>NC_090926.1:1001456839-1011456839 GCF_040938575.1 Ambystoma mexicanum | reverse complement strand
ACTTGACGAATATGTGGACTACCTGAACCGAAACAACTACGTTATTGAGCTAACAGGCCACATCAGTACAGAACAAATTGAATTTCTGGACCTAAGGATTTCAGTTGAGGAAAACAAAATAACAACCAAAACCTTTCGTAAACCGACTGAGGTAAACTCAACACTACATGCTAAAAGCTGCCACAGGAGAAGCGTCATTCGGAATATCCCACAAGGAGAATATATTCGAGCCAAAAGAAATTGCAACACTCAGAAACTCTTCATAGATGAATGTGATCTGCTGGACCAAAGAATCAAATGCCGAGACTATTCCGACAAAAACCTCACAGAAGCCAGGAAAAAAGCCACAACCATCAAAAGGGAAACGCTACTCTCGCCCAAACCAAAGAAGAAAGACACAGAATATGCAATCAGATTTGTACCCAGATATAAGGACAGCAATGCAATCCAGAAAATCCTAGCCAAACACTGGGACCTGCTGCTCATGGATGAGCACATCAAACCCAGTCTAAAAGCATACCCTAGTATGTCATTCAGCAGAGCACCAACACTAAGAAGCTTGCTCAGCCCATCCTTTCTATCTGAGAAAAACATCTCAAGTACAAGTATGTAATCTATGCACTGATTTGTGTATGTGACAAGATTTACATAGGGAGCACCATTCGGGACGTACAAACTCGGATAAGGGAACACATGAACAGCATCCACTCCCAGGACTCTTTGGCCAACCACTGGCAGAAGAACCATCAGATGGAAGACAAAAGCCTGATGAGATACATTGGACTGAAAACAGTGAGATTGGGACCCAGAGGAGGAGACAGCATATGAAGGCTGAGACAGGAAGAAGCAAGACTGATCTGCCGCTTCAGATGTGTCAAAAATGGCCTAAAATAGTGATCATGATTTCAATGTCTTTTTGTAAACGTCTTCTGTCTCGACACACCGACCACCTGCTCCCTGAGACCCAGCGATTGGCCCACGCCACCCTTATGGACTACCACGGACATCCAACGGTTCTCAACAAATCTATTAACACTAACTGACAACCAGAACAAGCAATAAGGGCTCATCCAGCCACCCCCAACCGCCATCCCACCACACCCATGGGGACACTTCAGCCCCAACTGGGACCCCCCAGCCCACAAGACAAATGGACCGCAGCATCCCTTAACCTCACACACCAGGGGCAACTTCCCCAATCAGCAGGACCCTTGGGCCCATATTCCACAGGAGGGACCCTAATACACACACCAATCAATGGTGGAGCTACCATATGCAGCTCACTATTGGGTATCCACCACCTTGGACACACTTAACTAGCAGGTCTCCCTGACCTGCTGGACCAACTGGTCACATGCCACTGCACAATCCCACCATCCTGTCAGGAGCTCTTGACCCAGTCATCTAGTTCCATTTCCCCCCACCCCTCCAGCATCGCATATGCCCGCTATCCTTTTTAACCCCCGTGTCCACCTGGACAGGCCCAAACCACGGGCATCCCGAGGTGCCTAACTGCTACACCCTTCGCACAATCCCCACCCCAATCCACCCCCCCCCCGGCCCAACCTCAGTCCACCAGACCCACCCCCGGTACCAGCCAGATTCCCCACTGCACAGGCGCAAGGGAGAACCGCTGCTTACTGTCCACAGGCATGCGCACTAACGTACGTACCTATGCATGTACGGACACTGATCCCCTACGCATGTGCCATGAGCACCACAAGGGACTCGGCATCGCATGCGCAGTGCCATAAGAGGAGGTCCACCTCCCAGGCACTTCGACCAGGAGCCACAACGGACCAGCTAAAGAATCAGTACATGGGTAAGGTGCAGGCCCACAGCACCCTAGTAAACTTTGCGGCGGCGCATGGACCCGGCCGACATGTGTGAACTACACAGGGCAGGGCTGATGCGCAGCTCTCCGCCCATCAGGCACCACCATTCCCACGCAGCCCATCCCACAGCTCCCTAGAGTTAGGGCCCCCATGCCAGGAGTTTGGCAAACTTAGCCAACCCCTTCTGTAACTTAGCACCCCCACGAGGGGAGTCGGATCACCCCGGCGCACCTGCCCCTGATTCTCCCTGGCAGCCACATCCTCATGGGTGCACCTCCCAACAGAGATCACTATCTCCCCAGCCCATCCCACAAATGCTGCCGGGCAGCCTTATCATCATGGGCGCCCCTCCCAACAGAGATCACTATCTCCCCGGCCCAGCCCACAATGCACTGGGTCCACGCTCACAGCACAGAATGTGTGGCCCGGTCCCATGCCCACTGGGTATGAGGGCAACCTTCCACGCCATGATTCCTACGGCGCTCCGCGGTGCCCCCCGTAATTCGCCAGGCAAACAAACACCCCCCCAACTAATCAGGTTCATCCCTGCCAATGGCCCCTGCACTATGAACCATAGCCACCACTTTACCAGGGCACACCGCACCATGCACTGGGACGTATCCCTCCCACCCCAGCATGCCATAACATGCCAGGACACCAACAAGAGGCACAGACCTCCACAGGAGCCCTCACGGCACGGGGGGACTCCCAACATCCTTTCCCACGGCTTCTGACGCCACGCCTTACTCAAATTTATTCCACTTGTCTTACAGGGCCCAACAGGAGCCACTGTCCCTATAGGACAGCCACCCATTACGAACCAGGACCCCACAGGGGGGGCTACAGACCGCATCCAATAGGTAAGGGGCATTTACCCTCCAACTCCACCTACTCTGAACCAACCAAGACTGTTTGCTAACCTTTCGTCTGCATTCTCTCCTCTCTCCTTATGCTTCAAATGATTTTCATTGCATTCAATGTATGTGCCCAATCATTGTTTTACTTGCCAACACGCCACCTCACCCAACACCACTCACTGTGCACTATATTAACAATGTATGTCACAAACATGTCACAAACATGTCACAAACTATGCACCTCACATGATTTTGAATTCTTATCAGCCTTGATAAAGACCCACGGGTCGAAACACGTGTCGGCTGACAATCAGGGGATACAATTGCCCCAAATGTACTAGATGCATACCAACTGAATGTCGAACAAACCCATCACTAGCACAAATAAAGCGAAAACTGTATCGCAATAACCACTGTTAGAACCTTTTTTGGAACCAATAAAGCAAGATAGCCAGGAGAACACTCTCCCTTACTACTCAACAATTGATGTGCTGGCTAAACCCCCAAAGCTCCTGTGATCTTGCGACTCATGAATCCTACTAGCATGCTCAAGAGACAATAGAGCTTAGCACGGTTGCTTCCACACCTGGAGCCAACCACGTTTCTACCTGTGCGAAATCATTGGGAAAATGTGGCAAGTATACAAGTTGCAGTATAGATACAGGGCACAGGTCGGTCGCAATATGCCAAAGATCCTTTGATCTCAGATTGAACATAATGACAAATGTACATAGACCAAAGTATTCATTTTTATTACTTTGAGGTGTGAGTTTAGAAGCTAAAAAGAAGGTAGGTGCCTCAAAGGCTGATTACAGGCTACTACTGATTGGGAGCCACGACAAAGGTAATGTGCATACGTATAGGACAGGAATTAAGATATGAGGAATGTCCACTTAGGCCGTTCAGAGTTAGGAGACTGATTAGAGGCCTAATGGTATACATGTTCAAGCGTGGATAAAGGGGACAGATTGGAAGCAACGAGGGGAGGTACACATGTCCTGGCATAGACGAAGGGTATGGATTTGAAATAACCAGGAAGGTGTGCGTAACTGAACATAGGCTGACATTTGGAAAGGGTCATGGTTTTAAAGTGGCCTTGACATGAGTGATCCAAGAAACAAAGCAATAAAGCGGGTTAAACAATGACTAAGGATTCTTTGACAAGCGTACTCTGACATCTAAATCACTCATACGGGCTGGCAGTTTTAATAAGTTGTGCACTATAAAATCAAATGAGTTCCCCAGGATCACACACTATGGTCAAGTTGCAAATTGGGCCCAGTCTGTAATTCTTGACTGCATTTTTTGCAAAAGCAATGCATGTTCATAGTTTTGGTCTTCATCATTAATGGAAATATAGAAGTACTAGAATCCTGCTTGATGTGAGCCTTAAAAATGTGCAGGATATGTTACTATGCTCTGAGGATTAGGAGTTGTCGGAAGCGGCCTGACTGAGCCTGTGCGTGTGTTACGGCTCTCTGAGGTGCGGCTTGACGGCTCGTTACAATCGCTAGGTCCTTTCCTCTAGCCGGAACCTCTGAGGGAGTTAGTGGCATTACGGCTGTGTGGATGCGAGTGAGCGGTTACGAGTGGCCACGAGCGGCTAATCCAAACCTGTGGGTCTGCTGACCCTCTCCTGCTGACGGTACTGCTGGGGGTTGGGGTGCCACTCTTTCCTGAAGACGCTGCCTCCACGCTGTATGTGCTCTCTCTCCTGAAGAGGTTCCGACGCTGCCATCTCCGTGCTGTTTGTGCTCTGCATATACATCTCTAGGGCACTGTGACACGGTAAAATTCTCTCTTATAGAGCCTATATTACCCAGTAATTATTCTGTAATATCTCCGTTTGCCATTTGTATGACATCGGAGTAATCATTATTTTTAAATCTATTACCTGTGGTTCTACGATCTATGAGTAGGTTCCTATTGACATTTTGTGCCTGATAGGACCCTTGTCTATTATCCATAGCTCTATCTCTTCGTTGCTGGCAGCTGCGCCCTACGTTCTAAATTGCTGTCTCAGCGCCCACTACCTGGATTAGCCTTACGCCTTAGGTTGTGTGCGGCTTGATACTTAACTCTGTACTGACTGGTGACTGCTGATCTTTGAACCAGTCTGTTGCTCTCAGGGGCCGAGAGCTCCTGATCTTACACATACTAGCTGGTGACTGCGGGTTTTTGATCTTTGACATTTGTAAATGGTTATCCGAACATTTACTCCATATTATGCCCACTGGTGGTAAACTCGGTCCTTTTAAGGATAATCCCGACAGAATCCGAGTCTGATCCGGTAATCGGAGATATGAAAAGGGAGAAACACAAGCAGAGCTTTCTGCGCGATACAAGTAGTAATGACACTACTCAAATTTGTAATGAGAAGAGAAAGATTACAAACATATATCGGAATGAGATAAGAATATACCTGTCTTCTGTGAACAATAATAATGGTTCGCCTACTTATGGATGGTAACACTAGGACATTTTGGGCTAGCTTCAGATCTATTGGTAAAAATGGGACCTCCAAGCAGGCTATTCCTATAACAGCTATACATGGGTTAAGTATCTCTCTAATAAATTCAAGGGAGATGCAATCACTTTGACCAAAAGACCTATTGACACACTCTCTATAGTAAGGGAAGACATCCTTATGGTAATTGAGGGACTCAAAACATGTAGAGCGCCTGGGCCTGATGGCCTCTGTAATGTTATTATTAAGGACAACCCGGAGGTCTGAGCCGATATCCTGAGGATTATCTTTCAGAAAGTTATCGATACTGTTGTTATGCCTATCTCTTGGAAGCTGTCTCACATTATCCCTGTGTACAAGTCTGGCTGCCGGAGTTCACCTGAGAATTATAGACTTCTTGCTCTTACCGATGTGTCTAGTAAGATTTGTTGTGCTATAGTTCTTCGAGAAATAATGAAGTGGATTGACAGGGCCCAAACTGGCTTTCGTAAAGGTTTCTCCACTCGGGACAATATTTTTATAGTTAATACTCATCGAACAGGCCAAGGGTAAAAACAGGTTACCGCTTTACATGCTCTTTGTTGATTTCTCTTCAGCTTTTGACTCTGTTGAGTGGGCAAGACTGTGGTCCAAACTTGACTTGCTTGGCATGCCTTCTCATCTTTTATATGTTTGCAAAATGATATATGATGACAGTAAGGCCAGGATTCATATTGACAATGAAGGCTCGTAGACTGAGCCAGTTACTATTGCTAAAGGGGTTAGACAGGGCTGCACACTATCATCCACTCTGTACAATCTATTCAAGGCAGATTTTTTTTATCGGCATATTCAAAGCCAAGATGAATGCCTTCCCCAGAATGGGCTCCCAAAAATTGGCTGGATATTTTATGCTGATATAGTTATCTTTGATAATACCTATAGCGGCATTTGCAATAGCGCTATTGCTGTATGTGATTATGCAGATGAGCTCACAATCAACTTGGGTAAAATTACAGTTTATGACTGTGGGTCGGAATAGCTGCAATAAGCAGGTTATACATTGCTCTTTGGGTGCGATCAGGAAAGTTAACTCCCATAAATATCTGGGTTACCAGCTATGTGGGGATAGAGGGACTCTTAATAAGCTGGTTCAACAGTACAAAGAGCTAAAGTTATGGCCACCCTTACTGCTGTCATGTCCTTTTCTAAAAGGACAGCTGGATATAGCCTGTTGGCTATCATCAATATATATAAACAAAAACTTGTGGCTATGTTTTTATATGCACTAGAGACCTCATTCACGGACTGGTCAGAATGGGCTGATAACACTGAAGGAATCATATGGCGCAAACTATTGGGTCTGAATAATTATACACCTATACAGGCTGTTCGTTTGGAAGTTGGTCTCATCTCTATGGCCACCCAAATTGAACATAACCGGGCCAAATTGTATATAAAAATAAAATTTGCTCGGTCTGGAACTCTCCTACACATTCTAAAGGAAGGCTTGGAGGAGGGTAATATGGAGGCTCTTAATAAATTTAAGGGACTCAATTTGCAATTGTTTGAAAAAAATCTGCTGGAAACCGAGATGGGAACACAGTGAAGGTGCGGTGCTAAAATCCCTTAAAGATTTTATAGAAAAGTGGGATTGGGTGTCTAGCCATGAGAAGGTTTCTGTCATGAGATCTTTGCATACCTTCGCATTGATGCCTTTCAGCTTCAAAGAACCTCAAAGATACCTCCTTCTTATGCCATCACAGCTTAATCGCAGAATCTTCATGGACATTAGACTCAATCGACTTGATGTCCTGGGGATCCGCGGATCCTGGAGAGGCCTACCGAAGGATCAAAGGATATGCAGACTCTGTGCTATGAATGATAAGGTGGAAACGATAAGACACGTCCTTGCCTGTTGTTATTCGATGAGTCCTAACTATAACAAATTTTTTGCAAAACTGGATAGGGAATTTAATGATATTGAGAGTGAAAACCTCTGGCTGTGTTGTCTTTCTGGTAGGAGCAATTATCTGACTATTGCCATCACACAGATATGGAAAGTGGTCAAAGAACGTCTATGCAAATTTGAAGATGTCAAATTGCTTAGGAGTCTAGAGAATAACGATGGTTAGTCTTTTGTATCTGAATCAGTTGTGTAATGTCTAACCTTTTTTTATTGTATATAGTATTCAATGGTTGTATTATTCTTTTTATGTATTTAATAGTCAAACTGTAAGTGCTTCTGAATTAATATGCTTATATGCTTTTATATTTTTGTACATGTATATTTGTGAAAAGTTCTTTTTTGAACTGTAACGCAATAAAAAAAAAAGTTACTATGCTCTAAAAATTTCATTCCAAGTAACAAAAGAAATTGTGTGATAAGGTCACCTGGTCTTAGTCCTTGTTTGGCACAGACTTGCAGATTTATGATTTGAAGAAAGGCATTTGAAATTGTAGGGGGAAAAAAATCTGTTTTTGTTTCAAATAGGCAGGCCTGAAAATAAGCTTGCCCGAGAGTGGCTTGTAACGTGATCCACCAGAATGTGAAAAGACAAATCTTGTCACCAAAGATAGCGGAGCACAATGCTTTAAAATAAGATGATCTGTCCAGGAACATTGTTATCCGGTGGCAAAGCGGAGCAATGCCGCCTGACACTTTGGTTCTATCATCTCAAATTGCCCGTCTATTCCCCTTTTCAGGCTAACATGCTATGCTCTTCATTGTGGGTAGCCTCTCAGTTTTGACTACTCCCGTTTGAAGGGACCACACTCTAGACCTGCTCCATATATGCCAGTAAAGGTATGTTGCAATCAAGCACAGCAGGTATAACTATTACCAAAGTGTATATACAAGTTTACCAATCTGAGAAAGAGGGGGGAAAGGCTAAATCTACCTTGCCTGGATTTGTTACTGTGATCTGGCATATGCACACAGATCTTTACAACAAGTGTTTTACGCGCTGAGCTACCTTCTGAACCATCTATCCACTCAAGTGTATCAATATGAATTTCACCTTTGGTTATTGTACCTGATCCATAAAGTCCCCTAATGCAGTTGAAACAGCTGCCCAAGTTGTGCTACAGTGAATGCATACATTGTTGTAGGTTCTTCATTGTCTGCAACATAATCAGGGATTAAGTAGCTCACTGTGCGACATTTGTTTTCTGTAAAATGTACAAGGCTTATTTGCATTAGGCATTCATGAGGGCCGCCACTCCAAAAGCGGGGGGGGGGGGGGGGAGGCTGTGCTCCATTTGCCATCTCAATAAGACCTAAGACCTCTCTATTCTCCTGTGATGCAAGCAAGAGCATCTGTGCCCATCTCAAGGCCCCATGCACTGGACTATTTTCCTGTGAAGGTGGGCAGAAGTATCAGTGCTGATTCCAAGGACCTATGGACTTGACTCTGCTGGTGTTATGGAGGGTAAAAGTTGCCCATTGACTGTACTTTGTCCTATGAGGTAGGGCAGAAGTATCCATGCACATCTCTGGGATTCCTGAACTGAGTCCTCTGCTGCACATCTGTGGGATAGGTTGACTGGTGTCCTCTGCTTTGATTGCACAGCTAAATACTCCTTTTACACTAATCCTATCCGGGGATCAAAATTAGGATGTGTTGACCAGGAGCAAAAAGCAGCTCCTGGGGTATCTAGCATCAACGGTTAGGCAGGAACTACCCTGGGGAACCAGGAGCCAGTCCAAAGCATGCAGCAAATCTAATGTGTGCAAGATACAAAATCTATTTTTCTTCAATTACATATTATACAATATCCTTTAAATATCCCTTGGGTGTTTCTCTTCATTCACCTTTTAACATATTCCAAAATCATAAGTAGTGCCTGGTAGCTGTTAGTTTCAAGCTCATCAGGCTCCCCTTGGCTATAACCAAGAGCTAAATAGCTCCCAGCACCTGGCAATTTCGAACCCTGCTATTTCTTCTCTGCTCGCTCCCTCAAAATGTCAAGGATCCTGTATGCCATGCTCCGCCTTACCCCAAGAACCACTCTGTGTGCTCCTCTGAGACGATGATTTTGCCTCCTACGTCTCCACTAACATCACAGAAATACAGGACACCCTGTCCACTCTTCTATCTCTTTCACCCCACCCTCATTCTCCACAGTCTCCTCTGTATCTCATGCATCTCCTTTCTCTCATGTCGAACTTCTACACGTACTTCACTCTGCCAACTCATCCTGAGTTCCAGTTGAGCCGTTTGCACCGCACAATGTGTTAAAAAAAACAGCCACAGGCTTACCTTTCGTAAAACCAAGTACTGATACCAACAAACCGAATTCTACATACCCCTCGATCTCCATGCTTAAATCCTCTAGTGGGTTGTCTTCAATCGCATTGTCAGATGTCTTAATGAGCACTCACTTGCTGACATCCCCCTCTATTCCGGATTCTAGTCAAAGCTCTCCACTAAGACTGCTCTCCATTCACATTACTAATTCTGTTGTGACTGATCACCACCGTCACCTATCCGCCCTTCTGATACTTCGACGTACTCTTACGTCTGTCCCCTTTCCTCCATACTGCATGGGGCGTCCCTCGCGAGGGACAGCAGACAAGGAACCTTTTTCAGCAGAAAAATCATCTTCCCCTCTAAATTTAAAGGTGCGTGGAGGCGCGGCCCTGGGAGCATGTGCTGCCCTGACTCCGCCCTCTGGCGCCACACCACCTCAGTCGCCTTTTCCACGACGGGAACAGGCCAATTCACCAGCGCGTTTGGGTTTGGTTTCGGCCATGTAATTCCACACGCAGATTCTTCCTCTATATCTTCTTTTATCTTTTATCACGGGTACTGGGTGCTTAGACGCCACAGCTCCGCCCCTGTGCATTTCGACTTCGACAGGGTTCAGCAGGTGCCCATCCTGCAACGGGCTCTTCCCAACTTCAGACCCTCACGCCCTCTGCCTACGTTGCCTTGGCCCAGATCACGGTTGGCAAGCCTGTTCGGCGTGCGGCTCGCTGTCCTCTAAAGCGCTGAAGAACAGACTAGCCTGGTGGAGGGAGCTCTTTCAGCGGTCTCCTTCTGAGGATCTCAAGAACTTCGTGAAGCATCGATCCAGGACTGAGGTAGGGCCTATATTTTCACCCGCACCCCGCAAGGGAGACTCCTTCCAAGAGAGTCTCCTGCGCGGGAGAGGCTGGTCAGGTCCTTATACCAACACATGCACCGAGACTGTCACAGCTACCGGCCTTCGGTCTGAGGGGTCCCCAGATCCTCCCAGTGCCACTGTTGAGGGGCCTCTAGGCTCTGTTACCGAGCTTGCGCCCGAGGGGATCTGCCCTTGTACCGGCATCATGGCCGAGGGGCTACGCCCTGTTTCCGGCAGTACGTTCGACATGGCACTTGAACATAGCTCTAACGACCCACGAGTCGAGGTTTGTACACCTACTGGGCCCGTGCCCTAGCAGCGGGCCAAGTCGCGTGCCTCACACATAAGAGACTTGGCAGAAGCCGGCCCCAGCGAGCCAAGCAACGCGTTGCAGCCACGTGGTAGGCAGCTCAGCAAAATGGCCGACATGCCAGAAAGGGACACCCATTAAACGCCTCTGCAGGACTTCGGCAAAGAACAAGTGTCGAGGTGGGACTGGCATCAACCAGATACGTGGCATACGGCCTACCTTTCTTATACGCAGGGTTGTTTTCCCTTGCGACCGTATGTACAGGGTCGGCAGCGGCCCCAGCTCCTCTAGCTACCCTGTCCGTGCCCTCCTCTTCGGCCAGTGAGGACCGTATCTTCGGGAGGTTCCTCGGCCTCTGGAAGTCTCCACAGATTGGGGCTTTCATCAAGGACGCAGTCAGGGAAGTCCTTCCCGCTATGCTAGCAGCACCCTCGGCGCATCCGCTGATGCCTCAGGCCCATCGCAGCCGCCTTTTACTGCTCCTCAGCCTACTCCGCAGGCGGTTCCATTCCAGCCTCCTCCTCTTCCTCAGCCTCCGGCCATGGTCCCAGTGCCCCAGCCTCCGGCTCCGGATACTCCTCCTCCACAGGATCCCTCAGACCCTCTGGATACTGATGAGGACGACGATACTGACACACTATCAGCCAGGGACTTCCACGAACGTCTCTTGGGCCTGGCGGAATACCTGGGCCTACCCCAGCCCCAAGTAGAACAGCCGGCAGAGGGCGTCCTCGCTGAAGTCCTCACGAGGCCCTCTTCTGCCTGAACGGGAATTCCACTGCAGACAGACGTGGTCTCACTCTCCAAGAACCGTTGGCTGTCTGGATGGAGGGGGATACACTCTTGCTCTCTTGCTCTCCTCCCACCCTCAGCCATACTCCTCTGATTGCTGCGGCATCACTGTACTCCAAGCCTCAGTCGTCCTCGTAATCTACGGCGCTGTTGGGCAAGGAGGAGAAAACCTTGGAGGCTGCCGCCAACCAGAGATTATGGCAGGGAATTGCCGACTTCCTCCGGAACTCCCCGCCCACAGCCAATCGCGTTTGAAGTCGGGACTAGCCGAAGCCAAGCTTGTGGCTCAGGATATCAAGGAGTCCACCTTGCCACACATTGATACCTCTGGACGTGCCATCTGTATTGCCACGGACATGAGAAGGATGGCCTGGCTCAGGCCAACCAAGTTCAACCCTGACGCCCAGAAACGCATTCTAGATCTGCCCTTCGAGGGCAGTGACCTCTTTCACGCCAGCACAGACGAAGAGCTGGACAAAAAGAAGAACAGTTCTCAGACGTTCATTTGGAGGCTTCCGCAGCTTCGAGGCACAGAGTTCTAGGCAGCTGGAATGCTTGCCAACCCCAAGTCAGCGCAAGCATCTAAAAGGGGAGGGGGGGAAAGGGCTTTTTTCAGTCCCCCTCCTCTGCCTTTGCCTCCAAGGGTAAGATGTCCTGACACACCCCTCCTGGACCACGTCCGCCCCCAAGTCGGCGCAAGCATCAAAAAGGGGAGGGGGGGTAAGGGCTTTTTCCAGTCCCCCTCATCTGCCTCTGCCTCCGTGGGTAAGAAGTCATGACACACCCCTCCTGGACCAAGTGTCTTCAGTGGCGGGCAGGCTTGCCCTTCACGCACACTTTTGGCGACAGAACTTTGCGGACCTCTGCGATCCTGTCAGTAGTCTCCTTGGGGTACCGTCTACCTATTCCTGCCTCTCCTCCCTCCTCTCCCTCATGTTGGGACAGCAACTCTTTTGGCGGAGATTCGGTCGCTCATCCTGAGCCAGACCGTGGAGGAAGTCCCAGCCCCCCAGCGAGGCTCTGGCTTTTACTTCAGGATCTTCGCCATTCAGAAGAACCAGGCTGGCCTGAGAATTGTACTGGACCTTTCAACCTCTCCTTACCGCTTCAGAGATTCAAGATGGTTACGCCCACCCTTATTGCAGAGACATTGTGCCGGGGAGACTGTGCTCCCTGGATCTGAAGGACGCTTATCTGCACGCCCCGATCTGGCAACCCCATCGTTCTTTCCTCCGGTTCAGGATCATGTGCTGCCATTTTCAGTACAAGGTCCTCCCTTTTGGCCTCATCTCGGCCCCCAGGGTATTTACCAGACTCATGAATTCTGTGGCAGCCATCCTACGGGCTCAGGGCCTCCATATATACTCCTACCTAGACGACTGGCTCGTCAGGGCTACATCTCAAGAAGCAGTTCACCACTCCTCCCATACACTGCTGAACCCGCTACATGACCTGGGCTTTTCGCTCAATCTCAAGAAGTCACAGCTGCAACCCACGCAGTCTTTGACTTTCCTGGGCCTCATCTGGGACACGCGCTCCGAGAGGATCTTCTCAGAGGACAAGATCTCAGCCATCAGGAGAGCCACGTCCCACTTTCTCAGCTGAAGCGCTACTTCAGCTTGGTAGTACCCGCATCTTCTGGGTCTTTTTGCGGCGGTACTGTTGGCCGTCCCCCACACAAGACTCATGATGAGGAGGATTCAACTCCACTCCGCAGCACTGTTGAACCAGGAAAGGGGCTTGCAGGCCGAAATTATCAAGATCCCCATTTCTCTCCATCTGGACCTCACATGGTGGTCCGGGGACTGCAACCTGCGGATGGGCAAGCCCTTCAGGCCCCCCGTCCCACAGGTGACGATTACCACAGACTCCTCCCTCAAGGGCTGGTGAGCCACCCTGGAGGATCTCTCGGTCCAGTCAAGAACAAGAATACCACATAAATTGGCTGGAACTGAACGCCATCTGGTTAGCACTCAGGGCCTTCCTTCCACGGCTCAAGGGAAAGGTTGTCCTTATACAGACAGACAACTCGACCAGTATGTACTACATCAACAAACAAGGGGGGACCAGGTCCCCTTCCCTGTGCAGACTGGTGATCAACATATGGGAATGGGCCTTGGAGAACGAGATTTTCCTCACGGCAGTCCACCTCCCGGGGGAATCCATCCTGGAAGCGAACAGGCTCAGCCGGTTGGGAGCGGACAACTAAGAGTGCCCCCAGTTTGCTTTCTGGCAGGGGCAAGGCCTAGGTTCCCTGGGCAACGCCTTATGGATCCAGTGGGACGGCATGTCGGCCTACGCCTTCCCGCCCACTCCACTGATTCACAGAGTGCTTTGCAAGTTCAAGGAGTCTCACCAGCTCAACGTCATTCTGATAGCTCTGTGGTGGCCAGCCAGGCCATGGTTCTCGGAGCTGCTCAGCCTCTCGGAGGTCCCTCCAATCCACCTCCCGACAGGCCCAGCACATCATCTGACACAGCAGGGGGGAAGGGTAGTCCACCCTGCTCCTCAGAAGCTGGCCCTAACAGCTTGGTTCCTGAGCAGGTGACGCCCAGCCATCTCCACCTATCCCAGGCCAATCTGGAAATCATACAGGGGGCTAGGAGCAAGGCTACCAGAGCCCAGTATAAAAGTAAATGGACCAGGTTCTGCCACTGGGCCCATTCCAAGGATATTGACCCGCTGGCTTGTTCACTGGACGATGTACTGTCTTTCTCGGTGCACCACGCCAACTCTGGCGTTCCGGTGGACACCTTCCGCACATACCTCTCAGCCATAGGGGCCTACAGGAATTCGGAGGAAGGGGTCTTCTTCTCCAACCCGATTGTCAGGAGACATTTGGCCGGAATTGCTAGACTCTACCCGCCCATCAGGATGCCACACCCCATGTGGGATTTGAACCTAGTCTTGGGCGCCCTCGCCCACAAGCCGTTTGAGCCTATGGCGTCTGTGGACATCAGACTGGTCACCATCAAGACGGCCCCACTAGTCAGCCTTGCTTCGGCATGCAGGGTCAGCAAGATCCAGGCCTTAGTCACCTCAGAGCCGTACACTAACTTTCACAAGGATAAAGGTGGCCCTGCGGACCTATCTGGCATTTTTACTTAAAGTGCCATCAGCCTACCACCTAAACAAGGAGATCGTCCTTCCCACATTCTTTGCTGGCCCGAAGGACGAGCCTCAGAGAGTTCTGCACTGCCTAGATGTCGGGCGTGCCCTGAAATTCTAATGATCAATTTGGGTGTAGAGGAGCACTCCTTAATTCTACGAACCTTAATGTAAACTCAAATGCTTACTTGTTAGAACTAAATACAAACTTAGGTGCTAAACAGAGTTTGATTCTGGGCTACAGAATCGGAATAAACAGTGGTTTGAAAGATCACTTCAGCAAAAATGATCATACTCTGTGCACACTTTTAGGCATAAACAAGCAAAACACATTATCTTAGTGCAATTTTTGCTTTCACATTTTATTCTTAACCAAACACAATGACCCTTGAAGGTCTGGGTAGTATTTCTATTCAGTTTTGTTAGTGATTCAAAAAATACCCATTTTACAACAAAATGTTACATGCAGTCTCGTGTTTAAAACAATTTTCAATAAACCAAACAATATATCCGTGTTTTCACAGCTTTTTCAATCCGAAAGTGTTTCTAATGTCTCTTTAAAACTCTTTTTCTTGTTGATCTTTACAGTTTAAAGTCTATAGTTCTCAAATGAAATCAAGGGACTATTGATCAAATAGTCTCTTATCTTTTCGTTGATGCACAACGCGTTTCGGGCTCTCTCTTAGCCCTTCATCAGGTGCGACCAAATTCTATACTTCAATCTGATGTATCTGAAAGTTAAATATATATTTCTATTTAGACCCTCAGTTCATGGTCCATATAGCTTCACAATTTCTTTTGACTAAATAGACCAATGTACCTGTAATACTGTGGATCTCTCCCATCTGTCAGTCTCTAATACTTGTGACTTTCATTCAAGTATCGTTTTTTCATCCACTCTTGTGTTTGTCTTGAATATTACGCCTGATCTGTAAAGAATGAATATGACATGGTTTTTCTACATGAATTTTGAATGTTTATTAGCGGGTTTGGTGCTGGGAACAGTCGCTACATCATAGCGCTGTGCCCCAGTCACCCAACCCTAATTCAGCGTTTTTCATGCTTTACTTTCATATCGTGTCCCCGTTGTCTCACCTGACTATGCGGACCGCTGTCGGCTACTTTCTTTGGCTTGCCGTACGTGCGAGCTCGTTGTCGTCCGCTCAGCACTGCCGCAAGCCGCTCGCGTTGCTGTCTCGTGCCGTTCACGATTTTAATTTTCTCCTTCCCTTGGTCCGCGCTCCCCTGTTCCATTCACAGCATGTGTGTCTCCTTGAGGTAGCTCCACGGTTGCCTTGATTGTGTTTCTTTGAACTCCCTAGATATAGTCCCTTCTTGCTTTCTACCAAGCTGTCAACTGGCTAGTTTTCCGTGATTGCATGGCCACCATCTTGGAATAGTTTCAATAACTGTGGTTTAAATTCCTGTGGTGTGGTGGTTGCTTCTAGATCGTCGCTACAGAAGTCTAGGGATGTTGCTAAACATGATGTTTGTTATTTTAAGTGTTGCATGGCTCATTAGAGAGCACTCAAAAATGTTTTTTATTTATTTCATATGCATTTGTTTTGTACCAGCCCGATTTTTTACAGATACAATTCTGTACGCGGGGAGCTATTTAGATTCTTGCTGTCCGGTTGGTGTTTCTGTGCTCTTTTATAGAAAGCAACTTAAATCCCAATCTGCGTTCATACCATTGGGTTGCATTGAGTTCAATTTGTCGATCCAGTATGTTTCTCTTTGCAGAAGAATTTTGTTTAGATTTCCGCCCCTTCTTGATATTTTTATCTGTTCCAGAATGATGAATCTTATTTGAGAGATATTGTGTCTTTCTTTTTTGAAATGTTGAGTAACTGGTGATTTTATTGCTCCTGTCCTGATGTTTGACTTGTGTTCGGACCACCTTATTTTCGCCTTCCTCATTGTCATGCCTACGTAATAAATTCCACATGGACATTTTATACCATAGATTACATTTTTTGAATCACAGGTCGAAGAATGATACAAATGAATTTTGTATCCTTTATGGGGGTGAAGGATGGTGTTGCCCGTTATCAAGTTATTGCAGTTGTTGCAATTGTGACATGGGGTTGTACCTTTGTAGGTTTCCTGGGTTCGTTTTTCTGCTGACAAATCTGCTTTTATGAGATGTTCCCTCATTGATTTACTCTTGGAATAGGCAAAGAGTGGAGGTTCTGGAAAGAGTCTTTTCATCATTGGGTCTAAGGTCAAAATTGACCAATTCTTTTTGATAATTTTTTTAATTTTCGGGCTCTATTGGGAGAAAGTGGTAACATATACAAGTATACTCAAAGTGCCATCAGCCTTCCACCTAAACAAGGAGATCGTCCTTCCCACATTCTTTGCTGGCCCGAAGGATGAGCCTCAGAGAGTTCTGCACTGCCTAGATGTCGGGCGTGCCCTGAAATTCTACCCGGACAGGACCAAGGGTTTCCGCAAGTCAGATGCCCTATTCATCACTTTTGGAGGCGCCAGGCCATCAGACCTCAAAAGCCTCAATTTCCCGCTGGTTGTTCTCTGCCATCAAGGAAGCGTATGAGGGCCAGCATAGACCCCTTCCGGAAAACTTCCATGCCCACGTGGTCAGGGCCAAGGCAACGGCCATCGCTTTTCAGCGCCATGTTCCCTGGCAGGTCATAAGCAGGGCGGCCACATGGGCCACTCCATCGGCTTTCTGCAAGCATTACTGTTTGGATGCCGGCTCCAGGTCATATGCGGCCTGCGGACAGGCGGTACTCCGGAACCTTTTTGCTTAAGGAGGGTCTCCTTTCCACTGTGGGGCTACATTCAGTTGTAATCGCCCATGCAGTATGGAAGAAAGGGGACGAGATGCAAGAATAATTATAAATTACTCACCGTAGTGACTAACGTACTCTTAGTCCATAGTCCCCTTTCCTCCATACGTCCCACCATCCTCCCCCTTAATAATCTGGTGTCATTAGGCAACGGTAAAACTATTGTCGATGCGTCTTTGGGGACTGAGGTGTGGTGCCAGAGGGCAGAGTCAGGACAGCTCATGCTCCCAGGGCCACGCCTCTAAATTTAGAGGAGAAGATGATTTTTCTGGTGGAAAAGGTTGTCTCCCGTCCCTCGTGAGGGACGCATCATGCAGTATGGAGGAAAGGGGACTATGGACTAAGAGTGTGTTAGTCACTACGGTGAGTAACTTATAATTTTCCTCTGGATCATCCATCCCTCCTTCAAACTCTTTCCCTCCTTTGCTTCAAGGACACTCTATTTGACTGGGTGTTCTCAATCTCCGACTGCTCCTTCATTTCATGTCATTCCAAAATTACTTCCCTGATAACCCCAATGGGCGTTCCTCATGGATCATCCTAGGCCGACTTCTCCCCCCACCCCCCCGCAGTCTCCAAAAATATAACTGCCATCCTCCACCAGATGATTCTGCATTTCTTGATATGCAACTCATCATTACTTTCTTCTTGCCTCTAGTGCCAATCCACTCTCCCATCTCCCCCCGCCCCCACTTCCTCACCCCCTCAGCCATGGCTTGCATACTTGAGGTTCTCTTTGCCATCGGCCTTAAACTCGGCCAGTTCATTACGACTACTGCTGCTAGACTCCTGAACATTAGAAAAATCGGCTCACACCTGACTTGCAACTCGTAATTTAATTGTTTTTTTATAACGTGCCTAATACCGTACCTGAGTTTGGTTTCAAAGCGTGGATCCGGGATTTGAACATCAGTTGCTATGCATGGTCTTCATCCAAGACCAGCGCGTTGCCCCTGTGCTATCCTCCTCATGCACTTTTCTCTATTCCAGTGATCAGCAAACTGGACTGCTGCCATACTGTGCAAGCCTAATTCCTGGTCTACCCCATCACTCTTATTCACCCCTCAACAAAGTCCTTAACGTTGCCACATGCACACTTTTCAACCTTTTCAGATCCATCTCGTCTACCTTCAAACGCTAGATAGCCCTGCATGAAATAGCTTCGACTTATCTATAAAGCCATCCATGCTTTTGCCCTCACTAATTGCATCTGGCTGTACTTTCCCTCTAACTGTCTGATCCTCATCTCTAACAACTCGATCCACATCCTCCGTTCCTCCCCCTGATGCCCAAGATACCAGTTCACAGGTGTTCATGAATCTTCGCTGCAATGTGTTCAGAATCATACATCGTTAATGTAAATATTTAATACAGTTCTTGTGCTGTATCGCCCGCTCCTGTACCGTCTCTACTTTAACCATGGCAGCCTGATGCATGAAATCGAGGGTTGCCTCAAGATGAGGTGGGGGATCAGTAGCAAGTAGTAGGCTGCAAAGTGGCAATCGCATGGAAGTGCTAAAGTTTAGCAGTTGGAGAACAGCCGCTCCAAGCCGATCACTTGCTCCGCAGGGCTTTGACAGCAGGTACCCTGCATCTTCAATTCATTTTAATGGGAATATTGGGTGCATTCTGCTGACGAGGAGCTGCATAGACTGCATAGAAGGTGACCTTCCGGGGAAGAAAGCGATATCAGTGACGAGCAGCGTATCCCTGAATCAGGGGTGTTTGCAAGAGCTGAGCCTAAGTGGGATTGACAGTGGGGCTGAATCACTGACATGGGTCATTGTTTTGTGAATTCAATTATAGAGTGATGTAAAGGACAAAAGGGTGTATCCTTGTCCCTCGCCCACCTTGATTCATCAGTGGATGTATGCGATGGGGAGGGACCCACTTGTATATCAGGTGGTGGAGTGTGTATAGGAAGGTGAGCGCCCTACCTCCTCCTCCTAATGCACCACGATCTGCAGGCACAGGCATTGCCTGCTCTTTTCTTCCATCGTCATGTCCCCCTTGCGCCCCCAAGAGTGGGGACAGGTGAGGGTTCTGCTGCATTCTTCTCATCCTCATACGCAAAGAGTTGAAGGACATGGGAAGCGCACTAGCATTGACAGAATGCTCCAAATAAGCCCACCGCCCCAATACGTACTATGTTGAGGGATAGCCCAGCTCCATACCTCATACCGTGCTCGTAGGCTGGGATTTAGTCTCGGCCTAGCTTGCATAAATCCTGGCAGCACGCTTCTTACCCCACTTAGGTGCACCAGGACACGGTTTCTCCGATCTGCCTCGCAACTTCATTATATCAAAAAGCAACCTTGCTCTTCTGCTAAACACCTCAATGTATCCAAAGCACCAAGATGGCATTTCAGAAGCCCCAAGCCGTGCTCTGAGACCCATAGATACAACAGACGTTTGTTTAGGGTGCGGGGCATGTCACAGTAGAGTCGCCCAAGCCCCTCTCAGTTCTTAGTGATCTGCATTAAGCCTTCTTCACAACACCACTGGGGATCAAAACCAGCCTCTTGTGCGTGTGCCTGCGATCAGATGCGATTTTCCAAGCTGCTAACGTCTTTATTTTGCCAAGAGTGATGTCTTTGTTCTGTGTTTCTCCGATTTCGATGTATAGCCAACGAACCCGTCGCCCCGACGGCCTCGCTCCACTCCTCCCAGCCCCCTACAGTGCAGTAACACGAGAATACACTGTTGTTGGATTAACTTGCCCCGTGCTGCACAGGCAATATTTATCTTTAACATGTGGACATGACAAAAGTGCACTTTTAAAAAAAAAATGTCTCTGCTATAACTGTTGCTTAACCGAGACACATCGATGTGAAATGTTACCAAGGCAACAGTTTAAAGGTTTTAATCCCGGGAGCCGTTCATTTAAACTAAAACATACATGAAATGGTATTATTCTGAAAGGTGTACATGTGATTAGCAATCCACTCAGTAGCGCTGTCAGACAATAGTAACCCTTGGCACTCGGAATGAGTGACTATTGGGTTGTGCTAGGGCCATGGCCCTCCAAGAATACACACCACCAGGCCTCCTCCTTTCTGGAATAACTTGGCTGCATTTAATCACAAAATGCAACAGGTAATTAGGACACTTCAGACCATATCAAACATTAAAATCCTTCAAACATTTTTGGGTGTGGATGTGGTGTGGGGGCCTATCCCCCCCTCCATGGAGCGATACTGGAAACCCGAAACCTGAACAGACTGCTTCTGAACCAGCGACCCCCCGTACACCCCACCTCCAACTATCTGGCCCCTACTAGCTCATAACCCTCTGGTGAGTGCCAGCCTCTGATAGCTTCAATGGGTGGCACCACACAAGGTTACATTTCACTTCTCAAGCAATCCTTTTGTTGCTTACCATCTGCCACCGTGCACTGGACCTACTAGTCAGGGGCACACCCCAAAGATATGCATCTAGGCAAATGCTTGCAGTCCATCAACAAAGATCCGTGTCTCCTTCTTGGACAAATGAGTGCCATCCACATAAAACAAGTCTTGTCCCTTGAGCAGACAGTGAGCCACCGACTCTGAAATGCCTGCGACTGGATGCCAAATGAGCAATCTCACTGTTGAACGTACACGCCCAAACATTAAACGGCCTCACCACCAAGCATTTTCCCTACGAGCCCCTCTGGATCATCTACAAGCAAGCGAAAATTGCGCCAGGACAAAACCTTCCAATGCAGGAACATTTTGTGATCACACTTTCCTTGAGAGCCCTTTGCCCGAGCATTACAAATTCTTCCCTCCCGCCCCCCTAGTGGGGAGGATCAATGGTCTGACCGTGGCAGGTCACACTTACTCCTGACTGACCGTTCTCCCTCTCAACTAATGGACAGTGAAACCACTGACTACGATCCACAAGACAGAAGCCCTCCATGCAGGTTTAATCAGCTAGGTGCTGCTTTTGAATGAGACTAGACGCCATCTTCGCCACTAGACCGGTTGCAATGATGGGCACAGAGAAAATTAAACAAGTTCAACCAGTCTCCCCTCCCAACATGTCCCAGTCTTCTATATAGCAGGTGCTGTCTAATGAAAGGCTTAGCCCATCAGACCAGGCCCTCTGAGGACTCTGTGGAAAATTCTTAAATTGAATCTGGGACAAACATGACCTGTCCTTGCACCCACAGTGGACCCTTGCTTGACCACAGCACTGCCAACTAATCAGTCATCGCCTTTGGGGCACATATGAGAGTCCTGTACTTGCCTGTACTTGCCCCAAAAATGCTCTAGTACCTCGGTCTTTCTGGTCAATCTTAGATTTACGCACCCACAAATAAACCATCGTGCCATTCATAATGGACACTTTGTCCACTGCCAGAACCCGCACGATGTTATCGTTGTTGCTAGACACCAGCTCTCTAGTTCGGAAACACCCATAAAAAGCAATCTCAAACCCAGCCCTAAGAAGCAACAGTTTGTAAAGGTAGGGACGCTCCCCACCCAGGGCTTCAATAGTAGCGCCCGATTTCTTCCCACTCAATGCCTTCCACCCAACTGGCCTTCAACCTACAACCTCCCCCACCCAGACATTAATTTTCCAGCTGCAAAGTCTGCAACCACCACTTTATCCCAGGCAAATCATATTGCTGCCACATTCCTCAAAGGTATTGCTAACAACCCTCCCTGGTCATGCAAGCGTTTTAAAGATCACAATCATTTATTGCAGGGAAAATAACTGCTCTTTCCCCTAAACTCTCTAAAGGCTCTATCGTGGGCCGCTTTTGTCTTAATTGCCAATGACCATGTGTCAGGCAGGGGAGTGCCGAAATCCGAAATCCAGCCTCCACAGTATCACTGAGAATCTGGTCATCTGACGCTGGATGCCAACACCTGAAATCCTGCATTTTGCAATGGGACTGAGAATGAGCATTGTTATCCTTTGCCCCTGAACATGCTTTGAATCTCACATTTGCACGCACGCATAGCAAAACCCATTCCTTCAGCACCCTCAACATCATTCTGCATGATGCACTCTTGTTGATTGCTTACACCACGGATATACTGTCGAGCTGAACACCACACCCCTCTCCTAAAGGTTTACAGACAATGCGACCACTTTGGAGAAGAACTCCAAAGAAAGGTAACCTTGCATCCCAACCCATCCTGCACTCAGTTCTCTGGCGAGCTAGTCATGCCCCACCGCCTAGCAAAAATGTCACTAAGCCCACACTCCTTGTTCTATCTAGGAGTAGACCAATCCTCCCGTTGGACACCACCATCGGGCAAACCAATGATGCATTAAAATCAGCCAAAAAGGACACCCAGTTCTGCAAGTCCTCCTTAACCTTCTTGGACAACCTTGTCTGGTGGTGATTTTCCTTCGACCCCTCATGGCCACTGAAATGTCTACCCATTGGGATGATCCGCAGAGCAAAAGTCATTTATTTACCCGACCAACACCTGCAACATCCGTCATGAACCTTTCTAAACAGCAAGCATATTTCGATGGATTCCTGAAATGCCTGCACCGTCTCCTTCTGCTACCTAAACACCCTGGCCACACAGACGGCTCTATACCCTCGATCTCGTCGCCGGCTCTTCTGACTGTTCCTGGCCAAATGGCACACCAGTACCACCCGCTTCTTGTTTGAAGACCTGCAGCATTGTTGCAAAGCCGAGGGGAGCTTAGAACCAAGAAATTGCACAAATAGTGAAGTAAACTCTGCAACCCAGAAATCCTCCTGGATGAACCATTCCAAAAACGGGCTACATTTTTCGAAGTACTCATAAGATACTGAACATCATGCATGCATTTGTGGTAATACTACCTTTCAAACTGAATGCCCAATAAACGGTGATCATCGGGGTGTACTGGCAACAACTGACATGCAGCCTCTCGGACTTAGCCATTAATGCCCCAGCTCAAATATACTGCAGACAAACCAATGCATTAATTGTTAATTGCACTTTTGCTGCCCCACGCATTTATGTTCCTGTGACTTCTTTTTAGTAGTCTGTTCTTAATTTTTTTTAAACATTGTGCTGCCATTCGACCTATTAGCCTTTTAGATCCGTTGTGTAAGTAAAATTTACCAGTTTGCAGTAGCCTTAAGTGCGATTTGAATCAGAGAACTAGCGTCCCCAACTCTGCTGAACTACATTACCCAGCAGGGTTGTAGTTCCTAACGTGCTCTTCTTCTTGAACTCGGCGCAAAACGCTCTTGCACTCACGGCTGTGCGAGTCTGTGTGCCGACATTGTGCCACGGCTTCCTTAGATGGCTACTGCTGATGTCCTGGATGCCATAGCTAAAACCAGAAGGGAATCCACAGACCCCACCATATTTCTTGAGAAAGCACTTAAAATGGCCCAAGCGGCTGAATATCCTGTCACTTTTTCGAACCCCTACAGTATCGCCATAGGAAATAGCGTAGCGGCTGCCTCCAAGCCGACTAGTACGGACAAGGTAAGAATCCTTCCCTCAGTAGATACCAGCCTTGCAGTGGAAGACCCCCACACGCCTAATGTTGTTATATTAGGAAAGGGGTCCTCGGTATTGGAAACATCCCGATTGGAAACATTATCACCACCCCTTGTATATGGTCGTATCACTCAATTGTCTCATGTCAAATGAAGCTCCCAGGCCCTCCACAAAGGGTGCACGAGCCTGTACATAAAATATCAAATGGGAATCTTGAGGCCATTACCACTGCTATTCTCGCCGAATGCATGAAGGGTCTGATGATGAAAACAAATGACTTTGATGTTCTCGAGACCCTGATTAGCAGACCAGATTGCTCCCTTAAATATTAGAACTGTCAGAGACCACCGGACATGGTTCTCCTCAGCATTAGTGGAACTTAAAGCCAATAAAAGGCAGGCGGAGCATGCCTGGTTGTGAGAAAACTCTTTGGAAAATCTGACTACCTGGAAACAGAAAGATAAGGAATATAAGGCAAAGATTTTAGAAGCTAAAAGTAGCTTCTATAAGGAACCAAATTAACCATGCAGGATGTTCCCATGCAGGATCAAACGAAGGAACTCTTCCGACATTTCAGGTCTTGGGAAAACCCTGCAGTTACTAGTCCTTCTATTAAACCAACTAATGAAGACTGCAACAGAGTGCAGAAATCCATTTCTGACAAATTGAAAAAGGCCCAAAAAAAGATCATGGAGGAATCTACTAAGAAGGCTTACCTCCGCTTAGCTACTTCAGTGAACTGTAGCAAGACTATGGGGGAAGCGGATCCTGTTAATATTAAAATTGCCCCCCCCCCCCACACCTGCTACAAGAAACTCAACCTCAGCCAAAACCCTGCACTGGTTTCAGATTCAATGAGCTAACCACGGTAGGGATATACGATGTTCTTAAAACCATGCACCCACAAATTGCCCAGGGGAAGTATTTCCATCTAAAAATAAAGGACATCTTTGCCCCTTTCCTCCATAGGTTCGTGAATTCTTCATTTCGAACCAGTATTATTCCACAGTCCATAAAAGAGTAGCGGTCACCCCACTATTAAAAAAGGCGGGCTTAGAACCTACTGATTCGACCAATTTTAGGCCCATCACAAACACCCTTTTTCTCCTTAAATTAATTGATAAGGTTGCCACCTTACAGCTCCAGTCTTATGTTTTGGGAGCTGGTATTCTACACAAGAAACCGTCTGGCTTTCATGGCACCGAGAGCACGCTGCTCGACTTAGACTCATGGTCTCTAAGTTGGAACAAAGCAAGTCAGGGCTGCTGATGCTGTTGGATTTATCAGCAGCCTTTGACTTGCTAGACCATAGAATTATCCTGGACCGGATAGCTACCGCAGGATGCCTTTCTATGGAGGCGCTAAATTGGCTCAAGTCCTTCCTGCAGGGCCGCCGTTCCCAAGTTCACTGCCTTTCTCCTTTGTTGTTCAATATTTATATTTTCCCATTATGCTTGGATCTGGTCATTGGATTTATCCTTTTGCAACTATGCTGATGACATTCAGTTGACATTGGAGATAAGTGGGGATCACGAAAAGGACCACTTATGATGTTCGGCCCTCGGCAAGCCAGAGAAAGACTAAATCTTTTGTATGCCAGCTTTGAAATCAACGGTAGCCAGATTATGGTCGTGCACAAGGTAAAGACCATAGGCCTGGTAGACAGTTTGGACAGCGACGCCCATGTAGTAGCGATCACTAAAAGCACCAACTTCCATCTTAAGGTGCTACAGTGAGTCGCTCCATTAGTCTCTATAGAAAACCGTGTATAACTAGTTAGAGCGGTGATACTCCCTCGTGTAGACTACTGCATTGCCCTGCTGGGAAGCGCCAACAAGACAGATATTCAAAAACTGCAAAAGATCCAAAATGCTGCGGTCCGCATCATATACCAGATGAAGCGTTCGGAACCAAAATCGGCGGCACGAAAGAAGCTTCACTGGTTGCCAATATTGGCACGGATCCAGTTCAAGATGCTGTCCATCTGCCATAAGTGTCTCTTTGATAGTGCTCCAGTCTACCTTAAAGATAGATTAAAAGTTTACCAACCTAAAAGAAATCGACGTTCTCCTAAGGCTTGTCTGTTGGAAGTAGATTGCGTTAAGCGAGCTCGTGGATATGGCCGTGCTTTTCATGTGCAGGCATCACAGGCCTGGAATGCCCTGCCGGAACACCTACGCAAAATGGAAAATCTGGCTTTCAGAAAGAAGCTGAAAACCGCTTTATTTCTGAAAAATGAATAAAATGGCTGCCATCACCTAGTGCTCACTTCCCGCCCATTCTTTGGCGCCTGGATGCCCTCGGGCTTTGGTGCATTACAGATATACTAACATAACATAACCTAACATGGTGAAGGGGAGCATACAGCACCTCACATACCTCCTTTTAAATCACATCTTTCACTGACCATCCTCCCACATCGGAAAGGATGAATTATCAAAATTACGCCTTCTCCTTGGGTACCAAGCCCAATGGACAACACACCAATGATCGAAATGATGGGACAGGGAAAGGACCAGCCACTCTTCCCAATGGCACATCTTTCAGTGTCTTCTTCATTACCACGTCTGGGTTCCCCAGGGCCACGGCTTGATTCCATGGGATCACTGTGGCTGACACACCTATGGCAGAGATGTGGAAACCCTTCTTGAACCCTCAATAGCGCACCCTGTCCCTCTTACACTGCATGGTACATGGTCAACCACCTATTAAAGGGACCCAGCCTCCTTAGTGTGGGCATATGCCCATTCCCAGCCCCCTCGTCAGCAAACTCTCTAGTTGTTCACTCCGCATTCCACATTACTTGTCCTTATGGGCTACTTTTGTTCTTTCACCTTTTTATGACACTGCATCTCCTTGTGTTATTCAAGCCTGCCGAAGGCATTGACGTGTCATAATTTGCAGGCTACTTCTGACCGAGTGCAAGGCTGTTTGGTGAATGTCCGGCAGTCCTGCTGTGGCCCCCTCCCGGGATCCTGCTCTCAAAGGACTGCACAGTCCTCATGAGCCCCAGTCCTGCCAACCTCATCATGAACTGTTTGATGGCTGTATTAAGCCAAATATCGATCACTTTCTTACCCTAGTCCAGCTCAACGCTACCCACCTTTGCACTCCTAAATTGCTGGTCATACCCTATCCAAACTCCATGCAGGCAGTCTTGATAGGTCGAAAAAATGAAGTACTGATATACCATCATCGTCTGCGCTAACTCGGGGCATTTTTCTGGCATAGTAGACCTATAGACAGTAAAACGTAAGGTCCAATTTAGAATTGCCCTCTTCTCCCTACCTTTTGCTGGCACTCGCTCCTTGCCCACATTCTGCAAATCCCCAGTCACACTGTTCTCCAACAAGGAGTGGCTGCTCCATACCAAGAATCCTTTGTGAAGCACCTATAACCAGCAGTCAGAAGGATGTGGTGCTGCCTGTACTTTGGACTTCAAGCTCTGCTGTCCTATGAAGTAATGTCTGTCCTTCTCAGCTCTTTCAGGGTGCCAGTTAAAACGCCCATTTCATCTTGCACTTAACTGCCGGGTACAGCACAAGACGTGACCCTTCATCCTTCCCAGGTTGATGAATAGACTGCTTTTACATTTGTATTGATTTATGGAATAAAGTAAACTGTAACATACAGTATTAAGTCACTGAGCATTTCCTTGACCAAATAGAGCAAAAAGGCCAAAGGCTGAGTTCCTTCATAAAGCCACAATAGTCCAAGTGATTTGCACTATGATTTTTTAGTACGTTCAAAGGTATTTTATTCCTTATAATACCTGCTGCAGAATGCTTTCATTTATTAGTCTCTTGCTTACCCTAGTACAAGAGCTTTTCCAGTTGTTGATACATATAATCAATGTAGAATGTGTTCTGATGCAATACACAGTAATATCCTGCATTTAAAGGGTTCAAAACAGAGCATTTAAAAGCTAGCATAATGAAATGAAGATAAGCTCTTGCTCTTCTGTGTTAAACTTCGGCAGTTCACAAAAATAAAATACTTCTATAAACGAAAGGATAGTAATGGGTGGACTGGACGCGTTCAGGTAACTCGGGTAACATAAATAGTCAAAAATATATTGTATCTTGATCTAGAAATGTCCACAAATGTATTATCACAAATAGTGAAATGTATTCAGCAAGTTGGGCAGCCAACACGTGTTTCGACCAACAGGTCGTTTTCAAGGCTGTATGAATTCCATTTACAAATTTAAAACAAATGCATTTGTCATACAAAAAATTCCAGTTAGTCATTGTAAAAGCAACATGGTAAATAAAACATCACAAATTACCAGATATTGTGAGAGTGCAGGCATGAGTAAAAGAAATGAGAAATAACAAAGATTGAAAAAGAGAAGCATCACATACCACATTTCGGTAGCAGTCGGGAGGTTCATGATTATGTTGATCAAAATATGGAGGCGAGGTATAAAGTAAACCAAATTAGGTAGAGTAATCATTAAGAAAATACCACATTGTCTAAGACCCAGATACCACCCAACACACAATCTGTGATACTGAAATGGTAAAGGGGCACCATTCAGCTGTATTAATTCAACAGCAAAATTATAAGTTGAAATTAACGGTATTACTTACACACCATTGTATGTGCCTTATTGAGCCTGTTACCATAGACCCTAATTAGTGAGGTGAAACCCCAGTTAGTGAGGTAAAAGCAAAGAAAACAGACCGTATAACCGGATAGACACCTATACTGAACCACTATAGTTTAAGAAAAATAATGTTGAAAACCAAAGAGTGGATATATAAATCAAAAAAGAGCACCATCTTACCAAATGCTAAATTTAGTGCATATCAATGCTGTACGAAGCAAGCACTGCATGCTGTGAAGCCAACCTTGTGTTGATAACAATACAGATTGCCAGAAAAATAACAGCCTACAATGGCTATATGCAAATTAGTTACCTGAAATAAAAATTAGGTAAAGCCTACATTAAACTCCACACACCAAATTTCCATAGTTAACAATTTAAAGAGCATATCAAATAAAGTCTCAAAAAGTACACTAATTAACAAAAAATGTGTGTGTCAGGTCACTAGCTAAGCCTAAATATTTTTCAATCAACGATGACAACCTATTGGAACTCATGTAAACCAGAAACACATGAGTACCAGTGTACGTGTTCACAAACTCACCTGTCAGAGCGGGATCCAAATGAAATACAGGGGCCCAATCCCCATGGCAGATTATGCAAGCGAGCCGCCGTTCGGCCCGGAAATATATTCCCACTACGTCACGGAAGTGACGTTGGTGGCGTGATGACGTCATGCACAAGGAGCGCATGAAGTCACCATTGTAAACGGATCCTAAAATCAGAAATAACACAATCGGGTGGTACCGCGTTATAATGAGCCTTAATGCAAGGTGCCCAGTGACAAGGTAAGGTAGACCTTGCAGATCTACCATACTTAGCACTATAAACGAATAACCATGTTAGTCGTATTGGTCGAATGTATTAGCCATGCTTAACACTATATGGGAAACAAGAAAACACAAAGCCTAGGAACCACGTCTTAGTCACAATTGTAAATGCAATAATGTAAGGTGAATGATGATAATGCTGACAATGGATTACCTGCATTGTAAAATGTATAATTCATTATAAAATAAAATATTATAATGTCAGGGTACTGGTGGCAAACCACAACAAGGATCAAAATTGGGGAATATTTAGAATTAACAGAAACCTCCTCAAGAAAATATGATGTGCTGATGTGGGTGTGAGGGGCCCAAGTTTACAAGCACAACTCGAAGAAGAACAGGTATATAATGCAAATGCATGAATGTGATTAAGCAAATATAAAGAATTGAAAAGTCACAAGAACCCCAAATACTAATTGTTGATATTCTAGTTGTAAAGCTAAGTGCTCCGGTGTTCACTGATGTGCCAATATAGCTCAGCCGCAAGCCCTGGAGTCAGAGGTGTAGCAAAGATTTCTGAATAGCAGTACCTAAATCACTGATGACATACAAAAATACATGCATTTCAGGGTCTGGGTTCAGGCTCCGTGTTGTACATCTAAGGAAACAAATAAGTTTAGATTCCATTTGTCTCGGTCGGTGTTGAACATCGTCCCCTCTTTTGCCCTTTCTTGCCTTGATAAGGCCAACAAATCTTAGATTTGATTCATCAGGTAGCTGGTGTTCCAGCTGCCAGTGTAAGGCTAAAGGTGATTTTGCTTCAGGCATTCTGAGGCTTGCTAAGTGTTCTCTAATGCGGATTCTCAGATGACGAATTGTACTGCCAATATATAGCTTTCCACACACGCATATGATTGCGTAAAAAATTTAACATGATTTGCAGTTAATAAAACTGTTAATTTCAACAACTGTTCCAGGAGAGAGGATCCTGCCCGATTGCCATGTGCACTTTGCCATTTCATCTTTGGATATTTAGAGGCTGCATGTGCGTCACTAATCTCATTAAAATTGGTAATATTACTTTTTCTGCCGCTGTTAAATGCTGCATGTTGAGATAAATGTGCTAGCACTTTGTAGCAATTTGTTATTAACAAGTTTGCATTTGGTGACCTGATTAGGATCTCTTCATAAAGTCAGTGGTTTGACTTTAATCGTTGACATGATGTGGAGAGTCTGGATATTACACCTTATATCATTGAATGTGTACGAACACATAGACTGAATCAGTTTGAACGGGGTTTTATTGTCGCCCGTGAGGCTTAATGAAGCACTTGTTTTCTCTTGTTGGGGCTTTTGATTGTGTCCTGTTATTTAGAACAGAGCACAATTAACTAAATGTAGTTGTTGCGCATTAGCGTATTTTGAACACACAAGTTGTTATAAAAATAATATGAACTGAAATAGGATGGCCAAAAGTGGCGCGCGTACCGCAAGTCGTGTTTAAGAATGTTATGCACTTACAAAGTTGTGCATTTGGTTTAACATGGGTCATTTTACCGCATTGTTGAATATAATCTAGACAATCCAATATAGAAGGAGTATTATGTGGGCATTTGCCTTGACTAAAACGATCATGTGATCGTAGATCATGTGACTTGGGGGAAGATCTTTCTGCGCTTGTTAATTTTCCTTTTAAGTTTGCAAGTGTCTGTTGCCAAATTGGATTCCATTAGCCTGATGAAGCTCGGTACACGAGCGGAACGCGTGGCGCTAGTCCACCGTGGAGGGTGAGTGACTTTGTGGGCAAGTGCAGTACTTGTCCTTTGCTTGTAGTGTTGTGCTAACATGATAAAATAAATATTACTTGATTTTATCAAGAAGGCAGTAGGGTCTTGTGTGCTTGTGTATTTTTTTTGTACTTACTCGCTAAGGTTTTTTGTAGTGTTACAACTTTGGAAGAGTGTGTTTTCATTATATATATGCTCCATCTGTTAATGTAACTTTAGATAATTATTTTATATAACAAGCTGCATATAAACCATACATATGTTTCTTTGATTTACTACCCCATGGTTTTTTCAACGTGATTATTTGTCTGGTCACTAGCTAAGAATGGTGAAGCTCTTACCAGGCCAGTGGAGGTCTGCAATCAAACCGCAAGAAAATGTGTACAAAACCAACTAGGTAATATTTGTTATCCAGAATTTGTCAGTACTCTCTCAAGCCGAGAATGCAGAAAATCCTTGAAGAATGGGAACGATCCGCGATTAGGGTTGCTAGTTGATCAGCCCACTGAGGGCCTCCTCTTGCAATGCCACCCTGTCCATATAGAGGGGATAAGGACAGGATAGAGGTTGACCGGGAAGAGCAAAAATACCATCGGGTATTCACCAGGGTGCAAAGAAATGAGGGACAGTTTTAGTACAGGAATTTAGCTGTAAACCCAAGGTAATGAAACTATTAAGCACTAACCGGAGTACCCTGGGAATTGGCTTTGAAGAAAAGATCTTTCTTCGATAGGATTCCTGGATTAGAGTAATAGAGCAGAGAAATGCTGACTGGGAGGTGTCAAGGAGGGAGGAGTTATATGGTTAGTAAAGACGTGAAGACCCGGGCGGAACAAGGGTGTTCTAAAGGAGACCAGAGGAGCAGTTAATAACGGCAAGGTGTCCACAGTTCAGATCTCCCTGTTGGTAAGATGGACAGAAAGTTTCCAAAATGTTTTTGTGTAGTTTTCCGTAGACATTCCGGAAAGCTAGATGTTCATAGAGCAGAAAATCAGCCAAAACAGGTAAACGTAATCCCAAGGGAAGTCGTGAAAACAAAGCATTGGTCGATAACATCAAAACATGTTTGAATCAGGTTCTAGAGGCAAGTTGAAGAGCTAAGCAGAGATCGGTAACAGACAGAAGTCACGAGCAAGGAACAATGAAACGTGGAACTTAATTCAATCAGAATGTAATGGAGTTCATGCTTCTTTATGCTTCTGTGCTGGGCGCTTGGGGTGATGACGGAAGCGTGTGCGCGACGTGTTGGCTGAGCGGCGCGCAACGTTGGCAACGACTGAGGCATTCGATAGACTTGAAATGTTACGCCGCTGGAGAGTGCAACGTTTCTGTAGGTGCCAGGGTAACTGCCAGGAGCATTGTATACGCTTTGCGGGACTGTATCGTTTAAGGAAACTGCGAGCATGTGGTCGAGGAACCGTGACAGCAGTGCAGCTGACAGTTTTCGCTATCAAACCCTTCCAGCCGGGCTTGCTCAAGACACTTCGAGTTGTTTCAATATTATTCCTGGTTTTCCTGTTTACATTTTTCCTGGTTTAGTGAAACTGCTGTGTGATCTTTCGTCCAAAATTGACAATTCTGTCTTTTTCTCTTATAAAATGCTTCGTTTTTAATTCTCCCACTTTCAACACTACCTTTTTTAGTGGTGACTGATAAATTTTCAATATTTATAAGCCCCCGTCGCTCATCTATAGTTAACTTGATCAAGTTCAAAACTTGACTGCCAGAGGTGTTGCAGCTCTTGTCCCTCAAACAATATTTTTCTCAGACCTACTACATTTTGACCCCTGTCCTCTCAACTCTGGTCTCCAACCATCTAGCCGACTATCATTTCTGATGTCCACCATAGAAAGCCTCGAGTTTCTGTAGGAGTTACTTCCCCAAAGTGTCCCCCTTTTTTCCACATGCAAGTACCCTTGCCAAACAAACTTTCTGTACATTGGCTTGGTGACGATTACTACATTTCGGGGTACAGCTTGCGTTTGTGTCAAGGAGTTATGCCTTCCTTGTAATATCTAAAATGAATGTAGGTCATCAGACAAAGCATGTTTCCAAGACGCATCTGAGAAGAGGCTAAGCTGACCAGCCCCTCTTCCAGAGAGCTGGCCATGTCCATTCAAGCAGTTCTTTTTCTCGCTTCGTGTCCATGGCTGAATATACAGATCTATTCACTTTGGGAATGTTTGTTTTTCTGCAAAGTTTAAAGGGGAAGTTCTTTGCCTTGAGCTAGCACTACACTAACATTGAAATGGCTTCATTAATTTGAATAGAACCATGACCATCTTTCTCACCCCGTGAGTATGAAGGGTCCAGAGTATGAACTTCACTGGAAATCACAAGAATCTCTGAATAGCAATTTTCCAGAACTGGAGGTTGGCAGATTTGTCTGCTTTCTTCAAGTGGGGTCAGAGCAGGGAGACCCTCTACACCTGTACAACCTTTCTGCCTGCATGACGATCAGATGAGAATGTCTATAAATATTAGCATCTGTTGCCAGGAGTCCTGACTGGTGCAACCTTCAGTCAACCAGTCCAGTGAAACTTGATCCTCAAGGGAGAGTAGTCGGCAGTTCCAAGTCCTGTGCCAAAATGTCAGCAGTGAAGACCCCCAAACTAACAACGAGAATATGGCATTCCACTGCTTAGGAAGACCACCCCACTCCGTAAATTCAATCCTAAAGCGAGCTTGCCTGAGTGAACCCATGGGCCAAGCCATGAGGGCTATAAATAAGCCTGAGCTAACTACACAAACATGTATTCCTTGATCCGTGGTCATTTACTTCTAGGAAGCAAGCCCCTATCCTCATTTGCTGTGCCAACACACTCTGGTAGAACTCCGCAAATTACCTCCAACCACACTTTTATCAGAGATGTCATACCTGTGTCCCTGCATTTCCGCTATCTCCATCTTTACCATGACCGCCATTGCATTTATGCATCTCTGCAGACACCATCCAGCCACAGTGTTTCTGAGACTAGTAACTGCTGCTGGACGGTTGGACCTCCTGGCATTGGAGTCAGCCAGCCCTTCAGGGTATTCTGTACTTCTTCCTGCCAGCAGAAACATTCACTGCTGTGGAAACCTATGAGGGACTTCGGAAACTGCAGACGACTGCAGGACAGACAAGTGATACCAGAATACTACCACCATCAAGGTCCTTATCCTTATGGAACTGAAGGCAAGTGGAACTCTGATGTCTAGGCAGAGCTGAGGCAGAGCATATCTCCAGTACCCTAGTTGCATGCAAGCTCAAACACTACCATATTGATTCGAGGGAGGCAGGAGAACTAGAATTATGCACTAACGTGGACTTGGTTCCTCTAAGAGACGTCATGTTACATAATTCATGTTTAGAAACGTCTCTCCATAGAAAAGCATGATCTCCTTGACTGTTTGATTTTTATCTCGCCATTGTAACGCCATCTATGTTGTTGACCCTGTTTAGGGGTCAGAACACTCAAAAAGCACTGCTGTATCACTTTTTTCCTGATTACCTCTGTTCATGTATATTATTTCTAGAGTGTAGTTATTCATTTTGTAGACACCATCCTTCCTTAGCTACAGGCTTTCCACCTTCCCTTCCTGCATGTGGCATCTCTAGGCCCGATTGTCTGTTGCAGAGGGTAACCTGAAACGCAACAGCTCACATACCAGCAATTCCTAAGCAGCCTTGCCCGGGCAGCCGGTAAAGGATTACACCAGTTTGCCTGGCACCTAAACGCTGCAATGGTCACCACCCTAGCCCTGCGGACAACCAATAGATGCTAAAGAGTGATCCCCAACTCCTTGCTGCTTATCCAGTTCCACTACTGCAGAGAAATTATTGCATAGAACGTTTTTATCTGTTGCATAATCAAATCATGTATTGCATAGCCAGACTCCTTTGGTTCACAGGCAGACACGTTTTGAAAAACTAAATGATTCGCCAGACATGTTCATTTTAGCCAGATCCATTGTGCACTATAAAATGAATTATTACCTAGCCAGACCGAATCCTACATGGACAAATATTTGTCATATAGCAAACCTATTTTGCCTAGCCACATTTACTTGCAGCATACAAAGATTAACTATTGCATAGCCTGACCTACTACTTAGCCATTTTAATTGTTGAACAATCTGATTGATTTAATCAGATTAACTTCAGACCCACCTTGAATAGACACAGTATCTATACTTGTTTGAATTCGTCAGTTTTAACTGTTGCACAGCTAGTTACATTTCGAAATGAAATGACTAGATTCATCTTTCATAGCCTGACTGTTGCATAGCCAATTTAATTAACACCACTAGTGATTGCTGGATAGCCAGATTAATTTCACCCAACTAGATTTGTTGTTGCAAAACCCGATTTGTTGTTGCATAGCCAGATTACTTGGCCCACACCACTAGTCAATTCTTGCATAGCCCGATCTTCTACTGACATAGCCAGAGTAAGTGCTGCATAGCGAGAGCTATTGTTCCATAGCCAGCCTATTTATTTCATTAATTTACTGTTACATAAAGTGTTGTATTGCCAGATTCGCTTTTGCATGAAATGACCAGATTAATTCTTGCATATCCTGATTGTATTTTTCCATAGCCAGATGTATTGTGACATAGCCAAAGATTTCACTGCACAACCAGTTTAAATTCAACACCACTAGGTTATTTATTACATTGCTTTATTTTGCAGGGCCAGATTAATTGATGCCCAGTAACATTTCAGATTTATAGCAGCATTGTGACATTTTTTATTTTGCATAGCCATCTCTTTTACTGCATAGCCAGATCATATTTTAACACCATTTCTTTTCTTTTTGCTCGGCCCAATTTATATTTTTTAAAAAATAATTGTATTGTGGCATAGGAACATTTATGGTTACTCAACCAGATTACTTTAGTCACACATTAGTTGAAAACTTGCACAACCTGGATACCTGTCCAGGTTGTGCAAGATTTCAATCACACTAGATTAATTGAGGCGTAGCCTTATTGATTGTTGCAAAGCCAGATTTTCTGTTACATAGTCATTGTTGAAGAGTTAGTTATGGCTGCATAGCCAAACAAATGTTCACACTACTCTATCTACTATTGCATAGAAAGGATATCCCCCCCCTCCACCACTACATTTAGTGCTGTGAAGCAAGATTTTTTGGTAGTTTGCTGATGCACATCCAAATTAACCACTCCACATCCAACTTAACTGTTGTATAGCCCACTTATCACGGCACAGCCATACCAATTGCACCAGATTTTGGGCAGATCAAGACCTGCAGCAAAGATGGCTCTTTTGCTTGCATAATTGCAGGGTTTGAAAGTGAGGGGACCTGGGAGCGATTTAGCTCCTGCTTGTAACCTAGAAGATCCTAGTTAACACCAACAGGTACCAGAAGCTACATTTGGCTCCTCTGGCCAACTGATGCAGAACAAACTGACCTATGTAAATTTAACTCTGTGCATTTGGTGTAATCTATAAATACACCTTAGGACACCTTTATACAACAGTTAAAGCAAAAGGTATTATGAATAATTAAAAATCATACATTTGCATCTTATGTGGAAATTAGATTTGCAGAATGCGATGTACTATCGCCTTGTTTCCCAGTGGTAGCTCCTGGTCAGTACTGGATACCCAAGAGAGGCTTTTAGATTTTACTTATCCAGTTTTTATTTAGATCCCTGCGATTGTTATATACGAGATCAATTGTTGCATAGCCAAATGCCTTCAGATCTATGGGTGCATAGACCATTGTCTGCGTATCCAGGTTTATGGTTGATTAGCCAGTCTAATTTCCCCCATTCAGTTGCACACCTACATCTTTATTACAGAACTATATTGAGCTAATCACATCCCGCTCTCGTCCGCACACACATTACACCAACTCCAGACTAATTATTCCATAGCCAAAAGTAATTTCTTTCAATTGTACCTTGCTCCTTTGTCATTAAACTAAAACTGTCCCGCCTGTTCATTAATCACTAAACACATAATTTATTTGTTGCATAGATGGATGAACTACTGCATAAATACACTAATTGCATGTTCACACTAATTGGTTGCTTTGACAATGACTTCTGCTTTGCAAGAGTATAGGGATGAGAAGTGGCTAAATGTGTGTGGGGGAAGTCCAGAAGATCTCTGTGGGCTCACCTCAAGGCAAGATTCTAGCAACGTGTACTGGTAGGCCTGAAAGCCCCCTTGCTCCAGAGGTCGATCGCCTGTGCTATCTTCATTTTAGTGTAAGCCTTTTTACAGAAATAACATCAGTCGTACCAACTGGAGGTCTCTGTTGGCAGTTTTAGCAGAGACGCTCAGGATTCAATGAGCATGGGCGTCTTATGTCTCCAACTCCTGAATCCTATGTGTTGTTTAATGCAGGCTCTGAGTATCTGAAATATGGTGGTTATTGGTGGGCAGGGATGAGAAGCTTATGGGCAGGATGAAACGCTTATATTAGTTGGCAGCGAGAACCTGGCTCTTGTGAGCACTAGGAATAGCTGGTGGACCTTGTGAGACACCAGCTAGCAGTAGGGCAAGGATGGCGCGTGATGAACAGTGTTATCACCTGCGCTGGGCGTATGTCAAGTCTAGTGATGCTGGGTTTGATATGCGTGCTGAGTGTGCCTGGTCTGGTGCCACACCCGAAGTGACCTGGGGGGCTTAACTTGGATAAAGGACCAAAGGCAACTTTGCACTTGCAGTGTTTAGTCAAGGATTTCTCTCCAATGTTTTATTTGTCACTAATGTGATGGCACATGTCATATATACAATAGCAATGTTTCTAGGTCGGACCTTTACCTGTGACAGGCTCCTGTTAACCTAGACAAAGGTAGGTATTGATGAAGGAGCAGAACACCCAACACGTGTTTCGACCAAAAGGGTCTTTATCAAGGCAAAGCGGTGTGACCTGAGGGGTCCACTGCTTGGGGTTGGTCATATGGTGCTGGGGGCCACGAATTTCACAAAATATTGAGGCACGATGATCAGTTGGGTTAGTGGTGGCTGAGTAGTCTGAAACTTGCAGGTTTTTGAATTTATTGACCAGGGTTTGCTACGGGTGCAGACAAGCCTGTTATGAAACCATTTGTATTCAGAAATGATAACTGTACTGAAGTTCCCACCTTACTGTCCTGTCCAATTGAGATCCACCGCGAGTGAATGAAGTGCTTGGTTCCACAGCTCTGGTAAGTTTGTAGCACTGCAAGTAACACGCCTCATTTGCTAACTCAGTGGCACTTCATGCCAGTTGCATAGACCATGGGATGATAAGTCTACATCACCAAGAGGGTTCTTGATGCTAGTTTAGTCAGATCTCTCCCACAGCTGCATAGCCCAATAGGCTCTTATTATCCACGTTTCGCTTATCCGAATTAATAATATTCAGAAATCCTGTTTTTGCAGCTTGCAACTCACATTTTGATCGTTCGTGTGAAGTGGAGGTCTTTGCATTTGCCAGTGTTGATTAGCGGGCGGACGGCGCTTCAAAGTGCCGTGCGTCAGCAGCAGCTCCCATTTTATTCCCCTGAAGACCTACTGTGCGCACCGAAGAGAGCTACATGAAAGCAAGTAGAGCCCGGGCGCCTCTAGCTGAGGGCGGAGGGGAGTATGGTGGGAGGGGCACGGTTTTTCAAACTACACCACGCATGACGACATCGGGCCTTCCCTGTGTGGGTCTCAAATATCTACAAGCCGACGATAAAAGGCAAGGTGAGCACCTTCCCACCCAGCATCAGATAGACGCTTGCTAGCAGTCTGTGTACTTACCTTTAATTCAGGGTCCACTGGGCTTTAAAATAAGCACTGTGACAAATTCAAAAAGTCCAACATTCTCAAATGGCATTTCATTACTTTTCGCAACATTGTTGAGTACTAGCTAAACTGGCGTAAAAAAAAATCTGGACGCAGAATGCATTTTCACGCACATTTCGTCAGTATCTGCGGTCAAAGCTACCAGTTGCATAGTGCAGTAACTGTTATTGGCACACTTTGGCACAAAAAAGATGGCCCAATTTTTTAAGTAGTGCTGACCGTTCTTCGGCCATTGCCCAACTGTCTAGGCCCTGTCGATCCTGCTGTGGTTTCTGTTCAACTTGTCTACATTCTATGGTGCTCAAAAGCTCGGGTTCAAGTTATGTGCTTGAATGCTCGACTGCAGCCCTTGTGGTCACTAATGTTTTTCATGATGAATAGAAGAAACTCGATTGCTGGTAAAGTGCTTAGTTCAGCAGCTGTTCTCGTACACAAAACCCTTGCTCTAGTTGTGATTCTCAATGTGTAGCTTGAGAGCAATATGGTGCTAGTACCACCCTAACATGTTGTTTGCCAGTTGTGGTGGGCCACTGTATCAAATCAAAGGAGGGGGTGCTACAGTGATGATACAAGAATGGCAATGAAGCCTGGGCCGGAAAAGTATGGGAAAACTTGCCAATCAGCTAGCGCTGGCAGATGGACATGAGTGTTACATGTTGGGAAGGTTTGCGTGACAGTACAAAAACAAAAAGGTGATGGCTGGAAGGTTTAGAATGAACCTTAACCTCTGGCATTGCTCTGGGCAACCCTCCAGACCATCGTTCTTCGCCTGCCAAGCCATTACAGAAGGGCAAAGACCATATGCAAATCAGGCTTGGTCCCACCCCAAAAGGGGCAGTCCAGCCCGAACAGCTTGGTCACATCCCTCTGCACGAGACCATAAGCATCCCCAAAAATGTTTTGGCCTTGTTGGGCCTCTTCAATGAGGAGTAGCTTGGGTCTCTAGGCCCAGCAGGCACGGGACCCACGTCTGGGCATACCCTTCCCACTCGTGGTGACAAAGCAAAAACAAAGAGGTGATGGCTGAAAGGTTTAGAATCAATCTTAACCTCTGGCATTGCTCTGGGCAACCCTCCAGACCATCGTTCTTTGCGATTCCCAATGTGTAGCTTGAGAGCAATATGGTGCTGGTAGCACCCTAAAATGTTTGCCAGCTGTGCTGGACCACTGTATCAAATCAAAGGAGGAGGTGCTACAGCAATAACACAAGAATGGCAATGAAGCCTGAGCCGGAAAAGTGTGGGAAAACTAGCCAATCAGCTAGCCCTGGCAGATGGACATGAGTGTTACTTGTTGTGGAGGCTTCATGACAGTAGGCTGAAGAGTGAGAGTTTTGAGTATCTGATCGACTAAAACAGTGGTCTGCAGGTTGCAGCTCTCCGGTTGTTTTGCTCAGACTCCCATGACCAGGGCTGTTTTTTGGGGCTGGGAAGACCAGGCAAATCTTCCACCTGGGAGAGCAGTGAGCCTTTGCATTTTAACATTAACAGGCAGCAGCAACACATGAGCCGAAGCAGAGGAGAATAACCTGCCTTGCCATATCCATTCACCTTACTAGCAAGGTGGAGGGAGCTCTTCCAGAGGTCACCTCCAGAGGATCTCAAGAACTTCGTGAAGCATCGAACCAGGCCCATGGTAGGACCGATATTTTCCAGCGCACGGCGCAACGGAGACTCCTTCCCAGGGACTCTCCACGCGGGAGGGACCCCACAGGTCTTTCTACCGGCACGTGCACCGAGGCTGCTACAGCTACTGGCCTTCGGGTTGAGGGATCCTTGGATCCTCCTGGATGCAGTGTTGAGGGACCGGAAGATTCTTGTACCGGGTCTAAACCCGAGGGGCTATGCCCCAAGACTGGCAATACATCCAAGGGGCTATGCCCTAATACCGGCAACACGTCCGAGGGGGCGCCTAAACACAGCTCTACCAACCCCCGGGTCGAGGGTCTCGCACCTACCGCGCCGAGGAGCAGGGTAGGCTTTGTGATCCACACGCAGGAGTCTTGGACGAGGCTGGGCCCAGCGGGCCAAGCACCACGTTGCAGGCACGTGGCATGCAGCTTGACAAAATAGCTGCCGCACCAGAAAGAGGCACCTGTCCGGGCCTTTCCACAAATTCGGCGAAGAACGAGTGTCAAGGTGGGACTGGCCTCAACCAGGTACATGGCCTACAGTCTACCCCTCATTTGCGCAGGGCACCTTTCCTTTGCGTCCATATGGTCAGGGTACACAGCAGCTCCAGCAGCCCCCCCGCTAACCTGTTGGTACTCCCTGCCACCTCTTTGGCCTGTGATGAGGTGCTCTTTGAGAAATTTTTCACCTCATGAAGTCTCCTCAGATGGGGGTTATCATCAAAGAAGCCATCGGGGAAGTCCCGGGAGGATAGCACAGCGGCAACGTGCGTGCCTTGGAAGCAAGATGACACGAAGCAACACAGGTTCGATACCCGGGTCCGCGCTTAGAAACCTATGGGTGTTTAAGCGCGTTATAAATATGCAACTAAGGGAAAAACAATTACTCATCTACAAAACAAACCATTCCTGTAACAGCGCCTCGATGCCTGCGGGCTGTGTGAGTGCTTTAAAAAAAAAAAAAGAAATGTAAAAATGTAAGTCATCCCTGCCATGCTAGCGGCACCACTGACTCCTCCATTGGGCCCTGGTGCTGCCGCCTCCTCCGGTTCCACAGCCAACTTCGCAACCTCCGCCGCCTCCTCAGCCTCCGGCTGCGGTCCCTGTACCCCAGCCTCGGACGCCATCTACTCCTGCTCCTCCACAAGATTCTCCAGATCTGCAGGATACGAACGAGGAGGAGGATCCGGGCACGCCATCCTCAGCCAGGGCCTTCTACGAAAGTCTTGCTGGCCTGGCAGAGTACCTGGCCTCCCCCAACCCGAGGTTGAACAGCCGGCAGAGATGGGGGGGGTTCTGGCTGAAGTCCTTACGAGATGCCACTGCCATCACGGGATACCACTGTAAACCGATGTAGTCTCCCTGGCCAAGAAGGGTTGGCTCAAGCCCCACTAGATCCAGCCGGCCAATCGATGCCTAGATGCCAAGGACAGGCAGATGGAGGGGGGGATACACCCTTGCTCTCGACCCATCCTTAGCCGTACATATGGAGGGTTCCGCGGCTTCCAGGAACGCAGATCCAGGCAACCAGACCGCTCGCCGTCTCAGAACCGGCGCAAACAAAAAGGGGGGGGGGGGGTAGTAAGGGCTTTTTCCAATCCCCCTCCTCAGCGTCAGCCTCAGACGGAAAGAAGGCATGACACACCCCTTTGGGTCCACGTGTCTCCGGTGGGGGGCCGGATTGCTCTCCATGCACAATTCTGGTGCCAGAATTTCATGGACCCCTGGATCCTCTCCGTAGTATCCACGGGGTACCGACTTCCTATCCCAGCCTCTCCTCCCTTCTCTCCTCCACTACCACAGGTTGGGACAGCAACTCTTTTGGCGGAGATCCGGTCGCTTGAAGAGAGCCAGGCAGTGGAGGAAGTTCCAGCCTCTCAGCGAGGCTTTGGCTTCTACTCCATAATTTTCGCCATTCAGAAGAACCACCAGGTGGGCCTGAGAGTTTTTCTGGACTTTTCCACCCTCAACCTCTCCCTACCCCTGCAAAAAATTCAAGATGGTTACGCCAGCTTTTATAACGGAGACATTGGACAAGGGAGACTGTATGTGCTCCCTGTACCTGAAGGATGCGTATCGACACATTCCAATTTGGCAGCCCCATCATTCTTTCCTACGGTTCAGGATCATTTCCAATACAAAGTCCTTCCATTTGGCCTCATCTCGGCCCCCAGGGTCTTTACCAGACTCATGAAAGCTGTGGCTCGTCAGGGCCTCATCTCCGGAAGCGTTTCACCACTCTTCTCATGCCCTTATGCACACACTGCACAATCTGGGCTTCTCGCTCAACCTCAAGAAGTCAAAGCTGCAGCCTACGCAAACTGACTTTTCTGGGACTCATTTGGGACACGTGCTCCGAGAGGACTTCCCTTCGGAGGACAAAATCTTGACCATCAAGAGGGCCATCGCCCACTTCCTCAGCAGACCTATGACCTCGTCATGGTGGTACCAACATCTCCTGGGTCTACTGGCAGTGGTCTTGTTAGCTGTGCCACACACAAGACTAAGGATGAGAAGGATTCAGCTGCAATTCACGGCCTCATGGAATCGGGAGCGGGGATCGTAATCTGAGATCATCAACGCTCCTCCATCTCTCCACCTGGATCTAACATGGTGGTCCATGGACTGCAACCTACGGACAGTCAAGCCCTTTCCGCTGCCATCTCTACAGGCCACCATCACCAGACTCCTCGCTTGAGGGCTTGGGAGCCACCCTGGACGACCTCTCGGTCCACGGCACCTGGACTCGACAGGAGCGGGTATACCAGATCAATTGTTTGGAACTGAACGCCATCTGGCTAGCGCTCAGAGCATTCCTATCACTTCTCAAGGGCAAGGTTGTCCTCATCCAGACAGACAACTCGACCAGCATGTACTATGTCAACAAGCAGGGAGGCACCAGATCCCCTCCTCTATGCAGACTGTCGATCAGCATGTCGGAATGGGCCCTGGAAAACGACATTTACCTCTCTGCAGTCCACCTCCCAGGGGAATTCAACCTGGAAGTGGACAGGCTCAGCAGGCTGGGAGCGGACAATTACGAGTGGCAGCTAAACAACCTCGTTATTCAGGAGATCTTCAACAGGTGGGGTCACCCCCAAATGGATCTCTTTAACACCTGGCACAACAAGAAGTGTCCCCAGTTTGCATCCTGGCAAGGTCAGGGCCCCGGCTCTCTGGGCGACGCATTTCACCTTCAGTGGACCGGCATGAAAGCCTATGCCTTTCCGCCCACTCCTCTGATCCACAGGGTAATTTGCAAGATCAAGGAGTCTCGCCGACTCCTCATCATTCTAATAGCTCCATGGTGGCCGGCCAGGAAATCGTTTTCGGAACTACTTAGCCTCTCGCAGGTGCCCCCGATACACCTTCCAACGGTCCCAGCACATTTTCTGGTGTAGAAGGGGGACAGAATCATCCACCCTGCTCTAGGGAAACTAGCCCTCACAGCGTGGTACCTGAACAGGCAACGCTTCAGCACCTTAGCCACTCACAGGCCAATCTGGAGATCATGCAGGGCGCCATGAGCAAGGCCACCAGGGCCCAGTACAAGAGCAAATGGACCAGATTCTGCCACTGGGCAGACTCCAAGGGAATTGACCCCCTGGTGTACACTTTGGACGACGTGCTCTCCTTTTCAGCGTACCTCGCTCATTCTGGCGTACAGGTGTCACCTGCCGCACATACCTTGCAGTCATTGGGGCTTACAGGAACACGGAGGAAGGCATTTTTTCCTCCTCCAACCCTATCGTCAAGAAACATCTGACGGGCCTCGCTGGGCTCTACTCGCCCGTCAAGAGCCCGCACCCAGTGTGGGACCTTAACATAGTCTTGGGCGCCCTGGCGCACAAACCATTCGAGCCAATGGCGTCCGTGGACATCAGGCTGGTACCATCAAGACTGCTTTACTAGCCGGTCTTACCTCGGCTCGCAGAGTCTGTGAGATCCAGGCGCTGGTCACCTCTGAACCATATACCACCTTTCACAATGACAAGGTAGTCATGTGGACGCACCCGGCATTCCTGCCCAAGGTTCCATCCGCTTTCCACTTGAACGAGGAAATAGTCCCCCCTACATTCTTTACCGATCCCAAGGACGAAGCACAGAGAGTGCTGCACTTTCGGGATATCAGGTGTGCCCTAAAATTCTACTTGGACAGAACCAAGGGCTTCCGCAAGTCAGACGCCCTGTTTGTCACTTTCAGAGGCTCGAGGCCAGGCTACCCCTTGGCAAGTCATAAGCAGGGCGGCCACTTGGGCCACTCCCTCGGCTTTCTGTAATCATTACTTTTTGAATGCCGGCTCTAGATCTGATGTGGCCTCGAAAGGCGGTTTCTCAAGAACCCGTTTGCTTAAGGGGGGTCTCCTCCCCACCCTGGGGCTACATTCGGTTGTAATCGCCCATACAGTATGCAGGAAAGGGGATGGGACGTAAGAGTAATTATAATTTACTCACGGTAGTGACGAACGTACTCTTAGTCCATAGTCCCCTTTCCTCCATACGTCCCACCAACCTTCCTTCCCCCTAATAATACTGTTGTCATTAGGCAATGTTAAATGGATTGTCAATGTCGACGCGTCAATGGGGATTGAAGTGTGACGCCGAAGGCCGGAGTCAGGGTAGCGCATGCTCCCTGCGCCACACCCCCGCGCGCCTCTAAATTTAAAGGGGAAGAAGGTTTTTACTGGTGAAAAAGGTTCCGTCTCCCGTCCCTTGGAAGGGGCGCCCATACAGTATGGCGGAAAGGAGACTATGGACGTTAATCACTACGGTGAGTAACTTATAATTTTTCTGGTATGTTAATCCAGTTCGAACAAAAAAACTACAATCCCCAGAATAATTTGATATGCTGCTTGAAAGGCCAGTATTGGAGAACATGTGTTCAGGTGACATGAAGTCTCAGTGGCACACTATGCTGTCTACTGAGAGATAAAATACATCTTTGAGTAGGGAAATAACAATATTGTGACCCATTATACTTGTTTTTGCCTTGTATCTTAAGGCAAAGAGGCCATTAGTTGGTAAAATATGGTGATTATTGTTTAGAGATTAGCAGAACTTCCTTTTTGTGTTAGTTACTGTGAAAAAAGGATGAAGAGTAGGAACAAGCATTCACAAGGCCAATAGTTTAATTTGTGTGGAGTGAAACGGTCTGCTTTGTTGCTGTTTTAGTCATTGAGATCACATACCAATTTACCTAGTATTACAATTGCATATGCATGTTGCCATCATTTGCTAGGGTATGTTCATACTCAAAACATTTTAAAGGTATTGTCATCATACAATAGTCTCATCATGGCCAGGTTCTCTCACAAATTGCCAGCATTTGCTATCGGACAACAGCAACTCAAACAATTGCCTAGGTATTTCAATATGTTGGCTTTATACTTGCATCATGTAATTATAAAAATACATCGCCTAATTGAGTTTCCTGTAGATAGAGGGATATACAAGGACAGATTTGTGAAGATAATTATTTTTTGTTTAAATTACAGGTTACAGTAGCAAGGTTCTAAATTGAGCGGAGATGGGAGCTATTAAGCTCCCTCTTGTAGTCTAGAAGGGCCTGGTTGGCTTGACACCAACAACTACCAGGAGCTTATTTTGGCTCCCCGGGCAATTCAAGCAGAGTTAACACACACACACACACACACGAACTTAACTCTGTGAATTTGGGACTAACTGTAAATTAACATTTGACACATCTATAAGGCCTATAAAGCATAAAGGATTATAAATATTGGACAACGTGATATGTTTGCATCCTGTGGGGAAGGTAAATTTGCAGAACGCAATGTGCTAGCTCCTAGTTCCCCAGTGGTAGCTCCTGGTTAATGCTGGATTATGTGATGAATCTTCCGGAGTAGTCACAAAGGTTCTGCATAAAATCTCCTCCCAGGTGGCAAAGGAATTCCCCTGGAGTGATTGCTAGCTGGGAGGATCAACTGGGAGGAGAAGGGCCCCACAGGAACAGGAGGACTCTATTGGGTGAGACCGATCGAAGCTGTTTGCTGGAACTGGAGGCATCGAGGAGAATGAACACGCACGCCAGACTAAGAGATTGTGACACCAGAGTGCTCAGTAACTGCTTGCTTGCCAAGTCTGGGTGCCTTAACCTTAGAAACAATATAAGCAGAGTGAAATTCAAAAAGAAACTTGCTTTTGAATACCGAACTGACATTAAGCAGACAAATCATTATTTTGTAAACCAAGCTGACTTAACAATGAACAAGTGGAATAATAAGAACTTAATCACCAAATCAAAAAGATGTGATTGTATGTATGTTGGTCAGATTAAAGGCCAGCAACAAGAGGATGCAATTACAAAAACCAATGCAAACAACTATTGCCAAAGCCAAAAGAGAAATATAACAAAACAAGATAAAAAGAACAGCCAGTGCCAAAGCCACGAGGGGGCAAATAAGTATCCAAATGTTTGTAAAACCTATTGCCCATATGTAAAGAAGCTCATAAGAGAAACTGGCTTGAGCTCACATTGCAAAAGCCAAAGAAGTGTCAGAGTGAGACAGAGCTGTTGTCTGCATTTGGTAATGCAGAAGTGGGGGAACAAGAGTGGCAGGAAAACTGCCCTTCTTGCACAAGGTATTCTGAAGGAGTGGAGCATTACCTGCATTGAATGTGGTTCTTGTGTTCCCTGAGGACATTCTTAAACTTGATGTTGGGGAGCAAAAGACATTGCTAATTTGTTGAAAGCTAACCTTTACCACGGAAGTACATGTAGTTAGTAGTTTATTCTGTTCTGGCAGGAGAGTACATCAGTCCAGATAACTTTGTAGTGGTAGGCCTGGCAGATGAGTGGGCTAGGTGGAAGTCGATAAAGTACTGTGGTGAGGTGGTGAAATGCCATGAAGAAGTGGTGGTAGAACCTCTAAAATGACTCCTTGAAGTATTACAGAATCATCCTGATAAATTTACATTGCTAAAGCAAATGTGTAAACTGCTGCTGAATTATCTCACATTGTCAAAGCATGTGTTTTGTGAACTCTTGCAGAATAAACCTGACAAAGGCAATTTCTTTTGATCCTAATGAACTAAGAAAGTGTTCTTTGTTCATTATAATAAGTTATTCTGAGCTCTTTGTGTTAAAAGTGGAAAGAGGAAAAACCTTCTAGAACAATTCTTAAGTATTAGAGCTTTTGGTTGTCAAGTTGTAATCAAAAGAACTTTGATACAAGACAGGATTTCCTTATTCTTTTGGAACGGTCGGAACAGAAACCTGCTTGAATCTGTGTAAGGGTAATTACCCCAGATTATAAGGAGAAACCGTTACCCGGATGCAAATTTAACAGTTATATTTGTTGGTTTTGAACTGCATTATATTACCTTGTTGAATTGTTGCATGTACAAGAGTCGGGGAAAGTAACCTTTTTAGTGTTTCTCTAGTTTATTTTAGGCATGGAAATCCTCGTCATGGTAGGGATAGTGAGGCGTTTATCCAACCTTTTGAATTAATAAAATTTGAAGAATCTTCACAAAGTTGTCTGCCTCACATTTGTGACCCCTCAAAATAACCTGGAGCTGCCTTTAGCTGTTGCTTATCCAATCTTAATTGTGATCCCTGCATTAGGGTGGTATGACTAATTTAATGTCCTTGTTTTATAGTCTCACCCCACAAATCGGGGCAAGAAAACTGATTTCTGAAAACTCAATGTATTAAAATAATTAAGTCCAATCAAAACAAATGTGGTCTTTAGCTTTATTCCAAGGAAATCACTACAATGTTATAGGCATAAACAATTTGTCAACCCAAAATTCACCCTACCTACATTAATATTATGAATTCACACACAGGCACTCATTACCATAACCAATTCTAGGTATACGTTATATTCCAAAAGGTACTAGGTATTCTAGAAACAATCTTTACAGGAGTGTTTCTATCTAAGCAACACAGCATACTTCAATGATAAAATGGCTGCTTATCGCCTAGTGTGTTCACATTTGTATAGAACCATTTCAAAATTCTTCAAAAACACTTGATTTCTTTCAGTATCAAAACAAGTTTGGTATTTGAGAAAAGCGCCTGGAACAATTGGCATTTATGAGCGCACATTAATTCTCCGTGGCTTGTGTGGGGTTGCAAATATATAGGCTATGTGCAGGCCATTTAAATGTATTGGTATTTATTTGTATAGTGCTTTATACCAAAAAACAAATGGATGCATACAGCTCTGCTACTCTCTATCAAGCAAGACACTGCCTTTCACACTAAGAGCTCACTGCACCTTGGGTACTGGAGCTACCTTGGCTTTTATCACCTACACCCCGTTGGACCACATTTGCGAAGCAGCTACATGGAGCTCTAGCCACACTTTTACTCATGACTACTGCATTGACACTCGCTCTAAAGCAGATTCCCAGGTGGGACAAGTGGTGCTAAAATATCTGTTTGCCGATGTACCTTCTCACAACCCATCACCTTCTCCAAACAGTGCTTGCCAATCTATGCATAGCATGTGATTAAAGCAGATTCCACAAGCATCAGAAAGGATGTAATACTTGTCGTAATCGTATTTCTGATGCTTGTATCTGCTTAGATTCACATGCGCCCATCCTTCCTCCCCTGGAGTAGAAGGTGCATAGATGTTTTCTGGGCTTTATCTGATGTATAATCTGCTTTTCTACACCTGTACTTACGGTACACTTCATGCAACCTTATGTCAGAAGCAATCAATCTGAGGGACCACAAACCGTGAAGCACCATGGGTACAGTAGATGTCTCACTAGGGATAGTATTACTGGCACGTCCTGTCGACGTCCCTTTTCGAGTTTCGAAAACAACAACTATGCCTCTTCCACTAGATGTCAGCCTATGCATAGCATGCAAATCTAAGCAGATACAAGTATCAGAAATACGATTATGGCAAGTAATGTATCTTCTACAGCTTTGTATGGAATGGCACTGCTCTCATAGACCATTTCCTGCAGCAAAATGTTTGCATGTGAGTTAATTTGCATACCCACAATGCCTTGCTGTTGTGGCTCAGAACTGGAGGTGAACTTCCAGCGATTGCTACTAGGTGGTGGTGTGGAGCGTGTGACTTGGCTAAAATGAACTTACCTATATATATATACATACATACATACATATATATATATATATCTGTAAACACTTTGGCCAGCTGTCTCCTGCAGGTGCTAATATATAATGTAATCATAGAGTGAGCTCTGGAGGATAACTACAGTGTAGTGTATGGTATTACAGTAGATCTGTAATACCTCCAATAAAAACCTAGAGAGGTTACAAGTCATACAGAATAGTGCTCTCCGGGCAGCCAAGGCATTGCCAAAAGAGAACACATTTCGGAGGCCAGAAAACTAGCCCACTGGCTCCCAATAAAGGAAAGGATCGTCTTCAAAGCTCTGACACTGACCCACAAGTGCATTCACCTCACTGCTCCTGCTTACCTCTCTCAAAGGATCCACCCCATCTCCTCTACAAGGCCAACCAGATCACCATATACCAACATGCTCTGTGCCACTAGTAAAAAGAGTCAGAGCGGGCGGATCCAGCTTCCCATATCTCGCACCCACTCACTGGAACGCCCTACCTCCCACAATCCGAGGTGAGGCCTTCCTCAGCGCCTTCCGCAAAGCTATGAAAACCATCCTCTTTACATAAGGTGCGTTGCATCAATTTGAATACCTATCATATGATCCACTGCATAAGCTGTAATGTAATGACCAATTGTACCAGTCGTAATATCAGTATTATGCCTTGTAGTATTCATAATGTGCCATTGATTGTTACTATTCCTGTGCCCTTGTAACTAAGCTCTTGCAAATAACAGTGCCTCAATGCCCTTGAGCTGCTTGCGCGCTATACAAATATAAATACATAAATCTGTGAATGTACAGACTGGATGGAACTATTGATCCCTACTTTGCATAAAAATCTAGTTAGTTTTGTGTATTCATTATGCAAGAGGAAAGAAAGTAAAAGACTAAGCAGAGTGGATGGTGTATCAGGCAGAGAACTGGGTAAGCTATAAAATAACAGGGTGGTGAGATAGAATGTCAAGGAGTATGGGATCAGCTCATAGTTTGAACACCAGTTGCAGAAATGGATGCAACCAGCAAGTCACAGAACTAGGTTTGCCATTACACACGTTTAACTGTGTGATCATGTACGTTTTCAAGAGTGTTCACTCATCAATATGATGCCTCTTCCCCGCAAAATGAAATATAGTTGACCCTATGAGATTTAGCTACACTAACGTAAACTTTACTCTAAAGTATGGAGACAATGCAGTGTTTTACAGTAGGAATACTGTAATTATGAATTATGTAACCACTTACATTTTTAGGAATGGAATTGCAAGACTGTCCTTAAAAAAAATCAATAAATAAAGCTGATAAATACTGTTCTTTGGCAGACAGGATATAGTTAGATTAGTAAAGGTATCCTCCCGATTTACTTGTGGTTTGGAATTATGTAAAAAGGCGAACAAAATCTTGCCTAGCACTCCCAGAAAGGCCTTTGGCATTTAAGAGTGGCGGAGATGACTACTGCTGTTCGCTTTCCATCAGCCCCTTTGAACTTGAAGTGAACCGAGACAAAAGGGTGGAGAGCGCCCTGAAGGCAAGAGAGTAATGCAGGATGAGCTTTGCTTTCATTGAACAGGGTAACCTAAATAGCTAGCTTTGTTACACACATATCAATTTAATTGGCAAACCCTAAGAATTGCGTAGCAGATTGCTATGCAACACTGCTTAGTTTATGCCTTGCTATTTCCTCCCACTTCCTGCCGCACCCTGCCCAAAGCAACTCCTCATGGAAACTTTCAGCTCGCTTTAATCAAGCCTTACCATCAAACCTTGCACCCAAAGATCCTGCCAGGGTTTTTTCAAAGCCGTCTTCTGAGAGTTAATGACTTAATTGGAGTTGTAAACAAGCTACTTCTGTAATAAAAATGTCTAAACCTGTTCTGCCTTCAGCCACTCGATTTATAAGCAATATGTGGGTCCACTGAATTCCTGTTAAAACAAGCATTGCCAAAGCCAAAGGCACTACATTTAGATGCCCAGGTACTCGCACTATTTTGCACCTCTTACCATCAATGGGCAGTTAATCCCACCACGGCAGTTCCTGGCAAGTGCCTTGCCAATGCCTACACAAAACCCCACATTGTTTGCATTGCCAATGCTTGTTTGTATAGCTGTTGTGCTGAAATAGATTAGTCACAAGTTATATCTAGCATATTATTCACATTTTATTGTTGCCCGTGCTATGTGCTTTTTTGCATTACATGACTGTTGTCCTGAATTGTTTTCGAAGTGTGTTATTTCGGGTGCATTGTTCAGTGTGTCTTGGTGAATGTTGTTGGTCCTGGTGAATGTTGTTGGTACTGTTGTGGGCTTGTATGCATTACCTATTGTCCTGATTTGTATTCCATTCATGTTCTTGCAGATGTATTGTTTTAGCGTATTGCTTTCAGTGTATTCTTTTTGGTCTTGATATGTGGGTTTCTATGCCGTCCTGTTGTGTCTCTCTTGTGCTGAAATGTATTTTACACCTGTTATTATGTCTTTAGTTCGTGTATTTTGTGTATTGTTGGGGGTGAGGGAGGAGGGTGAGGTGACTCTGAGCTGTGTGCGACAGATTATCCTTTGCTTTGGGTAATTTTTTTGTTATATTTTCCAGGGTGCAAAATGTGCACTCTCCACTAGCCATTGGCTAGTGATATCTGACTCGTGGCGAGTAAGAAATGTTATGCTGTGTGTATGCATACCATTGAAATGGCGAGTTACTTTTTGATGGTTGGCTCAGAGCTTAAAACCAGAATGTTTGCCTTCTGATTTTCCTATGCGATATATTTTTCGTTTTGATATCCCTCCGGCCCAACTGCTTATTGGATGTAGTGTATCATCTTGTGTGTTTTGCTGTATGTTTTCTAATTTCGTTCCTCCATCCCTACCCCGCATGTAGTTCGCTAGCTGTGCTTATATTTCTTTAAAAGTAAATATCTCAATTTTGGCTGATGTGATTTTCTTTTTTTTCTACTTTTTTTTTTATTATGTTTGTTTCAATATTTTGCCATGCACAACTTGTGTTTGAGTCCGAGGCATGTGCCAACAATGGCTAAACTCTGAAAAGACTATTGAGATGTAAGGCCAGAACATTTTATTTTTAGGCTTACTGGAAAGCACAATGCAAAAATATATTTAAATTGTCTTGTGTTTGTAACATGAAAACCTTTGTAGACTTTAAAGGACAGCAACTAAAGTTGCAGAGAAAAACATTTGTCTGAGGTGTCATGTCACTTGACTCTGGAGTCGAAACTTTGACTCTTTTGATACATCTATAATCAGACAGTTCTAGACTAAACCGAATACCATAGGAAAAACGTTCTATTCAATGTGTTTCTATTTTGGGATCCTGAAGCAGAAAAACACTTTTGCATATATTGTACAGGTCGACACAGAGGCAAACTGGGACGAATTCACTCTTCTCAAACGATGGTAGCAGTCAACCTTACTTGCCTTTTCTTTTGTCCCCACGTCTTCTGCAGTTCAGCAGAATGATGGCTCGCAATATGAGAAAGGGACAAAGAAAACCTGTCTTCCGGAAAGTGCCTCTCCAATGTTTAATCCTGCTAGTCTACCTCTGATTTGTCTGAAACACCCACTTAACGTGAAGCAAACGCCTTTTTTATTGGAAACAATATGTTTTTAATAACTCTTGAGTCATAGCAGTTATACCATTTGGTTGCTGCTCTTGGTTTTTGTTAACCACACACTGCAGTATTGGGTGCAGTGCAGAATGTAAAGAGCTAGGTGTTCCATGCCCACTGGGCAAATGCTTGTTTTGTGTGTTAGTTTCTGTTGGAGTGGAAGCTGTATGCGATGCTGGGATTTGGGATATAGCTTGCTTGTTTGTTTGTGTAGGTGATGAGTTTGAGTTCGTTGTGAAGGTAAAATGGGGTTTGTGGTGGATTGCTTAGAAAAAAATGCAGAGTACTTGGAAGGTGATTCTCTGCGGTTCGGGGGAGCCAGTGGAGCTTGGCAAAAGCTTAGGTGATGTGCGATTGTTTGGGTATGTGGAGGATGAGTTAATGGCTGCTTTTATATGGCTTGCTGTGTGCTGCTGGCGAGTCCAGTGAGGAAAGCACTGGAGTTTGGTGGGCAGGCGGGGAGGGTGAGGATGGCATTAAATGTTCTTGGCCATCTGGCAAGAATGCCATTTCCCCACATACATACAGCACTCCATTTCTAACACACCAAAAATGTTTTGTTTCTCATCAATGGCTGGTGGTCAGTGAAACTGTTGAAATGTGCCATTAGCAAGCATTACCAATTGCCACATATCCAGTAACTTCTATGGCCAGTTCACATATGCTCAGATAATACCAGTCGACGATTACTCAGTAAAAGATACTTTCAATTTTCATGTGACCAGTTACATTCTTCTATGGAACATTGCAAAATAGGCAACCTAGAAAATGCCTGAAACTAGCCGGGAACCAATGGAGCACTGTACAAAGGGAACTGCCCCCATCGGGGTTACAGGTAAGGTTGCAGGGGAAGCAGATGAGTTTGGATGTTATGCATAGGTACATGTGGGACACTGGTCGCTTACTGGTTCGCTTGGCCACAGGTTGCATGGAGGGGTTTCCATGCCTTTGCGTCAGAGCCTAGTAAGATAGCTCAGTGAGTTGAGCACTCGTTGCTGGGATCTGTGTGTGATCTGCAGGTCGCTGATTCGAATCCCTGCAAGGTTGACACCGCTTTTCATCCTTGTGAGGTCGAAAAAAAGTCCAATTGAGTAATAATAATTTTATATAAAAATGTTGTGTGAAGTGCGTTGCTATATAAATGACTAGTAGTAATAGCTGTGTTGAATTTGAAGACATGTTTATAAGGTTTAACTGTGCATGGGGGTGTTTGAGTAACATACATGAATGTATAGTTGTCCTCTTTACCCAACAAACTTGTATATCAACCGATAGCTGGGCTGTGGGACTCCGTGCAATTTGGATGGTGTTGCCCTGGTAACCCATAGGATAATATGGATGTTTGCCATATAGTTTACACTGAAATGTCCTCCATCTCGGTAACTGCTTCAAGGAACAGTACCGCATCACTGCTGGCTATTTATTATCAGCGGTGGCGCTTGATCCGCTGTCTTCACTGCAAGGCTTGCTGTTCTATTGAATAATATTGGTTTTGCAAATCTTTTTATTTTACTTCAGATTAGGGCTCATACACCATGCTCATTATAGGTGTAGCTAATTAGCATCTTCTTTATGAGACTGATATCTGTGACTATTTTTTTTTCTTCCATGTTCTCACATTTTCAATCTGATTTGTTAATTTTACATTAATATGGTTTGTATAAAACTGTGAATGACTTGACTGTTATTTAAAAAATGCATAATGTAAGAATGTAATCGCTTTTTTTAATAAACCACAGCATGCAGTGAAGCCTTTCAAAATAAAACACTGTTCATCAAATAGCTTGGCTGTGTTTCTGAATCTCTGCATTCTTTGTTTTCATAATGAAAAGAAAATGTTGCATAAATGCAATCCAACACGCATTTACTCTAGCGTTAATCAGAGAGCAATGTTTTCAGTGTTGCACGTAAATGAGCAAAACAAGAATATACATTAACTTTTTCTACGTAGTCTTCTGGTCTGTTCAGTCAGTATAGAAACAATATTTTAAGCGGAACAGCGCTTTTCTGGCTATATAAGCACTTCAAAGTGTCCTGTGCAGCAGACGTGTGTGTACTTTAGTCACAAGCAAATGCAATTCAAAAGGTTTAATACGTGCACATGGATCCAGGCGTATAGTTAGCCTTGGATTGTTAAGTTGAAAAATCACAGGTCTACAACATGTGACAAGCCTACCAATGCACAGGTAGAACCCATTCTTGTTCTTGCACGACTACCATGTTTGGCCATTTTCCACATGCACAGGAAGTGTTATGACAAGGCATTATACCATGCCTATGCCAAAATTCCAATAACGCTGTTAAAAATATGGACACTTTCTGCATTGTGAGTTACTAAATCTGCAGTAACATATAGTCCCCATTTTCTCATGCCCAGCAAAGTGTTGCCTTCTTCCTCATACCCATTCTCATTATTCCTTGGGGCATCAGCCTTATCTGCCAAAGTGGCAAGAGATGCTGGGATAGTTGCATTGTTTTCTAGATCAGTAGACCTTGGGAACAGACCCTGTTTTGGGTTTTGGGGGAGACTGGCTGCTTTTGCCCTTGGACCGTATCCCAAGTTTGTAGGAGCTACAACCATTTGCTGGCTGGAAAGTTGCAGCTTCCTTCAATGACTTCGTGTCCCACTTGAAGGATATGTCTGAGCCTGGGATCCCCAAGCCAAGCAGAGGACCCCAGTTCACGCTGCTCGAACAGGAGCTGTAGTACAGGTCCTCCAAGAGGTGTGGGTGCTTCTGTGGCCAATGGCACCAACGGATGGATGCTATGCCCCTGACAATTAGTTTGAGCTACGATGGGCAACTTTCCAATATCATTTTGCACAACTCTTTAAATTTGGGCACGTGACCATACCTGCTGTGTTGGGGGTGTATCCTGATGATTCAAGCCTCATTAGCGTGATGCTCAGCCTCGTGCCTGTTAGACGCCCATGACAAGGTTTTTCAATATCACATATGTGTATGCTTTTGTCGCAGCCCCATTAAGGTGGTATGATTTACTTGTATATGTATGTAATGTGTACAAAGAAGCGTTAGGGCAAATCTAAAAGACACTTAATACTGGAAAACGGGGAAGTTAGCTTTGTAGCACGCATATTAGCTCCGTGAAGCTCCTGCTTACTTGGTGATGCGCAGTACCCAGGAGTTGCTTTTAGCTCCTATTAATCAAATGTGTATTCCTGTTGGTGCATGTGTGTGAGCGAAGCGTGCCTTGCTTCTCATGCTCTGAATGAGAGAAGACATGCTTGTGCTAATGCTGGGCCTTCTGTGGGAAGCTTGCCCTGCCTCCTTTCCCTCGTTCTCTACCAGTTCCGTGTGCGTGAAGCGCGCACTGCTCTAACTGTTTTCGCTGTACCAGTTCCGTGGCGTGACAGTCCCAGAATCCCTCCCTTCGCGCCCCCCCCCTCCACCCCAAGCTGGCATGCACTCAGCAACCGATATGAATTAATCGGCCCTTGAAGCTGTAATAGATTGCAGTTTTTGGCAATGGATGTTTAATATTGGTGCAGTGCTGCCTTAAACAGCCTGCGAGCTCTGGAGGAGGCAGCACGCTGATTAAGTGCCAGTCTTGGCAGCCGACGGAGTCCCAGCAATAAAGGTGAGATTAAGGAGTGTTTTCTCCTGCTGCATCATGGACATTATTCAGTATATTGCCGTTCTTATTAATCATGGCCCCGGCCTTCTCTTGGGGGTGTATGAAAACAGCCTCCCCGAAGCAGATCAGAGTGGCGCGGTGAAAGGCAGCTCTGAAGGAGACACATTGCCACCACACAATGGTGCTATTAATCATTGGCGTATCCAATGCTGCAAAGACGCATGTCGGCATTATCCAACTCTGTGGCATGACCTCGGAAAGGTGAAGGGTTCAGACCGCCAGAAAAGTATAGACCCATTTTGGAAGGAAGTGCAATAACGTGAGTCTCACACACACATCCCCAACCCATTGTATTTATTTTGCGTTTAACGAATCCTTGACCCTAATCCTGCAAAGGTTACCACGATTTTCACCAACGAGATTGCACAACACCTTAAAATCATTGGTTAAAACATGGGATTCTGTTGTAAGGTGTCTAAAGGAGCACAGCTTTGCGTTTCAACCAGGAGACCAATGCAAACAAATCGTTATGAATGTAAAACAGTTTAGTGAAATTACCACTATTACTGGCAATCTTTCCATGCAAACATACAATGCAAACGTGTTCTTACGTACAGTTGCCTTCTGATAAATTAATCCATAATGTGTCCATGTGCAAATGGTGCAGTGTATTAGACTGACCATTTTAAATCGACAAAGCGAACGACCCAATCTCTGCTCAAAAGAGGTGAGTGATGCAGTAACCTAATACATGCAACATTCAAGCCACGGGCTCACAGCGGAGACAGTAAACAATGAGGCTCTAGTCGGCATTAATGTGCTCTGATTTTATATAAAGCACAGGCCTAGCCGCTGAGAATGTAAAACCTATGTCACACATGGAACCATTTCTGAGTTGTGCTCGATGCCTACATAAATTGCAGTAAAACCAGCGACCATGGGTTGGAAGGGTCTGAGGGTTAGAAGTGAATACATAACACTATGAAACTGCAGGTTCATCTGAAAATGTGCCAGGGCTGATGGAGACCAAAGATGTTTTGGAGCACCCTTGCCAACAGCAGGGGAAAACAGTTCAAAGCAATTGTGGAATTCTTAAATTATGATAGTCCAAAGAATGCAGTGAGGGGGTTAATATCTGTAGATTATCATGGATATCCCAGAAACGGAGATACGTTAGAGGGTAATGAAGCACCCGTCCATCTAAAAGAATGAAGTGCTCTCTATCCCGTTGTTGGATGTTTTTACCCATACATCCGAGCCCTACCTCAAAAACTGTACCGTACTGACATGAAAACATCATGATGGCCAGAGCTTCCCAGAAAATGCACAGGGAAATGCATGAAGAATAGGCTGCCACTCATTTTTGCCGATGTTATGGGCACAGAAGGGCACTGCCTAAAACCACCATTGGACTACCCACACAGTAGTCTGAAACCATTGGGAATGGCAATGCTGATTGCCAAAAGCAACCTAGAATTGTGGGGAATTCATTTTCTTAAATCCCAAAAAGGGGTGCAGTACCAGTACTCACCACTATCAGAAAGCGGGCGTTTTAAAACCACCAGATTTTGTTTAAAACTGAATAAATGAACCCAAGGCAAGCCAAAGAAAGACTTACTGAGAGGTGGATAAAATCTAAAGTTATATTCTGAAGTGACTTGAAGGTTTATAACAAGACTGGCTGAGCTGTGGATTTCAGCAGTTTAAGTAAATTTGGACTGAAAGACACTAAAAACCTAAATGTTTAAAAGAAATGAGTGACCTACTTTTGAGTGTCACATAGGTTGCAATTGTTTAAATGTCATAGTTTTAAACTTAGAATCAGCATTCTAGCTGCATATGTAAAAATGGTTCATTTTATTTGAATGCAGAAAACTGGGGAACAAAAGTGACATTAGCTGGGGCCTGGCTTAAGGAACTGAATTCTGCCCACCAGCTACCCCCGATAGGAGTTGAGACTTGCACAACTGCTGTGTTCCCGTGCCTACCTGCCTTTTGCGGCTCCCACCAAAAGGGATATGACACTTCCCTGATTGAATTACCTGGGCTCTGCAGGAAGTTGAACAAAGCCCTGTCCTGACTCAGGCAAATGTTTTATTACGGGGGCTGTAAAAGTGGGTTCCTCCTGGAAGTAAAGGGGAGGAGCACTGCCTGTGAGAGCAAGCTGGCTTGGCAGAACTGGAAAAACCAGAAATTCAACCTGTGCTGGGGGGAAACCACACCCCTGTAGCCAGAATATGGTTTTAGAAAAAGATGAATAACTCATAGTACGGACTTGTCATAATTATTTAAATGATACCATAATTCTTGTGATTTTTCTGCCCACATTTTAAGAGGTTTTTAGAACCGGTGGCATGATCTGGGGGCACGCTAGCAGTTAAGAGGGTATTACTTAAAATGTATGCATGTGAAAAGTCTGACACTTCATCACTTAATGTCCATACTCCTTGAGCACATGTGTGTAAATTTGGGTTAATGTCCGATATTGCGAAACCAGTTAAAAAGTGCAAATGTCGCCATTTCTGAATGCAAGCTCCCAGGAAGAGCAGATTTGGACAGGGTATACCTCCTGTGATATGTGATGGGTGCATGTAATTTTAAACAAATGTGTACCTGTGCAAATATGTCTTTTAGGTCAAAATATAGATTGTGTGTAATTTGACAGGGGTGGGTTCTCTGTACCATAAACAGACCTCATCATGATGACACTTCATTTCATTCCCCCAATCAAGGGGAAGCGGATGAAGTGGCCAATGACAAGTGGAGAGGGGTAGAGCCTAGTGATGCTGCACACACACTCATTTTCAAAACACATAAAAGCAGACAGTCAGGACAGATAGGGACCTTCAAATCCATTTGCTGCGGGACGCTCTGCCGGGAAAATCCATACTTTACCTCCATCAATCTCTAGAGAAAGCTGTGCAGAAAGATCCAGACTTCAAATCTATCAATATCCAGAACCAGAGGCAGAGCAGAGCTGACCCAGATCACTGTGAAGTGCCGAGACCAGACCAGAGTCCAGTCTAAAACCTGACCAGATCCGTGGCGAGGCCCCTTTATTTCAAAAATATATCATGAGTACCTAGCAGACTGTGCAGAACCAATCTCTTAGTTAAAATAATATAATTCAATCTATTTTAATCTAAGTAGAACTGTCTCCTAACTGTCACCTGTCATTTGTAAAGCTGTCACCTGTCATTTTCTAGTTGCTAGCTGTCACTTGTCTTTTTGAACTTTAACATTTCAAATCTGAAAAACTACCTTTTATTTAATCGTTCATAATTCCGTGACCGTTTGTGCTAGAGACTTGCAGTAACTTTCCTCTGAAAGCTGGGAATCGTGGCTTTCCTACGAACCTAGAACCGCATTCCTACCCCCGATACTTTTGCCGCAATCGCGAAAAACGCACTCGCAAATTTGCCGCGATTTGCAAATTTCTCAACGTGTGAAAACCGCAGTTTTCTTGCTTTCAGTTGCCAAAAATTCGTTTAACCTGCTAGTTACTCCTAGATCCTTGCTAAAGTGAGCCTGGACTAATATTAACTTGATACCACTCACCCTGAACCTCCTAGAGGGAATTAAAAGCATTTTAGCATATTTTTCACTTCATTGCCAGCACATATAAAAGCATTTTGGGCCTGTGTTGTAAACTTCTGTAGTCTAAGCTTGATGGGGTGAACTGAATTACAGTTGATTGCATTTCTGAGAACTGTGTGCTTTCCTTCCATTTCCTTGCATTGCATAAAGGGGGGAGGGGATTGCCAGAGAAAAGTGATTACATTGTTTTGTTGAACGCATATTGAGTATTTTCTGTACTGCATTTTCATTCCACCTTGCATCCATTTGAAACCATAAAGTATTGTTGCTATCTTATCCATCCTATAACCACTCATCATTGATTATAAAGAAGTGTGCTAGTGCCAGACTATCCATTATTGATTACTGCTCAGATTCAGTGTGATATTCAATTATTAAATTATTATAAAGTGTGATATATGTATTGTTTAAATTATCAAATAAACCTTTTAACTTGCAAAACAGAACTACTTCTTGGCTCAGTGGGGTCAGGGGGATTCAAAGAGAGGGGTGTTATATAGGGGTAGTCATCCAGAACGCATGAACTGGACATAAAGATATATCAATAAGGGTTTCCATTCAGTATCCCAGACTAGGCATTGACTTAGCTGTAGTGTTGAATTGAATCCTCTTACAAATTGGGGGCTCGTGCCGGACGTTTGGATTAGATTTATCACTTGTGCAGATTAATACAGCGCGCCAGCTGACCAGATACACATATCCGGTCGGAGCACACGCTGTGTTACGCTGTAAAGCACTCCTCAAAGGAACGCTCTAAGGAAAAGGTCTGTTTTGCAAAAATATAATATAAACTTCTGTAAGTCAGGAAGGAACTCAAATTCCAGAATGACGACCTTGGTAGATATGAAAATAGCCAGAGAGTACTTCTTACATAAGTTATTTGTGAGAGGTGAGTGGACTCATCAGGACCAGACGGTCTGGTTGCAAGCAATCGCACCCCAGATCACGGAAACAGGGTCAGATATATGGGGAGATCAGGGTCCCCTACATGTGGCCCTGAGTGAAGTATATTTGGCCCCGAAGGCTAAGGATGAACAAGACAAGATGGTTAGGATAGCGGCATACCTGTACCTATATATGGGAGACATGCAGGATAAATGTACTGAAAGCCAAGATCTGGCGAATAAGCGACAGATGGCGTTAGAGAAGGTCCAATCTGACCTGGTCTCTTCTGAGCAGAGGCTGCAGGGGAGCCAGGAGTCAGAAAATGAGAGTAGACAGCACATCATTAAAATAAAGAGGGATATGGACATCCTGCAACAGGAAAAGGCTGACCAGGATACCAGATTTCTGGCCTTGCAGAAGGAGTACCAAGGAGGTTTGGACTCCCTACTGCAGAGCCAGAAAAAGCTGGAGCAACAGTTAGACTTCAATAGGGCATGTGCTGAGCAGGTAGTCACCCTGCAAAGCCACCTAGATAGGGAGAAGGCAGAGAGCAATAAACTGATTTTGAAAGACCTGGATACCCAGGCAGAGTTTGACCAGGAGCGCCAGAAAACTGGTGCCTTCCAAAGGCAAAGGGACGACCTGGCGGCACAGATGCAGGCTCTTAGTCAGGAAAGGGATACCTTAGGCCAGGAAGTCTGCCACTTAAAAAGGAAATTGGAAGAAAATCACCTGGCCCACCAGGGACTGGGTGACCTCCAAAAAGAACACCAGGACTTGCTAGAGCACACCAGGAGGGTGGAGGATGCTCTGGCAAGACAGGAGCAGGCCAATAGGGACACAGCTCAGGAGGTAACCCTCCTGCAGCAAAGACTGGCCCAGTGCTCCAGGACCAATCATGAAACGCAGAGAGAGAATGAGGCTCTCTGCCAGCACAATGATAGGCTCCAACAACAGGTAGCGATGCAGGAGAGACTGATAGTCTAGTAAGGCCTTAACTGAGGAACTGAAGGCGCAGGCTCTTGCATTGCAACAGGGAGCAGGGGCGGATAGAGATGAGGTTCGCTGGGAAAGGGAAACTCCTGAGCATAACCTCAGGAGCCCTAGTACCAGAGGCCTTTATATCTCTCAGTCCCTGGACTCTGCCACCCCCATGTCCCCTGGCGCACATGAGCACCGGGCCACAAGGATGGCAGATTACTATCCAGCCAGAAGCATGGGGCTCATAGGCCAGTACCTCCCAGGAATGGATGGGCGGGCATCCGGGTATGGGCACCCAAGCACAGTGCAATTTAGTGGGGAACCCCAGGAGAGTAGGCCCATTAAGGGCATCCTGAAAACCTCTGCCCAGTTAGGTCAGTGGGGGGGGTACCCATCAAATCCTGGCAGCAAAGAGGAATCTGAAGACTCCTCTGAACGGTACAGGACACAGGAGACCAGGTCCCCACATTCTGCCAGCCATTCCCAGGCTCGCAGAATCCGGGAAAACCTGGAAGAACAGACGGGAACCTCTGGGAGCAGTGCCTCTGAGTCAGAAGATGAATGGACCAGGGTTACCAGAACCAAAAAGGCCAATAAGGCAAAAAGGGCCTTGATTAAGGACCCATTGAAACAGATTAAGGCAATCAGGAGTGTCATCACGCCTTATCATAAGAACGCCAAGTACTGTTTGGGAACTCTTGGAGCTCTATGAGCAAATGATGGAGACTTTTCATTTGAAGGACAGTCAAAGCTGTATCCAATATGTAAAGTGGACATTCTCCCCAGAGTACTCCAGTTTCTTTGCAGGGCTGGAGGACCAAAATCATTCCAGGTGGTCCACCTATAGGGCGGCCATATTAAAACATTTTTCTGTTCACAGAAATCCCAAAGAGGCTCGCAAGGCAGCCTACAATTTGCAGTGTGGGGAGGATCAGGCACCACAAGAGTTTGTGCAAGAACTGAAACGTGCCTTTGCGCAGACCACCAGAAGGGTGCGCACAGACAGCAGAGAATTTGTTAACACTTTTTTCCATGCCTTGCCCAAATATATAATGACCCAGCTCGTGAGGGATTTTCATGAGAAAAGATCTTTAGAATGGGTCATTGAACAAGCCACCCGCATCTACGAGGTGCAGAAACCGGTGGAAAACAAAAACCAGCCCAAAAACCACAAAACTAACAGCACCCCTGCTGCTGCCAAGTTGGCAGAGGTAAAGGTCACCCCCGTTTTAGAGTTGGAGATGGGGGGGCCTAAAAACCTACCTGCACCTAATAATGCTAGGCCCAGAAGGTCCTCGGGCCAGTCACAGACAGGGAGCCAGGGAGGCAACCCCACAAATGGGGTCCCTCGCTCTCCTGATTATGTAAGTCCCCGTTACAAGGGAAATCGACCCATCCTGGGTTATGTGTGGACTCCTCCAGCCCAAGGGGGGGGGATCCAGCCAAGCACCTAACCCAGGGAACTTCCCTCCTAACTTCCCACCGGAGGGCAGAAATTCTCCAAATCCTGGGCAGAACTTTTTCCCCAGGTATCCACCCAACTTCCAACCCCAAAATCATCCATCCTTCTTTCCCCAATTACCTGAGCCCAGACAACCTAATCCGGGAGAGGGGAGGCCAAGGGTGGAGGGGTACCCAAATCTTCCCAACCCGGGGTACTACCAGAGAAGGGATAGCTACCCTTCCCGGGATCAGCCCAGGGGAGAAAACAGGGCCCCGTATCAGCCTGAGCGGGTTTCCCAGTTAGAGCGCCAGGTTCAGAACATGGCACAAGAGCTGGGTCGCGTGCTAAGGGCTCAGCAGAACCCTCAGATGGGCATGCCGGCACAGAATGCCCCAAACTCTGGACCTGGTGCTCCAGAACAATGACGGGGGCAGCACCCCGATAACTCACCGGTCCCCAGGGAGGAGGCACAAAGGGAAGGGGGGTGTAAAGCCTTGGAGGAAGCTTCCTTCCTCACTTGTAAACAGCCCCTGGAAACCCAGGAACCGGAAACAAAATCTCTTGCCCCTGAAAGCCTGCCTCCTAAGGAGCAGAGGGGGGGTAGGAGAAACAAAAGACCCAAACAGACTCAGTTTGAGGAGGAGGTAAAGATCTTCCAATTTGAGGGAGAGGGATCCTCAGAGGATCCTGGGAAAAGGATCTTCTCCTTCAGAGAGGGAGGAACTCCTCCCAAAGAAAAATGGGTCCCTAGGGATGCAAATCCAGACTGGGGAGATGTGGAGACTGAGCTACCGCCGCCCACCATCTCATCCCAGAACCAACAGCAAGAAAATCCCCTGGTTCAAACCCAACCTGGTGACTGCCTCCAAAAAGGGGGGGGGGGCCCAGCACCGGAGCCAGGGGAACCCACAATGGCTCTGATCTCCAGTTGCCAACTTTTTCTTTCAGATTCCCAAGACTCTCCACAGAATTCTGCCCAAATCTCTTCGCTAGCGATGTCCAAAACTAGAAAGTTAGCCCACCAGTTGTCCAAAAATGTGCATTTTCTGTGCCCCCTTGAGGAGAAGGAGGGAAGATACTATGCCCCGGTACAAGTACAGGGGCAGGGTACAATTTTGGCACTGGTGGACACTGGATCTCAAGCTACCCTTCTGTCCAGAAGGGCCTTTGACGAACTGAATGTAGGAAGGGGAGAGAATTACCAAATTCCTCTCACCTCTCTTCCTGGACAACTGCAGAACTTTGACGGGAAGGAAATTCCCGTTGAGGGGACTGCAGACTTGGACATTAAGATCGGGCGACACAAGGTGAAACACCCGGTCATAGTAGTGACTCGAGAGGGCACCCCTTGTTTACTGGGGAATGACCTCCTGAGGAGGTTGTCACCCTTAATAGATTGTGTAAACAAGGTCCTCTGGACCCAGACTAGCCGACCAATAAAATTAAAACAGAGTGTCAACCATGTCAGTTTAAACGGCACCTGCCACATGGTTGAACAAAAATCTGACCAAGTAGAATTTCACTTCCAGAATAGCCAAATTCCAGACGTGACAGTAATAGCAGTAGGACAACAGACTGGTGATGGGGGGTCCTCTCTATTTCTGAAAATCAACCTTCCTTCCAGTCTAAAGTGGTACTCCACGCTGGAAGGAAACACTCTGAGATTCTATACTAATCCACAATCAGAAACTCCCACTCCTATAGTCCAGAAAGATGTGAAATCAGCTCAGAGCCTGGCTGATATTCAGCAAATTGGAGAGCAGTTGTTCGTCCCTGTTCAGTTAAATGATGGGAAGGACTCTGTTCTCGCTCTCGTGTGTGTGAACAACGGTAAGAGCTTCATCAGCGAAGCCATGTTCCGCCAACTCCCAAAAGATCCAGCCATTCCCACATTCAAACTGATAGACAAATGGGAAATGGACCTGGAAGCACCTAATTCCAAACAGCTCCTGCCAAGCAGGTGTATGCTCAAAATCTCCATTGGCAACAAGAGCATAGTCCATAATTGTTGGGTCGTGCGAGACGTCACTGCTGCCTTTTACTTAGGCAGTGACATTCTCAATCGCTTTGCCATTAGTTTGGACCTAATAAACTTCAAAGCTTGGTCCCGATTAGCGGATAATCCCATGGGCTTTGATGATCCGGAAAAAGCATTTAGGTCAGCTCAATTGCTACTTTATGCAGTTGAAATTCAGATTAAAGAGGAAGTCACCATCCCAGAAAGGACCCGACAATTCTCCCTGGAAGAGAAAGTTAAAAGAGGACAACATTTGAAAAACCCTGATGTTTACATACATCTAAACGCTTCTCTCCAACAGCAAGGGTTGGGGGTAAACCCAACACCATTAGTCAACATAGAACATGACACCATTCTAATAGAGGTGGATAACAGCGACTTAAAGAGTATTACTCTAGCCGCAGGCACCATTATTGGAATGGCGGTTGATGACCGACATTTTTCCATAGATTTAGGTAATGAACTGTTAGGGCCAATCCCCAAGGACTGCTTTGACAGTGACAGTGATGACAATACAACACCAGACAGGATTTTTACCCGGCATGGGGGGAACTTCCTGGTGTACACTTCTTGCCCTTATGGTAAGGAAGATGTGACTTGTGACTTCAGGAGGGATGAGGTGATTTTCCAGGTCCATGAGGGTTGCCTTTCCCACCTGAAGCCTCCAGTCCAAATCAGCACTCTGACCAGGGACTTCTCCACCCAGCTGGAGGAGGCCGCTGAGATAGCCAAACCAGAAGTCTTTCCAGGCTTCAGGCAGATGGTGGAAGAGAGAGTCAACCTAGCTGATGCCTGTGTGACTCTGGAACAAAAGCAAAAGTTGAAACAAGTTTTCTTGGATTTCCAAGATCTCTTTGCGGTAGACTCATATGACTGTGGCCGCACCGACATCCACACAACAACAATCCCCACGGACCCTGGCATGACTCCTGTGTTTGTGAAGCAATATCGCTTGCCTCTCGCATCAATGGAGTCCCTTACTGAAATAATTAAGAACCTTGAGTCCCGGGGAATAATCCGTCCAGTCCACAGCACCTTCAATAATCCGGTGCTGGGAATATTAAAGCCAAACGGCCAGTGGAGACTCTGCGCCGACCTCAGGGAGCTCAACAAACGGGTCCATACTTCCCGATGGCCTCTTCCCTACATTGACCAAGGGCTGGCCCAGATCCAGGGGTCACAGGTATTCACTGCAATAGACCTGACCAATGGATACTGGACTGTGCCTGCCAGTAGGGAGGACCAATACAAGCTGGCCTTTACCTTTGGGGGCCAGCAGTTCACATGGACCCGGACTCCCTTCGGATACCTTAACTCCGGTAATGAGTTCAATATTTTCCTACATAAGGCCATGCCCGACCTGGGTGCGAGGGGTAACCTGGCTTATGTAGATGATGTCCTCATCAAAAGCTCAACTGTTGAGGAACACATAGCGGAGATCCGTTATGTTCTGACACAGTTGAGGGCTGCCGGAGCAAAACTTTCCTTTCAGAAAGCACAGTGGTGTAGAACCCGTGTCAATTTCTTGGGGCATGAGATTACTCCTCAGGGTCTCTGTCCCCAGGAAAAGAAAGTGGAAGCACTTCAAAAACTGAAAGACCCCACAACTCTGCGGGAACTAAGGAGCCTCCTGGGACTGACTAATTACAGCAGAAAGTTCATTGAGGGCTACGCAGAGATCACCAGACCCCTGATTCATCTCCTGAAGGGGGGGGGTCAAGTGGGAATGGGGTCCAGAACAATCCGAGGCAGTAAGACAACTCAAAAGAAGCCTCTCACAAGCGCCCTGCCTAGCTTACCCTGTCAGAAACAAGGAGTTCTTCCTGGAGACGGGGTTCTCTAATACGTGCTTGACGGCAGTATTATACCAAAAGCATGACAAGGTCAATAAAGTAATCTCCTATGCGAGCAAAACTTTATCCTCTGTGGAGGAAAAATTCAACGATTGTGAGAAGGCACTCCTGGCAACGGTGTAGGCATTGAAGAATTACCGCCCGTTTATCCAGGGGGAACACATCATAGTGGAGACTCCACACCAGCCTCTGCAATATCTCCAAAGTGACAGAATCCGGGCCGGAAATGTGAGTAATTCCCGAATTACTTCCTGGATTCTATCAATGCAAGGCTTTCCTGTGGAGGTCAGATATGGCCAAAACAAGAAGAGTCCCCTCGCGCAAGGTCTGGCTGACTTGCATGATTGTGCCAGAGAAAACTGTCTCGAGGACGAAAGTCTAAAAATAAAGGACAACATGGAGGCATACCTTAATTCCCCCCACAAAGTCTTTGAAGAAGACAAGTGTGAGGGAATGCCCACTGTATATGTGGATGGATGCTCTTACCATGTTGACAACGACGGGGAGAAAGAACTGGTGGCCGGCGTAGGGAATGCATGGGTGAATGAGTCCCCAGAACCCTCCGCTGGATACAAAATTGGTCCCCGAAGTAGTCAGGTGGCAGAATTGATGGCTGTGCATCAGGCCATCCTCACTGCTGTCCAGCATCAACTCCACGAACTGGTCATAATCACAGATTCGGATTATGTACGGAACGGGTTCGTGGAGCACCTGGTTAATTGGAAAACCAGAGGCATGTTATGTGCTAACAACAAACCCTTGAAACATGGGAAGTTGATCCAAAACATTGATGATCTGGTCACCTCGAATGAGATGACCATCCATTGGAAAAAGATCAAGGGTCATTCCAAAGTAGAGGGACCAGACAAAACTGGAAATGACTTAGCCGATCAGCTGGCCAAAACCGGGGCCATCCAAGGGGATCTAATTGAGATTGAGTCCCTGTTGGGGGAAATCCAGGTCACTGCTATCACTAGGTCCCAGACAAATGCTCACAACGACCTTTCAATTGCACAATGGAGTAAGGAGACCCCTGATGCTGATTTGATTACCGCTCAGAAGGGGGATCCAATAATTGGCAAATTTACCAGCACCTTGAGGACCCTGAGAACTTTCCCCTGACGGATACCGATTACACTGGGAAAGAGGACCTAAGAGTGTTGATGAAATGTCCAAAAATGTTCCGAATCCAAGACGGTTTGCTGGTAAGGAAATCCAAAGCTGGCCACGATCAGTGGGTGGTTCCTACCTCATTCCGAAGCCTGATGTTAAGTCACGCCCATGATGCGGCCACCGCCGGTCATAGGGGGTTTCACACAAAATTGGAAATCTTAAGAGAGGTTGCATACTGGCCACACATGTGCCAGGACCTCAACCAATATTTGAAGGGTTGTCCTGTGTGTGCACAATTTCAGCCATCATCCCTCACGCACCGTGCGCCTCTCCAAAAGGGGGATGACACTGCCATGGTCAGATTTACAAATCGACTTTGTAGGCCCCGTGATTCGCTCTGCTAGGGGGAGTAAGTACATGTTGACTGTGACATGCTTGTTTACCAAGTGGGTGGAATGTCTCCCAGCCCCAAACTGCAAGGCAGAAACCGCAGCTGCCCTGATGATTAACCACATCTTTTCCCGTTTTGGTCTACCTCAAAGGATTGAGTCAGACAGAGGTAGCCACTTCACCAGTGACGTGATGACAAAGATGTGGGAGATACTGGGGGTCAAAAGGAAGTTACATATTGCTTACAGGCCAGCTTCTTCTGGGGCAGTAGAGAGATATAACCGAACCATTGTGAGCATATTAAAGAAGTTTGTGGCAGATTCTGGGCCAAGTTGGGATATCCGATTACCTCTGTTCCTAATGGCCATCAGATCTACCCCTTCATCTGCAACCAAAATGTCACCATTTGAGTTGATGACAGGGTGCAAGATGGTGCTTCCTCAGCATTTGCTCTACAGGACCCAAGAGCAGACACTAATAAATGCCTCCACAACTCACGAGTATGTGGAGAATTTAAGGAAACCCCTTCAACATGCTTTTGCTTATGCTCAGCGGAATCTAGAAAGATCAGCTGATAGCATGAAGACCCACTATGACCTGAAGACTTCCAGGAAGGAATATCAGGTGGGGGACCGGGTCTATTTATACAATTTTCAAAGGAACCAGGCCAAACAGCGAAAATTTTTGCCTACATGGAAGGGACCCTTTGAGATTATAGACAAGATCTCCCCTGTGGCCTACAAGATCCGCATCCCCAAAGGCGGTTTGGCAGAGGGGGAAGACAAGTGGGTCCACATTAACCAGTTACAGTGTTGCCATCCCAGGCACACTCTGCAACAACTGGAGGAATCCTCTGGAATCCTAGAGGGTACTGTCTCAGATTAATTCAGTTCTAACTTAAAAGATCCTACATATAGCCTATCAAATTCTGTGTTTCTGAAGTTTGTGTTCCTGTCTCTCAATTTAAAAAAATGTGCATGTGCATATCTGTTGAGTTCTAAAATTCATATGCCACCCCACTATATCAATGGTGGGGGAAAAATGTCTATGAATAGGTATTGCCGCTCTTCCTTTGTCGTCCTAGGAGAAAGAAAACCTGGAGACGGGCCAAGGAGGACGATCCGGAGACCGGGAGCAGAGACGCAAGGGGCCCAGAGTACCGCCCAATATTCCCATCAGGACCGGCGAGGAGAACCGATCGATCAGTACCGGATGGAGGAAAAGATGCTGAACTGTGCCATCTTTTGGAAGAAGATGAGGAAACATCCCAGGTCTTGCGAGTCCCATTAGTGAAATAGAATGGCCATCGCAAGAGGGGGGCTTGTGGGATGTTTTTACCCATACATCCGAGCCCTACCTCAAAAACTGTACCGTACTGACATGAAAACATCATGATGGCCAGAGCTTCCCAGAAAATGCACAGGGAAATGCATGAAGAATAGGCTGCCACTCATTTTTGCCGATGTTATGGGCACAGAAGGGCACTGCCTAAAACCACCATTGGACTACCCACACAGTAGTCTGAAACCATTGGGAATGGCAATGCTGATTGCCAAAAGCAACCTAGAATTGTGGGGAATTCATTTTCTTAAATCCCAAAAAGGGGTGCAGTACCAGTACTCACCACTATCAGAAAGCGGGCGTTTTAAAACCACCAGATTTTGTTTAAAACTGAATAAATGAACCCAAGGCAAGCCAAAGAAAGACTTACTGAGAGGTGGATAAAATCTAAAGTTATATTCTGAAGTGACTTGAAGGTTTATAACAAGACTGGCTGAGCTGTGGATTTCAGCAGTTTAAGTAAATTTGGACTGAAAGACACTAAAAACCTAAATGTTTAAAAGAAATGAGTGACCTACTTTTGAGTCACATAGGTTGCAATTGTTTAAATGTCATAGTTTTAAACTTAGAATCAGCATTCTAGCTGCATATGTAAAAATGGTTCATTTTATTTGAATGCAGAAAACTGGGGAACAAAAGTGACATTAGCTGGGGCCTGGCTTAAGGAACTGAATTCTGCCCACCAGCTACCCCCGACAGGAGTTGAGACTTGCACAACTGCTGTGTTCCCATGCCTACCTGCCTTTTGCTGCTCCCACCAAAAGGGATATGACACTTCCCTGATTGAATTACCTGGGCTCTGCAGGAAGTTGAACAAAGCCCTGTCCTGACTCAGGCAAATGTTTTATTACGGGGGCTGTAAAAGTGGGTTCCTCCTGGAAGTAAAGGGGAGGAGCACTGCCTGTGAGAGCAAGCTGGCTTGGCAGAACTGGAAAAACCAGAAATTCAACCTTGTGCTGGGGGGAAACCACACCCCTGTAGCCAGAATATGGTTTTAGAAAAAGATGAATAACTCATAGTACGGACTTGTCATAATTATTTAAATGATACCATAATTCTTGTGATTTTTTTGCCCACATTTTAAGAGGTTTTTAGAACCGGTGGCATGATCTGGGGGCAAGCTAGCAGTTAAGAGGGTATTACTTAAAATGTATGCATGTGAAAAGTCTGACACTTCATCACTTAATGTCCATACTCCTTGCGCACATGTGTGTAAATTTGGGTTAATGTCCGATATTGCGAAACCAGTTAAAAAGTGCAAATGTCGCCATATCTGAATGCAAGCTCCCAGGAAGAGCAGATTTGGACAGGGTATACCTCCTGTGATATGTGATGGGTGCATGTAATTTTAAACAAATGTGTACCTGTGCAAATATGTCTTTTAGGTCAAAATATAGATTGTGTGTAATTTGACAGGGGTGGGTTCTCTGTACCATAAACAGACCTCATCATGATGACACTTCATTTCATTCCCCCAATCAAGGGGAAGTGGATGAAGTGGCCAATGACAAGTGGAGAGGGGTAGAGCCTAGTGATGCTGCACACACACCCATTTTCAAAACACATAAAAGCAGACAGTCAGGACAGATAGGGACCTTCAAATCCATTTGCTGCGGGACGCTCTGCCGGGAAAATCCATACTTTACCTCCATCAATCTCTAGAGAAAGCTGTGCAGAAAGATCCAGACTTCAAATCTATCAATATCCAGAACCAGAGGCAGAGCAGAGCTGACCCAGATCACTGTGAAGTGCCGAGACCAGACCAGAGTCCAGTCTAAAACCTGACCAGATCCGTGGCGAGGCCCCTTTATTTCAAAAATATATCGTGAGTACCTAGCAGACTGTGCAGAACCAATCTCTTAGTTAAAATAATATAATTCAATCTATTTTAATTTAAGTAGAACTGTCTCCTAACTGTCACCTGTCATTTCTAAAGCTGTCACCTGTCATTTTCTAGTTGCTAGCTGTCACTTGTCTTTTTGAACTTTAACATTTCAAATCTGAAAAACTACCTTTTATTTAATCGTTCATAATTCCGTGACCGTTTGTGCTAGAGACTTGCACTAACTTTCCTCTGAATGCTGGGAATCGTGGCTTTCCTACGAACCTAGAACCGCATTCCTACCCCCGATACTTTTGCCGCAATCGCGAAAAACGCACTCGCGAATTTGCCGCGATTTGCAAATTTCTCAACGTGTGAAAACAGCAGTTTTCTTGCTTTCAGTTGCCAAAAATTTGTTTAACCTGCTAGTTACTCCTAGATCCTTGCTAAAGTGAGCCTGGACTAATATTAACTTGATACCACTCACCCTGAACCTCCTAGAGGGAATTAAAAGCATTTTAGCATATTTTTCACTTCATTGCCAGCACATATAAAAGCATTTTGGGCCTGTGTTGTAAACTTCTGTAGTCTAAGCTTGCTGGGGTGAACTGAATTACAGTTGATTGCATTTCTGAGAACTGTGTGCTTTCCTTCCATTTCCTTGCATTGCATAAAGGGGGGAGGGGATTGCCAGAGAAAAGTGATTACATTGTTTTGTTGAACGCATATTGAGTATTTTCTGTACTGCATTTTCATTCCACCTTGTATCCATTTGAAACCATAAAGTATTGTTGCTATCTTATCCATCCTATAACCACTCATCATTGATTATAAAGAAGTGTGCTAGTGCCAGACTATCCATTATTGATTACTGCTCAGATTCAGTGTGATATTCAATTATTAAATTATTATAAAGTGTGATATATATATATCTATTGTTTAAATTATCAAATAAACCTTTTAACTTGCAAAACAGAACTACTTCTTGGCTCAGTGGGGTCAGGGGGATTCAAAGAGAGGGGTGTTATATAGGGGTAGTCATCCAGAACGCATGAACTGGACATAAAGATATATCAATAAGGGTTTCCATTCAGTATCCCAGACTAGGCATTGACTTAGCTGTAGTGTTGAATTGAATCCTCTTACACCGTGGGTATATGGTGGCATATCCTCAAGTAGTGTAGAGCTTTCCCTGCTCACAATATCCAGGTCTTATCTTTGAGAGCTGGCCCCAACCCACCATACATTTGTCCTTAGTCACTGCTGTGGATTCAGATAGATAGAAGATAGGGGGAAGGTCACTGTTTGAGTGTTCTGCACAGAAACTGAAGCCATTCCTTCTGAACAGAAACAGGCGATTTTCCATGTTGGTTTCTTTTACACAGGAGGCCTTTTAATACTTGACCTCAAATCATATGCAGATGTGTCCTGAGCCATGCCATCAATGTTCATCTTTAAATTATTCTCCATATTAGACTGGCACTGGAGTTTCACTGGTAAACCGTTCCTTTCAATCCCATATGGAAATATTGATTTTTCCATGATCTCCTTTTTGTGAAGTGCTTTTTATTTTTCATACTGCAGGGAAAGGTAGGCCTATGATTGTAGTTCTTTGTCGTCTACACATATGGCGCACTTAATATTTGTCTTCCTTCTCGCAGCTTATTTCAAAACAGTTGTGACAAGCCACTAATTTCCTTAATATATGCCTTTTAAATGTACTTCTTCAATGCCCTTTTCATTTTCCATGTTCCTGATTTTAAGGTGCAGAATTGACACATTTTCCATGGTATCTGTTTTATCAAAGGAAACGGCGTTTTCCTGTTTTGCAGTTTCACAAAGAATTGCTGGCTTTTCAGTCTGCCAGTCAAAATTGTTTTTTCACTTGAACCGCGTTCAGGGAGACGTCCACTGTGCAGGACTCCCAGATCTAGCTGTGTTTGGTATCGCGCCCCACTGCTTCAACTGATCCTCAGATCTAGCTGTGTTTGGTATCATACAGTACTGTTTCAACTGACCCTAAAATATACTTGTGTTTAGTCTGATACCCTGTCGCTCTCCTAGGCGTGGGCTTCTCTCTCGCAGTGCAAGACCCCCCAAGTCTAGCTGTGCTTGGTATCGTTCTCCACTGTTTCGGCTGACCCTCAAATCTAGCTGTGTTGGGTCCAGTACTCTGTCGCCTTCATAGGCGTAGGCCTTTCTCCCAATATACAGGGCCCCTAATCTAACTGTTCCACTATGTCAGTACTCTGTAAGTGCAAAAAGCGTTTTCATAGTGATGGTGTCCACACATTTCCATTCTGCCGCACCTTTATGTGCCACTATTCCAACATGGGAAAATACTCATGTTTGCTTTGTCCATAATGCCAGTAACAATATTATAATAAAGCATGTTTTTATGTTGGCTCTGCCAATACACACCAGTATCCCCATATAAGAACATACTCCTTTTGGCTTTGCCTTAATGCCAGTGGAAAAATGCCATGCCACATAAAAAAAACCCTATCCTTGATAGCTACACAAATCTCCCACTGCCCATATAAGAACTCATCATGTTGTATTTGCTCCCTAATGGCAGTAAAAACATGTCCTGCCACAGTTAAAAAAAAAAAAAAAACAAACATTGCCTTGCAGGCTGCACGAATGCCTCCACCCCGATGTTGGAATACTAACATTGCCTTTGCCCTTAACACCAGCAATAAACTGCAATGCCACAGTAAGAAAAAATGATCTTGAGGGTTAGCTGGTAAGATAGTGCAGCATGCTAGCATGCTGTTGTAATCCGAGTGTAATTCACAAGTTTAAATCCCGGCAAGGCCAACTCAACCTTTCATACTTCAAAGGGACCTCCCTGATCGCTACCCTCTACCGAGATTGTACTATTAGGTTCGCTTTTGTACCTTGGTACATCTTACTCTGTACTTGTGCTGTGTTTTCCCTGCTCACCAGCGCCGAAGTATTTACTGGTATGGAAGCTGTCAATAAATGCAATCAATTAATAAAGCTCATTAAAGAGTGCAAACTTCTTTGGGTGTTACATTTTATGCAAATATGTTCTCTGTACTGCAACTGCAGGGAACCTATGAGTGGAGTGCAGAAAATGTATACAACTTGCTTGTCAAACACATTGGCGACTCCGTGAACCAGAGCCGACATGGCGCTGTCCCTTCACTTCATGTTGTCTGGTGATGCCTACGGTGTGGGGTCTCTAGCAAGCAGAGTCTCTGAACCAAGCTGACTGTGAGACTCCAACTGTGCTGTGAAAATCTGCAGACTGTCCATCAGTCACCCATGTAAGGGCGCTGGGCCTCTGTGCGGGGGGATGACCCCAGTTTGTGCCTCTTTCTAATAGCCGAACGAGTGTGTGTGTGCATCTCTGACCACACCCCCAACCCCCCACCACTGGTCTGCAGAGGTTGTCCCTGGATGTGTCCGTTACTGGGCCTCAGGGCAAATCCCACACATTAGATACCACCGCGTGCCACGCCCTGCGAGTGCAATCTCCTGCCTCTGCACAGTGAAGAGTTAATAATGCTGTTTTTCAGAAGTGGTACTCGAGGCTCAAGGTTCTTATCCCGCCGCCCTCGGCGCGCCTTACTCATTCCTAAATGCGCCTTTCTATTGTCTGTCGCAGTTTGTATTAAAATCTCTTTCCACGCTCATTAAATGTATAAAAGTCTGTCCCAGGCGTGTTGCATATTTATACAGGCCGGGTGTGCAGCCGCAGCCTCCTGCGGGCACGGGTAGATGAATATCGTGCGCGGTTTATTGCCTAATCTGTTACATTGATGTCAGATGAAACTTGGTCAGGGACGCTGGCGTCCCCCCTGCTCGCAATGTGCCAAGGTAGCACGGCGCCATTAACGGTGCCTCTCGACCCTCTTCATTTATTCCAACCATTGAAAGAGCTACAATAATGCCATCATGATGGGCTGATCCGCCAAGGTGATGCTACCTGCCACATCTCACGACCAGCACTCGAGTGTACTGCAGCATCTTGCTTCCCTGCTAGATTCCTATTGCTAAAACCGTATACACACAGTATGAACTGCATACCTGCGAAGAGCGCAGTATGATGCTGAACAGACCTGCAAAGCCAAAGCAAGCTACCTCCCAACAACCTTCATGGAAGAATCCAACAGGAACAGAGTGATTGATCTTCCAAGCCTTGAAGCACAGCATCAACCTCATTCTAGACCTTGCAAAACTGCAAACCCGACAAATGGCACTCCAACATCATCTTTACAGCCAATATAAGGCAACACAATGATGGCTCTAAACACACCACAAACATCCTGCCCAAACCAGCAGCCAACATGTAAGATGGACCAAATTCAGGACAATTATTCCAGAAAATCTGATCAGCACTCTTACAGACCTGAATCCCATCACAAACAAAAATGGCATTGTCCCCTTAATTGTGAAGATCATCACAGGTGAAGAACTCGCTACTACTCATTAATCGGCACACCCCTCACGCCAGATATTATCCCAGACATCTAAAAAAGAAGCCAATCCTTCCACCCTCGACAACACGGCCAACTATTTCACATTGCCCTTCCTCACACATTATGGCTGCACAAAAGGATCAGTCAATAGTCTCCTATAGAACCACCAATCAGGTTTCCAACCACAATGCCACATAGATACTACCATGAACCAAGTTATCTTTGACTTTGCATATTCTGGACGGGGGAGGGTTATCAACTAATCATACTCCTCCTCTGTTGCTGCTGCTTTGGATACGATTAACACTGAAGCCCTCCTCAACATCTTTGCCCCACACACAAGCTTCAGTGAAATCGACCCGTTATGATTTTCCTCTCAAAGGCACAAACTCATCCAGAGGGGCCCCAAAAGATTCCGGCAAACGCCCAGTAATCTGCACAGCTCCAGAAGTCTTCATCCTGTTGCCAGTAATCTTAAACGTCTACATAGAATCTCTGGGGGCACTCCTCGCTAACACTTACAAGATACACCAATGCTAAAAGAAGACACTGCTTTACCTAAAGATCAGTTTTATCAACATCCATCTACTCGAGAGCTGACCAGTCCTACATACAAGCCTGGATGCCAAGCACCTCCCAGAAACGCAACCGACAAATACCGAATTCACTTCACTAGAAAATGCCACCAGCAACCCCAAGCCCAGTATTGACTGACGGACACTAAGCTTGATGGATTCATACCTGCGCCTCGAGACTCGCGAGTTACCGGCGCCATAGAAATTAATAGAAATAAATAGAAAAAAATACTTAAATGCTCACCCAGAGCAAATTCTCTCGAATTTACAAGTGACTTTCATCTCTCATTCAAAACACATTGCCAAAAAGACCCAAGCAGAATGGTACTAGCTCGAGCTCCTCTGCAAAGTACAGCCTTTCATTCATGCTCTGAATTTCAGAACAGCAGTCCAAGTCAGAGTCCTCTCCCACCTGCACTGAGGCAACGCCCTACTTGCAGGAGTCCCTATCGCCACCTCTGAAAGGGAAGCACATGTGTCATACAATTAAGAACATTCAACCTAATTGCCCTCATTCTTGAGCAGTTGCGCTGGCTATCCCTTCAAGCATGCCTTTTGTCCAAGACAGCCTAGATCATTTACACCATTCTACCTGGGAGAGAAACTCACCATCTTCCGAGGCCAAGTGGTCAGAATCCACGGTCTTAAGTTAATAAATAGTTTTAAAAAAAGATTTGAAAAAATACTGATTTTAAAAGACTGCACTGGGACTGTACAGAGTGGTCTTTCTAAATCGAACTGTCATGCCCCTGCCGCACACGAGTGTGCCTGGGACTGACTGGCACACCAGGACCCAGAAGCACTGTCTGGGGAGAGCGGGTAAGTGTGTGTGTGTGTGTGTGTTCGTGTGTGTGTTCGTGTGTGTGTTGACAGCATTATTGTTTGTTAGGGGAGTCTTGGGTGGAGAGGAGGGAGGTGAGGAGTGTTTGGGGGCTGAACCCCACTATTTCTGTCAAATCCTGCCGGAGGATGGGGGATATTGGGGAGGCAAAGCAATGTCGCCTTTTCGTTTTTTGTAGGTCGCCTAAAATTGGCAGAAAAAAATTGGTCTTAGTTGAAAAAAAGAAACTGAACTGAATCCACAAGATCGCCAGACTGGAAGCAAAACTGCTAGAGATAAAATTATAGGAAACAGGCATTTTCCTGCTATACACACACCAGACCCTCTCCCCCTTCATCCTACACTTCAGTAAGGTCTGGCAAATCCTACTAATCAAAGAAAATATTGCTGATCACTCCACCTCAATTCTCCCCTGCCGGACACCCCCACCAATGCCCCTCTCAAACCTAACAACATCTGCACCCTATAAGATTCCCCCAAGTTGTGTCCCCCTGTGTACAGCGCTCCTTTGTTTCCAAGTAGATTTTCTCTTTATAAATCCCATACATATGTATGTTTTTGGTAGTACCGTCTCACTAGTTCTTTCTCTCACCCATCCCTATGAACTCTGTTCACTCACTCTGTACACAGGCTGATGTTCTGATCAGATGTCCGCTTTACTCATAGCTTTAATCTTCCCCAGAAGCATTCACCACCACCGCTATTGAAACTTGTTGTAAGCAGCATACTACTCTATCAATCCCTCTGACTAGGCTAGAGATTATTTTCGTGATTGAATATAAATAGCTAGCGCACCTGTAGCATACATATGGAAAGGCCTATTGAAGTTACCATCCAGTTACCAAGTTACACTGCTATAAATGGAGCTTGGTCATACATCTATGCCACGGTGGTGACTTGGAGGAATTGGACTATGTACTGTAAAGTAAGGTAGTCTACGGACAGTTCCTTATAAACTGACCTGAGACAAATGTATCAAAATAAGTCCTCCGCAGTAGTCTCTAAATGCATGCCCAGGTGTGAAAATATATTTGCTGTTTTTAGGATAACTCTGGAAACTACTGTTACTAACGGAGGGTGCTCAAAAGGGCAATTCTGCGATGTGGATTGGCAGGCAAATATTATGGGAGCCTCAGTGCTGTCTAAACAGGTCAGGAAAAGTACCAAATCCTGGAAAAGCGGGAGGAAAGTCCGTTACTACTTGCAGAGGTTTCCCAACATAACATAGAATTATGTTCTTGCAATGTTTACATTTTACCCAAACTCTTGAAATTATGGGCCCGCGACGAGGAATCCCCAAACAATGACGCATCTGTAGACTCTGTTCTGAACCTGAGAAGCTTGCGTGACCTTTTGATTTAATGCAGAACTAGGTATGACGTGAGACGGAAATATTTGGAAAGATTGGTGTAAAACAGATATGGTTATCTAAAGAAAGGTTTTCTATAACAATTTTACAACGGGCACTGCGTTTTTATTGTTGTGGCAACAAGCTTCATTTATTCAACTCTGTAAAATGTTGATGGAGGAAGTATTTGTAGACTTTTTTTTATTTAAAAAAAGGTTATTTGTATTTTATCATGGAATAAGTGTATTGTAATATATTTTTTCTAATAATTTTATATTAACATATTTATTGTGCAAGGTTTGTTTGGTATAAAACACACACAAATCCCTGAGGTTTTCTGTACATCACTACCCTCAAGCCCAGGGTTAGCAACATACACCTTCCATTATTCCATGGCCTTGGTAGCACACAGCATCGTCAATCAACCATGATGCTAGCAGCACACCATGCTACGATCTAACTCGCAGGCCAGCAATACACAAGCAGCACAAGGCACCATCATCTAGTCCTGTAGATAGCACGCACTGCTGTAGTCATGGGGGTCAACTGCTGAGAGTACTACAATCGAGCCATATTGCTAGCAGTATATATCACTACAAACGAGCCATATTGCTAGCAGCATGCAGCACTACCATTGAGCCTGGGGCCGGCAGCCCAGATTTGGGTGCCCTTTTATTCCACAGACATGCGAGAGCTCACTACAACCAACAGCCAGGGCATGGGTCCAGTTCTGATACTTCTCTGGGCAGTGCAGCTTAACAGTCTCCTCCATTGCCTGTCCTGTATTATGGGCATCCATGATTAAAGCATGCACATGGCTTGCCTTAATCTTGGTGCCAATTATATTCTATCTCTGACATGATGGGTCATCATCTGACAGTCTCAAGGGGTAGATTGGATGTCTACCTGCTCATCCGAACAGAAGGCAACATTCAAAGAATGGGGTAATAGGTGAAACTGCAAGTTTGCTTTTTGCACATTTGGTAGCAAGGTTTAACTCTAAGATCAGCTCAAAGCTCCCAAGAAATGTGAAATCAAGTATGACACAATGCATCACTTTAACAGATGCTGCACATATATTGTAATACGATTATAATTGTTTGATTCCACTTCAGCCTACATTCAATACAAATGCTGTCCAAACAATTGAAGTCTTCAGTTAACGACTTACTGGGGTAAATATGGAGACTAAGGGCATAATTATGAGTTGGTGAATTTTCCTGTAATACATCTGCCAAACTCTCAGGTAGTTGCCACTATTGGCAAAAGGATGACCTCCTTGGGAAGGGAGGTGAATCATACAGATACTGAGTTGGCAGCATTCCCCGTTTCGAAGCACCATTGGAGTCCCTTAGGGCTCCATTGGTGTTATGGTTTACCATGGGCAGTAGTTCTGCTGACAGAAAATCCTCCTATTTCCTGGAGTCAATTTCTCCAGCTAAGTACTAGAGGTGTTACGCGAAATTCAGCTTCATCGGCCGAATTTGCCAGTGCAATAAATCAATTAATTTGGTTTTTATATCACACCATCACACCCCTAGGGAGAATGTGTGTGAACCGTGAAGTACAGAACACTTTGAAAGTCTTCTCTCATGGTAAAGCATGGGACTAATGTTTTCTTAAGGCTAAGGTAATTCTAGTAACTGGCTTTTCAGCCCATAAAACTGAGCTGGCCTAGTTCCTGAAGGGTGAATTTGCATGCTTCACTTGTGTAAAGGTGCGTTATAAATGACCTACCATATCGTACCCATCATACCATGGTCATACGTCTTAGTGGGAATGAATGCTTGCTCTTTCTTGAACCCCTGTTTTACTATTGGTCTATAAGATTCTGGGGGGTTGGGCAGAAATCATTTTGTTATGAATCAGTCTTGAAAGACAGTTTACAAGCCATTTTTTAAATAATTTTGTGGAATTGCATTCTGGTATTTGTGGTCTTCAAAATGGGGTGAAAATAATGCAACATTTGTACTCCTTTTTGTTTAACATATTTCTATAAATTGTCCTATGTTGCTGGACTACTTTACTTATGATGTGTGTACTTTTCAAGTCTGATTTATTGTTGAAAGCCAAACATCTTGCTGAGGAGGGGAAATGATCAGAGGGGCACATATGTTGTGATTATTTACCAGGTCCATGTATGTGGGAAGAGAGGTTGCTGGACTAAAGATGTTCTACCTGGCCCTGCGCTGATTTTCAGGGTAGAAGTTGAGATTCCATATGGGTTGACGGCATCAACCCACTTTTTTCACATTGCTGACTCCATCCACCTTGGGTGTTTTTGAGGACAGCATGCAAAACATCTTGTTTTCTCAAGTTTCACCCACCAGGATTTGAACCCACTAACCCACAAAACAACATGTAAGTGTCTTCAAAGCACACGTCTTGTATTGGTATTTTTCTTACCATAGAATATTTCAATACAGATTTTTGGGTTGAAGGGTGCACACTTTATACTTTCCCAGCAGTGTTCTATGAAAATCTTCCCTAGCTATTTTTCCCCTATGTTATTGATGATTCATTTTGTGCAAGACAATGCTCATTTCTATTTTGAATTTTCTTTTATTAGGACAGGCCAGTTAAATTGAATGTCCGTATTTCACTTTAGGATAAGTTCAGTCTCTGTGCTTATGTTCACACTTTGTACTGGACTTGAGTCCTACTTTTGACATTTGAAGACCTCCAGAATTGCTTACTCTGACTGCCTCAGTACCTTTAGTTTATTTGTAGAGCGCACCGTACCTGAAGGTATTTGGGCACTTTAGCTTGGTGAAGTACAGTGAGAATACAGTTAGCAGTAGCATTGTTACAGAGCAAGGCTACGTACCGGATAGAATCGCTGCATACGTTAGTTGAACCTACATGTCAAGTGCCTAATGTTACAGATCTGGGCAGTTGTACATAAAACAAAATGACAATTGCGTTTGTCAGCCTTAGTCCTGCTGGACAAAGAGCCAAGATTTTCAATTTTTTATGAGTAACCCGAATGACGGTTCAGCTCTAAGTGATAAGGGCAATCAGTTCCAGAGCTTAGCTGCAAGCACTGGGAAGCTGGTTCCACCAGATTTTTGTAGTTTATATCTGGGGATGTTTAGACAATGCATGTATTGGGACCTGGTGGACCTGCTTGGTTGGCTTTTAGTGACTTTTGTCAACAAGGTATTTCGGGGTAGAATTTGAAAGGTATTTATGCGTGATCGCTAGAGTTTTGAGGTCTATTCTGTCTTGCTGCAGAACTGTGGTTGGCTCTCGGGATGTTGAGCACTGTTTTGAGTGCATTATTTTGGTGCATTATTTTGGAGTACTTGTCATTTCTTCAGGTTAGGTTTGTTGGTCCCTAGATACAGAGCATTACAGTAGTCCAGTTTTGATAGAATAAGTGCCCTGGCTAAGGAGATGCAACAGTTGGTAGACAAGGCTTATAGGCATTAATCAGTTTGGTTTTATAATCTGTGGCAGAGGCTGTGGCATTTACCTGTCAGGTAAGGGAGAGGGTGGAATCCAGGTAGATGCCTAAAGTTTTCCCTTCATTAGAAACTTTGTCACCATCAATGTTGAAGGCAGTGTAACGGCTGTCAATTTTGTTAAGTCGTAATTGTGAGCCAATGAGCCGTAGCTCGGTCTGGTCATTCAGGCAGAGGCCATGGGTGGCCATTCATGCCTGAATTTTTAGGAACATTTAATTCAACAGTTTAATGTCATTATCGTAGGAGCCTGATAACACGATGAGGATTTGCGTGTCATCCACATAGTTAGTGTAGATGACACCTAAATCATCCAGGTGGTCGAATTTTTCTAGTTAATGGGCTTTGTTACGATTGCACTATCCTGCAGCAAATGCACTTTGCCCCGCCTGGCCCAGGGCCAATCCCTTCCCTTACCTAATGTTACTGCACATTCCAAGAATGTATGTTAGGATTAAATAACATTTATCTTCATTACTTTGTCCTGCTCTTCCGCGTCACAGTACTTTCTTTTGAGGTACCCATCTCTAATAATAATTCAGCTCACTGTCGGCTACTGCAAAATGAGGCTCACTACTGATATTGCTACAACCGTAACATTAACAGTTAAAAATACAGATATGGAATGTCTGTTTATTTGATCCCCACGGATATTAGTGAATCATTTTGTGACATTTTCTGCGATGAAACTAAATGGGCCCCACACATCTTGTCTTTCTTAAACATCTGTCTTTCTACATATATTTTTCCTGCATCCTTTAAACATGTATCTATTATTCCCATCTTTAAAAAACCTACAGCTAATACCTTGATTGTTTCTAATTTCCGTCCTATTTCTCTTCTCTTATCTTCTAAAGTTTTAAATGTCTTGTTTATTCCCAGATCTCCTCATTTGTCACTGATTCTTCTCTTCTTCCTCAATTTCTCGTTTTCGTCCCCTCTACAGAAACTGCCTTGATCGCTCTGCTAAATTCTCTTCTTTCAGGTTGGTATTCTAAGCACTCCACTTTTCTTATTATTCTTGACTTATCTGCTGCATTCGACAATTTGGATCACTTGCTGCTCCAAGCGTCACTTTCTTCGTTTGGTCTCAATAGTTCTGTTCTATCTTGGTTTAATTCTTATTTCCAATAGCCAATGCTGAAAACAAAGACACCACAATTTTCAGATATACCTATATGCACCGTCCAATTATCATTCCACTATACCAAATTGCAATATAGTATTCAATTACTTGCTGTAGATCTCTCTACCCACAATGGATCAGTCACTCACAGTTCAATAGGTAATTCTATAAATTAAGAAAAAATACCCTCTTATGTTAACGTGTTGACTACAAGGCATCTCAATATGCCCGTTATGGACTATGACTCTAATGTTCTATGACCAGCATCTTACCTTAAAGCCCTTGGGTATATGCACAATACAGGAACCGGAGAGCGGCTGCAGAAGCAGCGTCTCGTCCTGTATCAGCATTATGTACTGAATGGGGATCATCACGTGATGAATGCGCCACGTCTGACATCCCATCTAACTTCCTGAAACACTCCCGGGATTCAAAGCTACTCACGCAGCCATCTTGCACTAACACACGGGTTATCGGATTTCTGATAACTTAAAGCTGTAAGGGTACAAACACACAATCCTGAATATCTACTTTATTCAGAACATGTTTTCAATGTAAATTCTTCATGTTTACCCCCACACAGGGACTAATGTCCACATGAAACGTACCGCCGCTCACTGCCCTGCTCCTGGCTGATTACATTTAAAAGCCTTCCCCTTTTCAGTTTACTGTCCATTGAAATAAAACGTCAACCTCAAGCTGAAAGTTTCTAATGGTGAATCACTAGTGGTCTTAGCTGCAGGTGTACTGGAATTGTTTTTACATTGCCTCTCTAAATGCAGCCAACATTTCCCCCTATCATCCTGGGGGAAGAAGCTCTTAGAGTCCGTTTTTTTCCTTCGCAATCTGGGACCTATAGACCTGGATTATGAATTTTAAAAAAATCAGGGATGGAGGAAAAATCTAGCACATGCGGGCATGCAAGGAAGTGTGCTGCTTTGGGCAACATGGAAACAGTTTTTAAAATGTGCCTGACTGATAAACAGGTTGTTACAGAACTAGAGCAAAAGGTGCAGAACCAGGTAGGCTGGTAAGATTGCTACGTGTTACCCTGTCAATGATTGAACTGTACTCCCGAAGCTTCCCCAAGCGTATGCCCGAATACCTGTCGAAGGACAGGCCTGACTAGTTTCACAAACCCATTTGGGTGTCTGACATGAAAGGCAATGGTGGTCCATAAAGTAAAATCAAGAAGCAGAGTAGAATTTGCAAAATGACTATTTATTTATTGGGTGTTTATAATGCGCCTATACGCAATGTGTTTAGACGCGCAACAAGACAAGAGGGTGGGGAAAATAGAGAGGACGAAACAAAAATAATCCTGATAGGCTATATGACGTTGGGATCATAGAAGGGCAGTGGGGTGTAGGGGAGGAGAGGCTGCTGGTGGCCTGTGAGTAAAATGAGCCAGGGGAAAGCAGAGAGGGAAGGGGAAAGAAGGTCCACAAGATAGGTGCGAAGTAAGGGACTAGGGGTGGGGGTGGCAAGTGTAGTTTGAGGGTGGGCAGGGGAGACCAAGTGCAGACATAGGTTGGATTAGAGGGACCTCGTCCCCTGTAAGACTCTGAAGGAACCAGGCAGCCATTGAAGAGGCAGGCATGGACATTAGCTGGGGAGGGGAAGAGGGAAGGAAGAAGAGAAAAGGGAGGGCTTGAGAAGCTCTGTAACTTAAGGATATCTGGCTCAAGTCTGAGAGGGGCACAGAGGCCATTCCAGATGGAGGCACCTTCGGAGGAGTGATATCTACCCCCGCTCTCTGCTTGGAACAGCGTCTGATCTGCAGAGAGTTAGAGCTAGACGACTGAAGGTTTCTAGCAGGGAGGTATTTAGGGAGAGGGAGTTGAATTTAGAGGGGCCCCAGGCCCCAAGAAAGCCTTGTGGACGATTTAGAGGGTCTTGAACCTGATCTCCGCAGCAACCGGGAGCCAGTGGAGAGATCTTTGGGCTGGAGAGAGGCGGTCACTCGGTTTGAGGTCAAGGATACATCTTACAGTCCTATTCTGGATTAGTTGTAGGGGACGAGTTAGGCAGATTAAGGAAGAGGCTGTTGCAGTAGTCCACCCTGGAGAGGACCAGCACTCTGGAGACATTGAGTTTATGGGGGAAGGTGAGGAAAGGAACAATGCCTCTGAGGATGGGGTGCTTAAAGAGGGCCTTCTTGGAAGGTATGTGATGTGAGGAGAGAGTCAATTACACCACGGTTTTTGGCCTCGCAGGAGGGTGAGGGTGAGGGGAGGGGGGATCATGGAGGGTGGACAGAGTGTGGGAGGGAAAGAGGGAGTAGGAGTCCCAATGAGAATGATCTTTGACTTACTGTCATTAAGGCAGAGATCCAAGGAAGAGGAGCAGGATGATGGGATGAAGCACAACCAATCTCCTCAATTAATAGGCTTCTTTTTTTTAAAATAAATGTGCATGAATGAGTGTTATGTGAATGTTTGACTCTAAATGTGATCCGTGTGGGTTGGGGCCTGATGCTGGCAGTACCCAGGTAAAGGCAAAATGTGTGTTCTTACAGGGGCAATACTAGCATTCTTCTTTTTTTAAATGTTTTTTTTTTATTTTTTGAACATAACACCTAACAGATGGGCATCTATTTTTATTTCCTGCATTTGTACTGTTTGTTTATTTCTATTGAATTTCCTGTATGTGCCCCCTGGTTGAAGATTTAGAATATCAGTGACCCAATAAAACAAATAAAATTTTAATGTCCTGAATGTCTTAAATTCCACATCTGCTGTTCAGAAGTGGCTCGTATGCACCACATTCTAAACTAAGACAACGGTACAACATGGAGACAGGCTTTGTGCATTCAAGCAAGTTTGTTGATGGAGGTGGCAACTTTTCAATTCCTCTATTAATACAGCGATCACTGGACAAATTGAGGCAGTTTCAGGGAAGGCTACAAAGACCAGGGTCGTATGGGTAGTGCGTATACTTGGGAACTGGAATGTGTGGGGAAAGTGAAAGGCAAAGGAAGACTGCATGAATTTAAGGTGAGTGGCGCAAAAAATTTGCACTTTTTGAAGTGCAACAAGTGATTCAACTAATAGGACAACTATTACGCCAGAAAAGAATGAACCGTGGAGATAACTCAAATACTGTTTGAGATATCACACACACATCAGAAACATAAGCCCAAAAGGGATGGGTTTGCAGTTGACTTTAATTGCAACCGGAGGGTCAGAATGTCTTTTGCATCATTAGTGTGAAAAGCCCAACTTGGCTAAGCAAGAAAAAAAACGGTCTATATTGCAGAAATATTAGAATCAGAAAACCGCTAGAGGATTAAACAACATATGCCATCACATGAAAAGAACATTACAATATTTGAAAAAGGTGCACAGTTTTGACATATTGCATAAAGTGCGATTGCCTTCACTGTTTCAGAGACACTTGGTCTAACTCATGTTTTTATTCAACTACTGTCAAATGTTTTGTACAGAGCAATAATGACACATCGAACTGATTCAAATTAATATATTTATGCACACGCATTGGAAAGCCATATGTTGTGTAATTTGAAAAACCTGTGTATTTCTGTATCTATAGTGCTTGCTTCAAGTTGACTAGGTTCTGAATTGTGAGCAAGGTAACCCCATACTCTAGGGAATGGCTGAGGTTACTTTGACCAAATAGACATAAACATTCCCAATTTCACATTTCTATGGTATATTTTTCCAATAAAAACTCTGGTCTGCATTCATTGTGAGCGTCTAAGGCATCCAGCACTCACCAGTCCATGAATCCCTCACCCCCTCTCACCAGTTGCTATTAATAAAACACTCAGTTTCTCACAATCCGTCCATCATCCCTCACCCTCTCACACTTGGCAATACTCGCAATCCAAAACTTTCTCCCTCACAAATCCATCCTTCCATGTCTCCCTCCAAACAGTATCCTCCCCCCATAGGGTACAAGTACAGCTGCAATTTCCCAATTGCATCCAGTGATGGACAACTATTCCCCTTCGATGGAATTAAGAGTGCTCAACATAACAGAAGGCTAATATCATTTAAAAAAGCACACAGTTGCTTACAAATTGGCTTTAGTGCAAACTTTAGACAGCTCACAATAATACAGGCGAATCGGTGCATGCTTTGTGAATTTGCGGGTCTCGGTCTATGCTTTGGACAACAGAATGCTCACTGTATATTTTTGGCAGCTGGATGTGAATGCTTGGATTGGAACGCTGATGCCACAAACTCATTTTCCTGTAGTAAGCCCGACTTACTCTTGACTAACCTTTAAAAACAACTAATACAATCTATAAACGTTACACGTAATAACTTGCTTACTCTTCACTAACACATAAAGAGAAAACTAAACGGTGAGAGAGGTTAATATCAAAAACCTATTTTCAAAACAATGGGATTTTTGCAAATTTAAGTTCAGACTACATCAGACTGATTAATGCCAATATGAAACGAATATTAATGGAAATACTTGCTGCCTTATTACTTGGTTTGCTGCTATAATTTCTCAATTTACGAACTGACCTGCTGGTCTTCGTTCACTTAAGTTACGTTTGCCATTGGAACGGGTCCTCTGCTGGTCAGATGAAGGGGCCTTGCTTATTGGAAAACTGTGGTACACTCCTCTCTAGAATTTCTTCTCTCTCCTGATTTTGAGGTAGGTGCTAAACATTGCTCTTCATGCAGCATTCCCTCCCCGAATGTTCTGCGCTCCACTGAAACAAGTCGGGCTCTGACATTTTGGGTGACAGACAGTGGGCTGGGGAAAGCAGGGTTGTCTGCTTCACAACATTTAATCTTTTACAGTCATAATAGCTCGGCTCAGGGCTCGAAATTAAGGTTGGATAAGCAGGAGCTAAAAGCAGCTCCTGGGTATTTTATTAGCCAGTGACCAGGAGCTACCACTGTGGAATGAGGAGCTAGTACATGGCGTTCCACAAATCTAACTTCCACATAAGATGGAAACATATAATGTTGTCGGTTATTTGTGGCCCCTTGCGTGTAAAGATGTATCTGAATGTTAATTCATATATTGTTTCAAACACACAAGGTTAAATTTGCATAAATCCTTTTGGCATCCGTTGTTCTTGGAAGCCAAAAGTAGCTCCTGGTAGCAGTTGTCAATTTAACCAGGCTCTTCTAGGCTACAAGCAGTAGCTAGATAGCTCCCAGCTCCCCTCAATTTCGAACCCTGTCGGTTGTTGTGGAATATGATTTGGGTAGGTTTTTGCATTTGTATATTGTTATTTCTCTAAATGTGCTGTCTGCTGCAGTTGCACTAATTGGATGTCTCCTCAGCCTGGCCTATTATAGACCCATATTTAACTGCCGATTTTTGAGTTGCAGCATATGTGCACTCTGTGGATTTTAGATTGCGCCTACCGATACATGTATAGGATATCTGTATGCATGTTAAGTCTTCTGTGCACAGCCGCTTGGGAAGCTGGGGCCGGACGAGGAAGGGCGAGACCCAGGTAATCTGCTCATTCTGCTGCCTATTACCAAAGGGTGTATCACTCAAGCACCCTTCCCCCCCTATTCAGTACTAAAGGTTCCCATCCTATTTCTATGCCAGGGTATTTGTTTTTAAATTTCTCCTCCAGACATGTGTCGCTAGCTTTACTCTGATGCTGTTCCATGGATCCACCATATAATGCTGTGCTCTTTTTCCAGGATCTACCATTTCTTGTAGCTGGGGGCTTTTTTATGTACACCCCACTTAACTGGGGGCTGTTCCTTGGATCCATTTCAAATGGTGGGCCTGTACTGCTCGTCCACCACTTCTGCTGCAAGCTGGTCCTTGAGTCCAGCCACTCTTCTGTGAGGTTTTACTATGATTTGTTTGGTTAAATGCTGCATTTCACCTTGAAGCTATCTCAAATGGTGTATTCACCAGCTGGAATCTAAGGCATGCCGGCAATTGGCCGTTGTGATTTTCTGATCAGTTGGTGAATTATTTTGTCTGGAATTAGGACGATGACCACTGAAGTACTCCCGAAATAGCTCCAGCATAAGGCCAACGAGTAAGCTTAAGTTTCCCTTTGTATGTATTAACTCTAATTTGACAAATTGCTTCTGCCCTGCTGGAGTACATAGGCGTTGCTGGGGGGGGGGGGCAAGGGGTTTGTAGCCCCGGGTCTTTTCGTTGTAGCCCCGGATAGAAGCTCAGGAGCTACAACCAAAAGGCTAGGTAGCCCCAAGACGGCCAGTCCTGACAACAGCTTAGCCCCTGATCTTTTCCAGGACTAGCAACACCCCTGCTGGAGTACAAGGCTGTGTAGTGGCTAAACCACCTACTCAGCCATCAAGCTTCTACAAGACAAGAGTGATCCCAATAGTGAATGTGAAACGAGCACAGTTAAGAGATATAACTCCTTTGCCTTTTGGTGTAACGTGGACTGAGAGCTAGACTCTCAAAAGGGAGTGTGACTGTGAAAACGTTGGAGCCCAAAAGGCATAGTACAATAGTCCAAAATAAAGTAATGTCCAATCAAGGTTCTAAACAAATATATAAACTTTAAGCACAATGTTTGCAAAAAGGATTAAATGGAACACTACACAAAACCTGCCCCTGTGGAAAGAACAGAATATGCAAAGGTTGGCAAAGATGCACTCTGGGTAATGAGAGGTGTGAAAGACAATCCAGAACCAGAATGTTTGTAAAACATATGCTTTTTGTGTGAAAAAGAGAGAAAATGTGACCCAACTAGTAGGTATGGGCGATGTATCGTGTTTTTGAGAAATCTCCTATACATATATATTTTCATTATCGAGATCTATACATTTGTATTCATTATTACATATACTACATTTTTGTTATTTACATGTTGATGTTTACACAGCTGTGTGTATTCTCAAACAGGAAGAGGAACCCTTAATTTGCACTTTATTTTGATCAAGGTCTTATAAGTAAAGGTGTTTGTGACATTTCACATGTAGTTGTCGGCTTACAACTAAGCATTTAACCCACATAAGCAATATCGACATGACTTTTGGTCCATATCGCCCAGCCCTCCTAACCAGTCTCTAGGCCCAAAGGTGAAGCAGGGCTGCAGGTAGAAGTCAATAATACTTTCTTGCTGTCCTTGGTGTCAACGGCATCAAACCAGGCAACTTGTTGCTGTGAGCGCGGTTCCAATAGCAAGACCGTGCAAAAAGCAGAACTGGTGGGTACTGCCAGTCCAAATGTGTTCAACAGCTTCAAAACGTCTCAAAGCAGTTTGACTGAGAACCAGGGATTCTGGCTGCTCTGGCTCTCTGGTTGCTGAGTGTCCCAATTCAGGAGCTCACACCCTAGGCAAGTCCTTGTACGCTCAAACATGGGGGAGGCTGGCAAACCTGGTGGTCATTTTCCCAAACATGGAGGAGGCTGGAAAACACCTGCCAGGATCCTTCACTGGATATTATAATGGGCCTGGTGTAGATGGAGAGAGGCAGGTCTTGCTCCAGCAGCAGGTCACCCCAAAATGCCCTGGGGGTGGCTAGGGATCAGATCTTGCCTCTGCCTTCACTGTTCAACTGGAGGTCTCTGGAAAGGACTGCTCTCCCAGCAGGGTGAAAACACATTTTTCTTGAAGTCCAAAGTTGAAATCAAAGGAGGAGTGGGGGACCCCTCTTTTTTTTATAGGCAAACGCTCACTAGTGATTGGACAAATTGAGCCTGCTTTAAGGGGCTAATCCCTGGTCCCGTAACAGGTAGTCTGCGCCTTCTTGCATCATACTCTGTGCTTTGGTGCTAAAGGAAGTGTAGGGGATAGCGATGCACACGTGGTGGAATCTTTCCCCAACTATGCTGAGCTCCATCGGTCTACACTAAATGTGCCCCTTCGCTTGACCACAGCATCAAAGGCCCTTTTGTATGCAACACCGTCCTGTGAGGTCAGTCGTTTTGTAGCGTGCCTTTTTGCGTCCCTTTTCCAAGGGCAGCTCCTGCCTAGGGCTGCCTTGCTTGAGGGAGGTGTCACCTGACCTCAAATGATCAATACAAGGCAGCCCCCTGTGGCTGCAGTCCTGTTGGGTGCAGCAGAGACAGCCAGTCTGAGGGGAAATGCACACAGCCTGTCCACAGCTAACCTGGGCTCAGTGTTGACAAGTGTATGATGCCAATCCAATGTGGGGGTTAATAATTATGAGAAAGGAGCTACCAGTTCATAACCTCAGGTATGGCTTATATTTGAAGTTTACAACTGACTCCTGAATAGTAAAACTCATAATTATGTGTGTTTTGTGTGAAAGAAGTGCAGATTTAAATGCACCCTCTGCACTGCAATGATGTGCTTGTCACAGCAGATGTTAAACTGCCATCTTTGACATTTGAACCTGCTATGTGCCATTGGAGAGCTGGAACTGCAGATAAGGAGATCAATGCAGCAGAGCACAAGTGTATGTTATGCTTTTGGAATGAAGCTTATTAAAGCGGGTCTGAGTAGCATGCCATCCTTTCTGAGACTGAATTACCAACGTAATTGTATTAACGAAACTCAAAAAAGCCAGTGCTTACACACCCTTGCCAGGTGGCAATTCCTCACATCTATGAAATCTGAAGGCACAGGGCACATGCTAATACTGTCTTGCTTTCTCCTTCTCAAACGCTCTAGTGCTCTGGGCAGGCTTTTAGTCTAGGCCTCTATTAAACTTTCCATGCATTTCCAGAAGTCTCACACCAGCTCGCTAGGCAAAAAGATTTTTGCTGGGTCCTAATCAAGCATGGGAGAGGGTTGTTCGTCCTTGGCGACAAATGGTCAACTATAGGCGCACTTAAATGAGGGTGGGCTCTAGTCTGTTGCTTTGCTGATCCAAGTGCCCTGAACCTGCATAACTGGAAAACGGCATTTCTGGAAGCTTTTTGTTGCTGTACAAGAAGTGTGTATTTTTGGTCGGGGCCAGATCTAGGAGTTATCAGCACAATCTACCTCCTCTCCCTGTCAAGCTTCAGTTACCACCTTCTGCCAAACGAAGGTAGTGTTTTGAATGCTAGGCTTCCATGACATTGCAATCCTAATAAGGGGCCTGCTCTTCTTGGACAGTAGACTACTATACTATGCAAAACTGCAGGAGAGACACACATTTCAATGTGCATGCCCTTGGATGTGATTTGGGGTTGGCAAGATATCTTGTTGAGAGGAGAAAATGAAAGAAATAGAACGTTTGTTGGTCTCTTGGGAGAGATGTACCTTGACATTTTGTAGACAATTCAAATGGGAGGCACAAGTGTATGTTTAAAGGTGTCCTGACCCGTCCACTGCTTGTTCTGGTGTTAAGTGCGCAAAACCTATGGTTGCCAGCACTTGCCTCCTTTTAATAATTGAAAGTTACCCCCTGAGAAAGCCACATAATTATGGAAGAGGGGGGTTAGAGGACATTTTTAAAAAGCAGATCATGAGTGGAGCCATGAGTAGTCACCCAATGTCCCTTCAAGTTCGTGCATGCCCTTTATCAATTGTGTCTTTACTTTGTGCTCTGGCCATCAACGTTGGCATACATAATCTGCCTTTGCTCACAACTAACTTGAGAAATACATGCGGGGGGAAAAAGTGAAGCATATGGGCCATGTTCCTCTTCTCTAGGTGTTTAAGACGACTGCTAGTCCCAGCATAATGCAAACCTGTATCGGTTTATGACCAGGAACCGGATGTTTGTCCTGTAGGTTACACATAGATCACTGCATAGGTGCATTAACCCATTGGGTGCTTTATCAGGCTAAGAACCTGCGACTTGCCAAATGGGCAGACAGCACTCATGCTCACTCTCCAGACACCCCACCTCTAACCTGGTCTTCCTTTGAGACCAGGAGGTTTACTATTATTTTATTTCATCCATTATGCCCCCTTTGGTGCATTAAAACCATAGTCTTCCCCACCCCAATTTTGAGTATTTTCAGAGGTGCTAAACATTGATTGAGCGTGAGACCTCTAAAAGCTGAGAAAAGCAGTTAAGTATGTAGCTTGATCCACTTAGTTTTTATATCCATTCCTAGAAATGTATGGAGTCAAGCCAGGCTGTTAAGGTACCAATTGCAATCACAGGACTCTTCTACCCTATGGAATTTAAAAGTAAAACTGCAATATGTTGGTTACTGCTGCCTGAGACGGAAGAAGATGAAAGTTCGCAACCAGATGGACACATGGGGGTGCGGTTTTAAGCCCGTAACAGTGCGTTGCACAAAGCGCCAGGCACTGGAAAGGTGATCGGTCTGATTCATATGTGTTCCTTTACTCCGGCCCATCCCAACAAAAAAAATACCCCGGGTACCAGTCTTTTCTGTGCCTCTTGTGGGCCGCGTTTCAAAGGCCCGCCATGCCTCTGTTGTTGATGCATTTAAAGGCAGGCGTTCAGAGCCGCCCCCTTTCCCCGCGCGCAGCGACTTTCCACTCTGGCCCCCAGCTGCGCATGTTATTCCAGAAGTCATTTGACGCGCAGTTTGCCGTCCGCCTCTGAGCTAGATTCCTTTGCTGCATGATTCCGTCTGCCGCCGAGGTTCCTTAATTACTGCAGCCAGGAGTGTAACTGTGCATATTTTCATGCACTGGGTTAAGAAGCCTGCGTGTAAACATTGCTCGTAGGCCTCGTGCCACACCTCGGGGCTTGACACGCCGGTCCTTTTGCGATGTTGTGTGTAAGGAGAAGGACACCGGGATCACAGAATGGGCTCGGTAATGAAGACCGGGTTTAGACAGGAGTTTGTGTCACAGTACACCCTCTAGCACAGAACGAGCCATGTTCACCTGCCATCCGTACCACCAAGCTCTTGAGAGAGCGATGGCCGCTTTTTGTGGTGTTGCTTGTCTGGCTTCAGCAGACCTCTTCCCAGGGTTTGTGATATTTACTTTATTCGCCCCATACATCGATCGCCAGCAGTTTATTGTTCCCACAATGAAGGGTAGGGATGTTTTTATTTCTTCTCTGATCAGTGAATCTAAATGTAACCCGTCTTCGTAGACCTCTGGGATGGCAACCCCGAACAGGCCGGACTTGAGTTTTCAGTCAAGCTGCTAGTGTGAGTTGTAGGGGATTTCGAAGCAAAAGGTGGATCCGTTTTTAGTTAAAAAAAAAAATGTGCATCCAAATTTTATCTCAACAGGTGGTGTCTAACACGTCAACATGCTTCCTTTAGAAAGGAGGGATACAGAGTGTGATTGCCAAATTGCAAGGCAATTGGCGATTTGGAAGGCTCTGTTGGTAGCAGTTTGAATATGTTTGTAGAGCTACAGCTACCAATCCTGAAAAGGCAGAACAGGGCTCTGAGGTTCCCCTTTGGTAGTGATGCTCAAGCAACTAGGTGGGTGTGCTGCATGGGTGGAGTGATGCAATGCAAATAATCGAGGTGGGGGCGAGGGAGAGGCAGGGCTCAAGTCGAGGGACCATGCAGGTGGACGGAGTCCACCCACTTTTTTCAGAGGGTGGACTCAGTCCCCCCAGCCAAAATGAGAAACATGGAGTGTCTTCTTGGAATTTATGAATTAACACCAACCTCAAGGCTCGAACCACAGTCTTTAGATTCACAGGGTGGACACTTCACCTCTGCACTATAACCTGATGAAAATTAACATACAACTAAAGGTGATATGTCATATTTTGATACAGCATGTTCCAGGAAAAACATTGGTATTGTTTCTTTGATTTTAAAACATGCACACCTTTAAACGTTTTCAAAAACACTATTAGAAAAAAATGTCCTCGCTTGATTTTGTGTGTTGATTTTATGAAAAGCAAATGCCATTTGTTCCGTGCAATTTGAGTGGTTATTCAAAGCCAATTCAATGAATTGTGCATATTTCACCTTGATATGCTAATTTCTAGCGACGTCGCATCCAATTATATTTGTTAATGAGCCCCTTGCTTCTTTTTTTTAGGACTTGACCCCTGGAAAAGGGTCTATGCAGTGCTATTTTTTAAAATGTCCTAATATGAAACAGAAGGCCTATTTTATTCCCGCTCTGGATTTTAGTATTTCTTTTCAGAGGGGTTACACCATCAGCATTTGCAAATGGTTCCAAGCTAGCAAGAGTTTCGAAGGTTTGTGTAGTGACTTGGACTCTATCTTGTTGAGCGAGTGTGTGTGCGCGCCTAGGAGCTGAGCTGGAAAGAATGGAATGTGGAACCTGGAGGGAACTGAGGATTCCAGAAATGTAAGTTATGGACTGAAGAATGGAAGCCCTGACCAGAAAGATGTACCTACCTGCTGCTCCTGTCTCATCCTTCGTTGATATGGCGTTTATAATGCGCCTATACACAAGTGTTTCAAGGCGCGACGGGGCAAGGGAGGGGAACAAAGGGAGGACCGACAACGATCCTACTAGGCCAGGTGTCATTCGGATCGTGCAAGTGTGTGGGAAGGGGGGCACGGGCAGTGCAGTACATGGGTATAGATAACAATTAAGAATAGATAACGCCCAGCAAGTGGCAAGGGCAAGTGTAGACATCAGGTGTCAAGGGCTGGTAGGGGGACTGTAGGGATACAGAAACAGTCCCCAAGTGTGGGGCTTGCCAGGTGGGTAGTGCAGGTGTGTGACGCTGGCGGGGGAGGGACCTGGGCCCGAGATCGGAGGGTGTCCAGGTAGCCAATGCAGTTCCGGTTACAGCCAGGAGGTCAGCAGAGCAGAGAAGAAAAAGCAGAAGCAAAGAGAAAGGTTTTGAGGTGCTTCCGGAACCAGTGATGGTTCTCCTCAAGTTTGAGGGAGGCTGTTCCAGAGGGAGGCACCAGCCGAAGAAAAAGATCTACCACCAACTCATTGCTTGGAGAAGCGACTGACCATGAGGGAGTTGGAGGTGGATGAGCGGGGAGCTCAAGAAGGAAGATATTTAGAAGGAGAGAGTTGAAGGTATTGAGGCCCTACGCCCCAGAAGGCCTTTTGGACGATGCAGAGGGTTTTGAACTTAATCCTCGCAGCATTGGGAGCTAGTGCCGAGATTTCAGTCCTGGAGAGATACAATCCCTGGGCTTGAGGCCAAGGACAAGTCTCGCAGTCCTGTTGTGGATAAGTTTCAGAGGGCAGAGAGTGGAAACAGGCAGATTTAGAAAGAGGCTGTTGCTATAGTCCAGCCTAGAGAGACCCAGAGCTCTGGAGACAGTGAACTTCTAGGGGAAGGAGAGGAAAGGAATAATACCTCTAGGAGGTGCAGCTGGTAGTGTGACTTCTTAGAGACTTCTAAGATGTGAGGGGGAGAAGGAGAATGTGGAGTCGAAGATGACCCCAAGGTTTTTAGCCTTGCAGGTGGAAGCAGGAAGAGGGCCAAGAGAGGCCGGCCAGTGAGCTGCAGGAAAGGAGGGAGCGGGTGTGCCGATGAGGAGAATCTCAGTCTTACTGGCATTAAGGCAGAGGTCGTTGGCGGCACACCACTCCTAGATATCAGACAGACAGAGATGAGGGAAGGAGAGGAGGAAGCCGAGGGTAGCCTGAAAATGAGCTTAGTGTCATCCGCATAGCACAAAGTTGGGGCAGAGAGCGGCGATGCGGTGGGCAAGGAGTGCCAGGTATTGGTTGAACAGCAAGGGAGAGAGAGGTTAGAACCCGGGGGGACACCACAGGTAGAGAAAAAGATAGCAGAGAGGAAGGACTCAAGTTGGACCTGGGAGGGTCGGACAGAGAGGAAAGAAGTCAGCCATGCCATAGCCTGACCAGTGATACCCAGGTTATCACTGAGACGGTTGAGCAGGATGGCATGGTTGACGGTGTCAAAGGCAGAAGAGAGATCAAGCAGGATGAGGACGCAAGGGGTGTTAGCGTCAAGGTTGGAGAGCAGGTCTTCACAGAGCCGCTTCCGTGCTTCTGGCACGCCAGACTATTGGTCATGAAGAAAACCAACTGCTTCAGTGTGGAGATTAAGCTGGGAGATGGCCAGTCTCTCCAGGAGCTTGTCCAGGAAGGGAGTGATGGAGATTTGGTGGTAGTTGGCCAGGCAGGTGGAGTCGGCAGAGGGTTTCTTAAGAAGAGGGTGCACAAGGAAGTGCTTCAGGGGGGATGGGAAGACTCCTGTGGCAAAGGAGTGATTGCAGAAATCAGCCAGGCAGGAGACAGGGAGTCAATGTGGTCCTTGATAGTTTTGGAGGAACAGGGGTGAACCTGTTTCTACGAGACTTTCATAGATCTGACTTGTCTAGAAACCTCATCTGCGGAGAACTGGGAAAAGGCAGAGAAGGAGGGAGGAGAGGTGGCCGCAGAAGGGCCAGAGGAAGAGCAGGGAGTAGGGAGGGGGGGTGGGTAAATAGGAGGAGAGAGGACAGAATGTCCTGAGTTTTAGGGATGAAGTGAGAAGCCAGTGCCGTGCAGAGGCCCTGGGAAGGAACTATAACCTGCAACATTAACAAAGCCTTTTATTTTTACCTACTTGGGTCCAGACTTCTTACCCAAGTGATTCCTGCCTTTCTCCAGCAAATCGTACAATGCCAGCTTATCTTTCACGATTTAACCACACATGACAGAAAAGCATTTGCCAAGAGAACAGATTTTTCATATTACCTTCCTGCTTAAGCATAACATGTATACACCATTTAAGTCTAAACCTGTAACAAAATAAAACATGTCCTGTAAATTCAGGTGCCAATCTGAGACATTTTACGATTCCATAATGAATGGTTCCTGTGGCCTTGTGGCTGTTTAGTTTCAGAGGCGCTAGGCCATGGTTTGATTCCTGTCACAGCCATGTAGCCTGTTATTTTATATTTTCATTTCTAAAACGCACGGTGCACAGATGCCATCCACCAGTGTGGTCCACGGCTTGTACCCTGGGTGATTAAAAACACTGACCCAGACCCAGTGAATTATATGGCGTGAGAATCGTGAAGGTGTCTTACCCGCTAGTCCGCGGGCATCTGTCATCCAGGTGGCCAGGACATGGCCATCGCTATTGGATCCAATTCCTGGGCGTGGGCCAGTGCGGGAGGATCACCTGGATGGTGGTTCTTCGGGGAGTTGAAGTCTGACACGAATTGTGAGACGGTGTCCCCTTTCTTATGATGCTTTTTCCCATCCTCCCCAGTAGGATATTTAGAGACTCTACTCCCCACCACCCCCCTTTTCCAACACAAACCCTTTTTCACACTGTGAGCGACAACGGACTAATAACCGAGCTGTTTACTTGACACGTCTCAACACAAGGGTCGGGCAATTGCCGGCAACTACACACACCTGATTGTCTTTCCCCTTCCCCACTGGGATAAAAGGCAGAGCACAAGAGCACACTCAGAGCAAGGCTGAATGCATGAGGAAGCAGCTATTCTAGAACGGCCGTTCAAACTGAGGAGCTAGGCGGCGAGACCTGAAAGGACATCAAGGAGGTAGTCGCCCTTGTCCTTTTCAGCCCAAACCCGCAAAGCCTCCGACAAACGTACCATAAGACTGGGAATCGCAGCTGGCGAATGGTGTGATGGATGTCAACGGTACTTGGATCCCTCCCACACTGATAGCCAGTGCGGAGAGATGCTGTTGCCATCGTGATACCTTCCTTGACTACAGTGGCAAAAGAAAGGCCAACGTGTTCAGCACAACAGGTCAGTCGGAAGAACCCGGTAGTGGGCCGTACTGTGTTAAGCTCAAGGTTGCAGTGGCAACATTAAGAAACGGAGGTCTTTTGTGAAAGAACTTGGTACCAGATATAGAGTGGTCCGGCACCACTTGAGCGTTCGTTCGGAGGTCTCTGGCTGGACCCTTCTCCTGAACAAAGAAACTGTGTTGAACTAAGAGTATTGAAATTACAAGTACTAATAGGCCATAGGGAAGGCCGACGTGAGGTGTCAAGGTGGTCATACAAGGGTCAAGCCAAATCCCTTGTACAATCGAAAGTCCTTGACAGGTTACAGAAGTTTTGACTATTGTGAAATTGTGAACCCTGTCACAATATATTATATGGCACAACCAAGCCAGGGAACTCCTTCCCCTACAGTGAATGTGCCAACCAATATGAGCGCGTTTTATTCCTACAACATAGATTCTTAAGGAGGCCACCAACCCGTCTTGCACCCAAACTCCACAAGCACCCCATGTTGCAATGGACTTGGAACTATGCTGGTGTTTTATCAATGAATATTTTATTAATTTAATGTTAAATTAAAATAAACAAATTACAACAGCCACCAAGGTGTGGCAATACAAAATGCAGTGTCAAACAGCACACGGAGACAACTCAAATATATATATTTCTGAGGCTTGTGGAATCTGCTTAGATCACATGCTGTGCATAGGCCGACATCTAGTGGAAGCTGCGGAGTATTAGTTTGTTTTTCGAAACTCGAAAATGGGCGTCGACACAGGCGTGCCAGTAATACTATCCCTAGTGTGACGTCCACTGTACCCAAGATCCCTCACGCGTCTAGGATCCTCAGATTGTTTTTTTCCGCCATACTGGTCGGAAGCATCTTGCGGAGTCCCCTGGCCTTAGCCATACTTTTGCTAATTATTGAAGTTTAAAATTATTTATTGACATCCTTCCCCACCCCAACGTCGACCCTCGACGACGGCTGGAGAAGACATCAACCGTCGGCTGCTGCACGACGGATCTGGGCCTCGGAAGGCCACTGGCCTCGGCCCTGCAAGTAGGGAGAGTGGGGGGTGGTACATACTCTTCACTCTTGGTATATAGGTACACCTTATATATTTCCTACACTTACCAGCCCGCTGCCTCAAGGTGCGTATGGAGGGTACCCCTTTCCAATTCTGCCCCAAGTGCAACCGCAAATACCCTTGGGTCGACAGGCACGCCACGTGCAATCTCCGCTTGCCGAGGGACCACCCCGAAGCGAACTGCAGAGCGTGTAGTAGGTTTAAGCCTAAGACACTTAAGGACCGTTCGACAAAACGTTGGGCCCACCACGCCAGGCAGGCGGCCATGGCAGCGGAGGGCGCCTTCAGCGATGGCAGCGACGCCGTACTTTCGGACGGCGAGGGCATTACGGCGTCGAAAGACTGCCGAGCGCAGGTCCCCGACCTCGGAAGGTTGTCCGGCAGGGCGGCTTTGGGGAAGACCCCCGGCGACGCAAGCGCTACACACCCTACACACACTAAGCACACTAAGTCCAACCGAACGTCGACGACGTCGACTTCTCGGAAAGAGGCACAGATAGAACGGTCCGACTCGGTGTCCTCTGGGCGCTCTCGATCGAGATTGCCTCATGACGCAAGGCAATCATCCACTCTTGCCAAGAGTGCCTCGCTCCCTAGATTAACGGAAGTTCGATCGTCGGAAGACGAAGACGACTTCCACCCCCAGGCCGCGCTCCAGGAGACCGAGGCCGCAGTTAACACCAGCGAGGCCCCACGCTCGAAACACACAGATACCTCTCCCGACCCTCGACGCCAGGCGTCGAAAGTCTCTGGGGCCTCCAAGGGGCAGGGAAAACATTTTTCCACGCACGGGGAGGGGGGAAAACAGCGGAAAGCACAGCCTTCCACTCCTGTAAGACCATCCTTCCACCCTAAGCAGACAGACAAACACAAATCTACTGGGACATCAACATCCAGCAAGGGTACCCTTGATAAGTCCTCTAAGTTGCCTACTAAAGTCATACCCTGTTCCAAAGAATGGTCCAGTGAAGACATAGACATGGTCATGTCAAGGATGTCTTCCTTAGCTGATTTTTATGACAAAAACCCAGAACATTTCCTTTCGTATGACCCTCAAGGGGCCACACCCTCAGGCTCCTCTGATCCTATCCCCCTAAGTAAAAAGGCCCGGTTCGAAAGACCTGAACCCTTCGAGGTGCAGCCTTACTCTACTCCATACTCTACTCCACACCCCAGATACCAAGGACAGCCTTTCCCTGAAGGGGACCAGGAGTTTACAATTATGGAGGAACAAACCGGGACTGAATACTATGCGGAGGATGAGGACCTGGAGGAGGTAGAAGATGAGCAGGAAATTTACAGAGTAGATTCCCCGGTAGAGAGCGAAGCCCCAGTTACCGACTCGCCAGTTGATAACCAGCCCCTCCTTAATGAAGTTCTCGCTCGCGCAGCAGAACATTTTCACATCGACACCCACGGTGTACAGGAGGAAAGGGACTTCGCAGAAGAGTTGGTGGGAGAGAGGAGGCCAGTCGCTCAGACCATCCCTATCCTTAAATCCATCCAACGTAGAATTGATCCATCCCTGGTGAATCCTAACCTCACCAGAGCCGTCAACCCCAGAGTCGAAAAACTTTTTCGGGCAGCCCAGTCTGACCCTCTTTATATAAGAGGACATCTTAAACCAGACTCCCTAGTGGTTACCAACACTCGGAAGAGGGCTGGGACACCCTTATCGTCGTCAGAAGCTCCTCCCGACAAGGAGAGCAAAAAACTGTACGGGTTTGGCAGGAAGGTAGCCTCAACGTCCGCCTACCAAGCAAGGATTGCAAACTCCACCACCCTGTTGGCAAGTTACAACTGCCATCAATGGGAAGAGGTCGCGGCGCTCATAGCCTCTGCTCCTGAACCGTTAAAGGGCCAGTTGGCTCGGATCTCGGCAGAAGGGAGAGCCGTGTCTGGTTGCATATTAAAAGCAACTTTCGCCGCCGCGGACAACGCAGGAAGATTGATAGCAGAAGGTACTGTTATCAAGAGACATGCGTGGTTACGGCAGTCGGGGTTCAAAACAGAAACCCAGGCTTCATTAATAGACAAGCCGGTGGAACCCGATCTATTGTTTGGGAAAGCGGTCGAAGACGCACTTAAGAATGCCAAGGACGAATACGAGACTCTCAAATCCCTTGGCCAGCTTACCAACAAACCCCCTAACCAGAGGGGGAACAGTAATTTTCATCGCCCACGCGGCCAAAATTGACAAAGAGGCAACTATGCCCAAGGACAGGGTACACAATGGAACAACAACCAGCAGTCTACCCAAAGTTACGGCAGGGGTAACAAGAGAGGTCGTGGAAGAGGCAGAGGCAGCCCCAACAAGGGAGGTGGCACGCCTCCACCAAAGCAGTGACGCTCAGTTCAGGGTCCCTTCTCACGCAACCCCAGTAGGGGGACGCATTTCCAACTTCACCCAGGCTTGGGAAGGGATCACCTCAGACAGATGGGTGCTGTCAACAGTGTCCACAGGATATTGTATAGAATTACTGCAGCGTCCCCGGAACCACCCTCCACGACAAAGAATACACTCCTTAGAACATCAGAAGATCCTTCTCGAGGAGATCGCCATTCTGCTAGAAAAGGACGCGATAGAACTCGTCCCAGGACACCAGGTAAACAAGGGTATCTATTCAACTTACTTCCTTGTGCCAAAGAAAGATTTGACAATGCGCCCAGTATTGGACTTACGGCCTGCCAACAAGTATGTCAAGCCCCAAAAATTCCTTATGACCACGCTACAAGAGGTAATCCCCCTCCTAAAAAAGGGGGATTACATGGCAACCTTGGATATGAAAGATGCTTATTTTCATATTTCCATGCTCCCAGCGCACAGAAAATACTTGCGCTTCAAGGTGGACAGTCGCCACTACCAATTCAAGGTACTGCCCTTCGGGATAGCTTCAGCACCAAGGGTATTCACCAAGGTACTGGCGGTGGCAGCTGCACACCTACGCAGGGAGGCAATCCCAGTGTACCCTTATCTGGACGACTGGCTCATAATGGGGGAAACCCCAGGAATTTGCAGGTCAAACATTCAGAGGACTATCGACCTCCTCCACGAATTAGGCTTCTCTATCAACGAGAAGAAGTCAAGTCTGGTGCCAAGCACCTCAAAACAGTTCCTAGGAGCAATCCTAGATACTCAGAAAGGGTTGACCTTCCCTTCGGAAGAGAGAATTCGGAATATACTACTGCAAATTCCACATTATCAGTCGGGTCAAAAAATAACGGTACGCAAAGCAATGCGGTTACTGGGCATGATGGCGTCATGCATTTACCTGGTCCCCCACGCGCGTCTGCGCATGCGTCCTATGCAGGAATGGTTGGCGAAACAGTGGTCTCAGGCAAGTGGTCAGTGGGACGATCTAGTGGTCGTTTCGCCAACACTCGTACAGAGCTTACACTGGTGGACAAGAGAGAATCTCGCAAGGGGAAAACCCTTTTACGATCCCGAAGTACAGGCAGTGGTGACTACAGATTCATGCCTGACTGGGTGGGGAGCTCACCATCTCCACCACACAGCTCAGGGTCTCTGGTCTCACTCAGTAGCCAAGAACCACATCAACCTGCTAGAGCTTCTGGCAGTATTCCGAGCGCTTCGGGCGTTCGAGCCCCATCTGCTAAACTTGTCGGTGCAGATCCGGACGGACAGCACGACAGCCATGTTCTATCTGAACAAACAAGGAGGGACTCGTTTGCCAAATCTGTCCAAGCTTGCCCAGAAAATCTGGATATGGGCACTCAGACAGAACATCTTCCTGTCATCACAACATGTTCCAGGGGAGCTCAATTCCCTAGCGGATGCCCTAAGCAGAGACTCCCTCCCAGAAGAACACGAATGGGTCCTTCACAGAGATATCGTAGAAGATCTCTTCTCTCAGTGGGGTTTCCCCACTATAGAACTATTTGCCACAAGCGAAAACAAACAATGCCCAGGATTTGCATCCAGGTTCCCCCAGCCAGACTCCCAAGGGAACGCCCTGTGGATGAACTGGTCAGGGATGTTTGCGTACGCTTTTCCACCAACTCCTCTCATCAGGAAGGTGGTGTACAAGATGAACAAGGAATCGATGACGCTCATCCTAGTTGCTCCCATGTGGGCGAGACAACCATGGTTTCCACACCTACGCAGGATGGCGGTGTGCGAGCCCACATAAACTCCCAGCCTGGTACAACCTACTGTCCCAGCAACAAGGTCAAACAGTGCACCAGGAACCCAACTCAATGAACCTGGCAGCATGGCTCCTGAGGTCATAGAGTTTGGGCATCTCAATTTACCACAGAGGTGTATGGACATCCTAAAAGAATCCAGGAAACCAAACACAAGGCACTGTTACTTTGACAAGTGGAAGAGATTCGTTATTTGGTGCCAGAATAAACAAATCAACCCAGTTGATTGCACTCCTTCCAACGTTGTAACATACATGCTCCACCTGCTGGACGCAGGTTTGGTTTTTAACTCTCTGAAGGTACACCTGGCAGCCCTCTCGGCTTACACCACATCCCATAACAAAGTATCGTGGTGGAAAGTACCAGTAGTTCAAGCCTTCATGGAAGGAGTAAAGAGACTTTACCCTCCTATTTCAAACCCACCGCCAGGATGGGACCTCAATGTGGTGCTAGCTAAGCTCATGGGCCCCCCTTTCGAACCCATGCATAAAAGTAGTCTCAAACACCTGACTTATAAAACGGCCTTCTTAGTAGCCATTACCTCTATAAGAAGGGTCAGTGAAATTCAGGCTCTGTCAGTGCAGGATCCTTTCTTTACTATCCACAAAGACAAACTGGTTTTACGCACACACCCTAGGTTCTCACCTAAATTTATATCTAAGTTCCATGTAAACCAGTCCATCGAGCTTCCTGCTTTCTTCCAGAACCCGCAAAGCTCAGCTGAGGTGAAACTACACACCCTTGATGTGCGTAGGGCGGTCCTCTACTATGTAAATAAATCCAGACCGCTAAGGAAAACAGATCAACTGTTTGTCTCCGTAGCTACAGGCAGAGAGGGGGATCGCGTCTCTAAAGGCGCGATCTCGAAGTGGATTATCAACTGTATACAGCTGTGTTACTCTCTTTCTGAAAAAGCTCTGCCTTTTACGCCAAGGGCCCATTCTACTAGAGGCATTGGGGCCACTCTGGCTTTCATTGCAAATGTTCCCCTCGACACCATTTGCAAAGCAGCTACTTGGAGCTCTATTCACACTTTTACTCAGCATTTCTGCATTGACACTCATTCCAAGACAGATACACAAGTGGGACAAGCGGTTCTAAGACACCTGTTTGCTCATGACCCTTCTCACATCCCACCTCCTTCTTCTGGTACTGCTCGCTAATCTATGCACAGCATGTGATCTAAGCAGATTCCACAAGCCTCAGAAGGGATACATTACTCACCGTAATCGTATTTCTGATGCTTGTATCTGCTTAGATTCACATGCGACCCACCCTTCCTCCCCTCCGAGAGAAGGCGCATGATTGCTTGTAGTCTTACCTTTCTGTCTATCTGCTTGGATTATCTGTACTCACGCTACTCCTCATGCTTCCTCATGTCAGAAAAAATACAATCTGAGGATCCTAGACGCGTGTGGGATCTTGGGTACAGTGGACGTCACACTAGGGATAGTATTACTGGCACGCCTGTGTCGACGCCCATTTTCGAGTTTCGAAAAACAAACTGTAATACTCCGCAGCTTCCACTAGATGTCGGCCTATGCACAGCATGTGAATCTAAGCAGATACAAGCATCAGAAATACGATTACGGTGAGTAATGTATCCCATATCTATTTGGTACAATGATTTACTTTATCTGGCATTTATAAGGCACACTTAGCCCAGAGGCATCAAGGCGCTACAATACTTAAGGTGATGGTTACATGGTTGATACTTAAGCTAGTGGTTACATGGTATTGCATGTGCAGTTTGAAAGTGGGTACATCGTGCATTAATCAAGACATTTATAATTGGTTTGCAGGTAAAACAGGAGATTTCTGTGCTACTGTGGTTCAGCGTGCTTGATGATTGCTTCCTGGGGCATGAAAATCAATAGCTAGTGCATCATTGTTGCGAGTCTAGGCTGAATAGTCTCGTTTTCAGACTTTTTCAGAATGACCACAGGAATGGGTCGTTTCTGAAGTGAGGTGGCAGGGAATTCCATAGATTAGCTGCCACTGCTGAGAAACTGGACCCTCCTGTTTTCACTCTCTTAAATCTTGGGGTGGTGATAAGGTTACAGTATAGTGAGCAAGTGGGTCTATTGGAAAGGGTTCTGGTAACTTGGTTGGAGCGTTGTTGGTGAGGCATTTGTTGGTCGGTGTGAGAATTTTGAATTTGATTCAGTCATGGACAGGGAGCCAGTGTATAAGGTGTCTGGTGGATGTAATGTGCTCTTTCTTGGGTATGTTCAATGCTGCTCTGATGGGATTGTTTTGTACTACTTGAATTCTTTTGATGTTTCTAGTACTAGTGCCTGCAAACAGTGAGATGCAGTAATCTATCTCGAGAGGATTAGAGCCCTTGCTAGTGTGATGCTATTGTCAGTAGATAGGAACGGTATGGAGGATCTGATAAGTTTGGACGTGTAGGCTGCAGATGATACAATTGTATTGGCCTGTCTGGTAAGGGAGAGGGATGAGTCGATGTAGACCCCTCATTTTTTTATTTCTTTAGCAACCTTAATTGTGTTGCCATCGATATTGAAGGATTCATATTGCTTTGGGAGATTATCTAATTTGGATTTGTTTCCCATTATTTGTCATTGTTGAGTCACAATTAGTTTTCGGCCATCCAGGCCTGGATGGCAAGGTATATTTTATTGAAGATTTTGGGTGTCTGTGTCGTGGAAGCCTGATATTGGAATTAGTATTTGTAGATCGTCTGCGAAGTTAGTATGTGTGATGCCCATGTTGTCTAGTTTGTCAAATGAGAGTTTAGTGAAGGTGTTGTACAGTGTAGATTATATGCATGAACCTTGTAGAACACTGCATGTTACTTGGCTAGGGGGGCTGCTGATGTGGGAGAGAAGACTCTTGTGCGGTTGGAGAGAAAGGAGTTTATCCATTTGATGGGTTCAGATAGCTTCAGTCTTTACTTCTTTCAACACTGCCATCAAAGGACAGTTCAAAACACCAAGAAAATGAATGCAACAAACCGGAGCGTGCATGAGCACACAAAATGATACTCGAGTCCCTGCAACCCTCATCCTCCCACCCCCACCAAACCTCCACTAGGCTTGTCTGCTTTGGTTGGAACGCAGTGGCAAGGAATGGGAACACAAATTAAAAATCAGCTTTTGAGTGGTGCTTAAAGAAACAATATGGGGAGAAAGCAAAGAATGGGACACTTTGTTTTCGCAAAATGGAAAAAAATGAGTTTTTAATTATTTAGTACAATGGCTATGGGACAGAAGGGACTTAGTACTACTTATACTTAGACAGCCAGGGCTTTAGAAAATACTAGCCAGCACACACAAGGAAAATCGGTTTTAGGATATGCAACACGTGGGCAATGGAAAGGGAATGCAAATGATTTGTTTTACCAACGCAATAGGGAAAGAGAAACAGAATAGGAAAAATTGTTTTTGGGATGTTAAGCTCAATTTCAATGGAAAATAAAATGCATATGGAATCCGTTTCTATTGAGGCGGCACATGACAGGCAAGCTCTGGGCAGTGGGGTAGCTCACAATAGGAAAATCAGTTTTTAGGTAACATGACAAATGCAAATAACAGGTAGGCTGTGGGAAAAGGAATAGCTTACAAAAGGTAAATCGGTTCAGGATTAGGATGGCAGAGCAAGGAGAAAATACAGTTGCAGATGAAAATTCGTTTTGCAGAGCACAATTTAAACACAGGGACACACTTGTGTTTCAGCTCACACTGGGATTGATTCTTTTAGGCAACACGTTTATGACTATAACGATTTGCAATGCAATGGAAAGAGATGGTGGGTTTCGAATTCCCATAATTGAAATCCCGTGAAATAAATGGGGAAATTAATTGATTTACTTGTAAAAAATATACTAAGGATCTACACAGGCAACTGGGGCTTCTTCAATGGGAAAACAACTTAAATGCACAAAGAAAGATAGGGGATTTTTCCATGGGGGAATCTCTATGGCAATTCTGCAGAGGATAGGGCTTATGCAGTTTGTCTTGGGATATTTATACTTACAGATGAGTGCTAGATGGCCATCAATGAGTGCCAGAGCACCACTGCTGGGACACTCAAGGGGCCAGTCAAGGATTTGCTGTCCTCCAAGGGGACCCAAGACAGCTACTAATGCTCCAGCCTCCTCTGCAAGATTTAGGTCTCACTCTTCTGGGAGGGTTCCAGATTTCGCCAGCTGCTCACATCAGGATTTGGTAGGAAGAGTCCTGATTTGAGGAGGGGTTACCTAGTTATAGGGTAAGTGGCATCACTAATGTGTCATAGTTCTTGCAAAATGGGTTGGGCACTGCTCAAAAGTCCACTGCCATCTGCGGGCTGATGGGTCCAGAAAATGTGGGAGTGTTTTGAGAAACCAGAGGAGGAGACCCCTTAGACATCTTACTTTTGAAAGGAGGGCTCGGTCTGGCTTGGGGACATAAAAATCTCACTTTGTGATAAATGCCCTTAATACTTGTATTTGGACACATATGAGGGCATTTCTGAGAACTATATTTTATTGCGAACCAAATGACCCTACTTGGAAGTTTCTAGGTCATTCCATTGCAGAGCTACAGTTTCCCTTCATTTACTCCCAAACTATGCCCATGAAAAGTATGTTGCTCGGTGGGCGGAATATGAATCATATTTTACATGTTTTCACAAATGTTCATATTTCACAGCCCCACCAGGAGTGCCCCATGATGTTTTCCCAAATAAATTGGGTTGTGTGGGCCCCACCAAAATCGGTACCGGTCAACTTTTCAAAATCCTTATTGTGCAACCACTATTGCCAATGTTATACAATAAAAAAAGCATATCTCCCATTTTGCACAATGGGAGCCCCCCACTCTTGGCATGGGTCTGTTCCTGGCTGTGATGTCAAGAGGGGGGTCCCATGTTTAGATTAGCATGTTTAGATTAGCTCACAGCTTCAAGAGCGAATTGCCAGCTACGGCCAGTTTTATTGCAGCCTAAGTGGCTTGGATCATAAAAGCTGGAGAGCAGAGCTGCCTTTATCTCGCCCCCACCACAAATTTGATCTCTGCTAGAATTTAAGATTGTATTTCAAAGAGCAAGCACTCGTGCTTGAAGGGAAACCAGACCTACGTCCCCATGACAACAGGCTTTGGAATCTAGTTTCACATTTGAAGACACAAGCAGAGAGAAACAAAACCAAGATTAGGCCTGCCCCCCACTGAAAGCATTTTACTTTCAAATAAACTCTTGGAAATGCACACAATTTTAACATGTAAAACCCTTGCAAAGTACTTCCCTGCACACAGTGGTTACAGAAGGGCAACATAATTATATATTTAGAGACTTTAGTTGTACATCTGTCATTTTAAGGCACAATTGAAATGTCACTTTGTGAAGTTTCATCTATGCAAAAGCCTTCATTCTGCTGCAATTCAACATCCCCTTGTAAATTCTGGGCATTATTTCCTCTGTGATGGGCTTATGATGGACAGAACCCATGTTCATATTTTACACATCTTGCACACATTTTCATGAGCATGTCTTTAATTTAAAAGGAAAAACGGCTTTACACATTTTCTTTGATGTTCCTGCCAGGCTGCAATCTGCTTCACTGCAACTGTAGGTCACAGTGCTAACATCCCATTTAGGGTTCTGTGGACTGTAATTTCTAAGGATGTTACTTCATCTTTTCCATAATTTGCCCCCTCGTGTCTTATGTCTTTCCCTTATGCCGGGCAATTGACATTTTTATGCCTCCAAGTTTTGAGGCCCAAATTCACTCCTTTTTGCTTTGAAAATGCAGGGCCTCATTGTCACATTTGTTCACGGCAGGTCTTTCCTTTTGGGGAGACCTCATAACTGACTCTGGCGTTTTACTCATGACATCTGGTGCTATTTCACCCCACAACCTGTCTGAGGGACTTGTGAGACAGGCGTTTGCGCCCAGCTGAGGGTAATGTTGTGCGAACTGCGATTTTGGGAAGCCTGCATTAGCTATAGGCTAACAGTGACCCAGCGAGACGTGATTGCCCTTCGGAATGCTCTTTAAATTGGCAAGTGCTTTGGAAGGTTGACTCTGAAAGAAGGATTGGAGCCCGGCTGAGGAGGATCCAAGGGTGAAGGGTAATCACCCGATGTGAAGATTAGCAGAAGGAACTTTTGTTTTGTTGTTTTGCCATATCAGGCCCTCTGAAGCACGAGACTTTGCTTGAGAAGAGACTTGGGAACAGAAGGCCCTGAAATAGAGAAAAGGAACTGTAAGCTCATGCCGGAGAAGCCCAGGAGTGTGCTGTGCTCAAGAGTCCCGCCTTGTCCCGTGCTAAAAACATGGGGAAGGGAGACCCCGGCCATAACATCCTGACCTATCATTTTGTGAACACTTCTTTCTTTTCTTGTGAACATTATCCCACACTATTTTGCAGCATAGCGATAAGGATTAGTAATAGGATTTTTAGTATAGGCCCTTTTTATTTGACTAGACTCCACTAGGACTGTATTTATTATTATTTTTTGATGGTCGTAGCCTGCTCCCATCTTGTTTAGGTTTAGATTAGGAGTTTATCACACCCATTTTACAGTTTAATAAACACCCTTGAAATGTGATGTATCCCTGAGCCAGTGATGACAGGGAGCAGAAACCAGGCTGACTCAGGTTAGTGTAAAAGGAAACAGGCTTTATTCTTCTTAGTTACATAGCATAGTATAAGAGGTAGGAGAGTAGGTGATGAGCCTCTGCCCTGGTTCCTAGTCCATCTCCCAGTCCCAACCGTCCCTCTCTCGAATCCTCAGGCCCCCCACACTCCAAGCTCCACTTAAACATTCTAGGAGGCCCTTGCACATACTCAGCCATTCAATACAGTCATACCAGGATACCACAAAATGTGATCACTTGTGTCTGTCTTGCTTTGATACTATGCCTTCCTTACAATGGTCAGTGCGACCAGTGCACAAAGTCTTCAAATGCGCCCCAGGCATGGAAACTTGTTTTGTAGAAAGTCTGTGGATTCCAAGATGCAATAGGATGCAGGTTAAAGTGTTCTTAGAGGGATCTGCTTTTTCTACTGCTGAGTTTGGAAGAAAGCTTGTGCAGGTCTGCAGATGAGCTAATGGTTGCACTGCGAGCCTGTAATGCCATAGCAGGGGTGTGTCCTCCGAAATGGGACTTCTCCCAGAACTGTCCCTCTATGAAGTGTTTTGCCATTCATTACATGGGGTCTTGCTGCACACCACCCCCACCCACTTCTTTTCCTTATGTAAGAGTTGGTACATAGCATAGGAATTAATTTGGCTTGGGATTTCTCTACTAAGCATGACTGCTGTAGTCCTAATACGTTGATAGTGCACCATACACCAATTACTATAAAACTGTGCTTATACGTATGGCGTGTAAACACATGGCTGGGTCTTATTTTTAATGGTACACACATGCGCTTTACCAAGAATTGACTGCTCGACAATTTGGGGGAAAGAACACACACTCTAGTAAGTGCCTCCACCTTTCAGGTTCCGTTTCTGTTAGTATGACACTTTTACAAGGAATAATGAACGGTGAAGCGAAAACACATGAGAAGAGCACACAAGATCAGCTATGATTGCTTGGGTAATTTGGTGTCCGCTTCTATGTCTCTGTGTTTGAGAACCTGCCCATGCTTGGTTGGAAAAGAACCATAACTAAGCCAGATGAGGAATGCAAGTCGCACATTTAGCAAATTGGGTGCAGGACAAAATTCTCGAACAGCGAAAACACCCGCTGTGATATGATATGATTGGTTATTTATAACACGCTTTATACCCAGAGGTTTCTAAGCAGACCCGGGGATCGAACCTGTGTAGCTTCGTGTCGCCTTGCTTCCAAGACAAGCACGTTACCGCCTAAGCTAGCCTCCCAAGACAAGTGGAACGATCCATTAAGAAATCGCGAAGTCTCATATTCAAAGTGTGGATGAAATATTTTCTCATCCCACTTATTGCTGCGACATCTCTTCTTTATCTCTCTGCGCGCTTTCTGCGTTCCTCATTGCATACTTGAACTGTCTGAGATTTTTACTACAGTGTATGCTGTGGGGTCATCAACCCTATTGCCATCCTTTGAGCACATCATTTGAGGGTTGCTCAAGCACCCATCCATGGTATGCTCATACAGGATTGGCACCTGTTCTTCACTGGTACTGTAAAGGGCCAGCTGCACTTGAATCAGTATTATGCCACTGGAGCAAGGCACAGCACTGCAGAAACCATGCATGCAGCCTATGATGGAGGACCTTGGTACTGGTTTCATCCCACCTGTAATTTTATTCGTTTTATTCGGCTCTTAAATGCTAAATTTAGAAATTGCCCCTAAAAAGCCAGCAAAGATTTGAGGATACTATGCACTCGCTTTTCTGCCCCTTGTGGCTGTAGGGCGTGCTCCATGGCATGCCTTGTTCTTTGTGGACAGCTGACGCTCTCTGTGGATGCCATAGGAAACTGACAAGAATGTACTTCCTTGATTGGAGCACATCTCTGACCCTCCCTCACAACACCTGATATCGGCCAACATGCAGTAGGGCATATTTGTGAGACACCCTTACACCTAAGGCTTCAACACAGAACTTTGCAGAAATGCACCCATTATAAGCCTTGAATGCTATAACGCCGAACATTGGCAAGTGTGTGACATACAAGTTCCAATTAACATACCATAGCTTTTCTATACAAAGCAACTGATAAAAAAAGGAAGCAACACATCGCTGTAACAATAGGCAATATCCAGACTAGAGCTCCAGGGTAAGATCTGAAGGTGAAGGTAGGAGGTAATAATGCTAAGTGCTTTTTAAGAAACTGTTAGAACGGAATGGTCTTCAGTGCTTTTCTGAACTTTAGGAGTGTTGGAGTCATGTAGTGGTCTGGTGGGATGTTGTGGAATACAAATAGGCCTGTTTCCTTGTTGGCTGTGTCGTGTTCACGTTTTCCATCAAGCAAGGGTGCCTGCTTTTGGAAGTGCATTGACCACCAGAGATGGCTAGCTTTTTAGCTAGGTAAAGTGGCACTTTGTGTTAGGAAAGACTAGGCAATGGAGGCTGGTATGGGAAGCCAGGGGTGCTCCCAGAGAGTGGTGAAGATGTGATCAGATTTTCTAATGCATGCCAGCGATCAGTCTTGCTGAGTATGGGGCATTTGCGAGAAATCTGTCCCAGCCAAACCCCCCGCTCACTACCCCTCCCCCTGTCCAGCGGAGAAAGGATTAGGGATTGGAAAGTGACCTAAAGACAGAGTGGTAAGTGTTAAGATGGATTTCTGAACTCTGACCTGATGGGCAGAGGTTCAGAAGGCCAGCCTAGTTTCTTGAAACAGGGTAACCTTTGGGAAAAGCCAGACCAATCAAGGTAGCATTGGCAGCGGTCAAGACTAGGTCTCAGAAGGTGTGAGGGTGACTGAAAGACCTCAATGAGCACACAGAGTAAGGATACTTACAAGTCATTCCCAGTCAGGTGTATATATATTAAAAATACATTTATTTCAAGGCCTTTGAGGTTCAACTCACAGTAATAATCACAGTAACACTTCTAAGCCAACACAATCCTACTAAAATACATATATACAAGACCAAAGGGGCCTAAAGGGTTATTGCACAAAATGGGTCCACAACCTAAAAAAGGAAGGAAGCAGGTAGTGCAAATGGTCTTTAGTCAGTTCTTCAAACACAATCCGACCTGAAAGGCAGTCCAATCCCTGAAATGAAGGAGCCTAGTGCTCAAATGTACTTGTGATGCTGGCGCACGAGGTAGTGCAGATGGGGGCGAAACAGAGTCTTTTGTAGGGGTTGTAGCAGCTCAGGAAGGTGGGTAAGGTGATGCAGAATAGGTTCCTACTATTTGTTGAGGGTCTCCCCTTGAGGGCAGAACAGGTTCCAAGTGTTGGGAATAGTTTGCACTAGCAGTGGAAAGGAGAGGGGCCCTCAGGGGCCACTCATGCGTAAAAATGAATGGATGTCCCAGGGGCCACCGCTAAGGGTTGCAATTACTCACCGACCCTGGCGCACTCCAGACCAAACTTCGGCAGTCGTGTCCACTTTGGTTACTGTTTCAAATGCGGCAATCTCGCGGCTCTGCGGCTTTCAGCGACTAAGTTACAGCGTTGATTCCCAAACGGGACAGGGGCGATTTCTCAGCTCCTGGTGGATGGATCAGGCCAGTTCCGCTGTAGCAGGCTTCAGGGCACAGAGGGGCACAGCTGCAATGAACTTGCAAAGTTTGTCACCACGGCTGGGCGACACAGTAACCGCATATACTCTGGGTCAGGTGCTCTTTACTCCAGACCTGGGAACGGCAAGTGTATGAAATTGGGTGTGAGAGTGTCATGAACACAGAGCTTGCGATGTACCAAGTTTCAAGAGCTTCTTCGAAAACCGCGGTGGTATCAAGGCAAAGGTCCTGCGCAAGCTGGTCAACCCACTGGTTGACCCAGGGACACTTCCGAGAAAGCTTACTTGCAGGGTTTGAAGGTGCCGAGAATAGTTAGTCCACTATTCCAATGGGTTGAAGCTTCTTCGCAGACCTTCTAGGACAACCAGATGCAGAGGGTTCCAGCGGATGACAGCGGGCTCAGGGTGCCAAACATTCCCGCGAGTCACAAGCGATTCCTGGTCTCGGCTGCTTAGTTTCAGGATACTTTGATCCTATCCTTCGTTCAGTGAGAACTCCAGAGATCGACATGGTTATGGGTGTTTGGAGCCTTCTCTTATTCAAAATCTCCTTCGTGCCAAAACGAAGAGGACCCAATGAGAGATCTCCTCACATACAGGCATACAATACGTTGACCAATCATGGACCACGGTGGTCCCAGGCATTCGCAGCACACCAGACTCTGGCACCCAGGATGTGTATTGGAACCAGACAGTCCAGCCCACACCCTGGAAGCACACACACAAAGCATGCAGAAGCCTGCGAAAGCTTGGCGTTTTGCTGGAGAATGCATGCCCAAATAAGGACTGACCCGGGTTGGCTCGACCCAGGGCCGGTGAAGGGACAAGATAGCCAAAGGACAGGACAAAGAACCTCGTGGCATGGCCATTTTGGAGTCAGGCCACCTCTTTGTGCCGATAACTGTGGTTTGCATGGCAAGAAAGGGTTAAAAATATATGAAAAGATCAGCTGCCACCAGCCCTGTCCAAGGCACACCTGCACTTCTCCTAAAAAATCCTTTGAGAGTATCTAGGGCATTTAGAAATGACAGGAAGACCCAAGTGCACTATACTGGAAGGTACATTGTGCACTTGCAACATGTTGCAGAAAGGTTGCAACATTGACAAGGACTAAGGGAAACAGTCTCCCATGACTCACTGTCTTAAAGGGCATGTCAGTTTCCCCATAATAAAGTGCAAATAATGAGCGAAAAGCCCAGAGGAGTGCAGCAGAAGGCTGTGCTCAGACTATGGTGTTTAGCATCAGCAAAACGTTGGGGGTCGGTGGGTACACACCTGGAGGGAAAATTACACATGAAATGGAAATCATTCCTAACAGTAAGACACGTTTTATTTTGTGGAATGATGGTTGATAACTGGTCGTTTTTTTCTTTTTATTAGGTTTTGGTTGAACAAGAGGTTACAATTTATGGTGAAACCCGTAGCACTCTTGGTTTGGCTGGAATCCTTCAAAATGATTGCTGGCTAGACAGCCATGATTGGATGAATGGCTGTTTGGTTCTATTTCTGAGGATCACAAACTTAGTTGTGATCCAGTTGAGTTTTTGGAACAAATAAAAAAGACTGTGTTAAATCCTTTAGTTTATAATGTAGAGAAAGCAAAGTGTGCAATGGAAAAGCATGAAGGGGCATGGAATAAAGCCAAAACACGGGTCCTTACCAGCCACTTCGAATTAGTCTGAGCGGAACCACATTTGTAAGAATTCGAGTGCACCTGCACATTGTGGCTCTTAAGTAGCTCTGTTAATTGAGGAGTTTCATTTCCAACCAGAAGTAAGCATAGAATATATAGAGCTAAAACGCTGGGATTATAACCTTCTCATAAGCACCAAAAGTGTTCACGATCCCTTAACAGGGAGAGTATGTGCCAAGCAAGCCTGTTACATCATGAGATCATCATGAGATTGGAAGCCATGAGACTAAATGAACATCAGTGAATATTTTTGATGCCGAAACCCACATGGTAGTGTAGTGTAATGTCTTGGTGTGAAGTGATGTGGAGAGTATTCTCGATGTGATATTGCCGTGAGTGGGTGGTGGCTCAATCTAGTGCATCCTTTAAAAATCGCAGATATGGCTTTAATAGTGAGTCATCAATTCATTGCTACTGTTCTCCGTTTATATTTTTCTGTAGATCCTTCTACTTCAAGTAAGATGTAGCAGCTTCTAGGCAATGCTGCCAAGACAGTAAAGCTGCATCAGAGGGTTGGAATTGGTTCAGAGGCAGATTTTTGGCACGTCTGCTTTGAGACTAAGATGTACAGTCATTATATTGTAGTACCCGTCAGATCTGCTCTTTATAAACCTCCCACCCTTTTTGAGTTTACACAGGATGTCATTACACACTTTGAAAAAGACATCAATTTGTGAGTGAATAATTAAGCCGTATCGACAACCTTTCTGGTCAATACTAAAGCTGAAATCCCTCACCCCCTCCGGGTAATCATCCTGAGCCGAGGAGGCACATTACAGCGGTGAAGGTCAATTATCCCCTCATATCGACAGAAAACAGTTCAATAATGCTATTAGTAACAATAAACATCTATATTTCTTCTTCAAAAGGAAAACGTTCAGAAAGGTCTTGAAACAAAAGGCTGATGGCGAATGGGTATGAGCTGATGGAGCAATTTTTAACTCGTTAATGTAGGATTAAGAGCTGCAGAAGTTACTGTGTCAGGTAGAGGGGCTGAGATGACCTGGGTGGGGCTATGGTGTCCTTGGAGGGTGTGCCTTGCTTTAGCTGTACTCCCACAATGCTGTATGTGTTTTTTTTAATTAGATGGAAGCTTGTTCTAAAGTCTGCTCTGCTTGTTTCAACTTATTGTAATGCAAGCTGGCTCAAATGTTTAAGTCCATCAGTGGAGACGAGTTTGCATAAATCAATAGGCTGAGTTTATTGTACAGATGTATACACTGGAATATGTATAATACGTGCTTGCATGTTACTCCGTAAACCACTGTTCATTTAAAATTAAAAAAGGGCATGGAAAAATGCAAAATTAAGAAAGAGTTGCCGGGGTACTCTTGTACCACATGAATGGAGATGGGACCAGGGTTGTGAGAAAATGCGGGTCTGTGCAGGCATGTTTGTATTGTTTTCTTATTTTGTTATTTTTTAGAATAAGGTATTTGTGAGACACTTGATCCTTCCTGGAGCAGTCCCGAAATTGATGATCCATCTTCCTAAAAGACACATTAATAGAGCCCAATTTTACTTCATCGCTGTTATGACTGATTTTCTATACTCTGGCCAAGTGGACAGATGTATAGAAGGCCAACCTATATTGTGACAGGGACAACTCTGGAAGCTGTAGCCAAACCAGTTCGAGGTAGCAATGACGAGAGGTCTAGGCTAAGTATCAAGAGGTGGTAAGTTTGTAAAGGGTCCACAATGAGTACACACAATGGGAATCACAAATAACACTTGGTGGAACTATCAGACAATGCTAATAATATATTATATACATGTATACAGTCACCAGAGTAGGGCATAATACAAATCAAACCACTTGTAAAAGAAAGTACAGAGTAGTTCATGCACCACAGGTCCACATAGAACTAACCCGATCTTCAAAAGTCCTTCCCTAAGTTGTTTGGAGCCTTATGCCCAAAAGTTCAGGAAATGTTCTGACGGTTTGTGATGCAGGTAAACATGAAGGTAGGGTCTTTGGAGTCCAGTGAACTGTTCAAGGTTTAGCGGACAGTTTATTTTAACTAATAGAAGTGTCCCGGAAGACTTGAGCTAGCCAGCAATGGCAAAGTGAAAGTATAGCAAATGTTTTATAAAAGTTAAGAAAACTTTAAAAAGGAGTTTAGGGGCAGGTAAGAACCACTGTAACCTACCCCCACGTACTCCGATTCTTTTCAGGACTTGGCAGGTTGATGGAAGAAGGTCTGAGGTTGCTTTTCCCGCTGTCGGCTTCAGTCCTTGATTCACAGGGGTTGCAGGTTCGAGTTGATCTCTACTGTCTTTCGCTAGTGCAAGGACTTTCTGATGAAGAATGCAGAAAAACCCGATGCAGACCCCTCTTAGGACTGGACTCGGGTAAGCTGTTTTGGATGGTGGTCACAGCAACCGAAACGGACTTGCTTGTCGCGGTCAGACTATCCCTCCTATCTCGGGTCCCCTTAATGCCTGGACTCCGAAATCTCGCTGAGGTTAGTCTTGTAGGACAAGCTTTGGATCCCCCACGTTCCAGGCCTCAACGCGGAATGGCGATGTCAGCAGCATGGTAGCCCAAACTGAGCTGGTCAGCCACACGCCGGTCCTGGGACACTTCCGACAGGATACCGAGCAGACGTCGGGAATGGATGTTCCCTCCATTCCAAGGGTCCCAGCTCCCTCGCAGGACTCCTGAAGATCAATAGCAAGACAGGTCTCCTTGAGGACAGCAGCAGAAGTTGGTCACCAGGCTTCCTTCAGACGGTTCTCCGGTGTCTTTATGGGTTTCACAGCTGGACAAGAGTCTTGGCTCCTTCAGGTTACTCCAGGATCTCTCTAGAGTGGGTGCAGTGGTCCTCTTTTTTTTATCCTAAAAGCCGGGTAGGATCCGAAACTCTCAATAGCAGAACTAGCCCCACACACCCCCCAGCAGGACCACTGGCGGGAACACTCATGTATAATACTCAGACACACTGAAACCAGTTTGTGAATTGGGACCAGACAGTCCAGCCCACCTGCTGGTAGCAAACGCACATAGCCCTCCAGAAGCTTCTGCTTTCCTGGGCACTGGAAGTCCATATAAGGATTTATGTGTCCTCACAGGCCAAAAAGAAGGCTAAAAGACAAGATGACCAAAGGGCAAGAGAAAAACCAGGTGGCACGGCCAGGTTTGGACGCTAGCCACAGTTGTTGGCCAAACACGGTAAGGCTAAAATGAAAAGCACCAAAAAATTAAGTCACTGCTGCCACCAGCTTCTCTATTTTGCACAAGAGTAAACAAAAATCCTTTGAGTGTTAGTCTAGGGTAAAAACAAAAAGTTTACCCCATTGTAAGATGCATTGTACAATAAGTTACCACAAGTGATAAGTTACTAAAAGTAGTTACAAAGTAACTAGACAAAGGGAAACAATGTTTCCCATTACTGACAGCCTGAAGGACATGCCAGATTCCCCAGAACAGATGAGTAAAAGACAGTGTAGTGAAGCTTAAGGCTTCACTGCACTGTAAAAAGTACAGGTCAGGATAAAAAGCAAAACGTTTGGGGGTCAATAAAAATGGAAGGAAAGGTGCAGTAAAGAGAAATCTTTCCCATCTATCACCTAGTTCATTCAAGAGACCAGGAGGCCGGTGCAGCAAGCCAAGTGCTCGCGTGTAAAGATAAGGGTACTTAAGGGAACAGAGGTTGGCTACACGGCCACCAGATTAGCACCAACACAGCCTATTGTATGGTTGGGTTAGTGAACTGCCACACCTTTGTCCTCTTCCCCTTCCACCTTCCTCATCTGTCGCCTGCACCACTCTTCATCAGCTCTAGCCTTTGCTTCAACTCGTGGAAGTGGCTCTTAATCAACACAGTAAGCACTGCTTTCCCTCTTCTGCCCAAGCTCACCGGGACATGCATTAACGTTTAGTCACCCCCTCCCTCACATCCCCGCCGGATTGGTAGGTGCTGATATCACGTGACACGTGACCAGGAAGTTGGGAGGCTTGGTAGGGTCTCCCTGCATGCAGCGCAAGCCACAAATCTTTGCTTCAACTCGTGGTAGTGGCTCTTTGTCAGCGCAGTAAGCACTGCTTTCACTCTTCTGCCTGTGCCCACCAAGTCTTTCTTTCACTTTCTTTGGCTTCCTTACCCTCTTTGAAGGCCCTTACGCATCCCTCCTTTCTTCCCCCTTCTCCCAACGCGCCCTCTTGCCGCCAGATTGTTAGGTGCTGATAGCATATAACCAGGAAGCCTTGTTTTAAACGTCCCTCGCAGGGCAGCTTGGGTCGGGAAGCCAGAGAAGAGCCAGAGGCAAAGGGCAGCTCTGTCCTGAGCAGCACCCTTCCCTGTTTGCCCACAGACGCCTGACAAAGCACCCTACAACAACTAAGGTATGGTGGCACGGGCGGTGAGCACAGCTATTACTGTGCCATAAACTTGCTACCAGTCTCTTTGCCTCTGACATTTCACCCAAAGCGTGCGTTTGTCTGTGTCTCCTAATCCGCTTTAGCCGCCTTCCTAATGCCGCCTGCATCTCACTACTGCTACTGAGGCCAACAAACTCAAATCATTATGTGCTACCACGGGGGCCAGCAAAACCTAAATCTGTTTGTGTTGCCTGCTCTATTTAAGTGCTAGGCTTTTTTTCCTCCTTTTAAAACCCAAGCCTTGGTGTCCTGAATTCTACTGGTTGTATTTATATACGGTGCCTTTTTTCCTTTATTTTTGAGTATTTTGCTCCGTTTAAATGTCTTTTTTTATTTTTCCTGTTTCTTAAAAAGTCTAATCTTGGAGTCCTGAATACTACTGGGTGTATTTAAATGTTATGCCCTTTGCCTTTTTATTAGTCATAATCTGTGTGCCTTCTGGAATTGGCTGCTGTGCTTATAAATTAGGTCTGGTACCTCTATTCTGAATATCACATCTGTCTGTTTGATTTTACGGGATGTGCCTCCATATTTGCTCTCTCCCTCGCTTGGTTATTCACATCTGTGTGTGCTCGCCATTATGTTGTTTTTCCTTCTGTATTATCTTGCTCCCTGGCACCATGCTTTCTGCTGTTTCTTATCCTAGGCCCTACCCCTCGAACACATGCTTTATTTTTCTTTGATTTGTCTTGCTGCTAGGCCGTCTTGTGTGTTCCTCGTACACTGTGCAGTTCCTCTATCTGCTCTCACCCCACCTCCATAGTTCTCTACATCTCCCCTGTCTATTCCAACTGCTATTCTATGACCTATCCTACTGCTCTCTCGAAGCTTGGAAGAAAAAAGTTTAAGAAAGCACTCCTGGTCTCCAACCCACCACATGCCTGCCCATCACTGACTCTTACGCCAATGCTTCCTCCCGGCAGACTATCACTGACATTTTCTTTGTCATCCTCTCCCCCCCCCCCTTCGGACCGATGGACTCCCCATAGGGTCTTAATCCTCTCCCCTTTCTCTTGTTCGCCCATTATTGGTGGCAGCAAATGGGAAGTACTCTTGGCAGGCTTCGCATCCTCTAGGTGCATCATTCATGTCCATCAGAATGGCACTGTCATGATCCAGGGCTCTTAACCCAACCACCACCACCACCACCACCTTCTTGATGGGCGTCTTCCGGCCCTCATCAACTTCCTTCCAACCCCCCACCACAGTTGCCCGTTTGCCGCCACCGACAGATGTACAATCTCCCTATATCTCTCCTCGGAAAACCTTCAAAGGGGGCAACCAGCTTCACTCTTATTCTTGTTCTGCCATTAAACACTCTTCTGACAGCTGTCTCCGTCTTGAATCCATTATCGCCCTCTCTGAGACATGGTTTAATGCTAGCTCTATCTCTGCTCTTGAAAATCTTCTTCCTGATGGCTACAAGATCCTTTCCAAGCCCATGCCCAATCGGTCTGGAGGTGGAGTGGCCTTGATCTTCCCTGAATGGCTCCCTGCTACCATCATACCCCTCTTCCTTTCTAAATAGGCCAACTTCACCTCTTCGCTCCAAGCTTCTCCTCCTCGGAGACTTCAACATTCATCTCGACTCATCTGATACGAGCACCATACTCTTCCGTGACACTTCCGACTCTTTCCCTTACCATTCTTCCCTCTGGTCTAACCCACTCAGCCGGACACAACTTGGATGCTGTCATCAGACATTCATATCTCCTCACCACACCACTCTCCTGGTCTGACCATGCTCACCTCGCCTCTCACCTGGAGCGCTTGGGTTCCCTAGCCATGCATCTGCCAGCACTGCCAGTCTCCTTCTCTGTCATTCGACCAGTCAAGTGAGTGTTAGTTGCTGCTTTTGCTGCCATCTTCATCCTCCTTCCCTCCCCTGCCATTGACTCTCGCACCGACACAGCACTCGCTAACCTTCACCGCTCCATCTCCAACACCCTTGACTGTCATGAGGATCCGTATGAAGCTTGCCTCCAGGGGAAACAGTTGGTATTACTCTGATCTAGCCTCTCTGAAACGCAAGTGCAGTCACTGAATGAAAGTGACAACCTTCAAACACATCCACTGACGAATTGCTGGTCACCTGTTCCAAAGGTAATGTTGTCTCCATCTGCATCTAGAAGAGGGCCCATATACCCATGCTTGCATCGCTGGGCCCTCCAACAATACGGCTGAACTCTTCAATATGTAAGGAACTTGATAATTCTACTGCAGTTCCCACCTCCCCTCTTCCATCCCAGGCCCTCTGTACCGCACTGGCCTCCCTTTTCACAACCAAAACCCAGGACATCCTGTCCTCACTCTAGTCTACTCCCCTCCCTACTACAGATCCTGCTCTCTAGCCTCCCATGGCCCCCCCTCTCACCCTCGCCCACCATACTCTCCTCCTTCTGCCCCATAGCACCGTACAAGGTCTCTAAAGTTGTCTGCTCTATAAAAGTCTTTCACAAACAGGTGCTCCCCTGCTCCTCCAGAACCATCAAGGACAACATTTCCTCTCTGGCTCCTGCCTTGGCTGATTTGTGTAACAATTCATCTTCCACTGGCACCTTTCCACCTTCCTTCAAGCACTCCCATGTGCATGCTCTCCTAAAAAAAAAAGCTGCTTGCCGACCCCTCCTCCTGGCTAACTACCACCCTATCTCCAGTATGTGCCATCATGGGCCACTTGATTAAACTAAACCTGTTGCTGGTGGCAAGACAAGCAAGCCGTATTGTGCTTGTCAATAAATATAAACAAATGAAACTCGATACAATAAATGATCCCTCCCGGTTCCTCGGAAATCTTCCTCACCCTAATTTGATATCTACCTCATTTTCTTTATGCTCTTTTTCTCCGATTCTCTCAGAACAGAACAAACCCCCACATGTAGACTTTATTAGGGCCAGTCCAACAACGGAAGAATCTGCATTATGCTTCCAACCTCTCGCCAAACCCTGGCTAAGTATGCTCTCTTGAGGCTGTTGAGACTGCTCTTGTGCTCTGTGAACAGTAATCTACTTCCGTAAAAGCAGCAATATGGAACGACCAAGTATCCTGTACCACTGACCCTTTGAAGGCATCGGGGAAGAAAAATCCCCCCGCCCTCCTTGAAGGCCAGGTCGAAAATAAAAATGGCCTTCTTAACACCAGGTCTCTGAATAGTAATGCACGTGATATACATGACCTTATACTGGATAGAAACTTGGATGTAATGTGTCTCACGGAGACATGGATCACTGATGCCAGTGGTCCCGTGATCAATTTAGCGGTCGCAGATGTATATTCAATTTTTTTTAAGAACAGTTAACACTGTTGTGGAAGGGGGTAGCATTTATTGTCCAAAGCAATCTGGAATGTTTCACCTCCCCATGCTTTTGCCAAGACTCTGAGATTTTACACATTAAGATAACCCCAACCTATTGGAGTTGCATCAATCTCATTCTGATTTATCGTCCACCATCAGCGATGCCAAATTTCAATGATGAAATTGTCCAGCTTCTGAGCAACTTCTCTGGTCCAAACTGTGCCACACTTTTCTTGGAGGACCTTAGCCTGTGGCAGGGAAATCGCTGACAGAGGCCTTAAAGCTGGTACTTTAATTGAATAATATCAATTATCAGGTCTATAACAAGGAGCCCAATAATGCAAACAATACCCATTGATTGGGTGGTTGCTAGAAATCTCACGACATATAATGATCGTACTACCCTGTGTATATGGACGGATCATCACATTATCGACTTTTATATCCTGCTAAAAATGTTCTCTTGTGAAAATGCAAAATAACACCAAAACAGTTATTAGTCCGAATTTTAACAAGATAACCACCTCATACATTAAAGCTTGCCTGGAATCAATTATGACCCGCACAGCAGTCTCCGGCCCCGGCATAGTCTTTGATTACCACCTTTTCCAGCTGCTTTGTGGAGGTGGAGATGCTAGATGGAAGGGCCCCCTCCGTTCGAAGCTGGTCAGGTCTAACATAGGGCACCAAAAGTGGTTCCCACCACAACTTAAAGCACACAAAATTGACAAACATAAACTTGAAACCCGTTAGCTAAAATGTCCATCTGAAGAAGACAAAATTGCCTGGAAAGAAGCCGAGAAAGCTTACAAACACAATATTGTGGAAACTAAAAAGAACTATGTTAACTCCCAGATTAATGAGGCCACAAATGGCACCAGAAAACGTTTTGAAATTCTAAGATCATTGGACAAACCTAAGACACTTTCTTTACCTTTCCTGCCTACAAATCAGGACACTGCAACAGTTCAGACATCCTCAGGGGAAAAAGATTGAAAGGCTAGAGAAAAAAATTAAGAATACTTTGACTGCTTCTATCCAAACTAAGGAACCACTGGTTCCTCACTCTGAAGTTCGTGATTATCTGGACTTCTCACTCTCCCCGATATCGATTTTTGATATGGGAACATGCTAGCTGTTGTGTATTGAAGCTAATGTAGTGTTAGAATGTAGAATGAGAATTGGTAGGGAGATTCTAGGGTAATGCAAAGGCTGAGGTGAGTTGAAACGAAATAAAGAAGATGACAGGATATTCATAACGGTGTCAGCACAGTTATTATATTTATTTTGGAAATACATAACACTAGTCTCTGAGACCGACTACCTGCTCCGAAAACATCTTGCCACCCAAGAAAATCCTTGGGCATAAGGAGCTATTCACACCATTTCTCACTAGGCTGGTAAACTACTCCTTCCGAGATGGCTCTGTCCCTGATTCAATTAAGGTGGTCACGGTCACTCATGTCCTTAACAAACTAGGACTGGACCCAAAAGACCCAAGAACCTTAGGCCCATTACAAATTGTAATTTTCTTTTAATGATTCTCAATAAATTTGCCACACTCAAACTGCAAACCTTTGTGGAATTGAACAGCCTTCTTCACAAGAATCGGGATTTAAACCGTGATACAGTACAGACAAAGCACTTGTCGATCTCCACTCCCATATGCTAAAAATCATGGACTGTGGAAAAGCTGGGATTTTGGCCTTGCTTGACCTGTTGGCGGCTTTTGTTTGCTCGATCACGACTGCCTTCTACATACCTAGGGACATCTGAGAAATTGCTGCAGGGAGGCTGTTGGGTGGATCCATTCCTTGCTCTCAAATCGGGTGTTCAGAATTCACTGGGGTGAAGCTTTTTCACCTGTGGCGCCCATCTGGTGCGACGAGCCCCAGGGAGCATACCTGTCCCATGTACTATTTTATGTGTACCTAAGACCACTGTATGCGCTCCTAGAGGATTCCGGTGTATTCTTTGCGAACTGCACTGATGACATGCCGTTAGTGTTCGAAGTCCACGGTAACTATGCCATAGACTCGTCCAAACTCCTCGGCATGCACAATCTCATTGTGGCTTAGATGTCTAGAAACTGACTGTGCCTCATGGCCGCAAGACAGATTTTCTTATATTTGGGCCACGGCTTGCTCTTTCAATACTGACACCAGACTTTAAAAGTTTAAAAATAGAGAAGTGCACTATCCCAGTGCAGAATAAAGTAAAAACCCTGGACATCCAACAGTTGGCATCAATGAATGCAGATGCCTACGTCAATCAGATTAGCTGGAATTATAATTACTATCTCTGCCTGCTTAAGAACATCCAGCCTTTTCTAACTGAAAATAACTGTGCAATTATCGCTTCAGCCACCATTCTTTCGACCTGGATTATTAAAACGCCCTGCTAATTGGCACCTCCAAGTCCTGTTTAAAAAAATTTCAAACTATACAGAATAATGCTGTGCAGATCAGGAGAATTCCAATAAGGGAACGTATCTCAGATCACAAGAGGGACCTCCACTGGCTCCCGGTGCAACAACGTATTAACTATAAAGGAGGTACCTTTTGTACATCGCTGCCTATTTGGAACAGTGCCCCCGTACCTAAAATCTCTGGTCTCCCATTACTCACCTGCAAGGCTACCATGCTCTTCCAATGCAGCTCTGCTAATTTGCCCGGGTTTCAAATGTTTGAACTGGCTTGGTAGATAGTTTCCAGTGTGCATCGCCAAGTTTTGGAACCCCCTGCCATTTTCACTTAGGCAGTAAGAGAATACATGGGCCTTTCGCATAGCACTAAAAACCACCCTTTTCAAGTAATTGCTTGGCTAAACAGTTCTGCAGGTTTTATTCATCATCTTCAACTGCCCCATTTCTTTTGTTTGTCTGATCGTGTGAGTGTTGCGCCCTGATGCCTGCAGGCTTTTGCTTTCAGCGTACTATGAATAAATTACCCCCTTCCTGGGCAAACTCTTGGAGAAGTTGGTCATCACCCAACTGACCTACCACACTGAATAAGTTGGCCGTCTCCATGACCACCAGCCTGGCTTCAGAGCAACCAGAGGCACAGGGACTGCTCTCCTGAACACCAGTGAAGACCTGCTCTCAAACCTTGACTCCAATTCTTCTTCTGTTCTCATCCTCCTTGATTTGTCAACTTCCTTTGACGCAGTCAATCATGCCACCCTCCTAAAACGACTCCAAGATACCCATGGTATCACAGACCTAGCACTGGACTGGTGGACCTCCTTCATATTTAATCGCCCCTCGCAGGTGCAATTGGGCCCTTTCCTCTCCTCCATCTCACTTTGTACCAGCGGCGTCCCTCAGGGCTCTATCCTACCGCCTTCTCTCCGCATTTGACACTCACCTCTTCTTCAAACTTCCCTCCGATACCTTCTCAACTTTCTCTCTCATTTCTGACTGTCTGATTGCCATTCAGGCATGGTGTATGGCTAATGTTCTGTCTTAATGCCAGTAAGACTGAGATCCTTCTCATTGGGACCCCTGCTCCCTGTTTTCCCCTCCCTCTCTCCGGCCGCCGTCCATGGCCTCCCCTCCGCTCCCCATCTTGTGAGGCTAAAAACCTTGGTGTCATCTTTGACTACTTTCCTTCTCCCCTCACATTTCGAACCTTGCCAAAAAGATCCCCTTTTAACACCACCTCCTCAGAGGCGTTCTCCCCTTCCTTGGCTTTCCCCAGAAACTCGATGTGTCCAGAGCTCTGGTTCTCTCTAGGCTGGACTACTGGCACAGCCTCTTCCGCAACCAGTCTCTTGCCTCTCTTCGTCCTTTTGAACTAATCCATAGTAGGACTTCAAGATTTATTCTTGGCCTCAAGCCCAGTGACCGCATTTCTCCAGCCCAAATTCTCTCCACTGGCTCCCGGTGGCTGCAAGGATAAAATGCAAGACTCTCTATATAATCCACAAGACTTTCTGGGACCCTGCTACAGTCAACTCTCTCTCGCCAAATGCCTCCCTGCTCGAGACCTTCGGTCCTCTAGCTCCAACTCTCTGCAGATCAGACTCTTTTCCAAGCGGAGATTGGAGGGTAGGTCTCTCTCTTCGGCAGTTGCCTCCCCCTGGAATGGCCTCCCTGCCCCTCTGACGTGAGCCGTACCTCCTTAAGTTCCGGAAGCTTCTCAAGACCCTCCTCTTTCCTTCTTCCTTCCTTCTCGTTCTACCTTGAAAATGCTCCCTTCTGCCACCGCGTCTGGCGGCCTGGTCCTAAAGAGTCTTACAGGGCACCTGCACCCTGCCTCCCACCTGACCGGTCTATACCAGCTCCCCCCAAACTAGCACTGCTCTTCCGGGCCCCATTTCCTAACTAGGCTGGTGGGTCAGGCATCCCCCCTGATTCTGGTCCACCACCCTTCCTCGCACTTAGAAGATTGTTCTCCTCTGCCATCCCATGCACTTGCCCCCCTGTGCTCCCTCCAGCACTTGCCCAGCCCTAGGGCCCCCCCCCTGTATTTTTATGCCCCTTCCCTTACTGTTACCCATCACTCCCCCACCCCCGCACTTCTTGTTACTGAACTTGCACAATCCAAAGGTCACAAGGCCTATAAGAAACATTATTTCCTTCCCATGTCCTGTCCCCCCCCTTTTTTGTGTTATTTGTAAACATTATCTTGCTGTATAGTGTGCCTTATAAATAATCAATAAATAAATTAAAACCCTGCCACTTCTTCATTACTACCATCAAATCAGAACATTGCGTAGTTTACCCATTGCACTCATAAGATAGCTAGATAGATGTACTTAGAGGGGCAGACAATGTGTTGCACATGGATGTATTTTGGGGTGGGGGTGGTGTCAGACAATGCGTTTGGCCAACTGGGCACAACCTTCACATCTCCTCAATGTGTTGCACTTAGAAATGCGAGGGTTAGCCATACCAGTTAGTGCGCCTAGAGGACTTCCTTACACAGACAAACTGATCAAACAAACAGTGGCACCAAAAACAAAGCTCCGCCCAAACTTCAAGGTATGTATGCCTGATCTCTTTGGTTGCTTACTGGAGCCCAGCAAGATTCACTATTTCGTCAAAATGGCAAACTCGGATAGTCAATCGCTGACGGAATTGTGGTTCATGCCTGCCTCCGGTCCCACTTTTGCAAAGCTTACACTTGCTGGCAAGGTGAAGTTATAAAATCCATTCAAGTGTACTGACCTTCAGGTGTGGAGTGTAAGAAAGGCATGACATCAACAGTTACACAAGTGACCACAGTTAAGAGTGTTTATCAAACCCTTTTTGAAGTTCAATAAACACTTATCTAATCCTAAATCCGCAGATGGAGCAAGCTATGACCATCAGATAATGCAGTCCTAGTAGTGTCTTGTCAAAATAAAAGGGCCTATACTAAGAAATGTAATGCCAATCTTTGCCTCTAAATACAAATAGTGTGGGAAACAATGTTACAAAAAAGAAAGAAGTGTTCACAAAATGATATGTCACGACCGTTGGCCTCCCTGCCCCACATTTTCAACACAGGGCAAGGCGGAACACTTGAGCTTAGCACAGTGTCTTCTCTAGCATGAAAATACAGTTCAGAACAAACACCAGAGCCTTCTCCGACAAGGTCTCTTTCCCCTTGAAAGTCTCTTATTCGTAAAATGCCATGGAGTGCAAAATAATATTTAAAGTTTGCTTCTCTTTCAGGCTTCCACAATTGAAACAGGATATCCTTCCCCAACCTTCTTACTTCCAGATTCACATTGCTTTACTGTCAGAGACTTTAGAAACTGTATGGCTTTGCTTTAATCCTATACATGACCACTCGACACTGCTGCATTCTGGTACTTGTGTTTCTTAAAATCAATTCCTTTTACTTTACATTCAGTTCTGTTTCAAACGAGCCTTCTTGCGGATTCACTTTACTTTTCCTCTTCTTAGTGATTTCCCTGTTTTGGCTTTAAGTTTAGTTTGCTTTTAAGTGTTCACATCACTTCCCTTCACTTCAGGGCAGGTTGCTCAAAATGCATCCATCCGGCTGGTCTACTCTCTGCCGAGACGGTCATCCATCTAACAGTTCAGGGGAAATCTCCACTGGCTACCGGTTCAGCAAAGAGTCCCGTTTGTTTCTTTCCTCAAAGATTTTCCCTTACCACCCAGATCACCGTTTACGATCTTCAGTACATCCCACCATCAAGGTCGGTTTCCTGTGGTGAAAAACGTTTCTCTTAGGCAGTCCCCGTGCCTGGAATACCCTGCCACCTGATCTTTGGACAATTGAAACTCTGGGTGAATTTAGGAAAAAGCTGAAGACTTTTCGTTTTGTGCAACTGTCCATGATGAATCTGACTCCCTACTCTGTAGTACCAAATCATCTGTGCCCAGATGCAATGTTATTGCCTGGTTCCTTTGGTTATGCGCAATATAAATACTAAATCAAAATCAGGGACTTTGCTTTCATTTGACAGACTTCCAATGTCCTGTTGGCTCACATGGGGTAACTCTGTTACTTTGGCTCTTATTATCTTTCAGGTATCACTTTCTCAGGTGATTCACGGTTCACCCCGGATGCCCCTCAGCCGGGCTCAGATCCTCTTAACACAATGTTCAATTAGTATCCCAGCGCCAGACTCGGACCAGTTTCAATTCAACTCAAACTTGCTTTAACCAAAAGCTCTCCGCTGATCTCCCTCTGCCAGGCTCGGAGCAACTTCCTTTATTTTGTCACCAACTTTCCCCTTCCTTTTTGGGTGCGGGCCACTTGCCCGCTTTACTTGCTGCCTTCCCTCACACACTCTGCTTCCCACCTGCTCGCCCGAGTCTCTGTTTCTGTCTCTCTCTCTCTCTCTCTATCTCTCTCTCTCTTTCTCTCTCTTTCTCTCTTTCTCTTTCTCTCTTGATCAGACTCACTGGGCAGTGTTGCGAAGTCGGCGTCTCCGTCCTCTTTTGGTGTGGGGATAAGATCAGGGTCTCAGCACCTGCCCCTCTACATCCTTGGGGTTGATACTGGCACAAGGGAACCAGCAATTGTCCGGAACTCAACAGCAAGGTCCAGGCTGCCTGAATCCAACACGTAGGAGGCACAGCTCCTGTGACACGCTGCAGCCCTTCATTCCCACTGTGCAAGCGTCGCTGCATGCCGTAGTCCTCTGGGTTCACCTGTCAGCTCCCAGCCTCTTGGTTTTCAGCTCCAGACAATATTTCCAGCTTTCTTTTGGTTTTTGGGATTTTAAGAGGTATCCTCTGCTGGTCTCAGCTTTGCAGCCTCCCTCTTGCTCTCCCAACTGCATCTGGCCTTTCTTCCCCAGCATCTTACCTTCATACACCTGTGTGATCTTAATGGGTAGCAGGTGTGTGATTAGGTATAGGTCTGCCTGACTTCATTAAGGGGACATCCTGCTATCAAGTGCTGTAGTCTGTCTTCTGTGTCTTCGTGGGTTTTTCACTGGTAATCTTCACCCGTCCAGGTTGCTTCTTTTTTTGCAAAAATGGGGGCCGTGTGGGAGATGTGCATTTGAAAATACTCCAAAAAGACAGGGGAGTTGTGTGGTTGTGGATAACTGGTGTGAAGGGGATACAGTGTCTTGCCTAGGATATTCCCATGAGAAAGACCCCCGAGTCCCATACCGGGGTGATCCTCTCGCACTAGTCCACCCCCAGGGTCTAGATCTCAAGGCGATGGCCGTGCCCTGCCCACCCAAATAGAGTATTAGGGTCCAAATGGGAGAATACACCTAGGTTTCTCACAGGAGCAATAGCCATTTTTATGTGAGATCTCCTACTGACCGAGGTTATAATTTTAGAACTACTAAGCTCCAGCAGTGAGGGGTGGCTTCATACTATAAACGTGTCTACTAAAGCCAGATCTGGCTGGGTGTTATTTTAGCACCACCAGGCCATAATGCCAGTATTATCCAGGTGTTCTTGGACATTATGTACACACAACACCCTCTCCCCGTGCTGATCTCTCCAAAAGGCTGCCTAGCAAGGAAACCTGTAGTCCATTAATCTGGGGTTGTTCAAGGGGGCGTGGCTTAACGAGTCGGCAAGTGATCCCCCCCACAGATGGGCCACGTCCCCTTGATGAGCCCAGGGTAATTTTCCAGTGCCACTTAAGGTACTGGTCACCAGCCTTTGTCTATGCCACTAAAGGAAATTCAATGCCCTAGCCCCCCATTGTCCACAGTCCACCACTGAGCCTCATCTCTCTGAAGACGGCAATGCCACAGTGGCCTCCATTCTCCATCCTGACGTGCTGCGAGGAGGGGCGGCTGTGGGCCTTCGTCACCAGTTTGAGGCCAAAGTGTTTCCTAATGAATATTTAATCTCGAGGCGTTTCCTTTTAGGAATTCATAGCTTTATGTGATCCGGGCGCCCTGCTGCAGGGCTGGGGTTAAGCCTTCACGGTGTGCATCTCACAGTCGTGGTGGCCCTTAAGACGAAAGCTAATTGGAGCTCGGAGAGAATCCGGCATGAGGGTCGCAGACCACATGCAGCTGGGAAGGTAGAAGCGGACTCGCGCCCTTCGGGGAGCCAGTGCGCCTACGAATCAGGGCCCCCAGGTGTTTCATATAGTGGCCCTTTAGTTGTTTTAGTACTGGGAATTGTGGGAAAACGTGAGCCGCAGAATACAGAGAGTAGTAGATTCACGATTAAGTGAGAGCACAGATGCAGTATCTGCTGTGCTCAGTGTTGCTCCCCGGGACAGCGCCAGCAGCCACTCTCACTGTGGGGGCTGATATGCCATGCCATGTAGAGACAGTACGAAATGGGACGAAAGGTAGCCCCGGCATCAAAAATAGTGACACACACTTAGGAAATGCATTATGTGAGGTAGTTTGACAAATTTGACAGTACATTATAAGGAAAGGAGCAACGTTTTGGGAATAGTATTAATCAAAATTACCAGTTTGCGCACTGAGCCACGAAATAGTCCCATAAGTGTTCCAGGCTGGCTTGCCAGATTTGCCATTTTCTCCACACGGCAGTCCACACCTGTGTGATGGAAAGTAATATGTTGGTGTGGTAAAAAAGCTGTGCCGACTGCTCTGCAGCTTACTGCCTCTTAAGAACACACATCCCCAAAAAATATATGAGCACAAAATTGCAGCTTCGACAGATCTTCTGAGCTTCTAGAGTCCAAGCAGCGCCATCATCACGTTCCATCCTCCTACACTCAAGGTGCGATCCGATCCGCACTCTAGCATTCCTGCAATGTGAGGAATGTGGGGGTGGTATAAGCTGGCAAGGGTTTTCTAAATCTGAAACGGAAGGGGGTGTACTTCCTGAGCTTGACTTGAGCCTTCCCTGCAGGCAGTGGTTGCGTGCATTGCGGACATGAAGCACACTGCCGAATCTAACCGCGTGCACTTCTTCTGAAGACATACTATACTGTACACTGCAGTTGCCGGCCACATGCATCGTGAGCTGCAACATTGCACACAGTCCACTGCTGACACTTGGCTCATGCATCATGAGCTTTAAGAAGACATGCAGACACTGGCTCATGAGGTTCAAATTGGCACGCAGTACTCTGCAGTCACTGGCCACATGCACTGCTCCAGTCAAGAGGACATAACGGTACAAACTCTGCAGATGCTGGCTCTGTGCATAGTTCGTTGTAGTAGGGTCTACAGTACACTACATATATTAGCCCCTTGCACTTCAAGGGGACATGCAATGCCCTGCAGACACTGGGTTCATGGGCCGTGCACTTCAAGTGGGTTTGCTGTACACAACAGACACTGTCCACCTGCATTGTGATCTCCAAGAAGGCATTCAGCAATCTGATGACCCAGCTGCATGCAGTGTGAACTTCAAGACGGCATGCAGTACATTGTAGGCGCTGGGCTGCTGCGTCTCGAGCTTCAAGAGGACAACACAGTACTTTGTAGACACTGGCCCTGTGTAAATAGTATGTGGTGATTGATATAAAGATTAATGCCTTAATTCACCAGCTTTTTAGCACTGTAATCAATGTCACAATTACAGTGGCATCGCCAGGAATAAAATTTAGGAGGGGCACAGACGAACGGTGGGGCGAGGGTGGTGTGGGCTATAAAAGGTCAATGCTTGACGACTGAAGCACTCCTGCAGAGAATCTTTTGGCCACACCAACTCCTGTATCCCCCACCACCCCCTCAGAATGTAGGCACTAAACCATCAAGTCACTAATGACCCTTCATTAGCGGTTTTGTGTGCTACATTCTGATTGGAGGGGACGCTCTTGGCTGCTGGGGGAACTTAACAGCTCTTCATTGTTGTGGAGGGAGCATCATTGATTGTGGCCCTGTGTGTGCTGTGGGGGCAGACGCCGCACTGTTGACAGAACAATGAAATTATCCAGGCTAAGGTATGGCGGGAGGGGGGACACAATGGAAGGCCCAGGATTTCGGATGAGGCCCCCCTCCAGCACCCTCTTAGCGACGCCACTGCACAATTATAACCCACTTATAGAACTCGATGTATCCACCTTGGTGGTGGGGCAATGAAGGGCCGAGTCTGCCCAAACAGGGGCATCTAACTCATGTCGCATAACATCGTCTTGTTCCCAAAGTCAGCATGTTGCTTTTGATCTTCAATTCCACACACAGGAGGGACACTAGGATGATGCATTCACATGAATATTTGTGAATTCCCTTTCGAAATAAAAAGATCTTATTTTCTGATGAAATTCGGGGGAAAGGATGATGCTCTGCAATTTATAATTTCACATGCTACCGCTGACCTTTGAGTAATGTTTTATTTATAGCTATTGAGCTTTACCAGTGGCGTAGCGATCGCTGCATAAAAAATGCTCTTAGTAGTGAGATGAGGAGAGGTCTTGGGGTCCGATAAAGTGAAGCTGGTCTGTTGCAAAGGGTTTCTGCTTCAGCAGGCACATTTTTAGGAATTGGATGGCATCTCCCCTGTGCCCCCCTGTAACAATTTCCAAGCTGTAACTGGAATCTTCTCCTTAACAGTTCAGTAGATGTCAATAAACCCCCAGCCAGCAGCTGGTTCAGTACACACTTTCCTCTAGAATTTCCACCAGAGCCACTTACCCCACATTGCCCGTTTGTGGGCAAATCACTTATCAGCAAAATCTTGGTTTACTTAGAAATATCCTTGCCACATTAAGTGCGTTTTACAATTGTGTATATGTTAGGCATTCAAACAGTTCACAACCACTCTTTGGCCAAGAAAGTGCTTCGTGAATTGATCACCTGGTCGCAGTATGGAATGAACCATAGAAAAAAAGCTCTGCACCCACTTAACATGTTCTTACTCCACAATAAACCGTGTAAGGAATAGGGATGTAACGGTATAACGGTATACCGTTAAAGATACCGTGAACCACTTAATTGAACAATAATAACCGTCACATTGTTTATACCGTTATACCGTTCATACCGTTAAGTGTGCTTTTCAATCTGATTTGGAAAGGCTGCAATAAGCAATTGCTGCACAGTCTTGGTCTTGCACTGTTGGATGTGCCGTCTGCCAAGTAGTTTCAGTTGGAGCAGTTTTTAATGCCATTCCATAAACCACACGTGCCTTACACAAAATCAATATGTTAGCAATAGGAAGAATAGATAGTGCCAAGAAGGAAAAGGTTTTACTTTGGGGTGGCGGCTTTGGGGTTTATATATTTAAAATGGATAATGTTCTCTAAACATATAGCAATGGGGGATTTCGCTAGTTCTATCATTGAATTTACATATAAGTCACACTGCGAAATTCACTCATAAAGAGAAAGTGTGTGTGTGTGTGTGTGTGTGTATGCGTGTGTGTATGCGCACAAGCGTATACTACCATCACCCTCCATTGATCTGTGGCATGCAGGTTATCAAGATGGCAACATGTTCATCTTCACCAGTAGCCAGTGGGGGAGCAAAAAGCCTAAATGACCACTTAAGAAAAGCTATTCAGTTTGGTTTGCCAGTTGCAGCAGGCCTCCACCCCACCCACTCCTCTCCACACGTGTGTTTGTGTTTGGTGGAAGCAAGGCATTTCAGTGGAAAGTATGTTGAAAAGCCCAATTCTGGCCCTGGGTGCCTGGTTTTGTTTGTGATGATACATCTGTCAATTTATGACCTTTTAGAAAATATTTGTTAAGATTAGTTAACTCCACCTGCTATACCGCGATAACCATGATATACCGTCATTTGGCAAGAAGGTTATTGTACCGTCATAAAACGAATACTGTGACCCCCCTAGTAAGGAAGGCCTACATTGAATACTTTCAAAGTAAAACATTGACAAAAATTAGGTTGATACCTCACCAAGGTTTCTATGTAAAGTTGACAACCATTAGGTTGATACCTCACCAAGGTTTCTATGTAAAGTTGACAACCATTAGGTTGATACCTCACCAAGGTTTCTATGTTAAGTTATGTTAAATGTTCTTATACCGTCTACTCTTGCCAGCTGCGTGGTTTCTTGAGGCTATAAAATAGTCAGAAAAACACTACAAGGCTCTTACCATCTGTGGACTCCCCTCCTCCCTACCCCCTACAGTGTCATGCAACACCTAGACACCCTAGTCTCTGACTTACTGAGTTCCTCCTCCTACCCCCCCACAATTGTCAGATGTTTTGTGAGGCATCGATTTTTAAAATGTTGCATTTGCTGTTTCCCACTTGTAATACATGATTTGATATGCAGAAAAGGCCTTCACTTTAATGGTTTGTTCTATAGTGTACCATCCCCTGATCTAACACCACTTAGCATAATCCCACCCAAAACATCTGGGACATGAAACACGCTTATTTAATCTGAATATTTAGTTGTATTAAAATAGTAAATCCAAACCAAAGTTGGTTCCTAACTTAATGATGGAGAACAGTATTCTACAAATCGGTCATCTTGTCTACAGAAGATTAAATAACCTGCCTCATTTTACTCTCTAATTTTCAATCCACACAAATAGCCATTTATACAAATGAAATCCATGTAGCTTATGCAAGACGATATACAATAAATATTCAAGTTATCGCTGCTTGTCGACTTTCAAATCTTGGAAAGCTTTGGTCAACAGCTGGCTATTTAATACACTTTATTTCCTGCAACTTCAACAAGTGTCGAAACCAGAAAACAAACATTGGAATTTCACTTGATTTTCTCACGTTATTGACAAGTATTGGAATCGGATAAAATCTACATCATTTGCACAGGTGTCGAAATTATCATTCAATAAGCAGGAGCTAAAAAATGTGAGTATCCGGCATTGGGGAACAGGGGCTAAAGCATAGCGTTCTGCAAATCTAACTTCAACATAAGATGTAAACTTAACATTTTGTTTTATGACCCCCTTATCCTTTAAATGTCATTTAGGTCTGTCCTAATGTTTATTTATAGATTGCCCCAAATGCACAGAGTTAAATTCCCATCGGTGTATGTTTGGCATCAGTGGGGCTGGGGAGCCAAAAGTAGCTTGTGGTAGCTCTTGGTGCCAAGATAACCAGGCTATTATAGGATACAAGCAGGAGCTAAACATCTCCAAGCTCCCCTCAATTTTGAACCCTGTATGCATCAAATACAGATGTAACCACCTTATCTGATGGGTCACACATTTATGCGTATAGACAACAGTTTCAGCCTGACATGTCAGTGCTCATCCTCTCACAAAGCTGGTGGTCTCTATTGCATTAAGGCGCATGTTAAAATTATATATATTTTTTTAAATAGAGAGCCTAGGCACTTGTGGGAAAGTGCTACGTGTTTTGTTAAAAAAAATCGTTTACATTAAATTGCAATAAAACATGGGATTGGCAGAAAACTCTGCACAATCACGGCAGATCAAGCAAATAATACACACCCACCCACACGGTTGGAAAAAACCATGCGTTCCGTCCATTTCACGGACTTCCTCAGGCACCTAACATGAGTTAGGTTCTCAAAACGGGCTCTCGTTTTGTGTTTTTTTTTTTTGCAGGTTTTATTTTTTTACACGATCCTTAATGCAATAGAGATTTTGTTGACATGCATGTATAGATATATATAAAATAAGAAGTGTTGAATGTAGTAATCTATAGGTTTGGGTTTAGAGAGCAGTGGTTTCATTTTTGTTGAGCACACTATATTGGTTCATTTAAAAGTCACAAAAACATGAAAACCTCATTCTCTGAAGGGCTAAGAACGAATCCCTAATCCTACTTGGCATTAGAAGTCTGCCTAATAAAAAGGGTCTTCTTTTTTTGTGCCACATTATTGCACAGATGGCAATGGGTGTTTAAATTACATACTTGTCAATTTATATGCAGAAGAAAATGATCTCCCTCTCATCTTACACGAATGGTGTGGCCTTAATCGTAATCTCTCTTTTTTGATATGACTATAGCTTCCACATGTCAAATGATGAATTCATTCTCTGTAGAAACGTGAATGTTGTACACCGTTTCACAGCTCCAACCTTGAAAGAACAGTTAAACACAGGTTTGCTTTATTTGGCTATTATCAAAGACCATTTGCATTTTGCGCTAAAAACGATGGTATTGTATTTTAATTCATTTCCCCAATGACTTCCTTAACAACCCATTCCCCATCAATGACCTAGTCTGTTATTTCTATCGACATGTCTAATTCTGCAGGGATTTTTATATTTACTGTTGATTTCTTTTAAAGGTCCAGGACAGATAGGACATCTGCAGCTCCAGGCAAAATCTCTTCCTATTTTAGGCAAAGTTTTTCTGCATCGGACTTCCTCGGGATAAGAACTTATTAAGGGGATCCTCCATTTATTTCCTAGATATAATCCTACTTCAGCACTTCTGCTGTTGGGAAGGCTGCCTTCGTCTGCAGATATGCCAAGATTCTAGAGCTTGCTCTATTTTCTGTGTGCTTGGGCTTCAATAGCTGATGCATTTAACCCATGCAATATCATTTGATGCAGTATTTTCTCATTGTGAGGATTTTCTCATTGCCTCTTTCCATTCTGACACTCCCAGGGATAGACCCTCTCTTCTGGTCAGATTTGTACCCGAATCCATATTTGTCTTCCGTAACTTTTGTTGGGAACATATATAATTAGAGATATATATATATATATTTTTTAAAAGCTTAAACCATGCATCCTTCAACATGCTACATGCCACAATAGCATGAAATATGAAAAGTTATAAAAAATATGTACGTTTAATAATTATTTCGTACATGTAGCTTTTTCATATTAAGTTTTATAGTATAGGCAGTTCTCCACCAAATATACAATCTGTTTCCCCTTTTAAAATGACCAAAGCGGCGTGAAGTTATAGGTGAAAATGTACTTTCATCTTGGTGCACTTCAAAAGTACTGTTTGTAATTTAGTTTTTATAATTTCCTCTCTCTTGGTGTTTCCCCCTTAATTATCAACACAAACAGGGCTGGGTCAGGTTCCAAGCCGAAAACAATCATGCACAGACTATTTTATTGACCTGCCATAAGTCAAAAGATCGAGATCTGACAAAATAAAACAGGCGTTTGTATTTTCCTCTATGAAACAAAGATCCATCCACAAAACTGGGGGGCACTGTGGAACTGAACCCTGTGGAATGTATCCGGATGTATTTTTTGTTTTATTTTAAGATGAGCATGTTTGTTCCTGTGGGTGTAGCCGATCTTCATGATTAATGTAGCATTGCTTTGGAAGAAGCCTGAACTAAACTCCTTTGCCTTGATAACCAGGCTTCAAAGCATGTATTCTGATAACCAATCTGAACTCTGTTTTTGTTTTTAAAGTGACTGGGACACCACGCAATGGTGGTTCATTTTTATCTTTATTTAGAAAGGTGTAGCATCAGTGAATCCTGTATATTTAATTGGTTGCTGAATCTTAAATCCAAGGGTTAGATTTCTGGCGCAGTTATATGCAGTTTTCATAATTTTGATGTAGTAGGGCTGCACAGACTGAATACTGTTTTATACACCTCTCCTATTTAAAAACCTTTTAATGCGATGCATATTAAAGAGAGAACACAGTGCACATTTTAAACACAGATTATAAAGAATCTTTGCAACATGGCTGAGGACAATAAACCTATCTCAATTTAACATCTGCCAACCTGTAACTTTGGGAGTTTTTAAATAATGGAAATGAAAAACCTATGTGTATCCCTGTCCTGGCACTTTCTTACCCCAGGCCAGGGAAGGACCGCACTCAGACCAGCTGGATGGCGATGCACCCCAAGCGTCTTGAAATATAAAAATGTTAAGTCACACAGGAGATGGGCTGTGCACTGAATTCTTAACTTCCTCCAATACAGTAACAGACACCAAGGTGGCAACAGGCACCCCTTTTTTATTTAACACAAAACACACTGAACATTAGGAACTCTATCCTACATATACTATTCCTTTCTTCCCTTGGTATGATCTCCCTTCGAGGGTTCTGTATCTTTCTCGGGAGGGGTCAAAGGAAAAAAACTTTGGTGGACCAGGCCCCTACTTCCTATCAGGCACCACTCACTGTAGAGGGAGGCCATTAAATGGCCCCTGTGGGGCAGAGGACAGCCACCTCAAATAGGACAAAGAAGATTCCCCCGAGGTGATCGGGGAAGAGGTTCTAAGACCGCAACAGCAGCGTCTGCCTTACTTTCAGCCATTGCGTCAGCCACTCCAAAATCTCTGAGGACTTGATACACACGACTGCAGTAGGAGGCAGATTAGTACAGCATCGGACAGAATGGCAGGCTATAACTTCTGATGCTTTGGCATTTGAAACAGTTGCCCAAGGTTACTGCCTCCCTTTTCTGCAAAAACCTCAGTCATCCACCTGGGAGCAACTCTTTTAAAGTTCCAGATCTGCCCCTTATGCAGGAGATGTCCTTGCTAGAGAAAGGTGCTACTCTCTGTATTTTCTAATACCCAAAAAGGACGTAGGATTGAGACCCATCTTGGACTTGAGAGACTTGAACAAGTTCCTCAGGAAGGACAAGTTCAAGATGGGAACCCTTTCTCAGATCCTTCAGGCCCTCCAGCTTCAAGATTGGATGGTATCACTGGACCTTCAGGATGTTTACTTTCATGTGCCGATCCATCACAAGCACAGACAGTACCTGAGGTTCGCCATTGGCGGTTCTCATTATCATTTTCGAGTTCTGCCATTTGTGCTGACCTCCGCCCGAGGGTATTCACCAGCTGATGGCGGTTGTGACAGCAAGTCTCAGGAGAGGGGAATTCACGTTTACCCCTACCTAAACGAATAGCTGATTAGGGCCAGTTCCCCAGAACAAGCCCTGGAACATCTCAGCTATACCTGCGTCTTCCTTCATAGACTGGGCTGCTCCCTCAACTTCAAGAAGTCCCACACGATACCATCATAACGACTCAAATTCATCGGCACAGTGCTGGATGCATCCATGGGAAAAGCCTTGCCACCAGAGGTGAGGGCTCAAGACATTCTGTAGATGGTGACCAAATTCCAGAACGCCCAGCATCTACCGGCCTTCGATTTATAAGGTTTGCTCGGCTTCGTGACATCCTGCATTTTTCTGGTGCCAGAGACTCGCCTGAAAATGAGACCTCTCCAATGGGCTCTCTGGACCCACTGGTCACAATTCTCAGGAAGGATGTCAGACCTCCTACAACTCCAGAGCAGAGTCTCACTGTATTTTTAGTGGTGGCCTGTCGGGAGAACATCTTGAAAGGAGAACCTTTTTGGCAACCATGGACGGTGAGAATGGTCGTGACGGGCACCTCGCTGACGAGGTGGGGAGCCCATAACGATTTGACAATCAGCGGTCATTGCTCTCCATCAATCAGACTAGCGCTGAAGGCCTTCCTGCCATCTGTACAAGGAAAGAATGTCCTGATAACGGACAACACAGTGGCCATGTACTACCTCAACAAAAAGGTTGTGTATGGTCATTACCACTTTGCAAAGAGGCAATGCAGCTCTGGTTCCTGGCAATACAAGAAGCAATCTCTCTGTTGGCAGTTCACCTAGCCGGAGAGAAGAATACGACGGCGGACACTCTAAGCAGGCAGAGCACAGTCTGCCATGAGCGGGAACTAGCTCAGGAAGTCCTTCAAGAGATATTCACCCTTTGGGGAACCCCTATAGTGGATCTGTCCGCGACCGGTGCCAACCGGAATTGAGAGCTGTACTGCTCAAGGGAATTTCCCCTGAGAGGAGCTCTAGGAGATGTTTGTGGTGGACTGGGATTATCCACTCCTGTGTGCATATCCTCCAGTCCCCGTTATTCCTCACGTAATCAGGAGGTTGAGAAAGTTCAGGAAATCTATTATCCTAATTGCCATGGATTGGGCCGGCAGGGTATGGTAGCATATCTTCTGGACATGTCCATGTGCCCTCCAATGCTTCTTTCACTAAGACAGGACCTTCTCTCGCAAGAGGAGGGTCTCGATCTCCATCTGGATATCAGAACTCTCAGCCTTCACGCATGGTTTCTGAGAGGCTGAGATACAAGTATTGGGACCTCCCGGATGATGTAATGGAGATTTTGCTTTAGGCCAGAAAGCCAGCAACTAAATCTTTATACCGCTGCCGCTGGAATAAGTTCTGCAGCTGGTGTAGAGATAAGAATGTTGACCCTTTAACATGTAATACACCGATGGTGTTTTCCTTTCTTTTACATCTAGCAAATCTGGGGTTCCAGATTGGTACCATCAAGGGATATCTGGCAGCACTTTCAATTTTAAGCGCAGTTCAGAGGAAGCCTCTTACTGTAAGATTCCTCTAATAGTACAATTCTTAAAAGGTCTGACTAATGTTTAGCCTCCAATCCCGTTTCAAGTCCTACTTTGGGATCTTAATTTAGTGTTAAACTTTCTGATGGTAGCTCCCTTCGAGATTTTACACTCTTGTCCCTTGTGACTACTAAGTTAAAAACCATCTTTTTAGTGCCAGTTGCATCAGCCTAAAGGGTGAGTGATCTACTGGCGTTATCCTGCAAGCATCCTCATACTGTCTTTTATAAAGACCAAGTGGCACTAAAAGTGAAGCCCACTTTTCTTCCCAAAATTGTCTGAGTTTCATCTTAGTCATAGGATAACGTTACTATCTTTTTATCCTCCTCCACATCCTGGAAAGGAAGAGGAAGGGCTTCACAGGCTTGACCCTAGACTTGCACTGAGCATTTACATCTCCAGATAGGCAAGATTACGACAGGATGAACCGTTATTTGTGTGCTATTCAGGTCACAAATTTGGACTGGCCATTACCAAGCAAACTATATCCAGATATATTATACTAGCAATATCGGAATGCTACAAACTGGCAGGTAAAGATTCTCCAGAACACCTGAGAACCCATTCAACCAGGGACATGGCAACTTCATCTGCTTTATAGAGGGAAGTTCCGATACGGTATATATGTGCAGCTGCCACATGGTCGCCTGTGCACTCCTCGGGTCAAGAATCTGCTTTTGAAAAAGCAGTGTTGCATTCAGTGCATACACAACCATAAAATATTCATGTCATACTAAATTGTACTCCCTCCTCCAAATTATGTAAACCGCTTTGGGAGTGTATCAAAGATGAGCAATACATGGGAGGAAACGTTCTTTCGACTGGATTTTCTTCCCACGTATTCCTTATCGCCCCTCCAAACCTACCCTGCAGTAGAATTTCCCTTGTTGTTGCAGTCTACGCTCTCTGAGGGAGTAACCGTCAAACACAAGATAAATGTTTACTCATAACTGAGGCCAACGGGTGCTGCGCTTGCTACATATACCTGTGGCGACATCGACATCGAGACGGAGGCCTCCGACGGACATTGAGTCGACGGGCATTGACGCACAGCACCCCTGCTGAAACATTTGTTCCGAAGCAGTAAAGCTGGACATTGGCAATATCAAAGATAAGGAATACATGGGAGGAACATCCAGTCGAAAGAACGTTACCAGGGTTAAGTAACTTGTTCATCTATTTATACACACACTTGTATATATAACCAACTATAAATAAACATAAACACAAACGAGAGATAATTATCCACCTTTCAACTATGCATAGTGCAAATAAGTATTCACTTTATTTACAAGGTTGTGGCTGGTGCAGTAAGCCACACCCAGGGCTCTTCAGAGTACCTTTCATTTTCTGTATCAAATTGGTCTGTTTCCCAAGAGCTGACCCAGCCACTGGCGCTGTTCATGCGGTGCCCTGTCCACCACATGGTGCTGCTGTGTTCAGCGCTGCGTCACCTGCGCTTACTGTTCTTGGAGGCCCCATGCCCTTGGGGGCTTTTGCACCCACTGCTGAACTGGGCGCGCAATGGTCTCTTCAGGTAGCGGCACCGTTGACATGTGGACACTACCATCACTGCATATATTAGCCGGTAAGATACTCGGCGGGTTAAGTGCTTGCTGCTCAATCGGTGTGATCTGCAGGTCTCAGATTCAAATCCTGACCAGGCCAACTCAGCCTTTCATCCTTTCGAGGTTGATAAATGAGTCCCATCTTTCGGTTGGGTGATATTGTATATCAATATGTTCTATGTAAAGCGCTTTGGTGAAGTCTATATAAATAGCACAATATTATATACAAATGGATGGGGCACGCCGCCTATGATGTCATTTATAACTCGCCTGTACACAAGTGTTTCTTGGCACAACAAGACAAGGGAAGGAAGACCGAGGGAGGACAAGACAAATGTTCTTACTAGGGCTTGTGTCATTCAAATCGTGCAAGTGTGACAACGCAAAGTGCAGGGGGAAGGGAGAGAGGGGAAGTGCCAGGTCGAGGGAAGGGGGGGGGGGGAGTGCAGTCAGCGCAGCATTGCTCTGAGTAAGTGCAGAAAGGACAGGGCAGCTCTGGGTAAGTGCTAGGAGGCAGAGGACTACAGGGTTACAGTTACAGCCCCTAAGTGCGTGGTATGCCTGGAGGCAGCGGAGGGGAGACTGATCATGGAGGAGCATGGTACCCAGTGAGCCTCTGAGGGTAGCCAAGCAACTAATTTGCGCAGCAGACCGGTACGTCAGCAGGGGAGAGACAAAGGAGAAAAGGAAGATCTTGAGCTGCCTCCAGAACTTCAGGTGGACCGGCTCAAGTTAGAGAGGGCCAGGGAGGCCATTTCATTAGAAGGCACCTGCAGAGGGGAGATATCCACCCTCCACCCCCACTCTCTGCCTGGAGAAGCATCTGATCCTCAGTTTGAGGTAGCAGAGTGAAGGACTTGTGAATGAAGGTATTTTGGAAGAGAGTCTGCTGTAGTGCAGGCTCCGGCCTCAGAAACCCTTGTGGACGATGCAGAGGGTCTTGAACTTGATTCTTGTAGCCATCGAAGCCAGTGGGGAGATTTCAGGTTTGGAGAGATATGGTCCCTGGGCTTGAGGCCATGGACAAGTCTTGCAGGCCTGTACTGGATTAGTTGCAGAGGGCAGAGAGTCGAGGAAGGCAGATCGTGAAAGAGGCTGGTGCAGTAGTCCAGCCTAGAAAAATAGAGAGAACCAGGGCTCTGGAGACAGTGAGTTTCTGGGCGAAAGTGAGAAAAGATAGAATACCTGTGAGGAGGTCCATCTGGTAGTGGGCCGCCTTGGGAAAGTCCGTGATGTGAGGAGAGAAAGAGAGTGGAGTCGAAGATGACACCACGGTTTTTTGCCTCACAGCAAGGTAAGGCAGAGTCCAGAGAGAGAGGGAAAGCGGGAGCAGGGGTCCCAATGAGAATGATCTCTCTTACTGGCATTAATGCAGAGATCATTAGAGGCACACCATGTCTGAATCATGGAAAACGGTCAGGCATGAGTGAGGAGGAGGCTGAGTGGAGCCTGAAAGAGAGCAGATTGTCATCTGCATAACACAAAGTTGGAAGAGAACGTAGAGATCAGGTGGGCCAGAGGGGCCAAGTAGACATTGAAGAGCCAGGGTGAGAGGATAGAGCCTTGGGGATAACCACATGTGGAGAGAGAGGTGGTGGAGAGAAAGGACCCAAGTTGGACCTGGGAAGGTTAGTCCAGGAGTAAGGTGGTCAACCATGCCAGGGCTTGATCCGAGATGCCCAGGTTCTCATGAAGTCTATTGATCAGGATGGCGTGATTGATGTGTCAAAAGCAGAGGAAAGGTCAAGTTGGATGAGGACAGAAGGAAGGCTGGAATCATGATTAGCGAGCAGATCTTTACGGGCGTTAAGGAGAGCAGTTTCTGTGCCTCTGGCTACTCAGAAGCCAGACTGATGGCCATGGCAACCATCAACTGATTGAGTATTTTCTCCCAGCCTGTATCGCAGATGTGTGGGCCGTAGACCAGGGCTTGCAAAATATACTAGCCCACTAGCATTGGCTAGAGGTTTTTATGAAGGGCGAGTACCATTTGCATGATACTCGACCTTGCTGACTTGTAGGGGGATGTTAGAAACCCATTTTCCATTTGCTGCAAACACACTTTGCTGTAAGTGGCAAATGCAAGTTTCACTGTTCATGCTTGGCAGCATTGCACCAAATTTGAAGTGTGCTTATGGCGATAGGCACCATTATTATTATTATTATTATTATGTGCTTTACAAAAGGCACTGGTAAATATTTTGTCACCTTGGGGCGAGTGCATTTCTCTTAGAGTATGTAAACTGTCATTAGCGGCTCAGGACTTTGGGGGATCTTCACTGCCCTGTCCACCCGGCACCAGGCAGGGCGAAAGTTAACACTGCTTGCTCTCTCATTTTCCTAGATTCCTCCTGGTGCATGGGGATCTGTTCTTCTGGGCCCACCCCATCTGGACCCTGGGTGAGTCGCCCAAAGGCATGGCTTGCGCACAAGCGGTTCAAGTTTTCTATAGTTGGTGCTTCTGTGCCCAACCAGCCTGGTCCTCAGTTGAGCCCGACTGCTCCAGACACTCTGGGTTCCCGGGCTGCACCAGTCACGCAGCCCATACCTGCGGCTTATGCCAGGCTTTCTCTGACATATACTGTCAAATAACGTTAATTTACCCTTGGGGGTGAGGGTGGTGCTAATTTATTCCACCAGCTCCTCGTGGTCTTCAATCGTCCCTTTCTAATGTAATTTCTTTTCAAGGTTCTCCTTCCCCCCTACCCCTCCCGTGCTAAACCCCACAGTTGCTGAGATTGGTGGCCTAGGCCCCTGTGTCCTTCTGGGTCCTGGCTTTTCACCCAATCGTCTCAGCCTTCCTCCCTCTCCCAGCACTTGCCTTTGGGAGCCCACTGGACTGTTTCGTCTCACAGGCCTGCACTTGTTGTATTGGCAGATGATCACTCTTGACCAAGTGATCTCTGCCAGGCACTTAACTGTTGCTTCGCAACTGAATCCCTGGCATTTCCCACTGTGGAGCTCCTAGCACTCCCCTCCCCCCACCCCTTTTGTTCCCATTTTCCCTCCCTGTGGCCCACCTCAGCGCTTTGAAACACAATTTCTTGATGTGTAAGCGCATTACAAATGCACAATAATTAAATAAAATAAATAAAATCTCTTAACAAGAAGAAAGGGCAATTCTGGGCAGGATTTCATACTAAGTACAATTTTTATAGATACATTTCTCCCAAAAGCTGATTAGATCCGCCGATGTGAGCAGTCACTGGCTTCCAACTCTATCTGGCCCAGTAACCAGTGGTGAGAAGGTTGAGACGAGATAACCGGCTCTATAGGTGGAAAACCCTCAACCCTGCTCTTGCGCATGTGTGACTATCATTAGGTTTAATTGCAGCCTACATCTGGCCCCCTTCCAACTATGTTTGTCATCCAGTTGACCTTCACCACTGACCTCTGTCTCAGCAATCCACAAAGAGCGTTTTCACAGACGGCAAAGGAAGCCATGGCCTAGCAGGCATTTCCATTGTTCTAGTGTAGTGGTCTGTTGGTTTTATTTGAATAATATTACAGTAAGTTAAGGTTTTTCAAAGGACAACAGGAGCTGGATAGAAAAGAGTGATTTTCTCTTTCCAGAATGGGGTGACGAGCGGACCAAGTGCAACCCCCACTTCTTTACTTTGGGTGCACTGGGGCAATGTACAGCACCGAGCAGTGGTTTTTTCAGATGCTACAGGACATCAAAGTTTGGGCTGTGTCCAATCACTTCTCTCTCTCTGACAGATAATTTGGTATTACCCAAATTGACCTTTTACAATTGACCTTTTGTCCTAATTGTAGAGGTCCTAATTGACCTTTAGCGCAATTGACCTTTATATTATTTTAGTTATTTTTATTTGTATTGGGTTGGTTCTGGATTATAAATAATATAAGGAGGATTGGGTGGGGGGGTTGCAGTTTTTTTGGATTGGGTGGGCGTTGCGGGGGTTTCCCCCGCATATATGTCCTAATTGACCTTTTAAATTAGGTCAATTCTCCCGACGTCAATTGTGAAAAGGTAAATTAGTACACATCCAGATAGTTTGTGGTCTCTGAGCGGGTTGCTAATATTTGTATTTAAAGCGTGCCTTCCCCTATTGAATTTCAGGCAATGGGACCACACCACACAGTTGGTTATCAACAGCACACTGTTCATACACTTGGCAAACTTATGTTCACCTAAGGTGTTCTTTATTTCCGGGTCCAAGAATAATAATGCTGGCAACATATGTGCAAATTATGGGTTGATCCAGTTTTTAGCCTTTAATATACCTGTACAGCGAGTGGTAGCCAGACATGATGGACCTTAGCACATGATAGCGCACATAGGACAAATTAATATTTTTCTGTGAAGAATTATGATTGCTTGCTGTCAAATCTCTACCCATCTCCCATGGTCCATTACACAGAAACAGTGTTGTACCACAAATAGGGTGATAGGACTGATACAATTCCCTCTTCCTGGCTCCTCTGGCACATGTTTAGACAACCAGGGATATTGTTTTTGCTCTCCAGAATACCTGGAAATACCAAAACGGACAACACGAGTGACAACCTGTACATCACAATCTGCCCATCAGTCTACCCACAGGGGTGAATGTGTTATCTTTTCAGCAATAACAAGTGCTTATGAAGGACCTGTGTCAGTCTCTTTGGTGGCTGCCTGTGGGGCAACTCACTTATCCTTTTACTGGATCTATGTGATTATTGCGACGGCCGAAAATGCTGACTTTTTTTTAACCCATTTCACCACATATATATGCAGGGGGGGAACCCGAAGCACCCCCATATTAATATTATACTCTAAACCCCCCCACATATATATGTTTAAAGGGGGGGTTAAAAAAAAAACTAGTCTGCATTTTCAGCCATCGCAATTCCCAGGTTGACATTTTTGTACGATTCCCTTTTACTTACTTTGTTTGAGAACACCCGTGGAGGCATACTCCGAAGTTACCGGATGCCATTAGTCCCTTTCTTTTATAAGCATCTCTGCAGGGGAGCACTAGTAATCCCCCAGTTGAAGGGTCTATCCCCGTCTCCTGGATTTATCCTCACTAATATGGGATATCTTTACTGAGCCCATTAACGGTCAGTCTGTCATCCGTGCATAATGATGTCCAACTCATTTCCTGGGTGTCTCAGCCATGCTTAACAGTCAGCTAACCTCTCTGCAGAGACCTCTTCCATTATGCCTTGACCCACATAATCTCAGATTTCCTATCATGTTTTTAGATTCTCTCCTACCTGTTAGGGGAGCGGAAATTTGAGGAACCCCTAAATGGGGCAGTACTTACTTCACCATGCACCTAAAATGTATCTGCATCTTCTGTCCTCTCACCTCCTTGGAGCGAGCCCCAGCTTCCCGGTCAACAGTAGTCAGTCGTAGGCCATCATCTGTCAGTCATGCAGCCACTAGGAAATGGTTACGCCTATCTTTTCTCTCGAGGGGTGGGGGGTTCACTATAGTGCCACCTACAACCAGGCACCCCTCCCCTGCAGTTCAATGCCATCCAACCAAAACACAGCCAGCATGACTTCACACCAGGAACTACTGAGCTGAGAGCTGAACCACTTCAGTCATATGCAGATTTGTTTGCACGTTCCATGGCCAGTAAAGTTAAAAAAAAAAAAAAACATTCTGAGCCCACTAAATGACTTGGGAGTATGTTGTCTAATCCTCGTGCAGCCACCCTAAGGATGGCGTTTGAGACCACTCTATGGGCAAGGAGGCCCCTTATTACAGTGATCAGACATTTGGCATTGGAATGGAATGGACTGGTCCAGGTCTTGATTGTCGATTCCCGAGTTTTTGTTTTTTTGTTAATTAAAAAGAATTCCTAGTTTTAGAGAGTGGGTCCTCTTGAGTAGGCTAAGGAGAATGGCTTCTATTAGGGGGCACTAGTGCTTTAAGTGGGATGCGAAATTAAGGAGCTGCTCTAACAATTTGCTTTAGCTTGAAGAGGGCCGGGTGGGCCTAAAGAGGGCACTGCCTTATCCAAACAGTACATCATGAGACCCTGCATATCTATTTTAAGTCATTCCTCCGGGTCTCTGGTGGGTTTGTGTGCGTTCGGTCTTTATATGGTGAATACAGCTCTGGTTCTGTCTGCAAATAAATCGCTCTTTCACTTAGTATATAAACAATTCGTTAATTGAGTAACCACCCTCATTTTGTAAATGAACCACCTACAAGAAAGGGGTTGGGGGCAAATGTTATCAAAGTGGGTTCCTGGCTGCTTTGTATAAAATCAAAGAGCATTTTTGGAACAGAAGCATGACCAAAGATGTTTATTTTTGACAAATGTCTCTGATAGTGATTTAAACATGAAACCTTCTGAGCAAATAATTCTCGCTGTTCCTGGTGCTAATTTCATTTGTCACAACTCACCCTACCAGTAAAATGTAGGAGCTATACATATTCAGTTGGACAGCCTCAAATAATTTATGTGAAGAAAGACCTGGCTGCTCGAGCTGAGAACCACATCTAATTGCTCTAAATGCATTCCTTTCACACTTTATAAATAAATCGCTCAGCTGCGATTCTCATTCCTGCAAGCTCGGGTCTCTGGAAGTGAGCTTCCAGATGCGCGAATAGGGGAAATCATATTGGGATACTTATTAGTGGGCAACAGAATGAGCCCAGGCAGCACCCTGGCTTGTAAGCCGTTTCTGAAGACTCCCTGGGCTCTGCCCCAGCTCACTTAAAGCTGGGGTGAGTGGCACTGTTTCCGTTGTGAGAGAAGCTTGGGATGGAAGTCCATGTCAAAAAGGTGCTTGTGCAAGTGGCTTGGCCATGCTGTGCTGTTAAACTCTGACAATGCACTTGGTTTATCATTTTCATGCTACTACTTATAGTTTTGCTTTCCCTATTATAAAAGCTTGACTAAACGTATGGGAGTGCAACCTTAAAACCCACATTTGATAAGCTTCTCACACATAATCCCGGCCAATTTGACAGCTGTGTCAGAAGCTCAAGAGCATGGACTCCTGTCCGGTGAGATTGTCAGTGAATAGTCGCTGGCTGTTGCTTTCTTTCGAATCCTTATGTAACTAAACGAAGCATGAAACTGTGGTCCTAGCACATAATCCAGGCAGCCTCACTTCTCTCCTTGAAGCAATCAATTTCAAACTTTTGGGGTTGATCCTATAAACAGTAGAATTTCGGGGGTCGCTCCTATAAACAATAGAAACAATAGAAGGTGAATGGTAGAGGAGGGTTGGAGATGCGTGGGTGTTGCTGACAACACAGGTCCTAAATACTCAGAACTACTGCATAGTGACATTGAGATTTTCCACAATATGCACATGGTAGACCCACGTGACCCAACCTGTAAAACTGATGTAACAATTATTAATGTGGAAGACTCACAACTTCAAATTTTCTAGACCGTCCTCCAGGTGATTGATTACATTTGCAATCCTTGTATATGAGAAAGTTCCTTGTACAAAATCATGAAAAGAATTATGCATATGTATGGAATATGGCAGATGCCGCCATTACTGATACCCTCTTATTCTTTACTTATCATATAGAGATTGAATATCTAATGAAGAAATATTAATGTCATGAAGAAATAGCCCTGGAGATCACACATCTTGATCGTTTTTTGGAAAATTAAAATAGCTTTTGAACACCACAGAAAGAGTATTCTCCAGAATTATGACTAGGAAAATTATAATAGCGAAGTAACATAAAAATGAATTTGACAATTCTGTATACTATTTTAATATAAATACAATTACTACCTAACTGTTTTTCAGCTTAGAAGGTGTGCAGGCGACGGGAGTGTACACCACTTAAGGACACAGGCACTGTGCCAGAGCAGGCACAGGCTAAAGGTTCTGTCAGGGTTCTTGGGGTTATTTCCCTGTCGGTTGGTCATAGGCCAGTGAACTCCACCCTTAGAATTGCTTCCAATTAAAACTGTAATCTACAGACCTACTGTGACTGGGCCAGGAACCTGACCCTGTCGAGGGAGATGGGGAACCTTTTCAAACTGGTGCAGGAGGCCTACCCAGGGTACTTGTCGGCCAGTCCTGCCCCAGAGGGAGGGTGAGGGCTTCTGTCCTTTCTACATTTTCTGTGCTGTATGTAAGTACCACCTCTTCTTCTTGCCCTGTACTTGCTGTGCAACATGCTGGCCAGTGCTTCTCTTTTTGTGTTGAAGACTGCACCTACTAGAAGTGCTTGCAATGCCAGGGAGGGAGGTGGCGTGCTGCATGAGTCAGACTGGCACACCTGTTGCTTCATTCGACACACGCACAAACTGTGGCATTGACTATTGTAGTGGACAGCCATTACAGAGAGCTGTGAGACCCGCGTACGAAAAGGTGGTGGGGCTTGAATCCCATTTTATGTTCTTGGATGCCGATAACCTGCCCAAAGGAGTAAGCAGAAACAGCAATTGGCCTGGAGAAACAGCTGACATAGAGGACCAAAAAAGGGGCAAGGGAGGATAAGGAGGAGCAGAAAAGAAATGGCAGTGTGGGTTGTTCAGGTGAGGTCAAGGGAGAAGGCGAACCATGAGACCAGACGAAGGAGGACGGTGCAGAGGAGCCTGGAGTAGGATTGCAGAAAGTGGGTGCAAGATGAGGCATTGGTTGGTGAGACAAAGTGGTACTTGGGTTTGAGTGTGTGTAAGGTAAGTGAGATTAATTGAGATTAAGTGGGCGTAAGTGTGAGTGAGATTGACTGGGAAAGGCAACTGGGAAGAGGGAAAAATAAGCGATTGCCACGGCAGTGCTAAATCACGCACCAAGGATTTTCCTGGAACTCCTTTTTCCCGTGATGGAGGAGTGGCTTTGGCTGTCCTGAGATGTGTCTCATCGAAGAATTTACAGATCTAGAAGCAATGACAGTTCTGGACCCTTATTAATTGACGGACAGCTGGACTATGGTTGTTTCCAATCTGGGTTTGGAACAGCACTGCCAAGGTACTTTGGCATGGCAGGGCAGAAACACTTTTCAGCTCAGAATATTCTTTCAATCTGCTAGTTCGAGAAGTCCAGGTATCTGATTCTAATATAATCAGCCAGTTGTGAGATAAATTACTTACAGTACACTGCTTAACTGCTCTCCTTCACAAAAGTCAACTTTACGAAGTACTTTTTAGCAAATTCCAAGTACACTCTACAGAAATAATCCCAGGAGTTGCCTGATGCCCATCTTCTCTTAAAGTCCCTCCCAACCGCAAGGTCAATCCACACCCGAGACACATCGCTCCCTGCCCCCCAGCTGGTCCCCACACATCAGTAGGGTCAGCACTAAGGAACTAACTAAAATGCTTGTTCACCCAAAACATTCCAATGAGAATCAATCCCACTAATCTGGATACTCCCAACAGAAAAAATGTGATCTTCTGACTTTTTGTTTGACATTCTAAAGACTAATATACTGCCAAAAGGACAGTTAAAAAGATACTATGTCGCCTATGGGTTCTGTGCTTATGAATGACGCCACAATCTGACGTTTATTAGCCTTGTAAATGTACATTTGGCAGGACATTGTTCCATTTATACTGGGGAAATAATTGTTGGCTCTGTCCTCGTTAGTTGAATGGCGGCAGGTGTATGCAATAAATAAAATTGCGCATATCAAATTTGTCATGACACAGCTGTCACTATACCGTCTCTCTAGCGGCTATCCCATAAGCTTTTATTTGCATGTAAAATCAAAAGGCTTTTGTGGTCCAATCTACTAGATAAACCTAGGAAACTCATGCAATGTCATTCATCTACTGCAAATCAAGGACAGCTCCTTGTAAGAAAGTGGTCTGTGCAGCAGAGGCGGCATGGTAGAATGAATGAATGAAGAGTGGTCCAAAAGTGTCCTTTGTCTCACTTAATGTCCGCACCTCTGGTGGGGATAGGTCTTTCAGAAATCCCTTCACTAGCATAATTAAGCTCAAAGGTGAAAACAGTTAAATAATTTCAATGTCGAAGCAGAAGATTGTATACCCTAAAAAACGCTAGGTACCACGTGTTTGGGTAGACCTGGGAGAGAAACCGCAAAATGAGTCTTCGCTCTTCTTGGTATAGTCCTATTATTTTAATTCATACATGGGGGAGAGGTCTAAAATAATATCCTCCTATCTGAGGAACAAAACCATATCTGCTGAGCTGGTCTGCTCTGGCCAGGATTATTACCTCTTCTCCTTGTTTTCTGGAGCGGGGAACATTGTTACAGAAACAGGCACTGTAATGGGTGCTGAGGCTGTCCCTCGCATTTCAGTCAGAATAGGGGAGTAGTGGTCATGGGGATGGCCAGGTTCTTTGGGTCAAATGTATAAATGTGCTCCTGGGATTTTGGAGAGTGGGCTTCAGTAAGATGTGTGTCCCCTGGCTCCTGTGAAGGCATCATGAAGCAGGACACACACACAACAGATCCTGAATTAAAATTAAAAAACGTTATTAACTTGAATCTCATTATGGATGGAAAAAGGCCTAACTTGCCCTATGCTAAAGAGGGATTTTCCTACCATAATGAAATTAAGGAAAATCTGACTCGGAGTTGAATTTAAGAATCTGTCTGTGTACCAAACCTATATTTGCCCTCACAACTGTCACAGTAGGAGCTTGGCATCTGCGACTGGATGAGCGTAAAACAGCAATTCCGCCATTTTCCTTCGGGGCAACTGATCTCTAGGTAGAATTTCCTCATCCATGTATTTGCGAACAGAGCTATTCATGATATTTGAGGAGTTCCCCTTGTATAGATTAAAGATGAGTAACTGGGTCGAGCTTTGGGGTACGACTTGGAGGTGCATCGATCCGAATTTTCATATCTCAACCAGCTGGTGCCTGCCTTATAGGTGGGTGGTGAGCCAGCGTACACATGTCATGTATCTCACCACCACTCACGCTCTCTTAGAGGTTAGTCTTACTGTTTGGCCTTGTTAGCTATAGATGAATAGTGGTTTCCCCTACTGATTTCAATTGCTCTGGTTGTGTCTGGACACTACAGACCGTTTCTGCTCTTATACGCTAGTTGTGTAGCAGGGTGATTGCTTGCATCAGTCCCCGTTTGGCACCAAACCAACAGGACTCCCAGAGTTCACTCTAGATGTGCAGCTGTGTTTAGCATTTAATGCAGGGCTGCCTACCGGGACAGAGAAGTCTGCATTGCACCTTCCTTTTTGTGTTCTCCCTGTGAGTATACCCGATATAGGGAAGAACATATCCACACAGCCCTACACAAACCACCCCCACCCACCACTATCCCCATCTCTCTCACACACGCACCCACCCTAATAAGATATTAGCTACTTTAGCCCTACTGGCTAGTGTTGCAGAGAGGTGGAGGCAGCGTGCATGGGGGCCCCACCTCCTGTGGCTCCGCTCCTAAATTCAAACTTAAGGACATTTGGGGTGTAAAGGTATCTAGTTCATCCCTTTATGACAGACTGCAGACTAAAAGTACAGTAATCACTATGGGTTGTAACTTTTTCTTTCCCGAGAACTCAGTATTCCTGCTGTGCTGGAATGAAACCAGGCCTTTAAAATAAGGTAAGCTTTATACATCCTGGTGTCAATCTGTAAGGGAGGATGTTGTATATGGCTGCTCACCAATTTGTTTCAAATGGTTACAGCATGACTCACTTTCTCTCTGCAGCCTTGGACATGACTTGGGTACTACTAGGCATGTCAACGTAATCCCATGCTGCATGAGCATTGAGCTTTGTAATACTATTTAGTATACAAGAATAAGGGTGAGATAGACCGTCCCATACCTTCAGCATTACTACAAGTCCCGCTAGTGCAGATCTCAAGTCCATCATCAACCACACACCAACTACAGCGAGATATTCCCATCACAGTAAAAGCCTTTGCTCCAAGCACAACTAAATATTTCTGAAACCTTCTCTCCCGCTTTCCGATAACTAATCAGTTAAACACACAGCCATACTACCTCAACCATACTAACTCCCCCACACTCTACTGGTTTTACCACACTGAATTTCACAATCTCCGCCAGACTTCCCATCTGCTACAACCCTCTTCCAACTATCCACAGACTAAAGACTGGCGACACCCTGGTGAGTCTTCAATATGGTACCTTTTGGACAAAGCATAGGCTCCGTAAGACCACTTCGGTGGTGATGGGTGCAGTATACATATTAGATAACATAAAGGTCAGAAAGGGAAATGGTCAAAAACTGTCTGGGTTGCAAAAGGCAGATTTTTTGCACTCATGCAGTACCACTCACTATATAAAGATAAAGGTTGTTTCTGGTAAGATCTACTATATGACTACCCGAGCCATTGGGCTCATGAACTATTATTACCTACTTGATAAAAGAAAAATGGGGAGGCTCCTGTGATGTCCTTTACTTGCTATAAAACAAGGGAGGTTTCTACAGTAAGATTTGATTTGAAAGACACGTAATGGTGTAAACGAACAAAGGATTTCCTATGACAAAACGGGTACTCTGAATAACTAACCTAATTATGAGATTTTGGTTATTCCCTGGTGTCTTCGCTGGCGTTTACTCTGAGTCAAGCTTTGGAATTGCAGCTCTCTGTTTCTTTTAGTGGCAGAGTATCGCGATGCTCTCGCCTTCATCGTTGGGTGCCAACACAGCATACTGTGGCGAGTCGGAAGGAGTCTGACACATTGAGGACATTCTGAATGATCTTTAATGAAATTATAGGAATAGAAATCACCTTTCCCTATTGCTAGAGGGAATACCATGCCCATCTAAAGGAACTAAAGGTGTTCATCATTTGTCAGGCACTCCAAAGTAAACATTTCCTCAATCCAAACAACCTACCTGACCCTACCACTGTATATAACTAAATTAAATAGGCCAAGAGAATGTCTTTCTACCCTGTCTTTTCTTCTGATAGTCTCTTTATATACAAGTGTCTCTTTGGTACATATATTTCTTAACGTAATCTTCTTGCATAGTCTCTTTGATTAACAATTTTAGCTCGTCCAAAATACTCTGAGGCTTTGTACTTTCTGTGGTATTAATATCGTTCCTTCACATACGTTGTCACACTCTTGTCTCAACTCGCAGACTCTTCCCAATGTTTTACTTCAGGCTTTTCTAATTTCCCCTCCTGATTCCTTTTTAGGCCTTCTTTGTCAAGGATTCTCTTTCTGAGGGTGTCTCCTCTTCACTCTTGCTCACTTGACAATCTTATTTCCGGTCTCTCATTACGTGACTCTACATTGGGCTTTCTCCAGTCTTCAACTCTGAAAGAATAGGGCATCTTCCCTTCTTTGCAGGGGACTTGTTTCCAGTCTGTCTGTTCCTCAGCTGGGATGGTAAGACCCCTCTTTTATAGGTTTTTCACGTCTTTTGTTAATTGATCTTTCTAGTGACACCTCATCCTCAGGACTGGGATGAGTTTGTCTCTTCATATAATATCGGTCTTTCTCGACCGGGATATTCGTTACTTGATGTCACGAGTTTTCACCTTTCCAATTATAAGTTCTTCTGTTTAATGTCTCGTCCTTAAGACTGGGACACGTTTCTTCATACATATGATGCCCCAGTGGCTTGCATCTCCTGGTTCCCCCAGGACCTCTCTTTATGCAGGGGACAGTTGCAGGGTTCTGCTCTCGCTTTGGTGATGCTCTTCGGTATCTGGCTTCTTGCTCCTTAAACTTGCCAGTGTCCCGTTCTCGGCTTCTCATTGGCTTACTGCCATAAACGGGTGCTGGCGGCAGGAAGCTATTTACGCTCCCAACAACGGTAGTCTCGGCGTCTGTGCTTGCCGGTCTACCCACTACGGTGTAGATGTGATAACGCCACCAGTCGGTACATGCTTCCTCTCTTCACAAGGATTTCTTTGCATTTCCCGGCCTTGAGCGTTCCACAATGGCATTCTTCGTTCGCTCGAAAGTCACAGGCTCAGCGACCCGTCTCTGCTCTGCCTCCGGCTGGCCTGATGTCAGGGGGCTTATCCTGTGCACAAATCTCTCCTCCTCTCCTTTTACGACTCGTCCCAGTTCAATGCATGTCTCTCCTTAAAGAAACAGCTCTTTGTTCACATTGGTTTGTAGCGTTGCCTTCAACCAAATGTAAAGATGCCATATAGTTCTTTATAGCAGACAGTGCCATATATGTGGCTGCGGTAGGTGGTCTAGGATGTTCCTCAAATGAATGGGAGTCCTTGTCCCCAAAGGGGGAGTCTCTCCCAGTGAGGTACCAATTGCCTCGACCCTAGGGAGGGTCTTGCAGAGCATGCTCACAACTTCCCTAGCCTCAAACGGGGGAGGCTTCCCCTTGAGGAGAAGGGAAAAATACCTGGGATTAGTCAAAATACATGTCAACATTATCCATCCCATTCAGGAGATGCTATTTCATTGCTAGTTTGAACTTAGAATTCTGGGACTTGTAGTCCTGGATTTCCCTATTATGAAACCAGGACTGCAATTCCCAGACTGCAAAGTGAAAACCAGGAATGGACTAGTGTCTCTTGAATGTAATGTATAATGTTGACATGTATGACAGTTATATTATCCATGGGCAATGAGATGACGTGGAAAGCATGTTCTTTAGTTTTCTGTTAAACATTAATTTTTTTGATTTTGTTTAAAGCGCGGACCGCAGACCTAACTCTAGAGCAACAGAGTGCTGTACAGAGTGTATCCAGCATTTGGGCTTAAATCTTTTAACAGTAGCGTAGTACTGTGAGTTGAGGTCTGTGTGTCGGTATGTGCAGCCTTTGGAATTAGTCCTTAGTCGGGTATTGTTGAAAAAGTCACGTTTTAAGAGATTTGCGGGATTGGAAAATTGTGGGTGCAGGCCACGCTGACACCAAAATAGAGTTCTGGAGGGTTGGTGCATGACAAGGATTGTTTGTGGGTTATCTTTGCGGGTGAGTTGTGATTCAAGCCGGTTGGGCTATTTGCTGCCTGGGGTGCGTGTGCCACCAGATATGTGGAGTTTAGCCTCCAGATATGCTGGTGCGCTATTGGTGACTGCTTTGTAGATGATACGGATACATGCATTCTTGAACAGTAACCTCGCCTGGAGAGGAAGCCAATGTAGTTTGCGTAGGATAGGTGTGATTCAGTCAAATTTCCGTGTACCCATAAAACGTGCTTAAGCTTGGTGGACTGCGTTTAGGGGAGACGAAGCAAAACAGAGAGTTGATGGCTGTAAGCTTTATAATTAATCTTAAACCTCTGGAGAGTTGCCCAGAGCAATTGCCAGACTAGTTTCTTCTTGAGCTCTCCGCCCATCCACCTCCAACTCCCTGAGGGTCAGATGCTTCTCAAAGCAGAGAGTTGGGTGTAGATCTATCACCTCGGCTGGGGCCTGTCTCTGAAACAGCCTCCCTGCCTCTCTAAAACTTGATCAGAACCATCTCTGGTCCCAGAAACAACTCAAGACCTTCCTTTTTGCTTCCACTTTCTCTCTTCCTCTCCCCTGCTGATGAACTAGACTGCTCCACGCACTGGTCACCTGGTCACCCTCTTAACTCGGGCCCAGGCTCCTGCATGTCCAGTTGCCCTCGCACTGCCTCCTGGCTCCCCAGCACTTAAGGGTTTGGATCTGCAAACCTACAGTCCCTTCTGTCTGCACCTATGAGCCACCACCTGGCTGCACTTTTGAGTTAACTGCAGTTCCCCTTTCCTCTTCCCCGCACCTGCGTGATCTGAATGACACAAGGTCTAGTAAGATTGTTATTCTCCCTTTGTTTCCCCCTGCTTGTCTTGTTGTGCCTAGTGACACTTGTATACAGGTGCTTTATACATGCCACATCATATCAGATCATCTATATTGTTCTTTGGCTGCCAAGCCATTACAGAAAGGGGAAAGATCATACGCAAATCAGGGTTGGTCCCACACCCAAAGGGGCAGTCCAGCCCAAACTACAAGCTCACATCCCTTCTGCACGAGACCACAAGCATCCCCAGACATGTTTTGTCCTCATTGGGTGTCATCAGTTAGAAGTAGCTTGGGTCTCTATGCCCAACAGACACAAGACCCACGTCTGGGCTTACATGTCCCACTCGGGTTGACGCAGCAAAACAGAGATGATGGTTGGAAGGTTTAGAATTAATCTTAAACATGTATTGGGTTGCTTGTGATTCTGTGCAGAGGCGACCTGGCCTAGCCTGTTCAGGCTGGACTGCTCCCATTGCTGGCAGTACATGACTGATTTGCATATGACTGAACCTCTTTGGCAATATCGCAGACACGCTAAAAACAGTGGTGTAGAAGGTTGTCTGTTCCACCAATTACCTTTTTGGTTACTGCTTTGAAGGCAGCCAAGTGAGTAGCTGGGAGCCCTGTCAGGAGAGCATTTCCCCCCATAGATGTGAGACCACAAGGGTCTGCACCACGGTCCGGAAGGCCTGCACTGAGATTAAGAGTTTGATTCTTGGAAGGGTAGAGATTCAGAGCCAGACTATTTGGGCATGTTCTGCTATCTGTTTCTGGAAGGATAGGCTGCTGTCAATGATAAAACTTAAGGATTTTCGTGAGTGCAAGAGTTGTGGATAAAATCCTTCTAAGCACATATGATTGAGCCATCGATGGACACGTTCTTTTTTTGGCAGGCGGACTGATGAGGACAACATTCAGTCTTGGATGGTTTTAGTTTGAGGTAGGCAGTCGACATCCAGGACTGGGTGATGGCTTGGTAATCACAGAGACAGACAAATGATGTCCTGCATGCTATTTACTCTCATGTGCCACATGTTTATTGTCCGCATATTGTTGGGTGGCTCAGAGGCTCCATGTAAAGGTTAAAAAGGATTGGCGAGAGAATAGAGCCTTGGCATCCTCTGCAGGAGACCTGGAGTTGGTTAGAATGCAAAGAGTTCCTCTGGATGGTCTTGTCTGCCTGAGGTAGGAGGTAAACCAGTTCAGGAGAGTGCCAGAGAAGCCCATCCTGTCGGCAAGGAGGGAGCGAAGGATGTAGGCGTTGACTGTGTCGGATGCAGCTCAGTGGTCCAGGAGGACGTGGAGGCATGAGTTCCCCTTATGGGCCTTATCCATGATATCGAGGGCATCATCAACCTCCTGGATGGTGGCGGTCTCAAAGCTACACTTGGGGTGGAACCCTGACTAAATCATTTTGGAGGTGGTGATGGTAGATTTTGGCGAGTAGTTGTGTAGCAACTACTTTTTCTAAGATTTTGCCAGTAAATGGAAGGTTCATAATGGGCCAGTCCTTGGTCAGGTCATCTCTATCTGGGGTTGTTCTTTTTCAAAAGAGGTTGTATGAATACCGTCTTGAGGGTGTCCATGAATTACTCTTGTGTGTGAGGCATTAATGATGCTGAGGAGCGCGTTGAGTGCCGGGCCAGTTTGTTTAATGATGGAGGCTACGATTTTATCATCCAAGTAAGAAGTGGGTTTGAGGGCGGCAATCGTTATTAGATCTGTGGGAGAGCGCGGGGAGAATTTGGTCCAGGGGGGCACTTTGTGTGCCACGTGCAATAAACCATGGTCCATGAAAGGAATACAGAGGCCTTAGCCTTGCATGGAAATGGGTAGCTGAGTAGAGCTCTTTTCCTGGATCAGGATAGTAAGATTTATGCAGCCATGTTCTGCTATCGGGATGGGAAGCAGTGGAGCTCGTTCTCTGGATTGAGATGTGAAGCTGCGTGGAGCCCGATCCATTGAATGTGATGTTAAACTGTGGGCTTATCTGTGGAGCTGAGGAGCCTAAGGGTCTGTTTTGCTTATTTTCCACCGTGTTCCCTGATTGGAAAGAGTTACTTGGTGTTTATAGAAGCATTGCCCATGGGTCCCGATTGGACGGGAGGACTGCGGTGTGCAACATGTTGAGAAGTGGCTTGCTTTTTCTTACACAATGGATAATTGTCCCCGGACTGGAACAACGCGACTTGTAACGCCTTTGGTCTTTCCTAGTGCAGCAGCTGATGATGGCCTTGATAAAGGGGCGCGCGTCGCCGCTTGTCACCTGTACAGACGTCAAGGCGTTTTGTCTCCTTGGTCTTGTAATAGGTTAGTAATGTCTTTTTGTTAGCGTGCTCTATGCGCCATCCGAGACACACACGTGTACACGACTTCATTGTTTCACTTCACAGTTCAGAGTCATGCAGAAAACGTAAGAGGCATTAACCTGGAAGCAAGTGACGGAGGAACTGCTCATGTCATGTTATGCTTGTGGTGTTATGACCTCTTGCCTGACCTCCTGCCACCTCAGAACGCCGTGGGGGGGACTGGGGAGGAGACACCAAAAGAGGTAAGAACAGGGAGGATGGCATGAAGGAGGGGGGAGGGGAGCTTTGATATAGCTAGTTGCTTGCATAGCGTTCTGTTGCCGTCCGGCGGCCTCAAAGCACTGTCGGGAAACGTAGACTAGGCATGCGAGCGTTGTTCTGGAACAAAACTGGGTATGGGGCAAGGAGCATGACATGTTTGCTGCTCTTAGGTTTGCCTCGCCTCTGAATGCAGAGGATAAACAGAAGGAGCATAAGGGAGGAGTTGAACGAAAAGGGAGGAGTAGCTAGGGCCCCGGCCCCCAGATAAGTAGCTTCACCATCCATTTTTACTCCAGAAAATGGGGCCAATGCTCTCGGTATGCATTTGTCTTACCATGCCTGCTACTGCTGGCGATGTGCACGACTGGAGGTATGAGCAGTACCTTCCGCAAAGTGGACATTTTCTGTGCTACTGCCTGATGCCCAGAAGCCTATAATAAGATTCATGGGAAATCCTAGCCACAGAGAGCAGATGGATTCATAAAAAATATATATATATATATATTTTTAAGTAAAAAAAAAAGGTTTACTTGGCTAAAAAAAAATACCAGACTGATATTGACCAAAAATGATTTCACTCCTAACTTCCCAAAATACTTAACTTGAGGTTCTTGTCTGGAGCCCTGGGTAAAGGGGGGTGGGGGGTGGAAGAAGCATTGAGCCTGTCACGCTGCTGACTTGTTTAATGTGGAGGGTCCACTTCAAACTGCAATGAGGTGCTCCTGGAGAACAAGGAGGGGCATTAGGGCGCGATGGAAAAAGAACAGTGTTATCCCTTGTTGCTTGCTTTGCCGCACCAAGTTCACTTCAAAATGTTCAATGACCATCCACCCAAAGGAGAGAGTAGTTCTTCCTTCTCCATTGCAGCTCCTAGATGTGTCTGGTCCTGTGTGCAGTAGGGATCAGTGAATGACAGTTGAGTGGCGTGAGCAGCAGTGTTCCAGATAAGATTTGGAAGTGGGAGTATTTTACTCCCCATTTTTATTTTATGGGAGTATTCGCTAATTTTGAAGGAGTAATATTGGCTGATAACTTCTCATCTCTAGGGCTGGTGAGCAGTGTGCAGTTTGTAAGCCTCACGATTCCCCCAATTGTCTCTGAGGCTGTTTGTTAGAAGCAATGGAGCTACAAAGGCTTTCGAAACGCATGCACTGTTTTGCCTTTTGTTCTTTTTGGGTACAGGGGGGAGCGGGGGGGAAGTGCTGTCTCAATCCTTACCTTGCCCCACAGGTTCTCTACCTTGTACGGCTCTCTAGGGATGTTGCCATTTGAAGAAAGACTATTTTGGACTCAAGCCAAAATTGCTGCAGTGTTTTGTGTGCATATCTGCCATCTGTCCCAATATCTCCTAACTTGAAGCCAGTTTTTTTTTTGGGCTGCCCACAGGAGGCAGTAGCATCCAGTGGAGTCTGGTGGGTTTGGGATAAAATCGCCACTACGTGTGAGTTGAAGTTGGCCTTTTCCCAGAGAGGTCTTCTACCCTCCGACCCTTCTCCCCCACACTCCATGGCAGATAGATGGATTGGGATTTAAATGGCACCACGGGCGTGTCCAGGCTTTTGGAGGTGGTATGATTGCAGTCCCGTGTTCCCTCAATCTGCTCCCTCAGGCCTTGCGAACGTGATCAGCCAGTACAAAGCCTGAGCGGCACAGGCAGACTCCTGGTGGCTTTACAGTCTCCCTCGCCAATAGAGCTGTACTAAGAGCAGAGCCGGCCTTAGGTCAGAACAGGCCGGGCGACCGCCCGGGGTGCTATTAGCCCCCAGGGCGCCACCTTGGGGGGGTGGGGAGGGGTGGGGAGCCTTTCAAGGGCTACCCCGAGCTGGCTTGGTTGGAGAAGGGTAATTTTGAAATTTAAATGCTGGAGCGGGCACATTTAACAACACTGGGGTGCTGGCACCCTATTGAGATTATGGACCCACTCCAGCACCACAGCAGGGTGGTAATTATCATCTCAATAGGGAAGGCTAAATGCATTCTCCCACCACAAAAAGAGACATTTGGCGCCTCCATCCCCCCTCGCCCCATCCAACCCCCAAATGACCAGGGGCTCGGTGGGAGGGGGCGTCAAATTGTTATTTTTTCTGCCTGGGGCGCTGCTGCCACTAAGGCCGGCACTGGCTAAGAGGATGCCTGGATAGACGCGTTACCGAACACGGCAGCCTAGCGGCTTCAGGAGTTTTCTGGGGCCTTCCAAATGAGTTTTGAAAACGTTCTTATCTAGAAAAAAACGTACTCCTTAAAGCCTAACATCAAAACATATTTTTACCATCTAGGGCAGGGGATATATCAGCTAAGTATATGTTGCATACTGGACTCAAATCCCTCCTTTGACAACTAAGTGTGTGATCCTAGGCAAATTACTTTATTTTACTGTTCCTAATCTGTCAAAATGCAGCCCTACTGCACGCTATTCGAAAGAGTCACTCCTGGTATTGCTCCATATACAATAACCATCCCCATTCATGTATTGCATATCAGAGAACCTCCTGCACTGTAACCTTCCGAGTATGAAATACTGTCGCTCCTTGTGAGGTCATTTCCTGTGATATCACCTCTGGTGATGCCATTCTATAATTATAAGCAAAAAAGGGGCCTCGACCGACATTTGCGCACAGGTCCTTGATCCCCCTATTCTGCTTGAGTCCTACAACGTGGCACCCAAACTCTATCTCCCAGGCCAACCCTCACGGCATCCGTCACACAGCTCCCCCCCCCCCCACCTCTCACCGCGACTCGTGGTGCTGCTTACTCACTTCTGTGTCTTTGCCTTGTTATGTTGTCGAATCCCGATCGCAGTCTGTTCGTGACAAGTGTTGCTCGCTAACGAGCCTGCCCAGGTGTCTGTCTGTACAGATTGATGGATAGGGGGCGATGTGAGGAAAGCGCTATTCCTGCCACGTTCCTCTTGAATGAGTGTGAGGGCCTGGCTGGCACAGCTTGTGTGTACCCGGCACCGCCGACAGAATCTATGGGCCGGGGAAGGTGTGAGATCAAGTGACGTGCCTGGAAGCTCCTGTTAAAGCTCGAAGCACTGACATCTGTGCCCATGACAGCTCTTGGGGAGCTGCTTTATATTCTGCGTCGTGCTTGAATTGGGTGTCTGCAGAGGTGCAGACACATCAGTGCTGGCTTTCAGGGTTTGGCAAATTTGATTTGTGCATGGAGCCACACACCTCTCCCACCACAGAGCAATTGGCAGAGGGCTACCCCCATTGCTATATCAAGCTACCCCTTATTAGGGTTTAACTGCTCTGATCTGTTCTATGTGAAAATGTGTCCTGGGAAACAGTCGCCAGCTAGGCGGCTTTTTGTCTATTTTCCCCCTGCACCCTTCAACGCCCCCCCCACCCCCTCATATTCTAGGACAGGTCTTGATTAGTACTCTAACTCCAGTCCTAGAATATTTGGGCAAAGTGCTTGATTTTCGTGGGAGTGCAAATTTGGAGAAATGTTGCCCCCTGGCTATCTTTTCACTGGATACCATCTGATCAGGTTTTTTTTATTTCTTTTTAGCTAGCTTATGCCTCTCAAACAATAGCATCTTTATGTGGAGGTTAGATACCTGCAGCATTGTTCACCTTGGGCAAAGTGTGATAAATACCTACTGGCCTGCAGGATTGAGCTTTAGGACTTGGATGGCGGGGGTGGGGCAGGGGGGGGCGGTGGACATGAGAAGGGTAAAAGAAGCCAAAAAAGACAAAAGAAGAGGAAGACCGAGAACCAGAGTAAGAACGTAGATTAAGGGAGTGGGGCATGCTAGGGAAACGGGAGGCTATTATGACTGCAAAAATTAAATGTGGGTAATCTGGGGGAAAGAGAAGATGGGGCCTTTCAGAAAGCCTATTGGCCATACTTGTATACATCCACTCGGAGACGAAGATTAGAATAAGGTTGTACTTGCAGGGGGCAATGTCGAATGAGGTAAACACTTTTAATTACCCCCGACAGGGCTGTTTATTGGCTCCCTGCCTGTTCAACCTTTGTCATGGGAGAGTGTCTGCCAAAAGCAGCCTTTGTTAGCCCTCGGGTAGGATCGGAAAAAATAAGTTGGCTTACATACGCAGATGGTGTGATGCTCATGGACCACACCCAGATAGACCTGCAAAACATTTTTTTTTTTTTTTTACAATATACCATTGACAATGATTTTAAAACTAAATGCAGCAAAAACAAAAATAAGATTGAGGAATACAACGAAGAATATGGGTATAGATGGAGAACGGGAGATTCAATCAATTTAGGGTTTCATCTGACATCGAATCCCACTAAAGAAGCCTTATGATTGATTTGTTGGAGAAGGGAAAAGGTTTTTTTTATCACAGATTAAATAGATCGATTATCTCAATGGTTGTTTTTTTTATCATCAAACCTTATTGACTTCTACAAAGGGAAAGTTGTCCCCTCCATTATGTATGGGATTGAAACATCTTGCAGAATGCATTGATTTTAATAAGATAGAAGTACTAACACTTGTGAGATGTTGCCAGCCCCAGTCATCTGACACGATCTGGGTCAATTGTTAAAAGGCTGGTAGTAATGGAAAGTATTACAATTTTATAGGAGTTTCTTAAATCCACCAATGAATTCTTTTTATGAAGATTTTTTATTTTCAACCAACATAGAAGCAAACTCTCCCAGGGATATTTTTAAATCAAAAGTTGATATTTCAAGTTCGAATGCATAATCTATAATATGTCAACTGATTGACAATCCCTATGTGGTGAAAATAGCCTTTTTGAAAGCATTGGTATGGCACAAGAGAGGGAATATCGAAGTTCAAATTGTATGAACCTCTTTTCTGGCACATCCTGAGCCAAGGTACTATTCCTAAATATTGGCGAACACAATTCTTGAGGTTTAGAATGGTCCCCCCTGTGTTGCTTACAGGGGAAATAAACTATAAGGAGTAAAGGACTCAACATTATAAACACCTGCACACTTTTCGGGGCACCTGATGCCCCAGAAACAGTTTTGCACCTGTTTATTGAATGTCCTTCTCTCCAGAAACTGAGATGTCAAGTCTTTGAAAAATGTATTCACATAGGCCGTATGAAGACTGACTTTCTGTCAACCACGAGTAGCCGGTAATGAACTCACTACGGCAATAGCACTAATGAGATTTTTACATTCCATTAATCTAATCACACTGAAATAGGGATGACATTATAGCCAAGAACTTTCTGCACACGAAAGCACTTTAAATGCCTAACCATTTAGGCTTTTAACTAACTTTAAACAAATTGATAAACACTATCCAGTGCAATTCTATGAAATCCAGTTTCTCTGCACATTGAGAGCATGTTACATTTATTGCTATTTATTGTCTCTATTTTGCATCTTAGTATTTGTGGGAAAGGTTTTGTTGTAAATTAGAACACTAATAAAAAAATGTTTTTCAGTTTTTATTACTACCTTAAACGGAGGTACCAGGGACTGCATGGAGGTGAATGGGTTGGGAGATGTGGGTGGAAGACTAAAGGAATGCAGGGATTGAAAATAAGACTGGATAAACAGGAGCTAAAAGCAGCTCCTGGGTATCGAGCATTAACCAATGAGCAGCAGCTACCTCTTGGGGATGAGGAGCTAGTACAAAGTTACGCAAATCTAACTTCCCCATAAGATGCAAAGATAGAAATGTTTCCATTATTATTGACCCCTTATGCTTTAAATGTCATATAGAGGAGTCCTAATGCCGGTTTATAGATTGTCCCAAACGCACAAAGTTAATGTCACAAATGTATGTTTTTTTTTTTAGCATCAGTTGGTTTGGGCAGCCAAAAGTAACTCCTGGTAAACTGTTGATCTAAACCTAACCAGGCACTTCTGTACTACAAGCAGGAGCTAAATAGCTCCCAGCTCCCCTCAATTTCGAAGTCTGTAAGGGTCTAAAGGAAGACCTAAGAGTAAGGGACACGTTGTCATTAATTTGTAGTCTTCCAGCAGATGACCGTCCCATTTTCTTTTGATTCAGCTGTTTTCACGTATTCTGAAGAATGACTCCATGTCATAAGGATGTCACTTATCCAAACTTTGATTTGTTTTAAAAATATTTTTTTTTCTGGTGCGTTATTCCAATGGAAATCAACGACTGTTAATGCTTAGAATGCAGTGAATTGTTACATGAAAGCCCATAAATGGTTAACCGACATCCCAGTGAAATGCAGTCACTTGCCGTGATGGCATTCTGACCCTGTGAAGGGGGTGGGGGTCCCCCATCAATCACCCCTTAAACCTTCCAGAGTGCTTGCCATAGGCAGTGTTGCCTCAGAATTAGAATGAGAGTGTTGGGCGGGCCCCGGTCTCTGCCCCTTCTACCTAGGCTTGGCTGCAACTGTCAAGAACCCCATGGTATTACCCCACACCTGCTGTGTACGGTTCTGGCCAGTTTCCTTTTTCCTCTCTACTAAGACTACAGAGTCCAGAATTCCTTGCAGCGAAGGAGTGTGTGATCAACCCAACAGTGGGCTAGCCAGCACTGAACAGCAGGACTGGGGAGCGGTACACCCTGCAGACCGGCAACCAGGAAGCTCCAACACTCGAGCATAAGGACCTTGAGATTCACTGTTTTTTTGCAGGCCACCATTGGGGAGCTTTAGCGGACCCACATTTGAGAAGGAAACAAGTCTTCAGAGGCATGTTAAAGTCTCTTATCTGTATGACACGAACCCGCAGAAACGACAAGTTAGCGATTACCCTGGAGAACCAGGTGGGCGCCAGGATCAATGCGAGGCGGAGGAGGAGCATAAAAAGGGACATAGGAAACAGGGCAGTGTGGATTGTTCAGGTGAGATCAAGAGAGGTTAAGGCATACCAAGAGAACAGGCAGAGGAAGGGCAGTGCATGGGAGCATGGAGGAAGATTACAGAGAATGTGTGCAAGGTGTGTTAGGGGTTGGAGAGAGAAAGTGGTACTTGGGTGTGAGTTCATGTATGTTGGGGAGGGTGAATTAGACTAAGTGGGAGTGTAGGAGAGTGAGTGAGGCTGAGGAATGCGAATTTGTGAGTACAAAGAGTGTGACTGAGAGGAGGGGTGGAGCGTAGTGTGGAGTGGGAGGTGTGAGAAACCAGAAGGTGTCTCACCCACTAGTCCCTGCAGATCTCTCTCAGGTGGCCAGGGCACAGCCATCGCCTTTGGATCAAGACCCCGGGTGTGGACGAGTGCGGGAGAATCACCTGGGTGAGGGGTCTTCGGGGACTGGGACATCGGATGGTGAGACGCGTTATCCCTTTTTACTGTAGCACCTTTACCCCATCCTATCAGGATACACAGGAACTCTACCCTCCAGCCCCCTTTTCTTGCACAAACACTTTCACATGGACAGCCCTTCTGGGAGAAATCAGACTAACACCCGAGCAGTATACTTGATGTGTCCCAATACAATAGTCGAGCGAAGTCGGGCAGTTACTGACCATCACTCACACCTGACTTCCATTAAGCTTACCCACACGGATAAAAGGCAGAGCATGAAAGCACACATGGAAACAGCAGTTTTCAGACGTCAGCTGAACGAGAGAAGACGGCAAAACGGGAGATGATTACAAGGAGGGAAGTTCTCTTGATCTTCCCAACAAGAAATCGTTACTTTCAAGAGCCCTCAAAGCCAAAAGGTTAAGACCAGGAAACCAGTCTGAAGAATCCTGTATCGTGTGTCGGAGATACCCAGGGCCCTCCTGCATTACTAATCAAGGCAGCGATAAGTAGCAGCTGTGTGGTACCGTCCTTGGCTCCAAGAACAAAGCAGCGTCAGTGGAATCAACGCAGTCGGTGGGTTGGGGAGACCGATACAAGACCACTCTGTGTTGAAGCCAAGGTTGCAAGAGGCAACATTGTATGGCGAGCAATGGAACGAACATTGGTAAAACGTGTGTGATAAGACACAAGTAAAGTGGAACTGCTGATCAGTGTTTTAACTTTGAAGATACTTTGATATGATACCTTTGACGAGTGGTCAGGCACTGCGTGGGTGCTCAATCAAAGGTCTCTGTAAGGTGTCAAGCTGTGAAGTGGCATCAGTGAAAGTTAAAAGGGACGTATTAAGCAGACAACAAAGAATTGTGAATCGAAGTGGTCCAGCGACGAGTCAAGCAAAATGCTGCGCACAGTCGAAATTCGATTTTAATATAGTTTAGAAAGTTTGGAAAATTAGATAAATTTGGTCTGAGCCCGACCGAGGGAGACCAATTGAAGATTTTGTGTTAGTGGGTCTGAGCCCTGCAGAGGAGTACCTGGGGTGAACAGTGAATCACCAGAGAATTGTGCATATGAGAATCCTGAAGAGAAAGGCACAGAAGGTTCTGATATTGAGATTTTGAATTGCATCCTCGTGCTAGAAAAGCCAGAGTATGTACGAAGCTAGTGTGCACCGCCTTGTCCCGTGCTGAAAACCTGGCGAAAGGAAGCAAACGGCTCAACTATCCTGACATATCATTTGTATTTAGAAGTAAGGATTGGCAATAGGTTTATTAGTATAGGCCCTTCCATTTTCACCAAACCCTACTAGGACTGTGTTCCTTATTATTTGATGGCCGTAGCTTGCTCCCATCTTTAGATTTAGGATTAGATTGGCGTTTTTCAATACATGCAATAAACACCCTTGAACTGTGATCACTTGTGTCGGCCTTCACTGTTTGATTCCATGCCTTCCTTAGAGAGGACACTGGAGGCTAGTAGGAGGAGTGTAGTAGAGTAATGGGTGGAGCAGTAGATGGAAGAACATCGAAAGAACACCGAGGGAGAAGAGGGATAGGAGGGGGAAGAGAGGGTAGCAGAGAACATCAGTACAGCTGCTCATGTCAGTATGAGAAGTAAAGACCGTGAGACCTGGGTGATTGAAAGGCAGCACTTCTTGAGATCTTTTCTTCTTATGGGACCCCTGGTTAAGATCCAATTAGAAATTACCACAGGGAGCAAAAGAGATGAGGTCCTCGCTGCCTGCCAGATCCCGAGGAGCAGCCGTTTTTAGCATATTGTACTCAAAATGGCATTATCGCGTAGAAAAAGATGGTGTAGGTATTGTACCAGAAAAGTTACATGAAAATGCATTTCACTGCCACCAGCTTGTCATAGGCTCATCACAAGGGCACAAGAAATGTTGCAAGAATAAGTAAAAAGGCACCTAAAATACCCCTGCAACTCTTCACTGAATGTGGCTTGTGTTCCAGTAAAACACAGGAAAATCCTAATGGAAAAATGTCAACATTGGGCTCGTATTAACCCATTGCAATTCAGAAAGGAGCTCTAGACCCTCCCCCTTCAAGGAGCATACTTTTCACACACTGTAACACCCCCTTCCCTCACGCCTAACTACAGCTCCTGTTTTCCCCCAACATGTAATCCTGTTAACCCATTGTTGCATTAAACATCTGTCCGCTGGTTCTAGAAGCTAGATCAGTGCTTAAGAAAATTCAGAACATAAACATACATTGGGTACTCCACTGTTTTAATTACCAAGTGCCTGGATTTCCATGGGCTGCTAACCTGTACTAAGTTGAATGTTCTGTTACCAGCGCCACGATGCCTCAGGGCCGCTGGGCGCTTTATAAATCCAAATAAATAATTAAAACAAAATGACTAAAAAAGACGCCTCTGGACCCTTGCACTCCTGCTAATTTTTGCCTTATTTACCTTCTTGTATTTCTCTCTCAAAATCTTGAGCGGACTGCATATTCCCAGGTTGCTAGTTTGCTAAATCTTCTCTTCTACAGCCTCTCCACTCTGGATTCTGTTCTCGTTCTACTGAGATGGCTCTTTTGCATGTTTCTAACTTTCTTCTCTGTGTTAGTCATTCTAAATTCTCTTCTATACTTATTCTTCCTGATCTATCTGCAGTATTCGATACTGTTGGTCACACTCTTCTTTCCTCCCTTTCTTCCTTGGGTATTACTGGGTCTGTCCTTGAATGATTCCGCTCCTATCTTTCTAACTGTCCTATTCTGTAACTTGGGCTGGACACAACTCTTCCTCACTTCCTCTCCTCGATGGTGTCCCTCAAGGTTCTGCACTTGGTCTGCTCCTTTTCTCACTGTACGCTGCACCACTCTGTTCTTATTTCTTCATTTAATCTTTCCTCTCTGTATCGGCTCTTCTTCTCTTCATATTTTTCAATCTAACCTGAAGGCTCATATTCTCTCCTTTCTTTCTACTTGGTAACTTTGTTTCTCTCCCCCTCCTTCCGTTTTTAGGTTTTCACATTATCATGTAAATGATAGTTTTTCTAATATTTTGTAATGGCGCTTTTGGCAAAAGTGCTTTATAAATTAATTTAATTAAATGATTTGGTTTCATAGTGTGCTAACTGGATTCCCAACTTTTGCACCTGAATGTACCTAAATATCACGCGCAATGGACGTGTTCTATTTTTCCTTTTAAAATGCTCAACAATGCTGTAAAGCGCTGCTTAAAAAGTACAAAATCCGTCCACGTTTTAGTAAGTAGCCGATACAAACCAATTGGGATATGTGAACACCACTGTTGCAGCTTTCTTGGGATGTTGATGTACCCGCTCACACACAACTCCTCCTTTACTATTGGGAGAGCACAGTGTGGCCGACGGCACTGGGATTCTAGATGTTTAAAACTATTTATGCTTCATGTACTGGGATGAAGCATTGCATGCTATTTTGCTCGCCACTTTACTTTAAATTACCTGTCGTACCACAAATCAATGGGCTCTTATCCTGAAAGTGCGAGATAGGGCAGCCATGGCAGGTGCCCGCCTCACCGAAGGCTCTGGTGCCAGGTAATGACTTCTGTGGTTACTGATCAAACCCATGATTGATAATGCGGGCATAAAAGGGCTCTTTCAAATGCAGTCTCACGTGCTAAAAGCACCGTCCCGGAAGAGTACGTGTACTGCGTTAGATGGCTTGTAGGGCTCATTTCCGTATGGTAGTGATCTTTGCAGTAATATTTTATCAACAATCTGGGTTTATGTAGTGCTTGCTGCCAGACTTTTGGCAAGATAAAAAGAGGTTCGCTTTTGGAAAAATAAAGCCATTAAAGAGAGAATCGGTTTGGAAAGAAAAAGAAAGTTTACTTATACTAATTATCAAGAAGATGGCGCTGTCCATGAAACGGTTTAAGCGGCCGGATTATCCTGCTCCACTCCGGTTTCTCTTTATGTGGAAATTACTTAAATTATTCCAAATATTACTAAGGAGTTACACAATGGGGTGAATGAAAGAATGGCGCTAACGCTAGGAAATCACAGTCAAGATGCACAGATAATTCTGACAGTTGGACAATTTACCATGGCATGGATAGGGTTGCTTAGAGAGTGGAACAAAGACAAAGGGTCTTGATGGGGTAGGCTATGTTGCTATGGGATGGGGAATATTCACAATCTGCTCTTGAATTTGGGATTAGGAACAGTCAACCGGGTTCTGGACTCCAAGGCTCGGGTCACCAGGTAGCGGCAGACTCTCCTAGCAGAACGGCTGGATGGCAGGGTTATAGCGGGCATGCATTTAGTGGGCAAAAAGCCGGTCTGGTCACAGGATGCGCCCCAAAAGGGTACCACAGCTTTCCCCCTTGGTTATTGGGGTTTTAGTGGGATTTCTAGATCAAGGCCTTGCTGGGATAGGGTCAGCTATGCTTTGACCTGGCAGTAGAATCTGGAATCTGGCAAGATGAATGTAGAGTGTCAGGATACGCAGGCAATGGAAATTCAGGAGAGTCTGTGTCCAGAATTCTGTCAGCCTCCCTTATTTATAAGGCATGGTGACATCATAGGGTTATATGGTGGCGCAGGCTTAGCTGGGCACGCCTCTAAAGAACTGGATTGGTCAGGGGTGATTGTTACCGCCTTGCTGTCAGCTGGTTGAATTATTAGGGACATGACATCAGCTTTATGATGTGGCTTTACAATGCAAAGGATCATCCCACAGTTACTTTAGCTAAAATCATTCTTCACATAAATCACACATTTACGCAATTGTGGCATTTTTACAAATTATTTAGGCAGATTACATATTTCACGCAGAGCATAACAGTCCAACTCTAAAGTTTGTAAGACTCGGTTTTTGTCCGCTTAATAATAGTTTTTATCATTTTCGGTGAGAACTAATTAACATAACATCCTATAACTTCATACATGTGTAGAGATTATCATAAGGCATGTAAGTATTGAATTTCATGATTTCATGTGGCATCATGTACACTTTTCTCAAAATATCCAATTCTCTGCCATTTCTGTTCCCAATATGGCAGTGAAGGCTACCACATCTCGTTTAAAAGCCACAACAATTACATTTCAACTGTTACATTTTTACATTCCTGCAAAGTCCTGTTACAGAGATGAGTCTTAAAAGTTTATTAATACAATAGTCTTTTGAAACACATGGTCAGCATTGTCTCCCAAAGAAGGGCATAGCTTACAAGCCTGCTCTTGGGTTGGCTTTGAAGCTCCCAGTAAATGTTGCGAGGACGTGTGATTTTCCTATTTCACATGCATGTGTCCTAGAATCCCTATTGTAAGAGGCCTCTGCCCAGGCGAATGTCTGATGGGCATGGGATGTTTAGTGGTTTTGGTCCATTCAAAGTTTTCAAAGGTAGCAATTAGCACGCATGTGTCCTAGAACCTATTGTAGCTCCCTCTTTCGGAGTTTAGGCCACTCCTGTTGTCAGCCAAATGTCCCTTGAGCCATGGCAGAAAACATGTTTGGGCTGATTTCCCCAGTGTAGCCACTGCCATTATTTCTTTATTTTGTTTTGAATCAGAAGCAAGCCTGTTGAAATAAAACATCCAATATATGTTTACCAGCAAAACCCTCTTTACATTGCTAGGCAAGGACAAGTTTTTATTCAACATTGTACTTTTAAAACAGGCATTTCTTTTTGGTTTGAAAAAGCCCATTTTGACACATGGTAAATGCTGCTGGGATTTCTCTTTTTAAAAGGTTTTCTTTCATCTAACTTCCCAATATTGTTCCGCAGCCAGTTTCTTTTACACAGCAGTTTGTTCAAGACACAGGTTCACTGAAATTGACATATGCCCATAAAGCTAGAGTTTCTTTGAAGGATTGATTGTTGACATTTTGTAACCCAAAAGAGAAGAGTTCCCAGTTCTGGCCTGACACAGCCTGTCATGCAGGGATAACACTCTCTTCTGCTGTAGCACAATCTGGATATGGATGGGCATGTCAGGGTCTCACTTTTCAATGTAAAATATTCCCTTTTCAATGGTAACGTTTTGCAAGCAGCAGAGCAGCGCTGCTTTTGAATTTGTTTCTTTTGGTGCACACAAGAACACATACTGGCGGCCTTGCTCAGTGTGCTCTCTGTTCCAACTTGCCCAATAGTTGTTTGGCAAGATGGTACAGCCATCACATTTCTTTAGTGTAGCTGCAAAATACAGTTTTGAGGCGGGGCAATGGTGCTCCAAGGAGCCAGCACAGCCATTTTGCTGTTAACTGAAGTGCAGCTTTATCATGGATGAGGATTCTGCTGAGTGGGTCAATGTACCCCACATAGGGCATGTTCCCTCTGGACTGGGGGTGTGTGTGCACAGGTAAGGACATCAACTGTTCCAACGCCATACACTCTTAAATGCCAACATGCATGCATGCTCCAGAACACCCATGAGTGCTCCCCTTTAGGTGGGTAAGTATGGATGGTACAACTTGAAATGACGCTCTGCCCTCAGAATTAATTTCCCCTTATATTGGCCAATGTTTGCACCAGTAAACAAGGTTGCTCCCAGAGGCATCACAAGCAAGCCCCTTCTCCGAGTAGGGAACAGGAGACCAAAGGAAAGCCTGGCAACATTGATCCTGTTGCTGTTACCAACCAATAATTTGTTAAAGCCCTAATCTTCCGTTTGTTTGGCGTTGAATTGCCGGGGGCTGTCTCGCAGTGTTACGCTCACTTGGTCTCTGAGGAGGTGTTGTGGCACGGTTGCAACCCTCCCGGGGGTGAGGTCGCTCGGGTCTGACTTCGCCCTCTGCGCTTATGTGGTTACTTGTGGTAATAGGTGATGCTGCTCAGAACTGCTCATGCGTGGAGAATAGGGGGCATGAGTATGCCAGCTTGTGCGCCTCATCCCCTTCCAGACCCCTTCTCCTAAACCGTGGTTCCCATGGGATGCGCTGTCCCTGGAAAGCTCACCTGTTGATTAGTTTTGGCGAGCATTCTGTCCTGCTGCTCCTGGCAGGGGCGCTTGTATTATCTGGTTCCTTCACTGGTCCCTTGCACGTGGTAGTCTAGTCCCCTGCGACTAAGCCACTACACTTCAGGTAAGTGTTCCTGTTTGCCTTCGTCTTTCCTCGTCTGTTTTTGTTGTATTGTAAAGTTGTCTTGTATTGCTGTCCGTTCTGCTTTTGATATTTGCTCTTTTGCTTTCTTCCCTTGCAGGTAATGTTGCTGGCCCGGCAGAAGCTGCGGAGCTCGAGGCGGCAGCCAGAGGGAACGAGGAACGAAGCTGCAGCGGTACAGTAGTTGGTAAGTTGTTAACTAGGGGGCGCGCTGGGTTTAAATGCAGCGCGGCCCTTGGACGGATGTTCTCACCTTGTCTTTCTTCTTCTTCACAGGGTCCGAGTTCGTGGATGCGGAGCGCGGTGCTGCGGCATCGGGATCAAGATCACTGGATGTCAAAAGATGAGTCTGCAGATGAAGCGATGAAGCACCAGCTTCCTGGAGGTGAGTATGCAGGAGAACGCCTGGTTTCTAAGGTAAGTAAACTGGTCCAAGCGGCAGTGAGCGTCACGTTACACGTGAGAGCACAGTAACGCGAAGCACCGGCCTTAAGGATGGAGCAGCTTATATAGCTGACCTTCTGATGCCAGGCCCACCAGGTTCAGCCTGCCTGCCACACCCAATGAGTCAGCACATGAAGACCAGGCCTAGGGAGCCACACCCAATGAGTCGGCACATGAGGATGTTCTCTGGAATAAAGGCTTTCAGCTCCTGGAAAGTTCTTGTAAAATAAAAGGACTCCTGCATTGAAATAGTGTTCCTGCTCACATCTCTATATGAGCCTGGTGCCAGGACTGAGTCTAGCCAGAGCCCCCTGTGTTTATGGGTCCCAAAGGGACATAAGTGAGTTAAGTGACCCATTGCCCCCATTACTAGATGGTGTAGTTTTTATGTTCTGGGGCCTTGACACTTAGTGAATGATGTCTCGCACTGAGCTGGTTTTTCTTGTGGACCATGGTCTGACATTACATGACAAATTGCATTTCATACGTACATTTCAGACTGACTCCACGGTTGTGTTTTGGGTTGTTAAAGACATTGCCAAATAGATTTTGTATTCTAGGATCGACACGAAGCTTTGTACCTTAACTGAAGTCTGCCAGCACAGTAATGCTTGATGTTGGCAGTGTGCAGAGTTCTGGATCCTTGTTCAGCCGTGTAGTTCTATGATCTGTTTGGAGGAGGCATGGTGCTGTGGTTTAATCATCTATGTGAGTTTTGGGTAAGAGTGGTTTAATGGGTACAACTGTGAGCCATGCATTAGCACGCCCACAGCTATCTTTACTACATATGTTGGTATTGCTGACGTCCTGCAAGGCCTATCTGTGGTGATCCATTTATGTAGTCAAGCGGACAGAGGCATCAAAACGAAATTCAGTGTTGGCCAGAAATCAGTTACTGATTGAGCTGAATTTTGACAAATTTAAAGATCAAACCACCATCTGGGCAAGCATTCAGGATGGGTCTCATACCTATAAACAGTGTGATATATTGAGTGGGCACCTCACTCCTTGGAGCATAGTATCAACCGTTGCTGGTAATCTCACAACTGAATGTACAGTTTCACTCTTGGTCATCTCAGTGACCCCATGTATATTAATGGAGTCAGTCTCCCATCTGGGAAGACAATTATATTTCTGTTAAAACACTCTGTATTGTCACTCCAGTTTTCTCGATCTATAGATCCATGCCATATTCATTCAATGTGTGCGCAGGGGTGATAATTTGTGTCTGAGAGAGCTCATTGTTTCATTCAGGAGAGATAAAGTGGTCAAAAAACCCTGTATGTGGTATCAGGCTCATTTTGCCCCATGGCCCCTCCAGAGGGAGTGAGCAGGTTTTAAAACCCTGCTGATTCTGCTATCCGACAGGCTCGAGCCTTCTATCGCTTGCCCAATCACGGCTCCCAACATCCTGAGCGGCAGCTTTTGGACAGCAGGCAGCTCGGGACATGCCTGTTGCCAATTGAATGTAGACAGATCTATTTAGACACTGGGAGAGAGCCATGAATCCACATTGGTGGTGAAGTAGCACTCAACATACAGAACGCAATGGTATAGTGTTGCAGTCCTGCTGAGAAAGGACAATTCTGTGCATGTGAGCAGTAGGCTGGATCAGTGCTGCCCCATAAAAGGTGGAGAAGCCTTAGTGAGAAGTGGCAGTACTGTCCCAACGGTGAGAAGTGTAGTATTTTCACATTAACTATGCTTAAGAAATTTGGGTTATTGAATAGTGCTGCTACATTCTGAGTAATTCTATCCCTTTAACTACATGAGCTCTTGTATAACCACGACAGTGTTGAGTTATTCTGATGATGACAGACTTGTTCAATAGTTCTGGTTCTGTATCATTAAATGTACTTCAGATCTTTAGAGTATCAGAAGGATAGCTCAGGGGCAACGTGCTCGCCTTGGAAGCAAGACGACAGAGCAACACAGGTCTGATCCCTCGGTCCGCGCAACACAGGTTCGCTCCCTCGGTCCGCGCAACACAGGTTCGCTCCCTCAGTCCTCGCTTAGAAACCTCTGGGTAGTGTACATATTATAAATAACCAATTAAAATAAAAAGAAATACATCTGTTGAGAAGTGCTAGGGCCTTGTCAATAAGAGTGTAGCAGCTCAACTGAGAGGTGCTGATGTTGTCCCATCAAAAGTATAGCAGCTCCACTAAGATGAACTAGCATTGCCTCAACAAAAGCACCGTATTATCGCTGAGAAGATTCGACAATTATAGAAGCCCTGCAAACAGTCTCATTTGCCCTCTCCCTTCCCCTTCTCCCTGCCCCCTCCCTCGCTTTGCATCTGTGCCTCCATTTCACAAAATCCTTCTGTGTTGATTGTACCTCTGCGTCTGTTCACTCCTCTTTCCAAGAGGGGTGCACAGATGTACAAATACACCCAACCCAAAACGATTTTTAGAAATGGAGGCACAGATGCAAAGCAAGATCCTCTTGCTTTGCATCTGTCCCACAATTTCTAAACATCGTTTTTCACCGGCTTTTACCCGGGCCGCCAGAGACACAGTATGGATGGAACAAAGGGCCATCCATACTGCGTCTCTTCTCTCAGGCGGGGGGGGGGTCCTCAGCCCCGACTTCATTCGGCGGGGGGGGTAAGGAGCGTTCCCTGCAGCCCCCCCCCTACTCGGCGCCCCTGCCAAGGGTGTTGCACTCCTGAGAGAGACACAACAGCAGAGATACGTTTACTTTGTTAGGTCGCAGAAAGAATTGAAATCACGTTGAGCGTTTGATCCAACCCAATTCGGCACTCAAATTGAGTGCAGTGTACTATGTGATCAGCGGGACAGAGCGTCCATGGATAGCTGGGCTTGCAGAGACCTAGGCTTGGCTGATCCGCATTTCTTTTGGGCCGGTAGGTAGCTCCTTGAGGCATCTGAGTTTGGCAGTTGCATTGTTCTGGGTTTCTGGAGGTCCATAATCCGACATTGGATAGAAAAAACATTGCAGAATGGAAACTTTGCATACAACATAGCAGCCATACGAGGCTACCACTGTGTACCTGTCAGCATGGTCATGGTTTGCTTGCAGTTTGTGCTTGTGAAATGGCGCGTTTGGCTTCTGGGTTGCTAGTGTATGATGGCTTCAATGCATCATGGCCACATGTTATAATGAGTGATGCTGCAGTAGGGATATGTGAGGTTTTACTATTTCATCGGCAGATGGCACCACTCAATTTATCACAAATGAGTCTCCCAGGGCCGCCCCCTGGCACAGCATAACTTGACTTAACAAAGCATAGCCTATCATCAAATAATATTCCGTAAAATAGTTTAGCTTGGTCTTAAAAAAGCCACAAAGGGCATAATAGAACCCAGGAAACGACGTGGTGTGATCTATGTGAAAAATCACTGCTGGAAAGTATTAACTGTTTGATCCCACCAGTGGGGGAGTGAGGGACCTGGGAGGGTGGGGTGGTCATGCAGGTCGGTTAGGCACACGCACGCCTGGGTTGTAAATTAAGATTTTTCTCAGCACCTGACTCCCCCATAATAATTACATTTCTGGAGATGTATTAATACATTATAAAAGAAAGGAGGAGTTTCCTGTACTGTTATCAGTAAATTAGAAAAGGTCCACATCTTTTCAAAGTTTTTCTTGCATATTTTCTGCAAAGTACAATCCTGACGGGAATATTCACATTTGTTTGTTCCTGTAGTCTACCGGGTCAGACACTCGACTTTGGTCTGCTGATCCGAGTTTGAATCCTGGTCTCAACAAAAGTGGGTTGGTTACCTTAATTGGCACAAGTAGTTTTCCCGGATCCGAGACCCTGGGTGAAGTTTTTTTTGTTGCTGGATTTTGGATCCGGGAAAATCCAGCCCAATGACAAGGGGTAAAAGTTACTTCCCTCCAACGGTTTTTGCAGCTTATTCCAGACTCGCAACCCCAATCAGTCCACTCTTAAGCGTGATACTGACGCACTTCCATCCAACTGATATCCCCACAGACCTCACTTCAATAGGATTTTCACCCCCAAAACATGCTCATTGCTAGATTTCGTTTGTATAAGACAAATGATGCTTCGTTTTTTAAAAGCACTCTCCAAGTAAGTAGTCGTCGTTTCACATATTGCACAATATGTTGATGATTTTAAACACGTTTATTATGTTTGTTGTATATTTTGTCCCCTAAGGCATTTAACTGCCTCTTGCCCTACCTATCACATCAGGGCTAGTAATACCATGGTCATCAATTTAAAAAATGGTCTGCGTATGGTTGACCGGAGAGAGATTTCCACCCTGCTCAATACAGAACTGTACAAGTGTATGGTGAGCAGGTCCATCTGCAAACTTTATTGTATTATTTGCTTGTTTAGGGCTTTATTAAAATGAATGAATTGATACATTAATTGACATAATGCCAATGAAAATACAGAATAGAAAAAAGAAAAAATGGCAAATGTAATCCATCGAGACAGGAATTGTAGAATCAGGCAACCAAAAAAACCTGCCTGACCTTGAGTCTGCAAGACTTATAGCACCACACTAACCCATAAATAGCTTAAAGAAAAAGGGAAAGAGGGGCCCAAAGTCACAAGTATATTAAAAATAAAAACCATCAATGCCCAGTGGTTGCAATCTTAAGAGGAGGTACAATTCAAATGTACCCCACACACTGAGCAGAATGTCACCATTCCAGGGGCCTGCTCTCTGTTGTCCTTTCCCGTTCCAGAGACTGCAAAGGACTCAGAGGTATTCTTCCCTTCCTCTCCTTCCCCCAGAAGCTCACTGTCTCACGAGCCCTGGTTCTCTCAAAGCTGGACTACTGTAACAGCCTCTATCTTAATCTGCCTGCCTCCACTCTCCGCCCTCTGCAACTCATCCAGAACAGAACTGCGAGACTTGTCCTTGGCCTCAAGCCCAGGGACCGTATCTCTCCAGGACTGAAGTCTCTACACTGGCTCCCAGTGGCTGCGAGGATAAAGTTCAAAACCCTCTGCATTGGCCACAAGGCCTTCTGGGGCCTGGGGCCTAAATACCTTCAACTCTCTCTTCCTAAATATCTTCCTTCCCGAGCCCTTCGCTCATCCGTCTCCAACTCCCTCAGGGTCAGCCGCTTCTTGAAGCAACGAGCTGGGGGTAGATCTCTCTCCGCGGCAGGGGCCTCCCTCTGGAACAGCCTTCCTGCCTCCCTGAAACTTGAGGAGAACCATCTACGGTTCCGGAAGCACCTCAAAACCTTCCTCTTTGCTTCTGCTTTCTCTCTCCCGCTCCCCTGCTAATTCTTAGCTGAATCTGCACCGAATCTGCAACTGGGCCACTCTCGCCGACCTCGGTCCTGGGCCCAGCCACTCTCCACTTGCACTGCCTCCCTGGCAACCCCTGCACTGCGGGACTGTCTCTGTATCCCTACAGCCCCCGTTCCTAGCACTTGTCTGCACTTACCTTGCACTTGCCACCAGCTGGCCCTATTTATTTTATTCTACTTACCTTGTACTGCACTTCCCCCCTCCCCTTGCACTTTCTCCCTTCCCCCTACCCCTGCACTTGTGCGATCTGAATGACACCTGGCCTAGTAGGATCGTTGTCTGTCTTCCCCTGTTCCCCACCCCCTGCCTCGTCGCGCCTTGAAACACTTGAAACCATTGTGTATAAGCGCGTTACAAATGCCATATCATCATCACCCCCCGATGGTCTACACTTCACCTCCAGCGATTTATTGTTGCTCCAGCACTTCTCCGAGAACATTGTTCCCGCGGATTGATCCAATTGCCTGGTCAGTAGGTATGAAGTTCACCAGTCCATGAAGAGCTGCTATGGTGCCCCTCTCCACACATGACCATCGGGATGTAGTTTACCTACTCTACCCACAGTACACTCTCCACCCCTCATGGCTGCACTCGCTTCACGGTGCCTCCTCATTGAGAGATGGCCAATCGACCCCACCCCTCTTCTTGCCTCGGCCTACCAGCTCGCTCCATCCCCAGAGCGCTTACACCGTTGAAGGGGGCAGCACCACCAGCTCTCTGGAGCTTTGAAAGGGTGTGCAGCTCTAGGGATGGCCACTCAAGATCTCGCTGCTCAAAAGCACCCCTTGCCAGTGTGCTGTGCATTATGTGCCCAAAAGGGTTACATGCTTGGATCGCGATCACAAACATATTTGTAAAATATTAAAATATGAAATTCTTTTGTTTGCAAAAAGTTGTTTGATTTCATGCAAAGCAGCGAGAAACCCACATTCGTGCCATTTGTTTGTCTTCTTTCGGATGGTTATATATTTAATAAAATGGTGATCTACTCACGTGTTCGATTGTTTTCATTAGTGTGAGTGATTTATGTACAGACAATACTTTCTTTAGAACAAGCCAGAGAGATTTACTTAAGAAATGCAGATTTGAGACCATGATGAGTGACACAAAATACATGTTTGCAGGGTCTCATGATGTACTGTTTGGGTCCGGCTGAACCCTCTGCAAGCGATGCCTTCTCGTCAGAACCCTTCTCGATGTCGTGCCCCACTTAAAGCACTGGATGTATCCGTGAAAAGTTGTGGGCTTGTCTGGTTGTGTTGATTTTGGAACCCTGTGTGCATGGATTAAAGTGTGTGTGTGTGTGGTTGAAGCGCAGTATTTAAGATGTAGTGTGAGATGACTAGAGATGTGCTTCAACAATGGTTTTGCTTCTTGTTGCTGTATCTAATGAAGTGGCAGTGTTTTAAAAAAAAAAAAAAGTCAATTGGGATCTTACGTTGAGCTGCATGCTGGAATCCAGCCTGTAAGCGCAGGGCCGGGTTTTGAACTTGTGCCACTAAGAAGAGTTTTACTTGGAAGAGAAGCGTGCAATGTAACTGTGAAAGGCATTAGGCTAACTGATTATGTTAATGTTAAAGGATGTTTTCCACTGGCGCTCTGGCGGCTCTGAAAAGGGAAAGGGGGGTGTGAGGTGAGTTAGTGGGAATAAACTGGAAAAGTGTAAGAGAGCAGTTTGTTTATTTGTATGGTGCACCAAACTCAAAGGTAACAGGGCGCAGGCAGTACATGTAGGCGTTAGGCTTAGGTTACAGAGATTACAGTTACAATGGTGCAGTTACAGTGTGATGCAGTGGTGCAGTGATGTGCTGTTGGCGGCCTCAACCCAGTTAACTCTGTTGGGTGGGCTTTGGGTGTTTTCCGGTCGGTATTTGTTGTGTACTGTTGTGCGATTCTGTGTTTTTTTTTTTTGTTGCAGTGTAGTGAAGTGTGTGCGGATTGTTGTGTTTTAGGCTTGTGGTTCTGTTCGGTTAGAGTTTGAGTGGTGTATGCAGAGGGGTGAAATTATTAGTGGATTGGTTAATTGGCATTGCTGTCTGGACGTGAGGCGCTGAACATCCGCATTAGAATGGATTGCGTCCTCCAACGTATTTCACATCTTTGGCATGTAATGTCCACAGCTGTGCACTTCGGAAACTTTTTCGGCAGAGGGCGTCCTGCGTCAATGGCGTAGGGTCGATGTCCCTCGAAGGCCTCCGTCGAGGGCGGCGTCACTGGATGTTATAAATAGGACGCACGTGCCCATAGCCTCAGTTCCGTTTTTTCCACAAATGTGTTTGCTTCGAGAACTCGGCAAGCCTTGTGTATTCTTTGTGGAGAATGTCTTCCTTTTTGACCACTCCGACTCAGCGGTCTGGCTTCAAGACCTGCCGGGACTGCAAGTCTAAAATGTCGATCACCGACCCGCATCTCATTTGTTTGTGGTGCTTGGGCGAAAGTCACGACACTGACTGTTCCAAAGGCTACTTCCAAGTCTGTGAGACTTGTTATAGACTCCAGGCTCTCGGCTGTTCCGAGAGAGGACTTTTCCCTCCCTCTTGATGACATCTATGAGGAGGAGGAGAGGTGAGATTTTGATCTTGACCCTGTTGAGCCTGATGGGGCTCCTGTCTTTTCAGGGGCTAGCCAACTGGAAGAGTTGAGACAAACTCTTAATGACGCTAGTGGCCTGCACACTTCTCCGTAAGTGCAATTTGGCAGGCCTGAGCCTGGGGCTCATGGTGAGACGTCCTACAGTAGACTCATGGCTAGGGTCTCGGAGTATCTGGCCTGGTCCAGTCGTCCTGAAGATTTTGTGCAGGATGATCTTGGACATTTAGATAAAGGTCTGTCCTGTGACCCGGTGTTACAGTTTCATTTTACCTTACCGAAAAGGGTGGCGGCTGCTTGGCAGTCAACGGAATCTCTTCCGACTGTTAACAAATCGTTAACCAAAAAATACTGCCCTTCCGGTAGCGACCCCAGCTACCTATCCACTCACCCCACTCCTGAGAGTTTGGTTGAGGCGGCTACGGCCACTTCGAGGCAGGAGGTGTACCCTACCATCCCTCCAGATAGGGACGACAAACGCTTCGATGGTTGGGCATGCAAGGTGTTTTCTGCGGGAGTATGGCACTGATTCCACTTGTGCCTTGGCAAGATTTTCACACACTCTATGGAACTGTTTCTCTTGCGGCTGAGGATATTCCCGAGGGGTAAGAAAGGGATGGGATCCTTGCTCTCATGCAAGATGGCAAGGATGCCATGTGTGAATACCTTCAGTCGGGTTTGGACACGCCCGACAGTGTTAGCCGGTCCATGGCTGCGAGCACCGTTATACACAGACTTGCGAGGTTGCGGAAGTCGGGTTTTGCTCCGGATGTGCAAGCCCGTCTTTTGAACATACCCTTTGATGGCGTGCATTTGTTTGGCAGCAAAGCTGACAAGAGCCTTGAAAGGTTGCAGACCTCAAAAGCTACTGCAAAATCTTTAAGCGCAGCCGTCCGTCAACCTCTGCCTTTTCGTCCTAGGGGACAGCAGTGGAGGGGAGGTTCTTTTCGTTACTACTCCTCCTTTGGTAGAACGAGAGGAGCCGCCAGTCAAAGGGGGTCACCGTAAAAGTACCCGTGGTGGTCGGGGAAATAGTGGTGCCAAAGCTGCTCAGGCAGCTCCCGGAGCCGCTCCAACACAGTCATGAGGCCATGTCCCATGGTTTGCCGTTTGGGTGCAGATTGTCTCAGCATCTCGAAGAGTTGCGAGCCACTACTTCGGATGCCTGGGTTCTGGATACAATAGCCCACGGCTACTGCCTTCCCTTCCTTCAGCGGCCTCACGACAAACCACCGGGGAAACTCTTTGAAGCTTCCAGATCCTCTCCTTGTGCAGGAAATCTTGACCCTGCTAGAGAAAGGCGCTATAGAACTGGTGCCTGTAGCAGAGCGGAACCATGGTTGGTATTTCCCTTATTTTTTGATCCCAAAGAAAGACTGGGGGATTGAGACCCATCCTGGACTTGCGTTCGTTGAACAAACTTCTCAGGAAGAACATGTTCAAGATGGTCACGCTTTCTCAAGTTCTTCAGGCCCTTCAACCTCAGGATTGGGTGGTGTCTCTGGACCTACAGGATGCTTACTTTCATGTGCCGATTCTTCTCCAGCATGGGGACTGGCATGGATTCACATGGTCATGAATATTCCGCGTCGTCTGGCTGGGAAACCTCGGTAAAGAAAAAATCAGTTTTGTTTCTAAACTGTCTTTCTACTAGCAACCAATCACTGGTCTCTGGGTCATACTGCTCCCAGCCAATGACTGCCCTCTACTTAAGCCCCTTCTCTGGCAGCCATCTTCAGATTTTTACCGCATATTCAAGTGCTGGGAGTCCTTGTGATTTAGCTCTCGAGCTTTTACTACGTTTTACCATTTTTTCAAAGAGTTTACTCTTATATTTTCGGTCAATCGAGCATCAACCTCCACCGACTTCACTTCTGATTAACGGGGACCCGTTTCGGAATTTTCTTCGCCCCTCAAGGGCATCTTTTCGTCGTGCTTTCCACTTCTCTGAGGATTCCAGAAGATCTTTGAGGCCTACCCTGTGTGGACATGGCCCAGGACAAGGGAAGCGTGACGCCTGTTGGATCAAAGCTGTTCAGGAGCTGCCCTGGATGCGGACTTCAGAACGTCTTTAAAGAGGATGAGCACTCTCGGTGCCTCTACTGCCTCCACGATAACAAATAGCACGTGGAGAAGGACTGTGCGTTTTGTAAGAACATGTCCGAACAGACAATGAAGGATCGTCTGTTCGACTCACCAACTGGCTGTAGGGTAAGAGCCCAGCAGCAGGTGAGAAGAGGAAGAAATCCGAGCGGTCTTCTAAGATCTTTGAGGCCACTCCGGTGACGGGGGCCCAACAAAAGGCAAAGAACCGCAAGTCCGCGGGCACCGGGAGCGCCGATCGGTTTGGCTCCTCGGCTGCCAGGCAGGGCACACTATCACCAAAGCCATCAACCACGAGCCAATGCTCTGGCTCGATGAAGAGGAAGTCGGAGAACCCAGGTAAGCTTCGGGAGAAGTCCCGGTCGATCCCGACGGAGACAGCCGAGGGGGAGCAAGGCGGTGACCCTCCCCCCAAGGTGAAGGCCTCAGGCACGCACGCCCAAGGTCGTGAAGGTTCTGATTCACCCGGCTAGGGCCTGGATTGAGGGAGTCGTGGCGGCCCTGGCGAAACCTAAGGAGGCTTCCCCAGTGGAGGCGACTTCAGGGGCTAGAGTTTCCCTGACACCCAGGAGGGAATCTTCTTTTCTGCCTATCGAGAAGACCCCCGTGAAACCCCAGCAGGGATTCATGTGTTCTTGGCTATCATTAAGCTTGTCATCAGGAATGCATATCTGGCAGCAAACATATTGTAAAATCACTGATTTTGAACCTAGTGCAAGACCGTTACCAAAAACAGTCATAGGATGACGCAAAGGATCAAGATCAGAATTTAAGTGCGATTCCATAGCAGACGTAGAAGCATTTTTCAAATGATTACACATTTCATACCAACCAGGAGGAGGAGGAGGAGGAGGAGAAGGTCCAACAGTGATAGGAGAATCGTTGTGGTCTTGGTCACCCCAAGATTCATTCAGGGCCATCCTTTCACTTTCTTGGTATATTCGCTCCACACGTGATGGTAAACAGTTCGAATGATTCTGTTTTGATGAAATATACCCCTCACTATTTCCTAGCATTACAGTGCTATTCCACTCAGACACATCTTCAGATTGCAATTCAGTGTTTGTTTCAGCATACAACCGCAGGGGATTATGGTCATTGTAGTGCAAAAACTGAGCTTCTATCGAAGGGGCGGCTGAAGGAAAGGAAGCTGGGTAGGTGTATGGACGATATTATCGCTTAGGACATGCTTTGTGTCTCAAGATTAACTGAGCATTCATATGGGCGTTTATATGATGGACACTCATGAGACCCAGCGGGATTCTCCAAGTTTGTGGTTTGTTTTGGTACTTTGAGACCCTGTGTGCGTTCCTTTTAGTACTTAAAATATGCCCTTGTTTGGCTTCGATGTTCTGTAATTCTCAATGGAGAAATGCACAAACTCTGCCCACGTTTACAGAATTCTCATTGTTGTGTTTTCTTTCCCCTAGGCCCGCTACAAGCAGAGCTTGGACCCTACAGTGGATGAAGTCAAGAAGCTCTGTACCTCACTTCGCCGCAATGCCAAGGAGGAGCGTGTCCTCTTTCACTACAATGGACACGGAGTCCCACGACCGACCGTCAATGGCGAGATCTGGGTCTTCAACAAGGTATGTCCTCTATTGGCTGAGACCATCTCAGTCACCAATCACTACGTATGTGCTCTTGTGAGCGCATAATGGAAGACTTCTCTACCTGGCTATGGGTGCAACCTATTACCTTAGATTTGTAAAGATATGCAGTCTTGGAACTACAGGGTATGGTTGGCCTTTACAAAGACAAGCATCCTATTTAAATGCCCAAGCTCAGGCCTTTAAGTGGGGTTAGAAATCGAAGGGGGGGGCTCATTTGGGGTGTGGCTGGCGGGATGGGCGTGGCCTAAACATGTACAGAGACCATAGTAATAAATAGATATATAAATGTATACCTTACTATGGTTTGTGTAGTATACAAACCATCTTCTATAAACATAGAAATGTGTTGCTTATTTCTATGTTTATAAAAGATGGCTTGAAAGGTACACAAACCATAGTAAGGTACGCACACAAATATATAACATCTGTATATTTGTGGGCATACCTTATGGTATACGTACTTTTCAAGCCAGTTTTATAAAATATTTCTATGTTTATAAAAGATGGTTTGAAAAGTACACAATTCAAGCCATCTGTTATAAATCTTTGATTACGGACAAAGTTGACTTTGTCCGTCGAGCTTTATAACAGATGGCTTGAATTGTGTATTTTTCAAACCATCTTTTATAAACATAGAAATTAGCAGGAGTCCCCAGGTTCGCTCAAAGACTCCTCGTGACCTGGGGAGGGGAAACAAAAGGACAGTAACTTCCTCTTGCGAGCCCTCGCGCGAAAGACTTATGTGCAACATGGATTCAAGCTGGCAACCCTTCTGAGCACATAAGGCACACTGACCTTTCTGCTTATTTCATTTAGAACACCCTTAGAGTAATAAAGTGACAGCAAACTTCGAATCATAAATACCTATTTGTAAAGGGTTTCGCTTTTTGGAGTCCCGTGTTGGCTGTCCTGCTTTGGCAGGGGGATGTCTTTCATACATGTGTTTTTTTTCACTTTGTGTTATCGCAAGTCACCTGTGCGCGCTCACAGGTGCTTGACGTTGGATTCACGCAAGCTGCTTACTTCTTGGGGGCGGAGGGGGTCAGAGAGAGCCCCGGCGCAGGAACCATGTTTAGAGACTACCGTGGCTCTTCACTGGTTTGCCCCAGCTCACCAAAAGATTCCAGGCCTATGCACTGCGCCACACTTTTCAATAATGCTAAGCAAGTTGTGACTTGGGGCCCTATTCTCATCCAGGTGTTAAGTACTGAAAAGGATGTTGAAAGGCTTAACCTTTTCGGTACTTAAGACCTATTCGGAAGAATGCGCCACCTTCAGAAGTCGGAATGAATGCGCCACTTTCGGAATACATGTGGCAGTTGCTAGGGTGGGTTAGAAACCAACCTAGCAACCGCCACATTCGTAAACTGCCTTTTTGCAAGCCTATTCCTGTGGCACTCCTCCAGTTTAATATGTGCGTTAAACTAGTGCACATTTACGGTACCCTTTTGGTGCCGTTAAACTGGAGGAGTGCCACAAGAAGCTTTGTTTGGTGTAAATGGAAGTGCCCATACACCTGTGTTGTATGTCTATGGACACTTTCATGTACACCAAAGCAAGCAGCTTCAACGTTGCAGGATGCAACGTTGAAGCTGCTCGCTTTAAATGATTGTTCATATACACCACAAGGGTGTATATGAACACTTTCCTATACACAAAGTAACCAGCTTCAACATCCTGCAATGTTGAAGCTGCTCACTTTGGTGTGTAGGAACTGTGTTCTCGGCAGCATTTTCGTAAAATAACGAATATGTCGTTATTTTACAAAAATGCTGCCGAGATTGGATTGCACCCGTAACACTTTAGAACAGGCGCAATCCACACAGAGCACTGTCGTGCTCTACGAGGACGGCCAGGCCCACTTGAGACTAGGAGTGGAGCCTGGGCGTCCTCTTTTGGCGCAGTGAATCGTGCTATTTGGCACCTTCACTGCGCCAAGTTGAGAATAGGCCCCTGAGCTGGCTGAACACACTCCTTTCCTCCCCACATTGGCTTCTAATTTTCCTGAAACTTTCCCTTAGGTCAAATGATATTCCACTAGGATAACTGATAGAGAATTTGTTGCCGAAGTTAATGTGTCTGCTGTGAGACCACCGAGTTAACAATATGAGGGAAACGCAGTCCAGAATGTTACCAGGTGGCTTTTTTTAAATATCGGTTCGGGAATTCGATGTACCAGCAATGTCACTGTTTACTTATTATCCTGTGAAAGAGGCAGCACTGGTATATTATGTCGTTCTATGATTTCTTAAGGCAGGAATGCATGCTTTATTTAATGTCTCTAGCCTTCATGTTTCTTAGACTGATATACAATGGAGAGCGGATTTCCAGGTTCTAGGCTGGGGACAAGTGCTCGTGAGCCACCATTGCATATGCAGAGTTCATTCATCGTTTTTGGTATGGTTCTCTTTGCTAATGTACCGCAACTATCATCCAGGCAAGGGGAAATAACAGAATACATCTGCTGTCTCCTTCCCTCGCTCTCTGCGAACGAGCCGCTGTCCGCAGCGAGCCGATATCGGGGGCGGTTTACAGGGCACAAATCATAGGCTTACATCTGCAGCTCCCGCTGATCCCTTAATATTTGAAGCGAAGCTCGCAGGACACACACCCTGTTGCATTTAACAAGAACATTGTCCTGGCAGTGGGGCGGCAAATTCCTGGCAACGTTCCAGGGTACTTTCTGGGAGGGAGTGCGAATATCGTGGGGCCATGGCATTAAAAAGGAAATGAAAACGGCGGGTCTGCCATGCATTCAGAAAATGCTCCAGATTCATATCTTATCAAAGTGGTTTTCACTAGGGCTCCGCATATTTTATTAAATACATATGTATGTGTATTTGAGATTATCCACCCACCCCCCTTTGGCAATTACTTGCTAAATGGGGATTATGCAGTTTCCAGAAAAATCCACTTAGCACAATACCAGGTCACCTTGTTTGCAGTCGTCAACTGACTTATGTGCCCACTTAGCAGGTTATTGGCAGTTTCCATAATGCACATGATGGCAAACGGTCAATATGCCCAAATAGTACACCACTGCCGATTTACATTATTCCCACTTTTTATTTTTTATTTTGGTTTATTTAAAATGCATTTTTAGTTTAACGTGTACACTTTTTAGCATATCGTCTCCTAAAGCGTGGATTAAGACATATCCGGAAAATATTTGACCGCTGCTATGATCAGCAAAGTTTTCTCCCTTCCCATCAACGTCCTTCACCAGTTTTCTGTTGACCTTACTTTGTATCCCTCCAGGAAGCGTCCAAAATACAGTGCTATCTCCTCGGTTAGACCTGTGCAGTTCACATAGAGGTGAGTTGGATTTTCCACCGAACCTTCCGTGTTACAGAATCTCCAAGTACTGTTGGTTGGGCCCTGTTAAGCTCTTGAAGATATCACCTCTTTTGCACAAATGCAGTCTTATCCTCAGAAATTGTGATTTGATGCCAGGATCTGGGCATTTCTTCAGGTATTCAGGGGGCTTTACAAGACTTCTTACCTCCTGTGATCGGGAATAGTGAAGCTTGCATTTACTTGCTTCATCAGTGGTAATTATCCAGTCATATGTCCATAGTTTTTTCTTGGCTTTGTTTGGATTCAACAATAGTTCAGTGACTGTGGAGTCCATCTCCTTTAACAGAGACTTGCAGTCAGCAGTCCAATTTGCCATAACATTATTGGGCCTCCCTTTCAGTTCTGTTTTTATGAGGTCCAGCATAGGAGGTGTATTTCCACTCATGCATTTTCCCCAAATGTTCAGCAATTTCCACTCCGCTGAGGCTTTTAATGATGTTAAACCAAGTTATTTTCTGATAATCTGGATCAGAACTGATTTTGGGAGACCAACATTCTTTTTCCAGAATAGGCCTTCCAACCTAGCCCAATTCTTATGGGGGCAGCATCAAGAGAGCGCTTGCTCCGTATGTCAAGGTAGGAACCACTTTGACTTTGTAGAATTCGATTATCGGTAAGATTGAATATCAACAGAATTTACTTTCAGGGCTTGGTTAACCAAGGCTGTAGCTTTCCCCCTTAAGGAGCCAACAGTGTTTGTTTCAACTGTGCTGTTTGCAATTTGGATCCCTGCGTTTTTAAAGGAATCAACTGATGTTATTTCCGTGGTCCCCAGTCTCTACTTAAATGTGTTTTTCCTTATTTTTTTATAGTCGCGATCTTGGTTTTCTCTGTTAATTTGCATATTGTTTTCCTTGGCGTATTCCTCCAATCTTTTTAGCTGCCGTTGCAGACCTATAGCGGTGTAGTCGAGAAGGACGTGATTGTCCCTGTAGAGTGATTCATTTTCACCCCACCTATCTTAGGTGAGAAAAATCCGATTTTTTTTGTTCTCCATGAACTCCCCTAGGTCTGCAATATATACATTCAAAAGAGGGTGAGCTAGAAGTCATCCTTGCTTGACACTCCTGCCAGTTGGTATTATTTTACTCATTTACTCAGATGTATTTAGTCATACTCTTATTGAGGTATCTGTTTGTAGGCCTCTACGTTGTTCCAGAAGGTTTGTAGGGCAGTTCCAGTGCTCACATCTTTTACCAGAGACGTCTGATTATGCTGTCAAATACCTTTGAGAAGTCGATAAAATCCAGGTGCATCTTGGTTTTCATCTTCAGGGCTTTGGCTGTCAGAATGGTCAAGAGGAGGGCAAGGGTGGATGTCCCTAAGCCTTTGACAAAACCTAATCGAAAGATGTAATTTCTCTTTTCCTTGGTGACCCACTTTGCACTGAATTTGCATTTTCAATTTAATGCCATCTCATGTCTGGCTTCCTTTATGTTTGCTTGACTCATCAGTGTCCGCCCTGAACTGCCTGTTACAGCAGGTTTTACTTTCAGTTGCCGAAAAGAAGCAAGGCCAAGACTCCATATGGGAGTAGATTGCCTTAGTGGGTGGTAAGGCAGCAAACAGCAGTGGATACACGACCCCCTATACGCCTGCAGTGTCTGCTGTTGGTAATGCACCCCAAACAAATGCAATCCACAATATCAGTAAAAATGAAAACGTTGAATGAGTCCTGAGGAAGCAACATCGGACAAACCATGTGTAGCATAGAACTCTTAACAGAGAAACTAAATCAAACTAAATAATTTCACACTTGACACAAAATAAGAGTAAATATTCTTTGATGGGAGAGAGCCAAACATACCAGTCATTGTTTACTAACGACATTTACTATGGACCCGGTAGGAAATGGGCCGGAACAAGACAGAGCAGAGCTGCAGCAAAGTTGGTCTTGCCAGTGCACCATTCCACCCTGAGACCCAAACTCCCAAGGCCAAAAGTAGCTCCTGGTAGCTGTTGGTTTCAAGCTAACCAGACTTTACTATGCGAGAAGCAGGAGCTAAATAGCTCACAGCTCCCCTGAATGTTGAGCCCTGATGTGTCAACTTGTGTGGTTCAGGGAGACTCTTGAGTGAGTTTGACTCTACAGCGTCACCTGGCTCCTCTCGGCTGATTTTGCAATAAATTAGCTTTACGTACAAACGTGCACTCGCTTAGGTGGTGGGCCTGCTTTGGATTAAGGTGATTAGAGGCCCATCCACACATAGCCTTGAATTTTCATTGGATTCCTTACGGTCCACTCCTCCCCAAGGCCCAACCCTGGTGTGCCGATAGGCCCTTGGAGTTCTATGGTTGAAATGATGCAAAGGATGTATCCACCCACATGCATTCACAATTATTTGCACATGTCATTTTGCACTAAAGTCCCACATGAGAAAACATTTTATTTTACAAATAAGCATCACAATCTATATATTTTTGCGTTGCTCTACTCATGTTAGGCCTTTCTCGCTCTATCCTGGTGTCCCATATCTAGGTGCTGCGATTACATCTTGGGTTATTACAATTTTTATTACTGCATTTATTGGTGTCCCCATGTTAGGCCTTTCTCCCTCTATCCAGGTGTCCCAAATCTAGGCACTGCTATTGCACCTAGGGTTACATCATTTACTATTGTCCCAGTGCTAGGCATTTCTCCCTCTTTCCAGGTGTCCCATATCTAGGTGGTGCTATACATCTTGGGTTATTGCAATCTCTATTACAACATCTACTGTTGTCCCTTGATGGGCCTTTCTCCCGCCATCCAGGTGTCCCATATCTAGGTGCTGCTATTACATCTCGGGTTATTGCAATCTCTATTAGTACATCTACTGTTGTCCCGTGTTAGGCCTTTCTCCCTCTTCCCAAGTGTTTCAAATCTAGTCACTGCTATTAAACCTTAGATTACTGCATTTAGTATTGTCCCCCGTTTGTCCCTTTCTACCTCGATCCAGCCAGATATCCTAAATCTAGGTGCTGCTACTAAACCTAGGATTACTGCGACATTGCTGTCCCTTGTTGTGCTCTTTCTCTCCCCAGGTGTCCAAAATATTGGCACCGGTACAAAATCTATGGTCACTGTATTTACTGTTGTCACCTATTACATGTAGGGCCTCCCCTCTATCCCGGTCTATCAAATCCTACGTGCTGCCCTTGTCCTGCATGGAGATACCATATCTACAAAGGCCACCTCTCCATCCCCTCCTCACTCCCAGCCTTTCTGCACCACTCCCACACCCCCATGCCACCACCCCCATAATTCACCCCTCCCGGAGCAGACCCTCTGCTCTAGTACCCAACTTCATGAAACCCCCCTATATCCCACATCAGGTTGCCACCTACAACCCTTGGCCCGAACGATGCATTGAGCCCCCGTCAGCCCGCCAACCATCAGTCTACCTCGAACTCTAAGATCAGAGGAGCACTCTGGCGTGCCAAACACCACTTGCCTCAAACCCTCATGCTGCACACATCAACCCACCCAAACACATCAACATCCATCTTCCCCCAGTATTTATTGAGAACAGGCCCACACTCTCCGCCCTTACACCCCGCCCAATCTCAAACCCACAAGCCAGAGGAGCTCTCTGGTGCTCCAAACATCACAAATCTCCCGCACCACCACACCAACCTTTTGCCCACTGAAGAACTCCTCACCCTACCTCCCATGCCCCTTCCAAGCTCTACTTGACCACCGCCCACAGACCCCCCCTTTCATACCCTTTCCTTCCACTGAAGGTAGCACATCTCTACTCCTCTGTCACCAAAGCCCACAATAAACTGAATGAGTAACCAACCCTCTCCCTTGATGCTCCACTCCTCACCACTTCTCCATCGGTCCAACCTCCCATCTCTTCCAACCCCTACCTTCAGACCCCTCCATCTCCACCCCCTTGCTCTCGACTTCTCACCCAGTACACTTAAATCCCTAGCACCCTCCAGACTCCAACCACAAACAACTCCCCAAAACCCCCATACCACTAGTGCTCTATTCACCACCCTCCCCAACCCTCACCACCACGCCTCTCACCTACTACCACTCGCCTACTCTTCCCGCCTCCCATCAACCTAATCCTCTCACCCGACTCTCAAAGTGCACATGCAACCACACATCCCACTACCCCACTCATTAGTCGCAACTACCCGGACTGATCCTACCACGCCCCTCATCTCACCGACTTCCTCTGCCCACTGAGCACTCCCAGCGATTAGCAGCACCAAAGCCACCTCCCCTCATAAATTCACATGCATCCTTTTCAATGCCCGCTCCGTTGCAAGAAACCGGCACAGCATCTTTGACCTCCTATCCTTTGACAACTCTGACCTCATCTTTATCACCGAAATCTGGTTCTCTGGTGATTTTGCACCAGTCGCCCACAAGGCCTTCCCCCGTGGCTACTCGCTTATTGCCCACAACAGACCAACCAGAGATGGCAGAGTGGCAATCCTCCACAAACCTCATTTCTCCGTCTCACTTGTCGAAACCCAGACATGCAAATCCTTCTGTGAATCCCTTCTATTAAAACTCTTGCTACCATGAACACTCACCTGCAGCTTCCTACTCATCGACAGACCCCCTGGATACAACAGACATTTTTCCTACAACCTCTGTGACTCAATAGCTACCATTCAGGTAAATCACCCAACCCTTACACTATTGGGAGACTTCAATATCTGGTTCAATATGCCCAACAACCCCATGACCCTACCTCTGGTCGACAGTCTTGTTGCACTCAACCTCTCTCGACACAGCACTGGTCCAACTCATTCAGGTTGGCATACCCTTGATGTGATCTTCAGCTCCTATGACCTTCTCTCTATATCCAGTCCTAAACCGCTTATCTGGACAGACCACTCAGCCATCCCTTTCTCTATCCACACACCTGCCCCTCCTCCCACAGCACCCCTCTCCCCACAAATGCTGGAACAAAGTCAAGGTAGTCCCCAACCTAGACAAAGCCCTACTACTGTTCCCCAGCAACACTGTCCTGTGGTAGACCCTTAACCATTGAATCCTTTGACTCCTGGCTTAAGAAATTACTAATTCCTCTCGCCCCCTCACGTCCCACAACCTCACGCAAAGGGCAGTCCCCCAATGGTTTACGCCCCACTTGAAGACACTTAAAAATCAAAACACTCTGCAGCGCAAATGGCAAGCATCTAAAACCGTCCTCCGCAGATCCATGTTCTCCCTCCATCACCGAAATTACAAATCCGAGATCCGAAAGGCTGAAAAGGGTGATTACAATAAACACATTGTGTACTGTGGCAGCAGCAGCAAAGAAGTCCACAAGATCCTCTCAGAATTCATTAAACCTCCTTGCATCCACCCCTCCTGGTCCAGTTGTCCAGACTCCCTCTATGCCAACCTTCAACTCTTTCCAACCCATCTCGAGAGACTAGTTCCTAGAGGTACTATCTGGCAGCAGACCCTCGAACACCCCTCGACCCCTGCCCTGCCTCCCTTCTGAAAGAAATATTCTCTAATTGCGCAGTAGAACATGCAAGATCCATACTTAATGACTCCCTCACTTCTTGCACCTTTCCGGAAGCCTTTAAAATAGTGCATGTAAAATCACTTCTAAAAAGGGCATCCCTCGACCCACTGGACCTTAAGAATTACAGACCAATCTCCAACACCAGATTTCTTGCAAAACCCATTGACCAGACTGTATACTCCCAGCTCAACTGCTTCATAGAACACAACAAACTCCGCAACCCCTCACAATCAGGCTTCAGACCGCGCCATGGAACAGAACCCACTCTGATCTCGATCTGGGATGATCTCAATCTTGCGCCAGACCGAGGGTTGCACAGCTTTGATTCTCTTTGATCTGCTAGCAGCCTTTGACACTAAATATCTTCCTTCTCGGCTTTCGATCATCTGCCTCCAACTCCCTCAGGGTCAGTCGCTTCTCCAAGCAACAAGTTGGTGGTAGGTAGATCTTCGGCGAGTACCTCCCTCTGGAACAGCCTCCCTGAAACATTAGGAGAACCATCTCCGGTTCCGGGAACACCTCAAACCCTTCCTCTTTGCTTCTGCTTTCTCTCCTCCTCTCCCCTGCTGAATTCCTGGCTGAAACTGTACTGGTTACCTGGCCACGCTCTGATATCTGGCCCAGGTCCCCTCCCCTGCCAGTTACACACCTGCACTGCCTCCCTGGCAACCCCCGCACTTGGGGACAGTTTTCTGTACCCCTACAGTCCCCCACCAGCACTTGACACCTGATGTCTGCACTTACCCTTGCACGTGCCACCAGCTGGCCCTACTTCTCTTATTGTTTTTATTTATTCTATTATCCCATGTACTGCCTTGTCCGCATCCCCTCCCACTCTTATTCCCTTCCCCTGCACTTGCACGATTTGAATGACACTTGGCCTAGTAGGATCGCAGTCTGTCTTCCCTCTGTTCCCCCTCCCTTGCTGTGTCGTGCCTCGAAACACTTGTGTATAGGCGCGTTATAAATGCCATATCATATCATAGGATTTTGCTTAAGGCTTTAGGACTGATTATGCCCTATAATGGAACAATGTATATATCGTTTGTCAAGCTAAAGCTTCATCACTTGTATACTAGAGGCCTGGGCGGTACTAGCATAAAAGGCTTCTACTTCAGAAGTTACCAATAAATCTAGTTCTTGCACTTCATAAAGGTGCATTAGGCCATCAGGCTCAGGTATAATGCAGTTAAAATTTTGAATGCATCAGCCCGCATGTCCCAGAATATATGGTGTTAGAAGGGAGGCGCAGCTTGTTCTACACGAGTTTTCATGTATGTTCTCCCGATTAAAGTGCAGCAGGCCCCCGTTAACAAAAAATGTGGGACAGATCTGTGTTGTAATACCACCCCCTTCTTAATTCCCCCATCCTCGTCTCCCTGTACCGTCTCAAGCTCCCCCAGTCTACCATAGCACGTTTACCTCCAAGTTCGTCCTTCATGGCCTTCATGACCCACTTCCCATTCCCCCTTCCTGATCGTCACCTGCGCCTCTTTGCTACTTTGTGCCCATTCTGCTCCTTTCCATCATGCATCACGTCTATGCTCAGTTTGTATTCAACGCTTTTCCTCTGCCCGTCCCCTCTTCCCTCCGGCACTCTTGCCTTCTTACCTCTAGCTAGCGCCTGAGTCCTGCTTTTTGATCCCCCTCCTACCAGCTTCCAGGTTGCCCTTTTGCCTCCAACCATTAGTTAAGGATCAGGATCTGTGCTCGCCCGCACGATGGCAGGAAGCGCGTGCTTTGCTCGGGCCCCTGGGGGCCCCAGCGAATGTGATTAATTGGCACATGAGCTGGGTCAGCGGGCATAATCTGATTACAGTCGCTGTTCGTTAGCACACTGGCTTTGTCTCCGCTTTAATTAATGACCCGATGACGAATGCTGCCACCTGCGCACACAGAGAGCGACGGATTTAGCGCCCCTTCCACTCTGCGGCCTCCGCCCCAGGGGCTGGAGAAGGTACAGGAGCCTCTACTGTTGGGGAAACGTTGCTTCTTTCCATTATCAGTTTTGAAAGAACGTTGCTCTAAATGCTGATAGCGGAGTTTCAGTGGACGTGCACAAGTGATGTGTTGACACAACGGACAGTACTTCGACGTTTCCACAGCCCCTCATACGTGTACACACAGGGTTGGCTTTTGTAATAAGGGATTAATACCTTGCCGGGAGTACCAGTGGACCTCCACACCCTCCTCTCCTAGAAACTATTTGTATTTTCAAATATGTCCCAAATGGTAGCCCAAAAAGTTGAATATCCACACTTGATTTACCACCTCTACCGCCTGAGGAATTTCGCTAGAATTCATGGGTTGCATCTCATAGAAGAAATGTGTTTGGATAATTGAATGCCGAAAGGTAGCTGATGATATGATATGATCGTTTATTTATATAGCGCCTATACACATTGTGTTTCAAAGCGCTTCAAGGGAGGGAACACGGGAAAATACAACCACATTCTTACACGCCATGAACAGTAAGGATGTAAAATTAACTATTGTACTCGGCCTGACAATATTTCAGATGGTGCAAGAGCTAAGACATAGATAAGGAAGGGATGGGGAGAGTGGGAAGGAAATGGAAACAGGCAGGTGACACTCCGTACTAGGCCTGACGACATTTCTGGTAGAGCTGAGAAAAACAAAAGGGAGGGGAGGAACAAAACAAGCGACTATCATACTAGGCCTGACGACATTTCAGATAGTGCTGGAGGGGTGGTGGGGAGGAAAAACACAGTAATGGGAGGGTGGAGGAAACAGACGAGGTTGCTATCATATTAGGTCCAGGGACAATTCTGATAGAGTAAGTGCGTCGAAGTAAGGGGAGGAGATAGGAAAAGGGAGAAGGGAAAGGAGGAGAGAAAAGAGAGTAAGCAGTCAAAAAGAGTGGAGAAGCAAGAGTGGAGAGTGAATACAATTGCAGAAGTCAGTAGTAACACATAATGTTGCAAGCCAGGATACAAGATGAAGATGGGAACAGCATGATTCAGGGCCACCATGGGTACAAGATGCAAAGGAAGTTCAGCATGAGAGTTGAGAAAGAGTGACACACTGTGAATGAATGAAGTCTATAAAAGTCAAATCCAGCATTGGCCACAAGACAGTGATGGTGAAGGAAGGCACCATGTGGGCGGGCCTTGCTAAGTGGTGAAAAAGAGCAGCAGGCAGGAAGGTGGGCGGGGTGTAGGCCAGGTGACCTAGATCCACTTGCACCTGCTCCCCATCTGCAAAGGAAAAGATGCTGGAGGGCTCCTTAAGTAGGGAAACAGAGCGGGAAGCAGGAAGGCACCAGGTGGGCGGGGCTTACTAAGTGGTGAAAGAGCGCCAAGCAGTAAGGCACCAGTTGGGCGGGGGTTGCTTAGTGGTGAAAAAGAGCGCCAAGCAGTAAGGCACCAGTTGGGCGGGGCTTGCTAAGTGGTGAAAGAGCGGGAAGCAGGAAGGCACCAGGTGGGCGGGGCTTACTAAGTGGTGAAAAAGAGCGCCAAGCAGTAAGGCACCAGTTGGGCGGGGCTTGCTAAGTGGTGAAAGAGCGGCAGGCAGGAAGGCACCAGGTGGGCGGGGCTTAGGCCAGGTGACCTAGATCCACTTGCACCTGCTCCCCATCTGCCTGCAAAGGAAAAGAAGCTGGAGGGCTCCTTAAGTAGGGAAACAGAGCGGCAAGCAGGAAGGCACCAGGTGTGCGTGGCTATTGACGGGTATTAGGATGTGTAGGATATCCTTTTGAATGCAGACATTTAGATTATGGCAGCAGGCATTGGGTGCATAGGCTGGATTTTTTTACAGTAGAGAGGTAGCTAATGGCAGGTGGCACTGGATGCTTAGGATGGCATTCTGAATGCAGAAAAGTAGCTAATGACAGGTATTGAGTGTTTAGGGTCGCATTATGGATGCATGACGGGCATTGCGTGTATAGGGTCGCATTTTGAATGCAGAAAGGAAGCTAATGAGGCATCTGGTGCATTTTCAGTGCTGAAAGGAGGATACAGATGAGGTGGGTGTATAGGATGGCATTTTGTAGAGACATTATATTTGCAGCACCATAGCGTACCACCGTTTGGTCCAACACTCCTAAATCAGAGCACACTAAAATGCCACACCCTTAAAACACTAAGACCACTTTCTGCTGCATTTGGAAGCAAAGCACCATCCGTTTCCAACAAGTGATACCTTGAAATCTGCAAAACATTTGTAATCTGAGCCTACCATTGCTGTCCTTGAGATCACTGGGTTAAACCAAGACATTTCATTTCCGAGAGTTTGTTGCTAAAAGGTGTGGTGTTGAGAGACTGTATGGCAAGATATCAACCAAAGTCACCATTGTAAGTGTCTGTTCATTGGGATACAATTGCCCATATGTCAAACATAACAGAGGAGTTGGAGAGGGTAAAACCACCAACCCTTATCCCTTCAGAGGATACTGATGTTTGATGCATCATTCACATATATGCAAGAGTTGACAGGAAGACATAAGACAACACGCTTTGTGATTGTGAGTCAAGCTCTGAGGAAGACATTTGCCCCATGTAGCCATCTCAGCCAGGTGATATCGTAACATTTGATACACTTGTGCAAAGGAACATGGGGGCACTGTAATCTAAAAGAGGGCAGACAGATGAAGGCACGCCCACAAACGCTCACGCCAGACAAAATACAACCCACTAGGGGAAAAAAAGCCAAAGATTCTTGCAAGGATAACGATTTTAATCATACAGAAAGTAAGTGTGGCAGCAAAGAACTCTGCTTCCCAAGAACATTCTTCAAAAAAAATGGTACAAGCTGAATGTTATAAGGAAACAAATCCTCATCAGTGACGTAAACATATACAGCAAAAACATGTGCAGCTGGTTGATGAGACCTTATACATGGTCACCCCGGTCAATAAGAGATGCCAGGCCATTGGCCCCAGTCCTGTCCATCCGTCCATCACATGCGGTCTGCTGGGCTCATCCTCTCCAGGCAACCAAGGTAGACTTGGCAATTAGTTCCTGTGTAAGACAATGCTACTCTGTCATTATGCTGTGTACCTGTCAGACTCAGCAACTGGCACAGGGGGAGTCTAGGTCAGCCTGACCTACAAATTCTTCACTCATTCTCTATCGCATGGTCCACACCCAAGGATACCACCCTCGCTTTGGACTATCATTTATCCCTCCCTGTACCTTGCATTACAAATCTTATCATAGTGAGGTTAAGATGATACGGTCATGCCCTCAGATTTTTAATGGCTAAGTATTTTATGGTCAGTGGTCTGGGGTTGCCTACTATCGAGGAATTCAGGGGTCCAGGGACTGGGGCAGTTGTGGATGCCATAACTCATGGTTGTCTGGGTGGGGGTCGGAGGCCTGCTTTGGCCTAGCTGTGATAAACGTGCACTGTGGGGCACCTGGAACTGTTTTGTGGCCTTGCGAATATATGTGTTATCCTGAGAAGGAATGTTTCCTGCAACAGTTGCGGAACAAAGGAGAGTTTTTATGGAAGTTATCAGCGTGGGTCTCGCCATCATCATCAGCACTTGGGCCTTTTCAGGTTTCTTCGTTAGGTTTGTGGTTTGTGTCTACCGCGCAGCTATGCAGGACCAAATGTTTCTACCATAACTATAAAAAATGGCGTCTGTTTATATGCGTGCACTAAGTCTAAGCATCTACATTTCGCATAGTATTGTCCGTTTATGGTCCCATAGCATGCGCCCCCTGCCCTCCTGGTACATCATAAGTGTATTTATGGGATTTGCCTTACTCTAAAGTGCCTAGGGGGTGGGATAGGTTCATCTCCTTCTCATATTCCCCCCCTTGTGTTACTTCTACAGTAAACAATTCCGCTGCATGCATGCGTTCATTTTTCTTCCTCACTGTGGCCTCATATGGTGGGGTTCCCTTTATTGGTATCCATGCTCTACATACTGACCACAAACCTTTTCCTGCTTAAGGATATTCTTCGGGTGTGCATGTCATATAGATACATCCCCCATCTCATGCTAGATTGACCCATACTTCCAATTTTCAGTGTCTGGGGGTGGGACAATGGTGGGGTGGTATAGGCGGTCTTCATCTCCATAGGTGATGGGGACCATTCGAGGGATGGTGTAGTCGGTTTGTATTTCAATTTCTTTTGTATTACAAGGTATTTTTGAAACGCCAATTGATACCATCATCATTGCGCTACTAGCCACTGCTATGGCACAATCGAGGTGAACATGATGACACGTACCAGCATCTTTACAATTGCTCTGTACCAAGAAGGGACCCAATCAAAAGCTAGATCAAACCAGTGTTGGGGAGAATTCTCATTCATGGCTAATTTCCCTCACCTAGTGAGTCCCTCAGCAGCTTTGCTGGATTTCTGGGGTTTATTTTTTCCACCTGGTAAGAATGTGAGCCTTTTTCCCACTCTTACATGTGTTTTGCCATGTGTATTTCTACTGTTTGTGTGATCTTGGGCTCTGGAGCACACCACTCCATGAGCCCCACTTTTTGTGTGCTTTACACAGCACCTTCAGTGCAGTGACACAGGGTTGTCTTTTAGACTTCCCACTGACTCCATTTTTCTGGGGCTGACTACTGTCCCCTAGAAACATGTAAAGTTGCCATTGACTTCACTTTAAAACTACAGACCCAGTAAACACCATTTTACATGGAGTATTGGAAAGGGTTAATTCCTACCCCTTTTTGTCTGTGCCTCTCTGAGCTTTGTTTTGTTCTTTCAACATTTAGACTTGGCTGGTGGCAGTGGTATCTACCCTAACTTTTCTACTGCGATTATATTATATAAACGTGTTACTGTTTTAGGCTATTGTGGTAGCCTCGAACTTAAACCCGCTTGCCCAAATACTTTTTATTTTGGCTGCGGTCGAGTTTAGTAGCCATTTCTTTTTGTTAAAGTCCTTCTTGTGTCTTACTTTGCGCGGCAATCCAGGTTTGCCTTCTTTGTTCACTGTCTTTTGGCAGGCTTCTACGAAGAAGCCCTCCTTTGGTGCCTGGGTGTCTAGTTGGGCTGAATGTGAGGGAGGGGTGTAGTCCCCACCTGCACAGGGTCTCCTTGGAGACCCAAGTCGCACTTTGTGTTGATTGGCTGAGGTGGTTGTCCGGGCCGGACAACCCCCCTGCTGAGTGATTGACAGCCAGGCTGTGTGAATGGGGGATTTTCTTATAAAAGGCAGGACTCTTGGGCTGGAAGTGAGTCGCCACTGGAACTGCAATGAACCGAAGAGAAGCAGAGAAGAAGACGGCTGCTGCACCCCCGAGTCCCGATGAAGCCCTGCTGCAGTCCTGAGCTATCTACCCTTCAACGACCAGAGAAGATCCAGTCCGGAGTCGTCTTCCCTTGAGCCTGGTGGGGTCAACCAGCTGATCTTCCACAGCCAGAGGATCCTCTTTGTGGTCGAAATCGCTGCACACTGCTGTAGTGGTCCGGTTAGCCATCTGAAGAGCCTCTCCCGTTTTAAAGGAGCGCCCCTTTTATTCTCCGTCGCTGCTGCTGGCCTCATCCCTGGGTAGTGCAGATCCCTCCAGATGTCGTCCTTGTCTCCACGACTGAAGCACCAGGAACTGTGAGTCTGCAGGAAACTACCAGGAACAACTGCCGTGGCACCAGCGTTCTGCAACGAATAAGGTACTGTGTCCGACTTCAAGGAATTGGGGTGAACCCTTCTTCCTCACCAAAGGCTTGTCCTTTTCTTCCTTCCTCCTTATAACTTTTGCCTCCTCTTCTGACAATACCAAAGTACTCCTGGCAACCTTGAATCTTGAACTGTTCTAACTGTGTGATCCTCGGCAACAGGGACCCTGTTCCACTTGACACTGGCGCAGGCCTATTGACTTTTATTTTTGTGTCAGAAGGTGCCCTCTGATTCTCTCTACCTTGACAAAAGTATTGCCTATGATTTTTATCCCCAACTCTCTTGTGTTAATTCATGTGCTAAGTGGGTTTGACTACGGTTACATTTCTTTCCGCGGGTACGCATACCTTTAGTAAGACTGAACTGTCATTGCTGTCAAAAATTGATCGCATATGTATTCCCGGTAACGTCTTTTGTTTCATAACACGGGTCGGTCAAATACTAAGGTACTTACCTTGAGTTGTTCTGCACAAGGGGTATTGGGTGTGTAGTGTATTTGAAGTGTGGTTTTATTTTTACTAGAAACCTTGAGTCAGTGTTTCCTTGAGTCACAGTAATTGTGGTCCTTTGTGTAATCTCTACTACTGCTCATTTGCTCTTGAGATAAGTCTGGCTGCTCAGTCACTGCTACCACTCTTTCTGTGTAGTACAGGCTAGTACCAGAGGTGAACTTGTATTACCACTTGTAGTCTTAACTCTGTGCAGTGGTCCCTAAGGGCACTGCATAGGATTCTGCCTAACAACCAGTCTCCCCCTGTATTCCTTCTTTCTTCATGTAAACTCCTAATCCATGTTCTGCTGTGATTATGAGAGAGTGGCCCGTTCTTTGCGTCTACTGGGGGCACAAATGTGTAGCAAGAATCGCCAATCTTGCGGCAAACGCCTCCTTCCATCGCAGTCAGCATGTTGAGCACATACCTATTCTGCATCATCAGTCTTGGTGCTCTTAGCTTGACCTGTATGACGTTGAATCCGTGTTCAGTGTAATTCACGAGCTGCACCAGTTCCCAGCACACAATTTGCAGCCATTTGGCGTTGGTTGCTGCTTGTACTCCGGGTAGTGAGGGTGAAGCAAAAAAGGTTTCTGCTGAACTGAAAAGTCTGTATTCATCTGGGATCTTGGCGAGCAGTTCAGATGAATCTTTGGATAAATAATTACACCTTTTCTGAGTCCCAAGTCCCGCCCCTTTCCTCCATACTGCATGGCCTTCCCTCGCTAGGGAGGGGAAACTGAACCATTTTCACCAGAAACATTTCTATACCCCTTTAAATGTATGGGTGTGGGGGCATGGCACTGACTAAAATTAATTCCCTGGTGGAGACTTTCAAACCTAGGCAGAGAACATATTTTTTCCCCTGCTTAGTAGGTATTACCTCTGAGCAACAAAATGTTTTCTGAACACCAACCTCATCCAAGCAATCAGGGCGGAGGGTTAAAGATACTGACGAGCACCCTTTGTGGGGGCACATCCAAAAAATACACAAAGCAAGGAGGTATCTGTCCAGGCTTGACCAGAAGCTGGGTAGTTGAACTCTGAGTGTCGCCGTAGAGTTCTTCCTAACAATGTATTCCTTTGTACCCAGAAACTTTTAATCAAAAAGGAATCAAATAGTTGAAAGAGGGAAAACACCAGAGGAGACACCGGAGGCTGCAGAAGAAGAAAGATCAGGATCACTAACAATACTGAATCAGCAATGTTCACATCTAATCTATAGGAGGTCAGACTGAAGATTGAACCAAAAAACAGTGGCAAGCAGTATGTAGGATAGAAACAAGGAGTTGCAAACAATACTGAACTTACCAAAGTTAGAGGATGATAGATGCGTCGCCAAGGTGACACTCTGCACAACCCAACCCTCTTCCTAACACACAACAGCACGAGGACGCCTAGACGAGTGCAAAAAGTCTCTAGTCCAAGTGCCTGCCCGACGGAACGAGGACGCCTTTCACTCTATGCGCCAAGGGTATCAATCTCCAGTTAGTGTGCAATGTGTTGGGGTCATGCAGAGTAATTCCCAGGTAACAGCTTTCCTTCCTCCAGGTACTTGAGTTCTGGTGTAGTGTTGAGTCTGCTCGAACTGGCTGTAAACGTGAAGGGAGCCGAGTTCAATGAACAATGTTTCTGTTATTCCCGAAAAGGATATGAAATGGAAACATGGGTTCCAATAAGCCAAGGAGGGTCGATGCGGCGGTCCGGGTCGTTACGGTGCTGACTTTGCCTTGTTGTATTCAGTAGACAGAAGAATGGTCGATGCGGCGGTCCAGGTCGTAACCAAGGGAGTCTTCTGAGGGTAGGGGAACAAGGACAAGACAACAGGATTCACAAGAAAAAACATACCTAAAAGGTACACGAGCGCTAGCCTGGATTCGAAACGAAAATCAGAAGCGGCGAGTGTGAGAACCCGGAAGCATTATAACGGGTGGCCGCGCGATCGCCTAAACCCGCCTCTCCGAGGCAGCGTTGTGAAACGGGCATAGAGAGGACTCCATATTCGCCATGGCAATCTTGCAGCGTTTGCTTTCGGGGAGCGACAGAAATAGGAAGGAAATCCATGTTGGGTGTGGTTATTACGAGCTGTGGGATGTATTGACCCACTCCGCTGTGCTATGCGGCATCACTCTGATAGTTATGGGGCAAGAAACTGCAACAATGGCGGCAAAACCCTTATGCGCACCAAAAACCGTATTGTGCAACACAACAAAAAGATTGATGCACAACCTGCCACCCATGGTGCATGTGTGGTGGGATAGAGCACACACTACAGAAAGTGTGCCAGTGGTCTCCATGACCAGGAAGTGCAGAGAGAGAAGCAGCACTTTGCATATGAAACTCTAAAATGTGCCTATAAATGACATGTGCTTAGTTGCTAAAAACTCAAATGCCTATACACAACACTTCTCAACATTTAAAATCTTGCTTGGTGCTAAAATTCATGTAATCTAATGAAGCGTTGCGAGCATACAAATGTGAAGAGCAAAACATTTCTTCAGAAAAACGGATTGTCTGTAAACTGATAGCCCCTGTCAAAATCTGTGTGCACTACCCTGGGCTACCTGTGGATGACAGCTGTCAGATGAGCTCCTGATGAAACTTAAAAGTATTTAAACTAAAAGTCTGTCGGATTAGCAAACATGAAAGGATTGTTGCTAAAAGGAATAGTCTTAGTTGTGTTTTTGATCCCACAGATTTAAAGCTAAGAAAGTAATGTATTGGAGATTTGATGCAACAAGTTTGGTTTTTTGCTCGATTCTTAATTAGGAATAAATTAGCCTGGCTGAGCTACAACCCTTTGGAAGCGGAAAAACAGGTTTCTTTGAAGGGGAGGGGAAATCCTCTCAACAGAAACTCACTGGTAGATGACAGTTGTGGGTTAGACCAGACTCTTGTCTACAGAAAGAGAATGAACAATAGAAGACCCTTCAGCCCAGGAAACGAAGGTGTGAAAGTTGTCGTAAACTGCTCCTGGAAGGAACTCCCAAGGGAGGGGGCTGCTCCTGGACTGCAGGGAGAGACAAAGGGGCTGGGCCATTTGGTGTTAAGCATGAACAATGAACAATTTTTAAAGACTCATAACTTGTGATTCAAAGTGGTGAAAAATATACAAAGGACAGATTTGTTGAACTAACTTTTGGCTGCACGTTTTAAGAGGCGGTAGAACTGTGTAACATATTGTGGACAGGAATGGCAATATATGTGGTTTTATGTGAACTGTGTTATTGCTACAATTGTGAAACCTTACACACACGTCCCTATGGTAAACACACACATTTGTGGAAAGTTGCAGAAAGTTTGGAAAATGTGTTCATGGCAAAAAGGACAAAATTCTGTAGAAAGGTGAAACAAGATCCGACAGCTGTGGGATTTTGAGGAACAGCTACTACATAAAATATGGAATCTTTGTGTGTGATTTGTGTAGAGGTGACCAATGTAGAAATATGTATTTGTGATAAAACCCGATTTTGAGACCAGTGGCTAAAGGGAGGTTTCTAAGGACTGTAAAGCAAACCATAAAATGTGACATCATCCGGCCTTGATCCAATCACTCAGATGCAAGGCGGAGATGAGGTTTTGATCCAATCCCAGCTCACAGGGGCAAGCTTAGTTAAGCCGGCCCATACACCCATTTTGTGATGTCATTTGAAAGGATAAATAGAGACAGCTGACAACACAAAGGGACTCGCTGATCCACTCACTTTCCTGATTCCGGCAAAGCACTCTGATCCAGCATTCTACATCCAGCTTTAACATCCTTCCAGATCCAGATGCCAAGACTCTAGCCAGCAGTAGAGAACTATTGACTTCCAGAAAGGCCTAAAATCTTAAACTTATTCTAACAACCCAGTGAAGCGCTGTGGAGTGGGAAGGCCTTTTGAATTAGTATCCTGAAACTCTCTGGCTTGCTACCACAAGGCTTGCCTGAGGAACTCGCTATCCAGCTGATTGAAATACCCACAAACAAGGACAGATCCTGTGCAAATCCGGTGACCGGCCTCGCTGATCCAGTCCCGCCCCTGATGTGATGTCCTTTCATGACAGATCCAATTCATGACCAGAACTGACGGTCCAATTTAATAACTTATTCTGTGAGTATTAATAGGAAGAACAGTGACCCATAATACATCTGCATTGTATGATCCCAATCTCAAACCCATCCCATCTTTAATTCAGAACCATAGTATTGCTAGAACTATCTTTGCGCTGACTCTTTTCTCATCTGTGTTAGTAAACCCTAACTTCTTATTGATTTGATTAAGAAAAGTAAATCCCAGGAAGAAGTAGAGTATCCACAACAGGCGGGTTATGGTGATCACGTGACTGTAATATCCATCTGTGGCATTTGCTTTTTCATAGTCATAATCTAGTCTAATCAAACCCATCTGTCATTGTCAAAGCGCATTTCCGTTTTCCATTCTCGCGCCTATTTAAAAAACGACTCTTACTAAAACTATAACTCCCTCAGTTTTTATGATAGAAAAGAAATTTCAACTCCTACTTGTACCTAACATCCTTAGCTATCCCTAGAATCCTAAACCGCAGTGGATCACCCGTTATAGCGAAAATCGCGCAAGGAAAAGTTTGCAGCGAATTGAAATTCTGAAAGGTTTTACAAGTGTGAACTAGCTTTAAATTGTTTCCAACTTAGACTTTGGGATTTCAAATGTTTTCTTTTGACTAAATCATTGTTTGATTGTGTGCAACTGTTCAAAGCGGCTCACATAGGAATTTATGATAATTTAATTATTTTTGACCACATTAGGTGTTTTTGCTCTGTCAATTCCAAAGACAATTTCAAAGCCATTCAGACAGCGGAAAGTCAATTCCGTTTTTCTCTTGTGTTTGAAGGGAGAAGGTAGGAGTGATATTCTCATTGATTTGTGCTATTCCTGAATACCTGCTCTCTCCTCACATCTATTTAATTGCCTATTGGGGAGTTGAGGGAGAGCCATAGTGCCATCTGTTTCAAACCAAACCAAAAGTATTATTTTCTGTGCTGGATTTGTTTTGTGCTCATTACTCGATTCCTAGTGCATTAAAGATATTATTCAGTGTTCTTTCACCCCATTGGTGATTGTTGCTACCTATTTAAATATATTGTGACTAAATTCTATATACATAAATAAATATTTACCTTTGCGAACTAGCCTGATTCCTGGTTCAGTGTGACCGAGGCGGGGGCGGGGGGAGGTCTCAGGAGAAGGGTGTGATATGAGTGGTATATCTTTCAGAATATTGAACTTCTAGATAAAATAAATAAGGGTTTCATTTGCATGCCACATGCTGGGCGTGGCTTGGGTGTGTGGCAGATTGAAATCACTTAGAGAGCGGAAAGATATTTCTTTTGGCATAATATGGGTGATCCGCGTGTTTGCCTATTCAGAGAAGGCACAGCAAAAGAATGCAAAGGCGGAGCTCGTGCTCTACTCCTGACAGTATCGGATAACCCAAAGAAGCCTGAGCTTGGCATTCTCTCTAGCAAACACTGTGCGGCTTGACTGATGGGGTAGAAAGCATGCCCAACAGCATGACACATTTGGGGGTACCTTAAGACTACGCTGCTATTGGCTAAGGCTGATGTGACAGGGTGGGAGGTACTAGGTAGTCATTGTACCGATGGAAGAATTTCTTCAATGTCCCACAGGAGATAGAAAGTGGGCTATTGTTTACTGTTGCGCCCACATTCGCTTGAGGATCCATCTCAAGTAAGCAAGTCAGGTTTTGGGTGTCTCATTTTTGTTTGGCACGGAAATTCCCGGTTGCACTCTGAAAGTTGGAGTACTGCAACAGGAAAGAGAACCGTGACCAGCAAATGAGTTGGGAGGGATTGCGTCGATTAAGTGTAGTACCACTGATAAGTTTCCTGGCACATGGGTGGGCTGTGGTGTGAGTTTAGGGACTGCCTTGCCCATCACCCACCTCCTTTGACAGGGTCATGCCCCTGACCCTGTCACAGTAGATCGGTAGGGAGTGAAGAGCCAGATGGCTGTCCTTCTGTAAGAAGTTGCTGTACATTCAACATGAAATAACGAAATAGTTGTATGAATGATGTTGAGGATGGTAGAAAGGTTATAACAATTGCTGAAGGGGTTCTCACCTTGGGTGAGTCACGTGCATACCTCCTTGTTGATTGCTGTCAAACAGCTGTTGGTATGATGAAAGTTGAGTGATGACAGGGATGGGGTCGGACTTACTTTGTGATGGTACTTACTTTTAAAACACTTCTTGAAATGGATTGTGTCTTCCCACATATTCCTCATTTTATATCTCCATCTCCATATCCAGCTTCAGTTGATTCAGAATGTAGTTTTCCAGCACAGGGCGGCTGCGTGTCGATGCCTGTCGACTTGATAGCCCTCTGAGGCCTCTGTCTCGATGTCGATGCCATCAATGGTATAAAGCATGCGCAGCGGCCGGTGGCTTCAGTTCTGTTTTTCCGCGAAAGCTATCACTTCGGATACAGTGTACTTCGGTTTCCTATTGAGAATCTTCGAGTAAAAATCCCAAAAAATTGTATCTGTGTCTTCGACTCTAGGATTGGGGTTTAAGAAGTGCCAGGATTGTGCAGTGAAGATGTCTTTTACGGGCCCCCATCAGGTGCGTCTGTGGTGTCTCATTCTTCTCACGCTACCTTCGACTGTAAAACCTGCCTATCGATGATGGCGAAAGCCCTGAAAGAGGGAAGAGGAAAATTACCGACGGATGGGTCAAAATCCCCTTTGACTACCCCATCGAAAAGACAGTCTTCAGACGAGTCGAGAAATATTTCTCCTCGTCGAAAGAAGACAAAAAGAACGAGATCATGCAGTGGTTCTCACCACTCATCTTTGAAACATTCGTCGAAAAGGCGCACCATAGGTCGCCGTCTTCGCCGAGTTCCTCCCCAGAATGGGTAAAATGCCTGACAAAATCATCTTCTCTGGCTGAGTGGGAGAAGTTCAGAGTTAAAATGATGCAAGTATTCAAGAATGCGGCCTGAGCCCCCAAAGACCTATGAAAGCCATGTCTAGGTTGAAAAATACAACAAAAATAAGGGCAAAACCTGTGCACCCTCGGGCCCGGGATGCAAAGAAAAATCTCGAGAGTGGTCGAAGGATCCCTTGAGTGGAAACAAATCTTCTTCGAGAAAGATGTCATCGACGCCATTGGCGCCAAGACTCCTTGACGGACCATGACAAGTCCTCGACGCCGAAAGCTTTGAAGCCCTCGAAGATTTCGGTGACGCCACCAAGGATTAAAGAAAAATTGTATACACCACTACAAAGAGAGGATTTTTTTTTTGCCTCTTTCTTCGTTTTGAGGAAGCAGAACATTCCTCTGATGATACACAACATTTTGGTCTTCAATATGGGACACCTGGGGTCCCTGAACCCTTGATCTCAGAGGAATCAAGGTTAACACATTTACAGGAGTCTCTCAATTAGAGTTTGGGAGACATGACCCTACTGACCATGCTGAAGGGTCTTGCAGACAGTTGATGTCCAGGGTGGTGGAATAGATGTGCTGGAAAAGACAGACGCCAATATATGAACAGGATGATCTTACTGACATCCTAGATAAAGGACCCCAGGAGGATCCTATTCTTCCTTTTCATGTGGCATTGCAAAGGAGACTAAATACAAATTTGGGAGACGCCAGAATTAATTCCAACAGTGAATAAGAAACTAAATACAGGGCGTCCAGTAGTGACCCCACTTAACTGACAAAACATCCCACTCCTAAAAGATTAGTGGTACAGGCTGCCATATCCACCTCAAGACAAAATACATACCTGACTATTCCCCCAGACACATTTGACAAGCGTTTTCTCTGCTGGAAGTATGGCCCTAAAGTCAGCGAATGTTGCTACGTGCATGTTGGCCAGATTCACTCATTCTATTTGGGAATGTGTAGCAATGGCGGCTGAGCATATCCCCGAAGGAGAGGAAAGAAACTGATTTTTAAATCTTGTCAAGGATTGGAAGGACGCAATGTGCAAATCCCTCCAGACAGGTCTCGACACTGCTGACAGCATCAGCCGGGCCAGCTGTGGTTGATTAGTGACACAAACACTGTAGGGTTTGGTTCAGCAGTGATGTTGCAATAAAAGGATTGACTTCAGCTCCTGTGGCCGATGTAAAAGGTGCTTTATTTTGTGGGATATATTGACCCACTCAGCTGGGCTTTACCCCATCACTTTACTGCATTGGTGTAAGAAACAGCAAAATGGCTGTGCTGGCTCCTGTGCCAGGACCTCAAAATTGTGTTTTTACAACAACCAAAAAAAAAAAACTAGCTGCATCACCCTGCCACACACATTTCAGGCGGGGTGGAACAGAGTATACACTCACGGAATGTGCCCGTGTGCTCTGCAACATTTAACATGAAATTAATAGGCAGCATGGCCTTGCTGAAATCCCCAAAATTCCTATTCAGAATGAAACCTTTTTTTCACCCTTTAAAAATGCTGTTTTGAGGCTAAATCTATCCATTTACTATGAAACTGCTGTAATTGAAAAGATCCTGCCATGCCCAGGAGAAGTCATTGTGCATTAGCAAAACTAGGCCTAGTTCCTGAATGACAGGCCCAGTCATTTTAGCTTCGAAAGAAATCAGCAAGGATCTTTATTTTACTTGCACGGGAAAGCGCGTGTATTTCTCCACAATGTATCAAACACCAGCTGTCTTAAAAAGAACTTCAATGATCTGAGCCTGGTCAGTTTCATGTATGAGTGTTCAGATAAAACTTATGCTTCCAGGAAAATGACTTTGGCTGCAAGGCAGTATTGAAAAGGCAGATGGGGCTACAAAACCGAATTTAATTAAAGAAATTCTAGCAGTTTTCCACACGTGTAAAATGGGCTTTTGCAAAACTGAAGGAGGAAAAGGCCCATTTAAAGAGTAAATTGTTGAAGGAAAGCCTGCCATTAACCAGAATGTTGAAGAGGTTTGTGGCTGGTGATATATACACACATCGGCTATTTTTATTCCACACGGTTTAATTCAATACTCAGAATGAGATGATAAAGATGAAAACACATAGGCCGAGTTTGCAAGCTACCAAATAAAACCAGTTATTCAAGTTGCCTGCCCTGAAACGTCCCCCTAAGGGGAAGGGGACTATCATAAAAATCCTCAGCAGATACTGACAACCCGCTGATAATTATGGGACTTTTTACAGTGTAAAAGTGAGGGTGGGCTATATTTTGAAACTTGGTAAAATATATTGACACACTCTGGATAGAAACAGTGATATATGTTGAATTAAAAGAAAAGTATTAATATTGCAGACCTACATTATTGTACATACATTCCTCATGACAATCCCCCCATGTATAAAGTTGCAGAATTTTGAGTAATATGAATCCCATTGAAAAGCGTAAAGAACTGTCAGAGGAGCGAAACCAAGCCTCACGGACTGGTGGTTTGGATTGAAATGTGAGAAACAAAATATGTAACCTGTGTATCTGATTTACTAAGAGGTTGCAACTGCATAAATATCTGTTTATGGCAAAATTTTATTTTACTTCAAGTAACTCTGGGAGGTTTCTGGACACTGTAAAAATCACCCCATAAACATGACATCATTCCCTTAGAAATCCAACCAGCAGAGAGCAAGGCAGAGATTACTACCCTAGCCCAATCCTATTGTTAGGGGCGTGTGTAGTAAAGCCTGCCCCGTCACATACTGTGATGATGTCTCCTGGCATTATAAATAAGAGCCCCTGACAACACACACACTGTTTCCTGACCAATTCTTGATTTCCTGCCCAGCGTCCTGTCCTGTCCATGTCTTCATCTTGCATTTATCCATCTAAACTTCAGATCCCAACCACAAGGCCAAGCATTGCTGATTCTGCTTCAGCTAGGCCTCCATTCTAAAATAATCCCAATAATCAAGGGCAACGCTGTAGTGTTTGGGGAAGCATCCTGGATTAACCTGGCTTGCAACTCACTGTGTGCTGCTGCCACCATCCTGCTCTCCTGATGACCTATCTTATCTAGTAACCAGAAGTGCTACCCGGTAACCAGTCCATGCCCAGCTGTTCCATGCCTGCTGATTTTGTCCGGCTGTCCTGTTAGACCAGATCTGTGTGGCGACCAGAACTACTGACTGTCCAAAATCCAAACTAAAAGTGTATCAATAGGAACTATAGAAAACATAGTATACCTTGCCTTGCTTAGTTCTCTAAGTCATCCTATACTTATCCTGATAACTTATAATATTGTCACAATCATTCTTGCTACCCTGCTTTGATTAGTTGTGCTAACGCCAACATCTTTAATAATGTTGTCTTGTAAAATCCTAAACTATTAATCCTGTTTGGAGTGATCGGACTGGGTCCGCAAGGACGGGCGCGGCGGTGCTAGGGTTGAACTCGCAAGTCAACCCTGGGGCTTACTGTGTCTCAATCTGGTAGCCTAGCATGAATGCCCTAGTGTAGAGTAAACCTGTTTCTTGTCAAAACTGATTTCTTTGCCTTTTTCGCGCCTTCATTTTCTCAAAAACGCACCTCACTAGATCTTGCATGATGCAATCAATTTACCAGTTAGAGACCTCATTTCACTTCCATATTGTACCTAGGATCCATAGATACACCCCAACATAAAAATCGCTATTTAACATAATTCACCCGTTTTTATTAAAAACCGTTTTGGTAAATTCAGGCTGGAATTGCGAAAGTGTGTTAAATTTCCAACGTGTCATTTATTTTTAAAGTATTTTATTGGCATTTATCTTTTGTTAATTTTGTTTTTTCCAACGTGTCATTTTGATTATAAACTTTTAAATTTTCCATTTAATTTTGAATTGTATGCTTTTGCTCAATCTATTGCTTGTGATTGCTAGTATCTTTCCAGTGTTGCTCCAGTAAAGAATTGTTTTTGTTTCAAGCGTTTTATACACATTCATTGTTATTTATCCATTTGTGATTTAGCATTGCTGGGGTTTCAAATCTGTTTTTCTCTCTTGTTTGGAGAGGGAAGGTCGGATTTAAATTGTTTCTTAGTGGTCATTCCTGATTACCTACTGATTCTGTTTCTCCACTTAAAATTGATTATTTGTGGGTTGAGGGAACCTTGCAGGGAGAAATTTAACTCCAGTGCTATCTTACCTAAAATGAAAAAGTGCTCCTATTCCCTGGTGTTTTGTAGTTGTGTCAATAGAAGGTTAAACTAAGTGCATTGCTTACATTCATATTGTTCTTATCACCCCATTGGTGATTGCCGCCGCATGTTAAAAATTGTATGATTCTGAGGATTCCAATATGGCCGCCTAGGGAGTAGGACACAGTGCCCGCGCTCCTGACTGCACTGACTTGCTAGCCCGTCCGCTGCATTAGCAGCCCTCCCCGGCAATCGGACGGGCCGGTGGGGTTCCTTGGACTGTTTCCCGACCTCCTCAGCAGCTGACGGCTGCGGGAGGGACCGAAGCGGGCGCGGCCGGGGCGGCGGTGACGGCTTTGCGGCTCGGAGCTGGAGCAGCGTTCTCCAGTGAAAGCGGAGTTGGACCCCGCGGCCCGCAGGGTGTGCCTGGAGCTCATCGGCCGGCGGCCGCCGGGTGGTTGTTACCCCCCCTTGAGCCCCGGATCACCGTACCTAGAAGATACTGGCTGGCGGCCGCCGAGTTGTTGCTGCCCCTCCTCCCTGGTTGCCCGGAACATCGCCTGGCTGGTCTGCCTCTGCCGGCCAGCGCTTGAGGTGGAGGGGCTGCCTGAGGGCAGCCCTGGTGGGCATCGGACAGCACCCTCTGGAGATTTTGCAGCCCCTCCCCCTTTAAGGCTCACAAGGACGTCCGGGCGGCCTGCTTTTATCCGCAGGTGGCCAAGAGAAGCGGATTTTCACTGCCCCCCCTCCGTGGAGGTCTAACTTGGAAGGTGCGGAGAGGGGCCGAGGGAGTGTGGGGGACCTGTTGCTGAGTTCGTGGCAGGAGGCTGAGGGTGGCGTCCCAGCACAGCGGGGGCGTGGAGGCTCTGGGGTCCCGGGCTTGGAGGCGCTCCCTCATGTACTTAGCGCAGAGGGGCTGGGCCGTCCCTTGGATCGGAGGAAGGCATCCGGTGACCGCTAACCTGGTAAGCGTTTGCGGCCACTGATTGTGCTTTGGAGCGGGGGTCCCCCCATTACAATATTTGGGCACTGCAAGCAAGAAATTGATTAGTCTGGACTACTGGGGTTGCAACCTGGACCTGACTGGAAATTGCGCGGTTGCTTAGGGCCGTGACTTGGCTGAGGTACGGTCGGCCCTACCACCCCCAACCCGCATCTCCTCTGCCCGGAAGGTTTCTTCATTACATCAAACCAGCTCCCTGCTCTCTGGTGATAGGGGGGGCGCAGGCACTCTGATCAGTCATGTCAAGAATTAAGGGTAAAGACTGCCCACCCCAGGGGAAGACCCCCAAAAAGGTTTCAGAAGGCCCTCTGACGAAATTCTGGTCTTAAGAGGTGGAGATGGCTGAGGCTCCAGAGGCGGCTCAAGACTCCCCTGAGAGCGCCCCCGGGCTGACCCGCGAGGGTCAAGACAAGCCAATAACTCAAGCGATGCTTTCGCAGTTTATGGGGGAATTGGTGAAGAAGATCACGGCAGCGGGGCAACAGCAAATGGACAAGCTGCGAGAGGATCTGGCCGAAAGCCTAAGGGAACTTAAAAGAGATGTGAATAAAGTCGAGGAGAGAGTGGACATTAATGAGCGGGCCATATAAGAACTGACAGAGGACGCAAGAAAAGTGGACAACTTGTTGGAGACCCTGGCTGTAGCTACGCAAAACCTGGAGTTACAAGCAGAAGACCTGGAGAATAGGTCAAGAAGAGCGAACATTAGCGTTAAATCATTGCCGAAAGATATCCAGGATCAGGAGTTGGGCCCAGTCCTGAAAGCAATATTTGTGGACCTGCTGGAAGCTAATTCAGACCCTGAAATGCAGTTTGACAGAGTCCACAGGGTGGGACCGCGTAAGTCGGAGCCAGGATCTAGGCCGTCAGATGTGCTGGTGGCCTTCCATAGTTATGCAATGAAGGAGAAGGTTATGGAGAAAGCGAGAAGGGCCGCTCTCATCACTTACAACGGCCAGGAAATATCACTGTACCAGGACCTGGCGAGGATCACGCTAATTAAGAGGCAGCGGATGGGTCCTGTCCTACCTTAGATCACAGCAAATTCGTTACAGATGGGCCCACCCCTTTCGTTTGTCATTCATCTGGCAAGGTTCCCACCACAAGATCACGACTTGCGACCAGGGGATGTCCTTGTTGGGCCTGGAAGAGCAGGCCCCGCCCCCACTGGAGGGGGCAGAGGTGCTACCGGCTACACGTAAGCCATGGGAATGGTCTACAACCAAGCGCAGGAGAGGCCGCAAGAGAGCTACGGTGTCAGTTCACGGAGAGCCCATCACCGACGGAGCCAGGGTCCGTTCGGGGCAGTGTAGTCCCCCATCAGCTTCATAAGACATTCCTTTGCTGAGTTCATTTTACGATTTAGAGCCCGGGGAGGGCGCTACCATAAGCTGTTCAGTAGTGGTTGATGGGTTGTTCTATTGGGTGTAAGGGCTGCGGGTCTGGGGGAGGGGGATGTCGTGAGTCTTGGAATGGGAAAGGGTTTTCCTGCGTTGGAAGTCTCTGGGTTTGATAATGGGATCGGCTCTCGTGGAAAACTCACGAGGGGGGCTGAGGGCCAGTCGTTCCCGCCTAGAGGGGAGGAGCGGTTGGAGGTGAGGGGGGGGGGGTGGGAGAGGTGTTAAATCCAGGGTTCAGGGCTGGGCACCCCGGCAGAGTGCCCTTGGTAGGAGCGCAAGCTGCGAACAACAAATGAGGAACGGCTCAGAGAGTTCATTAGGGTTAATAAGGTCCACATGAAACGGGCAAATGGCTAGCTCTCAAGTCATAAAGTTTCTTTCCCTAAATGTGAATGGTCTCAGTTCCCAGGTTAAAAGGAGAAAGGTGGAGAGGTTTCTCAAGAGGGAACAGCCCCAGGTAGTGGCCCTGCAAGAGACACACGTGCATACAAAGGACTCACAGGATTAGATTTTGGGTCTACTCTAGATTGGTACAGGCCACACAAGCATGCAAGAAGGAGGGGGTTTTAATTGCGATACGGGAAGGGTCAGGTCTGTTTATTAGAGACATGCAGAAGGATAGTCAGGGATGTTATCTTGCGGTGTTACTTGAGGGGAAGGGCGAGGTCTTCACGGTGGCAACTCTATACACGCCCGATCAGGTCCAAGATGCCTTTTTACAAAAATCCCTCACACGATTAGGGAATTTCGCTTGGGGGAACATTCTCTTAATGGGGGACTTCAACTTAGCATGGGACCCCTCCATAGATGGGAGCTGCTATCGTGGGAGAGTCAGGGGGGTCCATCAGGGGATCTGGTGAGGAAAATGCGGGATTTGGCCCTGGTGGACACTTGGCGAGAACTTAACGGGCAGGCAAAGGGGTACACCTTCTACTCGCATGCGCATAGGTCGCATTCGGTGGTAGATTATGTGTGGATCTTGAAACCACTCTTGGGAAGGGTGACAGCTCTGGAGATAGGAGCGATCACATTGGGAGATCATTCTCCGCTCACCCTGGTAATTGCGGTACCCAGGGGTCTCCCGGCTGTTTGGAAATGGAGATACCCAACCTTGCTGTTTAGGGATCCGGTCCTGGTTAGTAAGAGATAGTAAGAGATAGAGGAGGAACTAGGTGATTACTCTAACCACAATAAGTGGGACGATACTACCCCTCAGATTTGGTGGGACGCCCTTAAGGCTACAATTAGGGGAAGGGTCCTTGCAATCAAAGCTAGAAGGGAAAGGGAACTGAGGTTGGAGGAATTACGACTGGAAGCAAGACTTAAGGTGGTTATGGCTCGCATGGGTACTAGATTGTCGGCTGCCACCAAAAAGGAATACAGGGCAGTGCAAGGTCAGCTGAACCTCATACAAACAAGAGCGGCCAAACGTAGCCTTCTCTGACAGCGACAATGGTATTATGTCAAAGGCAACAAAGCTGACCACTTGCTGGCCAGAAGGTTGCATAAGGAGGCAGGCGATGAGACTATACTAAAAGTAAAGGGTGAGGGAGGAGACTTGCTCACGTTGAACTCCGACATTGAGGCTGAATTTACTAAATTTTACGTTGCCCTCTATAGTTCAAGCTTCCCCATATGCACAGACCAGGAAGCATATTTACGTGATGTTGCCGTTCGACGGTTATCGCAGAACGATAGGAACGCGCTGGAAGTCGAGATTACCGTGGATGAAGTGAGGCGAGTTATTAACAACCTTCCATCCGGTAAAGCCCCCGGCCCTGATGGTATGTCTCTGAATTTTGCAAGACCCACAAAGAAATCCTGATTCCCATTCTCACTAAACTGTTTAACTGCAAAGGGGCGACAGGAAATCTCCCCATTTCTATGAATGAGGCCAAGGTAATCTTGATATATAAACGGGGAAAAGATCGGACTGACTGCGCGTCCTACCGCCCAATTGCTTTAATAAACGTGGATGCCAAAATTGATGCTAAAATCCTGCCTTGAATCCATCCTCCCCAAACTAATTCATCGTAACCAGTCAGGGTCTATAAAAGGCAGACAAACCTCAAATAATGTTAGACGTCTGGCACACCTGGTTGAAAAGTCTCAGAAAAAGAATATCCCGGACCTTCTTCTGACGATTGACGCCGAGAAGGCTTTTGATCGGGTTGAGTGGGGCTTCTTGTTTGCGACCTTGGGTCGAATGGGATTTGGCCCGGGATTTACTACTCGATTAAGGGCAAACTATCGAAACCCAGTTATACGACTGGCGATAAATGGCCAATTCTCTGTCCCGATACGGGTGGGAAGAGGCACCAAGCAGGGCTGCCCGATGACGCCGCTCCTTTATGCCCTCCACCTGGAACCGTTTTTGGAGACGGTGAGAGAGGCTGATGATATCAAGGGAATCCCATTTGGGGGTGAGATCCATAAGATTGCAGCTTTTGCTGTTGATATGATCTTGTCATTGACCCACCCTATCATCTCATTACAGGCTGTGGGAAGAGAGCTCAACAGATTTGGGCAGGTAGCGGGCCTAAAAATCAATGGCCACAAGTCTGAAGCGCTTCCCCTTACCTTGTCACCATCCGCTACCCAAGACCTCAGAAAGGTTTATAACTATAGATGGGTGGACTCCTCGCTGAAGTATTTGGGGATCCAGCTGACCAAGACTGTGAAGCAATTATATATAGCAAATTGCCCCCCGCTCCTTCAGAAGGGGAAATCGAAGCTGGTGGACTGGGGCCCCCTGGAGATATCCTGGTTGGGTAGAATCAACACCTTAAAGATGGCAATTCTTCCTCTGCTCCTGTATCATTTCGCGGCCCTACCGGTCCGAGTCCCTACTTCTTTCTTCAGAGCCCTGCAAAAAATAACTAGTAGGTTTGTATGGAACCGAAAGCGTCCAAGGGTGGCGGCATCCACTATGAAAGCCTTGCCGGACAGAGGGGGGAGTAGGGGAACCAGACATCAGAGTGTACTTTCTAGCAGCACAGATGAGGGTCATTAGGGACTGGCAAAGGGATGACAGGGGCAAGGTGTGGAGGTCGATGGACAGAGCAGTGGTGGGGAAAGATTTGGAGGGCGTCCTGTGGGTGCCAAAGCAAGATAGGCCGAACGGAATGTATTGTAGTGCAATAACATCAACGACAGGGGATGCATGGGATCAAGCCATCGTGAGAGCCCGGATCACCTCCTTCCCCTCCCCGTACTCACCCCTGCATGGTAACCCACAATTCTCTCCAGCGGCCTCGTACGAGCTGAGCTTTGATCCATGGCTTTCTGGAGGCTGCAGGATGCTGCGAGATATGCTAGTGGGGGCGAGGTGAAGCAGTTCGAGCAGTGTAAGAAGGACTTTGGAGTGGGGGAGAAGCAGAGGTTTTCGTACCTCCAGATCAGGCATTGGATTTCCCATCCGTCAGTAAAGCAGGCGGGTCTCGCTCCCTTTACTCATTTTGAAAAATATCTAGACACTGAGTCGGGTGACAGAGGGGTGGTCTCATCCATTTACAAACTCCTAAAATGGGAAGAAACTATACACTCCAAGACTTACATGAGCAAATGGGCACACAATCGTGGGTCAGGCATAGAGGAACAGGAATGGCTCAGGCTGTGAAACTTGCAAGGTCTATTCAAATCCGTGAGATTTGGTTGAAGCTCCTACTGAGATGGCACCGCACCCCGCTCAGGTTAAATAAAATGTACCCCATGATTTCAGTGAAATGTTGGAGGGAATGCGGTGCAGTGGGCTCCTGGGCTCACATTTGGTGGGAGTGCCCGAAACTTGATCTATTTTGGTCTCTAGTTCAGCGGGCGATTGCCCAGGTGTTGGGGCTCCAGCAGACCGGCGGTAGGGGTTGGGACTTGCTGGGCCTTAATGTGATCTTCACAACCCTGCCCACCAAAGCTGACCGTAAACTGTATGCGATAATGATGATGTCGGCTGCATTGGTCCTAGCTAGAAAGTGGAATTCAATGGACCCTCCACAGGAGCATGAGTGGGTTGCGAACCTTTGGACACTGGTCGCAATGGAATGGCTCACCTACTCGATCCAGGGGTCTCACATGGGGTTTTATTCGGACTGAGCCAGTCTTTTGTCATTTCTAAGGGAGGGTGCCCGCCTTGCCTGGTGCCCAAAGGCGATGGAACTAGTGGGCATAATCCGCCCTCAGGACGAATCAGACCTGTGAATTCACGTCTGCCGTTAATAATGTCTTTATTTCATTTGTTGAATTTGAGTTGTCTCTGAATCCATTAGATCTGCGGTGGGGAGGGGAGGGAAGGGAAGGGGTGGGAGTTTAAGGGAAGGTTTGTTGGTTTCTAATTCATACGTGTTTCTATGAAAATCTGCCAATAAAAATGTATTGAAAAAAGAAAGTGTATGATTCTTTTAATTTTCAAATAAATAAATATTATATTTTATCAACCAGCCTGGTTCATGGTCCAGTGTGACCCGGGGTATTTGAAAAGGTGGTTTGATATGAGTGGTGCATCATCTCAATATTGAATCTAATCTAACATAAGCATTTCAATTGTACGCTGCATACTGGGCTGAGACTAAGGTGTGCATCGCCTGATTGAAATCCTTAACAATTTTAACCAAGTGGATTTCACCAGTCTCTTAGTTAAGGTTGTTTTAGACCAATCCTAATGCTGCTTTTCGGTGTGGTGTTGGTATTAAGTGACTTATGGAGGATGTGTGCGTGAGACCAATCCAATTCTCTCCACCCTTGGCAGTGATAGCGTTTGTGGTATTGTGCGGAGGGAACATCTTGCAGTTCCAAATCCATAGAAAAATTGTGCAGTGTACCAACATGGTTTGTGGAGCCTGCTCATGCACTCTTGTGTGTTGGATGTTGGTTATAAACCAGGTTTTACTTTGCCACAGCCTGGTCATGATCTTCAGTTGGTTGGTTGCCTGGAATTAAACAAAAGACCCTCGTTGGTGCTTATTGTCTAAGCTTAGGACTGTTATTAAGTCTGCATTGCCATATCTGAGCTTTCCGACTGGCCCTTATTGGATAAACTGCTTCTTGGTAGTTTCTAGGTCCATTCCCTCGAAGGTACGGGGGTGATGCCCTGGACTTTGCATTTGAATGGAATTCAACAGTGTCCGAGAGCCAACTAGATGTGTTGCCATGTTCCCAGTCTCCAGAGAAGTCTTGCTGCTCACATTTGCACTCTTTGTAGGTGATGTAGTAGCTATTCCTGTAAACCTATGTAAGAATTGTTGGAATAATCCAGTCTTGAGGTTATGAAGGCCATGACTGTCCTGGTTCTATCTGGGAAATTCAGGAATAGTATGAAGCAACAGATGGATGTTAAATCGGAAGAAGCAGCTGATAAGTGAACCTGTCTGACGTTTTCTCCAATCTGGGCAGTTATATAGATGGTTTTGATAGTTTGAGTTGTGTTACTCGCTGATAAGTATTACTGAATTACTTGATTTCTTAAAAATGTCTTTCTGGCCACATTGTACAGACTCTATGAAATGTCTGTAGTGGGAATTCTTGGCATTTACTATCTGTGCCCTCTGGCTCGAGAGCTTTCAGTAGTAGGCAGGTTTGTCTAGTGTTCTTTGATGCTTGTTCTTTCCTGCTGTTTTCTTTCTTGAGGTTAAGTTTTCAAGATGGATTTTCAGATCAGCCTTCTGGGAGGGTTCTGAGAGGCCACCCTCATTAGCAAACAGGACATTTGGCATTCGGTCTATCCAAAAACTATCAAGGTAGTGTAGTAGATCAGGAGGGCAAGACAATAGGAGATATAGTGGTTGTGCAATGGTACAAAAAGCCACACGCAGCACTCAAATCAAATTAGACAGAAGTATAAAAACACTCTATTAGGCATTAAAAATACCCTTGACAGGTAAAATCACATGTATGCAGCCACACAAATAAGGGGTATATCGACCACTTTCACTCCTTAACAATAGGTCAAAACTCTCAAAAAATAAAAATGGGGAGTAAAAATACTTGGAAACAGACGCATCATAGAATGTCCCTCAGCTTTCATCCACACATCCCCATGTCCCCATGGATATGTTTGGATCAGTAGTAAGCATAGTTTCACAGGAAGAAGCTCTACTGGTATTACTGCCTAAATGTGTGTCTGAAAAGATGCACATTTACTTTCTCATATGAACAACTTGGTGCAAAAAATATTTTTCACTAAACATTTCTGTTATACAGGTAAAACATATTTTTACTCGTTTATTAAATGCTCTCACTCGGATGGCACTTTTCTTACTCCCTTAAAAATCTTTTTACTCCCAACTTAAAAAATAGGTAGTAAAATACTGCCACTTTAAAATCTTATCTGGACCACTGCAGGTACGCATCTATCCAAAAGGCAAATCTACACATATACACAATGGTCACACTAGAGTACCCACATATTACCCCCAAAACAGAAAAAAACAGTCTAACCAATGCTGATTATAGGTAGTGAAGTGAGTCCAGCACCATGCAAAATCAATATAAACAAGTGCAGTGTCTTATATAACCACTCCAGAGTACTTCCCTGCTACGGTAAGTAGACCTAGTACATCAAAGTGAAAAGTCCAAGGTAAGGACCTGTTTCAGGGAGCTGAAAGTTTTTAGTGAAGAACAAGTATTGGCAAAGCCAGGAGGTAGGTAAATGTTCTAGTGAAAAAGAAAATGTAGGTACGTCAAAAGTAGATTCGGAGTACTCTCCGAGTCCCAGCACAGTAAAGGATATCCTTTGCCAGGGCTACGAGCATGGTTCTGCAAGGCATAGTTAAGCAGTGGACTTTAGGCCTAGAATACCTTCCCTATCAGCAATAAGCAATCTAATATCGTGCTTTTTGGGGAGTATTTGATGAGCTTATTTGTGGCAGTATGTCACTTATTTGTGAAATTCATTTGTAGTGGGAGTTTACATTGCTCAGTCGACGTATTGAAGTGGATTGTGGTTTTGATGTGTATTGGGCTGTGAGGAGTTTGTCCATCTGGATATTACTCTGTGGTACGATTGTTGTTGGTGCTTTAATGCATTTAGATATGGTTGGGGTGAATATGGAGAATGAATATCAAGGTGGTCTCCCCGCCAGCGTTGGAGGAGGGTAGGGTTCCTCTGTTTTGAGGTTCATGCTGCAGAAAAGGGCATCCAGACCGGGTTCAGGTGGGTCCACACTAATTGCTTGAGATGAAGGGCAACCTGGTTAGCAACAGGATTTTGGCAGCTGTGTCTTCTGTTTCTTACAGTCATAGGTTGACCTCTCCGAGGACTGTGAAGTGTTTGTTGGGGACCACGCAATAGCAGTGCAAGAGTGCAGATGAGGCTTGTTCAGACATTTCTAGCGAAACAATGGGTACTGGCTTAGGAAGATTGAGAACATCTAGTGCCACTACAAAAAAAAGTAAAAGATGGTGGAATTGTGTTACTTTAAAGTATGCTCACTTGAAGGAATCCATCAAAGCATCCCTAATGATTTGGTGGTTTGGGGTGCGCAGATTGGAATGCTGATGATTAAACCAGAGCCAAGCCAAAACAAAACTGGACATAAATGTTTGAACGCTCGATATATATATATTCTTTTAATTGGAAGATTACAGTGCTTCTAGTAGTGCAGGCTCTGGGCCATCCGTTGTACAGGAAACATACTACCTAACCGCCCCACCCCAATTGTGTATTATCTTTTCCATTTAGCTTACCTATAGAACATAGGCCATTTGAGAGAAATCTGGAGTGCTTCCACAGATTGGTACTGACTGATACTCGGGCTGTAAACCCTGCTATTGATATGGGATTTCTGTATGTTTACGGTGCCATATGTCACATGGACGTGATTGTTAGCATGCTACCTTCATACAAAGTACTTAAAGGGATCACTATTACAATGTACTATGGCTTGATGCCCGGATGGAAACTATTCCCACCTTTCTGAGGAGGTGCATTGGTGCTATGGGATTGGGGTATATCATAAGTTGCAAAGCACATTTAACACTAAGCATACAAACTAACGGGTCATTTGATAGGTTATACAGAAAAACGGACCCAATGTGCCATATGCTTTAAATGATGGTCGTCCCACAGGTAGTAAATGTCTGTAGACATTTAAATACCAGTATTCCGCACTAAGGCACCGTAAAAGAGGGTTCTTGGTAAATAGATTGTAGATAAACTGGTACAATCCCTTTGCGCATGTACTGTTCCTTCAAAACTCCTGATCGAACACATGGTTCTTAATCGTCATGTCTGATATGCCTGGCTTTGTTTTTCAACCCCATAGGCGGGGTAGACTTGGTTATCATTTGTTAAGGGAAAAAATCCAGCGATGCATTAACACCGTTTTTATGCCAGGATTTGACTGTTCACTAGGACTGGTTGCAAATCTGTGTGGAACGTAGCTGTGTGGCTCATTACTCCATAGAATTTGGCAGTTTAAGCTTCCAATGCATGTTCATTACTGAGGCAGGTAAAAATGCTTAAAATTGAAAAATAGTTTTATTATTGCAAAGCCGAATATCACCAACAGATAGTGACTTAACCCAAGTAATGATATCAAGCTATCTATGGATTGGAATGTTCTGCGGACCTTGACCCGGAAGGACGTGTGGGAAGTTTGAGACTCGGCAGTGAAGCAGTCTATCTGGTGAGCGTAAAGGGAGTGGCTGATTAGAAAAGTAGAATGCGAAGCCCAGCAGTACTTAATGACGGCTGAGAAAGCGCAACATACGCGACCACAAGAAATATGATCCTATACGTCCCTACAGCGCTTTCCGCATAGTAGCTACCACATGTGCCCTAACAGAGAGGAGAACAGCCAGTAGCACATTCTTGGGTTCCTTTTTGTACAGGAATAGATGATGGGTCAGTCACAGATTAACCGACACTGGTGGTATTAAGAAGAACCAGGAAGTGATGTTCATTTGGAAACTATTAAGAATTGTCTGTAGAAAATCATGTGCCTTAATTGTGAAAAAAAGCATTCTAGGAATTTTCAAATAGGATTGTGTGGTCATTAAACATTGCTTCCCCTGAAGAATTTCCCAACATTTTTTAAATGTATGGATGGAATGAAACATGTTGGGTGTTTGAGTATAAATGAATGACGTTGACTGAATGCTAAAGTGATGAGTATTTAGTGTGAAATACACATGGATTTTTAACTTTTATATGCATTGTTGGCTTTGTGGTTGGAACCACTTCATCAACATTTATAATGAAAGGACACTCCTGTGAATTACACATGAATTTGTATTGTTGTTTTTGATGGTGATGTATAAAATTAATAAAATATGTAGGTTTATTTTTCTACAAATAATGTCTTTGAATTTGTTAAAGACGGTTTGCCTCCCGTGGGGTTGGTGAGTGTCCTAAAAAGACTGTTGTCTAGGGTGTTTCCTGGGGTTGTTCCTGTGGTTGTAAAAAAACAACATACACCACCTCTCTCCTTTTGTTGCTAAGTACCACTATTTGACTACACGTTGACGAGTTGGCATCATGCAGAAAGGACCCAGAGTTTAACTGTTAAGAGTTCCAGTGATGCATATATTCCTTTGATGATTAAAGCCGGCCTGCATGCCCACTATATCGCCAGACCTTCAACAATCAAACTGCTACAAAACGTACCCTCAACAACTGTCAATACTACCAACAGTCTAACTGCCCCCATAATTCTGCAATAGTACAGTACTTAGAAAACACCAACAGAAATCAAACTGCATGAAGGGATACTGTTAAAAAGAGGAAACGGATAAACCGTTAGAGTACACCAACTGGTATCTAACTGCAACCATAGCACTTCCGAAAAGCAAAACAAATACACTGTTTCAATTCCTCCAACTGCAACAGTGCTTATAACCGCAAGACCACATAGATGTGCACCTTAAACATTCCTGTAAGTACTGCACACTTCAATGAAACATAGATCCATGCACCCAAGAGTCTAGAGCCTGGCGCCAGCCACCGCAGCATAATACGGCACATGCCAATTTTCTATCTGGGTTGGCAGGTTCACTTTTCAGTGGCTAATTAGGTACTTTTGAAGTCTCTTAATATCTTCCAGGATATTGGTGTGTTGCCAGGTGACTGCATGACGGGGGTCGAGGGGGCACAATTTGACTGTTAGCTATTCTGTGAATATGTGGGTTACTGACCAGCTTGAATTTGCATTGGAGAATAGTCTTGTAGATTATATCTTTTCTGTGCTTTAGTCCTATCAAACTGTTCACTATGTCTCCTCTGCCGAATAGACCTGTGATTTTTCTATTTAAAATGTTTTTGTTATCTTAGTTTGCACGACTGCATTGTCTTGTTTCTGGCACCCAGCTGCATGTTTCTGCTGCTTTGTTTGTAGGTTGCTAAGGCACCTGGCACCCAGTGTAGTGCTCATGCAAGACAAGTTCTATGTGAGTCCTTCGTTCTTCGATCTTTTGTTATGGTGACGCTGGGGTGTCCCTACAGATGCAGTCTGCGTTGCGCATAATGTGTAGTGCCAGTTTCATTTTTACTGGACCCTGGATCTGCCAATAGCCACCTGACTCCTATCAAAGCACACTGCCCCTTTCCCACCTAGTGTTGCCAGATGACTCTACGTCTTAAAGGACACCTTACTCCACTCATGGATGTTATTGCCTTTGTTTTACTTCACTTTATTGAATTCAATTGAAGTTACCTAACATTGCTTCTTCCATCTGGCAATTAATGGAGAAGTGAAAGCCTAGTACTGCGACATGGTACCCCTCCTGAAATGGAGTAATCGGGCATCCCTACACCCACTTCACCAATGGCTCACCTAGTCGCAGTAGGATGCGTTTTGCTCACCATGCTGGCTCCTTGAGGGAATGGACCATCTCATTTGTCATCATGACTTGTGGACAGTATCTACGTGCAAAATGATTTATTATAAGAAAATTATAAATTACTCACTGTAGTGACCAACGTGCTCTTAGTCCCCTTTCCTCCATACTGCATGGGCGTCCCTTCCTAGGGATGGGAGATTGAACCTTTTTCCCCATGAAAAAACCTTCTTCCCCTTTAAATTTAGAGGCTCGTGGGGTGCGGCCCTGAGAGCATGCGCTACCCTGATCCGCCCACCGGCGCCACCCCTCAGTCCCCATAGACGCGTCAACAATATTTAACATTGCCTAATGAGACCAGTAGTATTAGGGGGAGGATGGTGGGATGTATGGAGGAAAGGGGATTAAGACTATGTTATTCACTACAGTGAGTAACTTATAATTACTCTAACGTCCCCTTTCCTCCAGACTGCATTTGTAATTACAACTGAATGTAGCCCCAGGGTGGAGAGGAGACCCTCCTTACGCAAATGGGTTCCTTAGAACCGCATGTCCAAAGGGTGCATCTGGCATCCAAACAGTAATGCTTACAGAAAGTGGAAGGGGTGGCCTAGGTGGCCGCTCTGCTTATGACCTGCCACGGAACCTGCTGCTGGAATGCAATTGCTGTGGCCTTGGCTCTGACAGAGTGAGCGTGCATGTGAGCTGGCAACGGCTTGTGCTGCGCCTCGTAGGCCACTTTGATGGCTGCAACCATCCACTGTGCAATAGAAGCCTTGGATGCTTAATACCCGGGCCTGGATCCCCCAAAGGTGACAAAATGTGCGTCTGACTTGCGGAAGGCCTTTGTCTGGAGCGCGCCTCCATACAGTGCAAGACTCTCTGAGCCACATCCTTTGGGTCAGCAAAAAACGTACGGAAGACTATTTACTCGTTTTGATGGAAAGCGGATGGTACCTTAGGTAGGAACGCCGGGTGAGTCCGCAGTACCCACCTTATCCTTGTGGAAAGTGTTATAGGGTCCTGAGGCTACCAGAGCCTGGATCTCGCTGACTTTGCGAGCGGAAGTGAGGCCCACTAACAAAGCTGTCTTAATGGTGACCAGCCTGATGTCCGCGGGTGCCATTGGCTCGAAGGGTTTGTGAACCAAGGTGCCCAACACCACATTGAGGTACCACACAGGGTGTGGCTTCTTGATGGGCGGGTATAGCCTGGACAAGCCCGCCAGATGTTTCTTGACTATCGGGTTGGAAGACGAAGACCTCCTCCTCCGAGTTACTGTAGGCCTCCATGGCTGCCAGATAGGTGCGACATGTGTCCACCTGTACGCCTGAGGGCGCAAGGTGTGCCGAGAAGGAGTGTACATCATCCAGTATGCACGTAAGGGGGTCGATCTCCTTACAGTCCGCCCAATGACAGAACCTAGTCCATTTTCTCTGGTAGTGGCTCCTGGTAGTCTTGCTCCTGGCGCCCTGAAGGATCTCTAGGTTAGCCTGTGAGAGACTCAGGTACCCGAGGGTGACCTACTTAGGAACCACGCTGCAAGGGCTAACTTCTGTGGTGTGGGGTGGATGACCCTGCTCCCCTGCTGGGACAAGAGATGGGCTGGACCCAGCGGAAGGTGAATGGTTGGCCTGTCCATGAGGCTGAGCAGTTCAGAGAACCACGATCTCGACGGCCACCATGGAGCTATCGGAATGATGCTGAGGTGACCAGCTTCCTTTAGCTTGCGGATTACCCTGTGTACCAGACCAGGGCTGTGGGAGGAAAGGCATAGGCTGTCATGCCTTCCCACTGGACCTGTAATGCGTCGTCCAGGGAGCCGGGACCCTGCCAAGACGCGAACTGATGGCACTTCCTTTTCTTGCAGGAGACAAATAGATCTACCTGAGGGTGCCCCCATTTGCTGAAGACCTCCTGCAGCACCTGGTCGTGCAATTGGCATTTTTAATTGTCCGCTCCCTGTCTGCTGAGCCTGTCTGCTTCCAAGTTGGTTTCCCCGGGAGGTGGACGGCCATGAGGTAAATGTTGTTCTCCAGGCCCCATTCCCATGTGCTGACACGCTAGGCTGCACAGCGGAGGGGAGCTGGTACCCCCCCAACTCCTTGCTTGTTGACATAGTACATGCTGGTGGAGTTGTCGGTCTGGATAAGGACGGACATGCCTCCAATGAGAGGAAGGAAAGCTCTGAGAGCTTGTCAGATGGCCCTGAGCTCCAGCCAGTTGATATGACTCCCGCTCCTGTCTGGTACAAACTCCATGGACGCTGTGGCTGTCCAGAGTGGCCCTCCAGCCTTCCAGGGAGGAGTCCGTAGTGATGGTGACCTGTGGGGCCGGCTGTTGAAAGTGCTTGCCCATCCGCAGGTTGCAGTCCCTGCACCACCTTGAGAGGTCTGGGTGGAGAGAAGGTGGTATGCTGACCAGTTCCGCTTGGGTGCCCCTCTCCTGATTCCATGAGGCTGCGAATTGCAGCTGTAACCTCCTCATCCGGAGTCTTGTGTGTGGCACGGCCAGGTGGACCGCAGCCATGATACCCACTAAGTGTTGATACCACCAGGCTGAGGTCACTGCTCTGGTAAGGAAGTGCGTAGTGGCTCTCCTGAGAGCCGTAATGTTGTCCTCTGAGGGAAAGACCCTCTCGGGAACTCGTATCCCAGATGAGGCCCAGGAAGGTGAGGCTCTGTGTGGGCTGCAGCTGAGACTTCTTGAGGTTGATAGTAAACCCCAGGTTGTGGAGTGTGTTCATACGTTCAGAGGAAGTGTGGGTAACCCCCTCCGGAGATCTCGCCCTGACGAACCAGTCGTCCAGGTACAGGTAGACATGGTGGCCCTGGGCCCCGAGGAGGGCTGCCACTGAATTCATGAGTCTGGGAAATACCATGGGTGCTGAGTTAAGGCCATTTGTACTGGAAATTGCAGCCCATGATCCTGAAGCGCACGAAGGAGCAATGTGGCTGCCAAATCGGGACGTGTAAATAGGCGTCCTTCAGATCCAGGGAGCACATCAGGCTCCCTTGTCTAGTGTCTCCGCAATAAGGGCTGGCGTAACCATCTTGAATTTCTGAAGATAGAGGTTGAGGGTGGATGGGTCAAACTCAACTCAGGCCAGCCTGGTTAGTCTTTTGTATGGTGAAAATCCTGGAATAGAAGCCCAATCCTCTCTGGGGGGCTGGAACTTCTTCCACTGCCTCGCTCTCGACGAGTGTCCGGATCTCCGCCAACAGAGTTGCCGTCCCAATCTGTGGGAGTGGAGTGGAGTGAGGAGGAGAGTGGGACTGGTAGGTGGTACCCCAAGGATAATACAGAGGGTATCCAGGGGTCTGCAAGGGCCTGGCGCCAAAATTGCATGTTCAAGGCAAGCCTGTCCACCGCCGGAGACCCGTGGCGCCTAAAGGACACATCATGCTTTCTTTCCTTCTCTGAGGCTGCTGCTGAAGAGAGGGACTGGAAGAGCCCTTGCTTCCCCTCCCTTTTGTTTGCATCGGTGCTGACTCAGCGAGCCTTCAGGCTGTCTCGATCTCCATTCCTGGAATCCCCGAAACCCACCGAACGACCGCCTCCCTATCGGGGCGTAGCTGCGACTGGGTGTACGCCTTGGGCGTGGCCTTCGTTGGGATAGATAAAGACTTCCGTTTGCGAGCTGTTCTTCTTTTTACCTAATTCCTCATCACTGGTAGAGCGAAAGAGGTCACTACCCTCCTACAGAAGGTTCAATATGCGTTCCTGGACATCAGGGTTAAATTTAGTAGCCCGAAGCCAGGCAGTCCTTCTCATTTACGTGGCGATGCAGATGGTCCAGCCAGAGGTATTGCTGAGGGCCATGGTGGACCTGATATCCTGCATGATGCCCTGCGCTACCAGCTTGGCTTCTCCTACACCCGATTCGAAGCGTGCCTGGCTCTGCACCAGAAGTTCTGGAAGTAAGTCTGCTATTTCCCCCCCAAAGTCTCTGGTTAACAGCTGCCAGCATGGCATCCGCGTTGGATTGATGCAGGTGCAGGGAGGCGTTGGAGTACAGCTTCTTCCTGTACGCCTCCAAGATCATCTCCTCCTTACCTAGCAACACCGAGGAAGAGGTGGCCGATGATGACTGAGGCTTAGAGTAGTGTGACGATGCAGCGATCACCGAAGAGTGCGGTTGAGGGTGTGCCGACATTGAGTGGATCCAGCTCCATCTGTCTATACTTGGCATCGATGCGCTGATTGAAAGGTTGGGCCGAATGTGGCTTGAGCCACCCATTTTTGACCAAGGCAACAATGTCTTTCTGCATCGGGTTACCTGTTCTGATAGGGGGTCGTAAGGTGAGGACTTCTGCCAAGACTCCCTCCTCACGCTGCTCGACCTCAGGTTGAGGAAGGCCCAAATATTCTGCAAAACCTGCAAGCCGGTTGTGGAAGGCCTTCACTGACGACGGTGTGTTGGGTCCTGCTCCTCGTCTGTGTCAACCAGAGTGTCTGGCGGTCCGGAGCGGGTGGAGGAGTGCTGGGCGCTGTGGGCTGCAGTGTGGAGACCGAAGCCGGAGGCTGATGTGGAACCGCCTGTACTGCGGGAGGCGGGGGCAGCGGGGTCTGCGCTGGGGCCTGTGGTGTGGTGCCAGAACCATGAGAGGAATGACTGTGGACTCCGGTGGAGTGACCGGAGGGAGCAAGCCCCTGACTGCATCCTCCAGGAAGGCCCCCATCTGGGGAGTTCGAATCAGCGCCAGGAACTTTTCAAAGAACCTGTCTTCGGAGGCTGAAGAGGTGGCAGGAGATATTGAGTGAGTGGCTGGGGGCTGCTGGGGCTGGAGTGCACTCTGTATAGGATGCAGGGGTAACCTGGCCTGCGCTGCTGATGGATAAACTGTATGCCACTTAACTGGTTGACACTAGTCCCACCTTGAAACTAGTTCACCCGCCTGCTCCCTTCCTGGGAGTGGCATCAGACAAGCAGCCATGTTGTCTGGCATGGCAGCCATTTTGTTGAGCTGTGAGCTGTGTGCCATATGCTAAAGTCGTGGTGCATGGCTCGCTGGGCCCGGCCTCCTCTAAGGCTCTTGGTGGTGGAGCATGAGGCCTACCCTGCACCTCAGGCATAGGCCTGGAAGGAGTATTTACCTCGGCAGTGTTGCTGGTAGTGCTGTGTGCAGACGCCCCCTCAGACATTGGGCCTTTACTGGGGCATTGCCCCTTTGGTTTAAGCCCGGTAAAAGAACCTTGCGGTCCCTCAGCACTGCTTCCGGAAGGACCCGATGACCTCTTGGCTGTGAGGCCGGTAGCTGCACTAGCCTCGGTGTGTCTGCTGTTGCGAGAACCCGAGAGGCTCCTCCCGCTTGGGCGTTTCCTCGGGAAGGAGTCGCCCTTACAGGGTGCGATGGAAAATAGCGGCCCTCCTTTGGGCCTCGATCTCTGTCTGGCGAAGTTCAAGTCCTCTGGAGGCGACCTTTCAAAGAGCCCCCTCCACCTAGCTAGCCTGTTTTTCAGTGCGCGTGGAGTCAGCGCGTCGCACGCAGTACAACCTTCCCAGCCGTGGTCAGGACCAAGGCAGCAGAGGCAAAGAGCATGGGGGTTGGATGTAAGAAAGAGCCCCTTGCAGGCTAGACACCTGCTGAAGCCAGCTGAATTCGACATGTACCGGGTAGGAGCGTGATGGCAGAGGACCAAGTACCTGAATGACCAAAAGAAGACAAAAAGATAGAAGAATCCGTGGAAGAGCGCCTGGTATTACATGGCAGGGCCAAACCCAGGAGCGCTGGTGAAATCAGCCTGTTCCCATTGACGCGGAAAAGGGGACTGAGGGGTGGCACTGGTGGGCGGAGTCAGGGTGGCACATGCTCCCAGGGACGCATCAAGCGCTCCCCTAAATTTAAAGGGGAAGGTGTTTTTTTCCTGGTGAAAAAGGTTGCGCCTCCTGTCCCAAGGAAGGGATGCCCATGCAGTATGAAGGAAAGAGGGCGGGATTTAAGATTATGGCGTGGCGCCATCGGGCAACATGCTTGCTCCCATAGTTAATGTCCACTCAAGGTCTACTGATTCAGTCTTTTTTTACTCACTATCACTGCAAGCGACCAGGAATCAACCAGCTTGTTCATACAGATGCTCTCTTGGCCTCACCTAGAACTCTACAGACACCCTGTGCCCGTATTTCAAGATTTTCAGCTCTACATCAAAGTGCCAGTGCTACCAGCAGTTAAGTAAATTTTAAAGTAGAAATCGCATTGTTTAGGTTAAGGTTATTGCGAATTTTTGTTATGAACGAAGTTTTAAAAGTTTGGGCTGATTGTGGAACACATACTGGCACTTACCGCCTCCATTGTCCCCTCATGGAGTGACCGCTCTAGGCATAGCGGGCTATTATGTACATTTGATGTGATGGGCCGTCACTGTGCTGTCTAGATTGGTTTCTGCTGTTTAATCCTTCCTTAGAAAACCGGAGTGTCTAGTTGTGATTCATGCATAACATCCTTCCATGAAATGCTATGGGTAGTGTATTTAATGGATTGTGAGGCAGCATTCCTTGAAAAGGGTTCATGCGCACGGTGTTGTACAGATTAGATTCTGGTGTGGCATGGAGCTTGCTGTAGACATTTTTGATTCTGGGCTGGAATCCCTGTGTTGATGTGCAGGGTCTTATCTGGCAGTATATTGGCTGCAACGTGCTGTGCAGTGTAGATTTGCTTCTGAGTGAAATTGCGTGGTATGAGAGTGCAGTGTAGATTTTCTTCTGGATGGAATTACATAGTATACATAGTTTGCTTTTAGGGGGGATTTCATGGTGTCTGCTTTCAATGGGCTGAGAGGTGCAAATTTGCTTCTCTATGGAATTATGCAGCATGGGGCTGCAATGGGCTGCAAAGTGTAGATTTGCTTTTGGGTGGCATTGTGTGGCATAAGGCTGCAATGGGCTGCACTCTAGATTTGCCTTCTGGGTTGCACACTTTATTGGGCAGAACAGGTGGGCATGCCCCAGTTGGAGAGAACACACGGCACAAGTGTCTTTTTGGATGCCAAACTGACCACATTTTACTATCGCAACAAACATAAATGTACTCCAAAAATGTGACAATTTCAAAATATGTTATGTTATTTTAACGGTACTTGTATAGCGCACGTCACCAACGGAATTGGTCCCCAGGCGCTCCACACAATTATCAATAATCAACACATTTACAACACTTCCAACTGGTAAGTGGTCCAGGCGAAACCTGCCTCTCTGCTTTGCCGGGGCGTTGCATGGTGGCGAAGCCCTGTTCTCCCCACCCCCCATACCCTCACCATGCCCTACTGGGAAAGCGTTACTGGCGGGCAGCCCCCTTTCTTACCGGGCCCAGCTACCCCCCAGTCCCGCCTCTCCCCTCCCTCGCCGGGAGCCTCTGGACGCTGTGCCTCATTCCTGCTCCGGGGTCCCCCAGAAAGGGAACAGTGTCCCCATGGTCCTCGCCTACCTGCACCCCTCCACTCTTCTCCTAAGAGAAGGGTGGGATGGATGAGAAAAGTACTTCGGGGTCTAGAGGCAGGCGGTGCGGCAGCGACAATCCAGAGGGACGAGGCAGAGAACTGTACTGTACTTTATTTAAGCCCCAGATTTGCGTTGCCGCAGCCCGCAGTACCCAGAGCCTCCGAACCGGCGCCCTGCTGGGGGGCTGGTTTCTACTGGCTCCCCCTGCACCTCCACTCTGGCCACCCTCTCCCGCCCAACCCAACGACCCCATTAGGCGGGTTTTTGCCTTTGATTTGCTACTGGGTGGAATTGCACAATGTCTGCCTTCAGTGCGCTGAGAGGTGCAGATTTGCTTCAGGTTGGAATTGTGCAGTATAGGCTGGGTTCGAAATCGAGACCTGATGAGCAGGCGCTAAAACAAACACCTGGCTGTCAGATATCACCCAGTAGGCTGGTGCTACTGTGGGGAACTTTGCCCATTATGTTATGTTATGTTATTTTGCATTTATATAGCGCCTTATATACCATTGGTATGGTGTGAAGGCGCTGGTAGGTTGAACGCCCTTGGGACCGAAGTTCAGGTCAGTAGAGAGAGTAGATGGAGTCAAAGGTGCATGTGAGCACCGGGTATGTGGGTATGTGTGCAGCTGGTGCAGTATTCGTGTGATGGCTGCTTTTTAGCGGTAGGTGCGGTGGTGGTTGAGAGATCAGGAGTATGTGTTCGTTCTGGCAGGATTTATCCAGACCGAATGTGGCTGCGTTAGGCCTGAAGAGAACGCCTGGCTGGGGGGTGTGTAACCAGCTGTGTTTACTTGAAAGATGGAGAGTGAGCGGCGGATGTTGGTATGAGAACAGTTATACCGAATGGTGTCATAGTATCTCTGTGTTCTAGTTGAGTGGTGGTGTAAAGAAGAGAGTAAGCGTGGTGGTGTGATATGATGGGTTATATGCTCTTTCAAACGTTCCCTGCATTCCAAACCACACTATGTACGTCACGCAGTTCTATGCGCTCCAGTCCGTTCCATGCACTCTTATTCATTCCATGCACCCGAGTCTGCTCTACACACTCCGGTCTGCACAATGCACTCCAGTCCGCCTCGCGCGCTCCAGTCCGCCCTACATACTCTAGCCTGCCCCGCGCATGCACTCTGGTCTGCCCCGCGCATGCACTCTGGTCTGCCCCGCGCATGCACTCTGGTCTGCCCCGCGCATGCTCTCTGGTCTCCCCCGCGCATGCTCTCTGGTCTGCCCCGCGCATGCTCTCTGGTCTGCCCCGCGCATGCTCTCTGGTCTGCCCCGCGCATGCTCTCTGGTCTGCCCCGCGCATGCTCTCTGGTCTGCCCCGCGCATGCTCTCTGGTCTGCCCCGCGCACGCACTCGTGTCTGCCCCGCGCACGCACTCGTGTCTGCCCCGCGCACGCACTCGTGTCTGCCCCGCGCACGCACTCGTGTCTGCCCCGCGCACGCACTCGTGTCTGCCCCGCGCACACATTCCTTTCAGCCTCATGCACACATTCCTGTCCGCCACTCGCACGCCTGTCCGCCACTCGCACTCAAAACCGCTCTATTTACTTCAATCCGTTTCGTGTATTCTAGTTGTTTTATGCACTCCGTCTACAAATTTCGCCCATAGCATCTTCATAATTCATCCGTTCCATCCACCTATTTCACACGTTTCATCCACTTATGTCACCCGTTGCATCCACATGCGGCACCCGATCCATGCACCTATGGCACCCGATCCATCCATATACGGCACCCGATCTATCCACATATGTCAGCCGTTCCATCAACGTACGTCACCCGTTCCATCCACGTCCAGCACACGTTCCATCCATATATGTGATCAGTTCCATGCACAGCTCCATGCACATATATAATTTGTACTATCCATATAGAATTCATCTACATACTTCACTCGTTCCGTCCGCTCTACGCATTCAGAAGCTCTACTTACTTATACATTCTACGCACTCATCAATACTGCGTAATGCAATCTGCACCCATTTGTTCTACATACTCATCCGCCCTACGCAACTCGTCCGCTCTACGCAACACGTCTGTTCTCTCTGGGTACTTGTTCACTCCGCTCTAGGCACTCATTCGCTCTAGGCACTCATTCACTCTAGGCACTCATCCGTTTTATGCCCTCACACGCACTATGCATTCACCTGTTTTGCTCACTCACCCGCTCTACGCGCCCACCCCCTCAATGCACTTGTGATCTCCACGCATTCAACTTATCCGCTCCTCGCACTCGTCCGCTCGCCTCACTCGTCTACTCTATGTACTCATCCGCTCTGTGCACTCATGCTTTCCATGCATTCAACTCATCTGCTCCCCGCGCGCGTCCGCTCTATGCGCTCATCTGATCTATGCGCGCGCCTGCTTTATACACTCGTCTGCTCTAAACATTTGCTAGGTCTGCACATTCATCTGCTCCAGCGATCTACACACTCTCCTCACTTCAATACTCAACTGCTTTCCACACGCATCTGCTTTCCACACGCATCTGCTATCCGCGCTCGTCCCCTCTACGCGCTCGTCCCCTCTACGCGCTCGTCCCCTCTACGCGCTCGTCCCCTCTACGCGCTCGTCCCCTCTACGCGCTCGTCCCCTCTACGCGCTCGTCCCCTCTACGCGCTCGTCCCCTCTACGCGCTCGTCCCCTCTACGCGCTCGTCCCCTCTACGCGCTCGTCCCCTCTACGCGCTTGTCCCCTCTACGCGCTCGTCCCCTCTACGCGCTCGTCCCCTCTACGCGCTCGTCCCCTCTACGCGCTCGTCCCCTCTACGCGCTCGTCCCCTCTACGCGCTCGTCCCCTCTACGCGCTCGTCCCCTCTACGCGCTCGTCCCCTCTACGCGCTCGTCCCCTCTACGCGCTCGTCCCCTCTACGCGCTCGTCCCCTCTACGCGCTCGTCCCCTCTACGCGCTCGTCCCCTCTACGCGCTCGTCCCCTCTACGCGCTCGTCCCCTCTACGCGCTCGTCCCCTCTACGCGCTCGTCCCCTCTACGCGCTCGTCCCCTCTACGCGCTCGTCCCCTCTACGCGCTCGTCCCCTCTACGCGCTCGTCCCCTCTACGCGCTCGTCCCCTCTACGCGCTCGTCCCCTCTACGCGCTCGTCCCCTCTACGCGCTCGTCCCCTCTACGCGCTCGTCCCCTCTACGCGCTCGTCCCCTCTACGCGCTCGTCCCCTCTACGCGCTCGTCCCCTCTACGCGCTCGTCCCCTCTACGCGCTCGTCCCCTCTACGAATTTTGTACCCAGCGGAGGGTTCTGGAAACTCCTTCACCCATGCATTACTTACGCCGGCCACCAGTTCTTTCTCCCCGTTGTTGTCAACATGGTAAGAGCATCCATCCACATAGACAGTGGGCATTCCCTCACACTTGTCTTCTTCAAAGACTTTGTGTGGGGAATTAAGGTATGCTTCCATGTTGTCCTTGATTTTTAGACTTTCGTCCTTGAGACAGTTTTCTCTGGCACAAACGTGCAAGTCAGCCAGACCTTGCGCGAGGGGACTCTTCTTGTTTTGGCCATATCTGACCTCCACAGGTAAGCCTTGCGTTGACAGAATCCAGGAAGTAATTCGGGAATTACTCACATTTCCGGCCCTGATTCTGTCACTTTGGAGATATTGCAGAGGCTGGTGTGAAGTCTCCACTATGATGTGTTCCCCCTGGATAAACGGGCGGTAATTCTTCAATGCCCACACCGTTGCCAGGAGTGCCTTCTCACAATCGTTGAATTTTTCCTCCACAGAGGATAAAGTTTTGCTCGCATAGGAGCTTACTTTATTGACCTTGTCATGCTTTTGGTATAATACTGCCGTCAAGCACGTATTAGAGAACCCTGTCTCCAGGAAGAACTCCTTGTTTCTGACAGGGTAAGCTAGGCAAGGCGCTTGTGAGAGGCTTCTCTTGAGTTGTCTTACTGCCTCGGATTGTTCTGGACCCCATTCCCACTTGACTCCCCCCCCCCCCTTCAAGAGATGAATCAGGGGTCTAGTGATCTCTGCGTAGCCCTCAATGAACTTTCTGCTGTAATTAGTCAGTCCAAGGAGGCTCCTTAGTTCCCGCAGAGTTGTGGGATCCTTCAGTTTCTGAAGTGCTTCCACTTTCTTTTCTTGGGGACAGAGACCCTGAGGTGTAATCTCATGCCCCAAGAAATTAACACGGGTTCTAAACCACTGTGCTTTCTGAAAGGAAAGTTTTGCTCCGGCGGCCCTCAACTGTGTCAGAACATAACGGATCTCCGCTATGTGTTCCTCCAGAGATGAACTTTTGATGAGGACATCATCTACATAAGCCAGGTTACCCCTCGCACCCAGGTCGGGCATGGCCTTATGTAGGAAAATGTTGAATTCATTGGCGGAGTTGAGGTTATCCGAAGGGAGTCCGGGTCCATGTGTACTGCTGGCCCCCAAAGGTAAAAGCCAGTTTGTATTGGTCCTCCCTACTGTCCGGCACAGTCCAGTATCCATTGGTCAGGTCTATTGCTGTGAATACCTGTGACCCCTGAATCTGGGCCAGCCCTTGGTCAATGTAGGGCAGAGGCCATCGGGAAGTATGGACCCGTTTGTTGAGCTCCCTAAGGTCGGCGTAGAGTCTCCACTGGCCGTTTGGCTTCAATATTCCCAGCACCGGATTATTGAAAGTGCTGCGGACTAGACGGATTATTCCCCGGGACTCAAGGTTCTTAATTATTTCAGTAAGGGACTCCATGGATGCGAGAGGCAAACGATATTGCTTCACAAACACTGGAGTCATTCCAGGGTCCGTGGGAATTGTTGTTGTGTGGATGTCGGTGCGACCACAGTCATATGAGTCTACCGCAAAGCGATCTTGGAAATCCAAGAAAACTTGTTTCAACTTTTGCTTCTGTTTCAGAGTCACACAGGCATCAGCTAGGTTGACTCTCTCTTCCACCATCTACCTGAAGCCTGGAAAGACTTCCGGTTTGGCTACCTCAGCGGCCTCCTCCAGCTGGGTGGAGAAGTCCCGGGTCAGAGTGCTGATTTGGACTGGAGGCTTCAGGTGGGAAAGGCAGCCCTCATGGACCTGGAAAATCACCTCGTCCCCTCTGAAGTCACAAGTCACATCTTCCTTACCATAAGGGCAAGAAGTGTACACCAGGAAGTTCCCCCCATGCCGGGTGAAAATCCTATCTGGTGTTGTATTGTCCTCACTGTCACTGTCAAAACAGTCCTTGGGGATTGGTCCAAACAGTTCATTTCCTAAATCAATGGAGAAACGTCGGTCATCAAACGCCATTCCAATAATGGTGCCTGCGGGTAGAGTAATACTCTTTAAGTCGCTGCTATCCACCTCTATTGGAATGGTGTCATGTTCTATGTTGACTAATGGTGTTGGGTTTACCCCCAACCCTTGCTGTTGGAGAGAAGCATTTAGATGAATATAAGCATCAGGGTTTTTCAATTTTTGTCCTCTTAACTTACACTTCCAGGGAGAATTGTCGGGTCCTTTCCGGGATGTGACTTCCTCTTTAATCTGAATTTCAACTGCATAAGGTAGCAATTGAGCTGACCTAAATGCTTTTTCTGGATCATCAAAGCCCATAGGATTATCCGCTAATCGGGACCAAGCTTTGAAGTTTATTAGGTCCAAACTAATGGCGAAGCGATTGAGAATGTCACTGCCTAAGTAAAAGGCGGTAGTGACGTCTCGCACGACCCAACAATTATGGACTATGCTCTTGTTGCCAATGGAGATTTTGAGCATACACCTGCTTGGCAGGAGATGTTTGGAATTGGGTGCTTCCAGGTCCATTTCCCATTTGTCTATCAGTTTCAATGTGGGAATGGCTGGATCTTTTGGGAGTTGGCGGAACATGGCTTCGCTGATGAAGCTCTTACCATTGTTCACACACACTCGGGCAAGAACAGAGTCCTTCCCATCATTTAACTGAACAGGGATGAACAACTGCTCTACAATTTGCTGCATATCAGCCAGACTCTGAGCTATAGGAGTGGGAGTGTCTGATTGTGGATTGGTAAAGAATTTCAGAGTATTTCCTTCCAGTGTGGAATACCACCTTAAACTGGAAGGAAGGTTGATTTTCAGAAATAGAGAGGACCCCCCATCACAGTCTGTTGTCCTACTGCTAATACTGTCACGTCTGAAATTTGGTTGTTCTGGAAGTGAAATTCTACTTGGTCAGATTTTTGTTCAACCTTGTGGCAGGTGCCGTTTAAACTAACATGGTTGACACTGTTTTAATTTTATTGGTCGGCTAGTTTGGGTCCAGAGGACCTTGTTTACACAATCTATTAGGGGTGACAACCTTCTCAGGAGGTCATTCCCTAGTAAACAAGGGGTGCCCTCTGGAGTCACTACTATGACCGGGTGTTTCACCTTGTGTCACCCAATTTTGATGTGCAAATCTGCAGTCCCCTCGACAGGAATTTCCTTCCCGTCAAAGTTCTGCAGTTGTCCAGGAAGAGAGGTGAGAGAAATACGATAATTCTCTCCCCTACCTAAATTCAGTTCATCAAAGGCCCTTTTGGACAGAAGGGTAGCTTGGGATCCAGTGTCCACCAGTGCTAAAATTGTACCCTGCCCCTGTACTTGTACCGGGGCATAATATCTTCCCTCCTTCTCCTCAAGGGGGCACAGATAATGCACATTTTTGGACAACTGGTGAGCTAATTTTCTGGTTTTGGACATGGCGAGAGAAGAGATTTGGGCAGAATTCTGTGAAGAGACTGAGGAATCTGAAAGAAAAAGTTGGCAACTGGAGATCAGAGCCATTGTGGGTTCCCCTGGTTCCGGTTCTGGGCCACCCCCCCCTTTTTGGAGGCAGTCACCAGGATGGGTTTGAACCAGGGGATTTTGGTATTGTGGGTTCTGGGATGAGATGATGTGGGCGGCGGTAGGTCAGTCCCCACATCTACCCAGTCTGTTGATTCGGTTTTAGGTTCCCCTGGTTCCGGTTCTGGGCCGCCCCTGCCTTTTGGGAGGCAGTAACCAGGATGGGTTTGAACCAGGGGTTTTTGGTATTGTTGGTTCTGGGATAGGATGATGGGCGGCGACAGCTCAATCCCCACATCTCCCCAGTCTGGATTGGAATCCCTTGGGACCCATTTTTCTTTGAGAGGAGTTCCCCCATCTCTGAAGGAGAAAATCCTTTCCCCAGGATCCTCTGAGGATCCCTCTCCCTCAAATTGGAAGACCTGTACCTCCTCCACAAAGTCGGTCTGTTTGGGTTCTTTGTTTCTCCTACCCCGCCTCTGCTCCTTGGGAGGCATGCTTTCAGGGGCAGGAGATTTTGTTTCCGGTTCCTGGTTTTCCAGGGGCTGTTTACAAGTTGGGAAGGAAGCTTCCTCCAAGGCTTTACATCCCCCTTCCCCTTGTGCCTCCTCCCTGGGAACCGGTGGGTTATCGGGGTGCTGCCCCCGGCATTGTTCTGGAGCACCAGGCCCAGAGTTTGGGGCATTCTGCGGTGGAATGCTCATCTGAGGGTTCTGTTCAGCCCTCGGTATGTGACCCAGATCCCGTGCCATATTTTGGACCTGGCGCTCAAGTTGTGAAACCCGCTCAGGTTGATACAGGGTTCTGTTTTCTCCCCTGGGCTGATCCCGGGAAGGGTAGCTATCCCTTCTCTGGTAGTACCCCTGGTTGGGAAGATTTGGGTACCCCTCCACCCTTGGCTTCCCCTCTCCCGGATTAGGTGGTCTGGGCTCAGGGAATTGGGGAAAGAAGGATGGATGGTTTTGGGGTTGGAAATTGGGTGGATACCTGGGAAAAAAGTTCCGCCCAGTGTTTGGGGAATCTCTGCCCTCCTGTGGGAAGTTAGGAGGGAAGTTCCCTGGGTCAGGTGCTTGGCTGGATCCCCCCCCTTGGGCTGGAGGAGACCACACATAACCCAGGATGGGTCGGTTTCCCTTGTAGCGGGGACTTATATAATCAGGGGAGCGGGGGACCCCATTTGTGGGACTACCTCCTAGACTCCCTGTCTGTGACTGGCCCGAGGGCCTTCTGGGCTATGAATTATTTGGTGCAGGCAGGTTTTTAGGCCCCCCCATCTCCAAATCTAAAACGGGGGCAACCTTTACCTCCGCCACCTTGGCAGCAGCAGGGGTGCTGTTGGTTTTGGGGTTTTTCTGCGCATTACTTTTATTTTCTATGGGCTTCTGCACCTCATAGATCCGGGTTGCCTGTTCAATGACCCAGTCTAGTGACCTCTTCTCGTGAAAATCTCTCACTAGCTGGGTCATGATGTATTTGGGCAAGGCATGGAAAAAAGTATTGACAAATTCTCTGCTGTCCGTGCGCACCCTTCTGGTGGTCTGCGCAAAGGCACGCTTCAATTCTTGCACAAATTCTTGTGGGGCCTGATCCTCCCCACATTGCAAATTGTAGGCTGCCTTGCGAGCCTCTTGGGGATTTCTGTGAACAGAAAAATGCTTCAAGATGGCCGCCCTGTAGGTGGACCATCTTGAATGGTTTTGGTCCTCCAGCCCCGTAAAGAAACTGGAGTATTCTGGTGAGACGGTCCACTTTACATATTGAATACAGCTTTGGCTGACCTTCAAATCGAAAGTCTCCATTTGATCGTAAAGCTCCAAGTGTTCCCAAACAGAATACTTGGCGTTCTTGTGATAAGGCGTGATGACACTCCTTATTGCCTTTATTTGTTTCAATGGGTCCTTAAGCAAGGTCCTTTTGGCCTTATTGGCCTTTTTGGTTCGGGCAACCCTGGTCCATTCATCCTCCGACTCAGACGCACTGCTCCCAGAGGTGCCCGTCTGATCTTCCAGGTTTTCCCGGATTCTGCGAGCCTGGGAATGGCTGGCAGAATGTGGGGACCTGGTCTCCTGTGTCCTGTGGCGCTCAGCGGAGTCTTCAGATCCCTCCTTGCTGCCAGGATTTGATAGGTATCCCCCCCACTGACCTAACTGGGCAGAGGTTTTCAGGATGCCCTTAATGGGCCTACTCTCCTGGGGTTCCCCACTAAATTGCACTGTGCTTGGGTTCCCATACCCGGATGCCCGCCCCTCCATTCCTGGGTGGTACTAGCCTATGAGCCCCATACTTTTGGCTGGATAGTAATCTGCCATCCCTGTGGCCCTGTGCGCCAGGGGACATGGGGGTGGCAGAGTCCATGGACTGAGAGAGATGAAGGCCTCTGGTACTGGGGCTTCTGAGGTTATGCTCATGTGTTTCCCTTTCCCAGCGAACTTCATCTCTGTCAGCCCCTGCTCCCTGTTGCAATGCAAGAGCCTGCGCTTTCAGTTCCTCAGTTAAGGCCTTACTAGACTCTATCAGTCTCTCCTGCATGGCTACCTGTTGCTGGAGCCTATTATTGTGCTGACAGAGAGCCTCATTTTCTCTCTGTGCCTCCTGATTGGTCCTGGAAAACTGGGCCAGTCTTTGCGGCAGGAGGGTTACCTCCTGAGTCCCATCCCTACTGGCCTGCTCCTTTCTTGCCAGAGCATCTTCCACCCTCCTGGTGTGCTCTAGCAAGTCGTGATGCTCTTTTTGGAGGTCACCCAGCCCCTGGAGGGCCAGGTGATTTTCTTCAATTTTTTCTTTTAATTGGCAGACCTCCTGGTCTAAGGTGTCCCTTTCCTGAATAACAGCCTGCATCTGTGCCGCCAGGTCGTCCCTCTGCCTTTGAAAGGCACCAGCTTTCTGGCGCTCTTCCTGAAATTCTGTCTGGGTGTCCAGATCTTTCAGAATCAGTTTATTGCTCTCCTCTTTTTCTCTATCCAATTGGCTTTGCAGGGTGGCTACCTGCTTTGTGCATTCCCTGTTGAAATCTATCTGTTGCTCCAGCTTTTTCTGGCTCTGCAGTAAAGAGTCCAAACTGTCTTGGTGCTCCTTCTGCAAAGCCAGAATTCTGGTATCCTGGTCAGCCTTTTCCTGTTGCAGGATATCCATATCCTCCTTCATTTTAACGATGTATTGTCTACTCTCGTTTTCTGACTCCTGGCTTCTGTGCAGTCTCTGCTCAGAAGAGACCAGGTCAGATTGGGCCTTTTCTAATGCCATCTGTTGCCTATTTGCCAGTTCTTGGCCTTCAGCATGTTTGTCCTGCATGGCTCCCATATGTAAATATAAATATGCCGCTACCCTGGCAATTTTGTTGTGCTCATCCTTGGCCTTAGGGGCCATATATAGTTCACTCAGGGCCACATGTAAGGGACCCTGATCTCTCCACATATCTGACCCAGTTGTAGTGACCTGTTGTGTGATTGCCTGCAACCATACATTTTGGTCCTGTTCAGACCATTCACCTCTCACAAACAGTTTATGTAAGAGGTGCTCCCTAGCTATCTTCATATCTACCAAGGTCGTCATTCTGGAATTTGAGTTCCTTCCTGACTTACAGAAGTTTGTATTTTATTTTGCAAAACAGACCGTTTCCTTAGAGCGTTCCTTTGAGGAGTGCTTTCACAGTGTAAAACAGCGTGGTGATCTAACCGGATATGTGTATGCGGTCAGTTGGCACACTGTATTAAGCTGCACAAGTGGTAAATCTAACCCAGAATATCCCAGCTCCGAGACCCCACTCTGTAAATGACTCCAATCAAGCAATCCCACTAAGTCAGTGCCTTGTCTGGGTTGCCCAAGGGAAGCCCTTATTTATGTATTTTTATGGCAAGTTATAATCTGGATGATGAACCCTTGTATAACACCCCTCTCTTAGAATCCCCCTCGACCCCACTGAGCCAAGAAGTAGGCTTGTTTTGCAAATTTAAAAGGTTTATTTGAAAAATTAAACAATATATATATATATATATATCACACTTCTATAAATAAATTGATAATGGGTAGTACACTTGTGAATATGAGCAGTAATCAGCAAGAGGTAATCCTACAGTACCACAGTTCTAGGTTACTTATGAATAGGAACAGAAGAATGAGGTGGGAAAGAATGCTTTATATGGTTCAAGGAAACGCAATGATGAATAAAATGCAGTACAGAAAATAACTTGATATGGCTTCAACAAAAGACAATGTAATCACTTTTCCTTGACAATTCACTCCCCCCCTTTATGCAATATAAGGAGATGGAAAGAGGAGCACACAGTTCTCAGGAATGCAATCAAATACAATACGAAATTCAGTTCCCCCCCAGCAAGCTTAGAGCAAAACAGGTAGATGTTTGAAACACAGGCCCAAAATGCTTTGAATGTGATGACAATGAAGTGAGAAATGTGCTAAAAATGCTTTTAATTCCCTCTAGAGGTTCAGGGTGGGTGATATCTAGTTTATATTAGTTCAGGCTCACTTTAGCAATGCTCTATGAGTAACTAGCAGGTTAAAACGCTGCTGATTTTTACACGTGGCTGAAATTGTGCAAAATGTCAAATCGCGGCAAATTTAATCGCGCGCGTCGAGCGTAATTAATGAGGCCCTATAAGGAGTAGCAAGTCGTTTCTAGGTTCGTTGGAAAGCCTAGAATCTTAGCTTTAAGATGACTCGCTCCTAGCACAAACGGTTCCGGAGATACGGCCGATTTAGTCAAGGGAGTTTTTCGGATTTGAAATTTTAAAGCTCAGAATGACAGATGACAGTTTTCAGTTTTAAAGATGACAGAATGACACGATTCTAGGAGGCAGTTCTAATAGGCTAAAATAGTTTGGATTAGATTATTTTAAACTAAGAGATTGGTTTTGGCACAGTGAGTACTCACACTATATTTTTGAAATAAGCCATCAAGGTCTGGTCAGGTTGGACGGGACTTCCGGCGAGTGGTTCTGAAGTCCCGGCTATCTGGTCAGCTCCGCTCTCTGGGTCTGTCAAGCACCTGTTCTGCTCACAATGGTCTGGTTTGTGGTTCTCTCTCAGCACTGCACAGTTCTGGTCTCTCTGGATCTCTGGTCTCTCTGGATCTCTGGGGTCTCTGGTCTCTGGAGGTTGATGGATTTGAAGTCTGGAGTCTCCCGGCAAAGCGTCCCGCAAGAAAGTGGAAAGTGAATGTTCCTACCTGTCCTGCACTGTCTGCTTTTATGTGTTTAGAAAGTTGGTGTGTGCGTGGCATAACTGAGCCTGCCCCTCTCTACTTGTCATTGGCCCAATTCTCCCATCTCCCATGATTGGGGGAAGGAAATGGATTGTCATCATGATGAGGTCTGTTTATGGGTCAGAGGATCCTCCCCTGGTCAATTTGCCCACAAATCTATATTTGATTCAAATACATATTTCCCAGATACTCAAGTGGTTGACATTACATGTACATATTACAGATGAATTAAGACAGGTCTCTGTTCAAGCCCCATGTTCCTGCGAGCTGGGATACAGAAATGCCAACATTTTGCGCTTTTTGGTCGGTTTACCAATATCGGACATTTACCAAAATTACACAAATGTGCGCAAGGAGTATGGACATTCATTGATGAAGTGTCAGATTTTTAACATGCAGACATTTGGAGTAAGACCCTATTTTCTGCTAGCAACCCCCCAGAATACACCACAGGGTCTTAACACCTCTTAAAACGTGCACAGAAAAATCACAAGAATAATGATGATATTTATATAATTTTGACCAGTCCGCACTATGAGTTATCTATCTTTTTAAAATTATGCCCATGTCAAAAAGGGGTGTGGCTTCCCACATCACATGGTGGAATAACTGGTTTATCCACTTCCCCCAAGCTCAGTTTGCTTTCACAGGAACTGCCCCTCCCAGTTTCTCCCAAGAGGAAGCCATTTTACGACCCCCCCAACATAACATTTGCCTGAGCCCAGGACAGGGCTTTGTTCAACCTCCTGCAGTCTGCAGGTACCCCTCCCTTAATTCAATCAGAGAGGTGTGATCTCCTTTTGGCAGGGGCAGCAGGATGCAGCTAGGCCTGGGAAGAGTGGCTGAGCTGGTTTCTCCTGTCGGGGGTAGTTGTCAGGCAGAATTCAGCTAAATGTCACTTTAGTTCCCAGTTTTCTACATTCAAATCCAACTTACATGCAGCTATTTTTTTATATATACATTAAATAATTACTTCCTTCAAGTCATTTCAGAATATAGTTTTACATTGTATCCACCTCTTAGCAAGTCTTTCCTTGGCCTGGTTTCGGTTCATTTGTTCAGTTTTACACAAAAGTCTGGTGGTTTTAAAACGCTGGCTTTCTGATAGTGGTGAGCACCGGTATTGCATCCATTTTTGACATTAAGAAAATGAATTCCCCACAGTTCTGGGTTGCTTTTGGCAATCAGCATTGCCATTCCCAATGGGTTCAGGCTACTGTGTGTGTAGCCCAATGGTGGTTTTAGGCAGTGCCCTCCTGTGCTCACAACATAGGCAAAAATGGGTGGCAGCCTATTCTTCATGTTTTCCTGTGCACTCTCTGAGGAGTTCTGGCCATCATGTTGTTTTCAATGCCAGTACTGCACAGTTTTATGGTAGGGCTTGGCTGCATGGGTAAAACTTGGGGGATTTGAAGGTGGGGTGTGGGCGGTTAGGAGTTTCAGTTGCAGTTGATGAGAAGTCGAGGGAGAGGGGTTTCAGGAAGGGTGAAGCTACGGGGGAATGAGGTGATTGGGGGAAACAGGTGGTGGGTCGAGACAGGGGAGGCGAAGAGTGCTGAGAGATTGAGGGGGACCAGGTACAATTTCTCTTCAGTTTATTGCGATTGAAGTGTGGGAGAGGGTAGGGGGGTCAGAGGGGGAGAGGGATGCGGCTTCGGTTCTTACTAAGGCTAGGCATGCAGTTTTTAGGGAGGGGAAAGGGTGCGTTCGGGGGGGAAGGTTGTGGGGTTTGTGGGCAAGGCGGGGGTGGATGTTTGCAGGGCGGGGTGTGCCCGCTATGATAGTGGGGGGAGCGGGCATGGTTAACTTATGCTGGTCGGTGGTGGAGTTCGGGGGAGGAGTGGTCTTAGGGTGGTTGGCTCGCCATTGCGCCCCTCTGGCTTGGTGTTTGGAGAGGCGAGTGGTAGGGAGTGGAAAGGAGGGTGGGATGATTTGGGAAGGGGGGACAGGAGGGAAGGCAGATCGGGGAGTGGGGGCGGATCACAGTGGTTGTTTCCGACAGACTCTGGTGGAGTGGGTGCACTCATGCTTAGTACGAGCTGTTAGGTGTAGTCTCAAGTGCAACTTACAGTTTATTGGACTTTATAAATTCGGCTGTATCACTGGCTGTGAGTGGCTTCTAGTAAGCTGGAATACAGGTAAGCTATTAAGGAGAAGTCGAAAGTAGCAACACCCCAGGTATGGTTTTAGTTGGACTTTTAGGTGGAGTTGGGAGGGCTTTCTAATTGTAGTTCTAAATTCAGTGGGGGCATGCTATTAGGCAAACTTCCAAATTCAATTTGCACAGAGATGATATTAGGCTGTTAGGTGCACTTCTAGCTTCAACTGTACACAGAGATGATATTAGGCTATTAGGTACTATTAGGTACACTTCTAAATTCGACTTTATACAGGGAGGGTATTAGGCATGATTCTAAAGTCAACTTTGCACATAGAGGTTATTAGGGAGATTAGTCAGTTCAACCAGGTACAGTATTAGGATAGTGGGCACACTTCTAAGTTCACAGAGAGGCTATTGGGCACACTTCTAAATTCAACTTTTCACAGAGGCTATTGAGCACACTTTTAAAATCAACTTTTAAATGCACTTCTAGATTCATCTTTCACAGAGAGGCTATTGGGCACCTTCTAAGTTCACAGAGAGGCTATTGGGCACACTTCTAAATTCAACTTTTCACAGAGGCTACTGAGCACACTTCTAAAATCAACTTTTAAATGCTCTTCTAGATTCAACTTTCACAGAGAGGCTATTGGGCACCTTCTAAGTTCACAGAGAGGCTATTGGGCACACTTCTAAGTTCAGAGAGGCTATTGGGCACACTTCTAAATTCAACTTTTAAATGCACTTCTAGATTCAACTTTCCACAGAGAGGCTATTGGGCACACTTCTAAATTCAACTTTTAAATGCACTTCTAGATTCAACTTTCACAGAGAGGCTATTGGGCACACTTCTAAGTTCACAGAGAGGCTATTGGGGGCACTTCTAAATTCAACATTTCACATGTATAGGATAGAGTTTCCAAATGCAAATATATTACAGATATAATGATTTTACACTGGTGATGCTTTGTTAGATGAGTGGTAGGGTAGTATGGCGAGAAGTAATTGCTTCTGGCCCCGCCCTTGCCACACTTAATTGTTGTCGGCTTCTTGCTTCTCCTGCGGATACCTGCAGATACGACCTGGCGCCGTCTCTGTAGACGCCGTCCTTTGCCTCAGGTCCTTAGCCGATGGGTTGCCGGGCAGAGTGCTGTCCTAGGGGGACTGGTAATGGAGGGGAGTCCTCTCGTCTGGGCAAATCTTATGGGAGGCGGGAGGGAGGGGTGGACGACCAGCAACCAGGAAATGGGCCGCGAAGGGGAGAGGGAGACACCAGGGCACGGGCCCGAAAAGATAAATAAATATATCAACAATTTACTACTGCTGCACCGTTGGCACTATCACACGGGGGCTGCAGCTAGACTCACCTCGCTCTGTGTGATCTGTTATAATAAATGGTCTCCTAAACACTCCGTTAATATCACATATGCACGTTTGTAAGGCATCAGTTGGTCTGGGAAGACAAAGGTAACTCCTGCTTACCTGTTGGTTTTAAGCTAACCAGGTTCTTCTAGTGTGGAAGCAGGTGCTAAATAGCTCCCAGCAACTTCTAACCCTGTAGGCACACAATGGCTTAATCGGTGCAGGTTTGAATATGTGGTGTAATCCCTTTTCCTTTAATTCCATTAGGGTCTTGGCATTACACAACGCTATTTTGAGGATGGCATTCCTATTTTCCATGGGTGGGGTCACAATCGGGTTTTACAGCGATGATAGGACTTTAGAATTACTGCCGTGGTGATTTAGCGCCGTCCAAAAGCATGTTAACATAACCGATCCCTGTGGAGAAGAGACATCGCAAGCCAAACATCTGCCTTGCTTTACTGGGTCCCTCTGCACTTGGAACAGGTTAGAAGACGCACTGCGTTGGCATTTAACCCTGATGGATGACTCCTTGCCAAGTGCTGCCCTTTCAGTCCATTCCGATTGCCTGCCGCTGAAAATGAGCTACTTTGCCCTTCACAGCATTACCATAGCAGGCTGGCAGCGGCCTAATTATGGTGTACTCGACCAGTGCATATGATATGCAGATTAAAATGGATAAATCGCTCACCGCCGCAATTCCAGTCCAATTTATTTCAGCTTTGCCCCAATTAAACGTGCAAAATGGCCAAATTAAAAAGCCAAGAATAGTGGAATCTCCATGCTGATCTGGGGCCGAGCATGTTGCATGTCCAACCCAGCACATCTGTCTCCCGAGAGGCCGGGATGCTAGGGGACCAAGCTAATGGCTTGCCACCGGGCGTTCCCGGGACCTCTTCCTGCCCTTTCAGAGGCGCGTGCCCGAACATACCCACGACAACGGGCCGGGGCAGGGGGCCAGAATGGCCGACTTTTTCGTCCATCACCCATGCCCTGCTTTTGGGTTTTCCGCTAAGCCCCGTTCACCCCGGCATACCTGTGCTCTTGCCTTTCTACAACGCTTGCTTCTTCCAGTGTGAAGTGCTCGTTTAATCGGACCTGACGGATAAAAAGGCGCCTGATGAATTAATGATACATAACCCATCTTTGTCTGTTATGGAAAGGAGAACGTGTGTTCCTTTGTGGCACATGTTCTCGAGAAACATGAGGTGCTGTCTCTCTTCACCAGCAAACCTTTTCTGGCAAATACGATGTGGAACGTTTTTTGTATAAATACAACTGAAATAGCAGTCTTCAAAACTTTTGAAAGGTAGGATCACAAATGCCCCCGCCCAAATGCAGACAGTTGTCCTCCATCCAGTGCGTGTTCTGATCAGCCCTCTTTCTCATCCCGTAGGTGGCATCCGTGTAATGTGAGACAGGCACGAGTGTCCTGGATCAGACACCGGATGTAAATGAGCATTGGGAAAGACCACACTGTTGCTTTTTGTGTAGGCATAGGATAGGCATTTGTCAGTGACTCTCATAATGATACTGCATTTCTGTAAGATGGCAACAGCTGGAAAATAGTGGAACTACCTGGTTATATGATAGCGCTACCTGGTAAATACCCATCTAATACCCAAGCAGAAGCCAAATGGCTGTGCAAGGACTCGTTTTTAACAGGACTTCTAGTAGCAGATGGAAGGACATAGATGCTGCTTAGAAATCAAGCGGCTTAAGGCTGACTTGGTTAAGACATTTTTGTTACAGCTGCTAATAAGCCACAAACTCTCGGAAGACTCCTTTATAATAGCACCCTTGCAGCACAAAGTTCGATTGTTCAGCTTGATCTCAAAGAGATCACAGGAGGTTGTGTTTTCAGCGTGGAATGGGATTGGTAGTAAGTGGGGAATGGCCATAAGGAGTGTCATAGACACGGGCAGTCAATGGGTTGGTAAAGAGCACGTACTGTACAAGCACTGCACAGAATAAGGGTGCAGATTTTGCGCCACTTAATAGCCCAAACTACAAATGTTTGCAAGGGTACCACATTCATGCAGTCTGTTACAATCGAAAAACATAATGTCCATCTGGTGCTGTGTGCATGTTTTTCCCTACCTTATTTACAAATTCTTATGTCCGAGTCCCAATATGCTCTTAAAGAGGAGGCTAAGTTCCTCATCCAAAAATGATACTTACTTCTAAGCACTGTCGGCTAACAGTGGCAGAAGAAGGATGTTGCTTATAGTAATGAGGACATCTTATGAGCAGATCAGTGATTGTTGGTGCAATGTGAGGAAGACTAACGTGTGACCCACCGGGAGTTATACACGCCATCTGCAGACATGAACATACTGCAACCTTAGGCACAACACCAGGGCATAGCTGGTGATTGCAATCAGCTGTATCTGTGTTTAGTACAAGAGTACTTCATAACTTTCACATAGTAGGAAATGTACTATACACTTTAGTCCCGTCCCCTTTCCGGCATCCTTGTGGGCGTCCCCCAACATGGGGATGGTACCAGAACCTTTTACAGCAAAAAATTGAGCTTCCCCTTTAAATTTAGTATTGCACACAGGGGTGCGGTCCTGGGAATGCTGCCTGAGGCACTGCCCTCCACCGCCTCATCTCAGTCCCTTTTTCCACAGACTGTGTCAGACCTGGCAACTAGGCGCAGAGGCTTTTTCAATGTACTTTTTGCTCCCCGTTATGTTTTTTAAAATCTTCATCTCCCTTCGGTGCCTCGCCTCTCCCGGCGCATGTCTGGTGCAGGAGGCGTCATGAGATGCGCGTACTTGGATTGCACGTCCCCGGCCACCGACCCCCATGCGCTCTGTCTTGAGGGCCTGGGTCCTGACCAACACTGGGACGCGCGCCCGACTTGCAGCGCTCTCGGTCACCGGGCCGTCTTTCGAACTAGAGGGAGATCTTCCACGCTTCGCTTCCAGGTTATCTTAAAGAGTTTATCTCTAGGACCCCACGTCAAGACAAGGTCGGCCTTCTGTTTAGTCTGGCTCCTCAGCGTGGAGAGTCCTTCCCTGGGGTTTCCATGGGAAAGGGTACCTTGGATTCTTGTTCTGGCAGACCCGAGGCCATTCAGGCTACCAGCTCCCAAGCCGAGTGACGCAGGGGCTTTTCTGAGGTGTTCCCTCAACAGACCCGAGGCCGGCAAGGCTACCGGCTCAGAGCTCTTCCAGGCGGTTCATGGAGGGGTGATCAAGTTTGTTGTCCTCTTCGGCCCTAGAGGGCAAAGGATCGTCATGTTCTACCTCCAAGAGAATTCCTTAGCACGATCCAACGCTACTATCCGCTCTGTAGCTGAGGGCACCCAGCCTCCCAGAGCCACCTCTGTGGTTGAAGTGCAGGGCTATTTCGCTACCAGCCAGCGGGCAGAGGACTCTGCGCCTACCAGAGCCATCTCAAGGTCAACGTTTCTGGTTCTCACGCTCTCACGCTCAGGGCGTGGCGCAAGGCCCCAAGATGGTGGACAAGCATGTGGCAGGGCCTGCCAGGCTGACGCCCATCTTGGATTTGGATTCAGGACTCCCCAGTCCTTTGCCCACGGACTGGGCCATGCAAGAAGGTTCCAGTCCCCTTCCCTTGGGAAGCGACAGCAGACTTTATGGTACAGGCGGGTGGCCACTGCAGGGTTACATCTACCCCTCGCAGGCTTATGGCTACAGGCCCCAAGCTCCCAGGCGCTTTGATCAGGAAAGGAGGCACAGCGCTACTGAGGGCTGTGCCGCTCACGTTCCGGCGGCTTGCGAGGTCGCTTCTTCGAGTGCTTCCTCCTTCTCATGTGCTCGCCGCAGATGATGGGGCTCCTCAAGGGTGTCGTCAATGAAGTGATCCCTCAGGTTGTGCTGACCAGGCCTCCACCTCTGGGCCCTCCTACGGTCCCTATAGCACTTCCAGTACTGTTGCCTGTTCCTCCCGAGTCCAGGCCCTGCCGGTGCTTCAGAGCCCTCCTCCTCCTGTACCACCAATGCCTCCCCCCTAGCAGCCAATGGATCCACAACGTTCTTCGGGTTCGGATCATGACCTGGACTCCCATCTTTCTGGAAAAGGGGGGTGGTGATGACATGACTGTCTTCAGGGCCTTTCAGAGTTCTTGGGGGTCCTGCAGCTGGAGGAGGCCCCCCCTGGAGTCGAGAGTGCTAGCAGAGGTTTTGGCCACGGGCGCCACAAGCCGCTCAGGCATTCTGCTCTAGAAGGATGTTCGACAGGTAATGAGAAAGTTCAAGGAGAAGCCCAGGGCCAACGCCCAAATGAAATAGGACCGCTGGTTCAGGCATTTCGATGGGGAGCCACTCCTCCTGGCATCCAACCCAGAGCCACACCCTTCAGTAGTGGCAGCGGACTCCTTGTTTTCTAAGCCATGGTCTTCATCCTCCTCTGCAGGGGCCGCCTCCAGTTGTCTTTCCAAAGAGGCCAAAATCCTTGAGTCTTTTGGCAAGGGTTGCTACCTCAACTCAGGGTTGCATTTGTGCCAGGCCAATGCTGACGCCCTCCTAGCCACGGTGAAACAGAAGCTGTGACGACCTCCCTCTGGATAGTCAAGCCTCTTTTAAATCCGGCCTGGCGGATGCCCGGACAGTTGCGCAGGACCTCATGGAGTCTTGGATCTACCGCATTGATACAGACAGCAAAGGGATGTGCCTGGGGATCGAGATGAGGGAGAGAGTGTGAATGCATGCCACTGAATTCTCCTCGGATGTGCAAGAGAGGATCCTGGATCTTCCTTTTGATGGGGTCAGATCTTTTTCATTCATCCACTGATGATGAGCTGACTAAAAAGAAGACTTCTACGCAGACTTCCAAATCCCTGACCATCTTGACTAAACCAGGGCAGAAGTCCGTCCCTCAGTCCCAGCTCAGGACAGACTTCAAACCCTGCTCTTTCACTGACTTCAAGGGGTTTCAGGACCCTGGTGCATGGATGCCTGACAAATCTTCCAGCAACCACATGAGGAAACGGCAGAGGATTTCATGTTTTTTTCCGCTCCCTCTCCTCGGCTCCCGCCTCATAAGCTAAAAAGCAATGACTTGACGGTCAGGGAACAGAACTCGCCTCTACGAGGCCGGCTGGCTCTCTTTCAGGACAGCTGGAAGCGTTGTTTCTAGAGTCCTTGGATCCTTTCTATAGTCTCCACAGGCTTCAGTCTTCCTTTCCCTTTCCCTCTACCTTCATCTCCTTCTCTGCTTCAGATTGGGTCCCCAGCCCTTTTTACGAGATATCTGAACTCTTCAAGAGATGCAGCTGGTGGAGCCGGTTCCTCAGACCGGGGCGCCGGCTACTACTCCAGGATTTTTGCGGTACCCAAGAGTAACCAGGCCTTCCTGAGGGCAGTCCTGGACCTGTAATTTCTTAACCTATCTTTAATGCTAGAAGGCTCCAAGATAATTACTCCTCCGCACATAGCCGAGTCTCTATGCGCAGGGGAGTAGATGTGTTGCCTAGACCTCAATGAAGCGTACCTGCATGTCCTCGCTGCATCAGATATTTCTGCGGGAGTCCCGTAGGATCCCAATCTGCCCAGGATTCTGAACTGTGAGGAGCTGCTGCTACATTCTGCTGTGCTGGAAATACTTTTTCAACCTGTCTAAACTGGCCCTTTAACTGGTTGACTCCACCTTAAATAGGTGTTGCAGGCGCGAAGTGCCGCGCGGAGTCCCGTAGAGTCCCAGTCTGCCCAGTCCGCCTCAGGACGGTATACGGTGTACGGGCGGTGCGCGAACAAAGATGGTCATCAGTGGCAAAACGGGGGTGACTGGTCCACAGACAAGGCTGAAAACTCAATTTGAGCGCCGCCAGTCAAAATTAACAAAAGATTTTGGCATAACCAAAGCTACAAAGTCCGCCGTTGAGGTAAGCGATGCAAGTGCAGAAACGGATGTAACATATGTTAAGAAAATGATCATACCTTCTTTACAGGCGCTAGCATCTGCCCAAGTAACCACAAATGAAGAGGAAAGCGCCGATATACAAACCATGTGCGCGCAACTACCTTCTATCGACCTGCGTAGCTTGCCCGAAGCAACTCCTTGTCCCGCTGGCCAGGCGACTACGCAACCAGCCCGCCCACTACATACAAGCTTACCCTCCGCCGAAGCTAGCGACTTCATCGGCGACAGAAGAGATCTCACGTCTGAACTGCAGAACAGAATAATCATTGACCCCACACAATTCTTGTCGCCATTTGATGTCACGGATGTGGAACTATTGGAGCTACAAGTGACAGCGAGCTCCTTTGAATGGAGAGAAGTATCATTTGAGCCGCAGCTGCCCCAGTTGCCGTGCGATCAGACGCAATGCATTGTGGTCTCTGAGGTACATCGACGCCACATCCAAACCGAACCAGTTACAGCTATGTTGAACACGCTGGTTCTACAACCCGCAGCTCTGGCTTCGGTTTTGGCTTCCCTCTCAGTAGCAGAGGCAATATCTACGCCTCGTACATGCATCACAAATGAACCGCTTCTGCATTCCATTCAGACGGGATTCATCTTTCCTGATAGGCAAATGGAACACAGCCAAAAAACTACCGCGCCTGGACCTGCAAATGCAAAAGGCACATTTAACAGGGACACAGTCCCCATTCAACATACATCGAAGACTTTGTTAACTGGACCGATCAGTCTCAGCAGTCAACGCAGCTGTTGTGTTGCACCAGGAAGTGACTTGATTAAGTGGTCTGAATCTGACCCAGTAAAAATAAACCCAACAGGAACTGAGTCCAACCAAAATCAAATGACGATCTTTCTAACGCCGTGACGCCGCCAAGCGTGAGGCTCGCCTATCAAAGCGGCTCTCTGAGGACTACTTGGAAATCAAAGATAGGCTGACCAACAGCTTCTTACAACCAGACAACACACAGAGGGCGATGCCTGTCACGGACACAAATCACAGCCGAAAAAATGCAAACTCGGCCGAAGTAAGGAAAAATAAAGGGAGAACAAGCACACCTTATCAAAAATCTTCGCAAGTAAAGGAAAAATTAATTGTGTCAAGTGATGCCCAAATCGACTCGGTGCTACAATCTCGGGACGTTACCATATTGGACCAGCAACACACGAACGGTAATGTTTCCGAGATTGCAAATGAAGAGAACTCAATGCCACGTATCGAAGACCAAATACCTAAAGAGCAAGGTAAGGATAATGTCTAGAAAGCTAATCTATCAGTAGCTGCGTCAATCCAGATCCACAACAACGTGCTAGCCGCGACGTCATTGGCGTTAATGCCCTTTGTAAAATTGTACGAAGCACTGAATGAGTCAATAAGGGACCAAGGCGCAATGCTGACAAACATGGAAAATAAATTATCCAATTTGACTCTCAGCTACTCGCTACTACAACAAAAAAGTGAAATAGAGGCTAATCTTTCTATGCAATGGCAACATAGATTGGGTGATTTGGCAATGAAAGAGCACACAAATTCGGCTGACCTAATGGAGGCCATTTTAGAATGCATGAAATGGTTTCGCCATTTAGATAAAAATCGACTGAATGATCAGTTGTGTAACAATAACTCACAAGATGAACAGCAGCCAAAGGAGTTTCTCAAATCAGCCAACCCAGCGATGCATGCTGAAGAGCCATGCATCTCGACTAAATTAATACCCTCTGGAGTTTCAGTAGTTCCCTCAAAATCAGGACAAAAAGAAGTTGGAGTACCTGGCGTGGCCAAGTCAAGTGTAAAACCTGACAAGCAGGCTTTATCGTCAGTGATTGTTGATTCCACCAATCCGGCAACTCTCTCGGAAGTGAAACTACAAGAGCCAACAAAGGGCATCCAATGCAATACCTTTGGTATTTTTCAGGGGAACGCAAAGACACTGGACCTATCCATTAAAAAAAAGCGACGAAAATACCAAAACGCTTGCCGGCGCAAAGAAAAGGCGTCGTAAACAGCTACCAGTCAAGACCAGACAATTCATTCGCAATTTGTCTAAACCTCGTAAAGTAGGACTATTTCAGCGGAGGACGGCTGACGAGCCCTCCGAACCCCAAGTTGTTAATGATAGCAACGATGGGGTTTCGAAAGAAGCAGGACGAAGTGACCGGGTTCAGGAACCACTCCCAAAAAAACGCCCCAGGTTGGACGAGGTCTCCTGCCATGGAGATGCTATACAAGAGTCTCTGATCGGTGAGGAGTGGTCGACGTACTCAATTAACAGTGACGAAGAATTAGCAAATGAGGAAAACGAGGGCACTTCAGGAGTGCTCTCCTGGGCGCTGTCAAATAGATCCTTACCTTCTGACCACTCGCCCTGTGGATGTAAAGCAAAAAAAGGCAAATTGATTCACCTTCCAAACGAAGGGAAAGATCTAATTAAGGTACCAAAGAGCGTACCGTCGAGTGGGATCACTCAACCCAAGGAAGACGCAAGAAATAGAAATTTGTTAAGTAAAACTCTAAATCCAAGACAAACACAAAGGTCAAAACAGACTGATCAAAAACCTCAAGAGACTGCCGAGAATCGTCGTGTGCATTCAGGAGCATCAGGGAAAATTCGGATTGTGAACATCTTTCCAGATGGAAATGAGGTAAACCTGAACAGAAATAACGTGATGCGTTTACTTCATGTGATTCCTCATTTACGCCTATTTACGCCTTCAATCAAGCCTATGACCAAAGACAGTCGTACTACCAATGAAAAGAGGAGAGATATCCTAAAAGACGTATTTAACATCCACCCAGCAGGATCTGCCAAATCAGCCCAGAATAAGCTCAGTGTTAACACAACTGGTCAGCGTAGGAAGCAACTAGTCTCGCAAAATGGAAAAGTGCTGTGTGGACTGGTGTCTTGGAACACACAGGGTTTTAGCCATCACTTTCAAGATTCTCCCTTCTCGCTAGACAACAACTTAGCGTTATGTCTACAAGAAACGTGGTTACGAGAAGAACCAATAAGAGATGGTTATTCCATAATACTAAACCCTGCAGGGAAAAATCGCCTTGGTCACCCATTCTCGGGGCTGTTAATAATGTTGAACAATTCCTTTGGTTGGGAAATAAAAGAAACCTATATGCCCAACCTATTTGTTTTTGGGGATCTTGTTGGAATTCAAACCAACGGTCTCAGATGTCCCAAAAATGTTACTGTTGTTAAACACATATTGGAACACGAAGATGATATCTCCGAGCTGTTGTTTGAAATCATTAACAGCAATCATAGACAACAATCTGGTGAAATGGCACTCATTGCAGATAATAATATGTGGCGATCTAAACTGTTCCTGGTTTGATGACAGCAAGTCTACGTCTTGGTTCACACAAGAACCAGCTGATCCTTATGCCGAGAGACGACACCTATGGTCTAGTGCCATTGAATCCCGGGACTGTGAAATGCTGAATGGGAAGACAAAGAGAGATAATCCACCCAAACCAACTTGGCATGGTGGGACAACGAATAAAACGCTTGACTCAATATGGATCTCAAACAATGTATGGGCTGATATTGAAGATCTTGAAATAGGAAAAAGCGTTAACAGTGACCATGATCCGTTGGTTTTGCGCTGGATGTGTGACAAAATCCCAACAGATAGCATCTATGGAACCGCTGTTGAGGTAAATCAAGGTGGGAACAGGCTTCAAATCAACGCGGCCGAAGTAGATAGTCTATCTCAAAATCTGCGTGAAGGAAATCTGTCACCACGAAGCAAAATAAATTTCGCACCAATGCTTAAAAAATTTAGTACTGCAAGGAAGTCAAGAGGTAGTCTACCTAAAGATCCGAAACACTTCTTCAGCCGGACTGTGTGCACCAAAAAAAGTGACTGCGAAAAGACATCAGACGCCTCAAGAAATTACAGTGTCATAACGTTGCCCATGAAATTAGAAAGAAAGCTGACTTACAGGAACTGGTTGAAGTCTTTCAAGTGCTTAAGAGACCAAGAAAGAGGCAAAGAAATACTAAAATTAATCTTGAACCACAATTCAAGAGAAATTTGGAAGATCTTAAAAAAAGGTACGCTTAATCAAGATTTATCCCAGTCTAATGGCATCTCAAAGGCGAACTGGGAAGATCATTTCCGCAAAGTGTTCGGAGCCGCCTCTACACACAGTACAGCGTTGACACTAGAAAGCAACGTAACTTGGGATGTCATCGAGAGCATGGAGGACATAGCGCACATAATCCAGCATCTAAAAAATTCTAGAGCAGCAGGACCTGATGGCATAACGAACATCATGCTAAAAGAAAAAAAGGAACATTGGTCTAAGTTCATTGTCCATCTATTTGAAATAATCGCATCATTTAAAGAAATACCAGATTCTTGGCGATCAGCGGTTGTTGTACCAGTGTTCAAGAAGGGCAGTCTGAACGACCCTTCAAACTATAGGCCGATTGCGCTTCTCGACACGATTGGAAAAATCTTCGCAACCTGCCTGCAACGCAAACTAACGAGATGGGCTATTGAATCGGTCTTGATGGACTGTAGACAAACGGGCTTTACAAAAGGTGTGGGGACCGAGGTAAACCTGTTGCTACTAACTCTGCTAAAACTGGAGACGTTGAAGAAGAAAATCAAAGATCTTTTTTGCATTCATCGACATGCATCAAGCATTTGACTCAGTTAATCGAGTCAAATTGTGGAGAAAGCTATATAAGTGGAACTGCCCAGTTTCACTATTACATCCAGTGATTGCACTACACTCAAATACCACTGTATGTGTGCGGATGAACTCCCAAGGTGAGCTAACAAATAAAATACCGACTAAAAATGGAGTCAAACAAGGTTGCCCCCTTGCGGCGTTAATATTTAAATTATACATTGCAGACATTCCATCAGCATTTAGAGACGTCAACTGCTTCTCACCAAAGGTGAATGGGCAAAAGATTAACTATGCAATCTACGCCGACGACATTGTGTTAATGGACCTTACACAAATCGGGCTTCAGAGGCTGCTCTGTAGCTTCCAAACATATTGTGAAGCAAATGACTTAACAATAAATGAAAAAAAGACGAAGATCTTGGCAATTGGTAAGGTCTTCACTAAGAAAGATCGTGCATTCAAATGGTCCATTAGTCGAGAAAACTTTGAAACTGTCTCTTACATACGCTACCTAGGAATACTCTTTAACAGCTCAATAAGAGAGGCAGACTGGATGATGGATCTAAAAAATCGCATGAACACCTATGCTCTACAAGGAGCGTGGATCCACGCTAATTATGGTAAATTCACAACACTCCCGGTGTTGACATTCTACAAACAGAAGGTGGTTCCTGCAATCTGCTTTGGTGTAGAAACTGGGTGGAATCTGAGCGCTAAGTGCTGGGAAACACTAGAAACCAAGTTCTGGAGACGTGTACTTAGACTCCCTGCCTATGTCTCAGTAAAATCTATTAGACATGAGCTTGGCCTCGACTCGCTATATACAACAATGCTATGTAGATCAATCAGTATGGTAAGGAAAATAGATTTAACGGAATCAGCACCAGCCTATAAGATTTTGTCTGCTCCAATGCAACGACCTCATGAAGGGCTGCTGAGCTGTTGGATCAACAAAATAAAGCAAATTGTTGATGCTGCCGACATCAAGTGGGAAACAGTGATGGCCACTCCACAAATAGCCAAACTAAAACTACGGCAATGGAGCTGGATACAGAACTCAGAAAACCGAGCTGGCTTGAAGACCACGTTGGATTTAGGACTAACAGAGGACAGCTTAGATCATTTGCCTAAATATCTAAAGCAATTTCCCTCCAGATTCCACCGAAACAAATTCCTGCGTCTACGGCTAAATATATATCATACAAAAGATGTGCTGTGGGTTAGACACGATGCAAAAACAAGTGACAATACTTGTATATTTTGTCAAGTGTCACTAGAATCCTTAAAACATTTAATAATGAAATGTGAGGAGTTAGTAGAAGCTCGTTCACTGTTTTTAGGAAAGTATGCTCCTGTAAATGATAATGTTGATGATTGGTGGCATAGGATGTTGTCTAGCATCAATGTTCAGTTAACATGTGCGGTGATTAATTTCTTGGAAAAGATTATACCAAATGAAGTAATGAAACCATCATCAGAATAGGAAAACATTGTGTTGCCGCTGCTGCATCATAATTACCTTTTTTTTTCCCTTTCCTTTCCTTTTTTCTGAGCTCTGTGTTTCGTGTTGGGTGTTTTGTAATAAGTTACAGATAAAAAAAATGAAAAAATGTCTGCGGTTCACGATTATGTTGTACCACTTCCATGATAAGGTGCTGTCTTATGGCCTGTACTCGGACCCTCGTGTGTTCACAAAGTTGATGAATGCGCTGGATGGTCTCCTCTGCCTGCAGGGCCATCACTTATATCCTTATTTGGACGGCCAGCTCGCCAGAGGGGGTGGTGTACTCCTGCCAAAGACTGGCAGGCGTTCTTCACCAGCTGGGGTTCTCCCTCAACCAGCATAATTCAAAGTTGTCTCCCGCCCAGGATCTGGTGTTCCTTGGCTTGCGATGGGACACAGCATGGTGGTTCCAGCACCTTCTGGGTCTGATTTGCGTCTTGCATGCTCACCGTTCAGCATGCTAGCCTCAAGATGAGAAGCCTCCAGCTACACCTGTCAGCCGATTGGGACCAGGAATTAGGCTCACAGTCAGACAGGGTCTCAGTTCCCCTGTCCCTCCTCCCGAATATTCACTAGTGGCTGATGGACTGCAATGTAGCAGTGGGAGCCCCCTTTGCACTGCCAGAGCCCTCTCTGGTCATGGCAATGGTTTCTTCGTTTTGGGGCTGGGGGGCCTACTCTGCAGGGTTGATCGATTCATTGTGCATGGTGGATGCCCTCCTGCATTTGTCTGCTCGAGCTCAGGGCAGTGAGCCTGGCGCTCAAGGCTTTTTTTTTTTTTTTTTATTTTTTTATTACACCTCCTGGTCCAGACGGACAACTCCACGACCATTATTTACCTGAACAAGCAGGGTGGCATGGAGACGATCTCGATCTGCGAATGGGCCCTGACAGAGGTGATATGGATTTCCTCAGTCCATCTCCCAGGAGACAGCAATGCGGATGCGGACCAGCTGAGCTGCTTGAGTTTCAACACCTATGAGTGGAAGTTACACATCAACTTCTTGTTGCCCCTGTTCCAGTGCTGGGGGTTTCCGGATCTGTACTTATTCGCATCTCCTCTGAATTCAAAGTGCCCCTGGTTTGCTTCATGGGTAGGACGGGGTCTGCGCTTATGCTCCCAGGGCCCTGTCCATCTTCTGATCTCCAGAAGGGGCTTCCTGACGCAGCAGGCCTGTGCAGTGGAGCACCCGGATCCAATCAAGCAGCCCCTATCGGCCTGGTTCCTGATCAGCTGAGACTGCAGAATGCCCATTGCAGAAAGGGCTTTACATTCTTTAGACCGCAAGATAGACTTCAAGTACTATCTCTTTTTGAAGAAATCCTTCCGGAAGTCTGAGGTTTTGTTCATCACTTTTGCCAGCACGTCTTCCAGCACCCAGACATCCAAAGTTTATATTGCACGTTGGATGATCCAGGCCATTTCAGACACATATGCAGCCATCGGAAAACCAGTTCCTGAGGGAATTCATGCCCATGTGGTCAGAGCGGAGGCCACGGCCGTCTCGTTTCAGGGACATGCTTCTTTGGATGTCATCAACAAGGCGTTGCTTGGGACACTCTGTCGGCCTTCTGTAAGCACTATTTCCTGGATACCAGCTTCAGACTCGATGCAGAGTTCGGTTAGGTGGTTTGGAAGAACCTTTTTGCTTTTGTCCTAGATATGAGGCAGGTTGTCACAGCTCAACCCTATGGTCTTGTTCAGTGGAATCGCCCACAAGGATGGAGAAAAGAGGACGTGTCTTGTGAGTAATTAAAGTTACTCACTGTAGTGACTAGAGTACTCATAGTCCATGTTCCTCCATATGTCCCACCCACATTCCCCCGCTTGAATGCCAGGGGCTAATATTTTCAGTGTAGCCAGGTCTCTAAGCCTCTGATGTGTTAAAAGGGGGCTGAGGTGAGGTGCCTCTGGGCGGAGCCTCAGGGGATGTTCCCATGCCCAGAGCCGCGCCATATAATACATTTAATTGGGAAGCTTAATTTTTCACTGCCAAACGTTCTGGTACCATCCCCATGTTGGGGGACCCCCACAAGGATGGAGGAAAGGGGACTATGGACATAGTACTCTAGTCACCAAAGTGAGTAACACATCTTAACACCCTTTATAACGCTAATATTGCTAGGGACGGTTGTGGTGTTTCCACTGGTACTATATTGGTGAACAACTGTGAAACCTAAAATACTACAGTGCATTTGTACCACAGTACAGTGTGAACCTTACAGCAGACCAAGGACGGATCTCCTACAGTATGATCCATTGCATTCTAGTTGCATACACAACACCAAAAGTACTGGGGAGAGCACAGTACCAAACAGTACAGGACATTTCATGATGTTAGATGCTATGTAAATGCACACACAAGACAGTTTTTGGAAACGGACAGTGCAGTGAATCAACAAGGCCACTGTGCCCGATTTCCCCCCCTCCCCTCTCTCACTCCCCCCCCGCCCCTCTCTCCCTCCCCCCCCCCCCCAGCACCAACAGCTGTCTCCACTACTAGGGGAAATGGGGAGTAGTGCTTCTGTACGGCTGCAGTGTACAAATGCTATACATTACTGTGAACACCACCATATTGTTTCATGAACCCCTTCACAGAATTCATTCTGCCCATCTACTATTCTCTGCTCGTCGCCCTTCTCTCGTCATCTGGAGACAACATGAACTAAACTTGAGAGCAACATTTGGACATACCACGTTTGTCTCATCTAAAATGGCTGTTTAACACATGCTGCCACTAGTTTGGCTTCTGAATCTCCCAGTCGTCAGAGTAAGATGGGTGGCACTATAAGGATGTGGTGCTGAATCGGCCTGTACTTCAGTTTCATCACTTTCTTGGACTTGCCCTGCGTGTGTTGCCCCAGAATGGTATGTGGTATGTTGGCATGTATTTTGACTGTAAGGTATATATTAAGATGGAAGGTAATAGGACTGTTTCTATTGGTTCCTGCCAATGGAATCTCTTGTTCTGTGTGGGAGGCGAGGTACCATGAACCAAGGAGGGGGCTTTAATGACCACTGTTACCGCCTACCATGCCTTTAGCTGTTGGGCCCACCCCACGAAGAGATGGGGCGAGTGACAGGAGTTGGGGGGGGGGGTGGGAGTTAGCGCGTGCACGGTTCGCGCCAGTTTACTGTATGCTGTTAATAAAGAGTGTACGTGATATCCCTCCAGCTGCACGTCCTTATTTCTGCCCATCCGGGTCCACCAGTGTCAACACTGGTGACGAAGACCTCTCTGCTGGCAGTCCCCCCGAGCGTCCTCCTTTCAGCGCGGCCGGTGATCCCACTGAGCCAGCCCTCCGCCTCCGGCACCCGAGAGTGACACGTCCCGCCACACGCTTCCTCCTTCCTCCAGATGATTCCATCAAGAGCAGCAGTACCTTTCTGATGAAGGGAGAAGGCGCCCCGCCCCTGCACGTACTATGGAGCCGGACGCCTCCATCAACAATGCGAAGCTTGCCGAACGTTCCACGGTGACTGCCCACACTGCAGGGAGCGGCCCCACGCTCGTGCGCCCCTCGCCCAGCCCTACCAACTTCACCAAAATACATTTCTCTCTCTCCTCCAATGAACGTTGTCACTCCACTTTTACCCAAAGGGAACACACACTAAATGCAACCCACCAGGCCTTGGAGATATCCTGGCACACTGCTTGGTTGCCCAGCACACACAAGCCTATAGAGCCGCCCATCCCACGCGGTCTGCAGAGGGAGTCCTCAACACAAACCCCTCGGTTAGGGTCCACCTGCTGCCACCATGAGCAATCCGAGCAATCCGAGCAATCCACCGTCCCCACAACCAGTCCGCGCTGCAAAATCAATACAACTGTGGATGCCCTTGCCATTCTCCACGACTCCGCAAGGCACCAAGGGCCCATGATGGATGGAGTGGATGGAGGACTTTCATCATTTCGTAAGGGGATCAGGGGACGGCGACTCTCCCCACTTAAGAGACATTTTCCTCAATCTGGTGGGAGGGGAGGTAAAAACAATTGTCAAAACTATCCCAGCAGCTGAACAAAATGACTTTGCCATCCTAATTAAAGCCCTTGATAAACTGCTCATTATCAAACCCAACTGTGACTATGATACAAACCTTTTCAATCAGTGTACGCGGAAACCACAAGAGACTGTAGATGAATATATAACTTGCTTGAGGGTGAAAGGCGCCCACTGCCAATTTGACGCTTTCTCCCTAGACAAAGCCATACGTCTGAGAATCATCGAAGGCTGCCTGTCACCAACGCTCAAGAAGCAATTGCTGAAGAAGCCCCTCACAATCCCTGAAGTTAGCGAACTCGCTCGAATTTTTGAAAGGGTAGACCCCAAGCTGCATCCATGATGGGCATGAACACACCAAAACATGATACCACAGAACTCATAGCTGCGATCGAGCCACCTGCACCTCGACAAAGCGACAGAGGAAATTATCCATACAGACTGCAGAACCAGCAAGGGCCACGGCAGCAGAGGCAATGCTACTGCTGCGGCATGGCATTTCCACACTCCGGATCCTGCCCGGCTTTGTCACAACTGCGTACTGTGGAAGAGAGGGACATTTTCAATCTGTAGAGAAGAGAGACCATTCCCCACCATGCAGCGCCAAGCACCCATCAGGGCACCCTACCGCCCACCACTACCCCAATATGGACAACAAAGATATTCCCCAACCAAACCAACGTTGATACGTGCTAGCCGTCGACGAATACCACTTCCAAGACTATCCACAAGCCCATGGATACGTGAAACAACCACCTCATCTGACGGATGAGTATGGCAATCTGCTGGAAGGCTATGCAGAGGAAGTGTACTATTACGACTCTGCGACCACACCAGGCACCATGTACTATGACCTAACATCGCAGGAATAATACGTCAACCTTGTGCTTGACAGTGAAGAAGCCAGAGAAGCCCCAAAAATACGGATAAAGATGGGTAACTGCTGTTTCACTTCATGGTGGACTGGGCGAGCAGGAATACTTGAAAATTCCAAATCCGCTGGCACTTGGACCCACACAATCTAGAATCTTAAATTGGGGAGCAGCCACACCACTACAAACTATTGGACACTTCACAAGATGTCTCCTCCTTAAGGGTTGGCAGGTTGACACCACTATTCACGTCATCCGGTGCCTCCTCAGCTACTACACCGCCTCATGCCTAGGACACATCGACATCCACGTGGGAACAGACGAGGTAATCGCCTCAACCATAATTCAGCAAGACCCGAAGGAGTCTGAGGGAGCTATCCTCCACGGACACACCCAAAGTCTCATCCCCAAAGCTGACGACATGCAAACATTTCTGCAGCTGTTCACGGGCCTGGGGAAACTAAAGTGACCCCCAATCAAACTGCATTTAGACCCGTCAGTGAGACCTGTCCCGCAACACCCGAGGAGGGTCGGATTCCACCTCAACAAGCAGTCTCCAGAGAGCTTGACCAACTACTCTCTGATGACATTATTGAGCCTGCTACGGGGCCAACCCCCTGGGTTTCTCCCCTTGTCATTGTACCGAAGGAGGGAGGAAGGCTGCAACTATGCGTCAACATGAGGATGGCCAACACCGCCATCCAATGAGAATGACTCCCCGGCCCATGCATTGAGGACATGATAGTGCAGCTGAACAATGCCTGCATGTTCTCCAAACTTGACTTGATACAGGGGTATCATCAATTGGAATTACACCCCGACTCCAGAGTAATAACGACATTTGCCACACATGGACTATTCAGATACAGCAGGCTGAACTTTGGCGTTTCCTCAGCAGCCGAAATCTTCATTTCTAGATGCTTTTCCGCTTACTGAAGATTCGTCATAATGTTTACTTTATTAACTCATGTTTATTTGGCATCATGGCATGTGTAACGTTTGAAGAAATTACAGTAGTTCTCCAGCATGGGGTCTTGCATGGATTCACATGCTCATGAATATTCCCTGTCGTCAGGCCGGGAATCCTCGGTGTAGAAAAAATCAGTATCAGTTTCGTTTCTGATCTGTCTCTCTCAGTAGTAACCAATCACTGGTCTCTGGGTCATACTGCCCCCAGCAAATGACTGCCCTCTCCCTAAGCCCCTCCCCTGGCAGCCATCCTCTGATTTTTACCGCACGTTCAAGTGTTGGGAGTCCTCGTGCTTGGCTCTCGAGCTTTTGCTGCGTTTTCGCGCTTTTTTCAGGAGATTTTCTCATTTTTTCGGTTAAAAGAGCCTCAAGCTCCACCGTTTCTACTTCCGATTAACGGGGATCCGTTTCGGAGTTTTCTACTCCCCTCAAGGGTGAAGATTTCGTCGAGTTAAGCTTTTGGAGGATTCCAGAAGTTCCAAGGCCTAGCCCGGACATGGCCCAGGAGAAAGGGAGCTTGATGCCTGGGAAGCTATTCAGGACCTGCCCTGGATGCCAGCTTAAGAACGTTTTCAAGGAGGACGAGCATTCGTTATGCCTCTACTGTCTCCATGAGGACAAGACGCACAAGGAAAAGGACTGCGCGTTTTGTGGAAACATGTCGGAGCGGACCATGAAGGATCGCCACCTCCGTCTCGCCAACTGGCTGGAAGGTAAGAACCCGCCAGGCGAGAAGAAGTCTGAGCGGTCTTCTAAGTCCTGTGAGGGTGCTCCGGCGACCCAACAAAAGGCTAAGCACCGCGAGACCGGGAGCGCCGAACGGTCGGGCTCCTTGGCTGCCAGGCAGGGCGCACCCTCCCCGGCGCCATCGATCACAAGCCAATGCTCTGGCTCGGGTAAGAGGAAGTCCGAGAACCCGGCGAAGCTTCTGGAGAGGCCCCGGTCGATCTCGAAGACTCCGGCAGAGGGGGAGCGAGGCTCGGACCCTCCCCCGAAGGTGAAGGCCCCAGGCGTACAGAAGGTGACGTTGGCCGTGATTCACCCTGCTAGGACCTCGATTGAGGATGTCGCCGGGGCCCTGGCTCAGCATGTGGAGGCTACACCAGTGGAGGCGCCCTCAGGTAACAGAGTCTCCCTGCCACCGCGGAGGGAGTCGTCTTTCAGGCCCATCGAGAAGACCCCCACGAAGTCCTCGTTGGAAAGGGGGGCAGGGGGTGGTGGCTGTCGTGGATACGTACACGACCTCTGAAGAGGAGCTCATCCAAGTTGTGGAGGAGACCCAGCCCATCGGGAGGGATCCCGACGAGGGCGACGACGAGGGCAATGGTGACGCAGACGAGGCTCCTCAAGAGCCCGCACGCCCGTCGTTTCCGGCGCCACAGGACACCTCGGCGGCCATTTTGTCAGCCATCCAGTCCTTATGCTCGGAGATAAGGACTAGGTTGCCCCTTCCCCCGACGGAGGAACCTGAGCCAGACCCGACGGAGGATCCAGAGCCAGGACCTTCGGGGAGCCCACCGCCTAAGAGGAGGAGGACGCATCCTAGGCCTCCTCTCCCGCCTCTGCGGCCTTCTCTGCCTTCCCCCTGGTCCACTACCCACTGGGATGATACAGGCATGGACACGACTACGACGGGTACGGATGGCGACGGAGGTGACAACGGGACGTGCCCCCCGTCTCCCCCTGCCCGGGCGTCCCCGCCCGACGAGATTGGATCCTTCCATGCAATGATCTCCAGGGCATCCGAGCTCTTCCAGCTCTGCCCCAAGGAAAAGAAGGAGGGGTTCCTTTACCAGCGGCGCGAGGCTAAAAGGAAGACTGTCCTCGCCGTACCGCTTCTTGATGACTTCTGGGATGAGGGGCTCGCCCTCCTCAAGAACCCTGCCACGGCTCCTGCGAAGAGGGACCGGTACGAGAAGTAGTACCGGGTCCCCGACGCTGCCCCCTTGTGCCTTAGGGCGCAACCTACCCCGGACTCGGTCGTTTCGGCAGCAGCCAAGAAGAAAGCGGGGGGGGAAATCGGCCTCGACTTCAACCTCCCCTCCGGACGGTGAGGGTAGGAAACTGGATGCGATGGGATGACGGGTCATCTCATCTGCAGCAACGACCATCAAGGCGGCCAACGCCCTGGCCATCGTAGCCCGCTACGACAGGGAGTTGTGGTTCAAGATCGCCCCTCTGTTGGACTTCCTTCCGGATGCCAAGAGGGCTGAAGCCCTGGAAATCTTGCAGGAAGGTGAGATTGCCTCAGACCACGCCATTACGGTGGCTACGGACATCGCCGACACCGGTTTCCGTCAGTTGGGCAACAGCGTTTGCCTGAGACGACGAGGATGACTCAGGGCGACGGATTTCCGCCAGGACGTTCAGACCAAGGTTTTGGACATGCCCTTCGATAGGAACAACCTTTTTAGCAAGGCGGTTGATGAATCCATTCAGGCGATCAAGACGGACACAGAGACGGCCCGTGCACTGGGTGTACTCCAACAACGACGGCCGCCCTTTCGGAGTACCGGAGGCAGACAGGGTGCCTCCAAGGGAGCCGGCAGCAGCTCCTCTACTTACCGTCAAGCGGCAAGGTCTTTGTCGCAGGAGGCCTACAGGGGACGCGGCAAGTCAGGTGGATCCCGCCGTCGTCGCCAAGGTGGTCAAGGAGGCAAAGCGGCCTCCAAGCAAGATTGAACCGCCCATCGGGTCGGGCCCCCGCCGAAGCACCCCGGTGGGAGGCCGGCTGACGAAGTTAGTCAGCGTGTGAGAGTCCATCTCCACCGACCGTTGGGTGCTGGACGCCCTGGCCCTGGGGCACGCCCTCGAGTTCCAGTAGAGGTGCCCCCGCATTCCTCCCGAGGCCAGGAAGGAAAATCACGTCCCTCAACTGCTGTTGGAAGTACGGGCGATGCTCAGGAAAGGTGCCATCAAGCTCGTCCCGAAGAGGCTTCGGGGCTCCGGAGTTTACTCAAGATACTTCCTCGTGAGGAAGAAGACAGGAGGATGGCGTCCCATCCTGGACCTGCGACGACTAAACAAATGCATCAAGGCACAGAAGTTCCGGATGGTCACCCTCCGCACGTGCTGGGACAGCTGGAGGAGGGCGATTTCCTATCGTCGTTGGACTTGGAGGATGCTTACTTCCACATCCCTATTCTAAAGAGGCACCGAACGTTCCTCAGGTTCGTGGTCAAAGGGCGGCACTACCAGTTCAAGGTCCTCCCGTTCAGATTAAAATTGGCGCCCAGGGTGTTCACCAAGTGCCTAGCACCGGTGGCGGCGCGGCTGCGCCTGCAGGGGATCCAAGTCTACCCCTACCTGGACGACTGGCTCATACGGGCAAGGACAATGGAGCTCGCCGTGGAACACACTGCGAAGTCTGTCCAGCTGCTCACGGACCTGGGGTTCTCCATCAACTTTCCAAAATCCCACCTGGTCCCATCGCAAGTCGCCCTGTTTCTGGGAGCACAGCTCGACACAGTGGCGCGGCGGGCCTCACCATCGGAGGAAAGGATAAGGACCATCCTAGGAAAGGTGCAACGTCTACTGGTCACGGACGTGGCCAGAGTGAGGTCTATCAAGTCCCTCCTTGGAATGATGTCCTCCTGCATTTATCTGGTGCCCCATTGCAGACTTCGGATGCGGCCCTTGCAAGAATTCCTCGACGCCCACTGGATCCAGACGACGGGCAGCTTTGAGGACAGGATCTTGCTCGACGAAACGTTCCGTCAGGCGATTCGATGGTGGGGTGTCCGCGCTCATCTGACAGCGGGAACAGGCTTCCTAGCCCCGGCCCACCAGGTGACGGATGCCTCCCTGGAAGGTTGGGGAGCGCACACCGGGGGCCTCCACGCAGAGGCCTTTGATGCTCAGAGGAGAAAGACTCTCCACATCAACATCTTGGAGCTCTGCGCAGTGTTCTGGGCCCTCAGGTCCTTCCTTCTGTCCCTCAAGGGCAAAGTGGTGAGGATCTTCACCGACAACACCACCACGATGTTTTACATTCGGAAGCAGGGCGGAACCAGATCCCCTGCCCTGTCCAAGGAAGCCCAGGATCTGTGGCAATGGGCCATCGCACAAGGGATGTTTCTGGTACCGTTTAATCTGGCAGGGATAAAAAACACCATTGCCGACTCACTCAGCAGGGAGCTGCGCTCGTGCCATGAGTGGGAACTGCGCCAGGATCAAGTGGACCGACTCTTCCGACGATGGGGCGAACCCCAGATCGATCTCTTCGCGACGGCGGCGAACTCCAAGTGCCGGAGGTTCGCCAGCAGGTTTCCCCAACCGAGGAGCATGGGCGATGCTTTCTCGTTCCCCTGGGACGGCCTGTTCCTTTATGCATTCCCGCCGTTGCCGTTGCTACTCCGGCTCGTCAACCGGCTCAAGAGGTCCCGGTGCAGGATGATCCTCGTCGCACCGGCGTGGCCGAGGCAGATCTGGTTCCCGGACCTTCTGGACTTGTCAGCGTCCACACCAGTCAAGCTGCCGATGGACGCGGATCTTCTCTCCAGAGAAGGAGGCGCCATTCTTCATCACGAACCAGAGTCGCTGAACTTGCAGGCCTGGCTCCTGCAGCACTAGAGTTTGGAGGATACGACATCCCGGCCGACTGCAGAGAGGTTCTTGCAAAGGCCAGGGCATCCTCAACTCTCAAGTGCTACGGACACAAATGGAAGAGGTTCTCTGTCTGGTGCCGAGCACAGAAGATTAACCCTCTGCGGATTACGGCCCCTCAAGTATTGCCGTACCTACTGTCTTTGGCCAAGGCTGGCCTATCTCACGCTTCCATCAAGGTACATCTGGCTGCCGTCTCACGTTACACCAGAACTACAGGACGGGCGTCCTTGTGGTCTCATCGTCTGGTGAAGGAATTTATGAAAGGACTGTTCCGATCATTCCCGCCGGTGAAGGACCCTGCCCCGGCGTGGGAGCTCAATGTGGTACTAACTAGGCTCATGGGGGGCCCCCATTCGAGCCTATGCATTCAGTGCCGTTGAAGTTTCTGTCATGGAAGACAGCATTCCTCATGGCCATCACCTCTGCACGACGAGTGGGAGAGATCCAGGCCCTGTCTTGCAAACCTCCATACTTGACTTTTCATGACACGAGGGTGGTGCTGAGGACGCACCCCTCCTTCATGCCCAAGGTGCCGTCGGACTTCCACCTCAACGAGCCCTTGGTGTTGCCAGTTTTCTTCCCGTCGCCGGCTGAGAGGACTGTGCACTCGCTAGATGTAGCTAGAGCGCTGAAGTTCTACGTGGACCGCACGAAGAGTTTCCGGAAAACATCACAGCTGTTTGTGAACTTTGGACCTGTGAATCAAGGGAAGGCTCTCTCGAAGACTTCCATTTCCAGATGGCTCTCCGGCTGCATCATGCACTGTCACCGGTTGGCAAACCGACCGCTGCCCGGCCGTCCGAGAGCCCATTCGACCAGAGCGATCGCTGCTACTACGGCGTTCCTGTCTGGTGTGCCCCTGCTCGACATCTGCAGGGCTGCTACGTTGAGGTCGACGCACACCTTCACGAGATTCTACTGCATCGACCGGGATTCCAGGGAGGAGTCCAGAGTCAGCCAGGCAGTGCTGCACAACCTGTTCGCTTGAAGATGAGCCTGGTGACGAGGTAAGAGATGCTTAATGTTGAGTTGTTGTATTGCTTGATATTGAGCCTTGTGCCACCTCCCGTGGTTGTGCATGTGTATACTGCTATGTATTCTTATATTCATGAGCATGTGAATCCATGCCAGACCCCATGCTGGAGAAGGAACAAGTTACTTACCTGTAACTGTTGTTCTCCAGCATGGGTCTGGCATGGATTCACATGCGAACCCTCCCGCCTACCCCTCTGCGGCTCTTCACTTGGTCATACTGCCACTTCACGTGCTACCAAATCTGAGGATGGCTGCCAGGGGAGGGGCTTAGGGAGAGGGCAGTCATTGGCTGGGGGCAGTATGACCCAGAGACCAGTGATTGGTTACTCTGAGAAAGACAGATCAGAAACGAAACTGATACTGATTTTTTCTATACCGAGGATTCCCGGCCTGACGACGGGGAATATTCATGAGCATGTGAATCCATGCCAGACCCATGCTGGAGAACAACAGTTACAGGTAAGTAACTTGTTCCTTGTCCTCCCCAGATCGAAGGTAGAGAGGGAACATTCATTACATGCATGCATGCATGCATTCATGTTTAACACAGCCCTGTTCAATGCAATGACCACTAGATGCTCGTTTTTCATATGGTTAATTGTCCTGGAGCAAATGAACTTGGAAAATACATCAACCATAACGTTTTAATCTATCCAACTGCTTCACATTTGTAATGGTTTTGTGAGCATGTGTCAAAGAGCCTTTGAGGTGCACCCATTTTCGAACAGGTTAAGTTTGAGAGACTCTAGAGCCCCGACCCAAAAGAGTCTTTGTATGGCTTTTTTTGTTTCCAATGGAATGTGGAGACGTGCACCTCTGTCCAACTCCGAACACTGGCCCATTATGCCGATTAATTTGTTGTATCGACGGAATCCGTCCATATAAAAAGCATTGTGGGAATGTGAGAGAGTCACGGATCTGCCATGGCTGCAGTGGGAGCTCGGAGTCCGAGTGCTGGAGGCGAGGTCAGAGGACCGGAGCACCAAGACGGCGGGCACAACAAAGCGCAGCATCTCTTGACCCTCAGGGGGCCTTCTCAGCTTAATGTTGCACAGAGGGGGTTGCAGGCAACAAAACAAAACCACATGGACTAGCAGAGCCCATCACATGAAACGAAGCAGTGAGTGCTCTCCTATGGAAGCTTGCACACGTGAGCAGGGCCGGTGGGGATTCATCAGAGATTGCCACATAGTGCGTGCGGCAGGGCGACCTGTAAACCAGGCAGTGGCTGCAGAATAAGATAAGAGCCCGGGCTGTAGCGGTGAGTGGCAGACACAGAAGTGGATTGCGCGAGGACTGCAAAGCTGCGTTGGAACTGGGGGACTGAAACGGTGGTGGACCCCGTCCGCCAGCAAGGCACTCCGTAATTAGAACCCGTAGTGGCCTGTGGACCTCCCTCTTGGGAACTGCGTGCGCTTGTAGCTGCAGGTGTGACCCTGTGCTGCAAAGGAAAGGGGGACCCTGCTGGAGTGCCCTAGCTGTATAACCGCCCACAGGGCTCTGAAAGCTTGGGGCCATCCCTTGCCAGTGGCTTTGTTAGGACCACTGAACAACTAGGACAGAAGGAGTTTATGCCTCTCCGAGCTTCTGCGTTCACTAGGGTGATTCCAGAGGGGGATCTGTGGAATTTTACAAAATACTGGCCATTGTACCTACACATTGCCATCATTTATCGTAGTTAGGGCCCTGCACCATATCCTGCATGTAGTGGTGCCCAGAAGCCGAGCTGCGTGAAGGTGGGCATTAAGCACTATCACCTGGAGCCACTGTGTCAGCGTTTCCTGCCAACTGCAAGTTTTCGGTATTCCTTGCACTCCAGAGGATGCTTTGAGTAATGTCGGTCCTGCCATTTGCAATGTAACATTGTGACCCTTATCACAGCCTGCAACAAGCACCCTTGGGCACAGACTGTATGAAAATGCCCTTTTTCTAGGCAGAGCGGCCTTGGGTGGGGCGGGCAGGGTGACCGCTCGGTGCGAATCCCAGGGTGCCATTAGCCCCCGCTACGTCAGCTCGGGGGAGGCTTACAAGGGCTCCCCCGAGCTGGCGTTGTGGGAGAAGGCGCGGCAGGCTGCCTTTTGCTATTAAATGCGCCTGCCGCCGCATTTAATAGCATAGGGGCATCATTAGCCCCCACCGCGCCAGCTCAGGGGAGTCTTTCCAGTGCTCCCCTGAGCTGGTGTAGTGGCAGAAGGCGCAGCTTGTGCCCCTTTGTTATTAAATGGGCCCACGTGGCAGAGCACATTTAATAACAATAGGGTGCTGATGCACCCTATTCACAACATTACCCTGGTAAAAAAAAAAAGTGGCGCATCCTGCTCCGCCCCCTGTTGACCAATTCGCCCAGATCGCTACTGCCCTTAAGGCCATCCCTGGTTCTAGTGCCATCTCGGGCGTATCAAAGTTATTGTTATGGTTCCCTGCCAATTTTGTCCTCTTCTGCCCATTCTTTTCTTTTTTGGTTTTTTATTTACACACACATTATACCCTCACCCCGGGACTGGTGTACCTTTTTACTGGTATAGAGGCTCCGCCATTGTGCCTTGAAGTTTCTCACAGTCAACACTGTCCTGATGGTACACACATCCCTTCGGAAAGCTTGGCAGGCCCTGCTATCCTAACAGGGCTCGAAATTAGGACTGGATAATCTGGAGCTACAAACAGCTCCTGGATATCCAGCAGTAACCGGTCACAACGAGATGCTAGTACATAGCGTTAAACAAATCTCGCTTCCACCTCCACATAAAATGTAAACGAATAATTGGATCCATTATCTATGACCCTTATGCTTTAAATGTTACTAATGTTTCTTTTTAGAATATCCAAAATGCACAGAGTAAAGTTCTTATAGTTGGATTTGTTTGGCATCATTTGGCACGGGGAGGCAACAGTAGCTTCTGGTAACTGTTAGCTAACAAGGCTCTTCTAGGCTATAAGCAGGAGCTAAATAGCTCCCAGTTCCCCTCAGTTTTGAACCCTGCCTAAGCATCTAATAAGGGGAGTCTCTTCCTGCATCAAGTTACCACCCTGTGTTCATCCACCTGGGACGTCTCGTGCTCCTCACTTGTGTGCAACTGTCTTGCTGCTAGACCACTTGGTGAGTTTTTGGTGCATTGTGCAATTTCTTCTTGCATTGTGCAGTTTCTCAGTCCCTCTTCGCTCTCTCTCACTCGTTCCATTTCTCTGCCCTCTCCTTCGATGGTGCTTTCCACCCCTGTTATTTACTCTGACTGCTAATCTATCACCAATCCTACTTCTCTCTCGAAGCCTGGAAGGAAAAAGTTCTAAAAAGTTCTCCTAGCCTCTAATCCAGGCCTGCCCATCGCTGACGCCTGCGGCAATGCTTCTTCCAGGCAGACTGTCACAGACATCCCCTTTGTCGCTCCCTCTCTGGACCTATGGACTCCCCACATGGTCTCTGTCCTCTCCCTTATTCTTCGTCACCCATTAATTGTGGCACCATATGGGAAGAAATCTTGGAATGCTTCTCATCCTTTCGGCATCATTAATGTCTATCCGAATGGCACTGTTACGGCCTAGGGCTCTCAAACCAAGCCCCTCCTTCTTGATAGGCGTCTTCTGTCTCTCAACTTCCTCCCCTCTCCTGACTCTCCTCCGTCTGCCACCCCCCCCTTGCTCCTTCTCCTGGCATACCATTTCCCTGTGCCCCTCCTCGGAAGACCTTTAAAGGTGGCAACCAGCTTCACATACCTACCCTCAACTTGGGTTCTGCTGTTAAACACTCCTCCAATATCTGTATCCTACTCTTATGTCCCGTCCCCTTTCCTCCAAACTGCATGGGCGCCCCTTCCAAGGGACGGGAGATGGAACCTTTTTTACCAGAAAAAAACCTTCTTCCCCTTTAAATGTAGAGTCGTGCGGTAGTGTGGCCCTGGGAGCATGCGCTGCCCTGACTCCGCACTCGGGTGCCACACCTCAGTCCCCCTTTCCACGTCGACGGGAGTGGGCTGAACTTACCAGCGCTCCTGGGTTTGGCTTCGGCCATGTAATTCCATGCGCGGATGTTTCTTCTTCTGTCTTTTGTCTTTTATCATACAGGTACTCGGTCCTCAGGCATCACGCTCCTCCCCAGCGCATGTAGACTTCCACATGGTTCAGCAGGTGTCCATCCTGCGACGGGCTCTTCCCAACTTCAGACCCCCACGCCCTCTGCCCAGACCACGGTTGGCAAGCTTGTACAGCGTACGACGCCCGTTCGCCGAGGTCTCTGAAGAACCGACAAGCCAGGTTGAGGGAGCTCTTTCAGAAGTCGCCTCCAGAGGACCTTTAGGACTTTGGTAAACATCGATCCAGGCCCAAGGTAGGGCCTCTATTATCATCGCACCCCGCAAGGGAGACTCCTTCCCAAGGATTCGCCCGCGCGGGAGGGCCCGCTCAGGTTCTTGTACCGGCACGTGCACCGAGGTTGCTCCAGCTACCGGCCGCTGTGCCGAGGGATCTTCGGATCCTCCCGATGACTGTGTTGAGGGACCGGAAGGTTCTCATAGCAGATTGTCATCCGTGGGGCTCTGCCCTTGTACCGGTATTATGTCCGAAGGGCCACGCCCTAATACCAGCAATATGTCAGAGGGGGTGCCTAAATGGAGCTCTACCGGCCCCCGGGTCGAGGGTGTCACACCTACCACCAAAATGGCCACTGTGCCAGACATCAGCACCCATCCGACGCCTTTCCAGGAATTCGGCGAGGAACGAGTGTCAAGGTGGGACTGGCCTCAACCAGGTACATGCCCTACAGCCTATCCCTCATTTGCGCTGGGCAGGTTCTCTCTGCATCCATACGGGCAGGGCATCCAGCGGCTCCAGCAGCCTCCCGGCTACCCTGTCTATCTCTCACCACCCCTCCTTTCAGAGGTTCCTTGGGCTCATGAAGTCCCCTCGGATGGGGTTTATCCTCAGGGATGCCATCAGGGCGTGCTCCCTCCAATGCTTCCGGCACCTCAGGCTCTGGCGGCCCCCGACGCAGCCTTCGCCTCCGGCCCCCAGCTGATTCCTCAGATGGTTCCGTACCAGCCTGCGGCTCCGGTCCCGGTACCGTACCGCAGCCCCCAGCTCCCGCTACTCCTCCACCGACGCAGGATCCTCCTGACCCACAGGACACAGACCAGGAGGAGGACCCTGACACACCCTCGTCAGCCAAGGCCTTCCACGAACGTCTTGCAGGGCTAGTGGAGTACCTGGGCCTGCCTCAACCCGAGGTTGAGCAACCAGCAGAGGTGGACCTCGCGCAACGCCCCTCTGCCAAAACGGGAATTCCACTGCAGACCGATGTATTCTCCCTGGCCAAAAAGGGTTGGCTCAAGCCCCACTCTGCCCAACTGGTCAATCGATGCCTGGACGCCAAGTAAGGGCAGATGGAGGGGGATACACTCTTGCTATTGGCCCATCCTCAGCCCCACTCCTCAGTGATCGCTGCGGCACCACTATACTCCAAGCCTCAGTCGTCCTCAGCCTCCTCCTCTGCGGCGCTGCTAGGCAAGGAGGAGAAGATCTTGGAGGCGTAGGTGAAGAACCTGTATTCCAACGCGTCATTGCATCTTCATCAGGCCAACGCCAATGCCATGCTGGCTGCTGCTAACCAAAGGTTATGGTGGGAAATCGCAGACTTACTCCTGGAACTCCCTACGCAGAGCCAATCACGTTTCAAGGCGGGACTGGCCGAGGCCAAGCTTGTGGCGCAGCATCTCATGGAGTCCACCATGGCCCCTATTGATACCTCGGGCCGTGCCATCTGTATCGCCATAGATATGAGAAGGACATCCAGGCTCCGTGCAACGGAATTCAACCCGGATGTCCAGGAACGCATATTAGACCTGCCGTTCGGAGGGCCGGGGGAGTGGTCTATTCCACTCCACCATGGGGGAGGAGCTGGACAAAAAGAAAAACCGCTCACAGATGGCCAAGTCTTTATCCAGCCTGACCAAGACCACGTCCAAATCGTATACCCAGTCACTGCAGCGCTCCAACAAGGGGCATACGTACGGAGGGTTCCACGGTTTCCAAGAACGGAGGTCCAGGTAGTCGGACCGCTCACCGACTCCAAATCGGCACAAGCAACAAGAAGGTGGGTTGGGGGGGGGGAGTAAGGGTTTTTCGAAGGGATTGTGTCCTCGGACGTATTCCTTATCTTTGATAATACGTTTCCAGCTTGCTGGCCTCGGAAATCTTTTCTGCAGAGGGCGCTGCGCGTCGACGTCCGCCGAGTCGATGTCCCTCGACGGCCACCTTATCGGCGCCGACGTCACCATGCCCATAAATAGACATGCGCTGCGTCCGTTGCTCAGTTCCGTTTTTCCGTGCTTCGTGGGGCCTCGGAACGTCATTGCTCAGTTCAGTCAGGTTTATCTAAATCTATTTCGATGAATATTCCTTATCGTTCTCGATGGCTTCTTCATCAGAACCGACGCCGCCGCGATCCGGCTTCAAGAAATGTCGAGACTGCGGTAAAAAAATTTCAATAACGGATCTACACAGGGTCTGTTTATGGTGCTTGGGGTCCGAGCACCATTGTTCGGAGTGTGAGGACTGCATGTCCATGACGGCGAAAGCCCCGAAGGAGCGAAAGGGGAAGCTCGAGAGAGGTAAGTCAGCCAAATCCCCCTCGAAGGTTTCGTCGGCTGAGTCGAGGCATTCGTCTCCTCGCCGTCAAGCACTCCCATTCTAGATCTCGAAGCAGCTCCCACCATTCGTCGAGATCTAGACACTCAAAAAAGAGACGTCGAAGGTCCCATTCCTCGTCTTGGGTGTCCCCAGAAAGAGTTTACTGTCCCACCAAACACAGTTCTCAAGCTGAGTGGGAGGAATTCAGAAAGAAAATGTTAAGCGTCTTCGAGAACGCGGCCTCGACCCCCTCGAAGACAGCTGAGGGTGATACCCCGGGTGAAAAACCCAAAAAATCAAAACGCTGCGAGTCGTAGCACCCGGCGAAACATTCTACCCGAGAGCGCCATGAGCCATCGGGTAAGAAGGCACTGTCTTCGCCGTCGTCGAGGGTTCCTTCGACGCCGTCGTCGAGGGTTCCTTCGACGCCGTTGTCGAAGATTCCTTCAACGCACGGGTCGGCGCCATCGACGCCGTTGTCGAAGGGTTCCTCGACGCATCGGTCGATCGACTCGACGTCGATGAAAGCGCGGACCAAGGCTCCACAGCCAACGGTGTTTTCAAGGGCCTCCGGCACGACGCCGAGACCATCGTCGATGCCCTCGAGTAGGATCCCGATCCTCTCGAGTTCTTCGAGACCCCTTCCAGTTTTTTCGACGCCATTTTCGGCGCATTCGAAGCCGGTTACATCGGCGTCGACGACTTCGACATTTTCTCGTCCAATAACGACGAATTTGGCTCCTTCGGCCCTAGAGATGGGCTTTACTCCTTTTCAGAGATCAGAATACCCTGGTCTTTCCCACAGGACAGGGATGACAAGAGGTACGACTCTATGGCAAAGAAAGTCTTCTCTGCCTGTAGTATGGCGTTGAAGTCCATCAACGCCACCTGTACGCTCGCCAGGTTCAGTCACACATTATGGGAGTGTGCTTCATCAGCGGCTGACTGCATACCCGATGGAGAGGAGAAGGAAGCCTTCCTTAACATCATTCAAGATGGCAAAGATGCCATATGCCAGTCTCTTCAAACTGGCATCGATTCCGCTGACAGTATCAGCAGGGCCATGGCGGCTAGTACAACAATCCGCAGGCATGCGTGGTTGCGAAAGTCTGGCTTTGCTCCAGATGTACAGGCCAGACTTTTGAATATGCCCTTTGACGGCTCTTCATTATTCGGAAAAAAGGCTGATGACAGTCTGGAAATGTTACAGACTTCTAAAGCAGCAGCAAAATCCTTAGGAGCTGCTATCCGCCAAACTCCTTTTCGCCCCTCAGGAACCCCTGGGAGAGGAAAGTCCTTTCGCTATTATTCCGCATTCGAAAAAGGCAGAGGACAGCCGGCTCAAAGAGGCCGAAGAAGATCCACCCAAGGTGGACGGGTCAAAGGTACTAAGACCGCAGCAGCAGCAGCAGCAGGTGCCTCTTTACCCTCGGCATCTGCATCAGCCGACCTCCAAACCACTCTGAGGCCTTCGCACACAAGACACCTGTAGGGGGCAGGTTAACTCACCATCTGACGGAATGGCAGGCTATAACGTCAGATGCTTGGGCGTTGGAGACAGTTGCCCAAGGTTACTGCCTACCCTTTCTACACATCCCTGAGTCATCCACCGGGGAACAGCTCCCTAAATGTTCCAGATCCGCTCCTCTTGCAGGAAATTATGTACCTGCTAGAGAAAGGTGCCATAGAACCGGTACCTGTAGCGGACAGGAACAAGGGCTGGTACTCCCCCCTACTTTCTCATTCCAAAGAAGGTCGGAGGACTGAGACCCATCCTGGACTTACGAGAATTGAACAAGTTCCTCAGGAAGGACAAGTTCAAGATGGTAAAACTCTCTCAGATCCTTCAGGCCCTCCAGCCCCAGGACTGGCTGGTATCTCTGGACCCTCAGGATGCTTATTTCCATGTGCCAATCCATCTCAAGCACAGGAAATACCTGAGGTTCGCAATTGGCAACTCTCATTATCAATTTCGAGTTCTGCCATTTGGGCTGACCTCTGCCCCGAGGGACCAAGCTGATGTCGGTAGTGGCGGCGAGTGAGGGAAGGGATCCACGTCTATCCCTACCTGGACGATTGGCTGATCAGGGCCGTATCTTCGGAACAGGCCCGGTCCCAGCTAGATTGTCTGCCTCTTCCTTCACAGACTGGGCTTCTCCCTCAATTTAAAGAAGTCACAGATGATACCATCTCAGAGACTCCAGTTCATTGGAGCGGTCCTGGACACTTCCCTGGGAAAAGCCTCGCCACCAGAGGTGAGGGCTCAAGATATTCTACAGATGGTCACCAAGTTTCAGAATGCCCAGCGTCTCCCAGCCTTCGACTTTCTGAGGTTGCTAGGCCTCATGGCATCCTGCATCTTCCTTGTGCCAGAGGCTCACCTGAGAATGAGATCTCTTCAGTGGGCACTGAGAAGTCAGTGGTCATAATTCTCAGGGAGAATGTCAGACCTCCTCCGGATTCCGGACAAGGTAGCCCACGACCTTCAGTGGTGGGCCTATTCAGAGAACATCTTGAAAGGAGAACTGTTTTGGCAACCATGGCCGGAGATAACAGTAGTCACAGACGCCTCGCTCACAGGGTGGGGAGCCCATGCCAACGACTTGACCATCAGCGGTCGTTGGTCTCCATCGGAGTCCAGACTACATATCAACCTATTAGAGCTGAGAGCGATCAGACTAGCGCTGAAAGCTTTCCTGCCATCAGTACAGGGGAGAAATGTCCTGATAATGACGGACAACACAGTGGCCATGCACTACCTCAACAAAAGAGGAGGCGTAGGATCACTGCCACTGTGCAGAGAGGCAATGCAGCTCTGGTTTTGGGCAATTCGGGAAGGATTCTCTCTATCGGCAGACCACCTAGCCGGAGATATGAATTTGACAGCGGACGCTCTGAGCAGGCAGAGCACAGTTTCCCACGAATGGGAGCCAGCTCAGGAAGGCCTTCAAGAGATCTTCGCCCTTTGGGGAACCCCTCAGGTGGATCTGGTCGCCACAAGCACCAACAAGAAGTGCCATCTGTTCTGTTCAAGGGAATTTCCCCCGAGAGGAGCTCTAGGAGACGCGTTCGTAGTGGACTGGGAGTTTCCACTCCTCTACGCGTTTCCACCAGTCCCTGTTATTCCTCAAATGATCAGGAGTTTGAGAAGATTCCGGAAAACCATGATCCTAATTGCCCTGGATTGGGCCAGGAGAACGTGGTACCCGGACCTTCTAGATATGTCCATCTGTCCTCCAATCCGTCTTCCACTCAAAGAGAATCTTCTCTCGCAGAAGGGAGGTCAGGTTCTCCATCCAGACATCAGAACCCTCAACCTTCACGCTTGGCTTCTGAAAGGTTGAGGTACAAGGATTGAGATCTCCCTGATGACGTCATGGAGGTGTTGCTTTCGGCCAGAAGACCAGCAACGGTCTTTATAACGCTGCCTTTGGAACAAGTTTTGCAGCTGGTGTAGGGAAGAGATTATCGACCCTTTTTCATGTGGTACACCAACAGTGTTATCATTTCTACTCTACTTGGCAAACTCAGGCCTTCAAGTTGGCACTGTAAAAGGCTATCTCGCAGCGCTTTCTATCTTCAAGCGCACTGCGGAGGAACCATCGTGTTTCAAAATTCCTCTAGTGGTACAATTTCTCAAGGGTCTAACTAATGTTTACCCTCCAAAACCATTCTAGGTTCCATTATGGGACTTAAATTTAATCTTAAACTTCTTAATGTGCACTCCATTCGAGCCACTTCACTCTTGCGCATTGAGATTTCTCACACTTAAAACTGTCCTACTTGTAGCATTAACATCTGCTAGGAGGGTGAGTGAGCTACGAGCTCTATCCTGTAAACCCCCACATACAATTTTCCACAAGGACAAGGTTGTCCTTCAGGTGAAGCCTGATTTTCTCCCAAAGGTGGTTTCTGAATTCCATATTACTCAGAAAATTACCTTGCCTTCATACTACCCTCCTCCCCATCCGGGGAAAGAGGAGGAAAGGCTACACAGGCTGGACCCTAGGCGAGCTCTCAGCTTTTACATCAGCAGAATGGCTAGGATCAGGCAAGCGGACCAGCTGTTTGTAGGATACTCAGGTCACAAGTTGGGACTACCCATAACAAAACAAACCATCTCCAGGTGGATTATCTTGGCCATCCTGGCATGTTATAGACTAGCAGGGAAAGAGCCACCACAAAACCTCTGGGCTCATTCAACCAGGGGTATTGCAGCTTCTTCGGCTCTCCAGAGAGGGGTACCGGTCCGGGACATATGTGCGGCTGCCACATGGTCGTCCGCACATACATTCACAAAATTTCACAATCTGGATTCCTCCACTGCTCAAGAGACCAGATTTGGCAAGGCCGTATTACACTCGGTCCATCCCTAAAGGGATACATAACACTATCACTCCCTCCTCCAATTGCATACCACTGCTATGGGAGTCTATCAAAGATCAGGAATACGTCGGAGGACACAATCCCTTCGAAGAACAAGTTACTTCTTACCTGGTAACTTTCTTTCGACAGGATGTTCCTCCGACGTATTCCTTATCGCCCCTCCCATCCATCCCCGCAGTGATAACTTCCCTTGTGGTTGCAGCTTTCACTCCTTCAAGGTTACTAACCGATTCAGGCATGTCTTTTCTTATACTACAAAACAGAACTGAGCAACGGACGCAGTGCGTGTCTATTCATGGGCATGGTGGCGTCTGTGCCGATACGGTGGCCGTCGAGGGACATCGACTCGGCGGACGTCGACGCGCAGCGCCCTCTACAGAAAAAATTTCCGAGGCCAGCAAGCTGGAAACGTATTATCAAAGATAAGGAATACGTTGGAGGAACATCCCGGCGAAAGAACGTTACCAGGTAAGAAGTAACTTGTTCTTTCCAGTCACCATCCTCCGCATTAGCCTCTTGAGGGAAGGAAGGCATGACACTAATACGGGTCCACGTGTCTCAAGTGGGAGGCAGGCTTGCTCTCCACACACATTTCTGGCGCCATAATTTCGTGGCTCCTTTGATCCCCTGTAGTATCCACAGGGTACTGCATACCCACCGCACCCTCTCTTCTCTCCTCCCCTCCCTCAAGTTGGGACAGCTTCTCTTCTGGCGGAAGTCTGCTTGGTCATAGAGAGCCAATCAGTGGAGGAAGTTACAGCCTCCCAGTGAGGCTTGGGCGTTTACGCCAGGATTTTCGCCATTCAGAAAAAGAACCAGGTGGGCCTGAGGGTTGTGCTGGACCTTTCCACCGTCAACCACTCCTTACCGCTACAAAAATTTAAGATGGTTACGCCAGCTCTTATAGCGGAGACATTGTGCAAGGGAGACTGGATGCGCTCCCTGAATCTGAAGGACGCCTACCTGCACGTCCCGATTTGGCAGCCCCATCGTTCTTTCCTATGGTTCAGGATCATGGGCTACCATTTCCAATACAAGGTCCTTCCTTTTGGCCTCAACTCTGCTCCCAGGGTCTTTACCAGACTCATGAATACTGTGACTGCCCCCCATCACCCAGAGCTTAGGGCCTCCACATCTGCCCATACCTCGACGACTGGCTCGTCAGGGCTACATCTCTGGAATCCGTTCACCACCCTTCCCATGCTCTTATGAACACACTGCACAATCTGGGCTTCTCGCTCAATCTCAAGAAGTCCCAGCTGCAACCCACGCAGAATCTGACATTCTTGGGCCTCATCTGGGACACATGCTCCGAGAAGGTGTTTCCGTCGGAGGACGACATCATGGCCATCAAGAGGGCCACCACTCACTTCCTCAGCAGAGAAGTGACCTCGGCCTTGTGGTACTAGCATCTCTTGGGTCTCTTGGCAGCGGTCCTACTAGCCGTCCCACACACGAGACTAAGGATGAGGATTCAGCTGCATTTCGCGGCATCATGGAACCAGGAGCAGGGCTCTCAATCCGAGATGGACGTTCCTCCATATCTCACCCTGGATCTCACATGGTGGTACAGGGACGGCACCCTACAGACGGGCAAGCCCTTCCGGCCTCCCACCCCGCAGGTCACCGTCACCACAGACTCCTTGCTCGATGGCTGGGGAGCCACACTGGACGATCTCTCGGTCCACGGCACCTGGACTCCCCAGGTTCAGGAGTACCACATCAACCGGTTGGAGCTGAAGGCCATCTGGCTAGCGCTCAGAGCATTCCTTCCACTTCTCAGGGGCAAGGTTGTCCTCATCCAGACAGACAACTCGACCAGCATGTACTGTGTGAACAAGCAGGGAGGCACCAGATCCCCTCCACTGTGCAGACTGGCAATCTGCATGTAGGAATGGGCCCTGGAAAATGACATCTACCTCACGGCAGTCCACCTTCCTAGGGAGTCCAACCTGAAAGCGGACAGGCTCAGCAGGTTGGGTTCAGACAATTACGCTAGCGCTGATCGCCTCTAAACCATATACTACCTTTCACAGGGACAAAGTAGTCCTGCGGACGCACTAGCATTTCTGCCTAAGGTGCCATCTGCTTTCCATTTGAATGAGGAAATAGTACTTCCTATGTTCTTTGCCTCGAGTTCTGCACTGCCTGGATGTCAGGCGTGCCCTGAAATTCTACCTTGACAGGACCAAGGGCTTCCGCAAGTCAGATGCCCTGTTGGTCACTTTCGGAGGTGCAAGAGCAGGCTATCGGGCTTCCAAGGCCTCCATAGCACGCTGGATGGTCTCGGCCATCAATGAAGCTTCTGAGGGACAGCACAAGCCACCACCAGCCAACATGCACGCCCACGGCAACGGCCATTTCCAGTGGCATGTCCCCTGGCAGTTTTCTAGAAACCTGTTTGTTTAAGGAGGGTCTCCTCTCCACCCTGGGGCTACACTCAGTTGCAATCGCCCATGGAGGAAAAGGGACGAGACGGAAGAGTAATTATAAGTTACTCACCGCAGTGACTAACATACTCGTAGTCCTTCGTCACCTGTCCTCCATACTTCCCACCAGACTCCCCCCCCTAATAAGACTGGTGTCATTTGGCGATGTTAATCTATTTTTGACGCGTCTATGGGGACTTGGGTGTGGTGGCGGAGTTGGAGAAGCGCATGCTCCCAGGGCCACACCCCTCTAAATTTAAATTTAAAGGGGAAGAAGGTTTTTTCTGGTGGAAAAGGTTCCGTCTCCCGTCCCTTGCAAGGGACGCCCATGCAGCCTCCCAGCAAAGCTTGGGCTTCTACTCCAGGATTTTTGCCATTCTGAAAAAGAACCAGGCAGACCTGAGGGGTATGGTGGTCCTTTCCACCCTGAACCTCTCCCTACCTCAAAAGAAATTCAAGATGCTTACGCCAGTGCTTATAGTGGATACACTTTGCACGAGCGACCAGATGTGCCTACTGGATCTGAAGGACACATAACTTCACGTCCCGACTTGGCAGCCTCATCGTTCTTTTCTATGATTCAGAATCATGGGCTACCATTTCCAGTACAAGGAGCTTCCCTTTGGCCTCAGCTTGGCCCCCAGGGTCTTTAACAGACGGATGTACTCAGTGGTGGCCCTCCTCAGGGCCCCCACATCTACCCATACCTTGACGACTGGCTTGTCAGGGCGACATCTCCAGAAGAAGTGCACCTCACTTCCCACGCTCTTATGAGCACACTACACAATCTGGGCATTTCACTCAATCTCAAGAAGTCGCAGCTGCAGCCTACATAGAGACTGACTTTCTTGGGGCTCATCTGGGACACATGCTCCGAGTTTTTCCTTCGAGGACAAGATCACGGCCATCAGGAGGGCCACTGCGCACTTCCTCAGTAGAGAGGTGACATCGGCCTGGTGGTATCAACACCTACTTGGTCTCATGGCAGCGGTCCTATTGGCCGTCCCCCACATAAGACTCAGGATGAGGAGGATACAGCTGCACTTCGCAGCATCATGGAACCAGGAGCGGGGCTCACAGGAGGAGATGATAAACGTTCCTTCTTCTCTGCACCCAGATCTCACATGGTGGTCCACGGACTGCAGCCTGCGGACGGGCAAGCCCTTTAAGCAGCCTACCACACAGGTCACCATCACTATGGACTCCTCTCTAGAGGGATTGGGGGGGACGGGGACCCTGGACAACCACTGCGTCTATGGCTCCTGACTCGGCAGGAGCAGGAGTACCACATCAATTGGCTGGAACTAAAGACAATCTGGTTAGCGCTCAGAGCCTATATTCTGGTTATCGGGGGCAAGGTCCTCCTCATTCAGACAGACAACTCGACCTGCATGTTCTATGTCAACAAGCAGGGAGGTACCAGATCCCCTCCACTGTGCAGACTGGCAGTCAGCATGTGGGAATGTGCCCTGGAGAACAACATCTACCTCACTGCTGTCCTCATTCTGATAGCTCCATGGTGGCCAGCCAGGCCATGGTTCTCAGAGCTACTCAGCCTCTCGGAGAGACCACCCATTCGCCTTCCAACAGGCCCAGCTCATCTTCTGGCGCAACAAGGTGGCAGGGTCATCCACCTCGTGCCACAGAAACTAGCCCTCCGTGTCGTTTCTGAGCAATTCACACTAGGGCACCTCAGCCTTTCCCAGGCTAATCTAGAGATCGCACAGGGCGCTAGGAGCAAGGCTACCAGGACCCACTATAAGAACAAGTGGACCAGGTTCTGTCACTGGGCAGACTCAAAGATATCCACCCCCTTGCATGTACGCTGGATGATGTGCTCTCCTTCTCGGCGCACCTCGCCCACTCGGGCATGCCAGTGGACACCTGCTGCACTTATTTGGCAGCCATAGGGGCCTAAAGAAATGCAGAGGAAGAGGTATTCTCCTCTTCCAACCCTATAGTCAAGAAACATTTGATGGGCCTTGCCGCCCATCAAGAGGCCACACCCTGTATGGGACCTCAATGTAGTCTCGGGTGCCCTGGTGCACAAACTATTTTAGCTGCTGGCGTCCGCGGACATCAGGCTGGTCACCATTAAGACGGCCTTGCTAGTCGGCCTCACTTTGTCTCACAGAATCAGCGAAATCTAGGCGCTAGTCTCCTCAGAGCCCTATACTACTTTTCAAAAGGATATGGTAGTCCTGCGGACTCACCCAGCATTCCTACATAAGGTGCCTTCCGCTTTCCATTTCAACGAAGAGATAGTGCTGCCTATGTTTTTTGCTGAACCTAAAGATGAGGCTCGGAGAGTTCTGCACTGCCTCTGTCAGGTGTGCCCTAAAATTCTACTTGGACAGGACCAAGGGCTTCCGCAAGTCGAATGCACGGTTTGTCACTTTTGGCGGATCAAGTCCGGGGTATCAGGCATCCAAGGCCTCTATAGCCCAGTGGATGGTCTTGGCCATCAAGGAAGCATACAGGAGACAGCATAAGCCACTACCGGCCCATGCATGCCCACGCGGTCAGAGCCAAGGCAACGGCCATCGCATTCTAGCAGCATGTCCCCTGGCAAGTCATAAGCAGGGCGGCCACATGTGCCACCCCTTCGGCTTTCTGCAAGCATTACTGTTTGGACGCCAGCTCTAGATCAGGCGTGGCTTTTCGGACAGGCGGTACTTAGGAAGCTGTTTGCTTAAGGAGGATCTCCTCTCCAACCTGGGCCTACACTCAGTTGTAACCGCCCATGCAGTATGGAGGAAAGGGGATGGGACGGAAGAGTAATTATAAGTTATTCACCATAGTGACTAACGTACTCTTAGTTCTTAGTCCCCTTTCCTCCATACTTCCCACCATCCTCCCCCCTAATAAAACTGGTGTCAATTAGGCAAGGTTAATCCATTGTCGACGCGTCTATGGGGATTGAGGTGTGGCGACGGAGGGCCGAGTCAGGGCAGCGCCTGCTCCCAGGGCCGCACCCCTGGAGAAGAGAATAGCACAAGCAAGGGTAAAGTAAGAGGGATGGAAAGGGATTTCACAGCATACATTTGTATTCAAAAATTGATTAGCAGAATTAGCTAATTAAAATGTTCTTGATTAGCAAACAAACCTATTTGGTTAGCAATTGTGGATTAATGTTTGAAGTCATCAGAAGTTCTTTGTACCCAAGACATAAACTTAGCGACAATACAGCATTTTGAAGGCTGGGCACAGGCGCAGCGGCCTGGCATGAAATGCGGGTAGCTACTTGAAGATTCTGCTTGCGTTCCCAGTCTCTGGATTGGCCAGGTCTCTCCCGCAGGTGCTAATATATAATACAATCCTAATCGTAGAGCAAGGCAAGCACTGGAGGCGAACTACTGTGTATGGTATTGCAGTAGATTCGTAGATGTACAAACTGGATGGAACTATTGATCGCTACTTAAAATTTTAGTTAGCTTTGCGTATTCGGTAAAAGGAAAGGAAGTAAGCAACTAAGAAGAGTCGATGGTGTAGAAGGCAGATAACTGGGTAAACTAGGTAGAATATTGTAGTTTTGCGGCCATCTCACTTTTATGGGAGCTGGTATAAAGCAACGCAGTGAGATTAAGGGGCTGATTCATGGAATTATTTGCTCCAAAAAACAGGGATTTGTGCGCCATTCTGCCTGCAAATCCCTGTTCAACAAATGGGGATTTGCAGGCAGAATGGCGCACAAATCCCTGTTTATTGGCGCAAATAATTCCATGAATCAGTCCCTGAATGTCGAGGAGTTTGGCATCAGCTCATGGGTTGAGCTCCAGTCGCACAAATTATGCAACAGGCAGGTCACATAAATACCTTTTTGCCATCAAAAGTATTTGTGCGTGTTATCATGTACATTTTCAAAAGTGTTCATTTGTCAATATGATGCATTTTCCTCAACAAAATGAAATCTAGTTTACACTAGGAGATTTAGATACACTTCATTAAACTTTACTGAAAAACATGGAGATTTTGCAGTTTTCACAGTAGAAGTACTGTATGCATGATGTAACAACGTTATTTTAGGAAGGGAAATGCAGGACTGTGTTTTTAAAAAACTAAAATAAAGTTTACACATATATAAAATAAAAGTATCAACCGGATTAATTCTGGTTTGCAATTATTTGATGGCAAATGTTTCTTACCTAGTACTCCCAAACAGGCCTTTGGCAATTTGACTAGTGGAGATGATTACTGCTGCATTACCTCCCATGAGCCTCTTTGAACTTGTAATGAGCAGATAAGAGGGCTGCGGGAGCCCCGGGTGCAAGAAAGGAATGCCTGGTGGGCTTTGTGTTCCTTGAACACTGTCATTTAAATAGCTAGCTGTGCTACACAAGTTTAATTAGCACACCTACATAATTGCATAGCAAATTGCTATGCAACACTGCTTATTTTATGCCTTGAGTTTCAGAGGCAGCGTGGGGGAAGTTATGCAGGGCTTAATGCTTCTGTATTACTGGTACCCGGCAAAGCTGGTGTGGCAGTCGCCCATCCAAGGAGGAGGCTCTGAATGGGGTCTTTCCCATACCGGTAAAGACTCCGCTCCGAGCCTTCTCAGAATGGGAGGCCGTCATCTTCCCTAGCCGGAATGAAGGTAAATGCGATCTCCCCCTGGGTTCCTTACCCCCGCCCCACTTTTCCACATTTACAAACTCCCCTCCCCCGACTCCCACCCCACTTATCTTGCGCTTCCGCGTCCTTCGTAGACACTGGGAATAGTGTTCCTGTGTATCCACGAACCAGCAATGGCCACAATGGAAAGGGAGAAGGTACTACATGTAGTTCCCTTCTTTCTGATCCATGGCTGCCATCTTGATTTGTGTTTTTTATCTCGAGCTTAGAAATGGCAAACATGTTGTTTCTCAAACTCAAGATTAAAAATCTATTAGTACCCAGGTACAACGTGCCGGGGCACGAATAGCAATAAACCCCTTACAGGGGCAATATTACTGGTCTAGTAATACCCAGGGGCTATCGCTTAGGCCCTCGCGGGCCCTCTACCCTGCTCTGGTTTTATTTTTTAATTATGGATGCATGTTTGTGTGGACTATCATGGGAGGCGACACAGAAAAGTATGTATTTAGCTAATCTATGTATTAAGGCCTACAAGTAAATTAAATAATGTTTGTATTCTGTAGAGAACGTCATGCCACAGTAAGGCCACCTCACTGCACCTACGAGTGGCAAGGTAATCTTTTGGGCTCTAGCCCTACAGTGTAAGAGCCAGTGTCCCCAAAGAGCATCAGTGAAGGGCCCCTCAGCCCAAACGCCCACAATGGCCAATTCTTTACAAGGATAAGTGGTTGACCCTAAAGACACCTTCGGGTTGGGGTGACTTTGTCTGCTGCCATGCTGGTCATTGCGCCATGCTAGCTTATCTTTGAGGATTCCAGGGTTGTTTTGGAGCCTGGCCCAAGTTAGTTGGTTGCAGTACCAGTCTGCATCTGACCCCACTCCCCTTCCAAACCCCTTCACTGAGAAATACGAAAACATGGGGCAAAAATGTGAGTGTAATAGAGAATGAGTAGGATAGACATGCACATACTGACAACTGGGAAGATGCAATGGGAGTTGAGGAAGGAGGGTGTTTGAGTAAGCAGGGGGTAGATGGGTTGTACTTGGCAGTGTATTAGATGGAATGCTGATCAGAAAGAGGGAAGATACATCTGGTGCTAACAATCATTTTTCAGTGATGTTATTTTGTAGATACATTGGGGGTGGTTCAAGAATTAGAGCATGGTTGTGTGTTAGTCTTTGAGATGTGTCCCATCATGCCCTTGAAGCATGTTGGATAGACCGTTCTGTTTAGGTGCCGCCTGGTAAACCCCGGATAAAAATGCTAGTCCTTGCAAGCAAATTGTCATAAGTGACAGTGCCAAGAATTGGCTGGAAAATAAAGAGAGCTCCAGGATAACGAGGAAGGTGTGAATCATCCTTCCACAGCCATACAGCAAGTTCACTAATTCGGTGAAGAAACATAACGTGCAAAAAGGGAAAACTGTCACGTTGATGTGAGAAGGACAGATCTTTCTGAACAAAACCGTTGTCAGTATCCCAAAGTTGAATGACCGGACTGCAAAAGTGCATACGTACACAACCATTAAACTTGCACACACGCGCTCAGAAACGGGCCCACACACAGCACCAAAGACAGTGAACTCCGACACACAGTCAGGGTCAGACACCCACAAAAAAGTGGCCCACGTACCCCTCGCCACACGACCCTTGACCTCGGATGACATCAACGGAAGTAATGTCATTTGACCCCACCCCAAAGTGACATCCCGGGAAGCTATGAACCACGACTTTTCACCCTTTGACAAAACAGGAAGTGGCATCAAATAGCATTGTTCCTAAATACACTAGGGCACACGACCCTGCACACTGTACACTCAGTACATTTTCTAATCAAGCACTCGCAAAACTGTCCTTGTAGCATGGGTTGTGTTTTGATGGGTCTGTAATCTTAGCACTTGATTGTGGGTGGCTTTTGGTTGTGGTGTTAGCGTATTTGCATTTTACATGCACTGCTCCCATAGAACTTAGTCCAACTCAACATTCCTTAACCTCATTCTCTGGCTTGGTGGAAGATCATTTGAGTGTAGGCCAGAGGTCTTGAAATGCGAGAGCCTAGCCTGAAATAAATTAAAAAAAAAAAATCTTTTTTTTAATTGGAGGTATTGTATTTATTTCTCCAGCATGGGGTCTGGCATGGATTCATATGCTCATGAATATTCCCCGTCGTCAGGCTGGGAATCCTCGGTAAAGAAAAAATCAGTTTCGCTTCTGAACTGTCTTTCTCCTAATAACCAATCACTGGTCTCTGGGTCATACTGCCCCCAGCCAATGACTGCCCTCTACCTAAGCCCCTCCTCTGGCAGCCATCCTCAGATTTTTACCGCACGTTCAAGTGTTGGGAGTCCTCGTGCTATAGCTCTTGAGCTTTTACTGCGTTTTGTGATTTTTCAAAGAGTTTAATCTCTTTTTTTCGGTCAATCGAGCCTCAAACTCCACTGTTTCTACTTCCGATCAACGGGGACCCGTTTCTGAATTTTCTAAACCCCTCAAGGGCGAAGTTTCCATCCAGAAGATCTGAGACCTACTCCAAGTGGACATGGCCCAGGACAAAGGAAACACGACGCCCGGATCCAAGCTGTTCAGGAACTGCCCTGGATGCGGATTGCAGAATATCTTCAAGGAGGACGAGCATTGTAGATGCCTCTACTGCCTTCACGAAGACAAAACGCACTTGGAGAAGGACTGCGCGTTTTGTAATAACATGTTGGAGCGGACCATGAAGGATCGGCGTATCCGCCTCACCAACTGGCTGGAGGGAAAGAGCCCAGCAGCAGGTGAGAAGAAGAGGAGGTCCGAGTGGTCTTCTAAGACCTTTGAGGGCTCTCCGGCGACGGGTGACCAACAAAAGGCAAAGCACCGCGAGTCCGCGGGCACCGGGAGCACCGAACGGTCGGGCTCCTCGGCTGCCAGGCAGGGTGCACTTTCACCGACGCCATCAACCACGAGCCAACGCATTGGCTCGGGGAAGAGGAAATCGGAGAACCCGGGAAACTTCGGGAGAAGTCCCAGTCAATCCTGATGGGGACAGCCGAGGGGGAGCTCAAGCGTGCCCAAAGTTGTGAAGGCCTTGATTCACCCAGCTAAGGCCTCTATCGAGGGAGTCGTGGCGGCCCTGGCGAAGCCTGTGGAGTCCACCCCAGTGGAGGTGACCTCGGGGCTCAGAGTTTCCCTGCCACCGCGGAGGGAATCCTCTTTTCAACCCATCGATGAGACCCCCGTGCGAACCCCTATGAAGGACACGGGAACAGAGATGGCCACGACGGGGACGGATGACAACGGTGGTGTTGACGACGGGATGGGCCTTCCATCACCGCCTCCTCGGGCCTCCCCGCCGGACTAAATTGGCTCCTTCCACGCCATGATCGCCAGGGCATCCGAGCTCTTCCAGCTCTGCCCCAAAGAATAGAAGAAGAAAGGCTTCCTCTATCAACGGCGTGAGGCCAAGAGGAAGACTGTCCTCTCGGTCCCGTTACTTAACGACATCTGGGAAGAGGGACTGTTGCTCCTGAAGAACCCATCCACGACCCCTGCCAAGAGAGACCGGTACGAGAAGAAGTACCAGGTCCCGGATTCCACCCCTTGTGCCTTAGGGCGCAGCCGACCCCGGATTCGGTTGTCTCGGCGGCGGCCAAGAAGAAAGTGACGGGGGCGACTCCTTCAACTTAAACCTCCCCGCCGGACGGCAAGGGGAAGAAACTGGACGCCATGGGACGACGGGTCATTTCGTCGGTGGCGACGATGATTAAAGTGGCCAAAAGCCCTTGCGATTGTGGCCCGCTACGACAGGGAGCTGTGGGGTTTAAGATTACTCCTCTGCTGCTGCTGGACTTCCTTCCAGACGACAAGAGGGCTGAGGCCCTGGAGATACTGCAGGAAGGTGAGGTGGCGTCGACCACGCCCTGACGGTGGCCACGGACATTGCTGACACCGGTTTCAGCCAGTTGGGCAATGGCGTTTGCCTTCGATGGCGCGGTTGGCTCAAGGCAACCGATTTCTGCCAGGACGTGCAAACCAGAGTTTTGGACATGCCCTTCAACGGGAACAACCTGTTTGGCAAGACAGTGGACGAGTCACTGCAGGCCATCAAGACCGACACGGAAACGGCTCGGGCCTTGGGAGTTTTGCAGAAATGACGGCTGCCCTTTCGGAGCTCCGGAGGCAAGCAAGGTGCCTCCAAAGGATTCGGCGGCGGCTCCTCAACGTACCGTCAGGCAGCCCGCTCCTCGCCACAGGAGGTCTACAGAGGACGCGGCAAGTCAGGAGGATCTCGTCGTCATCGTAGCCAAGGAGGCCAAGGCGGCAAGGCCACTGCCGAGCAGGACTGAACCGGCTGTAGCGTTGGGCCCCCCACCTGAGCAACCCGGTGGGAGTTCGTCAGCGTGTGGGAGTCCATCTTCACCGACCGTTGGGTGCTGGATGCACTGGCCTGCGGACACGCTCTCGAGTTTCTAAAAAAGTGCCCCTGCATTCCTCCCATGGCCAGGAAAGAAAACCACGTCCCTCAACTGCTGCTGGAAGTAAAGGCGATGCTAAAGAAAGGAGCCATCAAGCTCGTCCCAAAGAGGCTCTGGGGCTCCGGAGTGTACTCACATACCTAGATTCGATTTTAGCAGAGGGAGCCAAAAAGGCAGTCGATTAAAATGCAGAAAGGCACAATTTCAAATGCATTAAAAACGAACACATAAATGTGATTAGTCTATGAGGAGAGGGGATAGTAGAGATGTCTACCAGAATGTAGAGTACATGGGTCCGACTAAAGGTGGCGCATTGTTGCGAGTGTTTTAAGCAACCTTAACGTCCAATGCAGTGACTGGGACACACAGCAGATGCAGGTAAGGTAATAAAGGGAATGGATTCCGCCTCGTGTGCTGTAATGGTGGTCGAGGCTCAGTCAAAAGGACAGTCACAACTTTACAAAATTTGCAATGTGCAGCAAACGCAAGCGTTTGAATTGTAGTGCACAAACAAACCAAGAATCGATTTTAAATGGTTACCGCGCCTAACGCGCTAAGAATAACCCAGGGAGTCACAATTGCTAGGGCTAGGTGACATATCTTGGTGCAGTCCAGCACAATGTGCAGCAGCAATGGGTCACTGCTCCAGCAGTGGCTAGGAGCTCCTGCCTAACCACTCTATCACCTTCCATCTACTTTACCGGCCACCTGGGCCGCTATCCACCTTCGCTGAGGACCTCTCCAACATCATCACTCATAACACCAAAACCAAATCCCAAGCCTCAATATTAGGGGACTTTAACCTGGGCCTCACTGATCCCAATGACACTGCTGCCATGACTATTGATATGCTTATGAATGCAGGATTCATACAGCTTATCAACCAACCTACCCACGTTAAGGGCAGAACCCTCGACTGGCTAGCCTCCCACAATTGTCCTATCCCTATCATCTCTAACCAACAATATGCATGGACCGACCACAACTTAATTACGTTTAACATTCAGTCCAAACCTGCCAGCCCCTCTCCTACCATTGCACCAGCTACTGCCACCCGCAATAAACGTGACATCACTTGCGACAGACTCCTCCTCCTCCTGGCTCTCAATGACCAGGTTCGCTCATGCTCCGACCACACGGCTATGGTTGACACCTTTTAACCTCGGTATGCAAAAAGCCTTAGATATCATCGCCCCATCCAAACTGAGAAAACCCAAACTTCGAGCCCACCTGAACTCTTGGTTCACACCCCAGCTCAGAACCCAGCGCAAAGAAAAACGAATTGCAGAATAACATTGGAAAAGCAACCAGTCCGCAGCCAACAAATCGTGCCTCCTCCTGGCCACCCTTAACTACAAGGAAGCCATATTCCAGGCTAAAAACGACACTTACAATAAACGTATCGAACAAGCCAAATCCAACACCAAAGAATTGTTTAGAATCCTAAAAGAACTTGAAACCCCTGTCACTGCACCAGACACTTGCATCAAAGATAGCACTTGGTGTACCAAAATCCAAGAGGCTCTACTCGGCAAAATTGCCACCCTCCAAATTAAAATCAATAACAAACAATCAAGCCTACAATCCAACCCAGAACCCAACCCTATCCCCACCCTAAACCACCCCATCCCAGACTCTGACTCCTTTTAGCTTCTCTCCACTCTCCATTTCCGAAGTGGAAAAGATCATCACCAGCCTTAAACCGACCAACTGCCAAGGCGACCTGTGCCCGGCACCTATAATCAAGGAAGGAGCTCATGACCTAGCGGCATTCATTACTACGCTCATCAACTCTTCCTTTAGCTCTGGGATCGTACCTGACAATCTAAAGGACGTGTGGGTCATCCCCTTATTGACAAAACCTACCCTGGACGCTAGTATCCCCATTAACTACAGGCCAAACACCACGGTCCTGTTTTTACTAAAAATCCTCGACTGTGCAGCATATCTACAAATTCAAGATTACCTTGAATCTAACAAACTCTTGGGATTTAAAAATCTGGGTTCTGGCCACGTCACGGCACTGAAACTGCCCTCATAGATTTAAAAACACAGATTGAAGATCTAAAAGACAAATGCAAACTTGCTCTCTTACTCCTCTTGGACCTCTCGACGGCCTTTGATCTCGTCAATCCTGAAATCCTCTGCCATCACCTTAAATCAGCTGCACACTTCTCTGATAAAGCTACAACCTGGATTAGCTCCTTTTTAAACAATAGATCTATGCGCGTATTCTCTCCACTAGCAGCCGCCCCACCTACACCTGTCTCCTGTGGCGTGCCACAAGGATCTTGTGTTTCACCCACGTTGTATAACATGTTCACGAAACCTCTCTTCGATATCTTGGACTATCTGGGTGTCACTTACACCAACTACGCTGACGACACCCAGATACTAATCCCTATCTCAGGTGACTACACAGCTGACTCCCTCGCTATCAATGTCATCTACCAGGTCATCCAGGCGTGGATGGCTCAACACGGACTCTGTCTTAATGATGAAAAGACTGAGCTCCTTATTCTTGGTTCGCCACAAAAACTTACCAACCTCGACCCTGCGTTCAAGTCCTTCATCATCGATGGGAATATTATCCCAACCGCCAAGGACACAAAAACCAAAGGGATCTACATTGACTCGACCCTATCCCTGACCAGACAAACTAACTTAGTCTCTTCCGCAGCGGCATATACCTGCAAGCTTATTACAGCCTGTCGCCCTTTCCTCTCCGCAACCAATTGTCACCTTGGCTAGAATTCTTGTATTATCCAAGATTGATTACTGCAATGCACTGTACCTAGGCACCAATTGCTGCAACCTAAACAAGTTGCAAATTGTCCAAAACAATGTAATTAGAGCTGCCCTCAGCATTCCCAGGCGCCAACACATATCCGACACCAGACGCAATATTCGCTGGCTCTCAGTCCCACACCGTATCTCCCTGAAAACCCTGGCTCTTACCCACAAATGCCTTCATAACCAAGCTCCCTGCTACCTGGCCAACCGATTTGCCCTCCACAACTCCATTAGACCCCGCAGAATGGCTCATTTAAACTGCCTTGAGGTTCCACGTTTCAATCTCCAAAGACCAGGTGGAATTATCTTCCCTATCTTGGCAGCTAAACTCTGGAACACGCTTCCTAATGAGCTTCGAGCAGAACCCTCATTCCTGAGATTCAAACACCTTACGAAAACCTGGCTGGCCGCCCAGGACATTTAGCTCTGAGTTCTCTGCTCAATTTGTACATGCATATATAATCTGCTTGTCCTCTCATTGCTATTATTATACCTGTAAATTCTGTATTATACTTGTAAACTTTGTAATTATGGTTCTGTTTGTTTTTCCCATGTTGTAACGAAGTGATGTGCCGGTTGCCCCTGGGCCTGTTGCGCTATACAAATAAATAAAATACAAATACTCACGATACTTCCTCGTAAGAAAGAAGACCGGCGGTTGGCGACCCATCCTGGATCTTTGTCGTTTAAACAAATACATCAAGGCCCAGAAATTACAGATGGTTACCCTCCAGCACGTGCTGGGGCAGCTGGAGCAAAGCGACTTCCTATCGTCGCTGGACTTGGAGGATGCCTACTTTCACATCCCCATTCTAAAAGGACATCGAAAGTTTCTCAGATTCATTGTCCAAGCGCGGCACTACCAGTTCAAGGCCCTTCCTTTCGGATTGAAGTCGGCGACCAGGGTATTCACCAAGTGCCTAGCACCAGTGGTGGCACGGCTGCGCCTGCATGGGATCCACGTCCACCCCTACCTGGACGATTGGCTCATCCGAGCAAGGACAAGAGAACTCACCATCGGACACACAGCAAAGACCGTCCAACTGCTCACGGATCTGGGATTTTCCATCAACTTCTCGAAATCCCACTTGGTTCCGTCGCAGGTCACACTGTTTCTGGGAGCCAAGCTCTACACGGTGGCGCGACTGGCCTCTCCGTCGGAGGAAAGGACGAAGGCCATCCTGGGCAAGGTGCAGCGGCTGTTGGCCATGGACGTGGCCAGGGTGAGGTCCATCAAGTCTCTTCTCGGCATGATGTCCTCATGCATATACCTAGTGCGCCTATGGAGGCTGCGGATGTGTCCACTGCAAGAGTTCTGCAACGCCCGTTGGATGCAAGCGACTAAGTCTCAAGAGGGGTGAGGGTGACTGAAAGACCTCAATGAGCACACAAAGCAAGGACACTTACAAATTACTCCAGACAGGTGTTATATTAAAAATATAGACACATTTATTACAAGGCTTTTGTAACATCGATCATAGCAAAGAATCACAATAATACTGAAGTAAACCAACACATCACAATCAATACAATATATATACAAGACCGAGGGGTCTAATGAGTTAAAAGCACAAAATATGTGGACCACCTAGATCGGGAGGAAAACGGGCAGTGCAAGTAATCATTAGACCCAGTTCGACATCAGAAATACACCTAACTGAGAAGCAGTCCAAGCCCTACGAAGAGAGGAGCCTTATGCTCAAGAGTACATGCACGCGCTTGTGCCAATGGACAAAATAGGGTCTCCTCAAGGGTCTCTGACAGTTCAGGAAGGTGGATGAGGCGATGAAGAACAAGTCCCCACTACTCAAGCAAGACCTCCACTTGCGGGCAGAGGCAGGGTGAGAGTGCGGGATGGGGCCGCTATGTCACAACAGCGGTAGAAAAGAAATGGGTTCCTGCGCTATTGGCCACCGGTTGGGGTATGGACTACCCACCGGTCCCTGACGCAGGCAGACCCAGACTTCGCCAGTTCAGTTCACTTTGCTGACATGTTCGATTGCGACAAGCAGGATGTCTCGACACCGTCGAGATTTCGCGGTAGCACGTTTCAGGGTCAAGGTGCTCACAAGTGCAGCGAACTTGCATAGGTCGTTGCCGCAGCAGGGCAACACGGCAACCGCGTTTACTCTGGTCCGGGCGCACTCGTCTCAGTTCAGACCTGGGAATAACAAGTGTACGAAATTCGGTGTGAGGGTGCCGGGGACACAGAGCAAGCAGGATACCAAGTTTCGGGGGCTTCCTCGAAACGGCGGCGGTGACAGAGCAAACATCCCGTGTAAACTGGTCAGCCCACTGGTTGGCCCAGGGACACTTCCGAAGAGGCTTACTTGCAGGGTTTGATGAAGGTGCCGAGAATAGTTGGTCCCACTATTCCAGTGGGTCGAAGCGCCTTCGCAGACCTTCTAGGATGATCAGATGCAGAGGGGTCTCGCAGGACGACAGCAGGCTCAGGGTGCCAAACCTTCCAGTGCGTCACCAGCGGTTCCTCGACTCGGCTTCTTGTTGCAGGATACTTGGCTCCTTCTCCTTTGTTCGTGTTAACTCAGGAGATCGACATGGTAGTGGTGTTTTCGGCCTCCTCTTATCCAAAGTTCCCTTTGCGCCAAAACGGAAAGGACCCAATGGGAGATCTGCTCACAAACACTCCATACGTGGAACAATCACGGACCACGGTGGTCCCAGGCATTCAGGACACTCCAGACTCTCTGGCACCCAGGATGTGTATTGGGAACAGACATCCCAGCCCACATCCTGGAGGCACACACACAAGGCATGCAGAAGCCCGCGAAAGCTTTGGGTTTCGCGAGAAAGTGCATGACCAAATAAGGACTGACCCGGGTCGGCTTGATCTGGGGAAGGTGAAGGGGCAAGATGGCCCAAGGACAGGACAAAGAACCACATGGCCATTTTGGAGCCAGGCCACCTATTCGTGGCAAATGCGGTAAGCGCGGATAACATGGCAAAAAAGGGTTCAAAACATAAGATAAACGATAGCTGCCACCAGTCCTGCCCGTGACACACCTGCACAGTTCATAATAAGTCCAATAAGAGTTTCTAGAGCCTTTGGAATGACTAGAGACCCAAGGGTGCGGTAAAGTAAGTTACATTGCACTCTTGTTACATGTTGCACAAAAGCTGCAACATGAGGAAAGGACTAAGGGAAACAAGTCTCCCAGTACTGACTGTCTTAAGGGCATGTCCGTTTCCCCATAAGAATGGAGCGAAAGCCCAGAGGAGTGCGGCGGAGGGCTGCGTTTCTCTGGCAAAGGTTAGATCAGGGTCTAAAACAGCAGCAAAATGTTTGGGGGTTGACACATGGAGGGAAAATTACATTCAAATATGAAATCTTTCCTAACAGTGACGACGGACGCCTCCCTGGAGGGATGGGGAGCGCACACCGGAGATCTCCACGCAAGAGGCCTTTGGCTCCCGGAGGAGAGGTCACTACACCAACGTCCTGGAGCTCCGAGCCGTGTTCTGGGCCCTCAGGTCGTTCCTCCCGTCCCTCGAGGGCAACGTGGTGAGGATCTTCACCGACACCACCACCACGCTGTTCTACATCCGGAAGCAGGGAGGCACCAGATCCCCAGCCCTATCCAAGGAGGCCCAGGATCTGTGGCACTGGGCCGTCGCCCAGGGGATGTTTCTGGTACCCTTCCACCTGGCAGGAATACAGAACACCATCGCCGACTCACTCAGCAGGGAGCTGCGCTCGTGCCAAGAGTGGGAACTGCGGCAGGATCAAGTGGATCTGCTATTCCAACGATGGAGTAATCCCCAGATCGACCTATTCGCGACAGCTACGAACACCAAGTGCCGGAGGGTCGCCAGCAGGTTTCCCCAGCCGGGGAGCATGGGCGATGCCTTCTCATTCCCCTGGGACGGGCCTGTTCCTGTATGCGTTCCTGCCGTTGCTGCTGCGACTCATCACCCAACTCAGACGGTCCCGGTGAAGGATGATCCTCGTTGCACCGGCGTGGCCGAGGCGGATCTGATACCCGGACCTTCTGGACATGTCAGCATCCCCCTCCCCCCCAGTCAAACTGCCGACGGGCACGGATCTCCTCTCCAGAGAAGGAGGCGCCATCCTCCACCACGACCCGGGGTCGCTGAACTTGCAGGCCTGGCTCCTGCAGCACTAGAGTTTAGAGGGTACGATATCCCGGCCGAGTGCAAGGAGGTACTTGCAAAGGCCAGGGCGTCCTCAACTCTCAAGTGCTATGGACACAAATGGAAGAGGTTTTCTGTCTGGTGCCGGGGACAGAAGATTAACCCTATGCGGATTACGGCCCCTCAAGTGCTGCCGTACTTGCTATCGCTGGCCAAGGCGGGGCAAGCCCATGCCTCCATCAAGATCCATCTGGTTGCTATCTCACGCTACATCAGAACTCCGGGGCGCTCATCCTTGTGTTCCCATCGCCTGGTGAAGGAATTTATGAAGGGACTGTTCCGATCGTTCCCGCCGGTGAAAGCTCCGGCCCCGGCGTGGGAGCTCAACGTGGTGCTGACCAGGCTCATGGGGCCGCCATTCGAGCCTCTGCATTCGGCACTGTTGAAGTTTCTGTCGTTGAAAATGGCGTTTCTTGTGGCCATCACCTCCGCACGACGAGTGGGAGAGATCCAGGCCCTCTCCTGCAAGCCCCCATACCTGACTTTCCACGAGACGAGGGTGGTGCTGAGGGCGCACCACTCCTTCATGCCCAGGGTGCCGTCAGACTTCCATCTCAACGAGCCCTTGGTGTTACCTGTTTTCTTCTCATCGCCTTCGTCGCCGGCCGAGAGGACTTTGCACTCGCTGGATGTAGCTAGAAAGCTGAAGTTCTACATGGCACCGCACGAAGAGTTTTCGGAAGACTTCACAGCTTTTTGTGAACTTTGGACCTGTAAACCAAGGGAAGGCCCTCTCGAAGGCTTCCATTTCCAGATGGCTCTCCGGCTGCATGATGCACTGTCACCGGTTGGCAAACCGACCGTTGACCTTCGTCCGAGAGCCCATTCGACCAGAGTGATCGCTGCTACCACGGCGTTCCTGTCTGGTGTGCCCCTGCTGGGCATCTGCAGGGCTGCTACGTGGAGGTTGGCGCACACCTTCACGAAATTCTACTGCGTTGACCGGGATTCCAGGGAGGAGTCCAGAGTCGGCCAGGCAGTGCTGGCCAACCTGTTCGCCTGAAGGTGGGCCTGGTGAGGAGGTAAGAGATGCTTAATGTTGAGTTTATGTAATGCTTAATGTTGAGCCTCACCACCTCCCGTGGTTGTGCATGTGTGTACTGCTATGTATTCTTGTATTCATGAGCATTTGAATCCATGCCAGACCCCATGCTGGAGAAGGAACAAGTTACTTAGCTGTAACTATTGTTCTCCAGCATGGGTCTGGCATGGATTCAAATGCGAACCCTCACTCCTACCCCTCTGCGGCTCTTCACTTGGTCCTACTGCCACTTTACGTGCTACCAAATCTGAGGATGGCTGCCAGAGGAGGGGCTTAGGTAGAGAGCAGTCATTGGCTAGGGGCAGCATGACCCAGAGACCAGTGATTGGTTATTAGGAGAAAGACAGTTTAGAAACGAAACTGAAACTGATTTTTTCTTTACCAAGGATTCCCAGCCTGACGACGGGGAATATTCATGAGCATGTGAATCCATGCCAGACCCATGCTTGAGAACAACAGTTACAGGTAAGTAACTTGTTCCTTATATCTCACCGAAGCATGCAAGCATCAGGGCAGGTACACAAAGACCTGGACAACATGTAGGGAACAGGACAGTGGGTTGTTTAATAAAGTAGGAATAGACTCTTACTTGAATAAACTTGTTTTTAATTTCTTTCTGAAAATTGTGTGATTTGTCTCTAGTCTCAGAGCAGGGCAACTTATTCCCTGCCTGAACTGCCTTTGCAGGAAAAGAACGTCCTAGCCCATTCGCTCTTTTGGCATCTGTGTTTACTATGAGACCTTGAGCCTCAGATCTCATGGTTGTATACGAATTGTTCGTTTTACAACTGTTCGAATGACAATTGACCTTTTCACAATTGACCGAATTGTGAAGGTCAATTGTACCATATATGTGTGGGACAACCCCCCACCCAACACCCAAACCCCCCAACACCCAAATATATATATATATATATATTTCTGAGGCTTGTGGAATCTGCTTAGATCACATGCTGTGCATAGGCCGACATCTAGTGGAAGCTGCGGAGTATTACAGTTTGTTTTTCGAAGTCGAAAAATGGGCGTCGACACAGGGCGTGCCAGTAATACTATCCCTAGTGTGACGTCCCCTGTACCCATGATCCCTCACGCGTCTAGGATCCCCAGATTGTTTTTTTCCGCCATTCTGGTCGGAAGCACTTCATCGGAGTTCCCTGGCTTTGCCATATTTTCACTCTAAACTAATTCTAATTTGCCCCGTTTGGCCAACCTTTCGTCGATCAACATCTCGACGCCGAACCGGGGAGGAGATCAACGTCGAATACCCGACGGATTGGGCCTTGAGGCTTCCGCCTCGGCTCGGGCCTGGGCCGCTGGCCTCGGCCCTACAAGTAGGGAGAGTGGGGGTGGTACACTTCCACACTCGACACCTTATTACCTACACACACTTGCCCGCTGCCCACAGGCGCGTATGGAGGGTACGCCCTTTCAGTTTTGCCCCAAGTGTAATAAGAAATACCCTTGGGTAGATAAGCACGCTACGTGCAACCTTTGCCTACCCAGAGACCACCCCGAGACGGGTTGCAGGGCCTGTAATAGGTTTAAGGCCAAAACTCTTAAGGACCGCTCCACCAAGTGTTGGGCCCACCACGCCAAGCTAGCAGCTATGGAGGCGGAGGGTACCTTCAGCGACGGCAGCGACGCCGAACTTTCGGACGGCGAGGGCACCAAGGCGTCGAAGGACAGCCGAACGCACGTCCCCGGCCTCGGAAGGTCGTCCGTCCCGGCGACTATGGGGAAGTCCCCCGGCGACAAAAGCGTTACACATACACACGCTAAACACAAAAAATCCACCCGAGATTCGACGTCGTCGAAACCTCGGAAAGAGGCACAGAAGGAGCGGTCCGAAAGGACGTCCTCTGGGCGGTCCCGGTCGAGGTCGCCGCACGACGTCAGGCAAGCCTCCACACTTGCACAGAGTGCCTCGACCATTAATATCCCGGAAGATCAATCGTCCGGAGACGAACACGACTTCCACCCCCAGCCTGCACCCCAGGAAAAGGGTACATCACTTGGGAGTAAAGAGGGGCCAGTTTCGAAGGCTAGTTCGAAAGACAGGGATTCCACCTCCGATCCTCGACGCCAGGCGTCGAAAGATAAGGGAAAGGGGAAACACACTTCCACCCACGGGGAAGGGGGTAAACAGCAAAGGAAACAACCCTTGCAGTCCTCCACTACAAAAGAACTGACCAAGTCTTCTCAGGGCCAATCCATAGAAAGTCCCAGCAAGGTCACCCCAAGCTCAAAACTCTGGTCATGCGAGGACATTGACAGAGTAATGACAAGGATGTCTTCCTTGGCGAATTTTTTCGAAAGACATCCTGAACAACTCCTAGCTTTAAACCCTCAGGAAGATTCTCCCTCAGGGTCAGGGGACCCTATCCCCTCAAATAAAAGACCCCGGGTCGAGACACCATTTAGGCCTTTAGACCCCATCGAGGTCCAACCCTATTCTTACCTCTTCCCTACAGACCAAGGAAACTCTTCCCTGATAGGTCAGGAAATTGACACGCCAGAAGATCCTGCAGGATCAGATTATTACGGCGAAGACGAAGACGAGGATGAGCCAGAAAATAGCCCCCCAATAGATAATCAGCCCCTCCTGAATGAACTGCTCTTTCGGGCAGCTAACCACTTCCACATAGACACACAAGGTGTCCAGGAAGAAAGGGACTTTGCGGAAGAACTAATAGGGGAAAGGAAGCCAGTAGCCCAGACCATTCCCATCCTAAAATCTGTTCAACGCAGAATAGCACCATCCCTTGTCAACCCAAACCTGACAAGACCTGTAAATCCGAGAGTGGAGAAGCTGTTTAAAGCAGCCCAGTCGGACCCCCTATATATTAGAGGTCAACTTAAGCCAGACTCTCTAGTAGTAACCAACACCCGCAAAAGAGCTGGTACACCATTATCTTCCTCTGAGGCTCCCCCCGACAAAGAAAGTAAAAAAATTTATGGTTTTGGCAGGAAAGTAGCTTCCACGGCAGCCTACCAAGCCAGAATCGCGAATTCCACCACACTGTTGGCTAGCTACAACTGTCACCAGTGGGAAGAAGTGGCAGCACTAATAGACTCTGCTCCCGAACCCCTTAAAAGCCAGCTAGCTCGCATTTGTGCGGAAGGAAGGAACGTGTCAGGCTGCACTGTAAAAGCAACTCTGGACGCCGCTGACAATGCGGGTAGACTTATAGCAGAGGGGACTGTCATCAAAAGGCATGCTTGGTTGAGGCAGTCGGGATCAAAGCAGAAACACAAGCTGCGCTCTTAGACAAACCAGTGGAAAGTGATCTCCTGTTTGGTAAGGCAGTCGAGGACGCTCTAAAAAACGCTAAGGAAGAATTCGACACCCTCAAATCCCTTGGCCAGTTAACTACCAAACCACCTAACCAAAGAGGGAATGGCAATTTTCGTCGCCCCCGCGGCCAAAATTCCAATAGAGGAAATAGCTACTCCCACACCCAGGGTACACAGTGGAACACCAGCTCACAACAGTCTACCCAGGCGTATGGTAGGGGTAGTAAAAGAGGACGTGGTAGAGGCAGAGGCAGCCCCAGTAAAGGAGGAGGCACGCCTCCACCAAAGCAGTGACGCTCAGTTCAGGGTCCCTTCCCATGCAACCCCAGTAGGGGGACGAATATCAAGTTTCACCCAGGCATGGGAAGGGATAACATCCGACAGATGGGTGCTGTCAACAGTATCCAATGGGTACTGCATAGAACTACTGCAACGTCCCCTGAACCATCCTCCAAGACAAAAAGTCCACTCTTTACAACATCAGAAGATCCTCCTCGAGGAGATCGCCATTCTGCTAGAAAAGGACGCGATAGAACTCGTCCCGGGACACCAGGTAAACAAGGGTATCTATTCAACTTACTTCCTTGTGCCAAAGAAAGATTTAACAATGCGTCCAGTTTTGGACTTACGGCCTGCCAACAAGTATGTCAAGCCCCAAAAATTCCGTATGACCACACTACAAGAGGTAATCCCACTCCTAAAAAAGGGGGATTACATGGCAACCTTGGATATGAAAGATGCCTATTTTCATATTTCCATGCTCCCGGCGCACAGAAAATACTTGCGCTTCAAGGTGGACAGTCGCCACTACCAATTCAAGGTACTGCCTTTCGGGATAGCTTCTGCACCAAGGGTATTCACCAAGGTACTGGCGGTGGCAGCTGCACACCTACGCAGGGAGGCAATCCCAGTGTACCCTTATCTGGACGACTGGCTCATAACGGGGGAAACCCCAGGAATCTGCAGGTCAAACATTCAGAGGACCATCGACCTCCTCCACGAATTAGGCTTCTCCATCAACGAGAAAAAGTCAAGTCTGGTGCCAAGCACCTCAAAACAGTTTCTAGGAGCTATCCTAGATACTCAGAAAGGATTGACCTTCCCTTCGGAAGAAAGAATTCGGAACATACTTCTGCAAATTCCGCATTATCAGTCAGGTCAACAGATAACAGTACGCAAAGCTATGCGGTTACTCGGCATGATGGCGTCATGCATTTACCTGGTCCCCCACGCGCGTCTGCGCATGCGTCCCATGCAGGAATGGTTGGCGAAACAGTGGTCTCAGGCAAGTGGTCAGTGGGACGATCTAGTGGTCGTTTCGCCAACACTCGTACAGAACCTACACTGGTGGACAAGAGAGAATCTCGCAAAGGGGAAACCCTTTTACGATCCCGAAGTACAGGCAGTGGTGACGACAGATGCATGCCTGACGGGGTGGGGAGCTCACCATCTCCACCACACAGCTCAGGGTCTCTGGTCTCACTCAGTAGCCAAGAACCACATCAATCTGCTAGAGCTTCTGGCAGTATTCCGAGCGCTGCAGGCGTTCGAGCCCCATCTACTAAACTTGTCGGTGCAGATCAGGACGGACAGCACGACAGCCATGTTCTATCTGAACAAGCAAGGAGGGACTCGTTCGCCAAATCTGTCCAAGCTTGCCCAGAAAATATGGATATGGGCACTCAGACGGAACATCTTCCTGTCATCGCAACATGTTCCAGGGGAGCTCAATTCCCTAGCGGATGCTCTAAGCAGAGACTCCCTCCCAGAAGAACACGAATGGGTCCTGCACAAAGACGTAGTAGAAGATCTCTTCTCTCAGTGGGGTTTCCCCACTATAGACCTATTCGCCACAAGCGAAAACAAACAATGCCCAGGATTTGCATCCAGGTTCCCACAACCGGACTCCCAGGGGAATGCCCTGTGGATGAACTGGTCAGGGATGTTTGCGTACGCTTTCCCACCAACTCCTCTCATCAGGAAGGTGGTGTACAAGATGAACAAGGAATCGATGACGCTCATCCTAGTTGCTCCCATGTGGGCGAGACAACCATGGTTTCCACACCTACGCAGGATGGCGGTATGCGAGCCCATCAGACTCCCAGCCTGGTACAACCTTCTGTCCCAGCAACAAAGTCAAACAGTGCATCAGGAACCCAACTCTATGAACCTAGCAGCATGGCTCCTGAAGTCATAGAGTTTGGACATCTCAAATTACCACAGAGGTGTATGGACATTCTAAAAGAGTCCAGGAAACCAAATACAAGGCACTGTTACTTTGACAAGTGGAAAAGATTCGTTATCTGGTGCCAGAGTAAACAAATCAACCCGGTTGATTGCACTCCTTCCAACGTTGTAACATACATGCTCCACCTGCTGGATGCAGGGTTGGTTTTTAACTCTCTGAAAGTACACCTGGCAGCCCTCTCAGCCTACACCACATCCCATAACAAGGTTTCGTGGTGGAAAGTACCAGTGGGTAAAGCCTTCATGGAAGGAGTAAAGAGACTTCACCCTCCTATCTCGAACCCACCGCCAGGATGGGATCTCAATGTGGTGCTATCTAAGCTCATGGGGCCCCCCTTCGAACCCATGCATAAAAGTAGTCTCAAACACCTGACTTATAAAACGGCCTTCTTAGTAGCCATTACCTCCATAAGAAGGGTCAGTGAAATTCAGGCTCTGTCAGTGCAAGATCCTTTCTTTACTATCCACAAGGACAAACTGGTTTTACGCACACACCCTAGATTCTCACCAAAATTCATATCCAAGTTCCATGTAAACCAGTCCATCGAGCTTCCGGCTTTCTTCCAAAACCCACTAAGCTCAGCTGAGGTGAAACTACACACCCTAGATGTGCGTAGGGCGGTCTTATACTATGTAAATAAAACCAGACCGCTAAGGAAAACAGATCAACTGTTTGTCTCCGTAGCTACAGGCAGAGAGGGGGATCGCGTCTCTAAGGGCGCTATCTCAAAGTGGATTATCAACTGTATACAGCTGTGTTACTCTCTTTCTGAAAAAACTCTGCCTTTTACGCCAAGGGCCCACTCTACCAGAGGCATTGGGGCCACTCTGGCTTTCATTGCAAATGTTCCCCTTGACACCATTTGCAAAGCAGCTACTTGGAGCTCTATTCACACTTTTACTCAGCATTACTGCATTGACACTCATTCCAAGGCAGATACACAAGTGGGACAAGCGGTTCTAAGACACCTGTTTGCTCATGACCCTTCTCACATCCCACCTCCTTCTTCTGGTACTGCTCGCTAATCTATGCACAGCATGTGATCTAAGCAGATTCCACAAGCCTCAGAAGGGATACATTACTCACCGTAATCGTATTTCTGATGCTTGTATCTGCTTAGATTCACATGCGACCCACCCTTCCTCCCCTCCGAGAGAAGGCGCATGGTTGCTTGTAGTCTTACCTTTCTGTCTATCTGCTTGGACTATCTGTACTCACGCTACTCCTCATGCTACCTCATGTCAGGAAAAACACAATCTGGGGATCCTAGACGCGTGAGGGATCATGGGTACAGGGGACGTCACACTAGGGATAGTATTACTGGCACGCCCTGTGTCGACGCCCATTTTTCGACTTCGAAAAACAAACTGTAATACTCCGCAGCTTCCACTAGATGTCGGCCTATGCACAGCATGTGAATCTAAGCAGATACAAGCATCAGAAATACGATTACGGTGAGTAATGTATCCTATATATATATATATATAGGATATATATTTTCGGTCAATTGTGAAAAGGTCAATTGTGACCCTTTAAATTCGGCCAATTGTTCATTCGAACAATTGTAAACGAACAATTTGGGTAATACCGATATGGCTCGGCCAGGTGTGTAGAGGGTTATTTGTTCTTTCAAGTAGGCGGAGGCTGCTCTGTAGATACAGCGATGGTCATAGATTTGAAAGTAATACGACACTCTAACCCTAACCAATGAGGGGACTTGATTGAAAAAGACAGGGGCGGCTCACAAAGTCGGACTAGAGCATAAAACTGTCTCAGGCACCAATGAAGAAGTGGAAAATGGCAATTCATTCCTTAAGTGGTAGACTGTTTGAATAGTACCCAAGAGGGTGCTTTGTTATAATGTAAGCACATTTAAAAGAATATTTATTCAGCAACAATAGTCAAAACTTGTAGCTGCATAATAACTCATCAAACTGGCCCACATTGTTGGCCAAAAAAGTGGCCCATTTTGGCTGGCCCACACTAGCATTTTGCATTTGCCCTATAGACTAGTCCGAGCCTGGCATTTTAATGGGCGAGGAGGCGTTGACCCAGTGGCTCCCTCACCCATTATGGGGGAGCCAGCCCAGTGAAACACTGAGTACTCCCTCGGCTGCTTTTTCCAGCTGAGGGAGTGCTCCTGGGCTAGCTGAACTGTCAAAAGGAAAGAGTTTCCCTTCGACAGTTTAGTTCGTCAGCCACACATGCTGACTGAGCCATGAAAGGCTAAGGGCTTTTTGCTTCGCCAGGCTTGCATAGCTCATTGGAAATGTTGGCTGGGGCACTGCAAGTCTATGTGCGAGGAGGAGCTCCTGCGCCTCCTTGCACACATGGACAGAGCAGCCTGGAGCAGGGCGTTTCAGTACCCACGCGCAGCCCCTGCATAAGGTCAATTTATGTAAATGTATTTGTTATTTAAATGTGTATGAATGCGTGTATGCTTGTGTTATGAGTGAGTGTATGGTGATGGGTGCTTGTGTGAATGATAGTGATTGCTGTATGAATGTGTGTGTGTGTTTTGGTCTGTTGAGCTGATTTTGGCAAGTGGGGAGGTAGAAGGGGGAAGGAGGGTTGTATGGTTATCGATCATAGATGTCCATTAAAAAATATCGTGTCTACCCCCTGCACCCCCCAGCTCCAATTGCAAACTGCTTGGCTTTTTACCCAATTTTCTTGTTAAAATATGCTCTAAAATGCAACATTTGAACCCATTATTTTAAAAGAATTCACGGGGGGCAACACCCCCAGACTCCACTTGATTAGTTTGGGCTCCCCTGCTAAGCTTGGTCGCTGTAGCATGTCGGGTGAAAATATTTATGCCCTTCCACTTCCAAAATTCAACCACAACACTGCCACTTGGACTGTGCTGGGAGCAGGGTGTAGGAGCCCAGGGACTGTGGTGGGAGCAGGATGGGCGGGAGCTATGGGATAGTGGTGGAAGCAGGGTTTGGAGAGGCCATGGTCTGTAGTGGGGTGGGTGGGGAGTGCACAGGGACTGGGCTAGGAGTTGGATGAGAGAGTCCAGAGACTGTGATGTGAGTAGTTGAGGGCGCCCAGGGACTATATTGGGAGTAGGGTGCAGTGACGGCACACAATAGTTCATTGCCATTTCGACATGCTGTCCATTTGGTATTTTTGGGGGGCCCACCCTGCCCACCTTTTGCTCGGGGTTTGGGAGGGCAGGCCTAAAAAGTTTGAACACCACTGCTGTAGGCTGAATTTCACTTCAGTGGCATTATCTCACCATTCTGCCGAGCACTAGAAATACGCAGAGCCACCTCGTCGAGCCTAGAGCTTAACACTGCTGCGGCAGGGAGACCTCCCTCACCCCGCTGGCATTAAACTTCCCTAGTCCCTTCTCCCTCTAGATTGGGCCTCATTGCTGTTAATTCTACTAGCACCTGCTTGCCGGCCCTATTACTTACACTTGGCCATAAAACCTTTACCATATCGTTCTTGTGGCATCTTGCTGGCAACGCAGTCCTTCACAGATGTGATTAAGGCAGGGGCATTCTCTCTGGCACCTCCTTAGTTGGCAGTGCAGGCCGCCGCAGATGTGTCTGAAGCAAGGGACTTAAAACTGGATTCTACTTGGCAGTGATGTCTGATTTCCGCCTGGCACTGATATGGTCTTTGTGCAATTTTGGGACCTGTCACAATGTGCTCGACAATGTGGGCTGCCTCTTGTCCTTGCCCAGTGTCTGCCAACGCTCTAATTCCGTTGTTTAATTTTGCAGTGTTTACACACGGAAATAGCCAGATTTCTTAGCGGAAGAGTAACCTCCGGGCTGCCGTGTCCTTGGATGTCTTTGCATCACCCAGGAGGGACGTAACGTTAGTTAGCCATTATGAACGACCTTCGAACTCTGTAGGGCAAGCATAAAATGTAGTCTGACAAAGTGCCATAAGTGATTCGATGTACCGCTTGAGCTCCTCTACACCCCGCAGTCCTGCAAGACAATGTGCAATCCACCGACCTGTTAGTGCTCAAAAACAGCCCATTCTCTTGCTAGAGTTGAAAAACAATTCAAGGTCATGCTTAGGTTAATACAGTCTAAGGTCACGTTAGACATCCTGTACAATACAGAATGTTGCTATTGCTCTAATATAGTTCATTGCCCTGCCAGCTAGGTCTCTAGTGTCGTGCCATTACCTGAAAGGGATCTATACAATTCAAGATCTTGCAGGGCTGCTGGGATTCAGCTGAGGCTCCTGAAAAATCAAGGAGTTTGTAACTTCCACTATAGCGCATTCCGGGTGCTACCATTATGTCCAGGAGGTTAGCTAAAGCGCATTCCACACTCCATGGGAACATGAGGATACTGCATTCCGTTGGTTTGATACCGGGGTTGGGGTCGAGCTAGCCCTTAACTGCCCACTTCTCTCCCAGTGATTGGTGTTACTTAAGCAATCGAACCCGAGCGTCGGGGGCATTACCGACTCAGATAATGCCCCGGGGCTCATAGGTAAGGACCCGAGCGAAGGTTCTATTGCTATTAGTACCCCAGCCTGCAAAAATTGCGTGACCGGGGCCCTAAAAGCTTTTTTTTTTGTCCCGAAACACTGCAGCGTTTCGGGAAAAAAAAAAGAAAATGGCCGCAGCCACCGAGTCAGTTTTCCCTTTCCATGGCGGCCATCGGGAGCGGACGCAAGTGTTCCCAGCGCGTCCGCTCCCGAAAAAAGGATCAAAAAGAAAGTAAGTGGGGTTGGGAGGGCGGGAGTTGGACGAGGAGAAAAAAACCAAAAAAAACGTACCTGCGTCCCCGGCGGGGGACAAGGGAAGCCTCCAGCCGTGTGGAGGCGCGGAGCGGGGATGGCCCCGCTCCGAGTCCCCACATGGCTGGAGGCTTCCCTCGTCCCCCGCCGGGGACGTAGGACCAAGAAGGTAAGTTGGGAGGGGCGGGTGGGAGGGAGGGAGGGAAGGGATTACATTTTTTTTTTTTTTTTAAACGTACCCAAGTCCCCGGCGGTAGTGTTGCCAACTCCTCAGTAAAAAAAGTAGCTATTGGCCGTCCAAGAAGTAGCTAAGTGATGTCATTAACTAATTTGCATAATTCACCAGGTGCATGATGGGTGATTGCCGAGGGCATGGTTGGTATAGCCTCTCATAGAGCCCACCCCTTTTTTGTAATAAAAGTCTGAATGCACAGATGCAAACTCATTACATCCATATGCATACATGGATATGCAAATGTAGTAGTATTTTGGTTGTTATTAATACAATGGATTGCACGTTCTTTTGTAGCTTCTTAAACGTGTACTGCCATTTTTAATATGCTAGTATTTTATAATCCAGCTATTATACATATGTTAACCCGATATTGCATTAGTTTGACAAGTCTAGAGAAAATATATTTATTATTAAACAAAGAAAAACTTAGCAGACAAATCTATGAATGCAGAATAAGGTGCAGGGCAAGGATGTTCTCCTATTGGTCAGAGCAGGAAAGACTTCAAGATGAGCCGAAGCAATAACAAGCAGCCATTGTACACATGCACGGCCATATAACCAGTGTTGCCAGCAAGATGACTTTCTCTGTATTTAGCGAGAAAGCACGGCCCCACATTTTTCTATTGGTTTGGAAACTTGTGTAAATGACACAAGTCTCCAAACCAATAGAAAAAATTAGCTAGATTTCTGGCTAGCCGCTTTTTCCAAAAAAAGTCGCCAGGGGGCTGTGCTTTCTTGCTAAATATAGCGAGAAAGTCGCCAAGTTGGCAACACTGCCCAGCGGGGGGCGAAGGCAGCCTCTCAGCCACGGGGAGGCTCGGAGAGGGATGGCCCCGCTTCGAGCCTCCTCATTGGCTGAGGGGCTGCCACGACCCCCGCCGGGGACAAAGACCGTGGAATCCTGACGGAGAGATTCCTAGCCGGGTAGGGACCTGGCGAGAGCCAATCAGAATGCTTGTTGCATTCTGCTTCGCTTACTAATGTTGTTTAGCTACGTGTGGTACTCCATTATTACAGTGCTTAGTAGAATTTGGAATGAAGGGCTACATATACATCAGTAAATGATTATGGTGTCCACACATTTCAGAATCCTGTCAATGATCTGAGTGTATAGCTAGTGCATCCTGTTGGGGTTCACAGCTTCTTCACAGGGCTTCGGAAGAATATTTGGTCCGGCTGACGTCCGGTGTGATGCAGCATGCTTCTGAGTGCCAGTATGAACCATTGTCCTGCTCGGGCCTCCCAGAGTCCTGCAGAGGATGCCATTATTGTGTTTTTTAGTGTCCCATTGGGATGGGATCTTCGGATCTGGGCTCTGCAATGCATCATTGTGCTATGATTTGTATACAATATAGGGTCCTACCTTGGCTCCAACCTTTTTTGGTGATCCACTAGAGCTCCAATTTGATCAGTACTTTTCTAAAGTTCCAATTAGAGTATTCTAGTACAGCTGCAGTACCGTACTGGTCCAAGCTAGTGCTCCAACATGACCTAGGAACTTCTGGCACCCTAGTGCATTCTGTGGTTCTGTTGTGGCTCTATTATTCTTTTAAGGTATATGGCTAGTATATGTGGGATCATTTGTACAAGGTGAACAGTAGCACCTTTTCCGTTGTGTTATGTAGGTTACGTCATGGAACTGCCTTATTTCTAGTGCCCGTTGGGGTCAGACATTGATACTGTTTTTTTCTGGAGTGTAAGCCACAGTATTGAAGTCCCATTTCAAGGAGCTGTAGGCTCAGGGCTTGCTAGTGTTGTTCAAGCCATGAGCCAGCTCTGCACAATCTGCTGCCAAGCAAAACATTTTTCACAAACTATGGATCATTGTGAAATACATCTTTAAGACAGGCGTTGGGGCCCCTGGGGAAGTAATCATTTACATTTTGTGGCAGTTTGAGGCTTTTTTGATAGTATGATAATTTTAAATAGGCCCCAAGCTTTGCATTACATTTTTCTCAAGTCCCTTGACCAGTAAAACGTATAGAACTGTACCATTAAAAAACAATGATATGGCACTTATAACGCGCCTATACACAAGTGTTTCAAGGCGCCACGAGGCAAGGGAGGGGCAACGGAGGGAAGACCGACAACGATCTTACTAGACCAGGTGAAATTCAGATCGTGCATGGGAGGGGGACGTGGGAAAGAGGGGGGGGGACATAATAGAATAAATAAAAGTAAGGAAAAGTACGGCCAGCAGGTGGCAAGTGCAGGGGTAAGTGCAGATAAAAGGTGTCAAGTGCTGGTAGTGGGATTGTAGGGATACAGAAACAGTCCCCAAGTGCAGGGTTTTTCGGGAAGGCAGTGCAGGTGTGTGAATGGCGGGGGAGGGGACCTGGGCTGAGATCAGAAGGTGGCCAGGTAATCAGTGCAGTTTCAGTTTCGGTCAGAAAGTCATCAGGGCAGAGGAGGAGAAAAAGCAGAAGCAAAGAGGAAGGTTTTGAGGTGCTTCCACAACCTGAGATGATTCTCCTCAAGTTGCAGGTAGGCTGTTCCCGAGGGAGGCCCCAGCCAAAGAGAGAGATATGGACACCAGCCTGAATAGCAAGAACAACCATCAAGCAGGATTAGGAGTTAGGGCCATTATGATAGCGGGCACACGATAAGCAATATGCCCCGAGCTGCGGGGCCATTACAGAGTCAGGTAATGCCCCGGGGCATATTGCTATTAGTACTCCAGCTCGCAAGACCGGGATACTAATTTCAATCTTTTTCTGTTCCGAAACACTGCAGCGTTTCGGAACAGAAAAAAAAGACAAAGAATGGCTGCCGGGGAAGGGAAATCTGAGTCCATTTTCCCTTTCCATGGTAGCCTTCTGGAGCGGACGTGCTGGGGACAAAGTCCCCAATGTGTCCGCGCTTGAGAAAACAAGGTAAGTGGGGTTGGGTGGGCAGGGAGGGGATTGTTGTGGGTTGTGGGGGGTCAGGGGTGGGGCAAACTCGCCTGAATTCCTGGCGTGAGAGGATGGCAGGCTCCAGCCCTGCGGAAGCGCTCAGAGCGGGGATTACCCTGTTCCAAGCCTCCTCATTGGCAGAGGGGCTGCCACCCCCCTGCCGGTGACGAGAACAAAGCTTCAGCTTCGAGGGATTCTGCATGGGGTATAGACCGGGCGAGGGCCAATCAGAATGCTTCTTACATTCTGATTGACCCTCGCCGAATACTAATAACCAATTTAGCTGGCAGAAAATAATTTCTGTTGATCTAAACATATCCAACATTTCGTCTTGGGGGATGTGGGGGGGGGGGGGAAATAGTCCTGGCCTCTCGTACAAAGTGAGAAAATTAGACGTTCTATACTACCCAGCTTGGATCTGGAGATCCTAGTGACTAGCAGTAGTAAAGAAATTACTTTTTTTATCGGTGAGAACGTGGAGACCTAGCTTTCCTGCGTTATCCTAGACTTTCAGGGATAAGGCAATTTACCACGCTCTTTCTACCACCCTTGGATTACGGGAATAGCACTTCCAAATTTCTCATACAAAGGTTGTGATGAATCCAAAACATGACAGCAGGAATGTTATGTGGAATTAAGATGTATGGTCATGTTACCGCAACATGTAGAACCTTGCACTGGATTCCTGTCGGGGCAGGAGTGGGTTCAATATTTGGTGGATTGCACATGGGGCCTACTATAAAACTGGTTTTGTATTTCTTAATAGTAAAATCACTCCTTACCAGCTGAAACGAAACATTAGATCCAACAATTTATTTTTGTTTGCGATAGCAATGTTCCGTAAGGATAGATCAGACAGTGACACTGTCATACACATCTGGACATCCATGGTACACTTTGGCAGTATCCCTAAGAGCAACAAAGGATCACAGCTCCTTCGTGAAGATCCTGAAGACAAATATATTTTTCCAATATTGAAGCTCAACTGGTTATATGTTGTAGGCTTAGGTATGTTATTACAAACTGTGGGGCAAGTGCTAAAGTCTCCAACGCATGCCAGGAAACAGTTTATGGTTGTGCAACTTTTATTCCCACTTCAAATCTTTAGTTTCACGGCTCAGTGAGCAGGGTTCCTTGCTAAAATTAGCTTGGAATGTAGCAGGCACCAAAGGGAATGTAAATGATGAGGAATGGTTACCCTTACTAGGTGCCTACTATATTGTTCGGCTTCAGGAGACCTGGTCCCAGACTGAGATTCGTATAAGGGGCTATAATAGCTTTTCCATATATGCTGAGAATGGGGCAAGGACAAGCCTTACTGGAGGGATTTTGACCTTAAGAGGCGTATTACACCTTAAACCGGAATGATTAAGCCTGGATACAAAAGTTGCTTTGGGCGTTGTTGAAAAGCGAGGCCGACCAGGTGTTGCTATTGGTAAAAGTTTTTCCTCCAAAAAAGGCTCCTCCTGTTAATGACACCCTAAAGAAATTGGCAGAGATTTTCAATCACAGGAGTTGCACCACTTTAATAATAGCTTGGGAGTTCAATGCCAAAGTACGCCCACAGAGTATGATGGCTGAGGAGAAACAGATTCTAGAGGGTATTTGCGGTATCCCACTCAGGAATCTCAATAACCAAAGGCAAGATAGTCAGGGTGGGGGCTGGGAGGGAGTTTGGGGTGGAGGGTGGGGTTCAGTCCTCGATTCCTTTATGGATTATCACGGTCTGGTGGAGCTTAATGGCAGGAATAACAGGGACAATCCCCCTAGGTGTACTTAAGCGCGGGGAGCCAGCTCATCCATTATAGATCATTGTTTAGTTGATAGTTATTTTTCCAGCTATTAGATTTTCTGGTAATTAAACGCTTGGATAGTGACCACTCTCCTCTTACCTTTGTGAGGAATCTAGGTTATGAAAGGTTTAAGCTCCCGTCGTTCACCATCGCCGTTGCGATGGACTGCAAGGACAGTAGGAAAGGCCCTTTCAAATGGATTGTCCTCCCAACGTATTCCACATCTTTCACATGTAATGTCCACAGCTGTGCTACTTCAGAAATTTTTCGGCAGAGGACGTCCTGCGTCTATGGCATCGGGTTGATGTCCCTCGAAGGCCTCCGTCGAGGGCAACGTCACAGGATGTTATGAATAGGACGCATGGCACCTGTAGCCTCAGTTCCATTTTTTCCGCAAACGTGTTTGCTTCGAGAACTCGGCGCGCCTTGTGTATTCCTCGTGAATGTCGTCGTCTTCAACCCCCCTCCGACTCCACGGTCTGGCTTTAAGATTTCCCGTGACTGTAAGTCTCAAAGATGCCGATTACGTACCCGCACCACATTTGTTTGTGGTGTCTGGACGAGAGTCATGATACCGACTGTTGGAAATGCCAGTCGCTGACTGCTAAGGCCTTGCATGAGTGTAAGGGGAAGTTACAGGTAGGTAGGGGGTTATAAACCCATTAAGTCCCGTACATCTGCAAAGGGTATGTCCACTGACGATTCGAGGTGCAACTCTCCTCCTGGAGTGGGTCCCGCCATTCGTCCTCGTCTCGGCATTCCCCGAAACGCCATCACTGGTCGCCTTCCCCGTCCTCCTTGGAGCATGACGCCACGAGGAAAGTGGCATGTCCTACTAAGTTCTCGACTCTGGAGGAAAGGGCAGCCTTCAAGGAGCAGATGCTGGCAATTTTTCAATCCCAGGGCACAGTTCCGTCCGCGCCTTCGGAAGAAGCCACAGGGAACTGTCTCGGTCCGAGGCTCGCGCGCCTTCGGTCCCTGGTTCTCGGTGCGATACTCATCGGGAACCGTCGAGGTCCCGTTCGGACAAGGTTCAGGTTGATTGGCAGAGACGTGCTGCATCCAGGTCTCGATCTTCGTCCCTGGCGAAACCGCTGAAATCTGGTAAGGGCTCGAGGTCGACTCCGTAGGCGCTGTGTCCATCGGATACGGATGTTGAGGCTTTGCCTTCACACCAGCCCTCGGCACCGTCAAAGCCGAAGCCGTTTGCGCCCTCGACGCCTTCGGGGCCTTTTAGCTGGAATTTGCAGATGGAGGTCCCTGATACTGTGGATCCTCCAAGGAAGGCTACTTCCAAGTCTGTGAGGCCTGTTAAGGATTCCAGACCTACTTCTGTCTCTAGGCAGGAGTTCTTTCTTCAACTGTATGATATCTATGAGGATGAGGAGAAGTCAGATTTGGATTTTGACCCTGTTGAGCCTGCTGTGACTCCTGTCTTTTCCGGGGACAGTCAGTTGGAAGAGTTATGTCAATCAATTCATGTCGTCAGTGGCTTGGACACTTCTCCTGCGGTGGAGTTTGGCAGGCCTGAGCCGGGGGCTCATGCTGAGTCCTCTTATAGGAGACTGATGGCTAGGGTTACTGAGTATCTTGGTTGGTCTAGTCTTCTGGAGGCATTTGTTCATGACTTAACTGATACTTTGGATCAAGGTCCGTCCTCTGACCCAGTGTTACTTTTTCATTTGACTTTGCAGAAAAGGGTGGAGGCTGCTTGGCAGACCCCGAAATCTCTTCCGGCGGTTTACAAGTCGTTAGCTAAAAAATACCGCCCTTCCACTAGCGACCCCAGCTACCTTTCCTCTTACCTCACTCCAGAGAGTTTGGTGGTTCAGGCGGCTATGGCCACCTCGAGGCAGGCGGCGTACCCTACCATCCCTCCTGATAGGGACGACAAAAGCTTCAACGGTTGGGCACGGTTGGGCACGCAAGGTGTTTTCTGGGGGGGAGTATGACGCTGAAGTTGGCCAAGCCAGATTCACACACACTGTGAAATTGTGTTTCTCTAGTGGCTGAGCATATTCCCGAGGGGGAAGAAAGAGATGGGTTCCTTGCTCTCGTGCAAGATGGCAAGGATGCCATGTGTGAATCCCTTCAGTCGGGATTGGAAACGGCCGACAGTGTTAGCCGGTCCATGGCTCGCGAGCACCGTTATACGCAGATTTGCGTGGTTGCAGAAGTCTGGTTTTGCTCTGGATGCACAAGCCCGTCTTCTGAACATGCCCTTTGATGGCACGCATTTGTTTGGCAGCAAGGCTGACTAGAGCCTTGAGGTTGCAGACCTCAAAAGCTGTGGCTAAATCTTTGAGCAGTGGAGGGGAGGTTGCTTTCGTTAATACTCCTCTTTTGGTAGGACGCGAGGAGCCGCCAGTCAAAGGGGGCAACGTAAAAGTACCAATGGTGGTCGGGGAAATAGAGGTGCCATAGCCGCTCAGGCAGCTGCCTCTTTGCCTTCAGGCGCTGCTGCTCCAAAACAACTGAGGCCATGTTCCATTGTTCGCCGGTTGGGGGCAGACTGTCTCGGCATCTCGAAGAATGGCAAGCTATTACTTCGGATGCGTGGGTTCTTGATACAAATGCCCACAGCTACTGCCTTCCCTTCCTAAAGCGGCCTCACAACAATCTACCAGGGACTGCCTCTTTGAAGCTTCCGGATCTGCTCCTTGTGCAGGAAACCTTGACCCTGCTGGAGAAAGGCGCTATAGAACTGGTGCCTGTAGCAGAGAGGAACAAGGGATGGTAGTCCCCATATTTTTTGATTCCAAAGAAAGACGGTGGATTGAGACCCATCTTTAACTTGCGTTGGTTGAACAAACTCCTCAGGAAGGACAAGTTCAAGATGGTCACTCTTTCTCAGGTCCTCCAGGCCCTTCGACTTCAGGATTGCTTGGTGTCTCTGGACCTACAGGATGCTTATTTTCATGTGCCGATTCATCCAAAGCACAGAAAGTACCTGAGGTTTGCGGCTGGCAGCTCCACTTTGTTTCAGGTCCTGCCATTAGGATTGACCTCCGCCCGAGGGTCTTCACCGAGCTAATGATGGTGGTGGCAGCCTATCTCGGGCGAGGGGGGATTCACATCTGCCTCTACCTGGACGACTGGCTGAACCGTGCGCTTTCTCCCGAGCAAGCGATGGATCATCTCAGTCTCACCTGCCGCTCTCTCCGCAAGCTGTACTTCTCCCTCAATTTCAAGAAGTCGCATCTAATACCTTCTCAACAGCTCCAGTACATCGGGCTGTGTTGGACACATCCTTGGGGGAAGTGCTTGCCTCCCAAGGTGAGGGCTCATCACATTTTGCAGATGGTAGACACATTTCAACATTCCCAGCGTCTTCCGGCTTTCGAATTCTTAAGGTTGCTCGGCCTCATGGCATCCTGCATTTTTTGGTGCCAGAGGCCAGGCTGAGGATGAGATGCCTGCAATGGGGCCTCAAGATGGAGTGGTTACAATTCTCAGGCAAGATGTCGGATCCCGTTCAGAATCCACTCTCGGTCACACAGGATCTTCTGTGGTGGGCCAACGATGGGAACCTGATGAAGGAAGGGAGAGCCGTTTTGGCAACCATGGCTTGAGGTGACAGTAGTGATGGACGCTTCCCTCAGAGGATGGGAGCTCATGCCGACTATTTGACCGCCAGCGGACATTGGTCTCCATCGGAGTCCAATCTCCACATCAACCTTTTAGAGCTGAGGGCCATCAGGCTGGCCCTGAAGGCTTTTCTGCCGTCTGTGCAGGGGAAGAGTGTCTTAAGCATGATGGACAACACAGTGGCCATGCATTACCTCAACAAAAAAGGGGTGGGTAGGGTTATTCCCGTTGTGCAGAGAGGCGATGCAGCTCTGGTTCTGGGCAATCCAGCAAGGAATATCACTCTTGGCAGTACTTCTGGCCGGAGAGGAGAATGCGGCGGCAGACGCTCTTAGCAGGCAGAGCACAGTCTCTCAGGAGTGGGAGTTGGCTCAGGAAGTCCTGGAGATCTTGCCCTTTGGGGAACCCCACAAGTGGATCTCTTCGCAACCAGTGCCAATCTGAAGTGGAGCCTTAGAAGACTAATTTGTCATGGAGTGGTCATTCCCACTTCTATACGCGTTTCCACCGGTCCCTGTCATTCCTCAAGTGTTAAGGCGGTTTCGGATCCCACATGATCCTCATTGCTCCGGATTGGGCAAGGAGAGCGTGGTATCCGGACCTTCTAGAAATGTCCATCTGCCCTCCACGCCATCTTCCCTACCGAGAGGATCGTCTCTCGCGCGTGAGGGCAGAGATTGAGAGGCGTGGAGGAACAGGGTTGGGAAGGGGAAGGAACAGGGTTCTCCATCCAGAGGTCAAGACTCTCAATCTTCACGCTTGGTATCTGAAAGGTTGAGATATAAGGATTGGGGCCTCCCGAATGACGTGATGGAGGTGTTGCTTTCGGCCAGGCGGCCGGCAACAAAATCCCTGTACTGTTGCCATTGGTGTAGGTTTTACGACTGGTGCACAGGACACAATGTCATTCCTTTTCAGTGTTCCATTCCCATTCCCATGGTTCTGTCTTTCTTGCTTTCTTTGGCACACAAGGGCCTTCTAATGGGTACCATTAATGGTTACCTGGCGGCGCTCTCTATCTTCAAGCACTCGTCTGAAGAATGTTCTTATTTTAAGATTACTATTGATTTCCCAATTTCTAAACAGGCTTACTAATGTGTTCCCGCCGTCCCCGTTTCAGGTGCCGGTATGGGATCTGAATTTGGTCTTGTAATTCCTGATGGGTGCTCTGTTTGAACCTTTGCACTCTTGTCCTTTGAGACTGTTGTCTTTCAAGACGGTTGCGATTACATCCGATCGATGAATGAGTGAGTGAATTGCAGGCACTTTCATCTAAGCCACCCTTTACTGTATTGCACAAGGATAGGGTTGTACTGAGGGCCCGTCCTTCCTTTCTACCTAAGGTAGTGTCTGAGTTTCATTTAAGCCAGAAAGTGGTACTTCCTGCTTTCTATCCACCTCCTCATCCTGGTAAGGAAGAGGAGCGGCTCCATAGGTTGGACCCTAGAAGAGCTCTGAGCTTTTATATTTCTAGGATGTTCCGGGTCAGAGTGGATGATCAACTCTTTGTGGGGTATGCTGGACACCAATTGGGCCAGGCTGTTACCAAACGGACCTTTTCCAGGTGGATTATCCTCACCATTACTGAATGTTACAGATTGGCGGGCAAGGACCCTACTGAAGGGTTGCGAGCTCACTCCACTAGGGACGTGGCTACTTCAAAGCCCTGCAGCGGAGAGTTCCTATTAGGAATATTTGTGACGCAGCGACATGGGCTTCTATCCACACCTTTGTCAAACATTACTCCCTGGATACACTCCATGGTCAAGATAGGGCCTTTGGTAAAGCGGTTATTTATTCTGCTATCTGATTGGGTATTCTAAATTCTACTCCCGCCTCCATGTTCTGGTACTGCTTTGGGAGTCTGTCAAAAATGTGGAGTACGTTGGAGGACACAATGCATTCGAAGAACAAGTTACTTACCAACTGGATGTTGCTACAACGTATTCCACATCGCCCTCCTAGCCTGCCCCTCTGGATGGAGAATTTCCTATGCTATTGCAGCTTGCGTTCCCTCAAGGCTATGTGCAGTCAAGCAGGCATTGTGTGCGAGCATGTCACACATTATGGAGGAAACCACATAAACTGAGGCTATGGGCTCTGTGCGTCCTATTTATAATATCTGGTGATGTCGCCCTCGACGGAGGCCTTCGAGGGACATCGACCCGACGCCCTCTGCCGACAAATTTCCAAAGTAGCACAGCTGTGAACATTACATGTCAAAGATGTGGAATACATTGGAGGAGCATCCAGTCGAAAGAACGTTACCAGTTGGTAAGTAACTTGCTCTTTTGGAAACATTATTATTAATCTCCCATCAATTAACGTTATAGCGGCTGGTCTGCTGGGGGCAAATTACTACCGGGATACATTTGTCCTAATATTTCAATCCCTTATCAGTGGACATTAGAGAAAGCTGTTTGTCGCCTGTGCTTAATGCAGGGATGTCCTGTAAGGCGTGCTGGAAAATGTGTAAAGAGTCCTAGTTTTTATTTGTACTTAGTTATTTATCAACATAGTATTAGATGCTTATGTAAATAGTTACCAGGCTCCAAGGTGCATTGTGTGTGTGGAACCTGGAGCCTGGTGGTATAGAAGTTCTAATTGTAATTGGGTCAGTTGGAAGAAGTCTCTCTGACTGGGGTTCGCTATGCAGTTAGCTCGTCTTTCCTTATTGAAGAGATGTAAATAAAGTACAAGGTTTGCTGCATCCGTGATGTGTGCGCGTGTGTGTGTGTGTGTGTGTGTGTGTTCGCCCTGCACACTTAACAATCTGGCGACGCGGATTGAGGAAAACAGCAAGGAGCAGCGACCTCTGGTAAAGTAGAAAGCACAGCATCAGAAGCTGGGGGGGGGGCGAATTTGACATTTTATTGTGTGGAATCAGGACCTGAGAGAGGTTCAGGCTATCGTGACAGAGCGGAGTAGGAGTATACTCCAAGCCCAGCTGATCAGGGAGAGCAGCGTGAGCTGGAAGAAGATTACTAGTGGGGTCCTCACCACAGATCACAGTTGAGGGCTGTGCTGGCTGGGACGTGCTGGGAAATTGTCAGCCCCAAAAGCAACCAAAGGGAGAAATGAAGGACATTGTGCGGCACTCGCGTGGGGGGACAGGAGAACATTAGGCAGCATGCGCATGTTTTGAATAAGGTGGCAGCATGCGCGTGCCCCCACAGCAAGCCAAAGTGCTTTGCACCGAGCTCAGAGCTCAATAGAAAAAAGTACTTAAAAGTATTGGTGTGATGGGGGCGTGGCTAGGCGGCCATGGCGTAAGACGCGCTTCTGATCGTCTCCTGCCGACCCGAAATGATCCTTGAGTGCATGGGCACCTTAATCCTGAACATTCGCTACCAGAGACAGACCAGAGTCGGTGGGAACGATAACTGCATCGAATGATGGCACTCCGCTCAAAATTCATCAAGTATTAGAGCGGCCACTGAGGAAATTGTGCTGGCGGCGGAGGACGGCGCTCGGAATCAAAGATGGCGGCCGTGCGAGCTAGCCGAACAAAGGAATGGATGGACTGAGGAGGGCCCACTGTGCACCTTGAGAGGAAGCGTCCCTGGCCGGCCAGGACAGCGGCCCAGATGACGACGTGAAGAGCCCAAGCTGTGCTGCTGCGGAACCTAGAGGAGTGGACGCCACAGTTGCTGATACTGGCGTCCAGCGAAGACGGGAGTGCACGTGCGCTCCACAGACCTGGCGGCGCACAAGCGCTCTGTGGAGCTGACGCAGTAGAAACTGGACACTCCCGAGGGGTCCTGAAGGCAGTTGTACATAAGGCAGCAGCATCCACCTGGGACTGGAGGGCAGCAGGGGCCAACAGCTGGCCCCCAATATACGGCTAGCCCGTCAGCTGGCCAATGAGATTGCAAGCCTTCCTGTTCTACGGCATCGTGGCCAGGGGCCAGTAGGCCTTGCTTAAAACCGTAGGAATGCCAGGCGGCAGGACGGCATCCAAACTTATCAAATCCAAGGTGAAGCAGCCTACAATGGAGGCCTTCACCAAGACCCCGCAACAGGCAGAGGGGGCGAGACCTAAGGACAAGATTCCACCTGCAGACATCACCCCCACACGCGTTTACCGGCAGATCCTAGAAGCAATTGCAGACCTTAAGGCAATGTGGGAAAGTAAGCTGGAGGCTGCCACTGCCGAACTTAAGGCAGCGCTGGAGCTCAAAATCGGCGCAGTGCAAGAGGAGGTCAACTTGCTTAGATTGGACGTGCAGAAAATGGCGGAATGCTCAGATGAACTGGAGAAAGAAGTGACCATAAACACGACTGCCCGGACCTCTCACGCTTCGGAGATCCACATCCTGAAGCAGCAGGTGATCAACCTGGAGAACAGAGCAGAGGAGGCCGAAGGGCGCGCTCGAAGGAACAACGTGCGCATAGTGGGCCTCCCCGAGGGGGGAAGAAGACCCTAACTCGACAGACTATGTCGAAAACATGTTGCAGGAGATAGGAGCTGGGGTCTTCACGCAAGGCTTCGCTGTGGAGCGAGCACACAGAGCGCTCACGAGGAAACCGCCCTTTTGCCCCCCTGAGGCCGATCATCGCCAAGATTTTGAACTATCGGGACAGAGAGAAGATACTGGAATACTTCAGGAAGGGGGGCACCATATAAAAGGCTTCCGCGACCATCTCGGCATATCCTGACTATACGCTTCAAGTGAAGAGGCAGAGGCTGAACTATGGGACAGTGAAGAGGAGATTGCGAGCGGCGGGGATGCGATACATGCTGATGTACCCAGCTAAGCTGAAAGTGATCCACAAAGCCAGAACTTTGTTTTTTGAGAGTCCGGAGGATGCGATGGAATGGTTGGATGGCCGAAATTGCCCGGAGGGAGCGGACGGCCGGCCGGAAGGACGACGATGCGGACAAGTGAGGCCCGCTTACGGGACCGAGGTGCTGTACATATTGTGACTCTGGAACTTGATTATAATACAGTGTAGAGATGTGTTGACTCTCAGGGGCGTCAAATTTTATTGTAATATGGGGAATGCACAATGTACCATAGTAACTAACAGGAGACCAGTAGGAAGCACTATTAACCCCAACAGTTAGGACATTAGTTAGGTCACCAAAGATTGGTGACACCCTGCCGGGTTCCCAACCTCAGCCTTTCGAGGTGGGATCAAACACGGGGAGCCTGAGATCCAGGGATGGAGCTGGGCATTAGTTTGGGTGTGTTTGAGGGGCTGGAGGGAAGGGGGAAGTGTGCTGTGGGGAATAGTAGAGTGGGGGTAGGGGGGTGGGCTAGTTGAAGAGCCCAAGTGGGGGGAGGGAGGGGAACAAGCCCAATTTCATGCTGGACGGGACTGGGACGGTGACTCGTGGAGGGGGGAGGCGGTACATACTTCGCACGGCTATGGATAGTCTCCGGATTGTAACTTGGAATGTAAGAGGTCTCAACAGCTACCTGAAAAGGAATAAAGTAATGATGTACCTGAGACGGCTGAAAGTCGATATAGCATTACTACAGGAGACCCACCTTACTAGGGACAAATTAGAGCTAGTGAAGAGGAAGTGGAGGGGGAACCACCACAGAAGCTACATACTCAGCATATGCAAGGGGGGTGGTCACATGGGTAGCACCTCATGTACCATTCCAGCTGCTTCAGTCCACGCCAGACCCAGATGGGAGAATGTTAGTGGTGCGAGGGATGTTGGAGAATAGGGAGGTCAACATTGTGAACACATACGCTCCCAATCAAGATACAGCGGCCTATTACAGGGCCCTATATGATAAAATTAGCCCCCTAATGGGCAGCGCTACCATCTGGGGGGGGGGCGACTTCAACTGTACAATAGACCCCGGGATGGACAGGTCTGATAAGAAACTTGAGAAACCCACCCTTGCGGCGAAGGCACTAACGGCCCTCCTGCAGGATTTCGATCTGGAGGACATATGGTCGCTGCCGCACCCGGGTGACAGGCAGTACTCGCACTATTCGGCCCCCCACAATTTATATACTAGACTGGACTACATGTCTGTGTCCTCATGAATAGCTGGGGAGATGACTGGTTTGGAGTATAAGGCCAGAATGCTTTCAGACCATTCCCTCTTGGTGGTGGAGTGGATGCATTGGCCCCCCAGGGCGAGAATCCCGACGTGGAAACTCAGAGCTGAGGCTCTGCAGGACTCGGGATTCCGAGAAGACCTAAGGGAGGCCATTACCGAATTCTTTGACATCAACACTGGCCGTGTGCAGTCGGAAGGTCCCCTGTGGGAGGCGTTCAAAGTGGTAGTACGGGGCGTGGCCATATCCAATTCTAGAGGGCTCCACGGGGGCATAGAGCGGGAGCTACAGGAGACAGAGAGGGAGCTCGAAGAAATAATACAGTCGTGGGGTACCTCACAGGAAGACACGGCGAGGATGGCCCTACTCCAGCAGGCTAGCAGCGGGCTCTGGGACAGGCTCTGCAAGTTAAACTATAAAAAATGCATCGAGAGGCAACATGCAGGGGGAGATAAACCTGGCAGACTGCTGGCGTGGCTATATAAGAACGAAACGCTGCGCCCAGTGATCAGGGAGATAAAGGACGAAGATGGCCAGACATGGGATACCCAAGAAGGAGTCAATGAGGGATTTCTTAGATTCTACAGACGCTTATATGAGGACACGGGGGAGGAGACTGGGCAAGAGACCCTGGAAACCCTTGAGGACATAGGACTGCCCAAGCTTGGTGACCAGGAGTGGAAGGACCTAGATGCCCCAATCACGCTTGAAGAACTAGAGATGGTGGTACAGCACCTACCTACGTGTAAGGCCCCGCGGTCAGATGGGCTCCCGAGTGAATTTTACAAGACATACAAGCAGGAGGTGCTTCCCCCGCTGCTCGCCCTGTTAAACGAGGCGTATGAACAAGGGAGGCTGCCGGAGTCCCTCAGGGAGGCGGTAATAATCCCACTCTTGAAACCAGGCAAATCAAGCTCGGACTGCGGATCCTACCGACCCTTGTCCATGCTCAACCAAGATAGCAAGATCCTTACTGCCGTGTTAGCAAACAGGCTTAAACGTGTCCTAGGGAAACTGGTCCATACCGATCAAACAGGGTACGTGCCAGGCAGGAATATAACGGACAATCACAGGAGACTCTACCACATAATTGAGCAAACAGAAAAGGACCCGGGCGAAATGGCGATAGTCTCGTTGGACACCATAAAGGCGTTCGACTCAGTGAGGTGGCCGTGGCTGCTGGCAGCGCTGAAGGAATATGGCATGGGGTCAGGGTACCTGAGGTGGGTAAGAATGATTTATAGCTACCCAATCGCCAGGGTTAAAACCGGCACCATGATCTCGGACAAATGGCAGTTTAGCAGGGGCACGAGACAGGGCTGTCCCTGGTCGCCCATGTTGTACATCCTCGCCTTGGAACCGCTGGCAATCTGTCTCGGACAACAGTACAGGGAGATTGGCATCCCCACAAAGGGAGGGACGCACCTTGCTTCGCTGTATGCGGACGACATCCTGTTATACCTGCGCTTCCCAGAGGAAAACTTGCAATTTGTCCTGGAGGTGATGGTACATTATGCCACCCTTTCGGGCATAGTGGTGAACCCCAGGAAATCGAGCATGTTCCCCTTGGGGAGATGCAGAGGGGTCCCAGTGGAACACTTGCCGGTCTTGCCAATACCCTGGCAGACCAGGACTTTTAGGTATCTGGGCATCGATATATACCACTCGGTTGAGGACGAACACAAATACAACACAGAGCGGGCAGTGGCAGGCATTAAGAACAGCATGGGGTTTTGGTCTAGACTCCCTTTGGCCATGATGAGTAGGGTGGTGCTGCTCAAGATGGTGGTCCTGCCGAGACTGCTGCACTTTTTTGTGAATATTCCACATATGCTCCCTAGACTGTTTTTTGGTAAGCTCCACAGCCTATGTAGGGGCTTCATCTGGTACAATACCAGAAACAGGGTGGCTTTATGGAAGTTACAAAACCCGAGTGACAAAGGGTGCATAGATTTACCGAACTTTGAGCTATACTATCTGGCAGGACAGCTTCAGTATGTGACCAGGTGGCTCTCCGAGGAAGAGTCCGCTGAGACCAGGCTTTTGTACAAGGACCCTGCCCCTTATTACCTGAGGGAGGTGGTGTGGTTGCCAAAAACTAAGGTGCAGGGAAGGGCAGGACTCCTAACACTGGGCTGGGAAATCTGGAACAAAACATGGCAGCTGGTGGTAATCCCAACCCCATGCTCCCCGCAGGTGCCGTTGGTAGCGGTATGCGGGGAGGACCCACAATTGATAATAGCGGTCCGTAAATATTGGGAATCAACGGGACTTGTGACCCTCGGGGATGTATGGCAAGAGGGCGAGGTACTGGACTTCAGTAGGCTGATGGAAGACACCGGGGTGCATGTAGGTCAGCACATTACCCACACTAGAGTCATTAAACGGGTGTTGGACAGATGGTCTGCGGAAGTGCCATCAGAGCAACCTGACATGGTCATCGAGAGAATGTATGATATCTCAGAGGGTGGGCATGAGGTGTCCCGTATATACGAGTTACTGATGTCTAGGGTGGGTAAGGAGGTGCTGCAATTGAGATGGGATTGGGAGGAGGAGATGGGAGAACCCCTGTTAGATGGACAATGGGACAGAGTCCAGAGGTACCACAAGAACGTTTCTCGCAACGCAAGACTTCAGTAGATACAGCTGTATGTCACCCATAGGGCGTATATGACCCCCGGTAGGATTGCCAAGTTTGGGAACCCAGCGGCGCTAAAGTGCCCGCGGGGAGGCGGAAGCAGGGCTGATACACATGTTCTGGGCTTGCCCGGAGGTGGGCAGATTCTGGACAGAGATCAGGCTGCGCCTAGCGGATAAAGGGATTGCATTGGAGGTAGAATCAGTATGGGCATCTTTGCTGGGGGTGTTCGCCAGGCCGCATAACCTGAAGCACGTTAGTAAACTGAAGTAGTGTTAGGGAGAATTCTCTGTTAAGGCTAATTTCCCAAACCTAGTGAGTCCCCCAGCAGCGTTGCTGGATTTTTTGGTTTTTTTTTTTCTCCTGCTAAGAGTGAGACTCGTTTTCTCCCACTCTTAGACATGATTTGAGAATGTCCTTTGACTATGTAATGTGTTTTATGGGCTATGGAGTCTTTTACTCCAAAGGGCTTCATGTGTTTTTGGTATATGTGTTACACAGCACCCTCAGTGTAGTAACGGAGGGGTGTCATACTGACCCCAAACATAGACTCCATACCCTGGGACTGACTACTGTCTCCCAGGGCATGTAAAGTCACCATTGGCTTTACTAGTCTCAAATTGTGAACAAAACCAGTACAAACCATCATATTGTGGAAGTACTGGTAGGGGTAATTAGATTGCCCCTGGGTCTGTTTTCCAAGGGGGCACTGTCCAGTCGCCCCTTGTCGAGTTTCTGGCTGGTGGCAGTGGATACCACATGAAATATTCCACCAGAATATTTCCTACGGGATTTTCCCATTCATTTTAAACGCACCACTTTTTTGGTGCAATGTTAAAGATACCGCTGGGTTATTTATTTAATATTTATTCCCCGGTTGGGTCTTTTTGCCAGGACTTGGTTTTAAAGTGGCATTTGTGTTTGCCTCTGAAACTCTAACCCAAGTCGAGCCCTTTGTTCCACTTTTTGGTGGGCTTCTCCACAGAAGCCCTCCAAATGGTGCCACTCTGTCTGGGGTCAACAGGATGTGTGGGAGGGGAATAGGCACCCTGGACTGAGTTGCCTTGGCAACTCAAGTTGCACTCTTGTGTGATTGGCCCAGTGGTGAGCCGCCCGGCTCACCACTTAGCATGTTTGAGTGACAGCTAGGCTGATGAATGGGGGTTTTGCTGCATAAAAGCAGGGCTTTGGGGACTGGAACTTCAGAAGTCGCCACAGGACCTAAAGAATCCGAAGAGGGGAGAAGCTGAGCCATCTACAACGACGACACCACCGCTGGAGCCCTGCTGTACAAACTCACCACTTCCCCGACCACAGAGGAGATCTTCTTCCAGGAGAGTCTTCTTCCCCTTGAGCTGGTGGGACCAACCAGTTCGCCTTCCTGGACCGCCTCGTGGTCGAATCGCCCGTGTCAAGCACCCCGGCGGCCGGATAGCCACGCTTCACCACTACCGCGAGTAAAAGGGCCGTACCTTTTAACCGGGAAGCTCCGCGGCTGGTTTCTTCCCTGGCAGTGCAACGACCTCCAGCTTTCCTCCACGTCGAGATCATCTCTTCCCCTGGACGAAGCTCCGACTTGCACCCGCTGCCAGGAACAACTGCCCCCGCTGGAGCTTACTCACCATTTCAGGAACGGTGTCCCGCCTGGTCTCCCTTGCAACATACTGTCCAAGGTGTCCTGTAAATCCTTGACTCTCTATCCTGGGGGGACCTCGGACCTGCTAACATTACCTTTCTGACTTGATCCAACCTCTTTTGACTTTTCTGCAAAGACTTTGAGTGCATTTCCACTGCGTCATCTTGGGCACATTCCGCCTTGCTCTCTCCAAGAGTGGGCCTGGCCTATGAACTTTTTGCTCTACAGTAGACCCTGCCTTTCTTGACTTGCTGTGGTTTCTTAAGTGTTGGTACTGTGTGCTTTTCCTATTCTGCCTTTTCTCTCCCTTCTTTAAACAAATTATTGGAGTGCCATCTACGGTTACGCGCTCACCTCTGTTTTGCTAAATAAGTGGTGTCTTAACCTAGACTTGTCGAATAATTAACTAGGGAGGTGTATATACCTATAGTGACTGTTTGAACTTGCTTGACACATTAGTTCCAGTGTATTTTTACAAGTGTGTTTTTAAATAAATAATTATATACTTTTATACCAAAGCTCTGCTCAGTGTTTGCTTGTGCTACTGTATTTTTAGCCCTATTGTGTATACTCTATATACTGCCTAACTCTTCTTGAGAGAAGTCTGACTGCTCAGCCACAGCTAAAAGGTAAATCTGGGTGGTGCAGACTGCTACCAATTGGGTTTACTGCTTACTCCTGTAGTCTTAAACTTTTTACAGTGGTCCCTAAGGGAACTGCACAGGTTTCTGCCAAACAAGTACCTGGCCTACATTCTGGCTAAATGGAGAATCGCAATGTGCTGGAAGGCCGCCCGGCGCCTCAGGATGGAGGCGTGGTGGGCGGACGCAGAATCGACAGTTTGGTACGAAGCAATCAGTAGGGGCCGGGAGGAAGAAGTGGGACCCTTGATAGAATGGAGGCAACTGGTGACCACACTGGCAGGCACCCCCATGGTGGGTCCCAATGAGGTCACTGCTGTTAGGGAGAATTCTCCTTCCAGGGCTAATTTCCCTCACCTAGCGAGTCCCCCAGCAGCTTTGCTGGATTTCGGGAGTTTATTTTTTCCACCTGGTAAGAGTGTACATCCTTTTTTCACTCTTACATGTGTTTTGGCCTATGTGTTTTACTCATTGTGTGATCGTGGGCACTGGAGCACACCACTCCGGGTGCCCCTGATCTTGTATGGGTTACACAGCACTTTCAGTGTAGTAACCCAGGGTTGTCTTTAAGACTTTCCTCCGACTCCATTTCACTGGGGCTGACTACTGTCCCCCAGAGAAAGGTAAAGTTGCCATTTACTTTACATAGTCACTTTTACCACAGACCCAGTACACCCCATCTTACATGGAGTACTGGAAAGGGCTAATCTGTACCCCTTTTCTGTCTGTACCTCTTAGAGCATTGTTTCGCTCTTTTAACATTTAGACTTGGCTGGTGGCAGTAGTATCTACCCTAACTTTTCTACCACGATTATATTAGATAAACGTGGTACTGTTCTTGGCTATTATATTAGCCTCGAACATAAACCCGCTTGACCAAATCGTCTTTCTTTTGGCTCCGTTTGGGTTTATTCGCCATTTCTTTTTGTTAAAATCCTTCTTGTGTTTTACTTTGCATGGCAAACTAGGTTCGCCTTCTTTGTTCACTGTTTTTTGGCGGGCTTCTGCCCAGAAGCCCTCCTCAAGGTGCCTGGGTGTCTAGGTGGGCTGAATGTGAGGGAGGGGGTGTAGTCACCCCCTGCACAGGGTATCCTAGGAAACCCAAGTCGCACTTTGTCATGATTGGACAGGGTAGTTGTCTGGGCTGGACAACCCCCCTGCTGGGGGATTGACAGCCAGGCTGTGTGAATGGGTTTTTTTTTGCATAAAAGGCAGGTCTCTTGGGCTAGAAGTCAGAGAGTCGCCACTGGAACTACAAGGAACCGAAGAGAAGCAGAGAGAACGGCGGCTGCTGCAACTACCCCATCCCGGTGAAGCCCTGCTGCAGTCCTGAGCTATCTACCCTTCAACAACTAAGAGAAGATCCAGTCCGGAGTCTTCTTCCCGTGAGCTTGTTGGGGCTAACCAGCTCATCATCTTTAGTCAGAGGTCACCGTCGTGGTCACAATCGATGCACACTGCTATAGTGGTCCGGATAGCCACCTTACGATCCTCTCCAGTTTTTAAGGAGTGCACCTTTTATTCGTTGTCGCTTCTGCCGGCTTCATCCCTGTGTGGTGCAGACCTCCTTCAGACGTTCTCCTTCACAACGAAGCTCCAGGAATCGTGGGTCTGCTGGAAACCAACAGGAACAACTGCCAAGGCACCAGCTGCACCATTGGAATAAGGTACTGTGTTCTGCTTGAGGAAACTGGGTGAATCCCTTTTCTTCATTTTAAAGGCTTGCCCTTGTCTTCCCTCCTTCTTATAACATTTGCTTCCGAACATTGACAATAACAAAGTACTCTTGGCTACGTGGAATTGTGAACTGTCTAATGGTGTGATCTTCGGCAACATGCTCCGGTGTCACTTGAACTTGGCTCCGGCCCTTTGACTTTTGAACTCCTGTTTCTGAGTGTTTCTCGATTCTATCTGCCTAACCAAAATATTGCTGGTGGTTTTTGCCTCCAACTCCCTCTGGGTATCTCAGGTGCTAAGTGTGTTTTTGCCCTGGTAGCATTTCATGTCACGGATACGCTTTTATTTAGTAGACCAAACTGTCAAAAAGTGATCGCAACCGTATTTGCGGTATCGTGTTTTGTTCATAACACCGGTTCATTCAAACACAGGGTACTTAACTTGAGACATACTGTACAAAGTGATTTGGTTAGTTGTAGTGTATTTAATGTGTGGTTTTATTTAAAGTTTAATAGAAGTGGTGTGTTTATAACGGATGGTTTAAAAAATAAATGTACTTATATTCTTTTATACCTGAAACCTTGAGTCAGTGTTTGCTTGATTCACAGTAATTGTGGTCCCTTTGTGTAATCTCTGCTACTGCTCATATACTCTTGAGATAAGCTTGGCTGCTCTGCCACTGCTACCACTCTGACATAGTAGTACTGGCTTGTACCAAAGGTAAACTTGTATTGCCACCTGTAGTCTTAATTGTGTGTAGTGGTCCCTAAGGGCACTGCACGGAATTCTGCCTAACAACTGCGCAGGAGACGTGAGTGCAAAACGAGATACTTTGGCGGGCGGCATGGGAATAGGGGCACGAGTTAAAGGGAAGGGGGGAGGACCGCAATGTTTGATGTATGACTATATCGCAGTAGACTTGAATGTACATTTCCTCTAAGTTGTAATGTTTGGTGTGTTGATATTAAAAAATATATATATATATTTTTTTTAAAAAGCGTTGGTGTGATTGACGCCATCTTAGAAATAGCATTGTGTTGCCACGGCAACTCATTGAGAATCACAAGGACAAAAGGAATGTTCGCAACTATGAGAGCATCGGCGTGAGTGAGGTCATCGCATCACGTTGCCACAGAAACCTTGTATAAACAGACAAGGAAAGCTTTTGCAGTGCAAAGCTAAGATGAAACAAAGGACAGTGCGCAGCTAGACGACCTAGCACACAACTGAGCACTGTAAAGAAAAAAAAAACAGCGAGTGCACCAGTTAGTGGAATACTGAATTTCACTAAGGAAGCTAAGAAAGCCAAGCCAGCAACTTGTAAGGAATAAAAGACAAGAGCACATATTATCCTATAGAGAAAATTAAAAGAGCACAATTTGAGTATTGACAAGCAATAACAAAGTCACAGAGGACTCTTGAAGCTAAATACATCTCAAGTCAAAGAAGTCAGGCCAAATGTACAGGGTCCAATATTTTTGGAGGGATACGATAAAGAGTGTGTGGCAGTCCACATTATTTGCAGTGTGTGTGGGAGGAAAGGTCATGTGGCCCGTTGTTGTAGAAATGTTAGACCTGGTGGCCAGGTACAGCAGATTCGCAAAAACAATGAAGAATATGGAATTATGGGGAAGGAAATAGTAAGTTTAGTCCAAGCAGTGTCAGGAAGAGTGAGGAGGCGTAAACAGTATGCCATCATAACTGCAAAAGAGATGCCCATATCAATGTTGATATACAGTGGCACCGACTGTACAAGTGTTGTGAGACAAGTGCAATTGTTGTACATTACAGGAGCCGGAGATAAAGGCCAACGTGTATGGTGACATTCCCATAGAAATTGTGGGTCAGTTCAGTGGGGAGTTGCAGTTCAAGGGAAGGAAGGCTGAAGGAACCGTTTGTGGCAAGCAAGGGAGGAGAAGTATTATCGTGGAGTGACCCGGCGGATTAAGACATTTTATTAGATGCGAGTCATCCTGAACAAGTGTTAGCAGTAGATGAAGTCAAATCAGGTGGTGGCTCGTTGGCGTCTCTGGAAGGTGGTCAACGAGTGTTTAATAAGAGACTATGGTGTCTTAAAGGGTTTGCACACAATATTCGACTCAGAAGTGGGGCCCAACCAAAAGTGGCAAAGTTGCGTATGGTGCCATTTGCTTTGCGCAACGTCACTTTATCATCCACAAGGCAATGGGTGTGTGGGAAGATTCAACAGCACCTTGATGGATGCTATTAGGATTGCAGTGGCCACGGGTGGAGACTAGGTGCGAACCGTCCTGGAGGGGAAGTTTCAATATAGACTAGCTCCACATGCAGTCACAGGAGTGTCTCCCTTTGAATTATTGCGTGGTAGAAAGCCCAATCCTCATTTATGTCCTGGATGGACGGGTAGGTCGAGGTGTCTGGGTGTGAAAGTGGATGAGGAGAGGGAGAAGTTGTTGGCCAGTGGGCCCTAGATCTAAGTTGAGATATGATGAGAAGAATTGTTGCAGTGAGTTTGTGGTTAGACCAGGCGAATGGGTCAATGTGAAGTTGCCAACGAAGGTGAGGCAAGGCAATTCCTTGTTTTCAGAACCCAAAGAGGTGGTTAAGGATTTTAGTTCCTCAGTCCTGGTCAAATGGGAAGGGGTTTGGAACAAGGATAGGGTGGCAGTGTTGCAGAGGAATGAAGTGCATGGTGAGAATTAGGAGGAAGAAAGGGAGGCGTTAGGAGTGCTGGAAAATGTATGTCAAGAGTGCTGGTTTATATTTGCCACAAATACTCGACGCCTCCATACTGCATGGGGCATCCCCTCTAAGGGACAGGAGACGGAAACTTTTTCACCAGAAAAAAACCTTCTTCCCCTTAAACTTTAGCGGCGCGCAGGGGTGCAGCCCTGGTAGCATGCACTGCCCTGACTCCGCCCTCTGGCGCCACACCTCAGTCCCCTTTTCCGCATTGACGGGAAAGGGCCGAATTCACCAGTGCTCCTGGGTTTGGCTTCGACCATGTACTTTCACGCACGGATACTTCTATGATTTTTTGTCTTTCTTATTATTTAGGTACTTGGTCTTCAGGCGTCACGCTCTCCTCCGGTGCATGTTGACTTCCACAGGGTTCAGCAGCTGTCTATCCTGCAATGGGCTCTTCCCAACTTCAGACCCACCACGCCCTCTGCCTACGTTGCCTTGGCCCAGACGACGGTTGGCAAGCTTGTACAGCGTGTGGCGCGCTGTCATCGAAATCCCTGAAGAACAGACTAGCCAGGTGGAGGGAGCTCTTCCAGAAGTCTCCTCCAGAGGATCTCAAGAACTTTGTGAAACACCGAGCCAGGCCCAAGGTAGGGCTGCTATTTTCCATTGCACCCCACAAAGGAGATTCCTTCTCAAGGACTCTCCAGCGTGGGAGGGACCGTTCAGGTCCTTGTACCAGCACGTGCACCGAGGCTGCTTCAGCTACTGGCCTTGGGGCTGAGGGTTCCTTGGATCCTTCCGGTGTCAGTGTTGAGGGACCAGAAGGGTCTTGTACCGGATTGTCATCCGAGGGGCTCCACTCTTGTGCCTGCAATATGGCCGAGGGGCTATGCCCTAGTACCGGCAATATGTCTGAGGGGGCACCTAAACGCAGCTCTACCAACCTCCGGGTCGAGGGTGTCACACCTACCGGGTCTATGCCTGAGGAGCAGTGTAGGCCTTGTGATCCACACGCACGAGTCTTGGTGGAGACTGGGCCCAGCGAGCCGAGCAACACGTTGCAAGCACGTGACAGGCAGCTCGACAAGATGGCCGCCGCGTCAGACACAGGCACCCGTCCGACACCATTCCAGGTGTTTGGTGAAGAACGAATGTCAAGGTGGGATGGCCTCAACAATTACGTGGCCTACAGCCTATACTTCATATGCGCAGGTCTGTTTCCCACTGCGTCCATACGGGCAGGGTATGCAATGGCCCCAACAGCTCCCGGCTACCCTGTCAGTACCCCTTACCACCTCTGCGGCTAGTGAAGAGGGCTCCTTTGAGATGTTCCTCGGGCTCATGAAGTCACCTCGGATGCGGTTATCCTCGAGGACGCCATCAGGGAGGTCCTCCCTACAATGCTACCAGCACCACAAGCTCCTCTGCCGGTGCCTCTGGCCCCGGCGCAGCCGCTGCCTCTGACTCCCCAGCCGAGTCCTCAGGCGGTTCCGTACCAGCCTCTGCCTCTTCCTCAACCTCCGGCCGTGGTCACTGTACCCAGCCTCTGCCTCCAGCTACTCCTCCAACTCCACAGGATCCGGACACGCCATCCTCAGCCATGGCCTTCCACGAACATCTTGCAGGACTGACGGAGTACCTGGGCCTACCCCAAACCGAGGTTGAACAACAGGCAGAGGGTGTTCTGGCTGAAGTCCTCACGCAACACCCCTCTGCCAAAACGGGAATTCCACTGCTAACCGATGCAGTCTTCCTGGTCAAGAAGGGTTGGCTCAAGCCCCACTCGGTCCAGCCGATCAATCGACGCCAAGTACAGGCAGATGGAGGGGGATACACTCTTGCTATCGGCACATCCTCAGCCACACTCCTCGGGTGATTGCAGTGGCATCACTATACTCCAAGCCTTAGTCATCCTCAACCTCCACAGCAGTAACGGTACTAGGCAAGGAGGAGAAGATCTTGGAGGCGTACAGGAAGAAGCTGTATTCCAACTCGTCCTTGCATCTTAGTCAGGCCAACGCCGATGCCATGCTGGCCGCCTCTAACCAAAGGTTATGGCGGGCAATTGCGGACTTCCTCCCTGAACTCCCTACGCAGAGCCAATCACGTTTTAAGGCGTCACTGGATGAGGCCAACCTGCTGGCGCAGGACCTCATGGAATCCACCGTGGCCCATATGGACACCTCTAGCTGTGCCATCTCTATCGCCACAGACATGAGAAGGACAGCCTGGCTCCGGCAATGAAGTTCAACCCGGACGTCCAGGAACGCATATTAGATCTACCGTTTGAGGGGGGGGGGGCCCTCTTCCACTCCACCATGGATGATGAGCTGGACAAGAAGAGAAACAGCTCATAAACTGCCAAGTCTTTATCCATCTTGACAAATACCACGCCCAAGTCGTACACCCAATCTCAGCAGTGCTCAGAGAGGGGTCGTACATATGGAGGTTTCTGCGGCTTCCAGGAACACAGATCCAGGCAGCCGAACCGCTCGCCGTGCCCGAACCGGCGCAAGCAACAGAAAGGTGGGGGTGAGGGGGAGTAAGGGCTTTTTCCAGTCTCCCCCCCCCCTCTGCGACTGCCTTCAAGGGGATAAAAGGCATGACACGCCCCTTCGGGTTCACGTGTCTCCAGTGGGGCGCAGGCTTGCTGTCCATGTACATTTCCGGTGCCAGTATTTCGCGGACTCCTGGATCCTCTCCGTAGTATCCACGGGGTTCCGCCTACCCATCCCAGCCTCTCTTCCCTCCTCCCCTCCACTCCCTGAAGTTGGGACAGCAACTTGTCTGGTGCAGATCAAGTCGCTCGCAGAGAGCCAGGCAGTGGAGGAAGTGCCAGCCTCCCAGCGAGGCTTGGGCTTTTACTCCAAAATTTTCATCATTCAGAAGAACCAGGCGGGCCTGAGAGTTGTGCTGGACCTTTCCACCCTCAACCTCTCCTTACCCTTATAAAAGTTCAAGATGGTTATGCCAGCACTTATAGCGGAGATATTGTGCAAGGGAGACTGGATGTGCTCCCTGGATCAGAAGGACGCGTACCTACATGTCCCGATTTGGCAGCCCCATCGTTCTTTCCTACGGTTCCGGATCATGGGCTACCATTTTCAATACAAGGTCCTTCCTTTTGGCCTCAACTCGGCCCCCAGGGTCTTCACCAGGCTAATGAATACGGTGGCTGCCCTCCTAATAGCGCAGGACCTACACATCGACCCATACCTCGATGACTTGCCCGTCAGGGCTACATCCCCGGAAGCGGTTCACCACTCTTCCGTTGCCCTTATGATCACACTGCACGATCTGGGCTTCTCGCTCAATCTCAAGAAGTCACAGCTGCAGCCCACGCAAACTCTGACATTCTTGGGCCTCATCTGGGACAGCAGGGGGACAGGATCACCCACCCCACGCCTCAGAAACTAGCCCTCAGTGTGGTGCCTGAGCAGATAATGCTGTGGCTCCTCAGCCTCTCCTAGGCTAATCTGGAAATCATACAGGTGGCATGTACTTTGGTGGACATGCTCTCATTCTCAGCGCACCTCACCCACTCTGGTGTGCAGGTGGACATCTGCCGTACATACCTTGCAGCCATCGGGGCTTACAGGAACTCGGAGGAGGGGGGGGATCTTCTCCTCCAATCGTAGCGTCAAACATTTGACGGGGCTCGCAAGGCTCTACCTGCCCATCAAGAGGCCGCATTGCATGTGGGAACTTAACATAGTCTTGGGCGCTCTTGCGCACAAACCGCTTGAGCCAATGGCATCCACGGACATCAGGCGGGTCACCGTGTTATGTTATTTATATAGCACCTTATGTATCATTGGTATGATCTCAATGCGCTGGTAGGTTGAACGCCCTCGGAAGTCAGTAGAAAGGGAAAGGGTCATAAGGTGCGTGTGCGCCCCGGCTATGTGTGCAGCCGACATGTCAGTTGCATCTTGGCTGCTTCTTAGCGGTAGGTGTAGTGGTTGGGTGGTCAGGCATATGTATTCATTCTGGGGGGATGACGCCCAGACTGATTCGTGGCTGCCTTAGGCCTGAAGAGACGCTTAAGTTGGCGGTCTGCTCTGCTGATGTTTAGTCAGGATGATGGGGAGTATGCGGCGGGTGTTAGTATGAGAACAGCTTTTCCGAATGTGTCATAGTATCGCTGTGTTCTAGATGAGTGTTGGTGTGTAGGAGAGAGTAAGCGTGGTGTGATATGGCGGTTATCAGTTATGCATTTGAGGTGTGGCACTCCATTCGTTTCATCGCCTCCATTTGTTTCATCGCTTTCATAGGTTTCGTTCACTCTACCTGATTCCATCCTCTCTACTTGTCCCATCCACTCTACCTGTTCCATCCATTCCATTTGTTCCATCCACTCCACCTGTTCGGTCTATTCCATCTATTCCATTTGTTGCATCCATTCCATCTGTTGTCTACCATCAAGACGTCCTTACTGGTAAACCTCCCCTCGGCTCATAGTACGCAAAATACAGGGGCTGGTCGCCTCTGAACCATATACTACCTTTCAAAGGGACAAAGTAATCCTGCGGACACACCCAGCATTTCTGCCCAAGGTGCCGTCTGCTTTCCACTTGAACGAGGAAATAGTCCTTCCTACGTTCTTTGCCGATTCTAAGGGCAGAGCACAGGGTGCTGCACTGCCTCGATGTCATGCGTGCCATGAAATTCTACTTCGACAGGACCAAAGGCTTCCGAAATCGGACGCCCTGTTTGTCACTTTCAGAGGTTCAAGACAAGCCTATCAGGCCTCCATATCCCGATGGATGCTCTCAGCCATCAAAGAAGCGTACGAGGGCCAGCACAAGCCGCTTTCGGCTAACTTACATGCCCACGCAGTCGGGGCCAAGGCAACGGCCATCGCATTCCAATGCCATGTCCCTTGACAGGTCATAAGCAGGGCGGCCACTTGGGCCACTTCCTCAGCTTTCTGCAAGCATTACTGTTTGAATGCCGGCTCTAGATCTGATGCGGCTTTCGAACAGGTGTTTCGCAGGAATCTATTTGATTAAGGAGGGTCTCCTCTCCACCCTGGGGCTACATTCAGTTGTAATCGCTCATGCAGTATGGAGGAAAGGGGACGGGACGTAAGAGTAATTATAAGTTACTCACCATAGTGACTACTCCTTAGTCCCCTTTCCTCCATACGTCCTACCATTCTCCCCCCACCCCCCTAATAATACTGGTGTCATTAGGCAATGTTAAATCTATTGTTAACGCATCAATGGGGACTGAGGTTTGGCACCGGAGGGTGGAGTCAAGGCTTTGCATGCTCCCAGGGCCGCAGCCCTGCACGCCTCTAAATAAGGTCTTTTTCTGGTGAAAAATTAGCCGGCTCCCGTCCCTTGGAAGGGTAGCCCCTTGCAGTATGGAGGAAAGGGGACTAAGAGTATGTTACGTTAGTCACTACAGTGAGTAGCTTATAATTTTATCAACATTAGGTTCTTTTACTTGGTTCCAAGGTGCATTGTGAGTGTGGAACCTGGAGCCTGGCGGTATAGAAATTCTAATTCTATTTGGGTCCGTTGGAAGGAGTCTCTATGCAGTTAGCTTGTCTTGTCTTGCCTTGTTGAAGAGATGTAAATAAAGTACAAGGTTTGCTGCATCGTGAAGTGTGTGTGTGCTGTCCTTGCACACTTAACATGTGCCGATTGGGAGGGTGAGGGCACGTCCCTTGGTACGACACAGAATAAACAGCTTTTACGTTTTATCCATTTTTTTTTTAAAAGATTCTGTTGCCGACCCAAATTTCTATGGACCTATATCTCTATTGGACACGACCAATAAACGTTTTTGTAAATGTTTTATGAAGATGCTGGAAGAATGGACTGAGAGTAATAATATATTCGGTGCCACCCAAGCAGGGTTTAAGAAAGATATTTCCACCCTTATCATTGATTCATTATGAATTTTTTAATTGAGAATTATTGTAAGGTTAGAGGGGCAAGTTATATGTAGTGTTTTAAACTTGTAAGAAGCTTTTAATTCCATAGAAAGGAGTATCCCTTGCAAGAAACTGGAATAGATTATGGTTATAAGTGCATTGATCTGAAACAAGTCTGTTGGGATACTCGCACAGCAGTTTTATTAAATTCATATAAGGGGGGGGGGGGGGAACAGGGATGTTCACTGGCCTCATTATTTTCCTTTAAGATTTTTAGGTGTGATCAGAGTGAGGAGAGAATTGCTCCACGCTCATTAAATATCACATGATTTGCTTTTATTTGCGTATGATACAGCACTATTCGACCTTAATCCAGTGGGTTACAAAGATGCCTGGACTATCCTGCCAATTACTTCCGCTCCAATGGCCCTAAGCTTAATATGGGAAAATCTGAAATATTGGATGTTGAGAAGGGTACAAATAACTATACGTGGCAGCTAATGAGCCAAAGAATCGAAGTAGTGGTATTTTTGCTATCTGGGGCTCATCTTTGATAAGTCTGCAGGTTGGGCTCCGTACATTAATGCTATAACCTGCAATTTAAAGTCCAGGATGGGGGGCCTGATTAGATTGTATTATAAACATGGGGCCAAGATCCTAAACACATGTTTGGAAGTTTATAGAGTCAAAGTAGGGTCACTGATTATATATGGGAGTGAAATATGGGGGTTTGCAAAATGCAACCAACTGGATGTGGCACAGAATGAAATGTTTAACAAATTAACAAGTCTCCCTCCGCAGTCACCAAATAGTGCAGTAAGTTTGGAGTTGGGCGTCCCAAGTATAGTTATACTGGCACCTTTAAGGATGGCACAGCTTTTCTTTTTTTAAGGTAGAAATGTATTGTTTTTTTGTTGGACGTTCGTACCAGAATCTGGCTACCCGCCAGAGGTTCATACATATCACATCATCAACAATGTTTATTCCATTTTCTTGCCCACCCTCCTCAAACCTCTGCCCTCCTAGGAGTGTATCATAAAACAACGAACAATGCAACAGTCTGGGTAATGTAGGTGGTACACATTACAACAAGAGCAGTTCAGGCTATGTCTGAGGTTCAGGGCCCTTAATCTCTGTGGACACGAGAGGTCATTGCAGTCTTTTTGCATATATGACTCGAAGGCAGACTACACCACCTTGAAAGATAGGTGAGAGTTTCTTATATTGGCTGTAGGTTTTGCCATCCCCATCCATAAATGCAAGGAGGGCACCTCTGTGTTCCTCCAAAGCTGGAGGATAGCCAGTTTCACTGCCAAAAACAGACGAAATCGTTCATTCTGCTCAGAGGCGGAGGTCTGGGGCGAAAGAGACCCAGGACAGAGCACCCCGGAGTTATCCAGTACAATAACCTGAAGGATATCCTTTATCTTGGATCTCGCCTCCAGCCAATAGTCCTGGATCAGTGGACAGCCCCATAATACATACATCGTTCCGTCCCCCTTGAACTCTCTCCAGCACAGTTTGGAGTTACCTGGGTCGCTATTATGTAGACGAGACAGGGTTTTTTTTGTAAACGGGTGAAATACACAGAATCGGAATGCAGTTTTTATGCTGGGGAATAGATGCACATCACAGGGACAATATGAAAGTGAAAGAGTGACTATAGCTGGATAATTGGATAAGATTTTCAAGGTGAAAGATATTCGGTTTTTGGTAAAATAAAGCAGTCAAAAAGAGAAAATTGGTTTTATAAGGGAAACGACAAGTTGTACTTACACTTGATTATCAAGACTATATTGTTAAAGAAAGACACGGTACGCTCCAAGGTTGATTCGTGACATCAACCTTTTCACCCCGGGTTCACCTTTATGTGGGAATCAATTTGATTATTCAAAATATGACTAAGGATTTATGATCTATGCAAGACAGAAATTAATCGCAAAGTGGCGCTAACGCTGGGAGATCAAGGACAGGGTGCACAGAGAATTCTAACAGTCTTAAACCAGTTACCAAGGTATGAATAGGATTACTTAAAAAAATATGTTAAAACCTTAGCCTGAGTCTCGTCCAGTCGGGACCTAGTGTTGTTGTTTACCATTTGTACACAGCTACCCACTCCTCCCCTGTAAGCGGTGGACCCAATTCTCGTTCCCAGCCCTCGCAGTACAACCTGTGATCAGGGGTGGAGAGTCAGTTGGTGCATTTTTACAGGCGAGATACAAGTGCCTTGGAATCTGCTGCCAACTAGAACACCAACTCAAGATCAGTCAACTTCCTGGGTATTCCCGCTACATTGTTGTTAGGGAGAATTCTCTCTTTAGGCTGAATTTCCTAACCTAGTGAGTCCCCCAGCAGCTTTGCTGGATTTCTGGAGTTTTTTTTCCTCCTGCCAAGAGTGAGACTCTTTTCCTCCCACTCTTCGACATGATTTATGGTATTCCTTTGACTGGTAATGTGTTTTATGGGCTATGGGGTCATTTACTCCATAGGGTCTCATGCGTTTTTCCTATGTGTGTTACACAGCACCCTCCGTGCAGTAACACAGGGGTGTCATAATGAGACCCCACCATAGACTCCATACCCTGGGACTGACTACTGTCTCCCAGGGCATGTAAAGTCACCATTGGCTTTACTAGTCCCAAATTATTAACCGAAACCAGTACAAACCATCATATTGTGGACGTACTGGTCGGGGCAATTCGATTGCCCCGGGCTCTGTTAGTCGAGGGGGCACGTCTCCGTCCCCCCTGATCGAGTTTTGGCTGGTGGCAGTAGAAACTACTTGTTATATTCGACCGCGAATATTTTCCTATGGGATTTTCCCATTGTTCGAGGCTACCAGCTTTCATTATTTCATTCTCATGGCCTCGAACATACCGCCAGTTTATTTAATTAATATTAATTATCCGGTTGGTATTTTTTGCCAAGACTCGATTCTAAAATGGCGTTTGTGTTCTCTTCTGTGACTCCAACCCAAGTCGAGCCCTTTGTTCCACTTTTTGGCGGGCTTCTCCACAGAAGCCTCCAAAAGTGGTGCCACTCTGTCTGGGTACCACAGGGGGTGTGGGAGGGGATTTAGGCACCCTGGACTGAGGTACCATGGTAACTCAAGTCGCACTCTTGTGTGATTGGCCCAAGTGGTGAGCCGGCCGGCTCACCACTTAGCATGTTTGAGTGACAGCTAGACTGAGCGAATGGGGGATTTCTGCATAAAAGCAGGGCTTTGGGGACTGGAACTTCAGAAGTCGCCACAGGACCTGAGAATCCGACGAGGGAGAAGCTGAGCCGACCTACCACGACGACACCACCGGTGGAGCCCTGCGGAACCGACTCACCACTTCCCGACGACAGAGAAGATCTCCTGGCTGGAGAGGCTTCTTCCCCTGACTGGTGGGAACAACCAGTTTACCTTTCTTTCTTCGCACCGCAGCCGGTTTGTGGTCAAACTGCCCGTGCCAAGCACCCCGGCGGCCGGATACGGATAGCCACTCACCACTGAACCGCAAATCAACGGACTGCTCCTTGTACATGAGAAACTCCGCAGCTAGTTTCTTCCCTGGCAGTGCAACGGGCTCCTGTCTTCCTCCACGGCGAGATCCTCTCTTCACCCGGACGAAGCACCGACTTGCACCCGCTGCCAGGAACTGCCCCCGCTGGAGCGTTCTCACCACTTTAAGGTACCGTGTCCACCAGGCCTCCCTTTCTAAAGATTGCAACAAGGTAATAATAACTGCTTAACCTTCTGGACTCGGCTGGCCGCCTCGACCCTCTAACTGGTCCCTTTTCTTTGATCAAACTTCTTTTTGAACCATTACAAGACTTTTGCGCACTGCAACCGTGTGACCTTGGACACATTTCGTTTGGATCCTCTTAAAGCGGATCCGGCCTACTAACTCTGAATTCACAGTTTTACTTTGCCTTCCTCTCTTGCTATGTTCTTGTAAAAGTTTTGGGATCTGTTTCAATTTGTTCTCTGCTTTTCTCTCCCTTTTTAAAAACAAACTATTAGAGTGCCATCTACGTTAAGCGCTCACCACTGTCTGAAAATAAGTGGGGCTTTACTTGAGACCTGTCTAATATTCTTTTAAGGGAGTGTATATTTTTTAGTGACCGTGTTTTTGAATTGCTTACTATTAGTGCCTGTGTGTTTTTCTAGATGTGGTTTTAAATAAATAATGATCTCTTTTACACCAAGCCCTGGTCAGTGTTTACTTGTTCTATTGTGTGCTCTTGACCTATTGTGAATACTCTGTATACTGCCTAACTCTTCTTGAGGGAAGTCTGTCTGCTCTGCCACAGCTACCAAGTGAATCTGTGTGGTACAGACTGCTACCAAGTGGGTTTACTGCCAAACACCTGTAGTCCTAAATCTTTTGCAGTGGTCCCAGAGGGAACTGCACAGGTTTCTGTCTAACAATTGTATTGGGTGCAGGACCCAATGTCTGGCCTGTATGTATCTAACCTTACATCGGAATACACTGTCACGGCCACATCGAGATGGTGCTCTCCCGCATCTGACACTGCAGAGCTTGGTTGATAGCCCAGACCGCCCTTATCTACGACACTAAAACTGGAACTCTAACTTATAAAGAGACATCCCGATTGAGAGTGAAGTTTTAAGGATTTCACTGGAGACTGCACTACTATGAATCTATGCAGTAGCTAAGGACTGCTTACCGACACTAAGAAACGGTGTGGCCTGGATCTGCTCTCTTGTACTAACAACAAGAAAGTATGGACATATATCTCCCCGAATTGCCCATTAGGAAATATTGAAAAAGACTTCACACTATCAACGACAGTCTATAATTTGTCAAGCTCTGACAGCTACCATCTCAACCCGGGCTGGGAATGTTTTCCGCCCCGACCCCCACACACTGTCCCCTGAAGAAGTTCCTATTACTAACCTAAAGGACTACAGGAATGAAACATGTTGGGCTTTTTACAGATACTAATGTGAAGTATTTGCTTTAGGAACAGTACTCCTTTGATGCACTTTAGGTGCTCCTCGACTAGGGCATCATGACTAGAGAGACCTAACAAAGAAGGTCTCAATTCATTCACTTTGTGTGTTTTTTGTTTGTTTGAAGCTGTAGGTTGGACTCATTTAAAAGTGTATAATTGTCTACATAGCTATATGTACATTTGGAGTTCTCCATGTATGCAAGAGATACAGTTCAATTGTGCACCTTGCTCTTTATTAGCCATTTGACAACTACCACTTGGCACTTTGACTTGGAAGCACTAGTCACATTGTTAGTTTTTATATGTTAGATTTTACATGTTAGTTTTTATGTATTTGTTTTTAACATTGAATGCTTTTTTATTAAGATTCCATTATTAACTGCATTAACCATGAAGTCAGGTTGTATTCTCCTTGGACTTCCTTTTTCCACTAGATTAAAATTACTTTAAAGTGTGATTTTCCAAATGACCCAGTGAATTGTGTGTCCATACCCACCTTAGGTGCGGGAGCCCGGTTTTTGTTGTGCTTTTGATATAGAATGCCAGGTTTGCTCCCTTGAAACCTACAGTTATACCTGATTTCCCTCCAGTTTTCTTTAGCTGTATGTATCTAAACCTGTCCACGTCCACCAACCCCAGGGAACTCTTACAGTCCTCAAAGCTACGGACCCTTCCGTTCTTGAAGAAGTCTCCTATTTTTCCTACCCTCTTTTCCGTCCATTGGTTGAATCCTCTATCCAGTTGCCCCATTGTAAAATCCTCATTATGAGGAAGGGGGGTAAATGGGGAACGTAAAGTTGTATTCCCTGCATCCTGCTCCTTCTGTCGCAGGCATCAAGGGATCCCTGTGTAACCGCTTAACATATATACTCTGAACTCCCGACTGTCTGGTTATCCAGGGCTGGGTCCATGTATGACGTCCCGCAATCGCTTGCTCCATGCTAACCCATATCTTATGTAAATCCTGTTGCAACTAGTCAATAAATTATGTTACTCACCGTAGTGACTAACATACTCCTAGTCCATAGTGCCCTTTCCTCCACACTGTATGGGAGTCCCTCGCTAGGGACAGGAGATAGAACCTTTTTTGTCAGAAAAAACCTTCTTCCCCTTTAAATTTAGAGTCGCGCTGGGGTACGGCCCTAGGTGCATGTGCTCCCTTGACTCCGCCCACCGGCTCCACTCCTCAGTCTGTGAAGGATTCCAATTGGGCGTCACACACCGGACCAGGACCTTCACCCTTAGCCTTGGATGTAGCGTGCAATGAGAATGCTTTTTCTTTATTTTCTACGAATTGAGCCGATACCCAACCCGTCTCACACCCCCTTTTACAAATATCCCAGGTCACAATGGATCATGAAACAGGCCAGTACGTGGTAACACAATATTTATTTATTTTAAATTCAAAGAAAATCACATCATTTTTATATTGGGCAGCAATCACCAATGGGGTGATAATTAGAATGAAAACCACTCAAATACACTTGGGTAACCTTCTACAAGAACATATCCAAACCACACATGAATAGGAGCACTTCTTTAAATTAGGATAGATGGCACCCGAGTTAAGGTTTCCCCTTGCAATGTTCCCTCAAACCACAAATAATCGAATTCTGAGTAGATAGAAAGAAGCAGAAAGGGAGTCAGGGATATGAGGCAGCAAACCATCAAAATCTGACCTTCCCTCACAAAATAAGAGGCAAAAACCCTTTGCAGTGGCATAAATGACACTCAGATTTTGACAATTAATTATATGTGTGTTTAAATAATGATGCACATATGTTTTATCACAGTATCAGGGATATAATATCACTAGCAACACCAAAGGTATACAGTTGAAAAGCAATTTGAAAGTGAGAACCCCAGTGCAGTCAAAATCACTTGTAAAAGTAGCATTTTCACTTTTTTCAGTTTAAATGTCAACCCGTTTTTTGTAAACGGGTGAAATACACAGAATCGGAATGCAGTTTTTATGCTGGGGAATAGATGCACATCACAGGGACAATATGAAAGTGAAAGAGTGTCTATAGCTGGATAATTGGATAAGATTTTCAAGGTGAAAGATATTCGGTTTTTGGTAAAATAAAGCAGTCAAAAAGAGAAAATTGGTTTTAAAAGGGAAACAACAAGTTGTACTTACACTTGATTATCAAGACTATATTGTTAAAGAAAGACACGGTACGCTCCAAGGTTGATTCGTGACATCAACCTTTTCACCCCGGGTTCAACTTTATGTGGGAATCAATTTGATTATTCAAAATATGACTAAGGATTTATGATCTATGCAAGACAGAAATGAATCGCAAAGTGGCGCTAACGCTGTGAGATCAAGGACAGGGTGCACAGAGAATTCTAACAGTCTTAAACCAGTTACCAAGGTATGAATAGGATTACTTAAAAAATAGGACAAAGACAAAATATCAGGCTAGGGTAGGCTATGTGTGGCTATGGGATGGGGAAATACTCACAATCCGCACTTGAGTTTGGGGATTTGGGACAGCCAACCAGGTTCTGGACTCAAAAGGTTCTGGTCACAGTGAGGCGGCTCTCCTGACAGCAAACAGCTGGGCAAGTCTGGTCACTGGATTGCAAGGGTGCAGCGGGCATGCAGGTAGTGGGCAAAAATCCAGTCTGGTCACAGGATACTTCCCAAAGCTTTTCCCCTTTGTTAGTGGGATTTTAGTGGGGTTTCTGGATAAATGGCCTTGCTGGGATAGGGTCAGCAATGCTTTGACCTGGCAGTAGGGTCTGGAATCTTGCAAAGGTGGATCTGGAATGTCTGGATACGCAGGCGCTGGAAAGTCAGGAGAGTGTCCTGACCCTGTGAGCTCCCACCCAATAAAGCGGGCGACTACGTTTAGATCCCACACCGGGTGTGGCTTCTTGATAGGCGGGTAAAGCCTGGTGAGGCCCGCCAGATGTCGCCTAACCACTGGGTTGGAGGAAAAGAACACTTCCTCCTCCGAGTTCCGGTAGGCTCCTTTGGCCGTCTGGTAAGTACGGCATGTGTCTATTTGCACTCCTGAGTGTGCAAGGTGTGCTGAGAAGGATAGCACATCATCCAACGTGCAAGTAAGCTGGTCAATCTCCTTTGATTCCACCCAGTGGCAAAACCTAGTTCATTTGCTTTTGTACTGGCTCCTAGTAGTGTTGCTCCTAGCGCCCTGAATGATGTCTAGGTTAGCCTGCGACAGACGTAGATGCTTTAGTGTGACATGCTCAGCAACCACACTGCGAAGGCTGACTTTTGCGGGCCCTGGTGGATGACCTTGCCCCCTGCTGCGATGGATGGTGAGCTGAGCCCTCTGGCACGTGAAAGGAAGGCTTATCTGAGAGGCTGATCAGCTCTGAGAACCATGGTTGGTCTCGCCAGCCACCACAGAATTATCAGAATGATGCTGAGGTGACATGATTCCCTTATCTTGCATATCACCCTGTGAACCAGGGGAGTGGGAAAAAATGCATATGCTTTCATGCTTTTCCACTGTATCTGGAAGGTCACCCAGAGAGCCGAGGCCCTGCCCCGCTCCTGATTCCATGAGGCTGCGAAGTGCAGCTGCAATCACCTCATCTTGAGCCTCGATACCCAGTAGATGTTGGTACCACCAGGCTGATGACTCCTCTCTGCTGAGAAAATGACCTGTGGCCCTCTTGATGGCGAGGGGAAAACTCTCTCTGAGCTTGTGTCCCAGATGAGGGCCAGAAAAGTCAGGCTCTGCGTAGGCTGCAGTGGAGACTTCTTGAGATTGATGGAAAATCCCAGTTCGTGGAGTGTGTTCATAAGGGCGGAGGAAGTGTGGAGAACCGCCTCTGGTGTTCTTGCCCTGACGAGCCAGTTGTCAAGGTGCGGGTAGACATGGTGACCTTGGGCACTGAGAAGGGCTGCCACTGCATTAATAAGTCTGGTAAAGACCATGGTGGCTGAGTTGAGGCCAATGGGTAGAACCTTGTTTTGGAAGTGGAAGAGCATGTTCCTGAGCTGTAGAAAGGAGGTGTAGATACGTATCCTTCAGATCCAGGGAGCACATCCAGTCTTCCCTGCAGTGTCCAGCAATCCACACTGGTGTAACCATCTTGAATTTCTGAAGAGGGAGGGAGAGGTTAAGGGTGGAACCTGGAAAATGAACCTTGCAGTCCCTCAGTACTGTCCCTTGAAGGATCGAACGACCCCTCGGCCTGGCTGCCGGTAGCTGAAGCAGCCTCAGTACCTATGCTAGTGTATGATCCCGAACGGTCCTTCCCGCTCAGACGTTTCCTTTGGAAGGAGCCGCCCTTGCGCGGTGTGATTGGAAAAAGCGGCCCTACCTTGGGCTTTTACTGACTAAGTCCTTCAAGTCCTCTGGAGGCGACTTCTCGAAGAGTTACCTCCACCAAGCTGACCTGTTCTTCAGAGCGCGCGGTGTAAGCATGTCACACACGGTACAACCCTCCCAGCCATGACTGGGGACAAGGCAGCAGAGGTAAAGAGCATGGGGTCGGACGTAGGGAAGAACCCTTCGCAGGGTGGACACCTGCTGAAGGCCGCTGACTTCGACATGTGCCAGGGAGGAGAGTGGCGCCAGAGGACAGAGTACCTGATTAAGACCAAAATAAGAGCAGACAGGATCTGGGGAAGAATGCGTGGAATCACAAGGCCGAACTCAAACCCAGGAGCGCTGGTGAAAGCGGTCTGTTCCCGTCGACACAGAAAAAGGGTCTGCTGCCGTTGGGCGAGTCAATGGAGCGCATGCTCCCAGAGCCGCGCCCCTCTAAATTTAAAGGGGAAGGTTTTTTCTGGTGAAAAAGTTTGTGTCTCCTTTCCCTAGCAAGGGACACCCATACAGTATGGAGGAAAGGGGACGGAACGTTGGAGTATGTGGGCCTGATTTGAGAACGCCAACCCTCCTTTGGCCTTACTGGCATACAATGGACATCTGTTTACTCTGGGAGATCCCCCTGCCCACCCATCCACCTCCATAGGAACGGTGCTAGCATGGAGTCCCACAACTGGAAGGTTTGCCTGGCGTTGGGGACAGGAAGAGACTGGAAGAAGTAGAACCGCCTGGGTAAGATTATCATTTTTATGGCAACAGCTTTTTTAAAGATGCATATGCTGGGTGGAGGAACCCAATGTTCACAACGCTCTGGACGTGATGGTGTGCTCAGAATCAACGGGGGTTGAGGAATATACATGGTACAACGAGGGATGTGCCATTTTGGGTTAATGGTGACACAAGGGTGTGAAGGAGTTGTCTCCTGGGTATTTCTTTTTTATTTAAAAGGAGTTGACGAGGAAAGCGATAGGAATCGATAAAGAAACCGATACGGCTAAGGGGCGCTCTCTACCATCTCTTGCATTATACAAGGCTACCTGGTTGCTTTTAAATGTGGGAGGAGATATTTGTAAGAATGTTCCACAAATGTAGGAAATGTATCCTGATGATTAGACTTGAAGTCCTCCCACTGAATGCTTGTATTACCTGGAAAAATGAGTTAATGACCGCAAAATGTAACTTGTGTACTTGGGGCATTTCCTGCTAATCTGTGATAATTATTATGCACTATAGAAAATGTGACATATGGCCTCATTTATTTATGGCTGGAATTAAAACTTACCTAGAGGCCCTTGTAGCAATGAGGGTTTTACTTTTAGGCTTTGTGAGTATGTTTGGGAAGCTTTCATATTTAAGAATGTTTTATTGAAAAAAAAAGTAGTATTTTAGCTGGTTTTATCCTAGTTTTGATTTGTACAATGAGAGGGTTTTAAAGGTTCTTTTTTTTATTTTATTTTTTTACTCCTGTTAAACTTGGGACAATAGGGATGTTGGAATGTTGAGAAATTTGAATGTTGTAACCGTTGTATGTTTGTTTTAATGTAGAAATACGAATAAACAATTTTGAACTGATTATAGGTGATGCTACTGGCGTTCTCCTACTCTGCACTAAGGCCTTCCCCAGGGCGATGGCGCTCTATAAAAATATCCCTTAACATAACCATTATTCAAGGTTCACAAACCTGCTTAGGCGATTTGCTGTAGTGATCAATCGGTAGTGTATTAGCTAGAATGAGAGCAATCGGGGGATTTCAAATCCTTTTCATTTATTTGTTATTTTTTTGGGAATGATTAACATGGCAAACATATAAAATACAATTCACTTATGGGGACATTTACCTACTACGCTATTATCATTGAAGACCACCAGCCTGGATTATCCCGAAAGAATTTGCACAGGGTTAACACTAATTCTTCAGCATGGGGTCTGGCATGGATTCACATGCTCATGAATATTCTCTGTTGCCAGGCTGAAAACTGCATTTTTCCTCTAAACCAATCTTTGTAATTTGGATGATACTGCCCCCATCCAATGAAAATTGTCTCCCTGAGCGTGTGACCACTCATCTTTTTTTCTCCGATTATTCCACTTTTCCGTTGATCGACTACCAACAGCAGGGATCTGTTGTCAGCGAAGATCTGCTTCATCGCCAGTTCTTTCTTGAAGTTCTGAAGGCCCAGGCTTCGGCTTACTTCACACCATCTATGATTTCCGAAGAAAAGAGCAGTCTCCAAGATATGCAAGAAATGTGGACTATGCAATATTTGTCGAGGATCGGCACCTCATGTGCTTGTATTGCCTACATCCGGACCACGATGAAGGATGCAAAATTTGACGTTGTTTTCGAGTAAGATGAGAAGAGACTGTTACAGCGGGTTGGCAGAATGGCTCAAGATGGGGGAAGGCCTCTGACTCTGCCTCTGTGTAGTCATGCTTCAACTAGGAACGGCCAGTCCCATGAAAGTGCTCCCTCTGAGAAGCATTTGAGGTCTGTTGAGCACGCCCTTTAGTAGGCTAAGCACCATGCTATGGATTCCGCAAGGTTCACTGCGTCTGCGGTACCCAGTTCGGGAAGGACACATTTCCCCGTCTCAGTCTACGTACGTGGTGAGCCTGCCAGTTGGGGCGGCGGGGGCTCCTTCCAAGATGAAGTCCCTGACCCCGTTGACTCTTTGATTGCCATCCTCGGACAAGGCTACGAAGGATAAGTCCTTCAGTGGCTCCTCTCGTCAACTATCGACGACACCTTGGCCGAACAAGACCAGGGCATCGTCAACGACTGCTTAGTCTTCCAGGAAGTCCAACATGTCTTTGACCACGACCCAGTCAATGCCCATGATTCCGTCAACATCACCGGTATCCACACCATCGACGACCCCATCAGCGACCATCACTAAGTCGTTGAAAGGGGGCCTTGCTACTTCCGTGGTCTCTGCCACCAAGACGACGGCAACCCTGCGAGTGTTGTTGCCTCCGCGGCCTAAGGCTTCAGCGGCTGCTCTGCCGATGACCACAGTTGATGTGCCTGGTCATGCGTCCATTATTGCTTCAATCCCGAAGGAGTCGAGTAAGACCAGGGAGCCTCCACTGCCTACAGATTTCCTCTCCAGACAAGGGAGGACATCCCCGGCAATGCCAAGGGATTCCCTGAGGGGATCTGCACGCATCTACACGAGTTCCGATGATGACAATTTGCACGTTGGTTACTACTCAGACCACAAAAGGGGCCTTGATAACATTTCGATGTAGGCATCTCCGCAGGGCGAGCCGGATCCACCGTCTAGCCCAAGGGGGGTACTTCAGTCCAGAGCTGCTGCTGGCTGCTCCACTCACACCTCAACCAACACCCAGGGACATGTCGTTGGACATCCTTACCACCCTCCACACTTTAGTGTCAGAGATGCAACAAAGGCTGCCTGCTACCCCTGTGTCTGTCCTGACCCAGAGTCCTGCGAGGCAGCCAGCTAGCCAGAAGCCCTTCCAGGCGGAAGCATAAGGCAAGGTGCCCTTCAGGCCCAAGACGTTAGCCGACGCCACCGCCACCACTGGACCGGCCTGTGACCCCTGTGGTGGAGGAACCATCACACACCAATACGCATACGGACGCTATTGTGACTTATACCAATGAGTCTGATGGCCATGCACTGGCAGATCGGGAGCCACTGGGTACTTTTCATGCCATGATTTCGAGGGCCTCCGCTCTTTTAAGTTTGGTCCCGGAGGAGACGATGAAAGAGGGGTTCCTCTTCCAATGCCGGAAGTCCAGACGGAAGACCATCATGTCGATCCCTCTACTGGATGATGCCTCAGAAGATGGTTTGGCCCTGCTGAAGAATCCAAGAACCGCTCTCCCCCACCACCAAGAGACAGCCTGGAGACGAAGCACATGGTCCCGGAATTGGCCCTCAGGTGCTTGAGATCACAGCTTTCTCTGTACTCTGTAGTGTCTTCCGCAACCAGGAAGCCCATGGTGCTTCTTGACCAGGTGCGGAAGAAGCTTGATGCAGTGAGAAAGCGCTTCATTTACACCGCAGCCTTCACCGTCAAGGCTGCTAATGTCCTGGCCATCTTATCCTGCTAGGACGGAGAGCTATGGTATAAGCTGAAGTCAATTTCGGACTTCCTTTCGGAGGACAAGAAGGTCAAGGCCCCCTAACTCTGTTCCAGGAAGGGGAGGTTGCCTTGGATGAGGGTAGCTCTCGACATCGCAGATATCCGTTTTCTGTCCTTCCGAAACCAAGGCGGGCTGAAGGTGGTGGACATGACCGTTGATGGGGACAATCTGTTGGGCAAGACTGTGGACCAATCTCTCCAGACGTTTAAGATGGATACGGAGATTGGGTGCTCACTTGGGACATTGCAGCAGAGGAGGTTGTAGTGCTTTTGGTCCTCGAGTGGGATGTCGGCAGGACCTCCAAACGACATAACATGACTCTCTCTCTCTCTCCTAGCCAGTCCGTGGCTACTATCTATCGACCACCTGGTCAAATTTCCTCCTTCCTCTCTGAGTGGGCGGACCTCTCCTCCTCACTCCTGTTCTCAACCACTAAACTCCTCTTTCTTGGAGACTTCAACATCTACCTGGATGCATCCGGTCCCCCCTCTGTACTCTTTCGTGACCTCTGCAACGCTCTCTCACTCTCTATTCTTCCATCTGGGCCGACTCATTCTGCAGGACACACTCTTGATGCTGTGATCTCTTCTGACCTTCCCCTCTCTGTCCCTCTCTGCACTCCTCTCTCCTGGAGTGATCACTTTCTCCTATCCTCCCACCTCACCTTCCCTACCCCACAGGCAAAGCCACCCTCATCGCTGCCACCCTTCTTCTCGGTCATCCGACCCATGAAGCGCGTGTCAGTTGAGGCTTTCGCTGCCCCCTTCTCGCCCCCCCCTCCCGCTTCGGCTGACTCCCACCCTGACACAGCCCTCTTCACGCTTCCTCTGCTATATCTGATACTCTTGATATCCTTGCCCCTGTCATGAGAATCTGCCTGAAGCCCAAAGCCAAATGTAACTCCTGGTATGACTCGGATCCCGTCACCGTTAAACGCAAGTGCAGGGTGGCAGAGAGGAAATGGCGTGTTTCATGTGCATCCTCTGACAAACTGGCCTGCCGCCTAGTCCAAAGGCAATACCGGCTCTCCGTTCTCACCAGGAAGAGAGCCCTTTTCCAAGCCCGCATCTCTGCGGCATCTACTAATTCGGCCGAACTCTTTAAAATCTGCAAGGAGCTGGCCAACCCTGCTGCAGTCTCTACCGCTCCTGTCCCCTCCCAGGCCCTCTGCACGGCACTGGCCTCTCACTTCATTTAAAAAACTGAGGACATCCTGTCCTCACTCTCCTCCCATCACCTCCCTCCCTCTATTCCCTGCTTTTCCTCTGGCCCTTCTGCAGCCACCCCTCCTCCCTCCTTCTCTACCTTTCCCCTTTTTTCTGCCGACAAGGTTTCGAGACAAATCTGATCTATGAAAGTCTCGTCAAAACAGGTCCACCCATGCTCCTCCAAAACTATCAAGGACCACATCGACTCCTTGGCTCCTGCCCTGGCTGACTTCTGCAATCACTCCTTCGCCTCTGGAGTCTTCCCATCCCCTCTCAAGCACTCCCTTGTGCACCCCCTTCTTAAGAAACCCTCCTCCCACCCCTCCTGCCCGGCTAACTATTGCCCAATCTCTATCACTCCCTTCCTGGGCAAGCTCCTGGAGAAACTAGCCATCTCTCAGCTTAATATCCATGCTGAATCTGTTGGTAGTCTTCACGACCATCAGTCTGGCTTCAGAGCCGCCAGAAGCACGGAAACTGCTCTCCTTAACATCCGTGAGGACCTGCTCTCGAACCTTGACTCAAACACTCCTTGTGTTCTCATTTTGCTTGATCTCTCCTCTGCCTTTGATACTGTCAACCATACCATCCTGCTCAACCGTCTCCGTAATAACCTGGGTATCACTGGTCAGGCTCTGGCGTGGCTGTCCTCTTTCCTCTCCAATCGACCCTCCCAGGTCCAACTGGGGTCCTTCCTCTCTGACATCTTTTTCTCTACCTGTGGTGTTCCCCAGGGATCTAACCTCTCTCCCTGGCTGTTCAACCAATACATGCCACTTCTTGACTACTGCATCGCCGCTCTCTGCCCCAATTTTCAGTGCTATGGGGATGATACCCAGCTCATTTTCAGGCTACCCTCGGCCTCCTCCTCCTCTCCTTCCCTCATCTCTGACTGTCTTTCTGCTATCCAGGAATGGTGTGCCGCCAATGACCTCTGCCTTAATGCCAGTAAGACTGAGATTCTACTCATCGGCACACCCACTGCCTCCTTCCCTGCAGCTCTCTGGCCGGCCTCTTAGCCCTCTTCCTGCTCCTACCTACAAGGCTAAAAATCTTGGGGTCATCTTCGACTCCACACTCTTTCTCTCATCACATATCTGACGTCTCTAAGAAGTCACACTACCAGCTTCACATCCTCAGAGGTATCCTTCCTTTCCTCTCCTTCCCCCAGAAGCTCACTGTCTCTAGAGCCCTGGTTCTCTCGAAGCTGGACTACTGTAACAGCCTCTATCTGAATCTGCCTGCCTCTGCTCTCCGCCCTTTGCAACTCATCCAGAACAGGACTGCGAGACTTGTCCTTGCCCTCAAGCCCAGGGACTGTATCTCTCCAGGACTGAAATCGCTACACTGGCTCCCAGTGGCTGCGAGGATTAAGTTCAAAACCCTCTGCATTGTCCACAAAGCCTTCTGGTTCCTCGGGCCAAAATACCTTCAGCTCTCTCTTCCTAAATATCTTCCTTCTCAAGCTCTTCGCTCATCCACCTCCAACTCCCTCAGGGTCAGCCGCTTCTCCAAGCAACGAGTTGGGGTTAGATCTCTCTCCGCAGCAGGGGCCTCCCTCTGGAACAGCCTTCCTGCCTCCCTGAAACTTGAGGAGAACTATCTCTGGTTCCCGGAAGCACCTCAAAACCTCCGCTTTCTCTCCCCCTCTCCCCTGTTAATATTACTGAAACTGCACTGAATCTGCAACAGGGCCACTTACCTATCCCGGTCCGCGGCCCTGCCACTCTTCCCGTGCACTGCCTCCCTGGCAACCCCTGCACTGTGGGACTGTCTCTGTATCCCTACATCCCCTCCTCCCAGCACTTGTCTGCGCTTATCCTGCACTTGCCACCAGCTGGCCCTTATTATTTATATTGTTCTATTAAACCTGTACTGCATTTCTCTCCCTTTCCCTCTTACACTTTTCCATTCCCCTCCACCCTTGCTTGATCTTAATGACACTTGGCCACGTAGGATCTTTGTCTGTCTCACCCCCCCCCCCCTGCCTCATCGCACCTTGAAACACTTGTGTATAGGCACGTTATAAATGCCATATCATATATCATCAACCCTCCAGTTCCACAACCCAGGAGGCCTACAGGGGCCATTCATAGGCCTATCACAGCAGAGGGCAGCGTCGTTGCCCACAAGTCAGGATGCAGACACCCAAGCAGACCTAACTGGCCGGGGATCAAGGCCCACACTTGCGCTCCCCAATGGGAGGCCGCCTAGTCAACTTTGTCGATAAGTGGAAGACCATCACCACTGACAAATGTGTGCTGGATGGTTTTCATCAGGGGCACACCTTGAAATTCCAAGGGAGTTGCTGCCGCATTCCTCCTGTGGCGTGTCAAGAGCTACACATGGCCCAATTCCTGCAGAAAATTCAAGCCATGTTAAGGAAGGGTTGGGGGGGTAATAGAACCCGTCCCTCATGCTTCTGGGGTTCCAAAGTGTACTCCAGATACTTTTTTGTATGAAAAAAGTCAGGAGGGTGGCATCCAATCCTATACTTAAGACGACTCAACAAGTACCTGAAGTCCCAGAAGTTCAGGATGGTCACGTTGCAGCACATGCTCGGCCAGCTGAAGGAAGGGGAATCCTGGCAACATTGGATCTGGAAGATGCTTACTTTCACCTGCCCATCCACCGAGAACATCCAAAGTTCCTGCCATGTGTGGTCCAGGAACAGCACTATCAGTTCAGTGTTGCCCTTCGACCTGAAATCGGCACCTCGGGTGTTCACAAAGTGCTGGACTGCTGTGGCAGCGCATCTGCTTATCAAGGGAATCCACGTCTACCCTTATCTGGACTGGGTCATCCCCTCCCGCTCTCACGTACTGGCAAACAGTGGAGACCATTTGTCTGCTGAAGGAGCTGGGATTCTCCATCAATTAACCGCAATCCTGCATGGAGCCATTGCACAGCGCTCTGTTCCTGGCTGCCCGTCTCAACATGGTTGCATGCCTGGCTGCACCCTTGGAGGAGTGGGTGGTGGGCCATCCTGGGGAAGGTACAGCACCCGTCATCGCTGCACCCAGACAGTATGAGCTATCAAGAAGCTGTTGTGCATAATGTCCTCCTGCAGCCACCTCGTCCCTTTTTGCAGGCTGCAGATGAGGCCTCTTCAGGAGTTTCTGGATGCTCAGTGGCTGCAGGTCTCTTAGACAAGATCATTTTCAGGTTCTACCGTACCAGGCGATGGTTACCACAGATGCCTCCCTAGAGGGGTTAGGGACCCACATGAGACTTCTAAATGCTATAAATCAAACAAAGTAGAGTATCTGAGACCATTCAAAATTGCAAGCTTACATTTATTTTGGTGCATATCATATACTCGAGCGAACTTCAGGTACATCCACGACTAGTATTACATGGAGAAGTGGGGAAGTGAACTGCCTAAATAGTAAACGGCTTCTCCTTCTATACAAAAAAAGAAGCCTGCATCAGTCTAGGTCATTTTGTTATTCATTTGCAAGAGATAACACAAATAGGTTCAGACGACATAAATAATAATGCCCTAATCTCCACATATTCAACAGATATTTTTGTGATACAACTTTACTTATTTCATTAATTACAAGCTCTTTCTGCCAGTTCATGGACAGTGACTTATGTTTCAGTCCTTAAATACAGAATCCACTTGCCCTCCATTCCAACAATGGTCACCCTATTTGCACAACCTAACAAAGTGGAAGGGCTGAACACTATGACTCAATATGTAACTAACCTCTGCTTTGTGCAGTCAGTCTAACTTTCTTCGCAGGATAGGAGGACCTTTCCTTAAATGTTATTTAAACTAGGTTTGTCGGTGAAGGCCAGGTGACTACTACATGCCCTCTCCATGGACCCAGCCTTTCCTTGTAATGACTGGCAGAGAAAGCCAATAACACATTTTTATTTTGTTTCTACTCAATGACTGACAAATGCAACCCCATTTTAAATATTACTAAAAGAACAGGTTTTTTGATAGCAAAAAGGGATTAGATTAGGGCTAAGAAAGATGCATATTATTATTATATTCTAACACGCACTGGACAGTTGCATGCCACAGGCTTCTAGCTCCAGGAGGAAAGGACCTTCACATCATGTTACGCTCAACTGGTTCCACGGGAATGCCACCCAGCAGTTGGGACTCAGGTATCCTTCTCTGCGGTTCGTAGGTGTGGCAAGCGGGAGGGTTCTGCCTGGAGTACAGGTGGGCAATGTTCAAGACTGGGCAACTGGGGTAAACGGCCCCCCACCACCCTGTATATCTGCAGCCTTCTTCAACCAGAAGGCCACTGGATGTAGCTGGCCGGTGTCAGGATCTCTTTGTGAGAGGACAGCTCCCATTGCTATACTGGAAGCGTCTGTTTCCACGATATAAGGAAGATCTGGACGTGGATGTCGTAGGATTGGTGCTGAGGTGAACCTTTTCTTAAGTTCCTGAAAAGCTTTTTCTGCTTCTTCGGTCTAGGCAAATTTTTTGTTATTTTTTCGTAGTAATAAGGTGATCGGGTGTACAACTTTGGAGAAGTCTGATATGAACCGGCGATAACAATTTGCAAAGCCCAACATACTTTGCACTCTTTTTACTGACGTTGGTGATAGCCACTTCAGAACGGCGTCAACTTTGTGCAGATCATCCTGATGCCTCCGGGAGTAAGAATGAAGCCTAGAAACTCTACTTCGGTTACGTGAAAGAAACACTTTTCAAGCTTTGCATATATACGATGTTCACGGAGCTTGGCGAGGACTGAACGGACGTGCTTGATATGATCCTGTTTTGAGGTTGAGTACATTAGGATATCATCTATGTACACTAGCGCGCAGACATCAATTATCTCTCTCAAGACGTAATTCATGAAATATTGGAATGCTGCCGTAGCGTTGCATAACCCAAAGGGCATGACTTGATATTCGAATAAACAATATTTAGTACGGAAAGCAGTTTTCCATTCGTCTCCGCTTCTGACCCGGACCAGGTGGTACGCTCCCCGAAGATCCAATTTGGTGTAAATCTGAGCATCTTTGACCTGGTCCAGCATTTCCGGGATAGGTGGCAAGGGATAACGGTTCTTTACAGTGATCTGGTTTAATGCGCGGTAGTCGATACAGGTCCTTAAGTCCCCTTCTTTTTTCGGCACGAATAACAAAGGACTGGCTGCAGGGGACTTCGATGGACGGATGCAAGGTATTGGTCTAAGTAAGACTTCAGATGAAGATTTTCAGGTTCCGTAAGAGCATAGATTCTACCACAAGGGACTTAAGCACCAGGAACAAGGTCGATTTGACAGTCATAAGGCCTGTGCGGCGGCAGGGTGTTTGCTTGGTCCTTCTGGAATACATCCTAGAAATCGCAGTATTCCTCTGGCAAGGTATTAGTTACACCCAGGGTTGATGTTGTCGCTCCGGGAGTTGCAGAAATACTGAAAGCTTGTTTCTGTTCTTGATAATAACAAGCTGGATAGCAGTCACTGGGGAAGGTTAATTTCCTGGCTCGCCAGTCGATCAAAGGGTTGTGAGCGACTAACCATAGCATCCCTAGTATAAGCCGGAATTGAGGTGCCTTGATGAGATCGAACGAAATGAGTTCCCGATGCCCGTCCTGGCACAGCAAGCTTATCTCTGCTGTGCATTGGGTTACAGGTCCGGAAGCGATTTCTTTCCCATCTACCATAGTCACCTTGTCTGTAGTCGGCTTAGAACATGAGGGAAGCCCCATCTCTGCAGCCAGGTCTTGATCTATATAATTCCCGACTGCCCCACTGTCGATGTATGCCTCAACATCATGCATTCTTGACGACCGTTGGTTGATTAAGATCACTGGTATTGAAAAGTGTGAGGTCGGTGGCTCTTTCCTCTCACTCGACAAACTGACCTCTACGTTTGCCGAGCTGGGTAGTTTTCCGATTTTAGATTCCTTCTCTTCATCTTTTTCCGTGGCCCCAGCAATCTTCCTTGGAGGTTTCACCGGACAGTCTTTCAGGAAATGGCCAGGTTTTCCGCAATACAGACATAACTGTTGTTGCCTTCTTTTATCTCGCTCTTGTTTTGTTAATGGAGGTCGCACCCCCCCAATTTTCATGGGCTCCACAGTGCTTTCATGTGCTCAGGTTACATTGTCTCTGGACCGAACATACACAGCCCGAGGATCTATTTTGGAACGATCTGCTTTTCGGTCTTGCAACCGGTGGTCTAGTTGTACGACCAGATTTATGAGCTCAGAACAGTCTCGAGGAGGATCAACTACTTGAGCTAGAACGTCTTTTAATTCGCCTCGTAAGCCCAGATGAAACAACGTGGTTCTTTTGCTTTCAGGCCACTCAGCATCCGCAACCAATGTGTTGAAAGTAGCAATGTACGTTAACAAGTCCTGATTCCCCTGTCGGAGGGAAAGGAGTTCATTGTCCACTGCTTGCTCTCGGGTATGGCGAGCAAAATGTTTCTCCATTTCCCGCTGAAATACTCCAGAGTCATGTAATAAAGGATCATCATGGGTCACCAATGGTACAGACCAATCCGCTGCGCTTTTGCTCGGGTATGATAAAACAAAGGCCACCCGAGCTTGGTCGTTTGGCCTGCAAAGAAAGTGAAGGCGACACTGACACATGAAAGCTGCGTATTTCCGTGGATCACCTGTAACCGCTCCGGCGGTGCCAAAGGAACTGTTCCTGGTAGCATAATTTGTACCGGAGTAGAGGAAGTGGATGGCAGGGTAGGATTCTGCATTGTTAGGTTGCTTCCAGGCAGAGGTGTCTGTCCTGCTCGTGATTGCAAGTATTGTCTGCTAATGTCTTCAGTGCGCTCCTTTAGTCACTATTAAATCTCTTCGGAGAGCGTTAGTCTCCTGTCAGGCAGAATGAACCTCGGCGCGCAGTTCTCCTATTAATTGGGCCAATTGGTCTAATTCCGAGGTGTCTATGGTGCCCAGGTGGGTTGGTTTGGCAGGCTTCGCGTTCTGTTACGCTCGCCTGGTTCCACGGGGACACCACCCAGCAGTTGGGACTCAGGTATCCTTCTCTGCGGTTTCCAGGTGTGGCCAGCGGGAGGGTTCTGCCTGGAATACAGGTGGGCAATGTTCAAGACTGGGCAACTGGGGTAAACAGCACCCAACCACCCCGTATACCCGCGCCCTCTCTGGACCTCTCCTCACCTTGTTTTTAATGCAGGTGTTCTCCGTCCTGCCTTCTTGGCAGGGGCGCCTTGTGCTTGGTGGACGATTGCGATCAAGTTACTTCACTGATGCCGGCCCGCTTGGAGTCTTTCAGGTAGGTCTTATTGCTGTGGTATATTGGTGTCCTTGCATGCCTTTTTGGTTTAACTAATGTCTTTTCTCTTCCTTGGGTGCACGGATATGCCAATATGTGGCATATACTGAATTGGGTCTCACCGGTAAGTAATGGCGTTTTTAGAGCGCCTTGATGCGGTGAGTAGATGCTAAGCACAGCGCTATGATGCCTTGCCTTTTGCTAACCTGTTGCCTTGTCTTCCCCACAGGTCGCGGTGCTCAGCCGGTGCATGGAATTCCTGAGGCGATGCTGGTCGAGGAGCGGCTTGCGAGGTAAGCTTTTCGGCACCGTTAGTTAAATTGTAAAAATATCCAATGCCTTGTTTTCTTCCTTTTTTTGCAGATCCGTCGGTTCGGGAGGAGCTCTGGTTCCAGGATTCTGATCGCAAGAGTCGTGGACAGCTAGCAATGAAATTACAGGTAAGTTGCTGCTGCTCACAATGTCCTTTTCCTCCTTAACAGATGCTGTTCTTCCGAGGTTCGCGGGTGCAGCTGAACACGGTGAGCGTCACATTGCAGAATTGCAAAGTAACGCGAAGCATGTTATCCCAGTTGGGTGTGGTTTAAATAGCTTCAAGAAAGTAGTCCAGGTAAAATAGTTCCTATGGTACCACACCCAAAAATACTATACTGCATAGCTTGGTTCCAAGGAGCCAAGCTATGTGGATGCCTCCATGTTGATTGGCACTGAAATAAAGTAGTTTCCAATACAGGTCCTTTATCAAGTATGAGCCTGGCGCCAAGGGCGCCAGGACTGGCCCCAAGAAGGCCTAGGCCAAGGATGCCTGGTTTTAGTGGGGACCTGAGTCAAGACCCTTCCTGGCCCATGGGCTTGCCAGGGGGTTTTCTCGATGGGGGTCGTGACACATCATCGTCCTGGATATTTGGGAGTCTTCTGGGCCCTCAAATCACTCCTGCCGTTACTGCGGGGGATGGAGTTGAGAATCTTAAAACACCACCACCATGGTCTGCATGACGAATCGGGGTGGGACGTGATCCCCCTACGCTCTCCCAGGAAGCCTAGATTCTGTGGCGCTCGTCATTTTTCAGGACATGTTCCTCGTCCTATTTCACTGGGCATTCACCAAGAACACCATTGCAGACTCGCTCAACAGGGAGCTGCGTTTTTGCCACAAATGGAAACTTTGTCTTTATCAGGTATATCTTATCTTCCGTGGGTGGTGGCTACATCAGATCGACCTCTTTGCAACGGTGGCCAACTCCAAGTGCCAGAGGTTTGCCAGCAGGTTCCCTCAGGCGAGGAGCCTTGGGGATGCCTTTTTGTTCCTGTGGGAGGGGCTCTTCCTGTATGCCTTCCTTCTTATCCTGCTTCTACGTGTGATCGACACTGCAGAATGATGCACATCGCTCCGGTGTGGCCTCAACAGATCTGGTACCCGGATCTGCTCAGTCTGCCTGTGACTCAGTCCAACCGGTTGCTTCCACTTCCCGATCTCGCCAGAGAAGACTGGGTGATAGTGCACCACGACCCGGCGTTGCTGGGCCACATGGCCTAGCTCCTGCAGCTCTAGAGTTTGGGCGTTATTCTCCGCCACTGGAATGTAAGAAGATCCTAGCCAGGGCCAGAGCTTCCTCTACATTGTTGTGTTATGGCCATAAATGGAAACACTTCAGTGTGGTGCAGGACTCTGAGGAATATGCTGCTGCGTGTCGCAGCTCTGCAGCTCCTTCCGTATCTGCTTTCCCTATCCAAGGCTGGCCTAGCTCACACCTCTATCAAGGCGCACCTGGCTGCCATATCTCGTTACACCAGGACGCCTGGTAAGCCCTCCTTGTTGTTGCACCGGCTTGTCAAGGAGTTCCTCAAAGACCTCTTCAGAACGTTTCCACCAGTGAAAGCTCTTGCTCCATCATGGGAGCTCAACATGGTTTTGACTAAACTCATGGCACCCCCATTTGAGCCAATGTATCGGACCCCTCTGAAGTTTCTCTTGTGGAAGACTGCTTTTCTTTTGGCATTGACCTCGACTAGACAGGTTGGGGAGATCCAGACCCTCTTACAAGCAGCCGTACTTTTCCATCCACCCTATGAGGGTGTGCTGTGGACCCACTCCACCTCCACAAGTCTACCAGTCTTCTTCCGGGACTCTTCCACGTTAGCACAAAGGACACTGCATTCACTGGACGTTGCTCGTGCCTTGAAGTTTTATGTGGCACACACAAAGGTTTTTCAGAAGACTTTTTGAATTTTGGATCTGTTAATCAAAGGAAGGCCCTGCCTAAGGCATAAATATTGAGGTGGCTTTCCGTCTGCATCATGCACTATTATCGTCTGCCCAACAGACCTCTTCCATGCTGGCCGAGAGCCCATTCCACCCGAGCCATCACAGCGACGCCAGCGTTTCTCTGGTGTTCCCCTGCTCGACATCTGCAGGGCTGCTATGTGGAGGTCCACCCACACCTTCACGAGATTGTACTGCATCGGCCGTCATTCCAGGGAGGAGTCCTTGGTTGGGCAAGCGGTGCTACGCAACCTGTTCGTTTGAGGTGAGTCTGTTCCAAGGGTACATGTATTGCCTCCCGTGGGTGTGCATATGTACTGATATGTAATCGTATTCATGAGAATTTTGCAATGCTGGAGAAGGAACGCATTTCTTACCTTTAACTCCTGTTCTCCAGCATGGGTCTACCCTGGATTCACATACAAACCCTCTCTTCTTCCAGTCTGTGGCTCTTCTTTGTTCCTAATGCCACTTTACGTGATCTCCCAAATCTGAAGATGGCCACCTGGGGTGGAGTTTAGGGAGATGACTGTCATTGGCTGGGGGCAGTATGACCCAAAGGACATTTGATTGGTTTAGAGGAGAAATTCAGTTTTCAGGCTAAAGTGAAACCGCTTTACTTTTTACCGAGGTGTCCCAGCCTGACAGGTAATATTCATGAGCATGTGAATGTATTCATCCATGCAGCCCATTGGACATTAAGTTGCTCTGTTATCGAATCATTTCCCATGCCATAACCCCACTGTTCCCTCTTCAGGTACTTACCATTCCCCCTAGAACAACCCCATGTGCACATCTCCGTACATCAAACTGCCCCCACAATCAGTCCTACAGATAACTGTCACTTTCACTCCCAAGAAACGGACACAAACTGCCAAAAAAAAATATGGAGTAAAAATCCTCCTAATAATCGGCCCTGCTTCCAAACGCACAGCTCAGTGGATCTGTTTGCTTAAATGGTACCAGCAGAGCAGTGGCACATGAAGAAGCTCTACTATTATTACTATATCGCAGAAAAGAAATTCAGTGGAAATTGGCCAATCTGTAAAGGAGGTTAATTGATTTGTATTTGTGTTTATTGTATTTATATAGCGCCTTAATCCAAGTTTTCTACTTTTAAATATGAGATGTAATGTGATTGAATTGTAATTGTATATTCACTTTTTGTGAAAGGTTGGTTTTGACCATGTCAAAATAACAAAAACTCTATTACTGCCTAATCTCTAGAGGAGCTTTATGCAAATAGGAAGATCCATTTTTACCTTGAACTACTAGGCGGGAAGAAGAATAGATTCCAAAATAGTCTGTATTGGCGCTAATTTTATTTTCTTCATATACAAATATCCATCGTGTTGAATTTCTTTTTTTAAACGGTAAAAATCATTGTACTGACAACTTGATAAAATTCGGAGTGATTACTCCCATGTGAAACTCTTACCTGGTGCTCAGCCTACAGGCATATCCCCATCCTTCATGAACCTAACAACACAGCTCTCGAGTTGAATAGTCCTCATTTCAGTGTAGCAACTGCTAAACCTATTTTGTTGTTGGACAACTTTGCAAACCTAATGTTTCAGCCAAAGTGACAATTGATCTGTTTAATCAACATGCTATTAGATTGTGATAGTTCGAATAGATTAGGGTTTATGCCCATTATCAGTTACTGTGCATTTACATGCTGAATCCTCCGATTTCAAATCAATATTGTTTAAAAAGTATGCACTGGCCTGCGGATCATTTGATGTTCCTTCCTGCCATACCGGCCAAGGGCTGTGTAATATGACGTTTTGATTTGACAGGGGATACAGCGCCCCTGGTAGTGAAGAATATCTTTTCGGTCTTTAATCCTAAAAAGGACCAAAAACCGGTGGGGGTAATTGAGGGCCCATTGAGGGAGGGTGTGTCCAGTGCGGTGGGCATTCCCCCTGGAAAGCATAAATCACAAGCGGAAAATAATTCTAAAAACTTGCCAGCGAATGCCAAAAGGAAGGCGAAGGGTTCCCGAGCATTTCTTAGGAACATTAGATCACCACCTCTGCCGCTTAGTCTGCCAGCTGCGAAGAAGCCTAGGAGAGATCTGCCCCCCTCCCTGATACCTCCATAGGGGAGCCGAGTCTGTTGGTGGAAGAATTGGAGAAAGCAGAGGAAGATGCTGACTGGAAAGACATTAGTAACTCTGAATGGGAATTAATGGAAGGTCTCTCGAAATCAAGGGATCTTGGCGTGAAACCAGCTGAGAGAGCACTAATGGAATCGCTCTTGCCGACTACAATCCCTGTAAAAAGACTGTTAGTTGCTAACGAGGAAGAAAAACCAAAGTCTGGTGAAGCTTCTGTCTCCACCAAAAAGGTTGTGAATTAACCAGAAAATGATTTAGGATTTTTTAAGACACTCAAACAAAGAAGGATGGCCTTGCTTAACCTCCCCCTCAAAACCAAGGAGCCTTTGGCCGCCAATACCCAAAGTCCTTCCAATGAAAAAGAGCTTGGATTGAGGACCCTCGAGGACATGAGAAGAGGTGGTCTAGGAGCTATGAATAGAAACAAGACTGTCAAAGGGTATAAACCCAATGGTGCTAATAAAGAGCCTAGATGGGAGGTGGTAAGGAGGGGGGGGGGGAGATGGAAAACCGCTGCCCGTCACAAAAAAACTGAAGAACCGAGTCCAAAGGTTTGCTTGGAAATTATTAAGAGTGATTCTACAATGTTCTTGCTGAATAGGGGAAATGTTGTCCGGTTGGTTAATACTATAGCCCCGAATCTCAAATTCACGACAGAGGATATTAAGATTGTGGAATTCATTGAAGAAAAAAATGACAGACTGGATTATATTGCATGTCTCCTCTAAGGGTAAAAAGGATGCCTTGCTAGCACTCAGAGACAAATTCTTACCCCTCGGTTTTGATCTAACTGACTTTTACGCTCAATTGAAAATTAACTGGAAATTGCCTACCTCTACAAGGGCCCCTGATTTGGAAAACCTAGCTCGGAGGGAGGAGAAGAGGAAGGAAAGGGGTAACGAAAGACTCAATAGGCAATTTAAAGAGGTGGTCTCGGTGGCCCACAAGAAAGATCTACACTCTCAGAAGTTTACAGTAGCGAACCATGGAAAGCTGAGGGTTTTAACATCACCCGCGGCTACCGTGCCAGCTTGGTCATGGCTAGCAGGTGCTCTGAGTGGTCCTGGAAGTTGCTAGACTATCGAAAAAAAGACATCAACCTTATTGGGGATCGGCTGTTGGAATACTAGAGGGTTCCGAAGCCTGTTTGGGGGTGGATTGCGGGCTTTGGCGGATCTGGACATCCTCATGTTCCAAGAGACCTGGTGACACCACATAACCATCAGTGTGATGGTTATGTGGTGTCACTAAACCCGGCTCCTAAAGGGTTGCTTGGCCGCCCATTTTCTGGATTACTGACGATGCTGAGGAATGACTTGGGTTGGTCGATTACGGCAACTAAATGCCCAAATCCCTATGTCCAAGCAATTTATTTAGAAAATGATTTGGATGGTGTGGTCCGGCCTTGGCTTTTGATCAACGTGTATTGGCGAGTCAATGTGGAAGGAATTTGATTTTACGAAGGCTGTAACTAACTTGATTGATGAGGCTGTCTGTGAAGGGGATGGTGTTAATATAGTGTTGTGTAGAGATCTTAATATCAAACTGTTTAATAAGACTGGGAAGCTGTGTGATGAGAAGGAATGGAATGAAAGGGAGAAGAATTGGATGAGGAGTATGAAGCTAAGAGAAATGCACTTGGTAAACGGGCAAACGGAGGGAGATATTCCCGGTTACCCCACATGGAGGAATGGTTTATTGACATATTGCCTTGACTACTGCTTCATTTCCAACAATCTTAAGGAGAGTATTGAGACCTTTTGTAGAGATCCCCCAAACTATCAGTGATCACGATCTATTGACCATAAGTTTTGGGGGTAGGTGGGATAGAGATCGGAAGGATGTAATGAAAGAGGTTGAATTAGGGAGTTGTGGGACTCGCCTCCGATTGAAAGAGCATGATGTCAGGAGGATTGACAGAGAGTATAATAGACAATTGTTGGCGGACCCTCGGAACATTGATTATAGGGGGCTCCTTAAAGAGCTCTCTAAACCAGGAGTGCGGAAAGGGGATTTGCCGTGGTCAAAAAAGCATGTCTATGACGGTGAACTAGTTAAAAAAAACAAAAGACATGCGTAGAACTCTGAAACAAATGGGTGTGATTCTGGCATGGACAAGAAAGAAAGGGCAAGAAAAATGCGGCAGACATATAAAAATTGGTGTAGAGGTGCGCAACATTTGCGTCTTCAGCATGATGCCGAGTGCATGTTACAAGCGGTCTGCAAGAAGGATTCTAGATCCACATGGGAATTAATTAATAATGGTGGGGTGTTCCGACATGAGAAATCCTTGGTGATGGTGGCGGAGAAAAACTGGATTAGTCATCATCAGTCATTGTTCTCAGACCCAGGTGAGGACTTGCATAGCCATAAAGCTAGGGATAGTGGGGGATGGAAGTTTCTTCTGGATGATCATGATGTTGGTCTGATGATTGGAAAACGTAGTGCTTCCAGAGCGGCCGGTCCCGATGGAATCTCAGACTACGAACTAAAAAAAAAACAAAGACCACTGAGTTAGTGTTGTTTTAACAATGTTTAGGCAAATCATGGCCAACAGAACAATTCCTGAATCTTGGAAGGAAGCCTTAATTGTGCCAATTTTTAAAAAGGGCGATAGGGCTGATCCTAAAAACTATCGCCCTATCGCCCTTTTGGATGCGCTCGGAAAGCTCTTTGCAACCCTCTTGCTTCGTGATCTGAAAGACGGGGCGGATAAGAGTGGTATTTTGGACCCGAGGCAGACGGGCTTTGTGAGGGTTGTGGGCACCTCCCTAAACCTCTTCTTACTAAACTTACTTAAGGAAAGGAGCTTTGAGAAGGAATCAACACTGTTCTTGGCCTTTGTGGATCTCGAACAGGCGTTCGACAGGGTCCTCAGGAGACATCTGTGGGTGAAACTGCGGCTGTGGGGTTGCCCTGGGGATCTTGTAGAGGCAATTGAAGCACTTTATATTAACACCCCAGTGCGAATTAGGCTCTCCACAAGGGGAACGCTATCGAGTAAAATCTTTACCTTCCGGGGCCTGAAACAGGGTTGTGCTCTGGCCCCGTTACTTTTCTGTTTATATATCTCCGACGTGGGATTGTTCCAGGAGAATGTGTGTGCCTTTCCACCCTCAATAAACGGAGCCCTGGTTCCGTGGATTCTTTTCGCAGATGACCTGGTCTTCCTTGACTGTACTCCTATAGGCCTCCAGCACCGCCTCCAAGCTTTTGAATCATACCTTAAGAGCAAGGGCATGAAAATAAATGCAAGTAAATCTAAGGTCCTCCCGATGAAGAAGGTTAAGAAAAAGAGACCTTTACCTGGAGGGTGGGTGGAACTCCTCTAGAGACGGTGGATTCAATAGTGTATTTGGGGGTCAAGATTAATAGGAATATTGATGAGACTGCCCATTACGCTTATCTATGGCAGAAAATGATCCCTACGGTGAACCAGGGTAGGATGGTACACCGGAAATTTTGTAAATTCACACTAATTCCCATCATCTCCTTCATAAGCAAAAGGTGGCACAGACCATAACCTATGGAGCCGAAGCTGCTCTCTGCCTCTCATATGAGTGTTGGGAGAAATTGGAGGGTCATTTTTGGCGCAAGATTTTGCACCTGCCAAATGATCTCCTACTGTGTAAAATTAGATTTGAACTTAGGCTCCAGTCTTTACAATCACTAGTAGCTTGGAAGACGGTTTCATTATATAGGAAATGTGCCCTAGAGAATGTTGAGAAACCGTTTAAGATCTTGGCCTTGGCGAACAGGGTGGTCAATGGACCATTTGAAGAAGAATGGGTCCGTCGACCTGCTGATGTCTAACCCAATGAGTGTGAAAAAGAAACTGCTGTTCTGTGATTGGATTACCACCATGGACCAGTGCAGTGGTTTAAGGTCTAAAGATCCCCCATCCATGGAGGGAGGCAGAGTTAACGAACTTCAGAAATTCATGATCAAATTCCCTGACCCCAATTATTGTGATCTTCTGCTTAGATGTCACCTAAATATTTTACACTCAAGAGAGATTCTGTTTAAGAGGAAAATGGTGGGGATTGAAAGTGCCAACTGTCGACATTGTATGAGCTCTTGCTTGGTGAAAACTCCGGAACATTTAATAATGAACTATGAAGCTCTGACTAAGATTCGAATGTTCTATTTAGAGGAGTCCTCATTGATGGAAACTACTCTCTCGAAAGGGGAATGGTGTAAATGGATGCTAATTGGTGACAAGCCTAGGATGGTTATAGCTGTGATGAAAATGTTGGAGGTTGGGTTAACCAACCAGGGGGAAACTAGGAGGGAGGAGGGGGATTAAGAGAGTTTTGGGATTGATGCATATCCCTATTGTCTCAATGTCAATCTGACATAGTATCATCTCATGAGTAGGTGGAGAGGATGTTGTAACATCCATGGATGGTATTTACAATTGAGCTGTTTAGGGAAACGGTGTTATTCCTAGTGAAATGGCTGTTGTTGCAAGCTATGGATGGCCTTTTCTTTTTTTCTTTCTCTGGGGAACAAAGAATGTTAAAGGTTTTTTATGAGTTAATAATTGTATTTATACATGTTTGACTTTTTAACCAATAAAACATTAAAAAATATATATATGACGTTTTCTACCCTAATGATTTCGGTGGACTAATCTCACCAACCCTAATCTCAGTATTCCACGCTTTTCCAAAAATGTGCGATCTTCAATTGTCTTATTTGACAAATATGGTAAAGCTTAGAAATCAACTTTACACTAATATGAAGTGCAATGCTGCATCTAAACGACGTGCAAAGAAGTGAGGGGGAATGTAGTGAAGTGCGTCGTTGGTGATTTTGGAACGAGAAGGAATCGATCCGAATCTCAATTTCCCCACTTGCCCAAAATGGTTTGCACTTTGGTAATTCACTTTATCTCGCTTTGCTTCAGGTCTCTTAGCTGCCAGTGTTTTTTTCTTTTCCCGCAGGAAATCAAAAATCCTATCTGCATATTAATGGTCAATTGCAACCGCTCCATGTTTTAAGGTGGCGACAGCCTGTTTTCCTCATCTGCCCCTGGTGGTAGCAGGGGTGGTCCCAGGCAGAGTGAGCCCATTCATTTAAACTTGTTAGCACAAGCATCCTGGTATCGGTTTCTTATTTATAGTTCTTTGAAATGCAATTTTCTTCACCAGGCCTTTGCACATTGGAATCCAGTTATCCAAGGGTTAATAAATCTGAAATATTTGTGCAATGTTAGCAATTTACCACGTAATATGGTCACTGATTGGGGTATATTCTGCCCATGTGAGCTGAGCCATTTGACTGCACACACATAACTATCCCCTTTGCGGTTGGGGGGGGGGGAGGTTGTGGGCGGGGTTTGCAGACTTGTCTATTGTGATCAGGAGGGTGAGCCACAGGGTTTGGTACCCCATCACCAGAAGCTCTAGGGTTCAACCTTGTTAGGGTTGTCTACCAGGGGCCGCTGGCCCTGGCCTTGTTTAGTTCTGGAGGGTGATCCAAGCAGCACTATACTCATTACAATCCCCCTTGAAATCACCCCTTGTTAGTGTTGTTTTGCCGAATGTCCTTTCTCTAATTATGCACTTTCTTTTACAGAATTACACACAGTATATCCCACTCTCCATCTACGACTTGCAAACGTGGATGGGCAGTCCTTCCATCTTTGTGTATGACTGCTCCAACGCAGGCCTCATTGTCAAGTCTTTCAAACAGTTTGCACTACAAAGGGAGCAGGAGTTGGAGGTAAGAGCACAGACAAGCATGACCTATTCACGCCCAAAACAGGTGTTAATTTCCCTTAAATGTTTCTTTATGCGTTTGGTGGTGGACTTCAGTTGCGTGGACATAATTATATTGCACCGGCTGCAATGTGTTCAGTCAGGCCAGCTCTTGCCACGTGGCAGCGTCTGCACCAACCTCCCGCCGGCTTTCCTCTAGCTTCTGTCACCCAACCATTAGAATACGCGGCACTGTATTGAACACAGTCTGGAACCTTTGCACCATTGTTTCCCTATCGCTCCTTAGAAAACTTTAATAAATACGTTTTGCAAAAAGGGGGCGAAAATAGAGACACCATTTATCCCATTGGTGTGTTGGCGTAGGCTGCGGTTACGCATTCTCGAAAAAATAAGTGCTCTCACACTGACATGGACGATTTAACAGCAGAACAGTTTGCAATGTTGTCTTCATTTACACTAGCCTATATATAAGATGCTTGTAGGTGCGCATCAGTAGGCGGATTCCAAGGGACGGCAGGGCTGGAATTATCTCTTATATAACACTCCTCACAGCCGGGGATGGTGGCAGCGTGTTAATGAAATGAACAGTCCTTCCTGCCTCTGCATGTGGTGCTTTGACGGGCCTGTCTCCTCAGCACACCTGCTGCTGCTCTAGTTTGTTTACTTGTGTATCGGATAGAGCCTATCCCTGAGCAGCAGGAGGTGGTTCTGTCCTGTCCTGTCCTGGCCTGACCCTGTTCACTAGTGCCTGTGGGGTTTGCTTTCTGCACCAGACCTATAAATGCATTTTGCCGAGGTGTTTCGAACCGATCTCTCATGGTTTTTTGGTGTAGATTTAGAAGGCACTTAGTTATGCTTATAATGATGATTTTGCAAATTACCAATGTGCTGTGAAAGTGCCACTGTAGACAAAAGACGTTTATTTGAACTGGACGTCTATTGCTTCTATACAAGTCAAACTGGTAGTCAAGAATGGTGCAAAGACCTCCACAATCTTGCGGACTTGGAAATACGCAAGGCGAGGGCAGCCATGATGGGGGATAAGGACGTGCTACAGTAGCCTAGCCACAGATGGTACTCTCTTGCGTTGTGATCCAGAATCTCCCGCCCTCTAGTAAGGGGTACACGAGAAGGGGGGGGGGGGGCTCTCTCTCTCTTTCTCTCTCTCTCTTTCGTGCTGGCGCTTGGGATCTTTGGGGTTAGACACCGGGACAAAAATCCATCAGCAGCACGACCTAAGAGTCTATCCCTGACCATGGGATGAGGGGCACTGTTAATCTCCCTTTCCACCCTGCACTCACTGCTGGGAGTACATTTCAAGATGGGTTGACACCCTGGGGGTGATTCTTGTTGCTACAGTCAAATTGCACTTTGGTTAGCTATACAGCCTTTGGGAGGGATGCCACTGTGAGGAATTTGACAATCTGCACAGTGTGTGCGCTCTCCTGGGTTACAATTTGAAATTGAAATGGAATAATGGTAAATCAACCTACGGAAAAATGTGTGGGGCTAATCCGCACACATTTTCCTATGCTCAACGCACGATATACACAAAAACCCCTGTACTCTGGATGGATACAGGTGCAGTCCCCCCGTCATATTTAATTGGGATATGACAGCAAAGAGTACACTGTCATCTCAGAAGAGCCAAACCTTCACCCTGACATGGCCAACCTAATTAGCTAACAGAGGCTCCATGGATCCACCCTATCCTTTTGTTTAGCTCTGTAGCTGGTGGCAGCATTCACATACTAATCAGAGTTCAATCAAATAGGCCCTGGCTGCAGAGGCAAAAGAGACCGGAAACCCCCAACACCCTTTCATGTGCACTGTCAACCTGAAGCCAACTCCCACCCTTAGTATCGACAGTGAAATGTAATTTCTGAAACTGTGTGTATTACAGTAGTCATCCCCGCAGGGAGACCCCGTTCAGAAGGTACAGGTATGTGGACTGATGGCGCCCAGATAGTCTGCACTCGCTGGAGCTTCAAGGGAGACCTGCTGCTTTAATCAGAAATCACAGAGAGCTCCATTGACCATAGAGACCCTTTGATCCACAACAGACAGGAAGTGGCTTAGTATTACATGCTTTCACCCCTTTTCCATTTCTGTTGTAAAGCACTTTGGTTATGACCTCATGCATACAGGATATTGTTGCTGGGGATCCATGATTGGTTCATTAAGGTAGGCTTAGCCTACACCAATCCCTGTGTCCATTTTGGCTTTAAAAGAGGGCTGAACCCCTCTTTTGGCAGTACTGAAGACTTTGAAAGGAGTAACAAGAAGTAGTCATATGTCCGCGCCCTTTCCTCATCCTTATGGGCGTCCCCCCAACATGGGGACGGTACCGGAACCTTTGGCAATGAAAAATTGATTTTCCCCTTTAAATTTAGTATAGTGCGTGGTGACGTGGCCTCTGGCATGGGCACGCCCTTCTGAAGGGCCCTGCCCTAAGACGCCTCACCTCAGTCACTTTTTCAGCACGGACGGTGACAGAACTGGCAGCAGCGCAGAGACATTTTTAGCTCTTGGCTTGCTCCCCGTTTTTTGTTTTTCAATCTTAATTAAACTCCCTTTGGTGCCTTGCCTCCCCTGGCACATTTCAGCTGCAGAATGATTCACAAGATGTGCCTCATGCAACCGCTCGTTCCCGGCATTGGACCACCATGCACTCTGTCTTGAGTGTTTGGGGCCCGACCACCGCTGGGAAGCATTTTTGGCTCGCATTTTTGGCTTGCAGCGCTCTCGGTCACAGGGCATTGAAGAATCGGTTGTCGCGGTGGAGGGAGATCTTCCACCCCATCATAAGCACTTCCTCTCCAGGACCTCCCGTAAAGACAAGGTGGCCTTCTGTTCAGCCCGGGTCCACAGCATGGCAACTCCTTCCCCAGAGTTACTGATGATAGGGGTTCCTCGGATTCTGGTTCTGGCACGCCCGAGGCCTCTAAGGCTACGGGCCCCCAAGCTGAGGGGCCCGGGGGTTCTTCCGGGTGCTTGGGGGCGGGGTGGCGAGAGCAGGGCAGACACGAGGTCGTCCAAGCTACCGGCTACCAAGCTTAGGGGCTCAGGACCCCTGCCGGGCTGTCCTTGAAAGGACAATCAAGTTCTTCCTTTTCTTCGACCGCAAGGGATCGTCAAGTGCCACCTTCAAGAGTCTGTCCTTGGCATGATCCAGTACGACTACCGGCTCAGGTGCTGAGGGTGTCCAGCCTACTGGAGCTCGCTCCGAGGTTGTTATTCAGGGCATTCCGACTACCGACCAGCCGGCCGAGGGCTCAGCGCCTACCAGAGTCATCGTAGGTCGACGCTTCTGCTTCGGGTGTAAGACACAAGCTGTATTATCTGAGGCCTCTCGTGGCTCAGGGCCTTTGCGCCCTCCCACCAAAGGGCGTGGTGCAAGGCTTCAAAATGGCGGAGAGGCATGTGGCAGAGCCTGCCAGAACGGTGGCCATCTTGGATCCAACTCTGGGCCTGCCTCTGCTTTCGCCCATTGTATGGGCTTTGCAGGATGCCCTCCCCTCTGGAAGCAGCAGCGTATTGTACGGTACAGGCATCTGGTCTCCTCAGGGATTCATTCTTCGGGCTACATGCCTTGGCGTGTTGACCAGAAGTGGAGACCCAGCGCCTAGGAGGGCTGGGCCCCTATGGGCCAGTCGGCTAGCAAGAACAAATTCTTCAAGCTCTTCCTCTTCCTCATGCGTTCTCCTCAGATGAAGGGGTTACTGAAGGTTATAGTGAATGAGGTCATCCCGCATGTGGCACCTCCCCGGTCCTCTTCTCTGTGTATTCCTCCCATTTCTCCAGCACTGCCGGTGCCACTGCCAGTCCCTCCACCGGTCCAGGTCCTACCAGTTGTTCAGACCTTTCCACCTCCTCATGCACCACAAACACCTCCCTCTCAACAGCCATTGGACCTGGCTTTGGCTCCGGACTTGAGGCAGACTTTGTCGGCATCTGTGTCCCAGGGCCCAGGCTCCCCTCGGTCTGTAAAAAAAAGTGTGTGGGGGGGAATGAAGATATTGACACCCAAGACGATGAACCCTCGGCATCTGTTAAGGCATTTATTGAACGCTGGCGGAGTTCTTTGGGGTCCCTCTGCCCGAGGAAGCCCCCAGGGGTCGGGAGTGCTAGCAGAGGTTTTGATGTAAGCACACCACGATCCGGTCTGGCATTCCTGTCCTGCTGGTGTCGAGAAGGGTCTGGGAGAAGCCCAGAGCAAACACCCAGATGAAAAAGAAGCTGGACAGCAGTTTCAGGCTGATGGCCGGGGAGCCAATCCTCCTGGCATCCCACCCGCAGCCGCATTCTTCAGTGTTGGCAGTGGCCTCATTTCTTTTCTAATACATTGTCTTCGTTATCTTCCTCCAAGGGAGCCAACTCCAGTTGTCTTCAAGGAGGACAAGGTCCTCGAGTCCTTATGCAAGCTCTATTATGCCATTTAAAGACTGTATCAATGGCAAGCCAATGCAGATGTCCTCTTTGCTGCGGCTAACCCGAAGCTGTGGCGGGACATCAGGGAATTTCTGCCCAACCTCCCTACGTACAAGCTAGCCTCCTTCAAGGCTGGTCTGGTGGATGCCTGGGCAGATGAGCAGGACCTCATGGTGTCTTCGGTCTCCCACATCGACACAGCCAGGAGAGGGCTCTGCCTTGGTGTCGAAGAGAGAAGGATGGCGTGGATGCATACCACTAAGTTTTCATCTGTCGTTCAGGAGCCATCTTGGGTCTGCCCTTAGAGGGCATGGACCTTTTTCATTCATGAACCGATGACGAGTTGACCGAGAAGAAAACCTCCACTATCCCGCAAAGTCCTTGGCCATCCTGACAAAGCTGGGACAGAAATCCATCACTCAGTCTCAGGATAGGACTGACTTCAAACCCTGCGCTTTCTCCGGCATCAAGGTGTTTCGGGACCGTCTTACGCGGAGGCCTGAAAGGTCGACCAGCGACAACAGGAGGAAGCAGCAGAGGACTGTGCACAGGTTTTTCCTCTCCCTCTCCTCTGCTCCCACCTCTGATGCCAAGAAGCAGTGACATCTAGGTCGGGGAACACAGCTCACCTGTGTGGAGCCTTTTGGCTGTTTTCCAGGACACCTAAAGTGTCTTTTCAACAAACCGTGGATCCTATCCATAGTCTCCACGGGCTTCAGTCTTCCTTTCCCTCTAGCATCCTGTCGTCCTCTCAGTCAGATCGTGTCCCTGGCTCTTTCATGGGAGATCCTTTCGCTCTTGCAGATGCAGGCGATGGAACAGTTTACTCTATCAGACATGGGTTCTGGGTACTACTCCAGGATTTGTGCGGTAACTAATAACGACCAGGCTGGCCTGTCAGTTGTCCTGAACCTGTCATTTCTAAATCTCTTCACCACTAGAACGCTTCAAGATGATTACTCCCGAACACATAGCTGAGTCTCTGTGTGCAGAAGAATGGATGTGTTCCCTGGACCTCAAGGATGCATACCTGCATGGGGGCGTGGCTTGGGCAGCCATGGAGTAGGACGCGCTTCCTGAGCAGCTCCGGAGGATCCGACATATGATCCGTGAAAACTACCTACAAAAAAGCGCTACTGGTTCCAGGATTGGCTATACATTCATGGGAACATGTGTTCTGCTCACTGTATAAAGGCCGAGTGAATCGTGTGTGGAATTCTGGAGGAATCGCTCGGCGAAGACGGCGGCTTCTCGGTCCATTGTCACACAAGATGGCTGACAACAAAGGAAAGGAAACGGAAGCACCCGGAGCGGCAGAATAGAAACGGCAGCCGCGGAGAAAAGAATGATGGCGAAGTGGAGACGGAGCGAAACCCCTGCGGCGGTAAGCCTTGTCACGTTGGCCTGCGTGCTGACCCGGAAGGCAAGAGCCCGGGGGTAGCAGGGGTGCGAATAGATAGGCTGCGCCACGATTGACCTATGAAGTGCTCGCTTGGCACCGATGAGGAGAAAGCCGTGGTGAGAGGCGGCGGACGGTGTGACTGCTTAAAGAGTACTACAGTAGCTGATAAGGGTGAAAAAGACGGTTGAGGAGGCACGCGGACGCTGAATCGAGACAGCGAGGCATAACGGAGGCCGCAGAAAGTCGGCGCAAGGGGCCGTGAGCAAGAACAAGAATAAGCAACCCACAATGGATATTTTTGCCAAAACGCAACATTCTCCTGTGGCCATCGTGCCCAAAGGCTCGATGGCACCAGCGGAGGGCACCACAGTGGCTGAAAACCATCAGATTTTAGAGGCCATCACGGAGCTGAAAGACTCTTGGGGGGGGGGGGGGGTTTGCGATGTCAGACCTGCGCATTTCCCTGGAGGCTAAAATAGACACAGTAGGCATAGAAGTCACCCTGCTGAGGCAAGATGTCAGGGGGCTGGCGGAACGAACAAGCAGCCTGGAAGGTGCGGTGAAAACCAACACGGACACCAGCACTAACAACGCAAAGGAGATCCATGTACTCAAACAGCTAGCTACTGGAGTCTCGAGCGGAGGAAGCAGACGGGAGAGCGAGGAGGAACAATATTCGCGTGGTGGGCCTGCCGGAGGGTGAGGAGGGACAGGCACGGCAGACTACATTGAGAACCTACTCCTACAAGGAGATGGAGCTGGAAAACTCTCGCAGGGATTCGCAGTGGAGCGTGCACATAGAGCCCTTATGAGGAAGCCGAGACCAGGGGCCCCTCCCCGGGCGATAATTGCCAAAATATTGAACTACAAAGACCGCGAGAAAATACTGGAATACTTCCGAAATGGTGGAACAATCGAAAGAGCCTCGAGCACCATCATGGCGAATCCGGACTACACTATGTTGGTCCAGAGGCAACGGTACAGCTATGTGGCAATCAAAACTGCGCGCGGTTGGGATAAAATATATGCTTCTGTACCCCGCGAAATTGAAGGTGGTGCACAAGGGCAAAATGTTTTTTTTTTACACTCCGGAAGAAGGAACGACGTGGCTTGATCTGCAGGGCTGCCCGGAACGAGACACGGAAGAGACCCAAGAGGGACACGATATGTGACTGGGATACGGTATGCATACTGTTAAGGCGTCGAGTGAGCACCCCAGGGGTGCCTAGATGAAGATTGTAATAAGAAGAAATTAAGTCTTCTCAGGTGACCTGTGAATAATGGCTTGAATTATGCTATGTTATGATTTATATATATTTGCTATGTTTTAGGTTGGTTAAGTATTACGTGTGTGTGTACTCTTGTGATTCTGTTTTTCTGGTATATCGTATATATTTTTATGAATTGTTAATTGTTTGAATATTCGGTGAAAATGAATTATGTATCTGTTAACTTTTAACACATTTTTTAAGAAATGTTCCTTTTTTTTGTATAAATTGAAAAGTTGAGTAATCGGCTAAATCAATAAAAAAAAAAGATGAAGATTAAGATTAATGGGGGCGGCTGTAGGAGGCTGATATTTTGATAAGATACCGCTGACTGTAACGGACTTGAAAGACTGGAATATAGTAGCATGTACATATATGCAAATTGTATAGCAATGTGTAGTTAACCCGAAGTGACATAGGAGCGGCAGGGTGAAAGCACCCTACCCCCCGAATTATAGTTGTAGTAGTAGGTTGGCCACTAGGGCGGCCTCACCCTGCAGAGCTTCGAGTACAGGCGAGAGCCAGAAAGAGCTAGATGCGGGGGAGCCTGAGATCCAGGGATGGAGCTGGGCAACAGTTGGGGGGAGTGATGTTGGGGAAGGGACTGAAGGCGGGAGGGAGGGGGGGGACGGGAAGTTTGGGGTGTTTTTGGTTAAAGGGAGATAAGCATTGTTAACACGTATGCCCCAAACCAGAACACAGCGTACATTAGAACATTGAGGGCGAATTTGAGTGCATGCGTAAGAAGCGCGATGATCTGGGGAGGCGACTTCAACTGCGTATTGAACCCGAGGGTGGACAGATCGGATGGGAAGATGGATGGATAGACCGGCCCGTGCAGCCAAGGCGTTACAGACATTGCTGGATGACTTTGGTCTGGAGGATGCATGGAGAGTGAGGAACCCCCAGGAAAGGCAATATTCACATTATTCTGCCCCACTGCGGTTATCAACGAGGCTGGATTATGTCTTCACATCAGCCGAAAGGATAGCGGAGATCGCACAAATAGAGTACAAGGCCAGGGTCCTTTCGGACCACTCGCCCCTGATTCTCGCATGGCAATACTGCCCCCGGAGAGCGAGGATCCCGACATGGCGCCTACAAGCGGAAGCGTTGCGAGACCCCTTTTTTAGGGAAGACTTGAGGGAGGAGATTGTAAATTATTTTGAAACGCTGGGAGCGTGGATTTGGCGGGAACACTATGGGAGGCCTTTAAAGTTGTCATGAGGGGGGTAGCCATAGCGAAATCCAAGGGCCTACAAGGTGGGGTTTTAGCCGAACTGCAGGAGACGGAAGAAAAATTAGAAGAGGCCTTAATGGGCGGAGACGATACAGCAGAGAAGCTAGAATTGACACTTAGGCTACAGCAAAAATGTGTAGAATATTTGGAGAGATTGTGTAACCTTAATTATAAAAAATATGTAGAGAGACAGCATGCAGGAGGTGATAAACCGGGGAGACTTTTGGCATTGTTATATAAGAGAGACCCCCAGAGTCACAATCAGGACTATCGAAAGAGAAGACGGTAGAGTAGAGGACACCCAGGAGGGAGTTAATCAAGCGTTTCTGGATTATTATAAGGTATTATACGGAGATGACGGGGAGAGTAGTCGCGCTATGATGGAAGAAACGTTTGAGGACATGGGGTTACCCAAGATAAGCGAGGAGGCGAGCGAGGAACTGGATACCCCGATCACCTTGGAAGAATTAGGGGAGGTGGTGAGGCAGCTGCCTACTTGAAAAACCCCAGGGACAGATGGACTCCCAAGCGAGTTTTCCAAAGTATACATGGAAGAGGTCCTCCCACCACTGTTAAAGATGTTAAACGAAGCGTTCGAGACGGGACGCTTACCGGAGTCACTGAGAGAGGCCGTCATAATACCGCTCCCCAAACCTAATAAACCTGGGCACAGCTGTGGTTCCTATAGACCCCTGTCAATGCTGAATCAAGACAGCAAGATATTAACTGCTGTCTTAGCAAATATACTGAAGAAGGTTATTGGCAAACTAATACACCCGGATCAAACGGGCTATGTCCCTCATAGAAACATTACCAATAATCATAGGCGACTCCAGAGAATCATTGAGTTCGGCAGAGAAAGAGATGAGGAAATGGCAATTGTGTCTTTGGATGCAATCAAGGCCTTTGACTCTGTTAAGTGGCCATGGCTGCTTGCGGCCCTGAAGTACTGCGGGTTAGGGCCTGGATATGTAAGGTGGGCGAAAATTTTATATAGCGAACCGCTGGCTAGAGTTAGGACTGGATCTGTGATATCGGAAAGGTGGCAGCTCAGCAGGGGTACTAGACAGGGATGCCCGTGGTCTCCAATGCTCTACATATTGGCCCTGGAACCTCTAGCAATATATCTGAGGCAGCAATATGACACCATAGGTATCGAGGTGAAAGGGGAGCAGCATCTGATCTCCCTATATGCAGATGACATGCTGCTGTACTTGCGATTCCCAGAAGAAAATCTCCAGTACATCCTAGAAGTGCTGGAGAGAGACGCTGTGCTGTCTGGTATAGCAGTGAACCCCCAGAAGTCCAGCATGTTCCCATTGGGGGGTACATGGGGATTCCAGCGGAGCGACTACCTGTATTTCAAGTGCCGTGGGCGGTTAGCACATTTCGGTACCTGGGGATGGATATATACCACACCGTGGAAGAGCATAGGTGCAACACAGGAGTAGCCATTAAAATAAATTGAGAAGTGCATGCAGTTTTGGGCAAAGCTGCCCTTGGCGATGATGGGGCGGGGAGCAATGCTAAAGATGGTGGTCCTGGCAAGGCTCCTACACTACTTCGGGAACATACCTTCTGATGTTTGTTAATCTGCTTAGAATCACATGCTGTGCATAGGTCCGACATCCAGTGGTAACTGCGGAGTATTGCATTTTGTTTTTCGTAGTCGAAAAGGGACGTCGACAAGGCGTGTCTGAAACACTATCCCTATAGTGACGTGCATTGTACCCACAATCCCTCACGCGTCGAGGTCCCTCAGATTGTTTTTTTCCGCCCAGCTACTGGTCGCCTTTACGCGGAGCTCCTCGAGAGACATTGCAGATTTCATCTCCTCGACCTTTGGTCGTTTTCCTATATTAATATAGAACATATCGATTCCCCCCCTCGACGCTGTTGTGAAGCTGTCTCCGCCGAGCAAGATCTTCGACGGAGGGGACGAGCGGAGGAGATCCTTCGGCGTTGCCGAACACGTGGCCTGGCCTGGCAGGCCATATACAGTAGGGAGAGTGGGGGTCGTGGGACATCTCTGGTTCTTTTCTGAGAATGCCTTTCCTTTTCCCCTTCCTTTCCCTTGGGGTGGTTATCACGATTTATTGCCTCGGCTATGGAGAGGACACCCTTTAGGTTTTGCCCGCTTTGCAAGGGCAAGTTTACTTGGAAGGACAAGCATTCACGGTGTAACCGCTGCTTGCCCCTCGATCACAAAGAGGAAGGTTGCACGGCTTGTCGGCTTCTTAAGCCTAAGAATCTAAAAGACCGTAGGGTCAAGAGGTGGGCGGCCTACGCTATGTCGAAGGCCGACGCTTCACCCACCGTTGCTACCACCGACAGTGACGAGGAACGTGATACCACGACCTCCGCTACGGAAGTCGAAAACCCCCCTAAAGAGCGCACACGCGCTTCGTCGTCTGTCCCCGGCCCCGACGGGCTCGGCTCACGCCCTGCTTATGGGGATGAACACCCCGGCGACATTGACGCACACAAGACCACACATAAGCACACAACCCATGGCTCTTCTTCGTCGAAGGCGAAGAGAGCATCAGCGCCCAAGGAGACGCAGGTTCCACCGGTGGCCTCCTCGGACTGTTCGGGTTCGAAGCCCCTCTCGCAGCTGCGACCAGCGACTGGGCTTTCGGCAAATAAGGGCGCCGCCCCCAAATCATCGGCCGGCGCGCATCAGCAGAAAGCGCATGCCGCCATAGATTGATCGACACCCATAACGTCGAAACCACAGCCCTCCGCTGACAAACGAGTCGCTGAGAGCTTGGCGAGGATCGTGGTAGCCGACGCCCACAAGCGTACGCCGAGCGCTATGCAGAGGTCGAAAGACACGCCGAAAAAGCCCGAAGAAAGGCAGGGACTATCTCCTTTAGTTGAGGGGATTCCCAACACACCTGAAGGCTTTTCGGAGGGCGACGGGACACTTTCCTCGACGTTGTGGGAGAGGTCGAGCCGTTTTCAGCTACAAGACACTATTTTTCCCCCGCTAGACCGCTCAGGGGTACCCCATGAAACCATGGAAAGGCTCCATCTCTGCATGGAAAGATTGGAGAGGTTTATGAATACCCAGAACCCTCCCACTCCCAAGAGAATAAGAGAAGGGCCTCAGGAGGACCCCAGGGCCAAAATTCCGAGACTAGTCAATCCCCACCAGGACACAGCCTCAGACTTCCATAGTGTGTATGACCTCACTGGGGAAGAACATTATTTTGAGGAAGAGGATGATTTTATGGATGAGGAAGAGGGACGGAACCAGGAGGAAGGTCTGGAAGACAGCCCAGACTTGGTAGGAGAAGGCTTCGGAGAAAATCCAGAAGAAGGACCTTCTCACCCCTGGCAATCCCCATCAATATATTCCGACACTGATGTCCTGAACCTAAATCCTCCTGACAATTCACCTATTAGAAACACGTCTCCCATTGACGATCAGCCCACATTTAATGCCCTGTTGCGCAGAGCAGCAGCACATTTCGAACTGGACACTGGGGAGCTCTCTCCTGAATTAGACTTTGTGGAAAGAGTAATTAAGGAGAAACCCCCGGTCAGTCAGACCATTCCCCTCCTCGCTTCGGTGAAGAGAAGAATCATCCCTTCACTGTCCACACCCGCACTAATCAGAGGGGTCAATCCTAGAATTGAAAAACGTTTCACTCCTTCACCCTCAGACCCGCTGTACATCAGGGGACATTCCATTCCGGATTCCCTGGTAGTAACCAATACAAGAAAGAGGGCAGGGGTACCACTTTCCACCAGTGAGGCACCACCTGACAAGGAGGGCAAGCGGTTATATGCCCTTGCAAAAAGAGTTACATCCTCGGCTGCCTTTTCGGCAAGAATTGCGAACAACAATTCTTTGCTCGCTAGCTATGCGGACGCGCAGTGGGCCAAACTGCGCAAAGACGCCGAAGAAGCGCCGGAACCATTACGTACACGCCTGCTTACAACTATTGGCGAAGGAACCCAGGTCAACCAGAGTATTGTAAAGAACTCTCTGGATGCTGCAGAAACAGCGGGACGTTCCCTGGTTCAGGGAATACTCCTAAAACGCCACGTATGGCTGCGCAACTCAGGGTTCAAACCGGAGACACAGGCGTCTTTAATAAATAAACCTGTTGAAGACTCAAACCTCTTCGGGAAAGCGGTGGATGAGGCTCTGGAGATGGCTAAAAAAGAGTTCGACACTATCAAAACTCTTGACCAAATCTCTAAGCCCTCTACCAGGCGCGGCTATGGCAACAAACGCTTTTTTCGTGGCCAACGCCAACAACAAAACCAGCAACAACAGTACCCTGCCACCATTTTCCAGACCAATAGTGGGCAGTACAGCCAAAGAGGCCAGCGCCGGGGCAAAGGAAGAGGCCGGGGGTCCACCCCCAGAGGCTCCCAAGCCCCCAACAACACCAAGTGACGCGAAGATTCGCGTCCCCTCCCATGCAACACCGGTCGGGGGCCGGATAACATCCTTTCTTCCAGCATGGGAGGGTATAACGTCAGACCGCTGGGTACTTTCCACCGTAGCCCACGGATACTGCATCAAATTCAACAGTTCCCCAACATACAAACCCCCGAGGGGACGTCGCATGACACCGGAACATCTTGCCATCCTTCTCCAAGAAGTACAACAACTGCTGGAAAAAGGAGCCATAGAGGTCGTACCTCTATCTCAGGTAACGGAAGGTATTTATTCAGTGTACTTCCTTGTACCCAAAAAGGATCTAACCATGCGCCCTGTATTAGATCTGCGCCCAGCGAACAAGTTTATCAAACCCCAAAGGTTTCGTATGGTGACCTTACAAGAAGTGATCCCACTGCTATCACAGGGAGATTACATGACAACATTGGACATGAAAGATGCATACTTTCATATTTTAATGTTGCCAGTGCACAGAAAATACCTCCGGTTCATGATAGAGGGCAAACACTACCAGTTCAGAGTGCTACCCTTCGGCATAGCATCAGCACCAAGGGTATTCACGAAGGTGCTGGCAGTGGCAGCGGCCCACCTGCGCAGGTTGTCCATCCCAGTTTACCCTTACCTCGACGACTGGCTCATAACAGGGGATTCTTACGAAACATGCTTCTCCAATACCCAAAAGACTGTAGACCTTTTGTTCCAGTTGGGCTTCTCCATCAACGAAAAGAAGTCCAGCCTAGACCCCAGCCAAATCAAACAATTCCTAGGGGCTCTAATTCAAACAAAGGACGGCCTCGTCTTCCCCTCCAAAGAGAGGGTCCAAAACATGCTGTTTCAGATCCCTCAATATGTGACCGGTCGAGAGGTGACGGTACGCAAAGCAATGCGCTTGCTAGGCATGATGGCGTCGTGTATTTATTTGGTACCTCACGTGCGCCTGCGCATGCGCCCAATGCAAGAGTGGCTCAACAGCCAGTGGTGTCAGGCCAGCGGACTATGGGACGATCTAGTGGTGGTCTCGCAGGCCTTAGTTCTCTCGCTACGGTGGTGGACAAAGGAAAACCTGGGAAAAGGGAAACCCTTTGCCACACCCGTGGCGGAAGCCACTCTAACCACAGACGCATCCCTCACAGGATGGGGGGCTCACCTATCCCATCAGACTGCTTACGGAGTGTGGACTCCGAACGTAGCATCCAAACACATCTATCTTCTGGAGCTACTAGCGGTGTTCAAGGCGCTAAAAGCCTTCCAGGAACACCTACAAGGCAGGACAGTGATGGTCCTTACAGACAGCACCACAGCCATGTATTACATCAACAAGCAGGGGGGAACCCACTCTCCAGGACTGTCCAAACTGGCCCAAAATATATGGAAGTGGGCTCTCAAACAAAATATGTTCCTACTGTCACAACATGTACCAGGGGAACTCAATCTGCTGGCAGACAAACTCAGCAGAGATTTCCCCCTGCCCGAAGAGTACGAATGGCGACTGCACGAAGACATCGTCTTCGACGTCTTCACGCAATGGGGATTCCCAGAAATAGACCTGTTCGCAACCCTGGAGAACTCACAATGCCAAAGTTACGCCTCCAGGTACCCCCAGAACCAATCCAAGGGGAACGGTCTGTCGATTCAATGGTCAGGGAAATTTGTTTACGCTTTTCCCCCGACTCCCCTTCTCAACAAGGTGGTGCACAAGATGGACCAGGAACAAGTGACCATGATACTGGTGGCCCCAATGTGGGCCCGACAGCCATGGTTCGCTCACTTGATGGAGATGTCTCTATCTCCCCCAGTGAAACTCCCCTGCCCGTACAACATGCTGTCACAAGACAAGGGCAGGACTCTGCATCCATGCCCCCAGAACATGAACTTAGCAGCCTGGCTCCTGAGATCATAGAATTTGGACATCTACAGCTCCCGCAGAGATGCATGGACATCCTCAGGGAAGCCAGAAAACCTAACACTCGCCACTGCTATTCTAGCAAGTGGAAGAGATTTGTCATCTGGTGCAGAGGAAAGAGCATCAACCCGATTGACTGCTCTCCCACACATATTGTTCTATACCTGACCCATTTATTGGATTCAGGTCTAGTGTTCAATTCCATTAAAGTCCACCTAGCGGCACTTTCTGCATACACCACTTCCCAACTCAAAGTGTCGTGGTGGAAGATCCCTGTTATAAAGGCCTTCATGGAGGGAGTAAAGAGAATACACCCCCCCGATAGCTGACCCAGCTCCCGGATGGGACCTTAACGTGGTACTTACCAGACTCATGGGCTCACCATTTGAACCCATGCACAAAGCATCTCTTAAAGACCTCACTCTTAAGACTGCTTTTCTAATAGCTATCACCTCCATCAGGAGAGTAAGTGAACTACAGGCTCTTTCTGTTCTAGACCCCTTTGTTACAGTTCACAGAGATAAGGTGGTTCTACGCACTCACCCAAGGTTTGCTCCGAAATTCATCTCAAAATTCCACGTAAACCAGTCTATAGAACTACCAGCGTTCTTTCAAAATCCTTCCAACTTGGGAGAAAGGACTCTGCACACACTAGATGTCCGCAGAGCGGTCATGTTCTACATGGAAAGAACCAGACCACTGAGGAAGACTAATCAGTTCTTCGTCTCGGTGGCAGCAGGAAGAGAAGGGGATGCAGTTTCAAAGTCCACTATTTCTAGATGGATTGTTCAATGCATCACTCTCTGCTATACTCTTGCTAAGAGAGAACTGCCCTTTAGGCCAAGAGCACATTCTACTCGAGGCACGGGGGCGTCCATAGCATTCATTGCAAATGTTCCTCTTGAGTCCATCTGCAAAGCGGCTACCTGGAGTTCTGTGCACACCTTTACAAAACACTACTGTCTAGATGCACACTCTAGATCTGACTCCCAGGTGGGACAGGCAGTATTAAGACATCTTTTCTCTACTGTTCCTTCTCATAACCCACCGCCAACTCCGGGTACTGCTCGCTAGTCTATGCACAGCATGTGATTCTAAGCAGATTAACAAACATCAGAAGACAATGCATTACTTACCGTAAAAGCATTTCTGATGGTTGTATCTGCTTAGATTCACATGCGCCCACCCTTCCTCCCCGCTCGGATGGAAGGAACATAGACTTCCTTTTATATCTCTCTTTTCTGTACTCACTCACGTCTAGAAGGCTCCCTCAGGGCAGAAAAATACAAACAGAGGGACCTCGACGCGTGAGGGATTGTGGGTACAACGCACGTCACTATAGGGATAGTGTTTCAGACACGCCTTGTCGACGTCCCTTTTCGACTACGAAAAACAAAATGCAATACTCCGCAGTGACCACTGGATGTCGGACCTATGCACAGCATGTGAATCTAAGCAGATACAACCATCAGAAATGCTTTTACGGTAAGTAATGCATTGTCATACCTGATTCCTAAGAAGTTCTTCACCAAACTGAATAGCATGTGTAGGGACTTTTTGTGGCATGGCACGCGAAATAGAGTGGCGTTATGGAAGCTACAGAACTTCCATGACAAAGGAGGGATAAAGCTGCCCAACCATGAGGCGTACTACATGGCAAGCCAGTTATAGTATGTTGCCAAATGGCTCTCTGACGAAGAGACCTCCGAATTTCGGATGTTTGGGCGCGATTGTGCACCTTTTTATTTGAAAGAGATGATGTGGGTACCCAGGGCGGAAATGGTGGGGCGCCCTAAAATGATGCTACTGGGTTGGATGGTGTGGCGCAGGGCATGTCAAATGATGGAGAACCCGTCCCCATGCTCACCGCAGATACCACTGGTTGTATTGACTGGGGCAGACGCGCATCTATGAATGATTCTCAGGAACCACTGGGAACCGGCTGGGGTGGCAACAATGGGTGATATTTGGCGGGAGGGCTCTAGTATTACTTCTGAGGGGCTGCGGGAAGAAACTGGTTTGCACGAGGGCCAGTATATTACGTATCATTGAATGGTACAGAGGATTAAGAGAACATGGCCTAAAACTGTGCTGGAGGAAGAATCAGATGCCACCATAGACATGATATACGACATAGCTGAGGGGGGGTCATGAGATTTCCAGATTGTATGAAATGTGATGTCTAAAGTGGGGAAGGAGGTCACGCAGTTGAGACTAGATGGGGAAACAGAGGTTGGAGCCCCGATGGAAGACGGGATGTGGGAACGGGTGCAGGAGTATCTTTCATAAGAAGGTGTCTAGAAATGCGAGGCTGCAACAGATTCAGCTGTACATAACGCATAGGGCATATATGACGCCTTGGAGGATATCGAGGTTTGAAAATGCAGGACGGCAAGCATGCCCCAAGTGTGATGAGGAGAACGCAGGCATGGTGCATATGTTCTGGTCATGCCTGATCATAGAACGTTTCTGGAGGGGAGTGAAAGGGAAACTGGAAGAAAAAGGGGTCAAGATTGTAGTGGATACAGTGTGGGCCTGTCTGCTGGGGGGGAGGGGGGGTTCCCAAGACCACGGAAGCTCAGGCATGTGAGTAAGCTGAGGGATCTGGCTTATGTACTTGCAAAAAGGAGGATTGCCATGGGATGGAAGACATGCCATGTGCCAAAGGTAGAGGTGTGGTGGAGAGATTTGCAAAAATGGGCGGAACCCGAAACCATGGCATGGCAAGAAGCGAGTAGCACAGGGGGGGAGAAGGAGACCGAGTCCCTGATGGCCAGGAAATCACCGATAGCTGAACTGTTTGGGTCATTTGATGACCCGGCGGAGCCTGTAGAAGAGGAGACCGAACCACAGGATGCGGAAACTGAAGGTTTAATGCAATAGACTCATAGAGGGGGGTAGGGTAAGGGAAGTAGTGGCTAGAAGTTAAGAAAGTGTAATGAAACTGTTGGAACATGCACTCTTTGTTTGGATTTGTATTGTTTGGTTGTGTTTATATAACTCAATAAAATGTTTTTTTTAAAAAAGGATGCGTACCTGCATGTACCCATCTACCAACCGCATCGAACGTTTCTGCGGTTCACGATTATGTCGTACCTTTTTCAGAAGAAGGTGCTGCCCTTTGGCCTGAACTCTACCCCTCGTGTCATCACAACATTAATGAAAGCGGTGGCAGGTCTTCTCTGCGTGGAGGGCCATCATCTTTACCCTTATTTGGATGACTGGCTGGTGAGGGCCGGTCACCCGAGGGGGCGTTGTACTCCTGCCAGAGATTGGCGGATATCCTTCATCAGCTGGGGTCCTCCCTCAACCAGAGGAAGTCACAGTTGTGCCCATCTCAGGATCTGGTCTTCCTAGGGGTGTTTTGGAACATGGCCGTTCAGTGGGTGTTCCCCCCTGCCCAAGAGGATCCTGTCCCTCCGCAAGGCAGGGGGGCACTTTCTGACTAACTCGACCACCTCTACATGGGGGTTCCAGCACATTCTGGACCTGATGGCCTCCTGCAGGCTCACTGTAAAGCACGCTCGCCTCAAGATGAGGTGCCCTCAGCTCCACCTGGCAGCCAATTGGGGTCAGGAGACTGGGTCTTGGTCAGACAGGATCCCAATACCACCGCTCCTGCTGCTCTATCTTCGCTGGTGGATGGCAATGTTTCAGTAGGAACCTCCTTCACTAGGCTGGACCCTACCCTGGTGGTGACGGACTCCTCTTTCGGGCAGGGGTGCTACTCTGGAGGGCTATGTGACCACGGTGCATGGTAGAGGATGAAGCCCTCCTGCATATCAGTTTGCTCCGGGCAGTGGGCCTGGCCCTCAAGGCATTTCTGCTCCTTACCAGGGACAAGTCTGTTCTGGTCTGACCACTCTACCACAAAGTTTTACTTGAACAAGCAGTGTGTCACCCATTCCCTCCCCCTCCTCTGTTGGGAGCGGTATTGATCTGGGAATGGCCCCTGAGAGAAGGGGTTTGGATTTCTGCAGTCCACCTTCCGGGGGACAGCAGTGTACAAGAGCACCAACTGCGCCGCCTGGGGTTCAACACCTATGAGTGGGAGTTGTAAACCAACTCCTTGTTGCCCTTGTATTGGGGATTTGAGGACCTGGACTTGTTGGCATCTCCCTGGAATTCAAAGTGCCCCCAGTTTGCTTCATGGGCGGGGTTAGGGGTCACTGGGAGATGACTTCCAAATCATTTGGCATGGCCGCAGGTGTTATGCGTTCCCGCTAACCCCTCTGCTCCAATGGATCCTTTGTAAGTTCTGGGCTTCGGTGGTTTGCAGCCTCATCCAGATTTCCCCCCAATGGCTTCCGAGACCCTGGTTTTCATATATCTGCTGCAGTTGTGCTCCCAGGGCCCCATCCACCTTCCGATCTCCAGCAGGGCTTCCTGATGCATCCTGGTGGGGCAGTGGGACATCCAGCCCGGCCAAGCTGGCACTGATGGCACTGATGGCCTGGTTCCTGACCATCTGAGGCTTCAGCATGCTCAATTTTCAGATGACAACTGGGACTTCATTTAACAGGCCAGGATACCTTCGACTCGGTCCCAGTATAAGAGCATATCACTCTGGATGACGTACTGGCTTTTTCAGCACACCTGGCTCGTTCAGGAGTTCAGGTGGATACTTGCTGACTTATTTGACGGCCTTTCGGGCTTACAAAAATTCCCCTGAGCATGTGTTTTCAGCAGCCAACCCAGTGGTTAAGGCCCACCTTAAGGGGGTTGTCTAGGCCTTTCCTGTGCATAGGCCTCGCCCAGTTTGGGACCTCAATGTGGTTCTTGCAGATTTGCAGTGCAAGCCTTTCAAGCCAATGGCCTCTATGGACATCTGCTTGGTGACACTAAAGATAGTTTTACTGGTAGCTCTCACCTCTGCGCACAGGGTTAGTGAGCTGCAGGCGTTGTTTTTGCGCAAGCCCTTCACCATGTTTCACAACAAGGTCATCTTGCGCTATCACTCAAACTTCTTGCCCAAGGCGGTCTCTCCATCTCATCTGAATCGAGATATTTGCCTGCCGGTGTTCTTCCCGCAGTCAGAGAGGGCCTTACATTCCCTGGACCTCAAAAGGGTCCTTAAGTTTTACCTCTCATACGAAATGCTTCAGGAAGTCTGGGGCATTGTTTGTGACTTTTGGGGGCTCCATTGGATGGATCAGGATATGGTCGAGGGGCTACGTCCTAACATCGGTAATATGTCCGAGGGGCTATGCCCTAATACCAGCAATAAGTCTGAGGGGGTGCCTAAATGCAGCTCTACCAACCCTCGGGTCGAGGGTGTTGCACCTACCAGGCCGAGGCCAGAGGAACAGGGAAGGCCTCGTGATCCACACACAAGAGTCTTGAACGAGGCCGGCCGAGCACCATGTCGCAGGCACGTGGCAGGCAGCTTGACAAAATGGCCACTGCGCCAGAAAGAGGCACCCGTCCGACGCCATTCCACGAATTCGGCGAAGAACGAGTGTCAAGTTGGGACTGGCCTCAACCAGGTACGTGGCCTACAGTCTACCCTTCATTTGTGCTGGGCAGCTTTTCTTTGCGTCCATATGGACAGGGTACGCAGCGGCTCCAGCAGCCCCCCGCTACCCTGTCGTTACCCCCTGCCACCTCTTTGGCCAGTGAGGAGGTGCTCTTCGAGAAGCATCTCAGCCTCATGAGGTCTCCTCAGATGGGGATTATCATCAAGGACGCCATCAGGGAAATCATCCCCGCCATGCTAGCAGCACCACAGACACCTCCATCGGGCCCCCAGCCCCAGTGCAGCCGCCTCCTCCGGCTCCACAGTCAACTCCACAAACTCCGCTGCCTCCTCATCCTCCGGCTGCTGTCCCTGTACCCAAGCCTACGGCGCCATCTGCTGCTCCTCCTCCACAAGATCCTCCAGATCCACATGATACGGACGAGGAGGAGGATCCGGACACGCCATCCTCAGCCAGGCCCTTCCACGAATGTCTTGTTGGCCTGGAGGAGTACCTGGGCCTCCCCTCAACCCGTGGTCGAACATCCGGCAGAGGGGGTTCTGGCAGAATACTTCCAATATTGAAGTCTTGATAGTGTCATCACTGGTATATAAAGTGGATGCACTATGAGGGAATTGAGAGCTGCTAAATATTACCATATGAAAGCCACAAGGAAACACCCACGGAGATTGCTGAAATTGCATCTGAGTGGAACTGTCTATTGTTGGGGAGGCCTAAAAAAGCAGACTGGGTTCTATGGTGAAGAGCTTGTGACAATCCTTGTGGGTGGAGTGATCAGACCCCTGCCCTGTTCTGAGGCTCCTAAAATTAACTGGATTTCCTGAGCTCTAAAACTGAGGTTTTAAATGTAAGTAGAATTGAGCCATTGGAAACCAAAAGTTGGGAGGGGAAAGTTTGCTTGCCCTAAATCCTTTTGATTTCTAGTGGGCGGACGGTGGGGGCAAAACTGTTTGGATCTTTAGCCTATTTCACAAAAAATATTTAATTCTCCTCGGCAGAACACTGCAGTGTGTTTTCTGTTAAAATTCAAAATTAACGAAGATCATTCCCATTGTGCGCTGAAAACTATACACTGTAATTTCATTGGGCAATCCTTCTGCCCAGCTTGCCCAACACAGACCTTTAAGTGGAAGGGGGGTCCGAAATTCCCAAATTATCCCAGTTGTTCTCTCTGACTCCCCCAATACAGACCCAAGTATGGGGAGGTCTGAAAAACAAACTGTAAATTGCGTTGTTTATTTTAAAGCAAAAGTATAAGTGAAATAATTGGCATATGCATTAGTACAAATCTGTAGACCAAACGGCTACCCATTTAAGCATGCAAAAAAATCAAATTGTAGAGCATTGCATATGCATGATTTTGTTCATTGACCAGTTTGATAATTTCTTGAAGTGAAATCTGTAGAAAGTAAAGAATTGTGATTTGTGCTCTTCCCAACCAACCTATGTGATTTATTTGTGTAACGAGAAGTTAAATTGTGAGCCACAAAGGAGGAGGCGTCATTTTAGTGTGATCTCCATTATTTATCGTTCAAATAAATACAAATATAATTCCTGTACAGTTCCTGGTTCTCTTGGCTCATTGGTAGCTCAGGGGGAGGGAGGTATCCAAGGGGTTAGAGATGAATTGTAGATGGGGCTGAATAAAGAACTTACATTAAACAGTTTTTTGGGTGACACCTTGATTGGGGGATGGAAGGAACTTCCTGTATTGAGGGTGGCCTCTCAAACCGTTACAGGCCCCAGTCGTCGTTTTCCTTCCATGCTATTCTCTTCCTCTCCCTAGGTCTTTCTGTAACTCTCCCTAGGTCTTTCTGTAACTCTCCCTCATCTCCTCCTATTCTACCCATTCTACTCCAGCCACCGTTTCTCCACCCTTGCCCTAATTCTCTTTTGTCCCTCTGTTATTTCTCTCTACTTTCTAATTCCACTCTCAATCTTACTTCTTTTTCCTCTACACACTACTATGCCTCCTCTCTCCTCTTAGTTGCTCCTCAACTAGTACTCTCCGCTCAACTACTACTCTCCTCTCTATTACTGTCCTCCCCACCCATCTCCCACAGTTACTCTGCTTTCACTTGCCACAGTCGCCTTATTAATCACTCCCTACTCTTCCTCAATCAGACTTGCACACACACCTTTCATGCTCACTAAAACACAAGTACCCATCTCTCCCACCAACCAATACCTCACCTTGCACACAGCGGTAATAAATCTCTGGCACACTACTGACCTTCCACTGCTTGGACCTTTGGTGGCCCTACTCCTCCATTGATCTCAACTTTTTGTATCCTATCCTTCCTATTATCCTTCCTCTTCAGCTGGTTCCCCGGGCCAACCACTGCATTCCCTTTCCCCATTGGAGGTATTAAAAGCATCACAATATTCAAGAGTTCACAAACCCCAGCCCCTACTCGTACGTACTGTACCGGAACCTTCTGGTAGCGAAAAAACGATCTTGCCCTTTAAATTTAGTCTGTCTGAAGCTCAGGGCCAACTCCCAGATGAACGAGAAGTTGATCAGGTTCAGTCTGACGGACGGGAACCCAATCCTCCTTGCCTCCCACTTCCAGCCCATTTCTCTATGGTAACCGTGGCCTCGCTTTATTTTAAACCATTGCCTTCGTCGTCCCCCCACGGGAGCCACCTCGAGTTGCCTTGCCAAGTAAGACCAGGTCCTTGAGTCCTTGGGAAAGCGCTGTTACTCCATCTGAGGACTTCATCTGCAGCAGGCCAACATGGATGCCATCTTAGCTGCACCTAACAAGAAGCTGTGGCGGGAGCTTGGGAATTTCTGCTCGACCTCCCTTCGGACAAACAAGCCTCCTTCAAGGTCGGTCTGGCAGATGCTCGGGCCATTGTGCAGGACCCCATGGAGTCTTCCGTCTCCCACATAGACAGTCAGCAGAGGGCTGTGCCTTTTGGGTTGAGATGGGAAGGACTGCATGGATGCACGCAGCAAAGTTTTCATCTGATGTACAAGAGCAGATTCTAGATCTGCCCGTCGAGGGCGTGGACCTTTTTCATTCGTCCACTGATAACAAATTGACAAAGATGAAAACATCCACCCAGACCGCAAAATCCTTGGCCCTCCTGGCAAAGCCAGGTCAGAACTCCTTTCCTCAATCCCAGGGTAGGACCGAGTTCAAACCCAGAGTGTCCTCCGGCTTCAAACGGTTCAGGGACTGCGGTACGCGGAGGCCTGACAGGTCACCTCCAGCGGGAACAGAAGGAAGCAGTAGAGGATGTTGCACAGGTTTTTTCGCTCTCCTCCTCTGCCCCTGATGCTAAGAAACAGTGACGGCAGTGTCTGGGAACACAGCTAGTCTGTGGGGGGGCCATTTGACTCTGTTCCAGGACACCTGGAAGCGTCTTTTCTGCAACCAGTGGTTCCCGTCTGTGGTATCCACGGGCTTCAGCCTTCCTCTGCCTCTACCATCCTCTCCTCCTCTTCATCAGATCAGGTCCCCGGCTCTTTTATGGGCGATCCTGTCTCTATTGGATATGCAGGCCATAGAACTCATTCCTCTTCTAGACAGGGGCTTCAGCTACTATTCCAGGATTTTTGCGCTACCCAAACCATGCTGGCCTGAGGGTAGTTCTGGACCTGTCATTTCATAATCGGTCTTTACTGCTGGAACGGTTCAAGATGATTACCCCCACGCACATAGCTGAGTCACTGAGTGCAGGGGACTGGATGTGTGTTCTCTGGACCTCAAGGATCCGTTACCTGCATGTACCCATCTACCAACTGCATCAGAAGTTTCTGCGGTTCACAATGCTTGTACCACTACCAGTATAAAGTGCTGCCTTACGGCCTGAACTCGGCTCCTCATGTCTTCACGAAATTGATGAATGCGGCGGCGGGCCTTCTCCTCTTGGAAGGCCATCACCTGTACCCTTACCTGGACAACTGGTTGGTGAGGGCGGGGTCCCCCGAAGCTGTAGTGCTCTCCTGCCAGAGCTTGGCAAATACCCTTCATCAGCTGGGGTTTTCCCTCAAACTGAGAATCTGTTATGCCCTTCTCAGGATCTGGTCTTCCTAGGAACTTGTTGGAACACTCCCGTTCAACGGATGTTCCCCATGCCTGAGAGGTTGATGTCCCTATGCAAGGCGGTGCAGCACTTTCTGGCCAACTTGACCACCTTGGCTTGGTGGTTCCAGCACATTCTGGGTCTGATGGCCTCCTGCGTGCTGACTCTTGAGCATGCCTGTCAAAAGATGAGGCCCCTCCTGGCAGCCAGTTGGGATCAGGAGACGGGGTCTCAATCTGACAGGATCCCAATTCCACCGCTCCTTATGGCCGATCTTCGCTGGTGGCTATTGGTTGACAATGTTTCAGTGGGAGCCACCTTCACCTGACCAGAGCCTTCCCCGATGGTGACGACTGACTCCTCTCTTTTGGGCTGCGGGGCTGCTCTGGAGGGCTGTGCGATTTATGGAGCATTGTCCAGGGCGGAAGCCCTCCTACATATAAATTTGCTAGAGTTCTGCGCAGTGGGTACTGGCCCTCAAGGCGTTTTTGCCCCTAATCGGGGACAAGACGGTTCTGATTAGGACCGACAATTTGAACCACAATGTTTTACCTGAACAAGCAGGGTGGCTCCCATCCCCCCCCACCCACCTCATATGCATGGAGGTGGTTTCGATCTGCGAATGGGCCCTTACGGAGAGGATTTACATTTTAGCAGTCCACCTGCCGGGGGACAGCAATGTAGAAGCGGACCAGCTGAGCCGCATAGGGTTCAACACCTATGAATGGGAGTTGCACGACAACTCCTTGTTGCCCCTATTGCAGCATTGGGGGTTCACAGACCTGGATTTATTCGCACCACCTCGGAATGGCAAGACTCCTTCCAAATCTATTGGCACAGACGCAGGTGTTATGCGTTCCCACCCACCCCTCTGCTCAACAGACTCTCTGCAAGTTCCGGGCCTCATTGGGGTTGCAGCCTCATCCTGGTTGCCCCCCACTGGTCTTGGAGACCCTGGTTTTCGTATCTGTTGCATTTGTGCTCCCAGGGTTCGATCCGTTTTTCCCCAGCAGGTTGGGGCAGTAGAGCATCCAAACCTGACCGAACTATCTCTAGTGGCCTGGTCCTTGATCAGCTGAGGCTTCAGCACGCTCAATTTTTTTCGATGGGACATAATTCAGCAGGCCAGTAGGCCCTCGAGTCGGTCCCAGTATAAAAGCAAATGGATTAGGTTCTGCCATTGGGCACGCGACAAGGGACTGGACCCGGTCTCCTGTCCTCTGGATGAAGTATTGGCTTTCATTGCGTGGCTTGTTATGGAGTACAGGGGGATACTTGCTGCACATATTTGACGGCCATTAAGGCTTGCAAGAATTCCCTGAGAACATATTTTTTTCGGCAGCCAACCCGGTGGTTAAGGCTCACCTTAAGGGGTTGTCAGGAATGTTTCTTCTAGTGCAGAGTCTGCAACCGTCTGGGACCTCAATGTGGTTGTGGCGGCTTTGCAACGCAAGCCTTTCGAGCTGAAGGCTTCTGTGGACATCCACGTTGGTGACGCGAAAGATGGTTTTGTTAGTGGCTCTCACCTCTGCTTACAGGATTAGTGAGCTACAGGCATTGTCATTGTGCGAGCCATTCACCACAATTCACAACAAGGTCATCTTGCGCACTCGCACACATTTCCTGACCGGGGTCTCTCCATTTCATTTCAATCAAGAAATCTGCCTGCAAGTGTTCTTCCCAAACCCTCAGTCTGAAGCAGAGAGGGCCCTGCATTCCAGGGACCTCAGGATGGTCTTCGAGTTTTCTCTATCACGGATGAAATCCTTCAGTAAGTCTGAGGCATTGTTTTTGACTTTTGGGGGTTCGTCCTGGCTCCCAGGCTTCCATCACCCTTTGGATGGTTCAGGCCATTTCAGAGGCATACACGACCATGGGCAAACCTGTTCCTGAGGGGATTCATGCCAATGCAGTCATAGCGAAGGCCACGGCTGTTGCATTTCAGAGACATGCTTCTTGAGATGTCTTCTAAGCAGCTACTTGGGCCGCTCCGTCGGCCTTCTATAAGCACTGTTCCCTGGACTCCAGCTCCAGCTGCGATGAAGAGTTCGGCCGAGCGGTTCTGAGAAACCTTTTTGTTTTATCCTAAATATGAGGCAGGTTATCACAGCTCCACCCTATGTTCATGTTCGGTGGAATCACTCACAAGGATGGAGGAAAGGGGATGGGACGTATCAGTAATTAAAGTTACTCACCGTAATGACTAGAGTGCTCATAGTCCATAGTAACCTTTCCTCCATACGTCCCACCCACCCACCTTCCCCCGCGAGTATGCCAAGGGCTAAAATGTAATAAGAGTAGCCAAGTATCTAAGTGTCTGATGTGTTCAAAGGGGACTGAGGTGAGGTGCCGGAGGGCGGGGCCTCAGTGGGGCGTTACCACGCTCGAGGCCGTGCCCCTGCGTGCTATGCTAAATATAAAGGGGAAGCTCAATTTTTATGTAACTCATCCTGTAACTCATACTAAGGGATGATGAAAAAAAGGGGACTATGGACTATGAGTACTCTAGTGACTATGGTGAGTAACTTTAATTTATTGTATTTTGGCCCGCCAGTCTTCGGTAGTGGCATCCCGCAATTTTCGATGTCCCAATTCGGGCGTCCTTCCCGGCTGGTTAACCATGCCGGTTTGATGTGAGTGCCCCTCCATGACCCCCAAACAGGTGTGCTTAATGTTCCTGAGCAAGGAAGTATCGCTGCACCTTCTGTGTCCAAACTTCCTCCGACATTGTATGAAGGCAGTTCGGTCTGGGTGGGTGGAGCATTCGGATCGGCTCTGCTGTCTCGCTAATGTTTCAACTTCGGTAAAGCGCATCATAGACTTATGTAGTGACTGTAATGTAGCACATACAATCCCCTGTACAAAAACCCTCAGCGGTGCAGCGACGGCACTCTCATATAAGCATACAGTGCTTTGAATCCCGACACAGTGACAGTTGTGCACTTCACTGCAATCAGTTGCTTTGGGATAGATGGTTGCTTCTCAAGTCATTTTGCTTTCTTCCACCTTCCAGCATAGCATCACACTGATAGCTGGCAGATTCCCACAACCAAAGTTAATTTCTCATACCGGCAATCACTTAATCGCTGACATGGATAAACGGAGTACTTGCCAATTTACACTCAACTTTTAGAGAACATTTTGCAGTACTAGTCATCTCTGCCAAATCACAACAGTTGATCTAGCTGAGCCTGAGCCAATTAATTTCTGCTGTTCTTTCCTGCCTCACTATGCACTCTTTCTCTTCTGCATTTGTGTACTTTTTTTGCCGTTATTACGTGTGCCTACCAACTATGCATCGTCAATATTGTGCTGCTTTCTAATGCTTTTTGGCACATTCGAAATAAGTTCGTTTTTTTTTGTTGTTTTTTTTTTACGTCTTGCATCCCTTGTCGACCGCTTGCCTGCCTAAACTTCTTTATCGTGTCATCTTATCGGTACCTTACCCCCTCCCCTCCATCTATGTCACAGCGCTTGCAATCTCTGAAAAGACGTCAGGCCGAGCACGATAGTTTTGTTCTATGGTTTTGTAAAACAGTCCCGTTTTCTATGTCGTGCCAGTTTTTTTTGATTATAGCACTTTCCCGTTCCAAATGAGTCGAGGCTCATTAAGAAAGTGTTATTGAATTTACCCTGTTCCCCACCCCTGCCTTGAAACTCTGTTTTCTGTGTATAGACGCTATACAAATGACCAATAAATAAATACAATATGTCACTGCTATGTAATGTTGAGAGTATGGTGTACCCAACTTCCACACAATCCAAAGTGCTTTGAGTGCTTTCCTATAATTTCATGCAGGCAAAAATATATCAAAATATGGCATTTGCTGTAAAGAGCATTGTTCGTAGCATAGACGCATAATTTCTGTTAAAGAGATATCCTAGTCAACTCCTGACTTTTTTTGGTAAACAAATAGTTATTCTCTAGGCCAACCTCGAGGTGTTGGACTATACATACCATTTGACTCTAAAATTGATACAGGTTGTGAAAAGTTCATTGAGGCGACAGAGCAAAACGTGTAGTGCTGCTCTTAATCCATGGCTATAAGTTCCAGAATACAGAAACCATGGACTGGCTCATATTCCGATTTACAGTGGGCATGTTGGCATATGAGCTGAACCTTTACGGGGATTCTCGTCATATTCTGCAGCCTCTGTAGCAGTCGGATGCATGTCTGAAAAAGTCATCCAGATGCTGCCCTTAAACCGGAAATTATGTTTGAGATAGCTGCTCTGATTTTGTGCCACAAATTGTCAAAGCTCTTGACCATACGTCTTATATTATTGATGCCTTACGATCGGGCTTGGGTCTCTGGAGCTGAGTTGTACACTGCAGCACAGCTAATGCGCCTCTGCTGTAAATAAGATGCTTTCATTGAGTCTAATAAATCGGCGGCAGAACAATATGTAGCTAATGCTTGCTATCTAGCTCTCTCCGCTCACAAGGGATACGATTTCTCCCTCAAACGCTTCTGCTAATTTTATTCAGCTTAGTGTTTCTTAGATCTAGTAAAAAAAAAAAAATTCTCCTTGTTCTCTATCATTGGGCTGTGTGTGCAGTGTATCGTACAGGGTGTGTGTTGCGGGGCTGTGTGTGCAGTGAGCTGCACGGGTCTGGTTGCGCTCCCCAGGTGTGTTGTGTGGGTGCTGTGCGCACGCGCGCCTGCTGATTCGCGTGGGGTCTGTGCGTGTCTGGTGCATCGCTCAGGTTATGTGTGCGTATTCTGTCTGCACGCGCTGGCGCGTCATGCGTGTTCTATGCGTCATGAGGGATCTGTGCGGTGCGGGTTCTGTGTGCGCACACCTGGTGTATCGCGCAGGTTCTGTGCTTCACAAAGCATTTGGTGTTCTATTTCTTTTACCACCTCCTGTGCTCTGACCGTATGAAATTATTGTTTTTGGTCTAAACTTCCATTTCTATGATGATGATTCTCTAACTTCAGATTTTTCTTGCTTTAACTTGCAACTCCACTCCTATTTCGGATGGCCTTTCTATCAGGTCTTGTATGCTCGCCCATTCTCTTCATTGTATTAATCCATCCAAGATTGGGATTCTTTTCTCTTCTGCCTCTTCTCCTTATGGTTATCTTTTTCTTTGTTGTATCTTCTCTCTGCATCTGCTTACAATCTTTGTCACTTTTGATTTTTCTCTCCATTTTCTCCCCCACACCTCTACTATAGCTGGTTTCTGCCATTGCCAAGTTTACAATATCCTCCAGGTTTGCCCTTTTTCTACTTCCATCAAGACGTATTCTTACTCTTAATGTCTCTTGTCTTGGTTACTGGTGCTCGCTTTTTCTTGCACGCAAACAAAAAGGGCTCCCAGCGATTTAGTCTTAACTTCAAAAATACCTCGTAATGGCAATTACACAAAAGCAATTCTTTGATTTCATAGAAATGTATTGATGCCAATAAAAAAGCATTCAAGCTCAAAATTAAACCCAATTTACAATGGCATTAAATTCAGCCTCATAATATGAAACCGGACCTTCAGGACACATTGGGGGACACAGATGAAGAGGAGGGCCTCGAAACGGCATCGGCGGCCAAGGCCTTTCATGAATGGCTCACAGGCCTGGTTCAGTATTTGGGGCTCCTACAGCCAGAGGTGGAACTACCAGAGGCGGGGGCATTGGCAGATGTTCTCACTCTACACCCCTTGGCTAGAACAGGAATCCCTATTTAGAAGCACGTGATGGCACTTGCCAAAAAAGGATGGTCCAAACCACACTCTACGTAGCCTACCAACAGGCGCCTCAATGGCAAGTTTAGGTAAATGGAGTGGAACTCCCTATTAATATCAGTGCACCACCAGTCACACTCCTCTGTGATTGCTGCAGTTTTGCTCTACTCCAAACCACAATCGTCCTCGGCTACATCCGCCTCTGCACTCCTGGGTAAGGAGAAGATCCTGGAAGCATATGAAAAGAAAATCTATTCCAACGCTTCTCTACATCTGCGTGAGTCCAATGCAGATGCCATGTTGGCGGCGGTCAACCAGAGGCTCTGGTGAGAGATCACTGGTTTCCTTCCTGAGCTCCTTGTGCAGATCCAGGCATGCTTCAAGGCTGAGCTGGCTGAAGCCAAAATAGTAGAAAAGGACATAATGGAGTCCACAGTGGCTGACATCGACACCTCAGGGCGTGCCATATGTATTGCTTCCGACATGAGAAGGACAGCCTGGCTACAGGCTATGAAGTTCAACCCCGATGTCCAGGACCGTATTCTGGACCTTCCTTTCGAGGGGTGCGATCTGTTCCATTCTACTACGGACGAGGAACTCGATAAGAAGAATAGTCAGCAGACTGCCAAGCCCTTATCGATCCCCACTAAGTCCACTCCCAAGGCATATAGCCAGGCGCATCAGCTCTCAGACAAGGGTCAGTCCTTTGGAGGTTTCTGGGGATTCCAGGAGAGACGGTCTAGACAACCGGACATATCCCCCATCCGCAACAGGCATAAACAGCACAAGGCAGCTCACAAGGGCTTTTTCTAGTCCCCCTCCTTAGCCCCACCTCAGAAGGTAAAAAAGCATGACAGTCATCTAGATCCACGAGTCTCCGGTGAGGGTAGGCTTGCCCTTAACGAGCAACGCTGGCGGACAAGGTTCACAGACCCATGGATCCTCACTGTAGTTTCCATGGGCTTCTGGCTCCCGATCCCTCCTTTCCCTCCCTTATCCCCTCCGCTCCCACAAATTGGTACAACTGTTGGTGGAAATTTGCTCGCTCGTAGAGAGTCAGGCAGTGGTGGAGGTCCCAGCCTCTCAGTAGAGTCTGGGCTTCTATTCACTAATTTTCGCCATAACAAGAACCACCACGCTGGCCGGAGAGCTGTGTTAGACCTTTCCACCTTGAACCTTTCCCCCCCTCTCCAAAAGTTCAAGATGGTTAGCCCAGCGCTTATAGCGGAGACATTGTGTGCGGGAGACTGGATGTGCTCCCTGGATCTGAAGGATGCCTACCTACACGTCCCGATCTGGCAGCCCATCGGCCCTTTCTGAGGTTCAGGATCATGGGTTTTCATTTGCAATACCAGGTTCTACCCTTTGGCCTCAATTCGGCCCTCAGGGTCTTTACAAGACTTATAAACGTGGTAGCAACCCTGCTCAGGGTCACTGCATCGACCCATACCTAGATGACTGGCTCATCATGGCAAGGTCTCCGGAGGCCGTCCACCACCCTGCCTCTGCCCTCATGAATACACTACACGAGCTGGGATTTTCCATCAATCTGAAGAAATCTTAGTTGGAGCCTACGCAGAGTCTAACCTTCCTATGCCTCATCTGGAATATGCGCTCAGAGAGGATTTTCCCCTCAGAGGACAAGATCACAGCCATCACAAGGCCCACAAAGAATTTTCTCAGCAGAGCAGTGACTTCAGTATAGTGGTACCAACAACTCCTGGGCTTCAAAGCGGCATGTCTCTTGGCAGTACTGCATACGAGGCACAGGATGAGGCACTTGCAGTTGCACTTTGCAGCATCCTGGAGTCGGGGTCAGGGATCCCAGGCGGAGAGGCTCAGCATCCCACAGCATCTCCACCAAGACCTAGTCTGGTGGAGCTCTGACAGCAACCTGTGGATAGGCCGGCCCTTCTGTCAACCAGCCCCTCAGGTCACCATCACTCCAGATTCATGCCTAGAGTTGGGAAGCCATACAAAAGCAAGTGGACCAGGTTTGGTCAGTGGGCGGAATCATGGGAGGTCGATATGTTGACTTGGATGAGGTGCTATCCTTCTCTGCACACCTTGCACACTCAGGGGTGCAGGTAGATGCATGGTGCAAATATATGGTACCCATTGGAGCCTACAGGAATTCTTAGGAGGAGGTATTTTCATCCTCTAATCCGGTGGTTGGCGGCCTGACCAGGCTTTATCGGCCTATCAAGAAACCACACCCAGTGTGGGACCTCAATGTGGTCTTGGGCGCCCTGGCGCATAAACCATTCGAACCTATGGCGTCTGCGGACATCGGGCTAGTCACCATTAAGACGGCCCTCCTGGTGGGCCTTATCTCAGCACTCCGGATCAGTGAAATCCAGGTGCTGGTGGCCTCAGAGCCTTATACTACTTTTCATAAAGACATGGTGGTGCTTAGAACTCGCCCTGCATTCTTACCGAAGGTGGTCTCCTCGTTTCGTCTGAATGAGGAGATAGTGCTACCGACTTTTTTCGATGACCCTAAGGATGACACACAGAGAGTATTGCACTGTCTGGATGTGAGGCGTGTGCTGAAATACTACCTGGACAGGGCCAAGAGCTTCCATAAATCAGAGGCTCTTTGTCACCTTTGGTGGGTCTAAGACTGGCTGTCAGGTCTCCAAGGCTTCCATAGCAAGGTCGATGGTTCGCGCCATCAAGGAGGCGTACAAAGGGCAGCACAAACCTCTTCCAGCAAATATGCATGCCCACACAATCCGAGCTAATGCCGCAGCAGCTGCTTTCCTTGGTCATGTCCCATGGCAGGTTATCAGCAAGGCAGCTACATGGGCTACGCACTCGGCCTTCTGAAAGCACTACTGCTTGGATGCCGGCTCTAGATCGGATGCAGCATGTGGTCAGGCAATGTTAAGGAATTTGTTTTCTTAAGAGAGCACCTCTCCAACCTAGGGCTACATTAATTTGTACTCGTCCATACAGTATGGAGGAAAGGGGACGGGCGTAGGAGTAATTAAGTTACTCACTGTAGTCACTAATGTAGTCCATAGTCCCCTTTCCTCTATACGTCCCACCACCCTCCCACCCCAATAAAACTGGTGTCATTAGGCCATGTTAATATTGGCGATATGTCAAAGGGGACTTAGGAGTGGCACTGGTGGGCGGAGTCAGGGGAGCGCATGCTTCCAGGGGTGCCGCGCACATCTAAATTTGAAAAGAAAGATGATTTTTCTGGTGTAAAAGGTTCTGTCTCCCGTTCCTAGCGAGGGACGCCCATATAGTATGGAGGAAAGGGACTATGGACTAGGTGTACGCTAGTCACTACAGTGAGTAATTTATAGTTTAGAGGTCCATAGTATCACCTCATGTGCAAATCATCAAAAAACAATGCACAATTCCTTTACTCCATTGGCTTGTACCATATAACAAATTTGGAATAACATTCAGGTCCCGCTGGTTAAATAAACAAGTCTCTTCATTTAAATCCTAAATCAAGAATTTGTAATGTTGTCGACTCTGCAATTAGAGTTGATAGGGTTGCATGGCAATCTGGTGTGAATTTCATAACCTGTAAAAAGAACATGCATATGAGTCTCTTGCAAATGCCCTGTGATGTCCTCATAACATCATTCCTCAAACAGTCAAAAGAACACCTCATTTCAGATTAATGTAGTCACTCAATAGTGATGCAATTGTAACCCCCTGGCATTGACACAGGTGGTATAGCTCAGTGGCAACTAAAAGCAAGACGACGCAGAGCAACGTAGTTTCGAATTTCGGGTCCGCGCTTAGAAATCTCTTCGGTATTAAGCGTGTTATAAATAATCAATTATAATTAATTATAATAATAATCCTGCATTCTCATGTCACCAGCCAGCTCCATGTATTGAGAACAACAATTGGAAAGGGAACTGACTTCATTGCCTGCAGATGTTATGCTTGTGGAGATAACTTGTTAGGAGGCACGGAGCTCTGTACCACAAAAGCTGCCATCTTATATACTGTGCACAGTTCGTCTGAGGGCCTACCAAAAAATATAGAAATATAAGAGGCTTCAGAGAATTGCCCTGCCGTGGGTGCCCTAACTAATTCCATCATCGCCAATCCATACCTGGTATAAATCTCCCATGGAATACAGAGAAACTGGGTGGGACGTCAAGGTAGTACCTCGCATGCGGAAGCCATAATGCGCATCCAAAAATCACTGGTAACGCTGCTCGATTATGCAACAATCATTGTTACTCAGGGTGTCATGATGTCTGCACCTGCTACCTAAATGGAAGTTCAGAATCATGTCTCTGCTGAGCAGCGCTGGACTGTGCTATAGTCAATAAACTGGTCACAATTCTAGGGGTCATTTGGAACGATACATCAGTTTACGAAAATGCTCATGTGAACCCAAGGAAAAATTCCAAAACCATGCACACAATTAGCCATTCACACGAAACGTTGTTATAAATTGTCAAGTGTTATCTGTGCAACGCTTATGTAAGCAACACAGACCATTGAAGATCATCATTTAGACCACGCAGGAGGGTGCGCAACCAGAGGATCCGTTGTTCAAGTTTGAGTAACCTGTTGGTTATAGAAAAGTCATCCCAGGTATTGTTAAATTGATCTATAACTGTCCACCTCAAATCATCTGCTGTGTGATTCACTGAAAAGTAGTGCTGAACCAATGGTGCTGTACATGTTTTGTTACATATAAGTGACCGGTGGTATGCTTACCTTCCTGGTGGTCATGCCAATATAGAGGAGGTCGCACAGACATTTGATATATATCACGTTGTTGGATTGGCAGTTAGTATTTATTTATTTATTTATTGCATTTTTAAAGCGCTCGCACAGCCGCAGACATCGAGGCGCTGTTACAGAAAGTTTGTTTTTTAATTGCGTAACAGTTTTTTGTCTTAGTTGCGTATTTATAACGCGCTTAAATACCCACAGGTTTCTAAGCGCGGACCCGGGGATCGTACCTGTGTTGCTTCATGTCGTCTTGCTTCCGAGGCGAGCATGTTGCTGCTAAGCTATCCTCACGGGACAAATTAGCAAATTGACGTATTTGCCAAAAGAAAGCTTTGTGTAGGAAGACCTGTGTTTTTTTGGTTAAATTAAAACACACAGCAGCCCCTGCATGGAAAATGTCCCATGACAGGTGTACGCACAAGTGCCTAGGAGGCATCCAAACTCTTCTGAGCCGGACGAGTGGTCAAAGAGGACAAACTGGAGTGGAGAAGTTTGTCCCAGATGTTTTTGCCCCGTTTAAGTGCAAATAATGGAGGGCCCTTGGTTCAGCCAATGCTCGCAACCAGATTCCAATGCTTGCATATAAATTGTTTAATTGGTGTAGTATATTTGGAGAAGGTGGTGATGCAGAACATGCCGTCAAGTTCTGTTGGTTTCTCTTTTAAGATCAATAATGTTCCCTATCTGTATAATGTGCCCTTTTTGCAATTTACGTGGATAACCACTAGCCAATAGTTTGACTCCAAGGGCATGATGATCAAAATCTCCTACAGTGCGCAGTTTCGTCTGATATGCAGAAATTGCCCATAGGGTAAATTATCTCATAAAGATTTGGGTTGCTAACTTGAGTATAGCAACAGTGTGTTGCGATCTGTCTCCGTCTGATATAGGGAGGCATATAAACGCCCTGTCCAGTGGCAGATAAGGAGATCCAAAAAGGACAGGATCTGTCTGTCCCAGTGGCTCGTAAAAAAGTTAAGTTGGAATTGCATAGATTAAGCCGGACCATGACTTAATCCACAATCTCTTTATTCCCCTGCCATATACAAATTATATCAATGTATCTTTTCTAATGATGTACTTGCATGGAAAAGAGATTGTTATGAAAAATGAAGCGATCCTCAAAGTCTGCCATATAAATATTGGCGAGACTTGGAGCAAAAGAAGCGCCCATGGCAGTTCCTTGTTTCTGCAGATGATGCAGATTGGAAAATTCGAAGCAGTTGTTACACAGTGCTATTTGGTGCAACTCCAAAATGAAGACTGTGGCAATTGGATGCATGCAAAGGCGAATGTTAAGCTTCTGCTCCATGAATTTAAGTGCCTCAACCTGCACAATATTAGTATATGAAGCGGATATATCCAAAGTTACCAAGAGGAGTACTTTTATTCAAAGGCTAAGCCTTAAAAAGTATTCATTTTAGGCATGGTATCTTTGAGAAAAGCGGGTGAGTTCTCAGCTTGCTCATTGATTTTCTCAATCTACTTACCGAAAGGTTTCAGAACAGGACACGATGGGCCTACCCGGTGGATTATCAACATGTGTATGACTTTTGGGTAGCACATATATGGCTGGCATGCGGCAGTCCCGGGGGTCAGAAACCCGGCATCCTCACTGGTCAGAAACCTTTGTTCAATGGCTGTGGTACACATTTCTTGAGGCCGAATAATCTATTGGTCTATCCTTGCTGTTTCTTGGCCTTCTAGCCTGTGCTTATCCCTTTTAAATTATATTTTTAATTCTGCCATTCGTTTCGCAGTTCTCGTTCCTCTACTGTCCATTCCCTTGTCATGACTGGTTCGCTTCCATTAGCAGCAAGTCTTCAATACGGTTCTTTGCAATGTTTTTAAATGTATCCATGGCTAAGTTTCCCCCGCCCCCTCTTTGATTTTAAATAATTCTCGCTCTGTTTGGTCTTCTGCTTTTTACCTATTTGTGGTTCTCCGCTCAGTCCCTTTTTCCCACCTTTGACTATAAGCTCTGGACCTCTTTGCCTCACTCGCTTTGCTCAGTCTCTACTCCCTCTTAACGCTCTTCTACTTACTTTGTCGGATCAGTAAGACCGGGATAACCTAACGTTTGGTTTTTGTCCTCCAGTAACTTGTTGGAATACTGTGCAGTGCGAATGCGCTTTATGAAGGAACCATTCTGCTGACTGCGTCGACACAGCCCCGGCTCCTGTGTGGAGTCTTAGCTTGCTTGGATATATATGATGCCCCTCGGGAGTAGTTTCTCGGCTCCCCGATGGTGGTGCTTGTTGAGATGGATGCCACGTTGGTTGGCGTCCCAAGGCCACTTGAGGTCAGTGCCGCAGCGTGAGTTGCAAGTGCTGCAGCAGTGCGAGGTGCCTCGCTCCTTAAGCTTTGCCACAGGCCCCTCTCGCGGTATATATGCGAACTACTTCCTCTCCTTTGGGGAGTTAGGCACTCGGCAGCGCTCGTACCTCGAGCCTCAGCTTACGCCGACATGCTCTAGTTGCAGTAGGTCTCTGTCGTCTAAATTCTAATACTTGCTCATAAATATGGATTATGCGGCGCTCCTCTGAAGGCTCTCCCTAATTACAAGTGCTGAAGCCGGAGAGAGGCTGCTCATCTGTTTTCCGCTGGCAGGAGCAGTCTTTACAAGCAGCTCAATTGCTTCCAGTTTAGCCGGCAGAGCTGTAATTGGTACCCAGCGCTAGCAAATGATTGCAACCTCGCTAACTCTCAAAACAAACATCTAATTTGGGGGCTGGATATTAATAAGGTCGGGCGGGTGAGCGCAGTACTAATTCCTGCATTAGAGCGCATCACATTGGATGCCGTGCAGTCTGGTGCTGCGGCTGGACCCCGGGTTTCTTATCCGCGCTGCTCTTCCCATCCCGCGCTCTCATTAATTCATTGCAAATACTTTAGAAACCCAGTTAAACCCCCACCCCTGGCTCTTATTACCGTCTCCACCAAACACACTTTATTTACCTTTCCTCGACCCCACCCACCATCACCGATTTAGAGGGCGTATCCTCTAAGTTAACCCCTCCGCCCCCCAAAGAAGTCTATCTTTTTTTGGGATACCATCTTTTTCGTAGTGTACTTAAGACCAATGCTATTTGATGCCACTTCCTGTTTTGTCAAAGAGTGAAAGGTCGTGTATTATCGCTTCCCGAGGTGTCACTTTTGGGTGGGGTCAAATGACATCACTTCCGCTGATGTCATCAGAGGTCAAGGGTCGTGAGGTGGGTCACTTTTTTATAGGTGTCTCGGCCGATTTCTTGTCCCAATCTGACCCTGCTTAAGGGAAGTTAAGCACATTGTGATACTCTTCAAATATGCCAGCACAAATGCTCGCTTTCCCACACCATGTACATCACTCTGATGCTCTCCAGGTAGGTCTGCGCTTTAAACAATAAAATAAAATAAACGGAGTAGAGCTAAGTATTGGGTACAGGAAAGACCCACCCACCCACTTTCTCAGCTGGTCTGGTCATGCCTAGACAGCCATGGGTGTCACAGGAGCAGGATGGCAAGATCCTTGGCTGAGTCTTACTGGCCTACCACCCATTTCACAGCCCACCTATAGGGTGGTCTCATTCCACTGCAGTGATGGTGATCTGTGATGAACTAGATAAAGTATCCAAAGCCTCCGATCTGGGCAGACTGACCATGGGCAGACATTTGGTGGCCTGTAATCACATCTCATGTGACCACACACATTTCCAGTGGAGTCAGTTTTGCTGAGAACTCCATGGATTGCATATGAAAGCTTACCACATCCTTCCCCTGCTGACAGGCAGGCATCACCTCCCGCCATATATCCCAGTCTCCCCATTCACGCAGTGGGATGGCCTGATCCACTTGACCTAGTAATTTCAAGCACAGGCTCCTTGGTCCCTTCTTGCCATCTCTTGCCTTAGGGACCATACACACATTTGTCATTCGCACGCACAGGGGTTGGGGGACCGGCACTTGTCTGATGGTGCAGAATAATAAAGGAATCTGGATAGCACGCACAGTTTACGGGATTTCACTCGATATCAGGCACCGGCAAACTGAACGACTATGCAGATTCAGGTTAAAGGTGATACATTTTTTAGCATCCGTTGTTTTAAGGAAATATTTCAGACACTGCTCTGTCAAAGATGTTTGACATTTGTATAGCCCGTACTGCCATTGTTGGGGCATAGAAGTGCTACGGGGTGAATGGATCACCATAGCTTGAAAAAACATGAACATTTAAGAGCATTACTTTGCATATTAATATTACAATTTAGGCAACTGTTCCATTACTAGCACAGATGGCTACTTTTATAGCAATCACCGCCTGGGGCAGGTGGCCTACTTGGCCGGTAACAGCACGCCAACCCGAGACTCTTTGTTTGGGCCTTGGCAAGGGATGCAAGCGATTACCAGCCATGTACGCACCCCCATGAGGAGATGAGAGCTATTACCACCCTGCGGTTTTCCCAGGATACAAATACTTACCTTTGGTATTTTTGGGAGTTGGGCTCCACACATTGAGTGAGCCTAATCCGCCCCTCCGGTCCCGCTGGAGGTTTGCTGGGACCGAAGCACAAAGTTCCGGTCCAGCTGGAAAGTAAGGCGGAGGGTGTGGGGAAAGGGTTCGGATGTTATCGGTGGGAGTGCGGTTGGGGTGGGGTTGTGGAGAGTCAACCTGGAGAGGCTCCCTGTTGCCTCCACACAATTCGGATCATTCCACGCAGGGAAGGACCTCGGGTGGCTGTAAAGAGTGGGCGCTACACAGTGTATTCTTGCCCTCTCTTCTAGCCACCCGATTGATCGCCCTTCCACTGGCGCGAAATAGACATTATACTAGCCATTCAATGTAGAGTGTTCAGGGTCAGAGGGTATTGCTATGTCACTGACTGTGGTAGCTGGACAGGATTTTTCGTTGGTCTCATCTGTACTCTGGGTTGCAGCAGTACAGGGGGGAATGGGCTGTTATAAAGGAGTCCATCAACCCCATTTCTATGCAGTTGAGGGTTCTACTGTATTTTGCATGCAGTTCAAATGCACACTCAATAACATGAATTCTCATGCAATTTACATTTCTTATGTCAAAGACGAATTCGCTGCGTTTCCACTTGTTTGTAAAATTGAGTTACTGCTGTCAAAATGCTTTATATGGTACATCGTGTTTCACTGCTAAACACGTTAATGCAACAGGCATGTTTTATATTGGACACAAATATGCGAGCCATGCTGAGCCACCCCACCCCCGACCCACCCCCAAGCTCTGCAATAAAGCACGGGCTGTGATGCACTCTGGCTGCTGGCCTGGACCCCATGAATGTGCAATACGCATGATGATCATGCTGCAGCAGTGGCATGCCACACACTGTACTAGTTGAAAGATATATATGTTTTATTGAGGCCTTAAATCGTTCACCTAGTGTAGAAACAAGGGGTCCAGGCATCCAAATGTACCAGCCAACTCTGTGTGACAATTAATATTACACAAAGTAATGCTATCATAAGAAAATCTTCATTCTGGCTCTGACAGTATTACATTGAAGGCACTGTGGGTCGGAGGCTCTACCCATGCAGTGTAATCCTTCTAGTGTAATTGACCCTAGCTAATGTAATATCATTTTACTGAATTAAGTGCAGCTTACTGCTTCTCTAGGTGTCGATTGAGCATGCATCCCGTCTTCCTCTTCAAGTGTGCCCAGATCTACCTCCCATTTACTTTTGAGTTTGGTTAGCAGAGGGCATGTATGGTTAATAATTACTTGGTATAGAACTGATATTGCTCTCCTTTTCTTTTTCTTCTGCTTGTAGGTTTGTCTCGAATGGCGAATGTTACGGGATATCCCAGCATTCTCTCCTGCCTGAAATCATCGCGTTTTTCAATCATATTTATGTGTAATGGTCCTTTATTGTTAGATTATATTTCTCCACCAAGTTGCTGAAGGAAGCTATTTCACTAGGTTGCATAACATCTCTTACTGTTTTAATACCCCTGGTTACCCATTGAGGCTGGTTGCCTAGTTTCGTAACTTCAGGTAACTGGATTCTCCCACAATGGCAATTCTAATGCAGCTTCCCCTCCCAGCCCCCCCAATCCCATTGCCTGGGACTCTTCCTTCCTACTTCAACGGTTGTCTTCCCACTAGTGGTAGTTCTTTTCCTTGTGGACAGCCATAGAATACCTGTAAAGTCCGATGCGCCTCCATCAGTATCTGTTATAGTCTTATATGCACTTAGCCCGGACCCCCGGAAATCCATTAATTTGCTGCCACTAGTTGTGTTGCCCATTAGTATTTTTGTATATCCAGAAGACCCAACCCTTCCTCCCAGACTGACCTAGTTAACCTTGTAAGTGCTATTCTGGGGGATCTCTGCACCCATATGACCTCTCTTTGCAGGCTTTCATTCCCCTAAAAGAATTTTATGGGATTTTTACCGGGGTGTTTTGCAAAACGTACAATAGTTTTGGCAAGGCCATCGAGAAGTGATATTGGTCCGTTTGCACAATGTTTGACACCCTCCTGTTGTCTTGAGATTATCGGCTCCAAGTTCCTTTTCTGAGAATCCATACCTTCTACTTCCACTGATATACCCAAATAACGAAACGGATCGGTGGTGATCCTAAGCGAGCAGTTATCCAGGAATGAATTAATAACTTCTTTTACTGGGAATAATGCATGTTTCCCCAGTTAATCCTGAGGCCACTGTGAACCCCCTAATTCCTGCATCATCTCCATTGCATTTGGCCTCGAAATTTTAGGGTCTTCCAGCGTCCGCATATAATATTTGGTGCTTACCTTCCTGGGGCCATTTAAATCCAGATAGTATATGGCCTGTTCTAACGTTCTTCGGTAGGGATTCCATCAATAACAGGAACCACAGGGGGAGAGCAGACAGATCGGTCTCGTACCTCTCTGAAGGGGGAATTTGCTCAATGTATTCCTGTTCACCCTCACCATTGGGTTAATATATAATAATTTGACCATGATGTAAACTTATGGCCAAATCCTAGCTTTTCCATCTGACGGAGTTGAAAGCTTTGAGCTATGAGCGCATGGAAGCTCTACGATAGTGAAACCTTATCCCAGTGCATTATGCACTCTTCTCAAGTTCATCCTGGTGGCTGTGCCCAGGACGAAACCACATTGGTCCTGGGGGATCAGTTGCTCTATCACTTTAAATCAGCCTGTTTGCCAGAATTTTAGCTTGTATTTTGGTCTCACCATTCAGCAGGAATATTGGGCGGTATGCTGTGCATGATTCAAGGGGTTTCCCTTTCTCATGAATGACTATCGCTGCCCTTCTCACATCGTCCGCTAATTTGCGGTGTCTGTAGCTTTCTTGGACCATATTCCCCTTTGCATCTGCAACCTTCTCCCATGCTTTTTTCCAGAACTCGTTTGAGAGCCTGTTCACGCTGGGGAGTTTCCCGGATTGCAGTTGGCTGATAGCTTCCCGAGTGTCATCACATGTAAGTTCAGCTTCTAGCTCTTGTTTAGCCTCCCCCCGTTCACCAGGTGGCTGGATTTCATCCAGGTGTCGAGCACTGTTGTCTGTGCTTGGCCCTCCCCTGTCACGATAGAGCTCCTTATAGTATTGGGCGAAGGCTTCCATGATGTCTTCACCCCTTGTGCACATTTGTCCATTTCAGTTATTTCACTTATCCATCTAGTTACCCCTTCTCTCCTTTCTCAGCATGCAATCAGCCTTCATAATTTATCTGCTAATTCATACTGCCTCACCTTCTTATCCCAAATACCTTTTTTGCCTCATCCGTGTCCATTGTCCTGTACCTGGCCATTAGCTTAACAAGTTCCCTTCTGTGCTCAGCCATTTTGTTCCCTATGCAGTCTTCTTCCCTACTCTTTACTTTTTTCAACTGCTCGAGATGGGCTTGTCTCTCATTTCTGTGTCTCCCTACAGCCGCCATAGTCTACCCGCTTATTACTGTATTATAAGCTTCCCAGGTCATATTGTGGCACCTAACTGTCCCCTTGTTCAGTTGAAAATATTCCTGCGTACTTGCACGTAGGCTTTCCGTTATCTGTGGGTTGAAAGAACAAGCGTTTAGTCTCCATATTTTCTCCCCTCTTGTCTTTTACTGTAATAGTAATATAAAGCGAGGCATGATCGGAGATGCCTCTCGTAAGGTATTCCTCCTCTGCAACTCTGCCCTGTGGGATGTTTTAACCCACTAGGCTCTGCCCTGTGACATCCCTGTGTGCTGGTGGCACCCGAATCAACAAAATGACCGCAAAAGCCCTATGCGCGCCAAAACCTATAGAAATTGCACTTTGAAACCGGAAAAGATGGCTGCCAAATCTACTTTGCCTGTTGTCAGTAGTGGGAAGGAGACCTCACTGCTGAAACCTGTCACTGGGCTGCCTACCAGGGAAAAATGGAAACTGCATAAAAGGCAGTGCTTTATTGCAAGAAACCCAGAAATTGCTCTTAAACCCCTTTTTCTTGGTTGCTGAAAATACAGAATGCCAGTCCAAAACATCAGAAAACATCCAATATCTTTGCTGGGTGTTACCCGCCACTTCATTTAAGGAATCAATATGTACCCACAATGTCAGGAAAAGTGGAATCTATCATCAAAATATCCACAGTAAATAGTGTGCTTGCCTGTGAAAATCTGTCAAAATATGGGCGCAGTACCAGCGGCCGCTTGTGACTGTTTCAAAAGCCTGCATTTGAACTGCAAATTTGCACCATTAAGATCTAATGTCCTAAATCTAAGTGCTCTGTCATTAAGAGGAACAAAGGTTGTAACTATTTAATCTCCATGATTTAGAGACTGGAATCAGAGTTCTAACTGCTTGATTACAAATTTCAAGTTTTATTTTATATTAAGAAAATGTTATAAATTGACAGTGAATTTAGCTGAACTCAGAGACACCAAACTAGTTTTCCCCAGCTTTCCCCAACAAAAGGTATTTCTCCTGCTTCCCACCGAAGGCCAGGAACTCACATTCAGGTGTTGATGAAGAGGGGAGGAGATTTGGGCTGCTGCTCCTGGGAGAGACAATTAACCTTCCTTGGCTGAAAGGATATGCAGATTATAAGTGTCGACAGTGGCCTCTGCCAGAGGAAGAAGGCGGGGATTGCTCTTCAGCTAAAGAAACCTTTGGAGGCGGGGATAGACATTATTGTTGATTCTCAATGTACAGAAAGCATATTTTTGGAAAAGACTGATAAAGGACTGTGCAAATTTGTAAAAATAGTAAAATTACTGCATTGTTAATGTGATTTTTCTTTTTTTGTTTGTGCACGTTTTAAGAGGTGCCAGAAATCTGTGCGATGTTCTGAGAAGGCGCAGTGAAAATTCTGGTTCTGTAGCAAGTGCATTTATGTCAGAAGCATGAAACTTCATATCAGTATGCCCAGATATCATGCGCACATATGTACAAAATTGTGGACAAATCAGATGTGTCCCGGATAAAAAGTGCGAAAAGTTGTCAAATCCAGACCCAAGATCTCATAGAAACCAGGCTTGGGAGAGGGTGTGCTCCACAACACATTTGCTCTATATATGCTATTGGTATAAAGATTGTACACATGTAAAGATGTATTGTATCAAACATATATTTTATGTGCAAAAGGCAAAGGGGAGGATGTTTTGCCTCATAAACTACATCATCATGATGACACTCTGTTTTCTCCTCCAACCAAGGGAGAGAGCAGACTTTAGCCAATAGATTACCTAGGGGGTGCGCCTAGGATGATTCAGCTTACCCACCCCTTTATGAAACACATAAATAGAGACAGCTGAAGACCTAGAAAAACACACTCCACCCATCATCCCGTATTTGGCAAAGCACTTTGAAGGAGATCCATCCATACTCCTTGTTCCAGACTCCAAAAACTTTGTAAGCAGAAAGGCTCCTTGCATAGCTGAACCACTTTCAGCCGGGCCTAACTTCCAGAACCCATCCCTCAACTTAAAGGGGAAATCAAAGAGCAGCCAGGCTGTGCTGTAACTGCTTGCCTGCCAAAGAATTATATTCATAAGCAGAAGGGCAGATTAAACCCCGTCTGGTGCCGTGCTGTGCTGTGCAGACCAGAGAGCCATTGCAGATCCAGTCCAGTCATGCTGTGCAGTTTAGACCAGAGCACCTTGCTGTCCAGTCCTGCCGTGCGGTGTCCAGTGTGCCTTGCTGATCGCTGACCCGTCCAGTCCGGTGTGCCCAGCAGGCTGTCCCAGAAAAATCCTTGACCAGAATCCCTGACAGTTTCATTCAAAACATTGGAAGTGAGTATCCATAGTATAGGATTGTCACTGGCCTACGTACTGTCCATAGTCATCCCTATCCAAATCAAAGCTATCTTATATCCAGAACTGTATTGTTAAAAATCCTTTTTGTCTTGCCTGAACTCTCTTGCTTATCCTATAGTCCTTCTGTAATAATATTGTTAAAATCATCTTTGCGCTGATATATTTCTTCTGAAGAAGGCAAGCGTGTCGGCAGGCAAAAACTTGATCGGTGACGTCCTGATCTGGTGGCTGTGCTGCAGTTTGTTTCTTCATAGTTCATCCCTGGTGTAAAGAAACCTTGTTTGTATTTTAAAAGCGCATCTTTGTTTTACATTTTGCCTCTATCTGAAAAAAAACGACCTCCACGAAAACGTTCATAACTTCCTCAAATTTCATGCTAGAAACGAAATGTAAGTGTCTACTTGAACATCCTAAGCTTTCCAACTCCTTATAGTTTTCCCGCGATCGCGATTCCCGTGCGTGGAAAAGTTTGCCGCAAATATTTCGTTTGGCCAAAATCTATAACGTGAAAAATAGCTTTTCATTGCACCCGACCTCAAAATTCAGTTTTCAACTTGCTTAGTATTCTCAAATCATTGCTAGTGTTTGTCTGAACTCATACAAAGTGGCTCCCATTAGGATTTAAATAATTTCAGTGAATTTAACCATTTTCAGTGTTTTACCTATTGCTTCAAAACTAACTTTGAAACCATTTTTGACAGTTTGCCAATCATTCCTGTTTCCCTCTTGTGTTTGCTGCGGGGGAAATTGGGATTGATATATCGTATTGTTTCTGCATCCCTGAAACCTGTTCTCTCTCTTTCTTTCTATCTCTTTCTATTGCATATTGGGGGAATTGAGGGGTGTGCAGGCAGGGGGAAATAGCAATCACAAGCCATTTGATTGAACACGCATAAAAGTATTATTTCTGTACTGCATTATTTTTCCCATCATTGCTCCTTGTGATTACAGAGATTGTTTAGTGTGACATCACCCCATTGGTGATCATTGTGTACCCATTAAAATAGTGATATATATATATATATATATATATATATATATATATATATATATATATATATATATATATATATATATATATATATATATATATATATATATATATATATATATATATATATATATATATATATATATATATATATAGTGAAATACATAAAATATTTTAACTTTGCAAACCAGCCTGATTCCTGATTCAGTGTGACGGGGGGTGGGGGGGGTTGAGGGTTAAAAGAGAGGGGCGTGATATAAGTGGTACATCATTCAGAATAAAAGAACTCATCGACACAAATAAATAATTAAGGGTTTCAGTTGTGCATACCACGCTAGGCATTGACTTAGGTGAAGTGCCGGATTGAAATCACTTACAGCCCTTCATAATACTGGGAAGAAAGAAGTCTAATCTAAAAAATGAACTGTGGGCATTGGAAGAAAAGGAGAAGCCTTCCTCATTGGGGTGTAGCTTCCTCCACACATCTCTCAGCCCTGTGGCCTCTATGAATGTATAGAGCTTTGTACGAGGCAGCTCAGCCCTACACCGTTGCCTGGACCTCTCGTCCCAGTTGCACTGTTGTTAAAATTAACCAACCACTACTGTTATTTCCACTCTGCTGTCTTGTTAGTAATGTTTGCACTACTTGAAGGGTTTCCCTCCGTAGGTGCATATATGTTAAGGATAGTAATAGTCCCCCCCCCCCCATAGCTCTCCCTCAATCAGAATATTTCGAGGGGATTGGGTCCTCCGACGTATTCCATATCTATGACGGGTAATGTCCACAGCTGTGCTGCACAGCTGTGCTGCTTCGGAAAATCTTCGGCGTCTGCGTCCTGCGTCGATGACGTTGATGCGCCGTACCCGAGGACCTCCTCCGACGACCGATGGCACCTGATGTGATAAGTAGGCTGCACGACGCCCATAGCCTCAGTTCCGTTTTTTCCGCGAACGTGTTCGCTTCGTGAATCTCGGGACGCCTCGACTCTTTGGAGTTTGCGGTTTTCTTTTCGGTTCGTTGAACCTGTTTGGTTTTTTAGACCTGTTCGTGGCGATGTCTACTTCGTCTTCAACCCCGCGTCCGGTCTTCAAGAAATGCGGGGACTGCGGGTCCAAGATGTCGGTCACGGACTCGCACACCGCCTGCCTCTGGTGCCTCGGGGAGGCCCACGATACGGACTGTGTCGACTGCCAGTCACTCACGGCAAAGGCCTTGCGGGAACGCAAGAAGAAGCTGTCGGTAGGTCGGGTGTCTAAGCCCCGGAAGTCGCGGTCTGCGGGGCTTTCGACCGATGACTCGAGTGGCGACTCTCTGCGTCATCGTCGGAAGTCCAGTGGGTCTCCTTCCAGGAGTCGGTGTCGCCACTCCTCCGCCTCTTCGAGGCATTCCCGGAAGCGCCGGCATCGGTCGCCTTGCCCGTCCTCTTCCGAGGACTCCGCCCGTCGGTGGGTCGCTTATCCCTCCATGCAAGTGACACCAGAAGAATGGGCTTCCTTCGGGAAGCAGATGCTAGCGATTCTTGAATCGCAGGGCACCGGTCCGTCCGTGCCTCTGAGTGGGGTCGGTCGGCACCGGTCGAGAGACACTGCTCGTACGCCTTCGGGCTCGGGTGGTCGGCATGGCTTGCAGGGGAGGTCCCGCTCGGACAACGGTAGCCTTTCTCGCCATGCCCGTTCCAGGTCCCGGTCCTCGACGCGCTCGAGACCGCGTGATCCTGTGCAGTCTTCGAAGAAGACGTCGACTCCTGTGGCGCTGAGGTCGTCGACGATTTCTCTCGAGGCTCCGCCTCCGAGGGGGTCGTCGACGCTGTCGGCGCATAGTTCGTCGAGAGACTCGATCGGAGCTCCGGCTTCGAGGCCTGTGTCGACGCCGTCAATGCTGGCAGCTCAGCAGCTGACGTTGACGCTGATTCACTCGGCGCCGTTTCTGTCGACGCCGGCGCCGACTCGTTTGGCGCCCTCGACGCCTTTCGCCCCTAGAAAGGCTCTGGCTAAGGTCAGGCACTGCTTTGGTCCCCAGATGTCTTCCTCTCCTGCCTGGAGTACATTTCAGAGGGTGATGAAGGATCTGATGACTGCTTGGTTCCGGTACCTGATCAGCTTATCTCGGGCCATAGCCAGTTTGATGACCTGAGGCAGTCACTGCATGATGCCAGTGGACTGGACACCTCTCCGGAGGTGGACTTTTGTAGGCCGGAGTCAGGCACTAATGCCGATTCTTCATATCGGCGCCTTATGTCTCGGGTCACCGAGTACTTGGGTTGGTCAGCTCCCCCAGGGGAGTTTGTTCAGGATGATCTCACAGACATTCTTGATCTTGGTCCCCCCACTGACCCGGTTTTGCCGTTTCATATGGCTCTGCAGAGAAGGGTGGCGGCGGCTTGGACTGCTCCGGAGAGTCTCCCGGCAGTGGGCAAGTCTTTGTCGCGAAAATAACGTCCAGCCAGTAGCGACCCCTGCTACTTGTCCAGGCACCCCACTCCAGAGAGTTTGGTGGTGCAGGCGGCTACGGCCCCAGCAAAGCAGGCGTCGTATCCGACCATCCCTCCGGATAGGGACGACAAACGTTTTGACGGCTGGGCGAAGAAAGTGTTCAGGGGGTATGGCGCTTCAGGCGGCCAACTCCATATGTGCCTTGTCTCGTTGCACACACACTCTGTGGAACTGTGTTGCATTAGCGGCTGAACGTATTCCCGAAGGGGACGGTTTCCTTGCTATGGTTCGGGATGGCAAGGATGCCATGTGTGAGGCCGTTCAGTCGGGTTTGGACATGGCAGATTTTGTCAGCCGGTCCATGGCGGCGAGCACCGTAATACGCAGGTTTGCGTGGTTGCGGAAGTCTGGGTTTGCTCCTGATGTGCAGTCCCGGCTCCTCAACATGCCCTTTGACGGTGAACATCTTTTTGGCAGCAAGGCTGACGAGAGCTTTGAGAGGTTGCAGACCTCCAAAGCTGCAGCGAAGTCATTGGGCGCCGCAGTTCGCCAACCTCCGCCTTTTCATCCTAGGGGACAGCAATGGAGGGGAGGTTCCTTTCGCTATTACTCGTCCTTCAGTAAAGCGAGAGGAGCTAGCAGTCAAAGAGGCCACCGTAAGAGTGCCAGAGGTGGAAATAAGGGTACTCGGGGTGCCAAGGCCGCTCGGGCAGTTGCCTCTTTGCCCTGAGGCAATGCCGCAGCTGCTACCACTCAGACATGAGGCCAGGTCCCATGGTTCGCCCGGTTGGGGGAAGGCTGGCGCAGCATCTTGTAGAGTGGCGAGCCATTACTTCAGATGTGTGGGTTCTGGAGATCATAACCCACGGCTACTGTCTTCCTTTTCAGCAGAGGCCTCACGACAATCCACCTGGGAACCTCTCTTTGAAGAGTCCAGATCCGCTCCTTGCTCAGGAAATTCAAGCCCTGCTGGAGAAAGGCGCCATAGAACTGGTGCCTGTAGCGGAGAGGAACAAGGGATGGTATTCCCCTTATTTTTTGATTTCGAAGAAAGACGAGGGATTGAGACCCATCATGGACTGGCGCGGTTTGAACAAACACCTCAGGAAGGACAAGTTCAAGATGGTTACTCTCTCTCAAGTCCTCCAGGCCCTTCAACTTCAGGACTGGTTGGTGTCTCTCGACCTCCTGGATGCTTACTTCCATGTGCCAATCCATCCCAAGCACAAGAAGTACCTGAGGTTCGCGGTTGGCGACTCGCACTTTCAGTTTTGGGTCCTGCCGTTCGGATTGACCTCCGCCCGAGGGTTTTCACCAAGCTCATGGTGGTACTGGCAGCGCATCTCAGGAAAGGGGGGATTCACGTCTACCCCTAGCTGGACGATTGGTTGATCAGGGGGAGCTCTCCCGAGCAAGTCCTGGATCATCTGTCCGTCACCTGCCACTCCCTTCACAAGCTGGGCTTCTCCCTTAATTTAAAGAAGTCCCATTTGACACCAACGCAGCGGCTCCAGTACATCGGAGCAGTGCTCGATACGTCCCTGGGGCAGTGTTTTCCTCCCCAGGTGAGGGCTGTTCACATTCAGCAAATGGTGCACAAGTTTCAACTTGCCCAGAATCTCCCAGCATCTGAGTTCTTGAGACTGCTCGGCCTCATGGCATCCTGCATTCTTCTGGTGCCAGAGGCTCGTCTGCGGATGAGATCTTTGCAGTGGGCACTCAAGCTCCAGTGGTCTCAGTCCTCCGGCAGGCTGTAGGACCCTGTTCAGGTGCCGCCCTCGGTCGCCCAGGACCTTTTGTGGTGGGCTGTCGAAGGCAATCTGATGAAGGGGGCAACCATTTTGGCTGCCCTGGCCGGAGGTGGTGATCGTGACGGACGCATCCCTCACGGGATGGGGAGCTCATGCCAACGAGTTGACAGTCAGCGGTTGTTGGTCTCCGTCGGAGTCCAGACTCCATATCAATCTGTTGGAGCTGATGGCTGTCAGGCTTGCCCTGAAGGCTTTTCTGCCGACTGTGCGAGGAAAGAGTGTCCTGATTCTAACGGACAACACGGTGGCCATGCACTACCTCAACAAAAAGGGGGGGGGCAGGGTCACTTCCTCTGTGCAGGGAGGCGATGCAGCTCGAGTTCTGGGCCATCCAGCAGGAAGTTTCGATCCCGGCTGTTCATATGGCCGGAGACGACAACGAGAGACGGCGGACGCTCTGAGCAGGCAGAGCACGATCTCTCACGAGTGGGAGCTGGCTCAGGAGATTCTCCTGGAGATCTTCACCCTTTGGGGGAACCCTCAAGTAGATCTCTTCGCCTCCAGTGTCAACCGGAAGTGCGAAAGGTTTTGCTTGTGGGAATTTCCTCCAAAAGGAGCCTTAGGAGATGCGTTTGTGGTGGAGTGGTCATTCCCACTGCTGTACGCGTTTCCTCCAGTCCCCGTCATCCCGCAAGTACTGCAGAGGTTACGGAGGTTCGGTTCCCAGATGATCCTCATTGCTCCGGCGTGGGCCCGGAGGACGTGGTACCTGGACCTTCTCAACTTGTCCATTTGCCCTCCACGTCATCTTCCCTACCGAGACAATCTACTCTCACGGGAGGGGGGTCAGGTTCTCCATCCAGAGGTCAGATCCCTCAACCTTCACGCTTGGCTTCTGAAAGGTTGAGGTATAAGGATTGGGACGTCCCTGAAGACGTGATGGAGGTGTTGCTCTTGGCCAGGCGGCCGGCAACAAAGTCTCTGTACCGTTGCCGTTGGAGAAAATTCTGAAACTGGTACAGAGTTAAGAATGGGGATCCTTTTGAGTGTGACATTCCCATGGTTCTGTCTTTTTTGCTTTCTTTGGCCCACAGGGGCTTGCAAGTGGGGACCATTAAAGGTTACCTGGCGGCGCTGTCCATATTTAAGCGCTCGTCTGAGTGTTCCTATTTTAAGATTCCTTTAATTTCTCAGTTTTTGAAAGGGCTCACTAATGTGTTCCCTCCGTCACCTTTTCTGGTGCGCGGTTGGGATTTGAACCTTGTTCTTAAGTTTCTTATGGGTGTTCCGTTTGAGCCTTTACATTCTTGCTCTTTGAGACTGCTAACTCTTAAAACTGTGTTTTTGGTTGCGTTTACTTTCGCTCGCAGAGTGAGTGAGTTACAGGCACTTTCAGTTAAGCCACCCTTCACTGTGTTTCATAAGGACAGGGTTGTCCTTCGAGTTCGTCCTTCTTTTCTTCCGAAGGTGGTTTCGGAATTTCATTTGAGCCAGAAGGTTGTTCTTCCGGCGTTCTATCCTCCTCCACATTCTGGTAAGGAAGAGGAGAGGCTCCATAGGCTTGATCCTAGGAGAGCGTTGAGCTTTTATATTTTGCGCATGTCCCGGGTCAGAGTGGACTATCAACTTTTCATTGGTTACGCTGGAAAGCGTTTGGGACAAGCTGTGACGAAACAGACTTTGTCTTGTTGGATTATTTTAGCTATCTCCGAGTGTTACCGCTTGGCGGGTAAGGACCCTCCGGCTGGCTTGCGGGCCCATTCTACCAGGGGAGTGGCTGCCTCTACTGCCCTGCAGAGGTGTGTCCCTATTCGTCACATCTGTGATGCAGCCACCTGGGCTTCAGTACATACTTTTGTATGTCACTACTCCCTCGATTCCATCAGAGGGCAGGATCTGACCTTTGGCAAGGCAGTCCTATATTCCGCAATTTGATTGGGCATGCTAAATTTGTGTTCTAAATTCTTTTCCCACCTCCTTGCTTGGGACTGCTTTGGGAGTCTGTCATAGATATGGAATACGTCGGAGGACCCAATCCCCTCGAAGAACAAGTTACTTTCTTAACTGGTAACGTTCTTTCGATGGGATGGTCCGACGACGTATTCCATATCGCTCCCTCCCTACCTTCCCGTCTGCAGAATTTCTTTTGCGATTACAGCTTGCGTTTCACAAGGCCTTGTGTGTCTGACTGGCAGAAAACTGGTGGCACACGTTCTGGGGGAAAAAACTATACTGAGGCTATGGGCGTTGTGCGTCCTACTTATCACATCTACTTATCACATCGGGTGACATCGGCCGTCGGAGGAGGTCCTCGGGGACGGCGCATCGGCGTCATCGACGCAGACGCCGAAGATTTTCCAAAGCAGCACAGCTGTGGGCATTGCCTGTGGGCATTGCCTGTCATAGATATGGAATACGTCGTCATTACCAGGTAAGAAAGTAATTTGTTCATCTGCCTTCCTTGTGCCTTCACAGCTTGTCTACCGATGAGGGGAGAGATCTCAGAATCCTAGTGACCACTCGCCTTGATAATACCCTAAATGTTTGACTACATTATATTGTGATAGTTCTAAAAAAGACGAATGCTGACAATATATTGGAGGAGAGGAAATTCTCAAACTGACAAGTATGAAAGTCGAACATTAAGTGATCAGAATGAGATATATCTGAAATCAGTACAGAGCGTGACGGACAACGCTGTTTGGGAAATGGATAAAAAGTGGAAACTATTACCTTGGGAGAAGCCCCCAGGTACTAAGGCTTGAAGGTAGGAGACAGCCCACCCCAGATAAGTGTAACAAATATTGTGAAATCAGACTGTCAGTGGAACTAAATCACAAAAAACAAAATCCAATACCAAGAACCTGGGAGAGAGGGACTCTTAGTTTGGAAAAGTTCATACAATACCTAGGGTCTGTGAATACTCAAGAATATAAGAGACATACACGTAAAGACCCAGGTGTTTTTGAGAAACAATTTCAAGGAAAACTGTCATAAAGCTAGCTGGCATTAAAGAGAATGTGAGGCCCACAAGTATATGGCAAGAGTTACATGAGCTCATGAAGGAAACGTCAAGAGACTATCACCAAAGAGAACTTAAAGAATCCTATATTCTGAACAGAGACATTTGTTTATCAATAACCACAGGAGATAAGACACAGCTTAAAGAGAATGCGGCTGGGACAAAGGCAAAAGAGATGACCAGGAGAAGACACATTCTTGTGACCTATTTTGTGTTATTCATATTAATGGTAGGGGCAGATAGAGGTAGGTTTTGGACTCAGGACAAATTATACTTTTTGACTTTGACAACAGACCAGCACCTTTAGTTAATTTAGATGGGCAGGGTGGTCCCTTTAGTAATAGGGAAAGATAGGCATAACATGTTCTCAAAGTGTCAGACTCCTTCTTCCGACCTGCCACAGTATCTTCCTCCGGTAATGCCTATTCTCTGTATTTATAACATGTAACTTTCCCACCAAAATGCCCCCTTCCCCTTACTGTCGCCCAACTTGAAGCACCTGTCACCCTTAAAAGCAAGATAACTTTCAACGTTACCTAGTGGTGAGTGTCTTGGTTGAACAACTGTTAAGTGCACCCGGCTTGGCTCGGAATACCCGAAGTTCTTCTTCCGGTCTCTAACCTGGCCGGTTCATGTCTATATGACTAGATCCTGTTCATTCTTTATCCTCTGTTTCCTCATGATACCAGGGTTTCCCTCTCCCCATGCCCATTCTTTAAATCTGCACTGGTTTTCTGTGACCTGCCCCCTTTCTTACAGCCTAGCGAGTCTGTCCAGTCCCATGCTTCTTCCGGGCTGCTAAAGAATCTTGTCCCCTGCAGGCCCATTACTCTGTGTACAGCGTGGTACAGCATTGTTTACTTCATGTGGTGGCCCTGTAAACTTCTCTTGACCACTTCAAACGATTGTTGTCTTCTGTACAGCTTTGGTAAAGTCTGGGTATACTGCCACTTTTGTTCCATTCACGACAGACCCTTTCTTCCTCGCTGCTTGTATGATCACATCCTTGTCTTTGAAGTTGAATAGCTTAGTGATAATGGGTGAAGGTGCGCTCCTGGGCGGGGTTGTTCTGCTCGGAACTCTGTGGTCTCTCTCCACTGACAAAGAAGTTAGAGACTTCGTTCTGACCCACCCATTCATTTATCCAGGTAAAGCTCCATCCAGTTTTTCGGGCTGGTCTGTTATTTCTTTATTTTTTTTATTTGTTTTTTGTTGAGATTTCAGCTTCATTACACAGTAACATATTCATTAATCAATGTAAAAATCAACAGCAATATTTGATAGTACATTCAACATCAAGCTGTTCAACCAAGCTGTTCAACCAATATACATCCACGAAACATTTCCAATAAATACCAAGTAGTTGCTGGTTATTAGTAAGTGTCACGGCAGTTCTAGTGTTTTCCAGTTAAATATTCCATGTTGGTTACATCTATGAAGGGGTCCAGGGCCTATACATTTGTCGTATTTAGTGGTAATGGGTAAATGGGAAAGTAGGCAAAAGCAAATGGAAGCATTCAGGGTTGTTTATCATCTGATGCATAAAAGACTGATTCAATAAAGTCTTTCCAGGCCTTTAGGTTAAGAGCTGTGTTCTCGTGTACCTGTACCACACTGATCCATGCTTTTGTTTCGGCCACCACCAAATTTCGGATTCCCTGAACCATGCATCAAAAAGCTGGCCCTTTTTTGATTTCCAGGACATTACCAAACATCTTTTGGCCAGTATAGATCCTAGATCCATGAATTTAGTAACATGTTTGTGTTTATGCAATCTAGGGCATATAACCAAGAGGTATTCAAGCAGGGTCCAGTGGTACCTTTTAATTCCAGTATCCTCACAGGTCTGTTTGATTCGGGACCAGAAGCGCTGTACCACAATGCATGTCCACAACATTTGCATAAGATGGACATCATCCTGGTGGCACCAGTGGCAGGTGGAAGGCGTACCCTTTTTAAATTTGGCAACTCTAGAGGGGGTCATATATGTGCGATGGAGCACATTAATTTGTATTAACCTGAATCTGGTGTTGCAGGACAAATTCTGAACAAAACTTGACGCCAATTCCCATTGGTTATCTGTGATTACTCAGCCGAAATCTGTCTCCCAGCGTGCTTTCAGTTTGGTGGGTTTAACACTAGCTCTGTCTAATAAATACATAGTCTGAATACAGCCCTCCAGCCATCTTCTAATGCATACATTAGGGCCAGGAAAGCATTTTCCTGCAGCTCAGCATGCCATTCACTGCAGTTGCGCCTAGCTACCTTTGCCACCCTCGTGTATCTCAGGAATTGTCCTCTAGATAGTCCCTCCCATTGCATAAGGCTGATCACAACTCTCAATGACCCGTTTCTTTACATGTCACACCAGGTAGTTATACCCGCCCTTTCCCAGCATCAAATATCTGTTATCTTGTCTAGATTGACACATGTCTGTCAGAATCGGTACATTGTGGGAGTAAGGGTGTTGCAGTCGAAGTAACTTTAATACGCTAGACCAAATCTGTCTAACCACGTGTAGTATCACAGGCTGAGGATCAGTGTGACATATCAGGAGCCACAGGGCCTCCCTGAGACAAGCAGGACTCACCAGTGCGTTAAGTAGCTCATGTTCAAATGTAAATTCCTCTGACAATCATTTCGTGATAAAACTTAGCTGGACAGCCAAGTAGTAAAACTCCAGGTGTGGGAAGGCAGGGATAAAACATTTAGAGGCAATCTGTGCCTTTTCAGGCCCCACAGAAAGTCCCGAAGTATGCCTTCACGATTACGAAAAATGTCAGCTTCTATGTAAAAATGTACATTGGTGAAACCATATAGAAATCTGGGGAGGATGATCGTTTTGGTAATAGCCACCCTGCCCATAAGGGAGAGAGGTAACCAAGACCAGAAGGCTATTGACCTCTTAACACCCTCCACTATCCTTTGTGTGTTGAATACATGCATGTCCGTAGGGGGTGTGTGCAATTTATATTCCCAGATAATTTAGGGAGTGTTTCCCATTTCATTCCCCATTCCGGTAATGCTGCTGTGTGTCCCTGCGTTGTCCTTCCATGAGGAAAAATACATGATTTCAGCTTATCAAAGGAAATCCCTGATAACCTGCGTCATCTAGGACATCAATACTATTGCTAGGTTATTCCTTGTTTCACACAAGTAGAGCAGCACATCGTCTGCATATAAAGAGACAAGGTGTGTGGATCCCCCAATTTTAATACCGGCCTCCAAGTATTCCTGCCTTAAATGCACAGCCAGTGGCTCTAAAGCTAGTGTAGTGTATAGAGCATGGGTGAGAGCGGGCATCTTTGGCGTGTTCCCCTTTGTATAGTCCATTGTCGCAATATCTGTCTGCCAGATCTTACCCTGCAGTTGGGGGAAGTGTATAAAAGATTCATCCAATGAATGAAGTTCCCTCCAAATCCAAAACCCTGTAGTGCTGCCATTTTTCACTTGCAGTATACTGACTGAAAAGCTTTGACAGCGTGCATCGACACCACTACCTAGTGTCCAGTGCAGGAGTTGGTTTGATCAATGACATGCTGCCATCTACGCAGATTCAGTGTGGTATTACGGCCAGGTACAAACCCACCTTGATCAGTGTGTATCAGAGTTGAAATACATTTGCGGAGGCGTACAGCTAACATAGTGTTAAGTAGTTTCACGTTGTAATTCAGCATAGCTAGGTGGCGATATGAGTCGCACGTCTCAGCAGATTTTCCAGGTTTAAGGATCGGTATTGCCAGTGTTTCCCGCATGGTGGCCGGAAGTATCTTTGTTGAAAGCCTCTTCAAATACCTTTAATCGTGTGGGGACTAAAGTGGGTAGGTACATTTTTTAAAATTCTGCTGGAAGGCTATCGCCTCCTGGCTCTTCTGGAGTAAAGGGTTGATCCAGAAAGTCTTTTTGACTGACAGTGAGTTTCTGGAGTCGGTTTATTGCAAAGACCTCAGCTATTTCTTCAGGAGGTATTTGTGAATCCTGTCTGTACAGTACTCCTATGTCCCATCCCATTTCATCCATCCTGTATGGGCCTTCCTCGCGAGGGACGGGAACGGAACAATTTTTCCACCAGAAAAATACATTTCCCATTTAAATTTCATGGCGTGCAGACCCAGGAGCGCTGGTTCCTTAACCCTGCCACCGACACCACACCTCAGTCCCCTTTTCCGTGTTGACGGGAACGGACTGCTCCACCAGCGCTCCTAGGTGAGGCCTAGCCACGTAATTCCACGCACTTTCCCCGGAATCTAATCTTTTCTTTTTATTTTACAGATTTGCAAACACTGTCCACCGGTGCCCTAGTTTGTCCCCGCGGCATGTCTGCTCCGACTTGCTTTAGCCAGACGCCCTTTGTGCAATGGTTACTTCCCTACAGCAGATCCCCATGCACTCTGTCTCAGATGCCTTTGTGAGGACCACGGTTGGGACGGAGGCTCCGCGTGCGACTCCCTCATGCCTTTGTCGCGGAAACACCACCTTAAGCGTTGGAGGGAACTGTTCAACAGGACTCCTCCTTGGAACATCACGGACAAAGTCTGGAGGAAGACACAAGATAGCTCTGTTTTTTTCTAAGGGACCCCGTAGAGGTGATGCCTTCCCGAGGAAGCCCTCTGGCGGGAGGGGTCAGTCTGGCCCTCCTCGCACCGGAACAGGGGGCACCGAGGCTCACACAGCTACCAGTCCCGCAGCTGAGGTACTGCCCTGATACCGGGTCCTTACTCAAGGAGGCACCTTTACACCCAACCAGCACTACTAGCTGGGAGGCCGAGGGTGCACAGCCTACCAGGTGTACACCTGAGGTGCAGGGCCAGTGCAGTCGGGCATTCAGGCCGAGTCTAGGAACATGCTGGCTGCAGGTCCACGTGCTCAAGGCGTGGACAAAATGGCAGTGGCTCGAGACAAACTGGCCGCTGCTGCCGATCAGCAAAGGCGGGAAGCATTGCAGGCAGGCGCGGAGGCCCATCAGCCCCGTGATCAACCAAGGAGAAGTTTTGCTCCTAGGGCAGACTGGGTACCACTGACGCCAGTCACCTGCTCCATGTCTTATCTCTACATCTCGGGTTCGAGGTACAGCAACCCTGTGTGCGGCAAGGGCTGGGGAGGCAGCTGGCATAGTCACCCCTGCTCCCCTGTGCAGGATTGCACACAGCCGGCATGTGAGGACAGGTTTTTTGACACATTTATGTCCCTCATGCAGTCCCCTCAAATAGGCTCAATTCTCAGGGGCATTATTACAGACATATTAAGTACACCAGCGCAACCCACAACACAGCCCATGCCTCGTGCAGTCCGTTCCTAGGGCTCCAGCAGCCGCAGTGCAGGTGCAAGCCCCCACCACGGATGAGCCCGAAAGGTGACTGGCGCCAGCCCCCCAGGGGCAGAGGACCAGAAGGACACAGACGAGGAGGAGCAGGACACTCCATCCTCGTCAAAAGCCTTCCAGGACAGGATTGCTGGCCTGTCAGAATACCTGGGCATCCTCCAGCCTCAATAGGAGCTCCCTGAAGCAAGAGTTCTGGCAGAAGTCCTGAGCATCAGGGCGGAGGCGAGGTCTGGCATCCCCCTACAGAAGAATGTGGAGCTAAAAAGGGCTGGCTCAAGTCCTACTCCACGCAACCAGTCAACAAAAAGCTGGATGCTAGGTTTGGCAGTCCTAGGGGCACAGCATACTGCACTCTACGCACCCGCAGCCTTTCATCAGTTATAGCTGCAGCTTCCATGTATGACAAGCCTCAGGCTTCCTCATCTAGTACGGCCACGACAGCCCTCCTGAACAAGGAAGAGAAGACTCTCGAATCATACAGCAAGGTCTACTCAAATGCTGGGCTGCACCTCAGGCAGACGCCATCCTCGCTGTGGCTAATCAGCGCCTGTGGAGGGAGACTTTCTGCCTGTCATCCCTAAGGATAAGCAAGCCTCATTCAAAGCGGGTCTTGTTGAGACGAAACCCGTGGCTCAGGAAACTATGGGGGCTTCCGTAGGCCACATTGACATGGCTAACAGAGCAATCTGTCTGGCAACAGACATGAGACGCACGACTTGGCTGAAAGCTGCCAGGTTCAACCCGGTTATGTAGGATGGAATCCTCTATCGTCCGTTTGAGGATGGGTGATCTCTTCCACTCCACTGATGAGGAGCTCGATAAGAAGAAGAGCAGCTCTCAGACAGCAAAGTCTCTGGTCATTCTTACAAAACCGGCAGCTAAACCTTTCTCACAGACTCAGTGCCGCTCAGACAAGTGGCGTTCATTTGGCGGCTCCTGCGGGTTCCAGAAAGGCAAAGCCCGACAGCCGGAGAGGTCTCCCAGTCAGCACCAGAGAAAATAGGCATCAAATAAGGGGTTCTTGCAGTCCCCCCTCCTCTTAATCAGCCTCTGACCAGAAGCAACAATGACGCTCATTTCAGGTCTACAGCAGCCCAGTCGGGGGCAAACTGGCTCTGCACAGTCCGGCTTGGCGGGCAAAGTTTGTGGATGCATGGGTCATCCCAGTGATGTCCTGAGGCTTCCAGCTGCCTCTTCCTTCTCCCCGTCAGAGTTCCCCTCCCCTGCCAAAGAACGGCACACCATCACCCCTTGTAGAGAGCGAAGCAGTAGAGAAGGCCCACCCTCCCAGCAGGGACAGGGCTTTTACTCCCGCATCTTTGCCATCCAGATGAAGAACCAGACTGGCCTGTGAGTGGTATTGGATTTGTCTTCCTGAATCTTTACCTACCCTTGCAGAAGTTCAAGGTGTTAACGACAGTGCTCATTGCTGAGACATTGTGTGGGGGAAATTGGACATGTTCCCTGGACCTGAAGGACACGTATCTCCACGCTCCCATTGTGCAGCCTCACCTGGACTTCCTCAGGTTCCGAATGGGCCTGCATTTCCAGTACAAGGTTCTGCACCTTAAGTTAAATTCAGCTCAGAGAGTATTCACAAGGCTCATGAATGCAGTGGCAGCTGTTCTTGGGTCGGAGGGGCTGCAAGTCTACCCGTACATCGACGAATGGCTAGTTAGGCGTACTTCATGAGAACAGGTTTGAGACTCACTCAGTGGACAGGCACCTCTCTACCCTATTCGACCATGGATTTTCGATCAACTGCCAAAAGTCTCAGTTCACCCCTACACAGACGCTAGTGTTTCTGGGCCTGTTGTGGGACACACAGCAGCAGATGGTTTTCCCCACAGGGGACAAGTTGACACCAATTCGATTGGCAGTCTCCCATTTCCGCAGCAGGTCAGTCGCCATAGCAACACCTTCTGGGTATACTAGCAGCATGTCTCCTGGTGGTCCCGTACACCAGGCTCTGCATGAGGATGCTCCAGTTGCATTTTGTGGATTCTTGGGATCAGGAATCTGGCTGTTTGAGGGCCCCGGTCTCAAACCCACAATATCTGGTCCACTACCTCAGATGGTGGCAACAGGAAAGGAACATTCTGGTGGGCAGACTGTTCCGTCTTCTCCCCCATAGAGTACACTATTACCATGGATTCCTCACTCCATGGATGGGGAGCCACCCTGGGAGCGCACTCGGTGCATGGCCTCTTGACCCCCGCCAATCGGGAGAATCACATCAACTGGCTGGAGCTCATGCCTGTACAGTTGGCACCCAGATCCTTTCTACCTACCATCAAAGGCAGGTCGGTGTGCATCTAGACAAACAAAACAAACCTGCATGCTCTATATCAACAAACGGGGGGGGGGGTGGGAGGGGAGGGCACCAGATCCCTGCAACTGTGCGCATTGACCCTGGAGATCTGGGAATGGGCTATCAGCCAAGAAGTGTGGCTCTTAGCGGTCCACGTTCCGGGTAGTCCAACCTGGAGGCAGACAGGCTCAGTTGCCTGGCCGTTGACAATTACGAGTGGCAAGTGATTGGGAGAGTCCTCCAGGAAGTGTTCAGCAGATGGGGCCACCCAACAGACCTGTTTGGGACAGTACACAATTGGATGTGCCAGCAATTCACGTCCTGGGTAGGAAGGGGATGCAAATCTCTAGGGGAGGCACTCCAGATACCCTGGGACGGGATGTGGGCATTTGCATTCCCACCCACACCGCTCATGCAGAAGGTAGTGAGCAATATCAGGAGCTCCAGGAACCTCAGGATCATCCTTGTGGCGCTGCGCTGGCTGACGCAGCCCTGGTTCTCGGACCTGTGACAAGTGCCAGCAGTCGGGCTACGTGCAAGCAGTATAAATGTAAATGGACAGGATTCTGCTTTTGGGCTAAGGAACAGGGGGTGAACCCACTGACATGCACCCTCAACCAAGTCTTGTCTTAATCTTGGCCTATCTCGCCAGGTCGGGAGTCCAGTTCGATACTTGCAGAACGTACCTGGCTGCTATCTGTGCATACAGGAACTCCGACTCTCTGATCCTGTCTTCGGCCAATCGTACAGTAAAGAAACACTTGAATGGTTTGACCAGGATCTTCCCATCGGTCAAACTGCCTCATCCCATTTGGGATCTGAATTTAGTACTAAGCGCTATAGCATGCAAACCATTTGAACTCCCGGCCATTGCAGGCATTAAGGTGGTCACTCTGAAGACAGCCCTTCTGGTTGGACTTCCGTCAACTTGCAGAGTGAGTGAGATCCAGGTGTTAGTCGCCTCAGAACCATACATTTACAAAAAGATAAGGTTGTGCTCTACACGCACCGCAAGTTTCTTCCAAAGGTCGTATCATCCTTCTATATCAACGAGGAGATTGTGCTCCCAACATTCTTCCCGCACCCCAAGGAAGATGCAGACTGCCTGGATGAGGAGCAGTTTTGCGGCACCGTTTTGGGCTCTTTGTGGTTTGTTGAGTTGGTATGCCGCAGCTCCTAGGTATAGGAAATTGGCATAGTCCAGTTTCAACATCACAATAGACATAACTGCTGCAAGCCTGTTCGGGTATGAGAGGTAGGGAAAAATGTGTCTGAGAAGTTTGAGGTGGTAGTTACAGCATTTAGAAAAGTTGTTGATCTGACGGGAGAGGGTTTGGCCTGAGTCCATAGTGCAGCCTAGGTTCTTCACTATATCAGAGGGGGGCCGAGGGATGGGGGCCATAGGAGCGGATGTGGCAGAAGGACAGTACTGCCACACACCATGACTTCAGTATGATCAGGCTTCAAAAGGAGTTTAGTCTCGTTCATCAGTCAATATCGCAGAGACAAGCTTCAAGATCTGGATGGGGGTTGGTGCCTGACTTGGGAATTCTTAGGATAATTCGGGTATCGTCAACGTAGTTGTAACAGGAGATGTTGTACGTGCAGATGATTCCTAGTAGAGTGGTCATATAGAGATTGAACAGGAGAGGAGATAGGCATGCACCTTGGGGTACTCCAATGTTCACCAAATGAGCAGCTGCGACAAAAGGGGAGAGGATTGTTATTTCTTTCCTGTTGCTGAGGAAGGAGGCAATCTATTTGAGAGCCGCTGCCATGGATACCTAGGGAGTGAAGCCGGTCAAGGAGGATTGAGTTCTCTAAAAAGGGGAGTCTTAAAGAGCTTCAATGGGCAGTCGCCACACTGGGATAGGGGTTCTGGGTGTCCCATTATCCCATGTAACCATCAAAGGGGAGTTCACCTACACTGTGCGGACCATATATTATGCACTGACAAATTCGGCAAGCTTTCTTGCTCCCACAAAAATATAATCTGTTTTGGTGTGCAGCTTGTGGGGAGATGAATAAAAAGAATACCTTCTAACCCCTGGATGTAATTCCCTCCAAACATCTACCAGGTCTAGATTAGTAATTGTGATGTTCACAGTGTTAGTAGCCGGGGACGGGACTTCCCAGGGAGGCTAAGATATAACCAGCGTTGTAACTTGTACACCGTTTAAATCACCACCCCATATAAAGAAGGCATCTTGTTTTGAAACAATGTGAGTGCACAGTATCCGAAAATTAGATGGTATCATATGATTTGGGAAATGAGTCCACAATGGATACCAAAATGAAACCTACTTAGGTTAGGATCACACCAAGGAATGATTATAGAGAAATCAGTAGGGAAGGGTACGGATAACATGTCAACATATCTTACTCTTACGTCACGTCCCCTTTCTTCCATACTGTGTGGGCGTCCCTTCCAAGGGACGGCAGACGGCATCTTTTTAACCAGAACAAAACCTTCCCGTTTAAATTTAGAGGTGCACAGGGGCACGGCCCAGGGAGCATGCGCTGCCCTGACTCCGTCCTCTGGTGCCACACGTAAGTCCCCTTTTCTGCGTCGATGGGAACGGGCCCAATTCACCAGCGCTCCTGGGTTTGGCTTCGGCCATGTAATTCAACGCGCAGATACTTCCTCTGTCTTTTTTGTCTTGTTTATCATTCAGGTACTCTGCTCCTCCCATGCACATGTCGACTACTACAGGGTTTAGCAGGTGTCCATCCTGCAAAAGGTTGGCAATCATGTTTGGCGTGTGACTCGCTGTCCTCGAAGGCACTGAAGAACAGACTAGCCAGGTGGAGGGAGCTCTTCCAGAGGTCGCCTCCAGAGGATCTCAAGAACTTTGTGACGCATCGAACCAGGCCCAAGGTTGGGCCGATATTCTCCATCGCACCCCGCAAGGGAGACTCCTTCCCAGGGACTCTCCCGCTCAAGAGGGACCGGTCAGGTCCTTCTATGGGCATGTGCACCAAGGCTGATTCAGCTACCGGCCTTCGGGTCGAGGGATCCTCTGATCCTCCCGGGTGCAGTGTTGAGGGACCAGAAGGTTCTTTTACTGGGTCTCCACCCGAGGGGCTCCACCCTTTTTACCAGCACCATGGCCAAGGGGTTACACCCTTATACCGGCAAAAAGTCTGAGGGGGGTACCTAAATGCAGCTCTACTGACCCCCGGGCCCTGTACCCCAGCCTCCGGCGCCAACTTTTCCTCCACAGCATCCTCCCGATCCTCAGGATACGGATGAGGACGATCATCCAGACATGCCATCCTCAGCCAGGGCCTTCCACGAACGTCTTGCTGGTCTGGCGGAGTACTTGGGCCTCCCCCAGCCAGAGGTAGAGCAGCCCGCAGAGGGGGTTCTGGCTGAAGTACTCGCGCAACGCCCCTCTGCCAAATCGAGGATTCCTATGCAGACTGTTAGGGAGAATTCTCATTGATGGCTAATTTCCCTCACATAGTGAGTCCCCCAGCAGCTTTGCTGGAATTCTGGATTTTATTTTTTTTCCACTTGGTAAGAGAGAGAGCTTTTCCCCCACTCTTACCTGTGTTTTGCCAGGTATATTTCTCTGTTTATGGTGATTGTGGACTCTGAAGTACACCACTTCAGTAGCCCCCTTGTTTTGTGTGTCACAGGGTTGTCTTTGAGACTCCCCCCCCCCCCCCCCCCCCCGACTCCATTTCTGAGGCTGACTACAGTCCCCCAGAAAAGGGTAAAGTTACCATTAACTTTACCTATTCAATCTACCACAGATCCAGAACACCCCATCTTCCATGGAGTACTGGAAAGGGTTACTTCGTATCCCTTTTATCTGTACCTCCTAGAGCATTGTTTCGCTCTTTTAACATTTAGACTTGGCTGGTGGCAGTGGTATCTACCTTAACTTTTCTACTGCGATTATATTACACAAAAAGTGGTATTGTTTTAGGCTATTATATTCGCCTCGAACTTAAACCTACTTGACCAAGTTGTCTTTCTTTTGGCTCCGGTTGGGTTTATTCGCCATTTCTTTTTGTTAAAGTCCTTCTTGTATTTTACTTTGCGCGGCAAACTAGGTTCGCCTTCTTTCTTCACCATCTTTTGGCGGGCTTCTGCCCAGAAGCCCTCCACCATGCGCCTGAGTGTCTAGGTGGGCTGAATGTGAGGGAAGGGTGTAGTCACCCCCTGCACAGGGTATCCTAGGAAACCCAAGTCACACTTTGCCATGATTGGCTGAGGTGGTTGTCCCGGCTGGACAACCCCCCTGCTGGGTGATTGACAGCCAGGCTGTGTGAATGGGGGTTTTGCACATAAAAGGCAGGTCTCTTGGATTAGAAGTCAGTCGCCACTGGAACTACAAGGGACCGAAGAGAAGCGGAGAGGAGGACGACGACTGCTGCAACTACCCCTTCCCAGCGAAGCCCTGCTGCAGTCCTGAGCTATCTACCCTTCGACGACTAGAGAAGATCCAGTCCGGAGTCTTCTTCCCTTGAGCCTGGTGGGGATAACCAGCTCATCTTCAGCCAGAGGTCGCCTTCGTGGTCGAAATCACTGCACACTGCTGTAGTAGTCCGGATAGCCACCTGAAGACCCTCTCCTGTTTTTAATGGGCGCACCTTTTATTCATTGTCGCTGCTGCCGTCTTCATCCCTGTGTGGTGCAGACCCCCTTCAGACGTCCTCCTTCACCTCGAAGCTGCAGGAACCGTGGGTCTGCAGGACACCAACAGGAACAACTGCCAGGGCACCCGCTGCACCATTGAAATAAGGTACTGTGTTCTGCTTGAGGAAACAAGGTGAACCCCTTTTCTTCATCTTCAAGGCTTGCCCTTGTCTTCCCTCCTTATAACTTTTTGCTTTCCCGAACATTGACAATATTGAAGTACTCTTGGCTACGTTGAATAGTGAACTGTCTGAAGTCCCCGGTGTCACTTAACCCTGGCTCCGGCCCTTTGACTCTTGAACTCCTGTCTGAGTGTTTCTTGATTCTGTCTGCCTAACCAAAGTATTGCCTGTGATTTTTGTCTCCAACTCTCTCTGGGTATCTCAGGTGCTAAGTGTGTTTTTGCCCCGGTAGCATTTCATGTCACAAATACGCGTTTAGTTATTAGACCGAACTGTCAAAAAGTGATCGCAATCGTATTCGCGGTAACATGTTTTGTTCATAACACTGGTCCATTCAAACACAGAGTACTTACCTTGAGACTTACTGTACAAAGTGAATTGGTTAGTTGTAGTGTATTTTTCGTGTGGTTTTAATCTAATAGAAGTGTCGTGTTTACAACAAATGGATTAAAAATAAATGTACTTATATTTTTCAACCTGAAACCTTGAGTCAGTGTTTGCTTGAGTCACAGTAATTGTGGTCCCTTTGTGTAATCTCTGCTACTGCTCATATACTCTTGAGATAAGCCTGGCTGCTCCGGCACTGCTACCACTCTGACATAGTAGTACAGGCTTGTACCAAAGGTAAAACTTGTATTGCAACCTGTAGTCTTAATTGTGTGCAGTGGCCCCTAGGGGCACTGCACAGGATTCTGCCTAACACAGACAGATTTAGTCTACCTGGCCAAGAAGGGCTGGCTCAAACTCCACTCGGACCAGCTGGTCAACCAATGCCTGGATGCCAAGTACAGGCATGTAGAGGGGGGTACACTCTTGCTTTCAGCCCATCCTCAGCCACACTCTTCAGTGATCGATGCAGCATCACCATACTCCAAGCCCCAGTCGTCCTCAGCCTCTTCCTCTGCGGCGCTGCTAGGCAAGGAGGAGAAGATCTTGGAGGCGTATGGCAAGAAACTATATTCCAACGTCTCTTTACATCTACGTCAAGCCAATGCTGATGCCATGCTGGCAGCCGCCAACCAAAGGTTATGGCGGAAATTTGTGGACTTCCTCCCGGAACTCCCCACCCAGAGCCAATCATGCTTTAAGGCAGGGCTAGCTGAAGCCAAGCTGGTGGCGCATGACCTCATGGAATCCACAGTGGCTCATATTGATACATCAGGCAGTGCCATCTGTATTGCCACGGACATGAGAAGATCAGCCTGGCTCCGGGCAACAAAATTCAATCCGGATGTCCAGAAACACATACTAGATCTACCGTTCGAGGGGGTGGTGGGAGGGGCGACCTCTTCCACTCCTCTGCGGACTAAGAGCTGGACAAGAAGAAAAACAGCTCACAAACAGCTACGTCTTTATCCATCCTTCCAAAGACCACGCCCAAATCGTACACCCCTCAGCAGCGCTCAGAGAAGCGTCGTACATATGGAGGTTTCCGCGGCTTCCAGGAACACAGATCCAGGCCAGGCAGTCGAACCGCTCACTGTCTCGAAGCCGGCACAAGCAGCAAAAACGGGATGGGGGAGGTAAGGGCTTTTTTCAGACCTCCGCCTCAGCGACAGCCTCCGAGGGAAAGAAAACATGACACGCCCCTTCAGGTCCATGTGTCTCCGGTGGGGGGCAGGCTTGCTCTCCATGCACATTTCTGGCGGCAGAATTACGCGGAACCCTGGATCCTATCCGTAGTATCCACGGGGTGCTGCCTTCCTATCCCAGCCTCTCCTCCCTTGTCCCCTCTACTCCCACAGGTTGGGACAGCAACTATTTTGGCGGAGATCTGGTCGAACATAGAGAGTCAGGCAGTGGAGGAAGTCCCAGCCTCCCAGCGAGGCTTTGGCTTTTACTCCAGGATTTTCGCCATTCAGAAGAACCAGGCGGGCCCGGGAGTTGTGCTGGACCTTTCCAACCTCAACCTCTCCTTACCCCTGCAAAAATTCAAGATGGTTACGCCAGCTTTTATAGCGGCGACATTAGACCAGGGAGACTGAATGTTCTTCCTTGAATCAGAAGGACACGTACCTACACGTCCCGATTCGGCAGCCACATCGTTCTTTCCTACGGTTCAGGATCATGGGCTACCATTTTCAATGCTGGGTCCTTCCTTTTGGCCTCAACATGGCCCCCATGGTCTTTACCAGACTCGTGAGTGCAGGGTCTCCACATCTACCCATACCTCAACGACTGGCTCATCAGGGCTACACCTTCGGCAATGGTGCACCACTCTTCCCATCCCCTTATGAACACACTGCATGATCTGGGCTTCTCGCTCAATCTCAAGAAGTCACCGCAGACTGAACATTCCTGGACCTCATCTGGGACACGTGCTCCGAGAAGGTCTTCCCGTTGGAGGACAAAATCTCAGCCATCAAGAGGGCCACCGCCCACTTCCTCAGCAGAGAGGTGATCTTGGCATGGTAGTACCAACATCTCCTGGGTCTACTGGCAGCGGTCCTATTAGCCGTGCTGCACACAAGACTAAGGATGATGAGGATTCAGTGCACTCTGCAGCCTCATGGAACCAGGGGCGGGGTTGTCAATTCGAGATTATCGACATTCCTCCATCTCTCCACCCGGACATACCACATCAATTGGCTAGAGCTGAAAGCCATCTGGCTGGCGCTCAGGGCATTCATACCACTTCTCAGGGGCAAGGTTGTCCTCCTCCAGACAGACAACTCGACCAGCATGTACTACGTCAACAAGCAGTGAGGCACCAGATCCCCTCCTCTGTGCAGACTGGCGATCAGCATGTGGGAGTGGGTTCTGGAAACAACATTTACCTCATGGCAGTCCACCTCCTGGGGGAATCCAACCTGGAAGCGGATAGGCTCAGCAGGCTGGGAGCAGACAATTAAGAGTGGCAGCTAAACAACCTCGTTATTCAGGAGATCTTCAACAGGTGGAGTCACCCCCACGTGAATCTCTTTGCCACCTGGCACAACAAGAAGTGTCCCCAGTTCGCATCCTGGCAAGGTCAGGGTCCCGGCTCTCTGGCCGACGCATTTCACCTCCAGTGGACCGGCATGAAAGCCTATGCCTTTCCACCCACTCCCCTGATCCACAGGGTCATTTGCAAAATCATGGAGTCTCGCCGACTCCTCGTCATACTAATAGTTCCATGGTGGCCGGCCAGGCCATGGTTTTCAGAGCTACTCAGCCTCTCTGAGGTGCCCCCGATTCACCTCCCGACGGGCCCAGCACATCATCTGTCCCTGCAGGGGGTCAGAGTCATCCACACTGTGCCAAGGAAACTAGCCCTCACAGCGTGGTACCTGAGCATGTAACGCTTCGGCACCTTCGCCTCTCACAGGCCAATCTGGAGATCATACAAGGCGACAGGAGCAAAGCTACGAGGTCCCAGTACAAAAGCAAATGGTCAGATTCTGCCTTTGGGCAGACTCCAAGGGAATTGACCACGTGCCATGCACTTTGAACGACGTGCTCTCCTTTTCGGCACACCTTGCTCTTTCAAGCGTAGAGGTGGACACCTGCCACACATGCCTTGCAGCCATTGGGGGCTTACAAGAACTCGGAGAAGGGCATTTTCTCCTCCTCCAACCCTATCGTCAAGAAACATCTGACAGGTCTTGCTAGGCTCTACCCGCCCGTCAAGATCCCGCACCCGGTGTGGCACCTTAACATAGTCTTGGGCGCACTGACACACAAACCGTTCTAGCCAATGGTGTCCGTGGACATCAGGCTGGTCACCATCAAGACAGCCTTAATAGTCGTCCTTACCTCGGCTCGTAGAGTGAGCGAGATCCAGGCGCTGGTCGCCTCTGAGCCATACACCACCTTTCACAAAGACAAGGTAGTCATGCGGACGCAACCGCCATTTCTGCCCAAGATGCCGTCTGCTTTCCACTTCAACGATGAACTAGTCCTTCCTACGTTTTTCCCCGATCGCAAGGACGAGGCACAGAGAGTGCTGCACTGCCTAGATGTCAGGCGTGCCCTGAAATTCTACTTCGACAGGACCAGGGGCTTCCACAAATCGGATGCCCCGTTTGTCAGTTTCGGATGCTCAAGGCCAGGCTATCGGGCCTCTTAAGGCTTCCATAGCCCGCTGGATGATCTCTGCCATCAAAGAGCCAAACGAGGGTCAGCACAAGCCGCTTCCGGGCAACATGCACGCCCACGCAGTCGGGGCCAAGGCAACAGCTATCGCATTCCAGCGTCATGTCCGTTGGCAAGTCATAAGCAGGGCGGCCACTTGGGCCTCTCCCTCGGCTTTCTGTACACATTACTGTTTGGATGCCGGCTCTAGATCTGATTTGGCTTTCGGACAGGCGGTTCTCAGGAACCTATTTGCTTAAGGAGGGTCTCCTCTCTACCCTGGAGCTACAATCAGTTGTAATCGCCCATGCAGTGTGGAGGAATGGGGACGTAAGAGTAATTATAAGGTGCTCACTGTAGTGACTAACGTACTCTTAGTCCATAGTCCTCTTTCGTCCATACGTCCCACCAACCTCCCCCCTAATAATACTGGTGTCATTAGGCAATGTTAAATCCATTGTCGACTCGTCAATGGGGACTGAGGTGTGGCGCCGAGGGTGGAGTCAGGGCAGCGCATGCTCCCTGGGCTGCGCCCCTCTAAATTTAAAGGGGGAGAAGTTTTTTTTCTGGTAGAGTACACACACACACACACACGCACAAAGACACTAAAAACATACCCCACGGCTGACTTTCGACGCTTCCGTCCAGCACCGAGGCCCAATGCGTTGTCCACAGAGAAAGCCTCATGTTTGTCACTGTCCTCTGGGCCATCGCGTACACTTTTGTCCTGAAACAGACCTCCGAAACCGAACCCGAAGGTGTGTTCGGACAGCCCACTCAAAAAGACTCTCCTTTCGCATGCCGAGAAACAGGCGGCGACATGCCCCCAAGAAGACGCCGAAAGTGCAAGAGTTTATCAAGAAAGCAGTCAGTGCTTCCCTACTTAAAACATAGGTTGTTGAAAAAGTCACACATTTCAAAGCCTTTGTCCTCGCATGCTGCAATAAGACCCCCCCCCCCCGTAGACTCTCTCTGATGGGCTATACACCTCAAAGGTCAAACTCCCTCCCTGGCCAACCCCATCATGTCAGGCTTCCCACCTTCATGTGACTATACACTTGAACAGTTCAATAAAATCTTGAGGAGAATGTCTAGTTTTGTGGTTTTGTGGACTTTATGGCAGACACCCAGATCAACTGTCATCCCTTAAATATGCCTCATTCGGGCCTCAGCACAGCAGCCCCCTACCAAAGGGTCTTGTCTTGAGCCACAGTCTAGCACCTCTGCTGTAGGCGCCCCAGCCTCGTCCTACCAAGACCCCTCTCTGGATATGTATTACGACGACCCCTCAAGGTCACAAGGGGACCTTTATTGTCATGACCAAGACCAATTTTATGATGATGACGTCATTTATGTAATCCAGTCACCAGACCCCCGGGACCAGCTGGTAGCAGATTCTCACGTTGATAACCAACTACAATATAATGAACTGCTACTAAAGGCTGCACAACACTTTAACATTGACACTCAAGAAGCACATGTCGACAAAGACTTTGTGGAAGACGTTTCTGGAGGACTAAAGGACTGCCACGCAGTTTATTCCCCCCCTGCAGTCAAAACAAAGACTCATCCAGCCATCCCTACTGGCGCCTAGTTTCAAAAGGGTGGTGAACCCCAGAATAGAAAAACTATTCGCACCAGCGTCCACTGAACTATTATATATTAGGGTTCAGCTTAAGCCGGACCCGTTGGTGGTCGCCACCACCAGAAAGCGGGCAGGCACTCCCCTGGCGTCGGCAGAGACCTCGCCACACCAAAAAAGCAACAACAAAAAAGTACTTTTGGGAGCAAGGTCGCTCCTTCTGCACCATGCCAGAACAGAATCGGCAACAACAATATGCTTTTAGTTAGTTTCGGCTGCCACAAAAGGGATGACCTAGAATGCCTAATCGAAGCCACCCAGGAACCTCTAAAGGCTCAATTGTTACATTACTTCAGAAGGCAAGCAGATATCAAACGGCTGTCGTGAATCTCCCCCCGTCTCACCGGAGATCGCTTCTTGCAGGGATCCGCGGGAAGATTCTTCTTGCGGGCGGATCAGGTTTTGTACAGGCCGGCACGAGTCTCTTCCGACTCCAGGATACTCGCAGGTTCAGGACGTCCAGGAAGGAAGAAGCGGTCGCAAGGATACATGGATTCCAGGAACAGGGTGGAAAGGAAAGGGTGGAAGGAGTGGGAATAAGGGTCCAGGAACTTGGATAACAGAAGGGTTCGCCAAGCTGCAAAGTACACATCTAGTCACTACCTGTTGATAGCGTTGAGACGCGCGAGGACGTGGCATATTTATTGAACGTACTACGTCCGCCATGAAGGCTTGTGCGAGGCATGTCACGTGATATGGCCATGTTGAGAGAAACAATGAATGTAAGCCCCGCCCAGATAAGGACCAGGAAGTCCAGAAGGGGAGCGTTCTGTGGGTCATGACAGCATGCCTCCTCCGAAAACCTGTTCCACCAGGTTTGCCCGGGTGTATGAGATGATATCTTTGGAGCAATCGAGGGGTGTTCAGGTTCGAAAGCCGTTCCTAGGTTCTTTCACTAGGAGGATATCCTTTCCACTCAACCAGGTATTGAAGTTAACCCCATTTATACCTGGAATCGCATATTCTGGATACTTTGTATTCCAGTTGGTCGTCCACAACCACTGGACTGGGTCTGCAGGATTTCCGGGAGGATCGGATGTAGGGTTTCAATAAGAAGTTTGAAAAACTGGGTGAGTTTTCTTCCAGGAGTCTGCTAGCTTGAGCCGGAATGAGACTAGGTTGATTACTTCTTTTATGGAAAATGGCCCATAGTACCGGGGGGCCAATTTGTTTGGGCGTAAATGTCGTGGTAGTAGTTTCGAGGACAACCAGACTTGATCACCGACTGAATAAGAAGGCCCTGGTCTTCTCTTGGAATCTGCATAAAGCTTAGTGTGTGTTTGGGCCTTTTCTAAATGTTCTTTGGCTTCCTTGTGTATGTTGATTAGAGTTTCGATCCAGGAGTCGACAGTAGGTACTGGTGTAAGATGTGGAAGAACAGAGGGTAAAACTGACGGGTGAAATCCTTGACTGCAATAGAAGGGGCTGGTCTTGACTGCTGAGTGATCGGAATTGTTGTAGGCGAATTCACTCAGTTATAAGGAGCGACCAATCGTCCTGTACCTTGGTGGCGAAACAACAAAGGTATTGTTCCAGGGTCTGATTTACACGTTCCGTAGCTCCGTTAGTTTGTGGATGATAACCTGATTAAAGAGCACGTTGGATTCCTAGAATGCGACGGAGATGTTTCCAGAATTGTGAGACGTATTGAGGTCCTCGGTCTGATATGATCTTGGAAGGAAGTCCTTGAAGGCGGAAAATGTGTTCCAGGAAGATTCCAGCGAGTTCTGATGAGGATGGTAGTTTGTACAGGGGTGTAAAATGAGCCATATGAGTGAACAAGTCAATGGTGACGATGATAGTCGTGTATCCCCTGGAAGGTGGTAATTCCACAATGACGTCTGTAGCGATGACTTCCCATGGCCTTGTCGGTAGTGTAGGTTGCAGTAGGAGACCCGCCGGTCTCTTGTTATCGTGTTTGTTTTGACTGCAGATTGAGCAGGCTTGGATATACAGTTGTACGTCAGTCTTCATTCTAGGCCACCAAAATTGTCTTTTTATAAGACGGACAGTGTTGGTGATGCCACGATGTCCAGAGTGGAGAGTATTGTGGCAGAGGTTTATTATGCTTTGTTGTGGTTTCTGTGTGGGAATGACTAGAGCGTTATCTTTGAACAAATATCCGTCCTTGGTTCTCAGATTCCATGGATTCTTCCTTGAAATATCCTTCCAGAGCTCAGAGGATTGGGTTTACATCAGGACTTCTTCCAAAAGACTGACTGCTTGAGCTACAAAAATCGTGTGGGGAAACATCTTGGAATAGGCCCGATCTTCAATAGTTTTGTAATCAGGACGTCGAGATAAGGCGTCAGCAATTATGTTTTGTGATCCAGGAACATGACTGATGTGGAACTGGTACTGGGCAAAGAAGAAGGCCCAACGGGTCTGACGACTGTTCCTACACTCAAAGGATTGTAGAACTTGAAGGTTTCGATGGTCCGTGCGAACCTGGACTGGATATCTAGCTCCCAGGAGTAGATGTCGCCATTCTGTGAAGGCTTGGCGGATGGCTAACAGTTCCTTTTCCAAGACGGAATAATGTGTCTCACTGGGAGTCAGGGTTCATGAAAGGTAAGCAATGGGGTGTTCCAACTTGTCCTCAAATTCTTGCTTCAAGACTGCTCCTATGGCGTAGTTCGAGGCATCCGTCTCCACTAGGAATGGCCGATTAATGTCGGGTTGGGCTAGGATGGGGGCTTGAGTAAACTCTGTCTTTAGGCGTTGGAATGCCTTGTCTTGAGGTGCAGACCAGAGGAAGGGAGTGTCTTTCTTCAAGAAAGCGATGATCGGTTGAACAATCTCAGAAAAGGTGGGTATGAACTTTTGGTGGAAATTGGCAAGCCCCAGGAAAGATTGAAATTGTTTCACGGAAGAGGGAGCCGGCCAAGATAGTATGGCCTTCACCTTCGAATGATCCATACCAATTCCTTCTGGACTAAGGACAAATCCTAGATAATGAACGGAAGTAACGTGAAACGGGCATTTCTTAGGTTTGGCTAGGAGTCTGTGTTCATGTAGTCGTAAAACTGTCTTTACATGCTCTTCATGCTTTAAAAGGTCCTTGGAGTAAATCAAGATACCATCCAGGTAGACGATGACGAAGAGAAACAGCATGTCAGAGAACACCCTATCCATGAATCGTTGAAAGACCGCATGGGCATTAGCAAGTCCAAAGGGCATGACCAGATATTTGAAGTGTCCAAAAGGTGTTCTAAAGGATGTTTTCCATTTGTCTCCTTCCTTGATACGAATCAGATGATGGGCACCCCTGAGATCCAGTTTCGTGAAGATTACAGCTCCTCTCACTGCTTCAAGGATATCCAAGATCAAGGGTAAGAGGTAGCGGTCCTTGAGGGTGCATTGATTTAATCCACAATAATCGAGGCAAGGTCTAAGTTCCTTGGTGTCCTTCTTCTTGGGAACAAAGAACAGCAAGGCTCCAGCTGGGGATTTCGATGGTCTTATGGTGCCATTTTCAAGGTTGGTATCCAAGTATTCTCGGAGGGCCTTTTTTTCAGGTTCGGATAGGATAAACATCTTCCCAAAGGGAATCACTGCTGAAGGCTCTGTCTATGGCGCAGTCTTCAGGTCTGTGAGGGGGTAGAGTCTGAACTATGGCAGTTGAAAACACATCCGCATAACTTTGATAGACCTTTGGGACCTGAATGATATTGGAAACCATGAGTGCCTCTTGTTGATCTGCTGGATTACCTGTAGACGATATCGAGGGGGGATCCAGGGATAAACAATGAGACGGACAATACTCTGAACCAAGAAACAGGGATCCTGCTTTCCAATTGATGTATGGATTGTGTTTCTGCAACCAGGGCATGCCTAGTACCATGGGGTAGTGGGCTGACTTGATAATATCAAACTTGATCAATTCCTGGTGATGGTTTATTGAAAGTTGTATTTCCTTGGTCTGCAAGGATATGGGTCCTGAACTGAGGGGTCTTCCATCAATTGCCTCCATAGGTTGCATTACACCCCGGGCTTCATATGGAATGTGGTGCTTAAAGACCCAATCTTGATCAATTAATACTCCGCTAGCCCCACAATCCACCAAGGCCAGGATGGGGTAGGTCTCCTTCTTTGATAACGATAAGAAGGCTTGTAGAAACACTAGGTTGTTCTGTCCAGGAAAGTTCAAGGATGGAATAGATGTGGAGCAAACATCTCTCTCCCGACACCTTGCTCCATCTAGGATCTGGAGCTGGTGTTTCCCGAATGCTGTGGAGGGGCTAGAGGACATTCTCTAACCAGGTGTTTATCCGATGCACAATACATGCACAAGCCTGTGTGGATCCTTCTCATCCTTTCTTGTGGGGAAATGCGTTCATGGAAGGCTCCTATTTGCATGGGTTCCGGGTCAGTGTCAGGGGTTGGAACAGGAGAAGTTTTTACTGAAGTCTCAAGAGAACTTTTCTGGAAGGGTATCTTGGTCTTTTTTTCTCTGCCCTTCTTTCCTGGATACGAAAGTCTATCTGCATGGCTAAATCCATAAGAGCCTGGAATGAGCTAGGACGAGCCACTCTGGCTAATTCATCTTTTATATCCTCGTTTAGGCCCCTACGGAAGAGAGTGAAACTTGCTTCTGAGGACCAATCTGCTTCCTCGGCCAATTGTTTGAATCTTGTGACATACGTTAGCATGTCCTGGGATCCTTGCCGAAAGTCAAGTAGGCGTTCCTGGGCACTATAAACCTGTTCTGGGCGGTCGAACATGGTTTTGAGAGCCTGTATGAATCCGTCATAATCATCTAGGAGGGCATCTCCAGAATTGACTAAGGGAGTAGCCCAAGTCAATGCATTTCCTGTGAGGTGCGAGATTATAAAGCCCACCTTTGCCCTGGAGGTTGAAAAATAATAGGGCTTAAAGGTAAAATGCACCAAACAGGAGTCCAGGAATCCACGAAGGGATTTTGCAGACCCATCATACTTGTCTACGACACCACCCAGTAACACACTCTTTTGTAGCGGAATCGCGAGACAAAACAAGCTGCTTTAATGCGGCATTCTCTGCTTTTAAGTTCTGCACCTCGGTTGTTAGTTCTTGCATGCCACGCATGAGATCCTGGACGGCCTTTTCCATATCGGTTTCAATATCGGTCGTTCGGCGTCTCAAACTGTCGTGAATCTCCCCCCCCGTCTCACCCGAGATCGCTTCTTGCGGGCGGATCGGGTTTTGTCAAGGCCGGCACGAGTCTCTTCTGACTCCAGCGTGCGTTCAGCGTTCCAGGATACTCGCGGGTTCAGGACGTCCAGGAAGGAAGAAGCGGTCGCAAGGATACGTGGATTCCAGGAACAGGGTGGAAAGGAGAGGGTGGAAGGAGTGGGAATAAGGGTCCAGGAACTTGAATAACAGAAGGGTTCGCCAAGCTGCGAAGTACACTTCTAGTCATTACCTGTTGGTAGCGTTGAGACGCGCGGGGGCGTGGCATATTTATGGAATGTACTACATCCGCCGTGAAGGCTGGTGCGAGGCGTGTCACGTGATACGGCCATGTTGGGAGAAACAATGAATGTAAGCCCCGCCACGATAAGGACCAGGAAGTCCAGAAGGGGCGCGTTCTGTGGGTCATGACAACGGCATCCTGAAAAATAAACTTGATGCGGCTGATAATGCAGGATGCATTATAGCTGAGGGTACACTCAAGCTCCACGCCTGGCTCAGACAATCTGGGTTTAAGTTAGATACGCAGGCAACCCTCTTAAACATGCTGGTGGAACCTCATATTATTCGGGAAGGCTGTGGAAGATGCCCTTAAGAGTGCTAAGTAAGAATATGACACTCTCAAATCACTTGCCAGTTAACAAACAAGCCCTGGTTTCGCGGCCAGGGTGCTTCAACGTTCCTCGTCTTGAGCCAATCCCAAGGTCCATGTTCCTCCTCCAATTTTCAAAGAGGAAGTAAAAGGGGCAGAGGAAGGGGCAGCACCTCACCCGGAGAGGCTCCACCCCTCCAAACGATGACACACCGCTACAGGTCCCCTCCCATGCCACTCCACCAGGAGGAAAGAAAAAATTCACACTCCACCCACACTCCACCCACGCATGGTTGTCCACCACGGAAGGAGGGTATTGTATCGAGTTGGTACAAAAACCACCCTACCACCCACCAAGAAACCGGAAAATGTCAACAGAAGAATGACGCATACTATTGGAAGAAGTAAAGGCACTGCTGAAGAAAGATGCCATAGAGATCGTCCCAGCAAACCAGGTAAACGAGGGTATGTATTCAACCTACATCCTTGTGCCAAAGATGGACCTTTGCATGCGCCCAGTATCAGATCTGCGCCCTGCAAACAAATATGTCAAACAACAAAAGTTTTCCATGACCACAAGAGGTAGAAAACAGGGGGGATTACATGGCAACATTGTATATAAAAGATATTTTAATGCTCCCTGCGCACATAAAATATCTGTGCTTCAAGATAGTGGGAGTTCACTACCAGTTCAGAGTGCTCCCCATCGGCATCGCCTCAGCTCCAAGAGTATTCACAAAGGTGCTTGCAGTAGTGGCAAAACACCTGCACAGAAATACCATCCCAGTATACCCTAATCTGGACGACCGGCTAATCACAGGGGAATCTCCTCAAATTTGCAAGCAAAATACGCTAAAAACAATACACCAACTTTTTAATCTGGGTTTCTCCATCAACGAAAAGAAATATAGTCTAGTCCCTAGACAAATAAAACTATTACTAGGGGCTATTCTAAAGACAAAAGAGAAGCTGACTTTCTCCTCAGACGCGAGAGTACAAAACATACTGTTGCAGTACCTCACTACAACGTCGGTTGCCAGAAAACTGTACGCAAAGCAATGCGCTTGCTGGGGATGATGTCCTCATGCATTCACTTGGTTCCACACACGAGCCTGCACATGCATCCAATGCAGGAATGGTTAGCAAAACAATGGTCTCGGGCAAGCGGTCAGTAGGATGATCTAGTGGTTGTTTCGTTAACCCTTGTACAGGCTCTTCGCTGGTGGTCGAGAGACTTTCTGCTAAAATGAAAACCCTTTCGCGTTCCACCAGCACAAGTGATCCTAACTACAGACTCCTCATTCGCCGGATGGGAAGCCTTCTTCCTTCACCGCACACCCTATGGCCTGTGGGGACACGCTACTGCCCAAAGACCTAATTCAACTTCCTAGAATTCTTGGCAGTCCTCAAGGCTCTTGAGCCCTTTCAGCAACATCTCACAGGTCAAACAGTGCATGTCCTCACAGACAGCACCACTGCCATGTTCTACCTGAACAAGCAAGGAGCACATAGTCTTTCCAAGCTATGCCAAAAGATATGGAAGTGGGCAGTCAAGCGGAACATGTTGCTAATATCGCAACATGTTTCAGGGGAAAGTCAATTCTCTGGCAGACACTCTAAGCAGATACCGTCTAGCAGAAGAACACAAGTGGCAACTCATCAGATATCCTAGACAAAATATTTTCACTATGGGGTCACCCCCCGTTAGACCTGTTCGCCACAAGCCTAAACGCACAGTGCCAAGACTTCGCGTCCAGTTTTCCCCAACCAGGGTGCAAGGGGAACGCCCTGTGGATGGACTGGTCAGGAAAATGTACTTGCGCGTTTTCCCCCCAACACCACTCCTGGGCAGAATAGTGCACAAGATGCACCAGGAACAAGTAACTCTAATCCTGTTTGCTTCTATGTGGGTGAGACAACCTTGGATTCCACATTCGCTCAATTTGGCAATGTGTGACCCAATGAAGCTCCTGTGCCTGCACAACATGCCAACACAACGCAGGGGAGCATCCTTCCACCCACGCTCTCAGTCTATGAACTTGGCAGCTTGGCCCCTGAAGTCATAGAATTTGGCCACTTAAATCTTCCACAAAATCCTAAAAGAGGCACGAAAACCCAACACCAGGCACTGCTATTTCAATAAGTGGAAGAGACTTGTGATAGGTGCACGTCACAAACGCTAAACCCAACAGAATGTTAGCTGTAGAACATTCAACACTACACTCCTAGCGCGTTGTTTGGGCCTGCTCCTGCTCCCCCTCCCACTTCCTGGTTCTTCCTCTCCCTCCCCGCCTCCCTGCCCGCCCACCCCCCCCTCTGATTGGCTGTTGCCTGCCTCCTCTGTGGCCTACTCGACGGCCGTTCCCCCGCTCGCTTCTTTTCTCCAGCTGAGCGCGGAGAGCGGTTCGCCGGTGGCCTGAGGGGTACTGCAGGCCTTGGAAGCCCTGCCTGGGCCTCCGTGAGTTGTAAAATTTTATTTTTTGTTTAAATTGTAGTCGCGCTCCTAGCGCGTTGTTTGGGCCTGCTCCTGCTCCCCCTCCCACTTCCTGGTTCTTCCTCTCCCTCCCCGCCTCCCTGCCCGCCCACACCCCCCCACACCCCCCCCCTTCCTCTCCCTCTGCCTATAACCTCCCCCCTCCTGGGCAGCCCTCTGCCCGGCAGCCCCCGCGGCTAAGGGCCCCAGGCCAAGGGCGACTCCTATAGTGCGGCTCCCTGTGTGTCTGCAGGTGTCCGCAGGGGACGCCAGTCGCCAGTTCCACCTGTTCCTGCTCCCCGGCCCACCCCTCCACTCCTGGTTACATCCGCACACGGGGCCTTGCCTCACCGTACACACAGTTGAGGTAAACTATGGTGCTATTTCTCCCCTCGCAGGATTCTCAAATTTAGGTGGCCCGGTACCTAATAAGCTTTACTGTTTGTTTGCTCTAATTGTGGTAACGTGTGCTTGCCGCTCACTTCCTGTCTGCGTGCTCTCGTTTCGTCTGTCCCCCCCCCCCCCCCTCCCTCCTACTCCATGGTGCTCTCTGTCTCACCTATCTTCTCTAACTGCTTCTCCATCGACTATCCTGCTCTCCTCACTAAATCTGGTAGGAAAAAGTTTAAAAAGGACATCCTGGTCTCCAACCCAGGCCTCCCTATCGCTGACACCTACACTAATGCCTGCTCTAAGGAAACTCTCACTGACATCCTCTTTTTCGTGCCTTCGCCCAACCTATGGACCCTTCATATGGTCTCTGTGCTCTCTCCTTTCTCCTCCTCTCCCATTAATGGTGGCACCCGTTGGGATGTCCTATTGGCCCCCTTCGGCTCCTCTAAGGCCATCATTAATGTCTACACTAATGGGACCATCTTGGTCCAAGGCCCCCAGGCCAACCTTCACCTCTTCGATAGACGCTTCCCACACCTCATCAACTTCCTCCCCTCTCCTGCTGTCCCCCCTCCTCTATCCTTGGCTACCTTGCCTCTACCCTCCCTCCCTGCCCCCTCTCGTGCTCCTTCACCTCCTTCCTCAATACCTCCGCAGGGCGTACCTCTGATCTGTACCCCTCCCCGGAAGTTCTTCAAGGATGGCAGCCTTCTCCACATTGCCACTCTAAACACTCGCTCTGCCATCAAGCACTCCTCCGATATCTGTCACCTTCTTGAGGAACTGGACCTAGACGTCCTCTGTCTCACTGAGACTTGGTTCACAGCCTGCTCTGCCACCAGCTTTGACACACTCCTACCTGACGGTTACAAGATCCTCTCCATGCCCAGGCCTAACCGTGCAGGGGGTGGTGTTGCCCTTACCTTCCCTGAGTGGATTCCTGCCACTGTCACTCCCACTCAGACCTACTCCTCTTTTGAATGTCTTGTCTGCCGACTCTCTCTCTCTCCTAGCCATTCCCTTACCGTGGCTACTATCTATCGGCCACCTGGTCAAATTTCCTCCTTCCTCTCTGAGTGGGCTGACCTCTCCTCCTCACTCCTGTCCTCAACCACTCAACTCCTCCTTCTTGGCGACTTCAACATCCACCTTGATGCCTCCAGTCCCCCCACTTGTCTCTTTCGTGACCTCTGCGACTCTCTCTCACTCTCTATTCTCCCGTCTGGGCCTACTCACTCTGCTGGGCACACTCTTGATGCTCTGATCTCTTCTGACCTTCCCCTCTCCGTCCCTCTCTCCACTCCTCTCTCCTGGAGCGATCACTTTCTCCTATCCTCCCACCTCACCCTCCCTACTCCTCAGGCAAAGCCACCCTCTTCACTGCCATCCACCTTCTCGGTCATCCGACCCATGAAGCGTGTGTCAGTTGAGGCTTTTGCTGCTACCTTCTCTCCCCCCCTGCCCCTTCGGCTGACTCCCACCCTGACACAGCCCTCTCCATGCTCCACTCTGCTATATCTGCTACTCTTGATATCCTTGCCCCCGTCATGAGAATCCGCCTGAAGCCCAAAGCCAAATGTAACTCCTGGTATGACTCGGATCTCGTCACCCTAAAACGCAAGTGCAGGGTTGCTGAGAGGAAATGGCGTGCTTCATGTTCATCCTCTGACAAACTGGCCTGCCGCCTACTTCAAAGGCAGTACCGGCTCTCCGTTCTCACCAAGAAGAGAGCCCTTATCCAAGCCCGCATCTCTGCGGCATCAAACAACTCCGCCGAACTCTTTAAAATCTGCAAGGAGCTGGCCAACCCTGTTGCAGTCTCTACCTCTCCTGTCCCCTCCCAGGCCCTCTGCACTGCACTGGCCTCTCACTTCATCTCTAAAACTCAGGACATACTGTCCTCGCTCTCCTCCTCTCACCTCCCTCCCTCTCTACCCGGCTCTTCCTCTGGCCCTTCTGCGGTCAACCCTCCTCCCTCTTTCTCTGCCTTTCCACCCTTCTCTGCTGACGAGGTTTCCAGACAAGTCCGATCAATGAAAGTCTCGTCTAAACAGGTTCACCCCTGTTCCTCCAAAACTATCAAGGACCACATCGACTCCCTGGCTCCTGCCCTGGCTGACTTTTGCAACCACTCCTTCGCCTCTGGAGTCTTCCCTTCCCCCCTCAAGCACTCCCTTGTGCACCCTCTTCTCAAGAAACCCTCTTCCGACCCCTCCTGCCCGGCTAACTATCGCCCTATCTCCATCACTCCCTTCCTGGGCAAGCTCCTGGAGAAACTGGCCATCTCCCAGCTTAACCTCCATGCTGAATCTGTTGGTAGTCTTCATGACCATCAATCTGGCTTCAGAGCTGCCAGAAGCACGGAAACTGCTCTTCTGAACATCCGTGAAGACCTGCTCCTGAACCTCGATTCCAACACTCCGTGTGTTCTCATTCTGCTCGATCTCTCCTCTGCCTTTGACACTGTCTCAACCATGCCATCCTGCTCAACCGTCTCCGGGAAAACCTGGGTATCACTGGTCAGGCTCTGGCGTGGCTGACCTCTTTCCTTTCAAATCGACCCTCCCAGGTCCAACTGGGGTCCTTCCTCTCCGACATCTTTTTCTCCACCTGTGGTGTCCCCCAGGGATCTAATCTCTCTCCCTGGCTGTTTAACCAGTATCTGGCTCTCCTTGCCCACCGCATCGCCGCTCTGCCCTAATTTCCAGTGCTATGCGGACGATACCCAGCTCATTTTCAGGCTACCCTCAGCCTCCCCCTCTCCTTCCCTCATCTCTGACTGTCTGTCTGCTATCCAAGAATGGTGTGCCGCCAATGACCTCTGCCTTAATGCCAGTAAGACTGAGATTCTACTCATCGGTACTCCCACTCCCTCCTTCCCTGCAGCTCTCTGGCCTGCCTCCCTTGGCCCCCTCCCTCCTCCTACCTGCAAGGCAAAAAACCTTGGGGTCATCTTCGACTCCACACTCTCCTTCTCTCCTCATATTTCTGACGTCGCCAAGAGGTCACACTACCAGCTGCACCTCCTCAGAGGTATTCTTCCCTTCCTCTCCTTCCCCCAGAAGCTCACTGTCTCCCGAGCCCTGGTTCTCTCACAGCCTCTATCTTAATCTGCCTGCCTCCACTCTCCGCCCTCTGCAACTCATCGAGAACCGAACTGCGAGACTTGTCCTTGGACTCAAGCCCAGGGACCGTATCTCTCCAGGACTGAAATCTCTACACTGGCTCCCAGTGGCTGCGAGGATAAAGTTCAAAACCCTCTGCATTGTCCACAAGGCCTTCTGGGGCCTGGGTCCTAAATACCTTCAACTCTCTCTTCCCAAATATCTTCCTCACCGAGCCCTTCGCTCATCCGCCTCCAACTCCCTCATGGTCAGCCGCTTCTCGAAGCAACGAGCTGGGGGTAGATCTCTCTCCGCGGCAGGGGCCTCCCTCTGGAACAGCCTTCCTGCCTCCCTGAAACTTGAGAACCATCTCCGGTTCTAGAAGCACCTCAAAACCTTCCTCTTTGCTTCTGCTTTCTCTCTCCCTCTCCCCTGCTGAACAGCTAATTAATTCTTCACTAAACTGCACTGATCCTGCAACTGGACCACTCTAAACTGCCTTCGGTCCTGGTCCCAGTCACTGATCCCCTAGAACACCTCTGCACTACGGGACTGTCTCTGTATCCCTACAGCCCCCCCCTTCCCCAGCACTTGTTCTGCACTTACCTTGCACTTGCCACTAGCTGGCCCTTTTTTATTTATTACTTCCGCCACTTACCTTTACTGCACTTCCCCCCCTCCCCCACCCCTGCACTTGCGCGATCTGAATGACACCTGGCCTAGTAGGATCGTTTGTTTTGTCTCCCCTTGTTCCTCCCCTCCCTGCCTCGTCGCGCCTTGAAACACCTGTGTATAGGCGCGTTACAAATACCATATCATATCATATATATCATATACACGCTTTACCTACTAGACCCGGGCCTAGTATTTAATTCCATCAAAGTGCATCTGGCAGCCCTGTCGGCTTACACCACTTCACAGAACAAGGTGTCCCTGTCCTGGTGGAAAGTTCCTGTCATTAAGGTATTCATGGAGGGGGTAAAGAGGCTATACCCCCACATTTCCAACCCTCCCCTGGGTTGGGATCTCAATGTGGTTCTCTCCATGCTCATGGGACCACCCTTTGAGCTGATGCACAAGGCCGGCCTAAAACATCTGAAAATTGCATTCCTAGTGGCTATCACCTCCATAAGACGAGTCGGTGAGCTACAGTCTTTGTCCGTACAAGAGCCTTTTTTCATTATACACAAGGACAAGGTTGTCCTCAGAACACATCCTAGGCTCTCACCCAAGTTCATTTCAGCGTTCCATGTAAATCAATGCATGGAACTTCCTACCATCTTTCAAAATCCATCTAACTCAGCAGAAAGAAGCCTCCATACACTTGATGTACGGAGGGCACTCTTGTACTATGTGAACCAAACTAAACCTCTAAGGAAAACAGACCAACTCTTCGTTTCCTGGAAGAGAAGGCGATCACTTATCAGAGAATGCCATCTCCAGATTGATAGTCAAATGCATACAGCTCTGCTATTCCCTAGCCATGAAAGTCCTACCTTTTACCTCCAGGGCTCACTCTACCAGGAGCTACCTTAGCCTTCATTGCAAAGGTCCCTTTAGGTGCTATTTGCAAAGCTGTTACAAGGAGATCCATCCACACGTTCACACAGCATTATTGCATTGACAGACACACTAAAGCAGATTCACAGGTGGGACAAGCAGTCTCTAAACATCTCTTTGCCGCTGTACCTTCTCAACTCCCACCTCCTTCTCCAGAAACTGCTCGCTAATCTATGCAGAGGATGTGATCCAAGCAGATCCACAAGCTCCAGAAGGGATTCGTTACTTACCGTAATCTTATTTCTGGTGCTTGTATCTGCTTGGATTCACATGTGCCCACCCTTCCTCCCCTTCTGAAGTAGAAGGTGCATAGATGTTTTCTGGGTTACCACTGGTTCTGCTTTATCACATCTGTACTCGTTGCACTTCATGCAACCTCATGTCAGAAACAATCTGAGGGACCTTGATGCGTGAAGGACCATGGGTCTACTACATGTCACACTAGGGATAGTATCATTAACACGCCCTGTTGACGTCCGTTTATGTGTTTCAAAAACAAATCTTGTAATACTCTGACTTCCACTAGATTTCGGACTATGCAGAGCATGTGAATCTAAGTAGATACAAGCACCAGAAATACGATTACGGTGAGTAATGTATACCATATTGCTTAAAGAAATGCCCTTGTACACATTATATCGAATTTATAGTGTAAGGGATCTTTTAGGGTTTGGACACAGGACGCTGTTTTGTTGAACATCCTGACAGACACTGCTTAGTTTTGTTGAGGCAGAGAAACCCCTTTTATAGTTGGGGGTAGACATGATTTTCCCCAACCTTCTTTTTATTTTGAAAACAAGTCATGTCATTTTGAAACAGATTACTGTGTCTGATTCTTACTCTTGATCCCTTATTATCCTCTGTGCTTGAGTCCCTAATTTCTAATTGAGACTTTGCCACCTTACATTTGATTTGTGGTGTTGAATTGGGTCTGAGTTTTGCAATGTGGGTATCACCGATTTCATTGAGATGAAGATGTGAGACGTAATATTTTTGTTTTATATTGTACTGCAATCACTGCTTGGTAACCATTTTTACTTATTACTGTGATTAGTACCCATACTATAGTACTCAATTTATCAACCTGGTGCGGAATGAGGGTTCCACAGAAGGAAAAAAAATAAAATAATGAACAGACGGAAATGCAGAATCCAGCATTAGAAAAATAGCTGAAGTTGTATAATGTCGATCAGGGAGTTAGCACGAGTGGGTATGTAGTGGGAGGTGGGAGGGAGAAGTGGCCCCACAGCAATATAAGAATGCAGGTGAATGTCAGGAGATGGTGGAAAAGGGAAGGAAATCCATATTCAATACAGCCCAAGGGCTGCAGTGCCCTGAAATCTAGTGGTTGAGAGGAAGGAGGTGCAGTTGGGGATGGTTGCGTAGCAGTGTCTTGACACACCACTGAGAAAGAAGGTTGTGTTCCCAAGTGTTGGAATGGAACACATGTCTGATAGGGTCTGGGGCACTGTTCTGGCTCATGGATCACTGGTATTTGTTGCAGGCAAGGGAGAACAATACGTGTGCAATCACTAGTAGGGGAATTCGGAACTCCCAAGGAATGCTATTCACGGGAAGGTCATCTAAGTGCAAGGCGGAGGTGCCGGGAAGGTCCTCTCGAAGAAAGAGGGGTGGGGGAGGTCAAGGGCTTGGGTTCCAGGGGAACAATGATGGAGTTGACACTTATGTACTGATGACTGCTGCTGTTGTAGGGATTTCCAGGTGCATGAAGTCCTTGACCCGGGGGCACAGTGATGTTCTGCATAATGGGTATGGGACCTGGGGAAGGAAGTGGACTATGGGGGGGGGAGGGGAGTCCCCAGGTAGCAGGGTTCAGGAAGGCAGAGGCTTGGATACCAAGAGCAGGAGATGAAATGCCTTTTTTAGAGGGTGACAGAGGAGGAACTTACAGAACAGATGTTAAAGTATTTCCTAGAAAGAAGATTCCTCTAAATTTTGTGTTTGGTGATGGTGGGGAGCGGTGGATATTCTAGGCCATGGGGCAGCCCACTCCAAATCAGATGCCTACTCTGCTCTTCTGTTTGTACCAAGGTATCCTGAAGCGGCTGGAGTCAGACAATCTCTGGTTTCTTGTGGTTAGGGAGCATACTTCGTTTGACAGATAGGAGAACGTTGTACCCTAATGGTTGCGAACAGGAGCTTGAAATTGATCCTCGGTTCCAGCAGGAGTCATTGGAGGCTCTTCAAGGCTGGGGAACTTTAATCCATTCTTTTAGCCACCCTGACCTTGAATAGCAGACGGTTCTAGAGACATTTTTGACAGACCCACATAGAGACGGTTAGAGTAATTTGGTCAGGTTAAGACTCCTGCCTGAACTGTCTCCACCCTGTGTGTAGACTTGAGAAAAGGAAGTATTCTCCATAGCCTGTGGAGTTGATTGTGGGTCCTTTGCACTGTCATTTATTTGTGTGCACAGAGCGAGATTGAGGCCTTTAAAAATCATAAATAATCAGTCACCATGCAACAGAGTGTGATATTGCAAGACCCTGTGCTTTTTGTTTTTAACTCTACTTGATTTACACCTACATCCCGCCGAGTTTGCTTCATTGTCCTGTTACAAAGGGCATAGCGATCAAAAAAGGCTAGTTACAGAACTTGATGTGCCTTAGTTTCTTCTGAGCGGAAATGCTCCTTTTGTCTTCTCGCACTCTTTCCACATCCTGTTCCTCCTCTTCTCCCTTGCTTTTCTTATACCCCCTTAATTTCTACGATACCTCAAGTTCTTTCACCCCTTTTTTCTTCACCACCCTCCTTCACCTTTCTCCAACACCCACAATCCTTCTCCTCGATACTCTGCCACTTCCTTCACCCTTCTCTTCCGCCTTTCCTTTTCGTCAAACATCACCTCTTTTTCTATATTTCCTCTCCTATCGCCCTCTCTCCATTCTGCCAAAACCTCCCCATAGCCTCTTGGCACCGCTGCCACTTCCTTCTCTTCTTATTTGCAGCACCTGCTCTCACATGTTCTCTCTTCTCATAGCTGTCAGTGTCCTCCAACCTTCCCCAAAATCCTGTTTGCACCTTCTTCAAACACCATATACCTCTTTTCCTTTTGCCACTTATTGTGTGTATTTTCCTGACCCTAGGGTGTTCTCTATTCCTCTTGGGTTCAGGTGTAAGCCATTCTTGATGGAGATTGAGGATTCGTGCTTCCCTAGGCTTGGTCAATTCTCTCCCTGCATGACATAACTTGGCCCTGCCACCACTTTGTTTGCAGATAGAGCTCTGCAGCATCCCAGATTCTTAAACTGTACATAGGAAAGATCTAACACACAAGATGACCAACACGTACTACTCTTGTTTTATCCTGGACTGACTTGGTATTGTTTAAGTTAGCGGTTCTCAGTTTAAAAGCAGCCCACAGCTTCACTGTCCCACTTCCCCCTCTCTCGGTCAGGGATTGCAGCGTCCAAGTATTCCTTGCTGTGGTTGCCTTATAAAAATCGGATTCAGAGAGTTGGCCTGTTGTGAGCAATTCAACCATCTGCATGGTGGGCGTGGGCTCGCATAGGCTTTTTTGAAATTTGTAAGTAAATGGATAATGGTAGACCTGCCTCAGGAAAACGTGTGGGGCTAATCCACACACATTTTCATGTAGACCAGTGTACTCTGGTATGGACACAGCATATAGGCACAGTCCTCCCTGGTCATATTTAGTTGGAATATGACAGGAGAGCCGAGCACAATGTCATCCCAAGGACTGGAGAAAAGCTTCCCCCGTCATAGACCATCTGGTTAATTAACAAAGGCTCCATGGAACCACCATGCTCTATTGTTACGCCCTGCAGCTGGTGGCAGTGTTTAACATACCAATAGAGGGTACTTCAAACCGGCCACCATGGGGCCTGGCTGCAGAGGATAACGAAGGAGACAGGAAACCCAACAGACCTTTCATATGAAACTGTGTCAATCTGAAGCTTCCTCTTCAGTATTAATGAACTAATATGTTTGAGTATTTGCAGTAGACAGCCCCTGCTAGGGGGACCCCTTTCATAAGATACAAGAATGTGGTTTGCAGAAGCCAGAGAGTCTGGTCTCGCGGCATCTTCAAGGTTGATATGCCTCTTTAAAAAGGAACCACACAGGGAGGCCCATTAACCATAAAGACTCTTTGACCACAGCAGACAAGAAGGTGGGTGGGACCTAGTATCACAGAGTGAGCCCAGAGCACTTTCTGTTGAGAGAAGGGTTCTGCCATATTCGTTCTGGAACACCCCTTTTTCCTGTAGGACCCCGTACCTTTTCCTCTTACAGAGCATTCTGGTGATGACCTCGCACATAAAGAAAGTTGTTGGTAGGGACCCCAGGATTGATTCACTCCGGTAGGCTCAGCCTACACCAATCCGTGTGGCCCGCTTGGCTTTAAAAGTTGGCTGGAGCTCCTCTTAGGCAAATCATCTGAAGACTTTACAAGAAGCAGAAAGAGGAACTCATCCTTGGACCCTGGCTGGAGGTACAGCCTGCCTTGGAACCTTGTCTGGGGTTTTTGTCGAATCTACATGGAATGGTGGAGGGAGAGGGGCCTGAGAGAATTTATTTGAGGCAAATTGTGGGGTTCCCCCCATATGGAAGGCAAGCTAGAAGAATGGAGGGGGGTAAGGATTATGAAAGATCCAGTGAAATGTGTGCAGCTACAAAACAGTTTATTTGCACTTTATGGTGCCATATGATAATGTCGCCATTAAGTAGGTGACTTTTTTTATCCTAACACCTAAAATTCTTTCTCCAAATATTTTAGGATGGGTATAATTATATAGTACTTCCAATCCTAGAATTTTTGGGGAAAGGGTTTGTCTGGAGGGTGCATTTTTAGGGACATGTCAGCACCTGGCAGCCATTTCCCTGGCAACATTATCACTGGTACCGAAATACATCAGGTTGGACAACCTGGCCTCAATTGAAATGTGACGAAATAAGTAAATATCATAAACCTAGTGCATGAAGCTACTCAGAACTAGTGTCCCCTGGTTGATATGTCATCTGTAGTGCAGAGTAATAGAAAGCCCTTTTATCTGTCTTTGGTGGGCCACTAGATAGACCCACGTATGAGCAGGTGTGTTAGTTGCTAAGAATGTACCTGCGTTCCCTCCTTAACTGCCTAAAGTGTATCCCCGTGTATGACCTATCACTGTTGAAATCTGCACATTCATGGGAGGGTTATGGATCCCTGAATTTCCATGTGTGCTATTTCTCAAGTCTCATTTTAACTTTTTATTTTTCCTGGGCACTGTTGCAAGGGATGAGCAGCTAAGTCATGGACCATGAATCTGATTCAAAGAGAAGCTAGAGTTGCCTGTTTGAACTGTGATGGTACTTCAAATGTCATGCTGCTAAAACGTCATGGGTGGCTGATGCCTCTAGATATTCTTATCAGGTTTTGTTGCATGATGATCTCTTCCACTACTTATTTCCCATGTGTGTTGTTCACCAGGTTGCAGTCATCAACCCCAACCATCCACTTGCTCAGATACCTCTGCCCCCATCCATGAAGAACTGCATCCAGTTAGCTGCTTGCCAAGCCACTGAGCTGCTGCCAATGAACCCGGATTTGCCAGCAGATCTCTTCACTTCCTGCCTCACCACGCCTATCAAGATAGCTCTGCGGTGGTAAGTCGAGGGAGACCACCGATCAAGTCGGGAGGGACAGTATGGCATTAAACAGGAGGGAATGACTGTCTCTTGTGTTGTACTGTAATGTTACTGGGTCTTGTATAGTGCGAATTCTGCCAGTTTGGTGGCCTGTGGCGCTTTTGTATAGTGGGGAAAGGGAGGGCAGAAGGAAAGGCAAGCTGTCAATTATAATGTTAATTCATGCAGTTCCTGCGTACCTGCTGCGGAGTGAACAAATCTCGGTCAATGGGGGTGAGACACTTGTTTTTGGGTTGCCATATGGGCCACTGTTGTGCAGAATCCTGTGCAGTTCCCTTGGGGACCACTGCAAGAAGATTAAGGCTACAGGAGTAAGCAGTAAACCCAATTGGTAGCAGTCTGTACCACCCAGATTTACCTGGTAGCTGTGGCTGAGCAGTTAGACTTCTCTCAAGAAGAGTTAGGCAGTATACAGAGGATACACAATAGGGCCGAAAAGTAGAACAAGCAAACACTGACCAGATCTTTGTATCAAGAGTATATAATAATTTATTTTACACACACTTTAGAAAATACACTAGCACTATTAATCGAAAGCAAGTTCCAACACAATCAGAAAAGTATTTACACCTCCCTTGGCAATTACTAGACAAGTCTAAGTTAAAACATTAGTGGAGAATTCTGTGGAGAAGCCCGCCAAAAAGTGGAACAAAGTGGAACAAAGGGCCCGACCTTGGTTGGAGTTACAGAGACGGACACGAACGCCATTTTAGAAAAGAGTTCTGGAAAAAAGACCCAACCAGTGATTTAATATTAAATAAATAAACCAGCGGTATCTTTAACATTGCACCAAAAAGTGGTGCGTTTAAAATCAATGGGAAAATCCCATATGAAATATTCCGGTGGAATATTATGCGTGGTAACCACTGGCACCAGCCAGAAACTCGACAAGGGGGGAACTGGACAGTGCCCCCTTGGAAACAGACCCAGGGGCAATCAAATTAACCCCTTCCAGTACTTCCACAATATGATGGTTTGTACTGGTTCTTTTCACAATTTTGGACTAGTAAAGTCAATGGTGACTTTACATGCCCTGGGAGACAGTAGTCAGTCCCAGGGTATGGAGTCTGTTTGGGGGTCACTATGACACCCCTGTGTTACTGCACTGAGGGTGCTGTGTAACACACACACAAAAACAGATGATACCCTATGGAGTAAAAACACCCATAGCCCATAAGCACACAAAGTCAAAGACATACCTCAAATCATGCCTAAGAGTGGGAGGAAAAGAGTCTCACTCTTAGCAGGAGAAAAAAAAAAACAAACCCCAAAAATCCAGCAAAGCTGCTGGGGGACTCACTAGGTTTGGGAAATTAGCCTTATAAGAGAATTCTTCCTTACAGCCACAGGTACAATTTACCAAGCATGGGGGGTGTGGAGGGTAAGTATAACATGGTGGGATGATAAAAAATATGAAAAAATTGTGAATATGCTGCAGTGCACTGAAATAGAGGGTGAGCCACTGTTGGTGTCGTAGCTGTTTGGATGGTATTACCCAAATTGTTCGAACGCAATTGTTCGAATGGCCGAATTGACTGAATGTCAAGGGTCCGAATTGACCTTTACACAATTGACCGCATATATATAGTTTATATATATATTTATGTATATGGCGCCCATTTTCGAGTTTCGAAAAACAAACTGTAATACTCCGCAGCTTCCACTAGATGTCAGCCTATGCACAGCATGTGAATCTAAGCAGATACAAGCATCAGAAATACGATTACGGTGAGTAATGTATCCAATATATATATATATATATATATATATATTTCTGAGGCTTGTGGAATCTGCTTAGATCACATGCTGTGCATAGGCCGACATCTAGTGGAAGCTGCGGAGGATTACAGTTTGTTTTTCGAAACTCGAAAATGGGCGTCGACACAGGCGTGCCAGTAATACTATCCCTAGTGTGACGTCCACTGTACCCAAGATCCCTCACGCGTCTGGGATCCTCAGATTGTTTTTTTCCGCCATACTGGTCGGAAGCATCTTGCGGAGTCCCCTGGCCTTAGCCATACTTTTGCTAATTATTGAAATTTAAAATTATTTATTGACATCCTTCCCCACCCCAACGTCGACCCTCGAACTCGACGACGGCTGGAGAAGACATCGACCGTCGGCTGCTGCACGACGGATCTGGGCCTCGGGAGGCCGCTGGCCTCGGCCCGGGCCTAGTAGGCCGCTGGCCTCGGCCCTGCAAGTAGGGAGAGTGGGGGGTGGTACATACTCTTCACTCTTGGTATATAGGTACACCTTATATATTTCCTACACTTACCAGCCCGCTGCCTCAAGGTGCGTATGGAGGGTACCCCTTTCCAATTCTGCCCCAAGTGCAACCGCAAATACCCTTGGGTCGACAGGCACGCCACGTGCAATCTCTGCTTGCCGAGGGACCACCCCGAAGCGAACTGCAGAGCGTGTAGTAGGTTTAAGCCTAAGACACTTAAGGAACGTTCGACAAAGCGTTGGGCCCACCACGCCAGGCAGGCGGCCATGGCAGCGGAGGGCGCCTTCAGCGATGGCAGCGACGCCGTACTTTCGGACGACGAGGGCATTACGGCGTCGAAAGACTGCCGAGCGCAGGTCCCCGACCTCGGAAGGTTGTCCGGCAGGGCGGCTATGGGGAAGACCCCCGGCGACGCAAGCGCTACACACCCTACACACACTAAGCACACTAAGTCCAACCGAACCTCGACGACGTCGACTTCTCGGAAAGAGGCACAGATAGAACGGTCCGACTCTGTGTCCTCTGGGCGCTCTCGATCGAGATCGCCTCATGACGCAAGGCAATCATCCACTCTTGCCAAGAGTGCCTCGCTCCCTAGATTAACGGAAGTTCGATCGTCGGAAGACGAAGACGACTTCCACCCCCAGGCCGCGCTCCAGGAGACCGAGGCCGCAGTTAACACCAGCGAGGCCCCACGCTCGAAACAAGATACCTCTCCCGACCCTCGACGCCAGGCGTCGAAAGTCTCTGGGGCCGCCAAGGGGCAGGGAAAACATTTTTCCACGCACGGGGAGGTGGGGAAACAGCGGAAAGCACAGCCTTCCACTCCTGTAAGACCATCCTTCCACCCTAAGCAGACAGACAAACATAAATCTACTGGGACATCAACATACAGCAAGGGTACCCTTGGTAAGTCCTCTAAGTTGCCTACTAAAGTCATACCCTGTTCCAAAGAATGGTCCAGTGAAGACATAGACAGGGTCATGTCAAGGATGTCTTCCTTAGCTGATTTTTATGACAAAACCCAGAACATTTCCTTTTGTATGACCCTCAAGGGGCCACACCCTCAGGCTCCTCTGATCCTATCCCCCTAAGTAAAAAGGCCCGGTTCGAAAGACCTGAACCCTTCGAGGTGCAGCCTTACTCTACTCCATACTCTACTCCACACCCCAGATACCAAGGACAGCCTTTCCCTGAAGGGGACCAGGAGTTTACAATTATGGAGGAACAAACCGGGACTGAATACTATGCGGATGATGAGGACCTGGAGGAGGTAGAAGATGAGCAGGAAATTTACAGAGTAGATTCCCCGGTAGAGAGCGAAGCCCCAGTTACCGACTCGCCAGTTGATAACCAGCCCCTCCTTAATGAAGTTCTCGCTCGCGCAGCAGAACATTTTCACATCGACACCCACGGTGTACAGGAGGAAAGGGACTTCGCAGAAGAGTTGGTGGGAGAGAGGAGGCCGGTCGCTCAGACCATCCCTATCCTTAAATCCATCCAACGTAGAATAGATCCATCCCTGGTGAATCCTAACCTCACCAGAGCCGTCAACCCCAGAGTCGAAAAACTTTTTCGGGCAGCCCAGTCTGACCCTCTTTATATAAGAGGACATCTTAAACCAGACTCCCTAGTGGTTACCAACACTCGGAAGAGGGCTGGGACACCCTTATCGTCGTCAGAAGCTCCTCCCGACAAGGAGAGCAAAAGACTGTACGGGTTTGGCAGGAAGGTAGCCTCAACGTCCGCCTACCAAGCAAGGATTGCAAACTCCACCACCCTGTTGGCAAGTTACAACTGCCATCAATGGGAAGAGGTCGCGGCGCTCATAGCCTCTGCTCCTGAACCGTTAAAGGGCCAGTTGGCTCGGATCTCGACAGAAGGGAGAGCCGTGTCTGGTTGCATATTAAAAGCAACTTTCGACGCCGCGGACAACGCAGGAAGATTGATAGCAGAAGGTACTGTTATCAAGAGACATGCGTGGTTACGGCAGTCGGGGTTCAAAACAGAAACCCAGGCTTCATTAATAGACAAGCCGGTGGAACCCGATCTATTGTTTGGGAAAGCGGTCGAAGACGCACTTAAGAATGCCAAGGACGAGTACGAGACTCTCAAATCCCTTGGCCAGCTTACCAACAAACCCCCTAACCAGAGGGGGAACAGTAATTTTCGTCGCCCACGCGGCCAAAATTCACAAAGAGGCAACTATGCCCAAGGACAGGGTACACAATGGAACAACAACCAGCAGTCTACCCAAAGTTACGGCAGGGGTAACAAGAGAGGTCGTGGAAGAGGCAGAGGCAGCCCCAACAAGGGAGGTGGCACGCCTCCACCAAAGCAGTGACGCTCAGTTCAGGGTCCCTTCTCACGCAACCCCAGTAGGGGGACGCATTTCCAACTTCACCCAGGCTTGGGAAGGGATCACCTCAGACAGATGGGTGCTGTCAACAGTGTCCACAGGATATTGTATAGAATTACTGCAGCGTCCCCCGAACCACCCTCCACGACAAAGAATACACTCCTTAGAACATCAGAAGATCCTTCTCGAGGAGATCGCCATTCTGCTAGAAAAGGACGCGATAGAACTCGTCCCAGGACACCAGGTAAACAAGGGTATCTATTCAACTTACTTCCTTGTGCCAAAGAAAGATTTGACAATGCGCCCAGTATTGGACTTACGGCCTGCCAACAAGTATGTCAAGCCCCAAAAGTTTCGTATGACTACGCTACAAGAGGTAAATCCCCCTCCTAAAAAAGGGGGATTACATGGCAACCTTGGATATGAAAGATGCTTATTTTCATATTTCCATGCTCCCAGCACACAGAAAATACTTGCGCTTCAAGGTGGACAGTCGCCACTACCAATTCAAGGTACTGCCCTTCTCCACGAATTAGGCTTCTCTATCAACGAGAAGAAGTCAAGTCTGGTGCCAAGCACCTCAAAACAGTTCCTAGGAGCAATCCTAGATACTCAGAAAGGGTTGACCTTCCCTTCGGAAGAGAGAATTCGGAATATACTACTGCAAATTCCACATTATCAGTCAGGTCAACAAATAACGGTACGCAAAGCAATGCGGTTACTGGGCATGATGGCGTCATGCATTTACCTGGTCCCCCACGCGCGTCTGCGCATGCGTCCCATGCAGGAATTGTTGGCAAAACAGTGGTCTCAGGCAAGTGGTCAGTGGGACGATCTAGTGGTCGTTTTGCCAACACTCGTACAGAGCTTACACTGGTGGACAAGAGAGAATCTCGCAAGGGGAAAACCCTTTTACGATCCCGAAGTACAGGCAGTGGTGACTACAGATGCATGCCTGACTGGGTGGGGAGCTCACCATCTCCACCACACAGCTCAGGGTCTCTGGTCTCACTCAGTAGCCAAGAACCACATCAACCTGCTAGAGCTTCTGGCAGTATTCCGAGCGCTTCGGGCGTTCGAGCCCCATCTGCTAAACTTGTCGGTGCAGATCCGGACGGACAGCACGACAGCCATGTTCTATCTGAACAAACAAGGAGGGACTCGTTCGCCAAATCTGTCCAAGCTCGCCCAGAAAATCTGGATATGGGCACTCAGACGGAACATCTTCCTGTCATCACAACATGTTCCAGGGAAGCTCAATTCCCTAGCGGATGCCCTAAGCAGAGACTCCCTCCCAGAAGAACACGAATGGGTCCTTCACAGAGATATCGTAGAAGATCTCTTCTCTCAGTGGGGTTTCCCCACTATAGACCTATTCGCCACAAGCGAAAACAAACAATGCCCAGGATTTGCATCCAGGTTCCCCCAGCCAGACTCCCAAGGGAACGCCCTGTGGATGAACTGGTCAGGGATGTTTGCGTATGCTTTTCCACCAACTCCTCATCAGGAAGGTGGTGTACAAGATGAACAAGGAATCGATGACGCTCATCCTAGTTGCTCCCATGTGGGCGAGACAACCATGGTTTCCACACCTACGCAGGATGGCGGTGTGCGAGCCCATCAAACTCCCAGCCTGGTACAACCTACTGTCCCAGCAACAAGGTCAAACAGTGCACCAGGAACCCAACTCAATGAACCTGGCAGCATGGCTCCTGAGGTCATAGAGTTTGGGCATCTCAATTTACCACAGAGGTGTATGGACATCCTAAAAGAATCCAGGAAACCAAACACAAGGCACTGTTACTTTGACAAGTGGAAGAGATTTGTTATTTGGTGCCAGAATAAACAAATCAACCCAGTTGATTGCACTCCTTCCAACGTTGTAACATACATGCTCCACCTGCTGGACGCAGGTTTGGTTTTTAACTCTCTGAAAGTACACCTGGCAGCCCTCTCGGCTTACACCACATCCCATAACAAAGTATCGTGGTGGAAAGTACCAGTAGTTAAAGCCTTCATGGAAGGAGTAAAGAGACTTCACCCTCCTATTTCGAACCCACCGCCAGGATGGGACCTCAACGTGGTGCTAGCTAAGCTCATGGGCCCCCCTTTCGAACCCATGCATAAAAGTAGTCTCAAACACCTGACTTATAAAACGGCCTTCTTAGTAGCCATTACCTCTATAAGAAGGGTCAGTGAAATTCAGGCTCTGTCAGTGCAGGATCCTTTCTTTACTATCCACAAAGACAAACTGGTTTTACGCACACACCCTAGGTTCTCACCTAAATTTATATCTAAATTCCATGTAAACCAGTCCATCGAGCTTCCGGCTTTCTTCCAGAACCCGCAAAGCTCAGCTGAGGTGAAACTACACACCCTTGATGTGCGTAGGGCGGTCCTCTACTATGTAAATAAAACCAGACCGCTAAGGAAAACAGATCAACTGTTTGTCTCCGTAGCTACAGGCAGAGAGGGGGATCGCGTCTCTAAAGGCGCGATCTCGAAGTGGATTATCAACTGTATACAGCTGTGTTACTCTTTCTGAAAAAACTCTGCCTTTTATGCCAAGGGCCCATTCTACTAGAGGCATTGGGGCCACTCTGGCTTTCATTGCAAATGTTCCCCTCGACACCATTTGCAAAGCAGCTACTTGGAGCTCTATTCACACTTTTACTCAGCATTACTGCATTGACACTCATTCCAAGACAGATTCACAAGTGGGACAAGCGGTTCTAAGACACCTGTTTGCTCATGACCCTTCTCACATCCCACCTCCTTCTTCGGGTACTGCTCGCTAATCTATGCACAGCATGTGATCTAAGCAGATTCCACAAGCCTCAGAAGGGATACATTACTCACCGTAATCGTATTTCTGATGCTTGTATCTGCTTAGATTCACATGCGACCCACCCTCCTTCCCCTCCGAGAGAAGGCGCATGATTGCTTGTAGTCTTACCTTTCTTCTATCTGCTTGGATTATCTGTACTCACGCTACTCCTCATGCTTCCTCATGTCAGAAAAAATACAATCTGAGGATCCCAGACGCGTGAGGGATCTTGGGTACAGTGGACGTCACACTAGGGATAGTATTACTGGCACGCCTGTGTCGACGCCCATTTTCGAGTTTCGAAAAACAAACTGTAATACTCCGCAGCTTCCACTAGATGTCGGCCTATGCACAGCATGGGAATCTAAGCAGATACAAGCATCAGAAATACGATTACGGTGAGTAATGTATCCCATATAATGGGGGGTTTCCCCCGCATATATGTAACAATTGACCTTCACAATTCAGTCAATTGTGCAAAGGTCAATTGTAATTCAAACAATAGTAGTTCGAACAATTCGTATACAACCGTTTGGATGTATGTAGTGTAAGAGGCGGTACACTGATGATGATCAATTGTTTAGTGAGTGGGAACGCGAGGTTGGTTTTTCTAGTCTGTGTCTGGGGTGGTGGGTTCCTTGAGACTGTAAAAATCTGCAAGTCTTACATCCCTCCCTTCAACTTTGCAGTTACTGTAATAGTTGTATCCACTTTTCATAAGTGCAGGTGTATGTTGTTTCCGGACCGGTTTAATGGTTAGTACCAAGTCATTTGGGGTGAGTTCTCCCCATTTGGCTACCTGCAGTTGTTTTATGGTGTGGGTTAAATGGGGCGCCTGCTTTGCAATGCTTGATCTGTTCCTAAAATGAATGGGTTGTTTTCGAGAGCGCACCTTAGTGCCTTGTTTTCGACATATTAAAAAGACAGTACTGAATTGTTCACGCTTTTTATTCTTGTTTTAAGTGTATCTGTTTTTATTGCACTAATGGGTGGGATATCTGGTTCCAAGTTGGGCAGTGATATTCTAGACGTGTGTCAGTCTCTATTGTCCTATCAGTGAAATAAACAATACCAAATGGCTTTCATGCATACTTTATACCTTCTTACGCTTTTCTTCTTTTGGAAGGTAAACTGGTGGGGACATTTGGTTTCTTTCCTGTCTAAGTGGGCTATCTGTGCTTGGGTATGTTATATAGTTTACGCAGTGATGTTCGTTAAATGTCCCTGTAATGCTTGACACAGGTGAAGTGTGTCCAACATTTTGATTATTTCAAATTAAGTGGCCTGCGTAGTATCATTGCTCTTCTGTTTTGGAAAAGAGCCAGGTGTTTTGCTGTTTACAAATGGTCAAGCTGAATTCAACATGCAACATTGTCTTGACTATGCTTTCCCGTGGTTGGGTGCTTTTTCAGCAGGAAACAAAGCCTTGCTTGATCATAGTGGCTTCTCCGGGACACACTGTGAATTTCTCCATTCTTACTTCAGGGCCTACGACATAGGTGGCCTCAGTCGGCAAAGCATAGTGGTTTGAATTGAATCCGGATGCACAGGAAGCCAAGGAAGTTAGCAAAGGGCTTGATGATCTATGTTCATCTTTTCAGTAGGAGTCTGACACATTATTTTGTCCGCTTCGAAGTTGGTTCTGAAGGTAATTAGTTTTATATAAGGCCCTAGATGTAGCTGGGAGAGCGAATTCAAAGTGATTGTGGAACAGAACTGCATGAAAGGTTGCTGTCAAAGAAACACCCCTAAATCTAGAACTTTTATACAATGCAAGTGATTAGTATTCGTGATTGTGAGGCATGAAATCATCTCCCCACACAAAATGGATTGGATTTCGCACTCTGAACCTTTCTAGAAAAGCATACATGGCGTTCAACAATTGGGCCCACAAACCTTCCCACACCTCCCTCAATTACAACATGTGACGTCACAAAACATCCCACTTCCCACAGCACAAAGTTAATTAATTGAAACCTTTGAGACGGCAAGCGGAAACTTAAATCCACGCTCTGGTTGCGTCATCTTGGTTCTCATGAGAAGTGCTTACCAACATGTCACCTCCAGGGCCTTGAATCACAGACGTACTGCTACACAAATGTTGCATATCGGGACACTCGAACCCTTTCACCAGGGAAAATGTACTACAAGGCAATTTGAAACCGCTGTCGTTCTTTTTGGCTCCATTAGAAAATCATATTTCATGAAGATTTTGAATGATAAAATGGTCATGCATTCATTATTCGAACCTGTGAGCTCTAATCTGTGACCTCAAAAAATAACAACCGTTGCATTCTTCTTTCTGCCACAGCCACTTTTTTCCACACACAAAAGGCTTCAACACGTTTTCTGCAAAAGCCAAGCTTTTAAGGTCTATTTACAACATTTGATCCTACCACTAAGTTTGATTATACTTATCTATGTCCTTGCATTTAGTGATTAGTTTTATTATGGGTTCTATTTCACAGATATCAGAAAGAGCCCCATCCCCTTTTACATTGCTACTCTCGCAGCTGACAAGCGCGTTCCTTTATACTGCGTTGTACTTGCATCTTTATTACATTATACCCCAATTTATTTTATTAATAACCAAATCTTTTTGGGCATCTCGTTCCTTTTTTGCAATGTTGTCTTAATGTATCCAAATGTTTTCCAATTTTCATTCGTCTCCCCCAACCATTCTAATCTATACACACCCTGTCCCTTTATTTAGACATTGCATCTAGAACTCTATATAATTTTCAATGTCTGCAGGCTGTGTAAAAGCCCATCCATCAGGATCCTCCTCTTCACCTTTCCCTATCATTTTGTTTCTACTCTTCATTTGAAAACCTTTTTTGTCAACACTCAAGGGTAACAATAACTGTCCTTTTTTCTTGTTAAAATATACTTTTAGGAAGTTCTTAGTAATGCACAAGGTGATGAGAATGAGAACTAACACGGGGACAGTCACTTGAAACAATCCGGAAAGCCAGGTGGATACCCATGTGAAGATGCTGTCCAGCCAGTCTTTCGCTTGCATGCCATTTACCTCGCTTGTCAACTTTCCCTGGAGTGTCCGTATCTCTTGTATGGCTGCAATTAGAGTTCCATTTGAGGCCTCAGTCTAGTGTGGCCGGACAGCAACTTGTCCCAAACTTGGCGCAAACACCTCCTTCAATGGCTGTAAGGTAAAAAACAAAACTATTCTGAAGGGCGCCAAGTGCAAGGCCCTCATCTCCTCTTTAATTGCGTTCAAACTTTTTGCTGTTGGGTTTGCCAACTGCAATAACTCATACTGAGTTAGCTGCAGTCATTTCAAATTTGCTGCAGCCTATACTCCTTGAAGCTACAAATGGTAGCAACCATAGAAAATAGACCAAACTCATCCGGGGTAACGGCCAAGTTCTCCGCACTCTTTTTTGACAAATAATTATTTCTCGTTTCTTCCCCGTCATTATTTTTTGCTGCTCATTTTGCTGTGCCCTTTACCCCTGCAATGCAATCTTCATGGCAGTGCTATTCTGGGGCACCACCAGTGCAGGGCTGTGCAAGATGATGAGAGGACACACTCCACTCCAGCGGAAGCTGGGTGTATGGTTTGGATCTGCAGGCCCACCAGAAATCCATCACTGCTGCTGGTCCCTGCGTCCGCTCTGCATTCTTCACCACTTTGACGCAGCCCGAATTAGTCCCCAGGAAAATGGACCCACTTGACCTGAAACACAAAGGGAATGGCGTAAAGCTCCTTATGTCAACTGGTTGATATTTTACATGTAGCCCAGATTAAGGCATGCGCACATTTTCCCCATGTTTTTTGGCAGCTGTCATTCACCTTGGCTGCTACGTTTTGCTCAAAACCCACCAATTCTTCAGCACAACACTACATTATTCCCTCCTCCCATTTGTCCCCATACCATACTGCTCCCTCTACTCTCATAAATGGTCTTGTATGACACCAGGAGACGCTTTGCCCTTTCTCATTTCTGCACCATATTCTCTTGTGGTCTTTTATTTGTAATTCACCTTGTTTAGGACCCTCAGTGACATACTCCACTACCTTAGGCCGGGTTTCCTCCTTCTCAAGCATTTGTGTTAATTTTAAAACATGGTCTACATACACATTTTCCCTTTCATCCACCCAGTAAACAGTTACTTTTTTCCCTTAGAATACACTTCTAGTTCTACAGAGCGACAGGTGCATTAGGCAACCCGCCTCCTCATAGGACACCACTTGGGGTAGAAAAAGCATGGATACTCCTACTACGTGTGGAATGAGAGCAGACCTAGCATGTGCCATTTACTCTCTTCCCACGCGCATCATTTCGTTGTACTGTGAGGAAGGAATGCTATCAATAGTAGACACAGACACAATGGATACAAGTTTTGAAATCCTTTATTAGTTAATTTATTTGGGTTGATGGAATTCCTAACTGGCCCTAACTCTATAATGAGTAGTCTTGGCCATTAAATAGACAATAAAGCAGTCTAGTCAACATAAAAAGGCCTACACTAAGAAAACCTAACCTTGCTCTCCTTCTCGACAACAAATGTGTAAAGGGAATACCTAAAGGGAAAAATAGTGTCTTGAACAAAATGTAGGAAGGGCTCGGGTAACAACTCCCTTCTCCACGTACAGCAGCATGTGGTCTCAAGAATTTCATAAAAAGGATAGGTGGTTGGCACAATGTCAGTTTTGCATACTCTGGCTCTCGGGTGCAGTTCAACAGTTCAGGCTTAGGCATCAAGATCTTACCAGTCTTTTCAGGAAGAACCTTTGGGCATCGTCCGCCTCACCACCAGTCTTTATATCTCTTTTTGTCTTTCACTTTCTCCAAATATAACACAGGCTTCCCTCTGCCGAGGTGGAGCCTGCTTCTCATTATCACATTCAATATCTGTGTACCACAGTTCAATACAATACAGGCTTCCCTCTGTCGGGCTTGAGCCTGCCTTTTCCTTTTGCGGGGGGAGTTGCCCTGTGAGACTGCAAGGCTTTTACTAAGACATTTGCATGACTACTTCGACTTCCTTTCAACACTTTCCCTTTACACAATGTTCACAACGGTAATGCCTCTTGGTAATTGCTTTACTTTGTCATTCTAAAGTTCACACAGAGCACCAATGCGTCTTGGTAGTTGTAGTTTCACTTCTGTCCTCGTGGCATCTTTGACAGTTCATATGCTCTGTATTTTACTCTCTCGACGGTTTATAAACTTCATATTTATTCAAAGTTCAAAACATCTTTCATTTCCTGCTCTTCATTTCTCAAGGTTCAAATAGCTCATGCAGTTATTTTCTTGCCTTCCATTCCTGTGTTTCGTTGATCGCAAAACATTTTACAGAGAGAGACTTTTGAATCTGCAACTCACTTTCACAGGGCCACTCTATTACTTTGTATATATTTTCCCAGCATTTAGATCATTGTCCTCTTTCTTACCTGTCTCATCAACACATGTGCAACCTTCACTTTCTTGCTTCAAGCTTATTAATATAACATCAGCCTTTTGTTGCTTTGTCACTCACCAGCAGTGTTAATCGCTTTGGCTCTTGAAGGGCTTTTGCGTAGCAGTCAAGGTTGCTACCCTCGTCTCCTTGTTTCCTCCCTAACTCTGTTGTTCACCCGGGATGTTAGCGGGCTTCCTGGAAGCACTTTGAAGGTCTGTATTTTCCACTTCCCTATGTTTAGTCATGTATTGCTTACGGCTCCCTGAAAGGGTAGGATTCCTGCTTGACTTTTGCTTGCTCTCCGCAGCAGTCGATCAGCCCCTTGGCCTTCCAAGTTTCACAGTTTGGTTTGCATCAGCATAGTGTGCTTGTGCGCACCACCTTTCATCCTCACAGGTAATGTTAACAAGTGGCAGGTGTATGTGATTTGCACTGCGTGCCTGACTCTCTCCCTGATCTCATTAGAAGGACAGAGCCATTGTAGGTAAGTGGAAGTAATCTTCCTAGCCTCATTCCTCAACTTCCTTGTCTCAGTAGTAGTGTTAATGTGCAGTAGGGAGGAATTATGGGAGTTGTAGTATCCCATAAAATAAAAATGGATACGGGCTGGATGGATTACTGGAAGAGGGGGATACCATGTCTCACCATCAGGTGCTCCAGTCCTACTCGCTGAGGACCCCCTACCCAGGTGATCCTCCCTTGCTTGTCCACCCCTGGGATCGGGATCCAAAAGCGATGGCCCTTTGCGGGTCGCCTGAAAACGGGATCTCTGGGGACTAGGGTGTGAAACACACTGTGGTTTTTCACAGTACCAAATGTTTCCAGTTAATTAATTATGCTCCTCTTCAGTGCTATGGCGGAGGCCCTACCCATATTTCTTCTTCCCATTTTTCTTTGCTCATTCATTGGTTTCATTTCTTTCTTTGAAAATCAACCAATGCAAAAGCAATAATACTATACTACAACATATAAACATTGTCATTTTCTTGCTACACATTTTCCATTAGAAACTTTTTCATCATCCTCCTTTTACTAGTTTCTTATTCTAATTGCTGTAAACAAATTCAAAGAAAGTTCCCATGTTGTGCTTTGGGAGACAGTGCGCTTGTCTTCGCGAACGTCAGTGATATGAACCCATACTTGCCGACCTTCAAGCTTCACAGCAGTTGGTGTTGATGACGATATGTGGGACAGTGAAGTGCACCTCTTTTCACTTACTTACGTGGTTTCTCACGAGGACATGGTCACCCGGATATAGAAGTGCGGCTTGTGGAAAGTGTATGTTTGGGTCACCTGATTGTTCAGATTGGTTTTTAGGGCTCCCCTGAAGGATATATATTTAAGGGAGTTGGTAAGTTCTTTGAGATACGTATCAAATTCTCTGACCCCCCTAGAATAGCAGAAGAAGAGTGAGAGTCAGAGATTGTACGCAACAGTGGAAAAAGCGCATGCATCTCGTGAGGAGTCAGACGCTGGCACACGCACAGGAGTCGGACGCTCCGCACAAACAAAGCAAGAGGCAAGCAGTACACCCAGGACTTTTCAAGCGTCTGCATAAGCTTAGCCAATCACATCTTGAGCAGTCCATTCATCTTTTCTACCAAACCCTTGGCTTGAAGATGGTAAACCGTGCATAGTTTATGCTTTATTGCCTGGAGTGTTACCTCATTTATTAAACCATTTCATCTGGAATCCCCCACTTCGGGAAGACCCCCCTCTCAAGAAATTTAGCTGCAGAGCGGGTGTCATTATGGGCACAGGGACCTGCCTCAAGCCAACGTGGGAATGGACACACAACTACAACCAGGTTCTTGTAACATAGTCGATATGCAAGTGGACTTCCGGTCGCAACAATGTTCCCTGTACAACTGTGTGTGTGACCTGGCAGAAATGTCTGGCAGGTCATGCAGTTATTTACATACTCTGACATATTCATACAGATTTAGCACAAACTTGTCTTCACTTATCCCTGCAGCCACATGCTCTTTCGATACGTGGGTAGGGGAGTGAAGCTGTTCCAATGGCAATTGCAAAAGAAAATTGGCATGACAACCTTTGCTGTGCCATCATGTCGCCTAACCAAGTCAGTTGTGGACAAAGAACATGCTCTCCTTTTCCACAATTCTTTTCCATCTGAATGTGAACAGGTGAAACCTTTTCTTTGTAGATGGGCGTTGCTAACACTTGTGCATGTGCTAAGTCATGTTTTAGCTCATCAAAGCTTTCTTTTTATGTGTGTGTGTTGTTGTTCTGTGCTTCTTTTAGTGCTTGGTGTACGTGGAATAATTAAAAACCTTTGTGCTGCAGTTAATGCACAAGCCCAAACACTTCTGCATCTCTGACTGTACATCCCGTCCCTTTTCCTCCATACTGTATGGGCATCCCTTCCAAGGGACGGCAGACGGAACCTTTTTCATTAGAAAAAACGTTTTCCCCTTTAAATTTAGAGGCATGCGGGGGTGCAGCCCAGGGAGCATGTGCTGCCCTGTGTCCGCCCTCCGGTGCCACACCCCAGCCCCTTTTTGGTCGAAGTCAAACCCAGGAGCGCTGGTGAATTTCGGCCCATTCCCGTCGACACGGAAAAGGGGCTCTGCCCTTTTACCGGCACCATGGCCGAGAGGCTACGCCCTATTACCGGCAATATGTCTGAGGGGCTATGCCCTATTACCGGCACCGGCAACATGTCCGAAGGGGCGCCTAAACGCAGCTCTACCGACCCCTGGGTCGAGGGTGTCGCACCTACCGGGCCGAGGCCTGAGGAGCATGGCAGGCCTTGTGATCCACACGCAAGAGTCTTGGACGAGAACCGGGCCAGCGGGCTGAGCACCACGTCGCAGGCACTTGGCAGGCAGCTCGACAAAATTCCCACCATGCCAGAAAGTGGCACTGGTCTGACGCCATTCAGGAATTCGGCGAAGAACGAGTGTCAAGGTGGGTCTGACCTCAGTCAGATACGTGGCCTATAGGCTACCCCTCAGTTGCGCAGGGCAGCTTTCTGTGGCATCCATATGGACAGGGGACGCAGCGGCTCCCCGCTACCCAGTCGGCGCCCCCTGCCACCTCTTTTGCCAGTGAGGAGGTGCTCTTTGAGAAGTTCCTTGACCTCATGAAGTCCCCTCAAATGGGGGCCATCACCAAGGACGCCATCAGGGAAGTCATTCCCGCCATGCTAGCAGCAACACAGACACTTCCATCGGGCCCCCAGGCCCTGGTGCAGCTGTCTCCTCCAGCTCCAGAGCCAGCTCTGCAACCTCCGCCGCCTCCTAAGCCTCCGGCTGCAGTCTCTATACCACAGCCTCCGGCGCCAACTACTCCTCCTCCACAAGATCCTCCAGATGTGCAGGATACTGATGAGGAGGAGGATCTGGACACACCATCCTCAGCCAGGGCTTTCCACGAACGTCTTGCTGGTTTGGCGTAGTACCTGGGCCTTCCCCGACCAGAGGTTGAGCAGCCGGCAGAGGGGGTTCTGGCGATGCCCCTCTGCCAAATCGGGGATTCCTATGCAGACCGATGTAGTCTCCCTGGCCTAGAAGGGCTGGCTCAAACCCCACTCAGCCCAGCCGGTCAATCGACGCCTGGACGCCAAGTACAGGCAGTTTGAGGGGATACACTCTTGCTTTTGGCCCATCCTCAGCCACACTCTTCAGTGATTGCTGCAGCATCACTATACTGCAAGCCCCAGTCATCCTCATCCTCAGCCTCTTCCTCTGGGCCCTGCTAGGCAAGGAGGAGATGATCTTGGAGGCATAGGGCAAGAAACTCTTCCAACGCCTCTACATCTACGTCCGGCCTATGCCATGCTCTCTGCCGCAAACCAGATATTATGGTGGGAAATTGCAGACTTCTTCCTGGAACTCCATTCCCAGAGCCAATCGTGCTTTAAGGCGGGCTAGCTGAGGCCATGCTGGTGGCGCATGACCTCATGGAATCCACAGTGGCTTATATCGATACCTAAGGCCATGCCATCTGTATTGCCACGGACATGAAAAGGACGGCCTGCCTCCGGCCAATCAAATTCAACCCGGATGTCCAGGAGCGCATTCTAGATTTATGATTCGAGGTTCCACTCCTACGAAAGAGGAGCTGGACAAAAAGAAAAACGGCTCACAAACGGCAAAATCTTTATCCATTCTTAGAAAGACCATGCCCAAATTGTACACCCAATCTCAGCAGTGCTCAGGAAGGGGTCGTACATATGGAGGGTTCCGTGGCTTCCAGGAACGCAGATCCAGGCAGCCGGACCGCTCGCCGTCTCAGAGCCGGCGCAAACAACAAAAAGGGGGTAGGGGGTAGGAGTAAGGGCTTTTTCCAATTCCCCTCCTCAGCGTCAGCCTCCGAGGGAAAGAAAGCATGACACGCCCTTTCGGGTCCACGTGTCTCCGGTGGGGGGCAGGCTTGCTCTCCATGCACTTTTCTGATTCCAGAATTTCGCGGACCCTGGATCCTCTCCGTAGTATCCACGGGGTACCGCCTTCCTATCCCAGCCTCTCCTCCCCTCAGCTACCACAGGTTGGGATAGCAACTCTTTTGGCGGCGATCCGGTCACTCGTAGAGAGCCAGGCATGGAGGAAATCCCAGCCTCCCAGCGAGGCTTTGGCTTTTACTCCAGGATTTTCGCCATTCAGAAGAACAACCAGGCTGGCCTTAGAGTTGTGCTGGACCTTTCTATCCTCAACCTCTCCCTACCCGTGCAAAAATTCAAGATGGTTATGCCAGCTTTTATAGCTGAGACATTGGACAAGAGAGACTGGATGTGCTCCCTGGACCTGAAGGATGCGTATTGGCACGTTCCGATTTGGAAGCCCCATCGTTCTTTCCTACGGTTCAGGATCATGGGCTTCCATTTTCAATACAAGGTCCTTCCTTTTGGCCTCAACTCGGCCCCCAGGGTCTTTACCAGACTCATGAATGCCTTTGCGGCCCTCCTCCCAGTGCAGGGCCTCCACATCTACCCATACCTCGACGACTGGCTCGTCGGGGCTACATCTCCGGAAGCGGTTCACCACTCTTCCCATGCCCTTAAGAACACAATGCACGATCTGGGCTTCTCGCTCAATCTCAAGAAGTCACAGCCGGAGCCTACGCAGACTGACATTCCTGGGCCTCATCTGGGACACGTGCTCCGAGAAGGTCTTCCCGTCCACGGACAAAATCTCGGCCATCAAGAGGGCCACCGCCCACTTCGTCAGCAGAGAGGTAACGTCGCCTTGGTGGTACCAACATCTCCTGGGTCTACTGGCAGCGGTCCTTTTAGCTGTGCCGCACACAAGGCTAAGGATGAGGAGGATTCAGCTGCACTTCGCGGCCTCATGGAATCAGGAGCGGGGCTCGCAATCGGAGACGATCAGCATCCCTCCATCTCTCCACCCAGACCTAACATGGTGGTCCAGGGACTGCAACCTATGGACGGGCAAGCCCTTTCGGCCACCCTCTTCGCAGGCCACCATCACCACAGACACCTCGCTCGAGGGCTTTGGAGCCACACTGGACGATCTGTCGGTCCACAGCACCTGGACTCGACAGGAGCAGGAATACCACATGAATTGGTTGGCGGTGAACGCCATCTGGCTAGCACTCAGATCATTCCTACCACTTCAGGGGCAAGGTTGTCCTCATCCAGACAGACAACTCGACCAGCATGTACTACGTCAACAAGCAGGGAGGCACCATATCCCCTCCTTTGTGCAGACTGGCGATCAGCATGTGGGAGTGGGCCCTAGGGAACAACATCTACCTCACGGCAGTCCACCTCCTGGGGGAATCCCACCTGGAAGCGGAGAGGCTCAGCAGGCTGGGAGCCATGAATTATGAGTGGCAGCTAAACAACCTTGTTATTCAGGAGATCTTCAACAGGTGGGGTCTCCCCCACATGGATCTCTTTGCCACCTGGCACAACAAGAAGTGTCCCCAGTTTGCATCCTGGCAAGGTTGCGGCTCTTTGGGTGACGCATTTCGGCTTAAGTGAGACGGCATGATGGCTTACGCCTCCCCGCCCACTCCCCGGATTCACAGACTAATTTGCAAGATCAAGGAGTCTCGCCAGCTCATCATCATTCTAAGAGCTCCATGGTGGCCGGCCAGGCCATGGTTTTCGGAGCTGCTCAGCCTCTCAGAGTTGCCTCCTATCAACCTTCTGACTGGCCCAGCACATCTTCTGGCACAGCAGGGGGGCAGGGTCATCCATCCCGCTTCACAGAAACTAGCCCTCACAGTGTGGTTCCTGAGCAGGTAGCGCTTTGGTACCTTAGCCTCTCACATTCTAATCTTGAAATCATACAGGGTGCAAGGAGCAAGGCTACCAGGGCCCAGTATAAAAGCAAATGGACCATATTCTGCCACTGGCCCGATTCCAAGGACATCGATCCCCTGGCGTGAACTTTGGTTGAAGTGCTCTCATTCTCGGCGCACCTCGCACCCTCTAGCTTGCAGATGGACACCTGCCGCACGTACCTTGCAGCCGTTGGAGCTTACAGGAACTCGGAAGAGGGGGATCTTCTCCTCCTCCAATCCTATTGTCAAAAAACATTTGACGGGGCTCGCGAGGCTCTACCCGCCGTCAAGAGGCCGCACCCTGTGTGGGACCTCAACATAGTTTTGGGTACCCTTGTGCACAAGCCGTTTGAGCCAATGGCGTCTACGGACATCAGGCTGGTCACCATCAAGACGGCCCTACTAGTCGGGCTCACCTCGGCTTGTAGTGTCAGAGAAATGCAGGTGTTGGTCACCTCATAACCATACTACCTTTTACAAGGACAAAGTAGTCCTGCCGACACACCCAACATTTCTGCCCAAGGTGCCGTCTGCTTTCCACTTAAACAAGGAAATAGTCCTTCCTATGTTTTTTGCCGAACCCAAGGACGATGCACAGAGAGTGTTGCACTGTCTGGATGTCAGGCGTGCCCTAAAATTTTACTTGGACAGGACCAAGGACTTCCGCAAATCTGACGCCATGTTTGTCACTTTCGGAGGCTCAAGACCAGGCTATCAGGGCTCCAATGCTTCCATATCCCGCTGGATGATCTCTGCCATCAAAGAGGCGTACGAGGGTCAGCACAAACCGCTTCCGGCCAACATGCACGCCCACGCAGTCGGGGCCAAGGCAACAGCCATCGCATTCCAGCGCTATGTCCCTTGGCAAGTCAAAAGCAGGGCAGCCACTTGGGCCACTCCCTTGGCTTTCTGCAATTATTACTATCTGGATGCCGGCTCTAGATCTGATGCGGCTTTCAGACAGGTGGTTCTCAGGAACCTATTTGCTTAAGAAGGGCCTCCTCTCCACCCTGGGGCTACATTCAGTTGTAATCGCCCATGCAGTATGCAGGAAAGGGGACGGGACGTAAGTAATTATAAGTTACTCACTGTAGTGACTAACATACTCTTAGTCCCCTTTCCTCCATACGCCCCACCAACCTCCCCCCCTAATAATACTGGTGTCATTAGGCAATGTTAAATCCATTGTCGAATCGTCAATGGGGACTGAGGTGTGGTGCCCGAGGGCGGGGTCAGGGCAGCGCATGCTCCCTGTGCCGCACCCTCGCGCGCCTCCAAATTTAAAAGGGAAGGTTTTTTCTGGTGGAAAAGGTTCCGTCTCCCCTCCCTTGGAAGGGAGGCCCATGCAGTATGGAGGAAAGGGGACCAGGACTAAGAGTATGTTAGTCACTACGGTGAGTAACCTTTAATTTAAAGTTCACAACTTTCCCTGGACCGTTCTTGTTATGATTCACAAACATAGTCGGAATGTCTCCATTCCTTTTGGCCTTTACTTGACTTCTTATAACAATTCACAACAGCTGGAGGAATTTCTCCCGGTTCCCCTGGCCCTTTTCAGGCTTATTGTTACGGTTCACATCCGTAGGCGGAATGTCTCCCTTTCCCTGGCATTTCTCTGGCTTCTTATTACAATTGACAACAGCCAGCGGAATGCCTCACTTCCCTGGATGTTTTCTCTCATGCCCTGCCATGAAGAAGATCATTTGCAAAATGTCCTCTATGCTTTGGCAGACCTGGTTCACTCTCCTGCCAGGTGCTGCCACAAAGATTTGGATGACACGTCTTGCCTTTTGGGTGACCCGTATTTGGATTTCTTTCCCAGGGTTTCACTCCTCACCCATGCTCTGTAATCTTAGTTTTCCACAGCTTCCTTGGCCTCTCACCAACCTTCCCAGCAACGCAGATACCTTTTGGGTTCTTGCTGGCTTCCTCTGGTTGGTATCGGGCTCTCGGATCTTCGGCTTCAGTTTTCCTCTGGCTTTTCTCGCTTTCCGGCGGGCTGCTGTGTTCCTGCAGCATGCCTCTTCCTTCTGTGTGCGTGTTAGGGTTTGCATGCACCGCCCAGATTTTTCTCATGCTTGGACCTTTTCCTGTCCTGGCTTCCGTCCTGTTCCTCTTCACTGGCGCAAACAGGGATATTGTGGTTCCCTCGTTCCTGCTGCACTCGCTGGCTTCTTCCCGGATCGCTGCTGAACCGCTTCCTCACTTGCGGTTCCTCCCGGGAGGCTTTCCCGTTTTGGTAAGTTATTTGTGGATTTTTATCTTCGAGCTATCAAAATAACTTGTATGTACATTCTCTAGAGAACTCCTCATCCCAGTACTTTACAGAAAGATTCTTCTACCCTTCTAATGTCCCTCCTTTTCTTCCTCGTCCCGGTTAATCTTGACTTTTCAATGTTACATAACCCAACTGAAGTGTGGGCTACAGATGGTTGAGTGAAGGGATAGGAGGATGTGTAGGGGGTGAGTGAACGTGATGAAGGGTTGTCATTCCATGTTTCCTTTGGATGGTTATCCTTGTCCATAGAGGGATAGTCTCTCCCCTGAGATACTCCGCTGAGTACCACCCCGACGGAGACTATCAGGTAGTGGCCTCAGCTCCTTGGCTATATGGGAAGGCGCTCCCCCTCAGGGAGATGTCACAACATCCAAGGAATTGCAACGCTATATTAAAGGGTTTTCTCCACTTTATCTGGTTTGCTCCTACTCTGGTAGGTATGGCTCTGTGTTTATCTTGTTCTGGTATATAATATTTAATTTTATTTCACCATGTCCATGTGGTTTTGTAGTTTGAATTTAGGGAATTGAACCCAGATCCCTTTACATAGGAGGAAAGTATTGTACCATTGAGTTATTTTCGGCTGTGCTGCGACTCAGCTGAGAGGGACGTTGAAGCCTTTTTCCTGCAGCTGAAAAGTGGTATCTCTCTACACGCTGGCAGAACATCTTAGTGCATGGTGCCACCGCCAGTCTCCCGCTACGTCGCTTCAGGGGATCAAAGATTTGTTATTTGTGTGAGCAGAAGAAATCCTTGATTCATCGCAAAGAATAAAAGTGAACATCTTAGATTCAAATACAAATCTTGCCTGTTTGTTCAAGTTCATGCATGATCCCTCTGTTATTTGGAATAGAAAGTGAGTATTCGAAAGCAAAAGAAAAGGAGCGGGGGGTCGTCATGCGGGCACATGTCAGTTGGGATATCGGGTCTCCAAAATGGCACATCACATGGGTTCAGGTAGCTAAATCCAAGAAGGGGCGCCAGCCAACCTTAAACTTCTGTCACCATTTTATTTGGAGATGGGCTGTTGCTGCGTTTTCAGCACACGTTAGAGTGCCTGGGGACCAATTCCGTTTGTGACGGTGCGCTATATAAGTACCTATAACATAACATAACACGGCCAAACTACTTCGAGCATAGAGAAAAAGTGGCAATCTCTTGGCCCTCAGACACTTGATTAGGACTTGAAAGTTCTAGTCACACAAGACATTTTGGCTGCAGTTCTGGTAGCCGTATGTTCATCCAGGTATGATCTGATATGGCATTTATTGCATGCCTATACACAAGTGTTTCACGGCGTGACGAGGCTAGGGAGGGGGAACAGAGGAAAGACAGAGACAACGATCTTACTAGGCCAGGTGACATTGAGATCGTGCATGTGCGGGGGAGGAGGGGAATGGATAAGTGCAGGGGGAGGGGGCAGTGTAGTACATGGGATCAACAAATATAAATAAAAACCAATAAATAGAAAGTACGGCCAGTTGGTGGCAAGTGCAGACATCCAGTGTCAAGTGCTGGTAGGAGACTGTAGGGATACAGGAAACAACCCCCGAGTGCAAGGGCAGCCAGGGCCGCAGTGCAGGAGTGCAACTTGCGGGGAGGGAACCTGGGCCTGGGATCAGAGGGTAGCCAGGTGACCATTGCAGTTTCGGTTTCAGCCAGAAGGTCAGCCGGGGAGAGGGATAGAGAAAGCAGAAGCGAAGAGGAAGGTCTTGAGGTGCTTCAGGAACCGGAGATGGTTCTCAAGTTTCAGAGAGGCAGGGAGGCTGTTCCAGAGGGAGGCCCCAGCCGAAGAAAGAGATCTACCACCAACTCGTTGCTTTAAGAAGCGACTGACCCTGAGGTAGTTGGAGGCAGATGAGCGAAGAGCTCTAGAAGGAAGATATTTACGAAGCAAGAGTTGAAGGTATAGAGGCCCAGGCCCCAGAAGGCCTTGTGGACAATGTAGAGGGTTTTGAACTTAATCCTTGCAGCCACTGGGAGCCAGTGTAGGGATTTCAGTCCTGGAGATATACGATCCCTGGGGCTTGAGGACAAGTGTTGCAGTCCTATTTTGGATGAGTTGCAGAGGGCGGAGAGAAGAGGCAGGCAGATTTAGAAAGAGGCTGTTGCAGTAGTCCAGCCTAGAGAGAAATTGAGCTCTGGAGCACAGTGAGCTTCTGGAGGAAATAGTGGAAAAGGAAGATAACCTCTGAGGAGGTGCAGCTGGTAGTGTGACGACTTGGAGACCTCAGATGTGAAGAGAGAAGGAGAGTGTGGAGTCAAAGATGACCCTAAGGTTTTTAGCCTCACAGTCGGAAGCAGGGAGTGGGCCACGGGAGGCCGGCCAGTGAGTGACAGGAAAGGAGGGAGCAGGTGTGCCGATGAGCAGAATCTCAGTCTTACTGGCATTAAGGCAGAGATAATTGGCAGCACACCACTCCTGGATAAAACAGTCAGGAATGAGAGGAAAAGAGGTGGCAGAAGGGAGCCTGAAAATGAGCCGAGTGTCATCCGCATAGTACTGAAAGTTTGAGCAGAGAGCGGCAATGCAGTGGGCAAGAAGTGCCAGCTATTGGTTGAACAGCCAGGGAGAGATGTAAGACCCGTTGGGAACACCACAGGTAGAGAAATGGGGGAGAACAAGGACCCAAGTTGGACCTGGGATGGTCGATTAGAGAGGAAAGCGGTCAGCCAAGCCAGGGCCTGATCAGTGATACCCAGGTTATCACAGAGATGATTGAGCAGGATGGCATGGTTGACTCTGTCAACGGCAGAAGAGAGATCAAGTAAGATAAGGACACAGGGGGTATTGGAATAGAGGTTTGAGAGCAGGTCTTTGCGGATGTTCAGGAGAGCAGTTTCTGTGATTCTAGCAGCTCTGAAGCCAGACTGATGGTCATGGAGACAACTGACAGATTCAGTGTGAAGGTTGAGCTGGGAGATGGCCAGCTTTTCCAGGAGTTTGCCCAGGAAAGGAGTGATGGAGATCGAGTGGTAGTTAGCCGGGCAGGAAGGGCCGGGTGAGGGATTCTTAAGAAGAGTGTGCACAAAGGAGTGCTTCAGGGGGGAAGGGAAGATTCCAGTGGCGGTTACATAGGTCAGCCAGAGAAGGAGCCAGGGTGTTGATGTGTCCTTGATGGTTTTGTAGGAACAGGGGAGAACCTGTTTTGACGAGGCTTTCATCGATCAGACTTTTCTAGAAACCTTGCCTGGGGAGAACAGGGAAAAGGCAGAGACAGAAGGAGGAGGGGTGACGGAAGAGCAGGGTGTAGAGGAGGGGATGGGGGAGAGGAAGAGAGAGGGTATGATGTCCTGAGTTTTAGAAATGAAATGAGAAGCCCTAGCTGTGTGGAGGGCCCGGGAGGGGGACAGGAGAGGTAGAGACTGCAGCAGGATTGGCCAGCTCCTTGCAGATTTTAAGGAGTTTGGCCGAGTTGTTGGATGCCACAGACACACGGGCCTGAATGTGGGCGCTCTTCTTGGTGCAGACAGAGATCCAGTATTGCCTTTGGAGCAGGCGGAAGGCCAGTTTGTCAGAGGATGTACCGGAAGCACGCCATTGCTCTCAGCCACTCTGCACTTGAGTTCAAGGTCTGAGTCGTACCAGGAGTTGCACTTGGGTTCGGGCTTCAAGTGTATCCTCATAACAATGGCAAGAACATTGAGAGTATCAGATATAGCAGAGAGGAGCATGGAAAGGGCTGTGTCAGTGTGTGAGTCAGCCGAAGGGTGAGGAGGGTGAGAAAGTGGCTGCGAATGCCGCAACTGACAAACGCTTCATGGGTCGGATGACCGAGAAGGTAGGTGGCAGTGCGGGAGTTGGCTTGGCCTGAGGTGTACAGAGGGTGAGATGGGAGGAAAGGAGAAAGTGATCACTCCAGGAGAGAGGAGTGGTGACAGGGATAGAAAGGGGAAGGTCTGAAGAGATCAGAACATCCAAGGGGTGCCATGCAGAGTGAGGCGGGCCAGAAGGGTGGATACAGAGTGAGAGAGAGTCGCAGAGGTCACGAAAAAGTCCAGAGGAAGGACTGGAAGTGTCCAGGTGGATGTTAGTCTCCAAGGAGGAGGAGTTGATTGGTCGACTCCTGGGGGGAGGAGGAGGGGTCTGCCCAGTCAGAGAGGAAGGAGGAGATCTGACCAGGTGGCTGATAGATGGTAGCCACAGTAAGGGAATGGCTAGGAGAGAGGGGGAGCCTGCAGGCGAGGCATTTGAAAGAGTAGGCCTGCGTGGGTGGGAATGACCGAGGCAGGAATCCACTCTGTGAAGATCAGGGCTACACCCCCTCCGGAACGGTTGGATCTGGGTGCGGATAGGATCTTGTAGCCATCAGGGAGGCCAGCGTCAAAGCTTGTGACACAGATGGCTGCGAACCATGTCTCGTGACACCGGGGGCATCGATGTCAAGTTCTTCCAGGAGGCGGCAGATGTCAGAGGAGTGTTTGACAGCTGAGCGAGAGTTGAGAGTGGCAATATGGAGAAGGTTGCCATCCTTGAAAGACTTCCGGGGAGGGGTACAAATCCGAGGTATGCCCTGCAGAGGTGTAGAAGAAGCCTCAGGGAGTGTGGGGGCAGAAGAGGAAAGAGGAGAGGGCAAGGTAACCAAGGCGGGGACTCTGGGGGAGGCAAGGAAGCCGTGGAGGGAAAAGAGGGGACAGCAGGAGAAGAAAGGAAATTGATGAGGCGCGGGAAGCTTCCATCAAAGAGGAGAAGTTTGGCCTGAGGCCCTTGGATCAAGACGGTACCTTTTTAGGTAAACATAAATGTTGACCTTAGAGGAGTGGAAGGAGGGCCAAGATGGACTCCAATCGGGTGCCACCGTTAATGGGAGAAGAGGAGAAAGGAGAAAGCACAGAGACCATATGAGTCCATAGGTCTGGTGAGGGAACGACAAAAAGGATGTTGGTGAGGGTTTGCATGGAGGAGGCACTGGTAAAGGGTTCGCCGATGGAGAGTCCTGGGTTGGAGACCAGGATGCCCTTTTTAAACTACTTCCTACCAGATTTACTGAGGAGAGTTGGATAGTCGATAGAGAAGCAGTTCCTCCTCTTTAGCTTAGGCTAAAGGGGAGGAAGAAAAGTAACTGCAAAAGTGGCATGGCTGGCCTCGAATTTATGGGTATCTTTCAAATCTTGGCCTGATTACAGAAGAGAATATGTGCAACATTATATTGATTGCAATTCCTTTGTGTGGGGTTTCTTTAAAAACAAAGTGTAAAATAATTAATGACAATTGCTTCGCATGAATTCACTGAGGTATAACGAATTTAGCGTGGTAAATGTAGTAACAGGGTTCTTCGAGACATACACCACCTGATCCAGCAGGTAAGTTAAGGTAAGTTTATTCCAGTGTCATGCGTAGGTCAGGAAATACACTGGCACATCCCTTCCAGCCAGCAACAAACTCCAACTGTCGACCTTCGAACACTCAACGTCACACACACCTTAACATTACATGCTGACCTCACAGCATTCCACACCGTCCATGACATCACACCCCAACACACACATTATGACACTTCTCCCTCCATAAAACCTAACAAAGGAACCCAACACAATTAGCTTCTCAAAAATCAACGTGTCGTCAGCACGCAGCTAAACAAAAAACAACCACCGTCCAAATGGACACACATACTACACAACTAGTGTCAAATGCCCACCTAGACCCCTGTGGAAACCTCCCCACACTCCACTCGGAGCTCCAATCCACTACCGCCCATTTCCCACACCCCACTCAAAGCTCCAATCCACTACAGCACACCCACCGGAAGTTACCCGACGCAGACATCCCTACGTGAACACTAACCCACTACACGGCACCCCTTGCCAACACAATCCACTCCTTTCCCAATAAAACCAAACCAAGGAAGAAAAACACACCGAAATTGAATAAAGGCTCTAACCTCCCCTTCAAAGCAAACCAGGACCGACATAACTTTAAGGGACTGAAAACAAATAAACAGTGCAGAGCCACACCCAAGTGTTCCACGAAACATCACAAACTAACCAACTTACCACTCAGTGCACAACCACCACCCGCCCTGGGCTTCCTCGCAGGGCCTCAGACCTGCCTTGCCTGAGCACCTCCCAGCTCAACCGGGAGCAAACACCTCGCACAACAATACCCTTAATATCAGTCCCAACCTAAATAACCTCCCTAAGCAGAGAAAACACCCCAACTACAACGACAAAAACAACCACAACAGCCGACAGGAACACCTCCCAAATTTGCTGCACAAAAAAATGACCAGACCCACAGAACTCAAACCAAACGAAGACAACCGATACATAGTGTTCCTGGCCACCAAATCCTGACCGCACGACTGCACCCAAAAGTCACTGCGAACCACTACTCCACCGGCATTCCTAACCAACTCACCATTACCCAATACACCATGTGACCCCAGATCACTGCCACCACTGAAATAACAGTTACAACACCACGCAACGCCGCACCCAAACCAAAAGTCACCCCAACTTGTAACCACAGGTCGCCACACTACTACAGGTCCCGGCTGGTATCCTGCAGCGGACTGAACTAAAATGTGGTTGCACTCCCAACACACTACCTTGACTGTATTCACAGCCACTACAGACCCACCCGGCAATCTGTAGACCCCTTCTATTCCCGAGAGGTACGACCAATACATCGAAACACCAAAGCTATTGCATTAGCTTGGCCAACTGACTGTAACCCAGCACCGACACAATACTGAACCCGTCCGGATTTCAGTAAACACTGTAACCTGAAACATCAAAATACACGCCTATACCACCCACACGCACAAATACCCCGGTTGAACCCACAGCCACTAGCACCAGACAATGACAACACTAACAGACGTAACACACTACAAAATTTGCATTTGTAGGAAAACTTAAATTGCAGGTTTGACATTGTGGATCCATTTGGACTTAACCACCACTGTTTCAATAACCCCAACAAGCCCAAACCTCTCAGAGTACCATAAACCCTTGAGCACCATGACCCTCACCCACAAGTCCATCCCACCTGCAAAGGAAACTCATTAAGATATGAGACGCCAAACCCCACACCCACCAGTCCGATTCCCCACACAGGAAAAGCCCTTAAAAATGCTAATGACAGTTTGCCCCCACACCCACGAGTCCAAAACCCCACCTGGAAAGGAAAACAGGTTACAGCATATGATTAAATCAAATCTGGAAACTGGAAACGTCAGGGCCACAACATGAACACTCGCACTGCAACAGGTCCTAGACACACACAAACCCAAAAAATCACACACACGAAAACTAACCCAGAGGCCACAACACATAAGCAAACACAACAACATAAACACCGGCTTCACCTAACAGCTACCCAGTTAGTCCTCTGCCAACGTGAGGGCGTTCACCATGTAAAAACCCCAGAGATCAGGGTCCAGTTCCCTCAGGCTCTCGACCAAAAGCTGCAGCTGTCGCAAAACACCTCGCAGAAACACCCATCCGCAGCGCAGATGGAACACATGACCCGGCACGTCCTTTTTCCGTGATACAAACGAAAATCTGCACATCCACCAGCACCGCCCGGCCTGCTGTAGTGCCCTGGACCGCCACCTCCTGGGTCCAGGGTAAACTGGCACCACTAGGATGGGATGTGAAGAATGGAGGGTAGTGTCCTGACACTCCTTGCTTCCCCCTCTGCAGCAGCTGCCCCTTCTTAGTCGCCAGTGTAGTAACGGGGTTCTTCGAGACACACCACCTGAGCCAGCAGGTAAGTTAAGGTAAGTTTATTCCAGTGTCATGCGTAGGGCAGGAAATACACTGGCACATCCCATCCAGCCAGCAACAAACTCCAACTGCCGACCTTCAAACACTGAACGTCACACACACCTTAACGTTCCATACTGACCTCACAGACTTCCACACCGTCCATGACATCTCACCCCAACACACACATTATGACAGTAAATACCTTTTATGTGATATTTTAAAGGCTTTACCTGCCATCGGCATGGCCTCAAAGTGACGGCGTGTAGCCGCGTTTTCCGGATTTCTGGTGTTTTGTGCGTCTGTGGTCGCGGTCTGTCATTGCAATTATTCTCACAGGTGAACATGACGATGCAGGTTTGCCACTTTTAGTGCAGGTGTAGTGGCTCATGCTTTTGTTTTTGTAGTGCGTAGGTGGTTTTGGTTTTGTTTCCTAGTCTCAAGGGTGTATATGATTGTAGTGCCATGTGAATAATCATAACTGCGTCATCTAGCAAGCTTGCTGAGGCTGCCTGCGCCGGGCTTGTCATCCACTATCACCTTGATATCTCATAATGAGCCTCCTGCTGACAGCTGCGCGTGCTCTCCTTTTCCTGGAAGCGCGAGCTCTATTGTGACCTGCTCTCACTTGTATGCGTTCTCCGCAGTTTGTGCAGGGAAGGGTGTCACAGGTCTTTGTCGGTACCTGCACATATCATGCAATGTGCAAGGTTATTTGGGGATTTCATTGGGAGGTCGAGGGCTCGAGCCCGGTTTCTTAAGCCAGAGTGTTGCACGAACTGTGACTGTAATTAAGGAAAGGTTGCCACTGTTGAGCACGAATTTATTGCTGCGTCTCGAAGTTGAGAGTTTGAGGCCCAGTACTAATGTTGCTCTTGTATCCATTTAGCCTCTTTGATGTTGATTTAGCCTTAGTTGTTATGTGCTTTAGGTCCGGTCTCGAAGAGAGTCAATGGGGGACGTCCAAGACATTAAATATGTGTATTGTTTATTTCTTTTATTTTACAGTTGTTGATGGTCCGTTTATATTTGTGGCAAAAGTCACAATGGGGGTTGGTTGTCACCATGTACAGAAAAGCCTGTACTGTGCCCACTTCCTCGCTCTCATCCCGCTAGGAAGGATAGATAGCCCGCTGTAATGGCTAACCCCCGCACGAACATGAGCAGGGGTTTAGATTCTAGTAAGAGACACGGATCGTATTATGCATTTAAGTCTTCATTACTCTCGACGACGGCAAAGACAAAAAAAGTTTAACATGCTGTAAAACACTTTTTGACACGTGAGAAACAAAATTTGAAGTATAATATAGTATCATTAATAATTCACGAGTATGGCACCAGCCCAAGATTTATGCCACGCTCCCTTTCCACCAATGGGGACTGAAGCCCCTCTATAAATTGTGCAGTCCTTTGTCCTTTTCTTTGGCTGCGAGGCCCAATCCAGAACAGTAAAAACAGTCCAAACAAACGCTATCCATCCTCTTAACGACATTCAGCTCCCAAGGACCTACATCTGGGTAAACAGAGAAAATCCTGCAGCAATCTGAGCCTTAGAAGGAACCTGGAAGAAGGCCAACACCAATTAAGGGAGGGCAGGAGGGATGATTCTCGCCTCTGTGTCTCTTAATAGAATCTAAACCCCCGCTCACGTGAGTGGGGGGGGTGGGTTAGCCATTCTATATCGAGAATGAAGGCTCCGATCAAACAAGTTTAACGCTCTTGCAAAACCACATTAGCCACATGCTGGACCTTTTTGTGATGAAAGGTTTTGAATTTAGACTCCCTGGACCAATCAGCTGCTTTGAGTACATCCTGTAAACTACCGCCAAGTAAGTGATTTAGAGGCCGAAGCACCTCTTTAAGACTGAGCCCCAAAAGGGAAACATCCACCCCCGCTTCTTTCATTACCCAACACACCCAGCATGCCAAAGTGGCAGTGGTGACTGCCCCAAAGGGATTTTTGATGGAGATAAGCAGCTGAGAGGTAGAGGGAGGTCTATAAGTAGACGTCAGGCTTTCATAACATTTCAAATAGCTCACAACACACAATTTCTGATCCTCCTGGAACAAAGGGAAAGAAACTGATGAGGTGAAGTTCTTCATGCAACGTGTGACAAAGAAGGTGTCCCCGTCTGCAGAATACACCTTGTTGTCCACATCTAAAGCCCTATCATCAGATACTCTCTTGATGGAAATAAGGCATAGCAACATAGCTAATTTGGCAGATAACTGTTGACTTGACAAGGCCTCGTTATCAGGCCAGGATTGAAACAATCAAACCATATTAACATCCCAAAAGGAAGAGTATTTCGCCTTAGGAGGGACTTTAATCCTAATGGACCGCAACGCTTCCTTAACAAGGACATTTTTGCCCACTTGTTCCCCTTTAACCGATACATGACCCGCTGAGATTGCTGACCGGAAATTATTAACAGTTCTGTAAGCTTTCCCTTCTTTGAACATTACCAGAAAATTAACCACTTCTACTGGAGGGTCAAAAACGGTATTGAGACCCGCATCCACGCACAAGCCCACTCAGGGAGCCTCCGCAGAGGAGTAGGACATTTGTATAGATTTAGCCCAAGAGTTCCTGAGAACCTGGAAAACGTCTCCCGAAAAAAAGGCCCAGGAATCGCAGAAATCTTCCAAGCGATGAGGGACAGTTGACCCTGAAGCACTAGGTTGTGTGGGCTCCCCCTGGGGTCCTTGAGGAGAAGGGCAAAGGACGGAAGTAGGCGGGGAATGTCTATCTATCTCGAACTCCAAAAGAGCCGGGAACCACACTTGAGCTGGCCAAAATGGAGTGATCAATACAGGAGAGTCCACAGAATGAGGGAGAAAGGGTGATGCATAGCGCCTGAGATTCCTCCAGTCCTGTAGAAACGCATCCACAGATTTGGCTTCCGGATTCAGACGCGAACTGAAGAACTGAGGCACCTGACAAATGAGGCGAGAGGCAAAGAGGTCTGTGCAGAATGGACCCCAGACAGCCTCTAGGAGTCGGGAAACCTCTACATCTAGTTTCCAGTCGCTACTGTCGCAGAGGAATCTGAAATTCCAGTCTGATACTGTGTTAGATAGACCTGGGAGATACTGCGCTTGCAGCATGATTCTTCTGTTGAGGCAGAAATGCCAAAAGTCCTGGGCCAGATCCATGAACCCCTTGGATCGCATCCCCCCGAGCTTGTTAATGTATCATACCGCGGAAATATTGTCCATCCTCGGAAGGATGCAACAATTCATCCTGTCTTTGACTAAGCTCTTGACTGCAAAGGACCCAGCTAGAAGCTCAAGACAATTGATATGCAGAGACTTTTCGTGTGTAGACCACTTTCCGCCATTGGATACCTCCTGATGTCTTTCCCCCCATCCTGGCAGACTGGCGTCTGACTCGGAACACTACGTGGGGATACAGCCCAAATAGAGCTTTCCCGTTCCAGGCCTCTGTGTTGAAGCCATGTTGCTGTACTACATTTTACAGATGCACACTAACCTTCATATTAATATTCATAATGCAAAGAAGCGTGTTGCATTAGAAAGTACTTATCTGCTGTGGTGAGCAGCAAAGAGGACAAAGGACTGCATTCAGGACAATTTATAGAGGGTCTTCAGTGCCCATTGGTGGAAAGGGGCCATGGCAGCCATCTTGGGCTGGGGCCCTTCTCTAGCATTGTTAATGCTGCATTGTTCATCAAAGTGTGTTCCTAAAGTGTTAAGTGTTTTAAACTTTTTTGTCTTTACTGCTGTCGAGTAAAGAAGACTTAAATGCATAATAGGAGCCTCTGTTCTCAGCATAGAATTATATAAATCCTGAACTGTTCCAAAATGCATGTTTCTTTTGAGAACTGGAGCACCACAGGCTGAGGCAAGCTCCCCCTGCCATAGCCTCACCCATGATCTGGAACAGTGCTTTAAGTGGGAGGAAACATCGAGGGTAGGATCTTACTAGGGGGCGTTGCCTAAGACCTGAGCATGGTCCAAAGTTATTGGCAGGGTCTGTTGGGGATGAGGCAGGCGACTTTGACAAGGCCCACCTGCCTCAAACAATGCATTGCGAGTCCCTCCAATGTATAGTTTGTGCTACTTAGCATGGTTTCATGTGGCTCTATTTACACCCATTCTCAACGTTGTAAAGGGATCGCTCTGGTTTGTAAATAAGTCACTCAGTATATAAACAATTAAACAATTTCTGTAACTCTATAAGAAAGTGGAGGTTTACCAATGGGGCAAAAGATGACATAGGATTTGCAGGGACCTAGGCAGCAAATATGTGCAGTGCCGTCTAATTTGTATGTGTGGGGACATCGATGACATCACAGAACATTACCTCTAAAAATGAGTTTGATAATTAAGGGGATCATATTGGAGGCGGGGATCATAGGCAGTTTTGTTAAAAGAAGTTGCTAGGAGTAAGCCAAGGGGCAAAACCTTTGTGATGTCCAAAGTATAAATGGTTGCTGGTAATATATATCTAGGGCAGTATCATAAGTGAGGCTTTTTTGTAGTAGCGGACAGTGCAGACTCATCATTTTTGCAGATAAAGCACCGTGAGATAAAACGATTTGCCTAGCAGCACACGTTTTGGTTAGGTGGTGAAGCCAGAACTTGAGATCAGGCTTCAACTCAGGTACCTGCAGTTAGAAGAAATCATGTTTGCCCCTGGTATTATTAAAAAACCTGCTTGTGTTTTGCCAACGAGCGTAAATTGTGGTTTCATGATTTTTATTATTTTTATGGTGCATATATTTGGCCATTACTAGTGTGGAAATAATGTGCTTTTAATTAAGAAGCTACAGATATTTTGACTGTCAAATGAATCTCAAAGCAATGCTTTCATTATTTTTAAGAGATAAGGCAAGTTACTTAGCTGCATACCTAATAAATGCCTCTTGCTGGGACGGACCGTAGGTTCCAAGGGCATCCGGCCATGGATTGAGCCAGAGGACGAAAGGACAAAGTACATCTACTGCCAGATTGCCATATAATGCGATTGAAATCGCGCCTATTCTGTTTACCTCGGACGTCATGAGGCAGTGTGTGTAAGCACATTCCCGGGTATTCTAATGTTAACAAAAGGAAAACCACCTCTCCAGGCCAACAAACTCTTCACTACAAGCATGGCAGATCATCACGAATCACGTGCCCTCTCCCCTTTTCTCCTCACCCTCAAATTGTCTTCCAACAATGTTCGATCTTATGGAGAGGGTCTAAAAAAAGTGACCTATCTTAACCAATCACTCTTGCTAAATCTAGACATTCCTTCTAGAAATGTTAAGCAGAAAAAAGTAGGGTTGTATCCCCCCTCCCCCCAACTCCCCCCTTGAATTGAAGACTACAAATATCAGACTGCTCACACCCTAAGGCTTGAATGCGGGAGGCTGGTTGCTTTGCATTGACAAACGAAGGGCATTTTGGGAACATAAGAATGAGCAGCGATTTGGCAAATATGACTGTGATAGTAATAAAGCATGCAACTCTTCTGTGCACGTAATGCACACTGGACTTTGTGCTCTTTTCATTTGTCACAAGACTTCAGCATTAAGGCACAAGCTGTCAGTCACCAAAGGACGACTGCTCAGTTCCCTAAATGGGACACAGCATGTAATTAGTTTGCAGAAGAAGCAAACCATGAATACAAGCGTCAAACCGCTCACAGGAGAAATTGCAATCATGCCCTTGTTAGTGGACAACTGAGTGAGCCTCCGCTTGGGAGCAGTTTTTGGAATTGCCCGGACTCCACCCCATCCCACTTAAAACCCTTTCTGGGACCAATGATGAGAGTGCCTTGCTTGTGACTGAGGTGGCCATGGTTCACAGTCCTTCAGGCTCCTCTGTTAGGTGTTTTCTTTTATACTGTGCAAACTTTATTGGCCTGAAAGCTCTGAGTATTGCACATCTAGAGGTGAATTGTGAACCTATCGCAACACATCTCTTTTCCTGTTTGTGAATGAACTCGGTGTCCTACTATTTTGTGCAGTGCTTCATTCTGCAGCTGTAGGGTTCTACAATGAGCTCCAGCAGAGATCCTTACCTAGCAAAGATCCATAGAAACAACACACATTGCATTGCAGTGTTACTGGAAAACGTACTCTTACCTTTCCTGCTCCTCATCTCATCAAACGTCTTTTGAAAAACCCTCTGCAAGGTTCAAACAACATTGTGAAACCAGTGTTATGGAGCTGCTTCATAACCAGATGAGTGGGGGCGGGGGGGAGGGAATGGTGTGAGAAAATGGGTGCATGTGAGAGGGAGCAGTGGCCCTGCATGGGTCAGAAACGGCCTTTTTGCCCTGTGTATGCGGTTTGTAAGTGTTATTTTCTTTTGTTTTTGGCCCGTTGTGGACACTAGTTGACTTCTGTGAGAATTGACCAGCAATTCTGAACCCTTCTCTGTTGGCTTGACAACATTCTGTATTTTACAGATTGTGCCAACTCTGTCTAGCAAATAATGAAATATAAATCTGTCTTTATATCCCAGTACCTCAACTCTGAGTCAAAAGTCTTATAACATAACAGGTTTGTTTGTAGAATGCACGTTCACACCCCTCCCTCACCCCCCCAAAGGGGCATCTTGGCGCTATTTACAATGTTTGTTACCCAACTTAATGGTACTGATACCATGAGGTCAAACACAGGCCCATGTAGTGAATGCATTAGTCCACTGAGCCACAGACCCGGCATACCACTTAACCTGGGATAATAAGAGGAGTTCCAGCCAGTCCTCATCTGCCACTTTCGATCCTTGTTTGCACACTTTGGACAAGGTATCTTAGAGAGCTAAATAGAACATGTTTGACAGTGGCAAAGTGAAAATTGGAGCTGTCTGTAGAGGTCACTGTTAGTGGTGTGAGCAGGAGACCATATTGTTTTAGTCTTGTTATACCGTGCTCGGACTTTTAATGCTTTATTCTTCTTGATGCCACGTTATCCCTTGCTCTATGTGGCTTCTTAATTGGTCGCGCCCCGCCCTAGCCTGCTCACCTTTCTAATTTTCACTTTATACTATTTACAGTGACTTACCTCTGTTATTCTGCAGGTCACCGCAGCTCGGAGGCCCCTGCCCTGCACTCACGAACATCTGAACGCTACAACTCTTCCACCAGCTTATTATAAACATCCTTCCAGAGAACCTCGACTCATCCTCCCTGGGTAGACCGAGTTAGTAGCAAACGCAGCCGCATAATTACACTTATGTGCAACCCTAAGGGATCCCTACCCAGAGTGCTTTACCAGAACAGAGCCCAGTCCGTTCAATCCGCATGCATCAAACCCAAAAAAAGACGTTGTGCACTGTTCCTTTTACTAACCAAACCCAACACATTTGTTTTGCAGGTCCCAAAGTGCCATGGCCCCATGAACAAGACAGTAATGTGCTATATAAACCCCCAAAACATAGCATTATCTTCTTTGTGTTGCAGTTTAGTTCTGCAGAATTTGACGGAATGTGCACGGGCTATCCAGCAGGCCCTGCAGCAGTCCTGTCGAAGAGGGTGTTCGTCTAAATGACAGATAAAGGAGCTGCACTGCAGCGCCTGCAATTAAGTTGGTGCCGCAAGCATGCCTAGGAATTGGACAGCCAGTTCTTGCGCAGTAGAGTGGTCAAAGAGTCACTTTAGGGTTCCTCTACTGAAGCCCCTGTCCGGATCCCTTTAAACCATGCTGGGTCAGCAAATACCTCTTCCTTCAGCCTCGAGTGAAATGGGAGAGGATTCAGGCTCTGGGCATTGGAACAGTTTCCTTCCCCCACACTACTGAGGTTCTAGTGCTTTGTTTCCAGTTTCATTGCCTCTGCTTCTGGGATGAAAGAAAGTGTTTTTCTCTCCTCTCTGCAAGTCTTATAAGACAGGAGAAATGTGTACCGTGTTTACCACCCACCCTGTGCCGCCTTAACGCTTCAGTTTTGTCTACAAGACAAATACGAAAATTCCAGAGCAAGTTAGACTTGAGACCTCCTCAGTTGCCACAATTCGATTCTGTGCAATTCAGATGGATAACAGTGGTCTGTCACAAGTTAAGTATGAAATAAAGAGCAGAAGACACAGTGAAACCTGATTGCACTCCCAGCCACAGTTAGCAGCTAAAGAAGCACTTACGAGCTGACCTACTTTATGATGGAAACCAAATTCCCCTTTGCATTCTGCACTTACCCGGTAAGCCTTGCAAGGCCAGTGGCATTTTGGTTTCCATGTCTTCTATTGAAATATTGCATGCATATACATGTGAATTAAACTCCTTCCAAGGCAAGCTACGTATCCCTGGATCCTATGTGCAACAATGCCCATTGACTTTGACAACTTGTAGAAAACACAAATGCTTATTCATAATTGTGCACAGCCTCCTGTTGGATTTGGCCCCTTGCCTTGCAAACGCAGGTAACGTGCACAAATCGTTTTGAAACACCTTTCAATTGCAGTTGATGCTGGTGAAGTAAAATGTGTCCACTGCAAATGGCGTGAGAAATACTGACTTAAAACAGAAACCCTCTGTTACGTTTAATATATATTTTGTCTATGCAAACTGTACATTGCTTGAAGAACTAAGAAAAGTGTTAATTTCTATCTTGCATTGCTTAGACATCATTTTGTGAAAACCTTGCTTACTTATCAATGCTAAAATGATTGCGCTCTGAACGAATTATTGGCTATTGTGAAGGCATCATGAGTCAGACACAGACCACAAGTTCTTTAACAAAGTTTTATTCATTCAAAAGGCAGGGTGGGTTAATGGCTAACTTGCCCTATGCTAAGGTGGAATTTCCCAACCTAAATAAAACTAAGGATAAGTCTGCGTCAGTTAGTCCAAAGTAAAAACATTGCTCTGTGTCCAAAAACCTAGACTCACAGCTAACTGCATACAATGTGTAGGGATGTCGGCATCAAAAATAAATAGTTTTCAAAATAAAGTTCAGAGCTTCTTCGCACTCCATGGCTTGCAATCAGTGGCCCTTCTCCCAGTTTAAAGTAGTTTATCAAACACAGGGGTTCCCTTTCCTCAAGAGTTCAAAAACAATAATTGACTTGAGAGTTACAAACATTTCTCTATATGACAGAAGCTTCTTTGTAGGTGTTTTCAGTGGCTTTTCAGCCAGGGTAGCCGGTCTAGGCACAGTTGTTGGACGACACGGTCTGCCCGTTACATGTCACGCAACCATTACCCCCTCCTTGACTGCTTTTCCATTTAACACTAGTCCACTGCTTCTCCTCAGCAGAGTGATGCCTGCCTTAGTCACCTGTGTCACACTCTCCTGACACTGTATTGTGGCTTGGTTAGCCACTATGCACTTGTTGCACTTTGTTCCTTTGGCTCTTGCCAATGCTTGTTTCCTTCTAATATACAGGTCTTTGCACTTTCTTGCCTTGGACAAATGCTGGATATATCAAGCATACAGTTTGTTGTGCTCTTTTGGCTTTGCTAGCGTGCGTTTTCAGTTAATGCAGTTCATTGTTTCAATGCAGTTAAAAAAAACTAACTTTCAAATAGATTCCCACTCTTTCGTTCAATCCTTTCAAGATGCAATAATATTCCCAACTTGCTTTAGTTTCATTCAGTATTCAGAATGTCTTTATGCTTTAACTCACTTTCATTTCACTCGGTATTCATATTGCCTTGCTTTAATTTCGCTCAGTATTCAAAGTGCCTTACTTTCATTAATTTTTTAATGTTCATAACGTTATTCCGATCACCACCTGCCAGCCCGGTGTTCCCTCATCTTGGTTACACTCAGTCTTATGGCTCTCTGAGGGGTCCTCTGCCAACATGGGCTTCTGTCTCTCCATGCGGTCCCACTTATCTTATCCCAACGGTGGTCTTGTGGTTCGCTCACACCCAGCGGTGCTTGCTCGGTGACGCAGGACTCGCATGGCGGTTTCCCTCAGTCCTGCCGGCCTCCATCTCCCGGCTTGCCACCGGACTCCAGCGTTCTGTAACTTAGCTTCCCGTTGTATACGCTCTGCACTTTTCCACGGGTCTCGAGCGCTTCTCCTGCCACACCACCACACTGGAGAGGTCTGTCTGCACCCAAGCAGTTCATGGGTGTTCTCCCACAGCTGACTGCTCTCCTACAGCGGACTCAAGTTGGGGCTTCCAGCTTTTAAAGCTCCCGCCTTCATTTTCATGCCATAAAGGACTAGAACGCTCACCATCAAAGCAACAAAGCGGTAGTCCTGCTTTGCTGCTGTTGTCGTCCTCCTCGTCCCAATACTCGGCTGGTGTTGATGAATATTAGTTTTCACAAATGGAGGATGGGTTCCAAGTGTCCTCTTCTTCATCACAGTACCATACTGGTGCAATTTGGGTAATATCTTAGGGGAGTCACAAAAAGAAGGCTGACCAAAGCCCATAAAGGCTTTAGGGTTGGAGGGTTCGTAGTGAAAGGGAAATGGGGGGATACCATGTATCGCCAAAGGACTTCCTCCCCCCACTCCCAAGTCTCCTCCACTCAGGTGATCCTCCCTCGCATATTTACCCCAGAGTCGGGATCCAAGAGCGACGGCCTATCCTTGGCCACCTGAAAATAGGATAGCAGGGGAAAAGAAGTGAGGACGCCCTTGGGTTCCTCACACAATCCACATTTTATTATGAAACTAAGAACAGAATAATTTAAAATATAGTGAACCAATTTCTTTGCACACTGTAAGAAAATGTATTTTCATTCTTGCGCAGAATCCATGTTTGTAAATTGCAACATGGAGAGTTAGATAATTCTCATTTCAATATGATCCATGTAACCTTGGGTCTTAAATGTACCATCTTGAAAAGTTGACAGAATGTTAGAAGAAAATGCCTAATCATGTAGTGTTGTAGGCTTTCCTAGATGGAGGCATATGGTGAAGACTAACGCACTCTGCCCATCGTGGTACACGCTGCACGGTGTCTCCGAAAGAAATGGACTTGCTGTGCTTGGCCTTGTCTTGTTGCCCCCACGGATGGAGTGCCCTCAAAGGACTTAGAAGCCCTCTCCTTGTACCGGCCGGTCCTGGGTGAGGAATTACCCTGCTTGGTGCACGGGGTAGAGGCCTTGGCGCTGAGCCACGCCACCAGTTTACTGTGATGATCCTTCATGGTTTGCTTGAGGACCCCGAGGCAGATTTCACAATCCGCTTCCCTGTAGTCCGAATGGAGACAGTAGAGGCACTGAAGGTGTTTGTCCTCTACAAACACGTTCCGCAGTCCGCATTTGGAGCAGAGTTTGAAAAGGGAGCTTCCGTCTTTCTTCTCTTCCGACATGGTCCGGAGTGAGGAGAAGGCCCTAGGGCCTTCTGGAATCTTCGCTGAAACTTCGACGATTCTTTGCCTTGAGGGGCGCTGAAATTCACTGACAAATGGATCCCTGCTTGACGGCCGATGATGAGAAAGGGCAGATGGGCTCCGTTTGACAAAAATAGCATTTTTTTATCGGAAAAGCACAAAAAATGTAGAATAGCTCACAGAGCAAAACACAAGGACTCCCAACACTTGTACGTGTGGTAACAATCTGAAGATGGCTTCCAGAGGAGGGGCTTAGGGAGAGGGCAGTCATTGGCTGCGGGCAATATGATCTAGAGTACAGTGATTGGTTTAGAGGAGAAATACAGTTTGTAAGTGAAAGTGAAACAGGTTTTTATTTTACTGAGGATTCCTGGCCAACGGGGAATATTCATGAGCTTGTGGATTCATGCCAGGCCCATGCTGGCGAACAATAGTTACAGGTAAATAACCTGTTCCTTGTCCATTCTTTCTCTGAAACAAACCACGGACAACTTGGTATGTCAAGTGTTGACAAAAATATTTTATTGCTGTGTTCACATCATGCATCCTTCTTTTGAAGTAAAATACAATATAGAATATGTTGATCCAGCCCTTGCTGTTTCCTTGCATACGGACCCAGATCAGGACAGAGCCACATCAGGGGAGACTACACAAGCCGAGTGCCTCAATTCAGGATAGAGACGCAAACTAACCAACCCTACTAACCATTTCCCTTTCTGCATACATCTCTCAAACTCCAAACCAAACACAACCAAAACCTACAGCACAACAAACCGCACAAACTTCACTACATCGCAACAAAACAAAAACAGATAGTCTTGCACAACAGTACACGACGACTACCGGCCGCAAACACCCCAGGCCCAGCCAACGGACCCACCGGGCTGAGACCGCCAACAGCACATCACTGCTCTCTTGCACTTTTCCTGCTTCCTCCCACTAACTCAACCTCCCCTCCCCTCCTCTTTCAGAGCCGTCAGAGCGCCAGGGGACCACTCCGGTGGTGATAGTGCGTGGTACAAATGTCCTTTAACATTAACATAACTTTGACTTGCCCTGAATTATATTGGAAAAGGAAAACCACCTTAAAAAAATGCTAATGATCAAATAAGGACTTGATGGGCTTCACTTGCCTTACATGTGGCAAGATTAAGAAAGTGACATTTTCAGTGAACCCGAATACATATACCACCCAACGTTGATAAAAGCAGCAGAAAGAAGCGTAAAAGATGCACGCAAGTGGCACAGAAGCAGAAGGGACAGAAAGCAAGGCAAATTGAAAGCTGGCAAGTAGCCCGAAAGTAAAGTGAGAAATGGACAGGAAAATAAAGTGGGGCAAGTATCCCGAGAGTAGCGAAACAAATAAAAAAGCAAAGTGGAAAGAAAGGAAAGCGGGAGGAAAGAAATGAAAGAAACAGAAAGTTGCAGGTGCACAACAAAGTAGCAAGGTGCAAGAGGCACGAAACCGGAAAAGGAGAAATGAACAGTGCACAATAGGGCGAAGAGAATGAAACCCAAGAAGGTGTGTATGGAAAAGGCTTGAAAGATACCAAGCAAGTGAGAAGCCACAAGAGGGGCAATAGGTGCAGAGTGGTCATGCCTAGGAAAAGCTAAGCCTGGCTTTTTCGAAAGCCTTTGGTCCTACCCTGAGAAAGGCGGTGTATAAAAAGAAACTGTTAAGCAAAAGATATTGTACGAATGGTTTTTTGGTTATGAATTGAAAACATTTCATGGTTATGAATTGAGATCTTAAGAAATCAAAGTGCATCCTGAGGAAAAGTGTTTTTGTGTTTTAACATTCAAAGTGGCCTGAACTTGGGGAAGGGAACCTCGAGTGGAAGGAACAAGTTGAAGACTTGGCATTTTTGTTCTGTGAAAAGGCTTACAGAAGGAACTGTTATAAACTTTAATTGTGTTTTTGGAACTTGACTAAACTGAAGCTTGGGGAAGGGAACAACAGGGAACTTAAGGACTTTGGTAACTGCAAGAGGCCTGAGAGAAAGGTCTTACAAACAGCTCTATTGATTTAACTCATTTGTGCAATATTGACCAAGCAGCACTTGGAACCAATCCTGGTTCCCCTGTTTGTTGAACAACTATTTTTTATTTTTGGAAAGACTCCCTATCACATTTTTGTATGGAGTTGAGGACAAGCATAGGTTCAGACACACAGACTTTTGTTTTTGACTATTAGAAAACGATGTCCATTAGAAACATCAGTTGAAGGAATTATGCCTTTAGATTTAGGGCTAGTTAGGCATTACACCAACCCTACACCATCCCAAGAGTTTTGGTAAAGGTTTTCAAGCAAACCCTTCTGAGTCTCTCTCTTGATAGCCTGCCTGCCACGCACTACCTTGGAAATGTATATCGATCAGCAAATTAACAAGGGGGGGGTCCTGGGAGTCCCTCTGCCAGACATTAGTCCTGGTTATGAGAGACTTACCCAGAGCCTTTAGCTCACTATCCTTTACAGAGAATAAATATCCCAAACATATCAGTCTTTGTCCTGCCCTGGGGCAGTCCAGCACCGACATGCTAGGCAATTCTCCTATGAACAAGAGTACCAACAGCATCCCCAGACCCGTGTTTCACTATTCTTAGAGAGGCACAGATCCACCCTACTGATGAGGTCCAACCAGACCGAAACACGTGAAAGATAGTGAGCTAAAGACTCTGGGTAAGTCGCTCGTAACCAGGACTAATGTCTGGCAGAGGGACTCCCAGGACCCCCCTTGTTAATTTGCATATTCAAGTAACTTTGAGTCTCACCCTAAGTTACTAGGGCAATCCAGACGTGGACTCCTTGCTCACTATTCTTATAGGGGCACAGATCCACCCTACTGATGAGATCCAACCAGACCGAAACACATGTCTGGGGTTTCTGTTGGTACTCTTGTTCAGAGGAGAATTGCCTAGCATTTCGGTGCTGGACTGCCCCAGGGCAGGACAAAGACTGATATGTTTGGGATATATCTTCTCTGTGAAAGATAGTGAGCTAAAGTCTCTGGGTAAGTCTCTCGTTACCAGGACTAATGTCTGGCAGAGCGACTCCCAGAACCCCCTTTGTTAATTTATCGATCAGCAAATGCATGGCATTCCTCAGCACCATGTCTTCCTGTATCCCAACTATTCCTCACTGCAGGTTGCCCATTAGGCCCCTTCAAGAATTTGTCAGCAGGTGGTCCCAGATCGAGGCATCATGGCAAGACAAAGTGCAAATCACCCCCGCAAGCAAACTCCAGTGGTCGTCCAGCGTGCATCAAATAACAGGGCATGCCTTTTCAACAACCAATTTCTCAGGCCACACTGCTGGCAGATGCATCACTATCCGGATTGGGCCCGCATGCCGGCCCCAGTCATGTCAAAGGTCTTGGGATGTCAGTCTAGAAATACGCATACCTCTACTTTGAGACCGCAAACTCATTTTGGTGGCCGGGGGCCAACCGTCTCATGCACGATATGACAAAATATAGGTTTTCGAGTTTGCCAATGAATGGCTATTTTGATGTAACACTGCTCGACTGTGAAACATTGTTGTCTGTATGTGAAAAGGACAAGGCTGCAGGGCCGTGAGGATAACAAGAGTTCGCTGAAACACAAACTTAGGCAGCGCCAGGAAGAATGCCCGGCTCCCTCCCGAATGTAGCCTTGAAGCAGAGCTGCAGGGCATGTAATCATTGCACAGCTGCCAGCCAGTCTCGTTATATGGTAGAATATGTTAGAATAATACTGCTAAAGGCTTGAATTATGCTTTTCTTACGGCCTCCCCTTTGCTGAGCCCGCTAGAGCATCTCGGCTCCCAGGACGCGAATAGCACCTGATAGATGGCAAGGTCCGGAATGCAACTCCTCCTGTATGTGGTTCTGTTCCAAGAACAGAAGCGCTGTGTTCTATTCAACAACTGAAAGATGCCTTCGCACTCACAAATTGCAAATTGTTACTAGAAAAGATGTTTGAAGGTGTCATAGTGGTCGGAGATGTCCATCATCACACCAAGTTCAAAGAAACCTATAAAGGGGGGTGTTAAACATGTCATAGCTGATTGTTTGATATGCATTTTGTATATATGTAACTGATGTACGTAATTCATGGCTCTTGCATCCCTCGAGGTCTAGAGATACACGTCGCGGGGGGTGAGACCGAGTTGGCCAACTGAGACTTTTGCTTTGCAATAAAACCCTAGCTTTGGGAATACAACCTCGTGTCTGGCGTATCTATCGTGTGTGGTGACTTGCCTTGTTTCCATAGACGTCAGGGTCCCCTAGGGGCCCCTTTCAGGGACGCTGGACGAATCATCCCTGCACAAAAACATACTGGAGCTGAGAGCGGTCAGGTGGGCACTCAAATCATTCCTGCCGATAATGCACAACTCAGTCGTGAGGGTCCTCACAGACAACAACTCCCATATGCATTACCTGCGCAAGCAGGGGGGGGACAAGATCAAAAGCCTTATCTCGAGAAGCGCAAGATTTGGCATTTGGCCATACTAAACGACATTTCTCTCCAGGCATATCACCTACCGGGGATACACAACCAGATAGTGGACAGCAATGCACAGTGCCACAAGTAGGGACTCCATCACAGTCGGGTCCACAGGAACTTTGCTTAATGTGTCCAACCCTCCTTAGGGCTACCAGGAGCATTTGAACATGTTGCCAGTTCCCAAGCACAAAGCCTCAGCAGGGATCACTTGGGGACGCGTTCTTTTTTCCGTGGACCAACCTCTTTGCCTATGTGTCCCCCAACTCCGCCCCCCCACCCATTCCAATGATGCAAGACGATACAGATGGTCCAGGCGTAACCCTGTCGGATAATACTGATAGCACCCAACTGGCCGAGGCAGACGTGGTTCTGCGACCTTCAGCTACCCAAGGATAGGCCAGTTCACTTGGGGAGCCAGGAGGATCTACTGTCTCAAAACAATGGCAGCATCCTACATAACGACCCACGCTCACTTAACCTAGCACCGTGGCTCCTGATTTCTTAGAGTTAGAACATTTAAACATCTCATAGGAATGCAACAACGTGCTTGCAACGGTGCCAGCCACAAACTGCTCATACATTCGAATGGCTTGTGTCCTCCCACGTATTCCTCATCAATATCTTTCTCCCAGCTCTGCTGCTTTGGAAAAATATTTTCACCAGAGGGCGTTGTGCTCAAAGCCGCAGAGTTGTAGTCCCTCAAGGGCCGCTGTCGAGCGTCGACGACATCCGCAGTATAAAGGGCTCGAGCCGCGCCCGTTAGCTCAGTTCTGTTTTTCCAAGCACTGCTTCGTGTCACAAAACGGTGCATCAGTTTTCTTCAACAAAATGTCCTCGTCATCTACTCCAACCACACCCAAGACGGGTTTAAAAAAATGTCTAAAGTGTGGTAGAAAAATTTCGATTACCGACCCCCATCGTAATTGCCTTTGGTGTTTGAGCCCTGACCATCGGGTCGACGAATGTGGTTACTGTCAGGCTATGTCCAATAAGGCTCTTAAGGAACGGAACGCAACGTAAAGGTAAGCTAGCGGTGGGGGAGGAATCTTCTAATAAGTCTTCGAAAAGACAGAGATTCAGGAGGGTTGAGTGTAAAGTCTCAACACGAGTTGAGGAAATCGAGGGTCAAGAGTCGCTCGAACAAATCCTCCTCGTCTTCGTCCAAAAAAATCTAAGAAGTTACATCATAGATCTTCTTCCTCCTCGTCTGAGAGAAGGGTTATTTCCTATCCTTCCAAGCACGATTCCCCTGAAAAATGGGAGGCCTTTAGGGCTTTGATGCTTAACATTTTTGAGAAAGTGGCCCAGACCCCCTTGAAAAAGCTGCGTGAAGAGCATGCCCCTTCCCACTCCAAAGGTGACAGAGGGAGTTCAAAAACTAAGCATGCGAGGGTGTCATCAGGGGAAAGTTCTGACACCTCATGAAAAAAGAGTAAAACCACTGGTGCGTAAATCGGGGGTAACAGAGGAGAAAATAGCGTCGAAGTCGAATATCGATTTGACGCAGCCTTCAACGACAGCATCGAGGCCTCCTTCGAAAACGTCGAAACCAGCGTCCTGAGGAATTGATAGACCCAAATTCTAAGATGGCTGATCTTTGATTGCCCTCAGACAGCCAGTGGCCTAGATACTTACCCTGAAGTAGAGTTTGCAAGACCAGACCCTGCAGATCATGCAGACCCTGGGTGTAGAAACCTAATGGGAAGGGTCATTGACTTCATGGGATGGAAAACAACTTCCCCAAGATTCGACCTTGACGATATGACAGACATCCTTAATGAGGTGCCTAAAAGGGACCCTGTTCTCCCTTTCCACAAGGCACTGCAAAAAAGGGTGATGGCAACTTGGGATACCCCAGATTCGGGGCCTGCAGTAAATAGTTTTTGGGAAAGTACAGGCCATCCTCATCAGATCCTGCGTACCTGTCCAAGCATCCCTTGCCTGAAAGCTTAGTGGTACAAGCTGCAAACTCCACTAGGCAGTCAGCTTATCCTTTGATACCACCTGACAGGGATGACAAAAAAAGTTGATGCTTGGGCCTGGAAAGTCTTCTCTTTAGGCAGCATGGCCCTTAAATCTACGAATGTAACATGCACTTTGGCCAGATTTACATACACCCTGTGGGACTCTGACATTAGCGGCTGAACACATCCCTGAGGGTGAGGAACGGGATGGTTTCCTGACGATAGTGAAAGATGGAAAGGAGGCTATGGAGGAATGCCTCCAGTCAGGATAGGACACTGCTGATAGTGTAAGCAGGTCCATGGCATCTAGCACGTTCCTACATAGATTTGCATGGCTGGGGAAATCTGGCTTTGCACTTGATGTGCAGTCCAGATTACTCAATATGCCCTTTGACGGCTTGAGGCTGTTCGGCAGCAAGGCGGACGAGAGCTTGGAGAAGCTGCAGGCCTCGAAAGCGGCAGCTAAATCACTTAGCGCCACTATTAGACAGCCTCAGCAACTCTCCTATAGAGGGTCATCTTCCTGGAGGAGCCGTCCCTTTCGTTTCTACTCCTCTTTTGGAAGAGGGAGGGGATAGTCCAGTCAAAGAGGCCAACAGAGAAAACCCCCTCGTGGTGGAAGAGGGAAGGGTGCTAGATCAGCCCCAGCAGCGGCTACTTCCTCCTCAGCCGCTTCTACAGCCGATGCAAAGCCACTCTGAGGACTTCACCCACAAGACACTGGTGGAAGGTAGGATCACTTGGTATATGAACGAATGGCGGGGCATTATGTCAGATGCCTGACCGCTAGAGAGATCCATGGTTACTGCCTTCCTTTTCAACAAAGACCTCAAGATCATCCACCGGGAGCCAATTCTTTCAAAATTCCAGACCCGCTCCTTGTGCAGGAGATTTCAACCCTACTAGAGAAAGGTCCAATAGAACATGTACCTAGCGGAGAGGAACAAGGGTTGGTACTACCCATATTTTCACATTCCCAAAAAGGATGGAGGCTGGAGACCCATCTTGGATGTAAGAAATTTGAGCAAATTTGTCAGGAAGGACAAGTTCAAAATGGTGACCCTTTCTCAGATCCTTCAGGCTCTTCAGCTTCTGGACTGGCTGTTTTCGTTGGACCTTCAGGATGCTTACTTTCATGTGCCAATCCATCTCAAGCACAGAAAGTACTTGAGGTTTACGGTTGGCGGTTCTCACAATTAGTTTCAGGTTCTGCCATTTGGGCTGACCTCCGCCCGAGGGTTTTTTCACCAAGCTGATGGCTGTAGTGGCAGCGAGTCTCAGGAGAGGGGGGATTCATGTCTACCCTTACCTGGACAATTAGCTAATCAGGGCAAGTTCACCCGAACGAGCCCAGGAACATCTGACCATGACCTGCCACTTCTTACACAGACTGGACTTCTCCCTCAATTACAAGAAGTTGCAAGTGATTCCACGACAAATACTCCAATTCATCAGAGCAGTCCTAGATACTTCCTCGGGGAAAGCCTCGCCTCCCGAGGAGGGAGCTCACCACATTCTGCAGATGGTAACAAAGTTTCAGAATGCCCAACACCTGCCGGCCTTCGATTTTCGAAGGTTGCTGGGCCTCATGGCATCCTGCATTTTTCTGGTGCGAGAGGACAGATTGAGAATGAGATCCCTTCAGTGGGCCCTCAGGACTCAATGGTCCCAATTTTGGGGGAGATGTCAGATCTTCGACCAGAGGTGGCTCAAGATCTTCTATGGTGGGCTTGCAAGGAAAATATCCTCAAGGGAGAACCTTTTTGGCAACCATGGCCGGAGATGACGGCAGTGACGGACCCCCCACTCACGGGGTGGGGAGCCCACACCAATGATCTGACGATCAGCGGTCATTGGTCTCCATCGGAGTCCAAACTACACATCAACCTTTTGGAGCTGAGGGCAATCAGACTAGCGCTGAAGGCCTTTCTGCCCTCGGTACGGGGAAAGAATGTCCTGATAATGACGGACAACATGGTGGCAATGTACTACCTCAACAAAAGAGGAGGCGTAGGATCACTTCCAATGTGCAATGCAGCTCTGGTTCTGGGCAATGCAAGAAGGAATCTCTCTATCGGCAGTTCACCTAGCCGGAGAGCAGAACACGGCGGCGGACGCTCTGAGCAGTCAGAGCACAATCTCGCACGAGTGGGAACTAGCTCAGGAAGTCCTTCATGAGATCTTCGCCCTTTGGGGAACCCCTCAAGTGGATTTGTTCACGACCAGTACATTTCCCCCAAGAGGAGCTCTAGGGGATGCGTTTGTGGCGGACTGGGTATTTCCACTCCTATACGCGTTTCCTCCAGTCCCAGTGATTCCTCATGTAATCACAAGGTTGAGAAAGTTCAGGAAAACCATGATGCTAATTGCCCTGGATTGGGCCAGGAGGAGGTGGTACCTGGACCTTCTGGACATGTCCATCTGCCCTCCAATACGTCTTCCACAAAGAGAGGATCTTCTCTCGCAGGAGTAAGGTCAGGTTCTCCATCCAGAGGTCAAGACACTCCGCCTTCACGCATGGTTTCTGAGAGGCTGAGATCCAAAGATTGGGACCTTCTGGATGACGTAATGGAGATTTTGCTTACAGCCAGGAGGCCAGCAACAAAATCCTTGTATCGGTGTCATTGGAACAAGTTCAGTATCTGTTGCAGGGATAAGTATGTGAATTCATTCTTATGCAATACTCCTACAGTACTTTCTTTCCTTTTACTTTGGGGCTCCAAGTTGGCACTATTAAAGGATACTTGGCAGCGCTATTTATCTTCAAGCGCTCCTCAGAAGAAGTTTCTTATTTTAAAATGCCTTTAGTTTCCCATTTTCTAAAAGGACTGACAAATGTGTACCCTCCAATGCCTTTTCAGGTTCCCATCTGGGATTTAAATTTAGTTTTAAAGTTTCTAATGTGTGCCCCTTTTGAACCTTTACATTCTTCCCTGTTAAGGCTCCTCACTTTGAAAACAAGTTTGCTAGTGGCTATAACATCAGCCCCCAGGGTGAGTGAGTTCCAGACACACACTTGTAAGCCTCCTCACACCATTTTCCATAGGGACAAGGTCATTCTAAAGGTCAAACCATCCTTCCTACCTAAAATAGTCTGATTTCCACCTGTCACAGCAGATTACCTTACCTTATTTTTACCCTCCTCCACATGCAAGTAAAGAGGAGGAGAGATTGCACAGACCGGACCCAAAAAGGGCTCTCAGTTTCTATATTTCTAGACTGGCAAATTTCCGACAACGTGACCAACTGTTTGTTGGATATACTGGACACAAATTGGGCTTTGGAGTGTCTAAGCAAACTCTATCCAGATGGATAATTCTAGTAATCTCGGAGTGCTACAAATTGGCTGGGAAGGAGCCTCCATATGGGCTGAGGGCTCATTCAACCAGGGGCATGTCAACTTCCACGGCTCTTCAGAGGGGTGTTCCGGTGCAGGACATTTATGCTGCGGCCACCTGGTCGTCAATGCACACTTCTGTGAAGCATTACTGCTTGGACTCTACATCATATCAAGGAAGCCTCTTTGCAAAAGCCGTCCCTCATTCAGTCCATGATTTAAATTTCTGGTACGCCCTCTTCCAAATTCTTACTGCTTTGGGAGCCTATCTAAGATGAGGAATACGTGGGAGGACACAATCCATTCGAAGTACAAGTTACTTACCAACTGTAACGTTCTTTCGATTGGATGTTCCTCCCACGTATTCATCATCGACCCTCGCAACCTACCCCTGCGTACAGTTTACGCCAGTTGCACTCGAACTTCCTTAAGAGCCAAAGGACTTTGAAAGCCTGATCAACTGATGCGAACTTTAACATCGTAAAAACAGAACTGAGCTGACGGGCGTGGTTCGAGCCCTTTATACTGCGGATGACGTTGACGCTAGGTGGCGGCCCTCGAGGAACTACAACTCTGCGGCTTAGAGCACAGCGCCCTCTGGTGAATTTTTATTTCCGAAGCAGCAGAGCTGGGAGACATGATATCTAAGATGAGGAATACGTGCGAGGAACATCCAGTCGAAAGAACGTTACAGTTGGTAAGTAACTTGTTCTTCTAGAGTGTAAGCCGTTTTGTTTCTGGTGTTCACACAAAACTTGCAGCCTTTGTCAGCACGGCCGGAGCAAATTCTCCAATATTTGCTATAACTCACTAAGTATGGGCTCTCCATCTCATCCATCAAGGTGCAATTCGCTGCCATCTGCAGGTTCATTAGTAAAAGGGACAAAACACTGCTGTTCAGCGACAGACTAAGTATTTTCTCAGGGGATTACTTTGCCCTTTTCCCTCCATTGAAGAAGGTGCAGCCAGATTGGAGTTTGAACATAGTCCTTACAGGGATTATGGGGGCACCATTTGAACCTTTAGCTGCAGAGCACATTAAGTTTGTGTCATGGATGATTGTGATCTTGATGGCCATTACATCCTCCAGAAGGGTTTCAGAATTGCAGGCAATAGACCCACCGTACTTAAGGTTTACAAAGGACAAGATGGTGCTTAGTACCAACCCCCACTTCATCCTGACAATACCTACTGAGTTCCACAAGAATGCACTATTGCACTCCCTACTTTCTTCCAGAACACTACAACTCCGTCAGAGATTGCATTGCATTCGCTAGATGTAAAAAGTGCACTCAAAAATGATCTGGACCGGACAAAGTCCTTCAGGGACTGAAAACAACTCTTTGTGGCATACAGCCTGTCTAATAAAGGGAAGGCAATTACAAAGAAAGGCATTTCCAGATGGATTTCATCCAGTATCCTTTTGCCATGCTTAAGCCAATAAACCACTACAGGCATCAGGCCGGGCATAGTTGATAAGAGCCAAGGCAGCTTCTGCAGCACTATGGGCTGGCATTTCACTTGGAGATGTATTGCAAGTAGCCACGTGGGCGGTGCCTCACACCTTCACAAGGCATTACTGCCCAAAGAGCTTGCTTGCGGCAGACGCTCTGATGGAGAAAGCAGTCGTACAGCATCTATTTCAGTAAGGTAAGAAGCGCACCTCCAGGGGTCAACCTTTATACACTATTCATCTTATCTGTCTGTTTTTACCTACCTTCATCTCCTTGCAAAAGTGCATACTGCTGTGTAAAATCTATTCACATCATTTGAATATATGAAAGATCCAATGCTGGAGAAGGGAAAAGTTTCATATCTGTAACTCCATTTCTGATGCTTGTGAATCTGCTTAAACTCATATGCTGTGCATATAGTCCGACATCTAGTGGTAATCGCAGAGTATTGCCTCTTTTTTTTTAACATCAAAAAGCGGCGTTGATGTAACACTATCCCTATCGTGACATGTAGTGTACCTATGAACCCTCGCGCATCGAGATTCCCCCAAGATTGTTTTTTGCCACTATTCTGAATTGGCCACTTTCTTGCGGAGCACGTGTTAACGAGATTTATTGCTGTTCTTGGACACATCCTTCGAAGGACTGTTCCAGTTGCCGTCCTGTGAATCTCCGATTGAAATTTCGACAGCTGCCATTGGCCTTTGCCTTCAGGCATCGGCCTTATAGTAAGGGGAGTGGGGGGCCCTTATTCTCGACATCTCTTTGGAGAATGCATTTCTTTCCTTTCTGTCCTCTTCCTTTACTTGGCTAGCTGTTCCTTTTGCACTTTTCCATGGAGGAAACTCCCATTTAAATGTTGTCCTTCCTGTAACAGGAAGTTTCTGTGGAAGGGCACTCGTATGGAGTGTAATGACAGTCTACCTTGTGGCCACGACGAGTAGTGTTGCAAGGCCTGTGACTCTTTAGGCCCAAGATGCTTAAAGGCACACAAAGTATTGGGCGGCCTACGCAATGCAAGCACAGTTCCATTCTCTAGCAGCCACGGCTCTGGTTCGGAGGCCAAAGACCTTGTTGTGGAGTCGGCTGACTACCATGTGCCCGTCCCCAGCCCCAATAGACATGCCCAAAACACTGCTATGGGGAGACTACCCCCCTGGCGACAAGGACATACATGCTTTCTCCAAGGCTAAACACACAACCCCTCGACCGCCTTCGACGGTATTGATGAAAAAACCTCTGGCACCCGCAGGCCCATTGAAGGTTTCGGACGGCAGGGCCTGGTGTACCAGAGGGTTCAGGGCCCACTGCAAATCTGCTGTCGTGGTTGGTGCATGGTGCCAAGTCTTCCTTTTCCCAGGTGCCTCCCCTAAGGTTTCGGCACCTGTTTCTGAAGTGTCAAAGGACATACGGAAACGCGTGCCTTTGGCCAAAACTCGCCCTAAATTGAGAGAAAAGCATCCTAAGGCCCTTTCACATGGTTCTGGCCCCCAGAAACCACCTGCTCTCCCCTCATGCTATGCGCAGGCCTCCTCTTCTTTGTCCCAGTCCGTACAGGTACCCATAGGCCCTGCTCAGGCTAAGTTAGCCTTTCCTCTTCCAGAATCCCTGGCCACTTCTGCCTGGACTCGGGACAGTTTTGAACAGTGCAGGGACAAGCTATCTGAATGTATTGGGTGTTCAGATAAATTTGATGAAGTGCATAAAAGGGCCCATTCCCGTGGAGCTCTTATACACTTCATATCACGTTTTTGGGCCTTATGTATTGCCGCTTTGGGAGCAGTAAGAGGAGCAGTTACACGAGAATATCATCTATGATGCTAATTTTAAACCTGACTGGTCCCCGTTGCCTATTCTTTCCTCTCTTCTCACTGCTCCCTCAGCTTCTGCAAACGGCTCCCATTTTCACTGAGCCTCTGAATCTGTGTGCATCCCTTTTCTTCCACCCTTCTCTTCGTCACGCTCTGCCCCTCCACCACCACTACAAGTACCACAAATTGAAACATATGTACACATGGTGGCAGGTAAGGGGAGGGAGGCTGCTTCGGCATGTTCTCGTTTGCCAGGCTTTAGAGGAAGGTCTTTTTGGGATCTAATAGCAGTAGGTAAAAGATATTGATATCTGGCAAAGATCATGAAGTCTTCAACCAGTGACAAAGCTATAAAATATTCATTGTTGCGAGAGTGCTAAGGGGGAGGAAAGCCCAGAACTCTTTCTGTTTTGGCAACTCTGGGGCAAACAGAAATTAAACTATATGGCCCTAAAAGAGAAGTACGCCATATGTTGCAAATATTGGAGTGATGGAGAGCCTAGTCGTTTTGAGATTAAAGTTCCCCTATGAAAAAAAAAACAGAGAAAGTAGTAAGGACTGTTAGATAGACTGTGTTGGATTAATAGACTTCACACACAGGTGGAAACCTGAGCATCAGAATCCGGACCAAAACTGGAAACAAATGTTTAATTATTTGTATGTATTCTATTCATTTTTGTCTATTTCAAGTTTGATTGATGACACACTGCCATAGCAGGTACATCACCGAAAAACGTTTACATTGGGTACAATAGGTTTCTCTGTGGCAGACCCTTAATGCATAGAGCCAGTGCTTAAGTAGGGAAATAAATTGAGGGGAGCTCAAGCACCTCCTCAAGCAATATTTCAGGGCGGACATGAAGTGTCAGGCACAGACAAATCCAAAGAAGCCAAGGACCCTTTAAAAGACCTGCGCCCATATGAGGAGTAACATCTATTTTAAAAGGTGTGCTAAAATGTATTGGCCATTCTGACGATTCCCGAGATATCGTCTCTTCTCCCCTAGGGGAAGCCCCTTCCCATGAGGCCTAGGGGGTTGGACCGCTGCTCAATAGCCCCCCCCCTCTCCACCCCTCTAGGGGTAGTGTTCAGTGGGAGGATCTCATGGGAAGAGACTCCCTCTCTGGGGATCCGGGAGGACATTTGCCGGAGAACGCGGTATAACAACCCTCCCTCCACATCCTGCACACCTCCTTGCACTAGGAACCCCAATGACCTACCTACTATTCCCATGTATGTCTGTAGGGCGAGAAGCTGAACACCCATCGAGGAAGAGCTGCGGAACCATGATGAAAACTGGGATAAAGGTTGGAAATGTTTTTGTCTGCTTATAAAAAGCAAGTAAGGAATACGAGAAAGGGAGAAACAGCCAACCAGATCGCAGGATGATGAAGACCGGGAAGTTGGAAGGTGACGCAGAGCAGAACCGGGCAGGAACTGATAGCAGTCTGCTCCCTGATTCAGGAAAGCCAGCAATCTCCTTTTTCCCCCTGGCGGCTGAGCGAGATATTGGCAAACGGGGACCTGAAGGAGGGAAGCAAAAAAATAAGCCTTTGGTCTCGCCGAAAGGCAACAGGTTGGCAAGGGGAAGGAACCCAAAAGCGTAGATGCCCATTCAACTGTGATACAGAGGAAGGACCCCAGGAACAAGTAGACACGCAAACAAAGTTAACAGGAACCCCAGTGGGGGCTGGAAACCACAGGGGAACAAGCCCCTGTATCAGAATAACGAGTGGGGAAATCTAACTCGTCACAGTACTTGGCAGGCGAATCGCCCAAGTCTCTGAGAAGTAGGAAGAAGAGAGAAAAGTAACTGGGACCGAAATGCCAGCCAGCAAGGGGACTAAAGATATCTTCTTCGTGGCAGTACCTGGCAGTTCTTCCAAAATTAAAGAACAGAGATACGGGTCTGGGACCCATGACGACAGAGGGCAGCATAAAGAGTTGAGCCCTCTTCCTTGGAACAACACTTGGCAAGCCAGAGAACCAAGAGGCCCATAGTGGGGAAGCCTGTGTCCAAAACCCTACTGGTACATGAACTGTATTGCTAAGAAAGGCAAAGGGTAGGGAGTCATTCCCCCTGGTGGTGTAAACTGTGAAAGTAAATCCAAGAGAGTGTGAGAACGCCGCCAAGGAAGTGTCATTCCCCCTGGCTTTATATGGGTGGGGGGGACACAAAGCCAGACATCAAGAGAAGAGACATTCTCCTGGTAATTGAGTTCGCAAGGAGGAAATACTATACCACCTACGTCAGTCTCCTCCTTCTACACTCTTACACAGTGCAGTGAAAAGCAATTCCACAGTTAACGTGAAAGAAATCAATTATAATCAATGATAGTCAATGATAGTACTGCTATTCACCAATAGATGTGACTTTTTTTTTCTTAATACTGTGTGTTTTAGTTTACATGAAACTTTTCACACCATGAGAAAAGTATAACATAAAAACAAAAAAACTCAATTTAACGTGATAAATGTATATGCCATTTAAAGTTAAAATCACTCTTACCCTAAATAAATAAACAGCTATTCAAGTCTATTCAATTCATTTTGTAAAAAGCGCCTCCAAGTCAACGCATGTAAATCAAAAATGAATATTGTGTCAAAATAATTACTTCATGAGCAACTCATAAACCAAATTTGTTTGGCTGCTTGTATATAACGTGAAAGGGCATACATTTCAATCAGCTACAACACAATTCATTCTTTGTAGTAATTCATTTTCAATTTTAAAAAGTAATCGTCTCAAAGCACAAACGAATGATTTGTGAGGATTATTCATATATTTTGCCCACAGCAGTTCCCGTGATAAATTCGTATTCATAACATTCTTGTCCCCCAAGAAAGCAATTCTATCATTCACAAAGTGGCTACAGTAAATAAGCAAATGCTTGATGGATTCTTTTTGTGATGTTACATTGCAAAAACGACATCCCTCTAAGCTAAAGGAGATCCAATGTGTAATGCGTTCTTTACAATGCAACTGATTCATACGAAACCGACTGTAAATGTCACTTATTTTTGCATTGTGAAAGCACTCAACATACATTAATCTCGCTAACCTTTTGTCCGTATCTAGTGCAAATTCTGATAAGGTAGATAGGAACTTATTTCCTTTTGGGAATCAACCCAGTCCATTTGATATAAAAGAAAATTGGCATACCCCGCACAAATGATCAGATCTTCTTTAGTGATGTTAATATGTTCTAACGCATAATCCATTCTTTTTTTGAATAAATTAACTGATTGCGGATGCTGTTTATGCAGAAACCTAGCAAATTCTACGTAAATGGAATTAGGGGGGGGGGATCCAACATTTTAGCATACGCATTCAATCGACGCCATAAGAATCGAGCTGATAAACTCGATAGTCCAAGTTCTATGCATACATTTGGCACAGATTTCGCCAACCCCAAAATTTGCTTCCTCAAACGAGCTTGAAGGGAGTTAAGAATCGGATCAATGTCACGGAGACGTAATTCTAGATTATACAACAACACAGCTTCAATCTTTAGTAAATAAAATGGAATGGCGGGAGTTAATTAAATTTTGCAGTATTTTTGAAATACAATCCTTAATTGAGAAAGCAAAGGTCACGTTTTTGCTACAAAAGAATCATGCCAATATTTTTGGGAAAAATCATTGATGTGACTGTCACTCATAGTTTTATTTATATTACTACGAGAGTGTATTCGGTTGGGCATCCCCGACAGAGCCCCAGTTCAGTTCAAGGTCAATATTTGGAGACTGCCCAAGCTGAGCCCTTCCTATTTTGGGACCACTTTAAGCCCTTCATTGACCAGTCTGAATAGATTCTCTTTTGGACTGCATTGTTGTATAGGTAGGAAGAAAAGCTATACAGATTACACCAGCCCTCACATATTTTCTCAACCTGTTATAACTGTGGTTTGGAGCCTTGTTGCTGCGCCTTTTCAAATTTAATGAAACCTACTAGTGCTCACATTATGTACAGAAGTGGTACAGGGTCATCCAACACCTTTCTTCCAAATATACCAAAATTATTGAATTTCTGCCTTTTAGACTATCAAACTGTGTCCAAAACGGTAACCTACACTAAAAGAAATACAGATGAAAGGTGGGTTATAACTGCTACTCTGCACCCATCAGCCAACTGGTGGCAAATTCAAAGGTTCCAGTGTAAGCTGTCATCTCCAAAACATATACCCCTAGTTTCTTTCTAAAGCACCTTTTTGCTGCTTTCACCCGTGCTTTTCCTCCTTAACCCTGTTTTGCATCGCCCCGAGTTTAGTGAACTTTATACTCTCCCTCCTCTTCACAGAGCAAGTCCACTTTTTCATGTTTCCTCTACTTTTCCCCCACTTCCGCTCTACTGTTCATTTAAATGGATTGCATTCTCCCACGGATTCCTCATCTTGATCGATGTCCATCCGCATCGGCTGGTCAGACAATTTTTGACAGAGGGCATTGTGCGGCTCAACATTATCTCTGAACTCCCTCTTGTTTGGCTGCGTCTCTCCTAGAGCCCAGACGTAACGCTGATCGCTGTAATAGAGATGCACTACGCCCCTTTAACTCTGTTCCTTTTTTCCATGCGCTCAGCACGCCACTTGGAATACAGCTCGATTCTTCGATTTGATCAAATTCCTGATACACCAGAATGTCTGGGCCTAAACCGTCCGGATTCAAGCGCTGCAAGGACTGTAACTCCAAGATGTCCCTCACAGACCACATACTCTCTATGTGTGATATCTGTCTGGCACGATACAGAGCAATGTGGTTCTTGTCTGGCTATGAACCCGAATGCGAATGAATAGGCAAAATTGGCACGTAGTAGACCACTGTCAATCTCCAGCGAAGTCGGAATCCGTGTCCCCGGAGCATGACACTGAGGGACCTACCCCTGAGAAATACCTGGAAGGCATCCTAAAACATCCCAAAACTGGTCGCACTCATGTAGTGAGTCCCACCTTTCTTCCTTGTCCTATTTGCACAAAAAGAAGCGCTGATGTGTTTCTGATTAGTCTGACAAAAATGGTAAGTCCTACCCTGCAAAGGGTGTGTAGAGTGTGAGGAGTCGGGAATGAAATTAGGACACAAGCTAGCCATGTTTTTGGTTAAAGACTTTAATTGAAAATAAAACTGGTTGTGAAAAAGGCTCTCAGACCTTGTTCTAAGAGGAAGTTCCCTGCCTAAACCAAAACTAAGGATCTGTCTGTGTAAGGATGTCAAAATCAAAACGGTCTTCGTGTCCAAAAGTTCTATTCTGACCCACCCACCCACTAAAACTAAACCATAAAAGTGAAAAGGAAAATGTCTTTAACCTTCGAAGCTTCCATAATAAAAGAATAAATAGTTCCAAGACCAGTTCTAAATGTGTAAAGATTTCGTGCCCCAAAATGGCGGCTCCCTTCCCCTGGATTTCTCTTCAACGAAAACAGTTCCTTGTGTCTTTCTTGGCCCACAATAGCACTGTCACATCCAAAGCTTCCTAGCTTTGTAATTTTTTCTGCCAGGACTTGGCTTTTCCTCATATGCTTAACACAGTGCTGCTGTTCCTCTACTTAGATGTTCTTGTTCCCTACACACTTGCAACTGCCTGGTATACTCCTGTCAGGGCTTCTTGTTCTTACACACTTGTAATTGCCTGGTTTTCTTTCCTGCCACGGCTTCTTCGATTCACCTAGGGTTTCTATCAATTTCCACAATTGTATATTTACTTGGTTGGATAATATATCCTCTGGAAAGACATTTCGATTTGGTGTTCCCATGGATTTACATTCCATGCATTTACATACCGACAAGGGTTTTAATGCTCTGCCTTTTTACAGTTAGTCTCTTCGCTGTCTACCTTTTTGTGGATATTGTTATTGGTATATGGCACGATCGCTGATACCCCGTTGTCCCCAATGTCTTTGACCTGCCTCATCAGCTCTTGCTGGCATTTTCGGGTTTGTTTGCGGTTGTCTGCAGAAGGTACACCACCTTGTTTCCCTTTGTGGCTGCTTCCTGTGCGTTTTCTTTTCTCGCGGGTTGTCTTCACCACACTGCTGCTTTATCTCAGGCTTCAGTAGGCAATTGGTTGCTTATGGTGTTTGGCGAATGCTCAGGAGGCTCTCCCTGGCTCCTGGCATCTCGGCAGGGCATCCCGCTCTGTCAACGTCTTCCTTCTTCGCTGATGAGTCGTCCGGGTCCACCGCGCCTACTTCTGCTTTTCGGTCCTTCATACCTTGTGGAGAGGTGAAACGTTGCCTTGCCAACAGCAGCTGTCTACAGTCGGTTTAAAATAAACTTCAATGGGTCTCAGCCCCACTTGGTGAGGAAACACTCTCCCAGGTTTCCCACTCAGTAAGGGGAGTCTGCAGTGCCTTTTTGTGCTGTGTCCCTCTGTTGAAGCCCAGGAGTTCCCCTTCTTTTTGTAGGGGGTAGACTGGTCTCCTTGGCCCCTCCAGCACTTCTCAGCTCCCTCATAAGTAGTTGGGGTGTAAGGAATCCCCCTTCCTTCTTCTGGCACCACAGTTCGAGGCCCTTCTCTCTGCAACATAGGATTCCTGCAGCCATGTCTTCACTGAGAGGGCCCCCTCTCACATCCTGAGTCTTTCCTCATTTTTATATTGGCTGTCGCCAATAGAATTTGGGGAAGCACTAGACTGCTGACAATGGTTCTCATGAGGAGGGATCATCATCATTGCTCCTCCACTCTTTTCCATTGTCACAGTACTGAGAAAGTGATCTTCATTGAGTTGACTGTCTTCCTAGTCCCAGTACAGCATATGAGACTATCGGGGGAGGGATTGTTAGGGTCATAAGAAGAATGTTTTGGGTCCCTTGGTTGGCGTAAATGCTGAGTTCCATCTGGCAGGTCCACTTTACTCCCATTAGGATTGTCTCGCTCCATGCGGTCCACCCTCAGTCCGCCACCCCAAGGGTTGGGGTTCAGCTAGTGGCCGCCCTTCCCTGACCACATGGAAAGAGACCTTTTTCCAGGGGAGACAGTGGTGACATCACCAGATTCATCACGAGACAGAAGTGGAAAGAATTAAAAAAACAAATGATGCAGGTTTTTGAGAAGGCCACAGCTAGTACGACTTTGTCCTCGACGCCACAGCAACACTCTACTCCAACAGTGCCCAGTTCTTCTGGCACGAAGGCTGCCAGCTGAGGTCAAACACCCTTGTACTCTATCTTGAGTGTGAAACCAGAACCGGTACCTTCGACACTCACCTCAGGTCACGCAGGCCCTCAACCAGCGTATATTCCTCAAGATCAAAGCTAGGTGTCGGAATCGAGAACAGAGTTCTTTGGCTCAATGCAGTCAATCTTCGATGAGGCAGACAACCCGGTCTCTTTCGGGATGGAACCACTAGTGGGTTGGACATGGATCTGTTGCCAGACTTCATGACAGACCAAATGGGTTTACTAGAGCTAGCAGAGGGCTGTCATGATGCGAGCAGACTAGTCACGTCTCTGGACGTAGAGTTTGAACCGGCATCACCATACACGCAACCTAATGCTCAGTAGCACATGGTGATCGAGAAGGTCATCATGGCACTCTGGCTCAGTGCTTTGTCAAAGACATTGATGCAGTACTGACCGATATTCGCGACAGAGCGCGGCAGGCTGAACGGGCTTTACCGTTGAAGGCCTCCATTGCGGACCCTGCCATGCGTCTGTGATAGCCCGTCTGGTTGACGCAGAGTTAAAAAAAAATATAAGCCAGCGAGAGGCGACGTTCATTACTGACGGCACATTCGAACCTCGTAGGGCTTGTGGCGCAGGCCGTGATGGTTACCTCAAGGTTCTCGATGTCGTAACTCCTCACAGATGAGGGGAGTCCAATCAGGGCAATGCCTTAGGGAAGAAAGTGTTTGCCTCAAGAAGCAGGGCGCTAAAAGCCATCAACGCCTCTTGTGCTTTTGCTAAATATGTGCACATTTTATGGAACACCATCACAGAGGCAGCTGACCCATTTCCCAGTGGAAGAAGTTCGGGGCAGCTTCATGGCTATTGTCCATGATGGGAAGGAATTTGCCAGGATATGTAGGCTGGGTTGGATGCCGCGGACTGTGTCCGTCGTGCCATGGGCACGTCGATGGTGCTGCGCAGATCAGCCTATCTTGGAGGTCGGGGTTTTCCCCGAGCATCCAAGCAAAGCTCCTGGATTGGACCATCGAGGGGGAGCATTTGTTTGGCCCTAAAGCTGATGAGCTCCTCAAAGTTTAACGATGCAAGTCATTGGTGCTAGCAATGCAGCAGCAGCCTGCAAAGCAGAATGTTTCTTTCGGCTCAAGGAGGAATAGGCTACAGGCAGTACTCCACCTTCCCTAGAAGGGTGCAGCATCCCCAGGCCAAGAAGGACAGCGTAGTTTCACACAGCCAGGGCGAGGCAAAGGAACATCAAGACAGACTATTCCTGCTGTTGTGTCGACAGCACCCTTATCTCAGAAACCTCTTTGAGGTCTACCCCCATGCGTCTCCGGCTTGGGTGAGAGTCTCCTGGTTGTTAGGCAAATGGAAGGTGATCACTTCCAATGCCTGGGTCCTGCAATTGGTCAAGCTGGGCTATTTCCTGCTATTCTTAAAGCAACCCCCGGACAGACCTCTACTGACCTCCCAAAAGCCGGAACGGAAACTCCGGGAGGAACTTAAAGCCCTTTTTTGAAGCAGGCAGAACAGGAGGTGCCTCCCCCTGCGGAACAGGTTTTGGGCTGGTACTCTCGCTACTTCCTGGTTCCCAAGAAAGGGGGAGGATTCCGTCCCATTCTGGACCTTGAACAAGTTCCTGAGGAAAGAGCTCTAGGACTGGCTTCTGTCGCTGGACCTTCAGGGTGCCTACCAAGGGGGAAGCACAGGCGATTCCTGAGGTTAGTCATTGAGGGTGCCCATTACCAATTAAGGTGCTCCTTTTTGGCTTTATCCCTGCACCCAGGGTTTTTACTAAGCTGATGGCAGTGGTGGAGGCCCACCTCAGGTGATCTGGTATCTTCGTGTTCCCATTGTGATGAAACTGAGGAGGTCCTCCCTTGTCCCCTATGGGGAAACCTTCCCCATGGGGCCTGTGTGTTGCTTCCAGAGTACAATAGTCCCTCTGGGAGTGGTACACTGGGTGGATGACATGGGAGTTGAAACCCCTTTTGGGATTAGGGACGGCCTTTCCCAGAGGACGTAGGATGATCCTTTTCCTCCACATCCCTCTTCTTGGCAAAGTCCAAATTATCCTTCCGCCGTAGTAGAGAGCTCTAAGATACTTTTCTGTGAAGTCAATAAATCCAATAAAGTAGACCAGGGTAAGGTACAAGAAAATGAGACATCATTCTCATGCTATTCTAATACCAGTACTGGGACAAAGAAGAACATGAAGGGTATGAGATTACTCCATCAATCCACACACAGCTAGAGCCCATTGGCTCTAAACAATGTGACCAGGAAGTGCAGAAGTTAAAACATGCCTCACTTGAGACTGAGAGGGTGAACCGGTGGCAGCCAAGTAGCAGGTGGGAGCGCTACCCCACCAGACCTGGAGAAGGAACACCAGACACTGAGCGCAGAGGACTGTTACAGGCAGCGTATGGTCCCGGACGCCGGGACGATGCGACCGCCTACCGATAGCAACCTCGGGCGTCCTGGGGACTCAATCACGGCAACCGGGAGAAGAACTTCCGGAAGGATGTGTGAGCCTGTGCCGCAACAAAGGACAGCAAGTCGCAGAAGGTTGACAGAGCCTCGCAGAATCAGACCGCTGCTCGGAACCCGCTCACCAAGAAACCAGATACGCGGGCAGACCGAGGGGGGCCGAAGGTCCGGGATAGCTTGAGAACAAATAAATAGCGTAGAACAGAAGGGTTCGGGACCCTGGTAAAACTGTGCGAGACTGGGAACTGCACTACTGCACAAATAGGCGATTGAAAGGGTCTGGTACCCTAGGAGTGATCGAAACAGAAGAAATGGAAGAGGTTCCTTGGCAGGAGAGTAAACCAAGCTACTCTGAAAATGGCATGGAAGTATGGGACCCGCACCCAAATAGAAGTTGGAGAATAAGTGCTTCTAGGATCCTGAGAATTACAGAAGCAAATGGAAAGGAAGTACAAGCTTGGCAGGAGAGTGAACCAAGCTGTGGCGAAACCATTGTGCGAGTATGGGACCTGCACCCAAGCAAATAATATGGAATAAGAGGGTCTGGGACTCTGAGAGCTGAAGTGAAGGAGCAAAGGGAGCCAGAAGCTTGGCGGGCGGAGTAAACCAATCTACTAACATATTGTATTGCAAGCCTGGGTCTTGCACCCATATTGTATGGTAAGTGTTATTCATATAGTGCTTTTACCATTATTATAGTCTCAATGCATTGGTGGTGGGAACGTGCCCAAAGACCCAAATCCAGAGTGTTGAGGTCACGGAGTAAGATTAGAACGCATGTGTGCATTTGGCCAACTGAGCCTCAGCATGGCTATCCAAGCTCTGGTAGAGAGCAACCCTTGAGGTCAAGCATGTGGATGGGTGCTGAAGAGTCAGGAGATGGTGAGTGCTAGAGAACTTGCTATGTGTACAGCGTGCCCAAATTTGTCATGGGTCTTCGCTGCATACTGAGGTCAGAGGTGTTGAGGCATAGTGTGGTGTAAGTAGACGGAAAATTATGTGACCAGCACAACCAAATTTTGTTATATTCTTTGTTGTATTCTGATATGTGCAGGTAGCCATGTGTAAAGTACAGGGCAGGAGGCAAGGAGATTAACAAGATAAGCTTCATTAAGCAGGCCCACCGGGTCATCGTTCCATCAACTCTCGCTCATCAGCATTCCATCTCCACGGACTCAATAGATACATGAGCTTGTGCAGATGGAACGATGATGCGCAGGAATGAAAAACATAACATACATAAACAAGTGTAAGATATAAAGAAACTATAATAACAAATCACTACATAGCTCCCTCCCCAATATATTAACAACTTCTAAAGAAAATGTAAACAAAATAAACACAATTCATTTCACAAAATCTTTCATCCATCCCGGTTTGTTCTTTAGTCTCTTAGAATGGAATCTATCCTTGGCTTCTACATTGTCATCAACAAAAGGCTTTTCCTTATTATCAACAAAAGTATTTTCTTTTAAAACCTTGTTTTTGCTTCTTTCCTCATCCACAGCTTGATTTTCCACCATTTTAGCTTCTGCCAACATACCCTGTGACCACCCTTCACCACCCTTTAAGACGACAACATTTCCCCGCACTTCAATAATTTTTTTGAGGGCAATGTACTTGCTTTTCACACATTTTTGAGAGTATCTCGGATTTCTAACAAATACTCTCTCCCCTACCTTCCACATCTTGTTTTTTACTCTTTCCCTCCTGTCAAATGATTCTTTATTGACCTTTGCGCTTCCTTAATGAGATTCATAATGGCACCTCTATCAACAACTATAGTACCTGCCAATCCCAACCATCCAGGACAAAGTTTATTTCCTGGGTTTCTCACTTTAAGCAACACAAAAGGAGATACTTTTGTCACTGAGTGTGCAGTAGTTAAGTAACTCCATAACATTTGATTTAACAACTCTTTCCAATCTTGATCTGAACTTAATGCTAACTGGACCCCTCCCTTTATAAGCCTGTTGATCCTCTCAACCAATCCGTTTGCTCTTGGGTGATATAGTGCAGTCCGGATGTGTTTGATCCCATAACCCACCAAAAATGTCTTCATAAATTGAGATACAAATTGCACCCCATTGTCGGAGACTAGTTCTGATGGTCACCCTTCCCTGAGAAATACTCTCTCCAGAAAGGACACTACATCTCTGGCTGTTACTTCTCTGGATACCTCCCACTCTACCCACTTAGAGTGATAATCAACATGTACAACAATGTATTTAAATCCATCTCCTAGACCTGCAACCGGTCCTAAATTATCAATGGCTACCTTTTTGCCATGGTTTGGTTGGTACACTATTTGGTATCATTGGTACTTCACGGACAATCTTCGATTTTTCACTCTGTTGACAAGCATAGCAGTTTTTTTAGAAAATGTTCCACCATTTTGTCAATTTTGGGCCACCGGTAGCTTTGACGTACCCTTCTCTTAGTTGCATTTCCCCCTAAGTGAACTTGGTGAGCTAACTCTATAAGACTCCTTCGCACTCTCTGGGGCAATGACACAGTTGCCTCGTCTTGACCTCCCCCCACAATACTCATCCCATTCCTTACTTCCCACCATGCTTCAAATTTTCTATCAAGAATTGTTTATCTGGCCACCCGTCTATGGTCCATTGTTTAATACATTCCAGATCCTGATCGGTTGCTTCAGCCCTGACCCACTCCTCCGTGTTTACACTCGCCAGTTCACCAACAACATATTCATCATCACACACAGTATTCATTGTTACATTATCTTCCATAGGCATCCTAGACAAACAGTCTGCTACAACATTATTTTTCCCAGGTAAGTAATCTACGATAAAGTTGTACGCCTGAAGTCCAAGACCTCATCTACTTATTCTCGGAGATCCTACTGCCCACCTACCACTGTTGAATAATTGAACTAAGGGTTTATGATCCGATCGGACACTAAACTTCCTTCCCCACAAAAAATACTTAAAATGATCAATGGCCCAGAACATAGCCAGAGCCTCCCGTTCTATAACTGAGAAGTTCGCTTCTGCACTTTTGAGAGTTCTGGAGGCAAATGCTATGACCCTTTCCCTCTTATTGAAATCATATTGTAATAACGCATCTCCCAAACCCAATACTCTAGTATCGACTAGAGTCACCATCACAAAACCTCCCAATAGAGGGTGCACGTACAATTCCATTTTTTAATTCTCTAAATGCTGCTTCGCAATTTGTGCACCATTGAAATCTTGCCCCTTTCTTCAACAAGGCCCTAAGAGGTGTGGATATGATTGCAACATTTTCCACAAACTTATGATAATATTCTGCTAGGCCAAGAAATGATCTGCTTGGTCTTTGTCTGATGGACATGGTGCATTCTCAATTGCATCAACAAAACTCACTTTAGGATTTACCCCTTTGCTAGATATTACATGACCAAGATATTCCACACTATTTACAGATATTTTGCACTTATTTCTCTTAACCGTTAGGCCTGCCTCCCCCAATCTTGTTAGCACAATCCTAAGTATTCGAACATGCTCTTCTTTAGAACTAGCATAGACTAGGACATCATCTTGAAATATTACTACATTTTGAAATCCCTCGTAATGATTTCCATAACCCTCTGAAATACTGCGGCTGCCGAGGCTAAGCCAGATGGCATCCTACAGTATTTTAATGTCACCTCTGGTGTAATGAACGAGGTAAGATGTTGGCAATCCTCCGAAAGAGGAACTTGATGGTATGCTTGCGATAGATCAATGACCGAAAAACACTGGCATCACTCAAAGATGACAACCTCTCACCAATGTTCGGAAGAGGATGACAGTCCACTATTATTATGTTCCTATTGAGTTCTCTCAAATCTACACATAGTCTTATGCCACCACTGGGTTTGGTCGCCACTACTACCGGTGACAACCATTTTGCACCTTCCACTCCCTCTATGACACCTCCTTGGAGCCGAGAATTAATTTCAGCTTTCACTTTGCTCTTGAGATTCTGTGGAACCAACCTAACTCTATTCTTGGTACTGCATCTTTCTTCAGTTTAATTTTGTGTTCATAGCCATTTAGATTTCCTAGGTCATCTGTGAATAGTCTAGGAAATTCTTTTTCCCAGTGGTCTCTAATTTCAGCAACCATAACTGGACACAATCCGCATTGGCATGTATTCTATTCCTATTTTTTTCTGTTCATTCCAGCCCAGTAGTGATGACCCCTCCTTGGTTACATATATTTCAGCTTCACAGCTTCTTCCTTTGAATTTGATGACATTGTACTTCCCAAGTAGCTCAATTTTGACATTCCAGTAGGCATACGGTTCAATAGTGGGTTTACGTAGATCTCTCAGTTGCCCTTTACACACTTCAAAAATGTTCTTTCGGACATTATTGTCCATGGTGAGCAGCTGTCCACCTTCATCGTGACAACTCTATTATTGACCATGAACACATCTGTTGGTCCTCTTTCTCCACCAGAGACGTCTCCAATTTCTAAGACCTGCTTGGCTTGCATGTTCTGCTGCTCTACTATATTTTCCTCTTGCTCAGGACTTCTGATGCCCGTTTCCAAATTTTCTACTGTGGAATTTTCTCTGCAGATTCTGGCGAAATGCCCTTTTCTTTTGCATTTTAGGCAATTGGCATTCCTTGCACGGCAGAAAGGATTCGAGGAAACATGGCAGTTGCTACCGCACTTAAAACTCTTTGCCTTTGCTCGTGGTTTGCCTCCTGCCATTTTTGATTGCCGCTACTTCACTATGATTCTTATCCGACTTCATGCTGGCCATATACTTAGTAGTTTCTTCCATACTTCTGGCTACTTCAACTGCTTGTTCTAGAGGCAGGTCCTTTGAAAACAAATTTTCTTGTATCCTGTTGTTGTTGGTACAGCGTACCAGTTGGTCACGAATAAGAGAGTCTGTTAGGGGTCCAAAATCACATGAGTGACTTAGTGTGCGTAAGGTTATGACAAATGTTTCAATTGGTTCACATGGTTCTTTGTTTCCAGAGAAAAATCTGGGCCTCTCGAACGTGATATTTTTCTTTGGCTCGAAGTGCACTTGCAGTTTTCTGATGGCCACCGTGAACTGGTTTTCCTCTCCTTGTCCTCTGTCTGTGGGGTCAGAAAATCCATCAAAGACACTTTGTCCCCCTGTTCCTAGATTATGCAGTAATATTGCCTCTTTTCTTGCAGGAGCAAATTTACCTGACTGTGTTTTAACTTGCTTTTGATTTAGAGTGCTAGTATATTGCCTAAAGTGTGTTTTAAATAAATAATTATATACTTTTTATACAAAGCTCTGGTCAGTGTTTGTTTGCTCTTCTGTGCTTTTAGCCCTATTGTGTATGCTCTGTATACTGCCCTGCTCTTCTTGAGAGAGGTCTGACTGCTCAGCCACAGCTACCAGTTAAATCTGGGAGGTGCAGACTGCTATAAAACTTGCAAAGGACTGGGTTTTTTTGTTTAGAGAGGCCTAGGACAGTGCCCAATGAAACTCGTATTGGTTGCAAAGAAAGGGTCCTAGCTCCTCTCACCACCTCACCCTTAGGGATCCAAATTGAACTGTTCGGAAACCTTACGACCTGCCCTCCTTACTTGCAACAAATTACACTTACAACCATAATTGAAAAAATATATATATTGTTATGCTTTATTACAAAATTCATTTTATATTATAAAACCTTTTTTCTTAAAAACAGCATACCAACCACAATAATTCTAATGTGTGGTGCAAAAAAAAGGTAAAAAATAACTAAGATAGATAAACTAGTAAAGAAAAGATAAAGAAAAAAGAGGCCCTGAGATGGGACTAATAACGTTCTGTGTATACGTGAAGAAGAAACCTACACCATTAATAAACAAGAAAACGGAAAGACAGTTGTTGCAAAAAATGTTACTCTTTGTGGTTGTTATTAACATTACGAAACAAAAACATCCAATTGCGTACTAAACAAAACATATGACATAAAAAATATAAAACATTAGCATCTTGGGTCAAACCACAAATCTGATGTCTCTCTTTCTCACAGATAAAAAACCTGACATGTTTCATTCCCATTTTCCTTAGAGAGGGTTGTTAACTGGAAATTCTTCAGGGGGGGGGATGTACTGTAAACAACAATTGGCATTACAATTACTTTAATAATTCCAAGTATTAACAGTGTGACTTGATGCAAGGAAGAGGGAGCAGCTCGTAAAGGAAGTCTCTTATCACTGTGTAGTGCCAACCTCACTGCCAACTTATGAATAGTAGCAGGAGTAACAGAAGAGTCTTCGTGTGCGAAAGTTCTACTCTGGCGAGCGGCTCAGAACAACACGAGTTCGGATCCCTGCCAGAGGTTTAGCAGCCTCTCGCTGTCTGCTGCAGGAAAAGCATGTGATTGCCATGGTAACGGCAATCTTTTATGGCAGTGGCCATTTTGGATTGTCGACCATTGCAGACTGCTACCAATTGGGTTTACTGCTTACTCCTGTAGTCTTAATCATTTTGCAGTGTTCCCTAAGGGAACTGCACAGGATTCTGCCTAACAACCTTCTCAATTGTTACATTTACCATGGGCGGCACACCCTATAGCTTTGCAGAGCCATTTGTTTTTAGAGGTCAATGGAGGTTGTCCTTTCTTGCGAGAGAGATCAGGGAGTGTGTGAAGTAGGGAATTGTCCAGGTCTAGGTTGATGATGATTTTATTACAGTGTGGGACAGTGACCGCAGATGTTGGAGAGATGTTTGCTGGTAGTGGTGGAGTGTGGCAGTGTTGAAGTGAGAATGGTATAGCGTGGTGATCATTCCAGTTGAGGGGGCGAGGCAGGGGTGGGGAGACTTGATATTCAGTGCAGAATATTGCATCAAGGGTGTGTCCTGCAATGTGGGTCATGCGGGAAATCAGTTGCGTTAGGCCGAGAGCTTTCAGATCATCTGAGAGGGAGTGGGCCCTGAGTTTGGCAAGAACATCAAACCAGATCTTGAAATCTCCTCGCAAGGTGAGCATGGGGTTCTGGATCAGCGTGGTTCAGAGGGAGTCACATAGAGAGTTGGCGAAATTTCTGTCACAGCCTGGAGGCTTATATAGCAGAGGGAATCTGTGGGTGACGGAAGAGCTGAGGTGGAAATTAGCAAGAATAGGTTTGCATTTAGTTCAGCAAGATAGATTATCAGTGAATATTAGTGAAAGGTGTTTGTGGAGGATGGCCAGACCCCCGATCTGCTGGGCTTGTTAAGTATGAGCAGGGAGTAGCCAGGTGGGAAGGCCTTGTGTGCGATGGGGTTTAAATCATCAGTGAAACAGGTTTAAATGATGAATTAGGATGTCTGGGTTTTCAGTGGTGATGAGGTCAAAGATGTTTATTTTTGGCGACCGATCTGGTATTGGGTGTGCAGGATAGCTTGAGAAAGTTCTGGTGTATGGTCAGCTTTGGGAGTGACAGTGGGGGGTTTGGTGGGGGTGTTGGTGGAGCAGGGATGTGGGAGTGCAAAGTGAGAAATTCAGAGTGAGAGAGGTTTAGAGCGATGATGTTTTGGATAGATGTTTTTTGAGGGGAGGTGAAAAGGGCTAGGACAGGGTAGGGGTGGGCGGGGACGGCTGGGGAGAATAGTGAGGGAGAGCAAGGAGTGCCCTAGGGAGGAGATGGGGAGAGCAATGCGTTGTTGGTGGTCTACGATGTCAACGGCCTGTGTGATTTGTGGGCCACTTGAGGGGCACAGGAAGTGTGCGAAAGAGTGGGAGGATTTGCTGACTGGGCTGTGTTGAGGGAGGAGAAAGTGAGAGTTCGGTATCCAAGGGGTTGGGGGTAGAGACCAGAGACGTGGAACCCGAGGGGTGGTGCCTCATTGCTACGGGACAAGGTGAGCGGTGGGTTTGGCAGGGGCGTATGGTTTATAGTGTGAGATGTATACTGGCGTGCAAAGATGGGGTATGGGTGGTTCTTCAGCATGGGGTCTGCCATGGATTCACATGCTCATGAATATTCCCCGTCATCTGACTGGGAATCCTCGGTAAAAGAAAAAAAGCTTCACTTTCACTTAAATGTCTTTCTCCTCTAAACCAATCACTGTCCTCTGGGTCATACTGCCCTCATCCAATAACAGTCCTCTCCATAAGCCCCTCCTCTGGCAGCCTTCTTCAGATTTTTGCTGCATGTGTTAGTGTTGGGAGTCCTCGAGTTAGCTCTCCGAGCTATTTATATGTTTTTTCGTGTTTTTGATGGAAAATTTTACAAGGCTTCCTAGGCCTACTTCGTGCCCTCAGACCATGACTGAGGAGGAGGGAAGAAGGTCCCTCTTCAGGCCCTGCATGCTACGGAATGTGTTTGTGGAGGACAAGCACCTTCAATGCCTCTACTGCCTGCACCCGGACCACAAGGAAGTAGAGTGCCAGATATGCCTTTGTTTCTTCAAGAAAACAACGGACAGGCGTAGTAGGCTAGTGGCATGCTTAGCGCCAAAGCCTCTGACCCGTGCTCAGAGCAGGGTCATGCTTCACCCAGGACTGGCCTGTCCGAGGAGCGGTCTTCCAAGTCCACCGGGTTCGCCACGGAAGCAGGTCCCAAAGTGGATAAGGCGCGATCAACATCACCTTCCGCCTACATTTCCAGCCTACCATCAAGATCCTCGGAGGAAGTCCTCTACCCCGGCTAAGCTACGTGAGAAATCCGAGAAGCAGCGGACGGAGAAGAAAGCGGAGCAGCCCAAGCAGGCTCAACCGGCACAGGCTAAGAACTCATCGTTGACGCCATCGGCGACTACTTCTACCACGACAGCTACAAGCCCTGATCCCTTCCCCCCAAGGCGCGACACCACCACAGTGACTTTGGCAAAGTCTGCAGGCACCCCAGAAAGGGTGAAACCGGCCCAGTCCCCTGTTCAAGGCCCTCAGGGGGCAAAGAGGGAGGGATGGAGAGAGGAAGGGAGCGTGAGAGGGAGGGAGGGAGGGAGGAAGGGAAGGCAGGAGGCCCCGAAATAGCCCTCACCGGCCGTCGCCCAAACCATGGAGTTCTCATCCTTGCATACGGTCCACGAGGACGTTGAAGAGGACAACAGCGACAACGGTGCAGGACCTAGTTTTCCTGTTCTGCCTTCTCAGCCGAGGTACATTTCCTTGGATATTCTGTCGACTCTACACACCTTGGTGTCAGAGATCCAGATGAGGATTCCTCTGATTCCGGTACCTGTGTTCCCCCATCAGCCTTCAGTTGTCCTCCTCCACCACATCGGGTCCCTTCTCCCCAGCAGACCCAGACAGGGTTATGGGGACAGATACTGCCACGATGAGGGATGAAGACGAAGACATTGTGACAGCGGACGGTGAATCTTCTCATCTGGATGCTCCACATAGCGTGTCCCCACCAGACGAAGTGGGTTCGTTCCACTCCATGATTGCCAGGGCCTCTGAGCTATTTAAGCTGGTCCCCGAGGAAACCAAGAAGGAGGGCTTCGTGTATCAAAGGCGCAATGCCAAGAGGAAGATCATGGCAGTGCCTTTTCTGGATGATGTTTGGTAGGAGGGCCCGGTGGTCATGAAGAACCCTTGCACAGCTCCAGCCAAATGGGACAGGCTGGAGAAGAAATCTAGCATGCCGGACTACACACCCCAAGTACCTGAGGGCACAACCATTGCCGGATTTGGTGGTATCGGCAACCGAGAGGAAACTGTCAAACCAACCCAGGCTCATCGTCTTCGGTCCATCTGAAAAGTAAGGGGAAGAGAATGGACGCCATGGGAAAGAAGGTGATTTACACCGGCGTGTCCACTATCAAGGCATCCAATGCACTGGCGATCCTGGCCAGGTACGACAGGGAATTGTGGTACAAGCTGGGACCAATCCTGGCGTTCCTCCCCGACGACAAGAAGATGGAAGCCCTCGCCCTCTTCCAGGAAGAGGAAATGGCGTCGAATAACGCCATCACATTGGCATTGGACGTCGCTGACACAAGGGTCTGGCAAATGGGGAACGGGGTCTGCCTTTGGCGACAGGGTTTTATGAAAGCCACACATTTCCATCAGGAGGTCCAAGCTAAGGTCCTGGACATGCCCTTCGACAGGGAAAATCTGTTTGGGAAGGCTGTTGACAAGTCCCTCCAGACCATCAACATGGATACGGAGATGGCCCGTTCCCTGGGCACTCTCCAGCAGCTCTGCTAGTCTTTTTGCTCCTCCGGGGGAATGTTGAGAAGGTCTTCAAAAGGGTTCTCCACATCGTACTGACAGCCTTCCAGAACCTTTACGTAAAAAGCCTACAGGGGCCGTTCCCATGCCTATGGTAGCGGAGGACAGCATCACCCGCAGGGCAGGATGCCGGCGCCGAAACAAGCCTGAAAAGTCTGGAACTCCGGGGCTCCCCCTCGTGAACCCAGTGGGAGGCCGGCTGACGATGTATGTCAGCGAGTGGAGAAAGATCACTGACAGATGAGTGCTGGATGCTCTCACCCAAGGACACACCTTGGAGTTACAACGCAGGTGTCCGCGGATCCCTCAGGTTCCCCATCAGGAGCAGCACATCCTTCAGGTTCTGCAAGAGGTACAAGCCATGCTGCAAAAAGGGGCGATAGAGCAGTTTTCCCCAGTGGCTCTAGGGCTCCGGAGTCTATTCCAGATACTTTCTAGTCTGAAAGAAAACAGGGGGCTGGAGGCCTATCCTAGACCTACAATGTCTGAACAAATACCTAAAGTCCCAAAAGTTCAGGATGGTCAAGTTGCAACACGTGCTCTGCCAACTGGAGTATTCAAGAATTGCCTGGCACCAGTGGCAGCCCATCTGCGTCTACAGGGGTTGCATGTATACCCGTACCTTCATGACTGGTTGATACGGACCCGCTCGCAGGAGCTGGCCGTTGGACACACAGGGCTGACTGCTGACGGATCAGGGATTCTCCATCATCTATCCGAAGTCCTACTTAATGCCATCGCAGAACGCGCTGTTCCTAGGCGCCAGATTCAATGAGGTGTCTTGCCTGGTGTCGCCCTCGGAAGAGAGGTTAGCAGCCTTTCAAGGAAAGGTGCAACGGCTGTCGTCGATGAAGATGGCTACGGTGCCGGCCATTAAGATGTTACTGGGCATGAGGTTATCTTGCATCTAGCTAGTCGGTCTCTGTAGGTTGCTGATGCAACCCTACAGGAATTTCTTGACACCCGCTGGATACAGGTGTCCGGAAGCTTCACGCACAAGATCTCTCTCAATGGAGGGTTCCGTCGTGCGACAGGATGGTGGGGCGTCTGCTCCAACATCGCACAAGGCACAGGGTTTCAAAACCCTCCTTACCAGGAGACGCTCACAACGAATGCCTCCCTAGACGGTTGTGGAGTGCACCCCGGACGTCTGAACGCCAGAGGCCTGTGGCTGCTGAAGGAGAAGGATCTTCATAACGTCCTGGAGCTGCGGCAGTTCTGGGCCCTCAAGTCCTTCCTCCCGTCTCGGAAAGGCAAGGTGATGAGGCTCTTAACAGATACCACCCCATGTTTTACATCAGGAAGCAGGAGGGCACTGGATCCCCAGCGCTCTCCAAGGAAGCGCAGGACATGTGGTGCTGGGCCGTCGGGCAGTGGATTTTCTTTTCCCTCTCCACCTGGCTGGAGTCAAGAACACCAGACCATCACAGACTCCCTCAGCAGGGAATTGCGCTGTTTCTGTACACGTTTCCGCCATTCCCTCCCCTGCTAATCATCAGCACACTCAAGACAGTGTCATTGCAGGATGATACTCATCGCCCCGGGTGGCAGAGGCAGATTTGGTATCCGTACCTTCTCAGCCTGTCTGTGTCGCCTCCGGTCAAGCTGCCAGTGGTTCTGGATCTTCTCACCAGAGGAGGCGCAATCCTTCATCACGGCCCAGGATCACTGAACCGGAGGGCTTGGCTCCTGCAGCCCTAGAGTTTGGAGTATATTGGTTGCCAGTGGACTGCAGGGAAGTTCTCGCCAAGGCCCAGGGCGTTGTCGACCTTGAAGTGTTACCGTCACAGTTGGAAGCGTTTTGCTCAGTAGTGCCGGTCACAGAACATTACCCCTCTGAGGGTCACAGCCCTACAGATCCTTCCGTACTTGCTATCATTGGCCAAGACTGGACTGGTGTACGCCTCCATCAAGGTACATCTGGCGGCTATCTCCCGCTACATAAGGTCCCCAAAAAGATCTTCACTTTGGTCCCACTGATTTGTCAAGGAGTTTCTCAAAGGACTTTTCAGATCTTTCCCACCGGTGAAAGTGCCTGTCCTGGCGTGGGAACTCAACATGCTCCTGACGAGGCTTATTGGGGGGGGGTCTTTGAGCCTATGCATCAGGCCCTACTCAAGGTTCTTGCTTGGAAAATGGCTTTCCTTGCGGCCATCACCTCTGCCAGAAAGGTAGGTGACATCCAGGCCCTATCCTGCAAGCAACCGTACTTGATTTTGCACGAATCGAGGGTGGTGCTGCACACGCACCCCTCTTTCATGCCGAAGGTTCAGTCGGAATTCCACTTCAACTAGCCTTTGGTTTTACTTGTTTTTTTCCCCAAAACCTTATCACTGGCGGAAAGGGCCTTGCACTCACTGGACATTGCTTGTGCCCTTAAGTTCAACGTGACACGCATAAAGAGTTTTTGGAAGACTTCACAACGGTCTGTGAACTTTGGTCTTGTGAACCGTGAGAAGGCCTTGTCCAAGGCTTACATTTCAAGATGGCTCTCTGGCTGCATCATGCACTGTCATCGGTTGGTGAACTGACTGCTGCCCAGCCGTCCCAGAGCCCACTCCACCAGAGCGATTGCTGCAACGACAGCGTTCCTGTCTGGTGTGCCCCTGCTGGACATCTGCAGGGCTGCTACGTGGAGGTCCACGCACACCTTCACAAAGATCTACTGGGTCGACAGGGATTCCAGTGAGGAGTCCAAAGTCCGCCACCCAGTGCTATGCAACCTATTCGCTTAAGATGAGCCGGTTCCAGAGGTAAGAGTTAACTGCTTCTGTTGAGCCTTGCCACCTCCCGTGTTTGTGTAATGCTGTACTGCTATGTATTCGTTATTAATGAGCATGTGAATCCGTGCCAGAACCCATGCTGGAGAAGGTTTTAGTTACTTACCTTTAACTATTGTTCTCCAGCATGGGCCTGGCATGGCTTCACATGCGAGCCCTCCCTCTGACCCCTCTGCGCCTCTACTTGATTATACTGCCACTTTACGTGCTTACCAAATCTGAAGATGGCTGCCAGAGGAAGGGCTTGGGGAGAGGACTGTCATTAGATGGGGGCAGTATGACCCAGAGGACAGTGATTGGTTTAGAGGAGAAATAAAGTTTTTAAGTGAAAGTGAAACAGTTTTTTTCTTTTACCGAGGATTCCCAACCTGACGACGGGGAATATTAATGAGCATGTGAATCCATGATGTCATCAGCAAGGTATCAACTTGGGCCACTCTGTCGGACTTCTATAGACACTTCTCGCTGGACACCAGCTCCAGGCGCGATGCAAAGTTTGGTCAGGCAGTTATTAAGAACCTTTTTGCTTCATCCTAGATATGAGGCAGGTTGTCACAGCTCCACCCTATGTTCTTGTTCGGTGGAATCACCCACAAGGATGGAGGAAAAGGGATGGGACGTATGAGAAATTATAGTTACTCACTGTAGTGACTAGTGTACTCCTAGTCCATAGTCCGCTTTCCTCCATATGTCCCACCCACTTTCCCCTGCTAGTATGCCAGTGGCTAATGTGTACTAAGAGTAGCCAGGAATCTAAGCGTCCAATGTGTTCAAAGGGGACTGAGGTGAGGCACCGGAAGGTGGGACTTTGACGGGCGTTACCACGCCCGAGGCAGTGCCCCACGCTATACAGATTATAAAGGGGAAGCATAATTTTTCACAGCCTACGGTTCTGGTACCTTCCCCATGTATGAGGACACCCACAAGGCTTGATGAAAGGCGACTTGAGGTCTGAGTACTCTAATCACTACGGTGAGTAGCTTTAATTTTTAATTGGGTGATTTTTTTTTTAAATAGTTTGTTAGCCATTAATGGTATTGATTGCCCTCAGAACAAAGAAGTGCCTTTTTTAATGGTGTTGTGCCATTCCCAAAACCAGCACGTTGAATATGAGCTATCCATCTGGCATCCAACTATTTGCTAGAAGTTAATATTATATGACGGGGAACTCATCCCATTTCGTAGCTGCCACAACATGTCTCCTATACTCTCTATGCCAGGTTTTCCCCATTAAATGCTCATGCACTTGCATTTGGCAAGTATTTTGTCAAGGTACTCTGATCATATGCCAGCATGGTTGCTTTGTTTCCTAACCTTTCTACCACGCTGTACTTCCCCAATAGCGCTTTGAAGGCGCTTCATGGCTTTCTTTATATAACTTAACCTTACTTAATATAGCTGGGTGTGTGGAATTCTTTTTCACCCCACCTAATTATTTCCCTTTATTTCAGAGGTTTTGGCTCTTTTTACACTTTCAATTGAGAGCAAAACTGTATGAAAATAGATGGCAGCAATAGACACTTTTGCGGAAGCGTCATCTGTCAGAGTGCCTTTCATTTAGACAACCAACAATCACACGAGATAGAAAATGAATTCCTGTTTATTATATTGATGTATAGTATACGATGTCAACTTTATAATTTACATTTTTAGCCAATAACACGGTAGTTAAATAACCATGCAATGCAGTTTTGGAGAGCGGGTGCAGCGTAGCAGTAGAGGAGCAATGCGAGGGTGTGCAGGGGAGGTCGCAATAGTAGAAACTGCGTTGCTCCTTCCTTCGCCTTCCTTCCTCCTACTGTCACCTTTGATCCCTCGGGTAATCGTGGGCAGTGGCCACCGTCCCGCGCAATCCCGATTGGAGGTATGCTGTTGGCAGCCTGTCTCCTCCAGCTCTTCCTGACTGCGGTCGGTGCCTCACCCGACACCACATCACGTTCTGCAGCTGCTCGTGCACCACTAATGAGCAGCCCTTGGAAGAGCAGGGCATCGTCTGCACGGTGGGCGCCCAGCCCGAGTTTCCTGGCACACGTATTTGACAGCACTTCTCTAACTTATTGCGAGCAGGCCACCGTCAAACGCGCGGTTCTTTTCTTCTCCGTTGTTCTGCAGTGCCGACTCTGCCGAGCTTCATAGGCGGGAGTACCAACGAAGCCTTTCGCGCATCTCTGTGCATCTTTAATATATAATAAAAAAAAAAGGCAGCTCACTGCGGTGTCCTCCGGCTGGAGGAGTCTGCACTGCAGCATCCTTGCCACCGCAGCATCCTTCTATGGATTTAACCCCGCTCGGCCCTGCCTCTCTGCTGACATTGCAGTCTGGACTGCATCAAAGGCGCCCGACGGCCGTGAGCTGGTGCAGCAGCAGAGGGGGGCAGAGGATAGAAGCAGGCGGATACTGGCTAAGATTGGGACAGGCATAGAAGAGTGAGTGGTGAATGACGTGGGTAGCAATAGAAGCAGGACGAACGCGATCTTGCATTGGGTCAGGTGGAAGCAGCGGGCAAATACTATTGATGCGGCAAGCAAAAGTCCCAGTGGAGCCCACTGAGCACAGTAGCCGAGCATGTTTAACTTATGTTTTCATGTGGCTCCCTCTGCCAACTAAGGAGTAAGGAAGGTGAAATGGGCATCTGTGGTTTTCATAGCCTAGGAAGCTCTTTGTCTGAACCAAAATAGCCATGCCCCTTCGAAGCCTTAGCACTTAAAGTAAGATCAGAGTGCAGTCCCGTTCACCCCATCCCAATCTGACATGCACTGTTTCCTTGTTGCACAGGGTATACGATTTATTAGAGTGACGGTAGTAAAGTGAAAATAGGAGTGGATCATGTTCTTTGTTAGGCCTTTTCTCGATGAATGTGGCTGTTGCTTGTTCCCCATACTAACCTACTCTCCACCGTTACTGCATACATTAACTAGCTACTCTTTCACTAACCACCAGCCTGCACCTTCTGGCACCGCTCAAGCTATACTTTTTCCCCCCACCAACTTGCCACAAATGGCTCTTTAGTAACCAGTGGCTGATTCTCGTTGGTAATAAAAGGAGCAGGACACTGCCACTGTGGGTTCCCTTCTGGGTGCCCAAACGTCAAGTGCCCTCACCGCAGCAGCCAGCACACACATTCATGTTCTTCTGATCCACACTGAGCAACACAGTGCCTCTCCTGATTACTTCAGCTCCTCCTCTCCTACAGGACATAGCACCAGGAGAGCACGTTACATTGCAAAAATAATTACAATTGCAGAGTAAGAAATAATATGAGCAGAGTAACTAATGTCAAGATGGGAGGATAAGGAAATGACAGCCAAGTATATGTTATGGCGTTCAAATGTTGCGAGCAAGTTAAGGTATAGCAAGGAATGGTGCCAGATGTGTAATAGTAAGGATAGGAGCCAGCAGAATGGTGCCAAGTATACGACACAGGCCAATGTTGCCACAGATAGAATGGTGAATAATACCAAGAAAAGCGCCAGATGATAAAATTCCAAATGTTGTAGCAGAGTAAGTACTACCATGAATAAGTGAAGGGTATGGAATACCAAGGATAAGGGCCATATAACGAACGCTCAGGCTCCTAGCAGGTTATGGGGTGACCTGTGATAATAGCGTTATATGTAATGGATTGAATGAATCCAACGATAGGATCAAGGAAATTAGTGGGCAAGGATTTGGAGCCTGTTACTGGGTGCCACCAATAGGAGATGTGTATCGGGTACCAAGTATCGGAGCACAGTGCCATGGATATAGACAGGATAAGAGTTGTGCATGATGCTAGCAGGTAATTGGCAGTATGTATAAATTGGTTTCTCAAACAAAAACCCGATTTACAGAACTCCCCTTACTCCACCAACAGGGAGATAGATATTATGTATATAAAGAAGAGCTAGACTATTTTCTAAATAATTATCTCATCACCCAGATCCCAAGGATGACTGATTTTCCGACACACTAAGTCCTGAAAAAATAGACTGTTTGCAGATATTCCCAAAAATAATTTGTCACATATATTTATTCAAAACCAATTAATGTCACTAAAACATGTATAGACCCTAAACAGTAACACAGTGAACACAACATGGTACATAAAAGTTAATCGAAAACAACCTAATACATACATTATGAAGCACAAGTGATCTTACATAACATCAAGTATTCTAAATGTGTCATAAAAACATCATTCCCGACATGTTTCTGTTCTTCAAGCCCAACACTGGGAGAACATTCTTCAGGGGAATACTTCTAAAATGTGTAGATTTCTTCAACACTGTGTTGATTGGGTCTTAAATAGCGTAGTGAATGGAATGCCAATATACCTAAAATACAAAAAAGGATCCTATGTAATCTGGGGTGAGAATCGCAACATTCAAATCTCTTACACTGGTGATAAATAACCGTGTAATGGGACACAAGGTAAGGACCACCATATGAGCACACCACTACTAGTTCCAAATATGAACCAACAATTACCTTTAAATGGTATTTCCTAATGGGTGTCTTCCAAATTAGTAATCGCCAAATGTTCCAATTATTGGACACATAATTTTCAAGGGGAGGCACACAAAGTCACCTCAGTATTCTTGAGGCACAAATGCAATAAAACAGACGGAGAACCCAAGCTCTGTGTACTGCCATTCTTAAAACAACCAGATCTAAGTATCACTGTCCCAATGTCTGTATTCCAGACGCCCATTTACCTCCGCGTTTCCAGCATGTAGGTGCCAAATCAATGTAATCACAGCTTTTGACCACAGGGTGAAAGTCTCCTAGTCCAAAATATCTGGTAATCAGCATATACACCTGAAGACAAAACCAATTGTCACATGTCCATTAAGTTGTCCAATGCGAAGACAATGAATGGCCATAGGTGGCCCCCACACCATATATAAGGTGAGCACCCACCGTGATGTGCAAACATGCCGTCCCGAAGCGTGTTCCAATAGTGTTTACCGGAGCCCTAATCTCTGTGCACGGTTTAGTTAAAGGGGGTGGGGGGACATGTCTGATTAAACTCATCCGTCACCCATGGATAACAATTGGCATGAGCCATGTGCTCATAAAAGGCCCACATCCACCATGACACAGTAAACATACACAGACTTACCTCAAGGTGAACAACCAGAGGCGTCTGCTCAATACACGTCATACCCCAAGCACTCGACTGGTTTACCAGGAACGAGAAATCCGCTCTGAGTAATACAACGTAGTACTGTGCCATAAACATCAACAACGAACTGCCCGGTCGAATAGTATGCTAAACACTGCATACTTCTAACATCCGATGGGAGCGCAATATTGGAACGAATGTAGGTGGCCACCTCGTAATGTAAAAACGCAATCAAGGGTGGGGTTTATGCCTATGAATGGACCTCAGGGGGCTAAGAGGAGCATTAATTTTTGTGTCTCGAATTTGCTGTGTTGAAGAAAACTGATTATGTATCAACACAGTAGTACCCCTGATGTTTAACACAATAATTTAAACCCGGTATATTAGACTACCAGACTAGCCATGGTTTGCCTAGGATGTTTACCACAAGGCCAAATCTATCTGATAAAAATAGTATAATGAGGTATCATGTAAATTTTTCGTTAGTGTCATACATACCACCAAATGGTTATACTGTTTGAAATGCATCGATGTATGTACCTTTGTACTCCTTTTTTCTAAACCATGTATGCATAGTATAACAAATGTACCATTGAGGCACAACATCTCGTAACATGATTGATATGAAAATCACTTGGCAAAGTTGAAGCATTGTATCTAAAACATTATCATAATCACCCGCTATACTTTTTTCATCAATGTCATAACAGTGACACATACCACCCAATCGTTACACCGTTTGAATGCATGTCGATATGCACATTTTGCTTACTTAATGTCAAAAAATGTAAGTATAGTTCAACAAATATACCATCATGATACAATGTCTCATCACATAATAAATGTGGAGACCACTTGGCACCAGCAAGACAAATCGGTCCATCTCATTTATATCACAAACAACATTGTCATTGTAATTGTAATTCCACAGTCATTCTCATGTTTTGTTAACACGGTGCCAATCAATGCTTTCGTTTAGTCCCACTATCTGACTCTGCAATCTGAAGATTGTTTTCTGCTCGAAATTTAACAATTTGCGATCAATCTCTGACTTGCTGGTCCCATATATCTTTTTTAATATGAGCCAAGTGAAATCATTGTGTCCATGTTTCTGTTCTACAAAATACTTGACAAGAGGTGCCGTGATCACTTTGTTTTTGTTGTAACTGCGGTGTTCAACCATACGAACCGGGCATTTCCTGTTAGTCTTGCATTTATAATGTAGGCCACACGGGCAGGTGATCATGTACACAACATTTTGAGTATTGCAATTAGTAATTTCTGTAAGGTCCAAACCAAATTCGGCAGGATTTGGATGGATCTCCTTTCTTCTGTTTGTTACCACATGCTACACTGGCCACACGGAAAATGTCCCTTTACTTCTGGCAAACCCCACAATCTGGTTTGTCTTATCGGCCTTGTTAGAGTCTCTTGTCACATTGTTTTTGACCAGCATATTTCGTAGGCTTTGACTTTTCTTGAAAGCCAGCAAGAGTGGCAAAACATTTTTGCCATGATACACTTACTTCCAAGTTTTCTTAATGATCATTTTGATCTTGTATGATAAATTGGAAAACGTATTTATAAATACTGTCCCAATCGCTTTAGTCTCTTTGTTGGTTTTCTCTAAAAGAGCCTCACGGTCGTTATTATAGGCCCTTTTAGAGGCATTTCTAATCACTCTGGATGGATATCCCTTCATCAGTAATTTCTGGGTCAGAGCATTAGCGCTCTTGCTGTAGTCCTCTTTCAAACTAATATTCCTTTTTAACCTCAGGAATCGTCCAAAGGGCAAGTTCATCTTCATGTGTTTCGCATGATGGCTATTGTAATGCAACAGAGCATTCTTATCTGTGGTCTTATTGTATGGTTTTACTTTCAACACCCCCATTGAGTGGAAAATGGTAATGTCCAAAAAGTTGGTCTCAAGTTTGCTTATGGACCTGGTGAACTTAAGAAAATGATTCATTTGGTTCAACCAGTTGACGAAGGAATTAGCTTCTTCCATGGAACCATCCCATATAATCAACACATCATCTATGTATCATAGCCACTTTCTCAACTGATGGCGAAAAGGATTGCTGACAGGGTATATGACAGATTTCTCAAAAAATTCTACATATAAATTGGCTAGATTTGGGGCCATGGCTGCCCCCAGGGATTTGGCCTTATGGTAAACATCCCATGCAAACCATGCCTAGTCTGGTAGTCTAATATACCGGGTTTAAATTATTGTGTTAAACACCATGGGTAGTACTGTGTTGATCCATGATCTGTAATTTTTTCAACACAGCAAATTCGAGACACAAAAAGTAATGCTCCCCTTAGCCACCCGAGGTACATTAACATTAACATAAACCTTGCCCTTGATGGCATTTTTAGATTACGAGGCAGCCACCTGCATCCGTTCCAATATGGCGCTTCCATTGGATGTTAGAAGTATGCAGTGATTAGCATACTATTCGACCGGGTAGTCCGTTGTTTATGGCACAGTACTATGTTTTATTATTCAGAGCGGATTTCTTGTTCCTGGTATACCAGTCGAGTGCTTGAGGTATGGCGTGTATTGAGCAGACGCCTCTGGTTGTTCACCTTTAGGCAAGTCCGTGTATGTTTACTGTGTCATGGTGGATGTGGGCCTTTTTTGAGCATATGGTCACGCCAATTGTTATCCATGGGTGAGTGATGAGTTTAATCAGACATGGCCCCCCCCCCTTTAACTAAACCGTGCACAGAGTTTAGAGCGCCGGTAGGCACTATTGGAAAACGTTTTGTGACGGCATGTTTGTACATCACAGTGGCTGTTCACCTTATATATGATGTGGGGGCTACCTATGGCCATTGATTGTCCTTGCATTGGACAACTTAATGGACATGTGACAATTGGTTTTGTCTTCAGGTGTATATGCTGATTACTGGATATTTTGGACTTGGAGACTTTCACCCTGTGGTCCAGAACTGTGATTACATTGATTTGCGCCTACATGCTGGAAACGTGGAGGTAAATGGGTGTCTGGAATACAGACATTGGGACAGTGATACTTGGATCTGGTTGTTTTAAGAATGGCAGTACATGGTATTTACACAGAGCTTGGGTTCTCTGTTGTTTTAATGCAGTTGTGACTCAAGAATACTGAGGTGACTTTGTGTGCCTCCCTTTGAAAATTGTATGTGCCCAATAATTGGAACATTTGGCGATTACTAATTTGGAAAACAATCATTAGGAAATACCATTTAAAGGTAATTTTTGGTTCAGATTTGGAACTAGTAGTGGTGTGCTCATATGGCAGACCTTACCTTGTGTCCCATTACACGGTTATTTCTCTCCAGTGTAAGGGATTTGAATGTTGTGATTCTCACCCCAGATTACATAGGATCCTTTTTTGTATTTTAGGTATAATGGCATTCCATTCACTATGCTTTTTAAGACCAAATCAACACGCTGTTGAAGAAATCTACACATTTTAGAAGTATTCCCCTGAAGAATATTCTCCCAGTGTTGGGCTTGAAGAACAGAAACATGTTGGGAATGATGATGTTTTTATGACACATTTAGAATAATTGATGTTTAAGATCACTTGTGTCTTATAATGTATGTATTAGGTTGTTTTCAATTAACTTTTATGTACCATTTTGTGTTCACTGTGTTGCTGTTTGGGTCTATACATGTTTTAGTGATATTGGTTTTGAATAGATAAATGTGACACATTCTTTTTTGGAATATCTGCATACAGTCTATTTTTCAGGACTTAGTGTGCCGGAAAATCAGTGATCCTTGGGATCTGGGTGATGAGATAACAGTAGGTAATTGGCACCATGAGTAGGGGCAGCATGCAGGGTGCCAAGGATAGCGGTAGGGTGTGATGTGAGAATTGGAGGTGAGATTAGCAGAGGTCACAAAGATGGGAGCTGATTATGGTGTGATCAAGGATAGGTGCAGGGTGAGTAATACCAAGCCATCAGAGCATGGTTTAAAGTGTTAAGGATAGGAGAAGGTTAAGAGGTGGTACAAATACTAGTAGCAAGATATCATCAGCTGTGCGTGGTACTCGCATTTAAATGCAACCAATTCGGTACTTGGTCGATAGACTTTCGAAATGACATGCCTCTCGGTTTCCCTTTTAGTGCTCCCTGTACAGCGTCTTTCAGGCAGAAGTATATGGCCTGTTCAGTATGGTAGACCAGGTGCTCACGACTTGCATGCTCACCCGCCATACCTTTATGGAGCAGTTTCGATCTCATAATAGGGCCTAAATTATACATTTAAAATGTTCATCCTCTAGCTAGGCCATTAGGATGGTCACAACCTTATTCCCAATAATCATCCTTTTCCTGTAAATCCAGGCAAGCGGGGACGGCAGCGCATTTCCAACGACGCCTGTGACCATAAATCTGCTATCAGCAGTGCAGTTGGTCTACTATGCGTCTAAAGCTTTGTGCCCAGCTTGGTCTGGCTGTTTCCCTATTTCATGTTCCATCCATTAACATTGACATTTTTGTCATTTGGTACTGTGAATGAGGCTACATGGCATTGACTAGCGCAAAAACGGGAAGGGTGCATGCTGGGACAGACATCCATGCTGGGTTTCCCCTAGACGTTCACCCGCGTTTTAGTGTACTGCCTTATTTTTGCTAACAGCAAGAGTTTTTCTGAAGTCGCCCTAGAAGATGCAACTGCATTTTCGTGTGCTGCCTTAAACTGCCAGAAAGAACGGGTGCTGTACAGTGCCCCATTGTGTCCATAGTCCATAACGTGCCTTGTTTCATAGGTTGGTGGCAGATGTGTACTTTTATTTTGGCTGCACCTTTTGCTGCATTGTTACTCACTTGCTCCGTGAGCAAAATCAGCATAACTATCAAGTCGTTTTTACGTCTTACGAATTGCCATTTTATTTTGTGGGCATTGAATTGGCGGGAGCGTCCATTTTGGAAATAATGCCACTGGGAGCTCTAGCGAGAGCTCACAAAGGCCTCTTTGTGTGAATGGGATCTAGTTCTGACTAGGTGATTGACTTCTAGACACCACAATTAACATCGTGCTGCACAGATGGTGACCGGAGGGGGAGAGGGTACCTTCTGTGTCTGCGCCCGCAAGCCATTCATCAGATGCTCCCCAGAACTACATCCTTTGGGCTGAAGGGATGAATGCACTGCTGGAGAGACTCCCCAGCGTCCCCTGCCTCTCTTCCATCCCATTGAATCCTGTTGCAGGCTGTTACTCCTCCTGATCTGGCACGGGACAGCTGGATCCTACAGCAACCGTTTGTCCTGACTGCAGCCTCCTGTGACTTACTCTGAAGGGCCACTATTGTGCTTCCTTGCTGCTACTTTTGAGTCCAGCTCTTCGGGTCACACTTTTATTTTTAAACACGTTTTATTGGCATTTGAGCAAAATATAAACCAATTGAAACAAAACAAATGCAGCACATTGTTGACAAATTACAGAGTGAAAAGAAATCAACCAAGGGCAAAACGGAGTCCGTACGTCTGTAGCCCACACCCACCTGGTAAATAATAGAAATCATTTCTCACATCACACCACCGAATCCCATCAACCTGTCTCCTCCCACTTACGACATATTTTCAGAAATGTATTCAGACTCCCTCGTGCATTGTATATTCTCCTTTCATAGGACATACCCACATCCATATCAGCTACCCACTTGCCACGTGTGGGCACCTACGGTCCCCCCCAAACCAGGGCTATATTTCTTTTTGCTAAAATAGCTGCGTTGGAGATCAGTAGCTTATCCCACCCGTTGTAGGAGTGGGTACCCCATCTTGTGTGTACATGCGAGTGGTTGGAGCCGAGACATATGGTTTCTGTCTGGTTTGTGAGGAATAGAGTGGACTGGTGCCATCTGCGCGCTGTTGGTAGTGGCTGTTAGGGGACAGGGGTTGAATGTGGTGCAAACATCATGCTTCTTGTGCCGATGCGGCCTTGAGGTTCGGTCACGCCAGGGTTGTGAAAGTAGCAAAATCGTTTTTGTCCTCCCTTTGTTTCCCCTTCCTTGTTCTGTCGCACCTAGAAACACTTGTGTACAGGCGCATTATAAATGCCATATCATATCATGTAGGAAGTGCTACGTATAGTATTTCTTTTCCGTTTTAATTGTATTTAATTATACTTCTACTGTGTTGTTGGTTGGAAGGGAGTGAGTTGGGTATGAATCTTGTGGAGCTGTCGCAGTAGTGAGCGTTACATTTGTGAGCAGTGTGTATGTGCAGTATGAGAAGATACAAGAGGGTATTGCAATACTTTCAGCTTAAACAACATGTCTAATGTAACATGTCTCAGAAGTACTAGAGTCGATTGTAAGAGCAAAATATATACTATGGATATAAAATAAGATCATGAGGCGCAGCAAGAGATCAACAAAACAGTTTATTATGCATTGCAGGGGAAGTGAGCGTGGGAGCGTTCAAGCTAAGCCAACTAAGTCAGCTGCTCACTAACAAGCCAAACCCCTCTCCTACTGAAAAGAAATCCACTCTTCATGCATAGTGGCAGTGACGTACATTACATGCGTAGAAGCATTTCAGAGAAACATCATGCTTTTGCTCACGTAGTTATTTCGTTATACCTTGTACTGTGCTGGGAACGTAAATCACATGTTCTCTCCAATGGAGGTTTGTCTCATCACTACTTCCAACATATCAGCGAGTACTGTGCTTATGTCAATGGTTCATATACCATATATGCATAATAAACTCCTACGTCCCGTCCCCTTTCCTCCATACTGTACGGGCATCCCTCGCTAGGGACGGGAACAGAACCTTTTTCACCAGAAAAAACATCTTTCCCCTTTACATTTTTGTGCGCAGGGGCACGGCCCCAGGTTCATGTGCTTCCTTGACTCTGTTCACCAGCGCCACACCTCCTCTTTTCTGCAGCGACTGGAGCGGACCTGCCTCACCAACGCTGTGGTTGAGGACTTTGGGTGGGTTGTAATTCCATGCATGTTAAGTCTTCCCCAGCGATATTTGTCACAATAATGATATCTTTATTTCTTTTTCTTCTTTAGGATTGTGTTGTGCACCATCCACCGGTGCCTCGCCCCGGAGCATGTCAGCCGCAACGGGTTTTAGTAGGTGCCCAGCTTGTAATGGTTCTTTCGAGGGGATTGGGTCCTCCGACGTATTCCATATCTGACAGGTAATGTTCACAGCTGTGCTGCTTCGGAAAATTTTCTGCGTCTGTGTCCTGCGTCGATGACGTTGATGCGCCGTCCCCGAGGACCTCCTCCGACGGCAGACGTCACCCGATGTGATAAGTAGGACGCCCGTAGCCTCAGTTCCGTTTTTTCCACGAATGTGTTAGCTTCATGAATCTCGGTACGCCTCGACTCTTTGGAGTTTGTTGTATTCTTCTCGGTTCTTGGAACCTGTTCGGTTATTGTGAAAACCTGTTCGTGACAATGTCTACCTAGTCTTCAACCCCGCGTCCGGGCTTCAAGAAATGCGGGGACTGTGGGTCCAAGATGTCGGTCAAGGACTCGCACGACGCCTGCCTCTGGTGCCTCGGGGAGGCCCACGATACGGACGACTGTGTCGACTGCCAGTCGCTCACGGCCAAGGCCTTGCAGGAGCGTAAGAAGTTGTTGTCGGTAGGTCGGGTGTCTACGCACCGGAAGTCGAGGTCTACGGGTCTTTCGACGGATGACTCGAGAGGCGACTCTCTGCGTCATCGTCGGAAGTCCAGTGGGTCTCCTTCCAGGAGTCGGTCTCGCCACTCCTCTGCCTCTTCGAGGCATTCCCGGAAGCGCCGGCATCGGTCGCCTTCCCCGTCCTCTTCCGAGGACTCCGCCCGTCGGCGGGTCGCTTATCCCACCATGCAAGCGACACTGGAGCAATGGGCTTCCTTCGGGAAGCAGATGTTAGCGATTCTTGAATCGCAGGGCACCGGTCCATCCGCGCCTCAGAGTGGGGTCGGTCCGCACCGGTCGAGAGACACCGCTCGTACGCCTTCGGGCTCGGGTGGTCGGCACGGCTCGCGGGAGAGGTCCCGCTCGGACAAGGGTAGCCTTTCTCGCCATCCCCGTTCCAGGTCCCGGTCCTCGACGCGCTCAAGACCGTGTGATCCTGTGCCGTCTTCGAGGAAGACGTTAACGCCTGTGGCGCCAAGGTCGTCGACGATCTCTCTCGAGGCTCTGCCTCCGAGGGGGTCGTCGACGCTGTCTGCGCCTAGGTCGTCGAGAGACACGCTCGGAGCTCCGGCTTCGAGGCCTGTGTCGACCATGTCGATGCTGGCGGCGCTGCAGCTGACGTCGACGCCGATTCTCTTGGCGCCGACTCGTTCCGCGCCCTCAACGCCTTTCGAGGCGGTGGTGTCGGAGGGGCGCCGTGGCACAGAGTTAGCCCCTAGAAAGGCTCTGGCTAAGGTCAGGCATAGCTTTGGTCCCCAGGTGTCTTCCTCTCACCGCCTGGAGTACATTTCAGAGGGTGATGAAGGCTCTGATGAAGGCTTGGTTCCGGTTACGGTGCCAGATGAGCTTCTCTCGGGCCATAGCCAATTTGATGACCTGAGGCAGTCACTGCATGATGCCAGTGGACTGGACACCTCTCCGGAGGTGGAGTTTTGTAGGCCGCAGCCTGGCACTCATGCCGATTCTTCGTACCGGTGCCTTGTGTCTCGGTCACCGAGTACTTGGGATGGTCGGCTCCCCCAGGGGAGTTCATTCAGGATGATCTCACGGACATCCTTGATCTTGGTCCCCCCACTGACCCGGTACTGCTGTTTAAATGGCTCTGCAGAGAAGTGTGGCGGTGGCTTGGACTGCTCCGGAGAGTCTCCCGGCAGTGGGCAAGTCTTTGTTGCGAAAATACCATCCAGCCAGTAGCGACCCCTGCTACTTGTCCAGGCACCCCACTCCGGAGACTTTGGTGGTGCAGGCGGCTACGGCCCCGGCAAAGCAGGCGTCGTACCCTACCATCCCTCCGGATAGGGACAACAAACGTTTTGACGGGCGAAGAAAGTGTTTTCTTCAGGGGTATGGCGCTTCAGGCGGCCAACTCCGTATGTGCCTTGTCTCATTTCACACAGTCTGTGGAACTGTGTTGCTTTAGCGGCTGAACATATTCCCGAAGGGGACGAACGGGATGGTTTCCTTGCTATGGTTCGGGATGACAAGGATGCCATGTGTGAGGCCGTTCAGTTGGGTTTGGACATGGCAGATTGTGTCAGCCGGTCCATGGCGGCGAGCACCGTAATACGCAGGTTTGCGTGGTTGCGGAAGTCTGGGTTCGCTCCTGATGTGCAGTCCCGGCTCCTCAACATGCCCTTTGACGGTGAACATCTTTTTGGCAGCAAGGCAGATGAGAGCCTTGAGAGCTTGCAGACCTCCAAAGCTGCAGCGAAGTCGCTGGGCGCTGCAGTTCGACAACCTCCGCCTTTTCGTCCTAGGGGACAACCATGGAGGGGAGGTTCCTTTCGCTATTACTCGTCCTTCAGTAAAGCGAGGGGAGCTATCAGTCAAAGAGGCCGCCGTTAGAGTGCCAGAGTTGGAAAACAGGGTACTCGAGGTGCTAAGGCCGCTCGGGCAGTTGCCTCTTTGCCCTCAGGCAACGCCGCAGCCACTTCCACTCAGTCATGAGGCCAGGTCCCATGGTTTGCTGGTTGGGGGAAGGCTGGCGCATCATCTTGTAGAGTGGCGTGCCATTACTTCAGATGTGTGGGTTCTCGAGATCATAACCCATGGCTACTGTCTTCCCTTTCGGCAGAGGCCTCACGACAATCCACCTGGGAACCCCTCTTTGAAGAGTCCGGATCCGCTCCTTGCGCAGGAAATTCAAGCCCTGCTGGAGAAAGGCGCCATAGAACTGGGATGGTATATCCCTTATTTTTTGATTTCGAAGAAATACTGGGGATTGAGACCCATCATGGACTTGCGCGGTTTGAACAAACTCCTCAGGAAGGACAAGTTCAAGATGGTTACTCTCTCTCAAGTCCTCCAGGCCATTCAACTTCAGGACTGGTTGGTGTCTCTCGACCTCAAGGACGCTTACTTCCATGTGCCGATCCATCCCAAGCACAAGAAGTACCTGAGGTTCGCGGTTGGCGACTCGCACTTTCAGTTTCGGGTCCTGCCGTTCGGATTGACCTCCGCCCGAGGGTTTTCACCAAGTACATGGTGGTGGTGGCAGCGCATCTCAGGAAAGTGGTGGATTCACGTCTACCCCTACCTGGACGATTGGTTGATCAGGGGGAGCTCTCCCAAGCAAGTCCTGGATCATCTGTCCGTCCATTGCCACTCCCTTCACAAGCTGGGCTTCTCCCTCAATTTAAAGAAGTCCCATTTGACGCCAATACAGCGGCTCCAGTACATCGGAGCAGTGCTCGACACATCCCTGGGGCAGTGCTTTCCTCCACAGGTGAGGGCTCTTCACATTCAGCAGATGGTGCACAAGTTTCAACTTGCCCAGAATCTCCCAGCGTCCGAGTTCTTGAGACTGCTCGGCCTCATGGCATCCTGCATTCTTCTGGTGCCGGAGGCTCGTCTGCGGATGCGATCTTTGCAGTGGGCACTCAAGCTCCAGTGGTCTCAGTCCTCCGGCAGGATGTCGGACCAAGTTCAGGTGCCGCCCTCGGTCGCCCAGGACCTTCTGTGGTGGGCCGTCGAAGGCAATCTGATGAAGGGGGCCCCATTTTGGCTGCCCTGGCCGGAGGTGACATCGTTACGGACGCATCCCTCACGGGATGGGGAGCTCATGCCAATGAGTTGACAATCAGCGGTCGTTGGTCTCCGTCGGAGTCGAGACTCCATATAAATCTGTTGGAGCTGAGGGCCGTCAGGCTTGTCCTGAAGGCTTTTCTGCCGACTGTGTGAGGAAAGAGATCCCCGATTCTAACGGACAACACGGTGGCCATGCACTACCTCAACAAAAAGGGAGGGCAGGGTGCAGCTCGAGTTCTGGGCTATCCAGCAGGAAGTTTCGATCTCGGCTGTTCATCTGGCCGGAGACGACAACGAGACGGCGGACGCTCTGAGCAGGCAGAGCACGATCTCTCACGAGTGGGAGCTGGCTCATGAGATTTTCCTGGAGATCTTCGCCCTTTGGGGGACCCCTCAAGTGGATCTCTTCGCCTCCAGTGTCAACCGGAAGTGCAAGAGGTTCTGCTCGCGGGAATTTCCTCCAAAGGGAGCCTTAGGAGATGCGTTCGTGGTGGAGTGGTCATTCCCACTGCTGTACGTGTTTCCTCCAGTCCCCGTCATCTCGCAAGTACTGCGGATGTTACGGAGGTTCGGTTCCCAGATGATCCTCATTGCTCCGGCATAGCCCGGAGGACGTGGTACCCGGACCTTCTCGACTTGTCCATCTGCCCTCCACGTCGTCTTCCCTACCGAGACGATCTGCTCTCACGGGAGGGGGTCAGGTTCTCCATCCAGAGGTCAGATCCCTCAACCTTCACGCTTGGCTTCTGAAAGGTTGAGGTATAAGGATTGGGACCTCCCTGAAGACGTTGATGGAGGTGTTGCTCTCGGCCAGGCGGCCGGCAACAAAGTCTCTGTACCGTTCCCATTGGAGAAAGTTCTGCGACTGGTGCAGAGTTAAGAATGTGGATCCTTTTGAGTGCGACATTCCCATGGTTCTGTCTTTTTTGCTTTCCTTGGCCCACAGGGGCTTGCAAGTGGGGACCATTAAAGGTTACCTGGCGGCGCTGTCATATTTAAGCGCTCGTCTGAAGAATGTTCCTATTTTAAGATTCCTTTAATTTCTCAGTTTTTGAAAGGGCTCACTAATGTGTTCCCTCCGTCACCTTTTCTGGTGCCCGGTTGGGATTTGAACCTTGTTCTTAAGTTTCTTATGGGTGCTCCGTTTGAGCCTTTGCATTCTTGCCCTTTAAGACTGTTAACTCTGAAAACTGTGTTTTTGGTTGCGGTTACTTCCGCTCGCAGAGTGAGTGAGTTACAGGCACTTTCAGTTAAGCCACCCTTCACTGTGTTTCATAAGGACAGGGTTGTCTTTAGAGTTCGTCCTTCCTTTCTTCCGAAGGTGGTTTCGGAATTTCATTTGAGCCAGAAGGTTGTTCTTCTGGCGTTCTATCCTCCTCCACATCCTGGTAAGGAAGAGGAGAGGCTCCATAGGCTTGATCCTAGGAGAGCGTTGAGCTTTTATATTTCGCGCATGTCCCGGGTCAGAGTGGACAATCAACTTTTCATTGGTTGCGCTGGAAAGCGTTTGGGACAAGCTGTGACGAAAGGGACAAGCTTTGTCTCGTTGGATTATTTTAGCTATCTCCGAGTGTTACCGCTTGGCGGGGTAAGGACCCTCCGGCTGGCTTGCGGGCCCATTCTACCAGGGGAGTGGCTGCGTCTACTGCCCTGCAGAGGAGTGTTCCTATTCGTCACATCTGTGATGCAGCCACCTGGGCTTCGGTACATACTTTTGTACGTCACTACTCCCTCGATTCCATCCGATGGCAGGATCTGGCCTTTGGCAAGGCAGTCCTTTATTCTGCAATTTGATTGGGCATGCTAAATTTGTTTTCTAAATTCTTTTCCCACCTCCTTGCTTGGTACTGCTTTGGGAGTCTGTCATAGATATGGAATATGTCGGAGGACCCAATCCCCTCGAAGAACAAGTTACTCTCTTACCTGGTAACAGTCTTTCGATGGGATGGTCCGACGACGTATTCCATATCGCTCCCTCCCTACCTTCCCCGCTGCAGAATTTCTTATGCGATTTCAGCTTGCGTTCCGTAAGTCCTTGTGTGTCTGACTGGCAGAAAACTGGTGTCACACGTTCTGGGGGGAAAAAACTACAACTGAGGCTACAGGTGTCGTGCGTCGTCCTTATCACATCAGGTGACGTTGGCTGTTGGAGGAGGTCCTCGGGGACGGCGCATCGACGTCATCGACGCAGGACGCAGACGCCGAAAATTTTCCGAAGCAGCACAGCTGTGGACATTACCTGTCATAGATATGGAATACGTCGTCGGACCATCCCATCGAAAGAACGTTACCAGGTAAGAGAGTAACTTTTTCTTCCCTACGTCAGACCCGCATGCGCTCTGCCTCTGGTGCCTAGGCGAAACCATGGCTGGGAAGGTTGTACAGCGTGCGAGGCACTTACACCCGAGTCTCTGAAGAACTGTCTGGCGAGGTGGAGAGAGTATGTGAGCCACAGAAGATCTGGCAAACAGGAGTACGTAAGGAGAAAGACAAAGAATCTAAGTATCTTGTTCTCAAAAACACCCAGCAAAGGCGAATCCTTCCCCCGGAAGCGATGTAGCAGGAGGGGGTTAGTAGGCTCTGTTACCAGCGAGGGTACCAAGGCTCAGATGGCTACCGGCCTCGTGGCTGAGGGGTCCATGGATACTCCCGGTCACTTAGCTGAGTGGCCACGCGGCTTTGATTGTTTGATACGGGGCCATTTCCTCAGGGGCTTTGCTCCTATACTGGGCTTATGCCTGAGAGGGTGCCTAAACACAGTGATAAAGGCACTACCAGCACCATGTCCGAGGGCGAACAGCCTACAAGTCTACACCTGAGGTGCAAGGCAGGTCCCAAACTACGCAATCAGGTAAACAGGCAGAGGCCAAAGCCAGTACATCCACGGACTTGCAGGCTGCACGTGGGGCGGTACACAACAATCGTTGCAGCCAGTCAAAATGGCAGCATGTTCTGAAGCGCGCCATTTCAGCGTACCCCAGAGGATGTATTTCACTCTGCGGGTGGATTGGTCTCCCTTGTGCACGCAGCACGTCACATGGTGCACCTCCTACTCAACCTCATTGGGGCAAGTGCACCACACGGACGCAGGCTATGCCCAGAACAGACACAGCGCAGGGAGAATTTAGCTGTACATGCCGATCCAGACAGCCATACCAGTGCAGGAACATGCCTCGCCAGCATGTGAAGAACGCTTTTTTTTTACAAATTCCTCACGCTCATAAAATCGCCACAAATGGGGAACATACTAAAGGGAATCATTCAGGACATGATCCCGCCTATGCTCCCTCAGCCGTCAGCTCTGGTGCAGCCACCAGCTCCAAGTACTGCAGTGGCCTTGTCGCAGCCAACGGAGGCCCTGGCCCATGCTCAGCCTAGCAGCATGGCCCAGTCTCTGCCTTCTGCGATCTCCTTGCCTACGGCTCCCAAAGTATGCTGCCGCAGACACTAAAGACCTGGAGGACGCCTCCTCCTCTGCAGCTCCTTTCAATGACCAATTCACCGGAATGGTGGAGTACCTGGGAATCCCTCAGCCACAAAAGGATTAGCCAGAGGCAGGGTTCCTAGCGGTGGTATTGACCATCTGCTCATCTACCAGATGGGGTATTCTGCTACAAAAGGATGTGGAGGCCCTGGCGAAGAAGGGCTAGACAAAACCCCATTCCACGCAGCTAACCAACAAGCGGCTGGATGGAAAATGCAGGCATTTAGAGGGTGATTCTCTCCTCCTGTCTGTGCACCCACAGCTGCACTTGTCGGTCATTGCAGCAGCGGAAATGTACGCCAAACCTCAGACATCTACTTCGGCTCTCTTAGGCAAGGAGGGAAAGGTCCTGGAGGCCTATGGAAAAAAGGTGTACTCCAACGCCACTCTTCACCTGCGGCAAGCCAAAGCAGACTTCATGCTAACTGCCGCAAATCAGACCCTATGGGGGGAGACTGCCAAATTCCTCCCGGACCTACCGGTTCACAGACAGACCGGTCTCACAGAAGCCAAAATGGTGGCACAAGACTTAATGGAGTCATCTATGGCTCATATCGATGTAGCCGGCAGGGCAATCTGTGTGGATACAGGCATGAGGCGGACAGAGTGGCTTAAGGCCACCAGGTCTAATTCAGACCTGCAAGACCGTATCCTCGAGCTCTCATTTGGAGGAGGGGACTTGTTCCACTGATGAAGAGTTGGACAAGAAAAAGAACAGCTACCAGACAGCCAAATCACTGGCTATACTTGCAAAACCGTATTCTAAGAGCTTTGGACTGGGCCAGTTGCAGTGTGACAGAGGTCGTACCTTTGGCGTTTTTAGGGGCTTCTAAGATCGCTGTAATATACAGCCTTGGTGGTACCCCAGCCAACACTGGCGCAAACAGCAGAAAACGACACCCAAGGGCTTCTTCTAGGAACCGGCTTTGGAGGAAAAGAAGCAATGACTGGGTCATCAAGATCCACAGATCTCCGGTGGGAGGCAGGCTTGCTCTTCGCTTTCAGACCTGGTGGACACGGTCCGCGGACCCGTGGATACTCTCAGTGGTATTCCAGGGCTTCCACCTTCCCATTCCACAAATTCTCACCCTTTCTCACCCCCACAGATCTAGGCGCCATCTCTTATTGCGGTGATCCACTCTGGTAGTGAGCGAGGAAGTCCTCCCTCCCCCCCAACCCCTCACAGAGATGCTTGGGGTTTTACTCTCATATCTTTGCAATACAAAAGAACCAGGCTGGCCTGCGGGTCATCCTGGATCTGTCCTTAAAGCTTTACCTACCCCTCCAAAGGTTTAAGATGGTGACGCCAGCACTGATAGCGGAGTCTCTGTGTGGGGGGGAGGAAGGGCGACTGGACGTGCTCCCTGGATCTGAAGCATGTTTACCTACACATCCCAATTTTGCAGCCCCATTACTCCTTCCAACGGTTTCGGGTCATGGGCTCACACTTCCAATACTAGATTCTTCCGTTTTGTTTCAGTTCAGCCCTGAGGATGTTTACAAGACTCATGAATGCGGTGGCGGCAATACACGGGTCAGAGGACCACTATGTATACCCATACCTCGACAACTGGTTGGTTTGCTCGGAATCGCCAGCGAAAGTCGAGAATACAGCAGTCGGGCTAATGCATCCGCTTTATGAACTGGGGTTCTCCATCACCCTCGCAGCTCCAGCCTACACAGTCCTTGACCTTCTTGGGTCTCAAATGGGATATGGAAGCAGAGATGATTATTCTCCAGCGTGGACACGGTTGCTGCGATAAAAGCAGCAACAGGCGATTTCATCAGCAGGGCGTTGACTTTGGCATGGTGATACCAGCCCAGCACTTTCTAGGGATTGTGGCAGCATGCCTCCTGGCAGTGCCTCATAACAGGCTCAAAATGAGGAGGCTGCAGTTACATTTTTCAGCCCCATGGAGCCAGGAAAGTGGTTTTCAATTTTTCTTTTTAGAGAACACTTTTGTGGGTTGCGCTTCTGGTAAAGACAGTATAAATCACACCGACAAAATTATTCCTTATGTGATATTTATTCTCTGCATTAATATCATGCAACTTCCATTTTCATTCATTGATTCACATATTGATATTTATTTCCTCTCAACGCATGTTTCCCCATGTTTTGTACACGTGGTTCTTCAGGAGAGATACTAAATTTAGATTCTTTAATGAACAGTGATCTCTCTAATTTCTTCCTTTTTCATTTTTATGTTTCATTTATTTTTATGATATAATTCTCAAGTTCTTCTCGGTACGATTGCCAATAGACCGCCAGGATCCACGCTCTCAAGCAGTATTAGCCACCATACCAATGCATCTACACCAGGTCCTACTATGGTGGGGTGGAGGATGGACACCAATCTCGTGACTAGCAAACCATTCAGGCAGCCCAGGCTGGCATGCAGCATTACGACAGATTCCTCCTTCGAGGGATGGGCAGCCACTCTGGGCAACCACAGTGTGCATGGCCAACGGTTGAGAGAGGGCCTGAGCAAGCACATCAATTGGCTAGAAATGATGGCTATTGGCTAGCTCTAAAAACCTTTCCTTCTGGTATCAACAGCACCACAGTCTGCATTCAAATGGACAGCTTCTACCTGCATGTACTACCTCGACTAACAGGGGATCACCAGTTGACCGCCACTGTGCAGGCTCACCATCGATGTATGGGAATGGGCCTTGGCGAACAACATATGGCTTTCGGCGATCCACCTTCAGGCGGGTTCATCCTAGGGGCGGACAGGCTCAGCAGACTGGGGTTTGACAACTACGAGTGGCTGCTGAATGAGGGGGTCCTGAAGGAGATCTTCAGCAAGTGGGAGCAACCCCAGATAGACCTATTTACCACCATGCACAACAGGTGTTAGACCTATTTACCACCATGCACAACAGGTGTGCCCACCATGCACAACTGTGTGAAAATAACTGGGTGAATTTGTGTGACATTAAGCTGGTTTTTAGCAGCTTAACGTAATAGTATTTAGTAACTTCTAATGTAGTTATCCCTCTTCCACGAACGAATAACGTATGGTCCTGTAGTTTTGAACTACAAGCCCCAAGATTCCTTGTCGTGCACCCGTTCTACTAAAGCAGGGCGCGACACAGGCTATAACTGGCCCAGTCAGCGCTAAGCGCGGACGCGAAGCCTGTTTTAGCCTGTTTCTGCCTGGGTCACCTGTCAGCAGCAGATGCTGCCAGTTGCAATTTCTGCCCAGTAGGATTGTCTTTCAAGTGAATAATTTTCTTGACAGTGGTGAGACTTCTGTGTGTAATGAATTGGTTTAGCTAGAATGCTACTGACCTGAAGGAATTAGATAATTCCTGCAAATGTATCACTCTTAGAACATAAAACAAAATCAGTGATTTGAATATTAAGCCCACACTGGGATCCCTTTACCAGCGACTGAGGGAACTACTGTGAGCTGTAAAGCAGCAACAGTGAACGCAAGATCAGCAGGGGCTCTTGCCACTGAAATTGCTGAATATCATGATCTGGATTTACTATTGATTACAGAACTTGGTTTAGAGTCTTCTCCAAGCTCATTTCATGAGCTGGTTCCAGACGATTATTTGATCAAATACATTAATAGGGCTTCTAAAAAAAAAGGGGGGGGGTATTGCAGTCATTCTTAAGGCCACACTATTTATTTCACATGTACCTGCTCTCAAATGGGGGTGATGATGCGCAAGTTGGGAAAATGATTTTTTAGATTTCCCCTAAACTCGCTATTCATATAATTTTGGCTTATAGATCACCAGGCCCTTGTGAAAATGTTCTGGAGAACCTTGTTGCTTTCCTCATCAGTGAGGGCAGTAAACAGAAGGAAATGCTCTTGATGGGCGACTGAAATATCTGTCTAGACGACCAGACTCTAAAGAATTATGTGATCTTTTGAACATTCATAGCCTACATTCTACAAATGGTCATTGTTTGGATGTTATTAAAGCAAGAGGTGAATATGCTTTTATGAAGGATATCATGCCAGTTTATTGGTCTGACCATTTTGTGAAGTTCTTCTCACTGAGCCTGCTAAAGGGGGTTAAGGCTAACACGAAGGATGGACTGGCTATATACTCTCGGAAAGCCAAGGATTTGGGTAACATTTTTTGCAATGAAATTAATGGGTCTCTTACCTCTATCAATTCTCTGCTTTTGTGCAATAACTTTTCTGGAGTTGGAGTGTCAACCTGGTGCACTATTTGCAATAAAATTGCTTCTTTAAAACCTAAAACCAAGCTTCTCAGCCTTGGTTTTCACAGAACCTACTCTGCCTGCGTAAACTACTTAGCAGGACTAATCAGATTTGGCAGCAGAAGCCAACTTCGGAGAATAAAATGATAGCCAAGAGGGCATTATCGAATTTCAAATTGGCTATTTTCCAAGCCAAAAAGATTTTCTAGGTAAAAAACTTAAAACTGCCATTAATCGGCCAAGGAAATTGTTTTCCATCATATTTAAATTTTGTAATCCAAGCTGCAAAGCAGCATCGTTTGACTTTTCTGTGGTGCAGGCCAATCTTTTCAACTCTTTTTTTTGTTAAGATTGATCGTATAAAGGCCGATATTGAGACAGGTGGTCATTAGAAGTCCACCCACACCTTTAGATAATCAATCAGTGGTTAGTCCGACTGATTTACAGAGCCAGATGTTGATGCCTATTTTTGATTTTCATCTGGTTGTTGAAAATGATATATATCAACTTATGATGACCCTTAAGCCCACTCTTGATTCTTTATCTTCTCTGCCGGCTTATGCAGCAAAGAGATTGGCGCTTTATTTGACTCCATTTCTGACTACTTTTTTTAAAAAGTCTTTAACAAGTGGGACCTTTCTGGAGAGGTTAAAGCTCTCGACTGTCTCTCCTTTATTGAAAAAGCCAACATTGGATTCATAGACTCTCAAATTGCAGGGCTACCTTGGCTGGCTAAAATTCTAGAAAATGTAGTCACCAGCCAGCTGCAGGAAACCGTTGAACATGAATCACTATTGGACAAGTTCCAATCAGGGTTCAGACCAAAACACAGAACTGAGACTGCTCTCCTGGTCGTAAAGGATGATTTGCTAAGGGCCACGGACAAAGGTTAACTTTCCCTTCTGGTGATGATGGATTTGTCAGTGGCCTATGACACAGTGAACTATCACATCCTTTTGGAACTATTGCAGGAAGAGTTTCCGATTTGGCATTACACTGGTTTAGGTATTTGCTAACTGACCATCAACAGTGGGTGAGATTGGAGGAGTGCCTGTCGGATGCCATTAAGTTGAAATGTGGAGTTCGGCAGGAATCATCCCTATCCCCACTGTTATTTAATCTGTATATTCTGCCTCTTTTGGAAATCCTGAGACGTTATGGGTTGAATTTCCACTATTATGTGGATGATACCCAGATTTTCATCGCAAAGTTGTTAATATTGGGGAAGCATTCGGCAGACTGGGAGAGTGCTTGGATGAATTAAGTGGATGGATGTCAAACCATTTACAACTTAATGCAGCCAAGACCTAAGCATCTGCTGACTTATAGCTAAGAAATTGCCTAACCCTATGCTCTAGGTAAAAGTTTAAAATTTGTATCCAGGATAAAGAATCTAGGTTGTGTATGGCAAGAGGATCTTGGTAGTGAAGCTCAGGTGGGAGCAAAGATCCAGGCGGTGCATTTCGCTCTGATACCCCTACGCCAAGCACTCTCCTACATTCCCATAGAAGATCACGCGTCTATGTTTGGTGCATTAATCAGCACCCACTTGGACTATTGTAATAGTCAATTGTTTGGTGTTCCATCCAAACAACTCCAAGGACTTCAAAAAGCACAGAATGCGGCCATCAGGATGATATTCAAGCAGAGCAGAACTGCTTGTGTCCCCTTTTTGCAGTGAGTTACACTGGCTTTCGACTGAAGATTGTATAAGGTTAAAGTAGCCTGTATCATCTTTAAGTGTGTAAATGATCTTGCTCCTCTGTATCTGAGAGCGCTGATTCAGCCATATCTACCCGTGAGACAATTGCACTCTAGTGATTGTCATCTCTTGGTTACTCAGTATACAAATCACAGGGCTACTGATGATTTTCTGTTTTTGGCCGAAAGTCATGGAACTCCTTGTCATTAGAAATAAGGACCCTGAGTTCACTTCTTCAGTTTCGTCGAGCTTTGAAGACCTTTTTGTTCAGATAGAGTAGGGTTACACCTATGGGTTCCTGTATGGATTTAGCTGTGTTCTATGCCAATTGCTGTTGGCATCTGCGCCGCTATACGGTTTGGTCTGTTTTGTGCACGTTATAAATACTAAAATACAAATACAAAATACAAATACAGGAGGTGTCAGAAGTTTGCGTCCTGGATGGGACATGGCAGATGATCACTGGAGGATGCCTTGCAGCTTCAGTGGGATGGCATGTGGGCATTTGCATTTCCGCCAACTCTGCGCTAATCCACAAAGTCATCTGCAAGGTCAAAGAGGCACATCAACTACGCCTCATTTTGATAGCACCACAGTGGCCCGCCAGACCATGGTTCTCAGAACTCTTGCGACTGTCGAATCAACCATCAGTTCCCCTGCTATTATCCCAGCAATGGTTGGGGGGTGTTAGTGCACACTTCCCCAGAGAAATTAGCCATAGCAGCCTGGTTCCTCAGCACATAACCATCAACACCTCCATTTGTCGCAGGAAACCTAGAGATCATCCAAAGGACAAGAAGCATTTCCATTAGGAATCAATACTGAAGCAAATGGCAATGCCTCTGGGCCAAGGAAAAGGGCGTAGACCCTTTGGAGTGAGCCCTTGATCACGTGCTGTGCTTTTCCACACATATGGTACTGTCGGGGTGCAGGTTGACACATGCCGCACCTACCTTGCGGCCATAGGTTCATATTCCGGCGATAGCGTTTTCTCCACCTCAAACTCTGTGGTCAAAAGACATCTGTTAAGTTATGTTACAGAGACTTGTAAAGTGCACGGTCACCCGAAGGTGGTATGTCGCTGGAGACGGAGGAAGGCGAGCAGCCCGCCCTTTTAACACCAGTAAGTCTTCTAAAACAAGCGAGTCTCCACAGCCTTTCTGAACACCAGATGATTTGACAGATTTTTTAATGAAAATGGAAGGTCATTCCATAATTGGTCCGCGGCAACCGAGAAGGCCCGACCTCCAATACGAGAGGGGCAGAAAGATGGAATGCACACCAGGCCAGCCGAAGCTGATCATAGTGTCCGAATGGGAAGATAACAGAAACATTTAACCTGTAAATATTTTGCGCCAAGATCATGCAAAGCACGATGGATCAGGCAGAGCGCATTAAACTTAATGCGCTGAGCCACGGGCAACCAATGCAGAGACCGCGGGACTGGCGAGATAGAAGCCCAATAAAGGATCCCATGGCCGCACGCATGGCCAAATTATGCAATTGCTGCAGCCGCTGGATGATGTCCTTAGGCTGGGCCAAGTATAAAGCATTGCAATAGTCCATGGCAGCGACCACCGGCGGCCTGAGATTCAAGGGTAGTAAAGGGAGCACCTTTCTCAGTATCTTGAGATGAGTGACCGGCTTGGCAAACCACTGATACTTGTGCATCCATTGAAAGGGTAGCAGAGATGACCACTCCTAAATTCTTCACTTTAACAACCGGGGCATGAAGAGGACCCAGGGAGGAAGACCAAAAAGAGGAACCCCAAAGTGAAGGATCAGGGGGAGAGCCCATCACCAGCACCTCCGACTTGTCTGCATTTAACTTGAGCCAAATGTGGTTCATCCAGTCCCTCAAGGCGGACAGGCACTGATGCAGGCACGACATCTCAGCCCGCTCAACATCTAAATGAATCAGGTTCTGAGTGTCATCGGCATATGAATAGCACCTTAAACCGCAGGAGCGGATGAGACGCACAAGTGGCCAAATATAGATATTAAAAAGAATAGGAGACAAGGTGGAGCCCTACGACACCCCAGAACCCAGAGAACAAAATTGCGAGAAAAAAAAGGGGGAGTGAAAGTATTTGAGATCTGTCCCCCAGAAAGGAAGCAAACCAGGCTAGCACTTGACTAGAGATTTCAGCCTGAGCTAAGCGGGCCAGCAGGGTAGGGTGGTCCATGGTATCAAAAGCCACTGAAAGATCGAGTAAAATCAATCTGCCCACGATCACTGCATAATTCGCTCTGCTGGGCTCTTCCACCAGCCTGCCACAAGTTGAACGTAGCATTGGTACTGCTCTCCCCACCGCACCCGACCGCTTTCCTTTGTGTGTTCTTTTCCCAGCGCCACCACAGCTGTCCTATGGCCAGCTGTCTCCTTTGCAGTGCTCCAATATGCCTCACGGCTCTGGTCTGCTGCTACCCGCAGTCCTCACAGAAGCTTCTCTGCCTTCACAGCGAGGCAGAATGTGGTGGCGCCAGCAGCAGAGCCCTGGGTGGCGGCTTTCGTTTTGGGGGCGTCCGCCATGCACCAGCAACTCACCCACAGCAAATACAACACACAGGTCTAGTCTCCACTCCTCGCCAATGTTGTGGCTTGACAGATGGACACAATCACTGGTGTCTTTGTGATCATCTATAAATCTCTTTATGGGCATGTAACACCGGCACCACCACCCAGACCAGTTTACACTCAGTTGCTAGAATCTAACTACTCTCCTGGAAACCAAGCACACAAACCACCGCCAACATTCCACAACAGACCCTTTGGTGACATCACGGAACTGGCAGGTAGGTGCCCACTAAATAGTAGAATACAGTGTATAAGTATGAAGGGACAACAATCATGGTAAGCTATAGCTACTAAAGTTGCAGTTTGTGACGCACTGTTATTTCGCTTGTAGTTGGGTACACATCTTTGTTGGGAAAATCTTACAATCCCAACTGCCAATATTACTGATTACACTTCCCCTTTAGGTCTTCCACCTTTGTGTGGGTGAGGTGAAATGTGCACTGCTACTTCACATGTTCCTTCAGAGTGAGTAAAATAATTCTTGCACTGAACTGCATTTGCGGAACCTCCTTCTGTGAATTTGAGTGAGGAAAGTGTGTGTGACACATTTTTTTACTGCCTTTGTGTGGATAATTCTTGCTCTGCACTGCCCACATTCTTCCTTAGTCTGTGTATCCGAGGGAAGAGTACACTGCCACAGCCTGTGTACCTGTTCTGTGTGTGAAGGAAACTGGCCCTGTTTCAACCTTTGGTGCTCCTCTTCCAAATGTGAATCTCAAATACTCTGGTGCTACCCATCTGGTATCTTCACTGTGGATGAAAGAATCCTTTGCTTGTGCTCCCTGAGCTTAACTGCTGTGCGGTGGAATCATGATATTTTCATGATTTATTTTTTCCTTATGTGAAGGCTTCCACTGCTGCTAATCGGCCGTATCTGCTCATATACATGTGCAAAGCTCCATGTTATAACTTTTTTTCACACAGACCGTTCCAGAAGATGAAAGTGCTGTGCACGGTTGATTTTCTAATGTGGACAACGATTGTGAAGCCTCCAGCTCATTTCAGGCAAGACCACATGGTAGTGAGTGGTTATGGTTAACTGCGCTTCACAAGAATGGGTTATGTGGAGCTGCTTTGTACCACCAACCGTAGTGTTAATCATTAGTATGCCATCATGACCTTAAATCGGCTCCAGCTAAGGAACCTCCTAGGTAGGACAAGAAGCTCAAGAGGTCCAAAGTCCTTGCTCTCCTCCTCCAGGCCTTCCAATTCAGACTCCAGAGGAAGGTTCTAGTAGTCCGACACCCACTGCAGAGCCATAGATAAAGAACCTATCCTCTAATTGATTAGGTAAGTACTCTTGCCCGTTATGACTTCCCTGTCCCTACTAAGGTAAGTAAATTGTTACTCTGTTTCACAGCTATTTGGCTTTTGCAGTCAGGATTGGATTACTATCTAAAGTGAGCACACTAAATGGGTGTTTCAGTCTAATCCTGTCAAATAGAAATCCAGATGTGTTTTCTGTTTTGGTCAGGGTAAACAGAGTTTCTTGTAGTTTACAATGTTCCGTGATGTTTTTGGGATTTATACTGCACTCACTTTGCTGCCATTTGCATGGTCTCCAGGTGCTCGGTGGATTTGAAAGAGGGGGGAGGTTGGTGAGTTTAGTAGGGAGAAAGTGGAAAATGAAAGATGGCTTTGTGGTTAACTTGTGTGCAGACCGGAAGGACCCTTAATGCAGGTCATAGTCTGTGTTTTGTGTCCAGAGCACAGAGGCCTTTCTCTCTGAAGGAGCCATGTGCACATGGCCTTTGGTGAAATGGCCAGGGAGTGGGATGCAAGTTGGTTGTAGAGTTGGAGTGTTCTGATGTTCAGTCTTTTGGGAGGGGTTTTCTATTGCCATGTGATATGTTATGATATTGTATTTATAACGTGCCTATACACAAGTGTTTCAAGGCGCGACGAGGCAGGGGAGGGAAATACAGTGGAAAGACAGACAAACGATCCTACTAGGCCAAGTGTCATTTAGATCGCGCAAGTGTAGGGGTAGGGAGAAGGGAAAAGTGCCTGGGGGAAGGGAGAGGGGGAAGTGCAGTACATGGGATAGAGGAATAAATACGATAGGTAAAAGCGGCCGGATGGTGGCAAGTGCAGGTAGAGCAGACAAGTGCTGTTGGGGGTCGGGGGGACTGAAGGGATACAGAAAAACAGTCCCTAAGTGCGGGGGGTTTCCAGAGAGGCAGGGCAGGAGTGCAAAGGGTGGGACCTGGCCCCAAGGTCAGAAGGGTGGCCAGGTAACCAGTGCAGATTTGACCAGGGGTTTCAACAGGGGAGAGAGGCAGAGAAAGCAGAAGCAAAGGAAGGTTTTGAGGTGATTCCGGAACCGGAGATGATTCTCCTCAAGTTTCAGGGATGCAGGAAGGCTGTTCCAGAGGGAGGCCTCTGCCGAAGAGAGAGATCGACCACCAACTTGTTACTTGGAGAAGCGACTGACCCTGAGGGAGTTGGAGGCAGATGAGTGGAGAGCCAGAGAAGGAAGGTATTTAGGAAGAGAGGGTTGAAGGTAATGTGGCCACAGGCCCCAGAAGGCCTTGTGGATAATGCAGAGGGTTTTGAACTTAATCCTTGCAGCCACTGGGAGCCAGTGCAGAGATTTCAGTCCTGGAGAGATACGATCCCTGGCCCTAAGGCCAAGGACAAGTCTCACAGTCCTGTTTTGGATAAGTTGCAGAGGGCGGAGAGTAGAGGCAGGCAGGTTTAGCTAGAGGCTGTTGCAATAGTCCAGCTTAGCGAGAACCAGGGCCCTGGAGACGGTGAGCTTCTGTGGGAAGGAGAGGAGAGGAAGAATACCTCTAAGGAGGTGCAGCTGGTAGTGTGACCTCTTAGAGACGTCGGAGATGTGAGGAGAGAAGGAGAGTGTGTAGTCGAAGATGACCCCAAGGACCCAATGTGAGAGTAGTTTAGGTGGTATTGACTGTACAATTGTATTGGTGATATTTCGTAGGCTAACACCCCTTTCATTGTCCTTTATTCTGTTTTACTGCCATGCTCTGAGTGTTTTCTCTCTTATTTGTAGGTTTTGCATGCAAAAGAGTGTCCGATTGGTGCCCGGGGTCACGCTGGACCTAATTGAGAAGTAAGTATGATTTATGAACACATTTCCGTTAACTGCTCGTCAGCCAACAAAGGAAAGAAGCATGGTGCACAGCGATAATAACGCTTCAGTGTCTTATGTAGCACTTTTGCCAGATTTCTCCCTATTATTTAAGAAGGCTGTGGCATTTAGGACATCAGTACAACAGCAAATGTAATACCTTTCCTAGAAGAGGATCCTGCAGTGTATCCAACATCCAGCTCACTGCTTTCTCTCTGCTAATTACCCTGGATGTCAGGCCTATTTTGGCTAATTCCATGCCCATGAGTTCTGCAGAGCCAGGTTTGTCCACGTACAGGCTGAATAAGCAAAATGATATACTGGCGCACACCTATAGTTAAATGTCAATAAAGAGAGAGAATCTCAAGAAATTTCAATAGAAAAACTTCGGGTACCGGGGAGGAATACAGGCCCTGGCACGAAACCTTTACAACATACAACAAAAACAGTGTCCACAACTTGAAACACTCACATCCCCTGCACACCAGTATTACAGAAAATACAGTCAATATTTCAGAAAGAATTCACAGATTTTAATGTTGCATATAAGTAAACAAAACAAAGATTGCAAAGTAAATAATTTGCAGGCATATCTTGTGCCTATACAGTGACACGTTTTCATAGAATCACAATACAATTCAGAAATAATTCCTTCAGTTCTACACTTCCGCAGGGCGTACCTCTGATCTGTACTTCTGCCCGGAAGTCCTTCAAGGAGGGCAACCTTCTCAACATTGCCACTCTTAACTCCCGCTCCGCTGTCAAACACTCCTCTGATATCTGCCACTTTCTTGAAGAACTTGACCTCGATGTCCTCGGTCTCACTGAGACATGGTTTACGGCCAGCTCTGTCACCAGCTTTGACACACACACTCCTACCTGATGGCTATAAGATCCTCTCCGCGCCCAGGTCCAACCGATCTGGTGGGGGCGTAGCCCTTATCTTCCCTGAGTGGGTTCCTGCCTCTGTCATTCCTATGCAGGCCTACTCCTCTTTTGAATGCCTCGTCTGCAGGCTCTCTCGCTCGCCTAGCCATTCTCTTACCGTGGCTACTATCTATCGGCCACCTGCTCAGGTTTCTTCCTTCCTCACTGAGTGGGTGGACCTCTCTTCCTCACTCCTGGCCTCAACCACTCAACTCCTCCTTCTTGGAGACTTCAACATCCACCTGGATACCTCCTGTCCCCCCTCCTGAACTCTTTCGCGACCTCTGCGACTCTCTCTCACTCATCATTCTCCCCTCTGGCCCGACTCATTCTGCAGGGCACACTCTCGAGGTTCTGATCTCTTCAGACCTTCTCCTCTCTGTCCCTCTCTCTACTCCTCTCTCCTGGAGTGACCACTTTCTCCAATCCTCCCATCTCACCCTCCCTACCCCGGAGGCCAAGCCACCTCCGTCACTGCCACCCACCTTCTCGGTCACCCGACCCATGAAGCGCGTGTCAGTTGAGGCTTTCGCCGCCACCTTCTCACCCCCTCCTGCCCCCCTGGATGACTCTCACCCTGACACAGCCCTCCCCACTCTTCTATATCTGATACTCTGGATATCCTTGCCCTTGTCATGAGAAACCGCCTGAAGCCCAAAGCCAAGTGTAACTCCTGGTATGACTCGGACCTTGTCACCCTAAAACGCAAGTGTTGGGTTACCGAGAGGAAATGGCGTGCTTCAAGTTCATCCTCTGACAAACTGGCCTGCTGTAAAGGCAATACCGACTCTCCATCCTCACCAAGAAGAGAGCTCATATCCAAGTCTGCGCCATCTAACAACTCGGCTGAACTCTTTAAAATCTGCAAGGAACTGGCCAATCCTGCCGCAGTCTCTACCTCTCCTGTCCCTTCCCAAGCCCTCTGCACGGCACTGGCTTCTCACTTCATTTAAAAAACTCAAGACATCCTGTCCTCACTCTCCTCCTCTCATCCCCGTCCCACTATTCTCTGCTCTTCCTCTGGCCCTTCTGCAGCCAACCCTCCTCCCTCCTTCTCTGCCTTTCCCCTTTTCTCTCCAGATGAGGTTCCTAGATAAGTCCGATCTATGAAAGTCTCGTCGAAACATGTTCACCCCTGTTCCTCCAAAACTATCAAGGATCACATCGACTCCCTGGCTCCTGCCCTGGCGGATTTCTGCAATCACTCCTTCGCCACTGGAGTCTTCCCTTCCTCCCTGAAGCACTCCCTTGTGCACGCCCTTCTTCTGACGACCCCTCCTGCCCGGCTAACTATCGCCCAATCTCCATAACTCCCTTCCTGGGCAAGCTCCTGGAGCAACTGGCCATCTCCCAGCTCAGTCTCCACACTAAATCTGTTGGTTGTCTTCATGACCATCAGTCTGGCTTCAGAGCTGCCAGAAGCACGGAAACTGCTCTCCTGAACATCTGTGATGACCTGCTCACCAACCTCGACTCTAAAACCCTTTCATTCTTATCTTGCTTGATCTCTCTTCTGCCTTTGACACTGTCAACCATGCCATCCTGCTCAACCGTCTCCGTGATAACCTGGGTATCACTGGTCAGGCTCTGAAGTGGCTGACTTCTTTCCTCTCCGACCGACCCTCCCAGGTCCAACTTGGGTCCTTCCTTTCCGACATCTTTTTCTCTACCTGTGTTGTCCCCCAGGGATCTAGCCTCTCTCCCTGGCTGTTGAACCAATACCTGAGACTCCTTTCCCACCGCATCGCCGCTCTCTGTCCCAACTTTCAGTGCTATGCGGATGATGCCCAGCTCATTTTCAGGCTACCCTCAGCCTCCTCCTCCTCCTCTCCTTCCCTTCCCTTCCCTCATCTCTGACTGTCTGTCTGCCATCCACGAATGGTGTGCCGTCAACGACCTCTGCCTTAATGCCAGTAAGACTGAGATTCTACTCATCGGCACACCCACTCCCTCCTTCCCTGCAGCTCTCTGGCTGGCCTCTCTTGACCCTCCTCCCACCTGCAAGGCTAAAATCCTCGGTCATCTTCGACTCGGCACTCTCCTTCTCCCCTCACATCTCTGACGTCTCTAAGAAGTCACACTACCAGCTGCACCTCCTTACAGGTATTCTTCCTTTCCTCTCCTTCCCCCAGCAGCTCACTGTCTCCAGAGCCCTGGTCCTCTCCAAGCTGGACTACTGTAACAGCCTCTATCTAAATCTGCCTGCACTCTCCGCCCTGTGCAACCTATCCAGAACAGGACTGCGAGACTTGTCCTTGGCCTCAAGCCCAGGGATCGTATCTCTCCAGTACTGAAATCTCTGCACTGGCTCCCAGTGGCTGCGAGGATTAAGTTCAAAACCCTCTGCATTGTACACAAGGCCTTCTGGGGCCGCAATACCTTCAACTCTCTCTTCCTAAATATCTTGCTTCTCGAGCTCTTCGCTCACCTGCCCCCAACTCCCTCAGGGTCAGTCCCTTCTCCAAGCAACAAATTGGTGGCAGATCACTCTCTTTGGCAGGGGCCTCTCCCTGAAACTCGAGGAGAACCATCTCCGGTTCCGGGAACACCTCAAAACCTTCCTCTTTGCTTCTGCTTTCTCTCCTTCCCTCCCTTGCTGAATTCCTGACTGAAATTACACTGGTTACCTGGCCACCCTTTCTGATCTCTGGCCCAGCCCCCGTCAACTGCCCACCTGCACTGCATCCCTGGCAACCCCTGCACTTGGGGACCGTTTTTTCTGTGTCCCTTCAGTCCCGCTTCCAGCACTGAAGTCTGCACTTCCTTGCACTTGCCACTAGCTGGCTGTTGTATGTGTCTTATTTATCTAATTATTCCACTTTCCCATGTACTGCATTTTCCCCTCTCCCTTTCCCCTGCGCACTTTTCCTTTCCCCCCTTCCCATGCACTTGCTCGATCTGAATGACACTTGGCCTAGTAGGATCGTTGTCTGTCCTCCCTTTGTCCCCCTCCCGCCCCCTCTTGCCTCGTCACGCCTTGAAACACTTGTGTATAGGCGCGTTATAAATGCCATATCATATAATATCATAAAACATCAAGCTCATTGCGTTTCGGGGTCCTAACTCCTTCTTCAGGAGCAACACTTCTGAAAATATACACAGACTAAAACAGTTTCAGTCCCAGTTTCTACCAATTTCCAACCTGCATATATATATTTTAGAGAACATGTGAAGCATCTCAGGAATACCGTCAGCACACTCGTGTATATTCCGATAGAGGTCATCATTGCCTTATATTCCTAAAAAGGTAGCAGGCGCTCCTCTCCAGAAAGAACATGACATGATGACCTGTTCTGAGAAGAGTTTGCAGCACACGCTTTTTGCCCACTGTACCTTTCACCTGTACCTTTTACAGATCATTACCTTATAATCCTCTCCAGTGCATGCAAGCATCTTACACATGCGGGCATGTTCCCTTGGGATTGTCGCTCCATAACCTCCTCCTTCATTGTATTGTCACCAGTGTTAACAAGCCCTGGTACAAGGCTACTTTACACCATTTAACGTGTGATAAGGGCGTACTAGCGTCGCCCTAATTTGATTCATACCTCAAATGTGATGCCATGCAACACCAATGTCAGGTGTACCTATATGTAAAAGCAAGCAGGTAAACCATTAGTCCCTTAAATATGACGTAGTTGCCTCAACGAATTTAGAATTGGAACAGCAGCAGAGGATGTTGTTTTCTGCTTTTGGAGATTGGAGACCACTACAACCCTAACTTTTACTGTAGTAGTTATTTGATTCAGGTTGACAAATTAAAAGGAAAGGACCTTGTTGACCAGGTAAATGAAAGGTCCTTGTGTTTGCATAGTGCAAGGATGTCGGAAATGGAGCTACCAAAATTAGTTTTTTAGCTAAATATATGGCAGATTGCCTGAATTGTGGCTGGTTATTTGTGCTGACCTCTATTTTATTTGTGCTGACCTCTATTTTATTAACTGTTGTGAACATTTTTATTCAAGAAAGTGATTGAGCTTCAGGAATTTTTATTAAACTTTTTTGAGGTTTCAATTTAATTGCAATACTTGTTTGTGGATTGTAGTAAGGTATTGGATTTTATGATTCGAATCATTGTTGAACTTTGTAAAATTATATTTTACATGCAGCCTCAACCTGATTTTTTTTTTTTTAATCCAACTGTTTATAGTAATAGCAGTTTTGTCTCACAGAATAAGTAAGATTTGTAACCTCATAGACCAATCGCGTAAAATGGCTAAGTCGCGTATTTCGGAAAATATATGGGAGGCACTAGTAAATGAGTTATAGCAAAAAAGCATAAATATGCGATATCAAGATCTTCGGGTTCCAAAATCGGTGTAAAGTTTAAATAAACCTAAACCCTATAAATTGAGTTGGAAGGCTCACATTGGTCTAGAACGGATGGTAAACACAATCTAAAATGTTACATTAATGGTTAAAAGTTTCTTAAAACGCCAACCACAACCCAACGTTGCAGCCAAAATGCTTTATTAAGTTGTGATATGAGAAGAAAAGTTAACTGGGACTTTTGTGCAAATGGTTTATGGTTTGGTGTAGACATTTGGGTCTCTTGCACCAGAGCCTTTATAGCAATACCGCACAAATCTTAATCTAAGGGCCATCTTTATAAGCACTTTCCTGTCATCATTTAGAGGCAAGGCTAAACTCAGGGCTATACTCAATAAGTCAGTGCGAAGGCTCATAAACCGTATACTATGGAGGTACATTCTAAATAAATAATTTCGTGTTACCATTTATATTCACAGAAATGTGTGTAACAGAACAAAGGATAATGAACTTGTTTCCAAATGTAAAAAGCTGATATTGTTACAAAAGCAAAGTAGGCTTTAGCAACAGTGCTTGGGACAGTATTATTTTGAGCACTCTAAGCAATAAGCCTCTTGCCAAGGTGGAGCCATGACAAATTCCAGATTCATTTGTGGATACATGCATCGAGGGTCTGCTCACATTCCACAGTCTAAGGATTTCACTGCGTCAGCCAATGGAAAATCCAGGCGTTCACTGACAGAATTTTTGTTGTTGTAGGACTTCATGATCCCTTTGCAGACTTGACCCATCATGAATGGAAAAAGAAGTCTTGATTATCTTTATGCGTATAACTCTGTAATTATGGCCAGAATAGTTGTGGTATTATGCAAATTACAAATGGCAAAGTAGACCTGCTTTAAAAAATGCGATTGAGTTAACCAACACAACATTTTTTGTTAGGAATTGGGAAAGTCTGCTAAGGCTTTATTGCTCTGGAGCAAAACTTGAAAACGTTGACACATTTTTCTACTTGGGTTTTACTATAGATGAACATATGGGCTGGTGAGAGTATATTGTTAAATCGAAAATGTTCCTTAAACTGTATTCAGTACTTTTTACACACTTTTTTCATTACAAATGTAGCAGGTGATTTCCCTCAGTCTTGAAAGTTCATAAGGCAAAGGGGCAATCGGCTGCAGTGCGCTCAAGTGTGGGGCATTCATCTCGGTAGAGTAGAAAATATATTTTACAAAACCCTCATCGGACTGCCAAAATCTGCAACAAATTAACATTTAAGATGGGAGCTAGGCATCTATGGGAGGGTAAGGCTTGTAGCCCTATACCCTTTACTGCCGAGTCTGGTTGTGGAGTATAATTGTTGCAGCATATTGCATAGAACTGATCTAAAGGTTATGCAGTGCTAAAGAACCATCCATTTCTTCAGAAGAATAGAATGTCATATTAACCTGCTATTGGCCTTGGGTTGATTATAATATCCTTAAATTTGCTGCTTAGCCTAAACTTCCTTTTCTATATCTAAACTGTAAAGGCATGTATGCCCTAGAAGAAGATTTTGATGGTGATCTATCACTTAACCAAAGGTTTGATTACATGTGTAACCTAAGGTAGCCTAGATTTCTTCTTTTACTCATGTTTTATGCCTATTAGCACATTTTACTCTGTGAACTCTTTCACAAACTGTTCAAAATAAACATTTTGTAGAATACTTTCATATTTTAATATTGGCTCACGCTAATGTGACATACCAATCTCATGCTCCCATGTATGCAATCCCACCCCCACAAATCTTCGCAAGGATCATGAGAGGTAGTCAAAAATCGAACGTTGTTTAAAAGAAGGCAGTTTCAACTAGCTGGGTCTCCAGCTTAACCCTGGACGTCACTGCAGCAGAGACGTCTTTATGGGTTGGCAAAAGGGGCACTTGCCCCGGCACCTACTTTGGAAGGGACCCACAAATGCAGCCTGATTAAAGGAAGTCAGTTCCCATTAGTCACCAAATTTAAATATCACACGTCAGGATTTTTTATGGTGTACTACTGTCGCTCTAAACCTGTTGCCTGCAGTTGTTGACAAGTACATTGTGCTCTGAATGTTTCATCCTGGAATGCTTTTACTCTTGCGTCCCGTCCCCTTTACTCCATACTGTATCAGCGTCCCTCGCGAGGTACAGGAGACAGAACCTTTTTCACCAGAAAAATGTTCTTCCCCTTTAAATTTGGAGGCACGCGAGGGAGCTGCCCTGGGAGCATGCACTTGCCTGACTCCGCCCACCGGTGCCACTCCCCAGTCCCCTTTTCCACATCGACGGGAACAGGCCGAATTCACCAGTGCTGTGTGTTGCCTTTCTTTAAAGTGTAAACATGCAATCGACTCTGGTTTCCTATGCAGGACAAAGCAGAAATAATATGTATATGTTGCTGACGTTTTGTTCTTGTATTTCAGCTACTTCTGGTTAAGATAAAATCGATGCTCTTTTAATCAGAGAAATTCTATAATAAGATTTCCTATAATGCTCAGATATAGCTTGCACATTTTTATAAATTTGTTTTACACGCTCAATAAAGGCAGTCACTTAATGCATATGTAGATTTTTACACTTAAAGTTGCACTAGGTTTTCCATGTTTTTACTATTTCGTTAAACTCAAAATGACAAAGCCTTTACAAATTCAAGGTTGCATAAAACCCTCAATATATTCTGACCTTCTGTAATCCGAGGGAAATAACTGCTTCAGTTCTGGGCCTATGTTTCAAATGTTACATGGTTCATTCCCTGCAATTGTCATAAGGGCTGAGAGAAAAGTGTATCTACACAGTGGCCATCATTTAAAGTACGGCTTCAAAAATTTAGGCAGTCCAAAAGTCACCTTCACCATGTTCACAGAATTCAGGTGCCCACAGATTTCTCAGTTCTTTGTAATGGATTCTTATCTAAATATGGCAACAAGCAAAATGCGCAGTTTGACCTTTTAATCATGGCGGCAAACAAGAGGCAAGAAACGTTAAAACTATACATTATTTAGGCTTCTTTTTTTGCTGTAAAGAACCCTGACAATTGATTACAATGAAAAAAAAACTCCGGACCAGGTTGTGTTACTTATTGGTGCTTCTTGAATATAATGTGTTGGTGCTTCCCAGTGATGTGGCTTGGTGTGCCGTATAATGCCAGATGCTAGGCTGTATGCAGTATCAAATATTCACCCTCACAGAACCTTCCCATAGAGCATTCATCACAAACAGCTTCCATTACAGCTTGATCTTACAAGATTGTCCTTTTAGGCAACAGCCATGGAGCTACAAACCCTCCTTAACAGTACAATCTGACACCCAAACAGTGTGTGAAGTTCGGAGTTCCAAAGTGTATGCCTGTCCACAGAGAATGTTTTTGCAGGCTACCAAAACTTGAAGGAGCTCCTACAGAGACTTCTTGTCAAGGAGCAGGAACAAAGATGTCTTGTGACAGTACTGTCCTGTGGCATTGGCTAAAAAAGGGTCTTGTTCTGGTCCCTACTGACTATATGCTGGCAGCATTGTCTAGTCAAAGATGTTACACATGGAACTGCTTATCCATGCCTTCACCATCAGGGTGCTAGTGATCCAGCACTGAGCAGATGGTTTTCCACAGTTCTTTGTGGGCAAGACTCGGCACAATTTAGCAAAGTACATGGGTGGGCGTTTGTCTTTTAGTGAGTAATGTAGGCGGCATTAATGTAGGTGTCCATTCACACTGCTCTTTTTCACAACAAATGTTACCATGTAGAGGGGATTTTCTAAGGGGAAGAAATCCCCACAACAACCATAGATTATTTCATAAATGTTCCTGAAATATCCACCTGACAAGGGTCAAACTAGAACACAATGTCAGACTAGAACCCTTTAGGGCTGCAGGTCTCCCATAACTCTGTACTCTAGGTCCGGGGTCTGTAACCTACGGCTCCCCAGATGTTTTAGACTACAAGTCCCATGATCCCTCTCCATGCATTCTGGTGGTTAACACGAATGGGAGTTGTGGTCGAAAACATATGGACAGTTAAAGGTTGAAATCCTCTGCTCTAGGCAAACAAGCTTCTTTTTGGCTCCCAACACAGTAAATCACAAAATGTGTTAGGCGCTAACAGTTATCTGAAGTAGCAAGTGTTTTCTTTTAGGCTTGCCTTACTATGACCTTTCAAAGTAGGTATAATTCTTTGTGGAAATACAAGCTTCTGACTAATAAAAATGTGGTGATGCAAACATATAATTCCCCGAGTTTAATAATGCATGAAACTGATTATGCCAATTAAATATTTTCCAGTGGACTGCAGTGAAGGATGGCAACCTTGTAATAAATGAATACACCAATTATGCCCAATCTTTGAGATCTGCCGCCCACCCTTGTAAACCTATGAGAGCGAGTTAGAAGTTCTACATCACTGTGCTGTGATTGAAAGCAGTAATCTGAGAAAATGGGTGGACTTTATTCGGGCAAGCCTGCTGGAGTCCCCTTCTGTCTGAGGCACTTGCTGTAGTATCACAAAGGACTTCAGTGTTTCCAGGCCTCCCCCTGTGGTGAGAAGCAACCTTTACCACCACCCTCTAAAGAAATCGCACATCCCTCAATGCTTTGACCTGTACATAGCAGGGCTAACCCCTACGGAAGGCCCTGCAAAAAGTTGGAATACATCACATCTTATCACACATTGTTCCCTTAAATAACTTTGTCAAATAGCACTTTTTGTTTGGAAAAACATGATCACTTTATTGGATTAATCCTAAGGGACGGTCCTAGCCCTGCTGAGGCCGCGAGTATTCCTGACCTAGAAATACTTTTCCCGGTGGCCGTGCAATTCCCGTGTTTACTTAGTTTATTTTAAAACCGGTGAGTATCCTCACTTCGCTGTCCGCTCTTGCAAGAATGGCCCACCCTGGAATCCGACTGCCAGTTCAGTTGCTCCCATATCCTTTCAGTGGAGCTAGCTAGATCACTGCATTCAGTTGTTGGAGTCCCAACTGTCCCTAGTGGTGTCAGTGCCTGGCTCATGCAGCCAGCGGGTATAGCTTGTAGCAGGACCACAGCGTACCTCCTTCTCTAGGACCACTCTCAGAACTCTGGCTGGGATTGAAAAAAGTTTTAGAAACATTGCCAGAAATATCAAGAGGAACTGTAGTTAATACATGCAACACATTTCTGTTCAAACCAAAATCATGCACCTGAGCTGGGAGGGTAGTGGCTGCTGGTGCCCGGGCTCCAAAGAGAATAAGCTCCTGCAGCCCGGGCAATTTTAAGTGCCTTCCCAGGGCCAGTTGGTTCCAGCTGGACCTTGGGGCAACACCCCTTTAGCCCCGCTCAGGAAGTGGGTGGTAAACTGGATCCAGGGTGCCAGAGGGGATTCCTGCTATGCCGGCTGCCCCTCTAGTGCCCCGCTGTGTGGGCTGGGACACCCGTTTACTTTGCTCCCAAAAAAACTAGGGTGGCTACAGAGTGTATCTAAGCAAGCACTTTAGGTTAAATGGGAAGGTTTGAACCTGTGTCCTCACCAGACGGCCATGTTATCTGTGGGTTAGGGTTAATGCCCTCTTTTCTGGTCATTGCACCGGTTTAGCTTTTCTCAAAGAGAACCCAGTGAAGCGCCTGTCTTCCTTCCACCATGATTGTGCCCCAGTCTGCTTGCTTCTGGGACATGCTCTTGGAGAATCTTGTGGTGTTGCCTACCTGCCTTTCTGCACTAAGCCTGCTTGTTCCATTCACTAAGTGCCTGGATGACGTTTCACAGGTTGATGGCTGAAGGCCAAGATTCTGAACAAAGCAACTACATCACATGAGCTACTGATATCTTCCATGGAATTTCTGTGTTGATCCATCAACTTCAGGAGCACCAAGAGACCCAGCCAGAGGACCTTCTCTCAACCGATAGCCTTAGAAGTTTGCTCTACAGCCCCTTGAGGACACAGTGCTAGGACAAAAATGAAATTCCCCCTGAGGAAGTAGCGCACAGCCAGATCTATGGTCTGGGAGTGCATACTGCTTAGTGGAACTGCAAGATAATAATTATATAATATTAATAATATGTTCAATCAAAAACTTGCCAGCAGCTCAGATAGCGACACTTGTGGGTTTGTCTCAGCGTCATGCCTCCACTTCATTAGCTCTGGCTTGATCCCTTGGATTAGACCCTCATGTGTTCTGATAGGAAAAACCTATGTACAAACATCACCGCATATGAACACATTAAGCCTGTTTGAGACCAGTGTTCGACTGTAATCTGTGAACGGTTAGGGCTAGATACTCCTGGCTTTCTTTTCATGATTCATTTTTGCTGTGTGCTATTTTTTGAACGTGACTGAAATAGAAATATCTTTAGTAAGTTAATACCTTTGACTGTACCTCTCAATCATAACCATTAGACTTTTTCTCAAATGGAATGTACTTTGTGACGTTTTGTGTTGTTGTTAGTATCTTGCTAGATTATGAATACAAGTGGATCTCCCGTTCCCCACCCTCCTTGCAAAGTCTGCACGTCTGCTCCCTCTACTGGGTCTGTGCTCGCTCCTCCCCAAACCCCACTTTTTAACTCTCGCTCGATCCTGCATGTCTCTGCCGCGTCTGTCTTTCCATCTCACATTCACTGTTCATCCTATTCCCATCCCATTCTCCATTCCATCACACTTTTGTAAAATGTAAAAGGTTAGCTGCATGAATGGACACAAATAAATAGATTTCCTGTGTTTTTATGTTACATTACCCGGACCGTATCCCTCCCTTTGGTTTTTAGAGGGCTACAGACTCTTTATTCATATATTTCAAGGCATAAAATAAGCAGTGTTGCATAGCAATTTGCTATGCAATTCTGTAGGTTTGCTAATCAAGTGAACACTTGTGTAGCAAAGGTAGCTATTTAAAGGTAGCTATTTAAGTTGCCATCTTCAATGAAAGCACAGCTGGCCCTGAATTCCTCTTGCCGTCGGTGCTCTCTTTACCCTGTTTTCTCTGTTCACTTCAAGTGCTAATGCAGGGAAAGTACAACAGTAATACTCTCCTCCACTCTTAAGTGTCAAAGGCATGTGTAGGAGTGCAAGGCAAGAATTATTTTTCAAATAATTGCAAACCAGAAGTAATTGGGATGATACTTTTATTAAGTTTTTTATATCCTGTCTGGCAATGACAAGTATGTGTGAACTCTATGCCTTTTAAAAAGACAGTCATGCAATGCCATTCCTAAAATGTAAGTTGTTAAATAATACATAATTACAGCATTGATACTGTAAAACCCTGCATCATTCCCATGCTTTACAGTAAAATGTAGGTTGGTGTATCTTAATTTCTTAGTGTCAACTATATTTCATTTTGTTGGGGAAAATGCATCATGTTGACTTTGACTAGTGAACATTTGAAAATGTACATTATCACATGATCAAATGCTTTTGATGGCAAACCTACTTCTGTAACCTGCAGGTGGCATACATCTTGCAACTGGTGCTCAATCCATGATCAAACCCATACTCGTTGACATTCTACATTATCACCCGGTTGCTTTATACCAGTTACCCAGAAAGTGAGACGACAACTACAATATTACACCTAGTTTGGCCAGTTCTCTGCCTGCTAAGCAATCCACTTTGCTTAGTCCCTTTCTTTCCACTTACATAATAAATACACAACGCAAACTAAATGCTTAGGCAAAGTAGTGATCAATAGTTCCGTCCAGTCTGTACATCTACAGATCTACTGCAATACAAAACACTTTAATTGGCCTCCAGAGCTTGCTCTGCTTTATGATTGTATTATATATTACCACCTGCAGGAGACAGCTGGCCAAACTGTTTTCAGAGCCTTGTTATCATATCTAATCCCCTTGCTGCAGGGTGTGGGCATGAGAAGACAAAATGTCACTTCACTGTTGCATATAAATGACCTATTCTGTAGGAGTGTATACAAATAATGTTTCATACCAAAGACAATATTTCTTTAAAAATGGGGCTACAGAAATGGCCATATTAAATCATAAAACCAATATGAAAAATGTATAACCGACACCGCAACCAATGACTCGGTTGTTGTAAGTCTTTTATTGTCACTGGGCAGGAGTGCATGCTGTTGGAATGTTGATGTGTGCATGATGGGCAGCTTAGGAGAATGTTGAGTGGGTCTGCGAGTGAGTGTTCCATGAATGTCAGTTGGGGGCTTGAGCTGGTTTTGAAAGGATGGCCGGTGGGTCTCTGTCCCCGTCTCTACCATTCTGTGTACCTACAATGTCTACCTGAACTGGTATTGTACATACTGAGAGAAACTGGATATGTACAATAAAGCATTCCTGGATAAAACTACATAGCTCCCTAGTGTTCCATGAATGTCAGTTGGGGGCTTGAGCTGGTTTTTAAAGGATGGCCGGTGGGTCTCTGTCCCCGTCTCTACCAGTCTGTGTACCTACAATGTCTACCTGAACTGGTATTGTACATACTGAGAGAAACTGGATACTTACAATAAAGCATTCCTGGATAAAACTACATGTGTATGTGATGTCAGAGCCCTACATCAATACGTAACGGTGCTAAACCATATACTAATAAAAAAAACTAAAATGATCCAAAAACACTGTTGCGTAGAGCGGTGTATCTACCACCAATTGTAAATCTCCTTTTGCAGTAACCAAAAACAGTACTATCTGTAACCCCCCTCACCCCCACAATTTCCCCACATCCACGTGGAAGAATAAGCAGCCCCTTCACTCCTTCCTAATGTAAGCACATTCTCAGTTCCCAGTTTTATCGAATACACGCTGGAAAGCATGACATCCATTGGGGAACACGCCAGCTTTCTGTTTCTGAAGTTGCTGCAATGTGCAATGGGAGATATATAACACATTGTGGTGCCGGCCCGGCCTCAGCGTGTAACTACTGGATGGATTTCCAGTCCAACGAAATGCACACCTGAACCACTCTGCGCTGCCCTTGAAGCAAATCCATTCTCATTTTCCTTATGGGAAGATGAATGCCAAATGTTAAACCCTCCCCTTTTCACGCTTTATTTGTTTAACCATACTTCCCAGTGTTGGAGGGCCCAGGCCATGAAGGATCTTATTACAAAAGTAGACACTCTGGTTGTGTTTACTTAACTGTTTATTGCAGGAAATAAGGAACATCAGCAGAAGACCCCCAACACATCCAAGGTAAAAGGTCCAACTGACACTACTAGAAAAACAACAACAACTTGGTTCTACATTCCAGAATGGATGGTTTCTCCCTGACATGCCCATTCTGGAATAGACTTACATCACCATGCCATGGCATAGCAAGGTATATTTATACAACACACTCGCCCCTCCATTATAAAAAAAAAAAAACATTAAAACATTTTTACACACAAATATGACAAAGAATAAATCATCTTAGTCTTCGCAACCCTAGACATATTCCAAATTTGGCCACTCTCCAACCCTACAGCATTTCTGAAAACTCGCGCAACTTTAACAGGGTCAGTGTAAAGAGACTCTCCTTTCTTTGAAATCACAGCTTTTCTTATCCCGACCCAGTCTCCAACTTCAACCACAGTTTTTCTTTTAGGAAGCCTTTCATCGATTGTTTTCACCCATTTTTCTTTGCGGGCATCCATCCTCTTTCTCACAGCATCCACCACCACATCAGTTTCTCTTGCTCTGCCCAACGAGGCTGGAGTCACCAAAGTATTTGCCTTCCGGCCTCTCATGAGTTCAAAAGGACTCACACCTGTCTCAAGACCTGGGGCCATCCGCAACGCATACAACCTTTCTCTCACAGCCACTCTTGTCTAGACCACACACATTCGCTCCTCGGATAGCTTCCATGATGCAACGATGAACTCTTTCGACCATACCATTTCCCCGGGGATAATATAAAGGAGTCCTTTTGTGTTCAATCCCACATTTGTCGAGATATTCCTGAAACAACCTTCCCAAAAATTGCGGACCATTATCTGTGAGAACACTTCTGGGTAGGCCCTCCCTCTAGAACACATTTTCCAGAAATTCTATAATACGCTGGCATGTGACTTCTCTCAAAATCTTGAACTCAGTCCACCTTGAGAAAGTGTCAACCAGCGCAAGGACAAACCTTCCTCTACCCACACCAATGTCTACTGGACCCAAAATGTCTATCGCCAAGTCTTGCTACACTCCCTCGGGTGTGCTTGTCTTTCCCATGGGTTGAGACACTGCCAATAAGTTTTTCCCAGATTTGACACAATCAGTACATGCACCAACCACTCTCTCAATTTCTTGGTCGATTCCTGGCCACCAGTAATCTCCTTTTATCACTTCTTTTGTTTTACACACACCTATATGTCCTTGATGGGCAGATCTTATCAATTTTTCCCTCAGACATCCAGGAACCACCAATTTGTCCCACCGATACAGTAACCCCTCCTTTACTGACAATTCAGTTTTCACTTCCCATAATGATCTTTCCTCACCAGAGAGTAGTCTTTTTTCAGGCTATCCTTCTTTCACAAACATTGTGACACGTTTCCACATTTCATCGCATTCCAAAACTCGAATCCATTTCTGCTTTCGAATAATACCCTCTACTGTTGCAAAAACCATTTCACTCTCACCACACATTTTGTCACCACCCTCGCTTATACAGCCTTCCAATTTCACCCTAGAGGCATGATCAGCTCGCACATTCTCTTTACCTGCTACCACCTCTATGGTAAACTTGTGACATTGCAATCTTGTTACCCAACAGGCAACTCTCCTCGAGACCTTGTCAAGACCTTTACTCTCAAAAATTGATTTCAGCGGTTTATGATCGGTTCTTATTGTAAACTCTTGGCCCCACACAAAATTCTTCAATTTCTCTATGCCCCAATGGCACGCCAAAGCTTCTTTTTCCAGAACAGAATAATTGAGTTCTGCACCTTTCAACATGTGAGATGCATGCATTACAATCGTTTCAGAACCATCAACATCCGGCTGCAACATTACTACTCCTATGCCAGTATCACTGGCGTCAACCGAAAGAATAGTCCTCTTCCTTGTATCAAACATTGATAAAGGCTTCGCCATATCAATCTTTCTTTTCATCTCTTCGAATTCTCTCTCACATTCCCTGCTTCAATCGAATTCAACACCCTTTCTTAACAATGCCCCCAAACTGGCTACACAATCGGCATAATTCTCAACAAACCGATGATACAATTCGATGGTGTCTAGAAATGACCTCAGTTCTGCTTTATTCTTTGGAGTTTGAGTTTTCATAATGGAATCTACCAAATTCCTCTTTGGTTTGAGCCCTTGCTCTGATATCTCATGACCCAGATACTCAACAACCCGAGTCATAAAAACACACTTTTCACCACGCAGCGTTATACCCCTTGCTTTAAAAATGTCCAAAACCGCATATAGCCTTCCTTTCAATTCCACCTCATCTGTTCCACATATGAGAACATCGTCCTGAAAACACCATACTCCATTGACATCCGTTAACAACTTGTCCATAACTTTTTGAAACACAGAGGATGCCGATATCAATCCAAAAGGCATGCGCCTAAATTGAAATATCCCCTCATATGTGATAAAAGCAGTCAATTTGCGAGATTCAGCATCTAAACTAATCTGATGAGATGCACTTGCCATATCAAGTTTTGCAAAACATTTTGCACTACCAATCCTACTCAATAACTCACCCATATTGGGTAGTGGGTGGCGGTCAGCTATGACGCACCGATTAAGTTCCCTAAGGTCGATGCATACTCTCAAATCCCAACTACTTCACTACAACAACAGGAGAGATCCACTCCACTGCCTTGGATGATGCCTTCTCTTTCTAACTTTACAAGTTCCTTTCGCACTGCTTCCTGCATAGACAAAGGCAACGGTCTAAGCTTAGCCGCCACAGGTTTACTTCCATCTTTCACAACAATCTTGTGCACCATCCCTTTCAGACACCCTACACGATCACTGAAAACCTCTGGATATTTCACTATCCTTTCATGGTCCCTGGGATTGTTTCTATTAGACCCCTGCATGTTGGACACATTTAGTACTTGTTCTTCGCTATTGGGATCTAACTTGATGCACAACCCCCTCTGTTCCTTGCATCCAAGCAATGTCTCTCCCCTTTTCGTGACATACATTTTTCCATATGCAAATCTACCTTTAAATTTGAACTCTGCATTACAACATCCCAAAATGTCTATTTTGTCTTCATTGTACCCACCGGGGCTTTGTCGGAAGGAAACAAATGCTTTACAGAACCTCCTAACACATTTTCAAATACCATCTTAGACATCAAAGTGATTTTTGAACATGAATCTGCCAACATTTTAACTAAATGTCCATTCACTTCTATCCAGGCAGAGGGGTGTTCAAATTCATCCACCCCAGTGCACCGTACCATGTGCACAGTAACAATTTCATTCTCAGAACCGTCACCTTCCTCCGATGATGCACCATCGCACTCTTCAATAAGAAGAGTCCCTTTTCCCTCACCAATCCGATAATTCTTACAGCAATTTTCAAAGTGACCCCATTTCTTACATACACTGCAATTTACCCGCCTTCCAGGACACGCAGGGGATGTGGACAATGTGACGTGCACTGCCACATCTAAAACACAACCTATCTTCCCTTTTTATATTAGCATGCCCACCATCTTTCTGGACACGCCTATTTCCCTGTTCACCGGCCCCACCTTTGTTTTGGATAGCCTCATAGCGTTTAATGGGCCTGATCTTCTGTTTCTTTCTCTTTCGTAAAGGCACCTTTAGCACACATTTACTCACTACTAGGCTTTGCAGGCAACCATAATTACTACTTTTTGCATCATCTCCCAATGGATTTCTGCACAATTTCCTATGCACTGTTTGAGCTCTCAAATACTTTCATGGAGTGGCCATACAAGCAAGAAATGGCTGTTTCCTTTCAGCAGGTAGAGCAACTGTTGACAGATCCATAGTCTGGTGAACACTTTGGAATGATTCTCTGGGAAGTTGTATTATTACATTGGCACCGGATAAATGTGCTATTCTTTTGCTCTAAATTCTGTACATCACCTTGCAGTACACCGAATTACAGGACTAGTAAAATTGGACCACAACTAACAACTCCTTCACGCACGCATCACGTTCAAGACTATTTGCTTCTCCTACAAAGCAGTCACAACCAAAACACCACTCTGCAGAAGTCGTCCTCTCCGAGGCCAAAGCACCAGAAGAAGCCACAACACTGCCAGAGTGGAAACAAACTTCAATAGGGAAAACACTAGACTACAGGCCTTTGCTTGCTACTTGCCCTGTCTCTGGAACTAGTTGCCAGCGCTCATAAGACTGCCCCAACCCTACATTTCAGACAGCATCTGAAGACCATACTCTTCAAACTCAACCGATCTCTCTCTGTGAGCTCCCATTCCAGCTACATTTGCCACCCTATTTACAGCGATCCGTTGCTTTTCATCTATTTTTTTGCTTTATACCTCCTAAACTTACATGCGTAAATATGAATGACGCACCTTATTCCTATTGTTTGTGAAACCAGATTTATGTCTTCCAGCAATCAAGGTGTTTGTGTTCACGGGAGTGGTCTGTACAGCAAGGTGGTGTCATTGTGGCAGTTGCAGTCCCCAATTTGGCAGCTCCGCTTTGGCACTAAAGGGATACCACTGAGCATGTCATGTTCTTGTAGTTGAGCAGTCTAGAGTGGATTTGAAATGTAAACTCTGCTTTATAAGACAGCAAAAAAGGGCAAAGGAGGATCTGACCGTGTGGGACAAATTAATAGGTTAACGTCCTTCGAGTAACCATGTGGATGGGTACTGGGCAGACCACGTAGAGTTGGCACTTTAAGCAGATGCAGTTAGAACAATCGATCAGTTTAATACCTTTGCATTCACATGGCTGAATTTCCGAACGATTTGTGTAAAGTGTTTCACGCTGCTATTTAATCCCTGTGAGTATAGTTATCAAACCAAGTCCATGTTCATAATGTCCAAAATCGCCGTGACCGGTTTCAAGGTTATGATCACCCCTTTATCAAATGACCTATGAAATAGAAGGTAAAAAACAAGGCATTAAACAAACATTAAATTCTAGCGCAACATGGGAAACAACCTTAACACACATTAAAAAACCTTTGCCACAGATTTCAAATGTACCTACCAGGAGAGTGAAACTGGATAGAAGACAATTACTTATTAGAACCCTGTGTCCAAAACCAATCGGTGGTAAGGGAGCTTTAGCAACATTGGGAGCCAACAGGAATGGAAATTCTTGTCCTGTGTGTTAGGTTAGGTAGAAACCTGTGCAGTTCCCTTAGGGACAACAGCAAAAGATTTAGGACCACAGGTGGTTGGCAGTAAACCCAATTGGTAGCAGTCTGTACCACTCAGATTTACCTGGTAGCTGTGGCTGAGCAGTCAGACTTCTCTCAAGATGAGTTAGGCAGTATATAGAGTATACACAATAGGTACAGAGATGCAGTAGCACAAGCAAACACTGAACAGAGCTTTGGTGTAAAAGTATATAATTATTTATTTAAAAACACACTTGTAAATTACACTAGCACACAAAGAGGTAAGTAAATTCAACACATAGTCACTATTATATATATATACAACCCTAATTACTTATTAGACAAGTCTTAGTGAGAAACACCACTTATTTTCAGACAGAGGTGAGCGCTTAACATAAGATGGCACTCTATTAAGTTATTTAAAAAGGGAGGGGAAAAATGCAGAGTTATGAAAGCACACAAATCTCAATACTTTTCAAAGAACCACAGTGAGGCAGGTTAGGCAAAGTCTACTGGAGAGCAAGGAAGTTCAAAGGCCAGGCCCACTCTTAGAGAGAGCAAGCAAAATGTGTCCAGGATCACACAGTGGGGTTATGCCCAAAGAGTCTTTGTAGATAGTTCACAACAGATTGCGATCAAGTCAGGAAAAGTTAGTTAACAGGCCCCAAGCTAACCCAGGTTAGAAAGTCGAGGATTTACTGTCACCCCGAACGATCTGTCGCAAGGGAAGCCCGGCGGGATACAGTACCTGAAAATGGGCAGTTGTTCCTGGCAGCGGGTGCAAGTCGGTGTTTCGTCCAGAGGAAGAGGTCTCGACGTGGAGGAAAGCTGAAGGTCGTTGCACTGCCAGGGAAGAAACCAGCCGCGGAGTTTCCCGGTTACAAGGTACCACCCTTTTCTTTGCGGTAGTGGTAAACCGTGGTATTCCGGTTGCCGGGGTGCTTGGCACGGGTAAGGCGGCCACGAGATGGTCCAGGAAGGCGAAAAGACGGGCAAACTGGTTATCCCCACCAGTCAAAGGAAGAAGACTCTCCGGGCTGGAGATCTCCTCTGTCGTCGGGAAAAGTGGTGAGACGGTTCAGCAGAGCTCCACCGGTGGTGTCGTCGTTGCAGGTCGGCTCGGCTTCTCCCCTATCGGATTCTTTAGGTCTTGTGGCGACGTCTGAAGTTCCAGTCCCCAAAGCCCTGCTTTTATGCAGAAAACCCCCATTCTCTCAGCCTAGCTGTCACTCAAACATGCTAAGTGGTGAGCCGGGCGGCTCACCACTTGGGCCAATCACACAAGAGTGCGACTTGAGTTGCCAAGGCAACTCAGTCCAGGGTGCCTAAACCCCCTCCCACACTCCCTGTGGTACCCAGACAGAGTGGCACCACTTTTGGAGGCTTCTGTGGAGAAGCCCGCTGTTAGGCAGAAACCTGTGCAGTTCCCTTAGGGAACACTGCAAAAGATTTAAGACTACAGGTGTTGGCAGTAGACCCACTTGGTAGCAGTCTGTACCACCCAGATTTACCTGGTAGCTGTGGCTGAGCAGTCAGACTTCTCTCAAGAAGAGTTAGGCAGTATGCAAAGTATACACAATAGGCACTCAGACACACCAATGCAAGCAAACACTGACCAGAGCTTTGGTATCAAAGTATATAATTACTTATTTAAAAACACACTGTTTGAAACACTCCAGCACTCTTATTGTAAAATATTCTAAACACAGTTACTATTGTAATATATACACCCCCTTTTCCTTATCAGATAAGTCACAGTAAAACACCACTTATTTTCATACAGAGGTGAGTGCTTAACTAGATGGCACTCCAATAAGTTTGTGAGAAAGGGGGGGAGAAAGACAGAATATGGAAAGGTACACCACTCCAAGGTTCAGGAATACTGTTAGCAAGGCAGAAGAGCAAAAGTCACTGGTGAGCCAAAGTCCAAAGGCTGGGCCCACTCTTAGAGAGAGCAGAGCACAAATGCGCCCAAGATCACAGTTACACTAGGCTTAGAAAGTCTTGCAGAGGGTTCAAAAAGAGTTTAGAGAGGCTTAGGAAAGTTTAGCCAGAGTGTCCCAGGCTAACCCAGGTTCGAAAGCCGTTGTTCCTGATAGTGGGTGCAAGTTGCGTCGTCGTCCAGGGGAAGAGAAGATCTTGACTTGGAGGAAAGATGAAGGCCGTTGCACTACCAGGGAAGAAACCAGCTGCAGAGTTTTCCGTTTAAAGGTGGTACCTTTGTTTCGTGGTCGTGGTAAAACGTGGTATCCCGGTTGCCGGGGTGCTTGGCACAGGCAAGGCGGCCACGAGGTACGTCGGGAAGGCGAAAAGACGGTGAAACTGGTTATACCCACCGGTCAAAGGAAGAAGACTCTCCGGCGGGAGATCTCTTCTGTCGTTGGGAAAAGTGGTGAGACGGTCCAGCAAGGCTCCACCAGTGGTGGTGTCGTGGCAGGTCGACTCAGCTTCTCCCTCGTCGGATTCTTAGGTCCTGTGGCGACTTCTGAAGTTCCAGTCCCCAAAGCCCTGCTTTTATGCAGAAAACCCCCATTCACTCAGCCTAGCTGTCACTCAAACATGCTAAGTGGTGAGCCGGCCGGCTCACCACTTGGGCCAATCAGGACGGAGTGCGACTTCAGTTGCCTAGGCAACTCAGTCCAGGGTGCCTAAATCCCCCTCCACCCCTCCTAAGTACCCCAGACAGAGTGGCACCACTTTGGAGGGCTTCTGTGGAGAAGCCTGCCAAAAAGTGGAACAAAGGGGTCGACTTGGGTTGGAGTCACAAAAGAGAACACAAACGCCATTTTAGAATCAGGTTTTGGCAGAAAATACCAACCAGAGAATTACTATTAATTAAATAAACCAGCAGTATGTTCGAGGCTACCGTAAATAATTAAATAAAGATAGTAGCCTAAAACAATGGGAAATCCCATAGGAAAATATGCGCGGTTGAATATAAAAAGTAGTATCCACTGCCACCAGCCAAAACTCGATCAGGGGGGACGGAGACGTGCCCCCTCGACTAACAGACCCTGGGGCAATTGAATTGCCCCAGCCAGTACGTCCACAATATGATGGTTTGTACTGGTTCTGTTCAGAATTTAAGACTAGTAAAGTCAATGGTGACTTTACATGCCCTGGGAGACAGTAGTCAGTCCCAGGGTATGGAGTCTATACTGGGGGGTCACTATGACACCCCTGTGTCACTGCACTGAGGGTGCTGTGTAACACACAACACAAAAACACATGAAGCCCTATGGAGTAAAAGACCCCATAGCCCATTAAACACATCTAGATTCAAAGAAACGCACTCAAATCATGCCCAAGAGTGAGGATAAAAGAGTCTCACTCTTGGCAGGAGAAAAAAATAAACCCCAAAAATCCAGCAAAGCTGCTGGGGGACTCACTAGGTTAGGAAATTCAGCCTAAACAGAGAATTCTCCCTAACACCCGCCAAAAAGTGGAACAAAGGGCTCGACTTGGGTTGGAGTCACAGAAGCGAACACAAACGCAATTTTGGAACCATGTTTCGGCAAAAAATACCAACCGGTGAATTTATTTTAATTTAATAAACCGGCGGTATGTTCGAGGCTATATTAAAAAGTGGTAGCCTCGAACAATGGGAAAATCCCATAGGAATATATTTGCGGTCGAATATAAAAAGTAGTATCCACTTCCACCAGCCAAAACTCGGTCGGGGGGGACTGGGCAGTGCCCGCTCGAACAACAGACCCCGGGGCAATCGAATTACCCCGACCAGTATGCCTACAATATGATGGTTTGTACTGGTTCTGTTCACAATTTAAGACTAGTAAAGCCAATGGCGACTTTACATGCCCTGGGAGACAGTAGTCAGTCCCAGGGTATGGAGTCTATGTTTGGGGGTCGCTACGACACCCCTGGGTTACGGCACAGAGGGTGCTGTGTAACCCACATACCAAAAACACATGAAGCCCTATGGGGTAAAGGACCCCATAGCCCATAAAACACATACAAAGTCAAAGGGACACCTCAAATCATGTCTAAGAGTGGGAGGAAAAGAGTCTCACTCTTAGCAGGAGAAAAAATAAATCCCAAAAATCCAGCAAAGCTGCTGGGGGACTCACTAGGTTTGGGAAATTGGCCTTTACAGAGAATTCTCCCTAACACTGTGTAATAGCAGTGCATGATTACCTGAAGGCCTAGAGGTGCATGAGGATGGCATGCTGCTCATGCTGTCTAGTTTCAGCAGTGTGCTTCATCACGTTGGGCTGGACCTTGCTGACTATGGAACCCATTCCTTCTGTATTGTAGCACCATTTTAGGACTCTCTAACGTTAATGAAGAGATAAAAAGGTATGAAACCTGCACTCTGCCTGCTCTTAAACCATTTGCCAAGTAACTCATCAGCTCCTTGGGGGCAGCTGGTCACACACAGGGATTCCCCGAAGGAATTCCCCAGTGCCCATTCCCCCCCCCTAGAGCGGAGTTCATACGGTGTGGGTTTTAACCCTCAATAAGGAATACTTTGTAGTGGCACTGGCACAATCGAGCTTGGATGAACCACAAAGGCAGACGTAAAAACGAATAATTGTTTACCTGTACATTAGTCCATAAAGCAAACCTGAACTGAAATATTAAGAATCCAAAATCCAAATCGGGAAATTGGGGGGCGGGGGGTTGGTTGATGGAGGACTTGTTCACAACCAAGAACTGGTGGATTGTCCTGCATAGAAAAACCCTCCACCTGTCCATTGATGTGGTTATCAACCTTGTGGCAGTTGACAGCAAGTGCTTTTGTTTTCTGGGGAACCCCTTCTCTCTTTTTTATTTTTTATGTCACTATTTCGAATGGATTGTGCCCTCCAATGTATTCCTCATCTTTGACATGTAGTGTCCACAGCTCGGCTGCTTTGTAAGTTTTTCGGCAGAGGGTGCCCTGCGTCGACGGCGTAGAGATGATGTCCCTCGAACGCCTCTGTCGATGGTGACGTCGTCGGATGTTATAAGTAGCATGCACGGCGCCCATTGGCCTCAGTTCCGCAAATCATGAAACTCGGCGCGCATCGCACTTCTGAAGTACTGTTCTTTCGAATTTCTTTAACAATGTCTTCGTCTTCCACCCTGACGACTCCTTGTTCCGGGTTCAAAAAGTATAAGGAATGCGGCTCCAAGATGTCGATCACGGATCCGCATCGTGTCTGTCTGTGGTAACTGGGCGAGGGCCATGAGGCGGATACATGTTCAAAATGTCAGTCTATGACAGGGAAGGCTTTGCGAGAACGAAAAGGGAAATTGCAGGTAGGCAAGGTATCTAAGCTGCGTAAATCCTGGACAGCTGGGGCTTTCAATCGACGACTTGAGGGGCGATTCTCCTCGTTGGAAGAAGTCCAAGCGCTCATGGTCCCGTAGTGGTTCCAGCCACTCTTCGTCCTCGTTGAGGTGGTCGAAGCAGAGGCACCACCGGTCGCCTTCCTCGTCTACTTAGTCAGGCGGTACCCCTGAGAGAGTGACTTACACGCCCAAGTCATCAACATCGGCAGAATGGGAGGCTTTCCGTATGGAGATGCTTAAGATCTTTGAGAGACACAGGGCAATGCTCCAGCTGTGCCTTCTGTGTAAGCCGGCAAAGAGCGGTCTTGACCCCATACTCGTGCGCCCTCGAGTTCGGGTACTCAGTATGATCCCAATCGAGAGGTCTCGGGACAAGGGGTTGAAGGAGCACTCGAAGCCGAGAGAGAGAGGTCACGTTCGCCGACATCGTCAAGGCCTTCGATGCCATTGATGCCCTAGTTGGCACTGGTTGCGTCTTTGACACATGTCGGGCCGTCGGCGCCGACAGTGGTGCCTGCTTTGCCAGACCCTGTTGACCCTCCTAGAAAGGTTTTGGCTAAATCTAAGTCGACACCTTCGATACTTTCGAAGTCTTTCGGGCTCTATGCCTGAGAAAACCTTTGTCCCTCTTCCTAAAAAATACTTTTTTAGGACCCTCACTTCGATTTTTGAGGAGGAGGAACGTTAAGAGAAGGAGGAAGTTCCCTTTAGGCTCCAGTATGGGACACCTAATGTGCCTAAGTGCCTCATTTCGGAGGAGAGCAGGATGTAAGACCTGTACGACACCTTGCATAACGCAAGTGGGATCAATACATCTCCTGAGCTGGAGTTTGGCAGGCCTGAACCTGGGGAACATGCTGACTCTTCACATAGGCACCTTATGTCTAGGGTCGTGGAGTACTTGGGCTGGTCCAAATCTCCTGCCCCTTATGTTCAGAATGATCTTACTGATATTCTGGACCGGAGTCCGCCTACGGATCCTGTGTTGCTGTTCCATATGGCTCTTCAGAAAAGGGTGGCCAGATATTGGGAGATCCTGGAGATTATTCCGGCGGTGGACAAATCATTGACAAGAAAATACTGCCCTTCCAGTAGCGACCCCCGGCTATCTGTCACAAAGCCCCAATCCCGAGAGTCTGGTGGTCCAGGCAGCTACGGCTACCTCTAATCAGGCTGCGTACCCTACTATCCTGCCTGATGGGGATGAGAAGCGCGTAGATGGATGGGCACGATAGGTATTTTTCGGTGGGGAGTATGGCGTTCAATTCAGCCAACGCCACCTGTGCGCTTTATAAGTGTTCATACACTCTGTGTTCATATTCCAGAAGGGGAAGAGAGGGAGGGCTTCCCGGCTATTGTTAAGGACGGCAATGAGGCCATGTGTGAATCCCTCCAGTCTGGATTGGATTCTGTGGATGGTGTCAGCAGATCCATGGCCACGGGCACCGTGATACGCAGATTTGCGTGGTTGCAGAAGTCGGGTTTTGCCCCTGATGTGCAGGCTCGCCTTCTCAACATGCCATTCGACAGGTCTCACCTTTTTGGCACCAAGGCTGACGAGAGCTTTGAGAAGCTGCATACCTCTATGGCAGCCGCAAAATCTTTAGGTGCCACCGTTAGGAAGCCTCTGCCTTTTCGTGCTAGTAGACAACCATGGAGGGGTAGATCCTTTCGTTATTACTCATTTGGAAAGGCGAGAGGAATGGCCTGTCAGAAGGGCCAATATAAGTTTCCTTGTGCTGGACCAGGTAGAGGTGCCAAGTCAGCTCCAGCAGCAGCCTCTGTACCATCAGCCTCTGCAACAGCTGCTTCGAAACCACTCTGAAGGCTTCAGACACAGTTTACCAGTGAGGGGGCAGGCTGTCTCAGCATCTCGAAGAAAGGCGAGCCATTACTTCAGATGCGTGGGCACTGGAAACAATAGCCCACGGCTACTGTCTTCCCTTCATCAAAAAGCTTTGAGAAAATCCACTGAGGAAACACTCTTTGAGGGTTCCACACCCGCTACTTGTGCAGGAGATTTTAACCCTGCTAGAGAAAGGTGCTATAGAACTAATGCCTTGTCATGACCCCAGTCTGTGAACATAGCCCTCATTCAGGCTAGGCAGAGCACATTAAATCCATCAGCAGGTCAAAGGTGGGTTTTAGCCTGGCACATATGGCATTTACACCACTCACAGCATCTACTTCCATAGACACCAGTTATGTTCAATAGTAATTTCATACACTTAAGATGGCCACTGCAAAACCCATTTACAAGTAACAGCACGTTCTATTCATATTAGCAGAGAGAGCTACTTAAACCCTGCCTCTGCTGGGACACGCGCTGCGCGTCTGCTCCGCTGACAGCGGGTAACGCTACCGGCGTTTCTCCTCAGAACCTGAGAAAAAAGAGAATAATAAAGACATTAGTTTTACGAAGAGTTACAGAAGACCATAGTTCACTGAAGAGACTTAACCTGACAGAAGTCATCTCCGAAGCTGTTCTTTTCAGTAAGAATGTTTATTCGCTCACAGTCGCAGCACCTTCCTTCAGCAGTTTTCGCTTGTCTTCGCAGCATCTTCAGTCAGAAGTTTCATCTGCAGTTACCGCATCTTCAGAAGGTCTTCTCCTCAGATTTTCGAAAACCTGCAGACAACACAAGAGGTATTTGATTAAAAAATAAACTAAACAGTTTTACATAGATGTTATTTAAGCATTTACGTACCTGAAGATTCCTTATGTTTTCACCTCACAGTTGTTAGCGCGCTCCACCTCGCAGGCTGCTGTTGCTCTGCATTGGTGAACTTACGTTTAATAACGTATTCTCATCCTGAGTAATTCCATGAACCTGCTAAAAAGAGAAAGACACAAGAAATTAGAAAGAGAGATCTCTCCAACGTAGGAATTTATTAAAGCCGTCACATATTACAGTATCTTCATCTGCTAATTTACTGAAAGCTTCATTCTTAAAAGAATAGACAATTAAAGGCAAGAAGGTACAGAATTCATCAGCCTCCCAAGTTACCATTGTTTCTGCATCTCAACGCGCCCCTGTCGAAATACAGGATGGAGAGCTCCACAATAATAAATCACAGATGAGAAGGGAGTTCAACCCTAGAGTTAGTAGAGGGTGAATTTAGGGAATACACATCTCATATAGTGATATCTCAGTTAATAGATGTTATAGCTGTTGTAATGTTGTCATTTGTTTTGTTAAAACAGAAAAAGAATCCTAAAGGCTCCAAGGTATCAGGTCCACAGGGTGGTAAAGTATTTTGCTCCAGAGGAGTCCAGGTAACATGCCTGTAGCGGAGAGGAACAAGGGGTTGTATTCCCCACATTTGTTTGATTCCCAAAAAGGCCAGAGGACTGAGACCCATCTTGGATTTGAGATGCTTGAACAAGTTCCTCAGGAAGGACAAGTTCAAGATGGTCACTCTTTCTCAGATCCTTCAGGTCCTTCAACTTCAGGATTGATTGGTGTCATTGGACCTTCAGGATGCTGATTTCCCAACAGCTCCAGTACATTGGGTCTGTTCTAGACACTTCCTTGGGATGATGGCAAAACTCCAAAATGCCCGGGATCTTCCGGCCTTCGAGTTCCTGAGTTCCTGATAGTGACGGACAATACAGTGGCCATGCACTACCTCAACAAGAGGGGAGGCGTAGGGTCACTACCACTGTGCAGAGAGGCAATGCAGCTCTGGTACTGGGCTATTTAAGAAGGAATCTCCCTGTCGGCGGTTCACCTGGCCGAGAAGGAGAACACGGCGGCAGACGCTCTTAGCAGGCAGAGCACAGTCTCGCACGAGTGGGAATTAACTCAGGAAGTCCTTCAAGAGATCTCCACCCTTTGGCGAACCCCTCAATTGCATCTGTTCACGCCGAGTGTCAACCGGAAGTGCGAGTGGTACTGCTCAAGGGAATATCCTCCAAGAGGAGCTCTAGGAGACGAGTTTGTGGTGGATTGTTGATGGGCACTTCAGATGCACGAAGAGAGGGGAAAAACGGAACTGAGGCCAACGGGTGCCGTGCGTGCTACTTATAACATCCGATGACGTCACCCTTGACGGAGGCCTTCGAGAGACATCGACTCGACACAGGGCCCCCTCTGCCGAATGATTTCCGAAGCAGCCGAGCTGTGGACACTACATGTCAAAGATGAGGAATACATTGTAGGAAAATCCAGTCGAAAGAAAGTTACCAGTTGGTAAATAACTTGTTCTTCTAGCTGTAGCATTTTTGTCTACACGTGTAATTATTGTCTGTTTCCTATGTGTACTTTTTCAGCTAAGTGCCTTGCTTTGTGAGGAGGCTCAGTTTTTGCACATTGACTCGCTCTACGACGAGGGGGTTGTCAGCAATTTCCAGTCACACACTTCCCTACGAGCTTTACTTCCTCCACCCCAGCTAGCTAATTTAAACTTTGGGCCTTGCAGGTAAGTGTATAGGAAATAAAGCATAGGTAATTGTGGAATCAGGGAGGCCCCAAGGCAAAGCCACACCTTCGCTCCTCATGCTAGAGCACACATGGCATATATACACACACAAATGTTGACACAAAAATAACTATTCATAGGCAAAGAAGGACACTTTAACTTGGCTTTGGTTTAAAGTGGGCTATTTCTAAAGAATTCCTTCATCTGACGGATTCCTCACCTACGATATTTTGTCTCCATTGCCAGCTGCGTTGGGATACTTTTTTACCACAAGTGGGTGCAGCACGGCTCTGCGTCTGTTCTGCTCGGTACCTCTACTCCCCCACACACCGGACGTGATGTTGGGGCCTGTACATATATAGCTGCTTGCCCTATGATGTCTGTTCCTTTTTTACCAGGTAAGCTGCTTCAATTAACTACTTTCTACTGAATCATGCCTAACCCATTAAGGTCTCGGGCTTGAAGCGCTGTGCAGATTGAAGGAGGCTAATGTTTGTTTACGACCCCTACAGGATCTGTTTATTCCGCCATGGGGAGCTACACATCGTTGGGCCAATCCATGTATCCGAAGTCCTTAGGGGAGTGTGCCCCAGAGTACGTTCACACAGGGATGACTAAAGGACTCATTGGAAGTTGGTTGGGGTGGAACAGAGGAGAGAAGACTGATTCCTTCACCGAGAAAGACAAGAAAAAAACAGAACCGCAAGTGGTCCCTCTCCTCAAGTGGTCCTTCAAAGCACCATTCTTCAGCGATGAAGAGGAGCCACCAATCATGGGCTCCTCTGAGGATTTGGCCTTTACAGGTACATTTTACCACCCAACCCTCCACACCTGAGTAATGGGAAGAATTTAGCCTAAATATGATAGGCATCTTCACCAAGGCCCTGGCGCTGGTGGCGACAACCGGACCCCCTGTCTTTGAAGGAGTGAGAAGGACCTCTTGGATAACTACGACCACACACCTACAAGCTTGCCCCTCGGCTCTGATGGGGTTGGATCCAGACTGGCGATGGACTGCTTTGTACCTCTAGAATTTACCCCGCTTCCAGTGAGCAAATTTATGTCAGAGGACTGAAGACTTTGAGGAGGGGGATCCTACCCAATTCTGGTTAGAGCGCATATTTTCGAGCGGATTGTGTCCTCTGACGTATTCCACATCTTTGACATTGATTACCACAAGTGTGCTGCTTTGGAAAACTTTTTCGGCGTAGGTGTCCTGCGTCGATGACGTCAATACGCTCCCTCGAGGACCTCCTCAGACGGTCGACGTCACTGGATGTTATATGTAGGACGGGCAATGCCCGTAGCCTCAGTTCCATTTTTTCCTCGAACGTGTTTGCTTCGAAATCTTGGCGCGACTCGGTTCTCTCTTGTTGAATCGGTTCTTCTATTGTTAGGAGAAAGATGTTTTCGTCTTCTGCTACCCCGAAGTCGGACTTCAAGAAGTGTCAGGACTGCGGTTCCAAGATGTCACTTATGGACCCGCACGACGTCTGCCTCTGGTGCCTTGGCAAGAGCCACGCCACCGATGACTGCGGCGAATGCCAGTCTTTGACGTCGAAGGCCTTGCGGCAGCGGAAGAAGCTGCTGTCGATAGGTAGGGTTTCCAAACCCCGTAAGTCGAAATCTGCTGGACTTTCGATTTGACGATTCGAGGGCCGACTCTCCACATCGGCGTAAGTCCAGGGAGGGTCTCGTTCTAGGGGTGGGTCCCACCATTCCTCTGCCTCTTTGAGGCATTCACAGAAGTGCTGTCACCGGTCACCTTCCCCGTCCTCGTCGGAGGACTCCGCCAGTCGGTGGGTGGCTTGTCCCACAAAACATTTGCCGCCAGCCGAATGGGATGAATTCTGCCGGCAGATGGTGGCAATTTTTGAAACGCAGGGCACCGTTCTGTCCGTGCCTTCGAGTGAAGCTGGCAGAGAATGCACTAGAGCCACCGCTCGCATGCCTTTGGGCTCGGGCGGTTGGCGCGGTCATCGGTAACCGTCGAGGTCCCGATCGGACAAGGAAAATTGCCACTGTGCCCTATTCAGGTCCCAGTCCTTGACGCTGTCGAGACGGTTGGAGCCTGTGAAGCCTTCGAAGAAGGCATCGAAATCGTCAGCGCCATGTCAGTCGAGGGACTTGCTCAAGGCCCCGGCTCCGAGGAAGTCGTCTATGCCATCGGCGCCGAGGCCGTCGAAGGACACGCTCGGGGATGCGGCCTCGAAGCCGTTGTCGAAGTCATCGGCGCCTCGGTTAATGTCGACACCACTCCCATCGGCGCCCTCAACGCCTTTTGAGGAAAATTTGCCAGCAGTGGAAGCTCCGAGAAAGGCACTCAGCAAGTGTGTGTGGCCTATATTTGACCCATACTCTGTTCCTCCTCCCAGGGTGGACTTGTTCCAACCCTTGCAGTACATGTCAGAGGTAGAGGAAGGGTCTGATGAAGAGGGGGTTGTGCCTCCTGATGTTCCTGATGACCTGTTGTCTAGTCATAGCCAGTTGGAAGACCTTCGTCAATCTTTACATGACGCAAGTGGTCTTGATACCTCCCCGGAGGTTGAGTTTGGCAGGCCTGAGCCTGGTATACATGCTCACTCCTCGTACAGGTGCCCCATGTCGAGGGTGTCGGAGTATCTGGGGTGGTCTGCTCCACCTGTGGATTTTCTGCAGGATGACCTGACAGATATCCTGGACCAAGGTCCACCCAATGACCCGGTGTTGCCATTTCATATGGCTTTACAAAGAAGGGTGGCGGCGGCTTGGACTGCTCCGGAGAGTCTCCCGGCAGTGAATAAGTCGTTGCTGAAAAAATACCGCCCAGCCAGTGGTGACCCCTGCTACTTGTCTACACACCCTACTCCAGAGAGTTTGGTAGTGCAGGTGGCTACGGCCCTAGCAAAGCAGGCTGCGTACCCTACAATCCCTCCTGATAGGGATGATGAACACTTTGATGGTTGGGCGAAGAAGGTATTTTCTTCTGGGGGTATGGCTGATTATCCCGAAAAATACTATTATATGGTGATTCTAAATAGACGTTTACAGTATTGGAGTAAAATAGTTAATTGGGTTGAGCTGTTAGTTTCATTCACACAAAGTTAATGCCAAGGGAGACTCCAAGTGGGCCTGTGCAATATCATGCCTTTTTAGTGTAAAATGTAGCACAACCCGAGAAATCTGATCAAAGGCCAGAATTAGCTAAGGTTTTACATAGCAGGTTAAAGTACAGGCGAGGAAGGCGGTAGTGGAGGAGGGGGGCGGTTTAGGATGAGGAGGATGATGATGAGGAGGATGGATGAGGAGGGGGATATGGTGGATGGGCGAGGACATGATGGTGGGAGGGAAGATGGGTGAGGGCTGGTCGTGAGAAAGAAAGAAACGTGCAGGAAGGATTCTAAGAAGGAAGGCATGGCAGAGGGCTGCAAGGAAGGAAGTCAAAAGCTGAAACACCTCTGGTTACCTGCAGGTCTTACATTTCACGGATGTGTTTTAGAGCCCATTTCCAGTACTGGTCTTCCCCGTTATTCCGTCAGCCCGGCACCCCGCCTCCACTTTCATACTTGTAAGATATTCTCGGTAAGTGCCTCTCTAGACATTTTAACAGCTGCATGGCCAATCTAGACGAGCCTTGTGCGTGTGTGTCTGCGATTCACCTGCAGCTTTGCAAGACAGGTTGACAAGATCTTTCCGCTCACCGCTCCTGGACTGCAGGCTCCGTCTGTCGCTGGAAGCGCTACTACTGCCCATTACTTGCCACGCCTCAAGGGCCTCCTGTCACACTTACAGTGGACATAAAACAAGAATTGCGGGCGCCCCACGGGCGTTGTGTTGGCTTCTTTTGATGCCTCAGGATTGTTCTAACCAATTTGGAAAGAGCTGCCGCCACTTCTACTGTTCTGAAGGGCACTTGCGTGCAGTCGCATGATTTTCTTTTATTCCCCTACAGCTAGAAAATTAATTTAAATGAGAAGTCGGCTGGCCCATAATGTCCCTTTTGCCCGTTTTGATTGGAGTGCAGAAACTTTGCTGTGAATGCTGATGGTCCCATTCTCAGGCGAGACACTCATGCCTACTGCTAATTATCTGACCAACCAAAAAGAGAACATCAGAACGAATAATTAACATATACAACCAAACATGCGCACATTCTGCTACGAAAGTATTTCTTTACTCAAGCATTGCTATTTGTGCCAAACAGTATCCATATTCATGAAAAATCTAAAATACACCAAATATATCAAATGGAATTCGTTAAACATTTATAGAAATTCCTTGAAATGTATTTAATCAGATGTAACCCATGTACTCCTCAGTTAATGTCTGATGGTTGGCTCTCTTTTGCTGGTGAATGCTACTAATTATCTGTCGGGGGTGGCCTTTCATTGCTGTGGAAGACTTGCATGGCCATTAGGTCACAATATGTGACAGCGCGGGCTATTTCTTGGTGCCTCACAAGAGTCCATCAGGAAATAGAGTAGTGGCTTTGAGAGTTTGCAAACAAAAATGGGGTGGAAAATGCTAGCATGCAAAAGAGTTTAGATGTGTGGTGTAGTATTCTGGATGTTATGTTTTGTCTGAGTGTGTGCAGGGGCCTTGTAGAATGCTCATGTGGAGCTTGGAGTGTTGGGGCACTTGGGAGTTCCACATCTTACAGTTGGGGGACTTGGAACTGGGCAGAGAACCAGGGTGGAGGCCTGTGATCCTATCTCCTACTTCCTACCTGTACTATGAAACAAAGAAGCAATAAAGCATGTCCTTTTCCACTTACCTGGGTCAGCCTGGTTCCTGCTCCTTGTTCATCACTGGCCCAGGGTACCACCTGTAGGTGGCAGGATACATCATGTGGCCCTCCTTGGCGCCATGTTGTCTTCTGACCTTTTATTTATGCATCAGGGGAATGTGTACATTCCTGACACAAAAGCTGGCCCTGTAGGACGTCTGCATGAATTAATCTGAATTTTTAGGTTTCATGTTTACCGCATATAGATTTTTATATGCTAGTGCTGGGAAGCTCAATCCTTCCATATTTGATCGCTTAACAAATTAAATAAATGGAATGTGGAGATTGATGGGGTAGTGAAGCTCCAGTATTGAGTTTTTCAGCACGTGTCAAGCAGAGGCATTAGAACTGCATCCCATTGAGAAGGTAGAGACACAGTTTCTGCCGAAAGTGACACCAGCGGCCCTTTTTGAAATGTTTAATTAATTTGATATGATTGAAAAATATCAACCTTTCTAATGCCACAAAAAATAAAATTCAAACACCTCCCATTACAAAATGTCAAAACATGTTAAATTGAGCACGTTAGATTGAATACATAAAATACATCAGTTGGGCCCTTCCCCAAATTCATATATTCAAATCATTAAAAAAGTTAAAAGTAGCTAAAATCAATGTGATCTATTGTCCCGAAAAGATTGCCGCCACATTTTTTTCTTCTGTAAGAGTGAAATAGTGTTTAAAATTATTTTCCAAATAGTCTTCTTTCAGTCAACAGGTTTGGACAACCAACAATCACATGCTTAAAGGTTTCTACCTCTCCTTGATGTTAAAACGACAGTGACAGTCCTTTTCCGATAGACCTTATCTAATACCCAAGAGTTTCCTAGTTGGCCATAAATTAAATTTCAATTTAAAAAATGTATGGCGTTGCTTAGGACAAGGGAACTTCATTAGATATTTCAGTAAGATACCTAGCGTTTTATGTTCATACATAAAATTCTTTAAAAATCTTCTATCTCTGACAGGCATTTTGAGTTTGAATCCAATCATACTACCATAGTTTCATTTAAACCTTCTCAGTAAAATTCAACACGATATCAAAATCAATCCCCGCCCTTGCACTTTTTTGCCTCCCCCACAGGCACCTTTGGCACTCCCCCATACTAACATTTATCACACACCCCCCTGCTCTTACCTCCTCCTACCCCGACCCACCTTTTTCACTGCACTTGCAAGTTCCAAATATTACACGGCCTTGTAGGACCGCTGTTTATTTTATTATTTTTTTATTGATATTGTTATGGTTTTATTTGCTCTCTTGTTTACCTTCCCTTTTGCCTTGTGACGCCTTGAAACACTGTTCTGTGGTATAGGCGTCTTATAAATATCCAATAAATAAATTAAGGTTGGCTCCTTTCAAATAACGTAGACAATTCTTCCTTTTTGATAAAACTGTTGCCTTATCAGACCATAAAATGCATTTCACGTGTATAATTAGCCAACCAACATTTCCTAAACAAGCATAAACTCCTCCAATGTATCGCAACCCTTAAAGGCAGCAAACCCAATTCAAATCTCTGATGGATGATATGGCCAGGCTGGCTGATAAGGGCGGTGTAGGTGCCCTGATATTGTTAGATCTGTCAGCGGCATTTGACACTATCGACTATCTTACTGTCTCGGCTAACCTCTGCCGGCCTTGAGGGTACAGTTCTGGACTAGTTCACCTCATTTTTAGGCTGTCTAAGTCAAATACCTCCCTCCTCCCCCTGTTTATTTCCTCCCTCCTCATCACTTTCTTGTGGTGTTTCTCAAGAATCTGCCTTGTCTCCAATACTTTTTAATGTCTATAGCCAGCCTCTTCTGGGTCTCACCTGCTCTTACGGCCTCAGGTGCTACTCTTATGCCAACGACACTCAGATCCTGGTCCGCTTAGATCTTAATAAGGCGGAGATGTTGTTCCTGCGTTCCTGGCGGCTGAGGGGGATTGGATGAACCACAATTTGCTGACGCTTAATGATATGACATTTATAATGTGCCTATACACAAGTGTTTCAAGGCGCGACGAGGCAAGGGAGTGGAAACGAAGGGAGGACAAAGACAGCGATCTTACTATGTCTAGTGACATTGAGATCGCGCAAGTGCAGGGGGGAAGGGGAAAAGTGCCAGGGGAAGGGGAGGAAGGGCAAGTGCAGGACACATGATCAAAAACAAGTAGTGAGGCCAGCAGGTTTCAGTGCATGGGTTTTAAGTACAGACAACAAGTGTCTGATAAGTGCAGGTAAAGGGGCTGTAGGGTTGCAGATACAGACCCAAGTGAAAGGTTTGCCAGGAGGCAGTTCAGGTGTGCGACTAGGAGGGCAGCGTCCTGGGCCCTAGGTTCAATGGAGACAAGACGGAAGTCCTGGTGGTGGGTCCTTCTTCTAGTCCATCACTTTGGGTGCCTTCATTCTGCCATTCACTCTTGAGGGTCTCCCTACTCCAGTTCCGGTGGTAGAAAATCTGGGGGTGATGTTCTCATCCACCTTATCTATGGCTTAACACGTGGCAGCAGAATGGAAAGCTGGCCATTTCCAGCTCAGCATCTTGCGGAAAGTGCTCCCACTTATTCCATCCATCTTTGGTGGCTGCTCTGATTCTTAGTCGAATTGATTATTGTAACTCACTGTATTTGGCCCAACCTAAGGGCCTCATCCAGTGGCTGCAGCTCCTTTAAATTCTTGCAGCCCACGTCGCTATGGTCTCTCCTTATGGAGTTAATATGACCCCTGTTTTACGATCTCGACATTGGTTGCCAGTGGCAAAACAAATTGATTTTAAGTCCTTCTGCTTAGTTCACTGAACACTGCAGGGTCTTGGCTTAGGTGCCGTATTGTTGATATCCTAGCGCCAAGATGCCTTGGGTGTCGTGCGCTCTACAAAAGCTATGAACATAACCTAGCATAACAAATCTAATCTGAATAGGGATAGCACCAGGAAGCGACATCACTTTCTTCCAAAATAGGTCTTCATAATAATTCCAATTAAAATGTTGGCTTATCAAAATAGTTTCAGATCCATAAACCAGATTAGGGATCACCTTTTTGTTTATAGAAGATGGCCAGGTGCATACACAACAATTTACTAATTTATATTGTGAATAATCTGAGCCTGAGATGAAAGATTTCTTATTTTGTGTTTTAGTTCTGCCAAATGCCGTAGATCAGATTGTTTGTCATTAAAACAAATTCCCAGGTATCGATAATTATTAACTCTCAGTATTGGCTGATCATATATAGTCCATTTAAAATTGGTGTTTTCCCCCAGTCTTAGAAGATGAGCATAAAACATTGGCTTTTTCCAAATTGAATTTAAAACCATTTTTATTTGCATATGGCTCTAACCTAGCTAACTGTTTTTGTAGTCCAATCAGAGTTTGATCAATCAAAACTAAGTTGTCTGCATATAAGAGTCTTGTGAGGACAAACAGATCAATACCCAGGTCATCCAAATATAGATTAAATAAACCAGGGGCTAATTTACACCGCTGCTCTAATCCACTATTACTCAATATAGGAGAGGTTAGATGACAATTATCCAATCTTATCCGAATGGAAGTGTCTGTGTATAGATCCCTCATGTTTAAAATATGCACAGCTTCAGCATCTTTTTGGTAGAGTATGCTTTTGTAAACCCTCCTCCAATTTCTGAATTTGTTTTGCTTTTTTTTAATCAAATTACCATTAATTTCAGGGGGATAGTGTCTCAGATCTCACAACTCTTGAGTTAAGTCTCTGTTTCTGAGATTTTATCTCAGTCAAACACATGTTTGTGTGCGAACAAGGGCCAAATTGAAGACTGATTAACGATTACAAATTCATTACTGATGTATAATCACCACTGCAGCCAAAAATATTCAAAGTCAAATCTGGGTATTTTCTCGTCAATTCATCAGTAAGATTATTTAAATAGTGTTTGTTCCACCTACATCGATTTTTCCCTGAATTAACTTCAAGACTTAGAGGAAAAACGTGCTTCCTTTTACTCCCCCCAAAAAAGGAGGCAGTAACCAAACCGATAGGTGGTCATGATCACTGAGTCTGTTTGGAAATCATGAAGTCAGCAATCCATGGGAAAATGTTAGATGAAACAAATAGTGTATGAAGGTATTTCGGCCATCTCTAGACCATGTGGGCCGAGCAGGAATATTATTATAAAAAGCCCCATTTACTATTTTAAGATCTCTTGATTCCATTAAATTGAGTCACAACATGGCATGTTCAGATACAGGGGCATCCTTTTCGATATAGATAAGAGCAATTTAAATCTCCTACAACAATCACTGCCATAACCAAGGAGCAAGAGAAGCAAAGCTTTAAAAGATCTGTTACCGTCTCCAAAATGAATTCTGTGGAAATGGCAGCAGGATTCCAATAGAGGTTAATTCCAGCCAGTGTGATCCTCTGATCATTTGGCTGTTTTCTCCACGACAACCTGGATAGTTGAATAAAGGGATTTGGACCTAACCAAGGAGTCAGCGTTATGGGAAGATTGTGTTTGCTGGCTGTCAAAAGGCCCACTGTCTCTATAGGGATCCTTTAATAGCAGGGAGAGAGGAGAATGTGTATCCATCCAAAAGAGGCAGCGTTAAAAGCCAAGTTTCTTGAAGGAAAAGGATATCCAGAGAAACTAATAGAGTATCCCACTCATTCAGGAGATGCTTGAATCCTCTCCTATCCCATTAACCAATCCGAATCTTCAAGTCCTTTCCTTCTATCTAAAGGGATTTGGAAAGCCATGACCAGTCTTCAATATTAATAGGAGGGCCTTGGTTGTTGTAATCTACATATGTATCGACTTCTTTAGTTCTCGAACGCATTATCTTCATTGGAAGCAGAGAAGATGGATTATGCAATCTATTTACTACATTATGTGTTCTAAGATGTGCTTCACCTCTAAACACTTCTGTAACTTTATATCCCAGCAGTAAAATGTATTTCCCGGCTTCCGAAATCACCTCTGCTATGACTCTCGATGGATATGTTATACAACTCTAGTATTTCTTCTTCTAGAAATTCACAATTGCTATATCTCTTGTATGTATCGGTCGCAAACTGGCAACCACATCAAACAGATTTAAAATATTTGACCTCACCACACTCCACTAAATGTTCCAACAACAGATATCGAGAGACACTGATTTTTTTTAATGTATCTACCCAATTGTTTTTATTTATAGCCCCAATTGCCCCAGGATGTGGGGAGGGCATTTTAAAGTCTCTACCCATCTTCTTGGAAACTCCTTCAGTCTTAAATTTCGACCAGTCAGTCAAATTAGATGCTTTCCAAGGGCGAGAGTTTGCATCTGAGTGGACCACCTTCCGGTTGGTTTGCAACTGATGAGAACGAAGGCATTTATCTTCCAAACTTGAAAAAAGCGGAGACAGAGGTAAATTCTGTTCCTTCTCCGGTATTTGCAAAGCTGGTGGCAAAATAAGATCCACAAGAATAGAAAGCTGGGATCCAATAGTCGCAAAAGAGGAGGAGTCTGTGTTTCTTCTATTACAGTTGTGGGACTAATGTTTTCTTCCGGTATGGAATGAGTCGTACAATCCACCAAATTGAACTCTACTTCAAAAATCAGATCTGTGTCGATTACATCAATTTCTGTTATGGCACTTTGGGTATCAATTATATCTATTTTCTATTTTTTCTTTTTTTCCTTTAGAACTGCCCACCCATGACCTGGGTGAGGCCGGTGGCAAGGTTAAAGAATGTAGAAATTGCCTAGAGCCCATTGTTAAATGCTTCGGAACACCTTTTGATTTTTAGATTTTTTTTTTTTTCTTCGGTGTGTAAATAGGCTACCAGAGTTATTTGAAAATGTCCTTTCTGTTCAACAGTACACTACCTCATCACCGCCAAAGCGCTTTCTTTCTCTAAACAGTCAATCGTTAAATCACACTGGAATGGAGAAATAGCCTCACTTGACGAAGCAGAAAATATTATTTTCTGATTGTGCAGATGTTAAAGACTTATCAATTTTACCAAACACATCCCCATACCATTCCCATCCAAGACCAGAGATCCATTTGGTTCTATTTCAACAGCTGTATTATTGGTAGTAGGCGGGGTAAGCAAAAAAGGGCAACACCGAATGCAATTGCACCTTAATTAAAGGAGACACATCTTTTTCCTGGAGCTCAGATCATTAACCACAACAAAACCGTTAAATTGCGGGCTAATGGTAGTAGTAACCAACAAGACCAGATCTGTTGAATTTAGAGTCTAAATATTAGGTACACAAAGCTGAGGAGCCTCAACTTGGAGCAATGCAGAGTCTGGTATTTCCGTTAATTATAGTAGCAAGTACGAATTAAAAACACTTTCCTTAATTTTCTTGTGCATAAACATGCGGATATCAGTGTTAGATTGTTTAGCTTGCCTCGGTCGAGTCGAGAGCGTCAATACCATTGCAGATTTCAAGGTATAAGCATATAATATAATCCCAGCAAACCATGTCCGATTGAATCACTTGCCAGGAAATTGGGTTTGAAATAAAAAATCTGTGTAACCCTAGGGGAGAGTGTTGAATCGAATCACTGTCTCTGGCGGCCAACCGCCCAACAGCACTCACAGAGCAATCTCCGCGTGCACGCGGCTCTCTACATTTGTAGTGGGTCAGCTGGTAATGGGCGTGACCAATCGCTTTAGTGGAATGGTAGGTAAAACAGCAGCGTTTAAACGGTAAAAGCTGCTGCAGTAACCTTCCAGCACTCCACAGGGTAAAACCATCAATAGTAATTCTAAAAATAGCAAAAGTTCGACGTTCAGCAATGAGTAGTTAACCACCAAGGAAAGCAGGTCCCAGCCAACAGCACTCAGCAACCCTTTACCATATCATGCGTTCTAGTGTAAAACAAAAAAACAAACTCTGAAGTCCAATAAAAGGACGGAATGAGACATGGGTTACATAGCAGGTTAGAGTTAAAATACATATAAAAAAGGCTGGGGTGAGGGATAGCGTATAGAAGATGGGGAGAGCTGAAAGACAGAGGAATCATTATTAGTAGGAAGACCAAGGCTGAAATGAGGCTGGTTACCTGGATGTGCATGTATTACATTGACCTGCATGCTGCTCACACCATTTCTTCCCAAGGTTGATTGTAGGTCCCTTGCTGACGGCTTGCCCGCCCCTGACGTGTTACCTTCCCGCTCCCATGTGATCAGCTTCCCTCTCTGTTTCCTCCTATGACAAGTATATTCTGCAAGAGACAGTATGATTAATTGCTTGGACCGCTCACATACTGTCTGACCAAAAACTGTTCTTAGTATTCACCCCACACCATCAGAGCAACAATGACTTGGAACAAGCACAAGACCATCATTCATGGCCAAGCCTGGCATGTGCCACTGAGCCGACCATAGCTGTATACACCACTTGGCCCCAGATATTGCTCCAAAAGACAATGGTCACCTCATCTGCATTCTTCTGTTGAGTTCTTAAATGCTTATACTAACTTCTGCCACTGAACCTAACTCAATACCTACAACTGTCAACCTTGATACTGGTCCAGCCCACTGCTTTTCCGGGGGTGGGAGGGCGGGGATAACACTCCTGTTGCTTGTACAAAGTGATGGAGGACTCATCAATGCTCTTCAGAAACCAAACGCCCCAGAAACAAGAAGTCATCAAGGTAAAACATCCCTGCATGCATAAATATTTCAAGTTGAAAGATACTAGCAAGCCAGTAACTCGCCACCTCAATTTGATGCATACACACAGCACACCATTTCTTACTCGCCAAGAGTCAATTATCACTATCGGTGAGTATAAATCTTCACCCTTTCACCCAGGACCCCGTCTCCTTATTTACCACCCAGTACTTATTGCTTTAGAATCATGTCATAAAAGTACATCCCTTCAAAGTAGAAGCACAACAAGCAAACCTGTCTGATTGAACCTGTAAGTGATTTTTATTTTATCTATTAGCATTTTTGAACGCTCACACAGCCCGGGGGCATCGAGGCGCTGTTAAAGAATTTGTTTGTTGTTTTGTTGTCTTAGTTGCATATTTATAACGCGCTTAAATACCCAGAGGTTTCTAAGCGCGGACCCGGGGATATAGACCCTGTGTTGCTTCGTGTCGTCTTGCTTCCAAGACGAGCACGTTGCCACTGAACTATCCTCCCGGGATCTGAACGCTAACTCAATACGTACCTTTGGCATCAGTGCACCGTGCCTCAATGTTCTCTGCTTAGCTATGGCCTGGTCTAATGAAGCATACATTACTGTACATGCCTCTGTGGTGTTAGCTTTTTTCACCGAATAGCCCTACAGGGACAATACATTGCAAGGGGAGGTGGGAGGGCATTGCTCCTGGACCTTTTTTGGCACTGAACCGAATGACATAATGTCAGGTTGTGTATGGATGGGACCAGAAATGGACCAGCCACCCGACCTTACAACAACTCCTATAGTTTATTAGCTGCTGCCTCATTGTTTAAAATTGGTTTGCTTCTGTGGTGTATCAATGCTACCCATCAATCCCTTGGATGGAATTCTGAACTCTTCATTAAATCCTCCATACACAAATTGCAAGTCTCCCTCAGAGGGATGTTGAGACGGCCAGTGCACCAGGACCTCACATTCTGTAGGAGAAGAGAGAGCCTTATGGGTGTCATTCCCTTTGCCAAGCCATCAGGGGTGGGAGTACCATCCCCTCACTCCTGCTCCTTATGTTTTGCCTTTTTGTAGCAACTAGGCTCGGTCTGATCCCAGGCCACAAAAGTAAGAGAAAAGCATGGATTTGCTGGCTTAGACATTTCTAGCTCAACCTATCTCGTCAAATGCCAAGAATTTACCATCTTGTGTCTCTGATACCACGGCCTCCTGATTGAAAGGGTATTTGTTGTCAGTGGATCCATGATTTTTTAAATGTTATCCCGTTTGCTACCGTATGATTGAGAAATGGGTTTCCCTCCTTCAGTGCACGTCTGGGTTCCCAGTCTTAATTCCCTTAAATTCCTCATTGTTCCCTATCCATGCACCATGAATGTAATAGTCTGTATGCTGAAAGAATCCAATATTCATATGCTACTAACTTTGCTGAAAACTCGGAACATCTTTTCATCATTTACTGACTTGTACCTAGAGAATTCCAACAACCAATTTACTATTGTTCTTTCCAGTGGGACCTTTGTACTCTTATGGTCTCCCTACTAGGTCTCCTTTTCTGACTCTTCAGTCACAGAACTATCTAGCAAGGCAAGCAAACTAGCATACTTTCCCTTCGGGCGATATGTCCCAAGTCTTGACAATGGTGCATCAACCGCACTTTCTCACTTGGTGCACCATACCATACTAGGTCCACGGGTGACTCCTCCCACTGGCTGTGCTGCCACACTGCTGCCACACTCCCACTGGCTGTGCTGCCACCAATGGCATGTTAACTCTACACCCACCAGAGCTCTGCACCCATGCGTTTGGTGATATCACCACTGATATTGTTACCACAGCAGGTCCCAGAACACCTTTAGTCTGGGCTGCAGAACTGGTTGCTGTTGCTGGCAACTTGGTGCCTAGCACTCCTGAACTTTGCACCCCCTATTGCTGTCACTTTTGTTGTTATGGCTGCTGTGTTAGAATATCATAATAATATGCATCTTTCTTAGCCCTAAACTAATCCCTTTTTCATGATAAAAATTCATTCAAAATGGGGTCGCATTTGTCAGTCATTGAGTAGAAACAAAATAGAAATGTGTTCATGGCTTCCTCTGTCAGTCATTACAAGAAAAGACTGGGTCAGTGGAGAGGGCATGTATTAGTCACCTGGCCATCACCGATAAACCTGGATTAAATAACATTTAAGGAAAGTCCTCTTAATCTGCGATGTAGATTAGGCTGTTCCAATATGGCCCTATTCTCTTCTCTAAATCCTAAGTAAACGCTGACTGCGCCAAGTAGAGGTTAGTTACACATTGAGTCATAGTGTTCAGCCCTTCCACTTTTCTAAACACACGAAAGTTATCTTTTTAAGATTGTGCAAATAGGGTGACCATTGTTGGAATGGAGGGCAAGTGGATTCTGTATTTAAGGCCTCAAACACAAGTCACTGTCGGTGAACTGGCAAAAAGAGTTTGGTATAAAGCCATATGTAAAGTGGAAACTCATAAGATAACAAGAACATTTGTTGAATATGCAATTTGTCCTACCTTCTGAGGGGTATTCGGGCATTATTATGTATGTAGTCTGTTATTCATTTGCAAGAGATAACACAAATGTTCAAATGACCTATGCTGATGCAGGCTTCATATTCTGTATAAAAGAAGCTGTGTACTATTCAGGCACTTCCCTTCTCCACTCTCCATGAAATACTGATTGTAGCTGAACCTGAAGTCCGCTCGAGTGTATGATATTTGCAAAATGAATCTTACTTTGCAATTTTGAAACTGTATCAGATACTCTACTTTGAATTCTAGCACTTAGAAGTCTCAGCATACTGCTTTGTTTAAACCAATGAACTAAGGGCTGAAAAACTGATCTGTCCCTTAGAAACTGCCTTCTGAGCCCTGAGATGCCTGCCCATGAATTGTCATGGTTGCTCTTCCAATTCTGTAGATATTGGATTTATAGAGGTGCTATGGCCAAGTAGACTGTGGGAAATGCCCCAGAATGTGTATCACTTGTAGTAACGCCTCCGTCTGTGGCGGTCTAAACTCTACGGGCCGAGCCCACTCTCTGATCGCAGGGGCTTCAACACACAAAAGCTGCGACCAAGTGTTGACCTCTGACATTTATCAGCTGGGTTACTGTACTTGATACTAGACATGCATCTTTCCTTCAGCCCAGGTCACCTTTCTATTATGGGCACAACTTCCTCAGTGCCCCATGCTTCACCAGCTTCGGCACAGCAGCTCATCCTTTTTCGCTTTGCTACTGGAAGGAAAATCAGCCTTGGGCAGCACCCCTAAACCTGCTTGGTCTCTTTGATGGTGAATCTGGCTGCTATGGGCCCCTCAACTGGTCCAGTTTCTGGGCCATTCCCCTTGCTCGTAATGCCCCCAGCAGTGAATCAAATTGGTGGGATCAGGATCCTTTTCTTGACTTTTGCCAGTGTTTTGCCTTTGCACTGCTTAACACTGGGTCCTCTTGTAGCAGTAGTAGCATGCAGACCACAGCATCACACTTCAGCAAAATTACCCCAAACACCAGCAAAGATATTGACAGCAAATGCATTCCCCTTCTGATGAATGTACACCCATTTCGAAGAACATGTCAGATCTCATCCAAGCGCACCTGAATTATGAATGGGAGAGAGAAACAATTTATGGTAATTATAGGAGTGTGCACCCTATCTTATTGGCATATTTTTGAAAACGTACAATTTTTTTTAAAAAAAGTGTATTTGGTTATAAAACCTTTTATAAAGTAAAAAGACTAATGTTTCTAGTAACAAGTAGTCAAAGAAAACACAACTCACGATGGAAAGAATTTAAGAACCATGAAACAGTTTAGACCTCTAAAGAAAAGAAAGATAAAACAATGTTTCGATCGTACACCAAACAAAAAAAGATGATACCCCCATATTCTTTCAAGTAGTACAGACATATACAACCAAAGATAAAAAGTGATTATGATCTAAAGATGTTTTCATATTGTTATGTTACTTCTTTCCAAAAACCACAGCTGTGCTGTCTCATGGCCGGAAATCAGTCTGTCCCAGAACATTTCAGAAATTATTCCATCTTTTCTGGCCATAAATCTGGTAAATAGGGCCGATCTTAGTGGCCAAGTACCTTCACATTCCAACAAGATACGTTTCAAAGATTGCTTCTCCGGGGTTGTGCATATGCCATATAGTTTAATGGCCTCCCCTCAACTTAGATATTTTAATGTGTGCTTTTTGAACGTATTGTATAACATTGATGATTTTTTGTGTTTATTGGAATGTATGTGTGATTGTTGTGTAGATTTATTTAACATGAGGCCATTTGAATTGAGAGGAGATGCCATTTCTCAACAATAATGCACATGTTATATAAACTGGAGCCTAGAGTCTTGCTTCCTTCCATACCACAAAGGGGTAGGTGTGCACCCAAGCCTTTCCGTACTGCTCTCCTGTATCACTCATGTACAGGAAAGAGAGATCTATTTCCTCCTGAACTAGCACTGTACAGTTGAGAGGAGACCAGGCTACTTGTGTGCATGAGTGCATGAGACTATTGCAAGCCTCTAAGCATGGCATAGGGGATGAGTAAAACACATGCATCTCATACCAAAATTCTCTATAGACCCAGACCACCTAAAATAACACTGTCAAAGACAGGGGCACAACCAGACCCAAACCTCTTCGGTTCTCACTTCGGTTGGATAGGGTATACTACTCTTTGTGTGGCAGAAGCAATGTTTGTGGGAACTACTATCAAATCCGCACAAAACAGTGCAAAGCAACTTTGACAGTGTCATTGCCCAATACATGATAGGATTTAAAGACCTTATCCACAGTTTATTGGTATCTGTCGTTATCGTAGCATTTTGGTTCCGATTTGTTGGTCTGGTCAGTCATGGTGCATGTCTAGCTGCATTGTACTATAATTCCATGTAAGCCTGAAGGGTGCTACTGTGTCTTTGAGATGACAGTAGGCAATCACAAGGTCACTCACTATAACCTGTGGATCTTCAATTTGTGCCCTGCCAACGCTTAACCAGATTTAGCCTAACATCACATAATCTAGCAGATCACGATATAAGATGGAGACATTTTTTTTGTATGTATAATCCAATAAATGTGACCTCTTTGATATTACCAAAGTGAAAAATATTGTCCCCATTTATTATTGGATGGCTGTCTACAGGGACAAGTATGGCAAGGAAAGCCACATCCTATCTCCCAGCCTAACTGACAAAACATCTCGACAAATGCCACTAAGACTAAACCAGCACACGTTAATGCAATGGAACGTACACCACCCCAAGACACTGCCCTACACTAAATTTCCCTAATCACAACTATTGATCAAAATAACATAAACACCACACTAACCTTCCACAGATACACCAACAGGAACCCTCACACTCTGAAAGACACTAAATACAACCAATTAACGTATTTTAGCAACTTGTAGCGCACATTAACCATTGCTACAGACAACTCCTAAATTATCTAAATCTTACAAACATGGTGTCATACTTTTTCAGACCTGCACACATCAATAATACAAAATGCAAACTTGTCATGGTCCCTCTACTCTTACATTATTCCCTTACCCCACATCTTGCAGATCCAAAAGCTCTAAGAGACCAGGAAAATGGCAGAGGTAGTGCTGTACGGGACCAAATAACATAACTGGTAAAAATGGATCTATCGGGGGATTCCAAGATGGCCGCGCTTGTGTAAGCAGCACTTCCTGCAAGCTCCTGCACCGAATCTGAGGAAATTAGCTCTAAAGCAGTGGAGCAAGCCCTCCCCAGGAGCCACTGCTTAGGGCACAAGGACCTGACAAGACCTTGGCGACTGCAGCTCCAGCCCCCGAACCCCTCGGGTAAAGCGACACGCAGCACCCGCGGAACATCAAGGCCTTCACGCCGCATCTGAGGCGCCCCCGACGGGGAGACCTTGAACGAGCAGAAGCAGACCCATCTTCCACGTCTCGGGCCACCCGGGCGGTGTGGCGAGGGCTGCAACCATGCATTGCCAAAAAGCATCGCCCAAGAACAGCGCTGGGCATGCAATGAGACGCCGTCCCCCGGCGAACCACTGGCACGGGAAAAACTCTCCCGCGTGGAAGCCCGCCCCGAAGAATCAGCAGAGCCGTCGTACAGAATCCGCCTCATTAATACCAAACGCCCCTGCAGTGCCCGCGGGGGGACGAGCCGGCACCCCACCTGGTGGATGCGCGACGGACAGAGCTGACAGGTTGGAGCTCCCCTTGCCTGCCACCCCTTCCCCCGACAGAAACTTCTTGAGAGGGCCGAAGCAGAGCCTCGGCTTACTGAGGGGCTGAAAGACCCGGCCCGGCCCACTGAAGTAGACTCTCCCTCTCCCCCCTCCCTCATAGACCGGACCCAGCAACGATCGAGCAACGAACCAGCAGCCAAACGCTGAAAGGAGGTGAAGAGGCTCTCCGCGGGACCTACTGCACATTATACGCTTCTTAACACCAGACCTCAACCCCAGCGGACTCCTCCTGGCTTGGGCCTCCCCCTGGGCTAAGGGGCCCAGAACTCGTACCGGCCTCAGTCGTGTCCCAGGCCCAGAGGCATCCTAAAACTACTCACAAGAACGGTGGGCGGTCCGGCGGGCAGAACACATGTCGCCCCAAACCCAGGAACCAGTAAAGAGCACCTCCACTCATTCGCCCCTCCACTGGCCGACAGGAACAGCGGGCTGCGGCCTAGCAGCCCCATCTCCCCACTCGACACTCTTGCCTGGGACCAATAAGGGAAAACTACACCTGGCCGAGATCGACGGAGAGGGAGCCTCTCCTCTTCACCCCTTACGACGCACCTAGCAGCGAGGGGGGAAGACTCCCTCAACAAGAGAACCAAAAATACAGATGGGTGACCCCATGCCGGACATTCCTACTGGCGGCAACACCAGGCAAGCGCCGGTCCCACCCATGCAAGTAGCTGAAGAACCCAGCCAGCAGACACCCGGGACAGAAATTAAGTGTGGATGGGGGCTGTGGTATGTTTTAACCCACTTTCTGTTCTGCTATGCTGCTGAAATGTGGGGTGTGAGGACAGTCGTAAATGGCCTCTGCCAAGAGCAAACGGGGAGGAGACTGCTTCTGAACTGCAGGGAGACAGAAGGAGGTGGAGACAAACAATCATCTGTGGCTGAACCTTCACAAAGAACACTTTTTAAAAGACTTCTAATTTGCCAGTGAAAATATAGCAGTAACAGATTTGTGAATCTAAATTTTGGATGCACGTTTCAAGAGGCGGCAAAATCGTGTGACATGTTCTGGAAAGAAACAGCAGAAAATGTGATTTTACACAAAATGTATTGCTGCTAGAAGTATGAAACTTTCTGCACGTATCCCCATGTTGAACGCTGCAGCACTGTGTTATGATAGTGCCAGAAACATCAAAATGGCTGCAAAACCCTTGTGCGCGTCAAAACCTCCTGAAAATCGTGCTTTGTAACGCACTAAAAGATGGCTTCCCAATCTGCCACGCATGTCCGCAGTGGTGGAACAGAGATCTCACTCCTGGAATATGTCACTGGGCTCCACAACAAGTAAAAATGGAGTACAGAAGGAAAAAGCAGTGGTGCTAAATGAAACCCCAAAATCTTGCTTTAAATCCTTTTTTCTTAGTTACTGAAACTGAAGAAGCCAGTGCAAAACACCCTCAAACACCCAAAATTCTTGCTGGGTGCTACAATTCACTTATTTTAAGAAATCATTGTGAACTTGCAAGGTCCTGAAAAGCTGAGAGCATAAAGAAAATTCCACAGCAAAAGTGGCCTGTCTGTGGATCTGTCAAAAATCTGGGTGCAGTACCCTGGGCCGCCTGAATGACAGCTGTCAGTATCCGGATTAAACTTTAAACATGTATATAAACTGAAATCAAATTTTTGCAATCTAATAGGCCTGTTACTGAGAGTAACCTATGTTATAATTGTTTTGATCCCATGGTTTAAAACCTTGAATAAGTATTCTCGCTGCTATTTTGAAATCACAAGTTTGTTTTAAGCTAAGGAAAAATGCAACAGAATTAACAATTAAATCAAGCCTGGCTAAAAGCTACCAAACTGGAATATCGGGCCTTTCCCCCCACCAGGAAATCACACCAAAGTGATAATTATAGTGTTTGGAAAGAACCTGGTCTACAGAGGCAAGATGGAACAATGAACAGCTGCCACTAAGGAAATGCGGGGTGTGAGGACAGTCGTAAATGGCCTCTGCCAAGAGCAAACGGGGAGGAGACTGCTTCTGAACTGCAGGGAGACAGAAGGAGGTGGAGACAAACAATCATCTGTGGCTGAACCTTCACAAAGAACACTTTTTAAAAGACTTCTAATTTGCCAGTGAAAATATAGCAGTAACAGATTTGTGAATCTAAATTTTGGATGCACGTTTCAAGAGGCGGCAAAATCGTGTGACATGTTCTGGTAAGAAACGGCAGAAAATGTGATTTTACACAATGTATTGCTGCTAGAAGTATGAAACTTTCTGCACGTATCCCCATGTTGAACGCGCACACTTGTAGAAATTTGCTTATAAATTGGACATTGCGTTCCTGATGAAAAGGGCCAAATTTTGTGAAAAGAAGAGACAAGATCCCACAATTACGGGGTTTTGAGGGATAGCTGCTATATAAAATATGTAATCGGTATATGTGATTTGTTATTGAGGTTGCACATGTGTAAATATGTATGGTGCCAAAAGTAGATTTTGTGTTCAAGGGGCCAGGGGTGGATCCTCAGCCTCATAAAATCACACCGTAAAGGTGACGCACTGTTTTTCTCCTATCAAGGCAGAGAGGAGACTCTGACCCAATCAACTGTCAAAGGGGCGTGCTTAAAATAAACCAGCCCACACACCCCTTTATCATGGCATAAATAGAGACAGCTCACCACTCAAAAAGGACAGATTGATTCACTTACTATCCCGATGCTGGCGGAGCACCCTGCTAATGAACTTTACATATTCCTTGCTCCAGACTCCAGAAACTTGGCAAAGCTGAAACCCATTGCATAGCTGAACCATTTTCAGCTAGGCCTCATATTCTAGAACCAGATCCCCACAAACCTAAGGGGAAGCATCAAAATACACCCGGGCTGCGCTGTATTGCTTGCCTGCTAAAAGTATTATCATCTGAACCAAGAAGGGCCGATCCAGTTCTGTGCCGTGCTGTGACCAGAGCGCCTTGCTGATTGCAGATCCAATCCGATGTGCTAAGGCGTCTGTTTTAGAACCAGATCCAATTCCCTGACCAGTATCTTGACGGACCAGAATCCAGACGGTTCCGTTTAAAAACATATCTAGTGAGCACCTATAGATAGAACTGTGTCACTAGCATATGTACCTTGCTTAGTTAATCCCTATCTTATTTATTTATTTATTCGGATTTGTAGAGCGCACGTCAGCCCAGGGGCATTGTGGCGCTTGTTACAGACATATCTTAGTTGCATATACACGAGTAATACTTTATTTACAGGAGCAGGTATGACATTTGTACAAATTTACGGTGCAGTATATTTACATAGGTTAGCGAGTGTAGCGATCTTAAACCCATCCTCTCTTGTATTTAGAACTTGTATTGTTAGGAGTATTTTTAAATTGTCTGAACTCTGTCCAATACCTCCTATCTTTCTCTTCTGCTAGTATTGCTAAAAATATGTCTGCGCTGATCTTTTCTCATCTGAAAAAGGCGAGTTTCCTCTGCAGGCAGTCACCCTGATCAAGTGGCTGTGTTACTGTGGGGTATTTGTTTGTTCATAGTCATCCTCTAGTGTAAGAAATCCTTTTTGTCATTTTAAAAGTGCATTCCTGTTTTGCCTTCTTGCGCCTATCTCGAAAACAATGACCTCCACTAAAACGTCCATAACTGCCTCAGTTTTTGTGCTAGAAACAATTAGCTAACATCAGCTTTAAATCACATCTAAAACCGCATCTCATATCCATACAGTTCTCCCGTTATCACGATTATCGTGCAGTGAAAAGTTTGCTGCGAATTTCGTTTTTGGGGAAATTCTGACACGTGTAAAACAGCTTTGATTGCTCCCGACTTGAATTTTAAGATTTCAAATTGTTTCTTGGTATCAAATCATTGCTTGTGTTTGTTTGCAACCATCCAAAGTGGCTCCCATAAGAATTTATAGCAATTTCAGCCATATTAGTAGTTGTGCCCAGTCCATTCTAAGATAACTTTAAAAGCCATTCTGACAGCTTGACCGTCAATTCCGTTTTTCTCTTGTGTTTGCTGGGGGAAAGTGGGATTGATATTCTGTTTGAATTTTGCCATTCCTAAATATCTGTTCTCTCCTCCTATCTCTTTACATTGTCTATTGGGTGGGTTGAGGGGTGTTCAGGGGGAACCTTTAACCACAGTGCTATCTGATATGAACACACACACAAGTGTTATTTCTGTGCTGAATTGTTTTGCTCACTATTACTCCTTGTGTGTTAGAGATCAGAGATCATTCAGTGTTGCATCACCCCATTGGTGATTGTGTACCCATTAAAACATAGTTTGATTAAATTGTAAATACATAAATATTTTAACTTTGCAAACCAGCCTGATTCCTGGTTCAGTGTGCCGGGGGAGGGGGGGCGGTTCCAGGAGAAGGGTGTGATATGAGTGGTACATCGTTCAGAATAAACAACTTTTAGACAAAAATAAATAAGGATTTCAGTTGTGCATTACACGCTAGGCATTGACTTGGGTGTGTGCTGGATTGAAATCACTTACAGGGCCCCAGGCGGCGATCAGGGAGGATTGACTCTACCGTGTCGAGGGAACGCCACACAGACCCAGCGTAGACAGGGTCCTTCCAATTCCTCCCGCATGAGGGTCCTGCCCTCCAGCTGCGTGCAAGGCCCCGTACGTCCCTCACTTGCCTACCTTAGCAAACCGAGGTCACGGAGCCCAGGACTGGGCCTGGGTGCCGCCCCCCCCAGGGGTCACTCCAGAAGACATTACAGTCCGCCTCTGGACCCAGTTACCCATGGTCGGCACTCCTCCAGCGCGCCCGGGAGGGCCCCTGCACTTAACGCAGACCCCACACCCCCACCAGAAACCAAGCGCTACACGCCTCATGGCCTTAGGAACACCAGGGGAGAGGGAGAGGACTCCCACTTAATGTGCACAAAAAGGAGGCGCCTCAACTTCTACATGCCAGTCCCCCACCCGCTTGATCAGGACGACCGAGGAGCAATCCCCAGCGGGAAGCCCGGGTCCGGGCCCCAGGTAGCGCACTGCCCCCCGGAGGACAGCTCTGAAAATGCACACACAATCAAGACGAAGACCCCACGAAGGGCACCAGGGGGACCACCGAAAACAGGGGCTCCCCTCAAGCACCACAGCCCATAGTGCGACACGACCCGAGAGCACAACAGAAACAGACAGATCAGCCAGGGGATGCCCCATACAGTTTCCTCACCCTCCCCCCCTAAACCCCCCGAGATGTCCAGGAACAGAAATAAGGACACCCCAGGGCACCCAAAGTGGTAAAGAAAGCCCAGCAGGGGAATCCTAGAACAGATATGGGCCAGAGATACGAACACAGAGGGCCCAAAACACCAACGACTGGGGAGCAGATGTTGGTGCGGATAACAGGCAGGACGATCAGGAGAGACCGGTGACCCACTCCTCACTCAAAGGCATGTTAGGAGAAATAGTAGAGAAGATCACCAGCGCAGGATAAAAACAAATGGACAATTAGAGGGAAGACTTGGCCGAAGGGATACAAGAAATAAGAAGGGACATCAACAAGATCGACGAAAGGGTGGACACCAACGAGAGGGCCATCCAAGAGCGAACAGAGGCAGCACAGAAAGCAGACACCCTTTTGGAGACCCTAGCAGTATTTACTTATTTATTCGTTTTTGTAGAGTCGTACAACAGCCCGGGGGCATCGTGGTGCTTGTTACAGAAGGAAACCTCCTTTCCTGACATTTTAACGAAAGAACTCTCAAGAGTAGAATTCAACCTTGTACAGAAGTAGAAACAAACACGAGGTGCTCTCCCTACTTTGGAGACGGTTGAAATCTGAAGGGAGCCACAGGGGCGGGCTATTTATACCCCTACATCCTATTGGGTCAGGCGTACGCAGCCCAAAACGACATAGATGGGACACAGAAGTGTCGAAATTTTTCTTATGGAAAATGTCTGAATAAATATACTGAGGGTTCCCAGCCTGACGACGGGGAATATTCGAAGCATGTGAATCCATGAAAGATACCAACGCTGGAGAAATGGAGTTACAGTTAAGAAAAGACTCTCTTATAGGTCGTACATCATGCATACATTTTTTTGTACAGTGACCGATACAAACAGTAAAGTGATGATCAGGTGGGGAAAGAGGTTGGGGAGGGGGGCGTTAGTTGAAGAGGGAAGTTTTTAGATTTTTACGGAATGCCAGGAGGGAGGTTTCTGCTCTGTGTGCTGTGGGGAGCATGTTCCAAAGTTTGGCAGCTATGTAGGGGAAGCCTAACCCACATAGCTTCCAAACTTTGGAACGTGCTCCCCACAGCACTCAGTAGCCACCCACAACCTCGAGCTAAGGGCTGAAGACCTGTAAAACAGGTCCAGATGATCCAATATACGGGTCAAATGCTTACCGGAGACCATCCAAGACCAAGAGCTGACCCAAGCCATGAGATCCATCTTCGGAGACCTGTTGGACACCGAACAGAATATAGATATCCGATTTGATAGAATTCACAGGGTGGGCCCGAAACGCCAGAAACTAGGGGCAAGACCAAGAGACGTCTTGGTGGCATTCTACAGCTACACCCTGAAAGAACAAATTCTGGAAAAGGCCAAGAAGTCAAATCAAATCACTTAGAACGGTGCGGAAATCTATCTATACCAGGACCTATCCCAGACCACCCACAGCATGGCCCAATACCGTCTCACCTGCGAGACCAACAAGTGCGATATAGGTGGCTGCATCCATTTGCACTGAATTTCACCTGGCAGGGGAAACACCACAAAGTAAAAACATGCGAACAAGGTGCAGCTATACCGGGGATCGAAGAAACTCTCCTACCGCACCCCTCGCCATCCAGTCAAACTACCACCCGGATAACCCGACAGTGGTCGACGGTAGAGCCCAGAAGAAACAAAGGGGGCGACCACCCCTCCGCGGAAGCCTGACACCCAATGCAGACCCTGTCAAACCCGGGAGAACAGAGGAACAGAATAAATGATCCAAGATTGAGGGCACCATTTATGCAAGTACAGCATCCCTGGGGAAGGCGTTCAGTGAGCTAAGTTATGTGCTAGAGTGGCAAATGGTGGATACGATCCCACATACTTGCGGGAGGGCGGGAGGGCTTGGGAGATCCCACGTGGGGACAATCTGGACATTTACTAGGGTCTCGCTCTCGTGACCACAATGCGATGGGGAGGCTGTGCGCCAGCTGGACACACCCAGCAAAGGGAGGTGGGAGGTCTGGAGGGGGGCAGGGAGAGAGGAGCAGAAAGAGAAGGACACAGCCAGGAGCGATGGGTGGCCGACTAAGAAAACGGGAACCCGAGGGAGCAAGCCCGGGAGACCCAGAGTCATTAGCCCAGATAATAATAACCCAAGATACTGAATATGGCTCGACCAGACCACTTGAGGGTACTATCCCTAAACATTAACGGCCTTAACTCCCCACTCAAGAGTGAAAAGGTGGAGAGATACCTGAGAAAAGAGGACCCGCACATAATCACAATGCAAGAGACTCGCATACAGACACAGTCCACTCGTAGGATTAAAGTCTGAGGGTCTAAGAGAATCATTCAGAACACACAGGCCTGTAAAAAAAGGGGGAGTCCTCATAGCATTGAAAGATGGACTCGACTTACCAGTAAATGGAATGGAGAAGGACAATCAAGGCAGATATCTGGCAGTCGCACTAGAAGGAAGGGGGAGGCCTACACAGTTGCGACTCTTTAAGGGCCAGGATACCTACATATACAAAGCGCTTACTTGCCTAGGAAAGTTTGTAAAATCTCCAGTCATCTTGACGGGGGATTTCAACATGGCCTGGGACCCCACTAAAGACAGGTCTACAAAAAACCAGGGTGCTACCTTCCGGGGACCTTAAATGGAAAATACAAGAGCTGGTCCTAGTTGACACATGGAGGCTAATGCAGGGGGATAGCGATACTCTCACGCTCAAAGGTTGTGCTCCAGGATCGACTATATATGGCTGTCCAGCTTGCTGTTGGGCAAGGCCACCGACTTATCACTGGGAGTGATCACCCTTTCCGACCACACGCCAATAACCCTAGTATTGAAAAGGAACAGGGCCCCCCCGGCCCTTTGGAGATACCCAGCCCAGCTTTTCAAAGATCTAACCTTAGTGTGAGAAGTGATGGAAGAAATCGAAAGCTTTATCAGGGCCAACAAAATAGGGGACACCTCCTGCCAAACCTGGTGGGACGCACTCATGGCGACAGTCAGAGGCAGGATCATAGCGATTAAAGCAAGACGCATAAGAGAGCCGAGGCTGGAGGAAGCTCATCTGGAAGTGAAATTAAGAGATAATGAGCGAAATGGGTCCGAAACAGACTCCCGCTATGAAAAGGTAGTACAGGGCGATACAGGGACAATTAGACACCATACAAACTAGGGCGGCGGAGCATAACGTGCTGCGCCTTAAACAAAAGTACTATGTCAAAGCCAACAAAGCAGACCGTCTCCTAGCTAAAATGTTGAGGAAAGAGGAGGGGGATAGAACAATCCTGAAAATCAACCAACAGGGAGGCCAGAGCAGCACTAAAACTGAAGACCTAGAAAGGGAGTTTATGAAATTCTATACCACTTTGTACAGCTCTGACAGCCCATCCTTAGAAGGCCAGGAAGCTTACCCAAGGGAAATTGATCTACAACGTTTAATGGGTGCAGAGAGGGACACTCTGGAAGGGGAAATCGCGAGGGAATCGACAAAGCCCCAGGCCCGATGGTTACGTAGCAGAGTTTTACAAAACTCACAAAGAAGCACTAATACCTCACCTCGGGAACCTGTTCATTCACATAGGGCAGTCCAACACACTACCAACATCAATGGAGGAGGCTAAGGTGATATTAATCCCCAAAAAAGGAAAAGACCTGGGTGAGTGCGGGTCATATCGCCCCATTGCATTAATAAATGTAGACTCTGTAATCCACACCAAAATCCTAGCCACCAGGCTAGAGACGATCCTCCCTAAACTTGTCCACGTGGACCAATCGGGCTTTTCCAAGGGAAGACATACAGGAGACAATATAAGAATAGCCCACCTAATTGAAAAAGTCCAGAAGAGAGGAATCCCCACTCTCCTCCCAGCCTTCAATGCTGAGAAAGCCTCTGGTCGGGTGGAGTGGGGATTCCTCTTTGAAACCATGGTTAAAAAGGGCTTCGGACCACATTTTGTTTTGGGGAGAGTCAGAACGAACTATCAGCACCCCCTCCTCCGGCTTGCGATAAATGGGCACATCTCTGACCCGGTTGATATGGAAAGGGGCACGAAGCAGGGATGTCCGCTGTCCCCCATTCTGTATGCCCTGCATTTGAAACCCTTCCTTGCGACTATAAGGGATAATGAAAGCATAGCAGGAATACCCTTTGGAGGGGAGACGCACAAAATTGCTGCCTTCGTGGACCATTTGATCCTCACAATGACCCGACCAGACGAATCCCTGGGAGCAGTGCAAAGGGAGCTCGACCGCTTCCGAAATCCTTAACCTTACCCTCACTGCTGCACAAGCACAGATCTTAAACTCCTTCCAATTCAAGTGGGTAGACAACTCTATAACTTACCCAGGGGTAAAGCTGACCAAATCAGTGAGCCATCTATACCCGGCTATCCAACCCCCCTCCTAGAGAAACTCAAATCAAAACTGATTGACTGGGGCCCGCAGGCCATATCCTGGCTGGGCCGTATAAACGTCCTGAAAATGGTTGTGCTACCGCAAACCCTCTACCACTTCACATCTCTCCCTACCGACATACCACCCCGCTTCTTTAAAAACCTGCACAAAGCAACAGATAAATTCATCTGGAGCAATAAACCACCGAGAGTGGCAGCAAAAGTAATGAGATAAACCATAGCAATGGGGTGTTTGGGAGCGCCAGAGTTCAGGGCATACTACATTGCTACCCAAACAAGGGTCATTAGAGATTGGCAAACAGACGACAGAGGGAAAACATGGAGAACCATGGATAGGGCAGTCGCGTGGGCCCCATTGGAGGAAATCCTCTGGAAGGCAAGACCAGATAGATCAGAGCAAATGTATGCTAGTCTAATCGTAGGAACAGTGGGCAAGGCATGGGACGCTGCAGTGAACATAGTTAGCATTATTTCCTTCCCCTCGCCTTATACACCACTCTTTGGCAACCCACAGTTCACCCCTGGTCACAAAACGTCTGTGTTTCACGCGTGGGAAAAAGACGGCTGGCACAGTCAGGCACATGTTCGCCGGGAACCAGATTAAAACCTTCGAACAATGCAAAGCGGGCTTTGGTCTAGGGGAAAATCAAAGATTTGCATATGTCCAACTGAGACAATGGCTGGCACAACCAGATATGAAGCACGCAGGGTCCCGCGTGCTGATGCCGTTTGAGAAATACCTAAACACCAATGCAGGCGAGAAGTAAGTGGTAGCGAACATTTATAGGCTTGTCAAAGAGGGGGAAACTCCGCCGACAGCTTATATATGGGGAAATGGGAAGCAGAGGCAGGATCTACAATAGACGCAACTGAATTGGCAAAACTCTGGGGGCAAATACCAAAACTGATGAGATCGCTCCAAATTAGAGTATGAAGCGAATCGTGCAGGGGCACTTAATCCCAGTCAGTCAGAAACCATAAAATATACCCTAAGGTGACTCAACAATGCTGGAGGAAGTGCGGAAAGATAGGCACCTGGAGCCATATATGGTGGGACTGCCCAAAATTAAACTAGTACTGGGAAACTGTCCACAAAGCAATTGAGCAGGTGTTGGGAGTCAAGTGTTGAGGAAACAGGGGGTTAGCCATGATGGGGTAAAACGGGCCCTTGGGTAAATCCGGACGAAGGCGGTTTGTAAACTTTACATCATGATGATGGCGACAGCACTGGTCCTAGCTTGCAAATGGAAATCTATGCAAGTCCTCCTAGACCATGAATGGATTGCACAACTATGGGCACTCCTCGCCATGGAATGGCTAACATACTCGCTACAAGGGGACCACTCCAAATTCAACACAGAATGGGAAACGTTGCTGAGATACTTCAAAGACGGTGCGCGCCGGGCATGGTGCCCCAGAGCTATGGCCCTCTTGGGAATAATTGCCAACCGGAGGACGAGGACCTGTAAAAGACACAGAAATAACTGTGCCACTAACCAAAACAGTGGAGACAACAACTCAACGAAGTAGCCCCAGCCCAATACCCGAGTCTTGCAAGAGCTGCTCTGGACCACAGGGGAGGGCAGGGGAGAGGGGGGTGGAGGGTGGAGAGTTGCTGTTGTAAAATTTGAATACTCCGAATAAAAACTTATTGGAAAAAAATGTATTTATCGATTTTATTAAGCACATACCAAGCTGGAAAGCAACAGAGCAGTGTACATACAATTAGGGAGAGATGAGTAGGGCTGAGAGGATAGCTCAGCGGCAACATAGACGTCCTCCCAGCAGCATGGGTTTCAATACTCAATCCCGTGCTTAGAGGCTGGTGTCCGCTATAACACTCAATTTAAAAAACTTTTTTTCTTTTTTTAAGGGTGCAGCGAAACTCCAGAAGGTCAAAGGTTCAAGTGCAGCATTCAGTGATTGAAATGATTTTGTTTGAAGAGTATGGTCTTTACTCAAGTGTAGGATGACGGGGCCCAGTCTTCTCTCCACTGGTAACTTATTCCAGAGAGAGGAAACAAAGCAGAAAAGTACAGTTCCCTGGCTTTTTCCCTTCTTGCATTCTTTGTTTTAATCCTGGCGATGTGGCGCTTTGTGGTGCACTAGCATCTGCGGAAGGTTCATTTCTCTGCCATGTAAAATTGTGTCTTGGTTGCGACATCCTTGAAGGGGTAGCCGATGCAGGTGCTTGAGGATGGGGTGATGTGGTCAAATGTTCTTCATATGCTGTTCAGAAGGGTCAAGATGGCAACTGGGACACCTACGAATAGGGCTCGGCCACCATCCAGGGTGGAGATAACCACATGTTGGACAGCTGATCTGAAACTCAGGACAGGGATGAAAGGCTTGACTTCTCAGAGGAGCATAAGCTGGTACCATGTTGCTTCTGTCTTACTGTGTTTTGAATGATGGGTCACAGTTGCTAGTAAAGCAGAGAGATTTTTCACTGAGTGAGAGTTGGGGCATGAATAGTCACGGTTCATGCAGTCTACCAATTGTGGACTTGGGCATGGTTGTTGTGATGTCCTAGGAGAATGAATTTGGACTTTGTAGTTTGTGCTTCAGATAGTCACTAGACCTCTAGGCTAGAAATAGGGGCAGGCATTGCTTGAGTCAATAGATGTTGTCGATGCAGTTAAACTTTAGATAAAGCTATGCGTCTTCTCCATATTGTTTGAATGTTGGTGTGGGCGAGGAGTGTCTCCCCTGCCCCCTCGCCACTGTTCCAGTGTCCAGAGGATGTCAGAGGACAGGATGGAGTCTTTTGGAGCTCTGCAACTTACTGGACACCATTGGAATCTGCGTTGGCCCATCTGGATGAGTTGGTCTGTGTTGGAGAGTTATAGTCCGAACCACTGTAGGATTGATTAATTGAAGTCCATGCACATGAGGAAGTTTAGGCGAACTTCATGGTCAATGTTATGTTAAGTTATGTTCACTTATTAAGTGGTTATTCGCCCAAGGGCATCATGGCGCTGAAAGGAGAGAGAATAACCTTGACTACATTCACAATCTTAAAACAGATAGGTTTTCAATGTCTTTCTAAAGATAAAATGTTTTGAAGATTTTTTCAGGGTCAACTAAGGCTGTTCCATAGTTGAGCCGAGGCAACAGAGAAGGCTCCCCGACCAATGCGAGAACGTCTAAATAGTGGAACAGCAAGTAGGCACGCAGTAGCAGAACGAAAAGGCCGTGTAGGAAGGTAGTTGGACAACTTATTGCAGAGATATTCAGCACCTTAGGCACGCAGGCCATGGTGTACCAATCAAAGGGCCTTAGCCAGTGCAGAAAACGCAACACAGGAGATATATGGGAACCATATGGGGAGCCAGTAGCAACCCGGGCAGCCATATTCTGCCAAACGGCAGCAGGATTTAATAGGGGAGAGCCGAGGTCTGCTCTCCTGTGCCCGCTGAGAACAGCGGAGAGAGTACCACTCCTAACTGGGAAGCTCGGCCCCTAGTCAGCCACCATCTTTGCTACTGGATAGGGTCAATGATTAACTCGTTTTGGTTTAAGCGTCCATTGAGCGCACAGTTCTTCTGCCTTCATCTGTGTCCAAGTCAGCACAGCCTCACTCTCTTTGGGTCGCTGAACTGAGCTTTTCCTAGTTTCCTGTTTCTAAGGTGCCCGGTGCTGCTCCGGGAGGGACTGGGCGGCAATGGAGATGTCAGAATGGTGTAAGGCGAAGAGACAAGCTGTAACTCCAGCCCGGAGTAACAAATGACGTGTGCTTGGATTACGCTGCCAAAGGGTTGCCCCAAGGGGAGGCACGCCATCACTCTAAAGACATCGAGCGGACCAGGCAGGAAAGCAGTCCAGATCGATCACCCAGCCGGACAGAGTGCAGCGTGGATGGCAGGAGAGGGCCCTCTTCCCGAAATATGGATACGCTGACTTCAGGAGAGTTGTGATTTCTATTTTCCTCCCATAGGACTCTGTTGTGGCCTAGTTTAAAGGCACCATCTACATATCCGAACACTCACAGGTCGTGAATCAAATCAGACTGCATTGATGCGTCCCATGCAGGAAGCTTGGAGTGACGGAAAGAAATACATTCCCCTTTACGATTACAAGCTGGTTCACCCTTCATTCGCCCCCTCCCCAACCCCCCCCCCCCCCGCCCCAACAGCCAGTGAGGCTGACGATCACGTGGCAATGTGGCCACATGGGTCTAGGGAGTTAGTTAATTGTGAGAATAACAGGTGAAAAAGGCCACAAACCTAACACTACAGCAGTATCCATATAACACGCTATCCATCCCTTCATGCACACAGGCTGTTCAAAAACCTCCTTAAGGTCCACTTTTCTTACCTATAGGCAGCAAACCATCACAATTGAATACTAAAGAATGCAAGGCCCAAACATAGAGACCATATGAAAAAAAAGAATCAAGAGTTTAGTGCAAGGCTCTGCTTGGTAGGGCTGCTGTGCGCCAGGGCTAAAGTATTAATGTAGACTTATGCCTTCTCGCAGATTTGAATTTTTTGTATTTGTGTTGAACATAAACCTAGTTGGAACGCGCTGTACAAGCTATTTTACGTTCAAAGAAGTCGGCGGGATAGGTATCCAAAGTGCCTCCCTATTGCTGCAAGTCACAAGGCTGGCTGTAAACCCCAGTCCAATGACGCATCCAGCTGGTTAACTGGTTGTCATTGCAAGCCTTTTGGTGTTGAAGATGTCTAAAAGAAATAATCTGTCAAAGCAATAGCCTTCCAGATTCTACCTAAATAAGGAAATCCTGCTACCCAATCTGGGAGAGGTCTTCATCAAACTCGTTAGCTAACCGTGTAAATGCTCCTAGTGTTCACCTACCTTACTTTGCAGCATGGGAATCAGCAACTCCTGAGCAAGTTGCCGCACTAAAAAGATTCTGGTTTGATGTGTTTTTGCCCTGTGAGCAGGATTAAAAGCCCTTACCAGCGAAATGTTGGGACTCCTTTGCTGTGGGCACATCTAATGAGCCACGATTAGCCATAGGTCTCATAAGGTTCTTCTTCTGCTTCTGCCATTAGCACCTTCACACCCCTCTCTAATCATACTAAAAACTGAATACCTGCAAACAACTCAGACACTGGATCCCATTCTTATGGACAGAACAAGCCTAGTGCACATATCAAAGCACACCCAGAAAGCTCCCATGCACAGCCGACTGTTCCTCCTGGTTCTGCATGCATCAACAGATGAGCAAATGTTCTATCCTATCCCTTTCTCACTCACTAAGCAACCCTCCCCACTTTTCCTAAAGAGCCACGTGAGTGCCTGGAGACCATGCAAAAGGAAGTGGTGCACGGTATAAATGAACATAACATTTTCCCAGAAAGCGTAAATACCCATTCCACTCTGGGAAATGGAAGCAGTAAACTCTATATTCTAATTGTCTCAGGTGTTAGTTTTCTGATACGTTTTTAAAGGAACATTTTAAATACTCCTCGAATGAAATTATTACTGCTGAAGCACATATTTTGTTACTAGACCCGGTCATTGTTTAACTCGTGTTGCAATTTTAATTTATGAGCGGGCTGTTCTAGTCTCTTCTATGCCCCTGTGATCCAAACGCACTGTACCAAATACACTTTTAAGTCGAAAATGCTTTCTGTAGCCTTCTTTGTCTTGTGGAGCTTCAGTGGTTTACAGTCTGTGTTCTACTTTTAATCTCAGTGGTACAACCAGATAAGGGATCTGCAACCTTGCCCTAGCCAGCACAGTTAATAGTGAGGAGTCATGGGAGTTGTAGTACAAAACATCTGGAGAGTCGCAGGTTGAAGACCCCTGACGTAGAGGAATGGTTGGTGCAACATTGCCGGTGCGCCACAGATTAAAAACGGGCCTGATGCTTTTAAAGGGCGTGGTTTCTTTAAGCATACACTGCAGCCGCCAAAGATGAGTTTCATTGGAGGTTTGGTTGCATTCAGAATTTCAGGACCTGGTCACAGGCCCTTCCCACTGTTCAAACAGGACAGAGTCAATTAGAATGATCAGGGCACATGCAAATGCAGATAAACTCAATACAACCGCCTTTTGTTCAGCTGTTGCCCCAGCTTGGCTTAATCGTGCTCTTAAAATTCCTTTGCATAATGCAGTCGTGTGCTATGTGTTATGTCGCAGGCTCCTGTGAGGGGTTAGCGCCTGGTCCTTCAGAAGGGTCCTCGGTCCGTTAGAGTCCTACAATGCACATACTTATGTATGACTCAACCGCAGGTTTGAAGGCCATATATCACTGGGGGCATACTGAGGGACTTGTTGCTTTGGCCTTCCACTTTACCAAAGTGGGGCCAGTACGTTGGACAGCTGCTGCAAAGATGTGTGCGTAACTTTTAGGATAATAGAAGGGCAGACTAGCAGTGGATGCACCAGGTTCATAAAATAAATCCCTCCGAGTAAGGTAAGGGCAATGACACATCTTCTGCTCCTAGCCTACAGTACTCTTATTTAAAGGGTAAGTAGAAGACCTGAAAAGCCAATGACGTTAAGGGCGTGACGACTGCAGTAAGAGTAGCTATGCAGAGAACTGCTTCTCATTTGACCCTTTATTCCGTGACCAAGTGCTTGTAAGATAGCTCAGCGAGTTAGGCAATGCTTCACAGATATGCACGAGCTTGCAGTCACATGATTGAATTCCATCAGAGATGAATCGGGTGTTTATTCTGCCAAGGTTATTACATTGAGTAGCATTACATTGTTTAATGATGCTAACTATTGCACTGCATTTAAGCAGGAGGTTGTGATGTTGACTTGGAACACTTTTATGTATTGAACCAACTCGAGGGGGTTATACATTGCAGTATTGAGGTATAGTGATGAGGAACTAGAGACACCGTTTATTCAAAGATGCACAGTGTTCCTCAAGGTATCTCCATTCTCTTAGTTATGATGATAGCCCTTTCCAGATCAAAGATGGCTGATATCGTTCCAGATCAAAGATGGCTGTAATCTGAACTCTTGTTTGTCTGTCACCTATTTGAAATTCGCGATATCCAAGAGGGCCCTTTCACTGGACTGATGGAGGCCTGTTGGAACATATATTTGGAACGTTGTATAGATTATAGACTAAACATCCAATTTTAAATCCAGTTTTGCTTTTTATTTCGACAGTGTACTGATGCGCCCACGGCAGGATCTTACCATAGTTTGCCAGCATTTGGGGCCAAATTGAAATATACCAATAAGGCAGTGTGGACGTCAGGGGTGTTGCTAGGTTTGTAAACGTTCCGGGAGTATGCTAATGTCAGGACTCTGGGCTAGCTACCCTTTTGGTTGTAGCCACTGAGCTTCTATGCAGGGCTACAGCCAAAAGACTCGGGCTATAGCCCCCCCAGGCCCTTCCAAGCAGCTCCTCTGGTGGACGTCTTTGATATGGACTATTGCAACATTATAGCCTTGGTTTAATAAAGACACCTATTACCATTGCACTTTTTGTGGGATGGTGTCAGTGGTGTGTTTTAACAGTGGTAGTTAAAAATAAAGTATGGCAGTGCCCAACCCGATCATTTTTAATGATAGGTCTATGTGGGGATTTACGTGACCTTCTGCTATTGAAGAATCATTTTTCAAAACCTGGTTTCCTATGTTGTGTCAACGTTGAATACCAAATGCGGGACGCTTTTACTATTTTATGCTGAATTGTATTGTGCTGGGGTGCCCGTTTTTTAGACTGTTATCCCGTGATTTTTGTTTAAAACATAAATGTCCCTCACCGATTGTGGCAATCTGAGTCCCACAGCTGTTATCACAAACCATGTCTAGAATCCTACCTTCAGTGGAACCTGTTGTATAGTTAAGCCTCTGGAACAAGCAGAGTGTGGGTTGTCTATTTCGAGTTAAACCTTAAACTTGCAAAAGCCTTACAATTAAGACATTGGTCCCTTTAAATTGTAGTAAGTGCAATCTCGTTGTTTGGAGCCAAAACTGTGTTCTTGTTGTAATAGTTACAGAGTAAGTATCATTTTTATTGCTATGATAAATTTGTAAAGGTTAGCATTTTAAAATGATTAGCCACTAGTGTAATGCGCTTAATGTATGTCCCTTTGCAGTGGGAGTGTCGCTATGAGTTTTTGTATTGCTAGTTGAGACTGAGACTCCCAAAAGGAAGTGGAGGCGAGAAGGCGATTAGCAGGATTATCATGCATAGAGATGGTGCCATCTCCTAGTGTGTCGTACAGACACAGCATTAACCCCCAATGTAACTCGCAAGGAACTAGTCGTATGCACATTTCTTTGATTGTCTAGAAACTGTGTATACAGGACTGTTGCCAACCTTAAAGGTGTATCGAAAGCTTTCTTCTAAAGACTTCACCCATTTAGGACTTTTTTTCCATTAAAGAAGCTCTAGATACAGACTTGCCAATGAGACTTCCTGCATTAGAAAGGCTGAAAGGAAGGAGAGGGGGTTGCTCAGCCTTTGCACTCTGGTTGCCTGCCTGTCCTGGTTAATGTTTGACTAGCCTCAATGGACCAGAGAGGAGCTGTTACTCGGGTATTATGTAACTTGTACCCTGCGCTCTGTTGGATTCTGACTCCGCTATTTAGTGGTTTGGAGCCATGGACAGTAGAGGGTACCCATTTTCCTGCAGAGTGCTGCCATATTGCCCGCTTTCTGTTTAGTGCCAGTCTGGATAATGACAGAGGGGCAAGTGCCAGGAATGTGTTGGTTGTCCTTTCTTGGCTCTGCTAAATCCTCCACTTACTGAACTAACCCCCCCTCCCCCCCGTGTCCGAATTTCACTTTTTAGCCCAAAATAAAACTTATTTTTAACCTGTACTTGCGACAGTTCATTTTCCCTCAAACTGTTATTAATTTTTCAAACTAAGTGTAGAATATTTTAACTGGGCACATCTAATTCACCTTTCCTCTATACTATATGGGGGTGTCCCTTGCTAGGGTCGGGAACTGAACGTTTTTCACCAAAAAAAAGTATTTTTCCCTTTCAATTTAGTCAAACGCATGGCCCCGGTGGCATGCGCTCCCTTGACTCTGCCATCTAGCGCCACACCTTAGTCCTCTTTTCCACGTCGACGGGAGCGGACATAGTTCACCTACGCTGTGGTTGAGGCCCTTCCCCCCCCCCCCTCCTAATTTCACGTTTTTGGAGTCTTCCCCAGGGATATTTGTCTCTCTATTTTATTATTTATTACTAATCAAGATGTATATTTATATACATATTTATATACATGTTAAATATTGTTAAATTTAGAGTGTCCTCCAGTACCTCGCCCCTCCCCGGCACATGTCAGCCGCGGCAGGCTTTAGTAAGTGCCCGCCCTGTGATGGATCCTTTCCTATGTCAGACATGCACGCGCTCTGCCTCTGGTGCCTCGACGAAGACCACGGCTGGGATACGTGTACGGTGTGCAAAGCCCGAACTCCCCCTTCACCTAAGAACCGTTTGGCAAGGTGGCGGGAGCTGTTCTGCAGATCTCCACAGAACATATCAAGATGTACGTACATAGAAAAACAAAAACCAAGGTAAGTGTTCTATTCACCAAAGCACACCACAAAGGTGACTCCTTCCCCGGGAGGCGATCAAGTGGGAGGGGCCAATTAGGCTCTATCACCAGCAAGGGTGCTGATGCTCTCTGAGCTACCGGCTTCACGGCTGAGGGGTCCACGGATCCTCCCGGTCCCAGCGCTGAGGGGCTAGACGGCTCTAATACCGGGGAATCCCCTGAGGGGCTCTGCTCTATTACCGTCCCAAGCCTGAGGGGGAACCTACACACACCATGTTGGAGGGTAAATATCCTACCAGGTCCACACCTGAGGCGCAGGGAAGGTCCGAGCATACACGCACAAGCAAACAGGCGGAGACCAGAGCCAGTACCTGTGTGGACACAAAGGCAGCACGTGGCACAGTACTGGACAAAATGGCATCGCAATCAGACAAAATGGTGGCACATGCAGAAACACGCCAATCCACTGAACCCCAAAAACAGGAATTCAGAGAGTGGAATGGTCTCCCATAAGCACGCTGCAAGTCACCTGGTGCACGTCTTACCCAGTGCCATTGGGAAACATGCACTACACAGAAGTGGGTTTTCTCAAAGCAGGCACAGCACGGGAAGAGCACAGCAGTAGACGTTGGTCACCCTGTCTGTGTCTTTCTCACACTGATATCTCCTCAAAGCGAGGTATACTGAGGGGAATCATCCAAGACATGATTCTGTCTACGCTTCCGCATCCCCTCGGCTCCAATCCAACCAACACCGGCTCGAACGCCTAGGCTCAGCGCCTTCTCAACTCACTGAGTCCGGCCCCTGCTCAGTCTAGCACTCTGGTCCAGTCCCCTCCGCCTTTGGGCCCCCAGGCCACTGCACTCCTGAGCAGGCCTCCTGCAGATAATGCAGACCCACAAGACACAGCAGATCAGGGTGACACGGTCGAGGAGGTTGAGCAGGACACACTTTCTCCAATGACTTTCCTCGATAGGCTAGCCGGAGTGGCGAAATACCTGGGCATTCCTCAGCCGCAAAAGGAGCAACCAGAAGCGGGGGTCCTAGCGGAGGGTTTTACCCATCCGTTCAACCAAGGATCTGGCATTCTGCTCCTAAAAGATGTGGATGCTCTGGCATGGAAGGGCTGGACCAAACTCCATTTTACAGTCAACTAACAAGCAATTGGAGGCAAAGTATAAGCAGGCAGAGGGGGGTCTCTTCTCCTGTTGGTACACCCACACCACATTTGTCGGTCTTTGCGGCAGCTTCCATGTACTCCAAACCGCAGACATCCACTACATCCTAGTCTACTTCAGCATTACGAAGCAAGGAGCAGAAGCTTCTGGAGGCCTACGGAAAAAGGTATACTTCCAACGCAGGCCTCCACCTGTGAAAAGCTAACACTGACGCCATGCTGGCAGCCGCAAATCAAAGGCTATGGAGGGAGATTGCAGATTTCCTCATGGAGTTGCCAGCTCACAAGCAGGCGTCTTTCAAGGTCAGTTTGGCCGAAGCCAAAATTGTGGCACAGGACTCGATGGAGTCCTCTGTGGCACACATTGACACGGCAGGTAGAGCCATTTGTGTGGCCACAGATATGACGACAGCGTAGCTCAAGGCCACCAGGTTCCATCCGGGCATGCAAGACTGCATCTTCAACCTCCCTTTTGAAGGATGGGACATGTTCGTTTGTCCATGGATGAAGAGTTGGACAAGAAAAAGAACAGTTCCTAGACAGCCAAGTCCATGGCTATACTTGCAAAGCCAGTATCCAAGACCTTCGGGCAGGGGCAATGCTGGTCCGATAGGGGTTGCATGTTGGGCAGATTCAGGGGGGTCCGGGATCGGGGAGTTAGTCAGCCTGACGGGTCCCCCGGCCAGCACAGGTGCAAACAGCAGCACACAGGCTTCTTCCAGTCCCCCTCCAGGCGCCAGCCTCAGAGGCAAAGAAGCAATTACAAGATCATCAAGGTCCATAGTTCACCAGTTCTCCTGCCCTTCCCCTTCCCCTACCCACCGATCTGGACACCATCTCTCCTTGCAGAAATCAGCTCCCTGGTTGTGAGCGGAGCTGTAGAGGAAGTTTTATCGCAGAGAGGCTCAGGATTCTACTCTCATATCTTCACAATACAGAAGAAGCAGGCAGGCCTGAGTGTTTCGGGATCTATCCTTAAACTTTTTGTGCGAAACTGCTCTTCAGCATGCCCATCTGTGCTCACAAATAACTTAAATAAATAAAGCAACGGAACAGGAGGTTTTTTCAAAGTTCCAGAGAGACAGTTTTATTTCGCTTTAAACTACCCGAGCATGGTGTTCAATCATCCATCTGGGCTTTCTACCGTTTCTCCCCCTCTGACCAGAACAAACAGCTTTATACATTTCAACACACATCTTTGTGACGGGTCATAAACTCATGGGCTAAAAGTGGACAGCGACCAGGATCTCTGCTTACCCCACATAGCTGTCGTTTTGGCTAATTTAACCCACCGGCCTACTTCACGAGCACATGTGAACAGTCACTCCAAACAAGGAAATTCTGTTTTATGCAATCTAAGGTCTCTTTAAATCACATGTGCAGCCACCTAATTAGAGTAGCTATGTCGTACGACTTCCAAAGTGCTTATAATTTTAATACATATTGTTCACACTTTACTTACCCCTCCAATAATTCAAGATGTTTACTCCAGAGCTGATAGCAGAGTCTCTGTGTGTGGGGGGGGAGAGGGGGAATGGACATGCTCCCTGGACCTGAAGGATGCATACCTACACATGCTTAAATGGCAGCCCCACCACTCCTTTCCCCGGTTCTGGGTTATGGGCTCCCACATCCAATACGACGTTCTCCTGTTTGGGCTCAATTCAGCCCCAAGGGTATTCACAAGACTCGAGAATGTGCTGGCTGCGCTACTCAGGTTGAAGGGTCACTATATGTACCCATACCTTTATGACTGGTTGGTCAGGGTGGAATCACCAGGGGAGGTGAGGACTGCTGCCTCCAGACTACTGGATATTCTTTACGAACTGGGGCTTTCTATCAAGCTTGGAAAGGCTCGGCTCCAGCCCACACAAGCATTGGTCTTCCTGGGCCTCAGGTGGAGGATACCAGCAGATCTTCCCCAACATGGAGAAGGTGGTAGCTCTCAAAGCGGCTGCTGGTCATTTTGTCAGCAGGTCGGAAACCTCAGACTGGTGGTGCCAACACCTTCTAGGGATTATGGCGGTTGCCTCCTGGCTTTGCCGCATACCAGGCCCAAAATGAGGAGAGTGCAGTTACGCTTCTGAGCATCATGGAACCAAGAAACGGGCTCTAAAGCAGCATTAGTCGCCATCCCTATGCATCGCCACCAGGATTTGGTGTGGAGGAGGCTGGGCACCAATCTTATGGCAGCCAGACATTCGGATACCCCCTGCCTGCATATACCATTATGACAGACGCCCCCTGCACGGGTGGGGAGCCACGCTGGGCGGCCACAGTGTACATGGTCTGTGGAAAAAGGAGGCCCAGAAGAGTCCCATCAATTGGCTCATACCGATGGCCATATGGCTGGCTCTCGGGGCCTCCCTTCCTGAGATCAAGAAAACCCCAGTTTGTATTCAGATGGACAGTTCCACCTGCATGTACTACCTCAAAAAACGGGGGTGGGGGTACCAGATCGCCTCCCCTGTGCAGGCTCACTATCGACATAAGGGAATGGGCCATCGCCCACAACATATGGCTTTCCTCAATCCATCTTCTGGGGGAGTCCAACCTGGAGTCGGACAGACTCGGCAGGCTTGGAGTGGACACCTACGAGTGGCAGACGAACAAAAAGATCTTACAGGAGATCTTCAGCAGGTGGGGCAGCCATACATAGACCTAATCGCCACGTAGCAGAACCGGAGATACCAGCAGTTTATTTCCTGGCTGTGACGGGGCACAAGCTCGCTGGGGGATGCCTTGCAACTTCAGTGGTGCGAGATGTGGGCTTACTGATTCCCTCCTTCTCCTCTTATCCACAAAGTCATCTGCACGATCAGAGAGGCTCGTCAACTGAGGCTAATTCTGATAGTGCCACAGTGGCCGGCCAGAACATGGTTCTCGGACCTCATATGGCTCTCGGATCCGCCCCTGGTGCCTTTCCCAGTCGGGACACATTGCTCCCATCTCAGCTGAGGGGTGGGGGCAGTAGTGCACCCGTCCCTGGCGAAATTAGCCCTAGCAGCCTGGTTCCTAAGCACATAACTCTGAAGCATGTTCACCTTTCTCAGAACAACCTGGAGATTATCCAGAAGGCAAGAAGTGTCTCCACCGGAAACCAATACAGAAACAAATGGACCAGATTCTGCTTCTTGGCGAAAGAAAGAGGTGTATACCCATTGATGTGCACACTGGATCAGGTGCTGTTGTTCTCGGCACACCTAGCAGAGTTGGGCGTTCAGGTCGACACATGCCATACATACCTAGCAGCCATAGGGGCCTACAAGAGCTCGGGCAGTGACTCATTCTCCTCCACTTCCAACCTTACGGTCAAGAGGCATCTAGTGAGACCAGCGAGATTATAACCTCCTATTGGACAACCACACAAGGTCTGGGACCTCACTGTGGTTCTAGGCGCCATGACGTATAAACCATTATAGCCCATGGCTTCCGTCAACATCAGATTGTTCACAATCAAGACAGCGCTGCTTTTGGGCCTTATGTCAGCGCGCAGGATCAGTGATATTCTAGCACAAGTGGCATCGGAGCCTTATACCACGTTCCATCTACACCCACCCCTTGTTTCTCCCAAAGGTGGTGTCTTCTTTTCACCTCAATGAATAAATAGTCCTTCCAACTTTCTTCCCGAATCCTAAGGAGGAGGCAGACGTCAAGAGAGCCCTTAAATTCTACCTGGACAGGACAAAGGGCTTCTGCAAGTCAGATGCATTGTTCATCACCTTCGGTGGTTCAAAACCAGGTTGTCGGGGGTCAATAACGAGGTGGCTGGTCATGGCCGTTGAACAGGCCTACAAGGGACAGCATTTGAAGGCTCAAGCAAACATGCACGCTCATGCGGTCGGGGCCAAGGCAACGGCGGTCGCCTTCCAGAGGTATGTGCCATGGCAAACAATCAGCAGGGCTGCTTCTTGGGCTACCCCCTCAGCTTTCTGCAAGCATTATTGCCTAGACGGCAGTGCAAATCATACGCGGCCTCTGGGCAAGCAGTCCCGAGAAACCTGTTCTCTTAGGGATGGCAACATCTCTCCTACCTGGGGCTTCAATCAGTGGTAATCGCCCATACGGTATGGAGGAAATGGGACGGGACGTAGGAATAATTAAGTTACTCACTGTAGTTACTAACATACTCCTACCAAAACCCTTTCCTCCATATGCCCCCCTTAATAAGCAATGTTGTTGAGCAGTTTAATCTAGCCGACGCATCAAAGGGGACTGAGGTGTGGCACCGAAGGGCGGAGTCAACAAGTGCACGCTCCAGGGGCCACGCCCCTACGCGTGACTAAATTTGAAGGGGGAAAGATTTTTTTTCTGGTGAAAAAAGTTCTGTTCCTGGCGAGGGACGCCCATACAGTATGGAGGAAAGGGGACTAGGAGTACGTCAGTCACTACGGTGAGTAACTTCGAATTTCCCCTTTATTTAATAATGTTTGTTTTCTGAATCTGGGACCCCAATTTAATGGAATTGATTTCCCATAGCTTCCCTCCCCTTTTCGAGAGGAAACATGCAGAGTTGCACGTGTCTTTTTATTAACCAAATAGAAATAATTGAATAAGATTACAGATAAACAAATTGTTTTCATCATTTGCCTTTATTTTAGGAAACAATCAACTCACTAGTCACTTTAGTTTTCCAAAGCCGCAGATATGGATATGGAAATGGAAACTTTAGTAACACACACCTTCAACATAGGTATCTATGCATTTAATTCACCCTGCGAATGCAGACACCACAGATTGGGATGCATGAGAGTCCAAGAGCAATCTTTCATTTGTGAAAACAAATTAGTTATCCACTTCTTGCTACTTCCCCCTCACCAGATTCCTCTCTGGTATGAGTCAATTGATACAATCCTTATATCATGAATAATATTTGAATTATTGATTTTTCCCTTTAACTCACATTTATATTAAATTATCTTTCCATCTCAACATAACAGGCTTGTCACTACGAATGTGAGCACATGTGACAGATTAGCATGTTTGCCTATTTCACATATTAAAACTACATTTACAATACTCATTTTTGGTCCATCTAATAGAGGATTTTCAACCCCCAAATAGGTTTTCTAAGAGGTTCTGGTCCAGAGATGCAGGCAATATAAAGAATTCAGAGTACATTAAAAGGGCATTTTCGTTGATAAAAAATATGGCACTTTTCTTCTGCCTAGATACAACACTAGCTACATGGTAATTTTCTGATGATTTGAACCTGGACCATATGGACTTTATGGCCCAGTGCCTGGCTGATGAACAATCCTTTGTAATTTGAATATCTGTGGATTTGGGTGTTAGTTCTGTCTCCTCTTGAGAAGTTTCCAGACTTGTAGTCATGTCAAGTGTTCAATTATTGGCCTCAGGAAGACCTGTGAGATGGTGTTTATAGATTAAACTGAAGAGGACCACTGATTCACATGAATTTAAATTATGTTTGAAATGTTCAGCCCTAGCAACACACACAGGGCAAGTAATATAATTAAATACTTCAACTTTATGGTCCGGTTTGCTTTGCCTGTTTGAAGATGGATCCTTAGCTGCAGTGGGCAGTTTCAAATAGTTTATTCACATTGGAAGGGAACTTATCTGCCTCCCCCGCCCCATCCTGTATGCTGGGGTTGAGGGATGGCTTTGTGATTTGAAAGGATTGCCATATGTCAGAATTCAGTGCTGTCTTCATTTAAAGTTGGTTTCAATCACAACTGCAACTTTCCATGTGCATATTTTCATAAAACATCACAGTTCAAATTGCATTGGCTTATCAAACCCCTATCAGCAGTCCATATAGTGAACAGGTTTCCTAATCCTTACTACCTACTAGCACAACTCTTAAAACTTAACATTGTATACTATTGCTAAATACAAAATACGTCAACCTTTCTTTAACCTCTGCAACTGCACCGTGAATACATTATTAATCTTTCTGTATTGCTATATAGTGCTTCTAATATGTGTCAAAGCTAACTTCAACTGAACATGTGCGCATTCTGCCACGCCCAGCGAGAACTGTCAGCACTAGGCTGCCTGCTTTGTCTTGCGCAGTCTAAATCGATGTGCCGGCCTGGGATGTTGCACTTCCCAAAACCCATTTAAACAAAAATTACAGGTTATTTTTGGGTCATTTAAATGTTCATCTCAGGCCCTGTTAGTGAGATTTGTTTGGCTGTAAAACATTGCATAGTTAATTTGTGTGTGTTTAAAATCTGCTGTGCACAGGCTGCAGCTTACATATGGTTTTTACAATGAGGCTTTGCTCTGCATCTTTCCTCGTTAGTCAAACATCCCTACAAAAGTCAACAGTTAATTTTAAATAAGGTCATTATATATATATTTTTTTAAATTACCTAGTAAATCGTTGTGTTGTCTCATTTAAGTGTGTTGTCTGGGTGTAGGCAGGATACAAGTTTGTATACACTAGTCTATAGAATTCAGGGCACAATATGCTAAAGCCTTAATGTGAGGAGGCACCTCACCCTCTACATTACCGCTGCACCCTTCTGGCGATTTTGACGACTTCAGCCAAGAGACATTTTTCATGTTTGAAACGGCCTGTTACCACCAATTTCCCCAACAATGTTAACTTTGAGTCCAAATGTACCGAACTAACCAACACCTTGGATATCTCAGAAATACCGGGCTCCATAAAAAGTGTTTCCACGGGCAGCAGCAAAGTATGCAAAAAAAATGTACCTTCAAGATCACATCCTCTCAAACATCCCAGGTTGGCACTTCTTCATACACTGCTCATTCTTCTCTGGAGTATAGACTTGGTGTAAGAGTTTGTTAGATTTGCTACACTCTCGTGAAAATGGTCCCTTCCTTTGGAGACTTCATTCCCTCCCTCTGCCTACTCTAGTGGTCCGAGGTGAGCTCGCATTTGGTTAGTTTTTCCAGTGTGTCCGCTCTTCAGCTGACCATTGGTTTATCTGCTTGTGCTGTATTTGTGGTTTAATTAAGTACTCGTACATCCTGTCCCCTTTCCTCACAAGGATGGCCTTGTGAGCCTCCCCTAACATGGGGATGGTACCGGAACCTTCGAGAGGATTGGGTCCTCCAACGTATTCCATATCTATGACCGTAATCACCACAGCTGTGCTGCTTTGGAAAATCTTTCTGCGTCCTGCGTCGATGACGTCGATACGCTGTCCTCGAGGGCCTCCGTCGAGCCGACGTCACCGGATGTTATAAGTAGGATGCACGACGCCCGTAGCCCAGTTCCGTTTTTTCCGCGAACGTGTTCGCTTCGAAGATCTCGGCGTGCCTCAGTTCTACTGAATCCTGTTCGCTTGTGTGTTGAACTGATGTCTTTGGCTTCTTCCACCCCGCGGTCGGGTTTTAAGAAGTGTCGGGTGTGCGGGTCCAAGATGTCGTTGAAGGACACGCACAACGCTTGCCTCTGGTGCCTCGGGGAGGACCACGATACGGATGACTGTGTCGACTGCCAGTCACTTACATCGAAGGCCTTGCGGGAGCATAAGAAGAAGCTGTCGGTGGGTAAGGTGGCCAAGCCCCGGAAGTCGCGATCCACTGGACTTAAGACAGACAATTTGAGGGGTGACTCTCCGCATCGTCGTCGTGAGTCCGGGGGGGTCTCGGTCCAGGAGTCTGTCTAGCCATTCCTCTGCCTCTTCGAGGCACTCACGGAAGCGCCATCACAGGTCGCCTTCCCCGTCCTCATCCGAGGACTCAGCCCATCGGCGGGTTGCTTGTCCCAACAAGCATTCCACTCCTGAGGAATGGGATTCCTTCCGAAAGGAGATGATGGGGATTTTTCAATCTCAGGGCTCCGGTCCGTCCGCGCCGTCGAAGGACGCCGGCCGTGACCGTGCTAGAGACACTGCTCGTACGCCTTCCGGTTCGAGTGGTCGTCGCGACCACCAGGCGCCTTCGAGGTCCCGGTCGGACAAGGATGGTCGCTCTAGACATGCCCGTTCCAGGTCCCGTTCCTCGACGCCTTCGAGACCACGTGAGCCTGTGAAGTCTTCTAGGAAGACATCGGCGCCGAGATCGTCGAGGGACTCTCTCGAGGCTCCGCCTCCGAGGAAGTCGTCGACGCCATCGGCACCCATGCTGTCGAAGGACACGCTCGGGGCTCCACCCTTGAGGACTGTGTCGAAGCCGTCGAAGTTGTTGGTGATTCCGTCGACGCCTTTCAAGGCTGCTTTGTCGGAGGTACCCCGTGGCACAGTGGAACCCCCCAGAAAGGCTCTGGCCAAGGCTAAGAATATCTTTGTCCCTTTTTCTGTGCCCTCTTTCTGACCTCTGGATTTTATTTCTGAGGGGGATGAGGGATCTGAGGAAGGTTTTGTGCCTGAGGAGGTGCCTGACGAGATTTTGTCTGGTCACAGCCAGATTGAAGACCTGCATCAGTCACTGCACAAAGCCAGTGGTCTGGACACCGCTCCGGAGGTGGAGTTCTGTCGGCCTGAGCCCGGCACCCATGCCGAGTCCTCGTACCGGTGTCTTATGTCGAGAGTCACAGAATATTTGGGGTGGTCTGCGCCACCTGTGGATTTCTGCAGGATGACCTGACGGACATCCTCGACCAAGGTCCTCCAATTGACCTGGTACTGCCATTCCATATGGCTTTGCAAAGAAGAGTGGCTGCAGCTTGGACTGCTCCGGAGAGTCTCCCGGCAGTGAGCAAGTCTTTGCTGTGAAAATACCGTCCAGCCGGTGGTGACCCCTGCTACTTGATCACGCACCCCACTCCGGAGAGTTTGGTAGTGCAGGCGGCCACGGCCCCAGCAAAGCAGGCGTCGTACCCTACCATCCCTCCTGATAGGGACAACAAGCGTTTTGATGGCTGGGTGAAGAAAGTGTTTTCTTCAGGGGGTATGGCTTTACAGGCAGCCAACTCCGTGTGTGCCTTGTCACGTTTCACGCACACTCTGTGGAACTTTATTTCCTTGGCGTCTGAACATATTCCCGAAGGGGAGGAATGGGATGGTTTTCTTGCCATGGTGCAGGATGGCAAGGATGCCATGTGTGAGTCCGTTCAGTCGGGTCTGGACATGGCCACAATACGTAGGTTTTTGTGGTTGCGGAAGTCGGAGTTTGCTCCTGATGTGCAGGCCCGGCTCCTCAACATGCCCTTTGATGGTGAACATCTGTTTGGCAGCAAGGCTGACGAGAGCCTTGAGAGGTTGCAGACCTCCAAAGCTGCAGCGAAGTCGTTGACCACTGCAGTTCGCCAACCTCTGCCTATTCGTCCTAGGGGACAGCAATGGAGGGGAGGTTCCTTTCGATATTGCTCATCCTTTAGTAAATCAAGAGGAGCTGCAAGTCAAAGGGGCCACCGTAGGAGTGCCAGAGGTGGAAAATAGGGTACTCGAGGTACCAATGCCGCTCGGGCAGTTGCCTCTTTGCCCTCGGGCACTGCCGTAGCCGCTTCAGCTCAGTCATGAGGCCATGTCCCATGGTTCGCCGGTTGGGGGAAGTCTGGCGCAGCATCTTGTAGAGTGGCGTGCCATTACTTCAGATGTGTGGGTTCTGGAGATCATAGCCCACGGCTACTGTCTTCTTTTCCGGCAGAGGCCTCACGACAATCCACCAGGGAATCTCTCTTTGAAGAGTCCGTATCCGCTCCTTGCGCAGGAAATTCAATCCCTGCTGGGAAAGGTGCCATAGAACTGGTGCCTGTAGCGGAGAGGAACAAGGGTTGGTATTCCCCTTATTTTTTGATTTTGAAGAAAGAAGGGGGATTGAGACCCATCATGGACTTGCGCGGTTTGAACAAGCTCCTCGGGAAGGACAAGTTCAAGATGGTTACTCTTTCTCATGTCCTCCAGGCCCTTCAACTTCAGGACTGGTTGGTGTCTCTCGACCTCAAGGACGCTTATTTTCATGTGCCGATCCATCCAAAGCTCAAGAAGTACCTGAGGTTTGCGGTTGGTGACTCGCACTTTCATTTTCGGGTCCTGCCGTTGGGATTGACCTCCGCCCCGTGGGTATTTACCAAGCTCATGGTGGTGGTGGCAGCGTATCTCAGGAAAGGGGGGGGGTTCATCTCTACCCCTACATGGACGATTGGTTTATCAGGGCATGCTCTCCCAGGCAAGTCCTGGATCGTCTGTCCCACACCTGCCACTCCCTTCACAGGATGGGCTTATCTCTCAACTTAAAGAAGTCCCATTTGACGCCAACCCAGCAGCTCCAGTACATGGGAGCAGTGCTTGACACTTCCCTGGGGCAGTGTTTTCCTCCCCAGGTGAGGGCTCATCACATTCACCAGATGGTGCACAAGTTTCAACACGCCCAGAGTCTCCCGGCGTTCGAGTTCTTGAGGTTGCTCGGCCTCATGGCATCCTGCATTCTTCTGGTGCCAGAGGCCAGGTTGCGTATGAGATCTCTGCAGTAGGCCCTCAAGATACAGTGGTTGCAGTCCTCCGGCAGGATGTCGGACCCCGTTCAGGTGCCGCCCTCGATTGCCCAGGACCTTCTGTGGTGGGCTGTCGAAGGCAATCTGATGAAGTGGGCTCCGTTTTGGCTGCCCTGGACGGAGGTGACGATCGTGACGGACGCATCCCTCATGGGATGGGGGAGCTCATGCCAACGAGTTGACAGTCAGCAGTAGTTGGTCTCCGTCGGAGTCCAGACTCCATATCAATCTGTTGGAGCTGCGGGCCGCCAGGCTTACCCTGAAGACTTTTCTGCCGACTGTGCGAGGAAGGAATGTCCTGATTCTGACAGACAACACAGTGGCCATGCACTACCTCAACAAAAAGTGGGGGGGGGGGCAGGGTCACTTCCTCTGTGTAGGGAGGCGATGCAACTCTGGTCCTGGGCCATCCAGCAGGAAGTTTCGATCTCGGCAGTTCATCTGGCTGGAGACGAAAAACGAGACGGCGGACGCTCTGAGCAGGCAGAGCGTGATCTCTCACGAGTGGGAGCTGGCTCAGGATATTCTCCTGGAGTTCTTCACCCTTTCGGGGACCCCTCAGGTGGATCTCTTCGCCACCAGTGTCAACCGCAAGTGCGAAAGGTTCTGCTTGCGGGAATTTCCTCCAAAAGGAGCCTTAGGAGACGCGTTCGTGGTGGAGTGGTCCTTCCCACTGCTGTACGCGTTTCCTCCAGTCCCCGTCATCCTGCAAGTGCTGCAGAGGTTACAGAGGTTCGGTTCTCGGATGATCCTCATTGCTCTGGCTTGGGCTCTGAGGACGTGGTACCCGGACCTTCTCGACTTGTCCATCTGCCCTCCATGTCGTCTTCCCTACCGAGACGACCTACTCTCACGAGTGGGGGGAGGGGGTCAGGTTCTCCATCCAGAGGTCAGATACCTCAACCTTCACGCTTGGCTTCTGAAAGGTTGAGGTATAAGGATTGGGACCTCCCTGAAGATGTGATGGAGGTGTTGCTTTCGGCCAGACGGCCGGCAACCAAGTCCCTGTACCGTTGCCATTGGAGAAAGTTCTGCGAATGGTGCAGGGTTAAGAATGTGGATCCTTTTTTCATTTGACATTCCTATAGTTCTCTTTTTTGCTTTCGTTGGCCCACAGGGGCCAGCAAGTCGGTACTGTTAAAGGTTACCTGGCAGCATTGTCTATATTTAAGCGCTCGTCTGAGGAGTGTTCTTATTTTAAAATTCCTTTAATTTCTCAGTTTCTCAAAGGACTCACTAATGTGTTTCCGCCGGTACCTTTCCAGGTGCCTGGTTGGGATTTGAACCTTGTTCTGAAATTCCTTATGGGTGCTCCGTTTGAGCCTTTACATTCTTGTCCTTTGAGACTGTTACCCCTTAAAACTGTGTTTTTAGTTGCGGTCACTTCCGCTCGCAGAGTGAGTGAGTTGCAGGCACTTTCAGTTAAGCCACCCTTCACTGTGTTTTATAAGGACAGGGTTGTCCTTAGAGTTCGTCCTTCCTTTCTTCCGAAGGTGGTGTCGGAATTTCATTTGAGCCAGAAGGTTATTCTTCCGGCATTTTATCCTCCTCCACATCCTGGTAAGAAAGAGGAGAGGCTCCATAGGTTGGATCCTAGGAGAGCTTTAAGTTTCTACATTTCTCGCATGTCCCGGGTCAGAGTGGACGATCCGCTCTTTATTCGCTACGCTGGAAGGCGTTTGGGACGAGCTGTGACTAAGCAGACTTTGTCTAGATGGATTATTTATTTATTTATTTATTAATTTTTGTGACACGCCAACATGCCCATGGGCCTCGGGGCGCACACAGAACAAGACGAGGACAAACAAGCAAAGAGGAAGAAGGAAAAGTGAGTTGGAAAATATTCCAAGTTGAATAAGTGAGTCTTGACGGCACGTTTGAACGCGGTATAGCTCTGGATCTGCCGTATACCTGCTGGAAGTGTGTTCTACAAAAGGGGACCCTGAGCATCTGGCAATTGCCGATTGTTACCACTTGGCGGGTAAGGACCCTCCGGTAGGCTTACGGGCCCATTCTACTATGGGTATGGCCGCCTCTACTGCCCTGCAGAGGGGTGTTCGTATTCGTAACATCTGTGATGCAGCCACTTGGGCTTTGGTCCATACTTTTGTACGTCACAACTCCCTCGATTCTATCCATGGGCAGGATCTGGCCTTTCGCAAGGCGGTCCTTTACTCTGCAATTTGATTGGGCATTCTAAATTTCTATATTCTAAATTATTTTCCCTCCTCCATACGTTGGTACTGCTTTTGAAATCTGTCATAGATATGGAATACGTCGGAGGACCCAATCCCCTCAAAGAACAAGTTACTCTCTTACCTGGTAACGTTCTTTCTATGGGATGGTCCGACGACGTATTCCATATCGCTCCCTCCCTACCTGCCCCGCTACAGAATTTCTTATGTGATTGCAGCTTACGTTTCCGCTAGGCTTTCTGTGGTCATACTGGCAGTGGTTTGGTGCCACACGTTCTGGGGAAAAAACTACAACTGAAGCTACGGGCGTCGTGCGTCCTACTTGTAACATCCGGTGACGTCGGCTTGACGGAGGCCCTCGAGGACAGCGTATCGACGTCATCGACGCAGAAAGATTTTCCGAAGCAGCACAGCTGTGGTGATTACTGTCATAGATATGGAAAACGTTGTCGGACCATCCCATCGAAAGAACGTTACCAGGTAAGAGTAACTTGTTCTTTGGCAGCCAAAAATGTAACTTCCCCTTTAAATTTAGACCATGCAGGGGCGCGCTCTGGGAGTGGGAATGCCGCCCGAAGGCCCTGCCTTTCAGGCGCCTCAGCTCAGTCCCCTCAGCTCAGTCCCTTTTTCCACATGGACGGTGTCGGACTTGGCATCTAGGCGAAGAGACTTTTTAACTTTGAGCTTGCTCCCTGTTATTTTTATTCTCAATCTTCAACTCTCTTCGGTGCCTCTTCTCCCCTGGTACATGTCGGCTGCAGGAGATGCAAGTCCTGCGAACACTCGTTCCCGGTCATTGACCCCCATGCACACTGTCTTGAGTGCCTGGGGCCGGACCACTGCTGGGATGCGTGTGCGGCTTGCAGCGCTCTGTCACGCTGGAGGGAGGTCTTCCACACTTCTCCTCCAGGTCATCTTAAAGAGTTTGTCTGCGGGACCCCACGTCAAGACACAAGGTGTAGGCCATTTGTTTATTACAGATTGTCAACACAGGGACTCCTTTCCTGGGCCTACCACGGGTAAGGGTACCTTGGATTCTGGTTGTAGCAGACCGGAGGCCGTAAAGGTTACCGGTTCCCAAGCCGAGGGGCTCAGGCGGTCTACCGGCTGGTCCACAGAGGGGTGGACAAGCACGCAACAGATCCTGCTAGACCAGTGGCCATCTTGGATTCGGATCAGGGCCTACCTGGTTCCTTGTCCATTGAGTGGGTCATGCAAGAAGGTACCAGCCCCTTACCTCGTGAAGCAGCGGCAGACTTTATGGTACAGGCAGTTGGTCTCCTCAAGGATACATCTACCCATCGCAGCCTTATGGTTACTCCCCACAGGCGCCTCCACGCTCCAATCAGGAATGGAGACACAGTGCTGCTGAGGGCTGGCCCCCTTGGGATCTGGCGGCTTGTGAGAACCGCTTCTTCGAGCGCTTCCTCCTCCTCATGCACTCCCCGCAGATGACAGGGCTCCTCAAGGGTATAGTCAAGGAAGTGATCCCACAAGTTGTGCCTCCTAGGCCTCCACCTCTGGGCCTTCTGCCATTTCCTCCTGCGCTGCCGGTACCGTTGCCTGTGCCTCCTCTGGTCCAGGCCCTACCAGTTCTTCAAACCCCTCAACCTCCACCTCCTCCTGTACCACCAATGTCTCCCACGCAGCAGCCATTGGATCTACAGCTATCTTCTGGTCCTGTTCAAGGGGCGGGGAATCCCTCTGGCTCCCGTGTCTCAGGACCCAGACTCCCTTCCGTTTGAAAAAAAGGAGGAGGATAGGGGGGCGATGATGGCAATGATGACGACGAACCCTCAGCATCTTTGAAGGCCTTTCATGACCATTTTCAGGGCCTTGCAGAGCTTTTGCATGTCCCCCAACCAGAGAAGGGCCCCTGGAGTCTGGAGTGATAGCAGAGGTTTTGGCCAGGCGCACAACAAGCTGCTCAGGCATTCCACTCCAAAAGAATGTCCTGCAGGTGGCGAAAAAAGTTCTGAGAGAAGCCCAGGGCCAATGTCCAGATGAACAAGAAATTGGACAAACGGTGAGTCCTCCTGGCTTCCCACCCCTAGCTTCGCCCTTCAGCGACGGCGGCGGCCTCGCTGTATTCTAAACCATCGTCTTAGTCTTCCTCTGCGGGAGCCACCTCCAGTTGTCTGTCCAAGGAGTACAAAGTCCTAGAGTCTTTTGGCAAACAATGCTACGACATCTCAGGGCTGCATTATCATTAAGTTAATGCTGATGCCCTCCTAGCCGCAGCGAACCTGAAGCTGTGGCGAGAGCTCGGGGAGTTTCTGCTTGATCTCTCTCTAGAGAGGCCGGCCTCCTTTGAGGCCTGTCATGTGGATGCCTGGGCCGTTGTGCAGGACCCTCACGGAGTCTTCAGAGGACTGTGCCTGGGGGTGGAGATGAGGCGGACAGTGTGGATGCATGCCACCAAGTTCTCATCAGATGTGTCCGAGCGGATCCTGGATCTTCCTTGTGAGGGCTATGACCTTTTTCATTTGTCCTCCGATGACGAGTTGACAAAGAATAAGACCTTTACACAGACCGCCATGTCCTTGGTGATCCTGACTAAGCCAGGGCAGAAGATCTTCCCTCAGTCTCAGGGCAGGACCGACTTCAAACCCCGCACTTTCACCAGCTTCAAGGGGTTTTGAGACTGTGGTGCACGGAGGCCTGACAGGACTCCCAGTGACCACAGGAGGAAGCCGCAGAGGACTTTGAACGTTTTCCGCTCCCCCCCCCTCCTCTGCTCCCGCCTCAGACGCCAAGAAGCAGTGATGCATTGGTCAGGGAACACTGTAGGGGGCTGGCTGGCTCTCTTCCAGAATAGCTGGAAGCGTTATTTCGAGAGTCCTTGGATCTTTTCTATAGTCTACACGAGCTTCAGTCTTCCAGTACAAGGTGCTGCCTTTTGGCACACAGCATTGTACGTTTACTACCTGGCTATACTGAATACTTTAGCCCCTGGCATACATGTGGGGGAAGGTGGGTGGGACGTATGGCGGAAAGGGGACTAAGGACTATGAGTTCCAAGTGGCCTCCAAATTATTCCAGTATTTCCTGACACAGAAGCACGTGTTTAAACAGATCTATTCTTCCTAGTGTTCATCTAGTTCTCCACATAATTTAATTTGGCCCACCAACCCTCCCAGCAACTTAATCTCCTTCTCAGCCCTACAGATAAGGTGTGTATCGGCCACTTTTACGCACCAAAAATTGGCAAATACTCCCAAAAAATTAAAATAGGGAGTAAAAATACTCCCAACAAAAAATAGGAAAAAGACATGTAGAATCGTGCGCTCATGCTTTCACCCATACAGCTCCATGGATATGTTTGCACCAGTAGTGCACATAGTAAAACTACTATTTCAACAGCCTAATTGGAAGAAGTAAAACATGTATCTTTTAATGTGTATGAATAACAAAGGTCAAAGAAATACATATTACAAAAAATATTCAGTTTTTCACTTAAAACATATTTGTACTTGCTTATAAAATACTCTCATTGGGAATTGGATTTACATTTTTACTCCCTAAAAAATCATTTTACTCCCAACTTTAAAAAATGGGGAGTAAAATACTCCCACTTCCAAATCTTATCTGGAGCACTGCTCCTTCTCCTCTTTGGCCCCAAAGACCTTTATTTAATGGCATTTATATAATAACTAAACCCAGTGGTATCGCTGCCTTTGTTACAATTGATAAAAGAAACAAAGGGTAGTACATACAGAGGAGAGGCAAAAAGAGTGCAGTATAGTGATTGGGTTGCCTTTAAGACAATATTCATATTTGTTGAAGAGCCAAGTTATATTTTATATAATTCAGGCTGGGCGTGTTGTAAATCCTGAGTGCACCAATGAACCAAGGGGCAAGTCTGTTTGTTACATTAGAATATTTGTTTTGGAAAGTGTAGGTTTGTGAAGTGTTTGCCTTTCCATGCCCTGAACTTGGTTATTAGCTTAGGGTAGCCAGGAGAAACAGTCTCATGAAGGTTAGGCTTGAGACTTTTGTGTTGGCCAACCCTGTAGGGTTGTCTTTTTGACGGTGTCCCTGTAGGAGCGAGAATTTATTAGTATAGGTTATGGACCTTATTTCAGTGTTCTGCCTAAAAATAGAAAATCGGAAGTGTATTTCCTGAAATGGCACAAAGTTTAACACATCCTTATTCAAAAGTCACTTTTTATTTGTAGCTTTTCCCCTAGTCAGGTTTGTCATTTAACAAACCTGAATCTCCAACCATGTCTATTTTTGGCTTAAGTGAAGATATTGTTGGAACCATACTTAGTTTCTATGTTGTATCATTACCCCCCGAGCTCCAAATGCAAGCAACTTGTGTTTTTACATGCACATTTGATCTGTACCTATGTATGCTTGCTGAATAGTTATTCATTTTTTGGTTTGTTTTGCCTTACACAGATTTGCTTTTTTAGATGCATGTTCAGGACCTTGCAGATTTTGTCCTTATTGGTTAGCTGTATGTTATGAATAATTGTGCTTGGAGCACTTTTGGAAGTTATTTTGCTTTCGGTCTGCTGCTAAAGGTGGGTTTTATTGTGGCTATTTTTATCTACGTCAACTCTCTTGAAGGCTGACCTAAAACCTAATTTCGGTTACAGAAGTCTGCACCTTCAGCCTTCTGTCTGAGACTAGAGCTCTGTGATTGAAGTAATAATTTCACATTAGTAGAATCTGTAATGCCTTGTGTTTGTAATGCCAGCCACTGGGATTATCCCCACCTCATTTAAACATGCCACAGCCTCCCTTATGCTCCAGAAGGCCTCTGCAAGATCATCAATGACCTCATCTAATCTCAACTTTGTTCTTATATTAGATAGTAGTATGATGGGTGACTCAACAACTGTCGAGTTCAGAGAAACCTTCAGGCCGTTCAGGAGAGCTGAAACTGCCCTTTTATTCATCATAGAAGAGATCTTAACAGCTCTTAATAAGTCTGTCTTGATCCTATTAGACCATTCGGCGCTGTGTGATACAGTGGATCACACTATTTTACTGGACAGATACCACCAAAACCTGGGCATCTTTGCAACTACCCTGGACTGGATGTCTGCTTTCCTTAAGGGATTGCAACACACCGGTTATATTTGATAAGTTGTTATATCGTCAAACTGCCCTGAATATTGTGGTACCCAAGGATTGACCCAATCACCTTGGCTTTAGAATTGTTAAATCCAAACCACAAACCAACCTGATTGGAACATTTTCTTCATTTCAACTTTACACTGATTATAAACAAATTGGATTCAGGAGTGAGCACCGAAAGCAGTTACAAGCAAGAACACTTCTGACTGTCTCCTAGCTATTCAGGGCTGGATTGCCATACATAATGTCTACCTTAACCCAAGTAAAACAGAAATCCTATATCAAACCCCACATAACCAACACTGTTCCATTTCATTGGTCCTTGCTCTACCATGACTAAGACTGTTAACCTTGGCATAACCTTTGCGGAATCCATGTCCTTCACACCTCAAATCCAAGAAGTAGGTCTTGCAAGCTCCCTCGTTCTATTCCAACTTGGCTTTTGTAATATTATCTTCATTAGTCGGAGTACAATTTCAAATGAATAAACTTCATTTAATTCAAAAGTGACTTGGCTCTTGACCTCAAGCCACGCAGCTGTGTCACACCAGCACTCCCAATTATCCATCTCGAAATACTGTCCGTTACACAGTTTTGACTCCCTACAGTCCTAACCGGTCGCTGTGGTCCATGAATAAGAATAGTCTCATACAACCAGAAATTACTATAAATGGGTGAGGGTAAAACTTTCCTTTATTGTGGACAGAATCTGGAACTCGGATCTCTAACGCCTAGAACATTTTAAAGGCACATTCCTTTAGACACTCTTAACTCATGAACTTAGTTACTGACATGTGACTTTACACTGCCAACCTTCCCTATATTCTAGTTCCTTACCCAAGTAGCCTTTCTGCCTCCCCTCGTTGACACCACTGACCACATAGTTCTCCGTGCATCCCAAAGACAGAGATGTCACACTTGGGTCTTCTCTCTAGAGGTAGACATTTACTGCACTTACCATCTGTACTGTTTTTTTGTTATTCTTAGTTGCATTACTGTTTTATTGTGTTGCTTATTGGTGCCTCATTGTGTATGCCTACATGTCTGTGTGCATTTTTCCATATATGTACGTAATTTGAGAGATCTATACTTGTGTTATATGTACAAGATGTTTGTGTATTACTGTATGAGAGACGACTGTATGGCGTGTGTGGCATAACAGCCCATGGCGCATAACTGTGTGGCGTGCCAGTGTTTTGTGATGTATTTATTAAGTTTGTACAATGACACCTACATGTATTGTGCATATAGCGTTTGACTACCTGCTGAATATGGTGTTGGAGTATATTACGGTATGTCCTAACAATGCGTCTTATAAACAGTATGTGATGTAAAATCATGTGGTGTAACAGTGTAAATTTACACATGTCCAATTAACATGTATTGAGGGCACCCGTGTAAAATAGTCATAAGTGAAAAGCCAACTGTAAGTGAGTCTGGTTTAAAGGCGAATAGCCTAACACACCATGTTCCATCTAACAGGAAGTCTGTGGCTATATTTAGTCGCCAACCTTTTATCTACTGTGCGTCCCTTTTTCCAGTAACCCTTGATACACCTACCTCCACCACAAAGTCCTATTTAACGACTTATTTGTAATTGTGTGCCACACACAAAAAAAACACAATAAAAAATAAAATCATTACTGCCTTATCGGTGGTCACAGCAAACCGCAGTGATTTAGAATTTCCAAAAGGTGTCGGTGGTCTTTTTGGCCAATGTGTTCTTGGGCAGCTTGCTTTCATGTCTGCACATAGAGATTCTACCAACCTTTTGTCCTGTTCCATCGGTACCCATTGTTCTTTTTATCCCTGTATATTTTGTATTTATATTTGAGCTTTAAATCGACAAGTAATTTCACCAATGAAGGCTATCCAAGTAGTTGTCACACCTTACTCTGCTGCCTTTGATTCATCCAATGCAGCTGCTGTTCCCTCCATCGCTCTCTGCTCCCCTCCTATCTGTCTCCCCATTTCCTCAGCAACCTCCATCACCAGAAGATGTCCACCCCAGACCTCTCTGCTGTTGCTCAATCACCCTCTCCTGTCACACCCCTGAACCTTATGCGATTGCCCTTTCACCCTCTTCTTGATCCCCACCCCTTGGCAGCACCTGCTGAATGACTAAACGGCACCCTCTGCTGTCTCCCTCAGCTGTCCTCTGTCTGCCCAGCTCCACTGGCCGCCCCTCGTTCTGTCTCAGCTCCTCTTCCTACTCCAACTCCCCTACCTCCCTTGGCCCAAGCTCCTTTACCTTCCCAACCGCAGCTCCTCTAGCTATTCCAGCTCCAGCTCTTCCACCTCTTCCGCCCCAGCTGCTCTACCTCGCCTGGCTGCAGATTTTCCTCTTGACCCCCAACCGTACCCCTCCCCCCCGTCGCCCCACACTTGCCCCCTATGGGCACACCTCCTGCCCTTCCCCCCACCCCCCTCTGCCTACTCATATGTCCTGTCCCCTTTACTCCATCCTTGTGGGTGCCCCATAGAGCATAGAGCCTGGGGGCGCGGCCATGCCACTGAGACCCTGCCCTCCTGCGCCTCCACTCATTCCCTTTTTCCGCACGGACAGTGTCTGACCTGACGGCTAGGCGTGGTAACCTTTTCTGCTTTCCACATGCTCACCATTCTTTTTTTAAATTTCTTTCTTAATTATCTTCTCCTTCGGTGCCTTGCCTCCCGCAGGGCATGTTGGCAGCAGGAGGCTTCACAAAATGCACATCCTGCGATCGCTCATTCCTGGCCTCGGACCCCCATGTGCTCTGCCTTGAGTGCCTGGGACTCACCACTGCTGTGAGCTCTCTTGATTGCAGAGCCTTGAAGAATAGTCTTTCCCGCTGGAGGGAGATCTTCCATTCTTCTTCTCCCGTTCATCTTAAAGAGTTTGTTGCTTGGACCCCACGTCAAACAAGGTACGTCCTTTGTTTAACAAGGACCCTCAGCATGGAGACTCCTTCCCAGGGGTTTTCTCAGGGAAAGGGACCTTGGATTCTGGTTCTGGCAGACCCAAGGCCGTTAAGGCTACTGACTCCGAGGGGCCCGGGGCTCTTCCTGGCAATCCATGGAGGGGCGGCCCACTAGTCCTCTTTTGCACCACGGTGAAAAGGATCGTCCAGTTCTGCTTCCAGGAGCAGTTCTAAGCACAATCGAAAACCGGCTCCATAGCTGAGCGTGTCCAGCCTACCAGAACTGTTTCTGAGGTCAGCGCTCCATTTTCAGGATCTGGGGCCAAATAGTGCCCTTCCATGTCTGATCCAGCATGTGGCGTTGGGCCTGCGTGCCCTCCCTCCCAGGGCATTGAACCAGGTCTAAAGATGGTGGACAAGCAAGTGGCCATCTTGGATTCAGACTCTGGGCTTCTACTGGATCCTTCGCCTTCAGAGTGTGCCTTGCAAGAAGGTTCCTGTCCCCTTCCCCTCCGCTCAGAAAGTGGTGGCAGGTCCTACGGCACTGGTGGATGGTCTCTGCAGGGTTACATCTACCCCTCTCAGCCTCACGGACACATGCCCCAGGCTCCTAGATACTTCGATCAGGGAAGGAGGCCCAGTGAGGGTTCCTCAAGGGCCTCATCAAGGAGGTGATTCCACAGGTCTTGCCTTCTAGGCCTCCTCCTCTAGGTCCTCCTCCCGTCCTCCTCCGGTACCCCCAGGATACTAGTGTGCAGCCCGTTCCTCCTCTGGACCAGGCCCTGTCGGTGCTCTCGAGCCCTCCTCCTCCTGTATCACCAACGCTGCCTCCTCTCCCCGCAGTCGCCTGTTGATGCCCAGCCGCCTTCGGGTGCTGACCAGGGCGGGTCCCCTCCAAATCCTATGACCTAGGACCCAGACTCCCCTCCTTCCGGCAAAAAGGATGGGGGGGGGGTGAAAACGACGCACAAGACGAAGAGCCTTCGACGTCAGTAAAGTTGTTTCATGAGCGCCAGGAGTCGAGGGTGGGAGAGGGTGTTATTAGAGGTTCTGGTCCGGTGCACAACAAGCTATTCGAGCATCCCCCTCCAGAAAGATGTCCTGTCGGTGGCGAGAAAGTTTAGGGAGAAGTCCCGGGCCAACTCCCAGATGAGCACAAAATTGGACCGCCGTTTTAGGCTTTTGGATCGAGAGCCAGTACTCTCGACCGCCCACCCTCCACGTCACGTCACTCTTCAGTTATGGTGGGAGCCTACTTGTATTCCAAACCATCGTCCTCGTCGTCCACAGCAGGTCCTGCCTCCAGTTGTCTTTCCAAGAAGACCCTTGAGTCTTTTGGCAAGCATTGTTATCTTAACGCCGGGCTGCACTTTGCGACAGACCTATGCTGATGCTCTCCTAGCCACGGTGAACCAGAAGCTTTGGCAAGGGATCGGGGGAGTTCCTGCCCGACCTTGTTCTGAAGAGGAAGGACTCCTTCAAGGCCGGTCAGGCGGATGCCCGGGCTGTTGCGCAGGACCTCATGGCGTCTTCGGTCTCCCATATCGATCCTGGGGGTCGAGATGAGGCGAAAGGCGTGTATGCATGCCACGGAATTCTCCTCTTCGGAGGTGCAGGAGAGGATACTGGATCTTTAATTTGAGGAGGTGGACCTTTTTTTTTTATTAGTCTACGGATGACGAGCTAATGAAAAAGAAAACCTCTACGCAGACCGCTAAGTCCTTGGCCATCCTGACCAAACCAGTGTAAAAGTCCTTCTCTCAGACACAGGGCAGGCCCAACTTCAAACACTGCAATTTCAGTGGCTTCAAGTGGTTTAGGGACAGCGGTGCGCGGCGGCCAGACGGGCCCCCCAGCGACCATAGGAGGAAGCAGCAGAGAGCATTGCTCGGTTTTTCTGTTCACCCGCCTCTTCTAACGCCTCAGACACCAAAAAACAATGTCGAAGCGGTCAGGGAGCACAGCTTGCCTTTGGGGGCCGGCTGGCTCTCTTTACGAACAGCTGGAAGTATTGTTTCAAGTGTCCTTGAATTATTTTAATAGTCTCCATGGGCTTCAGTCTTCCTCTTCCTTTTCCTCTACTTTCTTTTACTCCCCTGCTTCAGATACGGTACCCGGCACTGTTGCGGCAGATCCTCTCCATTTTGGACATGCAGGCGGTGGAGCCGGTTTTTCAGTCTGCAGGGACACCAGCTTCTACTCCAGGATTTTTGCAGTACCCAAGAACAACCAGGCTGGCTTGATGGTAGTTCTAGACCTGTCGTTCCTCAATCTATCTTTACTGAGTCTCTTGCGCAAGGGACTGGATGTGTCCCCTAGACCTCAAGGATGCGTACCTTTATAGCCCCATCTACCAGCTGCACCGGAAATTTCTGCAGTTCATGATTGTCGCACCACTTCCAGTACAAGGTACTGCCTTTCGGCCTCAATTCGGCCCCTCTCAATGTTCATGAAATTTATGAATGCAGTGGCTGGTCTCCTCTGCCTCGATGACCATCACCTGTTCCCCTATTTGGAGGACTGACAAGTGAGGGCCACTTCACCCGCGTGCGCGGTGCACTCCTGCCAACGACTGGCAGACATTCTTCACCAGCTGGGGTTCTCCCTCAACCGGCGGAAGACGCAATAAACTCCCGCTCAGGACCTGGTGTTACTTTGCATGCACTGGGACACAGCCGTGCAGTGGTTGTTCCCAACATCCGAGAGGCTCCTCTCGTTCTGCAAGGTGATAGGGCACTTTCGAGCCAATTTGACCACCTCAGCATGGTGGTTCCAGGACCTACTGGGCCTGATGGCATCTTGTGTAATCACAGGTCAGCACGCCAGCCTCCAAGATGAGACCACTCCAGCTCCACTTGGTAGCCAGCTAGGACCAGGAAACGGTGTTGCAGTCAGACAGAATCCCTATCCTCCTGTCCCTCCTTCTGGATCTTCAGTGGTGACTGTTGGACTGCAGTGTGGCAGTAGGAGCCCCCTTCACACTGCCAGAGCCCACTCTGATGGTGATGACCGATTCCTCCCTTTCTGGCTGGGGGCTACTCTGGAGGGCTACTCGATTCATGGCACGTGCTTCAGGACGGAGGCCCCCTTGCATATCATTCTGCTCGAGGTTAGGGCGATGGACCTGGGGCTCAAGGCCTTTCTACTGGTCATCAGGGCAAGGCGGTTCTGGTCTGGACAGACAATTCCACAACCATGTTCTACCTGAACAAGCAGGATGTCACCGTCCCCTGTGACCACCTCCTGTGCATGGAGGTGGTGTCCATTTGGGAACGGATCTCCTCTGTCCGTCTGCCGGGGAACAACAATGCAGACCAGCGCATCCGCCTGGGGTTTCAACACATAAAAATGGGAATTACACATCAACTGTTTGGTGCCCCTGTTCCGTAGATGGGGGTTTCCAAATCTGGACTTAGATGCAGTGCCCCTGATTTGCTTCTTGGGCAGTATGGATTCAGGTGTCTCTGGGGGACGCGTTCCAGCTCTGCTGGCATGAACGCAGGTGCTTTACGTTTCCTCATCCTCGGTTGCTCCAGCGGACCCTCTGCAAATTCCCAGCCTCTGTGGCCTGCAGCCTCATCCTGATGGCGCCCCACTGCCCTCGAGGGCTTGGTTCTTGGATCTGATGCAGTTGTGCTGCCAGGGGCCCATCTCCATCTCCCAATCTCCAGCAGGGTCTTCCTGACGCAGCAGGGCGTGGCAGTGGAGCATCTGTATCCGGCCAGGCTGGCCCCACTGGCCTGGTTCCTGACCACCTGAGACTATACCATTCCCAGTTCTTGGATGACAACTGGGACATCATACAGGTGGCCAGGAGGCCGTCTACATGCTTGCAGTACAAGAGCAAGTTGACTAGGTTCTGCCACTGGGTGCAAGACATGTTGGACCCCCTTACCTGCTTCCTTGACGATGTGCTGGCTTTTTCCACACATCTGGCTCATTTTGGCGTTTTGGTCGATACTTGCTGCACCTATTTGGTGGCCATTGGGGCCTCCAAGAATTCCCCAGAACACATTGTTTTAGCAGCCAACCCAGTGGTTAAGACCCACCTGATGGGGTTGTCCAGGCTTCTTCCTCCGGTCCATAGGCCGCACTCAGTCTGGGACCTCAATGTGGTTCTCACGACTTTGCAGTGTAAGCCCTTCTAGACAATAGCCTTGATGGACATCGGGCTGGTGACACTCAAGGCAGTGTTGTTGGTGGCACTCACTTCGGCACGCAGGATCAGCGAGGTGCAGGCTCTGTCATCGTGCAAGCCATTCACCACTTTTCATAACGACATGGTCATCTTGCGCACTCATCCTAACTTCTTGACCAAGGTGGTCTCTCCATTCCATTTGAATCAGGAAATCTGCCTGCTGGTGTTATTTCTGAACCCTCAGTCAGAGGCTCAGAGGGCTTTTCATTCCTTGGATCTAAAAAGAGTGCTAAAGTTTCATCTCTCCCGGACGAAACCCTTCAGGAAGTCTAAGACTTTGTTCATCACTTTTGGGGGTTCGTCTCCCGGCACCCAGGCTTCCAAAAGCTTCTATTGCCTGTGCTGCCCTTTTCAGAAGCTTATACGGGTATGGTGGTTCCCATGAGGATCCATGCACATGAGGTCAGAGCAAAGGCTACGGCCATTGCCTTTCAGAGACATGCTTCTTGGGAAGTATTCACCAGGGTGGTTACTTGGGCCTCTCGGTCTCCGTTCTGTAAGCACTATTTCCTGAATACCAGTTCCAGGCGGGATGCCTTTTTGCTGCTTAAGTATGAGGCAGGTTGTCACAGCTCCACCCAAGGGAGGAGCTGTGGTGTAATGTTGTTTGGTGTAAGGCGTTTGGTGTAATGGCCCACAAGGATTGAGGAAAGGGGACGGGATGTATGTGTAATTAAAGTTACTCACTGTAGTGACTAGAGTCCCCTTTCCTACATACTTCCCAACCTCCTTCCCCCGCTTGTAGGCCAGGGGCTAAAATACTTAGCATAGCCAGGTATTAAAGCATCCGATGTGTAAAAAAGGGGACAGGTGAGGTGCCCCAGGGTGGGGTCTTGGCGGCGTTCCCACACCCGGAGCCACGCCCCTGCATGCTATACTAGATTTAAAGGGAAGCTAATTATTTTGCTACCAAATGTTCCAGTACTGTTCCCATGTTGGGGGACAGCCACAACGATGGAGCAAAGGGGACAAAGGACTATGAGTACTGTAGTCAGTACTGTGAGTAACTTTCTTTTTTTTTTATTTTGGTTTATACAAAGCTTTACAAAATCATTTAGAACACAATAAAACATGCAGTATCTTAAATTCAACATATTTGTTAATACACAATACAAAATGTAAAATACAATACAAAATAAGTACAAAAATACAAAATATAAAATACAAAATATGTATACATCTATGCATCATTAGTTCGTCAGTCTACATTGCGCTACTATAGTTCCTAAGTAGAAGTTAATTTTGACACTCTGAGAGATGGTTCAACTAGACCCACATACAAACCATTTACAAACAATTATTTCACGTATCTAAAATAAGTTGCATTCCACAGATAAAAATGTCACTTTAGTGCCACTGATTTACTATGAAGAATATCCCACCACAAATCTAAAAAGACCTGCTCAGGTAGGGTTCTATACAATTTTTCTTTTTTTAACTAAGTAATTTGCTGCCATCTGAGAGCCCAACAATCAACAAATGTGGCAGTGTTTCCTTAGAATCTGCTACATTATAGAAACTGTAAACCATCATGGCATCCCTCGTACCCCCTCCTATAGATAAGATCTCCCTCGTCGGCAGTACATTCATTCAAAAGTGCATAAAATTATGGCACATTTTCAGTAATTTTTCTGAGGAGTCAATCTGTGCATATAACTGCATCATTGGTTTAAGCCGAATCATTGTTTTGTATCAACCTTTTGACTTTCGTTGGGGTTTGCAAAAGGATTCCAGCACAACCCCAACTTCAACAATTGTTGCCATCTTCATGCAGCTTAATTGCTAAGCCCTCCTGTGCCACCCCTTCTCTGACCCCTTTACACAACAGCGCATATAGGGAATTTTTTGGACAAACGTCGAATTTATATATAAAGACAATCTCCTCCATTCTACCAAGCTTTGCTTTGATTGTAGTCCTCATTCATATCTTAATACTGGTAATTGCACACATGTGGGTAAGCAATATGAAAATGACAGCCAAATCAGGCATCATATTTATTGATCTCCTTCACTACCCATGTAGACCATAGCACAAGCGGGGAATAATCTTTAATCAAACCTTATTGTTGCAATCATTGAGAATTTGCTGCATTTCTGGTCTCTTTTTAATCTGTGCAATTTGTTTGTAAGCTTCATCTCTCAAGTAGTTTCTATAGAAATACTTTTTAGGGGCTGAGATAATGGGACACCCCAGATAGTTAATGCTTGACCTCACCAGCAGTCTTGTGTTATTTAGAAACCAGGTAAAACCGTTAGCTCAGTCTGATTATCATAATCTTTTACGGATTGACTTACAAATGATTATTGGCTATATACTGATGAAATGTCACAATAAGTCTTTGAAGCCCAATTGGTGTGAGATCTATTAGAATGAAGTAATCAGCGTATGCCGCCCAACAAATTCTATAACCATCAATCCTCGGTGGTGTAGCTGATGCACCCTCTAGCACATTACCAACATTCGCCACCTAAAGTTTGAACAAGGAGGGAGCATATATACAGCCTTGATGCAGCCCATTATAGGTACAAATAGGTTTATATAGCAACCCCCTCCTTGTCCAATCGTATTTGTATATCGGATACTTTGTGCAGATGTATCCGGATAGAGAGCAAACCCTGAGGCAATCCTAGCCTATACATTTGTAACAATGAAGTATTCCCATCTACTAATGAAACGCAAGGGATATGTCCATGGAGGTCACATAGATTGCCGGGGAGTTATCCTTAACAAGAGCCCTTCACAGTCAGTACCCATTGTGAGAAACACATGGTGACAACAAGGAAGACAGACGCAAGTGATCACAGTTCAAGGGTGTTCATTGAACAATGAAGGTTGTGTGCAGGTTGGAAAAACGCCTAATCTTAAGCTAAATCTAAGATGTGAGCAAGCGTAGACCATCAAATGAAACATAAGGCAGTCCTAGTTGCGTTGTAAAAAAAAAAAAGGGGCCTATACTAAGAAACCTATTGCCAAAACCTCACAACTAATACAAAACGGGGTATGGGATAGTTCTCAAGAAAAGGAAGAAGTGTTCTCAAATAATATGTCAGGATGCGGTAGCTTAGGTTTCCCTTCCCAGTTCTGGACACGGGGTAAGATGGGAGCTCGGAGCACAGTACAGTCTCCGGCTTCTCGCGCACGAGTCGATAGTTCCAATGGCCGTTCTCAGGACAGTCGATGGCCAAGTCTCGTTTCCTGTGAAAGTTTCTTGCCTTCGAGGCCTGATGTGGTCAAATAACAAGTTCCTTTAACCAAATGAAAGTTTGTTCCAATGTTCACTGGGTCATGGGTTCCCCCCCCCCCCCTTTCTGGGCACTGACCCTTCTCAATCATTCATTATGGTCTTACATAGGGTGATGACTTCACCACTGGGTCCCCCTTTTCTGGGCACGGACCCTTCTCAATTGTTTACTTCACATTTACAATAGTCCAATAACGTTGGGATTCACTGCCCTTTCTTTCACAGTGCTTTGTAGATCAAAGTCTTTCGATTGTACAGGGATTTTGCTTGACCCTCTGTATGATCACTTTGACCGGTTTTCGCTGGCCCTCCTATGGAGTTCTGGTATCTGTAGTTTCTGTCATATGAGGCTCGACCAGAGTCTCTTGAATTAGCACCCACGTGGTGCCGGTTTCCCTCTGCGTCTGGTCTCCCCTTACAGTTCATTCATATTTCATCAGCTTTAGTTCAAAATGTGCCACTTTGCTATTCCTACTCAACACAGTTCTTATCGATTCTCCCCTCGACTCACTGGCTGTGATGAACCATTTGGCTGTTGCCTCTCTGGAGTCAAGGCCGGTACTACGGGCGCAGGAGCTTCCCTCACTCCTGCTTATCGACATAGGCTTGCCCTGTGTACCGTTGACATCTGCTTCAGGACACTTGTGCTATTTTTCGCGATCTTAGACTCTCCTCCACAAAGGCTCTGCGAATCTGGGACGAAAAGGGCAAGGTCAATTGTCGCTTCAAAACCCTTTCGATTCCTGCCACCTTTCTCCTTCTCTTGAACTGCTGCGTGGTAGCCGTCTCATCGTATTGTCTGCCGTGCTAGCCTTGCTCGTACTGTGCTCTCTTGCTCCACCTTTTATCCCTGTGGGGAAAAGGAAGGGCCGTCAGTTGTCTGGTCTAGGTTAATTGCCTGACTTGGCCTGATCCCTGTATTGGGACATGTCAGGTAAACTGTCCTGGTGTTATGTCAGAAAAACATATTTGTGTCGGAAAAAGGAGGTTATAGAGTTTTCGGGTAACCTACATGGTCGGAAGGGAAAGAGGTGTTACTTGGAGGGAAAACCCTTGTATTGGGGTTTGTGGCAATCTCAAAAGGGTAGGTTTTGTGGGGTTTGTGAGAATGGTAATGTTGGTTGCATTTGACTGGGAGTTTGCAAAATGATAATCAGAGGGACAGAATCGTTTGGGTTTGTGAGGCATAGGGGAATAACTGGGATGATGAAATTAACACAGGGGATTCTGGGACCGATAGTGTTTTGCCAGGGTAGACTGGGTGTTTGGAAAAGAATAATCAGAAGGAGATGAAAAAGAATGGTTGAGAGTTTTCAGGTAGAAAGCGGGAAAGCAGGGTTTCTGGGAGATGTGGTTTTCAACTCTAGTAGGGTTTGTGTTCTTAGGGTATTTTCCAGATAGGGTTTGTTGGGTAGATTTTAATATAGGATATTTTATAGGAGAAGGGGGCCAACTGTGTAGCATAGCCCACAAAGGTCTCTGGGATCTCTCCATCCTCCTTTCCATCCCTGGTAACATACCGCGTCTCACCTGGGGTATTCCCCCGAGCCCAACCCTGAGTTCCCACACCCAGGTGATCCTCCCTTACTGGTCCACCCCCAGGAACTGTATCCATTAGTAATGGCCCTGTCCTGGCCACCTGGATAAGGGATTCTTGAGGTTTTTACTGGGAGAATACCCTCGGGTTTCTCACACCATTTGCTTCCTAAATCCTATCTGTTGTAGGGACAGAATATTATTTCTAGTACTCCATTCTTCTATGTGTTATAGTACCAAAGATTTTTGAATCTGCATCTAGCAGTGTGATGGGACGGTAATTTGTAGGTGACCTCCTATCTCCCTTCTTATATATTAGTATTACATATGATATCTTCCAAGTGCTACGAGAGGCTCTAGTTTCCATGATATCCTTAAATAAGATATATAGGACTTTAGACCACAAATCCACATTGTTTTTTAAGGTTGTATTTGTAAATTAGTTAGGGCACAAGGCTCTAGAAGAACTAGACCTACCAAACATGGACGCAATGTCCTCTATAGTGAGTTTCAAGTCACATGCACAAGAGTCTATGTCTAAATCATTGATAACCAGTTCCACATCATGCTCCTAAAGATGTCCATGCCAGACCTCTTCAGATATTGGGTTACTTTGGACTGAAGCCGGATTCCCCTCTAGGGCGTTTATTAGAAGCCAGAATTTTCTGGCGCTCCCATCTTTCAGAGTGGTCATGTTTTCACCATCCCTTTTGATACATATAGGTTGGATGGGCTTTGATCCAGTTTTTTAATTTTTGTTTTGCCTTCAGTATTGCCTTATGTTTTAGTGCCCTATTCCCCAGCATTTTGGCAATCTCTCGAATCTCCCTGCGACAGATTTTATTTTGATTCTTGACCGTGGCATTGAACCTATGAGTATATGGTTTCTTCAAGGGTAACTTCCTCATAGTTTTCCCAAATTAACCAATCAAATCCTGCAAATATGGTCCAAATGTATTATGGGGATATGTCCTCACCTTGAAATCTATTGTAGCACTCTTAGTCATTCAGGAAGACAGTATTTAATTTTACAATGTTACCCTCATGCAAACTGATGCAAGACCCTTTTACATCACATTCAGGAGAGTAGTGTAGGATTGCATATCCCTACCACAATTGGAAGGGCACTGAGCCACCTGTAGCATCATATGATCATTAAACCCTGTGTGACTAATAACAAACTCTGCCACCCAGTCCACTAGGTCCTTTGTCAGAAATATTGTAGTCTTTTGTGGAGCTCCTTTTCTCACAAGACCATGTTGCTGGGTTCTTATCACTATGATTAAAACGGTTTGTTCCCCATGTATAGTCCCCAACTAGACAAGGTGTTGTGTCAAATTTGTCCTGTAACCTTTTTCTATTTCCTGTGGGAATCCCACAGAATATATCGATATCCTTGGGTAGCATAACCTCGTGGCCTGATGTGCACTCAACTGTAAATGATCATAGCAAATGGGGATTAGAGAAGAGCAGCCTGCATTAAAATCTGCGGCAACTATAACCTGCCCACCGGACGTGGTGACAAACCATTTTTCAATCCGTACATTCAACTCTTTAAGCGTAAGACTTAGGTTTGAGTGGGGATCCCAGTATATATTAGCTGGACATACTGCCACAGAAACTTAAGATTCCAACTCCAATTGTACTGCTAACACCCGTGTCTACGTTTTGATGGTAGTTCACTCTATGACCCCGCCCATTGCGAATTGCAATAAGTAGGCCTCCTTTTTATTTTATTCAGATTTGTAGAGCGCACGTCAGCCCGGGGGCATCGTGGCGCTTGTTACAGACATATCTTGGTTACAAATAAAACAATACAATTAAAGCAATATTAACAAGGAATACAATTATTTACAGTGGAAAATATGGTATATGTACAGTAGTAATGCAGTATATTTACATGGATTTGCAGGGGTCACCTTAATGTGCAAGGAAAGAGGTCTTCAGTTTCCTACGAAAGATCGGGAGGGAGTTTTCCGCTCTGTCTGCAGGGAGACCGTTCCAGGTGCTGCTGGCCGACCTCTAGTACCCTTAGTTTCAAGCTCCACTCTTATATCATACCCATCCAAAGTTTGCTCATTCCGTGAGCAGAGCTTAACACAAGAGAAAGAGCAATCCAAATGTACAATATTGGCAGTATCAATTATCTCATTTCTAACCATAGATCTCCATGAATTTCGGGAGGGTTTCTTGGTTACCTTCCGACTTGTGTTTTATTTTTTTCCATCATTTTGTTCTTTTTCCTCCCTTTTTGTTGTTTACTGGTCTGCCCAATAAAGGCTCTACTTCCTCTAGCGTTTGGGGAGCCTGGTCCGTTGGCTCACCCACCCCCATCCCGCAACTAGCTGGCGCCTCCATCAGGTCGACCTGTGGTTGTATGGTCAAGGGTACTTTAGCGGTCCTTTCCCTAGTCGCAATTGAGTTGTGGGTGCTTGCAATTACATCAGAGGCCATTTTTGCACATGGTTCCTAAGCCCTGACATTCCTCTGAAGCGATCAAGACGCTCATTTGTTCTCACCAATTGTATTAATATTGCATGCAAACATTTGGTGTGCTCCCTCAGTTCTCCACAAATTAGTTCCTGAACCAATTTACTTAAAACTGGCATATTTCCATCCTCCTGATGATGACTCAGGGCAGAGGGGAGACTGGCATCCAGCCCTTCACCCTCAGCTCCCGCCCCCGTCCCCCAGAATGAGTGGATGCTCCAACATAGTGAGCCACTTAATTTCGCCTGCAACGAAAATCTAAGTATCATCCGGAAATGACAGATTCGCAGAATACGTGGAGGCCAACACTATCTAACATGCCCTTCCCCCATAATCTGTCTATGAAGTTCCTGTGGCAGAGATGGAAATTCATCTGAGTCAAGTAATAATGGCGAGCTCGCCGTGTCCCAACTGTGTCAACATCCAGAGGCCCTTCCACCTCCGACTGGGGAGGGCGGGAGAGGAAGCGCCAGCGCCAGGGCCCGGGACATGCTATCTGTCCTCCTGGTGAACACCAAAGGAGCACCCAGTAGATCTTTTTTGTTATCGCTGCCCTTTCTCTTTTATTCCGCATGTTATTCCTCGTATAAAAAAAAAGAACAAATAAACACAGAAATTAAAAAGCACAAAATCGAAGACAGTTTCCCCATTCAGCAAACACCTGTTATTATCTCCTATAGCAACACAAGTTATTTCCCCGTTCATCAAACTACTGTTACTGTCTCATTAAGGGACACAGAAACGTGAGTAGTTTCTCTCCTCAACACACCACCATTAATGTCATAGAAGTGCACAAGGGTCCCATTGTTCATCAAGCAGTTCTTCCGGTATTGTTTTGGCGTTCTCCGATGAAAAAACAAGAGCAGCTAAGCCCCACCACGCCCCCCTCCAAACAGCAATCGGATGCACTCTGGATTCGCGCGATCCATGGCTTGTCTGTTCATCCAGAGGTGAGGTGAGTGGGCGGCGCCAAGAACGATCTAAGAAATCAAAGCAGTTATAGTGAATATAAGTAGTGGATAATGACTTGTTGATTCGTCGAGATCGTAGGAGTTCAGTCGAGTTAATTCCAGTAGTAGGTGAAAGTGAAATGGTGTCTGTCACTAGGGTACCTTGTAATACAGTTCAGCAGGGCTCCAAGAAAGGGAAAGTGCGGCAACACAACCAACAGCACTCCGAGGTATTTTTGTGAGAAATACTACTTTGCACCAAGATATTCAGACACATTAAAAGATAGATTTGACTGCTTCCCTTATTCTAGTAGTTTCCTCCTGTACATGAACTCCACGGATATAGTGGGTGAAAGCAGGGGCTTAGCTCCTATTTGTCAAGTTCCCATTTATTATTGGGAGTATTTTTACTTAATATTTAATTTTTTTGAGAGTATTTGCCTTTTTTTAGCAAGTACACGTGGCCGATACACCCCTTTATCTGCAAGGCTGGCTCCTCCCTCCTTCTGGTACTGGGCCCCCTCTTCCCCCCTCCCCAGTTCTGGGTGCCCTCTTGGCTCGATGCGATTGGTCCCCCTCTGCCACCCTTCATGCTTGGCCCCCTCTCCTGATCCGCTCTGCCCTCTGCGACTCTCCCATGCTTGGCCTCTTCTGCTCTTCCCCCTCATGCTTCGCCCCTTCTGCTCCTCCCTCCATGCTTGCCCCCCTCCGATTCTTCCCCATGCTTGGCCCCCTCTGCCTCACCACACTCTGTGCTTGGCCCCTTGGCCCCCCCATGCTTCACCTGCACTCTTCCTCCCCAAGATTGGCCCCCTTTATCCTTATTTTATTATTTATTACATTTGTTAATCTCCCAGACCCGAGGGTATCACATCGAAAATACAGGTGAGTTATCACATTTGTATACAGTGTTGCAAATACAGTCATATAAGCATTTTTTTTACTACGTTGCAAAATAAAGTCATGTAAACAAAATATTTTTACTAAGTTACAGTTGGTCCAGGTAGTTGCACACAATTTGTTTAAGCACTACTAGATGCCGTTTTAAGGAATGACCCCTGGGGATACATGTTGGTCATGGGAGATACAGTTAGTGACCAAGACAAAAAGTAAACCAGGAGCATTCTAGAGCTGAGGTGGAGTGGGACTAGTTGAGGTTAATATTTGTTAAATGACCAAGTTTTCAGTGCTTTTCTAAATTTTAGTAGGGTGTCCTCGTTTTTGACGCTAAGGGGTAGTGCGCTCCAATGCGATGGGGCTAGGACTTTGAAGCTACTACCTCCTGCTCTGCTGTATTTGTATTGAGGAACTTCTAAGAGGGCAAGTTTATTGGATCTTGGAGTCCTACAAGAGATTTTTTTTCTTAATGGAGTTGTTGAGGTAACAAGGCACTTTGTTGATGATACATTTATAGACGATACTGAGAGTTTTCCTTCCCCTAACGTTGTCCTCTGCACCCCTTTCCCCCCTCCCATGCTCCGGCCCTCCTTTGCTCTAACCCTACCCAATGCTGCCACTTCCCCTCCCTCCATGCGTGGCCCCTTCTTCCTTTCCCTCCAGTGCTTGGCTCCTTCTTTCCTTCCCTCCAGAACATGGGCCCCCTCTGCCCTTCCACCATGCTCGGCCCTCTTTGCCTCTTCCCCATTCCTGTGCTTGGCCTCCTCTGCCTCTTTACTGCAATGCTCGGCACAATCTGCCATTTGCCCCATGCTCTGCCCCCCAATGCTTGGCCTCCCTTTGCCCCTCTCCCATGTGTGCCCCTCCTTTGCCCTTTCCCCTAGTCAGTGCTTTGGCCACACTGCCTGTTCTTTATCCCATGTGCTTGGGCCCCTGTGCTTGGCCCCCCTCTCTCTTCCCCCATGCTTGTCCCCCTTCTGCTATGCTATGGCCCCTCTGCCTTTCCTCCCCATGCTTAACTTCCTTTGCCCCACGCTTGTCCCTCTCTGCTCCCCCCTGTGCTTGTCCCGCTCTGCTCCCCCCTGTGCTTGTCCCGCTCTGCTCCCCCCTGTGCTTGTCCCGCTCTGCTCCCCCCTGTGCTTGTCCCGCTCTGCTCCCCCCTGTGCTTGTCCCTCTCTGCTCCCCCCTGTGCTTGTCCCTCTCTGCTCCCCCCTGTGCTTGTCCCTCTCTGCTCCCCCCTGTGCTTGTCCCTCTCTGCTCCCCCCTGTGCTTGTCCCTCTCTGCTCCCCCCTGTGCTTGTCCCTCTCTGCTCCCCCCTGTGCTTGTCCCTCTCTGCTCCCCCCTGTGCTTGTCCCTCTCTGCTCCCCCCTGTGCTTGTCCCTCTCTGCTCCCCCCTGTGCTGTCCCTCTCTGCTCCCCCCTGTGCTGTCCCTCTCTGCTCCCCCCTGTGCTGTCCCTCTCTGCTCCCCCCTGTGCTGTCCCTCTCTGCTCCCCCGTGTGCTGTCCCTCTCTGCTCCCCCGTGTGCTGTCCCTCTCTGCTCCCCCCTGTGCTTGTCCCTCTCTGCTCCCCCCTGTGCTTGTCCCTCCCTGCTCCCCCCTGTGCTTGTCCCTCCCTGCTCCCCCCTGGGCTTGTCCCTCCCTGCTCCCCCCTGGGCTTGTCCCTCCCTGCTCCCCCCTGGGCTTGTCCCTCTCTGCTTCCCTCTCCCCGTGCTTGTCCCTCTCTGCTTCCCTCTCCCCGTGCTTGTCCCTCTCTGCTTCCCTCTCCCCGTGCTTGTCCCTCTCTGCTTCCCTCTCCCCGTGCTTGTCCCACTCTGCTCCCTTCCCCCGTGCTTGTTCCTCTCTGCTCCCTTCCCCCGTGCTTGTTCCCTCTCCCAGATCTTGGCGCGCTTGCCCACCACTGGCATCCACTTCTCCTCTTCTCAACCAACATTGCTACTTTCTCTTTCTCCACTGACCTGTCCAGCTCTCTTCCACAAACCCCAGCTTCCTCACCCAAACCCCAGCTCCCTTCTACATTATCCATCTCCCTCTTCAGATCCACTGAACTCGGACCTTTTGCCCTCTCATTTCTTTCCCCTTTGTCCTTTCACAATCCAATAGCTTTCTTCACTGTCCTTTACAGTCTCACAGTGCCTTCACTGACCACCCATTACTACTTTGCTCTTCTTTTTCCTTCTCGGTCTGCTGGCCCAACCTGTTCCTTTGCCTTTACCCCAAATGTGCGCACCCCTAAGCAGTATCAATCCTGGATTAATAACTTTGACACTTTTGGTTGAATTTTCTTTGCTGTTCCTTTATAGAATTCCTGGGAGACTGAATGACCGACGGACGCCTCTCGGGGAGCTCAACTGGATATTTACAGCGATTACTGATACCATTGCATGGAATGTCCTGCCCAGAGGTAAGCACACTTTCCCTAGGCGATCTCACCACCATTGCATACAACATCCTGCACAGTGTTAAGACTGAACCCTTGAACAATCAAAACTCCCATTACAAGGACTGCCTGTCCAGTGTTTGGGAAGTAGCCATCTTAGATTGTGGCATTACAGTCATCAGCTCTCTTGAGATAATAAAAAAGCATGTGGTATATGGGACTGTGGTGGCCATTGGCATGAGTGAGGGACCTCCTTGGCAAGGGGTAGTGCTTGTGGGTCCCTGCAATGGTCCTTCCCATCTGCAGTGCCCTAGGCAAACATTTGAGATTTGATGGACCCTATGAGTTGCGGGAGGCGTAAAAATGTATGATAATGAGCCCTTTCCTCTCTTGTAAACGACTCTCTCCTTCCTGCAGATCTTTTCCAGAAGCTCTTCAGGCAGGACCTGCTTGTGGCCAGTCTGTTCCGTAACTTCTTGTTGGCTGAGAGGATCATGCGGTCATACAACTGTACTCCAGTTAGCAGTCCTCGCCTCCCACCGACTTACATGCACGCCATGTGGTAAGTGAAGGTTGCTCTGTTACAAGCACATTTGTCATTAGAATGTCCCTGCAGCGAGTGACTAGTGAAGATCTATGTGGTCCTTTTTGAAAAATGTCTTCCATTCACTGGGGTTTAATCTTATTAATTAGAAATTGGGGATAGAGAAGTCCATACCTAGCACTTTCGGTGGTATGCATATATCTGGAAGAATTTGGGTAGCATTTGATATCTGCCACTGAAGCTGCTTGTGCCGCCTGGATTGCTGTGTTTGGTGTTTTTTTTGTTTCTGGAGGATTTTGGGATAGCATCCATGTAGCTGGGGGATTACAAGAAGTATTTATGCGCACTGTGGGGAAGTAGTTATTGATCATACGCACTGTATTTAGTGTATGTATTTGCAGTGTGTCTTTGATCCTTCTGGCTCTTTTCTCTGGTGCTTTCTTTTCCTCTTCTCTTTAGTGTTTGCTGTGGTAGCAATTCTATTCTTATGTCCCGTCCTCTTACCTCCATACTGCTTGGGCGTCCGTTACAAGGGACGGGAGACAGAACCTTTTTCACCAGAAAAAAACCTTCTTCCCCTTTAAATTTAGAGGCGAACAGTGGTGCGGCCCCGGGAACATGCACTGCCCTGACTCCGCCCTCCGCCACACCTCAGTCCCCTTTTCCGCGTCGACGGGAACGTGCCGAATTCACCAGCGCTCCTGGGTTTGGCTTCGGCCATGTAATTCCACGCGCGGATACTTTTGTCTTTTTTTGTCTTTCTTGTTATTTAGTTACTCGTTACTCAGGAGTCACGCTCCTCCCCGGCGCATTTCGACTTACACAGGATTCAGCAGGTGTCCAACCTGCAACGGGCTCTTCCCAACTTTAGACCCCCACGCTGTCTGCCTACGTTGCCTTTGCCCTACCACGGTTGGCAAGCTTGTACAGTGTGTGGCTCGCTGTCATCTAAATCGCTGAAGAAAAGACTAGCCAGGTGGAGGGAGCTCTTCTAGAAGTCGCCTCCAGAGGACCTCAAGAACTTCGTGAAACTCCGAGCCAGGCCCAAGGTAGGGCCACTATTTTCCATCGCACCCCACAAAGGAGACTCCTTCCCAAGGACTCTGCTGTGAGGGAGGGACCTTTCAGGTCCTTGTACCAGCATGTACACCGAGGCTGCTACAGCTACCGGCCTTCGGGCCGAGGGATCCTTGGATCCTCCCGGTGGCAGTGTTGAGGGACTGGAAGGTTCTTGTACCAGATTGACATCTGAGGGGCTCTGCCCTTTTACCGGCAATATGGCCGAGGGGCTACACCCTAGTACCAGCAATTCATCCGAAAGGGCGCCTAAACACAGCTCTACCGACCCCAATATCGAGGGTGTCGCACCTACCGGGTCTAGGCCCGAGGAGCAGGATAGGCCTCTTGATCCACACGCAAGTGTCTTGGCGGAGGCTGGGCCCAGCGAGCGGAGCAACACGTTGCAGGCACGTGGCAGGCAGCTCGACAAGATGGCCGCTTCACCAGACAGAGGCACCCATCCTTTGCCATTCCAGGAGTTCAGCGAAGAACGAGTGTCAAGGTGGACTGGCCTCAAACTGGTAGGTAGCCTACAGCCTATCCTTCTTATGCACAGGGCAGCGTCCCACTGCGTCCATACGGGCAGGTTATGCAGTGACTCCAGCATCTCCCGTCTACCCCGTCAGTACCCCCTACCACCTCTCAGGCCAGTGAAGAGGGGTTCTTTGAGAGGTTCCTTGGGCTCATGAAGTCACCGCAGATGGGGGGTTATCCTCAAGGACACCATCAGGGAGGTCCTCCCTACGATGCTAGCGGCACCACAAGCCCCTCTTCCTGCGCCCCAATGCAGCCGCTGCCTCTGGCCCCCCAGCCGATTCCTCAGGCGGATCTGCAACAGCCTCTGCCGCCTCCTCAGCCTCCGGCCGCGGTCACTGTACCCCAGACTGCGGCTCCTGCTACTGCTCCACCTCCACAGGATCCTCCTGATCCACAGGATACGGATGAGGAGGAGGATCCGGACACGCCATCCTCAGCCAGGGCCTTCCACGAACGTCTTGCAGGGCTGACGGAGGTTGAACAGCCAGCAGAGGGGGTCCAGACTGAAGTCCTTACGCAAAGCCCCTCTGCCAAAACAGGGATTCCACTGCAAACCGATGTAGTCTCATGGCTTAATTCGTCTTTTCTTCCTTCCCATTTCTTGAACAAATCAACCCCATGGAATTTTGACACACACACTATGTGGTTACAGAAACCACTAAAAGGGAGCTACAAATGTGGGCAACTCTCGGTTTGTAAATATTCAGACAATGTAAAAACTACTGTTACTAAACCGAATGGAACCATCTACACTATTCAACAACTAATCGACTGCAACAGCACATTTGTCATTTACGCCATCACTTGTCCATGCAATAAACTATACATTGGAAGCACTATTAGAAAACTTTAAACAAGGATCAGCGAGCATATCAGAGCCATCACGAATCAAGATACCAGATCACCCATAGCAAACCATTTTTTGGAATCCCACAACCAGCACAGATAAGAGATCTCAAATTCTTTGGGATTGCCAAACTCAAACAGCCTCCAAGAGGAGGCAACACCGAACTGCTTTCAAGACAACAGGAAGCACGCTGGATCTGCCTAATGGACACCTGCGACACCGGCTTAAATGCAGACAAAGAGCTTTGCCACTTCTTGTAAACAATCTGATGTACCATAGTGTACCACTGTCACCAATTTTTTCTATAACTTTCTTTTCTCTCTTTTTCGGAGTCACAAACTGTTTCCTTCTATTATTAATTCTCTCTCGTCATACCGCTAACATTGGCACACGAGCCTTAACCCAATCACAACAATAGAAACTATGTCGTGCACCACATGCATCTGTTTACCACCTTTAGCTTTTGCACAATACCACTACAGATTTTCTACAATAAACAGACGGGATGTGATGAGCCCACCTGTTTACTCCCCACATACATTTCAATAACACGTCTGATCAAAGCTTTCTCGTCACATACTTTTTAAGGTAGCCTTTTATTTTCTTATTAATTACATTGAATCCATGCCTATTATACGATACGAACCGTACCGCTTCAAGATGGCAGTCCGCAATAATGCGACGGCGGCATGAGATCATGACGTCATCACGCTTCGACGCGGTGGCGCATGTCGTCATCACGCACACGCCCATTCACTGCTAGCTTCATATATAAAACGGCTCCTGTCATGCACAGAACATGGCGGACGCCCTTCCTCTACGAACGAGAGTGACTAGATCCAGCACCTTTCTGGTAAGTTCAATTCCGCACTTTGTTGCTATATTATCCTGCATCCCCAGCCATGTTCCCCATACTGGTTGCTCTATCATGTTGTTCAAATTCGCTTTCCCATTGTACCTATTGATATCAGAAAACTGATATCCTACATATCCTTTGTGAATTAAATAATGGTTATTTTTTAATTTTTTTATTTTGTGTTAACTGAATTAACAGTTTTTACTAAAAGGTCCTATTTCTTCGTTTGCTTAAAATTGTTTCTTCATTTTGTTTCTTCATTTTGTTTCTTTAGATAGGCTTTCGAGGGCTAAGTCCTTTAGTGTTTAGCTTATTAGGAGAAAGAATCTAGCTTGAGATTGTGCAAGAAGTTTCCCAACGCAATAACTGATCTTCGACTTAGCCCATTCATCAAAAACGTCCACCAGTAGTCTTCGTCCATTCTTGAGAATTTTGAGTATAAGTGGCCGAGAAGGATTTCCCTGTTAATGATGGTACCCGGGCAATCGAGAATCGGATGTTTCAAACTTTCCATTGTGTCCGGCCTCACACAGAAACGACAGGCATCGGTTTCTGTTTTGCCTCGGATTCTTAACACCTTGTTTGTTTTCAAGATATTCAATCTTGCTCTCAAAAAAGTGGAACGAATTTTCTTGTTTGGAAATTTCATTAAATAGCTGATGGGCTTGTTTATTTTTTGTGCAAAGGGGGGTAGGTGCGCGTCAGACTTATAGCTCAATGCTTTCAGGTGTGTGTCGCACCAATCTGTTTCTTTCAGTTTTTTTGCAGTCTTTGTTGGGTTGGTCAAAAAGTTCTTCTTCTGTGCTTCCTATCACTTTTAGGAGTGTCTGATTTTTGTTTATCCATGCTTTGAGCATTTTATTTTTTAACCGTTCTCCATTTCTTCGTTGATTAGTGTGTGAATTCTTTCTTTGGATGATCTCACTTTCCTATAGAACATCAGACTATTGAGGGATACTGTGCCCATGAGCAAGGTGAGACTGAGCTCTCTTCTTATCAGGGCCATTGGAGTGGATATAGGAAGGCAGAGTCGTTTTTTCCAAAGGAAGCCTTCCAATTTAGGCCAGATGGTTTCTGGGATGTTTGGCATGGCCGCAACTCCATAAGTGAGTGCTGGGACCACTTTCGTCTTGTAGAAGGTGATTGCTGCCATGATTGAAAAGCAACCACATTTTTTGTCCATCATAATCAGTTAGTTGGTTAAGGTTTTGTTTTTGAGGACCAAAGTTTCTTGCATCGGTTGCTCTTTATTCTTGTTACTGAAGATAGTACCCAGGTATCTGAAGGTTTTGACTTCTTCTTCCAAGTGGACACCATTAAAGAACCATGTCTCAGGTGTTTTTCGTTTGGCCGCTTTTACTAGTCGCATCACTTTGGTTTTCATGGCGTTCAGATTATCCAATTTCAATTAGAATGATATATTCTGCGTATAGCAGCCTACTGATCTTTTCAGAGCCCAGGGTCGGTGGAAATGCTTTTACGCTTTTTTCAAAGTGTTGATAATCGCCTGTATAGGCATTGTAAAGTGCCGGGGCTAGAGGACATCCTTGCTTTACTCCGTGGATAGTCTGAATTGTTGAAGAAAGTAGACCTGTGCCATCGATTCGGACTTTCATAGATGTTTCAGAGTAAAGTTCTTGTATGGAGTCCAACAACGAAGGACATTTCCAGTGGACAAGTTTTTCCCCCAGCTTCTCTATTTACTTTGTCGAAAGCTTTGGACAAGTCAATAAAAGCCAGGCACAAAGATGGAGCCCCTTCCTGTACTCTGGCCTTAAGGATGTTGAGCGTAAATATATTGGCCATGGTGCTTAAGTTCTTTCTGAAGCCAGTTTGGAATTGGTCCCAACCTTCCGATGAAAAGACCCAGGTCTTAAAACTGTCCAGAAGAAAAGATCCGAAGAGTTTTCCGATACATTCGAGGAGTGCATGGGGCGATAGTTGTTCGGGTCGCCTCTTTCTCCTGATTTGTAGATTGGCACCACATTTGCGGTCTTCCAGGACTGAGGAACTGATCTGGTTGAAGCACAAGATTCAAAGATTTCCGCCACAAGGAAATGACCAACTCGCGGGGTTAGATTTTAAATCCATGTTTGACAGCCCATCTGGTCCAGGAGCTTGTGATGATTTGAGCTTCAATGCTGGCTGGATAAAGTTCGATGTCCCACTCATTATTTAGATCTTTGTGAAGTTCCGTCTCTCTGTGATGAGTCAAAGAGGGCTGAAACGTGGGTAATCCATGCCTCTTCTGAGACACTAGATGTTAGATTATCTTCGCTCAGCACGCCTTTTGAAGATATCAATGACCAAAAAGCCTTTGTTTGCTTGCCACTGAGCGTTCCCAGCATTTGTTATATAGTTATATAGATTTGGAAATACACAATTTTATCAATGCCTTACAGACAACCATTTTTTGGAATGTGATTTGAACAAGAACCTTCCTACAAGTGTTCCTGCACCATTTAAACACTAAGACCATTCATTCTTAATTTGTATGTATAAACTTGCCTTTATTTCTAATCAATCATCTCTTTACTCCGCCATTTAGAAAGCGCAAGACACAACATTTTGGGAGAAAGGATTTTGGGTTAAAATCTGTAAAAGTTTCTTTCTTCCTCTCAGAATCTAAAATCAAAGTTTACATTGGAAACTCAAAATCCTGATTATACAAGCCTTTGGAAAATACTCTGTAAATGTATCATTTCCTCCTGAAGAGCCACCGCGACCACGCAGTAGGGAAACATGTGTCGAGGAATCCGCACTGTTCACAAAATGACCCATTCCCAACATGGAGCCAACTGCTCCCCAATGCAACTCGTAACAACTATTAAGGATATACCGTTCAAGAGGATCACGCACTGTTCTCAAAAGGACTCTTTTCCAACATGGAGCCAATTGCTCCTCAGCGCAACTTTAATAACAATGACAGATACACCCTTTACCAGAGGATCTAAAACGTATCTTCGCGTCGCTCCCAACAAGGACCTTTTTCAAGCGTAGAGCCTACGGCTCTTTAATATAACCTCAACAATAACCAACGACACATCTCTTTACCTTAACAAATCAGGCCAACAAGATAACCTTCCTCACAACTCTGCACTGTTCTCAATAGGACCCCTTCTAAATACAAAGCCTACTACCTTCAAAATCAATTGCAACAACCACCAAGGAGATAATTCTTCACCAATACATTACAGGACCACAGAGAAAAACTAGGTCCTCTGAACTAACAACTTCTGCTCACCAAGACCAAGTGAATGTAACTTAGCCAAATCCAATTAGTGATTTATACAGCAGTTTTTTTTTTGTGGTCAGTACATCAACCAGTTCTATGGTCCAATTTCGTCACAATTCAGGACAACAGAAGAAAATGTTGTTCTTTGAACTAACAATTACTGTTCACCGAGACTGAATGCAACTCGGTTAAACTCAATCTGTGATTTATACATTTTATTTTTGCCCAGCACATTAACCAGACCTATTGTCCAAACTTATTTATTTTTTCAAAGAATAAAATCTTAATTTGATCTCTAACCAATCCACCTTTCACCATTCCTTTGACACAGAGAAGCGCTACAGGAGGGTCTCTATTCTTTAGTTCGTTTCAAGCCCAGGTCAGCCTCTGTGGCACCCCCATGTTTCAGCATCTCTGTTCTTGCTAACCAGCATCTTTTTTATTTCCTTCACTTGGGGCGCCAACACTGTTCATAAGGCTGTTTTTCCTTTTTCTACAAGATGGAGGGGAATACACTCTTGCTATCGGCCTGTTAGGCAGAAACCCGTGCAGTTCCCTCTGGGACCACTGCAAAAGATTTAAGACTACAGGTGTTTGGCAGTAAACCCACTTGGTAGCAGTCTGTACCACACAGATTCACTTGGTAGCTGTGGCTGAGCAGTCAGACTTCCCTCAAGAAGAGTTAGGCAGTATACAGAGTATTCACAATAGGTCAAAAGAACAAAGTAGAACAAGTAAACAATGACCAGAGCTTGGTGTAAAAGAGAGATAAATATTTATTTAAAACCACATCTAGTAAAACACACAGGCACTAATGTTAAGCAGTTCAAAAACACGGTCACTAAAAGATAATACACTCCCTTAAAAGAATATTAGACAAGTCTTAAGTAAAGCCCCACTTATTTTCAGACAGCGGTGAGCGCTTAACGCAGATGGCACTCTAATAATTCGTTTTAAAAAGGGAGAGAAAAGCAGAGTATAATTTGAAACAGATGCGAACACTTTCACAAGAACACAACAAGAGAGGAAGGCAAGTAAAACCGTGAAGTTAGGGTTCAGAAGGCCGGATCCACTTAAGAGGATCAGAACGAAATGTGTCCAAGGTCACACGGTTGAAGTGCACAAAAGTCTTGAAAAGGTTCAGAAAGAGTTGTACCAAAGAAAGGGACCAGTTAGGTGGTCAAGGCGGCCAGCCCAGTCCAGAAGGTTAAGGGATTATTATTACCTTAGAGCAATCTTTAGAAAGGGAGGCCTGGCGGACACAGTACCTTAAAGTGGCGAGAATACTCCAGCGGAGGCAGTTGTTCCTGGCAGCGGATGCAAGTCGGTGCTTCGTCCGGGGGAAGAGAGGATCTCATCGGGGAGGAAGACAGGAGTCCGTTGCACTGCCAGGCAAGAAACCAGCCGCGGAGTTCTCATGTAAAAGGAGCGGTCCTTTTATTCGCAGTCCAGTGATAAGTGGCTATCCGGTTGCCTGGGTGCTTGGCACGGGCAATTTGACCACAAGACGTCCTGGGATGCGAGGAAAAGAAGGTAAACTGGTTGTGCCCACCAGTCAGGGGAAGAAGCCTCTCCAGCCGGGAGATCTTCTCTGTCGTCGGGAATTGGTGAGTCGGTTCCGCAGGGCTCCACCGGTGGTGTCGTCGTGGTAGGTCGGCTCAGCTTCTCCCTCGTCGGATTCTCGGGTCCTGTGGCGACTTCTGAAGTTCCAGTCCCCAAAGCCCTGCTTTTATGCAGCACACCCCCATTCACTCAGCCTAGCTGTCAAACAAACATGCTAAGTGGTGAGCCGGCCGGCTCACCACTTGGGCCAATCACACAAGAGTGCGACTTGAGTTACCAAGGTAACTCAGTCCAGGGTGCCTAAACCCCCTCCTACACCCCCTGTGGTACCGAGACAGAGTAGCACCACTTTTGGAGGCTTCTGAGGAGAAGCCTGCCAAAAGTGGAACAAAGGGCTTGACTTGGGTTGGAGTCACAGAAGAGAACACAAACGCCATTTTAGAATCGAGTCCTGGCAAAAAATACCAACCGGCGAATTAATATTAAATAAATAAACCGGCGGTATGTTCGAGGCTATGAGAATTAAATAATAAGTTGGTAGCCTTGAACAATGGGAAAATCCCATAGGGATACATTCGCGGTCGAATATAAAAAGTAGTATCCACTGCCACCAGCCAAAACTCGATCAGGGGGGACGGAGACGTGCCCCCTCGACTAACAGACCCCGGGGCAATCGAATTGCCCCGACCAGTACGTCCACAATATGATGGTTTGTACTGATATCTGTTCATAATTTGGGACTAGTAAAGCCAATGCTGACTTTACATGCCCTGGGAGACAGTAGTCCGTCCCAGGGTATGGAGTCTATGGTGGGGTGTCACTATGACACCCCTGTGTCACTGCACGGAGGGTGCTGTGTAACACGCATAGTAAAAACACGAGACCCTATGGAGTAGAGGACCCCATAGCCCATAAAACACATAAACAGTCAAAAGAACACCATAAATCATGTCCAAGAGTGGGAGAAAGAGTCTCACTCTTGGCAGGAGAAAAAAACAAACTCCAGAAATCCAGCAAAGCTGCGGGAGGACTCACTAGGTTAGGAAATTCAGCCTAAACAGAGAATTTTCCATAACACGGCCCACCCTCAGCCTCACCCCTCGGTGATAGCTGCAGCACCACTATACTCCAAGCCGCAGTCGTCCTCTGTCTACTCCTCTGTGACGCTGCTAGGCAAGGAGGAGTAGATCTTGGAGGCTTACGGGAAGAAGCTGTATTCCAACGCGTCCTTGTATCTTCGCCAGGCGACGCCGATGCCATGCTGGCTGCCGCTAACCAAAGGTTATGGCGGGATATTGCAGACTTCCTCCCGGAACTCCCTACGCAGAGCCAATCCTGTTTTAAGGCGTGACTGGCTGAGGCCACGCTGGTGGTGCAGGACCTCATGGAATCCACCGTGGCCCATATTGACACCTCTGGTCGTGCTATCTGTATCGCCACAGACATGAGAAGGACAACCTGGCTCTGGGCAACGAAATTCAACCCGGACGTCCAGGAACGCATACTAGATCTGCCGTTCGAGGGGGTGGAGGGGGTCCTCTTCCACTCCTCCACGGGCGAAGAGCTGGACAAGAAGAAAAACAGCTCACAAACGGCCACGTCTTTATCCATCTTGACAAAGACCACGCCTATGTCGTACACCCAGTTACAGCAGCGCTCCAACAGGAGGCATACGTATGGAGGGTTCCGCGGCTTCCTGGAACCGACGTTCAGGCAAGCTGACCGCTCGCCGTCTCAGAACCGGTGCAAGCAACAAAAGGGGAGGGTAAGGCTTTTTCCAGTCCCCCTCCTCCGCACCAGCCTCCGAGGGAAAGAAGGCATGACACGTCCCTTTGGGTCCACGTGTCTCCAGTGGGGGGGCAGGCTTGCTCGCCATGCACATTTCTGGCACCAGAATTTCACGGACCACTGGATCCTCTCTGTAGTATCCACGGGGTACCGCCTACCAATCCCAGCCTCTCCACCCTCCTCCCCTCCACTCCCTCAAGTTGGAACAGCAACTCTTCGGGCGGAGATCCAGTCACTCGTAGAGAGCCAGGCAGTGGAGGGAAGCCCCAGCCTCCCAGCGAGGCTTGGGCTTTTACTCCAGGATTTCCGCCACTCAGAAGAACAACCAGGCGGGCCTGAGAGTTGATAGACCTTTCCACCCTCAACCTCTCCTTACCCCTGCAGAAAGTCAAGATGGTTATGCCAGCTTTTATAACGGAGACATTGTGCGAGGGAGACTATATGTGCTCCCTGGATCTGAAGGACGCGTACCTACACATCCCGATTTGGCAGCCCCACCGTTCTTTCCTTCGGTTCAGGATCATGGGCTACCATTTTCAATACAAGGTCCTTCCTTTTGACCTCAACTCAGCCCCCAAATTCTTTACCAGACTCATGGATACTGTGGCTGCCCCCAGAGCACAGGGCCTCCACATCTACCCATAACTAGACGACTGGCTAGTCAGGGCTACATCTCCGGAAGCGGTTCACCACTCTTCCCATGCCCTTATGAGCACGCTGAATGATCTGGACTTCTCGCTCAATCTCAAGAAGTCGCAGCTGCAGCCCACGTAGACTCTGATATTCTTGGGTCTCATCTGGGACACAGGCTCCGAGAAGGTATTTCCGTCGGAGGACAAGATCTTTACCATCAAGAGGGCCACTGGCCACTTCCTCAGCCGAGAGGTGACCTCGGCTTGGTGGTACCAGCATCTCCTTGGTCTCTTGGCGGCAGTCCTATTAGTCGTCCCACACACGAGACTGAGGATGAGGAGGATTCAGCTGCACTTCGCGGCCTCATGGAACCAGGAGCGGAGCTCTCAATCCTAGAGGATCAACGTTCCTCCATCTCTCCACCTGGACCTAACATGGTGGTCCAGGTACTGCAACCTGGCGACGGGCAGGCTCTTTCGGCCTGCCCACCTCGCAGGCCACCATCACCACAGACTCCTTGCTTGAGGGTTGGGGAACCACCCTGGACGATCTCTCGGTCCACAGCACCTGGACTCGACAGGAGCAGGAATACCACATCAAATGTTTTTATTTTGCAATATAAACAAATAAAATATAACCATAACCAGTCAAATACCCGGCATTAAAATATAACAGAAGCATACCATGAAACTGGATAATAACAATGAATAAGCCAATAAAATCTAACTAATGAAGTCAAGGGAAAGAAGAAAAAGGCAGAAGGAAAAAGAAAAGAAGGAAAATCAGTGAAAAGTTGTAAATGGTGAACTCAAATAATTTCAACAATCGGATACATGCATCACACATTAATATGGATAGGAGATCCATGGTATGTACAGGACAAAAGTATAGTGAATCATAAAACAATGGTAATGAAATCTTCCAGGAAACTGAATTATACAAATTTAACTCGCACATCAACCATATATATCGAGGAAGCTTCTCCAAATATCCCAAAACTTATCAATGTCTCCCACTTGTTTGGGGATAACTTTCTCATAAGTGGAGATGGCGAGCAGCTCTTCCACCCAGTCGTCGATACAAAAGGAGCCGCTCAATTTCCAAGATCTTAATATCATTTTCATGGCAATCATGCAAGCGCGGAGAAGCCAAATGTTTTTGCTGAATGAAACGTCCTCCATCAGAGACACATCTCCCAGAATCAGTAGAGAGGCAGTCATAGGGACTGTACAACACAGAACCAAACCTAACCTCTCACAGACACCTTTCCAAAAGTCTTAGTCTTTGGGGAAAACCAGATCAAATGACAGAGGGTGCCTCTCGCGTTTTTACACTTACAACAAAGTTCATTTTCCAGAAGGTGTCTTTTGAATAACCTTACGGGTGCCCAGTAAGACCTAAAAAGTAGCTTCGTCTGTGAGGCATTAAGGCCCCAGTCCATACTCATTAGGCGTGTGTTTCCACAGCATTGTTGCCAACAATTCCGATGAACATCTTCCCCCAGTTCTTCAGCCCATATGGCTGGCATCCTTGGGTCTCCTTTACGGCAATCCTTTAAGACTCCATACATTGTAGCTGCAGGATGAGATGCGCTTTTGCAGGTCTGTAGAGATGACCAGGCGAGATTCTGCGCCGCCAATTGAGACGCATCCAAACTTGCCGTAATAATGCTCTTTAACCTCCCTATATTCTGAAAATGTGCAATCAGTCATGTTAAATGACTGGCTTAATTGTGCATATGATATCCATTTGTCACCTTCAATCAGATATTTAAGCTATTTTATACCGGTGAAAAACCATCCGGGCCAAAATAGGACTTTTCCTAGTGATTTCAGAGCTCAGTTAAGCCAGATGGAAGCATCCGGGAACAAGTAAGGCTCCGTACTCATGCGTTTAGAAATATCATGCCAAGAGCCCTGTAAGAATTAGTTAGCAGATTAATCCCTTTAGATGTTTTTTTCTTGGTCGTCAGTAAAGCTTTCGGATCTAACTGCGATACAGCACTGCACTCCCAAGCAAAATATTTTGTTTGCTCCTCACCTGTTGCAATGACCTTGCATAGATGGGGAGTTGTGAATGACAGATGGTAGTCGACGAAGTTCGGTAAGTTCATCCCCCCTTGCTTTAAAGGGAGCTGCATTTTCCACAATGCAAGTCTTGATGGCTTGCTGTCCCAAATTAACTTTTACATGATTCTGTCAATTTCCTTGAAAAGATTTCCTGGTATTTTGATGGGAAGCATAGATAAAATATAATTCACCCGTGGTGCCATGTTCATTTTTATACAATTTATCTTCCCCCATGTGGACAGTTTCAAAAGTCCCCATCTATCTAGGTTAGATTTGAGTTTCGGTAAGATCATTGTAAGATTCATTGTTGGCAACTTGATCACGTCAGGACCGATCCAAAATCCCAGATATTTCATCCTTTCCGGACATCAGGTGAACTGGAATTGGGCACAGGTGTGTTGCAGGCAGATATTGTTTACTAGGAGAATTTCAGACTTACTCCAGTTCACCTTAAAACCAGAAACTAGGGAGAATTGTTGGATATCTTGCATAATGTAAGGTATGCAATTTGCTGGATCCTGTAGGGCCACCAGTAGATCTGTGTAGAGCCAAATTAGATTTTCATGATCATTCCCAGTTATTGGTTGAAGACTCATCAGCTCGCAATAATACTGCCAATGGCTCCATCGATAAAATGAATAATAATGGCGAAAGCGGGCAGCCCTGTCTGGTTCCCCTATGAAGTTGGAAAGCGTTCGAAATTAGGCCATTTGTAAGTACACTTGCAGATGGATTAGTGTATAATAGCCGTACCCAACGGTTAAAGTCCTGGCCAAGTTTCTGTCTAAGCACGAGAACAAGAAGGCCCACTCCACACGATCAAACGCCTTCTCAGCGTCCAGCGAGATTACTGCAGCTGCAACTGGTTGTCTGTCATTGCACAATTGATAACAGGCGTCTCATGTTGTCAGCCACAGCTCTCCCAGTGACAAAGCCGACCTGGTTCTCATGGACTAACGATGGTATAACTGTTTCCAATCTCATAGCTAAAGACTTTGCCAGAATCTTGCAGTCAGTATTAATTAGACTGATTGGCCAGTAGTTTACACATCTTGTAAAAGATCTATCTTTATTTAAGACCGTTATTAAAGCGTGCCACTTCGTGTCTGCCATGGAGTCAGTCTCAAAAGCGTTGTTATGAACATCACTAAGAAGTTGTAGAGCGGAATCAGGTAGGATCTTCTAAAACTCTACAGGCAATCCATCCTGGCGACTTGCCCAGAGTAAGTTTAGAAATGGCCAGACGAATATCTTCAACTTCCATTCTCCCTTCAAGACACACCACTTGGTCATTTGACAGTTGAGAAATGTCTAATGAATTCAGGAAGTTTTCTATCACAACATTCTCACAAGATTTGTAAAGTTTTTCATAGCAGTCATGGAACAGTATATTTATCTCTTTGTTGTGTTTTCAAGACATTACTTGGATCTCTAATTGCGTTGATAAAGTGATCACTTTTGGCTACTTTCAGCATGTGTTTGCCTGCTTTTTCCCCATCCTCAAAGTAGTTAATTCTCTGCCTGAATAAGGCATATAGCCTACCTGGTCGGATATTAATTTAATTCAAATTGTCTTCCTCAATTCAGACTTGGTTCCTTCATCTCGGCTAACAGCAAAGCGATTGTCTAGACGCTTAGCCTCTGCAGACAAACTTTGAATTTCTTTGGTCTTTAATTTCCTTTGCTTGCAGATTTTGACATTAGCACACCACAGATAAAACATTTAATTGCTTCCCAGACTGTGGAGACTGCGACATCATCAGTCCTATTAATTTAAATGAAGTCTTAATTTCTTCCACAATTTGATCTCTAATCTGTTCGTTTTGCAAAATGTAAGAATTCATTCTCCATCTAGATGATTTGATGAGTATGTTGCAAGGAAAGACGTAGAGATACAGGTGCGTGGTCTGTTAAGGCCATGAGCCCGATACTTGAATCAAAACAGCTGGAGGTCACTTGGCCCGAGGTCAAGAAAATGTTCATGCGGGAATAGGTATCGTTACAAAATAAGTGAAAGCTGTAGTCTCTTTCAGACGGGTGCTCTAAGCGCAATATGTCAGCTAGAATGAATTCATTTATCAGACATTCTAAATATCTCCTGCTCTTCGCCGGGATACGCGTACAGTCCCCATTTGAGCGATCTAATGCTGGATCCAACACCTGGTTAAAATCACCAGCTAACACAATTGCACTAAAATCATAGCTTTGAAGCAATTGCGCAAGCTCATGGAAGAAAAGTGGGTCATCCAAATTGGGTGCATACACATTGCATAAAAGCTTCGCTGTATCTTGTACTTGGATCAAAACACAGAACATTCTTCCTTCTTTGTCTGTTTTGCTTGTGAGGACTGGTAAAGGCACTTTTTTTCTTAATGAGTATTGAAACGCCTCTCTTACTGGTCGAGAAAAAGGTTTGGCCAACCCATCCCCGTTGAAGGTTTCAGCCTCTTTACACTCCAGATGTGTCTCCTGGAGGAAAGCGATGACACATGAAGTTGATCTCAAATAAGATAAGATTTTGGCCCGTTTCACAATAGTCGTTGGGCCATTAAGATTCCATGAAACAATGTTAAGATGATTTACAGATCTAGAATTCATGCTGTCAATCTTATTTGGGGTAAAAAAATAAGTGTAATCAGTATAGAATAGTAAGAAGAGAAAAGAGATCAGAAAGAGGAAACGAGAAAGGTAAGAACCCATGCCCCACCAGGGCATGAGTCAACCAGAAAACACTGGTATTAGTTACAAATAGATGGCACACTGCTCAGACCTAACACTAAGATAGTACAGAAATACTGTAATCTTAGCAAACAACTGTATAAATAAAATCACCAACCCCAGCCCCCTGCCCTACCCTATATATATGTGCAATAGCCGATACCAATGTGTAAAAAGAACCTGTGCCCTCAATACACCCCTATTTCAAAACATCATCATCTGTGGATCGTATGCCAGAATCAGTAGAGTTATTGACCTAATAATAAGGTGTATTAATTGCAGAATGTGAGGTACAACAGCAATAAACACTTTTGAAGCCATGCGATTTAAACGTGAGCAAACAACCTGATGTTCAAAGAAGAGTTTATGGTCAGAAATAGCTTACATTTCATATTTTGTTTAGCTCTTGCTTGATCAATGCATATACCACTAAATAAGAATGAATTCCCAAAACAGTAGACTGTACAACACCCGAGCAGCCCCCAAATCAGTGTAGGAAAAGGATGCAAGCATCATAGTGTCTTATTCTGCTCCACCCTACAGCACTTCATCAATATCACTTCTTTGAACATGGACGGCATGATAAAAGAAAGACACATTCGCCCCTTACAAAAAAAAAACAGCGCTCAATATCATGGGTACCCCAAAGTTATTAGTCACACAGTCCAGCACCAAACAGACTAAATGAAACAGCCAGGCTCACAACGTCCCATCACATCTGCCCAATCAATGTCCCTAGAATCAATCCAGTAGTGGGCAACACCTAAAAATCAGCACCACTAATATTATATCTCTGTAAAGGCAGCATCCCCAGACCATAACAGCAGGTTAAAAAATACCCGACAATATGGTTATTATAACAATCGCCTAAATATGCCATTATAATTCAGTGCATCTGGCCACAAATGTTGTATACAAAGGTATGTGCAGGAGAGAACCAATTCGTGCAACATTGCATATGAATACTGTAATACAACTATCTTAAGGGTTCACACCTCTTTTTATTTACTATTCCCACTAGCATAATATACCAACATATACAATATCACACCGCCATGGAGGAAGAGCCGAGCCCCAGTCCCACAGAGACCACACATCACACGGGCGAAGAAGCGCCGGCCCACAAGTACCAAGCAGCATGCGGGCAATCCCCATAGGAAACACACACACGGAACCAAAACCAAGAGGCCACCACACCCCAAAGCGGCACCCCAAAGACCACCCCCAGAGCACACACTCAAGCCTGGGCGACCCGCCCCCAAACCCACACACATGCAACACAGCACTGTGAACCGATGGAAACAAACCCGAGCCCCGCTGCCCACTGCAGGGTTCTACATCATATCATACATGAGGGCAAAGCCTGAGCCGACCCCCACCAGCCCACAACGCCATGCCACACACATGCGGATCCAAAAGCAAACCACCTGGGCCCTGAGGCGATCGCCAACATGCCACCCCGGGGCCAGATGGGCCCCCGGGTCCAACCCTGCACACGCGTCCCCCACAGAGATTGTGGGCTTGAGTGATGTGACGGATTCCTGGCTCGGGTTCATTTGTAATAGACCAAGCGTGTAGTTTGGCTGCAGAGGACTACATGCCTTGTTAAGAGACACAAATCATTAGGACATTAATGATTCTAACCTCAATGTCATTAAGTTTCTTAAGAACCTACTGCAATGTGGTAAATACTTTCAATAGAAGAATCTCAGATGCCGCCAGCCCCAATCCGAGAAATTCAACAAATGCTGAAATCAAGTTTGACGGCACGGCCACATAAACCCGGAAGACCAGTGCTATGCGCGTTTAAGGGCAATAACATCATCACGCATCCGCGCTGTGTCACAGTGGGTCCTTTTCTCGAAATTCAGTCCCATACAAACACTACGACATGACACGTAGTAAAGAACACCAGCTAATTAAAAATAAACACTGAGAGCAAAGCGCGCTGCTACCGTTGACGTCAAAAGCCCAAATGAATCAGATAACAATAATAAACTACCAATTTAAGCAATATCAGCAAATAAAGGCAACAATAGTAAAAATAAAAATAATACGTCGGTGAACACATTTGGAGAACTTTAACCAAAAAGGAAGGAGATTGAAGTAAATGAGCAAGTATAACCTCCTTATGTGGCACATTTTTGCAGGGGTAGTTTCTAAGCCAAGCACAAGCCTGATCTGGGGCATGAGTGAGTTTAATCCCATCAGGCAGAAAAAGCTTCAAAACAGCTGGCTTTAGCAGTGAAGTTTTAAGTTCACATTCTTAGGCCAAGCGTTTTGCTTCCCCAAATGCCTTCCTTTTAATTGCCACTTCCTTTGGAAAGTCAGGGTAGATATAAAATAAGTTTCCTTCCCAAGATAACGACTCATGCTGTCTTGCAATATGCAGTACATTTTCCTTCATGGAGGTATTAACAAATTTGACAATTATTTGCCTTGCTTTTCCTGCTTCTTGCTTCCCAGCTCTAAATGTCACATCCAGGTCACTCCGTTGAACACTACATCCAGGCAAACTTCCTTGTAAAATATCAATAACCAAAGCAAAGAGGTTGGGTTCAGATTTCTCAGGAATGCCAATCAGGCAAATGTTGCTCCTAGCCTGTATTTCTAAGTTCATGTTCGTCAGTTGAAGTCTAGACATCCACTCTTGCAGCTCCTGGTATGCTCTGTAGCTGCCAGAGGCTTCTCTTGCCAAACCAGATGTCCTACTTTCTATATCCATCATGTGAGTCTCCAAATTATTGACCTTCCCAGACAAGTCATTTAAAGTTGCCTTGACATCACTTATATCACTTGCCACTTGCTTCAAAAGCTTAAAGATGTCTGCACAGCTTGGTTTGTCTTCTTCAGTATCTTCATTGATCTGCTTAAGCTTTTTAGAAAGGGGGTTATCCAGGGTCTCTATTTTCTTTTTGTTTGACATTTCAGCCAGGTTTCAAATGGTTGATAGAGTCGAGGACAGGAGTTGCTCTCTCAAGCTGCTACTCCTTCAGTGGCCATTCTAGAATCAATTGGTTAGCGCTGAACACCATCTGGCTAGCGCTCAGGGCATTCCTACCATGTCTCAGGGGCATGGTTTTTTTTTTTTATAAATATTTTATTGATTTTATATTTTAGAAACCAAACCGCACACAACACAATACAACTGTTACAGCATGTCGTCATCGAAGCACCATATTACATTACAGAAACAAAAAAAAAAAAAAAAAAAGACGAAAAAAACTCCCCCCACCCCCCATCAAGCCAGAGCCGGCTCCCTTGTATCATCAGTCGGGGCACCGTCGGGTGGAGCATTGTCTGTCTCAGGGGCATGGTTGTCTTCATCGAGACAGGCAACTCGACCATCATGTACTACATCAACAAGCAGGGAGGCACCAGATCCCCTCCTCTGTGCAGACTGGCAATCAGCATGTGGGAGTGGGCGCTGGAAAATGACCTCTACCTCACGGCAGTCCACCTCCCGGGGGAAGCCAACCTGGAGGCGGACAGGTTCAGCGGGTTGGGAGCGGACAATTATGATTGGCAGCTAAACGACCTAGTCATTCAGGAGATCTTCAACAAGTGGGGTCATCCCCAGGTGGATCGCTTAGCCACCTAACACAACAAGAAGTGCCCTGAGTTCGCCTCCTGGCAGGGACAGGGCCCTGGATCCCTGGGCAACGCATTTCAGCTTCAATGGACCAGCATGCAGGCTTACGCTTTCCCGCCCACTCGGCTGATTCATAAAGTGATTTGCAAGATCAAGGAGTCTCGCCAACTCAACATCATTCTAGTAGCTGCATGGTGGCCGGCCAGGCCATTGTTTTCTGAGCTGCTCGGCCTCTCTGAGGTGCCTCCGATTCAACTCCCAATGGGCCCAGCACATCACCTGGCGCAACAGGGGGGGGGGCGGGGTCATCCACCCTGCACCATTGAAAGTAGCCCTCATAGAGTGGTACCTGAGCAGGTAACGCTGCAGCACCTCAGCCTCTCACATGCTAATCTGGAAATCATACAGGGCGCAAGGAGCAAGGCTACCAGGGCCCAGTATAAAAGTAAATGGACCAGATTCTGCCACTGGGCAGACTCCAAGGAAATCTACACCCCTGGCATGTTCTTTGGACGAAGTGCTCTCCTTCTCGGCGCACCTCGCCCACTCTGGTGTGCAGGTGGACACCTGCCGTATATACCTAGCAGCCATAGGGGTTTACAGAAACTTGGAGTAGGGGATCTTCTCCTCCTCCAATCCTATTGTCAAACATTTGATGGGTTTCGCAAGGCTTTACGCGCCCGTGAAGAAGCTGCACCCAGTGTGGGCCCTCAACATAGTCTTGGGCACCCTGGCACACAAACCGTTTGAGCCAATTGCGTCCGTGGTCATCAGGCTGGTCACCATCAAGACGGCCTTGCTAGTCGGCCTCACCTCTGCTCGTAGAGTCAGCGAAATACAGGCACTGTTCGCCTCGGAACCAAATAGTACCTTTTACAGGGACAAAGTAGTCCTGTGGACACACCCAGCATTTCTGCCCAAGGTGCGGTCTGCTTTCCACTTGAACGAGGAAATAGTCCTTCCTACATTCTTTCCCGATCCCAAGGACGAAGCACAGAGGGTGCTGCACTGCCTGGATGTCAGACGTGCCCTGAAATGTTACTTGGACAGGACCAAGGGCTTCCGCAAATCGGACGCCCTATTTGTCACATTCGGAGGCTCAAGACCAGGCTATCAAGCCTCAAAGGCCTCCATATCCCGCTGGATGGTCTCGGCCATCAAGGAAGCGTACGAGGGCCAGCACAAGCCGCTTCCGGCCAACGTGAAGGCCCACGCAGTCGGGGCCAAGGCAACGGCTATCGCATTCCAGCGAGGAAGCCGTAGAGGAGCGGTATCGGCCTGATATTCGCGCGCCCTCGAGTAAGGCTTCATTGCGAGATCCACATCGAGAGAAATTGTTGAAGGATCACTTGAGATAGAGGGACAGATCAAGATCTCCGTTGTCATCGAGGTCTTCGAGTCCTCGAAGTCGTCTAAGCCATCAACACCATCAGCGCCATCGTTATTTCTAATTGGGTCTTCGACGCCAGTCAAGCCATTGGTGCCTTTGGCGCCGTTGTTGAAGTCGACGCGGCTGGAGCCTAGTTTACTGGCTCCGCCCTCAGGTCCAGTTGACCCGCCAAGGAAGGATCTGGCAAAGTTGAAGTTGACATCTTCGACCCTTTCTAAGTCTCTGGGCTCTATGCCAGAGAAGTCTTTTGTCCCCCTTCCTAAAAAGGATTTTTTTGGGAACCTCACTAACATTTTTGCAGAGGAGACACTTACGGAGGGGGAGGATGCCCCCTTTGGGCTCCAGTATGAGACTCCAAATGTACCACAGTGCTTCATTTCAGAGGAGAGCAGGATGCAGGACCTGTGTGACACTTTACATAATGCAAGTGGTATTGATACCTCTCCGGAGTTGGAGTTCGGCAAGCCAGAACCTGGGGAGCATGCCGACTCTTCATATAGGCACCTTATGTCTAAGGTGGTGGAGTACTTGGGCTGGTCCAGGCCTCCAGCGCATTATGATCTGGATGATCTTACGGATATTTTGGACAAGGGTCCGCCTATGGATCCTGTGTTACGGTTCCAGAAGAGGGTGACCAGGAATTGGGAGACACTGGAGACCAAACCAGCGGTGGACAAGTCTCTTAAAAGAAAATACCGCCCCTCCTGTAGCGCCCCCTGGCTATCTGTCCCAACACCCCACTGCCGAGAGTCTGGTGGTCCAGGCAGCTACGGCTACCTCAAAGCAGGCCGTGTACCCTACCATCCCACCTGATGGGGATGATAAGCGCCTATATGGATGGGCACAGAAGGTATTTTCGGCGGGGAGTATGGGTTGAAAGCAGCCAACTTCACCTGTGCGCTTGCAAAATTTTCGTACACTCTGTGGGAGTGCATCTCCATGGTGGCAGAGCACATTCCAGAAGGGGATGAGAGAGATAGCTTTCTGGCTATTGTTAAGGACGGCAAGAAAGCCATGTGCGAGTCCCTCCAGTCTGGATCGAATTCTGCAGATAGTATGAGCAGGTCCATGGCTACGAGCACTGTAATAGGCAGGTTTGCGTGGTTGCGGGAGTCTGTTTTTGCACCCGATGTGCAGGATCGTCTTCTCAACATGCCATTTGACGGGTCACCTCTTTTTGGCAGCAAGGCTGACAAGAGCCTTGAGAAGTTGCAGACCTTCAAGGCGGCTGCCAATTCTTTAGGTGCCAATGTTGGGCAACCTCAGCCTCTTCATTCCAGCTTACAACCGTGGAGGGGTAGATCTTTTCACTGCTACTCATTTGGGAGGCCGAGAGGAATGGCCTGTCAAAGCGGCCAGCGAAAGTTCCCTCGTGGTGGACGAGGTAGGGGTGCCAAGTCCGCTTCAGCAGCAGCCTATTTACCATCGCCCGCTGCAACAGCCGCTTCAAAACCTCTCTGAAGGCTTCAGTCACAGTTCTCCTGTGTGGGGGGGCAGACCGTCTCAGCATATCGAAGAATGGTGAGCCATTATTTCCGATGTGTGGACTCTGGAAACAATAGCCCACGGCTACTGCCTTCCCTTTCTAAGAAAGCCTCAGACCATTCCACTGTGGAAACCAACTTTGAGGATTCCGGATCCCCTCCTTGTGCAGGAAATGTTAACCCTGCTAGAGAAAGGTGCCATAGAACCAGTGCCTGTAGTGGAGAGGAACAAGGGTTGGTATTCCCCAAATGTTTTGATTCCCAAAAAGGACGTGGGACTGAGACCCATCTTGGACTAGAGATACTTGAACAAGTTCCTCAGGAAAGACAAATTCAAGATGGTCACTCTATCAGATCCTTCAGGATGCTTTTTTTCATTTGCTGATCCATCTCAGGAAATAGCTGAGGTTCGCCGTTGGCAGCTCGCACCATCAGTTATGTGTCTTGCCATTGGGGTTGACCTCCACCCGAGGGTATTCACCAAACTGATGCTAGTCGTGGCGCGCATCTCAGGAGTGAGGGGATTCACGTCTACCCCTACCTGGACGATTGGCTGATCAGAGCGCATTCTCCCGAACAAGCCTTGGATCATCTCAACGTTAACTGCCACTCCCTCCATAGACTGGGCTTCTCCCTCAATTTCAAGAAGTCCCAAATGACACCTTCCCAACCGCTCATCGGGGCTGTTTTAGATACTTCCTTGGGAAAGTGTTCGCCTCCCGAGGTGAGGGCTCAAGACATTCTCCAGATGGTAACGAAATTCCAGAATGCCTAACTCCAGCCTTTCTAGTTATTGAGGTTGCTTGGCCTCATGACATCCTGCATTTTCCTGGTGCCAGGGGCCGCTTGCAAATGCATTCCCTTCAATGGGTTCCCCGATCGCAGTGGTCCCAGTTCTCAGGACAGATGTCGGACCGCCTTCAGATTTCGCCCAGAGTCTCTCAGATCTTCTGTGGTGGGCCTGCGAGGACAATGTTACTTTTGGCAACCATGGCCGGAGATCACTGTAGTGACGGATACCTCACTCACAGCGTGGGGAGGCTTTTCTGCCATTTGTACGGGGAAAGAAAGTGATAATGACCGACAATATAGTGGCCATGCACTACCTCAACAAGAGAGGGGGCGTAGGGTCACTACCACTGTGCAGAGAGGCAATGCAGCTCTGGTATTGGGCTATTCAAAAAGGAATCTCTCTCTCTCTGCGGTTCATCTAGCCGGGGAGAAGAACACGGCGGCGGACGCTCTGAGCAGGCAGAGCACAGTCTCCCACGAGTGGGAACTAGGTCAGGAAGTCCTTCAAGAGATATTCGCCCTTTTGGGAACCCCTCAAGTGGCTCTGTTCGCGACCAGTGTCAACTGGAAGTGCATACTGTACTGCTCAAGGGAATTTCCTCTGAGAGGAGCTCTAGGGGATGCATTCGTGGTGGATTGGGAATTCCTACTGCTGTACGCGTTTCGTCCAGTTCCCATTATTCCTCAAGTAATCAATGGGTTAAGGACGTTCAGAAACCGGATGATCCTCATTGCCCCGTATTCGACCAGGAGAATGTGGTACTCGGACCTTCTAGACGTGTCCATCTGTCCTCAGATAGTTCCTCCACAAAGGGAGAATCTTCACTCACGAGAGGAGGGTCGGGTCCTCGATCCAGAGGTCAACACTCTCAACCTTCACGCTTAGTTTCTGAAAGGTTGAGGTACAAGGATTAGGACCTCCCGGATGACGCGATGGAGGTGTTGCTTTTGGCAATAGACGGCCAGCAACAAAGTCTTTACCGTTGCCATTGGAATACGTTTTGTGACCGGTGCAACAAGAATGTTGATCCTTTTTAGGGTACGACACCAGATGTTCTAGCCTTTCTGCTCTCATTAGGACACAAAGGCCTTCATGTTGTTACCATTAAGGGTTACCTGGCAGCGCTTTCAATTTATTTTTAAGCGCTCTTCAGAGGAATGGTCCTATTTTAAATCCCTCTTGTCACTCCGTTTCTAAAAGGGCTCACTAATGTGTTCCCACCTTCTACATTTCAGGTCCAAGTGTTCAACCTCAACCTGGTCTTAACATTTCTGATGGGTACTCCTTTTGAACCCTTGCACTAAAGTCCATTGAGGTTGTTTACCTTGAAAACTATATTGTTAGTTGCTCTTGCATCTGCAAGAAGAGTGAGCGAGTTGCAAGTGCTTTCTTCCAAGCCACCCTTTACTATATTCCACAAGGACAGGGTTGTTCTGAGGGTGAAATCCTCCTTTTTGCCCAAGGTGGTTTCGGACTTTCACCTACGGCAGAAAATTGTGCTGCCGGCATTCTATCCTCCTCCGCATCCTAGTAAGGAGGAGGAAAGGCTACTTCGGTTGGACCCTAGGAGAGCTCTGAGCTTTTATATTTCCAGGATGCCCAAATTGAGAGTGGACGACCAGCTCTTTGTGGGGTATTCCCGACACAGACTGGGCCAAGCTGTTTCCAAGCAGACCTTGTCTATGTGGATCATCCTCACTATTTCTGAATGCTACAGGCAGCAAGGCAAGGACCCTCATAGGGGGTTGTGTATCCTTTCTACCAGGGGCATGGCCACCTTGACTGCCCTGCAGAGAGGGGTCACTATTAAGAACATCTGTGATGCGGCAACGTGGTCATCTGTACACACGTTTACTAAGTATTGCTCTCTGGATACTTCCCACGCTACAGATGTTGCATTAGGTAAGGCAGTCGTTTATTCTGCCCTCTAAGAATTCTACCTGTCTAAATTCTTCTCCCTCCTCCTATCTTGGATACTGCTTTGAGAGTCTGTCAAAGATGAGGACTACGTTGGAGGACACAATCCAGTGGAAGAACATGTTACTTACCACTAGTAACATTCTTTCGACTGGATGTTTCTCCAATGTATTCCTCATCGCCCTCCCAACCTACCCTTCTGTAGAATTTCCCATGCTAGTGCAGCTGTCGTTCCCACAAGGCTGAGTACTGTCCTGTCCATTTTTATGGGCGCTTCTGATGCACATGGAGGGAAAAACAGAACTGAGGCCAACGGGCCCTGTGCATGCTACTTAAAACATCGGATGACGTCACCCTCGACTGAGGCCTTCACGACTGGATGCATCCATGCAGGGCGCCTTCTGCCGAAAAAACATCTGAAGCATCCGGAGCTGGACATTACATGTCAAAGATGAGGAATACGTTGGAGGAACATCCAGTCGCAAGAACGTTACCAGGGGTAAGTAACTTGTTCATCCAACCTTTGTGTGGAGTTAGAGAGACTGGGTTTTTTCTTTACAAACTATGCGGATGACTACCAGTTATCTATGGAGATCAGTGGAAATCATGCAGAGGACCAGGAGAAGCTAAATAATCTCCACGTGGTTATAAAAACTGGTTGTCTACAAATTGGTTATGTTTAAATGCCAGGAAAACAGAGTTGTTGATCTACAGGTCCAGACAAGCTAGGGAATCCCTCGACCAGACTTTTTCCAGTTTTTTGAATGAGGGCAGTCGGATTGTAGTTGCCACCAAAGTGAAGAACCTCGGTACATACATGGAGGCCAACCTAAATGCAGACACCCATGTGGATTTCATTGTAAAAAATACGAACTACTATCTGATTGGCCCCATGATTACTAAAAATAATCGGACAAAGCTAGCACAGGCTATCATACTGCCTCGCTTGGACTATTGCAACTTCCTCTTGGGAGGGGCCAGCAAGGATGCAATCCAAAAATCGCAGAAAATTCAAAATGCAGCGGTTGCATACTCCATCAAATAGCGTAGACAGAACCAGTGTCCACTGCCCGGAGAGAGTTGCACTGGCTATCGGTGTCAGCCAGGGTCCTTTTCAAGTTATTGACCATAGGGCATAAGTGCATTTTCGGCGCTGCCCCCACGTACCTCACAGAGAGGGTTGTAATTTACCAACCTACCAGGGACCTTCGATCTGCCAGGACCCGTCTCCTCAGAGTGGATAGTTTTAAGAGTCCATGGAAATGGACGCTCTTTCCCGGTTTTTGTGGCCCGGGCCTTTAAAGAGTTGCCAGAATTTTTTCGGAAGGAGGAAAACCTCTTGCCTTCAGGATATCACATAAGACAAGGTTGTTCACGTTAAACAATCACGAGATGTTGGATATTCCCACCTCATAGCTCTGTCCCTCTGCTTCAGCACCTGGACGCCCTAGGGATTTGGTGCTTTATAAATAAAATAACATAACATGATATAGGACACCCACTATCGGTTCTCCCCTTCAGCATTGCCTCAGTGCCACAGTTATTCACAAAGGTACTGGCGGTAATAGCTGCTCACCTGCGCAGGCAGTCCACCCCATTCTACCCTTAAATCGACGATTGGCTCATAACGGGGAATTCGTACAGAACATGCCAAACAAATACCCAGAAGACAGACCTTCAATTTAAGCTCTGTTACTCCATCAATGAGAAAAAATTGAGTCTAAACCCCAATCAAGTCAAACAGTTTCTGGGGGCTCTAATTCGGACCAAAGACGGCCTTGCCCTTCTCTCCAACAAGAGGGTTCAAACCATGCTGTTGCAGATCCCTCACTTTGTAGCCACTCACCAGGTAAATTAACAAGGGTGGGTCCTGGGAGTCTCTCTGCCAGACATTAGTCCTGGTTATGAGAGACTGACCCAGAGTCTTTAGCTCACTATCTTTCACAGAGAAGAAATATCCAAAACAAATCGGTCTGTGTCCTGCCCTGGGGCAGTCCAGCACCGAAATGCTAGGCAATTCTCCTCTGAACAAGAGTACCAACAGCAACCCCAGACATGTGTTTCGGTTCGGTTGGACCTCATCAGTAGGGTGGAGCTGTGCCTCTCTAAGAATAGTGAGCAAGGGGACAAGGTGACCGTACGCAAAGCCATGCGACTGTTAGGGATGATGGTTTCCTAAGTCTACCTAGTTCCTCATGCTCATCCCATGCAAAAGTGGTTCTCGAGCCAATGTCAGACCAATGGCCAGTGGGACGATCTAGTGGTTGTCTCGGCGGCACTCATTCAGTCTCTGCAGTGGTGGCCAAGGGAAACCCTTCACAACCCCCGCAGTAGAAGCCACTCTCACCACAAACGCATCTTTGATGGGGTGAGGGGGGTCTCACCTCCAACAGATTGAGCAGGACGTGTGATCGCCAGCAGTAGCATCCAATCACATCAACCTGTTGGAACTGCTAGCAGTTTTAAAAGCCCTGAAGGCCTTTTTTTTTTTTTTTTAATTTTATTTGTATTTGACTCTCCTAACAAGTAAGAGAGTCTTTACAAAAAAAAGGAAAAATACAATCAGATATAGTGAAGGGAATCATTACAAAAATATACCTTCAGACATCGAACATTGCAATATATAATCATATAAAAACCATCATTCAAATAAAATTACAGACCAGGAATTCTTATGACATATTACTAAAGAAAAAAAAAAAAGAAACGAAAAAGGTAGACAATAAAAGTATCTACACATTAAAATGGGCATACATCATCCATCTTGTACAGATTTGCAAAGGGGAGAGAGAAAGAGAATGGATGATTCATGAGATATTCATGTAACAGTCTTTTTCCAATTCTCTTACAATTACTTTACATAGTTTCGTTAAGGCATATATCAGCGGTGAGTGGTTGCCTTGCATCATTCTGGCCCAAAGGAAAGGCAGGCAGTCAGTATAGTTAATATTTACAAATTCAATCAATAAAATCGTTCTTTGAGTCTTAAAATGGGGACAATATAAAACCAGATGTTTTAATGTTTCAATGGTTTCGGTGCACATAGGAAATCTGCAGTGAGGACTCGAGGCATACAACTTATGACCAACCCATTTTACTACTCTTTCTTTGGTGTGAAACAAATTAAATTTAAACCAAAGAAACATCCTCCGAGTAGAATTACAAGGAAAAAGCACAATATAATCGTATCTAGGGATACGTTTGCGTGTAAATAAGTGATATTCCTTGTAAAGTTTGTATGATCCCATTCTATCGAGGGTGGTACACCAATCGAGTTCAAACAGCTTTTTTTTGGCATATCCTGGTCTGTAGTGAACATCATCCACAGTAATGTTAGCCATCTTAAGTATGGCAGCCATTCTTGTCACATAGAGAGCCATAGAGGACGTGGGCAACAAGTTAATGGTATGATTCAACTCAGCATATAGGGAGTTCGCTATAGGATGTCCAATCTTAGCGAAATTGGTTAGAAGTCGCCATTTCCAACGAGTGGATAGTGCGACTAAACCTAATTCATGCCTCAAGATTACGTTGGGTAGGGACATCGGAAGCGACATGGCACGTTTCAGGGCAGTTCCTTGCAATTGGTCCAGAATTGGGCCCATCTCACCCATACATATGTCAAGAGAGTACAGAATTACACTTTCAATTTTCAAAGTTAAAAACTCGATGAGGGGAATTAGTGAAAACTTACAGTATTTCGCATAGATTACTTTGGATTGTGATATCAGGGGTCTGATCTTTTTGTTGAGTAGGTCAGTCCACATTAGAATAGAGTTTTTCTCTGTTAAGTGATAACCCAAATAGATCGTTTCTGTAATGAGAGGGATGGGGGTCTGCATGATGTGCCATTGCGACTTGCCAGTTCGCTTCCGAACACCAAATTGCATTACCGCTGTTTTAGCGGGATTAGGCGTCAAATTGTGTGCTAATGCAAATTCCTCAAATAGCCGTAGTTTGAGTTGGAGGCCTTACGGGGTTGGATCGAATAAAATAATGTCATCTGCAAAGGCGAGCCATTTGAGACGAATCAAGCCAATTTTAGCAGAGAAGAGATTTTTGGCATCCCAACCTTTATCGAGATCGGAGAGGTATAGATTGAAAAGGGTGGCGGCAAGGTTACAGCCTTGCTTTAGGCCTACCTCTGTGCTGATAGCTTTAGTAATACGTCCCTCCGAGGTGAGCTTAATTCTGTAAGATGTGTTAGTATGTAAGGCTTTAAACCAATAAAAAAGACAGATGGAATTCCCATATTGGTAAGTTTGGCCCATAATAAGTTACGGATCACTGTGTCGAAGGCTGAGGATATGTCGATGAGAGCAATATAAACGGGGTTAGATGTTAGTTTCTTGGCTTCTGCGATGGTAAATGCCATAATTATGGCATTAAGCGAGGTGGACATACCTTTTCTAAATCCAGTTTGGTATTTGGAAAATAGTCCTAGTGCTCCAATGTAATTGTCCAGATCATGGAGAAGGAGAGAGGCGAATAATTTGGCCGCAGTGTCAATTAAGGCAATGGGTCGATAATTCTGCGGCAACGCAGCATCTCCTTTTTTAAAGATCGGGATGATATTGGCAGTTAGCCATGAGACAGGAATAACTCCTGTATTAAGAATAGACTGAAACTTAGTGTTTAGGATGCATGCCCACAAATCCGGGTCTTCTTTGAATAGACATGGAGGCAAGCCATCGGGGCCGGATGATTTAGAATAGGTGAGTTTAGATATCGCCCACTTAATGTCAGCGATAGTCCAAACCAACCGCGGCAGGTCATGATATCTTAAAACAGGTGTCGTTATATTTGAAAATCGCACGGGCATCTTGAATTTATGTCTGATATACTCATACCAGGTGGATTCTGATATAACATTCGGCATAGAAAACGATACTTGAAAGGTATGGCTCTTGATCGTTCGCCATATAGTTCGAGTGTCATGAGATGAAATGGCTCTAACAAGTTTGCAATTTATTTCATTGTGTCTTACTAGCCTTATCTGCTTCAAGCTGCGTTTGTATGCTGACACGATAGAATTGCGCCGTGTGAGATACCGGTCCCGCGAGAGATTGGTAGATTTTTTCAAAGCTCTAAGAGCCTTGTTTTTCTCCCGCTTCTGTACTTTGCAAAGTGGGTCAAAGAAGTGACGATTTTCAATATCAGTTTTTTTCTTTTTGCTAAAGTATGTTAGTGCTGCATGCGTTATTTCAACATATCGCTGCTCAAGGACATTCGTGGGCATTCTTTCCGAGTTGTTCCAGAGTACTATGGCTGACTTTACAAATTGAGTGAATTGCTTGCACAGTGCCATAGACCATCTAATCGAAGTCATGGGACGATCTACTTCACATAATGCTGTAGAATGGTCAACTCCAGTAATGGAAAAGTCGAATTTCAAGTTGCCTAATAACACAGCGTGGTCACCAAAAGGCAACATGGAGATTATTAGAGGAGATGATCGTAGAAGCAAGTTGTGACTAACAAATATGAAGTCAATTGTTGACCTTTTTCCATCCCTTGACCATGTGATCCAATTTGACGGGTCAACGGGGGGAATGAGATCTAGATCCCAATCTTTTAAAAAGGTCCTCCAAATGTTACCTCTACTTTTCGAGAGTAGGTTTCTGGGAGGCCTTTCAGACACACTTCCAGGGGGAGACAGTTCTAATCCTCACGGACAGTACTACGGCCATGTATTACTTAAATAAACAAAGGGGCACTCACTTCCTAGGGCTGTCCCAGAACATATGAAAGTGGGCTCTCAAACAAAAAATGTTCCTTCCTTCACAACATGTTCCAGGGAAACTCAATCTTCTGGCGGAAGTACTCAGCAGAGACTTCCCCCTAGCCGTAGAGCACGAGTGGCGACTACAGGAGGGCATTGTACTCAGAATCTTCGCAGAATGTGGCTTTCCAGAGGTCGACTTGTTTGTCACTCTGGAGAACATCCAATGCCCAGATTACGCCCCTAGGTGCCCTCAGAACCTCTCTGAGGGGAACAGCTTTTGGATAACATGGTCCGGGAAATTTGTCTACGCCCCCACACCCCCTCCAATTACCCTGCTCAACAGAACAGTGCACAAGATGCACCAAGAGCCAGTCAGGATGATTCTGGTGGTCCCTATGTGGGCCCTGCCAGCCTTCGTTCTCCCATCTCATGGCAATGTCAGTCTCCCCTCCCAGGCAGCTGCCGTACCCGTACAACATGCAGTCTCAGAAACACTACATCCATGCCCTCAAACACTCAATTTAGCATCCTGGCTCCTGATGTCATAGAGTCCAGGCATCTCCAGCTCCCTCAAAGATGCCTGGACATACTCGGAAAAGGCATCAATCCTATTAAATGCTCACCTAAAGATATCGTCCTGTACCTAACCCACTTGTTAGATTCAGGTCTGGTTTTCAATTCTCAAATTGTCTACTTGGATGCGCTTTTGGATGCTACTACGTCCCAGAGCAAGGTTTCATGGTGGAAAATTCCTGTAATTAAAGCCTTTATGGAAGGGGTAAAGAGACTTCTCCCCCCTTATTTCCAACCCAGCTCCCAGGTGGGATCTGAATGTTGTTCTTACCAGACTAATTAGGCCTCCCTTTGAACCAATGCACAAGGCTAGCCTTAAAGCACTCAAAGACTGCCATCCTGGTTGCGATCACCTCTATTAGGAGAGTTAGTGAACTGCCGGCCCTTTCAGTTCAGGACCCATTCATCACGATTCACAAAGACAAGGTGGTTTTGCGCATACACCCTCGCTTTGCGCCTAAATAGATCTCCAAGTTCCATGAAAACCAGTCCAGAGAACTACCCACCTTTTACCAGAACCCAACTAACGTGGCGGAAATAAGCCTCCCCACACTGGATGGAAGGAGAGTGTTATCTACTATCTGGAAAAGACAAAACCACTAAGAAAACCAAACCAGTTCTTCAGCTGGTAGAGAAGGGGACCCTGTCTCTAAATCAGCCATCTCAAAGTGGATCGTAAACTGCATCACACTGCGTTACACTCTTGCCAAGAGAGATCTACACTTCACGCCTAGAGCACACTACTCGTGGGTGCAGGGGCGACCATAGCATTCATTGCAAATGTTCCTCTTGATTCCATTTGCAAAGCATTAACCTGAAGTTCTGTACACACCTTTACACAACACTAATGCCTAGATACACACTCTAGGTCCGATTCTCAGGTGGGACAAGCAGTGCTAAGACATCTCTGCTACTGTTCCTTCACACATCCAACCACCATCTCTGGGTACTATTCGCCAGACTATGCACAGCATGTGATTCTAAGCAGATTCACAAGCATCAGAAGACATGCATTACTCACCGAAATAGCATTTCTGATGATTATAGCTTCTTAGATTCACATGCGCCCACCCTTCCTTCCCTCGTGGAGTAGAAGGAACATAGACCTCTTACACCTTCTCTCTTCTGTACTTGCTCATGCTGACTATAAGGCTCCCTCACCGCAGAAAAAACAACAAGAGGGACCTCGACGCGCAAGGGATTTTGGGTACGCTGCACAGCACGTTAGGGATAGTGTTACAGTCGCGCCCATGAAGACGTCCCCTTTCGACCTTCGAAAGAAAGATGCGATACTCTGCGATTTACACTTGATGTCAGACTATATGCAAAGTTATAGCATGTGAATCTGAGCAGATACAGTTATCAGAAATGCTATTACGGTGAGTAATACATGTCATTTAGCAGTTTGATGCATGGGTGTCGTCCAGGACATAAGGGCTTGTTGCTCTAAGTGGTGAAGCCAGGATAATGCACATATGCAAATAACAGTCCTCGGAGTAAATGATTACAGTTGCAAGTTCTGTAATTACGTCATACAGTTTTTTACTTTTTTAAATACATTTTTGATAAATATTACATGCAAAATGGTATAATAAATGCATATTTTGTACACTGAGGATTGGCCATACAGTTGCAGGAAAATGTTCTCAATGACAACTTGTGATGGAACAATGTCCCTATTTGATCATCCTGGAGATGTTAACTATCAAGGACATAGGCTGATCAAAAGGGTTTACCACCTTAGATCTCTCACACAGTTAGTCTAAACATCACTCCAGTTGTGGCACGTACATATAAGAGAATACGTATAGAATAGCCTTTACAGGGGCATTTTCTAGCTCCTAGCATTGCACAGGCACGAGTGGAGCACTTGTTTATCAGGACAATATCTTATTGTTTGGAGGATGTGGGCCAGAGAATAACAGTAGTCTGAAAGGTATTGTCCAGATCAGTAAAGTGTGTTACAACTATGTCTAGTCCCCTTTCCTCTATACTGTCTGGGCGTCCTGCATAGGGACGTGGCCAAAATAATTTTTCTCTCAAAAAAGAGCATTTCCCCTTTAGATTTAAGGTGTGCAGAGGCATGGACCTGGGTGCGACTACAGCCCTGCACTCTGGCGCCTCACCACAGTCCTATTTTCTGCACCAACGGTATCTGACCTTTCTCACTTCGCTCGTGGAACTTTATTTTGTTGAGTCACAGCGCTTTCCCCGAAGTGTTTTCCATTTTTATTTACATTACCTCCTCCGGTGCCTCCCGTCCAGCGGGATTCAGTATGTGCCCTTCCTGCAACATCTGCTTTCCTGCTTCGGATCTCCACTCACTATGCCTGCAGAGCCTGAGATACGACCACCAGTGGGATATCTGCGTAGCGTGCAACAACTTGATTCCGATATCGCTTAAAAATCATTTGGCCTGGTGGAGAGAAATCCTCTTGCGGTCCCCTCCAGGACCACCTGAAGGATTTAAGGGGGTCTTGTTTCTGAGGAGATCACCGAACGGGAGGGCACTAACCGATCCTGTTACTGGTCCTCATTCCGAGGCTCCTAGAGCTACCAGCCCACAGACCTAGGGGTGCCCGCACCCTACCGGGACCAGGACCAAGGGGCTTCACAGATCTAAGGGGCAACACTGCTCTTCTACCGGACCCAGGTCTGAGGGGGTGCCTACACACACACTAAGAATCCGGATCCATACCAGAGGTCTCCACAAACACTGAGGTCAGTCTTGAGGGCCGCCAGGGGCCTATTCCACGAGGTTCTGCACAGACCAATTTCCCACGCATTCATGTGGAGATTACTCCCAACAAGATGGTGTCCAAACCCCCGTCCTCTGGGCATAAATGGCACCTAGCCGAGATATCTCTGCTAGAGCACTGGTGGAAGAGATACATTCTTAATGTGGATCATCTCTATGTGAAATGGCAGAGCCCGGCCAAGACAAGAGATCACCTGGGGTTGCATGGTCGCTAGCCCAGACACTATGGTGCACTAGCTACCCCACAGCATCCACGTCTCTACATTACTCAGAGGCTGGGTGCATGCAGTCTAGGCCTGATTCAGGTAGGTCTCTAACAACTTCGGACTGAGAGGAATCTGAGGGTGTCCTCACTTCTTTCCCTAAGTTATCTTCCTCCCAGGTGGCCAGGGAAAGGCTGTTGCGATTGGATCCTGCCCTTGGGGCTGGATATGCGAGGAAGGACTACCTGGCTGGAGGAGACTAGGGGAACGTAGGGGAGACACCTTGGGTGAGATGCGGTATCCCCCATTTCCATTACATACTGAATCAGACCTCCCTCAGGCCTTTATAGACTATTGTCAACCCATTCACTATTCATCCCAAAATTTCTACCCCACTAAACACCATTGAGGTATTGGGACGAGGAAGAGACAAACCACAGAAATACATCCTCTTTATTGAATCACACACCTCTCAGGTGCTGGGATGCGGAGGAGGCAAACGAGAAAAATGCAGAACACCCAAGCCATCAAGGTTTAGTCCTTTTTGGACCAATCAACTTGGCAGGAGGTTTAAAAGCAGTAATAACGGTGAAAATGGGTCAGCTGTGGAAGCAGATCTACGGACTTCTGGAGGAACGTAGACCTCTTCTGGAACGCAACGTGCTGGAGAACCCTTGTTAGATGCAGTGTGTATGCTGCAGGAAGCAAGGCTAAAGGAAGCTGGACGCCTGTGCCGGACTACGGAAAAGGAACCGGCGTGACCAGGAAAAGCTGCAGAGTGAGGCCCAGGCTACGAGATACTTATCAGTGGTGGGAGCAAAGCCACAGAGAGCCGCTGAGGAGACAGAGCTTGTGGCGGCCGAAAGCCTTGCTAGATCGCTGTAACCACCGACCGGTGAGTAAACCTTGGCGAGGGACACCGGGACGGCAGGCGTGCATGTCAGACTTTTGAGAAATTTAACAAATAATGATTTAGATGAAAGCCAGTACTGTTGACTACCGAACTGAATAAGAACAGGTTTTGTGGAATCTCACAATATAAAGGAACTGTGTCACTTGTGAGAACAAACATTGGCAAGAGGCATAAGAATATGTGAAAGTGCAACAAGTGAATAGTGGCAAGACAAGTAATGGTAAAGCATAATGAGGATAGAGCAGAAATAGTGGCCACGTGCATACAAGGAATAAGGGGCAAAGAAGGTGTTGGTTGCATGACCTGTAATGGGTGCACCGTGTGGTCCAACAACTGAACCTAGGCCGAGGACACCCACCTATGGACAAGCCACTTGAAATACCTACAATGAAGCTTGTGATTGAATATAAAGGAAAACTTGTGTGAAGTGAAATTAAGGAACTGAACTTTGTGAAAGTGCTGAAAATTAACCACACCAGAGGAGATGGGATGTATCGCAAATAATCGTGTTTTTGGAAAAAGTAAAAGACTTTGAACCTTGGGGAAGGCCACCCCTTTGTATTGTGAACTATTTGGTACCTTTGGGATGGGAACCCCTTTGCATTGTGAACTATAGCGAACCTTGGGGAAGGGGAATGCTTTACAAACCAAGTGCTGGAAGAAGCTCTTAACTGTTATTTGAACACGTATTGTGATGCTGACATCCCTACATATTGTATACAAATAGATGTGAGAGCAAATACAGGTTTTGGACAGACAGACATTTACTTTGTACTTCCTGGCACAGACAATCCTTCATTTTATTTAGGTAGGGAAATCCCCAACCCAACTTAGCATGGGGCAAACTATGCCTTCTTACAACCCTCTTTTCTTTTGAATAAAGGTGTGTAGCCCAAACTTCAGTTCAGTTGTGTGTGTCTACTTCATGATGCCTTCACAGTACAAATTAACTGCAGCTGCTCAGGCCTACTCTCAGGCCTCCTGTGAGGAAATGTTTTTTGACAGTTTCATAGGGCTTATGAAATCCCAACAGCTGACATGAATCTTAAATCTTATAAAAGAAGTGATACAACAGATGGCTCCGGCGCCTACTCCACCATTTGTTACCACTCGCCTGGATCAGCACATAGCTATATAGCCCCTATTGCAGCGTTGCTGTTACCTGCTCATAGTGTTCCACCTACTACAACTCCTTTCATACCGCCGGCAGGGCCAGCAGCCCCGGTGACTCCATTTGATCCATTTCAACTCAAAAGAACATCTCCTACTTTAAGTGATTTACCAGCTAAGGGTGTCAACAAACAAGTGGACACAGATGATGAAGATAACTTGTAAGTTTCAGCTTCTGCCAAGTCATTCCACGAGAGGACAGAAGGGCTGGCCGAATTTCTAGGTGTCCCTCAGCAAGAGCAGACAGAAACGGGAGTTCAAGATGAAACATTAACATTAACGGTGTTCAGTAAATCTGGTATCCCTCTCCAAAAGGATGTGGCAAAGCTTGCAAAAAGGTTTGGCTCAACCTCGTTCTACAAATCTCATCAACGACAGATTTGATGCCAAATACAGACAGGCAGAAGGTGAAACCATCTTACTCTCTGTCCACCCACAGTCTCATTCTTCGGTGATCGCATCGGCCTCTATGTATGCTAAACCGACTTCAGCTGCAACAGCGTCCAGTTCCTTCGCAGCAGCAGCAATCCTTTCAAAAGAAGACAGTCTAAGTCCTATGGGAAAAAGGTTTACCTGAACGCAGGATTACATTTACGACCAGCCAATGAGGACTCAATATAGGCTACTGCAACCAAACATTATGGAGGGAGATGTCAGTACCTTTACCAGATCTCCCTACCCACAGACAAGCTGCCTTCAAAGCGGGTCTATCGGAGGCGAGGATAATTGCCCTGGACCTCATGGAATCTTTGGTGATGGACATAGACACTGCAAGCTGGGGCATATGTATTGCTTCAGACATGTCAGACTGTGTGTATACATGCTTCTATAATTAAATGCAGACATGCAACACCATATACTGGACTTGCCGTTTGAAGGAATGGATTTGGCCTCTCTTCTAAAGATGAAGAACTTACTAAAAAGAAATCAAGTCCTCAGGTCGCCAAATCATTAGCTATTTTAGCTAAACCTACTCCCAAGAGTCTTTTCCAGGTGCACAGTAGAACAGACCCAAGTCATTCAGGGTTTTTAGATGGTTTCAGGAGAGGAGAGCAAGACAACCAGACTGGTCTCCCAGCCTCCACAGGCACAAACTGCGCACAACTCATAAAGGGTTTTGGTGTCCCACTCCTCAGCAGCAGCCTCTGAGACAAAGAAACAATGAGGGCAGTGTCCGGGTCCACAGCTTCCCGGTTGGGGGCAGCCTGTCCATTCACAGTCAACACTGGTGCCAAATCTTTACAGATACTCAGATTCTATCTGTAGTTTACTCTGATTTTCGCCTCACTATTCCTCTGCATCCTCCCTCTTCAACACTTTTCCTTTAGTAAAGTTCATCAGTACTATTGGTGGAGATCTCTGGTCTCGTACAGAAAAAAGCAGTAACAAGTACCCTTCTCACAAAAGGGCTCAGGTACTCCCGGAGCTTTGTCATTCAGAAGAACCACCATGCTGGCCTCAGAGTTGTGTTGTACCTATCGTTCCTACACCTTTTCATCCATTAGAAAAGTTGAAGATGGTGAGGCCTGTGCAGATTGCGGAAGCTTTCTGCGAGGGAGACTGGATGTGCTCCTTGGACCTGAAGGACACAAACGTACATGTTCCCATATGCCAGCCAAACAGTTTTTACGATTCACAGTGATGGGACTCCACTTTCAGTACGAAGTCCTTCTGTTTGGCTTGAACTCAACTGCTTGTGTATTCACGAAAATCATGAACGCTGTGGCAGCAGCTCTGCAGGCCCAGTGTTTCCACGTCTCTCATATCTAGACTGGCTTGTTATAGCCAACTCTCCAATGAAGCACAGGGGACTATGCAGTGTCTCACGAACATTCACTTCGATCTGGGGTTTTCATTCAACCTAAACAAATCATAACTCATCCCAGCACAGTCTTTAATTTTCCTGGGGATCAGATGGGACACTGTGAGACAAGGTTTTACTGATTCAGGAGAGATCCTGGACATTCGCAAAGCAGTTTCACTTCTTCAGCAGCCCGGCAATTTCAGCCTATTCGTATCAACATTTGCTGGGGCTCATGGTGGCATGTATTCTTGCAATGCATCATGCCGGATGCTGAAGATTTCAGTTTCATAGAGCAAGTTCATGTAACCAAGATTGGGGATCCCAGTCGGACAGAATTTCCATTCCACAAGAATTGGCACAGGCTCTTCAGTGGTAGAACACAGAAGTAAATTTGATGAAGAGGGCGCTCTCTGTTATGATCACGACAAACTGACTGGCTTCTACGTCCACAGATGATGATCTTCACAGGACAGAGAGCAACGCGCCAACGTCTTGGAGCTCAAGTCTATAGGCATGGCGCTCAAAGACTTCCTACTACTCATCAGGGACAAGGTGGTCCTTATCAGATCAGACAGTTTCACACCCATTTTCTATGTGAACAAGCAGGGCGGAATGCAGTCTTCACCCCTAAGCATTCATTTAACAGCCATACACCGTCCGGGCGAGAGGAATTTCGAGGTAGACGGGCTGCGCAGGCTAGGTGTGGCAAATTGCGTATTGGAAATATGTTCCGAAGTCCTTTTCCCTTTGTTCAAATCTTGGGGTTGGCCTTTTTGCCACAAAGGAGAATGCGAAAAGTCACCACTTTGCGTTGTGGATGAGCTCAGGCAGCCAATTTTTAAGGGATGCGTTCCACATCTCATGTAACGACCTGTGGTGCTATCCGCACCCTCCCAACCCCCTAATTCAGAGGGTCTTGTGCAAGTTCAGGAAATCAGCGGGATGTACAAAATAGTGCTTTACAAGGCAGCAACACAGGTGCACCTCCACACCCAGACGAAGACTGAGAGCTCATTACAGCTGAGGAGAGCAAGGTGGCACAGATGTGCAATAACTGCAGTCCGGAAAAAAGGAATGGAAGAGCAAAGGTGGGCTGGGGATTTTTGACAGGCACAGAGGGAACAACCCAGCAACTGGAGGGAAGCAGTTCAGGAAGGAGGCAGCAGTCTGTGCTGGTCCACAAGAAAGCACTCTAAGGGAGTTGCGTGAATGGGATTTTGAGGGTCACAACCAGGCCATGGGCTAACGCGAAGGGGGAGATCCAGATGCAACTCTTAATCAAAGACATCTGCATGGCGGCAAAGAGGGGACAGGGGATATCCCCTGGCAGTTGGGTGGAGGGATTAGAAGAACCACTTGGGCTACACATATCAGGAGATTTGACGAGAACGTAAAGATTTGTGATAGCAATTCAAAGGAGGGAGAATGGACCTGGGCCAATGCTGAGAGGATGAGCTTTCCCATTGATATCTGGGGGAATGAAGACTGAGATTAACAGATGACGAGCACACCCTAGCGGGTTGCTACCCTATAAAGAACAATGAGGGCACACCTGCTGTCCTGAGTAGGAAGCACCGATAAGTGGGTGAGGGTAGGCAACCTGGTCAACAGCTGAGAAAAGTGAGGGTAAATGGATAGCGATAGCAGACAGAGGCAAAGGAGATGGTAAAACAATGATTTAGCATCAAGGGGTGGGTGGGGTAAGGAAAAGGGTGGCCCGTTGCATCAGCCAGTCGTTGACAGGGTGGAATGTAGACCCTCAGGCATCCTGTGTTCTCTCTGGTGCTAGAACTGGACCTTTCTTGGGATGATGGACACAGTGGTGGAAGGGTGGCCAGGTTGATTTCCTTGACTGTAGGAAACCGAGCTGTCCAGGAGGAGAGTCAAAGTATAACGCTGCAGAAAATTGGATAGGGAAAGGTTCCGGCTGCTGCTCCTAGGTAGCTACCCATGGAGCCAAGTACACTGAGCACTTCGGGTGGACTTGAATGACCAGGAGGCACAGACCCAGGCTGATTGAGAACTGAAAGGTTGAAAAGATTGGGCTTCCTGGTGAGCTAAACCGAACTGTCCAGATCCAGCAACACTGGTGGACAAAGGTCCAGGCTGTGGCACCACAGGGGTCAAAAGTGAATCAGTACTACCCACTGTCTTATCTCCTCCCTGTACCTCACCCACCAGAGGAACTTCTGGATGGCTACCCAAGATTCAGTTTGCTACCCATGTTACCCTATGTGATCTGCATGGTTCACTGTTCAAAGCACATGCTTCAGCTAGTGATGGAGCACATCTCCTCTCCTGATTGGAGAAATACCACCCACTGGCTGAAAACATGTAGATCGAATTGCAGTGTACTAGTTGTTATATCTCCTACTCTGAGCTGTAAAAGCCATTGTCATTGAGCATAGAGGGGTGTGAGTGAAACTTAACACACCATTACTGTAAGACTTTGCGGATGGGCAAGCGGTAGGGCATAGTTTTATCGAGCGCCCCATTTCTTTAAGAGAGAGTATTTCTTCCGTTTAAGGGAATTATTCTCCCAACCCCACCTCACCTGAATTTGCACAACTGCATAGTATCTTTCATAGGTCTTACCCCACAAGTCCTCATCAAAATGGTGCTTCCCCTCCACTCTGTGACTGGTCTTTGCCTCCTTATATCCTCCTTAGTTCCATTGTAGTTTTGTTTAGCAAGTCGGTTTTCCCCCATCCTCCTTACTGTCCACTCGCTACCCTCTGTGGCCCTTAACTTTTATTGCCACCTTTCCACGACTCTGCTCATTGCGTCTTCTGATTCTTCAGCCCCTTCCATTTTTCTCACAGCCTGTGTTTTCTGCTTATCGATAAATGTTGTCCCAGGCACACTAAATCTTTTTCAAACCTTATCGCTCATCGCTGCATCCTCTGCTAATTTTAATTTCTTTGTCTTTAATTCGTATTCGCTGTGCAGAGACCAGATAAGGCGGCTCGTGCTGTTTGTATAATGGTGCTTATAAAATAACGGCCTCTTGTCACCCATAAAAGTGTGGATAATATATTTTCGGGATATATTGGTGGGAATAAATTTACTCCAATAAATATCACTTTGACAGAACTGTGATAAATCTGTTAGGCAACTTTTATCACCTTGTGGATCAATCTGGCATAAACAGTACCTGCACAGTAGTGAACAGGGAAGGGGGTGCATGGCAAAGAGGGAAGAGAAGTGTGTTGACAGATTGCAGCAAGTGTTACCGCTAATGCTGCCTTTTTTGTGTTTGTGTGTGAAAAAGCTGTACTCCTGCCCTAATTCCATGTGTGTGCAAAGCTTGTATTGTTGTTTCCTATACTATAGCAGGAAATGCCCTCAATGTACTTGTTGGTTAGCAGAAGTGAATGCACTTCTGATTCAGAAATTTGAGTCTTTGTTTCTTTTTCCTAAGGCTAATGTCCATGTACTCACGATGGTCCTACGGATGCTTAGAATCCACAGCCGCCTTTAGTGCTTTGTGCAAGTTAGAACAATATAGAGTACATTTTGTCAAATGGATCCAGGGGAATGATGTCCCCAAGTGTAAGGTTCTTGATCAGCTCAGTAATTGGGAGTGCTGGTTAGGACACAGACAAATACAAGCACATAACTCTTCCCACGTTGTGCTTATTCTGGCATAGAGCAGGATCAATGGCCCCAAGAAGGTTCTTTAGCTATCTGTTATGTACCTGGCCGACTGCAATGTGCCTTCTGAAGATGCTAGGTCGATACAGTTAAATAGAAAATCTAAACTTAAAATAAAAATAGAAAAACCCAGAGCGATTCATACCGGTTATCCTATGTACACGTATTACCTTAGAAACAGCAAGCCCAGAGCATTTATACTTACATGCACTCGGATCCAGTTAGATAGACAATTGGTGACAAATGAGTAAGTCCAAATGTTGAATAAAGGACTGAGAAAACTGTAAGGAGTGGCTGACCGAAGATGAGTATCTGGCATGGATAAGTTGCCTTGAAGCAAGAATGATATGGTATTGGTTGTTTTGACCGAATCTAATGGTTCGCATGAACCATTAGGTCTAAAAATGCTACCACCAAAGGTTCGAACACCAAAAATTCGATCCTTTGGTGGTAGCATTGTAAAAAAACAATAGTGGCTGCGGGGGTCCCCTGCATTGCCCCGCTCCCTATACTTTATACGTTATAGTATAGTGAGCAGGGGTTGCGGGGGACACCCCCACAGCGTTCCGTTAAAACAAAAAGAAAAGAAAAGGACCCTGCGGCGCCAGTTCCCGATCACGGAAGTGAAAGGGAACTGGTGCTGCAGGAACCCAGCGTGAAGAAGGCAAGTGGGGTTTGTTTGTGTTGGGGGTGTGGGTGGGGTGTGTGTTATGGGTGTGTTGTGGGTGTGAGTATGTATGTGTGTTCGCATAAGAAAGGTGCAAACTTTTGGTAGTTTGCACCTTTCTCATGTCAACGTTCCGAGCCACAGCAAATTCAGCCGCGGTCGGATCACTTAGAACCAATTATATGTTCTGGTTTAGCTGCCAGAGAGCTAATATTCATTTGAGACTTATGGTATGCATCTGGTTGGTTTTGTTAAGAAGTCTGGGCCAGTCGCGCTCGTTGATGTCTCTTGTGTGCTTCCAACTCATAATGTGTAAGGTCCTGTTTTCCAATTGTGTTGCCTGTTAAGAAGCGCTCTGGGGTGATCTGCCTAAAAGGGGTCCTAATGCTTCTTCTGGAGAGTTGCAGTATTAGCAAGTGTTTAATTTGACAATGTACTCCAGGAAGATGCGTGGCATCTCTGATCTGTATTGAAGAATGCACTCTCAGCCAGTCCCATGTTTCCCCATTTAGTCCAAGGCCAGCTTGGCTGCTTTTGAGGACGTGAGTTAAAAACCAACCTCACAAAATCACCATTGTTCAGACAGTGATGGAGGGGTTTGGGAGGTATTCCTGAATGTCTGATTTGTGCCACTCTGAATTCCCCTTTTTGCTTTGAGACAACCTGTTGTGAGGCACATAGATTATTCACTGGTTTAATCCTGCCTAACCGTCTGCACACAAAGTTAGGATAGCCGGTACGAGGCATGATGCCAAACTGGCCTTCATGCCCTTGCAAGCTTAAAAAGCAGATGGAGGGAGAAGCCTGGAATTGGAAGCCTGTAGGTAAGGTCTCTTGGTTTGGCTTCTTTCCTTGTTGAACAAAGCCTCCATTATCCATAGTATTGTGCATTTTGCAAAGTGTCCTAGAGTTGTTTTTGCCACTCTCTCAGCAGACAGGCATTCATGTAACCTACAATGGGAAACCATGTCAGTATGTGGAGGATAGCTGGACCTCTCTGCCAGATGGGTTCAACTTGTTACTTTTAGAGAATTCTAATATATAATTCACTCCTCCTAATCCTGACCAACCTTTTATGTGGATGGCAAAGGGGTAGCCGTACCCGTTTAATTGCCACAGCACTCATTTCCAACCTTGCATAGGCAACCAGATAACTCATTGACTTAAGCTATTCTTACTGTCATGATCCCAGTAAGGGCTAGGGGCACATCCCCCCATGACAATGTAGGGAGAAGGTGGACATGCAAGGTGGCTGGCTGGCGCAGGCTTTTGATAGAAGCTGCATTGACCCACACCAACATGGCTGCCAAGAAAGAACCCATTGTGGAACTTAAGATGGCCCCTGGCAGACCCAAAGATCTGACATCCCTGGTGGTCTAGTGTTAGCAGGCACGGCCGAGTCTATAACACCACGCCTCGGGCCACACCATGTGCTAGCGTTTCGTCTGCTACCTACCAGAGCAGTGTAATTCTTACTGCTCCTGTTCTTCCACGTGCGTTGTACGTCCAGACTTATTTGCAGCCATACTCACCCGAAGACACCATCATAGGAGTTCCGCTTCAAGCTTCTGTCCTGATATTTTCTTGAAACCGCAGCCGATCAAGGTCCACAGCAACCGCAGCACCTGAAATCGAGAAAGCAGAGAAAGCAGAGAAAGACAATAGTAAGGGACTTAATTTAACAGCTCGTTCAAACCCGAGTTCTCCTTAAAGCATAAACTTATCTGAACAAGATATCAGCCGCCTCGCTCCTTCTTTCGCGCAGCAGCAATTCTAGCAAAGACATTCCGCAAGGTCCGCACCTGGGGAAGAGAAGGAAAGAGACTAATTAAAGCGCTTCGCACCACTCGACGAGAGTTAACAGCACGAAACAAGCGGCGCTCCGCGCCAAATGCTACACCGGCCTCCAGAACAGCATTGTACAAAGACTTACCTTCACATCTTCAGCATCCAGTGCCTCGCAGCCGGCCTGGACCACTACTCTCAGTGAAGCAACTGGAGTCTGTTGCTTACCCGATATCTTCGGCCCACCTTCTTGCATCAGCGTGCCCGCCAGTTTAGGGGGAGATGGGGGAGAAAGCTGGGGAACATGTACTGAAAATCTGCATTTACTTACCTTTAGGTCTTCATCCAGATCCCCTAGCACATCTTACCAGAGGCTACAAGTTCTACCAGGTCCTTCCCAACTTCACTGTTCCCTGGGCTTTGGTTCACCAGCAGACCAGTGGGCAAAGGAGTGGCTTGGGCATTCACCATAGCAGAATTATGCAGTGGGGGGGGGAATGCAACGCTTTGGACCAGTCTGGACCAGACACTCCAGAGGTAAGCGTTAAACTTAGAGATCTGTGTTCAACCAACAGGTGAAGGGTGGGAAACTCAGCCGGGCAATCTTTGCTGTTTATCCATTTAAGGTTGATGGAATGGAGATTTACAGCACTATGGAATGGCAAGTTCTGCTCTAGTAAGTGCTTGTTAGGGTAGATTTCCATTTATGTGGGTACTCATGACTCGGTTTGTGGGTCCTTCTCTCCCAACTCTTTCACCCTATAAAATAGTTGGCGGGGTGTATCATCCGGTAGTAACTTGATCTCACGGAATGTTAGCCTATATGCCTCCTCATCGTGTCCTAAACGCTCCAGGACCACTCTCTTCATGTCCATATAGGTCGTCTCCCCCGTTGGATTCGCCGCCTGATACGCACTCTGCATCTCGCCTGTCATGAGTGGTGCAATATAATGGCACCAGCTTTCATTAGGCCATTGAGCATTTCTTGCCACCCTTTCAAAATTGACAAATAAATGAGCCGGATCCTCTCCAGTGGTGTATTTTTGAAGTACTGAAGCTGGTACTTGAGCATGCCGACGTACGGCAGTGGCCTCCAATAATTGGGCTTGTTGTACTTGTATGGCTTGCTGAAACGCCTGTCTATCTGCTTGCGCTTGCTGATTTTGGAGTTGCAAGGCTTGCTGGAGCAGTTGCTGTCCCTCACTCAGGGTTTTGATTAATTCTTCCATGGCGTTTTACAATCCCACTTCTGACCCCAAATTTGTAACCTGGTATTCTGGCTATTGAAAAGACTACTCGGAGACTGTAAGTAGGGTATTCTGTTTCAAGTAAAACCAGTGACTTTTATTAACTTTAAACGTTAACTTTTCTTTCTCTATAAGTAAAAGGATACGTCTTGAATTTTCACTCGGCTGCCTTGAGGAGAAGGTAACTTCAGGTAAGTCTCTCAGGTATAGTTGAATACCACAGTTCTTTTCTCATAGTCCAACTTATCTCTAGACTTCTTATACTCGGTCTCCTCCGAACTGCCCCTCCCCTATCTTCTTCTTTCTACTGTCTTTGGGTTCTCAGCTGGTCTTCCCTCAGAATGTCTTTATATCTTTGACTCTGTAGTTCTTTTGGCAGTGTAAACCCACTTAATTTCAGTACTTTCTCCTTTCTATCTTGACTCCCTTCTCCTCCTTGTGATGTTTAATTTGTCTTTCCCTTCATCTTCTCAGGCTTATTTTTATCTGGCCCACCTCTTTAATGTATATCCTTTCCTTCCCTTGCTTAGGAGATTTGCACGCCCCTTATTCAAATGTCACTGTTCTGGGGAAGATGAACAGGCCCCTTGCTCTGCTCCGCCGGTTATTATAGCACATTCACTGCATCTGGTCAACGTATAGTGCTTTCGCCTTTTCTCCCTTTCGTATAAGTCGTTTTCATACCTTTACACAGCTGCTCCCCTGTGCGTTGGTTCCATCGTCGAAATCCCTCTGCCTCCGTCTGTTTTCGGAAGACCGTTGAGTCTCTCCGCCCCCTCTCCTCAGCTGACTTCTTCACCTGACGACGTCGAGACGGGTTCGCATCGAGTCTCTTGGCCCCCTCTCCTCAGCTGACTTCTTCACCTGATGACGCCGATACTGGATCGCGTTGAGGCTTCCCCGCCGAGCGATCCCGGGACTTGGGAATTCCCACGGGCAGTTCCGTTGCCAACGTACCTCCTTCGGACGATGCACTCCTCTAGTCGGAGCGGCGCCTCCTTTCCTCCCTCACACAGGGGTGGCCATCTCACATTCTTCGCCTCCAATAACGTTAATAAAGCGCAACGGCGCCTCGCCTTCTTCAAAACCGCCAATATAATAAAAATAATCTTGTTTATTCGTTATGCCACAGCCGGGCTTCTTAATACGCCCATTCATAACCGTCACCTTCCAGATCCGCCTCACCCGTTTCCTAGCAACCAGAAAAACGAAAAATAAGAGAAAGCACAACACTTGAGCTTTGTCTGTGATTGGTCAAAAAAACTGTCACTCCACCCACCCGGTTGACAGGATTTTCTTAACCCCTTGTTGCACTGTTTAGCCTTCTCCAGCTAGTTTCACCAGAGCCGGTGCCTGATAGGTGTTTTGTGCCGTTCTGAATGGATTCCTCACAGTCCCCAACAATGTTCGCTTTCCCTTTGCTGGCTTTTCTGGTTTTCCGACTGCGTTCTTCTGGCCAAAGGGACTACTGAAGTCCCCTGCACCTGTAAACCTTTTTCTGTAGTAAACTAGTGAGTCCTTGCAAGTTACCAGTGTAGGGAAATTGTTATTCAATATTATACAGAAGTAGACTGAGGATGTAATTTGAATACCAACATTATTTTTATTCAAACATTTTTCTTTATAGAGCCGCCATAGCTGGCATGTATTTCATTAGCAACCCATTGTTCACACAATAAATAATAATTTAAAAACATCACAATATACATACATACACAGAAAAACCATCTAAAGTACAATGTGCAAGAAAGTGCTAATATCCACCACAAGTTTCCTGAAAGTAAGGATGTATAATAAGAACATATATATCCCCCTCTAGTAGGCATAGGTTGAGACAGTACTATATCACCTAAAATCAGACACCTATACATAAGTGTAACATTTGGTATAATAAACCCATGGTCTAGGCGAGAGGGCTTGTGTAACCGTTGTCTTCCAGGTTCTAAAAGAGCTCTCTGAAGGGTATTGTTAAATTCCCCTTCCTCCTAGTTTCAACATCTCTCTTATGCTAGGGAATGTTTTCTTCAGGACAAGTTATCCTTATTGGTATTACTGCCAAATGTGCATGGGCGGAATCACTCAACCGATCCAGCATTTTCAGCACATCCTGGATGAATGTTCATCATTTCCTTAACTCCTCACTGCACGTGATTTCTACTGGCACTTAGCTTCACTGTGTAGGAAGTGGACCAATCCACTGTGATCTTTCATGTTGATATGAGAAAGAAATAAGGACAGGGAATATCACTGCATCCAAGACGTGGACTCCTTTAATATTCACCTTTATTTTTACATGGCTGCACGTGCCACTTTCTTTTAAAACTGTCTAGAACAGGCTGGTGACAGCGACCCCATTCTTACTCTTCTTCTGGGTGCACTAATGTGCACCTTAGTTTTAACCACAGTAATGCCCTACCTTGTTACCTAGTTGTACCAGTGCTGGATGGGAAGGGGGAGCTGTACTTACAAACTCTCCTCAACCCCAGTTGCCATTCCAGGCAGTGTGATGACATGTTGCTGGGCAAATGTGAGGTTGCCAGGTCCACTATTCCAGAGGCACCGAGTATGCGGGTGCTCAGGGGCCCAGGCACCCCTTGGGAAAGGCCAATTTTGTGAAAGTCCCTAGACTTATAATGGGACTTTTTTTTTTTTTACTGGGGCCCCTCTGCCCCTGCTGGGAAAATCAAGTCTATGCCCCTGCACAATTGAACAGCCCCTGCCTGTTTAAATGGTGCATGTCCCTACTTGTTGGTGGACTGATGTCCTCCTTTAGCTTGAATGTAGGATAAGCATCCACAGGTCACATGTATCCAAAGCTGATTGAACATCAGAGTAAGTCTAGAATTGGCAAGTCCAACGACGGCTTAGAGAAAGTCTTCTTATCGACTGGAGAGACCTACATTGGGTGCCTACTTTCCTTTTATTGGTGGGGCAGGTTAGTGTTTTAGCCCTGCTTGCTCTCCCAGACCTCAAGAGTCGCAGCACTGCCATTCGCCTGCATCCTCCTGGAGTTGGACAACCTCCTTGCATGTATGCCTTCTAGTCTTGTGTCTGGAATTTTCATGGGCATGTACCCTGTATTTCAAAGACTTCATCACGAAGAAGGGCCTTTCTGGGACTGATGTCTTACCAATGTAGTGTGTGGTGCCTGCTGAGCCAGTTTGTGTTCGAACCTGCTGTTGCTCCCGCCTCCTGCCTTGTGGAATTCTTTGAGTTGCCTACTCCCCCTCCAGGGTGCCTGCTGGTATCTGACCCAACCAGCTGAAAGACCATTTACTGTTGTCTGGACAATCTAATACTTGCCAAGCTCTCCAGTTGTCACTTTTACCTCAGACTAAACCTGTGATCTCCTCAGAATCTGCCGACTGCTCAGCTGTGCTACCAAGTGAGCTATTGGATTTACATTTACTGTGAAAAACATTTGCAGGTCCACCACGCTTTCCACTAACCCACACCAGTGCTGCTCTGAATAACCTCTTAAGAGCACCACATAATAATTATCAACATTGGAAATCAAGGGTTGAGCCCAAAGAGAATAGGACACTCTCTATACTGAGAAATGTAGGATAATTAAAGGTCTAAAGGACAGTAATACTCACACAATTATTGCTATACATTAATAAAGTGCTGCTGCCAGCACCTTCGGACACACACATGCATGCTCTTAATGAGTATAGAGTTTTGGTAGCCAAAACTTGGTACTCCTATCGTGAATTTTATATGGTACAAATCATTTGTATTCCAATGATGCAATTGTAAACATTTATCATTTTTAAAGTTGTATGCCAAAGAAGAAATATGGTTAATTTCTCTTTGAAATGGGAAGGTACATGTAACTTTTTATATTACTATGATTCCAGTGGACAATGCATGGGAGAATGTGTTTATCTGAGAATGACATCCAGTCCAAGCAGGGTGGGACATCTTTTGTCTGACCTCTCTTTCTTCCCCTGTTATTTTTGGAGAGTCAGTCCCAGAATTCCTTCATCTAGTTTAACTACCAGAAGTATTAACTGGACTGTGATGAGAACTCTTGACGATCTAAATCGGCACCTCCAGTAACTCCACCCCAGTTTCCTTGACCACCAACTGGCCTAGCAAAAAAAGCACTTTACTGTAATAGAGGAGAGGCTGTTAAGCAAAAACTTGTCAATGAAAAAGGGTATCCAAGCCTTACATCAATTGCTCCTCTTTTATAAAGAAAAAAACTTGCTAGAGGGATCTATCCAAAATTGGGACGTTAGTCATCAGAAGTACTAAATCCCTAATGCATATCTCTCTGCTGATGGAAATCCATGTTAGGCGAGAAAGCTGCCCTGACCATATCCCTTGGGTCCTTCTGATCTATATTGTATTCCGGCTCTAAATACTGGTGATGAAAATGTTGGCTGTGGCATTGCTATTTATCCCAACCATGCATGTGGGTAGGTGACAGTGGTAAAGATGGCAGTGGGTGGTGGATTAAGGGCTACAAAAGGTAGCCCCCTGTATGATGAGCCTGCAGAGACACCGGAGGAGCTACCACGCCACTGGTTTATAAGCTCTCCAAGAGCCCTCATGCGTTGTGACTGGTTTACCTTCTCTTTGTATTTGTGGCCAACTGGGGTTACCCATGTTCCGGCCAGGGTGCTGACAGTTTGCCTGTTTTTGCATAGCTTGTTTAGTCTCGGTAACTGAAAAGAGCGAGGGAGATAATCAAGAAGACCAGTCACACACATTGACGCCCATAGGTTCACGGAGTAGGGCTAGGTGGTATGGTATTCTACTCTCCCTATTGAGCCTGTGTAATCACAATTGGGTTTGTAAAGATACAAATTAAATCTATGCTGTAACATTAAAATCTTTCAGTGGGACTCTGCCCTCCATCTGTTCATGCTTGGCCCCGCCCCTATAAGTAGGATGTCGCCGTCCACCACTCTTCTGTGCTATTGCCAACCAGTGGGCTCCGGAAAGCATCTCTGCATAGCACTGCCAATTTTTCTTCCTGAGTCTTCCTTTTAGTCAATAAGTGTCTTAATTAGTCATTCACTATGGAAGCCTCTTTCATGTATGCCGTTTCGAACAACGTAAATACAGTGGTCGAAGTGGGCGGGAGCGGTGCTCCTACTTTTTAAAATAAAATGTGACAATAAATTAAAAAAAAAAAAATCAGATTCTATACTTTTCTTTCTTTTTTTTGTATTGTGTTATTGTTCAAAAGAACTTTTCACAAATCATATAAAAGAAAGATACAAATAAAACATACATACATTAATGATAGTTTCAATTTCGAATTAAAAAAAGAACAAACATTACAAAGATAAGATAACAGAGGTGGCAAAACAGATATCATCTTTGTAACTTAATTCAAAGGTCATACATAAGAGATCTTCTATATATTAAAACCTACTAAAACATAAGCATAAAAAAGCAAACAGGACACTTGGTGTACAAGCACTTAATATTCCTATTTCACATTAGCCAAAAGAGGAAGCAAAAAGGAACGTACTTACATAGTACAGCATCCTAGGAAGATCACAGTGCACTTATAGTCCAGCTAATAGTTTCACATTTTCTTCAAACTGCCTAAAACAAAAATGTTCCACCTTCCATATCGGAGTAGTTGCTATTAAGCTCCTATTCCAACCTGCTAGACAGCTCGGCCAAATATTTTCACTGGCAATATAGGTCAAACCATATTCATATTTTGCAAAGTATTTCTCATATATAGGACTCATGCTTTTGCAGCAGGTAAGCACATGTCTAATTGTTTCAACCTCCGTTTCATCACAGCACAATCTTCAAAACCTCCTTTCAACAGGTATTTTTGACCAAGCTCCCCGTACCTCCAGAACATTAAGAAGGTTAAGCCTAATGTCCAGAAATATTTTCCGGTTTGCCATGGAGGGCAGCAGCTTCAGATAGAACTGTGGCTTCTTATAGAGAAATGGTAGTTTAGAGAATGAACATACAGAGCTATATTCCGCAACCCTATCATTACTACAGACCCAGTCCCACTTTTCAAGTGAGTTTTTCAGGGCCTTCAAAACCACCCCCTCAACATATTCCCATTTTGGGGTGAACGCAATTCTTTCAAGAAGATCCAGATTTTTCTTCTGAAAGGTATTCAGAGCCACCATGTTTCCACCCCTCAGTCCTTCGCCTAAAATATACAACAGCGTGCCTTGACCTGCATACATTATCTTAATATATAGCTTTGCCTTATTTTATTCTATTTGCGCAGATAATGAGATCAGCGCCATTTATAACTGAATGGCCTGCATTGGCGTGTAATTAGAGAGACAAAGTATTCTTCTCCATATCAGACCCTCCGTCACATCTGCCCAATTAGACCAATCACAGAAGGAGGTTTCCAATGCATATAGAAAAATGGAGACCAACTTTTGCTTATATATATTAATGACTCTCAAAAGGCTAAAACCAGCCGTGTTTTTAGAGAAGGTCATAACACCATAACCGAATGGTTTACTTTTCAAATAAAAGTGGGGGGGAGAAGTTGAAACTTGCACTTCAGTCACTGCTTTGGGGGTCAAGCTGCCAGAGGTACGATGTCCCCTTTGTTGTGAGCTGAGAACTGTTCCTTAAACATCAGGCGCTTTTGTTGCACGCTACTGGGAATTCAAACCTGGGATTTGCTGGATCAGCTCCAACCTCACATCACAGTGAGCTACCGTAAAATGCTCGGTTCTATTTATTTTTTTCAGTGGCCTGCTTGGGACAAAGACCTTTTCCAAGCCCTGTCATTTTCTTGCTCCGGCAGTAATATGAATTTTTCTTCTGCATTTAAGCAACTTAACGTGAAAATACGCCAGGCACAGCTTATGTGCAGTTAAATAGGTAGGTGGAATGGGTGGCTTTAATTTGTAGCATGCCCCTTAAGCAGTGTGAATTGTGGGTGATTAGAAAGGGGCGGGTGCGTAAAGCTGCATGCTGTGGGAATCAATAAATAAAGGTAATCTTGGTCCATTTAAAATGCATTTCACATTTTCTTTCACGGTTTCTTTCAGCCTTTACACAGTGGTGGGAGTGTAATGGAGGAAAGGCGGGACCCAGATATGGGGTTTGTATTGTGTGTGGCGATGGGGTTGTGGGAATCAGGGACAGGATTGCAGGGAACATAATTCCACCAACCACTGCTTAAAATGTTTTTGGTTTGCAGCTGACCCTTCTATGTGTCTTACCTGGGCAGTACCTGCATGGTGTGGCTTGAAATCCTCCTCCCGAGGGATTTACTGCAAGTTCTGTGTGGGTTTGGCACAGAGGTCCCCGAGGACATGACGCCAGTCCATGTCTAGCGGTTTGACATGCTTCTCTGTTTTGTTAAGATTTGTAAGCTTCGGATACAGATAAGGGGAGTTCAATACTGGTTGCGGTATTACATCTGGTTGTGGCTCCTGTGATGTTTTGAAGGTTGCCTCCTCTCTGCCATAGCCTTCATAGTCCGCTCAGACACTCAAGCAAACATGTACCTTTTGGTGTAAAAATACACTACGACTGACACAAAGGTACCACAGAACAGTGTACATTAATCAGCAAGGATTCAAAGAATTAACACATTTCCTGGAGTTGATCCAGTTCATCTTGGTTTTACACCCTCCAAACCTATGGATTTTCCATTTCATGTCTTGTTTTTTCCAAACACCAATGAGACATTGAAGGCCTGTGAAGCAAGGGGGGTAATATGTGTCAAATCCTTCAGTGCTATAACCACTTCCTCTTGGCTGCCATGCAAGTCTTCCCTGGCATTCCAAGGTTTAAATATCGGGCAAGCTTCAAAAGACAGCTCTCATTCCAGTAGATATTCAAAGAAACCCAGATATTGACAACAATCTAAACCAACTTCTGCAGCTAAGGCTTTCCAGATGTCTGACTGCTTTCTGGAAATAGTGGTTACTATTTCTACCAATCAACAGTGACTGAATTGCATCCTTTTGCCACCAGTGGATAAAAATCACCCACAATCTTTGGATACTTCAGATTATCCTCCAAGTTTATTCATTGGCTCTTTCCACCAGTGCCCCCACTCTTGCCCAAGGAAATCGCAAAAGTGTCCTTGAATATCCAGAGACGCCACTGCCCTGTGCTGTAGAGTGGGTCTGGGAATACCTGAAAAGGGCTGTGGTTTTGCTCCTTTTACATGGTTTGTCCCAAAAGAATGGGGCAGCGGGGGCATGAGATGTATCCTAAGCCTTTTTCGATCTCGATCAGTTTCTAACATTTGAGTCCTACAACATGGTGAGGATTGCTGAAATTCAGAAGAGTTTTAACCCAGACACTGATCTATTTCTTGGTTCTCCAGGATGCATATTTGTACATACTGTGAGGAGCCAGGAATGAGACATGGGCACAAAGGACACTCGTTTGACCACTTATCTAAATGAAGAAGAGTTAGAAAATGCCTCACTAGCCTTAATCTAGGAGGCATTTCCATGCCTGGTAAGGGGTCAGAAATGAAAGGCGGACAGAAAGTTGTCATGTTTTGGTTAAAGACCTTTATCTAAATGAAAATAGGTTGGGAAAATGTGCCTCTGACTGTAACGCTTACCTTAGACTCCTCGGGGACACCACGTGATATTCGGAAACTTCTTAGGGTGCGCAGTTATCTTTTGTTCACTATCCCAACTGGACTCTCAATCTATGCCATAAAAACAAATTACCACACCAAATAACTGAGTGATTCCTGAAGTAGGGGAAAATAAGAACCTTTTCCAAAAAACTGCATAGTTTAGTTACCTTAGTTGGTGATTTAATTAGCTCTCCATCCTGCTTCTGTGCAGGGGCGCGTGTTCTGAAGAAGGGATGTGAGAAGGAAGGATGAATTGCCCAATATGGAATTTACCTATCAACAGAACTACACTACTGTGACTGGAGAATGAAGGGAACACTACGGAACTCCTAGAAACACCTAAAAGGGTACACTTCCTAACAGTGCTCAGACAGGAATGGAGTTGCTAGCCAACTAATTGCAAGAAACACCCAAATGTGTCTAAAAACTGAAGTGCACAAGATTTTAGATTCCTAAATGTGTAAACTTAGTGTACCTAATGACGACAGAAAACACGAACACTACTGTTCCTAGAAACAATATTCTCCACACAACCCCCTTAGCTCTGTGAGGCAGATACAACTAGTATGGTTTTAGCATTCACTTGCGCACTAAGAACGAATGTGTGAAGAGCCCCTATGGCACCTTTAGTAATGGAGAAAACTAGATGAGTAAAAATACTTGCTGTGATACAAGGGGCGACAACTGGAACGAGCGCCTCGAAAATTCTCCTCACAAATTACGCCAAAAGGAAAAGCGTATATTGCCAGCTTAACGCTGACGAACGCCAACTTCACACAGGGTTCACAGAAATAGGGACTGCGGACTGGACGGGAAAAGCAATAACCAGGGCACTACTAAAAGGGTATCTATGAAATACTAAGGAAGCTGAGGAATTCCTGTCAGAGGGCTGAACCGCGGTAAGCGTTCGCTGAAACAGCTGAAGACGCGAAGCGCCGTTGAGCAAAGGGGAGGGGCTTAAATACTCAGAGTGACAGAAAACTAGACTGCTGGCCCAAACTAGAGGTTGTAACATCAGGCCGCCATGTTGGGTGATGAGGAAGAGTCTAACCTACCTATCCTTAGACCAGCAGGAAATCTTGGAAATTCTTTTGCGAGGGAACCCCGTAATCATGACACTGACCCACTAAAGAGGAGTTTCCCTACCTAAAAACCAAAACTAAGGATCTGTCTGTCAGCATGTCAATAACTGAAAAGCTGTCTTTCTGTCCAAAATGTCCTATACTGACCCTCACACTACGAACAAAAAAAAGTATGAAATGAAATGTCTTCAACCTGTTATTGACAAAAAGTGTTCACAACTGAAAATGAGAATAGCACCAATTAAAATGTTCTCCAAGGTGAAAGACCTTAGACCCAGAGGGTGGATCCCTTGCCCTGCATTTTGAAATGGGATGGCAAAGTCTCTTTTAGCAACAGTTCTTTTTTTGTCTCTCCTTGATTCATAATGTTCTCGTTAGTATAACATGTTCTGTAACAGTCTTTCTTTAACACAGTGTCTCCTTTGTCTAGCAAACACTGTCCTCCTTCAGTATTTCTTGTAGCTTTGCAACTCGCCTGGTGTACTCGCCTGCCAGGACTTCGCTTGTGGTGTTTTAGTTGCCCGATATCATTCCCTTACCAGGACTCCTGGTATCAGCAGAAAAAATCGGAGAAAAAAAAATGCATGCACAAAAATGCTGAATTCGGCAGTGCAAAAAATAACGGAAACCCACAATGACAAACAAGGGGGGGATGCAGGGGTCCCCCTGCACCCTTTCATCGACATTATGGGTATTCAGGGGTGGCGGAGGTGTCCCCCGCTTCCATACAAAGGAAAACGGGGGACAAAGAATTATTTATTTTAATGGAAAAGAAAAGGACCCTGCAGCGAAAGTCCCGCCTCTCAATGGGGAGGCAGAACTCACGTCTTGGGGTCCGCGTAGCAGTGGAGTACAGGTAAGTTGGGCTCCGTAAGTAAGCATGGGTGTTTTAAGGGTTAGCAAGGTGGAAGGGAGCAAAGAATGGTGGGTGGTGGTAATGTGCGTGATTATTTCCTATGCGAAAATGTCGAATTCGTAACTTTCTGATTTGAAATGTTCATAATCGAAATAATTACATGTATCCAGGATTCCTTTTGTGTTGAATTGCCTGGCCTCTGCCAGAACTACTTATGTGTTTTCACAGTTCCTCTGTGTCACCAAAACTGTATATACTGTTCTTGGCGTGTAGATCAGTCTGCGGAAATGTTCGTTCAAACTTTGCCCCACACTTGCATTTCATGCATCCGTATCTTATTGGGGCTTGAATCTGTACTTTGCCTTTTCTGCATTCAAACATACTTCTTGTAGTTCTGTATTAGCAATCTCAAAGCATTCAAATTGTTGTTGGCGGGGTCGCCGGATCTTCCCAGGGGTCCCCACTTGCTTTGGGTTGACTCACCGTTCTCTCCAGCATCTCTGGTCCTGTTTGCGCTTCTGCAGTGTGGCTCTGCCTCTCGCTTCCCACTCTGGATGGTGGAGACGTCCTTCACAACTCTGCGGTCCACACCTGCTTCCCTTAATGTCCTGGTATGGAGAATGCTGCCTCTTCGAGCTGCCGAGCACACAGGGAACTCTTGCGGCTCCCGGCATCTCCACTGCACATCCTGTTGGCGTACTGAGTTCCTCCTTCTGCCGCGGCTTACTTTTATGCTCCGCCACTGGTATGTGTCTCTCTGCAAACACAAAAGCCTCCGTCTTCTCCTGCATTGCCACACTGAGTAGTGCGGTTGCCATCTTCAAATGTCCCACACAAGGTGACTTTGTAGAACAACTATTCTGCACATTGAGCTTCGTGCTCCTATTACCTTGCACCAACTCCTTCATCCTCCTTGTCTCAGTACTTCAGTGATAGTGGGAGCTGGAGTCCATGGGTGTCATCAGACATAATGTTTTTCACAATTTCATTTAAAGATATATCGGAAACAAACATGGTGTTGTTGGAGCTTTGTTTATCTAGGTCATAGGAGGGATTTACCTGAAGAATACTGAGAAGAGGTGTCTTTACTTCCTCTTCAAGGGGGGACCAACTGACAATAGGGCATTAAGATCTTGGACATTAGAGGGTGGTCTTCATGGGTAAGGGGATGGTACCGTGTCTCGCCCAATGAAGTCATGACATCTCCCCGAGAGTTGTCTCCTCCCATGTGATCCTCCCTTTTATAGCCGCCCCAAGGATCAGGAAGCGGCTGCCGTCCCCTTGCCACATGGGAGGAGGTCACCGCTGGGGGAATCTGTGATGTCTCCATTGGATTCATCACAGCCTCAACCAAAAGCTAATGAGTCTGTTTGTCAGATGTCCAAATAAAGTAAGTCCTTTATCCTTAATCCTATTCTGGCCCTCACACTCTAAAACGACTATAAGTTGCAAAGGGTAATCCTGGCCATCTTAAAGTATTCAAAAAGTGGTCAAAGTTCAAAATCCAACAACATGTTTTCTTCATGGACAAAGTTCACAGTTCTACTAAGAACCTCCTTTCCCGGGTTCTTTGCATTCAACATCCAATTTCAAAAGGAAACCCAATGTTTCCAAGAGAACAGTTCTCTTCCCCCTTAGAGCATTCACATAGCTTGCAGGACTGGCTCCATTCCCAAAGGTTTCTCTTAACTTCCAGTTTCAAAGATACCTTTCTTATCAGGGCTTTTACTTTCCTTTCAGTACTTTGTTCCCAGTTCACAATTCACACTTCAAAATATTATTGCTTTTCTTTAACTTCTTCTCTCATCACATCACAGTTCATATATTTCTTTTCCTTTTAACAGTGTACACACTATATCGTATACCCTGGTCTTCTCCTGGCATACTCTCCTGCTAGGACTTTATATATGAGACACTTTAACTTATTCTTAACTGGTGATCTTTCATGCCAGGAACTTATTGAGCAACTACCTATTCCTTCAGGTATTACTTTATTGCTGCATTTACAATTTTCTTGACAAATACTTTCATCTGTTAAATGGATTCCTAATTTCTTTCTTGCTTTGTTTTCATGAAGCTGTAAAGTTGTCTATACCATCTGTCTTCCCATTTATTTATATTGCATTCTTGAAAAGCTACTGACTCCCCTTGGTTCTCATTACTTACTTTTCGGTTTGCCTCTAAGTAATGGTATCGATATACCGGCAACCCGGTAACCCTTTCTCTTTCCCTGGACGTACTGGTTTCCTTCGACTTTGTTTCTTCTTCGTTGGCTCTGCTGAATTGGCTCGGTGTGCGCCCGGACAAGTGCACTCTTGCCAGCGTACTTGCTTCTTCGGTGTGCGGCTCCCTTCTCCACTGTAAACTGCCATCCACTGCGTTGCGTCGGTTTCTCTGCTGTTCGCCACAGCGCCTCCTATCCTCTCCGTGTATTCTGCAGCGTTCCCAACTGGCAGGCAGATCCATGTCTGCAGCTCTCCCCACTCCTTCTCTTTCTTGTGACTGCCTTGACCTCCTGCAGCTGAGTTTGGGTTGTATTTAAACTTCCTGGCTCGGCTATTTCTTCTCCAACAACTAGACCATTGCACTTGAAACTTGGTCCCAGTAATCATCGCTACACTGCCATTCTTTCTCGTGTCAGTGGCCATGGATCTTCCTCTTACATGGTATTGAATTGAGGATTTAAAGGCCGAGCTCCATATGGAGTAGTCCTTACTATTCCTAGTCTCTACCTCATGTCAGTGTTTAGTACCTGGTCTCTACTGGGAAACAAAAGTAGTTTTACTAAGAGGTTGGAAAGGGACAAGACAATATGCCATTAAGGTCTTGGGGATTAAAGGAACATCTTTAAAAGGGAGAGGGCTAGAAGTGGTTTCACCTATGAAGTCACCTTATCTCCCTGAGGGTTAACTCCCTCCCGGGGTCCTCCCTCATATAGCCACCTAAGGGTCAGGATCGGGTAGCGGCCGCCTTTCCCTTGCCACTTGGAGAGAGACTTTTCCCAGGGAGACAGCAGTAACCTCGCTAGATTCTTAACAATACCAATTCTCGATTCTCACACAACATTCTCTGATATGCGATCAGTGGCAAAACCTTACTAGGGCGCCTATTAAAGTCCATTTTGCTCTTGCTCTTTCTTTCTCTCTCTCCTGCCCTTGAATCCATTATGCCAACCTCGCTTGCTTGAGGAACAAAAATGAATCGTCAAGAAGGCACACACCCAGAATTAAGGACAGTTGAGCCTCAGTCCTGCATAATCTCGGGGCAGCAAAGGCTTCTATACTAGAGTGTTTTCCTTTTAAGCGGGCTGTCCTAACAGCAGTTGGTTTGACCATGGTGGGAATCGCAAAGTACCTAGCTGTTCCCTGCTCTTTGATGCTACCTAACCTGCTAAGGTACTGCCTGTGCTGTATCTTGGCATACCAGTCTGACTCGGAAGACAGCCGGGGTAGCTATACTATGATTTCAGGTCCATGGTGGTTCTTGTCATGGTCCTGGGCACGGGCTCCAACAGAGGGGATTCAGCCTCCTCACAAGTATGGACTATCATGACTTTGCTGATCTAGTTTTACTTGAAAAAATGGGCGGGGGACTAACCCTTTTGGGCGGTTTTTCTTTATCTTTCAATTATACTCCATAAGTAAGGTTATTGTTTGTGGTGTTTTTTCTAATGTATCTAGGTAGCTTTAAGTAATGATCATTATCACTCGAACGTTTTTAGACTGAAAATGATTTGTGTCTTGGTATGTGCTGTCTGAATGATGCTGTCTAGATGACTGCCATCGCTTCCGGAAGAATTTAAGTCCATGCTCCAACAATCTGTAATTGAGTGTGAGATTGGGACCTACAGTAAAACAATTGACAGTTTGAATAATGCAATTACCTTGGACATATTCTCAAACAGACCACACCAATCCCTGAGAAAAGTCCCAACACAATGTGCACATATACCATGATCTGGAAGACCGGCTGGTCTCCTTTAGGGGCATTGCAAGCATTCCACTTAGTGTTAACTTTTCCTTTGTGACCTTGAACTGGAAAATTATCCTTTTTGTTTTTTTTTTAAATAGGCTTAAGACAAAAAGTACACAAATATATCAAAGCCCAGCTCAAAGTCTGACCTAAGACCTATTTCATAAATATGCATATATGTCCGGTTCACTTGAGCTCTGCTGGACATAACATTTTGGGATTTAGTCCTTGAGAGTTCTGAAATTCTGTGCTTTGGTCCTCATGCCTGTCACGGAAAACAGATAGACTTGATCTCTGGTGAAGTCTGTTTGACAAATCTTTAATATCATTAATGGAGGGTGTACGAGAAGGGCTGCTTCCAGGTCAGAGCTATCCTACTTTAATATTTGTATTTATTGTGTTTATATAGCGCTTTACTGCAAAGCGCTTTACATTATAACAAGATACATAGAAGATTATAACAGTAGAAGCAATTTACAAGCCATGAATCAAACCAACAAAACAGTGAGTAGAGCAATTAACCTGTGAGGGTAAACAAGAGAAGAAGGGAAAGGAGGAGGGAGACAGAATGGGTATTAGGGTGAAGATGCAAGGGGGGGGGCTAAGTGTAAGAGGAGGGGTTAAGTGTTAGGGAGAGGGCAGTACGGGAAAATGTGAGGGAAGAGAGAGAGAAGTGAGAGGAGGGTATAAGGGTGTCAGGTGGGGAATGGAGGAGAGAGTCAAAGAAACACAGTAGGAGGAAAGGGTGGGGATGGAGCGGATATAGAGAGGTCAGGAGTTCCAGTGCAGGGGGGCCAGGAGCTGAATGGAGCGGAAAGAGGAAGAGGCACATGGGGAAGTGGCAACAGTGAGTAGGAAGAGATTGGCAGATCGAAGGGAGCGGGAAGGGGTGCAGAATGAAAGGAGAGAGGAGACATAAGGGGGAGCAAGATCGTGAAGATATTTAAAGACGAGACATAGGAAAGGAAATTTAAGTTGGGAGTGAAAGGGAAGCCAACCAAGGTAAGAAAGCGAACAGGAAATCATGTGAATCAAATTTTTCAAAAACATAACTTCCAACAGAAGGGTTAGCAACATTGATCAAACTTGAAGCATGACTGAAGCCCAGTGTTATGTTCAGTTGATTTATACCGTGCACTGATACCACCAAGGGGCAGTCTCCAGGCACTCGCGTGGCTCTGCAAGAGAGGTGAATGGGGGGGGAGGGGCTATTAGGGATAAGGTGAGAGGATAGATTCAGAACCAGGAGGAACTGGCTACTGTGAGTGTTTTGCATGTGGTAGTTTGTGTGAGAGGCCTCATGCATTGTAACCGTATGAGTAAGATGCAGTGTTTCGGTGTGTGGTAGTGTTTTGTGTTGGCGATAGTGTGCTGTGTGGTTTATGGTGGGTTAGGTCATGCACACTGATTAGATAGTGTCCATAAGGGATCCAGAGTCAAAGGTGGTGGTAGCTGTGCTAGGCCATAAAGATATGGAAACTAAGGCACAATAACCATATACTAGCGACACGACAGACACGAGGTTCGATTTACAAACAAGTCTGGTTTATTTCAAAGTATGCTCAGTCGGCCGACTGGGGTCTAACATCTCGCAACGTGTGTACCCAGACCTTGTGAGACGCAAGAGAGCGAGCAACGCTCAAGCAACAATATATATACATAACATGCAATCTTTGAAGGCCATTTAAACCGCCCATAATGTATCTTTTAGGCTAGGGTTCGGTGATTGAGAATCATGACAATTATGACATGTTATGACGAGTCCCTATTCAGTCTAAATATACTTATTGTAGCAATAGTAGCAGAGACAGCTTTTTGTTATGGGGAACATAAAGCTCTTAGTTCAGCAAGGATATGATGTTCGTAGGAGAGAAACATTCCTTAGCCCGTTATCTATGTGTTTCTATTCATGAACCAATGGTCAGACAGTTCTGAGGCAGAAAATACCAGTCTCCGCGAAGGAGTACCGCTAAAAGAATATCATTCATGCTTTAACTGCCTATTGCTACAGCGTTTGTAAGACAGGCCGGCACCTGGGCCGCTGATTAGATGCAGTTTCTGCTCGCCTCCAAGGACTTCGTGAGTGAGGAAAACAATGTATTTCGGTATCGTCTGGCATTCCTGTCTGGGTTGATCTTTCAACATGCAGGCCGTGCATGAGCTTGAAACCTAGAATACATTTTGTGAAGCGTTTTTGACAGAAAAAGAAAAAGCAAATGGCGGTTATTTCACAAAATGGACGCCCTTTGGTTACATTGACGATTCTGTGTTTGCGATGTTTGTCACATGATGCGATTGCTTTCTGGCCAACACAATATACATACCATACATACTATAAGGTTGTTTCTGGTCTAACAAACTCTCCTTTTGGCCGTAAGCCAAGAGCATCATCCATACATCGCATCTTCATCTGACCATGTGTCCAATTCTGAACTACCCATACTACTGTAATCATCATCAGAAATATTAGTTGCCATGAATTCTTCAATTGTTTCTTTTTTGTGTTGGGCGCCTTCTCCCAACATGCGCTGGTGTTTCATTTTGATTGCATGTATACATTCATTTGCAACTTGAGAACAGAGGATTGGCAGGCATTGTATGCAACCACAGCAGAACATGACGATTCCAAGTATCGTGATCAAATTTGCAATTAGTTTCCATTCCCATGATCGCAGCAGTTCTAAGTGAGGACATGCAATTTCTTGATTGCTTCAAATACGGTGGGGGAGGAGTCGCTTACGAATACACAGCACGCTGACCCCAGGATTTTGCATACCCCCTCACGATCAGCCAAAATTATGTCAAGGACTATTCTATTCTGAAGTGTCATTAATCTGACTCCTTTTTCTTCCAGTGTCATATTATAGAGTATATGTAGTTTCATTTATCATTTTTTCTAACACCCTGGACAGTTTCCTTATATTCCATGAATGTATTGCTTGTCCCCAAAATGGTATGAATGGTATGAATGACTTTGCTATATCGCTTGCAATCAGTCCTGCTGCATCATCTCGCTGTGGCCTAGATCTGGATAGTTTTGATATTTCTGATGTTTTGGAGAGAAATACACCAGGGAAAAGTATACCCAGATAACACGTCCCTTCCCAATTTCTAGGTAACCATGGATAGGCCTAATCTCCACATATAAAATAAACAGAAGCTCCTATATATAATGGTTCCCCTTCCTTTTTGAGTACTGCAGCATTCATGCATCTAGTAAACGTTCCCACGTGATAGGAACCCTTTTTCCGTAAGCAAAACGGGACAGAACATGGACTGTAATTAATGGTATAGCAGGGAGGCACAGCATCCTTATTCCCTACTGGAGCCGTGTTAAAAGTGATTAACTGTTTGTGAGGCCCAAAGAGTCGATCTACTTGTTTTGTTGTTATCGTGTTCATTTTGCTTGCGCCTCTAAATATGGAACAACCCACCGGTTCAAATACCACCCTTTCAAACTCCATCTAACTGACCAGTAGCACTGTCGTTCCATTTTACATAAAATAGCACTCTTAATGATGCATAACATGCAGTATTAAGCGGTAAAGGCTGTACATACCAACCCGTTGCTTTTCCACCATGCTGGGGTAAATGAGAGCAGACCCAACAGTTGGACATGTTCAAGATAGAATGGGTCATATTCATAATCAGTAGCAGTGTATTATTGTCATAACCGTTTCTGTTTCACTTCTTGTGAGGGGAGAGTGTAAGAGAGCACATGTACTGGGCTGTTTGTAGTAGGAGCATTGGTAGCAGGCAAAAGAGACTTCAAAGGATGCACAGTTTCCATATAACAGAATATAGAGGGCCAGTGTAATAAAAATGCAAAACAGTATCATAATTACTGGAATATACTTTCCAAAACAACTTTTCCCAGGAACAAGCTTAGTCTCTATTTCTACAATATCATCAGCGTTGGTGCAGGAGGGAGCAGGAGTGAATGTAGGCATTGTCTGTAACGCTTATCTCAGGAAAAAAGTTTTCAATGTTCGCAGAAAAATTCTCCACAGCAACACACGTTAACAGCAAAGCGTCCATGTTGCAGCAAAGCATTCAGGCCATTTCAGGCTAGCCTGCTTAATGAATGATAGCCAGCTGATGTGATTTCGCACAGGGCTCCAAAAAGGCAGGAGCAAGCATCAATTGTGTCGGCACCATATGCCCCCCCGCTTGTCTGTACGGGGTCGCACTGGTCCTTCACTTTTTCACTGGTAGAACTGGGAAACCGCGTGTCAGAGCTTTCAATTTGATGCAGCTTAATACAGCTCATACGCTCCCTTTCCCTAAGCCTCCGTTTCCCACTTCATCCATATTGGGAATAGAGGCAAAACAAAACAGATCACTTCCGGTTTTGTGAACGTATTGCCCCTATACTGTATTTTATATACATTTCATATGCCGGCCACCCTGCGGGTGGCGCGACCTGGCCAGTTTCCAAAGATTGTCTACCACAGTGAAAAAATCCCACTAAGCAGGTAAACAATTTCCTAGGCATTGTTAACCCTTTTCTTAGCCTGGGCGTTTCATCTTGCAAGAGCAACACTCGATCAGTATCGGGACGTTTTAAGAATCGGAGCACGACTCACCTGATCAATCAATTCGTCACTCAGGACGCAATTCATCCGTATACTGACGCAACCAAGAATCGTTGTGACTGCGTGTCTGGCTCAATCTGCCTCGTTTCAGGAACCTCGCCTTGATGCTCTCTGGGCGCTGCTCGTCGATCAAGGATCGGCTGTGTACAGATCTGCAAAGGATTCTCTCATCACTTCTACAGGGGCGCCCAGAACACCTCTCTATCCCGGCTCGACGGCTTTGTCCTCGACTATTTTTTGCCTTCTACAAATTCAACGTATACGATGGAGCAAAAGAGGGAGGGTCCGTATTCGGGCGACATTTTTGCTAGGCCATAAAGACCCCACATATAGAAACTAAAGCACAATAACTAAATACTAGTGACACGACAGACACAAGGTTTGATTTCCAAACAAGTCTGGTTTATTTAAAAGTATGCCCAGTCGGCCGACTGGGGTCTAACGTCTCGCAACGTGTGTACCCAGACCTCGTGAGATGCAAGAGAGCGAGCAACGCTCAAGCAACAGTATATATACATAACATGTCATCTTTGAAGGCCATTTAAACCACCCATAATGTATCTTTTAGGCTAGGGTTCGGTAATTGAGAATTATGACACTTTATGACAAGTCTCTATTCAGTATAAATCTACTTATTCTAGCAATAGTAGCAGAGAACATGGAGAACATAAAGCTCTTAGTTCAGCATGGATATCATGTTCGTAGGAGAGAAACATTCCTTAGCACGTTATCTATGTGTTTCTATTCATGAACCAAGGGTCAGACAGTTCTGAGGCAGAAAATACCAGTCTCTGCAAATGAGTACCACTTAAAGAATATCATTCATGCTTTAACTGCCTATTGCTACAGCGTTTGTAAGACATGCCGGCACCTGGGCCGCTGATTAGATGCAGTTTCTGCTCGCCTCCAAGGACTTTGTGAGGGAGGAAAACAATGTATTTCGGTATCGTCTGGCATTCCTGTCTGGGTTGATCATTCAACATGCAGGCCGTGGCCTTTCACCGTGCATGAGCTTGAAACCTAGAATACATTTTGCGAAGCGTTTTTGACAGAAAAAAAAAGCAAATGGCGGATATTTCACAAAATGGACGCCCTTTGGTTACATTAACGATTCTGTGTTTGCAATGTTTGTCACATGATGTGATTGGTTTCTGGCCAACATAATATACATACCATACATACTATAGGGTCGTTTCTGGTCTAACATCTGTAAGATAATCCAGTATCTTGGTGTGTAGTTGTGTTGCAGATGGTTTATGCAAAACAAAAAGGTGATAGCTGGAAGGTTTTGAATTAATCATAACCACAGGCATAGCTCTGGGAACCTCCAGACCAGCGTTTTTCAGCCTGCCAAGCCATTACAGAAGGGGAAAAACCATACGGAAATAAGGATTGGTCCTACCCCAAAAGTGGCAGTCTAGCCCGAACTGCTAGGTCACATCCCTTCTGCACGAGACCACAAGCATCCCCAGACATGTTTAAGCCTTCTTGGGCATCATCAATGAGGAGTAGCTTGGGTCTCTAGGTCGGGCAGACTCGGGACCCACGTCTGGGCATACCCGTCCGACTCGGAGTGACTTTAGCAAAACAAAAAGGTGATGGCTGGAAGGTTTTGAATGAATCATAACCACAGGCATAGCTCTGGGAAATCTCCAGACCATCGTTTTGCAGCCTGCCAAGCCATTACAGAAGGGGAAAAACCATATGCAAATCGGGCTTGGTCCTACACAAAAAGTGGCAGTCTAGCCCGAACTGCTAGGTCACATCCCTTCTGCACGACCACAAGCATCCCCAGACATGTTTCAGCCTTGTTCGGCATCATCAGTGAGGAGTAGCTTGGGTCTAGGAGGGTTTAGGAGAGGTAGGAGATTAATCCTCTGAGAAGTCATAGGAGGAAGAAACATTTCTTAGCAATTGCGTTGACTTGCAGTTCCAGTGATAGTCTGCTGTCCATGAGTATTCCTAGGTTATTTACTACATCTGTAGTCTCTTCTTGCCTTCCCATGCCAATCGGCCAGTCTAGTTGTGGGTTCCCTCAGTTGAATCTGGCGAAGAGACTTTATTTCCGTGCCGGGTTCAGTTTAGTTAGTTGTCATTCAATTGTAGATGTCTGTGAGGCAGTTGTTTCTCCTGGGTTCTGTTTGTTTTCACAATCAGTTGTGTGTCGTGTGCGTAGTTGTAGGTGGTATATCTGTTGGTTTGAATGATTTTCATCAGTGGGCACATGTAGATGTTGAAAAGCAAAGGGGAGAGATTGGATCCCTGTGGGACTCCGGAGGATATATTTTTGGTGTTTGAGATGAGTGGTGGGTAGGTTCTGTTTGGTTCGGTTTGTTAGAAATTAGGTAAGCAACTTTTGTGCGGATTCGTGTATGCCACTTTCCATCAATCTTATTATTAGTTTTGCGTGGCAGATTGTGTCAAAGGCCACTGATATGATCAACAGTACGAGGGCCGATTGGGCATCAGGTCGTCCCATATCGATAGAAGTGCTGATTTAGTTCCTCTCATTGGTCTGAAGCCAACTTGTGACCGGTCAAGTATTTCGTTTGTTTCGACATATTTAAGAAGGATTTTGTACATGTGGATCTCCAGGATCTTTGCTGGATGGGGCAGGTTGGATATAGGTCTGTAGTTGCTTGGGTCTTGTGCACTTTCTGATTGTTTTTTTTTTTTATCAGTGGTTTAATGTATGCGGATTTGAATGAGGACGGTACTATTCCTCTTTTGAGTGATCAATTCATTAGGTACCAGAAGTGTATCGTCTGGGTTCTGTGGTTGAGGATTCCTTTGAAGATGTCAGGGGTCCCTTGGGCGATCCTGTGAGGTTGGTGTTCTTGATCAGTGTGATTCTTCTGTGATTGGTTCTAGGCAGGTGAGTTTTTGTGTTTCGCACAGCGTCTGTGGTCCGGCAGTCGTGGTTGTAGTTGCCCGGACTAAGTTCATGGTCGGCTGGATTGCGTCTATTTTTGCTCTCAGGTGGTTGGTGATCTTGTCACAAAGTGCTTGTGTCGGCGTGATTGAATTCTTGCAGGAAGGGTTATTTTTTTTATCCCTTTGATGTTTTTGAAGAGTTCTTTCTGTGGATTGTTTGCCGATTCTATTTTTGTGTAGTGGACATTTTTTGCTTTGAGGATTGTTGATTTTTATATTTTCAGTTGTCTTTTATTTTGTCTCGTCGGGTGTATTGTTCTTTCCATTTTGCTGCTGTTGTTTATTTTAGTTCTTTCAGTTCTTCTGTGAACCGTTTTGCTGCCTGTTTTATTTTGGTGTTGCTTTCAATATTTTAGCTGGTGCCAGTTGGTCAAAGGCCTTTGTGATCCAATTTGTCGAGTGTGTCTTTGCTGTGTCTATGGTTGTTTTGATGGGTTCTGTTTCACTTGGGAAGGTTCAGTCTAGAAGGTTTGTTAGGGCCTCTAAGTCTAGGTTCTTCCTGTTTCTTTTCTTGCTGAAATGGACTTTCCATTTTTGGTTATGGTTGTTGATCCAGGGGTAGTAAACCCTTGCGATTCTTTCATTTTAGTGGTCTTTTTTCTCTGTCTCCGATGTACGCACTGGAGACAGAGATTGTTCAAAGGGCCCTTGTACCTTAGCTGCCGGGGATTGTGGGCACCTGCTACTTGGCTACCAGGAATTGTGTGTGGGGGGGGGTCCAATAGTCAGTTCAGTAAGATATAGACTCTGGACACCTGTCTAGAGGGTGAGGGCTTAAAGAGCGGCACAGCAGTCAATGCAGTCACACCTAGGTTTGGGACACCTGGACAGAGGGAGAGTGTCTAAATGGCACAACAGTCAACGCAACTTTACTTCGATCTGGGACACCTAGATAGAGGGAGAAAGGCCTAAAGAGGGCACAACAGTCAATACAATTACTTTTTGATTTGGGAGACCAGGGTAGAGGGCCACAACAGTAAATGCAGCAACCTTTGGCCTTGGACACCTGAATAGAGGGTGAAAGGCTTAAGTAGGGGCACAACAATCAATGCAATAACTCTTTTATTTCGATAGGGGCACAACAGTGAATGCAGCAACCAATAACACAAGGCAATAACACTTTGATTTGGGACGCCTGCGTAGTGGGCTACAATAGTACTTGCAGCAACCTTAGACCTGGGGCAACTGGATAGAGGGAGACAGAGGCCTAATGAGGGGACACAGCAGTCAATGGGATAACACTTTTGAAATTGTGTTACCAAAACAGTGTCTAAATGCGAGATATGGCTGACTTATTCAATCAGGCTAACTTACACCGTCAGGCAAAGTGTGAGATATGGTTAACTGGCACAGTGCGGTTAAATGCTAATAGAGGAAGGGTAAGGTAAGATTGGGTCGAACAGTCTAATGGGGAAGAGTGATTTCTGGACCTCGCCTACCTTATCTGTCACTGCTGGTTGATGGCTCCCCAGGCTAACACGGGCCAACACGATCTCTGAAAGTGTGTCATAAAAAAGTAAACTCGTTTTAGCCTGACCACATGTGCTACACCCACATACACTCCAAAAACATGTCAGATTATGCAAATGCTAGATATTTAATTTTCAAATAGCAGACATGTGTTTCAGTCTTGAAAAGGTCTTCCTCAAAGCTGTTATGCCATCAGAATAACATCAAAATACATCCATTGGGTAAAAATGCCATAGATGTAATAATTTGCAAAAGATTATCAGTAACATAGCAAATAAAAATCACCAACAAAACAAATATTCTTTTTACATTTCTTTTCATTTTTTTATTATTAGTATATTGGTTTATTACAAAACTTTAACTTGCATCATTTTCAGGTAAACAACGGGAAAAAAACAAAAGAGAAAAAAGAAAGAAAATAACATAAATTAAAACTTTCACACAGAAGATATTGCGTTCCAAAATTGCAAAGCCGCAAAAATGAACGATTTTTGTTCCCCCCAGCAATAAAGCGTTCCAACAATTTTCTGCGGTCAGTGGCAGGAGGGTCAATGGGAGCCGAGCTGGGTATTTAGATCTGATCGCCATCAAAGTTGGACACTCATTAAACTGATGTCTTAATGATTCTTTGTTTGGTATCTTCACACAAACGGCAGGACACTGTTTGATAAATTGCTTCCGATGTCACAAGACCTCTCTAGTAGGAAGGAGGTTCTCAGAGGTTTGAACAGGGAAATTGTATTAAATATGCTGGTAGTTCATTCAGGGCACAGCTTTCTACAGAACAATTAATGGAGAGTTTGTAGATGGCTTCCTTCTCCTGACTTTCTATCCAGTCCATTCATTGTTCTTTTTGCCGGATCTTCATTGAATTGTTTGTTAGAACATCAGTTGTACTTCCAAGGGTAACCAGCCAAGCCTGACATTTGGCTTTCCACTGATTTAGAAGACCATTTTGCTGAGCTGTATTAGTTAGTCTAAGAATGTCCATAGGATGACGGTCCTCATCCAGGAGAGTTTTGCGATATAGGTTGATGGATTTCCAGATCACCATTGAGGACATTGATTCAGTATGCAGCTCGTATCTTATTCTAGCTACCGGGAAAGATTGTGGGAGCAGCAGAACTCTCCTCCAAAAGTATTCTTCCAACAGATCCGAAGTTCTCCAGGTTAGATTAAGCACTGTCTCCACCCCCTATGTCAGAATAGGGATTACCTTTTGTCGATAAAAAGTCAAGACCGGGATCATAGAACATTTCCAATATTTTCTATGAAGTACCCGTGCATGACGCCGCAGAGACCTGGCCTTTATTCTAAGACAGTCCTCCCACTCGTGTTCATTGATGCTAGAATTTATCCAGACTTCTAGGTATTTAATCGTGGAGACTTGTACCAATTTAGTTGAACCCAGGAATACAACTAACTTTCTTTTGGTGGATCCTTGTAGGCTGCAGAAGGATATGACTTGGGTCTTAAACACATTAATGGCTAAGCCATTTTCCTGAACGTAAGTCTCCAGAGCCTTCAGTCGTCTTTGCAGCCCAACTGGAGTTTTGTCCAATAGGACCAGGTCATCTGCGTAAATCGTCCATGGGACCGGAATTGAATTGAGTATCGGAGGAGGCACTCTGACCTCATTTCGGGCAGCAGCCAAATCCGAAATATAAAGATTGAAAAAGAAGGGCGCCAGAGGTCAGCCTTGTTTTAGGCCATTCCAGGTGTCAAAACATATTGAATATGAGAAATAGGGTTGACAAGAAACAGGAAGGGGCAAAATGAAAGCAAGAGGTAAAATAATAATTTTAGTCTGAATAGCCTAAAATAGATAATTAACAATTTAAATCAATTGCAAGCATAATCCTAGTGTCATTGATGTTGGAAACCTTTACCAATAACCATAATTATGACCAAATGTTTTGTGAGTGTACCTCCACCAAAGAACCTACCATATTGTGCTATTGGTCTTAAGTACGAAAAAATATCTCGCATCGCTCTGAGTCATTATTAGTGTTGAACCAAGTAAGCTACCTTAACACTTTCTTTACACTGTCCTGCTTGGTGCATTGCACCTGTATCATCACAATCACCTTAAATCAAACTAAAATGGTCATTGCTTAACCACTCTCTTCACTAGAATGGTTGAAATTTTTCAAAATTCAATTAGGTTTGCATAAAAATAATCTTATAGGTTGATATGATCAAGGTATCTCGCCATATACGGCCTCCATTTACTCCTACCTCAGTCCTGGTAGACCAGTTTGCAAAGTCACTATTGACATATTCATTGGATGATTCCAGCACCTGCTTACGCTGCAAGTCTAAATTCCTTCAAAATAACAAAAAATTGCCTTGTGGTACACATGTGACAAAATACAAACTACAGCTCCTCACTCCTAAGCAAAAAACCGAATAAAATAAACATGGGAACTCCCCATTCTTACATTAGTTCAGGTGGTTTAAGCCTGATACCCTGAAAGGTTGTAAACTGGCATTCTGCTTGGCCAATCCGCCGCCATTTTAATAATGCACACACTCCTACGTCCCGTCCCCTTTCCCCCATATTGTATGGGAATCCCTCGCTAGGGACGGGAGACAGAACCTTTTTTCAACAGAAAAAAATCATCTTCCTCTGACACCGCCCACCGGCGCCACTCCCCAGTCCTCTTTTCTGTGCCGACGGGAACGGACCGCTTTCACCAGTGCTCCAGGGTTCTGCCTGCAGCCTAGTAATTTCATGCGCTCTTCCCCGTGGAAGTACTTTTGTCTTCTTTTTTCTTGTCTTTAATCAGGTACCTTTGTTCGCTGTCGTCACGCTCCTCCCCAGCGCATGTTGACGTCAGTGGGCTTCAGCAGGTTTCCAGCCTGTGAGGGGCTTTTCCCTACGTCTGACCCCTATGCTCCAGGCCGAGGGGTCACAAGAGCCTACCGGTGTCTCCTCTGAGGGGCTAGAGTCTACCGGTGTCGCCGTTGAGGGGGCGCAAGGTTCTATTACCGGGCTCATCCCAAAGGGCTATGCCCTAATACCGGACAGATGTCTAAGGGGTCGCCTGCACGCAGCACTACCGGCGCTACAGCCAATCTCACTTCGCCTACCAGGCCCCGTCCTGGGGTGTGGGGTGGGCCTCAACTTCCACCGCCATGAGTCCTGGATGAGACAGGGCCCGTACAGGGTAGGTCTCAGATTCCGCCGGCAAGAGTCTTGGAGGAGGCGGCCCAGTACAGCAAGCTCCATGGTACGTGGCATGCAGACCGAAAAAATGGCGGCTCGCTCGACACCATCCCCTTTTGGGGACCAGGTAGGGCAATGAGTTTCCAGGTGGGACTGGGCCTCGCCAGGTACGTGGCCTACAGCTTATCCTTCATCACAGGGCAGATACACCCTGCATTCAGCAAAACAGTGTGCACACAGGACCCAGCAACCTCAGGGTCCTGCCCATACCTGCTTCACCAAGTGCTCCGCCGGCCTGTGAAGATGAGGTCTCTGTGGATGAGCATCATCCTCAAGGATGTCATCAGGGACATGCTCCCTCCAGTACTTCCAGCACCCACGGCCATTCTTCCCCTGGGACCAGCACTTCCGGTTCTTATGCAGCTCCACTTGCCGGCACCGGTCCCCGTGACACCGGCTCCCATGCCTCCGCCGGTCGCAGCATCTCTGAGCGCCGGTTAGTGCGCAACAGCCACCTGCTCCCAGCACTTCTTCCGGCGGTTCTGGACCAGCAAGACACCTTGGTGGACACGGATGAGGACAACCCAGACATGGCCTCATCGGCCTTGGCCTTTCATGAACGGCTCACAGGCTTGGAAGAGTATTTTGGGCTCCCTCAGTCTGAGGTGGAACAACCAGAGGTGGGGGTACTGGCAGAAGTCCTCGCCCTGCACCCAGGGCAGGCATCCCGATGCAAAAGGACGTTGTGGCTCTTGCCAAAAAAGGGTGGCTCAAACTACTTGGCACAGCCCATCAATGGGCACCTCAGTATAGGCAAATGGAAGGGGACCCCCTCTTACTGTCGGCGCACCCACAGCCACATTCTTCTGTCATTGCGGTGTCCTCACTCTATTCAAAACCACAATCGTCCTCGGCTACCTCCAGCCTCTGCACTCCTGGGTAAGGAGGAGAAGACCCTGGAGGCGTACGGAAAGAAGATCTATTCAAACGCTTCTCTTCATCTGCGTCAGTCAAATGCAGACGCCATGCTGGCAGCGGTCAACCAGAGGCTCTGGCGGGAGATCACTGATTTCCGTCCTGAGCTCCCAGCGCAAAGCCAAGCACGCTTTAAGGCGGTGCTAGCTGAAGCAAAGATAGTAGCGCAGGACATAATGGAATCAATGGTGGCTCACATTGACACCTCAGAGAGTGCCATATGTATCGCTACGGCCATGAGAAGGACGGCCTGGCTCCGGGCCACAAAGTTCAACCTCAATGTCCAGGAGTGTATTCTGGACCTTCCTTTTGAGGGGACTGATCTGTTCCACTCTACTACGGACAAAGAATTGGATAAGAAGAATAGTTTGCAGATGGCGAAGTCCTTATCCATCCTCAATAAGTCCATCCCCAACACCTACAGCCAGGCGCACCAGTGCTCAGACAAGGGTCGTCTTTCGGGGGATTCAGGGGCTACCAGGAAAGACGGTCAAGACAACCCCACAGATCCCTGGGCCAGCACAAGGCGGCTCACAAGGGCTTTTTCCAGTCCCCTTCCTCAGCCCCAGCCTGAGAGGGCAAAAAGGCATGACACAACCATCCAGATCCACGAGTCTCTGTTGAGGGGCAGGCTTGCCCTTCATGCCCAACACTGGCGGTCAATGTTCATGGACCCATAGATCCTCTTGGTAGTATCCATGGGGTTCTGGCTTTCTATTCCTCCCTCTCTTCTCACCTCCACTCCCACAGATTGGTACAACAACTCTGTTGGTGGAAATTCGCTGGCTTGTAGAGAGTCAGGCAGTGGAGGAATTCCCAGCCACTCAGCGGGGTCTGGGCTTCTATTCACAGATTTTTGCTATCGACCAGAAGAACCAGGCTGGCCTGAGAGGAGTTGGACCTTTCCAACTTGAACCTTTCCCTTCCTCTTCAAAAGTTCAAGATGGTTACCCCAGTGCTTATAGCGGAGACGTTGGGTGCGGGAGACTGGATGTGCTCCCTGGATCTGAAGGATGCTTATCTACACATCCCAAGCTGGCACTCCATGGGTCCTTCCTGAGGTTCAGGGTCGTGGGTTTCCATTTCCAATACAAGGTTTTGCCCTTTGGCCTCAATTCGGCTCCCAGGGTCTTTACAAGGCTTATTAACGTGGTGGCAGTCCACCTCAGGGCTCAGGGTCACCACATCTAGCCATACCTAGACTGGCTGGTCAGGGTGAGGTCTCCGGATGCGGTCCAGGGCACCGCCTCCATGAACATTGCACTGCCTGGGATTTTCAATAATTCTCAAGAAGTCACTGTTGGAGCCCACACAGAGTCTAACCTTCCTGGGCATTACCTGGGATACACGCTCAGAGAGGATTTTTCTTCATAGGACAAGATCATGGCCATCAAGAGGGCCACACTGCATTTTCTCAGCTGAGCAGTGACCTCAGCTTGGTGGTACCAACACCTCTTGGGCATCATGGCGGCATGTCTCCTAGCGGTGCCTCATACCAGCCGCAAAATGAGGCGGTTGCAACTGTCTAAACTGCCCAACTGTGGAATTCTCTTCCACCACTCCTCTGGGCAGATCAAACATCCACAATTCAGAAAAAATACTATCAACTGGCTAAAAACTAATGATATCTAAGCCAAAGGTTCCCCAGCCACTCAAAACCATCTTCCTAAGTAACTACCACTGAATACTGTGCCCACCTATGTATATTCCAGCTACACCATTGCTGTACATATATCTGTGTTATATTATCTTGTAATTGACAGAAGTTTTTGGTTTTCGGGGAGTTATTCCTGTGTCTAAGTCCCTTTGCAATAGCTTGTTTGCCCTGTGCCAATGTTCTACATATGTAGCTGTCACATGCGCCCTAGAGTTCGCTGCTGTGGTGACTATAAATGAAATGTAGAGATCCTTTCCCTTTCCTCTCTCTCTAGTTTCCTATGCTAAAAAGGTAAAGTGCACATTCATTGGTGGTCGGTTCTTGGCTTTAATGTTCTGCCTCCAATGTGTGTCTCTTATCAGTAAAAATAATTTCGACCAAGTGGTCGAAACACAGCTAAAAACTGTAGGTGTCCCTCTTGTAGTTGTTAAGTGGGTCACTTAGATGCTCTCTTTACATTTATCTATTTATTCAAGCCCTATTATCAAACGTATAGTGGGTCTTGGAGTTGGGGTCATCAGCCCAAGACTGCTTAATGAAAGTCTTTCAACTAGAAGAGGGACACGAGGGACACCTACAGTTTTTAGCTGCGTTTCAACCTACTCAGCCTGTCGAATCAGGCACCGGTGCACCTTCCGCTGGGCCCAGCACACCTACTGTCTCAACAGGCAGGCACAGTCATCCACCCGCCCCCCCAGAAGTTATCCCTTGCAGCGTGGTTCCTGAACAAGTCATACTGAAGCATCTGTCGCAAGCCAACTTAGACATTACAAAAGGGGCTAGGAGCGATGCTACCAGGAGCCAGTACAAAAGCAAATGGATTTGTCATTGGGCGGAATCGAAGTAGATCGATCCAATGACCTGCACTCTGGACGACGTGCTATCCTTCTTGACGCACCTTGAACACTTGGCCGTACAGGTAGACACGTGCCACATCTATCTGGGCGGACATTGGAGCCTACAGGAACTCTGAAGAGGAGGTTTTCTCCTCTTCTAATCCAGTGGTCAAGAGACACTTGGCGGGCCTGTCTAGACTTTACCTGCCTATTAAAATACACCATGTGTGGGACCTCAACGTAGTATTATCCACCTTGGCGCAAGAACCATTCGAACCTATGGCATCTGCGGACATCCGGCTAGTCGCCATTTGGACAGCCCTCCTGGTGGGCCTTACCTCGGCACGGCGGATCAGTGAAATGCAGGCACTGGTGGCATCAGAGCCCTATGCTACATTCCATAAGGACAAGGTGGTGATTAGAACTCACCCCGAATTCTTACCTAAGGTTGTCTCCTCTTTTCACTTAAAGGAGGAGATACTGCTGCCAACGTTCTTCGCGGATCCCAAGGATGACGCTCAGTGGGTATTGCACTGCCTGGACATTAGGCGTTGGCTGAGATACTACCTGGACAGGACCAAGACCTTCCGCAAATCAGACGCACTCTTTGTCACTTTTGGTGGGTCGAAGCCCGGCAGCCAAGCCTCCAAGGTCTCCATTGCAAGGTGCATGGTTTCAGCCATCAAGGAGGCGTATGAAGGGCAGCACAAACCTTTACCCGCAAATATGCATGCCCACGAAATCAGAGCTAAGGCCACACGGTTTCCTTCCACAGGCACGTCCCGTGGCAGGTTATCAGCAAGGCGGCTACGTGGGCAAGGCACTCCTGCTTGGATGCCGGCTCCAGGTCGGATGCAGCATTTGCTCAGACAGTGTTGAGGAGAGCAACTCCCCACCCTGGGGCTACATTCAGTTGTACTTGCCCATACAGTATGACGGAAAGGGGACGGGACATAGAAGTAATTAGAAGTTACTCACCGTAGTGACCAACGTACTCCTAGTCCCCTTTCCTCCATACGTCCCACTATCCCCAGCCACTAATAAATCCGGTGTCATTAGGCAATGTTAATATTGTCCATGTGGCAAAGGGGACGGAGTGGCGCCGGTGGGTGGTGTTGGGGTACACGAGGGACGCCCATACATTGAGGACAGGGGTCTATGGACTAGGAGTACGTTACTCACTACAGTGAGTAACTTATAATTATTTATATGCTTAGTGACGTCCAACGTTGTGCGTCTGACATGACTAAGTGACTTCCATATAAAAACAAAGGCTCTGTGCCGCTGTGCTCTGTGTTCAGATTTTATTATTAATTTCAATCCCACTTATGGGTAATACCATTAATCTGGTTACTTCTTTATTATATCATATTCCCAATACTGTATGGGTAGCAACTGTCATTCAAAAAATCATTGTACAAAAGTAAAAATGGAAGAAGATAGTCCATTGAATCCTTAATTTCTAGAGCAGTTGGTTACAACTTTCCTTCTTCAACAATGGTTAACCACTCTGGAATCCAGCATTCACAACTTCTCATTCTGCCCCATATCATATGAACCTATATGTTAACCTTCGGCTTGTTCCCTACCCTTAAATTGCAATGCTTTTTTGTCCTCTATCTTCCCTCACATACACTCTTCAGGTATACTGAGGTTACATTTTGTGGTACAATATTCATTGATCAAAGTTCTCTTATTTCAAGGAGATATTTCTTACTCCAGTTAATACATTTAGTCTGAAAATGTTAATGATCTACTTAACAGGAAAGCACTAGTTTTCCTGGTCTGTGTCAAGACCTGTCTGCGCATTTCTATATTTACAAATACACATAGCTTGTTTGCTGCAAGGTTTGGTCCCTACCCGCTCCTCCATGGTTATTCTTCACCAATTTGAGTCCAATGAATCTCATCCCACTTTTGTTGTCCAGTTGGATAGGGTCTGTTTCAGGCGTTCTAGGTCAAAAGACCTTTTAAAAAGAAAATGAACAAAAGAAATCGATGGAAAAAGACGGCACAGATAGGTCGCTTTAAATCTGTCAGCCCCTGGTGGGGGAAAAAGGGGATTCAGGGGTTAAAATCCCCTGATTAAGAATACGACCTGTGGAAGAGGGTGGGGTGGGGATCACCTTGTCAGGGATGGGTGGTCAGGGGGGGCGCAGAAAGTAATATTGCCACATTTTAAAGCCAACACAAAAACAGCCGAAAGAAATGTCTTTTTTGAGTTTGGTTTTTAAAATGCGGTAATAACACATAGAACTGTTTCAGGGCGCAGCAAGGGACATATGTGTTTATTTGTACAATTTTAGCAGTGCTCACAGCCCGTGGGCATCTAGGCGCTAGTTACAGTTAGAACAGAAATCAGTAGGGAGCGGATAGAAGGGAGGAGAGACCAATCACTTAAACAGTGTTTTGAGTTCCTTTCTGAAAACATTGTTAGAGGGTTCTTCCCGCGGGTGTGGGCGTAGCTTTTTCCAGAGAGATGGTGCTCGGACTGGGAAGCTGGTGCCCCCAGCTTTGGCACAATTGATACTTGGGATGACGAGGCAGTGAGTATAGGTCTTACTGAGATGCATTTTCTGATACTGGTCACTAGGTAGCCTGGGGCATTGTTCGAAAGACAGCGGTGGGTAATGGATAGGATTTCGAAGATGATTGTGACCATTACTGGAAGCCAGTGAGCGGATCTCCTGGCCTCTGATATATGTTCCTGGTTGCCATTGTTCAGGGTGGCTTGAAGTTTGCAGAGGTGTTTTCCGAGGTGCCGCAGAGTAGGAAGTTGCAGTAGTCTAGTTTTGAGCAAACTAAATAAATAAATACGTGCTCATGCAACTTCCAGACGGTTTGTGGTGGTGAGTAAGGGTTTGCTGGCGTTAGTTTGATTGCATAGCCTGAAGTCAAGGCGATTTGGTTGACGTGGCGAGTCATGGAGAGCGATGAGTCGAGGAGACCCCCAAAGTCTTAACGGAGGGTGCTACAGGAATCTTGTCGCCGTCAATGACAAAGGATGTGTAATCCTTGGTAGCTCCAGGCGGGCATAAGGCCCAATGAGTAAGAGCTTGGTCTTCTCCAGCATGGGGTCTGGCATGGATTCACATGCTCATGAATATTCCCCGTCGTCAGGCTGGGAATCCTCGGTAAAGAAAAAAACCAGTATCAGTTTCGTTTCTGATCTGTCTTTCGTAGTAATAACCAATCACTGGTCTCTGCGTCATACTGACCACAGCCAATGACTGCCCTCTACCTAAGCACCGCCTCTGGCAGCCATCTTCAGATTTTTACCGCACGTTCATGTGTTGGGATCCTCGTGCTATTGCTCTCGAGCGTTAGTGCTATTTTTTCACGTTTTTTCTCACAAACTTCGTTTTTTCGGTCAAAAGAGCCTCAAGCTCCACCGACTCTCCATCCGATCAACGGGGACCCGTGTCGGATTCGTCTGCGCCCCTCAAGGGTGAAGATTTCGTCGAGCTACGCTTTTGGAGGACTCCAGAAGCTTCTCAGGCCCGGACATGGCCCAGGAGAAGGGAAGCCCGACGCCCGGAAAGCTGTTCAGGATCTGCCCTGGATGCCAGCTGCAGAACGTCTTTAAGGAGGACGAACACTCCTTTTGTCTCTACTGCTTACATGAGGACAAGACGCACGTGGAGAAGGACTGTGCGTTTTGCGGCAATATGTCGGAGCGGACCATGAAGGACCGCCATCAACGTCTCGCCAACTGGCTGGAAGGGAAGAGCCCGTCAGGCGAGAAGAAGAGGAAGAAATCCGAGCGGTCTTCTAAGACCTTTGAGGACGCCCCGGCGACGGGGGTCCAACACAAGGCCAAGCACCGCAAGTCCGCTGGCACCGGGAGCGCCGAACGGTCGGGCTCTACGGGCGCCAGGCAGGGCGCACCCTCCCCGGCACCTTCAGCCACGAGCCAACGCTCTGGGTCGGGTAAGAGGAAGGGCGAGCACCCGGCGAAGCTCCTGGAGAGACCCCGGTCGAGCTCGAAGGCCCCATCGGAGGGGGAGCGAGGCAGTGTCCCCCCCCTCAAGGATAAGGCGGTGAGCGCACCTAAGGTGGTGAAGGCCTTAATCCATCCGGCCAAGCCCTCTATCGATACTGTCGCGGCGGCCCTGGCTCAGCCTGTGGAGGCTACACCAGTGGTGGCGACCTCGGGGCTCAGAGTCTCCCTGCCACCTCGGAGGGAGTCCTCTTTTGTGCCCATCGATAGGACCCCCGTGAAATCCCCGGCGGGGAAGAAAAAGGGGGGGCAGGGCGTTGTCGTAGATTCGGCCTCAACTTCGGAGGAAGAGCTGATTGAGGTCTTAAGCCACGGCCTTGGCGTGGAGGAAGACCGGCCCGTCGGGATGGATCCCGTCGAGGGTGCCGACGGGGCCCCTGATCGCCCGTCGGATTCCCCTCTGCCAACGCCACAAGACAACTCGGCGGCCATTTTGTTGGCTATACAGTCCTTATGTTCAGAGATAAGGACGAGACTACCGTTGCCGACGGAGGAACCTCTCCCGTCGGGGGATCCTGAACCTGGACCTTCTGGTGTTCCCCCGCCCAAGAAAAGGATTCACCCTCCACCTCCTTTTCATCCGTCGCGCCCCGTCCAGCCCTCCTCCCCGTCCACCCGAGGGGATGATACGGGGACTGACACGGCAGCGACGGGTACGGACGACGAGGTATACGACGAGGATCTACCGTCTTCACCTCCCACCAGGGCTTCTCCGCCCGACTAGATTGGATCGTTCCACTCCATGATCGCCAGGGCATCCGAGCTTTTCCAACTCTGCCCTGAGGAGAAGAAAAAGGAAGGATTCCTTTATCAACGGCGCGAGGCCAAGAGGAAGACGGTCCTCGCGGTGCCTCTACTGGACGACATTTGGGATGAGGGCCTCGCCCTCCTCAAGAACCCTTCCACGACGCCAGCTAGAAGAGACCGGTACGAGAAGAAGTACCGGGTCCCGGACGCGGCCCCCCTGTGCCTCCGGGCGCAGCCTACCCCGGACTCCGTCGTCTCCGCGGCGGCCAGGAAGAAAGCGGGGGGGGTGCGGCCTCCACATCGACTTCCCCACCGGACGGCGAGGGAAAGAAATTGGATGCTATGGGATGCAGGGTCATCTCGTCTGCAGCGACGACGATTAAAGCGGCCAACGCCTTGGCTATCGTGGCCCGCTACGACAGGGAGCTATGGTACAAACTGGCTCCCCTGCTGGACTTCCTACCGGACGACAAGAGGGCGGATGCCCTGGAGATCCTACAGGAAGGTGAGGTGGCGTGGGACCACGCCATCACTATTGCGACGGACATCGCCGACACCGGGTTTCGCCAGTTGGGCAACGGCGTGTGCCTTAGGCGGCGTGGATGGCTCAAGGCTACGGACTTCCGTCAAGACGTACAGACCAGAGTCCTGGACATGCCGTTCGATGGGAACAACCTGTTTGGGAAAACAGTGGACGATTCCCTTCAGGCCATTAAAGCGGACACTGAGACGGCCCGGGCCCTTGGGGTTCTGCAGCAACGACGGACGCCCTTTCGGAGCAGCGGAGGCAAGGGCGCCTCCAAAGGTTCCGGCGGCGGTTTCTCCACCTACCGTCAAGCGGCCCGCTCGTCGTCTCAGGAGGCCTACAGAGGACGAGGCAAGTCTGGCGGACCCCGCCGTCGTCGCCAAGGAGGTCAAGGCGGCAAAGCCTCGTCGAAACAGGATTGAACCGGCCGTGGGGTCGGGCCCCCACCGAAGCACCCCGGTGGGAGGCCGGCTGGCGACCTTCGTCAGCGTGTGGGAGTCCATCTCCACCGACCGTTGGGTGCTGGACGCCTTAGCCCGGGGCCACGCGCTTGAGTTTCAAAGAAGGTGCCCGCGCGTCCCCCCCGTGGCCAGGAAAGAGCTTCATGTCCCTCAGCTTCTCCTGGAGGTAAAGGCGATGCTCAGGAAGGGCGCCATCGAACTCGTCCCAAAGAGGCTTCGGGGCTCCGGAGTTTACTCGAGATACTTCCTCGTGAAGAAGAAGACGGGAGGATGGTGCCCCATCCTAGACCTGCGACGTCTGAACAAGTTCATCAAGGCGCAGAAGTTCCGGATGGTCACCCTCCAGCACGTCCTGGGTCAGCTGGAGGAAGGAGACTTCCTGTCGTCGTTGGATTTGGAGGATGCCTACTTCCATATTCCCATCCTAAAGGGGCACCGAAAATTCCTCAGGTTTGTGGTCCAAGGGCGTCACTACCAGTTCAAAACCCTCCCCTTCGGACTACGGTTGGCACCCAGGGTGTTCACCAAGTGCCTTGCACCGGTGGCGGCGCAGCTGCGCCGCGAGGGGATCCACGTCTACCCCTACCTGGACGACTGGCTCATCCGAGCCAAGACGAGGGAGCTCGCCGTGGAGCACACGGCAAGGACCGTCCAACTTCTCACGGATCTGGGATTCTCCGTGAACTACGCCAAGTCCCACCTGGCACCCGCGCAAAACGCACTGTTTCTGGGAGCGAAGCTCGACACAGTGTCCCTTCTGGCCTCCCCGTCGGAGGAAAGGACCAGGTCCATCCTGGGCAAGGTACAGCGGATGTTGGTTTCCGACGCGGCCAAGGTGAGGTCCATCAAGTCCCTCCTCGGAATGATGTCTTCTTGCATCTACCTCATTCCCATGTGCAGGCTCCGGATGCGCCCGTTGCAGGAGTTCCTGGACGCGCGCTGGATCCAAACGACGGGCGGCTTCGAGGAGAGGATCACACTCGACGAGAGTTTCCGCCGAGCGGTCCGGTGGTGGGGCAACCGCACGCATCTGACGGCGGGCATGGACTTCCAGACCACCAGGAGACAGTGACCACAGATGCCTCCCTGGAAGGGTGGGGAGCGCACACCGAAAATCTGCACGCGAGAGGCCTTTGGCTCCCGACGGAGAAGTCCCTCCATATCAAAGTCCTGGAGCTCCGTGCAGTGTTCTGGGCCCTCAGGTCCTTCCTTCCGTCCCTCAAGGGCAAGGTGGTGAGGATCTTCACCGACAACACCACCACCATGTTTTACATCAGGAAACAGGGCGGAACCAGGTCCCCAGCACTGTCCAAGGAGGCGCAGGACCTGTGGCATTGGGCCGTCGCCCAAAGGATATTTCTGGTGCCGTTTCATCTGGCAGGGATAAAAAACACCATCGCCGACTCACTCAGCAGGGAGCTGCGCTCGTGCCACGAGTGGGAACTACGGCAGGATCTTCCGACGGTGGGGCACACCCCAGATCGACCTGTTCGCGATCGACCTGTTCGCGACGGCGACGAACTCCAAGTGCCAGAGGTTCGCCAGCAGGTTTCCCCAGGCGAGGAGCATGGGCGATGCTTTCTCGTTCCCCTGGGAGGGCCTGTTCCTCTATGCGTTCCCTCCTTTGCCACTGCTAATCCGGCTCGTCAACCAGCTCAAGAGGTCACGGTGCAGGATGATCCTCGTCGCACCTGCGTGGCCGAGGCAGATATGGTTCCCGGACCTTCTGGACTTGTCGGCGTCCCCGCCAATCAGGCTGCCGGTGGACGCGGATCTACTCTCCAGGGAAGGAGGCGCCATCCTCCACCACGACCCGAAATCGCTGAACTTGCAGGCCTGGCTCCTGCAGCGCTAGAGTTTGGAGGATACGACATACCGGCCGACTGCAGAGAGGTTCTTGCAAAGGCCAGGGCGTCCTCGACTCTTAAATGCTACGGACACAAATGGAAGAGGTTCTCTGTCTGGTGCCACGCACAGAAGATTAACCCTCTACGGATTACGGCTCCCCAGGTACTGCCGTACCTGCTGACGCTGGCCAAAGCGGGACTTCATCAAGATTCATCTTGCTGCGATCTCCCGATACACCAGAACCCCGGGCCGGACGTCCTTGTGGTCTCATCGTCTGGTGAAAGAGTTCATGAAGGGACTGTTCAGATCGTTCCCGCCGGTGAAGGCTCCGGCGTGGGAGCTCAACGTGGTGCTGACCAAGCTCATGGGACCTCCGTTCGAGCCTCTGCACTCGGCCCCGTTGAAGTTTCTGTCGTGGAAAACAGCGTTTCTTGTGGCCATCACCTCCGCACGACGGGTGGGAGAGATCCAGGCCCTTTCCTGCAAGGCCCCGTACTTGACTTTTCACGACACGAGGGTAGTGCTCAGGACGCACCCCTCCTTCATGCCCAAGGTACCGTCAGACTTCCATCTCAACGAACCCTTGGTGTTGCCTGTGTTCTTCCCGTCGCCTTCGTCGCCGGCTGAGAGGACTTTGCACTCGCTGGATGTGGCTAGAGCGCTGAAGTTCTACGTGGACCGCACAAAGTGTTTTCGGAAGACGTCACAACTCTTTGTGAACTTTGGACCTGTCAATCGGGGGAAGGCTCTCTCGAAGGCTTCCATTTCCAGATGGCTCTCCGGCTGTATCATGTACTGTCATCGGTTGGCAAACCGACGGCTGCCTGGCCGTCCGAGAGCCCATTCCACCAGAGCGATCGCAGCTACCACGGCGTTCCCTTCTGGTGTGCCCCTGCTGGACATATGCAGGGCTGCTACGTGGAGGTCGACGCACACCTTCACGAAATTCTACTGCGTCGACCGGGATTCCAGGGAGGAGTCCAGGGTCGGCCAAGCAGTGCTGCGCAACCTGTTCGCCTGAGGTGAACCTGGTGAGGAGGTAAGATGCTTAATGTTGAGTTTGATGTACTGCTTAATGTTGAGCCTTTGCCACCTCCCGTGGTTGTGCATGTGTGTTACTGCTATGTATTCTTTATTCATGAGCATGTGAATCCATGCCAGATTCACATGCAAACCCTCCCGCCTACCCCTCTGCGGCTCTTCACTTGGTCATACTGCCACTTCACGTGCTTCCAAATCTGAAGATGGCTGCCAGAGGCGGTGCTTAGGTAGAGGGCAGTCATTGGCTGTGGTCAGTATGACGCAGAGACCAGTGATTGGTTATTACTACGAAAGACAGATCAGAAACGAAACTGATACTGGTTTTTTTCATTACCGAGGATTCCCAGCCTGACGACGGGGAATATTCATGAGCATGTGAATCCATGCCAGACCCATGCTGGAGAACAACAGTTACAGGTAAGTAACTTGTTCCTTTTCGTCGTTGAGGCACAGACTGTGCGCTGCCATCCAAGCCTGGATAGTTTCATATAGTTCGTTGATTCTTAGGGTGTCTTTCATGTGGTCGCTGGAGAGGGTGATGATAATTTGGGTATCATCGGTGTAGTTGGTATAAGAGATACCCAAGGTGTCAAGTTCTGAGGTGAATCAGGAGTTGTGATGAGTCAGGTTTGTGGGCTTCTTGGCTTTGAGAGGAGCAAGGGTGTTGACAGCTTTGCGGAGCATGGAGTTGTAATGGTCAACTAGGGCCGTGGGGTCAAGTGTGGAAGTGAAGGGGTGTGTTGATGAGGGGAATGATTTTGGCACTAGTCCAGTTTCGTGAGCTGCGGGCCATAGTTATGTTCTTGACCGGGATGGCTTTGTCAGGCATGCTAATGGCTGGGATGGAAAAGGTAATGGTGTGGTGGTCCGACCCGGGACATGGGAGGTTAGATGATATGGTGATGATGTGGTTGATCAGCCAGTCTAGAGTGCAGCCGTGAGCATGTGTGGGTTCTGTGATGAGTTGGGTGCAACTAAAGGCTGCTAGGGAGTTGGCTATGGTCATAGCGTTTGTATCATTGACGTCATTGACTCCCACATTGAAGACAGCAAGTAGTATTAGTTGAGTGGAAGGTTTGAGGTTGGCAAAGATGAGTTGGGAAAGGTAATCGTTGAAGGAGGCAGTGGGGCCGGGTGGCCGGTGTATGATATGTATGTTAATCGTACTATTAGGCGAACATCTGAGTTTGGCAGTCAGGGATTCGCAGTAGGGAATCGTGGTTGTGGAGGAGGCATGTAGGAGAAAGTCTTTGTAGATTAAGAAATCCGAGGTACTGGGTAGCAGAATAAATTAGATGGTGTTAAAACCCTCTCGTTGACGCTATCAAAGCAGATAATTATTGTACCAGTCCATTCCAAAAGCCTCCACGCTGTGCTCCTGTGATAATGATCTTGACTTGGCTTGCCAACAGATTAATGAACAGTCACCAGAAACGGGGGGCGAACAAAGACGACCCAGATATTAAAACGCAAAAGCACCCCAGTTCCTCCTGTCTCCAGGAACTTGCCACCATGAAAACACAGCACCTGGGTAGCATTAATCACAGAGCCGTCATGTATTATGTGTAGCCGTAGATGAAAACAAAATTCTCACTGCAGCAGCATATCCAGGGAATTCCCTGTGCTCGAACAATGGAGGTATCTCACCTCTAATTAAGCCATCATGAGCAATGCGCGATTGCATATGCTTACGACTCGGCAGGCACTGATGCTCTGGCTTGAACAGCCACTCTTCCAGGCATAGTCGTTCCGCGGTACCAGTAGCAGCACAGTTCATGTGTTCGATCCTGCGCTTGGGATCAGGACTATGCAGACTTTCATCCAGGGCCTTTATGAATGCGGGTCCCCACACGGCCGCGGCAGCACACTCCCTCCCCTCAACTCGGGAGACACAGGCAGTCACCACGGCCAGAGGTCAGGCCGCTCCGCAACGCACGTCAGTTCTTCCTCCAGTTAAAGAGTTACGCATTCATACCAGATGTAGACCATCATACACACACAGCGGAAAGCCCATTCATATATCGCTGGGGCAGCCCTTTCCCGCTCGCGCTCCTCCCTGCGCGCCTGCTGCCCAGTTTCCATTCCAATAGTGCGGCGGTCCGCTGCTGAAAATGGGAGCCACCGGTTCCCAGAGGCTACAGGGTCCAAGAAACGACCTTGGAGGACCGGAGCACCTCCCCTGCAATTTTAACATAAAACCACTGTACTGGAATGCAGTGGCTCGGCTGCAGGCGCGGGTTTCATCCACCAGGAACAGAGCTTAATGAGAAGCCGCCATCTTGGTCGCCAGCAAATTAAAAATAAGGCTTTGCTGTACTATTAGACTGGATGTTGAAAGCGGTTAACCTACACATAAATGCTAAGTGCGAGAGTGGTTTATTTACACAAACGGAAATGTGGGAATTAGATTTGTGGGTTGCTATGTACTAGCTCCTGATTCCCCAGTGGTAGCCACTGGTCACTAGTTAATGCTGAATCCCCAGGTGCTGCTTTTAGGTCCTGCTTAGCCAATCTTAATTTGGATCCCAGAAATGGTATATTAAAGATTCCTGTTCTCTTCCCAGATCTGCAGGTCTCCGTTGCCTTTAGTTCTTTAAGTTAAATGGTTGGTTTGCTACAATTGGGTCATCCAAGAGTTCACAACCTAGGATTACTGGTGGACAAGGCCCCTCCCATTGATGAGTTGGAGCTAGAGCCTGTTTCCATGTCTCCTAAATGCATTCTTTATTTGTAATACTGAAAACTATACTGAGCACACTAATGCAGTGTCCTATGGCAACAGCCCAGGCAGGACTCATTTGGCTGCTTTGCATGTTCACCATACAGATCTGAAACTCTGCTCTCCCAGAGCATCTTTTTTCATTAGGCTCAAATGCATGGATTTCATGGTTGTGCAGGCAGTTATGCTTAGTAGATTAATATGCTCCCTGCACTAAAGGGAACTTCGTTCAAAGTTTGATTTTTGGCGGATCTCGTCTAATTGGATACTGTGTTTTAACTGTTTGTTTCTTAGGAATGTATTCAGTTTCTCTGAGTGATGCTTTTGACCAACTAAACTCCCCAGTTTGTTTAAACATTCCCGCAATAGTCTCTCACTGGTTCCCAAGGTGAGCCATAAGCTTCTCAAGATTCTGGCATTCATAATGATGGTGTTGCTCAACCCAATCTGGGCACCCTATCCAATTTCAGCTTTAATTAATTGGTTTTGGCTCATAACTTGCTATAAGATCACTACTTAATAAGCCCCAAGTCTCTGTGTGGGGACGTGTAAAATTGAGCACTGTTTGAGGGGTCATAGTTATGCTTTGCCAAAATTAATATAGCCGTTCCTTTAAGTCTCAAGGGTAGGAGATCAGAGTGTGTGCCTCACATCAGACTAAAAAGATTTCCCCGGTGTACATCACAGCTGGCCTCAATAATACACCATCTCCCAAAGACAGTTAAAGATTGACAATTATTGATCTTCTGAAACTGACTACAAGGGCCATCCCTCTTGTGTAGGCAGCAAAAGTCACTCTAACCCAGGCGACCCTACTAGCCAGGTTAGGGTCTACTGATTATTAACCCCCACTGTCTAAATTCTATCTGTCATGATGTGATGGCCTAAAGGCAAATGCCTTATCTTTTTTACCCCTCCTGCTACTCTCCTACCTACTACTATACACACCATCTCTCTCTCCTCTCTCGTTTATCACTCTGTTCCTCTCCAATACTTATCTCCACCCTTCAATCTTATTCTCTACTACTCTCGCTCCTCCAAACTGTTATTCCTCTCCCCCACTCCTCCAAAACACTACTACTCTCCCCACTATTACCCCCTATGTGCACTATTACTCTCCCACACCTTCTCCCCATGCACCCACCTTTCACCCCTCACTCACTTCGTACTATTTCCCTACCCCTTTCAATCACACACCTTTCACGCACAATCGCAATACAGTACCCCTTTCTCTCACCAACCAATAAATCAAATTTTTTTGCAAATCACATCCACACTCCTTTCCACTGTCCTTTCTCCTTCTGGTCTATTGGTCTGCCACCACCTACTCTTATTTCCTCACCTGAACAACCCACACCTTCCTGTCCCTGTTATATCCTCCTCCTTCTGCCCCCATTGGTTCTCTGCTTCGTTTTCCCATGGCCAATCTTGCCTTCTCTTCTCCTCCTGGGATGTTTTACAAGCAATGCAATTCATTAAAGGGGCCTTAGCCCCTCCCCTCCCTTCCCTTCTTGTGGGCCCACTACGGATCGGCAATTGTGGGCCACCTTGACAAGTTTCAGTTCACTTCTGCTAGGGAATTTTGCATTCCGGGATAGCAGGGGGCTGGTTCAGTGTCCCTGCTGTGAGTATTTGATGTCTCTAGTTTTGGCGTTGGTGGGTAAAAGTGCAGCAAGCTCTGCACATTGAATGTTTCTGGCTGGAGGTTGTATCAGAGTGCTTCGTAGAACAAAATGCTGTACGGATATCTCTGCAGGCTCACATAGATGAGACTTCATAAGTGAGAATAATATGCTGGTTTGCTGTCCGCTAGCACCCAAGCTTGTGGTTATCTCACTCTGTCGAACCAGTGTTTGCTCTTTACTGCTGTGCATCTTGCCGTTTGTAGTTCTATTTAAGAAATAGAGAACACTTTGCCAGCATTATGTGAGGCGCAGGTATGGAATGATCAACTGTGGTGCTATCCTTATCCATGTGGGCACTTAAAAGGAACTGGGCCCTGCCAACTGACACCTTCCTTCTTTGAGGTATGATTGGATCTGGCTCCCACCTCGAAGGCTTGCCACCCCAGGCTGAGAGGGGTCCCATTGCCTCCTCAACAGGTAGACAACTGATCTTGTCACAGTATGTTCATATCATGGAGCAGGAGTTTTGTCAACTCACAAGTGCCAACTGTGACCTAGGTTAAGCAGTGTTTTGCCCAAGAGTTTCGTGGGAAAATCCGGTTACAAATTCTTTGCTTTTCAGTTTCTAGAATTGACCACTGGGCTATTAGGTTAAATCTCCTTCCCAAGAAGGCCTGTCTCAAATGAGACTGGTTAGTAAAATGCTGCTTCAATTAGATGATGAGCTTTACGTCCTCTCCTCTTTTGAGCCTGCTGCAGTTCAGTGTCTACAGAGCCAAGAGTCGCACCTAAAAAATTGAAATCACTGATGACACTTCTTTTAAACATTCAATCATCTGTAGACACGGCGCATTGATTTGTAAAGATTTTTCTTAGAAAATTAAAATAGATTTGAAAGTCAACCCTTTAGCTTGCTCTTCGTTTGCCATTTTTAACATTCTATTTCCCTCTTCATTTTCTATCTTCCAGCTCGTCCTTCTTATTGTGTTTTTTTCTGGTTATTTTCCCTTTTTCCTGTTCCAATCTCTCTCCCTGCAATCTTTCCCAATCTACCTCCCCCAGCTGTCCCTCACAATCCCTTCATTCCCAACTCTTCCTCCTTTCTTATGTAGCTGCCAGTTGGATCTTTACTGGATTTGTGCCTGAAATTCCTTGCAGACCTCACGGTCTTCTTGTGACTTCCGTCCTCCCTTCCATGATCCCTACAAACCTTTTCCTGCATCAACCTACGCCCGCAACTGGGATATATGCTCCTTCTACTGACTGTTCTCTTGCCTCAGCAGTCTCCAGAATTGTTCAACACCTATGCAATGCAAAATGCCCCATACTTACTTCTCCAGCATGGGGTCTAGCATGGATTCACATGCTCTAGAATATTCCCCTTCGTCAGGCTGGGAATCCTCTATAAAAGAAAAAACGGTTTCACTTTCTCTTAAAAACTGTATTTCGAAGGGATTGTGTCCTCTGACGTATTCCTCATCTTAGATATCTCCTTCCAGCTCTGCTGGCCTCGGAAAATTTTTTCTCTAGAGGGCGCTGTGCGTCGACGTCCTCCGAGTCGATGTCCTTCGACAGCCGCCGTATCGACGTCGACGTCATCCTGCCTATAAAGGCCGCGCGCAGCGTCCGTTGCTCAGTTCCGTTTTTCCGCGCTCACTCAGTGCCTCGGAATACCGTTGCTCAGTTCTTAGTCAGATTAATCCTATTTACCTCGAGTTATTCGATCCGTACTCGATGGCTTCCTCGTCGGAACCGACAACTCCTCGATCCGGCTTCAAGAAATGTCGAGATTGTGGGAAAAAGATGTCGTTGACCGATCCTCACAGAATTTGTCTGTGGTGTTTGGGAGCTGAACACCATTGTTCGGAATGCGAGGACTGTATGTCCATGACAGCTAAGGCCCTGAAGGAGCGTAGGGGGAAGCTGGAGAAAGGTAAGACTTTTAAAGCTTCTTCTTCGTCGACGAAGTCGAGACATTCGTCTCCTCGTCACCATTCGCGCTCCAGGTCTCGGAGTGGGTCTCATCACTCCTCGAGATCGAAGCACTCGAAGAGGAGACGTCGAAGATCCCCTTCTCCGTCTTCCTCTTCCTCTGTTTCGCCAAAAAGAATCCCTTGCCCCACGAAACATAGTTCCCGGGCTGAATGGGAGGAATTCCGAAAGAATATGATGAGCGTCTTCGAGAAAGCGGCCTCGACCCCCTCGAAGACTGCCGAGAGCGATGCTCTGGTCGAAAGACCCGAAGGTCAAAAACACGGCGAGTCGCAGTACCCGGCGAAAGAAACCTCTCGAGCGCGTCTCGAACCCTCGAGCAGGACTATGACCTCCAAACCTTCCTCGAAGGTTCCGTCGACGAAGGTCCCGTCGATGTCTTCGACGCCGTTGTCGAGGGGACCTTCGACACACGGGTCTGTCGACTCGACGCCAGCCTCGACACCGGTGTCGACGCCAAGAAAAGTCACGGTTACCAAACATCCAGTGACTATCCCCAGGCCCTCGACGTCGATGGCTTCGATATTGTTGAGTAGAATTCCAATTCTGTCGAGGTCCTCGAGGCCTCCACCTCTGTTTTCGACGCCACGCTCGAAGCCTTCGGCGTCGACGACATCGACGTTTTCGAGGCCAATAATGACAAGTTCGGCACCCTCTGCCTTGGAAATGGGATTTACTCCCTTTATGAGTTCAGAACAATTGAGAACTATATCCTCAATTTTAGAAGAGGGTGATTTGTCTGAACAAGACACATTTGAGTTACAGGGACCTGTAACCCCAGTTAGAGAGGAATTTTCCTCTGAAGAGCGCAGATTAAAGGATCTTCATGATTCTTTACATGAGGCAAGTGGGTTAGACACTTCCCCTGAGGTGGAGTTTGCTAAGCCAGACCCGGGGGAGCATGCTGAAACCCCCTACAGAGCCTTAATGGCCAGGATTACAGAGTTCATGGGGTGGTCTGCACCTTCACAATCTTTCCAACAAGATGACCTCACGGATATTCTTGACAAAGGCCCACAAGAGGATCCTGTGGTGCCCTTTCATAAAGCTCTTCAGAGAAAGATCATGACAAACTGGGAAACCCCAGATGTAATACCAGCAGTAAATAAAAAACTGTCTACAAAGTACAGGGTATCTTCCACAGACCCAGAGTTTTTGTCTAAACACCCATCCCCAGAAAGTCTGGTGGTACAAGCAGCATCCTCTACCAATGTCAAGACGGCTTATCCTACAGTCCCACAGGACAGGGACGATAAAAAATATGATGCTATGGCAAAGAAAGTCTTTTCAGCATGTAGCATGGCGTTAAAGTCTGTTAATGCTACTTGCACCCTTGCTAGGTTCAGCCATACACTTTGGGAGTGTGCTTCTACAGCGGCTGACTGCATCCCGGAGGGAGAAGAAAGGGATGCGTTCCTGAATATTATACAGGATGGTAAAGACGCTATGTGCGAATCCCTCCAGACGGGCATTGATTCGGTTGACAGTATCAGCAGAGCAATGGCGGCAAGTACATCAACCAGGAGATTCGCTTGGTTGAGAAAGTCGGGTTTTGCCCCAGATGTGCAAGCCAGGCTCTTGAACATGCCATTCGATGGCTCTTATTTGTTCGGGAAAAAGGCGGATGACAGTTTAGAGAAACTGCAAACTTCAAAAGCAGCAGCAAAATCCCTAGGAGCTGCAATCCGTCAGACTCCTTTTCGTCCCACAGGAACCTCTGCGAGGGGCAAGTCCTTTCGCTTCTACTCCGCATTCGGAAGAGGTAGAGGACGACCGGCTCAAAGGGGTCAAAGAAGAACTACCCGAGGTGGACGGGGTAGATATTCAAAAGCCGCAGCAACAGCAGGTGCCTCTTTACCATCGGCATCTGCATCAGCCGCCCCAAAACCACTCTGAGGATTCCCCTCACAGGACACCTGTAGGAGGCAGGTTGACTCAACATCTGGCGGTATGGCAGGCTATCACGTCAGATGCTTGGGCATTGGAAACAGTTGCCCAAGGTTACTGCCTGCCTTTCCTACGTATACCTCAGAGTCATCCACCGGGGATCAGCTCTCAGAAAGCTCCAGATCCGCTCCTCTTGCAGGAAATTTTGGACCTGCTAGAGAAAGGTGCCATAGAACCGGTACCTGTAGCGGAGAGGAACAAGGGCTGGTACTCCCCTTACTTTCTCATTCCGAAGAAAGACGGAGGACTGAGACCCATCTTGGACTTGCGAGAATTGAACAAATTCCTCAGAAAAGACAAATTCAAGATGGTCACTCTTTCTCAGATCCTCCAGGCCCTTCAGTTCCAGGACTGGTTGGTATCGCTGGACCTTCAGGACGCTTATTTCCATGTGCCTATCCATCTCAAACACAGGAAATACCTGAGGTTCGCAATTGGCAACTCTCACTATCAATTTCGAGTGCTGCCATTTGGGCTGACCTCCGCCCCGAGTGTCTTCACCAAGTTAATGTCGGTAGTGGCTGCAAGTCTAAGGAGGGAAGGGATTCACGTCTATCCCTACCTGGACGATTGGCTGATCAGGGCTGTTTCTCCGGAACAAGCTCAGATCCAGCTAAATCACGTGTGCCACTTCCTTCACAGACTGGGCTTCTCCCTCAATTTAAAGAAGTCACAAATGATACCATCGCAGAGACTCCAGTTCATAGGAGCGATCCTGGATACTTCCCTGGGAAAAGCCTCGCCACCAGAGGTGAGGGCTCAAGATATTCTACAGATGGTTACCAAGTTCCAGCATGCCCAACGTCTCCCAGCCTTCGACTTTTTGAGGTTGCTAGGCCTCATGGCATCCTGCATTTTCCTAGTGCCAGAGGCTCGCCTGAGAATGAGATCCCTCCAGTGGGCACTGAGGACTCAGTGGTCACAATTCTCGGGGAGAATGACAGATCTTCTTCAGGTTCCTGGCAGGGTGGCTCGAGACCTTCAGTGGTGGGCCTGTCAGGAGAACATTCTGAAAGGAGAACAGTTTTGGCAACCCTGGCCGGAGATAACAGTAGTCACGGATGCCTCACTCACAGGGTGGGGAGCCCACGCCAACGACTTGACCATCAGCGGTCGTTGGTCTCCATCGGAGTCCAGACTACACATCAACCTGTTAGAGCTGAGAGCCATCAGACTTGCGCTGAAGGCGTTCCTGCCAGCTGTACAAGGGAAGAACGTCCTGATAATGACGGACAACACGGTGGCCATGCATTACCTCAACAAAAGAGGAGGCGTAGGATCACTACCCCTGTGCAGAGAGGCGATGCAGCTCTGGTTTTGGGCAATCCAAGAAGGAATCTCTCTATCGGCAGTTCACCTAGCCGGAGAGAAGAACTTGACAGCGGACGCTCTGAGCAGGCAGAACACAGTCTTCCACGAGTGGGAGCTAGCTCAGGAAGTCCTTCAAGAGATCTTCGCCCTTTGGGGAACCCCTCAGGTAGATCTGTTCGCCACCAGCCTAAACAGGAAATGCGACCTGTTCTGCTCAAGGGAATTTCCCCCGAGAGGAGCTCTGGGAGACGCGTTCATAGTGGACTGGGAGTTTCCGCTTCTGTACGCGTTCCCACCGGTCCCTGTCATTCCTCAAATGATCAGGAGGTTGAGAAGATTCCGGCGAACCATGATCCTAATTGCCCCGGATTGGGCTAGGAGAACGTGGTACCCGGACCTTCTAGACTTGTCCATCTGCCCTCCAATTCGACTTCCACTCAGAGAGAACCTACTCTCACAGAAGGGAGGTCAGGTTCTCCATCCAGGCATCAAAACCCTCAACCTTCACGCTTGGCTTCTGAAAGGCTGAGGTACAAGGATTGGGACCTCCCTGATGATGTTATGGAGGTGTTGCTTTCGGCAAGGAGGCCAGCAACAAAGTCTTTATACCGCTGCCGTTGGAACAGATTTTGCAGCTGGTGTAGAGAAGAGAATATCGACCCTTTTTCATGTGGTACACCAATGGTTTTGTCCTTCCTACTATATTTGGCAAATTCAGGCCTTCAAATTGGCACCATTAAGGGCTATCTCGCAGCGCTATCCATCTTTAAGCGTACTGCGGAAGAACCATCCTATTTCAAATTACCCTTGGTAATACAGTTTCTAAAGGGGTTAACCAATGTTTATCCCCCAAGACCATTCCAAGTTCCCCTATGGGATTTAAACTTAGTACTAACTTTCCTGATGGGTACACCTTTCGAACCTCTCCATTCTTGTTCGTTAAGATTCCTTACCCTTAAAACTGTTTTATTAATAGCACTTACATCTGCTAGAAGGGTGAGCGAATTACAAGCTCTTTCTTGTAAACCCCCTCATACAATCTTTCACAAAGACAAAGTTGTCCTGCAAGTGAAGCCTAATTTCCTCCCAAAGGTGGTTTCTGAATTCCATATCACTCAGAAGATTACCCTACCATCTTTCTATCCTCCTCCTCACCCGGGGAAAGAGGAAGAGAGGTTACACAGGCTAGACCCTAGGAGGGCTTTAAGTTTTTACATTAGTAGACTAGCCAGGATAAGACAGGCAGACCAGCTGTTTGTAGGTTACACAGGTCACAAGCTGGGGTTACCAATAACTAAGCAGACCATTTCCAGATGGATCATTCTAGCCATTCTGGAATGTTATAAACTGGCAGGGAAAGAGCCCCCTCAAAACCTTAGGGCTCATTCGACCAGAGGTATTGCAGCTTCATCGGCCCTCAAAAGAGGCGTGCCGGTTAAAGACATATGTGCGGCCGCTACATGGTCGTCTGTCCATACCTTTACACGTTTTTACAATCTGGATTCCTCCTCCAGTCAAGAGACTAGGTTTGGAAGGGCTGTACTGCATTCTATTCATCAATAGAAGACAGCGTGAAGTCAGTACTCCCTCCTCCGAATATAGAATACTGCTATGGGAGCCTATCTAAGATGAGGAATACGTCGGAGGACACAATCCCTTCGAAGAACAAGTTACTTCTTACCTTGTAACGTTCTTTCGACGGAATGTTCCTCCGACGTATTCCTCATCGACCCTCCCATCCATCCCCGCAGTTCTACTTCCCTTGTTGTTGCAGCTTACGCTCCTTCAGGGTGATTAGTTAGTCCAGAAAGTATTATTGTGGGCTACAAAACGGAACTGAGCAACGGACGCTGCGCGCGGCCTTTATAGGCAGGATGACGTCGATACGGCGGCTGTCGAAGGACATCGACTCGGAGGACGTCGACGCGCAGCGCCCTTCAGAGAAAAAATTTTCCGAGGCCAGCAGAGCTGGAAGGAGATATCTAAGATGAGGAATACGTCGGAGGAACATCCCGTCGAAAGAACGTTACAAGGTAAAAAGTAACTTGTTCTTCTGCTCTAAAACATGATAGTCCTCTCCTTAAGCCCCTCCTCTGACACCCATCTTCAGATTTTAACCGCACGCTTTTTTCGACGGAAAAAGATTTATTTTTGTTTCAAAGAAGCCTTACTGCTCTTTTCTTTATCTGCTGACAGTTGGAACCTGTTGCCAGTGACGTTCCATGCCCTTCAAAGGCAAAGATCCATTCAAGGTTCTACAAGGCCGCTTGGGCCTTCTTCACGCCCTTCGACCATGACGAAAGAGAAGAGGAGGGACAGTCCCTCTTCAGGCCTTGCACCAAATGTGGGCTATGGAATGTGTTTGTGGAAGACAAGCACCTGCAATGCATCTACTGCCTGCACCCAGGCCACAAGGAAATAGTGAGGTAGATGCCTCGGTTTCTCTGAGAAAATGATGGACAGGCATAGTAGGCTGGTGGCATGGTTTAAACGCCAAGGTCTCTGACTTTGGCAAAGTCTGCAGCACGCCAGTAGTGGTGAAACAGGCCATGGCCCCGGTTCAAAAGCCTCAGGGGAGAAAAAGAGGGGGGTGAGGAGGCCCGAAACAGCCCTTCCAAGGGCATCGCCCAGACCATGGAGGTCTCGTCCACGGATGACTAAGACCAAGGGTCTTTACATAGGGTCCGCAAGGACGTTCAAGAGAATGGCGACGATGGCGCAGGGCCTAGTTTTCCTGTTCTGCCCTCAGCCGTGGGACATTTCCTTAGATATTCTGTCAACTCTACACACATTGATGTCGGAGATCTAGATGAGGATGCCTCTGGTTCTGGTACCTGTAGTGCCCAAGGTCCCTGATCAGCCTCCAATGAAGAAGAGGAAGCGTCATGCAACGCCCCCATTTCAGCCTCCTCCACCATGTTGGGTCCCTTCTCCCCCAGCAGACCCAAACCCAGGGACAGATACGGCCACGTCGACGGATGATGACAAAGACATTACAGCAGATGGAGAATCACTGCATTTGGATGCTTCACATAGGGTGTCCCCACAGGACGAGGTGGGATTGTTCCACTCCATAATCGCCAGGGTCTCCGAGCTATTCCCGCTGATGATGGGCTACTTGTATCAAGGCACGAGGCTAAGAGAAAGACTATCATGGCGGTGCCTTTTCTGGACAGTGTTTGGGAGGAGGGCCTGGCCCTCCTGAAGAACCCTTGCACGGCTCTAGCCAAACAAGAAGAAATATAGAGTGCCTGAGGTCACGGCCATCGACGGATTCGGTGGTGTCGGCGGCTGCGAGGAAACGGTTGGCTGACCAGTCCTTGTCGTCTTCGGTCCCTCCGGACATCTAGGGGTAAAGGATGGATTCATGGGAAAGAAGGTGATTTACACCTCGGCTTCCACTATCAAGGCAGCCAACGCACTGGCGATCCTGGCCAGGTTCGACAGGGAATTGTACAAGCTGGGACCGATCCTGGAGTTCATCTCTGACGATAAGAAGATGGGGCCATTGCTATCTTCCAGGAAGGGGAAGTGGTGTCTGATCACGCCATCACAGTAGCATTGGACGTCGCCGACACAGGGTTCTGGCAAATGGGGAACAGTGCCTGCCTTCGTCGACAAGTTTGTGTGAAAGTCTCCAATTTGTGTCTATAGGCCCAAGTGAAGGTGCTGGACATGCCCTTCGACGGAGAGAATCTGTTTGGGAAGGCAGTTGACGTTTCCCTCCAGTCGATCAAGACGGATACGGAGACGGCCCTGTCCCTTCGTACTCTCCAGCAGCACTGCTCGTATTCTTTTAGCTCCTCTCGGGGAAAGTCGAGCAGGTCTTCAAAAGGGTTCTCCACGTAGTACTGATAGCCTTCTAGATCCTGAAAGCAAGAAGCCTACAGAGGCTGTTCCTGGGCTTACGGTAGCAGAAGACAGCGTCACTGTCGCCCACAGGGCAGGAAGCCGGTGCCTAAGCAAGCCTGAACCGACCGGGACCTCGGGACCCCACTCGTGCACCCTGATGGGAGGCTGGCTGACGAGGTTAGTTAGCGAGTGAAGAAAAATCACCACCAACAGATAAGTGATGGATGCTCTCGCCCAATGACCCACCCTGGAGTTCCATTGCAGGTGTCTGCGGTTTATAGTCATAATATCGAAAACATAATTTCGAATTACAAAAATGTCGAAAACACATACATATAATAGAAAAAGTCATTAATTCGAAAATAAAATGTCGAAAAAAAATCGAAAAACCAATGTTAAAATAACTATGTAAAATGTCACAAAAACTGTTTTTTATGGGGGGGGGTCCCCCCCATCCCAAACCCCTACCCCAACCCCCCCCTCCTCCCCATCCCCTCCCAACACCCCCATGGATATACCTTTAATTTTAAAAAAATATATTTAATAAAACATTAATTAAATAATTAATTATTTAAAAAAAACATCCCCTACCCCAACCTCCCCATCCCCCCCACCCACCATGGATATACCTTTAATTTAAAACAATTATGTTTAATAAACTATTATTAATTATTTATTTAAACATTAATTCGAAAAAAAATCGGAAAAAATTCGACATTTTTGTAATTCGACATTTTTATTTTCGAAAATATTGCATTCGATATTATGACTGGACACCGGTGTCTGCAGATCCCTCTGGTTCCCCATCAGGAGCAGCAAATCCCTCAGCTTCTGTAAGAGGTACGAGCCATGCTACGAAAAGGGGCGATAGCGCTAGTTCCCCAATGGCTGCGGGGCTCCGGAGTCTATTCCAGATACTTTCTTGTCAGAAAGAAGACCGGGGGAGGGGGGTTGGAGGCCCATCCTGGTCCTATGACGTCTGAACAACTTACTTAGTCTCAAAAGTTCAGGATGGTCACGTTGCAGCACATGCTTGGCCAGCTGGAAAAAGGTGACTTCCTTACGTCGTTGAACCTGGAGGATGCCCATTTCACCTCCACATTCACAAGAAACATCGGAAATGTCTGTCTCGTGGTGCAGGCCCAGCACTACCAGTTCAAGGCCCTATCTTTCAGCTTGAAGTCTGCCAGAAGAGTTTTCACAAAATGTCTGGCGCCAGTGGCAGCCCATCTGTCTACAGGGCCTATATACCTTACCTTACCCTCGCGAGAGCTGGCCGACGAACACACAGACGACCGTCCAGCTATTAGCAGATCTGGGATTCTCTGTCAACTATCCGAAGTTCTGCTTAACGCCATCGCAGAACACGCTGTTCATCAGTGCCAGACTCAACACAGTGGCTTGCCTGGCGTCACCCTTGGAGGAGAGGATAGCAGCCATCCAAGGAAAGGTGCAATGGCTGTCATCGGCGAAGACAGCCACAGTCCGGGGCCATCAAGTCGTTACTGGGCATTACGCCATCCTGCATCTACCTCGTCTGTTGTAGATGCAACCCCTACAGGAATTCCTAGACACCCGCTGAATACAGGTGTCCGGAAGCTACTCTCAACAAAGAGTTCCATCGGGCGATAGGATGGCAGGGCATCCGCTCCAACATCGCCCAAGGCACGGGATTTCAAAACTCCACATACCAGGAGACGGTCACCACGGATGCCTCCCTGGAAGGTTGTGGAGCGCACACAGGGCTTCTGCACGCCAGTGGCCTGTGGCTGCCAGTGGAGAAAGGATCCTCATATCAACGTCCTGGAGCTATGGGAAGTGTTCTGGGCCCTACTGTCGCTGAAAGGCAAGGTGGTGAGGATCTTCACGGACAACACCACCACCATGTTTTACATCAGGAAGCAGGGGGGGGGGGGCCCACTCGATCCCCAGCGCTCTCCAAGAAAGCGCAGAATTTGTCGCACTGGGTCGTCGAACAGGGGATATTCCTCGTCCCTCTACACCTGGCGGAGTTAAGAACACCATCGCAGACTCCCTCAGCAGGGAACTGCGCTCCTGCCACAAGTGGAAGCTTCGTCAGGGTCAGGTGGACCGCCTATTCATCAAGGTGAAGGTGCAGGGTCCTCCCCCCTGCACCTTCAGCTGAAGCCAGAAACCTCAGTCCTCTTCGACTCCTCTGTCTCCTTCCTTCCTCATACTCAGGACATTGCCAAGAAGTCACACTTGCTGCTCTTTCTTCTCAAAGAAATCTTACCTTATCTCATCTTACCTAAGAGCCTCAATTCGACCTAAGCCCTGGTTCTCTCTAGGCTTGACTACTGCAACAGCCTCCTACCGAATCTTCCAGCTTCTACTCTGCATCCTTTCCAGCTAATCCAGACTAGGGCAGCAAGACTTATCCTTGGCCTTAAGCCCGGAGACCGCATCTCTCCTGCACTAAAATGTCTTCACTTGCTCCTGGTTGCTGCACAGATTAAATTCAAATCCCTCTGCATCATCCACAAGGCTGTCTGGACCCGGGGATCTCACTATTTTCAACTCTATCTCTCTAAATATTCTCCCTCTAGACCACTACTGTCCTCTGGCACTGTCATGATCACTGCTTCCAAGGGGCTAGGACCAGCCCAACGTCCTTGGAAACAGGCCTCTAACCTTCATCCTAGGCACCAGCCGGTCCCCATTGGGACCTTTTGGACCTTGTCCTGGCGCCGGTGGCACCAGGCTCATCAAAATCACTGGTCCCGGCACTGGAAGCGCCGGGCTCATAACATGTATAAAGATGCTTGGGTGGACTTACCTGCAGCAGACCATGCTGCTTACTTACCAGCCATATGGGAATCCTCTACGAGCCGGGACTAGTTTCTTACCTGGTGGGGCAGGCTCCACTCCCTGGATACAACACTGGAACTCTTCTAGAACAGGAACTCTTTTCTTTCCTGGGCGAGGCAGTGGAGGAAGACGTCTCATCACTCCAAGGCTATTTAAACCACACCCGATTGATGCAACGTGCTTCGCGTTATTCTGCATCTGCAGCAGAACGCTCACCGTGTCGGTTCCAGTCTTCATTCTTCCGATCCTGAACCTGTGAGAACAAAAGCTTACCTTTCTTGTATCCAGCCTTCAGAAGCACCTGCAAAGACAAAGAAACAACAGGTTAGCACAGCAACCTTCACTCGCAGCGCTTTCCTCACCTGATCCATCGGCAGTTACCAACTCTTCGCGCTGCTCCTCCGCCATTATAAAAGCCTGTGAAGACAAAAGCATAATTATTCCTGTGGGGAATTTACTTACCGGCACCCCTCGAATTCCGGTTTTCTTCAACGCTGCATTCCTGCACCTGAAAGAGAAAAGGAGAGACATTAGGCAGGCTATTTACTCACGCGCCATCGCGCCCTCCACAATTAGGCGCCTGCAAATACCCCAGCGTTTTCCAGAGTCTCTTCAGCATCCGAACTCATACCTGCAAAAGAAAAGAGACAGTTGGAGTGCATTTCGAAAGCAGGCAACAGGCACTTACTTACGCACTCCCAAGCGCTTCATTCCTATGCGCTGGCTCGAACTCCGGCTCTCTTCAAACCACCATCTTCCGCCTCAAGAGCCCTGCAAGACAAAAGGCACCATTTGAAAAGAACATTATACAGAGCCCTATTCCATACTAACGTGCCCACGCACCTAAAGACTGTAAGGACATTCAAGGTGCCTGGAAACTCACCGTTTGTGCAGTTAACGACGGTTAGCAATCCTCTGAAGTCAAGAGGCCTACGTTTCAACCCAGTGAAGGAACTGGTAACGGCACCCTGCACCAGACGCAGATGGAGAGTCCAGCATTCACCTATCTAAGGTGAGCACGTTGACCTTGGGGCTCCACGGAAAAGTGAGAGGGGGAGAGAGAGAGACACCCGACAATCCCAGGTCATTAACCCCATATTCTTTCATCTGCAGACATCTTACTCTTCGAGTTAGACACACAGTGCGAAGAGGCCCAGCCCCGGAAGCCAATCGAGTCCTGCACTTCACTTTTCAAGATACAGTTACCACCCTGCCAAGACCAGCGCCTTCGTGGGAATCAGGTGAGCGTTACAGGCACCACCTCTTTATGCGTAAAGCGGTTTTCTAAACCGAGGGTAGGTGGTCGCTCACTCTCCTCTGTGGGCTCTCTCCTTTGGAACAGCCTCCCCTTGTGCCGTGAGCAAGACCTCCTTACATTTCGGAAGCTTCTTAAGACTTTCCTCCTCTCCTCCTTCCCCTCCTCTTTCCTCTGCTAATCCCACAGTTGCTGAATCAGTGTCCTGTGCCCTTATGCATCATTCAGGGCCTTGACCTCCCACACCCATTCTGCCCAGTGTCTGTCTGTCTATAGCACTTGCATCTGCACACCCTCCGCTTGGAGGTTTCGCACTTACACCTTCTGCAGCCCAGTCCGCAAAGCACTCAATTAATTCCTAGCATTTCATCTGTGGCTCTTCCACAGACCTGGACCTCTCAGCACTCACCCCTTTCTCCCCCTTCCTTGCTGCACTTGCACGTTCTGAATACTCACAAGGCATAGTAGGTTCATTATTCTCCCACTCCCCCTATTGCTCTTAAATATTGTGTATGTATATGTATTTCCCTCCCTTGCTCCCTCCCTCCCTGCCCTGTGGGCCCTGTGAAATAGTATTCCCTTTTTGTATAAGTGCCTAACAAGCAAATAATAAATAAATGGGCCAGACCCCACATCGATCTGTTTGTGACAGCAGCAAACTGCAAATGCCAGATGTTTGCCAGCAGATTCCACCAGCTCTGGAGCAGGGGGGGTTGCATTCTCCTTTCTGTGTGAAGGTCTGTTCCTGTACGCATTTCGTCTGTTCCCTTTCCTGCTACGAGTCAACATACTCATTGTCAATGCAAGATGATACTCATCACCACGGCGTGACTGAGGCAGATTTGGTATCCGGACCTGCTCAGCCTGTCGGCATCACCTTCGGTCAAGCTGCCAGTGGTTCCGGATCTTCTCACCAGAGAAGGAGGCGCAATCCTTCATCATGACCCAGGATCTCTGAACCTGAGGGCTTGGCTCCAATGCCCTAGAGTTTGGAGGGTATGAGTTGCCGGCCGATTGCAGGGAGGTGTTCGCCAAGGACAGGGCGTTTTTGACTTTGAAGTGCTACGGTCACAAGTTTAAGCGTTTTGCTATGTGGTGCCAGTCACAGAGGATTACCCCTCTGAGGGTCACGGCCCCACAGATCCTTCCATACCTGCTATCCTAGGCCAAGGCTGGACAGCCACACGCCTCCATCAAGCTGCATCTGGGGCTATCTCCCGCTACACCAGGTCCCCAGGAAGGGCTTCACTTTGGTCCCACTGACTCGTCAAGGAGTTTCTCAAAGGACTTTTCCCATCTTTCCCGCTGGTGAAGGCTCATGCCCCGGCGTGGGAATACAACGTGGCTCTGACGAGGCTCATGGGGGGGGGGGCCTTCTAGCCTATGCATCAGGCCCCACTCAAGTTTCTCTCCTGGAAAACGGCTTTCCTTGTGGCCAACACCTCTGCCAGAAGGGTAAGTAGATCCAAGCCATATCCTGCAAGCAACCATACTCGACTTTCCACAAATCAAGTGTGGTGCTGCGTCTGCACCCCTCTTTCATGCTGAGGGTTCCACCGGAATTACACCTCAACAAGCCTTTGGTGTTATCTGTTGTTTTCCCGAGGCCTTCGTCGCAGGCGGAAAGGGCCTTGCACTCGCTGGACGTTGCTCGTGCCCTGAAGTTCTACATGGCACGCACAAAGAGTTTCCGTAAGACTTCACAGCTGTTTGTGAACTTCGGTCCTGTGAACCATGGGAAGGCCTTGTCCAAGGATTCCATTTCAAGGTGGCTGCATCACGCACTGTCATGGGGTGGCGAACCGACAGCTGCCTGGCCGTCCGAGAGCCCACTCCACCAGAGCGATCGCTCCGACGAAGGAGTACCTTTCTGGTGTGCCCCTGCTGGACATTTGCAGAACTGCTATGTGGAAGTCCACGCAGACCTTCACGAAGTTCTACTGCGTCGAAAGGGATTCCAGGGAGGAGTCCAGAGATGGCCAGGCAGCGCTATGCAACCTGTTCGCTTGAGGTGAGTCTGTTCCAGAGGTAAGGATTATTGCTTCTGTTGAGCCTTGCCACCTCCTGTGGTTGTGGAATGTTTTACTGCTATGTATTCGTTATTCATGAGCATGTGAATCCATGCCAGACCCCATGCTGGAGAACGTTTAAGTTACCTGTAACTATTGTTCTCCAGCATGGGTCCGGCATGGATTCACATACGAACCCTCCCTCCGACCCCTCTGCGGCTCTTCTTGGTCATACTGCCACTTTATGTGCTCACCAAATCTGAAGATGGCTGCCAGAGGAGGGCCTTAGGGAAAGAACTGTCATTGGATGGGGGCAGTATGACCCAGAGGACAGTGATTGGTTTAAAGGAGAAATACAGTTTTTAGGTAAAAGTGAAACCGTTTTTTCTTTTACCAAGGGTTCCCAGCCTGACAGGGAATATTCATGAGCATGTGAATCCATGTCCGAGAACAATAGTTACTGGTAAGTGACTTAAACCTTACTCTGCCTTGGCGCTGCCGGCTTACCTGTTCTTGTACATTATTGCAGTAACTGCACTGAGAGTTTGGCTTCCCTCCTCCCCTCCTTTGTGTTTAAGCACTTGCACACTCTGAACTGCCCCATGGCCAGGTTATATCATTGTTGTTTGTTCCTTCACTATCCCCTCTTCCACCTCTACCTGCAATCCACCTCCCCTCCCTTCATTGCATTAGGTTGATAGCACCTGCACGTTCAAAATCGTCTCACAACCTAGTCAGAATGTTTTGGTTTGTTTACTCCACTTCTACCTCCTCCTACACTTCCCTCCTCTCCCTTTTCCCACACCCCATGCTTTGCTTTGGCACTTACACGTTCTCAATATTTCAAGAACCTTTTAGAACGTTTTTTGTTTTCTACCACTCCTTGTTCATTTTCCCCATCCCTCTTTGTATTGATGCCCCGTGAAGCAAAATTCTGCTGTATAGTGTTCATTACAAATGACCAATGAATAAAGTCCTCTATCCATGTGCCCTTCCCCACATCCCTTCCTCCTCATGGTTTTCTCCTCACCCCTCTCCCTTCCTTTCTCTTCACCCTTTTCCTATTTAGAGAAACTGAAACGAACAAACAAGAAATGCCACCCTGTCTCACAGTTCAACAGGCTTTTCTACATTTGTGATCACATAAGGTTCAAAACATAGTACGTGGGAATTTCTATGACCGCACCAAAGTGAAAGTTTATTTAAATTATGTGTGTTCTATCCTCACCTAGTTACCAAGATTGTATACATAGTTGGAGAGTAGAAACAATGGAAATGCACAAAAATGACGGATACATTTTTTTTACGTATGGTTTATTTCATCGAATTTAGGCTGTATGAAAATCTTTTTTAAAAAAGTAAAGGACTCTGCAGTGCCGGTTCACAAGCACGTATGTGAAGGGAACTGATCGCAGGGAGTCAAGGGAGTTGGCGGCACTCAATGAGGTGTCGCCAAAAATTAAAGGGGAGGGTAGTACATTTCTAGAGTATGGGCAGTTTGACAGTGACAGTCAAGTTAACTACGGTCATATGAACCGCACACTTTTCAGTTAACGCTCAAACAACCCAAATTAGAAACAGCTGGTTAGGGCTGTCGCAAAATTGGCTTGGAAGCTTGTTTTCCCAAACTGGCAAATGCAGGAAGGCTGGTCAATATATACCCTCACTGTTTCACAGTGCGGAAACAGTCTAAGGTACTGTTTGTGCTAACATGGCAAGATCTAAAGCTCTAACGTGCTCCAGCCCAAAAATTATTTCAGACTGAATCGATCCTAATGGGCCTTGTGGTTTTATGACTAGTGCCTGTGTTATTCTAAGGGCATAATATCATGTTTGGAGGTCCTGCTTTCTCTTTTTGGGGTTCCCTAAACTTTTTTAGTTTTTTCTCCCTTTGGGTTCCAGTATCTTTTACTTTGTTCTTGTCAGAGGGACATCTGCTAAATTCCCCACTGCCACTACCACCCTTTTCTAGTATGTGATCCTTTGGTAGCCAATACGGGTTTGTACATTGGTGCTTTTTACGCCTACCATTTTTGCATTAGGATGACATTATCCCAATGCATAGATTTCATGGAGTGGACTGGCGGCAGCAGTCATTTAGTTTAAGCTTTGCCAGTTGTGCAGCACAATCTACTGCATTAATAGCACAATGTACCTTTTTAGTAGCCATTGGGGTACTAATGTATTTTTGTGGTTATGCTGTCAGCCATTTTGTGTTTGGGGAAAATCATGAAGCAGACCTGTGGATGTTAAGCCAACTGGATTGGTTGCCGCCAAAGGCTTTCTTTAAACTGCCTTGGTGTGATTGGAGGTCTGTCTTCAACCAGCCTCTGTATGTATAGGGATGAGCCTGTTACTACACTCAGTTTTGTTCAGATTTTGGGATTGCAGCAGGTTTGCTTACCTGCTGCAGGATTTTTACTGTGAAGAAGCCAATGCTGCACTTCTAGGACCACATAAACTATACTGGTTGGATTCTGTGTCCTGGCACCAGTTCAAATTTGTGTGTGCTGAATTTGCCTTTCTTAGAATGTACTTGTCCGCTCTGTGATGGTCCTTATTGTTTGGGTCAGGCATCCCGTGATGGGGTCATTTTACCACTGCTTCCACTTTTTACCACCCGAGTTGTGTGCCTTGGTGTTGGAAACTACTGTTGTGGTGAAGGGTGTTGGCAGTAAACTACCCTGCTACCTCTGCTGGTCTGGTCTATCCTTGGTCCCCCCACTGTTCTATTTGTGGAAATATCTTCTGATGACTTCCCCCTCCTTCAAACTGCTGGAACCTGCTTGTCTGTTTTCTTCCATCCTTGTGGTGCCATCTCCACCATTGTTTCCACTTCTGGCTGATGGACGCCTGATTGTTTTTCTTTTGGGCGTCAAGTTCATCATTGGTCCTGGGATCTGGTACTGGGCTGACTGGTTCATGCATTTCACCATGTAAATGAATACCTATTACTCATTGAGTTGTTTTGCCATTTAAGGGCAAGTTTCCCGAAACTGCCACCATGATTACCTACCTCTGATTCCTGGGATTGTGGATTATTCAAGATACTCCCGGCGGCCCTTGGTCCATGTGTTCTAGCAAGTCTCCTCCTACCACGATTTTGCAATTAGCTTACATGGGCTCAAATCCTGTTCTGCTACTTTTCTCCCTGGGACTGCTGGGTCTTGAACCTGGTAGTCAATTACTTCGAGTGACTTCTCCGGCCTCCTGTAGGATCAGTCGGTTGGAGTCTTCTTGACCTAAAAATCCAGATGGACGAGGCAAAGGACAAGGGTAATCTAGCCATTCCCTTACTGCTAGATCTATCAGCAGCCTTTGACCTCGTCGACCATCAGATCCTCACGGAACATCTGATGACCTCAGCAGCCTTCTCTAACCAGGCGACTGCCTGGATCCAGTCCTTCCTAGCCAACCGAACCACCCAGGTCTTCTCCCCGGTGGCCTCAGCACTCCCTGTCCCCATCACCTGCGGCGTCCCTCAAGGCTTGTGCGTCTCGCCGACCCTATACAATATCTTCACTAAGCTATTGTTTGCCCACCTAGATAACCTGGGTGTCACATACACAAACTATGCTGACGATACCCAGGTTCTCATCACCCTATCAGGGTGCTACGATGAGGACTCCACCAGAATCAACAACCTATATTTGGAGATCCAAGCCTGGATGGCAGAGCACGGTCTATGCCTCAACGATGAGAAAACTGAGCTCCTTCTTGTCGGCTCCCAACCACGGCTAAACAAACTAGACCCCCGTTACGCGTCCATGAACATAGACGGTAACCTAATCACAGTAGCCAAAGAAATCAAAACCCTTGGGGTTTACCTAGACTCTACTCTCTCGCTTAAAAGACAGGTGAATGCCACAGCCTCATCCACAGCTTGTACAAATAAGCTTATAAACGCCTGCAAACCTTTCCTATCTCCTTCCAGCTGCATTACACTAGCCAGAGCGCTAGTTCTCTCAGAAATTGACTACTGCAATACCCTCTTTCCCTGCACGTCAGAACGCAACCTGAAAAAACTACAGGTGCTTCAAAACAATGCCCTCAGAGCCGCCCTCAGCATCCCACGACACGCCCACATCTCCAGCATCAAGCAAGATGCTCACTGGCTCCCTGTACCAGATAGAATCCCTCTCAGATCCCTCGTCAGCGTCCATAAATGCGCTCCAATGACGCACCCAAATACCTGGCAGACAAGTTCCACAATCACACATCAACTAGACCAACTAGAATGCCATACACACATTGCCTTTCCGTTCCCAAATTCTCCCTAAAAAAAGCAGGTGGCACCAGCTTCCCTGTTCTAGCTGCCAAACTATGAACACTATGCCACTAAACCTTAGAGCAGAACCTTCCTTTTGGACTTTTAGAGCCAATACAAAAACATGGCTTTCCAACAAAAGTTCTGCTTAATGTACTTCTTCTCCGCATGACCTTGTCGACCATCTTGTAACCCGGTCTATTACACTTATTGTTGTTATTTCACAGTCTGTATTGTATATTTTTGCCATGCTGTAACTGTCTCTAAGTCTCCGGCGCCCGGTTACCCCAAGGTTCTGCGCGCGGTACAAATAAAGAAACTAAACTAATCACCGGTGGGATAGAACCGGGACTTGCTGGCTTCTTCCTGAATTACTCTTTCTGATGAAAATTACTTGTTACTTTTACACTTGTGGCTACTTCTGTATCATTGTATTATCTAGGATTGTAATGAATCATTGTCTTTTGGTGTGTCTTCTGTATTCAGTTATTAAAATTTAACCCCCTTTTCTCCTTGTAGGTTTATGTATATTCAAGGTACTGTGTGCATTTATATCCATAATGTTACTAGAGGGTTAGGAATACTGCGTGTGGATTCTTGAGTCCTGATAATGACTAAGGGAATGCAATGTTTTACTTAGCGTAGGGTTCTCTTGTGCAACCCTGCTCTCTCTTTACACTATAGGCACAGTGCATTTCACCAGAAAGTGGACTTGCATGTAAACGGTAGAGGTGGTTTGGTACACCATGTGGGACATGATTTTGAGCATGCTTGGTGGTGATGAAATCCTCTACAAAAGATAAAGACTTAAGCATTTTCCCTATTTGAGTAAGCTTTTCCTTGCCAAGAAAAGGGTAAATGTGTATCCAAGTGGAATATCCTATGATATATGATATGATATGGCAGTTATAACGCGCCTGTTCACAAGTGTTTCAAGGCGCGACAAGGCCTGGTAGGGGAAACAGAGGGATGGCAAAGACAACTATCCTACTAGGTCAGGTGACCTTGAGATCGCGCGTGCAGGGTATGTGGGATGGGGATGGGATAGTGCAGTACATAGCACATCATTCAGGGACGATCAGGGCCACACCCCCTCCGGAGTGGTTGGGACTGGAGTGTCAAAGCTTGTAGCAGAGCTGGCCGTTAAACATGTCGCAGTGAGAACGTGGACATCGAGGTCAAGTTCCTCCAGGAGGCGGCAGATGTCAGAGGAGTGTTTGACAACAGAGCGAGAGTTTAGAGTGGCAATATGGTGAAGGTTGCCATCCTAGAAAGACTTCCAGGGAGGGGTACAAATCAGAGGTACGCCCTGCGAAGGTGTAGAAGCACCCCAAGGGGGCGGGGGGGCAGTAGAGGGAGGAGGAGAGGGCAAGGTACCCCAGGAGGAGACAGCAGGTGGAGGCAAGGAGGCTGTGGAGGGGGGAAGAGGGGACAGGAGAAGAAAGGAAATTGATGAGGCGCGTGAAGCATCTATCGAAGAGAATGTTGGCTTGAGGGCCTTGGGACACAATGGTGCCATTCGAGTAGACATTAATGATGACCTTAGAGGGCCTCCCACCGGGTGCCATCATTAATGGGAGAGGGCGAGAATGGAGAGAGCACAGCGACCATATGAAGAGTCCATAGTTCTGGCGAGGGAACGACAAAGAGGATGTCTGTGAAAGTTTACCTGGAGGAGGCACTGGTATAGGTGTCAGCGATAGGGAGGCCTGGGTTGGACACCAGGATGTCCTTTTTTAACTTCTTCCTACCAGATTTAGTGAGGAGAGAAGGATAGTCAATAGAGAAGCAGTTAGAAAAGATGGGAGAGACAGAGAGCACCATAGGGCTTAATCAGAAACAATCATTCTTCTTAAACTAGGGTCACATTGCAGAACAGTGGTTGATTTTGAAGGTCATGAGGAATGCTACCTAATATGAAATGTTGCAGAACCCGGTCGACTAGATGTGTGGGCTATCCTTTATTTGGTTGTGATGCATCTGAATAACTAAATATTTTTTAACGTTCGCCATATCTAGATTAGGGTGGAATAAACCATTTGTATGTAATCCCTGCCTGAAAGTATTACTTTTAAGAGATTGATTTTTCATTTTATCAGTGGGTCAGGCCTAAGTAGACTGTTTTTAGTTAAATATCTGAGCATAACAAGGCATACAGAAATGCTAAGCTGTGAAAGGTTTTTCTCACCTAGTAGGGAATGCGTTAGTGACAAAAAGCACTGGTAGTAATTGAAAGGATTTTTTCCTATGTGTGATATTATAAGACTTCGAGTTTAGGAATGAATAGTCCTCTCATATAGGACCTTTGTTTTATTGGGTGTTAACTGTCTACTGCAGTTTTTTTCTACATTGAAAGGGTGCAGAAGGAGGAGACCGACACACAGGTGGCATTGTTATTGATATAAACTTTTATTAGTAATTAAAAGAAAACCTAACTTTCCATAACTCTGAGGAGTTTTCCTACCTCCACTAAAATACTAAGGTTTCGGTCAGGATATCCGTATAAATCAATAGTCCGCCATCCTGTGTCAAAAAGCCTACTTCTGTCCCTCACACTTACATCTAAATAGGTAGTGGATCTTTTTTGTCCAGAAGAATGGTTCCCTTCTTCTGGCTAGCTGACCACAGTTCCAGTTGTTAGGTGGGATCTTTACCTGAGGGAATGACTCCCTTCCCCAAGTATCAGTCCCTTTCCAAAGCACAGAACAAAGTTCTAGTTTGTAATACCAACTAGCAGTTAAGTTCTCTGTTCAACTCAAGTTCCAGTCCAAACATCAGCATTCCTTCCCATAGTTGCTTCTTCACTATTGGATTTCTGGAGAATGCCTCCCTTCTTCAGCTATCTTGTTCCTTGGTGTTCCACCACCAGGTAGAGTGACTCCTTTCCCCTGTTCTATGTGTTCCAGAAGAATTCCTCTCTTCTCTTGGTACTCCAGCAGCACAGTGTCGCAACACTGGGGGATGATTCCCTTCACATAGCTTTTTCTTTTATGGTTTTACACAGTTCAACAATACCAAGGGGGAATTACCTTACCCTGATTTCAGTACTTCACAAAAAGAAAAGGATTGCAGATCATCCGGCCCTCTGCTTAAAAACATTGCATATTTATCCCATGGGGACTGATTCCCTTCCCCTGGCCTTTCTTGGCTTTGTTTCCCAGTTCACAATGCCAGGGAATGTCTCCCTTCCCCTGTCCTTCCTCAGGCTTTTTATCACGGGGCACAATGCCAGGGGGAATGCCTCCCTTCCCCTGGTCTTCTCATATACTCTAGTCGATGCAGGTCTTAGACCTGTATCACAGTTCCTTTAGTGATTTGTTTTAGCAGACCTGGTTCACTACCCCGCCAGGTAGTGCCACGAAGAACATTACTAGTGATGCTCTCCTACTCAGGTTTTGGGTTCCGGGCCCTGCTCTCTTCTCAGAATTTTACTCCGGATAGACCTGGTTTACTCTCCTGCCGGGTACTATTATGTATAGTATTCCTCTGTGTTATACATGGGTTGCAAACCCTTGCTTTGAGGTTTCTCTGGTCCCCATTTCCGACCTGACAGCCCATGTACCTTCTGGGTCTCTGTCATTCCTCATTTGACAGGCTCAGGCACTTTCAACATCCTCTTTAGCTTCTCTCACTTTCCTGCTGCTTCCGTTGCACTTGCTGTGGCTTTGCATTGTTTTGTTCTGGGCGGGCTACGCATCTACAACAGTGCCGTCCACTGTTTCCAGCGTCAGCACTCTTGTTTCCCCAGCTCTCCAGTCGGCCTGTGGACGGCGGACCTGGAGGGGCACCTCGGTTCCCATTCTTGTGTCCTAGACAGCAACATCTCCTCCTTTCCACGTTGCAAGCCCTCTCTGCTCTGCCGTTCCTTCTGGTGGGGTCTGGCAATAAGGTAAGTCCTTATTCGGTCTTCACATGGTATGGACGATGGAGTCTAGACCACTCATGCAGGTTCCAATGGGGATTAGTTATGGCTCCAACTCCTCCTCATCTCAGCACCCCTTAATGAAGTCATAGTCAAGTCATCCATACTCATCCTCCTCTCAGCGTCAGCTGCCTCATCAACCTCGTAGACACACATGGCAGATTGTAACATCGAGATGTGTGGCATGGGACAAGGGTGTGTGAAGGAGTTGGGTGGAGGTCTGAAATACTGCGTTCTCCCGAGACGCTCTCCCTAATCCTCAGAGGGCGAGTCTCTTTCCCCCCCCCCCCGAGATCCTCCCACTGCGTACCACCCCCAGGGTGACTATCGGGTAGCGACCTCACCTACCTGGCCTCATGGGAAAGGGCTCCCCCTCAGGAGAAGTGACAACTTCTCTGGATTCATCACAGCATACACTGGTTACATCAAGTGTTTGTTTGTTGTTAACTCTGTGAACTAACTGAACTTTACAACAAGACTTCCCCTTACTTTGAGTTGAGCCTGACTACTCTGCCCCAGCAACCGCTTTAGAAAATGTTTGGTTTCCAATTTGGTTGCAATCATGTTTTGCCATTAGGTTGGATCGTTGCATAGACCTCACCAGAGGGTTGTATAAAAAATCTCACCCCCTGTTGCAGTGCGCTTCACATTCTGTTTTTACCCCACAATAGTAAAAGGTAATTAAACTCATTTCCAATTCTTGAGATGGAAGTGTTCATTTGGTCTAACCAGTAAGGTTAGTATCAGCCTTTGGATCACGTGCAGTTTGGGTTCATGCAGGCACAGTGCAGTCACTTCTCTCAATGGGAGCTCCAGTGGGTCCACTCGACTGATGCAAATCAAACTAGCATGTGAGATTGGGTTTCTGTTTGGTTGAGCCGGACATGTCCCTGATGCTGCACAGGAGAATGAAGCAATTGCACTTGAGATTGAAGCAGCTCAGAAGCATCGAGATTAATTGTGAGGCATCAGAGTTTAGGATTGCCCTTTGGGCTACATTGCAAGGATCGTCTAGTACCTACGGATTGGTGAACGCACAGCGTTTGCAACCGGCCTTGTCAGATGCCTGGCTCCCGTGAAGGACGCTGGTTGCAGAAGCACAGCCCTAGTAGCCCCGAAGATCCAGTGGTGTCACTTGAACGCAGCAGATGCTTCTTGAAGTAGCTCCTTAAAACAGAACACAAAGTTGTTTGGTTCGGATGTAATTGATGTGCAGATCCTTTGGCAAAAGCCCACAGGAGGATTCCAGTGATGGTACTGTGGTAAGATGGGCACTCCTCGGCAGGATGGCACTTTTTGTGGTTGTTAGTTTGGAGTCTGTAGCAGCTCTAGGTTCCACTTTGTCCGCTGCTGGTGAAACTCTGTTCCGCTGCTCTTGCCTCTTTGTTGGTCCCCCACAAGGAGCAGGCTGGCAGGGCTTATTTGAGGAATTAGGTTTGAGGCTACAACAATGGGGCTGCTGTCAAATCAGGAAAAGTGAGCACCATTATCAGCCTCCATTGGGTAGATGGGAAATTTTGTAATGTGGTCCATGGCAAACTTGACCAACAGGAGAGGTCTTGGAAGGTTGCAGTTCCAGCAGGGCTTACGTACGTAAGTCTGGATTTGGTGAGCTGCTTCTTTTCATATTGTGGCACCCTTCCCTAATAGTCTACTGATAACTGGAACTTGCCCTCAAAATATATTGGGCATTTGAGCAAAAGGCGGTGTGACAGTAGCAGAAGGAGCTTTTGGTGCTGTGGGTGGACAATGGGGCACCAGCGGGAGGCTGGGGGGCACACTGGGCACGCACTGGCACCACGAGGGACACAGGAAGGGCGGACTCCCTTCTGCCCCTACCCTGGCTCTGTCACTGGTGGGCGATGAACCAATCGCAGAGCTGCATTCATTCAATATGTTGGTTGTCACTCATATAGTGGGCACCTACATTGAACAGGTTTCTTCCAGGTCAAACCCTAGGTGGAGATTCAAAGGTGAATGCAGACACAATTCACAAATTCCTCTCGGTTATGGCCATACAACTCCAAGGCCAACAGCTTTGAGCGTATATTACGCAGGAACAATGCCAGACTCTGCACTGGATTTTATATGCTGGAGCACACCCTGGTGTATGCAGATGATTTGCGTCCTAAACGGGCTGTTATTAGATGTTAGACGTGTAGGAGGGAAGTAAAAATAAAACGTGGGACAGCGTAGGTAGGTTTTTCGGCCTCACAATTGTGGGTCCCATGTGCATCCCGCTTGTGGGTGAGTGCCACTATGTTCTCGATTACCGATGAGCACTGCCTTGTCTTTTGAATAATGGACGCGGCTCCATTAATTTCAGCTCTTCTCTCTGAAGAGGTGCCATTAATATTTCCAGAGCTCCTCGTGTCACTTTGCCATGCTGCTCCAAGTCTTTACGGTGCCCGTGGGAGACATTTGTTGCTTGTTACAAGGAAGCAGTTCTGATTATCTGCTAATTAATGTCAGCGAAGGGGGTGATGGTGAACATTCCTCGGTGCCGCTGCAGCACGGTCCCTCCAGTTTTGCTTACATGTATTCATTTTTTAACTTGCATTCTGAGTTTCGTGCAGTTTTCACGGGTAACAGCGTAAGGTCGAATTGCATTGGGGGGAGGCAGTTACGCTCCCCTCCCACTGAGTCCTCTTGGCTAAGGTCTGTGACCACGGTCACTGAGCCTGGTTTGTCACCTTGCTTTTAGTCCAGGTTGAAGACTTTTCCTCATCCTGAGCTTCGGCAGACTCTTTCCATGCTGTGGATCTGATTTCCGAACACTCTGCTTTTCCAGCCACCAAGCCAAATATCCCAGTGCATTTTTGCAGTCTCAGGCTATAGAGGATTGATGCTCGGGTCTAAACAAGTAAGCGTAATTAATCGCTCTCTATGGATATTTGGACTGGCATATCCTCCGCAAAGCAGGTCATAAGCGGCACTATTGCAGAAATGTAGGCAGCCCCATCCGGTCTTGGTATCAGGAGCAACTCTGCTCCAGGACACAAAGTTCATAGCGCTGAATTTCAGTTTCTCATACTGTGCAAGGATGCTCACACATCCAGATCAGCCACTTGTTGGCCTATGTGCAGGCCACACCTGCATGACAAACTCCCTTTCCTGTCCTGCAGAACTGTCCACAGACAGAGGGCAAGTTGCTAGGCAATGTGTCCTTCAAGATGCCAAATGTCTCGGTGGTATCCTTTCCAGATAACCATCTTCTGCTTGGTAAGGACACACTGCCAATATCCAACTTCATAGTGCATAGATAGTCCAATGAGGCACAGTTTTTATGTCCTTTATTATTCAAGCAGAACCCTCAATATCCCATGATATGAAAGGTGCATTTTTGGTCTGTTTACCATTGGTTTCCAGAAAAACGGAGGTTTAGGGCTGCGTTTGCAGGACGCATTACTATGTAGTATCTTGGGTCGTCAAGACAACTCTCCTAATCCCCCTTCTCGTGTTAACGAGATGCGATTATATTTGGGATGAGCCCAAGGTAAGGAATGGAAGATGCACAAAAGAATGTACTTCCCTTGCCAGCACTGCATTATGGAAGTCTGGCGTATTTATTGGTGATTCGCATGACACCATCTGAAATGGGCAAAAACCTTTCTTCTTAAAGTTAACAAGACGAATGTCTTGTAGAGATGTAAAAGTGCTGCCACATGATTAGCAAATAATTTTGTCCCAGGTGTTTTAAATTGAGACTAAACCATTCATGGCCACACGCATGTTTGTCCTCATTTAAATATGTCCATCGTTCAGCCTTGAAAGATTACCAATAGATCGACTGTCACCGCAGGTAGTGTTTTAAAACGACTTAAAATCATGTTAGGCTTCAACAAGGCTGCTACCACCAAAGGTGAGTACCATTCTCTGCCTCAATTGGGCAGATGGCTAGTTTTGTAATGTGGTATGTGTACTGATAACTGGAGCTTGCCCTCAAAATGTATGTTGAATTTGAGCGTTGTGGTGCAGGAACCATTTCCAGAGCTGAATGTATTCAATATTTTGGCTGCAACTCATTCAGTAGCCACCTACTTTGAATGTAACTAAACTTAAAGTAACTGTGGCTGTCTGATATTGGACTAGCACAAATAGTTCGGCTATTCATTAAGTGTGCAGGTTGGCAACATCACTCCCCGTCAGAATTTACAAAGTGAAAAATCTTTATTCAACAAGGTGTATATTCCTCACAATGGTGTTATGCTCACATCTATGTTTTCCATAACGCATGGTTTTCTACTTAAAATGTGCAGTACGTTTCTCTCATGTCGCACAGTTCATAACCATACTTTTATTAACACCCGGTGTTTTGCCCACAATATGTCTTACTTCATTGACTTGTGTCATGCTCACCCTGTTGATGCTCTTCTCACCGCCTGGGTCCTACTCACACTGTGCTAGTATGATGCTCATCACTCCTAGTGTCCTGCTCGCTGTACGCTGTATGATGCTCTTCTTTCCTCCTGCTCGCGATGCGCTGGTGTGATGCTCTTTTTACTTTCTGGTGCCCTGCTTGAGTGCGCTGGAATGATCGCTTAGTCACCACCTGTGTGATGCTTTTGTGTCCTCCACACAGTAGTGTTCTACTTTTCTCACCTCCTCGTGTCCTGCTGTCCATGCAATGGTGTGATGCTTTTCTCTCTTCCTGATGGTCCTCTCACAATGAGCCATTTGATGCTTTTCTCACCTCTTGGTATCGGTATGCTGGTGTGATGCTTTGCTCACATGATCGGTGTCCTGCTTACAGTGCGCTGGTGGAATGATTTTCTCACCTCCTGGTATCCTACTCGCAGTGTGCTGGTGTGATGCTTTCTTCATCTGCTAATGTTTCTGCTTTAATTTTGCTGGTGTTATGTTTTTCTCCCTTCCTGGTGTCCTGCTGTCCATGCAATGGTGAGATGATTTTCTCGCTTCCTGGTGGTCCTGCTCACAATGAGTCATTTGATGGTTTTCTCACCTCTTGGTATCAGTATGCTAGTTTGATGCTTTTCTCACATGCTCGGTGTCCTGCTGACAATGCGCTGGTGGGATACTTTTCTCACCTCTTGCACTCACTGCACTGGTATGATGCTTTTTTCACCTCCTGGTATCCTACAGTGTACTGTTGTTATGCTTACTCATATGTCCCGTCCCTTTTTTCTCCATCCTTGTGGGCGTCCCCCAACATGGGGAGGGTACTGGAACCTTTGAGCGCGAAAAATTGAGCTTCCCCTTTAAATCTAGTATAGCTTGCAGGGGTGCATATCAATCTGCTAGAGTTCAGGGTAGTGGGCCTGGCTCTCACTGCTTTTCTGCCTCTAATCAGAGTCTCTGCGGTTCTGGTCAAGACCGACCACTCCACAACAATATTTTACCTGAACAAGCAGGGTGGTACCCATTCCCCCGTCCTGTGTATGGAGGCAGTTGCGATATGGGCCCTAATGGAAGGGATTCCGATTTCAGCAGTCCTCCTCCCGGGGGACATCAAAGTGGAAGCGGACCAACTTCGCTGCTTGGTGTTGAACACCTGCAAGTGGGAGTTGCACATAAACTCCTTGCTGCCCGTGTTCCAGAGATGGGGGTGTTTCCGTATCTGTACTTGTTTGCATCTCTTCAGAATTCCAAGTGCCCCCGCTTTGCCACCTGGGCGGGCTGGGGTCAGAGGTCTGTAGGTGACACGGTCCAGCTCTGCTGGCACGTCTGCATGTGTTATGCGTTTCCTCCTCCACCATTGCTACAGTAGGCTCTCAGCAAATTCCGGAATTCGGTGGGCTGCAACCTCATCCTGATCGCCCCATACTGGCCATCGAGGGCTTAGTTCTCGGACCTTCTACAGTTGCGCTCCCAGGAGCCTGTCCATCTTCCGGTCCCCAGCAGGGGCTTCCTGGCAAAGCAGGGCGGGGCAATGGAGGAACCGGCCAGGCTAGCCTTTGCAGCCTTATTCATGACCAGCTGAGGCTGCAGCATACTCGGTTTTCAGATGACAACTGGGACATCATACAGGAGGTAGTCTACTCGATCCCAGTGTAAGAGTAAGTGGACTGGATTCTGCCACGCAAAAAGAGGCTGGACCCCCCTCACCTGCTCCCTGGATGCCGTTCTGTCATTTTCCGCACATCTGGCTCGTTCTAGCGTTCAGTTGGATACCTGCCCCACCTATTTGGCGGCCATTGGGGCTTAAAGGAATTGCCTGGAGCATGTTTTTTCGGCAGTCAACCCGGTGGTAAAGGCTCACCTCAAGGGTTTGTCCAGACTCTTTCCTCCCGTGAATAGGCCACATCCGGTCTGGGACCTCCATGTGGTTCTCGTGCTTTGCATCGCAAGCCCTTTGAGCTGATGGCCTCAGTGGACATCGGGCTGAAGACAATGCTATTGGTGGTGGTTACCCCTGCACACAGAGTCCGTGAGCTGCAGGCATTGTCATAATGCAAACCCTTCAGCACATTTTATAATGACGTGGTCGGAGGCAGAAAGGTCTCTAAATTCTTTCGACCTCAAGAGGGACCTCAAGTTCTCTCTTGGACAAATTCCTTCAGGAAGTCTGAGGCATTGTTCATCACCTTCGTGGGATCGCCTCCCGGCACCCAGGCTTCTAAAGCTTCTATAACCCGTTGGATGGTCCAGGCCATTTCAGTGGCGTATACAGCCGTGGGCAAACCAGTTCCTGAGGGAATTCATACCTATGCGGTCAGGAGGCCAAGGCCGTCATGTTTCAGAGGTATGCTTTTTGGGATGTCAACAGCAAGACGACTATTTGGCCCACTCTGTCGGCTTTCTGTAAGCACTACTCGCTAAATACCAGCTCCAGGCACGATGCAGAGTTTGGCCAGGCGGTTCTGTAGAACCGTTTTGTTTCATCCTAGATATGAGCAAGGTTATCACGGCTCCACCCTATGGTCTTGTTCAGTGGTATCACCCACAAGGATGGAGGAAAGGGGAGGGAACATACGAGTAATTAAAGTTACCCACCGTAGTGACTAGTGTACTCCTAGTCCTTAATCCCCTTTCCTCCATATTTCCCACCCATCTTCCCCCACTTGTATGCTAGGGGCTAATATGTAAAAAGCGAGGCCTTGGTGGGGGGGCTGGGGGAGCGCATTTACCACACCCAGGACCGCGCCCATCACGCGCTATACTAAATTTAAGGGGTAGGCAACATTTTCCGCTGCCAAACGTTCTGGTACTGTCCCCCTTTTGGGGGACGCCCACAAGGATGGAGGAAAGGGGACCAAGGGTTGATTACTCTAGTCACTAGAGTGAGTAACTTTAATGTTCTCATCTCCTTGTTGTCCTTCTTGCAGTGCACTCCTGTGATGATTTGCTCACTTAATGACTGCCCTGCTCCATTGCGCTGGGGGTGGGGGAGGTAGTGTCCCACCTTCTCATGGTCCTACTCACAATGAGCTGTGTGATGCTTTTCTCACCTCTTGGTGTCCTGCTGACAGCGTGCTGGTGGGATGCTTGTCCCACCTCCTAATGCTCTTGCTCTAGTGTGCCGATGGGATGATGTTCACTTCTTCTTATGGTCCTGCTCAGTATGCTGTGAGATGTTTTTCTCACCTCTTGCTTACACTGTGCAGTGTGAATCTTTTCTCACCTCTTTGTGTCTTACTCATCTTGTCCTGGAAATGTGGGTTTGTCACCGCCTCACAGTTCCTGCTCACAGTCTGATGGTGCCCGTTTCTCACCACCTGGTTTACATCTTGCAGTGCACCAGTGTGATGCTTTTCTCATCTTCCTGGTGTCCTGCTCATGTTGTGCTGGGATGATGCTTTTCTTACCTCCTGGTTTACTTCTCCCAGTGCAATGGTGTGACGCTTTTCTCATTTCCTGATGATCATACTCCATGCATGCTGGTGGGAATGCTTTTCTGTGCCCCCCCGCCAGCCCTGGTGGTCTCCACGCTGTAGTGTGTTGCTGTAATGCATTTCTCAACTCTTGATGGACCTGCTTACACTGTGCGTGTGTTTTCACACCTCCTGCTCTCGGTGCAATGATGCAATGTTTTGATCACTTCCTGATAGTTGTGCTTTAAGGGTGCTGGTATCCTGCTTTTCTAACCTCCTGTTGTCTTTACCAGTGCACTCTTCCCCTTTCCCAATAGCTCTGCTCACAATGAGAGCTGTGTGATGCTTTCTATATCTCTTGGTGTCGGTGTGCTGGGGTGATGTCTTGCTCACCACGCTCTGGTGGGATGCTTTTCTCACATCATGTGTCGTCCTCACAGTGCGCAGGTGGGATGCTTTTTCCCCTCCTGTTGGTCCTGCGCAGAGTCCTCTGGTGTTAGGCTGATTCCCCCCCCCCCCGTTTGCTCCCAGTGTGCTGGTGTGGTGCTTTTTTCGCATCTTAATGGTCATGCTCACAGTGAGCTGTGCAATTATTTTCCCAACCCCTGGCGTCCTATTTACTTTTTTCTGTACTTCTCTCATCTTCTCGGTTTTTTCTCACAGCATTCTGTACTTTATTCAGATCGTGGTGTCCTGCTCACACGATGCCATAGTTATGCTTAAATGAACTTTTAGCGCCCGGCTCACCTGCACATTTTAGTATCCTGCTCACAATGTTTAGTACGTGTGCATTTCTGATAATTAGTGACTTACTTGCAGGATGCTCTAGTTATGGTTTTTTTGGTATCTTTTAGGGTCCTGCTCACTTCTTGCTGTGCTTTTCTCATCTTCATGTGGTCATGGTGCGCTGAAATAATTAATTGTCCTCTCTTGTTCTTCCCCCAGGCAAGCATGGGACCTGGCAGTGGACATTTGCCTCTCACAGTTGCCCACCATCATCGAGGAAGGGACGGCGTTCAGGGTAAGACCTGGAGGAGGTTGCTGGGAAGACGTGCCTGAGGTGACTTGAGATAATGAGCGTCCGTGCGCTGGCGTTTGAGCTGAGCTGTAACAGGGCAGAGATCTTGCAGTTGTAGTTTTTGTAAATGGTGAAATGTGTTTTCTATGGCTGTGCTTGTGCGCACAGTGATCCCCTGCCCTTGAGATGACCGTTGACATCCCACAAGCCTCTTAAAGAACGGTTGTCTCAATTGTCAGCCTCTTTCTGAGCTGGCACGTTGCTCGCCGCACTTTTCTCGCATCAGCCCTTGGGCCACACATCCTATGTGTCTGCTTCCAATGAATACTTTGTTTCTACAGATTCTTCTTCTTTAGAAATTGCACCTTGTGTTGAATGAAATCTTAAAAATGTTTGAGCAGTAACCAAGGTTTGGGGGAGAAGGAGTTTTTGCTGTGGGTCTGCTGCTCCTCTGTGCTGTAATCTTGAATATTCAATACCTGAACTGATCCTGGATCCAATTAAGAGGATGAGCACTTGACCCTTGTTTGATTTGTCATTTTCCCTACGCCAGTCATCTCCGTATCCTGAGCGCTCACGTTTGTCTGTGGACATGCGTGAGAAGGCCACCCAGTATTGTTTTTGCTTGGAATTCTGGCACTTATAGGTTGTTCTTTACATTTGATATTTTTGAAAAATACAAATGACAAAATCCAAAGGGGGGGGTCCCTGGGTAGGGGGGGCAGATTTGATTGGCCTTTTCATACATAGCCACGAGATACTTGAGAGTTTTACATATCGGCCACTTGTCTGTGACCCACCACTTTTCAGCATCATCCTCTGATCCCAGAGACCTGGAACCATGGCAACCATTGCACTGTAGGAGCTGCCTGCAACCCGCAAATATTGCATATCTGCTGTAGTGACCGCCAAAGCTTCCACACTTGCCTTACAGCTTTGACAAAAAATCCTGAATGTGAGTTTACTCCTCAATGTTTTGTCCATCTTTCCCACACTTTGCTGTGTGCGCACCCCAAAGTCGGGGAACTCTGAAGATCAAGAGTGTGAATTCCGCAAAGAAAGGTTTGATGCCCTGTTAGTCCAGTTTTAAAATATACGAAATCCAAGTTTTGATTGGATTAACTAAAAAGAAAATGCTGTGATGGTAAAATGCCGTAGACTTTGTCAGATGAAGGTCGCAGATCCAGATTCAGTCTGGATCCATCATCTGATAAAGTCTGTGCGAGTTTGAGAGCTAATGCCTTGAACCTTCTTGGCATGCTTTTACTGACGGTCTAATGCTAGATATGAAAACTTGGATTTTGTGTGATCTATCAGAAAAGAAACGGATGGGAAGCCCAAGCAGGCATCTTGGAGGCCTGGGCCTAGATGCATTTTGGAGCTACTAAGTCCTTTTGTTGCTTCTTTGCTACTGTGGCGTGAGCTTCAGTCCCTTTTTCTACTTAGAAGGTGCCCATGTGTTTAAAATGAGAGCAACTGGCGGGTTTGGGGTACACACTTTGGGGTGAGTGTCTTGTTCTCCAACCCCTAACCAACCACAGACCTTCACAGCTCCAATTCGTGTATTCCCTTCCCTTTGGTAGCATCAATCTCGCCATAGTTTGTCAAAATTGTAGTCCTTTGGAAACGCATCTGACTGAATATTCCTGTGCTCACAGACAACAGGATTTGTTCAAGTGTAGTGTAACTAGTGCATATCAGGCAAGAAGGAAATTCCAACCAGGTATTTCCAATGAACCATCTTTTGTCCTGTTCAGGATTAATGGAATGCCATAATTGCATTTGAATATCAGCAGCCACCTGATCAAGGAAAGCCTTAATGGAATGCCATAATTGCATTTGAATATCAGAAGCCACCTGATCAAGGAAAGCATTAATGGATTGCCATAATTGCACTTGAATATCAGAAGCCACCTGATCAAGGAAAGCATTAATGGAATGCCATAATTGCACTTGAATATCAGCAGCCACCTGATCAAGGAAAGCTAGACAAAGTTGGATTTAATTGATTGACTTTGGTAGGGGACATTCTACCATTGGTGATGGTGATGGCTGTGGGCTAGTCTCTTTGCCTCTGAGTTCCACTGAAGGTGACCCAAATAGATCAGTGCCCACCGTACCACCGAAAGGCTGACGTGAGACACACCAGCGATAGTAGTTGTAACAGCTCAGTCAAGATGGCTTTAGATTTCGGCACGAGTGAGGGGGGGGGGTAGGAGAGAGCGACAGAGAGAGAGACCTGTTTGCCGAGTGATGTTCCCCGATTGCCACAAGTCTTTCTTTCTGGGTAATGTACCTGCACTGCAAACTTTTGGAATCACTTTTGCATGTTTACGCTGGGTGTTAGCGATCGCCTAAATGTCGTCCCGCTACGTCTCCCGTATTTATGCCGTGCCTCTGCTCATTCGGTTACAGCTGATTAGAGCGCCCCGATGCCATCCGTCTTCTCTGATCACTTCGGCTGGCATTTTATGGGCTGCCACTCTTGTCTTCTCCGCATTGTGCGCTATAAATCTGTCGCGCGCCTGGCTCCGGTGACCGAGGCCTTCATTATTGTCGGCGCTCGCAGTCGCCGCAGCGGATGGAGGCGTGTTGTCACCTGATGGGGACATTTTGTGCAGCTTCCTCCACAGAAGATTAGAGGGGGGTGAGGCAAGAGGGAAGAACACCTTTCACTGGCTCTCATCCAAAAGACCACTAAGTCGCATGTGTGTAACAAAACCGAATGTGCTCTGCTCCTCCCAAACTGCCCGCCAGCACCTCATTTGGAGCAGTCCAGCTCCTGGGTTGTAACAAAACCCTCTCCTCATCTGTGAGAAAATACTGCATTGCAGCGTGTGGTCCTTCACGGACCCTTCTAATAAAGCTCTGCAATAATTCTCCTCCTGCGTACTCCAGCTGCTCATCTGTTATGAGAACATGCCCAGCAGCTCCTCGCGTTTAAAAGGAAACGATACGTTCCTGCTATTCATCTATAACAAAACGCTCCAGTCTTTTTTCTTTAAGATTCCCTGCAGCAAGACTCCCTACCAAGAAAGCTCTAGGGAAAGTGCTAGAATACCCGTTTCACTAAACCTCCATGTCTCTCCGCCTTACTCGCTACACAAAAGAAGAACACACGAGCCACTCGCACACAGCTTTTTTTTTTAAAAAAAGTCCCTCTGCCCCAGACTTCAAATAAACGACCATCTCTCACTTCAGGTAACGCACACTATAAGCACAAGGCTTCCCTCTTGGCACAAAATCCCTTGATGCCCCCAGCATTTCACACCTAGGAAGTCTACACGCGCTCAGAGCTTGGGGTACTTTCGATTTGCAACCTCAACACTAAGCACTGCAATCTTGCCTCCCTCTTCTCCAAACGAGCCAAAATCACCCTATTCCAGATCCGCCAGAGCACCCGGAGACCGTGCAAATGGGAGCGTTGCACAGTACATATCCTAATAAGATCAGCCAACATCTGTGGCAAGTGCCCTCCACCACCTTGTCTATAACAAAACTTTGCATGTGAGTACCTTGCCCATAACAATAGATACCCACCCAGCTCCTCTTTTGTAATGAGCCAGCCCTGTATCTCCTGATACAGAGCTCATTTTCTGTACCATTGCATCACATGCCCCTCCCAACACCATCTTCTGTGTGGGACTCCAAAGTAGGGAAGAGGCTTCCTGGTGTCATCTCGTGTCGCGCCATGCTGTATACCAAGTTATCGCACAACCACCTGCAGTGCTTCGAGCATCTTAGCCCATCTGAGAAGAAAGGTGAGTCCCGATATGCAGAGCAGCACCCAAGTGACCAGGCTCTCATGCTCTTCATAGCAATTTGAATGAGGGAGGTGTTCCACGAATGTGTGCACTCCCACAAGTCATTAGCTAGTGATCATTCATTGTTGGCAATTTAATAAATGGCTTGCTATGTGTATAGGTAGATTGAGTGCTTTTTATGGCTCGGTAGTAGCTTGCAACTTGAAAGGTTTCCCCTTGCATGTATGATTGGATCGCCTTAGCCAGCTTCCGTGTTCACTAAGATGCTGAACTAACAGACTACAAGCTTTACCGGCGATTTTCCCTCCCACTTTGTACCCAAGATGCATCGGACGTCGCACAGAATTGCTTAATGATATGGTGACAGGTTTAGCACCTCTAACATCTGCCACTCTGCACCCCCCCCCTGCTCTTTATCCCCTTACTATGCCCAACACTCCGTCGCTCTTTTTCTCCCATTGCCAGGATATCCAGTACAACCTTACAAGTTGTTGTGTATGCCCTGTGGGAGGACCAACAGAACTCCCGACGCCAGTGGCATATGGTCCAACCTTTATCATACAAACTGTCAGCTCTAGGTTGGTGCAATGAGGCCTGCAGGATAAGGTATCAACAAAACAAGATTCCCTATCTGGCTTAGCTAGATCAACAGTGTGATGGGGGAGGTTGCATAACAGACTAATGTCGGGGGTCTTTGCAATGCTGGGGCATCCTCATCGTGTTCCTGGCTTTTCAGCAGATTTCTGCAATGCATTGCAGGTCCCTAACCTGAAAGGATAGTGATTTGAATGAATGATTGCAGGGCCTAGGCATACATTCCATGATATTGCAGCATATAAAATGCAAGTTTTACAGCACAAAAATGCTGCAATAAATGCAATTGTGTGCCGCAAAGCTTCCACATTTTATGCCGTAAAATATGTCATTCCACAAAATCCTGGAGGGTCTGACTAGGGGAGCTTTAATAGAGCTGAAGACGGAACAATTCTTTAGGTGTCAGGTGTGAGGAAAAACTTCAATGGTGAAAAGGGTCTAAACTTAAAGGGCCGAATTTCCTCCCAGAGTTGCTATATAGCACCAATGCTGCACCTTATCACTCAGTGGCATGGTTTTGCACTTACCGCTTCTTTATTGCTCAGTTCTTTGGATCTAGGGCCCACCACTCTGTTGCTCATCTTCGGCTGTTGCACCATCACCCATCTGCCCCTTTGTAGGATCCTTGCCTGTGTTTCCCACCTTGAGTACCAGCCAGAAATAATATCTCCCTCCTGGCCTTAAGGAGATACCTTGGCAGCAGGCATTTCTTTTTTTAAATGTTTTTATTTGTTTGTAATCTATACAGATTTTTTAACAAAAGAACACTCAGGTAGCAGAGACACTTCGTCCGTCTGGTGAATCTGCACAAAGGTGACTAGAATTAGTTCGAAGATGCAGATGGAACAATAGTTTGGGTCTTCGAAGGGAGGATCACATTAAAGATGTGTTGCATGATGTTTATTGTGGCGAGCTGCCATGACTGTTTGTCGCCGCCCAACAATTTGTTCCAACAGGTTTCCTCGTCTTGAAGAATAAAGTTTGAGAAGATATCTTTCAAGTAAGTAGAGCGAATGGCTTGTGTCGCCGGACAGTTCAGGAGAAGATGACGGATGGTTTCCTTTGCAGTGGGAGAGTTACAAATTCGGCAGCAGTTGGATGGTGAGAGTTGTCGAATAGCTAAAATTTCATTAGTTTCTAGAAGGTTCAATCGGATCTTTAAGAAATAGTTTCGCGCCAACCTATTTGGAAAGAGTTTTAGGTAAGGTTGAACAGTGTCCAGTTTCTTGAGGAAAGGAGGGAGATGACTGGTGAGTTTATATTCGGCAGCGGTCTCATTTGTGTTGATCCAATCCAGCTCTCTGATCATTTTGATGACCCTGACTGGGTTTGTTAGAAGCTCTTCCGTGTCGCATTCTACTGAGTTTAAGATGGTCAAGTTCTTGGTTTCCCATCTTCTCAGCATTTGGCAGGTTCCAAGCCGAATTTCCTCGCTTATCAGTTGGTAAGCGTAGGGAGTATCTTGCTGTATACATTTCCGGTAAACAGGACGCTGTAACAGTCAATCGATGTTTTTAGGGACGCAAGGGACAGTTCTCGTCTGATTAATGTTATCGGTGTGGTTTTTGGAAAGCCCAGGGTTGTTCTCCAAAAAATTGCTTCAAGTTTAGGCCATAATTCTGGGGGGAAGATTCGGCATTGCGTCCGCACCATAGGTCAAAGATGGTATCACCTTCTTTTTGTAAAAGTCTCGGACGGGAATGATTGAAAATCTGCCGAATTTAAAGTCAATTGCTTTCCCTTGGGTTGCCAAATTAGTTGTTTTTGCGTACAGGGCCTCTTGCATCGCTTTTTCTTTGGGTGTGCTGTCTAATATAACACCAAGGTACTTAAAATTGGTGACTCTCTCGATTGTTGACGTGGCCAATTTAAGGCAAATTTGTTTTTTTTTCAGTCTTTCCGATAACCATCATTTTGGTTTTTGATTCGTTAATTTCCAGGTCATTTGTCGTCATGTATTGTTGCAAGTTAGTTAGCTGGCGTTGTAGGCCTATTGGAGTGTTATCCAGAAGAATTAGGTCGTCGGCGTATAGAAGGCGACTGATCAGGTCGCCTCCTAGCTTTGGAGGGAAAGCTCGAACTGATTTTTCTGTTTCCTGGAAGTCACCTAAGTAGGTCCAAAACAGGGCCGGGGCCAAAGGGCAGCCCTGTTTGACACCTCTGGCCGTTATTTCTTCCGATAGAGCCCCTTGTTGGTTGAGGCGGACCCGCATGGACGTGTTGGTATAAAGGGCCTTGATCGGATGAAGGATATCGGGTGGGCATTTCCATTGGGTAAGTTCAGCCACAATCTTGCGCGGTCCACTTTATCAAACGCCTGGGTAAGGTCGACAAAAGTGATGAATAGACGCGGTCGGCCTTCCAGAACTTTACTTTTGAGTGAGCTCAATATTAGGATTTTGAAGCCAGTTTGCAATTTATCCTGGCTTGGGGCTTTGTTGGCCCAAGAGGTGAAGTGTTTTAGAAGGAGGGACCCAAACAGTTTACCTATAGGGTCCAGAAGGGCGATGGGGCGGTAGCTGACTGGATCTGACCTATTTCCTTTTTTGTAAATAGGGACAACATTTGCACGCGTCCAAGATGGAGGGATGGATTTGGTGGAGGAGCAGCGTCTAAAAATTTGGCTCAAAAGAGGCGACCAAGCTTCGGGGTGTGATTTCAGGTCGAAGTTGGTAATTCATTCTGGACCTGGAGCACGCAATTGTTTCAGTTTTTTGATCAGGTCTTGGATGTCTTCGGTGTTGTCCAGGCAAATCCAAGGAGCTTCGCTAATTGCCGGTGCTGGGTCGAAAGTTGTAGGGCTCTGGAAGAGGGTTTTAAAGTGGACTTCCCAAGCCGATTGGCCAATTCCATTTAGTTGGCACGGACGAGCACCTGGTGTTGTTGAGTGGAGCAATGACCAAAAGTCTCTGACATGATTGCCAGCGATAGCCTTGAGGATGTCTTCAGCGTCTTGTTGGAAAAGTTTGTCGATGTCCCCTCAGCCATGATTTGTAGACTTTCACAGCTGTTTTGATGATGATAGAAGATTGCTGGAAATCAAGTTTCAGCACCTGTCTTTTTATTTTCCTTAGGTCTCGTTTTTTCGTTTTTTTTCAGCTATCAGTTTGTCGTAAATGTGTTTTTGATCTGAAGTTGTTGGCTTTTTTTTCTGCGGGACTCTGGAGGTGGTCAAAAGTGGAGTATAATCCACATCCGTCCTTGATGGTTGGTTGCCACTATCTTTGTATAATGCTGATATAGAAGTTATGGCCTTTTCTGTCATCCTGAGTCTTGTTCCCTGCAATGTTAATTCGATGTTTGCAGTCATTGTTTGGTAAGTTGGGGAGTCCGAAATCCAGGTAGTTTCTAAGAGGTTGTGATCGCTTTCCAATGTTTTGACCACCGTGTATGAGGTGATGTGTGGAAGTAAGGAACGAGAAACAAAAATATGGTCAATTGATGAATTTGAGCTCCCTCGTTCTCAGGTGGGCAGTCTGTTTGGGTCCGGGAAGACTTGGTCCAGGTATTCATTAGATTTAGCCATTTAGTTGATCTCAGATTTTTTTATTTGGACGTCGCAGCTATGGCTGGAGGTTGGCAGTTAATATTGAGGTCTCCACATAAAACTACGTGGTCCGGTTGGTAGGAGACTTGGGCTTGGTCGAATTCTTGTTCAATAGTGCTGACGAATTTTGAACAGTCTATGGTGGCTGGGTTCCAGTAGATTGAAACGACTATAATTGTCTTTGTCGTTATTTTGTTTGTGTTTTCATCTCTTGTTAGCCAATTTAGTTTCACCATCAGCATGAAATTGGTTTCCTTCAGTTTTTGTATTTCAGTTAATCCTCGTCCACTGCGAATTGCAATGAGGAGGCCTGCTGTTGGACAACCTGAGGGACCTTTCTTGGCCAACACTATGTTGGTCTCGTAGCCATCCAAAATTGGAGGTCTGAGAAGCCATGTCTCTTGCAGACAGATGATATCATAGTCGTTCAGGTTTATGGAACCAGGTGCTGTCAGATGGCGAAATCCACGAGTGTTCCATGAGCACATTTTTATTCGATCTTGATCACTGGATTTCAAAGTGACACTTGTGTTGCAGTAGATCTTGTTCTTGAGTGGCTATTTCTAATGATTTATCTTTAGGGCTTTTGGTAGCCATAACCAAATTGAGAGTAGTGACGAACTTGAGGGAGATGTAGTTGCCTTAGAGCAAGGCTCGTTCGGAGCTTTTCTTTGAATTTTCAAATCTTCTTTTGAGAGGTTGGTCTTGACCTGTAAGTCAGGAACTTTTAAGTTTTTGTACACCGATTTTGATGAGTTTGCAGGACGACTTGTAGTCGACGTTGTTTCTTTTGCTTTATTAGCACTTTCTTTAAATTCCGAATTGTTATGTTGGTTTCCTTCGGAGAGGATCGAGGATTTTGGCATGGTATGGCAGATCGATCAGTTGCTTTGGCATGCCCCTGCGTCTCTTTGTATTCCCGGTGATTGTGTGATTTTATTTCCCTCGTGGATTCAATAAGGTCGTAGCCCATTGTTAGTAAGTCCTCTAGTGAAGATCTTAGAAGGATATTTATTGCTGATGACGCTATGTACAAATGTGAAATCGCTTTAGAGCCACGGTGGCTTGGATCGACTAGCAGTAAGTCAGCCGATTTCACTGATCGTAATTTTGGAATATGGCTGAATAAGTCAATGACTGCTCTTCTGTTTAGTGTCACTTTGTCGTGGATGCCAGGAACTTGTTCGTTTTAATATCCATCGGATTTGCGGTTTCATGTGGTATTTTTCAGTTTTGGATTTGTAGGTCGTCCTCGGGGGTAATTTAGTGTTATCTCTTATCAGAGGCTTCTCTTGTCGAGCTTTTGAACGGTGTCCCCCAGGACTTCTCTGCATTTTGGCTTCATGTCCGATAGTCCGCCTCTGTATGTGGCTGCCTCGCTTAGTGCTCTCTTGAGATTGAGGATTGGATCTAAATTGAGGTTTAACTGAAGGTTCCACAGGGAGATGTTCTTTTTTTTTTTTTTTTATTTTACTTGTTATAATTTACAAAAAATTTTTACAAGAAAAGAAAAAGAGAATATGGTACAATTCTCTACTCCAGTTGTCTCATCACTTCATCTGTCTGGTAACATCAGTGGTTTCAGGTAGCACATTGCCGGGTCTTTTCCTTTTTCTGGTCACCTTCCCCAAATGAATCCACCTTGTATTCAGAGTTTCAAATTCATGAAAAAATGGGAGACCGCTATTACGTAGCTGATGTTATCTCCCTCTATTAAGCGATTCCACCAGTCCTCCTCATTGCACGTCCTTGACTCCTTGAATAAGTGACCCAAGTGTGCCATTCTCAGCCTTATTAAAGCGCTACACACTAAAAGTAGGTGGCGCAGCGTCTCTGGTTGCGTCTTGGTTTTGCAGAATCTGCAACTGTTGTCGGATGTTAATTTTCTGATCGCTTTGATCTCATTTGTAGGCAGGAGATTCATTCGCACTCTTAGGAAGGTTTCACGTACCGTTTTACTTGGAAATTTTTTTAAGTATTTCGGTAGGTCGTTTAAGCCTCTCGTTGTTGGTGGCAAGTGGCTTATCAGTTTGCTTCTTAGGTCCAAGGATGTTGTCTGCCTCCAGTCGTGTTCCTGTAGTTTTCGTTTTACTTTATTCGGGTTTAGGATGAGTTCTTCCTCAGAGCTGTTTATTTCCACCAGTTTTTTTTTATGTTCTGTCTTCCAGCACATCAGAATTTTACTTTTCTGTGCTTCTATTTCCGTGTGGATAAAAGACATTACATTCGGGCGGGTGCTAGTCAGGGATTTCCTGTATAGCATTAGTGAGTTTCTCGCAACCGTCGATTACAGTGATTGCAGACACAGTTCCTGTCGTATGGTCTTAGCCGGTGTGGATTGCGGTAGGTTCAGCGTGTGTTTCCAGAACACGCCTTCCAAGCGTTTCCAGAAATCTGAAGGTATCATCAGTAGTGCGTCTGCACCGTAGGTCAAGGACGGGACCACCTTCCCTTTGTAAAATTGGATCAGTGGGATTGCTGTAAATCGGCCAAATCTTCTGTCGATTATTTTTGCTTGACGTGCCAATTTATTTGCCTTCTCTAGAAGGTGCAATTGCATAGGGTGTTCTTGTTTGCTGTTGCTAAGGATTACCCCCAGGTATTTGAATTGTACCACTTGTTCTATTTTCTCCCCTTCCAGGGACCAGCTAAAAGTCTCTGTGCGGGTAGTTTGCTTCTCCATGATCATCACTTTGGTTTTGGCCCTATTGATCTCCAAGTTGTTCTTCTCTATATATAGTGCCAAAGCGTTTAGTTGACGCTGTAGACCAATCGGTGTGTAGTCCATTAAAATAAGGTCATCCGCATAGAGTAATCTTGGGATCTTTACCTTTCCTACTGTAGGTGGGAAAGACCGTATCTCCTGTCCGCTTTCTTCGATATCCCAGAGATAGGAATTGAACAGTGTTGGTGCAAGAGGGCATCCTTGCTTTACACCTCTCGCCGTAGGGATTGACTCAGTTAACATCCCTTCTTGATTTAAACGCACTCTTATAGAGGTATTCTGGTGCAATGCTTTAATGGGCCCCAAGATGTTTTCTGGGCAGTTTCTCGCTGTTAATTTTCCCCAAAGTTTTTCGCGGTTTACCTGGTCGAAAGCCTGGACCAGGTCAATAAAAGCAAGGTAGATCTTTTGGCCTCTTTCTTGTGTCTTGCTTTTTAGGGTGGTTAGTAGGAGAATGTTTGGTGCCGTTCCCCCGTCTTTCACAAACCCTGATTGTAGGGGGTCCTCAAGCCCTGATTCTCTGGACCATTTTTGGAAGTTTTCTAACACCAGTGAGCCAAACACCTTCCCAACAACGTCTAGCAGTGCAATTGGTCGGTAGTTCTTGGGTTGGTCTCTTGGCCCCGACTTGTAAATTGGGACAATTGTTGCTGTGGTCCATGACGCAGGTATCGATCTTGTTTCGTTGCATTTTTTAAGTACCTCGTGTATAAAGCTTGACCATTCTATAGCATGGTCCTTCAAGTCTGCGTTAGTGATACCGTCGGGCCCCGGGGCTCTTGAGTTGTTCAGTCTGACAAGTTTTCTTCTTATGTCCTCCTGATCCCATACATTTTCCCAGTTTGAGTTTGGCGTTTCTTGGTTGTCGCGCAAAAAACCATGTACATTGTTGGAAAGGTCGACGTAGCTCTTTTTCCGGAATACTTTCATGAAGTGGGTTGACCATGCTTCTTCTCCCACATAATTATTTATCAGGTCTTTTTGCATATCTGACGTATTCCTGATTAGGTTCCAGAAATCTCTGGTTCTCCTACTACATATTATCTTCAGCATGCGTGCTGCGTCGGCTTGGTTCATGGTTTCTCTGTGTTGTCTCAGCCAACTTTTGTAGGCCCTTGTTGCTGTTTTCATTTCCTTGACTAGTTCAGCAGTAGGTGATTTCTTGACTTGTTGCTTTAGTTTCCTCATTTTTTTCCTTTCTTCCACAATTCCTTTGTTAAATTCGTGTCGGTGGATTTTTGATTTATCATTTTGCCGAAACTTTCTTTTGACTTCATATACTTTTAACAAAGGTCGATAGTCAATATTGTTTTTCGTGGTTGCTTGGTTGTTTACTTTACTGGTGTTTTTGTATGAGTCTGTTAGCTCCACAACTGATTTAGCCGACAGTCTTAGTTTTGTACCACTACTGTCAGCCTCGATTTTTGCTTCCATGATTGGTTTTGTTTTTTTTGTACATGCCCATTTTATCTTTAATAGGTTGTGATCACTATTGGTCGTTCTCACGACCTCGTACTCTGTTATAGTTTTGAGTAGCTCATCCGAAGCGAAGATATGATCTAGGTTTGCTGCAGAGTTATCTCTCTCCCATGTCGGTATTCTCGTGTTATCTGTGTGTACTGATGTTTGTACACTCTGCAGACCCCAGGCAGTCATTGCCTTAATCCAAAGATGCCCACGTACCATATTCAATGGCATCTTCTTACAGGTCCCGTATTTCGAGTTGGGCTTTGGGCAGATCGCGTTGAGGTCTCCGCATAGGATGACAAATTTCGGTGTCCATTCCAGGTGTATTCTTTCTAGGATGTTATCCGCCATTTCCAAGTAGTCCTCGTTTTTAATCACTGCGGGATTCCAGTATGTGTTCAACACAATTATAACTTCGTCCTTTGCAGTGTGTTTACTGTTTACTGACGGCTGGTTCGACCAGTTCAGTACAGATCCCTGGAAATGGCTGTTTGAGATAACCGATTCGACGTGGTGAAGTCCCGATCCAGATCTAATGGCGGTCAATAGGCCCGAGGAAGGGCGCCCTTTGTTTGAACGATCCGCGGGGGCTAGGTATGTTTCATAGCCCTCCAAAAATGGCTTCTTAGTTAGCCACGTTTCCTGCAGACAGATGACGTCAAACTCTCCCAAGTTGACGTCACTCTCTGCCAGGAGGTGGCTGAATCCCCGAGTGTTCCAACTTGCCATGACGATGTTATCCTCTTCCAGAGGCCTCACGACGACAGTCCCAGGTCCTGCCTTGGTATCCTTCCGTGCCTTGCATGGCTAGCTTCTTTTTCCTGGTGCTTTCGCAGTGGCCGTCTTAAGGTTCCGATCTTGTCCACTTCCAGGATTGATACTTGCTGCTGGTTCGTCGTTGACTGTTTCGCTAACTTCTTGGGCAAATGTAATTTTTATCCTCCGTAGGGGACCTTTTGGATATCTGTCATTGTTCACAGCATCGTGATCAGTACTTGCGTCTACATTCGTGCTGTTTGATTTTACTCTTTGGTCGTATCTGTCCTGGGTGCATGTCTGCTTCTCTCTCTTTGTTCCTTCCTTACTCTGTGTCCACTCTTTGGTTGACCCAAAAGTAGTCTCATCCCGATTGTTAAGTGGATCTTTTTGGCTTAATCTCAGGTTTGTGTTTTGTGACTGTTGTAGTTTCTCGCCAGTTGTTCGGCAGTCCAGTAAGTCGTAACCCAGCATTTGAAAGCTCTCTTGTTCTGAGGACAGCATTTGTCTAATTACCGGTGAGGGAATATGTAAGTAGACACGGTCTTTTTTGCCCGTGGTACTGAACTCCACGATCTTGATGTCTTCAGTGTTGATCTGCCTTAGTTTTGGAATGCAGTTAAGTAGGGCCATGATGTTTTTCCGATTCAGGATCAGGTTGTCTCTGTTCTCTCCTACCCGTTCCAGTTTGAAAGTTCTTTCGCTGCCAAGCTTTTTACTGTACGGGGTGTGGGTATCTCGTTCTCTGGCTTGAACTTGATTTCTGTCAATCTTTGTGTTACACTCCTTAATTTGGTCCACTATGAATCTCCTCTTTTCCTCCTTGTTGCTTTGGGTTCCTGGTCGCAACTTCTCCTCTGTATTACGTTTGATATCTCCTTTGATATAAGGGGCTGCAGGTTTCAGGGAGGTTGTTGTTGCAGCTATCCTGATGTTCCTTTTGAGGTCTTTCTCTGAGTTCGCCAGTTCCAGAGGATATTGATTTGAAAGTTTTCTGCCGTGTGCCTTAGCTACTTTTTCCCGTCTTTCTGCCAAAGTAAGGAAAGGGCTCAGGTTTTGAGCATCTTCGTTTGCTTCGATTCTGCAGTCCTTTCTCAGGGCGTTCGTTTCTTGTCTCTCTAATAGAGGTTCTGGTTCCGAGTTTACAACCGAGTATACCGACAGATCTAATAAATCGATACTTTCTACAGACTCATCTATGGTCTGATAGTTCATTGTTGGGTTGTCGGTCGAGCACGTTTCTTCTGTGTTTGGTGGTTCCGTGACCTGGAAAACCACCACTCTGTTTTTTTGTTCTTTGTTTTCCATAACTTTTGTTTTCTGAATATCTCTTTGGTTCTTTTCTGATGCTACCTTGGAGGGTTGGAGGTCTTCAGTTGTTACATTTTCCACTCGCTTGTTCGGCAAACTTTTTCCCTTTGAAAAAAGCGGGTATAGTTTCGTGGTCTTCCCTCGATTATCGAGTTCTTTTTGATCCCTGAGTCCGGGATTATTTAGTCTGTGGGGTTTGCTTTGTGGCTCTGTTTCCGGTCTCTCCCCAATCTCCTCTATTGTGAGTGAATCGACTTCTGCAAACGTAGTTACACAACCATTTGATTGATGCTTTTTGGATAAAAGCGGGGCAGCGTGCCTCTGTTCTTTGGGTGCTTTTACAGGCTGCAATGTTTCCAGGGTTTCCTTGACTTCCTCTAAGGGTTTTGGTTTTGCTACTTCATTCTGTTGTTCCCTCGGTAGCTGCACATCATCTGTCACGGTTGTAACTGGGGCTGCATTTGTAGGTGTCTTTGTTTGTCCAGCCAGCGTGTTTTGCCCTAGTATCGTCTCATTCTCCACTATCAAGGCCGGGTTGTCCGTGTTTCTTGTGGCGTCACTTTGTGATTTATTAACTGACGTGGTTCTCCCATTTCTCGTTTCTAATGCTGTAATGTATCCTTCGATAAATGTCATTTTTGTGTAAAGCATTGCTACAAGAGTTGTCTGATCCTTTAATGCCTCATGAATGGATTCATACAGTTTGCAGTATGGTGTCAAGGCAATAGTTATTGCCGACATTACTGACAAAATGTCAACTTGTTTTGTGGACGCTTCTTTCTCGTTGTTCGAGTCCAGGGTTGAAGATCTCCTCTTCCTCGATGGAGTTTCTGGTTGGGTAATATACACGGTATTCGACCCCTGTTCTGTGTTTTTTTTGTGTTTCTCAGCGTCACTGATCACGTTCCATGGGACTCCCGATGGTTGCTTCCTTTGATCCACGCCAGTCCTTGGCGTTTCCTTCAAGCTGGGCCTCGAGTTTATTTCTCTTAATGGGAGGTCTTTGTCAAATGTCGTTGTGTGGGGAGCTTCTTGTCTAGGAGTTAATTCAAGGCTCTTGCCTATATTTGCCATAATGTTTTCTCTTTGGGTCAGAAGACTTCCGTTTGTCGTGTGGTTTTTGTTTGACCCCGGACCATCTGTCCGATGCCTCGTCAGATCTTCGTATGGTTCATTGATTGTGACCCATTTAGATTTTTGGTTCCCTTCCAGTTGTAGTTCGGGGTCTTTGAAATATCTAATTCCTGTTTTTAAGAATGGACTGGAAGGGTACGTTTTTGTTCCTGGCCATACACACTCCCCCCTTAGTGGGGTTTCGTTTATAGACATACTAGTCCCATCCAGTAAGTCCGCGTCAGACATTTCATCCAGCATCGTTAGGTCTTTCAGCGTCGTTAGGTCTTTCCTTAACGTGTTTTGGGGGAGTCTTGTCGCTAGATTTAAAGCTGTTTTCTTTGCTCTCCCTCTCGGGATGGTTTTGCGAGTTGCTCTCCTGTTGCTTAACTTTGAGGATTCAAAGAAGGACGTTATATACGTCACTTTAGCTGTTCTTCTTGTACTACCTTTTCTTGCAGAGTTTTCCTTAAAGTGTTTTCCTTTAGGGTTTGGTGTCGTTGGTTTATCCTCTAGTAGTGGGGAGTTTTTGCTTTGTTCTGTTTGTTCAAGTTCGTCTCCATTACGATCTCCCAAACCATCTTCTTTGTCTGTGCTTATATCCTTTCCATCAATAAGCTTTAGTGCATGCACGGCCCCTGACGCCATTTGGTTTTCTGTTCCAAGTTCTTCCCTTGGGCTTGTTAGGTCTGGTCCTGGCGTTTGATGATGGATCTGAATAGTAGTGTTTGACACGATGTTTGGGTTCACTATTGCTGTGTCAACACCTGCTATTCTCTTAGGAGTCGCCGCGCCCAGGGTCTGCCCCGCCCCCTCCGCGGGCCGGCCCGGCAAGAGCGACTCCTGGGCCACGCCCCCCCCCGACTCCCGGCGACGACGGGCCCTGGAGCTCTGCTCCCCCCGCCTCGCCAAGTGGCTCCGCCTCGCCCACTGTTTGGACTGGGCTCCTCTCTCCCTCCGAGCCCCCTCCCGACGATGTCCGCTGCTCCCGCGCCGGCTCCTGGAAAAAGGGTGGAGACGACTGTTCGTCTACGCCGGGGAGCACCGGATGACTTCCTCCCGCCCCGGCTGGGAGGTTGTCGATCTCCCCCGCTCCCGCACCCCCGGCACCTTCTTCAGACTCACCACCAAGTGTGGGAGACTCCACGGTTCGGCGGGAGGATTGAATGAGTGTTTGTGGGTGTTTTGAGGTAGTGTTTATATTTTTGCCGCCCATGAGGAAAGGGGAGGGGGCAGGAGAGGAGGAAAGAACTTGCTCATGAGCGTAATCCACGTTCTCCTTTTCTTCCTCATTTGCTGTTGTGAAATTTTGAAGTGTTTTAATTGTTTCAAATGTTTCTACAAGTGGTGGAGGGGCATGAGAGGTTATGTTGTGGAACGTTGGTTTAGGAAAAAGAAAGATGTTTTGTTGCATACCTGGCTCCACCTGTATGTTTGTAGATGGGTCTGACGGCGAGACTAGTCGTCGTTGGCGCAGTCTGAGTAACTGCTTCAGCGGGCTTCTCTTGTCCAAACCGGAGTCCTCACGACCAGGTCGTTTGCTCCGCGTACTTTGTCCAGTATCCTCCATTTGGGTACAGGCAACCGGGCAGGCCACCCCCGTGCAGCCCCGGACTGCACCAGACTACTTCCACCTCAGCTTCCAACTCCGCGACCGCTCCGCGGTGTTTGGTGGTTTTTCAAGGGTGAACTCCTCCTTCAATAGCAATGGACAACAGACTGCTTAGCACAGGGGGGACTGCACCAGACTGCTTCCACCTCAGCTTCCAACTCCGCGACCGCTCCGCGGTGTTTGGTGGTTTTTCAAGGGTGAACTCCTCCTTCAATAGCAATGGACAATGTTCTTTTGGGTCGTAACTGTTCATGATCGTTAGATGTCTTCGTTCTTCAAGGGTAAGGAATGGGGATTCTATGGGCTCCGTTCCTTCACTAGGATGTCGTTGTGGATGTAAACAAGTTACGGAGGAATCAGAGATTTCTTGGTGTTCCAAGAGAGGGATTGTTGGTGAGTTCGTAAGGTGTTGGGTAATGTTCATCATATCCTCATTGTTTAGAAAGGCGTCGACCCCTCTCGGGGAATGGTTAAGTGGCTCGAGTATGTCCCTATTCGAGGCCTGCAAGTCTTTTACTTGCTCCTTCGTGTTCAGAGGGGTCGCAGCCTGATTTTGAGGAGTTATCACCTTGGGTCAGAGTGGCTCTTGTTGATGAAAAATTGGTTCCAATTGGAGAGATGTTTTACTTTTGGTGTTGGCTTCTTTGTTAACTTTGGGTAACTTAAGCTTTTCAGACGGGAAAGCCAAAGGGACAGTTAGGTCAATGAAGGATAAAGTTTGGGTACCTTCTGTTTTAGTAGGTTGCTTTCCTTGGGGCGCAGATCTCTTAAGTGGAGCTAGGACTTGGGTTAAAGGCGAAGATGGTTCTTGAGTAGATCTGCTGACAATCGGTGGTTTGTTTGTCTCTAAGGCCATGATGTAACCTTCCAGGAAAGTCCATTTATTTAATATTGTCGTTTGGATCGATGTATGGTCTTTCATGGTGTCTCCAATTGTTTCGTACAATTTCACGAATGGGTTAAGTGCTATCGTTAGTGCTGACATCAAAGTGCTTGTATCAAATTTTTTTGGTTGTGAGTCATTTGAAGTAGTTGGACCGTGAGGGGCAGGTCTTCCCCTTGTTGGCGACGGCGGGCGCGTAATTGGCATGTATACAGAAGACAGTCTTCTAGGTGGATGATCTGAAGAGTGCCTTCTTGGGTTATTGTAGTTGTCTAAGTTTGAGTAGAAGGAATCTAGAGTTTTTTCAAACTGTAGTCGGTTTACGGATTTTAAAGGGTAGTGGTTTCAAAGGTCCTTTTCTGACGTTTGTTTGTTAGTTCTACAAGGCTCCCTTAAAGGCAGGGTTGGGGTACCAAGTACCTGGTCGTTGTGGGTGGTCGAATCGTTTGTTCCATGTTTTAGGTCGCAAATGATCGACAAGTCTTGTGAGAAAGGTTGAATTGGACTAGCTAAATCAAGACGTCCACACGTTGGTGGGATTGGGCTGTTTGTAAGTGGTAGAAGCCTCTCCGGCACTGATGCCTCTTGAGGGTGAAGCTTACTTTGGTTTGATGCTTCATGTTCGTTACTGGTGCAATTTTGTAAGGCTTCTGGAGTGGGGACGGGAGATTTGGCCTTATCGTTGATTGCAGTTGGGGTGGCTAATGTTGGAGAGGACGTTAAGGGCAAGCTCTGGATTGGGGCCGGCTGGGTCCCCGACTCTGTCGTCGATATATATACACTTTTGGGAGTCGCTTTTCCTGTGAAGTTCCAGTTAGCTCTATCTATGCTATGGGCTAATTTGCCGTCTTCTTTTAAAGAGGGGAGAGAGGATTTACGTTGAACTTGTACCAGCCTACGATGTTTGCGTGGTGGTGTAATTTCGTCCGCTGCCTCAAGAATTCCGGCGTCTGTGAGCTCTTTGCATTTCTCTCAAATAGCTTTTGAGTGTTTATGAAAAAAGTCTGATAAATGTTTTAGGGGCCGTTGGGGATTTTTAATGCCCTTTCTTGTGCTTTTCGGGCCTACACGAGCCGTTTTGGAGGACTTGTCCTGTTTTTCTTTGGACTTGCAAGAGGTCGAAGATTTTGCTTGTTTGGTTGTTTTTCCCTGGACAGGTTTTTCCATAATTGGGTCTTCCTTGGAACGAGATCTTTTTTTCTGATTTTCGAGTGGGGATTCACCCTTATCATGCCGCGTTGGTTGAGGTACAGGGCTGTCGTTATCATCTGAGCTTGGATTTTCGGGGGGCAAACTTGAAAATTTGTGTCTATGAATCAATGCTGTTATTGTTCGTGTGGTTGAGGGAGGAGTTGTCGTGCTTTTGCTTCCGAGTGCCGGCGTCGGGCGCACGGCTCTCGGTGTATTCAAGCATCCTTGCTCGCTCTCCCCAAGCTGAATCTCCTTGATGGTGTTAGGATTTTGGGCCTCGCTCCTCCCCAAAGGGAGGCCAGGCACACCGCTCTCCTGAGCGAGGACCTCCTCCGGCCCTGGTGCAACGGGTTCCGCCCTCAACAGGTCCGGCACCACCCGTGGGCTCAACGCCTCCTCCCCTCCGGAAGACCGCGAAATGCTGGCTGCTGCGATGACCACAGCAGCCGGCTCGGGGGGTGCACCTGTGGGCAGGGTTGCGTGACCCAGAGCGGCCCCCCCTCCGAGGAACCGCTGAGGGCCAGCCGCGGCTAGAATCGTCGCTGCACTCCCAAGAGAAACGCCAGTCGATGGCACCGGAGGACTCAACACCGCCCCCCCCCCCTCCGAGGGGCCGCGGAGCTCCGGCGAGGACCGGGCCGGCGTTCGTCGATGCGCTGGTCACAGCAAGCATGGAGGAGGGTCGAATCTCGCGGCTGAGGCTATCCCAGACGGCGATGTCTCCACAAGGTAGGTCGGCTTCACTTTGAGTTAGAGCAGTATCTGTTATTCAAACGTGTGAGTTTTCCACTGCCTGTTTTGGGGGGAGCTTGAACGCTGGCTCCGTTTCCATTTCCCTGATGTAATGGGAGATCGAGTCCTGGATTCAGGAAGATAGGCGGGTTGTCAGTAGAAGGAGATTTTTTATGATCTGGGGGGAACAGTTACTGTTGTTTTTGTTGATGACAACTTAGAGTAACTTCTTAAGCAGCGTCCTGTCGTATCTTCTGGATCCAGGAGCAGTGCCGAGGGGGGGGAGAAGGGGTAGGGGCAGCCTTTGCCGTTCTGCCTGGCATGGCTGCAAGACTGCCACTCTCCGCCACTCCGCGTCCACTCCGCGGTGCAAATGAGTCTTTGTAGGGTTAGGTGTAGCAGGAAACACACCTTCAACTGTAGAACTGGAGAAAAGACTGATGGGAGTAAGCTGCAGGCATTTCTTCTCCTCCCCCCCCTCCTGCCCCAACCAATGCCTGGATGCTTGTCAGACTGAAGGTATTATAACCAGCTAAGGGTTGCTCTCGTACTTCTCTGGCAATCTGCAGCATGGCCTCCTTTGTCTTTTGCGATGATACGTTCAAGAGGTTCTGTGGTTTCTCTCCTGCTAGATCTGGGTTATAGCTCCAATCTACAAAGCACACATCATTTACAAATCCTTCTCATTACTACAGGAAGCCAGAGGGAGCAGTCGAAACGCCAAAGATCAGGGCACCTCGTCCCAGCATGGGGGAAAGCAATAAAAAACACCACGCCTTTGGGTATACTGCTTTGAACACGCTCTTGTATAAAACAATCCATGGTAGTGTTACTTGGATGTTGGGGTGTAGCGTCAGGAGTATTACAGCTGAACTGGCTTTGCAGCCGCTCTTGGGGAGTCGAGGTTCAGACAAGGTGAGGTGTAACCACCTTCTATAGAAGCATCAGTCTGAACAATGAAAGGTCTCTGCTAATCAGATGCCTTCTAAGTCCCTTTCATGTTATTCATTCCAAGACACTTTTTTAAAGGTGCTAGGGATGGGCAGTAATAGGGGCTACTATTGTGCATAGACCACCATGACGTTTTAGTAGAGACAGAGACCTAATAGGCTTTCACCTGAGTCTCCATAGTGGAGTTATCCCAGTTCTGTAAAGACTGTACTTTACTGGGTAGAGGTTGGATGTTACCCCTTCTACCTCATGCCCCAAATAAACCACTGAAACTTGACTAATCTTGACCATTTTGACTTGATGGTTAAATTGTTTTTTTGAAAGTCTGCAGCATTCTCCTAAGATGGAAAATATGTTCCTCTCATGTTGATCTAAAGAGATCAATATCATCACAATATGTCATACGGAAGCAGTCTATCCCACTCAACTTACTTTTCCAGCCTCTGAAATGTGGCAAATGCATTGTTCATTCCCCCAAAAACACCCAAAACCAGGCGAGGGCTTCTGTAGTTGGAAATGTCATTTTCTTGGCACAGTTGGTTGCCAGTAACTACTTGTGAGGTCAAAAGTACTAAAAGTACTAAAGTATTTGGCAGTACCTAGCTCATTGCACTAGCTCATCAATTTGTTGTAGAGGGTGAGTGAGCATCAACCTTGATAACCCCATTCAGAGCTCTGCCGTCTACACTACAAGGGATCACAAATGTATTGATCCTTCTTTTGGTACCAGAGCCACTAGACTGAACCCAGGACTATTAAAGGGCCCAGTCACCCCAAGGCCCAACATCTTCACCTCAGCACTTAATTTATGATATCCTATGTGGACCCAGCTTTTAAAATACGCTATCTGCAGTGTCAATGTTATATCGAGTACAGGGTTTCATTCCAGGGGGGTTGAGAACCGGGAGAACAATTGCCCAAGCACATTTTTGCGCTTCAGCTGTTGCTGTAGGTTCAATTAATCATCAGAAGGGGGCTTGTCTGGAGCAGATCTGTTAGATTTACTTGAGTCTGTCTGAGACCAACAGAGTGGTTCACATATCAGTCCTAGGCATTCAGTCTGTTTATGTGAAAGTCTCTTGGAGCCTCTTTGAGATTGCTCATGTGCACTAACTGCTTCCCGTCACCAAGTTTCGAAAAAAGTATTTTTGTAGAATAGACCAAACGCTCTTTGGATAATCAGTAATGGGAAATTAATTGTGCGAATAGCGGTCAATATATTTGGAATGTTAATTGGATCCCGAAAGGACATAGAACATGATCGGCTTACATTATCTCAGTGACAAAATCAGTTCTACAGATCTGGTACCAAGTGGCAATTAAACAAAATCTTGCAATGTTCCCTTCCCCATTTTATACCTCTCCGAGGCAAACCAGAAACCTCTCCTGGTTGCATTGGGAACCGCTTTGGAAATTGGAAAAAAGGAGTCTATTAGGCTGATAAACTTGTTTAAAAGAGGCATAATCGAAACATTCCAGAGTGTAAGGCATATCATGTCATTGTTAAAAAAGAGCAGTTTGAATATCTACAGTTGTAGCACTGGGCATTGAAAAGAGATGTGAAAGGAGCTACCTTTAGGCTCTATACGTTATTTGAAAATTCATGTAAGAATCTCATAGGTTTCCGACATATAATTACACTTATAAATAAGAGTGTGTCGCTTCAGGGCTTTACCCCTCAAGAAAGATGGAAGACTTGGGCAACGGTTTAAGTGAAGCGAAATGGACCAAAGTGTGGTCTACGGCTAGGTCGCATCTACATGCGTTCAGCATAAAGAATAAGCCTACAAATTGATCCTCCACAGGTACTTTAACCCAATCAAATTGCACTCTATGAATGTCATTGCTTCCAAGTTTTTTTGAAGGAAGTGTATACGTGGGGGCAGATGAGCTCTGTTTTGAACATTTCTGGCAAGGGGGGGAAGCACAGGACACTTCCCAATGGCAGAGGGAGCTGGGACACGGAACGAGAACAGTCTACCTGCTGGAGAAGCCTAAGCAGTGCCGCGAATGCAGATAAAGCGCCCAAGCAGAGTTGCAGAAGCCAGAACGAGTACCAGTGAGCCCACAGTAGAGGGTTGGAACGCTGAAGCACTGTTAGGGGAATTAGCAAAATCCCTGAGCAGTGGAACCTGGGTCAGAGTCCCAAACAAGAGGCAGAGTGAACTTCTTCTGGCAAACAGCCCGTGTCTGGAGTGGAGAACAGGTTTATTGAGTCCAGGGAATGCAGAGAACTGTAAAAAGGATCTCTGGGACCCACGTGGGGAAAGCATACCCCAAACTTGGAAAAGGAGAGATACGAACTTGCCAAACATAAACTGCCTCAGTCCTTGGCAGGAGAGTAAACCAACGCTGTGAAAGGGGGCAAAAGCAGATAGTAAATTGCATAGCTTACCAATTGAAGAGTGTCTGGGACCGTGTGAGACAGGCATGGTATCAAGAGAGACACTGACTCAACTGTTATAGTTCCAAAACCTGTATTTGCTACAATGCAGCATTGGTGTAAAAACTTACTGGCCCAAACTCTAAAGGGATGGTTCCCTCAACTGATGTTTCTCAGGGACGTCAATGTCTGAAAGTCCAAAACAAAATCCATCTGTCTAAACCTATGCCTGCCCTTCTCTCTGATAAAGTGTGATAGGAAGTCTTTTTAAAGGAAAAATAGTGATTCAAAAAGAAATTTATACCAGGGCTGGTTTCAGGTGGTCTTCTCACCAAGTGTGGCTTGGTTAGTGTCATAAAAGTTTAGCGCAATCAAAAAGTTGTTCATCAGCTCTTCTCCACAAAGTTTGTTTACTCTGTTCAACAATTCCCAATGTCTTTAGTTCCTGGGGTTTCCTTTCCCCGAGCTTCACTTCTTCCAAGTTTTAAATCAAACAAAAATATAACAGTTTCTTCCAGGCTTCTCAGGGTTCCCTTCCCCAAACATACATCTCCTTCCACAAGCCCAGGCCCCTGCAGTTTCAAACACAAGTTCAGTTTGTTTTGTTAGGCCTCTTAGGGCTACCTTCCTCAGACTCAGGTCCCTTAAGTTTCAAACAAAAAATTGAACTTTTCAAATATGTATTCACCTTGGTTAGGCCTCTTCGGGTTTCCGTCCCCAAGCTGAGGCCCTTTCAATTTCCAAACATGAGTCCAGTGTCAAACATAAAGTTTCAACTTGCCAAGATAGGCCTTTCTCTAATTTACAGTTCCTTTAACACACAACCTTCTCATGGGGTAGTATCAGAGACCTTTGAAAACTCTAGGGTCTTGGCTCATCCAAAGCACGACCACTCTGATCTTTGACCCCTCTCAGTATTTCCTATACTTGCTTCTCTTCTATCCTTTCCTCTTTCAGGTTCTTCTTGCACCCCTTGGCTCTGTTCCACTTGGCTGTGCACACTTGCACATTCTTGGCCCTGTCATCTCCTCTTCCAGGTGCTTCCTGCACCCTTTTGTTATCTTCCACTTTCGGGTCACTTGCACCCTTCTGTTCACCTTTATGCCTTTCCTTGAAACAATACTGGCTTCCTTTTGACTGAGGCAATGCTTGTGTTTCATGTATTTTTTCTTCTTTATTTCATGGGACCTAGACCCTTTAACTTTCTCATATAAGTGCGTACCAGACCCCTTGGGCTATTTCATAGAATTTGGCTTCTAACTACAAGTCCCACAATGCCCCTCTCCCTAGGGACAATAGTGGACTTAAGTTCACAAAAGGATTCATACATTTCTTTCGCTTTCCACTCCGTGCCGCTTTTCATAAATCTGTCTTTATCCCCTCCCGCTCTTCATTACTTTCCCCTTTGAAACTCACCGAGTAGCAGTCCTCTCTGGGATTATGGGATTTAGGTCAGCGTCTCACAGGGTCTCACTGCGTGCCCCTCATACCCCCTTGGGACCGGCACACATCTCAAAGGAATGAGCACTCCTCCACATGCCGCTAGCAGGACACAGGCTGCCTCAATCCGGCTCCCTGGAGACACGGCTCCTTAGCCATGCTGCAGCCCCTCACTGGCAATGGGCCAGCTTTAATGGCACGCCACTCTACTCTGGATCCTCCATTCTCCTCTCCCTGCTCCTTGGCTTCTCGCTTCCTTCAGGATTCACAGCTCGCTCCATTTTACTTCCAAAATGTGGCCTAGGACTGAGAAGGGATCCCCTGCTAGTTCAGCCACACAGCCTCCCTTCTGCTCTCCCAACTGCTTCTCTTTCCAAAACCTTCAAATAATGCCACTTTCCTTTCACATGCCTTCATATAGTTTGGCCTGAAATTTGCTCCACTTTCTAGCACAACTGACTTGGCAGTTACAGTTCTCTATGGGATTGCCTCTTGAAATCTAGTTTCACGGTCAACTACCATTAAAAAAAAAAAAGTGCACATTTCCTGATGTAGTAGGAGTGCAGAGGTGACCGACACTGTTGAACCCTAGCTACGCCTATGTCACGTCACCTTTCCTCCATACTGTATGGGCGTCCCTCAGTAGGGACAAGAATGGAACCGCTTTGCATATAAAGCCTTTTGCCACCCCGGCACATGTCGGTTCAGGCGGACTTCAGTCAGAACCCTTCCTGTGATGGGTCATTCCCGGGATTGGATCTGCACGCTCTCTGCCTCCTGTGCTTAGGTGAAGATCACCACTGGGAAGGTTTTGCCGCTTGCGACAAACTTAACTAGCGGTCATTAAAGAAGTGTCTTGCCAGGTGGAGGGTGCTTTTTCCAAGATCGCTGTCAGAGCATTTAAAAGAATACTTAAGCAGGAAATCAAAGCCTACCATAAGTACTTTATTCACCAAGGCAACCTGCAAGGGCGATTCCTTTCCCGGGAATACCCCATCTGGGAGAAATTGTACAGATCCTTGTACCAGTCAGGGGCCCAAGACTCCACAAGCTACTGGCCTTCGGGTCGAGGGGGTCTAAAGATCCTTCCGGGTCCTGGTTGAGGGACGCAATATTCTTGTAGCGGGAATACTCCCAAGTGGAATTGCTCTAACACCGGGTCTAGGCCCGAGGGGGCACCTATACACAAGAGCACTACCGGGCACAAGCCCGAGGGCAACAAGAGTTCCATGTCCGTACCTGAGATGCAAACGTGTACAGAGCAGCTGCTTGAGGGCATATAGGTGCCTGCTCGCTCAGGTACGTCATTGACAGAGTTTCCACGCTCTCCTGCTAAGCCAAACAAGATGGCAGATCCAAGGGATAAAATGGTGCTGCGTGAGGTGTGCCCAGTCCAGCCTGAGATTACACAGGCCGGTACGCCCTTCAGGGACTTCACCCCTAGCGTTGAGTGTTCGCTGATGCACTCACCTCAGATGTCTTGGGCTACAGCGTACCCGGTACCTTCATTATCCGTCTGCTATTCAGAGGCAAGCTATGCGCAAGCCAGGCAAGGGACTGGAAGGGCACAGCCCACGGCAACCACAGTACCAGACCGCGCCTCCCAAGCATGTGAGCAGCGGTTCTTCAAAAAATGTTTTGACTCATGAAGTCCCAACAGATGGCGGGAATACTGAAAGGCCTCATTAAAGAGAAGATGGCGGCTCTGCCACCCTCCCCAGTGCAACCCACCGGCCATGGTATAAATTCAGCCACCTCCAATTCCAGGCCTCCCATGCAGCACCAGTACTGTGCCCTCAGCATCCTTTCCTGAGGGCAGATTCGGTCCTGCAGCAGGTTCCGGAGGAAGACCCCCCCCCCTCCTGTACCACAAAGGGACAACACTGATCAAGCAGCCAAACGGAAGGCTGTTGCCGATCCCCAGGGTGTTGATCAGGGGAAGGCAGATCCCGCAGATAAGGACGAGGAGAATGACGCTGAGGCATCCATGTGAGCCTTCCATGACAGGCTGCAGGTTTAGCTGAATACCTAGGTATACCACAGCCCCAACAGCAGCAATCTGAGGCGAGGGTCCTGGCAGAGTTGTTAACACTAAGAGTCAACCAGATCAGGTGTATTATTTCAAAGTACTTGGAGGCATTAGCCAAACAGGGCTGGGTCAAGCCTCACACTACACAACCTACTAACAAGAGGCTGGACACTAAATATAGACAGGCAGATGGTGACACTTTACTGTTGTCTGCCCACCAGCAGCCTCACTCCACAGTAATAGCAGCAGCGTCTATGTATTCAAAGCCACATGGTAATAGGTTATTTATAACGCACTTAATACCCAGAGGTTTTTAAGCGCGGACCCGGGGATTGAACCCGTGTTGCTCCGTGTCGTCTTGCTTCCAAGGCGAGCACGTTGCTCGTGCGCTATCCTCCCGAGACATGCCTCTACCTCCTCAAGCACCACAACACCCATACTAGCAAAAGAGGACAGGGCGTTGGAAGCCTTCGGCAAGCAGGTCTAGCTAAATGCTGGGCTACATCTTAGGCAGTCTAATGCAGATGCCATGCTGGCAGCAGCTAACCAGCAGTGGCTGGCTGAAGCCAAAATTATCCTGCAGGAAATCATGGCAGCAGCAGTGGCACACATTGACACAGCTGGGAAGGCCATCTGCATCGCCACGGACATCAGGCGCTCCGCCTGGATGACAGTCACCAAGTTCAATCCTGACATTCAGCAGCGAATTCTGGACCTTCCGTTCGAGGCCGTGGACTTATTTCACTCCTCGACATATGAGGAGCTCAACTAAAAGGCCAGCTCACAAATCGCTAAATCCTTAGCTATACTAGTTAAGCTGGCGCCAAAAACCTTTGGTCAGACTCAAGCAAGATAAAACACAGTGAGAACCTTCAGGGGCTTCATGGGCTTGCAAGAGCGCAAAAAGCTCCAGCCTGATAGGTCGCCCAGCCTGCATAGACTCGAGCAACAGTGATGTTCAAACAAAGGTTTTTTTCAGTCCCCCTCCAAAGCACCAGCCTCATACTGTAAACAATGAGGAGGGCACCCAGGTTCACAGCTCTCCTGTGGAGAGAGAAGCGTGGCTCTCACATTCAGTCCTGGCGTGCGCACTTTGCCGTGCAGGAACAAAAGAGAGGATCAATACCTTCCTGAGCAGAGCTATGGCTGCATGGTGTTTCCAACGCTTGTTAGGGCTCATGGCGTCTTTCCTACCAGTGATCCCATTTACCAGGCTCAAGATGAGAATTCATTTGCATCTGGCAACCTGCTGGAACCAAGAGAAAGATTCACAGTCCGATGCAATCACCATACCGGCCGATCTGGGCCAGGATCTCTTCTGGTGGAAACAGGAGAGCAACCTATGCATAGGTATGCTGTTTCTATGGCCAATGGCTTCCATAAAGATAACAACCAATTCATTACTGCAAGGCTGCGGGTGGAGGGGCACTCTAGGCTGCCACTCAATTCACAGCCTGTGCTCATGTAAGGACAGCCACATAAATGTGCTAGAGCTGAAGTTAATGCAGCTAGCTCTGTGAGCATTCCTCCTGCTGGTCATGAACAAGGTTGTCTGTATTCAAACAAACAGTTCCACATGTATGTACTACATCAACAAGCGGGGGCGACCAGATCCCCACCCCTGTGTAGACTGACAATCCTGAAATGGGAGTAGGCCATCACCCACATCAGCCGTCGAACAGCTGTCAGTCTCCCGGGGGTCTGCATTGTGTAAGCAGATAGGCGCAGCAGGCTGGGAGAGGACAATTACGAATTGGAGATATGTCCCCAAGTACTGAGCGACATATTTCGAACATGGGGGCCATCCAAGGGTGGTCCTATTCACCTAAAGAAGCCAACAGAACATGTGATCAGTTTGCGTCCTCTGTGTGCAAGGTAAGCGGCTCTCTGGGGGACTCTTCATCTGTCCTGGAGCAGCCTTTGGGCCTATGTGTTCCAACCAACTCCATTAATACAGAGAGTAATGTGCAAGACCAGAGATTCACAGGGCCTTTGCCTCATTCTAATAGTGTCAGTGACCAGCCAGAGTCTGGTATACGGATCTGGTCAGGCTGGCATCTGATATAACGATTCCTCTACAGCTTGCGGGAGCCTCCCTCCTCACGTAGAAAGGGAGTGGCTGTGGTACACCCAGCTCCAGAGAAACTGGCCCTAGTGGCTTTGTTCTTGAGAACGTGACACTTCAATACTTACATCTGTCTGAGGAGAGTTTGTAAATCATCCAGAAAGCAAGGAGGGACTTTACGAGTCGTCAGTATAAAAGCAAGTGGACAAGGTTTTGCTTTTGGGCAAAGGATGACTGTAGTGTCCCTATGACTTTCTCCCTCGACCATGTTTCTGTCTTTCTCGGCTCACTTAGCAAGATCAGGAGTGCAGGTGAGCACGCGTTGAACCTATCTGGCAGCTATATGGGCGTACAAGATCTCCTACTCCACGTCCACGTCCAACCCAGTGGTTAAGAGAGACCTCGCTGGTCTAACAAGGCTATACCCTCTGGTCAGGCAGCCGCACCTGGTTTGTGATCTGAATGTGCTAAATGATCTGGCGCATAAGCCTTTCGAACCCATGGCTAAGACAGACATCAGGCTAGTCCTCATCAAAACAGTGCTACTAGTTGTGCTCACATCGGCACACAGAGCAAGTAATAGCTTCTGAACCTCAAACTTCATTCCACAGTGACAAGGTGCTGCTTCGCACCCATCCATTATTTTTACTGAAGGTGGTCTCCTATTTGAATGAGGAGATTGTCCTGGCAACATTGTTTTCCCAATCCGCAATCTGACACGGAGAGGGTCCTGCGCTGTCTCGATGTCAGAAGGACGCTGAAGTTCTACCTGGATAGAACAAAGGAGATTCTGAAGTCCGACATCTTGTTAGTAAACTTTGGGGATTCAAGGCCGGACTACCCGGCCTCAAAAGCCTCCATAGAAAGGTTGATGGTTGCAGCTATTCAAGAAGCTTACAAGGGGCAGAACAAAGAGTGTCCAGCAAATCATGCCCACGCCATCAGGGCTAAGCCTACCGCAGTGGCTTTCAAAAGGCCTGTGCCTTGGCAGGTCATCAGCAGGGCAGTGGCTTGGGCTTTACCGTCCGCTTTTTGTAAGCATTGTCTCGACAGCAGCGCAAGGTCAGACATGGATTTTTGCCAAGCAGTACTGAAAATCTATTTGCATAAGGCTGTAGTCATCTCTCCTCCGTAAAGGCTAATCTTCAGTTGTAATCGCCCATGGAGTATGGAGGAAAGGGGACAGGACGTAGGAGTAATTACAAGTTACTCACCATAGTGACAAACGTATGCCTAGTCCATAGTCCCCATCCCTCCATACGACCCTCCATTCATCCCCTTAAAAGATAGTTAATCAGTAGCTTAATATGGCGAGCGTGTAACAGGGGACTAAGGTGTGCAGTAGGGCCCCCAGCCGGTCCATAGGACTGGGGGTTTCCTAAACAGCACTTTAAGATGAGCAGCTGCACCCTTGAGATGGATGGGGATGCAGATTAATACTCTTGCCTGAAATCAATAATGACAACTCAATAGTTTGGCAAAGGGAGTCTGTTTAATGACAAGTACAAAAAACGGGGAGTTCATGAATATCAGCAATCGCTCGATCTTCCTTCTCGCTTCAACTCCAATTAATTTCAGAAAAAACACATCATTTATACCAAAAAGTCATCATCACTGACTTGTAATGCACAAAACCTAGCATGCAACTTGATTGGTTCTAAGAAGGTAACTTTAATATAGGTACTACATCTGTATATGGTAACAGGGAGAGGGGTTTGGATAAACAATGTCAGGTGGGGCATCTAAGCCCTTCCTTCAAAATGGCTACCGTAGAAGTCACTAAAGGTACGACGTCTCATTGGTTCTATTAACTATAGGACACTAGATTACACGGTCCACTATGATTGGGTTGGCATCAACCCCACTCATACTTTTCCACCTTCTTAACAGCGTACAGAATAGCCGGCCAGGTGCAGGGAGTTTGTTCCCTCCAATTATTGCTACAATCAATCATCACTTCAGTGGTAATGTGTCAATTATTTCTTTGTGGTTGGCCTCAAGGCTGCTTCTTGGTCTGGGAAAGTTAAGGCATCTATGCATGGCAAAGGTCCATGCGTAGTTGTGAGTTTCATCCCTTCTTTGTTGTCTGGTCACATCATTTTGACACCATGAAATCGTCTTATTCTTCATGCAATTTTGTGTATTTGATTTAATTCTGCCAGTCGTCTGCCATCTGTGGCTTATCTTGACCTTTCTGAACAGGATACTCTGTTCTTCTTCTCATTAATTGTATCCACTGTTGGTCTATTTCAGCTGATACGACCTTGGCTTCTTGGCATGATAACCTTCGTCTGAGTTTCTCTCCATCTTTAATTCTCGATTTGTTTGCGATGCTCTGCTCTTGAGACCTTTAGTAACCTTTGGTTGATTATGCTCTTGTGCATAGTGGAAGTATACTTAAATAAAGTGTTCCTTTTGAGGTAGATTTGTCTAGGTGGCGCTTGCCGCAATCTTACTACTAAGCATAAGCAAGCCTCACGATTTCTGTGCTTCTTGCGGTTCCTTGCATATGTACACATTTAAACTAACTGAATAGCTTCATCGCACATATGGCATAATTTCTGACATCTTGACATCAATTATTTCACTTTAGGCTCAGGATGTCACTTATTCATGGTGTTTCGTCTCTTTTCATCATTCACAGGTCGTCTGTCAATCAGTCCAGGTTCTTGTGACGCCATCATTCGTCTTCCTTTAGTACAGGGGTGCACAACTGATTTTGACAGAGGGCCGAAAGTACCTTACATGAGGGCTATAGTGGGCCGAAAAGTAAAAGTGGGCGGGGTGGTAGGCGGGACATGTCAGGAGGCTTTTTCAACCCCCAATTTGTATTAAACACATGGAAAAATAATGTTTTTGAGGGGTAGCGATTTTTATTGCATTTCAAACTTACATTTTTTACTACACATTTTCCATTGTTATTTATTTTGATTTAGTTATTGTATATCGTCTGTTTAATTAAATTATATATATTTTATTGACCCTTGATTGGACATTCCGTTATTTTGGACTGCTACAGTTTGCTGTTTGGGTTGCCCAAGAGGAGTATGGCCTTCGTTGAGTCAGGCTTCCTCAAAAAAGCAAAGGATGTACATCTCCTAACTGTGCCTGTTTTAGCTTTATTATTGAGTTCACTCTTGGAGTGCAACACTATGCCCCATGGCACCCTCACCCCCAACCAAACACTATGCCCCATGGCACCCTCACCCCCAACCCCAACCAAACACTATGCCCCATGGCTCCCACCCCCAACCAAACACTATGCCCCCTGTCCCTCACCCCCCAAGCAAACACAATGCCCCCTGTCCCTCACCCCCAACCAAACACTATGCCCCCTGTCCCTCACCCCCAACCAAACACTATGCCCCATGGCTCCCTCACCCCCAACCAAACACTATGCCCCATGGCCCCCACGCCTCAAGCAAACACTATGCCCCCTGTCCCTCACCCCCAACCAAATACTATGCCCCATGGCCCCCACGCCTCAAGAAAACACTATGCCCCCTGTCCCCCTCACCCCCAACCAAACACTATGCCCCATGGCCCCCTCAGCCCCAACCAAACACTATGCCCCATGGCTCCCACCCCCAACCAAACACTATGCCCCCTGTCCCTCACCCCCAACCAAACACTATGCCCCCTGTCCCTCACCCCCAACCAAACACTATGCCCATGGCTCCCTCACCCCCAACCAAACACTATGCAAGCATGCACCCATACTGACCCGAACCCCCCAAATCAGCACACTCTCAAACATGCACCCATACAGATCCGAACCCCCCACCCCCTAACTCGGCACACACACTCTCAAACATGCACCCATACAGACCCAAACCCCCAACTCAGCACACAAACTCTGAAGCATGCACCCATACATGCATCTCAACATACACAACACAAACACTCAAAAACAAACATTCATACACATCCGACAGACCCCTCACCCCCCATCGCAACATACACAACACAAACATACAGCAGAACAGACCCGACACACAAACACACAGACCACTTACCGGAGACGTGCTGGAAGGCAGGTAAGCTGGAACGCTGGCGAGGTAAGTGGAATCGTACTACGGCTGGCGTGGCAAGCAAGGCTGAAATGCCTTCCGGCATCAAGCCTTACTGGCCACGCCAGCCGTAGTGCTGGCACTCCATTGGTGCAGCACACACGCACTACGTGGCTCGTAGGAGTGACGTGGTGCGTGTGTGCTGAGCCAATGACGGCCAGTGTTTTGTCCGGCCCGGAAGACAACAAAGACTTTCCTAATTGAGGGCGGCCGATGCTGCTTGCAGGCCGCCCTCCATTAGGAAAGTCTTTGTGCCTCGCGGGCCGGAAAAAAGAGCATGGCGGGCCGCAACTGGCCCGCGGGCTGTATGTTGTGCACCCATGCTTTAGTATCTTTTTAGCTTCTTCAGGTATTTTATTCTGACACTTGTCATTCAGTCTAATGTGTTGATATGGTTTTCTCAATGGGTACCTTACTGTCCAGGTTTTCTTAGGTGTTGGTACTTCAACAGGTGCTGTTCTTCTGATAGGTACTGGACAGAGCCCAACTGCGGCTCTCTGCTGGTTTATTTGCTCATCATACGTCACATATTACGGCGTGAACGTTCCTGGTACTTCAAAATGGGAAGTTGGGGTGTGAATCGAGCTTGGCACCTCCTCTACAAAGGTGAGGCGCCAGAGGGCGGAGTCAGTGGACCACACGATCCTGGTTTCACACCTCTGCATGCATCTAAATTTAAAGGGGAACAGGATTTTTATGTGAAAAAGGGTTCAGTTCCCTTCTCTAGTGAGGGAGGCCCCATGCAAGTAGGCAGGAAAGGGTACTAATGACTAGGAGTGCGTTAGTCACTATGGTGAGTAACTTGTAATTTCTCATTATGGTCTCCCAAAACAGGGAGGGACACTGAAAAGGTGCTCGGATCTTGACACCTGTCTTGCCAAACAACGGGCAAGTTACACAATTTCTGCAGTGGCCTTCCAACTGAAAAACATCTTACTTTAGACTGCCTCTTTAGTCTCATTTACCCCACAGTGCCCTCTTAAAGGCACATCATGGGGTGACTGCAATAGGAAGGGCCTAACTGACTGGGGCACCACCAACTGCCTATGGTTTCCAAATGTAAACTATATAAGCCTACTAAACAGGGAAGTCGGCTTCCCAATGAGCTAGTTTTCAAAGAGCCTCACCCCACAAATGGGAATAGGCCTGCCTTCTCGGGTCTTCAAGGGAGGAATGCTTCATTTGACCATTTCTAAATTCCATTCATGAGTGCACCTTCCGCAAGTAAACTTTCCAAAGTGTCAAAATATTTTGTATATGTTAAAACTGACCATTACTAAGTGGGAATCACTGATTGAACCCCCCCCCCTAATATACAAACCCAAGAATATGTTGGGAGCACTAGAAATGTGGACCGACTGCACCTGATTGATATTCTTGAGCGTACCCTGCTGCCTATGCTGGTGTCTCATAGGACAGTGCCCCACTCTGTTGTACTAGGAAACCAGAGGAAGAGATGGAGATCCTTCACAGTTGCTCTAGGTACTAGAATTCTTTTTTTTTCAGGACAGTATGTTCTCTCTATTGACATTTTTCACCAAACAAATCCTTGGGAGAAAACCAACAACAACCTACCATTGAGTGAAACCACCATTGAAAAATTGAAACACACCCATCTTAACCTAGATGAACACGACATAACCAGAAACATATCCAAGCAAGAACTGATGCACCATCTAGAAATAGAACAAGCTATAGCGACCAATGAACCGAGAAGAAAATCCAGATTCACTCCCAATTTACAGGGAGACAATGTAATTGAACACTTCCAAAAGCTGTGACCAAGGGACTCCATGGAATGTAAGATGTTACGAAGAAGAAAAACAGAAGGTTTTTTTCCACAAAATGTCGGGCCTAGGGAAAAGAAAGCCCTAGACCAAGTAAGAGATGAAGAACATATAATAAAGGAAGCAGACAAGGGTGGTAACATTGGCCTCATGGACAAAGCAGACTATATCCAGATGGCCATCAACCATCAAGGGACACTTGAACCCTTGACGCTTAATCCTACTAGAGAGATCATCACAGAATCTAAAATGATAGTTGACAAATGGCCCAGAATAGGGCTACACTCCAGATCCCAGAAGGGAGACCAATTGTCAGTGCCATGGGCTGCATTACGGAACCAATAGCCCAATATATGAACAATATCACACTACATGCCTAAAATCCCCCCCTATGTAAAGGAAACTATGCACATCCTAAAGATCCTACAAGATCTGGAGTGGCACTCAAACTACTTACTTGTTACACTCGATGTGCAAGCTCTTTATATACCTATAGATCATGGGCTAGCATTAGGGGCAATGGATTTTACCTACGTGTAAGAGTCTGCACCTTTCTACTCACACTTGGAGATGTTGAAAGAATTGGCACTCCTTTCACTCTTGACGTTTTTTAGACATAAAAAGGGGGTTGCCATGGGAGCGAATTACGCCCCAGCCATAGCCAATCTCTTTATGGCTAACCATGAAAAAGTTCACGCTTCATCGGACAACTGGTACAACAGCAACATTGTGAAATGGACCAGCTACATTGACGATGCGATCATGATTTGGTCAGGGACCAAAGAGGAACTTGGCAAGTTCAACACTTACCTTAACTCCAGTGATTTTGGTATCTTTCTGACATTCAAATATCGGGAGACGAATATAGACTTTCTAGATCTTAGTATCACTGTGATTGAAGGACAACTAGACACAATGGGCCTCATCACCATCACACTTCTGCTTGCCATCCCAAGGACAAAATGTGTCTCAAGGGTAGATTTTCGGTTGCTGGACCTAGATTGTGGAATAGCCTTCCTTTGAATCTAAGAAAGGCAGGTCCTTTCTGGCATTCAGAGCAGGCTTAAAGACTCACCTCTTTAAATAAATGGTTCCTACCTCGTGATCTTAATGATACCACTAGCTAGGTGTTTGATTCTGCACTCAGTCCTTCTTTTGTCATCTGCGGCAGGATTCGATTCAGTTTGTTGTGTGCATGCTTATAAATGCTTCAAATCACAAGTCCGGCGTTAATCCAGCGCAATTTCTGCAAAGCATAAATAGCGTTACCACAGGGTTCGTGCAGCGCTATTAGTGCCACAGTATCCAGTTAAAATTTCGAATGAACAATTTCGAATGCATTTTTGTCGTCAAAAAAAATGTCAAAATGTCGAATGTACTTTTTAAAATTTAGTTTTTTTGGGTTTAGTTAGTAAAAAAAGGTCAATAAAAAAAAAAACAGGGGGTTGGCGGGAACCACCCCATTAAAATAAAATAATAATAATAATAATAATAAAAAAATAGAGAAAAATGCATTTGAAATTGTGACATTCGAAAATGTCACTATAAACCTAGTGCCACATCACAACCTGGCCTGAACACCTGCCCAACTCTGGAGGTAATGCTATTAGCGCCCAGTGGAAACTGTGCCAAAATGAGGGCTACCACTGAAATCCCAGCACTATCGCCACGACCCCAGCACTATTGACGCCGGCGTAAATTGCTTCATCGCCGGAATGGGAAGCCTTGCGGTAGCCATTTTCAAAAACGCAATCCATCAAATGTCTCTACTTCCTGCAGCCATCCGGTCCTGGAAAGAAGTCCAAATGTCTCAGGAGAGGATCAGAGGCAAGGTGGCAAAAAATAGTCTGCAGAAACCCACATTTTTGCGAGAGGGAGCTGGTGGTCCTCACAGATTAGATCATTGCCCTCTGTGGCAACGTAAGATCACAGGACACCACTTGACAGCCATCTGGCATGCCATCGGCCAGAAATTTACTGCAGTGGCAAGTGTACCCCGTGACGGAGAGGACTGCCACAAGGGTGGAATGACCTGAGGGTCTTGGTGCAGGGATTGCTTTTGCAACACTGCCAGGAGTCCCTGGTGACTGGAGGAGGCACTGTGGAGCCACTGGTTCTCACCTCCTGGGAGGAAAAGTGCAGCGGTGTGGGTGAAGGTAGGTGCCAGCAGCCAGGTGGTGTGTCAACCCCCCCCCCCCGCCCGCCAATCAAGTGCATGCTCAAATGACAGCAAAGCATCAGATGCCCCAGTGGACAGGGACACAGGTCAGCAGACCCAGAAGCTGGCCATGCCAACATGGCGGTGTGACATGGTGGCACATCAGCCGCCCTCCACAGTAGCCATGGGGCAGAGCACCCCTCAGCGTCACAGCAGCAGAAAGTGGTGACGAGACCTACCAAATGCCATGCACACCACCCCTCTGCTGGTGCACCCTAGTGCCATTGGGATTGTGGCGTGTGAGGGGCCACGACACTGCAACAGTCACACCAGCATGTTGCGTGCCCAGTGTGCCCACCCCATGTTGGCATGGCAGACAAGCCACAGGGAAGTACACATCCCCTTACACTGACATGTGCACAGCTTACTAATCGCTGCACAGCAGTGCCCCATAGAGCCATGCCAGTGTAAGCCCCCACCATCCGAGTGCCACCTGGGGAGGGGTGCATCATGGCCACAGAAGGACCACAAGCATGCATGCCATACAGCAGCTGCCCCAGCCTGGACACCATGCCCTCCCCACACATCGGCCAAAGTCAAACTGGCCATGTGTCTCAAACACATTGCTACAAGCATCCCAATGAGGCTGGGCCCCCATGCAATCTCCCTTAACAAACCTTGCCCATTGGCCCAAACGTGTGAAGTTACACTCTGTACTATAGCAAATGTGTCTGACATTTCCTATGCCCCATACAGGCATTCGCGCATCACCAGAGGCATCGGAGGAGGTTGTTGCAGGCCCACCTGGGAGTGTCGCATTCAGGCCCTCATGATCTGCCACCACCCCTGCAAAGGCCCAGTCGGGCTATGCCGAGGTGGATGTCCTGCTGCGGGGCACCGCAACACAGCAGGGTCAAGCCAACGTCCAATCCACAGCCCACCAGAACCAGCGCAAGGCACCCTGCACCCACTCCGCAGCTGGTGGGTCAAACACTGAGGCCACACCTTCTGGCAGTGCGACTGTGGAGGCACAGGGGAGAACCAGCCCGGTGTCACACCTACAGAGCAATCACAAACCCTGAAGAGCCTTCCAGGCCGCCAGCGTCAACAGACTCCAGAGAGTCCTCGCCGCCACCAGCGTGCTCGTACACCAGAGCCGGATGATGAAACCCCCTCTTATGGCTCTCCTGAATACAGTCCAGGGCCACTGCACAGCCCCAACCCAACATGGGTGCATTCCATGGCTGCAATCACATTAGGCAATTGGGCTATGGCATATCACTTTGTCTTCATGGCAATGACGTGGGCTGGGGTGTTGAGCAGTGCAATGTGGTGTTGCACATGCCACAGGAGGGCATCCAGCAACTGGGTAAGTACTGCGCAGAATGTGGGCTGTGCCATGCCGTGCATCATGGCCACAGAGTGATGGAAGTTGCCAGTACCTAGTGTTAAAACGTATTTTTGAACTTTGACCTGGTGGGCAGAGGTTCAAAATGCCAGCCTGGTTTCTTGGAACAGGGTAACCTTCTGGACAAGCAAGACCAATGAAGGTAGCATTGGCGGCGGTCAAGACTAGGTCTCAGGAGGGGTGAGAGTGACGGAAAGACCTCAATGAGCACACAGAGTAAAGGACACTTACAAATCACTCAGTCAGGTGTATATATATTAAAAATACAAATACATTTATTTCAAGGCCTTTGAGTTTCAACACACAAAATCACAGTAATACTTCGAAGCCAACACAATCTTATCAATATACATATATACAAGACAAATGGGGTCTAAAGGTTTAATGCACAAAATGGGCCCACAACCTAAAAGGGGAAGGAAAATGCAGTGCAAATAGTCTTTAGTCCCTTCTGCATCAAACACAAGCCTAACTGAGAGGCAGTCCAATCCCTCAGAAGAGTGGAGCCTATCGCTCAAATGTACTTGTAATGCAGATGGGCAAAACAGCATCTCCTCAGGGATCTGTAGCAGCTCAGGAAGGTGGGTGAGGTGATGAAGAATAAGTTCACACTGTTCGTGGAGGGTCTCCCCAACAGGGCAGAACAGGTTCCAGAGTTGGGAATAGTTCGCTAGTTTGCACTAGCAGTAGAAAGGAGAAGGGCCCTCAGGGGCCACGCGTGCATATAAATGGATGGATGCGCTACGGGCTACCGGTAAGGGTTGCAGTTACTCACTGACCCCTGGCGCACTCCCAACCAATTTTCGGCAGTCAAGTCCACTTCGGTTACAGGTTCAAATGTGGCAATCTCGCGGCTCTGTGGCTTTCAGCGACGAAGATACAGCGTTGTTTTTTTAAAAATACATTTTAATTTTTTTTTTTTAACAACACACAACAACAAAAGGAAAATAACCATCACACCCGACATTTCGTTCACCGGCATTTTAGCAATCATTTATATGTTATTAATTACTGTCTTCCCTTTAACTCGGGCTTGCACTTCCGTTCCTTGGATTATCTTTCTCTTGGGGCTAGTCCCCTTCCTCGTTCTCATTCGTATCACATTCGCTTGAATTAGTATTGGAGGATCCCGACATTGTGACCACCATTTGCCTCCAAGCTATCAGAGAGCCCCCTTCCTCATCCTCCCCCCTATTGGCTGCCTTGTACCATGCCACTGTCTCCGCATCTGCCCATTTCAGGAGATTGTTCGACCATGCTTCTAGCCTGGGCCTGTGAGCTGCTTTCCAGCCCATTGCTATTCTCCTTTTGGCTAGGATGTACGCCAGGTCCTTGAGTTTGCTGACATGTTTCAGGTTGCGCGGTCTGGTGAACCCCCCCAGCATGCATGCCCATACGGATTCCACATCTAGCTTAATTCCCTTGTCCGATAGTTGCAGCTTGACTTCATCCCAGAATTTCATGCACAGAACATATGGATCATCCCAGCATCCACCTCCCCGCACTTGGGGCATTTTTGTACTTCAGTGCCACCAAATCCAGCGATCCTTTGGGGGGGGTCATGTGCGCTTTGTGTGTGACGTATAATTGAATCTGTTGCAGCCTCGCGTTCCTAGACACCTTTTCATGGTATTTTTGGGCTCTTTGCCACTGCCTGTCCTGCATTGGTATCCCCGCTTCCTCTTCCCAGTCACGCCTGGGCTGGAGCAGCTCCCCGCCAACTCTAGTTCTCATCAGTTCGTAGATCCGGGATACCTCGTGCCCTCCCTCTGAGATGTACCTCGTTTCTATGGCAGTGTCCGGTTGTTCTGCCAATACTGTTTCGGGCCACCTTTCTTTCAACTGCTTGATTATTCTAGAGTAAGTAATATATTGCCCCGGGTGTACCCACGTGTCATCAACTAGCGTTTGGAAATCCAGTGCCTTCCCTCTTGCCATATGTCCCCCAAGGTCGCCAGGCCCACCGACTACCAGTGTTTGCGGATCCCTTTCCTCAGTTGTTCATCCGCCTCACATAGCGCCGCCAGCGGTGCCTGCGGGGAGCATGGGGCTGGGTTTCCCACAACCTGGCACGCCTTGCGCCATGTCTTCCTGCCCCAGTTCCAGTAATCTCGGTTGCCTGTGCAGCTTGGTTTGGGCAGCCATATTACATCTTTTAGGACATAAGGGTCGCATTCACCCCTTAACAATCTAGATTCAGCCGTCTCGTCTTCCGATAGCCATCTCGCGACATATTGTAGCTGCCCCGCCAAGTGGTATATTTCAATGTTCGGCAGGTTTATTCCCCCCCCTGTCATACGTGCTCTGTAGTTTCCATAGGGCTACTCTGTTTCTAGAGTTATGCCACAGGAAGCCTCTACACAAGCTCTGGAGTTTAGTAAATTAGCGTTTGGGCACCATTTACGGGATGTTTGCAAAAAAGTGCAGTAGCCTTGGCAGGACCACCATCTTGAGCAAGGCCGCTCTTCCTACCATGGCCAGGGGGAGCTTTGCCCAAAACCCCATGCTTTTCTTGGTGCCTTCCACCGCCCTCTCCGTATTATATTTATGCTCGTCTGTGGCCTTTTGATATATATTAATCCCGAAGTATTTGAATGTACTAGTCTGCCAGGCTATCTCCAGAATAGGCAGATTCTCCCTTGGGACTCCTCTGTATGCTCCCAGGGGGAATATACACAATTTTTTGGGGTTCACCGCTATGCCCGACAGTTTCGCAAAGCGCTCTATCACCTCTAGGATATAGTGCAAGTTTTCCTCTGGGTACCGCAAGTATAGCAACATATCGTCCGCATATAATGATATCAGATGCGGTCGATATATAGCATCGGGGACCATGGGCAGCCCTGTCTCGTGCCTCTACTGAGTTGCAATTTTTCAGAAATTATCGCTCCAGTTTTGACCCTGGCTGTTGTGGAGCTATAAACCATCTTCACCCATTGCAGGTACCCTGGTCCCATCCCATATTCTTTTAAGGCCGCCATCATACATGTCCATCTCACTGTGTCAAAGGCTTTTATTGCATCTAATGAGACTATTGCTATTTCATTTGGGTTGTCTTCTGCCTGTTCAATGACATGGTGGAGCCTCCTATGGTTGTCGGATATACTTCTTCCTGGGACGTATCCTGTCTGGTCTGGGTGTACGTTTATTTATAACACTCTTCAGCCTATTCGCCAGCACTACCGTAAGAATTTTACTGTCCTGATTTAGCATGGATAGGGGTCTGTACGACCCGCAATATGTGCTTGGTTTGTCAGGTTTGAGCAGCGGAATAATCATTGCTTCCCTTAGGGATTCTGCAAGTCTCCCTTTTTCAAAGGCCTCATTTAGCATTGCCAACAGTGGGGGAAGCACTTCTTGTCTGTATGTTTTGTAAGATTCACTGGGGGCCCATCTGTCCCCGGGGCTTTGCTCGTGGGTAGTTGAGTTACCACTGTCTAATTCCTCTATGGTGACTGGGGCCTCCAGGTCCTCCCTATCTTCTTCGTTCAGTTTGGGCAATCCTATGTCTACTAGCGTCTCCTGAGACTCCTGCTCCATAGTCTCGCCTGCATCTTCATAGAGGCGTTTATATAGAACCTAAGGAATCCCTCATTCGTGCTCTCCTGGGTGTTCCGGACCTGGCCTGCTATAGGGTTCTGGGTTCCCCACAGATGACTCTGACCTCAGGTGAAGTTCCAGCAACTTATTTAAGTTCCAATACATTGTGATGATCATATAAGGTCAAGTACATCTGGGTTCAGGGCAACATACACCTGCATCCTCCCAGGTAGGCTTACATCTCTCAACTGACCCACATAGAACCCTTGAATCATACATCAACATTCTCAGAACCCAGATTCTGTGTCACTCACTCAGCATTCTTCTCCTTCTGCACAAGCAACAAAGAAACCTAATCACTACACCTGCCTCCCCCACTATCTCTCTAATTGCTGGTCATGGTGTCTCGTTCTTGTATAACCATGCGAGGAGCCTCCCAGGTCTCCCCCCCCACATGTTGCCTTTCAATATATTTTTTATAATTTAGGTTACATAGCCTTCCCAAGTCTGTTGTAGTTGACTCGCCTGTTTGGCGTCTTCTTGTGAGGTGCTCCCTCTTCTCATAATTACTTCAATTTTCTTTTCTGTCACCCGTAGCTCCCGCTCTATGCCCCCCTGGAGCCCTCTGGATTTAGATATGGCCGCGCCTCTCATCACCACCCTGAAGGCCTCCCATAAGGTTCCTTCTGACTCCACACTTCCTGTGTTGTTTTCAAAATACTGGATTATCTCCTCTCGGAATGCTGTCCTTCAGTGCCTCCGCTCTGAGCCTCCAAGTTGGGATCCTGGCTCTGGGGGGCTGGTGTCGCCACTCCAGGATTAGGGGAGAGTGATCTAATAGTATTCTTGCGCCCGTCATTTTGCATGCAAGCCCTGGCATGGCGAACATATAGTCCAGTCTGGTGCACAGGTTGTGTGGGGCAGAGTAGTGGGCGTAGTGCCCATCATTGGGATGTTACTGCCTCCATATGCCCACCAGCTCAAAGTCTCTCAGCAGGGTTAGTAGCATCTTCGCTGCAGGGGTGGGCCTAGCTAGTTTTGTCCACTTTGGGGTCCAGCATCCAATTAAGTCCCCCCCACCCCCATATTCCTGCGCCTTCCATGTGGGGGATGATGGCCACTGTATCTTGCTTGAGGCTTATGTGTTTATAACGCACAGTTCTCTGTTTTCTAGCAACCCCCGAATCGCTACCATCCTCCCGTCCGGCTCCACCGTGGCATGCAACTTCTGGAAAGGGACCATGTGGCGCCACCCAAATAATCACCCCTCTGGCGTAAGCCGAGTACGTTGCTCCCATGGTGGTGCCTTTCCAGTATTTCTTTACCACCGCTAGTTTCTCTTTAGTGAGGTGGGTTTCTTGCAGTAAGGCTATATCTACCTTCTGCCTTCTCAGGTACATCATTACCTTATTCCTTTTCTGGTAGCTGTTGAGGCTTCTGACGTTCCAGGTTAGTATTTTAAGGTCTCCCATTGTCGTCCATGTCTCATCTCTTCCCCCCTCCCTCCCTCCTTACCCTACCCTCCAAGTTTGTTTGGCGTGGATGTAAGCCTGTTCCCCTTCCAATATCAACATAACCCCCCCCAACCCTCCAGACTCCCCAACTAAATACACTGCATAACTCCCTCCCCTCCCTCCACCCTTCCCGTTCCCAACTGTTGCCCAGCTCCATCCCTGGATCTCCGGCCTTCCTGCATTTGGTACCTATTTGGCAATGCCAATACTAGGGACCCAGCAGGGGGTTTTCACACTAGCGGAAACCCGACTATCCGATCTATGGGGGGTAGAAGAGTGGGTGTATCGTGTCTCCTGCTACTATGCCACATCGCTTCATGCTCATGCAGTACTGCATGTTTGGCGTGCGGCGCTGCCTTTCAATGTCTACATTGCCCTATCTTATATTCAAGTCCCAAAGTCATAGTTTATACAGCACCTCTGCTTCGGGATTGAGCCTCACTTCTCTGTGTTGTCCCCTTTCCGGCCTTCTGCTCCCGACAGACAGTTCTGGGCATCCAACCACTCCGTCGCCTCTTCTGGGGTCTCGAAGAACAGGGCTTTGTTGTTGTGGAACACCTTCAGCCTTGCCAGGTACATAAACATATATCTGAAGCCTGCATCATGCACTCTTTTCCTTCACTATCCCATGGTTCATTCGCCGTCTCTGCACCGGTAGTGTGTAATCTGGATGCGCCGTGATGGACGCGGAAGCTCTCTGTATTGTGCCTCTTTTCCGGAAGTGTTGATGTATTTTCTCTCCATCACGGTAGTTCAGAAATTTTGCGATTATTGGTCTTGGAGGGGGTCTTCTTGAAAGAGCTCTGTGTGCTCTCTCCACTGCAAACCCCTGGGTGAACGTGCCTCCTCCCATCTCCTGGAGTAGCATGGTCTCAATGTAGTCCGTGGTGTTGGGGCCTTCCACACCCTCCGGGAGGCCCACTATGCGTACGTTGTTCCTTCGGGCACGTCCTCTGCTTCCTCGGCTCTGTTTTCTAGGTTGCTCACTTGCTGTTTCAGTACGTGGATCTCCGAGGCATGGGACGCGCGAGCTGCCGTGTTTTGGATGTTTATGTCTCCAGCTCATCAGTGCGCTCCGCTATTTTCTGTACATCTTGTCTAAGTAGGTTGACTTCCTCTTGCACTGCCCCCACTTTGAGTTCCTGCGCTGCCTTAAGTTCGGCTGTAGCTGCTTCCAGTTTGGTCTCCCACGTCGTCTTCAGGTCCGCAATTGCGTCTAGGATCTGTTGGTCATTGCGTGTAGGGGTTGCATCCATCTGAGAGTTTTTCTGTGTTCCTGGCACCTTCCGCTGGCTGTGGGGTCTTCGTATATTTCTCCATCGTGGGTTGCTTCCCTTTTAGTTTAGGGAAGTTTGGACGCCATTGTGATTTTTAGTTTGTTCCAGTACTCTGCCTGCGCCAGGAGTTGTCTGAACTTGTCCTCGCTCCGGGGACTACAGCTGTATCACCTCCGCTACAGGGGCCTTTGCTATGGGTTCTTAGTGGCCTTCCTTTCTATTTTCGGCAATATGGGCACACTTGCAGTGTCTCTAGGCGTCCTTGCCTCGTGTAGTCCTAGTCTGTGGACCTGTTATACGGGGTTGCGCTGGCTTGTTTGCCCTCCTTCTTGTTGTGGAGCCTTCCAGTGGTCCTGGCCAGGGCCCGGATGTGTATGCAGTTAATGAAACTCCTGTAGTTTTTAGTGGTCACGTTCTCATCCTCAGCGCTTTAGCGCTCCTTCTTAGGCCATCATGTCCAGGTTTCTGTGTCAGAACTACTTTACCGGGGTCTGGGTTTCTTTTGTGTACTACCCCGCTTCCTTGGGGCCCCTCTCACCGCCAGCCCTTACTATTGTCTCCTTCTCTTTTCTAGGTGTGGGTTCCTGTCGCTCCCACTGAGTCTCCAGATCTCTGACCTCTCAGATGGTGGTCTGTGGCGCTGTTACCTTCTCCGTGTGAGGCACTGTCCATGTGTTTGCAGGGGGCTCCTTAGCTGGTCTCTTGAGTTCTGACCCCTCTGTGCAGTGCTGATCCCCGTATGCCTCCATAGCCCGGGCGCCTTGCTTGCTTAGCCTTGCCTCCTTTGATGTGCTGCTGCCCCTTTGTGTTTTGTGTTGGAGTTGGAGTCGGGGGAGGGAGTGCTGAAGTGCACTGCCCTGCCCGTAGAAGGCGTGGGGTGTCATGGGGCCCCCTGTTGTATCTCACTTCAGCTATGCTCCACTTCGTAGTTTATGTGGGATGGAAGGAACCCATCCCTGATCAAATCCCTAATGCTCGTGCTTTATGCTAGAGCTCCCGGGCAGCTGTGAGCCCCGCCGAGGGGCACGCTCCACAGAGCACTCCAGTACGAATTTGCCAGGGGCACCTGCATTGGCACCCGCTGGCTAAGGGAGTGGGAGTCTGACAGCCCTGGGTGGGGGGGGCTAACGTTAGCAGCGCGGGTAGATATGGGTGTATGGCTCTTCGGCTGGGGCCGCAGCAAAGACTTAGACGGGGGGGCGGGCCGCATTTCAAACGCCGGTGCTCCAGGCGTATCTGTTGTGTTCTCCTGCCCGGGGCGTGCGTCTGGGCCGGTCAGGCCGCCGCTGCCTTAATTGTGTTGGCACCGCGGGCGGTGCACTGTGCATCAGTGTCCTGTGTGCCCGCTCATCTTCAGTGCGCTTTCTGCTGCTCTCCGGTCCTGCACTGGCGAGCGCATTCTTCGCGTCCCTCAGCGGGGGCTCAAGGTGCCGTCCAGCCACCACACATGTTCATATTCCTGTGGCGGCGATTGCTCATTTATTGCTGCTCGGGTGCTGGATAGGGCTTCATGTCAGTTTTTGGTGCACCATTCACAGCACGGTGAGATCTACGGAACCCGCTTTCCGTTTTCTTTGTTCTCTGAGTGGCCATTTTGGCTGGGCGTCTTCATTGGCTCAGAATTTTTCTGACGCCTCTAACTCCTCTCTCCCAGCTCGGTTCAAGCTCCAGCATGGCGCACCACCGCCGCTCTTCTTCCTACAGCTTTGGATTGGTTTTAGTGATTTTTTAGTTGCCTTGGTCAACCAGGTATCGCAGGATTCCTTCCGGATCGGCAGGAGCATTAGAGCCACACGATTTCTTACATGGCCAGCTGGCCACGCCCCCCGACGAAGATACAGCGTTGATTCCCAAACAGGACAGTGGCGATTTCTCAGTTCCTGGTGAATGGATCAGACCAGTTCTGCTGTAGCAGGCTTCAGGGCACAGAGAGCCACAGCTGCAATGAACTTGGGCGACATGGTAACCGCGTATACTCCGATTCGGTCGCACTCACTTAACTCCAGACCTGGGAACGCCAAGTGTACAGAATTCGGTGTGAGAGTGCCTTGAACACAGTGCTTCTGATGTACCAATTATCAAGGGCCTTCTGGAAACGGTATCAGGGCAAAACCCCTGCGCAAGCTGGTCCGCCCACTGGTTGGCCCAGGGACCCTTCCGAGAAGGCTTACTTGCAGGGTTTAGAATAGTTGGTCCCACTGTTCTAATGGGTGGAAGCATCTTCGCAGACCGTCTAGGACGACCAGATGCAGAGGGGTCCAGCGAGACGACAGGGGGCTCAGGGTGCCATACCTTCCAGCGGTTCCTCGATTCGGCTTCTTAGTTTCAGGATACTTGGATCCTATCCTTCGTTCAGTGAGAACTCCAGAGATAGACATGGTATGGGTTTTTGGAGCCTTCTCTTATCCAAAATCTCCTTCGCAACAAAACGAAAAGGACCCAATTGGAGATCTGCTCACATACAGGCATACCATGTGTGGACCAATCACGGACCACAGTGGTCCCAGGCATTCACAGCACACAAGACTCTCTGGCACTGAGGATGTGTGTTGGAACCAGACAGTCCAGCCCACATCCAGGAAAGCTTGGCGTTTCACGGGAGAATGCATGCCCAAATAAGGACTGACCCGGGTCGGCTCGACCTGGGGAAGGTGAAGGGGAAAGATGGCCAAAGGACAGGACAAAGAACCTTGTGTCGTGGCCATTTTGGAGCCAGGCCACCTATTCGTGCCAAACGCGGTAACCGTGGTTTACCTGGCAGGAAAGGGTTACAAATATACGAAATGATGAGCTGCCATCAGCCCTGTCCAAGACACATCTGCACTTCTCCTAAATAAAAATCCTTCAAGTATCTAGGGCCTTTCGAAATGACTGTTAGACCCAAGTGCACTGTACTGTAAGGTACTTCGTGCACTTGTTACATGTTGCAGAAAAGTTGCAACATTGACAAGGACTAAGGGAAACAACGTCTTCCAGTACTGACTGTCTTGAAGGGCATGCCAGTTTCCCCATAAAAATTGAACGAAAAGCCCAGGGGAGTGCAGCAGAAGGCTGTTCTCCTCTGGTAAAGTCAGACTATGGTGTTTAAACAAAGCAAAAGGTTGGGTGGTACACAACTGGAAGGAGAATTACACATGAAATGGCAATCTTTCCTAACACCTAGGAATTGTAATACTGACACTAGCTTGAGCAGTGGTGGCACAGTTGTACGGATATTTATCCTGCTCCCTATGTCCTCATGTATTGTACTGAGCAGCTCAGTAATGGTCCTCCCTGTTGAGGTGGTACAGGGTCGCCAACTGGGTGTCAGTGAGGGTCCACTGTGAGGGCTTGACCCTGGCGATGGGTGCATGCCTTTCTTGTGGTCTTCTCCTCCGCCTCCCCCCACTCCCCTCTACTCGCTGTGCCCTGGCCTGGTTGTCCTGTATCTCTACTTCCAGACGTAGCTTTAGCAGCTGCCTATCCCAGCTCACAGTGGCTTGTGGCAGCATGGTGTTGGAAACAGTGTTTGGGCTAGGAGTGTGCCTTATTGAGCCCTCTGTAGTGGATTGGTATCACCTGTGGCTTTATTTCAGGCACCTGTGTTAATTTACTTCCAGCTGGAGGCAATTGTTCTGTGTCTTCGGCAGTATTAGCGCCGGTTTTCGACACTAATACTGCCAAACATGGACTTGTGATGCTACTGTGTTTGCGCCTTGCGTGGCTGTCTGTAATAGCCCCGGCTGTAATTATGCTGGCAGCTTTTGCAGTCTGCGGTATCTGCGCCGGCTCTTCATCCGGCAGTGCGAATTGGCGCCGTTAATTCCGTTTCCACCACTTTTAAGGTTTACCGCCAGACTGTTTGTGTTCTTCCAGCATGTTTGCATGTGGATTGCTGTTTAGCTTGATATAGTTGCCAGGAAGGTTTAGGTGGTTGTCTGCCATTTCTATGTAGTCTTGTTTATTCATCACCGCAACGTTGCCTCCTTTATCTGCTTCTTTTATTTTGATGTTACTTTCATTGCGTAGCTGTTGCAGTATCGGGAGTTCTATTTTTCTGAGATTGACTCTCTTATTCTGGTATATAATTCCTATGTCTTCTAGTTTATGTAGATCAATTATGACCGCCTGTTGGAAGGTGTCTATGTAATTTTCTGCAGATAGTTGGGGCGTGAATTAATATTTCTGTTTGCGTTCTGGGATATCCATTGTGACAGTTTCTATTGCCAGCTCCGCCATACAGTCTCTTTTGCTGTTAGCATTGTCTTCGTCTAGAGTACTCAACACGTATAGGTCATTGAGGTCTCCTAGTATTAAAGTACTTGGTTGCTTCTTATGTGCTTGTGGTTTGTATATTGTTATTTAAGTTTGAGTCCTCATGTAAACTTGAACAGGTGTATTTGGATGTCTACAAAATTGTGACTTGCCGGTGAAAATGAGCGACTTCTGTTTAGGACTTGTATCTCTGTCGGTGTCAATTGTTTGTCTGAGGGTTTCATGACTAGATTTTGTTGCTCCCCTGTCACTCTTGCTTCTGTGATTGGGATCTTGTCCGTCTTCGGTCTGTTTCTTTTTCTGCTGTTTGTCTGTTCTTCCGCCTCTTTTCTGTCCGTTGGGCTTCCTATATTTGTCAATGGCACCGCAAAAAGTACAGTTTGTCTTGGTTGTTGTTTGATGCGGTTTGCTTTTTTATGACATTTGATTTGCTCTAAAGGAGAGTTTGTTAGTGGTTTGATCAGTGCCAGAGCTCTCACTCTGATCTACCATTTCCTCTGGTTCACTTTCAACATATGAACTCGCTGGTGAGCTGTTTGGAGTGCTTTCACAAGACTTTATGTTCTGGTCATATTTGGCTTGGTATGTGGTTAGGGAGAATTCTCTTATAAGGCTAATTTCCCAAACCTAGTGAGTCCCCCAGCAGCTTTGCTGGATTTTTGGGGTTCGTTTTTTTCTCCTGCTAAGAGTGAGACTCTCTTCCTCCCACTCTTAGGCATGATTTGAGGTATGTCTTTGACTTTTTGTGTGCTTATGGGCTATGGGGTCTTTTACTCCATAGGGTATCATCTGTTTTTGTGTATGTGTTACACAGCACCCTCAGTGCAGTGACACAGGGGTGTCATAGTGACCCCCAAACATAGACTCCATACCCTGGGACTGACTACTGTCTCCCAGGGCATGTAAAGTCACCATTGACTTTACTAGTCCAAAATTGTGAACAGAACCAGTACAAACCATCATATTGTGGAAGTACTGAAAGGGGTTAATTCGATTGCCCCTGGGTCTGTTTTCAAGGGGGCACTGTCCAGAGTTTCTGGCTGGTGGCAGTGGTTAGCACGCAACATATTCCACCTGAATATTTCCTATGGGATTTTCCCATTGATTTTAAACGCACCACTTTTTGGTGCAATGTTAAAGATACCGCCGGTTTATTTATTTAATATTAAATCACCGGTTGGGGCTTTTTGCCAGAACTCTTTTCTAAAATGGCGTTCGTGTCTGTCTCTAACTCCAACCAAGGTCGGGCCCTTTGTTCCACTTTTTGGCGGGCTTCTCCACAGAAGCCCTCCAACTGGTGCCAATCTGTCTGGGTTCCACAGGATGTGTGGGTGGGGGAATTGGCACCCTGGACTGCGTTGCCTTAGCAACCCAAGTCGCACTCTGTTCTGATTGGGCCAGTGGTGAGCCGCCCGGCTCACCACTTAGCATGTTTGAGTGACAGCTAGGCTGTTGAATGGGGGTTTTTCTGCATAAAAGGAGGGCTTTAGGGAATGGAACTTCAGAAGTCACCACCGGACCTAAGAAATCCGAAGAGGGGAGAAGCTGAGCCTTCGCAACGATGACACCACCGGTGGAGCCCTGCTGCAACGCCCTCACCACTTTCCCGACGACAAGAGAAGATCTTCGGTTGAAAGAGTCTTCTTCCTCTAAACTGGTGGGATCAACCAGTTTGCCATTTCGCCTTCCAGGACGTCTCTTGGGCGAATCGCCTGTGTCTAGCACCCCGGCAGCCGGATAGCCAAGCTGCACCACTGTGACCGCGAATACCAGGAACACACCTTTTCACCGACGAACTCCGCGGGTGGTTTCTTCCCTGGGCAGTGCAACGACTCCAATTTTCCTCCTCGACGAGATCCTCTCTTCCCCTGGTTGAAACCACGAACTGCACCCGCTGCCAGGAACAACTGCCACCGCTGGAGCTTCCTCACTCTTTAAGGAACTGTGTTCTACCTGGCCTCCCTTTCTTCGGTTTGCCCAAGGTGACCCTTAAATCATTGGCTTTCCAACTGGGTTGGCCCCCAGACCTTCTAACTTTGTCTTTTGAACCACCCCAACCTCTTTTGAACATTTCTACAAAGACTTGAATGCATTGCTAAACCGTGTGATCTTGGGCCCATTTCGCCTTGCTCCATTCAAAGTGGGCCTGGCCTATGAACTTTGGCTCTACAGTATACCCTGCCTTCAGTAACTTGATTTTGTCTCTTAAGTGTTGGGAACTGTTTTTTTTTTTTATGACCTGCCTTTTGCTCTCCATTTAACCTAATTATTGGAGTGCCATCTGAGTTACACGCTCACCTCTGTTTTGACAAAAAGTGGTGTTTTAGTAATTGCTAAGGGAGGTGTAAATACTTTTCTGATTGTGTTGGAACTTGCTTTTGATTAATAGTGCTAGTGTATTTCCTAAAGTGTGTGTTAAATAAATAATTATATACTTTTGATACAAAGCTCTGGTCAGTGTTTGCTTGTTCTACTGTGTTTTTAGCCCTATTGTGTATCCTCTGTATACTGCCTAACTCTTCTTGAGAGAAGTCTGACTGCTCGGCCACAGCTACCAGGTAAATCTGGGTGGTACAGACTGCTACCAATTGGGTTTACTGCTTACTCCTGTAGTCTTAATCTTCTTGGAGTGGTCCCCAAGGGAACTGCACAGCATTCTACCTAACATATGTAAAGACCCTATTTTCCCGATAGTCTGTCATCTTGAAAGAATGTGGAATTTCCTCATTTTGACTTCAACTTGGTGTGTTTTTTAAAATATTTTGTACATGGTTCTGTAGTTTTTTTTCTTTCTTTGGTTTCTGCGGGCGCCTCATATTCCTCAATTTCTTTCTTGACTTCATCAATGAGTACCACTAGTCTCGCATGTGCTCTTTTGGCATGTTCTATTAGGAGAAGCATCATTGGCGTAGAGCTGTGGAGGTGGGGCCACACATACCATTCAAACCTTAGGTAAGACAATGTGTGTATGTATATATATATATATATATATATATATATAATATTTCTGAGGCTTGTGGAATCTGCTTAGATCACATGTTGTGCATAGGCCGACATCTAGTGGAAGCTGCGAAGTATTAGAGTTTGTTTTTCGAAACTCAAAGTCGACACAGGGCGTGCCAGTAATACTATCCCAAGTGTGATGTCAACTGTACCCATGATCCCTCAAGCGTGTAGAACCCTCAGATTGTTTTTTCCGCCAAACTGATTGGAAGCATTCCGCGGAGTTCCCTGGCTTTTAGCCATAATTTTGCAAATATTATCATATTTCCCCGTTTCTTACATCCCCACGTCGAGTCACCGAATATCGAAACTTGACGCCGGACCGGAGAAGAAAACAACCGTCGAGAGCTTCACAACAGACTTTGGGCCTCGGAAGGCCTCTGGCCTCGGCCCGGGACTTGGAAGGCCTCTGGCCTCGGCCCTTCAAGTAGGGAGAGTGGGGGGTGGTACATACTCTACACTCACATATATTTATATATATCATTCCTACACACAGCCCACTGCCACAGGGTGCGTATGGAGGGTACCCCTTTCCAATTTTTCCCCAAGTGCAACCGCAAGTACCCTTGGGTTGACAGACATGCCACCTGTAACCTTTGCTTGCCGAGGGACCACCCCGAGGCGAACTGCAGAGCGTGTAGCCGGTTCAAAGCTAAGACTCTAAAGGACCGTTCGACCAAATGTTGGGACCACCACGCCAGGCAACGAGAGGCCATGGAAGCGGAGGGCACCTTCAGTGATGGCAGCGACGCCATACTATCGGACGGCGAGGGCAACGTGGCGTCGAAAGACAGCCAAGCGCAATTCCCCGACCTCGGAAGGTTGTCCGGCAGGGTAGCTATGGGGAGCACACCCAGCGACGAGAGCGCTACCCACACCACATCCACTAAACACTCGAAGTCCAACCGAGATTCGACGCGCGTGTCGAGTTCTCGGATAGAGGCACGCAAAGAACGGTCCATCGAATCGGTGTCCTCTGGGCGTTCTCGGTCAAGATCGCCGCATGACACCAGTCAACCATCCACTGTTGCCAAGAGTGCCTCACTCACCAAAGTAATGGAGGTACGATCGTCGGAAGATGAAGCCGACCTCCATCGCCAGGCCGCACTCCAGAAGTCGGCGTCAGCAGACCGCTCGACGGCAGTTCCCGTTTCCCCGACGTCCTCGCTGTAAGGTAAGGGACACTACCCCCGAATCCCGATGCCGGACGTTGAAAACCTCAGCGAAGGTGAAAACACCAGGGAAGCACTCTTCCACTCATGGGGAGGGGGAAAAACAGCAGAAAAAACCCACTCAGCCTTCTTCTACTCCTCTGGTACATAAAGACTGTGCTAGGTCTTCTGATAAACAGCTAACCAAGACCCCTGCACAAGCCCATAGGTCCAGTCAGGTCATAGACTGTAAAAGACAAAGGCAAACCTGCCCTTTTACTCCTTTTGGACATCTCGGCGGCCTTTGATCTCGTCAATCATGAAATTCTGTGCCACCACCTTTAATCAGCTGTACACTTCTCCTATAAAGCTACAACCTGGATTAGCTCCTTTTTAGACACTAGATCAATGCACGTGTTCTCTCCACTTGCAGCCGCCCCACCTGCACCTGTCTCCTGTGGCGTGCCACAAGGATCTTGTGTTTCTCCCACGTTGTATAACGTGTTCACCAAGCCCCTTTTCGATATCTTGAACTATCTGGGTGTCACTTACACCAACTACTCTGATGACACCCAGATACTAATCCCTATCTCAGGTGACTACACTGCTGACGCCCTCGCTATCAATGCCATCTAACAGGTCATCCAAGCGTGGATGGCTCAACACAGACTCTATCTTAATGATGAAAAGACAGAGCTCCCCATTCTTGGTTCGCCACAAAAACTCACCAAACTCGACCTTGCGTTTAAGTCCTTCATCATCGATGAGAATACTATCCAACCGCCAAGGACACAAAAACCCTAGGGATCTACATTGACTCGACTCTATCCTTGACCAGACAAACTGTCTCATCCGCAGCGGCATATACCTGCAAGCTTATCACAGCCTGTTGCCCTTTTCTCTCTGCAACCAATTGTGTTACCTTGGCTAGGACTCTTGTATTATCCAAGATTGATTACTGCCACGCATTGTACCTAGGCACCAATCGCTGCAACCTAAACAAGTTACAAATTGTCCAAAACAATGCGATCAGAGCTGCCCTCAACATCCCTAGGCGCCAACACATATCCGACACTAGACGCAACATTCACTGGCTCTCAATCCCACACCGAATCTCCCTGAAAACCTTGGCTCTTACCCTCAAATGCCTTCACAACGAAGCTCCTTGTTACCTGGCCAACCGATTTGCCCTCCACAACTCCATTAGACCCAGCAGAATGGCTCATTCAAACTGCCTTGTCGTTCCACGTTTCAATCTCCAAAGATCAGGTGGAACCAGTTTCCCTATCATGGCTGCTAAATTATGGAACGCGCTTCCTAATGAGCTTAGAGCTGAACCTTCCTTCCTAAGATTCAAACATCTTACCAAAACCTGGCTTACCGCCCAAGACATCTAGCTTTGGGTTCATTGCATAACTGGTACATAGCCGTACCCATGTATATACAATCTGTCTGTCCTTCACTGCTATTAGTATACCTGTTAATTCTGTATTATACCTGTAAACTTTGTAATTATTGTTCTATTCTGTCTTACTTATGTTGTAACTAAGTGATGTGCCCGGTTGCCCCTGGGCCTGGTGCGCTATACAAATAAATAAAAAAACAAAATACAAATAGCAGGGAAACTTTCCCAGGAAAGGGTAATCCCCAGCTCCAAAGAATGGTCCAGTGAGGATATAGACAGGGTTATGTCTAGGATGTCATCCCTAGCGGACTTCTATGCCAAGAACCCAGATCACTTCCTCTCCTATACCCCTGAAGGGGCTACTCCCTCAGGGTCTAGGGACCCGCTACCCCCTGGTAAAAAAAACTCGAGTTGAGCCACCAACGCAAGGTCGGTCTTCTGACCCTTTCTACGTACAGCCATACACTCAGTATAGTCAGAATCCACTACTAGATGAGGAACCAGAATTGGTAACGTTGGATGACCAGACTGGGGTGGACTACTATGGGGGATGACGAGGACCAAGAGGAAGATGACCAAGAAATCTACAGCGTAGACTCCCCGGTAGGCAAAGAACCTCAGGTTACTGACTCTCCAGTCGACAACCAACCTCTCCTAAATAAGGTTTTGTCTAGAGCGGCTGAACACTTCCGCATAGACACCCAAGGGGCACAGGAGGAGAGGGACTTTGCTGCGGAACTAGTAGGGGAAAAGAGAGCCATTGCCCAGGCCATCCCTATTCTCAAGTCTATACAGAGGAGAATTGATCCTTCTCTTGTCAATCCTAACCTCACCAGGGCGGTAAACCCCAGAATAGAAAAATTGTTCAGGGCAGCCCAATCAGACCCGCTTTACATAAAGTGGCAACTGAAACCGGACTCCCTGGTAGTGACTGATACCCGGAAGAGGGCGGGAACGCCCCTATCTGCGTCTGAGGCTTCCCCCGACAAAGAGAGCAAGATCATCTACGGCTTGGGAAGGAAAGTAGCCTCCACTTCCGCCTACCAGGCAAGGATTGCCAACTCCACCACTCTGATGGCTAATTACAACTGCTGCCACCAGTGGGAGCAAGTTGCTACACTTATAGACTCCGCACCGGAACCTTTAAAGGGCCAGCTGGCACAGGTTGTGTCGGAGGAGAGAGCCGTGTCCGGTTGCATCCTTAAGGGAACCTTTGATGCTGCGGATAACGCTGGCAGGCTAATAGCAGAGAGCACTGTCATTAAGAGGCATGCTTGGTTAAGACAGTCTGGGTTTAAACCCGAGACACAAGCATCCTTAATTGACATGCCGGTGGAGCCTGATCTACTGTTTGGCAAGGCGGTAGAAGACGCATTAAAAAATGCCACGGACGAGTATGAGACTCTGAAATCCCTGGGACAGTTGACCAACAAGCCCCCTTATCAAAGAGGGAATGGCAATTTTCATCACCAAAATTCACAAAGAGGCTTCAACTATTCTCAGGGGCAGGGTACATCATGGGGTAACAATCAGCAGTCTACCCAAAGTTATAACGGGGGAAACAAGAGGGGCCGTGGGAAGGTAAGAGGCAGCCCCAGCAGAGGCGGCACGCCTCCCGCAAAACAGTGACGCCGAGATCAAGATCCCTTCCCACGCATTTCCAGTAGGGGGACGCATTACCAACTTCACCCAAGCTTGGGAAGGGATCACTTCAGACAGATGGGTGCTGTCCACAGTGTCCGCAGGATACTGCATAGAACTACTCGAGTGTCCTCGAACCCACCCTCCACATAAAAAAAAAACATTCCTCAGACCACCAGAAGATCCTCCTCGAGGAGATTGTCAATCTTCTAGCAAAGGACGCGATAGAACTCGTCCCGGGCAACCAGGTAAACAAGGGTATTTATTCAATTTACTTCCTTGTGCCAAAAAAAGATCCAACAATGCGCCCAGTAATGGACTTATGCCCTGCAAACAAGTATGTCAAGCCACAAAAGTTTTGCATGACTACTCTCAAAGAGGTAATCCCCCTCCTAAAAAAAAAAAGGGGGATTACATGGCAACATTGGACATGAAAGATGCCTATTTTCATATTTCCATGTTCCCAGCGCACAGAAGATTCTTGTGCCTCAAGGTGGACAGTCAGCACTACCAGTTCAAGGTGCTGCCCTTCGGTATAGCCTTGGCTCCAAGGGTATTCACCAAGGTTCTGGCAGTGGTGGCGGCACACCTACGCAGGGAGGCAATCCCACTGTACCCTTACCTGGACGACTGGCTCATCAAGGGGAGACCCCAGCAATTTGCAGTTCAAACATTCAAAGAACGATCGACCTCCTCTTCGAATTGGGTTTCTCCATAAACGAGAAAAAATCAAGCCTGGTGCCAAGCACCTCCAAACAGTTCCTGGGAGCTGTTCTAAACACTCAAGAGGGGTTGGCCTTTCCATCAGAGGAAAGAATTCAGAATAAACTACTGCAGATTCCTCAATATCAGCCGGGTCGGCAGATAACAGTGCGCAAAGCAATGTGTTTGCTAGGCATGATGGCGTCATGTATTTACCTGGTCCCCCACGCGCGTCTGCGCATGCGTCCCATGCAAGAATTGTTGGCGAAACAGTGGTCTCGGGCAAGTGGTCAGTGGGACGATCTAATGGTAGTTTCGCCAACACTGGTACAGAGTCTTCACTGGTGGACAAGAAAGAACCTGTCAAAGGGGAAACCCTTTTACGATCCAGAAGTGCAGGCCGTAGTCACTACGGATGCATCCCTGTCAGGGTGGGGAGCACACCTCCTTCATCACACAGCTCAGGGTCGCTGGTCTCGCACAGTGGCCAAGAATCATATCAATCTGCTAGAGCTTCTGGCAGTATTCAGAGCACTTTGAGCGTTCTAGCCCCACCTGTTAAACCTGTCAGTGCAGATCCTAACAGACAGCACAACAGTGATGTTCTACCTAAGCAAGCAAGCAGGGAGGGACTCGTTCGCCAAATCTGTCCAAGCTTGCCCAGAGAATTTGGATATGGGCACTCAGACGGAACATCTACCTGTCATCTCAACATGTTCCAGGGGGATCTCAATTCTCTAGCAGACGCCTTGAGCAGAGATCCTCTCCCAAGAGAACACGAGTGGTCTCTACACAGAGAAGCCGTAGAAGACATCTTCTCACAGTGGGGTTTCCCCACTATAGACCTATTCGCCACAAGCGAAAACAGACAATTCCCAGACTTCACATCCAGGTTTCCCCAGCCAGGTTCCAAGGGGAACGAACGCCCTGTGGACGAACTGGTCATGGAAGTTTGCTTATGCTTTTCCACCAACATCTCTGATGAGGAAGGTAGTCAACAAGATGCACAGGGAATTGATGACGCTCATCCTAGTTGCTCCCATGTTGGCGAGACAACTGTGGTTCCCACACCTGCGCAGGCAAGCAACGTGCGAACCAGTCAGACTCCCATGCTGGTACAACCTACTATCCCAGCACCAAGGTCAAACAGTGCATCCTCAACCCAGCTCAATGAACTTGGCAGCATGGCTCCTGAAGTCATAGAGTTTGGACACCTCAATTTACCACAAAGGTGCATGGACATCCTAAAGGAATCTAGGAAGCCCAACACTAGGCACTGTTCTTTTGACAAATGGAAAAGATTTGTTATCTGGTGCCAGAATAAGCAAATCAACCCAGTTGATTTCACTCCTTCGACTATTGTCACCTACATGCTCCACCTGCTGGACGCAGGGTTTGTATTTAATTCACTAAAGGTACACCTGGCAGCTCTGTCAGCATACATTCAAAACAAGGAACCTAAGAAAGGAACCCACGCCAGAGACAGTCCTGAATTATGTCAATGATTTAAGGTTAAATCTCCATATTATTATGAGGTATGTGCTTTCAAGGAAAGTCAGAGACAACAAAACCAATGGAAAAACCTAGGAGTACATGAAAATAAATGTATTATACAGAAAAACATATTCTTTAAGAATTTCAAGGTGCTTCTTGAACAAGTTTAAAAAACATAGGAAACAGAGAGCATAACATGTGTACATTGTAATTTCATTTAGGATATTGTGCAAAAACAATTGATAAAAGGACGAAGGCCCAACAGGAAAACAGTTGTACCTGTGGGTTTGATTTTAACCAGGGTGTATAAAAAATTACCCTGGTTAGTACAGAGTGAAATCATTCACAATCAACTTATGACATATGGTTATTTTGCCATATCATTAACTGCCAACGTGTATGAAATATCGTAGATTTATTCCCAAAGGTGCTTCCAGAGGGGAGGGGAACACAACACAGGGAAAAACACGTTTTGGCGGGCCTAAACAGGCTAATGTGATTGAAACCTTCCTCTGGGCAGAGTTGATGTAGTATAGAGATTAATCCCTAAAGGGGGCAGAGAAAATTAAAACATGATTGATCAGACTAGTACTCCATAGGAAAAATTACAAAGGAGTATTGAGGTTGTATGATACTGTTGACAAACGGACGCGAAACACTCACTCTATGAATGTATGGAGGACGGGGTAATGTTGCGTGGCTGCTGTCCCGGTGTGTCGGAATTCTTGTACTGCTTATGAAAATGGACAAGGCTAATGCCAGAACTTCTACTTGTTGTGCCGGAAATCCAACAGCTGTAGACGTAAGCACATAAAAGGAGTAGATCTCAGAATGGGGAGAGGGGAAGTCATGAAGTTATGTATCGTGCACAAGTGCATGCAAGCGTCAAAAGGATTTAAAAAAATGGTGTGTTAGATAAAACTGCAGAGTATACACCATGTGTCCATGACTGCCTAGAGGGAGAATACAGGTACAGAAGTGACCATATACTGTAGAAACGAGTTCAGAGCAAGGCAAAGATAGATGTGCGAGAGAGGCTGGAGACCGGCAAACACAATGATAGGTTCCATGTGCAGAGTGGCAAGAGCAGCAGAAAAAGGGGAGATGCGCAACCCATACACAATTGGTGACCCGTGTGGAGCATACTGACAAAGTATACAGAGATGTACGAGCGGGTTACCTTGCAGCACGGTATCAGTCAGTGCTGGGTGGCGAAGTCGAGGACAACACAGGTCAGTCCAGGAGAAGCTGGTGTGGCGCGGATGCTGTGTTGCAGTACAGAAATAACTGTAAAACAAAAACAAGAGGCGCCCGAATCGAGCAGGTATAAACGTTACTTATGTGGTCCTTTTATATAGGTGGCGAGACCACCAGTACAGACAATGTAGTTACAGTGCCGTAGGAACTGGAAGGTGGCCTCATGATTTCATAATAAAATGGGGGAAGGGAAGGGGGAAGAACTGGTACGTGGGAAACAGTGTCTATCGTGGAGTCCACCGTAAATATCCCTCTGCTGGACCAAGCTGGGTATGCTTACCTTGCGCGCTGGTGCAGGAGTATAGAGAGTTGGGAATTGAGGCGCACGGCAGAGCGCGAAAATGCTGTGTCATGCGGGAGACTCACAACATAGGAGCCTGCACCCGGGGAGCAGCTGCAGCCGAATGACGCTGCTAAGCGTACTCGGTTGAGGGTTGTCATGGCAACCTGTCTTCAAGTAGCCTGAGCGGGGGTGTGGTGGGCGCCAAATCGCTCCTGCGGCTCCAGATAGGAGCATATCCGGTTCCAACGCGGCCAAAGGCGCGGGAGGTGGGGCACGAAGTGTATCACAGTGCCGCAAGGCTATTGGTGCAAGAGGCAGAGCAGCAGCCTCGTCAAGAGCGAGCACGGAGAGACCGTGGAAGCGCAGCCCTGCAAAGGCATAGGGGGCTGCGTGTGTGTTTGTTTAGAAAACAACAAATGGCACCCGCATATAGTAGGAAAAAGGGATGACAAACCGCTCAAAGGGCAGGACCCTGTGGTCCCAGAGGAAGAAGGGACAAGGAAGGCCAACTAACAAGAGGGAGAGAGTGATCATCTTAGAGGTATGAATTCCTCATTAAGTCCATTGTGAAAAGAGTCCAAACGATGGATCCAACGGGCTTCTTTAGATAGAAGGCTTGCAAGGGCATTAATTGAGTGGACAATTATGTCAATAATCCACCAAGTAATGTCAACGGAGTGATGAGATTCTATAAAGTGGGTAACTAGGGGGGCACTCATGTTCTTACATCAGATTCTAGAACGATGTTCACAAATCCTGATATGGGCTGGACGCATCTTCAGACCCACGTATCTGAGGCCACAAGGACACTCAATCACATATACTACTTGTTTGCTCTTGCAGTTTGTGAGGTTATGGAGGGTCCATGGTCTGCCGTTGACCAGGAAGTCTTTGGTTTTCCTAGTGAATTTACAGGCTGTACAATTGCCACATGGAAAGTGTCCCGTGGCACTCCTCAAACTCCATAGACCCACCCTTGGTGCCGGTTTTATGAACCTGGAGTGAACGAGGTGTTCCCGTAAGTTCCTGTCAGCATACACCACCTCCCATAACAAGGTATCGTGGTGGAAAGTGCCAGTGGTTAAAGCCTTCATGGAAGGGGTAAAGAGCCTCCACCCTCCAATTTCTAACGCACCACCAGGATGGGATCTTAATGTGGTGCTAGCTAAACTCATGGGCCCCCCTTTCGAGCCCATGCATAAAAGCAGTCTCAAACACCTGACATGTAAGACTGCCTTCTTAGTAGCCATTACATCTATAAGAAGGGTCAGTGAAATTCAGGCTCTGTCAGTGCAGAATCCTTTCTTTACTGTTCATAAAGATAAACTGGTTTTACGAACACACCCTAGGTTTTCACCTAAGTTTATTTCGAAATTCCACGTTAACCAGTCCATTGAGCTTCCGGCTTTCTTCCAAGAACCCCAGAGCTCTGCTAAGGTGAAACTACACACCCTAGATGTGCGTAGGACGGTCCTATACTATGTAGAAAAGACCAGACCGCTAAGTAAAACAGACCAACTGTTTGTCTCCATAGCTACAGGCAGAGAGGGAGATTGCGTCTCTAAAGGTGCCATCTCTAAGTGGGTTATAAATTGTATCCAGCTGTGTTACTCCCTTTCTGAAAAAAACTCTGCCTTTCAAGCCAAGAGCCCACTCTACAAGAGGCATTGAGGCCACTCTGGCTTTCATTGCAAATGTACCCCTTGACTCCATTTGCAAAGCAGCTACTTGGAGCTCTATTCACACCTTTACTCAGCACTACTGCATTGACACTCATTCTAAGACAAATACTCAAGTGGGACAAGCGGTTCTTAGACATTTATTTGTTCATGACCCTTCTCACATCCCACCTCCTCCTTCTTCTAACACTGCTTGCTAATCTATGCACAGCATGTGATCTAAGCAGATTCCACAAACCTCAGAAGGTATACATTACTCACCGTAATCATATTTCTGATGCTTGTATCTGCTTAGATTCACATGCGACCCACCCTTCCTCCCCTCTGAGAGAAGGCGCATGGATGCTTGTAGTCTTATCTTATCTTTATATCTGCTTGGATATTCTGTACTCGCGCTACTCCTCATGCTACCTCATGTCAGAAAAAATACAATCTGAGGGTCCTACACGCGTGAGGGATCATGGGTACAGTGGACGCCACACTAGGGATAGTATTACTGGCACGCCCTGTGTCGATGCCCATTTTCGAATTTCGAAAAACAAAATGTAATACTCTGCAGCTTCCACTAGATGTCGGCATATGCACAGCATGTGAATCTAAGCAGATACAAGCATCAGAAATACGATTACGGTGAGTAATGTATTCCATATATATCAGACACAACTGTAATATTTACCCTAATATACAAACCTAATTCATCTGTTCTCCCTTCTTCTCCCACACCAGCATTATCCATTGTTAATGTAATATCACTCATTGTATTTATCATGTACTATATGGAAAGGATGTGCATCTAATACTTAAAATGAAAACAATGTATGCATAATGGATGTACACAATTTGCACAAGAATTCACTGATCCATGCACCGTACACACTTGTCACTGATCTCACAAATGTCACCCATATCAAACAAACTGCTGAATGTGTGTAATTTTAACATCAGCCTTGATAAAGACCCACTAGGTCGAAACACGTGTCGGCTGACAACCATTAGGACTATGAGTCCACACTAAAATAATAAAAACCTACACTGTACCTACGGCAACTAGCGTGGAAATCTATTTTTCCAAATATACACTTGCAAGGTAGCCAGGACTTTTTCTCTAACCTTCTGCACATCAATCTGCTGGAGCTCTTGGCAGTGGGCCTAGTTTTCAAGGCTTTCTTACCAGTCATCAGGGTAAAGACGGTTCTGATCAGGACCGGCAATTCCACGACTGTTTACTTAAACAAGCAGGGCGTCCCCGCTTCCCCCGCCTATGCATGCATGCGGTTTCCATCTGGGAGTGGGGCCTGACGTAGGGGATATGGATCTCTGCCGTCCATCTCCCAGGCGACGACAATGCAGAAGCAGACCAGCTCAGCCGCTTGGGGTTCAACACCTACGAATAGGAGTTACACATCAACTGCTTGTTGCCCCTCTTCCATGAATGGGGTTTTCCAGATCTGGACTTATTTGCATCTCCTTTGAGTTCCAAATGCCCCCTCTTCGCTTCCTGGTCGGGGCCAGTGATTTCTGGGGGACACGTTCCAGATCTGCTGGCAGAGCCACAGGTGTTATGCGTTTCCTCCTCCTACTCCTCCATTGCTACAGCGGACCCTCTGCAAATTTCATGCCTCGGTGGGATGCAGCCTCATACTGATTGCCTCCTCCCCCCTCCCAAATGACCGACGAGCATGTGGTTCTTGGACCTGCTGCAGTTACGCTCAGAGGGGCCAATCCAGCTTCCAATCCCCAGCAGGTGCTTCCTTACGCAGCAGGGCAGGCAGTGGAGCCCACTGACCCAGGCAGGCTTGCCCTCTCGGCCTGGCTCCTGATCAGCTGAGACTTCAACACTCCCAGTTGTCGGACAGCAACTGGGAGATCATTCAACAGTCCAGGAGGCTTTCGATGTGCTCTCAGTACAAGGGCATGTGGATCAGGTTCTGCCACTGGGTTCACGACAAGGGGCTGGGCCCCCTCACTTGCTCCCTGGACAACATACTGTCTTTTTCCACGCATCTAGCTCAGTCCGGCATCCAGGTCAATACCTGCCACACCTACTTGGTGGCCATTGCGGCCTACAAGAACTCGCCCGATCACACCTTCTCAGCGGCCAACCCGGTGGTTAAGGCCCACCTCAAGGAATTGTCTAGGTTGTGCATAGGCCCCATCCTGTCTGGCACCTCAAGGTGGTGCTTGTGGCCTTGCAGCGTAAACCTGAGCTGATGGCATTGGTAGACATCCGGCTGGTGTCGCTCAGGCAGTTCTGCTGGTGGCTCGCAGAATCGGCGAGCTGCAGGCGCTGTCGTTGTGCAAGCCTTTCACCGCCTTCGACAACGTCATCTTGTGCACTCATCCAAAAATCTTGCCAAAGGTGGTCTCCCCGTTCAACTTGAACCAGGAAATATGACTGCTGGTGTTCTTCCTGAACCCACAGTCGGAGGCTGAAAGGACTTTGCATTCCTTGTACTTCAGAAGAGTGCTCAAGTATTATCTCTCCCGGACGGGGCCTTTCCAGAAATCTGAGGAGTTGTTAGTCACCTACAGCGACTCGCCACACAAGAGTCCAAGTCCTCAATAGCCCTTTGGATGGTACAGGCCATTTCAGAGTCTTGTATGGCCATGTGAAAGACTATTCCCGCAGGGATTCTTGCACACGCGGTCAGGGCCATCGCTACAGCTGTCATCTTTCAGAGACATGCTTCCTGGGAAGTCATTAGCAAGGCTGCTGCGTGGGCCACTCCATCTGCATTCTTTAGGCATTTTTCCCTGGACACCAACTCTAGACGGGATGCAGAGTTAGGTCAGGCAATTCTGAAGAACCTTTTTGCTTCTTCTTAAGCATAAGGCAGGTTGTCACAGCTTCACTCGTTTGTCTTTTTCAGTGGAATCACCCACAAGGATGGAGGAAAGGGGACAGGACGTATGAGTAATTTAAAGTAAAATGACTCACTGTAGGGACTAGAGTACTCATCATCCTTAGTCCCCTTTACTCCATACGTCCCACCCACTTTTCCCTGCTAGTATGCTAGGGGCTGAAAGTGCCCGCATAGCCAGGTATTAAAGCGTCTGATAGATAAAAAAAAGGGACTGAGTGAGGTGCCGGAGGGTGTGCCTTTGTGACGTTCTCACGCCCAGTGTTGCCCCCCGCATCCTGTGCTAAATTTAAAGGGTATTTGTATTTTGTTTATTTATATAGCGCGCTGGGCCCAAGGGCATCTGGGCGCATATCTTAGGAGGCAAAGTTACAAATTACATACATGGAGAAATAGCAGACTCTACCGGCTTACAGTAAACATGCAGGTAGGACTACGGTATGACGAAAATATATACAACATAAAGTACAAAGCATGTGCAGGAGGGAGGGATATACAGGCAATTCCACTAGCAAAAAGCATACAAATGTGGGAGGTTCACATGGAAATATAGGCACAGGAAGATAAGTTAACTACGTACAAGAAATAAATGCAGAGAGGAATACAGGCGTTATATACACATGAACTATACAGCCGAATGCTAAGGTGAGTGATAGAGTAGCAGTATCCATAGTATGAGGTCAAATATCTCATATGGTTTGTGCTGAGAGCCACATTTTAGTTTTGCTCTTAAAGGATTGGAAGGAAGGCTCTGCTCTGATAGCAATAAGGGGGGGTATTCCAGAGCTTAGAGGCCAGGACTGGGAAGCTAGCACCGCCAGCTTTTTGTAGTTTAAACTTAGGGAGGTATAAACTGTAGGCTTGGGCCGCTCTCATGCATCGAGTGAAGGTATGGGGTGTGAGTCTGTTGGCTAAGTAAATGGGGGTCTGGTTGGTCACGTACTTGTAAGTTAGGGCAAGTGTTTTCAAGGAGATTCTGTGCTTAACAGGAAGCCAATGTAGATTGCGCCTGTGGTTGGAGATAAGGTGGTTACTATGTATGTTTAATGCTGCTCTAATGGCATTGTTCTGCGTGACTTGCAGTTTAAGATAAGATTGACTAGTCCCTAGATAAAGGGCACTACAATAGTCTAACTTGGACATGACGAGTGTTCTAGCTAGGATGATGCAATTGGGAGTATTCAAGAATGGTCTACAGGCAGAGATAACTTTGCATGTGTAGACAGACGCTGACCAGACAGCATTGGTTTGTCTGCATAATGAAAGTGTAGAGTAGCTCATTATGTGCTGCCAAAAGGATCTGGTACTGTCCCCATGTTGAGGGACGCCCACACGAATGGAGGAAAGGTGACGAAGGACTGTGAGTACTCTAGTCACTACAGTGAGTAACATTTATTCCTATTCTTAAGAAGCCTTCCTTGGATCCTTCTCTCTCCGAATTTCCGTCCTATTTCTCTGCTCCCTTTCCTATCTAAACTTCTTGAGCGAGTTGTCTGTGCTCAGGTTTCTTCATTCTCTTCTTCCTGCTCGCCAATCTGGTTTTCGTCCTACTCATTCTACTGAATCTGCTCTATTACACATCTCTAGGCATGACAATTTCACATTCTTATTCTACTTGATCTTGCTGCTAATATTGATGCTGTGTTTGATACTGTCGATCAGACTAAGCTGCTTCTTTCTCTCGCTTGGTTTATCGGGTGCTGTGCTTGGCTGGTCTAAATCCTGCTTTAAATCTTACCTTTCTGACTTCACTTAGTCTGTTTCTTGGGTGGACCATTCTTCTTCCTACTTGCCCCTCTATGGTGTTCCACAAGGTTCTGTCCTTGGACCTCTTCTCTTTTCTTTATATATAACTCTCTATCTGACCTTATTTCCTCATTCAATCTGATTGATATATGATATGGCATTTGTAATGCGCCTATACACAAGTGTTTCAAGGCGCGACGAGGCAGGGAGGGGGAACAAAGGGAAGACAGACAACGATCCTACTAGGCCAGGTATCATTCAGACTGCGCAAGTGCGGGGGTAGGGGAAGGGAAAAGGGGAAGGGGAGGGGGAAGTGCAGTACAAGTAAGTAGAATAAAAATAAATAAATAAATAGGGCCAGCTGGTAGCAAGTGCAAGGTAAGTGCAGACAAGTGCTGGGAAGGGGGGGCTGTAGGGATACAGAGACAGTCCCGCAGTGCAGGGGATGCCAGGGAGGCAGTGCAAGTGGATTGTCATTTTTACACAGATGATTCACAAATCTTCTCTTTCTCATCTTATTCTTATCTTCATAACACTGTTTCCTCCTGTATGCTCGCGGTGAAGTCTAGGATGGCCTCTCGATTTCTTCATCTTATCCCCTATAAAACAGAGGTGCTTTTCTTTCCCATGTCTACTCCTACTCCTGTCTACCCTACCTCTGGTCTTCTCCACCCCTGTCCTTTCCTTCTCATCCTCGGCTCGAAATATTGGTGTCACCTTTGACCCACCTGTGTGAGGTCAGAAATGCGAGAAGGACACATAGGTAAAGTTTTCTCAAAGTTTGCAATTTTAGGGTGTGATGAATGGCTACCTATCCCTATCCTAACCGGAAGGTCACCCCGCCCCCCTAGCAAAATTACCTAGGGTCGAAACAGTCTCTGACACTCAACTGTTACATACAAAAACATATAAGGAATGAATGGCTAATTTTAGTTCAACAAAACAATTTATCAATTTAAACTTGAAGGTTTTGAAACCACTCCTTGTGACCAGGGTTGGGTTCCCTTCCCTGGATCAATTCAGGAATAGTTTGGAGCCAACAATGTTCTATTCAAGGTATCACAAAAAGTCTCTTCCATCCACTGTGTCTTTGCCCTTTCACACAACACATTTCTTTTCCTCAAGGGTTTGTTCACAATTCAAAACAACTGGTGTTTCCTACAATATACTTCTTGGAAAGGTAAAGATCTTTCTTTCATGACACAAGTTCAAAACTAACTCAACAATTACTGGAATGTTGCACCTTTTTCAAATGAACTGCTTTTGTCAGGATAGCACTACAACTACTCTTAGTGATGCCACAGCATGTCGAACAACTGAAAAGGTTAATACATTCTTTGATTCAACAAAAGGTCTTTCCACCACACCGTTTGGCCATAAACATACTTCAAACCATCTTCTTTACTTGTATATTCGCCTGCCAGAGAGAAAGCTCCTACAACTACAATCATACTGGATGGAAATATTGATGCCAAGATTCTCCACACCAATCCCTCTTGGAAGGAGGGTTGAACAATAACTGTCTTTTCTTATAGTGTCCTGACTTTTGGGAATGTTTGTTCTAGTTTTCCCCAAACTGGAAACTAAATATAGAGGTATTGTTAACAGATTGTCTCTTAATTGTTTCTTGACAGCTCCTTAACTGTTGGCAATTTGGGTTACAAATTTCCCCCAGTTTATATCCCAAAAAGGGAGTGTTTCGCCCTTGTCACCTTTGTATGGTTTCACAGTCTTTTGGCTGCTGGCAATGTTGGATATAAACCTTTCCCAAAGTAGATATCGTAAAAGGAGATGTATACCTTTGTTGTTTTATTTGTGGTTTTCTCACAGCCTCTTGGCCGTTGCCTATGCTGGTTATAAGCTTTTCCCAATTGAAGTCCCCTATAAGGTAACTTACGCTCTTGCCACTTCTGCTTATTTTCATTTATTGTTCGATATTAAACATGATTAGGTTGTTGCTTTGTATCATTAATTTTTCTTTATTCAATATTGCTGGATTTCAAAATCATTACATGAGTCTTATATGGATTAGGTATAAGATTATGATTATTGGCAAACTTTGAGAATAAGTCTAGTTTAGATTCAAGGCCAGCTGGAGTTAAATAAAAAAAAATTAAATCGTCTGCAAAGGCTAGCCAGTGTATTCGAAGTGAGCATAGCCTTGCAGGGTAGGTTATAACTGATTCCCATAGATCTATATCAGAAAGATACAAATTAAAGAGCAAAGCTGCAAAATTGGAGCCCTGCTTTAGTCCAAGATGAAGAGGAACTGATTCAGTCATGGGTCCACCCTGGGTCAGACGGATTCTACATGAAGTATTGGTATGTAATTTAGTAATCCAATATATCAAATATTCTGGGATTCCAAACTTACCTATTTTATACCATAGAACCTGACGCACAACTGTATCGAATGCAGAAGACATGTTGATAGAAGCGATGTAGATGGTACCAAGTTCCTTTCTGTTAACAACAGCTATCAGATGGGCCATTATTGTAGCATTTAAGGTTGTTCCCATCTGCCGCCTAAATCCAACTTGGCATTTTGAATAGATCTTATTGGTTGCTAGATATTTTTCTAAGTCAAAAATGACCAGAATGGAGAAAACCTTTGCCGCTGCGTCTGTCGGAGATATAGGTCTATAATTCTCTGGTAGGCTGGAATCACCTTTTTTGTAAAGAGGTATTAGAATAGAAGTGACCCATGACCTCGGAATATTACCTTTTTGGAGAATACTATCAAATTTGATCTTTAAGATCATACTCCAAAAAATAGGGTCAGATCTATAGACACAAGATGGAATCCCATCAGGGCCTGGAGCACGGGAATTAGACATTTTTTTAATGGCCCATATGATGTCATTATTGGTCCAAACAAAGTGAGTAGAAGGAGGAGGATTGATATCATAGTTGAATTTGGCGAAACAAGCTGGAAGCGTATATTTATTTTTAACATATGATATCCATGTTTCAGCATTTATTTCGCACTGATTTAATCTGTCTTGCACATTACCTTTCTTCAGCGCAGTCCAGATGTCGCGAGAATCGCGACAACAAATGGCTTTAATCATTTTGCAATTTTGCTCAACATATTGCTCAAGATGAACTCCTTTAATTTTAAATTTATATTCCTGAACAATTCGCTTCTTTTTTAGCATATATTGCAAAACCGGTGGATTCCCTAATTCCAACCTTCTAATATCCCGATTTTTAGATCTTTTCAACTTTTTGATTTTATAGCTAAATCTATATTTGTGATTGATCTCAGAAAGAGGTATTTTGGTTCTAAATTGAATGAGGCGTCTTCAATGCAATTGTTAATAATAACATTCACATAATCGATAAAGTATGAATTAGTTGATTCCCAATTAGTCATACATTTAAGACAATTTTGCACATGCTATGCTAACTTCCTACATAAGCTAGGATTCCATCTCAAGGAAATGTTATCCCTTTTAATTTCCATCGGAAGTAAACAATGGTTCGAATGCCATTGATCAATATCAAGAAGTGTGTTAAGAACAATAAGGGCATGATCGCTATAATCAATATCACCAATATTAGCAGACACAATTCTTGATAACAGTGAGTCAGAAACACAAACAATCAATCATTGAACCAATTCTACCTCTTTTCCAAGTATGTACGTTAGGGAACTGACTGGAATTAACAAAAGACATACCCCAATTCTCAAGATAATCACAGAATTCTGCTCATCTTTTCCGGCTATTTATGTTAGCTTGATTACAAACAGGATGATGTGCAGGTAATCCATTACATTGTGAATTGAAGTCCCCACCTACAATCATCTCATAATTAGAACAGAAGGTTGAGGCATGATCAAAACAACAATCTAGAACGTCAAAGATCTCCAGTATAGTATATTTCAAGGGATTAGAATACAAATTAATGATTACGATTTGCATTTTTCTCATACATATTCAGGCACAGAAATACCACTAAAACATGAATAGATGAATACACCAAAGTTATACTACCAGCAACTGCATTAATTGCAATGGCTAAGCCACCAAAAGGTCTTCCTCCAACACCTTTTGAGGCAGGAGAGCAAAATGAATGGTAGTTTGGTATAACTAGTGGATCCATTTTCGAAAACCAAATAGGAATATTGCTAAAACCGCACGAATTCCATGACAAAACGGTGAGAGCAGACTTCTCCTTATCTTATGATGTGAGCAAGTCAGGATTTGCCGCAAATATAGTTTTTAGCAATGGTTCTAACCATGCCATTTCATTATTAGCGAGGGCAATCATCATCAATTGAGATATACATGATTGATCATTTTTCACACTATTTGTCAAAGCACCATTCATTTTCTGCTCCCTTGAGTCACATTGCTGATTGGCATATAGTAACTCATCTGGCAATTTTTCATCATTAAATGTAAACAATGAAAACCCCATTGCAAACAGTTCCCTTCTATATGACCAAATAAGTTTCAATACATGTTAGGAGAACAGGTGACATGTCATACGGAAATTATTGATTGGGGCTACTGCAATGTGATCAATGTCTCTAGATGTTATCATTCTCAGTGATGGAATAGCATAAAGAAAGATCTAAAAGATATTTTCTATTTATTCTGGCCTCACGTAATATATCCTGCTTACCTTCAAGCCCTATCATGTTAGTGACTTTCTTATTACCAGCATTCGAACCTGAAGGCCGCGCATCAGCTATGTTATCTTGAGCCAACTGTGTACTACCTGTCGGGACAGCATTCGTAGAGGCCTTCAATTCAGAAATGTGATTGAGAATACTTTTTAAGTCAGTTACATTTACACTCGGAGGTCTATCAGCAGATTCTGCAGACTCAGTTTGAGTATCAGATAGGGCATAAGTAAGCAATGAAAATGATGGTTCAAGTTGCGCGTTGGTTTTACACCCAAAAGCTTGTGTATTTAAAATCTGATTAATTATGTCAAGTGGAGGAATACCAGCATTTAGAGCATTATGCATAGAATCTTGCATATTTAAAACAGGATTTGTGTTCTGCAATGGTTTTGTCTATTTCATTTATGGTACATACAGGAACACCAGATGCAAACTCATTCTGTAAAGGAGGCTTGTCATTCGATGAGTCATTCGGTAGTATAGCAAGCTTTCTTCTTCAATTTAAGGTAATAGGTACATTGATAGAGTTAATATCTTGGGCAATCACTGGATTTTTTAGTAATGTTTCAGGGTAAAGCAAGGAAGCCTTCTTAGCTATATCTGCATTTGGCTGCTTAGATAATTTATTTAGGTCAATTTGTTGGTTAGGGGGAAGGCTAGATCTATTACAAGTTTGTTTCCTACCAACACTCTAAGTAATTGGAAAGTATTTTTTGAGTTTTCACTACTTCACCTTCAGTCTCACACGTATCATCGGAGCCAATCTTTGGATCATGTTGGACAGGTATTCTCAAATTCTGCATGTACCTCAACAGAAACTATTTTAGGATGGGAGCAATGATTTGGCATTGGTTTGACTTCTTTTAACTTGGCCTCATTTTTATGGTGAGCACCCAGATGCGATTGACATTCCACGGAAAGCTGTGCAACGTCGATCGCTTCCTCACCACCACTATCTGTTATCACCAAAGTTTCTTTTTTAGAATTTTTTATTTTTTCATTGGCAGATCAAAGTTTTTTTTCAGCACGTTTGACACAACATCTCTGGTTTTTACGAAATCTTCTTGATGAATAGCCAATATAATCAGGTTCACATTCCACAGAGCTTGTAATCTGTTTCTGTTCGTCCATAAGTTTAATTAGGACGGAGGGGCTATCAGCAAGTATCAGCCTTTTTTCTGGTGTGGAAATAGGGTTAGATAGATCAAACTTATTCCTAAAATGAACTAAGGTAGAATTTATGATTGCCAGTTCCACTCTTAGTAAATCATTTTCATTTGATACTTCAATCACAGAACCCAATGTGTTATCAGGCAAAGTTTCGGTAGTTTGCTTACTTTGTTCATGATATATCTTGATCTTGGCCTCTATGAGAGTCCTTGTATTTGGAAGGAACCCATTTAGTGCAAGAATGAAACCTTCCATCCTGTTCACTTTCGAAGCGATCTCATTCATGGTATATTTAATGTCTCTCAGCTCTAGATGGGTGACATCATGTCCTTTATCTAACAGATCCAGAATTCCTATTATTACCGGAAAAGTGAAAGGTTATTGGTCTTTAGGAGTGTGGGGTAGGCTGGATTCACTACCATTATTCTGTGAGTAGGGAATACCAGGATCGGGACTTAATGGAAGTTCCGAATCAGACGCTACACCACAACTAATATTGTTTACACTTGAATTTGGTAAGTTGGAGTTGGATGGCAGGTAAGCACCATTTCCAAATGCATTTTCTTGCAAATCACGATTTCTAGGAATAAGCAAAGTTAGCAGGCCAATGGATAATCTAATACGTGAGTCCAGGTCCGCCAAAGCGTTAATATCAAAATCGCTGTTATGCGAATGCCCTTCATTGGCCGAATCTGGAAACACGATAGTTGAAGTATTTGGTACCATGTCCTGTGTAACGGTGTTAGTATTTCCAGCTTCAACATCACCAGTTAAAGCGGGTGCTGTACATTTCGCAGTCATGATCTCGTTGTTAATACTAATGGGCTGCACGATGCCTGAACACTTGGCACTTCTAAGACCACTTGCCATCTTTAATAAAATTAATAGAGAGAATGGCAGATGTACACTCACTTGCATAAACCCAGTACTTTGTAATTAACAGTTTTGCAGTGTATTTTAGTAAATTCAAAAATGTATAATTGCTCTACTAAACGCTACTATATACAAGATGAAATCCCAATCCTGCCTTGGTACAGATCAAGTCTTACAGCACGGAGGGTAAGCGGACTAAATAGGAAATTATATTCTCAATACGCCTACCCGCCTAGGCAAACAGCCAAACACACTTGCAGGCACTTGCACGGCTATTTTCAAACAAGTTGAACCAATCCCGTTTAGAAGGGGAGGGGCAACAAGCAGCGCCAGGAATGATGGCCGTAAAGGGAAAGGTAGGAGGTGAGTGGGTCTGGAAAGAGACCAGCAGCGCAAACAAAAGCAGTGACTCAAAGTCGCTGAGCGAGACCAGCAGCACAAACAAAAGCACTAGCACAGAGTCGCTGGCTCCCGAAGAAGGGACACAAAAAGAAAAACAAACGTGGCTATTTACTACTTGAGGTCCCAAAAACACAGCGTTACGAGCAGCAGGCACTTCCTCTTGCTCATTACTCTCGTAGCGACGTTTGTAAATCCAAGGCGCAGGGTCCGCAGCCAAACACACTTGCAGGCACTCACACGCTCACAGGCCATTAGCTATCTGGGAATGGTGTAGCTCCCATCCGCAGAAGAAGATGAATATTGTGTCTCTCCCAGCGAAGTCACAACTTCCCCTTCATAGCCGTCTCCTCCCATGTAATCCTCCCCCCTGATACTACCCCCAGGGTGTTAGGATCAGATAGTGCCTTCCCCCGGCCACATGGGAAGGGATTTAAGCCTGGGGTTTGGTGATGACTCTACAGGATTCATCACACTTCTTTCCTTTTTCCTACACATGTCCAATACTGCTCGCTCTGCTCACTTCATCTGCATAATCTTCGCTTTGTTTTTTTAATCATTTCATGCTACTAAACCTTTGATTTACTCTCTTGTTTTTTCTCGTTTAAACTATTACTCAATTCTTTTATTAGGTCTTCCTAAAACTCATCTTACTCCTCTACACTCTTTTAAATTCTGCTATTTGCTACCTTTTTCAACGTTTTTTGTCATTCTATTACACCTTCTCTTTGTTTGCTTTTGATGCTCTCTTATTTATTGCTTTCTGGGTTTTGTCTACAAAGCAGTTCATGGCCTAGCTCTCGTTTCTTTTTATTCTCCTCCATGCTCACTTCTCTCTGAATCACTTTTTTTTCATCTCTCATTTCCTAAGCCGCTTTGTGCTCCTTCCCGTTTTCGTTTTTTCTCTTCTTGCCCCCTAACACTGGCACATTCTTTCCGTTTCTATTCGTGCTTCATATATTTCACTCCCAACTAAAAACCCATCATTTAATTTCTTTCTCTCGCTCTCTGCAGCTAGCTCAACTGTTTGATTTGCCATCATTCTCATAACTATTGTACTGTATAAATTAACTTTTTTTAAAGTACTTTGGCGAAAGCGCTCTATAAATAAAATACAAATATACACCTCAATGGCTTCACACTCCAGCTGGCCACCTGCACCAAGTTCGACATTGATAGAAACCTCTTCTTAGAAAGAAAGGGAGACACAAACCGCTTGGTACCAACTTTCTCTCATGCGGAAAATCAAGCCCTTCATCCCAGAAACCAACTTCAGATCTGCTGTCCAAGCCTTCGTCTTCTTGCACCTGGATTGTGGCAATGCCCATTTGGAAGGCCTTCCAACGACTAGTCTGGCACCCCTGAGAGGTGTCCTGCATGCTGCAGCACGACCAGTTAAAGGACTCCACAAATTTGACCACATCACCCCATCCTCACCGAACTGCGCTGGCTCCCCCTGCAAGCCTGTATCATCTTGAAATCCTGTTGCATGATCTACAAGACTCCGCATCTCTGGAGGCCTACAATCCACCAGAAGTAAGGACATGTGCTGAATTGACCTCGGCTGGTGCAGCAAGGAAAGATTCAGAAGACAGGCCTTCTCTGTCTATGGGCCAAGACTCTGGAACCTCCTCCCCGTCAACATCAGACTAGCACCCTCACCTCCCCAGTTCTGTAAGGAGCTCATTACTCTCATCTTCAAGAAATGGCTCCTCCCTAAAACCTTGGTCCACACCGCTTCACTCCCCACCCCACCCTACCTGATGGTGGCTGATCGGATCCCCACTGTTTCCTACCCTGGTTGCTTGTAGTTCCCTTGCCCACCTTCCCTTTTCCCCGTTTCTATGCTCCCCTTATGTTCTTATCCGAATGATTGTGAAGCGCTCCATTTCTTCTCAAAGAAAAGCCAGTGCCTAATAAATACCCTAATAATAATATCGTCATCATATTGGTTCATTTATAACTGGTTTATAGACTCAAAAATTGGCCTCTGTGCAATACTGACAAAAATGTGCAGATGCAGTCACTCAATAGACCAAATATATTTCTGAGTCTAGTTCTGTCTATTGGCCATTATATTCAACTACTTCACATACATTAAAACAGTTTGTTCTCTACACTATCAATAGCAAGTATAGACATAAAAAAAAAATCCATAGAAAAATGGCATTAAAATAAAACACATTTCAAATGAGTGTATCCCCTGTGCGGATGTAGTGCCGTGGGTTTCTAACATATGCATGGAAGTTGAATGCAAGCTATGGTGAACTGCATCAGAATCTTTAGGCATGTGTTAGGGACACTGGGCTATCCGTTTAGAACAGACTAGCATGTGGTTCACACATTCAATCTAGGAAAATAGTTTTCTGATTTTCAGATAACGGATTAGATACCCCTCCCACTTTTACTTTGCATATCGGGTACCCACTAGTGCAGGATCATCCCCCTAATGTGCACTGTTATGAGTGAGGAGTTAATGTAATTTACTGATTTTCTATGGAGCTGGAAATGACCCAGCTAAACTCCCTTTAATCCCCAATCTGTCTTTCACAGTCACAAATCTGATAATTATCAATCAATTCGGGAGATGTAGCAACGTGCACCCGTCCACAAATCTGGTGTCGGTCTACACATGTGAAAGAAAGCCTGGTGGGATTCATTTGATAGGCTTTGGATTTATGAAAGGCTGCACTTTATCTGTGCAGAAATGCTATCTTTTCCCATGTGAAACAAATGTGGCTTGGTTTTTGAAAAGAGTGTGAAAGCAAAGTGCAGTTATCATTTTATATGGTCAAGTATTCTATCCAAGTGGAAGTTACCTCCCAGTCCACCCTCTTCTCGGACTTTAGAAAGGTTCTGGTGGCCTATGTCTAATTGCATTGGGGAATTTTGATACTCTTTTGGATAATTATTTTGGGCACAAAGCCAGCAAAGACCCACAAGTGTACCCATGGAATTCCCAGTCAGTAGTCCCTTTCTGGTCCGTAGACTGCAAAAGCCACTTCTCTTCTCATTCTTTGTTCCTACTTTTATAACGAAAATTATTCCCACAATATTTCATTGTGACCTTACGCTTTTTGATTGGTCAATCTTTCCATTGGCTTTCTTTTTAGGCAGGCACTCCCATATCATACACCCATTATTTTTCATAGACCTAGTTCAGATTGTAAGGTTTAATAAACTGTGTTTGAATCTGTCTGGCTATAATAGGCCAGGTTTCCATGTAAACAGTTTAGATTTGATCAGCTCTAGACCCACAATTTTGAATTTCATTTCAGCTATTTTTTTGTATTGGATAAGCCTTGAACAGATGCTGTTATTGTCATAGGATCTGTAGTGGGCTTCTTGGATGGCTTTAATTAAATGGGTCTGTTTTTATCATTATGGCCAAACTAATCTCTGGGGATTTTAGACCATCACCATTCAACCATCAATGCAGGACTGAGCTGAAAAATGATCTTGTTGTCCGGTTCCCTGTAAAATCAGCATTAGGAAAGCTGCATTAGAAAGCCAATGATTTCCTCTATTTGAAAGGCTTGTTTACTTCTATTCTATTTATGTTGCACAGGTAATTCTTTATAAATACCATACAGTGATTTATTTTCTTTGTGTTATCCTGAATAAACAACAAATTGGAATGTATACACTGTCATTTTCCCCCCATGTGAGCCACGCACAATTTTGGCTTATACAATTTGAGATGAATATGTTAAGTGCTTGGATGCCCAGTCCGTAAGTGTTATACAAATACGCATAGCATATTTATGCTCGGTTAAAACTGGCCCCAGGTTGTATTTTATGCTTGTCCAAATAACACATGGATTAGTCCCAGTCCTTTGCCTTTCAGTGAACTGTTCCTATGCAGTTTCATGTTAAGGTTCCGCTCGGACGAGAAGGTAATCACCTGTATCCCACAGTTGCACACTTTTCGTGACAGCTGAAGGAAAATACAAGATGTGACTGTAGCGAGGCATTATTTTGGCGCCTCTTCACTTTAGATTTAGGTGATCATCATTTCTCCTCTTCAAGGCAAGGTGGTCTCTTAAGATCCTAAAATAGTCTTATTTTCTTTCTCTTTGTCGAGAGTAAGAATAGAGTAGAGTCAGACACCTCTGGTGTATGTTGAGTTGCTGAAGGGGACAGCAGACTTTTCCCGTAACTCCCATCGACCCCAAACTTTGGCTTAGGAGAAAGACTCCTCTACTGGACAGAACAAGCAACTGTTTGGTGCACTGGTGCAAGAAGCGGCATGGGCTTTCTTTGAGGGATAATATTTCTTTTCCAAACTATGGTGCACAGGAAAGCCCTGTTAAATCCCATAAGGAAGTGATCTCCCTATTTAGGATGGTGGGTCTTGGAAGAATGTTTGAGGGTGTAAATCAGTAATTGTAACAGGGTAGGTGAAGTGCTGTGTAGGTGGTCTGGGAAATCCCACATATCCGACTTGAGGTAACTTTTCACCCAGCAGGTGGGATTCCCTGGTTCCAATCAATAGCCCATCCGAGCCCAAAGGGGGAGAAATGGGATATACCACCCCCTTAGCTCAGGATATGCAAGACTGAGATGCACATCTCTGCTTTTTGCAGACTGAGGCCCAACACTGATTATTCAGATTCCAATCTCAGACCTGCCAAAGGACAATTAACGGTGGCGTTCCTATTCAATCATTCTTTTAGTGTTGATCTGACACAGTATGAGTGTGGTGCCACTGTGAAATGAGTGTAGTCTCTTCAAAGAAATTACCCACTAAATGTGAGTCGTAAAACTGAAGTCTACATTTCTTGCTCTGGTGTTTATCTACCACTTCTTTTGAATTGTCATTCATAAATACAATAATACTGCAATGTTCTTGTGATGCAATATACAGGAAGGAACCATAGCTAAACGCCTACTCTGCCCACACCACTATCAAACCAGCAGTGATCCTAATCATAAAGATAAAACAGGCACAGACTCACTGGCATCCCCCCCCCTCATCTGTCTGGAGGTGGTATCGATCTGGGAATGGGCCCTGACGGAAGGGGTTTGGATTTCTGTGATCCACCTTCCTGGGGACAGCAACGCAAAAGCGGACCAGCTGAGTCGCTTGAAGTTCAACACCTATGAGTGGGTGTTGCACACTGACTCCTTGTTGCCCCTGTTCCAGTGTTGTGGGTTCACGGACCTGGACTTGTTCACATCTACCCAAAATTCCAAGTGCCCCCAGTTTGCTTCATGCGCAGGAAGGGGTCGGAGGTCGCTGGGAGACGCCTTTCAGGTCTGTTGGCATGGCATAAATAAATAGAAAATCCCCTATACAACCAAATAGAAAGGTACCCAATACTGTTCTCTACACAGTAAAGCAGCACTGCTAATTCCTATCGTGGGGCCTTATGCTTACAAAACACTTGCTTAAACCCCTAGGCCAACTGGGCATGTCCCTCCCCTTGCCCCCACCCCCTTCCTGAACATGCTCAAATTCAGTTGTGAGGACTCTAGTAGGGACAGTATGTAAGCGTAGGTTAGGCTTAAATGCACAAGTCAAAAATGTGAGGAATCTGGGACCCCAGAGAACTGGCATGTAGCATGATGAGGTCCGGTCCTGTCCTTTGGGTAGTGCCCCCGTATTCAGGTTGGTGTGGGTCGGTGGCTATCCGTGTACTCCTACATAAATGGGTCTAGCAACTCCCAGAATGTATCTGCCCGTGTAGTGTTAACTGTCGTTTGAATGAGTTTCGTTCCCTGGACAGCAGATCCGTTCACTGTGCCTCAGAGGTTGGGGATGGCGACTTCCATTGTAGGAATAGGAGTTGGGGAGCGGTGAAAAGTATGATGCTGCGAGTAAGCATGTTGACATGCCAATCGGTGTATCCAACCTCAAATAACATGGGACAATGATAGGTCAGTGTCTTCAATATGCAGTATCATCTGCCTGTGGATCATCTGCCAATATGGCCTCAGTTTAGCGCAGGCCCATAGTATATCCCCCATAGTGCCCAGGTCTGTGCAACTGCGCCTGCACGTGGGTGAAGGCATCAAGCCCATTCTAAACATTTTGGCCGGGGTCTAGTACATTTGCTGGATAATCATAAATTGAATTTCCCCATTTCTAATGGTCACTGAGGTCTCCGGTATGGCTGTAAAGTATTCTAATTTCTCCAGAATGGGGTCTGGCATAGATTCATATGCTCATGAATATTCCCCGTAGTCAGGCCGGGAATCCTCAGTAAAATTAAAAACAGTTTCACTTTCACTTACCAACTGTCTTTTGCCTATAAACCAATCGCTTAGCTCTGGGTCATACTGCCCTCTTCCTAAGCCCCCTCCTCTGGCAGCCATCTTCATATTTTTACCACACGTTCAAGTGTAGGGAGTCCTCGTGTTTTGCTCCATGAGTTTTTCTACGTATTCGTGCTTTTTTTGATAAAAAGTTCTATTTTTGTCAAATACAGCCTGCGAGCACTTTCGCTCCTTCGACCAGCAAGCGGGAATCAGTTTTTCGGTGTCTTTCAATGCCCCTCAAGAACAAGAATCGTCGAAGTTTCATTGAAGATTCCAGAAGGCCATCTGGCCTACACCGCACGCTGGACCATGTCAAAGGAGAAGGAGGGAGGTTTCCTCATCAAGCTGTGATCCAGCTGCAGAGTGATGAACCTCTTTGTAGAGGACAAACTCCTCCAGTGTTTCTACTGTCTCCATCCGGACCACAGGGAAGCTGATTGTGAGATTTGCCTTGGGTTTTCCAAGTGGACCATCAAGAATCATCACAGTAGGTTGGCGATGTGGCTCAACGCCAAGGCCTCTACCCCGTGTGGCAAGCAGGGGCATGCCTCCCCCAGGACCGGCCGGTCCATAGAGCGGGCTTCTGAGTCTTTTAAGGGCACTCAATCCGTGGAGGCCCAAGACGAGGCCAAGCACCGCAAGACCATTTCTATTGGGTTTGCTGCGCAAGCGGGTCCCGCGACGGGCAGGGCGCTCTCATCTTCACCGTCTGCCTCCATCTCTGGTCATCGCTCCAGCTCCTCCTCGAACAGTAAATCGGCTAACCCAGTGAAGCTGGCGGAGAAGTCCAAGGCACAGGGAAAGGGTGTCTGACCTGCCCCTGAAGGCCCAACGTGGTCCAGGCGAAGTCATCCTCGGCAATCAAGCTGGTGACGGCCGCCCTCTCGAAGTCAAAGGGGTCTGACCCGGCGCAGGGGGCCCTGGCGGCACCCAGAGTATCCCTGCCCCAGAGGCCTCAACCAAGCCGCTGGAGAAGATGCCGGAGATGAGGATGCCATCCCTTAGCCTGAGACAAACCCCTATGGATGCAAAAAGGAGAGGCCTCAACTGTGCTGGAGGACTGGTGTCTGTTCACACAATCCCGGAGGACGTGGGGAACGACTGCGGAAACGTTGAAGGGGGGTGACGACAGCGGAAACACAGAGGGAGACGACAATGGCGGGAATGCCGATGACAACATGGGCACTGGGCCCAACAAGCCGACACCCCCCCAGCATATCCGAGGGATGTATCATTGGAAATCCTCTCGACACTCCACACCCTGGTGTTGGAAATACAGAAGAGGATACAGAGGACGACGACGCCGCCGCCGCTGGTGAAGAAGAGGGCGCTGCACCTTACACTGCCACATCAACCTCTGCACATGCTCTCCCCTCTAGGGATACTGGAACGGACACAGTGATGACTGACGCAGACGGCGGCATCTCTCCGCCACAGAGGGCTTCTCCACCGGACAAAGTAGGGTTGTTCCATGCCATGGTTGCCAGAGCGTCTGAGCTCTTCCAGCTGACACCAGAGGAGACCAAGAAGGAAGGTTTTCTAGATCGATGGCGGGAGGCCAAAAGGAAGACCGTTCTGGCGGTGCCTCTCCTGGATGACATTTGGGATGAAGGCCTGGTGCTGATGAGAAACGCGGCCTCAGCCCCGGCGGAAAGGGATAGGCTGGAGAAAAAGCACCAGGTGCTGGAATCCGCACCCAAGTGCCTACGTTTGCAGCCTTCGCCGGACTCCGTAGTCTTGGCGGCAGTGAGAAAGAAGTCATCTAACCCCTCATCTTAAGCCTCCTTTTCCCTGAACAGCAAAGGGAAGAAGTTGGATGCCATGGGTAGGAAAGTGATCTACTCGGCGGCAACGACAGTCAAGGCAGCTAATGTGCTCACAATCATAGCCAGATATGGAGCTGAGGTATAAGATGGCCTCGCTGCTGGAGTTTCTACCCAACCACAAGCTGGTTAAGGCACTTGAGATCCTCCAGGAGGGCGAGGTGGCATTGGACCATGCCATCACTGTGGCCCTGAACATCGCGGACACAGGTTTCTGACAGATGGGGTATGGTGTCTGCTTCCGTCGTCGTGGCTGGTTGAAAGGCACCAATTTACATCAGGAGGTCCAGACGAGGGTGCTGGACATGCCCTTCGACAGGCACAACCTCTTTGAGAAGGCCGTCGACGAATCGTTCCAAGCCATTAAGACGGACACTGCCCGTGCCCTGGGCTCATCAGCAGCCTCGCCCGTCCTACCGTGCCTCTGGCGGAAAAACTGGTAGATCGTCGAAAGGCTTCAGCGGAGTATCCTCTTGATGCCGGCAACCCTCCCGATCCACAACCCCAGAGGCCTCCAGGGGCTGTTCCAAGGCTTTCGGTGGAGGTGGCCAACATCATCGCTCCCAAGGCGGCATGCAGGCCCCGAAGCAGGATTATACTGGCCAGGACGTCTGGCCCCCACCCATGTACCCCACTGACCGATGGGTACTGGACGTTCTGCCCACGGACACATTCTAGAGTTCCAACTAAAGTGTCAGCGGATGACACTGGTGGCCCGGCAGGAGCAGCACAACCCTCCGCTCCTGCAGGAAGTACGGGCCATGATAAGAAAATCTCCAATAGAGCTGGTTCCAAAGCGACTCCGGGTCTCCAGAGTCTACTCCTGATACTTCTTGGTAAAGAAGACGACCGAGGGCTGGAGGCCCATTTTAGACCTCCGGCATCTCAATAAATACCTCCAGTCCCAAAAATTCAGGATAGTCCCGTTTCAGCATATGCACGGCCAACTGAAGGAAGGAGACGTCTTGACGTTGCTGGATTTGGAGGACGCGTACTTCCGATGTTTCTCATGAATGGGGACGTGGAAGTTCCTTCGCTTTGTAGTTAAAGGCCATAGCTTTCGGACTGAAGTCAGCGCCTGGGTGTTCACGAAGTTCCTGCCGCCAGTGAGTGCCAATATGTATCTACAAGGGATACATGTGTACCCGTACCTGACGGAGAGGACCGTCCGCCTGCTGACAGACCTGGAGTTCTCTGTCAACTATCCAAAATCTATTCTTGGGGGCCAGGCTAAGGGGAGAGCCGCCATGCTGGGCAAGGTGCAACGGCTGTTGGCACTGAAGACCGCCACGTTGCGGACCATTAAGTCGCTGCTTGGCATGATAACCCCATGCATTTACCTGATCTGACTCTGCAGGTTGCGGATGCGACCCATTCAAGAATTCCAGGACGCTCGGTGGATCCAGGTATCCCTAAGCTTCGGAGACAAGATTGTTCTCGATGAACATTTCTGTCGAGCGTTAAGGTGGTGGGGCGTGCGCTCCACCATCGCCAGGGCCACTGATTTCCAGAGCTCCCCGTATCATGATATGGTCACCACGGATGCTTCCGATGAGCCCACGCCGGACGTTTCCACGCCAGAGGCCTGTGGCTACCAGAGGAGAGGGATCTCCACAACAATGTCCTGGAGCTGAGGGCAGTGTTCTGGGTCCTCAAGTCATCTCTTCCGTCCCTCATGGGCAAGGTGGTGAGGGTCTGGACAATACTACCACAATGTTCTAAATCAGGAAGCAGAGGGGTACCAAATCCCCGGCACTCTCCAGAGAGACGCAGGACTTGTGACACTGGGCCGTCGGCCAAGAGATGTTCCTCATTCCTTTTCACCTGGTGAGATTCAAGAACACCATCGCCGACTCCCTTAGCAGGGAGCTGCGCACTTGCCACGATTGGGAGCTTCAGCGGGATCAAGTGGACAGCCTCTTCCTCAGATGGGGCGGACCCCAGATTGATCTGTTTGCGACAACGACAAATTACAAATGCCAGATATTCACCAGCAGGTTCCACCAGCTGGGGAGCATGGGGGATGCTTTTTCCTTCGTGTGGGAGGACCTGTTCCTGTACGCGTTGCCTCTCTTGCTGCAAGTCATCAATCAACTCAAACAGTGGCGATGCAGGATGATCCTCATCGCCCCGGCGTGGCTGAGGCAGATTTGGTACCCGCATCTTCTCAGCCTGTCAACGTTGCCCCCGGTCAAGCCTGATGGTGGTCTGGGATCTGCTTGCCAGAGGAGGCGGCGCAATCCTACATCACGACCCAGGATTACTGAACCTGTAGGCTTGGCTCCTGCAGCGTTAGTGTTCGGAGGGTATGACATTCCGGCGCACTGCAGGGAGGTCCTTGCCAGGGCGTTGTTGACTCTGAAGTGCTATGGGCACAAGTAAAAACGTTTTTCGGCGTGGTGCCGGACGCAGAATATCAACCCTTTGATGGTCAAGGTGCCCGCAGATTCTTCCGTACTTATTGTCCTTGGCCAAGGCGGAGCTGGCACACGCCTCCATCAAGGTGTATCTGGCGGCAATCGTCCCGCTGTACCAAGTCTCCAGGACGGTCTTCTCTTTGGTCCCACCGTCTCATCAAGGAGTTCCTCAAAGTACCATTTTGATCTCTCCCGCCAGTGAATGCACCTGCCCCCATGTGGGAACTCAACGTGGTACTGACAAGGCTCATGTGGGGCCCCTTCTAGCCTATGCATCAGGTCCCTCTCAAGTTCCTATCGTGGAAAACATCTTTCCTCTTGGCCATCACCTCTGCCAGGAGGGTAGGTGAGATCCAGGCCCTTTGCTTCAAACAGCCTTATCTGACTTTTCACGACACAAGGGTGGTGCTGCGGATGCACCCCTCCTCCATGCTAACAGTTCAGTCGGAATTCCACCTCAACAAGCCTTTGGTGTTGCATGTGTTCTTTCTGAAAACTTTGTTGCCGGCTAAAAGGGCTTTGCACTCGCTGGATGTGGCTCGTGCACTGAAATTCTATGTGGCACGCACAAAGAGTTTCCGGAAGACGTCTTTACTTTTCGTGAACTTTGGTCCTGTGAACCTTGGGAAGGGCTTTTCCAAGCCTTAAATCTCAAGGTGGCTCTCCGACTCTATCACACACTGTCACCGGTTGGAAAACCGACTGCTGGCCGGCTGTCCGAGGGCCCATTCTGCCAGAGCAATTGCTGCATCAATGACGTTCCTGTATGGTGTGCCCCTGCTGGACATCTGCCAGGCTGCTACATGGAGGTCCACGCACACCTTCAAAAGATTCTACTGCGTGGACAGGGATTCCAGAGAGGAGTCCAGGGTCGGCCAAGCAGTGCTATGCAACGTGTTCGCTTGAAGGTAAGCCTGTTCCGGAGGTAAGAGGAATTGCTTCTGTTGAGCCTTGCCACCTCCCGTGGTTGTTTAATGTTGTACTGCTATGCATTTATCATGAGCATGTGAATCCATGCCAGACATGCTAGAGAAGGAATAAGTTACTTAACTGTAACTATTGTTCGAAGGGATTGTGTCCTCCGATGTATTCCTTATCTTAGATATCTCCTTCCAGCTCTGCTGGCCTCGGAAAATTTTTCTCTAGAGGGCGCTGCGCGTCGACGTCCTCTGAGTCGATGTCCCTCGACAGCCGCCGTGTCGACGTCACCCTGCCTATAAAGGCCGCGCGCAGCGTCCGTTGCTCAGTTCCGTTTTTCCGCGCTTACTCAGTGCCTCGGAATACCGTTGCTCAGTTTTGTCAGGTTAATCCTATTTACCTCGAGTTATTCGATACCGTACTCGATGGCTTCTTCGTCGGAACCGACAACTCCTCGATCCGGCTTCAAAAAATGCCGAGATTGTGGGAAAAAGATGTCGCTGACTGACCCTCACAGAGTTTGTCTGTGGTGTTTGGGAGCTGAACACCATTGTTCGGAGTGCGAGGACTGTATGTCCATGACAGCTAAGGCCCTGAAGGAGCGTAGGGGGAAGCTGGAGAAAGGTAAGACTTTTAAAGCTTCTTCTTCCTCGACGAAGTCGAGACATTCGTCTCCTCGTCACCATTCGCGCTCCAGGTCTCGGAGTGGGTCCCATCACTCCTCGAGATCGAAGCACTCGAAGAGGAGACGTCGAAGATCCCCTTCTCCATCTTCCTCTTCCTCTGTTTCTCCAAAGAGAATCCCTTGCCCCACGAAACATAGTTCCCGGGCTGAATGGGAGGAATTCCGCAAAAATATGAGCAGCGTCTTCGAGAAAGTGGCCTTGACTCTGGTCGAAAGACCCGAAGGTCAAAAACGCTGCGAGTCGTAGTACCCGGCAAAGGAAACCTCTCGAGCGCGTCTCGAACCCTCGAGTAGGACTATGACCTCAAAACCTTCCTCGAAGGTTCCGTCGACGCCGTCGACGAAGGTTCCGTCGACGCCGAGGTCGGTGTCTTCGACGCCGTTGTCGAAGGGACCTTCGACACACGGGTCTGTCGACTCAACGCCAGCTTCGACACCGGTGTCGACGCCAAGAAAAGTCACGGTTGCGACACAGCCAGTGACTATCCCCAGGTCCTCGATGACGATGGCGTCGAGATTGTCGAGCAGAATCCCAATTCTGTCGAGGTCATCGAGGCCTCTGCCTTTGTTTTCGACGCCACGCTCGAAGCCTTTCGGCGTCGACGACATCGACGTTTTCGAGGCCGATTATGACAAGTTCGGCAACCTCTGCCTTGGAAATGGGGTTTACACCCTTTATGAGTTCAGAACAATTGAGAACTATGTCCTCAATTATGGAAGAGGGTGAATTGTCTGAACAGGAAGACACATTTGAGTTGCAGGGACCTGTAACCCAAATTAGAGAGGAATTTTCCTCTGAAGAACGCAGGTTAAAGGATCTTCATGCTTCCTTACATGAGGCAAGTGGGTTAGACACTTCCCCTGAGGTGGAGTTTGCTAGGCCAGACCCGGGGGAGCATGCTGAAACCCCCTATAGAGCCTTAGTGGCCAGGATCACAGAGTGTATGGGGTGGTCTGCACCTCACAATCTTTCCAACAAGATGACCTCACCGATATTCTTGACAAAGGCTCACAGGAGGATCCTGTGGTGCCTTTTCATAAAGCTCTTCAGAGGAAGATTATGACGAACTGGGAAACCCCAGATGTCGTCCCGGCAGTAAATAAAAAACTGTCTACAAAATACAGGGTATCTTCTACAGACCCAGAGTTTTTGTCAAAACATCCATCCCCAGAAAGTCTGGTGGTACAGGCAGCATCTTCTACTGATGTCAAGACGGCTTATCCTGCCGTCCCGCTGGACAGGGACGATAAAAAATATGATGCTATGGCAAAGAAAGTTTTTTCGGCATGTAGCATGGCGTTAAAATCTGTTAATGCTACTTGCACCCTTGCTAGATTCAGCCATACACTTTGGGAGTGTGCTTCTACAGCGGCTGACTGCATCCCGGAGGGAGAAGAAAGGGAGGCGTTCCTGAATATCATACAGGACGGTAAAGACGCTATGTGCGAATCCCTCCAGACGGGCATTGATTCAGCTGACAGTATCAGCAGAGCAATGGCGGCAAGTACAACAACCAGGAGATTCGCTTGGTTGAGAAAGTCTGGTTTTGCCCCAGATGTGCAAGCCAGGCTCTTGAACATGCCATTCGATGGCTCTTCTTTGTTCGGGAAAAAGGCGGATGACAGTTTAGAGAAACTGCAAACTTCAAAAGCAGCAGCAAAATCCCTAGGCGCTGCAATCCGTCAGATAACTTTTCGTCCCACAGGAACCTCTGCGAGGGGCAAGTCCTTTCGCTTCTACTCCGCATTCGGAAGAGGTAGAGGACGACCGGCTCAAAGGGGACAAAGAAGAACTACCCGAGGTGGACGGGGTAGATATTCAAAAGCCGCAGCAACAGCAGGTGCCTCTTTACCATCGGCATCTGCATCAGCCGCCCCAAAACCACTCTGAGGACTTCCCTCACAGGACACCTGTAGGAGGCAGGTTGACTCAACATCTGGCGGAATGGCAGGCTATCACATCAGATGCTTGGGCATTGGAAACAGTTTCCCAAATTTACTGCCTTTCTTTCCTACGCATACCTCAGAGTCATCCACCGGGGATCAGCTCTCAAAAAGCTCCAGATCCGCTCCTCTTGCAGGAAATTTTGGACCTGCTAGAGAAAGGTGCCATAGAACCGGTACCTGTAGCGGAGAGGAACAAGGGCTGGTACTCCCCTTACTTTCTCATTCCAAAGAAAGACGGAGGACTGAGACCCATCTTGGACTTGCGAGAATTGAACAAATTCCTCAGGAAAGACAAATTCAAGATGGTCACTCTTTCTCAGATCCTCCAGGCCCTTCAGTTCCAGGACTGGTTGGTATCTCTGGACCTTCAGGACGCTTATTTCCATGTGCCTATCCATCTCAAACACAGGAAATACCTGAGGTTCGCAATTGGCAACTCTCATTATCAATTTCGAGTGCTGCCATTTGGGCTGACCTCCGCCCCGAGGGTCTTCACCAAGCTGATGTCGGTAGTGGCTGCAAATCTAAGGAGGGAAGGGATTCACGTCTACCCCTACCTAGACGATTGGTTGATCAGGGCTGTATCTTCGGAACAAGCTCAGATCCAGCTAGATCACGTGTGCCGCTCCCTTCACAAACTGGGCTTCTCCCACAATTTAAAGAAGTCACAAATGATACCATCGCAGAGACTCCAGTTCATCGGAGCGATCCTGGACACTTCCCTGGGAAAAGCCTCGCCACCAGAGGTGAGGGCTCAAGATATTCTACAGATGGTTACCAAGTTCCAAAATGCCCAACATCTCCCAGCCTTTGACTTTTTGAGGTTGCTAGGCCTCATGGCATCCTGCATTTTCCTAGTGCCAGAGGCTCGCCTGAGAATGAGATCCCTCCAGTGGGCACTGAGGACTCAGTGGTCACAATTCTCAGGAAGAATGACAGATTTTCTTCAGGTTCCCGACAGGGTGGCTCGAGACCTTCAGTGGTGGGCCTGTCAGGAGAACATTCTGAAAGGAGAACAGTTTTGGCAACCCTGGCCGGAGATAACAGTAGTCACGGATGCCTCACTCACGGGGTGGGGAGCCCACGCCAACGACTTGACCATCAGCGGTCGTTGGTCTCCATCAGAGTCCAGACTACATATCAACCTGTTAGAGCTGAGAGCCATCAGACTTGCGCTGAAGGCGTTCCTGCCAGCTGTACAAGGGAAAAATGTCCTGATAATGACGGACAACACGGTGGCCATGCATTACCTCAACAAAAGAGGAGGCGTAGGATCACTACCCCTGTGCAGAGAGGCGATGCAGCTCTGGTTTTGGGCAATCCAAGAAGGAATCTCTCTATCGGCAGTTCACCTAGCCGGAGAGAAGAACTTGACAGCGGACGCTCTGAGCAGGCAGAGTACAGTCTCCCACGAGTGGGAACTAGCTCAGGAAGTCCTTCAAGAGATCTTCGCCCTTTGGGGAACCCCTCAGGTAGATCTGTTCGCCACCAGCGTCAACAGGAAGTGCGATCTGTTATGTTCAAGGGAATTTCACCCGAGAGGAGCTCTGGGAGACGCGTTCATAGTGGACTGGGAGTTTCCGCTTCTGTACGCGTTCCCACCGGTCCCTGTCATTCCTCAAATGATTAGGAGGTTGAGAAGATTCCGGAGAACCATGATCCTAATTGCCCCGGATTGGGCCAGGAGAACGTGGTACCCGGACCTTCTAGACTTGTCCATCTGCCCTCCAATTCGACTTCCACTCAGAGAGAACCTACTCTCACAGAAGGGAGGTCAGGTTCTCCATCCAGACATCAAAACCCTCAACCTTCACGCTTGGCTTCTGAAAGGCTGAGGTACAAGGATTGAGACCTCCCTGATGATGTTATGGAGGTGTTGCTTTCGGCAAGGAGGCCAGCAACAAAGTCTTTATACCGCTGCCGTTGGAACAGATTTTGCAGCTGGTGTAGAGAACAGAATATCGACCCCTTTTCATGTGGTACACCAATGGTTTTGTCCTTCCTACTATATTTGGCGAATTCAGGCCTTCAAGTTGGCACCATTAAGGGCTATCTCGCAGCACTATCCATCTTTAAGCGCACTGCGGAAGAACCATCCTATTTCAAGTTACCCTTGGTAATACAGTTTCTAAAGGGGTTAACCAATGTTTATCCCCCAAGACCATTCCAAGTTCCCCTGTGGGATTTAAACTTAGTCCTAACTTTCCTGATGGGCTCACCTTTCGAACCACTCCATTCTTGTTCGTTAAGATTCCTTACCCTTAAAACTGTTTTATTAATAGCACTTACATCTGCTAAAAGGGTGAGCGAATTACAAGCTCTTTCTTGTAAACCTCCTCATACAATCTTTCACAAAGACAAAGTTGTCCTGCAAGTGAAGCCTAATTTCCTCCCAAAGGTGGTTTCTGAATTCCATATCACTCAGAAGATTACCCTACCATCTTTCTATCCTCCTCCTCATCCGGGGAAAGAGGAAGAGAGGTTACACAGGCTAGACCCTAGAAGGGCTTTAAGTTTTTACATCAGTAGACTAGCCAGGATAAGACAGGCAGACCAGCTATTTGTAGGTTACACAGGTCACAAGCTGGGGTTACCAATAATTAAGCAGACCATTTCCAGATGGATCATTCTAGCCATTCTGGAATGTTATAAACTGGCAGGGAAAGAGCCCCCTCAAAACCTTAGGGCTTATTCGACCAGAGGTATTGCAGCTTCATCGGCCCTCAAAAGAGGTGTGCCGGTTGAAGACATCTGTGCGGCCGCTACATGGTCGTCTATCCATACCTTTACACGATTTTACAACTTGGATTCCTCCTCCAGTCAAGAGACTAGGTTTGGAAGGGCTGTACTGCACTCTATTCATCAATAGAAGACAGCATGAAGTCAGTACTCCATCCTCCAATGATAGAATACTGTTATGGGAGCCTATCTAAGATAAGGAATACGTCGGAGGACACAATCCCTTCGAAGAAGAAGTTACTTCTTACCTTGTAACGTTCTTTCGACGGGATGTTCCTCCGACGTATTCCTTATCGACCCTCCCATCCATCCCCGCAGTTCTACTTCCCTTGTTGTTGCAGCTTACGCTCCTTCAGGGTGATTAGTTTAGTCCAGAAAGAATTATTGTGGGCTACAAAACGGAACTGAGCAACGGACGCTGCGCGCGGCCTTTATAGGCAGGATGACGTCGACGTCGATACGGCGGCTGTCGAGGGACATCGACTCGGAGGACGTCGACGCGCAGTGCCCTCTAGAGAAAAGTTTTCCGAGGCCAGCAGAGCTGGAAGGAGATATCTAAGATAAGGAATACGTCGGAGGAACATCCCGTCGAAAGAACGTTACAAGGTAAGAAGTAACTTGTTCTTCTCCAGCATGGGTCTGGCATGGATTCACATGCAAACTCTCCCTCCTGCCCCTATGCGGCTCTTCTTGGTCAGACTGCCACTTTACGTGCTACCAAATCTGAAGATGGCTGCCAGAGGGGCTTAGAGAGAGTACAGTCATTGGCATTATGAGTTCAGTGATTGGTTTAAGGGAGAAAGACGGTTTGTAAGTAAAAGTGAAACTGGTTTTTCTTTTACCGAGGATTCCTGGTCTGACGATGAGGAATATTCATGACCATGTAAATCCGTGTTAGACTAATGCTGGAGAAGAATAGTTACAGGTGAGTAACTTGTTCCATATCTCCAGTGTCAAAGTGATGCCGAGATCAGTAGATCTGGCCATCGCCAAGGCGATGTTCCTATTAAAATTTTTCGGGATACTCATAGCATAAAATGTGCCGAGGCAAGGGTCAGCTTCCTATTGTTGTTCCAATTCTAGTTTGCAAGGAGCTGGGTGTGGGGGCCTTGTGGGGCGCGCCTGTAGTGTATTGTAGTAGCACGGCACGTAGATTTCTATATTGGAGCCGGTGTCTGGCCCGAGGCCCAGCAGGTTGCGACCAGTTCAGAAGGGTAGCAATTCATGACATCACATAAATCCATTATCCTGACCCGAGGCCATATGATTACCTGTGTGTTTTACGGGTGGGGTAGCCTGACTCGTTTTCCTTGTGTTTTCCAATTGATCCATCCCTCAACAGTCAGGCCCCCGTGAACAAAAAGGTGGGTACTAACCAATTTATTTTTTTAAACAAAAAAGTCCAAACAAAGCCGACATTGTGCCATTAGTGGTCACGAAGGCAGTCGGTTGGTGTACAATAAGCGCATTAGGTTAATAAGAGCGGCATGGCAGCCGTAGTTTGCTAATACCAGGAACAAAAAGTCCCTTTGGACTTTATCGAATGCTTTCTCAGTGTCAATCGATAGGATAGCGTCTTCTTGTTCGAGTCATCGGCAGTGACGTGAAGCAGTCTGCGAACGTTGTCCCCCGAATGCCTTTTACAGATGAAGCCGGTCTGATCTTTGTGTATCGGGTGCGGCAGGAATGTCTGTATTTTCTGCGCCAAACATTTTGCTAGTATCTTTGCGTCTGAGTTTGAGAGAATTTGGGCCGTACGAGCTACATTTGTCAAAGGGTCGCCCCTTCTTGTGTAACACTACTATATTTGCAGCTAGCATCGTCTGCGGTAGCTGACCCCTACGCGCTCCTTCGGCGATCTTGTCTTCCAATTTGGGGATGAGATCGTCTGAGATTTGTTTTGTAAAAATCTATCAGAATTCCATCGTGCCCTGAGGCTTTACCTGGTAAAATGGAGTGGATTGCTTGATCTATATCTGCCAACGATATAGGGGTGCCTAGAGAGTCCCATTGGACGATGGTCAGTTTGGGCAATATGATGGACCCCAGAAATTCTAGCATTTTTTGATGTGATGTTGGTTCGGGGGTGGCGTATAACTCTGCATAATTTTACGGAAACAGGTTATTGCTTTTTCCGTCCCCCACAAAGCGGGTTCTGTGCCCATCCCCTATTGTGATGATCGTTTAGGCGGCTTGCCGCTGTTTCAGGGCGAGTGTCATTAGGTGTAGTGGTCTGTCACTTTCGAGGTAGTATTGGGACCAGCTCGAATATGAATTTTGGGCTCTGGTAGTTATATGCTTGATGTCTGTCTTAACTGTGCATATGCGTGACAGGATCTGTTGGTTGGGTGTTTGCTTATGTAGTTTCTCGAGGGCGGCGAGGTCTGTAAGGAGTTGTTTTCTTTTACTTCCACTGTTTAAGTTCTTGTGACCATCTAGATAGGCACCGGCCTCTCGTGAAGGACTTGAAGGTGTCCCAGCACGTGTATGTGTTGTATGTATGGCCCAGAGCATATCAGTGTCTCCTTCGATGTGCTCTATAAAATCTGGGTATGCCAGTGCCACTGTGGGGCTTTAGGGGGTATCAGGAAGAGTCAACCTGAGCCGCACAGGCGCATAGTCTGAGATGGTGGTGGATAGTATGGCACAGTCATGTAGAGTGCTTTGGCTGGCATAAACCAGTAGTCAATCCTGTAATAACTCTGGTGGCTGTGGGAGTAGGAGGAGTAGTCCCTCCGAGCCCCGTGTACATGTCTCCAGACATCCCTCATGCACAAGTCCACCATAAGCGTGCAGAGGACGGTTTGTTTTTTTCAATTTTGCTTTGCCGTCCTTGTCGGTGCTCTGGCGGTTTAAGGTGGGATCGATGGCGACATTGAGGTCGCCAACCCACTAACACTAGATTACCCAAGTGGTGTGCACAGACGGCAAAGATATGAGTGAAGAAAGCCGGGGTATCTGTCGTGGGGGCGTATACGTTGAAGAGTATCAGAGTGGTGGTGTATTTGTCCACGTATGACATATCTACCTTCCTTATCTGAGATAGTATTCTGTATTTGGAAGGAGACCCATTTGCGGACCAGTATAGACACTCCCCATTTGACGTGGTATGTAGAATGGACCGAAGCGCCCACCAACCCCTGTTAGAATTGTTTTGACTGTCTCATTTAGATGGGTTTCCTGAAGAAATGTAATGTCCCCTTGAAGGTCCATCATGTGGTTCAGTACCCATCTTCTTTTAATGGGGTGCCCCATTCCCTGCAAATTAAGGATGATCAGTGCGAGTGTACCCCTATACATGTGAAGAGAGGTTACACCCGCCAATTTCGTAGTGCTAGCTGCGTAGCATCCCTTATCCTCTGAATACGATCATAGAGCGTGCTACCCTTGTCTCTTTTCAACAACCCCCAACTTGTAACCAAAACAGGTGGGAGCGAACATCCTACAAAAACAATGGGATCGAACTTATCGCTCCCAATACAAGGCAGTACAGCCAATGCTTGGATTTGCTGACTGTGGGCGGATTTGTCCGCACCCATCTCCATGCATTCCATGGCCCATGTGTAGTGGGGCATTTCATTGTAGCGGTCGTCCTAAATGCTCGACCAATATAGGATTATTCCTTGAAGCCTCCCAAAAATTAGAGGTCCAATCAAAGTTAGAACTATGAACAATGTCTATGACTATGTTAAGGGGGGGGGGGCGATGTGGCTGCAGGAGCTTGGATATACAAACGTACCTCTATATTAATGTCTCCCTTTGTAGCACCAATTAAGGAGGGCCTGGGCGTAGGGATGTAACGGTATACCGTTGAAGATACCGCAAACCACTCAATTGAACAATAATAACCGTCACATTGTTATTACCGGTATACCGTGTATACCATTGGGTGTTCTTTTCAATCTGATTTGGAAAGCTGCAGTAAGCAAGTGCTGCGCAGTCTTGGTCTTGCACTGTTGGATGTGCCATCTGCCAAGTAGTTTCAGTTGGAGCAGTTTTTAATGCCATTCCATAAACTACACGTGCCTGACACAAAATCAATATGTTAGCAATAGGAAGAATAAATACAGTGACAAGAAGGAAAAGGGTTTACTTTGGGTTGGCGGCTTTGGGGTTTATATATTTATAATGTATGTTTGCTAAACGTATGACAATGGGGATGTCCCTGGTTCTATCATTGAATTAACATATGATAAGTCACACTGCGAAATTCACTCATCTCTGTGGGTATTCCCTGCTGCCATACCAAAGGGTGACATGTCCTTGATTACTGAGCACCTTTTGGCCCACAAGTAAACTAAAGGCTGTAACGTAAAGAGAGCATGCGTGTGCGAGTATGCGCACAAGCTTATACTACCATCAGCCTCCATTGATCTGGGGCATGCATGTGATAAATATGGCAACATGTTCATCTTCACCAGTAGCCAGTGGGGGAGCTAAAAACCTAAATGACCACTTAAGAAAAGCTATTCAGTTTGCTTTGCCAGTCTCAGCAGGGCTCTCCCCCTCCTCCTCTCCACACATGTTTGTGTTTGGTGGAGGCAAGGGGTGGCATTTCAGTGAAAAGTATGTTGAAAAGCCCAAGTCTGACTCTGGGTGCCAGGTTTTGTTTGTGATGATAAATCTGACAATTTATGACCTTTTAGAAAATATTTGTTAAGATTGGTTAACTCCACCTGCTATACCGCGATAACCATGATATACCGTCATTTTGCAAGAAGGTTATCATACCGTCATAAAACTAATACCGTGACCCCCCTACCTGGGCGGCAGTGTACCATTTAGGGCAACTTCAGTTTGGGTATCTTGGTGTCAAGTGTCAGCTTCCAGGCTTAGGAGCCTTGTTTGCCTTCACGCTCCTCTCGGTGCACAGCTCCAACTGTTTTTCTGGGAATCGGACGATCGTTTTGCTGACCTCTTCTGTAAGCGATCTGGGCCACAGAGTCCCCTTGCAGGCTCTTGCCGCCTGCCTTTGTTCCGGTGGTAATGTGGGCTCGGTGGTGGTGGTGGTGCGTGTGCCCCCTCTCCAAAGGCATGTGGGAAGTCCGCAGTGACTAAGTTCTGCCATTGTAAAAAGCGCTGAGTGTCTTCTGGATCTTCCAACAAGTGCCATTTACAGTCGATCTGTTTACACCATACAGCCAGGAATTTAATGTAGTGTCTATACTCCAGCCCTTTGAATGCAGTGAATATAGGGTTGAAGCCTTTCTGGCGACGGGAGTCCTCCGCTGAGTAGTCAATGAAGGGTAGAATTGGCACCGCCCCTATTTTCACTTGCCCATCAGTTCTGTATGCCTTGAGGATGACCATTTTATGTTGGAAGTTCAAAAGCCGTAGTGTGATCACTCTTGGGCATTCTCCAGCCGTCGGTTTGGGGATCAGTGCCCAGTGGATTCCCTCGATGGTGTAGTCTTGGGGATCTCTATATGAAGCATATCCTGCAGGAAGTTGTACATAAAGGTTTCGAGTTCTGGGCCCTCTGCGTTTTCAGGAAGGTCCACCATCCTGAGATTATTTCGTCTAAACCTGTTTTGCTGGTCTTCCAGTTTGGCTCTGAGTCGCTGTACTTCCCGGATGACCCCATCTAGGTCAGACACCATTGTTTCGTGGTTGTCCTCGAGCGAGCTGATGTGCTGCTCATTGTCGGTTGTCATTTCTGTCTGGGCATTCAGGCCCGCCCGGATGTCCTGTAGATCGCATTTTTATATCCTGGACCGTGGTGTTGGTTTCTTGTGTCAGTTGTCCGATGATCTTAATTTTAGCCAGGGTAGCCTGCAGTTGCGCTGGAACATCCATTGTGGTCTCATTTCTCGCAGAGCGCCATGGTATGGAGTCGGCTACGTCTATATCTGCCGTTTGGAATAGTGGATGTATCTGGATGTGCAAGTGGTATAGCACTGTGGTCGCTTATTCAAACATTTGTCTCGGTATCCTGTGTAAGTATCACAGACCCTCCTGAAGCGTGGATGTGCAAGTTGGCCCGGACTGGTAGAGACGGGCCAGCTATTTGGTGGTTGGTTCTTCTGCGATGTCGCAGGGTGATCAAGGTGAGGCGCAGCGGAATTGGCATTGCTTAGGTCAGCAGCGTCCCTGCAGTCTTGTTCTAGTGGAGGTCTTACCGGCCATATTCAGTTTACTGCACTTTTGGTGGCATATGCCGGTCAGTGTGTACCCTCTGAGCCCCCAGTTTCATGCTCCCAGATCCTGCCAGCACAGCGGAGAGTCACATCATACCCCGGTGGAGCAGGGCGCCGGGTTCGGAACCTCTGCCCAGCCCTGGGTTTGCAGTTATGCATTGGATCTATCTATTCGCCGACGTCTCTCTCTGTGGGGCCACTCCATGGCCCCTCCTGCGTGATTGTATATGGGAATGATGTCAAGGCCAATCCTTCGTTAGGGGAGAGACGTGGCGGGTGCAATCACTCATGGTAGCCTGGCGGGTCGCTCGTCCCAGATGGCGGTGTCCCCGTAGCAGTGCGGGGCGTCTGGAGCTGTCCCTCGCCCTAGCAGTCAGCCAGGATTCATCCGCGGCATTGGGGCAAGATTCAAGGCCACACCTTTGAGTGGGCGGACGCCTCCATCGACACATGCAGGGGCATCGCAGCAGCAATCAGTGTCGAGACCTGTGCCTGCAGTGGGCTACGCAAGGCTGGGCGTATTTCTCACACAGGAGGCCCTCTCTGCGCAATCGCATGAGTTATCAGAATCAGGGATTTGCAGTGGTTTGCATTTGGGTCGGATGGTCGGAGACCCATTGTATCACTAATTAACCGGTCTGATGTTCTGTCCGGGACCTGCATCAGAGAAAGTTGCAGGTTTATCTCCATCGTCGACGGTGCTTCAGCAACCCGCTGCCGTCTTGCTCAGGCTCTCAAGCCAGTCCTTCCTCTGTCTTTATTTGGAATGGGCAATGGCATCTAGACTGCTCATTCAGGTTCCAATGGGGATTTGTTATTGCTCCGCACTTCCTCATCTCAGTACCTCTTACTGAAGCCATGGTCAAGTCATCCCTACTCTTCCTCGTCTCAGTGACTGCTGCCTAATTAACCTCACAGACTTGCATGGAAGGGCGTACCATGGAGGTGTGTGGCATGGGACAATGGGGTGTGAAGGAGTTTGGTGGAGGTCTGGAAAATAAGGCATATGAGGATGTTAGGGGAGGAGGTTATGAGGTTGTAGCACTGCTTTCTGCCGAGATGTTCTCGCTGATCCCCAAATGTGGATTCTCTGCTGATGAGTCCACCGCCAAGGGGACTATCGGGTAGTGGCCTCACTAGGCGGGCCTCATCGGAAGGGGCTCCTCCTCGAAGAGATGATGACATCTCGGGATTCATCACAGTATACAGAGAGGTGCACGCAGTGTTGCCAACTTTGTTTGCTCATATTGGAGATGTGCTCTTCAGCATTGCACCATACCAGTCTGTGGTTTTACCTGTTTTATATACAGAACATCCAGGAAAATTGCCTGATTAGCTACCATACTCCTTGCGCGAATGAGAGGTAATTTCAGTTAGGCACATGCTTTTCACCTGTAGGGTTATCCCGGAGTACCTCCAAGCCTGTACCAAATTTGTTCCACCCTTCATGGAAAATGACTATTTAACAAGGTGATGAATTCTGGATGGAGAAGGAACATTAATTTATGTATTCTTTACTTTTTACCCCAAATTGGTGTGCTCCAGACTACCATATGATGTTGGTGGCACCTAACTTGGCATTTAAAAAGTAAATGTAATATGCTACTCTGTGATGAAGTGACATGGACAAGACAGTTGGGGAGATCATAGAGAGACTGGGTCTGAGGTCACCTACAAACAGCATAAAGAAGTCCTGGATCTGGTAGACTGAGAATCTCCCAGATAATCCCACTCCCCAACCGCCTCTGCCCAAAGGACCAAAGCTGTATTACAGGGACACCCCATACACTAGACTTCTTGAACGAGCAGACCCCAAGAAACCCCCTTCAGTAATAGTTCAACATTGTGCTTGCTCATGAGGGACACAACGCTCCACTTGCGGTTCGTGGGCTGCAGTGGTAAAATGGAAGACCATATATGCTTAGTGCATTTAAACAGGAAGTAAGCAGATGCACAAGCGGCCCGTGAACAGGCCCTCCTTGTGGGCATAAATATGAACTCCTCTACGTCCCGTCCCTTTTTCTCCATACTGTATGGGTGTTACTTCCCAGGGACAGAACAAGAACTTTTTATCCTCCAGAAAAAGAGCATTTCACCTTTAAATTTCAGGTGTGTAGGCATGGCTATGTGTGTGATCACGCCCATATAGCCCCGCCCTTCGGCACCTAGCCTTGGTCCCCTTTTCCATGCTGACTGGATCGGACCTACCTCAGCAAGCGCGCACAAGTTTGCTTTTCTATTTTTTGGCTTTTCCCAAGTTATTTTGTTTGTTATATCTCTACCGACTTACGGTGCCTCGGCTGCCCCAGCGCATCTCGGCCCTGTTGTGCTTTAACAGGTGTTCCTCCTGCGACAGTTGCTTTCCTGTGTCGGTCCCTCATTAGCTTTGTCCCCAGTGCTTAGGTGCGGGTCATCGTTGGGAAAGACTGCACGGCATGCCACTCCCCAACGCTGTGCTCGTTGAAGAATCAGTTGGCTCGGTGGAGGGAGATTTTAGCAGTTTCCCCTTCAGACCATCTGTAGGACCTTGTGCGACAAAGCAAGTCAGACAAGGTAAGTGCGAAGCATTTTACTAAGGCGCCCCATAAGTGGGATTCCTTTCCCGGGGATCCTTCCAGTGGGACAGGTTCTAAGGACTCTAGTACCAGCCAGGGGCTCGAAGCTCCCAGAGCTACCGGGCCCCAGGAAGAGGTGCCTGCAGACTGAGGTTGTACCCAGTACCAAACTCCCGCACAAGAGGCCTGGGGGTGCAGGCTCGGTGCCGAACCTTCCTTTCCTACACACTCCTAAAGAACCCTGTGCACAAAATGGCATCAAGCCCAAAATTGGCACCTAGCCGCGAGGTACGCCCATGCTATGGCAGTCCTACAGCCAGTGACTCAGCAGGAAGCGCTATGAAGCAACCAGAGGCCAGATTTCACCCCTAGGGTGGAATGGTCGGCAGCATTGGGTCAGTGGTGCATCTCGTATCCAATCATGTCTACTGTACTGCAGTACTCCAAGATTGGTGGGGCCCATCACAGGACAGTGGATCCGTGACCGCATCAGCAGGGGCTGCACCTTCAGCGTCACCATCTGCACCGCCACGCGATGACGGTTGCTTCGGCCGCTTCATGGGGCTCATGAAGTCACGGCAGATAACTGGGCTCCTAAAGTCCTTGATCAAGGAAGTTACACTTCAGGCTCCTCCACCTCCGGAGGTGCCCCTACAGCCCCGCCTTGTGCAGGTTCAGCCATATCACCACCCCTGTAGTGGGGGGGCCGTGCTTCTGTAGGCATTACGCCACAGTGGGGGCGCAGCTCCCTCAGCAGATGGCGGTTTAGACCCACAAGCAACAGCTGATCTTGCCGCAGCCTCAGGCCCCAGCATCAGGCCCCAGCATTAGGGTCCCAGGCAGACGCTCCACAAGCAGGGAGCAGGCATGGCATGGAGACAAGGACACAGACCACGGTGATGACCTTGAGACCTCAGCATCTGTGAAAGCCTTTCACTACAGAATGGGTATGCTGGCTGAGTTCTTGGGGGTTCCTCATCCACAGCAAGAGCAGCCAGAGTCTGGCATACTCGCGGAAGTGCTGACCTTTAGGGCTCACAGTTAATCCAGCATACCTTTGCAGAAGTATGTGGTGGCATTGGCAAAGAAGGGTTGGCTGAAGCCCCATTCGGCACAGCCAGTCAACAAAAGGACACCAAGTACAGACCGGTAGAAGGCATCGCCATCCTCCTTTCCTCCAACCCGCAGCCTCATTCCTCCGTAATTGCAGCAGTGTCCATGTACGCCAAACCCCAGACCTCTGGGGTCATCCAGGTCTTCAGCGGCAGCCCTACTGGGGAAAGAAGGCAGGCTATTGGAGGGCTATGGGAAGGTCATCTACCAGAATTCAGGCCTGCATCTCCAGCAAGCAAATGCAGACACAATATTAGCAGCCGCCAGCCGCCAACAAAAGGTTGTGGAGGGAGATGGCGGACTTACTGCCAGACCGCCCTCCCCGTAGGCAGGCCATGTTCAAGGTGGGCCTGGTACAGGTGAAGGTGGTGGCGCAAGATGTTCTTGAATCTACAGTGGCACACATAGACACGGCAGGGAGAGGCACTTGCGTGGCTACAGCCAAGCGCAGAGTGGCATGATTACATGCCACCAGATTTAGTACTGATGTCCAGGACAGGATTCTGGATCTCCCTTTCAAAGGGGCCGAGTACTTTCACCCCTCCACGGATGAGGAGCTTAACAACAAAAAGACCAGACAGCGAAATCGCTGGCAATCCTGGCCAATCTGTCAGTGAAACAGTTTAGCCAGCCGCAAGGTTGGTCAGACCAGAGGAGCTCCAGTCCCCCCTACTCCAACCCAGCCTCAGAAGCCAGGAAGCAATGAGGGTGGCGTACCAGTCCATCCCTCCCCAGTTGGGGGTGGGGTGTCAGGTGGGGGAAGATTGGCGCTCCATGAAATGCAATGTTGTCTATTCAGAGACCCCTGGGTACTTTCGGTGGTTTCCTGGCGGTTTCAACTCCCATTTCTCTCCCACACCCAGTTCACCACCTCTTATACAGATAAGTTCACAGGCACTGTTGGCAGAAATGCTTCCCTTATGCAGAGCAGGGTATTGGAGGAAGTACCCCTGCATCAGAGGGCCTCTGGTTACTATTCCAGGATTTTTGTCATGCCCAGAAAGAACCAGGCTTGCCTGATGGTGGTGCTCGACCTATCTTTCCTCAACCCTCATCTTCCACTCAATGTTAAGATAACGCCAGTACTGATCGTGGAGACTCTGCAAGGGATCTTGGATGTGCTCCCTGGACCTAAAAGGATCGTATTTGCACATCCCGATTTGGCAGTCCGTCAGGCAATTCCAGCAGTTCACAGTAGTGGGGCGTTCCTTCCAGTATTAAGTGCTGCCATTTGGTCTCGACTCGGCCCCTTGCATGTTCATGAGGCTGATGAACACAATAGCAGCACTGCTTCAGGCCAGAGGACATCACGTCTATCCATATTTGGACGACTTGCTGGTCAGAAGCAGCACACAGGAAGGGGCGAGTCACACAGAGTGCCTTATGGACCTTCTCTACTACCTCGGCTTCTCTGTGCACCAGACCAAGTCAGAGTTTATGCCTACGTAGTTCTTGATCTTCCTCTGATTCTCATGGGACACCGTCAGGCAAGGAGTTTCTCCACGCAGGAAAGAGTCTATGTGACCCTCGATGCAATCAACCATTTCCTCGGCAGGCAGGTGATGTTGGCATGGTGATATTGGCGCCTGTTGGGTCTCATGGTGGCATGCATTTTGACAGTGCGGTACAACTGACTGAAGATGCAGAGATTGTAGCAGCACTTGGCAGTGAACTTGGACCTAGAGAGAGGTTCTCAGAGGGACAAGATCACAAATCCAGTAGAGGTCAAACTAGTTCACTTATGGTGGAGGCAGCAGGAAAACCTGATTAGGGAGCAATGTTCTGCCAGCAGTTATCACTAAGGACTCCTCTCTGGAGGGCTGGAGTGCCATGTTGGACTACTATTCAATTCATAGGCTGTGGTCTGCACAGGGGCAGACAGAGCACATAATCTGGAGCTGAGAGCGTTTAAATTGAGCTACATGTGTTTCTCCCTATGATCACAAACGGGACACTACTCATCCGAACGGACAATACCACGTCCATGTTTTACCTCAACAAGCAGTGAGGGCAAAGGTCTCCCGTGCTGGGCAGATTGATTCAGACATTGTAACAGGGCTGTTCACTTCCTGGGAGAGAGTAACATGGTGGCAGACCGGTTGAGCAGGCTTCCAACAGATAACTACGAGGGAGAAGTGGGCTTGCAGGTTCTCAACTTTATTTTCAGAGGATGGATCTATTCACCTACGAGATCAACATGAAGTGCAGGCAGTTTGCCTCATGGATGGGGAGAGGCAGGCGCTCACTAGCGGGTTCCTTCCAAATCTCCGGAGACAACCTGTGATGCTAAGCATTTCCTCCAACTCCGTTAATCCAGAGAGCACTGTAGAAATTGGATTTTGGTTGTTTTGCCAAAGTAGAAAGATTTGCGGTGGAAATGAATGTAGCAGATTTCGCCGCAAATCGGTTTATACATCGGCAAAACAACCAAAATTTGGCCGTTGACCAACCCCCACCACCTTTTAGCTGGCAGTCTTTTACTATACCCCTGCGGCGTCAGTTCTGTTCCTCTAACGAGGGTTGGATTTGACACTGCTGGGTCTTTTTTTTTTCTTCCTTTGGGTCTCTCGCTTCCATTGTCAATTAAGCAGAATACATCCCTGCACCCCAAAAATAACGAACATTGGGAGCAGGGGACACCCCCGCAACCCACGCTCCTCAAGTTTGGTATTTTTGGGCTTCAGATTTTTGATACAGGCTGAATTCGGCCAAATGGTCTATCCACCCATTTTTTTCCGATCAACTTGGGTGTTTCCGTAGACATTCCAATACGCAACCCATTCTCTCAGAATTCCTGTAGTGCCCGAATGACTAGCCATGTTCTGGTACTCAGACCTGGTGAGGATGGCGAGTCGGGGCCCAATACCCCTGTAGTGGACTGGCCTGGTACACCTCTTGCTGCATGGGGGGTATCAGTGGTACATCCACAGCCGGAGTCTCTAGCTCTCTCAGCCTGAACAACTAAATGTGCAGCAACTTGGCTTTCTCAGGTCCGTCTAGATATTATTCAGAATGCTAGCAAGGAGTCCACTAGGCTCCAGTACAAGAGCAATTGGGCCAGGTTGTCACTGGGCCAGTGACAAGGGAGCAGATCCAGCATTGTGCATGCTTGATGAAGTATTTTTTTCTGGCCCACTAAGCAAGCACAATGTACAAGTGGACATGTGTTGTAAGTATTTGGTGGCAATTGTCGTTTACAGGAATATGGAGGGCCAATCATTCTCCCCGACCAATCCTGTGGTGAAGAGACATTTGCGGGGACATGCCAGGCTATACCCTCCAGTCAGAAAACCTCTTCCGGTGGGTGGCGATGGCATCAACGGCGCACAAGCCTTTCGAGCCCAGGGCTGCTACAGACCTCAAGTGGGTGACGTAAAACAGAACTATTGGTGGGCCCTCGCATCAGCTAGACACATTCGTGAAACTAGGGCGTTGGTTACCTTGGAGCCTTACACGATCTTCCACAAAGATAAGGTGGTCATGAGGACACACTAAAAATACTTACTGAAGTAGTCTCTTCCTTTCATATCAATGAGGAGATTGTGCTCCCGACATCCTCAGACTGAAGCGGGGAGGGCATTACATTGCTTGGACCTTAGGAGAGCTCTCAAGTTCTACCTAGACAGGAAGAAACAGGTCAGGAAGTCGGATTCCTTGCTGATCATTTTCAGTGGGTCTTCGCCAAGGGCAAAAGCATAAAAAGCGGTCATTGCCAGGGAGATGGTGGGAGCAATTTCAGTCATACACACTTCAGAAGAGGCCATGCCCGGCAAATGTACATGCACATGCAGTTAGGGATAAGGCTGTGGCCGTCGCATGTAGTTCCCCACCGGTCTTCTGCAAACACTGCTGCTGAGATGTTAGTGCCAGGTCAGATGCTGAATTCAGACAAGCGGTCTTCAAGAACCTATTTGCAAAGTAGTTACTTGCACATCCCCCTAAGGGTTTTATCGGTTGTAATCGCCCAAACAGTATGGAGGAAAGGAGACAAGTTGCTTACTGTAGTCGCTAACGAATTCCTAGTTCTCTTTCCGCCCTAGCACCCTCCATCCTTCCCTCAATGAAAAGTATGTCGGGCTAAATTAGCCGTCTGGCATGTTCAAGGGGACTGAGGGCACACCCATAACCGTGCCTACGTGAGCTGAAAATTTAAAGGGGAAATACTCTATTTGGGGAAAAAAAAAGGTTCTGGTCCCGTCCCTGGGGAGGGATGCCCATACAGTATGGAGGAAATCGGACTATGGGCTAGGAGTACATTGGTCACTACGGTGAGTAACTTTTAGTTGACCAGTGTTTCGGGGAGGTATGGGAACCCGATAATTCTGTTTCGCAATCGTATACAGACAACCATTGTTCATTGAGTCAGACTGTGCCCAAACTGCCAAGCCGCACAGGCTCCATGACAGTCACCTGGTATCAAAATGGCCGACCTGGGCTTTAAGCCCTCAGCTTGCGCTCTAACACTCAAGCAGTTACTAGGAACCAAGAGCGGTAAAGCTGAACACCTGATAATGGTGGTTAAGGGACATATGGAGCCTAAGTGGGGGGGACAGGAAATCCAGATCAGTCGCATTGACTGCTGGAAATGAGGCCAAGGTCCAACCAATTCCCCGCAGGTTTAGCTGGGGCAGTCTTGAACCCTATTAAAGGGAAGACAATTGAAAATGCAAATGTTGTATTATGATCCACGGAGAAGGGGTATCCAGAGATCACAAATAAAAGCTGCCAGTTAGGGCTTGGTGAATGACCGAGACCTGGAGGGGGACACCTAGCTGGTGGGTTCAGTATAACTGGATCCTGACAACTACCCTGGCAAGAAGGTGTGTCGAAGCCACAGCTTTCTGAGAGCTATCGCTCAGTCCCTAACCCAGGTCAGTTTACAAGCTGCCAAGAAACTGCTGGGGACTCGGGCCAGCTCCTTGCGGAAACCAGAACATGGGAAAAGTGAACATATAGCCCGCCACGGCCCTACTCGAAGTGCTGATCACAGCCAGATGGCAGAAATTCAGCCAAGCAGAGCTTGATACATGCTCAAACACTGCAGGGTGATCCATGGCTGGTGGATAACTGCAGCCTGACGAGAACCATGGCAAGTGGGTGAACAAATATTTACTTTTAACAGTAATTATAGTAAACCATTGTCAGTACTCCTGCTAGTAAGTTATGCCCTAAGGCATGAGAGTAAGTAGCTGTTGCGTGTAGTTGTTTGCTCTGCCAAGACGCCTTGTAAGGTTTCCCCTGGCCCAATGTAACAAAGATTAGTACTAAAAGAAGCCAAAAACCCCACAAGGTTTGCTGAGCGTTATCCCTGGACTGTGAATGAAAGTGTGTTGAGGTGTATAATGCTGGGACTGGCATAGTACGATAAGGAACTAACACTGGCACACTATATCCTTTTAGAATAAACCCTTGCACCCAACGTGTTTCTAACCTCCCCAGAAACTATATATTTTTTAAACGATCCCTTTTAAGTTTCCTTGAAACCCATTAGGCCATAAGGAATTACTAAGAAAGAAGGGCTGTCTATGATGGAGAATAACAGAAATGGAGGAATTCATATAAGTAGGCATTTAACTTATGTTCTTTCATCATGCTGTGATATTATGACCCTTGAGCAAGGAGTCTCCTGGCTCAAGAAAGACACAGAGGCCGGTTGTTTCTCTCAACATTGCTATGGCCAGATAAATTCATGCTCTGACAAGGTTGCCCAACTGGGGCAATCGGGTAGCTGCTTTTTGACATTAGCCAAACCTCCTTCCAGCCACCGTCATACATGACTTTGAGGTGTGGTCTGGGTTTACCAAGCAAAACCTTTTCTAGCCATTATCTTATCTTCCTTGCTCCTTCTCCGCAGAGTCTCTCCTGGTCTGCAACCGGGCCAGTGACAAGTACTGCAGATCCCCGAGATGTTTTTATAGTGCCCCTGATTACTTTGATTATTTAGGAAAGCTTTGGTTTTGATTGGATATATCAGTCTCGTTTTGCTCTGAACGTGATCCATGCTTGTCCCATTCACATATTCTCCACTTTTACTTAAAGCAGATAAGTCTGTCCTTTTTGTAATGGGACTTAAATTGTTCCGGTACAGCCAAAGGCTTAAAGGCGTATCCTGATGTTTTACCGACAGGAATTACTTTGAAGTAATTTACTTTGAAGTAATTCCTTAAAATAAAACTCATCGAGTTATATAGGGCTGGTTGAGATAAGCGGTTAAAAGGGGCGTTGAGGTGCTTGGGATGGGGGTACTAGCATCGGGAAATATAGGGATGGCGTGTTCACAACATTTTTTCTTTTTAATCTGAGTTTTTTCAAAGGGTTTATTTTGAAGCCATTCCTGTTGGCAAAACGACCCTGAACCCTTAAAGGGCCATTTCACCATTTTGACATATGGCAGAAGTGGAATGGTGGCCTTGTTGCTCTTCAGTGCAAGCTGGAGCGTAACATCGCAGAAGTGTGCTCTTTTCTGAACCGTGAGTTAGGAGTGAAAGGAGCACTGCAAAGGAAAATGCTGAAGATGGTGATGACAGCTGCAGCTCTCAAACCAGATTCTGAATGGGATCAATTATGTGGATCCCAAATCATGGAGGTAGAAGTCTGTACTTGGAAAAGAGCTTACTTTTTCTAATTGGTACCACGGCGGATTGGCTCTCGCCAGGTGCTACCTTGCCGGGAATTCCTCCGTCGGGATTCCACAGCCTTTGTCCCCGGCGGGGGGCGTGGCAGCTCCGAGCCTCCCCGTGGCTGAGAGGCTGCCTTCGCCCCCCACCGGGGACTCAGGTAAGGCTTTTATTTTTTTCCCCTTCCCTCCCTCCCTCCCACCCGCCCCCCCAACTTACCTTCTGAATCCTGCGTCCCCGGCGGGGGAAGAGGGAAGCCTCCAGCCATGTGGAGCCTCAGAGCGGGGCCATCTTTTTGAATCCCACTTCAAAAAGATGTTGTAGCGCTTGCCAGAAAAGGTTGGCTCAAGCCACACTCTACCCAACCCACCAATAGGCGTTTCGGTGCTAAGTACAGGAAAAAGAAAGGGGACCCCTCTTATTGTCGGCACACCCCCAACCTCATTCCTCAGTGATGGCAGCAGCATCACTATACTCCAAGCCACAATCTTCTTCACCGACTTCGGCCTCGGCACTCCTGGGCGAGGAGGAAAAGATCTTGGAGGCGTTCAGGAAGAAAATGTATTCTAACGCCACTCCCCACCTGGGCTAGGCCAACGCTGACGCTGGGCTGGCGGAGGCCAAAAACGTGGCCCATGTCATGATCACTTCCAGGGTTTCTGGGTTAGGTTCTGGTGTCCCCGGTCCAGGAAGGAGTCTTGGTACAGATCTGTAGGGGCTAGATTGGTTTTAACATGGCATTCTCTCATTCCCCAGTATCAAGTTGGCAATGGGATCCCATAGAGATCCAATGGTGTTCCAATCCCCTTAAGATGGCCGTCCGGCGGGTCTCTGTCTAAGCAGTCATTGAGAACTAGACGTTGGGCATAGAGGACTATAAAAGCCCCACCTCCGCAGTAACACGTGCTTCATGTTAGTTCCGCTGACAGCAGTGTAAAGCTACCGGCACTCGGCTCACAGACCTGCAGAATAATAGAAAAAAGTCATGTTATGAACTTGAATAGCTCACAGAAAATCCACAGATCTTAGTCTCCAACATACCTGACCAGAGTTTTCCACAGCAGCAATCCTCCGACAGGTGACTACATCTTCTGTAGTTCCCAGTTCAGTCAGCAGTCTTTGTCCACGGCTGCAGCTTCATTCTGAGATCTTCTGACCTCCGAAAACCTACAAAGAAAAAGGTACCATAGTTGATGAAAGAACATTACAGACTAGTGGTGGTTGAAAATAACCATACGCACATACATACCTGAAGCTCCAACTAGCTTTACCAAGCATTCCAACGCCTCGCTTCGCAGAAAAAAGCCATAGCTTCAGAACTAAGGCACGCTGTGCCGCGCGCCTTTTCCGAACTACGCGCGCATACTTACTGCAAGAAAAAAAAAACATAGCTGTTACCGAGGGCATGCCCGATCCGTGCGCCTTCACCAAAACTCCACGCGCATTCTTTCCTCAAGATAAAACCCATATTTGGATAATGAAGGCACGCTGGGCCACGCGCCTATTCCTAACTACGCGTGCATCCTTACCTCAAGAGAAGACTTCATGTTTTTTCTTCGACGTCCAAGCTCCTGAAGTGAAAATTCTTTCTTCAGAGAACATGCAAAAGAAAGAGAGAGTTGTTAGAAATATCAAGAGAGATCTCTCCAACCTCAGAACCTTTTTTCGCTCAGAGACTTTAGTGCCTTTCCGGCTAAAGACAAAATACCTCTTCAAGAATTTAAACACTTGCCTTCAGAGGCTCTTCCTGTTTAACAGCATGATTATCTTCTGAGCCTCAACACCAACCCACCCCTGCTTGAAAGCAGGACAGAGAGCTCCCTAAAATCAAAACACAGGTGAGGAGAGTGTGGGCCTTAGGAACTATACGGGAGCCAGTCAGGGTGGCAAAACGGGAGAGCCATAGTAGATTTACTATTTGTATTGATCCCAGTCCCCTCCTATTTTCTCTCTCTCCTTTATAACAGGGGGGAAAATCCTAACTAACCAGTATTTCCAGATCACCAGGGTTCTGGACCATTTATGCTCTGTTGAGGACAAGGTAAGCGTTACAGCACAAGACTTAATGAAGTCCACGGTGGCCCACATTGACCCTACAGGACAAGCCATTTGTATTGCCACCGACATGAGAAGGATGCTTTGGCTCAGGGCGACAAAATTCAATCCAGATGTGCAGGAACGCATACGAGACCTGCCTTTGAAGGGGGGTGATCGGTTCCATTCAACAACAGATGAGGTACTTGATAAGAAAAAGAATAGCTCACAGACAGCAAAATCTTTATACATTCTCACCAAGTCCACACCTAAGACCTTCAGCCAAAAGCACCATCGCTGGGACAAGGGTCGGTCCTTCAGAGGCTTCCAGGAGAGACGGTCCAGACAACCGGACAGATCCCCTAGCCAGCACAGGCGCAAAGAGCACAAGGCGGCTAACAAGGGGTTTTTCAAGTCCCCCTCCTCAGCCCCTGCCTCAGAGGGGAAGAAATTGTGACAGGCCCGTCCGGATCCACAAGTTTCCGGTGGGGGGGGCAGTCTTCCTCTTCACATACACTGCTGGCGGACAAAGTTCACAGACCCTTGGATCCTCTCAGTAGTATCCATGGGCTTCCGGCTCCCCATTACTCTTCCTCCTCCCCTCCCACAGATTGGTTCCGCAACTCTGTTGGTGGAAATCCAATCGCTAGTAGCGACCCAGGCAGTGGAGGAAGTCCCAGCCTCACAGCGGGGCATGGGCTTCTATTCACACATTTTTGCCATTGACAAAAAGAACCAGGCTGGCCTGAGAGTTGTTGGACCTTTCCACCTTTTAACCTTTCCCTTCCCCTCCAAAAGTTCAAGATGGTTACACCAGCCTTCATAGTGGAGACATTGTGTGCGGGAGACTGGATGGGCCACCTGGATCTGAAGGATGCCTACCTACATGTCCCGATCTGTGAACCCCTTTGGTCCTCCCTGAGATTCAGTATCAGGGGTTTTCACTTTCAATACAGGTGTCTTTTTTGGACTCAATTCGGTCCCCAAGGTCTTTACAAGGCTAATGAATGCAGTGGCAGCCCTACTCAGGGCACAGGACCATCAGATTTATCCATATCTAGAAGACTGGCTAGTCAGGACAAGATCTCCAGAGGCGGTCCAGCATACGGCCTCCGCCCTCATGGATACACTATACGACCTGGGATTTTCTATCAATCTCAAAGTTGGTGCCCACGCAGAGCCTGACCTTCCTGTGCCTTATCTGGGGAGCAAGCGCTGAGAGGATCTTCCCCTCAGTGAACAAGTTTGCAGCCATCAAGAGGGTGACTGGACATTTTCTCAGCAGAGCAGTGACCTTGGCGTGGTGGTACCAACATCTGCTGGGAGTTATGGCTGCATGTCTTCTTGCACTGCCACATACAAGGCTCAAAATGAGGCGGCTGCAGCTACACTTCTAAGCCTCCTCGAACCAGGAGAAAGGTTTGCAGGCGAAGCAGGTCAGCATACCACAACATCTCCACCAGCATCTAGTCTGGTGGGGTACAGACGACAACCTGTGCATAGGCAGGCCCTTCCGGCAACCAACACCTCAGGTCACCATTACCACAGACTCATCCCTAGAGGGATGGGGAGCTACCCTGGACAGCCACATTGTCCATGGAGTATGGTCCTGTCAGGAGCAGTTGGCACATATCAACTGGCTTGAGATGGCTATCTGGCTTTCTCTCAAAGCCCTCCTACCCATTGTCACCGACAAGTTGATTCTCCTTCAAACAGACAGCTCCACCTGCATGTATTATATCAACAAGCAGGGTGGCACCTGGTCCCCTCCCCTCTGCAGACTGGAGACGACATTTGGGCATGGGCTCTGGTGAACAACATGCACCTGTCTGCAGTCCACCTCCCGGGGGAGTCCAACCTAGAGGTGGACAGGCTCAGTAGGCTGGGCGCTGATCACTACGAATGGCAGTTGAACGAGCAGGTCCTCCAGGGGATCTCCAACAGGTGGGTCATCCGCAGGTGGACCTCTTCACCACCAGTACCAATAGGAGGTGCCCCCAGTTTGCCTCCTGGCTGGGGCAAGGCAGGGGTTCGTTGGGAGGCGCAATGCAGATCCCGTCCAACAACATGAACGCGTACACTCCCCCCCCCCCCCCACCCACACCCTCTAATGCACAGGGTCGTCTGCAGGATCAGGGAGTCATGGAACCTTCGGATCATTGAAGGTGGCCTGGTTCTTGGCCAGGCCCCTGTACACCTCCCGCTGGGCCCAGCACACCTACTGTCAGCAGGGGGGGCACAGTCATCCACCCCTCGCCGCAGGCGTTGGCCCTTGCAGTGTGGTTCCTGAACATGCCTCCCTGAAGCATCTGCACCTGTCACAGGCTAACCTGGCCATTATACAGATGGCTAGGAGCTATGCTACCAGGAGCCAGTACAAAAGCAAGCCCCGGTTCCGTCACTGGGCAGAATCAAAGGAAATTGATCCTTTGACTTGCATTTTGGGCGACGTGCTATCCTCCTCTGCACACCTCACACACTCAGGGGTGCAAGTAGACACATGCTGCACTTATCTGACGGACATTGGAGCTTACAAGAACTCAGAAGAGGAGGTGTTCTCATCCTATGACTCTCAGAAGGTACTGCAGTGTCTAGATGTCGGACATGCGGTAAGATTCTACCTAGACCGAACCAAGAGCTTCTGCAAATCAGATGCCCTCTTTGTCATCTTTGGGGGGGGGGGGGGGGGGTCATAACCAGGTTGTCAGGCCTCCAAGGCTTCCATGGCAAGGTGGATGGTTATAGCCATCACGGAGGCCTACGAGGGGCAGCACAAGCCATTGCCAGCAAACATGCATGCCCACGCCATCAGAGCTAAAGCTTTCCAAAGACACGTTCGGTGGCAGGTTATCAGCAAAGCGGCTACGTGGGCTACTCCCTCTGCCTTCTGCAAGCATTACTGCTTGGATGCCAGCGCCAGGTCGGACGCATCATTTGGTCAGGCAGTGTTAAGGAACTTGTTTTCTTAAGAGGGGCAACTCTCCACGCTGGGGCTACATATAGTTGTAATCACCCATACAGTATGGAGGAAAGGGGACGGGACGTAGGAGTAATTATAAGTTACTCACCGTAGTGACTAACGTACTCCTAGTCCATAGTCCCCTTTTCGCCATACGTCCCACCATCCTCCCCCCTAATGATATCGGTGTAATTAGGTAATGTTAATATTGTCAACGCGTCAATGGGGAGGGGCGCCAGTGAGCGGAGTCAGGAGAGGGCATGCTCCCAGGGCCGCGCACATTTAAATTTAAAGGGGAAGATGAATTTCCTTGTGAAAAAGGTTCTGTCTCAAGTCCCTAGCGAGGGAAGCCCATACAGTATGGAGTAAAGGGCACTATGGATTAGGAGTATGTTAGTCACCACGGTGAGTGACAGAATTAATAAGCCCACATAACTGCATACCATCTTTTGGAGTGCCTCACTTCTTCCGACAGCTTGGTAGCTAACAAAGGAGCATCAGCTTCCATTCACTTGGTCAGTTAGTTGAAATAGTAACTTCATGCACTGGGAACAAGGAAGTAGTCAAAATCGCAGACAATGTCCAAATTGGTTATACTTTCAAACGTGTATCTACTGGAGTTGAACCAGCTTCTTATTTAGCTAATGTTCTTGTTGTGAAATTTCCTACAAATAGCACCCTTACTGCTTTGGGATTGAATGTACTTGTAATGGCCATACGTTTTTGAGAGGGACAATAGGCTTCTTGGTTGTTAGCTGGTGCTCTGGCGGGATCAAGTCTATTGGCTGATTAACTTGAAGCCCTTAGCTTCAACAGCATGAGCTCCAGGCAATCAGTTGCTCTCTTGCTTTTCTGAGCCATCGCCAATGCTTATTTATTGAACGAGACTCAGTGAGAAGAGTGTAAACAATACTGGATGCTTTTATCAGGAGGGGCTCTGATCATGAGGGGCTTTGTAGAAGCGGACGTCGAAAAGATTAAAGAGAAACATGAGCTATATAGATGAGGAGGAGGTAAGGAATGGGGATAGTTCTGAAGAAGCAGAGTGGCTCGGGCACAATCCGCTCCGTGAGAGAGGGGACACATTGAAGCAGTACCAAGGCGTAACGACATCAAGACAATGGATGTGCTCTCTACATCCCATGGGCAGACTCGGTGTGGAGCAGACTGCGCTGCTACAGATGTGCCAGCTGTGCCCATGCTGATACTGTCAACCGCAGCTGCTCATCTCCTCGCCAGCGCGCACAGCGTGCTTGCCTTTTACTGCAGTGAGCAGACGCTGTCTTCCAAGGGCTCTCAGCCAGAGAGCCAGAGTGTGCATTTGATAACCTTTGTCACTCGGCTGCTTCATGCGTGTCAGACCCTTCCATTCAATGCTCTTACACCGGACACTTCGTTGCTGCTCTCATACACTGGTGCAGTGCCCTAATCAAAACATGGGTCAGGTCGGTCTCTAGGCTGCACTTCAGCGAGGATCTGAAAACTCTGCTCTTCAAATGACTGCCCGTAAGGCGCTGACTTCTTAATAGCACAGTCACGGATCTTTGTGGCAGGAGATAAGAGTTGCATAAAACTAACTCTGTTAGCCCCCAACTTTTTGTGTGCACCGTTGCTAGCTAGATTTCTGCTTTAGAAAAACATGCACATGTATTCTTTTTTGCGTCCTATTTCTGCTTATGATGGTTGCTTTTTGTAACCCTGCATATAAGAGTGCATTTGCCCTTCTTTGCGAATGGGTCGGTCCCCACTCCCTTTATTTCTCTTGCCCGTGTATTAGTGTCTCCCATTCCTGTCTCGTGTATCCTTTTAGATGTGGTCATGGTGTTGCTTTACCTGCAAATCCTGAGAATGTCCTCCGGGAATCAGGAGAGGAAGGGCTAGGTTTCTGGCCATGGTCAGACGACACGGGCCTGAGAAGAGCATTAAGGGCACAACACTGAGCCATAGAAGAGATTGCATCGCCCCAGTGTCAATGGTAATTCACTTTCACAAGCTACCTTTTGAAATGTAGTCCCCTGAAAAGGTGAATGGATAAAGACAAGTTCAGTATAATAAAGATTTATATTCAATAGTTTAGGTGGAACAAAATGAATATTTCTTCAAGAGCAATAGATCTTTTCAAATCAACATCAATGTTGCAGAGATCCCTACTGATCTTGGAGCCTCGTTTGAAAGGCTTCTCTGCAAATGTTCTTTGAACCTAACCACTACACTACTTATAGCCGTTATCTCTAGACCACCTGATGATACATCTTAGGAGACGGCTTATTTTGTCATTCGTATATTAAACCATTGCTAACATGATCCTAATAATGGGTGACCTGAAAAACTCTTTGGACTACCCTCTTCAATACCACCACCTCCTCCTACCTGGAATATATCGACAGCCTGAATCACTCGGTTCTGCTTACACCTACCACCATCTCCGTCAACCTTTCCCTTCGACATTAGGGACCTCACTCCCATGGACAGGTCACCTCCCAATTTTGACTAAGCTGGACATTCTCTGAGCTCCAAGCCACCAAATACTGTCAGTGTTGCCCTTTTCCAGTCCAACCTATGAAACCGGTCACACCCCTTAACTTCATCAAACGTTCAGCATCAACGGCACCACTGCCAAAGGGGTTCACCTACATTCCTTCAAGATAAAGTCAGTGCTGGCCTGCCCTCTGCAATTCACCTTCAGATATGGTGCTCACTAAGGCCTTGAAAATGCCTGACTTGATTGAAACGGCTTGCTTCAGCTCATCCTGGCTAGGGGTGTTACAAGGCCATATCATTGACAGTTGCCTGTACATGAAGTCATCTAAAACTGAAATCATTATGGGGTGTAACAGACCTTCTCACTCCCCTTCAACTGGCCTTCCACTTTGACCCCTCATCTTTTCTAATTAGGAAAATCTGGGTTTCTTATTTGATAACCGAATCACCTTTAATAGACAGACAATTCAGGGGGCTACCAACCATCCTGCCACTTCCACATGCTTCAATAGAATTTGCCTTACCTCACCATGCAGCAAATATGGGAAATAGCAGTAGGCTTACTTCTGGCATGACTGGATTATTGTAACTGTCTGTACTTGAGCCTCACCAGGTACCTGGTCACATCCTATGGGGCTCATCCAGAACAAGGCAACAAGATTTATCTTGTGACTAAAACCTTGAGATCACATCTCTCCAGCTGTGAAGGCCCTACACTGTTTCCTTTGAAGGGAAGAATAGATTTAAAATATCTCGATCTTCCACAGTGCCTTCGTTGGTGGTTTCCCCACAGACCCACGAATCTTATATCGGGAAGTACAACCATCCTACGGAGCTGAGATCCACAATGGCGAGAAGAGTATCCTCTGCAATTTTCAGAAAAAGAATCTACTACTGCAGTAGACCGGCTCAGAGAGGGCATCTCTATTTGGACAAACGCCCTCTGAATAGAAAACGAACAGCAGCCACCTGAAATTCAAAGTGCTACCAAAACACATTTTCTAACAGGGATGCCGCCTTTAAGCCTCATCCTGTGGGTTATGGAGAGTGTCGCTTGTCCCCATAATGATCTCACTGGCCAGCCACCTCGGAAATATGCAAATGTTCTGCCCAGACTTCGACCACTCCCTCCTATGCCAGAGAACATGTAGCACATGTGGAGTCCCATAACTTAGTGAAGTGGTGGCACTCTTTGTGGCGACAACGCCAGAGGATACTCTCCTGGGCTACTGTGTCTGCCAAGCAATGTTTTTTGCACTTGACACCTGCGTATTTTTATAAAGCACTTGTCTAGCACTAGCCCCCCCCTTGCTCATCTGCTCTTCAGTATGTGGCCCCTACCCTTGCACTTCTACTGTTATGCCCTACCCCATCCCCTCTTGGTGGCATCACAAATCAATTTTAGCAATGCAGCCCACACCTTACAAATCCTCAAATAATGGGCTGGAACAGGTAGTCTTAAAAGGAGGGAATACAAATAGTTCTCGCATCGTAGCTGACGAGAACTAGTTTTGCAGGGCGACCTGAACATACCTGATTTGTCACCAACCAACCCTCCTCAAGAAAACATTTGAAAGGTTTATTGATCCATAGCATATCAAATGCAAATTTAAAACTGACCGCTTTCTCTCCGATTAGCTTAGAAGCATGTCAAATTTTACTCAATTTGGGAGCATTGGGGCAGCCTATTCCTGAGGGAATTGCCTGTGTTCGGGTTGTTGAGGTCATCTTGCCATGTATATGCTGGCCAGGCCAGCCAGATCCTTGTTCTTTCCGATTGGCCTTTTGCTTATAATAGTCTCCTATGTTTCGGGGTAATGATTTGCTGTGATGAACAGTATCCTAAAAAGATGCTAATTGGATTCCTGCGTTATGTGGTTTTTGGTCTCCATAAACCCGCAATACTAATTTAAAAGGGTTGTGAAGACGTTCATGTACTGCAGATCACCACACTGAGCCTCAGCCTTATTATAGATGACTTGGTAGCTCCTCCTGGTCTTGAGCTGGGCTACATAGTGCTGCACTGAGTTCTGGAGTTGCCACCGCTCCAACCCCGACACTCCCTCTAACCAATATCAAAGTGGGGAGATCCTCCTTCCATTCGGAACAACCCTGCTGGTAACAGTCCCACCATGAAGAGACATGCAGAGGCTACAAACATCAAGAACAGATGAAGCCCAGCATAATGAAATCAGGGGGTTCCCCTTGTTTGATGGCACCAGTCCTTCTAAACTACGAAGCTACTACTGATTCGTCCCGTCCCCTTTCCTCCTTCCTTGTGGGCGTCCCCCAAAATTGCAAAGGTACCGGAATGTTTGGCAGCGAACAATTGAGCGTACCCCTTAATATTTAGTATTGCATGTGTGGCGCAGCCTCGAGCATTGGTACTCCCCTCCCTCCGGCACCTCACTTTAGTCCCTTTTTCCACACGGACGTGTAGGACCTGGCAGCCAGCGCTGAGACTACTTAGCTTTCTGCTTGCTCCCCGTTATGTTTTTTCACTCTTATTTGACTTCCTTTCGGGAGCCGCAGGAGGATTCACAAGATGTGCCTCATGCAACCGCTCGTTCCCAGCCTCAGACCTCCATGCAATCTGTCTTGAGTGTTTGGGGCCCGACCACCACTGTGACGTATGTTCGGCTTGCAGCTCTCTCGGTCACAGGGCATTGAAGTATAGTTTATTGCAGTGGAGGGAGATCTTCCATAATTCTCTCTCCTCCCCACCTTAAGGACTTGTCTCCAGGAACTCTCGTCAAGACAAGATAGGCCCTCTGTTCAGCACAGCTCCACAACATGGCAACTCCTTCCCCAGGGTTCCCACGGATCAGGGTTCCTCGAATTCAGGTTCTGGCAGGCATGAGGCCTCTAAGGCTACTGGCTCCCAAGCTGTGGGGCTCAAGGGCCCTACCATGCTGTCTTTGAAAGGGCTATGAAGTTTGTCCTCTTCTTCTACCCCAGTGGGTAAGGGAGCGGCGAGTGCCACCTCCAAGAGTCTTTCCCCGGCACAATCCAACGCGACTACCGGCATAGGTGCCAAGGGTATTCAGCCTACTGTAGCTCGCTCAGAGGTCATGAGTAAAGGCGTTACGACTACCGTCCATCTGGCTGAGGGCTCAGCACCTACCACAAGGATCTCTGAGGTCGACACATCTGCTTCGGGTGCAAGACCCAAGCTGTATCCTCCCGTGTCTGAGGCCTCTCTTGGCTCAGGGCCTCTGCGCCCTCCCGCACAGGGCATTGCTCAAGGCTTCAAAATGGTAGAGGGACACATGGCGGAGCCTGCCAGACTGGTGGCCATCTTGGTTCCTGCTCAGGACCTGCCAGTGTGTTCGCCCATCGAATGGGCTTTGCAAGATGGTCCCAGGCGCCTTCCCTCTGGAAGCAGCAGCGTATCCTACGGTGCAGGCTTCTTGTCTCCTCGGGGCTGCATGTACCAATCACAGCCTCAGTGCTTACACCAGGAGCGGAGAACAAGCGCTTCGGAGGGTTGGGACCCTAGGGATCCGGCAGACCATGCGAGGACCACTACTTCGGTCACTTCCTTTTACTCATGCGTTCCCCTCAGATGAAGGGGCTCCTGAAGGACATTGTGAATGAGGTCATCCTGCAGGTGGTGCCGCCCTGGCCCTCTACACTGGGTTCTCCTCCTATTCCTCCAGCGCTGCTGGTTCCAGTGCAGGTTCCTCCCCCGGTCCGGGCCCTACTGGTTGTTCAGACCCCTCCACCTCCTCCTGTACCACCAACACCTCCCTCTCAATATCCGTTTGACCTGTCTGCAGCACCAGACCTAGGCAATACCACGCTGGCACCTGTGTCCCAAGTCCTGGATTCCCCTCGGTCTGTGAAAAGGTAAGGGGGGGCGATGAGGGCAATGATGCCAGGACAATGAACCCTCAGGCCCTGTTAAGTCCTTTCATGACAGCCTTCAGGTCCTGGTCGAATTCTTGGGGTCCCTCAGCTCGAGGAAGCACCCATGGAGTCCGTATTGTGATGTGCTTCCCCAAGACCTCTCTTAGCATTCCCGTCTGGCATCCCTCTCCAGAAGGATGTTCTGCAGGTGGCGGAAAGGTCTGGAAAAAGCCCAGGGCCAACACCCAGATGAACAAACAGTTGGACAGCAGGTTTATGCTGGCGGACGGGGATCCAATCCTCTCCTCGCAGGCGCATTCCTCAGTGGTGGCTGCGGCCTCCTTATATTCTGAACCATCATCTTCGTTGTCTTCCTCCACGGAAGCCAACTCCAGTTTCCTCTCCAAGAAGGACAAAGTCCTCGAGTCTTTGGGAAAGCTGTGTTTTTCCATCTCAGGACTGCATCTGCGTCAGGTCAACGAAGACGCCCTCTTGGCCGTGGCTAACCAGAAGCTGTGTTGAGAGCTCAGGGAATTTCTGCCTGACCTCACTTCGGGCAAGCGTCCTTCAAAGCCTGGGCCTGGGCCATTGCGCAGGACCTCATGTAGTCTTCAGTCTCCCACATCGACACAGCCAACGGAGAGCTGTGCCTTGGGGTCGAGATGAGGAGGACAGTGTGGATGCACGCCACTACGTTTTCATCTGACGTGCAGGAATGGATACTGGAACTGCCCTTTGAGGGCGTGGACATTATTCATTTGTCAACCGATGAAAAGTTGACAAAGAAAACCTCCATTCAAACCGTCATGTCCTTGGCCATCTGACAAAACCAGGTCAGACATCCTTCCCTCAGTTCCAGGGCTGGACTGAGTTCAAGCCCTGTGCCTTCTCCGATTTCAAAAGGTTCCGGGACCAAGGTACATGGATGCCTGACAGGTTGCCCAGCGACAACAGGCGGAAGCGGCAGAGGACGTTGCACAGGTATTTCTGCTCTCCCCCCCTCCCCCTCCTCCTCTGTCGCCACCTCTGACGCCAAGAAGCAGTGACGTCAAGGTAGGTCTAGACAGCTTGCATGTGAGGGACCATTGGGCACTGTTCCAGGATGCCTAGAAGCATCTTTTCAGCAAACCGTTGATCCCCTCGGTAGTCTCCATTGGCTTCAGTCAGCATCTGAGGGACTACCACCTCCCATGCCAAATAGCCCACCACCAGGAAGTCATCTCATTGGATATTCTAACCACACTGCAGTTCTTGGTGTCAGTACTGCACCAAAGGCTACCGGACATATCCACAACAGAGTAAGAACCTGTCTGATTATGGGATACACCTCCTTGTCCTTCAAAAGAACAGATGCCGGCTACACCTGTACATGATCTTACTGACACTGAATCTGCAGACAATGTTTCCCAGGGAGATGCTATGCATACCACAGGCAGGGATGAGTTTGAGGACCTGGTGCCGTGTAATGGAGAGCCAAGTGATGTTCTTCTCAGTGACTCACCCTCTGATGAAATAGGGTCTTTGCCCTAATGCCAAGGGCATACAAAGATGTTTGGCTTGGTTCCCAAGGAACTGAGGAAAGAGGGTTTCCTCTACCAAAGGCGCCTCCAAAGGAGATGTTTGACATGAAATACTGGGTTCCAGATTGCGCATTTAAGTGTCTCCGGTCACAGCCCAATCCTGACTCGGTGGTCTCTGCTGCTGCACATAAGCGCTTGTGCAACCCTTCCTCACCATGCTCTGCCCCCCCCACCCCTCGATGGAGGGCAAGCATCTCAAAGATTTCTGCAAGCGTATCATCACAACAGCTGCTACCACCATCAAGGCAGGCAATGCTATGGCCATCCTGTCACCCTGTGACAGAGTACTTTGGTTCAAATTGGGTCCTATTCTCAAATTGCTACCAGCGAATAAGGCGGCAGAAGCTTTGCTCCCTGCTTCCAGAGGGTGAGGCTGCTTTGGACCAGGCCATTTCTGTCTCATTTGAAATTGCGGACACCGGCATCCATCAACTGTGCAACGGCGCTGTCTTGCGCAGGCATGGATGGCTGAAGGCCACCAACTTCTGTCCAGAAGTCCAATCTAAAGTAGTGGACATGCTGTTTAATGGGGTAGATTTTTCTGGCAAGAAGGTGGATGAGATTTTGAAAGCCATCGAGGCGGACACAGAAACGGTTCATTCCCTGGGCATCCCTGGAACGACGACACCAGTCCTTTCAATCTGGAAAATCACATTTCTCTCTCACATTGAAAGACTATTGGCCTTCATACCACTCCCCATCATACTGGCCCCAGGCATACTCGACTCAAGACACCTATAAATCCCAGTCCTACTGGTGAAATCAGAGTTAACGTGGCTCCTTGCACAACAGGAGTCAGCCAGAAACTACACACCTGACCCATCTTGGGATCAGACCACCCCTCTTTCACACCCCATTGTGAGGGAGGGTTTCCCAATTCATCGCCCAGTGGAAAACCATCACCACAGATGTGTTGTCCCTCTTCCAGCAGGTCCAGACGCTGGAATTTCACACAAAACCATCCACAATTCTTTGTTTGGAAAAGGTAAAGAAACATGCCTTTACTATTACACGATGTCCAATCGCTCCTTGCATTGGGAGCAATCGAATGCATCCCATAAGGTCAGCGAGAAACGGGAGTGCATGCCAGGTACTTTTTAGTCAAATAAGTCAGGAGGCCCATCCTTGACCTCCGGGTCCTTAATAAATTCCTCCCGGTTCAGAGCTTCAGGATGGTGACTCTCCAGTACATCTTGTCTTAGCTCCAAGAAGGGGATTTTCTGGCTTCCCTGGATTTAGAGGATGCGTATTTTCACATCCCTATTCATCAAAAACACAGCCGCTACCTACGCTTCACGGTGAAAGGGTGCCACTTCCAATTCAGGGCGTTGCTCTTCATCCTTCGGTCAGCCTTGAGGGTGGTCGCCAAGTGTCTGGGTCGGGTGGTTGCACACCTTTGTTACTCGACTGCACACTTCTATCCGTACCTAGACGACTGGCTGGTGTGGGTAGAGTCCTTCCCCCCCCCCGGTGACCCGCCATAGAGAAAACACTATTCAGTTCATACAGTCGTTTGGATTCTCTATAAACTTTCAAAAATCATGTCTAACCCTGTCTAGGCGTGTGCTTCTTTGGGGGTCTCGACTAGACACACATTCCTACATGGCTACTCCCTCAGAGGAGATGGTGTGAACCCTTCTGCCAAGGTCCTTTTACTCTAACGGATGTCGACGTCCTCCGTTCGCCTCCTGAAGTTCCTGTTTAGGATGATGTCCTTGTGCATTCATCTGCTTCAACATGCTTTGCAAGCAGCCGCTCCAGGAGTTCCTCGATGCACACTGGCAGCAGGCCTTGGGTTCCTGGGAGGACAAGATCTCTTTGAGGCAATTCAAGGATGCTCTACACTGGTGGTCATCCCGGCTCATCTCGTCCAGGGCTCTCAATTTCACCTACACCCCCCTCAAACCACTGTCACAACCGATGCCTCCCTAGAAGACTAGGATGCACTCGCAGGGGATCTGCATGCCAGGGAGCTCTGAACGCATGAGCAGAAGACTCTTCATATCAATCTTCTGCAGCAGTGTGCAGTTTTCTGGCCAGTCTATTTCCTCCCTTAGTTCAGTGATTGGGTGGTTCGGGTCTTCACGGACAACACCCCCACAATGTTTAATATCCGCAAGCAAGAGGGCACAAGGTTCCTTGTGCTGTCAATGGAAGCCCAGGCATTGGGGCACCGGGCACTGGAACACAACATATTCCTGATTGCTTTCCACCTGCCTTGTGTTGAGAACACAATGGTGAATTCCCACAGCAGCTGCCTAAAGACGTTCTACCATATTTGCTCTCCTTGGCTAAGTCGGGCCTGGCACATTCATCCATCAAAGTACACTTGGCAGCTATCTCGCGCTATACTCGCTCCTCTTCCGGGCCTTCTCTATGGTCCCTTCGTTTGATCAAAGAGTTCCTTAAGGGTCTGTTGTGTTCCTTCACCCCAGTCAGGCGACCGGCCTATGAGTTGAATGTCATCCTCGTAAGAGTCATGAGACCGCCTTTGAGCCTCTATATAAACCTTTGCTCATGTTCCTGTCCTAGAAGACTGAGTTGCTAGTCGCCATCATGTCGCCTAGACATGCAGGCAAGATTCAGGCTTTTTCCTGCAAGCCCCTTTACTTGGTGATCCACAAGTTCAAGACAGTGCTACGCACTGATCCTTCCTTTGTGCCGAATGTTCCTTCAGCGTTCCAACACAATTATCCAGTGGTGCTATTTATTTTCTTAGGTTCACCCTCCTCCCCTGCGGAGCCCTTGCTGCACATTCTGGATGTTGTCCTTGCTTTAAAATAAGTTTCCCGCACCAGATCTTTCTAGAAGGCCTCTCTGCCTTTTCTGACTTTTAATCCCTCTGGCATGGGAAGCACACTTTCGAAAGCTTGGAATCTGTCATCAGCAAGCTGGCAGGCCTCTCCCTGGCAAGCCTAGTACTCATTCTACAAGGGATGTTGCCACCACGACAGCTTTCCTCTCCATAGTCCCCTTGCTGGACATATGCAGGGCTACGACCTTGCCTCCGCATGTTATGGTTGTGTGGTTCTGCTTTGTAATCTGTTTATACAGCATGAGAATCTATGAAAGATCCAATGCTGGAGAAGGCATAAATTACTTACCTGTAACTCCTGTTCGGCAGCATTGTTCTCTTTTATAGGTTTACATGCAACCCTCCCGACTACCCCTTTACGTCCCTTCTTCTTTGCCACTGTTGTGCGCTGTTTCAAATCTGAAGATGGGCTCCAGAGGTGGCGCTAAAGGAGCCCTTTCCTTTGGCTGTGGGCAATATGACCCAAACGAGACTAATAGAGCACTGAAGTTTACTGCAGTTTAAATTTATAAAGTGAACTGCTCTGTTACTGAGGATTCTCATCCAGATGACAGGTAATAATTATACAGCATGTGAATCTATGAAAGATAGCGATGCTAGAGAACAGGAGTTACAAGTAAGTAACATATTCCTTCCACCAGGCCTATGAGAGGTGGCAGGGATGGATATAATCAAGTATGCAAAGTCAAATATAAGAAGGCAGGCGACTGGGTGGTTTAGGAACAAGCCTGCTCCCAAAATGGGGGATAGGAGGAGGGCATAAAGTTTCCCATTCCACTACGTGTCCATTCCTGCTGGCGTTGTCAGACATGCAAGTCTCCGGACAGAAAACGGCAAAGAAAAGCACCAGCATCAAGAATGGCAGAAGGACTGTAGGGTACACTTGGTGCATCTCCAGATGTACTTATGGCTGTCACCATTTCACTAAATACAACCAGCAACTAGAGTCGGTTGCCCTGCCCTTTTATCGCTTGGATGTACGATGCCGGATATTAATTCCTTTCAAAGTGGAACATAAATCTAGTGGCGCACACTGTCAAGTTCATTCATTTTTTCATTTTTTCCAAAGCGGTCTGACAGTTGTGAATTATTAAAAGCACATTATTTTATTCATTTTGTACATCATTATTCACATACATCAAAAGAGCATATTTCGTTAACTTGTCTCCATACAAAGTACAACAGTGTGCAAAATAGTGTGTAAAACCACAGAAAAGTTAAAGTGCATCAAAGTGCTATCAGAATAGCAACCTTGCCAAACTGACTTTTTTGGGGGAACATGTAATACATAGCCATGGTATTCATTACCAAGAACATTATCTCATGGCCATGAATGTTCACATGGGGATTTACTCTCACTCTGAATTAAGAGTAGGGGCGACCCAATAGAAGGGCGACTCATGTGTAGATTGTGTGGCATCAGTACATGGCCATCATCTCTCCATAAGGGGTCTTGTGGCACCGAAAATGAAGAAAGGTTTGGGAAAGAAGCTATGAGTGACTGCTCTCATCTTTGCCACAATACTAATGCAGCCTAGGCCACTCCAGAGGTCACTGAGCTGACAGCCTCCTCCTACCTGGTCACTGGCTTGCTCCATCTGACGTATGACATTTCGGCTCTGTTCAGTATAAGTAGTGCCCTATTTAAGTTAAACGTGTCTATGATCTTGTATGGAGAGCCAAATCTGGGGCCACAGTAATTGCAAACCTCTGAAACTAATTTAGAATAGATTGATTCGTGCAACAACTTCCGAGTCTCCCGCCCGGCAACCCAAGTAGCGCCAGGAGGATAGACTTGGGGGGTTCGGAGCATAGCATCGGTAGCCCGGTCCAGATATTTAACCTGTTTTACAAGGTTGAAACGGGTCTTTTTTGATAAACTTAATATAATAGCCGGATTTCTCGAGATGGGGGATTCGGTGCTAGAAACAAATGTTTGGTACAGAGGAGGGAGGGTGCAGTCTCTTGTGGTGCTTTATTAGCTCGGGTAGGGATAATCTAACCATAGGTGCCTTCATTCAATTTAAAACAGGCTTTAAAGTCCGGGTTAGAAGAAAGGCTTTGAAGTTAGGTGTATGTAAAATAAAAGCCCTACCTTCTCTGCAAATGTACGCAGACCTGAAGGAGTATAATCTGAGACCAGAGCCTATTGGCAAGATACGTTCACCAGCTGCTAGGAGGCTGCTGGTAATGGCTCAACTGAACCACCTACTCTCCTCTCTAAACTGAGATGGCTGAATGCGCCACAAAAATGTTCCTGCGTCATGGCGCTCGATGAGTAATGGGCAGCAAAAATGGCTTCAACCATTCTTTCCGAGATATCTTATTAGGTCATGTAGCAAAGCAATGTCGTCTTCTTACTAACTGTAACGACTGTTTTTATATCATTTTGCTGCGTTCCTAAACAGAGCCTTAACTTGAGATCTTTTAATGCTTATGGCATTTGGAAGACAGGTTTTTATTAGTAACAGCAACCAGGTGGCCAAATTAGTACCACAATTAAGATTTTTATATTCATAAGCATTTGGTTAACGCTGTTCCGAGGTTTAGTTTAATATGCCCATCCTTTACTTATCTTATATATGTAATATTGTATTGTTAATGGAGAAATCCGAAATACAAATTTAAACTGAGCTGTGATTATTACTGCCATGACTTCATGAAAAGCGCTCCATACATTGAAATAAAACATTAATTCTCTGGAACATGAGTGCCTTATTGCTTCCCAACATTTTAAGGACGTTTTTGTTGTGTATTTTTTGTTTTTTTTGAGGAGGGGGTGTGAGGTGTGCTGGTTCGAACCCAGCCCCCCACCCCCCCTTTGCCCCCGTCTGCTTTTTGTGCTTCTGGTACTTATTCCCCATGTGTCTCCCAGCCACTGATTGGCCGAGTAATTGAAATCTAGGTTTCTCCCGCCAAATTGGCGAGTTTTTTGTTTTGTTTTGCTGAACATTCTTTAAAACAAAAAAAAATACATTTACATTCGACATATTCTCTATCCATTTAATCTCTAAGCCCCTTTTCAGGCAACAGGGCATTTGAGGGCGTCTTTCAGCTCTCCTCTGACCTGACTCCTTTCTAACCTAAGCTCCCTCTTTTCACCTCAAACTTGCCATTGATTGTTCCCCTGCCCCTTAACCTATGACCACCTCTGAGCACGCTCTTCTTTTAATAGGTTTGGTCCACTGGTAGTCACTGCAGTGCTCTCTTGACCCACAACTCACCCCAACATTTCAATGAGTAACTGAAGGGTGGTTCTCTTAATCGCATCACATTTCAATGGCAGAAAAGAGGGGTTTCTTTCATTTGGTTCTAAAAGTCGCATTGATTATTTTTTTTACCAAGAAGTCTACACGCAGTTTTCATCGAACACCTATCAGTGGTTATTTAAAAAGCGCTCATGAACGCTCGTATAGATCAATTTTAAAACATTTTCAATCTTGGATAAAGGGCGACGATAACGAACAATTGCAGCATTATAACAATGTCTTTACCAGCTGTGTGTTTTTGTAAGGCAGAAAAAATAGCGCTTGTGAGTGAGACATGAAGGAATTGCGTTATTCCACACGTTCGAAATGTCCTTTTACTGCTATACAGTCCTCCCTTTAGCTGCCATAGTCATACGCTCTGGACAGTCCTACAGAAGTGGGGGCTCCTGGCGAGGCCTCCTATAGGAACAGAGTCACCTGGCCAGAGTCCCCTGGCTAGTTCTATCAGAGCAGACCCCATTGCTTGTGCATGCATGCGAACTGTGGCGCTGGTCATTCCTCCTGTAGTTGCAGTGGTACCTGGCTAATGCTCAGGAAGCAGCCATTACCACTATCCAGTACAGCGCTAGTGACGGTGAGGTCCTAAATCAAAAGATCTTTTCACCTAAAGAGCGATTTAGAAAGACCACTCAGTGACTGCACAGATCAGTCTTTCTAAATCCAACTGTCCCGCCCCTGCTGCACACAAGTGTGGGCAGGGGCTGACAGGCAGGTCGTGACCCGGAAAGGCAGAAGTGTGCGGGTGCATGTATGTTGGTCTTGTGTATGTATGTGTTTTGGTTTGGGGGAGTGATGGGGTTTGGGGAGGTGGGGGGTAGGAAGGAAGAATGGGCGCTCGAGGGTGAAACCCATCGTATTTTTACAAGGCCCCGGGCCGCATGAAATGCGGGACGATAGAGGGTCTGGGAGTTTAGGCACAGGGTGGGGGAAAACGTCGCAAAAGCGTAGGGAGGGGCGTCCGAACAGCACCACAAGAAACAAAAGCCCAGGAAAGGGCAGGAAGCAGCACCTGGGAAGGTGCGAAATATAACAGCAAGGGGCCAGGGGGGTAACCCGGCCGCCCCCAAGTAGGAACAGAAGGCCGGGGGTGTATAAGTAAGCCAGGAAAAGGAGAGGCGGCACAAACCAGGTAAGAGCTCACCTCTCTCGGGTACGCTCTTATTGCCTGGATAAGGGGAAGGAAAAACGTTTGCTCTTGCGGGCTCACGCATTTCCGCCTCCTCTTAATTCTAACTAAACGCAGGGGCTATGAGTTTGCCGTGCCGGAGCAGGAGCGACCCAGAAGTACCAGCTGCGAGCGAACGGAGCAATTTCGCCGTGGACAAGCGAGACGAGAAAGTCTGGATTAGAAGACCAGGAGAAACGGAGGACGCACGGTGCGAAGGAGCAGGAAGGCGTGGCTGACAGAATTCAGACGAGAAGGATGGCGGAAAGAAGAGCAAAAAGGGCTCAAGAATTCTCAGAATGGGCGAGAAAGACAGAGAAAGATTATGGCAAGGACAGAAGAGGGGGAGAGTGGAGTCGAAGAAATCGGAGGAACAGACGGAGGCACCTACCAAGAGGAAGAAAAAAAGATCAAAACAAAGGTACTGTGAATAATAATGTGGGGAATAAAATCGTAAAAATATTTAAAAATTGCGTCACGGTTTCGGGTAAGTCGCCCAGAACCAATGGCAAGAAGAGCGGATGGGAGAAGGGATCCAGGGAGGAGCAGCAGAGGAGTTCTTCAACTGAAGTAAGCAGTGATGACGAAGAAAGGGATCATTTAAGGGCTTGGGTGAAATGGAGAGGAGTGGTGAACAGGGAGGAACAGAGAGGGGCAGCGGGTGCTGGGACAGAACCCAGGGAAACCCCGGTCCCAGCGCCACAAGGGGCACCAGAAGTCCCGGCGCCACAAGGGGCACCAATAGTCCCGGCACCACAAGGTGCACTAGTAGGGCCAAACACAGGGGGAGCACCGCAAGGACCCAACCCACAACTGGTGGTGCCAACGGGGGCACCAGCGGCAACGGTATCGGAGGACCCAACCCCGGGGGCAGCACCGACGGTGGCCGCGACAGAAATAGGGGGGCCACTCATGACGAAATATGGCAGGCCAACCATGGGTAAAGATGCACAGGGCAGGTCAATGAAGGCAATGGCGTGGTATATAAATGACAAAGTAAAGGAGAAAATATGGAGGAAGGAAGTGATCAATATTTTCACATTATTAGATTGTCAAAAGAGGGGGATGAATGTGGCTCTAGAGGACATTAAGGAGGACGAGAAAAGCTTACTAAAAAAGGGGCCAGTAGTAAGGAATTTTGACAACTGGAGGGGGCCTTCGCCATAATGTCTACAATTAGATTACAAAAATTCCCGGAAGACGGGGTAGCATTAGTGGCATATCAGCAGAGGGTGCTGAAGGTACACGCGGCGTTTGGGGGTGACGCATGACTGTAGTATGATCACGAGTTCAGAAAGGTGATGTACTGCTTTCCGGATATGGGATGGGTGAAGAAAATTGTAATCTCTACATTTGTAATGTGCTGAAGGAGAAATGGGATTCCAAGGAGCGAAGCGCAGGAGGGCAGCAGAGAATGCAAATGGGCAGAATGAGTACAAAGCGGTTTACAGATATAATAGCAGAAGGTACGAATCCAGCTATGCCAGAAATAGAGACCAGATTTTTCGGAGCAGAAATTATGGGTCACAGGGAGGGTGGCAGAGCAACCTGCCCCGAACAACGCAGGGGGGGGGCAGCGGGAGCACGGGAACAGCACAAGCAGAACCAGGACAATGTCGGGAGTTTGAGAAGGGGGTACCCTGTAGCTGGGGATGGAAGTGCAAGTTCAGCCACAAGTGCGAGAGATGTAAGGGTGACCACAGCAGCTCCAAGTGCACAAGGGCTGCAGCTCCAAGCGGCAGAAGCGATGAGACGCGGAAATAAGAACTGGGGCGGTAAGGGGGCCACGCCAGTAAAAATTGAGAGGATGGAAGCGTGGCTCCAGAAATACCCAGACCAAGAAATGGCAGATCAGATCAGACAAGGCTTTAGAGAAGGTTTTAACTCCCCGTTTACCGGGCAGGGAGCGCAAGACATTCCTAGAATCCTGAAGTCGGCAACCGAGAACAGAGATATAGTGAGCAGTAAGATCCGGAAAGAGGTAGAACTGGAGAGGGTGGAGGCCCGAAGGGGAATACAGGCTGATACACCACCTATCCTACCCCCCGGGGGGCCTCGGGGAACAGTATCATATTCAGACTTCGAGAAGGCAGTAGAACTGGTCAGGAAAGCAGGAAAAGGGGCATGGATGGCGAAAGCAGAAATTAAATCTGAATTCCGCCTGTTGCCAGTAAACAGCAGAGCTCAAAGATGGTTATGCATGCATTGGGAGGGGGAATCTTCATCGACAAATGTATCCCGATGGGGTGCGCCATCTCAGGTGCATATTTTGAGAGGGTAAGTCCATTTTTGCAGTGGGCAGTCACAGAAGAGATGAGGGAGGCCATGATGGTACATTACCTGGATGACTTTTTATTCGTAAGGCCCAAAGGTTCAAAGCTATGCAAGGCAACCTTGGATACATTTGTGGAAATAACAAGCGAGTGGGGTTTTCCACTGGGAGGGGAGAAAACAATGGGCCCAACGCAAGTTACCCAATTCCTAGGAATAGAAATTGACTCAAGCAGGGGAGCGTGCCGGATCCCGGATGACAAGGTGACCGATCTGTTGAAGACAATAAAGGAACTACAGGGAAGAAACAAAGTGACGGTGAGAGAATTGCAAGCACTGGTAGGAAAGCTGAACTTCGCAGGAAGAGTCATAACACAGGGGAGGGTGTTCCAGAGAAGCATTGAGCTGAAAACAAGAAGGGCTACAATGGGGCACCACAGAGTCAGGCTAGGGGGAGGAATCGAGAGAGATCCGGAAGGATGGGCAGAATTTCTGAAGTACTTCAAAGGGTCAGTGATATGGCGCTCACCGGGAAATGAGGAAGGGAAAAGGGTGTTGTTCACAGACGCAGCAGGTGGCCTTGGTTTTGGACCAATACTGGGGGAACAGTGGGGTGCAGGCAGGTGGCCAAAAACGTGGCAGGTGGCGGAATGGACAAAAAACATAACGCTGCTGGAGCTCTTCCAAATATGGGTCGCGTTATGCACAGGGGGGGCGAAGAGCTAGGATACAAGGAGCGTTGGCAGTATGGTCGGATAACATGGCGGTGGTGCACGTGTTAAATAAAGGAAGTGCGTCACGCATAATAGTGTTGGAATTAATGCGGGCAATCACCCAGGAAAGCCTAAAAATGAATACATGCATAAGGGCGAGGCACATCGTTGGGGAAGCAAACGTGTTGGCTGAGGCACTCTCTCGCTTTCAGTGGGGAAAATTCAGGGAGCTGAGGCCGGACGCTGACAAGGAAAGAACACCCACGCCGCGGAAGGCATGGGTCCCGTTGGAGGAACTGGAAAGAAAAGCACGGTTGGCCACAAGGTCGACTCAAAAGAAGTGGGAGAAGAACGGAACGGGTCATTGACAAACTGACCAGGAACGCCCTAACGTACAAGACGGGTAAGCAGTGCAAAAAGCATGTAAAAGATGTGTTCGTGGAAACAGGTGTAAAAGAGGTGGAAAAAATTGCAATTGAAAAAAAGTGTGAATTTCTCGAAGGGGCATTTGCCAAAGGGAAAAAGTAAAGCTGGGCGGCGGCGCACCTAGCGGCGGTGGCAGATACCACAAAAGTGGCGGGCATACGGGACCCAACCGATAGCGCTAGAATAAAATATGCTATGAGAGGATGGGCTAAATTAGAGGGGAAGAAACCAGATAACAGAAGGCCGGTGAGCTTTGGGAAGTTGAGAATTCTGTTAAGTGTTACGAGATACATGCAGCAATACGGGCGAAACCGCGCGGTTCAGGGCAGCACTTTGTGCTGGCATATTACGGGGCTTTCAGGGTAGGGGAGCCGGTGGCCAGTAATACGGTGGCAAGAGACGGCCTGGCAAGGAGGGATGTTAGTATGGGAGACAAGGGGATGTCTATAATGCTAAAGAAAGCTGAAACAGACCAAACTGGGGAGAGCAATAGACCTAAATTGCATGAGAGAGAAGGACCACTGTCCCAGATGCATCACACAAGAATTCCTAGACCCCCGACCAGACGTCGACGGGCAGCTAATAATACATAGGGACGGCAGCGATTACATCCTGGTGAGGCCTCCCGGGGATGCACTGGGAGGACATTCACGACAGGCTGTCGGACCTGATAGGTTTCAGGAACACCCGCACAGGTGTGGCGGCATGTGCCCAGGAACGAAGGCCCAGGGATAACAAGGACTCAGGAGCAACTTCGGAACTGGACACAAGGTGCCCAAAAGCATATGGCAGTGTATTGATTTTTGTGTGTTGTATTTTCTGTAAGAAAATAAAATGCCTACGGCCTACAACTTTTCCATACACATAATTTGTCTGTGATTTATTACTTGGGTAGGGATCTGGTAAGCGGAGCAAAGCGAGCCCACACTACTCAGCCTAAAAATAAAGGGAAAACGCATTTTAAAGGTCTCAATGCCGGTTTTGCGATCAAAAGCAAATCGAATCAGTCTTTTTCTCTTGAGACCATTAAAAAGGTCTTTTCACAAAGAACTGACGGTTGTGGTCACTTTGGCAATCCTCCGAATGCTGCTGTATTCTCTGGCATGTTGCGCCCAAGCAGCAAAGACACCCGGCCGTTTTCCTGATGCAGCCATATTCACTGCTCTAGTTTCCCTTAGCAGTCAAGGTCCCGGCTCTTCCTGTTGCATCCATGCGCCCTACCTAGTCCTTGTACAGCTGAGGCCCTTTCTGTTTCTGGTGCTGAATGTTTGTGTTGCTGTTGTATTTAGTTATTTCTCGTCTAACCCCATGCTGTGACTTTCGCTCTGACAGTGATTTGTGCCTGTGGACTGCTGTGCAGCAAATCATTTGTCCTGTATGACTTGCATACTGCTTAAACTGTTGTCTTTTGTTGGTGCATATTGTGCCCACATGGTTATATTAGCTTTTGCTGATGCACCTTACCAGGTACCAGATTGCCTGTTTCATTTGCTGAATCCACAAAAATGCATGCAGGTTAGAATGGGCATGGTGCTGGACCTGGCCATTGGGTTACAAGCAAAGCTCTTTAACCCCATGTCTCGGGTAGGGGCAGGGCATGTAATGATTTGCTAGCTAATCATGTGCCCTTTTTCTTTCCTGATCCCACAGCACAGCCCATTCTTCGCCGAGCAGCTGACAGCCTTCCAAGTGTGGTTGACCATGGGCGTCGAGAACCGCAACCCACCCGAGCAATTGCCTATTGTCCTGCAGGTGAGTCCGAAGCAATCATGTATGGTTGTGCTACACTGTTGGTGCATCCTCAAAAGGAATTTGAAAATCTGGTTCAATGAACAGACTATCTACCTCAGGTATGCCCCCTTGCATACAAATGGCTCCACACCCTCCCAATGAAACGCATGTTTGGTGTCCAGTCCTTTTCTGCACCAAACTCTCTGCAGATGTTTTTTACTGTACATTTTGACTATTCTTTTCTTTTTTTTTAATGAAATGCGAACAGATAGGTTGACTGTGGCAAGATGGGATGGGAAGTAGTGGGGGCAACAGGAGTCTCCTCACAAATTTTTCAGGAACACATTTGTAAAAATGGGCAGTAAAAATCTGTGGTAAATGGATGTTTAATAAAAACACATGGGACCTTATATTTGACTTCACCACACTTAAATCTTAAGATAAGCAATTCCGCTTAACGGCCACATTTAGTTATTAACTGATATCCTCAAATTTGCCAGCCTTGGCCCTGTGAAAGTCCACTAGTTTTATTGTAGTATGAATGTTAAGATGGATTTCTGAACTCTGGCCTGGTGGGCAGAGGTTCAGAAGGCCAGCCTAGTTTCTTGGAACAGGGTAACCTTCTGGACAAGCCAGACCAATCAAGGTAGCATTGGCGGCGGTCAAGACTAGGTCTCAGGAGGGGTGAAGGTGACTGAAAGACCTCAATAAGCACACAGAGTAAAGGACATTTACAAATCACTCCCAGTTAGGTGTGTGTATATATATATATATATATATATATATATATATATATATATACACACACACAGGAGTTTCTCGACGCCCTCTGGATACAGACGGCGGGCAGCTTCGAAGACAAGATTCCGCTCAACGAGGTCTTCCGTCTATCGATTCAGTGGTGGGGCACCCGTGCACACCTCACGGCAGGCATGGACTTTCAGACCCCGGCGTATCAGGAGATGGTGACGACGGATGCCTCCCTGGAAGGATGGGGCGCGCACACCGGTCTTCTACACGCAAGAGGCTTGTGGAGCTCAGAGCCGTGTTCTGGGCACTTAAGTCGTTCCTCCCGTCCCTCAAGGCAAAGGTGGTGAGGATTTTCACCGACAACACCACCACGATGTTCTACATCCGGAAGCAGGGAGGCACCAGATCCCCAGTCCTATCCAAGGAGGCTCAGGATCTGTGGCACTGGGCCGTCGCCCAGGGGATGTTTCTGGTTCCTTTCCATCTGGCAGGAATAAAAAACACAATCGCCGACTCACTCAGCAGGGAGCTGCGCTCGTGCCCCGAGTGGGAACTACGCCAGGATCAGGTAGATCGGCTTTTCCGACGATGGGGCAAACCCCAGATCGACCTGTTCGCGACGACAACAAACTCCAAGTGCCAGAGGTTCGCCAGCAGGTTTCCCCAGCCGAGGAGCATGGGCGATGCTTTCTCGTTCCCCTGGGAAGGCCTGTTCCTGTATGCGTTCCCTCCGTTGCCGTTCCTGCTCCGTCTCATCAACCAACTCAAGAGGTCCCGGTGCAAGATGATCCTCGTCGCACTGCATGGCCGAGACAGATCTGGTTTCCGGACCTTCAGGACCTGTCAGCGTCTCCACCAGTCACACTGTAAACGGACGCGGATCTTCTCTCCAGAGAAGGAGGCGCCATCCTTCATCACGACCCGGAGTCGCTGAACTTGCAGGCCTGGCTCCTGCAGCACTAGAGTTTGGAGGGTACGATATCCCGGCTGAGTGCAAAGGGGTTCTTGCAAAGGCCAGGGCGTCCTCAACTCTCAAGTGCTACGGACATAAGTGGAAGAGGTTCTCTGTCTGGTGCAGGGCACAGAGGATTAACCCTCTACGGATTACGGCCCCTCAAGTGTTGCCGTACCTTCTGTCGCTGGCCAAGGCTGGACTGGCTTACGCCTCCATCAAGATACATTTGGCGGCGATCTCCCGATACACCAGAACTACAGGACGGGCTTCCTTGTGGTCTCATCGCCTGGTGAAGGAATTTATGAAGGGACTATTCCGATCGTTCCCGCCGGTGAAGGCCCCTGCCCCGGCGTGGGAGCTCAACGTGGTGCTGACCAGGCTCATGGGGGGGCCCCATTCGAGCCTATGCATTCGGCGCCGTTGAAGTCCCGGTCGTGGAAGATAGCATTTCTCGTGGCCATCATCTCCGCACGACGAGTGGGAGAGATCCAGGCCCTATCTTGCAAGCCTCCATACTTGACTTTTCACGACACGAGAGTGGTGCTGAGGACGCACCCCTCCTTTATGCCCAAGGTACCATCGGACTTCCACCTCAACAAGCCCTTGGTGTTGCCAGTTTTCTTCCCGTCGCCTTCGTCGCAGGCCGAGAGGACTCTGCACTCGCTGGACGTAGCTAGAGCGCTGAAGTTCTACGTGGACCACACAAAGAGTTTTCGGAAGACATCACAGCTGTTTGTGAACTTTGAACCTGTGAATCAAGGGAAGGCCCTCTCGAAGGCTTCCATTTCCAGATGGCTCTCCGGCTACATCATGCACTGTCACCAGTTGGCAAACTGACCGCTGCCCGGCCGTCCGAGAGCCCATTCGACCAGAGCGATCGCTGCTTCCACGGCGTTCCTGTCTGGTGTGCCCCTGCTGGACATCTGCAGGGCTGCTACGTGGAGGTCGACGCACACCTTCACAAGATTCTACTGCGTTGATCGGGACTCCAGGGAGGAGTCCAGGGTCGGCCAAGCAGTGCTGCGCAACTTGTTCGCTTAAGGTGTGCCTGGTGAGGAGGTAAGAGATGCTTAACGTTGAGTTGTTGTATTGCTTAATGTTGAGCCTGTTGCCACCTCCCGTGGTTGTGCATGTGTATACTGCTATGCATTCTTATATTCATGAGCATGTGAATCCATGCCAGACCCCATGCTGGAGAAGGAACAAGTTACTTACCTGTAACTGTTGTTCTCCAGCATGGGCCTGGCATGTATTCACATGCGAACCTCCACTCCTTGCCCTCTGCAGCTTTTCACTTGGTCATACTGCCACTTTACATGCTACCAAATCTGAGAATGGCTGCCAGGGGAGGGGCTTAGGGAGAGGGCAGTCATTGGCTGGGGGCAGTATGACCCAGAGATCAGTGATTGGTTACTACTAAGAAAGACAGATCAGAAACGAAACTGATACTGATTTTTTCTTTACCGAGGATTCCCAGCCTGACGACGGGGAATATTCATGAGCATGTGAATCCATGCCAGACCCATGCTGGAGAAAAGTTACAGGTAAGTAACTTGTTCCTTTGTGTCTCCAACGAGACCATCCCGCGGCTACCTGTCGAGCTTGTAAGCTCTTCAAGCTGAAAACACTTAAAGACCGTTCCACTAAACGCTGGATCCACAACGCCAGGCAACGAGAGGCCATGGACGCCGAAGGGGCCTTTAGCAATGGCAGCAACGCCGACGTATCAGACAGCGAGGGCAGAGGGGTGACTTCAGACACCCACGCGCAAGCCCCCAACCTTGAAGGACTAGCCAGCGGTCAAATTATGTGGACAACACCCGGCGGCAAAAGCGCAATCAGCCCCAGCCGTAATTGCACGCGTGTCGAGTGATCAGCAACGGAAGGCACTGAGAGAGCGGTCTACAATTCTGTGTCCTCTGGGCGTTCCTGTTCGCGGTCACCACATGACAAAGGCCAACCGTCCGTAGTTGGAAAAAGTGATGCACTACCAATAGTTGTAGAGGTTCCGTCGTTAGACTTGGGAGCATAGAGGTCGGAATCGTCTAAGCATGTAGTATCTACTCCTGAAATTCGACACCCTCCTTCTACCACCTTCGAACCTCGACGCGATGCGTCGAAACCCTCGGAAACCCCTTAAACCTCTGGAAAACATTCCTCTAGTCACGGGAAGGGGGATAAACAGCACAAGAGACCTTCAGAACACCATAAAGAAAAACAGAAGGCCCCTAAAGTTATAGAAAAGTCCAAGGTCCCTGACTAAGGGTAAAATTGTCCCTGCCACTCCTCATGATATGGGCTTGGATGAGGAACCAGAGCAAGAGAGGTTTATTCCCAGTTCCAGGGAATGGAACTCTGCAGATATTGATAGGGTAATGAGAAGGATGTCCTTTTTTGTAGACTTCTATGAGAAAGACCCTAATTATTGCCATAGCTATGCAAACACACCAGCTACCTCTGCCCCTTCAGGATCTAAGGACACTCAACCCCCTACTAAAAGACTCTGCTCTCAGGCTCCGGCACAAGGATTGGTTTCAGACCCTTTGCTAATTGAACCTTACCATCCAGAATCATATGGTGAGGAGACAGAGACACATATGCTGGAAGACCAGACAGGGGTTGCTTATAATGGGGATGATGAGGACCAGGAAGAGGACGAGGCAGATGAGGCGGAAGCCTACTATCTTGACTCCCCTATTCCTAAGGGTCCCCCGGTGCATGACTCACCAATTGATAATCAGCCACTCCTCATTGAGATACTGGCTAAAGCAGCAGCTCTTTTCCAAATAGACACACAGGGTGTCCAAGAAGATAGGGATTTTGCGGAAGAAATCCTAGGGGACAAGAGAGCCATTACCCAAGCCATCCCAATATTAAAATCTATCCAGCGTAGAATTGATCCCTCGCTGGTAACACCAAATCTTACTCATGCAGTGAATCCACAAGTGGAAAAATTATTCTGGGCTGCACCCTCTGATCCCATGTACATAAGGGGTCAATTACAACCCGACTCCCTGGTAGTAACAACCACCAGAAAAAGGGCAGGCACACCACTAGCTTTCCCGATATGGAGAGAAAGAGAAAATATGCTCTGGGTAGGAAGGCTGACGTGGATGCAACTTATCAGGCATGTATTGCTAACAGTACCGCCCTTTTAGCAAGCTATAACTGCCACCAGTGGGAACAAGTAGCTGCTCTAGTAGCCTCTGCACCTGAACCACTAAAAGGCCAGAAGACGTAAGGTCTGTGTCCGGATGCATCCTTAAAACTAATTTTGATGCAGCAAATAATGCAGGAAGAGTAATAGCCGAAGGCCACGCTTGGCTGAGGCAGTCCGGGTTTAAACCCGAGACCCAAGCCACGCTTATAGACATGCCGGTAGAGCCGAACGTTCTATTCGGCAAGGCAGTGGAAGACGCGTTAAAAACAGTTAAAGAGGAGTACGAGACCCTGAAATCTCTCGGCCAACTCACAAATAAACCCCCAGGTCAAAGGGGGAAATAATAGCTTTCGCAGCCAAAGCTCGCAGAGGGGTTCCAACTACTACCAAAATCAAGGAACCTCATGGGGCAACAATCAGTTTGAAACATCACAGGGATTCACCAGAGGCCAGCGCAGGGACCGCACTATGGGTAGAGGCAGCCCCGCCACCTAGTAAACAGTGGCGTTCCACTTTGGGCGCCCTCCCATTCATTCCCAGTAGGGGGGCGCATTTCCACCTTCACCCACGCATGGGAGCGGATCACTTCAGACAGATAGGTGCTGTCCACAGTGTTCGCAGGATACTGTATAGAACTATTAGCACGCCCCCACGACCATCCTCCAAGACAGAAGGTACACTCGTTGGAGCACCAGAAAATCCTTCTCGAGGAAATCGCCACCCTACTTGCAAAGGACGCCATAGAACTCGTCCGAGGCAACCAGGTAAACGGGGGTATTTATTCAGCCTACTTCCTTGTGCCAAAGATGGAGCTACCAATGCACCCAGTATTAGATTTGCACCTTGCAAACAAGTAGATCAAGCCACAAAAATGTCTCATGACTACACTCCAAGAGGTAATCCCCCTACTAAAAAAGGGGGATTGCATGGCAACATTGGATATGAAAGATGCCTATTTTCATATTTCAATGTTCCCAGCGCACAGAAGATTCTTGCGTTTCTGCTGCCTCTGGTATAGCCTCGGCTCCAAGGGTATTCACCAAGGTACTGGCGGTGGTGGTCGCGCACCTACGCAGGGAGGCAATCTCAGTGTTCCCTTACCTGGACGACTGGCTCATCACAGGGGAAACCCCCATAATTTGCAGATTAAACATTCAGAGAACAATGGACCTCCTCTTCCAATTGGGCTTCTCAATCAATGAGAAAAAAATCAAGCCTGGTGCCAAGCACCTCAAAACAATTCCTAGGAGCTGTCCTAAACACCCAAGAGGGCTTGGCCTTTCCATCAGAGGAAAGAATTTGAAATCGGTTGCTGCAAATTCCTCTATCAGTCCAGTCGCCAAATAAGGGTGCGCAAAGCGATGCATTTGCTAGGCATGATGGCATCTTGCATTTACTTGTCCAATATAAGCATCAGAAATACGATTACAGTGAGTGATGTATCCCATATTAAAAATACAGATGCATGTATTCAAGGCCTTGCGTTTCAACACAATAGTTATTAACAGTAACACTTTTAAACCAACACAATCTTACTAAAATACATATATACAAAACCAAGGGGCCTAAAGGGTTAATGCACAAAATGGGTCCACAACCTAGACAAGGGAAGGAAGAAGGTAGTGCAAAGTCTCTTTGGGCAGTTCTGCAATAATCACAATTCTAACTGAGAGCCAATCCAATCCCTAAGAAGAGGGAAGCCTAGTGCTCAAATGTACTTGTAATGCTGTTGCACGTGGTAGTGCAGATGGGCGGAAACTGGGTCTCTTGCAGGGTCTGTAGCAGCTCAAGGAGGTGGGTGAGGGGATGCAGAATAAGTTCCCACTATTCGTGGAGGGTCTCCCTGAGCAGGAAGAGCAGGAAGAGCAGGTTCCAGGAGTAGGGAATGGTCCAATAGCTCAGGCTATCTGTGGAAAGGAGAGGGGCCTTCAGGGGCCTCTCGTGCGTTAAAATGGATGGATGCGCTAGGGTCCACCGGTCTGGGTTGCAATTACTTACCGACCCCTGGCACACTCTGGACCAAACTTCGGCAGTCGAGTCCAATTTGGTTGCAGGTTCAAATGCGGCAATCTTGTGGCTATGCTACTTTCCGCGGCAAAGTTACAGGGTTGATTCCCAAATGGGACAGTGCGATTTATCCACTCCTGGTGGATGGATCAGGCCAGTTTCACTGTAGCAGGCTTCAGGGCACAGAGGGTCACAGCTGCAATGCACTTGCAAAGTTCGTCACAACGGCTGGTCGACACAGTAACTGTGTGTACTCTGGTTCGGGCGCTCTCTCTTTACTCCAGACCTGGAAACACCAAGTGTACGAAATTCGGTGTGAGAGTGCCGTGAACACAGAGCTTGCGATGTACCAAGTTTCGAGGGCCTTCTCGAAACGGCAGCGGTGACGGAGCAAAGATCCCACGCAAGCTGGTCAGCCCACTAGTTGGCCCAGGGACACTTCCGAGAAGGCTTACTTGCAGGGTTTGATGAAGGTGCTGAAAATGGGTAGTCCCACTATTCCAATGGGTCGAAGCGTCTTCGCAAACCTTCTAGTTCGATCAGATGCAGAGGGGTCTAGCGGGACAACAGCGGACTCAGGGTCCCAAACCTTCCAGCGGGTCACCAGCGGTTCCTCGACTCGGCTTCTTAGTTTCAGGATACTTGGATCCTATCTTTCATTCAGTGAGAACTCTAGAGATAAAGATGGTATGGGTGTTTGGAGCCTTCTCTTATCCAGAATCTCCTTTGCGCCAAAACAAAGAATGGGAGATCTGCTCACATACAGGCACACCATACGTGGACCAATCATGGACCACAGTGGTCCCAGGCATTCACAGCACACCAGACTCTCTGGCACCCAGGATGTGTATTAGAAGCAGACAGTCCAGCCCACATCCTGGAAGCACACACACAAGACATGCAGAAGCCAGCGAAAGCTTGGTGTTTCGGTTCGACCTGGGGAAGGTGAAGGGGCAAGATGGACAAAGGACCAGACAAATGAACCTCGTGGCATTGCCATTTTGGAGCCAGGCCACCTATTTGTGCTAAACGCAGTTTACCTGGCAGAAAAGGGTTAAACATATATGAAAAGATTAGCTGCCACCAGCACTGTCCAAGGCACACCTGCACTTCTCCTAAAAAATCATTCGAGAGTATCTAGGGCCTTTAGAAATGACAGGAAGACCCACGCACACTATACTGGAAGGTACATTGTGCCCTTGTAACATGTTGCAGAAAAGTTGCAACATTGACAAGGACTAAGGGAAACAAAGTCTCCAGTACTGTCTGTCTGTAAGGGCATGTCCGTTTCCCCATAATAAGGTGAGCGAAAAGCCCAGCGGAGTGCAGCTGAAGGCTGTGCTCCTCTGGCAAAGTCAGACTATGGTGTAACACAGCAGCAACAAGTTGGGGGGTACACAACTGGAGAGAAAATTACACATGAAATGGAAATCTTTCCTAACAGTAACCTGCAAGTGCCAGCATTTCTGTGACCTATGGTGCCTTAGCAAAATCATTGGCCACATTATGTAACCCAACTGTCATCTTAGATCTCTGCTACCGACTATACCTGAGCAGTCTGACGAATACCCGGATGCCTTAACTTCTGCCCTAGGGTGAGCTCCTTCCCATGAGGCCAGTGAGAGAAGGCCAATACCCGATTGTCCCCCTAGGGCTGGTACTTAACGGGTGCATCCAATGAGGAGGGAAGCCCCCTATGGGATTAGTGACTACCTGGGGAAAACATGGTATCCCCATAGCCCACCTTACCCTAGCCCACCTTCCTCACCAACCCAAACCAGTACCATTCCTACTGTTCCTATATGTTTTTCTTGTGCCTCCAGTATCGGAAGTACTGAGATGAGGAAGAGTAAAGACAACCCAAGTTGAGTTCCCCCTTCACAATACCAAGACAAGGAAGAGTTATATTGACTCCTGGGGAAATTCGTTCATTCAATACTGATGAAGAATATGTGCTGGGTAAGGAAGAGTGCTCATGAGAACCAAAGCGAACAGTCCCGATTTTTTTAGACCTATTAAGAGTATAAACACTGTTGTAGGACTACAACAAGAGTCTGAGAAGGAGCAGCAGCCAATCCATGTGAGACGCCGAGAAACCTGGGAAGTCCAAAAGGGAGACTGGCGAAGCGGTGGGAAAACGGAAAGCAGTCCGTGGAATCTGTTTCCCAGGAGGCGCAGTCAAAGTCTGGCAGGCAGAGGAAGGCTACAGGTGTGAGACACAGGAGTTACACCAAACCACAACCGAGTGGGGGAGCCGACTGAAACAAGAAGCAGGTAACGAAGACGTGGCACTTCACCCAGAGAGCAAACCACAACCCCGACCGCAACCATCTGAGCACCCGACGGTCACCAAAGGTACCAGGAGTGGCGAACCAGCAAGGGAATTGGGAACGCGTCACGGGTATAAGGAAGCAAAATACCCTCTCCTTCGTCGCAGTACTTTGCGAAAGCATATCTCAATTACTGTATCGATAGAAACTGGGGTCCAGGACTCCGACGTGAGAAGTCTGAGGAAAGAAAAGAGTACAAAACAGGAAGTTAAACCAAATCTGTACTGAAGTGAAACCAGGGTCCGACACCCACAAGTTAGAAATACAAAATGGGTCTGGCATCCGGGACAGAAAAAAATCTAAATTGGAGGGGTCTGGACTCGAAAGCAAAAAAGAAACCATTACCAAGGGTTCTGGGACTCGATAGAAGGGAATACCTGGCGGGAGGGTATACCAGGTAGACTGGGCATGTGAGTCTGGGACCCGACCTGCACCCATTGAAGCATCTGCTACATTCTTCATAGTCCTAGTACCTGACAGCAAAGGGGAGTCAGGTTGACCATGAGTCCAAGAATGCGAGAATGAGAGGCCAGGGGAAGAGAGTCAATTCCCCGGGTGTTAATGCACATTGTGAAAAGACTAAAGAAGGCAAGGGAAGGGAGTCATTCTCATGGTATTGTGAGAGGTCTCAAAGTGATCAGGGGGTGGGAGTCATTTCCCCTCACTGAGAACATTGTGGGGAAAAGTCAAGGGAAGGGAGTGATTCCCTTGACATTGTGAAAAGTCTGGGAGAGATCAGGGGAAGGGGAGTCATTCCCCCTAGTGTCTATTTACAATGAAAGAAACGTCAAAGGAAGGGAGCCATTCTCTTGGCATTTAAAAGGAGAAGGCATCCTCGTTATTCTGAAGTTACAAGACTTTATTTTCTTTGTGCCTTCGCAGAGCGCTGAATCCCTTTTGCAACTTTTTAAGTTGTGCCTTTGAAGAACACGTCCTCTTTCTGGCAAGTGAATTTTGAAATGTTGTCCTGAAAAAGGACAACATTCTTCTGGACCACGATCACCGGTTTTCCCTTAGTTGATTAGAGTATAAACTAAGGAAATGGGCTTTGTCCTGACGGTGGACTATTTGCTTTTGACAGGTCCTCCTGACAGATCTCTTAGTTTGATTGAGGCAGGAAAACTCCTCTTAGAACTAGGGACAGGTAGGGTTTTCCTTTTAATTTTGATCTAATAAAAGTCTATGGCCAAAAGCATGCCACGTCTTTCAGTCTCCTACTTCTACACCCACACAGCAGACTAATTGCGGAATGTAAGCTTACTTTAAGCTTCCTATTCCTTGTATATATGTCAAACCTTTGCATTGTACCCGATAAAACTAAAAACTAAATCTTAAATCTGCTAGTTGCACCCCAAATCTTGAGGCTCTGGTTCCAAGTGCCACGGTGGGCCACTGCACTCCTCCTCGTTACTTGGTGAGACTCATCCATCCCACATCCCTAGGTCTACTGCTGGCATTGCACAGACATCTCTTGCACACCACACAGGCACACAGTCCCCTGTGCAGAGCATGTGCTACACCCTTTCCTGCACACATTCCACTTTAAGCAGCATAGCATGAATAAACTAGGTCATTTAACCATGCACCAGACCTGGACCTGTTTTTTAAAATTGTTACTTTAACTAGTACCTGCTCAACTTATCACTGGAAACTGAACAGATCGTTTTAAACATAATTTGGACTTGAAAAGCCCAGTGTTCCATCTAAACTCTTCAAGCTGATATGCATTTTATAACATTTGCCTCGTGACAGCCTTTTAGAAAGGTAGCATCTTTTGTGGAGTGAAATTGTATTTCCGATGCTTGTGAATCTGCTTAGAATCACATGCTGTGCATATAGTCTGACATTTAGTGGTAATCGCAGAGTATTGCATCATTTTTTTTTTATAAGGTATAAAAGGAACGTCGACTTGAGTGTGCCGGTAACACTATCCCTACTGTAACGTGTAGTGAACTCATGATCCCTCACGCGTAGAGGTCCCCCAGATTGTTTTTTCTCCCCACCATACTGGTTGGTATCATTAATGCAGAGCTTGTGATGAGATTTATTTCTAAATATTGCATCTTCGAAGCACCCTTTCGACGATTTGAATAGACAGTGGTTTTCTGTTTGCCATCTGAAGATTTCTGCAACTGTATTCCCGACAGCTGACGGCGGCCTTCACCATCAGGCTTCAGCCTTTCACAGTAGGTACAGTGCATGTCTTTCTTCTCGACATTACTCTTTAGAGAATGCCTTTTCCTGCTTTTCCCTCTTCTTTCCCTTGCCTGTCTGCTATTTTTCTTCTTAATAAAGGAGAGAACTCCATTCAAATGTTTCTCTTCCTTTAATAGGATGTTTCCTTGGATGGACACTTAATAACTGCTTAACTCGTGACCAGAATGAGCGTGTTGCAAGGCCTGTCGATTCTTTAAGCCTAAGACACTTAAAGAAAGGTGCACAAAGCGGTGTGCAGCCTATGCCATGCAGGCCAAATCCCATTCCCCCCACCGGTGCTGTCTGTTAGGCAGAAACCTGTGCAGTTCCCTCTGGGACCACTGCAAAAGATTTAGGACTACAGGTGTTTGGCATTAAACCCACTTGGTAGCAGTCTGTACCACACAGATTCCCTTGGTAGCTATGGCTGAGCAGTCAGACTTCCCTCAAGAAGAGTTAGGCAGTATACAGAGTATTCACAATAGGTCAAGTAAACACTGACCAGGGCTTGGTGTAAACGAGATATAATTATTTATTTAAAAAACACATCTAGACAAACACACAGGCACTAATAATAAGCAATAAAAAAAACACGGTTACTAAAAGATATACACTCCCTTAAAAGAATATTAGACAAGTCTTAAGTAAAGCCCCACTTATTTTCAGACAGCGGTGAGCGCTTAACGCAGATGGCACTCTAATAATTCGTTTTAAAAGGGAGAGAAAAGCAGAGAATAAATTGAAACAGATCCCAACACTTTTTCACGAGCACAACCAGGGAGGAAGGCAAGGTAACACTAGGAATTCAGAGTCAGTAGGCCGAATCCGCTTAAGAGGATCCAAACGAAATGTGTCCAAGGTCACATGGTTGCAGTGCACTAAAGTCTTGTAACGGTTCAAAAAGGAGTTGGGTCAAAGAGAGGGACCAGTTAGAGGGTCAAGGCGGCCAGCCCAGTCCAGAAGGTTAAGGGGTTATTACCTTTTAGCAATCTTTAGAAAGGGAGGCCTGGCGGACACGGTACCTTAAAGTGGTGAGAACACTCCAGCGGGGGCAGTTGTTCCTGGCAGCGGATGCAAGTCGGTGCTTCCTCCGGGGGAAGAGAGGATCTCGTCGGGGAGGAAGACAGGAGTCCGTTGCACTGCCAGGGAAGAAACCAGCCGCAGAGTTTCTCAGGTACAAGGAGCGGTCCGTTGATTCGTGGTTCAGTGGTGAGTGGCTATCCGGCTGCCGGGGTGCTTGGCACGGGCAGTTCGACCACAAACCGGTCTGGGGTGCGAAGAAAGAAGGTAAACTGGTTGTGCCTACCAGTCGGGGGAAGAAGCCTCTCCAGCCGGGAGATCTTCTTTGTCGTCGGGAAGTGGTGAGTCGGTTCCGCAGGTAGGTCGGCTCAGCTTCTCCCTCGTCGGATTCTCAGGTCCTGTGGCGACTTCTGAAGTTCCAGTCCCCAAAGCCCTGCTTTTATGCAGCACACCCCCATTCACTCAGCCTAGCTGTCAATCAAACATGCTTAGTGGTGACCTGGCCGGCTCACCACTTGGGCCAATCACACAAGAGTGCGACTTGAGTTACCAAGGTAACTCAGTCCAGGGTGCCTAAACCCCCTCCCACACTCCCTGTGGTACCCAGACAGAGTGGCACCACTTTTGGAGGCTTCTGTGGAGAAGCCCGCCAAAAAGTGGAACAAAGGGCTCGACTTGGGTTGGAGTCACAGAAGAGAACACAAACGCTATTTTAGAATCGAGTCTTGGCAAAAAATGCCAACCGGCGAATTAATATTAAATAAATAAACCGGCGGTATGTTCGAGGCTATGAGAATTAAATAATTAAAGTTGGTAGCCTTGAACAATGGGAAAATCCCATAGGAATATATTTGCGGTCGAATATAAATAGTATCCACTGCCACCAGCCAAAACTCGATCAGGGGGGACGGAAACGTGCCCCCTCGACTAACAGACCCTGGGGCAATCGAATTGCCCGGACCAGTACGTCCACAATATGATGGTTTGTACTGGTTTCTGTTAATAATTTGGGACTAGTAAAGCCAATGGTGACTTTACATGCCCTGGGAGACAGTAGTCAGTCCCAGGGTATGGAGTCTATGGTGGGGTGTCACTATGACACCCCTGTGTTACTGCACGGAGGGTGCTGTGTAACGCACATAAAAAAAAAACACATGAGACCCGATGGAGTAAAGGACGCCATAGCCCATAAAACACATTAGCAGTCAAAGGTACACCATAAATCATGTCCAAGAGTGGGAGAAAAAGAGTCTCACTCTTGGCAGGAGAAAAAAAACAAACTCCAGAAATCCAGCAAAGCTGCTGGGGGACTGACTAGGTTAGGAAATTCAGCCTAAAGAGAGAATTCTCCCTAACACTGTCATATCGGACAAGGAACCCTCCAGCAGCCGCAGCTCCAGTTCGGATTTCGAAGACATTGTTGCGGAGTACACTGACTCCCGGGTGCCTGTACCCATCCCCAGTAGGCATGCTGAATGCACTACTATGGGGAGACCACCCACTGGCGACAGGGGCACACACGATCACACCACCAAGGCTAAGCACACAACCCCCCAGCACCCCTCGATGGTACCGTTGAAGAAGCAGACTGCACCCGCAGGCCTGTCGAGACCTTCGGTGAAACCTGGTGAACCTTCCGGTTCTCGACCTTCTGCGCCTCTACGTTTAACGTATGGTTCTAAGTCTTCGATTATACGGGGTGCGCTCCCTAAATTATTGGGGCCTGTTTCGGGCACGTCGAAATGCGCCTCTCATGTAAAAACTCACCCTAAATTAAGGGACAAGTTGCTCAAGACACTAACACAACCAGATTCCCATGGTTCTGGTCCCATGCACCCCCTATCTTCCCTCAGGGATCTGTCCAGGCCTCTTCTGCTCTGTCCCAGTCCCTACAGGATCAGAAAGGTGCAGTTGAAGAGGATTCGGTTTTCTCATTCCCTGAAACTACAACTACAGGGTCCTGGACTTGGGCATGGTTTGAGGAATGTATGGAAAATGTATCAGAGTTCATTGATTTCTCATACACGTTTAATAGGAGTACTACTCGTAAGTGAACTAATTCCTTCAATGAGGATCCTAGGTCTGTCCTACGAGTCTGCTAGGCTTCTGTCCCCTTTTTGCCTCTCTACCCCTCCTGTACTTAAAATAACGGATCCCTCAGGGGATATTTTTGAAGATGATCGGGATGAAGAATTATTTTATGTCCAGGGAGACAGCTCCGAAGATACTGCCTTTGGGGTCCCAGATGCATGACTTGATATTGATGACCGGGAGGCATGCCTCACTACCCCTGGTCATGAAGCAGAGCCTGACAACATATTTGTAGACACCACACCTGTCAAAAAGCCCAGAGAGGCTACTCCTATTGACCAGCTGCTCTTTAATACCATTCCTAAAAAGGCAGTGGATCAATGCAAAATTCTCTCTCAAGGGGCAGTGCCTGACTGACTTTGTGGAGGATATCTTCAAAGAGAAGATACCTGTCAGATACCCCTTCTTAACTCTATAAAGAAGCGTAATGCCCCTTCTTTACTCAAGCCCTCCCTCACTAACTTAACTTGGGCATTAAAAAAATTTTCAGGCCCGCTCCCTCGGATCCCCTCTATATCCCGGGACACTCCATTCCGGATTCATTAGTGGTCACCACACCAGAAAGCGTTCAGGTGTTCCCTTGTCTTCGGCTGAGGCTCCTCCTGACAAGGACTGTACAAAACGATATGCCTTACGCAAAAGGATTAAGTCTTCTACAAAGTATCTGCATTGCCAATAACGCCACCTTGCTTACCAGCTTTAATGATGTCCAGTGGGTTCTGGTGCATGCTGGACTGCAGAGTATTCCTGAACCAGCCAAGTCACAGCTTCTTGCTATTGTGTAAGGAGGACGACCAGTCCTTCAGAATATTTCTTAAAAACATGTTAGATGGCAGCGAGACAACTGCCAGGGTGTTAGCGGAAGGGACTCTTTTAAAGCACCCTGCTTGTTTGGAGAACTCCAGTTTCCAATCCGAGACACAGGCCTCCCTTATCAACAAGCCCATAGTAGTGTCTGTTCTGCTTGGAAAAGCGGTGGACGATGCACTCGAAACAGTGAAGAAAGAATGAGACCTTAAGGTCTCTTAACCAGATCTCTAGCAGACAGTAGGTGCAGCGTGGGGTTTTCAACATCCGTCGCTCCTTTCGAGGGCAATCCCTTCTCTAGACCCACACAGGGCCCTTTTAGCACAGTAGGTTCACCATGGCACTCTAATCAAGGATTGTCCAACGCAAATGAATCTCCTCAACAGCGAGGGTTTCGGTGTGGCAAATGACTGGGCAGGAATTCAGCTGCCAGAGGTTCCCCTGCCAACAAATGACTCTCTGGTCCGAGTCCCCTCCAATGCACCTCCAGTAGGAGATCGGATAACATGCTTAACCCACGCATGGGAGGGAATCACTTCAGACAAGCTGGTGCTCAGACACTGGGCGAGGGTTTGCATCGAGTTTCTTCAGACACCTCCACCTGCCAAAGACCAGAAGAATGTCTACAGACAATCTCCTTATCCTTCAGGGAGAAGTGGAGGCCCTGCTGAAAATGGGAGCGATGGAACTCTTCTCAGGTCATCAGGTAAGCAAGGGTACTCAAGTGTCCCTTCCCCTTTCCTCCATCCTCGTGGGCGTCCCCCAACATGGGGACAGTACCGCAACCTTTGCCATCAAAAATGTGAACTACCCTTTTAAATTTAGTATAGCGTGCAGGAGCGTGACCCCGGACGTGGGAATGCCCCAGAGGCTCCACCCCCTCTCCGGCACCTCAATTCAGTCCCTTTTTCCGCATGGACGGTGTTGGACCTTGTTAGGCAGAATCCGGTGCAGTGCCCTGAGGGACCACTACACACAATTAAGACCACAAGTGGTAATACAAGTTCACCTTTGGTACAAGCCTTTACTGATATGTTAAAGTGGTAGCAGTAGCGGAGCAGCCTTGCTTATCTCACGAGTAAATGAGCAGTAGTAGAGATTACACAAAGGACCACCAGTACTGTGATTCAAGCAAACACTGACTCAAGGTTTTTGGTAAAAAATGTAAGTGCATTTATTTTTAAACCATCTGTTATAAAACACACTTCTATAAATTCAAAACCACACGTAAAATACACTACACACAACCAATTTTCTTGGCACAGACCAACTCAAGGTAAGTACCTTCTGTTTTGGTGAACCGGTGTTGCGAAACAAAAGACGTTACCGGGAATACGTATGCAATCACTTTTTGACAGTTCGGTTTTACTAAAGATACGCGTATCCGCGGCAAGAAATGTTACCTAGGCAACACACACTTAGCACCTGGGTTAGCCAGAGAGAGTTGGGGGTAAATATCATAGGCAAAACTTTTGTCAAGGCAGACAGAATCAGAGAACACTCACTGACAGAAATACAAAAGTCAATAGGCCGGAGCTAGTGTCAAGTGGAACCGGGTTCATGTTGTCAAGGATCACACAGTCGGACAGTTCAAGATTCAACGTTGCCATGAGTACTTGGATATTGTCAACGGAGGAAGCAAAAGTTATAAGAGGGAAGGACGACGGGGGCAAGCCTTGGATGAGGAGAAAAGGGATTAACCCTAGTTCCTCGAAGTAGGACACAGTACCTTATTCAGTGAAGAAGCTGATGCCACGGCAGTTGTTCCTGGTAGTTTCCTGGAGCTTCGGTTGTGCAGACGAGAAGGACGACATCTGGAGGGCTCATGGAGTGGTGTGCTCCAGAGTCCAAGATCACACAACAAGTAGAAATGCACATGACAAAACACAGTTAAGAGTGGGAAAAAGAGGCACACTCTTACCAAGTGGAAAAAGTAAACTCCAGAAATCCAGCAAAGCTGCTCGGGGACTAATTAGGTGAGGGAAATTAGCCATAGAATGAGAATTCTCCCTAACGGACCTGGCAGCTAGTTGCAGTAATTTCTGTCAACGTTCAGCGTGCTCCCTGTTATTTTATTTTTTCCCTAATTTGTTCACCTCCCTTCGGTGCCTTGCTTCTACCGGCGCATGTCAGCTGCAGGAGGCATCACAAGATGCGCATCCTGAGATCAGTCATACCCGGTCTCAGATCCCCATGTGCTCTGCCTGGAGTGCCTGGGGCCCGACCACCGCCGGGTCGCATGCGCAGCTTGCAGCTCTCTGTCACTGATCCTTGAAGAATCTTCTTTCCCGCTGGAGAGGCATCTTCCACTCTTCACAACCAGGTCATCTAAATGACTTTGTCACCAGAATCTCCCATCAAGAGAAGGTAGGTCCTTTGTTATCTAAGGCCCTCTTGCACGAAGACCCTTTCTCAGGACCTCTGACTGGTAAGGGTGCTTTGGACTCTGGCGGCAGACCCAAGGCCTTTAATGCTACCAACTCCCAAGCAGGTGGGCTCTTACGGGCGATCTACCTAGGGGCCCTCCAGCTCTTAGTCGTTATCTACACCGTGTTGCAAAGGGCTTTCAAGCTCCGGTTCCAGGCGGCAGCCTGAGGCACGGTCCCATACGACTACCAGCTCCCCAGCTGAGGGCTTGCAGCTTACCGGAGCCATCTCTGAGTTCGGCGCTTCTGCTTCAAGGTCGGGCACAAACAGCCCAGCAGCTATGTCAGACCTGCCACTTAGTGCAGGGCCTTTTCGACCTCCCGCCCAGATTGTATCGCAAGGCCCCAAAATGGGAGACCAGCACATGGCAGATCCTTCACGGCCGGCGGCCATCTTAGATTCTGACTCTAGGCCTCGAGTGGCCCCATCGCCTCAGAATGGGTGACTCGGGGCAGATCCAGTCCTCTTCATTTGGAGAGCGGTGCCGGGCCTGTAAGGAAGGCATGGTATCAACAGTAAGACAGACACAAGTCACCACAGTTCAAGGGTGTGTAATGAACTTCAAAAAGGGTTTAAAAAAAAGCCCATCTAATCCTAAATCTAAAGATGGGAGCAAGCTACAACTATCAAATAATCACAGAGTCGTAGTGGTGTCTTGTCAAAACAAAAGGGCCTACACTAAAAAAACCTATTACTAATCCTTACCTCTAAATACAAATAGTGTGAAAACTATGTTGGGTAAAAGAAAGAAGTGTTCAAGAAATTATGTCTGGGCCGTTGGCCTCCCTTCCCCACCTTTTCAGCATGGGACAGGCAGCATACTCAAACTTAGCACAGTCTCTGGCGTCTCTAGCATGAGGGTGCAGTTCAAAACCTCATCATCAGGGCCTTATGTGCCCAAGTACCTTTGCCTTTCAAAGTCTACTTTTAGAGGGCCATATGCGACAAACAATACGTTCTTTTCTTCTTAGGATTTCACACGTAATCAGTTTCTCAGGTGATTCACTATTCACTTTGGGTCCCCCCTCAGCCAGGCTCAGATTCCCCCCCCCCTTTAACATAATGCTCCTAGGATTTTGATGTATCCAATTTCTCGGGTGATTCATGGTTCACCCCAGATGCCCTTCAGCCGGGCTTCGATCTGTTTTAACACAATGTTCAGTCTACCTCTGCCGGGCTCAGACCAATTTTAATTCACTTTAACACAAACTTGCTTCAACCCAAAGCTTTCAATTGATGTACCTCATTCGGGCTCAGACAAACTGTATTTACTTCCTCATCAACTTTCTTTACTGTATCAACATCGAAGACTTTCAATTGTGCACAGGATTTTAATTGACCCTTTGCAGGACCACTTCAATTCACAATCCTTTGGCACCTCTCAGTTGGATACCTTACAGAGACTTTCGAATGTGTATGCACGTGGTGCCAGACCACTCTGTCAAAGGTATCGTATCTTGGTTTCAAAGTTCAATCACTCATCTGTTGTTCAATTTTATTCGCTTTGGTTATCACATGCGTTTCATACACTGTTCGCTTCAGTGCTCATACAATGTTGCTACTTGAAACCTTGGCTTCAACACAGACCGCTCTGGTATCGGTCTCCCCACCAGCTGTGTTGATTTCGCTGGCACTGCTTTTTTGTAGGAGCCAAGTACAGTAGCACGGCAGCAGGCAACTCTCCACACCTTGATTATCGATGCGGGTGGGCCCTGTGTACCGATGACATACAATTCAGTATTCTTCAGCCTGGTTTCCTGGTTTTACGCTTTCTATTCTCAAGGTCTCATGAAAGCAGCGGTTCCTTGTCGAGAAGGTCAAGGACACCTCCCTCCTTGCGACCCCCTACTGTTTCGCCGTCTTTCTCCTCGTGTTAAACTGCTACCTTGGAACTGCTGCTTGCTCGTGTGCTTTGCCTCGCTCACAATGTTCTCTTGTGCTATGCCTTTTATTTGCCTGGGCAGGTGTAATGGGAGTCAAATGTGCCTGATGATCAGTAATTGCCTATCTCTGCCTAACCATTATATTGGGACATGTCAGGTCTACAGCTTGGGTGTTGTCCATTTTCTCTCATAGCAAGTTGTCTGTGAGTGTTTGTGTTGTGAAAGGGGAGCATGGGGGGGTTTAAGTTCCTAAATATCCTACCTGGTAGGATAGGGTAAAGGTGTACATGGGATATCGCTTCTCGCCATCCATTGTTCCAATCCCCGAAGGCTCCTCACCGAGGTGATCCTTCTGCACTGATCCACCCCCAGGAACTGGATCCAAAAGCGATGTCTGTGTCCTGGCCACCTGGATGACAGATCCCTGGGGTCTAGTGGGTGAGACACCTTCAGGTTTCTCACATGCCCATCCTCTATGCGATGTAGCCGCATCAGTTTAACAAGGAAACCGAAACAGGAAGTCTACGTTTCCTTGCCTTTTCGGTGCTCCACAGTGAAACAGTGGGGTTTCAGGTCTAAGAATCATCGCATGACTCAAGGATTAGAATATTTTCGCTGGCTAATCCATACTAATGGAGAATGATCTGTGACTAGTGTGAACTTCCTTCCTAGGAGGTAGTACCTAAGGTGGGTGATGGCGCACTTGATGGCAAGGGCCTCTAATTCCAGCACAGTCATTTTTTTCCATGTGGGAAGAGTTTGCGACAAGTGATAATATAGGGTGTGCCAATCCATCACAAATTTGTGACAAGACTGCTCCTAGCCCTGCAAGGGAGGCATCTGTTAGCAACACAAACTTATTCGGAAATCTACTACCTTTCAAGATTGGGTTCTGGCACAGGCTTTGTTTTAGGTTGTTGTAACATACATCGTCCTAGTCAGTCCAATGAATTTTTTGGTGTTCAGCATGCTTTAATTTGTCTGCCAGCCTAGCTGTCCTGTCCGAGAAGTTATGAATAAACCAGTGGTAAGAACCGATTAACCCTAAGAATGCTCTGAGGTCTCTAAGTTTTAGGTGTGGGGGTATCTAGAACAGCCTTCACTTTTTTCACGTTGAGGTAGGACACTACCATTCCCTACATAAAAAGTGGAGGTATTTTACGGCTGATTGAGCCAGCTTGCGTTTGGATGGATTGGCAGCTAGGCCGGCTTCTCTGAGGGCTCTCATAATAGTAAAGAGATGGAAAAGATGGTCTTCCCCAGTTTTTTTTTATTAATGACCATATCGTCAATGTAAGTCCCAAAGAAATCGGAGTAGGGCTGTAATATCTTGTCCATGTGTCGTTGGAAAGTGGCAGGGGCCCTGTGTAAGCTAAAATGGAGGACCATGGCCTAGAATTATCCCAGGTGCATTGGTAAAGCGGTCTTCTCCTTATCAGGTCCATGTACCGGGACCTGCCAGTACGCCTTGGTTAAATCTAGGGTTGATGGGAAGGTGGCATTTCCGAGTTCATCAATCAATTCATCGATGCGCAGCATTGAAGAGGCATCGAAGTAGGAAATGGTGTTGACCTGTCGGAAGTCCATGCAAAACCTCCAGGAATGGTCAGGTTTTGTGACCAATTTTATAGGGTAAGACCATGGCCTTGAAGAGGGTTCGATGATATTTGCCCTTAGCATTTTGTTCACTTCCTCAACCACAATCTGTCTACGGGCTTCCCGGGAGTCTATATGGTTTCAGATGGACCACTTTTCCCTTTGGAATTCTGATATAGTGATAAGTGCCTTGCACTTTTTCTGGTTTCTCACAGGGGAATGTTGTGACTAAATATTTAAAATCTTGTTGTTGTTGACTAGATAGCTCTTGTGGGGGGGGGGGGGTATCTATTTCTTCAGGCACCAAACAAGATAGTATAGTGGCATTGGCGGTGGAAGTGTTTGCCTTCCACTCTTTCAAGAGATTTATATGGTAGAGATGGGTCTTTTGTTTCCTGTTATGTTGGGCTACCTTAAAGGTACAGGTCCCTGTTGGTTCTAATATTTCATACAGCCCATGCCACTTTGAGACCAGCTCTTTTTCAGAGGTAGGTAAGGGACTAATACCTTTTGTCCTATTGAAAATGATCTTAAGTTTACCTTTTTGTCGTAGGTGGGCTTTTGCTGGGCTTGGGCTTTTTCCATATGAGTATAGACTAGATCTCGAACATGTTTCATATGCTCTCGCAATCTTCTAACTGCTTGCAAAAGGGGAATGGGTGCCTCTTCTTTGTCTTCCCAGGTCTCCCAGAGCATGTCCAGGACATCTCTAGGTTCTCTATCTTAAAGTAGTTTGAAAGAAGAGATTACAGTGGATGTCTGAGGAGTTTCTCTTACTGCAAATTGGGCCCAGGGGATCATGCGGTCCCAGTCCTTCCCGTCCTACTCCTATGTCCCATCCCCTTTCCTCCACACTGTATGGACGTCCCTCTCTAGGGACGGTAAACTGAACATTTTTCACCTGAAAAAATTGTCTGCCCCTTTAAATTTAGATACACACAGGGGCCCAGCCCTGGGAGCATGCGCTCACCTGACACGGCCCACCGGCGCCACTCCCCAGACCTCTTTTCTGCTTCGACGGGAATGGACCACTTTCAACAGCGCTGCTGGGTTGGGCCTCCGGACTTGTGATTCAATGCACTCTTCCCCGTAAGACTTTATTTTGTCTTTCTTTTTTCTGATAGTAATTGTCTGAGATAATACTGTCCTCTAGTGCCACTCTCCTCCCCGGCGCATGTTGTGACAGCGTGTTTCCACAGGTGTCCAGCCTGCAAGGGATCCTTCCCCTCATCTTATCCCTGCATGCTCTGCCTACGGTGCCTTGGCCCCGACCATGGCTGAGGCGGCTGTCCTGCGTGCAAAGAATTGACCTTGCAAGCTCTGAAGAATCGTTTCGCCAGGTGGAGGGAGCTGTTCGAGAGATCACCTCCAGAAGATATCAAGACAAAAGTGAGGAGGAACACCAGGCCCAAGGTAGGTGCCCTGTTTTCCTCCACACCCCGCAAGGGCGAGACTTTCCCTGGGAAGCGCCCAAGTGGAAGGGGCATTCCGGGTCCCAAGACCAGCAAGGGACCGAGGCTCCTAGAGCTACCGGCCAACAGGCTGAGGGGTTGCAAGATCCTCCCGTTCCCACCTCTGAGGGGCCGCAAGGCCCTGGTACCGGGACCTCCCCGAGGGGCTTTGCTCTAACACCAGGCTCCCGCCCGAGGGGACGCCTATATGCAGCAGTTGCACTACCGGCGCTATGCCTGAGCGCCCTCCGCCTCCCAGTTCCTAAATGAGATGCAGGGAAGGTCTGAACCTTCGCTCTTTAGTGTGAAGGTGGAGACTGGGGCCAGCTCATCAGGCACCATGCAACAGGCAAGTGGCGCGGGGCAGGACAAAATGACCACCAATTACCTGGTCCACATCAGACCCGACCACATCGTCACAGGGGTAGTACGCAACCACCAGCTTTGTGCAACAAGGACATCAAGACCTCAACAGCCACAGGGCCCTGCTCCTAAGCCCTCAGGCCCTTCACCTGCTTGCGAGGATAGGTTCTTTGAAAATGTCCTTACCCTCATGAAATCACTGCAGATGGGCACCACCTTCAGGGGGGTGATCAAATACATGCTCCCTCCGGTACCACCTCAGGCTCCGAACATGATCCAGACCCCGGTGCCAGTTCAGTCCTTGGTTCCCGTGCTCATAACAGTCACAGTGACTCATGCGTCCGGTGCAGCTCCTGGCACTGCCGGTCAGCACGCCACAGCTGCCCGCACCCAGCACTCCTCCGACAGCTCCCGACCTGCAGGACACAATGGGTGACACGGATGAGGATGAGGATACCCCACTCATCAGCTAAGGTTTTCTACGAGGAGCTGGCGGGTGTGGTAGAATACCTGGGCATCCCGCAGCCACATGGTGGTCAGTCATAATTTCGAAAAAAATAATCTCGAATGACAAAAATGTCAAAAACAAAATGTTGGAAAAAAAAAATGTCGAATTCCGTTTTTTTTTAATTATATATTTATTTTGGGGTCCGGGGGTAAAAAAAAAATGGATAAAACAAAAAAAAATTTTTAAAAAGGGGGTGGGGTGGGAACACCCCCATTTCGAAAAAAAAAACATAGTGAAAAAATAATTCAACATTTTTTTTTTCGACATTTCATTTTCGAAATAATGACTTTCGACATTGTTTTCGAAATTATCACTATAAACCCAGCCACATATCAATCAACCTGAGGCGGGGGTCCTGGCTGAGGTGCTGACCATCCATCCTACCTAAAGGACTGGCATCCCTCTGCAAAAGGATGTAGAATCCCTGGCCAAGAAGGTATGGTTAAAGCCACACTCCACGCAGCCTGCCAATAAACGCCTGAATGGCAAGTGTAGGCCGGCTGAGGGGGACTTGCACATACTGTCATGCACCCTCAACCGCATTCCTCTGTTATAGCTGCTGCATCCCTTTATTCCAAATCGCAGTCTTCATCATCTGCACCCACATCAGCACTCGACGGGAAGGAGGAAAAGCTGTTAAAGTCCTACGGCAAAAATATTTACTCTAATGCCACGCACCACCTGCGCAAGGATAACCCTGTCGCAATGTTGGCTGCAGTAAATCAAACGCTTTGGAGGGAGATTGCGAACTTACTCCTAGCGTGGCTTAAGTTAAGAAGTTTAACCACCGATGACCAGGAGCGCATTCTCGACATGCCATATGAGTGGCTGGTGGAGGGGGGGCTTCTTTCACTCGACCACGGAAGACGAACTTGACAAGAGGAAAAATAGCTCGCAAACAGCAAAGTCCTTGTCAATCCTTAAAAAGTCAGCACCCAAGGCCTATAGCCAAAGTCACCAACAGCCAGACAGAGCCCGGTCCTTCAGTGGATACAGGGGTTATCAGGAGGGACGCGCTAGACAGCCTGAGCGGTCTCCTCGCCGGCGCAGGTGCAAGCAGCACAAATCCTCCCACATGGGGTTTTTCCAGTACACCTCCCAGGCATCAGCCTTAGATGGTAAAAAACGGTGAGGATGCCATCCACATCCACACGTCTCCAGTGGGGGGCAGGCTTGCCCTTCACATCCACTCCTGGCGAGCAAGGTTCATGGACCCATGGATCCCATCAGTAGTTTCCACAGGCTTCCATCTGCCAATTCCTCAATTTCCTATTTCCTCCCCTCCCTTCCACTCCCACAGATTGGGACGGCAACTCTTTTGGCGGTATCCGCTCGCTTATCGCGAGTCAGGCAGTGGAGGAGGTTCCAGATTCACAGCTAGACATGCGCTTCTGCTCCGGACATTCGCCATTCAAAACAAGAACCAGGCTGTCCTGAGAGGAGTTCTAGACCTCTCTTCCTTGAACCTTTGCCTACCCCTTCAAAAGTTCAGGATGGTTACTGCAGCACTCATCGCGGAGACACTGTGTGGGGGAGACTGGATCTGCTCCCTGGATCTGAAGGATGCTTACCTGCACGTCTCGATTTAGGAGTCCCATCGTTCCTTCCTAAACTTCAGGATCAAGGACTTTAATTTTCAATACAAAGTCCTCCCTTTTCGCCTCAATTCGTCCAAAGAGTCTTTACAAGATTAATGAACTCTATAGCAGCCCTGCTCGGGGTGGAGGGCCACCACTTCGCCTTGAAACACTTGTGTATAGGCACGTTATAAATGCCATATCATATCACCTTTATCCATACCTTGATGACTGGCTAGTTTGAGCGGAAGCTCGCAAGGCTGTATAGCGCACAGCTTCAGCACTTATGCACATGCCATATGATCTGTGGTTCTCTATCAATCTCAAAAATTCCCAGTTACTCCCCACTCAGTCCGTAACATTCCTGAGGCTAATATGGGATACAAGGGTGGATAGGATCTTCCCCTCGGCAGAGAAGAACACAACGATCAGGAAGACCACCAGGCATTTTCTAAGCAGACCAGAGACCTCGGCATGGTAGTACAAGCACTTGCTTGGAATAATGGCGGCTTATCTCCAGGCAGTGATGAACACAAGACTCAAAATGAGGAGGCTGCAGCTGTATTTCTCAGCCTCTTGGACTCAGGAGCCGGGCTCCCAACAGCTCTAGTCAGCATACTGCTACACCTGGAGTGGAGTGGAGTGGTGGAGTGCAGAGACCAACCTATTAAAGGGCATATCATCAGGTAGCCTTCCCCAGAGATCACCGTTACCACAGACTCATCCCTAGAGCGATGGGGGGGGCTACACTGGACAACCACAGTGTCCATGGAGTATGGACACGACGGGAACAGCTGGAACACATCAACTAGCTCGAGATGATGGCCAGCTGGCTTGCACTTCAAGCATTCCTCCCCATGGTCAACAAGCAAGTCTGTCTGCATCCAGACAGACAGATCCACTTGCATTTATTATATCGACAAGCAGGTTGGTACCAGGTCCCCTCCTCTCTGCTGGCTGGCTATCAACATTTGGGAGTGGGCACTTTCAAACAGCATTTACTTATCAGCAGTCCACCTGCCGGGGGAGTCTTACCTGGAGGAGGACAGGCTCAGCAGGGTGGGGATCGACAACTATTGAGTGGCAGTTGAACAAAGCTGTCCTGAGGCAGATCTTCAACCGATGGGGCCAACCCCAGGTAGACCTATTCACCACCATGAACAGGAGGTGCCCTCAGTGTGCTTCATGGCGGTGGGAAGGCAGGGGATCTCTGGGGGACACGTTGCAGATCCCATTGAACGGTATGACTGCATACGCGTTTCCTCCCACTCCAGATTATACCCTTCTGTCAAATGTCAAATGTCCACATCCGGTCTAGGAGATATGGAGTTTTGATATCTAGGGTAAGTTAACCCCCAGGTGATCCACATGAGGCAAACCTTTTTTGATGATTGATGACAACACGTGTCGAGCCACACTAATACACCTATATATGGATCTGCAGGGTGCTTTAATTTACTCCTTGAGGAGGGCGGGCGGCACCACATCAATGAATGCCCTCAAAACGTGACCATCGCTGGGATTTTACTTTTGTCTACAACATCTTTATCCCATCCCTTGGCAGACCCAATGATTCTCCATTTTTCCTTTAAGGACAAAAGGGACATGTTGACTGAACCCATCAGTAGATAGGAGACATAGACTTTTATCTCCTACCATTAAGCCAGTATTGAACTACATAAGATTTGTCCCTCTATGTTCACTTTTTGAAGCAATCATCTTTACTTACATTTTTTACGCGTTTGTAAATATTTAGCAATTTTATCAACATTTATGAAGTGCCTTTTAAAAAAAATGTGATGATCAAGTATGCATTTACCAGGCCTTTAGGATCGGGTACTTGTTAACAATATCTAGCCTTTCCTTTGGTCCTCTATTACTCCTTCACTGCGTCTCCCCCTTTCTCTTCCACCCCTGCTTTGCTATATTGGAAGTTACATGTTATTGTATTCTTTATTCTTTGCACGAAAGAAGGTTTAATGTATTAACCTTCTCTTTTAAACCACACTGAAACGTTTCAACTTTTCATATACAGTGTACTGGATTACTTATGAGACAGTGTTGGTTTAAATGTCCGGTAACATAAATGTCCTAATATTTGATACAGCTGTCAGAATCTGTAAAAACCTCCTTCCCTTCCTCCTCACCTGGGTCTTCTGTGGAGCTTTCTTCTGGATCCTTCTTCTTTCTCTGGTGGGACTTGAGCGTATCTTTTCCCTTCTGCTGGTCCTTCGGACGTGAGTAAAGTCACTCTCCTCGGGATGGTACGCTGTCGGTAGGAAGATCCCCAACAGCGTGGTCTCCCTGCGAGCTAGCCCCAACAACAGGGAAAAGCCTCCTGGCTAAAAAACCCTGTGTGTCCAGTGCAAGATGGAAGAGCATGTCCGGACTGTTTGCTGTGATGTAGGGTGGAGCTAAATTGGTTTGATGGGAATGATTCCTTCAGGAAGATCTGTGGCATATAATCCAGGTGGCAGGCTGTATAGAAGGCAGCAGTGATCCGGTGGAGTGCTTGAAGGGCTCGGGATTCCGCTATGCAGGACAGGCGGTTTTGAAGATAGGAAGAGAGTAATAAGGAAACAGAAAGAATCCCAGTGAAAATCCTGGGTAACGAGAACAGGGGGTGAAAGTAATCCTCCCGAGAGTCAGGATAAAGAGCCGTGCAGAGCGCACCCAGAAAGCACAAGAAAATAAGGTAAAATGAGGAAGACGCGGTGGAAGAGCACCGCGTAGAAAAGAAAAGGAATTTGCGGCAGCACAGCCGCGCGTGAGAGCAACACAGAATGCAAAGGAAGGTCGCAGCAGCAGAGGTTCTGCAAAAAGGGCTGAAATCAACCTTTCAAAAACACTCAAAAAAAAAACAAGCAGAGTGCCGAGAGGCAGACGGGTATCAAAGCCTTGAGGCACGGAAAGATCCAAGGTGCAACGCACCGAGACGCCAGATCCGTGGCTAGATAAGCCAGAAGGTGGCAATGATGGAAATGAACTAGAACGCTCACTGAGAAGCGGCAGAGCGTTCTGGCACAATTCAATGGCGCCTCCACCGATCCCATAATTTCCAGGAGGGCATGACAACCACTTGGTCAAACCTACGGTCAATTGTGTATTATCCCTTGTTGGCAGGGGTTTCTTTTGTTTGTCCATTGTGCCCTACCTGCCATCAACTGTTCAGGGCTCCCAATTTTGTGTACACCCGGTCTAGGACCTTAACAACACAAACCCTTCGAACCCATGGCGTCAGCAAACATTAGGCTAGTTACCATGAGACTGCCCTGTGGTTGGCCTTAGGTCAGCATGCCGGAGCAGCGAAATTCAGGCTCTGGTGGCTTCAGAGCCATATACCACCTTTCACCGGGACAAGGTGGTGCTTAGGACACACCCTGCCTTTTTCCCTATGGTTAATTCCTTTCACCTTAACAAGGAGATAGTACTCCCAGCATTCTTGGTGGACCCAAAAGGATGAGGCTCAGAAGGTGTTGCACTGTCTGGATGACAGGCGTGCGCTAAGATTTTATCTGCACAGGACAAAGAGCTTCCATAAATCGGATGCCTTGTTCATAACTTTTGGCGGGTTAAAACCAGGTTGTCAAGCCTTCCATAGCAAGGTGGTTGGTTATGGCCATCAAGGAGGCATATGCGGGGCAGTGTTAGGCAGAAACCTGTGCAGTTCCCTTAGAGAACACTGCAAAATATTTAGGACTACAGGTGTAGCAGTAAACCCACTTGGTAGCAGTCTGTACCACCCAGATTTACCTGGTAGCTGTGGCTGAGCAGTCAGACCTCTCTCAAGAAGAGTTAGGCAGTATACACAATAGGCACTCAGATACAATAATACAAGCAAACACTGACCAGAGCTTTGGTATCAAAGTATATCATTATTTATTTAAAAACACACTGTTTGAAACACTCCAGCACTCTTATTGTAAAATATTCTAAACACAGTTAGTATTGTAATATATACACCCCTTTTTCCTTATCAGATAAGTCACTGTAAAACACCACTTATTTTCATACAGAGGTGAGCGCTTAACTAGATGGCACTCCAATAAGTTTGTGAGAAAGGGAGGGAAAAAGACAGAATATGGAAAAGTACACCACTCTAACATTCAGGAACACTGTTAGCAAGGCAGAAGAGCAAAAGTCACTGCTGAGCCAAAGTCCAAAGGCTGGGCCCACTCTTAGAGAGAGCAGAGCACAAATGCGCCCAAGATCACAGTTACACGAGGCTTAGAAAGTCTGCAGAGGGTTCAAAAAGAGTTGAGAGGCTTAGGAAAGTTTAGCCAGGGTGTCCCAGGCTAACCCAGGTTTGAAAGCCGGGGGCTAAATCTACCCCGTACAGTCGGTAGCAAGGGAAGCCAGGCGGGACACGGTACCTTAAGTGGGAAGGATCCTCCAGCGGTGGCAGTTGTTCCTGGTAGTGGGTGCAAGTTGCGTCGTCGTCCAGGGGAAGAGAAGATCTCGACTTGGAGGAAAGATGAAGGTCGTTGCACTACCAGGGAAGAAACCAGCCACAGAGTTTTCCGGTTAAAGGTGGTACCTTTGTTTCGCGGTCATGGTAAAACGTGGTTTCCCAGTTGCTGGGGTGCTTGGCACAGGCAAGGCGGCCACGAGATATGTCGGGAAGGCGAAAAGACGGTGAAACTGGTTATCCCCACTAGTCAAAGGAAGAAGACTCTCCGGCGGGAGATCTCCTCTGTCGATGGGAAAACTGGTGAGACGGTCCAGCAGGGCTCCACCGGTGGTGGTGTCGTGGCAGGTCGGCTCAGCTTCTCCCTCGTCGGATTCTTAGGTCCTGTGGCGACTTCTGAAGTTCCAGTCCCCAAAGCCCTGCTTTTATGCAGAAAACCCCCATTCACTCAGCCTAGCTGTCACTCAAACATGCTAAGTGGTGAGCTGGCCAGCTCACCACTTGGGCCAATCAGGACGGAGTGCGACGTGATTTGCCTAGGCAACTCAGTCCAGGGTGCCTAAATTCCCCTCCACCCCTCCTAGGTACCCCAGACAGAGTGGCACCACTTTGGAGGGCTTCTGTGGAGAAGCCCGCCAAAAAAGTGGAACAAAGGGCTCGACTTGGGTTTGAGTCACAGAAGAGAACACAAACGCCATTTTAGAATCAAGTTTTGGCAAAAAATACCAACCGGAGAATTAATATTAATTAGATAAACCGGCGGTATGTTCGAGGCTACTGTAAATAATTAACTAAAGATAGTAGACTAAAACAATGGGAAATCCCATAGGAAAATATTCGCGGTTGAATATAAAAAGTAGTATCCACTGCCACCAGCCAAAACTCAATCAGGGGGGACGGAGACGTGCCCCCTCGACTAACAGACCCTGGGGCAATTGAATTGCCCCAGCCAGTACGTCCACAATATGATGGTTTGTACTGGTTCTGTTCAGAATTTAAGACTAGTAAAGTCAATGGTGACTTTACATGCCCTGGGAGACAGTAGTCAGTCCCAGGGTATGGAGTCTATACTGGGGGGTCACTATGACACCCCTGTGTTACTGCACTGAGGGTGCTGTGTAACACACATCACAAAAACACATGAAGCCCTATGGGGTAAAAGACCCCATAGCCTATTAAACACATCTAGATTCAAAGAGAAACACTCAAATCATGCCCAAGAGTGAGGGTAAAAAGTCTCACTCTTGGCAGGAGAAAAAAATAAACCCCAAAAATCCAGCAAAGCTGCTGGGGGACTCACTAGGTTAGGAAATTCAGCCTAAACAGAGAATTCTCCCTAACAGGCAGCACAAGCCTTTGTCAGTATACCTGCATGCCCGCACCGTCAGAGCCAAGGCCACGGTTGTGGTTTTCCAAAGACACGTCCCATGTCAGACGATGTGCAAGGCGGCTCCTTGGGCTTCCCCATTGGCTTTATGCAAACACTACTGTTTGGATGCAAGCGCCAGGTCGGACTCAGCATTTGGCCAGGCAGTTTTGAAAAAAGTATTTTCTTAGAGGCTCAGCCCTCCTCCCTAGGGCTGTATTCAGTTGTAATCACCCATACAGTATGGAGGAAAGGGGACGGGACATAGGAGTAATTAGAAGTTACTCACCGTAGTGACTAATGTACTCTTAGTCCATAGTCCCCTTTCCTCCATACATCCCACCATCTTACCCCGTAACATCAGTGTCATTAGGCAATCATAATGTCGACGCGTCAAAGGGGACAGAGGAGTGGCGCCAGTTGGCAGAGTCAGGGGAGCGCATGCTCACAGGCCCCACTCACATCTAAATTTAAAGGGGAAGACCATTTTTTCTTGTGAAAATCTTTCTGTTGCCCCTTCTTAGCAAGGGACGCCCATACAGCCTGGAGGAAAGGGGAGTCTGTACTAGGAGTACGTAAGTCACTACGGTGAGTAACTTATCATTTATCTACCAACTTTCTTAAAATAATTTTAAGTGTTTTATTGAATATTTCTACCAATCCATCTGTTTGGGGGTCGTAGACTAAGGTCCTTAAGGTGGTGATGTGGAGTAATTCCTTGACTTCGCCCATGAATTTGCTAATAAAATTGGATTCTTGATCCATTAGAATTTCCTTAGGAAAACCAACCGTCGAGAAATATGGTAATATAGGTTTTCAAATCTGCTGGGTGTTTTTGTTCCACATAGGAAATACCTTTGGGGTATCTTGTTAGCGTAAATGATAATTACAAAGACATGTTTGTTACCCAGTCTAGAGGTTTCCAATGATACCCATCCCAATTCTTGAGAAAGAGACATGTATTATTGGTAAAGGATTCATAGGGACAGACAAGAGAATAGGAATACTGGTTTTCCGACATATTTCACATGTCTGAATGAAGTTCTTGATATCAGCATGGATACCAGGCCAGTACAACTTACCACCGATGTGCGCCTGGGTCTTGTATTGTCCTTAAGTGTCCCCTGTCAAATGAGAATGTGCAATCACTACTAGTACGATCTTCCAATGGGTTTTGGGGATTACTAAATGAGTTTTACTTAGGCCTTCTCTGGAGGTTTGCTCTCTGTACAGTAATTTGTGTTTTAGGAAGAAAAGGGACATCCCTTCTCTAATCCTTCACCTTCAGGATTCACCTGCAAGAAAGCCTCTGCAAGTGCCGAATTATTTCGCTGGGCGAAGGCTAGGTCGGGAAGGATGGTAGGTGGTTCTTCCCATTTTGCTTCAGTGGTAGATGGTTCATCAGCTTCCCCATAACCCAAGGTACCTCTCTTAGTATCTTTCGGTTCACTCTCCCTAAAATGGGGAAATAGAAACCTTTCAAGAATTCCCTGTGCAATTTTGCCCCCCTTATGTACTTCAGATGGAATTTTGCCATGGTTCTTTAGGAGAACCTTTGTCTCCCCGGAAGTCTAGATCTATGATGCCTTCTAGGACATCTAGACTGGACTTCCAGGCCAGATTTTTATGCTGATCTTGTATAACTCCCATGAGGGGTATCAAAACTAACTCTGTGGGAATCATTCTTTTTTTCCATGGAGGGATAGAAAATTCTCTGCTGCTCCAAATATCAAAGCCTATGGATTCTTTGCTGGCGATCAAGGGATCTGAGGCTCTATGACTAAGCGTCTGGAATTTGAGTGTTCCCCAATTTTTTCAGTTGAGTCACATCCTACTACTGACACCACATGTAAAGAAGGCATGGTGTCTACGGTAAGACAGACACAAGTGACCACAGTTCAAGGGTGTTGGTTGAACTTCAAAAAGGGTTTGAACGACTCCTTTCTAATCCTAAATCCAAAGATGGGAGCAAGCTACAACCATCAAATAATAACTCTGTCCTAGTGGTGTCTTGTCAAAACAAAAGGGCCTATACTGATATGATGTGGCATTTATAACGCACCTGTACACAAGTGGTTCTAGGCGCATAAAACCTTTGCAATAGGTTACTAAAAAACATATTGCCAATCCTTACCTAAATAATGTGGGACATAGTGGTGGGTAAAAGAAAGAAGTGTTCAAGAAATTATATGTCAGGATATTCAGGCTGTTGGCCTCCCTTCCCCATGTTTTCTGCACTGGACAAGGCGGCACACTCGAGCTTAGCACAGTCTCTGGCTTCTCTAGCATAAGGGTGCAGTTCAAAACCTCAGCGACTGGGCCTTCTGTGATCATGTCTCTTTGCCTTTCAATGTATCTTCTTTTAGAAGGCCTTGTGTGACAAACAAACAATAAACTCTTATCCTCTTAAGATTTCACACGTACTCAATTTCTCAGGTGATTCACTATTCATTTCGGATCCCCCTCAGCTGGGCTCCAATCAGTTTTAACACAATGTTCAATCAGTCTCCCTCCGCTGGGCTCGGTTTCACTTTAACACAAACTTGCTTTAACCCAAAGCTTTCAATTGATCTCCCTTCTTAGGGCTTGCGCCAACTTTATCTACTTCGGCATCAACTTTCTTTACCTTAGCAATATCGAAGACTTTCGATTGTGCACAGTATTTTGTTTGACCCGTTGCAGGACCACTTCAATTCACAATCTTTTGCCGCTCTTTCCCTTTTGCCACCTCTCAGTTGAATACCTTATAGAGACACAAATGCAGGTCCAGACCATTCTGTCAAAGGTGTATCATTTTGTTTTCAAAGTTTAATCACTAATCTGTTGTTCAATTTTACTTGCGTTGGTTATCGCATGCATTTCATACACTTTTTGCTTCAGCACTCATCATACAATGTTGCCGCTTGCAACCTTGGCTTCAATACAGACCGGTCTGGTATGGGTCTCCCTAACTCACCGGCTGTGTTAATTTTGCTGGCGCTGCTTTGTTGTAGGAGCCAAGGACAGTACCACGGCAGCAAGCGATTCTCCCTGCCTTGATTACTGGCGCAGGAGGGTCCCGGGTACCTCTGACATACAATGCAGGATTCTTTAGCCTGGTATCCTGGTCTTACACTTTCTATTCTCGAGGTCTCATGAAAGAAATGGTTCCTTGTCGAAAAAAGGCCAAGGGCACTTCCCTCCTTTCAATTCCCTTCTGTTTTGACGTCTTTTTCCTTGTGTTAAACTGTCATCTTGGAATTGCTGGTTCCTTGTTCCTTTTGAGTTTTGCCTCGCTCGGAGTCTGCTCTTGTGCTCCGCCTTTTATCCATGTGTGGAAATGTAATGGGAGATAGGTGTGTGTGATGCTTAGTAATTGCTTGACCTTGCCTGACTATTGTATTAAGACATGTCCAGTCTACGGCTCGGGTGTTAGTCTGTTTTCTCTCATAGCAAGCTATTTGTGAGAAAGTGTTTGTGTTGTGAAAGGAGAGGGTGGTGTGTTCCTAAGTATCCTACCGGGTAGGATGGGGTGAAGGTGTTACAGGGAAGGGGGATACCATGTCTCGCCATCCGGTGTCCCACTCCTCGAAGATCCCTCACCGAGGTGATCCTCCCACACTGGTCCACTCCCAGGAACTGGATCCAAAAGCGATGGCTGTGTTCTGGCCACCTGGATGACAGATCCCTGGGGACTAGCGGGTGAGACACCTTCAGGTTTCTCGCAAGCCCCATGGCTCAGGCGGGTGGTCCTCTCAGGGTTTCTTTCATGCTACCCATCCATTTGGATACCTATTCCAGGTTCCTCAGCGCGTCGATCCGGACAGAAGGCTCAGTGTGGCGGAGGGCAATGTTCCCTCTTGTGACCCAGCGGCCTCTGAAGATACTTTTCTTTTTTAGCGCTTCTTCTTACTCATGCTCTCCCAGCAGATGTCGGGTTTCCTCATGGACCTCATTAAAGAAGTTGTCACCCAGGTGGTGCGTTCAAGGCCACCTACCTTGGGCCCCCCACCAGTTCCTTTGGGTGTCCCTGGTACCACAGCACGTACCTGTTCCTATCCAGGTCCCTCCCACTCTTCAAAGTCTTTGTGTTTCTCCGGTGCCCATCTCGCCGCTAGCCCCACCACTGAGGGCCCCTCCTTAGTCGTCTGTCGATACGTAACCGCCTCCAGGGGCTTATCCGGGCAGGAACCCCTCTGTCTGCTTACCCAGATGCCCCTCTGCCTGACAAGAGGGGCACAGGGAACACGACCGCGTATGGGAAGAGGCGCCTATGGCATCCATGAAATTGTTTAATGGCCATCATTAAGGTGTAGCAGTTTCTTTTTCTGGGGGTGTCCCATCCTGGACGGGTCCCACCCCCAAGAGCTTGGAGTGCTGGCGTATGTACTGGCGCTGCATCCCACGGGCCGCTCAGTAATTACTCTACAAAAAGACGTCCTCTCTTTAGGCAAGAAGGTTATTATTATTTTAAAAGCCTGCTGGGTGGGGAACCAGTACTTCTAGTGTCCCACCCTCAGCTGCACTCCGCTGTTTTTGCGACAGCGTCTTTGAATTCAAAGCTTTCCTCTTCGACTTCTGTGACTGGGCCACTTCCAACTGTTTGTACAAAGCGGTCAAGGCCCTCGAGTCTCTCGGGAGGAGGTGCTACCTCAACGCCGGGCTACACCTGCGGAAAGCCATCTCTGATGCTATCCTCACGGTGACGAATCAGAAGCTGTGACCGGAGGTATGGGAGTACAAAGCAGGTCTAGTGGCGGCCCGCATGATTGCGATTGGGCAGGATCTTATGGAGTCCTCAGTCTCACATATCGACTTGGCCAGCAGGGGCCTCTGCCTGGGAGTTGAGTTGAGGCGGACAGCGTGGATGCACGCTACATTTTCCACAGATGTACAGTAGAGGATCCTTGACCTTCCATTCCAGCGGATGGATTTGTTCCACTTGTCAACTGATGACAAACTTACTCAAAAGGAGAATTGTACCCAGACTGCAAAGTCCTTGGTCATCCCAACGAAGCCAGGGCAAAAGTCCTTTCCACAAACCTAGGCCAAGTCTGAATTTATACCTCGCTTTTTCAGCGGCTTCAACGTTTTTCGAGACTGTGGTTCTCAGCAGCCTGTTATATCCCCCAGTGACCACAGGAGGAAGCGGCAGAGGATCTTGCAGGTCTTCATTCGCTCCCCCCCTACTCCACTACAGCTTTGGATGGCAAAGAGCAATGACGTTTTAATCAAGGAACACCGCTCTCCTGTGGGGGACCAGCTGGCTCTTTTTGTGGGCAGTTGTGTTTTTTCAAAAGTCACCTGCATTTTTGCGGGAGATCCAACTGCTTCCGGACATGCAAGTTGTGGGACTGGTCTCCCCGTTAGTCAGGTGCTCTGGCTTTTACTCGTGGATTTTTGCAGTACCCAAGAACAGCTGGGTGGGCCTGAGTGCAGTCTAGGCTTTTTGTTCCTCAACCTGTCTTTACCCCTCAAATGCTTCAGGATGATCACTCTTGCGCACATAGCGGAGTCGCTGTGCGTAGGGGACCGGATGTGTTCCTTAGACCTCAAAGATGCGTACGTACATGTTCCCATCTTCCAACCGCACTGGAAGTTCTTGTGGTTCACAATTATGTCGCACCACTTCTAATAGAGTGCTTTCATTCGGCCTCAATTTGCCACCTTGTGTGGTCACAAAGCTCATGAACGCGGTGGCAGGCCTCCTTTTTGGAGGGCCACCACCTATTCTCTTATTTGGACGACTGGTTGGTGAGGGCTAGCTCCCCCAGGGGGTGGTTCACTCCTGCTAGCGGATGTCTTTCACCAGTTGGGGATTTCCCTCAACCAACTGAAGTTGCAGTTGAACCCTTCCCAGGACCTGGTGTTCCCTGGAGTAAGGTGCGTCACAGCTGTTCAGAGGGTGTTCCCCAACTTTATCTTTCTGCCTTGCTCTACTCTCTGCCCTCTGCAACTAAGCCAGAACAGGACTGTAAGACTTGTCCTTGGCCTCAAGCCCAGGGACCCTATCTCTCCAGCCCTGTAATCTCTCCACTGGCTCCCAATGGCTGCAAGGATCAAGTTCAAGACCCTCTGCTTCGCCCACTAGGCTTTCTAAGGCCGTGGCCGGCACTACATACAACTTTCTCTTCCAAAATACCTTCGTTCTCATGCCCTTCGCTCAGCTACCTCAAACTCTCTGAGGGTCCAACGCCTCAAAGATATACCTCCCACTCTCCAGGCAGAGAGTGGGCAATAGTTCTCTCTCCTCTGCAGGTGCCTCCTCTGGAAGGGCCTCCCTGCCCCCCTCAAACTTGAGCCGGACGACCTGAAGTTCCGGAAGCAGCTCAAGACTGTTTTTTTCTCCTCTGCTTTCTCCATCTCATCTGCTGAGTTACCCCTCTGCTGCGCTGACTGGTTTCTTGGCTACCCTCAGACTCTACTCGATACCAGGTTCCTCCATGATCAGTCTCATCTATACTGCCTCCGGGCCTAACAGGAGCTCTGTTACCCACAGTCCCATGCCTCCTTGCACTTAACCAGACCACGTTACCCTGGCTGCACTTACTCAGAGCAATGCTACCCTGATTGCACTTCCCCTCTCCTTGGCACTCCCCCTCCTCCCTTCCCCCTTCACTTTACGTCATAGCACTTGCTCGATCTGAATGACACTAGGCCTAGTAAGATCGTTTGTCTTGTCATCTCTGTCTTCCCTCCCTTGTCTTGTCACACCTAGAAACACTTGTGTACAGTCACATTATCAATGATATTATAGATCATAACGCTGACAGGCTTCTATCCCTTCAGAAGGCGGTTTGTCACTTCCTGGCCAACTCGACCACCTCGGCATGGTGGTTCCAGCACCTGCTGGGGCTTATGTCTTCCTGCATGCTCAGTGTTAGGCAGAATCCTGTGCAGTGCCCTTAGGGACCACTACACACAATTAAGACTACAAGTGGTAATACAAGTTCACCTTTGGTACAAGCCTGTACTACACTGTTAAAGTGGTAGCAGTAGCAGAGCAGCCAGACATATCTCAAGAGCAAATGAGCAGTAGTAGAGATTACACAAAGGACCACAATTACTATGACTCAAGCAAACACTGACTCAAGGTTTCAGGTAAAGAAAATATAAGTACATTTATTTTTAAACCATCCATTATAAAACACAACACTTCTATAAATTGAAAACCACACGTAAAATACACTACACAACCAATTCCACTTGTTCCAGCAAATTCAAGGTAAGTACTCAAGGCAAAGAGACTTGAGGACTTATTCAAAGATACAGATTATAGTCAATAGGCCTGCGCCAGTGTCAATGGAGCAGATGCTCATTTGCTGAGAATCACACGTTGAATAGTTAGAGATTCGAGATGCCAAGAGTTTGTAAAGATTGTCAAATGGAAGGAAAAGTTATAAGAGGGAGGGAGGGAAGAAATAACAAATCTTCGTGGAGGAAAAGGGTTCACCCCGATTCCGGCTGGTCAGACGGAGAGAATGACCAAATGTGCACAGTACCTTAGTCCGTTGGAGAAAAGCTGGTGCCACGGCAGTTGTTCCTGGTAGTTCCTGCAGACTCAGGGTTGCAGCAGCCGTCTTCTTCTCCGCTTCTCTTTGGTTCCTTGTAGTGCCAGAGGCGACTCTGCCTTCTAGCTCAAGAGTCCTGCCTTTTATGCCAAAATCCCCCATTCACACACCCTGGCTGTCAATCACTCAGCAGGGGGGTTGTCCAGCCCGGACAACCACCTCAGCCAATCAACACAAAGTGTGACTTGGGTCTCCAAGGAGACCCTGTGCAGGGGGTGACTACAACCCGCCTTCACATTCAGCCCACCCAGATGCCAAAGGAGGGCTTCTGGTCAGAAGCCCGCCAAAGTTCGGCGAACAAAGGAGGCAAACCTGGTTTGCGCGCAAAGAAAGACCCAAGAAGGATGTTAACAAAAAGAAATGGTGATTAAACCCAACCAGAGCCGAAATAAAAAGTATTTGGGCTAGCGGGTTTAAAGTCAGAGGTTACTAAAATAGCCTAAAACAATACCACGTTATGTAATATAATCGCGGTAGGAAAATTAGGGTAGATACCACTGCCACCAGATACTACTTACCACAAGTATTAATGTTAAGGGAGCGAAACAGTGCTCCAAGAGGTACAGATAAAAAGGGCTAAGAATTAACCCTTTCCAATACACCATGTAAGATGGGGTGTACTGGATCTGTGGTTAAATTACTATGTAAAGTTAAATGGCAACATTACCCTTTTCTGGGGGACACTAGTCAGCCCCAGAAATGGAGTCGGTGGGAAGTCTAAAAGACAACCCTGTGTCACTGCACTGAAGGTGCTGTGTAACACACAAAAGAGTGGGGCTACTGAAGTGGTGTACTCCAGAGTCCACAATCACAAAAACAGATGAAATGCACATGGCAAAACACAGGTAAGAGTGGGGGGAAAGCTCACACTATTACCATGTGGAAACAATAAACTCCAGAAATCCAGCAAAGCTGCCGATGGACTCACTACGTAAGGAAAATTAGCCATAGAATGAAAATTCTCCCTAACACACAGTGCAGCACACCGGACTCAAGATGAAACACCTCCTGCTCCACTTGGCAGCCAGTTGGGACTTAACGGGGGCGCATTAGGACAGGCTACCCGTCCCCATATCTTCTTCCGGATCTTCACTGGTGGATCATGGACTGCAACATGGCAGTTGGGGGCCCCCTTTTCTCAGCCAGAGCCTACTTGGATGGTGACGACTGATTCCTCCCTCATGGGCTGGGGGATGACCCTGGATGATACTTGATTCACGGCGCATGGTCCAGGATGGAGTCACTCCTGCATATCAATCTGCTGGAGATCAGGGCGTTTGGCTTGGCGATCAAGGCTTTCTTGACGGTCATCAGAGGCAAGACTTTTCTGGTCAGGACCGACAATTCAACGACAATGTTCTACTTGAACAAGCAGGGAGGGACCCGCTCGTCCCTCCTATACATGGACGCGGTGTACATCTGCGAGTGGGCCCTGTGGGAAGGTATCTGGATCTCTGCTATCCATCTCCCGGGGGGACAGTAAAGCGGAGGCGGTCCAGCTCAGCCGCTGGGGGTTCAACAATGGTAATTAAACACCAACTCTTTGTCTCCCCTCTCCCATGGGTGGAGGTTCCCAGATCTGTACTTATTCACATCTCTGAATTCCAAATGCCCCCTCTTTGCTTCATGGGCGTGTCACGGCCAGAGTTACCGGGATGAGGCGTTGCAGCCCTGCTGGCAGGGCTGCAGGTCATATGCCGGTCCGCCTCCTCCATTGAACCAGCAGACCCTCTGCAAATTTCTGGCTTCTGTGGGCTACAGCCTCATTCCGATTGCCCTCCACTGGCCATCAAGAGCGTGGTTCTCAGACCTCACCCAGCTCTGCTGCCAGAGGCCTATCCATTGTCCAATCCACAGTAGGGGCTTCCTGACCCAGCAGGGCAGGGCAGTGGAACAACTGGACGCAGCCAGGCTAACATTCTGGGCCTTGCTCCTAATCAGCTGAAACGTCACCACTACGTTCTTTGTAGGCAATTGGAAGATGATATAGGAGGCCGTCCACTCACTCTCAGTGGGCCAGGTGTTGCCAGTGGGCTCACGGCAAGGGGCTCAACCCTCCCCTCCCCCACTTGCTCTTTGGACGAGGTGTTGTCTTTTTCCACACACCTGGCTCAGTCAGGGGCTCCGGTGGATACTTGCAGCACTTAATTGGGAGCCATCAGGATGTTCAAAAACTCCTCAAGGGCTTGTCCAGAATGTTCCCTCTGGTTCATAGGCCCCATCCTGTCTGGAACCTGAATGTGGTGCTTGCTGCCTTACAGCTCAAACCCTTCTAACCGAGACATCGATGTACATCAGGTGGGTTACGCTCAAGGTGGTCCTGCTGGTGGCGCTCATGTCTGCATGCAGAATCAGCAAGCTTCAGGCGCTGTCGTCGTGTGAACCCTTCAGCACCTTCCACAGTGACATGGTCACCTCGCGCAATCATCCAAACTTCTTTCCCGAGCTGGTCTCACAGTTCCACTTGAACCAGTTATTCTGCGTGCCCGTATTCTTCCCAAACACTCAGTCGGAGGCAGAAAGGGCTCTGCATTTCTTGGATTTGAGGAGAGTGCTCAAGTTGTTCCTCCCCCAGACAAGAGCTTTCCGGAAGTCGGAAGCACTGTTTGTTACATTCGGGGGTGCCCGTTGGATGTTCCAGGCCATTTCTGATGCATACGTGGCCCTAGGTAAGACGGTGCTGCAGGGATTTATGCACATGCGGTCAGAGCCAATGCTACAGCAGTCGCCTTTCAGATGCATGCTTCTTGGAAAGTCATTAGTAAGGCCCCTACGTGGGCCACTCTTTCTGTAAGCACTACTCCTTGGCTACCAGCTCCAGGCGGGATGCAGAGTTCGGTCAGGCGATTCTGCAGAACCTTTTTGCTTCTTCATAAACACGAGGCAGGTTATCATAGTTCCACCCAGTTTGTCTTGTTCGGTGGAATCACCCACAAGGATGGAGAAAAGGGGACGGGGCATATGAGTAATTAAAGTTACTCACCATAGTGACTAGAGCACTCGTGGTGAAGTCCCCTTTCCTCCATACGGCCCACCCACCTTCCCCTGCTGGTCTGCCAGGGGTTAGAATTGTCAGCATAGCCAGCTATACAAGCGCCCGATATGTAAAAAGGGGACTGAGGTGAGGCGCTGGAGGACAGAGCAAGGGGAAGCTAAAATGTTGCCAAAGGTTTCTGGTACTGTCCCCATGTTGGGGGACGCCCGCAAGGATGGTGGAAAGGGGACTAAGACCTACAAGTACTCTAGTCGCTAAAGTGAGTAACTTTAATTATCTATTCAATATATTTCCTTGTACCCAAAAAAGATAGAACCATGCACCCTGTATTAGACCTGCATCCTGCAAACAATTATGTCAAGCCTCAACGGTTCAGGATGATAACTCTTCAGGAGGTAATTCCACTGCTGAAGCACGGGATTTACATGGCCACCTTGGATATGAAAGATACATACTTTAATATTTCGATGTTGCCAGCGCACAGAATGTACCTAAGGTTCAAGATGGAGGAAACTCACTATCAATTCAAAGTACTCCCCTTTGACACTGGCTCGGCCCCAAGGGTTTTTACCAAGATTCTGGCAGTGGCAGCAGCTCACTTACATAGACCGTCCGTTCCAGTGTCCCCTTATCTAGATGACTGGCTCATAACAGGAGACACATCAGGTGTGTCAAGAGAACACCCAAAATACTGTAGACCTACTCTTTCAACTGTGGTTCTCTATCAATGGAAAGAAATCAAGTCTTGTACCAAGTAAATGAAAACAATTCCTGGGAGCCCTGATTCGAACAGAAGGCCTTGTCTTCCCATCCAAACAGTGGGTCCAAAACATGTTGTTCCAGATCCCTCAATATGTAGCCGATTGCCAGAAGACTGTACGGAGAGCCATACGGCTATTAGGGATGATGGCTTCGTGCATTTGTTTGGTAACACCTGCCCGCCTGCGCATATTTCCTATGCAAGAGTGGCTCTCGAGCCAATGGTGTCAAGCCAGCAGTCAGTGGAACGATCTAGCGGTTGTCTTATTAAGCCCTTGTTCTATCTGTGCAGTGGTGGAGAAATGAAATCCTTCTCAGAGGGAAATCATTCACCACCCACGCATTAGAGACCATTCTCACCACAGAAGCATCCCTTCTCCACCAAACAGTGCACAGCACCTGGTCACAGTCAGTAGCCAACAAACACATCATTCTTTTAGTGCTACTAGCAGTGTTCAAAGCCCTGGAAGTGTTTCTGCAACAACTGCAGGGGAAGACCATTGTAGTCCTAACAGACAGCACCACGGCCATGTTCTACATAAACAAGTAGGGGGGAACTCACTCTCCAGGCCTGTACAAGCTGGCACAGAGCATTTGGAAGAGGCCACTCCAACACATTATGTTCCTCCTGTCAAAACATGTTCCAGGGGAACACAATCTTCTTGCAGAGACCTTCAGCTACCCGTAGGACATGAGTGGCGTTTACATAAACACATTTTGAGCAATGTCTTTGCAGAATGGGGGCATCCAGTTATCGAGCTCTTTGCAACACTAGAGAACATGCCATGCCCAGACAACACCTCCAGGTATCCCTAAAGGATATCCAAAGGTAATAGTCTCTGTATCAAATGGTCAGAGAAAGTTGCTTTTGCGTTCCCCCACCCCACTCCTCTCCTCAATTAGGATAATTCACAAGATGCACCAGGAACAAGTTACACTAATCCTGATAGCACCAATGTGGGCTTGTCAACTGTGGTTCCTGGATCTAATGAGAATGTTACTTTGCCATCCAATGAAGCTGCCTTACCCCTACAACATGCTGTCCTAGGATCAGGAGACAACACTGCACCTGTGTCCGTAGAACACTGAATTTAGCAGCTTGGCTCCTGAGGTCATAGAGTTTGGGCATCTCCAACTGCCTCAAAGATGTGTGGACGTTCTTAAGGAGGCACGCAAACCAAATACCAGACACTGGTCTTCCAGTAAATAGTCATTTGGTATGGTGCTCGTAACATCAACCCAATTGATTGTTCACCCACGCATATAGTCCTATATCTAACTCACCTCTTGGACTCAGGACTAGTTTTTAACTCGCTGAAGGTCCACCTTGCTGCCCTCTCTGCTTACACCACCTCTCAAGCAAGATTTCCTGGTGGAAAGTCCCAGTAATCAAAGCTTTCATGGAAGGGATGACAAGACTTCAGCCACTGATTTCTAATCCCAACTTCCGGATGGGGCTTGAATGTTGTCCTTATTAAACTTATGGACCCTCCTTTTGAGTCAATGCACAAAGCTAGTCTTCAGGCTCTCATCTAGAATACTTATTTTCTGGTGGCTCTTACTTCAATTAAGAGGATACATGAACTGCAGGTGCTCTCAGTTCAAGATCCATTTTGTTACAATTCTTAGGGACAAAGTCGTTTTGCGCACACATCCACGCTTTGCACCTAAATGCATCTCAAAGTTCCATGTAAACCAGTCCATTGAACTTCCATCTTTCTTTCAGAATCCTAATTCACCTGAAATAAGCCTCCATACACTAGATGTTAAGAGAGCAATGATGTATCTCAATAAGACTAAACCACTTCGAAAGACAGATCAATTCTTTGTCTCCAATGCAACTGGTAGAGAATGGGTTCCTGTCTCTAAGTGGGCAATCTCTAAATGGATCATTAAATGTATCCAGATGTGTTTCTCTCTGTCAAAGAGAGCCTTACCTTTTTTACGCCTAGAGCACATTCTATTTGAGGCACAGGGACTACTATGGCTTTCATTGCAAATATTTCTCTAGATCAGAGGTCTTCAAACTCAGAGGCGGCGCCAGAGCCCAGCATGAAATGTAATAAAAATTAAAAAAAATAAAAATCATTTTAAGATTGGAGGAAATGGGAAGGGGCAGCTCACATGGTCAGACTGGACCATAAAACGGTCTTGGGCACCAATGAGAAAATGGCCAGCAGTTGCAAATGGATATTCAGTCCTTTAGTCACAGACTGTTTGAGTAGTATGTGATATTTAAAGAATATTTATTCAGCAACAATGGTCAAAACTACTAGCTGCATAGTGAAGTAACTCCTCAAAATGGCCCACATTGGCCAAAAAAGGGGCCCATTTTGGCTGGCCTACACTAGCATTTTGCATTTTTGGTACGGTCATCGCCCTATTGCCCTATAGGCCAGTCTAAGCCTGCCGGCTCATCCATAATAGGTGAGGGGGCGTCCACCCACTGGCCACCTCACCCATTATGGAGGAGCCGAGGAGCCAGCCCAGTGAAACACTGAGCATCCACTCAGCTGCTTTTTCCAGCTGAGGTAGTGCTCCTGGGCTGGCTGAACTGTCAAAGGGATACACTGTTTGCCTTTGACAGTTCATTTCCCCAGCCGCACATGATCTCTGAGCCATGCAACGCTGGGGGTGTTTTGCTTTGCCAGCCTTGCATAGCTCATTGGAAATGCTGGCTGGGGCACTGCATGTATGTATGTGCGAGGGGGTGCTCCTGTGCCTCCTCGCACATACGGGCCGAGCAACCTGGAGTGGGGCATTTTAGCAACCACACGCAGGCCCCTGCAGAAGGTAGGTTTATGGCGATTTATTTTTTATTTAAATGTGTATGGATGTGTGTATGCTTGTGTTATGGGACTGTGGTGGGAGCAGGATGGGCAGCAGCGCTATAGTGGTGGGAGTAGGGTGGGGAGAGCCCAGGGTCTGTACTGGGAGAAGGGTGCGGTGACGGGACGCAAAAGTTCATAGTGATTTCTACTGTCCATCTGGCACTTTTGTGTGCTCCTGGCCTGCCCAAAATTTGCTCACGGGGGCCCAGGCCAAAAAGGTTTGAAGACCACTGCTCTAGATGCTATTTGCCAAGCGCCTACCTGGAGTGCTGTTCACACCTTTACACAACATTACTGCTTGGATACATGTTCTACATCTGCTTCTTTGGTTGGCCAGGCTCTGTTAAAGACAACTCTTTGCTGCTGTTCCTTCAGACATTTCACCCCCATCTCCTAGTACTGATCACTAGTCTATGCACAGCATTTGATTCAAAGCAGATTCACAACCATCAGAGGCATACATTACTTACGTAATTGTATTTCTGGTGCTTGTATCTGCTTAGATTTACATGCACCCACCCTTCCTCCCCTCTTGGAGGTGATGGTTAATAGACATCTTGCACCTTCTTTTCTTCTGTACTCCCGCATTATCTTCATGCCCCCTCATGGCAGAACAAAAACAACCGGGGACCTCGGAGTGCAAGGGATCATGGGTACACTACACGTCATAATAGGGATAATGTTACTGTCATGCCCAGGTCGACGTCCCTTTTCTACTACTAGATGTAGGATTATATGCACAGCATGTGAATCTAAGCAAATGCAAACACCAGAAATCCGATTACGGTAAGTAATGCATATCAACTTCTTACTCTGTGAGCTGCTTTTTTTCGTGATGATCGTCTCTTATATATTCGATGGTTAGAATGTCGAAAGAACCAAGCTCTCGGTTCACAAGAATGAGTAAATGTATTATTTCAGTACACTATAGAAATGTGCGACACAAGGTATTTACGGAACCTCCATCGAGGGGAGTGAGAGATCACTTGCTGCATGATAGTTTAAATGTCTGGGAGAAAGTATTCCCTTACTGTAGCCCAAAGCGTCAACTTTGGGTTTGTATTTGTGGGTGCAGTGTTGTATAATTAGTGCATGCAAATATGTAATGTCCTGCTGGAGTATCCCATAATACTCTGCATGCCACAATTAGAGGCTGTTGCAATACAGTGCTACTGTTCCGTGATTGGAGGATTTCAATGTGTGCCCTTTGCCAAATGTCTATTGCAATGTCTCGCAGAATACATTCCAACTCATTGTGCAATTTACCTACCTACCTTCTGAGTAGAGACTATGGTCATATCGAAGCTGGACTCGGAGACGTCGCTGGGATAGGGAGGCGGGGCTGGAGGGCCAATAGCCCTGGGTCGTTTGGTTGTAGGCCCGGATGGAAGCTCACATGCTACAAGCAAAAGTCTAGCTAGCCCAGAGACCTGATAGTCCCGGCATTAGCGCAGCCCCAGATCTTTTTCAGACCTAGCAACACCCCTTGCTGGACCACAAAGGTGTTGTGTCTCCTAAATTGGACAGAAACCTCAGTTTGTCAAGGAACACTGTCATTGTAGCACTACCTGTTTCTCTATGTGAATTGGTCGAGGGGACTGGAGCAGAGCTTCCTGCCAGTCTCCGGTCCAGATTCCTCTCCCCTCCAAATGATTTTGTGCCCAAGAGCTAATTTTCTCACTTCTGTGGGTAAGGAGCTGCTGCTTTGAAATAAGACCATCACCAGGTGCGCTATTGCACCTATCCTGTCAGCTTTAAAATCTGAAGCAATATTATGTGAATGCCACAGATCCCACAGAAGATCTGAGTTTTTTCAAGAACTCTGCACTCATCCTTTGACATGATCCTTGCACCCATATCCACTAGACTGGGGGTCCTTCTCTCCCTAGCTGGGACCTTGAAACCTCAAGCTGGACACCCACCCACGACAGAACCATTATCACCAGGCTACCCCTCATGCATCCCCAGATACCCACATCACGGCTGATTCCTTCTATCCCTAGGAGTGCCAATGCATCCCTAGGTGGGGCTACTTCCTCCCTAACCTGGGCTGCAGGACCCTTCATGCTATGCTCCTGCACTCAGAGTCGTGGCCATCAATGCTAGATTCCCAAGCTGTTTCCCCACATAAGTCATTATGAAGGGTTAGTGTGGTTATTTGTGACCTTATGTTTTCTCCTTGAGGATGCTTGTCTGTGGTGATGAGTGTGTGGGAATAACGAGACTGTTCTCTGCATCCCTGTCGCTAACTTCAGTACTGGAATTTGTCTGGATTTCCCCGGATCTGGAATCCAGCAAACCATGCTCTCTGTGGATCCCAGATCTGAGGAAACCAAAAGCCCATACCCTAGCCGACACAACACTGTACCTGTAATCATCCGCTTTTCCCAGCACATGGAGACTGACGTCCAAGCTCAAAAGTGGTAGTTTCCGTTTTATTTTATTTTTTGGGTGTGCTTTGCATTTATAAGAGAGATTACATTAAATGTTTCATTTAAAAATAATTACCGTTAGCCCCATGGAAAACACGAACAGACTTGGAAAAAAAGTTAAACAGCCCCCAAAAAAGAGCAGTCTTCTTGGCCCCTATGGACTGCCATATTTCCCACTGTTTTACAAGTATTCATAATAAACTCAACAGATCACTGCAGGATACTGCCATCAATGAGAGGCAATGACTGGAATAAAACCCAAGAAGGTAAAAACGTGTCCAAGTTTTCATCTGCCGTAAAAGAGGACATCAAACCCAGGAACCAGTTGCCGAAATATCTCAGATTTCCGAATTCCTGGTACAGAAACTACTACTTGAGTTTCAGACAGAACTTGTTAGCAACTAACCAATTGCTGTACATCTTCAAGCAGTCAACCTCTAACAAATATTGTTTCTGAAACAACTCTGAGGAAATCGAAACGCTGAAACATGTAACTTTTTTCTGTACGGCTCTGACGGATCTACGAACATTCTATCTTGGAAGTTGGGCTACTACAATCTAGAAGTCTGGTGTAGAAGTATTTTGGGCCTCTCTTTCTCAGGTAAACAATTTCTCAGTCATATTCTGCTTGCTCCAATTTCTTGTTAGGGCTTTTGGTGATTTGGAAAAAATGACTTCAGTTATGACGTATTGAGAAATGTTCAGATTTAGCAAGCTGTAGCAAAGGTTCGTTATAAACGTTTTCTTTGAATAAAAACAAAAGAATGAACTTCGCCATAGCAAATATTGTACAACTCTGAAGTGCAATGAATACTATTCCAACATGTACAAGAAGTGCAGCATAATATTATTTCAATGGATTGCATCCCCCTTCATATTCCTGATCTCGATAGAGATCATCCAGCGCCAGATGTTCTTGGAAAACATCACCTGGGTGTGTAGTGTAGCTCGGTGACTCTCATCCTTGACCCTTGACTTCCTGGACTCCGTATAGGGCTTTGCCACTACATAAGTATCCCACACTAGCCCCATTACCTCACCTCCTTTCTTAGTGTGTTTATCATGCAGTCTTTTAGAACACCTTGTGAAAGTAATTTCTTACTGTGCCATTATGCTAGCTCCAAAGCCTTTGTGTATTAAACACTGCCAGGACTACAGCTTTGAGATAGCCATAAGAGACTCGCACAACATTTGTGTTCATCTGGGTGTGGACCATGATATGGAGGGCGGTGAAGCGTGCAAGTTGATGAACCCAAAAGCACTCATGGAGTTTGCCGCTAAGCTAGTGTGACTATTCACCCTCAAATTCATGTGGTCCCTCATCACAAATCTTGAGTATCAGACCGGGAAACCCACCCTAAATAATTGGAGAGTGGAAACTGAAAAGGACCAGAAATCACTCTTGGTCCCACAGTGAGTGTCAACATTCTTCCTTCTCGTCACAGAAAAGAAGGCATAAGTCACGGAGTGACAACATCGATGAATCATCTGACTCTCAGAATGGTGTTAAGGCCTCTTTTCCTTCAAAGCATGTAACTATGGAATAGTTGAAGGTGTTTTTAGATCAGAGGTTAGCCATGGTTTCCACAGGTGAGGAATCTGTACAGCTTTGACTGCAGCCCTGCAGTCCATCGCGCCTGTGTCTGCCGGTAAAGACATCTCGCAATAGGGTCACATTCTCATTAGCTCGGCTCCTTCAACAGGGATTTCGATGTAGAATGTTGCCTCAACTACCTTGTCACAATCTGGCCTATGTACTGGAGTTTATGGCTTTGTTTTCCAGTCCGTGTGGGACATATTTGAGGATTATCGTTTTTTTGTCTCATTTGGCTTAGAGCCTTCTTGGCCACGAGGAAAAGTTCTTTGCCAGACATTTTGGCCTTTAAGGTGACATTTTGAATTTGTCGTTGTGTCTGCATGACGCCAGTGGTCTTGACGCCTCACCGGATCTCGAGTTACAGTAGACATTGCCATACACACACATTCCAATTCTCAATACAGGAAATTATTTGAGAAAGTGGTCTTGCCTTGGGCTTCGGAGTGCCATTCAAGGTGCTAGTGTGTTACCAGCTCACAGACATCCTGGATAAGGACCCACAGACACAACATTGCTGTTTAATGCAGCCTTTGGCAATCAAGTCTAGTACTGTGGCAGGACCAGTGTTGATCGAGCGGTTACAAGAAAAGTATAAGCCTTTGTCAGGGACCCGGAGTTCCCCTCTAGGTACCCATCTCTGGAAGGCCACAGTTAATTTGTCAGTTCTTTCCTCTTCTGCCCTTCTCCCAGATAGAGGGGGAAAGAAGATGGATGTGCTTGCCAAAAATATCTTTGCCTCAGTTAGCATATCGTTGAAGGTATTGAATACTTCATGTGCGTCGGCTACGTTTTCGCACATCCTGTGGTCATTGGTGTCTGAAGACTCTGCACATATGCCAGAAGGTGAGGTTTCGAGACAGTTACCTGTAAAAACTGAATGAGAGCAAGGGGGCAGCCTGTCGGGCGTTGCATTGTGGATTGAATGCAGCCGAGTGTAACAGATGGCAGCGTTGAGCCTTTGAGTCCACTTTGATGTACCACTTCCTCTATCGCTAGGGAATCAACACGACTGCTGCCTGCCCATGGGCCGATGACTGCTGCTGCAATGGGGATAGGGGCTGGTGGGATGAAATCCTCCATCTCTGCCTGTGGGTGCTGTAGATTGATGCGCCGCCAGACTTGGAGACTTGCCTGTAGCCTTAGAGGATTGGTACCCCTGAAGATTGCCCCCGGCCGTAGGTCCGAAGAGGTTATGCCCATCAAAAGGCATATCCAGGAGCTTGGACTACACATCCTGGGTATACCCTGAAGACCGTAACCGGAGTGTATTGTCGAGACCATGCTACTAGCCTATGTCAGAGCCCCACAGTCTGCCTTGGCCATCGGACAGGAAGATTCCGTTCCATTCTTAATAAGAGAGACAAAAACCTCTCTCGCCTCCTGCTCCGGTAGGAATTCAGCTGCCCCTATGACCGCAGACCAAAGTCCAAAAGATAATTTGGCCTTGCGCAGGAAGCATTCACTGCCTTCAAAGCAAGACTGATATTTATTTTCCCAAACATCCATTCTCTTACTATAACTGTTTATGGGCAGAGAGGGAAAAGTGGAAGTCTTGAGGTTGAACTTTGCTCCCTGCACTACTAACTTCTCATGGCAGGACCAGAAAGTGGGGTTGGATGGCGCTAAACTGTTTCTTCACCAGATCACTGTTGACAGCAGTAACCAAAGCTGTCTTTTCCCTGGCTTCTAGCTCTCGGGGCTTCAACTGCCGGGCTTAAGGGAAGGATCATTTCCTTTTTCGTACCATCGTCCAAAATGCCGGTCAGTTCAAACTGTACCTTAGTCCGGGAACAGGCCAGCAAGTTAAGGGTGTCAGCCATATCAGCAATCAGTTGCTAAAAAGGTGCCTTTGGTATCCCCGGTGTTGGTGTCTGTATCGGTATGAGCTCCAGCTCCAGGAAGGTGTCCAAGCTGATGGCAGCCTAAAAGTCGGAGGCAAGTTCCAACAGCCCTTCACCTTACCCACATAACAACTCAGGGAAGTCTCTGACCTCCTTCGGGCCAAGAGGTTCCATCCCAAAAGGGATAGGACCCCTTCATCGAAAATATCTCCTATTGAAGGCATAAAGGTCTCTATGGGATGTGGCGCATACTCCTTAGTAATTTCTGCATCGGCAGGGCCAGGGAGGATGGCGCCTGCCATTTAATGCCCGAAGGTAGAGCCTATCAGCATTGCTACAGTTTTTGCCCCTGGAAGCTGGACCCAGGTCGACAGGCATGCATTTGTGGGTGCCTGCGCTAGGGCCAGTCGGTGTCGGTGCTGAGGCGAAAGCCATTGGCACCAGAGCCTTTGTGGACTCATTTTTTTCGAGGATGCAGACAGGTGGTGTGAAAGGGAACCCTTGGATGTGCAGGGCTTTTTTGGTGGTGCTTCTGTGTGGGCAGGCGATCTGTCCTCCAGACTTCCTTTATTAACCCTGAAATTCCAATCGATGGCTCTTGTCATCCTTTTCCTTGTGGAAATAGAAATAGTTTAGATGCCTTTTCCCATAGGGCTATCGGGTACATAGACTGGCACAAACTGGGGTTTTAGGGGGTCATGGTCCTCCCTCAAGACAATGCAGGCAGATCATGTGGGGGTGGAAACAGACATCTGTCGGCCACAGTCCGTGCATGTCTTGAAAGGGTGGGGCACTCACCTGCAAGACACATGAGTGAGCGACTTGTGGTTTCCCTCAGAATGCATTGAATACATCGATTTGCTGGAATTGAGAGCAATCGGGCTGGCCGTGACCGCTTTCTTTACTTCACTATGAAGCAAAATTGTGCTGGTCCTGACATGCACCACAGTGGCCATGCACTACCGGAACAAATGAGGTTGTGTGGGTTCCCTGCCTCTGTTCAGAGAAGCAAAGCTAATGTGGTTGTGGGCGTTAGGGAACAACCGATCTATGATGGCGGCTCATCTGGATGCGAAGGAGAACATCGCTGCGGTTGCTCTGCGCAGACAGACCTTGGCCTCTGCAGGTGGGGACTCTTTCAAGAAGTTCTACATGAGATTTTCCCCTGTTCGGGGACTCCTTGGGTGAACCTGTTCACTTCCAATGCAAACACGAAGTGCAAAAGGTTCTGTTCCAGAGAATTTCCTCAGCCGGGAGCTCTGGGAGATGCACTGGTGGTAGAGTAGGCTTTCGACCTGCTCTATGTGTTCCTGTCGATCCCTGTCATTTTGCTAGTTCACAGGATACTGCCTGTTTGGATCCACGCCGATCCGGATATCTCCGGACTGGTGTTAAGGAGAATTTATTGCTAATTTCCCTCACCTAGTGAGTCCCTCAGCAGCTGTGCTGGATTTCTGGGGTTTATTTTTTCCACCTGGTAAGAGTGTGAGCCGTTTTGCCATGTGTATTTCTACTTTTTGTTTGATCTTAGGCTCTGGAGCCACACCACTCCATGAGCCCCACTTTTTGTGTGTGTTGCACAGCACCTTCAGTGCAGTCACACGAGGTTGTCTTTGAGACTTCCCAATGACTCAATTTTTCTGGGACTGACTACTGTCCCCCAGAAACAGGTAAAGTTGCCATTAACTTTATATAGTCACTTTAAACTGCAGACCCAGTACACCCCATCTTACATGGAGTATTGGAAAGGGTTAATTCCTACCACCTTTTGTCTGTGCCTCTTGGAGCTTTGTTTCGCTCTCTTAACATTAAGACTTGGCTGGTGGCAGTGGTGCCTACCCTAACTTTTCTACCGCGATTATAGTATATAAATGTGGTACTGTTTTAGGCTATTGTATTAGCCTCAAACATAAACCCGCTTGACCAAATACTTTTTATTTTGGCTCCGTCGGGTTTAGTCGCCATTTCTTTTTGTTAAAGTCCTTCTTGTGTTTTACATTTCGCGCCAAACCAGGTTTTCCTTCTTTGTTCGCCGTCCTTTTACAGGCTTCTGTCCCGAATGCCATCCTTTGGCGTCTGAGTGTCTAGGTGGGCTGAATGTGAGGGAGGGGTTTAGTCACCCCCTGCACAGGGTCTCCGTGGAGACGCAAGTCGCACTTTGTGTCGATTGGCTAAGCTGGTTGTCCGGGCTGGACAACCACCCTGCTGAGAGATTGACAGTCAGGCTGTGTAAATGGGGGATTTTGGCATAAAAGGCAGGACTCTTGGGCTGGAAGTCAGTCGCCACTGAAACTGCAAGAACCGAAGAGAAGCGGAGAAGAAGACTGCTGCTGCAACTCCCAAGTCCCGGTGAAGCCCTGCTGCAGTCCTGAGCTATCTACCCTTCAACGACAGAGAATATCCAGGCCGGAGTCTTCTTCCCTTGAGCCTGGTGGGATCAACCATCTCACCTTCAACAGCCAGAGAATCCCCTTGTTGGTCAAAATCGCTGCACAAAGCTGTAGTGGTCCGGATAGCTATCTGAAGAGCCTCTCCTGTTTTAAAGGAGCACACCTTTTATTCACCATTGCTTCGCTGCTGCTGACTTCATCCCTGGGTAGTGCAGATCTCTCCAGACGTCGTCCTTCTTGTCCCCATGACTGAAGCTCCAGGAACCGTGAGGCTGCAGGAACTACCAGGAACAACTGCCGCAGGCCCAGCTTTCTTCAAACGAATAAGGTACTGTGTCCGACTTTGAGGAATTGGGGTGAACCCTTTTTCCTTCGCCAAAGGCTTGTCCTTTCTTCCTTCCCTCTTACAACTTTTGCTTCCCTTTTGACAATATCCAAGTACTCCTGACAATCTCGAATTGTGAACTTTTCTAACCTTGTGATCCTCGACAACAGGATTCCTGTTCCATTTGACACTGGCGCAGGCCCATTGACTTTTATCTACTTTTTAGAAAGTGGCCTCTTATTCTGTTTGCCTTGACAAAAGTATTGCCTATGATTTTTATCCCCTATTCTCGTGTGTTAATTCATGTGCTAAGTGTGTTTGACTTCGGTTACATGTCTTCCCTCGGGTACGCTTTTCTTTCGTAAAACCGAACTGTCATTACTGTCAAAAGTGATTGCGTATTAACCCACAGTAACGTCTTTGTTTCACAACACCGGTCTGTCAAATCCCAATGTACTTACCTTGAATTGATCTGCACAAGGGGAATTGGTTGTGTGTAGTATATTTGGAGTGTGTTTTATTTTAATAGAAGTGAAGTGTTTTGTGAAAAGATGGTTTAAAAATATATGTACTTATATTTTTTTAACCAGAAACCTTGAGTCAGTGTTTACTTGAGTCACAGTAATTGTGGTCCTTTGTGTAATCCCTATTACTGCTCATTTGCTCTTGAGATAAGGCTGGCTGCTCAGCCATTGCTACCACTTTTACTGTGTAGTACAAGCTTGTACCAAAGGTGAAATCGTACTACCACTTGTAGTCTTAATTGTGTGCAGTGGTCTTTAAGGGCACTGCATAGGATTCTGCCTAACAACTGGGCCCAGAGAACCTGGTACCTGTCGTAAATCTCCCCCTGTCTCACCTGAGATCGCTTCTTGCTCAGTTCCGCGGGAAGATTCTTCTTGCGGGCGGATCTGGTCTTGTATAGGCTCGCACGAGTCTCGTACGACTCCAGCGTGCGTTCAGAGTTCCAGGATACTTGCGGGTACAGTATGTCCAAGAAGGAGGTAACGGTCGCTAATATGCAAGGATTCCAGTAGCAATTTGGAAGGGAAGGGTGGAAGGAGAAGAATTAGGGACCAGGAACTAGGAAATAGAGAATTTGTCGAGCAGCAAACACACGTCTAGTCAGTACCTGTTGATAGCGTTGAGACGTGCGGGCCCGCGGGGGCGTGGCATATTTATGGAACGTGCTGTGTTCGACGTAAGGCCGGTGCGAGACGAGTCATGTGACAGGGCCATGTTGGGAGTAGTAATGAATACAAGCTCAGCCGCGATAAGGACCAGGAAGTCCAGAAGGGGTGTGTTCTATGGGTCATGACAATACCTAGAGTTGCTTGACATATCCATCTGCCCTAACTGGCACCTTCCATGGAGAGCAGATTTGCTATCCTATTTGGAAGGATGAGTCCTCCCCCCGAACATCAAGTGCCTAAACCTTCATGCTTGGCTGCTGAAAGGTTGTGGTATAAAGAATGAGATTTGTCTTAAGAAGTCCTCGATGCGCTCCCATAGATTCCTCATCACCCTCCAAACCTGTCCCTCTTCTGAAAGCAATTGCTATTTTTTAGCAGCTTCTTGTTGCCCTAAATTCCCCTCGGCTGCTTAGCATGTGTAGGAGGAGAATGCATAGAAAGATTACCGATTAAAGTTTTCATTTGCAATGATATTACCTCCCCCTTACTTAGTCATTTTTTCACTTTATCCGGCTTTACTTCATCCATCTTCCCATCCTACATTCCACCGTTTCTTCTTTCTATCTCTCAACATTTTTTTTTAATGCTTATTCCATCAAGAGGCTATTACCCTTCCCACATAGAAAACTCATTATCATCTCTGGTCATGTCAAGAATGGACTACACCAACAGCACCTACCTTGGAATGCCGAGCTAGCCTATGAAAAAAAAAAACTGATACAGGACACAGCTGCAAGTCTCCTCAGGCTCGGTAAGAGCGAGCACATCACACCAGCACTAAGGTCCCACGCTGGCTACTAGTCAAGAAAAGGGCACACTGCGTTGTTCAGAGTAATTCATGTCCAAGCATCAGAATTCCTGTAACCAAAAATACCAAACAATACTTGAAAATGAAATCTGCTGGATCAGCCGTTTCATACAACTCAACAAAACTCGAACTCACCTTTTAAGGAAGTACAGCACAGGAACACCTTAACTTTCGGAAAGCACTAAAAATATGGCTCTTTGATTTACAGTCCTGAAAAGCCAAACTGTGGTTTAAGCGAAGTGTGCAACCCATCAAATACAGGGTACTCCACGAAGTACTCGGACTGACTTGAGTTTTGAGCGAAAGAAAGACCTAACATCATTAATCACCTCATAATGGATCTCGATCTAAACGCCAAACAATCTAAACGACAGTGGCGCAAGGATAACCACCTTTGTACCTTGAACCATACCAACACACTCCTCACTCCTACAGACACACTAATTACCATCCAAATACAAAACCTTCAGACTGCTGCTCGTCCATGTACCTTGCCTGACTTGCATTTCCAGTAACTAGCGCCTAGATGCCCGTGGGTTTTGCGCTCTGCTATAAATACAAACATAAATAAAAATAAACACCAACACTAACACTGTACAGGAAAAATACACACCTTCTCTAATAACTTGCACAATTGCAATCACAATCCACCCCACTCCGCAGACACACACACCCTTGCATACATAAACTAACGCCCGATCACCCATCAACCCATACCACCCATAGGAAAAGGCACTCTGTGACATGTTTTTCCAAATCGAAACTACCAATAGAACAGCAAAGCACTCTTGCACCACTCCTCTCTTCCTACCATCATACTAGCTCCTCCCCTTTTTCGTTTCAGATCTGCTTACTGACCAGGAAAATGGCAGCAGTTTGCGGTACAAATATTGCACTTTTCTTTGTTCTTTACTTCTCATCCTTATTTTGTCTTTCTTTCCTTCATTCCGTCTTTTCTTGTTCTCTTTATTCTCTTAATACTTTGCATCTCTGGTCCCTATTTCCTTCTTCCTTCACTCATTCTAACCTGCATCTTCTGTATTTTTCATTCTTTCTTTCCATCTTTTGTTTTTTCTTTCCTTGTTTTTTGATTTCCTTCTTTCCTTTAATTTTCCTTGATTCCTTCTACCTTCATTGTTTCATTTCATTTACCAATTATTTTTCTTTAATCTTCCTTCTTTCAATTTGTATCTTTCTTGCCTTTATTTTTTATTTTCTTTGATTCTTTTCAACAATGTTCTTTGCTCTCTTTCATTGCCTTCCTTTTCTTTTTTTTCTCTTACATTACCTTTCCTTTTTTCTTTATTTCGGCTTTGTTCTTTTTCATTCTTTCTACTCTTTACTTCTTATTCTCCCGTTCAATCTTTCTCTTTCCTAGTGTATTTTCTTCTTTCAACTGATGTATAACACTAATTCTCCAACATGGGGTCTGGCATGGATTCACATACTCGTGAAAATTCCCCGTCAGGCTGGGAATCCTGGGTAAAGAAAAAAGTTGAACTTTCACTTAAAAACTGTATTTCTCCTCTAAACCAATCACTGTCCTCTGGGTCATACTGCCTACATCCAATAACGGTCCTCTCCCTTCTCTGACAGCCATCTTCAGATTTTTACCACACGCTTCAGTGTTGGGAGTCCTTGAGTTTGCTCTCCAAGCTATTTGTATGTTTTTTGACGGAAAAAGTTTTATTTGTGTTTCAAAGGAGCCTGTGTGCTCTTTTCTTCATCTGCCGACAGCGGAGACCCATTGTCTGTGAAGAACCACGCCTCTCAAGGGCGAAGATCCATCGAGATTATACAAGGCCACCTTGGGCCTACCTCGCGCACTCCAACCATGACCGAGGAGAGGTCCCTCTTCAGGCCTGCACCAAATGTGGGCTATGGAATTTGTTAGTGGAGGACAAATACCTGCAATGCTTCTACTGCCTGCACCTGTACCACAATGATGTAGAGTGCGAGATATGCCTCGGTTTCTCCAAGAAAATGATGGACAGGCATAGTAGGCTGGCTAGTAGGCTGGCATGACTTAACACGAACAAGGCCGCTGACCCGTGCTCCAAGCAGGTTCATGCCTCATCCAGGACCGGCCCGTCCAAGTAGCGTTCTTCTATATCCTTTGAGGACTCCTGATCCATGGGGGCCCAAGATAAGGCCAAGAGCTGCAAGTACGAGACCGCGTTTTCCGCAGAAGCGGGGTCCCAAAGTGGACAGGGCGCGATCAGCATCACCTTACGCCTTTGGAGGCTGTGCATCCCAAGCAGGCTCAACCGGCACAGGTGAATACCTAGTCGGCGACTCCGTTGACAGTGACTACTAACACGGCAGCTGATCCTACGAGGGTAGCTCAAAGTGTCCCTTCCCCCAAGGGATGACACTGCCACAGTGACTTTACCAAAGTCTGCAGGCACGCCAGAAGGGGTGAAACCGGCCCAGGTCCACGAGGACGTTGAAGAGTAGGACCATGATGGCAACCGCGGTGCATGGCCTAGTTTTCCTGTTCTGCCTGCTCAGCCGAGGGACATTTCCTTGGATATTCCATCGACTCTACACACCTTGGTGTCGGAGAGCCAGATGAGAATGCCTCCAGCACCTGTGATTTCCCCCCCCCCAGGTCCCTGATCAGTCTCCAGCAAAGAAGAGGAAGCATTATCTGACGCCCCCATATCAACCTCCTCCACCAAGTCGGGCCCCTTCTCCCCAGCAGACGCAGACACTGGTACTTGAACGGATGCGGCCACGATGACGGGTGACAGACATCGTCACAGTGGACGGAGAATCGCCAAATTTGATTGCTCCACATAGAGTTCCCCACCGGATGAGGTAGGGTAGTTCCACTCTGATTGCCAGGGCCTCCAAGCTATTCCAGCTGGTGCCCGATAAAACCAAGAAGGAGGGCTTCCTGTATCAAAGGCGTGAGGCCAAGAGGAAGACTGCCATGGCGCTGCTTTTTCTGGACGATGTTTGGGAAGAGGCCTGGCCCTTATGAAGAACCCTTGCACAGCTCCAGCCAAGCGAGATAGGCTGGAGAATAAATATAGAGTGCCAGACTCTGCATCCAAGTGCCTGATGTCGCAACCATTGCCGCACTCTGTGGTGTCGGTGGCCGTGAGGAAACTGTAGGCTAACCCGTCCTAGTCTTCGGTCCCTCCAGAAAGCAAGGGGAGAAGGATGGACGCCATGGGAAAGAAGGTGATTTTACACAGCAGCGTCCACTATCAAGGCGGCGAATGCACTGGCGATCCTAGCCAGGCACGATAGGGAATTGTGGGACAAGCTAGGACCGATCCTAGAGTTCCTCTCTGACGACAAGAAGATGGAAGCCCTTGCTCTCTTCCAGGAAGGGGGAAGTGGCGCAGGATCACGCCATCACAGTGGCATTGGACGTCAGTGACACAGGGCTCTGGCAAATGGGGAACAGTGTCGTCCTTCGGCGACAGGGTTGGATGCAAGCTACGAATTTCTATCAGGAGGTCCAAGTGAAGGTGCGGGACATGCCCTTTGGGGAAAATCTGTTTGGGAAGGCCGTCGACGAGTCCCTCCAGGCCATCAAAACGGATATGTAGACAGCCTGTTCCCTGGGCACTCTCCAGCAGCACTGCTCATCTTCTTTTTGCTCCTCCAGGGGAAAGTCGAGCAGGTCTTCAAAAAGGTTCTCCACGTCGTACAGACAGCCTGTCAGTTCCTCAACACAAGAAGCGTACAGAGGTCGTTCCCAGGCATTTGGTAGTGGAGGACAGCATCGCCCTCAGGTCAGGACGCCTGCCCCGAAACAAGCCTGAGCCTACCGGAACGTTGGGTCCCCACTCGTGCACTCCGGTGGGATTCCGGCTGACGATGTTCGTCAACAAGTGGAGATAGATCACCAACGACAGATGTGTGCTAGACTATCTTGCCCAAGGACACACCCTAGAGTTCCAATGCAGGTGTCTGCAGATCCCTCTAGTTCCCCGGCCGGAGCTGCACATCCCTCGGCTTCTGGAAGAGGTACGAGCCATGCTGCAAAAAGGGATGATAGAGGTGGTCACAAATGGCTCTGGAGTCTATTCCAGATACTTTCTAGTCAGCAAGAAGACAGGGGGCTGAAGGCCATCCTGAACCTACGACATCTGAACAAATACCTAAAGTCCCAAAGGTTCAGGACGATCACGTTGCAACACATTCTCGGCCAGCTGGAAAAAGGAGACTTCTTGACGTTGGTCCTGGAAGATGCATATTTCTCCAGCATGGGGTCTGGCATGGATTCACATGCTCATGAATATTCCCAGTCATCAGGCTGGGAATCCTCGGTAAAGAAAAAATCAGTATCAGTTTTGTTTCTGATCTGTCTTTCTTAGTAGTAACCAATCCCTGGTCTCTGGGTCATACTGCCCCCAGCCAATGACTGCCCTCTCCCTAAGCCCCGCCCCTGGCAGCCATCCTCAGATTTACCGCACGTTCAAGTTTTCGGAGTCCTCATGCTATAGCTCTCGAGCTTTTACTGCGTTTTACGCTTTTTCAAAGAGATTTATCTAATTTTTCGGTTTAATCGAGCCTCAAGCTTCACCGTTTCTACTTCCGCTCAACGGGGACCCGTTTCAGATTTATCTATGTCCCTCAAGGCCGAAGTTTCCGTCGAGTTACGCTTCTTGGAGGATTCCAGAAGTTTCTGAGGCCTACCTCGCGGACGAGAAGAACATGGCCCAGGAGAATGGAAGCTCGACTCCCGGCAAACTGTTTAGGATCTGCAGAAGAAGTCTGAGCGGTCTTCTAAGTCCTGTGAGGGCGCCCCGGTGACGGGGGCCCAACAGAAGGCAAAGCACCGCAAGTGCCGAACGGTTGGGCTCCTCGGCTGCCAGGCAGGGCGCACCTTCACCGACACCATCAACCACGGGCCAACGCTCTGGCTCGGGGAAGAGAAAATCTGAGAACCCGGCTAAGCTTCTGGAGAGGCCCCGGTCGATCTCGAAGGAACCCGCCGAGGGGGAGCGAGGCAGTGACCCTCCCCCTAAGGTGAAGGCCTCAAGAGCGCCCAAGGTGGTGAAGGCTTTGATTCACCCGGCTAAGGCCTCTATCGAGGGAGTCGCTGCGGCCCTGGCGAAGCCTGTGGAGGCTATCCCAATGGAGGTGACCTCAGGGCCCAGAGTTTTCCTGCCTCCCCGTAGGGAATCCTCTTTTAAGCTCATCGAGAAGACCCCGGTGGAAAAAGAGGGGGGGGCGGTGGGCGTTACGGACACAACCTCTGAGGAAGAACTGATGGAAAATTTGGAAGAGGCCCGGTCCCACGGGAGGAATCCCGACGAGGGGGACGATAAGAGCGAGGGTGGCAACGACGACGAGGTTCCCGTGGAGGAACCACCGTCGCTCCCGGCACGCTCGTCGCAACCCGAGCCGCAGGACAACCCGGCGGCCATTTTGATGGCAACCCAAGCCTTATGCACGGAGATGAGGACGAGACTGCCCCTACCCCCGACGGATGACCCAGCTGAACCGGTTCCGTCGGGAAGCCCTCCAAACAAGAGGAGGAGAATTCATCCAGTGCCCCTTCAGCCCTCACGGCATTCTCAGCCTTTGTCGCCTTCCCCGGTCTCGAGGGACGACACGGGAACAGACAAGGCCACGATGGGGACGGATGACGACGGCAGTCACGACGGGAGACCTCCCGTCTCCGATTCCTCGGGCGTCCCCGCCCGACGAGATTGGCTCCTTCCACGCCATTATTGCCAGGGCATCCGAGCTTTTTCAGCTCTGCCCCGAAGAGAAGAAGGAAGGCTTCCTCTACCAACGGCGCAAGGCCAAGAGGAAGACAGTCCTCGTGGTGCCGTTGCTGGATGACATCTGGGACAAGGGACTTGCCCTCCACAAGAACCCGTCCACGACACCTACCAAGAGGGACTGGTATGAGAAGAAGTACCGGGTCCCCAACGCCGCCCCGTTGTGCCTTAGGGCACAGCCGACCCCGGATTTGGTCGTCTCAGCAGTGGCCAAGAAGAAAACGGGGGGGGGGGGGCGCATCGGCTTCATCTTCAACTTCCCCACCGGACGGCGAGGGAAGGAAGCTGGACGCCGTGGGACGACGAGTCATCTCGGCAGCGACGACGATTAAGGCAGCTAATGCCCTAGCGATTGTGGCCCGCTACGACAGGGAATTGTGGTACAAGATCACCCCCCTGTTGGACTTTCTCCCGGATGACAAAAGGGCAGAGGGCTGGGCGATCCTACAGGAGGGTGAGGTGGGGTCGGACCACGCCATAACTGTGGCCACGGACATTGCCGACACCGGTTTCCGCCAGATGAGCAACGGCGTTTGCCTTCCACGGCGGGGGTGGCTCAAGGCGACAGATTTCCGCCAGGACATGCAAGCCAAGGCTTTGGACATGCCCTTCGACGGGAACAATCTGTTAGGAAAGACAGTTGATGAGTCGCTGCAGGCCATCAAGACCGACAAGGAGACGGCTTGGGCCTTGGGAGTTCTGCAGCAACGGCGGCCGCCCTTTCGGAACTCCGGAGGCAAGCAAGGTGCCTCCAAAGGATTTGGCGGCGGCTCCTCGACCTACCATCAGGCGGCCCACTCCTCGTCGCAAGAAGCCTACAGGGGACGAGGCAAGTCAGGTGGATCTCGCCGTCGTCGCCAGGGAGGTCAAGGCGGCAAGGCTGCTTCCAAGCAAGACTGAACCAGCCGTTGCGTCGGGCCCCCACCGAAGCACCCCGGTGGGAGGCCGGCTAGCGAAGTTCGTCAGCGTGTGGGAGTCCATCTCCACTGACCGTTGGGTGCTGGATGCCCTGGCCCACCGGCACACTCTGGAATTTCTAAAGCAGTGACCCTGAATTCCTCCAGTGGCCAGGAAGGAAAACCACGTCCCTCAACTGCTGTTAGAGGTAAGGGCGATGCTCAAGAAAGGGGCCATCGAGCTCGTCCCAAAGAGGCACCGGGGCTCCGGAGTATACTCAAGATACTTCCTTGTCAGGAAGAAGACAGGATGTTGGCGTCCCATCCTGGACTTGCGTCGGCTAAACAAATACATCAAGGCACAAAAGTTCCGTTAGTCACCTTCCAGCACGTACTAGGCCAACTGGAGGAAGGCGACTTCCTATCGTCATTGGATTTGGAGGATGCGTACTTTCACATCCCCATTCTAAAAGGACACACTGTAAGTTTCTCACTCCGTAGTCCAAGGGTCCTACCAGTTCAAGGCCCTCCCATTTCGATTGAAGTCGGCACCCAGGGTGTTCATCAAGTGCCTGGCACCAGTGGCGGTGCAGCTGCGCCTGTAGGAGATCCACGTCTTCCCCTACCTGGACGACTGGCTCATCCGAGCAAGGACAAGAGAACTCGCCGTCGAACACACAGCAAAGACCGTCCGGCTGCTCACGGACCTGGGATTCTCCACCAACTTTCCCAAATCCCACCTGGTTCCCTTGCAGGTCGCGCTGTTTCTAGGAGCCAAGCTCGATACAGTGGCTCGACTGGCCTCGCCGTCGGAGGAAAGAACGCAGGCCATCCTGGGCAAGGTACAGCGTCTGCTGGCCATGGACGTGGCCAGAGTGAGGTCCATCAAGTCCCTTCTCGGGATGATGTCCTCTTGCATCTATCTGGTGCACCTGTGCAGGCTTTGGATGCGCCCTCTGCAGGAGTGCCTCGACGCCCGTTCGATTCAAGCGACGGGCAGCTTCGAGGACAAGATCTCACTCAACGAAGTATTCCGCCATGCAATTCGATGGTGGGGCACCTGCGCGCATCTCGCGGCAGGCACAGACTTTCAGACCCCAGCATACCAGGTGACTCTAACGACGGATGTCTCCCTGGAGGGGTGGGGAGCATGTCATGATGCCTACCTCCAAGGAGCCAGGTCTGACCCAGCAACCCCAGAGGCAGGCATCATTTCCCCCAGGGGAGTGCCAGCGGGCCCAAGCTGGGGCCCTTTGGATGCAGTCCTGGCGCCTTAGGCGCCAGGCTCATGTTGGACCCCTGTCCTGGCGCCTTAGGCGCCAGGCTCATAAAGCTAGACATGTGTTCAAGTGTTTTAATGTGCACTTACCTGATGCAGACCATGCTGCTACATCCAGGCCCTCTTGAGGCCTGAATGGAACTACTTTACCTGTGGGACTACTTTCCACCCGGGTGTGGTCGGGGAAGGATACATACCTGATTGGTGGAAGGATACACACTGGGAACTTCTTCCAAAGCTATTTAAACCACACCCGATCAGCAACTCACGCTTCGCGTTGTTCTGCTCCTCGCAGCTGGACGCTCACCGTGTCAGCTCCTGCATCTGGACCTCAGCCACGCCTGTCAGTATCCTGGGTCACCTGCAAAGGGAGACAAAAGACCTTATCTGCTAAATCAGCACCACGGAGACATCACACCGACGATCCTGAAAAGGAAGACATCATTTTAAAAGCATTTCGCTACGATCGCTCCAGCGCTGCATTTCACTCACCTATCCTGGACTCCTCCATCTTCAGCAGCGATCATCCGGATCCACAGCCACTTCCCAGAGCCTAGAGCGAAAAAGACAAGAACAAGGTGAGAGAAGGAAAGGAATAGGAAAAGCTCAGTTTCCTTCTAAGACTTCTGTTGGGTCATTCCCATTTAATTTCGTGTCTTGGCGCTTCCAGGCATTTTCTGGACCCCGGCCCCTATGGGGAAAAAAGACAAAGACATTGAATGAGCGAATGCAAAGATATTACCCGAGCGCTCATCCGGAACTTACCTGTCATTTACTGGAACTGCACGTTTCACTTCGGGTCGGCGCCATATCTCCGGCATTCTGCAACAAGACAATGAACATTATTTTTAAGCTTGGACTTTAGAACTTGCAGCAGAACTTTTACAGTGCCTTACCTGAATAGTCAAGCTTACCTGAACTCCCATCAATCCTCAATCCAGTGAAGTAACTGGGTTTCAACGCGCCCCTGCATCAGAAGCAGGATGGGGAGCTCATCCTTCTTGACCCTAAGGTGGGACTTCACGGGGAATCGTGGAAGGGTATCGTGGAGGGCTGGAGGAGAGTGGGAGGCTTGAGCATAACTCAGTCAGTAGGTAATACTCCCTTTTCACGCACAGGGGAATATTCCTGCAAGCCAGAGAGCCAGAGTAGAGGGGCCCTTCCTGTCCATCTTCAGGGTCCTGCGCTTCACCATTGAAGAAGCACCAGCACTCGAAGCCAGACCTGCGCCTCCGTGGGAATTAGGTGAGCGTTACAGAGCACACACCGGAGATCTTCACGTGAGAGGCCTGTGGCTCACGGAGGAGAGGCCGCTCCACATCAACATACTGGAGCTCCGAGCAGTGTTCTGGGCCCTCAAGTTATTCCTCCCATCCTTCAAGGGCAAGGTGGTGAGGATCTTCACCGACAACACCACCATGATGTTCTACATCCGGAAGCAGGGAGGAAACAGATCCCCAGCCCTGTCCAAGGAAGCCCGGGATCTATGGCACTGGGCCGTTGCCCAGGGGATATTTCTGGTACCTTTTCATCTAGCAGGGATAAGAAAAACCATCGCCGACTCACTCAGCAGGGAGCTGCGCTCGTGCCACGAGTGGGAACTACGCCAGGATCAAGTGGATCAACTCTTCTGGTGATGGGGCAAATCCCAAATCGACCTGTTTGCGACGGCGACAAACTCCAAGTGCCACAGGTTCGCCCAGCCGAGGAGCATGGGCGATGCTTTATCGTTCCCCTGGGACGGCCTGTTCCTGTATGCGTTCCCTCGGTTGCCATTGCTGCTCAGCCTCATCAACCAACTCAAGAGGTCCCGGTGCAGGATGATCCTCGTCGCACCGAGGTGGCCGAGACAAATATGGTTCCCGGACCTTCTGGACTTGTCAGCGTCCCCACCAGTCAAACTGCCGACAGACGCAGATCTTCTCTCCAGAGAAGGAGGCGCCATTCTTCATCACGACCCAGAGTCGCTGAACTTGCAGGCTTGGCTCCTGCAGCACTAGAGTTTGGAGGTTACGATATCCCGGCTGACTGCAGAGAGGTTCTTGCAAAGGCAAGGGCCTCTTCAACTCTCAAGTGCTACGGACACAAGTGGAAGAGGTTCTCCGTCTGGTGCCGTGCACAGAAGATTAACCCTCTACGGATTACAGCCCCTCAGGTGCTACCATACTTACTGTCGCTGGCCAAAGCTGGACTAGCTCATGCTTCCATCAAGATACATCTGGCAGCAATTTCCCGATACACCAGAACTGCAGGACGGTCGTCCCTGTGGTCTCATCGCCTGGTGAAGGAGTTTATGAAAGGACTGTTTCGATCGTTCCCGCCGATGAAGGCTCCAGCCCCGGCGTGGGAGCTCAACGTGGTGCTGACCAGGCTCATGGGCCCGCCATTCAAGCCCTTGCATTCGGCTCTGCTGAAGTTCCTGTCGTGGAAGACAGCGTTCCTTGTGGCCATCACCTCTGCACGACGCGTAGGAGAGATTCAGGCCCTATCCTGCAAGCCTCCATACTTGACTTTCCACGAGACGAGGGTAGTGCTGGGACGCACCCCTCCTTCATGCCCAAGGTGCCGTCAGACTTCCATCTCAACGAGCCCTTGGTGTTACCAGTCTTTTTCCCGTCGCCTTCGTCGCCGGCCAAGAGGACTTCGCAATTGCTGGATGTAGCTAGAGCGCTGAAGTTCTATGTGGACCGAACAAAGAGTTTTCGGAAGACATCACAGCTGTTTGTGAACTTTGGACCTGTGAACCAAGGGAAGGCTCTCTCGAAGGCTTCCATTTCCAGAAGGCTCTCCGGCTGCATCATGCACTGTCAAACCGACCATTGCCCGGCCGTCCGAGAGCCCATTCGACCAGAGCGATCGTTGCTACCACGGCTTTGTTGTCTGGTGTCCCCTTGCTGGACATCTGCAGGGCTTCTGCGTGGAGGTTGACGCACACCTTCACGAGATTCTACTGCCTCGACTGGGATTCCAGGGAGGAGTCCAGAGTCGGCCAGGCAGTGCTGCACAACCTGTTCGCTTAAGGTGAGCCTGGTGGAGGTAAGAGATGCTTAATGTTGAGTTTTATGTAATGCTTAATGTTGAGCCTTGCCACCTCCCGTGGTTGTGCATGTGTGTACTGCTATGTATTCTTATATTCATGAGCATGTGAATCCATGCCAGACCCTATGCTGGAGAAGGAACAAGTTACTTACTTGTAACTGTTGTTCTCCAGCATGGGACTGGCATGGATTCACATGCAAACCTTTCCCTCTGCGGCTCTTGACTTAGTCATACTGTCACTTTACGTGCTACCAAATCTGAGGATGGCTGCCAAGGGTGGGGCTTAGGGAGATGGCAGTCATTGGCTGGGGGCAGTATGACCCAGAGACCAGTGATTGGTTACTACTAAGAAAGACCGATCAGAAACGAAACTGATACTGATTTCTTTCTTTACCGAGGATTCCCAGCCTGACAACGGGGAATATTCATGAGCATGTGAATCCATGCCAGACCCATGCTGGAGAACAACCGTTACAGGTAAGTAACTTGTTCCTTCCACGTCCCCATTCACAAGAAACCTCAGAGGTTTTTGTGCTTCGTGTTGCAGGACCAGCACTTTCAGTTGAAGGCCCTGCCTTTCGGCTTGAAGTCGGCCCCCAAAGTGTTCACGAAATTCCTGGCACCAGTGGCAGCCTATCTGCGTCTACAAGGCATAAACGTATACCCATACCTGGACGACTGGCTGACACACGCCAACTCGCGGGAGCTGGCTGACAGACACACGGAGAAGACTGTCCGGTTATTAACGGATCTGGGAATCTCCGCCAACTATCCGAATTTCTGCTTAAAGCCATCGCAGAATGTGCTCTTCCTAGGTGCCAGACTCAATACGGTGTCTTGCCTGGCTTCGCCCTTGGAGGAGAAGCTAGCAGCCATTCAAGGAAAGGTGCAACAGCAATCATCGACGACGATGGCCACGGTGCGTGCTATCAAGTCGTTACTGGGCATGATGTCCTGCATCTACCTCGTCTGTCTCTGTAGGTTGCAGATCCGACCCCTACAGGAATTCCTCAACGACCGCTGGATTCAGGTGTCCGGAAGCCTTCACGGACAAGATCTCTCAATGAAGAGTTCCGTGGGACGATAAAGATGGTGGGACGATAAAGATGGTGGGACGTCCGCTCCAACATCGCCCAAGGCATGGGATTTCAAAACCCCCCCATACCAGGGCACGGTCACCACTGACGACTCCCTGGAAGGTTAGAGAGCGCACACCGTCCGTCTGCATGCCAGAGGCCTCTGGCTGGCAGAGGAGACGGATAGTCATATAAACATCCTGGAGCTATGGATAGTGTTTAAAGGACCTCAAAATGTTCCTACCGTCTCTGAAAGGCAAGGTGGTGAGGATTTTCACTGACAAAACCACCACCACGTTTTACATCCGGAGGCAGGGAAGCGCAAGACTTGTGGCACTGGGCCGCCAGACATGGGATCTTCCTCGTCCCTCTCCACCTGCCGGGAGTCAGGAACACCATCGCAGACTCTCTCAGCAGGGAACTCTGCTCCTGCCACGAGTGGTAGCTTCGTCAGGATCAGGTGAACCGTCTGTTTGTGAAATGGGGCAGACCCCAGATCAATCTGTTTGCTACGGCGGTTAACTCCAAATGCCAGAGGTTTGCCAGCAGATTCCACCAGCTGAGGAGCCTAGGACGCTTTCTCCTTCCCGTGGGAAGGGCTGTTTCTGTACGCGTTCCCTCAGTTTCCTCTCCTGCTAGAAGTCATCAAAACACTCAGTGTCAATGCAAGATGATACTCATAGCCCTGGCGTGGCCGAGGGAGATTTGGTATCTGGACCTTCTCAGCCTGTCAGCATGGCCTCCATTTAAGTTGCCAGTGGTTCCAGATCTTCTCCCCAAAGGCGGCACAATCCTTCATCACAACCCAGGATCGCTGAACCAGAAGGCTTGGCTCCTGCAGCCGTAGAGTTTGGAGGGTATGAGTTGCCAGCAGACTGCGGGAAGGTCCTCGCCAAGGCCAGGCCATCGTCGACCTTGAAGTGCTACAACCACAAGTAAAGGCATTTCGCTACATGGTGCTGGTTACAGAAGATTACCCCTCTGCGGGTCTCTGCCCCACAGATCATTCCAAGCTTGCTATCATTGGCGAAGGCCTGACTGGCGCATGCCTCCATCAAGGTACATCTGGTGGCTATCTCCCGCTACACCAGGTCTCCAGGAAGATCTTCACTTTGGTCCCACCAACTCATCAAGGATTTTCTCAAAGGAATTTTCCGATCTTTCCCGCCGGTGAAGACTTCTGCCCCGGCATGGGAACTCAACATGGTTATGACGAGGCTCATGGGGGGACCCAATCTGAGCCCATGCATCAAGCCCCACTTAAGTTTCTCTCGTAGAAAACGGCTTTCCTTGTGGCCATCACCTCTGCCAGAAAGGTAGGTGAGATCCAGACCCTATCGTGCAATTAAACTGTCCCTGACTTTCCAAGAATCGGGGGTGGGGCTGCGTACGCACCTCTCTTTTATGCCGAAGGTTCCGTCTGAATTCCACCTCAACAAGCCGTTGGTGTAATCTGTTTTCTTCCCGAAACCTTTGTCTCCGGTGGAAAGGGCCTTGAGCTCACTGGACATTGCTTGTGCCCTGAAGTGCTATGTGACGCGCACAAAGAGTTTTCGGAAGACTTCACAACTGTTCGTGAACTTTGGTCCTGTGAACCATGGTAAGGCCTTGTCTAAGACTTCCATTTCAAAGTGGCTCGCCGGCTGCATCACGCGCTGTTACCGGTTGGTGAACTGACCGCTGCCCAGCTGTCCGAGAAACCATTCCACCAGAGCGATCGCTGTGACAATGACGTTCCTCTCTAGTGTGCACCTGCTGGACATGTACAGGGCTGCTACACGGAGGTCCACACACACACCACTAAGTTCTACTGTGTCGACAGTGATTCCAGGGAGGAGTCCCGAGTCGGCCAAGCAGTGCTAAGCAACCTGTTCTATAACAGACCCCATGCTGGAGAAGTTTTAAGTTACTTGCCTGTAACTATTGTACTCTAGCATGGTTTCACATGCGAACCCACTCTCCGGCCCCTCTGCGCTCTTCTTGGTCATACTGCCACTTTACGTGCTTACCAAATATTAAGGTGGCTGCCAGAGGAGGGTCTTTGGGAGAGGACTGTCATTGGATGGGGGCAGTATGACCCAGAAGACAGTGATTGGTTTGGAGGAGACATACAATTTTTAAGTGAAAGTGAAACTTTTTTTTCTTTTACTGAGGTTTCCCAGCCAGACGACAGGGAATATTCATGAGCATGTGAATTGATGCCAGATGCATGCTAGAGAACAGTAGTTAAAAGTACGTAACTTAAACCTTCTAATGTATTCTTTCCTCCCACGTATTCCTAATCTATGATATCCCTATCCCAGCGCAGCTGTTCTCAGGAAACTATTCAGGGTGCACGCAGCTCTGCGTTGGTGCTGTCCGGTGCTTCTACTCTTACCACAACGGATATGACATTTGGTCCACTTTATGGAGCGGCATCACGCCCCATGAACTCAGTTCTGTGGACTCTTTTCACTAATCGAGAAAATGCTTGGCGAGTTTAAAGAAAGTTTCTCACAATGCCATGCCTAATCCATCTATGGCCTTGGTGTTAAGACCTGTGTCTATTGCAGCCGAGAGATGTTCCCTGATCCGCACTGGATCTGCCTATACTACTTGAGCGAGGACCACAACACCCAGGACTGTGGGTTGTGCCAGTCCATGCCCACAAAGGCCCAAAGGGAATGGGTGGTGAAGATTTTCTCCTTCGTCCACAAGGCAAAGGGTGAGGCTCTGCAATCTCGGTCGAGGTTGTAAGGCGTGGTTCGGCGTTCCGAAGATCAGGCGACTCCGCACAAGGAAAAGAAGGAGGATTGGATGAATTCCCGCTCTATGAGTGGGTCCTCGCACCGGCATTAGTCTTTGAAGAAGAGCCACCACTGCAGGGGTTCGTCTGAGCAGCCAAAGATGTATCTTTTTCCAACCCAATCCTCCACTCTGGAGGAATAGCTGAACTTCTGCCTGAAGATGCTAGGTGCCTGTGGCATCGGTAACGGCGACGTCCGCTTTGGCGCCTCAGGGGCACACCGAATCTGTTGGGCACCCTCAAAGGACCACTCCTGCACGCCCACAGGCCTGGCCCCAAAGGAAGCCATGATAATTTAGCACCGTCTGGGATCAGTGCCGGCACGGACGTTCTCGACGTTGTCAGCCATGGACACCGCCTTTCCACGGAAATATGCCCCACTCGCTATGGATGCTTTTATGTGTAAGATTTATGGCATCTGACTATGAGGTTGATCAAATCACTTTTGGACTGGAACCTCTGGGCTGTAGGGAAGTGAGGCACTGATTCCAGCCCTGATCTCTGATGGTAGGGAGGTGGCATGCCAAATACTGCAATCAGGGCTGGACACAGTAGACACTGTGTGAGGGCCAAGGACGTCTGGATTTGCGGCCAATGTCTAAACCAGATTGTTGGACCTGTAACAAACTTTTTGGAGTCATTACTGACAACACCCTCCAGAAGGTTCAGCCGTCAAAGGCAACGACTAAAACCTTGGGGCCTGTCGTGCAGCAGCCCTCCATACAACTGCCATCCCAGGGAAGGGGTTTTTGCCCCTTCACTGCTTTTGTCCCGAGAGGCTGTGGTCAATGTACCCCTGGGAAGAGGCAGACATTTCCTGAGAGGTAGGCGGAAGAGGTTCCCAGAGGGGTTGCGTGGGCGTGGCCTCTGTCGCTAATGTGCCCCAAGGCACCAAACCTCAGTGACGTGTTTTACCAGATGTCTCCGGTGGGGGAGGCTCTCCTAGTTCAGCACGGAATAGTCAGAGATCACGTCTGACAATTGGGCCTTGCAGGTCATCTGACAGGGTTATTGCCTCCTGTTTCCCCACCCCCAGACCACGGTCCCCTGGCCACCCCCTTGCCTCGGGACACCATCCACCTGGAAGCTGTACATCTGCTTCTGGCAAAGAGCACAATCAAACTGGTTCTGTGTTCAGAACGAGAAAGGGTATTTTTTTTCACCTATATTCTTATACCGAAGGAAGATGGAGGCTTAGCCCCATTTAATGGATTGCTTTTCTCCCACAGATTCCTCATCTGATAAATATTCCCTCCAGCTCTGCTGCTTCGGAAAATGTTAGATAGGGGGCCCAGTGGAACTCGACCCGGTCGTCGACCATCGATCCGTCTTGCTCAGCGTCTGGTCCTCAGCTCCAGACATGACATCAGGCGTCATATAAGTACCATGTCACTACGCCCAACCCTCAGTTCCTTTTTTTCTGCGCGCCAACATGCTCCTTAGGAACACAGAGCCTTAGATTCTTTTCACATTTTTCGTCATAAATCTTGTTTTTTGCCAATTCCTTGACGCAAGATGTCCCTCACCAACCCACATGAGTTGTATCTCTGGTGCCTCGGCACAGGTCACGAGACTGACGGGTGTCCGTTGTGGGCCAAGATGCAGCCGAAATCCCTTTGCCACCGAGCTGCTAAACCCACGATGGGTCGACCTCCCTCAACATCTCCAACGCGGTTGACGGTTCGGTGTTCAGAGGACGAAACCGAGGTGCATACCCCTGAGAAACACTGGCGCAAGAAGAAAAGTTCCCACTCGAGGAACCACTCTTCCTCGTCCCGAAAAAAGAAAAGGCGCCACGGCCATCGACAGGACTCTTGAGTCGACGGAACAAGGTAAGCCATTAGCTGATTCCTACCAACAGCCAGGATTGGGAGGATTTTAAATCCTTGATGCTTGCAATGTTCAAGCAGCATGCTGCAGTTGGCGCTGCTCCCACCCCCACGCAGCATGACTTGGAGCCAAGAGCGGCGGTCAGTGCACCCGACCCCTCTAGTGCCCTGGTACAAACTATGTTGGCGCTGATTACTCTTTCGACGTCGAAAGAAATATTATGGAACCCGGATTGCACCTGTGCATTCAAGGATGTCGACGACGTTTCGATCTCAGTCGATGCCAACATTCACCATGCCGGCGCTGAAGGTCAAACCGTCGACGGTTGTCGAGGAAGTCTTTAATCCACAAACACGGTCGGAATGTTTGGAGACCATGACTAGAATCTTAGGTGATCACGACGCTGATGACCAAGATGGCGATGCGATTTTCTCAGGTTCAGGAGGGGTCGACTATTTCGATGACCAAAACAGGCTGCTACAACTAGCTCAAGACCTCCAAGACACTAGTGGCCTTGACACTTCGCCTGATCTCGAGTTTCAACAGTCTCAGCCCTACCTTCACAATATATCTAAATACAGGTCTCTGGTAGAAAGGATTATCGACACGCTGGGACTAAACTTAACAGTGGTGCCTGCGCAAGGTTATGTCCTTACCGACATCCTAAAGAAAGGTCTTGCAACTGAACGTAACACGACTCTGAACCAGGCCATTACCTATCCTTTGGTATCTCTATGGCAAACCCCCATGTTCCATTCTTCCCGTCAGCTCCACCATTTCCAGTAAGTGCACCCCTCGCACCTCTCCTCTCACCATTTCCCAAAGGGGCTTGTCATGCAGGCGACTATGGTCTCAGCTAGACCTGCATCTTCTACATCTACCCTGCCCCAGACAGAGAAGCAAAAAAAGTAAATGCCTTGGCAAAGAAGGCTTTCACCTCGGGTAGCATGGCCCTCAAAGCTACGAATGTGGCAAGCAATTTTGCCAAATACTCCTTCAGCCTATGGACAGCAGTGGAAAACGCTGCCCAGTATGTCCCGGAAGGTGAGATGATCGAGGTCTTCCTACAGCTAGTGGATGATGGGAAGGAGGTGGCCAAGCAGTCGCTGTGAATGGGCCTGGACATCGCCGACTGTGTGGGCCGATCTATGGCCTCAGCTATAACATTGAGAAGGCAGGCCTACCTGAAAACTGTGGGTTTTCACTGAAAGTCCAAGTGAAACTTTTGGACATGCCCTTTGAGGGCGATCATTTCGGCCGCAAAGCCACATCCTTGGGTATAGTGTGCAGCCCGCCAAACCTGCCTTTAACTGCACCTTTAGGGCAAGGGGCTACAGGAGATATGCTCCTTATGGCAGAAAAGCGCAGCTCCCACCGGTCAGGCAAGGGCAGAAGCGTTTATCACTTTCTAGAGGTTCACAGGCAGCGGCGGGGGTGACCCAGCCTCCAAAGCCGCTTTGATTTCCCCTCACAGCGCACTGGTTGTAGGACGGTTGATGGAGCACTTGCTCCAGTGGCAGGGAATTACTTTCATTGCCTAGGCTCTACAGCTCATCCAATGGGGTTATTGTCTGCCTTTTCTAAGAAATCCACAGGAAAGCCCGCCCCCACCTCCAATTCAACCAAGACAGGAGCTCCAGGAAGAACTGAAAGCCCTGTTTCTGAAGGCTGCCGTGGAAGAGGTACCTCCCGAACAGAGTGTATCGGGTTGGTATTCCCGGTATATCCTGGTGACCAAGAAAGGAGGAGGTCTCTGTCCCATTCTGGACCTCAGGGCCTTAAATAAGCTCTTGAGGAAAGAAAAATTCAGGATGGTGACGTTCAGAGAGTTTGTCCACGCTCTCGAACTTCAGGACTGGCTGGTGTCCATAGACCTGCAGGACGCCTATTTCCATGTGCCAATTCATCAAAAGCACAGGAAGTTCTTAAGATTCTCCATAGGAGATGTGCACTATCAGTTCACGGTGCTTACTTTTGGTCTTTCCTCCGCCCCAATAGTCTTCACCAAGCTCATGGCTGTAGCTGCGGCTGGACAACTGGCTGATCCGAGGGAAATCTGTAGTGCAGGTCTTGTCCCCTCTGCAGGACCCCTGCTCGCTGGTGCACAGGCTGGGCTTCTCCCTAAACTTGAAGTCCCACATGACACCAGTCCAACGGCTCCAGTTCATCGTGCAGTCCTAGATACCCGGGTGGAGAAGGCTTTCCCTCCCGAGGAGAGAGTAGTCCGCTTGTAACAGATGGTGGACTTATTTCGGAACAATGCCACTCTACTAGCGGCCTCCTTCCTCCACCTTCTAGGCCTCATGGCTTCCTGAATTTTTTAAAAGTTCTTTTTATTTTTATTTGAATATGGTTTTCAGATAACCTTTACAAAATTCAAACCTGTTAAAACATACAAAAAAAGAAAAAGCGAATGAAAAAGTAACAATTTGACGAAAGTTACACTTTCAGCAATGTTTCTTCATATTCCAAGCAACTGTTTCTTATTAAAATAAGACAATACACAGTTGTGTTCTTTCCTCCTGTTTACGCAAAGACAGTATCTCCCCAGTAGGCAGCAGATTCAACCTTATCCTGAAGAAATTACTTGTCACTCTCCTGTCAGGAAATGTTACTAAATATTTTGAGAGATACCCCAGACTTTTCTCCATTGATTGAAAAGAGTTAGGGTTAGTTGCATTTCTTACTTTAGCATTTGTATTTATCCAGTCAAAACGTCCCCCATGCTGTCTTTCCTATTTAGGGGGGGGGGGTGTTAATCAATGTCTCAATATTTGAGTCTATGTTAACTAGAAATTATTTTACTTTCAAATCTAGTTGAAACAATAGTCTAAATCGTGAACATGCCAGCTCCCTATTAATATCACCATAGAGTGTGTTGCCATCTGCAATAATAATCTGCCTATAAAGCAAAATCAGTTTCCCGTTTGCATGGAAACCCAGTGAGGACAATCCCAATTCAAATCTCAGGTTTCACGATCGTGTGCACAATGGAATTCCAAGAACTTGTCTCCAGACAAGAGCCTCTATTTTTGTCCCAATTACTGTTCCAAAGCAAAGGTGTTGCTTCAAGGCCATACAAAATAATTGGTACCTCCTTTGCCTTGAAAAATGTAATCAACAGAATTATTGAGAACGTGCAATACTTATTATAGAGTTTTTTCATTTGAGGGACAAATTGTAGGGCCTTCCGTTCTACTTGTGAATCCACTTTATATAATGCCTGTGAGCCATATATCATATACCCCAGATAAGTTAACTCCTCCACCCGAGGAATTCTAAGGGAATCCAGTGCCCAATTTGCATACTTAACCTTCTTGTGGTGATGCTTGAACACCAAAATCCTAGATTTTGCCAGGTTAATCATTAGTCGTTCTCCCTAGTGCAGTAGCCAAGTTTTGTTAATAGGCGCTGCAGGCCTATCCCCATTTTATGAAGAAGCACAATGTCATCTGCGTAAGCCAATCAGTGGAGCCTCCTTCCATTGATATTAGGACTGGCCAACGCAGATGGCTCCAGGTAGTTGCCTAAATCAGCTAAATATAAAATAAAAAGAAGGGGCGCTCCCAGACAACCCTGCCTCACTCCTCTCATCTCCGATAGGTTTCCATGCTCGTCCAGCCAGACTCTGAGTGGTATCTCTGTGAAGCTTGATCAACATTTCCAAAAGTGAACCCCATCTCTTCAATTTGGTCCAGAGATGAACTCTATCGACCATGTCGAAAGCCTTTGACAGGTCTACCCATGCTCCATAAAGTGGGACTTCATTCTTCTCTGTTGAGTTTTCACTAGCCAGATTTAGAACAAGGCTGTTCAATGTAGTTGAAAGGCCCTGTCTAAATCCAGTTTGGTTACAGGGCCAAATCAGGGACAAGTTTACCCATTTTGTAATTTCGCTCAGCAATATTTTCAGAAAGATTTTACAATCTGTATCTAGAAGGGTGGTAGGCGATAATTCACCGGATTCGCCCGATCTCCCCCCTTAAAGAAAGGTATGATTATTGCCGTTTTCCAAGAGTGAGGAAACCTACGTTGCTCAGGAATACCCTTAAACAAATGGGTAAGAAATTTTGACCACATACTCGGGTCATTTCTAAGAACATGGAAGGTATGTCCGTTTGGCCCTGCCGCCCTAGACGCAAAGGATTTGACAATGATTTCTGAAATATCCCCCTCCTCAAGGGGCAGGTACTAAGAGGACTCATGACACACTTCCGAGATCTCTAGCCGAGGATTCTCAATATTCTTGGATAAATATTCAAACTCTTTGATTCTGGAACCAAATTGCAGAGGGTAACGGCATAATTGTTTCCAATTGGCCCACAACTGACCAAAAGCTTCTTGAATTATTTTCACTGATCAGCCTCAACATCCGTTCTCTGTCAAGTTGTGAGCGGGACATCTTTCGATTTACAGACCACTGCTTATAATACTGACATACTTTTTTTGCTTCCAGTTTAAATATTTCCATAAATCTAAGCTCTCCTTTTTTTTTCTCTCGAGTTTCTTCATCGAAGCAATGCATATAGGCTTTCTTCTGTCCACTGGGTGAAACACTAAGAGGAAGAATTGACCAAATAAAGTTATTAAAACATTCCTGCTGACAATTTTCCATCCAAACTGAAACAAGAACTTTTTCTAGTTTTCTATTTACTCTTTCTCCATCCTGCCTATATTTCACAAGTCTCCGCTTTCCCTTATGGGTGCTGAATTATTCTAGTGCCAGAGGCTAGGTTGCACATGAGATCACTGCAATGGTAACTGACAGATGAGTGGTCTCAGTACCTCGGCACACTCTCAGATCTCCTCAGAGTGTCTGCGTCAGTGGTCAACTATCTGTCCTGGTGGGCAGACCGCAAAAGTCTTTTGGAAGGGGAACCCTTCTGGCCTCCTTGGCCTCAGACTCGAGTGGTCACGGATGCATCCTTGAACGGTTGGGGCGCTTACTGCGAGGATCTGCAGGTGAGAGGCCTCTGGTCAATAACGAAAGCCAGGTGGCACATCAACAGGCTGAAGTTACAAGCTATGGGGGCTAGCCCTGAAAGCGTTTGCCCCATCTCTGAGAGAAAAGCAGGTCCTGGTCCTCACTGACAACACGGTGGCAATGTACTACCTCAACAAGCATGGCGTGCACTCCCGCATCCTCTGCACCAAGACGATGATGCTTTTGGTTCTGGTTGCTGGAGAACAGAAACTCGGTCTCGGTAGTTCATCTGGCGGGCACAGAGAATAACTTGGCGGATGCTCTGAGCAGGCAGAGCACAGTCTCACACGAGTGGGAAGTGTGCCAGGAAGTCCTAGAGGAGGTCTTCTCTCTCTGGGATACCCCAGCGGTGGATCTGTACGCAACACGGTCCAACAGGAAATGCAAACTGGTCTGCTCAAGGGAATTCCCAGCGAAGGGTGCACTGGGGGACGTGTTTCTTGTGGATTGGACCTACCCTCTGCTTTACGCATTCCCTCTGATTCCCGTCATTCCATGGGTTCTCCGGAGGTTGAAAAGGTCTCGAGCGACCATGATCTTGATCGCCCCAGACTGGGCGAGCAGAACGTGGTACTCTGACCTCTTGGATCTGTCTACCTCACTGGTTGCCTCGGCGCCCGGATCTCCTAACCATTCGGAAGACTGGATACTCAATCCGGCACCGGAATCCCTGAACCTCCATGCGTGGCTCTTAATAGGATGTGATATGACTGTGACCTCTCCGAGAAAGTGCTTGAAGTGTTGCTGGCTGCACGCACCACCAGCTACAAGACTTTTGTATGCGTGCAGATGGAGAAGATTTGAGGCGTGGTGCAGGGAACGCGAGACTGACCCCATCTCTTGCCCCACCACCACAGGGATGGAGTTCCTTCTGTCACTTGCCCCTATGGGCCTTCAAATCAACATATGGCGGCCTTGTCAGTGTACAAGAGATCCCCGTATCAAGGTTTGTTTTTTACGATCCCGGTAATGGCCCAATTCCTGAAAGGCCTTGTAAATAAGTTATCCCGCTAACTCCCATTGTTGTCCCAGATTGGGATCATAAGCTGGTTCTTATCCTTTACGGCTTCTCTCGCAGAAAACCGCCTTCTTGTGGCTATTACATCCACTACCCGTGTGAGTGAGCTACAGACCTTATTCTGTAAGCCACATTGCTTGCGCTTTTTCCGGGAGACAGTTTCACTCAGGGTAAGGCCTGGTTTCCTTCCCAAGGTTGTATCAGAATTTCACTTGTCACAGTCCATCGACATTCCTGTCTTCTATCCTCTCCCTCACCCTTCTAAGCAGGAGGAACGGTTCCATCGTCTTGACCATAAGAGGGCGTTGAGTTACTATGTCGCCAGGACAGCTGACTTTAAGAGAGCTGACCAGCTCTTTGTGTCTTTCTCCTAAGCCCGTAAGGGCCTGACCATACCTAAGCAGACTTTATCCCGTTGGATAATTCTCTGCATAGATGAGTGTTATCAGCAGCTGGGAAAGATTTACCTGCAGGCATCAGGGCCCATTCCACAAGGGGGGGGTCTCTGCATTCACTGCATTGCAGAGGGGGGGTCCCTGTCCGGGAGATTTGTTGCGCTGCAACATGGTCATCTTTGCACACCTTTGCAAAACACTGTATCCCGAAGGTGGCTCGTACTTCTTATGCAAGTTCTGACAAGGCAGTGCTGCAAAACCTTTTGATACAATTTTCTGCCCTTCTCCATTTGTTACTGCTTTGGGAGTCTATCAGAGGAGGAATCTGCGGAAAAAAGCAATCCATTGAAGGAGAAATGACCTTACCGTAATGTTCTTTCTATGGATTCTTCTCCCACAGATTCCTCATCTCCCCTCCCATCCATCTCCGCTGAAAGTCGTTGGTTGGTGCGCATCTTTCTATTTCACCTTGATTTAGTGATGGTCCTCTGTGTCCGTTTTCTACATTAGTGTTCTTTTTCAATTCCTCCTTTGGAGGTCTATATTACTTTCTTTTAAAGGGCTCATTAGCCCGTTTGTTCTCTGTTTTCCTACGCAGTGTGTGGTGCTCTAGAAGAAAGGGGGAACTGAGGTTTGGGCGTAGTGACGTGGTACTTATACGATGCCTGACGTCACGCCTGGAGCCAATGGTCAGACGCTGAGCAAGATGGATTGATGGTCGATGACCGGGTCGGGGTACACTACGCCCCTATCGAAAATATTACGAAGCAGCAGAGCTTGAGGGAATATCTATCAGATGAGGAATCTGAAGAATCTACAGGAGAAGAATTCATAGAAAATACATTACGATAAGGTAATTTCTCCTTCTGGATTTGCAGCATCTGAACTTGTTCACATGCAAGGAAAAGTTCAAGATGGTTACTTTAGCCCAGGTCCTGCAAGCCCTCGTTCTGCAGCATTGGGTGGTTTCCATGGATCTTCAGGAAGCCTACTTCCATGTGCCAATTCTTCTAAGGTGCAGGACGTACCTGAGGTTTGTAGTGGGCCAACATCTTTAACAGTTAAGGATCCTGCTGTTCGGTCCTCCTTTGCCGCCCAAGGGTTTCAGCAAGCTGCTGACAGTGGTAGTGGCTTGCCTAAGTAGAGAAGACATCCATGTCTTTCCCTACTTGGACGACTGGCTCGTCTGAGCTCACTCCCCAGAGGTAGTGTCGGAATATCTTCTCCGCACATGCACTCTATTGCACAGTTTGGGCTTTTCTTTGAACTTCAGAAAGTCTCAGGTTCTGCTGTCCCAGTCTCTCGGATTCATCAGGGAAGTCCTTCACACTTGCCTGGGCAGACATTGCCCACCCGAGGATCGAGAGGTGATCATCTTTAGAATGGCTAATGTCCGGCCCTCAGCTTTCCTGCACCTTTTAGGGCCTCATGGGCTCCTACAGCATTGTGGTGCAGAAGCAAGTGTGCACATGAGATCACTTCAGGGGCTTATCCGTTGCCAATGGTTGCCGTTCCAGGGCCACATGTCGGACCGTCAGCAGGTATCGAAACAGGTGACACAGAATGTCACGTGGTGGGCTGTGCAGGACAACCTGCAGAAAGGCGCATTGTTTCGTCAACATTGGCTCCAGGTGACAGTGGTCACAGATGCATCTCTCTGTCTGGCTGTGGCACTCACCTGTCAGACCTGATGGTGAGTTCTCGAGAACACATCAACTTGCTGGCGATCAAGCTGGGCCTGGTCACTTGCCGCCCCTCTGTGAAACACAAGACTCTGCTGATTCTTACGGACTGCAAAGTGACCATACACTAGCTTAACAAATGAGGTGGCATGGGGGTCCTTGCCTCTTTGCAGGGAAGGAATCAGGCTGTGGTTCTGGACTCTGGCAAACAGTTTCTCTCTGATGGTGGAATGTCCTAGTCAGTGTGCTTTGGTGGATGCGCTGACAGTTAAGTGGACTTTTGACCACCTATATGCGTTCCTGCCGAGCCCCATAATTTCACTGATTCTCCTGAGACTGCGCCTGTTCGGGACCTCAATGATCATGATAGCCCCAGACTAGGCCTGAAGAACGTAGTATCTAGAGTTGCTTGATATGTCCATCTGCCCTCCTTGTAGTCTTCCAAGGAGAGTGAACTTGCTCTCTCAATCCGAACCTCGGCAGCCTGAACCTTCATGCTTGGCTACTGAGAGGCTTTGATGCAGGGAGTGGGTCTTGTCCGATGATATCCTCAATGTGCTCCCTTTAGCTCCGAGGCCCGCTACGAAATCCATTTTAAGTCTGCAATATCGTACAAATTCTACTTGGTGCCAGGAGAGGGACCTGGATTCCTTTTTCCTGTCCCTTATGTTGGATTTTCTGCTATCTTTAGCCCAGGCTGGTCTGCAGATTGCCACTGTGAAGGGTTACCTCGCTGCTATTTCAGTGTTCAAGAGATCCCCAGAACAGGGCATGTTTTTCGCCATATGCACCGTTATGCAGTTCTTGCAGGGGTTGTGTAACCCGTTACCTCCCCGCCACTTGGTGGTTCCGGCATTGGATTTGAATTTAGTTTTAACATTTCTTATGGGTGCTTCGCTTGAGCCCCTTCCTGTCCTATTAGGTTGGTTACCCTTGCAGTGATTTTCTTGGTCGCCATCACTTCCGCAAGATGAGTGAGTGAGCTCCAGGCATTGTTTAATTTACCACCTTAGTTGGTATTTTCCAAAGGAAAGATGACTTTGAGAGTTAGGCCCTCCTTTCTGCCGAAAGGTGGTTCTCGGATTTCCATCGCTCTCAAAAGATCCATCTTCCTGTGTTTTATCCTCTGCCTCACACTTCCAAGACATAGGACCTGGTACGGGCCTTGAAGTTCTAAGTGTCTCGTTCGGGAAGCTAGGAAAGATGACCCGTTTTTCATTGGTTGTGCTGGTCTCGTGCTGGCAGAGCAGTCACCAAGCAGACCCTGTACAGATGGATCGTTTTCCTCATCTTGTAGTGCTATGATCAGGGTGGAAAGGATGGGCCTGAGCGTCTCGGAGCTCACTTTACCAGGGGAGCGGTTACCACCTCTGCTCTTCAGCGTGCCGGCCTGGACCTTTGCCAGGCATCAACAAGGGCATATTTGCTAAGCATTATTGCTTGCATTCCCTTTCGGGCCACAATGCCTGTTTTGGTTGGGGAGCCCTCCAGAGTTTTCTAGTTTAGGTGATGTTCTTGCTTCCTCCCTCCTCCAGGTTCACGTACTGCTTTGGGAGTCAATTGTAGATGGGGAATCTGTGGGAGGAAAAAATCCCTTAGAAGAACAAAGTACTTAACTCTCTGTAATGTTCTTTGTGATGGATGTTTCCTCGCACTGATTCCTTATCGCCCTCTCTACCTACCCAGCCCTCTTGTGGGAAGCTAGTTCATTGGTTCCAAGGTCCCTCAGCTTCAGAAAGTAAGGAGAAAAGTGTGTAACTGAGGCTATGGGGCGCAGCACCGCTATATATACTAGCCCCAACGTCCTATACAGTGCAGGGCACTTATAGGCGTCGGACAGAGCCGATGGAGAGCCGTGCTGTGCCTCTACCACATTCAACTTTCTCCAACGTCTTGTCACCAGTACGATTGCTGGGTGTATGATGCATTTGAAAATCAAATAAATGAATCTGAAATCTAGTTAGGAAAGATTTCTCTTTATGCAACTTTCCCTCCATATTCTATAGAACCCCATCGGTTTTGCTTTTGCTGGGTCTGGCATGGATTCACATGTTCATGAATATTCCCTGTTGTCAGGCTGGGAATCCTCGGTAAAAGAAAAAAATCAGTTTCGTTTCTGAACTGTCTTTCCCCTAATAACCAATCACTGGTCTCTGGCTCATACTGCCCCAGCCAATGACTGCCCTCTACCTAAGCCCCTCCTCAAGCAGCCATCTTCAGATTTTTACAGCAGGTTCAAGTGTTGGGAGTCCTTGTGCTTGGCTCTCGTGCTTTTACTGCGTATTGTGTTTTTTTCAAAGCATTTACTCTTATTTTTTCAGTCAAATCGAACCTAAAGCTCCATCGGTTCATCTTCTGATCAACGGGGACCCATTTCGGAGATCTCCACGCCCTTCAAGGGCGAATTTACATCGAATTTCATTTCTTGGAGGATTCCAGAAGATCTTGGAGGCCTACCCCTTTTGGTCATGGCCTTCAAGGAGGATGGCACCTCACGGTGCCTCTACTGCCTGCACGTAGATAAATCGCGCGTTGAGGAGGCCTGTGCGTTCTGCAAGGTCATGTCCTCCTGTACTATGAAGGACCGTCACAAGCGACTCGCTGACTGGCTCGAGTTGAAGAGCCCTGCGCAGGTGAGCCCCGGCAACATACTTCTATGAAGAGAAAATCTGAGCGGTCCTCTAAGACCTTTGAGGGCGCTCGGGCGACGGGGGCCCAACACAAGGGAAAGCACTGCGGGTCCGCGGGCACAGGGAGCACCGTTGGTATAGGCTACTCTGCTGCCAGGCTGGGCGCAGCATCACCGACACCATCAACCACGAGCCAATGCTCCGGCTCGATGAAAAGGAAATCGGACAACCCGGGTAAGCTTCTGGAGAAGGCCCGGTCGGTTCCGACAGTGAAAGCCTAGGGAGAGCGAAGCGATGGCCCTCCCCCCACAGAGAATGCCTCGGGCGCGCCTAAGGTCGCAAAGTCCCAGGTTCACCAGGCTAAGGCTTCTATTCAGGGAGTAGTAGCGTCCCTGGCGAAGACCGCAGAGGCTGCCCCAGTGGAGATGACTCCCCAAGCCATGAGTTTCCCTGCCCAGCCGGAGGGAATTGTCTTTCACGCCCATCGAGAAGACCACCGTGAAACCCATGGGCGAGAAGAAAGGGGGGGGGGCACGATAGTCCTGCCGGACTCGGATATCTCCTCCGAGGATGAGCTTTCGGGCCTCAAGTCAGTTCTTGACCAGAAGTTCAACGAGGTCAAATCCTACGGAAGGCTCCCGACGAGGCGGACGTGGAGAGTGGCAGAGGAGATGAGGAGGAATGGCAGATCAACGAGGAACCGGAGGACACTACGCCGCTGCCGACGCTCCCGTCCCAACCGTTACCACCACCGACGGACAGGTCGGAGGACATCTTATTAGCCTTGCACACACTGTGCACAGAGATAAGGACACGGATGCCTTTGCCTCCGGCAGGCGATCTAGCTGCGCCTGGACAGTCGGGGAGCCCTCCATCCAAGCAGAGGTGGGTCCACCCCCCCCTTTCTATCCTTCACCTCCAAGCGAGGGACTAGACGGAGACAGACGGCGGCGGCGGCGACGACGGAACTGATCTCCCGTCGCCCCACCCCGGGCTTCTCCTCCCAATGAAATTGGCTCCTTTCACGCCATGATTGCTAGGGCCTCAGAGCTTTGTCAGCTATGCCTTGAAGAGCAGAAGGAGGTATTTCTTTATCAATGACGAGAGGCCAAGAGGAAGACCGTGCTCTCGGTCCCGCTGTTGGACGACATCTGGGACGAGGGGTTGGCCCTCCTGAAGAACCCATCCTCGGCCCCGGTGAAGTTGGACCGGTACGAGAAAAAGTACCGGGTTCCAGACTCTGCTCTGATGTGCCTCAGAGCGCATCCGTCCCCGGACTCGGTGGTCTCCACGTCGGCCAAGAAGAAATCGGCTGGAGTGGCAGGACGGCATCGACTTCCACTTCCCCGCTGGACAGCGAGGGGAAGAAGCTGGATACCATGGGACGTCGGGTCATCTTGTTGGCAGCGACGACAATAAAGGTGGCCAACGCTCTCGCAACCCGCTACGATAGGGAGCTGTGATTTAAAATCCCTCCTCCTGGACTTCCTCCCAGAAGACAAGAGGGCGGAAGCCCTTGAAATATTGCAAGAAGGTGAGGTGGCTTCGGACCATGCCATCACATGGCCACAGACATCGCTGACACCGGCCTCCGCCAGATGGGCAACGGCATTTGCCTTCGCTGAAGGGGCAGGCTCAGGGCCACCGACTTCCGTCAGGACGTTCAGACGAGGGTACCGGACATGCCCTTCGACGGTAACAACTTGTTCGGCAAGGCAGTAGATGAGTCGCTGCAGGCCATCAAGGCAGACACCGTGACGGCCGTGCCTTGGAACGTTCCATCAACGACGGCCGTTCTTTCAGCAAGTCTCAAGGTGCCTCCAAAGGATTCGGCGGCAGCTCTTCCTCATACCGTCAGGCGGCCCGTTCTTCATCACACGAAGCCTACATACGGCGCAACAAGGCCGGTGGACATCTCTGTTGTTGCTAAGGGGCCCAAAGTGGTAAGGCCTCGGCGAAGCAGGACTGAACCGGCTGTGACGTCGGGCCCCCACCTGTGCACCCCGGTGGGAGGCCGGCTGGCAAAGTTCGTCGGCGCGTGGAAATCCATCTCCACCAACTGTTGGGTGCTGGATGCCCTGGCCCACGGGCACACTCTGGAGTTCCAAAGGAAGTGTCCCCGTTTTCCACCTGTGGTCAGGAAAGAAAACCACATTCCTCAACTACTTCTAGAAGTAGGAGCAATGCTAAACAAGGGCACGATAGAGTTCGTCCCGATGAGGCTCCGGGGTTCTGGAGTATACTCATGTTACTTCCTCGTTCGAAAGAAGACTGACGGCTGGCGACCCATCCTAGATCTCTGCTGCCTCATCAAATACATAAAATCCCAGAAATTCCGGATGGTCACCGTTCAGCATGTGCTGGGACAGCTGGAAGAAGGGGACTTCCTGTCGTCGCTGGAACTGAAGGATGCTTACTTCCACATCCCCATTCACAAGGGGCATCGAATGTTTGTTCGCTTTGTGTTTCAAGGACGGCACTACCAGTTCAAGTCCCTCCCCTTTCGTCTGAAGTCTGCACCAAGGGTCTTCACCAAGTGCCTGACACCGGTGGCGGTGCGGCTGCGCCTGCAGGGGATCCACGTCTACTCCTACCTGAACGATTGGCTCATCCGAGCGAAGTCAAAGGAACTCGCCATCGGAAACACAGCGAGGGCCGTCCACCTACTCACGGAACTGGGGTTCTCGATAAACTATGCTTGGAGCCATCTCAGGACGCCCAGTTCCTGGGTGCCAGACTCAACACAGTGGCACGTCTAGCCGCACTGTCGGAGGACAGGATAAAGGCCATCCTGGGCAAAGTACAACGGCTGTTGACCATGAAGGTTGCCAGGGTGAGGTCCATCAAGTCCCTGCTCGGCATGATGTTGTCATGCATCTACCTCATTTGGCTGTGCAGACTGCGGATGCAGCCGCTGCAGGTGTTCCTCGACGCCTGTTGGGTGTAGACGGGAAGCTTCGAGGACAAGATCGCCCTCAACGACAGCTTCCGTCAGGCGGTTCTATGGTGGGAGGTCCGCGCACATCTGGTGGCGGGCACGGACTGCCAGACTCCGGCGCATCAGGATACGGTGACAACGGATGCCTCCCTGGAGGGATGGGGGCGCACACACCGGAAATCTCCACGCAAGAGGCCTTTGGCTCCCAGAGGAGAAGTTGTTGCACATCAATGTCCTGGAGCACCAGGCCGTGTTTTGGGCCCTCAAGTCATGCCTCCCGTCTCTCAGGGGCACGGTAGTGCGGGTCTTCACTGACAACACCACGACAATGTTCTACATTCGGAAGCAGGGGAGCGCCAGATCCCCTGCTCTCTCCAAGGAGAAGCGCAGGACCAATGGCACTGGGCTGTCGCCCAAAGGATGTTCCTGGTACCCTTTCATCTGGCAGGAGTGAAAAACACTGTCACAGACTCACTCAGCAGGGAGCTGTGCTCTTTCGACGAGTGGAAACTTCGTCAGGATCCGGTGGACCTACTGTTTCGACGATAGGGCAATCCCCAGATCGATCTATTCGCGACGGCGACAAACTCCAAGTGCCGGAGGTTTGCCAGCAGGTTTCCCCTGCCGGGGAGCATAGGGGATGCATTCTCCTTCCTATGGGACGGCCTGTTTCTCTGTGTTCCCACCGTTGCCGTTGCTCCTACGACTCATCAGTCAACTCAGACGGTCCCGTTGCAGGATGATCCTTGTCGCCCCGGCGTGGCTGAGGCAGATATGGTACCCGGACCTTCTGGACATGTCGGTGTCCCCTCCACCCTCCAGTCAAGCTTCCGGCGGACGCAGATCTTCTCACCAGGGAAGGAGGTGCGATCCTGCACCATGACCCGTCGTCGCTGAACCTCCAGGCCTGCATGTGCTCCTGCAGTGCTAGAGTTCGGAGGATACGAGATGCCGGCGGATTGCAAGGAGGTACTTGCCAAGGCCAGGGCTTCTTCCACTCTTAAGTGCTAAGGAAATAAATGGAAGAGGTTCACCGCCTGGTGCCGTGCACAGAAGATAAACCCTCTATGGATTACGGCCCCTCAAGTGCTGCCGTACTTGCTGTCGCTGGCCATGGCGGGGCTGGCGCACGCCTCTCTCAAGATCCATCTGGCGCTATCTCCCGCTAAACCAGTACTCAGGGACGATCATTGCTTTGGTTGTATCATCTGGTTAAGGAGTTCATGAAAGGACTTTTGCGCTCGTTCCCGCTGGTGAAGGCTCCGTCCCCGGCGTGGGAGCTCAATGTGGTGCGGACCAGGCTAATGGGTCCCCCGTTCGAGCCTCTGCATTGGGCACCTCTGAAATTCCTGTCGTGGAAGACGGCGTTCCTGGTGGCCATCACCTCCGCACGACGACTGGGAGAGATCCAGGCCCTCTCCTGTAAGCCTCTGTACTTGACTTTCCACGCAACAAGGGTCGTGCTGAGGACGCACCCCTCCTTCATGCCCAAGGTGCCGTTGGACTAACATCTTAACAAGCCCTTGGTGTTACATTTTTCTTTCCGTTGCCTTCGTCGCTGGCTGAGAGGACTTTGCACTCGCTGGATGTGGCTAGAGCGCTGAAGTTCTACGTGGACCGCACAAAGAGTTTTCTTAAGAATTCACAGTTGTTTGTGAACTTTGGCCCTGTGAACTGGCGGAAGGCCCTCTCCAAGGCCTACATTTCCAGGTGCCTCTCCGGCTGCATCGCACACACCGTCACCGGTTGGCAAACCGACCGTTGCCTGGCCGTCCGAGAGCCCATAACCAGAGGGATAGCTGCAATTATTGCGTTCCTGTCTTGTGTGCCCCTGCTGGACATTTGCAGGGCTGCTATGTGGAGGTCGATGCACACCTTCATGAAATTCTACTGCGTCAACCGGGATTCCAGGGAGGAGTACAAAGTCGGCCAAGCAGAGCTGCGCAACCTGTTCGCTTGAAGGTGAGCCTGGTGAGGAGGTAAGTTCCATGTCATTTAATCACGGGATGTTTTTTTCACAGGCTTTTTTACAGCTGATTTTTTAACAAAAAAAACTAATCTCATTTTTTTTTTTTTTTAGGGGTGGGTCCCTCCCAACCCCCATCCCATTTATTTTTTTAATATATCCCCAAACACCCACACCCAATATATATATTTGTCCAATTTCCCCCCGCCCCCAAATTTGATGAGAAAAAACATCCCGCGAAGAAAGGATGTTGTACCGAGGAGGTAAGAGATGCTTAATGTTGAGCCTTGCCACCTCCCGTGGTTGTGCATCGGTGTATTGCTATGTATTCCTGTATCCATGAGCATGTGAATCCATGCCAGACCCCATGCTGGAGAAGGAACAAGTTACTTACCTGTAACTGTTCTCCAGCGTGGGTCTGGCATGGATTCACATGCAAACCCTCCCGCATACCCCTCTGCGGCTCTTCTCTTGGTCCTACTGCCACTTTCCGTGCTACCAAATCTGAACATGGCTGCCTGAGTAGGGGCTAAGGTAGAGGGCAGTCTTTGGCTGGGGGCAGTATGACCCAGAGACCAGTGATTGGTTATTAGGCGAGAGACACTTCAGAAACGAAACTGAAACTGATTTGCTACCACAATTGCCATATTCTAATAATATTGTGAGGTTAGTAGCCAGAGCCACTCTGTCAGAGCCAAGGACAAGTTATAAGAATTAGGGACATATGAAACAGCCATATGTCCACCACACACCCTTACTAAGCTCACAATATTGTTAGAATATGGGAATTGTGGTAGCTTTGATTCATTGAAATCGTTGACTTTCACAGAATGTTGTTTTATGTGATATCTTGTGTAAACAAAATGCATTTTTGTCTTTTTTATATGGAAATTGTTCCGAGTGTTTTTATACTCATTGATTAGAAAATGTTTATCTCTATTGTTCCTGTCTTGATCTAGTGATTGACATGATTGGTAGCACCTGTTGCAACTAGACACACCTAGTGCGTGTGTAGGTGGGTAGCTGTTTAGTGGCATTTCTTGTTGTATATTCTTTCAGTCTAATACAGGGCTTGTGTGTGGGGGTCTCAGGAAATGGGTAGGAACTGTCTGGTACTAATTCACATACTGGTGACTGAATGTTTGGTGTGCATACTTTCATGAGGCCCACAGTGGTCTCTGATTTGACCACTGCTGGTTTGCATGATTGGGGCAGATCTTGCCGTTGGAGGTCTGAGTCTGAACACTCATGTGACTTTGGATAAGAAGAGCATCCTACAGCTGTGCCTCAGAGATCGTGGACAAATCCTACAAAGAGCCAAGTATCCTGCGTTGTTGAGGTTGAGTGAAGACTGTGGACCTGACTGAAGAAGACCTAGCGTCCAACTTCTGCTGCTGTCCCCGAAGAGTCCTGTCTGGCAACTGATCTTTAGAAGTCCTTTGGTGAAGCTTCGACCCTGGGAGTGGAGGGAACATGCCTTCGAAGGTGTCCCTGAGCCAATCGGTGCCTGACCAGCTCGAGGTTTGGGCTACCGCTCTGCAGACGTTGCCGTTTTGGGCACTGTCAGGTTGTCCTACAGAGGTAGTCTGTGCTAAATGTTGGCGCTCCAATGGACCCGAGATACGAGGCTGACTTCAACCGGGACAACTGTCAACTGCTGTCACCCAACAACTGGGACAATCACCAGAAACTGCTTTCCCGCATCCAGTTGTGTGCTGAGAGGAGGCCTGCACCCGAGTGAACTGCAATCTTCAACAGAATAATGTTGCACCAGCATCTGTGGTCGACAAGAAGAAACGGCTTGAAACAGTACCTTTGATGACCCTCTGAAGACATGCCAAATGTCAAGAGAAAATGGGACTTTGGAGGTGGGGGTGAGTTAATGTTTTACTTAACTGAACTCTTATATCCCCTTTTGAAAGGTTTTCCTACCTTTTGAAACTTTTACATTAGTTTGGCTTTGCCATAGCTTGTTCGTGCAAGCACTCTGAAAAGTGGGAAAAAATGTATTCTCAAGAATACTGTCTTATCTAACCTTTTGACCCATGTCCACGTCCCTATGAACTCTCCCCAAATGTTTTGTTGACTTGCAATGCAGTGCAGAATCGTTGTGAACTTTGGGCACAAGTGCCCATACAACAAAGGGTTGGACTTATGAAGTTAGGACTGTAAATCCTGTGGACATTTGGTGCTATCTGTAACCATTTGCCTTTCCTTTCCAGTATTGTGGGGACAAGCAGGGGAATTATTGGATTGTGTTGCACCAACCTAAGTGTATATATGTTGTAGATTATTTTAGTACTGTGTGACAATATTACTTGTTAATAGTCTTTTTACATGCTTTTTCTGGGCCTATAAGTGTTACTTTTATAACGGTCTAACTTTAATCCTCAGTGTTTAAATCTGTGGACGCATTGTTGACCCCTGACCCCAACCAACCTTATTTCCTGTCCTTAAACATTATGGGCCTCAGTACGTGTTTGGTGGTAATTCAGTGCTGATTCCACTGAATTACCGCGAAAATCATTTAATGTTACCGCCACTTTGTCCCGTGGGTTTACCACGCGATTATATGTGGTGGTAGGGCGGTGTTAGTCCCCATTAATGGATTGCACAGGACTCCACTCGGGTTTTTTGGTGGAATTACCACCAGTGGAATTACTGAGTAGTAATTATGCTGATTATTGAAGGAAAAGTGGAGGATTTACCCCCAGAATCATCCTCCAAGAACCGGCAGAAGTATCACTTGGTAAATCCGCCTGTGGTCATTTATGCCGAAACTTGTAATTTGGCGGTGCAGGGAAAATGGGGGTAACTGAATTACCTTCAGTTTTTTCCCACACTGCCAAACTCGTAATGAGGCCTTATGATTTGAGTTATCATTTATCATCTGTTCCTACAAATGGTAGAGAAGTATTCACACTCTTCAAACATGGAATATGTTGAGGGCTGGAAGTATTATGTCTGAAAGAAGCTGACTAGTTCAAATTGTAATAAACCCCTTTCCTATTTGTTATGTCTCTTTTAATTCAGTCTTAGTGGTTGGCATAGCTTCTCTCTATTGTGTTTATTTTAGGGTAGGTCCACTTCTAAACCAGAATATACCATCATCCGTTGTCTTCGGAATCCAAGTTGGTAACCCACTGTAGGACGTTTGGAAAATCTCTGAATTCCCCTCGCGGGTGTTGCTTCGACTACATATGTAAGGAGTTTATAAAGTAATGTAATACCAGAGAACTTCATTCAAAGCCCCACTCCCCCATAACCATTTAAGGCTCCAGAAAAAAAGTAGACCAATGAAAAGATCTACATCAGGCACACAGGATGAGGAGCTAGTGACCATTTGCAGAACAGAGGAGACACATACATTTTGATGGGTTGACAGAAAAAAATTGACAGAGAAATTAATAGTGGAGGCGTAGTATCTAATAAGAAATTATATTGTTAGTGTGACCTGTTGCCCTATGTAATAGGCCAACTTCAGTTGTCTAGTTGTTTATATTCCTCTGGTGTGCAAAGACTTTAATGGAAGTCATAGGGAGGGCTGATATGCCATTGCTCTGATCATGCTGTTTAGTGACGGGAAGTAACGTGAAATGCCGGATTGATGCACACTGTAACAACAGCCATTGCTTCTTGTTGTGGCAGCTGTCTCGCAGTGATACATTGAGCCGATTTTGTATCTGTTGTAACAGAAGACAAGGCACTGTTACGAATCACAGGTATTTGTCCCTTCTCCCCAATGGAGATCCACCAACTTTGAGGCTAGGGTGGTGGGCCCACTGCGCAAGACCCTCTCTAGGGGTATGGGCAAGTGGATCTCAATGGGAGTGGCTCTCACTTAGGGGAAACAGACTCCCTTTCCGATGAGGAAAACCCCTAGGTCCAGTACCATATCTGCCTTTGTGGGACTGCCATCTTTGAAGGCTAATCTGTAATCCTTATATTGGGCATCAAGCAAATTTGGAACAAACCAGAAATACAAAGAAAAAGGACATGTCTCTTTAAAAAGAGACAAGTGCATAACTGGGGCGACTAGCTCTTGGTGAGTGAGAGAGCATGATACGCTGGGGGAAGCCCCATGACATGATTACACCTTGGAGAGTCAGGGCAGAGCGAAGTCTGTGACTGTTAGACCGGCGAGGAATGCCAGACTGAAATGCCTGAGCCCAGAGGAATTCTGCAACGGGAGAACCGTTGCCCAAACTAAAGTCCCGTACCAGATGGCAGCGTGATCGCAGCTGCACCGTGGTGGACAAAGGGCCCAGCGAAAGATGCTGAGAATGAGGGTGAGCAAGTATTCCAAGTAAAATTGTCATAAAAAGGGCATTAAAGGAAGTACAAAGCCTTCAAATATATGCTAAGAGCTACAGGAGCTCATGAAGGAAGTCTCAAGAGACCATATAGAGTATTAATAACCCCAGCATATAAAATACCTATTGAAGGAGATAGCAGCTGAAATAAAAGCAAGAAGAGAAATGACCACGAGAAGAGACATTCTTTTGGCCACGTTTCAGTTTTTAGGGTCAGGTAGAATTAGGTTTGGGATGGAGGAGATTTTTTACTTTTGGACTTCTGATGACCGACTAGCATCTTTAGTTGATTTAGATAGTTAGGGTGATCCCTTTAGTAATAGAGAAAGATGGGCCTTTTTACCTATAATTTCATTAAAGAAATGTAACGTGTCCTTAATGTGTCGTCCTCCTTCTTTTGACCCGGCACCGCATTCTTTTATGCTCTGATAAAGGTGATCGCCCCACGACGCCAACCAGAGAGTACATTTTTGAGGTTAAAAATGTTTTTGCAATATGTTGCTGTTGTCCATGGTGCCACTGGTATTTCAATATTTTTAAATAAAGTAATTCCCTGTAACAGTGTTCTGCAACCTTTGGATCTCCTGATGTGTGGGACTACAATTCCCAAAAGCCCTAACCAGCATAGTCAATAGTAAGGGAGCATTATAGTGGTAGTACAAAACATCTGGAGAGCCTGATGTTGAAGTCCCTTGCCCTGTATGAACATTGAAGTGACACTTAAGCATGCATTCAGACACAGCACTGAGTAGGTTATTCGGAGTGACTATGGTCTGTTGCATGTACCCTTAGAAGGTGTGAATGTTAGATGATAAGAAATAGGAAGAGTGCATATACCTGCATGCTGTGTGAAACAATGGCGACAATCGGGTGACTGTCCTGTATTTTCTTTCTTTGTTGGTAGCACAATTTTAAACCTAAAGGACATTTTAGGCTCCAATTTCCTTTCCCTCTGGTGATTGACCACACTCTCGTTATTGTTGTTACACCCAATGTACCTTTATCAACCAAGAAGCAGACAGGGGCGTAGGAGACAAATCAAATCTGGGGAGGACAGGGGACACCTTGGGGACTTTTCTTTTTCTTTATTGATTGTGTTTTAGTCAAAGAACTCGACTTTTCACAAAATTAAAATAGCAGTGTGTATTAAATTACATATATCATCACTGTACAAAGCAAGAGAAAAGAAAAAAGAAAACGGAACAAAATTAAGAAAAAGAAAAGCAGTTCAGAGTATAAAATCCTTCAATTTGGCGTCTTACTTCCCATGTCAAAAGGCTTTCATGGCCTGAGCATAGCTGGTCCCAAAAATATTGGGTGTCGAGCCACCATTCCTTGTCCACAAATCTCACAAACTTTACAACTCTCTTCTTTACAAGCCATTACACAGAAATAAGTAGCGAATACTGAAATGTGGGCTACTTATTTGCTGTGGCGAGCAGCAAAGAAAAAGGAAGTAGGTCTCATTGCACGTACCTTTTGTGTGCGTGTACCCTGTGTGAATTGTTTGTTCTGGGGGCCATGCCTCTACTTCGTTATTAGCCAAGTAAGTACTCTAAATGCTACACATACAAGATGTTCTTTTAAGTGTACTTTAAAGTGTACTGTTTCCTTCCTATCAGAAAAAAGTGGATAAGTTAATGGTTAACAGCAGGGGTGAACTGCCCTACAGAGAATTCTGTAGATTTCCCGGTAGGCCTGTGCACCCTGGCCCTCTTTTGTGTGGTAACCTATTTTATTTGCACATTTTCTCATAGGAAAAGGGTTGGACTTTCTGAAAATGTTTAATATGGGGCCACTTTGAACATTATTTCCAGGGCCTCTTTTGGTTCGCAGTCCACCCCTGAATTAGTAAACCTCCAGTCTTGTCAAAGATCAATAACCAAAAACACCTTGTTTTTTGGAAACATGGGTAACACTTGGACATGTTTGCAGAACCGGATGAAAGCACCCCTTTCCTAGTAAAGTGCATTGTTGTAATATTGAAGGTCAACATGATGATATACTGATATCGAATTCTCAAGTGCTAAGGGTGCATATGTTGGCCTTGAATTCCTGCTTCGCCCACTCCCGCACTTTGAAAAACGAAGTGGAGACATTTAAGGACCACTTAGAAAACAAACTTTTTTTATTTTTTTTAATTTTTTTTTTGAAACACCAGTCCGCCATGTCTCAATGCGAACATTGTAACATCGGACTTTTATTACAGTATAACCAGATGTATCAAAAAAGTTCCCAAAACTTAGTTCCATGGTGCTACAACCGTCACTTTGAGCCGTTTTAGAACATCCTGGCTAAAACATGTGTATCAAATCAAATTTGTATCGAGTCGTAAAGAGTCCATGTAGTCAACTACGGCACAGCTTAATTTTATACAGTGTCCAGCTGCCGCGTATGACCACCAGTCTCGACTGTTACCGTCCACTGGAGTAAAGCCTCCCAAGTGCATCATCCGTTTGGCAGTGGTTTCTTTGCAACTAGTAAGGAGATGTTCCAAAGTTTCAATTTCACAATGACAGAAGCGGCATATGTTGTCTTTCACTTCTTTAAAGTGAAGGTTCGACATCATTTCTTTTGTATTTACAGCATTTAAGCGGAACCTAAAAAACTGCTCGCGGTGATGTCGAGACGGGCAGTTTTTTAAATAGTTACTTGTCACATTTAGCTTGTGTTCCCCTATTCCAGCATCTAAGGTGGTCTACTGTTAAAGATTTCCACATTACATGAGAGTGTAAAGAGTTTAGTGAGAGTTCGTATCGGATTTGGGTAATTGAAATATAGGTAGGAAGCGTCAAAACACGCCGCCAGAAGATTCCTTCCAAATTTTGCCAGAACGAGACATCTATATTCCAGCCTGACTCTGAACCAAAGGTGATTGCAGGAACCACCTTTTGGGTGTAGAAAATCAAGACTGGTGCAAGGCCAAACTTGCCATAACTTCTGTTCAACAGCTGTCCTTGGATGCGGAATTGAATCATTCGATTGACCATTGAAAAGAAACTTTGCTTTTGAGGCCCTGAAAACTGCCCCAAACCCATAAAACTCTCGGGGTGGGGGGGGGGGGTGTAAATAGGGGGGATTGCTGGTCCGGAGTCTTGTTTGCCAGTAAATCTGCACTTTCGGTTTCCTTTTCTTGCCTGCTTACTGCAGTGCAAGTTTCATTTGGAGCGCTTTCTGGTTCTCCAGAAATGGAGAACAATGCGGCAATGTTTTAAGGCACAAGAAACAAAAGGTCAGGAGGGCCTAGGTGGGATGTGGGGCGGTGGGGAGGGAAAATAGCTAGAGAGCAAGAGTGAGTGAGAAAAAGCACCTGCGCACACCTAAATGCCCGACTGACGGATTCAGGGCCACCTATCACTTTCGAATGGAGTCTGACATGTGACATCTCTGTGACGCCACTGATTGCACACATTGAAAGACATTACCTTAATAATGAACCAGCATTGGCATTGCCAACAGTTTAGGCTTTTGTGTAGACATGGGAATGGTACTTGCTAGGCACTGCCATAGTGGTATTAACTGGGCATTGACGGTAGCAGCTCTAAAATGGAGTACCTTGCCATCTAAGAGCTGTGCCTGGAAACTGCATAATACATATAGACAAGCCAAAACTGTTGGCTTTACCAGTGCTTGTTTTTAACAGAACTTCGGTGAAAGACACGCATAGTGGTAATACATCGAATGTCTGAAGGCAGACCTGGTTAAGACATTTTTATTGCAGCAGCAGGTTTAGAACTCCAACTTATTTTTTTTTATTATTTTTTTATTTTGAAAACAGATAAACAATACAAACCAAACTTGCAGCATTATTTACAACAGACTCGTGAACATCAATTAACGCACGTTACTGCTCCCCAAATCCCCCCTCCCTCAAGAGCTTGTTTGCGTTTCTTGTTCTGTATCCGCTGCGTGTGGCTGAGTATCGCTTCCTTCCGAAGCTGCAGAATCCACTACTGTGCCAAACAGTCCTGTTATTAACATTCTCCAAGCCATCAGGTTACCCACTTCTTCTTCTCTGCACTTGCCTCCTGCCACACCACCGTTTCAGCCTCCGCCCATTTTTGCAAGTCCCGCCACCATACCTCAACCCGTGGCTTGTGGCTCTGCTTCCAGCCCATGGCAATCCTTCTTTTAGCAAGCACACATGCCAGGTCCCTCAGTTTCCCAAGATGTTTAGTATTCCGTGGTCTGGGAAACCCTCCCAACAGGCAGGCCCAGGCCGTATCTATGTTGAGCGTGACCCCTTTATCCGCTAGTTTCCGTGCCACTTCCCCCCAAAAAGCTTCAATCACTGGGCAAGACCAGAACATGTGTGTCATATCAGCATCTTCTTCATCGCATTTTGGGCATGCTTGTCTTTCTGCGTTTACAAACTTAAATATTATCTTTGGGGTCATATAGGCTCTATGCGTTATGTATAACTGTATCTGCTGCAATCTGGCGTTTCTGGACACCTTCTTGTGGTATCCTATAGCGCGTTCCCACATTCCATCGGTCATCTGTGCCCCCACCTCCGCTTCCCAGTCCAGCCTCAAATGAGTCAAATCCTTCCCCACCGGGGTCATCACCATCTCGTACAGTCTAGAGATCTCGTGCCCTCCTTCTGATATGTCATATATTGTTTCCATTAGGACGTCTGGCTCCTCCGCCAGTACAGTCTCTGGCCAGGTTTTACGAATAGTCTGCACTAGCCTAAGATATGTGACATATTGGCCTCTATGCGAACCTGTCTCTTCTCCCAGTTCTTCAAAATCTTTGATAATCCCTTCTTGCCATACATCTCCCAACGTGACCAGCCCAACCGATTCCCAATAGGTCCTAATTATCATTCTGAGTTGGTTGTCTCCCCCAGCTAAGGCGACTAGCGGCACCGGTGGGGAACACGGGCACGGGTTCTCCATCAGTTGGCATACTCTGTGCCACATCTTCCACCCAAGCAACAGCATACCCGGGCGTTCTTTCATTTCGAGTCTAGCCACCCAGATAATCTCATTTAGGTAAAACGGGGTGCAGTCCTGCCCAAACAGCCTAGATTCAGGAGTTACTTCATCAGAGAGACATTTGGTTACAAATTGCAACTGACTAGCTACATAATAGGCCTCAAAATTCGGCAGCTTAATGCCCCCTCTATCATGGAAGTTCTGTAGCTTCCATAGCGCCACTCTATTGCGAGTGCCATGCCATAGGAAGTCCCTGCACATGCTGTTCAGTTTGACAAAAAACGTTTTGGGTATCAAGTATGGTATATTACTAAAGAAATGTAACAGCCTGGGCAGGACCACCATTTTGAGCATCGCCCCCCCGTCCCATCATCGCCAGCGGCAGCTTCTCCCAAAACTTCATACTTGTTCAGATTTTTTTTACAGCCACCTCGGTGTTATGCAAGTGTTCCCCCTCCACCGTATGATACACATCTATTCCGAGGTAGCGGAAGGAATCAGCCGCCCAAGGTACGGACAACACTGGCAACCGTTCCTGAGGGGCTCCTATGTAGCTCCCCAATGGGAACATGCTCGATTTTTGGGGGTTTACCGCTATGCCGGACAGTTCTGCATACTTTTCCATAACCTCTAGAATATACTGAAGATTTTCTTCCGGATATTTCAAATATAGTAGTAAATCGTCAGCATACAAGGATATTAGGTGTTTCTCTCCACCTACCTCAATACCGACCACATCATATTGTTGTCTGAGGTACACTGCCAGGGGCTCCAGGGCTAGAATGTATAACATTGGGGACCAGGGGCACCCATGTCTGGTGCCTCTACTGAGTTGCCACCTCTCAGATATCACCGATCCTGTGTGTACTCTGGCCAGTGGTTCACTGTATAGTAATTTTGCCCACCTAACATAACCCGGCCCCATCCCGTATTCTTCCAGGGCCGCCAGCAACCATGGCCACCTCACTGAGTCAAAAGCTTTGACTGCATCTAGGGACACCACCGCCATTTCCCCCTCGCTCCTGTTTCCCTCTTCAATCACCCGGTGGAGTCGCCTGTGGTTGTGGGTTATATTTCTGTTGGGGACATAACCTGTCTGGTCCGGGTGTATCAGTTTGCTAATAACCCTCCGCAGCCTATTGGCCAGGACCGCCGTCAAGATCTTGCTATCCTGGTTCAACATTGACAACGGCCTATAGGAGCCGCAGCTATGCCCTGACTTGTTGGGTTTAGGGAGCGGCACAATTAATGCTTCTCTGAGCGATTCCGGTAGCCGACCCATCTCAAAAGACTCATTGAGCGTCTCTAGCATAGGGGGGAGTACTTCCACTTTATATGTTTTGTAAAACTCGCCAGGGAATCCGTCCGCGCCCGGGGTCTTGCAGGTGGGCAGCTGCTTCACCACCTCCTCTAATTCCTCTAAGGTAATCGGTGCGTCCAGCTCCACCCTTTCTTCATCACTAATCTTAGGTAACTCCATATCTTTTAGAGTTTCTCTAATCTCCTCCCGATTGTCCTCTCCTCTGTCCTCATATAATGTTCTATAATAGTCCAAGAATGCCTTGTTGACTCCCTCCTGGGTGTCAACCACCTCCCCGTCTTCTCTAGTTATTGTCCTAATCGGGGGCCTGGGGGTTTCACTCTTATATAACCACGCCAACAAGCAGCCAGTTTTATCCCCACCTGCATGTTGCCTCTCGACATACTTCTTGTAGTTAAGGTTGCAGAGCCTTTCCCAAAGCTCTGCGCACCTCTGCTGCAACTCGAGTACAAGTTCTGCATCCCCTCCCGCCCTGTTGCTTTTGCGCTCCAGTTTCTCTTCCGCTTCCTCTAGTTCCGTTAGGACCCCACCCTGTAGGCCTTTTGACTTAGCAATCGCAGCACCCCGCAATACCACCTTAAAGCCTTCCAAGAGCATGCACGCTGAATCTACGATGCCTGTGTTTACCTCAAAGTACTGTGCGATCGCATCCCTGATATCTTCCCTGAAGACTGGGTCTCGGAGCACCTCCGCCCGGAGGCGCCATGTCGGTATCCACGCCCCGGGGGCGGCAGTACTGCCAGCTCAGCACCAGAGGCGAGTGGTCCGACAGGACCCTCGCTCTATAGTCTATTTGGGTGGTCTCTATCACCACATCTGGCGTGGCAAAAAAGTAATCCAGCCTCGTGTGCAGGTGCTGCAGAGCTGAGTAGTGCGAGTACTGTGTTTCATTAGGGTGTTTCAGTCTCCAGACATCCGCCAGCCCAAAGTCATCTAGTAATGTCTGCAATACCCTGGCCGCTGGGGTGGGCCTATCAATCTTCCCATCAGATCTGTCTGCCTTTGGGTTGAGCACGCAGTTGAAATCCCCTACCCAGATAACCGCTCCTCCCATACACGCGCCCAGATGAGTACACAGGGTTCTAAAATACGTCGCAGTGTTTTGGTTGGGGGCATACGTATTTATAATGCACATCTCTCTATTCTCTACCAAAGCCTTTAATATGACCAATCTCCCTGTAACGCTCACCTGATTCCCACGGAGGCGCAGGTCTGGCTTCGAGTGCTGGTGCTTCTTCAATGGTGAAGCGCAGGACCCTGAAGATGGACAGGAAGGGCCCCTCTACTCTGGCTTCTCTGGCTTGCAGGAATATTCCCCTGTGCGTGAAAAGGGAGTATTACCTACTGACTGAGTTATGCTCAAGCCTCCCACTCTCCTCCAGCCCTCCACGATACCCTTCCACGATTCCCTGTGAAGTCTCACCTTAGGGTCAAGAAGGATGAGCTCTCCATCCTGCTTCTGATGCAGGGGCGCGTTGAAACCCAGTTACTTCACTGGATTGAGGATTGATGGGAGTTCAGGTAAGCTTGACTATTCAGGTAAGGCACTGTAAAAGTTCTGCTGCAAGTTCTAAAGTCCAAGCTTAAAAATAATGTTCATTGTCTTGTTGCAGAATGCCGGAGATATGGCGCCGACCTGAAGTGAAACGTGCAGTTCCAGTAAATGACAGGTAAGTTCCGGATGAGCGCTCGGGTAATGTCTTTGCATTCGCTCATTCAATGTCTTTGTCTTTTTTCTCCATAGGGGCCGGGGTCCGGAAAATGCCTGGAAGCGCCAAGACCCGAAATTAAATGGGAATGACCCAACAGAAGTCTTAGAAGGAAACTGAGCTTTTCCTATTCCTTTCCTTCTCTCACCTTGTTCTTGTCTTTTTCTCTCTAGGCTCTGGGAAGTGGCTGTGGATCCGGATGATCGCTGCTGAAGATGGAGGAGTCCAGGATAGGTGAGTGAAATGCAGCGCTGCAGCGATCGTAGCGAAATGCTTTTAAAATGATGTCTTCCTTTTCAGGATCGTCGGTGTGATGTCTCCGTGGTGCTGATTTAGCAGGTAAGGTCTTTTGTCTCCCTTTGCAGGTGACCCAGGATACTGACAGGCGTGGCTGAGGTCCAGATGCAGGAGCTGACACAGTGAGCGTCCAGCTGTGAGGAGCAGAACAAGGCGAAGCGTGAGTTGCTGATCGGGTGTGGTTTAAATAGCTTTGGAAGAAGTTCCCAGTGTGTATCCTTCCACCGATCAGGTATGTATCCTTCCCCGACCACACCCGGCTGGAAAGTAGTCCCACAGGTAAAGTAGTTCCATTCAGGCCTCAAGAGGGCCTGGATGTAGCAGCATGGTCTGCATCAGGTAAGTGCACATTAAAATACTTGAACACATGTCTAGCTTTATGAGCCTGGCGCCTAAGGCGCCAGGACAGGGGTCCAATATGAGCCTGGCGCCTAAGGCGCCAGGACTGCGTCCACAGGGCCCCAGCTTGGGCCCGCTGGCATTCCCCTGGGGGAAATGATGCCTGCCTCTGGGATTGCTGGGTCGGACCTGGCTCCTTGGAGGTAGGCATCATGACACTCCCCTCCGTGTCCACCACCTCTTGTGTAAGTTGGAGCGGAACGTGCGGTGCCACCCAGGCCAGCACTCCCCTAGCGTAGGCAGAATACGAGGAGCCTACTACAGTACCTCTCCACTTCTTCCCCACCAGTTCCAATTTTTGCTGGGTCAAATGTGTTTCCTGCAACAACGCAATATCAATCTTCTGTCTTTTTAAGTACATCATGACTTTGTTTCTCTTTAAGTAACTGTTCAGTCCCCTGACATTCCATGTTACGATCTTAAGGTCCCCCATGGCTCATGAGTGTCTTTTTGTCTTCCATGTAGCGACTTCCCATTGCCCACGTGATACAGATACAGCTCTCCATCTTTGCTTGTAGCTTCTCGTACCAGCTCAAACTCCCCATAACTATGTACATGGCAAATTCCCAACTTCCCTCCCCTCCCCTCCCTCCACCCGTCCCTTCCCCAACATCACACACCCCAACTGCTGCCCAGCTCCGTTTTCGGAACTCAGGCACCCCCACATCTAGCCCTGCAAGCACCAAACAATGCACAGAGCTCAGTAGGGTGAAGTCGCCCTAATGGCCACTTAACTAAAGCTGTTGTGGGGTAAAGAGAACCGCTCTGTAAGGCTCTCGTTAATTCAGTAATAACTACAGTGCTTGTAACATTTAGTGCAATAGTCTGACCTTCTCTACTGAAGGCTGCGCAAACAACTATATTCAAGTCCCACGTGCCGCGCCATCTTTTGGCACCTTCTTTGTGCATTACTTATCTCTTGCGTGCTCTTTCTCCGACCGAACCTCTGACTCCTGGGGACATCCTTGCGCATCGAGCCAACCCATGGCATCCTCCGGGGTCTCAAAAAACAAAGTTTTGTGTTTATGAATGACTTTCAATTTTGCCGGATACAGTAACATATATTTGTGGCCCGCCTCTCTCAATCTCCGCTTTACCGTCCCAAAGTTCATGCGGCAACGCTGCACAGACAGGGTATAGTCCTGGTAAGCCGTAATGTTTGCCGCTCCTCGTGTAATCGTTCCTCCCTTACGAAAGTGTTCCAATATCCTCTCCCGATCTCGGTAATTAAGAATTTTGGCTATCACCGGCCTAGGTGGGTTCCCCGGCGGCGGCCTCCTTGTTAGAGCTCTATGTGCCCTTTCCACTGCAAATCCTTGGGATAGGGCTCCTCTGGGTATCTCTTGCAGTAGCATGGATTCAATGAATTCCGTGGGATCTTGGCCCTCCAATCCCTCCGGCAGGCCCACGATGCGGATGTTTCGTCGGGCTCGTCCTTCCGCCTCCTCCGCTCTGCTCTCCAAGTTGCCCACTCTTTGTATCGGGGCATGCAATTCGGCCTTATGGGAGGCGCAATCCGCAGTATTCGGGCTAAAACTTCCTTCTCAAGGAACTCCATGCGCTCCGCCAAGGCCCTGACATCCTGTCGGAGTAGATTAACGTCCTCCTGCACCTCTCCGACCTTGAGGTCCAGTGCCGTTTTCAGGTCAGTGACAGCTAGTTCGAGTTTAGATTCCCAGGCCGCCCTTAGGTCTGCAATCGCAGCTAGGACTTCTTGGTTAGCGCCCGAAGTCGTCATGCCGCTTGCGGGCGGCTTGTCCCTGCTCTTGGTATTGTCTTGCCCCGGGGACGTCTTAGCGAAGTCGTCTAAGGTGGGCTGTTTCGCCTTCGGCCTCACCGTTCTGTTCGACATGACCCAGAGGACCTGTATTTCACACAAATGACAAGTGTGCAATCAGTACTCCTCTTCCGCTCGGTCACCGTGCGGCCTGCTCCTTCCTTTGTTCCGGGCATTGGTCAGCCATTTTGTGTCTTTCATCTCCGGCCCCCCTTATCTTTTCCGCACAGATCTCTGCCGTCGTTCTTCCTGCACCATCCAGGAGTTCACCACGCGTGGCCCAATCATTCACACACCGACATGTGTATTTTCAGCGGTCGTCGCCCCCATCATTACGCACTTTTTCGCCCGGATCATTACAGGATCTCGGGAGCTCCTCCAGATCGCGTCCTCCTACATGGCTCTCGTAGCCACGCCCCAGAACTCCAACTTATTAACTCTCGGAAGACTGCTCGGTAAACACACTGGCAGACACTTTGAGTGTTAAGTTTGATGGTAAGGATTAATTAAAGGGAGCTCAGAGTTCCTGTAGGCGGGGAAGAGCTGGAACTAGGTGAGAATTGCCATGGGGATTAGCATGGCCATGGGCAGTCAAAAGGTAGGCAAATGCAACACCTACAAGCTGTGTATCCCTCCCTTCTCATATGCCTTTTCTCCCTAGCTGTACCCTAATGCAATATTTTCGGCTTATAGGTATCCCAAACTAAAAATTAACCATTATCTGAATCTGATGTTATGTATTTTACATTATTGTAATAACTTCCAAAATAAAATGTTGAAGACTGATTTGATCAACTGGTATAAAATGTAATATAAAACCAGCATATGTTGTCCTTTGCAACTGAACTACACTTTACCATGTTCAAAGTGTTCTCGCAAACAAACCTAGTTTATGAAGAAATTAATCTTAATAAAATAGGTAATGTTAACAGATATTATTAAAGTGCTTACAAGAGTAGACATATACACATACATATTCTGGGGGGGATAAATGCCATTGTATCCCCCCCACTTATAATTGCGGGGGATTTGTCCCCCCTCGTCACCCCTATGCCCATGGAAGCAGATATGGATTTTAAGAGAAGAGCATCTCACAACACTTCAGAACTAAAGTCGTGATTAGCTTAGCCTGGCAGATGGATCAAATAATGGCACATGAATGTCCCCAGAGTAGTCCAGGTGGTTGTCCTACAATACATCCATGAGGGAAGCCCCCTTTGCCTCTGCTCAGGATGCTGTCATCCCTCTCATGATCTATCCACAACACTCTGACTGGGAGACGAGCGAGAACAAGTAGGCCAGAAAGGTGGTGTCCATGAGCCTGCGATCTATGGATGAAGGGGAAGCCTTAAGACCCCCCTTTACCCTAAAAAAGGTGGCAAACTATTAGAGGGTCAGAAAGGAACATTACAGTCAAGTTAAGTCGAGATTACAGGGTGGATATCTATAGAGTCCAGGAGCTCTCCCCCCCACCCATGCACCTCCCCCCAAGGCGAGAAGGAAGACCAATTTCCAGGGCCATGTCATAGCTAAAAAAACAGCATAGGTTTGTATCTAGGATTGCATTGGAGGATGACTGTCAGGAATGGCCCCCACACAGGGAGGAGTTACAGACAAGGGCCCAGCTCACCATTCCTCTGGGCAAAAGGTTTGGACAGCTGTAGAGCGAACCAGAGGGACTGAAGACCTGGACAATCAATGACCAGCCTGCCCAGCACCATCTTTTGATTGGCTCTGTGGACCCTGGAAAGAGAACGGGGAAAGAAGAGTAGCAGCAGCCATAGCCATCTTTAGGAGGAGCATGTTGCTCTCCCCGATCATCTCAAGACCCTGAAAATCCAAGAAATGTGGGAAAGGCATCAAAAAACACCCTCTGGGTAAAGGATGGGGAGGGCATTGATTTCTTGGGCACTTTCCTCAGGGACCCTCGAGCCAAATGGGGAAATTGGTATTGGATGCCCAATGCAAACCGGTCCAGTTGTGGGAATCTGAACAAACCAGTGATCTTTCTGAAGACTGCTGTGCTGCTAGATAGGTTCTATGATGAGGGAAGCACCCTGCAGAAGGAGTCACTCAGGATGTTCTCAATTCCGTTAATTTGACAGGCCGCACAGGGAAGCAGGTTCTTTTCCTCCGAAGTCCCTACGGCAGAGGCTAAAAATCCAACTGGTGAGATCCCATGTCTCCCTGGTGCTTCACATAAGCCACTGCAGAGGTGTTGTCCATCAGGATTCCTACAGCCCTGCCTAGGGCCTGGTATGGCCCTCCCAATTGCTTCCAATTTACCCAATTGAAAGTTCTGGGAGATTCCTTTGCGGGCCATGGCCCATGATAGGTGTGCGAACAGAGAATGCTCCCCAACTCTTGGTGCTTGTATACGTCATGATCAGAGTTGGAAGCTGTGTGGTGCTTGGTACAAAACAGGGGTTCAATAAACAGGAGAACTTGAGTCAGAATGGCTGTGATGGTTTCTTATCAGAAACTGATAATCAGATTAGTGTGTCTTGTATGCACACTGCACTTGCCAAGGGTCAACCCTGCATTAGAAGATTGTCTAAGCAAGAGTAGATGAACTTGGAGCAGATCACATGCCAAACGAGAACACTGTAAACTGGAAATGCTGGTACCTGACAGCGAACCTCAAGAACCTGTGGTGAGATTGCTTGATGGGGATGTGGCGGTAGATGTACCGGAGTCCCTGCAGGTGGTCCAGCTTTCCAAAGAACTTGTGACATATTCTGTCCGGAACACACTATTCCTTCCATACTTCATCCCAGACCTTTGGGATGAGTGGAAGCCATTTCTTAACAGTTACCTTAAATTGTAGGACCATGGGCTTAGTATTGGTGACCAGGAAATGTTCACTGTAAAATTCCATACGTTGGCCAACATGGTTCACAACGTGCCCTATTGCATCATGGTACAAATATCTCCCCTTTGGTTGTACCTTGGAGTCCTCTTCTGAGGAGTGAGGAAGATGAAGAGGTGGCAGAGGACAAATATTGTGCAGAAAGTCATGGCCTTCACTACCTTTCTCCAGGGTCTCCCTGATGAGTGATTTGATCTTATCAGATGAGCCAACCCACTGCTTCTTACTGCTAGCTTTTCTGCGATGGGGAGAGATTCCTCTTCTCGGTATGTTTCTTCTCAGTATGTTTGTGAACCCCCTTGCTACTGAAAGTACAACTCGTAAATAATCGGGCTGCAACGAAGTACCCCAGACATGCCGCCAGCACTTGGAAAGTACCAGTGCCCGACCGGCAACTGCATGTTACACATAAACACAAAATCCCTGCTGGTGCTCCATGGCTGGTGATCCGCAGGCTATGACAGAGAATCGCCCCATATGCTTGATCCAGTGGTGCCATGACTGTATGACCCTGTGGAACCCCTTGCCACAAGCCTGGCGTAAAGGCCAAGAGGTTGCCCACCCTACTCACTTGGGTCTCTGCTAAATGTAATCAACTTCACACTGCATCCAGTAGTGTCCACAGGAGACTCAGGAACTGGAAAAGGGATCCGAAAAGCTCAGCAGTTTTCATTGGGAGAAAATTCTGTGGCAGACTGTCTGGGGAAAGGCAGTCTCCCTCAACCTGTCTGGAGTGTGAGCATGACATGGGGTAATGGATTATGGTCTGTTTAATGCAAATAGCTGAAGATTGCAGTCTGTTTTTACTCATTCAGCTTCTGTACACTATTGTATGCCTCTGAGTATTCAGCTGATGGTAGCCTGTTTGCATATGCTTCTACCTGTATGCCCTCAACAGATGGTGCTTGGATGAAATTATGCCTGATTTATTCCTGAGTTTATTGAAATAATTGTGTTCATTTCTTGTAACCCCCTTAATGAATGTGTTTTGATTCCAAGATGCCCTTAGTAATTGCATGCTTATTTCTACCCCGTTTTTAATTGTGGCTGTCTCACATTGAATGTATGTTTGCATCTTGTGCCCCGCCGTGATACTTTACTTTGACTTCTCACTGAATCCGCACTGATTCTTTATTCCTAGCATACTCCTTGATTGTGTCTAACATCTTAGAGCCTTTCCGGTTATTATTTGTTCTTTCAACGCTTAATTCTGGCTCCATACCCTGTGACAACTCGATCATATTTATTGATGCCAAGTGTTTGTGCTAATGCCAGATGTCCACCCCACCTACATAAAACAAATATAACTGATCAGGAGCTCCTTTCTCTTTTTTTTTCTTCTGTTTTTCACCTTTTTGATTTACCTAACTCTCTTCCCACAGACTCCAACCCTGAGAGCCCAGACATGATAGTATTTCTTGATACGTGCCCCAGACTCCCTATGCTCTGCTAATTAGGACTACCAGAGTACCCTATGTTGCTCCCATGTGTAAATTGGCCCTGGTTGCATGTGAATTCCTCTCCTGCTCCCTTCTAGAAAGAGAGAAATTCTTACATGGAACAGGTTTCTAATTCCTCCCCTCACGCACCGCTGACCTTCATCTATACCTACCCCTGTTACATCCCTGTGTATCTGGGCTTTTTCATCTTTTAAAACCAAAATGCATTTTTGTTTTCATTGATGTTTTGGTTCAGATTGAAGCTGAGACCATTTCCTAGTCCCAATTTCCTGTGAGTCCCGGAGTTATGAGCATGTCATGACCCCATCCCAGCACAGGTCATCCGATGACTGGATCACCCAACTAAGACTAAGCAAACATGGCACCCAGAGGTAGCAACTCTACTTGGCTGAACTCCCAGGATGAAGATCTTCTCATGAGCAACTGAGTGGGCTGGTAATTGCTGCACCAAATATCCTCTGCTACTGACGCTCTTTGAGCCAAAACATACAGCACTGAGTACTTGGCCTAATGCTTCAAGGGTACATACTGCCACCATGCTTCTCTCCAACTCTCCACTTGTTATGGATGCACACTGCTGTATGCCCCTGACAACCTGAAGGGAAGATGCACCAACAGTTTAGATGTATTTCCCATGCATCCCCTCAATTTATTTCATTCTGGACCTCCCCCAAAGATTCTTATTTATTTCACCACCACGCAGTATTTGAGACCCCTCAGTAATTGTGCTATTCCTGCCCCTTTTCTCCTCCATTGATTGTCTCTTTATACTCTGCTTCCCTCTGTGAGTTTATTGCTAGAATAGTAGAGGCTACCGGAACATCATAAGTGTATGCTGGTACAATGACAATGCCTTTCTCTTGGGGTGATGGGTGCGGTGGCCAAAGGGGACAGTGTGGGCAAGATATCATGCCCCCTACCTCCCCACCATGTCCTGGTCTGCAGGCAGGGAATCGCCACATGAGACCGTAACAATATTGAATCCTTGCTACAATCTTGTACCTGCTTGGATAACCTCTGATACCAAACCAACAGGAAGATGGAGGCAATTTAGGAGTCCAAAATACTAGATGAAGACCAAATAGAAGCTCCACCTGAATGTGCCTATGCTCGCTTGACTGCATCGACTTGGTTGTAGATTCAGCATGCAAACAAGATAGAGCAGAGCCACAGAGCATGTAGCTCCAATGTACTTGGTTCATCTTGTGCATTCTTCATAATCAAACCCAAGATGATGTTGGCATCCTTTATCATCTCGCACATAGAGGCAGGCAGATAGACGGCAGAGCTGAATACTAGGCAAGAGTGCTGCAAAGTGCATCTAGTTGACCAATCCGGATCTATGTGATCATGGCACATTTTGTTTATGCGCATCACCAAAATGTCGTATCTTTTTGTTTTACCCCATTTCACTACATAAATAAATATGTGGGGGAGACCCCCAGCAGTTCCCCCCCCCTGCCCGCACATTACTGCCCCCCACATTTATTCTTAATTCCTCCTCCCCCACATATATATGCAGTGAAAAAGGGAGGAGGAGAGATGGATATCATTTGGAGAGTAGAGTTGAAGGGGTGGGACTACTTTTCGAAGAAGGGGGCGAGACAGTGAAGTGGTTGAAGACAGTATACAGGAAGGAGTGGAGGTGAGACTTGAGGAGGTTGGAAGAAATAATGTTTCAGTTTAGTATGATGACGAGATTCGAGGAACCATTTTGACAATGCAGGCGAGATGACGAGGAGAGAGTGGAGAGAGAAGGCAAAGAGGAGCACTCCAGTATATAAGAGTGGTATCTGGTCATTGCATCAAATGCAATACCATTGAATGCCTTCCCATCTAAAAAATTGCATTGAAAGAAAAGCATAGAATGCATTTTTTTTTTTTAAGGTAAAGGGTTTAGTTTAATTTTAATGGGTTTTACAGGGTAACAAAATTGGGGTTGGGGTTGGGGTGGGACCCTGCTGTCAACGCACGATAGTCCAGCCCAGAGAAGACTGAGGATTGAGAAGTATGTAGATTGAACCCTGAGCTTGTGAAGGGTGAGCCTAAGAGGGGTGGAGGAACAAGCATGTAGTGGAGCATCAAGGAGGCGGCGGAGAGTAGTGTGGAGAGAGTGGTGTAATGAGGAGAGATTCCCTTGGGTATGAGAATTTAGCAAGATGTTGAGAAGGTCATTAAGAGTATGTTGGTGGGTCCAAGAGCAATTAACCTGGCAGAGGTATGCATTTGAAACCAACTTGGTGGACCTCTTAAACTCTGTGAAAATGTGGGCTAGCATATCCCAACTGGTGACTGTAAATCCAGATCAGAGGCCATAAGGACAGTCTCATCAGAAGAACAAGAGCCGGAAGGAGTCAAGAAAACAAGATGGTCGAAGAAGTGTGGGGCTCTTCAAAAACCCAATACTGTGAGGGACACGCGAAGAACAGACATTTTTTTGGGAGAATGGTGAGACTGAATTGCTGATTAACCTGCCATCCGGTTTTACAAAACATGTTTACATTTTTGTTGCCCACTGTTTCAATATCCTTCCAAATGTCTTATATGAATACAGCTCTGGAGTCATGCCTTTTGTGGAATCCTCTTGCACTGTGATGGTCAAAAGTAGGATTCACAAAAGCTGACTTGGAAGCCTAATCTAGCCCTCAAGGTAGTTGGATTCTCCATGAATTCTAAGCAGCCGTTGAACTCTACTCCAGAGGCTGCAGGGTTTAGCTTAGATAGTATTGAGGACCTGGTTATTCTGCCAGAGCGTGAGCACTAGTTTCTACAGGTTTAAAAGTGCATCTTTCGGATGGTACCAATGAGAGAATAGCTGGATTAGGAGTAACATATGGGAAAGGCGTTTTTGCTTTGTCAGACAGAGGTTACAAAGGAGTGGTAAGAATCTTGCTATCGGACAATGGGGCAAACACTTTTTATCCAGTGGGGGACATCGACAGCTCAGATAATCTGTGAAATACCTACTGACCTGATCTGAAGAAGTTATTGTCGCAAGCCGTACAGTAGTGTGTTTGGGGGGGGGAACAGTAGAACATGACTTGTGTTTTGAATGCATCTTGTTGGTAAAATAGCATACAGGGACTAATTGTTAGGCCTGGAGGTTCAATATAGATCAGATTTTGCCACTATTTATGTGTAATAAACATACAACATAGTAGAATGTGATCTCACTACAACGCTCTCCCAATCCCCTCCTTCAAATTTCATGCAGATAGGAGGCTTTTATTACCTTTCCTCTGGTGACCAACCTTGTCTGGCTCAGGATAGGTGAAATTTGGATCTCTACAATGAGCTTCAGTAAAAGGAACTTGTACCTTTATACAGCGGTGTGCAGATGCTTCTCTACAAACGTTGTATGACACGCAAGCGCAGCATGACAAAGCGTGGTTAGGCCAGGCAGGACAGCGGTTTAAATTCACGCCCTACTGATACATTTTACAGTAAGAGTGTTCCACCCTCTGTGGCAACAATAATATGCATTAAAATCTGTGCAGTCATCCCACCTTGGTGACGTCTAAAACCCCAGGTCCATCAGACTCCCAGTCACCTGGCTGTCCCTCTTTAATAACTTGGCAAACACAAATCAGCGGTACGCTTCTAACTTGAGTAACCAGAGAAATAAAATAAAGGTGGACACTCCAGGGCTTAAGAAAATCAGATTACGTTTTGCCTCCAGAGGCTTGTCGGGTGTTGGGTAAACATAGCATCTTGGAAGATCCTCGGTTTGGAGGTTGCTCCCATAGTGATTTTTTTGAAAGATTATTTAATGAAATTGAATAATTTTCCCTAGAAAGGGGATGCACATAAAACATTACATGAACCAAAATTATCGGCTACCCGCTACCTGGACACTTCCAGATACTCTGTAACCATGATGGATAGTCCGCCCTCCTCCTTGAGAGCCCTCAAATCTCTTAATCGACTTCATGAACAATGAGCCAGAGAACACCACCACCAAGTGGTGACTTTACCCTCATTAAATCACTTATATAATGAAATGATAATGACTATGCAGTCTTGAGTCTACAATGTATACGCTTGGTCCCGGAGCACTCTACCCCAGTGCTTGAGACATCTGTTTCTTATTTTACTATAATGACTCACTTTGTTCTAAAAGAAAACAATATTGAATGTAAAGAAGTTCAGTGTGAAATTGAGATTGACGCCCAACAGGGTCCAAGGGCAGTGGGTGTTGGCGTCCTGCAGGGTGCCCGGAGCACCATTATTGCTGTGCACTGCTTGGCCATGACCCTCTCCCCCCCCAACTACAAACTGTGCTGTCTTCTCCGACAGGGTCCAAGGACAGTGTGTGTTGATGTCCCTCAGGGTGCCTGGTGGACGATTGATGCTGCGCGCTGCTTGGCCAGGCCCCCCTGCCTACAAACTCTGCTGTCGTCCCTGAAAAGGCCAATGCCCGACAGGGTCCAAGGGCAGCCGTTTTTGGCATCACAGAGTTTTTGCATGCTGAGGGGCTGAGCAGCATCAACCCCGCCTTTCCAGAAGCCTGAAGGTTGTCTGCTATCGCGCTACAGAGCCCTGAAGCAGGGGTGGGCCTGCTGCCCAAGAAGGTAACTGCCGTGTGGCTTGTGCCGCATTAACGCAGGGTGTTTAAATGTCTCGTACAACTGCTGTCACGCCATTGTTCTTCCAAATTGCTGGAACTCTGGCTATAGCACCGCAACTTACCAGACCCGTCCGTGCCCCTATAAGAAAGATCACCTTTGTGGCTTTGGGAGGGAACAGTCTGCTATTCTAATATGCCTACCATGCTGCAGCCTTCAGGCCAAGGGACCAGGGAGATCCACGCACCTGCTCCATTAGTGCTTTATGGGGCCGAGCTTGGCCCTGGACCAAAAGTAGGTTCAAAACGGAAATTCCAGACTTCAGAGGTCTAAACAAACCACTACTACAGTTGCTCTGCCCCCAAGACCACTGTAGGCACCTCCAATCCCTCTCATATTGCTGACGCTGCCAACACTTCGGAAATGCCCAGATGATAATTAGCAAAATCCAACAGTTCCTGGGAGGCAGTGGGAAGGGGGAGGGGGGTCTTAATCTACCTGGTGTGAAAATAGCTGCACTGGCTCCCGAGCCCCAACTGTGCCCTCATCCAGGTGCGTACTGCTTAGGCTCGCAGGAGGTGGTGAGGCCCATTAGCATCCTATAAATCTCTCAGCTACTACAGTACCACCAGAACCCCTGGACAAAGCCCCCCTGTACCGCCAGCTTCCCCGGATTGACCCCACCGGTCGCTTGTTCAAATACTGGATGTGGTCAGACTGAGGACTTTGAAATCCCTTCATCAATATCAAAACTGGGAGAGGACCCATGATCTATGGAATCAAATGGAGGGGGGAGAGCTACTTCAGCAAAAGGTGGAGTTGGGTGAGAGAACAACTCCACGCTATGCCCAAATGTTCTTGGAGAAGGAGGGCCCCCTGGCACCTGACCTACGGCCCTATAATGCCCCCCAGCGACTGGCCTGGTCAGGGCACCTGCTATCCTGATAGTAGAGCGGTTAAAGGAGGGAGACGCGGGCACAAGGGTGTGCTGCTGTAACTGCAGCCTGGTTTTGGCTGAATTGTCCCAGATAAAGAAATTGTTCCTGTCCTTCATCGAAGCTTTTGGCAAAGGGGCAGTAGTGGGGGAGGTTTTGGCTGCTCAGGGAAAAGATGAATGTGGCAAGCCCAAAGGCTCGGATCCAAATCCTCCCCTCTCTGACCCAGATTCTATCGAGGGACCCCTTCCCCACCCCCCGACACACTGAACATTTCCCAAGTAAACATACAGGAGTCAGCCCATGGGAGGGAGGGGTCATTCCGCAACCAGCTGCTACCGGACTCTGCCACAAAAGGGCCTTTGTACTGCAAAGATCCCCCTAGGAAGGAGCCACAGGACCTACGATTCCCACTGTCCAAATATAATGGGTTTATGGTAACAAGGGCAATTTATCTGTGTGGAGCCCCAAACCCCTCCTAAATCGTCCAGAACCAAGGGAAACACTCCATAACAAAAGCCTGCATTGGTTACAAACCTCAAGGGCGTGTCCCTTTGTGAAGAGGAACCGTATTGTTGAGTGCACCAAATGCATAAAGATGGGGCATACCTCAGACTATCGAACTCAAAGTCTGTGATCCAGGATTAGAAAGGGACATTCTGAAAACTTATGAATCACGCATTCACCCGGCAAACAGCGTGATCGAACCGTGTCCACACATAGGGGGTTCCTGGACAAAGGGTTCAGTCGCCACAGGTGCAAATGTAATCCCCTTGACAGGCGCCAATGTTACTCCCCTGGGAGGCACAAAGTCCAGCAGGATGTTCCAAACCCATTAGTGTGAACCTTGTGTGTCATGCCCTGAATTTTGCCAATTTTTATGGCGGATATAGTGTCATGATGCCTACCTCCAAGGAGCCGAGTCCGACCCAGCAACCCCAGAGGCAGGCATCATTCCCCCCAGGGAAGTGCCAGCGGGCCCAAGCTGGGGCCCTTTGGACACAGTCCTGGCGCCTTAGGCGCCAGGCTCATGTTGGACCCCTGTCCTTGCGCCTTAGGCGCCAGGCTCATAAAGCTAGACATGTGTTCAAGTGTTTCAATGTGCACTTACCTGATGCAGACCATGCTGCTACATCCAGGCCCTCTTGAGGCCTGAATGGAACTACTTTACCTGTGGGACTACTTTCCACCTGGGTGTGGTCAGAGAAGGATACATACCTGATCGGTGGAAGGATACATACCTGGAACTTCTTCCAAAGCTATTTAAACCACACCCGATCAGCAACTCTTGCTTCGCGTTGTTCTGCTCCTCGCAGCTGGACGCTCACCGTGTCAGCTCCTGCATCTGGACTTAAGCCACGCCTGTCAGCATCCTGGGTCACCTGCAAAGGGAGATAAGAGAGAATTGGGGAGAAAGAAGACCTTACCTGCCAAAGCTGTACCACGGAGACATTACACCGACGATCCTGAAAGGGAAGACATCATTTTTAAAAGCATTTCGTTTCGATCGCTGCAGCGCTGCATTTCACTCACCTTTCCTGGGCACCTCCATCTTCAGCAGCGATCATCCGGATCCGCAGCCACTTCCCAGTGCCTAGAGAAAAAAAGACAAGAACACAAGGTGAGAGAAGGAAGGGAATAGGAAAAGCTCAGTTTCCTTCTAAGACTTACCAGTTGGGTCATTCTCATTTCATTGCGGGTCCTGCCGCTTCCTGGCATTCCGGACCACGGCCCCTAAGGGGAAAAAGACATAAGCGTTAGCGCTTGCTGCAATAAGACTATGAACATTATTATTAAGCTTGAACTTTTGAACTTGCAACAGAACTCTTACAGCGCCTTACCTGAATAGTCAAGCTTATTTGAACTTCCATCAAACCTCAATCCAGTGAAGTAACTGGGTTTCAACGCGCCCCTGCATCAGAAGCAGGATGGAGAACTCATCCTTCCAGACCCTAAGGTGAGACTTCACGGGGAATCGTGGAAGGGTATCGTGGAGGGTTGGAAGGAAGTGGGAGGCTTGAGCATTATTCCGTCAGTAGGTAATACTCCCTTTTCATGCACAGGGGAATATTCCTACGAGCCAGAGAAGCCAGAGTAGAGGGGCCCTACCTGTCCATCTTCAGAGTCCCGCGCTTCACCATTGAAGAAGCATCAGCACTCGAAGCCAGACCTGCGCCTCTGTGGGAATCAGGTGAGCGTGACAGAACGCGAAGCCTACCCACAATTTCCCACCCGGGCGCTATGGAGACTTCCGAGACAGATCAGCTGGCCCAGCTTTTGGGAGAATTACGGGCAGAAGTGCACTCAGCCCGCCAGGAGACTAACGCTCTCAGAAGAGAACTGATCCTATCCAAGGAAAGAACAGATGACCTGGCCAAAAGGTTATTGCAGGCCCAGGCAGGGCACACTCCTTTACCTAATTCCGGAGGTACTTCCACATCAATGGGTTTGAATAACCCGGTACAAATCAATCTACCTGGACACATGCTTTGGCCCCGCCTCAAAGTTTTGCGGGGGATCCCAAGAAATATGCCGTCTTTAGGAACCAATGTCGTTTACACTTTCTATGCAGACCTGGGGCTTTCCCTAACGACCAGACCAAGGTAGCCTTTATACTATCCTACCTCAGTGGCAGTGCTGCCGATTGGTCTATTCCATTGGTAAATCAGGATGATCCCATTCTCCAGAATTTTCAGGGTTTCCAGGCCAGCATGGAAAGATTGTTTGCTCGACACTCTCAAGGACAGGCCCTTGATAACGAACTGCTATCCTTACGACAAGGTAATCAGGATCTCCTGTTCTACGTTGCCACCTTTAATAAACTGGTTGTGGAAACTGGATGGCCAGAAAACAAAAGGATAGCATTGTTTCATCGAGGCCTGCGCGGAGAGCATAAGGATGTTCTAGCTCAGATAGTAGATCCACCCCAGGTCTGCGCAGACTACATAGACTTGGTGGTTCAACTTGATCACAGACTTCAAAATAGAAAAGCAGATCGGTTCAAGTACGAAACCCGAGTACCGATCAAAACCCATGCCAACTTCAAGAGTACCGACCTATCCGAACCTATGCAAATCGGCGGTGTTAAAGGACCATTAACGCAGAAGGAACGAGAGAGAAGACGGCAAATGCAACTTTGTCTGTATTGCGGGACTTCCGGTCACTTTCTTCGAAATTGTCCGGTTAAACCACCTAAGAAGGTGGTTGGAGCCACTGTTGACGATTTATTGACACCTGATTTGGGAAACGACCTAGCCCGACAAGCGTAGGGGTCCGCTTGCCGAGCTTGAAAACAGATTCTTTGACCTCGCATTTTGTCATGCCAATGGTGCTCGTGGACCCAAAACAGCCTCAGCAGTTGCATGCTATAAAAGCATACATCGACAGTGGAGCTATTGGAAATTACATAGACCGTGAATTGGCTTCCAGGATTAAGCTCCCTCTCCGCCCGAAAGTAACCCAAGATGTCATTACTACAGTAGATGGAACCGAAATAGCCTCAGGGCCTGTAACGCATTCCACTGTTGAAATGACACTGGTGGGTCAGGATGGACATAGGGAAACAATCGTGTTTGATGTGATCAAGGCCCCACAATTTCAAGTAATTCTTGGAATTCCTTGGTTAGAAACACATAATCCCAGAATTGACTGGCAAGCAAAGAAGATAAGTTTTCCTGATTGTGAACCAACTTGTTATCCAAGAAATCCAGTTATGGGTCTAGCCTCAGCAACTTCCACCCCTGTACAGCTACCGTCAGAATACCAAGAATTCCAAGACGTTTTTCAGAAGGAACAGGCTATAACACGTTACCTCCCATTCGGTCTTATGATTGCCAAATCGATCTGGTACCCAATGCTCAACTACCTTGTAGTAGGATTTATGCTCTTACGGAACCTGAGAACCTGCATTTGCGTCAGTATTTAGATCAGTACCTAGCCAATGGTTTTATTTGCCCGTCCAAGTCTCCTGTCTCCTCAGCTTTGTTCTTCGTGCCGAAAAAAGAGGGCGACCTTAGAACATGTATAGACTATCGCGCCCTAAATCAAATAACAATTAAGAATCGTTATCCTCTGCCCCTGATCCCTGAGCTTATCGACCAGGTGAAAGACGCTTGTGTGTACACCAAGTTAGATCTTCGAGGAGCTTATCACCTGGTACGTATAAAAGAAGGCGACGAATGGAAGACTGCATTCCGCACCAAATTTGGGCTCTTCGAATATCAGGTGATGCCCTTCGGTTTGTGCAATGCACCTGCCGCCTTTCAGTACTTTATGAATGATGTTCTTCGGGAACTTATCGATGTCTGTGTCATTGTTTATATTGACGACATCCTGGTGTACTCTTCTTCAGAATCCGATCACAGAAAACATGTTAGGGCAGTTCTTGAGAAATTGCGCCAGCACAGACTATTTGCAAAGCTCGAAAATGCGTTTTTCATACCACAGAAGTTGAGTTTCTCGGATTCATCCTGACACCACAAGGAGTCCGAATGGACTCGCGAAAGGTGGACGCCATCCTCAAATGGCCATCTCCTAGCTCGGTGAAGGGAGTTCAGAGCATGCTCGGCTTTGCCAATTTCTATCGAAGATTCATCCCGGAATTTTCCGGAACAGTCCAACCCATCACAGCTCTCCTAAAGAAAAACAAACGCTTTGAATGGACTCTTGAGGCCGAACAAGCCTTTCAGGACCTGAAAACCAAATTCACCTCTGCACCTGTATTAAAGCACCCGCACCCAGATCTCCCTTATATTGTGGAAACCGACGCATCCAGTTCGGCCATGGGAGCTGTCCTGTCGCAAAGAGACCCAGAAACTAACCAACTACACCCAGTGGCCTTTTGGTCCAGGAAATTTTCTCCTCCTGAAATCAACTATGCAATTACCGACAAAGAGTTACTGGCTATTAAATCTGCTTTCAAGGCTTGGCGTCACTACCTTCTCGGGGCAAGACACACCATCACCGTAATTACGGACCACAGAAATTTACAGTATTTAAAGACGGCCAAAGCTCAATCTTCACGACAACTCCGATGGGCTCTATTCTTTGAGGAATTTGATTTTGTAATTACCTATCGCCCTGGCTGCAAGAATGGTAAAGCGGACGCCTTATCCCGTATTGGCATGGAAGAACCCAATTCGAGTTTAGAACCTGTGCCAATCATAGCTGAACAAAGAATCTTAGGCCTAACTTCATTGCAAACTATTGAGGACATCCAAACGCAAGTAAAACAACTTCTCGACTCTTCAGCCTTACTGGAATGGAGTCAAAAGGGTCCTCATTACACCGTTAAGGATGATTTACCCTACTTCCAGGAGCGGTTGTTTCTGCCAAGTAAAGAATTGCAAGAACTTATTGCCCATCATCATGAATCATTAATGGAAGGACACCCTGGTATCGCTAAAACAGAGGAAAAAATCAAACGCCACTTCTGGTGGCCTTCTTGGAGAAAAGACATAAAGTCTTTTGTATTGTCTTGCGGAATTTGCGCCCAAAACAAGGGTCAAAAGAAAAGGCCAGCCGGCCTACTTCAACCCTTGGATATTCCACCGGCACCATGGCACACCTTGTCAATGGACTTTATAACTGACCTGCCTCCTTGTGCTGGTTACAACACTATTCTTGTAATTGTGGATCTATTCTCCAAAATGGCCCACTTTATCCCTTTAAAAGGTTTGCCTTCAGCTTCCACCTTGGCCAAGGAATTTCTGGAGAATATAGTTCGCATACATGGTTTCCCTTCCATATTAGTCTCGGATCGTGGAAGTCAATTTATCTCCCATTTTTGGAAGAAGTGTTGCCAACTAGCACAAATAGATGTGCGGTTATCCACCAGCCACCACCCCCAGACCGACGGACAAACCGAGAGAACCAATCAGACTCTCGAGCAATATCTTCGGTGCATGTTACACCAATCCGAGTTGAATTGGAAAGACATCCTTTGGATCGCAGAATATGCATACAACAATTCAGTGCATTCTGGAACCGGACAAGCTCCTTTTTATACTTTGTATGGTCACCATCCTCGGACCTCTGACCTAGATCCACCTCGGACCCTGGAAATGCCCGCAGTAAATCATTTGCATTCCACAATAACCCGAGCCTTCAAAGAAGCTGCAACTCATTTACAGCAAGCCAGGAAAAAGTATAAAGAAAACGCTGATTTGCACCGAAGTAAAACTCCTCCTTACCAAGTAGGAGACCAGGTATGGCTAGCAACAAAACATTTACCCCTCAAGGGCCCGCGAACCTTCAATCCCAGATTCATAGGACCTTATCCCATCAAGGCTATAATCAATCCCGTGGCCTTTAAACTGGATTTACCGTCCAACATGCGTATTCATCCAGTTTTTCATGCATCACTTTTGAAGCCAGTACAACCAGGGACCCGACTGTCCAAGCCTCCAGACCCAGTTCAAATTGGAGGGGAATTAGAATTCGAAGTTAAAGATATTTTAGACTCCAAGGTGTTAAAGTCAAAACTCTTCTATCTTGTTGACTGGAAGGGATATGGACCTTAGGAGAGATTGTGGGAGCCTAGTAACCATGTTCACGCACCTCGATTAATACAAAGGTTCCACCGGAGATTTCCGAACAAGCCAAGACCCCCGGAGGGAACAACCTTGGGAGGGGCCTTGAGGGGGGGTACTGTCATGATGCCTACCTCCAAGGAGCCGAGTCCGACCCAGCAACCCCAGAGGCAGGCATCATTCCCCCCCAGGGAAGTGCCAGCGGGCCCAAGCTGGGGCCCTTTGGACACAGTCCTGGCGCCTTAGGCGCCAGGCTCATAAAGCTAGACATGTGTTCAAGTGTTTCAATGTGCACTTACCTGATGCAGACCATGCTGCTACATCCAGGCCCTCTTGAGGCCTGAATGGAACTACTTTACTTGTGGGACTACTTTCCACCTGGGTGTGGTCGGGGAAGGATACATACCTGATCGGTGGAAGGATACATACCTGGAACTTCTTCCAAAGCTATTTAAACCACACCCGATCAGCAACTCTTGCTTCGCGTTGTTCTGCTCCTCGCAGCTGGACGCTCACCGTGTCAGCTCCTGCATCTGGACTTCAGCCACGCCTGTCAGCATCCTGGGTCACCTGCAAAGGGAGGTAAGAGAGAATTGGGGAGAAAGAAGACCTTACCTGCTAAAGCTGTACCACGGAGACATTACACCGACGATCCTGAAAGGGAAGACATCATTTTTAAAAGCATTTCGTTTCGATCGCTGCAGCGCTGCATTTCACTCCCCTTTCCTGGGCACCTCCATCTTCAGCAGCGATCATCCGGATCCGCAGCCACTTCCCAGTGCCTAGAGAGAAAAAGACAAGAACACAAGGTGAGAGAAGGAAGGGAATAGGAAAAGCTCAGTTTCCTTCTAAGACTTACCAGTTGGGTCATTCCCATTTCATTTCGGGTCCTGCCGCTTCCTGGCATTCCGGACCCCGGCCCCTAAGGGGAAAAAGACATAAGCGTTAGCGCTTGCTGCAATAAGACTATGAACATTATTATTAAGCTTGAACTTTGGAACTTGCAACAGAGGTCTTACAGCGCCTTACCTGAATAGTCAAGCTTATTTGAACTTCCATCAAACCTCAATCCAGTGAAGTAACTGGGTTCAACGCGCCCCTGCATCAGAAGCAGGATGGAGAACTCATCCATCCAGACCCTAAGGTGAGACTTCACGGGGAATCGTGGAAGGGTATCGTGGAGGGTTGGAAGGAAGTGGGAGGCTTGAGCATTATTCTGTCAGTAGGTAATACTCCCTTTTCACGCACAGGGGAATATTCCTACGAGCCAGAGTAGAGGAGCCCTACCTGTCCATCTTCAGAGTCCTGCGCTTCACCATTGAAGAAGCATCAGCACTCAAAGCCAGACCTGCGCCTCCGTGGGAATCAGGTGAGCGTGACATATAGCTGGAGGCGCAACTACTACAGCTGTTACAGCTACATGTATATGGACAACCGTAAAATGCTGGGATTGTGTTGTATTATATGCTTGATAATGTATATACTTTCATGGCTCTGAGTCGAATAAAGTTATGATGATAAAAGATCTGGGATCCTTGCTAAGTCAAATGGTCACTGAAGATGCTGATACTCGGGAGTATGGGGGCGAGGGGAGAAACAACAAAAGTAAAAGGAAAAGATAATATAGCACATGGCATTAAGGGAGCCTAGGAATATAAAAAAAGGGCACAGCAGAAAGCGAAACAGAGCAATGACTTTCTTGAGCTTGTGGGTACACCCCTGTGGACCCTCATTTTTCTGAATCCGAAAAGAATATGTAATACTCTGCACCAACCACTAGATGCAAAGCATTGATTGTAAGCAGATGCAAGCTTCAGAAAGACGATTCCTGGTAAATAATGTTTGTCATACTAATTGAAACATAATGGCACCTATGATCTTAGATCTCCCTTTAAATCTCCACAGGATGAAAAAGAAAAACCGTAAAATAAGAAAAATAATAAGAGTAGCCAAACAGTTCTGAGGAACTTATTTGCATAGTACTGTGCTTCCTCTGTCCTCCCAAAGGGTCTAATATTAGTTGTAATCACCCATGCAGTATGGAGGAAAGGGGAAGGGACGTAGGAGTAATTAAATGTTACACTCTGTAGTGACTAACGTACTGCTAGTTTATAGTCCCCTTTAATCTATACGACCCTCCATCCTGCCCCTTAAAATGCAGTTAGTCAGAATTCATAATCTGACCGACGGTTAAAAGGGGACTGAGGTGAGGTGATTTTAGGCAGAATCCTGTGCAGTTCCCTTAGGGAGCACTACACAAGATTAGAACTATAGGTGAGAGCAATAAATCCCCTTTTGGTATCGAGTCTGTACCACAAAGATTTAGTTGGTTGCTGTGGCTGAGCAGTCAGACTTATCTCAAGAGGGAGATGAGCAGTATTCAGGGTTTACACAGTAAGCCCACTAGACTATGGCACAAGGAAACACTGATCAAAGCTTTGTATTTACAAAGTAGATATATATTTCTCCAGCATGGGGTCTGGCATGAATTCACATGCTCATGAATATTCCCCGTCATCAGGCTGGGAATCCTCGGTAAAGAAAAAATCAGTATCAGTTTCGTTTCTGATTCGTCTTTCGTAGTAGTAACCAATCACTGATCTCTGCGTCATACTGACCACAGCCAATGACTGCCCTCTACCTAAGTCCCGCCTCTGGCAGCCATCTTCAGATTTTTACCGCACGTTCAAGTGTTGGGATCCTCGTGCTATTGCTCTCGAGCGTTAGTGATTTTTTTCGCGTTTTTTCTGGTGGTGAAATCCTTGATCCATCCGGCCAAGGCCTCTATCGAGACAGTCGCGGCGGCCCTGGCTCAGCCTGTGGAGGCTACACCAGTGGTGGCGACCCCGGGGCCCAGAATCTCCCTGCCACCGCGGAGGGAGTCCTCTTTCATGCCCATCGACAGGACCCCCGTGAAACCTCCGACGGAGAAGAAAAAGGGGGGTCAGGAGGTCATCGTGGACTCGGCCTCAACCTCTGAGGAGGAGCTGATCGAAGTCTTAGGCCACGGCTCTGGCGTGGAAGAAGGCCATCCTGTCGGGAGGGACCCCGATGTGGAAGACGGCGAGGGCGTCGAGGGTGCCGACGGGGCTCCTGATCGCCCGTTGGAACTCCCTCAACCAATGCTGCATGACATCTCGGCGGCCATTTTGTTGGCTATACAGTCCTTATGCTCGGAGATAAGGACGAGACTGCCGTTACAACCAACGGAGGAACCGCTCCCGACGGGGGACCCGGAGCCAGGCACTTCTGGGAGCCCTCCCCCTAAGAGAAGAAGGATTCATCCTCCACCTCCTTTTCAGCCATCGCGCCCTGCTCAGCCCTCCTCCCCGTCCACGACACGTGGGGATGATACGGGGACTGACACGGCCGCGACGGGTACAGACGACAAGGTTTACGACGAGGATCTCCCGTCGTCATCTCCCACCCGGGCTTCCCCGCCCGACGAGATTGAATCGTTTCACTCCATGATCGCCAGGGCATCCGAGCTTTTCCAGCTCTGTCCGGAAGAGAAGAAGGAAGGTTTCCTTTATCAACGGCGCGAGACCAAGAGGAAGACGGTCCTCGCTGTACCTCTACTAGACGATATTTGGGATGAGGGCCTCGCCCTCCTCAAGAACCCATCCACGACGCCGGCTAGAAGGGATCGGTATGAGAAGAAGTACCGGGTCCCGGACGCGGCCCCCTTGTGCCTTCGGGCACAGCCGACCCCGGACTCGGTCGTCTCCGCGGCGGCCAGGAAGAAAAAAAGCGGGGGGGGGGGCGCGGCCTCTACGTCAACCTCCCCGCCGGACGGCGAGGGAAAGACATTAGACACGATGTGACGCAGAGTCATCTCGTCGGCAGCGACGACGATTAAGGCTGCCAACGCCTTGGCTATCGTAGCCCGCTACGACAGGGAGTTGTGGTACAAACTGGCCCCCCTGCTGGACTTCCTACCAGACGACAAGAGGGCGGAAGCCCTAGAGTTCTTGCAGGAAGGAGAGGTGGCGTCAGACCACGCCATTACGATTGCGACGGACATCGCTGACACTGGATTTCGCCAGTTGGGCAACGGCGTGTGCCTTAGGCGGCGTGGATGGCTCAAGGCTACTGACTTCCGTCAGGACGTGCAGACCAGAGTCTTGGACATGCCGTTCGACGGAAACAACCTGTTTGGGAAAACAGTGGACGATTCCCTTCAAGCCATCAAGGCGGACACGGAGACGGCCCGGACTCTTGGGGTTCTCCAGCAACGGCGGCCGCCCTTTCGGAGCGGCCGAGGCAAACAGGGTGCCTCCAAAGGTTCCAGCGGCGGATTTTCCACCTACCGTCAAGCGGCCCATTCGTAGTCCCAGGAAGCTTACAGGGGACGAGGCAAGTCAGGCGGACCCCGCCGTCGTCGCCAAGGAGGACAAGGCGGCAAAGCCTCGTCGAAGCAGGACTGAACCGGCCGTGGGGTCGGGCCCCCACCGAAGCACCCCGGTGGGAGGCCGGCTGGCGAGCTTCGTCAGCGCGTGGGAGTCCATCTCCACCGACCATTGGGTGCTGGACGCCCTGGCTCAGGGTCATGCGCTCAAGTTTCTAAAGAGGTGCCCGCGCGTCCCCCCTGTGGCCAGGAGAGAACATCACGTCCCTCAACTTCTCTTGGAGGTAAAGGCGATGCTCAAGAAGGGCGCCATCGAGCTCGTCCCAAAGAGGCTTCGGGGCTCCGGAGTTTACTCAAGATACTTCCTCGTGAAGAAGACGACAGGAGGATGGCGTCCCATCCTGGACCTACGACGACTGAACAAATTCATCAAGGCACAGAAGTTCCGGATGGTCACCCTCCAACACGTCCTGGGTCAACTGGAGGAGGGAGATTTCCTGTCGTCGCTGGATTTGAAGGATGCCTACTTCCATATTCCCATCCTAAAGGGACACCGAAAGTTTCTCAGGTTCGTGGTCCAAGGGCGTCACTACCAGTTCAGAGCCCTTCCCTTCGGATTGAGGTCGGCACCCAGGGTGTTCACCAAGTGCCTCGCACCGGTGGCGGCGCAGCTGCGCCGAGAGGGGATCCACGTCTACCCCTACCTGGACGACTGGCTCATCCGAGCAAAGACGAAGGAGCTCGCCGTGGAGCACACGGCAAGGACCGTCCAACTACTCACGGACCTGGGATTCTCCATAAACCACGCCAAGTCCCACCTGGTGCCCGCGCAAGACGCACTGTTTCTGGGAGCGAAGCTCGACACAGTGTCGCTTCTGGCCTCTCCGTCGGAGGAAAGGACGAGGGCCATCTTGGGCAAGGTGCAGCGGATGCTGGTTGCGGACGCGGCCAGGGTGAGGTCCATCAAGTCCCTCCTCGGAATGATGTCTTCTTGCATTTATCTCATCCGCCTGTGCAGGCTCCGGATGCGCCTGTTGCAGGAGTTTCTGGACGCGCGCTGGATCCGACGGGCAGCTTCGAGGAGAGGATCACACTCGACGAGAGTTTCCGACAAGCGATCCGGTGGTGGGGCACCCGCGCGCATCTGACGGCGGGCATGGACTTCCAGACCCCCGGCCACCAGGAGACAGTGACCACGGATGCCTCCCTGGAAGGGTGGGAAGCGCACACCGAAAATCTGCACGCGAGAGGCCTTTGGCTTCCGACGGAGAAGTCCCTCCATATCAACGTCCTGGAGCTCCGTGCAGTGTTTTGGGCCCTCAGGTCCTTTCTTCCGTCCCTCAAGGGCAAGGTGGTGAGGATCTTCACCGACAACACCACCACCATGTTCTACATCAGGAAGCAGGGCGGTACCAGATCCCCAGCCCTGTCCAAGGAGGCGCAGGATCTGTGGCATTGGGCCGTCGCCCAAGGGATGTTTCTGGTGCCGTTTCATCTGGCAGGGATAAAAAACACCATCGCCGACTCGCTCAGCAGAGAGCTGCGCTCGTGCCACGAGTGGGAACTACGACAGGATCTAGTGGACCTCTCTTCCGACGGTGGGGCACACCCCAGATCGATCTGTTCGCGACGGCGCCGAACCCCAAGTGCCAGAGGTTCGCCAGCAGGTTTCCCCAGCCGAGGAGCATGGGCGATGCTTTCTCGTTCCCCTGGGAGGGCCTGTTTCTATACGCGTTCCCTCCATTGCCGTTGCTGATCCGGCTCATCAACCAGCTCAAGAGGTCACGGTGCAGGATGATCCTCGTCGCACCTGCGTGGCCGAGACAGATATGGTTCCCGGACTTGTCAGCGTCCCCGTCAATCAAGCTGCCAGTGGACGCGGATCTTCTCTCCAGGGAAGGAGACGCCATCCTCCATCACGACCCGAAGTTGCTGAACTTGCAGGCCTGGCTCCTGCAGCGTTCGTTTGGATGATACGACATACCGGCCGACTGCAAAGAGGTTCTTGCAAAGGCCAGGGCGTCCTCAACTCTTAAATGCTATGGACACAAATGGAAGAGGTTCTCTGTCTGGTGCCACGCACAGAAGATTAACCCTCTACGGATTACGGCTCCCCAGGTACCTTCTGACGCTGATTCATCTTGCTGCGATCTCCCGATACACCAGAACCACGGGGCGGACGTCTTTGTGGTCTCATCGTCTGGTGAAAGAATTCATGAAGGGACTGTTCAGATGGTTCCCGCCGGTGAAGGCTCCGGCCCCGGCGTGGTAGCTCAACGTGGTGCTGACCAAGCTCATGGGACCTCCGTTCGAGCCTCTGCACTCGGCTCTGTTGAAGTTCTTGTCGTGGAAAACAGCGTTTCTTGTGGCCATCACCTCCGCACGACGGGTGGGAGAGATCCAGGCCCTTTCCTGCAAGCCCCTGTACTTGACTTTTCACGACACGAGGGTAGTGCTCAGGACGCATCCCTCCTTCATGCCCAAGGTACCGTCGGACTTCCACCTCAACGAACCCTTGGTGTTGCCTGTTTTCTTCCCGTCGCCTTCGTCGCCGGCTGAAAGGACTTTGCACTCGCTGGATGTGGCTAGAGTGCTGAAGTTCTACGTGGACCGCACAAAGTGTTTTCGGAAGACGCAACTACCATGGCGTTCCTATCTGGTGTGCCCTTGCTGGACATCTGCAAGGCTGCTACGTGGAGGTCGACGCACACCTTCACGAAATTCTACTGCGTCGATCGGGATTCCTGGGAGGAGTCCAGGGTCGGCCAAGCAGTGCTGCGCAACCTGGTGAGGAGGTAAGGTGAGCCTGGTGAGGAGGTAAGAATTGCTTAATGTTGAGTTTGATGTAATGCTTAATGTTGAGCCTTTGCCACCTCCCGTGGTTGTGCATTGTGTACTGCTATGTATTCTTTATTCATGAGCATGTGAATTCATGTCAGACCCCATGCTGGAGAAGGAACAAGTTACTTACCTGTAACTGTTGTTCTCCAGCATGGGTCTGGCATGGATTCACATGCGAACCCTCCCGCCTACCCCTTTGCGGCTCTTCACTTGGTCATACTGCCACTTCATGTTATACCAAATCTGAAGATGGGTGCCAGAGGCGGGGCTTAGGTAGAGGGCAGTCATTGGCTGTGGTCAGTATGACGCAGAGATCAGTGATTGGTTACTACTACGAAAGACAGATCAGAAACGAAACTGATACTGATTTTTTCTTTACCGAGGATTCCCAGCCTGACGACGGGGAATATTCATGAGCATGTGAATCCATGCCAGACCCATGCTGGAGAACAACAGTTACAGGCAAGTAACTTGTTCCTTATTTTATACACTTCTAGTAAAACACATGTATCAGTCATCAAGCAAGTTAAATTAAGTCAAAAGAAAAATATACACACTCCCAAGTTAAATTGTAGACCAAGTGAACCAGAGTGAAAACTGAGCAAAACGGCACAGTGACACTTACACACAAGGGATCCTCTAACAATTCCTCACAAGGGAGGGAAAGCACAAGTTATATCGAAATAGGTTCTTACACACCCTAGCAACACTTCCCATCAGTTTGTGAACCAGTTTAAGCAAGGCAGTGTATCAGTAGAAGCAATACTTAAATGAAAACTGAGCAAAATGGCATTTCACAAGGTTAAAAAATGGGAAGGAAAGGGTAGTTAAAAGAAAATGGGTGCACCACACAGTTCTAGCTGAGAATCAGTCTAAAGAAGGCAGTTCTAACAAATGTGACCGGAGTCAGTAGGCCTGTGCCAAAGTCAGTTGGTACAGGGCAAGGGCCCAGGAGCAAAATGCTCATGTAGCTGCAGTCAAGTCTTTGGTTAACGAAGTGGAAAAGGTGTGTGCAAACATTGAAAAGACACTGTTAAGAAAGAGGGGCGGCCAACCCAACAGGTAGGTAAAGGATTTAAAACACCTTTAGTGCTACAGCGAAGAAAGGGCGGCCTGGCAGAACAATGTACCGTAAAATGGATAAGTGGCTCCTGCGGTGGCGTTTGTTCCTGGTAGTTCCTGCAGTTCGATGATCCAGAAGAGAAGAGAAGCTCTCGTCGTGGAGGAAGGTTCGAGTTATTGCAATACCCAGGGATGAAACCAGCCGCGGTGCTGCCCGACGAATAAAAGGTACGCTCCTTTAAATCGCGGTCCGGGTGGACTGGTGCCTGGCTATCCAGCCTCCGAGTACAGGGTACGGGAGATTCGACCGCGGCAGGTCCGGGAAGGCGATTGGCAAACTGGTTGGCCCCACCAGTTCAAGGGAAGAAGGCTCTTGCTGGTGAAGATCTTCTCTCGCCGTGTGGAGAAAAGTGGTGAGACGCTGCAGCAGGGCTTCACCGGTGGTTCAGTCGTTGCAGATGTCTTTAGCTTCTCTCCTCTTCGGCTTCTTAGTTCCAGTGGTGACGTCTTGCTTTTCCAGTCCTCAGGACCCTGCTTTTATGCAAAAAGAGATCCCCATTCATACAGCCTAGCTGTCACTCACACAGTGGAGTGGTCATCTTGGCCGGGAGACCCTCCAGCCTATCAGGATAGAGTGCGGCATGGGTTGCTGCGGCAACCCTGTCCAGGGGTCCTACTCCCCCTCCCACACAATGGACCCACCCCAGACTCAGTGGCGCCGAAAGGAGGGCTTCTCGGCAGAACCCCGCCAAAAGGACGAACAAAGGATCCCCGACCTGGGTTAGGAGTTTAGAGGAAGACCCGAGAAAGAAGTTATATTAAAGTTCTGGCAATAAAAACCTACCGGAGTAAATTTAATATTAAAATACACCGGCGGTATGTTAGAGGCTGTCAGAAAATGTGGGAGCCTCGAACAATGGGAAAATCCCGAAAGGGAAATATTCACGGTTGAATATTTACGGTAGTAACCACTGCCACCAGCCAGAAGCTTTTGAGAGAGGGACTGTACGGTACCCTCTCCAAAATTAACATAGGGGAAAAACTATTAACCCCTTCCAGTATTGGAATGATGGGTTGTACTGGTTTAGTTTATAGGATTCAACTAGTAAAGTCAGTGGGGACTTTACATGCCCTGGGAGACAGTAGTCAGTCCTAGGGTATGGAGTCTATGTTTGGGGGTCGCTACGACACCCCTGTGTTACTGCACTGAGGGTGCTGTGTAACACATATGAATAAAGATGGTTCCTATGGGGTTGAGAAAGATCCCATAAGCATTAAACACAAAAATAGCCTAGAACACACTTAGCAAAAATGCCTAAGAGTGGGGAAAAAGAGTCTCACTCTTAGCAGGAAAAAAGAAACAAACCCTTCAAATCCAGCAAAGCTGCTGGGGGACTCTATAGGTAAGGGAAATTAGCCATAGAATGAGAATCTTCCCTAACAGGCGCCATAGGGTGGGGTCTGCAGAGCGCATGAGTTTATGGCCATACCTCTACATGCCTTTAAATTTAAAGGGGAAATGCTTTTTTTATACGAGATAAGGTGCCATTCCCGTCCCTAGCGTGGGACGCCCTCTGCAATATGGAGGAAAGGGGACTATGTGCTAAGAGTAGATTAGTCACTACCGTGAGTAACATTTAATTTTCTTTCTCTCTTTAATTTAAACTGTCGATTTTCACCAGCCTTTGGCAGGATTATTATAACCTTTCAGAGAAGTTTCACCTTTTCAATCGCACCTTTTTTCAGGCAGGTGTTTCTTGTGACTTAAAACCAAATTTTACGGGGACCCCAGAACTTTGTTGCCTACGGGCAAGGCTCAGACTGTATTTTGTTATCTGAAATTAAACCAGTTGAAACTGTAAAAGATCCAGTGTGGTTTAACATGATATTTCAGGAGACCTAACTTCTAGGAGGGATTCGTTAATTAATCTGTTTAGAAAGGATTGCTCGCTCAAAAGGCATCCCAATGGGAACCCCACTTGGAATTCAAGTGAATGGAGGTCATATAATAACGGATGTGTGAATGAGTGTGAGTGGAAAGGAGAACCGTGTGCGTGTACGAGCCCCTTTGTGGATGTGTCCAGCTCACACATTGTATTGGTCTGCATTGAATCTGAACCACTGGCATTGCACTGGACAACTTTCCACACCACCATTTTATAGCACGTCTGCGCCATTGCAAAAGGGATCCAGCCATATGCAAATCAGTCGGGTACTGCCACCAATGGTGGCAGCTCAGCCCTAACTGCTAGGCTATGTCCCCTCTGCACGGAAACACAAGCAACCCCAGACATGCTTCGGCTTTGTTGGGCCACCTCATTGAGGTGTAGCTTGGTTCGCTATGGCACAGCGAGCAAGGGACCAACGCCTGGGCATACCCTCTCTCACATAGACAAACTATAACCACAAAAGTGATGGGTTGCCAACTGAATAATATACGGGCATGCAGCTAGTAATTTGAACTTGGGAAGAAGTGGATTTGATTCTAGAACTGGGGCATGTAATGCCAGTTCCCTTACCATGCAGCAGAATACGGAACATTGTGCTTGTCCAGAACATACCTGAAGATTATCATGTGCCTTACTATGCTGCTACTTGCGTCTGCCAAATGCCCATCTGTGCACAGTGGATTTAATTCACACTCATTTTCCACATCGGGTAAACTTGTGAATCTGCACTGCTGTGGGTTTTTCCAGTTGTCTCCTGCACAATCCTACATTTCATAACATGCTTTGAGGGCCCGGTGGTGGGAACAATCATTTGAGTGTTTAAGAAGCCTGCTGAGAGTCTTAGTCGAACTGACTGAGTCTGTCTTCTGCAATCACAGCCTGAGAATGATGTGAGGGGTCAGCACAGCGAGATGGACAACTGTTTGATGATTGTTCAAAGCATGCCATTTTATTAAGGTACAAATACTATTAAATGCCTCATTATTCCTACTCTGCTGAGGATTTCCTTTCCTAACAAAACTAAGGGTAAACACTCTAACACAGAATGGCTGGCCCTCCCACTTAAACATTCAATAAAAAGAAAAATATATATGGCAATTCAATCAACATAAACAATATTCACAGTTTCTTGATAACCATTTTAGTAACCTGGGTGAACTCCCTTACCCAGGATTCAAGGTTAATTCAAGTCTCCTGTCATCAAAGAAAAGAAGGAAATCCCCACAGTTGGCAAAGTCTGAATTCAGTTCTTGAAGTTCCAATGGTAAGATATAGTTTTGTTAACCAAATTTCAACAACAATTGAGTTCTTCTTGGTGAAGTAAAGACTTTACCCTTCCTCAGAATAGCATCAATGTTATTACCATGCACAATGTTTTTTCACCACTTGAAATAATCCAAGAAGACTTGCCACAGTTCCAAGAAATATAACTTCTGCAATTGTTAGTGAAACACAGTTCTTGGTCAATAGTTATTATTATTGTATTCAAATTAGGTTTCACAAAAGGTATATTTGTCAGGGTGACTCCACAGTGCTGCTACTACTTCTACTTCCACGACTTTGCTTCTACTAGAGTTTACCATGAGGACATTCGCCTTTGCTTCATAGCATTCCACTTTACTTGTACCACTGAAGTCTTGCATCTACTAACAATCAGATAAACCACCACTGCTTCAGTACTTTGTGACTCAAGGCAGGTTCTTACAAGATTCACTTTAAGGTACATCAACACCTTCAAATAGGCAACGAATAACTTTGGCTTGCTTCTGCTTACATGCAAGTGAATACTGGAACTGGATACTGTTGTCGGCAGTGCTCGTGCAATGAATCAGAACGTCAGGTTTGACTCGCCGGCTTCTGTGATCCTTGTTCTGCCGGTTGCCCAACTGCCACAACTTCGGGCACAACTTCTACTGCTGCTGTCTGCACAGGGACTGACACCCTTCCTCGATGAATGTTTCTCTGGTCAGGCCATTCGACTAAAGAGCCCCTCTCGCTCCTGAGACTCAAAGCTTGACAACAGTTCTTCGACTCAGTCCCCAACATATTATTTGTGCGGCAACTTCTGCAATTAGGCTGACATGGGGAAAGGCAGCCATCCTGCATGCCTTCCGCTGTGCAGCCTCTGCACTTCAGAGTTTAGGGGAACAGGGCCCTCTTAGAACAAGCAGGTGAAATCTGCTGCATCCACGTTCTGGAGTCCCTTTGTTTCTCCCACTTCTGCTTAGATTGCCAACACTGTGCCTGCTTCTTCCAACTTCTGCTACTACTGCATTCACTGCAGCCACAATGCCAGATCCTTCCAATTGCCTGCACCTGAGGGGACATTTTATGCCTACCAGGTTCCTTCAGGTGTGGGCTGTTAGGCTTAATTGCCTGCCTACTGCTTCAGCATGTCTCTTCATCTCTCTTCCTCGTCTCACTTCTCAGGGGTTTATGGGACTTGTAGTCCCCAACAACAAAATTAGTTATTTAAGTGACTGTTTGATTTTATTCCCTCAAAGTCATATAAAGAGGAACCATTAGCGTTTGTTACTGGGGAAGACAATTTACTTATGGCAGTATTTCTAGATTTCTTTCCATTATTCATTTGGAAGTAAGGAAGGTGTTTATCCTGAACTACCTTTAAGGGTCTTACTCCTACGTCCCGTCCCCTTTCCTCCATACTGTATGGGGCATCCCTAGCTAGGGACGGGAGACAGAACATTTTTCACCAGAAAAATCATCTGCCCCTTTAAATATAAATGAAAGCGGGAGCGGCCCTGACTCCGCCCACCGGTGCTACTCCCCAGTCCTCATTTTCGCATTGACGGGAACGGACCGCTTTAACCAGCGCTCCTGGGTTAGACCTCTGGCCTAGTGATTACACACGCTCTTCCACTGAGAAGTACTTTTGTCTTCTTTTTTCTTGTCTTTAATCAGGTACCTCAGTCCTCTGGCGCCATGCTTCTCCCTGGTGCATGTCGATGTCAGCAGGCTTCAGCTGGTGTCCAGCCTGCGAGTGGCTCTTCCCTACTTCCGAACCCCACGCTCTCTGCCTCCGCTGCCTTGGCCCCTTCCACGGCTGGGAGGGCTGCTCCGTGTGTGATCTGCTGTGACAGCATTTGCTCTGAAGAACAGACTAGCCAGGTGGAGGGAGCTTTTCGGAAGGTCGCCTCCAGAGGATTCGAAGGAATTCGTCAAGCACAGGTCCAAGGTAGGGGCACTGTTTTCATCTGCACCCCACAAAGGCGACTCCTTCCCCAGGAAACACATGAGCGGGAAAGACCTATCGGGTCCTAGTACCAGTGCAGGCACTGAGGCTGCTTCAGCTACCGGCCACCAGGCCAAGGGGTTGCAAGATCCTACCAGTGACTATGCCGAGGAACCGCAAGATTCTGTTACCGGGTATCAACCCGAGGGCCTACCCCCTAATACCAGACAGGTGTCGAAGGAGGCATCTGTATGCAGCACTACCGGCGCCTCAGCCGAGGGCACTCCGCCTACTAGACCCTGTTGTGAGGTGCAGGGTAGGCATCAACTTCCACCGCGAAGAGTCCTGGAGGATGCCGGGCCCAGTGCAGCAAGCGCCACGACACAGGAACGTGGCACGCAGCATGACAAAATGGCCACCGGGCCAGACAAAAAGCTGGCTCACCCAACACTATCCCCCCTTTGGGGACCAGATAGGGGGTTGAGTTTCCAGGTGGGACTCGTCATCACCTGGCATGTAGCCCACAGCATATCCTTCAGCGTCGCAGGGCAGACACTCCCCGCATACAGCAAGAAAGAGTGTGCCCAGGTCTCAGCAACCTCAGGACACACTGGTGGACACGGATAAGGAGGACCCCCCCAGACATGCCCTCATCGGCCAAGGCCTTTTATGAACGACTTGCGGGCCTGGCTGAGTATTTGAGGCTCCCTCAGCCTGAGGTAGAACAACCAGAGGCGGGGGTACTGGCAGAAGTCCTCACCTTACACCCCACGGCTAGAACAGGGATTCCAATACAAAAGGATGTGGTGGCTCTTGCCAAAAAATGATGACTCAAACCACACTCGGCACAGCCTACCAACCAGCGCCTCAATGCCAAGTTTAGGCAACTGAAGGGTGACCACCTCTTGGTGTCGGCGCACCCCCAGCCACATTCCTTAGTGATTGCCGCGGCTTCGCTCTATTCCAAGCAACAATCGTCATCTGCTTCATAAGCCTCTGCACTAAGGAGGAGAAGATCTTGAAAGCATATGGAAAGAAAATCTATTCCAACGCTTCTCTCCATCTGTGCCAGTCCAATGCTGATGCCATGTTGGCTGCTGTCAATCAAAGGCTCTGGCGAGAGATCACTGATTCCTTCCTGAGCTCCCTGTGCAGAGCCAGGCGCGCTTCAAGGCTGGCCTGGCTGTAGCCAAAATAGTAGCACATGTCATAATGGAGTCCAGTCCACAGTGGCTCACATTGACACCTCAGGCCATGCCATATGTATTGCTACTGACATGAGATGGACACGCTGGCTGCGAGTGACGAAGTTCAACCCTGGTGTCCAGGAGCGTATACTGGACCTTCCTTTTGAGGGTGGCGAGCTGTTCCATTGCACTACAGATGAAAAACTTGAAAAAAAGAACAGTTCAGACTGCCAAATCCTAATTGATCCTCACTAAGTCCACTTTGAAGGCTTAGAGCCAAGTGCACCAGCGCTCAGACATGGGTCGTTCCTTTAGAGGCTTCAGTGATTTCCAGGAGAGACGGTCCAGACAACAGGACAGACCCCTGACTGACCACAGGCAAAAGCAACATGAAGCGGCTCACAAGGACGTTTTCCAGTCCCCCTCTTCAGCCCCAGCCTCAGAGAGCAAAACGGCATGAGACAACCATCCGGATCCACAAGTCTCAGGTGGGGACCGGCTTGCCCTTCACGCATCACGCTGGCGGAAAAGGTTCACAGGCCCCTGTATCCTCTAGGTAGTATCCACGGACTTCGGGCTCACGATCCCTCATGATCCTCTCTCCTCCGCTCCCTCAGATTGGTACAGCAACTCTGTAGGCGGAAATTAACTCGCTCGTAGAGAGTCTGGCAGAGGAGGAAGTCCCAGCCTTTGAGCGGGGTCTGGGCTTCTATTCACCAATTTTCGCCATACACAAGAATCAAGCTGGCCTGAGAGTTGTGTTGGACCTTTCCACCTTGAACCTTTCCCTACCTCTTCAAAAGTTCAAGATGGTTAGCCCAGTGCTTATAGCTGAGACATTGTGTGTGGGAGACTGGATGTGCTCCCTGGATCTGAAGGATGCCTACCTATACGTCCCGATCTGGCAACCCCATCGGTCCTTTGAGGTTCAGGATCATGGGTTTCATTTCCAATACAATGTTCTGCCCTTTGGCCTCAATTCGGCCTGCAGGGTCTTTACAAGACTGATGAACACGGTGGCAGCCCTGCTCAGGGCTCAGGCCACCGCGTCTAGCTAGACGACTGGCTCGTCAGGGTAAGGACTCCAGAGGCAGTCCAGCACACCGCCTCCGCCCTTATTAACACACTGCACGAGCTGCGATTTTCCATCAATCTCAAGAAGTCACAGTTGGAGACCACGCAGAGGCTAACCTTCCTGGGCCTTATCTGGAATACGTGCTCTGAGAGGTTTTTCCCCTCAGAGGACAAGATCGCAGCCATCAACCGTGCCACGGCCCATTTTCTCAGCAGAGCAGTGACCTCAGCATGCCGGTACCAACACCTCCTGGGCATCATGGCGGCTTGTCTCCTAGCAGTGCCGCATACCAGGCTAAAAAAAAAATGAGGCAATTGCAATTCGCAGCCTCCTGGAGTCAGGACAAGGGTTCCCAGGCGCAGCTGGTCGGCATCCCACATCATCTCCACCAGGACCTAGTCTGGTGGAGCAAGGACAACCTACGGATAGGCAGGCCCTTCCGTCAACCAGCACCTCAGGTCACCATTACCATGGACTCATCCCTAGAGAGCTGGGGAGCTACCTTGGGGAGCGAAAGTGTCCACGGGGTTTAGTCCCATCAGAAGCAGACGGCCCACATCAACTGGCTCGAGTTCATGGCCATCTGACTTGCTTTGAAAGCCTTCCTCCTAATGATCAGCGGCAGGGCTATCCTCAGACGGACAGTTCCACCAGCATGTACTTCATCAACAAGCAGGGTGGCACCAGGTCTCTTCCCCTCTGCACTCTGGCAGTGAACATTTGGGAATAGGCCCTGCTAAATGACATGCATCTGGCAACAATACACCTTCCAGGGGGAGTCCAACCTGGAGGCGGCCAGGCTCAGCAGGCTGGGTGTGGACAACTATGAATGGCAATTGGAAGAACAGGTCCTTCAGGGGATCTTCGACAAGAGGGGACATCCTCAGGTGGATCTCTTCGCCACCTGATCTTACAGGGCGATCCCCCAGTTTGCGTCCTGGCAGGGACAGGGCAGGGGTTTGATGGGAGACGTGATGCAGATTCAGTGGAACAACATGAACACGTATGCCTAGCCTCCAACTTCCTTGGTTCACAAGGTCATTTTCAAGATCAGGGAGTCCAGGCACCTACGTATCATCCTGATCGTTCTGTGGTGGCCAGCAAGGCCTTGGTTCTCAGAACTACTCAGCCTGGCGGATCGGGCTCCGGTGCCCCTTCCGTTGGGCCCAACACATCTACACTCTCAGCAGGGAGGCACGGTCATCCACCCCGCCCCCCTCCCCCAGAATTTAGCCCTTGCAGCGGGGTTCCTGAAAAAGTCACATTGTGGCATCTGGATCTGTCACAGGTTAACCTAGATATAGAGGGGCTAGGAGCGATGCGACCAGGAGCCAGTAAAAAAGCAAGTGAAACAGATTTTGTCACTGGGCGGAATCAAAGAAGGTCGATCCATTGACCTGCACGTTGATTGACATGATATCCTTTTCTGCGCACACCTATCCGGTGGCCTTTTGAGGCTATAGGAACTCGAAGTAGGTATTCTCCTCCTCTAATGCGGTGGTTAAGACACTTGATGGGCCTTACCATGCTTTATCCACCGATCAAGAAACTGCATCCGGTTTGGGACTTCAATGTGATCTTAGGCAACCTGGCGCATAAACCATTCGAGCCTATGGCAGCCGTGGACATCAGGCTACTCACCATTAAAACTGCCCTCCTAGTGGGACTTACCTCATCATGATGGATCCGTGAACTCCAGACGCATGTGGCTTTAGAGCCCTATACTACATTTACTAAAGACAAGGTGGTGCTTAGAACTTAGCCTGCATTCTTACAGAAGGTTGTCTCCTCTTTTCACCTAAATGAGGAGATAGTGTTACCAACTTTCTTTGCAGACCTTAAGGATGACGCTCAGAGGGTATTGCACTATCTGGATGTCAAACATGCGCTAAAATACTACCTGGACAGGACCAAGAGCTTCTGCAAATCAGAGGCCCGCTTTGTCACCTTCGGGAGGGTCAAAACCGGGCTGTCGGGCCTCCGAGGCGTACATAGCAAGGTGGATGGTTACGGCCAAATGTGCATGCCCATCGGGGCTAAAGCCACAGCGGTTGCTTACCAAAGGCATGTTCCGTGGCAGGTTATCAGCAAGGTGGCAACATGGGCTACTCCCTCAGCCTTCTGCAAACAATACTGCTTGGATGCCAGCTCCAGATCAGATGCAGCATTTGGTCAGACAGTGTTAAGGGACTTGTTTTCTAAGAAAGTCACCTCTCCACCCTGGGGCTACATTCAGTTGTAATCGCCCACACAGTGTGGCGGAAAGGGGAAGGGACATAGGAGTAATTATAAATTACTAACCGTAGTGATTAACATACCATACGTCCCACCACCCTCCCCCCTAATAAAACTGGTGTCATTGGGCAATGTTAATATTGTCGATGCATAAAAGGGGACTGGCGGTGGGCGGAGTCAGGGGCGCGCTTGCTTGCAGTGCCGTGCCGCCGAGCGCATCTAAATTTAAAGGGGAAGATGATTTTTCTTTTGAAACAGGTTCTGTCTCCCATCCCTAGCGATGGATGCCCCATACACTATGGAGGAAAGGGAACTATGGACTAGGAGTACGTTAGTCACTATGGTGAGTAATTTATAATTTCTATAGTAAAGGCTTGCTCAGGTTTTATGGTACTTGTGCCCATAACCACAGATCTTGTATGTGGGTTAGGGACTTTATAAAGATGATACGCCCATTACCTGTTTTTGTAACCTTGAAAGGTTTTCCCTTTCACAGGACCAATACTGTCGTATTCCACGGGATCTCCTCTCCACCCTGGGCCTTGTCTCCTCCCAGGTGATCCTCCTGCAATGAACCACCCCCAAGGTTTGGATCAGGAAGCGTCTGCCTTACCCCGGCCACCTGCGAGGAGACTTTAGTCAGGGTTTCAGTGAGGGATCCGTAGGAGCCTAATTGATCATTTGACCCTCTGAGGCATTCAGCCCATATCAGTTACCAGCTGCTTCGTTCACACCCAGCCAGTGCCCAGGGACATGTTGCTGGACATTCTCACCACCTTCACACCTTGGTGTATGAGATACAACATAGGCTGACGGCTGCCCCGGTGGGGGGCCCAGCCCATAGCTCTCCCTTGCCCAAGTGTCTGCCTAGCCCTGCTTGGCCTAAATGACAGCTGAGTCCTTCTGGGCTGCAGCACCCACCGATGATGCCCCGTAGGGCATTAACCCCAGTGGTGGATCCGCCACACACCGACAAAGGTACGGACACCACAGTCACTCATCTGAACGAATATGAAGACTATGCCCCCGCTGACGCAGAACCTCTGGGCACCAACAAGCCTGCCAGGGCTTTGCCGCCGTACGAGATTGGTTCATTCCACACCATGATTTCTCAAGCATCCAAAACCTTCAGTCTGGTGCCAGAGGAAAGGAAAAAGGAGGGTTTTCTGTTCCAGCAGCGTGAATCCTCGAGGAAGACGGTCATGTTGGTTCCTTTATTGGACGACTTCTGGGAGCAAAGCCTGGCACTGATGAAAGTACCACTTCTCAAAGAGAGAATGGCTTGAGAAGTAGTACAGGATCCCGGACTCAGCTCCTAAGTGTCTATGATCACAGCCTTCTCCAACCCATGTTCCATAGTGCTCTCAGACCAGAAGGGCCAGGAGTTGGATGCAGTGACAAACAGACCATTTACACCGCAGCTTCCACGGTCAAGGCTGTCAATGCCCTAGCCATCCTGTCTTGCAACGACAGGGGAGCTCTGGTATACGGATATTGGGCCTATTCTGGACTTCCTGCCAGACGAGAAGGCCGAAGCCCTGGCTTTGTTCCAGGAGGGTGAGGTGCCTCGGACCATGCATCACGATGGCACTGGACATAGCAGAATTCGTATTCCACCAGATGGGCAATTGGGTGGCCCTCCGACACCCGGGTTGGCTGAAGCCCAAAAACTTCAGGGTGGATGTGCAGTCCAAGATAGTGCACATGCCCTTTGATGGGGACAATCTATTTGTCAAGGCTCTGAACAAGACGCTCCATTCCACTAAAACAGATACAGATACAGATACAGAGACAGCACACTATCTGGGGATACTGCAGCAGAGGAGGTAATCGTCCTTTTGGTCGTCAAGAGGGAAATTCAGCTGGTCCTCCAAGGGGTATACTACCCCCTATCCTCGGCCCTCCCACTCCACCACCCAGGAAGCCTACAGAGGCTGGTTGCAGTCCTTCCGCAGCAGAGACAACCATTGTCATCGCCTGCAGGCCAGGACGCAGATACCCAAGCAGCTTTGGAACGGCCGTGGACCCGGGCCCCCACTTTCACACATCAGTGGGATTCCGGCTAGCAAACTTGTCAACAGGTGGAAGACCATCAACATGGACAAATGGGTGCTGAGTGCTCTTCATCAATGGCATACCTTGAAATTCCAACACAGGTACCCCCGCATTCCTCTTGTGGTAGGTCAAGACCTGCACATGGCCCAACTGCTGCAGGAGGTTCAAGCCATAATAAGGAAAGGGGCAATAAAGCCAGTCCCTCGGCTCCTCCGGGGCTCTGGAGTGTACTCCATATACATTCTGGTACGGGAAAAGTCAGGAGTGTGGTGGCTGCTCCTAGACTAAATGCACCTCAACAAGTGCTTGAAGTCCCAGAAGTTCCTGGAGGATGCTCACTTTCACATCCCCATTCACGCAAGGCATCAGACGTTCCTACGGTTTGTGGTCCAGCGACGGCACTATCAGTTCAAGGCCTTGCTCTTTCAGCCTGAAATCAGCGCCAAGAGTGTTCACAAAGTGCTTGCACCCAGTGACAGCACATCTACGCCTATCAGGGGTGTCCACGTCCATCCCTTATCTGGATTGTCTCATCCGCTCGTGCTCCCGGGCACGGGGGAACCACAACACAGCAGAGATCATATCCCTTCTGACAGAGCTTGGATTCTGCATCAGCTATCCGAAAGTCCTAGATAGTCCTCAAACAAGAGTTCCGGAAATCCCTACGATGGTGGGGCCATGCACCCACAATTCACGAAAAGGAGCTCCATTTGAAACACTGCTGTACCAGGCCACCGTCGCCACGGAGGCTTCCCTGGAAGGGTTTGGGGCCTACAGAGGACAGTCGCACACCAGAGGCAAATCCAACCTCAGCTGTGGGGGAAGGTGATGCAGATCTTCACGGACAACACCACCACCATGTTCCTCATCTGGAAGCAGGGCGGGACGTGCTCTCGCATGCCCTCCCTGGAAGCCCAGAACTGTTGGCACTGAGTTTTTCTTGAGAACGTGTTCCTCATCCCCTTTCACCTATCTGGCACCAAGAACGCCACCGCGGATTCACTCAGCAGGGAGCTGCGAGTGGGAACCTCATCAGGTTTACGTGTCCCTTCTGTTCCACAAGTGGGTTGAACCCTAGATCGAACTTCGCGATGGCAGCCAACTCCAAGTGCCAGAGGTTCGCCAGCAGGTATCCTCAGCTGAGGAGTTTGGGGGATGCCTTCTCGTTCCTGTGGGGTGGGCTCTCCCTTTACACCTTCACTCCAATCCTGCTCTTGCTACATGTGATCAACAAAATCAGTGTCATTGCAGGGCGATATTCATCGCTCCAGAGTGGTGACGGCAGATCTGGTATCCAGACCTTATCTGTCTGTCAGTGGCTCATTCCGTCTGCCTCCAGTTCCTGATCGTCTCTCCAGAGAAAATGGAACTACACAGCACCATGACCCAGCATCGCTGAGCCTCACGACCTGGCTCCTGCAGCCCTACAGTTTGGGCGTTATTCCCTGATGCTGGAATGCAAGACGATCCTGCCCAGGGCCAGAGTTTCCTCTACATTGTTGTGCTACAGCCACAAATGGAAACGCTTCACATTGTGGAACAGGACTAAGAAGATTACGCCGCTGCGAATCACTGTCCTGCAGCTCCTTCCATAACTCATGTTTCTTGTCAAGAGTGGCCCGGCTCACGCCTCCATAAATGTGCATCAGGTTGCCATTTCCCGGTACACCAGTGTGCCTGGTTAGCCCTCCCTGTGGTTGCACAGGCTTGTCAAGGAGTTCCTTAAAGGCCTCTTATGGACTTTTCCACCAGCGAAGGTTCCTGCTCCGGCTTGGGAGCTCAACATGTTTTTGACGAAGCTCACGGGGGCCCCATTTGAACCAATGCATCAGGCCACGCTAAAGTTTCTCTCGTGGAAGACTGCGTTCTTATTGCCCATCACCTCGGCCAGGTGAGTCAGGTAGATCCAGGCCTTCTCTTGCAAGCAACCTTACTTGTCCTTCCGCGCTACACAGGTGGTGCTGCGGACCAACCCCACCTTTATGCCGAAGGTTCCTTCTGGATTCCATCTGAACAAGCCTTTGGTCTTGCCAGTCTTCTTCCCGAACCCTTCTGCGCTTGCAGAAAGGGCGTTCCATTCCCTGGACATTGCTCATGCCTTGAAGTTTTATGTGGTACGCACAAAGGATTCTCGGAAGACATCTCAACTCTTTGTGAACTTTGGTCCTGTGAATCACAGGAAAGCCCTGTCTCAGGCTTCCATATCCAGGTGGCTGTCCGGCTGCATCATGCACTGTCATCATCTGGCCAACAGACTGCTGCCATGCTGGCTGAGAGCCCATTCCACCAGAGCCATCCCAGAAACAACTGTGATTCTCTCTGGTGTCCCCTGCTTGACATCTGCAGGGCTGCTACGTGGATGTCCACCCATACCTTCACAAGATTCTACTGCATCGACAGGGATTCCAGGGAGGAGTCCCGGATCAGCCAAGCAGCGCTGCACAACCTGTTTATTGTAGGTAAGTCTGTTCCAGGGTAAGTGTATTGCTTCTGTTGAGCCTTGCCACCTCCTGTGGTTGTGTATATGTACTGCTGTGCAATCGTAATAATCAGCATGTGAATCCATGCTGAAGAAGGAACAGTTTACTTATCTCCAACCCCTGTTCTCCAGCATGGGTCTGGCATGGATTCACATGCAAACACTCCCTCCTTCTCCTCTGTGGCTCTTCTTGGTTCATGCTGCCACTTTACGTGCTTTACCAAATCTGAAGATGGCCAACAGGGGTGGAGTTTAGGGAGACTGTCATTGGATGGGGCCAGTATGACCCAAAGTACAGTGATTGGTTATAAAAGAGACGAGCGGTTTTTAGGCTAAATCGAAACTGTTTTCTCTTTTAACGAGGATTCCCAGCCTGACGATGGGGAATATTCATGAGCATGTGAATCCGTGCCAGACCCATGCTGGAGAACAGGAGTGACGGGTAAGTAACTTGTTCTTTTCTCACCCTTTAATTTCTCGTGAAATTGTAACCTTCTCTCATTGTTAAGTGAAGTGAGCACTTAACAATGGCAATACGTCTGTGGACAGACGTATTGCCTTACTTGAAAGGAGCGTTTAGAAAGTTGGCGCTCAGTGGCGTTCTGCCACCTTAAATTGAAATCTTGAATTCCTTTCCTGGTGAGTCCAGGCTTTTGGATGCACAAAGGAAATTGAGTGAATATTGCATTGACTGCTTCCTAGCTGTAATTAACACAAGATGTATGATCTCTGCATATGTCCCACTCCCTCTCCTCCTTCATTTCTACAACCCTCCTTGTTTCAGCTGCATGCTTCTAGGAGTCTGGCCTTGTGATGAGTTCCCCAAGAGTATGTATTGTTTTGTCTTCATGGTGTCAAGATTTCCTGCACCTAAAGTTCTTGGACACAGGTAGTGACTAGATGGTACCTGTGTGCAATTTGTTTAATGTAAGTAAACAATAGACTCCTGCAGGTATTCATGACTTCAGTCCTCCAGTACCAACTGCTCATATTTGGTGACCATTCTCCTGTACTCATTGTTGACCATTCAGGCAAGTTTCACATCGGGACAACACCAAGGTCACTCCAGCAAACGGAGGACATCTGATGCTCCAGAAGTCCATCATCAAATCAAGGAATGTCACGCTATTTAAGGATAAAAAAACAAGACTTATGAGATTGTGACGCGTCTTCACTGGCTACCAGTCATTTGGTCGACAGGAAATGGTCGAAATCCAAATGGTCGAATTTTTTTTTTTTACTTTTTTTTGTTTTTTTGGGGGGTCCCCCAACCCCCATTTATATATATATATACATTTTTTTTTTAACCAAACAAAACAAAAAATATAAATAAATAATAAAAAAAAATTCGCCCATTTGGTTTCGACCAAATGGTCATTCGATCTTTTTTTTCCGACCAAATGAGCGGACACCGTCTTCACTAAATGGTTATTTTTTCCTGCTGTTATTTGTTGTGTTAATGGGATTATGGGTCAGGCTGTTCTGTGCTTGAACATGGTGGTCCCAAAGGCTTTGTTTTGTGGTCAAAGTTAACTGAACCTTTGGCAACATTGATGATGGGCTGTACAATTATTTTTCCTCATTTTAGGCTATTTTCGAAGTTTTCAAGTCTTTGGTACAAAATGTGGGGTACTCCACATGTCATATTTTCTTCTAACTCTATAACAAGATAGTTGTGTGCTGGAGCAATTCTTGTCTAGCCTCAGCACACTTGTGCCAGTCTCCGATCTGGGTACTGTGCTAACAGGCCACCTCTGCTAGGCATAGACTAGTCTTCTTCTCCCCCTAAGAGACCCTATGAATGGTCCTGCTGAATTCTCTTGATATTTGGCACAGTTCAATGTGATAAAACCATATGTTGAAGGCTGCATAAGGTGTCCATTTTCTATGCCAATTTTGGGTGACCTTCAAAGGGTGGGATTGTGCTGACATAGCAGTATTCCACGAACTGAATCCCTCCCCTCCACCCCCACTCCCATTGAAGCTGCTCCCCCTAGCAGGATGTTGTTACCTTTTGGGGATTTCACCCCCTGAACCTTCCTTTGCATTTTCCCACTCGCCTTCTGAGCGGTCTAGGGAATTCTTTTTTTTTTTTGTTGCTTACGATTAATTACTTAAACTACTGTCTACTGTAACATGTTTAAGAGTATGCGCCCGGTTGCCCATGGGCCTGGTTTCTGCTCTTTATAAATAAAATAAAATCAAATCAAATAGATCCCAGGCAAATCTAACTTCCACATAAGATGCAAACCTATCAATTTGTCCATTTTTAATGCCTCGTTATGCTTTATGTGTTATATAGGTATGTCTTGATGTTTATTTATAGATTGTCCCAGGTGCACAGATTTAAATTCACATAGGTGCGTGTGTTAGGCATCATAGGCCTGGGGAGCCAAAAGTAGCTCCTTGAAGCTGTTAATATTTTGAACCTTGCATAAGTAAATTTAAAGCAGGACATTCAGTGTTGATGCTGTGTTATGCAGGGTTGCAGCCACTTAGGAAATGTCAGAAAATTGATTGAGTCTAAAGATAGCCTGGTGGCACGGACCACATTGACAGTTGAAGTTGACCAATCTAATGTAACAATCAAGTGAAGTTGGCTGAGACAGAACCTAGTTGTGAATTGATGGAAAGAGTGCTTCAGTTGAAGAATATTACATACTAATTTGGACGCTGAAGTCCACAGCTGCTTCCAGAGCAGGCATCTGGCGAAGTGCGGACTGGTGCTAGAACTTCACAACTAGGCATGCTTCTTACTTCCTCTAAGAGGATTCCTTGCTGAAGTCTGTCTCACCCATACACTTGAAATTCATAGATCCACAAAAATGTTGTTTTGCAGCAATATGAAGAAATAATTTTGTCAGTACTGTTTGCGCAGTCCACAGTCTGAGGGTTCCTGAAATAAAGTTAGATGGACCTGCCAGTGTTCTTGGCTTATCCATGGTAGATGTTAACCAGAGTTCAAGGCTCAACCTTGTGATTTAGTTGTATGTTCCGACCATCTGGAGAATCAGGTTTCAGCATCCCCCCTTGTGCCCCTAGTTCAGGAGACGGTATGTGTCCGGTTTCCTTGTGTAAGACTCTTCACTCAGTTGGATATGTGGAGGCCACTGATTTGTGGTAGCAATTTGCAGTTACTGTGCACTATGGGCTGGTGCCCACCTGTAAAATTATTTTAGTGAAATAAGTTGGTTCTATGAGAGAAAGATTGAAATACATTCAAGGCCATATGTGGTCGTGGTTACTGCCTTCCTACAACAGTGGTTGCATTTGCCATTTCCAGTTATGACCAGTTTGTGATTGGTGCCTGGGATTCAAGCCAAAATCCATACTGAAGAGAGAGCTAAGGAGCCTGTGAAATATGAATCATGGTGCCCCAGATTAATGGTTTGCTGCCAGAATGTTTGAATGGTTCCATCTCTGTCATTGGGGCCTGTGCCCCCTCTCCAACCCTAATTGCCCATTAAACTGGAGTGGCTGCTCTTGAAACAAGTACAGAAGCAAAGAACAATATGCCAACCAAACAACATTGTGAGGTGGGTCAAACTGAACCGGAACCTTTCTAAACCATATGTGATAGTGACGCTCTGCCCTTTGAACAGACTTTAAGCTACCAGAGCAAGCAAGTATAGTGTTCTATTTGACTGACATATTGGGCCCGAGTCGCAAGCCGTTTACAAACCCTACCACTCATAAAGACGTGCTGCAGGCCCTGTTCTGGCCAGACACTAAGGTGGGAGCAGTAGATGCTGAGCGCCATCCAGCAGCATCCAAAATCTGTGAATACAAGAATCACCAGTGAATGTAGACATCCAGTGGAGGACATCTCATATATGAACTGCCAGCGCTGCAGCCCCACAGGCACCTTGCCCATCAGAGCTGCACCTCCAGAGATCTGTACTGCTGCAATACACCCCTGCAGTTCTTATCTTTAATTATTCAGTGGCTCCCTCTGTGTTTGTACCATTGGGCCCTCCAGTTTTAACGCATCTCGTTCTGTCAGAAGAGCATATATCTTTTCTCTTTTAAATACTGATTTGCCCTTCTGTTGTACATGTTTATTATTTTATTTGTGTTCGGTTTGTCAAAAACCTTTACAAATCAGACAAGAATGATATCAGCATACATACAATGAATTATTTAACAATTACAAATTTACACAAATTATAGTAATGAAATTAATATATTAGCCTAATTTACTGATCAAACACGAGGTTACGGCTTAATACAAACTTACTACTTAAGAGTTTCACTAAAAAGTTATTTTTTAAATGATTCTTTATGGATTGGTATTTCCCATGATTTGACAAATGATGCAACCGCTACCCCTTCAGCTGTTGAAGTTGGATGAAGCATTTTTTTGCACAGTTCTGTTAAATCGCATTTATTACTTGCGCCAATTAGTGTTTAAAAATAGGTAATCCGTTCAAAATGTAATGCGGGACAATCTATGAACAGATGTTTAGTGTTTTCTATCACCTCCTTATCGTTACAGTGTCTGCAGACATCAGAGATGCCAATAAGGCCCCTCTTTAATAGAATCTCCTTTGTGTGGAGTAAATTCCATCAAAGGTATAGAATCATGTAGCGGTGGTGTCTATTAGGAAGATCATATGGTAAAGACCTACCAGGCCTCTAGGCGTATATTCATGGGACAGGTGGGATAATGAAGCGAAGCAGTGTAAGGCATAAATCGTGTTTACCCAATCAAGTTCATTAGTGCAATTTTCACCTTCTCTGGAGTCTCTTTCAAGAAGTCGACATCCATTGAGGGCTCAGATAGAATTAGGTCGCATTGGGATTTCAAATTGCCTAGGAATCCCTCCAAGGGTGGCCCAAACTGTCGCTCACAGGTTTCTCTAGCTGTAAGGTATAAGGTGCCATGGTAAGCTGTGACAATGTTATGATCTAAAAGGAGTGTCTGCCATTGAAACTGAGCTTTAAGTGAGGCGAGACCTAATTCCTATCTTATCGCAGCTACAGGAAACCCGCAGAATGCATCTCAAAATGTTCCCCTCAATGGCGTCAAGCCAGGATTGAGTTTTTTTTGACCAGAGCTCCTATCCATGTGGATTACCCTCCGCTCATAAGAGTTGCCTTGATGTAATAACTTCTATATTTTGTGTTAATCGCCATCAATTGATTAAATACGTTTTTCGCCTTCCAGGCTACTGACGTTTGTAAGCCTGCAAAGTTGGTATGGGCGGAAAAGTGAAAGCCTAAATATATCAAACTGGTAACTGTTTCCAGTTCCTTTGAACGTAACCAACATTTACCATAGAGATGTTTGTGGCCCCTAGAGGGGACCAGCATTTTAGTGTTTTCTGGATTTATTTCCAATGTGTTGTCTTTTGCATAGTTAGAAAAGGCTGTCAGCAATCTTCGCATCCCATTCTTTCCACAGTCAAATAACAAAAAGTCATCTGCATAGGCCATCCATGATGTTATTATTTTGGAAAACATAGGAGGGATTAACAAGGCCTTGTCTAAAGTCTCACCGATGTCTGAGACATATAGGTTAAACAGACAGGCCCCTAATAAGGAACCCTGTCTAAGTGTTACTCTCACCTGACGCCCACGGAGGCGCAGGTCTGGTTTGGAGTGTTGTTGCTTCTTCTATGGTGAAGCGCAGGACCCGGAAGATGGACTGGAGCGGGCCTTCGAATCTGGCTTGTCTGGCTCACAGGAATATCTTTCTGTATGTGAAAAGGGAGTATTAACAATCTGCGGGAGAAAGTATAAGCCTCCCGCTCCCTTCTCACCCCTCTACGAAACCCTCCTGCGACCCCCACGTGAAGTCTCACCTTAGGGTTTGAAAGGTTGAGCTCTCCATCCTGCTTCTCATGCAGGGGCGCGTTGTATCCAGTTACTTCACTGGGATTTTGATTGTAGAGGGTTCAAGTTTTGTTTTCCCGGTATATTACCGTAAGGATTCTGTTAATGAGTATGATTCCGCAATAATAATTGTTCGTTATCTCTTTTTCAGGTGCGGAAACTATTCCAAGAAGAGCTGTGGAACCGAAGAATGAGACTCTGGTGAGCTTGATGAGAGTTCTCTGTGTCCTTGTATCAATGCGCTCACTAACGCGGATGTCTTTTTTCTCCATAGGGGCCGGGGTCCGGAAATGCCAGGATGCGGCACCGACCCGAAATGAAGTTGGAATAACCCAACAGGTAAGCTTTGTAATGGAAATTAAGGTTTCCTTGTTTTCTTTCCCCTCTCACCTTTATTCTTGTCTTTTTCTCCCTAGGCGCGGTGATGTGTCTGCGAGTCCAGATGTCGCCGTAGAACGTGGTGGCACCTTGTACAGGTGAGGGAGATGCGGCGCTGCAGCGATCGATGCGATGTGCTTTTAAATGGATGTCTTCCTTTTCAGGACCGTCGGCGAGATGTCTCCGGAATGCGGATTTAGCAGGTAAGGACTCTTCTTTACCCTTTTCTCTTCTCTTCTCTCTTTGCAGGTGTTCCAGGATGCTGGCAGGAGTGGCAGAAGACAGAATGCAGGAGCAAACACGGTGAGCGTCCAGCTGCTAGATGCAGAACAACGCGAAGCGTGAGTTGCTGCTTGGGCGTGGCTTAAATAGCCTTCAAAGTAGTTCCAGGTATGTATCCTTCCTCTCAGGTATGTATTCCTCCCCTGACCACACCCGTGTGGTTAAGTAGTTCCAAAGATAAAGTAGTTCCATTCAGGCCTCAGAAGGCCTGGATGTTGCAGCATGGTCTGCATCAGGTAAATTCACACTAAGCACCTTTAACATAAAGTCCCCTTTTATGAGCCTGGCGCCTATGGCGCCAGGACTGTAGCCCGATATGAGCCAAAGGCGCCAGGATTGAGTCCAAAGAGCCCCTACTTGAGGCTGTTGTGACTTCCCTTGAAGACATGATGTCTGCCTTTGGGGTAGCTGGGTCTTGTCTGGCACCTTGGAAGTAGGCATCATGACACTAAGGCCTTGCTCTGTTGTGACTCTGAATGACAGATCTCCAGCTTGGTTTAGGCAAATGCAGATTCCTGTGTTGGAATATAAACAGATAATCAATTGTAAGAGTCCTTCCAGGACCCCCCCCATTTAGATAATTGAAACCAGTCTTCTGCAATCCACCTTGTTGAAGGCCATAGAGAGATCAATTGGTGTAACATATTTTCTTGTTTTTGGGCTACACCATGCTGGTTCCTGTAATTCACGTAAGACCACTCCACTTATATTAGTGGAATGGCCTTGTCGAAAACCAGTTTGAAATCTGTCTAAACGGCCCGTACTCTTTGCCCATATTTCAAGGTGACCCAACAGGACGCCTGCGAAAATCTTTCTTTCAATGTCTAATAGGGCAATAGGTCTGTAATTCCATGGTTCTGACCTCTCACCCCTTTTATACATGGGCACCACATGAGACAGACTCCATGACTCAGGAATCGCTTCCGTTTCTATGATGCTGCCAAATAAAATTGACAAGATGATTGACCAAACATTTATATCATTGTTCAAAAGATTTATTGAGAGGCCATTTGGGTCCGGGCCGCTGATGGTTTGGCCTTCGAATTAAAAGAAGGATATGTTCCACGGTTATTTTCATGATGGACAAGCCAGCCACCTGGCCACTATCCAAGACGTACTTTGTCCATCGTTACGGGATTAATATTGATGTACAGATTTTTGAAGTGAGATACCCAGGACGCTTCGGACACACCAGTTGTCTGGGAGCAGGTTTGTGACATTGTCACTGCATTTACTGTTTCCCAAAAATGGCGAGTTGCTTTCCTAGCTAGAATTCCCCAACATGATTTCTGCTTCTCACTGTAATAGTGAAGCCTTGTTTATTTTACAAAAATGTCTATATTGTTGTTTGAGAGATTTTAATTTGAATATCTTGACGCCCTTTTCACATGGAGAATTCTTTATCAGCCTGGACGCTCGTTTAAATGCCTGTTTCTTTCAGAGTATAAGGTCATTGTAGGAGTAAGAGTGAGAGTGTGTTCCCTGCGTATCGCAGTGCTACTTAAGGAAATGTTTTGAAATCCTAGATACGCATGAGGATAGGGTGTCGGTATAGTTGTCCACTCGAAAGTAAGCCAGTTTTCTTTTGTATGTGGAATTTTGCAAGAGGACCAGTAAATCATTATTTAATTGCATGGAAGCCTTGTGATTCCATCTCACTCTATTCCCCTTATTATTTAATGTCAGGTTACATGGACCATGTACAGCAACCTTGGCATGTGTCACCTCAAATTTTGAGATTACCATATTATGGTTGCTCCAGATGTTTTCCAAAACAGTAAAATCGGAACAAGTATCAATTAACAAACGGTCAACAATTATATAATATAGGGTTGTGTGGCTTAGCCCTCTAGGCCATGTCAGTAACCTTTTGCCCGTCACCTGATCAGGTCTATTAACCAAATGAAGGTCTAACCCTCTCATAGTAATTACCCAGTTTAACACTGCAGCTGCTTTAGCACTCTTTGGAGAGTCATTGGCAATTACTCTTCGAGTGTTATCATCAAAAAATGTATCGGGACAGTCAGCGTTTAGGTCGCCTGCCACTAGGATAAAACCATCCTTATTTGACATTTTACATCTTATGATGCAATTCTGTAGGTTTATTAAAAAGTCATCTAAGACTGCCACCCCTTTATGCCAGTAAATATTGACAAGAGGGATAGGTACGGATAACTCAGTGGAATATACCTCTGCAGCAAGAATACCAAACCTTAAGTCTGTAATTTTCTTGACTCCGACCATGGCCGGTACGAATGGCTATCAGTAGCCCACCTGATGGTTTACCCAGCTCAACTAATGTGGCGGATTGAATCACAAGTTTGCAACGGTCCAAATGAGGACAGGCTGTTAACCATGTCTCTTGGAAGCACATTATTGTACTAGTTTTCAAGTGGGACCAAGCATCAGTATTCTCGTTCAGGTGGGTAGAAACACAGGAATTCCAGGTGACAAATTTAAGATTTAAAATGTATTTGGTGGTGCCTCGATCGATTTGTCATCTTTGATTTCTGGCTCACACGGCTGAGATTAGATCAGAATGGTTTCGGCCACTATGTCCCCTCTGATCAATTCTTTCCTCTGTCTTCATTAAGTGGAGCTCTAACATTAGAAGATTTGATTTGGGAAACTGTGGCGGGTGTCATGGTGGACCTTTCTTTGGTCATAACGTTTTTCAGTGTTCGAACCCAAACGTTCTAGTTTGGCACTTACGGAGAGAGGTCCAAGTCCATTACTGAGGTGGAAAACAAGTAAATAGCAGTTTGTGGTTGATTAGGAAAGTTAATTTGTTGAATGTCCAAAGAGGAAATAGAGTGCAATGCTGGGATTTCTCCAAAGATTAGTGCATTGGATATGTTCAGACAGCTATCAACTTCTTCAAAGGACGAGCTGTTCATGAATAGCTTCTTAGTATCTGTTTTCTCGTGTCGTGATGTAGTTTGAGCAGGGCCAAGCAAGGAAGATTTTTTTTGCCGACAATAACCTAATTTCTTCATGATGATAAGCAGGTTTGTCACGACAAGGCGACAGAGGGAACACAATGTCAAGGTTAGTCATGTGATCGTTCTCAGGGCGGTCACAGCCTCGTAAACTATGTAGGACGCTGTTGGTCAAAAGTATGCGCCTACTAGGCTCACTTGAAAGGGAATTGGGATCATATTGAAAGTTTGACACCTGAATCTTTAGGTCCCGCAAGTTACTGGATTCAACGTTGCCTACAGCAATTGGGGCATCTAGAGCAGTTGATAGAAGCTTGCTCACGAAATCCGGGCGAGGCCAGTATAATTTTCCATGGAGAGATCGCATGTTGACATTAGACTTGAGAGACAAGGGAGAGGTGCAAGTCCCCACAGTTTTTGAGATAGTCTTGCGTGCTTCATTTCAGATTTTCTCTCATGTTAGTCATCGGGATGAAAGTTACAGTGATCAACTGTTTCAGAAGAAGCATAAAGTGACCTCTGGGATTGAGCAGTATAAGTGGCAACATTACTATTGGCTGTCATACAGAAGGAGGAAGCTTTGTCTTCATTTCCTTGTGTAACCTTTCCTGTTTGCGGGGCAAAATGATCGTCCATAGCTTTGATACAGGGATCAGCTTGTGCCTCTGTCTGGACACCAGCTGAGATGCAGGACGTTGGGACAGGGTGTGCTATAGCCAGTTTATTTACTTGGGGAGGAGGGAGGTGGATGTTTCTGGCAGAACCTTTGCCAGCAACAATGAGGAGACTCTCTTGAAAGACATCACTAGCGTAGCATTCGACAAAGTAATTGCTTCAGCTTCTTTTACTGCAATTTGGGTGCCTCTGGAATTTGTATTAAGCTCCCTTGTCGTATCTCAAAGAAAGAGGAAATTGACGGTGAGACATAAGTTAATTTTCCCAAGGTTTTCTTTCTCAGTAGGTTTTTTTTAATCATTTGAGATTTTTCTTTTCATGCTTTGCACTAAGCGCTTTTTGTGCATTATACCGCATTTGTTGTCTCTGTTGCCAGTTTCTGGAGTGGATTTTCTTGAGAACTTTTGGCAACGTGGCTGGCAGAGGCGAGGATGGAGTAGACTGTTTCTGGCCTTTTGATTAGACTAAGACAACTGAGTTGTCAAGGATTATTAGGTCGGGCCGTCAGCAAGCTTTTCGGCAAACCAGACTGGTGACAATAGCGGTAGAGGGCACAGCATCTCGCCCATGAAGTCCAGCTTCCGTGCAATTGTGTGGAGTGTGTCTTGGCAGAGTGTGTTCTGTGTTCAGTGGTCAGCTGGGAGGTGAAGAGCCCGACTTAATCTGAAATGACCACTCTTGCCCAATGTCGGGAGCTGACATTCTGAGCGGCTGGTGAAACATCCCCAGAGGTTGATTCATTATCTAAACACACACGCGACCTATATTAATACCTGAAGGAATACTCTGTTGCAAGTACGGGGTCTGATTTGTGCACACTAGGAAGTGGGGCCAGTGGAGTCCTGTATGGATTACTACTTTCGGCTGCTTACAGCCCAACTGTGGAGGTCTGCTCATTGCGAAAGCATAGCGCGCGCCTTGAACTAAGATGATAACATTGTTAAACAGAGACAGGTTGCACAAATCTCCAAGCTCGTTGATATTTGGGTGACTATGTAAATGTGAAAGGGTGATAAACGAGGACAATGAGAACATGCCAATTGGGCAAAGCTACCTCCAAGACATTGACTAATTGGGATCAGGTGGCATCTGAGTCATACACTAGTCCATCAAATGCATTATGCAAAGCTTATGACAGTCATGTAGTGAATGGGGGAGATCTTGAGAAAGCGGACTTTAATCGAGCTCCATCTCAAACTGCAAAAAAAAAAAGAGAAATCGGAGGAAGCAGACTCTGGGAAAGGCTGCAAAAAGAATTTCAATCAGTGTGCATGAGATGGAAATTCGACACTTGGACATCATCTCACCTTCAGAGGGTGAGTGGGTAGCTCCACAAGACCCATTAAACACTCATGAAGTGGAAACAAATATTGTAATGCTAGCATTACACCAGGAAACCAGTGCTTCTTCCCAAGCAATCGTGCCTTGTAAAAATTCAGACATAGCGGCTCAATTGGCAAAGGACCTTACAGAACTGATAGAAAAAATATCCTCACAAAAAAGGCAGAGCTTGGCCTTATGCCAATTAAGATTGTCTGCCTTAGAGGCTAACATGTCTCAAGAGGATTTAAATGTAACTCATTTGCAATCTGTTAATGAGTGCAATTCCCACAAGGAAAACTGTGAGATGAATAAAGAGGATGATGCTAGAGACTCTGAAGATGCAGTCTTCCCTTTGCTACCTCTGAGTCAGCTCTCTGGAAGCGCCCCCTTCCAACTGCACCAGGGAAGACCGTCAAATAACAGAACAGTTGACTCATCTGATGAAAGTCAGGATCGCTCAGAATGGGAGCAGCAGAGAATGGTGAGCCAAGGTGAACGAAAGAATGTTGATTTGGCTGAGCTACAAAGACTAATCATGGCATCCCTATCAATTACGTTGACACCCTTCAACAAATTATGAGTCGCTCAATGACTCTATATGTGATCAGGGATCCTTGATAGCCACACTACTTGTCAAATTGAGGGTGCTAGAGGGCCTGTCAGGAAAAATTGAAGAACCGCTCAATAAAGAGTCCGAAACATCAGCATCATGGCAAAATCGGCTATGCGACCTGACTAGGAGAGTCGCTAGATAAATCCACATTAATGGAGGCACTACTTGAAGACTGCAAGTGGATGCGTGCTGCCTGGAAAAGCGTGACAAGACCCAAAAACATCAGCACTGATAAAAGCATAGCACCACATAAACCAGCAGCTTCATTGAATGAAAATAATCAAGCCCCTGAAACACTGACCCAGGAAAAGGAAATCAATGTATTTTCCATCTTTTGAGGGGAAAAACAGGGAGCTAGGTAACATGCAGAAAAAAAACTACTAATCAAAATAAAAGAATAGAAAAAAAAACAAAAATCAAACCCTGAAAAACAAGCGCAAATAAAACAGATCAAGGGCTTTTCTGCGGAACTTGAGAATGCTGCCTCCCCTGGCTATGAGTCAATCATCAAAGAGACCAGGAAAACAACCACCAACATCCTTCAATATTGTGGAAAAATCTGGAGACTCGGATCCAAGTGTGGCGAAGCTCGCCATCTCCAGTGGAAAATGAGTCAGCTGATGACACTTGTCTCCGCAACCTAGTGGAGATTGTTGAACAAGACTGTGAGGATGAAGATTGGAACAATTTATCAAAAACAGAATGGAAGGAAATTGATAGATTGGTGACCCAAATCTCAGCAGACCGAATTGAAAGGGCAAGGGCAGACAACGGACCAGCCTTGAAGAACGTTGGTCATTCTGCTTGGGATAGAACGGTCTTAACGATGGAACGAAAACAGGCAACCCATTCCGAAACTACTAAATTACAGCCTAGGAGCAACCGATAACTGAAAGAAGCAAGGTGAGCTTTAAAGAACCAAACGAAGATTCGTGCAAAATTAATCTAGAGCATATTGTCAGTGTTTGTTTGTTTATTTATTTATAGCGCGCGCCAGACCTGAGGGTATCCGGGCGCGTGTTCAAGAATACTTTAAGCTTAGATGTTACAGTTACACATTTCAGGATGGTTACTGAAACCATCCTGAAATGATGACAATATACATGGTTACATACACAGGTGATTGTACACAGGGGTGTATACACAGTATACATTGAATGTTAAGGAGCAAGGTGGGTTAAGCGGGGGTGATGAGCGAGGTATGAGTTTTAGCTGCAGATTAACAGGTGGGTCAGATGTGAGTAGTCCTAGTCTAGTCAGTTATAAGTCATTTTCTTTGAGCCATTTAATGCAATTAAGTCTGAAATGTGGGTAAGATTGGTCAGACCTTAAGGATGATGGGAGGGAGTTCCATAGCTGGGCCGCTTTGACAGGGAAGCTGGTGCCTCCGGCTGTGCTCAATTTGAATGGGGGCACAGCTAGTTGGTTGGTGTATGTGTCATGATCTCTGCTTCCAAAAGATCAGGACTTGCCCGACTCCCTTGGAAGCAGACCCATAACCCCGGTTCCGAGTGCCAGCCAGTCCCAATTGGGACCTTTTGGACCCTGTCCTGGCGCCAGTGGCACCAGGCTCATAAAGATGCCCAGTCCCAGCGCTGGAAGCGCCGGGCTCATAATGCTTGGGTGGACTTACCTGCAGCAGACCATGCTGCTTACTTACCTGCCAGTTGAACCCCTGATCCTCTTCTGTTTGGGACTACTTTTCCTGTTGGGTGGGGCAGGAGCCACTCCCTAGGTTCAGAACACTGGAACTCTTCTGGAAAGCAGGAACTCTTTTCTTACCTAGGCGTGGCTGTGGAAGGAGATTCCTAAGCACTACAGGAGGCTATTTAAACCACACCCGATGGATAAATCTTGCTTTGTGTTATTCTGCATTCTCTGCAGCAGAACGCTCATCGTGTCTTCTGCTTCTGATTCTGGGCCTAAGGGAACAAAGGCTTACCATCCTGGAATCCAGTCTTCAGCAGCACCTGTAAAGACAAAGAAAGAACAGGTTAGCACTACGGTCTTCAGTGGCAGCGCATCTCTTACCTGGTCCATCGGCTGTCACCAACGCCTCGTGCTGCATTCCGGCATCTGAAAGACAAAGGTTTACCTACTCTTCGCATGCTCCGGAGGTCTTCGCACTGCATTCCGGCATCTGAAAGACAAAAGAAGGTGCGTTTAAAGACATTGGGCAACTTTATTACTCACGTGCCATTACTCCTTCCCACGCCGAATCCAGTGGGTATTCCAGCACCCTTCAGCTTCTCTAAAGCTCCGAACTTGTACCTGCAAGATAAAAGGGACAGTTAGTGCGCATCGTGAAGCAGGCTACAAGCGCTTACTTACGTGCTTCCAGGCGCTTCTATTCCTCACGCGGGTTCGATCCTCAACTCTCATCAGCCCGCCATCCGCCATCGCCGGAACCCTGCAAAACAAGAGATATCATTACAAAAGACTTTTAAGACATTTGAAGTGCCCAGAACTTACCGTTCGTGCAGTTAACTGAGGTCAAGAGGCCTGCACCCTTATCCAGTGAAGAAACTGGTTACGGCACCCTGCCCCGAGGCAGATGGAGAGCTCGGCGTTCACTTACCTAAGGTGAGGGCGTTAACCTTTGGGGTTCTACAGGAGAAGAGAAAGGGAAGAGGAGAGAGGCACCCAATAACCCCAGTTCATTAATCCCATATTTTCTATCTGCAGACATCTTACTCTTCGAGTCAGACATACAGTGCACAGAGGTCCAGCCCAAAGAGCCAACCGTGTGTTACACATCACCTTTGAAGATACGGCATTCACCCAGTCAAGACCGGCGCCTCTGCGGGAATCAGGTGAGCGTTACAGTATGCTTCTCTGGTAGGTCTGTTAGAGGTTCTTCTTTCGAATCTTTCTGTTAGGTATTTGCGGGCTAGGTCGTTAATACTTTTGAAAGTCAATGATACTGTTTTCAGTTTAATTTTGTCAGCTGTGGATAGCCAGTTAGATTGTCTTCTGGCGTCTGAGATATGCTCTCTTCTTGGGATTCCTAGGGCGGCTCGAAGGGCGTTGTTCTGCAGGGTTTCGATTTTTTGCAGTGTGTTTATTGGACCCTATGTATAGTGCATTGCAATAGTCCAATTTGGATAATACCAGGGCTCTTGATAGGGTGAGGCAGCTGGCGGTGAAAGCTCCGATCCTAAATCGAAGCACCATATTGAAATTGTTCCAACATGTACCACAATTAAGATTTATATCCTCAAATGACATCAAAGTGATCAAATTTGTCAGAGCAGAAGATGAATTGGGTTATTTTACACATTCGATCAAAAGAGAGTAAAAGCTCAATTCTCCGTGAAAGTGGAAAACTACTACCATATGGATATGATTGAAGAGATTTCCAAGGAAGGAATCTCCCCTTATACGTGGAATTGCAAAAACAAAACAAGCAAACTAAAGCTGTGGACAATCAAAACTAAGATAATAAAGAAAACAATACTGAAAGGAGGAGAATTGATGCAACATTAAATAAGTTACATGGTCCTTCCATTGTACCATCAGCTCCACAGCCCTCTCCTCCCGAAAGAACAAATTGGCTTAAATTAAAATTCATGGTGGATAATAGTGTTTATGCTCACAATCCTGGTACTGGTAGCATGTTGGAAAATTGGGATTGGCCAGCTGGGGTCTTAGCAAAACGCAGTAAACAATAGATTGCACCGTGGAGGAATATCTCACTGATGTGGATCTGCTCTTGGAACACGAGAGGATTCAACTCCTTGTTAACGATGGACATGAAAAGTCTACGCAAATATGATGTCGTCTGTCTCCAAGAGACTTGGCTCAGAGCCAGCCTCTCTGGTGATGTGTATGAATCCTTCTTAAATCCAGCAATTAATGAAGCAAAGGGAAGGCCATCCTCTGGATTGTTGACAATGATAAAAGTTGATGCTGGATATAAAGTAATCAGCCATCATACTCCTAATCCATATGTACAGATACTTAAGTTGCAAAGAAAGGATAAATAGGAAATCCTACTCCTAATAAATTTGTATTCAAGAGTAAACTCAGCTAAAGAAACTAACTTTGTGAAATCAATCATGAATGAGGTAGATCAAGTTCTGGCTGAAGTCGAGAATGCAGTGATGATAATATGTGGGATTTGAATATACACCTGCTAGACCACCATAAATGTCCTCACAACAAAAGAGAGTTGGAAGGCAGAAGCCTAGAATGGTAAGCCTAGAATGGTATGTTGAAGACACCACAAGAGACCTCCACATGTTAAATGCACAAACCGTGGGGGGGACATCGCGGCAGCGTGCACATGGGGAAGAGGATCGAAGAGACATTTCCTTAACTATTGGTTTGTTTCGGGCAACCCAAGAGACAGGATAAGTCAATTTGAAATAGAGGTACAAATGTTTAGTGACCATGATCTGGTGGAAATCACTATCGAAAAGAATGTAAATCTCAAACCATGGCAAATAATTAACCTGGTGGAGGTGAATTGGCACAGGAATAGGCTAAGGGTCGGAAGGAAAGAAATTTGATGCCATGTGTTGTCAATATAAAATGGCAGTCGAAATGGATCAGACCACCATTGACTATTGCTGGATTTTAGAACAATTCATACAGCCAGGGAAAAGACAGGGTAACAGCGTGAAACAACCCCCCAAGCATGCCTATGATCCATTGGTAAGGAATGCGAAGAAAAGATTACAAGCCGATCTAAGGAAAATAAATTCTCTAAGGTCTACCGAGGCAGCAGAGATGAGTCGCCTGTGCAGGCAGAAGTATAAAAACTGGCAGACAGCAACAGAAAGTCAACGTCTACAAAAGGATGCTGATGTTAGACTCTTTGGAAAAAGAACACTACAGATCTTTGGGAGTTGCTTAATAATGTAGGGAAATTTAGAGCAAATGTAATGTTGGGACAGGTCAGTGGTCGACCTGGCACACCCATTACTCTAAATTATTTGCGGATCCTGGTAACTCATTGAGAGAGGATGAGTAAGGGAGCCAGCCACCACACTTGGGAGATCTAAATTGAAAGAGAAGATCTGGAGGCAAAAATAAGAGGGCTTAGCTTGTCTAGAGTCGCAGGACCTGATGGCATTTCAAATCAGCTCCTTAAGGAAAATCCAGAGAAATTAAGCCATCTGATTATGCAAATCTTTGATCAGGTCCTGCGCATGAAACAAATGGCAACTACCTGGTGAGAGGGCATAATTGTCCCCATATACAAGACGGCGATCGCGCTGATTCCAAGAACTATCGACCGATCGCTCTTCTGGACTCAGTGGGGAAACTTTTTGCCTCCTTTTTATTCCGAGACCTCACAAGATGGGCAACAATGACGAGAAGGTTAAATCCCTGTCAAACGGGTTTTGTTAGAGGGGTGGGACCCTGCCGGACTCTTCATGATTGGTGTCTTAAACATGCACTCATGTCGAGAGCCTGTGTCCATATGGCCTTCACGGGCTTAGAACAGACTTTCGACTGTGTTAACAGGACAAGATTATGGGAAAAGTTGAGGAACTGGAATTGCCCCCGTGATTTGCTGGAGGGAATTTGCGGCCTATATTCAAACATGTCAATACAAATAAGTTTGGCCTCTGCGGGGGTCCTCTCAGAGAAAATCTTGACCCCCTGTGCCCTAGCCTCATTCCTATTCAGCCTGTATATTTCTGACCTAGGTGATTCGCAAAATGTAGTGAGAGCGTTCCCACCAAAAATCAATGGAACAATTATTCCCTGGGTCATCTATGCTGACAACAGTGTCTATGGATTATACCCCAATTGGCCTGCAAAGACAAATTAGTTGTTTTGTACAATATCTAGGCCAAAATGGCATGAAAATTAATGCTACAAAATCGAAAATTTGGGCAATGTTGTCTAACAAGAGACCTCAAAAGAACATGTGTAGTGGGCACAAAGCGAGAGAATTGAAGTGGTACAAACCATTGTCAATAGAAACATAGATGACAGAGCTCACTATCTCTCGCTGCGTGCCAAAACCAAGAAGTTAGTGGCTCAGGGAACCAGGATTGTATGCAAATATTTCAAATACTCCCTCGTTCCATTACTGGCATTTTATTGTCAAAAAGCAGTCCCCATTATTACGTATGGGTCAGAGGGGATGTTAAATGTCTTGGAAGATATTGGCTCCATTAGAGGGCCTATTCTGGAGAAAGATCCCAAGACTTCCTGGCTGTCTGGCAAGTGCAGCAATCCGACATGAGCTGAGACTCGAGTCTTTAGAGTCAATCTCCCTGTGAAAGTCCATTGCACTCTACAGAAAATGTAAGATGGCGGAGAAAGATACTCCATTTGAAATCTTCAATACAGTGGATAATTTGACTGATCATCCACTGAGATCATGGTGGGAGAAGATTGAAAGAATCTTAGAAGTGAACAACATAGAAAGGGAAGAATTAATAACTAATCCCATAAAAATAAAATAAACTCCAGGAGTCAGATTGGATTGAAACCATTTGAAAAAGAGATCTTGACAATTTAAGACTGTGTCTAGAATGGGAATGAAAGGGTTTAAATAATCCACCTCAATACTTACTAAAGTTCCCCTCTCCACACTACAGAGATCTGTTATTGAGAGTGTGACTGAATATTCTGGCAACCAAAGAAGTGCAGTTAGCCAGGAAACCACGCAAGAACAGTCTTACTGTAGACATTGTGATCTCTCAGGAGAACCTGAATCCCTTTATCATTTGGTAACTGACTGCACAGGGCTAGCTGGATTGTGTGATGTTTACCTGCAATCTCATAAGGCCTATCAGTTAACATTGTTCAATCTCCAAGGATGAGTTGGTTGAGGAGAAAGTAACGCCATCAAGAACCGAGGACCATCCGGTCCTGTGAACATATAGTCTTGTAGAAGGTGTGGATGGTGTGGCCTCTCCGTTGGTGTCCAGGAGTGCCCTGCCTCGAAAGTAATGCGAGAGGCCTTTTGCCAGAGTGTGCAGAACAAATAGTGGGGGAAAACTAACCATTAGAATGGTTTATGGTGATGTAGGTGTTGATGTGAGCTAAGGAGCACGCAAAGGTGTACTATTGAGTGTGGGCGGGCCACCCAAAAAAGGGCCATAGGGTGCTCACCATAAATGGTGTAAATATGGAAATGTTAGTAGATTCCGGATCGCCGTAAACTATATCATCCCCGGAACTGTACACAAGGAGTTGTCTACACTTGAGCGTCCTGGCATCAACCCACATGCATATGGTCAGATAACCATAATAGTTCTAGGATACGAATGGGCGCTAATAGAATTCAAGGGCTGTGCTACTAAAGGAAAGTTATACGTGGCACACAAGGGAAATAGTATCATAAGTTGGGATGAGCAAGCTGCCCTAGAAATTTAAATACGCCCAGGCAATTCCATTCCTATACTGTGTGGAGGAGGAAGAGCGAGTACATACGGGAGGTGGTATGACTGCTGAATATTTGAAGAATACATTTCCTACTGTTTTTCAGATAAATTGGGTATGCCGAATGTTTTTTCCCATAAAATAGTGTTGGAGGTGGAGAGGGGTGATGCCCAAGTCCCATAAACTCAGGAGTGTACTGGTACTAGCGAGAGAAGGATTGAAAATTGAATTGGCCAAACACATGCACACAGGGATAATAGAGGAGATTGAATCCTCCGGGTGGTTGTCACCAGTAGTTTTGGCACACAATGCTGATGTGGGTCACAGGATGTGTGTTGATTTAAGAGAGCTGAATGCTAATATATGGGTGGACTGCCACCCCTTGCCCAACATCAATGAACTTTTAGCAACAGTAGGACAGGCAGCATGGTTTTCCATGTTTGATTTGTCTTCCGCTTACCACCAGAGAAACTGGTGTGTCCGTGTGCATCACCCCTTGAGTGTGGTGTGTACATTGCGGATCCAGTGTCTGCTGGTAGTCATCACTCCTTTGAACTTGGTTATTGGGAAGTTAGTTTGGTTTCTGACCTGATGTGGTAGGTTCCCCACTGTGCCCTCTGTGGAGCAGTAAGTTGTTGAGGGTGGCAGCTTTGCGGCTCATCTGTGGCAGAGGGGAACGGAAGGAGTAGTGTTTTTTGCTGGTTCTGGATTTTTGTGATTGTGCTAGTTGTGCCAGCTGTGTGGGGTCAGTTCTCAAAGGTGGCAGCTTTGAGGCTCCTCTGGGGCAAGGGGTAGCAGAAGAAGTCAATTTCCCTGTGTTGGTTCAGTTGGTAACATTGTGATGAGGGTCCTACCCATGTGCGTTATTAGATACTTGGTTCAAATTTGCCAGGCTGATGTGGTGTGAGTGTTGTCCTTCTGTGTGCGTCTCCTTTAGGATGGTGAGTTGGGCTTAGGGAAGGCCATTACGTTTGTTTTGTTTGAAGGCAAGGAGGTGTCAGGATCTGTTTTTCCTTGTTTGGACCTATCCTTCTCGCTTGCTTCCTGATGTGTGCCTGTCCCCCATGGTGTTTGTATGTGTGAGGTCATCAGTGGAATGTTTGTACGAGTGCTGGGATGTTTAGTTCTGCTTGAGAGCTTGTGTGTACCACCTGAGGCAGCTCCCATGATTTAGCCTGGGTGGTGGCAGCCAGTGGACTCCATTTCCTGAACTTCCTATCTCCATGATTGATGTACCTGATGACACCTGACTTGAAGACTATGAAAAAAGAAGCGTGCCTAACCTACCTGCTGCCTCCAGTGTACCTTCAATAATGACTCTCTCCTGCCACAACTGTTTTTGAATATGCACGTGTAGTGAATATGCACCACTAATTGAGTGTTGGTCCAAGACATGACTGGATCCTATTATATGGCATTTGTTTCAAGTATGCTTGTTTTCCTGCATATAAGCACCAGAAACTGGCATCCAAGTGGTAAATGTAAAATGTTGAGGAATGAATGAAAATTGGGGTGAAGGGGTGCAGCAAAGAAGCAACTTTTCCAAAAGCTTACAATCACAGAAGGGTGTGGAAATTATGGTCAATCGAAGCTACAGATTGATATTTTTAAAAGTTACGATGGGGCTGAAAGTTTTGTTAAAATGTGCTGAAGCAATTAGTTCAGGAATTTCTCTGCCATCACGTCATCTGATTCTTGGTTAGTTTATCCATTAATCTTGGGCTTGCTCAGGGCCAGTTTGACTCCCCAGATGTTTAGTGCTACAAATCCAATCAGCCCGAGCCATCGTAGCCAAGGGAGGAGGGGCCATGTGAGTTGTAGTCCACATCATCTGGAAATCTACAGGTTTGCAGACCATAATTGATGCTTCTTCACTGTGGCCAAGTTACCTATGTCTGCCTGTGTTATCGACCGTCTTATGTTGTACTATCTTGCAGGCCTTCCAAAGACTCCTGTCCACCATTCACTATAACATCCACCTCCTTCTCTCATAGGTGCTGCTCAGCCAAGTGCACAGGCTGCGAGCTCTAGATCTTCTGGGACGGTTCTTGGACCTTGGGCCGTGGGCTGTGAGCCTGGTATGTACTGCACAAAATGTCTTTTTTCATGAAGCTCTTGGCAATTTTGAATAGCATGTACAGGTGTCCAATCAGAGGCTTATTTGTTTTCCTGTCCATGGAGAGATGCTATTTCTAGGTCGGTCACCAGCAGGTTTATTTGTGGTTTTTATTTTTCCACAGTGCTGTCTGGAGAGCATCATAGCAGGTTGTGCAGTCCTGGGAGGATGGGATGAATCACGCACTCCCAAAATATATATGGGACATTAGACAAGAGTCATTCACATGAGAGGGAAGGTAGGGCAGTGCTGTTTGGCCAAGAGCCTCCTTTCGGGGACTAATACAGTCCAGAATGTATGTGCACCAATAAATTGTAATCTTGCAAGAGCTTCGGTTTTAAGACCATAAGGACTCTACACCTTTGATGGGATTAAATAAGGCTGGAACTCTATTTTGTTAGTTGGATATTGAATGATTGGGAGGAAAGCTCCTTAATTGAATCACCTGATGGCACCTTCTGCCAAGTTGGTGGCCACATCTGGTGGTCTTCAAGATGATGTTTCTCTTCCCTTTTGTTCTTACCGACCAGTCTATCTTGGCGCATATCTGCTTCTCCAACACCCCAATTTCCTTCCTCACAGTTGGTGAAGCTGTGTAACCGCCATAGCAGTGCTAGAATCAGGGCTAAATTATCATGCCCCGCTTTTCCCAGTGTGGTGAGCAGATTCCACACCAGGGCCAAAAAGTTGCTATAAACCGTAGACCCATCTGGCACCACTTTGCAATTTACATGGGTGCAATGGATAAGACCAAAACAAAGCTTGTGCCAGGAAGGGGGAAGGGGTAACAGCCGGCACATATTTGGCAGGGCTGAGGCAGAAAGGGATTGCTTTGGTGCAGTACTTTAATATTTCTTTGGGCACCCGCATAGGATGTGGCAGGGCCGCCACAGGGACAGCTTTGTGGTAGGGCTTCCATTATGCAATGCAGCATCCCACCTTCAGAGAGACAGCAGTTAGGCTTGACCCCCACATTCCCTATTTATTCCTCAACACAACAAGCTCTTCCTCCACGTGCCCACTGTCTTGATATTGGGAAAAATCTTCCTCGGGACCAGCCCTTAGAGCAAAAATTACCCAATTCAGCCCAAAATACAGGTTCTATTGTGCCGAGCAGTGAACTCATGCTAGTGACAAATGACACCTTCAAAACGTTTTAGTATTTATTCTAAACAGTGAATTTCAGCAACATTTTGGGATTCACGTTAGAGAAGATTACAAAGCACAAAACTTAGAGAAATGCAAAATATAGAGAAACATAGAACTTAGAGAAACATACAGAAACACAGTTTTACGCCCCTTCAATCAGCACTGGGAGACCCTGGCCCTCATAAGCTAGCTGTAACAAGCCCCGCTCAGAGGACAGCGCTGCAGGGTGCCGACAGAGCAACAGATTCCGGACACTTGATCTTGCTCGAACCAAGTCCACAGATCGATCTCCCACCTGAGTCATGTGGGCATGCATTTTTATAATCTCGTGCTGTCAGTCCATGACGCACAGTTCTAGAAGCTTCCCTGTGCAAAATATAGGCTTGCTCATGGAAAATCCCAACTCTGTGAATTTCCACTGTGCTCCTTTTCTGTGCCCCTCCCTGCTTGGAGCCCATCTGCGCGAAAGCTCAGGAATGTCTTATCAGTGCCTTCCCAGAGAAAGGAAGATTAGTTTACGAAGCCATGCAGGGCTACAGTTATAAAGGCAGAATATTCTAAGAGAAGCCGAGATGAATTAACCCCATGTGAGCAAGCGCTAAAAGGCATGCACTCATAGCTTAGTGGTCATAGCGCTTAAGATTGGCTATCTAAGCGCTATATAGGTGCCATAATGTTCCAAACACTCCAATAATGTCTGTTAGCTACAGAGCTGGGGCCTTCGCCCTGCCTGTCTATCTACAATGCATAATGTGACCTACCACCCCTACTAGGCCTGCATATTCCTTGTAGCTCACTACTGCGTAATGGAAGTGCTACAACAGACTACTGTCAGCATTTTTGGCACATACTTTGAATAAACTATTGGCTTTCAGCGGCTAATGCTGTCATCTAAAGCCCTGATTGGCAAATTTGCAATTGTGTGTATCACTACACCCACCACAGGGCGGATGCTTGGTACCAAAGGGGTATTGGGGTTATAGGGACGGAAGGTGGGCCCGTCCATTGTCAACCATCTCCTATTAACAGTTTGCAGAGTAGTCCTAACCTTTTGGCACACAACACTGAGGACAGTAAGTAACTTGTGGACAACAATGATACAACGTGTTGGGTAAATAGTGTAGCATTGAGAAAGATGAATTAACTTTGAAAGGTTTTGAAGTGGATCTTTTAATTCCAACAAGAGTGTGCCGATATATGTTTCCAAGGGGCATAGCCCAGTACCTCAGCTGCATAAGTGGGATCTGACAAAAAGCAAGGTGTCAACCTCAAAACCATTATAACACCACTCTGGAACAACACTTAACTTCCATGTCAGAGCTGAATAGAAAGCCACTGTGAAATCCCCTTTAGAAATTAACTGGGGTAGTAGTGATCTCCCTGCATTCCTCTGACAGTTTCCTAGCCATGTCTGATAGGGCAAAGATATCTCGTAGGTTGGGGTGAAGTGGGAGTTTGGGACTATCTTTTTCATTTAGCCTACTATGGATGGAAACTGCACTTTTCTGCTTTTTTTAAACAAGTCGGTACCCTTGTGTGATGTGCCTGAGTAAAACCTCTTCTGATTTTAAGCATTTCAATCAATGAAGCCTTTTATTACACTGTCTATTCTGGTTTCCAGTTTCTGTTTAAGTCCATTCCCTGGTGTCTGTGTAGGAGGATTGCAGAGTAATAAAATGTGTGTTTTATAATAGCTGTAAGAAAATCGAATGTACCATCACACACAACCTACAGCTGAAGCCTTTCTTAGGAGTACCATCTGTAAATACAAACAGAAAAGCGAGATGTGCCATCAGTTCCTTGGGTGATGGGCGTCTCTGTGTGCTCTGAAGTCAGCACTGGGCGTTCTTATGTGGGTGATTTGTGGACCGCAGAGGAGCACTATTCGTAATGTACTTTCAGTACATTTCAAGCAGTGGGTGATCCTCTACCTAAGGAACTGCTTTGTTCAACTTTTCTCTCAATTAGCATTTCTTTAGAGCGTTATGTGGCTGCCTTCATACCATTCTGTATGCCTCAACGAGCACGTCAGTCTGACTCTGCTCCTCTGACTGCAACATGGCTACTACGGTGTTATTTCTCTTGGGAATTCAGTTCCGCTGCTATGCTTTCATATTCCCCATTAGCACCTAGTATGCCCTTGCCTCACCTTGTGACTCTGGTGGTCTGACATATATTCCCCCGACCTCCACGCTTGTGGCATGTCTGGTACTTTCAGACTGAACACCAAAGCACGTTTCTACAGCATACAAATGGATAAACATTTGACGTTTGCACGCATGCGCAGCATCATGCACACCCAGGCCCTTCTGCATCCCTACAGACATCCGCATTCCTTAAACACCCGCATCCAGAAATCAGTCCTTTATCTCTGCATAGAAGACATTGGTTGTGTTTTTGCTGTCAATGAGGGCGTCCCTCGCCTTCATATTAACTAGGTACAGACATTCTCACACAGTCTCATGCGATGCTATGCCTGCTGCAGGCCATGCACCACTTTAAGGAAGGGAGCTGGAGTATCCATTTCTCTTAATCCGACCCACAGTGTGCCCCTGGACTATTGGAGCCAAAACACCTTTTTACTTGGTCTTCTTCATTTTCACTTCATGCACAGCAGAATTATGATGTTTTGGTGATGGAGAAAGTGCCCTGCTTTCCCACATGATGATTCACACAGTGCCTCTTTTTCCAAATTCAACATGGTACTTTTCCCAGGGTCCACTTAATTATCATCTCGGCGCTAACAGGCAGACACAGTGGCAGATGTGGAATTTGGGCAGGTACATCGGATGGCAAATGTGTGCAATAAGGGGGGCTGGAATTAGCTATGACGAAATGAAGAACACGAGGAGATGTGTGGCGTGCCATTTGGGAATCAGGGCTGGCCTTGGAACCAAGTATGTCTGGGAGCAGAAACTGAGGGGAGGTACAGGAGTTGTGGGGGTCGTCCTACACACAAAACCTGAGCGTATAGAGGACAGGGAGGGGAAAGCAAGGTAAAGGGAGGTAAATAACCATGGTGAAGCGGCTGTGGAAAACACAACTGTGGAAAACACAACTCCAGAGGCAACTTATGCAGTATTCCATCACATAGCAGGGGACAGATCACTTTGGGTTCCATTCATCTTGGGTGTTCCAAGGCATCGTGCCAAGGAACAAACACATCTTGGTAGTCAAGGAATGCCAAACTGAGTAGTGGAACATGTAGCCAGCTTTTTACCTTGGCACTGCATCGGGTTCCCCCTTATCTACATGACCGAAAATAAATTCGAGCCCACTCCAAGTTGACAAGCATAGCATTACCCAGGACCCTTCCGAAATGCCTTGTTAAAAAATGTAATTTTACCAGAATCATGTAACTTCTGATTAACAGTCATCTTTGAGGATGGATTTTGGAAACTCTTATTACATTTATTTTTGCAAGTCACCTATTTCATTCAGGCTCTTTTAGAAAAGCAATCCCCTTTCTTTACGTTTTTTCCCCAGCCAGTTTATCTGAGCGCTGTGTAGCAAGGGGAGACATCTTTGATCTTTTCCTTCTCTTGCAAGATAGAACCTTGGAACATTGACTTGGGTTGTTGAAGTGATGAAGAATCCACATGAGTCTAGGTAAGTTAGAAGAAATAAGTATGTATTAGCATAAGGAGGCCCTCCTTTCCAGACTGCAACTGCTGACGAGAACAATCACAAAGCCTTATATACACACTGTCTTGCAACGCTCGGCGATTCCGTTTCCCAGGCAACACAATAACAGGTTCTGATATTGGCCAAATAGATAGCAACAAGAGAAATAAATGCACACTTGAAAGGCTACACCTGCAAAACATGTTTATCCTAACAGTTAACTTCAACATATTCATCAATGTACACTATCCCCAAATGACATTTATAACTGTATTTGAAATGCAATAATTTCATGAATGAATATTATGCATTACATATACGTAACAGTTGTACCTTTCTGAAATTTGTTTTGAGATCTCCTAACCACTTATCTGTGGCAGTGGGAGGAGCCTACAATGATTTCTGGAGTCCTGAATTCAGGACTGTTTGACAGTTTGCCCAGTTTGTTGGTTCCATTTTAAGATGTATTTTGGGTTGGGATGGCGCTGTAGAGCAGCCCAAGATGGCTGCCTAGCTCTTTGGCTCCGTGTGTATGAAAGGCGGCGAAGTTTTTGGCCATGGATTCCATCAATGTGGTGAGGCGACTGCGGAACAGGGTGAGGGGCGATCTCGGGACTGCCCGTAGGGCTGTCACACGCGCCGCCATTAGACTGCACACACACATGGACACACTAGGTCTCAGAGACGTATGGAGAGTTCTCCACCCACAGGCGAGAGAGCATACCTTTTATTCCTCGGTGCATGATAGCCTATCGAGAATAGATCTGTTCCTCATATCGATCGAACTGGTAGGCAAGACCACAGACACACAGATACTCCCACGCACACTCTCGGACCACTCCCCAGTAATACTACGTATCACACTGGAACGCGACCAGCCTTCCCGTTCATCCTGGCGATTCAAATCTGAGGCCCTCCAAGATATAGTTTTCAAAGCTGAAATCCTGGCCGATATCAACTCCTTCTTTGAATGTAATAACAGACAGGATACTTCTGATGGGGTGCGGTGGGAGGCCTTCAAAGTCTTCATTAGGGGGATGTGTATATCCAGGGAAGCTGGGGTCCTCAAAGCCATTAGAAATAGCTTACAGCAGTCGGAGGTGAAGCTAAAAGACCTCGAAAAGCAGTATGCCTCTGCCCCCTCCCCGACCGCACTGGCACAAATCAGGTCGGAACTTGAAACGTTCGAGGCCCATGCCCGAAGTGAGATACAATACTATACCCGACCCATGGCTGCCCGGAAATATGGCGAGGGGGACAGACCGGGGAGGACGCTTGCCAGATTGACCCGCGCAGAGAGTGGCAGAACACGCATAGATTGCGTCCAAGATGCATCCGGGGCACTGGGCTGGTCTGACCAACACATTCTGTAAACTTTTACCGCATTCTACACAGCCCTACACGGCCCCCAACAAGAACATAGCCTGCAAGACACTGACCTCCTTCTTGACCACATCCCCATGACCCTCCTTTCCCGCACCACCAGAGATCAGCTAGAGGTCCCATTCACTCTTGATGAGATAACCACAGTCCTATCGAGCTGCCCGAAGGGCAAAGCACCTGGCCCAGATGGTCTTACCTCAGAGTTTTACCAGGAACATGTAGCCATCCTGGCACCCAAACTCCTTGAAGTCTGGAATGAATCGCTCGAACTAGGTACTCAGCCCCATTCTTTATGTGAGGCTGTTATAACTGTACTCCCCAAACCGGGCAAACCACCAGATGAATGCAGGTCCTATAGACCCCTGTCTTTAATCAACACAGACACAATTTTTTTTTGCCAAGATCATCGCGAGCAGGTTCTTCCCGATAATGACCTACCTGGTCCACCCTGATCAGAGCGGATTCGTTCCTGGCAGGTCCACGTCCCTTAACATCCGCTGACTGTTCAATGTCATATCTAGAATCAACCCCAATGCCAATGCTGTGGCAGTCACTCTTGACGCCCAGAAGGCGTTCGACATGGTGTCGTGGCAGTATATGTGGGCAGTGCTCCGCAAAATGGGAATTGGCCCGCGAATGATATCATACATCAAGCTGCTATACACAGACCCGGTGGCCAGAGTTCTTATCAACTCTAAAGTCTCCTCTCCCTTCGCGCTGTACAGAGGCACTCGCCAAGGTTGCCCGTTCTCCCCAATACTTTTTGCACTTGCTCTCGAACCTATGGCTGACAGTGACAGGGACAAACACGCACGGAAAGGCATACGCATGCGAAACACCCCGGAGATTATCTCATTGTATGCAGATGATGTACTCCTATACATTAGAGACCCGGCTGCTCATTTAGACCCCATCCTTCGAGATATAATTAAAATAGGCACATTCTCGGGCTTCACAATCAACTACACTAAATCCAACATCTTCCCACTTAAGGCGGCAACCCCCCGACCGGAATGTGAATTTCCCCTTCGTTGGTCACCCGAGGGTATCAGATACCTTGGGGTTCGGGTTTTCCTCAGTAGACCATCACTGATAGCTGACAATTTATACGGATGCGGCACATCTAATGGAGGCCCGGCTGTCGAAATGGCGTAGTCTGCCACTTTCACTATCAGGCAGGCTTTCCTTAATTAAAGTGATCATTATCCCCAAGCTGCTCTACATCTTTGTGAACGTGCCGATCTGTCCCGGGAGGTGATACTTCAGGGACCTACACACGGCCTGCGCCCGGTTTCTGTGGTACTCTGGAGCGGTGCGAAAAAAGTGGCAGCATATGACTCTTCCTTATGAGAAGGGTGGCTTCACTGCCCCAGACTTCACAAAATACTGGACTGCCGCACAAGCACAACATGCCTCACACTGGTATACATTTACGGACCCTCCCCCATATGTGAAACTCGAGAAACTGGCATGTGAGGAAGTCAATACTCTATCCCTTATTCTTCATCACACATTCCAAGCTGATGCCCCTGCCAACCCCGTAGCAGCTACAATCATAGCTTGGAAACGATTACTGCAGGTACACACTAGTCACCACCCATACTACAAATGGCTGCCCATTTGGCAGTTCCCGGCTCTCAGCCCTACTCACGATAAACTCCTAATGGAACGCTGGGATAACCTGGGCTACCGAGCATTGACCAACCTTTTCCCCGATGGGAAGTTCATTACCCCGCAGACATGGAGACCCGGGCACTCTGGCTTGGCACTGGAAATGGTGCATACTTGAGGTTAAGGGCAGCAATTCGCGCTTGGTGGCCCTCCTACCCAGATGAGCCCACAGACTCGCCCGAAATCCAATATATAACTAACTCGGCGGGGGCCAGAGGCATAACATCATCGTTATACAAAATGCAAATGGCTAGCACTGATGAGGCACTGCAACCGGCGCGTGACATGTGGAGTAACAACCTGGGCGTACTCCTTTCAGATGTATTGTGGAATAAGATGTGCACACACACACGTAAAACCTCCCTAAACGCCAGATATAGATGTATGCAATACAAACTCCTAAATCGCCTATACTACACGCCGCACAAGGTGGGACGGTTCACGTCCGGCCAGGCTCAGGCGTGCCCTAGATGCAAATCCACTGCTGCCGATCACATACACATGTTCTGGTCTTGTGAAGCACTGGGCCCATACTGGGAAGCCATTGTCGAGGCCTTATCTGAAATAACAACCCAAATCTCTCCTGCACCTCTTGCTGTCCTGTTTGGAGTGTGGGACGAACCTGAGACTAGAAAGATGGCTAAATTTTTGAATGTTGCTACCATGGTAGCCAAAAAATGTATCCTGCAATGCTGGAAGCGCCGCTCCCCCCCATCATTCGAGATGTGGCTAAAGGCCCTAACTTGGACTCAAGTGTGCGAAGAGGACTACATTAATACCCTCCCATTGACTTCCCGCCCTAGGAATGTATGGACAGAGTTCTGTAGTTATCTGAACAACAAAGAGGATATTGAACTTGCATCTTCGCCCCCACTTGATGTGTTAATTCCAGCTATCACATAAACACCCTGTATTGTATGCCCAAGGACGCATCTCCCTAACTGGTATCCTCAATATGTGAAATATCATACATGCAAATGCGTTACTATCTGCTTTATGTACTGTGTTAGTAATCTGTACTCTTTCTATGCCAATAAAGAAAAGTTTAAAAAGATAAATATTCTTCAATAAACAATGCAATAAAAGGGAAGATGAACACAAAAATAAAATGTATTTTGGGTTAATTTCACTTAAGGGGCAGACGTGCAGTTTTGTGAAGAAAGCTTCTTAAATGTGTTGTGCTCAGTGAGTTGGCACAATAGCAGATGATGATGGGCACTTATGGTGTGTCTACTGCCAGCGCCCAAAGACGGTTCAGTCCTGAGAGATGTTTTAGAAACATAAAACGCAGATTGATTACTGCCATCGAACTCCATCAAACAGTACTGTTAAGTAAAAAGACTTGAGCTGCTCCAAAGTGGGGGACAGACTTCATGCTTTTTGAAAATGTGGAGGCTGCCTCTAAAGTTAGCTAATACTATGATGATGATGACATACCAGGCCATTGAGTGATCCAGATGATTATATTGATTGGAATGATATTGCCTACACTGACAGTTGTCAACCCAGGAAACCTGCTATACATTTAACACCAATAATGTTTAATACCGTCCAGCAAGCCCCATTTCTGCAATCCATTTTTTTAAAAATCTACCCTTTACTCAGTTATCCCTCGCCAGCTCTTTCTAAGATGAGAAAGTGCAGCAGACCATTTGCATGAGGAGGACACGGTTCTGTACTGAAGAAGTTTAAAGCGCAGTATATGTTTCGAGATGGCAGACTTCCAAGCAGACCTTCACCCCCTCAGTTAAGAGTGTGTGTGTTCCCCCCCCCTCCCCCAAGTCCTTTTCTAAGGCACGTGGATACTGCAGTCTTGCATAAGTCACTGGGCTTGGTAGCGAACATGCAGGATTGGGGTGCCTCTGGTGCCTCACATATGGCGCCCATAAAACATGTTCCATGCCATTTTTTAGCAAATCACTCTTCTTAATTACCAATGGGTGCCTACTGGGGCAGTTTCTGGACCCTGTGTCATTGAATGGAGGCGATTGTGTAACCCTGGAAAGCAGAGCCTACTGGGGTTTTACTGCCAGAGCAGTGAGATACCTGAAGGTGGTACAGGTGTGGGAGTCGCAGAGTTCCCCTCCTAACATGTACCCACTCTTAGCTTGGTGACGTAGTCCCAGCAGCTCTGGCCTACGGTAAATTATATTTGCCCTGCTCCCACAGATGAGTCCCACCTGTATCTGCATCCAGTAAAGAGACCCACATCCAAGTAAGACTTCCATAATGGGAAATAATCTAGACACCTGAGTCGCAGGATTCCGTTTATGATCAGCCCTCCAAATGGTCCCATGTACCAGGAGGTACCCCCCAGAACCCACACACAGCCATCGGAAGCTAAATAGAAAAAGTGCAGAAGTAGGGAAATAGTAAGTCAATGCGCCTCTCTTCATTGTCTGGTGTGGGTTTTAAATATAAGTATCCTGGCTGCAGTACCCTAACTATGGCTGAGATTCCCTTATTCATTCAAGATAAAGATGCAAATGTTTGGTAGTTAGGTGTAGTTTTGCGCCAAGGCAGAGGTGTAGGCAGGGTAGGGCCTGAGGGGCACGGCCCACCCAAAATCTGTAAATGCCCACTCAGCAGCTCTGTGGGCATTTACATATATTTTTGTCAGTGCAGTGAGCCCAATTACATTGGCTCCAGGCCCCATTTGCTAGACAGTCCTGGCTACGCCTTTGCGCCAAGGCCAAGAAATATATAGTCACAAGATATTATATATAACAGTGCTTATTAATGGTAATATCCAAAGGATCAGTATCAGCGTTCTAATACAATCCTAGATTGTGTTAATTTCTATTTGAGCCTTTCTGTTAGAACCCTGATGGCAGTACGAGCTAATGTTTCACCCTGCTGCAGACTTTGTTAAGGCTTTTTAGTGTGAAACATTAGAAACACAAAAACATAATGACCTGTACAAAGTCACAAATGATTGTGGGTTAGTAGTATTGTGCCCCACTCCTCTCTCCTGGAGTGATCACTTTCTCCTTTCCTCACCCTCTCTACCCCTCAGGCCAAGCCACTTGCATTACTGCCACCCACCTTCTCGTTCATCCGACCCATGAATCGAGTATCAGTTGAGGCTTTCGCTGCCACCTTCTCTACCCTCCCTCCTCCTTTGGCTGATTCTCACCCTGATACAGCCCTCTCCACGCTGCTATATCTGATACTCTTAAAAGCCAAGTGCAACTCCTAGTACGAATCAGACCTCGTCACACTAAAACGCAAGTGCAGGGTGGCTGAGAGGAAATGGGGTGCTTCTTGTTCTTGTACACCCTCTGACAAACTGGCCTTCCGCCTGCTCCGAAGGCAATACCAGCTCCATGTCCTCACCAAGAAGAGAGCTCATATCCAAGCCCGCGAACGCTTTAAAATCTGCAAGGAACTGGCCATTCCTGCCGCAATCTCTACCTCTCCTAACCCTTTCCAGGCCCTCTGCACAGCACTGGTCTCATTTCATTTATAAAACTCAGGACATCCTGTCCTCACTCTCCTCCTTTCCCCTCCCTCCCTGTACTCCCTGCTCTTCCTCTGGCCCTTCTGCAGCCACCTCTCCTCCCTCCTTCTCTGCCTTTCCCCTGACGAGATTTCTAGACAAGTCCGATCTATGAAAGTCTCGTCAAAACAGGTTTACCCCTGTTCCTCCAAAACCATGAAGGACCACATTGACACTCTGGATCCTGCCCTGGCTGACTTCTGCAAGCACTCCTTCGCCACTGGAGTCTTCCCATACCCCAGAAGCACTCCCTTGTGCACCCTCTTCTTAAGAAACCCTCTGCCGATCCATCCTGCCCGGCTAACTATCGCCCAATGTCCATCACTCCCTTCCTGGGCAAGCTCCTGGAGAAACTGGCCATCCCTCAGCTTAATCTCCAAACAATCTGTTGGTTGTCTTCACGACCATCAGTCTGGCTTCAGAGCAGCCAGAAGCACGGAAACTGCTCTCCTGAACATCCGTGAAGACCTGCTCTCCAACCTTGACTCTAACACCCCCTGTGACCTCATCTTGCTTGATCTTTCTTCTGCCTTTGACACTGTAATCCATGCCATCCTCCTTAATTATCTCTGTGATAACCTAGGTATCACTGGTCAGGCCCTGGCGTGGCTGGCTGACTTCCTCTCTGACCGACCCTCCCAGGTCCAACTTGGGTCCTTCCTCTCTATCTTTTTCTCTACTTGTGGTGTCCCCCAGGGGTCTAACCTTTCTCCCTGGCTGTTCAACCAATACCTGGGACTCCGTGCCCACCGTATTGCCGCTCTCTGCCCCAACTTTCAGTGCTATGCGGATGACCCTCAGCTCATCTTCAGGCTACTTTCGGCCACCTCTTCTCCGTCCCTCATCTCGGACTGTCGGCTATCCAGGAGTGGTGCGCCACCAAAGACATCTCCCTTAATGCCAGTAAGACTGAGATTCTCCTCATCGACATACCCACTCCCTCCTTTCCTGTAGCTCACTGACTGGCCTCTCTTGGCCCCCTTCCTGCTCCCACCTGCAAGGCTAAAAACCTCAGTCATCTTTGACTCCACACACTTTTTCTCTCCACACATCTCTGACGTCTCTAAAAAGTCACACTGCCAGCTGCACCTCCTCAGAGCTATTCTTCCCTTCCTCTCCTTCCCCCAGTATATCGCTGTCTCTAGAGCTCTGGTTCTCTCTAGGCTGTATTGGTTGTTGACCAGCAAATCGCGCTCACTCCAAAAGCTACATTGAAATAGACAATGTCAATCAAGTCCTCAAAGATGACCCTAAATAAATATATAGATGTAGCTTATTGAATCCTCCAATCAGCCGACACGTGTTTCGACAGATGTCGTTATCAAGGCTGGTAATATACAATGACAAATAATGATTTACACATTAAAATCATAAATGAAATTCCATATATATGATAATTATATCACAAAATTCATTCATAAAGTCAATATTAACATCGTACCAATGAAAAAAATATTTTGTTTTGACATACCCATTACATGGTCATCGATATAGAATGTTGCAGGTAGGTTCATAGAGGGGAAAACATGAGGGCATAAAGTTAATAAAGCTAATTGTAAGTGTAGTAATTCGAACATGCACAGCATAGTTGTGGACAGCACTTGAAAATGACATCAATGTAATTTCTTCCAAAGCGGACAACCCGTAGAGTGAGTTTCCCCACTGAAACACCATAAATGTCATCTATGATAAGTAAGATTCATTGTTGTAATCTCATGCCCCTAGAATTGTGACTTGTGAAAGAAGAGCGAAAGAACAAAGTTGCCCACCTATTGCATTTGTCCTCTCAAATTTTGTTGATTCGGCAAAAAGGCGAAATTCGTTGCATCAATGCAGATTTCTGTAGTGTTCCTGCCATTCAATTGTATAGTATAAGTTTAGATCGTGCGTGTTAGCATAAATGAATTTGGCAAGTAACTTGGTGGTAGAAAACAAACGCTCACCTAGTCAAGGGCTAAATCCCTGAAGTGTTCGGTGCGCGGGCAGCAAAACTTGTGCCTCCGTCTATTGCGTTCATATATACTTGGTGAAATGAGAATCATCCCGGGCGTAAAAGGCTCTAATTGGGCATGCACGCATAGCGGGGCCACTACTCAATTCGCGCATGCTTAGTTCACATAACAGCGCCACGCTATTGCGCATGCGTAGATAACCAGATTCAAACTAATTATTCATTTGGTCCTTATATTGAGTGATGCTTAGCAACAAATCGTATTAAATGCAAGATGTAGTTGTTAATAGTGTATTGTATATGATTGCAGGACTATTCGAGGTCTATTAGTATTATATTTTCCATTAATTCGAAATGAAGCAGAATTACCCCAAGTATGCTGTCCAGAACTGAGCATCGCATTTCATGTTAACTGAACACTGATCGTTTCTAAATTCATCTAATCATATGCAAAAACTCCACTCTACTGAGTAAATGTCATCGTATGATCATATTAATCCATCTCAAATTGATACATTCATAAAATCTGTTACGCAGAAGGGAGCATTCACAAAAAGACATGCATCTCATGGTCGGTATTGAGACTGATATATGTACACCGATAGAGGCATATGCATTTGGCCTCCAATTGTCTAAGTCTTAAAGTGATATCTCCTCCTCTTTTGCCCGGTTTCACTTTCATGAGTCCAACGAAACGTATGTCACTCTTATTAGCTGTTTGGTGTTCAGTCTGCCAATGAAGAGCTAAAGGCAATCTGGGGTCCTGGCTGGCCAAACTAGCCAAATGTTCCCGTATGCGGAAACGCAGCTGTCTGATTGTGGAACCTATATAAGCCTTATCACAAACACATTTTAAAGCATAAACTACATGGGTGCTTTTGCAGTTAATGAAATCTTTGATCTGTATATTGTCACCATTAAGTACCGTATTGTAAATAGCATTGCAATCTGCATATTTGCATATAGAGCAGGTTCCACATTTGTGGAAACCTATGGGGGCAGGTAACCAAGTGGAGGTCACATTAGTGTTGGTGTTTTTAAACTGTAGAAATGAAGGGCTTAGTTTATCCCGTAGTGTTGTGGATTTAGTAAGTGTGTAAGAATTGAGTGGTGGCCCCGCTATGCGCACATGCCCAATTAGAGCCTTTTACGTGCAGGGTGATTCTCATTTCACCAAGTATATATGAACGCAATAGACCGAGGCACAAGTTTTGCTGCCCGCGCACCGAACACTTCAGGGATTTAGCCCTTGACTAGGTGAGCGTTTGTTTTCTACCACCAAGTTACTTGCCAAATTCATTTATGCTAACACGCACGATCTAAACTTATACTATACAATTGAATGGCAGGAACACTACAGAAATCTGCATTGATGCAACGAATTTCGCCTTTTTGCCGAATCAACAAAATTTGAGAGGACAAATACAATAGGTGGGCAACTTTGTTCTTTCGCTCTTCTTTCACAAGTCACAATTCTAGGGGCATGAGATTACAACAATGAATCTTACTTATCATAGATAACACTTATGGTGTTTCAGTGGGAAAACTCACTCTACGGGTTGTCCGCTTTGGAAGAATTTACATTGATGTCATTTTCAAGTGCTGTCCACAACTATGCTGTGCATGTTCGAATTACTACACTTACAATTAGCTTTATTAACTTTATGCCCTCATGTTTTCCCCTCTATGAACCTACCTGCAACATTCTATATCGATGACCATGTAATGGGTATGTCAAAACAAAATAATTTTTTCAATGGTACGATGTTAATATTGACTTTACAAATGAATTTTGTGATATAATTATCATATATATGGAATTTCATTTATGATTTTAATGTGTAAATCATTATTTGTCATTGTATATTACCAGCCTTGATAACGACACATCTGTCGAAACACGTGTCGGCTGATTGGAGGATTCAATTAACTACATCTATATATTTATTTAAGGATCATCTTTGAGAACTTGATTGACATTGTCTATTTCAATGTAGCTTTTGGAGTGAGCGCGATTTGCTGGTCAACAACCAATACATATTATATTTACTGCGTATCAGTAGGCGTCCGCAGCCCTTTTGACCTTAGCGACGCAGCACAACTTCCCATTTTAACTCAGACGTGCGGAGCGCACATATTGGGCTCTAGCCTACAACCATTACTAATTAGTGTTCTCTCTAGGCTGGACTATTGCAACAGCCTCTTTCTAAATCTTCCTGCTTCCACTCTACGCCCTCCGCAACTCACCCAGAACAGGACTGTGAGACTTGTCCTTGGCCTCCAGCCCAGGGATCGTATCTCTCCAATACTGAAATCTCTGCACTGGCTCCCAGTGGCTGCGAGGATTAAGTTCAAAACCCTCTGCATTGTCCACAAGGCCTTCTGGGGCCTCAATACCTTCAACTCTCTCTTCCTAAATATCTTCCCTCTCGAGCTCTCCACTCATCCGCCTCCAACTCCCTCCAGGGTCAGTCGCTTCTCCAAGCAACGAGTTGGTGGTAGATCTCTCTTCGGCTGGGGCCTCCCTCTGGAACAGCCTCCCTGAAACTTGAGTAGAATCATCTTTGGTCCTGGAAGCACCTTAAGACACTCCTCTTTGCTTCTGCTTTCTCTCCACCTCTCCCCTGCTGAAGTCCTGCTGATACTGATACTGCAGGGGTATCTGGCCATGCTTCGGATCCCGGGCCCATGCCCTGCCAGTTGCATGCCTGCACTGCCTCCCTGGCAACCTCTGCACCTGGGGACTGTTTTCTGTATCCCTACAGTCCCCCCACCAGCACTTATGTCTGCACCCATCCTGCACTTGCCACCAGCTGGCCGTTCATTGATTTATCTTATTTGTTATCCTATGTACTGCACTTTCCCCTCCCCCCCCGCACTTTCCTTTCCCCCTTCCCTTGCACTTGCGCGATCTGAAAGACACATGGCCTAATAAGATCATTGTCTGTCTTCCCTCTGTTCCCCCTCCCTTGCCTCGTCGCGCCTTGAAACACCTGTGTATAGGTGCGTTATAAATGCCATATCAAATCCAATATCATGGCCTCAGTTTATACCAAACGTTCTATGTAGTGTCTAGTTTGTGGTTGGTAGCCTATTTTAGGTTAATTTAGTATCCTTGGTTAAGCTGTATAAATTAAATTATATTTTATTTATATCATGCTCAGACACAAGTGTTTCAGAACACGACCAGGCAACATCAATTGCATGCATATGTATCCCAATATTATTAGCTGCTTGGATGTACAGTTTGCATTATTCACATCAGAAGGCTGTTCAATATAAACGTTGAGGCCATTGTCCATTTGATTGTTATTTCTGGATAACATGAGTCGAGATCCAAAAGATAGTTTAAATAATAGCACTGTTGTCTATGGTCTTCAGAGCGAATCGTTATGTTGTTCCTGGATAGCACGTTGCAGGATCCTGGAGATAGCTTTGATAATGGGGCAGTTGTCCATGTACTGGCAGAGTACCGCCATCTAGAAACCAGTTCCTGAAGCTGACCACTCCTAACCAGTAGAACTTTAATCACACGGAAGTTCATGGATAAAATTAAACCAGGTTTCATCCCAACTTTTGTGACACTTTTTTGTGATTTGCCACAATGCTCACATCTTGATCTTTAGTGATCTACTGACCCACCAACGTAGCTAGGTTCAGAAGCTTAACATTGAATTCTATATTCTCAAACGACAGGGAATGACATGGTAGATTCGACCGTGGTCAGAGTAGAACACATAAAATAATTCACCAAGATCTCTGCTGCTCTTACTTTCAAAAAGGAAGATGTATTCTTTACAAATGGGATAACGCTCCTTCCATGGTGGAAGGAGACTATCCAGAACTACAATCATATCTCATTCTCCATTGGTCCAGCCAGCCAGTATTCAATCTCCCTCTTTGGCCTGCCCGAAGTAAGTAAAATGTTTTTAAAACATGGTTCAGGGAGGTCAGATAGGATTGTAAACCCCCCTCCCGAGAAGAATTGTAACCTAAAGTACCACTGTACTTATGCCTGGGAGAACACAGTTGAGTTGTACACCCTCGTGTATCTCAGAAAGCTAATGAGGTGTCCAATTTAACACAGCAAGCACCCAAGGGAGTACCTAGGAGCGGGACAATGCCTTTTCATGAAGAAAGAAGACAGTAACCGACTGGTTTCCAGGTGAGGTGACAGCAGCTTCTGTTCGGATTCTTGCCCTGGAGGCTGAAGAAGGAACTGTTGGCGGGAGCAGTCTGCTTCTTTGGATGGGACACACAGCAGTTGATGTTCACAATACTGGCTTGTTGGGACTCAACACAGGCTTTGGTTCAGCGACAGTTGTCACAAGGCAGGCTTCTCTCTGTTTATCGGTCCCCGACTTTGAAGAGGAGATGTCTCGGAGCGGGCAAGCGTCACTGTGGGTCCCGCAAGATTCCCACAACGGTCCTGGCAAAACCACTATTCAGGAGACGATGCACAGCAAATTGGTCCCGGTCCCAGGATATTGAGGAATTGCAGCACAGGACTGTCGTACCTTTTTGAGGCACAGCCCAAAATGCAGGTGGTCTCCACAGGTTAGGCCCACCAGTCCAGGGGAGCAAGTCATCCGTTCTGGAACTTCCCTGTCGATCAGAGGAGGAGATTGGAGCAACATTGAATTTTTGTTCCATGGGTTGACTTTCTCGTTCTGCTCCAGGACCCTCTCCTTAATGCAAGAACCCAGCCAATCGGCAGTCATGCCACTTTCAAACATTTGGTGAAGGCTGTCCCATAGGAACAGCCAGCCTCCCAGTCAGATATGGACTCAAGCAGACACACTTGAGGACAAAAATACCTGCAGTGTATCGGTGCACTCCCAGCATCCTGTCCTCTCAATCGGAGTCCAGCAAAGACAAAAGAGTGAGCGGCACCTATTCCACCCAGGATGGCAGTAGAGGCTCAAGAAAGGCCAAGTCATCAAGAGTTGTCGAAAAAAGAATACTGACACAATTATAGTGCAATGCTAACCCATGTCTCCTTTGCTGCAGCTGCCACAGCAGCCTGCATGTAAGTTTCACTAAAAATCAGTAGACCATATTCACTGACACCAGCCACTCCGATGAACTTGTCACTGTAACTAGCACATCACAGACGTGGAAAATGGGATACATTGTGTCCACTCAGCACTCCACATAAGGTGGGGGTGTGCTGATGTCACAAAATAATGTGTTAGGGTAAAAAGGATCACAAGGAAAATAAAAAGGGCAGCTCAAAAAGCTTCCAGCAGCACTGCACAGAACGAGCTGTGTGTTGTAATAATGAATTGCAGATGCCTTAAAAGGTGGACCCAAGAGTGTTGAGAAAGTTCCCAAGGATAGAGTAAACGATCGAGTGGGGAAAAAGGGTCCCACTCATTCAGCAGAACTGATGAAAAATAGAGCCCAGCAAAAGTGCTGGGGCCTCACAAGTGGGGAGTATATTGTGCATAAATTAAATTCTACCTAACAGGCAGTTCTTCCTTAAGCTCCTTGGAGCATCAGCCTATGCAACCCTTAATGTATTGCCAAACAGAATACCTGTAACGTGACAGAAAGCTCTGTATGCCCTCTACGAATGGCAGACAAGTGTACTTAAATGCATGTTTACCTGGGAATTATAACATCGGTTGTAAAACCTCATACTCTGGAGTTTGGAAGTTCAAGAAGATAATTCGAAATAGCCTTGGAAAAACAAAGTGGAGTTGTGGAAGACACTTATTCTACACTAGCATCTTATATTGGTGAATTGGGAAAGAGAAAGTTAGAGTGGTGGTTACTTTTGAGATTTGATGTCTGCTTGCTTTTTCAGCATGTCTAAAGTATTCCTCATCACATCCACTTATCATTTAGTCTTTGAATTACTCTAATTTGGAGATGCAGAGCCTCTTTACTCTTCACAGGGCACATCCGACTACTCCTGGATTAACCTTCCATTTTCACCATGTTAAGGTTTTATTGCAAAGTACCAACTAACCCCCTCTCACTCCCCCCGGTCCCAAATCAGTTAATGTTCTCCGGCTTTAGGCACATTAGTGATGGTAATGCTTTGCTTGTCCCTGTTTTCCACGTCTTTCTCTGGTAAGCATTCCCTGGGCTAGAGATGGGGTTTGAGCTCGGATGGGAAGGCAGGGTCAATTTTTCGTATTGACTAGTTATCTGCCTGTTTCAGAACTGGTGTTCGTTTGATTTCAGGCTGATTTTGATTTTGAATAATGGCAACTGGGGTTTTAAGCTACAGATTTAGCCAGGCCACTGAGATTTCCAGTCAGTTGGGAGTGTGTTCTGCTAGTGTGTTTGGGCACACAGAGGATGACGTGTCCTCTGTAAACTTCAGTGTCATGCCCTAATCTCTTGGATGCATGAGTGAATTATGTCACTGTGGGAATGTTGATGAGTGCCTGGAATGTTTGCTTGTGAAGTATTGGAGATAGATAGCATGGGTGGTGGGTACCAGTAGGTTGCCTCTGCGGTTCTGCCCCTTAACTGAGCTACCTACATGTAACAACATGAATAAAGGAACTTGAGTCAACATACCTGCTGCCTCCTGGAGTTCTTCCCTACAACAATGGCAACGAGTTTGCTTCAGATCTGGACTCAAGGTGTGCAGGAGCTGAAAAGAGGTACAAAGGAAGATGTTACCTGCTACGGGGGTGCAGGAAATGGGGACCCACGCCCCCAGGGATCTAAACCTATCACCCAGGGCATAGAGAGGGATGCTAGGGAGCACCCAATGAGGTCCTTGTCATGATCAGTGGCTCCCGGAGAACCACCCTGGCCGAAGCTAGGGAGCACCCAGAGAGGCTGCAAGGCGATAGGAGCCTTCAAACAGCACCCAGGGAAAAGAAGGGGACCACCAAGGCATGAAAAGGGCTGTTGGGAGGCAACCCAGGTCGAGTACTGGGGAAGAGGCGTCAAGGAGTGACAGATGCCTGTCCAAGGCCGCAAGAGAAGGAAAAAGGTTTACCTGGTGTACTGCGTAGAGCCTGTAGTTTAAAGGTCTTCTGCAGTGAGGTCCTGAGGAGGGTAAGAGAGAGTACAGCAGCTTGGGGACCCATTGTTGTAATGAAGTACTACAGGAGGCAGCAGGCACGTACACTAATGTTCCTTTATTCATGATATTACATATAGATAGCTCAGTTAATGGGCTGAGTCCCGGGGTGTGGGGGGGGCACTGGCACTTACCACCCACACTAGCTCTGGCCAACTGCCTGAGCTGGAACATTTTTCACACTCAAACATTCCAGACACTCATCAACATACTCACACTGACATCATTCGCTCATGCATCTAAGGGATCAGGACATGACTCACCACCCTTCCTTAATAAACAAAAGCACAAATCTGAAACAAGTACAAACACACTCAGCACCAATACCCAACTATCGCAAACATGCCCGAATCACTTGCAACATCCTCAACCACTCAACCTAAACGATACATCTCCTCTCCAGAGCTGCCACCCATGGGCCTTGATCCTGCCACGACCAAGCAGAAACCTGCCACATCCAATGGGCTACAAACACCCTCAAAACACAACCCACTAATCGGAACAAAACATTTTCTACCTGGGTCCACCACCCCCAGCTCTCGTCACTGCTACTCTCGAGCACAAAACAAATGTCAAGAGTACACACACCTGACAACGGGCCTTAACAAGCAAGAGGCAGAAATGAATGCCCGAGAATCCTACCTGGTACATTAATGTATTTTGATGTTTCTGCATGTGTGGTGCGAATGGTACCATAACAAGGTGAGGTGGTATTGGAACAATAAGGCTGATTATCTAATAATGTAAAAGCAATCTCTTGTACAAATGGTATGCAACACACACATTTAGACAACGTATGTGCTAACATTTCAGCATTTTAGTCCGCGAGTGCATGGATGTACACTGTAATTGATAAACATGTGTTTAGGTGCCCAGAGCTGCTAGTGGTAATAGGCAGTGTAAACTAGAGATAAACGAAGAGAGGTCTACCACTTGTAGGTAAATATATATATTGGATCATTTTTTAGATCAAGTTCAAAAAGTTGAATCATTTACGTTCAAAGTTACGTGAACCATGATTAAGTCTCAGAACCACTCTGTTACGCTGTACATTAAATATATAGAAATGCTCATAGGTTAAGAAACGATTATTTCATTTAACAGTCATTGTAGGCATATGAGCCGTATGGAGATGATAAAACAAAGTGAATCAGATGAAAATGTATTTGAGGTGAACCCAGTGTGGATCACCTATCTGGTTTTTTGAAAGGTAGAAATTAAAATATTTAAGGCTACCTTAAGCCTTAACTTAAGGCTAGATTCACTCCCCATAGATAACCAAGTCCCCAGTGACATTTTAAGTCTGCACCGCAATTCAAACTCATGGTGATGCCCCCGTTGGACGACAAAGAACGCTACAGCCCACTTAGGAAAGACCCCACAAAAGGCCTCCAACAAGAAATTCCAGAAACAGTCTCTTATGGCCTGCAGCGAGACTGGATCACAGAGAAAGTGGCAGATTTCCTCAACAGCACCACAGGACGCACATCCTTTTTCTATGCACTACCCAAAGTCCACAAGGACCCAAACCCTCCTGGGAGGCCCATAGTGTCAGGCTGCGGGTCCATATTGGAACCTATCTGTACATTTGTGGAAACATTCTTAAAACCCCTGAGCATCATGATGAATACATACCTAAGGGATACAACCAGTGCTCCAGATAAGATTTTGGAGGTGGGAGTATTTTACTCTCAATTTTTAAACTTTGAGAGTAAATGTGATTTTAAGAGAGTAAAAATGACGTTTCTCATTTGCAAGAGAGTAAAATGTATACAACATCCAGCCGACGTGTGCAAAAACTGTATGGAAATCATTACTATGCGGCAGCTTTCTGCCTTGTGACAGAATACACCTTTCATTATTTCTGGCCATTTGATCTCTCCTGTATATATTTAAATGTTGAAATCACAAAAACCTAGCCAATTATATAGTAAAGCAAACATGAATTGTATTGTGTGTTTTGAGATTCAATAGCAGAATTGTCTTTTGATGTTTAATGAAATTCCTCATTTCCTGGAGCTATTACTACCTAATTACTACAACAGTGCAGAGAGGCAAGAACTCCATGCTAAATTCTATATCTAATCTAGTGGTCAAATGATTATTCATATAGCTCTTTTGGCAAAGCTCTGTGCATAGAACATATTTATCACAATTACCAACAAACTAAAGTCGGTAATCCTTTATCGACCTCGAAAGGATGAAAGGCAGAGTTGGACTTTCCAGGATTCGAATCTGCAACCTACAGATCACGCATAGATTGCAGCAACGAGTGCTCACCCGGCTGAGCTATCTTATTGGCTAACATCCTTCAGAGGTTGTTTAACTGAATATCAACTGAGGTATAATAATCACAGTACCTAGATGTATGACGAGCCATTCATGAAGCGCTACATAAAGTTAAATACCTATCTGGATTATCACAGGGACAGGTTTTGCTGAGTTTCTATTTCAATTACAAGTGTAACTTTCATTTGTTTGTTTTTGAACAGCGCTTGCACTTCCTTGAGCGTCAGATTTTGAGTGTTTTAATTGTAGTCCTGAAGATTTGAGAGGCTAGAACACCTGTGACCAGTGTAATGACAATCGTCACCCATGAGCAAAGACTCTGCTGCCACTGACCATGTATAGTAAAGTACCCCATTGACTGCAAGGTTGAATGGATGTAAAATAGACTGTGCATAGTCATCATTTTACACACTGTTTTTATAATTAGAGTGTAAATTAAATTATAAGTGTAAAAATTATCTGCCTCCGCATGATTATGCACACAGCACCGGAACTTTGGACAATAAAAGTGTGCAATAGTGGTTTGCTTTCACTGGAAAAAAACATAACTTGTTGAAAAATATGAATTCTCAATTGCAACTTAGTTTTCCATATTATTAGTTATACAATCCTAAAATTATAGGAAAACATGCATAGTGCTTCTGTGTGCAGTTTATATTTTTGAAAGGCTTCAGAGAAATACATTCTGTTTTACAGGTGGCTTTCAGAGGTGGCTTGCAATTACATCCATGTAGATGAACATCAAAAGAAGCCTTCTGGTTTTTGTCAAGTAACCACACCTTTGCACTGCCCTCTGCTCTAAACCTGTGTGTAAATGTACCCAGGAAAATAATAAAGCTGTCGAATTTACAAGATTTTCATGCATAAAAAGACCTGGTACCCACCATATCTGGAGGCCTGGATACGACCCATACCATACAAATATTTGAGCATCTTGATTTTAACCCAGATACTCCGCTCTTGGTCACTATGGATATAAAATAATTATACACAAGTATCCCACAAGAGGCAGCAATTTGAATGCATTTGTGAACACCTAGCCAGTAATAATTTACAAACTAAGTACCCAGCAACTTCATAATTGAACTCATTTCCATAGCCCTATGCAAGAATTATTTCATCTTTGAAAACAGTTTTATCTCAAAACTAAAGGAACGGCCATGGAGGGGCAGTCTTTGCACCTAGTCTAGCAATCCTATTTGACTGCATATTAGAAAGATCGCATCCTATCTGACCAGAACACTTGGAGACAACACTTGAAATGCTGGCGCAGATACATTGACATCATCATCTGGGAAGGCTGTGAGGAAGATCTTAAACAATTCCTCACCTGGATTAATACATGCGACAGCAACATACAGATCACCATGGAATACAACAACCAGACAATTCATTTTTTGGACTTAGTTATCAAGCAGGCAAACTGGAATGCAGTCTCTACCGAAAGCCGACAGATAGAAATACACTATCACCAATCACATCAAGGAGAATCTACCTTACGGACAAGTCCTGCGGATACGTAGAAATCGCACGTCACTGGACGAGTTCTACAAACATGCGGAACACATGGACAAAAGACATGGACAATGAGAATATCCTAAGAGACTCCTGACAAACTCCAAAAAACTGGCTAGTTTTATGAACAGGAGAGGCCCTACTCAACCACAGGAACAAATACCGCAAGACAAATATGAACGACTCGTCTGTGTCATAACACATGGCCCCCAGATGTTACAAATCAAGGATATTTTACAAAAATATTGGCCCCTGGCGCATCTGAATTTACTGGAAGAACAACCTCCACGCTTTGCATTCAAATGTGCCAGAAACATTCACGAACATCTAGTCCATTCCCAATACATGAGGGAGACATCAAGAACCGGACTCTGGAATCTACGCACCGTCAACGGCCACTACCGTGTGGCAACTGTGTGGCATGTAAGTTCACTGCCAAACTCTTCATATTGGAAACAGAACATGGACCCTACCAGATATGACGAAGTGTAAATAGAGTCAAGTAGTCTACTGCATGCAATGCCCCTGCGGGCTGAAGTATGTTGGACAGACTATACTATCAGTTAACACCCGGATCTCTGAGAATAGATCTAAGATTTGGTGCAAGAATCCAACTGCACCGCTGGTGGAACACTACATGGAGACCTACCACACACCAGACAACCTGTTCTGGTGGGTCTTAGAAAAGGTAAAAGGGGCCCCAATCTACCTAGCTGCTTTTAGCCCTTGAATGCCGCTGAATTCAGACTAGACACGTTCAACCATGGACTTAATGGACAGTTTTTACCACTGGACATATAATATCAGTCCCTCGGGGTAGTGGTACTAATTGAGAAATTCATAAATAACACCCCCATCTGTTTGCAGCCCACATACCCAAGCAATTTATCGGCTAGCATTACTCCCAACTAGGCTTTCATCACTCATGCGACTCCAGGCTACCTCGCGGAGCCACATATATCACCCTCCCCCTTTTCCCCAGACACATCCTGGAGTCTTGTTAAATATCGAACATCTCACAGTTCAATTAACCTTGCCCACGCGACATGGATGAGCTGTTTTGCCCTCCACTTCCTTAACACCTACATAAGTGTGTGGATGACCCCCTCTACACCAGCCGGAACATACCTCCGACTGTAGATACATATTGTCCGATTTGCCTAACTGCAGACTCCACATTGAGCACTTTACTTGTGTTTTTACTTTCCCAATTACCCTTTTAGCCACGGCCTTTGCCCGCATTCCACAGAATGTCTTTGTCTCCATGACAATGACAGCGAACAACTATACGTCAGGCTTTTCCTGCATACTATGACCAATCATTAAGGTGCAATATGCAGCTACCATGGCAACTGCATTAATTTAGGCTTGGTACTAGCGCTGCCGCGAACTCGAGGCGCTGGCCGCTCCATTTCATTATTTACTGCAGAAGAAGACAGCAAGTTCCACAGGTACACCAGCACCCAGTGTGCACTACGCAGATATTTTTCTATGGCATAGCAAAGCAAATGCGTCATTGTGACTAAATCAGGCACTTTGCCTGTACCAGCTTTTCACTTTGAATTATTTCTCTCTTCCTAAGTAGACCCAACGGACCGGAAAACTCCTTCCATAACGATCCCATAGCAATCCCATAGGATGTACAGGACGACACATGGGCCCGAGGTGGGACCGCACAGCCAAGCCCCAATACGCCATACTCAATTAGGGGGGAATTATACCTCCCGCACAGAAATCGAGGGCTGCATAGGAGACACTCATTTATTACCTAGGCTTCCTGTCTCCTCCTCTCTCTTCAGAGCACAATAACACCAGACTCCTGTAACCAAGCAACAGGGGTTTACAAACTCCTCCCCCTCACACCTAGCTGCAACCACATGGACCGTCGTCACGGACACCCAGATATCTTGTACGCCAGCTGTATACAGTGCACTCCGACTCTGGGGCCACGAGATATGGAGCAACATACCTAGGGTAAGTCAGTCCCTGGGTTCTCCAAAGAGGCTATACTTTAGAATATTCGCTATTCAGCAATACACCATTATGCGTCCAGCCACTTTTAACACTCATGCATGTACTTTGAAGGTCATTCGATTGATACCCTGAGCAAGGCGGCTCCACTCCAAGAACGCTGTGGAAACGTGACTAGCTCTCGGATTATACCTTTTTCATCATTAACCTATCCCAGCCTATTTTTGTTATACTAACTGCTCATGTCACGTCGGCAGACCCAACTACTCTTCAGTCCAGAAGCTCTCCAAACTACAGGGACACTTTGATTGAATTGGAGTGTAAAGCACCTATGCCTCTCAACATTGGGGACATACTGTAATGATACAATCTCCCATGCATAGTATTTGCTCTAGGGGAAATAATCACCAATTGCCTCTTAACAAAGGTAATGTTGAATCACAAAATACTTGAGTATTTCTGTTGATTAAATGATTTTTTTACTTTCATTATTTTCTGATTGAACATGTTATCATCAATGTTGTTACTAATGAATTGCCTTTAGAAGCTTGATAATGCATCAATTCACTAGTCTCTTAGATGCATTACCTTCATCTAAGCATTTCTTTCTGTTGCTTGGACCTCACAAAAACATCCTAGCCTTCTCTTTCACCTCCCCCTGCCCTCCCCCTCAGCCCCCCCCCCCCCCCGGGTCTTTCTCTTTTCCTTTTCACCATGTTTTTGATAAAATGTTTTCATTTCTACCTTTCTTAAAACCAGATAAGTGATCCACACTGCGTTTATCTCGAATGAGTTTTCACCCGATTCCCTTTGTTTTATTCTCTCCATACGGCTCATATCCCGACAATGAACAGTTAAATGAAATAACCGTTTCTTAACCAATAAAAATGTCTATATATTTCATGTACAGCGTAATAGTGGTTCTGAGACTTAATGATGGTTCTTGTAACTTTGAAGGTAAATGACTCAACTTTTTCAACTTGATCTAAATAATGATCCAGTATTTGTTTTTACCTACAAGTGGTAGACCTCTCTTCGTTTATCTCTGAACAATTTAATTGTCATTGAATTTAACGATCTTGCTGTATGCATTCATATTTGCCTTATATGTGGTTTAGTGTTTAACCGCCTGAGGATTTTTAGGTTTATGTGGTTTAGAACTACAAGCACTTTTAGGACTGCACCTAATATATTAGATAAATGTCTGTGTGAGCAACTAAATGCAACTCGACGCTAAAAGAACATGCATGCCTGTTGTATGTATTTATGCATTCCTGCTTTGGATCAGTGGGTTGAGTGGTCTAGTTAAGTGTTTCTGGGTGACTGTTTTACCAGCATTAGTGTCAAAGGAAGTTTACCTTGTATGTGTGAGTCGTGTTTAGTGTTTGGTAGGGACTTGTAGTCTAGTTTGTTTTTTGCTATGTTCACTACATCTTCTTTTCCATTAGGAAATGTTATGGGGTATGTCTGCATTCCATGCAGGTAGTGTGTGCAGGCCATGATTTATTTTTTCTGTCCTGCGTGCTGGTACTTGGAACATGTGAACCGCAACATGTTGCATTCAAGAACACCTTTGTTTGGTGGTTTGTACTTTGGTTATGTGTTTAGGACCTTGGGTGTCTTGAGGAGAAGACAGGGCTCAGTTTGAGAATTCTTGGTTGGTCAGCAGGACTGTTTGGTCTATTATTTTATTAGATTGCTGACCATTGACTGGTGCTGTAATTTGGTTTGAGCCGGGCTTGGTAAAAATGTCTCCTTGGTTTTCTATTCTAATTTATTTTTGTATAGCGCCAACTAACCCGCAGGCCTCGGCAAGAGCAAGCAGCAAGAAACACCGGGAAGCTGTAGTCAACGGGTGGTCAGTGTGACATTGGCTTGCCTCCGTGGAATGAGAGTCCTAAGTGCTTTCCTAAATTGGGCCAGAGACAGCATTTGTCTGATAGACAAAGGGAGACCATTCCAGATTCTGTGCCTCCAAGCATCAATGCTCAGGTCTCCATAAGTCCTCATCTTAAAGCAGGATTGGTATAACAAAACCTTATTAGATCGTAAAGTGCATCTAAATTGTTGCTTCATGATCCGTGACTGGATGTATCTGGGGCAATACCTGCAAGGCACTTGTAGATAAGGCAGGTAAGTCTTAAAATGGATCCTCTCACGGACGGTGAGCCAATGCAGCTTCGGCATTGCGTGTGAAACATGCTCTCTGCGTCCTAGATCACACACTGCGCGAACAGCTCAATTTTGTGCTTTCTACAGTATTATTTATGTTGGCTGCTGTAGTGCCAACCAGTAGGCTATTACAATAGTCAATTTTCGAATTGATAGTCGCTGTCGCTATCCTAGCTCTGTTTCCTTCTGAGTGGTAGGTTCAAATTTGCCAGAGAAGGTGAGTGGTGTAGATACAACTGGCACTGATTTTAGCAACGTGTTTTTCAAAGTTTACATTTCTGTAAAAAAAACATGACCAGTGTTTTAAGAGAGCTGGCGACCTGGGTAGTGGCTCATCCCACTAGAAATGACTCCTGTTGTGGTTCAAGAGCCTTCAGTTTGGCCGTACTGCCGACAATCAGGATCTCCGTTTTTTTATCTTTAAATGCCATAAAATGATCCTGCATCCAGGTTTTTATAGCATCATAAACTTTAGTAACCAAAAGTGAGTCTGCCTCGTATGAGCCCGTAAGTTCCAGGACGATCTGGGTGCCATCCATGTAATTTGGAAAATTGACACCCAGATAGTCTAGAACATCAAAGCAAAGCTTTGAGTAAAGGTTGTAAAGCAGAGGAGAAACACTGGAGCCCTAAGGAACTCCACAGTTAAGAATTGATTCCTCTGACTTGTAGTCCCCCTGGACAACCCTTGTTCTCCTGGGGCCCAGAAATGATCGGAACCAGTTAGCCGCTGATCTTGAACATCCTCCCACTTCCATTAACCTGTCAGCCATCTTGTCATGATTGACCATATTAAAAGCGGCAGACAGGTCTAACAACATCAGCATGGCCATTTTCCCTTTGTCAACTATTCCAGATAACAGAGACTTAACATCAGCCAACACTGTTTCTGTGCCATGATGTTTCCTGAAACCAGATTGTTCGGCCGACAGTAAGCTTCTCTCCTCAACAAAGGCGTCAGATTGAATGCAGGCGACTTTGTCGATGATCTTGAATAGAAAGGGGACATTAGTGATAGGGCGGTAGTTCAGTGGTTCATGTGGATCAAGGCCATTTGTTTTTAGCAGGGGACCGATCCAGGTTTCTCTAATACACTCTGGAAAAGTCCCTTGTTGGAATGAGAGATTTATAAAGGATGTGACCAGGGCGGCAATACTAGAGAAGAATTTGTTTAAAAGGGATGTAGGAAAGATTTCCTCTCTACATGAAGCGGGGTTGAGGTTTTCCATAATGGTGGATATTTCATTTGCTGTAACCTGCCAAAAGGGGAAAGTGTCCCTATTGCTGTCAGCTTCACTTTTTCTGTTTCTCAACCGTACACTCCGACCGACCCTCCCAGGTCTAACTTGGGTCCTTCCTATCATCTACCTACCTCTCTACCTGTGGTGTTCCCCAGGGGTCTAACCTCTCACCCTGGCTTTTCAACCAATACCTGGCAACTCTCACCCACTGCATAGCAATTTTCTGCTCAAATTTCAAGTGCTAGACTGACGACACAACTTATTTTCAGGCTGCCCTCAGCCACCTCCTCTCATTCTCTCATCTCTGATTGCCTAACTGCCATTCTAGATTGGTGTGCCGCCAATGAACTTTGTCTAAATGCCAACAAGACTGAGATCCTCCTCATCAGTACACCTTCACCATCCTTTCCCCTCACTCTCAGGCCGGCCTCCCTTGGCCGCCCTCCTACCCTTACCAGCCAGGCTAAGAACCTCGGGGTTTGACTCCTCACTTTCCTTCTCCGCCCACATCTCCGATGTCTGAAAGTCAAACTTCCTACTGCACCTCCTCCAAGGTACTCTGCCCTTCCTCTCCTTCCCTCAGAAGCTCAGCGTCTTCCAAGCTCTGGTTCTCTCCAGGTTGGACTATTGTAACAGCCTCTTTCTAATTCTTCCTGCCTCTACTCTCCACCCCTTACAACTGATCCAGGACTGGAAGACTTATCTTTGGCCTAAAGCCCTGGGTATGTATCCCTCCAGCACTGAAATCCCTTCATTGGCTCTCAGTGGATGCAAGGATTAAATTCAAAATCCTCTGCATTGTCCACAAGGCTTTCTGGGGCCTGGGTCCAAAATACCTTCAAATATCCCTCCGTAAATACCTCCCCTCTCGAGATCTTCGCTCCTCTACCTCCAACTCCCTAAGGGCCAGTTGTTTTTCAAAGGAACAAATTGGGGGTAGCTCTCTATCTTCGGCTGGGGCTTCCTTTTGGAACAACCTCCCTGCCACTCTGCAACTTGAGGAGAATCCTCTCCGGTTCCGGAAGCATCTCAAGACCTTGCTCTTTGCTTCTGCCTTCGCCCCCCTCTCCCCTGCTGATCTGACTCTCTCTCTGCACTGTGCACCTGGCCACCCTCTGTCCTCCGGCCGAGGTACCTGCTTACCCTGACACCCTCCTGCACTGCCCCGGGCCACCCCTTGCACTGGGGCCTGTATCTGTACCTATGCAGTCCCCAAAACCCCCCTTTCTTTTCTCTCTGCACTTATCAGACATATCCTGTCTGCTGCCTTAAACACAGCACTTGCCACTTGCTGGCTGCACTACCACCATTTATTGCCTTTATTATTTATGTATTGTATTTATTAATTATCTGTTTTTCCTCTGCTCCGCACTTTCCACTTCTCCCCCTTCCCTGCACATTTCCCCTTGTCCCTTTTTTTTTTTAAATAACCTTTACATTGCAATCTTTTTATACATATAAAATTGCTTATTTAAAATATACATTTAAAATCCAAGATACAAAAAACAGATTGAAACAACCAATATTGCTCCACATAATACCTTTGATTATGGAGAAAGTTTTGAGAATAAACCAGTCAGAAAACTATTCACTAATGTACCAAGCTTCGCTGTACATATAGACAAATATGTATAGAATACATAAGTTAGCTTATGCATTTCATGCGCTAACGCTACAAATTCATTAGAAAAAAAATCTAAATGATATCCAGTACAGTTAAAAAAAAAAAAAATGTGCAAAGTGTACAAAATGGTAGATTAATTCACTCAAATCGCACAATTATATGATATAATTAATTTGGACACAGTTTTAGATTCTCCTCAAGTGTGCTACAACATCTGTATAAGAAGATTTTTGATACTTTACAATGTGTCGTATACCATGTGCAAATAAAATATGCAAACAAATGTATTCTGCAAATCACGCAAGGCCGCAATAGTATTAGATTCTCCTCAAGTGTGCTACAACATCATTATAAGAAGATTTTTGATACTTTCCAATGCAACCTATACCATGTGCAAAACATGCAAATGTGCAAACATATATATTGTGCAAATCACGCAAGGCCTCAATAGTATGTTTAGCTCATAAATTTAAATATTGAAGGAACAGCTCAAATCTCCACCAGTATACTTCAAGGTCTTTATAAAAAAGATTTCTGATAAGTATAGTTGCTGAAAGTATCATGTTCTAATTATACGATATTAATTTTAACAAAGTGTTTTAAATTCTCAAGTGTGCTACAACATCTTTGTAGGAATGTATTCTGGTACATTTCAATGCAATACCATGTGCAAATCACACAAATGTGCAAACAAATGATTTGTGCAAATCACGCAAAGCTTCAATAGTATATTGAGCACATAAATTCAAAATATTGGAGGAGCAGCGCAAATCCCCACCAATCTATTTCAAGGTCTTTATAAGAAGGTTTCTGGTACGTATAGTTGCGAAATGTATCATATGCAATTAACGTATATGTTCAAACAACATATTGTGCAAATCACATAGAGCTTCAGTAAAATATTGAGTTCAAGAATTTGAAGTGTTGAAGAGACAGCTCATACTTTCACGCTCAGGGTCCCAAAATGTGAACTACAAATAAAGATTATAATAAGACCAGTTGCAATTAAGCACCTTAATACTGCAGCTCTTTTAGAAATGCATAAAAAGGTCAAAGATTTACCTATTACTTGGTCTAAAAAATTCCCTTATCTATGACATAGACATACGCTTGGTTGTACAACTGGGAAATGTGCCTTTCCCTTGCACTTGTGCGTACTCAATGTCACTGGACCTAGTAAGATCGTTGGACCCCAGTTCCCCCGCCTTGCCACGCTCTGAAACACTTGTGTACGAGCGCAATATAAATAAAAGATCATATCATACTGCATCTTAGAGACACTGACTGTTGTGTGAAAGGCCTGTTATTGCAAGTACTTCTGAAAGTTGGCACTTTTGTCTCTCTGCATGGTATGAGTAGGTTTGTCTTCCTTGGAAGGAACATTGAATGTTTGTGCTGAGGTAGTCCGGTTTGTTGGAGAGCATTTACATACAGGGTGCTCACACTTAGAAGATAGGACGGTTGTTTTTGCCATCCAGTGTTAATTTGTTGGTTCCTGGGTTCAGGATGGGAAGTTGTGGTTTGGAGTTTTGATGAGTGAACTATTGTGTGGTGTTATTTCATCTCACCTGTATACTTCTGTGCATATTAGTTGCTTTCCCCTGCTGAACCTTCTCTTTATTAACAAGGGGAAGATGTGTGTGGTGGTCGTGTGTGAATTTGTGGTTATGCCCTGTGTGCTTTTTCCCCTTGCGGATATATATGGCAGTGAGGAAGAGGAGCAAACAGAAGAAAACACCAGAGCCTGGTGAGTCTTGACGTGGCACCCCACAGTTTATTGAAGAACAACACGAAAGATATGCACAGACCAAGCGAAAAGTAAATATTCCATTAGAGCTTTAAGGCTACCATAAAAGGCACTGCTCGCACACACACAAGGTGCAGTTTATGCACATACAAGACTACCACACACCTCCCCTCCTTCGCTCTCCCCACCCCAGGCACACAGGGAAAAGAAAAGAAAGAAGATGGACAGGAAAATAAAACAAAGGACAAACAGACAGAAAAGTGGAGAACAAACCAGTGGGCAGGGGGACAAGGAAAACACTAACGTGACCCCAACAAGCCTGACCCCATGGAAAGATAACACAACACCCCCCACTAACATAATCATTGAGCTTCTTTGGCGTCCACCAGACTGTGCAAGAGGTACCTGCTCCAGACTCAGCAGGAGCAGCAGCAGCACCACCACCTGTCGTCGCATGATGCTTGACGGATGCTATCACAGCAGCCGACCCTACCCGAACAGAGCTAGCGGGCCGCTCATCCGCGGTGCCCTCTTCCACAACACACACAACCACCTAATTACCCGTTGTTTGGCTTACTACATGAACCGCCTCAAAAAGCTCCCCCTCACAGCACCACTGCAGGCCACAATACACTCCACCTGTATACCCCTTACCCACAACTCCTCAATGCATCCCCCGCCTCACACCCCTGATTCGGATGGCCATTATCAGTCCACCCGGCACCTCTTGCACAGCAAATCTCTGCTTAATCCACACACTGCCATCAGACAGTCTGACGTAACCCTGACCAATTCTGATGACCACCTGGTGGTAGGAACACAGGTAACCCTTTGCTCATGAACTGACCCTTACCACATCCCCCACACGCATCTCTCTCACACAACCCCTTATTGAGCCTGTCGGCAATAGCCTTCAGTCTTTCCCTGGCCATCCTTAGCACACGTTCCAAATCCACTTTCAACTGTGCGCCATCACCTAGCCAACCAAGCCTGAGCCTGACACCCAGCAGCCAACCCCAATGAGCTCTAAAGGAGCACACTGCGTCAACCAGTTAGGAGTGCAGCTGTGTGCTTTGACTGCATCTATCAAGACAATCCTCCAATCCAGACTGTTTGCTAGAGACAACTGAACTGCCTCCTTCACAAATGTGTTAGTACGTTCTACTGTTACCGCCCTCCAACTGCCCAGGAAAACGAGATAAGCAATCCGCAACAGCCTTCCGCTGATAAGGCACATACTCCACTACAACATTTTACTCTTGGAGACCCACCATCAAACGCACTATCCTGTGCGAGACTGAACTTAGGCCTCTTGTAGTCAAAACATGCACCAATGGTTTATAGTCTGTCCTGACAACATATGGTAAACCCCACAGCAAGGTCTGAAAATGTTTCGATGCCCAACAAACAGCTAACGCCTCCCTCTTGATCACAGAGTATCTGGTCTCTGGATCACGTAACACTCTGGAGGTGAAAGTTATAGACCTGTACTCGCCGACACTCCGTTGAACAAACACTACACCCAGGCCTACCTTCCTGGCATCAACAGTCAGTCATTCTATTCTTTATATCAAATGTTTCTAATGAAGGTGTGTCATCTACACACTTTCTCACAATGTAAAATTCTGTGTGACACTCCTCCGTCCATTCAAACACATGCTTCTTAAGCAAACTCCTCATGTGAACTGTTTTCTAAGCATAATTGGGGGCAAACTTCACATAATACTGTCCTTCCCAAGAATGACCGCAGCTGTTCCTTGGACTCTTGAATAGGTGCAGCGTTAAGCACATTCACCAAACTCTCCCATGATCTGATTTCCTTCTCATCAAATGTGTGCCCCAGATAGGTGACACAATGCACCTTTATCTGACACTTCGCCAACTTCACTCTTAGTCCTTTCTCACACAATACCTTCAACACTGCATGCACTCTCTGCTCATGTTCGTCCTCACCCTCCCACCGCTCTCTCCATCCCCCCCACACCAAAATGTTATCTTGGAAATAGTTTACACCAACAAAACTACTGAACATCTCCTGCTTTAAACTCTGAAAGACAGCTGCTGCTGATGCCAATCCAAATGGAATTCTGTGGCACATGCACGCCCGAAAAGGCGTGACACGAGGTCAGATGGACCAATGCCTCATGCAGCTCGAGCTGATGATAGGCAGAAGATAGTCTGAAAGTCGAAAACCCTCCCCATCGTGGTTACCAGCTCGTTTGTGTTGGGGAGAGGATGTCTGTCCACCCAGATGTTAGCATTTAGGTCGCTGAGGTCTACACACACCGTTAGTCCATCGTGCTGTTTCTTCAACAAAACCACTGGCGATAGCCATTCTGATGCTTCAGTGACCATGATTACGCCTTCCTCTGTCAACCTGGCAAAATCCATCCGGATCCCCTCACAAGTGAATACCGGAACATTCCTGTGAGCAATGGAGTAAGCCCCCCCCCTTTTTTAGAAAAACCCTTTAGTTTCCGCATGGTTGCAGAACACATCAGCATATGATGCCTTGAGGCGTTCCCTTGACATGCGTCTTTCCACATCCACACATAGAATGGACACACTCTTGCTGGGGAAAATTTGGATGTCAAACGCGGCCTGTTTATCCCACCCTAGTACGCTGGCACGGTTGTGCACCAGACCTACGACATTAGAGTCATTCAGGACGCTCAAATTCCCTCTGCCGAATCCCTGTCCATAAAACTGCCACTATCACCCAACCACACAGCAACAGTGCACCCTATCCACCGACCACCAGGACCCATTTCCTCATTCATAGAGGATATTGTATCCCTTGTATCCACCGACACTAAACCTAATTCACAAACTATCCTACTAGGGGACTTCAACCTTGGTTTTAATGACCCCACGAATAATAATGCCCGTGATCTAGCTAACGCCCTATCAGACTTGGGTCATACCCATATTATTCATGAGCCCACACATATCCAAGGAAGAACATTGGACAGGCTCACCAACCTTAACTGCTCGATCGATCTTCTATCCAATGATCCATGTATTTGGTCGGATCATCATAAAATAACCTTTTCCATCAAAGCCAACAAACAACACCCTGCTCCTATCATCGCTCCAGCCACCCGCACTAGAAATAAGAAAGACATTACACCAGATAAACTCCTACCACTATTACTTCCCCTTCTTGACAACGTGGCCACCGCTGACCCCACAGTCTTAGTAGACATTTACAATCGGGCAATACTGAAAGCCTTGAATACCATCGCCCCCCTAAAATTGCGGAAACCTAAACCACAACGTCACCTGAATACATGGTTCACGTCGCATCTTAGAGAACTAGGTAAAACTAAGAGAACTGCAGAAGCACATTGGAAAAAGTGCCCTTCAGTAAATAATAAAAATGAACTAATTCTAGCAACTTCTAGCTATAAACAAGCTATTATACTTGCCAAAAAAGACACCTATAACAAAAGGATCGAACAAGCGGAATCTAACACAAAAGAACTTTTTAAGATTCTAAAAGAATTAGAATCCTTGATTGCCCCTATTGATAAATGTGTCACAGATGCACTATGGTGCAGCAACTTCCAGAAGGCACATCTAGATAAAATAGCCCGTTTACAATCTAAAATCAATGCGAAAAAAGACCCGTTACTGGCTGACCCTGAGCACAAACAACTTCCTAACAAGTCACCTACCTTTGAGCCAACCTGTAAACCATTAAGTTTCTCACCCCTCTCAATTTGGGAAGTAGAAAACATCATTAGGAAACTTAAACTTGGTCAACCACCAAACGCTTTGCCACCACCTGAAATCTGAAGCTCACTTTTCCGACGCAGTCACTGCCTGGATCAGCTCCTTCTTGGCTAACAGAACCATGAAGGTCTTTTCTCCTACTGACTCGGCTGAACCCTCACCAGTCCTGTGTGGTGTCCCGCAAGGCTCTTGCGTGTCCCCAACGCTCTATAATGTATTTATGAAGCCCCTTTTCGATATCCTTGACTATCTGGATGTCACGTATATTAATTATGCGGATGACACCCAGATACTCATTCCTATCTCTGGCGACTATGAAACTGATAGCAAACCCCTCAATGAAATATACGCAGTAATACAAGCGTGGATGGCACGCCATGGACTTTGTCTCAATGACGAAAAAACTGAGTTGATTATCCTTGGTACTCACGCTAAACTAAAAAAACTAAATACTGCTTTCAAATCGTTCACTGTTGATGGTAACCCCATCCCTGTCTCTAATAATACTAAAACCCTTGGTATCTACCTCGATGCCACATTATCCTTCACCAAACAAACCAATGCAGTAGCGTCTTCAGCCGCTTACACATGTAAACTTATTACCGCATGTAGGCCGTTTATCTGCACTCCCAACTGAATTACTCTTGCCAGAACGTTAGTCTTGTCCAAAGTAGATTATTGTAATGGGCACTAGGCACTAGCCGCAAAAATATTCACAAACTACAAGTAACTCAAAATAAGGCCATTCGGGCAGCCCTCAACATCCATAAGAAATCGCATATCTCTGAGACTAGACGTAATCTGCACTGGCTCCCAATAGAGCACAGAATATCCATCAATGTTCTTGCCCTCACCCACAAAGCCAGGGCTAACCTCGCACCATCCTACATCTCTAACCAACTTACCCCACACACATCTACAAGACCATTTAGAACAGCTCAAGTTAACACTATGTCTATACCAACATTCAAACTCCATAACTCGGGAGGAGTTAGGTTCCCTGTACAAGCCTCAAAGCTATGGAACACACTACCTGTTCCAATCAGGTCTGTAACCTCCTTCAACCTATTTAAACGCAACACCAAACGTTGGCTTCATGACCTGGACACATTGACAGCTTAACATCCTAGAGCTTAGATTTACTGCCTACCCATTGTACAAATTGTAAATATTACTATCTGTCTCACCTTCGGCCCACCGCCTTAATTGCAAAATGTATGCTTGTACCTGTAATACCAATGTATGTATTTATTTGTAACCGCAACTACTGTAACTGTTGCCTACTGCTTGCTATGGTAACTGTACTCTTATGTAACATGATCAAAAAACGTACGCGCTCGTATGCCCCTGGGCCTGGTTGCGCTTTATAAATAAACCAAATACAAATACACATATAACTTTCCTCGTCTCTCTGCCTTTGAAATAGATATCGACCCAATCATACCCCAAAACTCTAATTAGGGGCTTGCCTATAAGCACTTAGATTTATATCTTGCGGTGAAAGCAACGCCACAGAATTTTTGAAAGTATCCTCTTATAGCTCTGGGGACACCATGGTGTAGGGCGAATCCACCATAATTTTGATGTCGACCCTGTTGACCTTCACTAGGTCCCATGGCCCATTGCACATGAAGTATTACCTTCTCTTCCATGACCAAACGCTTGCATTCAGGATTGTCCACCATGTGAACATTTCCCCTTTGTATGCAGAAACCTTCCCTGTTCATCCTGCATTGCCTCGCGAAATGCCCCCTCCCTCTGCAGCATGTATACTCTGCTGCTCCAGCAGAACTTTCTTTGGCCTTGGTAGGGTGGTGTTCCATCTGCACATGTTGCAGCTTGATTTATTTCTCCTGTTCAATCCGGCCCCAACGTTTGCTTGCTCCTCAGCTCTGTACTTGTTGGACCTCCCCCCTCAATTTTGTTGTCGGTGGGTTGTTCAGTCTGTACACATGTTGCGCTTCCACCGGTTGGTGCACCCTCCATGAGTGTCACCACACAGACGTGTTTTGATGATTCCCCAATTGCCCTGGCCAACTGCAAAACCTTCTCCAGGGGTGGGTCCTTTTCGATTCACAGCCGCTACCTTACTTTGGCATTGCATGTCCCTAACATTATGAAGTCCATTATATATTCATCTAGTCCCAATGAAATTACACGTGGCACAAAGTGTCCTCAACGCAGCCACAGACCTGTCCATAGACTCCTCAATTCCCCGCACCATCGAAAAAAAAATGGTATCACTCCAGGACGACTTTCAGCTGCTTGCCAAAACGTTTGGCGAGTTCTTTTAGGGCAATCTCATAGGCACTCACGATGCTCTCACCTTCACTTCCAGTCTGCACCATGGCATTGCCTGGCAGGTGTCTGAATATGCACAAACCCTGTTCTCCCAAACAATTGAACAGGGCGGCTTCTTTCTGGTCAGTACTGTAGCTTGTACCGCCAGACGCCCTAATGTACGCCTTAAAGGAGTCCAATCATAATTCCCAGGGTATGGCTGGCTCACCTGGAGTAGATCAAAAACACTGGGGTGATTTGACTTGAATGCCCTGCATGTAGCCAATAGCAGTTACACCCTCGATATTGTAAGCACACACAAGTTCCTAACTGGGCCAGCAGATGGCGAGCCCTGCAGAGCACCCTCCTGGGACTGTGCAGTTATTAACTGGGCCAGCAGATGGTGAGTTCTGCAGTGCACTCTTAACTTTCAAGACTTTTCCTCTTCCTGCACTGACGGAGGACGGGGCGCACTCCCAGGCGCAGCAGTTACTCACAGCTGCCAGCAGGATCAGTTATTACCGATGCCGCAAGGGTGTCAGGCCGCCTCCGGCTAACGCGTCTCCCCTGCCACCGGTCCAGGCCCTTCGCCACACAGGAGATGGGGGTATGGGAGGGGGCAGACCTGCCACACGTCGCGGGTTCATCACCGTGGGGTGCCTCACAGAATCTCGTTGCCAAAATGTGGTAATGAGGGAGAGGGGCAAACAGAAGGAAACACAAGAGCCTGGTTAGCCTTGACGTGGCACCCCACAGTTTATTGAAGCACAACACAAACGGTCCACATGGACCAAATGAAAAGTAAACAATCCATTAGAACTTCAAGGCTACCATAAAAGGCACCGCTCGCGTACATGAGGTGTTGCTTGCGCACACAGGAGACTACCACAATGTGGTAATGGAGTAGTTGTAATATTGGCCTTATTTGACTGTGTGTTCATCCTTTTACCAGGCAGGTCTCTTGGGCAATTATTTCGGCCTCTTGTATGGTAGGGCCCGTTGTCGGGGTGTGTGCACTCTTGACATAGGCTTCGTCTTCGAGAGTGGCAGTCTCAAGACCTGGGTGTGGCAGAAGGTGTTTTGTTCTGATTAGTAGGTTATGTTTTGTGGTGTTTGTAGCCCATTGGATGTGGATGGTGTGTGCTTGGTCGTGGCAGGATAAAGTCCAGGTGGTGTCCGGTTCACTTGGAGTGGATGAGGTTGAGGCAAAGTGATTTTGGCATGCTTGCGATATTTGGTTATATGTGCTGATAGTCTGTACTTGTCTCAGATATGTGTTTTTGTTTATTATGGAAGGGAGGTGTGTCGTGTCCTGATCTCGTGGGTGCATGAGTGAATGATGCAACTGTGGGAATGTTGATGAGTTCCTGGATTGTTTACTTTTTAAGTTTGTTCCAGCTCAGGCAGTGGGTCAGAGCCAGCCTGGGTGGTGTGTGCCAGTGGGCCCTTAACTGAGCTACCTACATGTAACATCGTGAAATAAGGAACTTGAGTGACCATACCTGCTGCCTCCTGGAGTTCTTCCTTACAACACTCAGCTTTTGGTTAGTGGAGTTTCTGTGTAAAGCTACTCATTGACGTCCTTTCATTTGGGATTGAGGATCTGATAGATCTGTATTGTCCAGCACTCGCAATCTTTGGTGATCCATTATTATGGACCATTCCTGGGGCTATTATCTCTTCATAAAACACTTCATTCAAGTTGGCCCTTTGCGTTTGGAAATCCATGTTTTCTTCATTTCTTCCTTTTCTAGTTGTGCATCTGTCTGTGGATCAGTGTGTCAGGAATCCTAGTAACTAAGGGTACATCCATTTCTTTTTTTATTATAACAAAATTTAGATGGTTCAAAAGAACATTAGAATGTGTTAAGAGCAAACTTAAACAATTATAAATTAAGTTATGCTCACAAACTCTGCATTGAGGTAAACAAACACTTGATATATTTGCAAATTATGCTCCACTTGATATAAACGAGAGAGAGGCACTTAAGCGTGCCTGTGTGCCTGATACACTTGTTCATATTTCCTTTCATAATAGGCGTTATTAATTGCCTAGGGGATCATTATTGCATATAGAACTAGGTCATATCTATCAAATCTATTTAAGTTGTTAATGACGTCTCGTTGGTTTTGGTTCTTTTAAGAGGTTATTTGATACTTTTTTTTTTTTTTACTGGTTTCCTTTTTAATTGTTGTTTTTTTGCATTAAAGAAAGCTGTATCTCGTGCGTGTGCCTAGAATGACTTTATAACCGATTAATAACAAAATGAGCCATTTGGTTATTGCCATTTACTTGTATTTAAGTAGGCTAAATCCAATTGAGCATGTACTTGTATTACATATTTAGTTCATACCAGAAATCCTGGATTGCACATCGTTTTTTTATTGTATTATTTTTTGCAAACCTTGAAACCAGATTACAAAAATAAAAACAAAATAGTTACAATTAATATCTAAACAAAAGCATTATATTGTTTCCTCAAATCAATTTTCACTTTAATCAATTAAAATGGAGTTATGCCACCTTTTGTATCTAAAATTCATCATTTTAACGCATTTAAGATTTTTACCATCGCAAATAAAAGAACAATATGTCTACAAGTGTAGATTCTATTCCAAATAGCATTATTATTGAACCAGTCACTTTCATGCACAAAATTTGAAAACCTGTTTTGCCTCAGTGGATATGTGCCCGGACATTTAATGACATGTTTCAGGGTCTCAGTGTCACTATTACAGAATCTATGGTTATCAAAAAACATTTTCCTTATATGTTATGTTAAAGGTACTAGGATAGTGCACCGTCAACAACGGAATTGGGCCCCAGGCGCTCTGGCGGATTTGTAAATAGGAGGAGGGCATGTTCGATTTCTCTGGTATATATCAAATTAAACCTAAATCTTAAGAACATTTTTAAATATTGGACATCTTTGTAAGTAGGACGGGATAATCCCATACCGCTTGTGGTCAAATCTTTGTATCGTTTGTTGCATCCTCTACATGTCTGGATCCAATCCCATTCATAGAATCATTTTCAAAGCCCTTGCACTCGCACACAAATGTATTCACCAAACCGCTCCCACCTACCTCTCTGAAAAAATTCACCCCATCCTCACAACCAGACCTACCAGAACACCCTATGCAAACATGCTCACGGTGCCCAAATTCAAGAGAGCTCCAGCTGGTGGCACCAGCTTCCCCTACCTAGCAGCAACACAATGGAACGCACTGCCACCAGCACACCGAGGTGAATGCTCTCACCTAACCTTTAGAAAAGCTGCCAAAACACAACTCTTCACATAACTGCGTCATACCTCAGCTATTCAACCCCCACCTGCCTGAATGCATATTGTATTGTGCTCTCTTGCCTAAATGCATATGGTATATTTACTGATCCCTGTATTGTACTGTAACTAAGTGGAACTACAAGTAACAGCGCCATGATGCACTGGGGCTGCCTGTGCGCTATATAAATGTAAAAATAAATAACCTTCTCTTTACAGCATTTGAGTTTATGAATAGGTTTTCACTGCTTATATTTAGAGTTGTCACACGTTTTTCAAGCAGCCGGGATCATGTTTCTCAAACGGGAGGCATTAACATTAAAGAATGTTTTTTTCTCTGCCATAGTTAAGTTTCTATAGAGGGTGATGGCTTTCCATGTTTATATAGCATAAATCGTGTGTCGTCCTAATTCATATTTTAACATCACTGTAGGGACACAGTTTTTAGAGAAATGGCTTTACACAAAAATGTTCTGTCATGTTTTCCAAAATCAAATTCTTCAGATAAAGAATTTGTTTCTGGACCATACAGGATTGGTGGAATAACCTTAGCATTATAACAGGTGAACCCATAATACTTTCGTTCAATATACTGCATTTGTGCGCCAAATTGGACCCCACACTCCTTTCTGCAGAGACTGGCTCGTGGCCAGTGCTGAAGTGCAGAGCGTATACAGTTCTGTCATTGTCAGCCTTGCTTGTCATAGTGCAGAAATAGAGACAAAAAGATCTCCCAGGGAACAAGAGTGGATACTAAAAGTTTGGAATATCGTGGCTCATGCTGTTTATGGGAAATTAGTAAGGGGGTAAGGGGCTTGCGGAGGGGAAGTTCCGGGGGGAAGAGGGAGGGACGGAGGGAGGAGGCTCATGTTTGTTATTATCAATGAAAATACTAATAAAAACACTTTTAAAAAATTACACCCCCTTCCTGTGTAACCTGTTAGGTAAATCAGTACGCTGAGGTATAATACTGTTTATAGCAAAACCTAAGCATTTTAGATCTTCAACCACTTCCAGTTTTACTTACTTCAACACAATACCCCAATTCTTGTTCATTGTGCTTTTAAAGAATAATATGTTTGTTTTAAGTGGATTGATTTTCAGTTAATTGTTAATCATGGAAGATTGACAGCCTTCAATAACACGCTGCAATCCCAATTGGTCGTGATGGAGGATAACCTCATCAGCATAACTATAATTTTTTTCTCCAGCTCTTTGCGGGGAACAAAGGCTATGGAGTTTAAGTATTCACCCAGATCTGAAACATACAAATGAAATAAGCAAGTGGCCAGTACACAACCTCTCTAAGTAACTTGCTGGTTAATATTTCTCTTTATAATGTGCAATTCATGTCGAGCCTCGCTCTTAATCTTGTTTTATCATGTAGTTTCAATAAATCATCCGTAAAGCCCCAATTTTGCAATTTGGACCACAGTTGTGGCCTATCGGCCATGTCAAAAACCTGTGACAAATCCAGGCAGGCAACATAAAATGGGTGTGCGTCTTAACCATGTGCTTTTTTGGCTAATGCGTTAATGTGGCCGTTTAACCCTGTACTATTCTCTTCCTGAAACCAGTTTGAAAGTTAGTCGGCCTGTTTTACACGACCATTCTCCCATGACTTTCCATATGAGTGATGCGCATAAGTAACAACATAAAGCAATATGTATTCTGGTAAAATGACTTGTGTGATCAAAGGTCTGCAACACATATAGAAAAACAAAATAAGCCAGAAAATACTTTCAGGCAGGCATGTAAAGAGAAAAGAAAATGTTTTACAATAAACTTTTTAATGCAAACGTTTGCTCATTCCCGAATAGTGTTGAGATTTATTTATTTATTGGGTTATTTATAATGCAACTATACAGCAAAAAGGTGTTTCAAGGTGCCACAGGACAAAAAAGGGGGGGGTGGGAGGAGGGGACAGGGATGAAGACTAACAAAAACGGTGCTACTAGGTCTTGTCATTCAGATCGTGCAAGTGCAGTGATGAAGTGCAGATGAGTGGGGGCATTATGGGAAGTGCAGGTCTAAGCGGAATGCATTAAGATTGGAAGGGCGAGTGTAGAGCACGTAAGTGCTGGGGCGGAGGCGAAGAGGGATGGAGAGAGGGAGGGAAGAGTGCTCCTGGGCTAGGCGAGCTAAGGGGAACCCAGGTGGACCAGTGCCAGGAGAAAGCAGGGAGTGCAGGGAAAGGAGGTCCACATGCTAAGTGCAAAGACAGGGCTGGATCGGGCTCAGTAGGAGTTTAGGCCCCACCCGGCTCGTACAGGGGGAGGGAGCCAAGGTAGGGTAAGTACAGGTTTGGAATGTTCATGGGAGAACGAAGTGCTGGGGTAGACTGGATGAGGAGGGCCTGGTGTCCATAATGACTCAGAAGGAACCAAGCAGCGAGGGACATTAGCAGGGGATGAGGGGGGAGGGCAGGAAGAAGAGACAAGTAGGGTCTTGTGAAGCTTCCGGAACGTACAGAGATCTTCCTGAGAGTGGTAGGGAGACCATTCCAGAGCGAGGCTCCTGCGAAAGAGAGAGATCTACCTCCCATTCTCTGCTTGGAAAAGTGCCTGGTAAGTAGAGAGTTGGAGCTAGAAGACTGAAGGGCTCTAGCAGGGAGGTATTTAGTGAGAGAGAGTTGGAGGTAGTGGAGTCCCAGAAAGCCTTGTGGATGATGCAGAGAGTCTTGAACTTAATGCCTCCAGCCACCAGGAGCCAGTGGAGAGATTTTAGTGTTGGAGAGATGCGGTCCCTGGGCTTGAGGCCCAGGATACAGTTTGCGGTCTTATTCTGGATTAGTTGAAGGGGCGAAGGGAGGATTTACGCAGATTAAGGAAGAGGCTATTACAGTTATCCATCCAAGAGAGGACCGGAGGTCTGCAAACAATGAGTTTCAATAGATTGCCTTTCTCCTGCAGATTACTCATCTGATGGATTATTGTCATCTAGCTCTGCTGCTCAGAAAAAGTTTAGACAGAGGGCGTCGATCCGTCTTGCTCGGTGCTCGATAAACGGCTCCGGACGTGATGTCAGGCATCTCATAAATACTGCGTCACTACGCCCTGTAACTCAGTTCGTTTTTCATGGCGCACTGCTCTTGAGGAACAAAGTGTTGGTATCAAGTCCTCGACTCTTTTTCGACAACATTTTATCAGATTTTGTATTTTTCTTGACCGTGAGATGACTGTGCCTCAGTTTCAGGATTTAAATGCTGAACTGACTAGGACTCTAAGATGTCGTTGACCGACTCACACGACATCTGTGTGTGGTGCCTCCACATGGGCCACGACACCGTAAGGGTGCGAGTTGTGTGGAAAAAGTACTCCTAAGTCTCTGTGTGAGCGGGCAGCCAAGCTTGCGGTTGTGCGACCACGTCAAAACGCCTGCGCCGTCGACCGTTCGATCCTCAGAGGCTGAAACCGAGGGGCCTCACCCTGAGAAAGAGAAACTACATCGACAATACGAAGAAGCAGTACCACTCATGGTACCACCACTCCTTGTCATCTTCTTATAAGAAGAAGAGGTGCCACCTGCGTGATTCTGGCTCTTCGTCAGACAGAGGTAAGTAGTCGGCTGGACAAAAGGAGTGGCAAGAATTTAAATTGCAGCTGCATATTTGAGAAATGGGTGGCTGTAGGTGTGGGTGTGCAACCAAAACAGCAAGCCCCAGTGTCTACAGCAGCGCTCGGAGGTCCCAACCTCACGCAAGCACCTTTACCAATGCCATCAGCGTCAAGAGAGCCTTCAGGTTCTATGCCGAAAAAGGTACCTAACACTCGCAGCCAGTTTCTTCCTCTGGATTTGGGCATTCCAGACGCCTCTTCGGTGCCTAGACCTTGCTCGACAGCTGACAGCCACCCTGTCAACGTCGAAGGATAAGCCCATGACGGCGACCATCAGCGATCAAACCTCTGTCCTGCTTTCCCAGACAAATTTCTTAGGCTCCATGGCGTCGATCTTGAGCGCCGACGGTGGGGACAATCAAGGAGACCTCAACCCTATATATGCAGGGGCTGGTGGCGTCGACTACTTTGACCAGTCAGACCTCCTGGCTTTGGCTCAGGGGTTGCATGATGCTAGCAGCCTGGATACATCCCCAGATTACAACAGACTCCACCTTACACCCATGCCCTTGCCAAGTTTAGGTCACTAGTGGACAGGTGGTCGACACTCTGAGGCTGAATGCTGCAGCAGTTCCAGTCCAGGGGTATGAATGAACTGATCTCTTGGACGAGCGTCCCGTTACTGACAAACAATTGCCACTGAACCCGGCTATAGCTGATCCAGTCGCCTCCTTGTGGCAACTGCCCTGCTCTAACCCTCCAGTCAGCTCCACTACGACCGGTAAATACAGGCCAGTAAGAAGGGATCTGTCCCTTTTGTCCTCTCGCCCTTCTCCAGAAGATCTAATTGTGCAGACAGCCACTGTTTCCACCAGGGCAGCTTCCTCCACCTCAAACCTGCCTCCTGACAGGGAGGGCAAGAGGCTGGATGCAATGGCGAAAAAGCTCTTCACATCTGGCAACACGGCCTTGGAAGTAACCAACATGGCCTGTGCGTTTGCCCAATATTCTTTTGGCCTCTGGAAGGAGGTGGAACACCTAACCCAATACATCCCTGGAGGGGAGCTGAGAGATGGTCTCATAGAGCTAGTGGATGATTGGAAGAAGGTTGTCGATCAGTCGCTGCAAACGAGCCTGGACGTGACTGACTGCGTTAAACATTCAATGGGGTTGGCTGTGGTACTGAGGTGACAGGCCTACCTACGTTCCTCAGGTCTTTCACCAAACGTCCAGAATAGATAACTGGACATGCCCTTTGAGAGAGAATTCCTTTTCGCCCTGAATGCCGATGACTCCCTGGAGAAGTTCAAGAGTCCAAGATGCTGGAAAATCCCTGTGCCTAGCTGCGCAGCTGGCCAAGCCTGCCTTCAGCTTCGCCTCTAGTGGCAGGGGCTACAGGCGTTATGTGCCTTATGGCAGAAAGGCGCAGCACCCGCAAGTTAGGCGGGGCAGAAGCATTTCTCATGCTCTGGATGGGGCAGGGGGCTTCCAGAGGCCAGCGACGAGGGCGCCTCCACCCTCAAAGCCGCTTTGATTTTCCCCTTCCGCAACTCACCGGTAGGTGGACGGGTATCAGAGCATTGGCCCCAATGGCAAGAGATGACTTCTGATGCCTGGGCCCTGGAGCCCGTGCGGTGGGGTTGTCTGCCCTTCTTAAGGAAACATCGGACAGACCACCACCTCCATGCCAACCGGAACAAGAGCTCCAGGTAGAACTGCAAGCCCTGTTAAAGGGTGCCGTGGAAGAGGTACCACTGAGCAGAGGGTGTCGCACTGGTATTCCCGGTACTTCCTGACACTCAAGAAGAGAGTTGGTCTCTGTCCCATTTTGGACCTCAGGGCCTTGAACAAGTTCCTGAAGGAAAACAAGTTCAAGATGGTGACTTTGAGAGAAATTGTCCATGCTCTCGAATTGCAGGATTGGCTTGCGTCAATGGATCTACAGGACGCTTATTTCCATGTGCTGATGCATCCCAAGCCCAGGACACAAGGTTCCTGAGGTTTCTCATAGGGGGACAAGCACTACCTGTTCAAGGTGCTTCCCTTTGTGTTGGCCTCTGCTCCAGGGGTCTTCACCAAGCTCATGGCAGTAGTCACGGCTCATTTTAGGAGATCCGGAGTCCATATTCCCGTACCTGGACGACTGGCTGATCTGAGGGAAGTCAGCAGAGCGTGTTTTGTCCCACCTGGAGGACACCTCACTACTCTACAGGCTGGGCTTCTCCCTGAACTCGCAGAAGTCCCACGTGATGCCGATCAGAGGCTCCAGTTCACTGGGGCAGTCCTAGACACCCAGGTAGGGAAAGCCTTCCCTCCTGAGTAGACTCAACAGCATTGCGCAGATGGTGAATCTGTTCCGGGACCACGCTGCCTTATCAGCAGCTTCCTTCCTCCGCCTCTTAGGCCTCATGGCCTTCTGTATTTTTCTAGTTCCAGAGGCCAGGCTGCAAGTGAGACCCCTCTCATGACTCTTACGGGGCCAGTGGTCCCAGTACCCCGGAAGTCTTCACGGATTCCCTCAGGGTGTCCAGGTCAGTGGCCAACGACCTTGGTTGGTGGACCGATGGCAATTTACTTGCGGGCAACAATTGTTGCCAAGGTTGCGTCTCTGAAGGGTTGGGGCGCTAACTGCGAGGATTTGCAGGTGAACAGCCTTTGGTCAGCAATGGAAGCAAGGTGGCACATCAGCAGGCTGGAGTTGCGAGCAATCAGGTTAGCCCAGAAGGCGTTCGTTCAGTCTCTGGAGGGGAAGCATGTCCTGATCTTGACGGACAATGTGGTGGCCATGCACTACCTGAACAAGCAAGGTGGCGTGCGCTCTTCCCCCTCTGCAGAGAGGCAATGCAGCTGTTGTTCTGTCTATTGGAGAACCAGATCCCAGTTTCTGCAGTTCATCTAACATTTGGGATTAGCAGGGGTCCACATTTGCAACCACCAAAAAAAACTCAAATCTCCTGGTGTAACGCGGGCCTGCGCGGTGCCCTGCCACACCAGGTCTTGTGGGTCCCTGGCCCAGTCCTTACCCATCAGGGTGAACACTGAGCCGGGTAGGTGCTCCAGTAGGGGTTGGAGTGGACCGTGACATGTGGCACATGTTACATGCCATGTTAAGCTCCAATCCCTTCTCCCTCTGCTTCCTCGCAGCTCACATACAGGAACTAGGAAGCTCTCGTAGCTTCCCGGTTCCTGTTCGGAGCAACACAGAGAAGCCGAGGGTGGCCTGGAAGGACAGACCGAACCTGCAAGCAAAAGATTAGAAGACTTTTATTTTTAAATATGTTTGTTTTGCATCTGTAAAGTGTGTGTCAGATGTCTGTATATGAAAGTTTGGTGAATGAGATGTGACGTGTTTTTTGGAATGTTATGGGTGGGTGTGTACCTGTGTAGAGAATGCAATGAGTGGATCTAAGAGTAGGTGTGAGTGACTGGTGGGTGAATGAGAAGTGATGTGTAATTTTGAAAGTTCTGGGTGGGTGGCTGTGTAGAGAATGCAATGAGTGGGATGTAAGAAAAAGGTGCGAGTGACTGGTGGGTGAATGAGAATGAATGCAATGCTGTGCTTTTGAATGTCCTGGGTGGGTTTGTGCCTGTGTAGAGAATTCAATGAGTGGATGTAAGAGAAGGTGTGAGTGAGTGACCAGTGGATTAATGAATATGAATGTATTAATGTGGGTTTGAATGTTCTGCGTGGGGTTTGGTGTGTGCCTGTGTGGTGAATTCAGTGCGAGTGAATGTGAACGTGGATGTATGGGTGAGTGGCCAGTGAGTGAAACTGAATGCATGTGTGTGTGTGTAAGGTCTTCGGAGGCTGAGGATCACTGAGTCACTTTTTGCTACATCCTTTGACTTTGCATGTTTTACTGGTATTTTCATGCAGAGCCAAGTTAATGTGTGTCATAACCTGGCTAGACTGCCATTTCGGTGGTGACAGTCTAGCCATTGCTTACTGTGGCATGACATTCATTACTCATTCTCTTTAAACTTAACTGAGTTTCTATGATGAATTAAGCATACTAAGTGTTTTTATGAGTCTAGACGGGCTTACATTGGAACCAGTTTGGACAGGTTTTCATATTGTGACATGTCACTTTTAATGGCCACACCAATGGGAGTATGTTCTTACATGGGAGTAATGGCATGTATTGGCAGAGCCAGTTTTGTTTCCAGTGCCAGTAATGATACTATAAAAAAAATCTTAAAGCAAACCTGAGTATGGTCTTCTATGGGAATACTAGCATATTTTGGTGGAGCCAGCATGGAAATGTATGGGCACAGCCAGCATGAACATTTTAAGTTTATGCCGCCTATATTGCAGGCACCGGCATGATAATGCATTGGGAAATGCTGTGGGCACTTTTGGTGACTTACGTCTATTGTACTTTTTTCATGTTTTAACCTACAAAACAGATTCTTAGCCTTTTGACCAAATTGTTGGCCTTTAACCTACATTTTCACAGAAAGTGTGCTGTGCAATGCATCATTATTCAAAACATTTTCTCAGGTGAGGGAGAAGAAACCCCAAAAACCCATTTTCGTTAGTTCGGGTTCCCTCGCTATGCATGGTCGCAATCACATACTTGTGGCAAATATTTACACCGTCCAAAATAACTCGCCAGCCACCACTGGTGGCTGGTATATATGTGGACCAGGCACCGCCCCCTTATTTTTAAGTTATGTTAAACATTTAAGCTTTGATTAAAAAACATATTTACTTCTTTCACTTGCAGTAGTGCATGCTCCTGCAGCAGTATAGTCTTCATGGACATTGCGCGCACATGTTGGTCTGGACCGGCCGGGGTGTGGCGTGACCTGAGCTTTAAAGAGCTTGTTCGGGGGGATGGCCTCCAGAGCGTGGCTCACAGTGGAGAGGCCAACTGTTGTATTACACCATTGGGCACCTCTGGGTCTGACAAGGGTAGTGTGCAGTGCCGCCTTGAAGTATGCCAGTGAGTTCCCAGGGTGAGAAGCAACTTGTGGGTGTTTTCAATTTAAAATAACTGTGTGCTGCCATGGATGTATGCGTGCAGCATAATATTACATTTAATTGTGTGGTGTTGTTGTTGTTTTTTTTTTAAGTCCCCTGGTAGCCAGTATTATCCTTGGATGATAAAATCTATGGGGGGGGGGTCTTGGGTAATAATACCTGGCGAAAAATAACCTTTCCCATGTATTATACTCCAGCAGAGGATAACATTATCAGGTGCACTCCACTTTGTACACGCAGACCAGTCTAATAGGTTTCTTCTATCCTAGTGGTAGTTGACTCATAGATACATTTGTAACCAGGGAATTTTGTTGATACTAAATCCTTGTCAATGATTTGCTCGTGCAGCATTTTTCTCCTGGGTAACAGAAGCGCACGCTTACCCAGGTCAGTGCTTTTTTGGCTTGTTTAACACAGCGATGCCACAAATACCCACATGTATTTCTGTGTCCTTTGATCTATAGATGTTTCATACACTAGCTGTAGCCTGCATTGTAGATTTTGGTTATGTATGTTTTACCTATAGACCCCACGTCGAATCTGGCAAATGACATTCCCCAAATGTGTGATGGTGGACAAATCATGCCTCCCTCTGTGCCTCGGTTCTTCTATCTGGCTGAAATGAGAGCTCCTGGAAACACTGGTGCTGGACACATCTGAAAAATGTGAAGGTTGTTTACCATCACTTCCCATGATGTCACATGGAGGCAGGGTCAAAGGACATCACTTCCTGTAATGTTATCAGGGGTTAAAGGTCATGTGATGTCACTTCGACTACCCCTGGCATTATGGGGACATGACGTCCCTGCCCAGCAGTAGACTGGTTTGCCACAGAGTCATACAGGAAGTGCTGACAGTTTTGCTTGAGGGAATTCCCAGCAAACCGCACGCTAGCGGATGCATTTCTAGTGGATTGGACCTTCCTTCTCCATTACGCCTTCCCTTCGATCCCGGTCATCCCTTGGGTTCTAAAGAGGTTGAGGAGGTTTCGAGCAACCATGATCTAGATCGCCCCGGACTGGGTGAGGAGGACATGGTACTCAGACCTTCTGCATCTGCCCACCTCTCCGCTTGCCTTGTCGCCCGGATCTCCTAACCCATTCGGAAGGTTGGGTGCTTCACCCGAACCCGGAATCCCTGAACCTACATGTGTGGCTCTTGAGAGAATGAGATACGATCACTGGGACCTTCTTGGGGATGTGCTCAAGGTTTTGCCAGCTGTACGCAGACCATCTACAAGATCCCTGAACTTGTGTAGGTGGAGAAGATATGAGACGTGGTGCAGGGAACGCAAGATTTACCCTATCTCTTTCCCCACCACCACAGTGATGGAGTTCCTTCTGTCGCTGGCCTCAGCAGGCCTTCAGGTCACAACAGTCAAAGGATATTTGGTGGCTTTGTCTGTGTTCAAGAGGTCCCTGGATCAAGGTTCCTTTTTTATAATCATGGTTATTGCCCAATTCCTGAAGGGCCTTGTGAGTAAGTTTCCACCAACTCCCCTTTGTTGTCCCAGATTGGGATTTAAATCTGGTTTTGACTTTCCTGATGGTGGCTCCTTTTGAGCCCTTGCATTCTTGCTCTGTGCAGCTGCTTACCCTAAAGACAGCCTTCTTGGTTGCAATTACTTTTGCTAGGCAGGTCAGCGAATTGCAGGCCCTTTGTTGTAAACCACAATTTTTGCAGTTCTTGCGTGAGAAGGTCTTGCTTAAAGTAAGGCCGAGGTTCCTGCCGAAGGTGGTATCAGAGTTTCACCTTTCACAAGCCATAGGTCTGCCTGTTTTTTTACCCAACTTCACACCCTTCTAAGGAAGAGGAGCCCTTCCGTCATTTGGATCCCAAAAGAGCCCTAAGGTTTTATGTTGTAAGGACGTCAGAATATCGGAAGACTGATCAATTATTTATTGCCCACTCTAGTCAGGAAAGGTCAAGCTATGACTAAGCAGATGCTGTCCAGATGGATCATCTTATGCATTGCAGAATGCTATCAATCTGCAGAAAGGGTATTGCCTCCTGGCATCAGAGCGGACTAGACTAGAGTGGCCTTACTGTATCTACAGCCTTGCAAAGGGTGTCTGAGTTGGGGACATTTGCCGAGCGGCAACTTGGCCCTCACTCCATACTTTCATGAGGCACTACAGCCTGGACATCGCCAGTGGGGGTTACGCGCACTTGGCACGGCGGTGCTACAAAATCTGTTATTGTGAACTTTCTGCCATCCTCCATTGTTCCCCTGCTTGGGTAGTCTATCGGATGAAGAATCTGGCAAGGCAATCCATTGAAGGAGAAATCACTTCCATAATGTGCTTTCTATAGATTCTTCCTGCTGGTTCCTCATCACCCCTCCCTCCAATCCATCCGTGCTCAGAAAGTGTTTGCAGTTGGTGCGTGCCTGTCTTGGTGTATAGACGCCTGTTAATTGTCTTAAAGTGACTGTTTTCTGTCTAGCAAGCTGCATGTCTTAATATAATGACCGTTTTCTGTCTAGCAAGCTGCATGTCTTAATATAAAAAAATAAAAAATAAATAAATTATATATTTGATTCTACTATCGTGGAGTCCTTTTCCTACCAAGTCTGTGTATCCCTTAGGGATGCTTGTTAACCTTCCATTGGTTGATTGGCAATTTTCCTCTGTAGCGGTCGAGCATGGGCAAAAAAAGACAGGGAACTGGGGTACGGGGCGTAGTGATTCAGTATATGTGCAACACCTGATGTCACGTCATGAGCCTGCGATCGAGCACCGAGCAAGACGGCCGAGTCGAGGTCCACTATGCCCTCTATCGAAGTTTTCCAAGCAGCAGAGCTGGATGAGGAAATCTATCTGATGAGGAATCTGCAAAAGGAGAATTTAGAGAAAACATTACAATGAGCAATTTCTCTGTGTTCACACTTCTAGTCATTTTTCAATATAACTTCTCTTCTTTTACCCACTTTCACATTTCTTCTTCATAAACAATGTTTTGTCAGGATGGTTTGTTCAAATCATAACACTTTAGTCGACTTGCCACTTTATTTTCATCATAACCTTCCACCACAATGCAGTACTTAAATGTCTTCTTCCTGGTCCACTAACCTGCCAGGACTAACTACTAATAATCCCTTTTCTGGTATACTCGCCTAGTAGAATAAAACTCCAACTACTACTAGTACTTTGTGGAGAGGCTTGTTTCAAAACTTTAGGAAAGTCTTTAACTTTTAACAACATTTAAGTTCACAACTTCTTTCATAAGGGTACTATACTATACACATGAACACTTTTTGTTACACTGATTTGTTTGCCACATGCAATCCAGGTTATATTTTTCTACCCCTTGATGATTGTTACAAGTAGGGCTTTTCTCCTGCCACCTTTGAGTTCCTTCTACTACACAGTTAACTGCTGGAAATGTCTCTTCAAGTTTCTCTCTTTAGGAAAGCTGTTTTCCTTTTATTTATAACTAGCCTAAGTACCTGGCCTAGCCCGGGATGTCCATTCTCATGTTTCTTTTCATATTCAACCGAAAAAGATGAACAAATATGTTTTACCACAAAGGCAGAACGCGATACATTTTGATTTCAAGAATTAATTGAACACCAAATTTTCATTTCTCTCAGATTTAAATTCTCACAAGAATATCATATTTGTATGCTTACTCTGATCATTTGCAGCGTTATGAGCAGTGGTGCCCATTGTCGGTGCTACACACGGCAAATAATTAGAGTAAGCATACAAATATGAAATGACATGTGAGAATTTAACTTGGAGGTAAATAAAATGTGGTGTTCAATTAGTGAAATTAACATGCATCAAGTTTGTATTTTTTTGTATTTGTTTATTATTTGTATTGCGCATCAAACCCTGAGGTAACTGGGCGCTTGAAAAAACGTAATGGTTACATACAGATAAGGCATGCATATTACAATCCAGTGTAGCGACAGCAAGAGGGACCCTGGTTACAGGTGGGTCAAAAAAGGAGATAAAATACAGTCGTATGACAAACAAAAAGATGAGCAAAATCATAAATACAATGGTCATTTTGCACAGTGGAGGCCTCTTAGTGATGAGACTTGTTGCTCAGCCAACTTTTTAAATTGTCTTTAAAGGTGAGGAAGGAGGGATCCTGTCTGAGGGGAATGGGAATAGAATTTCATCGTTTGGCAGCTTAGACTGGGAAGCTGGCTCCTCCGGCTGCTTTTAGATTAAATCTTGGTACCACCAGGTTGTGGGAGTGAGATGATCTGGTAGTGCGTGTGGGTTGGTGTTTACCATTTTTTTTCAGCCAGGTATTTCGGGGCAGAGTTTGTGAGGCATTTGTGCGTGATGGCCAGGGTGCGTATTGTGATTCTGTCACGGATGGGTAGCCAGTTGGCGTTCTGTCTGTGAGAGGAAATATGGCAAGATCTGGGACGGCTGGGTGCTGCTCTGTTATTCTGGAGTATCCAGAGTTTATTTAGGTTATGTTCAGAAGAGCCCAGGAATAATGTGTTGCAGTAGTTGAGTTTAGATAGAGAAAGTACTCTAGCAAACGTTGGGCAGCTGCTTGTGGATAAGTAGGCTTTACAGCTGTAGATCAATTTATTGGTATAGGCTGTGGAGGACGCCACACTGTTTACCTGTTTTTTGAGTGAGAGAGTTGAGTCAAGGTAGACCCCAGTGTTTTTCTCTTTGGAGACAATGATTATATTACCGTCAATGACGAGTACCTAGTGCCGAGTTTATTCAGGCATGCCTGAGTACCCACGATCATCAACTCTGTCTTATCGTCATTGAGACAAAGACTGTTGGTAGCCGTCCAGGCTTGGATTTCGAGATAGTGTTTGGAATCATGGTCATAACAGCCAGTAAAGGGGATGAGGACTAGTGTCTTCTGCATAGTTAGTGTAGATGACACCCAAGTTGTCCAGGCAGTCGAAGAGTAGCTCCGTAAATATATTGTAAAGTGTGGGAGACACACAAGATCCCTGAGGGACGACACAGAGTATCGGTGTGGGGTATGCTGAAGCTGCCGGGGAGTAGACTCTGGCGGTCCTATTTGATAAGAAGCATTTAACCCAGTCAGATGCATTGGTGGAGAATGCTGCCGCTGTGTTAAGGTATTTGGTGAGAATTTGGTGGTCGATGAGGTTGAAGGCAGCAGATAAGTCAAGGAGTAGGGGGGTTGCTAACTTACTATTGTCCTTCGCCTCGTCCATTTGGATCTTTAGATCTAGGAGGGCTGTCTCAGTTCCATGTCTCGGTTTGAAGCCTGATTGTCTAAGTCCAATGAGTTCATTCATAGGTGCTTCTGAATTTTTTTTTTTATTGTATATGGTAAACAACCTTTACAAATTAGATGCAAAATTGATATCATAAAAAATACATATTTGAATTTGTTGTATACACAAAATGAATTATCTTAATCTGTTACAAAACAGATGACATAACAAATAAGTGTTTAACAATCTTAATACACATTTCTTAATAAATATCAGATTCCTCAAAATTCAGTTTGTTCAGTTTAGAATCAATATTTGCCAAAATCTGAGTTAATGTAATAGTAAGTTTAACACTGTCTCCATACATACATCTTTGCCATAGAGCCTCGCGGGACAGTATTGAGTCTGAATACATAAAGTGACCAAACCTAGATTGACACAAATCTTCGAAAAATACACAATATATGACCACATGTTTGAGAGTCTCCAAGACTGCGACATTATTACAAAAGCGGCATTATCCATTACCAAACTTTACATCACATTTACCCCATTGTAGCAACTTTTCATTGGTATGAAATAGATTGAGTTTAAATCGAAGATATATTGTTCGAGCGACAGAAGATGGAAATTGCATGCTATATTTAGATCTAACCCCCCACTTTCTTCGACACTGGGCATACTCGTGATAAGAACTATATAGTCCAATTCTGTCCGCCTGACAGCTCCAATAATATAATTGCAATTTCAATTTGCAACTAGGTAAACCCAATATTAAGTCCTCCTCCAGAATCCCCAATAAATCATTAATTTTATCCGCATGACCTGTTGGTGATCTCACACACCCTAATTTAAGCAGGTCTTCATAGAGGGAGTTACAGGGAGGGTCAAGAATTTTTGCATAATTATTTAATAGCCGCCAGTTCCGTTTCGCAGAGAGTGGCAAAATACCCAGTTCATGTCGAACAATGTCATTCGGAACAGCAAGGGATAAACCAAGTACTTTTTTCCATACTCCACCTTGTACAGTATCCAATATGTCATCCACCTCATATAAACACATATCAGTTATATATATAATAGTTGGCTCGACTTTTAGAAGATAAAACTGATGGATGGGCAGGAGTGAAAATTCACAAAAATATGACATAATTATTCGCATTGGTGATACTAAAGGTTTGATTCTTACTTGGATTTTTTCCCTCCACCAGGATTTTGAAAAGGCATCAGATAGGGGGTAACCCAGATATTTAATTTCTGAGGCTATTTCGATTCGTGTACCATCAATCGACCAGTTATAGAAACAGGTTTTTTTTTTCCCTATCAGATAGTAAGACTTAGAGTGGTTTACTCTTAAATTGTGGGATACAGCATAGCTACTGAATGCATTAATCTTATTCTGCAACCCAAACGTGGTTTTGTCGAAAATAAGAATATTGTCAGCAAAACCGATATAATTCAGTTTAAGGCAGCCAAATTTAATAGGGTACATAATTTCCTTTGCCCAACATCCCTCCCCATCACAGATGTACAAATTGAACAGCACCGCTGCCATCGTGCAGTCTTGTTTTAGCCCAACTTTAGACGGAATCGGGTCAGTAAGTGCGCCTTCCCGGTTAAGTCTTACTCTATAATTAGTATGAGAGTGAAGCGAGGCAATGAGCGCTACCAAATGACATGGGAATCCAATTGCTTGCATTTTAGCCCATAATAATTCTCTCAACACCGTATCAAATGTTGAGCTTAAGTCCAACGCTGCCATGTAGACAGCACCCATATGATGATGTTTGGTATTCAATTGAATATGAGATAACAAGGTAGCGTTGAGAGGACAACACATACAGCGTCTAAAACCTATCTGAAACCTTGACAGTATTGAATTCTTTTTCATAAATTCCTGAAGTTCTTAAAGAATTAACTGACAAAAGACCTTCGACGAAGCGTCTGTTAGGGCAATGGGCCTACAATTCAAGTGATTGTCTATTGGACCTTTTTTATGAATCGGAATAATGACAGCAGAGCACCATGATTTAGGTACATCTTGCAATAGGAATAAAGCATCAAATCTGTATTTTAGAATCGTTGCCCACAACTCGGTATCAGATCTATATAAACATGCAGGCATGCCATCGGGGCCAGTAGCCCTTGAGGGATTTAGCTTCATAATTGCCCTGGATATATCTTCATGACAGCAAGAAGAATGCGTAGGTATGGCTTTACAAAAGTCAATTCTGGCATAGTTCGAAAATTGGCCCGGCAGATAATATTTGCACTTGATGAAATTAGCCCATTCATCAGCCGATATGCCATTTTCCTTTACACCATCCTTAGGATCGTTTAACCTCCTAAGTACAGACCAAATTTTCTGTGTATTACTTTTAAGTAAGTTATGCATCATATTTTGGTTGTCGTTTAAGTAGAGTTTTGTTCTTAAATTATTCACCGCAGTTTTATAGTTATAAAGGATGTTATTTTTAAGGAGTAATAATCAAGCGGTTCAACAACTAATTTAGAAAGTTGACAAATCCTATAGTTCTTACAGTTCTTTATTCAGAAGATTTCTATGTTAAATGTATGTATGTGCTGTTTTTTATGAGGTTAATTTTCTTTTCTTTACCATCTCAATGAGGTCGTAGTCAATCCTCTCAGATATAAGTGTGTCAATTCTACTCGAATCAAAGTATAAATCTGTCACAATTATATTCCGGATTTGTTTTGATTCGTCTTGTCAACTGATGACAAAATGATGGGTTCCATTTTACCGAAAGACCCACCCGATCATTTTCCACCAAAGATTCAAAAGACCAGCAATCTACTTTCACTTTTAGGGAGATAGTATGGTGGTCACCAAAGCCCAATTGTTTTATGAGAATTAAATCAAATGAGTTATGTAGTGTCCAGGATTTGAAAAAGTGATCAATATGTGAGTACAATCCTCCTCTTCACCATGTGTGGACGGGGCCCTTATCGCTGGTGGGGACTACTTGGATAGCCCAATTAAGGAAAAAGTCCACCCATTTTTTACCATTCTTCATAGTATTACTAGCATTTGTTAAATTCCGACCCATACACATGTCATTATACAAATAAGAAGAATTAAAATCAACCCCAACCACGACATCCAGATGTGCGTGTCGGGTGAATGCACCTTCAAGAGTGTCAGTTATTTCATTGAACATAGTTATACTCCTGTTCCAATAGATGTACATAATTAGTAAGGAGTTTGCACATGATATATCTGCGGTTAGTTCAATGGCTATTATAGAGGGATCCTTGTAAACACATTTCGTGATAAGTTTGCAAGCGTTGTTAATAAGAATTGCTAGCCCCCCAGAGGGTCTACCTTTTTCCTCTCTTGACGCAGGCCGAGTATAACAATCAAACCCTTCCACACTGAAGTGGGTTACATGCATAGTTTCTTGTAGTAGTATAACAGCGGGGTAGGCATTAACATCTACGGTACCCCACCATCTGTTGAAGTTAGCCAACCCACAACTATTCCAAGAGAGACATTCAAAAGGTTGATCACACTGCGTATGGCTAGGGTGGTGCTGCCAAAGTGGATGCAGGCGCCACTGTACACAAATTATTATACCCAGACAATGTGGCAGCCATGGCTAAAATCTGTTTAACAAACTCTTCATTGATGTGGGGTAGTTGTACATTCTCAGTATTTTGACTTACTGTGACAGAGGGAGTAATGGGTTTTTCCAGAGAACTTTTAGCCTCTAATTCAAAATGATAATAAATAGGGTTAATCCAACATATACAAAGTTCTCTTTTTGCTCCCAAACCAATTTCCTAATCAGCCTGGAGTAGAAACCACAAGTCATCCTATTGTTGTGAATAGTAGCTAATCTGACCCAATCAATATCTTCCGTGCCTATTGTTCTTAGACAAGGGATGGTATGAAAGGCTGTTAATAGTGAAGATCGATTCAATTTGGGATTAGCATTGGTTTTGGGATCACTTTCCCATCCCAGTATAAAGGGCTGATCTTCACTGAGGTCAAGATCTTGGGTGGCATCATTTTGCGGAGTAATTAGACCGCATGTCACACCACCTACAGGAGGGGCTACCGTTTTCACGGATGACCCAATAACATTTTCTTTTTATATCACAACATTCATAGACGGTACACTTACGCCATTAATGACAGGCAACACATTCATGTCGTGCGAGATCCCATTTGATCGTGATGTATCTTTACCCAACACACCCATCATCCATGGCTCGACAGAAGTCAATTTATCAACTTGTTCTTCACCTAATACCTTCAACTTAGTTTCTTTCGTTTCCTTTTCATTAGTTTTACTTTTATTACAAGAAGTTTGCTTATGGGAGATGGGATAGAATTGGGAGAGGGACAACTGTAATCCCCCAGTCATAGTACCGGGAGGAATCGGACTAGTGGGTGGTGCAATCTTACATTCTTATTTCCCCCTTTTTTTGATAGAATTAACTCTGCTATTCTTTTTGGGACCTGTCTTATTAGTTATTCTTTTTTATCTTGATTTTTGTGTGGAGGATTTAATCCAATAGGACAGTGGATTCATCATCCAGCTGGGAGAGATCAATGACAGCTTCATTCTCAAAAGTGGCAGTCATTGTTTTTGATTGAGCGATTGGCACTGCCCTTGCTTATTTCTTTGCTAAAGCAATTGCTTTAGCCCTCCTTTTCATTGCCCTCCCAGCAAGCCTTTTTTCTTTACGGGTTAGGACTATATTATGCTGGGGTAGTGGGTCATATTCTTTTTGGTCAGGTTGAGTGAGTTGACTCTTGTCCAGACACTCTTCAGAAAGATCGATCAGGTCGGACAGTGGGGAGGGACTATTCAGTCCTTCAGAGTTGTCACTCACCTCCTCTACGGGAATAAGGATCTGACTCAATGGTTGTGCAGGGCAGGGGTCAGCCTTCAATTGCTCCAGATGACATTCAATTTTTTGGACAGAAGTTAACACTTTGAATATTTCATCAATATTTTCGTCAGTCTGTGTATAAATCGTTTTTAGGGCAATTGGGGTCAATGTGCTTACAAAGGATGGCGTTTTTGTTAAGGGCCACCAAAAATCCCATCAAATTGGTTGGCACTATCAACCATAACCTTCTTAGTAGTATGTCTTTCAGAGAGGGCGGCCACAGCGTCACATGCAAACAAAAGACCTTCAGTTATATTAGTTTTATTTGTAAGTTCCCCAATTGCTACTCTCATAATTCCGATCTCATAATGGGAACGCTCATGCCCTTTATCAAGCAAGTCTATAATTCTTGCCAATACAGGAAAATCAGGACTTGGTGATGGTGCATCACGGGTAATACTCTCTGAGCGTACTTCATTATTGGAGACTTCCTTATCTCTATCATTCAGACTAGACTGAAACTCCTGAATATCTATGGACATTCTGTCATTAAGTGCAGTTTGAGCACTTTTTGCATTTGGGGAGCTCAGCATAGGTTTATTGGGAGGAGGCATCAGTAACGCGGTCAGTTTCCCATACCAATTTGGACTTTTCACCACCCAGAACACTAGAAATGGATTTGGGTATAATATTGTTTTTTTTTTTTTTTTGGCATGGTTGCTCATCATAAATACATACTCTCGCCCGGCCAATCGTTGATTGACTGTGTTGAAGGGCCAAGGGAGAGACGGACACGTTTGCTCAATTCGGCTTCAATTGTAGGGCCCATCAGTGAGCAATCAACCGTGTCATCTTTGTAGGATCAATTGGTGAGACTATTCATACCGTTATCACAAGTTAGCAATTAATTAGTTTGTAGGGAGCCCATTTGGTTACTATTGTTCAAGTCCTTTAGCTTGAACTTCGTGTTTGTACTAGCATCATCAGTAACATAATTGGTGCAATGAATCAAAACGGGCACATTAAATTTAGATGAAATACTCATTTCTTCCAAAATCCTAGGTATAGCATCTAAGGATGCACTAGTTATAGTTGCACCCATTACCTCATCATCATCTAATCTTGTAGCCGCTGGTGGCGTGGCTAGAATCACGACTGATGATACAGCTGGTAACACGGGTGGAATCTCACAATCAGTATTAGTATGCATTGTGATTTGTGGGTCAGTAAGTTTCCATCCACTTTGTAACCCAATCACGAGTATAATATCACGTTGCCTACTTCCAAAGGGAAAAGGAGGCGAGTGTCGACATAATTCACAAATCGATTGCTAGAAGCAGGAATTCCTATGGCCACTGGTACCACAATTTGTAATTGATTATTCAGCCTAACACACAATTCTGATACATATCATGTTAATGATTTTAAACTCACAACATAGTGCAACAACAAGATTTTACTTGCAACAATTATGGTCAATGGCCCCTAGTTCCCGCCCAACAGCCACACTTCCACAGCACTTAGGATGCGCGCGCGAGATGCGCATGCACCAGTGCTTTTGAGGAAGTGACACTTGAAAAATGTCACCTCTAAATGATTGCGCCGCCCTAAGCGAATGGTAAATATCCTATTCAAATTGAATGTGTAACTGAACAAAAAATACAGTGAAACAAAGAGTCCAAAGCAATAGATTTTTCAGTCAAAACAACGCTGTTGAAACAGATTTTATGAGTTGATGCAAAAACAAGACTGCCGACACATGTTTCGACCCAAAACAATGGGTCCTTTTCAAGGCAAGACGTATGTTATTCAAACTGAGTTGGAAAACCCAAGCCCTCCTTAGGGGCAGATATATGGGCCAATTCTAAACTCCTCAAGAATATAAACGGCAAATAACTGAAGCAGTCTCTGTTACTGATACATTGTGGTACATTCCCAGAACATGGGAGTTTGTTCAAACGTTGCAACTGTAAGTTCAGGGGCTGGTTCCCCACTGTAGCCAGAGTCCAAGCCTGGAAGTGGAAGTGGCTGTAGATGGAGGGCGGGCAGAAGGCGGGACAAAAGGGCAGAGCTGAAAAAGAGAAACGGGGAGTGAGTTTCACGTTTGGCGTTGTAACTTTCACTCGCATGCCAAGAGCAAGACCCGCGGCAAACCCGCGGTCTTGCGCAGAAGGTAAAGTAAGTAATCACCTAGATAATGAGTCCAAGGAATAGTAAGTAGAAGTCATGTATCAGCGCGTTACGCGCATTGAGCAGCAGGACAAACTTCCTCTTGCCGACGCAGTCCAGGAGAAAGCAGAAAAATCCAAACTCCAAACAAACAGGAGAAGCAGAACTCCCAGCCCAACAGCCACACTTGTGGAGCATATAGGCCACCCGATCCAGAATTTTTAGAAGGAACATGACAGAGGTGATGGGCCTGTAGTTAGTGGGGACATTTGGATCGAGGTCGTTTATTTTTAGTAGAGGCATAATCCAAACTTCCTTAAGGTTGTTGGGTACTTGATTGGAGGTGAATAAGGAGTTTCAGCGTGGTGATGAAGGGAGCTAGGTCTTTGGTGCCTTCTTTAATCACGGTGGCAGGACATATGTCGCCTTGGCAATGAGAGGGTTTCAGACCTTTTATAATGTTACTTGTGAAAAGGTGAAGGGAGGGCATAGATGAGGGGTTTTCGCTAGGTTTATTGCAAAAGAAATCAATGAAATGAAAGACACACCCACTCTCTTCTAAAACTACATTTTAGAAAAGAAAAAAGAAAAAAAAACGCAAGACTAGTTCAGCACAGACCTGTAGATGGCATGCAGAACACCACAAAACGTAATGCTGAAAATTATTTTAAAAGTTAATTATCTCGGAACAGATGACTGATCGAGCTAGAAATAGTTGCATTAATTCGGTGATGAAATAAAGAAAATTCCAAGCAAAATTCATGATGCCAGACCTCGCCGTTTAAGGAGTTATGTCCCCAAGATCACTGCCACATACAAAACCCACAAACAAACACAACTTTGTGATTAAGTGGTTGTAATACCACGAAACGCGTTATTTTACTAGGTTTTTTTTCTCCAAGGCACATTTAGTAATATACATTTTCTGTGACCTGGATTTTCAGTGATGACCCCTTTTTGCTGAAAGGACACCTGGTCCCCAGCTGCTCTCAGGAGTGCATTCCGCTCTCCGTACTTGGTACAAAGGTTTTTTGAAATATATATATATATATATATCTATTGCACGGCCACAGTAGTGGCCGTGTAGTTATTTTAAGTTGCTAATCCCATAGGAAGAGCACTTTTTGGGCGGCATATAACTTCGCTCTCCCTGGACGAATCTTCGCAAAAAATGTATATGGCTCACTCTGAATTTTTCTGCAAAGTTTGGTGAGGTTTGGTCCAGGGGAGGCAAAGTTATAGGGGGGGGTCCCAAAATTTCTTTTTTTACCATAGACTGAATGGGGGAAATAACTTTGCTCACAACTACAGCCCAAACCGCTGGACGGATTTTCACCAAATCTGCGGCAGGAGCAGCGGCTTGGTCCTGAAAGCAGACTTTTGTAAATTTGGTGAAAATCCGTCCAATAGTTTTTTTTAAAAATGACCAAAAAGTAGGTCACAAAAAATTAGTGATATCTGTCCGGTCCACGGACACACTTCCCTGTTCGCTCCGCGGACAGTGTTCTGATTGGCTAATCGGCTTGCGTCATGTCCACGGACATGCAACGTGTTCGCTGATTGGATGGTAGGGAGCGTGAAGTGCGTCAGATTTTTGGAAACGCCCGCCATCTTGGATTCGCGGACAGCGGCCAATGTCCATGGACATCGCGGTAAAAACATATGAAAAAACACAGCATTCCACTTGTCAAACTTATCAAATAATCTCTGCAGTGGTGAGGGGTGATTGGGATGGGATATGGCTGCAAAAGAAAAAAAAACGGGTGTTTTTGCCGTGAAAGTCCGCGAACAGTTCGGATGTTCGCGAACAGTCCTGAAAAGTTCACGGACACCTCAGCATTACAGGGTTAATGGAACTTAATGGAACTGCATGAAATTTTGCATGTATATTCCTGGGCTGATTCCAAGTGAGTATGCAAAGTTTGGTGGGATTTTGTCATGAGGGGGCAAGATTAGAGGGGGATCCCAAAATAATGTAAAGGCTTAGAAGTGAGGTGCCATTTGACAAATCTACACTTCATTTGGCAAACTGATAATAGATCAAGATATGTTTTTGCGAAGTTTGGTGGGATTCTGTCGAGAAGGAGCAAAATTAGAGTGGGGGTCCCAAAATATTGTAACGGCTTATACATGTGGAGCCATTTGACAAATCTACACAAAGGTCTGCAAAAAGATTATAGATCTAGATTTAGATGTTTTCGTAAAGTCTGAATGGATTTTGTCAAGTGGGGGCTAGGTTATATGACGATTGTATGTGCATACATTTGACACTTTTGAAAAAATAAAACATGGGTGGATTTCCAGCAAACTTGCGTAAAGGGCATTGGCAAGGACCTACAAGAATGGTTTTGCAAATGTGCCAGTGTTTTATTATTTGACAAGTGTCATAATGTAGCAACAGAAAAATAGCGGTATACCTTTAGTAACTGAGGGGTAGCCTGTGGCCATGGGCAGTGGCCAGATTGTCCGGGTCATGGAATAAGGTCATGATCCAGACAATCTGGCTACTTGCCATGACCACAAGGGACAAAAGATAGGATTAAAGTGGCCATGTCCACCTGGGTCTGGCTTTGTGTAAAGTTATTCGAAATTAGGATAGATTTCAAAGGGAAGAAAAATGTGCTTGTGGTAATATGGTCATAGGGTTCTCTTTTTGCCTTCTGCAGGCGGCTATGGAAAGCGGAGAGGGGCCCTGTATGGAACCCTCACCTTCCCTTTCCATGGTGGCCATCCTGGAGATGTTTTCCTTTCTACACCGGGACGCCGAAGGCATCCCGGTGTTGGAAGAAAATTCCTATTTTTTAGAACCCTGGGTTCTGGCTTTGGGAACATAGGGTGCTAATGGCCTTCATCCCCCATTTCAGGGGCTGGAATCTTTTTAATCTTTTTGCAGTGTTCCCTTGGGGAACACTGCAAAAAGATTAAGACAACAGGAGCAGCAGTAAACCCAATTGGTAGCAGTCTGCACAACCCAGATTTACCTGGTAGCTGTGGCTGAGCAGTCAGACCTCTCTCAAGAAGAGTTAGGCAGTATACAGAGCATACACAATAGGGCCAGAAATACAGTAGAACAAGCAAACACTGACCAGAGCTTTGGTATTAAAAGTATATAATTATTTATTTAAAACACACTTATGAAAATATACTGGCACTAATATATCAAGCAAGTTCAAACACAGTCACTATAAGTATATACACCTCCCTAGTTAATTGTATGACAAGTCTAGGTTAAGACACCACTTATTAGCAAAACGGAGGTGAGCGCGTAACCTTAGAGGGCACTCCAATAATTCGTTAAAAAGAGAGAGAAAAGGCAGAGCATGGAAATAACACAGGACCAACACTTTTAAGAACCGCCAGCAAGGCAGGGAAGGCAGGGTCTACTGTAGAGCCAAAGTTCACACAGTGGAAATGCACTCGAAGTCTTTGCAGAAAATGTCAAGAGGTTGGAGCAGTTCAGAAAGCTAAAGTTAGAAGGTTTGGAGGCCAACCCATTTGGAAAGTCAAGGATTTACGGGACACCTTGGACAGTCCATTGCAAGGGCGGCCAGGCGGGACACAGTACCTTAAATGGTGAGAACGTTCCAGCGGGGGCAGTTGTTCCTGGCAGCGGTTGCAAGTCGTGGCTTCGACCAGAGGAAGAGATGATCTCGATGAGGAAGAAAGCTGGAAGTCGTTGCACTGCCAGGGATGAAACCAGCCGCGGAGTTCCCGATTAAAAGGTACGACCCTTTTATTTGCGGTCAGTGGTGAAGCGTGGCTATCCGGCCGCCGGGGTGCTTGGCACGGGCGATTCGACCACGAGACGTCCTGGAAGGTGAAAAAGGCGAACTGGTTGGTCCCACCAGCTCAAAGGGAAGAAGACTCTCCTGGAAGAAGATCTCCTCTGTCGTCGGGGAAGTGGTGAGTTCTTTACAGCAGGGCTCCACCGGTGGTGTTGTCGTCGTAGATGGCTCAGCTTCTTCCCTCTTTGGATTCTTTAGGTCCTGTGGCGACTTCTGAAGTTCCAGTCCCCAAAGCCCTGCTTTTATGCAGAAAAACCCCCATTCATCAGCCTAGCTGTCAATCAAACATGTTAAGTGGTGAGCCAGGCGGCTCACCACTGGGCCAATCACACAAGAGTGCGACTTGAGTTGCCGAGGCAACTCAGTCCAGGGTGCCTAATCCCCCTCCCACACATCCTGTAGACCCCAGACAGAGTGGCACCATTTGGAGGGCTTCTGTGCAGAAGCCCGCCAAAAAGTGGAACAAAGGGCTCGACTTGGGTTAGAGTTTGAGGCGAACACAAACACCATTTTAAAACCGAGTCCTGGCAAAAAGACCCAACCGGGGAATTCATATTAAATAAATAACCCAGCGGTATCTTTAACATTGCACCAAAAATTGGTGCGTTTAAAATCAATGGGAAAATCCCATAAGAAATATTCCGGTGAAATATTTTGCGTGGTATCCACTGCCACCATCCAGAAACTCGACAAGGGGGGACTGGATAGTGCCCCCTTGGAAAACAGACCCAGGGGCAATCGAATTACCCCTACCAGTACTTCCACAATATGATGGTTTGTACTGGTTCTGTTCACAATTTGAGGCTAGTAAAGCCAATGGTGACTTTACATGCCCGGGGAGAAAGTAGTCAGTCCCAGGGTATGGAGTATATGTTTGGGGGTAACTATGACACCCCTGTGTTACTGCACTGAAGATGCTGTGTAACACACATACCAAAAACACATGAAGCCCAATGGAGTAAAAGACCCCATAGCCCATAAAAAACATTCACAGTCCAAGGACATTCTCAAATCATGCCTAAGAGTGGGAGAAAAAGAGTCTCACTCTTAGCAGGAGAAAAAAATAAACCCCAAAAATCCAGCAAAGCTGCTGGGGGACTCACTAGGTTTGGGAAATTAGCCTTAACAGAGAATTCTCCCTAACAGGGGTTAATGGTCCAGAGACCTTGTTATCCACCCTCGCTTCGCTTGGGCTGATAACTTGGGCTGCTGGGCCAGTATCCACCGTTCCAGTCCCTGGCCGACATCTAGTGGAAGCTGCGGAGCATTAGTTGTTGTTTTCGAATCTCGAAAAGTGATGTCGACAGGGCGTGCCAGTAATACTATCCCTAGTATGACGTCCACTGCACCCATGATCCCTCACGCGTCGAGGTCCCTCAGATTGTTTTTTTCCACCATGCTAGACGGACACGTATAGCAGAGTTCCTTCAGCGATAAGCCGTTGACTTTTACATAATTACGATAGTATTTCTTTCTATCCTTTCTTCGACTGCCGAAACACCACCCTGGTGAAGAAAGAAAACTGCCTGTCAGAGACTACCTCGACAGACAGTTCGGCTTTGGAAGACCATCCCGGGCCTCGGCCCAGACAGTAGGGAGAGAGAGGGGAGGCCATTTTACACTTGGTTCGCCCAGCTGCCATTTTCCATAAGCCATAATTATGGAAAATACACCATTTAAATTCTGCCCTAAGTGTAACCGTATGGTTGACAAACACTTTGTAATTTGTCTCTCCCAAGAGACAACGTTGAAACGTCTAGTCGAGCGTGCAGGCTCTTCAAGCCTAAGACGTTAAAGGACCACTCCACGAAACGCTGGGCCCACTAGGCCAGGCAACTCGAGGCCATGGAGGTAGAGGGAGCCTTTAGCGATGGCAGCGACGTCGTACTTTCGGACGGCGAGGGCCACGGAGTAGCTTCAACTACTCAAGCGCAGACCCCCAACCCCGTTTGACAGTCCGGCTGCCATGTTATGGGGACTACACCCGGCGGCGCTACAAAAGCACACACCACGAAGCACCTAAGCCCCAGTTGACATTCGACAGACAAGTCGAATACTCGACAACGTTCGACACCCTGAGAAAGGTCCACCGAGTCCCGGTCCTCTGGGAAATCTCAATCAAGATCGCCACACAACAGGGTTCAGCCGTCGAAAGACGGCAAGGGTGTGTCTCGAAAAACTCCTTCCGAAGGCCAATCGTCCGCGGACGAAGCCTCGGCTCCCACACCTGAAGTTCGACACTCATAGTCAGATAAAGCGGCAGGCCCCAAGAAGTCTGTAAAACACTCGTCTGGGCCCCAGGATGGGGAAAACATCATAAAAAGTCCTCTAAAACCCCTCATACAAGATCCCTCCTAGGGAGAAGACATCACAAAAGAGAATTTTATGCAAGCCCGTAGAGAAAGGAAGGACTCTAGACCTAAGACTATACCTCCCACGATGAGGACTTGGGTATTTCCCCTCAATCTATTGTGATCCCAAGTTCAAAGGAATGGTCTTCACAAGATATTGATAGGGTTATGTGAAGAATGACCTTCATGGCTAATTTTTATGAAAAAAAACAGATTACTTTCAAAGTTTCCACTCCCCTCCTCCCACCTCAGCCCCTTCCGCTCTCAAGCCTCTGCCTTACCCACTCAACCATTTTGTAAGAGGTCTCGCTCTAATGTCCCCTTACAAAGTACGGTTATAGATCTATATGACCCTGAATTAGAACCAGAAGACCAGGAGGATCTCTATTTTGTGGAAACATCTGACCCTCAACTTAATGAAGAGGATACAGATTAACTTTATTATCGGGATCATGAGGACCCTGAGGCAGACCAGGAGGCTAACATGTACTCCATAGATTCCCCTCTTAATCAGGACACTCCAGTGGTCGATTCCCTGTTGATAATCAACCCCTCCTCAATGAAGTCTTAGCCAAAGCGGCTGAACACTTCCAAATTAACACACAGGAGGTACAGGAGGATAGACACTTAGCTGAACAAATACTGGGGGACAAAAAGACAGTAGGTCAATTTATCCCACTACTAAAATCGGTCCAACGCAGAATACAGCCTTCCATAGAAGCACCCAGCCTCACACAGGCCGTTAACCCACGTGTGGAAAAACTATTCAGGCCTGCACCATCCGGCCCCCTATATAAGAGGCCAATTGAAACCAGACTCATTGGTTGTTGCCACAACAAGAAAAAGAACAGGCACACCCCTTGCGTCCTCCGAGGCCCCACGGATAAGGAAAGCAAAATATATATGCCATGGGCAGAAAGGTTGCTTCCTCTGCGGCCTTTCAAACTCGAATAGCCAATAACGCAACACTTTTGGCAAGTTATAATTGCCGTAAGTGGGAGGAAATTTCTGCGTTGCCTTTGTCCGCCCCGGAGCCACTTAAATCACAATTAGCTCAAGTGGTAGCAGGCGGAAGGGCTTGTAGTACTTGACTCCTCAAATCAAATTTCGATGCAGTTGACAATGCCGGAAGAGTCATTGCAGTGGGGACTATTCGAGGGGATTGGGTCCTCCGACGTATTCCATATCTATGACATGTAATCACCACAGCTGTGCTGCTTCGGAAACTTTTTCGGCGTCTGCGTCCTGCGTCGATGACGTCGATGCGCCGCCGTCGAGGACCTCCTCCGACGTCCGACGTCATCCGATGTGATAAGTAGGACGCACGACGCCCATAGCCTCAGTTCCGTTTTTTCCGCGAACGTGTTGCTTCGTGTTTCTCGGTTCTAAGCCTCGACTCTTTGGAGTTCTGTTCTTTCTGGTTCTTCGAACCTGTTCGTTTGTGAATTTCCTTCGGCGATGTCTTCCACTTCGTCTTCAACCCCGCGTCCGGGCTTTAAGAAGTGCGGGGAGTGTGGGTCCAAGATGTCGGTGACTGACTCGCACGACGCCTGCCTCTGGTGCCTCGGGGAGGCCCACGACACGGATGACTGTATCGACTGCCAGTCGCTCACGTCCAAAGCCTTACGCGAACGTAAGAAGAAGTTGTCGTAGGTCGGGTGTCCAAGCCCCGGAAGTCGAAGTCGGCGGGGCTTTCGACGGATGATTCGAGGGGTGACTCCGCGTCATCGTCGGAAGTCTCGTCGGTCTTCTTCTAGGAGTGGGTCTCGCCACTCCTCGGCCTCTTCGAGGCATTCTCGGAAGCGCCGTCACCGGTCACCTTCCAGGTCCTCTTCCGAGGATTCTGCACGGCACGTTGGTTACCCCACCAGCCGTGCGACGCCGGAGGAATGGGCTTCCTTCGGGAAGAAAATGTTGGCGATTCTTGAGTCGCAGGGTACTCAGCCGTCCGCGCCCCCGAGTGGGGTCGGCCGTGTGAGGTCGAGAGACGCCGCTCGCAAGAGTGGTCGGCACGAGTCACGGGAGCGGTCCCGTTCGGACAAGGAGGCTCGTTCTCGCCGTACCCGTTCCAGGTCCCGGTCCTCGACGCGTTCGAGACCGTGTGCTCCTGTGAAGTCTTCGAGGAAGACATCGACGTCTGAGGCGTCGAGGGCGTCGATAGGCTTTCTCGAGGCTCCGGCTTCGAGGGCCTCGTCGACGCCGTCGACGATCAGGTCGTCGAGGGACACGCTCGGGGCTCCGGCTTCGAGGGCTGTGTCGACGCCGCCGATACTGGAGGCGCGGCATCTGACGTTGACGCCGATTTCCTCGACGCCGATCCTCTCGGCGCCGTTGCCGGTTTTCTCGGCGTCGGCGCCGATTCGCTCGACGCCATCGACGCTTTTCGTGTTGGAGGTGCCCCGTGTCACGGGTGTACCCCCTAGGAAGGCTCTGGTTAAGAGCAAGCACTCTCGGGTGCCTTTTCGCCACCTGGAATATATTTCGGAGGCGGATGAGGATTCTGATGGCCTGGTTCCTAGTCTGGTGCCAGATGAAATTGTCTCGGGCCATAGTCAGTTTGACGATTTGAGGCAGTCACTGCATGATGCCAGTGGACTGGACACCTCTCCGGAGGTGGAATTTTGTAGGCCTGAGCCTGGCTCCCATGCCGATTCCTCGTACCGGCGCCTTATGGCTAGGGTGTCTGAGTATCTGGGATGGTCTGCTCCCCCAGGGGAGTTTGTGCAGGATGATCTGACGGACATCCTTGATGTTGGTCCCCCAACTGACCCGGTACTGCCGTTCCATATGGCTTTACAGAGAAGGGTGGCGGCGGCTTGGACTGCTCCGGAGAGTCTCCCGGCGGTGGGCAGATCCTTGTCGCGTAAATACCGTCCAGCCAGTAGCGACCCCTGCTACTTGACCAGGCACCCCACTCCGGAAAGTTTGGTGGTGCAGGCGGCCACGGCCCCGGCAAAGCAGGCGTCGTACCCTACCATCCCTCCTGATAGGGACGACAAACGTTTTGATGGCTGGGCGAAGAAAGTGTTTTCTTCTGGTGGTATGGCGCTTCAGGCGGCCAACTCCATTTGTGCCTTGTCACGTTTCATGCACACTCTGTGGAACTGTGTTGCGTTAGCGGCTGAACATATTCCCGAAGGGGATGAACGGGATGGTTTCCTTGCTATGGTCCAGGATGGTAAGGATGCCATGTGTGAGTCCGTTCAGTCGGGTCTGGACTTGGCTGAATGCGTCAGTGGGTCCATGGCGGCGAGAACCGTGATACGCAGGTTTGCGTGGTTGCGGAAGTCGGGGTTTGCTCCTGATGTGCAGTCCCGGCTCCTCAACATGCCCTTTGATGGTGAACACCTTTTTGGCAGCAAGGCTGACGAGAGCCTTGAGAGGTTGCAGACCTCAAAAGCTGCTGCGAAGTCGTTGGGCGCTGCAGTTCGCCAACCTCCGCCTTTTCGTCCTAGGGGACAGCAGTGGAGGGGTGGTTTCTTTCGCTATTACTCATCCTTCTGTAAAGCGAGAGGAGCTGGCAGTCAAAGAGGCCGTCGCAGGGGTACCAGAGGTGGACGACAGGGTACCCGTGGTGCCAAGGCCGCTCGGGCAGTTGCCTCTTTGCCCTCAGGTAACGCCGCAGCCGCTCCCACTCTGTCGTGAGGCCATGTCCCATGGTTCGCCGGTTGGGGGAAGGCTGGCGCAGCATCTTGTAGAGTGGCAAGCCATTACTTCAGATGTGTGGGTTCTGGAGATCATAACCCACGGCTACTGTCTTCCTTTTCGGCACAGGCCTTGCGACAATCCACCGGGGAACCTCTCTTTGCAGAGTCCGGATCCGCTCCTTGCGCAGGAAATTCAAGCCCTGCTGGAGAAAGGCGCCATAGAACTGGTGCCTGTAGCGGAGAGGAACAAGGGATGGTATTCCCCTTAATTTTTGGTTTCGAAGAAAGACGGGGGATTGAGACCCATCATGGACTTGCGCGGTTTGAACAAGCTCCTCAGGAAGGACAAGTTCAAGATGGTTACTCTCTCTCAAGTCCTCCAGGCCCTTCAGCTTCAGGACTGGTTGGTGTCACTCGACCTCAAGGATGCTTACTTCCATGTGCCGATCCATCCCAAGCACAGGAAGTACCTGAGGTTCGCGGTTGGCGACTCGCACTTTCAGTTTCGGGTCCTGCCGTTCGGATTGACCTCCGCCCCGAGGGTTTTCACCAAGCTCATGGTGGTGGTGGCAGCGCATCTCAGGCAAGGGGGGGATTCACGTCTACCCCTACCTGGACGATTGGTTGATCAGGGGGAGCTCTCCCGAGCAAGTCCTGGATCATCTATCGATCACCTGCCACTCCCTTCACAGGCTGGGCTTCTCCCTCAATTTAAAGAAGTCCCATTTGACGCCAACACGGCGGCTCCAGTACATCGGAGCAGTGCTCGACACTTCCCTGGGGCAGTGTTTTCCTCCCCAGGTGAGGGCTCTTCACATTCAGCAGATGGTGCACAAGTTTCAGCATGCCCAGACGCTCCCAGCGTTCGAGTTCTTGAGGTTGCTCAGCCTCATGGCATCCTGCATTCTTCTGGTGCCAGAGGCTCGCCTGCGGATGAGATCTTTGCAGTGGGCACTCAAGACGCAATGGTCGCAGTCCTCCGGCAGGATGTCGGACTCGATTCAGGTGCCGTCCTCGGTCGCCCGGGACCTTCTGTGGTGGGCCGTCGAAGGCAACTTGATGAAGGGGGCTCCGTTTTGGCTTCCCTGGCCGGAGGTGACGATCGTGACGGATGCATCCCTCACGGGATGGGGAGCTCATGCCAACTGGCTGACAGTCAGCGGAGTCCAGACTCCATATCAATCTGTTGGAGCTGAGGGCCGTCAGGCTAGCCCTGAAGGCTTTTCTGCCGTCTGTGCGAGGGAAGAATGTCCTGATCCTGACGGACAACACAGTGGCCATGCACTACCTCAACAAAAAGGGGGGGGCGGGGTCACTTGCTCTGTGCAGAGAGGCGATGCAGCTCGAGTTCTGGGCCATCCAGCAGGAAGTTTCGATCTCGGCAGTTCATCTGGCCGGTGCCGAAAACGTGACGGCGGACGCTCTGAGCAGGCAGAGCGCGATCTCTCACGAGTGGGAGTTGGCTCAGTAGATTCTCCTGGAGATCTTCGCCCTTTGGGGGACCCCTCAAGTGGATCTCTTCGCCTCCAGTGTCAACCGGAAGTGCGAAAGGTTTTGCTCGCGGGAATTTCCTCCAGAAGGAGCCTTAGGAGACGCGTTCGTGGTGGAGTGGTCATTCCCGCTGCTGTACGCGTTTCCTCCAGTCCCCGTCATCCCGCAAGTGCTGCGGAGGTTACGGAAGTTCGGTTCCCGGATGATCCTCATTGCCCCGGCGTGGGCTCCGAGGACGTGGTACCCGGACCTTCTCGACTTATCCATCTGCCCTCCACGTCGTCTTCCCTACCGAGACGATCTGCTCTCACGGGAGGGGGGTCAGGTTCTCCATCCAGAGGTCAGATCCCTCAACCTTCACGCTTGGCTTCTGAAAGGTTGAGGTATAAGGATTGGGACCTCCCTGAGGACGTGATGGAGGTGTTGCTTTCGGCCCGGAGGCCGGCAACAAAGTCTCTGTACCGTTGCCGTTGGCGTAAGTTCTGCGACTGGTGCAGGGTTCAGAATGTGGATCCTTTTGCATGTGACATCCCCATGGTTCTGTCCTTTTTACTTTCTTTGGCCCACAGGGGCTTGCAAGTGGGTACCGTTAAGGGTTACCTGGCGGCGCTGTCCATCTTTAAGCGCTCGTCTGAAGAGTGTTCTTACTTTAAAATCCCTTTGATTTCACAGTTCCTGAAAGGGCTCACTAATGTGTTCCCTCCGTCACCTTTCCTGGTGCCCGGTTGGGATTTAAACCTGGTTCTTAAGTTTCTTATGGGTGCTCCGTTTGAGCCTTTACATTCTTGCCCTTTGAGGCTGTTAACTCTGAAAACTGTGTTTTTAGTTGCGGTTACTTCCGCTCGCAGAGTGAGTGAGTTACAGGCACTTTCAGTTAAGCCTCCCTTCACTGTATTTCACAAGGACAGGGTTGTCCTTAGAGTTCGTCCTTCTTTTCTTCCGAAGGTAGTGACGGAATTTCATTTGGCCCAGAAGGTTGTTCTTCTGGCATTCTATCCTCCTCCGCATCCTGGTAAGGAAGAGGAGAGGCTCCATAGGCTTGATCCTAGGAGAGCTTTAAGCTTTTATGTTTCACGCATGTCCCGGGTCAGAGTGGATGATCAACTCTTTATTGGTTACGCTGGAAAGCGTTTGGGGCAAGCTGTGACGAAACAGACTTTGTCTCGCTGGATTATTTTGGCCATCTCGGAGTGCTACCGTTTGGCGGGTAAGGACCCGCCGGCTGGCTTGCGGGCCCATTCTACCAGGGGTATGGCTGCGTCTACTGCCCTGCAGAGGGGTGTTCCTATTCGCAACATCTGTGATGCAGCCACCTGGGCTTCCGTACATACATTTGTACGTCACTATTCCCTTGATTCCATCCGAGCACAGGATCTGGCCTTTGGCAAGGCGGTCCTTTGCTCTGCTATTTGATTGGCTATTCTACATTTTGATTCTAAATTCTTTCCCTCCTCCTTGCTTTGGTACTGCTTTGGGAGTCTGTCATAGATATGGAATACGTCGGAGGACCCAATCCCCTCGAAGAACAAGTTACTTTCTTACCTGGTAACGTTCTTTCGATGGGATGGTCCGACGACGTATTCCATATCGCTCCCGCCCGGCCTTCCCCGCTGCAGAATTTCTTTTGCGATTGCAGCTTACATTCCGCAAGGCTTTGTGTCTGACTGGCAGTTGACTTATGTCACACGTTCTGGGGGAAAAAACTACAACTGAGGCTATGGGCGTCGTGCGTCCTACTTATCACATCGGATGACGTCGGACGTCGGAGGAGGTCCTCGACGGCGGCGCATCGACGTCATCGACGCAGGACGCAGACGCCGAAAAAGTTTCCGAAGCAGCACAGCTGTGGTGATTACATGTCATAGATATGGAATACGTCGTCGGACCATCCCATCGAAAGTAACTTGTTCTTCTAAAAAGGCATGCATGGCTTCGCCAGTCGGGCTTTAGGCCAGAAACACAAGGCACTCTAATAAACATGCCAGTGGAACCTAATGTGCTCTTCGGCAAGGCTGTGGAAGATGCGCTTAAGACAGCTATAAAATCTTTAGGTCAGCTCACAAACAAGCCTACTGGTCAAAGGGGTAACAGTATTTTTTTGCGTTTTCGGGGCGAGAATTCACAAAGAGGATCTGGCTACAATCAATCCCAAGGTTCCTATGGACATAATCAAGGACAATCCTTCCAAGGCTATCACAGAGGACAACGCAGGGATCGTGGTCGGGGCAGAGGCCCTGCTCGAGGTGGCACCCCACCTCAGAGTAAGTGACATTCCGCTCCAGGTACCCTCTCATGCATTTCCAGTTGGAGGACGCATTTCCAACTTCACCCACGCATGGGAGGGTATCACCTCGGACAGATGGGTGCTGTCCACAGTAACAGGGGGCTACTGCATAGAACTACTTCAACGTCCTCACGACCACCCCCTCACGACAGAAAATCAACTCAGAGGAACATCCGCGGATCCTTCTAGAAGAAATAATGATTCTATTAAAGGATGACATAGAAGTGGTCCCAACCAACCAGGTAAACAAGGGTATTTATTCAGCTTACTTCCTTGTGCCAAAAAAGACCTAAAAATACGCCCTGTATTATATTTAGGCCCTGCAAACAAGTATGTCAAGCTAGAAAAGTTCTGCATGACTGCGCTACAAGAGGTAATCCTGCTACTAAAAAAGGGGGATTACATGGCAACACTGGATATGAAAGATGCCTTTTTTCATATGTCAATGTTCCCAGCGCGCAGAAGAGTCTTGTGTTTCAAGATAGCGAACAAGCGCTACCAATTCAAAGTGCTGGCCTTTGGAATAGCCTCGGCTCCAAAGAGATTTACAAAGGTACTGGTGCTGGCGGTAGTAGCGGCGCACCTGCGCAGGGGAGCAATCCCAGTGTACCCTTACCTGGACGACTGGCTCATAAGAGGGGAAACACCTGATTTGCAGACAAAACATCCAAACAACGATCATCTTCCTCTTTCAGTTGGGCTTCTCAAACAAAGAGAAAAAATCATGCCTAGTGCCAAGCACTTCCAACAGTTCCTAGGTGCTATCCTGAACAGAGAGGAAGGATTGGTCTTTCCTTCAGAGGAAAGAGTAACACATTTATTACTGCAAATACCACATGATCAGGCCGGCCGACAGATGAGGGTGCGCAAAACAATGCGTTTAATAGGCATGATGGCATCTTGCACATACAGGTTGGCGAAACATTGGTCTCAGGCAAGCAGTCAGTGGGACGATCTAGTGGTCGTTTCGCCAACACTTGTATAAAATCTTTGCTGGTGGATGAGAGAAAACTTAGTGAGAGGGAAACCCTTCTACGACCTACAGATACAGGCAGTGGTCACAACGGACGCCTCAATGGCAGGGTGGGGGGGGCTCACTACCTTCACCACACAGCTCATGGTCTGTGGTCTCACACTGCCGCTCAGAACCACATCAGTGTGCTGGATCTTCTGGCAGTATTCAAAGCCCTTCAGGCATTCAAACCCCATTTAACAAACCTGTCGGTGCAGATCCTAACAGACAGCACCACAGCAATGTTTTTTTATCAACAAACAGGGGGGTACACATTCTCAAAATCTATCCAGACTTGCACAGAAAATCTGGAAATGGGCACTCAGACGGAAAATGTTCCTGTCATCACAACATGTTCCATGGGAATTCAACGCTCTAGCAGACTCATTGAGCAGAGATCCCCCACCAGAGGAACACGAGTGGCGTCTACACGAAGAAGTCGTAGAACACCTCTTCTCTCAATGGGGTTTCCCAACTATAGATTTATTTGCCACAAGCGAAAATCGTCAATGCCCAGACATCGCGTCCAGGTCCCCCCAGCCAGACTCCAAGGGGAACGCCCTATGGACGAATTGGTCAGGGAAATTTGCTTAAGCTTTTCCCCCCAACTCCTCTCATGAGGAAGGTGGTGAACAAGTTACACAAGGAACCGAAGACGCTTATCCTAGTGGCTCCTATGTGGGCAAGACAACCGTGGTATCCACATCTGCACAAACTGGTGATGTGCGATCCCATCAAGCTCCCGTGCCAGTACAACCTACTCACCCAGCGCGAGGGACTAACAGTCCACCCACAACCACACTCAATGAACTTGGCAGCATGGCTCCTGAAGTCAGAGTTAGGGCATCTTAATCTACCACAAAGATACATGGTTATTTTGAAAGAATCAAGAATACGAAACACTAGGCACTGCTATTTTGACAAATGGAGACGATTCGTAATTTGGTGCCAGACTAAGCAGATCAACCCCATAGATTGTACTCCATCGAACATTCTAACCTATATGCTCCACTTGCTAGATGCAGGGTTAGTGTTCAACTCCCTAAAAGTCCACCTGGCAGCCTTGTTAGCCTACACCACTTCCCATAATAAGGTCTCATGGTGGAAGGTACCAGTCATCAAAGCATTTATGGAAGGGGTAAAGAAACTCCACCCTCCAATTTCTAACCCACCGCCAGGTTGGGACCTCAATGTGGTACTCGCTAAGCTCATGGGACCCCCATTCGAGCCTATGCACAAGTCTAGTCTCAAACACCTGACTTATAAAACTGCCTTCTTAGTAGCTATTTCTTCCATAAGAAGGGTTAGTGAAATTCAAGCATTGTCAGTGCAGGATCCTTTCTTTACTATACATAAGGACAAGCTGGTTGTACGTGCTCACCCTAGGTTCTCACCTAAATTCATCTCCACATTTCATGTAAACCAGTCTATTGAGCTACTGGCTTTCTTCCAGGAGCCCAAAAGCTCTGCTGAGGTAAACCTCCACACACTAGATGTGAGGAGAGTGGTCCTCTACTATGTAGACAAGATCAGATCGCTTAGAAAGACAGATCAACTTTTCATCTCCATAGCGCCAGGCAGAGAAGGTGACCGCATCTCTAAGAATGCCATATCTAGGTGGATAGTCAGATGTATCCAACTGTGCTATTCCCTATCAGAGAAAACACTGCCTTTTACGCCAAGGGTCCACTCCACAAGAGGTACTGGAGCCACTCTGGCTTTCATTGCAAATGTCCTCCTAGACAGCATTTGCAAAGCAGCTACATGGCGCTCAATACATACTTTCACTCAGCACTACTGCATTGACACTCGTTCCAAGACAGATGCACAAGTGGGACAAGCGGTTCTAAGACATTTATTCTCTCATGAACCTTCTCACATCCCACCTCTTCCACTGCTCGCTAATCTATGCACAGCATGTGATCTAAGCATCAGAAGGGATACATTACTCACCGTGATCGTATTTCTGATGCTTGTAGCTGCTTAGATTTACATGCGACCCACCCTTCCTCCCCTCAGAAAGCAGGCGCATGGATGCTTATGAGCTTGTCTGATACGTATCTGCTTGGATACAACTGTACTGATGCTACACCTCATGTTTCCTCATGTCAGAAACCTCGACGCGTGAGGGATCATGGGCACAGTGGACGTCACACTAGGGATAGTATTACTGGCACGCCCTGTCGACGTCCCTTTTCGAGTTTCAAAAACAACAACTGTAATACTTTTCCACTAAGATTCCACTAGATGTCGGCCTATGAACAGCATGTGAATTTAAGCAGATACAAGCATCAGAAATAAGATTACGGTGATATATATATTTCTGAGGCTTGTGGAATCTGCTTAGATCACATGCTGTGCATAGGCCGACATCTAGTGGAAGCTGCGGAGTATTACAGTTTGTTTTTCGAAAGTCGAAAATGGGCGTCGACACAGGCGTGCCAGTAATACTATCCCTAGTGTGACGTCCACTGTACCCAAGATCCCTCACGCGTGTAGGATCCTCAGATTGTTTTTTTCCGCCATACTGGTCGGAAGCATCTTGCGGAGTTCCCTGGCCTTAGCCATACTTTTGCTGTTATTATAATTTTAATTCTTATTCATTCCCTTCCCCACCCCAACGTCGACCCTCAACCTCGACGACGGCTGGAGAAGTCATCGACCGTCGACTGCTGCACGACGGATCTGGGCCTCGGTAGGCCGCTGGCCTCGGCCCGGGCCTAGTAGGCCGCTGGCCTCGGCCCTTACAAGTAGGGAGAGTGGGGGGTGGTACATACTCTTCACTCTTGATATATAGTTACATTTATATATATTCCTACACTTAGCAGCCCGCTGCCTTAAGGTGCGTATGGAGGGTACCCCTTTTCAATTCTGCCCCAAGTGCAATCGCAAATACCCTTGGGTCGACAGGCACGCCACGTGCAATCTCTGCTTGCCGAGGGATCACCCCGAAGCGAACTGCAGAGCGTGTAGTAGGTTTAAACCTAAGACACTTAAGGACCGTTCGACAAAGCGTTGGGCCCACCACGCCAGGCAGGAGGCCATGGCAGCGGAGGGCGCCTTCAGCGATGGCAGCGACGCCGTACTTTCGGACGGCGAGGGCATTACGGCGTCGAAAGACAGCCGACGAGCGCAGGTCCCCGACCTCGGAAGGTCGTCCGGCAAGGCGGCTATGGGGAAGACCCCCGGCGACGCAAGCGCTACACACCTAACACACACTAAACACACTAAGACCAACCGGACCTCGACGACGTCGACTTCCCGGAAAGAGGCACAAAAAGAACGGTCCGACTCGGTGTCCTCTGGGCGCTCTCGATCGAGATCGCCTCACGACGCAAGGCAATCATCCACTCTTGCCAAGAGTGCCTCGCTACACACACTAACGGAAGTTCGATCGTCGGGAGACGAAGACGACTTCCACCCCCAGGCCGCGCTCCAAGATACCGAGACCGCGGTTAACACCAGTGAGGCCCCACGCCCGAAGCACACAGATACCTTTCCAGACCCTCGACGCCAGGCGTCGAAAGTCTCTGGGGCCCCCAAGGGACAGGGAAAACATTTTTCCACGCACGGAGAAGGGGGGAAACAGCGGAAAGCACAGCCTTCCACCCCTGTAAAGCCTAAGCAGACAAGCAAACACAAGTCTACCCTTGAAAATAAATCACCTGCTAAAGTAATACCCTGTTCCAGGGAATGGTCCAGTGAAGACATAGACAGGGTTATGTCTAGGATGTCTTCCTTGGCTGATTTTTATGATAAGAACCCAGAACACTTTCTTTCATATAACCCTCAAGGGGCCACACCCTCAGGCTCCTCCGATCCTATCCCGCTAAGTAAAAAGCCCCGGGTCGAAAGACCTGAACCCTTCGAGGTTCAGCCTTACTCCACTCCATATTCTACTCCACTCCCCAGTTATCAGGGACAAGTTTTCCCTGAAGAGGACCAGGAGTTTGCAATTATGGAAGAACAAACCGGGACAGATTACTATGCAGAGGATGAGGACCTGGAGGAGGGAGAAGATGAGCAGGAAATTTACAGAGTAGATTCCCCAGTACAAAGCGAAGCCCCAGTTACTGACTCTCCAGTTGATAACCAGCCCCTCCTTAACGAGGTTCTCGCTCGAGCAGCGGAACACTTCCACATCGACACCCACGGTGTACAGGAGGAAAGGGACTTCGCGGAGGAGTTTGTAGGAGAGAGAAGACCGGTCGCTCAGACCATCCCTATCCTCAAATCCATCCAACGAAGAATAGATCCTTCCCTGGTGAATCCTAACCTCACCAGAGCTGTCAACCCCAGAATTGAAAAGATTTTCCGGGCAGCCCAGTCTGACCCTCTGTATATAAAGGGACATCTTAAACCAGATTCCCTAGTGGTGACCAACACTAGAAAGAGGGCTGGCACGCCCTTATCTTCATCAGAAGCTCCTCCCGACAAGGAGAGCAAAAAACTTTACGGGTTTGGCAGAAAGGTAGCCTCAACGTCCGCCTACCAAGCAAGGATTGCGAATTCCACCACCCTGTTGGCTAGTTACAATTGCCATCAATGGGAAGAAGTCGCGGCGCTCATTGCCTCTGCTCCAGAACCGTTAAAGGGCCAGCTGGCTCGGATCTCGGCAGAGGGGAGAGCCGTGTCTGGTTGCATTTTAAAAGCAACTTTCGACGCCGCTGACAACGCAGGGAGATTGATAGCAGAAGGTACTGTTATCAAGAGACATGCGTGGTTACGGCAGTCGGGATTCAAGACAGAAACCCAGGCTTCTTTAATAGACAAGCCAGTGGAACCCGACCTATTGTTTGGGAAAGCGGTCGAAGACGCACTTAAAAATGCCAAAGATGAATATGAGACTCTCAAATCCCTTGGCCAGCTTACCAACAAACCCCCTAACCAGAGGGGGAACAATAATTTTCGTCGCCCACGCGGCCAAAATTCACAAAGAGGCAACTATGCCCAGGGACAAGGTACACAATGGAATAACAACCAGCAGTCTACCCAGAGTTACGGCAGGGGTAACAAGAGAGGTCGTGGAAGAGGCAGAGGCAGCCCCAACAAGGGCGGTGGCACGCCTCCACCAAAACAGTGACGCTCAGTTCAGGGTCCCTTGCCACGCAACCCCAGTAGGGGGACGCATTTCCACCTTCACCCAGGCTTGGGAAGGGATCACCTCAGACAGATGGGTGCTGTCAACAGTATCCGCAGGATATTGTATAGAACTACTGCAGCGTCCCCGGAATCATCCTCCACGACAAAGAGTGCACTCCCTAGAGCATCAAAGGATCCTTCTCGAGGAGATCGCCATTCTGCTAGAAAAGGACGCGATAGAACTCGTCCCAGGACACCAGGTAAACAAGGGTATCTATTCAACTTACTTCCTTGTGCCAAAGAAAGATTTGACAATGCGCCCAGTATTGGACTTACGGCCTGCCAACAAATATGTCAAGCCCCAAAAATTCCGTATGACCACGCTACAAGAGGTAATCCCCCTCCTAAAAAAGGGGGATTACATGGCAACCTTGGATATGAAAGATGCTTATTTTCATATTTCCATGCTCCCAGCGCACAAAAAGTACTTGCGCTTCAAGGTGGACAGTCGCCACTACCAATTCAAGGTACTGCCCTTCGGGATAGCTTCAGCACCAAGGGTATTCACCAAGGTACTGGCGGTGGCGGCTGCACACCTACGCAGGGAAGCAATCCCGGTGTACCCTTATCTGGACGACTGGCTCATAACGGGGGAAACCCCAGGAATTTGCAGGTCAAACATTCAGAGGACTATCGACCTCCTCCACGAATTAGGCTTCTCCATCAACGAGAAAAAGTCAAGTCTGGTGCCAAGCACCTCAAAACAGTTTCTAGGAGCTATCCTAGATACTCAGAAAGGATTGACCTTCCCTTCGGAAGAGAGAATTCGGAATATACTTCTGCAAATTCCGCATTATCAGTCAGGTCAACAGATAACAGTACGCAAAGCTATGCGGTTACTGGGCATGATGGCGTCATGCATTTACCTGGTCCCCCACGCGCGTCTGCGCATGCGTCCCATGCAGGAATGGTTGGCGAAACAGTGGTCTCAGGCAAGTGGTCATTGGGACGATCTAGTGGTCGTTTCGCCAACACTCGTACAGAGCCTACACTGGTGGACAAGAGAGAATCTCGCAAAGGGGAAACCCTTTTACGATCCCGAAGTACAAGCCGTGGTGACTACAGATGCATGCCTGACTGGGTGGGGAGCTCACCATCTCCACCACACAGCTCAGGGTCTCTGGTCTCACTCAGTAGCCAAGAACCACATCAATCTGCTAGAGCTTCTGGCAGTATTCCGAGCGCTAAGGGCGTTCGAGCCCCATCTACTGAACTTGTCGGTGCAGATCAGGACGGACAGCACGACAGCCATGTTCTATCTGAACAAGCAAGGGGGGACTCGTTCGCCAAATCTGTCCAAGCTTGCCCAGAAAATATGGATATGGGCACTCAGACGGAACATCTTCCTGTCATCGCAACATGTTCCAGGGGAGCTCAATTCCCTAGCGGATGCTCTAAGCAGAAACTCCCTCCCAGAAGAACACGAATGGGTCCTTCACAGAGACGTAGTAGAAGATCTCTTCTCTCAGTGGGGTTTCCCCACTATAGACCTATTCGCCACAAGCGAAAACAAACAATGCCCAGGATTTGCATCCAGGTTCCCCCAGCCGGACTCCCAAGGGAATGCCCTGTGGATGAACTGGTCAGGGATGTTTGCGTACGCTTTTCCACCAACTCCTCTCATCAGGAAGGTGGTGTACAAGATGAACAAGGAATCTATGACGCTCATCCTAGTTGCTCCCATGTGGGCGAGACAACCATGGTTTCCACACCTACGCAGGATGGCGGTGTGCGAACCCATCAGACTCCCAGCCTGGTACAACCTACTGTCCCAGCAACAGGGTCAAACAGTGCATCAGGAACCCAACTCTATGAACCTAGCAGCATGGCTCCTGAAGTCATAGAGTTTGGACATCTCAAATTACCACAGAGGTGTATGGACATTCTAAAGGAGTCCAGGAAACCAAATACAAGGCACTGTTACTTTGATAAGTGGAAAAGATTCGTTATCTGGTGCCAGAATAAACAAATCAACCCGGTTGATTGCACTCCTTCCAACGTTGTGACATACATGCTCCACCTGCTGGATGCAGGGTTGGTTTTTAACTCGCTGAAAGTACACCTGGCAGCCCTCTCGGCTTACACCACATCCCATAACAAGGTCTCGTGGTGGAAAGTACCAGTGGTTAAAGCCTTCATGGAAGGAGTAAAGAGACTTCACCCTCCTATTTCGAACCCACCGCCAGGATGGGACCTCAACGTGGTGCTAGCTAAGCTCATGGGACCCCCATTCGAACCCATGCATAAAAGTAGTCTCAAACACCTGACTTATAAAACGGCCTTCTTAGTAGCCATTACCTCCATAAGAAGGGTCAGTGAAATTCAGGCTCTGTCAGTGCAGGATCCTTTCTTTACTATCCACAAGGACAAACTGGTTTTACGCACACACCCTAGGTTCTCACCTAAATTCATATCCAAGTTCCATGTAAACCAGTCCATCGAGCTTCCGGCTTTCTTCCAGAACCCGCAAAGCTCGGCTGAGGTGAAACTACACACCCTAGATGTGCGTAGGGCGGTCCTATACTATGTAAATAAAACCAGACCGCTAAGGAAAACAGATCAACTGTTTGTCTCCGTAGCTACAGGCAGAGAGGGGGATCGCGTCTCTAAGGGCGCTATCTCGAAGTGGATTATCAACTGTATACAGCTGTGTTACTCTCTTTCTGACAAGACTCTGCCTTTTACGCCAAGGGCCCACTCTACTAGAGGCATTGGTGCCACTCTGGCTTTCATTGCAAATGTTCCCCTCGACACCATTTGCAAAGCGGCTACTTGGAGCTCTATTCACACTTTTACTCAGCATTACTGCATTGACACTCATTCCAAGACAGATACACAAGTGGGACAAGCGGTTCTAAGACACCTGTTTGCTCATGACCCTTCTCACATCCCACCTCCTTCTTCTGGTACTGCTCGCTAATCTATGCACAGCATGTGATCTAAGCAGATTCCACAAGCCTCAGAAGGGATACATTACTCACCGTAATCGTATTTCTGATGCTTGTATCTGCTTAGATTCACATGCGACCCACCCTTCCTCCCCTCCGAGAGAAGGCGCATGATTGCTTGTAGTCTTACCTTTTCTGTCTATCTGCTTGGATTATCTGTACTCACGCTACTCCTCATGCTTCCTCATGTCAGAAAAAATACAATCTGAGGATCCTACACGCGTGAGGGATCTTGGGTACAGTGGACGTCACACTAGGGATAGTATTACTGGCACGCCTGTGTCGACGCCCATTTTCGACTTTCGAAAAACAAACTGTAATACTCCGCAGCTTCCACTAGATGTCGGCCTATGCACAGCATGTGAATCTAAGCAGATACAAGCATCAGAAATACGATTACGGTGAGTAATGTATCCCATATATATATATTTGTGCCTTTCTTTAGCTTAGCCAATGCTGATGATTATCTTGTTCACATATTGCCACCTCTTTACTTTGACAATGATGGTTGCCACCTCTTTACTTTAGCAATGTTTATAATCTTTTTTCATTTGATGTTCCAAAAAAGCTTTTATTCATTAGTGTGATATTCTAAAGGCTTCTTTCCAACCAGCAGTCCATTATGGAGCGCCCAAGGTTTCCCTAGCACAAGCCAACACACCGATCTTTCCCTGTGCTTCAATTTGAACCGCTGCTGCTTCAGTTTCTTCTTGTATCATCAGACTTGGGCGTCTGACTGCTCGGGTCACATTCCCGGTACTTGCGTCTTCTGTACAGGATGCCTGCTTCACTCCTGTCATACTCTATTGCTCGCCAGCCACCGAAATGTGGTACAGAATTAGGAGAGCTGCTCTCTTCCATGGTACAGCCAGTATCCACACCGCTTCCTGCTGCGCAAACTCTGCACAAATCCTACAACTATCTCGGCACTGCAACTCGCTGGAAACAGCAGCAGTCCCGGTGTCGTCTTTCTGCTTCTGCTGATCCCACTGCTGCTGTCTTCTAATGGCCTGCACCTGAAATGGCTTTAAATATTCAAAGGTCCCGCTCAGGTGTGGGTCATTAGAACCACTAAACTGCACACTACAGTTCTGCACCTCTGAGCCCCTCTTCCTCGTCTTAATATTTAGAGCATTATGGGATTTGAAGTCGCCTAATGTTTTGAGTGGTTTTATCATTATTTAATTCACTCTGTTTTAAGGCATTATGCAATATACCTTTAGGAGAGGGTTTTAAAGGAATTCTGGTTGGTTCTTGGTTTTATAGCTCATACCGAAGGGGGAATCGTAACTATCAGAAGTGATGATATTGCTTCTCTGACTTTTACACATATCATTCCTATGTTGACCATAAGGGTTTTCACTACTGACGCTTTCAGTGATTTTGAGATGCGAAGCATTAGTATGCCAATCCATTAGGTATTCCAGTGTTAGGGGAAACATCACCCTCCGACGAAGATAAAAACTACTTCTCTCCTAGCGGAGTCACCCTATTCCCTTGGCGGTCTTCTCCTCCCAGGTGATCCACCCGGCTAATACCACCCCCAGGGTTAGGATCTGGTAGCGGGGCTGCCTTCCCCATGCCACCTGGGAGGAGACTTTAGGCTGGGATTCTGTGAGTGCTCTGCAGGATTCATCACAGTGTCTAGTACTCTGGGACTATCTGACCTGTCCAGGTCCAAGGCTAAGTACGAACTTGGTGATATTCTGGGCAATGCCTCCCCAAGAAAGACGCTGTTGCCCTTAATTGTGGCAGTGGAGTCCCCCGTATTGGGGGTGTGGGAGAAACCTGCCTTTGTTCAGGGAGTCGATAGAGATCTGCGGGGAAACACTGTACCTCTCTGCGGACACAGCCTTTCTGTCCTCTCATGCTTCACCTGAGAGCTTGGTGTTTCAGGCCGTGATTGCTAGCGTGAAGACTTCTACCTTTCCGTCCCTTCCACCCGACAGGGAAAGTAAGAGGTTCGACGCATGGGGCAGGAAGGTGTTTGCATCAAGCAATCTTGCACTGCGAGCCGTAAATGCTTGTTCCATGGGGGAATTCTCCTTGGGTCTGTGGGGACAGATGAGGGACATTTTCATGCCCTTGGTATCTGGTGGCAAGTAGGTGGCATGTCAAATGCTTGGCCACTAGCACAGTGGTTGGGCAGCACTTGTGGCTGTGGACTCCAGGTTTTGCAGCCAATGTTTAGGCCAGGCAGTTTGATATGTCATTCGATGGTCATAAACTTTTTGGAGCCAAGACTGACTATTCCCTCCAGAAGGTCCAGTCATTCAAGGCAACTGGTTACATTTTTGGGGCTAGCGGCACAGCAGCCTTCCACACAGGGCAGTGTTTCGGGGCTGTGGTCATTCTGCCCTGAGAAGAGGAAAAGGGAGGCGCTTCCTGAGAGGCAGGCAGAGGGACTGACTGGTTCCTTGGAATGTTGGGCGTCTTGGGTTAGGGGCATCTTGGTGCTTTTACTTAGAGCTGGGACGGGAAAGGTGTCGGAGGCTTGTGCCCTCCTTCTCGTGTGATCGCTTTTTGCAGCAAGCTCTCAACCCCCTCATGGCCTTGCAGGGCGCATTCCTCTGGGATACAAATGCTTGCAACATGAGACAATGAAGTGCCCATGAATCTCTGCTGCTTTGGCCTTTCTCACCAGTGCCCAAGCTACAACCTATTCCCAAATTCATAACTTATTCCCATGTGTGTTTGGCTCAGGCCTGGGTCTCGGGCTGCAGCGAAAAACTGGGCCTCAATTTCAATATGACTGCTATTATCTAAGATGTAGTTTGACTTCCAATGAACCCTGAAGCCAAAGCATGCACCACATTCTCCGCACTTGGGCCCCTGCCGACACCCTTACCCTGTAACCTCCCCAAACCCTTGCTGCACACTTAAAGGCCTCTGCCTCATCCAAAGGTGCTTGGGACGATCGTTCCTCCTTACCAACACAAGTTAACCAGGTGAAGGTAAGCATTTATGTATTAAAGTCCTGGCAGACCAGTATACCAGGTGAAAGTAAGTATATGTGTAATCAAGTCCTGGCAGGAAAGTATACTAGGTGAAGTTAAGGCTATGTGTAGTAAAGTCCTTACAGGGAAGTATACCAGGCAAAGCTAAGTGTTTGTCCTGGTAGGAAGATGCATTGGGTGCGGAAGAGTTGAGCTTTTTTGGCAGGAGAATATACCAGGTGAGACAAATATGGACATCAGTTGTAAATAACTTCAAGGAAAGCCATGCCCTTGAAATCGTGAACTGTTGAGAACAAGCCCAGAAGAAAGTGTCCTTAGGAAGAAACATTCCCTTAGGGTTTGCTCATATTAAAGAGTAAGAGAAAACCTGGGGAAGGGACTCGACATCTCAAGAAAAGGGAATACCCCAAGGGGAGAAGGTGATCCTCTTGGAACTTGATTATTCTTTTTGCACTGGTAAGACTGATACAAGAAATCATATTCTTTTTTTAACTGGTGAGACTGATGCAAGGAATCTGGACAAGGAAGCCGAACCCTGAGATTGTGGACATTGTTCATTGGAACTTCTTTTGACCAAGGGGGTTCCTTTGGCCAAGGGGAAGAGAGTAATCCTCGTGGAACTTATTTATCACATGGAAACTGGGAAAGGAAGCTGTTCCCTGGAACTGTGAACATCGGTCGTTGAAACTCTTTTTTGTTGGATTTGAACTTTTGTGTTGAACCTGAACTTCGATGCTTGTGGATCTGCTTAGAATCACATGCTGTGCATATAGTCGGACATCTAGTGGTAATCACAGGGTATTGCATATTTTTTTCGAAGATCGAAAGGGAAGTCAACATGGGTGTGACAGTAACACTATCCCTAACATGACGTGTAGTGTACCCAAAATCCCTCGCGTGTCGATGTCCCACAGATTGCTTTTTTCCGCCAACCTAGTTGGTCGCTTATGCAAAGCTCGTAAGAGTTTATATTGCAATAGGATCAGTGGTTACTAAAGACTATTGCCCATGGGTATTGTTGTGAGTTTCTCCAACCAACTCGCTACGACCCACCAAGAAGCCAACGCCTGTTGCCAGAACACCTGTGCATCCTGCTGGAGGAAGTTCAGGTCCTGCTGGAAAAGGGCACCATCCAAGTCATCCCTCTTCTCCAGGTAGTAAAGGGTGTTTATTCAGTATACTTCCTTGCACCCAAAAAGGATCTCACCATGTGCCCTGTTTTGGACCTGTGCCATGCAAACAAGTATGTCAAAACTCAAACTTTCAGGATGACAACACTTTAGGAGGTAATCCCACTGCTGCAGCAGGCGGATTACATGGCCACATTAGACATGAAAGATGCATACTTTCATATTTCAATGTTGCCAGCGCACAGAAAGTACCTCAGGTTCATGATAGAGGACGCCCACTATCAGTTTAAGGTTCTCCACTTCAGCATTGCCTCAGCCCCAAGGGTGTTCACAAAGGTACTGGCGGCTCACCTGCGCAGGCAGTCCATCCCAGTCTATCCCTACCTTAACGACTGGCTCATAACAGGGGATTCTTACAGAACATGCCAGACAAATACCCAGAAGGTGGTAGATGTCCTCTTCAACCTAGAATTCTCTATCAACCAAAAGAAATCCAGTCTAACCCCCAGCCAGGTCAAACAGTTTCTGGGGGCTCTAATTTAGAAAGACGATGGGCCTGTCTTCCCCTCCAACGAGAGGGGCCAAAACATGCTGTTCCAGATCCCTCACTATGTAGCCAGTTGACCGATTGAGATGATGGCTTCCTGCGTCTTCCTAGTTCCTCACGCGCATCTGAGTGTGGGCCACATGCAAGAGTGGCTCTCGAGCCAATGGTGACAGGCCAGCGGCCAGTGAGACGATCTAGTAGTTGTCTCGGCAGCCCTCGTTCAGTCTCTGCAGGGGAAAACCTCCACGACCCCTGCAGTATAAGCCACTCTCACAACAGACGCATCTCTGTCGGGATGGGGGGGCTCAACTCCTTCAACAGACAGTGCACGGCTTGTGGTCTCCAGCAGTAGCATCCCCTTAAATCAACCTTTTGGAACTGCTAGCAGTGTTCAAGGCCCTGAAGGCTTTCCAGACACACCTCCAGGGGAAGACAAGTTCTCACGAACAGTACCACGGCCATGTACTACTTGAACAAACAAGGAGGCACTCACTCTATAGGGCTATCTAGACTGTCGCCGAAGTGGGCACTCAAACGCAACCTGTTCCTCCTCTCAACATGTTCCAGAGGAACTCAATCTTCTGCAGACGCACGCAGCAGAGTCTTCTCCCTAGCCTTAGAGCACGAGTGGCGGCTACAGAAGGACATTTTACTCAACGTCTTTGCAGAATGGGGCTTCCCAGAGATCCACTTATTCGCCACCCTGGAAAACGCCCAATACCTAGACTATGCCTCCAGATACCCACAGAACCACTCCAAGGGGAACCGTCTCTGGATAACATGGTCCGGGAGATTTGCCTATGCTTTTCTCCCGGTTTCCCTTCTCAACAGAATAGTGCACAAGTTGCACCAGGAACCAGTCATGATGATCCTGGTGGCCCCTATGTGGGCCCGCCAGCCTTAGTTCTCCCATCTCATGACAATGGCACTCAATTTAGCAGCCTGGCTCCTGAAGTCATAGAGTACGGGCGCTTTCAACTCCCTCAGAGATGCATGGACATACTCGGAGAGGCTCGTAAACCTACCACCAGACATTGCTACTCCAGTAAGTGGAAGCACTTTGTTACCTGGTGTAATACCAAGTGCATCAATCCTGTTGATTGCTCCCCTAAAGATATTGTCCTGTACCTAACTCACCTGGTAGATTCAGGACTGGTTTTCAATTCCCTAAAGGTCCACTTAGCCGCTCTTTCGGCCTAAACCACTTCCCAGGTCAGGGATTCCTGGTGGAAGATTCCTGTGATTAAAGCCTTTATGGAGGGGGTAAAGCGACTTCATCCCCCGATATCCAACCCAGCTCCCGGATGGGACCTAAATGTTCTTCTTACCAGACTAATGGGGCCTCCCTTTGAACCATTACACAAGGCTAGCCTTAATGCACTCACCTATAATACTGCCTTGCTAGTGGCGATCACCTCTATAAGGAGAGTTGGGGAACTGCAGGCCCTTTCAGTTCAGGGCCCCTTTGTCACGATTCACAAGAACAAGGTGGTTTTGCGCACGCACACCATGCTTTGCGGCCAAATGTATCTCAAAGTTCCATGTAAGCCAGTCCATAGAACTGTTAGGCATAATCCTGTGATGTGCCCTTAGGGACCACTACACACAATTAAGACTACAAATGGTAATACAAGTTCACCTTTGGTACAAGCCTGTACTACACCGTTAAAGTGGTAGCAGTAGCGGAGCAGCCAGTCTTATCTCAACAGTAAACGAGCAGTAGTAGAGATTACACAAAGGGCCACAATTACTGTGACTCAAGCAAACACTGACTCAAGGTTTCAGGAAAAAAAAATATAAGTACATTTATTTTTAAACCATCTGTTATAAAACACAACACTTCTATAAATTCAAAACCACACTTAAAATACACCACACACAACCAATTCCACTTGCTTCAGTAAATTCAAGACAAGTACATTAGGAATTGACAGACCGGTGTTGCGATACTAACGCGTACCCGCGGATAGAAATGCTCACCAAGTTAAAACACACTTTGTACTTAAGAATTTCAAACAAGGGAAAGGTGAAAAAATCATAGGCAATACTTTTTTCAAGGCAAGGAGACTCGAGGACTTATTCAAAGATACAGATTAAAGTCAATAGGCCTGCATCAGTGTCAATGGAGCAGATGCTCAGTTGCCGAGGATCACACGTTGAACAGTTCGAGATTCGAGATGCCAAGAGTTCATAAAGATTGCCAAGTGGAAGGAAAAGTTATAAGAAGGAGGGAAGAAAGAGCAAACCTTCGTGGAGGACAAGGGTTTACCCCGATTCCAGCTTGTCAGGCGGAGAGAATGACCAAGTGTGCACAGTACCATATTCCGTTGGAGAAAAGCTGGTGCCACAGCAGTTGTTCCTGGTAGTTCCTGCAGACTCACAGTTCCTGCGGCTTCAGTCGTGGCGACAAGAAGGACATCTGGAGTGATCTGCACTACCCAAGGATGAGGCCAGCAGCAGCGAAAAGGACAATGATGAATAAAAGGTGCGCTCCGTTAAATCGGGAGAGGGCTGTTAAGTGATTTCGACCCAGGAGAGGATTCTCTGACTGAAGAAAAGACGAGCTGGCTGATTCCACCAGGCTCAAGAGAAGAAGACTCCGGACTGGATCTTCTTAGTCATCGAAGGGGTAGATAGCTCAGGACTGCAGCAGGGCTTCACCGGGACTTGGGGTTTCAGCAGCCGCCTTCTTTTCCGCTTCTCTTCGGTACCTTGTAGTTCCAGAGGCGACTCTGCCTTCTAGCTCAAGAGTCCTGCCTTTTATGCCACAATCCCCCATTCACACAACCTGGCTGTCAATCACTCAGCAGGGAGGTTGTCTAGCCCGGACAACCACCTCAGCCAATCAATACAAAGTGCGACTTGGGTCTCCAAGGAGACCCTGTGCAGGGGGTGACTACACCCCGCCCTCACATTCATCCCACCTAGACACCCAGACGCCAAAGGAGGGCTTCTAGTCAGAAGCCTGCATAAGGTCAGTGAACAAAGGAGGCAAACCTGGTTTGCTGCGCAAAGAAAGACCCGAGAAGGATGTTAACAAAAAGAAATGGCAATTAAACCCAACCAGAGCCGAAATATTAAAGTATTTGGGCTAGCGGGTTTAATGTTCGAGGCTACTAAAATAGCCTAAAATAGCCTAAAACAATACCACGTTATGTAATATAATCGCGGTAGGAAAATTAGGGTAGATACCACTACCACCAGCCAAGTCTTAATGTTAAGGGAGCGAAACAATGCTCCAAGTACAGATAAAAAGGGCAAAGAATTAACCCTTTCCAATACTCCAATACTCCATATAAGATTGGGTGTACTGGATCTGTGGTTAAATGACTATGTAAACTTAATGGAAACTTTACCCGCTTTCTGGGGGACAGTAGTCAGTCCCAGAAATGGAGTCGGTGGGAAGTCAAAACGACAACCCTGTGTCACTGCACTGAAGGTGCTGTGTAACACACAAAAGAGTGGGGCTACTGAAGTGGTGTACTCAAGAGTCCACAATCACAAAAACAGATGAAATACACATGGCAAAGGTAATAGTGGGGGAAAAGCGCACACTCCTTCCAAGTGTAATAAATAAACTCCAGAAATCCAGCAAAGCTGCTGAGGGTCTCACTAGGTAAGGGAAATTAGCCATAGAATTAGAATTCTCCTTAACAAGAACTACCCACCTTTTTTCAGAACCCCACTAACGTGGCAGAAAGGAGCCTCCACACACTAGGTGTGAGGAGAGCAGAAATGTACTGTCTGGAAAAGACAGCCACTAAGAAAGACAAACCAGTTATTTTGTATAAGTGGCAGCTGGTAGAGAAGGGAACCCTGCCTTTGTCTGCTATGGTTCGTAAACTGCATCACACTGTTACACTTTTGCTGCCAAGCAAGATCTACCCTTCACCTCTATAGCTCACTCGAATCGGGGCACAGGCTACTATAGCAATCATTGCAAATGTTACTCTAGATTCCATCTGCAAAGCAGCAACCTTGAGTTCTGTACACACCTTTACGCAACACTACTGCCTAGATGCACAACCTAGGTCTGATTCTCATGTGGGAGAAGCCGTGCTTAGACATCTCTTTGCTACTGTTCCTTCATACACCCCACCACCATGTCCTGGTACTGCTCGCTAGTCTATGCACAGCATGTGGTTCTAAGCAGATTCACAAGCATCAGAAGACATACATTACTCACCGTAATTGTATTTCTGAGGATTGTATCTGCTAAGATTCCCATGCGCCCACCCATCCTCCTCTCTTGGAGTAGAAGGAACATAGACTTCTTACAGCTTCTCTTTTCGGTACTCGCACACGCAGACTATAAGGCTCCCTCACAGCAGATAAAAACCAAACGGTCGTACCTCAATGCGTGAGGGATTTTGGGTACACTACACATCACATTAGGGATAGTGTTAGTCATGTCCATGTTAACGTCCCTTTCAATCTTCTAAAAAAGATGCAATACTCTGTGATTACCATTAGATGTCGGACTATATTCCCAGCATGTGAATCTAAGTAGATACAATCATCAGAAATAAAAATACACTGAGTAATGTATGTCATTTAAGCACTTGTGAATAACAAGAGACAGTATTCCTGCCATTGTGGAATGTATTCAGAGTGTGAGTGCCAGAATAGGATTGCGGACACTAGTCATACTTTTGTTTGGACATCTTGTCACTGGACAGACCATTTTTGTTTTTGGTTGAGGTAGGGACATTCCTCCTAGACTAGGAATAGTGATTTATTTTCCAACCCCGATTTCTTTTAAACAAACGTTTGTAGCCACAAACATGTCTCCTCTGTGTCCGCATCTCTTCGCTTGCTCATCAAAGAGATTAATGAAGATCACCAAGTATACTTGCTGGTGAAGATTGGAATTCTTTACCAAGAGACTGTGGAATGCGAACAGGATTAAATTCCAGTATAAATGCAAGAAATCTGAGAACGGAGAGCAGGGAATCCAAAAGAGAGCCCAGGAGTGGTGGTGGCATACCAAGATAAAAGGTATATCAAACCCCACCCAAAGGAGAGTTGACTGTCAAGAATTTTAAGGACTTAAATGTAAGAGGGCCAACTGCAAGAGAATACATTAGGAAAAATTGTAAAGGAGAAATCTAGGACATTGATGGGTCTCGCACTATCTGGAGTACCAGACTTATTAATATGAACCTTGTATAAATGTTGCAAGTTCCCTCCGAAGATTGGCTAACAGCTACAATATGGTTATCTTATGCAGATGATATTATTCTTAATCATATTTCTGTTGGTTTACAGCCTAGTGTAATCCTGCAGATACCTCACTAAAACTCTAAAGTCTCCTCCCAGGTGGCCAGGGGAAGGCAGACGCTTCCTGATCCCAACCCTGGGGGTGGTGTACTGATGGAGGATCACCTAGGTGGAGACAGGGCCCAGAGTAGTGAGGAGAATTCCATGGTATGCGAAACCAGGATCTTTCCTCAGAAGTGGATATTCTTACCAATATGCCAGAAGAGGTTATGGCCTATTGTCATTTTAATACCTCTCAACCTTCTTCTAAAACTAAGGTGGTAACACCTAAGGTTGTAAACCCAAACCTATGGTACTAAAAGAAAGAACCCTTCTGATCCCTAAAAGCAAAGATCTTCCTCAATATCAAGGCTACACTGCAAGGAACACCTAAAGTATTGTGTTCTCTACCACATCTTCTTCTAATAGAGTTAAAACTTACAGCCCCTCTGTTAAAAATATTAAGGGAATTAAATCTGCCATAAAAAATATACAAGAAGTGCAAAAAGGGCTGAAGACGCATGTAGAAGTAATGGACATGCAATTAGGCCTAACAACCTTTGCCAGGGTCAGGCAATTACCAGTAATGGCCTGCACCTGAAAATAATTGCCCCACCTAAGAGGTATAAAAGGCTGCAGCTGGAGAAGGAGCTAGAGCAGGAGCTGGAATAGTAGGAGAAGAGCACTAGGCTGGCAGTTCAAGAGAAAGTGTGATCACTTAAGGGACGCCGGTATGTGGAGAGAGCAGATTTCACCTGTAAGTTCTGAGGGTCCTGTGTTCACAAACCCTGCCTTACCGTGGCTGCACTGAGAGAGACGTGCTGAAAGTGAAGGTCTTCCCAGGTGTGTGCGCCTAGTGGCAGTAATTGCAGAGCCATGAACGTGCTGGAGCAAGAGGCCTGTAGCAAGGAGCAATCAGAGGGACAAAGGAGTGCAGGAGAATCCAACTTGGTGAGGCCAGACCGAAGACACCCGTGCTGCTGACAGGTGTGGGTCCCAAGTGTGCCTAAAACTGTAGTAGAAGAGGAAGTCAGGAAGTGGAAGCAGCCCGCAACTGCAGTATTCCTGGAGCTGGTGAGTGAAGATTGGCACTAGGTTCACTCATAAACCCTTGCCGGTAACTGTTACCGGCGCTAAAATGGCTTGTGTTAAACTAGAAGCAAGTCTAAACTGTTTGTCATTGTAAAAGCTATTCTTTACAATGGAAATGTATCGCACACACTTCTAGTACATGTTATAGCGCTCACGTGTGAAGAAATGCAGTTAATTTTCCATTGGCAAACTTTTAAATGTTGCCTGAGTGGTCTTGGTTGTCAAGACTTGACGGGAAGGATATTGACACCCCCTCTCTAACCACAGAAGCCAAAAGAGTTTGACCCTCTCACTGTGGTTGGCACGGGTTCCTGATGATAGAAATTACAGGTGACCACGTGGCAGTCAGTGGGGGAAGGCGGGATTAGGGAGAGGTTGTGGATGGGAAGGGGGAATTAGGGGAACCGGAAAGAGGGTTAGGGTAACAAAGTTGGATAGGTAGAGGAAATTGGGGAAAAACACACCTTGATACACTTGCATGCCCAGTTAGCGACCTGCTCTCTCCTAGTAGTAATCAAACCTGCCTGGAAAATACCTACTGCCTCCCAAAGTAACTACCAACATACATTTCTCAGACCACCTAGTACAGGGGTCCCCAACCTTTTGTGCGCAATGAGCAAAATTGGCATATCAAATTAAATGGTAAGCAACATCCATTTTTCGACGGAATATATCGGCGCACAGTTGGCGGACAAATTGTTTGCAACACAAATTAGAAATGTAACAAAATTAAAACTGCATATAGAACATTTAATTTGCAGTACTTAATAGTTATCTAGACCACGTGTTATTCTAGTCAAGAAAATGTGCAAGGCCATTAACTACATTTGACGTTAAGTGGTTGTTTACAAGGAATGTTGAGGAAATTGAGTGGTAAGTAGTACATTTATAAACATATAGGACCAGTCCAGCTGTTCAAAAATAGAGTAGGAGTAAATAAACATTACCAGGAGTTTCAGGTTCCCGAGCAAAATATTAGTGCAAATGTATGGACAGTAAAAATGGCCACAAACGGAGGCTGAGATTATGCCTAGGAATTTATGGCATCTTTAATGGCAAATGGTGCATTCCTAAGCATGCAAGATCGGCAATACTGTTCCACAGTCATTGATGACTGTATTGTGGATGTTTTTTTTCTTCAGGAATGTTATGAAATGTTACATTTCTTATTGATCAAAGAGTAAACACAATCCTCTTGAGTTCATTTTCCAATGGCCAGGGTAGGCACCACGAAGAAGATATCTGACAGCCAGAGAAGCTGGTTGGCGATGCCTATGCTCGAAAAAGAGGCATTCGAAAGAATTACTAATTCAGAAGAAATTAACATATTCTCTTAAAACTGTTGAACAGTTCAGAAGCCACAAAGGAAAGTCTTTAGGAGAAACTATCCAGGACAGAGCTATTGGCAAACCGTGCCCCCAAGTTGAGGAGTTCCAGGTTATAGAAAGGGATGCACCATGGTTTGATGCAGAATGTAGAATCTCGAAAAGAAAACTGAACCATGATTTAATGAGGGGTGTGTACACGGCTGGTCAGACTTATAGTTTCAAAATGGCATAAAAAATTGCGCTAAGACAAAAAAAGAATTTGAGAAAAAAATGGGAGCTTTTTTTGAAGGACACCAAATCGTTTTATGTTTATTGCTGTTGTCAAGACAGGCATTTTGCCATCCCCTTAGACAAGTATTTCTTGGACCACCAGCCCCTCAAGGTTATAGGCCAATTCGCTTACTGGACATTGGGGCTTATTACGAGTTTGGTGGCATCTCAACTGTACCGTTACTGCCACTTGGTCCAGCGGTATCACTGCCAGATTCCAAGTGGTGGTTTGGCGGTGTTAGTCCCCAATTATGGAGTTCGTAGCACTCCAGGGTGGATTTCGTCGGTATTTGATTGATAGAAACATAATGTGGCGGAATTTACATTTTATTGGAGTCTGTGACAAATCTGTGGATGCTGTCCCTTCTCCCCTATGGGGGAGACCATTCCCAAGCGGCCAGGGTGGTACGTCCTCGGTACAATAGTTCCCCTGAGGGTGGTGCACAGGGAGAAAATCACATGGGAGAGGAAACCCCTCCTGGGACTAGGAACAACCCTACCCTGAGAACGCAATATACTCGCCAATCACCAGACCCCAGGACCCCCCATTCCTATGACCCAAAGAACAACCCCTTCCCTAGATAAGTACTGTGACTATGAAGAGCACAACTGACCCAAGGGAGATCAAGGTTAGAAATACTGAGAAGAGGAAGAATGGGGAAGAGTTGAAAGATATGTTATTGACAACCACTGAGACAAATAAGATGCATGGAGGAATGTAGAGTGTTCTGCATAACCAACATGAGCATTCTAGACAACTTGGAATAAGTACTGGGATGAAGAGGAGGAGCGGAGGCATGAAGAGTTCTCCTAAGAACCACAATGAGCAGTCTAGTTGTTGCTGGCTGCTCATTGGTCAATGCATAGTAGAAAAGGATGAGGGACTCAGGAAGAAGTTGTCTAGTCCTCCATGAAGGAGCTGCAGGAGCCAGCACGGTGCAGGAAAGTGCAAGGAAGCACTCCAGGATGCCAAGAGAGGAGCTGGAACTACAAGGGCCAGTCCACAGTGGAAGGACCGAAAGGCGAGCTGGCAGAGAGAAGCTCCTGGTGTTCCTGCAGACCGGGAAGTGCGTGAAAGGAAGACCACGCTGTCCTGGGAAAGATTGACACTGCAGTGTTCCTGGGCAGACCAGAGCCCACTACAAAGGGAAGCACTCAGGCTGGCTGGTGGGAAACTAAGACGGTGCAGTCAGCATCTTAATAGTCACAGTAGCTGGCAGGCATGTGAACCATGTCTGTCCCCCAACAAGAGAAACTTAAGGGTCTGGGACCCACCAAACGAAAGCAACATGAGTCCTCTTCCTTGTGGCGGTACTTGGGAGGAAAGGGCTCCCAGTACCCACACACAAAGAAGGTGTCTGGGACCCACTACACGAGAACCACACAAGTCATCTTCCTCGTGGTGGTACATGGGAGAAGAGAGCTCCAAGTACCCTCACGCAAAGAAGGGGGGTTTGGGACCCACTACAGGAGAAACACACAAGTCCTCTTCCTCGTGGTGGTACTTGGGAGAAGAGGGCTCCCAGTTCCCAAACATAAAGAGAGGTCTGGGGCACAATCCCATGAGAAGAAGGGAAACCACAGAGTAATTTACTAAGGACCATACTTGGCAAGGAAGTGAACCAAGTTGGCCCAAGCAGAAAGAGAGAAAGGCAGAGATCTAGGACCTACAAGAGAAGGAACCAGGGCAAAGGAGTCATTGCCCCTGGCTGTGGTCCAATAAATAGAGTTGCCAAGAGAAGGAACCAGGACAAGGGAGTTGTTGCCCCTGGTTGCTACGAAGTTTGTGCAACAGAGAAATATCTAAGAACTTTATGGAACTTTGTTTTACATTTAAGAACTTTGGGTTTGGAACCTGTGTTATTTGGAACTCTTTGATTGGATCTACAACCTATTCTTCTGAATTAAGAAGACATTTTGTTTTTTATAGGTTAGTAAATAGTGTGAGGGATGGAAATAGGCTTCGGACTTGTGACAGTGGACTATTTACTTTAGACAAGACATACTGGCATTTTCCTTAGTTTTGGTTGAGGAAGGGAAACTCCTCTTAGCTTTAGGGAAAGGCAGGAGTGAGTTCCACAGTCCCCCACCCTTTTTACTTTCAATAAAAGTATATGTCAATCAACATGAGCCCACTGTGTCCGAGTCCAACTTCTACATTCTTACAGGTCACTAATGGTTTTTTAAGTCTTATCCAACGTGATACGCAGACATCTCAACATCTGTCCAATATACAAGATTGTGGAATTATACATTGTTTTCCAACACCAATAAAGATGTCAGTTGGTCCCAATGTATTCCTTTTGGATGTTGATTCTAGTACTTCTCTTAGGAAAGTTAATCCATCCTCCACCTGAAGGGTTCACTATATAGCATGCTTCCTTATGCAGAAGACACAACTAATTCGGCCTTGCCCCTAGCAGGTCTCCAACAGGGCCTGCTAAACACAAGTTACTATTTTGGGAATTACAGTTTGAAATTAAATATAATAAAAACAAAAAGTATGGTGTTCAGGCAAAGGGTGAAACCTTGTAGATAGTTTTAAATGAATGTAGAGATGAAGGGGCAGTCTCATTTTTACCTGAGCCTACTCTTCTGAAAGAGCAGTGCTTGCGTCAGTCATTTTATCATTTTAAGAAGATAGCTGAAAAGGCATCATTAATGATTAAATGGCTTTTTACATTGTTATTTCAGGTTTGCTGCATCCTGATTTTAGAAGTTGGAGGTATATAAGACAAAGGTCTGCTCCATGATTTTAAGGCCGCAAAATCTAGCATGGTTAGAACTGTCATTTCCTGGAGAGGTTGCAAAATAAATTCCTGTGCCAAATAGCAGGTCTCTCTGCAGATACACCTGCTAGCCCCTTGTGAGCCGAATTGGGGGTGTTCAATTTGAAAGTGTCAGGCCAGTTAAGAATGTTCCTTATTTTTTAAAAGCACATCTGGGATTTTCTGCTAATCAAAGTGAATTTCAGTGCAAGTGCAATTGTAGCCTCCCCTGGTGAAGAGAAATACTTGTGGTTATAGGCGGTTGTAAGGCACTGTCCATTTGGATAGGGATGCAATATAACTACATTTGGTACATTAAGCGACCTCAAAATAGCTCCAAAAGCTAGAGCGTGTCCAATGGAAAAAGAGTCAGATGTCCAAAATATACATAAGCTGCCCACTTTAGGCTTATATACAGACTTACGTACACATATAAGATGGCAAGGAGAAATATGTCAAATAAGATCCCCAGAATGCAGGAGGCTGGTGGTAATGGTATGTTTAAATGTACCCACTCCCCAATAAATTGAGAAAGTGTGCAGGAGGAAGCACAAAGTGCGCTTGCAAAATAGGAGTCAAAGATTTGGTTAATTTTCTGTTCGTTTGCTGTTGTTTCTCTGTTTTGCATAAGCGTGGAATGCATGGAAGCTATGTTATATATAATTAATAGTAATGTTCAGACTTGTATATATAGCAAGTCTGATTATGTTAAAGTTGCTTTTTTTATTTTGGGCTTGTTCTGTGTGAATTGTATGAAAAATATGAAACATGTTTTTAAATGTTGCTGACTTAATGGAGAAATACGATTAAATGTGAATTAGTACTTCAGGTCATTACATGGTAGCCTTTAAAGATCACTTCATTGGGCCTTTGGAGGTTACCTCCTGAGAATTATTTGGGAATGTTATGGCAAATGGTGTGTATTAAAGCTCCAGAAGGCTGGTGAATTGGTGAAAAAGTGGTTAGGAATAAAAATAATACCTTTCTCAATTATTTGGAGCCTATGTACTCTGCCAAAAAGGGATTTTACACAAGACGTTGTGGCAAACATTGGTCAAACCTTTGAGCATTTGATGACCACTTCATGGAGGGGTGTGGTGGTGTTAACTGAGTATTTAAATCAATTAATTGACTTGTTAGTTTCAACCTATTAACAATAAATCAATTGGATTGGAATACAGGGCAATTAATTATGAAAAATGTGGCATGCATTTACCGTATCTGCCCATTAACCATGTGCTAGATGGGCAGGTTATCAAACGATTACCATTTTTCCGCTAGGACACTATGTAATAATAAATACAGGAGACACCAAAATGAATATTGTCGATAAATATACATGGTGGGATCAAACACAAACCTCACTTGTACAGAAAGTGTGCATGCACATTATTTAATAAAGGAAAGTCGGGTATGCATACCACCTCCTTGTCCATTATGCTCATACTAGTTGTACCAAAGAACAGAATATGCCAATTTTCTCCATGACACAAACATGGTTCAAATATTGTACTTATTAATACATTTGTCAGCTGGGCAAAGTAACTGGAGATGACAGGGTTTTAGCAATGACACTACCATAACAAGTAAGGACATTTACTGAAGAATTATGTGCATGGTGGCACCAAACAAATCTTGCATGTATAAAAATAATCCAGCTGGAAACACAGCGGCTCATTGGCCAACATTCTTGCACAGTCCAGGACTCTGTCCTGACTACAGTGCTACTGAGGTCTCATCCATTCAGCACCTCCTTCTAGGCCTTCACACAATGGCCCAGGGCAACTGGCGAGCAACAATTTAGGGTGCCGTGAGCAACATGTTGCTCCCGAGCTACACGTTGGGGATCCCTGACCTAGTACATAAGCATTAGCGACTAGGAATTCAACATGATGCACCCCTTATTGGGAATTGAGGCAACAGAATGAACTTGGCAACATAATGAAATCCCCTCATGATTGACAAAAACACATGACCCGTTAGGCAAGATGTAACATGAAAGACACACAACACTCAACATGAAGCGAGTGACAGAAAACGTTCCCCTACGCTGCTACTTTCACATGCTCCCACTAATAACCATGCTTTATTCCACACGATTGTTCAATGCAGTTCAGATCCCGTAAGTACCCAAAAACACTTAGAAGGAAACATCTTTGAAATCGAGCACATAGTAAACGTAGCGCATACTCAACTGAAGTCCGGGTGCCCCCTGAGTCCACCAGGACGCTGTAGAGTACGCCATAGTTCACCAGAGCTAGCGCTGTCACTGCTGCGTAGCCCGGATCCTTAACACTGTTTCTCCCAGTTCCAGCCCCCATCTTCAGCTGGTGTCGTCGTACCTCACTCTGCATCCGACAGTGCCGAAAATCAATAATAATCTGCACTTGGCATGGGCACAACAGCGGTCTTTATGCAGGAAATGCCTGTGTAATGTGCGCAGATCCACACACACCGAGGGACATCTGGGAATTGTAGTTCACGGTCTGCCGCTTGTACCAGCCCCCAACCATTTTCCTGACAGTACCTCTTCTTCCAGGAGCCTTCCCCGGGCCTGATTTTCCCGCATTTCTAATATGAAATTGTCTCACCAATGTTGGTGCATGCAATGACTCCTCCGGTTCCCATGAGCATTCCTCCAAACCATACCCCAACCATTCCACTAAGTATAACTGACGCTGATGCCTCCTTCTCAAATCCATCTGTCTTACTTCATACTCAGCTTGTTCAACCTTTATGACGGCTGGTGGCCACATGGTAGTGACCCCTGGAGCTGCAGGTTTAAGCAGAGTCACATGGAACATGAACGTATCTTTAAATTGTCAGACAATCATAAACACATCGCTGTTTGCAACCCACATTTCTCAATTTCTTACGGACTAATAAACTGAGGTGCAAATTTGCAAGGCCCCCACCAGTTGTAAGTTCAGAGTGGACAACCACATTTTATCCCCCACCTTGTATCTGGGAGCATCTTGCCATTTCTTCTCTGCTTGCACCTTGTATGCGGCCTTAGCCTTCTCTAGATTGTGTCGTGCCTTTCGCCTAACGTCGACGCAGCTGTTTATGCTCTTGAAGGGCCGGAACCTGAGTTACTTCAGGCAAGGTTTCCAGAATCATGTTCTGCTCTTGCCCGTAAAGGCACTCATTGGGACCCATACCTAATGATGGATGTTCTGTGTTATAAGTAATCTCCGCCAGCCACAAGGCTCACACCCATGATGTCATACCATCCCCTAAATAGCACTGAATGTATTGCTTCAACGTCTGATTAACTCTCTCCATCTGCCCATCTGTTTGGGTATGATAACTGGTGGACACCGCACAACTTATTCCGAACATAATGTAAAAGGCACACCATAACCTTGAAGTGAACTGTGGTCCTCTGTCCAAAGCAATACTTCACAGTAATCCATGTAACCTTACAATATTTAGCAAAAACAATTCAGCCAATTGTCTAGCACCAGGGATTCTTATACTTGGAATTAAGTGAGCCTGCTTGGAAAAGTAATCTACCACCACCCGTACTGTATCATGTTTGTTATATCTTGGGAGATCTGTAATAAAATCCATGAAGATGTGCGTCCATGGACTCTCGGCAGTAGGCAAAGGTTGTAACAATCCCATTCTTATGGAATGATCTGCCTTACTTCGCATACAAGTCTCACATTCCTGAAAGTACCTATGAAGATCTTTCTGCATATTGGGGCCCCAAATGTATTTCTCCAACATACACTTGGTCTTTCGCTCCCCAGAGTGTCCCGCCAATGGTCATTTATGACACCAGAACAACACTTTCTCTTGTAATTTAAAAAAAAATTTGTAAAGCGCACTAGCAGCCCAGAGGCATTGAGGCGCTGGTGCAAGAAAGTGTCTTAGTTAGAGGATACTTCTTCGCTCAGGGTTACAGTGAGCGTGGAGCTTACAGTGTAGAGGGCAGATGATTACATACAGGTTACATTTTTAAATTTAAGGGTGATTACCGGTTACATAATCAACATTTCCTTCGAAGTTACAATGCATGTTGAGTAGAAGCAAACAGTATAGGCATTGTTAAATTAATAGCAGAGTTTTTATGGATTTCCTGTGTATGAGTCTATAGTTCTAAAATGGGTTGGTAGGGAGTTCCAGTGAGTAGCTGCCATAACAGGGAAGCTAGAGCCTCCTGCACAAATTCTTAGGGTCTTGGGAATGGTGATGCGGTTGGTGTATGCGGTCCTAGTGGGCCTGCCTGTGACCGGTTTGGTGATTTTCTGTGATGAGTACCAGGAGGCAGTGTTGTGGATGCACTTATGTGTGAGGGCGAGAGTTTTAAAGATGATACGCTCTTTGATGGGAAGCCAATGAACTTGTTTTTTGGTTGCAGAAATGTGTTCCCTCTTGGAAATGCCAGTGGCGGCCCGGAGGGTGTTATTCTGGACAGTCTGTAGTTTACAGATGTTTTTTGAGGAGGTGCCTGCTAGGAGGTTATTACAATAATCGAGCTATATAAGCTAATAACCTTTCTGCTATATTATACTGACCCCAGCGTCCTATCGGGCATGGGTGCATAGAGGCATCAGACAGAGCCAACACAGAGCCGAGCTACGTACCCTGGTGGCGGAAATGTTTCCATAGAACAGCTGCACTTGGATAGGTGTAGCCCCTGTGTTTTTTTTCCCTGGGCCGGTTGAGCACAATATTATAATCTCTCCAGGAATGGACTGACAGCACCCCACCATCCCAGACCAGCTGCTCTGGTGGGGCACTGAGAAACCTGCAAATAAAAAAAGTTATCAATTCAGGAGATGGGCTACACCCTGAGTTCTTGGAAGACTAAGGACACAGACACCAGAGTGCATATTTTATAGAGACCCAAACAGGGCCCCTCTTAATTAAACACACACTTTTTCTTGAAACCTAGACCCTAGGATTCCCCTGGTGTGAGATCCATCTAAGCAGGGAACGGTTGGTCGGCTCACCCTTCCTTGTAGGGGTCTCGGGGACCGCAAGGATGGGCTTGCCACAACCAATCCCCTTCCTAAACTCAGGTACCACCCACATGGAGAGTGAGGCCAGAAGATGGCCTCTGCGGGTGGTCCCGTCTGACTTTTCCGTGTCGATGGGAACGGGCCGAATTCCCCAGCGCTCCTGGGTTTGGCTCCGGCCATGTAATCCCACGCGTGGATACTTCTTATCTTCTGTCTTTTTATCATTAAGGTACTCGGTCCTCAGGAGTCAGGCTCCTCCCCGGCACAAGTCGACTTCTACAGTGTCCAGCAGGTGTCCATCCTGCGATGGGCTCTTTCCAACTAAATACCCCCACGCCCTCTGCCTACGTTGCCTTGGTCCAGACCACGGCTGGCAAGCTTTCACTGCGTGCCATGCGCTCTCTTCGAGATCTCTGAAGAACAGACTAGCCGCCTAAAGGACTTCGTCTATCATCGATCCAAGCCCAAGTTAGGGTCGATCTTTTCCAGCGCACCCCGCAAGGGAGACTCCTTCCCAAGGACTCGCCTGCGCGGGAGGGACCGCTCAGGTACTCATACCAGCACTAGTACTGAGGCTAAATCAGCTACCGGCCGGCAGGCCGAGGGGTCAGTGGATACTCCCAGTGACAGTGCTAGGGGACTGGAAAGTTCTTTTACCAGGTCTTCACCCAAGGGGCCACGCCGTAATACGGCAACATGTCCAAGGGGGCGCCTATACGCAGTTTTACTGGCAGATCCGCTGAGGGCGAATCGCCTACCAGGCCTCTGCCTGAGGAACAGGGTAGGCCCCATTATCCACACTCAAGAGTCCTGGGCGGGGCCCAGTGAGCCGAGCAACATGAAGCAGGCACTTGGAAGGCAGCTGGACAAAATGGCTGCCGTGCCAGACATTCCTGACATCCGCCTGATAACGCACCAAGGCAGGGAGCAGGTGGAGGAAGGTGTCTCAAGGTGGGACTGGTGTCGGCCAGGTATGTGGCCTACAGCCTACCCTTCATTTGTGCAGGACAGGTTCCTGCTGCGTCTGTATGGGCAGGGCACTCAACGGCTCCAGCAGCCTCACGCTACCCCGTCAATATCACCTACCACCCCTCAGGCCTGTGAGGACAGATTTTTTTAAAGGTTCCTCAGGCTTATGAAATCTCCTTGGATAGGGTCATCCTCAGGGATGCCATTAGGGATGTGCTCCCACCAATGGCCCTGGAGCCGCAGGCCCCAGTACAGCCGCCCCTGGCCCCTGTTTAGCCTCAGCCGCCCGCTCCGGCCCCCCAACCGATAGTGCAGGCGGTTCTGTATCATTCTCCGCTACATTCCGCAGCAAGAACAGGGATCCCGATGCAGATGGACGTGGTTGCCTTGGCCAAGAATGGCTGGCTCAAGCCCCTCTCGGTCCAGCTGGTCAATCGACGCCTGGACGGCAAGTACAGGCAGATGGAGGGGGATAGACTCTTGCCATTGGCCCACCCTCAGCCGCACTCTTCAGTGATCGCTGCGGCATCACTATACTCCAAGCCTCAGTCGTCCTTGGCTTCTTCCTCCGCGGTGCTGCTGGGCAAGAAGGAGAAGATCTTGGAGGCATACGGGAAGAAACTATATTCCAAGGCATCCCTGCATCTTTGTCAAGCCAACACGGATGCCATGCTGGCAGCCGTTAACCAGAGGCTTTTGCGGGAAGTTGTGGATTTCCTCCCAGACCTTCCGGCGCAGAGCCAATCACGATTCAAGGTGGGACTGGCATAGGCCAAGATGGTGGCACAAGACGACATGGAATCCACTGTGGCCCACATTGGCACCTCTGGCCAGGCCATCTGCATTGCCATGGACATGAGAACAGCCTGGGTCTGTGCTACTAAATTGCACCCGGATGTCTAGGAACGCATCTTAGACCTTCCGTTCGAAGGGGATAACCTCTTCCACTCCACCACGGACGAGGAGCCGAACAAAAAGAAAAACCACTCAAACTACCAAGTCTTAATCCATCCTTACAAAGACCATGCCCAAAGCGTACACCAAGTCACAGCAACGCTTGGACAAAGGGCGTACATACGGAGCGATCCGTGGCTTCCAAGAGCGCAGGTCCAGGCAGATATCGGCGCAAGCAACAAAAAGGGGGGGTGGGGTTAAGGGCTTTTTCCATTCCCCCTCCTCCGCAAAAGCCTAGGAGGGAAAGAAGGTATGACACGCCCTCCGAGTCCACATGTCTCCAGTGGGGGGGCAGGCTTGCTCTCCATGCACATTTATGGCACCAAAATTTCACAGAGCCCTGGATCCTCTCGGTAGTATCCATGGGGTACCGCCTCCCTATCCCTGCCTCTCCTCCCTCTTCGCATCCACTCCCACAGTTTGGGTGAGCAAATCTTTTGGGCAGAGATCCGGTCGCTCGTCGAGATCCAGGCAATGGAGGAAGTCCCAGCCTCCCAGCGATGCTTGGGCTTTTGCTCCCGGATTTTCGCCATTCAAAAAAAGAACCAGGTGCGCCTGAGAGTTGTGCTCGGCCTTTCCACCCTCAACCTCTCGCTACCTTTTCAAAAATTCAAGAAGGTTGCGCCAGCTTTGATAGTGAAGACATTGTGCAAGGGAGACTGGATGTGCTCCCTGGATCTGAAGGACGCATACATGTGCGTCCCAATCAGGCAGCCTCATCGTTATTTTCTACGATTCAGGATCATGGGCTACCATTTCCAATACAAGGTGCTTCCTTTCGGCCTCAACTCATCCTCCAGGTTCTTTTACCAGGCTGATAAACAGGGTGGCGGCCCTCCTCAGGTCACAGGGCCACCACACCTACCCGTACCTCGGTGACTGGCTCTTCCAGTCGACCTCTCAGGAAGCGGTATACCACACTTCCCACGCTCTTATGAACACACTGCACGAGCCGGGGTTTTCACTCAACCTCAAGAAATCGCAGCTGCAGCCTACGCAGAGGCTGACCTTCTTGGGGCTCATCTGGGACACATGCTCCGAGAAGAAGGTTTTTCCTTCAGAGGACAAGATCACGGCCATCAAGAGGTCCACGGCACACTTCCTCAGCAGGGAAGTGACCTCAGAATGGTGGTACCAACACCTACTGGGTCTCATGACAGCAGTCCTCTTGCCCGTCCCCACCACAAGACTCAGGATAAGGAGGATACAGCTGCACTTTGCTGCATCTTGGAACCAGGAGCGAGGCTCCCAGTCAGAGATGATCAACGTTCCTCCGTCGCTTCACCCAGACCTCACATGGTTGTCAAGGGACTGCAACCTGCGGACGGGCAAGCCTTCCCGGCAACCTACCCCACAGGTCACCATCACCACGGACTCCTTTCGAGGGTTGGGGGACCGCCCTGGACAACCACTGCGTCCATGAAAACTGGACCCGGCAGGAGTAGGAGTACCACATCAATTGGCTGGAACTGAAGGCCATCTGGCTGGCAAGCAGAGCTTTCCTTAGAGTGATCGAGGGCAAGGTCATCCTCATTCAGACAGACAACTCCACCAGCATGTTCTATGTCAACAAGCGGGGAGTTACCAGATCCCCCATCCCCCACTGTGCAGACTGGCTGTCACCATGTGGGAATGGGCCCTGGAGAACATCTACCTCACGGCCTTCCACCTGCTGGGGGAATCCAACCTGGAGGCAGACAGGCTCAGCAGACTGGGAGCAGACAACTACGATTGGCAGTTGAATGACCAAGTACTGCAGAAGATCTTCTACAAATGGGGACACCCCCAGGTGGACCTCTTTGCCTCCTGGGACAACAGGAAGTGCCAACTGTTCACCTCCTGTCAGGGCCCGGGCTCCCTGGGAAATGCATTCCAGATTCAGTGGGATGGAATGACAGCATACACCTTCCCGCCCACACCGCTGATACACAGGGTGATATGTCAGATCAAGGATTCTCGCCACTTCAGCATCATTCTAATAGCACTGTGGTGGCCAGCCAGGCCATGGTTCTCGGAGCTGTAGAGCCTCTCTGAAAGGCCTCCCATTCGCCTTCCGACTGGCCCAACACTTCTTCTGGCGCAGCAGGGGGGAAGGTAGAAAGGGGGGAGGGTCATTCTCCAACATGGGGTCTGGCATGGATTCACATGCTCATGAATATTCCCCGTCGTCAGGCTGGGAATCCTCGGTAAAGAAAAAATCAGTTTGATTCTGAACTCTCTTTCTACTAATAACCAATCACTGGTCTCTGGGTCATACTGCCCCCAGCCAATGACTGCCCTCTACCTAAGCCCCTCCTCTGGCAGCCATCTTCAGATTCTTACCGCATGTTCAAGTGTTGGGAGTCCTCGTGCTTAGCTCTCGAGCTTTTACTGCGTATTGCGTTTTTCCTAAGAGTTTACTCTTATTTTTTCGGTCAATTCAAGCCTCAAGCTCCACAGTTTTTTTCCCATCAACGGGGACCCGTTTTGGAATTTTCTATGCCCCTCAAGGGCAGATTTTCGTCAAATTTCCCTTCTTGGAGGATTCCGGAAGTCCTTTGAGGCCTACCCCGATTTGGACATGGCCCAGGACAAAGGAGATTCGACGCCTACTCGATCCAAACTGTTCAGGAACTGCCCAGGATGTGGATTACAGAATGTCTTCAAGGAAGATGAGCACTCCCGGTGCCTCTACTGCCTTCACAACGACAAATTGCTGTGGAAAAGGATTGTGCGTTCTGTAAGAACATGTCATGTCCGCCCGGACAATGAAGGACCGTCATACTTGGCTCACTAACTGGCTGGAGGGAAAGAGCCCAGCAGCAGGTGAGAAGAAGAGGTCCGTGCGGTCTTCTAAGACCTTTGAGGGCGCTCTGGCGACGGGGGCCCAACAAAAGGCTAAATACTGCGAGTCCGCGGGCACCAGGAGCGCCGCTGGTGCGGGCTCCTCGGCTGCCAGGCAGGGCGCAATGTCACCGACGCCATCATCCACGAGCCAACGCTCTGGCTCGGTGAAAAGGAAGTCGGAGAACCCGGGTAAGCTTCCCCAGTCGATCCCGATGGAGACAGCCAAGGGGGAGCGCGCGAGGCGTTAACCCCCCCCCACGGTGAAGGTCGTGAACGTCCAGATTCACCCGGCTAAGGCCTCGATCGAAGGATTCGTGACGGCCCTGGTGAAGCCTGTGGAGACTACCCCAGTGGAGACGACCCCCGGGGCTAGAGTTTCCCTGCCGCCCAGGAGGGAAACGTCTTTTCAGCCTATCGAGAAGACCCCCTGTGAAACCCCTGGATGAGAAAGAGGGGGGGGCACGGTAGCCCTGACTGACACAGATGCCACCTCTGAGGATGAGCTGGCTGACATCATAAAGATCCTGGACAAGAAGTTCGAGGAGGCCAGAGCCTACGGGAGGGATCTCGACGAGGCGGACGTATAGAGCGACGGTTGGGCCGACGAGGAACCGCAGACCATCGAGGATGCGGAGGAACCTGCGCTCCAGCCTTCGCTCCCGTAGCAACCGATGCCACAAGACAATTCAGGAGCAATCTTTATAGCGTCGTAGACTGTGTACGGAGATAAGGACAAGGTTCCCCTTACCATCAGGGAGCCTGTCGAGCAAGCGGAGGCGACTCCATCCTCCACCTCCCTTCCGAGGGATGAGACGGGGCGGAGACGGCAACGACGGGGACGGACGACGACGGTGGTGACCACGGGACGGATCTCCCATCACCTCCTGCCTGGGCCTCCCTCTTCCCCCGACAAAATCGGCTCCTTTCACGCCATGATCGCCAGGGCATCTGAGCTTTTCCAGCTATGCCCCGAAGAGCAGAAGAAGGAAGGGTTCCTCTACCAACGACGGTAGGCCAAGAGGAAGACCGTCCTCTAGTCACCTTACTAGACGACATCTGGTAACGAAGGACTATCCCTTCTGAAGAACCCGTCCACGACCCTGGCAAAGAGGGACAGGTACGAGAAGTAGTACCGGGTCCCGGACTCCGCTCCTATGTACCTCCGGGCACAGCCGTCCCCGGATTCGGCCGTCTCCGCGGCAGCCAAGAAGAAATCGGCAGGGGCAACGGCATCAACTTCCACTTCCCCGCCGGACGCCGAGGGGAAGAAGCAGGATGCCATGGGTTGACTGGTCATCTCGTCGGCAGCAATGACCATCAAAGCAGCCAACGCCCTCGCGATCATGGCACACTACGACATGGAGTTGTGGTTCAAGATCGCTCCCATCCTGGACTTCCTCTCAGATGACAAGAGGGCGGAAGCCCTTGAAATCCTGCAGAAAGCTGAGGTGGTGTCAGACCTCGCCATCACGGTGGCCGCGGACATCGCTGATACCGGCTTTCGCCAGATGGGCAACAGCGTTTTGCCTTCGCTGGCACGGTTGGCTCAGGGCCACTGATTTCCATCAGGACGTGCAGACCAGGGTACTGGACATGCCCTTCGACAGGATCAACCTGTTCGGCAAGGCAGTGAACGAGTCACTGCAGGGCATCAAGGCGGACTCCGAGACAGCCCGGGCCTTGGGTTCTCTCCTTCGACTGCTGTCTTTTCGGACCTCCGGAGGCAAGTCTCAAGGTGTCTCCAAAGAATTCGGCAACAGTGCCTCATTGTACCACCAGGCATCCCGCTCCTTGTCGCAGGAAGACTGCAGAGGCTGCAACAAGACAGAAGGACATCGTCGTCGTCACCAAGGAGGCCAAGGTGGCAAGGCATCGGCGAAACAGGACTGAACCAGCTGTGATGTCGGGCCCCCACCCAAGCACCCCGGTGGGAGGCCGGCTGGCGATGTTAGTCAGCGTGTGGGAGTCCATCTCCACCGACCGTTGGGTGCTGGACACCCTGGCCAACAGGCACTCCCTGGAATTCCAAAGAAAGTGTTCCTGTTTCCCACCTGTGGCCAGGAAAGAAAACCATGTGCCACAGCTGCTTGTGGAGGTACGAGCAATGCTGAGGCAAGATGCAACGGCTGTTGACCATGGATGTAGCCAGGGTGAGGTCCATCAAGTTCCTGCTCGGCATGATGTCATTGTGCATCTACCTCTTGCGTATGTGCAGATTGTGGATGTTCCCATTGCAGGAGTTCCTCGACACCAGTGGATGCAAGCGCCGGGCAGCTTCGAAGACAAGATCTCCCTCCACGAGACTTTCCGCCAAGCAATCTGGTGGTGGAGCAACCGCGCGCATCTAGCGGCGGGCACGGACTTCCAGACCCCGGCACATCAGGGAACGGTGACGATGGACGCCTCCCTGGAAGGATGGGGAGCACACACCAGAGATCTCCACGCAAGAGGACTTTGGCTCCCGGAGAAGAGGTCGCTAAACATCAACGTCCTGGAGCTCTGAGCCATGTTCTGGGCCCTCAAGTCGTTCCTCCCATCCCTCAAGGGCAAGGTAGTGAGGGTCTTCACCGACAACATCACCACAATGTTCTACATCCGGTTGCGGGTGGGCACCGGATCCCCAGCCCTATCCAAGGAAGCACAGGATCTGTGGCACTGGGACGTTGCCCACTGGATGTCCCTGGTACCCTTCCATCTGGCAGGAATAAAGAACACCATTGCCGACTCACTCAGCAGGGAGCTGCGCTCTTGCCTCGAGTGGGAGCTTCGGCAGGATCAAGTGGATTTCCTGTTCCGACGATGGGGCAATCCCCAGATCGATCTATTCGTGACGGCAACGAACACCAAGTGCCGGAGGTTCACCAGCAGGTTTCCCCAGCTGGGGAGCATGGGCGACGCATTCTCATTCCCCTGGGACGGCCTGTTCCTGTATGCATTCTTGCCGTTGCTGCTGCGACTCATCAGTCAAACCAGACGGTCCCGGTGCAGGATGACCCTCGTTGCACCGGCGTGGCCGAGGCAGATATGGTTCCCAGACCTTCTGGACGTGTCGATTTCTCCCCCCCCCCCCCCCCCAGTCAAACTGCCGACGGATGCGGATCTTCTCACCAGGCAAGGAGGCGCCATCTTCCCATCACGACCCAGGATCGCTGAACCTGCAGGCCTGGCTACTGCAGTGCTAGAGTTCGGAGGGTACGATATCCCCGCGGACTGCAAGGAGGTGCTTGCAAAGGTCAGGGCGTCCTCGGCTCTTAAGTGCTATGGACACAAATGGAAGAGGTTCTTAGTCTGGTGCCATGCACACAAGATCAACCCTCCGCGGATTACTGCCCCTCAAGTGCTGCCGCTGGCCAAGGCGGGGCTGGCACACGCCTCCATCAAAATCCATCTGGCGGCAATCTCCCGTTACACCAGAACTCCAGGGCGGTCATCTCTGTGGTCTCGTCTGCTGAAGGAGTTCATGAAAGGACTGTTCCGCTTGTTCCCGCCGGTGAAGGCTCCGGCCCCTGCATTTGGCACCGTTGAAGTTCCTATTGTGGAAGACAGCGTTTCTTGTGGCCATCTCCTCCGCACGACGAGTGGGAGAGATCCAGTGTCATGATGCCTACCTCCAAGGAGCCAGGTCCGACCCAGCGACCCCAGAGGCAGGCATCATTCCCCCCAGGGAAGTGCCAGCGGGCCCAAGCTGGGGCCCTTTGGACACAGTCCTGGCGCCTTAGGCGCCAGGCTCATGTTAGACCCCTGTCCTGGCGCCTTAGGCGCCAGGCTCATAAAGCTAGACATGTGTTCAAGTGTTTTAATGTGCACTTACCTGATGCAGACCATGCTGCTACATCCAGGCCCTCTTGAGGCCTGAATGGAACTACTTTACCTGTGGGACTACTTTCCACCTGGGTGTGGTCAGGGAAGGATACATATCTGGAACTTCTTCCAAAGCTATTTAAACCACGCCCGATCAGCAACTCACGCTTCGCGTTGTTCTGCTCCTCGCAGCTGGACGCTCACCGTGTCAGCTCCTGCATCTGGACTTCAGCCACGCCTGTCAGCATCCTGGGTCGCCTGCAAGGGGAGATAAGAGAGAATAGGAGAGAAAGAAGACCTTACCTGCTAAAGCTGCATCACGGAGACATCACACCTACGATCCTGAAAGGGAAGACATCATTTTAAAAGCATTTCGCTTCGATCGCTGCAGCGCTGCATTTCACTCACCTTTCCTGGGCGCCTCCATCTTCAGCAGCGATCATCCGGATCCGCACCCACTTCCCTGAGCCTAGAGAGAAAAAGACAAGAAATCAAGGTGAGAGAAGGAAGGGAATAGGAAAGGCTCAGTTTCCTTCTAAGACTTACTTGTTGGGTCATTCCCATTTCATTTCGGGTCCTGCCGCTTCCTGGCATTCCGGACCCTCCCCTATGGGGGAAAAAAGACAAAGACATTGAATGAGCGAATGCAAAGACATTACCTGAACGCTCATCTAGAACTTACCTGTCATTTACTGGAACTGCACGTTTCACTTCGGGTCGGCGCCATATCTCCGGCATTCCGAACCCCGGCCCCTAAGGGGAAAAAGACATAAGCATTAGCGCTTGCTGCAAAAAGACAATGAACATTATTATTAAGCTTGAACTTTTGAACTTGCAACAGAACTCTTACAACGCCTCACCTGAATAGTCAAGCTTATTTTGAACTCCCATCAAACCTCAATCCAGTGAAGTAACTGGGTTTCAACGTGCCCCTGCATCAGAAGCAGGATGGAGAACTCATCCTTCCAGACCCTAAGGTGAGACTTCACGGGGAATCGTGGAAGGGTATCGTAGAGGGTTGGAAGGGAGTGGGAGGCTTGAGCATTATTCCGTCAGTAGGTAATACTCCCTTTTCACGCACAGGGGAATATTCCTGCGAGCCTGGAAAGCCAGAGTAGAGGGGCCCTTCCTGTCCATCTTCAGAGTCCTGCGCTTCACCATTGAAGAAGCATCAACACTCGAAGCCAGACCTGCGCCTCCGTGGGAATCATGTGAGCGTGACATCCAGTCCCTCTCTTGCAAACCTCCGTACATGACATTCCACGAGACGAGGGTAGTGCTGACGACGCACCCCTCCTTCATGCCCAAGGTGCAGTCGGACTTCAATCCCAATGAGCCCTTGGTGTTACCCGTTTTCTTCCCGTTGCTTTCGTCGCTGGCTGAGAAGACTTTGCACTCGCTGGATGTGGCTAGAGTGCTGAAGTTCTACGTGGACTGTACGAAGAGTCTTCGTAAGACATCACAACTGCTTGCGAACTTTGGACCTGTGAACCAAGGGAAGGCCCTCTTGAAGGCTTCCATTTCCAGATGGCTCTCCAGCTGCATCATGCACTGTCACCGGTTGGCAAACCGACCGTTGCACGGCCGTCTGAGAGCCTATTCAACCAGAGCAATCGCTGCTACCACAGTGTTCCTGTCTGATGTGTCCCTGTGGGACATCTGCAGGGCTGCTACGTGGAGATTGACACACACCTTCATGAGATTCTACTGCCTTGACCGGGATACCAGGGAGGAGTCCAGAGGCGGCCAGGCAGTGCTGCGCAACCAGTTCGCTTGAAGTTGAGCCCTGGTGAGGAGGTAAGAGATGCTTAATGTTGAGTTACTGTAATGCTTAATGTTGAGCCTTGCCACCTCCCGTGGTTGTGCATGTGTGTACTGCTATTCTTTTATTCATGAGCATGTGAATCCATGCCAGACCCCAGGCTGGAGAAGGAACCAAGTTACATACCTGTAACTATTTTTGTCCAGCATGGGTCTGGAATGGATTCACATGCAAACCTCAGAAAATAGCCTTCACAGCGTGGTTCATGAACGGGTCATGCTAGGTCACCTCAGCCTTTCCCAGGCTAATCTAGAGATCATACAGGGTGCCAGGAGCAAGTCTACCAGGGCCCAGTATAAGAGCAAGTGGAGCAGGTTCGGCCACTGGGCAGTCTCTAAGGGTATCAACCTCCTTGTATGTACCTTGGACGACGTGCTCTCCTTCTCCGCGCTCTTAGCCCATTCAGGCGTGCAGGTAGACACTTGCTGCACTTAACTGGCAGCCATTGGGGCTTACAGAAACTCTGAGGAGATCTTTTCCTCTTCTAACCCGATTGTCAAACATTTGGCGGGTCTTGCCAGGCTCTACCCGCTCATCAAGAGGCCGCACTCAGTGAGGGACCTCAACATAGTTTTGGGTGCCCTGGCGCGCAAACCAATTGAACCGGTGGCGTCCGCGGACATCAGGCTGGTCACCATTAAGACAGCCTTGCTAGTCGACCTCACCTTGCAGAATCGGCGAAATCCAGGCGCTGGTCGCCTCAGAGCCATACACTAGGTTTCACAGGGATAAAGTTGTCCTGTGGACACACCCAGCATTCCTACCTAAGGTGCCCTACGCATTTCATCTGAACGAAGAAATACTGCTGCCTACGTTTTTTGCTAAACCCAAAGACGAGGCACAGAGCGTCCTGCACTGCCTTGATGTCTGGCGTGCCCTGAAATTCTACTTAGACAGGACCAAGGGCTTCGGCAAGTCTGACGCAATTTTTGTCATCTTCGGCGGATCAAGACTGGAGTATCAGGCCTCCATAGCCCGTTGGATGGGCTCGGTCATCAAAGAAGCTTACGAGGGACAGCATAAGCCACTGCCGGCCAACATGCATGCCCACGTGGTCAGGGCCAAGGCAACAGTCATCACTTTCCTGTGGCATGTCATAAGCAGGGCGGTCACATGGGCCACCTCTTCGGCTTTCCGCAAGCACTACTGTTTGGATGGCAGCTCTAGATCAGATGCAGCCCTCGGACAGGCGGTTCTTAGAAACCTGTTTGCTTAAGGAGGGCCTCCTCTCCACCCTGGGGCTCAGTTGTAATCGCCCATGCAGTATGGAGGAAAAGAGTCAGGACATGACAATAATTATAAGTTACTCACCGTAGTGACTAACATACTCTTAGTCCTTAGTCCCCTTCCCTCCATACATCCCACCATCCTCCCTCCTAATAAAACTGGTTTCATTAGGCAATGTTATTCTTTGCACAGTGTGTTCTCCTTGTTCTTGGGAGAAGGACCTTTTGGCTGGTGCAGTCTGTTTACTGCTTCCATTAAACTCCTCAGGAGAGGGTTGGACATAAAAACCCTTTCGGGCGCGCAGCGCAGTGTGCGCAGTGGTTTTTCTGTGTTCCCCGTGGAGACCGTGGGACTTGTTGGCCTTCTCACACAGGTACTTGTTTGCCCGCAGTGGGCACAAATTGTTGTTCTATTACTTTGTGGGGTGCCCCCCCCCCCTCTTTGCTTGGCTTTACGAGTACTCAAAACTACCTCTGGAAATTGGCTGTGTGGCGGGGCTGTATAACTGGAGGGAGTGTGTCTGTTGACATAGCCCTCTGCCATAGCCCCCTGATCTTACTACTGGTGCACACCTCGCTGACCCACTCGCTCTCTTTGACAGCCGAAGGAAGTTGGTGGGCTGAACCTTTGTTTTGAAGAAAGAAATCCACACACTGATCATTTAAAATGCCAGGCAAAGTAGCTAGTCGGGTGGGGGGGGGAGAAACGCTGGTAAACGCGGAAAGAAACCATATGATCTCTGCTCAGTGAAAAAAAACTTTAACAGCTCAGGAGCAAACGGCGAACACCAGCACAAAGAGAGATAATGTTTTAGGAGACAAGGAACCATCGAAAGGCCCATTAGATGTGTTTTTCCCTGCTAAAACTTAGTATGCAATAAATGACTTGCCCAATGGGTGTGAAAATCTCTTTGGCAGTGGACCCTAGCCCCCTCCTCCCCGAGGCTGAATGTAGCTACCAACCTTTGGATCTAGATAATGACTCCCTCTTGCAGTTGTGCTGCGCATAACAAGATCTCTCAGACCCCCCCCCCCCTCCTGAGGGGCGGGATAGGGGAGGGGATTTATGTAAAAATCATTGTGGAGGAGCAGGCTGGGATGAGGGTGTTAGTCCGGTGGCTGCTGCCCCGCGGGCCCTGGACGTTATCCCAGTGGCCCTATCGCAGCTCTTACCACCCACGGCACCCCGCCTGTCAGCTAGTCCCAACTTGGTGTTTGACTCTGTCAATCCTTCCCTCGACCCAAAATGAGTTCAGCACGCATGATACTTCAAATACAGACCAGGCAGTGCTTAGATTAGCAGTTAAAATACTGCTAAAGCTCTGTGGTACAATATATGAAGATCTGAAATTGCAGGGGACTGCAATTGCCTCACTACATAAACTGCTCTTAGCTGCAAGCTCCCGTGCGGCAGTCCCCCTCATCGATCTGCGGAGGGAACCAACACAAAATTCTCTGCCGACTATACCTGAAGCCCCTGGCTTTTTACGCTGCCCAGGGATCGGGGTGCAAAGGCTGCATCTGTGCCTGTGATGCGCCCTGTGGGTGGACCTGGGACTAATCCAACTACGGGTCACCCCTCGCAGAGATAGACCAGAATATTGAAGAAACTGCTGGTGAAGGTTTCGAAACAATCAAGACTGGTTCTTTCAACTCTGGGGGAAAACCCACGGGCAGCCCTTCCTCCTTTGAACTCCACCTTACAACCCAGCAGCAATAATAAAAGACGATCTGCCCAGACGGTGGGCACTTTGACGATTGGCTATTGGACGAGATATCGGACAAAGGGCAACCTGTGCCAGTGGATCAATTGATACCATCCCTAGCTTTGCAGCCTACTCCCCCTTCCACAAGGCTTGGCTAGACAACAGTAGGCTCATGATCAACCTTGTTTGGTCGCATTGGCGGTTGTATACTATTTGACCTTTTAACAATTGACCTCGATGAAAATTGACCTCGGGAGAATTGACCTAATTTAGAAGGTCAATTAGGACATATATTAGGGAAACCGCCGCAACCCACCCACGCAATCCAAAACCCACCACCCAATCCTGCTCCTTTGGTGACGAGCGAAAATCATGTTCCAATAAACAAGGTTGATTTGAAGATACTGACTATCTCTTCATCCCCTGGCTCTAAATCTGGTTTCCAGTTAAACCGTGCTACGCTCTTGGCCTTGTTTGCCAGGATTCGTCGCTCCAAATTCTTAACTCTAGTGATTTTGATTTTATTGAACCTCTTCTCTTGCCTGGTTTGAAGTTCTCTAAAATCCATTGCTGTTTACCTGAAACTGTGACTCTCATTCGGTTTCATCAGGTGTCCCTTGGATACCCAGGGTATGAATTGGACTCCCCCTTGCCGAAAAATGAATCGGTTATTAATGGATGCCCCAAGTGTACGTGTGTTCGGTCTACTAGCACTCTACCTGCACCCTTACCTTTACCCCAGCCTAAGTTCAGTGACGAACAAGGGTGGGAGTGGTTGCAGGAAATGTTTGCTACAAAGAAGGCCTCAGGTTGAACTGCCATCATTATTAGCTGGATCACTAGTGGTTTTAGCCATTGGTTAAATGCGGGGGGATCCCAAACTGAGCTATTGACCTCAGAGGTTTTTATGTTGCAAGAAATGTGCTCTACATTTCCTATACATTTTGATGGATATGTCACCTGTCAGACAATGGCATCAAAGGGTGAGTGGGGGCTACCGGCTGGTGGGCTGCAAACCTGTATTAAGTCCTCCCTCAATCCCAGTTTGATCTATCGAGACAATCCAGGGGGAAATCTATTGGTAATACAGATATCCCCAACTAGGGGCTGGGGGGCGCACAATGAAATCCTGCTTGTAAATGTGTACGATCCCCCGGGTGATCTGCTCACTGAGGCCATTGGTGACAAATTGGATGACTTATTGGTAACCTGGTGTGCGGGCGATGAATCTGCCTCTGTGTTAATTTGCAGGGATTTAAACGCAAAGTGCATTGACCTGGGGGGAGGCGGGGACTATGCCTGTGTATCTGATCTCTGTAGCATCCCCCATGTTAAGTCTAACAAAAAGGGAAACATGTGGTTCGACTTCTGTAAAGAATGGAATTTTATTGTTTTAAACGGTTGCACCTTAGGGATATACCTGACCGGATGACTTTTGCTTTGGGCTGTAAGTGCTCGGTTTTAGAATATATGGTGGCGGCAGAGTGCCTCCTGAGCCTGGAATTACAACCAAGTATTACTATGAATGATTTTAGAGACCATGCCATTCTGACTTTAACTCTGGAAGGTGCCTGGGGGGGGGGGAGTAGTGCCTTGAGTGCTTAGACAGGTTGTTCCCAACCATGCTGGGAATAGACTGCGGTGGACCCAGCATAATATTGATAGGATGAATTATCTGCCCTTCCCTACGGACCTTAGTATCAAACAGGCTCTTTGAGGAAAAAACCCAGAGGCAATTGAAAACTGGTTCCGGCACTTAACCCAAACTATTGCAAAGAGCAGCTCTGCTATTGGGATAGGATGGAAGGCGGGGAATGTTTCTTCTTTTGATATTAATATTAGAGACCGAAAGCGTGCTATGCGCAGAGACATTAGATCCATAAGACCGGCCTATGCTGCCATGGTAGACCTTAACCTGATGCAGGCAAAGATTAGTGCCATAAAGCGTAAGTACCGCTATTGGCTGCGCTACTATCGGAAGACTCTCCAGCTAAGCCAATGGCAGAAGATTGTGGAGACTTTGTGTAGAGACAGCTGTAACATTTGCTGGTTTTTGGCCTTAGCAGGGGGGGAACAGAACCTGAGAATCTTAAATCCCATTGCTGGGGAGTCTTTGACAAATTCTATATGGAAACAGCACCTACAACCAGCACATTCGGGCAGATTGGGACTTGGCCTCTCCCTTAGAGCTACAGAATTGTTTACCAGTCTATTTTGAACTTAAAATCTTCTAATGCCTCTGGACCCAACGGCCTTGCTAACTCTGTATTAAAGAAAGATCGAAATAACTGGGCCCAGGTGTTGCTTACTCTCTATTCACGGGTTTATAAAATCTGCTCAGTGCCCTTGACCTGGAGACAGTCAGTGTTGATCCCTGTACATAAAAAAGGAGATCAGGGTAGCCCCTCAAACTATTGTTTGCTATCAATGTTAGATGTGTACAGTAAGATATTCACGTCCTTGATCTTAAAGAAACTGGAAACTTGGGTTAGTACTAATGAAATTCTGAGTTATGCACAGACGGGCTTCAGAGCTGGGGCGAGCTCTACCTGCTGATGGATAACACCATCAGCAGCAAAGGGGCCACCCTGTACATAGCTTTTATTGATTTCTGTAGTGCCTTCTACCAAGTGGTGTGTGAAACCATGTGGACTAAACTACAAGCCATGATTTGCCCCAGTTGGATCTTACAGATTCTAACCATGCTTCACAGTGAAAACTCCACCATGATCCACCTAAACAATGAGGTGGTATTGTCTGCTCCCATCCGCGTAAATATAGGTGTAAAGCAGGGATGTGTGGCAGCTTCCATGCTCTACATCGAGGACCTCCCCCTGTGCATGGCACCTAAAGCAAACTGTCCTCCAAAGCTTGGCGATCAGCCTTTTATTGGCATGCTCTATGCCGACGATCTAATTCTATTCAATCGAGCTATGTCTGTCATTAAAAGCATGCTAAATGAGTTGCTAGTTTATGCAGCCCAGTTAGGCTTAACAATTAATCTTGACAAAACAGATTATTGCCATTCCTAGAAAGGAGCCAAGTCGATCGGGTATCGAAACTGCCTTGGGTTCGATTGCTATTACCGGATCCTACCCCTACTTGGGTTTGGATTTTGATGCATCATCCAACTATGAGGCGATAAATACCCACAAAAATCAGCGAGCGAAACTGCCCACCCTTCAGGCTAGCCAGTTTGCCAAGGCAGGCTCTAGCATCTCGGGTATCCTAAAGCTCTATCTTCAGTGCTTTGTTCCCTCTATCCTGTATGGCCTGGAGCCCTTAGCTATGCAGGATCTAAGGTGGTTCAATATCCTTGAGGGCCATTACTGGTGCACTGTTTTGTGACTGGGCCCATCTTGTCCTGTGCAGTGTTTATGGCTAGAACTCGGTCTTATCTCTTTGAGAGGCACCGCCCTGGGCAAGAGAGTGTTAGGGAGAATTCTCTTATAAGGCTAATTTCCCAAACCTAGTGAGTCCCCCAGTTGCTTTGATGGATTTTTGGGGTTTGTCTTTTTCTCCTGCTAAGAGTGAGACTCTCTTCCTCCCACTCTTAGGCATGATTTGAGGTATGTCTGACTTATTGTGTGCTTATGGGCTATGGGGTATTTTACTCCATAGGGTATCATCTATTTTTTGTGTATGTGTTACACAGCACCCTCAGTGCACTAACACAGGGGTGTCATAGTGACCCCCAAACAAAGACTCCATACGCTGGGACTGACTACTGTCTTCCAGGGCCTGTAAAGTCACCATTGACATTGACTTTACTAGTCCAAAATTGTAAACAGAACCAGTACAAACCATCATATTGTGGAAGTACTGGAAGGGGTTAATTCGATTGCCCCTGGGTCTGTTTCCAAGGGGGCACTCTCCAGTCCCCCCTTGTCGAGTTTCTGGCTGGTGACAGTGGTTACCACGCAAAATATTCCACCAGAATATTTCCTATGGGATTTTCCCATTGATTTTAAACGCACCACTTTTTGGTTCAATGTTAAAGATACCGCCGGTTTATTTAATATTAAATCACTGGTTGGGTCTTTTTGCCAGAACTATTTTCTAAAATGGCGTTCGTCTCTGTAACTCCAACCAAGGTCGGGCCCTTTGTTTCACTTTTTGGCGGGCTTCTCCACAGAAGCCCTCCAGCTGGTGCCACTCTGTCTGGGTTCCACAGGATGTGTGGGTGGGGGAATTGGCACCCTGGACTGCGTTGCCTTAGCAACTGAAGTCGCACTCTGTTCTGATTGGGCCAGTGGTGAGCCGCCCGGCTCACCACTTAGCATGTTTGAGTGACAGCTAGGCTGTTGAATGGGGGTTTTTCTGCATAAAAGCAGGGCTTTTGGGACTGGAACTTGAGAAGTCGCTACAGGACCTAAGAAATCCAAAGAGGGAAGAAGCTGAGCCATCTGCAACGGCGACAGCACCGGTGGAGCCCTGCTGCAATGACCTCACCACTTTCCTGACGACAAGAGATCATCTTCTGCTGGAAGAGTCTTCTTCCTCTGAGCTGGTGGGATCAACCAGTTCGCCATTTCGCCTTCCAGGACGTCTCTTGGGCGAATCGCTCGTGCCAAGCACCCCGGCGGCCGGATAGCCAAGTTTCACCACTGTGACCGTGAATACCAGGAACGCACCTTTTCACCGACAAACTCCGCAGCTGGTTTCTTCCCTGGGCAGTGCAACGACTCAAAGTTTCCTCCCTGACGAGATCCTCTTTTCCCTTGGTCGAAACCACGAACTGCACCCGCTGGCCGGAACAACTGCCACCGCTGGAGCTTCCTCACTCTTTAAGGTACTGTGTTCTACCTGGCCTCCCTTTCTTCGGTTTGCCAGAGGGGACCCTTAAATCCTTGGCTTTCCAACTGGGTTGGTCCCCAGACCTTCTAACTTTTTGTTTTGAACCACCCCAACCTCTTTTGAACATTTCTACAAAGACTTGAATGCATTGCTAAACCGTGTGATCTTGGGCACACTTCGCCTTGCTCCATTCAAAGTGGACCTGGCCTATGAACTTTGGCTCTACAGTATACCCTGCCTTCAGTAACTTGGTTTTGTCTCTTAAAAGTGTAGGGAACTGATTTATTTTTATTACCTGCCTTTTTTTCTCCCTTTAACCTAATTATTGGAGTGCCATCTAAGTCACGCGCTCACCTCTGTTTTGACAAAAAGTGGTGTGTTAACTTAGACTTGTCTAGTAATTGCTAAGGGAGGTGTAAATACTTTTCTGATTGTGTTGGAACTTGCTTTTGATTAATAGTGCTAGTGTATTTTCTAAAGTGTGTGTTAAATAATTATATACTTTTGATACAAAGCTCTGGTCAGTGTTTGCTTGTGCTACTGTGTTTTTGGCCCTATTGTGTATCCTCTGTATACTGCCTAACTCTTCTTGGGAGAAGTCTGACTGCTCAGCCACAGCTACCAGGTAAATCTGGGTGGTACAGACTGCTACCAATTGGGTTTACTGCTTACTCCTGTAGTCTTAATCTTCTTGCAGTGGTCCCTAAGGGAACTGCACAGGATTCTGCCTAACAGAGAGGCTCTTTTTATCTAAAAGCCTGCTCGGCGCCGAGTTTTAAACTGTTGGCTCAGGTGGGCGCTAGCTTAGATACTGAGAAGCACTTCCGAGGACACAACTTTAAACAGCTAAATGAATTACTCTTCTCTGATATTGACTGGCCCTATGCCAAAAAGAAAGATATCCCCTATATCCATCTAAAAAAATCTTTTGAGCATAAGTTGAACAAATGGGATTGGAATTTGAACTACAACCATCTGTACACCTTGAAGGGTTACGAGCCAATATCTCACGTTATCCACAGGTATCGGAAGCCACAATCTTACTTGCTGTTATGCCCTGACCCGGAGGTGAGGCAGTTCATTTTAAGGCTACAGATAAATCAGCTGCCGGTACTAGCTGTTACTGGATCTCGCCACGGGGTGGCATTGGAACACAGGATCTGCCGTATCTGAACGGTGCCTTGGAATCAAGACATGTTTGGACTCTTTGCCCTGAACTAGGACCGCATTATATGACCTCTTTTAGGAAATTGGTCAACAGATATGATGCTATAACTGGAGAACCTTTTTGGAAGTTATGTTTAAACTCCAAATCTTTGGCATTCCAGCTTGCCTTATATAGGGTATGGACACACATGAAGTCTCTTCTTTTCCCTGATTTAAATGCCTAAGGCCTGAGTCGAGCTGTTTGTACACCTGCTTGGCATTTGGTTCTTACCTATCTAGCACTACGTCACTTGGGTTATATATCGTAATGTCTTATGTGATGATATATTTTATGTCCATGTATATGTTTCTTCTTATGCTTTTTATGTGTTTTATGACTATGCTTATATTTGTGTAAAGTCCTAATTTTGGATTATACCACAATAAAGTAATTATTATTAATCTATTGTTGACGCGTCTATGGGTACTGAGGTGTGGCACTGGAGGGTGGAGTCAGGGCAGCGCATGCTCCCAGGGCCTCACCCCTGCGCGCCTCTAAATTTAAAGGAGAAGAACATTTTTTCTGGTGTATGGAGGAAAGGGGACTAAGGACTAAGAGTACGTTAGTCATTACAGTGAGTAACTTATAATTAACATTCCTCTAATACCCCAACTCTCTTCTTCCGCCTACTTAACATTTACCCTACATAGCGTTAATCACTTATAGACAATAACTACTCATACATAGACTCACAACATATATACAACATAAAATGCTATATTACAATGGGCTGGCTTGGGTGAAGGACTGTGGACTGTTGGTTCCAGGCTGGGGGCCTTTTCACTGATGATACTGGTGGCCCCATTTGGATGGCCGTTTGTTGATATAGAACGGGCCCTGACCCCTTGTCATCTTTCAGGTTGACCTCGCCCACCACATGGTGTCACCCCAGTGCCCGCACTCTGGACACTGTTCTTGGCGGCCCCCTATGTACAGGGAGACTGCCCACACTCACTGCCGCAATCCGTGGCGTATATTTATTATTTTAGGGTGGGCCTGTTGCCTCGGGGGCCCACCCGACATCACCACTGCAACTCGAGGTATATATTTTATTTTAGGGTTGTTCCATTGGCCGTGGGGGCCCACCCGATTTCACTGCTGCTGCCCGGGTGCTATTTTTGTTTTATGGGCATCCCTGTGTCTGTGGGGATGCTGCCACGCTCCACCTCCTGCATCTGCCTGGCCCGCCCCCTCAGCAATGTGTTGAAGCCCACCCAGGACTTCTTTCTTCACCGTTCCGCCCACCGGATTGAGCAGGCTTGGTTTCCGCTGCGCTCTCTGCATTCCCTCCTGGGCTACATCTGACATACGCAGCCCGTGAGGAGTTTTTCAATGACAGGCCTGCCTCGCTGGTCATGAGGCGGGCCTTTGGGGTCACAGCCGGGGAGCCTGGTCGTGATGCCCCACACACATGGTCCTGACCGGGCGATTGTTGACGGGCCTGGGCAGCCACCGCCAAGCTGCCGGGCCATAAATGTCTCTGGGGCCCGGAAGGTTTGGCCGTCGGTTGGGGCGATAGGTGCCACGGCCCATGGGTGGCCGAGCTGCCCCTGACATAGCAGCTCGGCCCCCCTGCTCAATCTCTGCGGGGGCACCCTGTTGCACTGCCTGGCACTTTTCAAAGGATTAAGGCTCCAGGGGGCTGTGCGGCAGTGACCTCCAAGGTAAGTCTCTTGCTCTCTCCTTTTCTTAACTGTACTCTCAACTGACCTTTTTTAAAAAATCCTTCTGGTTTCTTTTCTCTCCCCTGCCCCACCCAGTCTTGAGCAGTGGAGTTCTTTTCTATTGTTCTTTGCTTTAACATTTCATCCAGCCCCATGGTGGGGTGGATGGATCCTTCCAAAACACACACACAAAACATGTAAACAAACACTCACTAAACTTAAATAAAACCTTTTATTACTACACTGGTGCCTGTGTCTTTCTTTCCTCTGTCTTCCCTCAGAGGACCAGCATGTAACCCCACTACTCGGGACCTGTAGGGCCACGGGCTACATAGGTGATATCATAAATGATATCCGGCGTTGTAGGAACATCCATCAGAAAGAACATTAACGAGAGGTACGTAAATGTTTCCTATTTCCTCCAGAAGGTGGTTGTGGCCATGAAGCTTCTTGGCCTTCTTTGCGAGACCTTTGTAAGCATAATGCTATGAGTGTTCTCTCAAAATCAGGTGCCGATTTTGGCTGTGTTAAAGAATATATTTGGCTACAAAATTGTGATCATTTTTCTGCTTCCCACTTAGGTTTTATATTAAATATCTTCCCACAGGTGTGATGGTGGCACGTACTAGATTTGGAGGTTAGTCGTCTGGTAGGGGGAACTATGTTTTGTCACGGATGCCTGGGTCATTAAAGGTTAACTATTTGTATGCTGGCAAACACCTTTGTAGGCCCTCAGACCCAATGGTACTGGCCACATCCTAGAAATTTATGGAGAAAAAGCAAGTAGATGTATGTGTCTCAGGAATGAGAAACTGAGACTTTCCTGACCCTCCCTTGTCCACTTTACTCACTGATAACATGCATACAGTGCCCAAAGGGAATAATGACAGTACTTGTTCTCCTTCCAGTCAGCAGGGTGCGCACTCTTTAAATGTCCTTTGCTCCCATGGTATGTGCCTTGTCCAATCAGTCTGCACTGTGTCTCATTATTGCATTCATCTTTCCCTCACGCAGGCGCTCTCAGTCGGCATTTTCCCCTATGTACTGAAGCTGCTCCAGAGTTCTGCACGTGAGCTGCGGCCGCTGCTTGTCTTCATCTGGGCCAAGATCCTTGCAGTGGACAGTGTAAGTGCTTAGGGACAGTCTGCCAGTTCTTTGAGTGGGAGAGCGAGGGGATAAGGTTAAGGAGGTGGGTGTAACGGAGGCATATAGAATGGGTTTGAGGCAGTGTAACTTGCAAGCAAAGCAAGAAATGGCTTGCTATCACTAAGTGCAAAGAAAGATTTTAGTCAAGTTGAAAAATCACACAAAATGCAGGTTTCGATTTCTTTTATTTGACTTTTTTTTCCGTAAATGTTATGCAGAGATGGAACAATTAATTGGCCTTAAAAGCCCCATAGACTACCTCATCAAATGGTACAATGGCTGTATTAAAAACCTGAATTTTGTGGTACTAAGGTCAACACGAATGCAAAGTGGGTACCGGTAGTGTGTGCATAGTGCATGAGAAACTGGTTATTGAACAGGAAGATTGGAGACCAGCAATCTTCAAAAAGCTAGAATATTGGGAAAAGGTGGATAGAGGTCATCAATGTCATTGGAAAAGTAGGGAACAGGCCGTGGTTGGCCTAGGTGGAGGAGGGCACAAGGTGGACAGATCAAAGAGATGGGGTGTGGCAAGGCTGCATAAACTGATCAGAGTACTGGAGAAGAGGGCATAGATTATATATGGTGGAAGGGCAGAAGCCATAGGGAATGAAAGGCACAGGGAATGTATATGCATATCACATAGCTGGGTGTATAAAGAGAAGATCATATGCAGAAAAACTTGCACATTGAGATTGGATATTTTGTAATACTTATGGCCAAAATTGCAAGAGACCAGCACAAATTACAGGGAGAAGAGTGTACAGTGAGCCACAGATAGCGGGCAGAGTAGTGTGCCAACATAAGGGCATGAAGACCAGAAAAAACAGAGGAATTAACAAGTCACATACCGAGAGTAGTGCAGGGTGGGCTGGTACAATTAAGCCGAGCACAGAGAAAGACGTACACTAGCAAGGAGTAGAGGGCATAGCGAGAAGAAAGCTAAATTTGGGATGAGATGGGTAGCGAGGAAGACAGGCTGGGATGATTGGGTACATGAGACATGGCACGAGCCAAAGGTCAGAAGAATATAGGAAACTTCACGGAACAAAATGTTTAATTGCTGCTAATGTGCGTTTCTCCCTTTCCAGTCATGTCAGGCAGATCTTGTGAAGGACAGCGGGCACAAATACTTCCTATCAGTACTGGCGGACCCCTACATGCCAGTGAGTATAGTTATTTTCTTTCTTTCTGCACACCCTTATACCCATTGCCTTAGGGATACCCTCAGATCTGTAGTTTCTCCACTCTAACTGTTCTCTGCTAGTGCTCCTTAAATGCAGGCAGCCTGGGGTCGAGCCGTTTTCCTGTCACTCAATGACCTAACCACATGTGTTGCATTACTTTGTTTTTGTACTCCACCTAGTAATCACCACAGCAGTTTCAAAGCGACAAAACCTTGTCTTTTGCATATTGTGCCTACACCTCGGAAAAACAGGCCTTAATCTTCTGGTTAGACTATCGTGTGCAAGTGTGAAGTAAGAGGATGGAAAAGCAGTGAGGGAGTTTGAAGGCACAGTGAGTTTGGCAGAGTTAAAATCTTTGTATGGATGTTAGTCCACTGTAAATGGGGGAGCATTAAAGCATTGTGTTGCAATAATATGTGCATTGGGATTTAATGGCAGTTTTGTAGCATTATAAGATCGAGATTGAGTAGTGTTCGGTACGTGAGGAGCTGGTAAATATGCTCAGACAATCATGGTTTACATGTTCATGGTCTAAATACCTGCAAAGTAGGTTTATTGTATCATTTATTCATTTATAGAGTGCTCTGGACCCGTGGGCATCTGGGCCGCATTACAAGTTTTGTAGTTACAGAAGACAAGAGCAAAAGTACATATACATACATTTTGAGGCAGAAATGTGCATATTTGCATTTGATACTTTAATTACAGTTTCTTACTTTGGTGTAATATACAAGACTTGGTGCAGGGATACATACATGCGCATGTGGTCACAGGTCTCGGGAGTGCAGCCACCTCTTCACATTATTCTTAAAGGAGTGGAAGGGAGTTGTGGCTCTTAAGGAATCGGGGATGAAGTTCCATAGTTGCGCTGCCAAGACTGGAAAGCTAGCGCCACCTGTGTTTTGAGTTTGAAGTTTGGTATTCTAAGAGTATTGGATTGCGTCTTTCTGATGGGTCGTTTTGAGGTGTTTGGTAAATCTATCAATGGGGTATAGTGGAGCCTTGTTGGAAAGACATTGGTGGGTAAGGTTAAGTGATTTGAACTTGATTCTGTCATTTATGGATAGCCAGTTGGTATAGCGTCTCATGTGGGAGATATGCTGAGTTTTAGGCATGCCTAGGGCAGATCTTAAGACATTATTTTGGAGTGTCTGGAGTTTATTGGTATTGTGTTTACTGGTGCCCAAGTATAGGGCATTGCAGTAATCCAACTTGGAGAGGAGTAGGGCCCTCGCAATCGTAATGCAGCTATCCGTCGACAGGAAAGGTTTGCATGCATGAATTAGTTTGCACGTGTAACTAGTAGCAGAGGCTGTGGCGTTGATGTGTTTGAGATTGAGTGCAGAATCCAGGTACAAGCCTAAGGTCTTTACTTCCTTAGAGACTTTGATCTTAATTCCATCGATGATGATGGAGTTATATTCGGAAGAGAGTTTAGTCAATCTGTTAGGGAACCCAACGATTAAGAGCTCCATCTTTTCGTCATTGAAGCATAAGCCATGGATGGCCATCTATGTTTGTATAATTTAGTTCCTTGTATTAATCATGGATACATCTATGTCATAGTCTCCTTGGGTGGGGATGAGAATCTGGGTGTCGTTGGCATAGTTGGTATATGAGACGCCCAGATTGTCAAGTATGTCGAAGAGGGGCTTAGTAAATATATTATACAAGGCTGGAGAGGCGCTTGAGCCCTTTGGTACTCCGCATGTAATAGGTACTGGGTATGCTGCGGAAGAAGGTGAGAAGACTCTCATTGATCTGTTATCCAAAAAGGATCTTATCCATGTGGTGGCTTCCTTGGAGAATTGGGCGGCTGATTTAAGGTGGTTGCACAGGACATTGTGGTCGACCAGGTCAAACAAGGCAGATAAGTCCAAAAGGAGATGGATGGAGGTGTCTCCTTTGTCCTTATGGTCGTCTAGTTGGTTCTTCAAGTCAATAAGGGCAGTCTCTGTCCCATATCTCGGTCTGAAGCCTGATTGGCGAGTGCCCAGTAGGTTATTAATCTCCAGATAAGCTTGAATCTGGAGATAGTCGGTTCTATCGTGGATTTTAAGAAAAGGTACGATTGTGATTGGCCTGTAGTTGGTGGGAATGCTGGGGTCTAGGTTTTTTTTTTAGTAGGGGTAATACCCTTACATCTTTCAGATTGGTGGGCACTGAGCATGATTTGAAGGAGAAATTGATGAATGTGGTAATGAAAGGGGCTAAGTCCTTGGCGGCTTCTTTCATAATCGGTGCTGGGCATGTGTCACCTAGACATTTGTAGGTTTTGAGTTAGGTGATGATCTTTACAATCTCAGTAGTTGAGATAGAGTTGAATTTGAAATGGTGACTAGGTTTGGTTTGTTTGTTGGTAGTTTCTTATAAAATGGCTTCTTGTGTTTCTAAGGCAATCTTAAGTAGAGTGGTTTTCTTAGCAACAATTTTTTCGTGGGGATTGGGTCCTCCAACGTATTCCATATCTATGACAGGTAATGTCCACAGCTGTGCTGCTTCGGAAAATCTTTGGCGTCTGCGTCCTGCCTCGATGACGTCGATGCGCCGTCCCCGAGGACCTCCTCCGACGGCCGACGTCACCTGATGTGATAAGTAGGACGCACGACGCCCATAGCCTCAGTTCCGTTTTTTCCGCGAACGTGTTCGCTTCGTGAATCTCGGTACGCCATGACTCATTGGAGTTGCTGTTTTCTATTCTCGGTTCGTTGAACCTGTTCGGTTGTGAAGACCTGTTCGTGGCGATGTCTTTCTCATCTTCGACCCCGCGTCCGGGCTTCAAGAACTGCGGGGACTGTGGGTCCAAGATGTCGGTCACGGACTCGCACGACGCCTGCCTCTGGTGCCTCGGGGAGGCCCACGATACAGACGACTGTGTCGACTGCCAGTCGCTCACTGCAAAGGCCTTGCGGGAACGCAAGAAGAAGCTGTCGGTAGGCCGGGTGTCTAAGCCCCGGAAGTCGAGGTCTGCGGGGCTTTCGACCAATGACTCGAGGGGTGACTCTCCGGTGGGTCTCCTTCCAGGAGTCGGTCTCGCCACTCCTCTGCCTCTTCTAGGCATTCCAGGAAGCGCTGGCATAGGTCGCCTTCCCCGTCCTCTTCCGAGGACTCCGCCCGTCGGCGGGTCGCTTATCCCTCCATGCAAGCGACACCGGAGGAATGGGCTTCCTTTGGGAAGCAGATGCTAGCGATTTTGGAATCGCAGGGCACTGGTCCGTCCACGCCTCCGAGTGAGGTCGCTCGGCACCGGTCGAGAGACACCACCCGTACGCCTTCGGGCTCGGGTGGTCGGCACGGCTCGCGGGAGAGGTCCCGCTCAGACAAGGGTAGCCGTTCTCGCCATGCCCGTTCCAGGTCCCGGTTCTCGACGCGCTCGAGACCGCGTGATCCTGTGCCGTCTTCGAAGAAGACGTCGACGATTTCTCTCGAGGTTCCGTCTTCGAGGGGGTCGTTGATGCCGTCGGCGCCCAGGTTGTCGAGAGACACGCTCGGAGCTCCGGCTTCGAGGACTGTGTCGACGCCGCCGATGCTGACGGCGCTGCAGCTGTCGTCGATGCCAATTCGCTCGACTTCTTTTCTGCCGGCGCCGCCTCGTTCGGCGCCCTCAACGCCTTTTCTGTCGACGCGGCGCCTTTCGAGGCGGTGGTGTCGGAGGGGCCCCGTGGCATGGGGTTTGCCCCTAGAAAGGCTATGGCTAAGGTCCGGCACTGCTTTGGTCCGCAGAGGTCTTCCTCTCCTCGCCTGGAGTACATTTCAGAGGGTGACGAAGGTTCTGATGGCAGCCTGGTTGCGGTTCCAGATGACCTTATCTCGGGCCAGAGCCAGTTTGATGACCTGAGGCAGTCGCTGCATGATGCCAGTGGACTGGACACCTCTCCGGAGGTGGAGTTTTGTCGGCCGGAGCCTGGCACTCATGCTGATTCTTCATATTGGCACCTTATGTCTCGGGTTACCGAGTACTTGGGTTGGTCAGCTCCCCCAGGGGAGTTCGTTCAGGATGATCTCACGGACATCCTTGATCTCGGTCCACCCACTGACTCGGTTTTGCCTTTTCATATGGCTCTGCAGAGAAGGGTGGCGGCGGCTTGGACTGCTCCGGAGAGTCTCCCGGCAGTGGGAAAGACTTTGTCGTGAAAATACCATCCAGCCAGTAGTGACCCCTGCTACTTGTCTAGGCACCCCACCCCGGAGAGTTTGGTGGTGCAGGCGGCTACGGCCCCGGCAAAGCAGGCATCGTATAGGGACGACAAACGTTTTGACGGCTGGGTGAAGAAAGTGTTTTCTTCGGGGGGTATGGCGCTTCAGGCGGCCAACTCCATATGTGCCTTGTCTCGTTTCACGCACACTCTGTGAAACTGTGTTGCATTAGTGGCTGATCATATTCCCGAAGGGGACGAACGGGATGGTTTCCTTGCTATGGTTCAGGATGGCAAGGATGCTATGTGTGAGGCCATTCAGTCGGGTTTGGACTTGGCGGATTGCATCAGCCGGTCCATGGCGGCGAGCACTGTTATGCGCAGGTTTGCGTGGTTGCGGAAATCTGGGTTCGCTCCTGATGTTCAGTCCCGGCTCCTCAACATGCCTTTTGACGGTGAACACCTTTTTGGCAGCAAGGCTGACGAGAGCCTTGAGAGGTTGCAGACCTCCAAAGCTGCAGCAAAATTGTTGGGTGCTGCAGTTCGCCAACCTCCGCCTTTTCGTCCTAGGGGACAGCAATGGAGAGGAGGTTCCTTTCGCTATTACTCGTCCTTCAGTAAAGCGAGAGGAGCTAGCAGTCAAAGAGGCCATTGTAAGAATGCCAGAGGTGGAAACAAAGGTACTCGAGGTGCCAAGGCCGCTCGGGCAGTTGCCTCTTTGCCCTCAGGCAACGCCGCAGCCGCTACCACTCAGTCATGAGGCCAGGTCCCATGGTTCGCCGGTTGGGGGTAGGCTGGCGCAGCATCTTGTAGAGTGGCAAGCCATTACTTCGGATGTGTGGGTTCTGGAGATCATAACCCATGGCTACTGTCTTCCTTTTCGGCAGAGGCCTCACGACAATCCACCAGGGAACCTCTCTTTGAAGAGTCCGGATCCGCTCCTTGCGCAAGAAATTCAAGCCCTGCTGGAGAAAGGCGCCATAGAACTGGTGCCTGTAGCGGAGAGGAACAAGGGATGGTATTCTCCTTATTTTTTGATTTCAAAGAAAGACGGGGGATTGAGACCCATCAAGGACTTGCACGGTTTGAACAAACTCCTCAGGAAGGACAAGTTCAAGATGGTGACTCGTTCTCAAGTCCTCCAGCCCTTCAACTTCAAGAATGGTTGGTGTCTCTTGACCTCAAGGATGCTTACTTCCATGTGCCGATCCAACCCAAGCACAAGAAGTACCTGAGGTTCGCGGTTGGCGACTCACACTTTCAGTTTCGGGTCCTGCCGTTCGAATTGACCTCCGCCCTGAGGGTTTTCACCAAGCTCATGGTGGTGGTGGCAGCGCATCTCAGGAAAGTGGGGATTCACGTCCACCCCTACCTGGACGATTGGTTGATCAGGGGGAGCTCTCCCGAGCAAGTCCTGGATCATCTGTCCGTCACCTGCCACTCCCTTCACAGGCTGGGCTTCTCCCTCAATTTAAAGAAGTCCCATTTGACACCAACGCAGCGGCTCCAGTACATCGGAGCAGTGCTCGACACGTCCCTGGGGCAGTGTTTTCCTCCTCAGGTGAGGGCTCTTCACATTCAGCAGATAGTGCACAAGTTTCAGTTTGCCCAGAATCTCCCAGCGTCCGAGTTCTTGAGACTGCTCTGCCTCATGGCATCCTGCATTCTTCTGGTTCCAGAGGCTCGGCTGCGGATGAGCTCTTTGCAGTGGGCACTCAAGCTCCAGTGGTCTCAGTCCTCCGGCAGGCTGTCGGACCCTGATCAGGTGCCGCCCTCGGTAGCCCGGGACCTTCTGTGGTGGGCCGTCAAGGGCAATCTGATGAAGGGGGCCCCATTTTGGCTGCACTGGCCGGGGGTGACGATCGATGGGGAGCTCATGCCAACGAGTTGACAGTCAGCGGTCGTTGGTCTCCGTCGGAGTCCAGACTCCATATCAATCTGTTGGAGCTGAGGGCCGTCAGGCTAGCCCTGAAGGCTTTTCTGCCGACTGTGCGCGGGAAGAGTGTCCTGATTCTGACGGACAACACGGTGGCCATGCACTACCTCAACAAAAAGTGGGGGGCAGGGTCACTTCCACTGTGCAGGGAGGCGATGCAGCTCGAGTTCTGGGCCATCCAGCAGGAAGTTTCGATCTCGGCGGTTCATCTGGCCGGAGACGACAACGAGACGGCGGATGCTCTGAGCAGGCAGAGCACGATCTCACGAGTGGGAGCTGGCTCAGGAGATTCTCCTGGAGATCTTCGCCCTTTGGGGGACCCCTAAAGTGGATCTCTTCGCCTCCAGTGTCAACCGGAAGTGCGAAAGGTTTTGCTTGCGGGAATTTCCTCCAAAAGGAGCCTTAGGAGACGCGTTCGTGGTGGAGTGGTCATTCCCACTGCTGTACGCGTTTCCTCCAGTCCCCGTCATCCCGCAAGTGTTGCGGAGGTTACGGAGGTTTGGTTCCCGGATGATCCTCATTGCTCCGGCGTGGGCCCGGAGGGCGTGGTACCCGGACCTTCTAGACTTGTCCATCTGCCCTCCACGTCGTCTTCCCTACCGAGACGATCTGCTCTCACGGGAGGGGGGGGTCAGGTTCTCCATCCAGAGGTCAGATCCCTCAATCTTCACGCTTGGCTTCTGAAAGGTTGAGGTATAAGGATTGGGACCTCCCTGAAGACGTGATGGAGGTGTTGCTCTCGACCAGGCGGCCGGCAACAAAGTCTCTGTACCGTTGCCGTTGGAGAAAGTTCTGAGACTGGTGCAGAGTTCAGAATGTGGATCCTTTTGAATGCGACATTTCCATGGTTTTGTCTTTTTTGCTTTCTTTGGCCCACAGGGGCTTGCAAGTGGGGACCATTAAAGGTTACCTGGCGGCGCTGTCCATATTTAAGGGCTAGTCTGAAGAGTGTTCCTATTTTAAGATCCCTTTAATTTAGCAGTTTTTGAAAGGGCTCACTAATGTGTTCCCTCCGTCACCTTTTTTTGGTGCCAGGTTGGGATTTGAACCTTGTTCTTATGTTTCTTATGGGTGCTCCGTTTGAGCCTTTACATTCTTGCCCTTTGAGGCTGTTGACTCTGAAAACTGTGTTTTTGGTTGCGGTTACTTCCGCTCGCAGAGTGAGTGAGTTACAGGCACTTTCAGTTAAGCCACCCTTCACTGTGTTTCACAAGGACAGGGTTGTCCTTAGAGTTCGTCCTTCTTTTCTTCCGAAGGTGGTTTCGGAGTTTCATTTGAGCCAGAAGGTTGTTCTTCCAGCGTTCTATCCTCCTCCACATCCTGGTAAGGAAGAGGAGAGGCTCCATAGGCTTGATCCTCGGAGAGCGTTGAGCTTTTATATTTCGCACATGTCCCAAGTCAGAGTGGACGATCAACTTTTCATTGGTTACGCTGGGAAGTGTTTGGGACAAGCTGTGACGAAACAGACTTCGTCTCGTTGGATTATTTTAGCTATCTCCGAGTGTTACCGCTTGGCGGGTAAGGACCCTCCGGCTGGCTTGCGGGCCCATTCTACCAGAGGAGTGGCTGCGTCTACTGCCCTGCAGAGGAGAGTTCCTATTCGTCACATCTGTGATGCAGCCACCTGGGCTTCAGTACATACTTTTGTACGTCACTATTCCCTTGATTCCATCAGAGGGCAAGATCTAGCCTTTGGTAAGGCAGTTCTCTATTCCGCAATTTGATTGGGCATGCTAAATTTGTATTCTAAATTCTTTCCCACCTCCTTGCTTGGTATTGCTTTGGGAGTCTGTCATAGATATGGAGTACGTCGGAGGACCCAATCCCCTCGAAGAACAAGTTACTTTCTTACCTGGTAATGTTCTTTCGATGGGATGGTCCGACGACATATTCCATATCGCTCCCTCCCTGCCTTCCCCGCTGCAGAATTTCTTTTGCGATTGCAGCTTGCGTTCCGCAAGGCCTTGTGTGTCTGACTGGCAGAAAACTGGTGGCCCACGTTCTGGGAAAAAACTATAACTGAGGCTATGGGTGTCGTGCTTCCTACTTATCACATCGGCCGTCGGAGAAGGTCCTCGGGGACGGCGCATCGACGTCATCGACGCAGACGCCAAAGATTTTCCGAAGCAGCACAGCTGTGGACATTACCTGTCATAGATATGGAATATGTCGTCGGACCATCCCATCGAAAGAACGTTACCAGGTAAGAAAGTAACTTGTTCCTCTTGGAGCATGGTTATTTTATTGCAAAGGGCATCTTGGATATCCGTGCACCAGGATTTGTTTTTGATGCACGAGTCACTAGGGGTAACCAGGGATTTCAACTCCCTTAGGATAGAGAAGAATTCTCTGGTTCTAGAGCTGGCATTTTTTATTGTTTCATTGAATGTATCTTTTTTTGTTTGGATAATTTATTTTTTGTACCTATCGGCCGGAGAGGTGATACAGTACTTGTTCTGGTCGGTCGGATTGTTTTTCCATTTGGCTTGAGCATGTCTTTTCTCATTGTGCAGAGCTTTCAAGCTAGGAATAAACCATGAGTTTAAGTGAGCTCTTGATTTCTCTTTGCTAAGATTAAGTGATGCAATGGAATCAATGGCAGAATTAATGATATTGTTCAAGTCCACCAGGTCTGTTGGGTCAGAGGGTAGGTTCACAGAGTTAGTGATAGATTGGATCAGGGGTAGGAGGTTGGGGACTGTAATTTTTTTTTTATTTTTTATTTCTAGTTAAGGCAGGTGGGGCCATTGATCTAGTCGAGTTGGTTTGAGGGCTATCTTGCATGGTGAATGAGATTAGGTGATGGTCTGTCCACACACAGGGTTCCGTATTTGTTATGCAGGATAGGCAGTCGATATCTGCGATCCAATCCAAAGCGCAACCTTTTGTGTGTGTAGGTCCATTGTTCCTAAGAGTGAGGCCTGCTTCAGTAATAGTATTAGCTAGGATGGTGGCGTTGGTGTCGTTGGGATCGTTCAAACCTAGGTTGAAGTCTCCTAGTATAATCGTTTGGGAGCTGGGTTTATTGTTGGTGTTAAGGAGGGGTCATTATGTCTTCTTTAAAGGTCCCTAGCGGGCCTGGTGGTCAGTATAGAAGGTGCATGGAGACAGGGCGAGAGGCTGATAATCGTAGTTTGACTGAGTGTAGTTCAGTGAAGAGCAGAGGGCTCGATTCAATTGTTCTCAAGTCAAAATTAGATTTGCAGATGAATGCTATGCCTCCCCTTTCGAGGGTTCTCTATATCTTCCGATGATAGTGACGTTTTCCGGGACAGTTAGGGAGAGGGAAGGGCCCACAGCTTTGTGGAGCCATGTCTCTGTGCCGGCAAGGAAATCAAGCTGATTGGTTGTGATGATGTCAGCGATTTCTGTGGCGTGTGCTACGAGAAATCTGGCGTTAATGAGAGCTTTGCTAATTTTGTGGGATTCCTTAAACCTATTGTTAGATGGTTCTTTGTGGATAAGTGGCAGGAGGTCAGGTTCCTGACTTAGTTTAGGATTGTGATTGATAGTGCCTGGCCTAGGCAGTGGTTGGGTGTTCTGTCTTGAGTTTGAGGAGGGGTTGGTGAGTCTACAGCCTAATCTATGTTCTGCATGTGTTTCCTTCTTGATACTGCAGGTAAATTCCCAAGTAATACAAATTGGACTGCCAAGCAAACCTCAAGAAGGAAGCCTAGTCCAAGAGTTAGGATGTGTGAGAGGTGAATGTTGTGTTCTTCTAAGGTTGGCTTGTGAGCCAGTGCCTTAATGCAGGGGGCCAAATGTCAGGGGGATCTTGAAAGGATGTGCAGGCTTGTGCTTGCATTCTGACATGCCACCGCTCTCTTGTGCTGATGCTTGCTTGTACACAGAGCGTCTGTGATTGATTCTGGCTTGGCAGGGACATACATTGCTGGCTTAGCTGTAGTGGGATAAGAAATTGGATGGGACTCAGGAAAGCAAATAACTGTTTTCCTTATTCCTGTATGAATGATACCATGCTTGACATGCTGCCCGCAACCCCTCCTAAACCACAAACTTGAGGTGGTCCAGTGACGTTATTCTACTCTTAGCTGCGAGAAAATCTGCTTCAATTTCACAAAGGTACAGTAAACTCTCATGACCCACCCCCAATATCTTTTAAGGTTTAAAAACGTTTGGCTTGCCGTGACGGTTACTCATTTGTTTAAACATGGGTTCAGACCTTTAAAGTGTATCAATTGGTTTATATGCAAAAGCCTTAGAGAAAATTGCATGAAGGAAAATCAAATGAATAGCATGTCAGCACGGTTACAGACACATATAAGAGCATTCCTAATTATCTAGTCAGTTTCTGGGAAGTTCGTATTTGTGGAGAAAGAGTGGAAGGTTAATCAGTGATTAGGTTCTCACATCCAACCGTGTGTTTTAAATATGCAGGTTTATTTTATTTATTAGTTATTTATAATGCGCCTATACACAAGTGTTTCAAGGCGCAATATAACCATTGTAGATTGAAGTCTCCACTTAATAATACCTCATGATGTTGAGGTTCTCTGATTCTTGGTGGGGTGGTGGGAATTTGAGAAAGTATTGGTCTGAAAATGGAGGGGAAGAAGTAGAATAGCCGAAGATGGTAGTGGGTGGTTGCCCTAACTCCAGCCCTGCTTGCCTCCTACAGGCGGAGCACAGAACGATGACTGCTTTCATTCTAGCTGTGATAGTCAACAACTATAACACAGGGCAGGTGAGTTTGAACTCAGAAGGTGAGTGTTTGCTATTTGTCCTCTGCAGCATTTACATGTCTTGGTTCCACTATGCAGGCCTTATGGAGTGGGGTACATCTGGCTCCCGTCCTGCATGCTGTCCATTGTGTCTAACCAATGCCGCCTCCTAGTCTACAAGCTATGGAAGTTCTCTGTCCATTGGAGGCCTCCTGTAGGGTTTAGGTGGTGTTTTGCCTCAGTCACCTCACCCATGTCTACTGTAGCACATGTCTGAGCTTCACCCTAAGTCACTGTCACACATGAGCAGCATGTTTATTTGTGCTTCTTCAGTAGCTGCGGTGCCCCACTCCCTGAGTTGTTACACCCCCTGGGCATTGCACTGTTTTGCATTGATGCTGCCTGAGTGTGTTGTGCATCTCCCTCAAATGCATGGTAAGTTACTGCCACTCTTTCTTTACACCCTTCTCTTTTAGGAAGCCTGCCTTCAGGGAAACTTGATAGCCATCTGCCTGGAGCAGCTCAGTGACCCTCACCCCCTTCTCCGACAGTGGGTTGCCATCTGCTTGGGGCGCATCTGGCAAAACTTTGACTCTGCGCGGTGGTGCGGGGTGCGTGACAGTGCCCACGAAAAACTCTACAGCCTTCTCACTGACCCTATGCCTGAGGTAAGTGTATGCCACCACATAACTTGTGGCGGCACTATGAAACGATCAGTCTTGCTTTGCATCAATGTGGCAATATTGAACCTGCTCTAGTCATCCATTTCTAACAGTGCCATTATGTATTAATCTGAAGAGACCACAAAACACTCTTAACAATAATGTTTGGTCCACCAACATCGATGATAACATATAATTTTAAGGCTAATTAGGCAAGCACTACCCATCAGCCAAGTGCTGCCCGTTTAGGCAATTTAGTGGCAAATTAAACTAGCCCCAAGGATTGCAAGGTTTGGCAAGCCATAGAGTTGCCCAAACTAATTCCAAGTTAAACAAGTCCTACATCGCTAAGCAAATTAAAGAAGATCTACCAACTAGCCAAATTTAGCAAGCCCTGCATGTAAGCAGAGTTAGAAGAACTTATTGTCAAAATAGGAGCGCAAAATGCTCACCTTATGTCAAAATGGGCCTGCCTCACCAAGTGTAAAATTAATCAAACTCAAACCTAATGCCATTTTGAGCCCTAACTACCAATCAAGTAAATAAAGCCCTACCGCAAGCCCAGAATTGCATAACATCCAAAACAAATGTCTTCCATGAGCCAAGTTCAGGCTTATTTCCAGCAAAACTACCACATCTCTACATACAATCGAAGATAAGCGAGCTTTGTCCAGGTCCAAGTTGAAGCAAATTCTTAATACTTGCTATGTTATGTAAGCCCTACAGATCAGCCAAGTTAAGCAAGTAAGGGATTTTTTGTTCGCACAACATCCTTAACCTCTACTCGGTAAACACACAAAATGAGATAAAATTCCTTCCTAGAAGGCAAGTTGAAATAGTCCCTTCCTAAGAAATGATTTGAGAAGGCCTTGGAAAAGCTATGCTAGCAAGGTCAGGATAACCGGCGTAATTAAGTGCTTGTTTGAGCAAGGAAAGGGTTTCCTTTCTACAAATCAATGTATGCAAGTCCTTCATATATGCCAAGTTAAGCCATCCCCTTCATAGAATCTAATTGAAGTCCTGTCTTCTTACAAGGCAAGTCGAGCAAGCCCTTTGGACTAGCCAATATAAGTCATCTATTGCTACAGGCCAAGATGTGTAAGCCCTACCGATGAGAAAAGTAAAGCAAGCTGTGCCTTCATGCCAAGTAGGCAGTTGGGGCTTGCTAACATATGTCTTTTAGGGCTTAATTAATCTGTGTTCTGGGAGGAGCTTACCTAACTGCTGTACTGCTATGGACATCTATACTCGAGACTCATTCACTAATGAATGCACACAGCATATCCTGCCACATTTATGTAAGTAACATGGTTGATGGTACTTGCATAACATATCTTGAGGAAGGGATCTTGTTTTTGGCAATAGCTCGGGTTGGCTGTAGTTATTAGCCAAAACTTTTGTTTAAATGCTTGCTGAACTTGCATGGTAGGCATGTTTGGCTGAAAGTGGCCAGTAGGATAAACTCCCTTAATGTAGTTTGTAAGAGTGACTTGCTTGATGTGACTTTTATAACCATGGGTTTCTTAACTTTTCACTGAGTAGGGCTGGTCTCCCTTGCCTTTTTGGTGCGGTTACCTTGATCTTGATGGTAGCAATTGCTTAAGCGTTAAGATTTTGTTGTGGGATTATTTTATTTCCAATTTCATTGATGCCCGGAGTAAAAGTTTGAGTAAAATGTCTTTTGGGGGAGTAAAAATATCATTTCAACTCACAAAAGCAAATGAAACACTGCATTTCTACATTAATGTTCCTCTTGAGAAAACACAGTAGTAATATTTGTCTATCAAGTGGCACTGCTACACTGTGTTACCACTGATCCAAACATATCCATGGAGTTGTCTGGAATGAAGGAGGGGGCGATGTTCATTTCCTGTTTTTAATTGGGGGTATTTTTACTTCTTGCTTTGGCGGGTGTATTTGTTTGTTTTTGTTTTAGGGAGTATCCGTGTCTGGTACACAGTTTTCTGTATGGTTGGTTGCAGGTCTGATAGGCATATCCTTCCTGTGAAACTTTCTGGGAGATGTTGGATGGTTAAACAATCTGTGTGAATTTAGATGTGGCATGTTGTGTGCATTAAATACCCTAAATCTCTTCGATACAATGTACCACTGCTGGGGTCAGAGAAACCTGTCTTGCAGCTAGAATCTGAGTCCAAAACGATTCCTGATCATTTAACCTACATTTTAGTTAAAGGATTAAATTGTTTATATCTAATTGCCATTGTTTGCGGACAACTTAACAGCAGATGTTCCAGCATTTCAATTGCACTCTTGTCAGCACAAAACCTACACATTCCCTCAGTAGCATTCCTAGGCCCTTCAATGTCTCTGGGGCGCACTTGACTATTTAAGCTTTCATCTGGTTTTGTTACTTGACGTCTGATTTGGCCACTGGTGTCACTCGGTGGGAGGCTGTCCAGTTTTGACCCTCTTTATCTTGGACTGATTTTGTTTCTTGGGAATCGTCCACTTGGGAAATGTTAAGTAACTTCTTAAGCTCAGGTTCCATCCTTTCCTTGATTTCAAAATGCTCTTTGTAGAATTCATTGATGATGCATTTAGAAAAAAAGCAAACCATAGTGACATTTTTGCTTCAACTACTCTCTTTACACACTTCCCTGATAGAATCTTCGACACCATATTCGCATCATAAAGTACAGTTAAGGTGGCCTCAATGCCTGTACTATTTAAGAAAGCACTAATAGCTTGAGGCATCACCACTAATATATGTAGCTGACCTGGTCTAAGCATTCAGTTCTTTAACAAGTCTTTTTTAGCCACAGCTCATTTTAAAACAGGCTTGTAAAGGCCAAGATCCAATGTTACAACTGTTTTTGATTCTGGGGTGACAACAGATGTTATATTCTCCACCGTCTTCATGAATGGGAGCTGTGTTTGTGTGCTTGTTGGACTGACATCTATGAGTGGGAGTACACAGACTCTAGATTATTTAGTTGGAGGATCACGTATAATGGAATTGTGAGCTGACTAAGTCAGAACTGTAGTGAGTGGTTCTGACCCTGTCTCACCTCCATCAGTCTCGGTTTCTCCAGTGAGATTACAATGTCTATTCAGCAAAACTTTATCAAAACATTCTTGAAAATCACTCGACGGCAAGACCTCCGCCATCATCCAAAGTAGGTCCTCTAGCCTGTTGGAATCTAAAATAATCAGTGATTTGACTGCTCAAGATTCTGTGGTCTACACCCCTTGGGAATGTTGCAAGACATGACCTCAGACGGGGACTTAGGATTCCTCTGCATCGAATTGATGATGGTCCTGATATTTCAATTGGGCTTAAGTCATCCGACTCGTCCTTCTCCTTATAGACCACCAGAACTGTACCGTGCTAACGTCCTTTACCATACAGAATATCCTTGAGGAAGCCAATGTTCTCAGCAGCACAATAGACAAATCTGCCTCTGACCAGAATTCTGAGGCAATTTAAGTTCCTCCACACTCATCCATGTGTTTTATTACCTCTGTGGCTATCTGTGTCTCAAACCGAAGGACTCTGGCATAATCTATAGAAGCTCCCATGCTATGCAGAAATTGAATGATGAATTTGCTGTGGGCAGCTGTGTGCATTGTGAGCCCAACTGCCACTTTCAAGGGGGCATTTCTCAGGTGCTGTCTGGTAAAAGTGCTCGTGTAGGAAGCTTGCTGTAGTGATAGCATTTCATATATACATATATGTGACAGTTTGAGCCCTGTTCATTACTGTGGTATCCCGCTTTTCTGAATACATTTTCATATCCATCTGTCCTTGAAAGCAGCACTTGTAAAAAAAGAACTACTTTCTTTGGAACAACATCTGGCAAATTCACTTCATCAAAACTTCCAGTGAATTTCTCTTTTTCACACGTTGGTACAGCTCTCTGTAAAATCATAGCTGCTTCAAGAAGGATTCTCATGTTTCTCAATATCCTCAAATTATTCTTCTACATGAGAACATCTGCTGTCACTTTCAGCTATTGCTTTCCCTTTAGCTATTACTAAAAATAATGCCCATGCATTTAAACTATTCTATGACACGTTCAATTTGTTGTCCTCTCCTTCTAAAGCATTGTTAGCTACGAATTCCTGTAAAGCTTTTACATTTCCCCCATTGTTACGTTGCCTTCAAGGAGAAAATCACTGATTGAAGATACAAATTCAACATTTGTTGCTTCATAAGACAGTGAATATGGCTGCATCTTTCTGCTTAGTGTGTTGTCTTGCGTCGTAAGACATTCAGTACATGTGTGTTCCAACCTAGCTTGTGATATTACAATTTCCCTTGCATGAGGGTCTCCAGGATCATCTGTACAATTGTTGAGACAAATATTCAGTGTGTCATTGTTAGTTCTACTGCCCTCTTCAAACGGATGCCTGCTGAATCAGTTGCTATCAAATATAATTGATATCATCTTTTTCCTTCTCTATTGCAAAAGAAGCATTTATTTCTGTCGTAGTTGCTGCTGGGATGTCGGCGTGTCTCCTGGACACAATGCCAAGTACACAAACTCCTGCAGCATATAAAAGCGGGGACGTCGGAGAGACTTAGCAGTTCCAACAACAAAGGGAGAGGCTGGCAAAGGGAGTGGCAATGGAGAGAGAAGAGATGATAAAACATCAGGAGACAAAAAGCAAAGCAGAGCAGTGCAATAACGGTGCGATAACATGGGTGAGGGGGAAGGAGAAAGGAAAGAGCGGTAAGACGGAAAGACAGAGAGGGAAGTGAACCACCAAAGAGTTTAGAGTGGTGAAGGTTGTAAGAAGGAAAATGTTGGGAGGCAGAGAAAGAAAGTGGCAGCTTTTAAGACCTTGGTCAGAATGATGCCCCTAAAGTGATGGAGAAGAGAAAAACCCAGTAGTAACAGGATTCAAGGGCAGGATCTAACCCCAAATACAGTGGCTAGAATGCCAAAGACCCAAGACTATAATACACCATAAAGGCTGAAGTACCTTGGAGACCAAGTCTTGTTGCACCATCTGATGCCGGACCCCTGTCGGACAGCCTAGGCTTAATGGAGGGGTGTTACCTGGTAGGAGAGTTCCGGCCGAGCAACGTGAGACCCTAAAAACCTCAGCAGAAGCCATGAAAGGAATGGTTTGGACACTAGAAAAAGCCACAGCCCGAGAGTGACTGTTTAAACCCCCCTCTCCGCCCCTCCAAGAGGAGGCTGGTTCTGAAAGGGGGAAGGACTGAGAGCTACTGTCCTAAAGGAAGTGAAGTATCCCATCAGTTACTAGTGTGCTTATTTTACAGTCCATATCCCCATTATAGTCAACACATTCAACCGAAATGCACTTTTTGTGCACATTGCTTTAATGTGTTTCGATGTCAGTATGCTTTTTCAGCATCAATGTGTTTTGCTGGTGCATATGCAGAAAGCCTGCCTTGCTGCTGTGCATTCTTTGTGTGCCCACAGTTCTTCATAGTTTTTGCGAAATAATTTTTTCGAGGGGATTGGGTCCTCCGACGTATTCCATATCTATGACAGTAATCACCACAGCTGTGCTGCTTCGGAAAATCTTTCTGTGTCCTGCGTCTATGATGTCGATACGCCGCCCTCGAGGACCTCCTCCGACGGCCAACGTCACTGGATGTTATAAGTAGGACGCATGACGCCCGTAGCCTCTGTTCCATTTTTTACGCGAACGTGTTCGCTTGGGGAATCTCGGTGCGCCTCGACTCTTTGGAGTTTCTGTTGCTTTCTCGGTTCTTCGAACCTGTTTGTGAAATATTTCTTTGTGAAGATGTCTACCTCGTCTTCCACGCGTCCGGGCTTTAAGAAGTGCAGGAACTGTGGGTTCAAGATGTCGGTCACGGACTCGCACGACGCCTGCCTCTGGTGCCTCGGGGAGGCCCATGACACGGATGACTGTGTCGACTGCCAGTCGCTCACGTCGAAAGCCTTGCGGGAGCACAAGAAGAAGTTACCGGTAGGTAAGGTGTCCAAGCCCCGGAAGTCGAGGTCTACGGGACTTTCGACGGACGACTCGAAGGGCGACCCTCCACGTCGTCGTCGGAAGTCCAGTGGGTCTTGGTCCCGGAGTTGGTCTTGTCACTCCTCTGCCTCTTCGAGGCACTCCCAGAAGCACCGTCATCAGTCACCTTCCCCGTACTCATCCGAGGACTCTGCCCGTCGGCGGGTCGCTTACCCCACCAAGCATGCGACACCGGAGGAATGGGCTTCCTTTGTGAAGAAAATGTTGGCGATTCTCGAATCGCAGGGCACTGGTCCGTCCGCGCCTCCGAGTGGGGTCGGTCGTGATCAGCCGAGAGACGCCGCTCGCACGCCTTCGGCCTCGGGTGGTCGTCACGATTCGCGGGAAAGGTCCCGCTCGGACAAGGGGAATCGTTCTCGGAATGCCGGTCCAGGTCCCGGTCCTCGATGCGCTCGAGACCGCGTGAACCTGTGAAGTCTTCGAGGAAGACATCGATGCCTGTGGCGCCGAGGTAGTCGACGGACTCTCTCGAGGCTCCGCCTCCGAGGAACTCGTCGACACCTTCGGCGCCCAGGATGTCAAGGGACACGCTGGGGCTCCGCCTTCGAGGCCTGTGTCGACGCCATCGATGCTTTCGGGGCCGCGTCCGTCGTCGACGCCGAATCTCTCGACGCCGGCGCTGATTCTCTCGACGCCGGCGCCGATTCACTCGATGCCTTTCGGGGCTGTCTCTACGAGGGAAAGGCTCTGGCCAAGGTCAAGCATGGCTTTGGTTCCAGTTCTGTGCCTTCTTACCGCCATCTGGAGTTCATTTCAGAGGTGGATGAGGGCTCTGATGATGGCATGGTGCCTGACGAGATTCTCTCGGGCCATAGCCAGTTTGAGGACCTGAGGCAGTCCCTGCATGATGCTAGTGGGCTGGACACCTCTCCGGAGGTGTAGTTTTGTAGGCCTGAGCCTGGCACTCATGCCGATTCTTCGTACCGGCGCCTTATGTCACGGGTCACCGAGTACTTAGGATGGTCTGCTCCCCCAGGGGAGTTTGTTCAGGATGACTTTACGGATATCCTCGACATTGGTCCACCAACTGACCTGGTACTGCCATTTCAATGGCTCTACAGAGGAGGGTGGCGGCGGCTTGGACTGCTCCGGAGAGTCTCCCGGCAGTGACCAAGTCTTTGCCGCGAAAATACCGCCCAGCCAGTAGTGACCCCTGCTACTTGTCCAAGCACCCTACTCCGGAGAGTTTGGTGGTGCACCTTCCCTCCTGATGGGGACGACAAGCGTTTTGACGGCTGGGCGAAGAAAGTGTTTTCTGCAGGGGGTATGGCGCTTCAGGCAGCCAACTCCATTTGTGCCTTGTCTCGTTTCACGCACACTCTGTGGAACTGTGTTTCCTTGGCGGCTGAACATATTCCCGAAGGGGATGAACGGGATGGTTTCCTGGCCATGGTTCAGGATGGCAAGGATTCCATGTGTGAGGCCGTTCAGTCGGGTTTGGACATGGCAGATTGCGTCAGCCGGTCCATGGCGGCGAGCACCGTGATACGCAGGTTTGCGTGGTTGCGGAAGTCGGAGTTTGCTCCTGATATGCAGGCTCGGCTCCTCAACATGCCCTTTGACGGGGAACATCTTTTTGGCAGCAAGGCTGACGAGAGCCTTGAAAGGTTGCAGACCTCAAAAGCTGCAATAAAGTCGTTGGGCGCTGCAGTTTCACAACCTCTGCCTTTTTGTCCTAGGGGTCAGCAATGGAGGGGAGGTTCCTTTTTGTTATTACTCATCCTTTGGTAAAGCGAGAGGAGCTGCCAGTCAAAGGGGCCACCAGAGGTGGTAAACAGGGTACTCGAGGTGCCAAGGCTGCTCAGGCTGTTGCCTCTTTGCCCTCAGGCAATGCCACAGCCGCTTCAGCTCAGTCATGAGGCCATGTCCCATGGTTCGCCGTTTTGGGGGGGAAGGCTGGCGCAGCATCTTGCAGAGTGGCACGCCATTACTTCAGATGTGTGGGTTCTGGAGATCATAACTCAAGGCTACTGTCTTCCTTTCCGGCAGAGGCCTCAAGACAATCCATCGGGGAATCTCTCTTTGAAGAGTCCGGATCCGCTCCTTGCGCAGGAAATCAAATCCCTGCTGGAGAAAGGCGCCATAGAACTGGTGCCTGTAGCTGAGAGGGACAAGGGACGGTATTCCCCTTATTTTTTGATTTCCAAGAAAGACGGGGATTGAGACCCATCATGGACTTGCGCGGTTTGAACAAACTCCTCAGGAAGGACAAGTTCAAGATGGGTACTCTTTCTCAAGTCCTCCAGGCCCTTCAACTTCAGGACTGGTTGGTGTCTCTCGACCACAAGGACGCTTATTTTCATGTGCCGATCCATCCGAAGCACAAGAAGTACCTGAGGTTTGCGGTTTGCGACTCCCACTTTCAGTTTCGGGTCCTGCCGTTCGGATTGACCTCCGCCCCGAGGGTCTTCACCAAGCTCATGGTAGTGGTGGCAGCGCACCTCAGGAAAGGGGGGGATTAACGTCTACCCCGATCCTGGACGATTGGTTGATCAGGGCGCGCTCTCCCGAGCAAGTCCGGATCATCGGTCAGTCACCTGTCACTCCCTCCACAAGCTGGGCTTCTCCCTCAACTTAAAGAAGCCCCATTTGACACCTACTCAGAGGCTCCAGTACATCGGAGCGGTGCGCGACACGTCCCTGGGGCAGTGTTTTCCTCCCCAGGTGAGGGCTCATCACATTCTGCAGATGGTGCACAAGTTTCAACTTGCCCAGACTCTCCCAGCGTTCGAGTTCTTGAGACTGCTCGGCCTCATGGCATCCTGCATTCTTCTGGTGCCAGAGGCCAGGTTGCGGATGAGATCTTTGCAATGTGCACTCAAGCTCCAGTGGTCTCAGTCCTCCGATAGGATGTCGGACCCTGTTCAGGTGCCTTCTTCGGTCGCCCGGGACCTTCTGTGGTGGGCCGACAAAGGCAATCTGATGTGGGGGGCTCCATTTTGGCTGCCCTGGCCAGAGGTGACGATCGTGACCGCATCCCTCACGGGATGGGAGCTCATGCCAACGAGTTGACAGTCAGCGGTCGTTGGTCTCCGTCGGAGTCCAGACTCCATATCAATCTGTTGGAGCGGAGGGCTGTCAGGCTAGCCCTGAAGGCTTTTCTGCCGACTGTGCGAGGAAAGAATGTCCTGATCCTGACAGACAACACGGTGGCCATGCACTACCTCAACAAAAAGGGGGGGCAGGGTCACTTCCTCTGTGCAGGGAGGCGATGCAGCTCTGGTTCTGGGCAATCCAGCAGGAAGTTTCGATCTCGGCAGTTCATCTGGCAGGAGACGAAAACGAGACGGCGGACGCTCTGAGCAGGCAGAGCGCGATCTCTCACGAGTGGGAGTTGGCTAAGGAGATTCTCCTGGAGATCTTAGCCCTTTGGGGGACCCCTCAAGTGGATCTCTTCGCCTCCAGTGTCAACCAGAAGTGCGAGAGGTTCTGCTCGCGGGAACTTCCTCCAAACGGAGCATTAGGAGATGCGTTCGTGGTGGATTGGTCATTCCCACTGCTGTACGCGTTTCCTTCAGTCCCCGTCATCCCGCAAGTACTGCAGAGGTTACGGAGGTTCGGTTCCCGGATGATCCTCATTGCTCCGGCATGGGCCCGGAGGACGTGGCACCCGGACCTTCTCGACTTGCGACTTGTCCATCTGTCCTCCACGTCGTCTTCCCTACCGAGACGATCTGCTCTCACGGGAAGGGGAAGTCAGGTTCCATCGTCCTTCTTTTCTTTCGAAGGTGGTATCGGAATTTCATTTAGGCCAGAAGGTTGTTCTTCTGGCATTTTATCCTCCTCCACATCCTGGTAAGTAAGAGGAGAGGCTCCATAGGCTTGATCCTAGGAGAGCATTAAGCTTTTACATTTCACGCATGTCCCGGGTCACAGTGGACGATCAGCTCTTCATTGGTTACGCTGGAAAGCGTTTGGGACAGGCTGTGACGAAACAGACTTTCTCTCGCTGGATTATTTTGGCTATCTGAGTGTTACCGCTTGGAGGGGAAGGACCCACCGGTCGGCTTACGGGCCCATTCTACCAGGGGTATGGCTGCCTCTACTGCCCTGCAGGGGGGTGTTCCTATTCGAAACATCTGTGAAGCAGCCACCTGGGCTTCGGTACATACTTTTGTACGTCACTACTTCCTCGATTCCATCCGGGGGCAGGATCTGGCCTTTGGCAAGGCGGTCCAAGTAGATGTAAATGACATAGCTTTCCTTTCTGCACCTCTTGCGCAATTTGATTGGGCATGCTAAATTTCTGTTTTCTAAATTCTTTTCCCACCTCCTTGCATTGGTACTGCTTTGGGAGTCTGTCATAGATATGGAATACGTCAGAGGACCCAATCCCCTCGAAGAACAAGTTACTCTCTTACCTGGTAACGTTGTTTCGATGGGATGGTCCGACAGCGTATTCCATATCGCTCCCTCCCTGCCTTCACTGCTACAGAATTTCTTTTGCGATTGCAGCTTACGTTTCCGCAAGGCTTTGTGTGGTCAGACTGGCAGAAGACTGGTGCCACACGTTCTCGGAAAAAACTACAACTGAGGCTACGGGCGTCGTGCGTCCTACTTATAACATCCAGTGCCGTCGGATGAGGTCCTCGACGGCGGCGTATCGATGTCATCGATGCAGGACGCAGACGCCGAAAGATTTTCCGAAGCAGCACCGCTGTGGTGATTACTGTCATAGATATGGAATACGTCGTCGGACCATCCCATCGAAAGAACGTTACCCGGTAAGAGAGTAACTTGTTCTTTGCATTGTTTCTTTGGATCGTTTCCATCGTGCTGAGTTTTATGTGCTACAAAAATTAGATTAATTGAAGATTACCTTGTTTGCCTCCAGGTGCGTTGTGCAGCTGTCTTTGCCTTGGGCACATTTGTGGGGAACTCTGCAGAGCGGACAGATCACTCTACGACCATTGATCACAACGTGGCAATGATGCTGGCCCAGCTCATCAATGACGGCAGCGCCATGGTCCGCAAGGTGAGTGATGCTGAGAGACTGCAGGGATGGAACAACAGTGAGACCGTAGACTTCTCTTGCTCACGTAGTATAGCAGCAGTGAGGGCCCATAGTGATATTCACAGTAAACTGTGTCTTAATCATCTGGCAGAAAGGATCAATGCTGGGCCCAGTGTGATGATGGTATAGAGGAAGTAAGGTTCAAGTCATGAGGCAGATTTGCAGCAATGGACCAGCTAGTGTAGCCCAGCAAATCGGAGGTACGGATTCCTGCACACATGGCAGATTGGCAGTAAACATTCACTGAGGGCACTGGTAAAGATGGAGGGGAATAAAATGAAGTGAAGCTGTCCAAAAGGAAATAAAGGTCTGATCTCAGAGGAGATTAGCATTAAGGATCCACATATGAGACTTGTGTGCTTAATCGTGATTCTGTCCGCCAGGGTGATGTCATGCATTGTTACCTTGGAGCCAGTTACTTGGTGGTGTCTTTTAGGCGATGATGGCCCTATGGCGCATTGGCATTAAGGAGATACAGGGAGAACACAGCAGTGGCATTGGGAGATATTACAGAATGAAATGTTCCTGCACACATCAGATCATCATTAAGGATTTCACAAGGAGACTTGGATGGTGGCAAATGTGTAGTCCTGCTCACACTGTCATCAACGGGTCCTGAAGATGGGTTTTACCCACAATCTAATGGTTTTACATCTGCAGACGACTCTGCAGCATTCTCTTCTAATTGTTAATTCTAGGAAAACTGCTTATTACAGAAGACTAGATTCTGGTCACATGGTTTGTTGTAGTAAAGATTCACTGGCAAAGCATACTGGTGGAAGGGTAATTGTGCACTTGACTTGTAAAAAAGCCTTAGCTGCAAAGGTAATGGGCAGCTATAAAAGGAATATGTGGTACTGAAAATGAACACAGTCGACCAGAAAAGCCTTCAGTTTATCTTTTAGTTGTTCTTTGGCTACCATTTACTTAGTACTGTGATCATTCAACTGCAGTGGAGCTGCAGCACTAAGAAGGCACATAGGACCTCATTACGAGTTGGGCGGTGCAGTAAAAAAATGATGGTAATTCAGTTAACTTTTTTTGGCAGTAGCAGAATTACTGCCAATTCTACCTCGCCATTCAATACAGAATTTGCAGTTAAAATGGAGGATTCACCTCCACCAAAAAGGTGAAAGGGAATACTCCACTTAACCTCTAATAATTTGGCAGAATTACTGCTTGCGGTAGGTCTGCCAAAAATCCATATGGAGTCGTATGGCCTCCAAAAAGGGGGATTTACTCAGCCATATCACCACTCGTCATCCCGTGGTAATGCCACATGACAGAGTGGTGGCAATGGTAAATGATTTTTGTGGTAATTCAGCAAATGGATTGTCACTGGAAGGAAAGAGAAGAGATGCAAGGGAGCAGGCACTAACAATGGGTAAGACGAGGACAGGCAATTTGGCAGCAAGAAATCTACAAGCAACCAGGGTGAACCAGATCATCCATTCTCAGGTTAGGTGTGGAGAGAAGGGCCTTGAGTTTTTCCCAAAATGTAGTAATGAGAGGGCGAGTTTGGTGTTGACTGAGAGGTGGTTCCAGAGTCTGAGGGCATAGATGGTGACGGCTTGTCTTCTGGTTCTTTCCTTCCTTTACTGGAGTAGTTATAGTCTGCAAATATCCTTACTTCTGGTGGATGTTAGTCCTCTGGAGATGATGTTTCTCAGCAAGGTAACTTAGGGACTTCAGGGTAACAGCATTGTCGATAAAACAGTAGGATTTGAAGAGGATAGGTGCCTGCAGCGGGAGCCAGCTGAGTTTGTTGAGGTTAGGCCTGATGTAGGTGAATTTGCAGTGTTTTTTGATAAGTTGTGCTGCAGCATGTAGGACACATCTCAGGGGTTGCTAGGGTAGTCTCCAGTATGTCTTCCAGAAGAGTGTTGTCAATATCCAAGTGGATGGGTACCAAGGCTTGGACAGTACATCTGAAGTTGTTTTCCAGGATGAGGGGCTTGATTTTTTTCAGGAGCAAATGCTGGTACCAAGCCGTTTGTCATTCTTGTTATGTTCTATTCAAAAGCTTAGCGTGGAGACATCAAAAATAACTAGGTAGTCCAATATGCTACAAGAAAGGATCATTTTCTAGAGATGCCTAAATTGCAGGTGATTAGAAGTAGATCTCCAGACCAGAGGGAACATATTCCAGAGTTTGGCAGCTGCCACAGAAAAGGGCAGAGATCAAGCTAGTAATCCCAGAATGAAGAGCGAGGTGGGGCGGGGGGCTGGGGGGTTTACGGAGGGAATTTAGACCAGACATAGTCTGCACTTTAACTAAGACCTGATGAACTAAACAAAGGGCTTTAAATTCTATAGGCCTGGCAACAGGAAGCCAGTGGAGTGAACGCAGGACTGGAGTAATATGGGCATGACAAAGAGTGTTAGTGGCCACCCTGCAGCAACTACAGCTGGCGGATGAGCCCCAATGGCTGAGTCAAATACAGAGAATTACAATACTCTACGGCTCCACATCAGTGAGGCCACCACCAGAGGGCAGGAAGTGTACTTCCTAGAGCCAATTTTGAGCAATTTGTTTCTCTGACTTTTGCACTTTGTTCATTGGATTTTGTTTTTTGCACATAGTATTATTTTCTGGTTGCAATGTTTTGCACATTCTACATCCGGCATCTCTCGAGTAATAGAAGGCTTGAGAAACATTGCATGTTTTACATATTGTAAAAATATATATGTTGAGTATTGAGGCATCTGTTTTAGAGTTTGTATGTACATATGTGTACAGTTAAAATAATGAAGGACTTTAGCCCTTAATAGAATGGACATTGTGTTCAACAAAACGTTTTCACTGCCAGAAATTGAAAAATGGTTTGCATAATTAAAACATTTTGTCAACATTGAATTCTCTTTCTTGAAAGACTGTTTTGAATAACAAACTTGTGAAACGATATTGCATGAAAAATTTCATATGAATCGTTGCGTTATGTTTGTGCCAGGGAGAACCTTTTTCTACTTCTGAGAGGGTACTAGCCATCATGCCCCGATCTCTGGTTCCGTAGACTTCTCAGTCATGAGTATTTATAGCTCCTCAGCTTTTCTGTGAGATGGAGGTTTACAGTGTCATCAACTTCTTTGTCACCAAAGTAAAACATTAAGTGCCACAGCTAAGCCTAATGGATTGGGAAAGAGAGAGAGAGAGAATTATCTTGTATTCATGTTTCATCCTGTCATTTTTAAGGCACTTAACAATATGAAGATCAGTTCTATTTTTCTTAGAACTAATCACTTGTTCTCTTCTGAGTACCCATTTTTGTCATATATCTCCCACCTGGTCAAGTATGGGTATTTTCTTTGAAACTGTTGTACCTACTTGGCTGCAGGATTGCAATTCAGATACAGCATGTTTTTCTCTTAAAAAAAGAAAAAGAAAGAAAAAACAATTGGTTTCCAATGCCAGTTCACCAGTTTCTCCCCTAGAAGGTAACATCCAGTTTCGAACTTGATCACTTTTGGTCTTGTGGTTGAAAGCTCGTTTCGGCCTACTACAACATTTGACCTGAATAAAAACCGCTTATTTTAATCTCTAATTAGTGTGTTAACAGGGTTTCATGCTCTTTCTACAATAGATCCGTACACATCATTTAATGGAGAGATCAGGCTTTCCTACCCAAGTGGACAGTGATTTTTCTGTTAATCGGCTGACTTTTCTCCCAACATTTGTCCTGGATCTGATGGATAAGATGGAAAGAATTAAATGTTAAATTAGTCAAACTTGATTCCAGAGGCTCATGTCTCTTCTTAGCATATGTTGGTCTTGACCAGGCAAACCGGTTACAGGTTTTACCCGATGCCTTGCCCGCTGCGTCCTGAAATGCCATGCCTTTAATGGCTGTACTGCAGTAAAAGGCATACATTCACCTCTGATCAGGACAGACAGATTTCCAAAGGTGTTCCAGAGGCACACTCCTGTGGATCAACCTTTGCAGAGCATGATTGTTTCCTGGATTCCAAGTTGCAGTTGCAGTGCAGATGCCCAGTTTGACCAGTCTGTAGTGTAAAGCATTTTTGGTTAAACCGGTTGTTATGTAACTGCAATCCATAAGGATCACTTTAAACGCATCTATGGTTGAAAATGGACAAGACCATGGCCGACAAGTTGTTCACTGTAGTGACTCTTGTATCACTAGTCCATAGTTCCCTACATAACATACCTCCCTACTGCTATCCCCTCTGATAATTCTACTGTCCGTAACATGCTGTAATCTACTCAAAAAGGACTGGCAGGATGACGCTGAAGGACCTGCAAGTGGAAATTACTAGGGTGCGGGAAAGGTCGCAAAAATGCATTAGTCACATTTTGTCCAAGTGCTGTGCATATTGCTCCTGTCCCATCTCCTTCGAGACAGCTAAATTATGTAAGAATGAGATAAGGTGTCTGTGGCGAAGGACAGTAAAAGTGATTGCAACAAATCTGTTTTTCTTGAACTGTGGTTCTCGACCATAGGAGCTATTAAATAGACATCCATGGCCTCTCTCTTCCGTCACTCTGGGTCATAATGGCTTTTTCTGGTGTTTACTCCAGATGAGACTGCTGTTTTGGGGCTGGGCTTATTTGAAAGGCTGTGAGGTTGTGTTAAGAGAAATGCAGGTAGCTCTAACCCGTACACCCTCTACCCCTTTAATAAGGTAAAAAGAAAATGCATTTAAAGTGCTTTCATAATTTGCAGTGTATTTACTCAGAAGAAACTGTGTACAGGTCCTTTCTGTTGCCAGTCGCATCATCATCATATATTCCTGTAAAAGGTAAAATATCAAGAAGTCAATTTTGGCTGGCAATGAGTAACATGGGCTGTGTGGGCTACTTGGATGCCTCAACACCAGCTCTATTCGGAGCAGCCAATATTGGTTGTGTAGCATGGGGGGAGGGGGTATTGAATCCTTGGAAGCTGATGACCTGAATAGACGGTAATTTAAACCAGGGTGGGCTTGTGTCTGTGTGTGCGCGCCCATTACCGTCATTTTCACAATCCTAATCACTGATCTTTTATATGTCACTTGTTTTTCTGTCTCGTAAATATCGTTTTGATCCCTCAAGTCTAAAACTCAAGGTGCGACAAGAGAGGTTTTGCAGTGTGTTATCCAGAGTACATTTTGTGTATGTTTTCCTCAGTTAGTTTGCAACAGACTTGCTTTCTGTGTAAATGAAGGCTTCCAGGTGCAACCCTCTGAAGATGGCCCCTTGGCCGGTGCTGCATGTAACTAAGCCTTGTTTAGCTTGCTGCTCAAGGGATGGAGGATGTGGGAGTTTGTTGTCTGGACTGTAACAGATGTCTGTTTTTCTTATAACATTGCAAGGTTGTGGATCTCTCACGTTCATATGCAAATCTTGTTCCAACTTTAGTGGTAAAAGAAAGGAACCTTAACTCTTACTATTTGATTGTTTTTGGCTGCTGTGAATGACCTCAATTCATCATGGTAGAGATACTTTGTTTCTCCCTCTTTCTCTATATTGCATCATAAAACAGTGTAGGGCTTTGATGTTGGTCTCTGCTGACCTTATCTGACATGTTTTGGTCCTACTGTATTGCATTGTTGGTTGCTAACTGCCTAACATCATTTGTTCTGTATTCTGGTCTGAAAGCTATGTTACCCACTGAGCTTTCTGCACAATGCACTCTCAAATCTCACCCTTGTTAGGGAGAATTCTCTGTTTAGGCTGAATTTCCCTACCTAGTGAGTCCCCCAGCAGCTTTGCTGGATTTCTGGGGTTTCTTTTTTTCTCCTGCCAAGAGTGAGACTCTTTTACCCTCACTCTTGGACATGTTGAAGTGTGTTTTCTTGGTTAACCTTGTGTTGAATGGGCTATGGGGTCTTTTACTCCATAGGGCCTCATGTATTTTTGTGATGTGGGTTACACAGCACCCTCTGTGCCGTGACCCAGGGGTGTCCTAGGGACTCCCCAACATAGACTCCATACCCTGGGACTGACTACTGTCTCCCAGGGCATGTAAAGTCACCAAAGACTTTGCTAGTCTTGAATCCTGAACAGAACCAGTACAAACCATCATATTGTGGACGTACTGGCTGGGGCAATTCGATTGCCCCAGGGTCTGTTAGTCGAGGGGGCACGTCTCCGTCCCCCCTGATCGAGTTTTGGCTGGTGGCAGTGGAAACTACGTTTTATATTCGACCGCGAATATTTTCCTATGGGATTTCCCATTGTTTTAGGCTAACACATTTAATTATTTATTTACGGTAGCCTTAAACATACCACCGGTTTATATATTTATTTTTATAACTCCGGTTGGGACTTTTTGCCAAAACTTGATTCTAAAATGGCGTTGGTGTTCGCCTCTGTAACTCTGACCCAAAGTGGAGCCCTTTGTTCCACTTTTGGCGGGCTTCTCCACAGAAGCCCTCCAAAGTGGTGCCACTCTGTCTGGGGTACTTAGGAGGGGTGGAGGGGGATTTAGGCACCCTGGACTGAGTTACCTTGGTAACTCAAGTCGCACTCCGTCCTGATTGGCCCAAGTGGTGAGCCGCCCGGCTCACCACTTAGCATGTTTGAGTGACAGCTAGGCTGGGTGAATGGGGGTTTGCTGCATAAAAGCAGGGCTTTGGGGACTGGAACTTCAGAAGTCGCCACAGGACCAAGAATCCGACGAGGGAAGAGCTGAGCCGACCTGCTTCGACGACACCACCCGGTGGAGCCCTGCTGAACCGTCTCACCACTTTTCCCGACGACCGAGGAGAACTCTTAACGGAGTGGCTCCTTCCCTTGACTGGTGGGGACAACCAGTTTTCGCCGTCTTTTCGCTTCTCGAGGTATCTCGTGGCCGCCTTGCCAGTGCCAAGCACCCCGGCAAACGGAACCCCACCACTTTTACCCCAAACCACGAAAGTCGGTACAACCCTTCAACCGGAGGACTCCGCGGCTGGTCTCTTCCCGGGCAGTGCAACGACCCTCTTCTTCTGCTCTTCAGCGAGAACTTCTTCTCCCCTGACCGACGTCGAGCCCTGCTGCCACTGCCTGGAACAACTGCCACCGCTGGAGGATCCTTTCCGCTTAAGGTACCGTGTTCCGCCTGGCTTCCCTTGCTACCGACTGTACGGGGTAGATTTAGCCCCCGGCTTTCGAACCTGGGAGTGCCTGGGACACCCTGGATAAACTTTTTAAGCCACTCTAAACTCTTTCTAACTCTTTGCAAGACTTTGAATCCTTAACAACAGTGTGATCTTGGGCACATTTTCGCTCCGGCTACTCTAAGAGTGGGCCCTGCCTAGTGACTTTTGCTCACCTGAGACTTTGTGCTTCTTTGAGTCTATTGCAAGTGTTCTGGACCTTAGAGTGGTGGGTTTAACCCATTCCTGTTTCTTTTTACCCCTTTCTTGAACCTACTAGAGTGTCATCTAACGTTAAGCGCTCACCTCTGTTTTAATTATGTGGTGTTAACTTAGAGTTGTCTAGATAGGAGTAAGGGTTGGAACTGCTTTCATTATAACTGTGTTTGAAGTGTTTTTACTATATTTTGCTAGAGTGATTTCAACTTATGTGTGTTTTATAAATAAATAACTATATACTTTTGAAACCAAGCTCTGGTCAGTGTTTGCTTGTGCTATTGTGTCTGAGGACATATTGTGTATACTTTGCATACTACCTAACTCTTCTTGAGGGAAGTCTGACTGCTCAGCCACAGCTACCAGGTGAATCTGGGTGGTACAGACTGCTACCAAGTGGGTTTACTGCTATACCTGTAGTCTTAAATCTTTTGCAGTGTTCCCCAAGGGAACTGCACAGGTTTCTGCCTAACAACCCTTTACCAGATTCACACTGTCCCTATCTTTCACGTTCATGTTCCATGCACACCTTAATTTGTTCTTGCACCCCATTCCTATCCTTTCACGAACAAGATACACTGTGCCCCATCACTGCTTAACTGTAATTAACTCCAGCCCTGTATCTCCAGTTTACCCTGTTCCCTTCATCTCCTGTATCCACCGACTAGTCTCACCCTATATCCAACCCATGCCCTCCGTAATGTGTCCTTGCACCCCATTCCTATCATCCTTTTGCCAACAAGCGGCCCTCTGCCGTCTCACTGCTTAACCGTAATCTACACAAGCCCTGTATCTCCCTTGGAGTTTACCCTTTTCCTTCAATCTTCTCTATTCACCAACTGGTCACACCTTAGGTCTATTGAATTCCTTATCACTGCAACAGAACCTCTTACCTCGTTGGCTACCTTCAATTCTTCTTCTTCCACGTCTCTCCTTTATGGCAATCGTTATGACTTGTGTCACCTCCACAACATTCTCACAACTGTAAATCATCACGCAGATTCCACCACTTTCACCCACACTCCTCAACTGGGGAGCAATCCTTCAACATCAACAGAGCGTGCCTATGTCCCTCCCCCATGGTTCCCACCCCCCCCTTCCTTAGAGTGCACTGCTGTAAAATTGCTCACACCATCCCCTCTCACTGTTCTTCTCCATCAACCCCCCCCCCGCATGCCAGCAATCACTACTCTTTCTTCCCTGACCGTGTTCTTAAGTCCCCCTAAAATTGAAGCCAACCATCGTCCAAGTGATTTTAACTGCACTAATCTCGCTAATGCTCACCACCTAGAACTTGACTCTTTCCTTTCTGACCACTCTCTGGTGCCCTTCACAACCAACCTATGCACAAACAAGACAACTCTCTTGGGCTAGTCTCTCTCTACGTTCCTGGTATTGATCCCTCTCCCTCTTACCCCTGCCTCTTGCACTGTTTAGTCACTTCCTAGCATACCCTACTACTAAATGCAATTTGAAACCTATTTAGCTCCCTACCTAGTTGAAGTCTGGTCTTCCCATCGTCTATTGAGCAAGAAGTCACATACTTCAATTATGTTCTTACCTTTCACTTTCAGCACTGTTGGCCAGATTTTTACACCCCTCTCACTAACCCTCCCACCCTTGGATTATCCCTCAAATCTGCCAGTTGAGGCCAACTGCGAAACTTGATCTGTGACTCTGGCTCTCTGTGCCTCCTACAAAAACCCCTTTAACTTTTTGTCCTGGTCCCAGCAAAGTCAATTTATTATACACACCAACCTAATCTCCACTCTCCCATCCCCAGAAAGGATCCTCTACCCTTCAGACCATGCCCAGAGCTGCACCTCCAGCTCTACCCATGACCTTTCCTCCTATTTCTCATCTAAAATGTTCAAATTGAGCCCTTATGCACCTGTGGACCTGTTTACGCCACAAAGACCTACCTCCTAACTATCACTCTTTAATCCTTCGCTCACCTCTGGGATCTTCCCAATTGCTACAAAACAGCTAATAGCCTTTTCATCCTGAAAAAGTCTGCCGATCCAAATTATCAGCTGGTCTTCTCCTCCCACACTTAACTAAACTTCTAGAGCATGTACTTTTTTACTGTATTATTGATTACCTGGAGACCAATGGACTCAGCAACCAAATGGAATCTTTGTTTCACAGTAGGCTCTCCACAGACACGGTCATCTCTGTAGTCTCACACTTCCCAGCTGCTCACAATTCCACACTCGATTATTATCTTCCAAGATTGTTCTCCTTCCTTTGAAACTTTGGATCACCCTTCTAGCTTACTTGCCCACTCTCCAACAATTGTATCTGTGACTTTTCCTTGACTGGATCCCCCCTTCCTTTAAAAGCACTCCTTCACCATCTCACACACTGGCATCTGCACCCCCATACCACTCCGAGTGTGTGTTCCAGTGGTCCTGTCCTTGGCTGTCTTTTCTTGACAATCTACATCTTCTCTCTGGGAAGCCTCCTCTTCTACTTCACCTTCACCCTGTTGACACCCAAATATTATTCTCCATCCTTTCTCTCACCCTAATGTACCCACCAATATTTCAAGGGTGTCTCTTCCATCTATCCTTGTATTGTTTTCCGGTGCGCAATGCTCAGCTCAAAAATATAGTGATCGTATTTCCCTCTGAACGCCTCTCGCTGTCCCCATGTCTCCGAACATTATGAAGTCTTCTTTGATTGCTTTCTAAAGGGTCAACAATTCATTGCCATTACTGCCATATCTGCTAGGATACACCTACTGAATATAAGCCCAGTTTGTCACCACTCTTGTCAAAATCTTATTTATCCTTAGCTGACCTGACTAACACTCTACTCCCGTCCTGTGCCTACCCTCTCTATTATTTTGCAACCCTCCATCAAACACTAAACTTTGTTAGTCCTCCTCATTGCAGCCCCCAGTCCTCCTATCCACCTCATTCATGTGACTGGGCTTTCCATGCGACACCGGGCTCCAATCAAATTTCTCGTCCTTTTATACCCATTTCCCATAATTGACCTTGGCTTTCCCCAGAAAATAAAGCCCACCAAGCTATATGCCTTTAAATTCGCTCTCCAGAGTATGCATCTTTCCCACGGGGCAAAACTTTACTGTATATGTTGCTTTATTCTCAGCCCTGTGATCACCAGTATTAAGCTGCTAACCATGTATATTAGGTGGTATGTCATCCACCTTCTCCCTCCCTTACACAAAATTGGAAACCAAGTACTTTTTATTCTCTGGAGTTTACCATCTTCCCTGTTCATCAGCCTACTCATGGTATGCTGCAGTGCTACTTCTAACCCACTGCAGGGCACTGATAAATGGGAGTACTCTGTCACATGTGTGTGCCCTACTGCACATGGTTCCTGTTACAAGCACTGTCATTTTCCTCAAATAAAAATACTTGCGCCATGTAATGATTTATAGCATTGTTTACATTTGTTGCACGTTCCTGTTTCACAAGCTCAGCTGGGGGTTCCATGCACGCTCGTGAAACAAGGGACGGCGGTTGAAGCAAGTTGTCCAGTGGCTGTTTGTTAGGCTCCTGCTGGGCCCGTTTGCAATAAAGTTCAAAAGGACAGCATACCTGCCGGTATCCAGTAGTTCTTTTCACACCACTTAACAGAAGGTTTGGGGCAAGCAGGAATATGATCAAACATGTGAATGAAAATGTGTCTCATTGGTCAAATAGCAAAACCTCCACCCAATCAGTTTTTGTACACAGTCGTTGGCCCCCACAAGTGGGAGCTCTGTTACTGGAGGATATGCACTCGCTCTCTTGGGGGCCTCCTCAAGTTGACCTCTTCGCTTCCAGTGTCAACAGGAAGTGCAAATTGTTCTGCTCCTGTGAATTCTGGGCAACACACAGATGGTCGAGTGAACTTTTTACCTCATTTATGCTTACCGCCGATCTCCGTCATTCTATTGGTCTTCAGGAGACACGTATGTTTGGAACTACGTTGATCCTGATTGCGCCGGAGTGGGCGCAACAAGAACGTGGTATCCGGAGTTGCTGGATGCATCTGTCCTCCCTGGTGCCTTCCGAGGAGAGTCTATTTGCTCTCCCAATCCGAGGGGTCGGGTCCACCATCCGAACCTCAGCAGACGGAACCTTCATGCTTGGATACTTAGTCTTGGCTTCTATACTCATTACTTCACTTATAAAGTAAATGGAAAGCTTTATACCCATTCTAGACCTCTAGGAGCTCATCAGGTTTCTGCCTTTGGAAACCGTCCACATGATGACACTCGCTCAGATCTTAGTGGTGCTCCATGTGGGGGACTGGTTAACAGTGGATCTTCTGGATGATTACCTTCACTCCCAGTAAGAAGGGAGCACAGTCAATTACAGAGGTTACTCTGGACGCCCCACACTGTCAATTCACGTGATTTCCATACAGCCTCAATGCTATTGGTTGTGCCTACTCCCCTTCTGCTTTGGAAGATCAACATTTACCCCTACATGGACGATTGGTTAATCGGGGGCCGCCTTTAATGGAGAACTTGTCCTACCTCTCTGTTCATGACCTGGAGTTTTCCGTCAAGGGGAAGAAGTCAGACGGGCTCCTTATTCAAAGGATCATTTTTTTTCATGCAATCGTGGACAACTCTCTGGGACTTTCCTTTCCTCCACCAAACAGTTTTCTGGCCTTGAAGCAAATGATCCATCACTTCAGTGTTAGACCTCCGATGACACTCTGGTAGTTCCAGAGACTGCTAGGTAATATGACTCTGTGCTTCTCCAGCATGGGTTCTGGCGTGGGTTCATATGCTCAAGAATATTCCCTGCCTTCATGCCGGAATTCCTCGGTAAGAAAAGAAAGCAGTCTTGCTTTAAAAGCTTGAAAACTGCCTTTATCTTATTATCCAATCACTGGAGACGGAGTCATACTGCACCCATCCCATGACAGCCGTCTCGCTGAGTCACGCCCCCGGTGGCCATCTTCAGATTTTTACTGTGCTTTCCGGTGCAGGGAGTCCTCGTGAGTTGCTCTTAGAGCTAATTTTTCTTGATTGTTTTTTCTGATTGAATACATTTCCTATTTTTGTCAAAAATCTCTCATCCACTGACTCGCAGTCAGTACCGGTAGCGGCGATCCGTTGCCGGTGAAGATGGACAACTACACTGTTGGATTTTCATGTCACGTATTGGAAGGCCTTGTGAGCCCTACTTGCGCCTCACCATGTCACAGGAAGGCAGAATCGGTTCAGGCTCTGCTCCCGATGCAATGTGTTTTGAGGAACAACTGTGTGGAGGACAGGCACACAAGGTACCTCTATTGTCTGCATCCTGACCATGAGGAAGACCGTTGTGACATGCGTCGAAGTTTCCCAGCCGAGACTGAGGGACCGTTACTGACGTTTGGTGGTGTGGCTAAAGGAAGACTGAGCCCCTGCCGTGGCCTCCAGGCACACGTGGGCAGATCCCAGATCCAATCGACCACTGAGGCGCTCTCCCTCGGAAAAGAGGTTGAGATTGGCCGAGGCTATATCCCTTCAGGGTGTCCGTAAGGCCAAGCGGAATGCTACTGAGCCGACTGGAGACGCCATGGCTGCAGGTCCTAGTTCAGGGCACACACGCTCTCCGTCACCATACCCGTCCACTGTAAGCCTGCTGGTGGGTGGTGATCGTCTGTGAGACCTTAGCAACATGGCCCTTCATTGAAATATAAGCCGAGAAAGCATTCCCGAAAGGAGGCCACATCAAGGCCTTTGTCTATGTCTACGATTTTATCGGCGGCAATGCCGCACAAGCAGAGGCCCCCATCGACGATGCCTTCAACCACGACTTCAACAACCAGGCACCCATCGACGGTTGCCCCGTCGACTGTGAGCGGTGCATCCCCGTCAACAGCAGTGACTTCGACCCTCGGAGAAATCCAGGGTATCGCTGGCCTCAAGGCCGACGACCGCTCCGACCACGACTACTGCCGAGTCAACTACCAGTTCTCAGTCGGTAAAGGCACTAGTAGTATCTTCTGCTTTGAAGGAGACGGCAAGATCAAAGGATCTGTTACCATTAATTTATTTTGTGCCCAGACCGGATGATGTGGGGGCGAGGGATCAGAAGGAGATCGCAAGCGCTTTGATCATGGTGATCTACATGACTTCTGAAGAGGATCCTCTATACTCTGACCTGTTGGACCGGTGTATAGAAGGCACACCTAAACTGTGACATGGGACAACTCTTGGGAGCTGCAGCCAAACCAGTACAAGGTAGCAGTGATGAGGGTCTAGGCTAAGTCTCAAGAGCTGGTGAGCTTGTAAAGGATCCACAATGAGTATACACATTGGGAAGCACAGATTACACTTGGACAGTATGTATAAAATAACAGTTATTGATTTATGGCCAAATAGCCCTATGAGCAATGACAACGAACAGGTAGAAATATCACACAACACTAATAATAGATTACATATATACAGTCACTGGTTACGGGCATAATACAAATGAAACCCCTGTAAAAGAAAGTACAGATTAGATTATGCACCAAAGGTCCACAGAGAGTTAACCCTAACTTTAAAAGTCCTTCCCTAGGTTTTCTGGAGCCTTATGCCCAAAATTTCAGGAAAGTTCTGACAAATTTTGTGAAGCTGGAATAAATGAAGGACGGGTGTCCGGGCAGGGGCGGGGGGGGGCGGTGGGTCCAGAGTCCAGTTCCAAGGGTTAGAGGACAATGTATTTTTTTTTAAACGTGTTTTTAATAAAATTTTAAATATAACCTTATATCCAAGAAACTCTCTTAACCCCCGACCCCTCTCCCACCCCACTCCGGAAGGATCTGCGCTTATCTCCATTGTTCCAAGTCTATTCAGATTGCTCTATTTGAACATGTCCAGCAGTCTTATTTTGTGAGGGCACCATTGCTCCATATAGTCACTTTGTAAATAGTATAGTACCGCGCCCCAATCTGTTCTAAATATCTGGCGTTCCCCGGTTACATGTGATACGTTCCATCGTTAAATGTGTCCACACTTTTTGTATCCAGTCTACCGTCGTAGGAGGTGACTTCTGCTTCTACCTTCGGGGTATAGCTAACCATGCAGTTATGAGGAGACCCATGAAATTCTGTCTCTCTGTTTTTGTTAGCCGTTTATCTCGAGGGTCCCATACCCCAAACATCCACAGCTCTTCCCCAAGTCCCTCTGAGCCTCTGAACATAGTTTGCATTTGTGATTTTATCTTGCCCCAGAACTGTTGGATGGCCTGGCAGTCCCACCAGATATGTCTCCAATCCCCCTCTGCCCCGCATTACCTCCAGCATTTATTTGAGGACGACATACATTTTGTGAAGCCTTTCCGGTGTGTAGTGCCATTGAACCAGCATTTTCACCCACATTTCCCTGGTTTGAATAGCCCTCGTAAGTTTAGGGATTGCCCCCCATACGTACCCCCAGTGTTCCCTCGAGACGGTTCCCCTGAGTGTTTTTTCCCATCTTTTTGGTGTATTGCCATTTGCACTCTTCCTTTTGGGCGTTCAGGAATTTATAAGTGTCCGAGACAAACTTTCTGGTACCTGAATGTGTCATAATATAAGTCTCGAACAGGGTTAAGTCTCTTGTCGCTGCACACCGAATCCGTGGGGATCTGAACCAATGTGTTAGTTCATATTTATACCTATCCGCCGGGGTAATGCCCAGCTGGGTTTTGCAATCCTCAAGCGTTCTAATTTCCTGATTCTGGTACATATCCCCGTTATTGCAGCCGGGGTGTTCCCATTTCTGGAAGTAGCCCCTCTCATGCCCGGGGGGAATTCCGGGTTATTAAACAGTGGCATAAAGGGGGCTGGGTCTTTTGACAAGGTCTCTTTTAGTGTGGCTTTGTCCCAGACTTCCAGTGTCGCTTTCATTACTTTGCTGATTTGCACATTGGGGTGCCTATCTTGTTTCCTTAGGCAGTTTTGTTGTCACTACAGCTCTATCTTGGATGGCCCATATTTTCTGAGACTTTTCCGAGATCCACTTCTTCAGTACCCACAGTTGGGCTGCTTCGTAATATTTGCGGAAGTGCGGGAGGGAACAGCCTCCGTTCTTCCTCGGTGCTGTGAGCACAGCAGAGGACACCCAGGGAGCCTTTTTCCTCCATATGTATGCTCACGTGAAGTTTGTCAGTGTTTTAAAGAAAGATGCCGGGATTGTTATTGGTAGCGCCTGGAACAGATACATTAGTCGGGGAAGAATGGTCATTTTCACCGGAGTGATCCGGCTTAAGGCTTCACTGCACTGTAAAATGTACAGGTCAGGATTGAAAATAAAAGCAAAAAGTTTGGGGGCCATAAAAATTCAAGGAAATGTGCAGATCTTTCAGAACAGCCCCCCACAGGCCTCTAGAGACATGTCTCAGGGTATTTCACTGTGCTAAGTTCTCTGGTCTTGGAGATACAACAGTGGCTGCCACCGATAGCAGCCCCATCGGGAAGCAACCCCAGGTACAGCCCTCCAAGGCCTCTGCACAGGCATTTCTTGGCTACACCGAGGTGACGTACCACAGATGGATACTGCAACGGGTACTGATACCAGCACTACTGACACGGATGAGTTTGATTAATTTATTCCTGCAGATGGGTGCCCGGTAGGTGTCTGACACCCCCAAGGTTTCTCCCCCAGATGAGGTGGGGTTGTTCCACTCCATGATGGCAAGGGCATCTACCCTCTTCAACTTTATGCCTGAGGAAAAGGAAAAGGAGGGTTTCCTTTACCAGAGGCACACATTGGCCAGGAGGACAATATTGTTTTCCCCTATACTTGACGAGGTGTGGGTGAAGGCCTAACGCTAAAGAAGACCCCAAGCTCCTCACCAGCAAAATGGGACAGGCTCGAGAAAAAATACAGGGTGGTTGACTCAGCCCTCACGTCTCTCGAATTACAGCCATCACTGGATTCCGTGTTCTCGGCTGCAGCAAGCAAACGGTCTGCGAACCCGTCCTCCAAGTCTATGGTTTCACTAGACCAGGAAGGAAAGAAGCTGGATGCAATGGGAAACTGTGTCGTATACACTGCAGCACCAAACATCAAGGCCACCAACGCTCTGGCCATTCCAGCTTGGTATGATAGGGAGTTGTGGTTCAAGTTGGGCCCACTGCTAGATTTCTTGTCGGATGACCAGAAGACTGAGGCTCTCATCCTTTTTCAGGAAGGACAGATAGCCTCCGACCACGCTATCACAGTAGCCATGGATGTCGCAGATTCAGGTTTTTGGCAGATTGGTAATGTGTGGCACTCTGGCGCCAAGGCTGGCTGAAAGCCACCAACTTTAGACCAGACGTACAGGGCAAGGTGGTTGATATTCCCTTTGACGGGGATAACCTCTTCGGAGAAGTAGTAGATGGGAGACTGCCGCCGATAAAGACAGACACGGAGACGGCAAGATCCCTAGGGAACCTGCATCAGCGTTGGTCCTCTTCCTTTTCGATCTTCAAGGGGAAAGTTTAGCAGATCTTCCAGATGATACGCCTCTACTTCCTACCGTCAGCCCTCACGCTCCACGGTGCAGTAAGCATACAGTTGCAAGCCTTCGGAGGAGGGTCACAGGCCCCCGCAGGGCAAGACGCCAACACCCAAGCAAGCCTGACTCAGACCAAGACCGGGACCCCGCCCTCCCCACTTCCGCACCCCGGTGGGGTGAGTCGCCTATCAAATTTCATCAATGTGTGGAAGGACATCACCACCGACTAATGGGTGCTGAGCATGCTTCGTCGGGGACACACCCTGGACTTCAAACACAGATGCCCTCATACTGCCCTTATGGCGAGGAAGGAGCTACACATGGCCTAGCTGCTACAAGAAGTGCAAGCCAAGCTGGCAAAAAGGGCAATAGAACCCGTCCCTCTGCACCTCCGAAGAATACGCCAGAATCTTTTTGACCCAAAAGAAATCAGGAGGGTGGTGCCCAATCCTGGATTTGCAACCCCTCAACAAATACCTGAATATCCAAACGTTCAGGAATATCACGCTGCAGTAAGTGCCCGGCAGCTGGAGGAAGGCGATAACATGACGACGCTGGACCTGGAGGATGCCTACTTTCATGTCCCCATACACAGAGAGATCGAATGTTCCTACACTTCGTAGTTCTGGGACGTCGCAATCAGTTCAAAGCTCTGCCCTTCGGGCTAAAATCAGCACCAAGGGTTTTCACAAAATGTTTGGCCCCAGTGGTGGCTCATCTCCGCCCCAAGGGCATACACGTATACCCTTACCTGGATGACGGGCTCATCCATTCAGGAACTGTCGCTACAGCATATACAAGAGACATACGCCTACTGGCAGAGATTGGATTGTCCATCAATTATCCAAAATCCTACATAGTGCCATCGCAGGTTGCCCGGTTTCTGGATGCCCGCATTAACACAGTGGCATCCTTGGCGTACCCCTCAGAGGAGAGGGTGGTGGCCATCCTAGGGAAGGTAAATCGGCTACCCACGATGCGATCCGCGACCATCCTATCAATTAAGTCACTACTAGGCATGATGTCCTCTTGCATCCACCTGGTCCTGTTCTGCAGGCTACATATAAGGCTACTTCAACATTTTCTGGATGTAAGGTGGTGCCAAGTCACAGGGAAATGGACAGACGAGATTACCCTTAACCTTCAATTCAGACAGTCCATACATTGTGGGGAGTGCGCTCACACCTCACTCAAGATTTCCTGTTTCAAGTCGCACCTTTCCAGGATACAGTCACCACAGATGCCTCTCTGGATGGATTGGGGGCTCACTCCGGGCAGTCCCACACCAGGTATCTCTGGCCGCCGGAAGAGAAGAATCTGCACATCAATGTGCTGAATTTACAGGCCTTATTCTGGGCTCTCAAGTCATTCCTGCCTCTTCTGAGGGATCTGGTAGTAAGGATCTTCACAGACTCTACCACCATGATGTTCTACATTAGGAAGCAGGGAGAGACCCGATCCTCTGCTCTTTCGCTAGAGGCACAGGCCCTGTGGCAGTCAGCGATTCTTCAAGGCATGTTGCTCATCCCGTTTCACCTGGCTGGCATCAACAACACGGTAGTAGATGCCCTCTGCAGACAGCTGCGGTTCTGTCACGAATGGGAGATGCAACAAGAGCAAGTGTCTTTCCTCTTAAGCAAATGCGGCCGTCCCCAGATCAACCTCTTCGCAATGGCAGCGAATTCCAAATGCAAGGAGTTTGGCAGCTGGTTTCCCAAGCCGGGAGCCTAGGGGACACCTTCTCGCTCAGATGGGAAGGGTGGTTTCTGTATGCCTTCCCAATTCTACTTCTGCTGCATGTCATCAACACACTCAAACTCTGTCACTGCAAGATGATACTCATCGCCCCAGCGTGGCCACGCCGGATCTGGTACCCGGATTTGCTGTGCTTGTCGGTTGCCCCGGCCATTCGTCTGCCTCCTCTTCCTGACCCACTCTCCAGAGAAGGGGGCGACACTTCTGCATCACGGCACAGCATCATTGAACCTCATGGCTTGCCTCCTGCAGCCCTAGAGTTTGGCCACTATGATCTTCCTATGGATTGTAAGACAGTTCTTGCCAAGGCCAGGGCATCATCTACACAATCGTACTACGGGCACAAGTGGAAGTGCTTCACAGTGTGGTGCAGGTCCCAGAAGATCACGCCTTTGTGTCACGGCCCCACAGCACCTGCCGTACCTACTGTCGCCACAAAGGCTGGATTGGCCCATGCTTCCATCAGGATGCATCTGGCAGCTATATCCCACAGGCTCGTCAAATAATTCATGAAGGGCCTCTTCAGATTCTTCTCTCCAGTGAAGGCCCCTACCCCAGCGTGGGAGCTCAATGTTGTCCTCACCAGGCTCCCGGGGCCACCATTTGAGCCTTTGCATCAGGCAAGCCTGAAGTTTCTTTCTTGTAAAACAGCGTTCCAGATAGCTATTACCTCGGCCAGGCAGTTCGGGGAGATTCAAGCTCTCTCCTGCAAATGCCCATACCGGTTGTTTCATGCTGCAAGGGTGGCGCTTCGAACCCACTCTTCCTTTATGCCTAAGGTTCTGTCTGCATTCCACCTTAACGAACCCTTGGTACTTCCAGTCTTCTTCCTGAATCCTGCTTTAGCTGCTGAATCGTCATTGCATGCACTGGACGTTGCTCGGGCCTTGAAGTTCTATGTGGCTCGCACAAAGGATTTTCTGAAGACTTCACAACATTTTGTGATCTTTGGTCCTGTAAATCAGGGAAATTGCCTTTCAGAGGCTTCCATATCTAGGTGGCTCACTTTCCTAGTCTGGCCAACAGACCACTTCTAGTCCCAGACTCGTAATATTCAGAAATACTCGTATTTTGTTTCTCATATGGATGCGGGTACCGGACTTGCAATTCGTTCCCAGGGTCCCAGACACACTTGTTCCAGCTTCCGCATTTACTCCTTTGCTCCCCGGACCTCCAGCACTTCTCTGGTAACCCGCTCACCTGTTTCTTCTTCCTGACAGGTCCTGGCGTCTCCCAAGCAGCTGTTGCGTCTCGTCTCGGTTTCTTTGCCGCTGCATGGCTCACCAGATTCTTCTTTGGAGGACAGCTCTGTCCCTGTATCTCAGCTGTCCTGCATTTAAACTACTGCGTTTAACAAATGAATTGCTTTGGGCCAATCTCATTTGGTGAGAAGCTAGACCGCTCATTCTGCTTTTCCAGAGTGGTCATTGGACTCCCGGTTGTGATAATCATCTTCTCTGTACACACAATAGAGTCAGATGTAGAATACTTTGCATTCTCACATTTTTCAGTTTCATGAAGTAAATTGTTTCACAATACTTGAAACTGCTATATGCAGCATACCTTGATATTTTACTCTTGTCAAGTATATTAGTTTGGCTAACTTAAGGATAACAGATATTGGCCCTATCAAAAGAAGGGGAAGGAGGACTTATCATTGGAGAAAGATTTAGATTAACTAATGCGGGGGACTACTGCATTCTCTGAACGTAGTTGTCCTCAACCCCGTAAGGGTGATCCTCGCTCGGTGTACCACCACTAGGGGGACTAATGTACTGTGGATGTACTGCTCTGGCCCCATGGGAAAGGTCTCCCCCTGCGGGAGAAGCGACGACATCCCCAGAATCGTTGCACATCTTTGGTAATATTTCCACTTGTATGTCTTGTTTAGTGGGCACAGAAATTGAGGTAATCCTGCCAACATTACTTTTCTGCCATTGCAACTTATCCTAATACACTTGAGGAGTCTTTCTTGTTGAAGAATGAAATTTAGAATACACTTTGATAGTCTTCCTCACCACTGCCCACCATTTAGAGAGCATGTTCCTCAATGGGACCTTAATGTGGTTTGGCTGCCATTATGCTTAAACAGTTTGAAACTTTTACGCCTTGCAACTTAGACATTCCTACACCCTTCTTAGTTGCCATTAGTTTGCAAGAAGAGTAAGCCAGCTTCAGTCTCTCCCTTTGGAGGATCCATGTATCATCTTCCATAAGAGTAAGGTCGTCCTTCAGACAGTTGCATCCATCATCCCCAAGATCCTTTCTGATTTTCATTTGAATAAGGAGTTTGTTCTTTCAGTCTTCCATCCGAGACCTCTGACTTCCTCAGCAGCCCAAACCTCACACTTCCTGAGCAGAGGATACTTTGCACAATTTCATCGTAGCAAGAACTAAAAAATTATTTTCTGTGGAAAACTAAATCATTCTGGAAACCTGGCCTTTTTGTTACTCATGGCGGTCTTTAACCTGGAAACCAGGAGACTAAAGATACTCTTGCTAGGTAGAAAGTCTCTTGGCTTTCTAAAGCTTACACACTATCTGGCCTTCAGGTCACTGAAAACTTCACGCTCATTCCACTAGAGCAAAAGCAGCATTAGTTGCCTTTCAGAGACATGTCTTCATCCCAGATATCTGCTGGGCAGCCACCTGGGCGTCGTCTTGTGCTTTTGTTAACCACTATTCTTTGGGTTCTTCTTCATGGAAAGATGCTTCCTTTGGCCAACAGGTCTGGAGCAACCTTTTTCCTTTAGCCTTGGCCTGCCATATGCCGTCTCCTCCACTCAGTATGTGTGTCGCCCTCCGTATTTCTATCTCTCGCTTCCGCTCTTCCTATATTCTTGCTAAACTTGCATGGAATTCTCTTTCTCGGACATCTGAGAAACAGTCTACACTGATTTGTTCAAAGCCAAATGTAAAGCCTACCTCCTTGCCTCTGAGTTGCCCATTAACCTCCCTCTTGCCTGCCTTGGTACTAACATTATTCCTTCGCCTCAAACCTGCCTCTGTCCCTCATTTCTCTGCTACCACCCCACACATCTTCCATCATGGTGACATGCCTGGCATAGCTAGCTGTGCCATCAGCCTGCACTTAAAAATGTCTAACGTTGATTGCTCTCCAACTATTTAAGTTTACCATTCATTGTCCCTGGTGACTGTTCCATTTACTCCCCACACCAACCTGGTCAGAATGTCAGAAGAGAAAAAGCCCTCCTGTTGCGCTTCTTGAAATTAAATAAATATTCAAACAAAAGTGTTCAGATTCCTCATAGTTTTATTTAAATTGCAATTCGAGCCAAAAATGTGCACATTTGCGTCCAAAATAAAGTAAATGTTTGTTAAAGCAAAGTAAATTCTTATAAGAGTAACAACAGTATGAGATTATAAGTTGTTCGTACTAAAGTTTTAGTCTATATCCTTTGGCACAGTCCTGTGAAATCTTGAGTTGTTTTCACTAAGATTTATTCTTTTATCCTTTTAGAAAAATCCTTAGTTGAATACACTAGGTTTTGTTTGTAAGTTGGATTATATCCTTGTTGATTTGGGATCTTTATTGGTTTGGAATTCTTACTTCAATTCACTAAGTCTCATAGGTTGAGAAAGTCCTTAAAGATAGAAGAATCCTTTTGAGGTTGAGATCAATGCAGTGAATACTTTAATTTGTAATGTTCCCTTGGGTTCTAGTGGTATGCAAACCTCCTTCCTAGGCTTGAAGAAATGCTAGTTCCTCAACACGTGTTTCTCCACCGCATGATCGCTGTGGTTCTTCAGGAGGAATATAGGATGAGAATCAAAGGGTGTCTGAGAGGAAGAGGAAGATTAGGGTTAGTTTGAGCAGTGAGTCTTATGCTGTTAGTTCTAAGTGATATGGGTATAAATATAACAACTGGTGTTTACTTACAAAGTTGTGGTCAGGTCAGATTAGTTAATGAAATTAGTTCACTTCGTTTGTACTGGAATGAATGAATTCTGTTTGTTCTGGTCTGTAGAAGTAAGAGGCACTATGTTATGTGTGTTGACATTTTAAAGTGAACATATTCAAATGCTTGGTCAACAAGATGCGTCGAGCAATGCTTCAAGTGTGCTCGTAAATACTTGGAAGTTTCTTTTGGCAAATATAGCGAAGGTGAGTAGCATAGGTCCGATTTAGAGTGTGGTTAAAGTTCCCACTGAGCATAAGGTAATATCAAAATTACGTAAGGGCAGGTATGGCCATAAGGCAGAAGAAGATAGGTGTAAATGGATCCAATATCCATGCAGTGCTAAACAGTGGTTGGTATTTAGTTCCTTAGAGGCACTAGGGTATGGAAGAGGTAGTACTTAAATAATGCTTACCGTTAGGTTTCCAATGTTACTTCTCGTTCGTAGCTGTCTGCAGTGTTGGTGTAACAAGGTGTGTTTATAGGAAATGCGTTTTCACACGGCGACGTGTGCGTGACATCGTCATCCGTACGTACATTGTCACGTGGTGACGTCATCGTGCACACGCTCTCTGGGCAGCTAGAGAGCCTTAGAGTCAACCGCTAGGATGGACAGTTGTTGTACATTGGAGCAAAACGTGATTTGCTATTCGAAGATAAGAGAAAAAAGTTTTGTGTGAAAAACAAAATATATGAAACCCGATTGGTTGGAGAAAAGTTTGCAGAGAGTCTAGATCTCTGGCCGTGAGGTCACTCGGGAAGACATGATGTTTGGGCACTGTGTCTGCTCAGTGATGGGAAACTTCCTCTTGGTTTGAGGAGTTGACAGTAATTATTGAGCTCAGGTGAGGTATGTGTTTCAATTGAGTGGGTACTTTGGTCACTAGCGATATCGGTCTCAAGTCATATAGGTACTGGGGGAGACCGATATGAATGCATAAGACTTGCTCAATATTTGAGTTAGAGTACACAGTGTTTCATGGTTTAAAAGAGGGTGGGTTCAACATTAGATTGTGGTAAGGAAGCAAAGAAGTTATGCGTGGTGTTACTGCTGAGGTGGCAGATCCAACGTGCTTCTTGTTGTCTTAGTTTGAGTTCCAAGTTACCTCCTCTGGGGGCAGGTTTAAGTTTGACAATTCCGTAAAATCTGTGGCTGATCTGAGTCGGTTGATGTGCTTCCATGAAGTGATTGGCTATTGGTGATGTCGTATCTTGATTAGTGATTGCCCGAATATGTTCACTGATTCTGGTTTTAAGTTTCCTGATGGTACTCCCAATGTAAAGTTTGTTGCAAAGGCAGTTAATTATATAAATGACAAATTTACTGTTGCAGTTGATGAACTGTTGAATAGTGAATTTAGTGCCATTTGGTTTGGTAATGGTAGTTCTTGCATTGCATGGTCAGAATGTCACTCGAACTCACCCCATTGGAAGTAGCTCACTGCTTCCTATCAAATATGATAGATTATGCAAGTTCTTTTGCCATCAGATGGGGAGCTGGTGCAAGTGGCTCTAGGTCACCTGGCCTAAGCCCCGCCCAACTGATGCCTTCCTGCTTGCTGCTCTTTTTCACCACTTAGCAAGCCCCGCTCACCTGGTGCCTTCCTGCTTGCAGCTCTTTTTCACCACTTAGCAAGCCCCACCCACCCAGTGCCTTCCTGATTGCCGCTCTGTTTCCCTACTTAAGGAGCCCTCCAGCTTCTTTTCCTTTGCAGATGGGGAGCAGGTGCGAGTGGATCTAGGTCACCTGGCCTAAGCCCCGCCCACCTGGTACCTTCCTGCCTGCTGCTCTTTTTCACCACTTAGCAAGCCCCGCCCACCTGGTGCCTTCCTTCACCATCACTGTCTTGTGGCCAATGCTGGATTTGACTTTTATGGACTTCATTCATTCACGGTGCGTCACTCTTTCTCAACTCTCATACTGGACTTCCTTTGCATCTTGTACTCGTGGTGGCCCTGAATCATGCTGTTCCCATCTTCATCTTGAATCCTGGCTTGCAACATTATGTGTTACTACTGACTTCTGCAATTGTATTCGCTCTCCACTCTTGCTTCTCCACTCTTTTTGACTGCTTACTCTCTTTTCTCTCCTCCTTTCCCTTCTCCCTTTTCCTATCTCCTCCCCTTACTTTCTTCTATGCACTTACTTTATCAGAATTGTCCCTGGACCTAATATGATAGCAACCTCGTCTGTTTCCTCCATCCTCCCATTACTGTTTTTTTTCCTCCCCACCACCCCTCCAGCACTATCTGAAATGTCGTCAGGCCTAGTATGATAGTCGCTTGTTTTGTTCCTCCCCTCCCTTTCTGCACCCCTCTCCCTCACCTTTTGTTTTTCTCCGGCTCTACCAGAAATGTCATCAGCCCTAGTACGGTAGTCGCCTGTCTGTTTCCATTTCCTTCCCACTCTCCCCCTCCCTTCCTTATCTATGTTTTAGCTCTTGCACTATCTGAAATGTCGTCAGGCCGAGTACCATAGTTAATTTCACATCCTTACTGTTCATGGCCTGTAAGAATGTGGTTGTATTTTCCCTTGTTCCCTCCCTTGCCTTGAAGCACTTTGAAACACAGTGTGTATAGGCGCTATATAAATAAACGATCATATCATATATCATCAGAAGAGCATTGGTCTTCTCTTTATATAAATACAAATAATACATTGCCTCAGAGACAGCGAGGTGCTCTTCGGGCGGCTAAATCAAAAAACTCACAAAATATTCTAGTAGTCAAAACAGCCCTTGAGCTTCATACGAATGTAGCTTGGAAAGAGCAATGTCTTCAGTTGGCGTCTAAAGTAGATTGTTGTCGGGGGCCCGAAGATGTCTCTGTTTAGTCAACCTCCTGAGATAAATGATGCACAGGTGAGAGTGAGGCAGGGCGCGCAGAGGATGCTCGCACACACAGGACCCGTTCCAAAATACTTAGTGACAGATCCTTTTCTGGAGAAGGCCAGTTGTGAAGGAGGAAGAGCAACGACGGAGTACCGGAATCGCCATGTATGTAATGTTTTCAATTTGCTCACCTGGGTGATGCAGTACATAAGCCAGTGAGTCTGAACCTCGGCGTAGAGTATTTTAATGGGCATCTGGTCTGAGGCTGCACAGTGGATGTGAGGTTTCAGCTGTTTGGTGTGTGGTTACCTGATCATACAAAACTGTTCCTGCTATTGGTGGCACTATGCAGGCATCGGAGCTACACCCAAGAGGCTTGTACCTGCGCATTTCAAGCTGACTATGCACAGTAATACATGGTAAGAGGTGTACATCACGATATAGGGTGGAAAGCATGGGTGTGAATCTGAGCCTGGTTCTTCAAAGGTGTTCCTGGCAAATGACAGTGGTACATGGGAATGCAAAGCTGAACCTTCACATATTGGGCTGTTCCTGACATATGGTGGCTACATGTGGGCATGTAAGGTTGGCTCTGTTCTTTTGAAGATGCCATATGTGATGGTACATAGGAAATGTGGAGCATTTGTAAATAAGATTAATTACTAAACATTTGAAGCGTATGTTTGTAGACACTGTGAAGGAGCCTTGACTGGCAAAAAGCTTGGGGATTGATCCAGAAATGGCAGACAGGGTTCTGTAAATCATTGTGTACCCCCCTCAATGGTTTTTTATTGAAGTCTATTCTGAGAGAGGTATGGAAAGGGAACGCTGGAAATGTGGATTTTGCTACCAATGACCTTTCTGCAGCATTTGATGCCGTTGACCGTGGATTATTATGGGCAAAACTTTAATCTTAGGGAATACCTGATGGACGTTGCATCTCATAATTGGGCTATGTGTAGGCTCAAGCATCCAGATATGGCTAGATCATAAGGGGTCCCTTTCGCGAAATGTGGCAACAAATAGTCGTCAGGAAGGATTGCTTATTGGCTCCCTGCCTGTTTAACCTCTATCTGTTCAACATTGGTGCCTGTTTTGGATGCAGCAGCATTTGCCCCTCCAAAAAGCAAGGGCTTAACCCTGTATGGTTGTCATATGCTGATGATTTCCTCATTTTTGACCGAACACCAATAGGCCTCCAACACCTATTCTCGGTCCTTGTTAATTATGCACGCTCACATTCACTAACTGTTAACACACTTAAAATAAAAGTGCTATTGTGCAAGAAAAAGTATCAGAGTTAGAAATTTAGATGGAAAGTTGGTGCTGAGGGTTTGGAAAAAGTCGAGAATTCTGTATCTAGGCTTTTCCATTGGTGCTAAAGAAAACAAATCCCTTGTTAAAGATTGGTTTACAACCCCTACAAGCAATTTATATCATCAGATCAGAAGAATTGATCTTCGGTTTGGAAAGTTTTCCTTGATTCTGACCTTAAAGGGATGGTCCAACCAAAATTGTATGGAGTCGAGCTCCATTCCTATGGATTTTGGACTGATTAGTCTACTAGGAGGGTATTTTTTGGCGTCCACTTCTCAGAATTCCTGGGTCATTTCCTATTGCGGCTCTGAGACACGAATTGGGAATTCTCTTAAATGCAGAGCCCAATGGAAATTCTTAACTGTATTTCGTAACTTTTTCGCACTAGTGGAAAATTCACTTTTTGTAGACATAAACAATTTGGCAGCAATGGCTGGTAATGGTTTTATTAGGGCCAATATTACTTATTGCTCATCACTTCTGGAGTCTTTGAGAGTGTGGTCAAAAAATCTTATCCAAAACCCGGGTCATGTAAAATATAAAATTATATCGTACTGACTGGCATATGGTGGCTACATATGGGCATGTACGGTTGGCCCTGGTCTTTTGAAGATGGCATATGTGATGGTACATAGGAAATATGGAGCATTTGTAAATTAGATTAATTACTAAACATTTGGAACGTATGTTTGTAGACACTGTGAAGGAACCTTGACTGGGCAATCTGAGACTCTGCCATCCCTGCCTTTTTAACACAAAGAAGAAAGCTGATCCCGGATCCACCCTGGGCTCTTCATCAGAGGTACACAATGTGAATTCTTCACTTTTTCAGGCAATGTCCTGCAGCTGTGTCCTCACATGACACTTTATTTGTAAGGCGCCGAAAGCACGAGGGCATCGTGGCCCCAAGACAATTACACAGTAAAGACGAACATCAAATGACAGGTCAGAGAAAAAAAGTCAGAAAGAGGGAGAGTACTGGAAGAGAAAGGTTTTTATAGATTTTCTGAAAATTCCTAGGTCACGTTCCATTCTCAGAGTAATAGGAAGTGAATTCCAGAAAGTGGCTGCTTTTACAGGAAATGATCTTCCAAGGCCCTTTGCGCGTCTGTGGTCTGGGCAGAAAATCTGCATTTTATTTGTACAGTGCAGTATTCCGGATGGACGGGATTGTGAAGTTGTTTTTAAATATACAGGGGACTGTCCAAAGATATATTTGTGATCCGTGGTTCGTGCTTTAAAATGCATTATTTCCTTAATGGGAAGCCAGTGAAGGTTTTGTCTGTGCTTTGAGGGGTTTACATGTCTTGAGAAATTTTTAATGATGCGTACTCCATCCTTTTGCAGTACTTGCCATTTTTTTAGAGTGGGATTTGAGGCTCCGATCAGTAGGGAATTGCAATAGTCGAGCCTTGAGGTAATAATAGCTCTGGCAATAGTTGCACTACTTACTTCAGAGATAAAGGGGCGAATGTTTCTAAGGAGACGATGATGGTAGTTACAGTTTTGTTTCAGCTGGTTGACATATGCCTCAGAGTTCAGAGTCTCCTCTAACTGAACTCCCAATGTTTTCACCTTGGATTGGACAGGTATAGTGTTGTCTCAGATTGTAAAGCTCGTATAGGCGGGGTTCATGTTCGCCCGGGCCTGGCTTGAGCCAAAGATAAGGTTCTCTGTTTTCTTGCCATTCAAACAAAGCCAGTTGGAGGACATCCAGAATTCTATCTGATGGCGATGTTAGTAAGCGTTCTGTGGTCAATTAGATAGTCCCCAGTGGATTCTATAACTAAATGGGTGCCATCTGTGTATTTCGTAAAATAATACACCCAGATGGTCTAGTAAGGAACAAAGTTGCCTAATGTATAAGTTACACAGGATGGGAGATAGGCCCCTAGAGGACTCCACACCAAATAGGGGCTTTGGAGAGCATGCCGATTCCCACTGAATTTTAGATTCACGTTCAGACAGAAAAGAATGAAACCAGTTGACTACCCCCTCAGAACAAGACTTAGGGAGTGAAGGAGGCGTTCGTGATCTACCAGGTCGAACGTCGCTGACAAATCCAACAGAACCAGCAGTCCCGTTTTAACTTTCTCAATGATTCCTAGCATGTGTGGCTGAAGCTCTACTAGTGCTGTCTCAGTACTGTAACAAGGTCTGAAACCTGATTGTTTATGGTGGAGGATGTTATGAGATTCCACAAAGGTTTGAAATTGCAGACAGACGAGTTTGTCCAGAATCGTAGGCCTGAGGTTGCCGGGGTCCTTTGGATTACCTTTTATTTTTTTTTATTTTTTTAAGCAATGGTGTAACCGAAACAGTTTTAATTGTCCTGGGAATCTTGCTATCTCTGAACGTTAACCAATCTGGTCACCAATGGAGCAAACAGATCTTTATGTTCAAAGATTAATTTAGGAGGTAGTATGTTTTCCGAGGAGGTTGGATGCATAGATTAGTTTCATTATATCGAGTACGTTTATTGGGGAGAATGCAAAAAGAGAGGGATTTTCATATTTTATTTTTGGTCAGGGAGCTGCTGCTCATTGGGAGTGGCTACGTTCACTGGAAAGCATCTTGCCACGGGATGTAAATCTATTGAGTAAGCCAATGGTAGAGAACAGACATTATTCGTCTGTAGCTTTTTCCCCTCGATATTGTGGCCCTGTATGTTTTTTCAGCGAGTGCTGCTGGCTAAGAGTGCTCTGGGCAGCACATGCCTTCGCCTGATCCTGAAATTCACATCAGCAGGTGCACAGCCATCTGGCCGCAGGAAAAGCAATTGACTGGCAGTGCTCTTCTGCACCTCCTGCACGTCATCGCGCAGATCAGCCGCCATGCTTGAGCTCCCTCTAGCCAGGAGGGCTGCGTTCTTTCTTGCCTAGTGATCCGAATAAACACACAATCCTGAAAGGTTCGGCACTGCACCTGGGCCTGGGGTGGTGAGAGAACAGTAGGGTGGAGCCAATCCCAGTATTCAGCTGGAAGAGGGAACTGGCATCTCACCCCCCCCCCCCACACACACACACACTTACTTACTTCTACTTCTTTCTGCCCCTTGCCTCTATCCTACGCTTCCCCCCTATCTTTCCCTGCTTCCCTTTCATTCTACCTCCCCCATGCCACTCTGCCTCCCAGTTGCATAATCTTTAACTCAATCTGGACTCTCCCAGTGCTGGCTCACCTCCGCATTTCTTATTCTACATCATTCGTTGTTATTTCACAACTCCACATCATGCCACTTTTTTTTTAGTTCTCACTCTTTTTTCGTCCCCTCTTATCTTTCTTGTTCTTTAATCATCTCGCAAACTCTTTCACTGTCTTTCTTTCATTTTCCTTTGATGTGTTTTTCAACTACTCATTTCGCTTCTCCCTTCCCAAGCTCCTTTTTCTTTACAATTATTCCTCTTTACTTTTATTTTTCTAACGTTCCCTTTCATGCACTCATGGTCTTTTTCTTTTGCATGTTTTTTGCAATTTTATTTATTGATTCTTTAACGGTCTGTTTTACCGTCTTTCTTTCTATGTTCTACTTTCCTTGCATAGGTCTCCAGTGACTTTCTGAGCATGCACCTTTCTTTCATTTCTCTGGCCATATTGCTTTTCTTATTTGTATTCCTACTTACTTTCTTGTCATCTTTATTTCTTTCTATTTAGTTTTTCATACTCCCCTGTTAATTCTTTTTAAGCTTATCCTCTGTTCTCTCCCCTTTTATTCAATCACTTATATCTGTCCGTTTCTCTTTCTCTCTCTACTTCTAATTCTCTCTCTCGTCACCTAGCCCACCACCTAACCATCTGTGGCAGGCCAGTCCAATCCACGCGCTTCTGACTCAAGGCATGCAGTGCAGAAATAAAAGGTGAAGTGTCTATGAAGAGGACTTTGAGGTTCAGCAAAACAGATGTTCTGAGTTCTGGACTCAAGCACACCAAGCCCCCGGTTAAAATCGGCCAGTGCCCTCGTGTCTGTAGAACTGTTTTATTAGAATGATCCAGTAAGCAACCTCTGGGGCAGGGCAAGGAGAATTATACCGGTGTCATTACCAGAAAATTTGACTGAAAGACAACGTGGTAAGATCTGTTTTTGGCACTAAACAGTATGTAGTTGTTAGTGTTTGCCAAATCAACTTCAAACCCAGAAATAACGAGGGAAAAAAACATTTCATACAATCTGAATTGCAGCAGTATATTTGTATTGAGTGCTTGGGCTTGCAGCGGGTGTTTCATTTCGATTTTTATTAGTTATGAACTTCAAAGCAGCGTTATTATCCTCCTTTAGGTGCTACCACACTAAGTCTTTTCGGCTTTGGGGAGATAGGTGGGTTAGGATTTGTGGCATATTTATGGACCTATGGAAGGGGAAGCGGGTCCATTCTCTAAATGGCACTGACGGGTTTAGCATGTAACCCCTTTGTTAATGAGCAGTAGGATCTGTTGCATGGTGGCCATGACTGGTCGTTTGCAGTAGGACTCGTTTTAGGTCTAGCCAAAGTCAGCTACAGCTCTGTTAGAAAATGAGATGACAAAAACATAAAAGGGCTCTATTTTCCTCGGCTGTTCCGTATCTCTCCTTACATTAAATAAATAGCCCTTGTTGTAAGGTGGGGCGGAAGACGGATGCTGCTCCTCATTCCCTTGCCCAGTTTCTGTCCTCCTCCCATCTCTGAATGAGCCAGCTGGTATGAGACCATCCAGTTCTTACTCCTAAACCCACTCCCTTGTCCTCAACCAACGGGAGTCTGGGTGGAGTTTGAACGGGTGGAGCGAGAGACAAAAAAGGCACCTGCGGAGTTGAGGAAAAATAGTGGAAGACGGAGAAGAGGAAATATGAACGTCAGCTGGCCTTATGGATTGTGCACAATGGCCTCAAATGTTCACGGTTTCCTCTTCAATACATCAACCTCCCCTCTGAGCCAGGTTTTTAATGGGAAATGTGGAATGTTTACCGAATAAGGCAGAATATTTTCTGGTATATCTAGGTGTGTGTTTCTGGATCTGTGCCCGTGTTCAGCCGAGGGTGGACAAGTTCGGCAGTTTAGGACTAGAAATTCCGTGGCATTTTTCCAATTGCCACTTTATCAATAACCTATATCATTTGTCATGCCCAAAATAAAACTCCATTTCCCACCATGCACTTCACTGTTCTGCTTCAAGACCTGACACCACGACCTGTACTTCTCAACACTACATTCCCCACAGTGTACTTACTGTGCTGCTCTAATTGGACGCCTGGAACTGGAGTATGCACCTTGGATCTTCACACCGCAGTGCACTCATCCATTGGCAGGCTTGAAATTGGAATTTCCACTTTTCAACTCCACATTTGTCATAATGCACTGTGCTGCTCTACTTGAACACTTGGAATTAGTATATGCATGTTTCAGCAATACATCCCCACAGTCTGTGATGCTGATCTCCTCCTGGGGGATATGAAGCCTGAATATGTATTTTGAACTTTCCCGATACTGTGATGTTGGATATCATGTAGCCAAAAAAAACGACTCCCAATTCGCACGTACTGATGATCTGCTGGAAAGGCTGGAACCGCTGCAAGCATTGTTCACCCTTCCTGATTGTCATGCTGGGTAAGAGGTGATTCTTACTGGGTTACTTGGAATTATACGGATTGATTCTGCCAAAAGGTTTGCAGAACTAGGTTGAACTCGTATCCATTTAAATCGTAGATGCAGGAGGAGGAAAACACTGCAGTGGCCTGTGCTGGTTTAGGCCCTGCTCAACCAGAACTGATCCCCTGCAGCAGGGTTAACTATGGCGTTTGGGCCGTGACCATAGCAACTCTATAAATCAGTGTTTTGTTTTTGTGAAACTCTGAGGCAATGTTCTTTTCTGCACCCTGTGTTTGCTAACTTCTGCCCTCTAAATTAGTATTGAAAGCTGCTTTCGTATTCCGAAATATGTCCAGGCTTAGGGAGGGTACGTTTTAGTGTGTCACAAAGCAAACGTCTTTCTTTTTTATTATCCAGGATTTACATATTTTGATACCATGCTTAAGCTACAAATATTTGTGCTTGTTGGTACCTTGTCATCTGCTGGCCGGCTGTACATTTTCCACAATGCACATTCAAAACCAGGACTCGGTGAAATACTCGCACTTGAGATGAGATAAGCTAGTGATGTAAAGGATATCTCTTTTTATTAACCACAGTGGTAGTCTCTGGGACAGGTTTCAGGTTTAACTGGGAAATAAATCAGGAATTCTATTGATGTGGCCCCTGTTTAATGACTATCTCATTCAGCCCCCACTTGTACTTCTATTAACGGGGCTGGTTACAATGCTCCAGGTTACATGCATTTTTTGTAGAAAGCCAAACATGTTTTTTTTTTTTTTACTTTTCCATTTTTTGAAGTGGTCCTGGATTTTTTTTTTTGTTTTTTTAGGCCTCCACTTGTCTGTTTCAAAACAAGCAAGATGAAAAAGTTAACTTTATAGTTTCCTCAACTGGACATAAGTCTACAATTCATATATTTCAAATTCTCCATTTGTGGATATTGTGTTACTTGATGACATTAGCAGGTAGTCTCTGTTTAATTGCTGGGTTTAGGTAAGCTATTTGGCTCATACTCAACAGTAATCCCACTCCAAGCTGACCGTAGAAAATGCAAACAATGACGTGTATTTCTCTTGTACCCAGTATCTGTTTTTTTTTTTATCTTTCTATGTAATTGTAGCAACTTTAAACCAAGATTTTGCCTGTGAACAGATGTTAATTTTTATAGGACGCTTACACGTTAATAACATCTATTTCTCGCTTTCTCATCTTCCATTACTCATTTACTTGACTCCAGCATTCGAAGTTCTGGTTACCTCTTGAGAAGGCACACTATGACAGTCTACGGTCAAGCCTAGGCACTCAAACGACTACTGTGGTGTTTTGGTGCACTATTAAAGCATATTAACATTACATAACATTTGCTTTTAACTGGAGTTTCAAGGATGTCAAAGAGCAGATGTGTGAATTGTTTAGCCAGCATTGTTTTTGAATCTGGTGCATTTACTTTACAATTATCAATGCAGGACTACAACTTCAAAATACAATGTGACGTGAGTGAAATTTAAACAATGGATTAATATCTCCTATCTGACACGGTAGACATTTAGGTGCCCTGGCATATAGACTCTGCAAAGCTTAGCTATCTAGGCTTCCCTTCTGTTCGCGCTGAATAGTTTGAGTCCCGTTTATTTGCATTTTTTAATTGTGGTCTCATATTTGAGTTACAGGGTAAAACTAGAAGTACATGAATCAGAGAACTTCACTAAACCTATGTGACGCAGCTGTCGCCATCAACCCCTGTTTTCATCCTTTCAACTCTGCTTCTGGTAGTCCTACCTTTACCATCATATAAACAAGGCTACAAGTCCTAGAATGCAAAGAAAGAAGACTGGACGGACAACACCTGTCTGGAATAGGTGTATTTAAGAGCTATGCCAGAATAAGAAGGAAAGTTTTGGATTGTATGAAGCTGGAGAATCTGTTAAGCCATCAAACTAACAATATCTTTTGTCCATAGTCTTCTGCTGAAAATATTTCCATATGTAGTACTTTTCTTTGACAATTTTAATATCGGCCGACACGCAGTCATCTTTGCTGCCAGTTGATAGGCTGCATCTCGGTGTGCCACCTGCCACATAGTTTTTTTTTTCCCTTCGTTGTAGATACACCAAAAAGAACATGAAGTGCACCACTCCACTGTGCAACATGAAAACGCTGTTTTTCTTGCTCAAGGTTTATCCATTCCCAATATGCCGCATTATCTAACATCCTACAGACAAAGATTTAAATGATATTCGGACATTGCATCCATTAACAAAATGGGAATCACAACAATACATAAAATATCATTACCCAAGTTTAAGTATGAAAAACATATAGACTAAATTCCATCTCAGCATAAAACGAGTCACTTTAAAAGCGTTCTTTATGAAATTAGCTACATCGGATAAAAAAGTTCAATATTACTATGCATGAAATAATTCATTGCCCTTATGCATGTTCTTATATTATTCCTATTAAAATGCTGTCGGCAGAGTGAAGCAGAGTGTTCAGTGGCATTGAGGAGGCTGGCTGTGCGTTATCGAGTCTATTCTCCAATTCCTTTGTTGGAAGAGGGTCTAACTGCTTTGAATACTCCTGCACCAAGCGGAGTGAAGTGGCTCCAGGCGAAGATGGAGAGATAATGTTCTCACACTTGGGCTACCTCCACAGCACTGAGTAGTCTTTCCGGCGAAATTAACAATCAAGTGCTCCTCAAGTCACTGGCATTAAGTGCTGAAGTCGGCTCGTTGTAGTCCCATTTTAGAGCTGCGTTACTTTTCATGTGTTTCTTCTGAGCTATTACGCTGAACGGACATATTGCCTCGTTAAGCTCTGGTGCTCACCTATGCAGCAGGGTTGAAGCACATAATCAGCGACCGCAAAATAACATATCTGACGTACCTCAAGGTATCCCGGGAGGATAGCTCAGCGGCAACGTGCGTGACTTGGAAGCAAGAGGACACGAAGCAACACGGGTGCGATCCCGGGTCCGCGTTAAGCGCGTTATAAATATGCAACTAAGACACAAACAATTCTCCAGCAATGGATCTTTCATGGATTCACATGCTTTGAACATTCCCCGTCAGGCTGGGAATCCCCGGTACATTATATAGACCCTTTCCCGTAGGAAAACTTTTTCGACGCTTATGCGTCCTATCCACTTCGTTTTGTATCATGCATGCCCGTGCCGTCAGGACGTCATGATATAAATACAGGCCCCGCCCCCGCGCTCCCTCAGATTTCAACCGTCTTTCAAAGTAGTGGGATCCTCGTGTTTACTACTAGTGAAAACTAGGTTGTTTTGTCTGTTTCGCTTCGGCGAAGTTCAAATTCTGGAGAATTATGTCTGGAAAGGCGTTATTTCGCCCGTGTGCAACCTGTGGCCTCAAAAAGGTTTATGAAGGAGACGGCCACATGGACTGTATCTACTGTCTCCACCCGCACCACACGGCGGATACATGTGAGATTTGCCTGGGTTTCTCCCAAAAAACCCTTAAGGACCGTAAAAGAAGGCTGGTCGACTGGCTTAATGACGGAGCGGGTGCCTACCCGGCTTCGGAAGTTGGCTCCACGGCCTCCAGGAGCAAGTCGGAGCCTCCATCGAAGAAGGTACGGCCAGCAGAAATTCGCGCTGAGGACAAGCATAAGGGGAAACATGCTGGATCCTCCTCATCACATAAAAAGCCCTCCTCCTCCTCATCATCTAAGACGGAGAGGCTAGCGCTGTCAAAATCCTCCTCAGGGGACCGTCCCAGGTCTTCCATGAGTCGAGAAGCTTCAGCCGGGAAGTCGGCATCGAAATCGACGACGAAGTCTAAGGGCTCGACGACGACGACTAGCTCGTCGACCTCTGTGTCATTGACGATGCCTATTACCGTTCAAGCAGCAGCGGTTGGGATTCCTTCGTCGACGGAGACTCAGTCTATGGCTTGGCTGCCTGAGGTCTATGACCCGATCCCCCCTGAGGTCTTACTGCAGCCAGACACGGCCTGCTCGGCGGAAGGGGAAGGTGACGTGGTTCTGCAGCCATCGGATTTAGGCTTACGGCCTTCCACGTCGACGGCGAGTGCGAGCGGGGGTATGGTACCCATATCATCCACGTTACTGACCCCCCCAGACGGTTTTGTCTCTGGATGTGCTTGATACTCTTCAGAAGCTCCTGCAGCGGCTGGATACGCAGTTCCCTCAACCTGGGACGTCATCGTCACTTTTGTCCGTACCTTCCGTCGACGAGCAAACTTGTACGGCTCGCTCGACGACGAAACACCCATCGGCTCCCCAGGCGGTGAAAGATCGTCCTCGAGCTCAGGAGGAGAGTGAGTTGTCGGAGTCCGACTCTATACTGGATGACTCCGGGTCAGACATCTCCCTGTCACCGTCGAGGGACCCAACATGGAATTCGGATGTAGAGTTAGAGTCCACGAGGAGCCAGACACAACCATCTCCCCCTGATGATGTGGGAGCCTTCCATGCAATGATGGGGAAAGCTTGTTCCGAATTCGGCTTGATTCCTGAGGAGCAGAAGAAAGACTGTTTCCTTTTTGACCACATGGGTCAAAGGAGAAAATCGGTATTTGCCATCCCAATCCTCGACCACGTGTGGCAAGAAGGTCTCAAGACGATGCGCCATCCGTTCTCGGAGCCAGCCATAAAGGGACGGATCGAGAAAAAGTTTAAAGCTCCGGAGTCCACTCCGAAATGTCTAACATCACAGCCTCTGTCTGACTCGGTGGTGTCGGCGGCAGCGGCTAGGAAAGCCAGGGTCCAGCAAAAATGTTCAACTCCACCTGAAAGCGAGGCTAGGAGGCAGGACGCCTTTGGAAAGAAGGTGCTCTCGGTCGGAGCGACGACAGTAAGAGCAGCCAATTCCTTAGCGATCGTGTCACGATATGATAGGGAAATGTGGCACAAACTAGCCCCTATCCTAGAACACCTGCCAGACGAACACCGGAAAGCAGCTATGTTACTGGTGAGGGATGGCGAAGAGGCCTCGAACCACGCTATCAATATCGCAGTTGACCTAGCAGAGTCTGGTTTCAAGCAAATCAACCATGGGGTAGTGCTTCGTCGACAAGCGTGGCTCAAATGTACTACTTTCCGTCCTGAAGTACAGTACAAAGTCCTGGACATGCCATGCGAAGGGGAACACCTGTTTGGCGAAAAGGTTGACGAAGCTCTGAAAGGGATGAAAGAAGACACGGATACTGCTAGGTCCCTCGGCGCCCTTCAAACGGGTAGAAATTTTCGTTCTTTTCGCCCCTTCAGGGGTGCTTCTGGAAACTCCCGCTTTGGAGCCTCGAGGGACCGTGGATTTAACAGGCCCTCGTACTCTTCACAAGGGTTTAGACGAGCGTCCCAGTCGGCACGTAGAAGCAGGGACTATCAAGCCTCCAGGCGGCGAGGCTCAGGTCCGTCGTCAACGAAGAACAAGCAAACCAGCAACCAATGACGGCCTTCGGGACGTCCTGGGGGGTCGAGTCTCTCATCACTTCGACCGATGGAAATGCATCACCACAGGTCGATGGGTCCTAGACACGATTCGCATGGGTCATGCGCTGCAATTCAAAGACAAGCCTCCGCGTCTTCCTCCTTTATTCTCGACACAGCCCCACCTCCGAATCCTACGACAAGAGGCGGCGCTTATGTTGCAAAAAGGGGCGGTGGAAAGAGTTCCTGTGGCACAGGAAGGAAAAGGAGTTTATTCCAGGTTCTTTGTTGTCAAAAAGCCAAACGGCAAATGGAGGCCCATTCTCGACCTGAGGGTACTCAACAAGTGGCTAAAGAGCCTAAAATTCAAAATGCTAAAGCTCCAAGAGGTTATCAGGTCGGTGCAACCCATGGATTATCTATCATCACTAGACCTTCAAGATGCTTATTTTCACATCCCAATACGCCCACGACACAGGAGATATTTACGATTCGTCGTCGGGAGAAAGCATTTTCAGTTCAAGGTCCTCCCGTTCGGGCTCAAGTCCTCCCCCAGGACGTTCACCAAGTGCTTGGCCCCTATAGCGGCCCATTTAAGGAAGGATGGTCATCATGTCTATCCATATCTAGACGACTGGCTGGTCAGAGGTTCATCCAAGGAACAAACACGAGACAGTCTACGAGCCACAATGTCCATCTTACAGGAACTGGGCTTCGCAATAAACTTCGACAAGTCCTCCGTAGAGCCTTCGAGGACCTTGGTCTTTCTAGGAGCGGAGTTTCATACACACACAAGCCTGGTGAAACCATCCAGCGAAAGAATTCAGAAACTTCAAAACAAGGCGTCGGAATGGAGAGGCGGTACCAAGGTCTCAGTGCGCAAGTACATGTCCCTGCTAGGGACCATGTCGTCCTGCATTCCGTTGATAAACAACTGCTGTCTGTTTATGAGGCCTTGCCAGGAATTTCTAGCGGACCGTTGGGCGCAGAGCAGAGGTCGCTGGTCCGACAGACTGGTCGTCGACGAACAACTAGTTCAAGCACTCGGCTGGTGGAAAGTGTCTGCTCATCTAACGAAAGGAATGCCTCTACTGGAACCAGAGTTCCAAAAGACCGTGGTGACGGATGCATCGCTGAGCGGATGGGGAGCTCATCTGGATACGTTACAGGTACAAGGCCAGTGGTCTTTGCAGGAGTCCTCCCTGCATATCAACCTGCTAGAACTGAGAGCAGTGCGATGGGCTCTGAAGTCTTTTCTTCCTCAACTGAAGGACTCGGTGGTGCGTGTCATGACGGACAACACCACTACGATGTTCTACTTGAGGAAACAAGGAGGGACACGTTCCAGGTCCCTATCGACGGAGGCACAGAAAATCTGGCGTTGGGCCCTGCAACACAACATGCAAATCTTAGCGTTCCACCTTCCAGGAGTGAGAAACGTGGAAGCCGATGCCCTCAGCAGAGAAATGAACGAAGTTCACGAATGGGTGGTGAACGACCAACAACTTCAACAAGTATTCAAGGAATGGGGACACCCTTCCATAGACCTGTTTGCAACGAAGAACAACAAAAAATGCCATCAGTACGCAAGCAGATGGCCTCAGCAGGGCTCACTGGGGGATGCGTTCTCATTCCCATGGACGAACAAATTCCTGTACGCATTCCCTCCATTTCCCCTTGTCCGGATGATGTTGCAATGGATCCTCAGGTACCCATGTCGGGTAATTCTGGTGGCCCCATACTGGACCAGACAGGTGTGGTTTTCAGACCTACTACACTTAGCGGCGGCGGAACCAATGAGATTCCAGAAGACCCCCGACCTTCTGTCTCGACAGGAGGGTGTCGTTTGGCATCACGACCCGGACAGCCTCCAGTTGACGGCCTGGCTCCTGACTTCGCCGAATTTGGTCGGCTAACGATTCCGGAGGACTGTCGACGTATCCTGCAAGCGGCAAGAGCACCTTCCACAAACGCCTCATATGCGTACAAATGGAAAAGTTTCTTTCAATGGTGTGAGGATCAACCAGGTTTGGCCCCGCAATCGATTAAGCCGGAACAGCTCCTTCCATACTTGCTGTTCTTAGCTCAAAAGGGCCTGTCGGTGTCGTCAATAAAAGTACACCTAGCAGCCATTTCCAGGTTTACTCGTCGACGGTACTCGGCACCATTGTTCAGCGACCGCCTGATTAAGCACTTCCTTAAAGGCCTCTTTCGGAGTTTCCCTCCAGAGAAGAAATTTCCGCCGGAGTGGAGCCTTAATCTGGTCTTAACGTCTCTTATGAAGCCTCCTTTTGAGCCAATGTCATCATCGTCTCTAAAGTTTCTGTCGTGGAAATTGGCCTTCCTGGTGGCCATCACTTCAGCCCGACGTATTTCAGAAGTTCAGGCTCTAATGGTAGACCCACCATACTTACGATTTTTCAAAACCAAGGTAGTCCTAGCCACTAACCCACAGTTCATACCAAAAGCTCCTTCGGTGTTCCATAAACACTCCTCTATTGTGTTACCTACGTTTTTTCCGGAGCCATGCTCGGGAGCGGAGCGCATGCTACACACATTGGATGTAAAAAGGGCTCTCAAGTTTTATCTTCATCGTACGCAACCGTTCAGAGAAACGAGACAGCTGTTCGTGGCCTATGGTTTGGGTGCTAGAGGAAAAGCCATTTCAAAGCAAGGACTATCAAGATGGGTGTCATCTACCATTTCGTACTGCCATTCCAGGGCAGGGAAGCCTCTTCTACGACGGCCAAGAGCTCATTCAACTAGAGCAGCGGCATCGTCGACGGCACTGTGGGCCGGAGTCCCGTTAGGGGACATCTGCATGGCGGCTACCTGGGCGGCTACACACACCTTTACCCGCCATTACTGCCTGTCGCAGCAACATGCCGAAGACACCCGGATGGGACAGGCTGTGCTTCGACACCTATTCCAATAAGGTAAGCCCCGGCTGCGGGGTTGCATCCTGTGGAATTTATGACTGTATGTGGTTCGTTTTTTCCTATGTTAACTATTACTGATGTATACATGATCATAGGGAACGGCCTTTGCGAAGAAAGTATATGGGTTTGCATGCACGCCTCCTCTTGGGGGTGGTACTGCTATGTAATCTATTCAAAGCATGTGAATCCATGAAAGATCCAATGCTGGAGAAGGGAATAGTTTCTTACCTGTAACTCCATTTCTCCAGCATTGGTATCTTTCATGGATTCACATGCGCCCACCTGCCTCCCCTGATCATACAAACCGGTTCCCCCACTACTTTGGGGGCCGAAATCTGAGGGAGCGCGGGGGGCGGGGCCTGTATTTATATCATGACGTCCTGACGGCACGGGCACGCATGATACAAAACGAGGTGGATAGGACGCATAAGCGTCGAAAAAGTTTTCCTACGGGAAAGGGTCTATATAATGTACCGGGGATTCCCAGCCTGACGACGGGGAATGTTCAAAGCATGTGAATCCATGAAAGATACCAATGCTGGAGAAATGGAGTTACAGGTAAGAAACTATTCCCTTCCTGTAACAGCGCCTCCATGCCCGAGGGCTGTGTGAGCACTTTAAAAATGTAAATATAAATACTTACTTGGCTTTTGACAACCTTGGGGCTTATGACCTGAGGAGCCACAACGTTAGTTAATCATTATAGTTATCAATGTCGTGGTGCGGTGTTGTGGTGACTGCGGGGCGATGACTCTTTGAGCCACAACGAGATTGAAATCGCATAAGGCTTCTAAGCTTTGGCTGTGGTGATTGTGAGGCTTTGAGCCACAGAGAATCTTCATGTTTAATCAAATTTTAGTACTGTGTGTAGTGCTGACTGCGGGGCGATGACCCTTTGACACAAAACATGATTGAAACTGCATAAGGCATTTACGTCTTTTTTGCTGTGGCGACTGCAGTGTGATCATCCTTTGAGCTACAGATTGTCTGTATTGTTCTTAGGGTATCTAGTGCCTGCAAATTGAAGTATTTACGAGGTAATCATTTTATTGAAGCAACAACGTACTCTTAACTGTAAAAGGTTCTCCGGTTTCCAATGGACTGGAGACGTTTAGACTAGGATCTTTTTTTATTTTCTGTGTTGCGGGTACCGCTGTGGCCTCGTGTTTGAGCTTTCTTACGTTGCTTCTTTATAAAAACGAAATATTGCCTGTTGTTTTGATGTCTGCAGGGCAAATGCACTCTGAATAAGCACGTCAGTGCTAATCAATTTGATGTGCGCAAATAATTTTTTGACAGCTGCATTTTAGCATTTACAAGGTGATCTAAGAACCAATAACCAAGTATACTATGGGAAAAACTAGGGGGGGAAAAATAAGTATCATTTAAGGAGTAATAACAACACTCCATTGGATAAGGAAGTGATCTCCAAGGGCAGGGAATGATAACTACCTTTTCCCCCCAGATTGGAAAAAAATTGTATAGTCGAGTAGCGACAACCAATCACTCAACGACACAGCGATGAAGAATGTTCGGTAAGATCTGAATGTGATTTCGGAGGTGTAGAAAGAAGACTAAGCATGTAAGCATGACTACAATGAAAGTGTCCATGAGTTTAGAAGAAGAAATCAGATGATCAAGTAATGGGCCTTCTAGGTTGAGTGTGTCACCCAGATTATTTGAGTCTCTTCAGGGAGGAATCGTTGAAGAAGGAATCAATCGGACAGATGATTAGCTTCTTACTGCGAAAGACCTATTTACCTCAATACACTCTTAGGTGGATACCAACTAAGATCAAACTGATGTGGGTAATGCCAATTGAAACGATTATTCCCAGGTCTTGAATGTCGGATGCCCTACGGAATCCATCTTAAGTCCATCACACTCACTGCCGGAAACCCGCACCAACCAGCCTGCAGCGCCTATCGATCATGGCGAGAACAATGACATGGTGGACAGCCCGTTGATCGCTTTAAATCTGGTCGTACAATCTTTTATACGACTCCAACACAGTGGTTTAAGAAATACGCTCTAATTCTAAATGTTTGAATGAGCTCAAAACATCATTATTGTCTGAAATCATCAATGGGAATAAAACTCCAACATACCAGCACAATTATGTTCAACCTTTTCCTAAGAGGGCTCCCATCATGAAAGACAGAATAATTTAATGTAATTTGGAAAAATGCTTGAACGATCAATGCAATCTTGAAGAAATGGAAGCGAATCAAGAAATATATAATTGGGGGGAGTCCGTTGAAAATATGGTCCGCACACAAATGGAGAGTATCAATATGAAGAAAACCAAAAACATGAGGTGTTAAAATCAAGAATAGGGGTTCAAGAAAGTTCCTGTGAAGACTTTTGAATTCCTCCATCATGGAACGTGGGCCCACTGAACATGATCTCCACTTTTCCCAGACGTTGTTATTAATAAAATGTCTAAACCAAAGACACATTTCAGCTACTGTCGGAATGGACGTTGATTACATAAGTACTGAGAGCATCCAGCAATGTGTTAGTGGTCCCAAGAAGACACCAAACTTGGCAAAAACACAGAAGAAAGATTTTATAAAGTGGACATCACCAAAGTATAATGGTATGGCAAAAGACCCTAATTCTGGCTCTGAAATCAGCAGTGCTGACCTCAGTAAAAGTGGGACTAGGAATAAATTTAGGCACAAGCAATTCAATCAATTAAACTTAAGTGGTTATACTCAAAAACATGCCTCAATTTCGAGACAGTGATGGAAACAACTTCTGAGAACCTTCATTTAAATACGAATAACGCTGAAGTACAGACAACCGTTAGATCAATGACAAAGGGTAAAAATCAGAGTATTGAGGAGGACAAGCACGAGATGTAGTTGCCCTAGTGGAGGACACACGTAATAAAGAAATAACCATAGCAAGACCGTTGGAGGTAGGGAAATCCCCTAAAATAATTGAGACAGGAACTAGGAAATCGACTCCGAAACAGGTGAGTGATGGCAGAGTTGAAGAGTCTAATGACAATAAGGCGATGCTGAATAGTGGTTGAAATTTAATTTTGGAATCACTTATTCTTGACGAAAAGCTAATACTGTTTTGTGACAGACATGGTCCTAAAAAATCGCACTGCACTAATAAAAAGGGGTTTTGATTGTTGTGAGAAGAAAAAGTAAAATAATGACATACGGGTCAATAACGGACTACCGGATGGGCTCATGGACAATTTAGTTATACAATGCACGAAAGCGAGGGAGGAAGGTGGCAGGTCACAATGGCTTCCAACCCAGCAACCTGGGTGGTCCTTTGCTCCCTCTTCAGGAAATCTCCATCAGAATAAGCAGCAAGCGGACGTTCATGAGTTAAAGATATTATCCTGGTACTCGGGGGTGCACAACAGCTTTATGGATGATAGCGCGCTCGTGCCTAGTGACACGTTCAACATTGTTTTTATTTCAGTGTTTAGTTACAAAGAACCTTAAACACTACAAATGAAGTTACATTGAACCATTTCATAATACATATCAATTTATAATACAATACCCTATACACAGCATATGTACATTAATACTCACATAATTGTGCATTGTATTTGTGCACGTATTAATGGTGCAGAAAACATTAAATAATTCAAAACCACATCAATCAGGCGTGCATTAAAAAAGATTACTTGGAATAAATTCATAACATTTATCTAGGAAAAAGAAGCCAAGGAAACACTTGCAGCTGTATCTAGCTACAAATATTTAGCTGTTTCTCTATTTCCAACCATATATAATGAGCCGTATAGGTTAAGGTCAAGCTAGAGCCAGCAAAAATAGTGGCCCAGGATTGGTAGCTCTGTAAACTATCAAGTGAAAGTCATAGTCTTCGGTATCCGTAGTCTAAAATATTAATGGTATTGGGACACTGTGTTTGCAAGTGTCTTCTTAGGTCAGTGTTAGCAAGTGTCTGTCGGTTTCCACTTCCAATTTGCATAGTCTACAGGTAAGGTCCTTCCAAGCACCTACTCTAGAAAGAGTAGGCAGCAGGCCTAGGCGTAAACGTAAGATGAAACTTTACATTCCTAATATTTTGCAGACATGGAAATGGTGTATTCATTGGGAAAGATTGGAAGATATATCTGTTGTACAGTGTTCTAGAATAAAGAACTATAAAGTTCCTGTCCCATAGCCCTGACTTTTTTTTTTGTTTCATTGATAGCAATCTCGATGTTCTCGACAGCCCTTGGATCATAATCAATGTTATTTAGAAAGTCCAGGACTTCATTCACCCATTTCTTCAGAGCAGGTGTGGTGTAAGGCTCATTCACTAGTAAATTATAGTTGTTATACATTGAGTTTAAATTGTCACCTTCTCTGATTTTTAAGGGACGTGCGCTGTTTATTTCTTTGATGTGCTAAGTGCAATGGTGCCTAGTTCAGTGTATTGGATCCAACCACCTGGCCTCCTTATCTGTAAATATCTCGAGTCTGTAAAAGACGCTTGGGACGATGCTAGCTTTATAGATTTTTAGGAGGCCCTCTGAGTGCCCTCCCTTGGCTCTTATGTACTGTCTTAATGTGTTAAATTTCTTTAGCGTTTTAGTGGTGACATAGAGCCCTAGTTTGTCCCATTGTCCTTTTCAAATATAGGGATTCCAAGATAGATGTATTTATCTACTTTCATTCTGTTCCCTATTCCCGGTCCAATTGAAGGTTTTTAATTTTCTATTCTTTTATGAAAGATCATTATTTTTGTTTTTTTGTGATTTATTTCAAGACCATTCTCACAAGATAAATTCTATAAGGACATTAATGATCTTTGAAGGCCAGTTGGAGTTTGGCCAAGGATCAGGTTATCGTCAGTGTATGAGAGCCAAGAGACCGGTTGCTGGCCCACCCGAGGGGGGAAATTACTGGACTTCTCCAGGTTACCATGTAGGTCTGAAACATATACGTTGAAAAGGTGCAGAGCCAATGCACAACCTTGTTTGAGGCTGTGATTTGTAGGTATACTATTGCTAAGGAAGCACTCTTGATTTATGCAGATTCTCACCGAAGTGTTGGTGTATATTTCTTTTACTAAATGCAGTAAAGTTGGGTTAATGCCCCACTTCTCCAATTTATCCCATAATCGTGTTGTATTGACTGTGTAAAATGTGTCCCTATAGTCTATGAAGCAGACAAATAGGGTCTGCTCTGTACTGGATTTTGATTCTCTAATCAAGTATGATAAGGTCCAAAGGTTTGTGAGAGTGTTAAAGCTTTTTCTAAAACCTGCTTGTTGGCTTTTTAGTATTTTTTTCTTTCTTTATCCACTGATTAATGTGTGGCAGAAGAACTTGTACAAAGAGTTTAGAGCAGGCATCCACCATCGCCAATAACCTATAGTTAATGGGGATCTAACTTGTCTCCCTTCTTAAACATGGGGATAGCAATTGAGTCTTTCCAGCTATTTGGTATATCCCCAGTGTTCAATATATTATTTTAAAAAAATGTATGGAGCACTAATGCCCATAAGTCTGGGTCTGCTTTAAGTATAATATTCAGGATTCCCTCTGGGTCAGGGGCTCTAGGTGCCTTCTGCTTCATTATCACCATTGATGTCTTCAGGAATACACATGATGTCTTTATTCGTGAGAGCTAGCGCTCAGAGAAGGTCTTGGACCGTGGATTAGTTCAATGAATTATATAATGTTATGTGCTGAATCCAAACAATACATTTGATCGTATTGAGTTCATTGTTATCAAAAGTGTACATTTATATAGAGACCAAAATCTCTGAGAGTCAGATTCCCGTAGGGCTCTATAAACATTTTGAGGTATGTATCGAGGCTTTATGATCTCTCACCTCATTTTTATATTTTGTTTTCACTTTGGTAAGTAATACTCTCTCGTTGTCCTTCTCCAGCCCCCAACCTTTAATTTGTTTCTGCTCATAGAGATAGGCTGTCTTTATCAAAAGGTTTATCCCGGTTCAGATTTTTTTTGTGGTGGCACTTTTTCCCCAGGGAAAGTGTATATAATTAGACCGTCTTTTGTTTGTTTATTATTATTACTTGTATTGCACTCCAGACACATAGGTATCAGAGCGCATTGCAAAAGATAACTTGCAGCTTAGTTACACACATATAGTAATCACATACAATATGCATCTTAGTTGCACACGGGAAATAGAACATATACATATAGACAGTGATCCAAACGGCTAGGTATGAGATAGGTCAGTCACGGGTTCAAGACAAACATTACTTGTCTGCATTTTTAAGCCACGTTATAAAGTTCTGATGGAATTTAAGATATGATTGATCCACTTGCAGGTGAGGAGGTAGTGACTTCCAAAGAAGAACTGCTTTAACCTGAAAGCTATATCCCCCCCAACTCTAGAAAGCTTAAATCTAGGAACTGCGAGACAGTTAGTGCTAGATGATCTAGTGTATCTGATAGGAATAGATTTGATGAATCACTCTGAGAGATAGCGAGGAGCAGCCTCATTTAAACATTTGAATACGAGTGAGGCGACTTTTAGCTGATTTTTTTCCTGAGTTGAGAGCCAGGTGTTTAATTTTCTAGTTTCAGATATATGAACTCTACTCGAGATTCTTTTACCACAATTTTTGTCTCTTTTTTAAAATGTTTGTGTAACCATCTCATTGAACCCAATGGATAATTGTTGATTAAAGATCCCTATGTTCAGGTCATTCGAGCGGATTCAATTACCAGCTTTATTTAATCTTAAATCGTCCCGAATTCTGAAAAGAAAAACGTTTTTGGGGGGTATTGCAAAGTAGGCGTACAGATGACATGATCATTAAGTGAATTTTGGGTTAAGCTAAATTTGCTAATTATTGCGTATACTGCCCCGGACAGAAGTATATAGTCTATCCAGCTATATGCCTGTCAGTTGGTACAGATACAGGCCGATCTCCCTGAGCCCATATGCTTTCTGGTTAGTTGATAGAGGTTTTGGGCCGCCATAAAGTTCCCCCAAAGGAGCGGAACAAGCGGAGGGTACCGGGACCTTCGGAGAGAATGTCTCAACCCCAAATTTGTTATAGATTATATCCTCTGCCGCAGGCGTGGGTCTCTGATAATTAAAGTCTCCAATAACAATACAACACCCTTCTTTATTCAGGATCAGACAATTTTGTGTAGTTTCTTCAACAATATTAATTATATCGTTGGGGCTGCCATGATTGCGGGGGGCGGGGCGTTCTAGATAATAAGAATGTATCTTTTTAGAGTGAGTTTCAATTTTCTACCTCAGCCAGTATATATATATACAAACAGTTCATGACATTAAAATCTTGGGCGAAAGGTTGTTTCTTGCTCCGATTAAAAGGCAGCCAAACGGTCTACCAGTTAAATTAGGGTTTGCTAGCCTTTGGATAATATGGTAACCATCATTTGCTATAGTTTTCATGAGCCATGTTTCCTGCAATGACATAATATTTGCATTCAGGCGGAATTTGAGACCCCCCTCTTTGGACAAGGATGATTTGAAACAAACTAGTATTCCAAGTTAAAATGTGGATAGTAGGTTGTGGGGGGGGGGGTGTCAATCCACTTCTTCCAAGTCCTCTTCCCATGTGTTATAATTTTACCTTGCTGTAGATGTAATGTAGCCTATGACTCCTGCTACTTTCTTTTCTATTTTTTCTATCTCTCGATCTGTGAGATTTAAGTTGCCTCTCTTCTCTCCCTTTCAGAGTGTTTGAAAAAAGAAACATTAATTGGTTCCATATGTTTAATAAACACATAACCCATTTCATAAAAAGTGGCGCATGGAGCAACATTAATTCCCATATTATAGGTGATGGGAAACAGAGCCAGGACCAGTTGGCTTCTGGTATAGTTTTGGGTATTTCCACCAATGATAGATCGTTAGACGAAATTGCTCTGAGTTGTGGAATCTGATGGATAATTTCTAAGGCATTGCTGCAATTGAGAAAGGGGCTATGAGAGGTGGCATAAATATCCACAATATTGAACTTTCCAGAGTTTATTTACTTTCAGTTAACTGTTCCAGGAAGTCAAGCGTGTTAATCCTTGGTCTCGTGGGGATCTCATATGTTGTTTGTGGCTCAGGTATCATAACTAAGGAATCAGTCAATATTCTCCCTCGTATTAATATGATTTCCCTCATAATCGGGGTTATTTGGTTACAAGATTCCAGGACTCTCAATATAGTTGGTTATTTTTTTTTTATTTCTAACCCACTTATCTAAACGAGCCGTAATAGCAGGGATTTCCTTAGTATTTTTTGCGCCTTTCTGCGGTTTAATTATTTATTTGTACCCTTCCTCAGTTTCTGTACAGGTTATATTGTCATTTGAGGAGAGCGCTAGTGATGGGTCTACTTTATTGGCGTTTTGATTTTTACTGTTTGCATTTTTTTTTTTTTTAGTGTTTTATTACTAATGTTACTAATGTAGATGTTATCTTTCTTTTAGGTTGTAGGGTCTCTGGTTAAGATCTTATTTTGATTTATGGTTGGATGAATCATTGCGAGATTCTAGCATAGGGGTGTCTATAATACTAATTATGGATGAAGATAGCCTTGGGTTGCCCATTAGAGATTGTGTATTTTCTTGTAGGATGGGGATAGGGTGGAGAAGCTAACGCTATGTCGACAAGTTTTGCTAATACTTCTTTTATTGTTTGTTGGTCTTTGACCAATTTAGAACAGATGGTGTAGAGGGCTTTTAAGATGGTAAATTGCTCAGGCTCTCTAAATTCCTCTTCTTCCGAGCTCTTGGAAAAAGTGAGCGAACCATTATTTCAGAATCTAGTCTGATGGTATGCATCAGCTACTATACAAGCTAAATCCGTGGATTTAGAGAGATTAATTGAAGTGCTAGGAATTAAGTCAGCTGGCAAAATATCAGCGCCATTAGGGGGCGTTATTTGTGCTTCGACTGATTGTTAGTGGCACTTTGCAAGTTTAGTACCAGATTCATTAAGGAATTATTGTCAATTGGGGAGAGATTTCATGACTAAACCAGTCAGTAGGAATATTGTCTTGCTCACAAAGTTTCATGGTTCCTTTCTTATTGGATTATAAATAAGGGATTATTTTTCTCTGTCTTGTTAGTGGAAGGACCCCAACCGTGTTCAATAGCTTCACAAGTCCAGCCTTATTTTTTTTGGTTGAGTCCCTTTTTTCAATAGTTTGTTTGTTCATTTATTTATCAAGCATGCCGGACCCTTAGATAACTGGGCGCCACAGCATACAAGGTTACTTAAGCTTGGTTACACAGTGAGGATAGATACAATTGGAGAGAAAATACATAGTCAACAAGTCTAACTAATGGATATACAAAAAGAGTACATAAATATACATAGGGTTCAAAGGGAGCAGGAATCAGAAGATTGCATGTACCGTATGTATTGTCAAACAAGGCAGTTAGAGCGTAGCCAAATAATGTTACGTCTGAAGTTGTAGTAAGATTGATCTTTTCGGAGGTTAAGTGGGAGTGTGTTCCAGTACTGGGCAGCCTTGACCGGCAAGCTCCTTCCACCTGATTTTTTTTTTTAGTCTAAATCTAGGTATTCGAAGGCAGTAAGAGTTGGCAGATCTGGTAGGGCGAGTTGATGTTCTTCTGACTATTCTTTCCATCAGGTAAGGTTGGGCTGCATTATTAAGGCACTTGAAGGTAAGTGAGGCTGTTTTGAGTGCAATTCTATCACAAATTTTTAGCCAGTAATAGTCTTTCCTCATATCAGATATATGTTCTCTAGCGGGAAGGTTCAGGGCCGTTCTCAAGGCCTTATTCTGTAGTTTCTGAATTTTGTCTTTGATATATTTATTAGCTCCTAAATAAAAGGGCATTGCAGTAGTCTAATCTGGAGAGTATAAGGGAATTAGCAAGGATAATAGAGCTAGCTTTAGTTAGGAACGTTCTACATGCTCTAAAAGGTTTGCATGTGTAAGCAGTTGATGATGCTAGGAAGTTTACCTGTTTCTTCAGTGTTAAGTTGTAATCAATTTCAAAGCAGAAGCCTTACGCCGGGTATAAATCAGCTAGTCAGTTTCAAAGCAAAGGTTTTACACCGGGTAAGTTTATGTGGAAAGGCTACGTCGGAGTAATAGTGCGACAATAAATAAATAAATCACAATAAGCTCTGTTTAGTTACTGCTCTGGCTAAAGTACTTGCGTGAGAACTAAAAGATGGTACATGGATTGCCTTGCCATCGTCATATGAAGCTCTGGCTGTAAAGACTGGGGAGAGTGGCCAGCATCAGTAAACAGCCACCCGACACAAGACACACTCTGCCACACACTATGCTGCGCGCCTGTGTGAGGGTAAAATAGGTAAGCTCTTTCTTTCAGTAATAGAGTGTAGACAGACTGGCAAAGAAGTGCAGTAGCTCTGTAGAACCTCCAGCAAGCTCAGCAAGACACACTGTGCCACACACAGCACAAACTGTATCTGTCTTAACGAAACCTGGTTGCGGAAGTTCATTGTGTTAGACGGCTATAATATATTTGGAACCTACGCTAAAAAAGGCAAACCTGGCAGTCCTTTTGGAAGACGGATGACTGTGATTAGAATTGCCCAAAATCGTTCATCGATCAAACTAACTTCAAAATCTGACTCCATCCTTGTTGTAAAGATAAAGGAAACATTCAAGGATTCAATTAGCGAAATGCTACTGATTCATTCATACTTTAATCCTTCGAAAGTCGAATTAGACACTGTGTTGCATGAAATTGAGCACAATCTTATCGAGTGGACCGAGAATCGCAACACCGCCCACCAGCCCATGGTCATTGTTGGGAACTTCGACACTTCTTGTCCGAAAATCAAAGAAAACTCTGTGGATGATGGACTATTTATATTCATGTCTAAACGGAAAAAGGGCTGCTGGCTGATTTTGGTCACAGTTTATGGCCAGATGGGGGTTCTTACAGATGATTTCTAGGTGGCCAGACAGGACGATTCTACCTACCTGGTTTAGGATCTACTTCAGAAATTGATTTTCTTTGTTTCTAACATTGCTAGTGCTCAGACCAAATAGTTTGAGGTTGTCGATACCACCAAGAGCGACCATTCTAAATTGATTGTTACATTTCTTCACTTGTTTAAAACATCGGCTCCTTCCAAATCAAAAAGCTATGACTTGGTAACAAACACAGCATATAACAGAGTCTCACAGTTTGTCAAAAATCATAAAAAGGTGAATGAGCTGATTTCCAAATGGTGGCGAAAAACTAGATGTTAGACCAAAAGTGTTATGCGCTCTCCAGCTGAGTTTAATAACACACTAGCTATTTTGAAAGAGCTTACCCGTGCCCCACCTTTTTTGGAAGAAAAAGATCGTGTTGGAGGAGAAGGTCTACGTTTCCGACAGGGAAATAAGTCTAAAGAAACAGGCCTTGAAGAAAGCAATAAGGCAGCTTAAAAAAACAAAAAAGACACAAGTCTTATCAGCATAAGAACAAACTTAATTGCCTCACTAAAGAAGGGCTCTAAATGGTGGCTTAGAAATTATAGATTATCAAAATATATTAAAACAAACCAGGAATCATTAAGGAGATCTTGAACACAATCTCTCTGGAGGAAACTGAATGTAAGATGTGAGAATCAGCCAGTCAGCTAACCATGTTTTGTCTTCGATGAAGACTGGTTTAAACATCTCTCTTAAGTCTTTTGGGAAGACTTTGAAAGTGATCAAGATGTCCTGAATAAGAAAGACATGCCTGGTTCTCTTAGATGGGACATTACGTTTGGCAGAGAGGATATTGCAATGTCCATCATGAAACAAAAAATATTATCGTGCTTATGGCCCAGATGGTCTTGTGGACCTGCTAATAAAGTAAAATCCCACTAATGTGGTCTGTCATCTTATTTCGCCTATTTACACAGGTTGGTGATAGTGATAGCGGAGAAATCCCATCTACCTGGCAACGGGCAATAATTTTTCCGAGCCGCAAGAAAGGGTCTAGAGATGATCTGATGGCCTACAGAGTGATCTCTCTCTCTTGAATAGCTCGTCGACGGTGATAGCCAATTTTGTTTTAAAAAGTGACAGCTTGGGCTGAAACATCTGGGAGACTCAATCTGCTTTTTCAGATGAGCTATAGAAAGAGAATGTGCACCACATTGAGTGGCTAATCATTAGTCTTGTCTACCACAAGCAGGAGCTGGAACGAATAGAACCTTATACGTAGCAGTTTTGGATCTCTAGTAGGCCTTTGACAATGTCAACAGGTCTTTATTGTGGGCCAACTTGTCAAAATGGGGCATGCCAGATGGCCTTTTAAGAATGATGCAACTTTTTCATGAAAAGATCACGATGGGCGTTAGGTTGAATACTGCAGGCGACATCTCAAGGTACATTAGGGTGAACAAGGGGGTCAGACAGGGATGTGTTCTCGCCCCAATTTTGTTCAACCTATATGTGTCAGATCCATGGCAAGACTGAAACGCAGGTTTCTACTTTTTATTTTGGCTCTGGTAACATTTTTAATTATCTTTTTTGAACACTTATCCAGTGCAATTCGATCCTGGAGTTGTTTGTAACTGTCAGCAGTTAGTTTAGACAAGAGTCCTTGTTTTGTAAGCATGAATGTTTAATAGAGTTTTTAAGAATCACGTGAAAGCTTCAAGAAAGTGCATTTGTTATGTCTTTTAGATGGCAGACTTAAACCGTGTGCAGTATAGGGAGCCTTTTATGTTTTTATGCTGTTTTATGTGGTTATGTATTCATTGGTTCATGTTGGGTAATTATTACTGTGTGCAATGTTTTATAAGGTATCTGGTATACTAAAAATGCACAATAAGCCAACGTTTCCTTAAATGAGATTAAGAACCTGCGAATGTTTAAAAAAATGGATAAGATCCCACTCGCGTCACAAGCCACAAGGGCAAATATTTTCTAACCTCAGCCGTGGTACTCTTGCTCGCAGAGGCAACACATTTGGTTGTGCCATAACCAGTAACCTACGGCTATCATAATCATGTAATTGGACAATTCTTGAAGAAGGTTTCGGGTACACTAAAACAGAATCCTACAATTTTAAGGAGGATAACATATCCACACGTTCCCACTTCCAGCTCAATCGCCCTCTTAGTAAGTAAACATTTACGGCACGTTTTTAAGTGGACATCCAGTACATCCTTTCGTCAAAGGGGCATATAAACACTTAAAAAAGAGATCTGAAAACCGCAGCTCAACTAAAAAAGAAATATTTACCAACTCTAATTTGTAACACATGGTGTCAGCTGGAGTGCTTGCAGGCAGGCCCGCTAACCTGTGTAGATCCTTGTTTTGCAGATTTACTAGGCACCTGCATGGGGTAAAACCCCACACTTCGGCGCCAGAGTGGATCACCATATTGATCTTAGCCTGCATCACCTACAGACATTTATCCAGACGGTTGACACCTAATTGTGCTCATATGACTTTTCCAGGACCCGTTATTGGCAACAAGCAAACCCACATATCTATATTCAGTAATTGGTTTTCAAGTAACCAATTAAAATAGCTTTTTTTTTGTTTTTGTTTTTTTAACCAAAAACCTGAATTTTTGATTTTGCCAAATTTAATGTCAAACCATTGCTTTTAAAATGCATATTGGCGTATTCTAAACTCAGCTGAAAACCTTTGGGTGTTAAGTCCAGCAGCACTGTGTCATCTGCATATAGCAGTGTACTCAGTTTGACGCCATTTAAAGAGGGAGGTATTAAGGCTATCTCAGCAGCCAACAGGTTAGGTCACAGAGAAATAATGAAAATAAGTGGAGCAAGGGGACATCCCTGCTTAACCCCTTATTGCGGCTAAAATCACTTGAGTACCCATACTGACCACAACACCTTACAGACACCCAGGATACCACATATAAAGCTGTGATAGCCTCCAAGAGCCCAAAAGGCACCACAATCCATTTTAACTCCTTCCATTGTAATATACGGCTGATCGAGTCGAACGTCCTGGACAGACCAAGAAAGGCTGAAAAGAGCCTTAGCTTCCTTCTTTTAACATATTTCTCAACTATCGCATTTAAAATAATGCACTTATTGATCGTTGAAAATCCTTTTCGGAAGCCTGCTTGCATATCTGAGATCACTTCATTCTCACTAGCCCAGGCATAAAGTCTCTCCTCCAAACAAGCAGCATAAATCTTAAAGGATGCATCGGTGTGAATGGGCGATAGAAGTGAGGATGTGATAGATCCGCTTTTTTAACTAAAGTTAAAATTGAACTCTTTTTCCAGACAATAGAAGGATCATTTAATGTAACTATAGAATTAAAAAACAAAATCTGGGCCCACCAATCACTTGATTCACCATTAATGTCTGCTCTAAGCCCATCCGGGCCAGCCGCTTTCCTTGAACCTCAATGTGTGTAACCCACCGTTCTGAGTCAGTAGTGCCTACATATCTCATCTTGGTACTCTCAAACCCCCTCGTAACCAAGTCCAACATATTTTTGGCAGGTTATCTCTCACTGTGTTGTTTAAAAGGTTCCAACTAGTAAGTAGAAGTAAATTCTTATACAGTTTCTTCCTCTGTTATACGCTGATGACACAGCTTTGATCGACCTGACGTCCTCGGGGCTGCAAGCTGGTCTTGACTATGCCGCTGAGTATTTTAATGCTAAAAAGTTAACCCTGAAAAAATTGTAGTTTTTAGCAATAGCAGGAAGAAAACCTGATTACTCATGGTATCTTAATGATGAGAAAATAGAGGTTGTGGACTTATTTTGTTATCTGGGGCTGACCTTTGACAGTAATGAGAAGTGAGGTAAGCATTTGGACTTGGTATGTCTGAAGGCCAGGTCCAGGTTAAATGGGTTAGTTAGATTCTACCATAAATTTGGTGGGTGCATGTTGTGCAAGGTTATAGAGATCTACATGTGTAACGTGGGGAGTATGCGACTGTATGGTAGTGAAATCTGTGGGAGTTCTAATTGTGAGAAGATGAATGTTGCCCCAAATGGAATTATGAAATGACTGACTGGTCTCCCAATAGGAACCCCACACTGCACCCTGCGTTTGGACCTGGGGATCACAAGGATTGCCACACAGGCTAAACTGATGCATTGTGCATTCTTTTCAAAGGTTTTGCAGGTACCCCTGTAAAACGATAATATTCAGTACCGGTTATCAGAGATGGAAGGTTCTGGTTTCTGTTTAAAGTTCAAGTATTTTCAGGAGGTCTTTAACATGCTGTTGACAGCAAGGATTTGAGTCCCTGACCTCGGCAAGAGACCTGAGCTTGACTGAGCTAAAATTAAGGGTCAAAGAGGAGATACTTAGTAGGGATCTGACTCAGAAATGAAACGTGGTTCAGGCTCTTCGAATCTGTTTTCAGCTAGATTTAATGCCGAGCAGAAGGGCAGTGTGTGTAGTATCCCTTTGCCTAACTGTAAGCGCTCTATCTTATTAGTGCGTGTGTGTTTAAACAAGTTACCACTAAAAGCCTACACCAGTCAGGGACTGGGAGATGCATATATGTGTGTGGGCTAAAAGTAAGGGATGATCTTAAGCATTTTTTGCTAATATGCAGGGGGTACCTAGATTGCGAATAGATCTGCTAAGGGCCTGTAAAGCGGAATTGCATTACATTTGTAATTGTCGGAAACTTGATTTTATTTTTTAATTTGGGTACCTATGTGAGCAAGGCTCTGGTAAGACGATCAAGTAAAGTTTTAGATTGTAGTGGGGTGAATTATATTTTTAACATTGTATTTTTTATTGATTTTAAATTTTGTATAACTTTTTTTGCTATGATGTATTTAATGATGTATGTTAATGGAGAAATCCGATCAATAAAGTGTACTCTCTCCTTCATTTGATAAAGATGGTGTGCTGTTGATTTACTCTGAGAGGAGGCTACATTTATTGCCTATTTCAAATGTCTGCATTCACTATAAAAACAAGTCGCATCAGCCATCACTGAAGCAAAAGTATTCAGTTAAACTGGGGAAGCATGCAAAGTAATTTGATAAATTCTTGTTTGAATACACACATAAAGGTTCAGGACATCACAATGGGGAGGATCCTCCAGTAATTTATCCCGGAGCAAGGTCACTTCCACATCTTCTAATAGCTTTAGCACCTCAGTTTGTGGAATCTTTCTCACAGGAAGAAGATGCTTTCATTCGACTGCCATTTGCAGTACTCCTCCTAAACCGGCGTCAGTCAACCAACATACCACCATAGGATTGTGGTCACTTTCTGGGCGGTCGCAGATTCTAAAACCCACGTCTTTTTAAATGAAAAACAATCAACAAGTCCATGATTGGTGATTGTATTCCTATTCCCAGCTTTAAAAGTTGGAACTTCCTCTTTTCCTCTACTATTTTGTTCAACAAACAAATACTTGACCATGAACAAATCCAATAACCTCCCCATTGCATAGATCTTAGCGCTACTAGTTAACTTGCGGATCCCACAACACTCCAACCAAATCTTGTCTTGGGGGACCCCATATTTGGTCTTAATGTAGATTTAAAATCGCCTATTAATACATTTTCCAATTTGGCTTGCTGTAGGGTCGTGGGCAGAAACAAATCTTCTTTAAGTTTATGAATCTGCTTATATTTCGGCATGTCATAAAATAAATAAGCCCCCTCTGTGTTTTTTTTTTTTGTCTTCAATGGTAACTGCTAATAAGGCTGGATTCTCCACAGACTGAGCGACTACTGTCGAGGAGTAAGATTTCTGTACCAGTGTCACTAGACCAGTTCTACACATACACCCTTCTTTGATTGAGTGGCGTTAACAGCATGTATCCTGAAATCGGGGAAACAGTCCATTAAACGGGATACATCCACCACCATGTTTCTTGAAAACAGATCACATCTACCCTACTTAACCACTCTACCCACTACACATCATACACTTTGCTTCCGACTCTTGTCATATTCCAGCCTACTATTTTAATACACGGATCCCAGGAGGGCGCTTGAGTATCAAATATTGTAGCCCCCCTGTACCAATCATTAATCCCACTTCGAGGTGACACAAGTGACAACTTGATAAAAACTTTCCTTGCTTAGACACAGGGAAAGGTTCAGAATAACCATTCGAACTCTGAGTGTAAATAATTGAACTTGATAAGGATTTCCTTTCTTTTGACACTGCAGTACCAGCACAGCCCATCCCACAACACCCAGTTAGGTTGGGCATAAATGAGGGTTGATTAGATTCTAACCATAAAACATGGAGTGTGCAGATATTAAACTTTGAGTCTGCGTACACATATATGCCCCAGATGCAAGCGAATGCTGGCAATTAAGCATGCACTGTCTAATATATGGGTTTGCAAAACTGAAACGAATACTGCATCACCCGCAAAACATGCAATCGGACAATATGCAACATGTTGTAAATATCCTGAAAGAGAAATATTCCACCCCCTGAGTCTCAGACAATACATTGAGAAAAATATTTTGTTGGGTGTTCTTATTGCTGTGTCCTTAAAGGTACAGATTAATTTCTAATTTCTCCAGCCCGCCAGCTAGTCGGGAGCATCGGGGAGATTACACAATCCCAGTTTCATACTAAGGCAGATATTCACAGCCGACTTTGACGGTTTATAGTGACTTTTTCGAACGTCACATTTCCGAAATGCCATTTTTTCGACACCAAAATGCCCAAAAAAAATTCGGAATGTTCCCCTCAAACCCGTTTTTTTATATTGATACTTTTTTTAATAATGAAACTAAAATAAAACATATAAAATAAAAAGAAATTGGGAATTTTATTTTTCTGCTTTTTTTTCAACAAAATGGCATTTCGAAAATGTGTCTTAGAAAATTTGACTGGATACCGACTTTGACATATGCGTTGCTTCCACCTGGTGACTAGGGATAAGTAGATTCCTAGTAAGGTCATTAGAAGTACATAAGAGACCTATCGTCGGCATTGGGAAAGCATACAAACATTCTTGAGGTACTGGGACCAAAATATTCCCATCCGCAATGGAACCCCCCGTTTTAGTGGGGTTTTGAGTTTTTCCCAATTAATCGATTATTTCATTCAGTGGGCAGGTTACAGGTACTACTGACTGCCCTGCTTCTAACAGTCTTACTGGGGGGAATTCCGCTAATGCACTTCTTTCCACTCGTGGGGGAGGGTCGACTTGCAGTTACCGCTGTATAGTTGACTGAGGCACCAAGACAGCAGCTCCATAAACCTCTGTTTGACATGCCTTATCCACCATTAAGCATGAGGTCTTAAGACCTGGATAGGTTGAAAAGAAGCCTTTTTTCACTCGAAGATCACTTTTCATAAGCCATTCCATGATTTCTATACCACTGTCCAAACGTGCTAAGTCCTTATTTCTCGCATTTTCCAATGTATACTTCAAGCACCTGCTCTGAATTCCTTGCAGAGTCGCCATACACTGATAATGGGCAGAGAAGTGGGGCCATGTTGCCATCTCCACACTGAATTGCACAACGATTCACCCCTTAAGGAAGCATCTGGAGAGGACAACATTATCATAGATGAGTGGGTATTACTAGCAGCGCTAGTCAGTACGAGGGGCTCTATCTCAACGGCCCTCATGGAGAGAACTTCACAAATAACACCTGCAATTACTCTTAAGTCCCGTCTCCTTTCCTCCATACTGTATGGGCGTCCCTCGGTAGGGATGGGAGACAGAACCTTTTTCACCAGAAAAAATCTTCTCCCCCCGTTAGATTTAGAGGTGTGCGGTAGCGCGGCCTTGGGAGCATGTGCTCTCTGACTCCGCCCACCGGCTCCACTCCCTAGTCCTCTTTTCCACGTCGACGCTTTCAGCAGTGCTTCTGGGTTTGGCTTTGGCCTTGTCATTCCACGTGCTCTACCCCCGGATACTGCCTTTTGCCTTTAATCTTTTGTCTTTTATCAAGTACTCTGGCGACACGCTCCTCCCTGGCGCAGGTCGATGTCTTTGGGCTCCAGCAGGTGTCCAGCCTGCAAAGGGCTCTTCCCTATGTCCGACCCCCATGCTCTTTGCCTCCGCTGACTTGGCCCAGATCACGGCTGGGAGGGTTGTACCGCATGTGACACGCTTACACTGCACGTTCTGAAGAACAGATTAGCTTGGTGGAGGGAGCTCTTCTAACGATCGCCTCCAGAGGACTTGAAGGACTTGAAGGACTTTGTGAAGCACAAGGTAGGGCCACATTTTGTTCATCTGCACCCCCCAAGGAAACATAGGGGCGGGAGGGACCATTCAGGTTGTAACACCAGCATGGGTACAGCAACTGCATCAGCTTCCGGCCGCCAGGCAGAGGGGTCACTAAATCCTGCCTGTGACGTAGCTGAGGGACCGCAAGGTTCCTATCCGCAGCACTACCGGCAACAATACAGACGGCACAACGCCTACCAGTCCCACGTCCTGAGGTGCAGGGTAGGCCTCAAGCTCCACCACCAAGAGTCCTGAAGGAGGCCGGTGAGGACATGTTTTTTGAGAAATTCCTCATGCTTATGAGATCCCCTCAGATGGGTATTATCCTTCGGATGTGATCAGGGACATGTTTCCTCCTCTCCCGCCACCTGCGCCCATAGTTATTCCTCCTATGGCTCTAGCGCCTCAGGCCCCCCGCACAGCCTTAGCTGCCTGCTCCGGCACCCATCGTTCCGGCTCGGCCCCCGTACTCCTCCACCTGTTCCTGGTGGCGGTGGTGGGGGTGGGGCTGGTTGGGGATGGGGGGGAGGAAGAGGGGAGGGTTCAGCAGGCTTGCCCATCATGCACATAATTGGTGCGCGAGGTTTGCAGCCTCATGAAGTCCGGAGTGGAGGCCCATATCAATTGGCTAGAGCTCAAGGCCATCTGGCTGGCTCTCAAGGCCTTTCTGCCGCTCATCAGTGGCAAGGCGATCCTGATTCAAACCGACAACTCCACCAGCATGTATTACATCAACAAGCAGGGTGGTACCAGGTCTCATCCTCTATGCACCCTGGCGGTCAGCCTTTGGGAATGGGCTCTGGTGAACAACATACACTTGACGGCGATCCAGCTCCTGGGGAGTCGAACCTGGAGGCGGACAGGCTCAGCAGGTTGGGCACAGACAATTATGAATGGCAATTGAACAATCCGGTCCTTCAGGGGATCTTCAACAGATGGGGGCATCCCCAAGTGGATCTCTTCGCCACCTGATACAAAATGACGTGCTCTGTTTGCGTCCTGGCAGGGACGGGGACTAGGCTCCCTGGGTGATGCGTTAGCTACAGTAGAACAGCATTAATGCATATGCATTCTCTCCCACTCCCATGGTGCACAGGGTGATCTGCAAAATGAGGGAGTCCCTGGACCTCGGTATCATTTTGATAGCTCAGTGGTGGCCGGTGAGACCATGGTTCTCGAACCTGCTCAGCCTGTCGGACCAGCCTCCGATTCACCTTGCAGTGGACCCTGCTCATCTACTATCGCAGCGGGGGGCACGGTCATCCACCCCGCCCGCAGAAGTTAGCCCTTGCAGCGTGGTTCCTGAACAGGTCACATTAAAGCAGCTGCGTCTGTCGCAGGCAACCTAGACATATACAGGCTGCCAGGAGCATTGCTACTAGGAGCCAGTACAAAAGCAAGTGGACTAGATGTTTGCCACTGGGCTGAGTCTGAGGAGGTCGATCATCTTACTTGCATGTTGGACGATGTGCTAACCTTCTCTGCACACCACGCCCACTCGTGGGTGCAAACAAGCACATGCTGCACCTATGTGGCATCCATCTGAGCCTACTGAAACTCAGAGGAGGACGTTTTCTCATCCTCCAACCCAGTGGTTAAGACATTTGGCGGGCCTAGCCAGACTCTACCCCCTATCAAGAAGCCACATCCCGTGTGGGACCTAAACATATTGTTGGGTGCCTTGTTGCATAACCCCTTTGAGCCAATGGTGTCCGCTGGCATAAGGCTGGTCACCATTAAGACAGCCCTCTTAGTGGGGTCTTACGTCTGCACACCGGGTGAGCGAGCTCCACTCTCTGGTCGCTTCCTTGCCTTACACTAACTTTTATAGGGACAAGATGGTACTCGGAATGCATCCCACGTTCTTGCCTAAAGTAGTCTCTTCATTCCACCTAAATGAGGAGATTGTGCTACCCACTTTCTTCGCGAACCCCAAGGACGATTCTCTGAGGGTCCTGCACTGTCTAAATGTTAAGCACGCTCTAAAATTCTACCTGGACAGAACCAAGAGCTTCTGCAAATCTGAGGCTCTCTTTTGTCACCTTCGGGGGCTGAAGGCCAGGATATCAGGCTTCTAAGCCCTCGATAGCAAGGTGGATGGTTTTGGCCATTAAGGAGGCTTATGAGGGGCAGCGCAAGCCGCTTCTGGCAAATATGCATGCCCACACTTTCAGAGCCAAGGCCATGGAAGTCGCATTCCAGAAGCCCGTTCCGTGGCAGGTCATCAGCAGAGCGGCCACGTGGGCCACTCCTTCGACCTTCTGCAAGCTCTACTGATGCCGGCTCTAGTTCAGACATGGCTTTCGTACAGGAAGTATTAAGGAACTTGTTTTCTTAAGGAGGGACTCCTCTTTACCCTGGGGCTACATTCAATTGTAATCGTCCATACAGTATGGAGGAAAGGGGACAGGACGTAGGAGTAATTATAAGTTACTCACCATAGTGACTAACGTACTCCTAGTCCATAGTCCCCTTTCCTCCATACATCCCACCATCATCCCACTAATGAAACCCCCTAATGAAACTGGTGTCATTAGGCAATGGTGATATTGTCGACGCGTCAATGGTGACTGAGGAGTGGTGTTGGTGGGCGTAGTAGGGTGAGCGCGTGCTCCCAGGGCCGCGCCATTGCACGCCTCTAAATTTAAAGGGGAAGATGATTTTTTTCTGGTGATAAAAGTTCTGTCTCCCGTCCCTAGCGAGGCACGCCCATACAGTATGGGGGAAAGGGGACTATGGACTAGGAGTACGTTAATCTCTACGGTGAGGAACTTACAATTTCTGGGAGAAAGCTAGATGCCCCAGCTGCTCCCCCGGCGCCCAAGACTGCTGGGATTCTGGGAATTTCCACCACTTGAGTGCCTCTTGAGCAGACATATAATTAGTCGAGGGCTGCTTGAAGCAACATCCCTGAGGGCAGCACAATAAGCTGAACACCTGATCTCGTGGCAGTTTTCGGCAAATAGGTGATCAGTGCATTGCTCTAAGACCTCCAAGATCGATCTGTCGAATGGAGGAATAACAGTAGAATTGCATGCCTTATCCGCGAATGATCCATGCTGAGCTGGTGCCACAGCCCCCAGCATTACAGCAGATATTTGCTCCTGTCGCTCCGGTTCCTAGGGTCTTTCCTGGGGTCGTTTATGAAGATCACTGCTGCTAACTGGCACTAACTCAGTTGAAACCGCTGGTTCAGACTCACACCCATTGCCAGATGCTGAATTCCAACCACTCACACTCTGATACTTGAGCAGCCGTTGCAGATGTAAACCACTGCACTGAGCCCAGCTCTAGATCTGGTATAAATCTAGAGTCCATCACGGGGGACCCGGAGTTTACTATATTCACCCGCCCCCAACCTCATGACTGAACCTTCTGGCTATGTAATGTGAGAAACCTGAAGGTGTCTCTTTAGCTAGTCCCTGGGGATCTGTCATCCAGGTGGCCAGGACACGGCCATCCCTATTGGATCCAGTTCCTGGCGGTGGACCAGTGAGGCAGGATCACTTGGATCGGGGGTCCTTGGGGAGTGGGAGTGGGACACCAACGGGTGAGACACGGTTTCCCCCTTCTTGCAACACCTTTTCTCCATCCTACCACGTAGGAAATTAAAAACCACTGACCCCCCCTTTCGATACAAATACTTTCGCACGACGCACCAGAGAACGGAGAGCCGTTTACCTGAAATGTCCCAATACAAGGGGCAGGCAAAGTCAGGCAATTAATCAGAATCACACACACCTGACGGCCCTTTCCCTTCCATTCCCTTCCCTTCCCAACAGGTATAAAAGGTGGAGCAAGAGAGCACAGTACAAGCATGGTAGACCGCACAACGAGACTACTATCCATGCCTGGCAGTTCAAGAGGACAAGAAAGGCGGCAAACATCTAGAGGCTGACGAGAGACACAACCTTGTCCTCTTCAACAAAACCCTGCGAACCCTCCGCTGAAAGAATCAGAGGCCGAGGACAAAAGCCCAAGAGTGCTGCAGCAGATGTCAATGGTACACAAGCGTATCGACGCTGATAAACCAGGGCGGGTGAGACTCCTGCTTCTGTGGTACCGGCTTTGACTCCAGTTAGGAAGAAAGCCCAGCGGTTCATCACAGCTGGTGAGTCGAGTGGTGATCTGATAAGAACCGCCTGTGGTGAATAAAAGTCGCAGAGTGGCAAAGTGAAAAAAGCTTAAAGAGCTGTAACATTGTAAAGGGAGACCAGCTGCAGAAGGAGACTGGCACCACGTGGGTGCTGCTCCAAGAAACTCTGGTCGATCCCCGTCTGAGTGAAATTACAGATGCCAGAAGGCAATAGGAGAGCCGCCAAGGAGGTCAAGCAAAAACCCTGTACAGTCGAAAGCCTTGACCCAAGAACTGTGAGAAAGCAAGGGAAGTGAATCCCCCAAACATTGAAAACTAATGTGAATGTGAAGTTGGCATAGTGAACCCGGTCGAGGGATGTCCACTGGACCTGTTTAAAAAGACATCAAGATTTGTGAAGTAAAAGCCATAGTGAACCCGGTGGAGGGAGGCTGAAAGTAGAGAGGGGTCAGCGCCCGGAAGAGGGGTGACCACGGGTGAAAAATCCTCACCTTAAGTAAAACCAGGAAACAAACTTTCATTTTGTTGAAGGCACTTTTTGTATTGTTATTTGAATACGTCAGGCACTCAAAGGCAAGAGACTTTCAAGAGAAACGAGGCTTGGCCATCGACGGTCCTGATAGCTGCAAGTGGAACTGTCTTCTTGTGCTGGGGAAGCTTGAGAGTGTGCTGTTCTCCAAGATCCCGCCTTAATCCATGCTCAAAACGTGAGGAAGGGAGACCCAAGCTACCGCATCCTAACATATTATTTGTGAACACTTCTTTCTTTTCATGAAAACTGTCTCACACCCTTTTTTGTATTATTTGTAAGGTTTGGCCATAGGTTTCTTAGTATAGGCCCTTTTTATCTGACACAACGCCACTAGGACTGGCTTATTTTTCATTTGATGGTCGACGCTTGCTCCCATCTTACATTTAGGTTTAGAATAGGCGTTTTTCCAACCTGCAAACAGTTTAATAAACACCCTTGAACTGTGATCACTTGTGTCCGTTTTAACTGTTGCCACCATGAGTTCCTTACAGTAATGCCCACCTTATAGTGGGATGAGTGAATTTGCCGGCCCTTGGGGCTTTTAAACTGGGAGTAAAAGGGGCATTCTTTTTTTATTTGCTTGTACACCCTTCGTTGGGTGTTTCATCTGTGTTGGCTTAGGAACCATGATGCTAAGACTTTCCTGAACTCTCAAGCAGTTCAGAACAAAATAATTACCTTACTCGGGGTGTTCCAAATGGCATCCTTAAGGCAATCGGCCAAGCCCTGCTTCAACATATACATAGGCTTACAGACTGCCTCTTCGCATCACTTCAGCACAAGTCTGATGGGGAGTTTAAAATTAAGATTCTCAAAGACCCATTACACAGTAGAATGGATCTCAAGATATCATACACACCCCAAAATATCGGGTTACATCACATACAGGTAGCTCCTTACGATGCCACTCATAAACAAGCTGCAGCTAGTTTCAGGCAAGACCCAGGCCAAGCACTGCGCGGAAGACCATAGAGGAAACAACCCTTGTTACCACATTACCACTCGCCTTCCTCGTCCGGTTTAATCAGAGCAGCAGTGCCAGCGTGACAACTGATTAGTACCACGCCTTTTTTCCTCGCTGTATCAGGGGTTGCAGAGCTTAGTCACTTAACCAAGAGAATGCCCGAAGATTCGGCAAGCCAGCGAGCACTCATCACTGTGTCAACGGATCAGGTTAGGCCAGGAGCCCTACAATGCCACACTAACCAGGCCTGCCAGACTGCATTCGAGGAAAAGACCAAAAAGTGTCCAGCCACACTGAAACTACAAGCTGCAGCCGCTTCCGACGCATCATTCAATCCCTACAGTATAAGCCCTCATGCCATACCAGTAATGTTTTGTGGTGTATAGAGCTGTACTGTGCTGTGTTTATGCACATTTATACCCGCCTTCAAACCAGAACATTGGTATTGTAGTAGATTGAAAAATGTGAGCATCCCTGTGAGCTGTAGGCCAGCCTCTTCACTATTGTTCTACATTGTATTATTTAGCCTTTATAATATGATCTGAACTTTTGCACAATATTACACTTCACATCTTTACCAAAGATCAGTCCATCAATTAAGCCTGTAGGCTTTACTTTAGATAAACAGACTGATACTTTGAAGAAAAATGGATCAGCTATGGAGCTGGATATGAATATTTCTGCCAGTTCAATACCTTTTTCCCAACATGTTAAATGTCTTCTAATGGCCAACAATTACAACAACAAAAGGAACAGTTGTACAGAAAAGGATTTTACTGCGGAATCAAGGAGTCAAGACTGGGACTTCGAATACAAAGGTAGCAGCCATATGAGTTGGGTTCTAACCTCTGTGCTCTACATTTTTCCTCTTCATTTTTTTATGCAAAGTAACCAACTGTTATTATGCTAGGTAGTAAACAAGCACTCACGGCACCATTTTGTTTCTGTTACAGCATCGCTCCCTCTAGTTGTTTGATAAAATGCCTTTCATACAGGAAATCTGCAATCTAATGGTGCTTGCCTGTATAGGTACTGTGCTGTATATGGGTATTTTTAATATGGGAACATTAATCTTTTTATTACGCGCTGTGAAGAATCGCAGGAATTCCTTGCTTCTCCCCAAGGGTGAGCCCCCCTGTGAGGCTAGGGAGGTGAACCCGCTCGGCAACACCCTCCCTAGGGGTCGAGGCAAGTGGGACCTCACCGGGAGAGACTGCTCCTTTGGGGACTTTCCTGTGAGGAACTCCCTAAAAATACATCCCAAGAACACCTCTTTGAATATACCTTATGAAGATTGGTATTAAGAAAAAATCAGTATGCGTTACTGTCATCAGGAAACCAAATGTTTCTTTAAATGAAAAAGTCCATTTAACTGGGATGAAGAAGATGAAAATGAAGGGAAGGAGAGAAGCTGATTGAGCCAGAAAGAGAGAGATGTGCGCTGGGAAAGTCCCACATGTATGTCACACGTGAGGGGACGAGATTGAAAGAGAGAAAACCCTTAGTACAAGCGGGTTGGGAGGCTGATATGGAAGTGAAGCTGGATGTGCAGCCTCCTGTAATGGAGAGGAACGAGGAACAGTTAAACGCGCTGCACATTGACATCGGGAGAAAGAAGGAAAGAAAGTCGGGCGGGCAGCGTCCAGAAGCATAGACCGAGAGAGAGCAAGTTGTGGTGTGACCACAGCGTGCTTGTGGTGGACCAGGGGGTCTTCTGTCCACGGCCGACACCACTCCACAATGGAGGACATGGCACCTAACAGTATTGAAGATACCACACAACCATCTTGGACAATGACAAGGAGAGAACTGACCCAAGCGAATAAAAGCCCCAATGACTTTCTCCCCTACAAACAGCAGGTAATGGGGACAAAATATCATTATGGGACTAATCTTACTCGTCCCAGTGAAATCCAAGGGGCTGTAATATTAAAGCCGAGAAGCGTGAACGAGAATCATTGTGTGACCAATCATACTCGTCCCACTGAATTCCAGAGACTATAGTATTAAAGCCCATAGTAGTGAATGAGAATCATTGTGGGACCAGTCATATTAGTCTCAGTGAAGTCCAAGAGACTGTAATACTCATATGTCCCGTCCCCTTTCCTCCATCTTTGTGGGCGTCCCCCAGCATGGGGATGGTGCTGGAACCTTTGGCCGCTAGAAATGTAGCTTCCCTAGTAAATTTAGTATAGCATGCGGGAGCGCAGCCCTGGGCATGGGAACGCCCCCTGTGGTCCCGCCCTCTGGCGCATCACCCTAGTTCCTTTTTCCCGCACAGACAATGTCAGACTTGGCAGCTAGGCGCAGAGACTTTTTTAACTTTCCACTTATTTTTGTCTTTATGATGGGGTTCCCAGGGGTCGCATGTAATGGAACCCTAACTAGGAATAAGCAGAGCTTAGGAGACAGCTGGACCACACTGGTGTGCTGCTTGCATTTGCACCATCCCGAAATGTAGGCACTTGCACCCTCCAGAAAACACCTTCCAGAATGGCCGTTCTGCTAGGCCTTACCTGACACCCAAGAGGGCCGCCCGGTGTTCCCATAATCAGACTTCACCTAAGGTGCTTCAGCCTACTCTTACATCCCGTCCCCTTTCCTCCATACTGCATGGGCGTTCCTCCCAAGGTACAGGAAACTGAACCTTTTTCACCCGAAAAAAACCTTCTTCCCCTTTAAATTTAGAGGCGTGCTGGGGTGCGGCCCTTGGAGCATGCGCTGCCCTGACTCCGCCCTCCAGCGCCACACCTCAGTCCCCTTGTCTGTGCCGACGGGAACGGGCGGAATTCACCAGCGCTCCTGGGTTTGACTTAGGCCATGTAATTCCACGCAATGATACTTCTTCTTTGTCTTTTTTGGTCTTTTTATCATTCAGGTACTCAGTCCTCAGGCATCACTCTCCTCTCTGGCGCATTTCGACTTCTACAGGGTTCAGCAAGTGTACATCCTGCAATGGGCTCTTCCCAACTTCAGACCCTCACGCCCTCTGCCTACGTTGCCTTGGCCCAGACCACGGTTGGCAAACTTGCACAGTGCGCGGCACGCTGTCATTGAAAGCGCTGAAGAACAGACTAGCCAGGTGGAGGGAGCTCTTCCAGAAGTCGCCTCCAGAGGACCTTAAGAACTTTGTGAAACACTGAGCCAGGCCCAAGGTAGGGCCGCTATTGTCCATCGTACCCCACACGGGACACTCCTTCCCAAGGACTCTCCCGCGTGGGAGGGACCGATTAGGTCCTTGTACCAGCACGTGCACCGAGGCTGCTGTAGCTACCGGCCTCGGTGCCGAAGGATCCTTGGATCCTCCCGGTGGCAGTGATGAGGGACCGGAAGGTTCTTGTACCGGATTGTCATCCGAGGGGCCCCGCCCTAGTACCAGCAGTATGGCAGAGGGGGATATGCCTTAGTACCGGCAATACGTCTGAGGGGGTGTCTAAACCCAGCTCTACCGACCCCCAGGTCGAGGGTGTCACACCTACCGTGTCTAGGCCCGAGGAGCAGGGTAGACCTCGTGATCCACATGCAAGTCTTGGAGGAGGCTGGGCCCAGCGAGCCGAGCAACACGTCGCAGGCACGTGGCAGGCAGCTCGACAAGATGGCTGCCATGTCAGATAGAGGCACCCGTCCTTCGCCATTCCAGGAGATCGTCGAAAAACAAGTGTCAAGGTGGGAATGGCCTCAACCAGGTACGTGGCCTACAGCCTATTCTTCTTATGCGCAGGGCAGCTTCCCACTCCGTCCATACAGGCAGGATATGCAGCTGCTCCAGCAGCCCCTGGCTACCCCGTCAGTAACCCCTACCGCCTCTCCGGCCAGTGAAGAGGTCCTCCCTACGATGCTAGCGGCACCACAAGCTCTGGCGCTCCCGGCCCTGGCGCAGCCGTTGCCTCCGGCTCTCCAGCCGATTCCTCAGGCGGTCCCGTACCAGCCTCCTCCTCAACTTCCGGCTGCGGTCCCCGTACCCCAGCCTCCAGCTACTCCTCCACCTCGGCAAGATCCTCCTGATCCACAGGATACGGGTGAGGAGGAGGATCCGGACACGCCATCCTCAGCCAGGGCCTTCACGAACGTCTTGCAGTGCTGGTGGAGTACCTGGGCCTACCCCAACCCGAGGTTGAGCATCCGGCAGAGGGGATTCTGGCTAAAGTCCTCACGCGGCGCCCCTCTTCCAAAATGGGCATTCCACTGCAAACCAATGTAGTCTCCCTGGCCAGGAAGGGCTGGCTCAAGCCGCACTCGGTCCAGCCAGTCAATCGACGCCTGAACCCCAAATACAGGCAGATGGAGGAGGATACACTCTTGCTATCGGCCCATCCTCAGCCACACTCCTCAGTGATCGCTGCAGCATCACTAGGTTCCATGTCTTAAAATCGCAGCAAAAATGGCTGTGAATACAAAAATGCTGTGGTTTTTTTGCGCCACTGTCATGTAAAGGATGAGGGGGACACCCCCGGACCCATTATACCATTTAAGGGGGAAAGGGGACTCTGCCGCAACCCCCAACCCCCTTAAATGGTATAATGGGGTACACCTTTCCTGGGTCAAACAACGGTATTTTTGATGCGTTTTGCTGCGATTTTATGACCCGATACCCATCAATATACTCCAAGCCTCAGTCATCATCAACCTCCTCAGCAGTGACACTACTAGGCAAGGAGGAGAAGATCTTGGAGGCGTACGGGAAGAAGCTGTATTCCAACGGTCCTTACATCTTAGTCAGGCCAATGCCATGTTGGTGGCCGCTAACCAAAGGTTATGGTGGGAAATTGCAGACTTCCTTCCGAAACGCCCTACACAGAGCCAATCATGTTGCAAGGCGGGACTGGCTGAGGCCAAGCTGGTGGCGCAGGACCTCATGGAATCCACCGTGGCCCATATTGACACCGCTGGCCATGCCATCTGTATCACCACGGACATGAGAAGGACAGCCTGGCTCCGGGCAATGAAATTCAACCCGGTTGTCCAGGAACACTTATTAGATCTGCCGTTTGAGCGGGGGACCTCTTTTACTCCACCACGGATGAAGAGATGGCGACCAGAGGGGAAAATTGACCTACATGCCGGGATATTGCCATTTTGTTTAAATATATGATCACCCAAAACACTGAAAACGCAGTGCTTTGGATGACAGCATATTTAAGCAAACACTAGCTGTTCCATTCATTTCAATGGAACGGAAATCTTGATGACCAAATAGGTTGCTGCGTCCTGAAACATGACATGTGGGACACATCCACCTATTTGGTCCTGGAGCGTTCACTTGTAGTACTGAGCGGCTAGTGTTTGCTTAAATATGTTGTCATTTTTTATAGCAATATTTGTCTAACATTTCATGCCAATAAAGTTACCTTATAATATGATACGAAGGCACAAACAGGTGTGTTGAGTGGTCTCGGGTGCTTCAAAATATTCCAGCACTTGTTGCTGCTGAAATGCGATTTTAAAACATAAAACGTGATGCTAAATGAAGAGGGTGGAGACTAGGGCCATTTATGGTGCTGCAATGATTCAATGCTTCTGCGGGCTGAGGAAAATACCAGCACACAGTTTTGATAATAATCAGTCTTTATATATTGCAGCGCAGTTGTTGAAACAGATTCTGTATGGCCCCCGAAAAGTGCTGGCCTTCATGTCCCTGACAGTGCTGTGTGGCAGTATCCACTAAAATAACTTAAAACTGCAGTTAAATATTTTGTGTTGATTTTATTAAAGAACTCATAACTTACTCTAATGAATAGCTTCCTTCCACAGATTCATCATTTACGATATCTATCTCTGAGCAGCTGCTCTTTGGAAACCTTCTCACCACCAGAGGGTGCAGTGTAGCTGTGCTCAACGTGCCTCGTGCATGACGTGGGGGCCAGTCATGGATTCCCCGGCAGTGACCTCCTCCCATGTTGCCAGGGGCGGCGGCTGCTACCTGAACCTGACAATGGGGGCGGCTTTATGGGGGAGGGCCACATGGGAGGGGACAAATACCGGGGAGATGTCATGACTTCATTGGACGAGACCTGGTGTATTCCCCTTTTGGTTATTAGAGGAAAAACCCTCTAATACCCAAGACCTTAATGGCCTTTTGTTAATCTCTTGGTTATTAGAGGAAAAACCCTCTAATACCCAAGACCTTAATGGCCTTTTGTTAATCTCTTGTTCCTCCTTGTAGAACAAGCTAGGAAACCTCCTCTTCATATTTTTCTGATCACACCCACATGACACAAACATGCAAAACTCCAATACAACACCTTTTTCTTCTGAAATGCCTGTATGTAAAATCACTGAGAAGAAAAGTTCAAATACCATGTGTCCAGTGAGTCTTATGGACTTCAACTCTCAGAATTCCCTGAGTACTGAGACGAGGAGGGTGAAGGAGTTCGAACAAGGAACTTGGAGCAAGACACATTGGATGCAGTCTAGTTTTCCCAAAGCACCTGCCCAGCGCACTATTGTGAGAGGCAGTGCAGGGGAAGATGTTGGCTCCTGTCCCAAGGCTCACAAATGCAGAGATCACGTAGTGGTGTGCAAGAGCAAGAAAGGCCGCCACATCGGAGTGAGAGCCAAGCCGGACACCGAAGTGCCATGGAGACGATGGGAGCAGCGAGAGAGGTCCTGGGCACTCGGCAGGTTGAGAAGGCAGAGTTCTCCATTCCGGGTCCTGAAGGGAAGCAGGCGTGTGACTGCGGAGCTTCAAAAGAAGCCAGAAGCACATCTGCACACTCCAGTTTAGAAAGCGGGTGAAAGCAACATGCTGCAGAAGCGCGAACCAGACTGGAGACACTGGATAAGACCGTGAGTGTACTCAAAGCTAGTGGGGACCCTGCGCATTTCGGCAACCACGCGAACAACAATTTGAAAGTAATGCCATTATATTGTTTTTATTGACATTTTCGTACATCAAGAAACATCAACAATGGGAATGGGGCATTTAAACCGTGAAAAGAAACACACCCCTTCCTCACCACCTCCCCCGAAGTCTCTACCTTTAGTACTGGAAAATATTTCTTCCTTCCCCTCTGCCCACCCCTCTCCCTCCCTTGAACGTTGTCTTCAGCAAAATATAAACAGATACATAAACTTTAGGTTGTGACCGGCAGATAGTCTCATCTCCTGCTTCTAACTAATGTCTTTAGCTGCCTCGTGGGAAGTATTACCCGTATTACGACATTGTCTTAGTATAATAGCCTCTTTGGGAGATGGAACACATCTCTTTCACCTTATAAGCCTCTCTGTACTATTGCTCTTATCCCCCCCTTTTGTACATAACAACTCTTGCCTTAACTATGCAGATATTTAGCTATAAAATCACCCCACATCACCTCATATGACCCTGCCTTCTCATGAAGCGCTGTGGTTATCCTTTCCATAATGCATATATTCATTGCAACATTGATCCATTCATTCTTGCCCGGAGTCTCAACGCATTTCCATTTCATGACTAGGCAGTCCGAGCTGCGAGCAGCAGGGGCGCTGCCACTCCTGTCAACCTTCTTAGATCTCCCTCCACTTCTTTCTTACCAAATAATATCAGGAACAGTGTTTTGGTACGATGGATCCTATCTAGTTCTTTAACCCATCCCAGCACTTCATCCCAAAATACCTTTATTCAAGGGCATCTCCACCACATGTGCCAGTAGTCTGCCCTTTTCCCACACCGGCGCCAGCACATGGGACTTGCCGATTGAAACATCTTCGAGAGCCGTACCGGGTCATATTGCCATCTATGGAGAACTCTTAATGGCGTACAGTTTATACTGACTGGATTTCGATTTCCTAGAGGCACCATTACATAGTTTCAGCCAGAGCTCTATATCTCTTTCCCTTTCCACATCCCTTTCCCACCTCCTCCTCAGATGCTCTGTGGACCCCTTCCCTGCAATCAACAATGTTTTATACATAACCGAGATCAAAACCTTCATTTCCTTTCTTTTATCTTGGAGATTTTCAAATGGGGTAAGATCTCTCTGTAGCCCCTCCTTCCATTTTTCGCCAGTGAGGACTCCCTTTAGTTGGAGGTAAGAGAAAACCCGAAAGAGCGCCTATGTCCAGTTCCCCTTCCAGGTCCGTAATAGTTATAAAGGAGCCCGCTTTCTAAAGTTGGCCCACCCGCTCAAGGCTCGCCTCAAACCAAGCTTGAAATCTCTCTGGGTTTGGTATCGCATCCTGGATGCCAGGTGCCCAAATGTGGGTATGGGGAGATGGCCATGTCGTTAAACCTTGCATATCTGCCTTATCCCGCCAGATCTCCCAAATGGTTCCGAGAATCGGGTGATCCCTGATCGTACGTGGAAGCTTACCTCTCGCTACCCACAGCCACTCTGAGACAGTGTGAGGAGCTAGGTTGTGATTGTCCAGCTCAACCCACTGGAGTTCCCTCTGCATCCTAAGATGGGGTATAAGGACCCTTGGTTGTACCACTGCGTAATATAATTTCAAATTTGGGAGTCCCAGCCCCCCACTCATGTCCTTTGGCAAAGTGCGAATTTTGTATGCTACTCTTGCTTTCTTCCCCTGCCACAAAAACCTCAGCATCTCCCTCTTTGTTTCCCGGTAAAATGACTCAGGGACCCTGATAGGTAACATCTGAAACGCGTATAGGAACCGTGGGAGGTACACCATCTTGGAGCGTGTAGGCACCCAAGCCAAGATATGGTCAGTTTACCACATCTTTCAATGTCCGCCTGCAATCCAGAAATGAGTGATGGAAAATTAGCTTTAAACGAAGCGCCTGCCCTGTCTCATACCCCCACTAAGGGTGAACCAGCAGGAATAGTCCCTATTGACTTCCACAGATGCCCTGGGGCATGTGTACACCGCCATTATGCCCCTCATGAACCTAGAACCCAGACCCAGCTTACCCAAAACTGCCTCCAGGGAGCCCCACTCCACCCTATCAAATGCTTTTTCAGCGTCCACCGAGAGTAGAGCCGGGTCCCCCTTCATCCCCCGCGACTCATGAATGGAAATGCAAGGTTTTCCTCATTGTATCCGACCCTTGCCCTCCCATTATAAAACCCACTTGGTTCAAGTGTATCAGGTGGGACATATATGTTTCCAATCTAGCAGCCAGCACCCTTGTGTAGATCTTCATGTCAATATTCTGGAGAGAGATGGGGAGATAGGACCCACATCTTCTGGGGTCCCTATCTTCCTTGTGGATCACTGTTATCCGTGCCCACGAGAACGATTCTGGGTCGTCCCCCGTCTTCAAGATATTATTAAAAAGATCCACCATAAAACAGAGGAAAGGGCAAATGAATGACTTATAAAAACCTGCCATGAACCCATCTTCCCCTGGGGCCTTACCCAATGGCAATCTCGCCACAACCCTCTGTTAGGCAGAAACCTGTGCAGTTCCCTTAGGGACCACTGCAAAAGGCTTAAGACTACAGGTGTTGGCAGTAAACCCAATCGGTAGCAGTCTGTACCACCCAGATCTACCTGGTAGCTGTGGCTGAGCAGCCAGACTTCTCTCAAGAAGAGTTAGACAGTATATAGAGTATGCAAGATAGGTACCAAAATACAGTAGCAAAAGCAAACACTGACCAGAGCTTTGGTATCAAGTATATAATTATGTATTTAAAGACACACTTAGAAACACTCTAGCACTATTATTATAAGCAAGTTCAAAAACGCAGTCACTATTAATATATATACATCCCTTTTTCCTTATTAGACAAGTCTTAGTTAACACCACTTATTTCCAGACAGAGGTGAGCGCTTAACTAAAGATGGCACGCCAATAAGTTTTAAGAAAAAGGGAGGGAAAAGGCAGAAGTTAGGAACAGCACACAACACAATACTTTAGAAGCAATCAGCAAGGCAGGAAAATCAAAGTCTACTTGTGAGCAAAAAGTTCAGAGGCCAGGCTCCCTCTTGGAGAGAGTAGAACACCAATGCGCCCAAGATCACACAGTTTAAAAGGCTTGGAGCGTCTTGCAGAGAGTTTAAAAAGGAATCATTTCAGCTCAGAAAAGTTCAGTTAGCCAGCCTAGGGCCAACCAAAGTGGTAAATTGAGGATTTACGAGACACCCCACACAGACCATTGCGAGGGAGGCCAGGCGGACACAGTACCTTGAAAGTGGAGAGAATCCTCCAGCGGGGGCAGTTGTTCCTGGCAGCGGGTGCAAGTCGCGGCGTCGTCCAGAGGAAGAGATGGTCTTGACGTGGAGGAAAGCTGAAGGTCGTTGCACTGCCAGGGAAGAAACCGCCCGCGGAGTTCTCTGGTAAAAAGTTACTACCCTTTTATTTGCGGTAGTGGAAAAACATGGTATCCCGGTTGCCGGGGTGCTTGACACAGGCAAGGCGACCACGAGATGATCCGGGAAGGCGAAAAGGCGGGCAAACTGGTTATCCCCACCAGTCAAAGGAAGAAGACTCTTCGGGATGAAGATCTCCTCTGTCGTTGGAAGAAGTGGTGAGTCGGTTCAGCAGGGCTCCACCGGTGGTGTCGTCGTTGCAGGTCGGCTCAGCTTCTCCCTCTTCGGATTCTTTGGTCCTGTGGCGACGTCTGAAGTCCCAGTCCCCAAAGCCCTGCTTTTATGCAGAAAACCCCATTCACCAGTCCTAGCTGTCACTCAAACATGCTAAGTGGTGAGCCGGGCGGCTCACCACTGGGCCAATCACACAAGAGTGCGACTTGAGTTGCCGAGGGAACTCAGTCCAGGGTGCCTAATCCCCCTCCCACACCCCCTGTGGTACCCAGACAGAGTGGCACCACTTTTGGAGGCTTCTGTGGAGAAGCCCGCCAAAAAGTGGAACAAAGGGCTCGATTTAGGTTGGAGTCGCAGAAGCGAACACAAACGCCATTTTGGAACCGAGTTCTGGCAAAAAATACCAACCAGTGAATTAATATTAAATAAATAAACCGGCGGTATGTTTGAGGCTATGTTAAAAAGTATTAGCCTCGAACAATGGGAAAATCCCATAGGAATATATTCGCGGTTGAATATAAAAAGTAGTATCCACTGCCACCAGCCAAAACACGCTCTGGAGGGACTGGACAGTGCCCCCTCGAACAACAGACCCAGGGGCAATCGAATTGCCCCTACCAGTACGCCCACAAAATGATGGTTTGTACTGGTTCTGTTCACAATTTAGGACTAGTAAAGCCAATGGTGACTTTACATGCCCTGGGAGACAGTAGTCAGTCCCAGGGTACGGAGTCTATGTTTGGGGGTCACTATGACACCCCTGTGTTACGGCACGGAGGGTGCTGTGTAACACACATACCAAAAAACACATGAAACCCTATGGAGTAAAAGCCCCCATAGCCCATCAAACACATTCAAAGTCAAAGGATATCTCAAATCATGTCTAAGAGTGGGAGACAAAAAGAGTCTCACTCTTAGCAGGAGAAAAAAATAAACCCCAAAAATCCAGCAAAGCTGCTGGGGAACTCACTAGGTTTGGGAAAATAGCCTTAACAGAGAATTCTCCCTAACACCCTCTTAATTTCTTCTGCCATAATTGGGGCTTCTAGTGCCTCAGCCTCCTCACGGGCAAGCCTCGGCATCTGCGTTTCTGCCAAATGTCGATATATCCTCCCTCTCTGGGTTGGCTTCCGATTTATATAGGTTTTCATAAAATGACGCAAATGACTCCTGAAAACCTTCCATCCACTGGTCCCGTGTCCTGTCTTTCCCTTCTATGGCCGCCACCCACCTCTCGGCTGCCCTTCTTCAAGGAGCCTAAACTCTTCCCTTTTCTTCCTCGCATGAAGGACTTTGTCCTCTCTCTCTTCGGCAGTGTCCCATGCTCTCCTATCAAGGTGGATGATCTCTTCTCGCAGTCTGTTCTCAATTAACGTCTGCTCCCTTTTTTTCCTCGTCACTTCCCTATTCAGGGTCCCCCTCCATGTCGCCTTCCCTGCCTCCCACATCATCCTCTTTGAAACCTCTTGCGTATTATTTATTCTAAAATACTCCCCAATTTCAGGTATCATTTCCGCGTGGAACACTGGGTCCTTCCACAATGACTCATTGCACCTCCACTTGGACGCCTTATGTGCCAAGCCGAGCCTATTTAGATCCACTGTTACCATATTGTGATCTGACCATATGATCAGAGTGATCACAGAACCCAACGTCTCCTCCCAGAGCCCCTTTGAAGTGTAGACATAGTCTATTCTAGTAAAAGTGCTGTGTGGGGCCGAGTAGAAGGTGTACCCCTTTTCATTCGGGTGACGGTGCCTCCATTCACCTCTGATTTTGTAAACCCCCATCATTTTCTGGACCTCGCCACATCCTTACCCGGGCAGGTCTCCTATTCCAGCATCTCCCACCTGTCTATCCAATTTAAGATTGGCCCACATATTAAAGTCCCCCCCCCCAATATTGTATGGCCCGAGGCCTCAAGCATCAATTTCGGGATAGTTTTCGATCCATACCTCAGCAGCCCTGGTTAGGGCAGTAAACTGTAGCAAACGTAAAACACACCTTCTGTACGGTACCAACAACCAAGAGGGTCCTGCCTTCCACATCCATCCATACCTTGGTCACCTCCATTTTCAGCCCCTTCCCGACGAGAATACCCACTCCAGCTTTCCTCAGTTGGCCAGAGCCCCAGAATTCCTGCCCCAATCCACCACCCAGGACCCTCCGTTCCTCCCCTCTGGCATATTTGGTCTCTTCAAGGAACATCACGTCATGACCAGCACTACGCAACTCCCTGGCCACGAACAACCTTTTTGTGTGTGAGTTCATCCCTTTGACATTCAGCGTGCCCACCCTGAGACGTCCACCCCATTGGGTACCTAGATTGACTGCCATTGTAATGCTCGCCACCCTTATCTCTCCTTCCCTCCCCGGGCATAATGATATTATTAACACTAAGAGAACATTGTTTGAATGCAGAAAAGGCAAAGTACAATCTCCTATGAACTATGAACTATGAACTAAGAATGCATGAAGTGCAAGTGTGGGGCAAATGTTGAACAAACCTTACCGCAAACTACACTGTAGATACCGTGAAATGCATGAGAAGCCCTAGCAAAGCAAGATACCAGCCAATTGAAACACATAAGAAGTCCTGGCAGGTGAGTATACCAGGCAAGTGAGGAACACAAGTGAAGACCTGGCAGGCGAGTACACCAGGTAATTTGGGAAAAAAAAGAAACCTGGCAGGGGAGTATACCAGGTAATTTACAAAGCTTCCAGTAATATAAAGAAAGACAGCGTTTCCTAAACCAAGGGGAGAGTTGTGTTAAAAAAGACTGTTGCAGAACGTGTTGCCGGAGCAGGAACTTTGTTTGAATCAAGGCAAGATACAAAGGAACTATTAGTAAAAGAGACTATTGTCACCCCTACTTAGGAATCCAGGGGAAGGAGTTCACCCTGCGGATCTAAGGGCTTCCACCTTGGAAAACATTTTTAGGCACTATACTTTCTTTACTTGTGAACACTTCTTGCCAGTATCAAAAGGAAGATATTTACTTACACATTTGTATTGTTTTTGTTTGTAGTGTGAGGGTCATGACAGGATGTTTTGGACAAAAGTATGGCTTTTCAGTTATTGACATCCTGATGCAGACAGACTCCTTAGCTTTGGTGTATAGGTAGGACAACTTCTCTTTAGCATAGGGTCATTTTTCCTACCCATTTTCATTTAATACATGACAACCTTGTGTCCGGCTCTCATTTCTCACAGCTATTTCAAGGCTCAGCCCCCGACAGATTACCGCCTGCTGTACAGGGTTCTAGGATCTGCACCTTCTTCTGATTCCTGTCCTCACACGCTTCTTTTCAGGTCCTCCATGCCTCTCCTCAAGGGCTTCCATACATGTTCTCAGCGGGTTCTGTTGAAAAACAATTGAAGAAAAAAACGAAATGACAAATGCCGAATTCAGTAGTGGAAAAATAACCGAAGTCCCATGATGACGATCAAGTGTAGTGACGGGGTCCCCCGCTCCCATTGATCGACATTATGGGACTTCAAGGTTGTCCCCCTCTTCCATAACAAGGAAAGCGGTGCACACAGTTTAAAAAAGAAAAGCAGACTGCGGTTGCCATCCGCATAAGTGAAGGGAACCAGTGTCGCAGAGGGGTGTACCGGTGGGAATGGCTGGTGTGCCGCCAACAGGTAAGTAGGGGGGTGGGTGGATCATGAGTTCACGGAGGAGCCGATTTCGAATTCGTTATAGCCGTATTCAGCAGTTTCGAAATTCGAAATTTTGGCACTCTGTAAAATCATGGATGTCCGTTCTCAGCACCTTTCATCAAGTGATTGTTTTCAGGCTCTCAGCACCACATCAAGAGCTTCCTTATAGGGTCTGAGCTGCTCTTCGTAAGTGCTTCTTTATAGATTCTGGCCGTCACTCCTGAATGTCCTCCTTTTTCAGGGACCAGGCATCTCCTGCACACCTGCTTGTAAACCCGTTTACTCCTCAGCGTAACACCTCATCCTTCCACTTCTCTTCCTAGTGCGTTCACATTAAATATAATTTCCTTTTGCATTCATCAAGTCCATAAATTGAGGCTGATATTCCCACCTTCATTTTATTAGTTTGATAATTTCTTGATTAAAACGGTGCCCCGATGTCAACCGTGGTTTAAGGAAGTTAGACAGTCTGCCATTTTGATTTTCTTCCTGTGCAGGCCAACGAGCCAGGTATTGTCTTTGCACATTTAGTTTTACTTAGCAACCTTCCTTGTATGGTCATTGGGAGTCGCAGGGATCTGCTCAGCCCACAAGACCCATCAGTATGAAGATATAAGCTGTGCAGATTTTTTCACCCAGGGCTTTAAGTGGGCCATGCTCAAAAATATGGTTCTGAGGCAGGGACCTGTCAGGGCTCCCTAGTGTCCCCTGGCAGTCCTGGATGCTAGTGGACAAGACTGAAGCTCTTGCTCATGTGTGGGGGGGGGGGGGGGGGCTTTTCTCCATAATGATGGTGCCGGCACCTACCAGTCATTCCTTTATCCAAGATATGCACATGAACTGGCGCCACCATTATGGAAGAAAAGGTGAGGCGGCAGGAAGCAAAGGCCTTTTTTCTAAACCCTGAAGCTCCCGCTCATTCATGGGGGCTAAAGGATTTAGGAAAAAACCACTCTGCTTCTGAATCCAAGTAGAGGAATTGTAACAGAACAAGACAAAGCTGTGCTACCGGAGTTACCTTCCGTGGAGGCCCGAGGTCCAATCTGCCCCATGTTGAGCAAGCTCTCTCTGGATGGATGCAATTAATCCTATCAACTGTTCGAACACGCGCTCGGGGGGCTTTGTAGTATGCAGCATATACAATGTATGTACACGGTGTATTGAATTGATAACCAGGACAGCTTAAGCACAAAAATGCTCCAGTGTAGATTTTACCATTACGGTGAGTATTATGGCAGGTGAAATGAGCACCACACCCGGTGTGTATTACATGCTCAAGACTGCACACTTGAATTACTATCCCAGAAGTCTTTTTCAATTCGGTGCTCATCTTATGTTCCCAAAATGCACTTCATTTTATGCAAAGAGGCCAGATGCTGGCATTCCACATTATTTTATTACTAGCACCTTCCTCAAAAAAAGTCATCACAGCCTTTTCCCCAGGCTGTGATGGGACCATCCTCGCTCTGCTCGGACGCCTTTTTGCTCGTGTAACTCCGGGACTTTGTAATAACCTGCCACCGTTTACGGCAACAACAGTGCCACAGAACATTCAAGAACGGCGTTAAGCTCTGGTTCCTAAATGGAACTCCCCACCTGAGGAAGCATCCCCTCTGGGCAGCGTTACCTTGGGGGAATCCCATGCGGTACCGCTACCGATTTCTTTCCCCTCAACTCTCCTTACTGTGTATTATGTCCCCGAAGAACATGTGCGAGCAAGTCTTGATCAGTACGATTCCACCCCTTGTTCTCGATCACGCTATCCCCTTGCCACCCCACCCTAAAATAATGCTTACAGATCTGCCTCTCTGCTGAGAGGCCTACTCGGAATGGGGGCTCCCTTCTCACAAGCCCCGTTCTGATCCATCCATGCCACAATAACAGAAAAACAACTATCTCCTGGTTCAATCTCTACATCCCTTCTGGCTTTCTACCCATCGTTCTTGCGCTCCCCCTTATGCCCGCGACATACTGTGCACATGGCGACCCTTGCTCTCACCCTACACACCTTTGCTGTGGGCGGCCCACCTTGTTTATATGTCCGCACTTCCCGCGGGCGCTAACGCTCTTGGAGCGCCCTGCATTTCTGCCCTTCAAGCCCTGTTGATCTCCTAGGCGTCCATCTGATTTGCCAAACTCATCCGCCATACTTGCAGTAAAGCCTTTGTGATTAGAGGGGCGAGCAGCAGGTGGTAGCCGGGTCCAACAGAGCGAGGCATCGCTCACTGCACCCTCCCTCTGATTTATTAGCCTCTGATGTGTGGCATTATTTAATTAAAGCTGCCGAAAGCTGCTTTTATTTATGGGTTGGAAACGACTTCTGAATTATGTGCTTCTGCAGCTGTCCCAGCTCTCACTCTGTCACTCGTGGTGAGTGTTTGTTCCGCAATTCAGGTTTAAATGGTTATTTTAATTTGTAAACCAGTGGAAAATGGCAGGCTTAGCTTACACAGCTGGGGAGGGAAAATCCTGTTTTGCTCTGTTCCGAAAAGGTGAAGCAAGGACAACAGCGGTGAAAACAGAACTGGCAAAATACAGGAACTGTACAGGCGCCCCATGCAAAATTAGAGCAAGCTTTCCTTGCATCACATTGAACGGGCACAGCACAAATATTATAGAACGATGAAGTGGGCATTATTGCGGATTAATGACCTGGTCACAAATTGGGGAAGGGTCATAATCCCAAACGATAAGGACCCCTTCCAAGGTTTATAAGGTCATTAGCACATAGTGGTAGTGGCAATACATGTTTTGGAGGTGAAGTAGAAATGTTACTTTCATATTGAGTAAAGTAAATAGACAAAATGAGTTAGTAAATTAAAGGTGTTTTTTATTTTGTTAAGTCTAAATAAGATTGTCTTCATAAATTGAGTATTTTAATTGCTTAACTTGGTTAAACTAGAATGGAATTAACATGAGCTGCATTAGACGAAATGTGTAAAAGTAAATGGTTTAGCAATAGAAGGTGAACGCATTCCTGTTAGGCAAGATTGTATGCAATGCCCTCTGGGAGACTACAGCAACCTCGTCCTCCTGGCAATAGGTAACGCAACCTTTGGTATAGTCTGTACTATACAGGTTGGTAGTGTGGCTGAGCAGCCAGATTTATTTCAAGAGGAGTCAATGTGAGCAGTAAGATTTTTACACAGAGATTCACAGTGACAAGTATTAAAATAAACTCTTACACTCAAGGATTCTTGATTAAACATTTATTAATTTAACAGTCAGTTCAATAAGCCTTCTTCCGAAAGGAGCAATATATAAATAACCCAAAAATACACTTCAAAATACACACTCCTAGTTTCTCTAAATCAGCAAGTACCCATTTGGAATGGCACACAGATGGTTCCTACACCCTGGGGTGACATAAATAACTAGGACATTAATATAGCACTGGTACATTTAGAGCAATACTGAGTTTCGTGTCAAAGAAAAGGGTTTGGGTATAAAACAAAGGTTTCACAAATATTCTGAAGCAAGTAAGTACTTTTTAACCCCCCAATACAAAGTAAATTAATCCTTTCCTGGAGGAAAGGTAAAGCACAAGTCAGAGGTAAGAAGAGTCTTTCAGGGAGCCAGGCCAGCCAATCTTAATTGAACAAAAGTCTAGTTGAGATGAAGCACTTCTTGCAGGTAAGTAAAAATCTTGCATAATGTTTTAGAAGTCTTTGTAGGAAAAACAGAATCCGTGTAGGGCCACAAGCTGGGAGGCTTGTGAGCAGCAAATCTGCAAACAACTCTGCAAAAGCAACTAAGACAAGTCTCAACTGAGAACTAGCAAGGCTACACGACAAGAGATAAGTCCTCTTAGTTTTACAGTACCTTTGGTTAGAAGAAATTCGTTCCAGCTGGCTTCGGTTCCTGTGTAGGTCTGCAGATCCTGTTGTTCCTGGGCCTCAGTCATGGGGACAAGAGGGAGGACGTCTGTGGACTCCTGCACTATGAATTGAAGGTTGGCGGCAGCAATAGGCAAACTTCAGATCAGCGTCACTTCACGGTTTCAGCTCCTTGATTCCCTCGCAAATAGTAACCCTGCGGTTCTCGGATACCACTTTGGACTTTCCTCGCATCTGGGGTCTAGCACTTTTTTGAGGTGGCTCAGGCTTGGTCAGTCTCTGCTTCCCAGGAGTCCGCAGGATCTTTCTTGAGCTTGGGTCCGACTTAAAGACCCTCGATTCTGGTGTTCCTCTCCCTGGCACTTTGGTTCCTGCAGCAGCAATGGAAGTACAGCCAGCACCGAGAGGATTTCCAGATGAGCTTGTCTTGGGGACGATTGGTTCCACCAACCCGAGGGGAGAAGTCGTCCTTTACAGGTCTTCTATAGTCGAGGTGAATTTGGCGCTTCAGCACTGCAGCAGGGCTTCACCTGGTAAACCAACAGTCCAGGAGTTGCAGCTGGCATCTCTTCCGAGTTCTTCTTCTGATTCCTCCGTCCAGTGGTCAACGCAGCCTTCCAAGCAAAAAGCCTCACCTTTTATGCAGGTTTGTCCCATTCATTCGCAGGATAGCTGTCACTCACACAGCAGGTTGGCTGTCCTTACAGGAATGCACCCAAGGGTGAGGACAATCACCCTTGGGTGCATTCCTGTAACCAAGGAGACTAAGCACAGGGAGTTTCAGGCACCTCCTTCACTTCATGCCCTGCTAGACACGCTGGAGCCAGAGGTAGCCTTCACTCGTGAATCCCGCCAAAGACAAAACAAAAGGACCAAACCTGGTTTGACATACAGTAAGTCTCAAGAAGGACCTTTCCAACAAGAAATGTTGAAAAAATACCAGGGCCATTTTGACAAAATGGGCACCCATGGGTGTTTTACTGCAGCTGCAATTGCAGCCTGCGGTAGAAACACACAATGGCTGGAAAAAGTAAACCACTGCCCCCAGCCAATAATTGTAGAAAGGGTAACATTGAAATGTTACATGAGGCATTAGACAAAGGGGATACTAAGTAACCCCTCCAGCACCCTATTGCAAGATAGTGTGTGCTCGGTCTTAAAAGTTACAAAATGTAAGTAAAGTAAATTTCACTTCAATGCTCTTGGAAACAGTAGTTTCACCAAGAGAAGGTATTTAAACCTTTTCAGAAATCTAAGAGACTTCCCTGTGTTACTGAACTGAAGGTGCTGTGTGTCACAATGTAAAGATGATGCCTATGGAGTTTGTCAGACGCCAAAGTCAAAAGAAACATAAGAGAGTGGGAAAAAGGTCTCACTCTCTCCAGGTTAGAAATTCCTAAAGTGCAGCAAAAAGAGATAGGGGTCTCTAAGGTAGAATGGAATTAGCACATTTGTGAGACTCCTCCCTAACAATTCCCATGATTCATCTTTCTCTCTGGCGTTAAATAGGATTTTGCTATGAAAAAAGGTCCTCCGACAGAGCAAGTGTCTTGTTGAAAGAAACCTTGCCTGGAACTTGCATTGTGGTTTCCCTGTCTGCTTTTGAAGTCAGAACGTTCAGAATGCAGTCATTGCCAGGAGATTCTGACTGTGCTCTGAAAATTGTGATTGGTTGAGGGGGGTTCATTAACAATCTTCATGTGCTAATAAGCCTACAAGCATCCTTTGGTAAGACAGAAGTGTCAAAGGATGAGCATGGCCAAGCTTTTATTACATGAGAATAGTCACAGTTGGCAATAGTGCTGCTTGTGCATGCAGAACAGGCATAGATTGCATGGGGAAAAGCAAGCTTCCACTACACACTTACATGTGGCAGGAGGCGCTATACAAACCTAAGATAACATATCTACTGCAACAATTTCACATGCTATAGTGCACTGTACGAAGGGGAAAGGTACTTGGGGAGCAGATGACATCCTAGATCAAATAGGGGTCTATGAAGGTGTGGAGTATATTAAGGATTGCTATAAAATCAGTTCATTCACCCTCTCCATAAACTCCCTCCCCCTTTCTCGCCCCCAATCATCATAATTACGAGTTAGTATAACCAATTGCAACAAGCAATGACAAAGCAAATACTTTTGGCAATCCACGGCCAAGGAGAGGAGTTCTTAAAAGAGGAAAATAACCATCTACCATCCAATTAGACCACTCCGATCAAGCAACGACATCAGCCTGGAACCAAAACTATACAATAAAAGAAAATCCGGAGTATCATCCTTCTCTCACCTGGCAGCAATAACCTGGAATGCTCTACCAAAAAACAAACGCAATACAAGGGATCACATGGAATTCAGAAAACTACTCAAAACCTGGCGCTTCGCTCCAGAACCAGAAGGAAATGACTAGGAAGCATAGACCCAGCGGGAAACAAGAAGCCCAGGGAGGAATCTATGATCCCTAATTTAATCTCCCTAGACTGGAGAGCAGGGAGAGGTCTCCTCCTCCTCCTCCCCCCTGACCACCTATGCCCACATACCGCTAGCACACAAGGAAAACTAGGTAGCAGAGGACCCGGCTGCTGGATGGGTGGGAAGGACCAGAAGCCTTAACCTAACCGTCACTAATGCCAGGACAGGGGAACGCGCCTTCATCAACCATGTACACATACCGTTAGAAACGTGGCTCTTTGCTGCAGAACCACTAGGAAGTGACTAGGAAGCATAGACCCAGCGGAAAACAAGAAGCCCAGGGAAGAATCCATAATCCCTAAATTAAACTGCCTAATTCTGGAGGGCGGGGGGGGGGGGACGTCCCAACCACCCAAGCCGCAATGCCATTCAGAGGACTCTGGGAACTCTAGACCCAGAGGGAAACCAGAAGCTCAGAGAGGAATCCATGATTCCTTACTTAATCCCCTAAATGGGAGGGGAACCCCCTGATCACCCTATACACATACCAGAAGTACATAGGGATAGCTAGGTAGGTAAGGACCCCCATTAGATGGGCAGGGAGGGCCCTGAATCCTTAACCTAACGATCGCCAACCCCAGGACGGGGCGGACACGCCTCCTGCAACATGTACACATACCACTATAGTACTACAGATGAAATCCGCCACTCCCCAACGTGTCTACCAACTAGACGTCAAAACAACAATACCAAACAAACAGGATAATCGTAGATGCTGAGCGCAAAACGCAAAGAAGAGGTAGGAAAAAAACCACTATCCCAACTCTAAAACCTCAAATTTCTGCATACACTACTCACACAAAAACTCAAACAACCACCTCTCTGCACAGCAATCCGCACATACTTCATCACACTGCAACAACGGACAAACAACACAACTAGCACAACAACACATGGGAATTTGGCTACGACCCTAAAACTGCACTCAAGCACAGCGAACGGTGCAAACTGAACTGTAGCCGCTAACAGGACATCAGAATGTTTCACCTTCCTTTTCCTACTACACCCCACTAACCCTGCAACACCTTCCCTCTTTACCCACCCTCCTTTTCCGATCCCCCAAAGCGCCTGGGGACAACTCCGGTGGTGACGGTGCGCGGTACAATAACATGAACATTAACCTCTGCCAGGCATTCTCCATTTGACACTGATTATCACTTTATGCAGAGGCACTTACTTACCACCCCAGTTTATAATTGTTATATTTCAGCTCACCCCCAAACCCCCCACCCGTCCTTTATGCTTTAAAAGTACACCTGCTCTGCTGCCTGCTTCCAGGAGTATGCACCACACCAGGGCTGTCCTTCGGGCAGGGCGGGCCAGGCGACTGCCCCGAGTGTCATAGCCCCCCAGGGTGCCATTAGCCCCCACCCCACCAGCTTGGAGTAGTCTTTCAAGGACTCCCCCAAGCTAGCGTAGTGGGAGAAGGCGGGTCAGGTGCCCTTTTGTTATTAAATGCACATTTAATAACAATAATCAGCACCCTATTGAGATGATTAACCTGACCCGCGCGCGCTTCCGGTGCGGGAGCGAGGCGGTTTGTATTATTTGTATTAGAATAAGACATTAGCATGAGGGCCCTATTCCAATGATTAATTCCCTGCTCAGGTGCCGGAGCAGGGAGTTGAAAAACAAATTTGACCTCAACGACCTGGAGGGGCAAATTTTTCTGAAACCGCCCGAGGTGCTGCCACTGCTAAGGCTGCACTGCACCCCACAATAGTTTGGGATGTGTGTAGCGATTGTGAGCACTACTCCATTCTGGTATAGTGGGTTGGATTTTTTTTATAAGATCTGAAATCCTTTTTGTTGTGGTGATTTTGTCACGAGCTTGTGTGAAGAGATGTATCCCAATGGGAAAAACTACAACAAAACACTGTCAATTGGTAATGATTTGATTACTCCCTGGTAATCTTCATTGCACCTAGTCCTGCTCTTCATTGTCGCAGTATTTGTGAGGATATGATCCCCTGGCAAGAAACCCTTTTCTATTTCTTTTTATCAATGTCTCTCCCGTTTACATTAGTGTTTAGTGCTCTCTATTTCCCAGCATGCAGTGGTGTTATCAAATCCCACTAACATGCTGAGACCCATTCCATCCCCTTCAGGAGGGATAGGCTTGTTCTAAGTGCTGTGACAAAGAAGAGGAGACCTTGGAGTAATGAAGATTACCAATGAGCAATCACATAATTACCTGCATGTTCATCTTCCTCATCCCAGTTCTTGTGGGATATACCAAAGTCCTTGGAATGGGTCGAGAAACCAGACTCTGAACAGATTATATGGTGTGCGCACCCCCCAACACCATTTTGTCTTGGGCATAGCATGCAATACATGAAACACTTGCTCTGAGAACACCCTGCGAAAGGAGCCTTCCTTTTCAGTGCACAAATTAAAATAATGCTTTGTGCCCAAGGAAATAAGAATATTCATGTTGCCATGTGACCCTGAATCTGCAGAAAAACACTTGCTGTAACTGTCTGCGCTTCGGCCAAGGTTTGAACGAGGCTCTGATCCTTGGTTGTCCTCCTCTCAGTAACAACACCATGCCTCTTATTGTCCAGAGCCTGGCACCTATAAACGTCAGACCTGGGATGGGTGCAAGTGCGCCAATCTTATGTTTAGGATGAAACCCACACTCTCCAATGTCCTGCAAGTAATCTCCACATTACAAAATATCTTTTCTTGATTTTACCCTGGGGTGCCAATCGTCCAAATACGCAAAGGTGCGGATTCCCTGTACATGAAGGAATGCTATAACTGGGCCAGCATCTTTGTGAACATTCATAGAGCGGATTTGTGTCCAAATGGCAGAGGCTTCAAATGAAAATGCTCGTCCTCAATGGAGAACCTGGAAAACTTCTGGGGTTGGCAGGAAATTGGCGCATGATAGAAGATGTCTGTATGCCCGGGTCAGCTGAAAAATTGTCCCCCTTTCGATCATTAGGATCAACTTCTGGAGAGACACAATAGTGAATTTCCGTTTGCAGGTATGTATGTATGTACACTTGGTTTGTATCCAGTATGAGCATGAACTTCCCAGATGGCTTCAGCACGAGAAACACAATGGCAGTAGAATCCTCTTCCCTCCTGTTGTCTTGGAACTCTCCTGATCACTTTCTTCAGGAAATTGTGGTAGTTATTTTCAATGCCTTACACTTGGCCTTGTTCCTGAACAGTGAGGTGATAATCATCTGACTGGGGAGATGAGAAACCAAACTCAATCTATCCCCTTGCCACTGTTCTGTTCACCCGTGCATCTCAGGACATGGTCTGCCAAGCATTTGCGATGTACAAAAGCCTTGCCCTGCCCCCACCGGTCTGGCGTCATACCTTTTAGAGTCTACATAGGAGAAGGTGATTTTCCTTTTTGTCCCCCATTCCCCAGAGGTGACGGATGGAGTTTTGTGGATTTTCTGGCAGTTTGGGGGGGGGGGGGTGTTTTTTTTAAACCAGAGGTAAAAATGTGTTTGTGGTGAAAACTACTATGGTCAATTCCACCGCAAATCTTTTTACCTTGGTCAAGCAACCCAAATTCTTTTTTCCCATGGTCCTTTTTCTCAGGTACTTCGGCGCTTCTGTTCAGAGGCTGAGACCTGCCGTATCTTCTTGTAAAATCTGTTTGAGCTCTTGGTTTAATGGCTTGTCTCTTGCATAACTCCCCAGCATGTTTGACTGCCCTAAACCCCTTATAGACCTTACACTCCAGGTACTTGTCAAAGAACAGGATCCCTTAAAAGGATATCAGAAAAGAACACCTGGTAATTCCCTCCGCCCTTTTAAATTTCAAGGGGAAAAAAAAGAAATTCTACTGGAAACTTGTTGGTATTTGTGATTTGTATTTGCAGAAGTTCAAAACATTTTTCAGTAACATGTTGCTCCACTTGATATGAAAGAAATTAGAATTTTTCAATTTGTTCAGATCTTTGCATTGTTCTTGACTTTGTTTTCCAAGATAATTTTAATATGCATATAGATCCCTTTACAGTTTTGGATACATGTTGCTACACATGCTATTAGTCCTCAACAAAGGGTTTCTTTCTTCAGTAATAGGAGTTAAGCTAGTGCCCTCTCAACACGTGTTTCCATAGATGTCATAATCTGGTTCGTCAGGTAAGGTTTTATTTGTGATAAAAGGAGCTGTGGATAAATACATCATATCATTTGTGAGTACTTGGGGGTCAGTATAGCAATTAAGAAAGAAATGGTAGAGATATTAAAGATATTAGAGAGATGGGATGGAAGGGGCATGAGTAACATAAGTGGATTGGTGTCTCTAGGTTTAACCGTATTGGTACTCCCTTTTCGTAGTCTGAGAATAATGTATTCAAAGGCTATTTATATTCCCATGTTGTCAATTATCCATGGTGTAGAGTTTCTATCCTTTATGGGGATGATTTGTAAGGTATGATAAATCCTAGACTATTGTGGTTCCTTTAAAGTTGCTCTAGTAAGGCAAGAAAAGGGGATATATTTATATTAGATAGGCATGAATATAATGATAATAACTGATTGCTGAGTCTAGATAATTGCCTTAAGTGCTCAAAACTATTTACATTGGTCTGTCTTACCTTAGTAAATAGGGTGGACTCACACCTTGCTGAGTATTCATGCATAAGCAAATTTGGATGCTCTCCTTCAATCCTCCAAGCAGAATGGACTATTCTCAGACAAATGTAGATCTCTTTAAATTCTGCAGAAAATTAAAACTGAAAAAGCTGTATTCGACGAAAATACCAAAACCTAAAGAAGCAGCAGCCACTCCCTCCACAATCACAACATCATTAGCTGAACATACCATCACATTGCTAAGTCTGGAAGATCAATCTGAAGAAATAACAATGGAAACATTAGCTTCAGAAATCAACCTAGACTTAGGACTGGCACTGGAAACCAAACTGAAATCCAAATCATCATGCAATCCAAACCTACCGATGACAACTACAATAGATATTTTTCAAAAATTAGTCACAAATGACGTAAGACATCACTACTTAAAAGGTCATCATAAAGCAAAAAAGAAAATTAGATACAATCTGGCACCACTGGAAATGAAAGCTATACAAGATCTGAAAAACAAAAAGGACATAGTTGTGAAACAAACAGACAAAGGAGACAAAATAGTCCTACAAAGTGCCAGGGACTACATTGCAATGGCAAATATTCATCTTCAAGACACAGCCTGCTATGAACAAATAGAGGAGAACCCAATACCTTCATTAACATCAGAGTGGAACCAAATGAATAATTATTGGTATGAACAAGGATTGCTAACAGAAGATGAACGTGATTACATGAGATCCAATTATCACAGCGACGGCATACTTCATTCCAAAGATACATAAACCATACTCAGACTTGCCATCTACAAGACCAATAATCAATGGAATAGGATCCTTCACAGGGCCCATCTCGGAATTCATCGATAAACGCATACAACCCATAGCAGCGAGTCTGTCCTCCTATATACAAGACACCAAACACATTATTCAACAACTCACATCAGTAAACTGGGAAGAATACTTCAAATGTGTCACTCAGGACGTATCATCGTTATACACCAGTATTTTGAACTCAAGGGCATAGAGACCACTGAATACTTTCTGAAAACACAATTTGTTCCATATTTCTACAGAATGCAATGATACTAGAGATGTTAAACTTTGTGTTACACAACAACATTTTTCTTTTTAACTCCAATATCTATAAACAGAAACAAGGAACTGCGATGGGGCTAAATTTGCCCCCGTACATGCCAATCACTACATGGGCCACTATGAGTTACAGCATGCATGGCAACACCTGGCCTTCACACACATCGTCATCATATTCTGGGGCCGCTACATCTATGATATTTTGATGATTTGGAATGGAACAACACAGCAACTCAGTGTCATGATCTCTGCTTCCAAAAGGTCAGGGTTTTCCCAACTCCCTTGGAAGCAGATCCATAACCCAGGTTCCGAGTGCCAACCAGTCCCAATTGGGACCTTTTGGACCCAGTCCTGGCGCCAGTGGCACCAGGCTCATAAATATGCCCAGTCCCAGCGCTGGAAGCGCCGGGCTCATAATGCTTGGATGGACTTACCTGCAGCAGACCATGCTGCTTACTTGCCTGCCAGTTGAGCCTCTGATCCTCTTCTGTTTGGAACTACTTTTCCTGTTGGGTGGGGCAGGAGCCACTCCCTAGGTTCAGAACACTGGAACTCTTCTGGAAAGCAGGAACTCTTTTCTTACCTAGGCGTGGCTGTGGAAGGAGACACCTAAGCACTACAGGAGGCTATTTAAACCACACCCGATGGATGAATCTTGCTTTGCGTTATTCTGCATCCTCTGCAGCAGAACGCTCATCGTGTCTTCTGCATCTGATCCTGGGCCTAAGGAAAAAGGCTTACCATCCTGAATCCAGTCTTCAGCAACACCTATAAAGACAAGAAAGAACAGGTTAGCATTACGGTCTTCAGTGACAGCGCTTCACTTACCTGGTCCATCGGCTGTCACCAACGCCTCGCGCTGCATTCCGGCATCTGAAAGACAAAGGCTTACCTACTCTTCGTGCGCTCCGGAGGTCTTCGCACTGCATTCCGGCATCTAAGACAAAAGCTCACCAACTCTTCGCACGCTCCGGAGGCCTTCGGCGCTGCATCCCGCATCTGAAAGACAAAACAAGGTGCGTTTAAAGACATTGGGGAACTTTAATACTCACGTGCCATTACTCCTTTCCACATCTAACCCAGTGGGTATTCCGGTACCCTGCAGCCGCTCCGAACTTGTACCTGCAAAATAAAAAGACAGTTAGAGCGCATCGTGAAGCAGGCAACAAGCGCTTACTTACGTGCTTCCAGGCGCTTCAATTCATCAAACGGGCTCCATCTTCAACTCACTTCAGCCCGTCATCGCCGGAACCCTGCAAAACAAGAGACATCATTACTTAAGACTTTTAAAGACATTAGAATTACTCGAAACTTACCGTTCGTGCAGTAAACGACGGACAGCAGTCCTCTGAAGTCAAGAGGCCTGCTCCCTTTTCCAGTGAAGAAACTGGTTACAGCACCCTGCCCCGAGGCAGATGGAGAGCACGGCGTTCACTTACCTAAGGTGAGAGCGTTAACCTTTGGGGTTCTACAGGAGAAGAGAAAGGGAAGAAGAGAGAGACATTCAATAACCCAGTTCATTAATCCCATATTTTCTATCTGCAGACATTTTACCCTTCGAGTCAGACATACAGTGCACAGAGGTCCAGCCCAAAGAGCCAGCCGTGTGTTACACATCACCTTTGAAGATACGGTATACGCCCAGTCAAGACCGGCGCCTCTACGGGAATCAGGTGAGCGTTACAGAACGCAAAGCCTACCGCAAAACTCCCGTCCAGGCGCTATGGAAACCTCGGATACCGACCAACTAGCCCAGTTACTTGGGGAACTAAGGGCAGAAGTGCATGCAGCCCATCAGGAAACGAACGCTCTAAGAAGGGAACTGATTATTTCCAAGGAGCGAACAGATGATCTCGCTAGACAATTGCTACAGTCACAAGCCGGACAGACCCCGTTACCCGCATCTGGGGGAAATCTTCCTTCTACATCCTCTATGAATCCAGTGCAGATCAACCTACCTGGGAATGTACCTCTGGCTCCGCCCGAACGATTTTCTGGCGACCCAAAGAGGTTTGCAGTATTTATCAATCAGTGCCGGTTGCATTTCCTATGCCGGCCAGCAGCCTTTCCAACTGATCAAGCTAAAGTAGCTTTCGTGCTTTCGTACCTTAGTGGCAATGCGGCAGACTGGTCGATCCCTCTAGTAAATCAAGATGATCCGGTCCTCCATGATTTTCAAGCTTTTCAGCTCAGTATGGAAAAACTGTTTGCAAGACATTCACAGGGGCAGGCCTTGGACAATGAGCTTCTTTCGTTGCGACAAGGTAATCAAGACCTTTTGGCTTATATTGCGTCTTTCAACAGACTGATAGTGGAAACTCAATGGCCTGAGGACAAAAGGATTACGCTGTTTTATAGAGGTCTACGTGGAGAGCTCAAAGATGTGTTAGCCCAAGTAGTGAATCCCCCACAAGATTGTTCGGACTATATAGACTTAGTCGTTCAAATAGATCACAGACTGCAGAACAGGAAGGCCGATCGTTCCAAGTTTGATGCTCGAGTATTTTCCAAACCGCCGACTCCTTCCAAAGGAGTAGACTCCGGGGAACCCATGCAAATAGGGGGCCTGAAAGGTCCTCTAACACAAAAGGAGCGGGAAAGGAGAAAACAGTTGCAATTATGCCTCTATTGCGGAAACTCAGGGCACTTTCTTCGAGACTGTCCGGTGAAACCTGCCAAGAAGGCAGTAGGAGCTGCAGTTACCAAAGTTACAAACTCTGAGCAGGGAAATGACCTCGCCCGACAAGAATAGAGGTCCTCTTGCCGAGCGTGAAAACCAGTTCCGTGACCTCGAATTTCGTGATACCTATGGTCCTCATTAGCCCTGATAATCCGGATCGATTACATGCAATTGAAGCTTACGTCGACAGCGGTGCCATCGGCAATTATGTGGATCATGAAATGGTTTTGAGTATGAATCTAACTCTTTGTCCCAAGGCTGTAAAGGACGTCATTACTACGGTGGATGGAACGGAGATAGCCTCCGGACCAGTAACGCATACCACTCAAGAAGTGACGCTAGTAAGTCAAGATGGACACCATGAGAAGATCGTGTTCGATGTGATCAAGGCTCCTCAGTTTCAGATTATTCTAGGAATACCTTGGTTAGAGAAACACAATCCTCTGATCGATTGGCGAGCAAGAACAGTCCAGTTTCCAGAATGTGTCTCTACTTGTCACCCTCCACCTGGTGTTGCACTGGCAGCAATTTCTTCAGAGACTCCCCAGTTACCTCCCGAATACCTAGAATACCAAGATGTTTTCCGGAAGGATCAGGCGAACTCTCTACCTCCTCATAGGTCTTATGACTGCCAGATAGACCTGATACCTGGATCTACTCCTCCTTGTAGTAGAATTTATGCCCTCACCGAGCCTGAGAACCTTCACCTTCGACAATACCTGGATCAATACCTGGCAAATGGGTTTATTCGTCCTTCCAAGTCCCCTGCTTCTTCAGCTTTGTTCTTCGTTCCAAAAAAGGAAGGAGACCTTAGAACTTGTATAGATTATCGCTCCCTGAACCAGATCACCGTCAAGAATAGATATCCGTTACCTTTGATCCCTGAACTCCTGGACCAAGTCAGAAAAGCATGCATATATACAAAGCTGGATCTTAGAGGAGCCTACCACTTGGTACGAGTAAAAGAGGGCGATGAATGGAAGACGGCCTTCCGCACCAAATATGGGCTATTTGAATATCAGGTCATGCCCTTCGGACTCTGCAATGCCCCGGCCGCCTTTCAATATTTTATGAACGATGTCCTCAGAGAGCTCATAGATGTGTGTGTTGTTGTTTACATTGACGACATCCTCGTTTATTCTTCATCGGAATCTGAACATCGGAAACACGTGAAAATGGTCCTTGCAAGATTGCGTCAACACAAACTTTTCGCTAAGTTGGAAAAATGTGTTTTCAACGTGACTGAAGTTGAATTCTTGGGATTCATATTATCACCTAGCGGAGTGCGTATGGATTCAAAGAAGGTCGATGCAGTTCTCAAATGGCCATCGCCATCCTCCGTAAAAGGTGTGCAAAGCATGTTAGGCTTCGCTAACTTTTACCGCAGGTTTATCCCCGAATTTTCTCGAATAGTCCAGCCCATCACTGCCTTGTTAAAGAAAAACAAACGTTTTGAATGGTCTACCGAGGCGGAACAAGCTTTCCAGGATTTGAAGACTAAATTCATCTCTGCACCAATCTTAAAACACCCTCGCCCCGAACTCCCCTACATCGTGGAAACTGATGCTTCAAGCCTTGCCATGGGGGCAGTTCTATCACAAAAGGACCCGGTAACCAATCAGTTGCATCCCGTGGCATTTTGGTCCCGCAAATTCTCGCCTCCTGAAATCAATTACACGATTACTGACAAGGAACTTCTGGCTATCAAGTCTGCCTTTAAGGCTTGGCGGCATTATCTGCTGGGGGCCCGACACACTGTTACTGTGATTACGGATCACCGAAACCTGCAATATTTGAAAACCGCAAAAGCCCAATCCTCTAGACAACTCTGTTGGGCATTATTCTTTGCCGAGTTTGACTTCATAATTACCTATCGACCTGGTACAAAAAACGGTAAAGCTGATGCCCTTTCTCAGATGGGAGTGGAAGAACACTTGATCAACCCTAAACCTGTACCAATCATTCCCGAACAAAGAATTCTGGGTGTAATCGCCACACAATCCATAGAGGAAGTTAAGGATAAAGCCAGGCAACTTGTAACTCCAGCAGACATACAGAATTGGCATCTGCAGGGAAAGGACTTTGCAGTAAAGGACAACTTATTGTATTTCCAAGAACGTTTATACCTGCCCAGCACAGATTTACAGAAAAAAGTAATCTCTTGTTATCACGATTCTTTAATGGAAGGACATCCCGGTATGGCCAAGACCTCAGAAAAGATCAAGCGCTACTTCTGGTGGCCGTCTTGGAAAAAAGATATCAGAGACTTTATAATGTCCTGTGGAGTATGCGCCCAAAACAAGAGTCAAAAGGAAAGACCAGCAGGCCTCTTACGCCCTATTGACATCCCACCTCGCCCTTGGCATACGCTTTCTATGGACTTCATCACCGATCTACCTCCATGCTCCAGATACAATACGATTCTAGTAATCGTGGACTTATTCTCCAAGATGGCGCATTTCATTCCGCTCAAAGGCTTGCCAACAGCAGCAACTCTGGCCTGAGAATTTCTCGAAAACATCGTCCGACTGCACGGTTTTCCTTCGGTTCTAATTTCGGATCGAGGCAGTCAATTTATTTCTCATTTTTGGCGAAGTTGCTGTCGGTCGGCTCAAATTGATGTGAGACTATCGACCAGTCACCACCCTCAGACCGACGGACAAACCGAGAGGACCAATCAAACTCTGGAACAGTATTTACGCTGCATGCTGCAACAAACTGAAAAAACTTGGAAAGACATCCTTTGGATAGCCGAATATGCCTACAATAACTCTGTCCATTCGGGAACTGGGAAAACCCCGTTTTTTCTTTTATACGGCAGTCACCCTCGAACCTCGGAGTTGGATCCCCTCCAAGATCTTGAAACACCAGCAGTAGACTACCTGCATTCTACAATCACCCAAGCCTTTAAGGAAGCTGTTTCTCACCTTCAAAGGGCTAAAGAACAATACAAGAAAGGAGCAGATCAACATCGGAAGGAAGCCCCTCAATATCAAGTAGGGGATCAAGTCTGGTTATCCACCAAATATCTACCTCTAAAAGGGCCACGCACATTCAACCCAAGATACCTTGGTCCCTATTCCATCACTACCATAGTAAACCCAGTAGCGGTCAAGTTGGACTTGCCCCCGCACATGAAGATACATCCGGTCTTCCACGTCTCTCTATTAAAACCTGTGCAACCTCAAACCCGACTAACTAAATCTCCAAAACCCATCCTAGTTGATGGAGAACTCGAGTTTGAAGTCAAAAGCATTCTGGACTCCAAGATCTCCAAATCTAAACTATTTTACCTAATTGACTGGAAAGGCTACGGCCCCCAAGAGAGATCCTGGGAACCTGCTGAATATGTCCACGCTCCTCGCCTAATCAAAAGATTTCACCGAACATTTCCTGACAAGCCAAAACCCCCGGAGAAGCCCGGTTTGGGAGGGGCCTTGAGGGGGGGTACTGTCATGATCTCTGCTTCCAAAAGGTCAGGGTTTCCCAACTCCCTTGGAAGCAGATCCATAACCCAGGTTCCGAGTGCCAACCAGTCCCAATTGGGACCTTTTGGACCTAGTCCTGGCGCCAGTGGCACCAGGCTCATAAATATGCCCAGTCCCAGCGCTGGAAGCGCCGGGCTCATAATGCTTGGATGGACTTACCTGCAGCAGACCATGCTGCTTACTTGCCTGCCAGTTGAGCCTCTGATCCTCTTCTGTTTGGAACTACTTTTCCTGTTGGGTGGGGCAGGAGCCACTCCCTAGATTCAGAACACTGGAACTCTTCTGGAAAGCAGGAACTCTTTTCTTAAGTAGGCGTGGCTGTGGAAGGAGACACCTAAGCACTACAGGAGGCTATTTAAACCACACCCGATGGATGAATCTTGCTTTGCGTTATTCTGCATCCTCTGCAGCAGAACGCTCATCGTGTCTTCTGCATCTGATCCTGGGCCTAAGGAAAAAGGCTTACCATCCTGAATCCAGTCTTCAGCAACACCTATAAAGACAAGAAAGAACAGGTTAGCATTACGGTCTTCAGTGACAGCGCTTCACTTACCTGGTCCATCGGCTGTAACCAACGCCTCGCGCTGCATTCCGGCATCTGAAAGACAAAAGCTCACCAACTCTTCGCACGCTCCGGAGGCCTTCGGCGCTGCATCCCGCATCTGAAAGACAAAACAAGGTGCGTTTAAAGACATTGGGGAACTTTAATACTCACGTGCCATTACTCCTTTCCACATCTAACCCAGTGGGTATTCCGGCACCCTGCAGCCGCTCCGGACTTGTACCTGCAAAATAAAAAGACAGTTAGAGCGCATCGTGAAGCAGGCAACAAGCGCTTACTTACGTGCTTCCAGGCGCTTCTATTCATCAAACGGGCTCCATCTTCAACTCACTTCAGCCCGTCATCCGCCATCGCCGGAACCCTGCAAAACAAGAGACATCATTACTAAAGACTTTTAAAGACATTAGAATTACTCGAAACTTACCGTTCGTGCAGTAAACGACGGACAGCAGTCCTCTGAAGTCAAGAGGCCTGCTCCCCTTATCCAGTGAAGAAACTGGTTACAGCACCCTGCCCCGAGGCAGATGGAGAGCACGGCGTTCACTTACCTAAGGTGAGAGCGTTAACCTTTGGGGTTCTACAGGAGAAGAGAAAGGGAAGAAGAGAGAGACATTCAATAACCCAGTTCATTAATCCCATATTTTCTATCTGCAGACATCTTACCCTTCGAGTCAGACATACAGTGCACAGAGGTCCAGCCCAAAGAGCCAGCCGTGTGTTACACATCACCTTTGAAGATACGGTATACGCCCAGTCAAGACCGGCGCCTCTACGGGAATCAGGTGAGCGTTACACTCAGACTACCATCAGCACCTTAACAATAATTCTTAACAATCTGAAGCTTACTATACAAGAAAGCACGGAGAAGATCCAATTCCTAGATCTTGAACTATATGTTGCCAATAACATCATACAGACAACATTATATGTGAAACCAACTGCAGGCAATAGCACGCTTTACGCAACAAGCAACCACTCTCTTCATACCATAACCAATATCCCCTACAGGGAATTTCTCTGAATTAAGAGAAAGTGCACTACCACGGCAGAATTTGAGAAACACATAACCGTGGCAAAACAGAAATTCCTCGAAAGAGGCTACCACAACTCTATCCTAAACAAGGCATATCAGAAAACATTACTCCAATCCAGAAACGAGTTACTACTAAACAACCTCTGAGCATAGCCACAACGAGTCAAGACACCAGATTAATCACAACCTACAACTCAGAAGCATCCATCCTACGTAAAAGTTTTATTAAACATTGGTCAATTTTAACAATCGACAAGGACCTAAGATCACATTTGGACAATCACCCAATTATAGCGTACCGAAGAGCCTGCAACCTCAAAAACATGCTATGTCATTCTCGTTTTCAAACCACAACACACCATAAAGGTTTGCCACAATTATGGAATGTGCCCAAACTAAAAGTCAACTACAAGTGTGGATCCTGCTTGGTTTGCTACTACTCAGTTGACTCCAAAAAAAAACATGACCCTGCCTAATGGCCAAGAACACCACCTTAAAGATTTTATCAATTGTAATTCAAACTGTGTTATACGGCATAATATGCACATGTCAGAAAATGTACATCGGCAGTACAATAAGACACTTGAAAACACGTATAATGGAACACTTAAAAACACTAAGAAACAAGGATCTAAGATTCCCACTTGCCAATCACTTTTTTGAAGACCATGCCCCAGATGACCCTAAGGCAATTTCGTTCTTTGGCATTTAAAGAATTGCCAAACCAGCAAGAGGAGCCAATAGAGAAAAGATCCTGCGACAGTGCGGAGCCTAATGGATATGCCTGGCAGACTGTTGCCAAGCCGGTTTAAACACAGACAATGAACTATTTTATCATATTTAATATTTCAATGTACACTTCATTATAGCATGTATCAAGTGTTCACACTGTTACTTGCACTGTTACTCTACTTATATAACACACTGTGATCCTAATGTTTGCTTGTTATAACCTTATCAATTTTGATACTCCAGTACCTTGATCCTTCTGTTTATATATTTTTTCTATAATTCTTCTTCCTTTCATCTTTCAAATAATCACTTTTTTCCTTTAACTTTTCTCTATTTCCCAGTTCAATGCCTTTCCTTTTTATCAGTGTCACCTCAGACACAAGGATGCATTTCTGACGAGATATATTACCAATTAAATCACCTGAAATATCTATCATTATTACACCCTAAGGTCCTCTCCTATGTTTGTATGACTTCCACTCTACTCATTCATCTTGAATTATGAATACACAACTGCTTTAAGAAACATGGTGTAGTACACTTACACAGTATCACTATTTAGAGTGTCCCAAGGTTCTTAAACACTTAAATATAATCCATTTACACAAAATATGTAAACAGGCCACCCCTAATTCCCTAGAATACGCAGAATAATGGTGTAATGATTGTTGCGTTTCAAAATGGCGCCTGATGCGATGACATCATCGTGTTACGCTAAACGTGTGACGTCATTGGATCAGTACCTATAGTGGCCATTTTAAGTGTACGTGACAACACAGCGTCGGTTATCAGGTCGTCTGAGCATCCAAATTCGCTTATGCATGAATACTCAGCAAGGTGTGAGCCCACCCTATTTACTAAGGCAAGACAGACCGATGTAAATAGTTTTGAGCACTTAAGGCAATTATCTAGATTCAGCAATCCGTTATTATCATTATATTCATGCCTATCTAATATAAATATATCCCCTTTTCTTGCCTTACTAGAGAAACTTTAAAGGAACCACAACAGTCTAGGATGTATCATACCTTACACCAATCCACTTATAATGTTACTCATGCCCCTTCCATCCTATCTCTCTAATATCTTTAATATCGCTACTAGTTCTGTCTTAATTGCTATACTGACCACCAAGTACTCACAAATTAAATTATGTATTTATCCACAGCTCCTTTTATCACACTTAAAACCTCTCCTGAAGAACCAGATTATGACATCTGGGGAAACGCGTGTCAAGAGGGCACTAGCTTAACTCCTATTACTGAAGAAACCCTTTGTTGAGGACTATACACATGTGCAGCAACATGTATCCAAAACTGTAAAGGCATATATATGCATGTTGGATTATCTTGAAAAACAAAGTCAAGAACAATGCAAAGATGGAATTGAAAAGGGTTTTGATGCTAAGATCTACATAAATTGAAAATGTCTAATTTCTTTCATAACAAGTGGAGCAACATGTTACTGAAAAATGTTTTGTTTTGAACTTCTGCAAATACAAATCACAAATACCAACAAGTTTACAGTAGATTTTCTTTTTTTCTTCTTGAAATATAAAGGGCGCAGGGAATTACCAGGTGTTCTTTTCTGTTAAAACTTTTCATTAACACTGGGCAGCCTCAGTGACAACACCATGTACCGCAGCCCTTTAACCTAACAATTATAAGATGATTTAAAAATACTGAATCCTTCCAACTCGGCAAAGGTTGCATTTAAGGCTGCATTATTGCATCTTTTATTTCCCTTCTTTGGATATCTTCATTGCTGTGGCCTTCTGGAGCAATCCGTATGCCAGTAGCTCACTAGAATCTGCCTCCGACTGCAATGGCTGCCCCCTTGAAAATGGCTACCACCGTAACTTCATGATAAACCAGATCAGACAAGTTCTCCATCTGGCCCTTTTTATCCTGTAATTCAGGTGCATAATCTGCACAATTTTACAATTTGTGTTGACGTCTTCTCCAATACTAGCACTGTCTGATGTGTACGAGGCATATGTTATGTTATGTTATATATATTTGTAAAGCGCACGGTCGCCCAGAGGCATCATGGCGCTGGTAGGGAAGCTGCAAGCTCAACAAGGACAGACGCGTTAGAACAGGGTGGTCTTCAGGGCTTTCCGGAAAGCCAGATGATTAGCCGAGGATTTAAGTGATAGTGGCAGAGTGTTCCAGAGCTTGGCTGCGGTAATAGCTGCCATGTCTTTCCCGATTGAACCTGGGGACCTTAAGAAGGTTGGTTGTAGAGGAGCGAAGGTCACGATCCGGGATATATCGGGAAAATTTAGCTTGAAGGAATTCCGCTCCTAAGCCATGAACTGCCTGGTGGACAATGCATAATGACTTAAACTTAACACGCTGTGCCCCCGGGAGCCAGTGGAGACGGCGAAGTACCGGTGAGATGTGGGCGCCATAGGGGGACCCAGTGGCCAGTCTGGCTGCCAGATTTTGCATACGTTGGAGGCGTTGTAGCAAACCCGTCAGTTGAGATAAGTACAAGGAATTACAATAATCCAGCCGTGAGAGAACCAGTGCCGCCACCACTGGGGGACGCATGGTTTCTGGGATCATAGGTAGCACCTTCTTTAGAACCCTGATCTGGTGGTGTGCGGACTGACAGACAGCCGAAACCTGATTTCACATAGAAAGGGATGCAGAGAGGATAACCCCAAGATTCTTTACCTTGTTTACAGGACATGGTAGAGGACCCAACGATGTGGGCCAGAAAGCGGTGGTCCATAAAGACGGATTAAGAGGGGAGCCAACAAGCATTACTTCCGTTTTATCACCATTCAGTTTGAGCCAATTTTGGTCCATCCAAATACCGACTGACTTGAGGCAGTCATGAAGACGAGCTGCGACCACAGATTGATCCTGATCAAGCCGGATCAGGATATGTGTCATCCGCATAGGAATAACAATTAAGTCCGTAAGAGCGGATAAGGCAGACCAGTGCCCAGATATAAATGTTGAACAGGATCGGAGAGAGAGAAGATCCCTGGGGAACACCAAAGGTGAGTGTACAAGGGGCAGAAAGAAAGGGAGGCATGGCGAGGGTCTGAGTGCGGTCAGAAAGAAAGGAAGTGAACCAGGCGAGAACAGAACCGGAGATCCCAATCTGTGCGAGACGTGATATGTCACTGACCTTAAGGCCTTTAGGCTTCACTTCACCTTCTTGTACACCGTCTGCCACTAACTCCTCCATGTCCATCAATTATCTCCCCACAAGACTTGATAGAAAGGTATCTGTTGAAACTAACTGGGGTTAAGACTTCACCTCCCCTCTTAAAGGATAAGATTGATAACATTTAGCCATAAACCCCTAGTCACAGGTTGTTTCCCGGTCCTTCCATTCCTTCCATGTCCTTATATTCCATTCCTGCAGCACCTCCCCTTTTACCTCCTGTACTTTTGTACTTTTGGTAGGCAATCTTAAGGATATGCTTAAACTGTGGTGGCCTTCCTTGCCTTTACCTACCTACAACAGGCTCCTTCTCCTGGAATCCCTTATACTCCGAAACTTGCAACAGGTCCGTAGCCATTGCTTCTCTCTCAAAGTACTTTCTGTTGGGATCTTCCTCTTCGGGGATCCATGCCCTCCTTAGATGAAGAGGAAGAAGGTGAAGCAGATGTTGAAGAGCGAAGGATTCTTTTTTTGCTTTTTTCTTCTTTTCCCCTATGGGCTCCGCCGTCCTTCCTTTTTTCGCCCAGGTGTAGTGATTCTGGGCTGGATGTACTCTCAAGCTATTTCACAGGGCCTAAAGGGGCTAAAGCACCTGCCACTAACACTGGATGCAGGTTGAGTCCTGGCTTGTGCCCCGCAGGATCCCTGACGACTCCTACCACCTACTGAATCTGCACCATGTGGAACTCTCAGACAGCGATACACCTGAGCTAAGCTGTGGCCCTTCGCATTGTATGTGTCCCATAAATTGCTCCACCCGGGGGGGCGCTCTTGCACGTTTGCTAAAATGGCTGCTCGCGGTTAAGCTCTGCTTCGAAGGGAGAAACCTCGCACTATACCAGCTTTCAGGCGAGAAGTCTCTGCCTAAAAATAGATTGAGAAGCCTGCCCAAAAGGTGAGAGCCCGCTCAGCACGTGCTATCGGGTGTGGAGCTAACACCGGCTCTGAAAAATCGAGCAGCGACGTCAGGAGACACCAGCCGCCGTGAGACGAGGCCCGTGGGCCTGCCAGACCATGGCGAGGTGCAGAGATCGTAAACCGAGGATTCGAGACGGGGACTACACACCCATAAATCTGGAGGAGGCGCCGGTACTGAGCTGCGCCGGGCCATCATGAGCATTATCCCTCTGACGCTATTGCTCTCCTGCTGCCCTCAATTGTATGCTGGGGTGCAGGGGAGAGACGAAGGTGGGTACTGCCCAAGCAGACTGGCGGCGTAGCGGGCAGCCCCTAATCAGCCCCCACACCCCTCCTGTGGTGGATCGGGGCTGGCAGTCCCCTCGGCAGGAGCGGATCATGATTTCTGAGGCCATGCGCTGCAGAAGTTGAGGCAGTGTGTGGTACTGATGCTAAGGAAGCACTACCTGGCATAGCTTTGATCGGAGCACTGAGGGTTGCCTCCTGGGTGGCCGGTGCGGTGAGGCAACGCGGGTGCTGCAGCGAGACTACTTGCTGGGGAAATTTGTGATTGGACCCTCCTCCACAACTGTGTCCCTTGCATACCCGGAGTTGCACAGCTTGAAGTGTGCAATCTACGCATAGCCACACACAGGATATCCCTGCTCTTCCAGGCTTGGCCGGTATACCCCCGCCCTACTTTTTTTTTTTTTTGCATGTATACTGAGTTGCTTATAGCAGCAGTGCGAAAGGAGCATTGGAACTGCGCAATCTGAGCCGCCTGGTGGTGCTGACCCTGCCCTTTGATCGGTGCATGTTTTGGAGCACATGCAGTGGTGGAGGGCTGACAGAGAAATTCCATTATACCCCCCCCAAACCCTCCGCCCCCCCCGGTGCGGACCCTGGGCTGAACTCGGGATCAGAGTGATATTGTGCATTGAGGGATGAGATATGGTGTTATACTGTGCTGCATCATGACAAAGTGGGCAGGAAACAAGAAATGCAGCGCCTCAGCCTCACCACCCATTGATCCCCAGGGGGTTATGGCCCTAATGCAACACGGCTTTGCCTCCATTAATGGTAAATTGGACAGTATAACCGTCAAAGTCATGAAACAAAAGCAGTGTCAACGGTAAGAATAAACTACCTGTGTCCGTCTCTCGCTGCCGCTACTTCCAACCACCTTCTTTCCACCTGCTCTCTCTGCCTCCTCCTCCTCCTGCTGCCTTCGGCTGCTCTGTGTTCACGTCTCTCGGTGCAACTACTGTAAGATTGGCCAGTGCTCCCGATTTTGGGAAAAAGCGTGGACTTCCAACAATTTGATTTAGATGTGATGAGACCTGAGTTTACTGGAGAGAAACTATAACGCACACAAGCCTTTGCAGGCGGTACACAGGCAAGGAAAAGACTACCACACTTCTAGCTTTTTTAAAAACAAATAAAACACGTGTGTGCAGTATTATGGTCATGATCCCCAAAATAAAGCTGCCTGCTCCTCCCTCGGGGAATGTACAAGGAATTACGAAAGGAAATGCACAAAAAACTTGTCCACTCAGTGCCTGTCTAAAATCCTCAAAGCCCAATAAATTTACACAATCCACTTTCGCATGGGTGCTGCATAGCTCGAGAGTGATGAATGACACTGTCATCACCTCCCTCGCCGGGCCTTAAACCATGGCATTTCAACTACTCAAGCCTCCATTCAATTCCTCAGCCTAGAGCCAGATGAGCCTGCCATAGCTGCTTCTGACTCTGAAGAACAAGTGTAGGAACAGCAACAGGAGGGCTTGCAACAGCGCTTTCGCCTAGGTGAAGGGGCAAGCAACTTTATTATCTCAGTCACCAGGTGCTGTAGTTGCTGTCGAGCAGAGTCATTCAGTTCTCCATGCAAATCAGCGGACACATCAAGTGAGTAATACGACTTTGGAGGCACTGGAGTACTCTATCGACCACTTATTTTCAGAAAACTGTCAGGTGGTTGGAAGGCCCCCCCAAGCCTACTTGGAGGTCGTTGTTGCAACTACATCGACATTGGAATTTCAGCAGCCCCTAAGTGACAGTGCTCTGACTCAAGGACGAGGAGTCGGGGAGGATACGCTTTCGCAGTTAGCGAGGAAATTCTGTACCTTTAGTCTACCCCTAGAAATTTCAGGTATCATCTGAGAAGCCCTACCGACGGATGCCTCTGAAATGACTTAGCGGCGCCCTCCAGGTCTACCGACAGCATTTCCCAACCATCATTAATCGAGTGCTCCCCAGATGTTTCCATAGAGGTTGCCCCACTCTCTACTCAAGGTGTGGAGTAGGCACTAAATCACCACCTCTCTACCCTTTCTTAGTATACTGGGATTCACCATGGAACCTGGAGAGGGTGCTCGAGGCAGTAAGTGTCCTGGACAATGCCAGAACTAAGGATCTGTTACGGCTAGAAAAATGTATTGAAATAATTGAGTGGCTCATGAAAAGCGACCTTAGTTCAAATAGGGCCCCTCCGTCATCTCTTCCGAGCTATCATAATTTGGGTCCTGTCGGACAAGCCCCTCTAGCTTTAGGCACAGAGGCCCCGCCTTGTGGCGGAACAGGCATGTCAAACTGACGCTTTGGTCGATTCTAGCTAAGAGCCCCTGTCTCTCTCATACCCCTTACTGCTAGCTGTGACAAATTCAAGAGTGCCTCACTTATCGCCTGCTGCGGATGACCTTGCAGTAGAGGCAACTGTGCAAGCAAACCCAGTCAATGGATTTAACGCTGACATTGGCTCCATGGGTCTGTCGTCTGTCCAACCCAGGTCTGTGCTTTCACCCTGTTGCAAGGCTGGCTCAGGAGTTATGTCCAAGCAGACTGGGACTATTTGATCCAGCTGTGATCTGAAGGCTCATCCTAATCCTCCAGCCTCTGACCAATTTGTAGGCTGGCGGAACCTGAACTTAATCTGTACTTTTAAGGGGAGAACTCACTGCAGCAAGAACTCATAAACGTTTTCTACTGGCTGCCTTGTCAAGGATCCTGGGGGTTGAGGACCTTACCTTCAGGATATTTACAGCCTGCTGTATATTGTCTGATTGCATGTTTTGTGGGGGGTGTGGCATCCGCTTTAGTTTTGCAAATCAATATATTAGAGATTGTGTTTTGAATTGCCAGGACACTCTGCTGCTCAGAGGCACACATGTGTACACAGAGTCCAAGTTTTCCAATTGCCCACTCCACGACCACTGGGTGGAACTTAACAATGCACCAAGCTGTCTGTGTGCCTGTGTGAATTCTGGGGATGTAGTGTTCACTTCAGTAGCCTCGACTGGAAGCAGCTCTGTCCCAAGTGCCCCACAGATATTCCACCTGTACAGTCTGTCGATTAAGCCCCTGCTGTCGAAACAAGCATGTGAAATGTAGTGCCAATGTGTGTCCTGTGTTCTGCCAAAGACTGTTTAACACTGGCCATCACTGGGCCACATTGGCAGCCATTCGAAATGGTCTGTGTGGCCGTATTAAAATAATAAGCTGGAATATGGCTGGTCTTGGATGTAAAGTATACGATATAAACTGGCTGGAGTGGCCAAGTTCGGCTGAGGTGGCTTGCTTCCAGGAAACCTGGCTGGCAGACACCTCCTGTCTAGTGGAATGTTTCCCAAACTTTGTAATAAATGCTGTTGATCCCACACCATCTAAGAAGGTCAGACTGAGGTCTGGCTGGTAACTATGGTAAAAAAGCCATATTACTATTCATTAGTGGCCCAGGCCTCGGCTAACCCTGCCTTATTGGTTGTTTCTATCTGGGGCAACACATTACAAGGGGAACCCATTATGACAGTAATTAAAGGGAATATACCTCCAAAGTATAAGCAGATATCCAGTCTTAATGAAGAATTTATTTTCCCCTTCGCTTTACAGCACTCTAAGCTGGACAACGTATTATTTTTGGGAGATTTGAATGCTAAGCTAGCCCCAAACCCTGCGACTCCTCAATACAGGTTGTGGCTGGATGAATGTTGTGGAATTCCAAGGAGGAACCATAAGTGGCAAATGTTACGCTATGGGTGGTTTGATAGATCTGTTCATGACTAAATACCTTTTTGTTGAAATAATTGGCTGGACCAATGGTGACTCTCCTCCAGCTCCAACTTTCTTAGCTGGGAATAGAACTTCAATGACCGACTATGGGCTTGTGATTGCTTCTCATTTAAGAAAGTTGCAGACTTTAGAATCTGCCTCTCCCGGAAAGCGATCATAACCCTATGGTTTTACATCGGCTGTTTGACGGGACTCAGTGAGCCACCGAAGTTGGTTGGGTTTTTAAAGTGGATTCGTCCCATGAAAAAGATCTCGAGAACAGAGGTTCTCAAAGTGTTGGCAGATGAGGATATCTCTAAAATCTGGGACAAGATATTGAAGGCCTCGTCGCATGCCAAGGTGATGAGCCTGTTTGATTGTATTCAGCTACGAATTAGCAAATTAGTTGGGCCCGCAACCTTAGCGCTGCAGCACGTCACAGGGCCAGTGACTGCAGACGCCCCCTTGTTCCACCGCAAATGCAGACAGATGAAGCGGGCAATCCACGTAGCTTATTGTACACAGAAGTCCACAGCATGCCACCTCTTCTACCTGAAGAAGTCATGTCGAAAACTGCTAAAGTGAAAGAAAAAGGTTTGTCTGGGCCCAGTGGGATTTGCTGGATAAGTCAGTGAAAGATAATCAACCCACACAATTCTGGGTATAGTATCGAAGGGGTTTGCAGGTGTTAAAACAAAAGTGGTAGGCGCAATTAACGGTGTGCATCCCATTTTGAAGAATTCTTGTGGGGCTTCGCAGTGGGGTCCGACACCTCCCCGTATCTGCAATCCAAGGCTGAACCCAAGTACTCTTTGGGTATAACTTTGACTGAAATTGAAGGCCAATTAAGTAATTTAAAAAAAGGGAAAGCCCTGGGTGCAGATGCCCTCAGACAAGAAATCTATGGGGAGAGCGGTGACTGGTGGACCCCCGGTACTGGTTCAGGCTTACAATTCCCTGAACGCCCCTCCTATTGCCTGGCAAAGGAGTTTAATTGTCCCCCTATACCCCCTATTTAAAAAAGGGGACATCTCCTGAGAAAACTAAAAAACAATGGTGCACTGTGTTACTACTGAGGTCTATTTGAGAAACTACACCAAAATTGCTATGCTATGGAACAAACAAACCATGAAAAGAGACACAAAATAAGTCACAGAAAGAAACACAGTAATCGGTTCAATTCGAAACATAATACACTTTATTCATGCCTTGCATTGCATGATAAAACCACTGCAAATTACTACATAAGCAAGCAAATCAGCACTTCTCTAAGCATAAGTGCAAGTAGCCCAGCCCCTCCGCTTTTCCTAGCAATGCTCTGACCAGCTGAGCCTAATCCTACTGCATCTCAAGCAATGGTCTCTCTAGCATTAGCAAATAGCAAAACCCCTAAATAGCATTTCTCTGTACCCACGCACTCAGCTCTCTGTGCTCCTAATGAGACAACTCTCTTCCCTCTAGCTCTCTCTAGCATTATCTCTTCAACACACTCCTACTCCCCTCATCTGCATCTGCCATCTCCCATTTCCCGACAGCCTTGATCTTCTCAGTCAGATGCCCTCAACCGTCTCCAGCTCTCTTGGCAGACAGAGTCTACCCAACAGGGACCCCCACAGTTATACATTGCAGTGACGCACTCTCACTGCACAATAAGCGTTTTCATAGGATACGGCATGTCTGCCGTACACTTACATACACTTCTACACTTTGTGCATGCAGACATTTGTTTTAGCAGGGACTGTACCAGTCACAGTGACGGGTATCTTTCTAAGAACAAGCTATCACTAACATTCTCACATTGAGACATTGCCTTGCAGTCTCGTTTGCAGAACCAAAACATTAGTTCCCCTATTCAGCTAAGCACATATTCCCTCTCGCCTCCAGCTCTGTCAGCCAAGGCCATCTTGCTGGGCCAAACAGCTACTGGCAAAGACAATTGTTTTCATTCCATTTCACACTGTGTTAGGGAGAATTCTCATAAATGGCTAATTTCCCTTACCTAAAGAGTCCTCCAGCAGCTTTGCTGGATTTCTAGGATTTCTTTCTTTCACCTGGTAAGAGTGTGAGCCTTTTTCCCCACTCTTACATGTGTTTTGCTGGGTGTATTTTTACCGTTTGTGTGATCTTGGGCACTGGATCCTCACCTACTCATGTGCAACACTTTTTGTGTGTGTTAAACAGTACATTTAGTGCAGTGACACAGGGTTGTCTTTGAGACTTCCCACTGACTCAGTTTTTCTGGGGCTGACTCCTGTCCTCCGAGAACCATGTAAAGGTGCCATTAACTTTAAATAGTCACTTTAAACTGCAGACCCAGTACACCCCATCTTACATGGAGTATTGGAATGGGTTAATGCTCATCCCTTTTTGTCTGTGCCTCTTGGAGCCTTGTTCCGCTCCCTTAACTTTAAGACTTGGCTGCTGGCAGTGGTAACTACCCTAACTTTCCTACCGTGATTATCTTATATAAACGTGGTATTGTTCCAGGCTATTCTAGTAGCCTCGAACATAAACCCACTTGACCAAATGCATTTTATTTTGGTTCCGGCTGGGTTTATTCGCCATTTGTTTTTGTTAAGTCTTTCTCGTGTCTTTCTCGTGTTTTTCTCTGTGCGCCAAACCAGGGCTGATTCCATTGTTCGTTGTCTTTTCGCGGGCTTCTGCACAGAAGCCCTCCTTAAGGCACCGGATGGTCTAGAGGGGCAGGATGTGAGGTAGGGATCTACGGACCCCTGCCACGGGTTGCCTTAGTAACCCAAGTCAGACGCTTGTCTGATTGGCTAAGGGGACTGGCCTTGCCAGGCCAGCCACCCTGCTGTGTGATTGACAGCCAGGCTGTATGAATGGGGGGAAACTGCATAAAAAGCAGGTCTCTGGGACTGGAAGAGCAGAGTCACCACTGGAACGAAAGAACCAATGAGGAACTGGAAGAAGAGGACCCCTAGCACAACTGAACCGCACGGTGAAGCCCTCCTGCAGGTCTGAATCTCCAAATCCTACGACAGAGAAGATCCTCTGGGAAACTTCTTCCCTTGAGCTGTTGGGACCAACCAGTTCGCCCAAACTACAAGCCAGGACCTCTCCTCTGGTCGAATTCGCTGTGCAGAGCTACAGTGGGCCGGATAGACAGGAAGGTCGGACCCTGCTTGGGTTTTAAGGAGAACACCTTTTATTCGTTGATTTGCTCTGTTGCCAGTTTCTGCCCTGGGTGGTGCAGGACCCTCCAGTCTTCCTACTTCGTGTCAGTCCGACAGTCGCTTCAGGACCCGTGAGCCTGCAAGGAACCACCAGGAACGTTCTCCTCAGCTACAGCTCCCTCTCCGTTTTAAGGTACGGTGCAAATCCGGTTGTCCAATTCGGTCAGCCGCGTTGAAAGTGTTTGAAATCTTTCTCCAGTCCGAGGGCTTGTCCTTCTCTTCACTTTGAACTAATATTTCTACCAACAAACCTCGTCCGGAATCTGTGCCACGAACTTTACCGCAAACTACCCTGAATTGTGTGATCTTGAGCAGAACATTTTTGTCCTATTGACTTTGGCCCTGAGCCTTTTCTATCTGATCTCCTCACTGTGGTCTCTCTTGTTCTATTCCCCTGATTACTTACCTGTTGGTTTTGTCTAATTTCTTAAAACATTGTCTTTCCCTTGGCTTAACTTGTCTGGAATTTAAGAGTGGTGTATTTATGATTGTGATTTTTGACTTGCTTAGAAAGGTGAACTGTTATACAACTGATAAGTAAATAAACATATATTCTTTTACTTAGAAACCTCGAGTCAGTGTTTGCCTGAACCATAGTAACTGCTGGCCTTTGTGTAACTCTTGTACTGCTCACTTACTCTTGAGATAAGTCTGGCTGCTCCGCTACTGCTACCACTATAACTGTGTAGTACAGGCTTGTACCAAAGATGAAATTGTACTGTCACTACCTACCTAACACACTGTGCTAAAGCAATCTTCCACGCACAGCAAAGCCGATTCAGAATGGCAGCGGGAGAACACATTTCTCTGTAGTGCCTAAAAGCACTACTCATTGTTATACTAAAATGACAAGTGTATTCATGTGGCTTTCAGCAAACCTGGAACCATTATAGATTAAGTGAAACCCATAGTGTTAATATGGCCTATTTCTAGTTAAATGCATAAATGAATATATGGTCAATGGAAGATTTAATAGATTACTCGCATAACTACTATAGAAAAATGTGGACTAACACTCCGACCCACACTCCTATCACCCCATAGCACTGGTATACACATCATATAAGATTTACGCGACCTGCCTGGCAGATAGATTGTATGCGTGAGCGTCAGAGAACAGTCTGGTCCCAAATCTGCATGCAGGCTTTCGAAAACTTTACTCAACAATAGACCAGTGCTTTATCTTACATGCGATTGCCATGAAGTATGTCAAAGGACTGAAGCTGCGGTTATATGCTGCATTTCTTGACTTGTCCAAAGCATTTGATTCCATTACACAGGTATTGATGTGGAAGAAACTCAAATCTATTTGGGTGCCGCCTGCCCTATTAGCTACAAATTAGGTACTATACCTAGACTCTAGGATATCTGTCAGGTGTAATGTTGAGTACGGGTATTCGGGAGAATTTACCAGCAACCAAGGGGTGAAAAAAGTTTGCTGCCTTCCTTTCCTTCTATTGTCTCTATTTTTGTGATTTTAATCCTGCGGCCTCCCAAACATCTCTTCTTCCACCCTCTCTTAATGGGGTCCAGGTAAGAGCATTACTGTATGTTGATGACACGTTGCTGCTGGATTTAAGCCCGAAAGGCTTACAGCAGAGCTTGGACTATGCCAATATGTATTTTAAAACCATATGCTGTCACTAAACCTTGCAAAAGCTAAGATTCTGGTGTTTGGGGGAAAAAATTAAGTATACCCCTAGATGATTACACCGAGGCGAAGCTCAGGAGGTTGTGAACGAGTACAAATACTTATGCCTGCTATTTGCCTTTAATGGATTGTGGAGAAATCACATAATTGTAATCTCTAAACAAGCTCAAGTCACCTTCGGCAGACTTATGCAATTCTACCACCAATTCGGAGCAAAACGCCTGGACAAATGTCTTCAGGTAATGCAGTCCAAGATTAACTCGGCTACTTTATATGGGGCGGAAGTGTGGGGTGCTACCCCGTGCAGGCGTCTGGTGACAGTACAAAATAAAGGCAGCTGCAGGTTAATAGGCCTACCTCCTAACTCCCCTACAGATGCTGTTCGCTTCAAACTGGGTGTGATAAAGATCTCCCTTTTAGCAGAAGAGCGCTTACTGGACTATTTTTTAAAATGTCTACATCGCTCCTTTTTTAATCCAAATTTACTGGCGGCACTGTTGGAACTCGGCAAACAAAGTCGACGAAAACTGGCTCTCGTGTGGGCAGAACGGAATGTCTCGGTGGAAAATTACAGGCCAGGAGGGACAGACAGCGCATTTAAAAACCGGACGCAAAATCATTCTTAAAAAAAGGGCAGCCAAATTGAAAATGGGTGCCTTTTTAGATAGTGACACAATCCTCACCAACAATAGTAGCAATACACTCTCCTAACAACCGTAGGCTGCTACTTATGGCACAAATAAATGTATTACCATTGGTAGTACGAGTGCCATGGTTGAGGTTAGAGAAAACCTGTCCCTATGGTCTGTGGCGAATGGGGCATCTGATTCATTTTTAACAGTTTAAAAGTTTACAATCCATATGAGGAAACTTTGGCTGAGGCAACATTTTAAGCAGAATAATGCAACTTTTTTTAATGAATACCAATGATGTGACACTTTTATCTGATGCAGCCAACTTTATTAAGGATGTTTTTAAAGGGTCAAATATTTTATGGAAAAACAGAATCTAATATGATGTTTGTTGATATTTTGTTTTGTTGTATTACTGTGTTAATGGACGCGTAGTCCGAATAAAATTAATTTCTTCTTTATGTGCTTTTCTTTAACTGTGAAGCAGAATCATGTTTAAAAACCTGGTTAAGGGGAGTTCGGCCAGGTTCTGAAGAGAGACTTTGGTTACTTTATGAACTCAATCCGTATTGTTTTGAACTGCCATGTGTTTCCTTGTTTATATGTTGTATGTTTAAGTGTGAGGGACAGATCTCCTTTGTTCGTGTTTCCTTTAGTTTATTTTAGGCTGGGAAATCCTTGTCAGGGTAGGAATAGTGGGGCGTTCATCTTAACTTATATTCTCATAAAATGGCATTTGTTGAGAAAACTTCACAGCGTGGTCCGCCTCACATTTCTGACCCCTCACAGTATGCGATGTATTATATTTTATTTATATAGCGCACAGAGCCCTGAGGCAACTAGGCACATTTCTTAGGTACAGACAAGATATATATATATATATATATTATATATACAGTTGCAGACATGGAGTATCAAACTTACATGCATGAGATATGAACGTATTACATAACAAAAGGAAAAGAGAGGATTTACATAATAGTTTACATAGATAGCATAAAGCATATTCGAATGTACAAAGATTACATGATCGGCTAAGAGTGTTTAGCGCACATTTTTTGCTGTTGTGGCTTAGTTATCGTTCAGTGTGAGCCAGTTTTTGGCCCCATTGCGGAATTTATGAATGGAGGGTTCTAGCCTGATGTTGGGCGGTAGTGTGTTCCACGTTTTGGCAGCGAGGACTGTGAAGCTTCTACCCCCTGCTTTTTCTAGTTTGTATCTGGGTACTGTGAGGAGATTGGAATGGGAGGATCTGGTTAGTCTGGATGACAGGTTGAGTTTGAATTTGTCAGAGGTATTTCGGTGCTTGGTTGTGTATGCATTTGTGTACTAGGGAGAGGGTCTTGAGTTTAATTCTTTGGTTGATGGATAACCACTGGACCTTGCATCTCAGATCTGAGATGTGCCGTTTTCTTGGGAAATTGGTGGCTGCTCTGAGCGCATTGTTTTGAAAGATTTGTAATTTGTGAAGATTGTTGGCTGGTGCCCAAGTATAACGCATTGCAATAGTCCAGTTTGGTGAGTACCAGTGCTCTGGCCAGGGTGATGCAATTATCTGTCGTCAGGAATGGTCTGCAGGCATTAATAAGCTTACACGTGTAGGCAGTATTAGACGCTGTGGTGTTGATTTGCTCACCTAGTGAGAGGGTAGCATCAATATACATACCTAATGTTTTGACGTCTTTAGATACTTTGATGTCATTGCCGTCAATGTTAAAGGTGTTGAATGTGTTGCCAATTTATTGAGTCTGGCTTGGGTTCCCACTAGGAGAAGTTCGGTCTTGTCATCGTTGAGGCATAGTCCGTGTTGTGCCATCCAGGCTTGGGTGATCAAGTAGATGTTGTTGAGTCGTTATGATATGATAGGTTATTTATAACGCGCTTAATACCCAGAGGTTTCTAAGCACGGACCCGGGGATCGAACCTGTGTTTCCCCGTGTCGTCTTGCTTCCAAGACTAGCACGTTGCAGCTGAGCTATCCTCCCAAGGTGCAAACATGTACCATCCACATTTTATCCCCAGAATCGCTCACATCTGCACATCTGCATTGCTGTGAGTCGGAGTCGTGATTACCCGAGATGTGTATGATAATTTGTGTGTCGTCAGCGTAATTAATGTAGGATATGCCCAATTGGTCGAGTTTGTCAAATAGAGATTTGGTGAAGATATCGTAGAGTGTGGGGGAGACACATGAGCCCTGTGGGACCCCACATGTGACAGTCGAGGGACGTTCAGAGGCCGACGGTGCAAATACTCTGGTTGTTCTGTTGTTCAGGAATGATTGGATCCAAGTGATGGATCAGTGGAGAAGTGGGCTGCAGTGGAAAGGTGTTTGCAGAGAATGTTGTGGTCGACTAGGTCAAATGTCGCTGATAGGTCCAGTAGGAGAAGGAGGGCAAGGTTGCCTGAGTCCTTAATGTTCTCGATTTGGGTTACTAGATCAGGGCAGTTTCTGTACCGTGTCTAGGACGGAAACCGGACTGTCGTAGCCCTAGTAGATTGTTGTTTTCCAAATGGCGTTGGATTTGTAAGTAGGCTGCTCTGTCGATGATCTTCAGGAGGAAGGGTACCGTGGTGATAGGACTATAGTTGGAGGGGTTGTTGGGTTCAAGGGATGGTTTCTTAAGGAGAGGCATTATCCATGCGTCCTTCATTTTAGTCGGGATTTCATTGGTCTTGAATGAGGCATTGATCAGCGAGGTGTTTCTTTTATGATGGGAGCCGGGCAGATATCGCCCATGCATCTGGATGGCTTGAGGCTAAGTATTTCTTCTACTTCTTTGACACTGAGTGAGGAGAATTTGAATAAGTTAGGTTGGAGTGGGGGTGGGGTAGTCGATGAGTGAGTGACCCGGAGGGTTTTGGGTTAGGTTGGCTTTTTTAGTTTCAATTTCCTTTGTAGGAGCTCAATTTTGTCTGATAGTGCTTTTTGAATGTTTTGGCACCAGGAGGTGTCCTTGATGCAGTTATTAGGAGGTTGTGAAGGTGATTCAAGTTCTCTAAGAAATGCTGAATAGTTCCTTAGTATTGGATTTTGCATTCTGGATACAGTTATTGTAGGAGTCAGATTTGGCTAGGAAGATAGCATATTTGTATAAGGTAGAGGCTGCTAGGAAGTTTTCTTTGTTAGGAGCCGTAGGGGTGTTTCTCCAGTTTGTTTCAGCTGCTCTTTTGTTTTTTCAGAGAGTCCTCAATTGTGGGGTAAACCAGGGGAGCACAGGAGACCCAAAGTGAAAGCCAAGGCAGGCAGAAACACAACGCGGTTGTGTTTACATGCCGCTGTGTTTCTGCCTACAGCTGCTTTCCCATTTGGGGCTCTCGGGCTCCGTGGGGAGCCCGAGAGCCCCAAATGGGAAAGCAGATTTAGGCAGAAACACTACACGGTTGTTTTCTGCAATGCTAAATGCTGCAGTGTTTCAGCCTGAGAAACTTAGAAAGAAAAACCGCAGCGTTTTCAAACACAATATCTTTGTATTTATGTTTGCGGTAGCTCCTCCAGCCCGGAAAACTTAGAAAAAAAAACGCAGTTAGTGCTTATTTTAAAAAAAAAAAGAAAAATAGCACTTACCGAGATGCAGCTGCAGCTTTTCTACCTGTAGTCTCCGGTCCGCGTCCTCCGAGTCCCGGCACCAATGAAGGAAAAGCCACCCAGTGGTAGCTTTTGTTTACTACAGCTGGCTGGCTTTTCCTTCATTAGTGCCGCAAAAGCCAGCACAGGCGGGCATCCATTTCACAAAATGGATGTGCCCATGTGCTTGCTTTTTTCAATTTTTGAGCTTGAATTGCTCAAAATTTTACATAGGAACTTAACAAAAAGTGCAAGTATATATGTTTTATTATTGCCCATCCTTTTGGGCAATAAAAATGTTTGGGCGAACCATTCCTTTAAAGGTTGGGCCGTCCACTGTGAGAATTTGCAGGTGAGCGGCCTCTGGTCTCCATCACAAGGCAGGTGGCACATCAGCAGGATGGAGTTGCGGGCCATCGGGTTAGCTCTGAGGACTTTTACCCCGTCTCCCAGAGGGAAGCATGTCCTTGTCCTGACAGAAAACGCAGTGGCTATGCACTACCTCAACAAGCAGGCTGGTGTGCGCTTACGCCCCCTCTGCACAGAGGTGATAAAGCTGTGGTTCTCGCTACGGGAGACCCAAGTTTCGGCAGTTCATCTGGCGGGGACAGAGAACACCTTTGCGGATGCTCTGATCAGGCAGAGCACGGTCTCTCACGAGTGGGAAGTGTGCCAGGAAGTCGCAGAGGACGTCTTTGATCTCTGGGGTACCCCAGCAATGGATCTGTTCACCACAGAGTCCAACAGGAAGTGCAAACAGTTTTGCTAGAAGAAATTGCCAGCGAATGGCGCACTGGAGGGTGCGTTTCTGGTGGATTGGACCTTCCCTCACCACACCGCCTTCCCCCTGATTCCAGTCATCCCTTAGGTTCTCAGGAGGTTGAAGAGATTTCGAGCGACCATGACCTTTATTGCCCCGAATTGGGTGAGGAGGATGTGGTACTCCCATCTCTTGGATCTGACCGGTTGCCTTGGCGTCCGGATCTCCTGACTCAGTCCGTTGGTCGTGTGCTCCACCCGACCCCACATTTCCTCAACCTACATGCGTTGCTCTTGCGAGGATGAGCTATTATGACTGGCACCCCTCAGAGGAGGTACTTGAGCTGTTGCTGTCTGCACGCAGACATTCTGCAAGATCGCTGTACGCGTGCAGGTTGAGAAAATGTGAGGTGTGGTGCAGGGCACGCAAGATGTACTCTATCTCTTGCCCCACCACCGCAGTGATGGAGTTCCTTCCGTCAATGGCCTTGTCAGGCCTTCAGGTTACCACAGTCAAAGGGTATTTATCTGTGTTCAAGAGGTCCCCAGACCAAGACGCCTTCTTTACTGTTCGTCATGGCCCAATTCCTGAAGGGCCTTCTCAATAAATTTCTGCCAACCCCTTTAGTGGTCCCAGATTGGAATCTTTATCTGGTTTTGACCTACTTGATGGCTGCTCCGTTTCAGCCTATCCATTCGTGTTCTTTATGGATGTTACCATGAAGATGGCCTTCTTGGTTGCAATCACCTCTGCCAGGAGGGTGATTTGTGTTTTCTAAGGTTCTTTCATAAGAAAGTCTCTCTGTCAGGCCTGGGTTCCTTCCTAAGGTGCTTTGAGTTTCACCTGTCCCAGTCTATCGGTTTGCCTGTCTTTTACCCTCCTCCACATCCCTCGAAAGAGGAAGAGCGGTTCCACAGCCTTGACCCCAAGAGAGCATTAAGCTTCTATGTTGCTTGCACATCTGAGTTTCGGAAGTCAGACCAGTTGTTTGTGGCCCATTCTTTGTCTCTAACAGGTCTTGCCATAACCAAACGAACCCGGCCACGTTGATTATTTTGTGCATATCCAACATAGTGTTAACAATCTGCAGGCAGGGAGCCTTCAAAAGGCATCATGGCTTACTCAACTAGAGGGGTCTTGGCCTATACAGGCCTCCAAAGAGTGGTTTCTGTTAAGGACATATGTCAGGCAGCCTCTTGGTCATCCTTACATACCTTCACCAAGCACTATGCCTTGGATGTTGCACGGGGAGCTGATGCACGGTTTGGTAGGGCGATTCTACAGAATCACCTTGTTTAAAACGCTCTGCCCTCCTCCGTTATTATAACTGCTTGGGGGAGTCTTATCAAGATGAGGAATTATCTGCGGGAGAAAGGCAATCCATTGAAGGAGAAATTACTCGCCGTAATGATGGTTCTATGTATTCTTCTCCAGCAGATTCCTCATCGACCATCCCATCCAACCCCACTCAGAAAGTTCTGTGACTTCTCTTCTGTCCAAACGAGAAGACATCTGGTGATGGCTCTTAGATGACCGCTTCTGTGTCAATTTTCACAAAAAAATGAATAATTTCAATCATTATGTGAGATCACCCTGTTGGGATGTATCCTTGTTTTATTTTTTACTGGCTGATTAGCCTCTTCTTGTGGTTTTTCCTTCAGCGGCGTTAATGCGTGGGTGGCAAAAGGGGAATAACTGAAGCATAGGTTGTACTGACATGCTATATGTACGACGCCTGACGTCACTTCCGTAGCCGGTGGTCGAGAGCCGTACAAGACAGATTGATGGCAGAGTCAAGGTCTCTATCGCCCCCTGGTGAAATGTTTCTGAGCAGCAGAGCTGGTTGATTGATATTTATCAATATGAGTAATCTGCGGGAGAAGAATCCATAGGAAGATCATTACAGTGAGTAATTTCTCCTTATGGAAACTGACTTCTGGCCAACATGGATGAAAATAGTTGAGCATATAGCTGCAAACAAGAATTCTATCACTTACTGTAGCAACTATGACACGCTTAGACACAATCTGATCACCAGGTCCATACTTGGAAGTTTGGAGAAACTGAAAAAACACCCAAGACTTTAGTGTGGCCCCAATGTGGAATAACACGATAATTTTTTTCCTCTGGAATGCAAGAATAGTAACCAGAGTCTGGCAATGTGAGGACATAATGCATACTCGAAGGAGGTGACTATTCCAAGAATTTACATGGATTTCAAACATCATCGGCCTCAAATATCAAAATGTGTATATGGCCCAATAACGGAAGGTAAGACTTCAAAGATACCCCTTAGTATTACAATAGCATTTTCTCCAAAAACAATGACTATATCCTACATTTAATGAGTGTCCTTCATGAAAGAAAGGACAGGCACTAAATTCCCCTCCCCAACTGAACAAAGATTTTAAAACATTTTGTAGAAATTTGTATTTTGAGCTCACTAGTACAGGCTATGGACGGCGTTCAATATGTACCTGCAAATCGGTCTAGCCTAACCGTCTCATGCATTACGAGCACCGGGCTGCTAATTTACAAAATGTAAGATATTATATGACCCTATCACTAATTAGCCATTTTGAAACCAAAGCAGTGATTTCTTTGTTTTTTTTAGCAGTTAACATAAAATACAAATTATTCTGCATTGGGATGAATGTGGGTTGTGCCTCATAGTAGCTTAATTTGAGAATCGACAAGGCAAGAAGACTACCATCAGGAATATAGAGTAATATGAATGCTATGACCTGAAGAATGCAATAAAAGCAATCAAATGCAGAAACAGGTTGACCTAGAGAGGATTGAGTGCCCACTATTTGTGTCATAGTACTTCAAAATAAAGAATGTTTTTGTTTTTAAACTTTGGTTTTTATTGGCATTTTATAAGACAACAAGCAAACATCCCCCTTCCAACCCCCCCCCCTCGCAACTGCACCCCACTACCCCTCCCCTTGTCCAGTTCAATGTGTTCGTCTAGGGACACTCCTAGTGTTCTCTTCGTGACCTGTGCCTCGGAGATGATGCGATTCGTGACCTTGTCACCTATTGACTTGGCGCTGCCGTCCCCCGGGGCGTGGGTCCCCCGGTAAATTGCCAAGTATCGTGGAACCAGTCCTGCCCCTTTCGGGCCGAGGTCTGTATCCTTGAGTCAATAAACATCCCAACCTCAGGATTGTTGCACACCAACCCAACTCATGAGGAATGAACTGGAATCATTGTTCACCATGGCAGTCAGTTTGTCCATCAAAAACATGTTTTTCACCTTTTTCAGCCAGTCTTCTTTGGAGGGGGTTTCCGGGCTCTTCCATCTCTGAGCGAGAGCCACTCTGCCCGCCCTCAGCATGGTTTCCCACATCCTTGGGTATCAATGCAATTCCGTTTCCTCCGGGGGGAGACCTAGCAACATCGTTGGGGGATTTAGTGGGAGAAGTTCCCCTGTTACCTCAGCCATCCAACCCTTCACTGATCCCCAATAGGCCTGGACTTTCGGACAATGCCACCACATGTGGCCTCTGGAGCCTGTCTGACCACATCCCCTCGGACACCTTGTTGACACCCCCGGGAACATCCTCGACAGTTTTGCTGGGTCCCTGTGCCACCCCTACAGTATCTTAAAGTTATGTTCCATATCTGAGGTGAATAGGTTCCCATGAAATGCTATTTTGAATATTCTAGCCCATGCATCCTCTGAGATCTCTTCACCTGCCAGGTCATTCCAAAACGTGCGGAAGCTCCGCCTACTCTGAAGGTTATAAGTATTTAAGATTTTGTACATACTAGATACTGCACCCTTTCTCGAGGTCGCTGAGTCGAGGAGCTTCTCGAAAGGGGTCAGCTGTCTCCTCAAGTTTTGGCCCCATGTCTGGTCACAGAGGATGCCCTTAAGGCGAAGGTATTTGGATATGGACAGAGACCCTCGTCCCAGGGCGTCTCTCAGGTCCTCATAGGGCAGGAATTCGCCTTCCCTGAACATCTGCCCAGCCCATTCCAATCCCAAGTCTGACCAGGTCTGGGAATGGCAGAACCCCTTAGAGCCCAACTTGAGGGAGTGACACCAGAGGGAGGTCATCAAGGATGGCCATGTGGTAAGGTGTGCCGTCCGGGAGCCTTCTTTCCAGATGTCCCAGAGAACACCCAGGGTCGGGTGTGATTTCAGGTGTTTCGGAATCTTCTTGCGTGGGGCCCATAAGAGGTCACAGACCTTTAGAGGGTGAGCATCCATATCTTCCAAATACGACCAATATGTTTCCAGACCTTCCTTCAAGTGCTCTAGGAGGACACGCAGCTGGGCAGCACAGAAATACAATTGAAAGTCCGGGAACCCAAATCCCTCCTCCTCCCTCGGTAGGGAGAGGGTAGCCCTCCCGGTCCAAGGGGTTTTCCCCTGCCACACAAAGTCTCGAATTGCAACTTGTAGAGCTCTACGGGTCTGTGCTGGGACACTGGTTGGGAGCGCTGTGAAAAGGTGCAGGAGCCATGGTAGTATGTTCATCTTTACTGCGGACATCCGCCCATACCACGAGAGGATCATCTTGTCCCACCTCCTCAGATCGGATGAGATCTCAGCCATTATGGGGCCATAGTTAGAGGTGCTCAAATTCGATAGGTCCCTGGTGAGGAGTACGCCCAGGTATCGTATAGCATCTTTCCCCACTACAATACCATGAAACCTATCCAGGGGGTCCAGCACTGGGTCCTTTGTTCTCATCGGGAGCAGGACAGATTTCGTGGTGTTAATTTCCAGGCCTGAGAAGTGTCCAAAAGCGGTCACCAGGGACAGGAAGAGAGGGAGCGAAGAGCCTGGGTCTAACAGATAGGCCAAGATGTCGTCCGCAAATAGGGAGAGCTTGAATTCAACCTCCCCCCTTCTAATTCCCCTGATTTCCGGGTGAGTTCTAATTGCTATGGCTAATGCTTCCATCGTGAGGACATATATCAGGGGGGAGAGTGGCCCAACCCTGCCTCGTCTCTCGGGAGAGAGGGAATGAATCAGACAGCTTCCCGTTCACCTTAACCCTTGCTGTGGGGGCTCCATAGAGGGCCGTTACCCAACCCATAATATGAGACCCGAAGCCTATTCGCTGAAGAAGGAGTTCCATGTACCTCCATTCGACCCCGTCGAAGGCTTTCTCCGAGACTAGGGAGAGGACACAAGCGTCGAGCTCTGAATTTTGGGCAAAATGGAGAAGGTCTATTGTTTTGCGAATGTTATCGGACCCTTGCCGTCCCCTAATGAAGTCCACCTGGTCCCCATGGACTAGCCTCGGCATTATCCCCTCCATCCGCTTCCCCACCACCTTAGCTAGAATCTTAACATCAATATTCAGCAGTGACATGGGGCGGTAGGAGGAACACTCTGCGGGGTCCTTCCCTTCCTTAGGCAAGACAGCTATTATGGCCCCCATCATGGATTCGGGGAGGGTGCCCCCATCCAGTACCGCATTAAAGACTCTCATTAGGTACGGGGCCAGGGAGGAGCGAAATCTCTTGTAGAAATAAACGGTAAAGCCGTCTTCCCTGGGGGAGGTACCCACCCTCAGCCCACCAATCAACTTTTCCACCTCGTCCTCGGTCACCGGGCCCTCCAACCCCTCTGCCATCTCCCTGGACAGGGACGGGATCTGTATGGAGTCCAGGAAGGCCTCTATCTGGGTATCATCCCCGTCATATTCCGACGAGTATAATGCCTTGTAGTATTGGCGAAAGGCCTCTCCTATATGGGGAGAGTCACAACCAAGGGTACACTTGGTGTCCCTTACCTCTTTCACCCTTCTCTTAATCTGGTCCTCTCTCAGCTTCCACGCTAGGATCCTATCCGCCTTGTCCCCTTTATCATAGTATTTTTGTTTTACCATTAGGAGACTTCTCTCCGTTTTATGCAGGAGCAGGTCTTTTAGTTGAAGTCTTTAGTCCTCCAGCGCGGCCACCCGGTCACCTTCCAGGGCCTACTCTGGAGAGCCCCCTGGCTGGAGACGCGCTATTTTTTCTCGCAGTGTTTTCGCCTGAGCCTATCTATCCCTTTTCTTTAGGGCTCCCATTTTTATGAGGACTCCTCGTAGGGTTGCCTTGAAGGTGTCCCAGAGTGTGTGCGTGCCCACCTCCCCATTGTCATTAAGCTAAAAGAACTGTTATGGCGTCTAAGGCGGCCTGGGCGTGAGCCTCATCCTTCAACAGGGCATCATTGCATGTCCAGCACCCCCTGCGCTTTCCACACCAGCCCACCACCACGGTGACGCGGACCATATCGTGGTCAGACCAGGGGACAGGATCTATCCTGTAGTCCCCCACAAATGGGCGGAGGGTTTCCTCTACAAAGATGTAATCTATCCTGGAAAACGAGTTGTGGATAGTTGAGTGGTAAGTAAAGGAGGGGGCATCTGTTCGGGGGATCGGGATTGTATCCGCCAGGCCCAGGCACTCATTCACCCTATGGAAGTTTTGCACCATGGCTTCATCTGCGGGTCGGAGGGATTGGGGGCCCACCCGCTTTGTCTACGGTTGGGTCGAGGACCATATTGAAGTCCCCACCCACTACCAACGGGCCCTGTACAAACAGTTTGAGCTTGTCTCTGACTTCCTCCCAGAATAGGGTTTGTCCTTCATTTGGACCGTACACTACCGCCAGGGCTAGGGGGGAGCCCTGTAAGGAGCCCCTTACCAACAAGTATCGGCCCCTGGGGTCTTTCAAGATGGCCTCTTTCTCAAAGCCCACGTTCCTCGCCACCTGTATGGCCACCCCCCCTCTTCCTTCCCTATGGGATGCATGGAAAACCTCCTCAATTCCACCCCCTCGTATTTTGGGCTCCTTCCCCCGTGCTCAGTGTGTCTCTTGGATGAAAAGCAGGTCTAATTTCGCCCTCCTGAACTCCTTGCAAATCAGGGATCTTTTTGTGGGGGTATTCAGCCCCCGCACATTCAGGGTCCCCACTCCCAGGGCCAGCCGGCCATCAGCCATAGTCTGTTTCCCCCTCTCTTGGTCAACAGCATGGCATCAGTACTCCTTTCCCTCTCCCTTTGCCTCCTTGGTTGGACACTTTTAAAACTTTTCCCCAACTGCTCCCCAAACCCCTTTCCCAACAAGCAAACCCCAACTGGTTCGCAAACCCCCACACCCCCCGCCCTGGCATCCAGCCAGTAAGTTCAGCCATGTCTGGCATTTTGGCCGGACCACCAGCCTGCCCTCCTCGGCCAGGCCATTCTTGCAAAGCCCATTACTGAGAGCCCCCCCACCAGCTAAGTCCCCTCGGTAAGTCCCGCCTTACTTTGCTTTACGAGGGAACTCTAGTTCCGGCGTAGCCTTCAATTTCTCCCCTCTTCCGATCTAAGAATGTGCTGGACACTCCGGTCGCTTCTGCGATCCTCAATTCCGCACTTAAGTCGGCCGTGCCCCCTAGGTGATCATCCCTCAGAGTCATTCTGAGGTCGACTGGTTGGTTTCAACTTGAAGAAGTCTGTCTTCAACTTTGCCCACACTTTGATCCATTTTCTCGAATTTTTGCGCAATATCAGAGCGCATCTCCCTGATCTCTTGTATGATTGAGGCAAAGCCCCTTTCCATGGCCAGCGTCGAAGGCTCCGGGGCCTCCGAGTGGGCCATTTCACTGTCGTGGGACAGGACGGCGCCGCGGGGACCTGTCTCCTAGTAGCAGTACTGTTGCAGAGTCCTCTGCCAATTCATCAGGTGACCCCACGGGCCTCTCAGGTGGGTATGCCTCGGAGCTGTGGGGGGCCTCGGGATCACCTGGAAGGCCGGCAGGTGCCACACAAATGAAGACGCCCTCGGGAGGGGGAGGACCGCCAGGAACCACTCTCCTCCCGCCTCCATGGTCATTCGCTGTCCCTGGGGGACCGCTGCCGGGCGGGTACACGCCCCGCCTTCCTCTGGCTGGGGCCTCGCACCCGGGGCGGGGCCCCTGGGACCGTCGGCGTCTTTCGTGCTCTCCACGGGGGGCGGTGTGGTTCTCCGGCGGATTCCACCGTCCGGCCCAACTGGCTGGCCTCTTTTCGGGGTGGCGGGAGCGGAGGCCCAGGAAGGGTTCTTCTCGTCCGGCTGTCAGGCTGAGAGGTCCTGTGTCCGCAGAAGCTGCTGAACCCAAATTTCTTAGAGAAGCTTGTAAAGAAGCTGAAAATCTCTCTTACTTAAGACTCTTGAAATTCACAGCAACTTCTTAATTTGAGCAAACCTGGAAAGTTTTGCTCTTTGCCTTTTTTCCAAAATTCACTAGTTGTCCAGTTAAATAGTCTTTATTTTTTCTTTCTTTTTCTTTCAAACTTTTCTTTTGTTTTCAAACTTTTTACAATTCAATAAAGTTTGTGAATTCTTGAAGAAACACGTGCAAAACACAAACGCGGATAATCTCAATACAGAAGATTTGCACGTTAAAAACTTCCTGCGTTGAAGAACACACGCACTGTAAGGAAAGTCCACGCGCAAAAAAACACGCGCTTGTAAAAACACGCGAAGCAGAATTCACGCGCAAACGGAATCACGCGCAGATAACACACGCACTTGTAAACTCCCCGCTGATGAATTTCCGCGCCTATTCACACGCGCCTTATAACCCACGCGCAAAAGAGTTCACATGCGGTCGAGTACACGCGTTAAAAAACACACGCGCAGGTAACCACACGCGCAATTGAGTTCTAACGCGGAAAGCCGATTCTCGCGCTAGGAATTACACGCGCTGGAAAACCCTCGCTCGCGCAAAAGTTCAGCGGTTAGTTTCAGATTACACGTAGTACGCGTTTTCTTTCAAATAGCGTTCAAGCGCACTCAAAGTTCAAAAATATAAATTCAAAGGTTACATTTTACGAGTTCTCACTTAAATGTCATTAAGATAAACAGAGCTGCAGTTAAAACAAAGTCACTTATCTCCAGCACAATTTCTTAAAGATCTTCAGAGTTTCTTGTCTTCAAAACAAATTCCTGACAGCTGATAGCTTCTCCTGAAACCACCAGGCCCAAGTCTAAAGCAGGAGCAGCCACTAAAGACGTCCTCTCAGCTGGGGTTTAGATGATGAAAGGCAAAGAGTGACAGTTTAGAATGTTCATTGTTGTTCAGCAGTGTTTTCCAACCAATCAGAGCTGTCACTGTGAAACTCCATTTTGCCTTGGGTCAGAACCAGGATTCTGAATCAGGAAGTTAAGGCCAAACCAGCTACAATAGAAAACTTCCCACCCACACAAGGCTAATCTAAAAAGGATAATAAAAGAGAAATAATGGGAAAGAAACTTGAATAAGGGAAAATAGCCTGAATAGGGGAAGGAAACCTGACACCGGCGACTGGGCTGGAAAGAGGTGCTCCCTACCTCCCCGGGCGCGTCAGTCTGCCCGGATGAGGCACAGGGAGGCCGCCGCCTCGCTCGGGGCGCGTAAGCTTACCCCGCGTGGGTCTGATGGCCTTACTCACCGGTCCTCACACCTGGTGGCTGGACGGTTGTCTCCGAGGGGGTGCTGATCACCTACGTGCAGGTCCCCAGACTTGGCGGTCCTCCGCTTCTCCTCCAGCCCGCGACGGCTCAGGTCATCTGCGGCGCACTCGCCGCGGAGGCCGCAGTGCTGGTTCTCCGCTTATCCAGGGTCCCTGGACGTCGCTGTTTTTTCCGGTGGGGCCGAGGGGGTTCGCCGCCCGTCTGGGCTTCTTTGTTCTCCCTGGGGGAGGTTTCGGGGGAGGGGGGCTCAATCCCCGTTAGGACCTGAGACGGGAGCTCGGGGATTAGGCAGCCATTGCCTATGCGCCCCCTGGTGGCCTCTCTAAAGAATGTTTTCAATCTTTAACTTTAATCAATCTCTCTCATGTTGATATGATTTAAAAGTGGACTAAATGGAAAGAAATTGTTTCTTTCTTTGTCTGCTTTGGCACATCACCATTTTGTAGGGAGCTGTAGAAGTCCTCTAGGAAGGAAAAGCATAACGTCTGTCCTTTCCTTAATGTTAGAGGCTTATTAAGTAAAGGTTGTAAGTACTTAGATTTTGTGAGAATATGCCAAAAGCTGTACCAGATCTGTGTTGACTTATCTTAATACCCATTATGTTCCGCACTTCTAAATAATGTCGAGGCACTGTGAAAATGGAGACAGATATTTAAAATCTTGCACTGATACCATCTGACCCTTCTGAAACATCTGAAGGCAAGAAAGCTGAGATTTCTGGTGCTGGAGATGCACACATTTGCAGTGAAAAATAGAGGAATTGTCTGTAGAGTCGATACCTTATGCAGCACAAAGGGTGTTCTAATTGTTGCAGCAGTTCACGTAACCTTACCCTGTGTGAAATAATTATCTTCAATGAAAATGATATTCAAAGCAAGGCATTGTTTTAGGCAGAGTTAGCCAGGAGGACAGATGTAACTGATCAGAGGCTAAGCGTGTACTGTCTGGCCATCTCTTGCTCCCTGTTTGCAGCCTTTAGTAGTTGCTTGCACCCCTTTCGGAACGCAACATCTCGCCTGTATATGCATTTTGTATTTATTGAGGGTACAGGTAGTTTTGCACAGGAACACTGACACCAATGAAACGGTAATCTGAATGATGTGTTCTATCTACATTAGCAGGCAAGGTAGTGAGCATCTGACTTGTGGGTGTTGGGGAATATGGGAACAGAAACCAAGGACAGGACTGACCCGTTATAGATAGTTTGAGGAGACTGGCTATATATAGGGTAGTATGTAAAAAGCAGTTATGGAGTGAGGGAGGGGGAATAGCCTAACTCAGTTGAGACAAGGCCTGCTGGTGAAAGCTGTAGGTGGGAGTAGAAGGGATCAGTTGCCCAAAGTACATTTTTGCACAGTTGTCTTACACTATTAACTAAATAGGACAGTCAACATGGTTTATTATTTGTAAGCAAATTATCTGTTTGCCGGCAAGATTAAGATTAACCAGGATCCTAACATCCTGGAGAAACCTATTGATGTTGAAAAAAGGAATAATTATCTACAGCAGGATATAAATCCCACAAACCCATAAGTCTGTTGATTTTATGATTTGCAAGAGCTCTAATTGCAAACTATTAAAAAGCAAAGATGCCTAAATCCAGGCACTACGTTGTGCGGGCTTATATCCAGGATGTGATACCCAGTTTATGTCCATTTTCTCCAGCAGAGTTATCAAATCCGGAAGCACAAGGTAAATACTGCAGCATGTTGTGTAATGGCTTGTAGATTTGAGGCAATGCAAAAGATCTGAGGTTCTACCCAGTCAAAGGATTACAGGCTCTGACTCCATCCAATAAGTATGCTTCTGGTTGACATTTCCGATGTCTGATGCTCGTTGTTGATTGCTGCAGTCCCACAGAGGGTCTCAAGAAGGGTGCAAATGAAAAACTACAGTGCTGGCCATAGTAGGAGATGGTACCACCTTTTAGCCAATTTAGTGACTGTTGAATACATAGCTCTCTAACATTCGATGGGTCACAGAAGATCAAAAGATAGATGTATGGTGGGCACAGTCATGCATTCAGGTGGCTAGTGGTGAAATGTTTCTGGTAGCGTGTTTGGGGTCAGAAGAGGGGAAGGCTCGACAGACCTGGAGGACCCTGAACCCCCATCTTCAATACTGTTTGCTATAGTGTCTTTAAGTTCCTTGCAGCATTGAAAGTGACGCACTGTCTTCTAGATATTTCTGGTTTTCTTCTAATCCATGTTTTGCTTTATTCTCAGGGCACTCTCACTTCATACGTGGGTTTGATAGAGGCAGTAAGATGCTGCTGATGATTTTCCTCATAAGTAATATAATCCAGAAAGAGGTCGACCCAGGGCTTCATACCTTCACAAAGCAAGACAAACAAGATGAGATCTAGGCATCTCTTAAGAGGAAAGAATGTAATGCTTGGGTCCACCCGGAGTTTGAAAAGGAAGTGCTGTTCCAAGCAGTATTCTTTCCAGTGTCCGTCCGCATCTCACTGCAGTAGATGGCACCTGCTTTTTCAGCAGATGTGTCGGATGCTACTTTTGAGGATTCTGTTCTACGAATAATTGGACCTTTCTGACCACATTTTTTCTCTTGCAAGCTTCGGAAGAGTTATACCCCTTAATGCTTCACTAAGGAACAACTATAAAGCACAGTCCACTTGAGAGGTTCCTGAAGGAGATGAAAACCGAGGCTTCATGGTCTCTTTTTCCCCCAAAGTCTGCTTTTTTGCACATTTCCCATTCCCAGCTGTTTGTTGCACTGTGGATTATATAATTTTGGTAGGCCAATGCAATTTTTAAATTCCACTGCCATGCTCAGAACTCTGACCGTAACTCAGACTTCTGTTTAAGTATTGAGTCCAAGGATCAGTATTCAATATGCAGACCACAGTGACTAGTGAATTTACTGCAAATTCACGAATACTTTGTCGCTGAGAGGGTTAATATCTCAGAACTGCACGTTATTTCTGAAATCCTACAGAAAACGATAGTTTGAAATTGAGAGTGGCTTTACATGTCTAAATTATGTAGGATATTGTGCCAAGCATGCTCCTTCACCTCTCATCCTCATTGCAATGATGCTCACAGGAGGAGGGATTTAAGCCACAGCCTGAGAAGCACCATTCAAAACTTTAAAGGTAATGCTAGGTCGAGTGATCATGGACAAGAAAAACACTATGTTCGTCATGAATTCGATCTCTACCCTTTTGATGAGTCCTTACACAACCGTTCCCGCTTCTCCCTCTCTAGTCCCCTCTCAGCCGACATGCAGAAAATCAATTTGCTAATATACCAGCTTTTTCCACTCCAGGTGGCTGTTGCTCTTTTCGGCCACCGGCTCTAATGGCACACCCGTGTTCTTTCAAGATGAGCACTGTGTATGTGGTTTGGAGGTTTGTTTGCTTATATGTATGTGATTTATATAGTGCAAACCTAGTTTAGAAATCAAAAGAGCTCTGTACAATAGAGGGAATGGGGATGGGGGTTGTCTTGTCAGACTATGGTCCTAATTTGACAGCGTAGTGTTCTTTGAAGAGGAAGGTTTTCACTTCCTTCGCGGGTTTCCTGGAACATATTTTTAAAGGATTGGAGGTTTCTTTCTTTAAAAAATGCAGAAGTGTCACAGCTTCTTTAGTTTGTACTGTCATATTTCTAGAGCATTCGTGTTTTGTTAATTGTTTGCATCATCACTTTGTTGCCTTCCAGCGGCCAGTAATTCAGATGGTATGGCTGATCTAGAAGAGGTGCCATTTTCCTTTCTCCGTGAATGTTTGCATTGCTCCCTTCTGTCTGACCCTGTCTCCTCTTCTCTATTATGCAGTTATCTTGTCCCAATTTAGAATTTCATTAGTTGCTGCTCTCCCTCCTAACTGGCTGAGCTTGGTCCCTCATACTTCTGTGTTGATTACATCTCTAACCTACTCGGTTACCTCTATTCAGTTTGTTCTTCATTCTGCTACCTTCCAACCTATTTTCCTCTTTTGTTAGTCTGTTTTCCTGATGTTCATCCTCAATTGCTGGTTATAAAGAACTGTTTATTGATTACTATATGAACCGATTTTCTCTTTTATAGTGTTTTTTTCAGTTTCGGAAACGTCTTAATGCCAAGTTGTGAAACATACATATACAGTGGAACAAAGTCACAGTAGTAACATTGCATCCAGCCCCCCATCCACTTTAGAGTAGAACTGACGAGCCCAGCCTTGAACTTTTCCCGAACCCCTGAGAGAGCAATTTATTAATAACTATGTTGTCCGAAAGTAATATAATATTCAGGACTGCGTCTCCCAAAATGCGGCTCGTTTTGAAATACAAAACCCGAAGTGGATTCTCCAATGTCTTTCAGGGATTCAGAAAAAGATATGGTATATGAAAACACTGGCACATCCAAAGAGACTGCTTTTTTGACAGGTACAGATCCTTGTAGGAAAAAAGCCTTACTTATCCCAACTCCTCCTCCTCAGCAGCAGTGCTTGTGAAGGAGAACATTTTTCTCCCTCTCACTGCAGCTTTAGAAGAGACATATTTCCATCACCCTCACCTAAGGAAAAAACGATTTGGCACAGGTGGGAACTTACCAGAGGTTTTCCTGTCCCGTAGGATGGCCCATTTGACACCAGAAACACGTATGTTAACGAGACATCCCAGGAGGCAACACAAGGGAAGAGCAGCAGGCAAACATGCACCAGAAACAAATTATAAAAAAAGAATAAGATGGTGGTAAGTCTTTAACGACCTTTCGCCTGATTTGGATCAGGAAGCCAATTATCCACATAATTTGCAAGTTTGCCTCAGCAATCGGAGGTCGTTGAGTTCTTTAAAACGGAAGGGAAGATGCATAGCCAGTCTCTATGAGCTAGGATCTGAGAGGAGTTTATTGAGAAAGCTGGACAGCACCAGTGCACCAGAACTCCTTAAGCTCAGAAGCGGGATGTGCTCCTTTAAGGAAGAGGTGAGCTCTTGGGACCGGGAAGAGGAATGTGCTCCAATGATGTTGCGAAGTGCACAGTGTGTTAGAAGGGGTGTGCTGCAGTGTGGGGTGGAGTAGCCTAAACCTAGATGTGCTACTCTGAAGAGCCGGGGAGAGCCCTTTGCCCCAGAAGAGGGGAGTAAATAATGCACAGGAGGAGAGTCCCAATAAGGGGAGGACATTTGGGACACTTGGCACAGGGAGGACGCCCTAAACTCCTGAGAGGGGCAGAGCGTCCTTGTGGTCTCCAGAACAAAGAATATGAACTGAGCTCTAGAAATCATTAAGCAGGAGACTGTCCTGTCTGTAACTTTCTGTTAGCCTTTTTATTTGCTGTCCTTTGCATATAATCTTTCTTTCAAGGACTACGCTTCCCAAGAGCTTTTGTAACATCCATCCTGAAAACAATCAGTTTCCATGCAATAGTCTTATGTTTTACTTTTTTAATACAACACTTTAACTTTATTGCTGTGTCAATTGTGTGTTCCCTGGGCCTTGTGACAACAATTATGCATGGTATTACCAGAAAATACACCTGGCACATCCAGTTCATATCTTCCATTGTAATTGAAGATCTAGGGTAAGGCCCAAAAACAGTTCGACTATTTTGAAAATGTTTTACCAATAAGGTCAAAAACGTTCACGACTACTAAATCATAGTTGGAATATTGCCATGGTCGGTGCTTTTTGCGTTTTTTTTCAGGTAGTGGTTAGAGATTCAGTGCTTTCTTTTCTATGGCTCCTTTCATTTCAGGCGTTGGCCTCAGTCTGACATTGTGTTGGTGAACCAAGTTAAGTGCAGTGGGCGACTGTGCATCCAAACTTAAGGCACTCGTTAAACACCCCCGGTTACCAGGGCATGCATGAAGTGCAGGCAGAAAATGCCAATAAGAGCATGCAACTTGGTTACAGAAGACCTTTTCCCAGACATTGTCCAGATAGTGATTGGGAGATGGCAGATGGATTCTTGATTTGTGGCTGTTGACATCGTTATTATCCAGTTCAACTGAAAACAGTTTTCTTCCCGGACATTCTTTAAAAAAATGTTTATTGTGCAATCAATACTTCAAATACTTGTCATTGCCTTACGACTAGCTTGGAGTTATTTAGGCTGTGCTCTGGTGACTGATGTCTTCCCATATTGCCATTGAAGACTTTCAAAGGTGCATAACTGATGAAGCAAATTTCAAGGGATTGCAGTCAGAAATGCGGCGTATTGTTTAGCAAGGTGCCATGTTGCCAATGATAGTAAGCCTGGCTTCAGCCTCTTCTGTTAATACTTCCCAGTTTCGTAATTGGTTCCCATAATTTTGTAGGAGGAGGGATTACGAGTATGCAAAATGATGTATACATCTCTGCTTTGCCTGAGCTGTACTTTGAGAACCATAAAGAAAGGACAATATATTCTTCGTTCTAGCCTTGTATCTTATAGTACATAGGTACCTCATACATTTTGTATAAGCGCTTGCTTTTGTAAAGTGCATTGATGTGCCATCTATCCACCATACAGACTATAACTAATTTGCAACTAATTGGAACTCTACAAGATGATTATTTGTGTATTTATTTTATCCTAGAAACAACGCAATATTACAAACATTTCTAAAACCAAGATGCCAGGGCTTTCCTTTGTAAATGTAGTTCTGCCAGCGAACTCCTGTCTTCCCCGCCCATGCTGTCATTGGCCAGCAATACCACAGACCAGGTAGATGGCTTTGAGTGTTCTTCATTAAGGGCGAGGATGTGATTGACCCCCACGTGCATTCGAAGATTATCCTAGCACATACTTTAGGCATGTCTTAATGTCCAGTAACAGGTTTGGCACACAGAATAACATTACAAAGGAAAACTTTGCCATCCTGATTTTAGACAATGTAACATTAGATTGGCTTTATACTAAAATATATGCACTAAACAGATTACTGCCCAATTACTGAGAGTCTAAATCGGTTGGTGTTGCACCTGCCACACTTTATTTTATTTATTTGCAGTTTTGTAATGTGCAAACTAACGGGAGGTTCCGTTTCAAAGTGCCTGGGAAAACCTTACAGGCCGTAGCTACAATTCAGAGCTATGATGTATAAACGATGAGTAGGCAGCATGGGAAAGGTTAAAAAGCCCAAGTAGGCCACTTTGGTCCGATTCTAGGTTAACAGGTAATGCCTAATAGTTACTGTAGAGACTGTGTGCTACTAGTTAGAGATGAGAGCTGCAAAGTGATGAGTGAGAAAGACTGGTTGGTTAATGTGTGTGAAGATTTCTACATTGATAACCCTGGTTGAATTTTCTTTTAGAAACTCTTGACATAGGGTTCTATTTTTTTTTTTTTTTTTAGAGGGGCAGGGTATGGTTCTTCAAGAGCTTCAGACCAAGATCAGGTAGGGCTCTCCCTCGGTGTTTGTCTTTTGAACCAGAGTACTGTTAGGTCGTTACCTTGAGAGGCTCTTACCCACCTCATCAGTAAAGGTCTGTTTATGTACAAGTTCAAGTATTTAATAGCATGTTTTTTATGATTTGGAAAGTGATGCAGTTACCTTTGTGTGTGTTCGTTTGTGTAACAGAAAGAGACAATTTTTGGGCTCTCAGACCTGGTGAGATATGGGCCTAAAATTTCAAATAAATCTTATGGGCACCTCTAAAGGGGATTTGTGTGACCTTGCACAACTATGGCCCACCGGGCCACCCCCAAAGGAACATATAGTATTAGATTGGGCTCCAGAGTCAATGGAACAAGACAACTTAACCAAGGGATACAGAGTGAGAAGTCACAATATACAGGTGTAAATCACCTGTGAGTGTTAGAATTCAGGATGAGTGGAGGTTAACCGAGAGACCAGAAGGATGACGGAAAAATGGCGCGGGGCACTGTGAAGGAAAGAGTGCAGGTGAAGTATTGTGTGTGAGATATAGTGATACCTAATGGAAAGAGTGCAGCTGTGATAGAGTGTATGAAAGTGAATGGTGGTGAAGGGTGGGGGGTGCAAGAGGTTACAGAGGGTCCTCCCATGATAGCGGATACAGTAGATGGTAGGAGTTACTATTCTCAAGTGTTTAAGCAGATCTCGAGTGTTGGAGAACCCCGGGCTAGGGAGGAGGGACCCGCTGGTAGAATAAAGGACCAGCTATAGGACCCCTTTAGTCATATTACCCAGCTTCCAAAACCACCTTGCCAACAACAACATACACATCTTGTTACTTAAAACCCTTGAACCATCCTTTGGATTTTCGAGTTTATTACCGGAGTTGTCTTGTATAGTTGGAACGGACTTGAGAAATCTTCAGTGCTATCTGCTTAAGTGGCAGGGTGGCATTTTCTCTGGTGCCTCGCAGTGGCTTCCTGGGAGTATGGGACTACAATTGCTGTGCTTCTAAATGTGGCCATGCTCACGTGGCCGCGCACGCTATTGGAATGGTGACCACTTGACGCAGAAACCAGCGCTCAATGCTGTGGGGACCAGGAGAAGACGTTGCTACTTCATAGGCACAGTAAGATAAGTAACCGTCTCACACAGGGGTTTTTCCTTGTTGGTGTGGTGCTCTTCGTTTTTTTTCACTGTTTTCACTGTTTTCTGGACCTCTGCCTACTGATATTTGGACTGGTTTTTGATGATATCTTGCCCTTGAATCGTTTTCTCTCCTGCTGAACTATTAACTTGTTAAAATGGATGTGTTTGGATTTCCCCTGGTCTATGGTATTTTAGAACCGTTTGTTGGAAATTGTGGACTCTTTTGGATTCTTCATGTGACACTGATAAGTGACTTTGTATTGGACCACTTCCTTGTAGCCACTGTTCGAGCCCTTGTGCTGCATGGGACAGCCTCCTCTTTTGGCGCTCCATTTATTTTTGGGAACCTGTTTTCCCTTTTCTCTCCGTTACTCGGCAGGCAGTATTCACCTCCTCCCATCCATTTAGACTTCAAATAGCTATTGAGGGGAGTGGGTATCCTTTGTTGTGCTTACCATACTGATTTATCGCCCCTTTTGTTTTTTAGTTTCTCAGGGACCCGGGGCGACAACACGCCATTCTTTTGCTTGATCGACTAGCCAGGAAAGGGCGGGAAAAGGGCCTTTTGCTCAGCCCATCGGAAGAGAGCGTTTGCAAGAGAGTAAGACCCTGACATTAATACAAAACATTAAGCAGCCATGGGGGGGACACTTTTTGAAGGCTACATCTTACATTGCGTGAGGTACAAAAGGTACTTTCTGATATATTGTTATGATAGAATGAACGTGTTACTTTGTGTCTTTTCTGTATTCACTGTATTCGCATTAGTTGTATTAACTTTGCTTAGGTCCCATATCAACCATCTAACTCGGTAGCGGTGAAACTGTGGTCGTCGAGTTGTGAAGCTTCTAGAGGGTAATTGTTAGAGGATTTACACGGTCCTGCTTGGGGTTCTTGTTAATCCTATACGGGCAATTTCTGCAAAAGGAAGGTTTTGAAAACACACACCGTGTAGCATTGTCAAGCGTATGTGACATCAGATTGCAGATGAGTGGGAGCTGCCAGACACCTGGGGTGTAATAGACTGTTATAGATCGTGTTTAACTGGCTCTCTATTATGAGAAAATTGATGGCAATTCAGTACTGCATATTGAATCCAAGTACTCTGCATTGTGTCAATAACTGAATTAATGAATTACTTTCTCTGTACTTGTGGTGTCTATTGCAAACCCTGCTTGGCTATTAGGAGCTTGTCTAGGAGGTTTCACCCACCCCTTGGAAAGTGTGCACCAACCTTTTGTTAATGTATATTGGTATGGTTTATTGTATCTTCTAAGAAGAATCGCAAGGTTTCGTCGCTCGCTGCTTTAGATGGGGGAGCCCCTTTCCATGAGGCCAGGGAGGTGAGGCTGCTACCTGATATTCTCCCTGGGGGTGGTGCTCAGCGGGATTATCTTATGGGGAGGGAGGAACCCCATTGACAGTAGTGACCAGCTTGGGAGAACACAATATCCCTTTCCCCTCTCCCACCTTCCCTCAAAACCCATCCTACTCCACATTACCTGAAACCCCCATTTATGATATGATATGGCATTTATAAGTGTTTCTAGGTGCGGCAAGACAAGGGGGTGGGCAGAGGGAGGGCAAAACAACGCTCTGTCTAGTCCCTGTGTCATTCAGATAGCACACGTGCGGGAGAGGATGGGGTGAAAGTGCCAAAAGGGGAGGGGGGTGGAGAAGAGCAGGTAATCAAAAAGTGCAGCCAGCTAGTGGCTCAGTGCAGGTATAGGAAAGTACAGCCAACGGGTGGCTCTTAAGTGCAGAGAGAGGGGGCTGTAGGGTTACAGATAAAGACCACAAGTGCTGTGGAAGCCAGACAGCAGTGCAAAGTAGGTGCAGCTGGACAAGCAAGGACCTGGGCTCGAGTTCATAGGGTGGCCAGGTGACCATTGCATGGACCAGACAGGTCATCGGAAGAGAGAAAGCGGAGACGAAGAAGGTCTCGAGTTGTATTGTTGTAATATATCCCAGGTAATAATTACTGGGACGCGGAAGAGGCCGCGAGTAATGATGATTACCCACACGAATTATAGTATGCGCTTTAGCCTTTGCAAGGACCCGATTGGCCTGCTGTCATTCAAAGGCAGAGAGGGAACTGCAGGACGGAGTCTTTGTTCTTGGTCCGGCCGGACCACGAGAGGCTTCAGGTACATGGAGGCTGTCCCGGAGAGAATCTCACTCTCAGAACGGGAAGCAGACCAGAGCGAAGGAAAGCTGCATGCCGGTAACCAGAGCTGTGAGAGTGCAGGAAGATGGGACGCCGAACCGCAGAAGAAGCACGCAGAAGGTCGGCGATTAAGCCAGAAAACCCCAGGGAGATCAGCAAGCAACCCGAGAGGGATGATCTAGACCCTACAGATATTAGGGTGGCTAATCCAAAGGTTGGGGAGTGGTAGAGAGGGCTGGAGGCTGGTGCAAGACTTATGAGGCACCAAAGACGAGGAATAATTACACAAGCAGGGTCTGGGGCCCATGGTGGGAAGATAAAAAGTGAACAGTGAGGAATGCAAACTTTGCATATTTAAGCAACACCCACATACCGTGGCAGGAAAGTAAACCAAGGCTATGGTTTATAAATAAAGAGAACTGTGTGAGCATACAAGAGAAGGGGGTCTGGTACCCACGCCGGGTAAATAACCCCCAAACAATAACAATGAGGAATATAAACTTTACAAATGCAGGAGAGATTCACAGACTGTGGCAGGATAGTGAACCACGGCTGTGGCTGTAAGAGAGAGAAAGCTTGGAAGCTAAGTAAAGGGGGGTCTGGGACCCATACGGGGGACAAATACCTCAAATCGTAATACCAATGAACACTCAGAGACCTTGGCAGGAGAGTAAACCAAGGTTGTGAGTGAATGAGATGGTTGTGTACCCTGCTTGGCAGGACAGTAAACCAAGGAGGGGGTTCTGAGAAAAGGAGTGAATCGGTTTTGTGTAACCTTCACTTGTTTTCATAGGCTGGAAAGACTCTGGGTAAAGGGAATCGACCCCTTGAGTCTTGTTGAACTTTTGTTTTTTTTTTTCCTAAACCTTTTGGAACTTTTATGTTCGAGCTATAATGTCGGGGTGCAGGTCGGCAGACAAAAGACATTTACCCTTGCACATTACATTGAGTTTAGCTTATGAGGGATAGGTTAGGATTTGGACACAAGATGGCAAACTTTACTTTACCTTTGACATTGTGACACAGATGGTTTCATTCGCTTGTTTTGTTGAGGTAGGGAATCCCCTCTTAGAGATGGGTCTAGTTAGGTTTTCTTTCAATTTCCCAATTTTATGGTTGTTAATGAAAGTCTTTGCCAGTCAACATGCCACCTTTGAGTCAGTCTTACTCCTAGACCCTCACACTACAAAGACTGTGCTTGTGCTGCCCAGCATGGTAGATTACTGGTGAACGGTGGTTGCGTGATGACCTATAGTAGGCCCTGACTTGGAACGTCACTCCTGTTGCAACTTGTCCCTCGTTGGTTATTAATCGGTTGGTAAGACGCTGTGTATGCAGGAAAACCGTCTGAGGAAGCACTACTGGTTCGAAGAGAACCATTGGAGAAATTAACCCGCAGCAGGAAGATTCTCCCTACTGCAGTTATATCAATGGAGAATAATTTTAATTTGTTGTGTTAACGTATTTTGTTAGTCTACTGAATTAATAATGCCAGTGAACTTGTAATCATTAAATGCTTGCATTATCGGTTTAAAGGAGGAAAAGAAAGGGTTTCATGTATTGCCTTGGCCAATTCCAGGTCTGCCTCAATTCCGTCCTACTCGATGTGTTCTAACAGTTAAATGAACCATTTGGAAAAAGTATTTTTAGGGTTACATCTTGGCTTTTCATGGATTAGCTTGCAGAGTAGAGTGAAAAAAGAGCACTGTTTATGATTTTCTGAGTTTTCAAGGTTGCTGAATTCTTAAAATCCTTCGAGACCTACTGCAAGGAGGTGCTGGTGGGCGATGGCGGACAAGGTAATGGCAGATAAGTTTAACCAGTTATGAAACAAATTGGCTTCCTCTGAGAAGAAAATGAATAGCATTCTGTGGCAATCGCAGTAATTCATCCCTTATCTCCAAAGGGGTGCCCTCCGCCCTTTGTGAGGCAATTGAGACTCCCCAGGAGAGTCTCCACCTTTTGAGGACAAGGAATTCAGTTCTTGCGAGGAACTCCCTAGGCCATCTACCTAAGCTGCATACATGGGATTACTTTTTGGAACGAATAATGTGGCATCTTTACCGTTGGATGAAGGCAATGAAAAAAGAAAACCATTTGTAAAAGAAAAGGAAGAAGTCTCTTTAACAAGAGACGTATATTTAACTGGGAGGAGTATGAGAGAAGGGGAGCCTTGTGTGCAGAGAAATCCCTCTGACATCATTACACCTTGTTGAAGTGGAAAGAAGGCAAGTCGCAGGGCCCGCGACTTTCAACAAAGCAGAGAATACCAGTATGAGACGCCGGAGAGCAGATGCATGGAAAGCATCATGAGTAATGAGCCAACCTGTGGTGGCGTGACCACAAGTGTAGCGTGGTGGGCAGGATGCCCAAACGACGCCACAAGTGTGATTGCAGGGGTGTAACCCGACCAGTAACGGTGAGCCAAAGAGCGATAAGATCGAGAAAGCACACCCGAGCGAGAGCTGAGTCTCCACCACCATCCATGGCAGTGCAAGAAGTGCTGAGAGAAGCGGGAGACGACTGCGGTACAATTATAGATCCAAAGAAACTCATCCCAGTCATAAGGACGAGAAAGTAACGCTAAGCCTTTTCAAGTGGCGTTTAAGAGAAGTAACAAATAACCCGATCAGGGAAGAGTGTTAGTATATGAGAGGAGAAACTCTTGCCAGTCCTAAGGATGAGATATCGCCTGAGAAACCTGTTTAGAAAAGAAGTGAAAAACCTATATAAGAGATATTTAAGCAACCCTGGTGGGGAACAAGCAAAGATTGGAAACAAGTTCCCTGTGAGGAAGAGGAAAAATAATGTAATAAACTCTGAATTGAAGACTGGATAAAGTCTAGCATAGAAACATGCAATGAGAGGGACGATAAAAAGTTCTTGAATCAACGAGATAAATGCAAGAAAGCCTAAACATAGGTCAAGATAAACCTACCTCAGGAAATGCTAAATGTAATGACGGGAAAGAATCTACAAGTGATGACAGGAGTGTGAGAAAGTATCTGAAGGGAAGATATTCTAACTATAGGACCTCCAAAAAGTACGAAACCAATGACTATTCTTGAAGAACTCCAAGAGTTGATCTCAGCGACTATCCAAGCAGATTTTTGAGAAATATCTGTACCACAGAGACTGTAAATAAAAAGCCAATTGGAAGAGAAGACATGACCAGGCAAAAATAAGACATTCTCTTGACCTATTTAAGTTTGTTAAATATAGTAGAAGGGGCCAGATGGTTAGTTTGGACGGTGGACATGTTACTTTGGACTTCCTGACACAGTTGTATTAAATTATAAGTAGAAGGCCAAACTAAAGGTGCTTGTCAGTACAAGCACCTTTCATTTCTTTAGCTAGGTAGGGTATTCCCTTTAGTAATAAGCAAGGTTAGGTCTTCTACTTACAGTTTAATAAGATATTGAATCATGTCCTCAATGTGTCCGACTCCTTCTGCCCACCACAATTCTTAAGTGTTATTACTTTGGGATTAGAGAGCAAAGGATAGGCGAGTCAACAGAAGATTGTCATGAGTCTGAGAGAAAAGGCAAACAAATGCAATTTTACTCGCTGTTACGGTGAACACACAAGGGATACATTTATGTTCAAAATCATAAACCATAAGAGACAATATTTGGAGCATTGGGGATACCTCGCTGGATGAGGTTATTAGCTATGTATAGATGATGGAGCACACGTTCTGTGTAAAGGAGCTAGATAAACATGAAAATGAAGGAAGGCAAAGTTAAGTTCATTGTTTACCAAGGTGCCCCAGCAGAGGACTCCTTTCCGCGGAGTACTTCCACTGGTAGGGGATGCTCAGACGGTGTCAGGCATGACCCTAAGAAAGCTAGGAGCGTATGTGACAAGGGATCGCGGGAACCTCCCAGCCTGGCACAGAGGGGCACAAAAGCTCTTCCACCACCCACCACGCAGCAGGAGCCAGGTGACCAGTCAGTTGACTGAGGGCGTTGGGCCTCCCGGGGCAACTGCTGAGGCCAGCTCAAGTCACTCATCATTCTCACTGAACACTGGTGCAAGAAACACTGCCCCGAACCCTGTTTTCCTACGCAATCCTGAGGTACAGGTGCAGATACACAAAATGGCATCCGGCCATGCAACAGGCAGTGCCGAGCCTGATATTCACAAAATGGCGCCCAGCCACACGGCAGGCAATGCAAGTTAGGAATCTCATCCCCATGCACAGTGCGCATCGTCACCCTCAGAATGGGCTATGCAGGCCAGCAGTGAACCGTTCTCGCCCTCGGAGTACAGTGGAGTTCTAAGGTATGGAGACAACTCTTCTCCATATCAGCAAGGATACCCGTATCGGGGGAAGGAAGGACACCAGTTCACACTCCAGCGCAAAGGTGTGCAGTCAAGGGTTAAAGCCCAGCGCCTATCAGCAGTCCTTATAGGCGGCCTGATTCTTGACCGATTCTTCGCAGTCATGAAGTCCCAACAATTGCTGTGGATCCTTAAAGAGCTTATAAGGGAAGTAATCCCGGAAATGTTGCAAGCAGCAACCACTTTCCCAGGCTCTGCTGGGGGACTGCCTCATCTGCCGCCGACTCAGGCACCACTGGTTCAAATACCACCAGTTCCTGTAGCTGCAGTGACAAGGACTGGAGGCTCAGCACTCTTGACTCCTTACAGGGACAGAATCGGGCACAGAGCGAGGTCAACGATACAGACGCTGACTGGGACGACAACGCTACCTCTGCTAAATCATTCCCTGATCACATGGAGGGCCTAGCCAAATTCCTAGGTGTACCGCCACCCGAGGAGGCCGAACAAGAACTTGGAATGTTGGCAGAAATCTTCTCTCAGGGCTGCCAACAAATCGGCATTCCCCTGCAAAAAGACGTAATAATGTTAACCAAAGAATTATTGCAAAAACCATATTCAGGTTCACAAATAAAAAAAAGCGCTTGGATGCGTGCTTCAGGCAGGTGGAAAGTGATGCAGTGATGCTTTCAACACACCTGCAGCCTCACTCGTCTGTGGTAGCGACAACCTCTCTACTCCAAGCCCTCTGCTTCGGCAGCAGCTTTGTCATCCACCAACTGTCTCACCAAAGAGGACAAACTGCTGGAAAGCTTCAACAGAATGGTGTACCTCTACGCTGGGCTTCACCTCGGGCAAGCCAATGCCGACGCAATCTTCACAGTGGCCAATCAGATGTTGTTGAGGGAGATGCCTGACTTTACACAAGATCTCCCATGGGACAGTCAGGTGGCCTTTAAGGCGCACCTGGCGGAGGCAAAGGGGGGATAGCACCGGATATGCTGGAGGCGTTGGTGACACATATTGATGCAGCCAGAAGATGTATATTTCGAGAGGGTGACATGCACAGAACTGCTTGGATGCATGTGAGCATGTTCGCCACAGATGTGCAAGAAAGAATAATTGACCTCCCCTTTGAAGGATCAGAATTATTTCACACTTCTACAGATGAGGTGCTCACAAAGAATAAGATGTGTAATCAGACCGCCAAATCCCTTGAAACCCTCTCTAGGCCCTGACAAAACCTTACACTCGGAGTCAGAGGCGACTGGAGCACCAGGCTAGAAGGTTTGCAGGCTTCAGGGGCTTTCATGAAAGAAGAACTTGTTAACCAGACAGATCTCCTAGCTTGCATAGGAGGAAACAGCAGCGTCCCTTCACCAAGGGATTCTTCCATTCCACCTCCTTGTCGTCCGCCTCAGACTCTTGTAAGAAACGACATGCATGTCTGGGTCCACATCTTACCGGTGGTAGGCAGACTATCTCTGTCCGGGGGACAACTGGCATCTCATTTGCAACAACGCATGGATTCGCTCTCTATAGTTTACACAGGTTTCCAACACCCCATTCCAAGCCCCTCCTCCCTCATTCGCTGCCTCTAGTCCAGATCAGATCCCCAGCACTCCTCGCTGGGCTGGGGAGGGGGAATTGCACACCTCTGCGCAGACTAAGCTGTATCCGCAGATATTCGCAGTCCCCAAGAAGAACCAGATTGAATGTGTTCCCTGGACCTAATGGACGCATACCTGTGCGTCCCTATTTTTCAGCCACACAGGATGTTCCTGGGATTCACTGTGATTGGCCATTATTTCCAATACAGGGTACGGACTTTTGACCTCAACTCGGCGCCCCGTGTGTTCACGAAAATCATGAACACAATTGCAGCCCTGCTCATTGTTGAGGTACATCACCTGTGCCGTTACCTCGGTGACTGGCTAGTCTGGGCCAGTTTCCCAGAGGGGGCACACCATTCTTGTCGGAGTCTCACAGACTCTCTACATCAGCTGGGTTTTTCTAAGGAATCTCTCCTACAGAGTATTCTCTTTCTGCGATCCAGGTGAGACACAGTAGCTCACTGCGTCTTCCCCATGCTCGACAGGCTTTGGGACATCCACTTATGCCACTTCTTGAGCAGACAGGTTACATCCGCTTGGTGGTTTTAGAATCTCTTGGGGCTTCTAGCCTCGTGCATCTTAACAGTGCCTCATGCCACGTTGAAAATGAGGAGGATTCCCATTCGCCTTGCGTTGGTCTGGGATCAGGAGACCTGTTTGCAGTCAGAGCGACTGCCCATCCCGATGGCTCTCCATCAGGATCTCTGTTGGTGGATCAAGCCCGGCAAAGTGGCGGGAGGGGCTCCACTTTGGCAAGCAAGTCCCTCCATAATGATAACCAGACTCATCCTGGAGTGGCTGGGGAGCCACCTTGGAGAACAGTTTCATTCATGGAGTATGGAGCGCACACGTTTCGAAACTACACTTAAGTGCTCTGGAACTGAAGGCGATTGGTCTAGTGCTGAAAGCATTTCTCCCTCAAATACAAGGGAAGGTAGTACTGGTGAGAACAGACAACTCAGCTTCCATTTTCTACGTGAACAAACAGTGGGGCACCAGATCCACTACACTGCTTGATGGCGGTGGAGATCTGGGAATGGCATTGTCGCATAACATACTACTAATCTGCTGGGGGACAGCAGTTCAGATGCAGACAGGCTAGGCAAGAACATCTACGAGTGGAAACTACAAATAGTCATTCACGCCAATTTTCAATCTATGGGGGTTTCCACAGGTGGACCTCTTTGTGTCAGAATGCAACACCAAATGTCTTAGGTTTGCATCATGGGATGGACAGGGATTGAATCCCGTAGGAGATGCCTTCCAGATGAGCTTGGACCATCTTCCTGCTTATGCGTTGCCTCCGACACTGCTGTTACAAGCGGTCATATGCAAGTTCAGCACCTCATTCGACTACAGGATTGTCCTAATAGCCCCACGATGGTCCTTGCGGCTGTGGTACTCCGACCTGCTGCAATTGGCGACACTGGGCCCAATCATTTTGCCCATCAAGTCACATGTATTGCTATTGCAGCAGGGCAGACTATTCCTCCTGGACCCGGAGGGGTTAGCCCGAACACTCTGCTCCTGTTTAGGTAAAGCTACAACACTTGAAGCTATTGGGCAGTAACCTTCATCATTCAGGATGCTCGGAAACGGTTCACCACAAACCAGTACAAAAGCAAATGGGTAAGGTTTTGCTTCTGAGCAAAGGAGAATCAAATTAACCCCCTCACTTGCCCCCTCAATGATGTGCTTCCTTGCTGTCCTTTGTGGCACATCTTGCTCATACAGGGGTTCAGGTGGACACGTGCTGCACTTACTTGGTTGCCATTGGGGTCTACAAAAATACAAATGACAGTCTTAACAGCGGTCAATCCAGTGGTCAAAAACCACCTTAAGGGTCCGTCTGTTATTTTCTCCAGTACAGACCTCACCCAGTCTGGGACCTAAATATAGTCCTAACGGCTCTAGCACACACAGTTTGAACCTATTGCCTCCATAAACATAGACTGTTCAAGACAGTCCTGTTAGTGGCGCTTGCTTCAGCTCGAGAGAATTGGTGTGATACAGGTGCTGTCGGCAGCCGCATTGTTCACTGTATTTCACAGGGATAAAGTGATGCTCAGAACGCATCCCAAGTTCCTCCCAAAGATCCTTTCACCTTTTCACTTAAACTAACCAGTGTTTTTCCCAAACACTCTTTCGGAGGCAGAAAACGCATTCCACTCTCTAGATTTACGGAGGGTGCTCAAGTTCTACCACTCGCGTACTAAAGCAGTTAGAAAAGCATAAGCATTATTTGTCACATTTGGTGGCTCTACGACTGGGAATGCAATCGTCCAAGGCGTCTTTATCCAGGTGGATGGTCTTATTCATTGAAGGGGACTACAAAGCACAGAACAAGAGTGTTCCGAAAGTGATTCATGGGCTCCCTCGAAGAGCAAAAGTGACAGCGGTTGCATTCCAAAAGCATGCATCTTGGGAAGTCATCAGCAGAGCGGTTACTTGGACTACCCCATCAGTCTACTGGGGGTAGTAGCAAGCACTACTTTTTGGATACCAGCTCCAGGGCAGATGCAGCATTTGAGCAGGCAGTTCTAAAAAACCTGTTCATGTACTCATAAGCCTTGCAGGACCTCTGCCCCCCAATATAAAGCGTTATGTTGAAATCACCCATTCAGGGTGGAGGAAAGGGGACAAGACGTTGGAGTAATAAAATGTTACTCACCCTAGTGACTACAATACTCCTAGTCCATAGTCCCCTTTCCTCCATTCAACCCACCTTCCATACCCTGTTAAGTTGAACTTACCCTCACTTTCCAAGGACCTCATGTGATTGCGTCTGATGTGCAAAAGGGACTGAGGAATGGTGCCTGAGGGCGGGGCTAGCTCCTGTGCGGTATGCTGAATTTTAAGGGGAAGCTCAATATTTCTCTGCTAAAAGGTTCTGGTCTCTTCCCTGTATCGTGGGACGCCCATACAGGATGGAGGAAAGTGGACTAGAGATTAGGTGTACTGTAGTCACAACAGTGAGTAACATTTTAACTTTCACCTTCACCTAAAGTTTGACAGACATGGTACATATACACAACCAAATGATCAGGTAAAATCACAACCAGAGACAAGGAAACGTACAGATTTTTACAACGTCGTAGGAGACCTGCTTCTCATACCAGGAAGACAGACAGACAGACAGACTAGTGTCGATCTCTTCATCTTCATTCATGTTCAGCATGTTCCTAGGTGAGAAAGGCTTCCACTTCTTTTTACATGATTTTTGGGCAGAACGGAAAAGCAAATGATGAATGATTGGAGCACATGCTACTTAATTTAGGAAAAAGTAGGATATTTTTAGCAAGGAAAAGGGTCGATTTAGGCCTGCATCAATAGCTTTTAGATAATGAGATCTCGGAAATGGGTGTGCAAACACAGCATGATTTAGTGGCTGTCATTAAAGAGACAATTATACCCAAGAATAATGGGAAACTAGCCTGGTTTCTCGGGATGGCTGACTACTATGCACATTTGCCATGGACCATACATTTAAGGATTTTGGTGAAGAGGGTGATTGTAGAGCTGGGCCTTGAAATGTGCAGAGAAATATAATAGTGTACGAGTATGGGGAGTTCAGGTAGCCATTATTTAAGCACAATGCATATTAAATGACTCCCTTCAGCGGTGGTAGCATCTGCCACACTCCGTTCAGAACGTCGCCCGTTCTCCCCGCACATTCCATGCGCCTGAACATGCTGGGCAGCATGACGCAAAGTTGCATTGCTGGGACATCAAGTCGATTAAGGCACATTTGGTGAGACTTTCTATTGAAAGCTACAGGTTGGTCATGCACGTTGGACCGAATTAACCAATTACATATTCATGTAAGGGTAGAGGAGTTGGGGGCCGGAGGGCGGCCGGGGGACGTCTGCAGCGAGATTTGGATGAGTGTCCTCAGCTCCCATACTCCCATAATAAAAGAAAAACTAGTTGAATTCAGGTCGACTATAAGCGCACGACCAAACTGCAGACTTTCAAAAGAAAGTCTTTTAAAGCTTGTATCGCAGTGTTCTTGCTGCAGTTAATTCATTACCCTTCGAACAATGCTTTGTCAAGGCAAAGATGACTCTTCTAGAGCACCCGATTCTAAAATGCTCTACCTGTGTCTATTTAGCCGTCAGCAAATACATCACAAATTAGTCTGAAGTTGGAAATCTCGCCCATAAAGCCAAACTAATGTCCACCTAATGACTACATAAATTGGCACTAGAGCAAAACCTGGTTAGAGATGAATGGGTCTATTTCAACAGCGCGCCGCCGTGCGATTTGCCCATTCAATCATGCGTTCGAGTGACTGAAAGGTTGGAATGCTCATTCTGCTATAGATCCTGCAGTAAAGGCGAGGGAAACCTCTCCTTTCACTCCATTGAGCAGCTTCGGGCACAGCATGTCCTGTTCAGAATGATGGTACAGTAACCCAGCCAGGAGCAAAAAGAGAGGTAACACGAGGGGATGCGCGTTCACAGGCAGCTCTCGGCATTTCATACCTCAGATGAGTGCCCTAGGCTAGGAGGACATCTGCGAGAAGCCACTGGTGATTTAATATCATCAGATGTTCACTGAAGCAAGGTTCTGGAGAATCGCAGCGGTCCAAGCCTCCAGATCTAGCACACCGCATCCTCACAGAATGCCAACTCCACGAGGGTTCAGTGCAGACAAAGCGGCCAATAATTTGGCTTTGCCAAAGGAAACTCGCTCGGCCACAGGTTGCGTTCCAGGGACCACAGCTGTGGCCTGAATGGCTGAATGAATACAGCCACGGCGGAGGAGTGCAGCATCTGCTACCTGGCCCAGTCCGTGTGCCTTTCAGGAAGCACTGCCCATATCAATAACCGTATAATGAATGTTTCTCACAGCCTCGATAAAAAGCTTAGTTTCACTGTACCCACAGCCAGCTAGTTCAAGATTGTCCAACCCAACATGAGGCTTCCGCTTCATTACACGTGCCTCTCTGATAAGCCTAAACATTAATGCATACTTCTTTTTAACTTGGAAATGTTTTTTGCTTTAAGATTATAACTTTAATTGTAACACTTTAAAAAGCACTGACGTTTACATTTGGCATTGTAGTTATAACAAATCATATAACGGTATCCACCCACAGTCCCCACACGATTGTGTGTTTAAGGTGTGATGATTGTGGGTACCTGACTTGTTGAACCAGTACATTATTTGGGTAGTCTAGTTTGAGGAAAGGTGTGCTGAAGGTAGGGGGCTTAGTACTCTCCGATATTTCCAATGTACACACCGTGTATTGGGTAGTGGACGTTTCGCTCATAATCCATTGCAAAATGTCCTTTGCAATGCATGGAGAGTGAAAGGGGGCAGAATGAGCCAGTTGGGAAGGTAGTGGGGTAAGGTGTAAGTGAAGTGGGGCCGAGTGGATTAGGGAGTGAAAGGGAGGAAGGCACATGGAAAGATATGCGTAGGAAGCAACGTAGGGCAATTCAAATTCATGTCGAAACAGTATTTCAGGCTCTGGTTTCAAGGGTCTTCCCCCCACCCCCCACCCTAGTTATGTGAGTAGGGAGAAGGTTGGAGGGGTGGGATTTTGGGGTCTTTCTAGAGGCAGTGGAGTGATAGGAAGGTTGGTGAGTGGAGGTATAGAGTGATATTAAACCCATTTCACAACTCCCGTTCTGACAGAATCTCCTTGCAATGGGAGTTGTGAAATGGATTTGTTTCAAGAAGACCACATAGGAACATTTCCATGGCATAACACCAATTTATATTTAACTTGTATCAGGAACAGCAAACCTGATCTCAAACTGAGGGAAATGCAGCTGTTCCGTGTTATGTATTTATGGTACCTTCGTAACTCCAAAAACATGTGTACAGAAGGATATGCATAGGAAGCAACTAGGGGCAATTCAACTTCCTGTCTTCCTGTCCTTTCAAGGCAGGAAAAATGCCATGAATTCTCCAGCGGAGGTCAATGGAATCAGTCTATAGAAGGTGATCACAGGCTAACAGGCTATCCTGACATCACACTCCCATAAATTCTGGGGTCATTAACAGTGGCATTGTTGAGGCTTTGTTTACTTTAGTTTCTTGGTATCCAAAAGCAGGCATAACCCACTAACTTCACTGTTAGTTCCTAAGGTTCTTTCAACACTCAGGAGCCTTGTGATGGATTTAGCTTGCAGGGAAGGACTTCAATGTTTCTCCTCCGTCCAGTAATTGGGCAACCTCAGTAGAGCAGTGTGTTGTATGTGCTGGGTGTCGTTTTGTTTGGTGATTCGTTTGAAAGTGTAGACCCAGTTGAATCCGGGAATGCTGAGAGGCAAATCAGTGCAATGGGGCACACAACCCTCAGCCCCAATCAGAGTTAAGGGATCCACACTTTACTTGTCATCGTGATGTGGGCTATTGATGGACTAGGGGTCCTGTGACAGGCTGCATAACGCTGGACTGGGTACTTGGTCTTTTAAATTAATTGTGCTGGTGCTCTGCCTTTTACTCTGCATTGATCTCCAGGGGAATCTTTAGGGCACAGACTACTGAAGGAGTCATACAGGCCAGTGCCCAGAAGGGTCTGACCGTTCTGATAGAAGAGCTTAATGTCCTTGGCGAGGTTGTCTCAAAAATGTTCTGTTCTCTGGACGAATTCCTCCTACAGATCATCCTGCAATCAAAGACCCACAACTCAGCTGGTAGCTGTGATGGAAAACAAAACTTCCTTGCTGCAGAGGCACACAGGACATTCTGGAATATCACAGGAGCGTATCCCACCCCATCTTTATGTTGCATATCCAAGTCCAGAGAGTGACCTTCTGAGAGAAATCTGTGTTTTGATACTCTGGTGTCCGCCTTCTGAGGGAGAGTGAGACGGAGTGTTACTGGCATCAGTCATGGACAGCCAGCGGAGCCCCGGTTGTCTCCAGGGTTCATCATTGCTCAATCTTCTTGAGATGGGTAAATCATTACTTAGCAGGACATAGCCGTCAACCGTAGATCTCTGCCTCTTGTGAACACTTGATCACAAAGGGGAAACAGACTTCCTGTTATTTCAGAAGCTAGATTTTGTACCCCATCGTACAACCTCCAGCAGGATTTCTATAGGCGAGGTTGTGTCTAGCTTGGTTGACATTCTAAGATAGATGTCATGTGCCTGGCATAAATGCACAGTTTCCTCAAGGGCCCCCTGTTGTCTCCTGCACTCCATCATGCCAGATTGTGTGAAATATCTTCTCATGCCAGAGGCATATACACTGAACGGGATTACTTTGAAAACCAGGAATAGGTCATTCGACTTGGCACAAAAGCAGAAAGAGGTATAACTTAATAAAGAACTAGGATGTTGTGGTGGGTCAGAAGTAGGAGTCGGACACACTCTGGACTTGGTGACTTTTAGTTAATGAAATTATAAAGAAAAGGCCTATCCCTATTGCTGCCTTACTAAAGTAACTAAAGGTGTCCTTGCAATAAAAACTACATTTTCCACAGGTTATTGCTACTCTTGTAGAATCCCCAAGATGTCTCGGGAACCTCCTTGCAGGGCGTGTCATTTTGGAACCACCCGCCCCATTTCTTTTGGGGGTACCTCGAAAGGATGCTGGTCTCCACTTATGCAGGGTCCATCTTCTCCTCTTCATTATAATAGTCCTCGGTCATGTTATCCAGCTGTTGGAGCGGAGGTGTTCCCCGGGGACTGTTCTGTCAATCCCACAAGTGTTCTCTTCAGACCTCTCCTGATTACTTCTATTCAGGATTTCTTTGCCGACCCCATTATCTTTCTCACATGGTAATGGCATGTCAATTTATTATATTCAATACCCCTGCCAAGTAGGGCCTGGTCGATAGTTCGGCCGCTAGCAGTTGGTGGGGTGTACGGCAGTTCCAGACCATACGCTCAAGCAGCCACCCACCGGTCGCACCACCAGCACTGACTGTGTCTACTTCTTCCTGTTCCATTGTTCAACAGCAGGCTACGGTTGGCAGTTATGGCCTAGCTGTCGGACCACACAGTCCATCCATTACAGGTCATGCCACCACCAGGCATCCACTCTTTCAATTTACCGTACCTCAATCGATAGGTTGAATGGGCTTGTGACATCCGTTGTCAGTTCTCCTACTTCGTTTCACGGTAGATTCACGCTGTCCGTCTTGCACAGTAGATTCACGCTGTCTGTCTTGAACTCTTCGAGCGGGTTTAGCACCTGACCGACTGGGCCTTCTTTCTGCCTTTCCACTGCCCTTTGTTCTCTGCTCAAGAAATCTTTGTTTTCGCTCTCGTGCTTTCTCTCTACAACCTCTCCACCTCACTGTGTCCACGGCCTGTCGACCGTCAAGACTTCTTTTTTTTTGGTAGTCTTGTTTGCCAGCTCTTTCTTCCTTCTTTCCATAGCAAGCTCAAAACCCTTCTCCGGATATCGTTCACCGTATATCGCTGTTTAATATACATAGTTGGGGCTGCCCAAGCGTAACATCTGTCCAGCTGTGGTCAATTGGAGTAACACTCTTCATGCTTGATCATAGCATTCTTAAATTGTTCTTAGTCCATGTATTTATTGTATCAAGATAGACACTTTACAATACCACATGGTTTGGTAGTTTTTGATACGTAAAGGAGGTTTGGGAGTTGTGATTACCCTATGGGTTTGGGATTTAAAGGGACAGTTTCCCAGACCTATGTCGTCCTCCCTATCCTCAGGGAAAGGGACTCCCCTCCAGGTAGAAGTGCCTGGATTTATGTGATTTTACCGAAAACATTTCTTATTTGGGGGAGCCCACCAGTTCCCCTATTTTTAAAACACCCTATCTCCCTGTCCACCCGTTTTAAACCCTTAGCTCACCCCTAAAATATATATATATTTGAAGCTTGTGGAATCTGCTTAGGTCACATGCTGTGCATAGGCCGACATCTAGTGGAAGCTGCAGAGTATTAGTTTGTTTTTCGAAACTCAAAAATGGGCGTCGACACAGGGCGTGCCAGTAATACTATCCCTAGTGTGACATCCACTGTACCCATGATCCCTCACACGTGTAGGACCCTCAGATTGTTTTTTCCTGCCATACTTGACGGAAGCATTCCGTGGAGTTCCCTGGCATTCAGCCATATCTTGCTAAAAATCAATAATATTTCCCAGTTTCTTCCACTCCCACGTTGAATCATCGAGGTTCGAAGTTGGACACCGACCCGGAGAAGAAACAACCGTTGAGAGCTGCACGACGGACTTTGGGCATCGGAAGGCCGCTGGCCTCAGCCGGGCCTTGGAAGGCCTCTGGCCTCGGCCCTGCAAGTCGGGAGAGTGGGTGGTGGTAACATACTCTACACTCGTATTTTCCTACACACACTAGCCCGCTGCCACAGGGTGCGTATTGATGGTACCCCTTTCAAATTCTGCCCCAAGTACAACAGCAAGTATCCTTGTGTTGACAAACACGCCACCTGTAACCTCTGCTTGCCGAGGGATCACCCCGAGGTGAACTGCAGTGTGTGTAGCCGGTTCAAGGCTAAGACACTTAAGGACCGCTCGACCAAACGTTGGACCCACCACGCCAGGCAACGCGAGGCCATGGAAGCGGAGGGCACCTTCAGTGATGGCAGCGACGCTGTACTTTCAGACAGCGAGGGCAGCGAGGTGTCGAAAGACGCCCAAGCGCAAGTCCCCGACCTCGGAAGGCTGTCCGGCAGGGCAGTTATGGGGAACACACCCGGCGACACAAGCGCTACCCACACCACTTCCACACCTAAGCACCCGAAGTCCAACCGAAAGAGGCGCACAAAGAGCGGTCCACCGAATCTGTGTCCTCTGGGTGTTCTCGGTCAACATCACCTCACGACACCAGGCAACCATCCACAGTTGCCAAAAGTGCCTCACTCGCCAAAGTCATGGAGGTACGCTCGTCAGAAGATGAAACCGACCGCCAGCCCCAGGCCGTTCACCAAGAGTCGACGTCAGCAGACCGTTTGTCGGCTGCTTCCGTATCCCAACGTCCTCACTCTAAGGAAAGGGACACTACCCCCGAATCTCGATGCCAGGCATCACAAAGCTCTAAGAGGGTGAAAACACCAGGAAAACGCTCTTCCACTCATGGGGAAGGAGTGACACAGCAGAAGAAACCATCTCACCCTTCTTCTGCACCACAATTACATAAAGACAGTTCTAAGTCTTCTGATAAACACTAGTCAAGACCCCTGCACAAGCCCATAGGCCCAGTCAAGTCATAGAAGGGGAACCCTCTCAAGAAAGGGTCATTCCCAGCTCCAAAAAATGGACCAGTGAGGATATAGACAGGGTTATGTCTAGAATGTTCTCCCTAGCAGACTTCTACTCCAAGAATCCAGAACACTTCCTCTCCTATACCCCTGATGGTGCTACTCCCTCAGGGTCTGGGGACCCACAGCCCCCTGGTAAGAAACCTCGGTTTGAGACCCCAATGCAAGGTCGGTCTTCAGACCCTTTTTACATCCAGCCTTACGCCCAGTATAGTTAGGAATCCACTACAGGATGAGGATCCAGACTTGGTAACGTTGGACGACCAAACTGGGGTGGACTATTATGGGGATGACGAGGACCAAGAGGAGGAGGAAGATGACCCAGAAGTCTACAGAATAGACTCCCCAGTAGACCAAGAACCTAAAGTTACCGACTCTCCAGTTGACAACCAGCCCCTCCTAAATGAGGTCTTGACTAGAGCGGCAGAACACTTCCGCATAGACACTCAAGGGGCACAGGAGGAGAGGGACTTTGCTGAGGAACTAGTAGGAGAAAAGAAACCCATTGCTCAGGCCATTCCAATTCTCAAGTCCATTCAACAGAGAATTGATCCTTCCCTTCTCAATCCTAACCTCACCAGGGCAGTAAACCCCAGAGTTGAGAAATTGTTCAGGGCAGCCCAATCAGACCCGCTTTACATAAGGGGGCAACTGAAGCCTGACTCCCTGGTAATTACTAATACCCGGAAAAGGGCGGGAACGCCTCTATCATTATTTGAGGCTCCCCCCGACAAGGAGAGCAAGAAAATCTACGGGTTGGGAAGGAAGGTAGCCTCCACTTCCGCTTACCAGGCAAGGATTGCCAACTCCAACACTCTGCTGGCTAGTTACAACTGCCACCAGTGGGAGCAAGTAGCTGCCCTCATCGACTCCGCACCGGAACCCTTAAAGGGCCAGTTGGCCCAGGTTGCGTCGGAGGGGAGAGTTGCAACCTTTGATGCCGCAGATAACGCCGGTAGGCTAATAGCAGAGGGCACTGTCATTAAGAGGCATGCTTGGTTAAGACAGTCAGGGTTTAAACCCGAGACACAAGCATCCCTAATCGACATGCCGGTGGAGCCTAATCTACTGTTTGGCAAAGCGGTAGAGGACGCATTAAAGAATGCCAAAGATGAGTATGAGACTCTGAAATCCCTGGGACAGTTGACCAACAAGCCCCCTAATCAAAGAGGCAATAGTAATTTTCGTCGTTCACGCGGCCAAAATTCACAAAGAGGCTCCAACTATTCACATGGGCAGGTACATCATGAGGTAACAACCAGCAGTCTACCCAGAGTTACAGCAGAGGAAACAAGAGGGGCCGTGGTAAGAGTAGAGTCAGCCAACGCATTACCAACTTCACCCAAGCTTGGGAAGGGATCACATCAGACAGATGGGTGCTGTCCACAGTGTCTGCAGGATACTGCATAGAACTACTCGAGCGTCCCCGAACCCACGTTCCACATAAAAAAAAAACATTCCTCAGACCACCAGAAGATCCTCCTCGTCCCGGGCAACCAGGTAAATAAGGGTATTTATTCAACTTACTTTCTTGTGCCAAAAAAAGATCTGACAATGCGCCCAGTATTAGACGTACGCCCTGCAAATAAGTATGTCAAGCCCCAAAGGTTTTGCATGATTACTCTCCAAGAGGTAATCCCCCTCCTAAAAAGGGGGATTACATGGCAACATTTGACATGAAAGATGCCTATTTTCATATTTCCATGTTCCCAGCGCACAGAAGATTCTTGTGCTTCAAGGTGGACAGTCGGCACTTCCATTTCAAGGTGCTGCCCTTCGGTATAGCCTTGGCTCCAAGGGTATTCACCAAAGTACTGGCGGTGGCGGGGAGGCAATCCCAGTGTACCCTTACCTGGACGACTGGCTCATCACGGGGGAGACCCCAGTAATTTGCAGATCAAACATTCAAAGAACGATCAACCTCTTCGAATTGGGTTTCTCCATAAACGAGAAAAAATCAAGCCTGGTGCCAAGCGCCTCCAAACAGTTCCTAGGAGCTGTCCTAGACACTCGAGGGGTTGGCCTTTCCATTAGAGGAAAGAATTCGGAATCTACTACTGCAAATTCCTCTTATCAGCCCGGTCTCCAGATAAGGGTGCGCATAGCGATGCGTTTGCTAGGCATGATGGCGTCATGTATTTACCTGGTCCTCCACGCGCGCCTGCATCCCATGCAAGGATGGTTGGCGAAACAGTGGACTCAGGCAAGTGGTCAGTGGAACGATCTAGTGGTCGTTTTGCCAACACTTGTACAAAGTCTTCACTGGTGGACAAGAGAGAACCTGTCAAAGGGGAAACCCTTTTACGATCCAGAGGTATAGGCTGTAGTCACTACGGACGCATCCCTATCAGGGTGGGGAGCACACCTCCTTCACCACACAGCTCAGGGGCTCTGGTCTCACACAGTGGCCAAGAATCATATCAGTCAGCTAGAGCTTCTGGCAGTATTCAGAGCGCTTCAAGCGTTCGAGACCACCTGTTGAACCTGTAAGTGCAGATCCTGACAGACAGCACAACAGCAATGTTTTACCTAAACAAACAGGAAGGGAGACTCGTTCGCCAAATCTGTCCAAGATTGCCCAGAAAATTTTGGAGATGGGCACTCAGACGGAACATTTATCTATCATCTCAACGTGTTCCAGAGGATCTCAATTAGCTAGCAGACCCTTTAAGCAGAGATCCCCTCCCAAGAGAACACGAATGGTGTCTACTCAGAGAAGTCGTACAAGACATCTTCTCACAGTGGGGTTTCCCCACTACAGACCTATTCGCCACAAGCAAAAACAGGCAATGCCCAGATTTCGCATCCAGGTTCCCCCAGCCAGACTCCAAGGGGAACGCCATGTGGATGAACTGGTCAGGAATGTTTGCCTACGCTTTTCCACCAACCCCTCTCATGGGGAAAGTGGTCAACAAGATGCACAGGGAATCGATGACACTCGTCCTAGTTGCTCCCATGTGGGCGAGGCAACCGTGGTTCCCACAACTACGCAGTCTAGCGGTGTGCAAACCCATCAGACTCCCGTGCTGCTACAACCTACTGTCACAGCACCAAGTACAAACAGTGCTCTCTCAACCCAACTCAATGAACCTGGCAGCATGGCTCCTGAAGTCATAGAGTTTGGACATCTCAACTTACCACAGAGATGTATGGACATCCTAAAGGAATCTAGGAAACCTAACACAAGGCACTCTTACTTTGATAAATGGAAATGATTTGTTATCTGGTGCCAGAATAAGCAAATCAACCCAGTTGATTGCACTCCTTCCAATATTGTCACTTACATGCTCCACCTGCCGGATGCAGGCCTGGTATTTAAGTCACTAAAGGTACATCTGGCAGCGCTGTTAACCTACACCACTTCCCACAACAAGGTTTCGTGGTGGAAAGTACCAGTGGATAAAACCTTCATGGAAGGGGTAAAGAGACTCGGTAAAGAGACTCCACCCTCCAATTTCTAACCCACCACCTGGTTGTAACCTTAATGTGATGCTTGCTAAGCTCATGGGCCCACCATTTGAACCCATGCATAAAGCCAGTCTCAAACACCTGACCTATAAAACTGCTTTCTTAGTAGCCATTACATCCATAAGAAGGGTCAGTGAAATTCAGGTTCTGTCATTGCAGGATCCTTTCTTTACTGTTCACAAGGATAAACTGGTTCTACGAATACACCCTAGGTTCTCACCTAAGTTTATTTCTAAATTCCACGTTAACCAGTCCATCGAGCTTCCAGCCTTCTTCCAAGAACCCAAAAACTCTGCTGAGGTGAAACTACACACTCTAGATGTGCGAAGAGCGGTCCTCTACTATGTAGACAAGACCAGACCACTAAGGAAAACAGACCAACTGTTTGTCTCTGTAGCTACAGGCAGAGAAGGAGATTGCGTCTCTAAAGGTGCCATCTCCAAATGGATAGTCAATTGTATCTAACTACGTTACTCCCTTTCTGAAAAGACTCTGCCTTTTATACCAAGAGCCCACTCTACAAGAGGCATTGGGGCCACACTGGATTTCACTGCAAATGTACCCCATGACACCATTTGCAAAGCAGCTACTTGGATCTCTATTTGCACTTTTACTCAGCACTACTGCATTGACACTCATTCCAAGACAGATACTCAAGTGGGACAAGCAGTTCTAAGACATCTGTTTGCTCAGGACCCTGCTCACATCCCACCTCCTTCTTCTAACACTGCTCGCTAATCTATGCACAGCATGTGATCTAAGCAGATTCCACAAGCCTCACAAGGGATACATTACTCACCGTAATTATATTTCTGATGCTTGTATCTGCTTAGATTAACATGCGACCCGCCCTTCCTCCCCTCTGAGAGAAGGCGCATGGATGCTTGTAGTCTTATCTTCCTATCTATCTGCTTGGATAATCTGTACTCGCGCTACTCCTCATGCTACCTCATGTCAGAAAAAATACAATCTGAGGGTCCTACACGTGTGAGGGATAATGGGTACAGTGCACGTCCTGTGTCGACGCCTATTTTCGAGTTTCGAAAAACACACTGTAATACTCTGCAGCTTCCACTAGATGTCGGCCTATGCACAGCTTGTGAATCTAAGCAGATACAGAATACAAGCATCAGAAATATGATTACGGTGAGTAATGTATCATATATATATATATATTTTATTAAAAAAATCGATATTCCTTTTTTTTTGGGTTAACAAATCATTCTGTTATTTTTTCGTTAAAATCACTGGATACCGAAGTGATGCCATCTAAAGAATCGTCACAACGTACACCTTCTAATGAATTACGTTCTCCCATGGAATCCTCACCTAGGATATCCATCTCCCAGCACAGCTGCTCTCCTGAAACTGTTCCACCACACGGGGCATAGCGCTGCTACACTCCACAAATCTATGCGTCCTGTGCCGAACATGTCGGGGCCATTGTATATTGAGGTACATCGCCCTGTTAGCTTAGTTCTTTGTTCTGCACACTCTGCTTGCTTCAGGAACACTTGAAATGTTTTGATGGCTTTGCAATGCAGAATCAATCGAAGGCCTCAGGAGTTAAATCCTGCATCAACTGCAAATGCCAGATCTCTGTTTTTGACCCGATAGAATTTGTTTCTACTGCCTGGGGAATGGAGTGACCCGCAAGTTTGCCGGCCGTATCAATCAATGTACCTAAAGGCGCTTTGGGAGAGGGCTGCTAAATGATTTACCATTTTTCAGAAGGAAAAAGGCAACAGACTTGTTCGAGGGTGCCAAGCGCCAAACCGAAGATCATTCTTTGTTCTCTGTAAGAAGTCCCGCTCTCCAGGCACCATTCTTCATCCTCCAAGAAGAGAAATCATTGATCAGGGATTTATTTTAGGGAAAAAGTGCCATTGGTAACTTTTACAACCCAATCCTACACGCCGTAAGAAAGGGCAGCCTTTCGGCTTAAGATGTTGAGACATCTTTGCCAGGTCCTTGATGTTGCTAGAGTCAGCCTCGCTCGGGTTAGCTGGCAGAGACCCTGCAAAGATCCTTATCTCACACCTATGGGCTCGGCCACAGCAGTTGTTGGTCAGGACTCAACAATAAGCCACACACTGCCATCTCTAAGCCGGTCTTTTGGTACTAGCTCCATGCTCCATCTCACCTTTTAGGCTCCTGAAGAATATTCCCTGCTACCCAGAGGTGAATTCATGACAGAAATTGGTGGCATTTTTGATGCAGATGGTGAGCCCATCCCCTTTGGGCTAGAATCCCTGTGACTGAGAGGTGTCAGGGATTTTGAAGAATCAATTAATAGTGCAAAGTGCTTAGTTGAAAGACACTGCTCTCTAGGAGGCAAGTGGTTTGGACACAGCCCCAGTACTGCCGGTATTTCTTCCCCAGTTACTGTGAGACCTGAGACATATTTCCAACTTCTAATAGCTCGTTGTTGGAGACTTTAGGGTTGTCGTCACCCCTGTCCTGCAATTGTGGACCAAGCCTGCTTTGATCCTGACCGTGGACCGGGATTTAGTGAAGAAGCACAGGCTGGCACCTTCGGCCTTGCACTCCTCGCATACCTTCCCTTGGAGCTTGATGGACCAGGCTGCCAAGGCAGGCCTCAAAAGGTTGACCTTCCTCTGTTTACCCCCTGACAGGCTGTCTGGGCCTAAGGGCCTCCTGCACATTGCCTAAGATTTCCTTTGGTCTCTGGTCCGCAGCTTCTGTGGCTGCAGAGCACCTTCCTGTGGGAGATGTCAGAGAGGGCTTTGACGCCCTGGTCGATGATGGCAAGCAGCCGTCTCACCATATTCTGCCGTCAAGCCCGGATCTGGCCCACTTTGTGGCAAGTTCCTTGACTACAGGAATGATGTTGAGCAGGTACTCCTAGTTGACCACGGATTTCACCCCAGACGTCCAAAATAAACTCTTGGACATGCTGTTTGACAGCAGCAACCTGCTTGGGTCGAAGGCCAATGAGTCTCTCCAAAAGTTTATTTATTTTTGTATCAGGGCACACAACATAGACACAGGAACCGGGACACACCAGCTACGAGACAACGTTTAACATACATGATTCAGACAAGGGTTGACCAAAGTGAGTTGAGGTTCATTTATCAGATTAGTAAGGTTTTGACTCTGTTCCGAAAAGTGCTGTAGGAGGTCTCATGTCTGATGGTCAATGGGAGATCATTCCATATGGTAGCCGCCATTGTATGGAATGCTGCGCCTATGCCGTTGGTTTTCTTGAACTTGGTGGTTTCTAGCTGTCCTTGAGTTTGGGATCGAAGCGCCCGCCTTGGTACATACATGGTCAATTTGGCTTTTAGGTAGGCAGGGGCTGTGTCATAGATACAGCGGTGAGACCGAGTCAGTGTTTTAAATTTAATTCTGTCCTCTATTGTTAACCAATGGAGATTTCTTCTGTCATTGCTCATGTGGTCGGATTTCCTTTTGCCTTTTATGATTCTTACTGTGCGATTCTGGATTTTCTGACATTTAGCAATATGGCCTCCAACAATAGGGCGTTTCCATAATCTAATCTAGACAAAATAGTTGCTCTGGCAACTGTAGAACTGTTCGCTTCACTCCGGTATGGCCGGATTTTGTGAAGAAATCGTAAGTAATAAGAGCAGTTTTTGTTTAGCTGCGTTACATGTGCCTCTGCACTTAGGGAAGCCTCCAAGTAGATCCTTAGAGTCTTAACTTTATTGACTATTTTTATCTGGTCATTGTTTATCTGCAAGAACTCCTATTGTCGACTTCATTTAGTTCTGGCTTGGTTGCTTGCGAAGATCATCAATTCCGTTTCCGTGGTAGACAAAACCAATTGTTGGTCATCCATGTTTCGATCGTTTTATATAGATCCTTAACCTTTGCACTATCTTGTGCATGGTCTCCGCTTAGCTTGATGATGAGCTGCGTATTATCGGCGTAGTTTGTAAAACATACGCACATTTCTTTTTCGTTTTTTTTTTCTTTTTTTTTAAGGGTCAAACAGAGGAATCTTATATATAAATTGAAAAGGAGCGACAGGCTCGCTCCCTGCGGTACACCGCGGCTCATTATTTCTTCAAAGGAGAAATTGACCTCCCCCAATGTACCCTTGATTTTCCATTAGAGAGAAAAGATGTTAACCAATCTATAGCTTGTGGGGAGCAGTTTGCTCCCTTCCCCAGTGCTTGTTTAAGTTGTTCGTGATTCGGCAAGTCAAAGGCTGCACTGAGATCCAGTAGGATGAGTAGACCTGCTTTCCCATCTTCAACAATACTTTGCATCTGAGATTGGAGGTCGATCATAGCTGTCTACGTGCTGTGTGCAGCACGAAAGCCTGATTGGTGGTTATGGAGTTCTGGTCCTTGTGGACGACTGCCCAATCCTTGGGATTGGCAGTTCACCAACAGCCGCTGTCCCACCGAGTAGGGGTAATGCAGCTCAACCAGCAGTAGTGGCAGAGGTGCACCAAGAGATGGCCTGTCTGCCCGGTCCTCACCACAGCAGTCCCAGATGTGAAGCCCTTGTGAAACAGACTTCCGCCATACAACTTCTGTGTGTGGTGGTTGAGGATCTCTTTGTTCGTCAAGGAATGTTATGTCTCCACATCCGAGGTCTGGGCCTTACAATTTGTTCACCAGGGATTTTGCCTCCACTTTGCTCAGCACCCTTCAGGCCACCCTCCCTCCAGCCAATACTGGTCTCCAGACCCACACCTTTTTGGAGGAGGTTAATCAGCTTTTGACAATAGGTGCTATAGAAGTGGTTCCCCATTCAGAATGAGGCAAAGGCTGTGAGTCAGTCTATTTTCTGGTGCCAAAGGAGTATGGGGGCTTGTGTCCTATTTTGGAATTTAAAACTAATGTACATGTACCTGTGTAAGGACAAGTTCAAGATGGTTACCCTTTCTCAAATCCTTCAGGCCTTCGAGATGTAGGACAAGCTATCATTGGATCACAAGGATGCCAACTTCAATGCCTCATCACCTGCGACACAGGAAGTGCCTGCGATACATAGTAGGCCATTGCCACTATCAGTTCATAGTCCTGCTGTTTGCTCTTTATTTGGCACCCTGGGTCTTTGCCAAACTGTTGGCATCTGGTTTATCACTAGAGGGCATTCATATCTTTCCTTACTTGGATGACTGGCCTGTCTGACCTTGCTCTCCAGCCCGGTTGTCGGTTCATCCCTTCTGTACCTGCAGTCTGTTGAACAGTGTGGGCTTCTCTCTGAACTTCAAGAAGTCTCAGGTTTCACCATCACAGTCCATCTGATTTATAGGGATTTTCTTGGACGTTCCCCTGTGTGAGGCCTTCCTGCCCGATGATAGAGTAGCGAACATCTCCAAGAAGGTCCATGTCCTCAATAGAAGGATAAAGTTCCGGCCCTTGCCTTCCTACACTTGCTAGGGTACATGGCTACTTGCATACTTAGAGTCAGAGGCCCTGCAGCTCACAGGTTTTCTTCAGTGGCTCATTGGTTGTCCGTGGTTTCAGTTTCAGGGGTACACTTCAGACCTCCTACAGGTCTCAGCGAGAGTGTCCAATACACCTCACATTGTTGTCCCTGCAAGGAAACCTGCTGAAAGGGGGTGTTGCTTCAGCAACCGTGGCCCCAACTGACAATATTCACGGATGCATGAAGGTGGTGGTGCTTGCCTACAAGATCGAACTTTTTTCCTCATCATAGACACATCAATTTACTGGAGTAGGTAGCAATCAGGCTTTCCTCTGGTTGCATTTCTTCCTTCGGTACAGGGCAGGAATATGAAAATTCTGATGGACAACACAATAGCGATGCACTACTCCAACAAATGAGGTAGAGGAGTTTCCTTGCCTCTGTGCAGAGAAGCATTGTGACTGTGGTTCTGGAGAATGAGGTGTCTCAGCATGCCTCGCTGAAACACACCCTCTCTCGAATGGGCTTTCTGTCAGGAAGTTCTGGAGGATCGAAATACAATAGGGTCGAATCAAAAGGGCCGAAAACAAAAGGGTTGATTATTATTTATTTTTTTATTTATTTTTTTGGGGTCCCCCCATACCCCTTTTTTTGTGGTAAAAAAACATTTTTTTCCTATACAGAAACCCAAAAAAAATATACATTTAAAAAAAGAAATTCGACCCTTTTGTTTCGAGTCTTATTGACTCGACCCTATGGCATTCGATCCTGTTCCAATAACTGGATACAATGTAGTACAAATACCAAGGTGTGGTAGGCAAAACAGTAATATACAGAGAGAGGGACGGTACATTGAAACAAGATACATTGTTGAACTATACAGTTATGGGTGCAGTGGTCGAAAGGAGGATAAGAAATATACTGCATCTCCTGAAAGTTGAGCCAATTTTATACATGAGTCCTGAATCGGGAACATGAAGGTTCTACTCTTAGATCTGTGGGTAAGGGAGTTCATAGTTTGGATGCTAGGACAGGGAAGCTACTGCCCCAGATTTTTGTAAGTTAAATCTCGGGACTCTAAGGCAATGTAGTTGAGCGGCTTTGGTAGGCCGGTCAGATGGATTTTTGGGGAATCTATCTGCCAGATATTTAGGCACTGAGTTGGGCAGGCACTTGTGAGTAAGGGTGAGAGTTTTGAAGGAGATTCTGTTCTTGAGCAAGAGCCAGTGGGCATTACGTCTAGTTTCTGTTTTCGATATATTGAAGGCAGATCTGAGCGCATTACTTTGCAATGCTTGAAGTTTGTTCAGGTTATTCTTATTAGTACCTATGTAAAGTGTGTTGCAGTAATCCAATTTGGATAAGATAAGTTCTCTAGCTAGAGTGGAGCAGCTTGTTGTTGAAAGGAAATGTCTGCTGGTGTTTGAGCTTTCAGTTACAGGCTGTAACGGAGGCTGTCGCATTTACTTGCTTGGTCAAGGATAAGGAACAGTCGAGATAAAATCCTAATGTCTTGACTTCCTTGGAGACTAGGAAATTAATACCATTGATATTAAAGGATCTGTATCTGGTATCAAGTTTACGTCTGGCTTGGGAGCCCGTAAGAAGTAATTCTGTCTTTTCATCATTGAGGCAGAGGCCATGGGTGGCCATCCATGCCTGAATGATGAGGTATATTTTGTTTAGTAGTTTTATGCCCAGGTCGTAGTTACCAGTGATGGGAATGAGGACTTAGGTGTCATCTGCATAATTAGTGTAGGTGACACCCAAGTGGTCCAGGTCATTGAACAAGGGCTTGGTAAAAATATTGTACATTGTGGGAATGACACAGGACCCTTGTGGAACTCACAGGTTACTGCTGCTGGATCTGCTGAAGCTGTAGGAGAGAAGACTCTCATTGTCATTGTTCTCCTTTCAAGGAAGGATTGTATCCAGGTTGTAGCTTTGTCTGAGAAGTGGGCTGATGAGGTAAGCTGGTTACACAAGACTTCATGGCTGACAAGGTCAACAGCAGCTGATAAAGAAGGAGAGATATATTACCTTTGTCTTTTTGCTCATCTATTTGGGTTTTTAGATCTAATAGTGTAGTTTCAGAGCTGTGTCTAGGTCTAAACCCAGATTGCCGCAGGCCCAGAAGATTCTTGGTCTCTAGATGTGCTTGTATTTGTAAATATGCAGCCCTGTCTAGAATCTTGAGCAAAAATGGCACAGTAGTGATAGGTCTGTAATTTGTAGGGATGTCAGGATCAAGGTTTGGTTTTTTTAACAGCGGAAGGGCCCAGTCGTCCTTCAAGTTAGTTGGGATTGTGCTGGTTTCGAATGAGGCGTTTATGAATGTGGTAATAGTTGGTGCAAGTTCTTTGATGATGTCAGCAGGGCAAATGTCGCCCTGACAGCGTGAAGGTTTGAGGCTTGATATTATATTTTCAACCTCTTTAATGGACAGAGGAGTGAAGTTAAATGGGTTACCAGGTTTAGAAGTAGAAAGTTCAAGTTTAGGTGGGGCAAGATCGGAGGCAAAACTGAGTTTTTTTTCTTTTCAGTTTTGGATTGTAGCATCGATATTTTATCTAGTAGTGCTGCTTGTATTTTAGTACACCAGGCCTTGTCTGTAGAGCAGTTTTTGGTGGGGGGTGTGGGTGACTCGAGCTCTCTAAGGATAGTAAACAGCTCTCTAGTGCCGGATTTGGCATTGGTTATTCTCTTATATGTGTCACTTTTGGATTGAAGGGTGGCAGACTTGTAGCAGTTGGAAGTTTTTGCAAATAGGTCTTTGTTGCTGTCTCAAGGAAGGTTTTTCCGAGCTGTTTCTGCTCTGCTCTTGTTATTGCGTAAAGTTTTGAGACTCTGGGTAATCCAAGAATTAAGGTGTGCCTGAGGATTGGCTTTACGCAGTTTCAAAGGAGCTAAAGTGTCGATGGCTTGGTTAAGTGTTGAATTGTAAAGATCTACAAATGTTGAGCGGTCCAGTTTAGTAGTCGGATAGTTAAGGATAGGTCGTATAAGCGGTAATAGATTCTCTGTTGTAATATTCTTTTTGTTCCTGGTTAGTGCCTGTGGTGCTATACCAGGAGGCTGGTTTAGATGATTTCTAGACTGTAAGGTGAATGAGACAAAGTGTTGGTATGCCCAGGCACGTGGTGCGTTGGTGAGGATATTTATATCACAATTAAGGTCAGCAATCCATTGTAAGATTCCTCATTTATTATGTGTAGGCTTGGTGATGCGCTGGGCAAAGCCTAGTTCTGCTATTGAGTTGGCAATAGTGGTGGCAGTGTTAGCATTTGTATCTAAGAAGCTTAGATTGAAATCACCAAGGAGTAATGTTTGTGAGCCAGGTTTAGTATTAGTAGAGAGGAGTTGAGATATCTTCGGCTAAGGTCGGGATTAGACCCGGAGATCTGTATAATAGATCAATTTTGAAACTGCGTGAAGCTGAAAGTGGTAGCTTCACGGACAATAGTTCAGCTGAGGCGAAAGGGAGGTGAGGTATGGCTCTTAGTCCTAGGTGAGTCTTGGATATAATTGCTACTTCCCCACCTTTGGAAGTTTCTCTGTCGAGTCTAGTGATGGTGCAGTTATCTGGAATGGCTAAAGATAGTGTAGGACCAGTTGCAGTATGTAGCCAGGTCCCTGTTATGGCCAGGAAGCCAAACTGATTAGCGATAAGGTCAGCAATGTCTAACGCGTGTGCCATTAAAGATCTGGCGTGGATGAGTGCTCCTTTGATCGAACGTTATGATTATTAGGTTTATAATGTGGCACTGTCGTGTTGGATGAACAGGAAGGGTCAAGTCTAACTGTATTTGTGGAGGTGTTCAAAGTGTTTTTCTTGATGGCAACAGTGGGCTCAGACTTAAATGTTGTGTATTAAGCTGTTTTTAGCATGCATGGAATGGTGGGAATGTTAGGGTGGAACATTGGGTAAGCATTCTGCAAAGGAATGTTTGGGGTTGTGGTAGGCTATTGGGGAAGGATCTTGTCAAGGATGATTGGGGTTCTTTATGTTTACTTGTACCTTGAGAATAAATGGACATTGCATCAGGTACCCATGGTGTGAGGAGTCGTCATCACATTAAGTTTGATTAGAGCTCTATCAATAGAGGTTGGTAGGAGGGTCTGCCCAAATCTTGAAACTAGTCTAAGGTTTCGGATTGTTGGAGGACATGGTTGGTTGGGAACAGGTTTGGTGGCAAAGCGATAGATCCATTGGATAGGTGTAAGGCTATTGGCGCTGTTTACCGATGGCGAGATCTGTGGTGAGCAGGATAGTAGGAGGTGGGTAGGTGCTATGGAGTTGTGGTGCGGTAGAGAAGTGGACATGGATATAGATGTTATTCTTCCTAGATGAGGTGGCATGGTCGTGGATAGGTTACATAGTTGTCCAGTTATTATTTATACCCGGCAAGTCTAATGGGAGTAGGAGTATCGTGGTTAGGGTAGCCAATGTCAGTTATTTGAGCAGGTTGGTTAAGTAAGGGTGTAACATTGTACATAGGCATGACTGGCAGGTTATGTCTCTACACTGGTAATTGTCCGCTGCGGATAGGTGGCTGCTGGTAATATAATGAAGGTAGTCCAGGTATATCTTGCGGATAGGTCGGTGAGTACTCAAAGGACGCAAGACTAGTATGTAGAGATTTTAAAAAATGGCTAGAAACCTAGTTAATCTCATGGGCTTTTCGTATGCCGGTTAGATTAGGCTATAGCTGGATGGCTGAGAAGCAGATAGCAGGCTGTGGGCTAATATCTAGGCTACTGTTCTAAGGTAGAGAACCAGGGGCGTTGCTAGGGGGGGGGCTAAGGGGGCTATAGCCCCTGGTCTTTTGGTTGTAGCCCCGGATAGAATCTCAGGAGCTACAGCCAAAAGATTAGCTAGCCCCCAGTCCCAACAGGTCCGACATCAGCTTAGCCCCGGGTCTTTTCCAGACCCAGCAACTCCCATGTAGAGAACTACAGGTGCGACATGAGGCAAGTTTACAGTAATTTGTGTAATAATGGGCAATGCTAGCAGATTAGGCATATTTCAAACAATGCAGATATGAGTAAAAAAAGGGCGTAATGCAGGAATAGGCAGCATGCAGTATACATGAGGAAAGGACAGCAATACAGGCAAACAGCAGAAAGTCTTCTACATGGGAAAAGGTGTGATAGCATTTTGCAGGGATTCACATCAATAAGGTATGAGACATGCGAGTAGGGGATATACATTGAAGACGTCAGTCCGTACGGTGTGCACGGTACTCGCGGTCAGGTTAGGCAGAGGAGGTAACACGGTAATGCAAGATAGACCATCCCGATGTTGGCGGCAAGTGAGTGCGCCTAAGACTATAGAAGAGCCAGTACAAGAATATTGCTGGGTGGGTTACACAGCGAGTAGGCATGAAACGGTTAGCATTTAGCATAATTTCCAGGCAGATAATGGGCAGTGCGTACATAGGGCATGTTGTGGCAATGGCAAAGGCTGCTTCGAGTGCAAGCAAGTATAGAGAAGTTAAACAGGTAAGTGGTTATAATGCATACGCTTACCCAAATAGTTTCTTAGGATTTCTGCTGAACACGATTTTAGAGGAAGGGTCTCAGTCCACAGTCCTCCCGGCTCCGACAGAGATCCTTTCTCAATGGCAGACTCCTCAAATAGACTTCTTCGGTTCTAGTGTGAGCAAGAATTTTGATGTCTAACAGCCGTTAAGATGGCATGAAGTAGACTCCATTTTTATGTCTTCGTCACATGTTACAAGCTCTATGTTTCATGTTCTTCGTTTTGATTTTCGGTTCATGCTCCATCAGCAGAAACTATGAATTGCTTGTTTGTAATGAATGTGCTTTCTTAGAGGTCCAGGTTTCTGTAAACAGCACACATGGTGTCTATTGGGGCCTGTTAGCAGAACACACTTCTCAACTCAACAACCTAGGCTCATATCCAGAGTCTATGCCCAATGGCCGATTTAAAACAAAAGGCACCAAAGAAAGAGGTAATCCAGGCTAGGCATCACTGAGGCTATAGGAAATGTGTTGTATGCACTATGATTCATTGTACGGAATGTTAATACATTTTCTTCAACTTTAGTAATCACCAGAAGGAGTTTGTGAATGTTTTAATTTTACCAAAAACTTAACACAAAAATTGGAAAAGGAAGTGCAAGTTGTTCTGTGCAGGGAATATCCTGGATTTGGGAGCACTGGGGAACGCTTTGGCAGTTGAGGGGATGTTTGAACTCCTCTACGCTTCCAATCCCTGTCATCCCGCTAGTTCTCGGGGAACGGGGGCTGGTGAGGGCCCCTATGCCTGTTCGAGTCCATGCTGATTCCGTTTGCTCTGGACTGGACCCGGAGAACATGGTACTCTGCTGCGTTGCTGGACATGTCCATCTGTCCTCAATGAACTCCCTCCACAGAGAGTGAATCTGCTCTTCCAGTTGGAGGGGCGGGTGCTCCCTTCAAACCTCTACTATCTGAAACTTCTTGCTTGGCTGCTGAGCTATAAGGAGGGGGATTTGTCAGCTCAGCGGCCTACCACAAGTCTGTTTATGCCTGCAGATGGTCTAAATGTTGTGCTTGGTGATGGGTTTGTTCCGGGATGGGATTTAAATGTAATGTTGACATTTATTATGGGCACACTGTTTGTACCCCTGCATTCTTGCGCTTTACAGTTACTTACCCTTCAGGTGATTTTCCTGGTTGCCATTGCTTGCACTCGACAGGTGAATGAACTCCAGCTGTTGCCTGTTAAAACTCTCTATTTGGTTTTCTCCAAAGAGAAGGTGACATTGAGAGTGAGGTAGTTCCCCTCCCCCACCCCCCAAAGGTAGTCTAGGATTTTCATCTCTCTCTCTGTTCTCCTTTGGAAGTCTTTCATAGACAAGTTATCCGTGGGCAGAAGGAATCCATTAGAAGAACAAATTACTTACCTATCAGTAATATTCTTTTTGGTGGATGCTTCTCCCTAGGATTACCCATCACCCTCCCATCCTGCCCCACTTGGCAAATAGCTAGTCCATTCTGTTCTGTGGTGCTTCAGTGCCTGTGCTAGGGAAAAAGGGTGGTACTAACATCACATGGTGCATCGCCTCAATACATACTAGCTGCCCAAAGTCAGGTCCGGCGTGGGCGTGTTGAGGAATTTTGTGGAGAAGATGCTGAGGTACTCTGGGCCTCCTGGTGGTGGTAATGTTCCAGAAGACCAGCTGCCCTGAACGGTAGATAGCATAAATGAGGAATTCATGCAAGGAATATCCATAAAAAAAGAACTTTACTGAGAAGTATGTAATTTGTTATTCTGCATTAATGAGGGCATCTTCTTTCCAAAGTGTGGTAGTGTTACCAACGGGCATTTTTCCTTGAACGTTTTGCTCATTGTTCGTTGTATTGTTTTGTATATTTGTCCCCTTCTCCACCCCCGCTTTTAATTTGGACATAATGGTGTTTTTTTTTATACTACAGGTATTATATGTCATGTTATGTAATGGTATATTATGTCATGTCTTCTACTGTAATTTCACAGCAATGTCATGTTGCTTTGTCAAGCTGCTGGAAATTGACATATAGCACTCCACAAACACCCAAATAAATAATACACATTAGTTAATGAAAAGGGTTGCAACGTCTAAAGAAGTAGAAGCTGGTAAGCAGGGTCTGCATCCATTGTGAACTTAAGATTTCCCCTGCTGCACTCTTTCAACAGGACAGGGTAAGTGCAGCCCTGGTTGAGAAAAGTAGAAAAGGCTGGATTATGCAGATAAATCCCAGAGGAGCCCAACCTCAACTTACTTCCCACCCCACTTTACCATTCCCATAAAGCTTTGATCAGGCCTCATAATTTCCAGGGCCATGTCCTCAGTGGAAAACCCCATCCTCCTTTATTAGTACCCATAGTTCCTCACAGCTTTCAGGTCTGTAGAACCTGGCAATTAATGACCGTTTGGAACCTATGGAGTAAGTAGAAAAGTTTGTGTTTTGCTGTTTCCTTGTGCATTGGTTGAACACACCTACGCAGTGCTGGAAAACCTCAACGCCTATGCCTCAGATGCTAGATAGTCTTTACATGTAGTCCTTATAACGGACAGTTTCCCTCCTAGAGTGGTGTCCTTTATGTGAAAGTCTCATTTGATCTAGCTAGCCTCTCATGCATTATTTTACAGCCTTTCCTCTAATTTAATTCTCTTACTACATTTCAGTGGCTTATTAACCAATTTACTACATACAAAGGTGGGACTAGTTCTCTTTGGGATGGTTCAAGCTAGTGGAGATTTTGTCAAACTCATTTTCTTTCCCTCTCAGCACTCACTCATCATGCAGCTAATTTCTGGCTAGGACACCTCTGTTGGCGGGCTGGACTTTACCAGAAGCTCTCCAGCTATCAGCAGGAGTAAATCCAATATAATTGTCTGGTTAGTAGTCCCTACAACTCCCAGACAGTGACTCTTGGACACATCGCAAGGCCATCACACAGCCACAACATGACTTACAGTAATGTCACCACCATGCTAGTAACAGCCATCCATTAAGGTTCTGCTGACAAGTAAGGGACTATCACATTCCTGCTCTTGATAATATTTTCTTTTGGGCACACACACACACACGCACACAGAGACACAGACACAGACACACCCTATGTGAGGTTCCAATACGCCGCTATAGGGACAAGCCTTTTAAACCCCTACAGTGGTGTGTGCATGCATTATAAAAGACGAAACAGTACAACATAATTTTCAGACTGTCAGTGGAATATGTATCAGGCCACATTAGTCAATAAATTACAGGCTACCTCAATGTGATTTCTTTCTGGTAATACGGTCTGTTTCAGCCTATGTCTGGGTCTTTGCCATTCTACATAAATGGGACATTAACCGTATGTCACTGGGATTTCTCGCCAACTACAGCTAGCATTTGCTTCTGGCTGCATCAATGGAATTATTTTCAAGTCTATTATATTTATTTGTTTGTTGTATTGGTATTGGCATAAGTTAATTAAGATTATTTTTGGAATACACTAGCAATGTTTATGGTTGGCTGTTTTGGTATCCCACAAGCGTTCTTTTAGGTAGGATTTCCATTTTAGAGCTGGACTGTAAAACTAGTACTTGTGCAAAAAGCTGCCACAGAAATGGCGAAAGGCAGGTAGCACAATCCCTAGGAAGAAATAAGTGAACTTTAAGGCAATCCTTTATTTCATCAACAGGAGCTAGTGGTGGCCCTAAGTCATTTGGTGGTTCAATACGAGAGCAATTTCTGCACAGTGGCACTACAGTTCATGGAAGAGGAGAAAAACTGTCCATTGCCCTCTCCAGCAACCACTGGTAAGTTTCCTTGCCTGTCCTCTTTAGAAACTACTGGTAAATGTACTTATTTGTCCTCCATAGAAGCACCAGTAAGGGTTCTAATCTGTCCTCTAGAGCAATAAATGCAAGTTAATTACCTTTCTTCCATAGTGTTTATAGATAAGTATCCTAATACATCCTTTCAGCAAGACATGTACATTTTCTCATCTGTCTTCCAGGGAAAAGGTAGAACAGCGTCCGAATATCTTCCCTTATAGAGCAACAGTAACTGTTCTCACCTGCCCGCTAAGTTTATTTGCCAGTGTCTTCAGCCACACGCAAGTGCTCTATTTAGTCTAGGGCACTGTAGCGGTATATCCTAAACAGCCGTCGGTAATGGTCCCAACCTGCCCTCTATGGGCCTCGCATTTGTTTGCACATTGGGACTTTCAAACAAGCACAGTTCTCTCTAGTCGTATGGTGTGCCCACACAACATGCAAGAACACATCTGTCATACTAATATTCTTATATTCCCCAGCCACCTTTGGCTCTATTAGTGTGACACAGGACATACTGTGTTCTGTCCAGGATGGAGAATACCTCCAATGCTTTTTAAGTAGTTGATATTCCTTTCTTTCGTTTCAGAGGGTGGGAGCCTGACCCCAGTGCGGGATGGGCCAAGTACCCCTCGCCTTCGTTCGGTGAGCTCTTACGGCAACATAAGAGCAGTCACCATGCCCCGAAACCTGAACAAATCGCTCCAGAATCTAAGCTTGAACGAAGAAGGTGAGTAGCTCTATTCATTGCATTTTGCGGTTTCCCCACACCTTCTTTATGGCCTTATCTTGTCCTTCCACATGAGATCACATTATGGCACCTGCGGGCTACAACTGTGGTCTGAGACTTCCTGTAAATAAATTTCTGATGTTTGTTAATCTGCTTAGAATCACATGCTGTGCATAGGTCCGACATCCAGTGGTCACTGCGGAGTATTGCATTTTGTTTTTCGTAGTCGAAAAAGGGGACGTCGACAAGGCGTGTCTGTAACACTATCCCTATAGTGACGTGCGTTGTACCCACAATCCCTCACGCGTCGAGGTCCCTCGGATTGTTTTTTTCCGCCCAGCTTATGGTCGCCTTACGCGGAGCTCCTAGAGAGACATTGCAAAACAATTACTACGGACCTCGGTCCTTAATATATACTTATTGTAAAGATCCCTCCCCTCGACGTTAGCTGTGAAGCTGTTTCTCCGCCGTGCAAGTTTTCGACGGAGGGGAAGAGACGGAGGAGATCCCTCGGCGCTGCCGAACACGTGGCCAGGCCTCGCCGGCCAACATACAGTAGGGAGAGAGGGGGTTCGAACTTTTTTCTTCTCGTCGAGAATGTCTTTCTTTCTCCCCTATCTTTCCCTTGGGGTTGTTATCACCAGTTTTTATTGCCTCAGCTATGGAGAGGACACCTTTTAAGTTTTGCCCACGCTGTAGGGGCAAATACACTTGGAAGGACAAACACAAGCTCTGTAATCGTTGCTTGCCCCTCGATCATAAAGAGGACAGCTGTGCGGCCTGTAAGCTCTTGAAACCAAGAACACTTAAAGAACGGAAAGTTAAAAGGTGGGCGGACTATGCTATGTCGAAGTCAGTTTCCTCACCCGCTGCCGCTGTTACAGAAAGTGACGAGGAGGGCGATAACTCGACGTCCGTTACGGAAGTCATTAACCCCCAGAAGGAGCGCTCGCGCTCCTCGACGTCCGTCCCCGGCCCCGACGGGCTCGGCTCACGCCCTGCTTATGGGGATGAACACCCCGGCGACAAGGACGCACACAGACCCCATAGGCCTAAGCACACAACCCACGGCTCTTCTTCGTCGAGGCCGAAGGACCCACCAGCGCCGAAGGGGACGCAGGGCACTCCGGCGTCGACCTCAGACCGCAAGGGTCTCAAGCCCCACCCGCAAACGCAGCCGCGACCAGCGATTGGGCTTTCATCTAACACGGGCGCTACCTCAAAAACATCCGACGTAACGGTCCATAGAGCGGCCGTCGAAAAACAACGCGCAGCGCAGGCAACGCCGACTCCAGAACCCTCGACTGACGAACTCGTCGTCGTCGAGAGTCTGGCGAGAATTGTTTCCGAGGATAAACGTAAGCGGACGACGAAACAGACGTCGAATACCGCACCCAAGGAAATAGAAACGCCGAAAAACACCCAAAAGACCAAGGGAATGGACCCAGGATGACCCTAGGGTCAAGATTCCTAGGCTGTTTCCCCCTTCTACAGATGCATATGACCTCACTGAAGAGGAGCAATACCTCCAGGAAGATGAGGAGTGTTTAGGTGGAGAGGAAGAACATGAGGAGGAGAGGTTTGAGGAAGACCCTTACACTAGCGCAGGAGCTTTTGAGGAAGATACAGCTACCTCACAGCCCTGGCACTCCCCATCAGTGCAGCCTTGGCAGTCCCCATCAGTGCACTCAGACCCTGATGTCTTTCACCCTTCTCCTCCCAAGGACTCACCTATTGGGAACACCTCCCCCATAGATGACCAGCCTTCACTTAATGCAGTATTGCGCAAGGCAGCAGCGCATTTTGAAATAGACACAGGGGAGACTCTTCCGGACATAGACTTTGTAGAAAAAGTTATCAAAGAAAAAGCCCCGGTCAGTCAGTCCATTCCACTCCTGGCTTCTATAAGGAGAAGAATAACTCCTTCCCTTTCCAATCCGGCCTTAGTCAGAGGGGTCAACCCTCGGATAGAAAAGCTCTTCAGCCCTTCGTCTTCGGACCCTCTGTACATCAGGGGACATTCTATTCCGGACTCTCTGGTATTTACTAACGCAAGAAAGAGAGCGGGGGTACCACTATCTACTAGTGAGGCACCACCTGACAAAGAGGGCAAGAAGCTCTATGCACTTGGTAAGAGAATCACGACCTCCGCTGCCTTCTCAACTAGGATTGCGAATAACAATTCCCTATTAGCTAGCTACGCAGATGCACAGTGGAGCAAGCTGCGCAGCGAAGCAGAGGATGCACCTGAACCCCTGCGTTCACACCCGTTGGCTGCTATATCAGAGGGAACTCTTGTAAACCAGGGCATCGTAAAGAACTCCTTGGATGCCGCAGAGACAGCTGGACGTTCCCTGGTTCAGGGAATACTTCTCAAACGCCATGTCTGGCTGCGCAATTCGGGATTTAAGCCAGAAACCCAGGCTTCCCTACTAAATAAGCCCATAGAGCAAACCCATCTGTTTGGAAAAGCAGTTGATGAGGCCCTAGAACATGCAAAGAAGGAGTTTGATACCATCAAGACTCTTGACCAAATTTCTAGGCCACCTAACAGACGCAGCTATGGCAATAGACGCTCCTTTCGTGGCCAACGCCAGCAGCAAAGCCAACAACAATTTTACTCTGCTACCAACTGGCCCTCTAACCAAAGCACCCAGTTCAGTCAAAGAGGCCAACGTCGTGGCAAAGGAAGAGGGCGCGGCTCCAGTCCAAAAGGCCCCACGCCCAATACCAACAAATGACCCAAAGGTTCGGGTCCCCTCCCATGCATCACCGGTCGGGGGCCGGCTAACATCGTTCCTTTCAGCATGGGAGGGAATAACGTCAGACCGCTGGGTATTATCCACCATAGCCCACGGATACTGCATCGAATTCAACGGTTCCCCAAAATACAGACCCCCACGGAACCGGCGCATGACACCGGAACACCTCACTATTCTTCTTCAAGAAGTAGAAGAGCTACTGAAAAAAGAAGCTATAGAGGCTGCCCCCCTATCGCAGGTAACAGAAGGTATTTATTCAGTGTACTTCCTTGTACCCAAAAAGGATTTAACCATGCGCCCTGTATTAGATCTGCGTCCAGCGAACAATTTTGTCAAACCCCAAAAGTTTCGTATGGTAACCTTGCAGGATGTAATCCCACTGTTATCACAGGGGGATTACATTACAACACTAGACATGAAAGATGCATACTTTGATATTTTAATGTTGCCAGCGCACAGAAAATACCTCAGGTTCAAGCTAGAGAACAAACACTACCAGTTCAGAGTACTACCCTTCGGGATAGCATCTGCACCAAGGGTATTCACGAAAGTACTGGCAGTGGCAGCGGCCCACCTGCGCAGATTATCCATCCCGGTTTACCCGTACCTCGACGACTGGCTCATAACAGGGGATTCTTACGAAACATGCTTCTCCAATACCCAAAGGACCGTAGACCTTTTGTCCCAACTGGGCTTCTCCATCAATGAAAAGAAGTCCAGCTTAGACCCCAGCCAAATCAAACAATTCCTAGGGGCTCTAATTCGAACAAAGGACGGCCTCGTCTTCCCCTCCAACGAGAGGGTCCAAAACATGCTGTTTCAGATCCCCCATTATGTGGCAGGTCGAGAGGTTACGGTACGCAAAGCAATGCGTATGCTAGGGATGATGGCATCATGTATTTATTTGGTACCTCACGCACGCCTGCGCATGCGCCCAATGCAAGAGTGGCTCTACAGCCAGTGGTGTCAGGCCAGCGGACAATGGGACGATCTAGTGGTGGTCTCGCAGGCCTTGGTTCTCTCGCTACGGTGGTGGACAAAGGAAAACCTGTTATTAGGGAACACTTTTGCCACACCCGCAGTGGAAGCCACTCTAACCACAGACGCATCCCTTACAGGATGGGGGGCTCACCTATCCCATCAGACTGCTCACGGAGTGTGGACTCCGAGCTTAGCTTCCAAACATATAAACCTGCTGGAACTATTAGCAGTGTTCAAAGCACTGAAAGCCTTTCAGGAACACTTACAAGGAAAGACAGTGATGGTCCTCACAGACAGCACCACAGCCATGTACTATCTCAACAAGCAAGGGGGCACTCACTCTCCAGGACTGTCCAAGCTGTCCCAGAATATATGGAAGTGGGCTCTCAAACACAACATGTTCCTACTATCACAACATGTACCAGGGGAACTCAATCTGCTAGCAGACAAACTCAGCAGAGACTTCCCCCTACCCAAAGAGTACGAATGGCAATTGCAAGAAGACATCGTCTTAAACGTCTTCACGCAATGGGGTTTCCCGGAAATAGACCTGTTCACAACCCTGGAGAACTCACAATGCCAAAGTTACACCTCCAGGTACCCCCAGAACCAGTCCAAGGGGAACGGTCTGTTGATTCAATGGTCAGGGAAATTTGTTTACGCCTTTCCCCCGACTCCCCTCAACAAGGTGGTGCACAAGATGCACCAAGAGCAGGTGACCATGATACTAGTGGCCCCAATGTGGGCCCGGCAGCCATGGTTCGCTCACTTGATGGAGATGTCCCTATCTCCCCCAATGAAACTTCCTTGCCCGTACAACATGCTGTCACAAGACAAAGGCAGGACACTGCATCCATGCCCTCAGACCATGAACTTAGCAGCCTGGCTCCTGAGATCATAGAATTTGGACATTTACATCTCCCTCAGAGATGTATGGACATCCTCAGGGAAGCCAGAAAACCTAATACTCGCCACTGCTATTCTAGCAAGTGGAAAAGATTTGTCATCTGGTGTAGAAGTAAGAACATCAACCCGGTTGACTGCTCTGCCACTAACATTATTCTGTACTTGACCCATTTACTGGATTCAGGTCTAGTGTTTAATTCCATTAAAGTCCACCTAGCGGCACTTTCTGCATACACCACTTCCCAACTTAAAGTGTCGTGGTGGAAGATACCAGTTATAAAGGCCTTCATGGAAGGGGTAAAGAGAATACACCCCCCCCCCGATAGCTAGCCCAGCTCCCGGATGGGACTTAAACGTGGTACTTTCTAGACTCATGGGCACTCCTTTCGAACCCATGCACAAGGCAACTCTTAAATACCTCACTCTTAAGACCGCTTTCCTAATAGCTATCACCTCCATTAGGAGAGTAAGTGAACTACAGGCTCTTTCTGTATTAGACCCCTTCGTATCAGTTCACAAGGATAAGGTGGTTCTTCGCACACACCCAAGGTTTGCACCAAAATTCATCTCTAAATTTCATGTAAACCAATCTATAGAACTACCAACGTTCTTTCAAAACCCTTCCAACTTGGGAGAAAAAAGTCTGCATACACTAGATGTACGCAGAGCTGTCATGTTCTACATGGAAAGAACCAGATCACTGAGAAAGACTAATCAGTTCTTTGTCTCGGTGGCAGCAGGAAGAGAAGGAGATGCAGTCTCTAAGTCCACTATATCTAGATGGATTGTGCAATGCATCACTCTCTGTTACACTCTTGCTAAGAGAGAACTACCCTTCAAGCCAAGAGCACATTCCACTCGAGGCACTGGGGCATCCATAGCATTCATTGCAAATGTTCCCCTTGAGTCCATCTGCAAAGCGGCTACCTGGAGTTCTGTGCACACCTTTACAAAACACTACTGTCTAGATGCACACTCAAGATCTGACTCCCAGGTGGGACAGGCAGTATTAAGACATCTTTTCTCTACTGTTCCTTCTCATAACCCACCGCCAACTCCGGGTACTGCTCGCTAGTCTATGCACAGCATGTGATTCTAAGCAGATTAACAAACATCAGAAGACAATGCATTACTTACCGTAAAAGCATTTCTGATGGTTGTATCTGCTTAGATTCACATGCGCCCACCCTTCCTCCCCGCTCGGATGGAAGGAACATAGACTTCCTTTTATATCTCTCTCTTCTGTACTCACTCACGTCTAGAAGGCTCCCTCAGGGCAGAAAAATACAAACAGAGGGACCTCGACGCGTGAGGGATTGTGGGTACAACGCACGTCACTATAGGGATAGTGTTACAGACACGCCTTGTCGACGTCCCCTTTTTCGACTACGAAAAACAAAATGCAATACTCCGCAGTGACCACTGGATGTCGGACCTATGCACAGCATGTGAATCTAAGCAGATACAACCATCAGAAATGCTTTTACGGTAAGTAATGCATTGTCATACCTTAAATTGGGGACAAGACGTGGCTATGGCATTGTCTTCATTTGGGTATGTGACTAACAACTGAAAGTTGTATCCAGGATTGTAAAAATGTCCTTCATATTCCAAATCCCAACTTCGAGGGGATTGGGTCCTCCGACGTATTCCATATCTATGACATGTAATCACCACAGCTGTGCTGCTTCGGAAACTTTTCCGGCGTCTGCGTCCTGCGTCGATGACGTCGATGCGCCAACGTCGAGGACCTCCTCCGACGTCATCCGATGTGATAAGTAGGACGCACGACGCCCGTAGCCTCAGTTCCGTTTTTTCCGCGAACGTGTTGCTTCGTGTTTCTCGGTTCTAAGCCTCGACTCTTTGGAGTTCTGTTCTTTCTGGTTCTTCGAACCTGTTCGTTTGTGAATTTCCTTCGGCGATGTCTTCCACTTCGTCTTCAACCCCGCGTCCGGGCTTTAAGAAGTGCGGGGAGTGTGGGTCCAAGATGTCGGTGACTGACTCGCACGACGCCTGCCTCTGGTGCCTCGGGGAGGCCCACGACACGGATGACTGTATCGACTGCCAGTCGCTCACGTCCAAAGCCTTACGCGAACGTAAGAAGAAGTTGTCGGTAGGTCGGGTGTCCAAGCCCCGGAAGTCGAAGTCGGCGGGGCTTTCGACGGATGATTCGAGGGGTGACTCTCCGCGTCATCGTCGGAAGTCTCGTCGGTCTTCTTCTAGGAGTGGGTCTCGCCACTCCTCAGCCTCTTCGAGGCATTCTCGGAAGCGCTGTCACCGGTCGCCTTCCAGGTCCTCTTCCGAGGATTCTGCACGGCACGTCGGTTACCCCACCAGCCGTGCGACGCCGGAGGAATGGGCTTCCTTCGGGAAGAAAATGTTGGCGATTCTTGAGTCGCAGGGTACTCAGCCGTCCGCGCCCCCGAGTGGGGTCAGCCGTGAGAGGTCGAGAGACACCGCTCGCAAGAGTGGTCGGCACGAGTCACGGGAGCGGTCCCGTTCGGACAAGGAGGCTCGTTCTCGCCGTACCCGTTCCAGGTCCCGGTCCTCGACGCGTTCGAGACCGTGTGCTCCTGTGAAGTCTTCGAGGAAGACATCGACGTCTGAGGCGTCGAGGGCGTCGACAGGCTTTCTCGAGGCTCCGGCTTCGAGGAAGTCGTCGACGCCGTCGACGATCAGGTCGTCGAGGGACACGCTCGGGGCTCCGGCTTCGAGGGCTGTGTCGACGCCGCCGATACTGGAGGCGCTGCATCTGACGTCGACGCCGATTTCCTCGACGTCGACGCCGATCCTCTCGGCGCCGTTGCCGGTTTTCTCGACGTCGGCGCCGATTCGCTCGACGCCATCGACGCCTTTCGTGTCGGAGGTGCCCCGTGTCACGGGTGTACCCCCTAGGAAGGCTCTGGTTAAGAGCAAGCACTCTCGGGTGCCTTTTCGCCACCTGGAATATATTTCAGAGGCGGATGAGGATTCTGATGGCCTGGTTCCTAGTCAGGTGCCAGATGAAATTGTTTCGGGCCATAGTCAGTTTGACGATTTGAGGCAGTCACTGCATGATGCCAGTGGACTGGACACCTCTCCGGAGGTGGAATTTTGTAGGCCTGAGCCTGGCTCCCATGCCGATTCCTCGTACCGGCGCCTTATGGCTAGGGTGGCTGAGTATCTGGGATGGTCTGCTCCCCCAGTGGAGTTTGTGCAGGATGATCTGACGGACATCCTTGATGTTGGTCCCCCAACTGACCCGGTACTGCCGTTCCATATGGCTTTACAGAGAAGGGTGGCGGCGGCTTGGACTGCTCCGGAGAGTCTCCCGGCGGTGGGCAGATCCTTGTCGCGTAAATACCGTCCAGCCAGTACCGACCCCTGCTACTTGACCAGGCACCCCACTCCGGAAAGTTTGGTGGTGCAGGCGGCCACGGCCCCGGCAAAGCAGGCGTCGTACCCTACCATCCCTCCTGATAGGGACGACAAACGTTTTGATGGCTGGGCGAAGAAAGTGTTTTCTTCTGGTGGTATGGCGCTTCAGGCGGCCAACTCCATTTGTGCCTTGTCACGTTTCACGCACACTCTGTGGAACTGTGTTGCGTTAGCGGCTGAACATATTCCCGAAGGGGATGAACGGGATGGTTTCCTTGCTATGGTCCAGGATGGTAAGGATGCCATGTGTGAGTCCGTTCAGTCGGGTCTGGACTTGGCTGAATGCGTCAGTAGGTCCATGGCGGCGAGCACCGTGATACGCAGGTTTGCGTGGTTGCGGAAGTCGGGGTTTGCTCCTGATGTGCAGTCCCGGCTCCTCAACATGCCCTTTGACGGTGAACACCTTTTTGGCAGCAAGGCTGACGAGAGCCTTGAGAGGTTGCAGACCTCAAAAGCTGCAGCGAAGTCGTTGGGCGCTGCAGTTCGCCAACCTCCGCTTTTTCGTCCTAGGGGACAGCAGTGGAGGGGTGGTTCCTTTCGCTATTACTCGTCCTTCAGTAAAGCGAGGGGAGCTGGCAGTCAAAGAGGCCAACGCAGGGGTACCAGAGGTGGACGACAGGGTACCCGTGGTGCCATGGCCGCTCGGGCAGTTGCCTCTTTGCCCTCAGGTAACGCCGCAGCCGCTCCTACTCAGTCATGAGGCCAGGTCCCATGGTTCGCCGGTTGGGGGAAGGCTGGCGCAGCATCTTGTAGAGTGGCAAGCCATTACTTCGGATGTGTGGGTTCTGGAGATCATAACCCACGGCTACTGTCTTCCCTTTCGGCACAGGCCTCGCGACAATCCACCGGGGAACCTCTCTTTGAAGTGTCCGGATCCGCTCCTTGCGCAGGAAATTCAAGCCCTGCTGGAGAAGGGCGCTATAGAACTGGTGCCTGTAGCGGAGAGGAACAAGGGATGGTATTCCCCTTATTTTTTGATTTCCAAGAAAGACGGGGGGATTGAGACCCATCATGGACTTGCGCGGTTTGAACAAACTCCTCAGGAAGGACAAGTTCAAGATGGTTACTCTCTCTCAAGTCCTCCAGGCCCTTCAGCTTCAGGACTGGTTGGTGTCACTCGACCTCAAGGATGCTTACTTCCATGTGCCGATCCATCCCAAGCACAAGAAGTACCTGAGGTTCGCGGTTGGCGACTCGCACTTTCAGTTTCGGGTCCTGCCGTTCGGATTGACCTCCGCCCCGAGGGTTTTCACCAAGCTCATGGTGGTGGTGGCAGCGCATCTCAGGCAAGGGGGGATTCACGTCTACCCCTACCTGGACGATTGGTTGATCAGGGGGAGCTCTCCCGAGCAAGTCCTGGATCATCTGTCCGTCACCTGCCACTCCCTTCACAGGCTGGGCTTCTCCCTCAATTTAAAGAAGTCCCATTTGACGCCAACACAGAGGCTCCAGTACATCGGAGCAGTGCTCGACACTTCCCTGGGGCAGTGTTTTCCTCCCCAGGTGAGGGCTCTTCACATTCAGCAGATGGTGCACAAGTTTCAGCAGGCCCAGACGCTCCCAGCGTTCGAGTTCTTGAGGTTGCTCGGCCTCATGGCATCCTGCATTCTTCTGGTGCCAGAGGCTCGCCTGCGAATGAGATCTTTGCAGTGGGCACTCAAGACGCAATGGTCGCAGTCCTCCGGCAGGATGTCGGACCCGGTTCAGGTGCCGCCCTCGGTCACCCAGGACCTTCTGTGGTGGGCCGTCGAAGGCAACTTGATGAAGGGGGCTCCATTTTGGCTTCCCTGGCCGGAGGTGACAATCGTGACGGATGCATCCCTCACGGGATGGGGAGCTCATGCCAACGGGCTGACAGTCAGCGGTCGTTGGTCTCCGTTGGAGTCCAGACTCCATATCAATCTGTTGGAGCTGAGGGCCGTCAGGCTAGCCCTGAAGGCTTTTCTGCCGACTGTGAGAGAAAAGAATGTCCTGATCCTGACGGACAACACAGTGGCCATGCACTACCTCAACAAAAAGGGGGGGGCAGGGTCACTTCCTCTGTGCAGGGAGGCGATGCAGCTCGGGTTCTGGGCCATCCAGCAGGAAGTTTCGATCTCGGCAGTTCATCTGGCCGGAGACGAAAACGTGACGGCGGACGCTCTGAGCAGGCAGAGCGCGATCTCTCACGAGTGGGAGTTGGCTCAGGAGATTCTCTTGGAGATCTTCGCCCTTTGGGGGACCCCTCAAGTGGATCTCTTCGCCTCCAGTGTCAACCGGAAGTGCGAAAGGTTTTGCTCGCGGGAATTTCCTCCGAAAGGAGCCTTGGGAGACGCGTTCGTGGTGGAGTGGTCATTCCCGCTGCTGTACGCGTTTCCTCCCGTCCCCGTCATCCCGCAAGTGCTGCGGAGGTTACGGAAGTTCGGTTCCCGGATGATCCTCATTGCTCCGGCGTGGGCTCGGAGGACGTGGTACCCGGACCTTCTCGACTTGTCCATCTGCCCTCCACGTCGTCTTCCCTACCGAGACGATCTGCTCTCACGGGAGGGGGGTCAGGTTCTCCATCCAGAGGTCGGATCCCTCAACCTTCACGCTTGGCTTCTGAAAGGTTGAGGTATATGGATTGGGACCTCCCTGAAGACGTGATGGAGGTGTTGCTTTCGGCCCGTAGGCCAGCAACGAAGTCTCTGTACCGTTGCCGTTGGCGTAAGTTCTGCGACTGGTGCAGAGTTCGGAATGTGGATCCTTTTGCATGTGACATCCCCATGGTTCTGTCCTTTTTGCTTTCTCTGGCCCACAGGGGCTTGCAAGTGGGTACCATTAAAGGTTACCTGGCGGCCCTGTCCATCTTTAAGCGCTCGTCTGAAGAGTGTTCTTACTTTAAAATCCCTTTAATTTCACAGTTTCTGAAAGGGCTCACTAATGTGTTTCCTCCGTCACCTTTCCTGGTGCCCGGTTGGGATTTAAACCTTGTTCTTAGGTTTCTTATGGGTGCTCCGTTTGAGCCTTTACATTCTTGCCCTTTGAGGCTGTTAACTCTGAAAACTGTGTTTTTAGTTGCGGTTACTTCCGCTCGCAGAGTGAGTGAGTTACAGGCACTTTCAGTTAAGCCACCCTTCACTGTTTTTCACAAGGACAGGGTTGTCCTTCGAGTTCGTCCTTCTTTTCTTCCGAAGGTAGTGACAGAATTTCATTTAGCCCAGAAGGTTGTTCTTCCGGCATTCTATCCTCCTCCGCATCCTGGTAAGGAAGAGGAGAGGCTCCATAGGCTTGATCCTAGGAGAGCTTTAAGCTTTTATGTTTCACGCATGTCTCGGGTCAGAGTGGACGATCAACTCTTTATTGGTTACGCTGGAAAGCGTTTGGGGCAAGCTGTGACGAAACAGACTTTGTCCCGCTGGATTATTTTGGCCATCTCGGAGTGTTACCGCTTGGCGGGTAAGGACCCACCGGCTGGCTTGCGGGCCCATTCTACCAGGGGTGTGGCTGCATCTACTGCCCTGCAGAGGGGTGTTCCTATTCGCAACATCTATGATGCAGCCACCTGGGCTTCAGTACATACATTTGTACGGCATTATTCCCTCGATTCCATCAGAGGGCAGGATCTGGCCTTTGGCAAGGCGGTCCTTTGCTCGGCTATTTGATTGGCTATTCTAAAATGTTGCTTCTAAATTCTTTCCCTCCTCCTTGTTTTGGTACTGCTTTGGGAGTCTGTCATAGATATGGAATACGTCGGAGGACCCAATCCCCTCGAAGAACAAGTTACTTTCTTACCTGGTAACGTTCTTTCGATGGGATGGTCCGACGACGTATTCCATATCACTCCCGCCCTGCCTTCCCCGCTGCAGAATTTCTTTTGCGATTGCAGCTTACGTTCAGCAAGGCTTTGTGTCTGACTGGCAGTTGACTTATGTCACACGTTCTGGGGGGAAAAAACTACAACTGAGGCTACGGGCGTCGTGCGTCCTACTTATCACATCGGATGACGTCGGACGTCGGAGGAGGTCCTCGACGTCGGCGCATCGACGTCATCGACGCAGGACGCAGACGCCGGAAAAGTTTCCGAAGCAGCACAGCTGTGGTGATTACATGTCATAGATATGGAATACGTCGTCGGACCATCCCATCGAAAGAACGTTACCAGGTAAGAAAGTAACTTGTTCTTCTTTGCCCTCTGGAAAGACCTATTGTCAAATGCAAAGGCTCTGGTTAGGTTTGTTCCCTGCTCAATCCACCAATGTTATCCCTTCTTTTCTCCATTGACCGCTCGGTTCTTGGGTCTTTGGAGATGTATTTCACCATCACCGGTAAACTATTCTTTCTTTCTGTTTATGAATGGTACTTGGGGATGTATCTGCTGTATCTCCTCTAGTGCCACTTAGGTTTCCTTTGACCTATTTGTTAATTCGTTCACAGTATTATTTCTACAGTCTCATGCTGCATTCTTCCAGAAGCCTCACCTGTAGTGTGGGTGGTGTGACTACTTGCCCAGAACAGTGATCTTTCTGAAGAACTCAATTTGTCACCATATCTGGTATTATCTGCCCCAGGAACACCCATATTACTGACACTTCCCCCTTCTTCTGCCAGTTGGAAGTTCGTTGGCGTTTTCACCTGGAAATCTAAGCACCAGTAGCAGCGCAAGCAGCACTCTGGGAAGCCCGGATACTGACGAGTACATCCTTTCTTTTGAGACCATTGACAAGATGAGAAGAGTAAGCTCCTACTCTTCCCTGAATTCCCTCATTGGTGAGTCCATACACTTTATCCTTAATCTCAATAATAAGAGCAAACGCGTTACTGTCTCTAATCACAAATATATGCCAACCACTTATCTTACAGTTATTTGAGTACACATGCTTTGTCATTTCTAAACCCAATGATCTAAGAGAAAAATGTTTTCACTAGTTTGCACACATTTTGTTCTCAGAACTCGCCGATATTCGAGCCCACTGAATTCACTGATTAAAGCATAATTATATTTTCTGAAATCATTAGTTTTATCAGCAACACCATATACTCTCTGACCATTGCTCTCCTCTTTTAATTCGCTAATTTTTGTGAACATACTAACCTCTGTCGCCTCTTTTTTTCTCCCTGCTTATATGGGAGCTGACACTCTTTGCTCTGTTCAACTCATACTTTCTGGCATACTATCCTCAGAACACAGATTCCTGTCAACCTATATTTCCTATAGATGCTTCTTTTAGTATTTTGTTTACTTTCGGTGAAGTTGGCAAGAACTTTTAAAGCTGTTGCAACTGTTATCTGGTCATGTTTCCCATTTTTTTCATTTCAGGAGTCTCCTTCAATAGTGTTTACACCCAAATCTGGCGTGTGCTCTTACACCTGGCAGCGGACCCCTTCCCTGATGCCTCTGACCTGGCCATGAGAGTGCTCAACTGCATTGCCTACAAGGTATGTTGCCACCACTCAGCCTGTGCAAGTGTCAGATAGATGGCTCAAGGCTGAAGTTCTTTCACCAGATTTTTTAAAAAGGCACAGCTTTGGGCCGTTCATTCTTGGGCGTATTTTGTGCATTTGTGGGTAAAGAAAGCAACACAAGTTCTCTTATTAAAGTTGCAGCCAAATTTCTCAGCGACATTTCAGTAACTCGTTTTCTGCTCCAGCTTAACATGGCAAAGCATAATAGGACATATCATGCAAAATGTGTCTCTTCTGGACCCAGGCTACCTTTTTCTTTATATTATTTTGAACATTAAAGCATTTCTGTGACTGGATTGTCAATTGGGCACTTTGCAAGGATAACAACATCAAACATAAAATAGAAGGCTAAAAAATAACTAAACCTGGGGATTCCAAGATGGCCGCGATGCAGATAGCACTGTGGCCAGCGACTCTCCATCCCATGGGACAGACATAACTTAAACTACAACCAAGCCCTCCTTGGGCACCACAAGGACTGGATTTCCCCCCCCTCCCAGGGAGAAGTGAGACACAAAGGTGAAGAGCGATCCCCGCGCCCGTCACGGCAAAGGAACAGACGGGAGCAGAGGCGCACTTTGAGAGGCCTGGGAGCGCACACCAGTGGAGCCAGCCTGCGCCGCCACCCAGCCGAGCACCTCCCACCTGCTGCTTGTCACCTGCAGGCCGCTAACACCACCCGGTGCCATAGCTGAAGTGGGTGTCGAGAGACGAGTTGCATGGACTGATGTCTGGGAGCACCCCACCCTTACACCTGCGGCGAGAGGAGCCCACTCCCATTCATTTTATGGACGAGCCCTCCCGCCATGTGCCGGCAGCGGAAGGGGCCCTAACACACCAAGATCTCTCATGGAGAGGGCACGTGACCAGCCCCCACCGAATTGAACCTTCCTTCTGGGGGAGATCTCGAGCTCAAGCGGGACCACCCGCGGGTGTCTGGACCTACCACCACAAGGGATTGAATCCAAATTAACTTACTGAGGGCCCGGATCTCCACACAGGGCGGAGCACAACGCCCCAGGCCCTGGGAGTCTCCACCAACCAGTCCAGTCAACCCCAACACATACAGACACAGGGTCCAGAGCACTGCCCGACTCCTCCCTTTCTGGGGACCCAGAAGCACACTCCACGCAAACAAGAGAGGGACCACCCCATGGGGGGGGCCCAACAGTGGGACCCTCCTTGGACTATATCCCAACTGCCTCTCCTCACAAACCCAGGAGTGCGCCTCAAGCACACAAGGGCTTTCACCTCTGGTTCCCCCTGCGCGCAGAGTAGACCTGGGGCTTACCACCTCCAGCACCAGGGAAAATTGTGGACCCTCCACTGGGGATCCCAAAGCATGCAGAAACATAGCCCCCCGCTGGGCCGCAAGAACGCAATACACAAGGAGCCACCCCACTCCCTACAACCACAGGTCACACAGCCGCAACCAAGAGGAGCAGAATATACTCCACTGAACCCCCGCAACCTGTTGGTTACCTACCAGGGTGCAAACAAAGACAACCCAAGAGATTAGATCCATGCCCACCCAGGGACCATGTTAAAGTTAAGGGGAAACGAGTCTGCACTCACTCTAAAAAGACCCCAAAAAGACCCAAGACGGGCACCTCACCAGAATCTGGGCTAAAGATCCAGACCTCTCTCACAAGCGACATACTATCTCCCAGGAACAGGCTGGAGAGCCCGCGCAGGAAGATCAGGAACGCCCAGTGACCCAATCCATGTTCAAACAGATCATTAACGACTTTGGATAAAAGATCACCTCTGCAGTTCAAAAACAAATGGACGTCCGGAGGGAGGATCTAGCGGAAGGACTCCAAGAAATAAAGGGCGACATAAAGAAAGTGGTAGAGAGGGTGGATACAAAAAAAACAGCTATCCAAGAACTCGGAGGACTCAAGGAGAGCAGATGCACTACTGGAGACCCTGGCGGCTGGCACCCACAACCTAGAGCTCCAAGCTGAGGACCTGGAAAACAGGTCCAGGAGGTTGAACATCCGCAGTAAAGCCCTCCCAGAGGACACTCTAGACAATGATCTGGCAAAAGAGGTCAAAAATATATTCACAGGGATCATTGACCCCGACCCCATCCCCGAGATGAAGCTCGACAGGATTCACAGAGTTGGCCCCCGCAGACAAGAACCGGGGGCAAGATCGAGAGATGCCCCGCAGCTATGCAAAATTACACAACCAAAGAACTGAAACTCCTTAAAGCGAGGAAAGCAAACCAGATTACATTTAATGGAACAGAAATCCACCTCTATCAGGATCTAGCCCCATCAACCCTCGCCAAGAGGAGAAGAATGGCCACGATACTAACGTTCCTGAGGGACCGAGAGGTTCGATGCAGGTGGACTTTCCCATTTGGCCTCCTCTTCATCTGGCAGGGGAAACAACACAAAATGACATCACTCGAGGAAGGAGAGAACCTCCTGCGAATCAGAGAGGAAGGTCAGCAGCAGGGACACCCAGCGGAGGCCCAGCAATACAACCCCAGACCCTGGGAATGGTCCACAGTAAAATGCAAAAGAGCAAAAAAGGGGGATACCAGCCACCACTCAAAGGGACATTCGTGAGGGACCCCCCCCACACGACATTTCTCCCACAAACATCTCAAAATGACTACGCATTTCGTAGAGCCCTAGAATACTATGCATCGCCTGTGGAGGGCACAACAAAATGAGCGAATCTACATCAGTCTGGGGGCGGTAGGGAATCTTGAGATCTTGGAATGGGTTTGGGAGGACCTGCACAACACACATATGGGGGGAATAACGGGTTCATTCCTCGAGACACCAATCCAAGGGGCGTAGAGGCCGGTTGAATCCACCCAGATTGGAGGGGAGAAGGGTTGCTTGGGGAGGGTGGGGGTTGTTCCGGGTAGACGTGAGGCCCCAAGGCGGGGGAAGGAACAGGAGGAAAAAGGGACCAAAGGCAGGGCGCCGGAGATGGCCTGAACCCAGACAGTGCTTAACCAATTCCTCATGCGATGATGGCCGGCAGTAATAATCTTTCACTTCTATCCTTAAATGTCAACGGCCTAAACTCCCCACTCAAACGGGAAAAAAATTGAGAGATATATAAAAAGGGAGAGGCCTGACATTGTAACCCTACAGGAAACTCATGTACACACCGCGACCGAGGGAGAATCAGGTTCTGGGGGTACATGCAACATTTTCAAGCTACACAACCCAACAAGAAAGGGAGAGTGCTGCTAGCACTGAGAGATGGACTGGACTTGACTCTCACCGGATCCGAAACGGATGAACATGGGAGATACTTGGCAGCGGGTCTGATGGAGAGGGGAGAAGCCTACATGATAACGACTATATACGCCCCCACCACAGAGCAGGACGCATTCATTCATAAGGCGCTAAGCAAGCTCGGGAAATTCGCAAAAGCTCCCATTATCTTAACAAGGGACTTCAGCATGGCATGGGACCCCACTAGGGACAGTGTGGGACCCCACTAGGGACAAAAGCAAGCAAGGCCTGGGGGCACATGGGAAACCATCGGGAATCTTATGGGGAAAATGCAATACCTGGCCCTGATGGATCTGTGGAGGAGCTGGAGGGTGACAGACGGGTTGACTTTCTATTCACATGCCCATTGCACTCACTCCTATGATAGATTACTTTTGGCTACCCAGCACTCTTCTAGGCCGAAAACTGGTGAACACGGTGGCCACCACTATACAGACAGATCACGCGGCCATCACAGTAAAGCCAAAACTAAACAGACGTCGGCTGGGTCTGTGGAAATGGCACTACCCAGCATCTCTGTTTAAAGATCAGGTACTGACCAAACGGGTCACGGAAGAGATAGGATCCTTCTTTGAGACCATTAGAACAGAACACACAAGCCCGCAGATTAGATGGGATGCCTTTAAGGCTACAATAAGGGGACACATCATTGTCATCAAGGCAAGGAGAGACAGGGAAATGAAATTGGAGGAGATGCAACTAGAAGCCAAGATAAAGGATATAATGTCACGCATGGGAATGACAACGAGTGCAAATAATAATAGGGAGTATAGAGCTATAAGGGGCCAGTTGGACCTGATACAAACCAGAGCTGCGGAGCGCACCATTCTAGCACTGAAGCAAAAATATTACATAAAAGCCAACAAGTCAGACAGGTTACTGGCCAGACTCCTGAGGAAGGAAGAAAGGATAAAACTATATTAAAAATGAAGGTGGGGGAAGGACAAGACTAGTTCTAACAACAAGGGCATTGAGAGAGAGAGTTAGTTAAATTCTACAATAGACTCTATTGTTCAGATTACCCCTCCCCAGCGGTACAGCAGGCTTATCTACAAAAGATTGGTCTGGTGGGACCAACGGGGGAGGAGAGAAAGACCCTGAAGCAGGACATAACCGATGAGGAAATCTAGGAAGCGATAAAGGTGCTACCAGTTAATCAAACCCCAGGAACAGATGGCTTTGCCACCGAGTTCTATAAGATCCACAGAGAGACACTCCTACCCCACCTGACCAAATTATTTAACCAATTTAAAGTAGATAAAACCATCACTCAAACTATGGAAGAGGCGAAGGTAGTCCTTATTCCCAAGAAAGGGAAGGACACAGCAGACTGTGGATCGTGCCGCCCAATCAACTTGATCAACGTTGACGCTAACATTTACACCAAACTGTTGGCATCTAGACTCTATCGAATCCTTCCCTGACTGGTCCAACCAGATCAATCCGGCTTTGTCAGGAGGCGCCAACGTCAGAAGAATAGCTCACCTAATTGAAAAAGAGCACAAGAAGGAGGTCCCTGCTCTCCTCATGGCCTTAGATGCTGAGAAAGCATTTGACCGGGTGGAGTGGGGATTTCTATTTGCAACCATGGAAAAGATGGGCTTTGGGAGAAAGTTTATGAATAGAGTAAGGGCCAACTACCAACACCCCATCCTCAGACTATCTGTAAACGGCCAGATATTGGACCCAGTAGTAGTACAGCAAGGTACGAAACAAGGGTGCCTCTTATCACCCATCCACTACGCACTCCACCTAGAACGCTTCCTAGAGGTGGTAAGAGCAAACAAAGCAATTAAGGGGATTATGTTTGGGGGGACAGCACACAAAATCGCCGCCTTCGCAGATGACATGCTCCTGACAATCACCAGACCAGATATCTCCCTGCGGGCAATGCAAGAAGAACACAACCAATTTAGGGAGGTGGTGGGCCTAAAAATAAACCCTCATAAATCCGAGGTTCTTAACCTCACACTCCCGATGGAAGCAGAACAGGAACTCAAAAGGGGCTCCCCTTACAGATGGGTCGAATGATCAATAACCTTCCTTGGGATTAAGTTTGTCAAATACATAGAGGGGTTCTATCAAGCCAACTATCCCCCCCTGGTAGAAAAACTCAAAAGCAAATTGATAGATTGGGGTCCCTTTTCCATTACACTACTGGGCGGAATAAATGTACTAAAGATGGCAATACTCCCCCAGTTGCTATACTTCTTCTCCGCCCTTCCAGTCCAGGTAGCGCCGCCTTATTCAAGACCGTCCAAAAAATCACTAGTAGATTTCTCTGGAATAATAGAACACCATGAATAGCCACTAGGGTAATGAAGATGTCTACAGCCAAAGGAGGGCTGAGAGAACCAGACTTTAAAACATATTACCTAGCTGCCCAGATTAGAATCGTGAGGGACTGGCTGAATGAGGATCAGGGAAAGATATGGAGACCAATGGACCGAGCTGTAGCAGGGGAAAACCTGGAAATGATACTGTGGAAACCCAAGGCGGATTGAATGGCCCAGATGTACAGCAGGGCACTACTAGCCCTGGAGGAGAGGGGTGAATGGGGGCAGGGTTGCACGTGGGATGAGGCCATTAAGCAGGCACACCTCACCTCACACCCATTCACCCCCGATGTTCGACAATCCACAATTCCCCCCATGACATAGAAGCTCTGCCTTCACCAAATGGCAGGATGGGGGGTTGCCAAAGAATCAGAGACATTTTGAAGGGGATAGTATGAAACAGTTCACCCAATGTAAAACGGACTTCGCCTTGGGGGAAGCAGAGCGATATCGGTACACACAAATAAGACACTGCCTGTATCATCCCACCATGAAAGAAGTAGGGACCCGCTAACTAACCCCCTTCGAAAAAAAACCCAGAGACAGGGGGGTGGTGGCATTGATCTACGCGTACATAACAGCAGCCGAGCAACCGGCTCAAAGGTCATACATGAAAAGATGGGAACAGTCCACAGGGCAAAACGTATAAGACACTGTATGGGTAAAACTGTGGTCCAGCATCCCTAAGCTCAAGAGATCCCTGCAAATAGAGGAAATCTGGATCAAAATCCTCTTCCAGTGGTACCGAACTCCAACAAGACTCCACAAAATGTATCAGAGGGAATCGAAATATTGTTGGAGGGAAAGCGGGAAGCGACGTGGAGCCACATAAAGTGGGAATGCTCTAAACTGGAAGAGTACTGGGGAGGCATACAAGAGACGTTGGTGCACATTCTGGGAGTAAAGGTTGGAGGAAATAGAGGCTTGGCAGTCCTGGGCATTGATGGGAACCTGGAGGACCTCCCTTTGAGAGTGGGCTGCAAAGTTTACGTAGTATTCACAATGGCAGGGGCAATAGCTCTAGCCCAAAAGTGGAAGTCAAAGGATCCCCCAATGGAACATGAATGGGTAGGAATGATATGGAACTTCGCAGCCCTAGAGTGGCTTACATACTCCCTCCAGGGAGAGCATAGAACCTATCAAGCTGACTAGTCGAGAGTATTGGAATTCCTACAAGTAGGAGCAAAAGGGGCCTGGTGCCCAAGGAAAATGCACCTCCTTGGCATAATAGACTAACCCCTGCGGGAGGAAGGAACCTGGGTCCACTTCCGCGCGCTGAAAAGGAGAATGTACGGTGTTAGGAAAGATTTCATGTGTCTATGTAATTTTCCTTCCATGTGTCAACCCCCAAACTTTTTGCTGCTGTTTAGACATCCCTGACTGACTTTGCCAGAGAAGCACTGCTGTACTCCTCTGGGCTTTCGCTCACTTTTTATGGGGAACTGACATGCCCTTAAAACAGTCAGTACTGGGAGACTTTGTTTCCCTTAGTCCTTTTCCTCATGTTGCAACTTTTGTGCAACGTGTAACAAGTGTACAAAGTATCTTACTATACAGTCCACTTGGGTCTCTAGTCATTTCCAAAGGCCCTAGATACTCTGGCTGGACTTTTTATGAACTGTGCAGATGTGTCATGGACAGGACTGGTGGCAGCTATCGTTTTGCATTATTTTTAACCCTTTTCTGCCATGTTAACCGCGTTTGGCACGAATAGGTGGCCTGGCTCCAAAATGGCAATGCCACGAGGTTCTTTGTCCTGTCTTTTTGCCATTTTGCCCTTTCACCTTCCCCAAGTCGAGTCGACCCGGGCCAGTCCTTATTTGGTCAGGCATTTTCCCGCGAATCCCAATGTTTTTGCGGGCTCCTGCATGCCTTGTGTGTGCCTCCAGGATGTGGGCTGGGATGTCTGGTCCCAATACACATCCTGGGTGCCAGAGAGTCTGGAGTGTCCTGAATGCCTGAGACCACCGTGGTCTGTGATTGGTCCATGTATGGTGTGAGTGTTTGTCAGATCTCCCATTGGGTTCTCTCCGTTTTGGCGCAAAGGCAACTTTGGATAAGAGGAGGCTGGAAACACCACTACCACGTCGATCTCCTGAGTTCTCAATGAACAAAGGATAGGATCCAAGTATCCTGCAACTACGAAGCTGAGTCGAGGAACCACTAGAGACATGCTGGAAGGTTTGGCACCCTGCACCCGCTGTCATCCTGTGGGACCCCTCTGCATTTGGTTGTCCTAGAAGGTCTGCGAAGACGCTTCGACCCATTGGAATAGTGGGACCAACTATTCTCGGCACCTTCACCAAAGCCTGCAAGTAAGCCTTCTCGGAGGTTTCCCTGGGCCAACCAGTGGGCTGACCAGCTTACGCTGGACCTTTGCTCTGTCTCCGCCGTCGTTTCGAGGAGGCCCGTGAAACTTGGTATACTGCTAGCTCTGTGTCCATGGCACCCTCACACTGAATTTTATACACCTGGCCTTCCCAGGTCTGAAGTAAGACGAGTGCGCCTGGACCGGCGTAAACACAGTTACCGTGTTGCCCTGCTGCGGTAACGTCCTTTTCAAGTCCGCTGCATTTGTGACCCTCTTGCACCTGAAGACTGATGCAGTGAAACTGGGGCGATTCATCCACCCAGAGCGGAGAAATCGCCACTATCCCGTTTGGGAATCCTCTCTGGATCTCAGGAACGAAAAGGTGCAGAGACGTCCTTTTTGCCGCCATCAAACCTGCAACCGAATTGCACTAACCTGCCAAAGTTTGGGTCTCCTTGCCTCGTACTGGTGAGTAATCTTTACCCCAACCGGTGGCCCCTAGCACCAGAGCCCAACTTTACGCACGAGTGGCCCCTGGGGGGGTCCCTCTCCTGTCCACTGCTATTGCGAAATAGCGACTCCATCCCGAACTCTGGAACTGCCTCTGCATTCAAGTGGAGGTCCTTCTTGAATAGGGGGAACTTATTCTTCATCGCCTTATGCACCGTCCCGAGCTGTTAGAGACCCCTAAAGAGACCCTGCTTTGTCCATTGGAACAACCGCGTGCATTAGCACACATATACTATTGAGCACACGGCTCCACTCTTCTTAGGCCTTGGATTGCTTCTTAGTTAGGTGAATAACTGATGTTGAATTGGGTCTAATGTTTAACTGCACTGCCTGTTTTCGCCCCCCTCTAGGTGGTCAACATATTTCGTGCAGTCCTCTCTTTTGACCCTCCTGGTCTTGTATATATATTGTATTGAGTGTGATGTATTGTTTTACTTCGTTTTGCTGTGATTCTTTGCTATAGTCTGTGTTACAAAGGCCTTGTAATAAATGTGTCTATATTTTTAATATAACACCTGTCTGGAGTAATTTGTAAGTGTCCTTGCTCTGTGTGCTCATTGAGGTCCTTCAGTCACCCTCACCCCTCCTGAGACTTAGGGCCTCATTACAAGGATGGCGGAGAACCATGGCGCTATTAGCGCCATGGTTCACGCCGGTAAAATACCGGCACCACCTTGGCGGAGAGGGGAATTACCGCCCCATTCCAAGGTTGGCGGGGCGGTAATTCCCCCTTCCACCATTGCCCTTTCCCGTTCCCATTTTTGCCCCATAGGGCTCAATGGGAATGGGGAAGGCGCTAATTACGGTACCGCAAATCGCGGTACCGTAATTAGCTCCCTGGGTCCCTTTGCGGGTTGGTTTTTAACGCCTGCAAAAAGCAGGCGTTAAATCCCCCAACCCGCAAAGGGACCTCGTAGTAAGGCGGAAAGGATTTACCGGTACCGGTATTTTACTGGTAAATCCTTACCGCCATCCGTGTAATGAGGCCCTTAGTCTTGACCGCCTGCCATAGCTACCCTGATTGGTCTGGCTTGTCCAGAGGTTACCCTGTTCCAAGAAACTAGGTTGGCCTTCTGAACCTCTGCCCCTCCTGGACAGAGTTCAGAAATCCTTCTTAACATACGGCTAACGTCCCCCATGGCGGAGGAACAGAATGGGCCAAAAAGTCTCTCTTCATGCACCAATCTTCACCAGAACAGAAGAGTTAGGGGGGTTTGATCAAAGTTGATAAGTTATGTTTAAAAATGCAAATAAAGACTTCAAGATGGCCGCCAACACGAGATAGACACGTCAACGGCGCTCCAGAGCCCCGTAGCGAAACAACGTGGATCCACCACCCCGCCACGGCTTTCTGGGCTTAGATACGGAGAAGAAAGGAACAGGCCTGACTAGTTTTTTTTTTGGGCCAGAAGGAGCGTTAACGGAGCACCAGAGAGTGGAGAAGCTCGGCCGACCAGAGACACGACACGACACGGCAGTCGGCAGGGCCGCAGACGGTGGGCCCGGTGCAGGAGAGCACAGAAGAGGAGAGCCGCGGGGGAAATCGGTGGCTAAGAAGAAGAGGCAGCAACACCTCATTGCCACCTCTGAGCTGGGAGGAACCTGCACAGAAGAAAAGACACGGGTCGCATAACCCCCTACATGGAAGAGGCGAAAATGACTAATTTTAAAACCCCACAATGACCCAACAGAACGTACAGCCTACAGGCCAATCGCATTAATTAATGTAGATGCGAAAATCTACACGGAAGTACTAGCAAACAGACTGGAGGGGCTACTCCCCGGCCTAATTCACCAGGATGTGGCAGACTTTATAGGAGGCAGGCAAACGGCAGACAATATAAGAAGGGTTGCCCACCTGGTGGAAAAGGCACAGAGAAGGAACACTACTGCGGTCCTGCTCTCACTAGACGCAGAAAAAGCGTTTGACCGCGTGGAGTGGTCTTTCCTATTTCGGGTCATGGGGAGGATGGGCCTGGGAGGCAACTTCCTAAAAATGGTACAGGCTAACTACCAGGAACCACTAACAAGGGTGACCGTGAATGGGGCAATGTCACGTCAATTTAAACTGGCCATGGGGACGAAACAAGGCTGTCCTCTCTCCCCATTGCTTTACGCAATCTATCTAGAACCCCTCTTACAGGCAATACGGGAGGCGGACGACATCCACGGCATCCCCTTTGGAGGGCAACAGCATAAAGTCGCAGCATTTGCGTACGACATGCTGCTCACCCTAACTAACACATGTGAATCCATTAGGGCAAGCAGGACCATACTGGAGGAATTTGGGGAAGCATCAGGCCTGCGTGTAAATGTTGGAAAATTGGAACTGATGAGACTCACCATAGGGAAAGAAGATTGCAATAGGCTAAAGGCTGAGACCCCGTTCGTATGGAGACCAGGGGGGTCAAATACCTGGGGGTGCAGATCACCCCAACACTGAAGTGGTGGTATGCAGCAAATTACCTCCCACTACTGGAGGCAATAAAGAAGGACTTTAAGAAATGCTGCGCACTGCCAATCTCGTGGCTGGGGAGACTAGCCGCATTCAAGATGGTCACGTTACCACGCATGTTGTATTTTTTCCAGGCAATCCCGAAGGCAGTTGTGACGAGGTTCTTCAAAGAGCTACACTCTCTAACGAATGGGTTTATATGGGAATGAAAGAGGGCTATGATCAATAGGCACCAGCTTGCGGCACCCAGGAGGGAGGGGTTTGGCACTCCCCAACTTTAGACAGTGTTACGAAGCGACCCAGCTATGGATCATAAAGGAATGGCTGCACGAGATAGAGCGAAAACTATGCGTCGGGATAGACAGGGCAGTGACAAAACACAATCTGGAAGAAGTACTTTGGCTTTGGAAAAAGCACTGGCCAAAACACGTGTATGAAAGCTCAATAACGAGCCTTATGGCAGAGAATTGGGATAGGCTAGCAAAGACTTGGGGAATCGCCACCTTTCCGTCCCCTTACACACCCATCTTCAATAAGGGGGACTTCACGCCCGTGATGGAGAAGGGAGCGTTTAGGAAATGGCAGGAGGGAGGCTGCAAGAGGCTGTGGGACATGTTTCAGGATGGGGAAATTCGGTCCTTCACAGACTGCAAAAAAAGTATTCGCAATAGGAGAAGGGGAGAGACTTGGATACGCCCAGCTCTGCCACTGGCTGCTACACCCGGTGAACAAGGAGGCAGGCAATCGAGAAGTGACCCCATTCAGGAATTTCTTGTTGCCAAATGACGGGTCCAAGGAGCTGATCTCCAACCTGTACAGAATAATAGACGATGCGATCCCCAGACAGCAATGGCCGTACATGCAAAGATGGGAACAGATACTGGGGAGGGACATAGCAAAGGAGGAGTGGGGGAAACTATGGGGGAAGATTCCCAAGCTAGCAAAGGCCTCCCAGTTGCAAGAAGCTTGGTATAAAATACTTTAATACTTTTCGAGTGGCATTACACGCCAGCTCGCCTCCACAGAATTTACTCAGGGCAAGGCTGGAGAGGTTGCGGGAAAGAGGGCACAGCGGAGCACATATGGTGGAGATGCCTGGAAATTGTCCCCTTCTGTGTAGAAGTCCAACAGGCACAAGATCAGGCATACGGAAAAGGGGGAAGTAGACAGCTGGAACAGATTCTGTTGGGTATAAAGGGAAGGGAAGCGGCGGGGGAACCCAGAAGGAGAGAGAAGGCAAGAGTGGTCCTCACCCTGGCAACGATGACCATAATCGCGCAAAGATGGAAAAGCACAAATATAACTACTATCCAAGACTGGCTACGCAAAGTTTGGGAGGTTGTAGCCTTAGAATGGGCCACGTACGCCATGAATGGGAATGTGCACAAGTTCGCAGAGGACTGGGGGAGAACCTGGCCTTCCTGAAAGACGATTATAGGGCTGTGTGGTGCCCCCAACGCCTCAAACTCCTAGACCTGCAGTGAACACTTGGAAGCGGAGCAAGATGCATCAGCCCAAAGAAGAACGAATGGATGCCCCAGGGCGGAGGGGCTGGGGGGCGGGCAAGTTGGGGAAATGTTTTACATGTTGTAAACACAAGAAAATGAACACAAAAAAAATGCAAATAAAAAGTTATGCTAAGAAAAATAACTAAATCTGTCAAGAAAAGAGTAAAGAAAATAAATGTAGGACAATAGTATAGTCAATTTCAGAGCTTTAAGTCAAAGTAGGTTAGATGGGGCATGCAATGGGCAAAGAATTAAAGGTTTGTAGACTGGCTGCAGGGAAAGCTTGGACCAATTAGTCTTGAATGACTAGATTGATCTCAACAGATGATACATTTTTAGTGCCCTAACCCCTCCCATTAACTTGACGGGCCCAAGATACCCACATTAAATGTAATCCTTCAAATATTACAAAGAATACAAAAATAGTTAGGAAGCCATTGGAGAGTCCAGAGTAGAAGTGATGACTGGCAAGCTTCCTCAGTGTGCCCCCTTGTTCCATCCTGCCCAATATGTGCTTGGCAAGATGGTGCAGGCATCTTTTTGTTGCTGCACAAGGCAGTTTTGAGGCCATTGTGCTCACTGGAACCAGCGCAACCATTTTGCTGTTTCTGTTGAAGCGCAGCTTGGTTTTGGAGAAATTCTGTTCAGTGGGTCAATATAGCCCACACACCTCAGGAACAGCCCTTCAATCCACCTGTATATCACTACCTATTATTGGTGGCACTAGATGCCTCAAGGTCCCCTCTCGTACTACCTCCCCCTGTGTCCCTCTCTACCCAGTGACCACCGCCTCACACCTCAAATTCCCTTGCAATATCCCCCACATGCACTTTGATCACGCCCAAAGCAAATCACACCTCGACCGTTCAACTGGGTGCTGTTAAATGACCGCTCCTTTGCTCTCATGCTACCTTTGTACACAACCTCATCACTGGCTACCACAATGCCTCAGGACCCCTACTCTCTAGCCATCCAACCTATCTACTCTATCCTTAGAGCTGACCACAATCAGCCTTGCAATCAGCCTTGCACATTAGATTCCCACTTTTCCTATACTAGGTTAGGAAATTCTGCTCAAAGACTCTCAATTCTCAAACCACCCACTGCTCTATCATCAACCTAACACAGCGTTCCACTGAGTCAGACATATTGCTAATGCTCACACCTCTCATCAAACCAGCCACAAAAGATAATCCTATTTAATGGCCCTACTGGCACAGGAGCCTGCGTCATCGCCAATTCTCTTGCAGAGATGAATTTCACCCAGCACGTCTCTACTTCCACTTACTCTAAAGGCGAATCCTTTATTGGATCCTCACAACTAATGCCTCCATCGCTATCTCAGTCATTAAAATGCTACACTGGTCCGACCACTCCTTAATGGAGTTCCTCCTTTCCCCCTCCCACTCCAACCCCACCGTAACTCCTACCCTGACCCTAGTCAGCACTTGCAAGCTCCCAGACGAAACACTTACGCCCACTCTACAAACTCTGCTTACCCCTAATGTCTGCATAAATAAGGACCCACAGGCCTTAGCTGACCTCTATAATCACAGCCTCCATAGCACTATGGACCTACACGCCCCCCTCAAACCCAAAATGCTGAAACCACACAAGCCAGCCAATATTTGGTTCACTGAAGATCTTATTACTCTCTGCAGATGCAAAAGCGCCCTAGACCTATGGGAGAAACATCCTATCCCCACCAATATTGATACTTTCTCCAGTGCAGCCAAAACTTACAAAAAACACCCTAATCGCATCCAAAGCCGACTCCTGCAATTCTAGAAGCACCAATGCCCGCTCCAATTCTAAAGAACTCTTCTCCATTCTCAAAGAGCTTGAAAACCCTGTCCCCACCATTTCCCAGGTTAGCTCAGACAATGCTTGGTGTTCCACCATCCAAACCGCAGTTGCTAACAAAATTGATACACAGAGAGATAGAATCACTGCAATAAAAGCCCAACTCGCAGTGAAACCTCCATCGATGAACATGCAGACACCCTCATTGCAGCCTAAACAACGTTTGCAGCCCCCTTCAGCTTTTCCCAATTCTCCTAGACAGAAGCACTCCAAACTATTCGTACACTCAAACCATCTAACTGCAAGGGAGATACCTGCCTAGCCCATATTGGCAAGCTATGCGCCACTAATTGGCAAGCTATGCGCCACTACACTAGCCCCTACCAACACCAACTTTATTAACAACTCCTTTTTGACCAACACTGTCCCTACTTGCCTTAAAGCAGCCTAGGTTACCCCACTCCACAAAAGAAAAACCTCTTTTGACCCCCTCCCTCCGCACTTACTATCGACCTATTAGCACAGTGCCGTTCCTCCTCAAAATTCTGGATCGTATGGCTTATTCCCAAATCCAACATTTCTTAGAACACCACCACCTGCTTGGCAGTAAGACAATTTGAGATTCTCCCTAAACACAGCATGCAAAAAGCTCTCCTAGAACTCCAAATCCAACTAGGTAGCATTTGTAATTCTGGCCATCTTGCCATCCTTCTCCTCCTCGACCTCTCTGCAGCATTCGACCTGGACAACCAACATCTACTCTGCCAACATCTGTCTACTAACTTCCACGTTTACATCGGTGCAACCTGGATCAAATCGTTCCTGAGTGAATGCTCCTCTAGAGTATTCATCGGGGACTCAGCAGCTGATCACATCGCTGTCCCTCTCTGTGTGCCCCAAGGCTCTTATATTTCACAGACCCTTTACAATACTTGCACTACTCCTACATCCCGTCCCCTTTCCTCCATACTGTATGGGCGTCCCTCGCTAGGGACGGGAGTCGGAACCTTTTTCACCAGAAAAAATGTTGTTTCTCTTTAAATTGAGAGGCGTGTGGGGGCCTGACACTGGGAGCATGTGCTCCCCTGACTCCCACCGGCGCCACTCCCCAGTCCCATTATCCGTGTCAACGGGAACAGACCGCTTTCATCAGCGATCCTGGATTTGGCTTTGGCCTTGTAATACCACTTCCACGGATACTTTCTTCTGTCTTTTGTCTTCTGTCTTTTGGTTTTAATCAGGTACTCGATCCTCTAGCGCCATGCTCCTCCCCGACGCATGTCGACGTCAGTGGGCTTCAGCAGGTGTCCAGCCTGCAAAGGGCTCTTCCCTGCATCTGACTCTCACGCTCTTTGTCTCCGCTGCCTTGGCCCCGGGCACGGCTGGTCGGGTTGCACCATGAGTGATATGCTTACACCGCATGCTCTGAAGAACAGGTTATCTCTGTGGAGGGACCTACTCGAGAAGTCGCCTCCAGGGGACTTGAAAGACTTCATCAGACTCAAGTCAAGGCCAAGGTAGGGCTGCTTTTTTCCATTGCACCGCATAAGGGCGGCTCCTTCCCAAGGAAACGCCGGAGCGGGAGGAACCAGTCAAGCTACTTCAGCTACCGGCCGTCAGGCTGAGGCGTCATTAGATCCTTCCAGTGACAGTGTTGAGGGACCGCAAGGTTCTTTTACCAGGTGTCCACCCGAGGGGCCACGCCCTAGTACCAGACAGATGTCTGAGGCGCGCCTGTCCGCAGCACTACCGACGACTCCGCTGAGGGCAACATGCCTACCATGCCTCATCCTTAGGTGCAGGGTAGGTCTCATGCTTCACCGCCAAGAGTCATGGAGGAGGCCGGGCCCAGCGAGGCGAGCACCACGACAAATTGGCTGCCATGCCAGACAAGATGGCCGCTCTTCGGATACTGCCCCCTGGTGCAGAGCAGGTGGGAGAACGAGTTTCAAGGTGGGACTGGTCTCAACCAGGTACGTGACCTACAGCTTATCCATCAGCATTGCAGGGCAGATTTAACCCGCAGCCAGCAAGGCAGAGTACGCACAGGCCCCAGCAGCCAACCGCTACTCCGTCAATAGCAACAACCACCCCACCGGCCTCTGAGGACTGTTTTTTATTTTTTTTTTTAAAGTTCCTCATGCTCATGAGATCTCCTCAGATGGGGTCCATCCTTCGGGCTGTGATCAGGGACATGCTCCCTCCGGTCCCACTGCCGGCACCCATAGTCATTCCTCCCATAGCTCCAGCGCCTCAGGACCCTTCGCTGCCCTTGTTGTCCACGCTGGGTCCTTCAATTCCGGCTTCTCTGCCTACCATAGGTCACGTGGTTCCACACTAGCCTCCACAACAGCCACCGGCTCCGGTTCCTCTGTGCCTAGCACTCCTCCAACCGGACATCCTGGTGGACAACGACGAGGAGGAAGACCCTGACGCAGAGTCATCAGCTAAGGCCTTTCATGAGCAGTTCTCAGGTTTGGCCGAATATTTGGGGCTTCCGCAACCCGGGGTCAAACAATTGGAGGCGGGGGTCCTGGCCGAGGTCCTCACTTTACGCCCCGTGTCTAGAATGGGGATCCTGATGCAGGAGGATGTTGTCGCTTTGGCCAAAAAGGATGGCTTAAACCCCATTCGCCCCAGCCTGTCAATCAGCGCCTCAACGTCAAGTATAGGCAATTGGAGGGGGATCCACTCTTGCTCTGGGCACACTCTCAACTGGACTCATCGGTGATAATTGCAGCGTCACTCTACTCGAAACCTCAGTCGTCCTTGTCCACCTTGTCCTCTGCGCTTCTAGGACGGGAGGAGAAGATCTTGGAGGCTTAGGGAAAGGTGGTTTATTCCAACGCCTCACTGCACCTTCGTCAATCCAACGCAGATACCATGCTGGCGGCCATTAATCAGAGGCTTTGGTGGGAAATAGCGGACTTCCTCCCAGAGCTTCCGGTGCAGAGCCAGGCACGTTTCAAGGCAGGCCTGGCAGAAGCTAAATTGGTGGCGCAGGACATCATGGAGTCCACCGTGGTGAACATTGACACCTCAGGCCGTGCCATTTGCATTGCCAGAGACATGTGAAGAACTGCCTGGCTATGGGCTACCAAGTTCATCCCGGACGTCCAGGAACGCATATTGGACCTTCCATTCGGGGGTGGTGACCGCTTTTATTCCACCACCGATGAGGAGCTAGATAAAAAGTAAAACTGTTCCCAAACAGCGAAGTCTTTATTCTCACGAAGGCCGCACCCAAGGCTTACACCCAGTCGCACCAATGCTCCGACAAGGGGTGTGCTTTCGGCAGGCTCCGAGGCTTCAGTCCTCCTCCTCTGCACCAGCCTCAGAGGTATGAAGGTATGATGCACCCCTTTGGGTCCATGTGTCTCCAGTGAGGGGCAGGCTTGCTTCTACTCCAGGTTTTTTGCCATACAAAAGACGAACTAGGCTGGCCTGAGAGTATTGTTGGACCTTTCCACCCTGAACCTTTCCCTCCCTCTTCAAAAATTCAAGATGGTTACGCCTGCGCTTATTGCAGAGACACTGTGCAGGGGAGACTGGATGTGCTCCCTGGATCTGAAGGACGCGTATCTACATGTCCCAATTTGGCAGCCTCTTCAGTCCTTTCTGCGGTTCAGGATCATGGGCTTCCATTTCCAGTACTAGGTTCTAACCTTCGGCCCCAACTCAGCACCCAGGGTCTTGACCAGACTTATAAATGTAGTGCAGCCCTTATCATGGCCCAGGGTCACCATGTCTACCCGTACCTGGAGGACTGGCTCGTCAGGGCGAGATCCCTGGAGGCGGTTCACCACACTGCCTCCGCCTTATGATCACACTACACGAACTGGGATTTTCGATCAACCTCAAGAAGTCGCAGCTGCAGCCTACACAGAGCCTGACTTTTCTGGGCCTCATCTGGGACACAAGCTCCAAGAGAGTTTTCCCCTTTGAGGACAAGATCACGGCCATCAAGAGCGCCACAGGTCATTTTCTCAGCAGAGAGGTGACCTCTGCCTGATGGTACCAGCATCTATGGGGTATTATGGCAGCGTTCCTACTGATTGTACCTCACACGAGACTCGAGGAGATTACAGCTGCACTTCACAGCCTCATGGAATCGGGAGCGGGGCTCCCAAGCGGAGCATGTCAGCATTCCTCCCTGGCTCCACCAGGACCTTGTCTGGTGGTCCATGGACTGCAACCTGCGAACGGGTAAGCCCTTCCAGCAGGCAGCACCTCAAGTCACCATCACCACGGATTCCTCCCTGAAATGCTGGGGTGCTACCCTGGACAACCACAGCGTCCATGGAGTCTGGAGTCCCATATCAACTGGCTGGAGCTGAAAGCTATCTGGTTCGCTCTCAAGGCCTTCCTACCACTTACCTGCGGCAAGGTGGCCCTCATTCAAACAGAAAATCCACCAGCATGTATTATATCAACAAGGGCCAGATGATTTGGCAGTGGGCCAGAGGATTTGGCAGTATCCCTGGAATTCATAAACTTCTTTAAGGATTAATATAGTGAAAAAAACATGTTCACCATGAACTGGTATGCCTAGTAGTTTTAAACAGGTTTTAGACTTACTCTTTAGCAGTTAGTCCTCTATCACCAGGTCTCCCCTTCTGTGCAGTCTAGCGGTCAGCATGTGGGAGTGTGCCCTGCAGAACAACATCTACTTGACTGCAATCCACCTCCCTGGGTAGTCCACCCTGGAGGCAGACAGGCTCAGCAGACTGTGAGCGGACAGTTACGAATGGCAATTGGACTATCAGGTCCTGATAGGGATCTTCTACAGATGGGGGCGATCCTCCAGTGGATCTGTTTTCCACCTGGCTCAATAGAAAGTGCCAGAAGTTCGCGTCTGGGCAGTGGCCGGGCCCCAGCTCCTTGGGCGACGCTTTCCAGATACAGTGAACAGCATGACAGCATATGCATTTCCTCCCACTCCACCCACAGGGTGATCTGCAAGATAAGAGAATCGTGTCACCTCAGCATCATTCTGATAGCTCTGTGGTGGCCGGCGAGACCATGCTGCTCAGTGTTAGGGAGAATTCTCTGTAAAGGCTAATTTCCCAAACCTAGTGAGTCCCCCAGCAGCTTTGCTGGATTTTTTGCGGTTTATTTTTTTCTCCTGCTGAGTGAGACTCTTTTTCTCCCACTCTTAGACATGATTTGAGGTGTTGCTTTGACTTTGAATGTGTTTTATGGGCTATGGGGTACTTTACCCCATAGGGCTTCATGTTTTATTGGTATGTGGGTTACACAGCACCCCACGTGCCGTAACCCAGGGGTGTCGTAGCGACCCCTAAAAATAGACTCCATACCCTGGGACTGACTACTGTCTCCCAGCACATGTAAAGTCACCATTGGCTTTACTAGTCCCAAATTACGAACAGAAACCAGTACAAACCATCATATTGTGGATGTACCGGTCGGGGCAATTCGATTGCCCCGGGGTCTGTTGTTCGAGGGGGCACGTCTCCGTCCCCCCTGATCGAGTTTTGGCTGGTGGCAGTGGACACTACTTTTTATATTCGACCGTGAATATTTTCCTATGGGATTTTCCCATTGTTCGAGGCTACCACTTTTTAATATAGCCTCGAACATACCGCCGGTTAATTAAATTAATATTAAATCACTGGTTGGTAATTTTTGCCGAAACTCGGTTCCAAAATGGCGTTTGTGTTCGCTTCTGTGACTCCAACCCAAGTCGGGCCCTTTGTTCCACTTTTTGCCGGGCTTCTCAACAGAAGCCTCCAAAAGTGGTACCACTCTGTCTGGGTACCACAGGTGGTGTGGGAGGGGGTTTAGGCACCCTGGACTGAGTTGCTTTGGCAACTCAAGTCGCACTCTTGTGTGATTGGCCCAAGTGGTGAGTCGCCCGGCTCACCACTTAGCATGTTTGATTGACAGCTAGGCTGAATGAATGGGGGTTTGCTGCATAAAAGCAGGGCTTTGGGGACTGGAACTTCAGAAGTCACCACATGACCTAAAGAATCCGAAGAGGGAGAAGCTGAGCCGACCTGCAACGACGACACCACCGGTGGAGCCCTGCTGAACCGTCTCACCACTTTTCCCGACGACAGAGGAAATCTCCAGTCTAGAGAGTCTTCTTCCTTTGACTGGTGGGGATAACCAGTTTGCCTGTCTTTTCACCTTCCCGGATCATCTCGTGGCCACCTTGCCTGTGCCAAGCACCCCGGCAACTGGAATACCACGGTTTTTCCACCACCGCGAATAAAAGGGTCTTACCTTTTGGAACCCATGGCGTCCAAGGACATCCGGCTGGTCACCATTAAAATGGCTCTCTTGGTGGGGTCTTACATCCGCAGGCAGAGTTAACGAAATCTAGGTGCCAGTGGCTACAGAACCGTACACTGCCTTTCACAGATAGAAGGTGGTCCTGAGAATGCATCCAGTGTTCTTACCTAAAGTAGCCTCTTCTTAGCTACATTCTTTGTGGATCCTATGAACGATGCTCAGAGGGTCCTGCACTGTCTGGATGTCAGACGCGCTCTGACATTTAATCTGGACAGGACCAAGAGCTTCTGCAAGTCGGATGCTCTCTTTGTCACCTTCGTGGGGGGGGGGGGGGGTCAAGCCCATGTTATCAGGCTTCCAAGGCCTCTATAGCAAGGTGAATGGTGTCGGCCATGAAGGAGAGGCATATGACTAACATGCATGCACATGCAGTCAGGGTCAGGGCCACAGCAGTCACGTTTCAGAGGCACGTTCTGTGTCAGCTCATCAGTAGGGCCTTCTGCAAACACTACTGTCTGGAAACCGACTCCAGGTCATATGCAGCATTTGGACAGGCTGTGCTAAGGAACTTGTTTTCTTAAGGAGGTTCACCTCACCACCCTGGGGCTACATTCAATTGTAATTGCCCATACATTATGGAGGAAAGGGGACGAGATGTAGGAGTAATTATAAGTTACTCACCGTAGTGACTACTGTACTCCTAGTCCGTAGTCTCCTTTCCTCCAAACGTCCCACCATCCTCCCCACTAATAAAACTGCTATCATTAGGCAATGGTAATATTGTCGACGCATCAATGGGGACTGAGGAGTGCCACTGGTGGGCGGAGTCAGGGGAGCACATGCTCCCAGGGCTGCTCCACTTCACGCCTCTAAATTTAAAGGGGAAGAAGATATTTTCTGGTGAAAAAGGTTCTGCCTCCCAGCCCAAGCGAGGGACTCTCATACAGTATGGAGGAAAGGTAACTATGGACTAGGAGTAAGTTAGTCACTACAGTGCGTGACTTATATTTAAGCCCCTATTTGACCATCTAGACACCCTCAGAAATTTCTACACCAACTTTTCAGATGACACCGAGATCTTCCTCCCCATCACATCAAACTACTCCCATGATGCTGATACTATCATTAGGATCTATAGCATCATCCAGATCTGAATGGCTACCCACAATCTTTGTCTTAATGTTGACAAAACAGATCTACTCATTGTGGGCTCTGGCTAAAATAAAATCTAGGCGCTGCATTCTCTTCATTTTCCATCGATGGCATCAACATACCAGTTTTGAAACATGTTCAGACTGAGTCCACTTTGGACGTGGAACGCAACACAAACAGGTCAATGCCCTGTCACCTTCCCCAGCTTACACTTCCAAACTTATCTCCCTGGGCAGACAATTCCTCACTCCGAATCACTGCTTGGCTCTCGCAAAAACCATCATAAACAGCAAACTGCATTACTGTAATGCTCCTTTCATTGACACTTCCACCAAAAACCTTGCCAAACTCCAATCACATGCAAAACAAAGCCCTTCGAGTAGCCTTGGGTTTAGACATTCAGACCATATCTCTGCAACCAGGCGTGACGTCCACTTGCTCACATTAAAGCCTTAATTGAATTGAAAACGTTGGCTATTGTGCATCGCTTTGTCAACAAAGATGCTCCCCATTACCTCAACAGCACCATCTCTAAACCATAGGTGCATCTTCTCCAAACTTTCTCCAGCTTTAACCTGTTCACACCTAGATTCAAAAGTAAAAGAGCAGGATGTATGAGTTTTTGCGCTAGTGCGCCCTCCCTCTGGAAATCGCTCTTGCCCAACATCAGGAATGAGTGCTCCTATCACACGTTGATAAACTTGTGAAAAGTGTTTTTTAACAAACATGACTAAAGTCACTGTTATCTGCTTTTTAAGACTGATTAATTCTTCCCGCCTTCTGTACAAATGCTGTGATACCCTTGGGTGTGGGCGTTACACAAATGCAATAAATAAAATAAAAAAACAATAAAGTAGCAGCCAAGATGAGATATGGCGAGTGTTTGTGAAATGTCTGAGATTCAAGGCTTAATCCTCATATGTTTTTGCCCGGAACATTTTGAATGTAGTGACCCCAATAATTGGGTGGCTGTCAGAAACTTGAAACAAGACATGCTTGTAATTAAAGGCTCAGTTTTCACATTGCATCCAATATTCGTCTAAGATCAGGGAAACTGCACAGAACCTTTTTCAATATATGGGACCAGCCCCACAGGTGAAGGCTCTGCTGCGAGAGCCTGCCTAGGCTCACAAGATGGTGAAGCATGGCTGGCATATGCCAATGCCTACCTTATCTACTGACCAGAAGAAACCGTGAGGCGAGAGCCCTCCCTACGACCCAGTGGGATCAGCTGGGTTTACAAGCCTCCAAGACCCCTCTGCTCACTGAAGAAGCCGTGCCACTTGTTCAGGTCTTGAGTTTAAGCTATACAGTTCTGAGAAAGTCTTATCCATTAAAACTTTTCAACCAACATGCCATTAACTTTGCTTGTTCCGTGTGCTACAGGACTGAATTCCAGAGGTGACTTTTTCTGCCGTCACTCCTTAACAAGGCTTGGGCTTAGCAAGCATCTGCCTTTGAAAGGTGTACAAATGGGTGTGGTAAGAGCAGTGTGCCCCTTAACAGAAAGGTGTTCCAGACTATAATGCCATTTAATGGATTCATGGCTACTCTAGGTAAACTACAATGTGTACTGCCCTCCTTCTAGCTATATTTTGTTGATTTTTGTTTTTGTAATACTTGTAATTTCAGTTAAAGTATGTTTGCTATTGTTACGGTTTATTTTGTCGGTTTGAGACCAGAAGATCTATGCAGCCCCACTGAGGTGATGTGTATGTGACTTTTTTCCTTAACTGGTTTACTCATGTGATGCCTCATCAGGGAGGTGAATACAGATTGAGAGAGGACTAACTGCTAAAGAGTAAGTCTAAAACCTGTTGGAAACTACTAGGCATACCATTTCATGGTGAACATGTTTTTTCACTATATTAATCCTTAAAGAAGTTTAAGAATTCCAGGGATACTGCCAAATCCTCTGGCCCGTCTATCCCAGCCAGCAACAAATCCGGTCTTTTCACAACTCGGAATTCTCTGTATGGTACTTTCAGAAGAGGTTGAGACCTCAGCAGTTGTTGGGCCTGCAGCAGTGATGTTCGTTTACAGCCTTAAGAGGCAGACTGTTGCAAAGTGGTCAAGGCAACAGCCATGCTTTCCAGACCAGTGGTAGAGAACCGATTTGGGGAAGTGAGAGGCCACCACCAAAGGCACTGTGTGGCACACAGCGGGTGAGAGGGAGAGGAGATATAGATGTGTGCTGGGTGGGGTCAGAACAGATGTCCTGGAGAGCTTTGTCACTTGCCAGCTTTGTGGTGGTTAGAAATGTTGGAGCAAGAGGGCTGATGCAAAGGGCACCATTAGAACAACTAGCATGTGTGAGAAACCAAAGGGTATCTCACCTGCTAGTCCTCTGGGACTTGTTATGCAGGTGGCCAGGACACGGCCATCGCTTTTGGATACAGTTCCTGTGGGTGGACCAGTGCGGGAGGGTCACCTGGCTGACTGGTCTTTGGGAAGTGGAGGTGAGATAGCCGATGGTGAGACACGGTATCCACCCTTTTCTGTTCATCTACCCCATCCTGTTAAGATCTTCTGAAGTCCCAACTCCCCCCCCCCCACACCCACTTTTTACACATACTGAGCCGAGGAAGAGGGTGACTGAGAATAACCAGACTAACTCTCTCAATCGTACTGGACATGTCCCGTTAATCGGGTCAGGCACTTTACCCTAAGTGCATACAGCTGATACCAATTGGCTACCCTCACACGAATGAACAGCAACGCCTAAAGACACTGGGCCTCATTACGACCCTGGCGGAGGACCATGGTGCAATTTGCACCATGGTCCATGGCGCAGAGCTGCCAACTCCGCCATGGGGGTTGGCGGACTTACCGCCCCATTCCGACCTTGGCGGGGCGGTTAGTCCCCAATCCCCATTTACCCTTCCCCATTCCCATTTTTGCCCCATAGGGTATAATGGGAGTGGGGAAGGCGTTAATTACGCCACCGTAGATTACGGTGGCGTAATTAACAAGAGGTCCCGTAGCGCCATGGATTTTTCCGCCCGGAAAATCCGGGCGTAAAAATCACCATGGCGCTACGGAAAGTCGTAATCTGGCGGAGAGGTACGCCATGCATTACGCTGTCGTAAACCCCTCTCCGCCAGGGTCGTAATGAGGGCCACTCTGAGAAAGGCAGAACACACGAACAAGCAGCACTTCCGGGGTGAAGGCACACCTACTGTATCCGAGCAAGGGACGAGAGCAGCGGCCGAAAACCCCAAGGCTCCCTACTGGAGGTTGTTGCCTCCGACAGACCGCGAAAGACACGTGGAGAAGGCCAGATCCCACAAGTGAAGATTGCCTTGTGTTTCAAGGGCGCGCCTTTGCTGTTCATTACTTATCATAACTGGCACCCATAGGGCCACCGGCTTTAAGCCCTGCAGAGACTATAGGAATGAAATGTCCATGTTCGACTCCCCTAATGTATGTCTCTGGGGCCCAGCACAAAATAGAAGATTGTGGCTCCTGACAGACAATGTGCTCTTAAAACTATCCGGGAGCAGGCCGCTAAGCTGTTCTCTCGCCTTCATAAAGGCAAGCCCAAGACTCCCTGCTCTACTGTGGCCTGTAAATGAACTATAGGAGTCTCTAAGGAGTCGTCTAGGAAGGGCAAGTAGAAAGAGGGTCCTGCTCATTCAGTGACACTCACCACTCTTCCTCCACTTAAGGCATAGTTGGTCCCTCAGAGAGGATAATATAGATTCCTCGGAGTACTAATCTAAGTTATCCAAGAAACTGATACCATTTCCCTCCTAGCTCTCCTGCATCAGAGCTGGAGCAAAAGGGGCTCAAGTGACACATTTTAGAAATCGCCACTATCGCTCAGCGCCTTGCACCACATGGCTGGTCATCGGTCAGCCTGAACTTTATATGGCCAGCGGAAGCACTTCCTTGGGCACCGTCCACCCATCTGCTGGATAGGTCTTTGCTCCGGTCCTAGAGTCAGCTCCCCTTCAACATTGCTTGACTCCTCTTGAGTAGCTGAAGCCTCTGCGATGGTTCAGCTGACATCGACACCAACCAACGCTGGCACCATTTTGTTCATTCCAGTCTCCAGGACCAAAACCTTTTCCAAATTGCTACACATTTGTGATGATGGAGACCGTATTCCTTATAGGCTACAGCTGTTTGAATCTAGAGAGGAGGCTGGGATTCTGGAGGAAAATTATCCTGGGGACATTTCCCATTACTACTTTGGCTTCCAACGTAAGTGGCTTGCCAAGATTATCGAGTCCTTTGTGCTACCTTTGCCTTCCAAACTATTGGTCTACTATAAACATATATACATTTTTAAACCAAGTCCTCCATGAGATTGGCGGAGTCAGAACACAAATCCTGGCATGCAGAGTCGCCTTCCTGGCAATGTCTTGGTCATCAGAGGAGCAGCCAGTGGACGGACTCATAGGACACTGAGAGAACCCGAAGCACCATCTGCAGATAACAGAAACTAAACTACAGATCACTTCTGCAGATGAGTAAACCTAAAAAATGAGCCAAAACTCAGAGAAAAGGAGCCATTCTTTAGTCAGGCAATGTTAAGCACAAGCCCGGGGACTCCAGCCTGCCTGCAGGAATGAAACCGGCCCAGATAAACTCAACCACGCAGTCCAGCTGACTAGCTCTCGCACATCATACTTGACATGTCCCGTTAATTGGGTCAGGCAAAGTCAGGCACTTGCCTTCAAGTACATACACCTCATACCAATTGGCTCCCCTCACACAGATAAAAGGCAAACCCTAAAGACACACTCTGAGCAAGGTGGAACAGAAGTACGAGCAGCACTTCCGGGGTGAAGGCAAACCTACTGAGCAGAGCGACGGACCAGGGGACGAGAGCAGCTGTTCGAAAACCCAGAGAGTTCCCTACTGGAGGTTGCCGCCTCTGAAAGACCGTGGAAGACGCGTGGGGAAGGCCAGATTCCGCAAGTGAAGACTGCATTGTGTTTCAAGGATGCCAGCGACCCTCCCAGGTGAACGGCAGAGTTGGGGAGGCAAGGCCAAGCATGTGGTACTAACTTTGACTCGTGAATTGGAAGTCGTAAAACCAAGAAAGAAACGCACACAGCCGGTGAATTGGCAAGTGACTTGAGAGACCGCTGTGTGTTAAAGAAAGTTTGAAGTGACATTATATCACCAGTGAAGGCTGCAGGCGTATAGATGAGACTCGAAGGAAGGGTAGACCTGTAAATGGACTTTGAAGTAAAAAGACAGCTCTGGAATCAGCAATACTGAGTAACGGAGTTCTCTGGTGAAAGGAAGTAGCCTGCAGAAGTCTCTGTGAAAGGTACACTGTTTGTAAAAATAAAGCGAAAGAAGTGCAAAAGCAAAGCAAGCAGAATTATGAACTGTAAGTCGAAGTGGTCCTGCGGAGGTCTGCAAAGAGAGCCACGCACATTCGAAAAACTTCGACATCTGAAAGTGGTCTGAGCGAGACCTGAAGTGTAATGAGCTTGGGGAAGGGAGCTCCTTTGCAAGTTTTCTTGAACTTTGTGTTTGAGAAGGTCTGAGCCCGACAGGGGGACCTATGTGAAATTTGTGTTTGAAAGGCTCTGAGGCTGGTAGAGGGGGGAACCCCATGTGAACTTTGTGTTGAAACATTGTTTGGAGGTCAGAACGAAAGATTTTAATGTGGAAGACCAGACGAGCCTCCATTCAAGTTTTGGAACAGTTTATTGTACTAAGATCGTGAGCCAGAGTGTGTCATCCTGCCTACAAAGACTGGCTTATTCTGTGGGGTCTAATGTGGGGAGGAGAGCTGATTTAGCTATCTTTTATTAATTTGAACACTGATTTTTCCTTTGTCATAAATTTCTCCTTTATACAAAAGATAGGGCAAGCATGGGGTTTTGTTAGCATAGGCCATTTTGATTTGACAGATTAGGACTATTGTGTTTATCATTTTGATGGTCGAGACTACTCCCATCTTAGTTATAGGGCAAAGTAGGAGTTTTTCCAAACCCCGAAACTTCAATAAAGGTTTGTGCCAGTGTCATACGTGTGATACCATGCCAACCCCTACAATACCCAGACCTCTTTAATAAAGAGCATTCTACCCTAGTGGGGGACTGGATAGCATCATGTACACCAATTTGGTAACAGAGTGCAGTTATTGTGTTATTTATGGGGAAACCATTATAAAATTTAGCAAAACTCCCTCAATTTCGAAAATGCATTTTATATTCAATATCGAAATTGATTGAAGAAAGAGGAGGGTAGATTTGTATGCGTATATGAAGGTGGTGAGAAGTAGCAGGCTATTGAGGTGACTTTAGCGAGGTTAGTCCCCACACTCATAAAAGGGGTAAAAAAAGTGAGATAAAAAGGTTTTGTGCGTATTGCCCTGGATCATGGGTCCTGCACATTGTTTGACTAGGAACTGCACCCGGTTTCTTAAGTGGCACATACATCCTCTTTCTTATGCTTTCATCTCTTTAGGATGATCTCCAGGTTCAAAGGGTTCAGCTCTTCTTTCAAATCAAAGGTGCCACAGAGCAGGGTTCCTCTTCAGGAGTTTGAAATGGGCTGACACTCTGGCTATTTCCTTGCACCTACAAATGGAGGTATCTGAAGCCAATTTAGGATCTTCACCTGTATCATCTTGGGCATGGTCTTTAGATCCTGAAAACATGGCTTTTTAAACGACTTCTCCCATGGTGTCCCCTCACAGTCTATTCTCAGTTTCTTACGTCAGGGATGCCAATGTGGAGCGCATGTGCAATATCAACTTCTTTTTAGAGAGCATTATGACTGATATGTGACATGCTAACATGGCTTGCTCTGGATCATAAAGAGTGACGAAATGGGGTGGAGAAGTTTATAATTCTGATCTAAATCAACCGGTGCGCCGCTAGACCAGAGCTATATGTAAGTGAAGGCCATTTGTCATTGCTGGGTGGAATGCAGGAAAAAGTTCTGCCAGCTTTTGTGGGACATTCTTCTGATTTATGACACTTGAAATCCATTTCTTGTGTCCGGTACCCTAAATTCTGCTCAACAAAAATTCTAGAGAGCATTTGACTTTCCAGCATGACGCATAGCTGATGCTTCAAAAGATTGAATCAAAAAATATGAGAAAAATCTTGCAGTTGATTAATTATCTCAACGCTCCGCAGGCGGCCCTGATGACGAATCCTAATCCAGCAGATCGATGGGTGGAGCACTTCTCTCTTTGCAAATAGTGGCGACTCGGGGATGAGAAAGAATGAGTGTTCTAACACCAATTGGGCGTTCCCAAATGAAAAGTGGACATTGTCGACCTAATCAAAAAAGCCAGCACCTCTATGGCTCCTGGCCCTGCTGGGAATATGAACCTCATGGTGAAGGAGAACACTGAATTATGGGCTTCCTTCCATTTGACATTGTTTCGTCCCGTAAAAAGGGTCAGGAGGATCCCGCATTCATGGAAAACATCTATTGTTCCGATCTTCAAGAAGGGCGAAAAGTCTGAACCTAAAAACTACAGGTTTATCCCGCTTCTTGATGTATCCGATACGATCTTTGCTGGTCAATTACTGAAGGAGCTTGCAGACTGGGCTACTAAATCCAAGAACTTTGAAAGAGGTGGGAACATCATTAAATGTTTTTCTAATTAACATATTGAAATTGCGTGTCGTTGGAAACAATGAGAAAATGTATTTAGCATTTGTAGACCTGGCCCAAGCCTTCAACACCATAGATCGAACCTGACTGTGGGCAAAGCTAAGGTCTTGGGATTGCCAGAGTGACATCTTGTAGGCAATCGTATGATTATACTCAGATACATCTTTAAAAGTGAGATTATAAGGGAGGGGGGCGCTCACCGGATCTATCTGAACCGACTAGGGCCTCAAACAGGGATGCCCACTTGCTCCTGCACTTTTCAACCTGTTCATCTCAGACTTAAGCCAAAGTATGAAGACCATGAGAACCTTTGTTCCTACTCAAGATGTCAAACCCTTGATTAGATTGTGTTATGCCGACGATCTAGTCCTGATCGACCAAACCCCAATTGGGCTGCAAAGGCAGTGAAATGTGTTACAAGCCTACATTGGAGAGAACAGACTAAAGATAAACGTGGCAAAATCTAAAATTCTTATTATGCAATCGGCAAACATCAAGGAAAATGCAAGCATTCATGGTATTTGAATAACGAGAAACTAACCATTGTAAACACCTTTGTATATTTAGGAATGTAATTGAACAACACCACCAGAGATGCCCCTAGGGAAGCAGACTTGCGGAGCAAAGTCAAAAACCTGGCGGCTCAAGGGTGGAAAAACCTAAAAAGATATGGGAAATTCTCACTTGCACCAGTTGTCTCATTCTATCACTTGAAGGTGATGCCCATTTTAACCTAGCCTTCTTACTACCTGCAACTACATGTGCAGAGGTCTGTTTCGTAAACGGGTCCTGAGTGTGCCGAAATATGTCCCTATACAAGTAATAAGAATGGAACTGGGCCTTATATCATTGCATGCTATGGTGGCTTGGAAAAGCCTATCGTTATATTCTAAATGCACAGCATTGGGCCCTGTTTGGGGATTTATCATGATAAAGGGTGTAATAACTAAAAGCTCACAGCCAGTACTAACGGAATGGGAACATATTTGCTGTACAATACTAAATGATTTGAATGCATCTGAAGACACTTTGATGGGCAACCCAACTGCAAGTACAAGCTATGGTCCAAAGATTGGCTAACAATGCAACAGCAAAGACAATCTTACAAACTAGATGCTCAGTTGATACCAGAGACTCGACATTACAATAACTTACCTAAATACCTGATTACATTCCCAAGCAGAACTTATCGGACTCAGTATGTGCGATTTAGGCAAAATTTATATCCCTCGGGAGAAATATTGAATACACGAAGTAGGGAAGGTATAGCTGATATCACGTGTCAATTATGCAAACTAGATAAATCAAAAGAAACTTTGCAACACCTGGTATTGTCTTGCACTGCTTTAACTGACTTGAGAACGAGGATATTGGGAAATTATATTGACAAGAAAAGTATGTGGTGCGTGGTCCAGTGGTGGTTGGCATTTATGCACAGAGAAAGATGGTTATGGACTTTAGCTTTGGTAAAGTTCTTAAATGAAATATTTATACTATTATACCACTTAGCAAGCCACGCCCACCTGGTGCCTTCCTGCTTGCCACTCTGTTTCCCTACTTAAGGAGCCCTCCAGCTTCTTTTCCTTTGCAGATGGGGAGCAGGTGCAAGTGGATCTAGGTCACCTGGCCTAAGCCCTGCCCACCTGGTACCTTCCTGCCTGCTGCTCTTTTTCACCACTTAGCAAGCCCCGCCCACCTGGTGCCTTCCTTCACCATCACGGTCTTGTGGCCAATGCTGGATTTGACTTTTATGGACTTCATTCATTCACGGTGTGTCACTCTTTCTCAACTCTCATGCTGGACTTCCTTTGCATCTTGTACTCATGGTGGCCTTGAATCATGCTGTTCCCATCTTCATCTTGTATCCTGGCTTGCAACATTATGTGTTACTACTGACTTCTGCAATTGTATTCACTCTCCACTCTTGCTTCTCCACTCTTTTTGACTGCTTACTCTCTTTTCTCTCCTCCTTTCCCTTCTCCCTTTTCCTATCTCCTCCCCTTACTTTATTCTATGCACTTACTCTATCAGAATTGTCCCTGGACCTAATATGATAGCAACCTCGTATGTTTCCTCCACCCTCCCATTACTGTTTATTTCCTCCCCACCACCCCTCCAGCACTATCTGAAATGTCGTCAGGCCTAGTATGATAGTCGCTTGTTTTGTTCCTCCCCTCCCTTTCTGCACCCCTCTCCCTCACCTTTTGTTTTTCTCCGGCTCTACCAGAAATGTCTTCAGGCCTAGTACGGTAGTCGCCTGTCTGTTTCCATTTCCTTCCCACTCTCCCCCTCCCTTCCTTATCTATGTCTTAGCTCTTGCACTATCTGAAATGTTGTCAGGCCGAGTACGATAGTTAATTTCACATCCTTACTGTTCATGGCCTGTAAGAATGTGGTTGTATTGTCCCTTGTTCCCTTCCTTGCCTTGAAGCGCTTTAAAACACATTGTGTATAGGCACTAAATAAATAAACAATCATATTATTTTACAAAAGACGAATGTAAATTTGGCTGATGATCATCTTTTCTTTCTTTTTTCATTTTTTTTCTCCATTTCATTCGTGGTTTTTTTTTGTGCCCCCTCGCTTGGTTTTTTTTATCATGCTGTTTTCGTCCTTCTTTCTCTTTCTGTCTTTCTTTCTTGTATTTTTCTAATGATTTAAGTGACGAGCTTGGTAAAATGTTTTATTGGAATCCAAATGGCAATTAAAAAAAAGTTTTAAAAATTCACAGTAGTGTTTATCAGCATGATAAGCTTTGGGTGAAATGGTGCTTGCTTAGCGTATACTTTGTGGGAAAGTAGATGTGTAGATTCCCCAGCACAAAACGCGATAACACTACCCAGTATGGGTCAGGTCGCATGCCGCTGGATGCTGGTGTGTGCCCTCATTACGTTTTACCGTAACACCACACATTGCTGCTCTTCGAGTGAAACCCACTGCAGTGCACAGCAGAGAAAAGAGGTGTTTGAAGTCAGAAAACATTTATTTTATATCACTAGATCTTCATATTCCCAGGCCTTTCAAATGGCTCTAGGTAGATTAACAGAATTTGAGGGTGTTGAACTGTCTGGCGATGCCATGATTGGGACATGCCATTACATGTAAGTATGCTTTCCTTTGTGTAAACCTTGAAAGATGGCAATTGCCTTAGTAGAAATGCACAGAACAATCCGCTGTAAAAAATAAAATATCCCCTCCTCTGGGCTGACCCGCCACCTGCCTTCTGAGCGGAAAAGCCTGGGTAATTTAATCACGGTCTAGGATTAGTGCCTGTGTGGATAGATTCCTCGGTACACAGCCCAACCTGACTGTAAGTGTTTATCTGATTAAACCATGGCTATCGACTTGAGCTTTTAAGACTTAGCATTAAGACATCAGGAACCTCTCAAAATGCACTTAGAATAGTGGGGCAGAGGTGTTGGGGAATGCTAATTTCACAGTACATCACTGCCAAAGCCCAGTTCAGCTAATGCATTTGAAATTAATGTATTTTGTGTTTTTTTCCCTCCTGCAGGCTACAGTAAATGCCCGTCCACAGCGAATCCTGGACGCCTCCTCTCTGACACAGTCTGCGCCTGCGAGCCCCACCAATAAGGGGGTACACATTCACCAAGTAGGGTACGTGACCACCATGATCCACTGCCGTGCCCCAGAAATTATAGCTGGGACTCGGAGTACTGTAATGGTTTCACTGCCTAGATAATAAGCAATGGGGTGCTCTCACTATAACTCTAAGAATTCCATCCATGTCCTGCATATCATTGATTTTCATTTTAAGTGACTGCAAAGGTTCTGTACTACCCAAGTCGTGTTGCATCAGAGACGCTCATTAATTTCTTCATAGTTAGGTTGAGGTTTACTCTGGAAATGGTGTGTGTGTGTGTCTCTCTATTACCTGCTCCCATCACCCGTTCCTCTTCCCTCATACTAAACCTAGCACTTTTGTGCAGCATAGATCAGTCACTGTCAAGCCCAACTGCACTTGTGGCTCTGCCCACTGGCTTGAAGTGCCTTAATGCTTCCACTCCACTAAGGGGGCTAGATGTGTGTATCCACATTCACCATCGTTTTTTCCTGCATTATTTTGGTCAGACACCCAGATCTTCTGTCCCTCCCTTTTATTTATTGCATTAATCCTTCTACTCAGGCAGCCAATCCAAGGCATGTGGATCATGCGATCCAGGGCTTGATCCTCCAGCATCGTATGCACTCTTGCTCCATGCCAGACTATTTCAGCCATAGTGATTAAAACATGCCAGGTGCTCATTCACCTGTTATGGCGATGCACTAATTTTAAGTATTTCTGTCAGAATGTGCAGGAGCGCATATAGCTGGTACCGAATAGCAATGCAGACAGGCTCTCGTTGGTAGTGTGTAATGGAAATTATGGATAGTACATGTGCTCACTGTGACAAGGCCAGTAATCTTGCCTTGTAAAGAGGGGATAGGAACCCGCTCAGTTGGGGGTGGGAAGCCTGCCTGGGAGTGATCTAGAGCCAGTCCTACCCCTGAGGTAGACGGCAGCAGCAGCCGAGAGTGTCCCAATTCCTGTCCCCCTCACCTTCTCCCTTGCACCAGCATGTTTGTTTGTAGACTAGGTATTCAGCCTTACCACCTTTTCGAGATACTGGGCAGTCTGTTAATTGTTTAGTTCCGGCAGTAGAAGCAAGCAGAAACCTGCAAAGCAGAGTGATGGCGCACAGTGGTCGAAGAGAGCGGGAACGGTGGGAAGCGGTGTTCCACTACTTTTTGCAACCATTTTCTCAATTCCGGAACTGTTCTTTATGAAGTTAAAGCACACTTCTCCACTTTACCAACGGATATCAGTTACAGCTAAACTAAAATCTATTCCAACTCAATTGGCTACCACCCAGCATGATAGCAATCCTTGAAAATGTGTTGCACGTTTCTCCTTTACTTCCTATTCTGTCCACTGCTAGAGTCACAGTTCAACTACTTTTTTTGGTATGCTCCTATCACCGATATCGACAGATAGCTACAGAGACACCAGCGCGGAGACTCAAGAAGTGGGAGATCGCTCAGGTATGCAATCTCCTAGCAGACCTCACAGAGCCGGCAGACTTATCAGGAGACTCTGTGGAATTAGATCCAAAACTACAAACTTGGGCATTGGCCTTCCCGGGCCAGCAGCATCTGTATGTGGCAACGGCCTGTTTCTCCCAAAGCATACAAAAGGAGGCAGTGGAAGAAGCTACAAGTCCCCTAGACAACCAGATACAAAAAGGGGAGAAAGATCTACCCTCCACTAACAAACTTAACGGGAGACTACACATCAACCGGTTCAGGAACACGTCCTTGAACACTGTTAGGGGGATGTAAGCAGGGGGCAGGATACAGGAAGTGTGGGTTTTTCAGGTGAGATCAGTGGTGGTGAACAACCAAGAGACCAGCAGGAGGAAGGGAGGAGTGATTTTCATGGTTTTATTTCACATGTACAGGTAAGCTAGTGCAAGGAGTGTTTGGGAAGTGAATATTACTGAGTGAAAGGCAGGTGTTTTTGTAGTGATTTGGAGGAAGGAGTAGTAATGTGGAAGCAGAAAGTTAGGGTGGTAGTGTTGAGGAGAGGGTATTATTGGAGTGAAAGCGGGAATAGTAGTATGGCGGAAAAGGTAGTAGTTGGCAGGGGGGAGTAGTAACATCAACGGGTAGATTTGAGGACTAGAGTGTGTGAGACAGCTCAGATGGTTAGGAGAGTAAAGGTGGATGGAGCAGAGACAGAAAGAAGGAAAGAAAAGAAAGAGTGTTATTTAAAAAAAAAAGCCTGAATCAAAGCAGCATCACCATTTATTGCAAGGCAGCATCCCTATTTTTTTTAAAACTTAAAACTGGATCGTTTCGTAGTAGACATGTTGGCAACTCTACTAAAAAAATGTGAAGAAATAGAAGTGCCTCAGAAGCGAAGTTACTTAGTAGCATGCTGTGCAATGGGGGAAAAAATGACAACTGGGGTCATGGGGCGTGCATGGTCATGACTACAGCCATCGACGCTGGTGCGCATGGTGCCGCCTGCTGGGAAAAAGTTTCATTGAGTTGCAAAGCCGGAGATTAGATATCTAAAATGGGGAATCTGTGGGAGAAACATGCAGAAGAATGAACATTACCAGGGTAAGTCATTTGTTCTTTGCCTTCTGTGACATCCCATTAAGACACACAATTTTTCCAATTTTGAAATGCTAGATAGAAGCTAGAGACATTTCAGGTGACAAGGGGTCTGAACCCACTATCTTCTTTTCCCTCATTTTCATAACACATCTTCTTAAGGCAATCTGCTTCCCTTTAAATTATTTGCTTAAATATTTTTATTTTAAATCATTCAACTGTGCCGTAGTGCAATCAAACTACATATGACTGCAAATTACATGCATCGTGAATTCTGTAAAAAACAAACATAAAAACCATATGCTTGTATAACAATAGCACGGACCAGACCGATATCTCCCTGCATATCGTATCACCCGAGTGATCCTCCAGGTGGCAGCAGTTAGCCCCCCCACACCATTCCCAAATCCTCCCCATGGTTTATCGTACCTCTACCATGGCCTTCAGTGGCATAATTCTGTGATTAGCATAGTGTTCAAGGAGGCCTATCATCCTGGGTAAGAAACATTGAATGTATCAGTGTGTTCCAGGCTGTCACATTATCACTGCTCTCAAGCTAAGGGATGTCGATAGGGCATGCCAATACTATCCTTAGTGTGACGTCCATTGTACCAATGGTCTTTCATGCGTCGAGTTCCCGCAGATTGTCTTTTTCCGCCATCATAGTCGGACGCAAGTTGCCGAGTTCCTTCTTCTGGCTAATGCCATTAATTATACAAAGTTTAAAGTTAGACTTTCTGTCCTTTCGATGACCGTACACCGCAAGATCTCCGGCGAAGGCTTTCGAGGACAAGACCATTTGTCTATGACAATGGCTCGCGTCTTGCCGAAATTTGTCTGCTGCCTACCGAGGCCCCAAAGGGCCGAGGCCCTGTACAATAGGGAGAGTGGGGGGAGGTTATCATTTATCTTATTTAGAGAATGCCTATTCCCCTAGACTTCCTTTTATTATGTCAGGCTCCCATCTTTCCATATTATGGAAATCACACCATTTAAATTCTGTCCTTCCTATAACAGGAAGTTTCCCTGGAAGGATTCACACAGTGTGTGTAACCTTTGCCTCCATAGGGATCATTCCGAAAAACAGTGCAAGTCCTGCAGACTGTTTAGGGCCAAAACATGAAAGGACTGGAAAAGTAAATGCTGGGCCCACCACGCCATGCAGGCCGAGACCGCCATGGGCGTCGTGGGGGACTCCAGCGATGGCAGCATCGGCATCCTAAGTGACACTGAGGGTGATCGGGACCTGATGTATTTCCACGTGCAAGCCCCCCACTCCAACAGACAGGCCGACGGTTCGGCTATGTGAACAACACTCGGCGGCTTAGGCACTCACTGTACGCCACACTAAACACACCCCATGTCTGACAGTCGACCATTTCGCCGACAGATAAGCCACACGCAGTGTCAAAGGGAAGGTCCAAAAAATCCCTGTCCTCAGGCCCATCACGTTCGCCACATGATGGGCCCCCGAAACAGACGCCAAAATTATTTTCGGACACCGGAAGCAAACCCGGAAAGTCCTCAGGTTCCGCGAACATGCATAGAAAGACTTGTCGACAGCCCCTGCTAAAAATTCAAAGATGAGTGGACTCATTAAAAACACATGACACCCTCCTTTAAAGGGATGGTCTAGTTAAAATTTTTATTTAAAAAATAGATAGGCCACATAAAAAAAAATATACTAGCATCCTCCGTTTTAAAACTTCCTATGTAAAATTTTGAGCTATTCAAGCTCAAAATTCGAAAAAGCAGGCACAGGGGCGCAGCCATTTTGTGAAATGGAGGCCCTCCTGTGCTGGCTTTTGCGGCACTAATGAAGGAAAAGCCAGCCAGCTGTAGTAAACAAAGTCTACCGCTGGGTGGCTTTCCCTTCATTAGTGCCGGGACTCGGAGGACGCGGACCGGAGACCAGAGCAGGAAAGCTGCAGCTGAATCTCGGTAAGTGCTATTTATTTTTTTTTACAAAAAATAAGCACTAGCTGCGTTTTTTTTTCTAAGTTTTCGCGCCTATACACAAGTGTTTGAAGTGAGCCTAATGCACTGTTTGATAAAGCAGTTGAGGACGTGATAAAAAGTGCTAAAGAGGAGTATGACACCCTCAAATCCCTGGGATAACTCACAAACAAACCATTTGTGCAGAGGGGCAGGTTTAATGCACGCCGTTTTAGAGATCAAAACTCCCAGCGGTCCTCCAACTACAACCAAGGCGGGCAGAATTTATCCTCGGGTTCCTCACATGGGCAGTCCTCCCAGCAAAGATTTCAAAGGGGCCACAGAAGGCTCCGCTCCACCAAAGCAATGATCACCTGCTGCAGGTCCCTTCCCATGCCTCTCCAGTGGGATGTCGCATTTCCCATTTTACCCACACATGGGAGGGGATCACGTCAGACAAGTGGGCACATTCCAACCTTGGCCGGAGGCTATTGCAGAACTCATGCAAACACCACCTAACCACCCACCTAGACGAAGACAAACGACGCAGGAACAATGACGTATCCTCTTGACTCTCACCTAGCCTTCCGCAAAGCCTTAAAAACTAGGCTGTTTGTCCAAGCCTACCTGCCTTTATATCTACAGGCATACGAACGTCATTTGTAACTATGCTCCGCTCCTCTCTGTAACGAAGTACCTTATGTTTCCTATGTTTACATAATCTTGCTGCTTACGCCTTCATGTAATAGCGCCTCGATGTCTATGGGCTGCAGTGCGCTCTACAAATGTAAATAAATAAATAAATCCTGCTGGAAGCGGTGAAAGCACTGCTGCTAAAGGATGGCATAGAAATCGTCCCTGCAAACGAGGTAAACAAGGGTATTTATTCAATGTTTTTCCTTTTGCCAACGAAAGACCTGACAATGTGCCCTGTCCTAGACCTGTGCCCAGCGAACACTAATGTCAAGCCTCAGAAATTCTGCTTGACAACGCTAAAGAAGGAATCCCGCTCTTGAAAGAGGGACTACATGGCAACCTTGTACATGAAAGATGCATACTTTCATATTTCAATGTTCCCAGCGTACAGAAAATACCTACGTTTCAAAATATCAATTCAACACTGCCAATTCAAAGCGCTACCCTTCGGCATTGCCTCAGCTCCAAGTTTATTCACCAAGGTATTAGCGATGGTGGCGGCGCATCTACGCAGAGAATCAACCCCAGTGTACCCTAATCTGGACTACTGGCTAATAACAGGGTAATCCCCTCAAATGTGCAAGCAAAATACCCAAAGGACAATTAATTTTCGGTTCCAATTGGGATTCTCAATCAATGAGAAAAAATCAAGTCTTGTTCCTAGCAAGACCAAACAGTTCTTAGGAGCTATCCTAAAGACGGAAGAGAGGCTAGTCTTCCCATCAAAGTACAAAACCTACTGCTGCAAATACCTCGCCAAATAACCGTACGCAAAGCAATGTGTTTGCTCGGGATGATGGCTTCATGCATTTACCTGGTCCCGCACGCACGGTTGTGCATGTGCCCATTGCAAGATTGATTAACGAAACAGTGGTCTCAGGCCAGTGGTCAGTGGGACGATCTAGTGGTTGTTTCACTAACCCTAGTTCAAGCACTACGCTGGTGGACAAAGGAAAATCTGTTAAAGGGAAACCATTTCATAACCCTAAAGTGCAAGAAATTGTTACAACGGGCGCATCACTCTCCGGATGCAGGGCCCATTGCCTTCTTCACACAGCGCATGGATCCTGGACACAGATCACAGCCCAGAATCACATAAACCTTTTTGAGCTGCTAGCAGTGCTCAACGCCATACACGCCTTTCAAGTGCATCTAACAGATCAAAATGTGCACCACTGCCATGTTTTACATAAACAAGCAGGGTGGCCACACTCTCCAAGTATGTCCAGGCTAGCCCAAAACATTTGGAAGTGGGCACTCAAGCGGAAAACGTTCAAGGGGAACTCAATTCTCTAGCAGACTCGCTAAGCAGAGATCTCCTACCCGAAGAGCACGAGTGGCAGCTCATCGGAGACATTTGAAACAATATCTTTTCCCTCTGGGGCTATCCTGCTTTGGACTTTTTCGCCACAAGCCTAAACACACAATGCACAGACATTGCATCCAGATTTCCCCAACCGAGATCCAAGAGGAACGCCCAGTAGATGAGCTGGTCAGGGAAATTTGCTTACGCTTTTCCCCCAACACCGCTCCTGAGCAGGATAGGTTGCTTCTATGTGGGCCAGACAACATTGGTTTCGCATCTTTGCAAATTGGCTACTGAAGTCCTAGAGTTTTGTTTAAACTACCTCAAAGTTGTATGGAAATCCTCAAAGAGGCACATAAACCAAACGCCAGACATTGTTACCTTAACAAATGGAAAAGATTTGTAATATTGTGCCAGTCAAAAAATGTAAACCCTATCAAATTTACTCCATCACACATTCTTCATTACATGATCCACTTACTAGACTCTGGCCTAGTATTCAACTCCATCAAAGTTCAGGTAGCGGCTCCATCCGCATACACCACTTCTGAAAACAAGGTCTCCTGGTGGAAAGTCCCTGTTAAGGTGTTCACGGAGGGAATAAAAAGGCTTTACCCCCCATTTGAAATCCACCTCCAGGGCGGGATCTAAATGTGATATTTGCAAAGCTCATAGGTCCTCCCTTTGAGCCTACGCACATAACCAGCATTAATAACACCTAACATACAAGACTGCTTTTCTGGTGGACATCACCTCCAATTGAAGAGACAGTGAACTTCAAGCTTTGTCAGTGCAAGACCCTTTATTTGTACTCTTACATCCCGTCCCCTTTCCTCCATACTGTATGGGCGTCCCTTGCGAGGGATTGGAGCCGGAACCTTTTTCACCAGAAAAATCTTCACCTTTAAATTTAGAGGTGCGCGGGGCGTGGCCCTGGGAGCATGCACTCTCCTGACTCCGACCCACCGGCGCCACTCCCCAGGCCCCTTTTCAGCGTCGACGGGAACGCGGCGAGTTCACCAGCACTCCTGGGTTTGGCTTAGACCATGTAATACCACCCGCCCTTTCGCGTATATTCTTCTATCTTTGTCTTTTTCTTTTCAATTAGGTACTTGGTCCTCTGACGCCACGTTCCCCCCCGGCGCATGTTGACTTCAGCGGGTGTTCAGCCTGTGAGCGGCTCTTCCCCCCCCCCCCCATCCGACCCCATGCCCTTTGCCTCCGCTGCCTTAGCCCCGACCACGGCTCGAAATGTTGTTCCACGTGTGACGCACTGACTCCACGGGCACTGAAGAACAGGCTAGCTAGGTGGAGGGAGCTCTTCCAGAAGGTCCCTCCGGAGAACCTAAAGGACTTCGACAAACATTGCTTGAGGCCAAGGAATGGCCTCTATTAAACATCGCACCCCGTAAGGGCAACTCCTTCCCAAAGAAGCGCCCGACCGGGAGGAACCTTTTGGGTTCTAGCACCAGCACACATACTGAGGCTAGTCCACATACCGGCCTCAGGGCCGAGGGGTCTCCAGATCCTGCCAGTGCTGAGGGACTGCAAGATTCTTTTACCAGGGTTACTCCCGAGGGGCAACGCCCTACTACCAGCATCATTAGGGCTGCCCTCGGAATAAGAAAATCTGATCATATATCCAAAACCAGAAGTACCATTGGCTACCCATCAAAGCTAGTCATTTTCAAAACGTTGTGCATCACCTTCAAATTCCTCCATGAAAATGCTCCCATCTACCTAAATCAGGTAATATCCAAAAATACAAACACCAGACCCTTAAGATCTAACAACCACTCACTATTGGCATTACCTCGTTTTAACTAGAGACTAGAGCAGGGGGTGCTAGTTTCAAACACCTAGCCCCAAAACACTGGAAACCTCTTCCCCTATCCATTAAAAATGAAGAAACCCTCATGGGTTTTAAAAAACTGCTGAAAACTTGGCTATTTAACCAATACCAATACATATAGCCAGCACAACACCTTGTAAATATGTAATATGTTTTCTCCTATGTATATACTTCTATTCTGTTAACAACTGTTACTGAATGTCCTCTGTTTCTATATCATGTATTTCTTGCCAATATAACTGCGCCACACCGGCCTCCTGAATATGTGCATTTTTAAGCTGTCTGTAACCTCGCTGTGATACCTAAGGGTCTGGGTGAGTAACAAATGTAATAAATTAAGTCATTAAATAAATAAATGTCCGAGGGGGCGCCTTCATGCAGCACTACCGGCAGTTCAGCCGAGGGCAATACGCCTCCCAGGTCTAGGCCTGAGGTGCGGGATAGGCCTTATGTTCCAACACCAAGTGTCTTAAACGGGGCTGGGTCCGATGAGCCAGGCACCACGACTTTGGCACACAGCTCAACAAAATGGCCGCTGCGCCAGCCAGGATGGCCGCTCATCTGATACCCACTCTAGCAGAGCAGGTGGAAGAACGAGTCACAAGGTGGGACTGGTGTCAACCAGGTACGTGGCCTACAGTTTATCCATCAGCAGCGCAGGGCAGGTTTCCCCTGCACCCCAGACACAGGGTGCACCGGCTCCAGCAGCTCGCAGCCACTCAGTCAATATCACCTGCCACCTCTTCAGTCTTCGAAAGGTTCCTAGCGCTGATGCAAACCCCCCAGATGGGGGCCATCCTTCGGGATACTATCAGGGACATGCTCCCTCCAATCCTCTCACCAGCACCCATAGTCATTCTTACATTGGCTCTTGTGCCTCAGGCCCCAGCGCAACCCACGCTGCCCCTGCCAGCAGTTCCACAACAGCCCCAGCCGCAGCCACCGGCTTCGGTCTCCACACCGCAGCGCCTAGTACCCCTCCACCTGATCAGGATCCTTCGAGCACTCAGGTGGACATAGACGAGGAGGAAGACCCCGACATGCCATCTCCAGCCAAGGCCTTCCACGAACGCTTGGCGGCGCTGACTGAGTATTTGGGCCATCCTCAGCCCGAGGTCGAACAGCCCGAGGAGGGGTTCTTGGCAGAAGTCCTCACCCTAAGACCCCCTACCAAGACGGGGATCTCGATGCAGAAGGACGTCTTTGCCCTGGACAAAAAGGGGTGGCTCAAGCCGCACTCGGCCCAGCCTGTCAATCGGCACCTCAACACGCAGGACATCATGGGGTCCATGGTGGCCCATATCGATACCTCTGGCCGGGCCATCTGCATCGCCACGGACATGAGTGGGATGGCCTGGTTCCGGGCTACTAAGTTTAACCTTGACGTCCAGGAACGCATATTGGACCTTCCATTCAAGGGTAGAAGAATTGGACAAAAAGAACAGTGGCTCGCAAACCGCAAAGTCTTTATTCTTCCGAATGCCACGCCCAAGGCGTACACCCAGTCACATCAACGGTCCGACAAGGGGTGGACGTTTGGGTGACGGGGCTTCCAAGAACAGAGGTCCAGAAAACCTGACCGTTCCGTTAATCTGCAACATTATAAAAACAACAAAAAGGTGGGAGGGCTTTTTCCAATCCCCCTCCTCTGCAACAGCCTCAGAGGGAAAGAAGTGATGACATGCCCCTTCGCTTCCATGTGTCTCCAGTGGGGGGGCAGGCTTGCATCCCACGTACAATTTTGGTGCCAAAGGTTTTCGACCTGGATCCTCGTGCTAGTATCTACGGGGTACCGCCTCCCAGTACCTACCGCTCCTCCTTTATCCTCTCCTCTCCCGCAGATTGGGACAGCAACTCTGTTGGCGGAGATCTGCTCGCTCGTCAAGAACCAAGCAGTGGCACTTTTCAGCCTCATGGAATCGGGAGAGAGGCTCCCAAGCGGAGCCCATCGACATTCCTACATCTCTCCACCCAGACCTCACGTGGTGGTCTGCAGATTGCAACCTGCGGCAGGGCAAGCCCTTCCGTCAGCCTCTCCCCCATGTCACCATCACTACGGACTCCTCCCTAGAAGGCTGAGGACCTACGCTGGACAGTCACAGCGTCCATGGAATCTGTTATGTTATGTTAAAGGTACTTATATAGCGCACCGTCACCAACAGAATTGGTCCCCAGGCACTCTGGCGGATTTGTAAATAAGAAGGTGGGAAGGGTTAGTAAGGTGAAGAGGGAGTAGGATATTGAGAGGGTGGTATACTGTTGGCAGCTTCAACTCAGTGGACACTGGGTGCTGAGCTTTGGTGCAAGTATTGGATCGGTGTCCATCCGCGTGTGCTGTTGGTGCAGCTTATGTGTTGCTGTGTGGTGAAGTGTGTGCAGCTTGTTGTGCGAGAGATGGTTGTGTGATCTTTTCAGTGGTATAAGTATGCAGAGAGTTTGAGCGCATATTGGTTAGTGGGTTATATGACATTTAACATGCTGACCTATATAGTTCCACCTAAGTGTGGCACATGCTAACATTGGTGAATTCCCTATCCTGTCTAGATACGGCGTAGACTAATGTTCTCAAATTCTAAGTGTGGCACATGCTAACATTCACAATCCTATTTAGATACATGCCGGCTAATGTTCTCAATTTCCTCGAGCTGTGCCACTTGTTAACATTGATTAGTATTTTCAATACTGTCATGGAGAGATATGAGCTGGTGGTCACAAACCTTTCTAAGTATGCATGGGCTAGGTCTATGGCAGTCTGTGTTATGGAAATGTAAGGTAGAGTGGCAGGGGCTTTCTGGTATAGAGTAATTGCTCTACACCCCACCCGTGCCACAGTTACGGTTTTGGTTGGTGTCTGGTAACTGCTGGCTTCTCAGGCTTCCCCTGCTGACACCTGCAGATACATCTTGGAGCCGCCAATACAAGAGCCGCCCTTTGCCTCGAGGCCCTTAGCTGCAGGGGCTGCCCTGGGAAGGTGAGTATTGAGTCACCATCAGCCAGTCACGGGTCGGGGATGGCCGGGAGGCGGGAGGAGAGAGGGAAGAAGGAAATGGAGGTTGGGGACTTTGAGGGGAGCGGGCCTCATCTCCGCCGAGTTTCACAGGGCAAAATGGGGCATAGCCAGGCCCAGAAGGGTTGCTGGCCTTGCGCCCTCACCTACAGCTGCTCGTGATGTTAAAGAGCATGCAGGGAGGCACCGCTGGTTACACCAGCCAGGGATGCTGCCATCAGCCAATCACGGGTCGGGGGATGGCCGGGAGGAGGGAGGGAAGAAGGAAATGGAGGTTGGGGACTGCGAGGGGAGTGGGCCTCGTCTTCGCCGAGTTTCACAGGGCAGAATGGGGCATAGCCAGGCCCAGAAGGGTCGCTGGCCCTGCGTCTGGACTCGGCAGGACCAGGAGTCCCACATCAACTGGCTAGTATTGAAGGCCATATGGCTGACCCTCAAGGCCTTCCTCCCTCTCATAGAGGGCAACACAGTACTTATCCAGGCGGACAACAACACCAGCATGTACTACATCAACAAGCAGGGGGTGATGGGGTACCAGATCCCCTCCGCTGCGCAACCTAGCTGTCAGCATGTGGGAGTGGGCTCTGGAGAACATCATTTACCTCACCGCTGTCCACCCCCTGGGGTAGTCCAACCTGGAGGCAGACAGGCTCAGCAGACTCGGGCGAACAATTAAGAGTGGCAATTGAACAACCTGGTCCTGAAGGAGATCTTCATTAGGTGGGGGCAACCCCAAGTGGATCTGTTTTCCTCCCAGGAAAACAGGAAATGCCAGCATTTCGCCTCTTGGCAGGGATAGGGCTCGGGCTCCCTGGGCGATGCATTCCAGATACAATGGAACTACATGACGACATATGCCTTCCCTCCCACACCCCTGGTAGACAGGGTGATCTGCAGGATAAAAGAATCTTGTCACCTCAGCATCATTCTGATCGCTCCCTGGTGGCCAGCGAGACGGTGGTTCTCCGAGCTGCTCAGCCTATCGGACAGGCCCCCCATTCACCTACCGCTGGTTCCAGCTCCGCTCCTGACCCAGCACGGGGACAGGGTACTCCACCCGCTCCTCACAAGCTAGCCGTCTCAGCATGGTTCCTGAGCAGGTAACACTGAAACACTTAATCCTATCTCAGGCTAACCTGGAAGTCTTCAAAGGCGCCAGAAGCAAAGCTACCAGGAGCCAATATAAGAGCAAATGGTCCAGATTTTGCCATTGGGCCGACTTCAAGGAGATAAACACCCTTAAGTGCACTTTGGGTGACATACTCTCCTTCTCGGCACACCTCGCCCATTCCGGAGTTAAGGCGGACACAAGCCGCACCTATCTGGCAGCCATAGGAGCCTATAGAAACTGGGAGGAGGGTCGCTTCTCCGCTAACCCGGTGGTCAAACGGCATCTGGCGAGCCTCCACAGACTCTACCTGCCTGTAAATAAGCCACACTCGGTGTGGGACCTCAATGTAGTCCTGGGCGCCTTGGCACACAAACCATTCGAGTCAATGGCATCTGCAGACATCAGGCTGGTCACCCTAAAGACAGCGCTGCTCGTAGGCCTCCCCTCTGCTCGTAGAGTCAGAGAAATCCATGCTCTTGTGGCATCGGAGCCCTACAGTCTCAAGGACAAGGTGGTCCTCCGAACACACCCTGCGTTCCGACACAAGGTAACCTCCTCCTTCCATCTGAACAAGTAAATAATCGTACCCACCTTCTTCGCCGACCCCAAGGATGGTCTCAGATGGTCTTGCACCGTCTGGATGTCAGGCACGTGCTAAAATACTACCTTGACAGGACCAAGGACTTCCGCAAGTCGGATGCCCTCTTTATCACTTTTGGTGGTTCAAGGGCCATCTATCGGGCATCCAAGATCTCCATAGCAAGGTGGATGGTCGCGGCCATCAACGAGGCCTATGAGGGGCAGCACAAACCATTGCCGGCCAATTTGCATGCCCATGCGGTTAGAGCCAAAGCCACGGCCATAGCGTTTCAACGGCATGTGCCGTGGCAGGTCATCAGCAGGACGGCTACCTGGGCCACCACTTTGTTTTTTTGTAAGCACTTCTGTCTGGACGCCGCCTCCAGATCAGACGCGGAATTTGGGCAGGCGGTTCTAAGTAACCTGTTTGCTTAAGGAGGGTCTCCTCTCCACCCTGGGGCTACATTCAGTTGTAATAGCCCATCGAGTATGGAGAAAAGGGGACTATGGACTATTAGTACGTTAGTCGCTACGGTGAGTAACAATTTGAAGACAAGTTGGTACTACGAACACACCATGGGTTTTCACCTAAGTTAATATTCATGTTCCATGTTAACCATTGCATTGAACTACCCGCCTTCTTTCAAAACCATCAAACTCAGGTGAGAAAAACCTTAGATGTAAGGGGAGTGGTACTTTACTATGTAAACGACAAAACTGCTAAGAAAAGCAGACCAACTGTTTGTCTCCATAGCACCTGGCAGGGAAGGTAATCACGTTTAAAAAATAAACGCCATCTCCAGATGGATAGTGAAATGCATACAGCTCTGCTACTCCATATCAAACAAAACACTACCAGGGGTACAAGAGCTACATTGGCCCTCATTGCAAACGTCCCGGTGGACGCCATTTGCAAAGCAGCTTCATGGAGCTCCATACGTACTTTTATTCAACATTACTGTGTTGACACACATTCTAAATCAGATTCACAGGTGGAACAAGCGGTGCTAAAACATTTATTTGCTGCTATACCTTCTCACACCCCACCACCTTCTCCAGACACTGCCTGTTAATCTATGCATAGCATGTGATCTAAGCAGATCCACAAGCCTCAGAATGGATACATTACTCACCGTTATTGTATTTCTATAACTCCCTACCACTCTGTTTATCATTAGGGAGTCTTCAGGATATTGCAGGGAATTGTTTGCTGAAATTTAACTTGACAACTAAGAGGATCATGCTGCTGTTGTACTGACTACTCCTGACCCTCCTGCATTGCGGCTCACCCGACTTCATTTTTCGGAATCTTGATTCAAGCTATTCCAGACTTTTTTCCAAGCCTCCGGTACTGGAACACTCCTTCATGGTTCTCTATGGTTCCCCTTGTTCCTCTCATGGTGCACCCATGTCTCTATGCTGTTCATTGTACCTGTGGTCTGAGCCCTTGCTGCCATGCTGGCACCAGAGTGGCTTGCTACTGCTGTGCCAAACTTCTTTGTTCATTGTGAGACATCCCGACTTTCCTCTACAACTATGATCCTCATTGTGGGAGCATCCTGATGGTTTGCTTTGTCCTTTGTCCCCATCTGATTATCCTACAACCTGTCTTAACGGATCCCCAATGTGCTTGCTTGCACTTCTGTCAGGCACTCATTTATGTGTTTCCTGTCTCGGTGGGGCGAGATAGAAATGTACATCCTTCCTCATCTTGAACCTGCGGTTTACGTCCTGCACGCCCCGTCCCTTACCCCCCTCAGAATCTGCAAACCAAACTGGAGTCCAGAACCAGTGCCTAGCCAGATCTATGCCGACATCTAAACTTACTTGTGCACCTGTGATTTCTGGGCCTTTTTTCGCAGAATCCTTCAGCCTGGGCAGCTTTCCCAGTGTTCTGTCCCCCAGCCTGTCACTGATTCTCCTCTTTATCCAGCATGGGGTCTGGCATGGATTCATGAATGGTCCCTGCTGTCAGGCTGGGAATCCTCAGTAAAAAGAAAAGGAGTTTCGCTTTAGCCTGAAAACTGCATTTCCCCTCTAAACTAATCACTTATGGCCTCCATTCAATGGCAGTCTCCCTAAGATCCAGCCCCGGTGGCCATCTTCAGATTTTTACCTCACAATTCAGTGTTTGAGAGTCCTCATCTTGCTCTTATCTTTTTGGGGTTTTTCGGATAAATTTGTTAGATTTTTCTCTGATTTTCCTCTGTCAATAGTTGATTGACTACCGGCAGCGTGGATCTATTGTCGGCAAAGATCTGCTTCATCGCCACTTCTTTCTTCAAGTTTCGAAGTCCCAGGCTTGGGCCTACTTCGCCTTCTATGATGTCGGAAGAGAAGAGGAGTCTCATCAAGCTATGCGCAAAATTTGCACTACGCAATGTCTGTCGAGGATCGGCACCTCAAGTGCTTGTATTGCCTGCATCAGACCATGATGAGGAAGGATGTGAGATTTGCAGTGGTTTTTCGAGGAAGACGAGAAAAGACCATTACAACAGGTTGGCAGTGTGACTCAAGTTGAGGAAGGCCTCTGACTCGGTCTGCGGCCGGTCTCATGAGCGTGCTCCCTCTCACAAGAGGTTGAGTTCCATTGAGGACGCCCTTCACAGTTGGTCCAAGCCCCACTCTACAGATGCTGCTAGGGTCGCTGCGGCTGTGGGACCTAGTTCGGAAAGGACACGTTTCCAGTCTACATCCACGGTGAGCCTGCCAGTTAGGGGTGCTCCTTCCAAGAGGTAGTCCCTGACCCCATTGAAGCTTAGATTGCTTTGAAGTTTAAGTCCTCAAGTGACTGCTCTCGTCCACCATCGATGACACCTTTGTCAACCAAATGCCCTGGCATTGTCAACGACTGCTTCGTCTTCCAAGACATTCACCCCGTCGTTGACCACGGTCCTGCCAACAACATAACCGGCATCCACTCCAACGACCCATTCAGCGACTTTCACTCCGTCATCGAAAGGGGGCCTTGTGACTTTCATGGTCACTGCCACCAAGACGACGGTGACCTCTGGTCTCTGTCACAAAGACAACGGCCACCCCATGAGTGGAGTTGCCTTCACAGCTGACCCAGCTGGACCGCGCCCATTATCGCCTTATTCCTAAAGGAGTTGGGTAGGGCCCGGGAGCCTCCACCGCCAATGGAATTCCTCCCCGACAAGGGAGTATGTTATTAGGCAGAATCATATGCAGTGCCCTTAGGGACCACTGCACACAATTAAGACTAAAAGTGGTAATACAATTTCACCTTTGGTACAAGCCTGTACTACACAGTAAGAGTGGTAGCAATGGCTCAAGAGCAAATGAGCAGTAGTAGAGATTACACAAAGGACTACAATTACTGTGACTCAAGCAAACACTGACTCAAGGTTTCTGGTTAAAAAATATAAGTTCATTTGTTTTTAAACCATCTGTTCACAAAACACTTCACTTGTATTAAAATAAAACCACACTCTAAATATACTACAAACAACCAATTCCACTTTTGCAGATCAATTCAAGGTAAGTACATTTGGATTTGACAGACCGGTATTGCGAAACAAAGACGTTACTGTGGGTTAATACGCAATCACTTTTTGACAGCAATGACAGTTCAGTATTACGAAAGAAAAGCGTACCAGCGAGAAGAAATGTAACCGAAGTCAAACACACTTAGCACATGAATTAACACAAGAGAATAGGGGATAAAAATCATAGGCAATACTTTTGTCAAGGCAAACCGAATCAGAGGACACTTTCTAAAAAGTAGATAAAAGTCAATAGGCCTGCGCCAGTGTCAAATGGAACAGAAGTCCTGTTGTCGAGGATCACAAGGTTAGAACAGTTCACGATTCGAGATTGCCAGGAGTACTTGGATATCGTAAAAAGGGAAGCAAATGTTATAAGAGGGAAGGAAGAAAGGACAAGCCTTTGGCGAGGAAAAAGGGTTCACCCCAATTCCTCAAAGTCAGACACAGTACCTTATTCGTTTTGAAGAAAGCTGGTGCTACGGCAGTTGTTCCTGGTAGTTCCTGCAGACTCACGGTTCCTGGAGCTTCAGTCGTGGGGACAAGAAGGACGACGTCTGGAGCGACCTGCACTACCCAGGGATGAAGCCAGCAGCAGCGAAGTAACGGTGAATAAAAGGTGTGCTCCTTTAAAACAAGAGAGGCTCTTCAGATGGCTATCCGGACCACTACAGCTGTGTGCAGCGATTTTGACCAAGAGGAGGATCCTCTGGCTGTGGAAGGTGAGCTAGTTGATCCCACCAGGCTCAATGAAAGAAGACTCCGGACTGGATCTTCTCTGTCGTTGAAGGGTAGATAGCTCAGGACTGCAGCAGGGTTTCACCGGGACTCGGGAGTTGCGAAAGCCATCTTCTTCTCCTCTTCTCTTTGGTTTTTGCAGTTCCAGTGGCGACTCTGACTTCCAGCCCAAGAGTCCCGCCTTTTATGCCAAAATCCCCCACTCACACAGCCTGGCTGTCAATCACTCAGCAGGGGGGTTGTCCGGTCCGGGCAACCACCTCAGCCAATCGACACAAAGTGCGACTTGGGTCTCCAAGGAGACCCTGTGCAGGGAGTGACTAAACCCCTCCCTCACATTCAGCCCACCTAGACACCCAGACGCCAAAGGAGGGCTTCTGGACAGAAGCCTGCCAAAGGACGGCTAACAAAGAAGGCAAACCTTTTTTGGCGCGAAAAGTAAAACACAAGAAGGACTTTAACAAAAAGAAATGGCAACTAAACCCGACTGGAGCCAAAATAAAAAGTATTTGGTCAAGCGGGTTTGTTTGAGGCTAAAATAATAGCCTAAAGCAGTGCCACGTTTATATTCTATAATCGCAGTAGAAAAGTTAGGGTAGATACCACTGCCACCAGCCAAGTCTTAATGTTAAGAGAGTGAAACAAAGCTCCAAGAGGCACAGACAAAAAGGGATAGGAATTTACCCTTTCCAATACTCCATGTAAGATGGGGTGTACTGGGTCTGTAGTTTTAAAGAGACTACATAAAGTTAATGGCAACTTTACATGTTTCTGGGGGACAGTAGTCGGCCCCAGAAAAATGGAGTCAGTGAGAAGTCTCAAAGACAACCCTTTGCTGTGTAACACACACAAACAAAGTGGGGCTCATGGAGTGGCGTGGCTCCAGAGCCCAAGATAACACAAAAAGTAGAAATACACATGGCAAAACACATGTAAGAATGGGAATAAGGCTCACACTCTGACCAGGTGGAAAAAAATAAACCCCAGAAATCCAGCAGGGCTGCTGAGGGATTCATTAGGTGAGGTAAATTGGCCATAAATGAGAATTCTCCCTAACAAATGTCCCTGACAATTCCAAGGGATTCTCCAAAGGGATCTGCTCGCATCGACACGAGTTCAGACAACAACAATTTGCCTGAGTGCTACTACTTGGACACCGGACACCGGTACGGATACAGACGCTACTGTGACTCATACCAACAAGTCTGATTATATACAGGCAGAAGGAAAGCAGCTGTGTGTCGACAAGCTTGCCAGGGCCTCGCCACCGGATGAGGTGGGTTCTTTTCATACCATGATTTCGAGGGCCTATGCTCTTTTCAATTTGGTACCGGAAGAGATGAAGAATGAGGGGTTCCTCTTCCAGCGCTGGGAGTTCAGACAGAAGACTTACATGTCGATCCCTCTGCTCTTTGATGTCTGGGAGGAAGGTATGACCCTGCTGAAGAAGGAAGTGCATCATTTACACCACTGCCTTCACTGTCAAGGGTGCTAATGCCCTGGCCATCTTATCCTGTTATGACAGGGAGCTATGGTACAAGATCAGGCCATTTTGGTCTTCCTGTCGGAGGACAGGAAGATTGATACCCTGTTCTAGGAAGGAGAGGGTGGCCTTGCATCATGCCGTCTCTGGACATTGGGGATTCCAGTTTCTGCTAGATGGGCAATGGGGTGCCCCTCCAACACCAAGGCTGGCTGAAGGCCACTAACTTCAGGGCGGATGTCCAGTCCAAGGGCGTGGACATGCCCTTTGATTGGGACAATTTGTTTGGCAAGATTGTGGATTAGTCTCTCCAGACGAATAAGACAGATACAGAGACGGTGCTTTCGCTGGGGACATTGCAGTCAAGGTCGTAGTCCTTTTGGTCCTCGAGGGGGAGGGGGGTATGGCAGGTCCTCCAAAGGGTATAACGCCCCATATCGTCAACCCTCCTGTTCCATGACCCAGGAAGCCTACAGGGGCCGTTCACAGGCCTATGACAGCAGTGGGCAACGTAGTTGTCACTTACAAACCAGGACAGATGCCCAAGCAGTCCGGGGATCAGGGTTCCCACTTTCGCAGCCCAGTGGGAGGCCAGCTAGTGTAGTTTGTCGACAAGTGGAAGAACATCACCACGGATAAGTGGGTGCTGTATGTTCTTCATCAGGGGCACGCATTGGAATTCCAATGCAGGTGTGCTTGCGTTCCTCCTGTGGCATGTCAAGAGCTACATATGGTCCAGCTATATATGGCCCAAGTCTAACAACTGAAGCCTCTGGCTGCCAGTGGCTCTGTATCGCATCTTCACTGTTCTGATTGCTATGCCGTATCTGACTGCCAGACTTCTCTGTAATCTTGGTCGACCTACCTGTTGATTTCCTATGTATGCCTATTTATGTAAGTATGTTTCCTGTACCATGTTGAGTTTTCCAGCGTACATTTACCTCAGGGTTAGGTGCGCGATACAAATAATAAATACAACTGCGGCACGAGGTTCAAGCCATTTTAAGGAAGGGAGCGATAGAACCTGTCCACCAGTGCCTCTGGCGCTCTGGAGTGTACACCAGATACTTTCTGGTACAAAAAGAGTCAGGAGGGTGAAGGCCGATCATAGACTTAAGACGCCTCAACAAGTACTTGAAGTCCCAGGAGTTCAGAATGGTCACGTTGCAGCATGTGCTCCGCCAGCTGGAGGACGGTGTCTTTGTGGCAATTTTGGATCTGGTTGACGCTTACTTTAACATCCATCGAAATCATCCAAAGTTCCTGTGATTTCTGGCCCAGGGACACACTATCAGTTCAAAGCGTTGCCCTTTGGGCTGAAATGGACCCCTCAGTTTACAAAATGCTTGTCTCAGGTGGACGTGCATAGACGTCTACCCTTATTTGGATGACTGGCTCATTCGCTCCTGCTCTAATGCAGTGGCAAACCAGCACACTGCAGAGACCATTCGTCTGCTGACGGTGCTTGGATTCTCCATCAATTATCCAAAATCCTGTGTGCACTCATCTCAGAACTCCCTGTTCCTGGTTGCCCATCTCAACACGGTCTCGTGCCTGGCTACAACCTCGGAGGAGAGGGTGATTGCCACACTGGGGAAGGTACTGCAATTGTCGTTGGTGCACTCGAAGCCATCAAGTGGCTGTCGGGCATGATGTCCTCCTGCATCCACCACGTCCCTCTTTGCAGGCTGTAGATGAGGCCTCTTCAGGAGTTTCTGGATGCAAAAGATCACCCTCACCCAGGGGTTCAGGCAAGCTCTACAATGGTGGGGAGTGCGCCCAAATCTCAAGAATGGAACTTCTTTTCAGGTTCCTCTGTACCAGGCGATGGTCACAACGGATGCCTCCCTAGATGGGGGGGGGCCCACACAGGACAGTTGCACAGAAGAGGCATCTGGCTCATAGAGTAAAAGGACCTTCACATCCATGTTCCGGAACTCCAGTCAGTGTTCTGAGCACTGAAATCATTCCTGCCTTTGCTGTGAGGGAAGGTGGTGAGAATCTTCACGGACAAAACCACCACCATGTTCTATATCCGAAAGCAGGGCTGAAGGCGCTCCCCGGCCCTCTCCCTAGATCCTGTGGCGCTGGGCCATTCTTCAGGACATGTCCCTCATCTCTTTTCACATGGCAGGCACCAAGAACATCATCACAGACTCGCTCAGCAGGTATCTGCATTCTTGCCTCGAATGGGAAGTTCTTCAGGATCAACTATCTCTTCTCTTTCCCAAGTTTGGGCTACCACAGATCGAACTCTTCGTGACAGCGACAAACTCCAGTGCCAGAGGTTCACCAGCAGGTACCCTCAGCCAAGGAGCCTGCGGGATGGCTTCCCATTTCAATGGGAGGGGCTCTTCCTGTACACCTTCCGTCCTATCCCACCGCTTCTTCTTGTGATCAACACACTCCGTGTGACTGCAGGTTGAGACCCATCGCTCCGGCGTTGCCTAGACAGATCTGGTACCCGGACCTGCTGTGTCTGTCAGTAAGTCCATCCATCTGGCTGCCTTCACTTCCCGATCTTCTCACCAAAGAAGACAGGGCGATACTGCACAATGACCCGGCGTTGCAAAGCTTCATGGCCTGGCCCCTGCCCTAGAGTTTGAGCATTATTCTCTGCTGCTGGATTGTAAGAAGATCCTAGCCAATGCCAGAGCCTCCTCTATGTTGTCCTGTTACGGCCATAAATGTAAACGCTTCACAGTGAGGTGCAGGACTGTGCATGTCACCGCTCCACAGCTTCTTCCGTATATGCTTTCCATAGCCAAGGCTGGTCTGGCTCACGTCTCAGTGTGCACCTGGCGGCCATATCCCGTTACACCAGGACGCCAGTAAGTCCTCCCTGTGGTCGCACAGGTTCGTCGAGGAGTTCTTCAAAGGCCTCTTCAGGACTTTTCTACCAGTCAAAGCTCCTGCTCCAACTTGGGAGCTCAACGTGGTTTTGACTAAGCTCATGGGGATTTTGAACCAATGCATTGGGCCCCACTCAAGTTTCTCTCGTGGAAGAATGCTTTCATCATGGCAATCTCCTCGTCCAGGCCCTCGCTTGGAAGCGACCATACTAGTTCTTCCACTATGAGGGTGGTGCTGCGGACCCACCAAACTTTATAATACCAAAGGTTACTTCTGAATTCCACCGCAACAAGCCTTTGGTTCTATCAGTCTTCTTCCTGAACCCTTCCGCGCCAGCAGAAAGGATGTTGCATTTGGTGGATGTTGCACGTACTTTGAAGTTTTATGTGGCACGCACAAAGGATTTTCCGAACATATATCAACTCTTTTATGAATTTTGGACCTGTGAATCAAAGTGAAGCCCTGTCTAAGGTTTCCATATCCAGCTGTATCATGCACTTTCATCGTCTGGCCAACAGACTCCTTCCAGGCCGGCTGAGAGCCCCTTCCACCAAAGCCAATGCAGCAATGACAGCGTTTTTCTCTCTGGTGTTCGCCTGCTCGACATCTGCCGGGCTGCTACTTGTAGGTCCACCCACAACTTCACATCGTTCTACTGCGTCGCCAGGGATTCCAGGGAGGAGTCTCGGCACGGCCAAGCGGTGCTAAATGACCTGTTTGTTTGAGGTGTGTCTGTTCCAGGGATAAGTGTATTGCTTCTGTTGAGCCTTGCCACCTCCCGTGGTTGTGTATATATTCACTGCTGTGTAATAGATTAACGAGCATGTGAATCCATGCCAGACCCCATGCTGGAGAAAGAACAAATTACCGGTTCAATGGATTGCTTTTCTCTCGCAGATTCCTCATCTCAATAGATATCCATCATCCAGCTCTGCTGCTGAGAAACTTTTCGCCAGGGGGCGTAGTGGACCTCGACTCAGCCGTCAATCTGTCTTACCCAGCTCTTGATCGTCTGCTCCAGAAGTGACATCGGGCATCGTATATATAGCACGTCACTACGCCCCATGCTTCAGTTCCTTTTTTCTGTGTGCTTGCACCATGTATCGGGACCCCGACTCAAGTTTACTCAATGGTTTTTTTTTTGTACCAAATTGTACGTTTTCCTCAAAACTTCTACATGGGTTTCGGGCTTCCAGCGATGCCGCGATTGCAAAACCAAAATGTCCGTGACCGACCCTCACATCGTCTGTCTGTGGTATCTGGGTGTTGGTCACGACATGGAGGCATGCACGTCCTGCGCAAAGATGCAGCCAAAGTCCCTACGTGAGAGGGCCTGGAAACTGGCTTTGGGCTGACTATCTGCCAAATCTCCGGCGCGGTCTCTCATCTGGTCTTCGGCGGCCGAGACTGAGGAGCCCACCCCCGACAAGGGGAAGGAACGACATTGCAAGAAGACCAAGAAACTGTCCCATTCCAGAAGCCATTGCTAGTCTTCCTCGCAGAAGAAGCGGCACCACCCCGCCATCAACGTGAGTCCAGCTCGTGTTCAGAATGACGTAAGCCCTCAGCGGGGCCGACCACTCTGGAAGAGTGGGAAAGATTTAAAACTTCTATGCTTCAAATTTTTAAACGGCAAGCTGCTGTATGTGTCGCTCCGGCCCCCAACCAGCAAGCTTTTGTGGCATAAGTGGCGCTCTGTGCTCCCGACCCCATGCCGGCCACTCCATCGATGCCGAAAACTCCTTCGGGCGTCACACCTACTAGGCATAAATCGCCAGAAGGCGGCAAGGTCGAGGCCCACGGTGTCCATCGGTCGTCAGAGTGCCCCTCGCTGTCGAAAGATTGGGTTTCTCTGGCTCGATGCAGTCCATTTTCCCCATCGATGACCCGGATGATCAAGTCGACCCAGTTTACACGAGAGGCTCAAATTTAAAGGACGCTAGTGGCCTGGATACTTCTTCAGATCTTGAGTTGCAGCAAAACCAGCCCTATCCTCTTGCTAATGTCTAGTTCAGAGCTCTGGATTACAGGATTGTTGACAGCCTTGGAGTGGAGTGAAGGTGTCTACCACATCTCTTCCAGGGTATGAGCTCACTGATATCTTGGAGGAGAGTCACGCTATGCAGACCCTTTACCCTCCTTATGGCGGCACTCTTGCACTATTCCACCTGTAAACGCCAATTTTACAGGGAAGAATAGAATGGCAAGTGGAGACCCTTCTTTCCCCCGCCACACACCAACAGCATCCACTTCCATCCTGCCTACGGACAGAGAGGGAAAGAAATCGGGCGCATTGGCAAGAAAAGATGTTCACCTCTTGCAGCATGGTGCTCAAAGCCACAAACCTAGCCTGTGGATTTGCAAAATACTCCTTTGTCTTGTGGAAAGCTGTGGAGAATGCTGCTGAATATGTTCCTGAGGCTGCCATGCAGGATGGATTTTTACAGCTGGTGGAAGATGAGAAGGAGATGGCCAAGCGGTCTTTGGAAACAATCCTGGACGTAGCCGACTGCGATGGCCGATCAATGGGTCCAGCATGGGGTAATGAGGCGGCAGGCCTACCTGAAAACTTCTGGCTTCTCCCTGAATGTTGAGAACAGGTTGCTTGACATGCCCTTTGAAGGAGACATGCTTTTCAATCAGAAAGATGACGAATCTTTGGAGAAGTTTAAAGAATACAAGTTGGCTGCTAAATCACTGGGCCTAGCAGCGCAGCCGGCCAAGCCTGCCTTCGGCTTTTCCGACAGAGGCAGGGACTATATAGGCGTTAAGTACCCTACGGCAGGAAGATGCAGCCACGCAGGGGCAATGACACTTCTTTGATTTCCCCTCCCACGCTGCACCGGTTGGTGCACGGTTGGCAGGGCATTGACCCCAGTGGCTGGAGATAACCTCTGATGCCTGGGCCCAGCAGTTGATTCGGTGGGATTATTGTTTGCCCTTTCTTAAGAGACCACCGGACAGACCCCCTCCAACTAACCCAATCCAACCATGGCAGGAGCTCCAGGAAGAACTGAGAGAGCCCTGTTGTCGAAGGATGCCGTGGAAGAGGTACCTCCTGAACAGAGGATCAGGCTGGTATTCCCAGTATTTCCTGGTACCCAAGAAGGGAGGAGGTCTCTGTCCCATTCTGGACCTCAGGGCTCTAAACAAGTTCCTGAGGAAAGACAAATTCAGAATGGTGATGTTCAAATTCTCCACGCTCTCGAATTTCATGACTGGCTAGTGTCGATAGACCTGCAGGACACTTATTTCCATGTGCCAATACACCAAAAGCAGAGGAAGTTCCTAAAGTTCCTCACAGGGTACAAGCACCATCAGTTCAAGGTGTGTTAAGGATTCCAATCAGGCGACACACTTTGGTCTCGGCATAGTATGTAGCGCACAACTGAGATGCTTTCCTCTTTATTTTATGCAGATTCAATTTGAGATGGTACACAATTCGTATCACTCACCCTTTTCAAATACCCCAGGTCACAATTGACCATGAACCAGGCTGGTTGGTAAAATGCAATAATTATTTATTTATTTTAAAGTTGAAAATAAATCATACAATTTTTAAGATGGGGCAGCAATCACCAATGGGGTGATAATTACAATGAGGATGTAAGCAATACACTTGGTTTAACCTTCTAGTTGCACATATACAAAACACCAGGGAATAGAAGCACTTTTTGATTTAGGAAAGATAGCACCCAAGTTAGGATTTCTTCCTGTAATGTTCCGTCAACCCACACATAATTGAATTCTGAATGGATAGAAAGACACAGCAGGTAATCGGGAATAAGAGGCAGAAAACGGAATCAAAATCTGACCTTCCCATACCAAATAAGAGTGGAAAACGGATTTTAAACCCCTTGCAATGTTATGAAATGACACTCGAAAATGGAAAAATAAATAATTAATGTGCGGTTAAAACTTTAAGGTAAATAAAATTTCTCACTAAAGCAACAATGCATAGACACTAACAATCACCAGCAATGGATTACCAAGAGCATACAATTCGAAAACGAATGGAAAATTTAAAACATGTTGCAGCCAAATGACACCTGTAAAAGTAACATTTTCTTAATTCCCGTTTTAAATTACCCAAATGGTTTTTAATAAAAATGGGTGCAATGCTCTGATTTGGAGTGCGGTTGGGGATAGATACATATCACAGGGACAGTCTAGTGTTGAAAATAGGTCTCTAGCTATGAAACTGGATGAGTTATGCAAGATATAAAAAGGTGCGTTTTGAGTAAAATAGAGCTGTGAAATGGTAAAGGAAATCATTTGTGACAAGTGTTAGGCAGAATCCTGTGCAGTGTCCTTAGGGACCACTACACACAATTAAGACTACAGGTGGCAATACAAGTTTTACCTTTGCTTCAAGCCTGTACTACAATGTCAGAGTGGTAGCAGTGGAGGAGCAGCCAGGCTTATCTCAAGAGTATATGAGCAGTAGCAGAGATTACACAAAGGGACCACAATTACTGTGACTCAAGCAAACAGTGACTTAAGGTTTCAGGTAGAAAAATAGAAAGTACATTTATTTTTAAACCATTTGTTGTAAACACGACACTTCTATTAGATTAAAACCACACAAAAAATATACTACAGCTAACCAATTCACTTTGTACAGTAAGTCTCAAGGTAAGTACCCTGTGTTTGAATGGACCAGTGTTACGAACAAAACATGTTACCGTGAATACGATTGCGATCACTTTTTGACAGTTCGGTCTAATAACTAAACGTGTATCCGTGACATGAAATGCTACCGGAGCTAAACACACTTAGCACCTTAGATACCCAGAGGGAGTTGGAGGCAAAAATCACAGGCAATATTTTGGTTAGGTAGACAGAATCGAGAAACACTCAGAGACAGGAGTTCAAAAGTCAAAGGGCCGGAGCCAGGGTTAAGTGACACCGGAGACCTGCTGCCGAAGATCACAGTCAGACAGTTCACGTTTCAACGTAGCCCAAGAGTATATCGATATTGTCATTGTTCGGAAGCAAAAGTTATAAGAAGGAGGGAAGACGAGGGCAAGCCTTGAAGATGAAGAAAAGGGGTTCACCCAGTTTCCTCGAGCAGAACACTGCACCTTATTCCAATGGTGCAGCTAGTGCCCTGGCAGTTGTTCCTGTTGGTTTCCCGCAGACCCACGATTCCTGGAGCTTCTTTGTGAAGGACGACATCTGAAGGGGGTCTGCACCACACAGGGATGAAGCCGGCAGCAGTGACAATGAATAAAAGGGGCGCTCCTTAAAAACAGGAGAGGCTCTTCAGGTGGCTATCCGGACCACTACAGCAGTGTGCAGCGATTTCAACCACGAAGGCGACCTCTGACTGAAGAAGATGAGCTGGTTATCCCCACCAGGCTCAAGGGAAGAAGACTCCGGACTGGATCTTTTCTTAGTCGTTGAAGGGTAGATAGCTCAGGACTGCAGCAGGGCTTCACCGGGACGGGGTAGTTGCAGCAGTCGTCGTTCTCTCTGCTTCTCTTTGGTTCCTTGTAGTTCCAGTGGCGACTCTCTGACTTCTAGCCCAAGAGATCTGCCTTTTATGCGCAAAACCCCCATTCACACAGCCTGGCTGTCAATCTCCTAGCAGGGGGGTTGTCCAGCCTGGACAACCACCTCAGCCAATCATGGCAAAGTGTGACTTGGGTTTGGTACCCTAGGATACCCTGTGCAGAGGGGGACTACACCCCTCCCATACATTCAGCCCACCTAGACACCCATGCGCCTGGTGGAGGGGTTTTGGGCAGAAGCCCGCCAAAAGACGGTGAACAAAGAAGGCGAACCTAGTTTGCCACGCAAAGTAAAACACAAGAAGGACTTTAACAAAAAGAAATGGCGAATAAACCCAACCTGAGCCAAAAGAAAGACAATTTGGTCAAGCTGGTTTATGTTCAAGGCTAATATAATAGCCAAAAACAATACCACGTTTATATAATATAATCGCGGTAGAAAAGTTAGGGTGTACTGGATCTGTGGTAGATTGACTAGGTAAAGTTAATGGTAACTTAACCTTTTTCTGGGGGACTGTAGTCAGCCTCAGAAATGGAGTCGGGGGGGAAGTCTCAAAGGCAACCCTGTGCCACGCCACTGAAGGTTCTGTGTGACGCACAAAAGAAGGGGACTACTGGAGTGGTGTACTTCAGAGTCCACAATCACACAAATAGAGAAATATACCTGGCAAAACACAGGTAAGAGTGGGGGAAAAGCTCACACTCTTACCAAGTGGAAAAAAAATAAACTCCAGAAGTCCAGCAAAGCTGCTGGGTGACTCGCTAGGTGAGGGAAATTAGCCATAAATGAGAATTCTCCCTAACAACAAGAACAGTTTTAGTATTCAGGCTAGACCACCAAAGATGGACACAGTAAGATCCAAGGTTGATTAGCGAATTCAACCCTGTCACCCCAGCGCCCATCCCTGGCAGAAACCAGTCCGATCACTCGAAATAGGACTAATGATTTAGGATTACAGAAGACAAAATTGAAAAGAGATGGCGTTAGCACTTTAGAAAGTCACGGGCAGGGTGCACAGATAATTCTAACTGCTTGAACAAGTTATCAGGATAAGGATAGGATGGCTTAGAGAGTGGGATAAGGACAAATGCAAGACAAGATAGGCTATGGATTTCTATGGGGGAGGGATTATACTTACAGTCCACTTTTAGTTTGGGGTTTAGGACCGTCAATGGTTCTGGTCACTACACCGCAGCGCTCCTGGCAAAGGACAGCTGGGCAGGTCGGGTCACTGGATGGTAATTCTAGTCACTAGATGGCACAGGTATCTCTGGATACAATTAGAGGGCAGCAGTAGTGGGCAACAAGCCAGGCTGGTTCAGGATGCTTCCCAAAAGAATACCACAGCTTTCCCCTTTGATTATTTGGGAATTTTAGTGGGTTTTCAGAATTGAGGCCTTGCTGGAAAAGGATCAGCAATGCTTGGGTTTTGCAGTGGGCCCTCAAGAAGGGTCAGCAATGCTTTGGCCTTGTAGTTGGGATCTGGACTCAGCAGGATGAATGGAACAGGAACGCTGATGCCAGAAAATCAGGAAGAGTGTGTCTAGAGTCTTGTCAGGAACTCTTATTTATAATGCATTTGGACATCAAAGTATATGGCTTGGCAGGTTTAGCTAAGCATGCCTCTAAACTACTGGATTGGTCAGGGGTGCTAGTTCCCGCCTCACTCTCAACTGGTTGGATTTCAATGCAGGAGGGCAGATTTATGATGTGAGTTTACAATGTTCAAAAACCTCCCACTGTTATTTTAGCCAAAATCCGGTTTTGCCACAAATGGTACATTTATACAATTGAAACTCTTAGCAAATTATATACAACCGGTTACATATTTTATGCAGAGCATAGCACTCCAACTCTGCAATCCGTGAGACATTGTTTCGCCCTTATAATACTTTTTGGTAATTTTTAGTATGAACGATTTGGCCTAAAATTGCATAACTTCATACACGTGTGGATTAACATAAGGGGATGTCTTTATAACAATGTGCATTGCCATCATGGATACTTTCCTTGTAATCCCTGATTCTTTGCCATTTCGATTCCCAACGGGTCAGTGAATTCTACCATGTCTTCAATGAAAGCCCATAAAAATCACTTTTAAACTGCGACATTTTTACAAAGTCTTGCTGCAGAGATAAGTCTTTACATTTTTATTAATAAATAGTCTTTGGAAGCAAATGGCAGTCCTTTGTCACTGGACCATTTTGTTTCTTTCTTCAGCTGCCACCAACTTCCTCCAGAGCATGGTGGGGGTTTTCAGCTTGATTGAGGGTTTATTGCCCCTCCCCACTTATCACTTCCTTGTCCTGGAAATTCCATTGTCAGTGGGTTCAGCCTATACTAGATTCTATCCAACCTAATGGTTATCACTGGGGTGTTAGTATCTGCTGAGAGAGGCCCTCCTGTTTGGTAGTGTGCCCCCCAAGCAAAAACCTATTTTTCTTTTGGAACTTGCAAAATCCAGCCAATATGGTTTAATAGTTTTACTTTCTTATATTTGGTCCTGAATTAAACAAGCCAGTTGAATAAAATAACCCATGTGTGTATATTCCCCAGCAACAAACCCCTTCACATTGCTAGATAATGACAGGCTTTCATTCAACAGTTTACTTTTAAAACAGGCCTTTCTCTCCTTGACTCTGCAAAGCCCATTTTACACGTGTGGTGAAAAGCTGGCATTTCTTTTATTATCTAAATTCGGTTTTTTATCTCCCTCTGGATTCCCACACTACCTTGCAGCTATAGCTGTTTCCTTGTATGCAGGAGTTTTGTTTGAAGCACAGATGTATTGAAATTGACATGGCTCAGATAGCTGGAGTTTCTTTCAACTACTGAGCTTTTATACATTGTAAAGAAAATGAACGTGTTTTCCCGTGCGGGAAAAGTGAAGCTCTTTGTTGATTTTTCTCAGTTTATTTGACCGGGCCTGTCATTCTGAAATCATGCCTGGTTTTGCTGAAGCACAATGAGATATCCTGGGCATGGCAGGGCCTTATTAATCAATGGTTTAAGTAAAAACTGTCATGATGCCTACCCCCGGGGACCCAGACCAAGTCCAGCAACCCCGGAAGCAGGCATCAAGTTATCCCAAGCAAGCCCAACAACCCCTGCTAGGGGCTATTTGGGTCCAGTCCTGGCGCCTATGGCACCAGGCTCATATGGAGAGTCAGTCCTGGCGCCACAGTCGCCAGGCTCATAGATTGAAACTTACCTGATGCAGACCATGCTGCAAACTTACCTGATGCAGACCATGCTGCAAGAGCTCCAAGCCAAAAGAGGCTTGGAAGGGACTACTTTACTTGGGGGACTATTTTTTACTCTGGCGGGGCTGGGGAGCAATACTTACCTGGGACTACTTTGGAGGCTATTTAAACCACCTCCGAAGAGCAGCACACGCTTCGCGTTATTCTGCATCCAGCAGCGTAACCCTGACCGTGCCTGCAAGTCTGCATCCAGCCTTCTGCCACGCCCGCCTTGCGTTTGGAGCTCCTAGAAAAAGGGAGAAAGAATGAGAAAAGGTTACAACAAGAGCAATACCTTTGATCCTTCCCTGAATTCCCGATCCATCGCGCCTTCGAGCTGGGAGAAAGAAGCTATTTATGCGCGTCGCCTCGCCTGCTGCAGCGCCGCGCTGAACTCACTGACCTTCGCAGCATCTTCACATTCCACCGCATCCTCCTGCATGTTCCCGCTGCACTCCGGCACCTAAGGAGAAGACAAGAACAGCAAGGTGTGAGCCAAGAGAATACATAGAGGAATATTAGTTCCCCCCCACCCCCATAGACTTAACTGATTTTACCACTGGGTGTACTATTCCTCTTCACGGGTCGGCGCAGCTTCCACTGCATCTTCGCCGAACCCCGGCCCCTAAGGGGAAACAAAAGGACAGCAAGGTGAAAAAAGGGACTAACAAGGGGAACCCTCCTCACCACAATAGACTTACCTGATTTTACCACCGGAGGTATTATTCCCCGAGACTTCATACTTTCTCTCAGCGCCTGAATAAGGGAGAAAGCAACAGGTTACATATTGACATTATTTTATTGAACTGTGTTGGAAAATACAAATCCTTACCAGAATACTACCGGTTGCCACGAGGAACTCTTCATTAGGGTCAAGCTGCAACCTGCAAGGTATCGGACAAGAGTGAAAGTCAGGCATTTGAACTCTTACGAACTTTATACTTACGGCGTCTTGCCGGGAATCTCGGAGTCAATAATGTTCTGCAACTCACCAATTCCTTCGAGCCAGTGAAGCAACTGCTTATCAACGCGCCCCTGCGCTCAATGCAGGATGGAGAGCTCATCTTTTCAAACCATCAGGTGAGACTATAAGAGGGGACATCAAAGGTGATCTGTGGGGAGAACAGCGGGGGTGGGGGGATTTACGCTCAACTCCACGGGTGGTTAATTCCCTTTCTCCATTTGCAGAAGAATATTCCTACGGGCCAAGCAAACGAAGCTGGGTGGGCCAGTCCAGTCCGTCATCTCGGCCCTATGCGTCACATTGGTGGAGACCGCAGCTGTCCAGTTCCGATCGACGCCTCTGTGGGAGCCAGGTGAGCGTAGCAAAAACAGATGGAAATGGTGTCAGAGCAGCATTTTTAAAGGTGAAAAGTTTCCTTTTTAATTAATATTTTGGGCTTGCAGCAATGCAACGCTGCTTTTTCACTTTATTCCATCGGTATATGTCAGCACACACTGACGCGCTCCCTCAGTGTATCCCTTTGTTCCATCCTGCACCATGTATGCTTGGCAAGACGGTGCAGGCATCTTTTTGTTGCTGCAAAATGCAGTTTTAAGGCCATGGTGCTCACAGAAGCCAGCGCAACTATTTTGCTCTTTATGCGCAAATGCAGCTTGATTTTGGAGCCATTCTGTTCAGTGTGTCAATGTAGCCCACAGGTGCTGCCCTTTGCGTTGACCTCCGCTCGAAGGGTCTTCACCACGCTCACGGCGGTAGTTGCAGCTCACCTCAGGAGATCTGCGGTCCATGTATTCCTGTACCTGGACGACTGGCTGATCCGGGGGAAGTCGGCAGGGCAAGTTTTGTCTCATCTGGAATACACCTGCCTACTACTGCACAGGCTGGGCTTCTTGCTCAACTTGAAGTGCCATTTGACACCAGTTCATCAGAGCTTTCCTAGACACTCGGGTAGGGAAGGCTTTTCCTCCCAAAGGGAGAGTCTGCAATATAGCCCAAATGGTGCATTTGTTTCAGAACCACGCCACCCTTCCAGCGGCTTCTTTCCTCCCCCTTTTGTGTCTCATGGCCTCCTGTATTTTGCCAGGCTGCGCATGAGATCCCTTCAGTGGCTCCTGAGGGACCAGTGGTCTTAGTATCTGGGAGCGCTCACCTCTGTGTCCAGCCAGGTAGTCTGCAAACGCATCTGGTGGAACATGCGTGACAATCTCATGGCGGTGCCTCCTTGTCCTCAGGCCAGAGTGGTTACAGATGCGTCCCTGAAGGGTTGGGGTGCCCACTGCGAGGATTTGCAGGTGAGCAGCCTCTGGTCTCCATCAGAAGCCAGGTGGCACATCAACAGGCTGGAGTTGCTGCCCATCAGGTTAGCCCTGAGGGCCTTTGCCCCTTCTCTCAGAGGAAAGCATGTCCTCGTCCTGACGGACAACTCAGTGGCCATGCATTACCTGAACAAGCAGGGTCGGGTGCACTCCCACCCCTGCTGCACGGAGGCAATACAGCTGTGGTTCTGGTTATGGGAGAACCAAATCTCGGTCTCGGCAGTTCCTCTGGTGGGGACGGAGTACACCTTGGTGGATGTTCTGGGCAGGCAGAGCACGGTCACACACAATTGGGAATTCTTAGAGGTCTTTGATCTCTCGGGTCCCCAGCAGTGGATCTGTTCGCCACGAAGTCCAACAGGAAGTGCGAACAGTTTTGCTGAGGGAATTCCCTGCAATGACGCACTCAGGGATGGATTTCTGGTGTATTGGACCTTCCCTCTCCACTATGCCTTCCCCCGATTCCCGTCATCCCTTGTGTTCTCAGGAGCTTGAAGAGATTTCGAGTGACCATGATCTTGATCGCCTCGGATTGTGCGAGGAGAATGTGGTACTCCGATCTCTTGGCTCTGATCTGTCCGCCTTCCCGGTTGCCCCGTCGTCCGGATCTCCTGATCCAGTCAGAGGGTTGAGTGCTCCAGCCGACCCCATATTTCATCAATTTACATGACTCTTGAGAGGATCAGCTATGATGACTTGGACCCCTCAGAGGAGGTACTTGAGGTGTTGCTGGCTGCACGCAGACCACCTACAACATCTCTGTATGCGTGCATGTGGAGAAGATTTGAGGCATGGTGCAGGAAACACAAGATTGACAAGATCTCTTGTCCCACCACTGCAGTGATGAATTTCCCGCTGTCACTGGCCTCATCAGGCCTTCAGGTTACCACAGTCAAAGGGTATGTGGCGGCCTTGTCTGTGTTCACGAGGTCCCCAGTCCAAGGTTTCTTCTTTACTATTCCGGTCATGGCCCAATTCCTGATGGGCCTTCTCAATAAATTGCCGCCAACTCCTTTTGTCGTCCCAGTTTGGGATTTTAATCTGGTTTTGACCTACTTGATGGCAGCTCAGTTTGCTGCTATGCACTCATGTTCTTTTCGGCTGTTAGCACTTAAGACACCCTACTTGGTTGCAATCACATCTGCTAGGAGTGTTAGCAAGCTGCAAGCTTTGTGCTGCAAACCTTCTTTTCTAAGGTTCTTTCGTTAGAAAGTCCCTCTCAAAGTCAGGCCTGGGTTCCTTCCTAAGGTGGTTTCTGAGTTTCTCCTCTCTATCGAATTGCCTGTCTTTTACACTCCTCCACATCCCCCGAAAGAGGAAGAGCGGTTTCACTGCATTGACCCCAACAGAGTGTTAAGCTTCCACGTTGCTCACACTTCCGAGTTCCGGAAGCCAGACCAGTTGTTTGTGGCCCATTCTTTGTCTCGAAAAGATCTTGCCATAACCAACCCTGTCACGTTGGATTATTTTGTGCATATTAGAGTGCTACCAATCGGCAGGCAGGGAGCTTCAAGCGGGCATCGGGGCTCACTCAACCAGAGGAGTTTCGGCCTCTACTGCACTCCAGAGAGGGGTTCCCGTTAGGGACATATATCAGGCAGCCACTTGGTCATCCTTGCATATATTCACCAAGCACTATGCCTTGGATGTTGCACTGGGAGCTGATGCACAGTTTGGTAGGGCGGTTATACAGAACCTACTTGTTTAAAACGTCTGCCCTCATCTGTTATTCTAACTGCTTGGGGAGTCTTATCAAGATGAGGATTCTGCGGGAGAAAGGCAATCCATTGAAAGAGATTACTCAACATAATCTTTCTATGGATTCTTCTGCTGCAGGTTCATCATAGACCCTCCCATCCATCCACTCTCAGAAAGTTCTGTGGCTTATCGCTTCTGTCCAAACAAGAGGACATCTGGTGATGGCTCTTAAATGACTGCTGCTGTGCATTCAATTAAAAAAAAAAAATTATATATTAAAATAAATGTTTCATAATATTTGTGTGGGATCACCCTGTTGGGAAGTACCCTTTATGCTTTTACCGGCTAATTAGCTGCCTTTTGTGGTTTTTCCTTCAGTTATGCGTGGTGGGTAAAAGGGAGGAACTGAAGCATGGGGCATAGTGACATGCTAAATATAAGACGCCTGATGTCCCTTCCGGAGCCGACGATCGAGAGATGGGCAAGACGGATCGACGGCCGAGTCGAGGTCCGCTATGCCCCCTGATGAAATGCTTTCGAGCAGCAGAGCTGGGTGATGGATGTCTATCAAGATGAGGAATCTGTGGAAGAAGGATCCATAGAAAGATCACTACGGTGAGTAATTTCTCATTCTTCGCCAATCCCCTCAACCATTGCGCTTGGTCAGCTGGTTCCTGAAGGTTTGACCTTAAGTCACTTTCAGAGAGGAATCTAAAATAATTCAAGCAGCTACTAAACCCCCCACACATTTTCTGTATGAGAGTAAGTGACTCAGATTTCACTCAAATAGAACTTGGACCATGTGCTTTCGTTCATTACTCTTTGCGGAAACCAATGTTGCACATCCTTGACAGCGATGGAGGCCACACATTAGCTCTCCTAACACTGATCCAGTGATTCTTCGTCACTACAAGGGCTTGCTGTGCTTATGCCCACCTCTGAGATCCCTGCAACTGATCTGGGACCCTCATTTTGATTTGGCAGCCATTGCAAAAAGCCTTTTGAGACAATGACCACAGCAGATATTTGTTTGGTTACATGGAAAGTCCCTTTCCTAGTGACAGTGATGTCGGCTAGACGAGTAACTGAAATTCAGTACATCTCTGCCTCCGATACCTGAACTGTATTCAAGGAGGCTCAGCATGTGCACCCAACATTTCTTTACCAAAAGTTACCCTCCTCCCCCAACTGTTCACTGTTGTTTTGAACCTGGCCTGAGTTTTGAAGCAAAGCCTTTTTACTTCACTTGCCTTGCTTAGCTCATCTGTTTTGGGGGACTTGATCAGTCCAAATGGCTATCAGTGCAGGGGAGAGCCACTGTGAAGTTCCTTATGATTTGCACTGCACACATCACGTAACAGCAGTGGTCTTAAAACATTTTGGCCTGCTCCCCCCACTTCGAACAGAAAATGGGCAGGCCGGCCCCCTAAATATGCTAAATGAGCAGTAAGTCTAAATGGCTATGAACTATTGCGCGCTGTCGCCCCCATCCCGCTCCCAGTATAGTCCCTGGGCTCTCCCACCTGCTAAGTCTTTGAACTCCTGCATCCCACTCCTAGCCCATTCCCTGGGCTCTTCCCACCCCACCATGGCCCCCCCCCTCTCCCTGCATAGTCACTTGGCTCCAGCTACCCCACACCCTGCATAGTCGCAGGGCCCCCCACCCTCTCCAAAAGGAATCCCAGGGCCTGCAACCCGCTCCAGAAGTAACCAGTGGGCTTCCCCACCCACTTCAAAAACAATCCCAGGGCTTCCCCACCTGCTCCAAAAACAACTTCAGTGCCCACCTCCTTACCTCGTATAATGCCAGTCCCGGTTAGTTCCTGCAACTTGATTCAAACCCACTGGAAGCGTGCTGTCCAAAAAGGGATAGAGAGCGTGCTTGCAGGGTGTATTTACTAGGTAAGCAACTCCCACTGACGCTATGCCTGCATGTCCCATCCCACGCCGGCTTTTTCTTTCCACTCTTTTAAAACTAAAAATGTGGTGTTGGTGATACCACACCACACCCCCCATGGGGGGCACAGCCCACAGTTTGCAGATCTATGCCTGACAAAGGGGGGTGGTAGGGATATTTTGTATCCCTTCAATTTTGTTTTTGGTAACTTTGTGGGTACTTGCATGATGTGACCAGCATGGTTTGGAGGGAGTGAATATTTTTGTACCATGTTTTTTATATTCTCGTTGCTCTTTCATTTTACAGCTTCTTTTTAGAGTACCATAAGCTGTAAAGTAGCTTTGCCACGAGATTTTTGTTTGCCATCTTGTATTGGGGGCTTCTGAGGGCCTTATTTGCCATGCATGGTAAGTCCTTTCCCATGCAAAGTGGCAGTATGTTTGTGGTAGGATTTGCTAGCTGTGACTTTCTGATCACAGTCCACATTCCTGTCCAAATGGTGTCTGTTGCTGGGCAGATATGGTAGCCAGAGTTTGAAGTTGAATGGTGTGGAGCCTTAAAGTTACTGGGCTCATGTGTGACTGCAGCTCAAATCCTGGATAGGACGACGGCTCTTGCAGCCATTCATCAGATTGCTGTTAGAGCAAAGACCCTTATGAAGCGGAGCATCTCTCTGAAGACCCGTAATTCATAATTGCAGCCATCCTGCAGATCTTCAACCGTCCTGGTGAAGCCCTGCTCCTCTGCGGATCTCCAGAAAGCCTTCATTGGTGCACCTGGACCGATAGGAACAACCATTGGGCTGACCAGCTTGGTTCTGGGCCACATCGCTGCTTTAGTCACTGTCTCAAGTTAAGATTTTGGACTCTGCAGACCCTACCTTGTGAAACGGGAGACTCCCACCCAGCCCCCTGCATTTGCAGCTCTCCAGCAGAGTTTCCTCGCAGGACCAGCGTCTTTATTTCTGCCTCGAGGGTCGACTTCCACCATTGTTTGCAGTGGCCATTGCTGATCTCCGCTTGCATCGTGTCCTCAGAAGGTTAGGAGGTGTGGGGAGAGGGTCTATGCACTGAGGTAGTCTACAACGTTGTGGTAGTTTCTTCATTGTGTCATTTTCATCCAGCTATCCAGTCTCGGGAACTGGCTCGCCAGAGTGTCAAACGGCTTTACAAACTGATGCAAATGCTGACATCGAAAGTGATCTCTGCACCAACGACCCCTAGACCCCTCCACCTGAACCCAGACACAGAACATGTGGGCCCAGTGATTTCAGAAGACTCTGAAATGGTCCCTAAATGAGCAGAGGGGGGGATGAGTAACCATCATGTCCCGGGAGGATAGCTCAACGGCTACGTGCTCGCCTTGGAAGCAAGACGACATGAAGCAACACAGGTCCGTTCCCTGGGTCCGCGCTTAGAAACCTATGGGTATTGAAGCACGTTATAAATATGCAACTAAGACAAAAAAAACAATTACACAACAAACAAAAAATAATTCCTGATACCCGCTGTGTGAGTGCTTCAAAAATGCAAAAAATAAATAAACCAGAGGAAGCAACAACCTTTTCCCCCTCAGAACCTAACCATAGTTGAGCACCCGGGAACATGTATGTGGAGTATTTTTATCCACGCCACTGCGCCAAACTCCACTCCTTGCCAATGGGGAAAGGAAATTGCCAAGAATTGAGGCAATAACCCCGGTGTGCACTAAGTCTGCAAAATTGCGCAGAATTCATAACCCACCAAAAGAGCTGCACGCCCTGCCACAAACACCGTCAAGGTGGTGTAAAAGCAGGAATCACTGCTGACATCTGTCATCAGTGGTGTCCTCTGTCACTGGAAACACGCCCACAGAATGGCTAAAATCCGAAAATGCCCCTAAATACAGTTTCCTAATCAGTGGCAATCTTCAAAGTGCCGTTTTGGCACTAAATTCAGTTATTTTCCCCAGTGAATTATTGAAAGGAAAGTGTCCTGGAATAATGGATCCTCCAGGCAGTCAGAGGAATCTAGGCATCACAGCCTGATGGCTGCCTAAAGAAATTGGCTGTAAAACTCAGCTTAAATGTATTTTGTCCTGAAAACATGCTATTTCAAGCATGTTGGTGAAGGGCTAATTATTTTAAAATATTTAAATCCTTCATACACTGTGCTTATATTTTATATTTGAAATGAAAATAATTTAATGTCCAAGAGCCCAGTCTGGGGCCAATCCACATGTGAATTCTGATCTGACAGAGCTTGGCCTGGGAAAACTGACATCTCCGTTTGACACTCCCTTGAGAACAGGAAGGCTAATGGCTGTTAATGGTTCACGCATAATCCCAGCAAGCCACTCAATGGGGCTGCATTAGACATTTGTCTGCTGCTGACTGAGAATTGGCCTCTCCAAGGAGGAGCAGGATGTGGAGTAGGTTTCTCAGTGAACTTCAAAGAACTGGCCATCTGCTCACTTTGGAAGTAAGTATTAAGATGGATTTCTGAACTCTGTCCTGGAGGGGCAGAGGTTCAGAAGGCCAGCCTAGTTTCTTGGAACAGGGTAACCTCTGGACAAGCCAGACCAATCGGGGTAGCGATCGCGGCGGTCAAGACTAGGTCTCAAGAGGGGTGAGGGTGACTGAAAGCCCGCAATGAGCACACAAAGCAAGGACACTAACAAATTACTCTAAGCAGGTGTTGTAATAAATGTGTCTATATTTTTAATATAAGGCCTTTGTAACATTGACAGTGGAGTCACAATAAAACTCAAGTAAACCAACACATACAAATCTAATACAATATATATACAAATACAAACGAGTCTAACGAGTTAGACGCACAAAATGTGTAGGCCACCTAGATGGGGAGGAAAACGGGCAGTGCGAATAATAATTAGACCCAGTCCGCCTTCAGAGGCACCTAACTAAAAGGAAGTCCAAGCCCTACGAAGAGTGGAGCCTTGGGCTCAAACGTACCTGCACACGCTGGTGCCAACGGGCAAAAGGGGAGTCTCTTCGAGGGAATCAGGCAGTTTAGTTCGATGAACAAATGAAGATGAACAGAGCTCCGCGACTCAAGCGCAGCCTGCACTGGGGGCAGAAGCAGAGCGCGAGTACGGAAAGGCGTGCTGTTAGACACAGCGAGGAGAAGCGATGGGTTACTGCAGGAGGGCGACCAGTTCCTAGCGATGCTACTCACCGGTCCCCGATGTAGGCAGACCCAGGCTTCTCCGCGTCAGTTTCAGTGCTGGCAGGTTCAGATACGAGCAGGGGACGTCTCGGCGTTGTGTAGATTCCGCAGCAGCAGAAGTTGAGTTGAGGATGTCCCAAACGCAGTGAACCTGCACAGTTTGTTACCACAGCAGGGCAACCGAGCGGCCGTGTGTATTTCAGCCCAATGTACACTACTCACTACCAGACCTGGGAATGCCAAGTGTACGAATCGTATGAGAGTGACAAGAACTCGTAATACAACACAACCTGACGGCGGTTACAGAGCAAGACTCCTGGGTAGGCTGGTCAGTCTGCTGGATGGCCCAGAGACACTTCCGAAGGCTTACGTGCAGGAGATGGTGAAGATGCCGAGAATAGTTGTTCCCACTATTCCAAGGGGTTGAAGTACCAGTACAGGCCTTCTAGTTCGATCAGAGGTAGAAAGGGTTTCACAAAGCGACAGCAGTGCAGAGGAGCAGTCCTTCAGCGGGTCACCAGCGATTCCTCGTTTCAGCCTTGTGGTTGCAGGATACTTGGCTCCTGTATTCCTTTGTTCGTGAGAACTCAGGAGATCGACCTGGTAGTGGTGTTTCCAGCCCTCTCTTATCCATGGTTCCCTTTGCGCCAAAACGGAGGGGACCCAATGGGAGATCCGCTCATAAAACACTCACACCATATGTGGACCTATTACGGACCACGGGGGTCCCAGGCATTCATACCACCCTAGACTCTCTGGCACCCAGGATGTGTATTGGGACCAGACATCCCAGCCCCCATCCTGGAGGCACACACAAGGCCTGTAGAAGCCCGCGAAAGCATCTGTGTTTCGCGGGAAAGTACATGCCCAAATGAGGAAGGCCCCGGGTCGGCTCGACCTGGGGGAGGTGAAGGGGGCAAGATGGTCAGCGGACAGGACAAAGAGCCTCATGGTCTGGCCATTTTGGAAGCCACGCCACCATTTTGGGCTAAGCGCGAGAAACGCGCTTAAACGCCAAAAGGAGCTCAAAAACACAAGAAACGATTGCTGCCACCAATCCTGTTCGTGATTCACTTGCACCGTTCATTTACAATCCAAAGAGATTGGGCCTGTAGAAGACTAGGGCCTGTAGAAGACTAGAGACCCAAGAGAGCAGTAACTTCGCTTACAGTGCCCTCTTGTGCCATGTTGCGCGAAAGCTGCTGATAAAGAAACTACGGAAAACGTTTCCTGGTACTGACAGTCTTAAGGGCATGTCAGTTTCCCCGTAAGAATGGAGCGAAAGCCCAGAGGAGTGCGGCAGAAGGCTGCACTTCTCTGGCAAAGTCTAGATCATGGTGAAAACAACAGCAAAAAGTTTAGGGGTTGCCACATGGAAGGAAAATTACCCACAATTAAGAAATCCTTCCTAACAGTAAGAAAAAAACCTGGGATGGATTATGAATGGAAATTACTTGGTTTGGCCTCAGAACTTTGACACTTTACATGACAGGCAAAATAAGTAGACAAGTGCAAAATACAAACTTATAAATCTGAACTCATGCTAGATAGTTGAAGATGTGGTAGGAGTTCTTACTACATAAGGAACCAAAGATACACTAAAACACTGATTGTGGCAAAATTATTAATGTTGCAAGCTTAAAATTGTAAGTACTTGATCCACTGCTCAGGGCCCAGAGGTGTATTGAATTAGAAATGATTAATCCAAAGTATTATGGGTAAAATTGATAAAAATCCATAGAATTACCAATGCAGCGCTCACAAAGATGGAAATTGAATGTAAATGTAGACAACCAAATGTGAAAAATGTCTTTTTATGAGGGTACATAATGGTAGAAATGTACATTTGTGCAAAAGTATGTTTTGGGTAAAAAATCCAGGTGGGAGTTCCTAAATCCTGTCATAAAATGACTGCTCTGTTTAGGCTACCAACCAAAACAAAGCGCACGCCTGTAGCGACTCACAGACATGGGGGTGTGTTTTGAAGTTCTGCCCACACCATAAGATTTTGTAATGGATACATATAGGAAGGGCACTACACATAAAGACACTGCTTCCAGAACACACTGCTTCCAGAACACACTGCTTCCAGAACCCATCCAGATGTCCGCGCATCACCTTATTGCAGAACTTTTCAACTTGTAGATTACTCCAGAATTCTTTGAAAGATCCAGATTTCGTTGCAGAATCCAGATTCTAGCATTGTAAAATTATTGCTAGCCTGACCCCATTGCAAAAATCCCAAACTTGAAGGGACTTTATTTTAATTCAGCTTGGGTGGCTACCATTAGGCTTGCCTGCTGAAAACTTGCATCCGGCTATCTACCATGTCCAGTAACCAGAAGGGGCCCTTCCAAATCCAGTCTAAGGTGCAGTCCAAACTTGACCAGAACCGCGCCGCTCATCCAAATCCCTCCAGAAGTGCCTGTTTGCCAGTAGACCTGCCCAATCCAATGACCAGAACTGATGGTCCAATTTCATTACAAAGGACTGTAAGTATGAATAGGAAGAACAGTGACCCATAATATATCTGCATTGTATGATCCCATTCTCAAACCCATCCCATCTTTAATTCAGAACCATAGTATTGTTAGAACTATCCTTGCGCTGACTTTTCTCTTATCTGTGTTACTAAACCATATCTCCTTATTGATTTGATTAAGAAACGCAATTCCCAAACCAAACGGAAACTAGAATATCACGCATAAAGAGTTATGATCGGCCGTGAATAACTGATTCCTGTGTGGCATTCTCTTTTTCGTCTGTCATTTTTAAACCCGAATTTCTGTTTTCCATTTTCGCACCTATTTTGCAAAAACGCCTCCCACGAAAACCTCTATAACTCCTTCAGTTTTAAAGATAGAAACAAAATTTAACCTCTCATTTGCACTTAACACCCTTAGCTATCTGTGTTAACAGTGTGATTGACCCGTTATATCAAAAATTGCATAAGGAAAAGTTTGCCGTGAATTGACATTTTGAAAAGTTTACCCATATAGCTTTTAATTATTTCCCACTTTGACTTTGAGATTCATATTGTTTCCTTTTGATTAAATCATTGCTTTTGTTTGCTTGCATCTGTTCAAAGCAGCTCCTGTATACATTTATAATAATTTAAGCAGTGTTGACCACATTTGGTGTTTTGCTCAGCCAATTTCAAAGCCATTCTGACAGTTGAAAAGTCAATCCCGTTTTTCTCTTGTGTTTAAAAGGTGGGAGTGATATTCTGTCTGATCTGTGTTATTCCTGAGGACCTGCTCTCTCCTCACATCTATTTAAATTGCCTATTGGTGGTTTGAGGAGTGTTGCAGGGGAAATCCCTAACCATAGTGCTATCTGTTCCAAACCAACCCAAAAGTATCAGTTTCTGTGCTGCATTTGTTTTTGTGCTCATTACTTGATTCCTAGTGCATTAAAGATAATATCCAGTGTTCTGTCACCCTATTGGTGATTGTTGTTACCTATTAAAATATATTGTGATTTAAATTCTAAATACATAAATATTTACCTTTGCAAACTAGCCTGATTCCTGGGTCAGTGTGACCGGGTGGGCTGGGGTATCAGGAGAAGGGTGTGATATGAGTGATATATCATTCGGAATATTGAACTTGTAGATGCAAATAAATAAGGGTTTCAATTGCACACTACATGCTGGGCGAGACTTGGGTGTGTACCAGATTGAAATCACTTACATGTACTCTAACATCACCTGCCTTCAGGCCACTATTAGATTTAATAACCAGCACGCCTGCACTGAGAAAGTAGGCAGGCTTAGCCCCAATCTGTTGAATTTTCACTGCATACACATGACCTGGGAGGGGAAGGCAGAGTCAGATGATTCAGGGGAAATGGGTTCAATCAAAACAGAGAGGCATTTTAAGCCATGAGCAGAGAGCACAAAGTTGGGGGGTTACCTGGGTGAGGTCAGCAGCAGGCAATTCTTTCAGAAGGTGAGGTATTTGTTTAGTGAGGGCAAGGATACTGCGTTACGAGTATGTATGTTTGTGTGTCTTTGTAGGCAGGCTAGTGTAAGGGATATATGTGAAGCGGTTGGTCCAGAGTGGAAGGAAGGTGTTTGAGAAGCTTGGGGGAGTGGTGGGAGGAAAAGGGATGAGTGTAGTAGTGGGAAGAGGGCAGATTAATAGTTGGTGAGTGTGTAACAGTGGGAGGAGGGTGGAGTAGTGGTTGGAGAGTTGTTGTACTGGTAGGATTGGGGAGTGGTTGTAGGAGAAGGGGAGTGTCTGTTGTAGGAGAAGGGGAGTGCCTGTATTAGGATTAGGGGAGTGCCTGTATTAGGATTAGGGGAGTGACTGGTAGGATTAGGGGAGTGTCTGTAGTAGGAGAAGGGTGGGTGTCTGTAGTAGGAAATGGGGAGTGTGAGGGCGCCAGAGAGCCGATCAAGATGGCCGCTCCCTTGTGAGTTCCCGTGCGGCCCATATACATCCTGTCTAATCCTAGCTTCTCCGGTGGGAAAATGGATCGAACATTAGCCCACACTCTCCACTGTGCACTATTGGAATGAATCCATCCAAAACAGAGGCCATCCAAACCTCTGGCGACTGAAAACCCAACTGGCCGGCACCCAGCACGCTCAAGAAGCCATTAAGCACCCGCCTCCCCGCTGCCGGCGAGGGGACCTCCCATAAACGGACGGGCGACTGACCGGACTATAACACTGAGAGAAGGCTGCCCTCCCCCATATCCCAGATACAGCGGGGACTACGATCCGGCTGGGGATGAAAACCTACGTACCCCTCTGCCGGAGGCGGAAGGATGCACGCTGCGAGGACCCGCCCGCTCGAGGGGTGGACCGTGGAAACGGAGCAGAGACGTGCTGGGCTACAGCCTGTGTGGCTGTAATAAACTAGCAGAGATTAGCAGAGGCCGGGAGCTGCAGGCAACACACTCACCGCCAAGCGAGCCTGCCCGCTCACAAAATTAAACGGCGGCCTGGATCAGAAACCCTCCAGGTGAGGAAGCCCCCAACCCTCCTGAGCGAAACGAGCTAGCAGAAAATCTGCCGAACCCCGGCGCCGCAGCCCCGGCGCACCCGAAGGTCACTCACTCACTCACTCACTCACCAGCTCCAGCGCCGTCAGGGGACCCACCGCCGAACGCTCCGCGAGTGAACCAACCCAATACCAGGAGCGGACACTCAAAACAAAGCAGGCGGCTCACCATTCCAAGGCCCTCTGCCTGCATACTACGCCGCAGCGATAAGAAACGAAATCCCAAGCCTCCCTTCGGAACCGGGCAGAAATCACAGGCAACAGACGGCGAGGAGACAGCAAATACCAGAAAGAATAAGGTACAACATTCCAAATGTAAAAGTTTAACGTGGAACCAATACAAGGTTGCGCAAGGCGACTGCAGCTCCTCATACACAACATATTGCAGCAACAGCCGCCCTATACTTATTCCCTGAGAGACGCAACATTATTTAATGAACTTTCAGTCTCCTATTGCTGCGGTCACAAGCGGGGGAAGAAGGCAATAGGGAACAATAAAACAACCATTGAAAACAGAAGGATCAAGCTCCCAGTTTGGGTTGGCATAGATCTGGAGGCACCCAAATAAAACAGTCTATCCCCAGAAGCACACTAGCACAACCTGGTAGATCACGGCTTCCAGAAAACCCAATAATACGGGACAGACCACAGACAGTCCTGCCTACTAAAAAATAATAAGAATAAAATAGCGGGAAATATGCGGTAGTGCTACAGCCCCTCACTCGATAGGCTGAACATAGTCCAAAAGCCCTCCACTCCAGGCCGAAGCCCGGGAGGCCGACGGGCAGTCCAATACCCCCCCCAGACAGGCCAAGAAACAAGCCAGTCCCTCCAAACCAATGACCACCATGCTCACTAGCGACCAAACTTGAGAAAAATGGCTGTTGATGACACTGAGTCGTGGCTACCACCACATACTCGCCAACGCATATTCTGCCCACACACACTATGGGGAAGACTGACAAGTCACCACGCGAGCTGAATTTTGAGCCTGGCAACTCGTCCAAAACTCCCCAATCTAACAGTGGAACAGAGTCACCAACACACGACACCCCCCAGGAAGATGATCACTCTCAACCCCTCGATATCAGAGAAATTCTTCTCGAGCTGAAAGCTGGGATTGGGAATTTAGACAGCAAAATAGACGGGCTCGACTCCAAAGTGGACCAACTACAACACAGACTCGACAATCATACCAAACGTTTGGGTACGGTAGAGCAACGAGTATCGAACCTGGACGACGGCGCAATAAATCTAACAGCTAGGGTGCTAACATTGGAAGCCCAAATGAAAACAGCAAACGCCCAAGACAAAGATTTAGAAGGACGATCCAGGAGAAATAGGGCAAGGATAGTGGGAGACAGAGAACAACAGCTGCAGGCTAAAATGGAGGATCACTTCGAGGCACTATGCAAAGAGCTATTTGAGTCAGAGGCGCCATCACGCCCGTTCGTGGTTGGATCCCTGCGACAAAGCCAATTCCAGGGGCTCCACCTCGCCCAATCATCGCAAAACTACTCAACTATAAAGATCAGGATACGATCCTGAGACTCGCGAGAGAGAAGGGAGAGCTACAGCATGACGGCGACACCATTCATTTCTATCCGGACTTCTCACCAGCCGTTCAGTCATAAAGGAGATCCTTTACAAACTTGAAGTTGGGACAAACAGATTCCGTATTCAATGCTCTTCACCGCCAGGCTTCGAGTTAAACACAATGGGAGGACCCAATTTTTTCAGAAGCTAGCATGTACCTGGACCAAGCAGGATGCAGGCTACCAAACATTGTGAGACTCCCACAGAAAGAGAGGGCACGGAGAAGCCCGCAGTAACCAGCAACCAGAAAATGAAACGAAGCACAGGTTTTAAAACAAACCCACCCGAGAGAAAAACACGAGAAAATCCTCTTGGGCCGCAGGACTTGAAAGGCCCCCAGCGCCCCTTGCGCAGCAAAGTTAGAGGTCCACTGGTTCAATGTTGGCAGGGTGGGAGAAGATTACGAGCAGGTTGGGGGTTGCTTGTGTGTTGGGAGGAAAATTAGAAGGCAAGTTGGGGAATGCCAAGTTCAGTAGAGTTTACTTGCGCACACATGCACCGGCCACTAGCAGACCACCCCGCACACAGTCCCGATTTTAAACCATCACATTACCACCCACACCCCTGGGAGTTGACCCATTCCCAGCGGTCATATGAGAATAACGGCTCGGAACCCGTCAACATAATGGCCCCCAAAGACTCAGCTGTCAAAACAAAAAAGAAACGAGAAGATTAAACCTAGCTACATGGAATATTAAAGGCGGCAACCAGACGATTAAAATGAGGAAAATAACGCAGTATCTATGTCGACATAGAATCGACATAGCCTTCCTTCAAAAGACAACCAGATTCCAAAAGACACACCTGCGCCCCACTTCCGAAAACATCTGGGCCAGGGAATGGGGCTGCCATAGATACTTCGCCTCGTATTCCTCCTACGCCAGGGGGGTCGCCATCATAATCAACAAGACAACCAACTTTAAACTAATACTTACACAGAAAGACACTGAAGGTAGATCCTTGCTGGTACACGGCACTATTGATGGGGAGAAAATCATCCTAGTAAACTCATATGGTCCGAACGCAGATAGACCTAATAACTTTGATTGGGTGATGACTCATCTGGAATCAAACAGACGCACCACAATCATTTGGGGAGGAGACTTTGATATGCCACTTAACCCCAATAAAGATAAGTCACACAACACTGCGAATCCTCCTTCTAAAGCAAGCCTACAAATTGCAGAAATTTGCAGATAAACACTGGAACACCCGAGAGTACACACATTATTCCTGGCTCCATAAAACCACCTCAAGGCTCGACTACCTCCTAGTCTCGTCACACAGCAGATTTCAATTGGGCAATACCCAAATCCTGCCCAGATTCCCTATCCGACCATTCAGCGGTGACCCTTCAATGCATCACATCCCGTGGGGACACCAGTAGACCACAATGGAGGTTCAAACCCAGAGCGCTACAGGACCAAGTTTTCGCTGATGAACTCCGAACTGAAATAGTATCCTTCATTGAAATCAGCCAAGGCTCGGTGTCCTCAGCGGGGACATTCTGGGAAACCCTAAAGTGCTTCGTCAGAGGAATTTGTCTAACAAAAGAAAACGGAATCCTGAAGCTGGTGAGGAGTGAATTGGTGTCGAGCAAAGCACGCCTTAAAGAACTCGAGCATAAACTGTTAACCGCCAACAGCCCCCGAAACCTAGCAGCACTCAAGGAAGAACTACAGACGTTCAGAACCACAGCAGAAAGAGAAATAAAATTCCTAGCTAGCCACCACAAAGTACGCCAATACAGCGAAGGACAGAAACCTGGGGCACTCCTGGCGAGGCTCGTAGCGGCAGAAAGGAAACCCACAATGGTTGAGACAGTCCTAGACAGCTCAGGCAACCTCGTGCACTCGGATGAAGACATTATAGAAACATTCTGCCACTTCTATCAAAGTCTATATAACTCCCATTGCACCGTAGATCCTGTGGAACTAATGCGATACCTAAGCGCAATTCAACTGTACTGGACAAGTGCTGAACTCAGAGAGCCACTCGATGAACGTAATAAAAGAATTACCAAACACAAAAGCTCCTGGCCCAGATGGCCTAACAGGAGAATTCTACAAATCCTTTGCACATCTCCTAGCACCACTTCTGCTAGAAGTCTACGACGAGGCACTGGTTAAAGAACAATTACCCCCAACACTCTACATGGCTAACATAATTCTCCTCCACAAACCTGGCAAACCCAAAGAAGACTGCATCGTACAGTCCCATATCACTAATAAACCTGGACAATAACATTTTTTGCAAAAATCCTTACTAAATGACTGCTACCTCTCATGCCGGCCATGGTGTTGGCCGACCAGGCAGGATTCATCCCTGGTAGAAACGCATCTTTTGGAATAAGGAGAATGTTCGATGTGATGGGAGCCCTTGACCTGGAGACTCAAGCAGTGGTGGTACTACTGAACGCAGAAAAGGCCTTTGATTCAGTCAAATGGCCCTTCCTCTGTGCAGTTCTGGAACACATGGGCCTCGGCAAACGGTTTATATAATTCATCTCACTCCGGTATAAACAGCCAACATCTAAAATCACGATAAACACCAAGCACTCAGCCGAGATACACCTGCGAAGTGGAACCAGACAAGGATGCCCGTTGTCCGCACTGCTATTCGCACTAGTCATGGAACCTTTGGCATCAGATCTCAGACTCCTCCATCTCCACAGAGGCCTGTCCTTCGGCCCGTATAAACTGATTATCTCCCTATACGCTGATGACATTGCACTCTTTCTTCGAGATGCAGATGAGAACTTGAACCCAGTGATGCACACAATACTCCAATTTGGCCATTTCTCAGGACTGAAAATGAATAACGCAAAATCCATAATCTTCCCTCTAACTGCCTCCACCAGGGTGTTCACAGACGACTTTGGCTTTAAATGACAACACTCACAAGTCAGATACTTTGGTATGTACATGTCCAGATCTACCGGGGAGATCATGCGAGACAACTTAGAAAAAGCAGTGGAAGCTATTCAAACTAAAATGAACAGGTGGAAATCTCTCCCTCTCACACTCCGGGGCAGAGTATCTCTAGTCAAAATGATTGTCCTTCCAAAACTATTATACCTGTTTTCAAACATCCCCTTATTGTTAACGCAATGCTTCTTGCAACGCATTAGGAGCATGGTCCTAGATCTGGTATGGGCGGGCAAAATCGCGATAGTGAAGTATGCCACGCTGACTCTCCCGGTGGCACAAGGAGGTTTAGCCCTCCCGGATATGGAACACTATTACTGGGCAGCCCAGACTCAATATCTTAGCCACTGCTACACTACGCACTTCATCCAGCCCCATGTCCAGATTGAAAGAGCTACTGGCAACCCCCATCTCCTTCGTGCGAAATACAAATACCCCGAACGCTGTTGAACATTGTCTTTACAACGTATACAATTTGGGAAAAGATAGTTAAGAGTGATGAGATCCACGCCATATTCTCCCCTCCCCTTCTGGTTAACCACATCCCAGGTATCCCGATCACAGCAGAAAAAGTATATAAACAATGGACTGAAAAATTGCAGATGAAAACCGTGAACAATATTTTCCCAGAAGGCACCTTTCTATCCCTACAACAAGCTTGTGAAAGGGGAAGAAATAACGTGTTAGATACGTTCATCTACTTTAGGCTGCGGCCTACTCTACAAGCCCTTATACCCTCCTTTCCACAACATCCTCCTACATGGCCATTACTACATAACGTCATACAAGCTCAAGGAGAAGGCCACTTGGTAACAAACATCTACAGATCCTTCCTGACAGAAGCAACACCCCCGAACCAGAAAGCCAGAAGGAGATGGGATAGATCACTGAACACCATGATTGCAGAGAATGTCTGGAACTACATACTAAAACTCACCAAAAAGATAGCAATCAATACGAGATATAAGCAGATTAATTTCAATTATCTACACCAAGTCTACCACACCTCAGCAAAACTCCATGCCCAAAGAGCGACGATATCTGCTGCTTGCAACCGATGCGGATGCACCGAGGCAGACTTTGTGCAGCATGCGTGGTCTTGCCCCGGAATAGCCGCATTCTGGAAATCAGTGTTGGAGAAAAGGTCAGCGATAATTGGACCGCAGCTGAACAGCGAACCAGTATTAGCGATTCTGGGTTTAACCAAACACCTTCCCAGCTCAGTTCAGAAACGGACAAACCTACTACTCGTTCTGGCACGGGGACGAGTGGCATGCAATTGGGGAAGAGGGCCGCCTCCAAGCCTGCAATGCTGGCTAAAAGACATCATGTACTGACAAGACGTAGAAGCCAATTTCATCAAGACACTGCCACTACATGCACGGCCTCCCGACATCTGGGGCCTGTATATATCTTACTTGCTATCGACTACAGATGATCTGGACACGCAGAACTCAGTGCTGACAAATAAGCAACAGTCCTCATCGCAAAGAGCCGCCAGCCCAGCAGAAAACACGTAACGTTGACATTTGTTCTCGAACTTCGATCTTTGTCCACAGGGGAGAAAAGGGAGGACTATCTGGAGGGGAGGGGGGGTTGTTAGGGAGACTTCTCATTTATGGCTAATTTCCCTCACCTAGTGAGTCTCTCAGCAGCTTTGCTGGATTTCTGGGGTTTATTTCGAAGGGATTGTGTCCTCCGACTTATTCCACATCTATGACAGGTAATCGCCACAGCTGTGCTGCTTCAGAAAATGTTTGGCTCCTGCGTCGATGACGTTGATGCGCTGTCCCTCAAGGGCCTCCGTCGAGCCGACATCACCGGATGTTATAAGTAGGACACACAACGCCCGTAGCCTCAGTTCCGTTTTTTCCACGAACGTGTTCACTTTGGAATCTCTGAACACCTCAGTTCTTCTGCTGATTGAATCCGTTCTTCGAACTTGGTTGTTTGTGAAGTATCATGTCTTCGTCGTCTTCTACCCCGCGGTCGGGCTTCAAGAAATGTTGTGACTGCGGTTCCAAGATGTCGCTTATGGAGCCGCACGACGTCTGCCTCTGGTGCCTCGGCGAGGACCACGCCACCGATGACTGTGATTAATGCCAGTCTTTGACGCCAAAGGCCTTGCGGGAGCGTAAGAAGAAGCTGACTATAGGTAGGGTTTCCAAACCCCGAAAGTCTAAATCCGCTGGGCTTTTGACAGACGATTCGAGGGGCGGCTCTCCGCATCAGCGTCGGCGAGATTGAGAGCCGTCGAGGTCCCGATCGGGCAAGGTAGATCGCTCTAGACATGTCCGTTCCAGGTCCCGGTCCTCGACGCCCTCGTGACCGTCGGAGCCTGTAAGGCCTTCTAAGAAGGCATTGTCGGCGCCATGTCCGTCGAGGGGCTCTCTCGAGGCTCTGCCTCCGAGGAAGTCTTCGGCGCCGAGGCCGTCAAAGGACACGCTCGGGGCTCTGGCCTCAAAGCCGTTGCCGAAGCCGTCGGCGCCTCGCTCGGTGGCAACACCGATTTTGAGGAGGCTTTTATTGGAGGTGCCCCGGAGACAGGTGGAAACCCCAAGGAAGGCACTGAGTAAATTATTGAGGCCTGTGTTTGAGCCTTTTTCTGTACCCTCATCTAGGGATTTATTCCAGCCTCTGGATTACATCTCTGAGGTGGATGAAGGGTCGGATGTGGAAGGCTTGGTTCCTCATTAGTTTCCCGATGACCTGTTCTATTGTCATAGCCAGATGGAAGACCTGCGTCAATCCTTGCATGACGCCAGTGGTCTGGACACCTCCCCGGAGGTTGAATTTGGCAGGCCTGAGCCTGGTACACAGGCCGAGTCTTCGTACAGGCGTCTCATGTCGAGGGTGACAGAGTAATTTGGGGTGGTCTGCTCCACCTGTGGATTTTGTGCAGGATGACCTGACAGATATTTTGGACCAAGGTCCACCCACTGACCCGGTGTTGCCATTTCATATGGCCTTACAAAGAAGGGTGGCGGCGGCTTGAACTGCTCCGGAGAGTCTCTGGCAGTGAATAAGTCAAAAAAATACCGTCCGGCCAGTGGCGACCCCGGCTACTTGTCTTTGCACCCCACTCCGGAGAGTTTGGTGGTGCAGGCGGCTACGACCCCAGCAAAGCAGGCGGCGTACCCTACCATCCCTCCTGATAGGAACAAGAAGCGCTTTGACGGGGCGAAGAAAGTATTTTCATCTGGGGGTGTGGCTTTAAAGGCAGCCAACTCTGTTTCTGCCTTGGCAATCTTGACAATCTTGCAGACCTCCAAAGCTGCAGCAAAGTCGTTGAGCGCTGCAGTTCACCAACCTCCACCTTTTTGTCCAAGGGGCCAGCAATGGAGGGGAGGTTCCTTTCGATACTACTCGTCCTTTGGTAGCTCGAGGGGAGCTGGCAGTCAAAGGGGCCAACGTAGGAGTACAAGAGGTAGAAAACAAGGTACTTGAGGTGCCAAGGCTGCTCGGGCAGTTGCCTCTTTGCCCTCAGGTACTGCCGCAGCCGCTTCAGCTCAGTCATGAGGCCATGTCCCATGGTTCGCCGGTTGGGTGAAGGCTGGCGCAGCATCTTGTAGAATGGCGTGCCATTACGTCAGATGTATGGGTTCTGGAGATCATAGCCCACGGCTTCTGTCTTCCTTTCCGGCAGAGGCCTCAAGACAATCCTCCAGGGAAGCTCTTTGAAGAGTCCGGATCCGCTCCTTGTGCAGGAAATCCAATCCCTGCTGGAGAAAGGCGCCATAGAACTGGTGCCTGTAGCGGAGAGGAACAAAGGATGGTATTCCCCATATTTTTTGATACCAAAAAAAGACTGGGGATTGAGACCCATCATGGATTTGCGTGGTTTGAACAAGCCCCTCAGGAAGGACAAGTTCAAGATGGTTACTTTCTCAAGTCCTCCAGGCCCTTCCACTTCAGGACTGGTTGGTGTCTCTCGACCTCAAGGATGCTTAGTTTCGTTTGCCGATTCATCCCAAGCACAGGAAGTACCTGAGGTTTGCGGTTGGCGACTCGCATTTTCAGTTTCGTGTCCTGCCGTTCGAATTGACCGCCGCCCCGTGGGTCTTCACCAACCTCATAGTGGTGGTGGCAGCGTATCTCAGGAAAGGGGGGATTCACGTCTACCCCTACCTGGACAATTGGTAGATCAGTGCGCGCTCTCCCAAGCAAGTCCTGGATCATCTGTCAGTCACCTGCCACTCCCTTCACAGGCTGGGCTTCTCCCTCAACTTAAAGAAGTCCCACTTGACACCTACCCAGCGGCTCCAGTACATCTGAGCTTGCTCGACACATCCCTGGGGCAGTGTTCGCCTCCCCAGGTGAGGGCTCATCACAATCTGCAGATGGTGGACGAGTTTCAGCGTGCCCAGAGTCTCCCGGCGTTCAAGTTCTTGAGGTTGCTCGGCCTTATGGCATCCTGCATTTTACTGGTGCCAGAGGCCAGGTTGCGAATGAGATCTCTGCAATGGGCTCTCAAGATGCAGTGGTTGCAGTCCTCCGGTAGGATGTCGGATCCCGTTCACGTGCCGCCCTCGGTTGCCCAGGATCTTCTGTGGTGGGCCGTCGAAGGCAATCTGAGGAAGGGTGCTCCATTTTGGCTACCCTGGCCGGAGGTAACGATCGTGAAGGACGCCTCCCTCACAGGATGGGGAGCTCATGCCAACGAGTTGACAGTCAGTGGTCGTTGGTCTCCGTCGGAGTCCAGACTCTATCAATCTGTTGGAACTAAGGGCCATCAGGCTAGCTCTGAAGGCTTTTCTGCCATCTGTGCGGGGGGAGAATGTCCTGATTCTGACACACAATACAGTGGCCATGCACTACCTCAACAAAAAGGGGGGGGGGGGCAGGGTCTCTCCCACTGTGCAGAGGCGCGATGCAGCTCTGGTTCTGGGCCATCCAGCAGGAAATCTCGATCTCGGCAGTTCATCTGGCCGGAGACGAAAACGAGGCGGCGGACGCTCTCAGCAGGCAGAGCACGGTCTCTCACGAGTGGGAGCTGGCTCAGGAGGTTCTCTTGGAGACCTTCGCCCTTTGGGGGACCCCACAAGTGGATCTCTTCGCCACCAGTGTCAACCAGAAGTGTGAAAGATTCTGCTTGCGGGAATTTCCTCCAAGAGGAGCCTTAGGGGACACGTTCATAGTGGAGTGGTCCTTCCCACTGCTTTACGCGTTTCCTCCAGTTCCCGTCATTCCGCAAGTGCTGCGGAGGTTACAGAGGTTTGGTTCCCGAATGATCCTCATTGCTCCGGCATGGGCCAGGAGAGTGTGGTACCCAGACCTTCTCGACATGTCCATCTGGCCTCCACGCCGTCTTCCCTACCGAGACGATCTGCTCTCACGGGATGGGGGTCGGGTTCTCCATCCAGAGGTCAAGTCTCTCAACCTTCATGCTTGGTTTCTGAAAGGTTGAGGTACAAGGATTGGGACCGCCCTGAAGACGTGATGGAGGTGTTGCTTTCGGCCAGAAGGCCTGCAACAAAGTCCCTGTACCGTTGCCGTTAGAGAAAGTTTTGCGACTGGTGCAGGGTAAAGAATGTGGATCCTTTTTCATGTGCCATTCCTGTGGTTTTGTCTTTTTTGCTTTTGTTAGCCCACAGGGGCCTGCAAGTGGGTACCATTAAGGGTTACCTGGTGGTGCTGTCCATATTTAAGCTCTCGTCTGAGAATTGTTCTTATTTTAAGATTCCTTGATTTCTCAGTTTCTGAAAGGGCTAACTAATGTGTTCCCACCGTCAACTTTCCAAGTGCCGGTTTGGGATTTGGATTTGAACTTAGTTCTGAAATTCCTAATGGGAGCTCCGTTTGAGCCCTTACATTCTTGTCCTTTGAGACTGTTGACCTTTAAAACTGTATTTTTGGTTGCATTTACTTCCGTTTGCAAAGTGAGTGAGTTGCAGGCACTATCCACCAAGCCACCTTTCATGCTGTTCCATAAGGACAGGGTTGTCCTTAGGGTCCGTCCTTCTTTTCTTCTGAAGGTTGTGTCGGACTTTCATTTGAACCAGAAGGTCATTCTTCCGGCTTTCTATCCTCCTCCGCATCCTGTTAAGGAAGAGGAGAGGCTCTGTAGGTTGGATCCTAGGAGAGCTTTAAGTTTCTACATCTCACGCATGTCCCAGGTCAGAGTGGACGATCAGCTCTTTGTAGGATATGCTGGAAGGCGTTTGGGTCAAGCTGTTGCTAAGCAGACCTTGTCCAGATGGATTACCTTGACAATCTCTGAATGCTACCATCTGGCGGGTAAGGACCCTTCGGTAGGCTTACAGGCCCATTCTACTAGGGGTGTGCGCCTCTACTGCTCTGCAGAGGGGTGTTCCCATTCGTAACATTTGTGAAGCAGCCATATGGGTGTCTGTCCATACTTTTGTAAAACATTACTCCCTGGATTCTAAGATTTGGCCTTTGGAAAGGCGGTCCTTGCTGGGGAGAATTCTCATTCTATGGCTAATTTCCATTACCTAGTGAGTCCCTCAGCAGCTTTGCTGGATTTCTGGAGTTTATTTTTTCCACCTGGTAAGAGTGTGAGCTTTTTCCCCCACTCTTACCTGTGTTTTGCCATGTGTATTTCAACTCTTTTTGTGACTGAGTACACCACTTCAGTAGCACCACTCTTTGTGTGTTACACAGCACCTTCAGTGCAGTGACACAGGGTTGTCTCTTAGACTTCCCACCGACTCCATTTTCTGGGGCTGGCTACTGTCCCCCAGAAAAGGGTAAAGTTGCCATTAACTTTACATAGGCCCTCATTACGACCCTGGCGGAAATCGAAAAACGATAGCGGAAATGTAATACCGCCATCGAATACCGCTCGGTGCGATTATGACCCGTCACCGTAAAGTACGATGCCATTAGCGACACCGTAGTGAACGCCAACGCTAACTGCACCAAGTACGCGCACGCGCGCCATGCAAAACCGTAATTACCACCATGGCGCAACGGTACGCGAATTCTGACCCTAGCGGACATTTACTTAACGCCATCAAGCATGGCGGAAAGTACCATTCCGCCATGGTGAGAATTACGGCATCGTGAACCAACCGTAAATGGCCCTACTGAGTGCCTGTACACCACTCCCTGCCCACATTGCACAACTCCTCGTAGGTGCAATGAAGTTACACAATGCAACCAGTGAAATGTACAAGTCACCCATGCATGCCAACGAACAAATGAATGTAGGGGCTCCAAGTGCCTTGTGAGTGGCCATCCATATTTGGCATGTCACCATTGCCGTACTGATGCAGCACAGGCATGTGAAGGTTCAAGTACAGCAATATGAACTGAAATATGAGACAAAACAACAGGCCCCCATCGCTTGACACCAGTGTAAGGCAACATTCAAAGCAGTATCCTGAGGGAGACTGCACCAGCCCTGTACTCTTGCCAGTAAACAAACCAACCATCAGCATAAGCATGTACCACACAAGTTGGCAGAGTGACTGAGCAGCCAGGCTCATCTCAAGAGGGGCCAATGGGAGCTGCAGGGCACAGATGGCACGAATACAGAAGCTATTCCAATGGACATGACCTCAGTCTCCCTCCAAGAAACGCACGCAAACACAGGCACCTGTGACCAGCCATTTTCTGATAATCACATCATTCCACCAATCCACCTGGCTGACCGGCATCTGTTACACAAAAGCTAATCCCCCGCCCCTGAGCATGACATCATTAAAACAGTCATAATGGCAGCCCCTATCCCTGACCTTACTGGTCTTCGTAGGCAAACGCGGCCAGTACAGTACCACGCAACTATACTCAGAAGCCGGAACCCAATGCAGATCTACTCACAATACATCGCTCCACAAATAGGAATATGCTACATTACTTGCAAAGAATAACGCTACACGGTTAATATCAGAATAAAATTTTAATGCACATCAAATTCACCAAGCCCATACAGCTATTAGGTCATAAACCCCAAAATATTTTTCATTACTGTGGGCTGCATCCGCAATAAATGACCAGCTTCTCCTTGTGTGACGCCCTGTTCCTTCATGGTACACAGGGGCTACATTCACGTTCAAAAAGGCAACATGGAAGCGCCTAGAACCGCAGGGCCGTCCCATTAGGTAGGCACTAGTCCAGCTGAAAGGTTGATATGTTGCTCCTAGCCACTAGTACTGCGTAAGGGCATGTGGCCCATTGGCGATCGTCCCATAAGATCGTAATGGTGCTCCACTGATTAACTCGAAGCAGCAGGTGTCGGGAGTAAAAGCCATCTGCAGGAGTGGCATACAGATGGCAGCGGCAAAAGGGGAGGAGATACCTGTCACCCAAATGAAATGAAAAAGAATAGTATGGGCATCAGAACTTCATTTGTATTACTCACTTCAATGATCACACTAAATCTACAGCCATATGCATGCTAGTCCACTCAAAAGGATTATTTCCACCCAAAAATCACTTGCGAATCATAACTATATAAATCGAGGTGAAAACACTATTACAAACGAGTGTTTGTGTGCATGCGTCTGTTAAAACAGAATCCATTAGATGGGATTAGTAACGTGCATAGACACAAGTGTTGGAAGGCGCGTCGAGACAGGGAGGGTTCAACAAGGGCAGATAGACGATGGTCCCACTATGGCAGCTCTGCATCACATAGCGCAGGGGAAGGGGATAGATTCCAAAAAGCCATGTACATGGCAAACTCTCAATTAAATCATCTGTCCATGCATCCATACATCATTCCCTCATCCCGGTATAAAAACGCCTGATTATTTACTCACATAACATTTGAAATTTCCATTGAGTCTGTGCGTAATGCAGTCTGCAAAATCCACTGTGCTCCAGGCCGGAATTCTAGTGTTGTGAATTAACATGTATTTGGGAACGTCCTGCCTTATCGTCCACTACGCTATTGCGCATCCCATACTATTCATATCAATCATTGCATTCTCGCCATGGCCCCTGTCCCAAGGACATTAAACAATTGAACGTTATATTTGCAGTCAGACCTGTGGGCGTCTCCTCGCCGCTAGCTGAAAACCGAAAGCGCTGTCCTTCGAATTCCTCATTTGCAACATCACGTCGAACAGGCATCTGTGACCGCTTGAAATCACAAATTCATCCATGTAGTGCGGCAGTGTGTGAAAATGGCAACTGGCTTCACTCACAAATGGGACGCCCCGCCCGTCGGTGAACCTCGTACAGTGCTCGCCCAAAGGGGATTGCAGCTGGCACAGGTGGAATGAATCGCCACAGGTGGAGGCTATACAGCCTGAAAACACATAAATTGCACACCCAACCCCCTCCCACAACCACACCCACTCCAAAATGCTACCGGCAGGACTAGCGATGTTGGCCCTGGGGGACCTGATAGCACTGCAAGTACTCCAACTTCAAGAAGAAGACGAACACCAACTACTACAACAACCGGCCGCACAGAGGAGACGCAGGAGGAGGAGGAGGGCAAGGCAGGGCCAGCAAGGCCCACCAGCACAGCTACTACCACCACGCAGGCAGCCCGCAATCCCACGCCTCCGAGCTCATCCGTTCAACCTGACTGCTGAGCAGATCCACACCCTCTACCGTTTGGACCGGGACACCATAACCGCCATTGTGGACATGACACACGCTGACCTTGTCAGCATGATAGATAGCCCAACCGCCATCCCACCCCTACTGAAGGTGGTGTCTGTACTCCACTTCCTGGCCACAGGCACCTACCAGCACACAGTCGGACAGTTGCATGGTATTTCACAGCCACTGTTCTCACGGACACTATTGCAAGTGCTCGATGCCCTCCTGAAGCACGCAGACGACTACATCTCTTTACCACGCTCGGAGCAGGAGATTACAAACACAAAAGTGGGATTCCATGCACTTGCCGGCATACCGGGTTGCATTGGTGCCATCGACTGCACCCATGTGGAATTGGTTGTCCCACATGCCATGGAGGTCCAGTACCGCAACCGGAAACAATATCATTCTCTTAATGTACAAATGGTGTGTGACTCCAACAGGATCTTTACACATTGTTGTGCCCGATTTCCTGGATCAACCCATGATTCTATGGTCTTGAGGAACTCTACAATACCACGCTACATGGAGCGACACGCAGGGAACAGATCCTAGCTACTCGGTGAGTCTCATTTCATGCATGATAATGTGGGGTATGTGATGCGGCAATGACCTGGCAGGAAGGGGGGGGGGATGCGTACGTAGCAATGTCATTCCACAAACATCCTTTATTGTCCACATACAGGTGATGCCGGGTATCCACTGAAGAGATGGCTCCTTACACCACTCCGGAACCCACAGAACCAGCATGAGGAGGACTACAACCATGCCCACTCACGTACCCGTGTAGTCATAGAACAGGCATTCGGCCTACTGAAGGCTCGTTTCCGCTGCCTCAGCAGGTCTGGCGGGGCACTCCTGTACCGCCATGAGAAGGTTGCAAAGATGGTCATGGCATGTGTCATGCTACACAACATGTGCGTACGTAGAAATGTGCCCATGCCCCCTGACGCAGAACTGCAAGCACCTGAAGATGGTCATGATGAGGCTGGGGATGTGGCAGCACCTCAAGGAGTCCGCGAGGCACAGGAGGCCCGTGAAATTCGTCAGAATATCATGGATTCATGCTTCTAGCACTCACGCCTGGTGGCTGATTACATGGACACGGGACTTGTGGCACTGTGTGTGTCTGGAACATGCACAATGTGGACTGTACGCCTATAAAGGCCTCGTACACAAAGATCAATGTCCACACATCTCATTAGATGATTATGTAATGTTTATAGCATATGTGAAATTATATTACACACCCCATCGACCCGCCACCCAAGTAAGCCCAACACCCCCCCTCCGCCGTCCTACCTCCCCCCCGAACACCAGTGTCCAAAGATGCTCATTGTCAGTGGGGAGACGCTATTGCAAGCCCCCTCTCCGGGTATCAGGGGCACCCCTGCCTGTGGAGCGCAGGTTCCTCCCAGATGTACGTTGGGGGCTGCCCTGGACGGAACTTGCAACGGATGATGTCTTGGCCTGCTCACGTCCATGCATGTCCCTAAGGGTTTGTGAGAGCTCAGTGAGCACACGGCGCACAGCGGCAAGTTCACCACATACGTCTTTGGACGTCGCATGCAGTTCCCCCCTCAGGCTCTCGGTGCTTCTCTCCATTTGTACCCTTAGTGTCTCTGTACTTCGCTCCATTTGTGCCCTAAGTGTCTCAGTAGATGTTTCTATGGCTGCCTTAGAACCCCCACATTCATCAGCATGCTCCTTGAGGAGCGTGGCCAGTTGCTGCTGTTGCACGATCACCTGGTCGAGGGACTGTTGCCTCTGCTGGGCCATGCCCATTTGCGGTGGTGTCACAGAGGGGCTGATCACCTCATGTTGCCTTGCCACAGGGCTTGTGGGGGATGGCCAGTCGTCTTGTGGGTGCCCCTGCGTGGTATCCTCATGGTGTACGGGATGAAACAAACAGGGGGATTGAGACAGGTCATGGATGGGTCCTACATCGACAGCACCGTTGTCTGTGTCGGAGCATGCTGGCATTAATGCAGTGTCACCTATGGTGCTGCTGCCATCAGAAGCAGTGCCTTCTGTGGCATCCATTGGGGGGACCTGTGGTGCTGCTGGTGTGGGCATGCTGGCTGCTGGGGTGCCTGTTGAAGTCCCCTCCTGTGTGCTGCCACTTGATTTGTGCTGCTGCCATGTCTTGATCCGTGCAGCTGAGGTGGAGGGTCTTTGGCCGTTGGTCTTGGCCCTCTTTGCAGGTGTGCTGGTAGGGGTGTCCTGAAGCTCGTCATTTGAATCGGACCCTGTGGTGGAGTAAAGGAGGGCGAGCGTTATTTATGGGTCTGTGGAAATTGGAATGGCAATGTATCACATGTATTGGGGTGGTACCTGAGGGTGATTTGGGTCAGGGCCTTGGAGGTGGTTTCATTTTTGTGTGGATTGAGGATGCAGTTGTTTTGCAGCCTGCAGTTAGGGTGTGCATGCTGCACGTGTAGAGGGTGTTTTTAGGATTTTTGATTATTAATGTATTTAATGTGAGTTTTAAAGTGCGCTATCAGGCCAATGTATGTGGACGTTCTCCTGGACATGTGTTTCTGTTGCACTATGTGGACACATGGTACTTCACATGATTGGACATTGTGGATTTAGCATTGTTTTATTTGGCCCACCTACCTGATTCTTCGGATGTCTGCACTCCTTTCTCCATCCCTCCGACTCCCTCTATACTCTCCATTCCAATGGTGGAGGCACAGATTTCTTCCCAGGGGGTCAACTTGATGGGTGATTCCGATCCTCCCCCGGTAGCTGTGGCAATGTTACGGTTGGCTGATAGTATGCTCCGTACGCGTATCCGCAAGTCGTCCCATCGCTTTCTGCATTGCTGTGGGTTGCGGGGTGCGGTCCCCACCGCACTTACCCGCTGTGCCACCAGGGCCCATATGGCCTTCTTGTTCGCAAGTGCCGTCCTGGTCATTTGCGTCGAGAAGACGACGGCAGCATTCTCCTGGAGGGTCTCTGTGAGCACGGTGAGTTCCTCATGGGAGAAGTGGACCTGCCGCTTGCGGTCGCATGCTTTTTTAGCAACTTTTCCCATTTTGATTGTTTTAACTAGGGTGGCTAACTGGTTGGGATGTGTCTCAGGGTCGGATTTTTGATGGTTGTGTTGGGATTCTGATTTTATAGGTGTACGGCGTGCTGTTTCCCGTTCCAGCCCCATGTTTTTACTTCCGTTTCCGTATATTTACGGTCACCGTATTTTGCGATTACCGCTCATTACGGTGACCGCTATGATGGGTGGCGGAATTGCACCTAGGGCGCCGTACGACGGCGGTGAGGGGCGTTTTGGGGACATTTCCGCCATCGCGGACTTTGCACTTCCGCCATGGCGTAATGCTCGTGCCCGATGGGTCAGAATTAGCCGCACTTTACTCCATCGTGCAATGGCGGAAACGCTATTTACGCTATGGCGGTCAGGTCAGTTACTTTCCGCCAGGGTCGTAATGAGGGCCATAGTCCTTTTTACCACGGATCCAGTACACCACATCTTATATGGAGTATTGGAAAGGGTTAATTCCTAGCCCTTTTTATCCGTGCCTCTTGGAGCATTGTTTTGCTCCCTTAACATTAAGACTTGGCTGGTGGCTGTGGTATCTACTCTAATTTTCCTACCGCGATTATATTACATAACGTTGTACCGTTTTAGACTATTTTAGTAGCCTCGAACTTTAAACCTGCTTGCCCAAATAATTTTTATTTCGGCTTTGGTTGGGTTTAATCGCCATTTCTTTTTGTTAACATCCTTCTTGGGTCTTTCTTTGCGTGGCAAACCAGGTTTGCCTCCTGTGTTTGCCGACCTTTGGCGGGCTTCTGACCAGAAGCCCTCCTTTGGTGTCTGGGTGTCTAGGTGGGCTGAATGTGAGGGAGGGGTGTAGTCACCCCCTGCACAGGGTCTCCTTGGAGACCCAAGTCACACTTTGTGTTGATTGGCTGAGGTGGTTGTCCGGGCTGGACAACCCTCCTGCTGAGTGATTGACAGCCAGGTTGTGTGAATAGGAGGTTTTGGCATAAAAGGCAGGACTTTTAGGTTAGAAGGCAGAGTCGCCACTGGAACTGCAAGGGACCAAAGATAAGCGGAGAAGAAGACTGCTGCTAAAACCCAGACTCCCAGGGAAGCCCTGTTGCAGTCCTGAGCTATCTTACCTTCGACGACAAGAGAAGATCCATTCCGGAATCATCTTCCCTTGAGCCTGGTGGGATCAACCAGCTCACCCTTTCTTCAATCTATGAATCCTCTCCTGGGTCGAAATCACTGCTGTACTTTAGTGGTCCGGATAGCCATCAGAAGAGCCCTCTCCTGATTTAAAGGAGCACACCTTTTATTCATTGTTGTCTTTTTCGCTGCTGCTGGCCTCATCCCTGGGTAGTGCAGATCGCTCCAGACGTCATCCTCCTTGTCCCCACGAATGAAGCCGCAGGAACCGTGAGTCTGCAGAAACAACTGTCGTGGAACCAGCTTTCTCCAACAGAATAAGGTACTGTGCACATTTGGTCGTTCTCTCTGATTGACCATGCGGAATCGGGGTGAACCCTTTTCCTCCACGAAGATTTGTTCTTTCTTCCTTCCCTCTTATAACTTTTCCTTCCATCTGACAATATCTAAGTATTCTTGGCATCTCGAATCTCGAACTGTTCAACGTGTGATCCTCGGCAACTGAGCATCTGCTCCATTGACACTGGCACAGGCCTATTTACTTTAATCTGTATCTTTGAACGAGTCCTCCGATTCCCTTGACAAAAGTACTGCTTGTGACTTTGTCCACTTTTCCCTTTGTTTGTAATTCTAAAGTATAAAGTGTGTTTTAACTTAGTGAGCCTTTCTATCCGCGAGTACGCGTTATCGCAACACCGGTCTGTCAAATCCTAATGTACTTACCTTGAATTTGCTGGAACAAGTGGAATTGGCTGTGTGTAGTGTATTTTACGTGTGGTTTTGAATTTGTAGAAGTGAAGGGTTTTGTGAACAGATGGTTTAAAATAAATGTCCTTATATTTTTTACCTGAAAACTTGAGTCCGTGTTTGCTTGAGTCACAGTAATTGTGGTCCTTTGTGTAATCTCTACTACCGCTCATTTACTCTTGAGATGAGTATGGCTGCTCCCCTACTGCTACCACTTTAACAGTGTAGTACAGGCTTGTACCAATGGTGAACTTGTAGTGCCACTTGTAGTCTTAATTGTGTGCTGTGGTCCCTAAGGGCACTGCACAGGATTCTGCCTAACAGTCCTCTATTCTGCAATTTAATTGGGCATTCTAACATTCTAAATTCTTTTCCCACCTCCATACGTTGGTACTGCTTTTGGGAGTCTGTCATAGATGTGGAATACGTCGGAGGACACAATCCCTTCGAAGAACAAGTTACTTTATTACCTGTAAATTCTTTCGATGGGATGTTCCTCCGATGTATTCCACATCGCACCATCCCAGCCTGCCCCTTTACAGAATTTCTTATGCGATTGCAGCTTACGTTTCCGCAAGGCTTTCTGTTGTCATACTGGCAGAAGATTGGTGCCACACGTTCTGGGAAAAAACTACAACTGAGGCTACGGGCGTCGTGCGTCCTACTTATAACATCCGGTGACGTCGGCTCGACGGAGGCCCTCGAGGGACAGCGTATCGACGTCATCGACGCAGGACGCAGACCCGTAAATTTTCCGAAGCAGCACAGCTGTGGTGATTACCTGTCATAGAAGTGGAATACGTCGGAGGAACATCCCATCGAAAGAACGTTACCAGGTAAGAAATTAATTTGTTCTCTCTCCACCTGGTAAGAGTGATGTCCTTTTTTCACACTCTTACATGTGTTTTGCCATGTGTATTTCTACTTTTTGTGTGATCACACCACTCCATGAGCCCCACTTTTTGTGTGTGTTACACAACACCTTCAGTGCAGTGACACAAGGTGGTCTTTGAGACTCCCCACTGACCCCATTTTCTCTGGGGCTGACTACTGTCCCCCAGAAACATGTAAAGTTGCCATTAACTTTATGTAGTCTCTTTAAACTACAGACCCAGTACACCCCATCTTACATGGAGTATTGGAAAGGGTTAATTCCTACCCCTTTTGTCTGTGCCTCTTGGAGCCTTGTTTCGCTCTCTTAACATTAAGACTTGGCTGGTGACAGTGATATCTACCCTAACCTTTCTACCGCGATTATAGTATATAAATGTGGTACTGTTTTAGGCTATTGTATTAGCCTCGAACATAAATCCGCTTGACCAAATAAGTTTTCTTTTGTCTCCAGTCGGGTTTAGTCGCCATTTATTTTTGTTAAAGTCCTTCTTGTGTTTTACTTTTTGCGCCAAACCAGGTTTGCCTTCTTTGTTCGCCGTCCTTTGGCGGGCTTCTGCCCAGAAGCCCTCCTTTGGCGCTCTGGGTGTCTAGGTGGGCTGAATGTGAGGGAGGGGTTTAGTAACCCCCTGCACAGGGTCTCCTTGGCGACCCAGGTTGCACTTTGTGTCGATTGGCTGAGGTGGTTGTCTGGGCCGGACAACATCCCTGCTGGGTGATTGACAGCCAGGCTGTCTGAATGGGGGATTTTGACATAAAAGGCAGGACTTGGTCTGGAAGTCAGAGTTGCCACTGGAACTGCAAGAACTGAAGAGAAGCAGAGAAGAAGATGGCTGCTGCAACTCCCGAGTCCCGGTGAAGCCCTGCTGCAGTCCTGAGCTATCTACCCTTCAACGACAGAGAAGATCCAGTCCGAGTCTTCTTCCCCCGAGCCTGGTGGGATCAACCAGCTCACCTTCCACAGCCAGAGGATCCTCTTCTTGGTCAAAATCGCTGCACCCAGCTGTAGTGGTCCGGAGAGCCATCTGAAGAGCCCTCTCCTGTTTTAAAGGAGCGCAACTTTTATTCACCGTTGCTTCGCTGCTGCTGGCTTCATCCCTGGGTAGTGCAGATCGCTTCAGACGTTGTCCTCCTTGTCCCCACGATTGAAGCTCCAGCAACCGTGAGTCTGCAGGAACTACCAGGAACAACTGCCATAGCACCAGCTTTCTTCAAACGAATAAGGTTCTGTGTCCGACCTTGAGGAATTGGGTTGAACTCTTTTTTCCTCGCCAAAGGCTTGTCCTTTTCTTCCTTCCATTTTATAACTTTTGTTTCCCTTTGACAATATCCAAGTACTCATGGCAATCTCGAATCATGAACTGTTCTAACCTTGTGATCCTCGACATCCGGATTCCTGTCCCGTTTTGACACTGGCCCTGGCCTATTGACTTTTATCTACTTTTTAGAAAGTGTCCGCTGATTCTATTTGCCTTGACAAAAGTATTGCCTATGATTTTTGTTCCCTATCCCTTGTTTTCATTCTTTGTGCTAAGTGTGTTTAACTTCAGGCATACTTTCTGCGGGTACGTTTTATTTTTCGTAAGACCGAACTGTCATTACTGTAAAAAAGTGATGGCGTTTTAACCCCCGGTAACGTCTTTCTTTCGAAACACTGGTCTATCAGAGTGTAATGTACTTACCTTGAATTGACCTGAACAAGAGGAATTGGTTGTGTGTAGTATATTTTTAGTGTGGTTTTATTTGATTGAAGTGAAGTGTTTTGTGAAGATGATTTAAAAATAAATGTACTTATATTTTTTAACCAGAAACCTTGAATCAGGGTTTGAGTCACAGTAATTGTAGTCCTTTGTGTAATCTCTACTACTGCTCATTTTTCTCTTGAGATAAGTCTGGCTGCTCAGCCACTGCTACCACTTTACTGTGTAGTACGGGCTATTACCACTTGTTTTAATTGTGTGCAGTGGTCCCTAAGAGCACTGCATATGATTCTGCCTAACAGGGGTAAAGGGTGCACGAAGGGGGCTTTTGTTCACGAGGGCCGGTGCATAGCCTCGGAGAAGAAGAAGGGGAAGGAGAGGGGAGTGTCTGTAGTAGGAGAAGGGGTGTATCTGGCTATAGTAGGAGAAGGGGGTGGCTGTAGGAGGAGGAGAAGGGGGAGAAGAGTGGCTGTAGGAGGAGGAGAAGGGGGCAGAGGGTGGCTGTAGGAGGAAGAGAAGGGGGCAGAGGGTGGCTGTAGGAGGAGGAGAAGGGGAGGAGGTGGCTGTAGGAGAAGGGGAGGAGGTGGCTGTAGGAGGAGGAGAAGGGGAGGAGGTGGCTGTAGGAGGAGGAGAAGGGGGCGGAGGGTAGCCGTAGGAGGAGGAGAAGGGAAGGAGGCGGCTGTAGGAGGAGGAGGAGAAGGGGAGGGGGTGGCTGTAGAAGGGGGAGGGGCGGGAGCGGCAGGAGGATTGTGGAAATGAAGGAGGAGAGAGTAGTGTGGGGAATGGAGTGAGAGTTTTTGGGTCAAGAAGGTGAGTAAAGGGAGTAGTGGGAGCAGGAAACTGGAAGTTGAAAGAGGGGGAGTGAAGGTTTTGAGGAGTAGCAGCTGACTGGTGTGGGAGGAGACTGAACATCAAAGGGTGGAGGCCAGACCTAGGAGTGAAACATCAGAGGGACAGAGGTTTGGTGGGAGGGGTAAGAGGAGGCGTGAGTACAGAGACAGAGGGTATGTGAGTGTTACTTGCTTAAGTCAATAAAAACCCTTCCAGAGTCTTTGGAGCGTTTTGTGTGCCATCTGTGACTTTATCATGCTCTTTTGCTGGTCTAACTGTGTTTAAAAGTAAAGGGTTGGCGCTCTGTAGCTAGAGTTGATAAAGAGTGAATGTGTATATAATAGTATATATAGTGATTGTTTAGTGTATTCCCTACCTGTGGTTTTGAATTGCAAGGATGTTGACTAAGGTCTAAATAAATTATTGCATTTTTATACTTTCTGCCTAACATATGGTGAGTGTTCTGTGGTGCCTAACTTCCCCACTCTTTCGCTCTCCTAAGTCTAAACCTACACTCTCACTACCTTGATTGAGTTTGTCTAGATATTGGGTACTTTCTCTATTTACCAGAATAGGGTGGCCTCTCAGAATCAGTCCACTGGAAAGATTCTTAAATCCCATCTTAACATATCACCCTGTATATTTCACAGCCAGTCTTCTTTCCAAACCTTCAGTCGGAGTCTGAGAGCGTGAGGTTAACCTAGATTTATGGAGGGCACTGGAGTTTCATTTAGACTAGAGCAGAGATTTCAGAAAGGATGACAAATCTGGTTTTTATACATGTGAGCATGCAACCTGATGCAAAGGCTTACGAATTATTCATTGCACAATGAATTGTAGTTTGCATTTCGTAGTCTTATTCACTTTTTTTTGCAACGCGGCTCGTAAAGAAATGTAAGCTTGTTCAGAGCCATGGCTGTTTCACTGGTATTCCAGATGCAAGTGCCATTTGATAGTATTGCAAAGTAGACCACATGGTCTTCACTGTCGGCTTTCTGCAAACATTATTGCATCAACACCAGCTCAAGATCACACACTAGGTTTGTGCAGTCTATCCGTTTGCTTGATTTGGTTCCTTCATCCCATGGATGGCCATCTCTTAGAAGATTACCACAAAGGTCTAACAAAATTATCTCTGGTACATAGGCTGAGCAGTAAGGCTTACACTCAGGACTTTTGGAGTGTTTGTTGTAAAGTACAATTGACACAACAGGTTGCCAAGCAATTGATGGCGCCCACGGGTTAGTATAAAATGCACTTTTTTGCACAACAATACAGATGCATTAAGATCCAAATGGGTGGGGGGTGCACCAGACTTAAACATTTAGACAGTAATAGTTCAGTACTGCAACAACAATCTAAAATGTGGGTGAGGGTAGATGTAAAAACACAATGTTAGATGCCTTTTAAAATCATATGGAATCACTAGTCCATAGTAACGGAACTAAACAAGTTCTGCTGTGGAGCACGTTTTCCACAAAACAGTTTTCCTGGTTAGTAACCAAGTTTTGGCTTCTTTGCGTGAGTTTTAAAAGTTATTCAAAGATCTCCCCATATAAAGCATTTGAAGTGTGATGGTTAGTTCTTTGGTTTGTGATACAATTTGTAATATTTTTAAAGTAGTTTTCTTGCGTACTAAGAGGTAGCAGCCAATACCAGCCAGCTAAGGGATGCCAGACAGGATTCCTCTGCCCAGGGCTATGCCTGGAGAAGGACTTTATGCCCAGGTCTTCAAAATTGGTTAGCAAACCAGCCCATTGTACTCCAATGTAAACAGTCAATGAACCCAGGTTATTCAGTAACATTGGACGTAACTTCTTTCACCAAAGGTTGTAGCGTTGGCTTCATGGGGTGCAGTGTTGTTATGACATGGCAGCTGTGCCCGCTGATTTTGGTCTCTATTAGCAAATTAAGAATACTGAAGGGCACCAGGCAGGCTATTGTCTGAAGGTGAGAAATGGACTCTGCTCGGGATCATGACTTCCACAGGGGCTATGTAGCACAAGAATAGAGCTTGGACAACATGGCCAACAATGTTGAGCACTATCATCCATTAAAATGGCAGGCATGCAGCAACAACTAACAGAAAATGCACAGGAGTGCATGCACAAAGTGTACAATAAAGGTACCAGTTTCATAAGCCTGTCTGGGCTTCACGAAGTATGGGGGAAAATTATCTACAGTCAGAAAAGGGAAAATCTGGTTCTCCTGCGCTACTCTTTATGGTAGGTAGTAGCGCTACAGGGAGGACTCGAGTTGGGAGAGGGTGGCCCTTCACTAGTGTCCTTAAGGATTAACCAGTGCACCTAAAAATGAAATGGGGTAAGCAGTGGAAGGAGCCTGAAATCATGTCTGGGTCTCAAAACAGTCAGCCTATGTACTTGGAGGTCCCATTGAAATGGATGGGGAAAGCTGTAAAAAAATGTACTCCCTAACAGATGATAAATTCATAGATGATCACAACTGTTCAAGGGTAGGTCACTTTGATTCTTTGGAGCGTCGGAACAGTTCCAAGGGGACCATTTTAATTCTTGAAGGAAGTGGACTTTGTCCAAAAGGCTGCTACATGAAAGATAAAGTGGGGGTTCACAAATTTTCTTTGGAGAGGAATCGTTGTGAATAACGTGGGAATGAATCACTTGGTCAAATCCTGACCCCTGGCAGAAAGACTATCTGGGTGATGGGAGGCTGTGACAAAGTGTTGTGCCTATAACTGAGGGTCCTTAGTGAGCGTAACGAAAGGGGGCCAGTCCCTCTCCCAGCCAGAGGATGATGGCCCTTTGGCTGGTAGGTAGGATTCTTTCATATAGCAAAGAACAGATTGACTAAGTAAGTCCACCTTAGGAGCATTGTTAAGGTGCGGCCAGCAGGTAGGGGACTGACCAAGAGGAGGGGCTTGGCAGGCCCAGTAGACTGGGCAACATAGGACTCTGGGAGCTGCAGGAGAGCCCCAAGGGGACAAGATCATGGAGTAGGAGAGTAGCAGCCCAAGTGGGCAACACTAGTAGTGCAGAGCAGGGTGGTCTCAGAGGAGCCAAGTAGGCACCCAGAGTGGTGAAGAACTTGAAGACAGTGAGGAGGAGGGTGGTGCTCCGAGAAGCGAAGCATGCGCCCAGAGAGGTGAAGATCTTGATGACAACACCTGTCGAGAAGAGTAACACTGAGGATTGAAAGAGATGAGGCCAGTGATGAATGGGGAAGAAAGGTACCTTAGAAATAGCAGTATCCAAAGGGAAGAAGATGAGATTGGCAATCGCAGTGTATAAGGTGGGCAAAAGAAACCAGTCTGGGAGCATGCAGACTAGAGAAGAGGATAGAGCCCTGGATAAATGATGGGAAGTTCATGCTGCTACTGATACAGGAGTGTACCAGTGGAGATTGGAAAAGGAGTGCGAGCAAGAAGGGGTGAGAGAGAGGAGGGGTGAACAGGTGGAATTGGGACGAAATTGCTACTGCTCTCCAGAAGTCCAGGGATGCCTCTACTCTTCTTCTAAACCAGCAAGGATCCCAATTATTAAGGTAAAACAGGCACAGACTGGCCAGGCGTACCTCCTTTGCCTCTTTTGTTAAATTGGGCCAAGGACAGGTTATACTCCTCAGTGAGCTGGCACATATGCAGCACAAACAGCAGCATGGTGGTACAAAAATAAAACTATGCCCAAAAGATTAGCTTGCGGGCAATGTGTTTCTTTGAAGCAAGACATTGCAGAACAATACAGGTTTGAATCCCGGTTCCTCACTTAGAGACTGGTCTTGGGCATTGGGTCTTTTAAAAAAGATTCATTAATTACCAAACTTTCTCTAGGCTCTTAAATTAAACTAACATAAATTCACACAAGTGATAAAACTACTGACCCACCACTATAAGAGAAAAGGGACAGAACATACTTTAAAATAAAATGCACCCTGGGTTTGCAGACGGGGTGCTCATGGAAAGTTCATATAAATGTTTTAAAAAGGTTGTGAAGGGTGCTTTGAAGTTACCAGACTCTTAAGGTTGGTCAGGTACATTTAAATAGGTGCCAGAGACTCTGATGCAGTAGGGCATGTCCACAAAGCAGTTTTACCTGAAATGTGCCCTCTGGATGCTTTGGGAGGAAGGCATTTCCTTGGAGCCTTCTGTCTTCATCTCCATGTCAGAGGACTTTGAAAAAAACTGTCCCCAAAAGAGTTACAGGTGATTCGGCAAAACTGGCGATGGACCGTCCGCCCTTCCAACTCGCCGGCAAGTTGGCCACTAAATGCTCGGGAGTCGTCACTGAGGGCCCATCCCCAAGAAAAAAAGATGACATGGAAGGCAGGCACCATTCTTCATCAACCTCCTCCAACAAGAAGAAAAAAAAGTGCAGGTTTGGGCGTGACTCAGATTCATTGGTGGAAAGGATAAGGGACTACCTAAAGAGGTGTTTAAGCAGCAAATGTTGATGTTGTTTGAGAGGGTTGTATACGAATTGTTTGTTTTACAACTGTTCGAATTACAAATTGACCTTTTCACAATTGACTGAATTTGTGAAGGTCAATTGTAACATATATGTGGGGGGAAACCCCCCACAAACCCCACCCAACGCTAAACCCCCCAAAACACCTATATATATATATATATATATATATATATATATATATATATATTTCAATTGTGAAAAGGTCAATTGTGACCCTTTAAATTCGGTCAATTGTTCATTGGAATAATTGTAAACAATTTGGTTAATACCGTTTGAGAGGGCCGCGGCAGGTGCAGCCTCTGCCTAGACGCCATCAATGGGGAAGATGACGACCGTGTCTGAAGTCTCTGGCACAAAATTGTCGAAGGGTAATACACCATAGAGCTTGACTTCTTCCAATCAGTTGATGCCCATAGCAATGCCCCGTAGCAGGACTATGGTTATATCCCAGAATCTAGGGCAGACTGCTTTGGGTCCATGCAAACTATGTGACGATGAAGAGGACCCCATCCCCTTTGGGATGGAGTCTTTGACATATTCTGGACTTGATTATTTGCGGGACTTTTTGAACCACTGAGCAGATCTCGTGGAACTTGCAGTGGGTCTGCTTGACGCTAGCGGGCTTGATGCGTCCCCCAACTTTGAGCCATAGCAAGCTACTCTGTATGCGCACCCGAATGCTCAGTATTGGAAGGTGGTTGCAGCCATCCCTGCTCCATCGGGACCGTTGCTACAGTAAGAGATCACAAATATTTTGTACAAAGGGCCGCTGTCCCAGACTGCTCTGCTGTTAAAAACGGCAGTAGCAGACATGATTGCGACATTATGGCAACTTCCGTGCTCGATGCAGTCTGTTGATGGAGTACTTAGAAAAAATATAAACTGGCCAGAGGCAATCAGCCTTTGCTCTCCACACACCCTAGGCCCAAAGGGCTGGTGGTCCTGGACTCCATAGTCAACTTGAGGCCCTCTACTTCAATCTCCCGACCGATAAGGAATTGAACATAAACAGATGTACTCGTAAACAAATCATACATCCCGAAGCATTGCAGCGAAGGCGTTCAATGCTTCTTGTGCTTTTGATAAGTGTTCATACATTTTCAGGAATGTGATCTTAGAAGATGCTGCCCACCTACCAGAAGGTGAAATTAGAGCTAGCTTCCTGGGTATTGCAAATTACTGGAAGAAGGCGGAATACCAAACACTCCAGGATAGCCTTGATACAGCGGATTGCCTCACAAGACCACATATCAAGGTTCTGACTTCTCATCGAAGGTGCAGTCGAAGCTGCTATGTGGCCTTTGATGGAAAGAATCTCTTTGGATCAAGAGCTGACGAATCTTTGGAGAGATGTAAGGAATCTATGATTACAGCGAAATCACTGGGGATGGTGGTCCAACAACCTATGAAGCCATCTTTCGAATTTTTTCACGGACAAATCTCCATTCGGGAAGGGCGCAGTTGCCCCGAGCAAGCAAGGGCAGCAAAGGTTCTCATGCCCTGGAAAAGGTACAGTGGCAGCAAAAAGCTAAACTTCTTTGGCTTCAGGGCAGTCGAAACCTAAGAGTCCCCCCCCCCCCATGTTTCTCTGGTTGGAGTAAGAGTCTCTGGGTACTGTGGCACGTGGAATGAGATTACCTCCAATGCCAGGGTTCTCCATTAGGTGGAATACAGTTGTTTAAAGTTTAATTTTGACTGTTTTTACTGCGCCACAAGCACCATTGGTCTCACTCTCCCTCCCCTGCTTCCAGTTCTTTGTTGCCTTCCCTCCCGCCTACCTGCCCGCCCCCTCCCCCTGATTGGCAGCCTTACTTCTCTTTACTGTCCCTCCCTGGGCAGCCCTCTGCCCGGCAGCCCCTGCGACTAAGGGCCCCTAGGCAAAGTGCGGCACCCATAGAGGCGGCTCCTGATTGTGTCTGCAGGTGTCAGCAGGGGAAGCCAGTTACCTGCCATCTACCAGGGTTGACCTGCACGCTACACTGCTTACCCCTGTCCACCTAGCAGACTCTCAAACTTAGGTCTGTTTTTTCTCCTGTTTTTAAAATTGCATTGTGATAGTCCTTTATATCTGAGTGTCTGTCGTCTTGCCCAATCATTCAACCTGTCTCGCCTCTCTCTGTCTCGTCTGGCTGCACCCTGCCCTGTGTCCTTCCCTAGTGTTCTCCCCTTCCCTCTCCCTTCCTCGTCCCTCCTCTCCCTACCTACTCTATGGTGCTCTCTGTCTCTCCTATTTTCTCTAACTGCTTCTCTATCGACTATCCTGCTCTCCTCACTAAATCTGGTAGGAAGAAGTTTAAAAAGGACATCCTGGTCTCCAATCCATGCCTCCCTATAGTTGATGCCTATCCCAATGACTCCTCCAGCCAAACTTTCACCGACATCCTCTTTGTCGTTCCCTCACCAGACCTATGGACCCTACATATGGTCTCTGTGCTCTCTCCTTTCTCCTCTTCTCCCAATAATGATGGCACCCGGTGGGATTCTCTCCTGGCCCCCTTCCACTCCTCTAAGGCCATCATTTATGTTTATGTGAATGGTACCGTCTTGGTCCAAGGCCCTCAGGCCAACCTTCTCTTCGATAGACACTTCCTGCGCCTCATCAATTTCCTTTCTTCTCCTTCTGTCCCCTCTGCCCCATCCAGGGCTTCCTTGCCTCCCCGTGCTGCCTGCTCCTTGGCTTCCGTGCCCTCTCCGCCTTTTCATTTCTGCCCCGCTTCGGGCTTCTTCTACACCTCCGCAGGGCGTACCTCTGATTTGTACCCCTCCCCGGAAGTCTTTAAAGGACAGCAACCTTCTCCATATTGCCACTCTTAACTCTCGCTCAGTTGTCAAACACTCCCCTGACATCTCCTGCCTTCTGGAGGAACTTGACCTCGATGTCCTCGGTCTCACTGAGACCTGGTTCACGGCCAGCTCTGTCACGTGCTTTGACGCTCTCCTCCCTGACGGCTACAAGATCCTCGCCCAGGTCCAACTGTTCCAGAGGACGTTTAGCCCTGATCTTCCCCAAGTGGATTCCTGCCTCTGTCATTCCTATACCGGCCTACTCCTCTTTCAAATGCCTCATCTGCAGGCTCTCTCTCTCTCTCTCTCCCAGCCATTCCCTTACTGTGGCTACTATCTATCAGCCACCTGGTCAGATCTCCTCCTTCCTTTCTGAGTGTGCAGACCTCTCCTCTTCCCTCCTAGTCTCGACCACTCCATTCCTCCTTCTTGGAGACTTCCTGTCCTTCCTCTGGACTCCTTTGCGACTCACTCTCTATTCTCCCCTCTGGCCCAACTCACTCTGCAGGGCACACTCTGGATGTTCTGATCTCCACAGACCTTCCCCTTTCTATCCCTCTCACCACTCCTCTCTCCTGGAGTGATCACTTTCCCCTTTCCACCCAGCTCACCCTCTCTACCCTTCAGGCCAAGCCAACTCCATCGCTTTGGCCGCCACTTTCTCTCTCCCCTCCCACCCCCCCTTTGGCTGACACAGCCATTTCCATGTTCCACTCTGCTATATCTGATACTCGATGTTCTTGCCCCTGTCATGAGGATCCGCCCCTGTCATGAGGATCCGCCTGAAGCCCAAAGCCAAGTGCAACTCCTGGTATGACTCAGACCTCGTCACCCTTAAACGCATGTGCATGGTGGCTGAGAGGAAATGGTGTGCTTCATGTACATCCTCTGACAAACTGGCCTGCCGCCTGCTCCAAAGGCAATACCGGCCCTCTGTCCTCACCAAGAAGAGAGCTCACATCCAAGCCCGCGTCTCTGTGGCATCTAACAACTCGGCTGAACTCTTTAAAATCTGCAAGGAACTAGCCAATCCTGCCGCAGTCTCTACCTCTCCAGTCCCTTCCCAGGCCCTCTGCTCAGCACTGGCTTCTCATTTCATCTCTAAAACTCAGGACATCCTGTCCCCTCTCCCCCTCTCCCCTTCCTCCCTCTACTCTTCCTCTGGCCCTTCTTCGGCCACCTCTCCTCCCTCCTCCTATGCCTTTCCCCTGTTCTCCTAGGATAAGGTTACTAGACAAGTCTGATCTATGAAAGTCTCCAAAACCATCAAGGACCACATTGACTCCCTGGCTCCTGCCCTGGCCGACTTGAGCAACCACTCCTCCGCCACTGGAGTCTTCCTACCCCCCCACCCTGAAGCACTCTCTTGTGCACTCTCTTCTTAAGAAACCCTCTGCCGACCCGTCCTGCCTGGCTAACTATCGCCCAATCACCATCACTCCTTTCCTGGGCAAACTCTTGGAAAAGCTGGCCTTCTCGCAACTCATTCTTTACACTGAATCTGTTGGTTGTCTCCATGATCATCAGTCTGGCTTCAGAGCCGCCAGAAGCACGGAAACTGCTCCCTTGAACATCCGTGAAGATCTGCTCTCCAAACTTGATTCCAACACCCCCTGCATCCCCATCTTGCTTGATCTCTCTTCTGCCTTTGACACGGTATACCATGCCATCCTGCTCAACCATCTGTGATAACCTGGGCATCACCGGTCAGGCCCTGGCGTGGCTGACTTCTTTCCTCTCTGATCGACCCTCCCAGGTTCAACCTGGGTCCTTCATCTCCTCTATCTCTACCTGTGGTGTTCCCCAGGGGTCTAACCTCTCTCCCTGGCTGTTCAACCAATACCTGGCACTTCTTGCCCACCGCATTGCCACACTCTGTCCCAACTTCCAGTGCTATGCGGCTGACAGCTCTTTTCAGGCTACCCTCAGCCACTTCTTCTCCCTCTCTCTTTTCTGACTGTCTGCCATCCAGGCGTGGTGTGCCACCAATGATCTCTGCCTTAATGCCAGTAAGACCGAGATTCTCGACACACCCACTCCCTCCTTTCCTGTCACTCTGGCCGACCTCCCTTGGCCCTCTTCCTGTTCCCACCTGCGAGGCTAAAAACCTTGGGGTCATCTTCGACGCCACACTCACCTTCTCTCCTCACATCTCTGATGTCTCCAAGAAGTCACGTTACCAGCTGCACTTCCGCAGAGATGTTCTTCCTTTCCTCTCCTTCCCCAGAAGCTCACTGTCTCCAGAGCTCTGGTTCTCTCTAGGCTAGACTATTGCAACAGCCTCTTTCTAAATCTGCCTGCTTCTACTCTCCACCCTCTGCAACTCATCCAGAACAGGAATGCAAGACTTATCCTTGGCCTCAAGCCCAGGGATCGTATCTCTCCAGGACTGAAATCTCTGCACTGGCTTCCAGCGGCAGCGAGGATCAAGTTCAAAACCCTCTGCATTGTGCACAAGGCCTTCTGTGGCCTCAATACCTTCAACTCTCTCTTCCTAAATATCTTCCTTCTCGAGCTCTTCGCTCATCCGCCTCCTACTTCCTCAGGGTCAGTTGCTTTTCCAAGCAACGAGTTGGTGGTAGATCTTTCTTCGGCAGGGCCCTCCCTCTGGAACAACTTCCCTGCTTCCCTGAAACTTGAGTAGAATCATCTCCGGTTTCAGAAGCACCTCAAAAACCTTTCCTCCTCTTCCCTGCGGACTTCCTTGTTGATACTGAAACTGTACTGGTTACCTGACCACCCTCTGAACCCGGGCCCAGGTCCCCTCCCCTGGCAGTCGCACACCTGCACTGCCTTCCTGGCAACCCCTGCACTTGGGGACTGTTTTTCTGTACCCCTACAGTCCCACTACCAGCAATTGCCACCTGCTCGCCATACATTTACTTATTGTGTATTTATTCTATTATCCCATGTACTGCACTGTCCCCTCTCCCCGCACTTCCTCCTTCCCCCTTCCCATGCACTTGCACAATATGAATGACACCTGGCCTAGTAGGATCGTTGTGTGTCTTCCCTCTCTTCCCCCTCCCTTGCTGCATCACGCCTTCAAACACTTGTGTATAGGCATGTTATAAATGCCATATCATATAGCATAGTATATACTGCCTGCCATTTCTCAGGAAGCCCCCAGACAGGCTACCACCTCCTCAACTGCCAGAACCCAAACTGTAGGAAGAAATGAGATCTCTGTTGCTAAAGGGTGCAGTGGATCAGGTGGTGGCTTGGGAGAGAAGTACAGGTTGGTATTCTCGCTACGTCTTGGTCCCAAAAACAGAGGAGGGCTCTGTCCCATCCTGTACCTCAGTGCTCTTTCACAATTTCAGGGTGGTAACCCTACAAGTGATTATCTAGGCTCTAACATTCTCTAGGCTCGGGAGGATAGCTCAGGGGCGACGTGCTCGCCTTGGAAGCAAGAAGACACGGAGCAAAATGGGTTCAATCCCTGGGTCCGCGCTTAGAAACCTCTGGGTATTAAGCACGTTATTAATAACCTATCATATCATATATCATACGATCCCATGATCGGTTGGTGTCTTTCGATCTTCATGACGCCCACTTTCATGTACCGATCCAGCCTAAGCACAGGGGTTGTCATTGTGGACCCTCTTTACAGTTCCAGAGTCCTCCCTTTTGACCTGTCCTCCGCGTACGCAGTCTGCAGAACGCAGTGCCGGAAGACCAGCGCACAAAAGATTTTACACAAGAGTGCCGCGCTGTGCTCCCGGCTTCCGGTGCAGTGCTCTGCAGAGCGCAGAAGGAACATGGAAGCAGGGAGTCGGAGCACCAGGTAAATGGGAAAGGGGGGGGGGAGGTAGTAGCGGGCACAGAGTACCACATAGTTGCTGGGGTTTTGGGATGGAGGGTGGGGGGCCCAAAAGGGACTGGGAGAAGGCAGCACACAAAAGGTCACACCATGCAGAATGCAGCCTTTTGTGCTGCAATCGCGGGTGGGACCTTTTGTGCATGGTCCATAGACATAAAACTGGCCTACGCACCAATGATATTCACCAAGCTGATGTCATTGGTGGCGGCACACCTCAGGAGATCTGGATTCTTCGTATGCCCGTGCTTGGAGGGCTGGATTATCCCGAGGTTGATCTCCAGAGCAGGTTTCGAGGTATCTTGAGTACACTTGCTTGCACAGCTTGTGCTTTGCATAAGTATGCAGATGTCCCACACAACACCAACACAGATGCTCCCGTTCACTGGAGCATTTCTGGACACTCGGTTGGGGAACGCGCTACCCCCTGTGACGGATCCAGGGAGTTTGCCACCTCTCGCGAAGTAGGAGCCACCCCCCTTTAGGACTAGGGAGGTGAGCCTGGTATGCTTTACAGCCCTAGCTGACCGGGTAAGCAGGATCCCTCTGGAGATGACTTCCCCCTTTAGGGGCAGGGAAAAGGTCATTGATTTCCCCTTGAGACTAATGCTTTTGTAGGGTATGCAGGAACTAAGGTGCGTAAGAACCCTTTAACAATGGCTGGCTCGTCTTCTGACCAAAACTGCTTTTCATTCTCTTTAGGGAAAACGGAGGAATGACCGAAAAACCAGCTTCCTGAAGTCAAGATAGGCGAAGAACCAATCAGGGTGGAGCATCAATGCCGCCCACTGAGTTATTTTACACTGCAGCGCACATTGAGGAAAGAGTCACTCGAAGAGACAGAATGCCAGACGTGGCGTCTCACCCAGAGGTCTGCACTAGGAGAGTGTAAAGCGGTGGGTAAGCCAGAACCGGAGCTGGTTAGGAGGGTGTGTGGAAGCCTGAGCGAGACCGGAGTACCTCAGTGGGCCAAGGCAATGTTCGGAGGAGGAAGTGCCCATAAACTCCCTCGCCGACTAAGCATGAACCAGGATGGGACTCCCTCCGCTGTTGAGTGGTGTAAGCGGCCTTGCCGTGAGACGAGAGGCAGTCGGCCTAGATAGTCCCCTAGGGAGCACTGCTCATCGGATACAGGTGCACAGTGGAATCTGAGGAATGGGAGACGGGCAGCAAGGCCAGAGGAAGGAGCCCCAGAGTGGGAGGATGAAGGGGAAAGGGCCCCAGAGTCAGGAAAAGGGAGACCGTGAGAAGCCTGGTCTAGGGAAAAGAACCTAGGGTACCAGAATGGAAAATGAGCAATTGTTAACCACAGAGTGGGGATGAAGAGACTGAAAGGACCCCACACTACAGGAAGAGCAAATATGAATGTCTCAGCAAAGGGAGTACTGTGAGATAAACAAGGTTCAACGAGGACCAGAGAGAATCGGCTGGAACCCTGGGATGACACTTTAGTCGTACGTAAACTAAATGGTATTGAACTGTGAACATAAGCATGGTCCTTTGATGAAGACACACAAGTGTGGGGGTCAGAAGTGAGCAGCCAACATTTTCAAGGCCCAAGGCATGTCTTTGTATATTTCTTTTTTGGTATTTTGTTGGCGCGCTAGGGAGAGAAAGTAGTTTAGAATATGATTTCTGGACTTCATATATGATTGACCATCTTTAAACAATGACAAGCATCCTTTTTTACCTTTTGTGTAGAGTTTGGCTTAGTATCACAGATTTAGGGAAAGATTAGGCCTTTTGAATCAGGAGAGAAAGTAAACCACCTGAAAATACTTGTCTGTCTCCTGATTCTGACCTACCAAACCCCGAGCAGAGAGTCACCAGCATTGAACAATTGTTCAGAATTCTGGAACTCTAGCAGTCTACCAGTATCACCCTTTCTCCACCTACTGGGCCTTTTGGTGCCAGAGGGCAGGCTTCCTATTCACTCCCTTCAGCGGCTTCTCAGAAGTGGCTGGTCGCAATGTTCCTGCAACATGACAGATGTCCTCCTAGTATTGAGGACTGTGGCCAGTGAAGACCTGGAGTGGGTCAAAAGGTTCTGAACACCTTGGCTGGAGGTTGAAGTGGTCATCGATGCTTCCCTGAAAGGCTGGGCGTACTTTGTGGGAATCTGCAGGAGCTGCCATTACGAATGATCTGTCCCAAGCCGGTCCCAGGAGGTATGCACGTGGCACATCAATCTGCTGGATCTGCGACTGGTCCGGCTAGCCCCGGCGGCTTTTGCGTCTACTCTATTGAGGAAGCATGTCCTGATCTTGAAGGACAACATGGTAACCATGCACTACCTCTACACCCTGGGGCTGAGGCTTCTTGCCTTGTGGTACTCCTACATCCCCTCCCTAGTTACGGGAGACGGAACCTTTTTCACCAGAAAAAAAATCTTCTTCCCATTTAAATGTTTAGCCGCATGTGGGGGTGGCCCTCGGAGCATGCGCTCCCCTGACTCCACCCACCGGCACCACTTCCTAGTCTTTTCCAAATCGACGGGAGCGGACCGCTTTCACCAGCGCTCCTGGGTTTGGCTTCGGCCTTGTAATTCCACGCCCTCTTCCACGGATACTGTCTTTTGTCTTTAGTCTTTTGTCTTTAATCAGGTACTTGGTCCTCTGGCGCCACGCTCCTCCCTGGCGCATGTTGACGTCCTTGGGCTTCAGCAGGTGTCCAGCCTGCGAAGGGATCTTCCCAACGTCCGACCCTATGCTTTTTGCCTCCGCTGCCTTGGTCCCGATCATGGCTGGCAAGGTTATTCTGCATGTGATGCGCTTACACCACGCATTCTCAAGAATAGGGTAGCTCGGTGGAGGGAGTTTTTCGAAGGATAACCTGCGGAGGACTTGAAGGACTTCGTCAAGCACAAGTCAAGGCCCAAGGTACGGCCACCTTTTTCGTCTGCAACACGCAAAGGTGACTCCTTCCCAAGGAGACGTCCGAGCAGGTGGGACCATTCAGGTTCTACCATCCGCACGGGTACCATGGCTGCTTCAACTACCAGCCTCCAGGCTGAGGGGTCACTAGATCCTACTGGGGACGTTGCTGAGGGAGTGCAAGGTTCTTTTACCAGGTATCTACCTGAGGGGATACGCCCTATTACCAGACAAATGTCTGCGAGGGCGCCTGTATGCGGCACTACCAGCAGCACAGCTGAGGGCACAACGCCTACCCGGCCTCGTCCTGAGGTGCAAGGTAGGCCGCAAGCTCCACTACCAAGAGTCCTGGAGGAGGCCGGGCCCAGTGCGGCAAGCAACACGGCGCAGGCACGTGGCATGCAGCCCGCCAAGATGGCCGCAGCGCCAGACAAAATGGACGCTCGTCCGATACTGTCCCATGGTGCAGAGCAGGTGGGAGAACGAGTCTCAAGGTGGGACTGGTCTTCACCAGGTATGTGGCCTACTGCATATCCTTCAACGTCGCAGGGCAGATACACCCCACGGGCAACAATGCTGAGTACGCCCAGACCTCAGCAACCACAGGGCCCTACTCATACGCCACCTATCGCCCCACCGGCCTGTGAGGACAGATTTATCGAGAAATTCCTCATGCTCATCAGATCCCCCCCAGATGGGCACCATCCTTCGGGTTGTGATCAGGGACATGCTGCCTCCTGTCCCGCCACCTGCGCCCATAGTAATTCCTCCTATGGCTCCAGCACCTCGGGTCCCCGCACAGCCTCTGCTGCCCGCGCCGGCCCCCATGGTTCTGGCCCCTCTGCATCCTGACCCTCAAGCGGTTCTGCAGCAGCCTCCGGCACCAGTCGCCACACCTCACCCTGCGGTGCCCAGTACTCCTCCACCTGTCCCTGACCAATCGGACGGGAGGATTATACTTTGGAAAAATAATAGAAAGGTATGGATTTTTAATTCTCGGACAACTCCCATTTGCTGCAGTGCCCAGAGAGGATTTTTGGATCACCTTGCTTCCTCGATTACAAAAACCCTTGCTCTTCATTAGCTTTTGCACCCTCATGCTGTGCAGGTTAGGTCCAGCAAACTTGTATTTTTTTCTTTTCATGTTGGAGGGGTGAATGGGTTCTCTGGTCTCTGGACTACTTCTCACTAACCTGGTGCCCTTAACTTCAGTAGGTTTAACTACTCTTTCTTGAGCCTGGAAAGATGAGGTGGGTTGGGGAAACTTGGAGGCGGTCAGTTCTACTCAGTTGTTAACCCTTGTATCCTTGTTTTACAGCTCACAGCATCCATTTGCCTTTTCACCTATCTCATCCCCACATGTGTGTTTGTTTAGCATGTGTGGGTGTATCTGGAGGAAAGCCTGCCCCCACTCTAGGGCCCTTCACGCATCCATGGCAGAGTGCGATTTGTCAAATGACGTCCTGGATGTTCTACTCTCGGCTTGGAGGCCTGCCACCAAGTCCATTTATTCCTGTAGATGAATTACTTTTCGTGCTTGGTGTCGGGAGAGGGGTCTGGATCCTTGTACTTCTCCCACATCCTATGTACTGGATTTCCTGCTTTCATTGGCTAAGACGGGCCTACAAATTGGAGCTGTGAAAGGAGTACCTTCTCAATGTTGGTTTTCATGGCTTGTTCTGCACAATCCCCATAGTTATGCAATTTTTACTATCTGTTTTCCCCCACAACAATTTGTTCCGTCATGGGATTTAAATTTAGTGTTGGCATTTCTTTTGCACGCTCGGTTTGAGCCCCTGCATTCATGTTCTTTAAAGTTGCTCGCCCATATTGATTTTCCTGTCGGTCATCACTACCGATAGATGCCTGAGTGAGCTCCAGGCGTTGACTGCTAAACTTCCCTATTTGTTTTTTTTCCAGAAAGAAGATGACGTTGAGAGTGAGACCTTCCTTCCTCCCGAAGGTGGTCCATCTCTCTCTAAAGGTACATCTTCCTGTCTTTTTTCCTCTGCCTTATTCTTCCAATGCAATGGAGTGTTTCTATTGCGTGAACTCAGTGCAGTCCTACTGCTACTAATTCACGCTGGGGATGGCAGGAATGATGACCAGCTGTTTGTGGGTTATGCTTCGGTCCCTACTGGCAGGGCTGAACTAAACGGACCCTGTCGATGTGGATCATCCTCTGCATTTCAGAATGCTACGATGTGGCTAAAAAGGATGTGCCTGAGGGTCTCAGTGCTTTTTCAACCAGAGGACTGCCTGCCACCTATGTCCTGCAGGGAGGAGTTCCAGTTTTGGACATTTGCCAGTCGACTACGTGGGCCTTGCTGCACAGGCTTGGTCAAACATTACTGCTTAGATTCCTAATCATGGTAGTATATTTGTTCCGGTAGGACCGTCCTCGAGATCTTTCGGGCATAGGTGATGTCTTCCTCCAGGTCTATGTAATAATATGGTAGTCCATCACAAATAACGAGTCTGTGGGAGAAAGGAATCCATTACAAGACTTCATTGCTTACCTCTCTGTAATGTTCTTTCTGATGGATGTTCCTCCCATAGTTTCCTCATCTCCCTCCCAATCAGCCGTACTTGACGGCTAGCTAGTGCACTTTTCAGTTCTGTGATCCTTAGCCCGTGGGAAAAGCTTTTGAAGAGCAGCTGTACTGGGAGATAGAGATCATAGATTTAATTTACATTTATTTTATTTTACCAAATGAGGAATCTGCGAGAGAAACATCCAGTAAAGATTTATTACTGAGAGGTAAATACATTGTTTTTTACTCACTGTGGTAACACTTGCCCAAGTGTCCATTGTCACTTTTGTCCAAATGACCAAAGCCGCCATCCCTTCCCTTCCTTGTTTTTTAACTTGGGCCATCAGTAAAGGACTCAAGTTTGAAAGGAGTCGATAGGGAATGAGGTGACGGAGTAGGTGCTGAGCAAAGTCAGAATGCACAGCTTTTAAGGTGGCCTAATTTATGGAAAGGTATACCTGCCCTCTCACAAGGAGGACCTAATAGTCCCTTATTGTGCTGGAGGAGGAACTCCAGGCTAGGAGTACAAGACCCAATATGGTAAGTAACTTGTACCCAAAAGAATCAGTGTATCTAAGAATGGGGAGGTGTATCTATCACTGGATTATTCTGTTCTCTTTAGTACATGTATTACAGGAGCACTCCCCAGTATTTCTAACATTAAATCTCTCACACAGATACATATTCTGTATATGTAAAAGATGAGCGCTTTCAAAGTTGAAAATATTGTACTCGCTGCTTTGCTGCAAATGTCTGTGAAATCGCACACCATGCACTTTGTACCTCTGTGTTGCACTGCAGTAACCATCTTGCCCTGTATTAACTGGTTATTTGTCTCCCTGTTTAGAGGATCCCCTCCAATGCCCAGTACCAGTAGCTCCAGCCTTACAAATGATATCACTAAGCAGACACCTAACAGAGACCTATCCATCCGATCGGCCAACGTGGGTAACATTGCGGTTCAGTACACACCCCACTCACATCAATTTCCCAGAACCAGGAAGATGTTTGACAAGGGCCCTGAATTAGTAAGTGCTTGTTTCTTTGGCTTTTCTGGTATATGGGTTGCTTTTCCTATGTGTATTGCTCACTGGAATGAGGAGCATGAAAAACTAAAATGATACCTGTACCTCGCTTAAAGACCATTTTTTGAGCTGTTGCCCCATTGACATGCGAGGGAGATTGGTAGCCAGTAAGGGCAGAAAATGCATAGTCTAGTTAAAGGGAAGTGCTCTCAAAAATGTTATAGTTTACAAATGTTGGCCATAATAAAAAATATATATTGGCGTTCTTTTTTAAAAAGTTCCTATGGAACATATGTTTTAAAATGGCACTTAAAGTCCTGCTTTCCAAAGACTTCAAGGCAGGCATTTTCTAAGCAGTACCAGGTTCCTGTATATGAGTTAATGCTGTGCTCTCGCAGCATCAATCAAGCAAAATCCCCCTTCAATGGATTGCTTTCCTCCTGCATATTCCTCATTGGATAGATATCCATTCCAGCGTCAGCAGCTCAAAAACCTTTTGACTGGGGGGGGGGGGGCGTAGTGCATCTCGACTCATCAATCCATCTTGCCTCAATGTTGCGGTCGTCGGCTCCAGATATGAAGTCGGTCTTTGTACATAACCTGCGTCACTACGCCCCTGTACCTCTATTCCTTTTTTCCGTGAGCTCTGCACGCTGCTGGAGGAACAACTCTCACAAGATAACTTTCCAATCAATGCATTTGTCATTGTTTGACGCAAATTCCAAGTTATGTCTGCACCTAAGCTGTCGGGCTTCAAGCGCTGCAGGGACTGCAGGTCTGTGATGTCCATTACGGACCCACACAATGCCTGCGTGTGGTGCCTCGTTGGTCACGTCACCGAGGGATGTGGTTCCTGTAGAAAAATGAATCATAACTCGCTGCCGGAGAGGGAGGCGAAACGTGCAGTATGCCGGCCTGCATCAAAGTCTCTGGTCATCAGAACCCGAGACAGAAGGGCCTACTCCTGAAAAGGACAGGCATGGAAAGAAAACAAAAAAAGAGGTTGCACTCTGTGTCACTTCTCTTCCTTTCATAAGAAGAAATAGTGCTATCGGCGCAAGCATGAAACCGATTTGTCGAATGAGGCTGGTAAGTTGTTGGGGGTGGGGGGGTGAAGGGGTGTTGGGGGGGGCTTGTGCAGTGGGGGTTACATCCAGGGCCGGCTGGGAAGCCTTTAAAGGGCCTATGCTCAACTTGTTCTGAAAGGCGGCTGCCGGTACGGGTGATCCCTCGAAACAGCAGTCCTTGGTGGCACCCGGTGACCCTGGCCCCAATTTGACCACTATGAAGTCCTTTTTGTCTAAGCCTTTGGACTCGCGCCGAGTTATGTCAGTTCGACCTCGGCACCAGTGTTTACTTGTGCGCCTCCGGCATCGGTCACATCCAGTGCGCCCTTCGGCGTCGATCAGCGCTGGTCCATTGGCTCACATTGCTGAGCGATGATATGTACCGAAGTCGAGGACCGAGTTATTGAACACAACATCAATTTACGATGACAAGAACGAGTTGATGTCTTGTGGCCTCGACTCTGCTTATGCCGGTGCTGGAGGTAAGTATTACTTTGCAGATCAGATGGGTTTAGTCACTTTGGCTCAGGGTCTTCACAAAGCCTGATTTGGAGAGTCAACAGCCTCACCCTTATCGGCATACTAATGCCAAAGTATTGTGCCTTGGTGGATACCCTAGGCTAAACTGCCCCAGCTTAGCCCTTGTCAGGCTACAAACTCACTGACATTTTGGACGGAGGTCCCTCTACTGAGAGGGCCATGCCATTTAATGTTGCTATTGCTGACACAATCGCCACTCTGTGGCAGAGGCCATGCACCATTCCCCTGGTGAACTCCAACTTCGCGAACAAGTACCAGGCGGCATGCTGAGATCCAGCTCATCTCTCCTGTAATGGGTCAGAAATACGAGACGGGCACAAAGTTGTAGTTTTCTCAATGTTTGCCATTTTTTTCAAATAAAAAGGGGTGCGATAAACGCCCATCTGTCCCTATCCTAACTAGAAGGCTCCTACGTAGCAAACATAAACTAAAGAAAGATGACCTAGTGTCCCAAATGTATGTGGCCCTCACACTAATACATATAACCAAAGTGTATAAAGTAAATGGGTCGGATTTCAGTTCAATAAAACAGTGCAAATGTTCAAACTTATGATTCACACAAAGTAATACTTGTGACCAGGGTTTGGTTCTCTTCCCCTGGATCAATTCAGAAAGTTTGACTCAGGAAAGTTCTATTCAGTTCAACACAAAATGTCTTTTCAATTCAATATGTGCTCCCACTTGGCAAAGTAAATGTCGTTCACAAATCACTTGTTCAAAAATCATTCATAGAGCCAAGCAACTGTTTCCTCCAGAAAGGATGTAAAGCAGATATAAGGATACCACAATATTCTACAAATGGAATTCCTTTGTGAGGACAGCACAACAAATGTCTTTTATTGCACAACATTTTTTCGGAATGATATAGTTAAGTTTCTTTCCACAACCCCTTCATGCCACAACCACACTTCTTTAAAACAATAGTTTATTTCCTGGTAAACTCACCTGCCAGGACTAACTACAACTGATCCCTTTCCTGGTGTACTCACCTGCCAGGAAGAAAAACTCCTACAACTACAAATGGTCTTGCGGCAATGTTTGTTCCAGGGTTCTCCACTCCATTGTCCCTTGTGACGAGAGTTGGACAATGGCTGCCTGTCTTTAGAGTCTCTTAACTGCTGGCAACAAGTGCTACAGGGTTCCCTAAGTTGATATTGCAAAAAAGCAGAATTGCACCCAAGTTGCCTCTTTACTCTACTGGTTTGGTATTCAAAGTAACCTGCTACTGCAAAATGTTCTCGTAGCGCCCAGCGGTTACCTTTTACTTCAGGCCAACTCACCGGTTTTCCTCGGCGTCCCCGCTTTGCTTGAGGCTGCTGCGCCTGGCGTTTTGACCATACCTTTGACAGATTCTACGTGTGATCAGCTGTCTGCACAGATCTTTTTCTGGAGCTCCACAGGCTCTGTTGAATCGCCATGTCCTCCCACACATCTGAGCAGCTCACGTCAGGTTGGGAGCACGTCTCCCGCATGGCTAGGCCTTTCTCCCCGCTGCCATCTACGACACTGCTTCCTGCTACGTGCACTCTGCAAAACCACACGCCTTCTCTTCCCGTGTCGGTTTCTGCTGGCGTTCTTCCTTCTGCTTCGGTGGCCTCTCTCCTGACTGCTCATGTCTCTGCTACTCCTTCTGCGTCTCTCAGCTGGAGCTCATTTTCATGTTTAAATGGCCCACTCAGGTGCGTTGATTTGCAACAACTAGACTGCACATTCTTTCCAATGGCACCTGTGATAATTACTAACTCTTGGTCCTTCTTCCTCGTTCCAGTACCACAGGCATTATGGATCCTGAAGTCCATAGTGGTTTTGGGTCTTTTACATTAATTTCGTTTTGTGAATTTAGAGTTATCAGAGTTAGTAGGTGTTATATAAATGGTTTGTGATTTAATATTGGGGTTAGAACTTCTACCTAAGACAAAGTCATGATAATTAGAGGGGGTTGCTTTTAATTTATGAACTCCCAAGTTAGAAACCTTATCCTGACTGGATGATTTTTCATAGAATGTTATTTTGGTTGTTTCATGGGAGTGACTGGTGCATTGACAGCATGCAGCATGCCATGAACTATTTGGGAATTAGAGAGTCCTCCTTCTCACAAGAGGACGAATACCGCGCCTCTCCCAAAGGAGTCACCACTTCCCCTTAATTTCCATCTCCTTACATGTGATCCTCCCTCATAATACCACTCCCAGGGTTAGGATACGGTAGCGGCTTCCTTCCCCTGGCCACATGGGAGGAGATTTTAGGCTGAGCATCAGTAATGACTATGCTGTATTCCTAACACTGATGCCTTTGCTAAGAAGGTGTTTTCTTCTGGTAGCATGGCGCTTAAAGCCGTTAACGCATCTTGCAAGTTTGCTAAGTACACCTTTGGGGTTGTGGTCTAATATCCGGGGAGCCGCCCAGTACAGTCCCGAGGGGGAGATGCGAGAGGACTTCCAGAGACTGGTAGATAAAGGCAAAGAGGTGGCCTGGCAGTTCTTGCAGATGGGCCTGGACGTTGCTGACTGTGTTGGGAGGTCCATAGGATCAGGGACTGTCTTTAGAAGACACACTTGCCTTCATACATCTGGGTAGTCTTACGTCCCGTCCCCTTTCCTCCATACTGTTTGGACGTCTCTCGCTAGGGACGGGAGACGAAACTTTTTCACCAGAAAAAATCTTCTTCACATTTAAATTTAGAGGCGCGCAGGGGCGTGGCCCTGGGAGCATGTGCTCCCCTGGCTCCGCCCACCGGCGCCACTCCCCACTCCTCTTTTCTGCGTCGACGTGAACGGATCGCTTTCACCAGCGCTCCTGGGTTTAGCTTTGGCCTTGTAATTCCACGCCCTCTTCCCCGGATACTGTCTTTTTTGTCTTCTGTCTTTAATCAGGTACTTGGAGCTCTGGCACCACGCTCCTCCACGGCACATGTCGACATCCTGAGGCTTCAGCAGGGGCCCAGCCTGCAAGGGGCTCTTTCCCATGTCCGACCCCCACACACTTTGCCTCCGCTGCCTTGGCCCTGACCACGGCTGGGACGGCTGTACCACGTGCAACGCATTTACCCCGCAAGCTCTGAAAAACAGTTTAGCTCAGTGGAGGGAACTCTTCGAACGATCGCCTCCAGAGGACTTGAAAAACTACATCAAACACAAGTCACGTCCAAAGTAGGGCCTCTCTCCATCAGCACCTTGCAAGGGCGTCTCCTTTTCGAAGAAACGTCTAAGCGGGAGGGACCGTCCAGGTTCTAACACCAGCACAGATACCGAGGCTCTGTCAGCCACCGGCCACCAGGCCGAGGGATCATTGGATCCTACCGGTGAGGTTGCTGAGGGACCGCAGGGTTCTTTAACCAGGTCTCGACCCGAGGGTCTATGCCCTATTACTGGACAAATGTCTGAGGGGGCGCCTGTACGCAGCACTACCGGACACACCAGCACTGGTACTGAGGCTCAGTCAGCTGCCAGGCTGAAGAGTCACTAGATCCTTCCGGAGACAGTGCTGAGTGACCACAAGGTTCGTTTACCGGGCGTCCACCGTAGGGGCTACGCCCTACTGTCGGACAAATGTCTGAGGGGGTGCCTGTATGCAGCACTACCGGCGACACAGCCGAGGGCAATACGCCTACCAGGCCTTGTCATGAGGTGAAGGGCTACGCCCTACTACCGGACAAATGTCTGAGGGGGTGCATGTGCGCAAGCACTCCCACGACCCAGCCAAGGGCAATATGCCTACCAGGCCTCATCCTGAGGTACAGGGTAGGCCTTAAGCTCCACCGCCAAGAGTTCAGGAGGTGGTCGGGCCCAGCGAGCCAAGCATCACAACGCAGGCACGTGGCATGCAGCTTGACAAAATGGCCAACGCGCCAGACAAGATGGCCGCTCGTCCGACACCAAACCCGTTCATTAAGCAGTTAGGAGATAGAGTGTCCAAGTGGGACTGGTCTTCGCCAGGTACGTGGCTTACAGCTCATCCTTCAGCATCGCAGGGAAAATATCCCCCGCAACCAGCAGGGCAGAGTACGCACATGCCCCATGCCCGCTTCTCCATCAATACCACCTACCACCCCATCAGCCTGTGAGGCAGGTTTTGTGAGAAATTTATCACGCTGCATAGGTCCCGACAGATGGGCTCCGTCCATTGGATGTGATCAGGGACATGCTGCCGCCAGTCCTTCCGCCAGCGCCTATAGTCATTCCTCCAATGGCTCCGGTTCCTCAGGACCATGTGCAGCCCCAGCTGAATCCTTCAATTCTGGCTTCCCTGCCTCCAACAGGTCAGGCGGTTTCACACCAGGCTCCACAACAGCCTCTGGTCTCCACACCTCAGCCTTCAGCGCCCAGCACTTCTCCCCTGGCGCCAGACCAGCCGAACTCCCATGGTCCAGGAGGAGGAGGACCCAGACATGCCATCTTCAGCCGAGGCCTTCCATGAACGACTTGCAGGTTTGGTCAAATACTTGGGGCTTCCACAAAACGAGGTTGAACAACCTGAGGTGGGGGTCCTGGCCGAGGTACTCACTCTACGCCCTGCGGTTAGAACGGGGATTCCGATGCACAAGGGTGTTGCCACCTGGGCCAAAAAGGGATGACTTAAACCCCAACAGGCGCCTTGACGCCAAGTACAGGCAATTGTAGGGGGATACACTCTTGTTGTCGGCACACCCTCAACCACACTCCTCAGTGATTGACGAGGCATCTATCTACTCGACCGCGGATCTGCTAGGCAAGGAGGAGAAGATCTTCATGGTGTATGGAAAGATCTATTCCAACGCCTCGCTGCACCTCGCTCAGTCTAATGCAGACACCATGCTCGTCAGCTGTTGACCAAAGGCTTTGGCGGGAAATAGCCGACTTCCTTCCGGAACTATCCGGTACACAGTCGCGCACGCTTCAAGGCAGGGCTGGCAGAACTAAAGATGGTGGCCCAAAACATTGGGGAGTTTAGAGTGGCACATAGACACCTCTCCTGTCCCTGGCTATGCCGATGGCACGGCCAGAGGGACTGCCTTGCTACGGGCTACCATGTTTAACCTGGACGTCCAGCAGTGCATATTTGGACCTTCCATTCGAGGGTAGCAACCTCTTTCACTCCACCACCAATGAGGAACTTGATAAGAAGAACCATTCCCAAACTATGACATTTCTATCTATCCTCACAAAGTCCACGCCCAAGGCCTTCAGTCAAACGCACCAGTGTTCTGACAAGGGGTGGTCCCTTGGCGTGTTCTGGAGCCACCAAGAACGTCGGTGCAGGCAACCAGATCTATCTCCGAGTCAACACCGCCGCAAACAGCACAAGGCATGGAATAAGGGATTCTTTCAGTCCTCAGTAGGGAAAAAGGCAGGTCTTCCCTCTGAGTGCACGTGTCTCTGGTGGTGGGCAGGCTTGCCGTTCACGCACAGCATTGGCATGCAAGGTTTGCAGACCCCTGGACCCTTTCAGTAGTGTCCACAGGATACCTATCCACCCTGAAGCTTTCCCTCCCGCTTCAAAAGTTCAAGATAGTTACCCCAGTGCTTACTGCAGAGACACTGTGCAAGGGAGATTGGATGTGCTCCCTGGATCTGAAGAACGCTTACTTACATGTCCCGATTTGGTAGCCATGGGTGTCCGATTCCTATACAGGGTTTTACCTTTTGGCCTCAATTCAGCCCCCAGGGTCTTTACCAGGCTTATCCGTATCTAGATGACTGGCTCGTCGGGGTGAGATCCCCGGAGGCAGTCCAGCACACCTCCTCCGCCCTCATTATTACGCTACATAAATTGGGATTTTCCATTAATCCCAAGAAGTCACAGCTGGAGCTGATGCAGGTCTGTGGTTCCCGGGCCTCATGTGGGTTACGAACTCCGAGAGAGTCTTTCCCTCGGAGGACAAGATAATAGCTATCAGTAACTCTGCAAGTCATTTTTTCTACTGAGAGGAGACATCAGCGTGGGGGTACCAGCACCTCCTAGGTATCATGGCGGCATGTCTGCTGGCAGTACCTTACAGAGGAGATTACAACTGCTCTTCCCAGTCAGGAGCGGGGTTCCCAAGCGGAACTTGTAAGCATCCCTCCTTTTCTCCACAAGCACCTGGTCTGGTGGAGCACAGACTGCAACTTGAGGATAGGCAAGCCCTTCCGTCAACCAGCAACGCAGGTTACCATCACCACGGACTCGTCCGTGGAGGGCTGGCGAGCTACCCTGGACAACCACAGTGTACACAGGGCTTGGTCTCTTCATGAGCAAGAGGCTCATAACAACTGGCTAGAGCTGAAGGCCATCTGGCTGGCTCGCAAGGCCTTCCTGCCCCTCATCAGTGGCAAGACGATCCTCATACAAACGGACAACTCCACCAGCATCTATTACATCAACAAGCAGGGTGGCACCAGGTCCCCTACTCTGGCGGTCATCATCTGGGAATGGGTGCTGGTGAATGAGTCATTTGAGAGCGATCCACCTTCTGGTGAAGTCGCACAAGGGGGCGGACAGGCTCAGCAGGCTGGGTGCGGACAATTACAAATGGCAATTGAATGATCAAGTCCTTCAGGGGATATTCAACAGATGGGGCATCCTCAGGTGGACCTCTTCGGCACCTCTGCATCATTCTGATAGTTCCATGGTTGGTGGCAAAGCCATTATTCTCTGAGCTACTCGGACTGTCGGACCAACCTCTGATGCACATTCCACTGGGCCCAGCTCGTCTACTATCGCAGCAGAGGGGCACGATCATCCACCCCGCCCCGCAGAAGTTAGTCCTCTCAGTGTGGTTCCTGAACGGGTCACACTGAAGCATATGCGCTCTCGCAGGCTAACCTCGACATCATTCAGGGTACTGGGAGCGATGCTACTAGGAGCCAGTTCAAACACTCGGGGTGCAATAGACACATGCAGCACCTATCTGGCGGCCCACCAGAGTCTACCGGAAATCGGAGGAGGACATTTTCGCATCCACCAATCCGGTGGTTAGAAGACATCCGACGAGCCTCACTAGGCTCTACCCGCACATCAAGAAGCCACACCCCGTGTGGGTCCTCAATACAGTGTGGGATGCCTTGTCGCATAAACCCTTTGAGCCAATGGCGTTCGCGGACATCAGGCTAGTCACCATTAGGACAGCCTTTTTGGTGGGTCTTACGTCTGCACGTCATGTTGGGGAAACCCAAGCTCTGGTGGCCTCTGAGCGATACACCACCTCTCAGAGGGACAAGGTGGACCTTAGAATGCTCCTGTATTCTTGCCTAAGGTAGTCTCTGCATTCCACCTAAATGAGGAGATGGTACCCCCGACTTTCTTGGCAGACCCCAAGGACAATGATCAGAGGGTCCTGCATTATCTGGAGGTTAGGTGAGCGCTGAAGTTCTATCTGGACACAGCCAAGAGCTTCTGCAAATCTGAGGCTCTCTCTGTCAGGTGAGTCAAGGACAGGATATCAGGTTTCCAAGGCCTCCATAGCAAGGTGGATGGTTGCAGCCATTAAGGAGGCCTATGAGGGGCAGCACAAGCCACTTCCGGAAAACACGCATGCCCACGCTGTCAGAACGAAGGCCACGACGGTCGCATTCCAGAGACACTCCCGTGGCAGGTCATCAGCCGGGCGGTCATGTGGCCACTCCCTCTACTTTTTGCAAGCACTACTGTTTGAGTGCCGGCTCCAGGTCGGACGCGGCATTCGGGCATGTAGTATTAAGGAACTTGTTTTCTTAAGGAAGGTCACCTTTCCACCCTGGGGCTACATTCCGTTGTAATTGCCCATGCAGTATGGAGGAAAGGGGACGGGACGTAAGAGTAATTATAAGTTGCTCACCGTAGCGACGAACGTACTCTTAGTCCATAGTCCCCTTTCCTCCATACGTCCCAACATCCTCCCCCCTAATAAAACTGTTGTCATTAGGCAATGGTAATATTGTCAATGCGTCAATGGGGACTGAGGAGTGGCGCCGGTGGGCGGAGTCAGGGGAGTGCATGCTCCCAGGGCTGTGCCTCTAAATTTAATGGGGAAGAAGCTTTTTTTCTGGTGAAAAAAGTTTCATTCTCCCGTCCCTAGCGAGGGACGCCCATACAGTATGGAGGAATGGGGACTACGGACTAAAAGTATGTTAGTCACTACGGTGAGTAACTTAACATTTCTCGCCCAATGTCCTGAAGAAAATTCTGGCCATCTCCTTTGATTGCGAGAATTTATTCGGCTCAAAAGCTAAAACGAAAGACTCCAAGCTGGCCGCCAATCTCTGGGCCTAGCTGTCCAGCAGCCGGCAAAACCTGCCTTTGGCTTCGCCTCAAGGGGAAGAGTTTCCAGATGTTACATCCCCTTTAGCAGGAAGGCTCAGCTCCCAAAACCATGCAGGGGCGAAGGCGTTTCCCGCACTCCAAAAGGGGCAGGGAGGCCTCCTGGCTATTCTACCATCCTATCGTCCAAAGCTCCAAAAATCCTCCCTGGAGCTCCTGGAAGAGCTACAAAAACTCCTTTCCTTAGGAGCAATAGAGTTGGTGACAATCCGGCAGGATCCGTCCAATTCTGGGCCTTTTAGATCTCAACCAATTTCTGTCAATCGAAACCTTTCACATGGTAACAATTCCTCAGATTCCAGCATCTCTGCATCGAAACGATTGGATGGCATCTATAGATCTACAGGATGCTTTTTTTGCCATACCCATCTATAAAGATCAGTCAGTTCCTGAGGTTCACCATAGTAAAATGTTACCAGTTCACATGTCTTCCATCAATTCTGCTCCCAGGGTTTTCACAAATGTTCTGGGGTCAGTGGCAGCCTACCTTTGGTTAAGGACAGTACATCTATATCCTTACCTAGACGACTGGCTTCTCAAGGCCCAGTCTCTGGAGGAATTGCCTCAAAAGGTGCAATTAACATGCCACACTCTTTTCAGTCTGGAGTTTTCCATAAATGTGGCAAACTCCAAGCTCATTCCTTTGCAAAAGATCCAATTCCTAGGAGCAGTTATAGATACTACTCTACACAGAGCCTTTCCACCCCGGAAAGGGTGGAAGCTATTCAACAAACCATCTCAAAGTTCAATACGCACCAGATTCTGACTGCTTGGTGGTTTCAAAGGCTCTTGGGGCTAATGGCCTCTTGTATGAACCTAGTTCCTTTTGCAAGGCTCCATATAAGAAAGGTCCAGTGGCATCTTCTTTGCAACTGGAACCAGCTGTTGCATTCACAGGAGATTCAAATTCCAAAACAAGTTCAGGACTCACAACTCTGGTAGAACTCCCCAGAGAACCTGTTAATCAGGTCTCCTTTTCTGCCCCTCTTCACCAAAATAGTTATAACAACAGACTTGTCAGAGTACGGTTAGGGAGCCCATTGTCTAAGTCTAACAGCACACAATCTTTAGTCCTCTCAGGAAAAAAGTACATCATAAATGTCCTAGCACCAAGAGCCATATTTCACGCTCTAAAATCATTTCATCCCTCACTTCAAGGAAAAGCGGTGAAGATTCGAACAGACAATACAACTGCAATGTTTTATATCAACAAACAGGGGGGTACTTGTTCCCTTCCTCTTTGTCTCCTAGCAGAGAATATTTGGTATTGGGCCATTCAGATCACATTTTCTTGTTGGTCTTTCCCAAGGGAAAGAAGAATGTCCTAGCATACAAACTAAGCAGGTTACACTGTGCTCCGCAAGAGTGGGAGCTGAAACCGTCGGTAGCAAAGATATTTCTGAAGTGGGGCCATGCATCTGTAGATCTCTTTGCCAACCAGCACAACTCTCTGTCCTCAGTTTGCATCAAGGCAAGGTCAGGGTCTTCAGTCCTTGGGAGATTGGTCAAACCTAACACTTTATGCGTTTCCAACTCTCCTATGCACGCAATAGTGCTCAAATTCAGATTGTCACAGAATCTGACAATGATTTTAATAGCCTGTTCTGGCCTAGTCTGATTTGACCTCCTGGAGTTAGCAGGGACTTCCAAATTAGATCTCCCAACTTCGAGGGATCTTTTGACTCAACAGAAAGGGCTGGTCCTTCATCCCTCCCCTCAATTGCTGAACTTGAAGGCCTGGTTCCTGAAAAAGGAGCCTTTTCCCACTTACATTTGTCAGAGCAAAATATAAACATCATGTCAGCTTCTACGAACGCTTCTACTAAAACAATATCGTAGCAAATGGTTACGGTTCTATCACTGGGCCTTGGACCAAGACCTTAACCCTCTAGAAGCTTCTATTCATAATGTCATGTCTTTCATGTCTTATGTCAAAGTAGACACGTGCAAACATTACTTATCAGCTATTGGTGCATATCTGAATAGAGAAGATAAGTCTTTCTCTCTTTCCATTGAAGCCAATCGAAGGCCCTTCTACTCTTAAATCCCCCTATTCGTGAGCCACCACCTCAGTAGGATCTCAACGTGGACTTGCAGCCCTAATTCAAAAACAATTCGAGCCTATGGCCTCATGTGAATTAGAATTTCTAACTTGTAAAACGGCATTCTTAGTTTCCATTACTTCGGCTAGAAGGATTGGAGCGCTCCAAGCTCTCTCCTCAAAGGAACCTTATATAGTGTTCCATAAGGATTAAGTTTTCCTCTGTACGGTCCCCTCCTTTCTGCCTAAGGTGGTTTCCGATTTTCATTTAAATCCAGAAATATGTCTTTCTGTTTTTCTTCCCAGACCACATGCTTCTGTGTCCGAAGAGACATTACATAACCTAGATGTTGTAAGAACTCTAAAATGTTATCTAGAAAGGACCAAACCGTTTAGAAAATCAGATCAGCTCTTCATTACTTACAGGATCCTTCTCCTGGCAATGAGGCAGCTAAGGCTTCCATCGCCAGATGATTTGTCTCCTGTATCTCCAAAGCTTATGATATTAAATGTCTCGTGACTCTACAGAGACTTCAAGCTCATTCCACTAGAACCAAGGTAGCATCTGTAGCCTTCACCAGGCATGTTCCCATTGTAGACATCTATAAAGCGGCAACCTGGGCTACCTCGCTTGCCTTTTGCAAGCACTATGCTATGGATACAACTTCTAGAAATTATGCAAAAAATTCAGCCAAGATGTGCTTTGCAACTTTGATTGCCTATATTCCGTACATGCTGTCTCCCCCACTCTTACTTATTCTAAGGCCTTTTAGTCTGGTCCCAACCAGTTAGAAAGGAAGGAGTGCCAGAACGAGAAAGAAATTAAAAATTACCTTCATGGTGATTCTGGTTCTTAGTCCAGGCTCTCCCTGCTTCACAACACCCACCCACCCAGCCATCCCCTACAGTAAGCATATACTTAAATTCTTCTGCCATCGTCGGAACCACAGGAACTGGGTGTGAAACATTGGTGACGTAGGGGTAAGATGTGGGCATGGCACGCGGAGGGACAGATGCATGACGTAGGCCCTACCCTTTCAAAAGTTCTTAAAGTGACAACTATCTTTTTCAGACAGCTTTTCTGGCCCACCTGCAGTGCAGGTGCTCCCAACCAGTAGTGAAGGAGGGAGAGCCTGGACTAAGAAAACCTGAATCACTATTAAGATATTTTTCATAAAGGAGGCCGACATGTCCAGTGTAGGGTGCATTGACTTGTTGGGTGGAGCCGCTGTGTGCCCCCCTGGCAGCGGAAACGTTTCTGAGGAGCGGCTGTGCTGGAAGATGGATTTCAAAGAGGGGGAATCCGTAAGAGGACTGTCCATCAGAAAGAACATTACTGAGAGTTGAGTTATTTGTTCTTTGGCGCCACCAGCTTTGAAACCTCTGAGTTCATCCTTCAAACATATCCAATTGAAGATGAGTCTCAGGGCATATCGACAGGTGGAAGGAGATCACCTTCGATGCTTGGGTTCTCCAACTGGTCGAATGGCGATATTAGCGACCCTTCCTAAGAAAATCCCTGGACGGACCACCAGCTACTTTTTCACAGCACCTTGAACCAGAGCTCCAAGACAAGTTGAAATCTCTATTGCTAAAGGGAGCAGTGGAGGAAGTGCCTACCCAGGAAAAGGAAGCTGGCTGGTATTCCCACTACTTCTTGGTACCCAAGAAAGGAGGAAGACTTGGTTCCATTCTGACCTCAGGGGCTTGAACAAGCTCCCCATAAAGGATAACTTCAAGATGGTGACGTTGAGGGAAATTCTCTGGGCTATACAATCACAGGGAATGGTTGGTGTCGTTAGACCTGCACCAAGTGTTTTCACCAAACTGACTGCCTCATCTGAGGGCAGTGTCCGGAGCAAGTCTTGAGGTATCTCGAGACTACTTGCTCTCTATTGCACAGGTTGGGCTTCTTCCTGAATCTTCAGAAGTCAATCAAGTCATCCCTGCGAAGGCCCCAGTTAATCAGAGCGGTCTTGAACCCTCTGGTGGGGAATGCTTTTTCGCCCACTTAAAGAGAGACTGCATCAGTGAAATGGTACCTTTGTTCTCCAGCATGGGGTCTGGCATGGATTCACATGCTCATGAATATTCCCCGTCGTCAGGCTGGGAATACTCTGTAAAGAAAAAATCCGTATCAGTTTCGTTTCTGATCTGTCCTTTCGTAGTAGTAACCAATCACTGATCTCTGCGTCATACTGACCACAGCCAATGACTGCCCTCTGGCAGCCATCTTCAGATTTTTACCGCATGTTCAAGTGTTGGGATCCTCGTGCAATTGCTCTCCAGCGTTAGTGCTATTTTTCACGTTTTTTCTCAGAAAATTTCTCTTTTTTCGGTCAAAAGAGCCTCAAGCTCCACCGTTTCTTCATCCGATCAACGGGGACCCGTGTCGGATTCGTCTACGCCCCTCAAGGGTGAAGATTTCATCGACCACGCTTTTGGAGGACTCCAGAAGTTTCTCAGGCCCATCTCGGACATGGCCCAGGAGAAGGGAAGCTCGACGCCCAGAAAGCTGTTCAGGGTCTGCCCTGGATGCCAGCTTCAGAATGTCTTTAAGGAGGACGAACACTCCCTTTGCCTTTACTGCCTACATGAGGACAAGACGCACGTGGAGAAGGACTGTGCGTTTTGCGGCAATATGTTGGAGCGGACCATGAAGGACCGCCATCAACGTCTCGCCAACTGCCTGGAAGGAAAGAGCCCGTCAGGCGAGAAGAAGTCAGAGCGGTCTTCTAAGACCTTTGAGGGAGCCCCGGCGACGGGGGTCCACCAGAAGGCCAAGCACCGCGAGTCCGCTGGCACCGGGAGCGCCGAACGGTCGGGCTCTACGGGCGCCAGGCAGGGCGCATCCTCCCCGGCGCCATCAACCACGAGCCAACGCTCTGGCTCGGGTAAGAGGAAGGCCGAGCACCCGGCGAAGCTCCTGGAGAGACCCCGGTCGAGCTCGAAGGCCCCATCGGAGGGGGAGCGAGGCGGTGACCCTCCCCCCAAGGAGAAGGCGGTGAGTGCACCTAAGGTGGTGAAAGCCTTAATCCATCCGGCCAAGGCCTCTATCGTGACAGTCGCGGCGGCCCTGGCTCAGCCTGTGGAGGCTACACCAGTGGTGGTGACCTAGGGGCCCAGAGTCTCCATGCCACCGCGGAGGGAGTCCTCTTTCATGCCCATCGACAGGACCCCCGTGAAACCTCCGACGGAGAAGAAAAAGGGGGGGCAGAAAGTCGTCGTGGATTTGGCCTCAACCTCTGAGGAAGAGCTGATCGAAGTCTTAAGCCGCGGCGTTGGCGTGGAAGAAGACCAGCCCGTCGGGAGGGACCCCGACGTAGGAGACTATGAGAACGTCGAGGGTGCCGACGGGGCTCCTGACCGCCCATCGGACTCCCCTCAACCAGTGCCGCAAGACAACTCGGCGGCCATTTTGTTGGCTATACAGTCCTTATGCTCGGAGATAAGGATGAGACTGCCGTTACCACCAACGGAGGAACCGCAGCCAGGCCCTTCTGGGAGCCCTCCCCCTAAGAGAAGAAGGATTCATCCTCCACCTCCTTTTCAGCCATCGCGCCCTGTCCAGCCCTCCTCCCCGTCCATCACACGTGGGGATGATACGGGGACTGACACGGCCGCGACGGGTACAGACGACGAGGTTTACGACGAGGATCTCCCGTTGTCACCTCCCACCCGGGCTTCCCCGCCCGACGAGATTGGGTCGTTTCACTCCATGATCGCCAGGGCATCCGAGCTTTTCCAGCTCTGCCCGGAAGAGAAGAAGAAGGAAGGTTTCCTTTATCAACGGCGCGAGGCCAAGAGGAAGACGGTCCTCGCTGTACCTCTACTGGACGATATATGTGGGATGAGGGCCTCGCCCTCCTCAAGAACCCATCCACGACACTGGCTAGAAGGGATCGGTACGAGAAGAAGTACCGGGTCCCGGACGCGGCCCCCTTGTGCCTTCGGGCACAGCCGACCCCGGACTCGGTCGTCTCTGCGGCGGTCAGGAAGAAAGCAGGGGGGGGCGCGGCCTCTACGTCGACCCCCGCCGGACGGCGAGGGAAAGAAATTAGACACGATGGGACGCAGAGTCATCTCGTCGGCAGCGACGACGATTAAGGCGGCCAACGCCTTAGCTATCGTAGCCCGCTACGACAGGGAGTTGTGGTACAAACTGGCCCCCCTGCTGGACTTCCTACCAGACGACAAGAGGGCGGAAGCCCTAGAGATCTTGCAGGAAGGAGAGGTGGCGTCGGACCACGCCATTACGATTGCGACGGACATCGCTGACCATGGATTTCGCCAGTTGGGCAACAGCGTGTGCCTTAGGCGGCGTGGATGGCTCAAGGCTACTGACTTCTGTCAGGACGTGCAGACCAGAGTCTTGGACATGCCGTTCGTCGGAAACAACCTGTTTGGGAAAACAGTGGACGATTCCCTTCAAGCCATCAAGGCGGACACAGAAACGGGCCGGGCCCTTGGGGTTCTCCAGCAATTGCGGCCGCCCTTTCGGAGCGGCGGAGGCAAACAGGGTGCCTCCAAAGGTTCCAGCGGCGGATTTTCCACCTACCGTCAAGCGGCCCGTTCGTCGTCACAGGAAGCTTACAGGGGACGAGGCAAGTCAGGCGGACCCCGCCGTCGTCGCCAAAGAGGACAAGGCGGCAAAGCCTCGTCGAAGCAGGACTGAACCAGCCGTGGGGTCGGGCCCCCACCAAAGCACCCCGGTGGGAGGCCGGCTGGCGAGCTTCGTCAGCGTGTGGGAGTCCATCTCCACCGACCGTTGGGTGCTGGATGCCCTAGCTCAGGGTCACGCGCTCGAGTTTCTAAAGAGGTGCCCGCGCGTCCCCCCTGTGGCCAGGAAAGAACATCACGTCCCTCAACTTCTCTTGGAGGTAAAGGCGATGCTCAAGAAGGGCGCCATCGAGCTCGTCCCAAAGAGGCTTCGGGGCTCCGGAGTTTACTCAAGATACTTCCTCGTCAAGAAGAAGACGGGAGGATGGCGTCCCATCCTGGACCTACGACGACTGAACAAATTCATCAAGGCACAGAAGTTCCGGATGGTCACCCTCTAACACGTCCTGGGTCAACTGGAGGAGGGCGATTTCCTGTCATCGTTGGATTTGGAGGATGCCTACTTCCATATTCCCATCCTAAAGGGACACCGAAAGTTTCTCAGGTTCGTGGTCCAAGGGCGTCACTACCAGTTCAGAGCCCTTCCCTTCGGATTGAGGTCGGCACCCAGGGTGTTCACCAAGTGCCTCGCACCGGTGGCGGCGCAGCTGCGCCGAGAGGGGATCCACGTCTACCCCTACCTGGACGACTGGCTCATCCGAGCAAAGACGAAGGAGCTCGTCGTGGAGCACACAGCAAGGACCGTCCAACTACTCACGGACCTGGGATTCTCCATAAACTACGCCAAGTCCCACCTGGTGCCCGCGCGAGACGCACTGTTTCTGGGAGCAAAGCTCGACACAGTGTCGCTTCTGGCCTCTCCGTCGGAGGAAAGGACGAGGGCCATCTTGGGCAAGGTGCAGCGGATGCTGGTTGCGGACGCGGCCAGGGTGAGGTCCATCAAGTCCCTCCTCGGAATGATGTCTTCTTGCATTTATCTCATCCGCCTGTGCAGGCTCCGGATGCGCCCGTTGCAGGAGTTCCTGGACGCGTGCTGGATCCAGACGACGGGCAGCTTCGAGGAGAGGATCACACTCGACGAGAGTTTCCGACGAGCGATCCGGTGGTGGGGCACCCGCGCGCATCTGACGGCGGGCATGGACTTCCAGACCCCCGGCCACCAGGAGACCGTGACTACGGATGCCTCCCTGGAGGGGTGGGGAGCGCACACCGAAAATCTGCACGCGAGAGGCCTTTGGCTTCCGACGGAGAAGTCCCTCCTTATCAACGTCCTGGAACTCCGTGCAGTGCTTTGGGCCCTCGGGTCCTTTCTTCCGTCCCTCAAGGGCAAGGTGGTGAGGATCTTCACCGACAACACCACCACCATGTTCTACATCAGGAAGCAGGGCGGAACCAGGTCCCCAGCCCTGTCCGAGGAGGCGCAGGATCTGTGGCATTGGGCCGTCGCCCAAGGGATGTTTCTGGTACCGTTTCATCTGGCAGTGTTAAAAAAACACCATCGCCGACTCGCTCAGCAGAGAGCTGCGCTCGTGCCACGAGTGGGAACTACGACAGGATCTAGTGGACCGCCTCTTCCGTCGGTGGGGCACACCCCAGATCGATCTGTTCGCGACGGCGACGAACTCCAAGTGCCGGAGGTTCGCCAGCAGGATTCCCCAGCCGAGGAGCATGGGCGATGCTTTCTCGTTCCCCTGGGAGGGCCTGTTTCTATATGCGTTCCCTCCATTGCCATTGCTGATCCGGCTCATCAACCAGCTCAAGAGGTCACAGTGCAGTATGATCCTCGTTGCACCTGCGTGGCCGAGGCAGATATGGTTCCCGGACCTTCTGGACTTGTCAGCGTCCCCGTCAATCAAGCTGCCAGTGGACGCGGATCTTCTCTCCAGGGAAGGAGGCGCCATCCTCCATCATGACCCGAAGTCGCTGAACTTGCAGGCCTGGCTCCTGCAGCATTAGAGTTTGGAGGATACGACATACCGGCCGACTGCAGAGAGGTTCTTGCAAAGGCCAGGGCGTCCTCAACTCTTAAATGCTATGGACACAAATGGAAGAGGTTCTCTGTCTGGTGCCACGCACAGAAGATTAACCCTCTACGGATTACGGCTCCCCAGGTACTGCCGTACCTTCTGACGCTGGCCAAGATTCATCTTGCTGCGATCTCCCGATACACCAGAACCACGGGGCGGACGTCTTTGTGCTCTCATCGTCTGGTGAAAGAATTCATGAAGGGACTGTTCAGATCGTTCCCGGCGGTGAAGGCTCCGGCGTGGGAGCTCAACCTGGTGCTGACCAAGCTCATGGGACCTCCGTTCGAGCCTCTGCACTCTGCTCCGTTGAAGTTCTTGTCGTGGAAAACAGCGTTTCTTGTGGCCATCACCTCCGCACGAAGGGTGGGAGAGATCCAGGCCCTTTCCTGCAAGCCCCCGTACTTGACTTTTCACGACACGAGGGTAGTGCTCAGGACGCACCCCTCCTTCATGCCCAAGGTACCGTCGGACTTCCACCTCAACGAACCCTTGGTGTTGCCTGTTTTCTTCCCGTCGCCTTCGTCGCCGGCCGAAAGGACTTTGCACTCGCTGGATGTGGCTAGAGCGCTGAAGTTTTACGTGGACCGCACAAAGTGTTTTCGGAAGACGTCACAACTTTTTGTGAACTTTGGACCTGTCAATCAGGGAAAGGCTCTCTCAAAGGCCTCCATTTCCAGATGGCTCCACCTTTTAATGTGTGAAATTTCAATTAATAGTAAAAGTGAGAATTTACAGTACTTTAGATAAATTAACCTCATTTGATTCTTGAGAGGTTTAATCTTCAAGCCCAATGCCTTTTTACACATTGCTACCGAGGCAGTATCGATAAGATTATACCACAAGTAACGTAGTGATATCGTACAATCAACATTTATACCCTCAATTAACCAGTTAAATCTTATGGTTTTCCTTTTCCTATTTGCAAAAATCGTATGTGACTTCAACGGACTTCAATTCATGTGCACATTTCGTAAAAAGATTTTGTTTTGTTTGAAGGCCAAAAGGCATCTTATCAAAAAAGACTAAATCATCCGCAAATGCCATCCAATTAAACTTAAGCTTACCAAGTCTAACCGGTAAGACATTATCATTTTCCTATAGGTCATTTAAATCACATATATACAGGTTGAGCAAAACTACTGCCAGATTGCACCCTTGTTTAAGACCAATGTGCGTACGTATCCGATCGGATAAAGCTCCCTCCTGCTCAAGTCTCACTCCATAATTTAGGGGATTCCCAACCTCAACATTTCTTTCCATAACAATTTCCGAATTACTCTATCAACCGCTGCTGTCAAATCCAATGCTGCCATATACTGGCCCACAATTTGAACTTTTTGTCTTCTCAAGTAGGTGTGCTAAGTAGGTTGCATTAAATGCACACCCCATCAGTTTCCAAAACCCTACCTGGTACCGGGAAAGAGTATTGTGCTGTAACATAAACTGTTGCAAATCTTCCAGGATCAATTTAGCAAAAACCTTAGATGACGCATCCATTAGTGCTCTTGGCCTAACATAGCCTGGATCCATCGGGTTGCCTTTTTATAGTTTGGGATGATAGTAGATGAACACCACGAGGCCAGAATTATTTTTGATTTAACAATATAGTCAAATTTAAGTTTAAGAATAACCCCCCAAAAGTTAGGGTCAGACCTTAGACTACAAGGAGGAATTCCATCCGGCCCAGCTGCTTTCATTTTTTTAAGTTTAGTGATAGCCAGTATAATATCAGCCTGAGACCATGGGCAAGTCCCCAAATTGGATACAAATTATCGCATTCCACATTGGAGTATTGGGACAGGAGTTGATGCTTCCATGTTAAATATTCAGATCAGGCATGAGCAGAGATAGAAGAATTGAATGGATCGCGAGTAATAACAGTAATACTACAAAAAACTGCCCATAAATTCTTAGTAGTAAGTTTAGCCAAATTATACATAATACGTTGATTATCTGCAATTATTAACTCATACTTTATCATTTTTAACTTATTTTTGTATGCTTGCAATATTTGTTTTTTAAGATATCGGAACTCTACTAGCTTCAACATTTGTTTTTTAAATTCTCTTAATTGGACATTCCTCTGTCTTTTTAGTTTCACCACTTCAACATTATATAAATGTGAATGATTTGTCACTTGCCTGTTTTATTTTTCTCATTAGCAAGTCTATATAGATAGTATTTTATAATTTTAAAATTCGCTGCCTCTACCCGGCCCAAATTGTGACCATTCCACCTGTCATATATTATGGGCCTCCTATCTAAACTAATTCGATAAGTAAGCTCATGACATAGATTTGCATTCCATCGGATAGATATATCATGGCGATCAGGCTCTATCAGTCCTAGCAGCAGTTTCTTATTATACAAACCATGTGATAGTTCAATAACCAATTTTGTCACCATGTGATCGCCCAACAATGGATTATTGACTTTGACAAGTGCACAGTCACTTAACAGATTAGAGGATACGAAGAAAAAGTCCATATAGGTTTTAGCTTGACCTCCAGCCCAAGTATATTTACAATTATTCAGATTTCATTTTCCTAACTGCGAGTCCCATTCTAAAAAATAGTTGATCCAAGCTCGACCTCTTTTATGCGACAATGGTTCACAATTTTAAGTTACTGTGAAATTCCCGGTATTAACTTAGGTACAGACACAGTTGAAGTCCCCTCTCTCTCCAATTACAATTTTATAGTTCGAATTACGAGCTAATGCTTCTTCCAATATGTCAAGTCGAGAAAGCGTATGCGCTTGGGAATGTTTAGCAGGGTTCCCGTAGATAGTTGCTATCAAAAAGATTATGTTCATATTACCATGCATAACTAGAGAAGAAGGTTAGGTTCTAGGTAATGAACACTCCTGTGCTGAGCTCCGTGAGTAGTTTGCTTGTACTCTATCAGGTTCTGCAAGATCACAGGTTGGAAGAGGTAAACCCAATACCTCTTGAGAAAGGAGTTTATCGAGACATCCTGGTTACCTTGCAAGACGAGTATTATGACCCTTTGAGATAAAAGGATCTTTATGCGTTTTAACTGTGGTTTTTACAAGTGTGTTTTTATTTTAAATTTGATTTAAACCATGTTTGAAAATTCTTGAATCCACAAACATTCCACAAAGTCACATTGAGTTTATTTTGCTATGTGACTGGCATAACTTTTTTATGTCCTATTAGACTGTACATAAGAGGTTCCAGCCACGAGAACTCCTTGGTAGCAGAGGCAAAAGCTGTAAATTGCTTCAGTAGTTCCTCGTTCGCTACAGGTTGACCCTTATTAAGGCAGCTAGTATTTGGCATCGTGGACTCTGCCTGTGTCTCCACAATATTGTAGCCTCTTCTTTAGTTGAAAAGTTATATGGTGTCAACCATATATGCGCAAGATCATTTCTGTGCTTCCAAATTAGCTTTGTTATTGGGTAAGACTGACACTGCTACATCATACAATTATTATTGGTTGCTGGCAACGTTATCCAGTTTATATCATTCAATATTAATGTTCTTAGCAGAGGAATTAATTTAAATGCATTTAACATATAGGTCTGATTTAATCGGGACCCCCCGTTCCTGACAATGTCACTCTCCCACCCCATAATATTTGGCATATACGGGGAGGGGGTCTGCGGTTGACCTTGTCCAGAATTCTCCATATTCCCTTACTAGTTTGAGTATCCACTTTTTTCAGTTTGTCCTTATCATAATTTCCATTCCCATTTTGACTAGCCTGAGCTATATCATTTTGACTTGCCTCTACTTGACCGCCCTCCGTCGGAACTGGACACAATGTCCCTGTAGAGGCCCCCTTTTTATTGGTTCCTGATTCAACGGTCACTTCTTCAATATCGTTGCCAGACAGAAGGTCCACTTTCGGTTCTACTGTTCGGCCAGCTTTCATTTCAGCGATACTGCTTTCCTCGTTTGCACCTATTTCTGATACTGTATTTTTAAAGTTAGTAAAATTTTGGTTATCTGCTTCTTTCCACAATTGGATTTTGTATATCGAGGTTTAAGATAACAGGCATAGCTCCATGAAAGTTTTTACTACCGATAATCATGTAGGACTTGGGTAAGCAGGTTTGCCTCTGTTTTTCAAGATTAAACATGCTTTCACCTGCCATAATTAAGTGTTCTACCTTCTCGTTTCCTGGTACGAGCATACTGTCATTAATGACTGTAACCTTTTTTTAAATTTTTTTTTACCGTCCGCTAGGACACCAGTTTTGGGCTTTTTCTGTTTCCCATCTTTGTTTATCTCCAGTATTGATTTGGATTCATCATTAAGCTGAATCAAGTCCAACAATTCACCATTGCTGGAGCTATTACATATGTCTTTTACATTGGTACTGTGGCGATTTCTTTCTTTCGGAGATTGATTTTTAGTTATTTTTTATCCTGGCCTACTTGAAGTTTCTTCCTATAGGCTCTCCTTTTTTGCGCTCTCAGAGCAAGGCACCTCCCTCTACGTGATAATCCTAACTCAGCACCTCCATGATTTTCACTTTCTAAACTTAACCCCTCGTGTGCAAGAGTCGACCCATTGATTTCTCCTCCTATATCCATCAAGTCAGTAAGGGCAGATGGACTATTTGGGTCCTCGCCAAAGGAGGGTTTATCGGGCTCACATGATTGCATTTCCATTTGGGGGACAGTGCGATGATCCACTTGCGCAGCCAATAACCTTCCTAAGTCGACCTCGATTTGTCCAATTCTTTCAATATTTAGGACTGCAAGCTGTGCTAGTAAGTCATTTGCTTTCTCAATTTTGGGTTTAGGTTCTGCCGCAGTTCTGGCAACTACCGCAGCATAAAATTGCATTTTAGAGTCTGAGGATACAAGTCCATAGTTTGACAATACTTCGAACATACGTTTGCATTCTTTTTTGTCAGAGCTGACAATGTTATTAAAGAATCATAAGCGGAAAAAAAGCCTTCCAGTTTATTAAGTTTCCCCAGTATCTCAGACAAAGACTACTTCTTTTCGCAAATTTCAATATTGGTGATTTCATGACATTTGTCCAACAAATTAAGAATACGTGCGAGTACTGGGAATGAATAGTTGTCGGCTACACTGTTATGATAGTCAGGCTAAATTGCTGTACCCCCCTCTAGCGCATGATCTGCGTCGTGCTGATGCGAGCTCATACCTGATCCAGAATGCCCTTGAGTATTAATGGGGCCAGGATTAATAATGGATTTAACATTTTGGTGAACTAGCAGAAGGCAAGAACCCCCTTCCGGATGGTAAGAACGCTGCAAGAACTGACTGGGATTGGAAATTGACATGCCTGTTATTAAACAAAAAAAAAGGCATTCTCCACCCCCGTCATTTTTTGTGTAACCGGGGTTGAGGGTCCTAATGAGAGTCTAATTCGCTTCTCTAACTCCAGTGTAATTTCCTTCCACTACGCAGTCCTCCAACCATCTTAATTATGCAGTTTAACACCCCATATAATAGGGGATGTGAGACCTGTCCGTCCACATGTTCAGTTGCCTATTATTAAACTAACTGCACATTCATTTCAGCCGTTCCTCTTGAATAAACTTAGATTGGCTTGGTAGTTTGGTTCCTCCAACCCCTCTACTATTCCCAAGCCAGATTAGCACACCACACAGTGTTGCCTTCCACCCACGAACAGCCGTGTGCTATGCGCTTTGCTATTCCGACCCCTACACTGATTGGATACTAATGCTAACCAGACAAGTCAAATACAACAAGCAACCTCATCTGTCCCCGTGGGAACAACTCAAATGTAAATGCGCTTCCAGTTGGATTTCAACATACGTTCTCCTACCAAATGCAGAGCCCGTGGAATTCGGCACGACATTACCCAGATACTGTTTCTAAACTTAAGCATTCCTTTGAGCACGAACAATACCTGAATATGACTGATTCTAACGGTTATATAAGCAGACGCCCAATGTAGTCTTTAACAGTTGCGATGCTCTATGTGGAAAGGTAACCTATGCTTCCATAACATTTGTAACTGTCAGCAGGCGCCGTTCTAATAAGGTGGATAATTACAGATTCAACGCCAGAATCAACACCTTACACAGTATATCAGATGTTATATTATGGCGGAAGAAGTCATCAGTGGAACCAATGTGGTTAGATTCATACGTTACCTTACCTCTTACAGAATTAATTGTGCAACACAATAACAAATGGTAGGCTCTTCACAGCAAGGTTCACAAGATGACAGGATTGCAGATACTCGTATAGACCCGAGACACAAAAATCTGTAGGGCGTTTGCTACAAAAAATAAAAAAACAAAGTCTGAGCCGCCCAAAACCAAACGGGTTCAACAGGCACTTACAGAGGCACTTCCGGGGGCGCGCGCGCAGCGGCGCATGCCTGTGCCTCAAATAGTAAATGAGCTGCATAAGGGGGTGGGGCCACAGCTGGTCTGGTGAAATGAAGCAAAAAGAAAGAATGAATAATAGGTTTTGACAACAAGTTTTGACCAGGTCCAAAGGGGGATACTTTAAATATTATCAAGTCCTGGTACATAAAACACACCGTAAAGATTAAAATGTAGGCCCGTAACAGCAGTCAACAAATAGGCTGTTTGCAGGCACTTGCAGAGGCACTTACGGGGGTGGGGGGCGCGCGCCGGGGCATGTGCCCATGCCTTAAATAGTAAATGAGGCACGTAAGGGGGAGGGGCACAGTGGGTCATAAAGATGAAAATTCAGGCACGCAGCAGCAGTCGACAAAATCTGTGGCGGTTGGCTCACAATGCTCTTTCCAGGCTCTTTGTGTTTTGAATGTTCTGTTGCCTAGCCTCATTTGGGGCTTTCACAACCATTTAGATGTGCCTCAAACAAAAAAAAAAAGAAATGGGAAAAGAATTTAAGATTTATTTTGGGGTTCCTAGTTAACATAACTTACTGCTTGAATGCTGCAGAGCATGGCAGGGAAAAAGGTGGAGATCGGAGATGTCGGCGTGTAGTGCACACTATATTCTTTTGTATTTTTTTATTATTGTTTTTGTGGCTAAACAAAGTTAACCTTTAACAAACAAACCAAGTTAATAAAATAAGAATAAAGCAGAATATAAAATACAATACATTCAAATGCATGAAACGTCCAATACAATTTAAAGCACAATATTAAAAGGATTATCATGGGCACAAAGAAGAGACAAATCGAAAAAACTTTAACCCCAATGAAATCAAATAAAAGATATCCCAGATAACCAAAAAGTGGGTAACACCACAGGAACTTCATCAAGTTAATTCCCCTCTGCATTTTCCTGCAACCTAAGGGCTGTTATGTAGGTGACCACAGCTCTTACAGTGGAGGTTGTGTGACCTGATGAACAGGATGACCACATCCCCTCACTGTCCCCTACAGTCAAGGAGAACAAAAACCTTTGTAAATATTTCATTATTTGAGGGCCCAGCAATGTCCACTCTACACATGCTGTCAAGGAGGTTATGCCTAATTCGTACCAAATTGCATCAATGGGAACTGCAGTAGGCACCCTCAGCACCCTACCCCAAACCAAGTCTTCCAAGCTGGGCAGGATATCTAATCTGGCCAATGAGTATACTTCCATCTGTATGTGATTTTGGGAACTAATTTCCCTTCATAATATTTAAGGGCGGATTTTAAGGTGTAACTACCATATCGGCTATTCACCCTCACCAGTTGATTTATTAGAGGGAGGATTTGATCTCTTACACAAACTTTCAGCTTGGTTTGACCTGGTGTAGCCTAGCTGATTAAGCCCAGATATACCAGGGAGTCCACACTCGGAATGGCCTCACTCCCAATATACCATTTGTAGTTAACTTTACTCCTACCCCTAGAGCACTGGAGGACTTTTGTTTTGGAGGGGTTAATGTTCAAAAAGTGAGTAAGTATAGTCAGCAAATTAATTCAGCAACCTCTGTAATCCCACCAGGGTGGCATCAAAGATGAGAAAGGCGTCTGAATACGACAACCAATATGGACTCCATTGGTCAATTGCAGGAGACACAAATACGGCAGATGTTAGATTCTTGCCAATATCTGAAGTAAAGGTTGAACAGGCAGGGTGCAAAAACGCAACTCTGCCCCTATAGTGCATGCTATAAGCAGGGGTGCCCATGTCATGTCTGGAAACAAGGCGTGCTGGCTTCATGGCACAATGGAGTCGAGGAGACGGCATTGAGCTGCTCTAGACCCACTGTCAAAATTTAATGAGCAACTGATGAGGAATCTGTAGAAGAAGAATCCAAACAAAGAACATTATTGGTAAGTAAATGTTTGCAATGTGATCACTCGTCAGAAGAATTTTTCTGTTTTGAATATTGCAAGTTAGCCAGGAGGAAATTTCAGAGGCACCACGTTTTTCTTGGAAGCAAGACTATGCATAGCAATGCAGGTTCGAATCCCGGCCTTGCGCTTAGAAATTGGTCCGTCGGTATTAAGCGCGATATAAGAGACAGTTTTATATATTATATTGATCCTAACCACGATTAACATTTGTAGAAAATATATATTATTTTTTTATTTTATTATTTAGGTTTTTCACAATGTAAAAACATCAAACTTTTGCAAACAATACAACAAAGGAACCCCCTTTTCCCTCCACCCCAATTCCCTCCCACTCCCCCTACTATTGGTGTCTTCTCTAACAAGGAAATCTAGCCCCGAAACCTTCGGTTGTCTGTCATTGAATGGTAATAAATGATGAGTTCTATGGCCGCCTGCCTCGCCGGTTCTTAGTTCTCTGCCTGCAGTCCAATTGCTGAGTAGTCTCCTGAGGGGTAGCTGCATCATCTCACACCCTGGTAACACGCCACCAGCCCCAATACCTCTGTCGTTCCACTCAACTCCACTCCGCTTAACGCACTCACATGATCTCATGGTGTTCTGCCCTTCCATGAAGCGCCGCCGTGATCATTTCCATGGTACAAATGTTCAACGCCACATTGACCCAGTCACTTTTACCTGGGGTCCGGGCATATTTCCATTTCATCGCCAGGCAGGCTTGCGCTGCGAGCAGCAAAGGAGCTGCCAACCCCCTCACCATGCTCAGTTCCCCCTCGATTTCCCCCATATCAAACAGGGTCACGAATGGCATTTTGTATCTGGGAACCCCATCCAGTTCCTTGATCCAACCCAACACTTCATCCCAAAACATCTTCACACAGGGGCATCCCCACCACATGTGCCAGGAGTCGGCTCTTTCCCTACATTGATGCCAGCACTCCAGGCTCACAGTCTGAACCATCTTTGAGAGCCTGATAGGGTCATATTGCCACCTATGTAGGAGCTTGATGTCATTCAGTTTATATTGGCTCGAGACCAATGTCTGAGATGCCCCCCTACACAATCTCAACCACAAATCTGTGTCTATTTCCCTCTCCATGTCGATTTCCCATCTCCGTCGCAGCTTCTCTGTGGACCCCTTCCCGGCAATCACCAGTTCTCTATACATGAGCTAAGGCCCTTAATTTCTGTTCGTTTATCCAAAAGCTTCTCAAAGGGAGTAAGGTTCCTCTGTATCCTATCTTTCCATTTCCCTCCTGTGATCACCCCTTTAAACTGAAGGTATGAGAAAGGCAGAGGGTGCGCCCAAGCCCAGCACCCCCTCCAATTCCGTCATAGTGACAAAGGTACCGTCCCTCCACAATTGGCACCTGCCTCAAACCACGCCTGAAATCTTTCCGGGTTTGGGATTTCATCCCGTATTTCTGGAGCCCACAAGTGGCTCAAAGGGGAGGGCCAAGTCGTCAAACCACGCATTTCTGAGCCCGTCTCCATGCTTCCCTTATTGTGCCCAGGATCGGGTGATTGCGAATTCTGCGGAGGAGTCTGCTTCTAGGCACCCACAGCCTTTCCCCCACTGTGGCGGGGAACAGCTGGAGATTGCCCAAACTGGCCCATTGGTACTCCCTCTACATTCTGAGATGTGGGATTAGCACCCGTAGTTGTACTGCTTTATAATAAAGTTTCATAGCCGGAAGCCCCACCACACCCCTGTCTTTTGGTAGAGTGAGAACCTCAAAGGATATTCTCGCCTTTTTCCCCTGCCATAGGAATTTCACCATAGCCACTTTTATCTCCTGGAAAAATGCTTCAGTAACACAGATTGGAAGCATTTGAAATGCATAGAGGAACCTCGGTAAGCACACCATCTTAAGGTTGTTGAGGTGTCTGAGCCACAAAATGGTCAATTTTCCCCATCTTTCAAGATCGGTCGAAACCTGGACAGGAGTGTGGGAAAATTGTCCTGAAAAAGGTCTCCCATGTCCATCGTGAGGTTAATCCCCAAGTATTTCAATGTACCCTGATTGACTATGTATCTCTTTGTCACCGTCCCTAACCAGCGGGAACAGGACCGATTTTGTCCTGTTCATCTTAAATCCGGAGAGGACTCTGAACTGTTCAATCAATCTGATTGCCCTGGGTATGGAGGTTAGGGGGTACTTCATATGCAAGAGCATGTTGTCAGCGTATAACGCTACCTTGTACTCCAATCCCCCCCACCGTGAATCCCTCTACACCTGCGCAAGAGGTTCCAGTGAAAGCGCAAAAAGGATTGGAGAAAGAGGGCAACCCTGTCTAAAGTGATCCAGTGGGAGAAACCCCCATTAACTGCCACGCATGCCTGGGGGGGACCCATAGACTACCATGATACCCCGTCTAAATCTAGGGTCCAAACCTACTTTGCCCAATACTGCCTTCAGTAATCCCCACTGAACCCTAGCAAAGGCTTTTTCTGCGTCATCCAAGAGGAGAACGAGGTCTCCACTCATACCTTGCACCTCATGGAGAAGATGTAAGGATTTCCTGAGTGTTTCTGCGCCCTGGCGTCCCTTTATGAAGCCCACTTGGTCCGTGTGGATCAATTGGGGCATGTGTCTCTAGTCTGGCTGCCAAAACTTGTGTATAAAACCTGGCATCAATATTCAGGAGGGAGAGAACTGCATCTTTGGGGGACCCTACCTACCTTTGGTATAACCGTGACGATAGCTCGGGAAAAGGTTTCCGGGGCTTCCCCCGACTCCAGAATATCATTGAATAATTCTACCATAAATGGGATGAGGTGGGTAAGAAAAGACTTGTAGAAGCCCGCTTTGAAGCAGTTTTCCACCGGGGCCTTCACCGTAGGAACCCTTGCCACTACCTTACTTCCGTTATTGGGGCTAACATTACCTCTGCGTCATCCGGGGAAAGACTGGAAGACTGGGCATATGAATTCCCTCCAAATAATTTATTTCTACTATGTCGGAATTAGCACCCGCTTTATATAGATCTTCATAAAAGGACGCAAGTGCCTCTTGGATCCCATCCCTCCCTTTGGCCTGCAGTGTTATATACCCCCCTCTATGGCCGACATCCACCGTTCAGCACACTGTCCCCTCAGTCTGGCGGCCAGTAATGCATCCGCCTTCTCTCCTTTTTTATAGAACCTTTGTTTCAGGAACTGGATTTTCCTGATAATTTGGCCTTCCTCAAGGAGTCGCAGTTCTTCTCGCTTCCCCCTAGCCTCCATGACCATTTCTTCCCTCTCCTCGGTGGTGTCCCTTACCCTCTTGTCTAACTGGGCGATTTCGGCCCACAGTCTGTTTTCAATTAGTTTGCGCACCAATTTTTTCCGAGCCCCTTCCCTGATCAGGATCCCACACCATGCCTCCTTGCCCGCCTCCCAGACCATTCTCCTAGAGACCTCCCCTGTGTTGTTTATTTTGAAAAATTCAACAATCTCTTTGGTCAAATCCTCATGGAACACTATCTTTCCATAGAGATTTGTTGCATCTCTGTTTAGACCCCCTGGAAACCATCCCTTGCCAGTTCAGGTCCACTAGTACCAGGTCGTGGTCTGACCACGAGATCGGGGAAATCTCCGAGCTCAACGCTTCCTCCATAGGCCCCTCGAGATGTACACATTATCAATTCTAGTAAAAGTACTGTGTGGGGCCGAGTAAAAGGTATACCCTCTCTCATCCGGGTGCAAGTACCGGCATATGTCACGCAGCCCATAGACTTCCAACATTTCCAAAACCGCTCTATACTCCTGCTTAGGCACATCTTCCCTCCCTCCCGGGTCTGTCTGTCTATCCTGACATCCGTCCACATATTGAAACTCCCCTCCCCACCACCACCAATATTATATGGCTGAGGCTTCAAGTATTATTTTGGGAAAGTTTTTAAAAGAAACCCCAGTTGCCCCTGATTTGGGCAATAGATTGTAGCAAGTGTGAACCCCGCCCTGTTTATAATCCCTGAGACCAGGAGAGCCATACCCTCTTCATCCTCCCAGACCTTTGTGGCCTCAATTCTTAGCCCTTTGCCTATAAGGATTCCAACCCCTGCCTTTCCTAGGGTGCCTGACACCCAATATTCCTGAACCAGTGCCCTGCCCAGGACCCTCCTTTCTTCTCCTCTAGCATATTTAGTCTCCTGAAGGAACGGCATATCAAAGCCGGCTGTCCGGAACTCCCTTACAACCAGGGATCTTTTTGTTGGCGAGTTCATCCCCTTTACATTCAGCGTCCCAACTCTCAGGAGACCTCCCCCCTTGTCACCTAGGACTGCAGTCATCCCACAATTTTCCCACGCCTAAATCCCTGTAGCGCTCTGAGTGGCCTGTGCGCATAACTCCATCTCTCCACGACCAGAAAACCCCACTTTGAGAAGATCTGTATCCCTCCCCATTCCAAACTAAACCCCCCCCCCCCCCCACACACCCCAATGAACCTTCTTTGGCACCCGATTCCCCCTGGTTAACATCACCAGGGTAAGATCAGACCACCGGTTGGAACCAGCTCCCCTCCGGTCCCGTACACACAAGATCTCTTAGCCTTTGAGCCCCCCCCTCCACCCACCATCTCCTTGGATACCTGGAGTCCCCGCCCAGCTCAAACTGCCGGTAAAGGAATCCCGCTTACCTCCACCTGGAACACTTGGCTGCTGCACTAGCACAACATTAACTGGTCACAACGGTGACCCATTTGGCAAACATCATCCCAATACACCCTCATGTAAATCTCACTGGTCCTTGGTACCCATCTTAGATGATTTTCTGAGTCAGGTGTCGGCCATTGGTGATATATTCAACTTCCTATATTTCCTGGAACCCGGGATAAGTCTTCTTCTGGGTCCCTTGATCAGCCACTGCCTGTCGACTTCCGTCATGTCTCCTTGATTCTTTGAAGTGTCTGCTTCACCGAGCATTTCCCCCTTGATTTTCTGAATGTCTTCCTCCGTCGTCAATCTCTATTTATGGCCATCCAATTCAAAAGTGAGTGAGACCGGGAACCCCCACCTGTACTGCACTCCTTTCTCATTTAGCCATTTGGTCAGGGGCGAGCACATTCTCCGCTTGGTCGGGTCAAGGAGGACAGATCCTGAAAGATCGTAACTCTGGATGTGCCGTATGTGACTGGACCTCTCAGCCTTGCTTTTTTGAGAATCTTCACTTTGTCAGCATAGTTATGGAACTTGGCAAGGACCGACCTCGCGCCTCCCGGAGCCCCACCTGCACATTGAATTTTCTCTATCTTGGCTTAATCAATGGTGTCGTCCTCGAAGACCAATTTTGTGACCTCATGTAACGCTCTGCAGGTCAAGCTCCGTTTCCACCTCTTGCTCCAGTATACAAAAAATTCTGTGGTTGTTCGGCCTTTCACAATTTTCCAGATCATCCATCTTCATCTTGACCACCTCCTCGCGCCTCCCCATCTCTAATACACATGTCCATTTGGGTCTATAGTGTTTCGATGGAGGATTGATTGTGCTCGACCTCTTCAAGTCTCTCCTCCATTTTGTCAATTTGTTGGGTGATTCTATCCACCCTGCTCCCAATGTCCGCCCATATGTTTCTAATTTCTTCCATTAATGTGGCGACATCCTTCGTGGTGGCTGCAAATTCCTCCAGAGCGGTAGCCATGCTGGGCTGCGCTATGTCCCCATCTCCCAGACCACTCGCTGTATACTTGTAGGCGGCCAGCTTCAATTTCGCCTCCAGGCACCTCTTTGCTGCCCCCAACAGTTCCCCTATGGGATGTCCACCTGTGTTCAGTGGGCGCCGGTGGTTGGTACTCTCCTCGAGGTCTTCTCCTTAGAAATGCCCTAAGGTCAGGGGACGTCCCCTAAACCTGCAGACCGGGAGGCAGCCACACGCCCTGGATCGGTGGTCCACACTCACAAGCCTGGCCCAGCCCTTCTTCTCCCCTGCAGAAGGGCAAAGAGGGCCCTCGCCATGAACAAACTGCTCACGTCCCCCTGCCAGGAGTATAGGGGGAGTATTCTTTTGAATTCTTCTTCATGGCTGCCCTGTATCCTCTCACCACAGGTGGAGTGCAGATGCGGGTGTAGAGGCCCCAGGGATGGTTGGGGATCCCCCCCTCTCTCCCTTTGTCCTCTGAGTCCCACCTTCACCTACTCAGGGTCCCCCATGTTGCTTCTGTCCGTCTCCGACACCACAGCCTGCGTCGGCTGATCACTCTCTGCTTTTGGCTTGTGTTGGGTTCAGGGCCACCCGATGGACGGCCCTATCTCTCAACTCGTATCACATAGAGGTACTCCAAAGCTGCTGGTCCTCTGGGGCTGATATTAAGCTCCTTCTCCAGCACACCACCTACACAAGGAGTCCACTTGTTGGTAGCCCTAAGAGCCGGCAGTTCTTTATATTATTTGGGGCTAACACTCCTCATCACTCCAAGCGCATCGGGAAGGGGTGCCTGTTGAGCTTCCCCCAGTTCATTGAGCTTACCAGTCTACAGTGACTTGCAGGCTCAACACAGTGCGCTTGGTTTTAGACACCAAGCACGCTCCTTCTGTCTCCCAGCTCTCTGTCACCCTGGGGGGCACACAACCCTAAAAAAAAAAAAGAGAAGGGCCCCCCCCCCTCTGGCCTCAAGAGTCGACCCCAGACTGGTTTCACTCACCAGGCTTCACCTCTCCTCTTTAGTTTTAGGGCATGAGGAGATTCATTCCTTACCAACACTTGTTGAGTCTGTGTCTGTGGTAGGACCAGAAACTTTTAATCCTCAGTCACTTGTTTGTCCTCCGTTATCATATGCAGGACCTTCTGTTTACAGTGTGGCTGTCCTAATTAAAACAACGTGCCGTATACAGCTAGAGTGATATCTCCCTACAGCCTGAGTTAAGCTTATTGCACACTTTCAGTTAGTTAATGACATTCACTGCCGTGGGTCTTCCTTTCAGGATGGCACTGCACCTCTGCTGTGTTTCCCGAGTGGGTGTGGGGGGGGTGCTGGACCTACTGGTATAGACACGCCACCTGAAGTAGAATTCAACAAACCTGACCCAGCTGATCATGCAGACTCAGCATATAGAAATATTATGAATAGGGTGGTAGATTTCATAGGGTGGAACAGAAATTCACCCACCTACAAACAGGATGACTTGACAGACATTCTCAGTCAAGGTCCTCCAAAGGATCCTGTTGTTCCTTTTCACACAGCACTTCAGAAGAAGGTTATGGCTGCATCGGAAACCCCAGAATCTGGACTAGCGGTGAACAAAAATGTTCCTAGGAAATATAGACCTCCTTCCTCTGACCCTGACTATTTAGCTAAGCAGCCTACACCTGAGTGTAGTCCAGGAAGCTACATCCACTATCTGCATATCCTTCTATTTCCCCAGATAGGGACGATAAGAGAATTGATGTCTGGTCTCGCAAGATTTTTTTGTTCGAGCAGTATGGCTTTAAAACCAACAAATGTGACTTGCACACTTGCAAGATTCACATACACCCTGTGGGATTGTATTAGTGCGGCCGCTGAACATATTCCTGAGGGAAAGGGACGAGACGGCTTCCTTGTGATTGTGAAAGATGGAAAGAAGGCTATGGAGGAATGCCTTCAATCAGGACTAGACACTACTGACAGATTCAGCAGGTCCATGGCATGTAGCCCAGTTCTATGCAGGTTTGCGTGGCTGAGAAAGTCAGGCTTTGCACCAGTTGCGCAGGCCAGACAGCTTGAGGTTGTTCAGCAGCAAGGCGGATGAAAGTTTGGAGAAGCTGCAGACCTCTAAGACGCCACCAAAGTCACTTAGTGCCTCAGCAACACTCCTACTCAGGCTCTTCCTGGAGTGGTCAACCTTTTCATTTTTATTCCTCATTTGGAAGAGGAAAAGGACAGGCTAGTCAAAGAGGACAAAGAAAATGTCCTAGGGGTGGACGAGGAAAGGGTGCTAGATCAGCACCAGCAGCGGCATCTGTCCCCTCAGCCGCGACTGCAGCCGCCGCAAAGCTACTCTGAGGCCTTGACCCACAAAACCCCGGTGGGAGGCAGGATCACTCAGCATCTGACCGAATGGCGGGGCATTACTTCAGATGCTTCGGCACTGGAAACGGTGACTCAAGGTTACTCCCTTACTTTTCAGAAAAGACCTCAAGACCAAGCCACTGGGATACAACTCTGTCAAAATTCCAGATCCGCTCCTGTTGCCGGAAATGTTTATCCTGCTAGAGAAAGGTGCAATAGAACATGTACCTGTAGCAGAGCGGAACAAGGGTTGGTATTCCCCATACTTCCTCATCACAAAGAAGGATGGAGGATTGAGACCTATCTTGGACTTAAGAAACTTGAACAAGTTCCTCAGGAAGGACAAGTTCAAGATGGTAACGCTTTCTCAGATTCTTTAAGCTCTCCAACTCCAGGACTGGTTGGTATCATTGGACCTTCAGGATGCGTACTTTCATGTGCCAATACATCTCAAGCACAGGAAGTACCTGAGGTTCGTGATTGGCAGTTCTTACTATCAGTTTTGACTTCTGCCATTCGGGTTGACCTCCGCCCTGAGGGTTTTCACCCAGCTGATGGCTGTAGTGGCAGCGAGTCTCAGGAGAGGTGGTATACATGTCTACCCTTACCTGGACGATTGGTTAATCAGAGCACGTTCACCCAAACAGGCCCAGAAGCATCTGAACATGACCGCCACTTCTTACACAGACTGGGCTTCTCCCTCAATTACAAGAAGTCAAATATGATACCATTCCAAAAACTCCAATTCATCGCAGCAGTCCTGGATACTTCCTCAAGCAATGCCTCGCTTCCCGAGGGGAGAGCTCATCACATTCTACAGATGGTAACAAAGTTCCAGAATGCCCAGCATCTGCCGGCCTTCGATTCTCTAAGGTTGCTCGGCCTCATGGCATCCTGCATTTTTCTGGTGCCAGCGGCCAGATTGAGAATGAGATCCCTTCAATGGTCCCTCAGGACTCAATGGTCCCAATTTCCGAGTAATATGTCAGATCTTATGCAAGTTCCGGCCAGGGTGGCTCAAGATCTTCTATGGTGGGCCTGCAAGGACAATATTCTCAAGGGACAATCTTTTTGGCAACCATGTCCGGAGATCACAGTAGTGATGGACGCCTCACTGACAGGGTGGGGAGCCCACACCAACGATCTGACAGTCAGCAGTCGTTGCTCTCTATCGGAGTCCAAACTACACATCAACCTTTTGGAGCTGAGGGCAATCAGACTAGCGCTGAAGGCCTTTCTGTCCTCTGTATGGGGAAAGAATGTCCTGATAATGACGGAGAACACAGTGGCCATGTACTACCTCAACAAGAGAGGAGGCGTAGGGCCACTACCACTGTGCAGAGAGGCAATGCAGCTCTGGCTCTGGGCAATGCAAGAAGGAATCTCTCTGTCGGCAGTTCACCTAGCCTAAGAGCAGGACACAACGGCGGATGCTCTGAGCAGGCAGAGCACAGTGTCCTTCAAGAGATCTTCACCCTTTGGGGAACCCCACAAGTGAATCTGTTTGCAACCAGTGTGAACTGTACTGCTCAAGGGAATTTCCTCCAAGAGGAGCTATAGGGGACGCGTTCGTAGTGGACAGGGAATTTCCACAGAGGATCTTCTCTCGCAAGAGAAAGGTTGGGTTCTCCATCCAGAGGTCAAGACACTCAGGCGTGGTTTCTGAGAGGCTGAGATATAAGGATTGGTGCCTCCCGGACGATTTAATGAAGATGCTTTCGGCCAGAAGGCCAGCAACAAAATCTTTGTAACGGTGTTGTTGGAACAAGTTCAGTAACTGGTGCAAAGATAAGAATGTGGATCCATTCCTATGTGGTACACCTATGGTACTTTTTTTCCTATTACATTTGGCCAATTGAGGCCTCCAGATTGATACAATAAAGGGATACTTGGCTGCGCTTTCTATTTTTAAGCGCTCCTCAGAAGAGGGATCTTACTTTAAAATTCCATTGATTGTGCAATTCTTAAAGGGTCTCACTAGTGTGTACCCTCCAGTCCCATTTCAAGTCCCTGTTTGGAATCTAAATTTAGTATTAAAATTCCTTACATGTATTCCTTTCAAGCCTTTGCATTCTTGTCCGCTAAGGCTACTCACTTTGAAGACAATTCTACTAGTTGCTATTACATCAGCTCGAAGGGTGAGTGAGTTACAGGCTCTCTCGTAAGCCTCCTCACACCATCTTCCATAAAGACAGTTATACTTGAAGTCAAACCTTAATTTCTACCAAAAATAGTCTGACTTTCACTTGTCTCAATAGATCACATTGCCATCTTTCGAATGGATTGTGTCCTTCCACGTAGTCCTCATCTTGTGATAATTCGTTATCTCCAGCTTCGCTGCTTCGGAAAAAAAAAAAAAATTCTCGGCAGAGGGCGCTGTGCTCGAGGTTGTGGCGTCGATTGTCCCTCGACGGACTCCGTACTCTGTCAACGTCACCAATGGTATAAATAGCTCGAGCCGCGCCCATTGCTTCAGTTCCGTTTTTCCGATCGCTTCGCTATTGAGAACAGCACGCTTCTATTTTCTGTGAAGAAAATGTCGTCATCTTCAACTCCTTCGACACCCAAGACGGGGTTCAAGAAGTGTGTAGATTGTGGATCTAAAATGTCGATCACCGATCCTCACCGGATTTGTCTCTGGTGTCTCGGTTCCAGTCCCCCGAACCGACGACTGCGGGTCCTGTCGATCCATGACCGAGAAAGCTCTTTGTGAGAGGAGAGGTAAACTGTCGGTGTGGAGGGAAGCCTCTAAGAAGGCTATGTCAAAAAGACATAAGAAAGCGACTGATTAGAAGGAATCGGATCGCCATAGGCACTCAAAGAGATCTCGATCTAGGAGTAGATCGAGACACTCTTCGTCATCTAAAAAAATGAAGAGGAGACATAGATCTCCCTCATCACCATCATCTTCTTCAGAGTCGACCGAAGAAATTCGATGTCCGACCAAATCGGATTCTCACAGTAAGTGGGAAGAATTCTGCAAAAAGATGATGGAGGTTTTCGAGAACGCGGCCTGACCCCCTCGAAAGACCCTCGAAAAGGCCATACCCCTAAAGTCGCTCCATTGGACGACAAAGGGAAGTCCAATGGAAGACTACCATGGCAAAGACCAGTAGCGTCGAGGAATCTAAAAGAACTCGAGTTGACGTAAATCCGTCGAAGACTCTTCGAGAGTCGAGCACTTCTCCAGTGCCATGCAAAAAACACAAGTCGTCGAAGACTTCGGCGACGCCCTCGGCATCGATAATTTCGACTCCAAAACCAAAGACATCCTCGACGCCAGTATCAAAGTCATCTTCAAAGTCTTCGAAGATCCCTTCGACAATTTCGAAGGATTTATCAATTCCTTAGACGCAGACAGTAGAGGAAGAAAGGAGATTCACTCCATTGCCCAGATCAGACTTTTTTGAATCCATGTCAGCAATTTATGAAGAATCTGCTTCAGAAGAGGACGAAGTTACTCCTTTTGGAGTTTCTTATGGTACAAGACAAGTTCCTGAGGAACTTTTTGATCAGGAATCTAGAATGAGAGACCTGAGTGATACTCTACATTCTGCCAGTGGAATTGACACATCCCCAGAATTAGAGTTCGCCAGACCTGATCCTGCAGAGCATGCAGATGCTGGGTACAGGGGTCTTATGACCAGGGTAATTGAGTATATGGTTTGGGGTAATACTTCACCCATTTTTGAACAAGATGACATGACGGATATAATCATCAAGGGACCTCAGAAAGATCCTGTTCTTGTTCTCCCTTTCCACAAGGCCCTTCCAAGGACTGTGGAGAAAAACTGGGAGAAACCAGAGAGTATTGCTGCTGCAGATAGCACTTTTCCAAAAACATTTAGGCCAGCTGGAACGGATCCTGAATATTTGAATAAACATCCGACTCCAGAGAGTTTAGTCATTCAGGCAGCATCCACTTCAAAACAAACTGCTTATCCAACTATCCCTCCAGATAGAGAGGATAAAAAAGTTGATGCCTGGGCACGTAAAGTTTTCACGTCAGGCAGTATGGCACTTAAGTCGGCAAATGTCACCTGTACCCTAGCCAGGTTTACCCATACCCTGTGGGACTGTATTTCGGCAGCGGCTGATCATATTCTGGAAGGGAAGGCTTCCTGAATATAGTCAAAGACGGGAAGGAGGCAATGGGAGAATGTCTCCCGTCTGGACTGGATACTGCTGATAGTATCAGTAGATCCATGGATGCAAGCGTTGTGCTACGCAGATTTGCGTGGTTGAGGAAGTCGGGGGTTTGCACCAGACATGCAAGCTAGACTCCTCAACATGCCCTTTGATGGCTCGAGACTCTTTGGCAGAAAGGCTGATGAAAGCCTAGAAAAACTTCAGACCTCGAAAGTGGCAGCTAAATCACTTAGCGCCTCTTTGCGGCAGCCTCTAAAACCCTATTCTGGCTCATCTTCCTGGAGGGGTCGTTCTTTTCGATACTATTCCTCTTTTGGTAGAGGAAGAGGACAGGCTTCTCAAAGGGGCAAAAGAAACTTCACTTGTCGAGCACGTGGAAGAGGTGCAAAATCAGCCTCAGGAGCGGCATCTGTACACTCAGCCACTCCTGCAGCCGCCTCCAAATCCCTCTGAGACCTTGTTACACAAAACACCAGTGGGAGGCAGGATCTCTCAACATCTGAAGGAATGGCGGGGCATTACCTCAGATGCTTGGGCACTGGAAACAGTAGCCCAAGGTTACTGTCTTCCTTTTCTAAAAAGGCCTCAGAATCATCCACTGGGAGCCAACTCCGCCAAAATTCCAGACCCGGTCCTGTTGCAGGAAATTGTATCCCTGCTAAAGAAAGGTGCCATAGAACTGGTACCTGTAGCGGAGAGGAACAGGGGTTGGTACTCCCCATATTTTCTCATCCCAAAAAAGGACGGAGGACTGAGACCCATCTTGGACTTGAGAAACTTGAACAGGTTCAAGATGGTGACTCTTTCTCAGATCCTTCAGGCTCTCCTGAGGTTCGCGATTGGCAATTCTCATTATCAATTTCGAGTTCTGCCATTCGGGTTGACCTCTGCCCGAGGGTTTTCACCAAACTGTTGGCGTTGTGGCAGCAAGTCTCAGGAGATGGGGCATTCACATCTACCCCTACCTGGACGATTGGTTGATCAGAGCAAGTTCTCCAGAACAAGCTCAGGAACATCTTTCGATCACCTACCACTTCCTCCACAAATTGTGCTTCTCTCCTCAATTTCAAGAACTCCCACTTGATACCATCCCAGAAGCTCCAGTTTATCGGAGCAGTCTTGGACACTTCCTCGGGAAAAGCCTCGCCTCCCGAGGTGAGAGCTCTCCACATCCAGCAGATGGTAACAAAATTCCAGAATGCCCAACGTCTACCGGCCTTTGATTTTCTCAGGTTGCTCGGCCTCATGGCATCCTGCATTTTCCTAGTACCAGAGACCAGGTTGAGAATGAGATCCCTTCAATGGGCACTCAGAACTGAGTGGTCCCAGTTCTCAGGGAATATGTCGGATCTTCTGCAAGTCCCGAGCGCAGTTGCTCAGGATCTTCTATGGTGGGCTTGCAACAACAACATTCTCAAGGGAGAGTCTTTTTGGCAACCATGGCCGGAGATAACAGTAGTGACGGACGCCTCACTCACGGGGTGGGGAGCACACACCAACGATCTGACAATCATCGGTCGTTGGCCTCCATCGGAGTTCAAACTACACATCAACCTTTTGGAGCTGAGGGCAATCAGACTAGCTCTGAAGGCCTTTCTGCCCTCTGTACAGGGAAAGAATGTCCTGATAATGACGGACAACACGGTGGCCATGTACTACCTCAACAAAAGAGGAGGAGTTGGGTCACTACCACTGTGCAGAGAGGCAATGCAGCTATGGTTCTGGGCAATACTAGAAGGAATCTCTCTATGGGCAATTTACCTAGCCGGAGAGAAGAACACGGCGGCAGACGCTCTGAGCAGGCAGAGCACGGTCTCTCGCGAGTGGGAGATAGCTCAGGAAGTCCTTCTGGTGATTTTGCCCTTTGGGGAACCCCTCAAGTGGATCTGTTCGCCACCGCGATCAACCGGAAGTGCGATCAGTACTGCTCAAGGGAATTTCCTCAAAGAGGAGCTCTGGGAGACGCATTTGTAGTGGAAGTTTCCACTGCTGTACGCGTTTCCCCCAGTCCCCGTGATTCCTCAAGTAATCAGGAGGTTGAGAAAGTTCAGGAAAACCATGATCCTAATTGCCCCGGATTGGGCCAGGAGGACGTGGTACCCGGACCTTCTGGACATGTCCATCTGCCCTCCAATACGTCTTCCGCAAAGAGAGGATCTTCTCTCGCAAGAGGAAGGTCGGGTTCTCCATCCAGAGGTCAAGACACTTGTAACGCTCACCTGGCTCCCACGGAGGCACTGGTCCAGTCCGGTCTGAGTTGCTGTGGCCTCTTCAAGCGTGATGCGCAGAATTCGGACCACAGATTGAACAGGACCCCCAAATCTTGCTTGTCTGGCCCGTAGGAATATCCTTCTGCAGATGAGAAAGGGGATTAACTGTCTGCTGAATAGTGTGCTTGCTACCCCTTTTCCCCCTTCGTTCTCCTCTGACTTCCTCCAAAACCCCCCGGTTTAAGCTCACCTTATGGTTTGGAAGGATGAACTCTCCATCCTGCTTCTGGTGCAGGGGCGCGCGTTCGTCCAGTTACTTCACTGGTTTTCAGAATGGCGCTGGCAAATCCACTTGACTTTTCTGAGCGATACACCGTAAGTATGAAGATGCTAAAGTTCAAGTGTGAGCCTCCTTTTATGTTGTTTCTCCTAACCTGTGATCTGTCCTTTATTTCAGGTGCAGAACCAAGGCGATGCGTTGAGGGGTTAAATTGCCGGTGGTAAAATCAGGTGAGTTAGTGATGAGGGCCACCCCTCTAAATGTCTTTATAATTCCCCAGTAATGTCTTTTGTCCTTTCCCCATAGGCGCCGGGGTGCGGTACCTGCCAAAGATGCGGCGCCGACCTGAGATGTGGAATGGTTCACCAAGAAAAGCCGGTAAGTAATATGGCTGAAAATTCGGCCTTCCTCTTGTGTTCCCTTGCTCACCTTTTGTCTCTTCTTCTCTCCCCTAGGTGCAGAAATGTGGCGACTGGTGCTGAGAGGCGCGATGGAGCCGGGCGGCGTCTCGGGAACAGGTGAGTGAAGCGCGGCGCTGCAGCGAGCAACGCGGTGCTTTTAAATGGAAGTCCTCCTTCAGGAATGCTGGCGTGAAGATTCCGGATGCAGGTAAGAAGGTTGAATAAGTTCTTGGTTTTCACCTTTCTCTTCTCTTCTTTCCTTACAGGTGTTCCAGGTTCGAGGCGGGCGTGGCTGGAGTCCAGGTGCAGGAGCTGACACGGTGAGCGTTCAGCTGCTGGGATGCAGAACAACGCGAAGCACGTGTGGCTGTCCGGGTGTGGCTTAAATAGCCTTGGAAGAAGTTCCAGGTGAGTATTCTTCCACAGCCCCACCCAAGTAACAAAATAGTTCCTTCAGAAAAATAGTCCCTCCTAAGCCTCATTTGGCTTGGTTCTTCATGCAGCATGGTCTGCATCAGGTGAGTGTGCAGCATGGTCTGCTTCAGGTAAGTGCACCAAACACTTCCCCTTATGAGCCTGGCGCCTATGGCGCCAGGACTGATGTCCAACATGAGCCTGGCGCCAACGGCGCCAGGACAGAGTCCAAAGAGCCCTTATAAAGGGCCGCTGGGCTTTTACCCGGGGGCGTGATGCCTGCTCCCGGGGGTGCTGGGCCTGGCCTGGTACTCCGGGGGTAGGCATCATGACAACACTCAACCTTCACGCATGGTTTCTGAGAGGTTGAGATACAAGATTGGGATCTTCCGGATGACGTAATGGAAATCTTGCTTTCGGCCAGAAGACCAGCAACAAAATCTTTGTACCGATGTCGCTGGAACAGGTTTAGTAACTGGTGCAAAGACAAGGATGTGGACCCTTTTCAGTGTGGCACCCCAATGGTGCATTCTTTTCTATTACATCTAGCTAATCTGTGGCTCCAGATAGGAACAATCAAAGGATACCTTGCTACGCTGTCCATTTTCAAGCGTTCCTCGGAAGAGGTTTCATATTTCAAAATACCGTTAATCATTCAATTCTTAAAAGGGCTTACTAATGTATACCCTCCAGTACCATTTCATGTACCAACTTGGGATTTAAATTTAGTACTAAATTTCTTGACTTGCATACCTTTTGAGCCTCTGCATTCATGTCCATTGAGGCTTTTAACTCTAAAAACTGTCCTTCTTGTGGCCCTATCATCAGCCCGCAGGGTTAGTGAACTTCAGGCTCTCTCATGCAAACCACCATATACTATTTTTTATAAGGATAAGGTAGTCCTTAAAGTTAAACCTTCGTTCTTACCAAAAGTAGTCTCGGACTTCCGTTTGTCACAAAAAATAGTACTACCAACTTTCTATCCTCCTCCTCCTCATCTGGGCAAGGAAGAGGAGAGATTACATTGACTAGATCCCAAGAGGGCTCTTAGGTTTTACATCTCAAGGATGGCTAAATTGAGACAAGATGACCAACTATTCGTGGGTTATACTGGTCATAAATTAGTCTTATCTGTAACAAAACAGACCATTTCCCGCTGGATCCTATTAGCCATAGTTGAATGCTACAGATTAGCGGGAAAAGAACCACCAGATGGGCTTCGTGCCCATTCTACAAGGGGAATGGCTACTTCTGCGGCTCTAAAGAGGGAAGCCCGGCAGCAGATATTTGTGCAGCTGCAACCTGGAAAACAATGCATACTTTTGTTAAACATTATTGTTTGGATACTGCCTCCTCTAATGAGGGTTTATTTGCCAAGGCAGTTCTGCATTCTGTCCACGAAAACTGAAATTAGTACTCCCGCCTCCAAAATTGCTACTGCTATGGGAGCCTATCACAAGATGAGGAATACGTGGGAGGACACAATACATTCGAAGAACAAGTTACTTACCAACTGTAACGTTCTTTCGACTGGATGTTCCTCCCACGTATTCCTCATCGACCCTCCCATCCTACCCCACAGTACAGTTTACGTTTTCTTACACTTTCCTCTCACGAAGAATGTATCGGTCATGGGGCACACCTGGGTGTTCCTCCTATATGTTTCATCGAAAAAACAGAACTGAAGCAACAGCGCAGCTCGAGCTATTTATACCATTGGCGACGTCGACTGAGTACGGAGTCCGTCGAGGGACAATCAACGTCACGACCTCGAGCACAGCGCCCCCTGGCGAGAAATTTTTTGCCGAAGCAGCAAAGCTGAAGATAACGAATTATCACAAGATGAGGAATACGTGGGAGGAACATCCAGTCGAAAGAATGTTACAGTTGGTAAGTAACTTGTTCTTCTATCCTCCCCCCTCCCCTCATGCAAATAAGGAGGAAGAAAGACTCCACAGGCCGGACCCAAAAAAGGCTCTCAGCTTTTATAGTTCTAGACTGGCAAAATTTCAGCAAAGTGACCAGCTTTTCATTGGATACACCGGCCACAAATTGGGCCTGGCAGTAACGAAACTGACCTCATCCAGATGGATAATTTTAGCAATTGGAGAGTGTTACAAGCTCGCAGGTAAAGAACCTCCAGATGGGCTAAGGGCTCATTCCACTAGGGGCATGGCAACTTCGACGGGTCTTCATAGGGGTGTCCCGGTGCAAGATATTTGTGCAGTGGCCACCTGGTCGTCAATGCACACTTTTGTGAAACACTATTGTTTAGATTTAACCTGAGTCCAAGGGGGTCTTTTTGCTAAGGCCGTTCTACATACGGTCCATGAGTAAAATAAATTAGTACTCCCTCTTCCAAATTTTCACTGCTTTAGGAGTCGATCTAAGATGAGGAATACGTGGGAGGATACAATCCATTCGAAGAACAAGTTACTTACCAATCGTAACATTCTTTCTATTGGATGTACCTCCCACGTATTCCTCATCGACCCTCCCAACCTACCCCACCATACAATTTATGTATTTTACACTCAATGTTCCTTGAGAGCTTACGGTCTAAGGGTACTACGGCAGCCCTCGAGGGACATAGACGCCACGACATCGAGCACAGCGTCCTCTGGTGTGGATTTTTTTTTTTTCCGAAGCAGCAAAGCTGATGATACGAATATCTAAGATGAGGAATACATGGGAGGAACATACAATCAAAAGAACGTTACATTTGGTAAGTAACTCATTCTTCCATGGCACCCTTCAACAGCAGGGCTCACAGTTCTTCCTGGAGCTCCTCTTCCGGTTGGCAAAGAGGGGGTTTGAGTCTATCCAGAGGTTTCCTTAAGAAGGGTAGACAATAACCCCATCGCACAAGCTCCAGGGCCCAGGCGTCGGAGGTAATCTCCCGCCATTGGGTACAAAGCTCTGACAGCCGTCCACCAATCGGTAAGCTGTGGGAGGGGAAAATCGAAGCGATTTTTGAGGGTGGAGCCGCCACTGCATGCTAGCCTCTGGAAGCCCCCCAGCTCCTTCCGGAGCATGAGAAACGCTTCTGCCCCTTGCTTGCGGGAGCTGCGCCTTCCTTCCCCAAGGCACATACCGCCTGTAGTCCCTTAACCTAGAGGCACAGCTGAAGGCAGGCTTGGCTGGCTGCGCTGCTAGGCCCAGCGATTTTGTGGCAATCTTCGACAACTTGAACATTTCTAGGCGGGAGTCGGCCTTTGGACTGAAAAGGAATTTGCCCTCAAAGGGCATGTCCAGTAACTAATTTTGTACCTTTGTCGAAGAGCCTGAAGAATGTAGGTAGGCCTGTCTCCTCAGTTCCACAGCCAATTGCATTGAATGGCCAACGCAGTCACCATGCCCAGGACCGTTTGCAGTGACTGCCTGGCCATCTCCTTCCCATCTTCCTGCTGTATGAATCTATCTTGCAGCTCCCCTGCAGGGATATATTGGGTTGCCAGTCAATTCATACCCCTGGACTGCAACTGCCGCAGCATGTTGCCCCAAAGTGTCTACCACTGTGTCCACTAGCGATCTAAATTTGTTGTGAGCCTGTTTTAATTCTACATCTGGGGATGTATCCAGCCTGTTAGCGTCATGCAGTCCCTGTACCAAAGCCAGGAGGTCTGCCTGGTCATCAAAATAGTTTACACCAGGATCCCCACTGAAGATGGACACCATGGAGCTGAAGAAATCGGTCCGGGAAACTGGTACAAAGGAACGGTCGCCTATGGTCGGCTTCTATCAATGGCAACAGGGTGGCTGTTGAGTGAGGCCTGTGCACCGAAATGTGCGTCGGGAACACCTGAACCCTGAGGCTCACAGGAAGCCCCCTGCTTCGAGGGTTTCGGTGCCTTTTTCGACACAGAGCCCGAAGTCTCCTCTGACGCTGATTGCGTTTGTGAATGGGGTCGGGACCACCGAGCGCTGCTGTAGCCACGGGGGCCTACTGCTTTGGTGGCATAACTGCACCTACAGCTGCCTGTTTTTGAAATATTGCAAACATCTGCAATTTAATTTCTTCCCACTCGTGTCAAGTATTTGGCCCAGCCGATGACTAACCGCTCTCTGATGAAGTCTAAATCGCTTCGTGGTGCCTCTTCATATAGGAAGATGACGAGCGAAAAGTGGCTCCACGAGTGAGACAGCTTCTTCATTTTGTGTCAATGTCTTTCTTTTTCGGTGGGGGGCCCCTCTGTGTCGACCTCAGAAGACGGAACGGTCGACTCTGAAGGTGATTTGGCGGTGGTCGGGCCCTCACGCATACAACGTGCACCCCTCAGTGTCGTGGCTCGTGCCGATGCACCACACACAGATGTTGTGTGGGTTGGTCACCAACATCTTAGAGTCGTTGTCAGTGCACTGTTTAATTCCTGAAATCCGAAGCGCGGATATATCGTGGTCAAGAAAATACAAATTCAATGTATTGCTTTTCTCCCACAGATTCCTCATCTGATAGATATGCTCATCCAGCTCTGCTACGCGGAATTGTTTTTTGACAAGGGGTGTTGCGGACCTCGACTCGGCCGTCGATCCGTCTTGCTCGATAGTTGGCTCCGGTAGCGACTGTAACGCTTACCTGAACTCTGCGGCGACACGCACACAGAACTCTTTCCCATGGCTCTTCATAGCTAGCGATGTATCAATTCTCTAAAAACCTCTTCAATGCTGTGACAATTTCGTAATAATGACACACAGAAAAGATCCTTAGTGTGGAATTTGATATTGCAGAGCAGGAAGTGAAAATAGCACTATTGTGACGGGGAATACCAATGAAACTATGAGGAAGAGAACTATGATGGAGCCAGAGCACCAGTTACTATGGTTTTAAGAATGAATGGCTTGGAATTCCTAATGAGTTAAAAAGGTGGCTAACTCAAATAAACATATGTGACCTGGATAGAGTTAACTGAGAGGCTACTGTAATAACTTTTCTATTTTACTAGCAAGCGTAACGGGAAACACACACATATTCCTCCGAGCTGCTCTAATGTGGAATTTATCAAGGCTAAACAGCTACCTCATAACCCAGCGGAGCCCTACCATATGTTTTCGAAGCAAGGAGGCTGAATTTGCTGTGATTGGGAAAGGTGCACGTTTGCATGAGAAATGTTGAATGTAACGCGTGTACTGTGGACACGTTCACCGCACTACGAGGATGTTAAATAACTCAAAAGAAGCGCATAACAACTATTTATTTACAATGGAACTACAACAGCATAACAAACTATGAGGGCAATGATACTTGCTACGAAAGGCGTCTGACAGGAATGAAGCGTTCTGAAGGAGCAACACTTGCTGTGACTAAAAAATGGAATTTATATGAATGAAATTCCGTGACCGGACTTGGTGACCTACAGTGAGCGGGAATTCTAAAGTGAATCGCTGTATGAGAACCTTGAAACAGTTTTGGAATTAATATTACGGACTGGACTAGAGCTTTGACAGGACAGCGGTAAGCGTTAACTGCAAGGCAGAAAAGATGCAAAGCGTGGAGCACACACTCGGAGGGGCTTAAATAGGAACTGAGCGCAAACAACTAGACAAGCACAAACAATCAGGAGAACAACTAGACGGCCATGTTGGAAGTCAGGAAGTAACTATCTATGCCTACCCACTACACTGTGTTGCTTACCCACCATTCAGCAATGGTAAGCAGGTGACCAGTTCTTTTTGGGGGCTATTCTAGGAACCTTCTCATTGCATTGATCATGACAGTGATGTCCGGCATTTTATATATATATATATATATATATATATATATATATATATATATATATATATATATATATATATATATATATATATATATATATATATATATATATATATACACCACGTCACTTGCACGATGCTTCTGGAACACGACATCAAGTCTTTCATTCAGTGTTTTTGACAAAAAAGTTTTAAAGTCATTTTCCTCGACCTCAATGTCCTCTCGCTGGTTTTCAGGCTTCAAGTGGTGCACCGACTGCCATTCCAAAATGTTGTTGACCGACTCACACGACATTTGTGATGGTCTCTGGTCTCTGGATGCTGATCATGACAGAGCGATGTGTGTCGTTCTCCAAAATGCCGCGTAATCTATCCGTGAGCGGGCTGCCAAACTTGGTTTGGGCCGTCCGTCCCCAAAATCTCCGACACAGTCGCTCATCTGGTCTTCTGACACTAATGGGCCCAGAAGGAGAAGGAGAGAGGACAAAGCATCGGCAAAAAACAAAAAGCGGTCATACTCGAGGAGTCAGTCTTCCTCGTCCTCATTGCGTAAAAAGAAGACATCCTCATCGACAAAAGTCCAGCTCGTGGCCGGAAAATGGTAAGACCTCCGCTGGGCCGACCACTTGAGAAGAGTGGGACAGTTTTAAAAAAAGAAATGCTTGGGATGTTTAAAAATCAGGCGAACAGCAAACCTCGGCAGCGAAAGCGGCACTCGGTACGCCGACCCTACGCCCGCCAAACTGCCACCTCGATCGATGTTGGAGAGACCTTCGGTGCTTAAAACATTAATGGCTGCTCCATCTCTTGAGCGTCGACAGGCTGGCATCCCGACGTCGCATCATTACTCAAGCCTTGATCGACGCTGTTGGCCGGTCCATCAGCGTCAAAGGAAAAACCTTTGGCGCTGACTGTCAGCGATGGATCTTTCGTTCTGCTCTCCAGGTCAGGGTGGTTCTTCGGCGTCGACCAGGACACTGATTCGATGCATACAGGGTCGGGAGATGTTGATTTATTGATTTATTTTTTTCACAACCAAACTGACCTGTTGGCTTTAGCCCAAGTGTTACTTGATGCCAGCGGCCTGGACACGTCTCCAGAAGTTGAGCTTCAGCAGGGCCAGCCTTACACGCACACCCATGCTAATTTTAGGACCTTGGTGGAGAGAGTAGTAGACCACTTAAGTTTGAAGTCCTCTTCAGCCCATTTTCATGGCTACAAATAGACAGACATCTTTGATGAAGGTACTGCAAATGAACAGCATGCCACTTAACCCAGCAATTGGAGACCCCAGGCCTCCTTGTGGCAACATCCCTGCTCCATTACCCCAGTACATTCTAACTTTACAGGGAAGTACAGGCCCGAAAGAGGAGATCCATATTTCCTGGCTTCTCACCCTTCTCCCAAAGGGCTTGTTCTGCAAGCAGCCACACTCGCCACCAGAAGTGTGGTGACCTGCGGCATCAACTTATAATTTGCCTCTAGGCATTGAGGGTAAAAGGTTGGATGCAAAGGCCAAGAAGATCTTTACTTCTGGCAGAATGGCGTTAAAAGCCACCAAAGTACTCCTTTGGTTTATGGAAAGCCATGGATCAAGCAACGCATTAGATCCCCGATGATGAAATGCAGGATGTGTAAACTCAGGGTGGGCTTTTATAGGGCTGACTGTTTCGGCGACATTGATTTGGTTTCTTGCTGTTGGTTTTGTATACGGAACTTATATCTGTTTTCTATACTTCTGCAAACACAACACGGATAATGCAATTGCATGATGCCTCATGCGCTGCACCTAATTCGATATAGAAGTATAGGCAAATACATGTAATGCTTATTACTGGCAGATTGTTAACTTATGTATGTAAGATTTTCAGAAGTGCAAGACATAGCTCTACACAACTGGTGGAATTATTTACAAGTAGCAAGGCAGCGTCGGAACAGGGACGACTCAAAATGCATAGAGCTGGCACACTGATACATTAACTTTAGTCCCACATGCAAATAGTGGTGAATACTGGCATTTACCAGCAAGGTAGTTCCTAAATACGCAATAATGATAATAAACAGAGCAATATCGAATTCAGCACATGATGTAATTGCTCAGGGAATTCAAGATCGCTAAAATTATTGAACAAAATATTTTTTAACAGAGATTAACCCAATAAATTCATCAATCTACAAAAGAAATGAAATAAGAATATGACTTTAAGGTAACAGCCTAACTCAAGTACGCTATTATGGCAAATTGAACTGTAATATTAAGGAAAGGAGACAAATAAAATTACTTTTGTTTATTATTTTCTCCTCATCTCTGTGTGATATGTTACTTCTCCAATCCTAATTAATCCTCCCCTATACCAACCCCCATCTCTGTGTACTTGATGCGTATATTTGTGGACAATAACATTTTTTTAAACCAATGATGTGATGAACATTGTTGATATAATGCTTAGGTTTTTCTCACGTATGGTGTGTAATCTGTATACTGCGTGTAATTGAAATTTAAATGAAGCAATATGAGCCTTGATTAGAAAAAGGCAATGTAATTAGGCGAAACATGTGTCATCAACAAGGGCCAACAAGATACATTAAATAAAATTGCACTTGACTAAGAACTACTGGCACATTTCTTATGCTTGAGCATCAACGTAGTCTGAAATGCAGGATGTTTACACAGCTGGTGGAAGATGAGAAGGAAGTAGCCAAACATACTGTTACATCCTGTCCTATTTTCTCCATACTGCATTGGCGTCCCTTCCTAGGGACAGGAGACAGAACCCTTTTCACCAGAAAAAACCTTCTTCCCCTTTAAATTTGGAGGTGCGCGGGGCCAGGCCCTGGGAGCCTGCGCTCCCCTGTCTCTGCCCACTGATGCCACTCCTTAGTCCCCTTTTCCGCGTCAACAGGAACAGGCCGATTTCACCAGCGCTCCTGGGTTTGGCTTCGGCCATGTAATACCATGTGCTCTTCCCTGGATTCTTCTTCTATTTGTCTTCTTTCTTGTAAATCAGGTACTTGGTCCTCCGGCGCCACGCTCCTCCCCGTCACATGTGGACTTCAGCGGGTGTCCAGCCTATGAGGAGCTCTTCCCTACTTCCGACCCCCACGCTCTTTGTCTCCGCTGCCTTGGCCCCGACCACGGCTGGGAAGGTTGTACCGCGTGCGACGCACTGACTCCACGCGCACTGAAGAACAGGCTAGCTAGGTGGAGGGAGCTCTTCAAAAGGTTGCCTCCAGGGGACTTGAAGGTCTTTGTCAGACAGAAATCGAGACCTAACGGAGGGCTGTTGTTTCCCATCGCACCCCGTTAGGGCGACTCCTTCTCAAGGAAGCGCCCAAAGCATGAGGAACCTCTCTGGTTCTCACACCAGCACACGTACTGAGTCTAGTTCAGCTACCGGCCTCACGGCCGAGGGGGGTCAGTAGATCCTTGCGGTCCCTTAGCACTGCGTCCAGAAGGTTCTTTTACCGGATGTACGCCTGAGGGGCAACGCCCTAGTACCGGCCTAATGTCCAAGGGGGCGCCTGCAGGCAGCACTACAGGCCACACTGTTGGGACAATACGCCTTCCAGGCCCCGGCCTGAGGTGCAGGGTAGGCATCATGCTCCACCACAAGTCTTGTAGGATGCCGGGCCCAGGGAGCCAAGCACCACGACTTCAGCATGTGGCACGCAGCTCGACAAAATGGCCGCTGCGCCAGACAGCATGGGTGCTCGTCCGATGCAACTCCTAGGAATGTAGCAGGCGGGAGGATGAGTTTCAAGGTGGGACTGGTGTCAACCAGGTACGTGGCTTCCAGTTTATCCATCAGCAGCGCAGCGTAGGGCAGGATCCCCCTGCAACCGAGACAGAGTGCGCTCTGGCCCCAGCAGCCTCCAGCCACTCCATCAATATCACTCGCCACCTCTATAGCCTCCAAATACAGGTTCTTCGAAAGCCTCCTGGTGCTGATGCAAACCCCTCAGATGGGGGCCATCCTGCGGGATACAGTCAGGACTTGCTCCCTCTGGTCAATCCACCGGTGCCCATAGTCATTCCTCCTATGGCTCCGGCGCCACAGGCCTTAGTGCAGCCCCTGCCGGCTCCTCTGCCGGATCCCCTACCTCCCACTGTCCAGGCGGTTCCACACCAGCCTCCGCAGCAGTCTCCGGCTCAGGGATCCACACCACAGCCCATGCCGCCAAGCACCGCTCCACCTGCTCAGGACCAGCTGGACACTCTGGTGGACACCGACAAGGAGGAGGACCCTGACATGCCATCATCAGCCAAGGCCTTCCACTAACGGCTTGCAGGTTTGGCGGAATATTTGGGCCTTCCTCAACCAGAGGCCGAGTAGCATGAGGAGGGGGTCTTGGCATAAGTCCTCTCCATACGACCTCCTACCAGAACGGGTATCCCGGTGCAGAAGGATGTCGTTGCCTTGGCCTGGAGAGGGTGGCTCAAGCCACACTCGGCTCAACCTGTCAATCGGCCCCTCAACGCCAAGTATAGGCAGAGGGAGGGGGATCCACTCTTGCTGTCGCCGCACCCTCAACCACACTCTTCGGTGATCGCTGCAGCATCACTCTACTCTAAGCCTCAGTCGTCCTCGGCCACCTCGTCCTCAGCGCTGTTCGGCAATGAGGAGAAGATCTTGGAGGCTTACGGTAAGAAGCTGTACTCCGCCTCGCTGCACCTGCCTCAATTCAATACGGATGCCATGCAGGCTGCCGTTAACCAAAAGTTTTGGCTGGAAATAGCGGACTTCCTTCCAGAACTTCCAGTGCAGAGTCAAGCACACTTCAAGGCGGGGCTAGTAGGAGCCAAGCTGGCAGCGCAGGACATCATGGAGTCCATCGTGGCCCACATCGATCTCTTGCCGGGCCTTATGCATCGCCACGGACATGAAGACTGCCTTGCTTCGTGCTACTAAGTTTAACCCTGATGTCCATGAACGCATATTGAACCTTGCATTCGAGGGTAGTGACCTCTTTCACTCCACCACCGATGAGGAATTGGATAAAAAAGAACAAAAGTTTGCAAACTGCAAAGTCTTTATCTATCCTAACGAAGGCCATGCCCAGGGCGTACACCCAGTTGCGTCAATGCTCCGATAAGGGGCGGCCGTTTGGTGGGTTCCAGGGCTTCCAGGAACGGAGATCCAGACAGCCTGACTGTTCTGAGGCAGCACCAGCGCAAACAACAAAGAGGGTGGGAGGGGGCTTTTCCCAGTCCTCCTCCTCCGCAGGCTCAGAGGGAAAGAAGGCATGACACGTTCCTTCGGGTCCGCCTGTCTCTGGTGGGGGCCAGGCTTGCCTTTCACGTGCAGTTTTTGTGCCAGAACTTTTCAGACCCCTGGATCCTCCCGGTAGTTTCCTCTGGGTACCGCTTACCGGTCCCTACCTCTCCTACCTCTTCCCCTCCATTCCCACGGACTGGGACAACAACTCTGTTGGCGTACATTCGGTTGCTTGTCGAGAGCCAGGCAGTGGAAGAAGTCCCAGCCTCCCAGAGAGGATTGGGCTTCTATTCCAGGATTTTCGCTATACAAAAGGAGAACCAGGCTGGCCGGAGAGCTCTTTTGAACCGCTCCACCCTCAACCTCTCCTGTCTGCAAAAACTCAAGATGGCTACTCCAGCACTCATTGCAGAGACACTGGACATGGTAGACTGGATGTTCTCCCTGGCTCTGAAGGACGCTTATCTACACGTCCCGATTTGGCAGCTGCATCGTGCCTTCCTGCGCTTCTTGATTCTGGACTGCCATTTCCAATACAGGGTGCTACCCTTGGCCTTGACTCAGCCCCCAGGGTATTCACCGGACTCATGAATGCAGTGGCAACCCTTCTCAGGGCCCAGGACCACCACGTCTACCCGTACCTGGACGACCGGCTTGTAAGGGTGAGATATCCCAAGGCGTTACAGCACTATTCCTCCGCACTTACGAACACACTCAACGGCATGGGGTTTACGATCAACCTCAAGAAGTCTCTACTGCAACCTACGCAGAACCTGACCTTCCCGGGCCTCATCTGGGACAAAAGCTCTGAGAGAGTCGTTCCCTTGGAGAACGATATCTACCTTACGGCCATCCACCTCCCGGACCAGTCCAACCTGGAGGCGGACAGGCTCAGCAGACGGGGATCAGACAATTACGAGTGGCAATTAAATGACCAGGTACTGCTGGAGATCTCCAGCAACGGGAGTAGCCAGCAGTTCACGTCCTGCCAGGGGCAAGGCTGCGGCTTCAGGAATGCGTCGCGCCTGGAACAGTGGGACTGCATGACCGCGTATGCCTTCCCTCCCACACCCCTGGTACACAGGGCGATCTGCAAGATGAAGAGATCTTGTCACCTCAGTGTCATTCTGATAGCTCAGGGGTGGCCAGCGAGACTGTGGTTCTCCGAACTCCTCGGCCTCACGGACAGACAACCCATTCACCTTCCGATGGTGCCAGCTCCTTTTCTGGCAGAGCAAGGGGGCAGGGTCGTCCACCCCGCTCCACAGAAGTACAGGCACGCTCAAGCACGTGAGCCTCCCGCAGGCTCACCTAGAGCTCATTCAGGGGGCAAGGAGCAAAGCTACTAGGAGCCAGTACAAAAATAAATGAACTAGGTTCTGTCATTGGGCGGACTCTAAAGATATTGATCCCCCCTTATGTGCACACTAGATGTGCTGTCCTTCTCTGTGCATCTTGCGCATTCAGCCGTGCAGGTGGACACATGCTGCACCTATTTGGCAGCCATAGGGGCCTGCAGAAATTCCAAGGAGGAGACTTTCTCCTCTTTCAACCCGATAGTAACAAGACATTTGGCAGGCCTCTCCAGGCTCTGCCCGCCTTTCAACTAACCACACCCTGTGTGGGACCTCAATGTAGTGCTGGGCGTGACGGGCACAAGCGTTTTGAGCCAATGGCGTCCACGGACATCAGGCTGGTCACGATTAAGACAGCTTTATTACCGGGCCTCATCTCTGCTCGTAGAATCGGCGAGTTTCAGGCTCTGGTGGCCTCAGAACCCTGTACCACGTTTCATAGAGATAAGGTTGTCCTGCGGACTCATCCAGCTTCCTACCTAAGGTACCCTCCGCTTTCCATTTAAACGCAGTTGTAGCCTTACCTGTGCTTTTTGCTGACCATGGGACGACGCTCGGAGGATCTTGCATTGTCCGGAGGTCCGATGCGCTCTGAAATTCTATCTGAGCAGGAACAAGGGCTTCCACAGGTCGGACACCCTGTTTGTAGCCTTCGTGGGATAAAGGGCCAGGTATCGGGGATCCAAGGTCTCTATTGCACGGTGGATGTCTCTGCCATCATTGAGGCCTACGAGGGGCAGCACAGGACTTTGTCAGCCAACATGCACACCCACACTGTCAGAACCAATGCCACTGCCATTGCATTCGAAGGACAGGTACCGTGGCAAGTCATCAGCGGGGCGGCCACCTGGCCACCCCGTCTGCTTTCTGTAAGCATTACTGTTTGGGCGCCGGCTCTAAGTCAGACTCTGCAGGCGATTCTAAGGAATCTATTTTGTTAAGGAGAGTCTCCTCTCCACCCTGAGGCTACATTCAGTTGTAATCGCCTATGCAGTATGGAGGAAAGGGGACGGAACGTAAGATTAATTAATTGTTACTCACCATAGTGACTAACGTACTCTTAGTGCATAGTCACCTTTCACCATACCCCCACCCTAATAATACTGGTGTCATTAGGCAATGGTAAATATTGTTGATGCGTCAATGGGGAATGAGGAGTGGGGCATGCTCCTGGGGCCGCGCCCCCACGGGCCTCTAAATTTAAAGGGGAAGAATGTTTTTTCTGATGAAAAAGTTTCTCGCGTCCATAGGAATGAATGCCCATTTAGTATGGAGGAAAGAGGACTATGGAATAAGAGTACGTAGTCACTACGGTGAGTAACTATTGTTGTTGCAAACAGGCCTGAACGTGGCTGACTGCGTTGGCCGTTCCATGGGGTTGGCAGTAGTACTGAGAAGGCAAGCCTATCTAAATTCCTGTGGCTTCTCCCTGATTGTCTAGAATAGGCTACTGGACATGCCTTTCGAGGTAGTTTCTTTTTGGCCAGAAGGATGAGGACTCTCTGGCAAAGTTCAAAGAGTCTAAAATAGCTGCGAAATCGATGGGCCTAGTTGCACAGCAGGGCCAACCTGCCTTCAGCTTTGCTTCTAGGGGCAGAGACTACAGGCGCTATGTGCCTTATGGCAGGAAAGCACAGCTCGCACAAGCCAGGCAGCAGCAGATGCGTTTCTCGCATCCCGGCAAGAACACATAGGGGCTTATAGAGGGCAGCAAACTGCAGCAATTGCACTGGAGGACGCTTTTCTAGTGGATTGGACCTTCCCTCTCTACTACGCCTTCCCCCTAACTCCCATCATTCCATGGGTTCTTGGGAGGTTGAAGAGGTATAGAGCGACCACGATCTTAATTGCCCTGGACTGAGCGAGCAGATCGTGGTACTCCAGTTTCTTGGACCTGTCCACCTCACCTCAAGTCGGAAGGTCTGATAATCTACCCGACCACAGTGTCCCTCAACCTACATTCATGGCTCTTGAGATGATGAGGTAAGAGGACTGGGACCTCTCAGAGGAGATACTCAGTGTTGCTGGCTGCACGCAGACCGTCTACAAGATCCCTGTACGCGTGCAGGTGGAGAAGATTTGAGGCGTGTTGCATGGAACGCGAGATCAATCCCATCTCTTGTCCCACCACTACAGTGATGGAGTTCCTTCTGTCACTGGCCTCAGAAGGCCTTCAGGTTACCACAGTCGGTGGATATTTAGCAGCCTCGTCTGTGTTCAAAATTTCCCCGGATCAAGGTTCTTTCTTTATGATACTGGTTATGTAGGGCCTTGTGAATACGTTTCCGCCAACTCCCTTTGTTATCCCGCACTGGGACTTCTTGTTCTGACATTTTTGATGGCGGCTCCATTTCAGCCCATGCATTTCTGATCCTTGAGGCTGTCGTCCTTGTAAACAGCCTTTTTGGTTGCAATCATGTCAGCCAGGAGGGTTAGTGAGTTGCAGGCCTTATGCTTCAAGCTCCCATTCCTGTGTGGTTTTTTTTTCGGCAAAAGGTTTCCCTTAAGGTTAGACCTGGCTTTCTTCCAAATGTGGTTTCTAAGTTCCACGTCGCTGTCCATAGATTTACAAGTATTCTACCCTCCACCGCATCCCTCTAAAGAGGAGGAACGGTTCCACTGTTTAGATTCTAAAAGAGCCTTGAGATATTACGCCGCTAGGACATCGAGTTCTGAAAGTCTGTCAAGCTGTTTGAGGACCATTCTCTGTCTCTTGTAACAAAATACTCTTTCGCGATGGATTATCTTTTGCATCGTGTAGTGCTATCAATCTGATGGTGAAGAGCTTCCTTCCGGAATCAGGACACACTCCACAAGACTAGTCTCGGCTTCTACGGCCTTACAGATGTGAGATCCCGTTAGAGGCATTTGTCGTGCTGCCACATGGTCACCCCTGCACACATTACCAGGCACTATTTTCTGGGCGTTGCCGGCGGTGCGGATGTGGTTTTGGTAGGCCAGTGCTGCAAAATCTGCTACTATGACACTTTCTGCCCACCTCCATCATCCTAACTGCTTGGTGAGTCTATCAGATGAGAAATCTGCAGGAGAAAACCAATCCATTGAAGAAGAAATTATTTACTGTAATGAGCTTTCTATGGAGTCGACGATCAAGCACTGAGCAAGACGGATCTTCGATAGATGGCTGAGTTGAGGTCCACTACGTCCGCTGTCGAAAATGTTTCTGAGCAGCAGAGCTGGATGAGGATATCTATCAGATGAGGAATCTGTGGGAGAAGAATCTATAGAAAGATCATTACTGTAAGTAATTTATCCTTCTGACAATATTTTTGTCTAAAAGAGTCGAGCACTCGATGACCTACACTATATTCCTCAAGAACAGCGCGTCGAGCGCACGTAAAAAAAAAGGGAACTTAGGTATGGGGTGTAGTGACGTGGTATATATACGACGCCCAAAGTCGCTTGTGGAGCCGACAATCGAGCACCGAGCAAGACAGATGGACTGCCGAGTCGATGTCAACTACGCCTACTGTTGAAGAATATTCCAACCAGAAAGAGAAAGGCAGTCCATTGAATTGTAATTTTATGGATCTATGTGATTATTCCGACACTCACAATTGTGACGGACGAAAATGCAACTTTAAAAAAAACATTTTTAAACCCCTTTACACCACATATCCATTGATATGGGGGAGACCACCTGCAGCCGCCCCATATTAATATTATATTCTATACCCCATATATATATACACATATGGTGTAAGGGGGGGTCTACAAAAAAAAGTCGACATTTTTGCCCGTCGTAATTGTGAGGGCGACATTTTGGTACGATTCCTAATTTTATTAATGTATCCTGGGTTTTAATCTGAAGTGTTTTAATTAAGCTACGAATAGTTTAACATATTATTGCATCTTAGCAACATACTATATTCTAGTGTAAGGTTTGAATAAGTAAACCATATCCCGATAAAAAAAAAACTTATCATCATCAGTAACTAAAAGGGCTTCGTATTTCACGTCTCTGCTTAGTTCTTTTGGCCTTCGTCTCTGCTTAGTTCTTTTGGCCTTTCATACCTGCACACCTTGTTCTCGCAATACAGATGCAGCTTGTCACCTTGCTGTGATCAGTATACTCCTGAGGCTCTATGAATTATGGAGCTGGCTGAAAGTGCTGCGCGTTTAGAGGCAGGGGGAATGGTGCTTCTGAGTTACTAGAATGAGAATAAGCTCATTTTTGTAATGAAGTGTAGCAAACAAGACTGATTTTTCTTTTGTTCTGTCTCTTTGCTGATTTTCTTTTTTACTTTGCTCTTTTTTTCCCACCACCCGTCCTACCTCATTTTTCTTAATTTCTTCCCCTCGCGAATAACAGGCAGCAGACGATGGAGATGAGGCTGTCGTGCACAAGAGCTACATTTCGGCAACGCTGCAGACTGGCTTCTGCGACTGGAGTGGAAAATACTTTGCACAGCCTGTCATGAAGGTAAATGCCCCCTTCCCTTTTGCAATTTTGTCAAAGATTAAGCGGGTGTCCATCACACAAAGAAATCTGACCTCTTAGCACCAAGGGCTGTCCAGCGTATTCGACAATTGAGTTTTCCCAATAATAATGATGATGATGTGTTATTTATATAACGCCTTAATCCAAAGGGCTTTACAGAGCACATATTTACATACAATATCACCCAACCGAAATTGGTACTCATTTATCGACCTCGGAAGGATGAAAGGCTGAGTTGGCGTGCCGGGATTCGAACCTGCGACCTACAGACCACACACAGTTCGCAGCAGCGAGCGCTCAACCCGCTGAGCCATCTATAGGCCTGTAACCATAAAAGGCTAGAATATGATGTAATTGTAAGGTGCCAGGACAACTAGTATTTCAAAGATGACATTCTATGAAAAAATATTTTTCCCTGTGGGATAGCCTGTGTATCTAGAGATGTCCTCTTGGAGAAATATCAAGCCAATACCTCTACCTTTGTGTTTTCCAGAATTCATTCCTCGTTGTGCTTCCTATGAGGCACTGTTTTGATGGTGCCTGACTAAGCCCTTGAAATGTCATACATGTATGGTGAATGGCAACAGTTTCAGTGGTACCTTGAAGTTGGCACTGCCAGTATCCGAACACAGTATGTCCTTGCTTCTCCATTACCTTTTCTCATTGGTAGTATCCTTTTGCTCCTATTGCCATATTTAAGATTATATTTAAGTAACTGGTGAGATGGATTTTCAAGATATGATGAAAGGGGAAATACACTGTCTAGCCAAACACTTTTCTGGGTAGTATGACTGAGCTGCAAGGTTTAGACTTAGGAGAGTGTGCTAGTGGTGAAGGGTTTGGTTAAGCACACACAAAGCACTCAGAATTTCTCAAGCTAGGCAGAATGTATGAAAATACAATTATTTATTTAGGTCTTACACTATTAAAACCGCAGGTAGTTAACAAACTAAACATTCACTACCTTTATATACACATTATTTTCTGGGGTACTCTGGCTTCAGAGCAATAACACTTTACTTTTGAACACAGTTAAAACACTCTTAGCAACTGCAGTGTAGCAATGCAAGTAAATAAAGAACAAGGTAAGTCAGAACCAAATTAGAGAATTAATACATAGAAAAGAAAGAAGTTGAATACACAATACACATCATTATAGCAAAAAAGGACAGAGGGGGCCTAGTGCAGTTCTTTTCAGAAGCCTTGGAGGCTTTTAAAGAATTTGAACAAGAGTTGGTAAAGCTAACCGGCAGTTTGTGTTTTAAAGTAGTAGAACATTTGATGAAAAGTTCTTAGCAGACCCTCTCTCAATTCAGCCACATTAGGGGAGGATCCTTGATCAGAATTCCAGTAGTCACGGTCAGGCAAGGGAGAGGTAGGGTAAGGACTTTCCGCCTGTTATAACCAGTGGAAGTAGGGGAGCTAGAAACAGGTATGTATATTTTTCCCACCCATGTACTCTGATTCACCCAGGGACCACTTTGGCAGCGCCTGAAATCGCTGGGCCCCCATTCTCTGTCCTGGTTCGGTTGAAGGAGGTCCAAGGGTCCCCAGGTGCAGGTGTCAATTTCAGTGTCAGGATTCAACTATTCGGTTGCTGAGATTGGACAGTTGGATGACCCTGACATGCTGAAGAAAGTACCACCACGTTGACGACCTCTGGGATGGCCAGGGCACGATGCAGGCTATTAGTATAGCTTTTCTATTTGCTGATTTCCTCCCATAGACGTCTACCAGACAACCGATCTCTTTGCTATTGTTTGCTTGATGACCTAACTTTTTGGGAACAAGTAAAGTCCTCCACTTTATCATCCCCAAAGACTATCAGTACTGGGAGACTCCATTAGTGGATTTCTTGTATTTTTTAAACTGCACACATCACCTTAAAGTGAATTGCAGTTAATATACTTTGTATCCTTCTATTATTTTCTTTTGTAACTTTGTTCTAATGGATTCCTTCCTCCCATAAATTCCTTATCTTTTATGATCGCATCCACAGCGCAGCCGTTGTTTGAAACGGTTTTCACCACCAGTGTGTGCAGCGTGTATCTGCAACGGCTCTGCCTGATGCCTCTATATCAGTCATGACTTTGGTGTCAGTATATGCCGTGGTGCCATGACCTTGGTTCGTTTTTTTCCACACACTTTGTACGCTTACTTTGTTTTCAAAGAAACCATTCCCAAGCCGCACAAGGTCTTCTGATTTCAAACCTTGCATCGATAGTGGCCGGCAGATGTCTGTTTCGGATACCCATCGTATATGTTAATACTGCTTGGGCAGAGAGGCAGAACAGCGATTGCAGGTTGTTGACTTCGTAGACAAGGCCCTCTGGCAAAGGACAACTTATCCCTACACCTACCTTCATAAAGAGTCTGGTGAGTGTGTGCTATCTCGGTTGGGGTAATGCAGCTCAGAGCGCCTCTCAGAAGAAGGTCTCTGTGATGAATGTAGCAATATCATCACAGATTCTCTGGATGTAAACTTATCTTACATGGTTAGGGAAAGACAGAAGTTACTCGACTCACACACTGGGGGTGGCTGTCTGTGAGAGTATCACGTAGGGAAAGACCAACTCCAGAGCGGCAAACAACCACTGGATCAAAAAACTCTTGCAGTCACAGCTCCTAATGACACATATGCCCCTGCAAAATATCTCCATGGCTTATTATGATGTCGTTGAAGAATTCACAGGTTTTCTCAGCTGACCACCTTACTTACCTGTCCACCTTTCCCCAGTTTTTAGTACTGAAACGAGGAAGAGGGATAAAGCAATGAAAATGACTAGAAGCTGGAAGTCAGCGCTGCGTTTTGGTCTTTGGAAAATGTTGAGCAATGCTGGGAAGTTTAAAGCTGACACAGCAGACTAGAATGAGAAAAAGAGACTGAAATTGTTGGTAACTTGTTATGATGCCGGTCGAAACGCTGAAGGCGAACAGACGGTATGCAGTGATTTAAACGCAAACTAAAATACTAAATGCAATGATAATGAAAGAATTTCGAAAATATATATTTATATAAACCTTTCACCTGAAATGTGAAAGTGAAAATAGTAAATCCATTTGAGTCCAGTCACACATTCCACAACGCCACCTATTAGCCATCGCTGGAAGTTCACCTCCAGTTCTGAGCCGCAACAGCAGGGCATTGTGGGTATGCAGATTAGCTCAAATGCAAACCTTTTTCTCCAGGAAATTGTCTTGGTCTAAGAGGGCAGTGCTACTTGATACATAGCTTAATCAACCCAAGACAAGAATTTGCAATGCTGCCCGGACAACTACATACCTGGTTTTACCCTTATTAGTGATCGTCAGTGCAGTATAGTCCTGATAGCCTTGTGGTTGGAGCATTTGGCCATGTTTTCACAACACTAAGAACTTTATGGTGTATTTAAAAAGGTTTGAAAAAGCCCCTTTAACCTGAAATGTGAAAGTAGGAATGTCCATATGAGCCCAGTAACATGGCCAAATGCTCCAACCACGAGGCTGTGGTTGACTTTGTCCCGGGTGACAGAGAAATACCACGCGCGGATGAGCCCCATAGGGGCCTCCCCACCAGACGAAGTTGCATCTTTTCATTCCATGTCAAGTGTCTCTAGGCTGTTTCCTTTGGTTCCCGAGGAGACTAAGTAAGAAAGGTTCCTGTACCAGCGGCGCGAGTAAAGAAGAAAGACCATCATGTCTGTTCCCTTCCGGAACAACATCTTGGAGGAAGGCCTGGCGCTAATGAAGAACCAGAGTATGTCCCCGCCCAAGTGTGACTGATTGGAAGAAAAGTATTTGTGGCGCTGCCCTTCGGCCTGAAGTCGGACCTGAGGGTCTTTATGAAGTGCCTGGCCCCAGTGGCGGTGCATCTTCGTCTACAAGGCATCCACGCATACCCTTACCTGGACGACTGGCTGGTGCGTTCCTTGTCACACACTCTGGCAAGCGAGTACACATCCAGGACCATACGTCTGCTGACTGAGTAGGGGTTCTCCATAACTAGCCAAAGTCCTGCTTGAAGCCATCTCGGGACGCACTGTTCCTAGGTGCCTGACTCAACATGGTGACATTTTTAGGTCTCCCTCAGAGGAAAGGGTAAGAGCCATACAAAGAAAAGGGCAGTGCTTGTCATCAGCACAGACGGCGACGGTGCGGTCCATCAAAACGCTGCTGGGCATGATGTCCTCCTGCATCTGCCTCATCCACCTATGTAGACTTCACATGCAACCTCTCCGGGAGTTCCTGTACTCGAGGTGGATGCTCGTATCTGGGACCTTTGCAGACAAGTTATCCCTCATCCAGGAGTTCCGTCAGGCGATACTGTGGTGGGGTGTAAGACTGCATCTCCTCCAGGGGACTCTGTTTCAAGTTCTGCCTTACCAGGACACAGTCACCACGGACGCCTCTCTAGAGGATGAGGAGGCCATACCGAACAGTTGCACGCCAGAGGCCTCTGGCAAACGGAGGAAAAGGGCCTCCACATCAAAGTGCTGGAGCTTTGGGCCGTATTCTGGGCCTTCAAGTCTTTTCTGCCGTCACTGAAGGGCAAGGTGGTGAGGATCTTCAGACAGCACCACCACCATGTTTTACATCCGGAAGCAAGGGGGGGGGGGGACCCGCTCGCTGGCACTCTCCAAGGAAGCACAGGATCTGTGGCTTTGGGCCATTCAGTAGGCATGATCCTTGTCCCTTTTCACCTGGTGGGCATCAAGAACACCATTGCAGACTCGCTCAGCAGGGAGTTGCGTTCCTGCCAAAAATGGGAGCTTCGCCGGGACCAGGTGGACCTTCTGTTAGACAGATGGGGCAAACACCAGCTAGATCTATATGTGACCGGGGCAAACGCCAAGCGCCAGAAGTTCGGCAGCAGGTTCCCTCAGCTGAGTAACATGGACGGACGTGTTTTCGTTCCTGTGTGAGGGGCGGTTCCTGTAGGCTTTTTCTCCAGTTCCACTCCTGCTGCGTGTGATCAACATACACGAACCGTACCACTGCAAGATAATACTTGTCGCTCCAACATGGCAGAGGCAGATTTGGAATCCAGACCTGCTGCATCCGTTAGTGGCTCCGTCCATCAGGCTACCGCTGTTCCCGGACCTTCTCACCAGAGATGGAGGGGCAATTCTGCACCACGACCAGAGGTCGTGAACCTGAGGGGATGGCTCCTGCAGCCCTATAGTTTTCATTTATGCATTACCAGCAGAATGTAAGGAGATCCTGGCCAGAACCTTGTCAATGTTAACATGCTACAGCCATAAATTGAAGCAATTCTCTGTGTGGTGCCGGACTCAGAAGATTACCCATCTGCGGGTCACGGCCCCTCAACTTCTACCATATTTGCCAAGGCGGGATTGGCACACGCCTCTATCAAGGTGCACCTTGCTGCCATATCCCGGTACACAAGCACTCTGGGTAGACCCTCCCTGTGGTTGCATAGACTAGTCAAAGAGTTCCTCAAGACGCTCTTCAGGACTTTTCCGTCAGTGAAGGCTCCAGCCCCGGCTTGGGAACCCAATGTAGTACTGACTAAGCTAATTTTGAACCTATGCATCAAGTCCTGCTCAAGTACCGCTTGTGGAAGACTGCTTTCCTCATGGCTATCTCCTCAGCCGAGGGGTCGGGGAGATCCAGGCCCTGTTGTGCAAACAGCCTTACCGGTCTTTCCATGCTTCAACTGTGGTACTTCGTACACACCCCACCTTTATGCCAAAGGTACCATCGGAATTCCACCTCATCAAACCTTTTTTGTTACCAGTCTTCTGCCTGGATCCGTTGTCACCAACAGAGAGGGGCTTGCATTCGCCGGACGTTTCTCGTGCCTTGAAGTTCTACGTGGCATGTACACAGAATTTTTGTAAGACTTCTCATTTGTTCGTCAACTGTGCACCTGTAAATCACGGAAAAGGCTTATTGAAGGCTTCCATCTCAAGGTGGCACTCCGGCTGTATCATGCACTGTCATCGGCTGGTGAGCAGGCTGCTGCCAGGCCGACCGAGAGCCCTCTCCACCAGAGCCATTGCAGCAATGACAGAGTTTCTCTCTGGTGTGCCCCTGCTCGACATCAGCCGTTGTGCTATGTGGAGGCCCACAAACACCTTTGTGAGGTTCTACTGCATTGACAAAGATTCCATGTAGGAGTCCAGAGTCGGCCAAGCAGTGCTACGCCACATGTTCACTTGAGGTGAGTCTGTTCCAGAGGTCAGTGTATTGTTTCTTCTGTTGAGCCTTACCACCTCCCGTGGTTGTGTATATGTACTGCTGTTTAATCGTTATTCATGAGCATGTGAATCTATGACAGACCCCATCCTGGAGAAGGTTTAAGTTCCTTACCTATTACTATTGTTCTCCAGCATGGGTCTGGCATGGACTCGCATGCGGACCCTCCCACCTTCCCCACTGTGACTCTTCTTAGTTCATACTGCCATTTTACGTGCTTACCAAATCTGAAGATGGCCACAGGGGAGGAGCTAACAGAGAGGACTGTCATTGGATGGGGGCAGTATGACCCAGAGGAAAGTGATTGGTTTAGAAGAGACATACAGCTATTAAGTGGAAGTTAAACTGTTTTTTCTTTTACCGAGGATTTCCAGCCTGACGGCTGGGAATATTCATGTGAATCCGTGCCAGACTCATTCTGGAGAACAATAGTTACAGGTAAGTAACTTAAACCTTCTTTTTGGTTCTCCCCATGTGAAGCGTTTGCGGGGTGCAGTCGAGCCCGTGACGCTGTATCAGGTCCCAGCTCTGAATCCTGCAGGAGCAGATGAGCAGTCCTCCAGACCCTTAATCCGGTCCTCCCAACAATCTTTAAGGAACAACTGCTGAGGAGACCAGGCGGGGGGTAAAGGCGAAGTGGATAAAATTAAAAAGAACAGGTCCCTTCCGCAAGCCTCTATCTCCAGATCCTTGCACCTGAAGGAAACCTGCAAATAAATACATCTAATGGTTACCCAATTCTTACATGACAGATAATTCCTCATAATTTTCAATACCACTTTCCCTTAGTTACCCGACTACCACTGCCCAAAGCTTGGAGGTACTCTCCAAAACTGAATGTATGTAATTTTGACTCTGCTTGCATCTGTACCCTTTTCTGTAAGATGCTTGTACAAAAGTCCTTTTAGAAAAACCAGTAATACTTTTGTGCTGTCAATTACTGTTCTTCAGCAAATACTAACAAACTCGACAGAATTCCTATCTCCAGAAATATTTCTTACTTTGTTCCCTTTCTGCAGATATTTAACTTCAGTTCCAAAATGAGCTCTTTTTTTCATGGTGTTGGCAAGTTTTATTTTTTGCAGATCATCCTCCAAAATTGTTAACTTTGCACAGGTAGGTAATCAATACTTTATTATGTTCACTTTTTCCAGTTATGATATAATATTTTATTTATGTTGCGCTTGTACACAAGTGTTTAAGAGCGCGACAACAGTTGGAAGACTGGTTCTAACTTAAGTCCTCCTCAATCTCCTCACATCTGAATTTTCACGTACTTGCTCCTTTTCAAACCAAACAAATATCTTAAAATTACTATTTACAACTAACGTTAGCAAAAGGCCACGGAATACCTCAAAGTTGCACAGTCTCAATTACATTTGTTTAAAACACAGTTCAGAACATTTTCCTACAGGACTTATCTGATTTGTTTTACTGCATCACTCCAAAAGTTGGTTTCTTGTAGTTTGCTTCAGTCTTCTGTTAAATCTCTATTTTCTATCTCACAGAGATATCTGAACCAATCATTGCTGTTCCGCATGTTCACCATCTTTAATTGGGACTCTTCCTGAATCCTGCAAAAGTACTTTTAAGTAAAATAATAGTTTTCTAGCCCCACGCTAACCACCCTAGGCAAAGCCTTAGAATCTTTTACTTTCCTTGCGCACACACACCTCTTCCATACCCTAGCTTCCTTCTAACATGGATACTTAATGGGAGTCTGACACGCTTGGAGAGTTGTGGAAGCTCTGAAAGTGAAATGGCGCACGCTACAGGATGCCGTACCAGGTAGATTGCAGTGTTGTGCATCAGCCATGAAGCAGAGGAGCTGGAAACAGCGAGACAACAGGACGCACACAGCAGACCCGGCGAGTTCACTGTCGAACTATGACCCTGGAGCACTCCTGGGGCACCTGTTGATAACGACCAGACCGCGATTGGTCCTTTGGTATACTGAACTGATATAAAAGAAGTTTGATTCATACCGAGCTGATTTAAAATCAATGTATTGGGATGAGAACAACTTAATCCTCCGAGCAGAAGACTAATACTGGGTTACAGTAAAAGTAAGCCACTCGAAGGGGCAATATATTAAGAGATTGTAAACCACTTTTACCAAAGCCAATAAAGACTCCTAAGAAGGCAATTGACAACTAGTGTTGCCCAAGCCAAAAGAAGACCATTAAGCCTTTAAGGGCATAGTGAAGTACTTTGCCCATATGTAAAAAGATGTTATTCTAACAGGTGGTTTAAACAAACATCGCCAAATAAGTGTGAAGGAGAAGAACTATTGACCACACTTGGTAAATGATTCAGAGGTGAGTTAAGAGTGGCAGGAACGCTGCCCTTCTGATGAAATAGGTTCAGGAGGAGGGAAGCAATGCCTGTCTTGCGTGTGGCTAACTCATGGGTGTAGTGAACAGCACCCGTGTGATTCTTGTTTCCCTTAAAGAAATTCTTAAATCGAATTGTGAAGCAGAAGACATTGTAAAACCTTTGAAGTTAATACTTAACACTGAATACCTTGAAGCTAGTGGTTCAGCCTGGCAAGGGAGTATACCAGGCTGTGGAACGTAGCCCCAATCAGTCCTGTTTGGGCAGTAGAATATACCAAAGCAGAGAGCTGCAGTAGTTTGTCTTGGCCAGCAGGAGATGATATCAGGTGCAAGAACGTTTGTAACAGTTGGTTCTGTTCTGGTATGGGAGTATACCAGAACAAAGAGGGGTAGAGGTTCTAAACCTGGCATGGGAATAAACCAGGTGAAGGTTGTTGCACGTATTGTGGTGGGGGAAAAACGTATGATGAAAACATTTGAAGAATCACTTGCATTTTGGTGAATTAGTACTGAAACTAAAAGTGGTGCCATAATATCCTGACAAAGACACTTGTTTTGAAATCAATGAAGCTTTGAAGTATTCTTTATTGTTGAAGTATTCTTTATTCACAACGAGAAACTATTTCACGGTCTTTATTTGAAATGGACATTGTTAATTACAAGAATCTGTCTCAAGAATTAGACTCCAACTAGTAAGGAAGAAGTTGTGACTTACATGTGGAATCCAAATTGGAACCTTTGTGTTATCAACTTGGATTAAGAGATCTGAAGTGGAACGTCTTATGGGACAGGATTTCCTTCTCCTTTTTGAACAATCAAACAAAAGTTTGCTTGAATCTTGGGAAGGGGCATTCACCCATTTTATCAGAAGAAGCAGCTATTACACTGTGAAGTGGATCGTTAGATTTGTTGTTGTTGAATGGCCATACATTTCCTAATTGATTTGTTGTATATTCAAGTGTGAGGGACAGAATACTTTTGTTAGAGGGATCCCTTTAGTTTATTTTAGGCAGGGAATTCTTTGTCAGGGTAGGGAAAGTGAGGTGTTTATCCAACGTTTTGAGTTAATAAAATGGCATCTTTTGAAAAACCTTCACAGAGTTGCCCACCTCAGATTTCAGACTCCCTCACATTTCTCTCCAAATGGAGGGAGGGTCTCGGAGCACTGGGACAGGTAGATGACAATAACCTCGGACGCTGGGGCCTTGCAGCTGGCCAGGTGGGGATATTGCCTCACCTTCCTGAAAGGACCACCGGACATAGCACCAATCCCACCCCATCAACCGGAACAGGTGCTCCAGGAAGAACTGAGAGCCCTGGTTTCAAAGGGAGGCGCGGAGGACCCAAAGAGAGTGGGTCTGGCTGATACTCTGACAACTATTTCTTGGTATTGAAAAGAGTGAGGACTTGGACCTCGGAGCCTTGAACACGTTTCTGAGTAAGGCCATGTTCAGGCTGGTGACATTGAGGGAAATTCTACAGGCTCTTCAACAGGATTGGTTTGTGCTGCTGGACCTTGAGGACACCTAGTTCCATGTGCCGATCCATCGGAAGCAGACGTTTCCTGAGGTGCGTCATTGGAGACACACGCTATCTGTTCTAGTGCTCCCTGTTGTCCTTACCCCCACTCCTAGGGATTTCAACAAGCTGATGGCAGTGGATCATCTCTGGAGATACGGTGTCCATGTATTCCCGTACTTTGACGGCTGGCTGATCAGAGGGAGGTCGGCGGAGCAGGTTTTGCCCCATCTGGGGGACACCTGCTCTCTACTCCACAGGCTGGGCTTCTCCCTGAACTTGCAGAAGTCCCACACGGCACCAGTTCAGAGGCTCCAATTCATTGTGGCAGTCCTAGACACTCTGGCAGGAAAGGCCTTTCCACCGAGGAGAGAGTAGTCTGCATTTTGCAGGTGGTGCGGCTGTTCCAAAAACACGTCACCTTACCAGCGGCTTTCTTCCTCCACCGTTTAGGCCTCCTGGCCCCCGGTATTATAGTGCCAGAGGCCAGGCTGCGATTGAGATCGTTGCAATGACTCCCGCAAGGTCAATGGTCCCAGTACCTTGGAGCCCTGAAGGATGTCCTCCAGGTGTCCAGACCTTTGTTGGTGGGCCAACAGCAGCAATTTACTGGTGGGCGAACCTTTCTGGCCTCCGTGGCCTCAGTTTCGAGCGGTCACGGATGCATCCTTGAAAGGTTGGAGCGCTCACTGCAAGGACTTGGAGGTGAGCAGCCTTTGGTCAGCAATGGAAGCCAGATGGCAGATCAACAGTCTGGAGTTGCAAGCCGCTGCGTCTCTGAAGGGGAAGCATGTCCTGATCTTGACGGATAATATAGTGGCCATCCACTACATGAACAGGCAGGGTGGCGTGCACTCCCTCTGCCTCTGCAGCTTTGGTTCTGGCTGTTAGAGAACCAAATCTCGGTCTTGGCAGTTCATCTGGCGAGGACAGAAAAGAGCTTGGCAGATGTTCTGAGCAGGCAGGGCGTGGTCTCACCCGAATGCAAAGTGTTCCAGTAAGTCCTAGAGGAGGTGGGATCTCTCTGGGGTACCCCAGCAGTAGATCTGTTTGTCGCACAGTCTGGCAGGAAGTGCAAAAAGTTTTGTTGAGGGAATTCCCAGTGAACAGCATGCTAGGGGATGTGTCTCTGGTGGATTGGATCTTTCCTCTTAACTACGCCTTCCCTCTGATTCCCGTAATTCCGTTGTCAGGAGGTTGAGGAGGTTTCTAGCAACCCTGATCTTGATTGCCCTGCAGTGGGCAAGGATGACATGGTACTCGAACCTTCTGGATTTGACCATGTGCCCACCTCTCCGGTTGCCTTGATGCCCGGATCTCCTAACCCAGTCGGAAGGTCGGATGCTACCACTCCGCAGGTAAGGAATTGCCTTCTGGCATCAGAGCCCACTCTACCAGAGGGGTCTCGGCCTTACAGCTCTGCAAAGGGGGGGGGGTTCAGGTTAGGGACATCCACCGAGCGGCAACTTGGTCCTCGCTACATAAATGTATGAGGCAGTATAGCCTTGATGTCGCCCGTGGGGCTCACTCTCGCTTCGGAAGGGCAGTGTTGCAAATGGTTTTACTGTGAACTCTTCCTGCCTCCGTTGTTTCCAATGCTTTGGGAGTCTGGCTGATGAGGAATCTGCGGGAGAAAGGCAATCCATTGAAGGAGAAATCACTCACTGTAATGTTATTTCTATGCATTCTTCTCTCGCAGATCCCTCACCACCCCTCCCATCCGTCTCCGCTCAGAAAGCGTTAGCATTTGGTGTATGTCTTCTCGAGAGAGGGGAGTCTCAGGGATGGTCTTAGAGTCGGCTTCTCTTCTAGCTGGCAAGCCTCGTGCCTCTCTTTCAAATGAATGAAATAAATATTGAGTTTTTCTACAAATTCTGTGTATCCCGCTGGGGATCCTAGTTTTCCAACCCTCTATTGGCTCGTTGACCTGCTTTTTCTTGCTACTCTTCCTCTGCAGCGGCTAAACTCTTGGGGGTGGAGCAGGAAGGCAGCATGAACTGAGGTACGGGGCCTAGTGATGCAGTATATCTATGATGCTGATGACCCCTTAGGGGCCGATGATCAAGCACCGAGTCACGGCAGATCGGCGGCCGAGTCGAAGTCCACTGCACCCGAGTCGAAGTCCACTGCACCCCCTGTCAAAGATTTTTTTCAAGCAGCTGCGCTGGAAGGGGATATCTATCTGCTGAGGAATCTGTGTGAGAAGAATCCATAGAAAAAACATTACGGTGAGTAATTCTTTCAGTTTTGTCGAGACTCCACCCTTATCAGTAGCCTGCACCTCCCTCAGGTGTATTGTATGTGCTAAGCCTAACATTGACCTGTTCAACTGTCTTCTGGTCATTGGGATCTCCATTGGGATTAAGAAATGTCCCATGGCCAATAGGACAATAAAGGTGAGACGACTTATCCAAAGCAAAGTGTAAAACAGGGTTACTGTTCAAATAAACATTTTACAGTTCTTAGTGCACTTTATACAGTCAACAATCTTCATCTTCAGGATGGACCGTGCACTTGCTTTACTTCTTCCCTTGTTTCTGGCTCATATGTTCCAGGAAAAAACATTTTCTCAGAGGTTGAGGAGGTTTCTGGATGAATTGTTAACATGACATGTTCATCTGCTTTTGCCTGCTTGTCAGGTTATTCAAGATAGTCTCCTCAATCGGGAACAGGAACGTAACCATCTGGATCTGGTTTAAGGTGGTCTACAGACACTTGACACATACCTTTTTTAGCCGGCAGAGCATGCAGGACGGTTGTTCTTGAGTCAGTATGTTTCAGAACCTTGACGGGTCCATAGCGTGGTCCTAGTGCTTCTTTGTCATGCATCTTTTCCAGTACGTAGTCTCCAGACTTCAAGGTGCTCTGTGACTTGTCTTGATCTTGGTGTTGTGGCAATATCACTTCACCATGGATGGAGTGTCTCAGGAGATTGGTGAGAAGCAGCTGTTCTGGCCTGTGAGAGAACTATAAGGATGGATAGATATGTCAAGCATATACATGGGAGCGCCAAATAGCAATTCATAAGGTGTTTTACACTTACATTTAGAAAGGCGAGCTAAGTTATTTATGCTACGCTGCACTAAAGGTGCATGATTTACTCAATTGGCTCAAGAAGAGAGGACACAATTTGTCAAGCCTTTCTTTATTATTCCATTGGCTCTGCCAACAACCCCATTTGACTGTGGTCAGAACTGGCTTGAGAAATAAAGAATACAACCCCAGTTTGACAGGGCCTCTTTTAAGGCTCTGCCAGAAAAGGGTAGCCCATTGTCATCTTGTAGTAATTTCAGTGTTTTCAAAGCTACTAAGGACAGCAATCCCTCTATGACCTCCTTCCAATCTGATTTTTTTTCTGCAGGATTGACAAGCTAAATCTTGCGCACAAGTCCACCATAACTAATAAATATTTATTTGTTGATGGGTGTCAGTGGACCTGTGTGATCCATTTTTTTTTAAACACTTTTTATTGGCATTTGGGTAAAATTGCACCGCAAAACTGCAATTATTGAAGGTATTCGTTGGCCATAAAGAGTAAGAGGTTAACAAATAACAACAAAAACAACAACAAAAATGCACAGTCTCTTTGTGTGGGTATCCTTGTTCGGCTCGTGTTCCGGAGGGAAGAAGTGCAAAGGCAGAGTTCGAGGGCTCGCAGATGATCGAGGTTCAGGTTCTGGGTAGCTCAATATTTGTGTAATGTTAGGGTGGTCAGGCACCTCAGGGGGGCTTGAAGTCTGCGGAAAAGGATATGTCTCGGAGGAGGGCCTTCCATGCTTCAAGGGTATTGTTTACGTCGGCTACTCCAGTGTTAGCCCCATCCTGCCAGGCTCTGGTCCCGGCTGTGGTCCAGCGTTCTAATTCTCTGAGCCAGTGTTCATATCTCGGGCCTGGTTTTGACTTCCAAGCCATAGCTATGTATCTTTTGGCTAGGATGCAGGAAATGTCCATCAGCTTGACCACGTGTTTGATCTTGCTCAGTCTGGGGTGTGCTCCGAGCAGGCATTCCTTGGGGTCCCAGTTGTATCTGGTAATGCCAGCTTCCATGCAAGTTTGCTTTATTTTGGACCAGAATTGTGACACTTTGTTACAGGACCAGAACATGTGTAGTAGGTCCGCTGCGTTGGTGCCGCACCAAGGGCAGTTTGATGATATCTTTTTGTCAAAGCTGGCGACTCTCTTCGGGGTCATGTATGTTCTGTAGAGAACATTGAGTTGGATTTGTCGAAACCTGGTGTTCCTGGAGACCTCCTTGGGGTAAAGTAATACTCTCTCCCACTCAGTGTCCGTGAGCGTGATCCGGAGGTCAAGTTCCCATCTTTCTTTTAGTGCTGCACTTTTAGGGTTGGGTCTGTCTATTAGGCGGCCGTAAAGACGGGTTATTGGTTTCCAGCCGTCCGATAGTTCATGCATCTCGTTGAGCAGGGGGTTGGGGTTGGGTTCTTCTGGCCATTCAGGCCATTTAGTTTTCGCAACCTGTTTAAGACGATGATACCACAGGAATTGGCCTCTATTTAGTTCCTCTGACTCCAGGATTGCTTCAAATTCTCTGAATTTGGCGTCCTCGTACATATCGCCCCAAGTGTAGATCCCCGCGCGCTCCCAATTTCTCGACACCCTGAGGTCTGATATGGTTTGGCATGTGTCCACAAGGATGGGGGTGTCAGGAGAATACGGGTGAGTTATTTGAAGGACGGAGCAGGTTCTAGTCCAAATTTGTCTACCCAGCTGCACAATCATGGGGACTTCTCGTGTTTGTTTCAGTGGGTTCCAGAGTGATTCCTTGGGAAACAGATTGGAAGGTGTAAGCCTTAGTAGTTCTGATTCCGCATTTGGGTCGTCGTGGAGCCACTTTGTGACTTGGCTGAGCTGAGCTGCTAAGTAATACATGTGTAGGTCTGGGAGCTGCACCCCCCCCTCCTTGTGTCGCAACGTGAGGATCTTTAGGGGTAGCTTGTGTCTAGCTGGGCCCCATAGAAAGTCTCTGATTAGCGAATCCAGCTTTCTGAAGAAGGATATAGGGATGTAGTGGCAGACATTTGTAAAGTAGTAGAGGAATCTCGGTAGGATAATCATTTTCACGATTGCTGCCCTACCCATCATGGAAAGGGGCAACTTTGACCAGAACTTCATGGAGTTGCGGAGTGCTTTTACTGCTCTTTCAGTGTTGTGGTCGTGGGTGAGTTCTGGGGTATGCGTTATGTTGATTCCCAGGTAGCGGAACATTCCTGGTTGCCATTTTATCCCCACCACCGGCAAATCTTCCTTTGTTGTCTTGTTGAGTTTGGCTAGCGGGAATGCACAAGATTTTGATCTGCTGAATTTGATTCCGGAATACCGGGCATAGTTGTCCAGGACATCGAGCAGAACCTGCGCGTTCATTTGTGGGTTCTATAGGTATAAGAGTACGTCGTCTGCGTATAAGGAGATTATGAAGTGCCTGTTGCCCAGCTTTATGCCTGCATCAAAGAACTGTTTCCTGCAGTAGATGGCAATTGGCTCCAGTCCTAGGACGTACAACATGGGTGAGAGCGGACAGCCCTGCCTGGTGCCTCTTTGTATCGCCCAGGCTTCAGATATTATTCGTCCGGTTTTCACTCTGGCCATGGGTGAGTTATAAAGGACCCTGACCCATCTCACAAAGCCTTCACCAAACCCAAACTCGCTCAACACCTCGATTAACCACTCCCAGAAGATGGAATCGAAGGCCTTGACGGCATCTAGTGAGAGTACCGCCAGATCTTCGGCGCTCTCTTGGGTTTCAGCTATGACGTGTTGTAGCCTTCTTAGGTTGGCCGTTGTGTTGCGTCCCGGGATGAACCCGTTTTGGTCCTCATGCACAATGGTCCCAATCACCCTCGCGAGCCTCTTAGCCAGAATGGTGGTCAAAATCTTGGCGTCATAGTTCAGCATCGCTAGGGGGCGATAGGAGTCGCAGCGTTCGGGTGGCTTGTTTGGTTTGAGCATAGGGATTATGATGGTTTCCTTCATGGTGCAGGGGAGAATTCCTGCTTCATATGCCTCCGTGTAGACCCCCAGTAGTATTGGAGTGATGGTGGCTTCGTAGGTTTTGTAGAACTCGGGCGGGAGTCCATCGCTCCCCGGGGACTTGCTGGTGGCTAGAGATCTGATCGCGTCCTTGATGTCGTCGGCGGTGATCTCAGTGTCTAGTGCTGCGCACTGTTCTTCGGTCAGTCTAGGGAGACCGATCTCGTCTAGGGTGGCTCTGATGTCTTCTCTGGGAACTTGCTTATCATGGGAGTATAGCTCGGAGTAGAATTCTGCGAAAGCGGTGTTAATGTCGAGTTGTGATTTATGTGTAACTCCACGGTCGTCCTGGATCTCCGTGAGGGAGTGCCTTGGGTGTTCGCGTTTGCACAACCATGCTAGTAGTCTACCTGGTTTATCGGCCTCTTTGTGTGTTTTGGTGGTGTTGGCTACGAAGTCGAATTTCGCCAGTCTGTCCCAAGCCGTCCGACAGTCGTCTCGGAGCCCCCGCAGGGTCTCCTCCTTTTCAGCAGCGGTGTCTGATTGGGACTCGAGGCGTGTTATCTCTGCTTCGTGTTCTTCCAGTGTTTCCTTCAGGCGTCTCCGAATACCTCCCGCTCCAGAAATGGCTTCGCCCCGTGTTACCACTTTCATCGCCTCCCATAGCGTGCTCCAGCTCGATACGGATCCCTTGTTGTTGTCGATGTAGTCTTCAAGCTTAGTGCCTAGATCTTCCTTGAACTCTTGATCAGTGAGTGCCATGGGGGATAGTCTCCATGTCGGAATCGGGGGCCTGGGATTGTTCAACCTCCACTGCATAACCAGCGGTGAGTGGTCAGATATCGATCTGCCTAGGTATGTGGTGTCATCGACCAGTGCAGCTTGTTCCCTGTCGATAAAGAGGTAGTCGATCCTTGTGTGAACCTTGTGCGGAGCAGAGTAGTAGGAGTAGCCCCTTTCTTCCGGATGTTGCTCTCTCCATATGTCCACCAGGTCTAATTGTTCCAAGGCGTTGTTGAGAGCCATGGCGGCGGCGTTACGTGGTTGTTGTAGGGGTGCCGACCTATCCAGCTCGCCGTCTCTGGCGCAGTTGAAGTCGCCTCCCCAAATGAAGGTGCCCTCTCTGTGGTGGGTTATTTTGGAGCACAGCATTGAGATATGCGATGGTGTCCCGTGTTGCGGGAAGTAGGAGTTGACCAGACAAATTGCTGTGTTTTCAATGGTGCCCCACAATATCAGGTATCTGCCCTCTTTATCAGCTTCCGATCCCTGTAGGTGAAACGGAACGCTTGGGTTCACCCATGTGAAGACTCCACGTGCATATTTGGAGTATGATGCTCCCTTTCCAACGCCTCCCCATCTCTCAGCCAGTTTAGAGGAAGATTCCGCCGTCAGGTGGGTTTCCTGGAGCATTGCAATAGAGATCCTTTTTCTGCGGAGGTAGGATTGAATGCGATTCCTTCTCAGGTAGGAGTTCATCCCGCGCACGTTCCACGTTAGTATCTTTAGTTGTGATGTCATTTGGATGTGTGGGTGCTTTTTTCTGTCCCCTCCCCGGAGGGTCTGCCCAGAAGGATTGGTTTCCTGATGAGGAGATTCGACGTTTGGCCCTCATTCTTGCCTAACGTTAAGTACTGTGTCAGTTTCTTCAGTTGTCCGCTCGAGTGTGATGATGTGGAGGCTGTGCATCTAACATAACAAATAACGTAACTGTAACTGGTGCGCCTAGCGACTGCATTCACTTTGCTGTGCTCAGGCGCCCTCGCACCGTCGGGACCCATCCGGGCGTCGGGTTCGAGTAGGGTCGGTCAGGCAACTGGCCTGTCCTGGTCTGTTCGCGGGGGCGAAGTCCTAGGTCTGGTGTGGGGCCGGGCGAGATCCGCGTTTATCTAGCGAACTGTAGTGTAGATTTCTTCCGCACTGAGGAATGTACGTGGCTATGGCGGGATCTTGCGTCTGCGGTCATGTATGTGACCTGCTGCACAGCTTCGATCATTTGCCTCTGGGATGGATGTCTGCGCCCAGGTCTAAGTTGTTGTCCTCCATCCACATGTTGGCGGCCTCTGGGGTCTCCAGGAAAATCGAGCGGCCCTTAAAGATGACTTTTAGTTTGGCGGGATAGAGCAGCATGTATTTTAAGTTTAGTTGCCGCAACCTGGCTTTGATTGGAACAAATGAGTTTCTCTCTCTTTGCACTTTTGGGGTGTAGTCCGGGTAGACGGATATTTTTGAGTTGCCACGTTCGAGTGGGCCAGTCTCCCTGGAGTGTCTGAGAATGACTTCTCTGTCCTGGAAGTTAAGTATTTTGGCTATTATTGGACGAGGGTGTGAGCCCGGAGGGGGTCTTTTTTGGAGGGACCTGTGTGCCCTCTCGACAGCGAAACCTTGCGTGAGTTTGCCTGCGCCCACCTCTTGTTGTAGTAGGGTCTCTATATATGCAGTGGGGTTCGGGCCCTCATCTCCTTCGGGGATTCCGAGTATCCTGATGTTGCCTCTTCTGGCACGCCCCTCGGCCTCCTCAGCCCTCGCCTCGAGAAAAGCCACCTTCCTTTCAAGGTCCGTCACCTTAGCCTTCAGCTCCACAGTGTTTTCTGTGGTCTCTTTGATGGTAGCCTCAGAGGTGGCTACCCTGTCCGTTAAATTCCTGGCATCCTGTCTCACAAGTTGAATATCCGACCTGAATTCGTCAATTTTGGTGTCGATGAAAGTGCGCAGGGATGCTATGGCCTCCAGCACTTGTGTTTGGCTCTCGGTGGGGTCTGTGTTTTTTGGTTTTGTAGGATCAGGGCTGGGGGGGTGCAAATCAGCCGAGGTTCTGGCTTTTGTGGAGACATAACTGTCCATCGTGGCAGATTTTGGCTTGCCTCTAGCAGACATGGCGGGTCTCGGGGGGCGTTGGTCAGGTAGTGCTGTCTTAATGGTACGTTGGGTGGTAGTAGCCCTCGAGTTACCGGGGTAATATGGCCCTCACGGGCAGCGAGGGGCGGATTGATGGTGTCGGTAGTCTTGTGGAGGGATCGGGGGGGGCCGAGTGACGTTGGGCTCAGAGCCCTGAGCGGCAGATGCTGGTGCCGCTGTGGAGTTCAGCGGGGGCCCCCCTTTCTCCTCACCTCATATGCTTCGGTCCCCACTGTAGTCAGGTCGGCGTTACTTCCGACAGCGCTTCCGACAACGCTCTGAGTTGTCCTGTCGTCGCCCGTTCAGCGGGGGGAATTCCAGCGCCTGTTGGCTGCGGCTCGTGGCGTCCTGAGTGTCGGGGGAGCCGCAGGCGCTCAGTGCGTGGCTTCGTGGCTGTGGAATGTGTTCCCCAGGGTCGCATCCACTGATGATCCGCTCCTCCGTGTGCTGGGCTTCGCGACGGCAACTTCGGTCGCGTTAGAGCAACGCAGTGGCCGCCATCTTGAGCTCAGGCGAGGGTGGAGAGGGGGAGGGTTTGTGCAGAGCAGAACTGTGCTTCTACGGCTCCGTTTCTTCCCGGGATTGATGCCGCCGCTCGAAGGCGTTTTCCGCCGTTTCGTGTCCGAGTTAGTGGCCCGGAGGCGAGCTGCATGCGGTCGGAAAAGGATCGTACCGCGGCGTCTCGGCCCGAGCTCGGCACCTTAGCCTCCTACCACCATGAGCTCTAGGCCACGCCCCGGACCTGTGTGATCCATATACATGCATTCAAAGAGAACTGTCGCCGTTACTAGTGTGGTTTTCAGGAATTATTCACTGTTTGCCAACATATGGAGCAATTTTCTATGTACTGTCATACTTCGTTACTAAGCGCTTGGCACCAATATCTGTCTTGTAAGAGTCATAGTAGCCGAACACCCCAAAGTGGGTTGTAGTTACACTTGCATGTGCTGAAGACATTAGTCTCAATATATCCTGTTTGTTTGGTAGTACCATGTCAACCTGGCCTCCCTTTGAGCTAGGGATAGTGGCTATCACTGTATTCTCTTTCACAGTGGAAGTATAAGTAGTCGGGAACCCTGGCCTGTTAGGACTATTTGCATCCAACCATGCTTTTATGTCCTCATCTTTATATGTTAATGCTGCCAATAGCATTCATATCGGCCGCTGTCTTGGAGATTGATCAGCAAGCGCATTGCCTGCACTATGCACAGAATTCTTTCTGTGTGCTTTTGTATGCATAACCCATATGAGAGGTCAAGCCTCATTGATTTCCCATACTTCTTGCCAAAGTTGTTTTGACAATATTTGTTTGCCTCTGTAATCTCTGTATACATTTGCTTGCCACCATTGTAGGTTTAAATGGTAACATCTTACGACATAATCTGATTCAGACACAATTAACATGGGCTTATGTGGACCAACTTGTCGCAGTGCAAGGGGGAGGCCTTGTAGCTGTGAGAAACCTGAAGGTATCTCACCTGCTAGTCCCAAGGGAACTGTCGTCCAGGTGGCCAGGACACCAACACGCGATATGCAGTATCCCCTTCCTTATGACAACTAATAGGATATTTAGAAGCTCAACCACCATGCCCCCCGACCCCCTATTTCCCCACAAACACTTCGTTACACTGTGAAAGGCAACGGACTAACACCAGAGCCGTTTTCCTGACATGTCCAAACACAAGGGTCAGGCAGAGTAAGGCAATTGACAATCACTACACACACCTGACGGTCCTTTCCCTTCCCCACAGGGATAAAATGAGGAGCAGGAGAGCACATTTTGAGCAAGGCAAAACGCACAAGGAAGCAGCTATTCCAGGATGGCAGTTCAAAAGGAGGAGAAAGACGGCGAGAACTGAAAGGACGACGACGACGAGGGAAGTGCCCTTGCCCTTTTCGACCCAGACCTGCAAACACTCTGTGAAAGGATTCATAAGACCAGGAACTACAGCTAGCATGTGGTGTAACAGATTTCAACAGGGCTCTCCCGGAGTGAAAACCAATGTGAGGAGAGGCGCATGCTACCATGGTACCGTCCTTGACTCCAGAGACAAGAAATGCCAAGGAGTTCAGCACAGCCGGTGAGTCGGAGGGAGGGCCGATAATAGCCCGAGCTGTGTTGAGCGAAAGCTGCAAACTACTGCATGAAAAGAATTGAAAAACTTATGAACAAAGAACTTGTGTGGTACTGAACTGTTAAAACCTAGGGCAAAACCAGCTGCAAAGTGGTCTGGTGCCACGTGGGTGTTTATTCGAAAGAGACTGGCTGTTGCCCTTTTGTTAAAACTACAGGTATCAGGAGGCCCTTGGAGAGTCTGACGTAAGAGGTCAAAGTGGTCAGACAAGGTTCAAGTAAAACCCGTTGTACAGTCAAGTCTTTGACCCGTTGCCAAGAGAAAGCTAAGGGAAGTTAACCCCCGCTTTTTGATAAATAAAATTAAAATTAAATTATGCATCTGGCAAATGTGAACCCGGCGGAAGGATGCCTGCAAGTTGGGTTGAAGTATAATAACCCCGTGAACATTGTGTTGACAAGAGTAAACCTGGCTGAGTGATGTCCACAGCAAAAGTTTGTTTAAAAAGACATTTATACTCATGAACCACTACAGGTGAAAATATTTGGTGTGAAAGGCCGTAGTGAGGGAGGCTAACATTCAAGAAGGATCGGATCCTGGTTGAGGTGGACCGGGGGTGCAGTCATCACCCAACTTAAAAGATTACGGAAAGGAACATTTGTTTTGTTATTGTTGACACATCAGGCCGTCGGAAGCAAGACACTTTGTCTGAAAGAGACTTGGCCACCGAAGGTCCTGATATCGCTGAAAAGGACTATACTATAACCTTGTGCTGGAGAAACCCAGTTGTGTATTGTGCTCTGGAGTCCCGCCTTGTCCCGTGCTAAATATGTGTGGAAGGGAGACCCTAGCTATACCATCCTGATTTATTATTTTGTGAACACTTCCTTCTTTTCTGGTGAACATTATCCCACACTATTTTGTAACCTTAGCGGTAAGGTATGGCAATAGGTTTATTCGTATAGGTCCTTTTTATTTTGGCAAGATGCCACTAGGACTGCCTTATTATTTGATGGTCGTAGCTTGCTCCCATCTTGGATTTAGGTTTAGATTAGGCGTTTTTTTCACCCATTGATACAGTTTAATAAACCAACCTTGAACTGTGATCACCTGTGTCTCTTTACTTTTGCCACCATGAGTTCCTTACATAACTCCCCAACTTGAGCCGATGTATCCTTAAAAGGTAGGCCTTTTTGGGCTGAGCCAAGATCGAGGGGCGCTATTTTCACCAAATCGAGCACTTTATGAATGTGGGACTGAAAATAAACATGAGCGCGCTGCATATTTCATTTAAGTTCGTCTGAGTACCTTTGTGAACACATCTGCCACTTCAAAATGGCTGTTAGGTAGAATCCACTGCAGTGGGTATATGCAATAAATTCCCTTTTAATATCAGTTTGTGCCACAAAGATTTAGTGGGTAGCTGTGGCTGAGCAGTCACACTTACTCAAGAGGGAGATGAGCAGTATTCAGGGTTTACTCATTAGGACTACAATACTATGGAACAAGGAAACACTGACCAAAGCTTTGTATCAAACAGAATATATATATTTATTTTACACTCTGATGTTCACACACAAATCACTATTATAAAAGCAAGTTAAATCAGTCAAGAAAAGTATACACAACTCCCTATTTAAATTGTAGACAAGTTTGAGCAAGAGTGAAAACCGAGCAAAACGGCACAGTGAAAACCAAGCAGAAATGGCACACTAACAATTTCTCAAAAGGGAGGGAAAGGACAAGTTACACAGGGCTAGACTCTTTAACACACCAGCAACACTTCCCAAGTAGATTGTGAACAAGTTAAGCAAGGCAATACTTTAGTATCAGCAATACTTAGATGAAAACCGAGCAAAATGGCAATTCACTGGTTTAAAAAGGGGAAGGAAAAAGGTGGTTATAAGAGTTAGGTGCACCAACACATTTCTAGGTGAGAAGCAATCTAGAGAAGGCAGTTGTAATAGATTTAGCCAGAGTCAGTAGGCCTTGCCAGAGACAGTGGTACAGGGCAAAGTGCTCAGGAGCAAAATGTTCTTGTAGCTGCAGTCAAGTCTTTGTTAAATGATTCAAAAAGGCGGTTGCAAAAAGTGAAAAACAAAGTTAGATGATAGGGGCGGCCAACACCGTAAGTAAGTAAAGGGTTTCAAACACCTTTAGCAGTACCCCATGAAACGGGAGGCCTGGCGGAACAATGTACCTGAAAAGTGGAAGCGGATCCTGCGGTGGTGGTGGTTCCTGGCAGTTGCTGCAGTTCATGTTGTCCAGCAGAGGAAGAGAGGCTCTCGTCGTGGAGGAAGGTTCGAGTTACTGCACTGCCCAGGGAAGAAGCCAGCCGCGGTGATGCCAAAATGAATTAAAAGGTACGCTCCTTTAAATCGCGGTCGTGGTAGACGGGTGCCTGGCTATCCGGTCTCTGAGTGCGGGGCACTGGCGATTCGACCAAGGCAGGTCCTGGAAGGCGATTGGCAAACTGGTTGGCCCCACCATCCCGACGGAAGAAGGCTCTTGTAGCTGAAGATCTTCTCTCATCGTGTGGAAAGAAGTGGTGAGACGCTGCAGCAGGGCTTCACCGGTGGTTCAGTCGTTGCAGATGTCTTTGGCTTCTCTCCTCTTCGGCTTCTTAGTTCCAGTGGCAATGTCTTGTCCTCCAGTCCTCAGGATCCTGCTTTTATGCAGCAACGCCCCCATTCATACATCCTAGCTATCACTCACACAGTGGGTTGCTCTCCTGGTGGGAGAACCCCCCAGCCTATCAGGGCAGAGTGCGACTTGGGTTGCGTAGGCAACCCTGCCCAGGATACCTATTCCCCCTCCCACACATCCTGTCTACCCCAAACTCAGTGGCGCCTAGAGGAGGGCTTCTGTGCAGAATCCCGCCAAAAGGACAAACAAAGGATCCCCGACCTGGGTTAGAACTACAGAGAAAGACACGAGAAAGAAATTAAATCAAAGTTCTGGCAATAAAAACTTACCGGAGTAAAGTTAACATTAAAATAAACTGGCGGTATGTTAGAGGCTGTCAGAAAATGTGGTAGCCTCGAACAATGGGAAAATCCCATAGGAAAATATTTGCGGTCGAATATTTATGGTAGTAACCACTGCCACCAGCCAGAAACTTTTGAGAGAGGGACTGTACGGTACCCTCTCGAAAATGAACACTAGGGAAAAACTATTAATCCTTCCCAGTACCTCCATAGTAAGATGAGTTGTACTGATTTTGTTCATAAGATTTGACTAGTAAAGTCAATGGGGACTTTACATGCTCTGGGAGACAGAAGTCAGTCCCAGGGTATGGAGTCTATTTGGGGGTTGCTACGACACCCCTGTGGTATGGCACGGAGGGTGTGTGTACCACACATGTAAAAAGATCATTCCTATGAGGGTGAGAAAAACCCCATAGGCCATAAGCACACAAGATAGCCTAAAACACACACTAACAAACTGTCGAAGAGTGGGGAAAAAGGGTCTCACTCTTAGCAGGAGAAAAAAAAGAAACCCCTCAAATCCAGCAAAGCTGCTGGTGGACTCTATAGGTAAGGGAAATTAGCCATAGAAGAGAATTCTCCCCAACAATGGCCGCCCCAGACAATAGCATTGTAGTTCCTCTATGTGCAGCCTCATGCTGCTGTGATTGGTTGGTGCCCCTCGCATCTAAGCCAATCTGGGAGCCGGCAGGTGAATGCCGGACACCACCAAAGGCCCACTCCTAGGGCCACTGTACGGGCCTTGGGAGGGCCCCTGCCCACAGTCACCTGCTGCCTTCCCCCTCTCCACCATCATGGAACTGTTCACCAGCTTGCACCCATCTACACCACAAACTTGTGCCTCATTTGCAACCTTTATCTTTCCTGACGTTGTGTTAGTTATGCTCTGAACTACCTGTTGCCTATCCACTTATTCACAAATGCTGTACCTAGCTGAGCCTTAAGTCCACATCTGTTGCTTCTGTCTATGCCTCACTTCCCGTCTTTCCCTTTTATTGCATAATTATAATTGGTTATTCATATCACACTTTATAACCAGAGGTTTATAAGCGCGGTCCCGTGGATCGAACCTGTGTTGCTCTGCATCGTCTTGCTTCCAAGACGAGTGCTTTGCCCCCAAGACGCATTGTGCGCTTTCCTTAATATTTCGAATCTAGGTGTGTTTTCCATCTCCACGCAACCCTATTTTGCATTGCATTGTACCTTTCTGAATATTTCAATTCTAGGTGTGTTTTTCATCTCCACAACCCACATTTTGCATTGCATTGTGTGCCTCCTGTGCTGAAGTGTTCCCACCGTTTCTGTTTTCTCTCTCTCGGCAACTAGGTCGCCAGGTTGAGTTTGTCTGTGCAGTGCAGCCTCTTGTTCTATCCTCTGCCACCCCTATGGCACTTACCATCTCCCTTATCTATTCTAACTGTTATACTCTCACCTATCCTCCTTCTCTCACAAAGTCTGGAAGGAAACATTTAAAAAAGATTTCTTGACCGCTAACCCTGATCTACCAATCGCAGACACCTACGTCAGGATAACTTCCAGACAGATTGTAATCCTCTACTCGGTCCGCTCCAGATCTCTGTCCTGTCTTATCCTCACCCGTTAATGGTGGCACTAGATTTGAAGTATTCTTGCCGGGCTTCACCCAGATGCATCATTAATGGCTACCGCAATGGCACTATCATGGCTGAGGGCCCTCACTCAACTTCCTCCTTCTCCTCTTTCACCGACGTTTGTCATCTCTCATCAACTTACTTCCTGCGCCTGCTACTACTCCTTCCTGTCTCTCTGTCCCTCCTCCTCTTGGGGTACCACGCTCCTGTACCGCACACTGGAAACTCTTAAAGGCAGAGACCTGCTTCACCTTGCAACGCTAAATACCTGCTCTGCAATCAAACACTCTGCTGACATTTGCCTCCTCCTTGAAGACCTAAACCTCTACATCCTTGCTCTTACCCAGACATGGTTCAAGGCCAGCTCGGTCACTGTTTTTGACTCCCTTCTCCCTGATGGCTACAAGATGATCTCTAAGCCGCGCCCTAACCGTGATGTCGGTGGGGTTGCCCTGATCCTCCCCGAGTGGGTTTCTTCTTCCCTTATACCACCCAGCCATACTCCTCTTTCAATAGCCTGGTCTGCAAGCTGGTCATCTCTCCTCCTCCTTGACCATTGCCACCATCTATCGACCACCAGGCTCCATCACACTTACCATTTCAGAATGGGCGAATTTCTTCTCCGCTCTCCTGTCATCTACCTCTAAACTCAGTCCGCTAGGTGATTTCAACATCCACCTTGACTCTTATCACGGATACCACCCTCTTCTGCGTCATTTGCACCTCGCGCTCCCTCTCCATTCTCCCCTCTGGTCCTACCCACTTGGCTGGACACATGCTTGATACCTTCATCCACATTGATCTTCTGCTCTCCCCCCCCCATCGCCTCATCAATCATCTCTCCTTTTCAGACCACTCTCTCCTCTCCTCTCACTTGGGCCCTCTCAGCTCCCTGACCTCACCTTTCCGTGAGCTCTGCCAACCTCATTCTCAGACATTTGCCTGATGAAACGAGTGTTAGCTGCTGCCTTTGCATCTACCTCCATCCCCTCTCTCCTCCCACTGCAGACTCTACCTCTGACGTTGCTCTTAGCAGCCTCCACCTCACCATCACAAACACTCTCGATATCCTTGCCCCAGTCATGAGAATTCACCTGAAACATGCCACCAAGCGTAACACTTGGTATGATTCTGATCTAGAAGACCTGAGGCGCAAGTGCAGAGCTGCGGAACGGAAGTGGAAGACCTTAAGCTCATCCTCTGACAAACTGGCCTGTTGTATTCTCCAAAGGCAATATCGTCTTTCCATTCGCTCCAAGAAGAGGGCCCACGTCCAGGCTTGCATCTATGGTGCATCCAATAACACAGCTGAACTCTTTGAAATCTGCAAGGAACTTGCCAATCCCTCCGCATTCTCCACCACGCCTCTTCCCTCTCATGCCCTCTGCACTGCATTGGGTACCCATCACTGCAAAAACCCAGGACATCCTGAACACGGTGTCCTGTCATTTGATAGAATACAAAGGATCGAATGACAAAAATTTAGAGTCAAAAGGATCGAAAAACAATTTTTTCAAATTCATTTTTTGTTTCTTTTTTTAATTTAATATAGTTAAAAAAATGTTTTTTAAAGAAAACAGGAGTTTGGGGGGAACCCCCATATAAACTAAATGCATTCAACCCTTTTTTTTCGGTCCTTTTGACTCGAAAAAATGCCATTCGATCCTTTGTATTTTGACCCTTTCACCTATAACCCCTGAACACACTCTCCTTCCCTTGCCCCCTCCCATCCCACTGCCACTCTTGGCCTCCCATCCTCCCTCAGCATTCCTCTCCTCCTTCTCGATAACAATGGATGAGGTCTCTAAGGGTGTCTGCTCTTTGAAGGTCTCCTCCAAACAGGTCACCCCTGTACTTCCAGAACTATTGAGGACAACATCTACTCCCTTGCCCCTTCACTTGCTGATTTCTGCAATCACTCTTTTTCTACTGGGTCTTCCCCTCCTCCCTGAAGCACTCACTCATGCACCCTCTCCTAAAAAAACCTTCTGCCGATCCTGCATGTTGGGATAACTAACGGCCCATCTCTATCACCCCCTTCCTTGGGGAAACTCCTGAAGAAATCGGTCCTCCCACAACTGACTCAGCATACTGAGCTGGTTGGTTGCCTACACCACCATCAATCTGGATTCTGAGCATCCATAGGCGCTGAAACAACTCTCCCAAAAACCCATGAAGAACTGCTCGCATCTCTGGACTGTAACTCTCCCGCCGTTCTCATTCTACTCATTCTACTCAAGCTCTCCTCTGCATTTTATATGGTCAACGTCTCCATCCTCATAAACGGCTCAATGATAACCTTGGTATCTCAGCGCGGGCACGAGACTGGCTGACCTCCTTCCTCACTGACTGTCCCTCGCAGGTTATCTAGGGCTCTTTGTCCTCTCCCACCTCTATCGCTACCTTTGGCATCCCCCAGGGCTCCAACCTCTCACCCTGGCTCTTGAACATCTATCTGGCTCCACTTGCTCACCTTATTTCCACTTTCTCCCTCCACTTCCAGTGTTATGCAGATGACATCCAACTCTTCTTCAAACATCCCTCTGACCCTCTTTCTACTTCCTCTAGCATTCCTGACTGCCTTTCTACAATCCAGTCCTGGTGTGCCTCTAACAATCTGTGCCTCAATGCCAGCAGACTGAGATGCTTCCTATCGTGATTCCTGCTCCCAATATCCTCCCTTCTCGCTGGCTACCATGTATGGGCTCCCACCGCCCCCTCCTTCATCTGAAGCTAGAAACCTTGGAGTCTTCTACGACCCTTCTTTCTTTCCTCCCTCACATCATGGACCTTGCCAAGAAGGCCACTTCCAACTCCATCTCCTCAAGCATCCTTCCTTTCCTCAGCTTTCCCCAGAAGTTCAGTGTCTCTAGAGCCCTGGTACTCTCTAGGAAGGACTACTGCAAAAGCCACTTCCTTAATCTACCCTCTTAATCTCTTTGCCCACTCCCCCCCCCCCCAGCTTATCCAGAATAGGTCTGCTAGACTTTTCCTTGGCATCAGGACCGTATCTCTCCAGCCCTAAAATCTGTCCACTGGCTCACGGTTGCTGCATGGATCAAATTCAAATCCCTCTGTATCACCCATAGGGCTGTCTGCCAGGGACTATCTATAACGTGCTCTCTCCAAATACTCTCTTACAAATAAAAAAAAACGGAATGCTTTGTTTGAGTATCCTGGTGTTGAAAATCGTTCTTATGTTTGAAAACTTTTACAGCAGCACAGGCAGCAGAATATTTAGATTGTGTCCCGCCTGTTGGAACAGCACTTCCATCACAGTATATCACATTTGCAAACATTCAGAGTGGGATATCTGGTACTACTGCATCTGCCAATGGTTTTAAAGACCATTCCAGTTGATATATTTGTAACAGTTCTGATTTCTATAGATATCTTCTATCTGGTAATGTGTGGACGCCTATTGGGACCATCTTGAGTGTAGTACCTTTGCATATAAAATATTAGAGCCTGTAGCTGAGTGTAACTGCACTGTGTGTTTATGTACATAATTCTGTTTGCAGCTAGTGTGCGTTCCTTCTGCAATATTATTTGAACTGCTGCCAGAATTATCTCCTCTGGTGCAAAAACTCTGCTCTGGAATTGTATGGACATGTGAATGGTATGCTATGGGGTTTGTGTCTGCATGGTTACATACTGCATATTGTCACAAACTGGAAATTTGGGAGCAAGAACTACGCCAAGGCCATGTTCTGAAGTTAACCAATTTTATTACGGATTGTGAACAGGGGAGAACAAACTGAAAGATAAACCACATCTTTCCCAGAGAAATAACAGCTTCTTCTTCCTTCATTGTCTCTTACAATGGTTTTGTCAATTTCCGGATGCGAGTTCAGTGTCCGATCTCAGCTGCTTCTCAGGGAAGGTACCTCACTCCCCAGTCCAATATGTTGCAACCTTTTTTTATTTCTGCTTCTCTGAGCCTAGTTGCGGGCTTTCCAGTGTCCTGTGCCCAAGACTCAACCAGTCCTTAATCTTCTGTCGGATCTTTGGGGGCTGTTAAGGGATCTTGTTGGGGTCACAAGGAGGGAAGCAACTCTGCACTAGCCTTCGTTCTCAACTTGGTTTTTTCCACCACCTCTGAGCTATAACTAAGCTCCCTGACCCCCACTGGAAGCTCCACCCCTTTATAAACAAACTGTAAAGACTGGAGGGGGGGGTATCTGTACTTCTGCTCCCTATATCGTAGGGTAAAGTCACAGGCCAACCCCAGCCAGGCTCTCAATTTGGTAATGCTGGACGAGCAGCCATGCTTAAGGTTTCAGGTGGTGTTGCAGGCAGGTTCTTAAGTACATTTTCTCCCCAAAGCCCCCACAAAGGAATGTCCACATACTATGTTGGGCGATAACAGAGCTTCTTTATATAACATGAGATTTGCTACTTATACCAAATATACATATAAATAATAACACTTTGAACCCGGAGGTCCTTTTAGATGAGGTAACAGTATCTGAGATGGATGGGATTGCAGATTTTACTTGTACATCAATAATCAGATTGACTCAGGAAGTTTGGCAAAAACACGACTGTTTTAATTACACTTACACAGGGAGTACAACAGGCATCACCGGACGTCGCACAGTATTCTCTCTCAAGAGTTCCTCGAAGCATTGCATGAAAAAAACACAACTTTATACAAAAAAATGTGTCATACATGACGTCATACTATGTGGCAAAATAAGAAAATCTACTAGGGGATGGGACAGGCTTAAATGGAACATCTAAGCATACTTTCTATGGGGTATGTGCTTGTGATTAGGTCTCTAAGGTCAGGTGGACAACTAAGCCCACCCCAAGTGCAAGTCATCTTCCGTGTCAGACTAATGCACAACGTTCTATTGACTTCTTAAACTATAGGGCTCCTTGCTACATGGCCCTCTACAATTGGTTGGCACGCTTGTACCCTTCTTTTATATTCCACTCGATAGCAGCACGCAAGCTGGTACCCCAGGTGCTGGGGGTGTTGGCCTGGTCATGCCTCCCCACCCAATTAGCCCAACATCCATCCTCACTCCTGCTGTCTGCCAGTCAATTAGTCTTTGAACTCGGCCTTGCAACGGCTCACTGAGCCTGAGAATAAAAGGGTGTGAAAGCATGGCCTTATCTTCTGGTCTAAGTGTAGCTTGCCCCAAAGTCTATTTACATCTGACATGTGACTAGAGACCACGTTTTGAGCTCCTTGGTTGTATTTAATACTATTAAGTGAAGAAAACCTGGCACTTCTAGGGTTTTTCCATTAAACCTCAAGCAGGAGCTTGGCTCGCTTCTCACATTCATTGTATCTGCTCGAGTAGATAACAAAGCTCCTGGCGGCCCGACTATCGACACTAGACCAGGCAAGCCTTCTCGAATCTTCCTTCACAATGAGCTGTTCTATTCTGCTGCGCCACACTTTCAGCCTTTTATTCACGGGGTCCAAGTTTGCGAAAAAGCATTGTGCAACATCCAGATTCTATGCAAACTTATATATATTGGCGGCACCGCCTGCAGTCTCTTCGCTACGTATAGCCAGCCTTATGGTTACTTCGTCTACTTGTGTTACTGGATCTGTACATTTATGAAATGGCTTTGCATTTTCAGTGCTTCTTCATTCAGCACATGGATCGTTGCTCGTTTCTTTACTTCGCATCAGCTTCTATAAGGTCTATGTTCTTTCTTCATTGGCATCTCTTCTGGGTGCATCATTTCCACTTGATGTGACGTCACCAGTCTTCTCTTTCATTCATCTTCACACTTCTGAAGGAAGTTCCGGAAGAAGAACGTAATTTCTTCATGGATACTCATAGGGTTTTCTCATTGGATACCCTGTTTCAAGGATTCTTCACGGTATAGGTACCATTATTGGCTTTGTGCATGTTGCAATTTCCAGCTGCCAACATATAGGCAGAATGGGGGCAGGACTTCCGGTAGAGGTACTTGGCTCCTCCTCTACAACTTTGTACATAGAATACTTATTTAAAGAATGGTAAATATATACACTATGTGGTACTGCACACTACCTAAATTCAGTAAGAACTGCACTAACTGCAGACCGTTTTAAATGGCATGTGAATTCTTAAATAAGGTGTGGCCAGCATAGAATAGGAAAGAAAGGCAGGTTAGTTATGAACAGTGGCAAAATGCTTTCTTTAGACTAGACTGATGGGGCCCCTGAGGGACCCTCGTTTGTGGAAACAAGGCACAATCACCACACACAAACTGATACGCCAGACACAAGGTTGTATTCCCAAAATCTAAGGTTTATTGCATTTTCTTTGAACTATGCACGATGATTGACAATGGTGACGAGTTTGACACCCTCAAACATTCATTGTGTAACAGTTTGAAATTTTGTAAGCCCACAGACACTAAGTCTGTGTTTTAAAGAACACAATGCTTCCGTTTTCTGCAAGCAAGCTGTGCGTAGGGAGAGACACATTCCTGGCCTTGCTATCTCCTAGTTGCTATTCGTGTGCCGGGGGGGTCAACTTGCTCTCCAGGGTGTTAGGGAGAATTCTCTGTTAAGGCTAATTTCCCAAACCTAGTGAGTCCCCCAGCAGCTTTGCTGGATTTTTGGGGTTTATTTTTTCTCCTGCTAAGAGTGAGACTCTCTTTCTCCCACTCTTAGGCATGATTTGAGAATGTCCTTTTACTATGTAATGTGTTTTATGGGCAATGGGGTCTTTTAGTCCAAAGGGCCTCATGTGTTTTTGGTATGTGTTTTACACAGCACCCTCAGTGCAGTAACACATGGGTGTCATAGTGACCCCCAAACATAGACTCCATACCCTGGGACTGACTACTGTCTCCCAGGGCATGTAAAGTCACCATTGGCTTTACTAGTCTCAAATTGTGAACAGAACCAGTACAAACCATCATATTGTGGAAGTACTGGTAGGGGTAATTCGATTGCCCCTGGGTCTGTTTTCCAAGGGGGCAATGTCCAGTCCCCCCTTGTCGAGTTTCTGGCTGGTGGCAGTGGATACCACGCAAAATTGCCTATGGGATTTTCCCATTCATTTTAAACGCACCACTTTTTGGTGCAATGTTAAAGATACCGCTGGCTTATTTATTTAATATTTATTCCCCGGTTGGGTCTTTTTGCCAGGACTCTGTTTTAAAATGGCGTTTGTGTTCGCCTCTGAAACTCTAACCCAAGTCGAGCCCTTTGTTCCACTTTTTGGCGGGCTTCTCCACAGAAGCCCTCCAAATGGTGCCACTCTGTCTGGGGTCAACAGGATGTTGGGAGGGGGATTAGGCACCCTGGACTCTTGTGTGATTGGCCCAGTGGTGAGTCGCCCGGCTCACCACTTAGCATGTTCGAGTGACAGCTAGGCTGATGAATGGGGGTTTTGCTGTATAAAAGCAGGGCTTTGGGGACTGGAACTTCAGAAGTCGCCACAGGACCTAAAGAATCCAAAGAGGGGTGAAGCTGAGCCATCTACAACGACGACGACACCACCGGTGGAGCCCTGCTGTACGAAACTCGACGACAGAGATCTTCTTCCAGGAGAGTCTTCTTCCCTTTGAACTGGTGGGACCAACCAGTTCGCCTTTTCCGCCTTCCTGGATCGTCTCATGGTCGAATCGCCCGTGCCAAGCACCCCGGCGGCCAGATAGACACGCTTCACCACTACCGCGAATAAAAGGGTCGTACCTTTTAACCAGGAAACTCTACGGCTGGTTTCTTCCCTAGCAGTGCAACGACCTCCAGCTTTCCTCCACGTCGAGATCATCTCTTCCCCTGGACGAAGCTCTGACTTGCACCCGCTGCCAGGAACAACTGCCCCCGCTGGAGCTTTCTCTCCATTTCAGGTACTGTGTCCCGCCTGGTCTCCCTTGCAACAGACTGTCCAAGGTGTCCCGTAAATACTTGACTCTCTTTCCTGAGGTGACCTCGGACCTGCTAACATTACCTTTCTGACTTAATCCAACCTCTTTTGACTTTTCTGCAAAGACTTTGAGTGCATTTCCACTGTGTGATCTTGGGCACATTCCGCCTTGCTCTCTCCAAGAGTGGGCCTGGCCTATGAACTTTTTGCTCTACAGTGGACCCTGCCTTTCTTGACTTGCTGTGGTTTCTTAAAAGTGTTGGTACTGTGTGTTTTTCCTATTATGCCTTTCCCTCCCCTTCTTAAACAAATTATTGGAGTGCCATCTACGGTTACGTGCTCACCTCTGTTTTGCTAAATAAGTGGTGTCTTAACCTAGACTTGTCGAATAATTAACTACGAAGGTGTATATACTTATAGTGACGGTGTTTGAACTTGAACTGCTTGACATATTAGTGCCAGTGCATTTCTTACAAGTGTGTTTTTAAATAAATAATGATATACTTTGATACCAAAGCTCTGGTCAGTGTTTGCTTGTGCTACTGTATTTTTAGCCCTATTGTGTATACTCTATATACTGCCTAACTCTTCTTGAGAGAAGTCTGACTGCTCAGCCACAGTTACCAGGTAAATCTGGGTGGTGCAGACTGCTACCAATTGGGTTTATTGCTAACTCATGTGGTCTTAACCTTTTTGCAGTGGTCCCTAAGGAAACTGCACAAGCTTCTGTATTTGTATTTGTATTTAGTTTATTTATAAAGCGCAGCCAGGCCCGGGTGCATAAGGGCGCGTAAATGAGGAGCTAGTTACAAAGAAGCAATTAAATGAGTTGCGTTAGTTACAATTACTGGAAGGTTACAGTTACATAAGTGTGCAATCCCAACAATACAGTAAGCCAAGTTCCAAAATAGTTACAGGTAGGAGCTGGCATAGTAAGCAAGTGCATATTCCAAGTGATAGGCCATGTCCAATAGGTTAAGGTTTAAGCTGCCATGAGTCCATGTTATGGAGCCAAAACTTCGTGCTATGTTTGAATCGGTTAAATTAAGGTTCTGCACGTAGATGTGGGGGGGATGGTGTTCCATAGTTTAGATGCTTGTACCGGGAAGCTAGCTCCACTCGAGTTGTGGAGTTTAAATCTTGGAATGGTTAAGGTGTTAGTTTGGGCTGCTCTAAGAGGTCTTGAGGCGGAGTGTGGTGTGAAATGGTTAGTGAGGTATGCTGGAGCAAGGTTAGCCCTAACTTTGTGTGTGAGGGCAAGCGTTTTCAAGGATATTCTATGCTTGACTGGGAGCCAACGTAGGTTACGTCTGGTCTCAGATATGTGTGCTTTTTTGGGGATGTTAAGGGCAGCTCTGATTGCATTGTTTTGGACTACTTGTAATTTATTGATATTTTTGTAGCTGGTGCCCAAGTAAAGGGTGTTGCAGTAGTCTATATTGGAGAGGACTAGAGCTCTCGCGAGAGTGATACAGTTGGGTGCGGATATGAATGGTCTACATGCAGTAATAAGCTTGCAGGTGTAAGCAGCTGATGACGCTACTGCGTTAGTTTGTTTAGAGAGGGATAAGGTAGCATTGATGTAAATACCAACAGTTTTAATGTTACTAGAGACTGAAATGAGGTTTCCATCTATGGTAAAGGCTTTGAATAAAGGATTGAGATTTTTAAGTTTGGCATGAGTGCCCAGGATGATCAACTCAGTTTTATCGTCATTGAGACACAGGCCATGGTGTGCCATCCATGCTTGTATGACGGAGTAGATTTCGTTGAGGGTTGTGCTGTCTATTCCGTAGTCACCCGTGATAGGAAAGAGTATCTGGGTGTCGTCCGCATAGTTGGTATACGTAACACCCAGATAGTCTAGGATATCGAAGAGGGGTTTCGTGAATATGTTATAAAGTGTCGGGGACACGCAGGAGCCTTGCGGGACACCACAAGGTACTGGAGCCGGCTCGGCGGAATCTGTGGGAGAGAAGACCCTCATGGTTCTGTTCGCCAGGAAGGAGCCGATCCATGTCGTGGCTGCATCTGAGAAGTGGGCTGCAGATTTCAGGTGTTGACAGAGTGTTTGATGGTTAACCAAATCAAACGCTGCTGACAGGTCAAGCAACAAAAGGAGAGCTAGTTTGCCATGGTCTTTCAAGGTTTGGATCTGGGTAGTTAGGTCAATAAGTGCAGTTTCCGTACCGTGTCTTGGTCGGAAGCCTGATTGCCTGAGCCCTAGGAGATTATTAGCTTCTAGATAATCCTGTATTTGTAGGTAGGCTGCTCTGTCCAGTATTTTTAATAGGAATGGTACCGTCGTTATTGGTCTGTAGTTAGACGGGTTGGCTGGGTCAAGCGTGGGTTTTTTGAGGAGTGGAATGACCCAGGCGTCTTTAAGATTGTCAGGGACTATTCCGGATTTGAAAGAGGCATTTATGAAATTGGTGATGAATGGCGCCAGATCGTGTGCAGCTGCTTTAATAATCGGGGCAGGGCAGGCATCCCCTTGGCAGTTTGAAGGTTTTAGTTTCATGATGATGTTTTCTACTTCCCATGTTGAAAGGGGTGAGAAGCTGAAAGGTTTACAAGTTGTCTGGAAGGTTGGAGGTATGTTAGGAAGTTGTTTGTGGTTGGGGTCAGCAGATAGCAGGCATTTTTTTGAGGTAATTTTGGATTGTAGGCAAGCTATTTTATCTAATAAGGCTTTCTGGATGTTGCTACACCATAGTGCGTCAGTAATACCTTTGTCACTTGGGGCAATAGGTGATTCTAATTCTTTGAGTATTTTGAAAAGTTCTTTAGTGTTGGATTCTGCTTGTGTAATCCTTTTGTTATATGAGTCTTTTTTGGCGAGGAGTATGGCTTCTTTGTAGCTAGAGGATACTAGGGTTAGTTCAGCTTTGTTAGGAGCTGTGGGGTATTTTTTCCAAAGTGCCTCAGCGGTTCTTTTGGTTTTACGTAGTTCTCTTAACTGTGGCGTGAACCATGTGTTAAGGTGACGCTGTGGTTTCGGTTTCCGCAGTTTTAGCGGGGCAATGGAATCCAGGGCTTTAAGTATAGCCTGGTTGTAAGTGTCCACTAGAGCTGTTGGGTCTGCATCTGAATCAATATTATTCAGAATAAGGAGTAGTATAGGTAGGAGTTTGTCGGGAGTAATGTCTTTCTTGTTTCGCGTGCGGATGGCAGGGGCGATGATAGGCGCTGAGTGAGTGGTGTTAGCTTTGATAGCAAAGATTAGTTTGTGGTGGTCAGACCAGATGCATGGGTCATTAGATAGGAGGTCAATAGAGCAGTTGCTGTGTGAGAGCCAGTCTAGGGTTCTACCTTTGATATGGGTGGGTTCGTGGATAATGTGCGTGTGACCCAGATCAGATAGGGAATTAGCTAAGTCAAGGGCGTTGGTGTCTTTGGGATCGTTGAAACCGAGGTTAAAGTCCCCAAGTAGGATGGTTTGCGAGTTGAGTTTGGTGTTTATAGATATAAGTGATGCAATGTCCTCAGTGAAAGAGGAGATGGGTCCTGGTGGTCGATAAATGAGGTGCACGGTGGCTGTGTGGTTGGGTGAGAGGGGTAGCTTAATTGACAGGGATTCGGCAGACGGGATTTGCGCATCTTGGATGATTTTGATGTCGAATGTATTTCTATATATGAAGGCAAGTCCGCCTCCCTTTGTTTGAGTGGTGTTTCTGTCAGATCTTATAATGGCATAATCGTTAGGTATTGCGAGGGCCAGAGATGGTCCAGATGCGGCATTCAGCCAGGTTTCCGTGACTGCGAGGACATCAAGGTTTTCATAGGTTATAAAGTCAGCAATGTCGAGAGCATGGGCAGGAAGAGACCTGGCATTCACAAGTGCTGCTTTTATGAGTTTATCTTTTTTGAGGTTTTTTCAGATGTTGGCGGTGGATTATGGGCGAGATTATTGGCGTCAAAGAGGGGAGCAGCGTGATTATGGGCAAGATGCGAGTGTTTCATGGTGCGGGCCCTTAGTCTGGTGTTCCTGCTTAAGATACTAGGGTGGTGAGAATATGGGGAGGTAGGATGACTGGTTCGGATGTTTAGACTAGTATTTCTCTTCAGTGTGTTAGGGTGGAACGAGCCTTCTAGTTCTGGAGTTCAGTCTGGAATTTCTGATGGTGATAGTACAGGGCTGGTTGGGTGTTGGTTTGGTGGCAAAGTGGCGTATCCAGAGTGCTGGATCGTCCAAGTATAGATTTGCGGGGGTCGTGGTGCTAGGCCTCAGGGAGGAGGTGGTGGGTGCCATACCTAATTTGGTGGAAGTATATTGTTTAGAGTGTATAGGCTGACTAGACCAATAACTACTGTAAGTATACAGTAGATGGATGAGCGTTGATAGGTACCAATACATGATGTTTAAGGTGATGCAGGTATACAGGGTGACGGGGGAGGTCTATTAGCTGACAGAGGCACAACATAAATTGATAGAAATTGATCAATGAGTATCTGTGCCAGGCAACATAACAGGCAACGTGGTCTGTAGGCGACCAGGTGACCAATGCACAACAATTGTAAATGTGGTCTAATAGGGGACCAAAAGGCACAACACAATGGTAAATGTGGTCGGATAGGCGACCAAAAGGCACAACACAATGGTAAATGTGGTCAGATAGGCGACCACAAGGCACAGCACAAGGTAAATGTGGTCAGATAGGCGACCAAAAGGCACAGCACAAGGTAAATGTGGTCAGATAGGCGATCAAAAGGGACAACACAATGGTAAATGTGGTCAGGAAGGCGACCAGAAGGCACAACATAATGGTAAATGTGGTCTGAAAGGCGACCAAGAGGCACAACACAATGGTAAATGTGGTCTGAAAGGCGACCAAAAGGCATAACACAATGGTAAATGTGGTCAGATAGGCGACCAAAAGGCACAGCACAAGGTAAATGTGGTCAGATAGGCGACCAAAAGGCACAGCACAAGGTAAATGTGGTCAGATAGGCGACCAAAAGGCACAACACAATGGTAAATGTGGTCTGAAAGGCGACCAAAAGGCACAACACAATGGTACAGCATAGACCTTGAATGCATAGATTAGTGAAAAGTGGATTGTCCAGTGTTGTAGGTCATCCGACCATCATGGTTCAGGGCGGCATTAGCGAGTGTTTGCTAAGAACAGATGCGTGGGCAGCAACAGTGTTGGGCACGCTGCAAGAGCTGGGTGCACGTCATGTGATTTAGGCGTGAGCTAGGACCACCCTAGGAACGAGTTTGCGTCTGGCTAAGATCATCCAACATGTGATAGGCAGATGTGCCATCCGAGTGTTATAAACAGAGGACATAGACACAGGTGGGGCTTTGTATGAGTGCAAGAGTAAGGGCACAAATCTTACCAGAGTGTTCACGAAGCTCTAGCCAGTCAGAGCCTGCTTTGCGGAGGGCGGCACGTGCGCATTGTCCTGGAAGCAACAAAGGTTCCTCCAGGTCGCAATATGAGGAGCGAGGCAGTGCGCCCGCCGTACCGCTAGGTGCGGACAGGGGCAGACAGGAGGGGCCTTTGGCTCACGGGCCTTAGGCAGCTAGGGCCGGCTTCCGCCTCCGGTCGCCAGGCGCTATAGATATGCAGATGAGGGTTGCTAGGCAACCGTGGGGAGCGTCGGGGAGACGAACTGTGCGGCGGCCATCTTGTGGCTGGGATCTCGTCGGTTTCGCGTTGCCTCGTCGGTGGTGAAAGGCCAGGTCTATTGTCATGATCTCTGCTTCCAAAAGGTCAGGGTTTTCCCAACTCCCTTGGAAGCAGATCCATAACCCAGGTTCCGAGTGCCAACCAGTCCCAATTGGGACCTTTTGGACCCAGTCCTGGCGCCAGTGGCACCAGGCTCATAAATATGCCCAGTCCCAGCGCTGGAAGCGCCGGGCTCATAATGCTTGGGTGGACTTACCTTCAGCAGACCATGCTGCTTACTTGCCTGCCAGTTGAGCCTCTGATCCTCTTCTGTTTGGAACTACTTTTCCTGTTGGGTGGGGCTGGAGCCACTCCCTAGATTCAGAACACTGGAACTCTTCTGGAAGGCAGGAACTCTTTTCTTACCAGGAACTCTTTTCTTACTTAGGCGTGGCTGTGGAAGGAGACACCTAAGCACTACAGGAGGCTATTTAAACCACACCCGGTGGATGAATCTTGCTTTGCGTTATTCTGCAACCTCTGCAGCAGAATGCTCATCGTGTCTTCTGCATCCGGTCCTGGGCCTAAGGAAAAAGGCTTACCATCCTGAATCCAGTCTTCAGCAACACCTATAAAGACCAGAAAGAACAGGTTAGCATTCCGGCATCTGAAAGGCAAAGGCTTACCATCCTGAATCCAGTCTTCAGCAACACCTATAAAGACAAGAAAGAACAGGTTAGCATTCCGGCATCTGAAAGGCAAAGGCTTACCTACTCTTCGTGCGCTCCGGAGGTCTTCACACTGCATTCCGGCATCTGAAAGACAAAAGTTTACCAACTCTTCGCACGCTCCGGAGGCCTTCGGCGCTGCATCCCGCATCTGAAAGACAAAACAAGGTGCGTTTAAAGACATTGGGGAACTTTAATACTCACGTGCCATTACTCCTTTCCACATCTAATCCAGTGGGTATTCTGGCACCCTGCAGCCGCTCCGAACTCGTACCTGCAAAATAAAAAGACAGTTAGAGCGCATAGTGAAGCAGGCAACAAACGCTTACTTACGTGCTTCCAGGCGCTTCTATTCATCACACGGGCTCCATCTTCAACTCACTTCAGCCCGTCATCCGCCATCGCCGGAACCCTGCAAAACAAGAAACATCATTACTAAAGACTTTAAAGACATTTGAATGACTCGAAACTTACCGTTCGTGCAGTAAACGACGGACAGCAGTCCTCTGAAGTCAAGAGGCCTGCGCTACCTATCCAGTGAAGAAACTGGTTACAGCACCCTGCCCCGAGGCAGATGGAGAGCTCGGCATTCACTTACCTAAGACATCTTACTCTACACGTCAGGCATACAGTGCACAGAGGTCCAGCCCAAAGAGCCAACCGGGTGCTACACATCACCTTTGAAGATACGGTAGTCGCCCAGTCAAGACCGGCGCCTCTGCGAGAATCAGGTGAGCGTTACATCTACGGGTGCAGGCACTCAGATGCTGCAAGTGTGAGTGCGATCAGGATGGTGGGATGTGCCAGCGGATCCGTGTCCCAGCTGCTCCTGCAGCATGGGAGAGTCGATGTGCCTCCGAGCACAATCGAGTGTTAGAGAAGCGAGCGGGGCTCCAGCAGGGCTCCTGCCCGAATGTAGAGTGAGCTGAGGGGCTAACACAGGGTTGTACCGGGCTCAGGGAGGGGGGGGCCGCAAAGGAGAGCATAATTCAAGTTATTTAATGTTTGCTCCGGCGTTCCTACTGTGCTTACCAGACTAGCTGGCACCTTCTGTACTGATTAAAATGCCTTTTTGCTCTCTTTCGAAGGATATGCGAGGGAGGGGACCGGACATTTCTGTCCGAGTTACTGCATTATGTTTCAACATGCCACTCGCGGCCTTGCATTGTGCACCAGTGAAGCAGAATAACATTTCAGCAAAGCAGTTTTACATGAGGCAAAAAGCAAATGTTAGAGAGAAAACAAAATGGCGATTTCAGTCTCTTCAAAATGGCTGCACCTCAGTCAAGCTTATGGCTATCTATTTCTAAAACTAGATGCATGAGACTGTTGGTCTTCGGCCAACATAATACATAGCCTTATGATCGAGGGGTGTCTATTTTTCTAGATCGATAAGACCAGTAATTCTGAGTGAGGATCCCCCCACCTGGGCAACATGTAATAGAAAAGTTAGGGAGTAACCTATGTTTCGAGGGGATTGGGTCCTCCGACGTATTCCATATCTATGACATGTAATCACCACAGCTGTGCTGCTTCGGAAACTTTTCCGGCGTCTGCGTCCTGCGTCGATGACGTCGATGCGCCGACGTCGAGGACCTCCTCCGACGTCCGACGTCATCCGATGTGATAAGTAGGACGCACGACGCCCGTAGCCTCAGTTCCGTTTTTTCCGCGAACGTGTTGCTTCGTGTTTCTCGGTTCTACGCCTCGACTCTTTGGAGTTCTGTTCTTTCTGGTTCTTCGAACCTGTTCGTTTGTGAATTTCCTTCGGCGATGTCTTCCACTTCGTCTTCAACCCCGCGTCCGGGCTTTAAGAAGTGCGGGGAGTGTGGGTCCAAGATGTCGGTGACTGACTCGCACGACGCCTGCCTCTGGTGCCTCGGGGAGGCCCACGACACGGATGACTGTATCGACTGCCAGTCGCTCACGTCCAAAGCCTTACGCGAACGTAAGAAGAAGTTGTCGGTAGGTCGGGTGTCCAAGCCCCGGAAGTCGAAGTCGGCGGGGCTTTCGACGGATGATTCGAGGGGTGACTCTCCACGTCATCGTCGGAAGTCTCGTTGGTCTTCTTCTAGGAGTGGGTCTCGCCACTCCTCAGCCTCTTCGAGGCATTCTCGGAAGCGCCGTCACCGGTCGCCTTCCAGGTCCTCTTCCGAGGATTCTGCACGGCACGTCGGTTACCCCACCAGCCGTGCGACGCCGGACGAATGGGCTTCCTTCGGGAAGAAAATGTTGGCGATTCTTGAGTCGCAGGGTACTCAGCCGTCCGCGCCCCCGAGTGGGGTCGGCCGTGAGAGGTCGAGAGACACCGCTCACAAGAGTGGTCGGGACGAGTCACGGGAGCGGTCCCGTTCGGACAAGGAGGCTCGTTCTCGCCGTACCCGTTCCAGGTCCCGGTCCTCGACGCGTTCGAGACCGTGTGCTCCTGTGAAGTCTTCGAGGAAGACATCGACGTCTGAGGCGTCGAGGGCGTCGACAGGCTTTCTCGAGGCTCCGGCTTCGAGGAAGTCGTCGACGCCGTCGACGATCAGGTCGTCGAGGGACACGCTCGGGGCTCCGGCTTCGAGGGCTGTGTCGACGCCGCCGATACTGGAGGCGCTGCATCTGACGTCGACGCCGATTACCTCGACGCCGATCCTCTCGGCGCCGTTGCCGGTTTTCTCGACGTCGGCGACGATTCGCTCGACGCCATCGACGCCTTTCGTGTCGGAGGTGCCCCGTGTCACGGGTGTACCCCCTAGGAAGGCTCTGGTTAAGAGCAAGCACTCTCGGGTGCCTTTTCGCCACCTGGAATATATTTCAGAGGCGGATGAGGATTCTGATGGCCTGGTTCCTAGTCAGGTGCCAGATGAAATTGTCTCGGGCCATAGTCAGTTTGACGATTTGAGGCAGTCACTGCATGATGCCAGTGGACTGGACACCTCTCCGGAGGTGGAATTTTGTAGGCCTGAGCCTGGCTCCCATGCCGATTCCTCGTACCGGCGCCTTATGGCTAGGGTGTCTGAGTATCTGGAATGGTCTGCTCCCCCAGGGGAGTTTGTGCAGGATGATCTGACGGACATCCTTGATGTTGGTCCCCCAACTGACCCGGTACTGCCGTTCCATATGGCTTTACAGAGAAGGGTGGCGGCGGCTTGGACTGCTCCGGAGAGTCTCCCGGCGGTGGGCAGATCCTTGTCGCGTAAATACCGTCCAGCCAGTAGCGACCCCTGCGACTTGACCAGGCACCCCACTCCGGAAAGTTTGGTGGTGCAGGCGGCCACGGCCCCGGCAAAGCAGGCATCGTACCCTACCATCCCTCCTGATAGGGACGACAAACGTTTTGATGGCTGGGCGAAGAAAGTGTTTTCTTCTGGTGGTATGGCGCTTCAGGCGGCCAACTCCATTTGTGCCTTGTCACGTTTCACGCACACTCTGTGGAACTGTGTTGCGTTAGCGGCTGAACATATTCCCGAAGGGGATGAACGGGATGGTTTCCTTGCTATGGTCCAGGATGGTAAGGATGCCATGTGTGAGTCCGTTCAGTCGGGTCTGGACTTGGCTGAATGCGTCAGTAGGTCCATGGCGGCGAGCACCGTGATACGCAGGTTTGCGTGGTTGCGGAAGTCGGGGTTTGCTCCTGATGTGCAGTCCCGGCTCCTCAACATGCCCTTTGACGGTGAACACCTTTTTGGCAGCAAGGCTGACGAGAGCCTTGAAAGGTTGCAGGCCTCAAAAGCTGCAGCGAAGTCGTTGGGCGCTGCAGTTCGCCAACCTCCGCTTTTTCGTCCTAGGGGAAAGCAGTGGAGGGGTGGTTCCTTTCGCTATTACTCGTCCTTCAGTAAAGCGAGGGGAGCTGGCAGTCAAAGAGGCCAATGCAGGGGTACCAGAGGTGGACGACAGGGTACCCGTGGTGCCAAGGCCGCTCGGGCAGTTGCCTCTTTGCCCTCAGGTAACGCCGCAGCCGCTCCTACTCAGTCATGAGGCCAGGTCCCATGGTTCGCCGGTTGGGGGAAGGCTGGCGCAGCATCTTGTAGAGTGGCAAGCCATTACTTCGGATGTGTGGGTTCTGGAGATCATAACCCACGGCTACTGTCTTCCCTTTCGGTACAGGCCTCGCGACAATCCACCGGGGAACCTCTCTTTGAAGTGTCCGGATCCGCTCCTTGCGCAGGAAATTCAAGCCCTGCTGGAGAAGGGCGCTATAGAACTGGTGCCTGTAGCGGAGAGGAACAAGGGATGGTATTCCCCTTATTTTTTGATTTCCAAGAAAGACGGGGGATTGAGACCCATCATGGACTTGCGCGGTTTGAACAAACTCCTCAGGAAGGACAAGTTCAAGATGGTTACTCTCTCTCAAGTCCTCCAGGCCCTTCAGCTTCAGGACTGGTTGGTGTCACTCGACCTCAAGGATGCTTACTTCCATGTGCCGATCCATCCCAAGCACAAGAAGTACCTGAGGTTCGCGGTTGGCGACTCGCACTTTCAGTTTCGGGTCCTGCCGTTCGGATTGACCTCCGCCCCGAGGGTTTTCACCAAGCTCATGGTGGTGGTGGCAGCGCATCTCAGGCAAGGGGGGATTCACGTCTACCCCTACCTGGACGATTGGTTGATCAGGGGGAGCTCTCCCGAGCAAGTCCTGGATCATCTGTCCGTCACCTGCCACTCCCTTCACAGGCTGGGCTTCTCCCTCAATTTAAAGAAGTCCCATTTGAAGCCAACACAGAGGCTCCAGTACATCGGAGCAGTGCTCGACACTTCCCTGGGGCAGGGTTTTCCTCCCCAGGTGAGGGCTCTTCACATTCAGCAGATGGTGCACAAGTTTCAGCAGGCCCAGACGCTCCCAGCGTTAGAGTTCTTGAGGTTGCTCGGCCTCATGGCATCCTGCATTCTTCTGGTGCCAGAGGCTCGCGTGCGAATGAGATCTTTGCAGTGGGCACTCAAGACGCAATGGTCGCAGTCCTCCGGCAGGATGTCGGACCCGGTTCAGGTGCCGCCCTCGGTCGCCCAGGACCTTCTGTGGTGGGCCGTCGAAGGCAACTTGATGAAGGGTGCTCCATTTTGGCTTCCCTGGCCGGAGGTGACAATCGTGACGGATGCATCCCTCACGGGATGGGGAGCTCATGCCAACGGGCTGACAGTCAGCGGTCGTTGGTCTCCGTCGGAGTCCAGACTCCATATCAATCTGTTGGAGCTGAGGGCCGTCAGGCTAGCCCTGAAGGCTTTTCTGCCGACTGTGAGAGGAAAGAATGTCCTGATCCTGACGGACAACACAGTGGCCATGCACTACCTCAACAAAAAGGGGGGGGCAGGGTCACTTCCTCTGTGCAGGGAGGCGATGCAGCTCGGGTTCTGGGCCATCCAGCAGGAAGTTTCGATCTCGGCAGTTCATCTGGCCGGAGACGAAAACGTGACGGCGGACGCTCTGAGCAGGCAGAGCGCGATCTCTCACGAGTGGGAGTTGGCTCAGGAGATTCTCTTGGAGATCTTCGCCCTTTGGGGGACCCCTCAAGTGGATCTCTTCGCCTCCAGTGTCAACCGGAAGTGCGAAAGGTTTTGCTCGCGGGAATTTCCTCCGAAAGGAGCCTTGGGAGACGCGTTCGTGGTGGAGTGGTCATTCCCGCTGCTGTACGCGTTTCCTCCAGTCCCCGTCATCCCGCAAGTGCTGCGGAGGTTACGGAAGTTCGGTTCCCGGATGATCCTCATTGCTCCGGCGTGGGCTCGGAGGACGTGGTACCCGGACCTTCTCGACTTGTCCATCTGCCCTCCACGTCGTCTTCCCTACCGAGACGATCTGCTCTCACGGGAGGGGGGTCAGGTTCTCCATCCAGAGGTCGGATCCCTCAACCTTCACGCTTGGCTTCTGAAAGGTTGAGGTATATGGATTGGGACCTCCCTGAAGACGTGATGGAGGTGTTGCTTTCGGCCCGTAGGCCAGCAACGAAGTCTCTGTACCGTTGGCGTAAGTTCTGCGACTGGTGCAGAGTTCGGAATGTGGATCCTTTTGCATGTGACATCCCCATGGTTCTGTCCTTTTTGCTTTCTCTGGCCCACAGGGGCTTGCAAGTGGGTACCATTAAAGGTTACCTGGCGGCGCTGTCCATCTTTAAGCGCTCGTCTGAAGAGTGTTCTTACTTTAAAATCCCTTTAATTTCACAGTTTCTGAAAGGGCTCACTAATGTGTTTCCTCCGTCACCTTTCCTGGTGCCCGGTTGGGATTTAAACCTTGTTCTTAGGTTTCTTATGGGTGCTCCGTTTGAGCCTTTACATTCTTGCCCTTTGAGGCTGTTAACTCTGAAAACTGTGTTTTTAGTTGCGGTTACTTCCGCTCGCAGAGTGAGTGAGTTACAGGCACTTTCAGTTAAGCCACCCTTCACTGTTTTTCACAAGGACAGGGTTGTCCTTCGAGTTCGTCCTTCTTTTCTTCCGAAGGTAGTGACGGAATTTCATTTAGCCCAGAAGGTTGTTCTTCCGGCATTCTATCCTCCTCCGCATCCTGGTAAGGAAGAGGAGAGGCTCCATAGGCTTGATCCTAGGAGAGCTTTAAGCTTTTATGTTTCACGCATGTCCCGGGTCAGAGTGGACGATCAACTCTTTATTGGTTACGCTGGAAAGCGTTTGGGGCAAGCTGTGACGAAACAGACTTTGTCCCGCTGGATTATTTTGGCCATCTCGGAGTGTTACCGCTTGGCGGGTAAGGACCCACCGGCTGGCTTGCGGGCCCATTCTACCAGGGGTGTGGCTGCATCTACTGCCCTGCAGAGGGGTGTTCCTATTCGCAACATCTGTGATGCAGCCACCTGGGCTTCAGTACATACATTTGTACGGCATTATTCCCTCGATTCCATCAGAGGGCAGGATCTGGTCTTTGGCAAGGCGGTCCTTTGCTCGGCTATTTGATTGGCTATTCTAAAATTTTGCTTCTAAATTCTTTCCCTCCTCCTTGTTTTGGTACTGCTTTGGGAGTCTGTCATAGATATGGAATACGTCGGAGGACCCAATCCCCTCGAAGAACTTTCTTACCTGGTAACGTTCTTTCGATGGGATGGTCCGACGACGTATTCCATATCGCTCCCGCCCTGCCTTCCCCGCTGCAGAATTTCTTTTGCGATTGCAGCTTACGTTCAGCAAGGCTTTGTGTCTGACTGGCAGTTGACTTATGTCACACGTTCTGGGGGGAAAAAACTACAACTGAGGCTACGGGCGTCGTGCGTCCTACTTATCACATCGGATGACGTCGGACGTCGGAGGAGGTCCTCGACGTCGGCGCATCGACGTCATCGACGCAGGACGCAGACGCCGGAAAAGTTTCCGAAGCAGCACAGCTGTGGTGATTACATGTCATAGATATGGAATACGTCGTCGGACCATCCCATCGAAAGAACGTTACCAGGTAAGAAAGTAACTTGTTCGTCTTTTACAGCCCAGTCCAATAACTTTGTGCTTTCTTTTAAAAGGATCTACCACCCCAAAGTACTTCAGAGGCAACAGGAGAACAGGATTCAAGACGAATCTGTGACCCCAGGACGACTCCTGAGGCAAGAAGATGCTCTTCCTTCGACAAAGTACCTTTGGTGCCTTGGCAGGCGAAGTGGCAGAGTTTCTCGACTTTACTCAATGATTCCCTCCGAGGATGGGGCCTCCTTTGGAAGAAAGAGCCACTGGGATGCTGAGTCCAAGTATAAAAAGGAACCAAAGTCTTTCGGAATGGCAGCAGTTTGGCTCTTCGCAGTGCTCTCCTTTGGTCGACAATTTCTCAGACTGTAGATGTCCTGGGAAGAACAAACTTGCTGTGGTCTCCTTAAATGCTTGGTGGAGGAAGATAAGACCCCTCGAACCCTTCTAAAACTTCTGGCGGCGACGTGTGCATAGGTCACTTTTGGTGTCGGGTTTTGGAATATTGCGGTTTCTCGACTTTCGGTTCTTCGGTGCTGCAGCCACAGCACGGAGCTCTGGACGGCTTCTGGTGACCTGGACTCTACCACTGGGGTGGACCTCAGACTCTCACCTAGTTTGGACCCTCTGGACGACTTTGATAGCTTCTTGTGGCGGAAACCCCACCGGCGAACCTTCCACGGCACTCGCCAACTCTGGGCTCTCTCCGGCGGGAAGAACTGGTCAGTGGTGACTGCAAGGATGTCCTTACAAATGTTCTCCGGCAGTTTGGAACTTTCACAGCTCTGGGGGTCAAGGAGAACTATGCCAGGGTACCCCGTCTTCTGGGCAGTAGACAGCAACAGCTTCCAGCGGTCATGAAATGCACCTCCAGACCCTGGGTGACACCAATGGACTTCTCTGGCTCGAGAGGTCCGGCACTCCTCTTCTGGACTTCGAAGACCCCTTCTCCTGACAGGAGGCACACAGGACAGGCTTCCATGATACTTCGATGAAGAGTAGCAGCTTTGCACGATGGTCCCTCGTAGCTCTGGGAGAGGTCTCCTTTGCAGGTCCTCTGTGGATCAGTCCTTGGGAGATGCAACAGCTTTCGGATTGTTAAAGGAATGCAGCAGCAGACTTCTCTTCCAGCTGGGCTTCACGGAGCAGCTTCTTCTTGCTAAGCTTCGGCTTCAGCTTCTGAACAAATTGGTAAGAGAGCGGTGCCCAGATATAAACGTCTGTCCCTCATTCCCTCTGCCTGTGCCAGGCTCAGTCAGCCAATCACACAGTAGCGCATTCATGCAGGCAGGCAGCCAATCAGGCTCACATGCATTCAGGCCATTCACTCCACCCAGACACCCATAGCAAAAGATGTGGATTGGGGCAAGTACCCTGCCTTTCAGCACACTACGCTATACTGCATTCATGTCAGTTTCAGGCAGGGCTGTTTCATTCATTGTGTCACCCACACACAGACCAGACACCCACACAGAGAATGTGAGTTCACTTCAGACTCCATCACACAGGTCCCACCCCTAGGGTGTATGCACAACACCTGGGAAGGCTCCAGTCAGTCTGACAGGAGGCAGCCCCAGAGCCAAATATGATATTTCCACCCAACAGCCAGTCAGGGGGAAAGGGAACAGAGATATTTTTGGTGTTTCCATCCAACAGCTATTCAGGACGACGGGACCGAGTCGGGGCTTCCCAGGACTTTGGGAAACAAGGTAAAAGGCAATAGAAACCAAGAGGCCACAGGGGCCATCTTGCCTCATAACAGGAATCCATTTATTCGTATGGCGGGGCCTGGGTGTCCTAAAAATGAAGGACACTCCGAGCCACTGCCAAGTTAGTATGTAGCTGCCTCCACCCCACACCCTGCTTTGTGGGCAACACAAAGGTGCCCCAAAACACACATAAGAGGTACAAGGGTGTAGCCCCCTACCCATGGGTGCCATATTGGTATCCCATGGGTGGTGATCACCAAAAGTTAAGAATGAAGAACTGCACTGCCAGGGGTCCAGGCGGGACCTATTTGGCAGAGAACATAGAGAAAACACACACAGTAAAGTGGTAGGACAAGGACAGGAGGCCCTGTCCCTTCATAAGGCAGTAACATCACACCTACCTAGGACTTGACCTATCCAGCTTGAAACCAGTACTTCTAAATGATTAGTCGGTCTCTTTTCCTTCCTTTCCGTATTTTAGTAAACTCTCTCTTCCAAAGCTCCTCAACCCTTTAATGATCTTCTTAATTCTGGTCAACTGATGTTGTATCACTCTGTTTCCTCCCTTTCGCCTATGTCATCCTCCTGCTAACCTCTCAATGTCTCTATACTACTACTTTGCCATTTTTTTCAGTGCCTCCCACTCTACTTCGGGTATTACTTTCTCTCGCCATCCTTCAACTCCACTTCAAGTTTTATTTCCCCCTTTTGTATTGTTCCTACTTCCCTCTTTATCACCACCAGAGGTTTTCCTTCCCTCTTTGTCTTCTCTTGCTACTACAGATTTCCAACCCTCTCCTGGGTTTACTTCTTCGCTGTGCTGTTCTGTTACCAATATTAACTTTGAATCCACTCCAGGTTTTCGGTCCTCCATTTTGAGGACTGGCTTAGAAGCCCCTCCTGGGTTTGCCTCGGCCCTCTTTTTCCTCTACTTCAAATAATAGCTCACAAGACAAGCCCCAACTGCGTTTGCCTCAGCTCTTTCTTCCCCTACTTAAAATATTGTCTCAGGTCCCTCCTGGTTTTGCTGCACCTTTATATCTCACCACTTTCTTCCCTTCTAGAAAGATCACCTCTTCCACTCTCCTGCTGCCCTTTCTGCAGCTGCTCTCTGGCAGATTCCTGTCTTCAGAATCTCTCTGGCACAGCTGCCCTGCAGCAATCGCTTTTCCTGCCTTCTCCATACAGGAGCTGCCTGCTTCTTTGAACTACCACACCACACTAGACTGGGCTGCTGAGCTTATATAGCAACGCTCCCTCTGATTGTAATTATTGTAATTAGGGCTAGTAGTCTGCAGCTGTGAGCTCAACGGGTGTGGGTGTTGGAATCAGCTGGTCTCTCTCACTTCCAGGTATTCAGATTGAGGCTTTGAGTGTTGGGTGACTCTATAAAAACCCTGGTGGCCGTTTTGAAATTCTGTATGAGGCAAAAGCTTAGGAGGCAGCTTGTGTGACAAACCGCATGCGGTGCTGCCGTTGGGCAGGTAAGTGGATTAAGGGTTCTCTAGGGATGTTTAGGTTTCTCCTAGGGTCTCCCTGTCCGTTAAAGGTTTTTGTTTGGGCGTCCTGTTCTTTGAAGGGACAACTGAATCCCTCTTCCACTCTCCTGCTGCCCTTTCTGCAGCTGCTCTCTGGCAGATTCCTGTCTTCAGAATCTCTCTGGCACAGCTGCCCTGCAGCAATCGCTTTTCCTGCCTTCTCCATACAGGAGCTGCCTGCTTCTTTGAACTACCACACCACACTAGACTGGGCTGCTGAGCTTATATAGCAACGCTCCCTCTGATTGTAATTATTGTAATTAGGGCTAGTAGTCTGCAGCTGTGAGCTCAACGGGTGTGGGTGTTGGAATCAGCTGGTCTCTCTCACTTCCAGGTATTCAGATTGAGGCTTTGAGTGTTGGGTGACTCTATAAAAACCCTGGTGGCCGTTTTGAAATTCTGTATGAGGCAAAAGCTTAGGAGGCAGCTTGTGTGACAAACCGCATGCGGTGCTGCCGTTGGGCAGGTAAGTGGATTAAGGGTTCTCTAGGGATGTTTAGGTTTCTCCTAGGGTCTCCCTGTCCGTTAAAGGTTTTTGTTTGGGCGTCCTGTTCTTTGAAGGGACAACTGAATCCCCCTGATCCGTTCTGAGTTTTCTGATTGGGAGAGAAGAGTATTGTGGGAGATGTAGTCCCTCTCCGGGTGGTTTGTTTGTGTAATCTTGATATTTGGGTTTGGTGACTGGTTTTCTGATAACTTCTCGGTCTTAAAGGAAAGAATTTGAAGTTGTCCCGTTTTCCTAGCCCCTAATTCTGCTTCCCGGATCCAGTCTGGGATTTGGTTTTGTTTCTCCAGGGCATTATGGGAAACTTATTTTTCCATTATTAGTTTGTCTGAGAAGCCAGCTCCCAGAGGTTATTGGCTCATGGCTACTAGACAGAAGTCCTGGAAGGGGGCTTCGTCATAATATGTAAAGCATTCATACCAGAAAACAATATCACTTCAAAGTGCTTTTCTGTGTTTCTTTCCTGAAAAGGACTACTTTGAATCATTTTCTGCTAAACGTGGTGCAAAATGCATGTGTGCTGCCCCTTCCAGCCCGACGGGTCATATAGTGGTTTCACGAATGCTGCATAATCTGCAACGTATGAACGTCCAAAATTCAAAAGGCTAAGTAGGGCCTATAACGGTTTGTGTACATGGGCTTTACAAGCCCCCTTCCCTCATCTAATAATGAAAACCCCTAAAATATGTATTCTCAATGAGCTGTTTTAGATTTCTTAAAATTGAAAATGTAGCCTTCAAATCCACCTTCTCTAAGTGTTCATTTAAATCCGCATCTGTACAATGTTTCATCTACATATGTCCAGCAAGCCTGAATGCCTTTAAGAGGGATTGTATTCTATGTGAGAATATGCCTGGACTATTTTTGGGCCCCTACGGCAGTCTCGTGAAACAAAGCTGTTTCCCCCTGAATGTTATTGCTGTGTAGTTATAGCTCTCTGGATCCAAAGGTTGTACAAATAATCAACTTCCCAGATCCAACACAGTCTTATGGTTGTATCTAGGGCATTTTATGTGGAGGGCAATCTGTCATTTCCGTCATAATTCTTGAATAATTGTGCTGTACCTTGAACAGCCCTAAGGCTGCATCAGCGTTCACTAGGTGTTCCTCAAGGCCACAGGTGGTTGGCAGGAACAGGAAACACCGGGTCCCGGAAGACTGTAAGGGAGAAAGAAGATTAGCAAGCAGTTACAAGGAAACTACTATAGGCACCAAAATGGTAGACCGAAAGAACACCTACCCTAGGGATATCCGGTGACAGCTTGAAACTTAAGTGTTCCTCTTGAAGGAGTGGAGAGCAAGGTAGGAGGGTAATCAGGGATGGGAAGTGCCGCCTAGGAGGTAATACTGGGTGAGATAGGAAACAAGGCAGTCCAGTAGCAATCCAGAGGTCTTGAACAGATCAAATGAGGCAGTCCATAATAACCAAATCCAGAGGGCAAAACCAAAGGCAGTCCAAGAAGCAATCCAAGGGTCTTATTCAGTTCCAGTATACAGAGTTCCAAGAGACAAATCCAAGAAGAAGGTCCAGAAGCAAAACAAGGTCAAGAATCCAGGAAATCAAAAAACAGGACTACGAGGAGCACAGAAATGCTACTCGTCTAAGGAACATCTTAGAAGCACTGACTGAAAGGGCTGGAGCTCTTATAGGGTTCCTCAGAGTCATGTGACAGCCCGCCTGGCCACGTGACCGCTAATCGGTTCACATGACCTTCTCTTGCGAGGCGTATTGCCCAATGAGCTCCTATGATGAATGAGAGAGCTTCTGCGTGCCTGCAGACGCCAGGGTAAACCCCAGCGTGATCGGGGAAGCAGGCGCCAAGGACGCCACGGCATGCAGCGTGCTCTCGGAGGGCAGGCGGGTACAGGAGTTTATGTGATCCGCGATCCGTGCCGCCGCCGAGACACTGCCGAACCAGGTGATTGGGAGGCGTTCCGGGGTCCAGGCTGTTGCGAGGAATGCATGAGAGTCCCGCCCCCTTCCCCACCCCCCAAGGGCACACGTCCTCATGGGCTGAGAGGGTAGTCCTTATGAAAACGAGAGACTAACAGTGGTGCATGGACCTGACTGGCGGGTTCCCAGGATACACATTAAACCCTGTGTTTTTCCGGAGGTGTATTAAGGTCTGTGTGTGTATGTCCCTTAAATTCCCTATGCAGGAGGAAACAGAGGGTGGTAGTGTGGGAGTCAACTCTGAGAAGGGAAGGATGCGAGGGTGTTGGCCATATAGAGAATAAAAAGGTGAATAACCTGTGGATGAGTGAGGTGCATTATTGTAGGCAAACTTAAATGGAGCACTTGGTACCAGGACTTTTGATGTTGCAAGGAAAGACACCGTAGTTATTGTTCCATGGTCCGGTTGACGCGTTCTGTCTGCCCGTCCGTCTCGGGATGATATGAGGACGAGAAACGCGTGTCAACCCCTAGCAGTTTGGTAAGAGATTGCCAAAACCATGATGTGAACTGAGAACCTCGGTCAGATATTACAATGGGAGGTAGTCCAAAGTGAAAAAAGATGTGGCGAAAAAACAGATCAGCTAGAGCAGGATCAGTGGGGATGCCGATGCAGGGAACAAAACGAGCCATTTTTGTGAAGGAGTCGACCACCGCCCATACTGTGTCGAAACCTTTTACTCGAGGCATGTCTGTGACAAAATCCATAGTGATAGTGTGCCAAGGCCTTAACGGGAGAGGTAAAGGTTGTAATAATCCTAAGGGACGACCCTTACTGTTTTTACATTGGGCACACACCGAACAAGAAGCCACATAAGATACTGTATCTTTGTGCATGGAGGGACACAAACACCATCGTTGAAGCAGGGCTACAGTACGTTTGTGGGCGGGATGGCTGTTTATGACTGCATCATGAGACCATGCGGTTGACGAATAAGGGACAATAAATCCAGTGGAGGTATACATAGACAACGTGTTTCTTTTCCAAGAGTATCTCAGGAAAGATCGGAAGGGAATTGCCCCCAGGCATACGGGAAAGAGCGTCTGCTTTACCATGTGCAGTGCCTGGACAATGTTTAATAACAAAGTGGTAAGCTGAGAAAAACAAATGCCAGCGGACCTGTCGACTATTGCTGTACTTAAATGAGGCCAGGTCCTGAAGGTTACGGTGATCAGTATAAACAGTGACTTGATGTTTAGCCCCAAGCAAATGATGTCGCCATACCTGAAAGGCGTCTTTAACAGACAAGAGCTCCTTCTCGGTGACTGTGTAGTGACTTTCGGCTGGAGTGAATTTCCGTGAGTGGAAGGCGACTGGATGTAACCGACCCGTGGTTGGACGAAGTTGGGACAAAACAGCACCTAAGGCATACGATGAAGCGTCTGCTTCAAGGACATAAAGGAGTTCCGGATTTGGGTGCTGTGGGGATGGGGGCAGTGGTGAACGCCATCTTGAGGGTTGTGAATGCATTCTGGTGCAAAAATGTACATATAAATGGATTACGAGGATTTGTGAGTTGTTAGTGGTGCAGAAATGGCCGAAAAACCCACAATGGAAACGCCTATAAAAATTGGCGAAACCAAGAAAGGATTGTACCTCTTTTACCGTTTGCGGGATGGGCCAGTCGATATCTGCTCGAACCTTGGCTGTGTTCATGGCTAGGCCTCCGGTGGTAATGTTGAAACCCAAAAAATACACTTTTCGGGCTTGGCATAGGGATGATGAGTATGTAACCGGTTTAGGACCTCCCGAACGTGCAAGACGTGTTCTTGTTGCATGTGTGAATAAACCAATATGTCGTCCAGGTACACCACTACATAGATGTCCATGATATTGTGGAAAATCTCATTCATGAACCTTTGAAAGGTAGCTTGTGCATTGCAAAGCCCAAAGGGCATAACAGTATACTCAGAGACAGTACTTAGTACAAAAAGCCGTCTTCCACTCATCACCCTTTCGGACGCATATTAGATTATACGCCCCTCGTAGATCGAGCTAATTAAAGATTGGGGCGTGTGTTAACCGGGTCCAATAGAGGTGTGATAAGAGGAATCGGGTAACGGTCCTTGATTGTGATATGATTGAGACGTCAATAATCAATGCATGGGCGAAGATCACCTTCTTTTTTCGGTGCAAAAAAGATAGGGCTGGCAGCGGGGGGATTGAGATGGTCTAATATGACTCAGCTGAAGGGGGAATGGTGTATATACTCCTTCAGAATCGTATCCTCTGATGGAGAGAGAGAGTATATACGCCCACAGGGCACCACAGCCCCTGGAACCAAATCTATGGGGCAATCATAAAATCTATGAGGGGGCAGGTGTTCCAAAGCCTTTTTGTCAAAGACTTCTAGGTAGTCATGATACTCTGACAGTATTTGGGTTGCAACAAGACCGACTACATGTCCTGGAACATCTACCTCCATCTGTTGTGATTAGTGTATGGACAAATGGGCTTGTGCCCCGAGTGCCTCTGCTGGTGGTGTTAATGATTCTGGGGCGGTGAGGCAATGTTCTTGGCAATACATTGATTCAAAGACAACTGTGCCTTGGGACCAGTTAATGACGGGGTTGTGTGTGCGCGTAACCGGGGAATGCCAAGGATCAAACCGTATTGAGGGGTGGTAATCAAGTCAAAGGTAAGGATTTCTTGGTGTGTGTCTTGTAGCAAGAGGGTTACCGGGGCTGTTTGCTGCTTGATAGGACCTGAAAGTAATGGAGAACCATCCACAGCTTGTACTGGTTTGGGGTGTTTCTTATTTTGCAGTGGCAAGTTCAATGAAGCATCCAATGCTATATCAACATAATTGCCTTTGGCTCCGGAGTCTATGACCAGGTGTACCTGGTGTTTGATATCAGCAGAAAACAAAAGATCCGAGAGAAACAAAGGCCGGGTGGGATCTGACAAAGATGGGGGCATGTGGTGTTGTACAGGCAGGCTCATCCATGCCCCCTGATCTAGGGACGAGCCTTCGGAAAACCCAATGTTTTTTGTTTGGGTCTCCTGGGACACTCCTTGACAAAATGACAGTTCAAACCACAGTAGAAGCAGGTATAATCCTGTCTACGTCTTTCCCTCTCGGCAGGTGATATGGGACTACGGACACCCCCAATCTGCATAGGTTTGCTAGATGGTTCAACAGAAGAAGGGCTTGAAAACAAAGGAAGGGCGTTTTTGGACTCCGTCTTTCTTTCAGCATGCCTGGCATCGACTTGTAATGCTAGATCCACTAGATCAGGATAATGAGTGGGCAAGTAGGGGACTACAGCAAGGTCATCTTTCATATGGTCACTGAGTCCCTTCTAGAAGACAACCGCTTTCTTATCTTCTGGCCAGGCCGTTTCGACGGATAATTGATTAAACCGTGTAATATACTCAATCAATGTGGTTTTCCCTTGTCAGTTCAAGGAATTCTAAAGCACGTGTCTGTGCTTTGTGATGTGTATCAAAAACCCTGGTCATTTCTGCCACTAGCCTATCAAAATCATATAAGACGGGGCTATCGTTTTCCATCAGTGGGTTAGCCCAAGTAGCGGCAATACCAGTTAAATGGGATAAAGTGAAAGCGGCCTTAGTGGTGGAGTCAGGAAATGCTTGTGGGCGGCACAGAAAATATAGCTTACATTGGTTCAAGAAAGTACGGAATTTTCAGGGATCGCCCTGAAATTTCTCAGGAGCAGCTAGTGGAAAGTGGGGGTAGGTACATAGACTGGGGCTGAGGCTACAGGCCCAACAGGATTTTCTGGAGAGTCTCGAATAGTGTGGATTGACTGCCAGCTAGGGGCAATGCCATGTGGGGACATCATTTGCACTGGGGACTTTAGCGCGGTCATGGAACAGAGCCAAGACAGCACAAGTGGCGCACACCACCATACGCCTAAGACGACGGGAAAGTTCGGGGACATGTGTTTCATCACAGATATATGGAGGTTCACAAATCAAGCTACATTGGGGTTCACATACCACTCCTCTGTGCACAACTCGGCATCTGGACTGGATTACTTTTCGGATCTCCCACAGGCGAGTCTCTCCAGACGATTAAGACCGATAAAGAGATGGCGCGCTCACTGAGGGCATTGCAGCAGAGGAGGTCGTCGTCCTTTCGGTCCTCGAGGGGGGAAAGTCCAGCAGGTCCTCCAAAGTGTATAACACCCCCTATCCTCAGTCCTCCGGTTCCACGACCCAAAAGCCTACAGGGGCTGTTCACAAGCTCATGGCAGCGTCGTCGTCACCCACAAGCCAGGAGGCAGATACCCAAGCAGGCCGAAACCAGGGATCAGAGCCCCCACTTCCGCACCGCAGTGGGAGGCTGGCTAGAAAACTTTGTCGACAAGTGGAGGGCCATCATGATGGGCAAATGGGTGCTGGACGTTCTTCATCGGGGGCACGCTTTGGAATTCCAACACAGGTGTCCTTGCATTCCTCCTTTGGTGCGTCAAGAGCTACACATGGCCCAACTGCTTCAGGAGGTTCAATCCATGTTAAGGTAGGGGGCAACAGAACCCATCCCCCTGCACCTCCATAGTGTACTCCAGATACTTTCTGGTACGGAAAATATCAATAGGGTGGCAGCTGATCCTAGAGTAATCAAATTCCCAGAAATTTAGGATTGTCACGTTTTAACGCATGATCGGCCAGCTGGGGGAAGAGGACTGTCCTGGCGACGTTGAATCTGGTAAGCTTTTATTTTCATGTCCCCATCCACCAACAGCATAGAAAGTTCTTGCTATTTGTGGTGCATGGACAGCACTATCAGTTCAAAGCGTTGCCCTTTGAAATTGGGTGTTCGCAAAGTGTTTGGCTCCCATGGTGGTGCATCAATGTCTCAAGGGCATCCACATCTACCCTTATCTGAACGGCTGGCTCATCCACTTCCGCTGTCACGCACTGCAAACCAGCACACGGCAGAGAACATTTGTCTGCTGATTCTCCATCAATTATCCGAAGTCCTGCGTGGAGCCATGTCGGAGCACTCTGTTCCTGGGCGCCGGTCTCAACACGGTCCTATGACTGGCTAAACCCTCTGAGGAGAGGGTGGCAGCCATACTGGGTAAGGTGCAGCACCTCTCGTCGGTGCATACCTGCGACAGTACGAGCCATCAAGGTGCTGTTGGGCATGATGTCCTTCTGCATCCACCTAGTCCTTTTTGCAGGCTGTAGATGAGACCTCTTCATGAGTTTCTGGACGCTTGGTGGCTACAGGTCTTAGGCCCTTGGACAGACAAGATCACCCTCACCCTGGTGTTCCAGCAAGATCTACAATGGTGCGGAGTGCGATCGCATCTCTCGAAATGTATCACCGTACCAGACAACCATCACCACTGATGACTCCTCGGACAGTTGCTTGCCAGCGGTCTCTGGCTCCCGCAGGAAACGGACATTCACATCAATGTCCTGGAACTCCAGGCAGTCTTCTGGGCCTTCAAATCATTTATGCCTTTGCTGTGAGGGAAGTTGGTGAGAATCTTCATGGACCGCACCACCACCATGTTCTACATCCGGTAGCAGGGCTGGACCTGCCCCCTGGAACTCTCCGTAGAAGCCCAGACTCTGTGGCGCTGGGAAAATTGTTCAGGACATGATCCTTGTTCCGTTTCACCTGGCAGGCACCCAGAACACCATTGCAGACTCGCTCACAAGGGAGCTGTGTCCATTCTATGAGTGGTAACTTCATCTGGATCAAGTATCTCTTTTGCGTGAATGGGGTCTACTACAGATGGACGTCTTCGGGAGGGCAACCAACTCCAAGTGCCAGATGTTTGCCAGCAGTTTTCCTCAGCCGAGGTGCCTGGGGGAGGCCTTCCTATTCCCGCGGTAGGGGGTCTTCCTGTACGCCTTCCCTCCGATCCCACTTCTACGTGTGATCAATGCACTCACAGTGTCACTGCAGGATGATACTCTGTGCTGTGGCGTGGTCTCGACAGATCTGGTACCCGTACCTGCTCTGTCAGTGGCTCTGTCCATCTGACTGCCCTCACTTCCCTTTCTTCTTGCCAGAGAAGATGGGGCGATACTGCACCACGACCCGGTGTCGCTGGGCCTCACGGCCTGGCTCTGGGAGCCCTAGAATTTGGCCATTATTCCCTGCCGCTGGAATGTAAGAAGATCCTAACCAAGGCCGGAGTTTCCTCAACGTTGTCATGTTATGGTCATAAATGGAAACACATCACAGTGTGGTGCAGACTCCGCAGATTACTCTTCTGCGTGTCACAGCTCATTGGGCTGGCCTGGCTCATGCCTCAATCAAGGTGCACCAGGCTGCCATATCCCGTTAGGCCAGGACACCTGGTAAACCCTTCCTGTGGTCGCACAGGCTCGTGATGGAGTTCGTCAAAGGCCTCATCAGGATGTTTCCTTGAGTGAAGGCTCCTGCTTGGGTGCTCATCATGGTTTTGACTAAGCTCTTGGGGTCCCCATTTGAACGTATGCATCAGGCCCCACTGAAGTTTAACTCTTGGAAGACTGCTTTCCTCATGGCAATCACCTTGGCCAGGTGATTTGGGGAGTTCAAGCCCCACTCTTGCAAGCAGCCGTACTTGTCCTTCCACGCTACGGAGGTGGTGCTGCAAGCCCACTCCACCTTTATGCCAAAGGTTCCTTCTGAATTCCACATCAACAAGCCTTTGGTTGTACAGTCTTCTTCCCGAACCCATCCACTCCGGCGGAAAGGACGTTGCATTCGCTGGACATTGCTCATGCGCTTGAAGTGTTGTGTAACGCACAAAGGATCTTCGGTAGTCATCTGAACTCATTGTGAATTTTGGACATGTGCATCACGGGAAGGCCCTGTGTAAGGCTTCCATATCCAGGTGGCTCTCCTGCTGCATCATGCACTGTCATCGTCTGACCAACATACTTCTTCCAGGCCGGCCGAGAGCTCATTAAACCAGAGCCATCGTAGCGACAACAGCATTTCTCTCTGGTGTTCCCCTGTTCGACATCTGCAGTTCTGCTACGTGGAGGTCCGCCTGCACATTCACGAGATTCTACTGCGTCGAAAGGGATTCCACAGAGGAGTCTCAGATCTGCCAATCGGTGTTATGCAACCTTTTTTTTTTTTTAAGAGTCTGTTCCAGGGGTAAGTGTAATGCTTCTGTTGAGACTTGCCACCTCCCCTGATTGTGTGCATGTACTACTGTGCAATCGTATTCATAAGCAGCTGAATCCATGCAAGACACCATGCTGGAGAAGGAACAAGTTACTTACCTCTAACTCCTGTTCTCCAACATGGGCCTGACATGGATTCACATGCGAACCCTCCCTCCTTCCCCTCTGTGGCTCTCCTTGGTTCATCCTGCCACTCTGCATGCTCTACCATATCTGAAAATGGCCACCAGGGTTGGAACTGTCATTGGATGGAGGCAATATGACCCAAAGGACGGTGATTGATTTAGAGGAGCAATACAGTTTTCAAGCTAAATCGAAATTGCTTTTCTTTTTAACGAATATTCCCAGCCTGACGACAGCAAATACATATGAGCATGTACATCCATGCCAGACCCATGCTGGGGAACAGGAGTTACAGGTAACTTGTTCTTTGTTAATATATGCTCACTGCATAAATATATTTCAATACATTTCACTGTGTACATGCCAGCATACCTACTGTCTGGATGGCTTGAGATATCACTCAATCCCAGCATGGTTAAAATGCATATCAGTGCCCTGTTCATTATAACTAGGGTGGCCTCCTAAAATCTGTCCACCAGGCCAGATTCTAGAAATCAATCTTGACACTCACCCTTTTTCCTCTTTTCTCTGTGCTTTTCCCTTTTCCCCTTTTGTCTAGGCTCTCCCTTTTTACACTTTGTGCTGTAGCCTGTTTCCCTCAGTTAGGATCTTTTTCTAAGTCCTAAATGTAGGGGAAAAAATGACCAAGCCCAAAACTAAGTTACGGGACATCTCATTTGATGCCTGGCTCGACAAGAGTAATCATGATACAGAAGCTGTCAGGGCTACACTGTGAAGAGTGAAGCAGAGTGGTGAAATGGTCTGTATGACAAATTCCCTGGGTAAAATGTATTGATGGATGGTGGGACAGGGTTTCGTCACAAGCCGACTTATCCCCTGGCTATCCCCACCTTACCACACGCAAAAGTCAGGGGCTCTTCCCACTACCACCTTAGACTCTTGGCCTTTAAAAGGAATCTAGGAGCTGTAGGCCCGCTCTTGGCTTCACTTGTGTGCATGCAGAAATCCCATTTAAATTTACAGAGCACCTGAACTAGGGATGAACATTGTAGAGAAGCCCCTCAATGCTCACACAAGAGAAAATACAACCCACTAGGGAAAAAAGCCAAGCACACCTCTTGCAAGGAGAACAAGTCTTCAATCTCATGAAAAGTCAAGTATGCGATAGCAAAGAACTCTGCTGCAACGGAGCGCTCTAACGAAACCAACGTGGACCGCAGTTTATAGAGGCGAGAAGTGTCACAACTGACGTACATCACATAGGGTACAAATACACGTAGCTGGTTTGTGTGCCCATACATAGACGGCCTGCTCCATATGGGATGCCAGATCATTGGTCCCAGCTCCTTCTGTCCATCTTCTTCCACATGGGGCTTTTCTCACCGCTTCATCAGGTGCCGGCTCGATAATAAGTGATTACATGTGCAACTCATTACATTCCTTGTCAGAGGCCTATGTGCACCTGGTACTGCAGACTTCCAGTCGTCCCCCCACCCCCTAAGCACTAAATGTGTTACTTTCCCTCCCTGGCACCTCGCAGCACAGATCCTAGGGGCCTACAGTATTCTGATTGTGATCTTTGTAAGGAATGGGTGCTCGAACAGCTTTATGTTCTGGGGTCTTGGGCAGGCTGGTGCTCTCGAATGTTGGGGATTGGGATAGAGACATCTGGTCACTCCTTCTCGTGAGATAACTGCTCGGTGGAAGTTCCTGGCCTTGTGGCATTGCAGGTCGAATTGTTTCTGGGTTACATGTGTTAACGATATGAGACAATGAGAGGTTTATAGATCTCTAAGAGCGTGGCCTGTCCCACTCCTGCCCCACTCTGTGTTCTTTACCTGGGCCTACTGCCCTTGCTGCAGCGCAGTATCAGGCCATCTATTTAACATGGCTGTTTTCCAAGATGTCTAGTGCAATATACATCTTTTCTCACTACATCCCATTCCCAAATACACATCTTAACGGCAACCCCTTTTCTCCGCCAAGCTCTCCACAAGCATCTACAACACAGTTTGGGGCCTTTGACGCATTAGAAAGAAACCTCCTGGGGGCCTGTGACGATCGCCCCCACTTGGCAGCAACATTTGTGAGGAAGTCAGCCAGCTATTGCACAAAAACTTCCCTCCCTGTCATGATTCCTGCCCCTCATTTCCCCAGCCCTCCAAGATGTCAGGCTTGAGCCAGGCCACGATCACCTACATGGCCCTCAAGGCCCTCTCCATCCCTCCAAAGACCCACTTCGAGTCAGACTTGGCGCTTGTGGCACCAGACTCACTCACTCCCATAGGACTGCATGTGCAGTCTAGTCTTTTGGGTGTGGTTCATCCCAGAGACACCTGGGATACCCAGAGACTATTTAAGCCACGCCCAGGCTGAGAAACATGCTTTGTGTTTTCTGCACCTGCAGCGTCTCCAGTAGGCCTGCATCCTTCTACGGCGCTCAGCTCCTGCAAGAACAAGAACACCGTTAGGAACAGCCTTACCTTGTGGGGCTTCTGCACATCATTCATCGCTTCTTCTGTACAAGGGGGCATCTTTAGCGGTGCCATTCCCGTCCCGGCACGCCGCTTCATAAGGAAAACGGAAAAGAAAAGAATAAAAAGGAATTAGTAAGCATTCAGCAAATCTTCGCTTCTTTTTAAAGGCTGTACAAGCTTCAGACGCTTACCTGAATCCCAGCTGCTCTGGGGGAACTCTGTCTCCGTAACTTCTCATCCATCTGCAAGAAGGAAAAGACACTCCAGGTTAGCATAGAAACATCTAGAGGTGCCGCATACCGCGTTTACTCACCACATTTCTTCTTGATAATCGGCATCCAGGCTGAAAACGTTGCAGCACCTAAAAGACACAGAAAAATAACTCAGTTCAATACAAATACGAAAGGGGCGCATCGCGCTCTCACTCACCTTCAGCGTACTCATCTCAGCAGCACGTCGCCATCCCCGGACGCCGGCCATCATCTAAGGAAGGAAAGGAACGAATTTAGAGAACTGTTCAAAAGACTCCTTATACTTACCTGTCGGACTCTTGCCAGTGAAGTAACTAGGCAGCAACGAGCCCCCATCAATCAACGCGCCCCTGCGCTGAAAGCAGGATGGAGAGCACACTTTCCAAGAAAACAAGGTGAGCTGTGGATCAAAGGGAAGGGTTGGACCCCAGGGAGAAGGGATTCAAGCACACAGAGACAATAGGGAGTTAAACTCTACCAATCCTGTGTTTCAGGCCTAGTCTCCAGTCGAGTAGACTCCAGGGAAGGGTTTGAGGTTGTGAGAGGTCAGAACAGGCTGAGTGACGTCCCTGTGGATACCAGGTGAGCGTTACACTCCCATACAATTAAGAACAGGTAGGCTAAGGGGGTCCACCTCAAGTGCATGGTGTGACCACTGTGATGAATCCTATGGACTACTCACTAAGCCCCTGCCTAAAGCCTTCTCCCAGGTGCACAGTGAAAGGCAGACACTTTCTGATCCTGACCGAGGGGGGGAGGGGTAGGGGATGTGTTCTGATGGAGGATCACTTGGGAGCAGAAAAGGCCCAGGGGAATGAGAGGACTCGGTGGGATGAGGTGCAGTATTTGTTTTCCTCCAGGGAGGATGGCTCCTTAATGCCAAAGTATGTAATGGTATGTTCTAATAAACATCTTTTTATTCCACAAGATACACATATAAATTGGTGTGAACAAAATCAACTCCTATGCCTTAGGAGAAATAATTGTGATGACCCACACCTGAGGGAGATGGAGAGGCTTAAAAGGCCCCTTCAGGTGCAGAAGCAGAGGAGCAGAAAAAAGAAAGAAGAAGCATATTGCATGCATGCAACCCAGACAAGAGCTGCAAAGGAGAGAAGACACTGGGACCTCTGTTAGGCAGAAATCACCCGCCGGTCCTGAGAGGATCTGTCTCACTTGAATCCTGAAGTTCAGAGGCTGTACAGCTGGAAGGGAAAGTGAGGGAAGCTTTCATTCCCTGGAGGCAGCCTCTGGTGGCTGTCGTGCAACCGAGCGCCTTGAGGCGGTCTCTGGTGGCTGGCGTGCACCAGAGGACCTCTTGAGCGTCAGGGGCTCCAGTTGTAGGTGGTGTGGGTGAAGGCAGACTACAAGAAGCAGAAGTCCTGTGAGGGGCGAGGGGACAGGAGGCGCACGTTTTACCCGGTGAGTTAACATGCTGGTGTTTACCCTGGAGCGTTCTGTACACCCTTGCGCGTTCAAGGCAGGCATTCTGCATGAGAGCAGCACTCGTGTATGAGTGAAAGTAACTCTGAAATTAATTTTGAATACCAAACTATTTAAAAGAAGCGAACGCAGCACTCCGTGTGAGTGAAAGTTGTTCTTAAAGAAATTTTGAATACCAAGCCTTTGAGCAGCAGTGAGAGTCTTGTATAACAAAACCAAATGGTGTAACTTTAAATGTGTAAGTCCATGGAAAACCCAGGAACCCGATGGGACAATATTGTTGAGAATTTAAATCCCGCAAGTATTGGCCAAGCCAAATGCTACTATAATGAAGGCAAATACAGTACAACCAATATTGCAAATAGCAGAAGGGGACTAATGAAAGGTCCATTAGTGGAGAAACCAGTTGCCCAAACTTTGTACAAAAAGGGTAAACGCTTGTGTAAACTCACATTGTCAAAGCCAAGAGGGAGGCAGACTAAGATCCTATGGTTGTCAGTAGTTGGTTACCTGTGAAGTTGGGGAAACAAGTGACAAAAAGGCTTCCCTTCTGGGAAAGGATACCCATAAGAAGAGGAGCATTATTTACGGAAAAGTATTAAAGAGCTTCAATGTGAATCCTATTTTCCCTAAAGAGTTAAAGGTTTTGAAGCTGCAGTTGTTGAAAATGTTGAAGCTGTTGGGAACATCTGGTCAGTTGACTTTAACCATAAGAGCACTTGTTGTGAAACGCTGTTCTGGCAGGATAGTATACCCGGATGACATATCTTTGGAGGAGTAGACGTGTCATTGGAGTAAACCAGGTGTGGTAGGAGGTATTGGGCCGGCATGGGAGTAAACCGGGCAGAAGTCGAAGAAGTGCTATAAAGTGGTCCTGACCGACAAGTTTAAGTATGTGTGTTACTAAAGAAAGAGTTGTGTAAATCTGTTACCATGAAGTCGTATTTCTTTAGAACTTATCAGTTGTGGCAAAATCATCCTGATGCAGACAATTATTGTTGCTATTGATGAACTGCAAAGTTGTCCTTTATCTAAAGATAAGTTTATATAAGGAAGCTGTGCAGTGTTTTTACAGCTTTTAAGAGGGTTTATGCTTCACGTTTAGGAGAGGAGCTAGTCCTCACACAGAAGTTGCGTGCACTGTAGGGCTACTGGATGGTTCTTGATAGATATGACCCGCCAGCCCTGTCCTATTAAAATTGGTGAGCTGTGAAGTGGCCCGCTTTGTGAATTTTACTTTGTTGTGTGGCAGAGTGTTTTTGTCCCTCCTGGTACGTGTTTTTACAATACTGTGCTTGTAACTTATAGATCTGGATGTTTCATTTGGTAGCAACATGTGCAAGTGAGGGGTGGGGTGCTTAGCAATAGTGTCACTCCTGGCATTCTGTCTTTATTTCAATTCCATACTGGCGACTCACACCCCCACTTCCCTTGACATTGAGTGCACTTCAGGCCTTTGCAAGGCCTACTATGCAAATGGAGGAATTCCAGGGACTGGCTGATGGGTCAAAGAATGGCTCAAAGAAGGTAGACATCCATCTCATATTGGATGAAATTACGTCAATGAGGGGCGAGATCCAGGCATCTGTTTCTGAACTGAAAAGGAGAGTTAGAAAGTTAGAGGATAAAATGGAGGTCCTTGAGAATAATCTGCTCACACTTGAACTATTGGACATGAAGTTTGACGGCCGGCTACAGGACTTCGAAACAAGAGTCCTTATGTCTGGGTGGAGCCTCCTGGGAACAAGGTTGAGACCTGAAGTAGATAGCCCATATTTTGACGGGGGTTCTGGCTTGGGGTTTTAAAGGCATGCCCTTCATGTTATTAATATGCATGTTGTTGCTTTTCTGGCTGCAGATTCTGTCTGGGGTCCTGTTTCCTTTTTGGGTGTTTAGCATGTTATTATTGTCTGGAATGGGTGGGAGCGACCGGTTTGGGAGGCTCTAGTTTCATAGAGCAGTCTCCGTTAGGGAGCAGAAGAGTTGTGGTTCAGGTAGTTTGGGGGGAGGTTCTGCAGGAAATCCAATAGGCGCACGTCAGGGCTGTCCTCTGTTACTGATTCTATTGGTTGGCACCTGGGTATAAACGGGCTATAGAGGAGGGGGGATCTCTTTTTGCGGACAGCGTCTTGCTGTGCCTTAAAAAAAACCTAGTAGTTTTCTGCCAGTGTTGATTGAAACACTAAATGAATATGGTGCCTACTCAGGTTTTAAGTTGATTTATAAGAAGTCAGAGGTTTTGCCTTTGACGGACCATACCCCTGGCCTGGGTAGATTTATCATTGCGAATTGACCTTATGTGCAGAAGTAGGGATTGCGCTATCTTGGGGTTATTCTACATAAGGACCTGTCTAAATTGTATAACGCTAATTGTCCCCCTTTATGTGCTTTTATTAAATCTGCCTTGGCAAGATAGTCGAATCTGATCCCCCTCGTGAGCGGGTCATCGCCCGCAGTGAAAATTAATGTCTTCCCACGTCTATTTCTGTTTCAAGCCTTGACTATTGAATTTCCACAATCTTTTTTTAAGAAGGCAAAACTGACTCTTTCGCGATTTCTAAGGGTGGGGTAGGTGGGAATTTTATTGGGTGGTAATTTGAGTCCTATTGGATCATCGCTGCGGCAGTAACGACAGTGGGTTTGGCTTGAAATGACTTGATGTCTGCGATAACTGTGGGGGAATGGTTATGGCCCTTGTTAATTGTCTACCATAAAGAGTTAGGGTTCACCCTGTATTGGCAACCGTGTGAGGGTTGTGGAGGAAATCAGCAGTCTTGCAGAATGTTACGACTTGGCCTTCCCCCCCACCCTCCCAAGTTGTCTTTGGACTCCCCACTTAAGGGACAAGATCCATTAACCTCTTTGCTTTTAGCACTGTTACGAGAGGGGTCTGATACGAGCAGGACAGTTATGGAATGATGTTTGTTTTCTCACAAAGCCTAAGATTGATGAGAAGTTGGGGGAGGGACTAATGTCTAACTTCATGTACTTGCCGTTAAGGGGTGTCCTTTCAGATTGTGTATGGAAGGAAATGTTGTCTCCCTTTGACGACATTTGAGTGGGTGTTAGACTCCATGCAGGTTCGAAGAGTATGATTTTGAAGCTTTATTCTGCCCTGTTGGAAGCCAGGGATACGGAAAAACACAGCCCTGTCGCATTGGGCACAATATATTTCTTTTCTGGAGGGTAGGGATTCCTGGCCACTGATATGTCGACAATCATGGGCAACCTCTATGGCTTGCAATGGGTATCGCTTATTGCAGCGGTGACCGTACGCACCAGATAGGCTGTCTAAAATGTTACCAAATTCTAGTTCGGTTTGTTGGAGGGGGTGTGGTGCGGTCACACTTATTGGCCTGTCTGGTGGGAGTGTCCGGTAATCCAGACCTTTTTAGAAAGAGTTTTTAGCGTGGATGAAGGCTGTGAATGGTTTGATGAGGGCTCTAGTTCCCTTTTTTCTTTTTGGATTATATGACAACAGCTAATTTTATATGACCGTATCCCACCTAACGGCCAATTTTCTTTCTGAAGTCTAGAGTTGGGATAACTTTATATTGGGAATGTCCCCGTCATCCTACTCAGAAAGAATGGTTGCATAAGATATATGAAATGTACAATATGGAGAGCCTGACGGCAGCCTTTTCTGAGTTACCCAAGGATGGAGTAGCTTCCCTTTTTGATATGTTAATCGCAGATGGGGCTGTCAAACTCACATGGACTCTCTGAGATTGACCTCTTCTATTAATAAATATATGTACCTGCTTAAAGTTCTGTGGGGTAAACCGGTCTTTCCTCTTTTTTTCCTTTTTCTTTTGTGTGGGACCTGTGGTGATTTGGTGTTATTAGCAACCATAACACTGATGAATGTTTTCATGTGTTATTGAATCATTGATAATTTTAGTTTTTCATTTGTTTGGATGGTTTCCTTGTGCGGTGGGTAGCAGGGAGTGATGGGCATGGTGAGAGGGAGAAAATCTAAAAAATGAATTAAGATGCTTGTTAGCGACTTAGTTATCTTATCATCTTTGATCCCCGGACTGGGGTGGTTTTGTGTACGTTTTTCTTTTTACTAACAAAATGTGGACTGGCACTGCTCTGATGGGGGAGAGAGGGGTGTCGCAGTGGGATTTTGAATGTACATGTACTTTCATATGTACAATTGTTTTAGGTTTGTGCAGTGTGTTTGGGCTTTGAGTCCAGTTCAAGGTTTGTAAAAATTGTGATGTCGCTTTTTGTTAACCTTCTGAATAAAAAATGTTGAATACAAAATCTGGCGAAGGGGAATTCATCCAAGTTATAAGAAGAGACTGTTACAAATCAAATTCACTTACTAATGTTCTGAAATGCCATGCATTTCTGTATTTATTTATTGTATGTATGAGTGTCAGAGACCGATGTCCTTTGTTAAAGTGTTTCCTTTAGTTTATTTTAGGGAGGGAAATCCTAGTCAGGTTAGTGATAGTGAGGCTTTTATCCAACCTTCTAATTCAATAAAAATGGCATTTGTTGAGAAACATTCACAAAGTTGTCGTTCTCACATTTCTGACCTCCCGCTCCACATAATAGGAGGGTTCAGCCATCCACAAATCCCAGATCAGAGCTGTAAGCTAACCTGTGGGGGGGAGCCACCAGCCAATCCCTGCACCAACAGCCTGAAGTGAAACGGCTCAGTCCCCTTACCCCCTAAATAACGGCTGAATGGCAGAGGAACTGTGTGGCATGCAGAATGACAGCCGGCCAAGTGGAGGGATACACTAACCCCAAATCCACCATGAAGGCAGTAAACCAATTCCAGAGACAGAGCCCAACAGCAAATGTTCCCACCTCCTCCTTCCATTAGTGAGAGTCTGAAAGATGAGGTCAAGGCCTTATAAAAGCAGAGATTGATCAAGAAGGGTGGTGGAGTTGGGAGGAAGAGCTCATCTGGAGTTAAAGAGAAAAGTGAACGGAAGGAGCAGAAGACTGTAGCAGAGCATTTGTAGTCTGGCGCGCACATGATACAGGAGGCTAAAGAAAAACCCAGAAAGCTAGCATCAAGAGGCAGCAGGGGAAGCCCAGAAAACTAGGGAAAGACAGACCCTGCAGGTAGGGAATTAGATCAACAAGCAGGCTTTGAAAAGAGCAACCTAGGTGTCTGGGTAGATAAAATGCCCAGAGGCTCAGACAGCGAGTGACCAATTTGGGCACCCCCTATAATGGGCTCTGTTGACTCCCCAGGTGTGCTCTTTGCCCTTGCCTTGCTTTACCTTTCAAAATGAGTCTCTTCCCAGGCTTCACTCTCTTCCCTCCTCTGCTTTTCCCTTCACTGGCTCAGCTCTCTGCTCTTCCCTTCTCTGGGTAAGCTATCTGCTCTCTTATTCCCAAACTTGGCCCTTCTCTTCCAGGGTTGGCTCCCTTCTCTCCCCAGGCTCAGCTCCTTTCCTCCCAGTTTTGGCTCTCTTCATTTACCTCTGGACTCCATTCTATGTGGCGTGGGCTCATCTTGCTGTGTACTCTGTTAATGTATTTTCTTCTGTTGATCTTATGTCTTCTAGATCCCTGAGGAACATGACCTGGAGAGCCAGATCCGGAAGGAGAGGGAGTGGCGGTTTCTCCGTAATGCCCGTGTCCGGAAACAAGCACAGCAAATGATTGAACGGGGTAAATGGAGGCAGAGGCTGGTATGGATGAGAAGGCAGCATTTCCAGGGAAATGGCTAGTGACATTTGCGGCTTTACTAGAGGCAGCTGTGCAGTGCAGAAGCTGGTGTGGGGGGTAAAGCAGCAGGGCATCTTGAAGCAGAAATAAAGATCAAGGATCATGAAACTGCCTAGAATAATCCCTCAGTGTAAAGCCATGTTTTGATGTCTCTCCGAAAGTCTAAAGCATTTTCCTTATGTGGTTAGGGAGTTTAAGCTAGATCTGGGTGGAACAAAATGAAATTGGCCTGCAGCAGCCAAGTCTAGCAAATGAAACCATGGAAATGCGAAGACAATTGAAGGACTGCAATTTGGGCATACCATCACCACCATAGGGCCTGTGAACCTAGTGCTTAGAACTCTTAAGAAGCCAGAGGCTGCCAAATAAAACATCTTTCTGCAGAGGTCACGGGGCTTCCCTATACTGATGATGCAGCACCAGGACCACCAGTTTCTAAATACATTGCTTTTTGATAGCCTTAAATATTTCATTTAGTAGAGAACATCACCCGACAATTCCCAATCCTTGTATCTCGGCAGCCAAACAATAAGGTTCAGGCTGCTGAAGTTTGGATGGAGGACCTGCCCCTCCGACTGGGAGCGCAAAGAGACTCTCCTTGGAAGGTGCCAGGGAGCTCAGATGACCATGCACAGCAACTCTGTATACCACGTTCTCTGGGCCCAGTCCTGAGTGATCGGGATCAGTGTGGTTCCAAACAGACGTCTTCTGAGGAGCAGCGGGTTGACAGGGATGAGCGGGAATGCATAAAGGAGGTTGAAAGTCCACCCGACCATCAATGCGTCCCCACAAAACTCCCTGACTAGAAAATTCCCTGGAGCGAAACAATTCACATTTCCTGTTGACCCAGGAAGCAAAGAGGTGCACTTAAGAAGTCCCCAAAGAAAGAGGATTTCCTGCAAAACCTTCTGGCAGAGATCCCACTCGTAGAATGCCTAAGTCTGTCTGCTCAAGGTATCGCCTGTGACGTTCTTCCAGCCAGCAAGATGAGCAGCCGTCAGGGAGACGCTGTTCTTCAAAGCGCAGAACCAGAGTCGCATAGCTTCTCTGCACAGAGTCAAGGACCCCACTCCACCTCGTTTGTTGAGGTAGCGCATGACCACTGTACTGTCAGTCAGGATCAGCACTGTCTTGCATTTAACAGAGTGGAGGAAGGCGACCAGGGCCAGCCTGACCGCCTCCGGCCCGCCGATGTGCACACAAGACTCTGTGGGAGACCATGCCCGCTCACAGTAAGATCTCACAGGTGAGCACCCCAACCAGTCAGAGATGCGTCTGTGACTACCGTTACCTGCCAGAGGCAAAGTTTTCCATGAGATTGCTTCAGTGGCTTCTCCATTGCCGATGGTCGCAGTTCCTGGGCCACATTTTTAACCTTCTGAAGGTCTCGAGTCAGGTGGTTCAGGACCTAGTGTGGTGGGCCGGGCGAGGAATCTTGCTGAGAGGCGCGTTGTTTTGGCATCCTTGGCCCCAGGTGACGGTAGTCACGGATGAATCTGACTGGTTGATGTGCTCACCTGCGAGAGCGTACTGTGAGCGGACATGGTCTCCCACAGTCTCTTGGGTGCACATCGACTTGCTGGAGGTTGATCAGGCTGGCCCTGGTCGCTTTCCTCCCCTCTGTGAAATGCAAGACAGTACTGATCCTGATGGACAGCACAGTGGTCATGCACTACATCAACAAACAAGGTGGAGTGGGTGTTAGGCAGAAACCTGTGCAGTTCCCTTAGGGAACACTGCAAAAGATTTAAGACTACAGGTGTTGGCAGTAAACCCACTTGGTAGCAGTCTGTACCACCCAGATGTACCTGGTAGCTGTGGCTGAGCAGTCAGACTTCCCTCAAGAGAGTTAGGCAGTATGCAAAGTATACTCAATAGGCACTCAGATACAATAATACAAGCAAACACTGACCAGAGCTTTGGTATCAAAGTATATAATTATTTATTTAAAAACACACGGTTTGAAACACTCCAGCACTCTTGTTGTAAAATATTCTAAACACAGTTACTATTGTAATATGTACACCCCTTTTTCCTTATCAGATAAGTCACAGTAAAACACCACTTATTTTCATACAGAGGTGAGCGCTTAACTAGATGGCACTCCAATAAGTTTGTGAGAAAGGGAGGGAAAAAGACAGAATATGGAAAGGTACACCACTCTAAGGTTCAGGAACACTGTTAGCAAGGCAGAAGAGCAACAGTCACTGATGAGCCATAGTCCAAAGGCTGGGCCCACTCTTAGAGAGAGCAGAGCACAAATGCGCCCAAGATCACACAGTTCCTCTAGGCTTAGAAAGTCTTGCAGAGAGTTCAAAAAGAGTTTAGAGAGGCTTAGGAAAGTTTAGCCAGTTCGAAAGCCGGGGGCTAAATCTACCTCGTACAGTCGGTAGTAAGGGAAGTCGGGCGGGACACGGTACCGTAAGTGGGAAGGATCCTCCAGCGGTGGCAGTTGTTCCTGGCAGTGGGTGCAAGTCGCGTCGTCGTCCAGGGGAAGAGTAGATCTCGTCTTGGAGGAAAGATGAAGGTCGTTGCACTACCAGGGAAGAAACCAGCCGCAGACTTTTCCGGTTAAAGGTGGTACCTTCGTTCCCGGTCGTGGTAAAATGTGGTATCCCGGTTGCTGGGGTGCTTGGCACAGGCAAGGCGGCCACGAGGTACGTCGGGAAGGCGAAAAGACGGTGAAACTGGTTATCCCCACCAGTCAAAGGAAGAAGACTCTCCGGCGGGAGATCTCCTCTGTCGTTGGGAAAAGTGGTGAGACGGTCCAGCAGGGCTCCACCGGTGGTGGTGTCGTGGCAGGTCGGCTCAGCTTCTCCCTCGTCGGATTCTTAGATCCTGTGGCGACTTCTGAAGTTCCAGTCCCCAAAGCCCTGCTTTTATGCAGACAACCCCCATTCACTCAGCCTAGCTGTCACTCAAACATGCTAAGTGGTGAGCCGGTCGGCTCACCACTTGGGCCAATCAGGACGGAGGGCGACTTGAGTTGCCTAGGCAACTCAGTCCAGGGTGCCTAAATCCCCCTCCTAAGTACCCCAGACAGAGTGGCACCACTTTGGAGGGCTTCTGTGGAGAAGCCCGCCAAAAAAGTGGAACAAAGGGCTCGACTTGGGTTGGAGTCACAGAAGAGAACACAAACGCCATTTTAGAATCAAGTTTTGGCAAAAAATACCAACCGGAGAATTAATATTAATTAAATAAACCAGCGGTATGTTCGAGGCTACCGTAAATAATTAAATAAAGATAGTAGCCTAAAACAATGGGAAATCCCATAGGAAAATATTTGCGGTTGAATATAAAAAGTAGTATCCACTGCCACCAGCCAAAACTCGATCAGGGGGGGACGGAGACGTGCCCCCTCGACTAACAGACCCTGAGGCAATTGAATTGCCCCAGCCAGTACGTCCACAATATGATGGTTTGTACTGGTTCTGTTCAGAATTTAAGTCTAATAAAGTCAATGGTGACTTTACATGCCCTGGGAGACAGTAGTCAGTCCCAGGGTATGGAGTCTATACTGGGGGGGGTCACTATGATACCCCTGTTTCACTGCACTGAGGGTGCTGTGTAACACATCACAAAAACACATGAAGCCCTATGGAGTAAAAGACCCAATAGCCCATTAAACACATCTAGATTCAAAGAAACGCACTCAAATCATGTCCAAGAGTGAGGGTAAAAGAGTCTCACTCTTGGCAGGAGAAAAAAATAAACCCCAAAAATCCAGCAAAGCTGCTGGGGGACTCACTAGGTTAGGAAATTCAGCCTAAACGGAGAATTCTCCCTAACAGTGGGGTCCTTGCCTCTGTTCAGAGAAGCAATGTGACTTTGATTCTGGGCTCTGGAGAACAGAGCCTTCCTGACAACGGCTCATCTGGCCGGCCAGGTGGACGTTGGAGCCGATAACTTGAGCAGACAGACTTAGGCCGCCTACGAGTGTGAGCTCTGTCAGGAGGTTCTGGACAAGATCTTCTCTCTTTGGGGAACTCCTCAAGTGGATCCTCAAGTGGATCTCAACAGGAATTGTGGCTTGTTCTGCTCCAGGGAATTTCCTAGTCAGGGAGCCATGAGGGGACGCACTGATGTTCGAGTGGACTTTAGACCTCCTTTATGCATTCCCGCTGACCCCTATCATCTGTCTGTTCACATCTGTCTGTGTGTTCACATCTGTCTGTTCGGAGCTACGCTGATCCCGATCACTCAAGACCTCCTTTATGCATCCTTTATGCATTCGATCACTCAAGACCCGATCACTCAAGACCTCCTTTATGCATTCCCGCTGACCCCTATCATCTGTCTGTTCACATCTGTCTGTTCGGAACTACGCTGATCCCGATCACTCAAGACTGGGCCCAGAGAACGTGGTATCCAGAGTTGCTGGACATGTCCATCTGGGCTTCCTGGCGCCACTCGGAGGGACGGGTCCTCCATCCAGACATTAGCAGCCAGAACCTTATTACTTGGCTGCTGAGAAACAAGGAGTGGGACTTGTCGGGTGACGTTCTCAATGTGCTCCTCTCAGCCCGCAGACTTGTTGCAAAGTCCATTTATGCCTGCAGGTGACAAATATTTTCATAGTGGTGCCGGGAGAAGGACCTGAAGCCTTTATCCTGTCCTGTGTGTTGAATTTGCAGCTTTTTTTGGCCGTCGCAGACCTACAGATTGGCACTGTTAAAGGGTTACCGCGCTGCTATTTTTGTTTAAGAGGTCCCTGGAATAGGGCGTGTATTTTGCAGTTCCCACTGTTATGCAGTTCTTAGCGGGTATGTGTAATCAGTTTCCTTCCTGCCAGTTTGTGGTTCCGGCGTGGCATTTTAATTTAGTTTTAACATTTGTTATGGTGCTTCATTTGAGCGCCTTAATTCCTGTTCTCTTAGATTGTTCTAATACAATCTCTACAGTTGCACCAATTGCATCAAGTAAAACGGTAAACAAGTCGAACATGGGCTCAGGGGTCTGGCCTCTGAGCCCATGGTTAGGTCGATGTGGCCTGTTTTACTTGTTGGATTATAGGTCGAGTCAGATAGAGAGGTAATTGGTGCAACTATAGAGTTTGTATTCTTTGGACAACTGTCTAGATCCTTCCTCCACGCTATTTGACGGATATTTCTCCACTCTTTGTAGAAAGTATTTGAATCATATTATATGTTTAGCTTTTCTTTTGTACCACATATAAAGTAGCATATATGTGTGTGTTCATATGTTTCTTTTTGAATATCCTAAGGAATTGGTATATTATGTTTTGCTTTTTGACTTCTTTAAAGGTTGCAACCCCCAAGGCTTTCATTACAACTGCCATGGACTAATGCAACCCACCAAGCATTTCTTCAACCACCTAAATTAGGAATTTGTTTCTTTTCTAAATAATTTCCAAACATGACACCTTTTTTCTGATATAGGTTCATACCTACCCAGTCCGGGTCAGAGTAGTGGATTGCTCTTAAGTCTCTAACTATTAGATTGCACACCCATAAGGCGATTTTCCTGGTTGCCATCACTTAGGCGAGATAGGCGAGTAAGCTCCAGGTGTTGTCTGTTTTACCTCTCTTTATTTGTTTTTTTCCAAAGAGAAGGTGAGAGTGAGGCCCTCCTTTTTTGCCAAAGTGTTTTGAATTTCCATCTCTCTCAGAAGATCCAAGTTCCGGTGTTCTTTGATCCACCTCACCCTTCCATAGCAGATGAGCGAATGTTAGCCAGAATCCACTGCAGTTCCCATGGGGAGCACTACAGCAGATTAAGACTACAGGTATATGCAATAAATCCCCTTCGGTATCAGTCTGTACCACAAAGATTTAGTTGGTAGCTGTGGCTGAGCAGTCAGACCTATCTCAAGAGGAAGATGAGCAGTATTCAGGGTTTACACATTAGGACTACAGCACTATGGTACAAGGAAACACTGACCAAAGCTTTGTATTAAAAAGAATATATATATATTTATTTTACACACTTCTAGTTCAACACATAAATCACATTTATCAAAGTAAGTTAAAACAGTCAAGAAAAGTATACACAACTCCCTATTTAAATTCTAGACAAGTTTGAGCCAGAGTGAAAACTGAGCAAAATGGCACAGGGTCAACCAAGCAAAAATGGCACTCTAGTAATTTCTCAAAAGGGAAGGAAAGGACAAGTTATACAGATTTAACCTCTTAAATACACGAACAATACTTCCCAAGTGGATTGTGAACAAGTTAGGCAAGGTAGCACTTTAGCAATAGTCATACATAGGTGAAAACCCAGCAAAATGGCACTTCAGCAATACTTAAGAGGGAAGGAAGAGTGCTTATAAGAATTTAGGGTGCACTAACGCAGTTGAGGGTGAAAAGCAATCTAGTGAAGGCAGTTGTAACATCTTTAGCCAAAGTCAATAGGCCTGTGCCAGACTTAGTGGTACAGGGCAATGTACCCAGGATCAAACTGTTCTAGTAGGTGCAGTCAAGTCTTTGGTTTAATGATTCAAAAGGAGGGTGCATAAGGTAAAAGATAATATTAGTCGATAGGGGCAGCCAACTCAGGAGGTAGGTAAAAGATTTTAAATACCTTTAGCAATACCCCTCGAAACGGGAGGCCTGGCGGAACAATGTACCTGAAAAAGTGGAACGGCTCCTGCGGTGACGGTGGTGGCTGTCAGTTCCTGCAGTTTGTGTTGTCCAGCAGAGTAAAAGAGGCTCTCGTCGTGGAGGAAGGTTCGAGTTACTGCACTGCCCAGGGAAGAGCCAGCCGCGGTCGTCCAAGGCAGGTCCTGGAAGGCGATTGACGAACTGGTTGGCCCCACCAGCTCAAGGGAAGAAGACTCTTGCAGGTGAAGATCTTCTCTCGTCATGTGGAAAGAAGTGGTGAGACGCTGCAGCAGGGCTTCACCGGTGGTTCAGTCGTTGCAGATGTCTTTGGCTTCTCTCCTCTTCAGCTTCTTAGTTCCAGTGGCGACGTCTTGTCCTCAGGACCCTGCTTTTATGCAGCAAGGTCCCCCATTCATACAGCCTAGCTGTCACTCACACAGTGGGGTGGCTCTCCTGGCGGGAGAACCCCCCAGCCTATCAGGGCAGAGTGTGACTTGGGTTGCGTAGGCAACCCTGTCCAGGGTGCCTACTCCCCCTCCCACACATACTGTCTACACCAGACTCAGTGGCGCCGAGAGGAGGGCTTCTGTGCAGAAGCTCGCCAAAAGGACGAACAAAGGATCCCCAACCTGGGTTAGGATTATGGCGAAATAATTTAATCAAAGTTCTTGCAATAAAAACCTCCCGGAGTAAAGGTAGTATTAAAATAAACCGACGGTATGTTAGAGGCTGTCAGAAAAAGTGGTAGCCTCGAACAATGGGAAAATCCCATAGGGAAATATTTGCGGTCGAATATTTATGGTAGTAACCACTGCCACCAGCCAGATACTTTTGAGAGAGGGACTGCACAGTACCCTCTCGAAAATTAACACTTGGGAAAACCATTAGCCCTTCCCAGTACTTCCATAGTACGATGGGTTGTTCTGGTTTTGTTCATAAGAATCATCTAGTAAAGTCAATGGGACTTTACGTGCCCTGGGAGACAGTAGTCAGTCCCAGGGTATGGGGTCTATGTTTGGGGGTCGCTACGACGCCCCTGTGATACGGCACGGCGGGTGCTGTGTACCACACATGTAACAAGATGATTCCTATGAGGGTGAGAGAAAAACCCCATAGACCATAAGCACACAAGATAGCCTAAAACACACACTAGCAAACTGTCTAAGAGTGGGGAAAAAAGCATCTCCCTCTTAGCAGGAGAAAAAAATAAACCCTTCAAATCCAGCAAAGCTGTCAGAAAAAGCTGGTGGGCGACTCTATAGGTAAGGGAAATAAGCTTAGAAGAGAATTCTCCCTAACAGCGATTTCATCGACTAGATCTTTTAGAGGTTTTTTTTTTTTTTTTTTAAATGGAATACATTTTATTGATTTTCTTTGCAAGTGAAACATTCATCAACTTTAACCAATTAAACCAAAGGTCGACCAGATCAAAAACAAAATCCCTATACATCACCACAACTTTGCCCAATCTTTCTTTCCCGCTCCACCCTTCCCTCCCTTCCTCCTGAGCAGCATCCCTCTTCCCCCTGGCCATTGCCTCTCCTCCCTTAGCTTGCCCTCCCTCTTATCCCCCACCACAAGCCGCGTACAAGGCATGGTTTATCTTGCCTGGTATAGGCTTTTTAGTTCCAAGTCTCTTGTACTAGAGAAGCTAGGAAAGATGACCAGTTTTTTTTTTTTGGTTACTCTGGTGATAGTGCTGGCAGGGCTGTGACTAAGCAGACCCTGTTCAGGTGTATCATTCTCTGCATCTCAGAATTCTACGATCTTGCTGGGAAATATGTGCATGAAGGCCTCACACCCCATTCTACCAGAGAAATGGCTACCACTTCTTCCATGCAGAGAGGAGTCACCATCCCGGACATTTGCCAGGCGGCAACGTGGGCATCTCTGCACACGTTTGCTAAGTATTACTGCTTGGATTCCATTGTGGGCCAGGATGCCCGTTTTTGTTAGTTTTCTAGTCTGTGTCCTTGCTTTGCTCCCTCCTCCAGATTACGTACTGCTTTGAGAGTCTATCATAGATGAGGAATCTGTGGCAGGAAAGAATCCATTAAAAGTATAAATTACTTACCTCTCAGTAATGTTCTTTATGATGGATGTTCCTGTCGTGGATTCCTCATCACCCTCCCTGCCTGCCCCTCCTGCGGGAAGCTAGTACACCATCGGTTCTACGGTCCCTCAGAGTCAGAGTGCTAGGGGAAAAGGCTGGAACTGAGGTCATGGGGCGCAGAGCCGCTAACTATACTGGCCCCGATGTAATTTCTGGGGCGCGTCACGTAGAGGCGTCAAACGGTCCCGACAGAGCCACACAGCGGCAGAACGGTTTCTGGAAGAACAGCTGCTCTGTGATATGGCTATCATAGATGAGGAATCCGTGGTGGGAACATGCATCAGAAAGAACATTTCTGAGAGTTGAGTAATTTGTTTGTCTCAGGCATTTTTCTTGTACCAAAAATTATAAGTTACTCACTGTAGTGACTAACATACTCTTAGTCCATAGTCCCCCTTTCACTACCATATTGTATGGGCGTCCCTTCCAAGGGACGGGAGACGGAATCTTTTTCACCAGAAAAAAACCTCTTCCCCTTTAAATTTAGATGTGCGCAAGGGTGCGGTCCAGGCAGCTTGCGCTGGCCTGACTCGACCCTCCGGCGCCACACCTCAGTCCCCATTGACGCGTCGACAATAGATTTAACATTGCCTTATGACAACAGTATTATTAGGAGGTTGGTGGGACGTGTGGAGGAAAGGGGACTATGGACTATGAGTATGTTAGTCACTGCGGTGAGTAACTTATAATTACTCTTACGTCCCGTCCCCTTTCCTCCATACTGTATTGGTGATTACAACTGAATGTAGCCCCAGGGTGGAGAGGAGACCCTCCTTAAGCAAATATGTTCCTGAGAACCGCCTGTCCGAAGGCCGCATCAGACCCAGAGCTGGCATCCAAAAAGTAATGCTTACAGAAAGCTGACGGAGAGGCCCAAGTGTCAGCCCTGCTTATGACTTGCTTATGATTTATGACTGCTTATGAATACGATATCCGTTGCCTTGGCCCTGACTGCGTGGGCATGCATGTTGACCGGAAGCAACTTGTGCTGGCCCTCTTACGCCTCCTTGATGGCAGAGACCATCCAGCGGGACATGGAAGCCTTAGAGGCCTGACAGCCTGGTCTTGAGCGTCCGGAAGTGACGAACAGGGCGTCTGATTTGCGGAAACCATTGGTCCTGTCAAAGTAGAATTTCAGGGCACGCCTGACATCCAGGCAGTGCAGCACCCTCTGTGCTTCGTCCTTGGGATCGGGAATAAATGTGGGAAGGACTATTTCCTCGTTCAAGTGGAACGTAGACGGAACTTTGGGCAGAAATGCCAGGGGTGTTCACATGGCTACCTTGTCTTTATGAAATGTGGTACATGGTTCTGAGGCGACCAGAGCCTGGATCTCGCTGACTCTATGAGCCGAGGTAAGGCCGTCTTGATGGTGACCAGCCTGATGTCCACTGACACCATTTGATGGAATGGTTTGTGCGCCAGTGCGCCCAAGACTAAGTTAATGTCCCACACAGGGTGCGGTCTCTTGACGGGCGGGTAGAGCCTAGCGAGACCAGTCAGCTGTTTCTTGATGAGTGTTGGAGGAGGAGAAAATGCCCTCCTCTGAGTTCCTGTAAGCCCCAATGGCTGCAAGGTATGTGCAGCAGGTGTCCACTTGCGTGGCCGAATGAGCGAGGTGCACCGAAAAGGGGAGCACATCGTCCAAAGTGCAGGCCAAGGGGTTGATACCCTTTCAGTCTTCCCAGTGTCAGAATCTGGTCCATTTGCGCCCTGTATGATATCCAGTTTGGCCTGTGAGAGGCTAAGGTGCCGAAGCGTTACCTGCTCAGGTACCACGCTGTGAGTGCTAGTTTCCCTGGGGCAGGTTGGATAACTCTGCCCCCCCCCCCTGCTGTGCCAGAAGATGTGCTGGGCCTGTCGGAAGGTGAATCGGGGGCACCTCCGAGAGGCTGAGTAGCTCAGAAAACCATGGCCTGGCCGGCCACCATGGAACTATCAGAATAATGAGGAGTCAGCGAGACTCCTTGATTTTGCAAATTACCCTGTGGATCAGGGGAGTGGGCGGAAAGGTGTAGGCTTTCATGCCGGTCCACTGGAGGTGAAATGCGTCGCCCTGACCTTGCCAGGATGCGAACTGGGGACACTTCTTGTTGTGCAAGGTGGCAAAGAGATCCACGTGGGGGTGACCCCACCTGTTGACGATCTCCTGAATAACAAGGTTGTTTAGCTGCCACTCGTAATTGTCCGCTCCCAGCCTGCTGAGCCTCTCCGCTTCCAGGTTGGATTCCCCCAGGGGGTGTACTGCCGTGAGGTAAATGTCGTTTTCCAGGGCCCACTCCCACATGCTGATCGCCAGTCTGCACAGAGGGGGGGGGGATCTGTTGTCTCCCTGCTTGTTGACGTAGTACATGCTGGTCAAGTTGTCCATCTGGAAGAGGACAACCTTGCCCCTGAGAAGCGGTAGGAATGCTCTGAGCGCTAGCCAGATGGTATTCAGCTCCAACCAGTTGTTGTGGTATTCCTGCTCCTGTCGAGTCCAGGTGCCGTGGACAGAGGCCGTCCAGGATGACTGCCACACCCTCGAGCTAGGAGTCTGTGGTGATGGTGGCCTGTGGGGAGGGCAGCCGAAAGGGCTTGTCTGTAGGTTGCAGTCCCTGGACCACCATGTTAGGTCCGGGTGGAGAAATGGAGGGACGTTGATCATCTCGGATTGAGAGCCCAGTTCCTGGTTCCGCGAAGTGCAGCTGAATCCTCCTCATTCTTAGTCTTGTTTGCGACACAGCTAATAAGACTGCTGTGAGAAGACCCAGGAGTTGTTGGTACCACCATTCCCAGGTCACCTCTCTGCTGAGGAAGTGGCTGGTGGCCCTCTTGATGGTGGAGATTTTGTTGTCCGACTGGGAGACTTTCTTGGAGCACATATCCCAGGTGAGGCCCAGGAATGTCAGAATCTGCGTGGGCTGCAGTTGTGACTTCTTGAGATTGCACAATCTGGGCTTCTCGCTCAATGTGTTCATAAGAGCATGGGAAGAGTGGTGAACTGCCTCCGGAGATTCAGTCCTGACAAGCCAGTTGTCGAGATATGGGTAGATGTGGAGACCCTGCGCTCTGAGGAGAGCCGCCACGGCATTCACAAGTCTGGTAAATACCCTGGGGGCTGGCTGAGTTGAGGGCAAAAGGAAGGTCCTTGTATTGAAAATGGTAGCCCATGATCCTGATCTGTAGGAAATAACGATGGGGCTGCCAAATTTGGATGTGTAGGTACGCGTCCTTCAGATCCAGGGAGCACATCCAGTCTCCCTTGTCCAATGTCTCCACTATAAAAGCTGGCATAACCGTCTTGAATTTTTGCAGGGGTAAGGAGAGGTTGAGGGTGGAAAGGTCCAGCACAACTCTCAGGCCCGCCTGGTTTTTCTTCTGAATGGTAAAAATCCTGGAGTAAAAGCCAAAGACTCGCTGGGAGGCTGGGTCTTCCTCCACTGCCTGGCTCTCTACGAGCGACCGGATCTCCGCCAAAAGATTTGCTGCCCCAACCTGTGGGAGTGGAGAGGAGGAGGGAGGAGAGGCTGGGATGGGGAGGCGGTACCCCGTGAATACTACGGATAGGATCCAGGGGCCCACGAAATTCTGGCACCAGAACTGTGCATGGAGAGTAAGCCTGCCCTCCACCAGAGACACGTGGACCCGAAGGGGCGTGCCATGCTTTCTTTCCCTCAGGCTGACGCTAAGGCGGGGGGCTAGAAAAAGCCCTTACTACCCCCCGCCCCCTTTTATGTTGCTTGTGCCAGTTCTGAGACGGTGAGCGGTCCGGCTGCCTGGATCTGCGTTCCTGGAAGCCGCGGAACCCTCCATATGTACGACCCCTTTCCGAACGCTGCTGAGATTGGGTATACGATTTGGGCATGATCTTTGTAAGGATGGATAAAGACTTAGCTGTTTGTGAGCTGTTTTTCTTTTTGTCCAGCTCCTCATCCGTAGAGGAGTGGAAGAGGTCCCCCTCCCCTTTTCAAAAGGTAGATCTAGAATGCGCTCCTGGACATCCGGGTTGAATTTTGTTGCCCGGAGCCAGGCTGTTCTTCTCATGTTTGTGGAAATACAGATGGCGCGGCCTGAGGTATCGATATGAGCCACTGTGGATTCCATGAGGTCATGCGCCACCAGCTTGGCTTCAGCTAGCCCCACCTTAAAGCGTGATTGGCTCTGGGTGGGGAGTTCCGGGAATAAGTCCGCAATTTCCCACCACAGTCTCTGGTTGGCGGCAGCCAGCATGGCATTGGCGTTGGCTTGACGTAGATGTAAAGAGGCATTGGAATAGAGTTTCTTGCCATATGCCTCCAGGACCTTCTCGCCTACCAGCGCCGCAAAGGATGAGGCCGAGGACTGGGGCTTGGAGAATAGCGATGTTGCAGCAATCACCGAAGAGTGTGGCTGAGGATGGGCCGAAAGCAAGTGTGTATCCTCCTCCACCTGCCTGTACTTGGCGTCGATTGACCGGCTGGGCCGAGTGGGGTTTGAGCCAGCCCTTTTTGGCCAGAGAGACCACATTGGTCTGCATAGGAATCCCCGATTTGGCAGAGGGGCGTTGCTTGAGGACTTCAGCCAGAGCCCCCTCTTCCAGCTGCTCGACCTCGGGTTGAGGGAGGCCCAGGTACTCAGCCAGACCAGCAAGACATTTGTGGAAGGTTGCCGTGTCCAGCTCCTCCTCCTCATCCGTATCCTGCGGATCTGGAGGATCCTGTGGAGGAGGAGGAGGAGTAGTTGGCGCCGGAGGCTGGGGTACAGAGCCCGTGGCCGGAGGCGGCAGAGGCTGCGGTGGAGCCCAGGGCGACGGCGGAGCCATCTGTGGTGCCTCTAGCATTTCGGGAGCACTTCCCTGATGGCCGCTTTGATGATAACCCACATCTGAGGTGACTTCATGAGGCTGAGGAAATTCTCGAAGAGCACCTTCTCACTGGCCAAAGAGGTGGCAGGGGGTGCCGACGACGTAGCGGGGAGCTTCTGGAGCCACTGCGTACCCTGTCCATATGGATGCCAAGGAAAGCTGCCCTGCGCAACTGAGGTGTAGACTGTAAGCCACGTACCTGGTTTAGGCTAGTCCCACCTTGACACTCATTCTTCACTGAATTCCTGGAATGGTGTCGGACGGGTGCCTCCGTAATGCGCGGCAGCCATTTTGTTGAGCTGCCTGCCACGTGCCTGCGACGTGGTGCTTAGCCAGCTGGGCCCGGTCTCGTCCACAACTTTTGCGTGTGGATCACAAGGCCTACCCTGCTCCTCTGGCCTAGGCCCGGTAGGTGTGACACCCTCGACCCAGGGGTCGATAGAGCTGCGCTTAGGTGCCACCTTGGACGTATTGCCGGTATTAGGGCGGGGCCCCTCGGGTGTAGACCCGTTAAAAGAACCTTCCGGTCCCTCAACACTGTGCCCGGCAGGATCTGAGGATCCCTCGTCCCGAATGCCGCAAGCTGAAACAGCTTCGGTGCTCGTGCCGGTAGAAGGACCTGACTGTTCCCTCCCGTTCGGGAGAGTCCCTGGGAAGGAGTCTCCCTTGCGGGGTGCGATGGAGAATATCGGCCCTACCTTGGGGTTGGCTCCACGTGGCTAGTCTGTTCTTCAGCCCCTTTGAGGACAACTTGTCACACGCCGAACATGATTGCCAACCGTGGTCTGGGCCAAGGCAACGTAGGCATAGGGGGTGGGGGTCTGAAGTTGGGAAGAGCTTGTTGCAGAATGGACACCTGCTGAACCCTGTAGAAGTTGACATGCGCCAGGGAGGAGCGTGCCGCCTGAGGACCCCAGTACCTGATTGATAGATTAGACAAAAAAGACAAAGAAGAAGTATCTGCACGTGGATTTACTTGGCCGAAGCCAAACCCTGGAGCTCTGGTGAATCCGGCCCGTTCCCGTTGACGCGGAAAAGGGGACTGAGGTGTGGTGCCGGAGGGCGGAGTCAGGGCAGCGCATGCTCCCTGAGCCGCACCCCTCTAAATTTAAAGGGGAAGAAGGTTTTTTCTGGTGAAAAAGGTTCCGTCTCCCGTCCCTTGGAAGGGACGCCCATACAGTATGGAGGAAAGGGGACGAGACGTAAGAGTAGCGAGGCTGCGGTTGCAGTGCCTGAAATGGGCCCTGCTCCCAAAGGCGTCCGGGCGGGCCATTCTACTGTGGGTAAGGAGTATTTCCTTACTAGTCATCTGTCAGGCTGCCAGTTGATTGTCTGTTGTCTCTTTATTCATTTACAAAGTATAACTGCTTGGATAATAGGGTAAGGGAAGAGCACCCTTTTCAGAAGTCGTTCTTACCACTGTCCTGTATTATGTTACTGCTTTGGGAGTCCCCAAAGATGAGTAGTCCACGGGACGAATGCATCCATGATTAGAAGAGCAAAATACTTGACATTGGCAACTTACTTTCCGATTTATTAATCATAATCTTCAGAGCACTCCTTTATAATCCTAGTCTCCTGTGATACCATGACTACTTGAATCTGTTAGTATTCATTTTGTGTCAGTGCAGCTGTTCTTTCTACAGAGTGTGGGAAGGGTGGTCCAACTAAGTTATGGGGCACCTGCTGTTGAATATATATTTCAGCTCTATGTGGCAAGGTTAGTACAGTACCATAGCATTTTCAAGGGGGGGATTGGAACCCATAGGCCTCCCCATGTACTTTTTTCTGTGTAGTACCAATTTGCATCACCCCATGCTTACGACTCGGAGTGCTGGCCAAGTGTTCCCTTTCTCTCCTAAAACCACCAGTGAAGCACAACGGCAACACTGAGAAGCCCACCCCTCCCCCCCCCGCAGTTGACCCATCAACGCCCCACACAATTTATGATGTTTCTAGACAAGTTGCTATATGAAAGTTTCATCCAAACAGGTGCTCCCCTGCTCCTCCAAAACCATTAAGGACAAGTTTGTTTCCCTCGCTCCAGCTTTGGCCGATTTCTGCAATCATTCCTTTGCCACAGGATTTTTTCGCTCGCTTCTCAAGCACTCCCTTGTGCATCCCCTCCTGAAAAAGGCTTCTGCTGATCCTTCCTGCCTGGCTGACTAACTCCTGATCTCCATCACTCCTTTCCTGGTCAAACTCCTTGAGAAATTGGCCATCTCTGAGCTACACTGAATCTGCTGGTTATCTCCATGACCATCAGTCTGGCTTCAGATCAGCCAGAAGCACGGAAACTGCTCTCCTGAACTCCTGTCAAGATCTGCTCTCCAACCTTCACTCCAGCTCTCATCCTCCTTGACCTCTCTTCTGCCTTTAACATGGTCAATCACACCACCCTGATCAACTGTTGCAGTGTGAACCTTGGCATGACTGGATAAGCTCGGTGTGACTGACCTGTTTCCTCTTGGACTGACCCTCCCAGGTCCAACTTGGTTCCTTTCTCTCCACCACGTTTTCCACATGTGGTGTTCCCCAGGGCTCTATCCTCTCACCAGGTCTCTTCAATGTCTATCTGGCCTCCCTGGCCCACCTGATCTCTACTTTCTCGTCTAACTTTCAGGGTTATGCAGTTGACACTCGCCTCTCTTTCAGGCTACCCTCAGCCTCCTCTCACTGCTCGCTCATTCCTGACTGTCTATCTGCTATTCAAGGATGGGGCACCTCTAACGACCCCTGCCTTAATGCCAGTAACACAGAGATACTTCTCATTGGGACCCCTGCTTTTCTCTCCCTCTGGCTGCCCTCCTTGCTCTGCCTCCCATCATGCCACTCGTCTCTTCTCCCCACACATGACCTTCCCCCGAAAGCAGACTTGTCTCCAGAGCTCTGGTTCTCTCCAGGCTGGACTACGGCAACAGCCTCTTTCTCAATCTTCCCAACGCTGTTCTTTGGCGTCTTCAACTAATTCAGAACAGGACTGCAATATTTATCCTTGACGTCAAGCCCAGGGACCGCATCCCTCCAGCTCTGAAAATCTCTCCACTGGCTCACTGAGGCTACAAAGATAAAGTTCAAGACCCTATGCATCATCCACAAAGCTTTCTGGGGCTGTGGTCCTCTCTATATCCAACACTCTTCCTAAATGACTTCCTTTAGAGCCCTCCTCCCAGCTACCTCAAACTCTCTGCAGGTCACACCCTTCTCCGAACAGTAAGTGGGGGCTAGATCTCTCTCCTTTGCAGGTGTCTCGGGAAATGCCACCCTGCCTCTCTCAAACTTGTGCCGGATCACCAAAAGTTCCTCACAACATTCCTCTTCTATTCTTCATTCTCTCTCCCTCTACCCTGCTAATCTACCAGTCTACTTGCCCTGACTGGTGGTGTGGTTGCTCTCAGAGTCACACAGGGACCACGCCCCTCTTGACCAGTCACTCTGCTCTGCCTTCTGGTCTACCTAGCACTGCTGGTCTGGGACTGCACCCAAGTAATCCTCTGCCGTCCCCACCACACTTATTCAGAGCCTTGCTGCCCTGTCTTCTGCACTCACCCTCATACCCCTTCACTTCTCCCCACACCCTCTCCCTTGCACTTCTTGTTGCACTTGCATGATCTGAAAGGCCTAGTAAGATAGTTTGTTGTGTCATCCCTCTGTCTCCCCTCCTTGTCTTGTGGCGCCTAGAACCACTTGTGTCTGTTCTGACAGCCATCCTCAGCTTTCCCCAGCCGATTCTGCCAAACTGGTCCCCAATGGATTTTCATAGGGTTTATATAGGGCTCAGATAATTTAGCAATAATTAACTTGCGTGTCACTTGATTGGCTGTGCGTCAGTCAATGCTCAACATGTGGTTCCTGACATTTATTCTTGCCTCATGTTCTATGATTTAGGTAGAAGAATTTTAATTCGCTCCTCCTCCTCAGCAAGTTTTCATTACAATGCTTCAGAGTGTATGTTATATGGTCTGTCTGCATGCAAAGTGCCTAATTAGTTTGGTCACAATGGACAATGCATCATGGCCCAAGGTGCTCTAAATGACATCTGCAAACCGTAGCTGGTGCTCTTAAGTCTACGAGTCTAGTCTAATTTATTCACTTCATCAAGCTATTGCTGAGTAAGGACAGTAGCAAACTGTGCTAGGTGAAATGTGAAGGTCTCTCATCTTGACTTCTTCATCTGTTGCTTGGATTTTATTTATTCGAAGAATAAAATTGAATTCAATTGATTGCCTTTCTTCTGCAGATTCCTCATCAGATAGATATACATTCTTGCGCCGAAAACATTCCACGGGGGGGGGGGGCGTAGTGCACCTTGATCCGGCCATCAATCTGTCTTGTGTTGTTGCCTCGGTCATCTGCTACGGACGTGACATCGGTCATCGTACATATACTGCGTCACTACGCCCCTATACCTCAGTTCCTTTTTTCATGTGCACAACACGCTGCTCGAAGAGCACTGCCCTCGATAGAGTTTAAACAATTTCGTCTATATTTTTTACTCAACTTTGAGTGATGTCTGCGCCCATGGTATCGGGTTCAAGCGCTGCAGCTCAAGATGTCCATTACGGACCCTCACGACATCGGCATGTGGTGCCTCGGTTCCGTTCACGACACTGAGGGCTGTGGTTCCTGGAGAAAAATGAACCAGATGTCCCTCAGGGAGCAGGAGGCGAAACTCGCGGTCAGCTGCCAACCTTCAAAATCTCCAGCACGGTCGACTATTCGACATTCAGAAGCCGAGACAGTGGGGCTTGCTCCTGATAAGACATTGAAAAAAGACCAAGAAGAAGTCCCAGTCCCGTAGTCACTCATCTTCATCTTTCTTCCACAAGAAAAAACGATGCCATTGACACCAACTCCGGTCTGATTCCTCGGACGACCCCAGAAAGTCGTTGGCAGGGCCAACATCCAGGGCCGAGTGGGAGGCTTTCAAGGATCAGATGTTAGCTATGTTCTGTAATGCAGCTGCGCACATTGGTGACTCCTCGATGCAGCAGGCCCCAGTTGCTCCAGTGCCACTCGGTAAACCCTGCCCCAAGGAGAACCCATTACGGGGTCTGTGTCGTCGGCTGAGCCGGCAGGCTCGGCACAGAGTAAAGTTGGGCTGATGAACGTCTTTGGCGCCTAGACTTGCCTGCATACCTTCAGTGCCTATATTAGCCAGTGCGCCCCTAGTGTCAAATCGTCTTTCGGTGCCGATCACAAAACCATTGACGTCGGCTGCTGTCGAGCGGTCTTATGTGCTTCAATCGAGGACTGAGTTCTTCGGCACCATTGCTGATATTTCTGCGGCAGCGACTATCAAGCATTGACTGGTTTTGACCCTGCTTATCTAGCTGGAGGAGGCTTGGTAGACTTGGTGGCCCTGGCTAGCGGTATGGCCACGTTCCCTGATGTGGAGACACAGCAGACCCACCCTCTATGGCCATGCTAATGCCAAATATAGGGCTCTAGTGGACCGGGTAATAGACACCCGGGGTTGGAATGCACCAGCCAAGCATTTGTCAGGCTATGATCTCACAGATACATCGGACGTAGGTCCTTCTACTGAGAGGGCCTTGCACTTTTAACGCAGCTATTGCAGACCCCTTCGCCACATTGTGGCTAAGGCCATGCACTGCACCCTTAGTTAACTCAGACTTCACTAAGAAGTACAGGCCGGCAAGGGGAGACCCGCCATATCTCACCACTCATCTGACCCCGGAGGGGTTGGTAGTGCAGACAGCCAGTCAGTACCAGATCGGCTTCATCCACATCAATGCTCCTGACTGACAGGGAAGGGAAGAAAGGGGATGCTTTGACCAAGAAGATATTTTCTTCCGTCAGCATGGCTCTGAAAGTGTTTAACACCTCTTGTGAGGCTACCCAGTATATTCCCGAAGCAGAGAGGGCTTTCAGAGGCAGGCAGATGATGTCAAGGCAGTGGCACAACAGTCATTGCAGATGGGCCTGGACGTCCCGGACTGCGTTGGCAGATCCATGGGTTCAGATACTGTTCTAAGGAGGCAGGCTTGCCTGCAAACATGTGGGTTCTCGACAAATGTTCAGAACAAGCACCTGGACATTACCTTTGATGGCTCAAATCTCTTTGCCCCATAGCCGACGACTCCCTGGAGAAATTCAAGGACTCAAAGCTGGCCGCTAAATATGTAGGCCTAGCTGTCCAACAGCCGGCCAAACCTGCCTTTAGCTTCACCTCAAGGGGTAGAGACTACCGACGGTATGTCCCTTTTGGCAGACAGGCTTGCTCCCACATGCCAAGAAGTTGCAGGAGCAGAGGTGTTTCCCGTGCTCCGGAAGGGGCAGGGAGGGCCTCCATGGGCCAGCAGGCAGCAGCGACAAGGGTGGCTCTGCCCTCAATGGCGCTTGATTTCTCCCCCTGCGATTCACCGGTTGGAGGGTGGATAGAAGAGCATTGGGTCCAATGGCAGGAGTTTACCTCTGATATGCCTGGGCTCTTCAGCTCATTCAGTGGGGTTACTGTCTGCCTTTCTTAAAAAGGCCACCAGGCAGGCCCCCACCACTCAACAACCGGAACAGGAGCTCCAGGGAGAACTGAGCACCTTGCTTTAGAAGGGTGCCATGGATGAGGTACTTCCCGAGCAGAACGGATCGGGCTGGTGTTTCCTGGTACCCAAGAACAGGGAGGACTCACCCCATCTTGGACCTCGGGCCTTTGAACAAGTTTTTGAGGAAGGACAAATTCAAGATGGTGACGTTGAGAGAAATTCTCCACGCTCTTAGGTTTCAGGACTGGCTGGTTGTGTTAGATCTGCAGGACGACTATTTACATGTGCCGATCCACCAGAAGCACAGGAAACTCCTGAGATTCTTCTTAGGGGACAAGCACTACCAAGGTGCTCCCCTTTGGATTGACCTCTGCCCCGAGGGTCTTCACCAAGTTCATGTCTATAATTGTGACTGACCACAGGAGATCTGGCATTTGTATGTTCCCTTACCTGGATGACTAGCTCATCCGTGGGAAGTCGGCAGAGCAAGTTATGGTCATCTCGAGGACACCTGCTCACTACTCCACAAACTGGGCTTCTCCCTGGACTAGCCTAAATCCCACACAACACCAGCACATAGGATGCAGTTCATCTGAGCGGTCCTGGATTCTCGGATGGGGAAGGCCTTTTCCCAGTTCCAGACAGATGGTCCAGCTCTTTCAGTACCACGCTGCCTTGCCTGCGGCTTCCTTCCTCCTCCTCTTAGGTCTCATGGCCTTCTGCATTATTCTAGTGCCAGAGGCCAGGCTGCGGAAGCGGTCTCTGCAATGGTTCCTGCGTGGTCCCAGTACTTCAGCACTTTAAGGGACGTTCTCAAAGTGTCCATGTCGGTGACCAAAGATCTTTCTTGGGGGGCCAGCAGCTACAACATATTGGCAGGCAGGGCCGTTGCTAGGGGGGGCTAAGGGGGCTGTAGCCCCTGATTATTTGGTTGTAGCCGCGGATAGAATCTCAGGAGCTACAGCCAAAAGACCAGCTAGCCCCCAGTCCCAACAATTCCGACATCAGCGTAGCCCCGGGTCTTTTTCAGACCTAGCAACTTCCCTGTTGGCAGGGGAACCTTTCTGGCCTCCGTGGTCCAATGCCAAGGTGGTCACAGATGGGTCCTTGAAAGGTTGGGGTGCTCACTGTGAGGATTTGCAGGAGAGCGGCCTTTGGTCAGCGATGGAGGCCCGGTGGCACATCAACAGGTTGGAGCTGCGAGCAATCAGGTTGGCCCTGAAGGCATTCGCCCCCTCTCTGAAAGGGAAGCATGTCCTGAATTTGACAGACATGCAGTGGCCATGCACTACCTGAACAAGCCGGGTGGTGTGCTCACTACCCTTTTGTAGAGAGGCGATGCAGCTGTGGTTCTGGCTTTTGGAAAATCAGATCTCTGTCTCACCATTGTATCAGACGGGGATGGAGAATGTTCCAGACTGAGACCTTAATTTGGTTCTCACCTTTCTTATGGTGGCTCCCTTCGAGCCTTTGCTTTCATGTTCTTTGCATTTGCTCACCTTGAAAACTGCATACTTAGTGGACGTACCTCCGGCCAGATGGGTCAGAGAGCTGCAGGCCTTTTCTTGCAAACCGTCTTTGCTTGAGTTTTTCCGGAAAGTGTGACTCAGGTTTGTACCCAATGCAGTATGAGAATTTCACCTGTCCCAGGCCATTGGCCATCCTGTCTTTTACCCACCACCACACCCCTCCCAGGAGGACGAGCAGTAGACTAGAACCATAAAAGGCGCTGAGTTTTTACATTGCCAGAACAGCAGAGTTCAGAAAAATCTTTGGCTGTTTCAAAGCAGACCATCTGGCAGTGGTTAACGTTTTGCATTTCCAAATGCTACCAAAATACTGGGAAAAAACTTTCGGGCATCGGAGCCCATTCCACCAGAGGGGTGGCTGTCTCAACAGCCCTGAAAGAGGAGCACTGTGAGGGACATCTGCCGGGCGGCAACCTGGTCCTCGCTGCATACTTTTACCAAACACTACAGCAGTATGTGGCCTGTGGAGCTGACGCTTGATTTTGGGAGAGCGGTTTCGCAAAATGTGCTCCTCTATGGAACTTTCATTCCGCTTCCTACACGAGTACTGCTTGGGTGGTCTATCTGATGAGGAATCTGCGAGAGAAAGGCAATCCATTGAAGGAGAAATTACTTACTATAATGTTCTTTCTTTGGATATTCTCCCGCAGGTACCTTATCATCCTCCCATCCATCCCGGTAAGAAAGTGCCTGCAGTCAGTTGACTTCTCTTCTGGGAGGAAATAGGTGAGCATTTGTTTCAAGGACTACGGGTTCACTTCTTGTTGGTCGTCACATTTCTTCTGCGCTTCCCCGTTTTCCTTACAGATAAAATAGAAAATGTATCAACCCCAGCTGGAGTTCCTTTTTCTTGCAAATTATGGCTGTTTTAGCCTACTTGTTTAGTCTTCCATTAGAGCGGCTGAGCTCAGGGGTGGGTGAGGTGGGGAACTGAGGTACAGGGGCATAGTGACACAGTATATGTACGATGACAAACGATCAAGGCAACACGGATTGACGGCCAAGTTGAGGTGCACTACCCCTACTTTTCTGAGCAGCTGACACTGGAATGGATATCTATCTCATGAGGCATCTGCTTGGGGAGTCTATCTGATGAAGAATATGCTGGTGTAGAATCCATAGAAAGAACATTACGGTAAGTAATTTCTCCTTTGCTTGCATTTTCTACCGGTTCAAAACTAAAAGCGATAGGATGCCTTACAGAACCTCATGGTTATGCTTGCCTTTATGTGTATAAGCCAAAAGGCTTCAAAATTATTACATATATTCATACATTTAAAGTAATTTAAAATGCACACTGGTTAGAGGCAGCTACTCTAGTCCTTTAGGCCCCTACAGCGCTTGGAAAGCTTCAAGTGCTACAATTGCCATTCCAAATATCATTTGTTAGACTGCTGACCAAGTGTACAGCATTTCGCTGAAAGGCCTTGTCTGCTCTGTCCTAGGCTAAGTTACATATATGAGGGGGGTTTTCCATCATGTCATGGTATCTCCAAATGCAGTTTTTCTGTCCCTTAGGGGCCAACATGTATAAAATACAGGTCCGTTTGTGCTCAACGCCTTTCGGTCTATGCGGAGCTCACAAAGAAATAGAAGCCGGCAACAGACGGTCTTCCGTTTTGACGGCCTACCCGAACCCTGAAAGGCTGGTGGTACAGGCCAACATGGTTTTGTCTAGACCCTCAACGTTGTACCTCCCCACCGATAGGGAGTCAAAGATAGTCAACACTTTGGCGAAGAATGTTTTCGCCTCAGGGTGCATGGCTCTTAACGCTGTTAAGGCCTCATGTGCCTTCTCAAAATGTGTGCATGTCCTTTGGAGCACAATTTCGGATGCATCAGATCACCTTCCAGAGAGCGTGGTGAAATGGTTTCCTTGAGTTAATTGCTGATGGTAAGGAAATGGCCTGTCAAGCGCTCCAAGCAGGGTTGGACGCTGTTGTCTGTATGGGTCGTTCCATGGGACACAACGGTCAGTCTACCTGAGGGGGCTCTGGTTTTTCCCCAAATGTCAAGTGGAAGCTGCTGGACCTTGCCTTCAATGGAGAACATCTATTTTGCCGGAAAGGACTCTAAGCTTACAGCTAAATCGCTTGGATTAGCTGCGCAGCAGCAGGCTCCACTGCAGAATTCTGCCTCTGGGTCCAGAGGATGGGGCTACAGGAGGTACTCCACTTTTCACTAAAGGGTGCAAGTGCCCCAGGCCATGCAGGGGCAACATAGATTCCAGCAACGAGGAAGAGTAGCGTTGACACTCGACTACTGCTGTGTTGATGTTGGTAGTGCCCCAGAAACCTCTTTGAGGTCTCCCCCATACTTCCCAGTTGGAGGGAGAGTCTCTGGATTCCTGGGCAAGTGGGAGGAAATCACCTGTGACGTCTAGGTCCTTCAGTAGATCAAGTGGGGCTACTGCCTACCGTTTTGTCAAGAGCCCACTGGACAGACTTCTACCTCCCTCCCAACAGCAGAATGGAAGCTCCAGGATGAGTTGCGTGTCCTTCTTTTGAAGGAAGCAGTAGAGGAAGTGTTCCAACCGAGGAAATAGGCTTGGTTTGGTAATCCAAGTAATTCCTGGTCTCCAAGAAAGGCGAAGCACTGTGTCCCATTCTGGACCTTATGCATTTGAACAAGTTCCTGGGGGAAGTACAAATTCAGAATAATTATGTTGAGGGAAACTCTCCAGGCTCTGCAGTTACAGGACTGGTTTTGTTGTTTGACCTTCAGTAAGGCTGTTTTCATGTGCCTATCCACAGGAAGCACAAGCGTTTCTAAGGTTCGTCATTGTGCATGCACATTCCCAATTCAAGGTGCTCCCTTTTGGCCTGACCTCTGCTCCCAGGGTCTTTACCAAGCTGATGGCAGCAGTAGCAGCAAATTTCAAGAGAGTCAGCGTCTTTGTGTTCCCATACTTGGACAATTGGCTGATCGAAGCACGGTCGCCGGAACCAGTTTTCAGGCACCTCGGAGACACCTGTTCTCTACTGCATGACTTGGTTTTCTCCATGAACTTACAGAAATCACAGACCTCACCAGCGCAAAGGCTCCAGATAACTGGAGCGGCCTTGGTTACCCTACAGGGGGGAAGGCTTTTCCGACTGAGCAGTGCGTCACCAATGTGGCAAAAATGGTCAGTCTCTTCCAGAATTCCAAATGTCTCCCAGCATCAGCTTTCTTGCGCCTGCTGTGCCTCATGGCATCTGGTATTTTCTTGGTGCCACAGGCGATGTTCCAGATGAGATCCCTTCAGTGGCTTCTCCGTATCCAGTGGTCGCAGTATTTCGGTGAGATGTTTTATGTCCTCCAGGTGTCGAGGTCTATGGTGAACTACCTGACCTGGTAGAGCGACGGGACAAAAATCATGGTGGGAAAGCCTTTCTGGGCGCCATGGCCGGAGGAGCAGGTAGTCACGAATGCCTAGCTAAAGGCCGTGGGAGCTTATTATGGCGCTCTCCAGATCAGTGGCCAGTGGTCTCAGAAGAAAAGTGTTTGCCACATCAATCTGCTGGAGCTGCAAGCTGTCAAGACTAGCGCTGACTGCCTTTGCATCTTCTCTGCAGGGGAAACATGTCCTGGTGTTCACGGACAACACAGTGACCATGCACTACCTCAACAAACAGGGAGGCATGATATTGCTGTGCCTGTGCAGGGAGGCCATGCAGGCAGCTATGGTTCTGGATGCTAGAGAACAACATCTCAGCTTCTGCAGCTCATCTAGCTAGTGTGGAGAATGAGGTGGTGGACACTCCGAGCAGGCCGCAGGTCATTGCAGAGATCTTCACTCGATTGAGCACCACGACAGTGGACCTGTATACGACGAAGGACAACATAAAATGCAAGCAGTTCTGTTTCGAAGGAATTTCCCTCCAGGTGGACTCTGGGGGATGTGTTTTTGGTGGATTAGGTCTTCGACATCTATTATGTGTTCCCACTGCTACCGTTCATCCTCTTGGGATCTCACGAGGTTGCAGAGATTCAGGCCTCACCTCATTCCGGTCGCCCGGACTGGGCGAGTAGGACGTGGTAGCCGGATCTCCTGCAGCTGGCCATATGACCACCTCTCCGGCTTCGTTGGAGGCCAACCTCTTGTCACAGTCGTGATGCAATGTGCTTCACCAGAACCCAGGCCCTCCCAACCTGCATGCTTGGTTCTTGAGAGGCTGAGGTACGGGGTCTGGGAGATTGATGAGGAGGTGCTAGAGGTTTTGTTGACTGCACCTAGACCAGTCAACTAGCTCTCTGCATGTTTGCAAGTGAAGAAAGTGTGTGACTTGGTGCAAGGCTGAACCGAGTGGATCTCATGTTTTGTCCCACTTCCTCTGTGATTAAGTTTTTGTTGGCCATGGTGAAATACGACCTACAAGTGGACCTGGTAAAGAGGTATCTGGTGGCTCTTTCCTTGTTTAAAAGAATGCCAGAACAAGGTTCATTCATAATCATTACAGTGGTGGCCCAGTTGTGAAGCGCCTAGGTAATTCTTTCCCTCCTTTGCCTTTTGTGGTCTCTGAATGGGATTTGAACTTAGTTCTCACCTTCCTAAAAGGCAGCTCTGTTTGAGCAGTTTCATTTGGTTCCCATCAGACTGATAACATTGAAGACTGCTTTTTTGGTGGCAATGATGCCCACAACAGGTGTCAGTGAATTGCTGGTGCTCTCTTGTAAAGCCCCCTTTTTAAGGAGAAAGTATCCCATAAAGTGTGTCCTATTTTTTTTTTTTTACCAAAGGTGGTGTCAGAATTCCATCTTAGCCAGAGCATCATTGTACCCGCCACTGCATTCTTATAAGGATGAGGATATATTCCACAGGTTGGATCCCAAAAGGTTGCTCAGTTTTTACCTGGTTAGAACAGGCTCTTTCAGGTGGCATAACCAGTGTTTTCGTAATCCAGGATGGAGCGAGCGCTTACCAAGCTGACTATCTCTCCTCGGATAGTGCTGTGCATTTTTTAATGTTATCGGACCGCAAGTAAAGAGGTACTGGCAGGATTTAGAGCCCACTCTACCAGAGGGGTTGCAGCCTCCAGAGGGGATTACCAGCTAGAGATTTGTCACACCGATGCTCACTTTGGGAGGGCAGTCCTCAAGAACTTTTTGGTGTGGCTACTAACCCTCCACCAGCTTGGATACTGCTTTAGGAGTTTATCAAGATGAGGAATCTGTGGGATAATACAATACATTGAATATTTCCAAATCCTGCAGCGGGGTATGACTCTTGTCTTAATGCCGCAAGCGAGTGAGGCACTGGTTGCGCCAGCAAGGTCTGGCGCCAAGGTGGCCATGTCAGGTCCTATGCCCTCATGCTTGTCCACCACAACTGCAAAGGCGGTGTCAGCACCGATGACCATCGAGGCAGTGGTGCCAATAAGCCTTGCTGGAAAAATCCTGTTGATGTCGGCACTGATGGTCTAGCGTTCCTTTGTCAGAGTCTTTGTCGGCGTTCTTCGACTGCATGTGGTTGATTTAGGACCAGGAGGATCGTGTCCCTTTTGGCTTAGAGAAAATGAGCAGGGGAGTTGGGAGAGCAGACTTTGTTTTTTACTGACCAAGTGGATTTGCTAGTTCTGGCTGAAGGTTTTGGGTAGAGTCAGAAATGAGAGGAAGACACAAAGTGGCAATGTTCTCAACATGTAATGTAAATTGTATCTGATCTAGGTGTAGCCAAATAGTGTTCAAATGTAAAGCAACTAAATATATCAAACAAAAGAATGGTTTCTTCCAAGGAATCCAGAGGATGATTCCCTTCCCCTGGATTAATTCAGGACGGATGGCAAAAGTATCTTTTCCAAACAATGTTTCCTTAAGGATGGTAAAAATGTGTTTTCCATACTACAACTTCTCAAAGCTGTCAAAAGTGTTGTGTTGTATCTTGAGCTACTGACATGGAATGGTGCGTGTGAGAATGTTAAGTTCTGAATGGTTCTGCGATTGTCATTTGAGAGGATGCCAGTGGATGTTCTGTCCCTATGTACTTAACTGATTTACGCATACCTTGTACCTGAGACTGGAATATGAGTAAAGATGTTTCCTGTCCTACACTGGTGTCCGTGTCATGATTATCCAGGAACCCAATTTAACAATGGCAACGAGGATGGGGGCTGTGCTGGCGGGATAGCACCGTGAGAGGGACATCCACCGCCCCCCAAACCCAGAGCAGGTCCTCTCTCAAGGTAGGAGTGCTGCAGGCTGCAGTGGGGGGCAGTGAGGCCCAGCCATAGATGTAAGGAGGCAGGGCTAGGGGCCTACTGGTCTGCGAGGGCCAGACGCAGAGACATACTGCAAGGGGCAGGCATAGAGACTATTCTTTGAGAGGCAGACTGCTCGTGACAGTTAATCAAGTCTGCAAAGGGTAGTCCGCGACAGTTGGCAAACTGTTGGGTCTGCAGGAGGCAGCTGTGGCTAAAAAGAGTTGTTGCTGCAAGGAGCTTACAAAGATAGCAATCGCAGACAAAGGGCACTGTCCCAGCGTGCTGCCTGTCGTGGTCGTGAGGTGTAGCCAAACTATAGTGATCAAGGTTCAGTCTGCAAGGGGCAACAAAGTGATTGTGGCATTTGTTGGAGTGGTCAAAGCGGCAAACAGAACAGTGCTGTATATTGCTTAGTGGCTAGAAGGTCCGTACTGTTAATTGTGCAAGGAAGAAGGGGCAGTGTGTGGCCGTTGGGCATGGCATTGCCTGAGTCTGTCTGCAGGATTTTGAGGAATGTGCGTGGAGGTCAGGCTAAGTTGGAGGTTGTGGCAAGAAAATGTGTTAGGCTGCAGCCTAGTGTGGTGCTGCCCCTTTAAGGGCACACGCACGCGGCGGAGTGAAGTTGCAATCAGCTGCGTGCACTATAAATAAAGTGGGCATTCCCGGCCGCAGCAGAGCGACCGGGGACCCGACCCATCTACAAGTGTGGCCGTGTGCCTTTGCTAGCGAGGGGAGGGGCTCACAGTACTACGTGAAGGGAGACTTACAACAGTGGCGACGAACATGCGATTAACGAACCCGGGCACAGCGGTGAAGTTTTTTTCATTTGTTCGATCTTTATTTCACCGTTCTAAATGCCGCGGAGAGGGGAAAAGCCATTCGGTTTGCCTGCCATTTTGGAACACCTGCTCGGGATGGTCGCGGCTCTTAGAGTGCACCATCCAGGCTGAATTTCTGGACACTTTATCAGTGGAACAGCTGATAATGCACATGCTTTGCCTTTGAAGTCATTTGTCTTCGTTTTTACATCGAGTATGAGGTGAGGAGCTGTTAGAGGCCTCCAATTTCCTTTGTCTGTTCTCCTGGGCCCACCCTGCTCAGTTTTTGGAGCCATTGGATTAGCTAGGTGGTCCCTTCGCAGCAACATCTGCCCAATCTGCACACTGGTGGATGATGTGCATGCCTGGTGCCCCAATTTACATAATTATGGACATTTTATGGGGTGCATAGAAGGAAGTACAGGCTTGCTGGTTGCATAGTGGCTGAAGGAGTCCTCAGAAGATCACAGGAGCAGAGACTCATTCACATTGTCACACTCATCCTCTGTGTGCAGGGTGGTGAGTTGCGGCCCCATCTAATTTGGGTGGGATGCCTGTGTGCTCGCCATCATGCAGGATGCTCAAGCAGTGGGGGTTCCTCCGGTGCCCCAGGCTCTGTTGTCCCTGGCATCGCTTGGGATGAGACATCAAGGGGCACTCCGACCATTGCCCAAATTTGACATCTCGGGTGCTCCGTCCAGTCTGGGGCCACTCTGGAAGATGTGAATTGACAAGTTGGACATGTACTTTACAGCCACAAGGGAGACCGATGACGACAGCAAGGTGGCGACACTGCTGTATTCTGATGGGCCTGAGGTGTTTCAATCTTTGCAACCTCCCAATACCTCTTATGATGCAGCGAAGGCCGCTCTGCAGGAATATTTCTTGCCACTGGCGAACACTGACTATGAATGCTTTTTCATGGGCTCCACTCGCCAGAAGGCTCTACCGTGTATGGACACTTTCTACAGCAGGCTGCGTGAGCTAGCTCTACCGTGTGCGTGGGACAATCCAGACCCGATGATCCGTAACCAACTCATCCAAGGGTACGTATCAGGCAAGTTACGCAGGCAGGTGCTGCATGAACCAGGCATTTCGCTGCCTCGCATCTTGGAGTTAGGACGGTGTCAGGAAGTGTCGGAGGTGAGAGCGTCCAGGGAAATCAGAAGAGGTCTGTGCAGTAGGCCGTGGCCAGGCCGGCAGAGGCGCTAGACGTCCAGGTGGGTACCAGCGTGACCGGGGCCCTAGATCAATGGACTCGTGCATGAAGTTCAGATATGACCTCCCGCACCCCGCAGTGTGCCCTGCGCAGGGGAAGTCATGTGGCCGCTGTGGGGCATCGAACCATTATGCCGGAATGTGCAGGGCTCCACTGCCCATCGTAGTCCCAAGGGGGCCCATCAGAGCGGGATTATTCCGGCAACAGCGCTCGCCCAACGTTGCCCAAGTTCATCAGGGGGAGGAAGGTGCCCCTCTGGAGGACGATGACGAAGAGGAGGAGGTGGAGGAGGAGGAGGATGATGATGATGAGGAGGAGGAGAATGAGAATGTGTTCTTCGTGTCAAGTGTGGGTGTTCTACGGTCTAAGACCAGGAGGCAGCCACAGTGCCTGGTGAAGGTGAACGAGTCATCAGTTCCGATGCTGGTCGACACAGGGGCCTCGGTGAATGTCATGGCGCGGGTGCACTGTGACACCATGGAATGCCCGCTGAAGCTGTTGACTCCTAAAGCTCGCATCTTTACATTTCGTGGGCCACAAAGCATCCCGTTGGATGGTGCATTCGTAGCCAGTGTGGGACATTACGAGGCATCGTTCAGAGCCGGCTTCTACGGGACTGTCAGCAGCAACACTTTGCTGAGCTGTGCAGCGGCGGAGGCGCTTGGCATTTTCAGATTCACCTAATCTGTGTACATGGAGGATGTGCAGGAGCTGTTGGCGAAGTACAGCCGTCTGTTTGAGGGCATTGGACGCATGGCAGGTGACCCGGTGAGGCTCCACATCAACAAGTCCATCCAACCAATTGCGCTGAAGCATCATGGAGTACCGTTTCATCTGCGGAACTTGGTTGACAAAGAGTTGGACATTCTGGTCACATTGAACGTTATCGAGAAGGTGGAAGGCCGACACCCTGGGTCTCTCCTATTGTCATCGCCCGGAAGCCGAAGCAGCCAGACTGCGGATATGTGTGGACATGCGGCTTCCAAACAAAGCCATTAAAAGGGAACGCCATCTGACCCCCACCATAGATGACGACATCACTGAATTGCAAGGAGCCAGTTTCTTCTCAAAACTGAACTTGAGGGCCGGATACCATCAGGTGGTGCTGCACCGTGGTCTCTACCGTTACAAATGTCTGAGTTTTGGGGTGTCATCGGCGTGTGAGGTCTTCCAGAATATCATCTGCAGTGCCCTTGCTGATCTGGACTGAGTACTAAACATTAGTGATGACATCTTGGTGTTTGCACTGTCGGAGGTGGAACATCTGGGCAGACCGGCGAAGACCTTTGAGCGGCTCCAATCTCTTGGTCTGACACTACACCGGGACATAGAGTATTTCGGTTTTGTCTTTTAAAGAGGGGGTGTGTCACACCGGACACTCGGAAGGTGAAAGACATTGTTGGGGCACGACCCCCATAGAATGTATCCGAAGTTCAAAGTTTTCTAGGAATGGTCACATATTGTGGCTGGTTCATCAAGAACCTTGCGTCCCATTCAGAGCTGCTGCGAACGCTGACCAAGAAAGTTGTCACCTGGCAGTGGGGACCGTTGGAGCAGGCAGCTTTTGAGGAAATTAGAGGGGCCTTGACGGCCGAGGACACCATGGCTTTCTTTGATCGGTCTCTTCAATCTTACATTGTGGTGGATGCCAGCCCATTTGGACTGGGCGCCGTGCTCACTCAGATTGATGCCAACTCAGAGGTCCGGCCAGTCGCATATGCCAGCAAGGCCTTATCCGAAACAGAGCAGAGGTACACTCAGATCGAGAGAGAAGCCTTGACGGTCTTGTGGGGCTGTCGTCACTTCCAGCTGTACGTCTTGGGGAGGCCAGTGATGGTGGTCACCAATCACAAGCCCCTTTTACCCATACTGGCGGGGTCATCCCCAAAGCCACCGGCAAGGTTCGAGCAGTGGATGCTGGCCCTGCTGGAGTACGTAGTATCCCTCGTGTACGGGCCGGCAACAACAACGCGGCCGACTACCTATCCAGCCACCCGAGGGGGGAACCAGACAGACTGGCCACAGAACATCAGTGCGGATGAGGCCGATGAGCATGTCTGGCTGGTGGTGGAGGCGGCCACACCCAACTCAGTGCCGATTGGTGAACTGGAGCAAGCTGCAGCGGAGGATGAGCGTTTCATCATCCTGAAGGTGGCCCTACAACAGGGCTCGTGGAGGTCTGTGGTGGACACGTTGGCGCTGAGTACTCAGGAAGCGAAGGCGGCATTGGAACAGCTATGGGAGGGTCAGGGATGAGCTGGCATTCTCCAAGGCCGGACTGCTGCTCAGGAGTGACCGGATTGTGATCCTGGAAGAAAAGATATCTGAAGTGATTGAGCTGGCACACCAAGGACATCAGGGCACCGCCAAGATTAGGGCCCGCCTGTGCCAAAAGGTGTGGTTCCCGGATCTGGACAGGCGGGTTGAGAAGTTTGTGGCGGCCTGTGTGGTGTGCCAGGCGGTGTCCCCAGCTCAGAGGGAACCCATCATAGAGACCATGCAGCGAGGCACCAAGCCATGAGAGGTTGTCCACGCTGACTTCGGGTCTACAGGCCGGGACACCCATTTTCTTGTGATCTGGACGAGTGGTCCCAATACCTGGAGGTAGAGTTTGTAGAGTTGGTGGCTTTTGAGAATGTTGCCGTCGCGGTAGAGAGGATCTTCGCCACCCACTGGCTGCCTCATGTGCTATGCTCAGACAATTTGTATTTATTTGTATTTATTTATTTGTAGTGCGCACCTTGCCCCGGGGCATCTGGGCGCATGTTACAGTTTACAGGAAATAGATCAAATTTACATTTACAGATATTTACATAATGAGGAAGGCAGCAGGTCAAAATATACAGTGTATACAGTCAAAACAGTGAACAGTTGGTATGGGTGAGAAAGCAATAGTAGAATTAATGAGAGGCGGATGAGGCATCCTGTTCATGTAACCACCATTTAGTTTTAGTTTTGAAGGAATGAAAGAAAGGAATGTTTCTGAGAGCATTGGGAAGGGAGTTCCAAAGCTTGGCGGCGAGGACTGGGAAGCTTGACCCCCTGCTGTTCGTAGCTTGAAGCTAGGAATAGTCAGTGTGTTGGCCTGCGCAGATCTCAGGGGTCTGGTTGCTGTATGTTGTGTGAAACGTGAGGATAGGTAGGCAGGGGCTGCTGCGTTCTGTGCCTTGTGGGTGAGACGGAGTACTTTGTGGGATATACAGTGCGTGATGGGTAGCCAATGTAGGTTACGTCTGGTGTTGGATACATGGGAGCGCCTGGGTATGTTAAGAGCTGCCCTTATGGCGTTATTCTGCGTGACCTGGAGTTTGTCAAGATTTCTGTGACTGGTTCCCAGGTAGAGGGCGTTGCAATAATCGATCTTGGACATGATGAGGGTTCTGGCGAGAATCAGACAGTTCCCCGGTGTCAAAAAGGGACGGCAAGCTGTAGTCAATTTGCAAGTATAGGATGATGCGGAGACAACTGCATTGGTTTGTCGATTGAGAGATAAGGTGGAGTCTAAATATATTCCAAGAGTTTTTGTAACGTTGGAGACTTTAATATCGTTCCCGTCAATAGTGAAGGATGTGTATTTGGGGACAAGTTTCGTGAGTTTAGGTTGAGAACCTAGAATGACTAACTCTGTTTTTTCATCTTTGAGGCAGAGCCCATGATGTGCCATCCAGGCCTGGATGACAGTGTAGACTGCATTGAGAGCTTTAGCGTCGGTTACATAGTCGCCAGTTATAGGGATGAGTATCTGGGTTTCATCCGCATAGTTTGTGTAAGAGACGCCCAGATAGTCAAGTATATCAAAAAGCAGTTTGGTAAACACGTTATAGGGAGTGGGAGATACACAAGAACCTTTGTGGGACTCCGCACGGGACATGGGCCGGGTCAGCTGCAGAAAAAACTCATAGTTCTGTTAGATAGGAATGAGCTGATCCAAGATGTGGCTGCGTCTGAAAAGTGGGCAGCAGTCTTGAGATGGTGGCAGAGGATTTGATGATCGACCAAATCAAAAGCTGCTGAAAGATCGAGGAGGAGCAGGAGTGCCTGCTTGCCCTTGTCTTTGAGAACCTCGATTTGGGTTTTCAAGTCAATTAAGGCTGTCTCAGTGCCGTGTCTAGGACGGAATCCAGATTGTCTGAGCCCTAGTAGGTTGTTGGTTTCAAGGTAATCCTAGATTTGGATATAGGCTGCTCGATCAAGAATTTTGAGGAGGTAAGGCACCGTGGTAATGGGTCTGTAGTTAGACGGATTACTGGGATCAAGATTAGGTTTTTTGATTAGGGGGGATGACCCAGGCATCCTTGAGGTTATCGGGTACGGTGCCCGATTCGAAGGAGGCATTAATGAATGAGGTAATGAAACGGGCGAGATCATGTGCGGCATCCTTAATGACCGGTGCAGGGCATGCATCACCATGGCAGTTGGAAGGTTTGAGCTTCGTAATGATGTTCTCAACTTCCATGGTGGTGAGTGGTAAGAACCGGAAAGGTTTGAATGAATGTTCAATGGTCCGCCCTTCCAATGGGAGAGATTTGCACACATGATTGAGGAATATGGGATCCACCACTGAAAGATCATGCCGTTGTGGCCCAGGGCGAATGGTGAGGCGGAACACCTGATGAGCAACCTGAACAAGGTCTTTCATATTGCTCAGGGCCAGGGTCAAAGTCTGCAGAGGGCCCTTTACAAATTCCTACGAGAGTACCGTACCCCCCACACACCTCCAGCGGTGTTGCGCCGGCCGAAGCACTGCTCAGGTGATGCCCAAGGGGCCTCATCCCAGAAGTGGGCGAATGTGTGAGCCAGCAGTCCTCAACGATGAGCAGGTGGAAAGGGAGAGGAAAATGAGGACTGAGCAGAAGAACATCCGAAGGGGACTTCGGCCCCAGCAACTCATCCCGGTTGATGAGGTGCTGGTCAGGAATAGTCATCTGCAAGGAAAACTGTCGTTGATTTATGAGCCTGGTCCCTTGGACGTGGTAGCAGTGCACGGCTCAATGGTAACCGCGTCGGATGGAACTGCTTCTGTGACTCGCAACACTAGTTTCTTCAAGAAACTGGGAAAATCCAGGCCGGAGGCAGCGCAGAGAAGGGACATGACTGATGTTCCGGACGAGGGCAGTGCCTAGGTCCATCCGCCAAGCTCAGGTGAGGAGGGCCCGATCCGGCAGGGTTGGCTGTGATTAAAGGGGTCTGTTATTTGGTGTGAAGTGTGTGTTAATGTTTTGTAGGTAGCCATCCTTTGTTCTTTGTTTTGTTATGAAAAAGGAGGAGTGTGGTGCTGCCTCTTTAAGGGCACACACACATGGCGGAGTGACGTTGCACTCTGACGCATGCACTATAAATAAAGTGGGTACTCCCGGCCGCAGCAGAGCGACCGGGAAGCCCGACCCATCAACAAGTGTGTCCGTGTGCCTTTGTTAGCCGGGGGAGGAGTTCACCGTACTGCGTGAGTGGAGACTTACAACACGTGTGACTGTTCTGCTGATGTCTTCGGGAAGCGAAGATTCGATGAAAGTTGAAGTGAAACGCTACTTTGAAGGTAGTTGCTGCATTTCTGTGTGGGAGGCACCCTGCATTTCCATTACGATGGGGAAGCGGTTGCACCATGCCGAGGATGGATACCAGGTTAACGGGGTGGCAATTCTCGTGTATGGTGAGATTACTGAAGCCATTGATTCCATGGACGCAATACAGCTATGGCGGTATTGTGTAAGATACATGGAACTGTCAATGGTTCCAATGCATTTGTAGGAAGGGGGGCGCAAGATGTTGGCATATGTTTAGTAGCGCTTTGAGATTTTTACATGTGGGTGCATTTATGTTTTGGCTGTTGTCTCCGTTTGAAAGGATTTAGCATGCACTTTGTTATTGTTTTGATTAGGTTAATGCACACTTAATTTAGATGTGTTCAATGATTCCTTTACAGGTTGGACTATAATTTTAGAAGTTGGATAGGAGATGGACTTCCTAGGTTTTACTGTGCACTGAATCTATCTATGCCATAACATTTCTTTTACAGGTTGGACTTAGTGTTTTTACTGGAAGATATCTAATTAGAAGTTGAATTTCAAATGTAAAGTTCAAAGCTGTGGTCAAAACAGTGAGAGATGTCTTCATGTGTTTTGTGAACTGTGTGAACAGTTGGCGTAACGCCTTTGTCTGGTGTGAATGTTCATGGGAGACGTGTGGTTGTGTGTGTGGCTTGCCCCAATGTAGTTGTTGAAGTTGTGGAGATGTAGTGGCCCTCTGGCACAGGTCTGTAGTTGCTTCTGTGAGGTGTTGGGCACCTGAAGTGCTTGGAGTACTCTCTATTTGTGGGCTGTCCAAACCTGGAGTGCGTTGGGTGCTCTGTCAAGGGGTGTAGCATGCCTGTTGTGTGGCCAGTAATGTTTAGGAGCTCCATTGATAGAATGGGTGTGTGTGGGTATGCCTCATATAAGGTAAAGCATGGTTTTGCCTGAGTGATGGGGTGTGAGGCTGGAAGCCTGAACTTAATTGAGAGACTTGATGCGGGATCCCTTCTTTAGTTGATGGTGCCTCTCCCTACTTGGTAGAAAAGGGAAGAGGCATTGTGTTGCTCATTTTTGGCCGACTAGGTGAGGACGGTCACAGGGTTTGTGTAGGTGCGTTGTTGAGTGGTTTTGTTCTGGAAGTTGAGGGATGTACTTGTGTTGGGATTTTGTATGAGTGCATGTCCCTTACCTTGCGGGTGTTTGTTGTTGAAGGGGGAATATGTGTTGTATCTTGTCCTTCCCTGCACCCTGCCCAGTATGTATGGAATGCTGTGAGATACTGACATGGAATGCTGTAAGTTACTGAAATGGCATGCTGCGTGTGAGAATTTTATGTTCTGAATGTGTCTGTGAATGTCAGTTGAGAAGATGTGTTGATTGAGAGAGGATGCCGGTGGATGTTCTGTCCCGGATGTACTCATACCTTGTACCTGAGACTGGAACATGAGTATACATGTTTCGAATGGTTGGTGTCTTCCAACGTATTCCACATCTTTGACATGTAATGTCCACAGCTGTGTACTTAGGAAACTTTTTCGGCAGAGGGCATCCTGCATCGGTGGCGTCGGGTCGATGTCCCTCGAAGGCCTCTGTCGAGGGCGACGTCACCGGATGTTATAAATAGGACGCATGGCGCCCGTAGCCTCAGTTCTGTTTTTTCTGCAAACGTGTTTGCTTCGGAGACTCGCCGCTCTTTGTGTATTCCACATGAATATGTCTTCTTCTTCGACCCCTCCGACTCCGCGGTCTGGCTTCAAGACTGGCCAGGACTGCAAGTCTAAGACGGCGATTACTGACCCGCATCGCATTTGTTTGTGGTGCTTGGATGAGAGTCACCGATGACTGTTCCAAATGCCAGTTGCTGACTGCTAAGGCCTTGCGGGAGCGTAAGGGAATGCTTCAGGTAGGTAGGGGTTCTAAACCCAGTAGCACACGTAAATCTAAATCCAAGGGTATGTCCACCGATGATTCCAGGGGGCCTCGATCCTGGAGTGGTTACTGCCATTCGCCGTCCTCGTCTCGGCATTCTCGGAAGCGCCATCACCGGTCACCCTCCCTGTCCTCCTCAGAGGATGGAGCCGCAAGGAAAGTGGCATACCCAACTAAGTCCTCGACACCGGAGGAATGGGTTGCCTTCAGGGAGCAGATGCTGGCGATTTTCTAATCCCAGGGTACAGTTCCGTCCGCACCTTTGGAAGAAGCCGGCAAGAAACATTCTCTGTCTGTGGCTCGCATGCCTTTGGGCTCAGGTCCTCGACGCGACTCATCGAGAACCTTTGAGGTCCCATTCGGACAAGACTCAGGATGGTCACAAGAGACGTGCTTCCAGGTCTCGTTCCTCATCCCCAGCAAGACCGCAGAAGCCTGCTAAAGGCTTAAGGTCAGCGTTGACTCCGTTGGCGCCATGTGCGTCGGATACCGACATCGAAGCTTTGCCTTTGCACCAGCCCTCGGCGCTGTTATCGAAGTCGCCCCCAAAGCCGTCGGCTCTCTCGACGCCGAAGCCTTTGGCGCCCTCGACGCCTTTGGGGCTTTTTGGCTGAAATTTACCAATGGAGATCCCTACTACTGTGGATCCTCCAAGGAAAGGTACTTCCAAGTCTGTCAGGCCTGTTATGGACTCCAGACCCTCTTCTGTCCGGAGTAGGATTTATACCTCCCTCTGGATGACATCTATGAGGAGGAGAGGTCAGACTTCGATTTTGACCCTGTTGAGCCTGTGGTGGCTCCTGTCTTTTCTGGAGACAGTCAAATAGAAGAGTTGAGGCAATCTCTTCATGATGACACCGGCTTGGAAACTTCTCCGGAGGTGGAATTTGGCAGGCCTGAGCCTGGGGCTCATACTGAGTCATCCTACAGGAGGCTCATGGCTAGGGTCACAGAGTATCTTGGCTGGTCCAGTCCTCCTAAATCTTTTGTCCAAGATGACTTGACGGATATTTTGGATCAAGGTCCATCCTCTGACCAGGTTTTACCCTTTCACTTGACCTTGTAGAAAAGGGTGGCGGCTGCTTGGAAGACCGCGGAATCTCTTCTGGCAGTTAAAGAATTGTTAACTAAGAAATACCGTCCTTCCGGTAGCGACCCCAGCTACCTTTCATCTCACCCACGCCCGAGAGTTTGGTGGTTCAAGCGGCTATGGCCACCCTGAGGCAGGCAGCTTCCCTACCATCCCTCCGGATAGGAACGACAAACACTTCGACGGTTGGGCACGCAAGGTGTTTTCTGCGGGGAGTATGGTGCTGAAATCAGCCAACTCCACTTATGCCTTAGCAAGATTTTTGAACACTCTGTGGAATTGTGTTTCTCTTGCGGCTGAGCATATTCCTGAGGGGGAAGAAAGGGATTGGTTCCTTACTCTCGTGCAAGATGGCAAGAATGCCATGTGTGAATCCTTTCAGTCAGGTTTGGACACGGCCGACAGTTTTAGCTGGTCCATGGCTGCGAGCACCGTTATACGCAGATTTGCATGGTTGTGGAAGTCGGGTTTTGCCCCAGATGTGCAAGCCTGTCTTTTGAACATGTCCTTTGAAGGCGCGCATTTGTTTGGCAGCAAGGATGACGAGAGCCTTGAAAGGTTTCAGACCTCAACAGCTGCGGCAAAATCTTTAAACTCAGCTGTGCGTCAACATCCGCCTTTTCATCCTAGGGGACAGCAGTGGAGGGGAGGTTCTTTTAGTTACTACTCCTCCTTTGGTAGAACCAGAGGAGCCACCATTCAAAGGGGTCAGTATAAAAGTACCCTTGGTGGTCGGAGAAATAGAGGTGCCAAAGTCGCTCAGGCAGCTGCCTCTTTTCCTTCAGGCGATGCCTCTCCAAAACAGTCATGAGGCCATGTCCCATGGTCCGCCAGTTGGGAGCAGACTGTCTCAGCATCTCGAGGAATGGCAAGCTATTACTTCGGATGCGTGAGGTCTGGATAAAATAGCCCACGGCTACTGCCTTCCCTTCTTAAAGCGGCCTCACGACAATCCACCGGGTATCTCTCTGTGAAGCTTCCAGATACGCTCCTTGTGCATGAAATCTTGACCCTGCTGGAGAAAGGCACTATAGAACTGGTGACTGTAACGGAGAGGAATAAAGGATGGTATTCCCCTTATTTTTTGATTCCAAAGAAAGATGGGGAATTGAGACCCATCCTGGATTTGCGTTGGTTGAACAAACTTCTCAGGAAGGACAAGTTCAAGATGGTGACTCTTTCTCAATTCCTTCAGGCCCTTCAACTTCAGGATTGGTTGGTGTCTCTGAACCTACAGGATGCTTACTTACATGTGGTGACTTACCTGAGGTTTGCGGCTGGCGACTCGCACTTTCAGTTTCGGGTCCTGCCATTCGGATTGACCTCCGCCCGAGGGTCTTCACCAAGCTAATGGTGGTGGTGGCAGCGTATCTCAGGCAAGAGGGGATTCACGTCTACCCCTACCTGGACGACTGACTGATCCGTGCGCGTTCCCCCGAAAAAGCGTTGGATCACCTCGGTCTCACCTGCCGCTCCCTCCACAGGCTGGACTTCTCCCTCAATTTCAAGAAGTCGCATCTCACACCTTCCCAACAGCTCCAGTACATCAGGGCTGTGTTGGACATGTCCTTAAGTGCTCGCCTCCCAAGGTAAGGGCTCATCACATTGTGCAGATGGTGGAGTTTCAACATGCCCAGGGTCTCCCGGATTTCGAATTCTTAAGGTTGAATTTTTCTGGTGCCACAGGCCAGGCTGAGATCCCTGCAATGGGTTCTCAAGATGCAGTGGTCGCAGTTCTCAGGCAAGATGTCAGATCCCTTTCAGATTCCAATCTCGGACTACCAGGATCTTTTGTGGTGGGCCAATGAGGGGAACCTGATGAAGGGGTAGCCGCTTTGGCAACCAATGCCGAAGGTGACTGTAGTGAGGAGCTCATTGTTATGTTCCGGCCATGGAAGGTTTGGCATAGATGGTCCCTTTCCCGACTTAGGTGATCGATCTATGGCTAGAACCGTTACGTACGGTCTAGTCTTCTTCCAAGATGGCCGCTTCCAGGCAGCGTTTCTATAACAACGCACTGAAACTTACATTCAGTGCGTTGTATCGCTTCCACTTCCTGTTTTGGCTTCGGTACTCTTGTTCGCGTTGCCAGCTGTTCGCTCTTGGTCCTGGTCCTGCTTGCGGGAGTTTCTTTGGCTTCCGCCCCTCCTCGCTCTGTACCTCTCCGCCCGGCTTCTTCCCTTGCCTTCTCCCCTCGCTCCCACTCTCATCCGGCTTCGGTTGAGTGCTCTCCTTCTGCTCGCCTCTGGCTTCCAGTGTCATCTCTGTTCGGGCCCCAGGATTCCTTTCCTTTCCTGTGCCTCTGCACACACTAAAGCCCCTCTAGGCGTTCATCCCTATACCTCGCTCTGTTCTGTCTTCCTCTTCCTTCTGCCTTTCCCTATCTACAATTACCTTCCAATTACCTTCCAAGGAGCTTCCCCTTGAAATTGGATAATTTCTACGGCCAGCAGAATCTCTACCGCCGGTCCGATCAAGCTCCACGTTCAGCCTGTGTGCTTCAGGGTTTTTTGGTGCCGCAGAAGCTTTTTCCCTGGATTTTAGGACGGGCTTACTGGGGTTCCCTCTTGGCGGGGAGTTCCTCAGTTGCCAAGGTGGCCTCCAGTGGAGCCCGTCCCTACCTCCACGATAAGAAGGTAAAGGGCCAAAGAAAGAAGACCCAGGCGGCTACTACTAGAGGAAGTAGAGGGACCTCACGAACACTGAGCACATCTTCAGGAACCTCAGGTGAGGAGGGGTCACGGGAGAGAGACCTAGCCGTTAGCAATCACGACACTCATGCCGAAGACTTGACCGCCAGTGGTCGTTGGTCACCTTCGGAGTCCAAACTCCACATCAACCCTTTCAATCTGAGGGCCATCAGGCTGGCCCTGAAGGCTTTTCTGCCATCTGTGCGGGAGAAGAGTGTCCTGATAATGACGGACAACACAGTGGCTATGCAATACCTCAACAAAAATGGGGGTAGGTTCACTCCCGTTGTGCAGAAAGGCAATGGCGCTCTGGTTCTGGGCAATCCAGCAGGGAATTTCACTCTTGGCAGTTCATCTGGCCGGAGAGGAAAATGCAGCAGCGGACGCTCTGAGCAGGCAGAGCACGATTTCTTACGAGTGGGAGTTGGCCCAGGAAGTCCTTCTGGAAATCTTCGCCCTTTGGGGAACCCCGCAAGTGGATCTCTTCGCCACCAGTGCCAACCAGAAGTGCGAGAGATTCTTCTCAAGGGAATTTCCTCAGAGAGGAGCCTTAGGAGACGTATTCCTAGTGGATTGGTCATTCCCACTGCTGTACGCGTTTCCTCCAGTCCCCGTCATTCCTCAAGTGTTAAGGCGGTTACGGAGATTCGGATCCCACATGATCCTCATTGCTCCGGATTGGGCCAGGAGAGCGTGGTACCCGAACCTTCTAGAAATGTCCATCTGCCCTCCACGCTGTCTTCCCTACTGAGAGAATCTCCTCTTGCTCAAGGGGGGGGGGTGTCAGGTTCTCCACCCGAAGGTCAGGACTCTCAACCTTCACGCTTGGTATCTGAACAGTTGAGGTTATAGGGATTGGGACATCCCAGATGACGTGATGGAGGTGTTGCTTTCGGCCAGGAGGCCAGCAATGAAATCCCTGTACCATTGCCGTTAATTTTGCGACTGGTGCAGAGGGAAAAATGTTGATCCTTTTCAATGTTCCATTCCTGTGGTGTTGTCTTTCTTGCTTTCTTTAGCCCACAGGGGCCTTCAAGTGGGTACCATTAAAGGTTACCTGGCGGCGCTGTCTATTTTCAAGCGCTCATATGAAGAATGTTCTTATTTTAAGATTACTTTTGATTTCTTGATTTCTTAAAGGACTCACTAATCTGTTCCCGCAGTCCCCTTTCCAGGTGCCGGTTTGGGATCTGAATTTGGTTTTGAAATTCCTCATGGTTGCCCCGTTTGAACCTTTGCACTCTTGTCCTTTGAGATTATTGTCCTTAAAGACAGTGTTCTTGGTTGCGGTTACTTCCGCCTGCAGAGTGAGTTAATTGCAGGCACTTTCATCTAATCCGCCCTTTACTGTGTTCCCCAAGGATGGATAGGGTTGTACTGAGGGTACGGCCGTCCTTTCTACCCAAGATAGTGTCTGAATTTCACTTAAGGCAGAAATTGGTTCTTCCGTCTTTCTATCCTCCTCATCCTGGTAAGGAAGAGGAGCGACTCCATAGGTTGGACCCTAGGAGAGCTCTGAGCTTTTATATTTCTAGGATGTCCAGGGTCAGAGTGGACGATCAACTCCTTGTGGGATATGCTGGTCACCGATTGGGCCAGGCTGTTACAAAACAGACCTTATCCAGGTGGATTATCCTCACCATTACTGAATGTTACCGTTTGGCGGGGAAGGACCCTCCTGAAGGGTTGCAAGCTCATTCTACTACGGGCGTGGCTCCTTTCACAGCCCTGCAACGGGGAGTTCCTATTAGGAATAGTTGTGATGCAGCCACATGGGTTTCTATCCACACCTTTGTTAAACATTGCTCCCTGGATACAATCCATGGCCAGATATGGCCTTTGGTAAGGCGGTTCTTTATTCTGCCATTTGATTGGGTACTCTAAATTCTTTTCCCTCCTCCATTTTCTGGTACTGCTTTGGGAGTCTTTCAAAGATGTGGAATACGTTGGAGGACACAGTCCATTCGAAGAACAAGTTACTTAACAACTGGTAACGTTCTTTCGATTGGATGTTCCTCCAATGTATTCCACATCGGTCTCCCAGCCTGACTGTTGGGGAGAATTCTCATTTATGGCTAATTTCCCTCACCTAGTGAGTCCCTCAGCAGCTTTTCTGGAGTTTATTTTTTCCACCTGGTAAGAGTGTGAGCCTTTTTCCACTCTTACATGTGTTTTGCCATGTGTATTTCTACTTTTTGTGTGATCTTGGGCTCTGGAGCCACACCACTCCATGAGCCCCACTTTTTTTGTGTGTTACACAGCACCTTCAGTGCAGTGACACTGGGTTGTCTTTGAGACTTCCCACTGACTCCATTTTTCTGGGGCTGACTACTGCCCCCCAGAAACATGTAAAGTTGCCATTAACTTTATATAGTCACTTTAAACTGCAGACCCAGTACACCCCATTTTACATGGAGTATTGGAAAGGGTTAATTCCTACCCCTTTTTGTCTGTGCCTCTTGGAGCTTTGTTTTGCTCTCTTAACATTAAGACTTGGCTGGTGGCAGTGGTATCTACCCTAACTTTTCTACCCGCGATTATAGTATATAAACGTGGTACTGTTTTAGGCTATTGTATTAGCCTCAAACATAAACCCTCTTGACCAAATACTTTTTATTTTGGATCTGGTCGGGTTTAGCCACCATTTCTTTTTGTTGAAGTCCTTCTTGTGTTCTACTTTTCACGCCAAACCAGGTTTGCCTTCTTTGTTCGCCGTCCTTTGGCGGGCTTCTGTCCAGAAGCCCTCCTTTGGAGTCTGGGTGTGTAGGTGGGCTGAATGTGAGGGAGGGGTTTAGTCACCCCCTGCATAGGTTCTCCTTGGAGACCCAAGTCGCACTTTGTGTCAATTGGCTAGGGTGGTTGTCCGGGCCGGACAACCCCCCTGCTGGGTGATTGACAGCCAGGCTGTGTGAATGTGGGATTTTGGCATAAAAGGCAGGACTCTTGGGCTGGAAGTCAGAGTTGCCACTGGAACTGCAAGAACCGAAGAGAAGCAGAGAAGAAGACGGCTGCTGCAACTCCCGAGTCCCGGTGAAGCCCTGCTGCCATCCTGAGCTATCTAACCTTCAACGACAGAGAAGATCCAGTCCGGAGTCTTCTTCCCTTGAGCCTGGTGGGATCAACCAGCTCATCTGAACAAACAAATTTCTAGACTTTCACCATACTGACGCTATGTTAGTTTCTATAGCACCCGCTATCTGCTGCAGGTACATTGATGATGAGAAAACCTGGAGTGCTGAAAAACAAAGTACATATACATGCAGGAATAACAACTTCATACATTGGAAATGCTGAGTCGGCCTTGTTGGAATTTGTTATTGTAATCTTGCATATGAACCAGATTTCTGCAGTGGGTGCCTAACACACTGAGCTATCCTCTGAACCAGGGGGGCACTCATATTTACCAATATCCATTTCAAATATGGCTATTGCACATAATCAATATAATCCTCACAGAAAAGTGAGAATGCTACAGGTGTTGTACCACACAAACGTTGTATATACCACAGTGAACATATCATTAGAGGATGAAAAAATCAGAGCAGAATGTACTTTTTAACAGCAGATTGGCAATAGGTTTAGAGCCTCTCAGCAGCACACCATAAAAATCCTGAGGTGTGATATTTAAATGTGGTGACTAATGGGAACTGACTTTTATTTAATAAGCCAGCCTTCTGGGGGCCCCCTCCAAGGTAGGGGCCCTGGGCAAGTGCCCCTCTTGCCCTCCCATAAAGACATCTCTGGCAGGACACCCTCTGCCAAAAAAGTTGCCGAAGTATGCAGCATGTGGATTTACATGTCAAAGATGTGGAATACGTTGGAGGAACATCCAATTGAAAGAACGTTACCAGTTAATAAGTAACATGTTCTTTCTGTTCCGACACTGGTATCAGTGCCATGCTTGGCCAGGAACCCAATTTAACATGTCTCTTCTATACAACAAACACGCAGAGGAAGGCAAAAAGTCTTTCATTTAATAGCTTCTCAAGGTTGTCAAAAATGTCTTTTTTGTACAACAAATGCTTCATTGATGACTTCCTAGTATACTCCCCTGCCAGGAATCCTTCACAGATTCTTTAGATCCCCTGGTATATTCTCCTGCCAGGTATACATTTACAATGTCATTGTCTTTTCCTTTACTATACTTTACAAGGATTGCCTGGTGTACTCCCCTGCCAGTTATTCCCCCTCTGGGCCCTACAGATCCCCTGGTACACTCTCCTGTCAGGCATATCTTTCCCAAAGGCTCATTTCCTGATGTACTTTGTTTACCATTTTTTCAATGTTTTCTCAATCCTTTATTATAGCACAGTTGTATTCCTGTACGGTCTATAATTTATTGGCTTTAAATATAGCTTTTTCTGATTTTCCCCATATTTGCATGTCATGTATGGATCCCTGTTCAGGTTAACTTCTTCACCAATGTTCATTTGCTTGTGGCAACATTTGTTCCACCTTTCCCCATATTGGCATTTCAGATACGCAGACTTGTACAAATTCTGACTTTTTTCTTTAGCATTTATCTGCTTGTAATAATCTTTGCTCCAACTTTACCCATCTTGACATTTCATGTATGAGGATTTGTGCAAATGCAACCTCTCTGCTTTACTTGGGCATTATTCAAAATGTGTTTTAAATTGTTTCTGTGCTTGTCGGTACACCCTGGGATTCCGAATATTACTGGGCCAACTCACCGTTGTTTTCTGACCGGTGGCACACGGCTGTAGCGAAGTCATTCCTCTGGAAAAGCTTCTCCCGCTTTGCAGACCTTGTTTCAGTTTCCCCACTGGCTCTGCATTCACTTGTCGATAGAGCTGATGTTTTCCGGCACAAACGCTCACTGGATAGCTTTGCCGTTGGTGCTGACTTTGGAGTGGCTCTTCCCTGGTGCCTGCCACGCTTCCCTTCGTTTCCCACCACTCTGGTAAGGGCAGCTAACAAGTGGCAGCTTCAAAGCCTCTGCTTTCTGCTGCATGGTTCGTTCCCGTGCATGTGCTTTCACTCACGGTTCTGTTTACCGCTTCACCTGCTCTGCTGCTCTTCTCTCCGAATGTCGACTTGAAAGTACAAGGCACTTTTATATGTCCTGCATGGCTGACATCCACTATAACAACTAGTCTGCATATTTTACTTGAGTTTTCTATTAACTCCTCCTTTTTCTGAGCCTTAGTGGAGTTGTAGTGCTTATGATTGTTGTCAAAAACAAAAACATCAAGATGTTAAATGTGAATTATGTGTATGTAAGGTGTAAATGTTATTCTCATAATGGTAGTTTGCCACTAGTACATTAGGCGCCATAGGGCTTTCCTCAATGGGGGGAGGGGCAATACTGCATCCCTTTTAATGGAGCCACCACCTCCTCCTGGTAATTAACCCTACCCACATGATCCTCCCTCATAATACCACCCCATGGTCAGGATCAGGTAGCGGCTGCCGTCCCCTGGCTATTTGGAGGGGACACCAACACTGGGGAATCAGTGATGACTCTGCAGGAGTCATCACAGTTTGCGCAAGACAACCAGGCTTGACACGTCCCCTGACCTCTATTTGCAACAGGCTGCCCCCTATGCCAATACAGGAAGACTGTTGGAAAGGTGGTCGAAACCTTGGGTCGGTGCACCCCGGTCAAGCCCCTGGCGGCATATGAACGAACAGACATCCTGGCTAAAGGACTTCAGACAGAGAGGGCACTACCATTTAATGCAGCTATATCGGAACCCATTAGCACACTTTGGCAGAGGCCATGTTACACATCAGCTGTTGATGGCAATCTCACCAAAAAATACAAGCCTACTAGGGGGTGTGAGGGGTCTTACCCTTCCTGGCATCTCCCCCTATACAGAACGGCCATATCCACTTCCAACCTTCCCACAGACAGGGAATCCAAACAGATGCCCTGGCCAAGAAGATCTTTGCATCACGGAGCACGGACCTGAAGGCAGTCAATGCCTCCTGCGCTTTCGCTATATATTTCTATGGTGTGTGGAGGATTATAGCGGAAGCTACAGAGCACCTACCGGCTGGAGAGGTGAGCAATGTTTTTGTAAACATTATTTACAAGGGCACTGAGGTGGTATGTTGAATACTGCAGGCGGGCCTGGACACTTCAGACTGCATTTTATGTATTTATTTTGGCATTTGTGGTACAGTATAAATTGGGAGAGACGGTGGGCAGCATGCCTTTGCATTTGAGGGTACATCGGATGAAGGAGCGTGCAGATACCGGTGTCAGTAAGAATTGAGGATGGGTTGTAAGCGTAAAGCTGGGTATCTGATAGGTGGTTAGGTTAAGTATTTTCCTCTTGAGTGAATAGTCCTGTTTTCAGAAGTTGGCTGACTGTCCAGGAGGAGGATTTGGATCTTGGTGATGATGGTAGGGTTTCTAGTGTTTCGCAGCTAGCACTATGGAACGGTTGCCTCCTGCTTTTTTTAATTTGAAATTGGGGCTGGTGAAGAGGTGTGTGTAGGCACTGCGCGTATGTCTGCTAGATTTGTTCAATGCAAACTTGTTGGATAGGTATTTGGGGGCTGATTGTGAGATGCATTTGTGGGTCAGGGAGAGGGTTTTAAAAAGTATGCGGTCATGTGGCAGCCTGACCATGGGGTGGTATTATGAGGGAGGATCATGTGGGTAGGGTGAACTACCGGGAGGAGGTGGTGGCTCCATTAAAAGGGATGCAGTATTGACCCCCTAACTCCCGTTGAGGAAAGCCCTATGGCGGCGGAGCTTCTTGCCTCGCTAATATGTTTCTTCAGGGCTGCTCTTAGTGCATTATTTCGGATGAGCTGTAGATTTTATGTTGCTTTTGTTAGTCGCAAGAGGGCATTACAGTAATCCAGTCTGGATAGGATGAGCGCTCTGTCTAGGGTTGTGCATCTGGCTGAGGATAGGAAGGGTCTACAAGCTATAATGAGCTTGGATATGTAGGCAGACGCCGAAGTTGTAGCGTTAACCTTGTCTCTTTAGCGTGAGGGCTGAATCGAGATAGATGCCCAGGGTTTTTACTTCCTTAGATACATTAATGGTGTTGACATCTATTGTAAAGAATCTGTAGGTATCGTCAAGTTTATTTATTCGGTTTTGTGGGCCGATGAGGAGAAACTCTGTCTTTTCATCATTGAGACCGAGGCCGTGTGGGGCCATCCATGCTTGGATAATTTGGTAGATTTGGTTTAGAGATTTAGTGTCGGTCGTGGGAGCCTGTAAGAGGTAGGAGGATTTGGGCATCATCCTCAAATTTGGTTTAGGTGACACCCAGATCGTTGAGGAGGTTGAAACATGGTTTTGTGAACATTTTGTAAAGCGTGGGTGTGCATGATCCTTGTGGCGCTCCACATGAGACTGGGGTGGGTGGTGCTGATGCAGTGGGTGAGAAGACCCTCATGGTTCTAATGGTCAGGAAGGATTGTATCCAGAGTATGGCGTCAGTTGAGAAGTGGACAGCTGCGGAAAGTTGATTACAGTGTATGTTATGGTCACATTGGCCGTGGCATGGGGAAGTCCACGGTAGTCTTACCTCCACAGTTCATGGTTCTCACCTAATATCCTAGCCAAACTCCTGGACATAACGTTTGATTATGAGAACCTGTCCATCCCGAAAGCTAATGAGTCTTTGGAGAAATGTAAGGACTCCAAGTTAGCTGCTACGTCACTGGATCTAGCTGTCCAGCAGCCAGCCAAGCAATCATTCAGCTTCTCCTCGACAGGTAGAGGTTGCAGACCGTATGTCCCGTTTGGGAAGAAGGCACAGCTCACGGAAGTCAGGCAAGACCGCATGTGTTTCTCCCGTCCAGGACTGGGCAGAGTGGTCTCCAAGGGCCAGCAGTGTGTGGCAGCAGCGGGAGGGGTGACGGAGCCTGCTAGGCTGCTTTGCGTTCTCCCCTCATGTTTCTCCGGGAGAATGTCCAAGCACTGGAACAGGTAGAATAAGGAGCTAACATTTGACACTTGGGCTTTGCAGTTTATGATACTGGGGATACCACTTACCATTCCTAAATAAAAAGACCAGACCGACTTCGCTGACCCCTCTACACACAACCAAATAGGAGCTTCCAGATGTTTTGAGGGCCCTGTTATTGGAGGGTTCCATGGAAGAGGTGCCACCCGAGCAAAGAGGATCAGACTGGTACGCTTGCTACTTTTGAACAGAGGAAGACTTCATCCCATCCTGGACCTCAGTGCCTTGAACAAGTTCCTGAGGTTGCGGGCAGGTGGAGAAAGTTTGAGTAGTGGTGTAGAGAATTCAGTGTAGACCCTATCGCATGTCCCACCACTCCAGCAATGGAGTTCCTTCTATGACTCGCCTCAGCAGACCTTCAGATAGGCACAGTGAAGGCCTATGTGGCGGCCTTGTCTGTGTTCAAGAGGTTGCCGGATCAAGGATATTTCTTTACAGTTTCGGTAATGACCCAACTTCTGAAAGTTCTTATAAATAGGTTTCCACCTACTCTATTTCTGGTTCAATACTGGGACCTCTTTGTGTTAAACTTTTTGATGGTGGCTCCGTTCAAGGACATGCATACGTGTTCTGTCGGGTTACCACCCTGAAAACCGCTTTCCTAGTGGAAATCCGTCAGCGAGGCATGTGAGTGAGCTTGCAGGCTACCCTTCCTGTGATTTTTCAACAAGAATGCTTCTACTAAGGTACATAATGCATTTATGCCAAAGGTGGTTTTCAGATTTCCACGTGTCGCATGGTATTGATTCACCAGTGTTCCATCCTCCTCCACATCCCTCTTAGGATGAGGAAAGGTTGCACAGGCTGGACCTAAGGAGGGCACTCGGCTTCTACGTAGCAAATATGCCTACCTCTATGTTTAACTGCTCCCTATTTTTGGCAATGTTTGTATGATCTATCTTGTTTGAGAAGGCCTTCTGAATGTTTTTACAACCCAGGTTAAAAGGTGTGATTGCACGTAACAGAGCTTTGGGGTTATCTAGCACTCTAAGGATCTCCAATGATTTCTTGGAATCGTTGTTGGAGCTAGCGATTTGAATACTACTTTTGGGCCAAGAGGATCTCTGCGCGGTAAACTTTCTCTAGTAATTTCCACGTATCTTTATTAATATGTGATGTATTTTATTCCCAGAATCTTTCTACCCTTCGTTTTTTTGATTTGCCAGTGCTGCCGTATACTATTTATGATTGTTAGTTTTTCCTCTAAGGATCTTGGTTTTAATGGGTGCTACCTGCTCTAAAAGGTTAGTTCTCGCCTTATCTTATTCAGCTACCAGCAGTTCAGGTGAGACTACATTTGATGTAGTCCTCATAAGACTGTTAGCTAAGTCTTCATGGCTGATTTTATTGTGATTCCTACTAGTCACTTTCTTCAATAGATTACTTTTTATCTATAATAAGAATTGGGATACTCAAACTGAATGAAATTAAGAAATGGTTGGACCGAATACGACGACTAGTGACCTGGGGGGGGGTTGTAGCCAGGTTCTTGCTAACAACCCTGTCTAAAATATGACCTAGTTTGTGCATAGGGTCTTTATTATGCACCTCAAAACCACATGTCAGAAGTCGTTGAGCTAGACAGGTGTCTTCTGTATCTTGAGGGTTGGATGTGGCATTTGGTTCTGACGCTCGACTCGGCAGAGCAACTGTTGCAGACCTTCCTTGTCTGAGGGCTTTCACTGTTCTGCTTGGAACTCTATCAGCTGAGGAATCTGTGGGACCATGCAATCCATTGAAGGAGAAATTACTGAAAATGCTCTTCGTATGGATTGTTCTCCCGCAGATTGCTCATCACCCTCCTACCTTACCCTGCTTTGAAAGTGGTCTGTTGCAGTTTTCTGGTTGTTCTCCGCTTATGGGATGAAAACTTGACGGGATGACCATTGAGTGTTAGGCATGTTTTGGTGGCTAATTGATTGGGTAATGTCAGCCGGTTGCTTTGCGTGCGGTGTGTAAGGAAGCCATAGCATCAACAGTAAGGCAGAACCAAGTGACCACAGTTCAAAAGTGTGATAAACGCCTATCTAAACTTAAATCTATAGATGCAAGCAAGGTACGAGCATCAAATAATAATGATGCAATCCTAGTGGAGACTGGTCAAAATAAAAGGGTATATGCTAAAAAACCTGTTGACAAACCTTAACGCTAATTTGCAAATAGTGTGGGGTAATGTTCAGGAAAAAGAAAGAAGAGTTCACAAAATGACATCTCAGGATGTTCAGGCTATTGGCCTCACTTCCCCACGTTTTCAGCACGGGGCAAGGCGGTTCACTTGAGCAAAGCACACACTCTGGCTTCTTCGACACAAGGATACAGTTCTATTTCCAGCAACTGGGCCTTCTGTGCCCAAGTCTCTTTTCTCATCAAAAGTCTCTTGATTCAGAGGGCCTGATGTACAACCAATAAGATTAAATTCTTCTCATAAGTATTCAACTCTGCTACTTCACCCTGGATCCCCCTTTTCTGGACTCAGATCCCAGTTATTACAAAGTTCAGAGAATATTGGTTTTCTCGGGTGACTCACGGTTCACCCCGGATCCCCCTCAGCCGGGCTCAGATCAATTGTAGTTTATCTTGGTTTATCGAAGACTTTCGAATGTGCACAGGTTTGAGCTTGTCTCATTGCAGGACCACTTCAAGGCCTCGGGTGATTCACGGTTCACCGCGGATCCCCCTCAGCCAGGCTCAGATATTTTTTCAATTAGTCTCCCTCAGCCGGGCTCGGACCAATTGCAGTTCACCTTGGTTTATTGAAGACTTTCGAATGTGCACAGGATTTAACTCAACCCGTTGCAGGACCACTTTGATACAAACTTCAGATTTTACAATATAGTTGCCATTCAGTTGGCTACCTAACAGAGACCTTCGAATGAGCACCCATGTGGCGATGGGCCACTCTGTATATACTATCTCACTTGGCCTCCCAAAGTTCGTTCACTTTGGTTTCCAATTAAATTCGCGTCAATCATCACATGCGTTTCACCCACTGACCTCCTTGGATTTCTTCATACAATGTTGCTCTTGCAACCTTGGCTCAAACACAAGCTGGTTTGGTATCAGTCTCTCCGACTCACTGGCTGTGCCGTCTTTATTGACGCTGCTGTGTTGTAGGAGCCAAGGACAGTACCACAGCAGCAATCCATCCTCCCAGCCTTGGTTATCGACAACGGAGAGCCCCGGATACCTTCAATGCAAGTTTGTTCAGCTTTAGTTCCCGGTCTTGGGCTTCTTACTTTCCAAAAAAGTAACAGTCTTTAGAGGTGAAGGGCACTTCCCTCCTTGCAACCCTCTTTGGTCTTGCCTTCTTTCTCCTTGTATTAAACGGCCATCTCGGAACTGCTTCGCCTTTTATCCATGTGGGGAAGTGTGATGTAAACCAGGTGTGTGTAACAATCAGTAATTGCCTTACCAAGGTATTGGAACATGTCAGGTATACAGCTCGGGTGTTTATCCGTTGTCGCTCACGGTGAACTGTCCGTGAGAAAGTGTTTGTGTCGGGCAAGTGGGCGGGGGTTGAATTCCTAGGTATCCTACCTGGTAGGATGGGCATAAGGTGTTACATGGAAGGGGATACCGTGTCTGAACATCCAGTGTCCCACTTCCAATCCCGAAAACCCCTCATCCAGGTGATCCTCCCATACTGGTCCACCCCCAGACACTGGATCCAAAAGCGAAGGCCGTGTCCTGGCCACCTAGATGACAGATCCCCAGGGACTAGCGGGTGAGACACCTTCAGATTTCTCACAGTTGTCCATTCCTCACCAAAAAATGTTATGCGTTTTTGGGCTGTACTCAAGCCGAATCCTATGGATTCTTCCTCCATGGCTGCTGAGCCCCCAGGGTGGCGGGGGGAACTTAACTGAGCCACGGGGCGCAGTTACGTAATATATATATACAGCCGGTGTCAAGTCCGGAGTTGAGCAGTGGTACGGTCCATGTCTAGTTGCAATGTGTCCTCTGTCGAAAATGTTTCCGAGCAGCTGATGCTGGAAGGATATCCATCAATCTGTAGAATCCATAGAAAAACATTACCAATAAGTAAGTACTCAATTTTCTTGTTTGGCTGCAGAAATGCATCCCCTCACTATGTAAGAAAACACTGGTCTTGCCCCATATGCGAGTAAAAAATACCACGTCATAGAAAATTTACAGTCTACCTGCCTCCTTGTGCTATAAACCCCCACCCCTCCATGTAATAACATTCAAGTTGACTTTGCTCCAAAATGCCAGTAAAACTTGTAAGAAAACATCCATGTTTCAATACCCCTTTCACGAGCGGCAAGCTACCACGCACACATTCATACCAATTCACCCACCAGTCACTCACCCAGTGGGTGCTGGTGAATTTTTTTACTGAAGGGGCATAAACATTTCCCTCAAATATACCAGAGTGACCGAGGGTAGCGTGGAGCCCAAACCATCTAAAGGGGATTTGTGGGTCCCCTCCACCCCCAAATAATTTGAATAATGGGTTAAAATGGTGAATTATACAGCACGCTTTCTGAGAAAAAGTGGGTAAAAAGCCAGAGCGTTTGCAATTGTTTTTGTAGGGTAACTCAATCCAAAAATCCAATACATGCAAGTAACCAACAGTGCACAGGAGCATTAGTGATTTAATTAATGTAATGCTTTTCTATTAAAAATTCCATGCCATGATAACAAAACATGCCCAAATTGGCTGCGCAATGTAGGCCAGTCTTGACACGTAATAACATGTTTGATTAGGCCTTGATTTGATGCCCAGTAAAACATGCAATGCCACAGTAAGTAAAGGCTAGGCTGGCTGCACACGGATGCCAGTCTAGCCAGCTAATTACGCTTATCAGGAATGCTTTATCAGAGATGCCCATTTAAAAAGTCATACCATAGTAAGAAATTGCAAGACTGAGTGCACCAAAATGGCACTCTAGCCACTAATAACACATATCATGCCTGCTTTATCATGAATGCCCATTGCGATTTAGTGCACCTACCCCTGTTCCACCCTAACCACTCGTCGCCTCTCCCTCCCCTTACCTGAACCCCCAAAATCAGCTCATCTGCCCATCATACCTTCACGTCCCTCTTCCTCGTCCCAGTACTTATGTATGAGGCAAGGTACCATGACTGTGGGATTTCCTCGGACTTCAAAAGGAAATATTTTTTTGTAGGTTACTCTGACTTTAGAAAATAATTGTTTGCAGTATGGAGCTAACCTTAACACAATTTCTTTGTGTTAAGAGAAACTATTTATCCTCCGGCATGGGGTCTTACATGGATTCACATGCTATGAATATTCCCTGTCAGGCTGGGAATCCTTGGTAATATATAGAGGTATAGATTTAAGCCAAAAAACTGCTTGTCGCTTACATATTCAATTACTGTTGTTTTGGGTCATACTGCCCAAGCCAATGACCTAGGTCCTCCATAGCTACACCCATGGTGGCCATCTTCGGATTTTTACCGCATGTTTTCGTGTTGGGTGTCCTCGAGGTTTGCTCCTCGGTTTTCTATAGATTTAGTGCCTCTTTTTCATCAAAATGTGTCAATTTTTCTTCATCTGTCACCGTTGTAACCTGTCAGCACCAGGGACCCGTTGCCGATGGAGATCCTACCTTACATTGTATCTCGAGTTCATGCGGGTCACAAGCTGCATTTTGCGACTACTCCACGTGCCATGTTAGAGGTCGAGAAGAAGTTCCTGCTCAAGACGCGGTCAGAAGAACATCAACATAAGAGAAGTGCATCTATTATCTGCACACAGTCCACGTTATTGAAGGATGTCCCATCTTCAAGTCCTTCTCCTCAAAGATGAAGGATCAACATTGGAGGTTGGTGGCGTGGCTAGAGGAAGGTCATGCCGCTGACTCTGCGTTAGTATGCAGTCATGAGACTTCCAGGATTAGCAGGCCCAAAGAGCGTATTCCCTCTGGCAAGAGGTTGAGGTCCTTTTGAAGATGCGTGCAAGGGGGCGGTACCTAAAAAGATGAAGTAATCGAACGGTCTGATCTCGACGAGAACGGCGGCCATGGCATCTCCGTCGCCTGGACTGATGACCACCACAAATGGGACTCTCGTCTTCAGAAGACTGGAAATTGTCCGCTCCCTCTCAGTCGACTACTCCTACAAAGCATAGCTCATCGTCTTAAACCTCATTGATGGCCACAAGACCATCGTCATCCAAATCATCTTCGTTGGCAGGGACTCTTGTTAACGACATCATCCACCAAACCGGCGGTGCCAGGTTTTGTCCAGTCAATGGACTTGTCGATGACCACAGTCGCCGCCTCCGATACCGACGGCTACTTCCAGAGTAGCATTGCTTCCATCACCTCTGTCAGTCCAGACTGGGGTTCTCCTGGGTTGGGTTGCCACCTTCCTGAGAGGTTCCAGCAGGGACAGGGAGTTACCACCACCACACCTTTTTCTGCCAAAGCCCCCTCAACTGCAGGCCACATCCCCTGTGAGGAAACCCTGCTTTCGGAAAAGTAGGAAGAAGAATTTCCAGACAAGGACTTCCAGAAGAAGGACATGGTGGCTTCGTCTGCAGCGAGCTCCGCAGCATGCACAGCTAGTTCATCCGACTCGCCCTATGTGCCCCTGGCCTCATGCTCCAATTTTGATACCTACAGCTCCAAGGGATGTCTCCCTGGACATTTTGATGGCTCTCCACACTTTATTTACAAAGATTCAGCAGTGTCTACCACCCGTGGCTCAATTGGATCCCAGCCTGGCTCCTTTCCCTAGTCTGCCATGGCCTCCTTGGCTCCTGGCGGCACATCTCCCAGTGCCTGCGGTCCCGCAGCAGTCACCTTCTCTGCGGTCCCCTGTTGTGGCAGAGCCGGACCTGACTGGAACTGACACAAGCAGGGATACCAACCCGGTTACAGATAGTACTGGGAACGGATGAGTTTGGGGACTACATCCCAGCAGACAAGGAGCCCCCGGGTGTAGATCTGCCATCTAGGGACCCCCTCCAGATGAGGTTGAATCTTTTCCAGGCAATGAACTCCCGGGCTGCTAAGCTTGTCAACCTGATCCCAGACACAAAGGTGAATTCCTGTTCCAATGCTGTGAATCCTTCAGGAAGACCTTGGTTGCGGTCCCACTGCTAGACAACGTTTGTGAGGCCGGATTAGTTGTAATGAGGAATCCTTACTCTGCTCCTACTAAAAAAAGAGAGGCTGGAAAAGAAGTATAGGATCCTGGGCCCGGCCCCTAAATGCCTCAGAGGCCATCCAACACCGGACATCAAACTTATTATCCTCTTGTGCGGTCCCGCCTGACCAAGTGCGTAAGAAGATGGATGCGACAGGTAAACACATTGCTGCCACTTCAGCGTCTACGTCCAAGGCATCCAATGCCCTCAAAAGCTATGACCGCGAGCTCTGGTACAAGTTGGGCCCCATTCTTGACTTCCTGCTGGACGACAAAAAAGCAGAGGCTGTGTTCATTTTTTATTATAAGAGCCAAGTGGAATCAGACCATGCAATAGCTGTCTCCCTAGAGATTGCAGACTCCGGCTTCATACAGGTAGGAAATAGTATCGCCCTGCATCGCCAAGGTTAGCTCAAGGCCACTAACTTAAGGCAGGATGTGCCAACCAGGGTTGTCGACTTGCCTTTTGACAGGGAGAATCTATACAGCAAGGCAGTGGACACATCTCTGCTAGCCATTAAAATAGAGACGGTGTGTTCTAAGGGCTCAATTCAGCAGACTGAAGCAGTCCTTTCGCTCCCCAAGAGCTCTCGATCATCAAAGGTTCTCAGCCCATCCTACCGCCAGCCCTCCCGCTCCACTAGGCAAGAAGTATATTGAGGCTGTTACCAGACCTACAAATGGGGGTGCCGAGTGTCGTTCCAAAGCTGCCAAGAAACAGTTGCGGAAAGAAGCCTGGCCCAGGCACCCACGCCCTCAATTCAGCACCACAATGTGAGGCTGGCTATCGCAATTTGTCGACAAGTGGTGCAAATGGGTGCTCTTCATAAAGCAAGGTAATATGCTGGAATTCCAGAACAGCCCTACCATTCCTCCCATGCCAAGACAAGAGCAGTACAGCGCCCAACTCCTCGGGGAATCTCAGGCTATGCTGTTCAAAGGGGCCATAGAACCTTTCCCTCTGCACCTCCCGGGCTTCGGAGTAAACGTCAGAAACTTTCTTGGTCACAAGATGACGGACTGGTGAAGACCGATCCTGGACTTCTGATGCCTCAACATATTCCTGAAATCCCAAAAATTCAGGCTAGTCATTATTACAGCACGTTCTCAGCCAGCTTGCAGAGGGAGATTTCTTATCAACGCTAAATCTGGAAGACGTATATTTGCACATCTCCATTCATCCAAAGCATTGGAAATTCCAGGTTTGTCATCCAAGGAAGACGCTTCCAATTCCAGGCGCTACTCTTCGGCCTCAAATTGGTCTGAGGGTTTTCACCAAGGGCTTGGATCTGATGGCGGCATTCCTTTGACGCAAGGGGGTGTATTTCTATCCCTACCTGGACGATTGGCTTGTCCGGTTCTCAATGCTGCTTCTCCTACGCATGATCAACATACTCAAAATATACTGAACATATCCTGCTGTAAGATGATCCTCAATGCACTGGCGTGGTCCAGACAGATCTGGCACCTGGACCTACTTCACCTGTCAGTGGTTCCAGCCATGAAGCTGCCTCCTCTTCCGGACCGGTTATCCAGGGAAGGAGGGGCGATCCTGCACCACGACCCAGCATCCCTGAATCTGTCAGCCTGGTTCCTACAGCCTTAAAAGGTGGGCATTTCTCCCTGCCGTTGGAATGCAAGAAGATTCTGGCCAAGGCCAGGGCTCTGTCTACACTTGCATGCTATAAACACAAGTGGAAGCATTTTACACAGAAGAGCCCACCGTGGCACAGCGCTGCAACTTCTGCCTTAGCTACTCTCATTGACTAAGGCTGTCCTTGCCCCTGTGCCCATCAAGGTGCACTTAGCCACACTACTCCAGTATACCCGGGCACCTGGAAAGCTCTCCCTGTGGTCTCACAGACTCATAAAGGAGCTCCTCAAGGGCCTCTTCAGAACTTTCCCAGCCGGTGAAGGCTCCTTCCCTGGCATGGGAATTGAATGTGGTCTAATCCAAACTGATGGCTCCTCTGTTTGAGCCTATGCTTCAGAATCTTTCAATGGATTGCTTTTCTCCTGCAGATTCCTCATGTTGATAGATATCCCTCATCCATCTCTGCTGCTCGGAAACCTTTTGCCAGGGGGCGTAATGGCCCTCGACACAGCCGTCGATCCTTCTTGTCCAGCTCTCGATCAACGGCTCTGCAAGTGACGTCCAGCGTCTTATTTATAGCACATCACTACGCCCCATGCTTCAGTTCTTTTTGTTTCTGCTCGCTTGCATGCTGCATCGAGAACACGACTCGCGTTTAAATGTTTTGTGTATGATTTGTACGTTTTCCTTCAAAAACCTTGACGCAATGTCATCTCACAGGGTTTCGGGCTTCAAGCGATGCCGCAATTGTGAGGCCAAAATGTCTGCGACCGCCCCCCACGACATCTGTGGTGTCTAGGTGTTGGTCACGACACGGTGGCCTGCGTGGCGTCCGTTAAGATGCAGCCAAAATCCCTAGAGGGGAAAGTGAGAGGGCAGGGAAACTGGCCTTGTGCCGACCATGCGCCAAGTCTCCGGCACGGTTACTTGTACTTGTCTGTTCTTCGGAGGCCGAGACTGAGGTGCCCACCCCCGACAGGGGAAAGGAACGATATCGCAAGAAGACCAAGAAACAGTCCCATTCCAGGAAGCATTCTTCGTCTTCCTCACGGAAGAAGTGTCACCACCGCCATCAACGCAAGCCCAGCTCGTCGTCGGAAAGGGGTAAGCCCTTGCCGGGGCTAACCACCGTGGAAGAGTGTGAAAGTTGTAAACAGTCTATGCTCGAAATGTTTAAAAGGCAAGCTAATGTAGTTGTGGCTCCGGCACCCAATGTAAGGAACTTATGGTGGCAACAGTAAAAGCAGACACAAGTGATCACAGTTCAAGGGTTTTTATTAAACTGATAATGGGTGAGAAAATGCCTAATCTAAACATACATTTAAGATGGTAGCATGCTACGACCATCAAATAATAATAAGGCAGTCCCAATGGAGTCCTGCCAAATAAAAATGGCCTAAAAAACTATTAACAATCTTTACAACTAAATTACAAATGAGTGTGGGACAATGTTCTCAAGAAAAGCTCAGTGTTCACCAAATGATAAGTCAGGATGGTATGGCTGGGGTCTCCCTTCCCCACGTTTTTAGCATGGGACAAGGCAGGACCTTTGAGCACAGCACACTCCTGGGCCTCGCCAGCACAAGGTTACAGTTCCTTTTTTACGATGCCAGGTCCTTCCGGGCTCTAGTCTCTTTCCTTAGAAAGCCTGCTGTACCATAAACAAACAAAAAGTTCCTTTTGAAATCCTTTCACATTGGGCGATTGCTCTTCGCCCTTGGATCCCCTCAGCCGGGCTCTCATCCTTCTTACAACGTTAGCCTCCCACAGTCGGTTCACTACGACCTTTCACTCAAGTAACATATCATTCTTCACCAACTATCCATTGTGGACATCCCTCAGCCGGGTTCACATTCGTCGTCATATGTTCACAGGTTCACACTATTTACCCTTTCCTTGCAGGCATCCCTCGTCAGGTTCACAATTGCCAGTTTCACAGTTCAGTTTTCTTCAATGTGTCAAAGACTTTCGAGTGTACGAGGGGTTTTTCTCGACCCTTGTAGGACCACTTCACACTAGCCTCTCCTAAGGCCTCTTGCTCTTCCCAAAAGAGTTTCAGTCAGAGTCCTTTGAACGAATGCCCTGCGACGCCTGACCCTCTGCTTCTGAACCTTTTACTAGGGTTTTTTAATGTTCAATTACACTAGTTCTTTGTTCAACAATGTTGCCGTCTGCAACCTTGGGCCCAGCACAGTTTGGTTTTCTCCAACTCACCAGCTGTGCTGAACTGTTGCAGTTTCCTGTCTCGGGAGTCAAGAACGGCACCACGGCAGCAATAGCTTCTCCACGCTTTGACTATCGGTGTGGGAGGGCCCCTTGTGCTGTTGACACCTGTCGCACCACATGGCAACTGGACTTCCCGGTCTTATGATTTCCCTTTCGGAGACTTTGCGGATCTGAGTTGAAAAGGGAAATGGCAATTCACTCCTCGTCGTCCCTCCAGGTCGCTGGCCTTTCTCCTCCGTTTGAACTGCCGGTCCGGAATAGCTGCTTCCTTATGCATTCGGCCTTGCTTCCAGTGTGCTCTCATGCTCTGCCTTTTATCCCTGTGGGGAAGGAAGTTGCTTTTTTCCGTGCGCTCAGCACATTGCTCGTGAGGAACACTGTGTCATCTGATTTTTCACTTAACAGTTGCTGCACAGGCTGCGGCTCGAAAATGTCAGTGACCGACCCGCATGACATATCCGTGTGGTGCCTCGACACTGGTCATGACAGAGATAGTGGCTTGTCTTGTGGTAAGATGAACCAAACGTCTTTGAGGGAGTGGGTAGCCAAGCTAGCAATAGGCCTACTGCCCTCTAAATCACTCGCACGGTCCACCGTTCGGCCCTCGGAGACGGAAAACGAAGAGCCTACTCTTTTCATTTATTACAATTTGTTATCGTTGCACTCTACGCTCCTATGCTCTTACCTTCTGAGCACCCCTCCATACTGTTTGGCGGCCGCCTCTCCACTGTGGGGCATTCCTGCTCCTGTCCCTCGGCAGGCGCACGGGCCTCTGCCTGCTGCTGCGGGGCTCCTCCGCTGGTCTTCTGTGTGCCGCCTCCCTCCTGCGATCTGCCTGCTCCTGCTGTGGCTCCTTCTCTAGGTGCCGTTGCTGCCTCCTTGTCCAGCTCCGGCTCCTGTGTGCTCCGGGGGCCTCTCCACCCTGCCCACCCCTCTCTGCTGCGGACCTGTCAGCATTGGTTTGGCCTTCCGGCCCTGATCCTGGGTGGATCTGCACCTCCCTCACCTGCTGCTGCCATCTGCCACTCTTGCATCTGCTGGCCAGCTTGGCTCCTCGGGCTCCACTAGTGTCTGCTTGCAGCCTCGCACCTGTCGGCTGGCCGCCCCTCCTCCGGCGGAGTTTCTTCAGGGCTCTGGCCCTTCTGTATTCCTTTGCCTGCAGGCGGCTCCCGCCTGTACTCCGGATCCTGGTTCTTCGGTAGGGACTCCCACACCCCCTACACACCATCAGGGGTGCTGCGACTGCTCTGGCCTCGGTCTCTGCTGCTGGGGCTGCCACTTGTGACTGTGGTGCTCTCTGCTCCAGTTGACTTGTCCCCTGTCGGGGGTGCTCCTGGCTCGGTGTGCCGGTGCGCCTCCTTTGCCTGCAGCTGCTGTCTCCCTTCCAACACTCCCCTATCAACTGGCCAGTGTGGCCCTTTGAGCTCCACGCACATCTGCTTGCAGCGTCCCTTCTATCAGCTGGTTGCCACTCCGGCTGAGTCTCTTCAGGGCTCTGGCCCTCCTGTCTTCCTCTGCCTGCTAACAGCTCCCGCCTGGACCCTGGTCCCCTGCTCTTCGGTGAGGACTCCAACGCATCCTCTAAGTCATCGGGGGTGCCTTGGCTGCTCTGTGACTCCACCTGTGAGTGTGGTCTTCTCTGCCCCGGTTGACTTGTCCCCGCTGGGGGTGCTGCTGGTCGGTGTGCTACTACTCTTTAATCTCCCCTTCTCCTCTCACTGTACTTGATTTCAACTTTCACCTTCCCACTTCCCCTCAACCCTTCTCTCGATCCTTGTTAGGGAGAATTCTCATAAATGGCTGATTTCCCTTACCTAAAGAGTCCCCTAGCAGCTTTGCTGGATTTCTAGGATTTCATTCTTTCACCTGGTAAGAGTGTGAGCCTTTTTTCCCACTCTTACATGCGTTTTGCTGTGTGTATTTTTACTGCTTGTGTGATCTTGGGCACTGGAGCCTCACCTACTCAATGTGCACCACTTCTTGTGTGTGTTACACAGCACCTTCAGTGCAGTGACACAGGGTTGTCTTTGAGACTTCCCACTGACTCAATTTTTCTGGGGCTGACTCCTGTCCCCCAGAAACATGTAAAGTTGCCATTAACATTATATTTATAGTCACTTTAAACTGCAGACCCAGTACACCCCATCTTACGTTGAGTATTGGAAAGGGTTAATTCTTATCCCTTTTTGTCTGTGCTTCTTGGAGCCTTGTTTCGCTCTTAACATTAAGACATGGCTGGTGGCAGTGGTAACTACCCTAACTTTCCCACTGCGATTATCTTATATAAAAGTGGTATTGTTGCAGGCTGTTATAGGAGCCTTGAACATAAACCCGCATCACCAAATACATTTTATTTTGGTTCCGGCTGGGTTTATTCACCATTTCTTTTTGTTAAAGTCTTTCTCGTGTTTTTCTCTGCGCACCAAACCGGTGATGATTCCTTTGTTAACAGTCTTTTCGCTGGCTTCTGCACAGAAGCCCTCCTTAAGGCGGCTGATGGTCTAGAGGGGCAGGATGTGAGGAAGGGATCGTCGGACTCCTGCCATGGGTTGCCTTAGTAACCCAAGTCACACTCTTGTGTGATTGGCTAAGGGGACTGGCCTTGCCAGGCCAGCCACCCTGCTGTGTGATTGACAGCCAGGCTGTATGAATGGGGGAAAACTGCATAAAAAGCAGGTCTCTGGGACTGGAAGAGCAGAGTCGCCACTGGAACGAAAGAACCAATGAGGAACTGGAAGAAGAGGACCCCTACCACGACTGAACCGCCCGGTCAAGCCCTGCTGCCGGTCCGAATCTCCAAATCCGACGACAGAGAAGATCCTTCAGGAAACTTCTTCCCTTGAGCTGGTGGGCCCAACCAGTTCGCCCAAACTACAAGCCAGGACCCCTCCTCTGGTCGAATCCGCTGTGCAGAGCTACAGTGGGCCAGATAGCCAGGAAGATCGGACCCTGCTTGGGTTTTAAGGAGCATACCTTTTATTTGTTGATTTGCTCTGCTGCTGGGTTTCTTCCCTGGGTGGCGCAGGACCCTCCAGTCTTCCTACTTCGTGCCAGTCCGACACATCACTTCAGGAACTGTGAGCCTGCAGGAACCACCAGGAACGTCCGCCTCAGCTACAGTTCCGCCCCGTTTTAAGGTACTGTGCAAATCTGGTTGTCCGTTTCGGTTAGCCGTGGTGAAAGTGTTTGAAATCTTTCTCCAATCTGAGGGCTTGTCCTTCTCTTCTCTGTGAACTAACTTTTCTACCAACCAACCTCGTCCGGAATCTGTGCCAAAAACTTTACTGCAAAAACTACCCTCAAATGTGTGATCTTGAGCTAAAGACTTTTGTCCCATTGACTTTGGCCCCAAGTTTTTTCTATCTGATCTCATCACTGTAGTCTCTCTTATTATATTGCCCTAATTACTCACCTGTTGGTTTTGCCTAATTTCTAATAACTTTGTCTTTCCCTCCCTTTTAAATTGCCATTTTGCCCCCACATCATTTTGTGAGCTTAACTTGTCTGGAATTTAAGGGAAGTGGTATGGTGTATTTATGATTGTGATTTTTGACTTGCTTAGAAAGGTGAACTGTTATACAACTGATAAGTAAATAAATATATATTGTTTTACTTAGAAACCTCAAGGCAGTGTTTGCCTGAACCATAGTAATTGCTGCCCTTTGTGTAACACTTGTACTGCTCACTTACTCTTGAGATAAGTCTGGCTGCTCCGCTACTGCTACCAGGCTTGTACCAAAGGTGAAATTGTACTGTCACTTGTAGTCTTATTTGTGTGTAGTGTTCCCAAAGGGTACTGCATATAATTCTGCCCAACAATCCTCGACTCCTAACTTCTCTCTCCTTTCCCCTCTTCTCCGACACTCTCTTCTGGTTCCACTCTTGATCTAATATTTAATTCCACCTACTCCTCCTCTCCTGTCTCCTCTTTACCCATCTATCTGATCATGCTCTGCTCTCCTTCTCCCTTACTCCCAGCATTAGACCTTGTTTGGCAGAATTGTATGCAGTACCCTTTGGGAACACCACACGCAATTAAGACTACAAGTGACAGTACAAATTCACCTTTGGTACAAGCCTGTACTACACAGTTAAAGTGGTAGAGATGGCTGAGCAGCCAGACTTATCTCAAGAGTAAGTGAGCAGTGTCAGATAGTTACACAAAGGACAGCAATTACTATGATTGAGGCAAACACTGACTCAAGATTTTCAAGCAAAAGCATATACATTTATTTTACTCTTCAGTTGTATAACATTACACTATTATAAGCAGTTTAAAAATCACACTCCTAATATACCACACCACTTCCCTTAAATTCCAGACAAGTTAAGCTCACTCTGCACGACGGACCCCCTTCAAGAACTTTCTACAAGGTACTCTTTAACTGCTATCCTCTAAGAGAGTGTGCCCACTCAGTACATATCAACCGTGGTACTTACACCACCAACCAGCACCGCGTGTGCCCAGTGAGCTGCCTAGCCCATTGTACTAGTACGCTCCTTCAAGTATATACTAGCTGGCGCATTGCTTGCCCCACTGTATTCCAACCTGCCGTACGATCCTTACTGCCCTAAAATACCTGCATATAACAACTTCTTCTGTTAAGTCGTACACTCCTGCCCTCCCCTTACCCGACGCCTGCAAGCCTAGGAATATTTAACTGTGCGCCATACTCCATGTCGCACGCCTATAAGCTCAACTTATTTACAATTTTAACAGCGCGAAGCCGCTCCTGCATATCTCAACCTCTATCAATTGTGCGCATCCACATAGACTAACAACACTACTAGGCGCTCTCAAGATATATATTGCTTCTGTCATCACGGCCAGTATTTTGAATTTCATTATCAGCAAACCACCTTCACTACGAGAACTGACTCCAGGCTCAACTTTCTAGGCACAGTATGAAGTGCTTTCTGCCCTTCAGCCCTAAAATTGTATTTGGATGCCAGCACATAGTACTTAAGGCATAGCATGAAAGTGTTTTTCTGCCTCCTATACTGAAACAGCACTCAGATGTTAGCCCAAAGTATGAGAGTGTTTTTGGCCTCCTGCACTAAAACTGTATTTGGATGTTAGCACATAGCACCTCCCAGGTATAGCAAGAAAGTATATTCTGCCCTCTATACTGAAACAATATTTAGATGTTAGTACATTGTATTCCCCTGGTATAGTCCAAAAAGTGTCCTCTGCCCACTTTGCTAAAATTACAACTAGCTAACAGCACAAGCTACTGCCAATCATACAGGTCTCCTGTACCTTACCTGCACTCAGAAGGTGAACTAGACTACCCTTGAATCAACTCCCTCCCACTACACATTAAACTGTCCTTGTGACCTATGGACGGACCCAATATGAGAAAAATAAAAAAATTCAGACCCTACTACTTACCCTTGCTATCCTCACCATCATGGCCTTTGTTACTAAAACAAGCCCTCCCAAGGATAGAAACTTGAGGCTCTAGACTACCCTGGATCTACAAACCTAAAAGAGAGAACCCTAACAACTCTAACAGACGTACTACTACCCAACCTAAGAACTCTCCGGCCACGTTACCTCAGACTACCAATTCCTGTGCTCGAACTCCCACAAAGAATTATACGAGCCAGAATACCCTCTCATCCAAACCTACTCCAATACCTAATCCCAATAGTACTTTAACGCTAACAGGGTCCCTCATCAACGCTAGATCAGTGGTAGCCCACGCTACTGAAATTGCAGACATCCAAAACAAAGATAACCTGGACCTTCTGGCCATAACTGAGACCTGGTTACATAAGGCAGCAGGACCAACTCTCATGTTAGCGGTACCTGACAGCTACCAGATGCTTAGAGCAGACCGACCTAATGCCAGAGGTGGTGGCCTAGCCATCATTTTCAAAACTACCCTTCCCATTAGACTTGCCACGCCAGTAGCCTATTCATCCTGTGAAACACTCACAGCCAAACTGCCGCTCTCCAGTAACCGTACACTAACAATCCATCTGATATACAGGCCCCCTGGGCCACTAGGCAGCTTTGAAGATGACCGAACTAGCCTTATAGCTAATCGTACAAAAGACCACTCACAAACACTATTGATGGGAGATTTTAATCTTGGCCTTAATGATATAGACAACAAACATGCCGACTCAATAGCAGCCCTGCTAAATGATCATGGCCTTACTCAAACAGTCCTCTCTCCAACCCACATTAAAGGAAGGGCACTCGATTGGGTATCCAAACTAAATTGCAATATTGCTATCACCGATATTGTGTCGCAACTATGGACAGCTCACTATTTAATAACCTTCTCCGCCACATTAGATCTTCTCAGCTCTAAGACTATCAATATGGCACCCCCTCTCCCTACCAGAAGTAAGAAGGATCTTACTGTTGAAAAACGTATCCCTCTCCTCCTTCTGGCTATTACTGGACTGGAAAACAATACCACCCCTGACACGCTAGTACATACCTTCAATAATGCTATGATTGAGGCACTGGACTTTATCACTCCTGTTTAACTGTGCAAAGGCAGGCAGGACGTGCACTTGAATGCCTGGTTTGCTCCCCAATTTAAAGCCCTAAAAGTACAAAAAAGAAAGCTCCAATCTATTTGGCGTCACTCCCCCACTGAGACCAATAAAAACAATCTAACTGAACACTCCAAACTGTACAAAAAAGAAATAACCAATACTAAATAGAATACCTTCAATGATAGAATTGCTAAAGCTAATTCTAACACTAAAGAACTCTTTTCCATCCTTCGTGAAATGGAATCCCCAATCCAACCGGTAGGCAACGCCCCTAAGGACAAGGTATGGTGTACCAACATACAAAAAGCTCTATCGAATAAAACGTCTTTTCTCTAATGCAAAATAACAAAAAAAGGCCACATTGCCACCCTCTGACCAACAAACACCTCAACTACCGGAGACCAGAATAATTACACCCTTTTGTTTCAAGGCTATCTCCATAATTGACACAGAAAAAAAATCATACTTTCCCTCAAACCTTCAAACTGTAAGGGTGACACTTGCCCAGCGCAAATAATAAAGGATGCAGCTAGGGACCTAGCCCCTTATATCTCTAAGCTCATAAACTCCTCCTTTAAATCAAACTCTGTACCTACCAATCTTAAAGAGTCTTTGGTCCTCCCTTTACTCAAAAAACAAACCTTGGACCCCACCATCCCCACCAACTACAGACCTATCACCACTGTATCATTCCTACTTAAAATCCTAGATAGAGTTGCCTACATACAAATCCAGGACTATCTGGAAGCTAACTACATACAAGGCTCACAGCAATCTGGCTTCCGTCCCCTCCATGGCACGGAAACAGCTCTGCTAGACCTTAAGATATAAATTGAGGAGCTAAAGGACAACGGAAAAACAGCTCTGCTACTCCTACTGGACTTGTCGGCAGCCTTCGACTTGGTGGATCATGCAGTCTTATGCATCCACCTTAGGTCCGCCGCCAACTTCACTGGAGAGGCCATAGCCTGGGTCCAATCCTTTCTAGCTAACTGCACCATGAGAGTCTTCTCCACTTCAGCCTCCGCTGACCCTATCAGAATAACCTGTGGCGTCCCACAGGGATCCTGTGTCTCTCCCACCATGTACAACATCTTCACCAAGCTGCTGTTTGACAAGTTCGACAGACTGGGTGTCACCTACACTCATTATGCAGATGACACCCAGATCCTCATACCCCTTTTGGGCAACTTCGAGGCTGACTCAGCTTTGGTGAATAAGATCTACATCCTTATTCAGGCATGGACGGCATCACATGGCCTCTGCCTAAATGACGATAAAACGGAGATACTAATCTTAGGATCTGAAGCTAACATAAAAAAACTAAGCCCAAACTACGCATCTATCAACATTGATAACAATACTATCAAGGTGATGTCTGTGGTTAAAACCTTAGGATTCTATTTGTACTCCTCTTACACTCAAGAAGCAAGTCAACTCCCTTGCCTCTACTACAGCCTACACCTGCAAACTAATCCGAGCCTCTAGACCGTTTCTTTCTAATACTAGCTGTATCACCCTAACCAATGCTCTCATCATGTCGAGATTAGATTATTGCAATGCCTTGTATTCAGGAGTTAACAAATGTATCACAGACAGAATTCAAAGATTGTAGAATAACGCCTTGAGAGCAGCGTTGAACATCCCCTATAGAGAGCACATTACCAAAATCAGAAAAGAGGTTAACTGGCTGAAAATAAATGATAGAATCTTCCTTAAAATAACTTCCCTCACTTCCAAATGCCTAAACAACCTAGCTCCCCCTGACCTGTCAGAAAAAATCATTAGGAGACCAGCCATCCGCCCCATGAGATCTGCTAACACATTCATGCTTGAGATTCCCAGGTTCAAACGATCAACAGCGGGAGGAACTAGTTTCCCTGTTAAAGCTGCACAATTCTGGAATAAGCTCCCACTTGACCTCAGACTAGAACAACCTTGCCCTAAATTTAGACATAAGATACTCAAATGGCTGTGCACTAATGACCTTTAACCAGACTTACCTTACACCCACCACTTCCGGCCTTCATCTGACACGGCTTTTGCACACTTCTGAGCCATAATGTACTTTAGGCGAGTATGTATATATAAATGTATATGTCAATGTTTCCTTGACCCTCTAAGGATATGCTCTGTATTATATGTATCTATGTATTTGTTGTACTTACTTGTGTCATGCACTGTAACTAAGCTATAAGACTTTTTGTACTGCTGCGCCCGGCTACCCAAGGGTTTGGTGCGCATTACCAAATAAACAAACAAACAAACAAAATGAAGTGGGAGCAAAATGGCACTCCAGCAATTTAAAAGGGAGGGATAGACAAAGTTAATAGAAATTAAATCACACCAACAGGTAAGTACTCAGGGCAATTGAACAAAAGGAACTACAGTGATAGAATCAGGTAGAAAAGGCTTAGGGCCAAAGTCAATGGGTCAAAAGTCGTTTGCTCATGATCACACGGTTCAGGGTAGTTCCCGGTAAAGTTCGTGCCACGGATTCCGGACGAGGAGGTTTAGCAGAAAAGTTAGTTCAAAGAGAAGAGAAGGACAAGCCCTTGGATTGGAGAAAGATTCCAAACACTTTCACCGCGGATGAACAAAACGAACAACCGGATTTGCACAGTACCTTAAAACGGAGAGGAAGCTGTAGCTGAGGCTGACGTTCCTGGTAGTTCCTGCAGACTCACGGTTCCTGAAGCGACTGTCGGACTGACAAGAAGTAGGAAGACTGGAGGGTCCTGCACTACCCAGGGAAGAAACCAGCAGCAGAGTAAAGCAACAAATAAAAGGTACGCTCATTAAAACCCCAGCAGGGTCAGACCTTCCTGGCTATCCGGCCCACTGTAGCTCTGTACAGCGAATTCGACCAGAGGAGGGGTCCTGGCTTTCAGTTTGGGTGAACTGGTTGGTCCCACCAGCTCAAGGGAAGAAGTTTCCTGGAGGATCTTCTCTGTCGTTGGATTCTGAAGATTCAGACCTGCAGCAGGCCTTTACCGGGCAGTTCAGCCGTTGTAGGGGTCCTCTTCCATCAGCTCCTCATTGGTTCTTTCGTTCCAGTGGTGACTCTGCCTTTCAAGTCCCAGAGACATGGTTTTTATGCAGTTTTCCCACATTCATACAGACTGGCTGTCAATCACACAACAGGGTGGCTGTCCTGGCAAGGACAGTCCCCTCAGCCAATCAAACAGGAGTACGACTTGGGTTACCAAGGGAACCCCATGGCAGGGGTCCGAAGACCCCCCCTCTCACATCCTGCCTACCCAGACTTTCAGGTGCCTTAAGGAGGGCTTCTGTGCAGAAGCCCACGTGAAAAGACGGCAAACAAAGGAATCGACCACGGTTTGGCACACAGAAAAACACGAGAAAGACTTTAACAAAAAGAAATGGCAAATAAACCCAGCTGGAGCCAAAATAAAATGTATTTGGTCAAGCAGATTTATTTTCGAGGCTAATATAAGAGCCTACAACAATACCATGGTTATATAAGATAACTGTGGTAGAAAAGTTAGGGTAGTTACCACTGCCACCAGCCAAGTCTTGATGTAAAGGGAGCGAAACAATGCTCCAAGAGACACAGACAAAAAGGGATAAGAATGAACCCTTTGCAATACTCCATGTAAGATGGGGTGTACTGGGTATGTGATTTAAAGTGAGTGAGTAAAATAAAGTTAATGCAACTTTACCTTTTCTGGGGGACAGTAGTCAGCCTCAGAAAATTGAGTCCGTGGGAAGTCTCAAAGACAACCCTATGTCGCTGCACTGAAGGGGTTGGTTGTTCTGTCTGAATCACAAAATACAAAATATGGTCTAAACCTCTTCAGAGACCACAAAATGGCAAAACATTCACGCTCTATGGTTGCCCACCTTGTTTCTGGTTCCTTCAGTTTCCTACTGATGAAGCACATGGGGTGCTCCCTACTTTTCTCATCCAGTTGACTAAGGACTGCACCTATACCTATATTGGAGGCATCTGTCTGCACAATGAAGGGTTGGTGATAATCAGGAGCTCTTGGGATTGGAGCTTGACAAAGGGCTTTCTTCAGGTTTTCAAAGGCTTGAGTGCACTCCTCATTCCATCTAACCCTTCTAGGGAATTTTGGAGAGATCATCACATTCAAGGGAGAAGCTATGGACCCATAGTTCTCTGTGAAATTCCTGTAGTACCCAGTGAGACCTAGGAAAGCTCTCACTTGGGTTTGAGTAGTAGGGGTGGCCCAGTTTTGCACAGCTTTTACTTTGCTAGGCAATGGCCTTATCTCACCTCCTCCTACCTCATGACCAAGGTAGACCACTTTGCTCTGACCAATTTGACATTTGCTTGCCTTTATGGTCACAGGGGCCTGCTCAAGAGCCTGCAAAACATATCCCAGGTTATCAATATGTTATTTCCATGTAGGGCTGAACACTGAAATGTCATTCAAGTATGCCATGCAGAAGTCCTCCATCCCATTCAGAACTTGATTAACCATCCTTTGAAATTTAGCAGGTGCATTTTTTAGTCCAAAAGGCATAACCTTAAATTGGTAGAGGCCTGCTGGGGTGAAAAACAAAGTTCTCTCCTCGGCATGGTCTGTCAGTGCTATTTGCCAATAGCCTGAGGTTAGATCAAATGTACTGAGGTACTTGGCTGAACCAAGTCTATCCACCAGTTATGATATGATATGGCATTTGTAACGCGCCTATACACAAGTGTTTCAAGTCATCAGTCCTTGGCAAAGGATGGGCATCAGTCTTAGTGACTGCTTTTGGGGCTCTATAGTCCACACAGAATCTCAACTCCTTCGATCCTGCCTTTGGTACTAGAACAAATGGACTAGACCATGGACTTGTAGATGGCTCTATAACCCCGAGATCAAGCATCTTGTTGACCTCTCCTTTGATGTGGGATCTCACATGTTCTGACATTCTGTAACCTCTGCTTTTCACAGGTAAACAGACACCAGTGAGAATATCATGCTGGCCCCAAGGGGTCAAGCCTGGTGATAGTGAAAACAGGGAGGCAAACTGATTCAACAGAACTTTGCACTCCTCCTGTTGTTCAGAAGTCAGTTGAGAAGAGAGATTAACTCCTTCTATTTGTTCATCTAAAGGTTGGCCTCTGAGGAGGTCAGGTCGAGGTTCACTCTCCTCTTCCTCTTGAGCTGAATCTAGACGCAAAGCTCCTACATCTGGTCTTGAGCTCCTACATCTGGTCCCGATATATAAGCCTTTAAACGGTTGGTGTGAAAGACTCTGGGAGCCTCCTTAGGTCTGTCTAAGTCCACCAAATAGTTCACCTCTCCAAGTTTGCCCACAACCTTGAAGGGTCCTATCCATTTGTCCTGCAAGGCCCTCTGCCTTGTTGGCACCATTACTAATACAAGCTGGTCTTGAGTAAACTCAACCATGCTGGTCTTCCGGTCATGTCAATGTTTGACCAGAGCCTGACCTGCTTTTAAGTTATCAATTGCTTCTGCTATCATGTGTGACATTCTCCTCCGGAAACCTATCACATAGTCAGTCACTCTGACTGGCTTGGGGGAAGGACCAATCTCCAACCCCTCCTTGATCAGGGCCAATGGACCTCTGACTGGATGGCCATAGAGAAGATCAAAGGAACTGTAACCAACTTCTTCCTGAGGGACTTCTCTATATGCAAAGAGAAGGCATGGCAGTAGAAGGTCCCACTTTTTCTTAAGGGGTTCTTCTAAAGCACCTATCATGCTCTTCATAGTACGATTAAACATCTCTACCAGTCCATATGTCTGTGGATGGTAGGCTGTAGAGAACTTCTAAGTGAGACCACAGTTTTTCCACATGGCTTGCATGTAGTGGGACATAAAATTGGATCCCCTGTCGGATATCACTTCCTTAGGAAACCCTGCCCTGGTAAAAATACCAAGTAGAGCCTTAACTACAGCCTGAGCCGTAACAGTTCTCATAGGTATAGCTTCTGGGTATCTTGTAGCATGGTCTACTACAACCAGGATAAACCTGTTCCCTGAAGATGTGGGAGGGTCTACGGGACCGACCATGTCAATGCCCACCCTCTCAAAAGGAACTCCCACCACTGGGAGAGGCACCAAGCATGCCACATTCTTGGCTCCACTCCTGCCAGAGGTTTGGCAAGTGTGAACGCTCCTACATAATTTGTCAACTTCTGAACCCATCTAAGGCCAGTAAAAGTAGAGAGAGAGCCTTTCATTGGCATTCTTGAAAATCCAGTGACCAGCCAAAGGTTTCTCATGGGCTAACTGTAGGAACAGGAGTCTGTTGGCAAGGGGCACTACAATTCTTTTGAGTCCCCATGGATAGACTCAGTTGGCTCACTGTAGAAGAGGCCATCTTCCCAGCTCAACCTGTGCTTCCCAACTTCTTGCCCATCAAGTTGGTTAGCAGCATGTTGTCGAAGACCTTCGAGAGTAGGACACACTCTCTGTCCTGTTGGGTCCTCCTTCTGCCAGTAAAGACTGCAGCTCAGGATGGTCAACAGGGTCAAGATCTCCAACTAAGACGGTGTCTTCTTCCAGATCTGGTTTTTCAGATACTGGCTCAACAACACAAGGTTGCACCACACACTCTGCCTCAGCAGGTGGAGGGGTCACAGGTGTGACTTTGGACAGTCTTGGGGATCTCCTTGTTGGTAGCACAGGGGTGCTGTCTGACTTTTTGCTGGAGGTCTTGGGTTTCCCATTTGCCTCTGTTTTCTTAGAAATGGCAGTGAGCAACTTCTGTGGGGTCGGAGTGATAGTTTCCTCTATCAACTCCTCTGGAGAGCCTCTCAGGAATCTCTCCCTTGCAGAGCTAGTGAGCTCCTGTTTCTTTTTACTGGGAGGCCTGGGGGTGCTTGAAACAACTCCAAGAGTTTTCAGGTCATTACCCAAGAGGACTCTCCCAGGCAATTCACTCTGCACACTAACAGGTATTTTGACAGTCCTATCATTACTCAGGATGAGAGCTGGTAACTGGAGAAGCATTTGCCCAGGGCCTCCAGCTGTAACGCTCACCTGGTATCCATGGGGACGTCACTCAGCCTGTTCTGATCTCTTACGACCTCGAACCCTTCCCTGGGGTCTACTCGACTGGAGACTGGGCCTGAAACACAGGATTGGTAGAGTTTAACTCCCTATTGGCTCTGTGTGCTTTAACCCCTTCATCCCCGGGGTCCAACCCTTACCTTTGATCCACAGCTCACCCTGTTTTCTTGGAAAGTGTGCTCTCCGTCCTGCTTTCAGCGAAGGGGCGCGTTGATTGATGCAGGCTCGTTGCTGCCTAGTTACTTCACTGGCAAGAGTCCGACAGGTAAGTATAATGAGTCTTTTGAACAGTTCTCTAACTTCGTTCCTTTCCTTCCTTAGATGATGGCCGGCGTCCGGGGATGGCGGCGTTCTGCTGAGATGAGTAGTTATTTTTCGGTGTCTTTTAGGTGCTGCAACGTTTTCAGCGTGGATGCCAGTTATGAAGAACAAATGCTGTGGGTAAGCGCGGTATGCGGCGCCTCTAGATGTTTCCACGCTAACCTGGAGTGTCTTTTCCCTCTTTCAGATGGATGAGAAGTTCCGGAGACAGAGTTCCCTCAGAGCGGCTGGGATTCAGGTAAGTGTTTGAAGCTCGTACAGTATTTAAAAATAAGCGAAGATTTGCAGAATGCTTACTAATGCCTTTTTTCTGTTCTTTTCCCTTTTCCTTACGAAGCGGCGTGCCGGGATGGGAATGACACCGCAGAAGATGTCCGCAGAACAGAAGGAGCGATGAATGATGGGCAGAAGCGCTGCAAGGTAAGGCTGTTCCTAACGGTGTTCTTGTTCTTGCAGGAGCTGAGCGCAGAAGAAAGATGCAGGCCTACTGGAGACCGATCCGAACACGGTGAGTGTCGCGCTGCAGGTGCAGAAAACGCAAAGCATGTTTCTCAGCCTAGGTGTGGCTTAAATAGTCTCTGGGTATCCCAGGTGTCTCTGGGCTGAACCACACCCAAAAGACTAGACCGCACATGCAGTTCTGGGAACTGAAATATGTGGGGGCATCCATCTTGTCCCCATCAATGCACTACAAGTCCAATCCCCAATGTTATCCTATGGGAGTGAGTGAGTCTGGTGCCACAAGCGCCAAGTCTGACTCCAAGTGGGTCTTTGGAGGGATGGAGAGGCCCTTGGGGGCCATGTAGGTGATCGTGGCCTGGCTCCAGCCTAACATCTTGGAGGGCTGGGGACATGAGGGGCAAGAATCATGACACCAGCTAACTTGGTGAGGCATTTGGGTTCCTTAGCAACATTCTCCACCTTGAAAAATGATTCATCCACCACAGTTATGCTGGCTCCAGTGTCTCTGATGACAGGGGTTTCCTGACCATTCGCAAGAACACTATCTTTATAATACTCTTTATTATTGTCTGGGATGGAATTATAGACATCTAAATTCTGTTGTTTCCACAAGCCCAGGGACACTAAAGAAACACTAGCTGAGACGCTCATGGGTTCATCAGCCAGTAGGTGAAAGTTTTCAGTGCCCATAGATACTTCTTCCTCTGGGGAAAAGGCTTAGGAGAGTGTGGACCCCTGAAGGTTTACTCTTGCATCTGGGATCCTCTTTCACATGGTCAGTTGACCCACAAACATAACATTTCCCAAATGTCTTGATGAATGGGTTTTGTTCTGACCTCCATCTGGTTTGGGTCCAGATGGTGCACCAAAGTGGGCCTTTGGAGGGATGGAGAGGCCCTTGAGGGCCATGTAGGTGATTGTGGCCTGGCTCCAGCCTGACATCTTGGAGGGCTAGGGACATGAGGGGCAGGAATCATGACACGGATAGAGGGGAACAAATGTGACACCCTGGCCAGAAAGGTGTTTACTTCTGGTAGCATTCTCTCAAGGCCACCAACGTGGCGTGTGGTTTCGCCAAATCATTTGGCTTATGGAAAGCAGTCGAACAGGCTGATGAGTACATTCCTTAGGGTGCGGGACGGTTTCATACAGCTGGTGGACGATGGGAAGGAGGGAGCCAAACAGTTGTTGCAGACGGGCCTGGACGTGGCAGACTGTGTTGGCAGAGCAATGGGTTCAGCAATTGTGATGAGACGGCAAGCTGATCTTAAAACTTCTAGTATCTCCCCGAATGTCCAAAACAGATTGCTGGACATGTCTTTTGAAGGTGATCTGCTTTTCGGGGAAAAAAGCAGGCGAGTGCTTGGAGAAATTCAAGGCCTCAAAATTGGCTGCTAAATCCTTGGGCCTAGCGGCGCAGCCAGCCAAGCCTGCCTTCAGCTTTGCCTCCAGGGTCAGAGGCTTAAGACATTATGTGCCATATGGCAGGAAGGCGCAACTCCCACAAGCCAGGCAAGGGCAGAGGTGCTTCTCACGTCCCTAAAGGGGCAGAGGAGCCTCTAGAGGCCAACAAGCAGCAGCAGGGTCACCAGCGCCCTCTAAGCCACTTTGATTTCCCCTCCCACAATGTACCGGTTGGGGGACGGTTGGCAGGGCATTGGCCCCATTGGCAGGAAATAATTACTGACGCCTGGGCCCTGCAGTTGCTTTGGTGGGGTTATTGTCTGCCTTTTCTAAAGAGGCCTCCAGTCAGACCTCTACCTCCCCCAATCCAAACGTAACAGGAGCTCCAGGGAGAACTGAGAGCCCTGTTATCAAAGGGGGCCGTGGAAGAGGTGCCTCCCGATCAGAGGAGGTTGAGTTAATATTCCTGTTACTTCCTGGTACCCAAGAAGGGAGGATGTCTCCGTCCCATCCTGGACCTCAGGGCTTTGAAAAAGTTTCTGAGGAAGGCAAGATTCAGGGTGGTGACATTGAAGGATATTCTCCACGCTCTCGTAATTCAGGAGTGGCTGGTGTCGATAGACCTACAGGACGCATATTTCTATGTGCTGATACACCAAAAGCACAGGAAGTTCCTAAGGTTCCTCATTGGTGCAAGCACCATTAGTTCAAAGTGCTTCCCTTTGGGTTGACCTCCGCGCCGAGGGTCTTCACCAAGCTCATGGCAGGGGTTGCGGCCCACGTCAGGAGATCAGGAGTACATGTATTTCCATACCTGGGCGACTGGCTGATCCAAGGGAAGTCGGCGGGGCACATTTTATCTCAGACACCTGCATACTACTGCTCAGGCTAGGCTTTTTCCTCAACTTAAAGTCATATCTGACATTGGTCCAACGGCTCTAGTTCCTTGGGGCGGGCAGTCCTAGACACCCGGGTGGGGAAGTCTCACCCCCCAGGGGAGAGTCAGTAACATCAACCTGATGGTATTTGTTTCAGAACCACACCACTCTTCCAGCGGCTTCCTTCCTCTGACTTTTTGGTCTCATGGCCTCCTATATTTTACTAGTGCCAGAGGCCAGACTGCGTATGCGATCCTTCCAATGGCTCCTGAGAGGTCAGTGGTCGCAATACTTGGGAGCGCTTTTGGATCTTCGGTCACTGTCCAGCAAGGTAGTTTGTCGACTCAACTAGTGGACCACACACAGTAAATCTATTGGCAGGGGAACCCTTCTGCGCAACCCTGGCCCCAGGCCCGAGTGGTCACGGATGTGTCTCTGAAGGGTTGGGCGCCCACTGCAAGGAATTGCAGGTGGGCGGCCTTTGGTCTCCATCAGAAGCCCAGTGGCCTATCAACAGGCTGGAATTGCGGGCCAACTAACTACCAGAGTATGTGTCCCGACAGGAAAAATACTATGTGCAAAAATCACTGTAGACTGTCTCATAGATGGCTATTAAGGAAGGGTCACCCTGTACATGTTGTATCTAACTGACACCTAGTGTGGTATCCTAGTGTAAACTGTCTTCAGAAAACCGAGCCTGCACACTGTGTTAGTAAATAACACGTTATTTTATGTCCTCAAGGTAGCTCTGAGACGTGCAGGAGCTAGGACACATTACACCAAATATTTATGTGGATTACACAAATGTATTCTTTTTACCAATATTTCATTGATGGTAAACACATTTCTCAATAAACAATTAATTCTATACTATATAACAATGGAAATAAACTCTGAAAGAAAGGTCAGGAGGTAGGAAAGCAAAAGGAAATTGGAGTTTAGAAGCTCAGTACAGAAGGGCTGATGTACAAAACAAATTCCCCAACAGAACAATGATGAAATTGTATAGCATGTGTGGTATACAACATATAATCGGGGCCTAGACTGTACATCGCTAGTCTCTCATTACATCAGTGTCACTTATTATGTGGAGATGAGAGATTGTCCTTGTTAGGGAGAATTCTGTGAAATGTGCTAATTTCCTTCACTTTAGAGACCCCCAGCAACTTTGCTGGATTTTGAGGACTGGAGAGTGAGTGACCCTTTTTCCCACTCCCTCATTTACTTTAATGTGATTTTGTACACTGTTTTTCTTTTGGTTGTGGAGTCTGACAAACTCTATAGGCATCATCTTTTACATTGTGTCACACAGTACCACACAGGGAAGTCTTTCAGATTTCCCAAAGGTTTAAATACCTTCTCTTGGTTAAACTACTGTTTCTGAGAGCAGTAAAGTGAAATTGACTTTACTTACATTTGTAACTTTCTAGACCCAGCACACACTATCTTACAATAGGGTGCTGGAAGGGTTACCCAGTATCCCTGTTGTCTATCTTCTCATGTAACATTTGTTATGTTACCCTTTTCTCACTGAATGTGCAGTGGTTTCGTTTTAACTTCCAAGGTGTGCATTTACCGCGGGCTGCATTCGCAACTGCAGTAAAGCACCGCAAGGGTGCCATTTTTGTCAAAATGTCCCCGGTTTTCTTTTTTTGCTATTTCTTTGTGGAAAGGTCCTTGAGATTTACTCTGCCCGCCAAACCAGGTTTGGTCCCATTGTTCGCATTGCCTTTGGCGGGCTTCACAAGTGAAGCCTGCCTCTGTCTCCAGGGTGTCTGGGGTAGTCAGGAAGTGAGGGAGGTTTCCGAAACTCCCTGTGCTTAGTCCCCTAGCAGACCCAAATGCACTCTGTGGTGATTGGCCGGCTGACTGTCCGGCAAGGACAGCCACCCTGCTGGGTAACTGACAGCTATGCTGGAATGAATGGGAGAGAACTGAATAAAAGGCAAGTCTTTTGGCTTGGATGGCAGTCAACCACTGGACGAAGGAACCGAAGAACTTGAAGAGGACGCCTTCTGCAACTCCTGGACCTCTGGTTTGCCCGGTGAAGCCCTGCTGCAGTGCCGAAACACCAAGTTTGCATCGACAGAGAAGCCCCTGCAAGGATGACTTCTTCCCTTGAGTTGGTGGGACCAGTCAACTCCAAAGTAAGCCATGTGGACATCCATCTCAGAGCTGGTTGAATTTCCACAGAGTTGATGCTGGAAACCATATAGCCAGGGAGAGGAACACCAGAATGTGTGCATTGCTTTTAACCTGTCCAAGAGCTCCAGGAAGATCCTCCAGACTCCCAGGAAGCAGGGCTGACTGTGTCTGAGCCCCCTCAACAGAGTTCGGGACCCCAGAAGCAAGGAAAGTCCATCTCGACAGCCAGGAACCGCAGTGTTGCTATTTGCGGTAGATGCGAGGAGCTGAAACACTGAACAGCCACTGAAAGTGAAGTTTGCCGGTTGCACGTTTTGGCCATCCCAGAGCATTGCAGGAGTCCCCCGACGTCCTCCCTATTGTCCCTGCGACTGAGGCCCAGGAGCAGTGAGATCTGCAGAGCTGGACAGGAACAGGAGTAATCTGCTGCATCTTCATCTTTAAAGGTACTGTACAAAGTCTGAGAGAACTTACCTCTTGCTGTAGAGTTGCTTGCATCTCCTACTACTCACAGGTCTAATCAGCTTGTGGCCCAACATTTGATTCTTCTTTTCCTCAAAGACTTCTAAATCATTGTGCAAAGACTTTTCCATGTACCTTCCAGAGGTGCTTCATCAAATGTAAGACTTTGGCCCATTGACTTTGGCTTAGCTATTATATTGAATGACTCTTTCTGGGGGTTCCAAAAGTCTTTTCCTGCTTAAGAATATTTGTGGTCTCTTGTATGTTCTAAATAATCTTTTCCTTTGACATCTTACTCCATGGTTCTAATTGCAACAGTGATATATTAATATCCCCAGCACCCTAGCAATTGAAGTCACCTGAGGGTGTAGGTAGAGTCTGTGGGCCATCCCAAAAGTGTATCTACTGATTTAGAGATATTAAGAGTGTATATTTCATGAAGTGTATTTGAGAGTTACTGTTATATTGCTCCCTTCTGAAGAAGCCTTATGCTAACTGACTGATAAATAAATTAATAATTGTTTATTCAAGAACCCTTGAGTGTATGAGTTTATTTGAATACTTGTAACTGTAAATCTCTGTGTAACTCCACTACAGCTCACATTGACCCCTCTTGAGATAAGCCTGGCTGCTCAACACGCTTGTTGTTTGTAGCATTCCCAGAGGGTGCTGCATACAAACTTTGCCTAACAGTCCTGATGGCTGTACGAGTTATAGTCCAAAAGGAGAACAGTTTTCGTTAATAGAACAATTAAAACTGCTGTCATTGAAAAAAAGTCTCTATCTGTTGTGTCATCTTGGGGTCTACGTAAAGGCACTGGTGTTAGTCCATGGTAGGCGCACAACCCTTGCGTAGCTGGTTAGTGACGCAGGAGCATGTTACGTTTCGGCCGTAAGAAGTGATAACGTCCTTCCGCAGGTCCAGGAAACTTGCGGAAATTCAAAATGACCCAATAGTGTTCATGTAGAAAATATCCCACTCTTGGTCAATGGTGAGGGATCTGCAGGAGGATAGGATGAGTAAGGGGAGCCACGTCAGGGATTCAGTGGCTGCTACACCTACATGGACGTAGTATGGCAAACCTTAATAGCGATGTGTGGTAAGCACCGGAAAACGATCTCTCAGTGGCAGGTTTGGTAAAGTGTATGGATGTACTAGAAATGAAAATTCAGCCATCCGAGAATCTAAAATGCTTGTTAGTCCTCGTGTCGGTAAGCAAAATCTTATCGTGCTCTGTCAGACAGCGGAAAGTAGACTCGCTGTTGTTAGTATAAAGTGGCATACGAATGCCCAACAGGGGCTGGCAGGCCGTGCGTCAAGCGCAGTTACTCGGATGTTCGTGTGACTGCAGACTGGATAAAAGGCCAGCGGCTTGCTCGGTCAGAATGCGGACTGCATAATGGCATGTCTCTACTCGAGTGGTTGCAAAACGGTGTGGCTTTGTGTTGCCTGTGGTTGCCCAGGACTTGCGGGCCATCAGGTAAGCCCTGAGGGCCTTTGCACCGTCTCTCAGAGAGAAGCACGTCCTCATCCTGACAGACAACACAGTGGCCATGGATTACCTCAACAAGCAGGGTAGCGTGCACTCTCAACCGCTCTGCACAGAGGCGATTCAGCTGTGGTTCTGGTTGAAAGAGAACCAGATCTCGGTCTCGGCAGTTCATCTGGCGGGGACAGAGAACACCTTGGCGGATCCTCGGAGCAGGCAGAGCACGGTCTCACACGAGTGGGAAGTGCGCCCGGAAGTCCGAGAGGTCTTCCCTCTCTGGGGTACCCCGGCAATGGATCTGTTCGCCACGGAGTACAACAGGAAGTGCAAACAGTTTTGCTCGAGGGAATTCCCAGTGAACAGTGCACTAGGGGACCTGTTTCTGGTAGATTGGACCTTCCATGTCCATTACGCTTTCCCTCCGATTTTCGTCATTCCTTGGGTTCTCAGGAGATTGAAGAGATTTTGAGCATCCATGATCCTGATTGCCCCGGAATGAGCGACGAGAACGTGGTACTACGATCTCCTGGATCTGGCCATCTGTCCGCCTCACCGGTTGCCTCGGCATCTGGATTTCCTCACCCAGTCAGAAGGAAAGGTGCTAACCTCAACCTACATGCGTGGCTCTTGAGAGGATGAGGTATGAAGACTGGGACCTCTCAGAGGAGATGCTCGAGGTACTGCTGGCTGCATGCAGACTTTCTACTAGATCTCTGTATGTGTGCAGGTGGGGAAGATTTGAGGCGCGGGGCAGGGAACGCGAGACTGACCCTATTGCTTTCCCACCACCATGGGGATGGAGTTGCCTCTGTCACTGGCCTCTTCAGGCCTTCAGGTTGTCACAGTGAAAGGGTATTTGGCGTCCTTTCTGTGTTTAAGAAATCCCCAGACCAAGGTTTGTTCTTCACCATTCCGGTCATGGCCTAGTTCCTGAAGGGCCTTCTCAACACGTTTCCACCAACCCCCTTTGTTGTCACAGATTTGGATCTTGATCTGGTTTTGACCTATTTGACGGAAGCTCCGTTTGAGCCTGTGCATTCCTGTTCCTTCTGACTGTTGTCCCTTAAAACAGCCTTTTTGGACGCAATCACATCTGCCAGGAGGGTTGGCGAACTGCAAGCCTTGGGCTGCAGACCCCCATTCTTGAAGTTTTTTCGCATCAAAGTTTCTCTGAAAGTCAGACCAGGATTTCTGCCTATGGTAATTTCAGAATTTAATCTGTCCCAGGCCATTGATTTACCTATCTTCTACCCTCCTCTGCATCCCTCGAAAGGAGGATGGAACTTTTCCATCACCTTGATCCCAAGAGGGTGTTGAGTTTCTATGTCAGCCATATGGCTGAGTTTAGGAAATCGGACCAGTTGTTTGTGGCTCATTCCTTGTCTAGGAAAGGTCTGCCTGTCTGTCAAAAAGCAAGCTCTATCACAGTGGGTAATACTGTGCATAGCCGAGTGTTACCAGTCTGCTGGCAAAGAGCTTCCAGCTGGTATCAGGGCCCACTCAGCCAGAGGGGTCTCGGTCTCTACAGCCCTCCAGAGAGGGTGCCGGTTCGGGATATTTGACGGACGGCCATTTGGTGGTTATTACATACCTTTACCAAACACTATGCCTTGGACGTTGCACGGGGAGCTGACGCTAGGTTTGGTAGGGTGGTTCTGCAGAATCAGCTGGTTTAAATCTTACTCCTACATCCCGTCCCCTTTCCGCCAAACTGCATGGGCATCCCTCGCTACGGATTGGAGACGGAACCTTTTTCAACAGAAAAAAAAGTCTTGCCTTTTAAATTTAGAGCCGCAAGGGGGCACGGCCCCGGAAACATGCGCTCCCCTTACTCTGACAACCAGCGCAACTGTTCAGTCCCCTTTTCTGCTTCGACAGGAATGGGCCGCTTTCACCAGTGCTCCTGGGTTTGGCTTTGACCTTGTAATACCATGCGCCCTTCCCCGGATACTTTCTTCTATCTTTAGTCTTTTGTTTTCTGGTCTTAATCAGGTACTCGGTCCTCTGGCCCCACGCTACTCCCCGGTGCATGTCGACTTCAGCAGGTGTCCAGCCTGCAAAGGGCTCTTCCCTGCGTCCAACTTCCACATGCTTTGCCTCCGTTGCCTTGGTGCCGATCACGGCTGGGAGGGTTGTACCACGTGTGACACGCTTACACCGCGCACTATGAAGAACAAGTTAGCTCAGTGGAGGGAACTCTTCGAGAAGTCGCCTCCAGGGGACTTGGAGGACTTGAAGGACTTTGTCAGGGACAAGTCAAGGCCCAAGGTAGGGGCTGCTTATTTCCATCGCACGGCGCAAGAGCGTCTCCTTCCCAAGGAAACACCTGAGCGGGCGGAACCTGTCCGGTTCTGTTGGGCAGAATCATATGCAGTACCCTTAGGGAACACTACATACAATTAAGACTACAAGTGATAGTACAATTTCACCTTTGGTACAAGCCTATACTACACAGTAAAGTGGTAGCGATGGCTGAGCAGCCAGACTTATCTCGAGAGCAAATGACAATAGTAGAAATTACACAAAGGACTAGAATTACTGTGACTCATATAAACACTGACTCAAGGTTTCTGGTTAAAAAATATAAGTACATTTATTTTTAAACCATCTGTTCACAAAACACTTCACTTCTATTAAAAAAAAACACATTTAAAATATACTACACACAACCAATTCCTCTTGTTTAGGTCAATTCAAGGTAAGTACATTATATTTTGACAGACCGGTGTTTCGAAAGACAGATGTTACCGGGGGTTAATACGCAATCACTTTTTGACATTAATGACAGTTCAGTCTTACGAAAATAAAGGGTACCCACGGGAAGAAATACACCCGAAGTCCAACACACTTAGCACAAAGAAGTAAAACAAGGGAATAGGGAATAACAATCGTAGGCAATATTTTTGTCAAAGCAAATAGAAACAGAGGACACTTTCTAAAAGGTAGATAAAAATCAATAGGCCTGCGCCAGTGTCAAATGTAACAGAAATCCTGTTCTCGAGGATCACATGATTAGAACAGTTCCCGATTAACGATTGCCAAGAGTACTTGGATATTGTCAAAGGGAAGCAAAAGTTATCAGAGGGAAGGAAGAAAGGACAAGCCTTTGGAAGGAGAAGGGGTCACCCCGATTCCTCAAGGTCGGACGGAGAGAACGACCAAATGGACACAGTACCTTATTCGTATGAAGCTGGTTCAACGGCAGTTGTTCCTGGTAGTTCCTGCAGACTCACGGTTCCTGAAGCTTCAGTCGTGGGGACAAGAAGGAGGACGTCTGAAGCGATCTGCACTACCCAGGGATGAAGCCAGCAGCAGCAAAGCAACAGTGAATAAAATGTGCGCTCCTTTAAAACAGGAGAGGGCTCTTCTGATGGTTACCCGGACCACTACAGCTGTGTGCACCGATTTCGACCCAGAAGAGGATTCTCTGGCTGTTGAAGGTGAGCTGGTTGATCTCACCAGGCTCAAGGGAAGAAGACTCCGGACTGGATCTTCTCTGTCGTTAAAGGCTAGGTAGCTCAGAACTGCAGCAGGGCTTCACCGGGATTCGGGAGTTGCTGCAGCCGTCTTCTTCTCTTTGTTTCTTGCAGTTCCAGTGGCGACTCTGACTTCCAGCCCATGAGTCCTGCCTTTTATGCCAAAATCCCCCATTCACACAGCCTGGCTGTCAATCACCAGGGGGGTTGTCCGGCCCGGACAACCACCTCAGCCAATTGACACAAAGTGCGACCTGGGTCTCCAAGGAGACCATGTGCATGGGGTTACTAAACCCCTCCCTCACATTCAGCCAACCTAGACACCCAGACGCCAAAGGAGGGCTTCTGGGCATAAGCACGCCAAAGGAAGGACGGCGAACAAAGAAGGCAAACCTGGTTTGGCGCGAAAAGTAAAACACAAGAAGGACTTCAACAAAAAGAAATGGCGACTAAACCCGACCGGAGCCAAAATAAAATGTATTTGGTCAAGCAGGTTTATGTTCGAGGCTAATACAATAGCCTAAAACAGTACCACATTTATATACTATAATTGCAGTAGAAAAGGTAGGGTAGAGACCACTGACACCAGCCAAGTCTTTATGTTAAGGGAGCGAAGCAAGGCTACAGGAGGCACAGACAAAAAGGGGTAGGAACTAACCCTTTCCAATACTCCATGTAAGATGGGGTGTACTGGGTCTGTAGTTAAAAGAGACTATGTAAAGTTAATCACAACTTTACATGTTTCTGGGGGACAGTATTCAGCCCCAGAAAAATTGAGTCAGGGGGAAGTCTCGAAGACAACCCAGTGTCACTGCACTGAACACACACAAAAAGTGGGGCTCATGGAGTGGTGTGGCTCCAGAGCCCAAGATCACACAAAAGTAAAAATACACATGGCAAAACACATGTAAGAGTGGGGAAAAAAGGCTCACACTCTTACCAGGTGGAAAGAAATAAACCCCAGAAATCCAGCAAAGCTGCTGAGGGATTCACTAGGTGAGGGAAATTAGCCATAAATGAGAATTCTCCCTAACAGGTTCTCGACCAGCACAGTTACCGGCCGCCAGGCCGAGGGCGTCATTAGAGCCTTCTGGGGACAGTGCTGACGGATCCCAAGGCTCTTTTACAGGGTGCGCACCCGAGGGGCTACGCCCTAGTACGGGACAGAAGTCCGAGGGGGCACCTGTATGCAGCACTACCGGAGATGTGCCGGAGGGTAACACGCCTACCAGGCCCCGTCCTGAGGTGCAGGGTGGGCCTTGTGCTCCACTGCAAAGAGTCCTGGAGGAGGCCGTGCCCAGTGAGGCAAGCACCACGACTATGGCATGTGGCACGCAGCCCGACAAAATGCCTGCCGCGCCAGCTAAAATGGCCTCTCGTCCGATACCGCCCATTGGTGCGGAGCAGGTGGGAGAAGGAGTTTCAAGGTGGGACTGGTCTCCACCAAGTAGGTGGCCTACAGCTTATCCATCAGCATCGCAGGGCAGATTTACCCTGCAACCGGCAAGACAGAATACGTACCGGCCCCAGCAGCCATCCGCTACCCCGTCAATATCACCTAACACCCCACCGGCCTATGAGGACAGGTTTCTTTAAAGGTTCCTAACGCTCATGAGATCTCCTCAGATGGGGGCCATCCTTCGGGATGTGATCAGGGACATGCTCTCTCCGGCCCCTCCGCCTGCACCGATAGTCATTCCTACTATGGCTCAGGCGCGGCAGGCCCCCATGCCGCCACTGCTGCCCTTTCCAGGACCATCAATTCCGGCTCCCCTGCCTCCCACAGTTAAAGCAGTTCCACACCAGCCTCCGCAGCAGCCACCGGCTCCAGTTCACCGACACGCTGTTCTCATCCAAGGCCTTCCATGAACGAGACTCTGGTTTGGCAGAATACTTGGGGCTTCCTCAACCCGAGGTCGAACAACCGGGGACGGAGGTCCTCACTCTACGCCCCAAGGTTAGAACGGGGATCCCGATGCAAAATGATGTTGTCGCCTTGGCCAAAAAGGGATGGCTTAACTCCATTCGGCTCAGCGCCAAGTATAGGCAATTGGAGGGGGATCCACTCTTGCTGTCGACACACCCTCAGCTGCACTCTTCGTTGATCACTGCGGCGTCACTCTATTCCAAGCCTCAGTCGTCCTTGGCCACCTCGTCCTCGGCGCTTCTAGATAAGGAGGAGAAGATCTAGGAGGCTTACGGAAAGAAGGTTTATTCCAACACCTCACTGCACCTTGGTCAATCTAAAGCAGACGCCATGCTGATAGCCATTAACCAGAGGCTTTGGCAGGAAATGGCTGACTTCCTCCCAGAGCTTCCAGTGTAGAGCCAAGCATGTTTCAAAACGGGCCTGGCAGAAGCTAAATTGGTGGCTCAGGACAACATGTAGTCCACCGTTGCGCACACTGACACCTCAGGCCGTGCCATTTGCATTGCCACGGACATGAGAAGGAGTGCAACCCGGACGTCCAGGAGCACATAATGGCCCTGCCATTCGCGGGTGACTACCTTTTTCATTCCACCACCAGTGAGGAGCTAGCTAAAAAGAAAAACAGTTCCCAAACTGCGAAGTGTTTATCCTCACGAAGGCCATGCCCAAGGCATACACCCAGTCGCTGCAAAGCTCCGACTATGGGTGGGCTTTCGGCAGGTTCCGAGGCTTCCAAGAACGTAGGTCGAGACAGCCTGACCGTTCTGAGTCAGCACCGGCGCAAACAGCAGAAGGGGGGAGGAGCAAGGGCTTTGTTAGTCCCCCTCCTACACACCAGCCTCAGAGTGAAAGAAGGCATGACGCGGCCCTTCGGGTCCACGTGTCTCTGGTGGGGGGCAGGCTTGCCCTTCACGTGCAGTCTTGGCATCAGAAGTTTGCGGATCCCTGGATCCTAGTGTCCACGGTTTACAATTCAAGATGGTTACACCAGCTCTTATTGCGGAGACACTGTGCAGGGGAGACTGGATCTGAAGGACGCCTATCTACACGTCACAATTTGGCAGCCTCATTGCTCCTTTCTGCGGTTCAGGATCATGGGCTTCCATTTCCAGTACAAGGTTCTACCCTTCAGCTTCAACTCAGCCACCAGGGTCGTTACTAGACTTATGAATGCAGTGGCAGCCCTTCTCAGGGCCCAGGGTCGCCATGTCTACCTGTAGCTGGACGGACGACTGCCTCGTCAGGACGAGATCCCTGGAGGTGGTGCTCCACACTTCCTCCGCCCTTATGATCACACTCCACAAACTGGGATTTTCAGTTAACCTCAAGGACTCTCAGCTGCAGCCTACACAGAGCCTGACTTTTCTGGGCATCATCTGGTGCACAAGCTCCGAGATTGTTTTCCCCCTTGGAGGACAAGATCACGGCCATCAAGAGGGCCACAGGTAATTTTCTCAGCAGAGAGGTGATTTCAGCCTGGTGGTACCAGCATCTATTGGGTATCATGGCAGCGTTCCTACTGGCTGTACCTGACACGAGACTCAAGATGAGGAGATTACAGCTGCACTTCGCAGCCTCATGGAATCCGGAACGGGGCTCCCAAGCAGAGCTTGTCAGCATTCCTCCCTTTCTCCACCAGGACCTTGTCTGGTGGTCCACGGACTGCAACCTGCGGACGGCAAGCCATCCGGCAGGAAGCAAATCCTTTGAAGGCTGGGGCGCTACCCTGGACAGCCGCAGCGTCCATAGAGTCTGGTCCCTCCAGGAGCAGGAGACCCATATCAACTGGCTGGAACTGATAGCTATCTAGCTCGGTCTCAAGGCCTTCCTGCCGCTTATCTGCGGCAAGGTGGCCCTCATTCAAACTGACAACTCCACCATCATGTAGCACATCAACAAGCAGGGTGGCACCATGTGCCCCCCTCTGTGCAGTCTAGCTGTCGGCATGTGGGAGTGAGCCCTGGAGAACATCCTCTACTTGACTGCAATCCTCCTCCCGGGGGAGTCCAACCTGGAGGTGGACAGGTTCAGCATACTGGGAGCAGACAATTACGAATGGCAATTTGTTATGTTGTATGTATTTATTGAGCGTGCGCTAGAGAGAGTAAGAATGATCAGGTCCTGCTAGGGATTTTCAGCAAATGGGGGCATCCTCAGGTGGATCTCTTTGCCACCTGGTTCAACTGGAAGTGCTCGCAGTTCGCAACTTGGCAGGGGCAGGATCCTGGCACCCTGGGCGACACGTTCCAGATACAGTGGAACAGCATGACAGCATATGCATTTCCTCCCACTCCCCTGGTCCACAGGGTGATCTGCAAGATAAGAGAATCGTATCACCTCAGTATCGTTCTGATAGCTCCTTGATGGCCGGCGAGACCATGGTTCTCGGCGCTGCTCAGCCTTTCGGACAGGCCTCCCGTTCACCTGCCACTGGGCCCAACTCACCTTCTATCGCAGCGGGGGAGGGGGCAGGCTCATCCACCCCGCCCCACAGAAGTTAGCCCTCGCAGCATGCTTCCTGAGCAGGTCACGCTAAAAGATCTGGGGCTAACCTAGACCTCATTAAGGGCGCTAGGAGCAATGCTACCAGGAGCCAGTACAAAAGTAAATGGATTAGGTTCTGTCACTGGGTGAACTCTAAGGAGATTGACCTGCTTGCTTGCACGTTGAATGACGTTCTATCCTTCTCTGCACACCTTGCACACTCAGGGGTGCAAATAGAGACATGCCGCACTTACCTCGCGGCCATAGGAGCATACCGGAACTCGGAGGAAGAAGTCTTCTCTTCATCCAACCCGGTGGTTAAGCGACTTCTGGCGGGCCTCACCAGGCTCTACCAGCCCATCAAGAAACCACACCCTGTGTAGGACCTCAAAGTAGTGTTGGGCGCCCTGACGCACAAACCTTTCGAACCCATGGCGTCCACGGACATCGGGCTGGTCACCATTAAAACAGCTCTCTTGGTGGGTTTTACGTCCGCACACAGAGTTAGCGAGATACAGGCACTAGTGGCTTTAGAACCATACACTACCTTTCACAGAGATAAGGTGGTCCTGAGTACGCATTCAGCGTTCTGGCCTAAAGTAGTCTCTTCTCTCGAATCTAAACGAGGAGATAGTCTTACCAACGTTCTTTGTGGATCCTAAGGACAATGCTGTCAGGCACGCTTGAAATTTTATCTGGACAGGACCAAGAGCTTCCGCAAGTCGGATGCTCTCTTTGTCACCTTCGGGGGGGGTCAAGGCCGGGTTATCAGGCTTCCAAGGCCTCTATAGCAAGGTGGATGGTTTCGGCCAAAAAGGAGGACTATGAGGGGCAGCACAAACCGGTTCCAGCTAACATGCATGCCCACGCAGGGCCAAGGCCACGGCAGTCAGATTCTAGAGACCCGTCCCATGGCAGGTCATCAGCAGGGCGGCCATGTGGGCCTCTCCTTCGGCCTTTTGCAAGCACTACTGTCTGGATGCCGGCTCTAGGTCAGACGCGGCTTTCGGACAGGCAGTATTAAGGAACTTGTTTTCTTAAGGAACTTGTTTTCTTAAGGAGGGTCACCTTTCCACCCTGGGGCTACATTCAGTTGTAATCGCCCATGTCAGTATGGAGGAAAGGGGACGGGACGTAGGAGTAATTATAAGTTACTCACCGTAGTGACTAACGTATTCCTAGTCCATAATCCCCTTTTCTCCATACGTCCCACCATCCTCCCCCCTAATATAACTGGTGTTATTAGGCAATGATAATATTGTCGACGTGTCAATGAGGACTGAGGACAGGGTGGAGTCAGGGGAGCCCATTCTCCCTGGGCCATGCCTCTAAATTTAAAGGGGAGGTTTTTTCTGGTGAAAAAGGTTCCGTCTCCTGTCCGTAGCGAGGGACGCCCATGCAGTATGGAGGAAATCTGCAGGAGAATAGCAATCCATTGAAGGAGAAATTACCTTACTGTAATGTTCTTTCTATGGATTCTTCTCCAGCAGATTCCTCAAAGAACGCTCCCATCCTTCCCCGCTCTGGGTGGTTGCTTCTGTCCAAGTGAGGTGGCATCTGGTATGGCTCTGGGATGACCGTTTTCGGTGTAAGAAATATGTTTTTCTTTACACATTGTGATGAGGTCTCCCTGTTGTGTGTACCCTTGTCAATGTCATAATGGCTAGTTTGCCTTCTCCTGTAGGTTTTCTTCTGCAATGTTCAATCGCAAGGGGAAAAGTTACAGGAACTGCGGTGTGGGGTGTAGTGATGCGTTATTTGTACACCTGATGTCCCGTCCAGAATCGACGGTCGAACATCTACCTGGAGGGTTTTTTTGCAGCGTTCATTCGCAAGGGAAAGGTTACAGGAACTGAGGTGTGGGGTGTAGTGATGCAGTATATGTACAACCCCCAATGTCAAGTCCGGAGACGACGATCGAGCACCGATTCAAGGCGGATCAACGACAGAGTCGAGGTCCACTACGCCCCTTGTCGAAGTATTTTCTGAGCAGCTGAAGCTGGAAGGGGAAAGCTATCTGATGAGGAATCTGCAGGAGAAGAATCCATAAAAAGAACATTATGGTAAGTAATTTCTCCTTTCCAAGCTTGGCTGGTGTTGCTGGACCTTCAGGACGCCTATTTCCATGTGCCTATCCACAGGAAGCACAGGCGTTGCCTGAGGTTCGTCAATGGGGATGCACATTACAAGTTCCTACTGTTCCCAATTGGCTTGAGCTCAGCATCCAGGGTTTTTAACCAAACTGATGGCTGTAGTAGCGGCCCATTTCAGGAGCGCCGTTGTTCGTTTTGCCATACTTGTACGATTGACTGCTCAGGGCTCGTTCGCCAGAACAAGATTCGAGGCATCTCCAGGACACTTGTTCACTGGTGCATAACTTGGGGTTCAACCTGAACTTGCAGAATCTGAGATATCGCCATCAGAGAGGCTCCAATTCATTGGAGCGGTCTTGGACACCAGGGAAGTGAAGGCTTTTCCTCCTGATGATAGTCACCAACGTCGCTCAGATGGTCAGTCTTTTCTGAATTTCAGCAGTCTACCGGCTTCCGCTTTCCTGCACCTGCAGGGCCTTATGGCATCATGTATTCTGCTGGTGCTGCAGGCGAGACTCCGAATGAGATCCCTGTAGTGGCTTTTCAGGAGCTAGTGGTCGCAGTTTTTCCGCGAGATGTCGGATGTGCTCCAAGTGTCGAGGTCTGTGGCAAATGGCTTGAGTTGGTTGAGCGACAGAATGAACATGTTGGCTGGTGAATCTCTCTGGGCACCAAGGCGGCCGGAGGCGCAGCTAGGCTACCTTGCCCTTCCTCACGTGAGTAGGTGGGTTCAAGCTACGGAAATTACTGATATTATCACTTGTAAGCACAAATGGTCAGAAAGATAAAAACAATTCATACAAAATGTTCTATATATAAAAAGACGTATACATAATTAATCACAAAAAAGACCTGAACATCAATATCTGTGCATGAACAGCTGCTGGAGATGGCTGTGCTAAAACATAAACCTATTACATGAGCATACCAATTACTGCACATGATTCCTACAGCTACGTATTGTGTTTCTGGCTAGTGGGAAGGCTGTATCTTTCATCAGATCACAAATGTATTGGTCCCAAAAAGCCTTCCTCAGGACACCCAACTCGAAATCAATGCGGATTGGATTCCCCACTTTTGAAGATCAATTCCAGTTAGTCACTGAAACATAAACATAACCCATTGTTTTAAAACCCCGACCCTTGGAGGTTAAAATGTATTTAAAAACCCACACCCATAACCATAGCTAGCCACCAACCTTCTGTTTCTTCTACGTGTCTTGAGCAAATCACTTCTTAACACCACAACAAACTTGGGTATTCAGTCTTTCATTTGTAAAAAAATGAAACAAGGAGGTATTACTCTCTTACTGATGTGATTATTACTAAACCAGCAGTGTTGTATACATTCAGAAAAATACCTTGCTATTGGTGATGTCTAGTAACGAGACCAAATACTATCCAGGTTCTTTACACCTGCTAATGGATCCTGTTATTCTCCTTATTTGTACCCTGTATGTGTTGTCTCATACGCAACCGTGATTTCAGCATCTGTATAAAATTAATCATATATCACTCATTGTCAAGTCCTAGCATGTGATTCAGTCCTTTAATTAAGGAGACAAACAAAATTTTTCCTAATGCCGGTGTCCATTCATTCCATAAAATGAGGTGGCGAGTCCAAGTGTACCGTGCCTAAGCACAAATCCCCTATGAGGGTTGTGCTTCTAAATGCTATACTAGGCTGTTCAGCAAAAATCAACTCTTTCCTGCTTATTTTTTCCAGTAATCTCTAACTTCGGGGATTGATTGTGTATGTCACGTACATGCCTAAAAAACATTGTGATGCATGCTGGAGGATACACTCCGGCGGCATGGCTCTCTGCGTCCTGCTTGCGAGTAATCTTGAACCGAAAGGACTTCCATATTATAATTACGTTACGTCCTCAGTACGTACTAATAACGTTGGTCGCCGTCTTGGATTGGGACACAGCATTACTCCAAACAAGTCGTATGTTACTACTGCATTCCTTTCGAAGCTCTGAGTGCGAAATGTGTGAATTGATGGTGCCTTGTACCCTCTTATCTGAATATATTAATAGTGTAATGGCAATCCATTTAACTATTTCAGGCAACCCTTTTGCATCATTAGGCACATCCTTCTGCAGCGTTGAAATAGACAAACTCCCTCTATGTTAAGGGCCCACCAGGTATTTGTACTCGTCCTCAAACTCCCATAACTAATGCGGTTTTCTAACAGTGTAAAATGAACCAGCATTTACCTGCAGATTCTGTTCTTAGCACTAGCCTTTCAACACTTGTTTTCTTTACAAAATGATACGTTCTATGCCTCTTAGGCTACTATGTCTAAAATTGTTCCAACCCAAATAGTCAGAGGGTTTATCCAAAGGGGAGTCCATTCACTATAAAAAATCTTCCAAAACGTCTGCCTGACCCTCTTTGGTCATGCATTATATTTTCTTAAGATCTCATTCCTTGCCAGTCGCAAGCTGGGTAGAAGTATTGTCACGCTATTGGCCAGAGATTACACAGCTGATGGCGCTTAAGCATTGTGAGGAAAGGTTGCACTTTGTGGATTTCCCAGGTCCCTCATCCTCATCTCTTCATCAAAAGGTGCCCCCAAAAATATTTTGGAAGTTCAGAAGTTGTTGCTTTTGTATGCAAAAGCAGAGATTCCAAAGTGCTCAGGGATTTTAATCCTATTACTTCATTCTTCTGCAAGAAATCTGGAGTATAGGGAATGTATTGTTCCTGAAGCGTTTTGCCCTGGTAGGAACTTTTTATATGGTAGCTTCCTTTTATCCTAGAGTCTGTTAAGTGGTTCTAGATTTTCATAATGCTTATTCCACATCCCTTTAAAAGAACATTGTGGATTTTCTGAGTTCACCATTGCAGAACTTCACTTCATGTATCTTCCTTCAAAGCCTCAATGTTTCCTGATTATATTCACCATAGTTCTTTCTGTAGTTGCTGCTCATTTTAGGCTTACCACCTAAATAACTGGCTAATCCAAACTCCTTGCAGACATCTTTTCCTATTAAGTAATATAACATGGAGTGGTCTTGCAACGTGAGTGCCTTTCTACTTCTGCATGTTGGGGAAGAATGTTTTGTAGTTTGTACTATGAAAGTGAGAGCCCAAGATCTACAACAATTTAGATATGGTTAGCTGCTATTGTGGGGGAAGCTGATGGGGCTACGAGGAAAAGCTTAGTTGTATCTCGATTAATATTCATGTGGATATATTGTAACAGTCGGAAATTCGTTACATTCTGTGTTCGTTGTGAAGGGTCTGATCCAATGGAGTCAGTTTTGCAATTACTGATGCAATTTTACATATAATTAAGAGGGGTCACTTTTGATCCAAGTGGGTCTGTTTTCCAGTAGTCTTTGTTGGTGAATTGTGTGTGGGTTCCTAGTAATTTCCTATAATTCGTGTTCAAAAAACCTGTACTACAAAGGAGTTCTATCTAACCACTGTGTAGAGATTCCGTTTTGACAGAACATTTCTAAAAACATTTTTGGTTGTGATTGTTCATCCCCCAGAAGGAACTAGTGCCATTGAAGAAATGATAATGTACCATTTGCAGTATTCAAAAGGTGTGAGATCAAATTTCAGCTGTCCAGTTAGAATAACCGGAATCAGGATCTTTAGAACAAATACCAAGCCGGAAGTATGAAGAACAGAAAGCTATGGACAGTTATATGTATCATGTAGATAATATTTCATACATTGGTCTAACCGAATGATGACTTCTCCCTGCGTCTCCTTCAAATATGGGCAGTAAAGGCTGGCAAGATGGAGGATACAAGGTGAAACAGAGATGGAGTGGGATTTGAAAGAGTAGTGACTGAGGTAAGAAAATGCATCTGAGCGCTTACAATTAGAATACCCCCTCCTTTATGTCGACAAATGATTAAAATGGTATTGAGAAAGATCCACCTCCTCCCACCCCCACTCATTTCGTAAAGAGACAGAGGAAATAAATGGAGAGAGAGAGAGAGAGAGAGAGAGAGACTTCGAGAGAGAGAGAGAGAGAGAGATCGATCTTTTACCACGGGCTGAGACAGTATGTGACGTACTTTATAGTGTAATGGGTCTGGAAAGCTCCAGGCACAATTCTAAAAGATATAATTGGAGAAGTGAAAGACAAAGGAACATGTGACACCTAAGGATCTAAAGCTAAATCTGGAAATGAGAATCCAACAGACATAGAGGAAATCTAGAAAACGTAATTACCAGACCAAAGGTGGAAGCGAAGAACGATCACTTAATGTGACATTGAGCCTTTAGCCATTACTTCTTGGATTCCAATTCTTACACTTCAACTTTGCATCTCAGAATATTGTTTCAGATTTGATTTGCTTCCATTTATTCCTAATGTCACATTTTGCTCCAATATTCCTGCTGCTAGAATTTTAATTTACCCCTTGCATTGGCCTGGCGTTGACTTTTGATCTTTAGGTTAGCGTTCTTCGAGTCTATGTGATTTTCCTGTGGCAAGAAATACCGAAAATACTGATTGATTTTTGTTCCTTCATTTTTTACATTTTATTGCATTTTTGTATGCGGGGGAGACCCTCCAAGGGCCCCCTCATACTTTATCCATTAAATAAATTACTACCTTAACCCACCCCCCACATATATAGTGCCAAAAATGTTTTTAAAAAATCAGTATTTTAGGTATTTCTTACTCCGGTATTTTTTGCCGCAATAAAATCACTGGATAACATGGTTAAAGTTGAGAATAAAAATATATAGATCAAATGTCAAACCTAATAAATTAAAACAAAGGAGCAAAGGTAAAGGCTAAAAATGTATGCATATGTGAATGGAAAGTCTAAAAACATATTGTCATATAGCCCCCATGGACTTTGAGCAGTAACACCCGGACAGAACTGCCTTCAGTATACAGTTGTTAGGAAAGAATTACATTTTGTGGAGTTCTTGCTTTTCACATCCCCCTCAACTTTCTACCAGCTTCCTTCTGCAATGAAAGGAACTTCTACTGAAGTACCCCTGTCACTGCACCCCTTTTTCTGGGGTTCTGTCTTTAGTAGCTCATATGACTAAAAGGGCAGGGGTGTTTTTTTAAACTTTGCATTTCAGTCTCAGGTTGATTCTATCACCCTGAAAGTGTGTTGTGGAGTAGGCAGGTGGCAGCTATGATTTCGTTTTGTCTACACCAGGCTTGTTGCTACTTTCACCTCATAAGTAGCCCAATGCACCTAAATAGCAGCTTTTGTGCTACTAAATACCTCTTTCTGGACATATTGTTTTGTGGCCTTTTTGTTTGTTTGGGGGGGGCAATGAGGTATGACAGAAATGCCGGTTTTGCCAACATGGGATCATCCAGAGCCAACCAAGGCACGCTTGATTGTGGTTTAAAATGGTCTAGGAAGGTTAGGGTCACCCAGACTTCCCAGTCTACATCCAGTGTGGCAGTGCCTGTGGGTATCGAAGTTTTTAGGGTTCCACCTTGATTGACTGGCTGCCAAAAACTTTGCATGGAGTGGTATTGGTGAGCTGGCTTTTGCCAGCCTCTAAGCGTTTGTGTTATCAGTGGGAAGACTCTGTGCCTACCTCAAACCCATTCTTGATCCTTACCTGAAATCAGCTTTGAAGAAGGGCTGCAGCTGAATGCCCTGGTTTGATCATACTGACTGGAATCTGCCTTGTTTTTTGCTGTGCATTCCATCTCTCTCTCTGTCTCTGCTTGTGGAATCCCATTTAGGGCTCTTCTTTTTTCCATCCTCACAACTGGCTGTACTATCCAGTCTTTCTACTCTTCCATAGCGGGATCTCTGGTAACATCATCCTTTGGGCAAAAATGCCTAAAATGGGTTTAGAAATCAGAGAAGCTTGCTTCTACTCGGCCTCAACTAAGTTGCTGAGCATCTAGGGACGCTTCTAACCATTGCCTTTGATGTGGGACTGTTTTCTCGCTGACTGACTGTACCCTCTGCTTTTCTGGGCTGGCCTGTGTACCTTTTGGTGTCTCCTTTGTTGGCTTCCTTGTCTGGGTCCTTGCTCAGTCATGGGTTAGAATGACACCTACCTGGAGCCCCCAAATGCTGCTAGCTAAACACAAACCTGTACTCACCTGTGCACCTGCCATGCCTGGATGAAATTCTGAGCAGCCAGTACTAGGAGTGCCTATCCCCTGTCCTGGGGATGCTGATCACATATTTTGCTTTATTTGCAGGGCACCACTGGGTCTGGTAGTAGTGGAGTTTTGAAGCTCACACACCCAGACCTCTTCCATCGTTGATCTTGATAGTCTGGAGTGCTCCTTGTGCTATCACTACAACCAGGTAGGTAGTGTGAGGGGGCAGAAATGTGAGACAGACACAAAGGTACCGTTTTCTTAGTTTGCCATTTATTCAAATTAAAAGGGGTCAGAGAAATCTTTCCCAATGCTCGCAGGGATTTCCCTACCTAGCAAACTTCAGTGACAACTCCTGCGCAACGTTAGCAGACTGTAATTCATTTCTGCTCCGGAGCTCTGCCAGCTCCGTAGGGTCACGGTGTCCTCCCACACTATGAAGCAGCTCATGTCTGGTTGTGAGCACGTCCCCCAACCAGCTGGGCTTCTTCTTCCCCCACCATCCATAACACTGCTTCTTGCTGGTGTCCTTCGTTCTCCTTCTCTGGCAATCTCGAGACTTTGGATTGCTTCTGCCTCTGCTACTACTTCGCCATCTCTCCCCAGTTGCAACTCATTTTGGGATTTAAATGTCCCGCTCAAGTGCCTTGCCTGATAACAACTAGACCGCACATTTGGCTGAATTACACTTCTAAGCCTAATTAATTCTGAATTCCTCTTCCTCGTCCCTTGAAGTCCATAATGGATTGCATAGCAGTTTCATCAATTTGTTCAATTTTGCAGTAGGCCAGCAATGCTTCTGGGGGAGCAGGGGAATCATGAATGTAAAAGCTCACCAATTTCCCCCGGCATGTGTCAACCCCAACCATGGGATTCTCGCACATAATACCACCCCCAATGTCGGGATCAGGTAGCGGCTGCCTTTTCTTGGCTACATGAGAGGAGGCCCCTACCGGTTCTCAGTGATGATCTCACTAGACTCCTCACAGTAGGTAGAAATCGTATAAAGTGCGTCAACTCCAGTCCAGAGAGGCATTGAGGCACTAATATCTCAACCTAACTCAGATTTCACCTTCAAAAAGGTAATCATTACTCTGGAACAGCTTTTGTTGGCCTTCTGGTTCTTGAACCTTGAGCTGCATCTTTTCAGGAAAGGTCCTTCAGATGCTCCAGTGGGCCTATTGCCTCTCCTGTGCATGTGTGGGATAAAAGGGTATTAGCATACTTGATCGAAAAACATTTGACCTTTTCGATTTGACCGATTTTATTTATTTTGTTATTGTTTTTTTTTTTATCAAATTAAATAAATATATGGGGAGGGGTAAGGAAATAGGTTAAGGTGGGGGCGGGGGTGGATATATGGTGCGGGGTCCCCTACCTCATTTTCGTCCCCAAAACCCCCCAAAAAATAAGTCAAATTGGAAAAGGTCAAATATTTTCGACCAAGTAGACCTAAACCAGTAAAAGAACGTGCATACATTTTCCTTTCACCATAACCACAGTTGGCCTACTGGGCTTGTCCTATTGATCCCTATCTAGAAAGCCTTTAGAAAACGTGTACCTCCTTTATATGAATTTAATAAATATAATCAACCTACACACGTGTATGTTTCTCTAGCCCCCCCCTTTTGACCCTGGATTTTTCCAGCACATAAACTGTCATTTTAGGCGGTACTAGTGATTTAGTATTCATTTCAGATTCCTCATCTTGATAGATCATTCCCTCAGTGCCAGCTACACAGAAAATTTCGATAAGGGGCATAATGCTGCTCGATGTCTCTCGATCACTGCATGCCTCGACCGAGCCACTCCTAGACTTTGGACGTGATGTTGGTAGTACATATAGTCACTACGCCCCCATACCTCAGTTTATTTTTTCTGCATGCTCAGTACGCATTTGGGAACATGCTTCCACAGAAATGTTCAATACAAAGGTTTTTCTGCGCCAACATGTCACTAGCCATCTGGTTTAATCGCTGCAAGGACTGCAGCTCCAAAGTAGCCATCACAGACCTCCGCACAATATCTGTGCACAGTGCCTCTGGGTGGAGCATGACATTGTGTAATGCGGCTCCTGTCAGCACATGAAACCAAAAGCTCTCGTGGAGTGTTGGGCAGAAACCTGTGCAGTTGCCTCTGGGACCACTGCAAAAGATTCAAGACTACAGGTGTTTGGTAGTAAACCCACTTGGTAGCAGTCTGTACCACACAGATTCACTTGGTAGATGTGGCTGAGCAGTCAGACTTCCCTCAAGAAGAGTTAGGCAGTATACAGAGTATTCACAATAGGTCAAAAGAACATAGTAGAACAAGTAAACACTGACCAGGGCTTGGTGTAAAAGAGATATTATTAAAACCACATCTAGTAAAACACACAGGCACTAATTTTAAGCAGTTCAAAAACACGGTCACTAAAAGATATACACTCCCTTAAAAGAATATTAGACAATTCTTAAGTAAAGCCCCACTTATTTTCAGACAGCGGTGAGCGCTTAACGCAGATGGCACACTAATAATTCGTTTTAAAAAGGGAGCAAAAAGCAGAATATAATTTGAAACAGATCCCAACACTTTCACAAGAACACAACAAGAGAGGAAGGCAAGTAAAACCGTGAAGTTAGAGTTCAGAAGGCTGGATCCACTTTAAGAGGATCAGAATGAAATGTGTCCAAGGTCACAAAAGTGACCTTGGACACATTTTTGAAGTGCACAAAAAGTCTTGCAAAGGTTCAGAAAGAGTTGAACCAAAGAAAGGGACCAGTTAGAGGGTCAAGGCGGCCAGCCCAGTCCAGAAGGTTAAGGGATGATTATTACCTTGTAGCAATCTTTAGAAAGGGAGGCCTGGCGGACACGGTACCTTAAAGTGGTGAGAATACTCCAGCGGGGGCAGTTGTTCCTGGCAGCGGATGCAAGTCGGTGCTTCGTCCGGGGGAAGAGAGGGTCTCGTCGGGGAGGAAGACAGGAGTCCGTTACACTGCCAGGGAAGAAACCAGCCGCAAAGTTCTCAGGTAAAAGGAGCGGTCCTTTTATTCGCGGTCCAGTGGTAAGTGGCTATCCGGTTGCCGGGGTGCTTGGCACGGGCAATTCGACCACAAGACGTCCTGGATGTGAGAAAAAGAAGGTAAACTGGTTGTGCCCACCAGTCAGGGGAAGAAGCCTCTCCAGCCGGGAGATCTTCTCTGTCGTCGGGAAGTGGTGAGTCGGTTCCGCAGGGTTCCACCGGTGGTGTTGTCATGGTAGGTCGGCTCAGCTTCTCCCTCGTCGGATTCTCAGGTCCTGTGGCGACTTCTGAAGTTCCAGTCCCCAAAGCCCTGCTTTTATGCAGCACACCCCCATTCACTCAGCCTAGCTGTCAATCAAACATGCTAAGTGGTGAGCCGGCCGGCTCACCACTTGGGCCAATCACACAAGAGTGCGACTTGAGTTACCAAGGTAATTTAGTCCAGGGTGCCTAAACCCCCTCCCACACCCCCTGTGGTACCCAGACAGAGTGGCACACTTTTGGAGGCTTCTGTGGAGAAGCCCGCCAAAAAGTGGAACAAAGGGCTCGACTTGGGTTGGAGTCACAGAAGAGAACACAAACACCATTTTAGAATCGAGCCCTGGCAAAAAATACCAACCGGCGAATTAATATTAAATAAATAAACCGGCGGTATGTTCGAGGCTATGAGAATTAAATAATTAAAGTTGGTAGCCTCGAACAATGGGAAAATCCCATAGGGATATATTTGTGGTCGAATATAAAAAGTAGTATCCACTGCCACCAGCCAAAACTCGATCAGGGGGGACGGAGACGTGCCCCCTCGACTAACAGACCCTGGGGCAATCGAATTACCCCGACCGTCCACAATATGATGGTTTGTACCAGTTTCTGTTAATAATTTGCGACTAGTAAAGCCAATGGTGACTTTACATGGCCTGGGAGACAGTAGTCAGTCCCAGGGTATGGAGTCTATGGTGGGGTGTCACTATGACACCCCTGTGTCACTGCACGGAGGGTGCTGTGTAACACACATAGTAAAAACACATGAGACCCTATGGCGTAAAGGACCCCATAGCCCATAAAACACATAAACAGTCAAAGGAACACCATAAATCATGTCCAAGAGTGGGAGAAAAAGAGTCTCACTCTTGGTAGGAGAAAAAAACAAACTCCAGAAATCCAGCAAAGCTGCTGGGGGACTCGCTAGGTTAGGAAATTCAGCCTAAAGAGAGAATTCTCCCTAACATGGAGCATCCAGCGAAGTTAACGGTTATGATGCCCTTTTCGAAACCCTAGCCCTAATTGGCCACCAAATCTTTGGGTGCCCACAAAAAAGGACCTATGTCTGAGGAAAAAGTAACACGGTCTTGGCCAGAGAGCAAAGTAGAGATCTTGATCCTGAAAAAAAAGAGACCACTCGTCCTCCCATGAAAAGAAAAGTAAGCGCAAGCCTAGATGTGACTCTGACTCTTCAGAGGAAAGATGTAAGTCGTACCCGCATAAGGGGGCCCAGAAGGAGTAGTGGGAAGAATTTAAGCAGCCGATGCAAAAGTCTTTGAGAAAGGGTGGCAGGTACCGCTCAGGCCTCGTTGCCACAGGCAGCTTTAACATCTTTTGCGCCTGGAGATTACGGCGCCAGGGTGCAGAAGCCGTGTCTGTAGGGAAGGCATGGCATCACAAGTATGACACTGACACAATGGGTGACTGACAGCTAGGCTGGAATGAATGGGAGAGAACTGAATAAAAGGCAAGGCTTTTGTCTTGGAAGGCAGAGTAGACCACTGGACGAAGGAACCAAAGAAGAATTTGAAAAGGACGCCTTCTGCAACTCCTGGACCGTTGGTTTGCCCATTGAAGGCCTGCTGCTGTGCTGAAGCTCTTAACTTCGTATCGACAGAGAAGCCCCTGCGCGGACAACTTCACCCCATGAGTTGGTGGGACCAATCGACTCCAAAGTAAGCCACCTGGACATTCTTCTCGGAGCTGGTTGAATTTCCAGAGAGTTGCTGCTGGAAACCAAATTGCCAGGGAGAGGAACACCACATTGTGTGCGTTGCTTTTAAGTTGGCAAGAGCTCCAGGAAGATCCTCCGGACTCCCAGGAAGCAGGACTAACCGAGCCTGAGCCCCCTCAACAGAGTGCGGGACCCCAGAAGCAAGCAAAGTCCATCTCGACAGCCAGAAACTGCAATGTTGCTATTTGCAGTAGTCCAAAGGAGCTGAAACACAAAGTGCCACTTTTTGGAAAGATTGCTGGTTGCGAGCGGTGACCGTCCCATTGCAGTGCAGGAGTCCCCAGAAGTCCTCCCTCTTGTCCCCACGACTGGGGCTCAGGAACAGTGAGTTCTGCAGATCTGCACAGGAACAGAAGTCATCCGCTGCACTTTTTCTTCAAATGCAAAGGTACTGTAAAGTCTGAGAGAATTTACCTCTTATTGTAGAGTTGCTTGCATCTTCTACTACTCACAAGTCTAAACAGCTTGTGGCCCTACATTTGATTCTTCTTTTCTTCAAAGACTTCTAAAACATTGTGCAAAGACTTTTCTACTTAACCTACCAGAAGTGCTTCATCCTATAAAAGACTTTTGTCCATTGACTTTGGCTTAGACTGTTTGACGGAATGACTCTGCTTGGGGGATACAAAAGTATTTGCCTGCTTAAAATATTTGTGGTCTCTTGTTATTCTAATAACCTTTACCTTTTACCAACTCCTAACAGTATTCTGAATGCAAACAGTAAGATATTCATGTCCCCAGCACCCTAGCTATTGAAGTCACCTGATTGTGTAGGTTGTCTTTGTGGGCCATCCCAAAAGGGTATTTACTGATTTCGAAACTAAGAGTGTACAGTATTGAATTGTATTTGTGTGTTACTTTTTATATTGCTCCCTTCTGAAGAAGGCTTATTCTAACTGACTGATAAATACATTAATAATTGTTTATTCAAGAAACCTTGTGTGTAAGAGTTTTTGAATCTTGTCACTGTGAATCACTGTGTAACTCCCCTACAGCTCACATTGACACCTCTTGAGATAAGCATGGCTGCTCAACACGCTACCAAAACTGTGTAGTACAAGCTTATACCAAAGGTTGGGTTTCCTATACCTGTAGTCAGAGTTGTGTGTAGTGCACCCAAAGTGTACTGCATACATACTTTGCCTAACATTCTACTATGCTGCCGTAGTCTGCGCTCACATGCATCCACTCTTTTCGTAGGATGGAACTTCTTCAAACAGACGGCTGCCACTTGTGTCACTTGGGATGGTGCAACAAACGGGTCAAGTTCTGTCCTAAATCGTCAAGGCCTGGAAACAAGATCTTTTTGCATAGCATGGCTTTGGTCTTTACTATTCCTTGATGAATCTTGTGTGCCATGCCTACCACCTTTTGCAACAATTCATGGAGCTTCACTATTCTTGCACCCTTCATTATCAGACCATCCATAGTTATTGTTGGTTATTATCATTACTGTGAAAGTGTGCACATGGGTTCCCCTTGCTTCTGGGATATTGCTGCTTTCACTGCATGTTGCACCAACAGGTTTGTGTTCCCTACTTTCTCATGCTTCCTTTTCTTCTTTTGTGGTGCCTTTTCTCGGTTGTCACGAGATGTAATTTGCTGGATTGGTTTTGCCTAGTTTGTACTCCGCCTGCTGTTCATGGTGTTGGAGCTGCAACATCCAGCAGGTTATCTTTTTCGGTGGTATTGAAGCCCTGTTAAAAGTGCGTTTCCACGGTTTGTGTTAGTGTCACAATCACACTCCTCCATTAACCCTGGGAGACTGTCAATCATGAATACACATCTGTACCTAAGCAATGCAGACTATCTCTTTTTCTTCTTTGCGGGCATCACAATGTTAGCAAGCACAAAATAGTAATTTAGCAACCTAAGCCACACTTTACACCGTGGCTCCACCAATTACCTATCTGATGTTAAGAATAGCAGCAGTACTCTAAAGTTCAACTGTGTCTTTGTATTTCCATATTTGGCGCCTTTTGCTTTTGTCCTTTTCCTGTGTTTTCCCTCCTCATGCAACTGGTGCCCTCCAGCCCTTTTTTCCTTCTTCCCCTTTTTCTGTATCCTTACTCCATTCCAGTTCATATGTCCCTCCTTTTTTGTGTCTGGTTCTTTTTTGTTTCTCCTTTTTTTTCCCCTTGCATGCCCCTTCGCATGAAGGATAGGTGGATGCATGCATGTCTGGTAAGCTTTGTTTTCCCTCACAGATCTTCCCCTTATTACGCTTGTTTTGTTCTAGTTCTCCTTTTGCCTTCTGCCATCTCCCACCTCCTTACTGTGACTGTTGGAGCCCAGCTTGTGTTCCATAGGTTCCTCTCTTTCTCGGTGTGTGTTACCTCATCTTCTGCACCCTGTTGGTTCCAGCCTTCATCTGCTGCCCTCTTATTGTGCAACATTCCTCTGCTCCTATTCGCTTACACTGCTGGCACTCCCACACAACTTCCTGCGTGCTTTCCAGTGTCTTCCTGCAGGTCTTTGAACCCATCTTCTAGCCACCAGATGTGGTGTTTAGTTGAGCTGGTTATTTCTAGACAATAAGGCATTTATTAGATGGAGCTATACAACCAACAAATGCGGTAGGGTATGACTCATTCTTATAATAGACTTCATTAAGGAAATGAATGATTTCAGGGAATCCACATTGGGAGACAGGATAAGGAGATTGAAAAAAGGATATAATGGATTTTAAGCATGAGAAAGCTTTCTGTTATACCCAAGATGGTTTTGTGCCGATGGGCCCCAAGAACCAAGAGTGTTCGTTACACTAATACTTCTTACAGCTCTCATAGCTCAGATGATGGCGGCACTTTAAATTATCCTAAATTTAGGACACAAAGACGTGGTTCGGGTAGAGGCTGGGGCAATGGCAACAACAGACGGCGACCACAAAATTATCGTCCAGCACAACGGGGTAGAGGTCCACCGGCTGTTTTTTTAAACAGGGACGTGGCAGCATGGGATTATGAGCCCCATGTGACCAGGAGCAACACAGCTTACTGATAAACCCATCTACATACACACCATCTGAAGAGAAGTCAGTATTAGAAAAGGGTTTCGGGTACGTCCCCTCCTCATTTTATGACTGTTTCAATTCCCGTCCAGAAGTCCAGAGCCTTTTTAGAAAGATTCATTTGAAACAATATTTTAGGGAGAATCCCTTTGAATCGGAACAGACTAACAGTGCCCTCCACAACCCTTCCAGCTTTTGTCCTCCTGCTACCAGCTATAGTCCAGAATCCATCGTTTTTGAACGTTGAGTACTTTCGGAACTGGAACGTTTGGAAAAATCGGACTTGGTAAAACCCTTTCAAAGTTGTTCAAAACTACAACAAGCAATTGTGACACTTAAAAACAACAAATCAATTGTGATCAGAAGTGCGGATAAGGGTGGTGCCATAGTCTTGTTAGATCGCGAAGACTATACCACCCTCTATAGACACTCACGAGTGATCCGACTACCCGACTGAAGTCTCTGATAACAAACAAGGTATAAAAGGCAAGAGAAAGATGATGGATTACCAATAAAGAAGCTGTAGATTTGGTGAAAAAAGATCCAAGTGCACCCCAATTTCACATCTTACCTAAGGTACATAAGACCTTGATCAGCCCCCCTGGAAGACCAATTGTTTCCGTGACCAACTCGTCGTTGGAACCACTGGCGAAGTTCGCTGACTCATTCCTAAAGGGTTATGTGAGAGAGATGACCTCATATATGCAAGACTCAATGAGTCTCATCAATCTTACCGAGAACTTTCCATTTGATGACAGATAGGACTTACTGGTTACTATAGATATCGTATCCTTGTACACGAAGATTCCTCAGATGGCAACATTGGATGTAATTGAGGAATTACTCCTTGCTAAAAGAACACCAGGTATGACGCACCATTCTTTTATACTGTGGTGCACCATGCTGTCTCTAACAGAAAATTATTTCAAACTCAACAATGAGTTTTATCAACAAATTCATGGCACGGCCATGGGGTCAGCAGTGGCTCCGACACTGGCCAACCTTTACGTTTATTGTATAGAGCAATTTCAGCTACACCAATGTATTCCAACACCACCAAACATTGTGGAAGAGGTACATTGATGGCGTACTAATGATTTGGCATGCAGATTAAGTACAATTGATTGCATTCTTTGACTGGCTGAGCGGTATTAATCCTTTTTTTAATTACAGCCGGCAAAAGATTGACTTCTTACATTTGACTATCTTGGTGAATTCCAACATACATGTTTTGGAAATTAAACCTTGCCCCAAATCTACGGACCAAAACTCACTGTTGAGATATGACCGCTTCCACCCTAAAACGCTTACAGATAACTTGCCTTTTGGGCAGTTTCTTCGGCTTAAGCGCAATAGCACAAACAGAGCCATGTTTCACAAAGAAGCAGACATACTGAGTAAGAGTCTGATCCTAAGAGGATATCCTAGGAAAATAGTGAAGCAATCTTTGAGAAGAGCTAGTAAAAATCACCGGGATGCCTTGTTGGAGTACAAGAGCAAACCTCTTCCACAGGATCCAGATGGATTGGTATTCGTGAGCACGTACAATCCACTTTCGAACAAAATCGTGCGGATTATTAAGAAGAACTGGCATATCTTGTTGAAAGGGAAAACTCCCATTCCAGTTCCCAGATGTGCCTTCAGACGGGGGCGAACTTAAAAGAACTAGTGACTCTCAATGACATCAGTAAAGTGCCCAATCAACAACTAACCATTACTGAACAATGGGGCCTGGGTAAACCAGGTGGCCATGCCCCTTGTGGCATGTGCAAGTGTTGCACTTACAAAAAGAAGCACCCATTTAGATCTTGCCCTAGACAGACTGTGAAAACAAAAGGTGTTCACTAATTGTAACACGAGCAGCATGGTGTTTGCCATTTGGTGTCCGTATCCCAGATTGTATATTGGGAAAACTGAACATAAAATCAAGGTTCGAATTAGTGAACACAAGAGCTGTATCGGGAACAAGGTTTTAACAGCTCCTCTGGTGGGACATTTCTTAGACAGTAACCATGGGTGTGACGAACTTAGATGGTCAATTCTATTTGAAAGTGCGCCCTTCTAGCAACATTAATGCGGATAAGAAAGCTCTATCAAAAGCGGAGATGAGGTTAATATTCCTTACTAATAGCCACCAAACTGACTTAAATGAGCAGTTGGAATGGACTCTATAGGTGCAGTTGATTAGATTTACGGCAACCCATCGGTCAGACAGAGGCTTTATACATTTTTTACATTTTTTGCGACTTTGTTTAAACCTGTGATCGAGTTGTGTTGGCTTGCAACAGAGCGGTTAAGTGCGTTGTTTGCCTTATCTCACTTTGGTACGGTAGTGGCAATACGGTAGGTCTTGATCCTGAGTGTTTATGAAGCTCTTAGCGTGATAAGAAAGGGGTGTTATATTGTAATGAGTATTTCAAATGGTCTGAGAGGCCATTGGTGGAGTTGGTCCAGACCCAGATTTAGTTATTTACTAGATAACTATTGTAACTGCATGGTGGGTAGCTGCACTGGAACGGGAGATGGCTGATATTAGCTGAGCATATCCGGCATTAGTTGTGACTTGTGTTTTTTCAAAATGCGCGGCCGCCTAAGACCCCCGTTGTATCCACAGCTTGTTGTATTTACAACCTCTTGTAGTTGTGCATACGGATTAGACTTTAGATATACATCTCTTAAGGTCCTCCGTTGTGCTTCTATTTTTAGTAACGACGGGCATACGCCAGTAATCTTGCAAGTTGCCGTAATGACGGGGACCGAAACAGATCCAGAAGACGGTGAGCTCTGCGATCCGTGCTATTAATGAGTGTTTTTGAATCAAACCCTTTCTAATATATGCCATTGTATACCAGTATGGGCATATTACGAAGGTGCTGATACATGACAACTTTTCATGTTGTTACAGTTGTATGTGACACTTAGCAGTTTTCCAATTCAACTATATAACTGCTACCAGTGCCTATAATCGTTGATTATGAAACTAGTTCCAGCTAATTACTGAGAGATGGGCGATCAAATTCACATTTGATGAAGTGTAAGTATCCACTTTTGTTACACCAGCATTGTGGTCCTTACACGGATTGACTGCAATGCGTGGTCAAGAATTAGACACCCTGACGGACACGGTGAAAGTGACCGCTCTGGGAGAATGTAATCCTTCTTTCTGACGATTTTTTTATTTTACTATGTTGTTGGTATATTTTAGATTACAGCAACCCTTTGTTTGTTTCGTAATGTACTTTGTTCTCTTTACCCTGTGACGGTTTAGTCACTTAACTTTGTTCTGTGGTTACACTGTCTTCCTAATCCCCGAATTTTCTCGTAATCAATTACACAGCATGCTGAGCAGGAATTAAATTATATGATCTCCTCCTCACCGAGTAATCCAGGCATATGAAGCAAAAATGTGAGGAGCACATTTTTAAATTGAGGAACAAGAATCTGTGAGAAGATGAAATTGATGAAAAGTGAAATTTCGTAACTAGAATCAAAAGAGCAAATGCGTAATCCAGGAACAGGAGTTGGGTGAGCCCGTAGACAGAGAATCAAAGGAGCAAATGTTAATTTCATGAATTAAATCTAAAGAGTTTAGGTTACAGCAAAGGGAATTCGAAGAGCAAATGTTAAATTCAGAAAAAGAGAGTCGCAAGCTAAAACAATTTAGCGAGGCGTAAAGGATCACTTTTGGAAATGGGAATCTAGAACATAAAGTTTAAAAAGCTAGGTTTAAATTTAGGAAATAAAGTCTTAGAAGTAAAGGTAAAGAGGAAATCTTGGACCATAATTTGTTGTGGAAGCACCAGACAAAGATGCAGGGGGAGTCCCCGGGAGGGCTGGTGTTGAATGCAAACAAACGTGTTAAAATGTGGATGGCAAATTCACAGGTCTGCATAGACAACTGGGAAAGCCTTAGTGAGTTTGTGTTAGCTCAGACTGCCCCACTTGGGCTTCTAAAAGGCTGGTTGGGTTGGGGAAGAAATGTGCTCTGGCCTGCTCTAACTTGATAACTTGTATTGTTTCTGACTCAGCCGGTTCACCCTGAAGCATTAGCCAGTTGTGTCCCATTGGATGAGTTCTTGTCTGCCATGTATTCTTTATATTGTACTTTAAAAAAAAGTTTTTATTTATTTTTTATTTTATTTTGTAGGCCTTTCACGGTTGGATGATCAAATCTTCATCAACCGTAATCCCGGCGTCCCCTCCGTCATCAAGTTCCATCCCTTCACGCCTTGCATTGCAGTAGCTGACAAAGACAGCATATGGTAAGAGCTGCGGATAACCCTAAAGAGCAGCACAGTTGTTTTAAACTGATCGTGTGCCATGTGGCCTGTAAGAAATACTTATAAACAAGCTAGTATTTTAAAATGTGCCATTTCATATTTAAATTCACCACATGTATGCCAGTGTAGTTCCTTGTACAGTTTAAGAGCAAGCAGGCCCTATTCAATGGATTGCATTCTTCCTTAGATATCCCTTTCAGCTGCTCCGAAACCTAGGGGGCATAGTGCAGCTCTACCATTGACTTCATCTTGACTCAGCCGAGACACTCCTCGCCTACGGGTGTGATGTCGGCAGTACATATATTGCATTACTATGCCCCTACCTCAGTTCCTTTTTTCTGCATGCTCAGCACACTGTTTCATAGTGATCCTCTTCAGTGAGAAAATTCTTTTTTCGTTCGGTGCCGATATGTCGTGCCTACACTTTCAAGCGCTGCCAGAACTGCAGCTCGAAGATGTCCATCACCGACCCACACAGCATCTGGTGTCTCAGGAATGAACACAACGTCGAGCAGTGCAGTTCCGGTCAGCAAATTGTAACAATCTATTTAGAAACTACCCTTATTTATATATCATTTGTCTAATATAGTCTGTCCCTATCTATGAATCATATACAGCCACGTAGAACGCTCTCTCTGTGCCACCAATAAACCACGAACCAGGCCGGGGACAGACGGAATATATGTTTATTGAATAATGTGTCCAATTAATATTTGTACCAAATGATTACATACACAACACCTTTTCTGGAGCACAAAATAAAGTTTCACTACAAAAACTCATTTTTGGGTGTCATGTACATAGAACACAGGCCAAATGAACAGTTCAGCCCTCCAATCCCACAAAACCCCCAGAATGTCAAAATAAAACAATACTGTGGAACATTACAAAATCATGAACTTGGTAATCCTTTTCCGAAGTTGGATTTAAATCGGTGCCATTGTTCATTTGTGTAAAACACTTTCTCCCACAAAGTACGCTTGACTTATATTCTCCCTGCGCACATGTCAAACTAGCAGTGTGAAAGCACATCAAACATTAGCACATTTATCACACATGGAACCTTTTCATCCTTCACCCTGAAGCAATACAAAATCTCACTTCTATCGGTCATTTACTCACTCTCAGGAGAGTGTGTATATTTCAATTAGGGACTTCGCTTTATTTCATTTAGCAAGACCCTTCTCTGCCCCAGCACCAAAAACCATGACACTCAGTGCATATTAGTCACCCCTCTGCTTTAAGGCCAGGTCTTAGGAACGGTGAACAATTTTGGAATTTTGTTTCTAGACAAAGACACTCCTTCCCTTGAGGGAGTTTTGGCATTGGATAACAAGAAATAGGAATACTCAATTATTTTAAATGACCATAAATTGAATTAGCGTTAAAGGGGGCGCAGGCTTTGAACTCTCCTGAGCACCCCCTCCCCTGTTCAATTACTGTATGGGAGTTCGTTATTATTCAGTAAGTAAAATAAGCTCTAAAGGTCTGCTCAGTTTGCCCGCCACCCCACCCAACCCCACCCACTAATTAAGGAGAAGGTATGAACTCAAACATAATCCCAACACACTTGGTTCTGTTGGACAATTCCTTACATTATATCTCTGGGTTTGGTGCTCAGGAAATACATCATCATTTCTGGACTCTCTCTTTGGGAACCCAGGGATCAGGCCAGGCCCATCAGGTCAGGTATACCCATCAGAATTCATCCCTCATTTTAGCTCTCCATGAAGAGATCCCAGCATCTCTCTGGTTTCCTTCAACAATCTCATAAGCAGTTCAAACCCAGATATTGTCAGGCAGTTTCCCATTCACCGTTGAATATCTATCAATTTTTCGACCGATATAATTTTAGGCAGCTCTCCTCATTTCTCAGCAGATCCTTGATGTCTGTTGTGCGAAGGTGTAGAAACCCATAATTGCACCCACAAAAATGTCTGAATTGTCATATGCCAGCTTATTGGCTATTCCTTTTCGTCTATTCTTCAGCCACTTCTTGCGAGGTTTACCAAGGCCAAATTTTGGAGGGGGTTCAGTCCACCCACTTGCATTTACTTTTTACACATTTTAATTTTTGCATTGGAAAAATGGCCAACATAACAACTTCCTCTAATTTCTAAATAAACCTAACAATATATATATTTTCAGATTAATTTCATATTTTCGTGGTTAACTATAACAGTTCTCAGCATAACATTTTCTAACCAGATATCTAATTTATTAAACTATCACCTGCTTTTGGACATTTTCTGGGGACTTATGACCACATTGTGTGAGTTGTTGCTTCTGTCCAAACGAGAGAGCATCTGGTGATGGCTCTTGGATGACCGCTTCTGTCTCATTCTTTAAGAAAAAGTTCAATCATTGTTGTGGGGGATCACCCTGTTGGGGTGTATCCTTGTTAAAGTTTTTTACCGGCTGATTAGCCTGCTCTTGTGATTTTTCTTTCTGCAGCGTTCAAACATGGGCGAGTAGGGGAGACTGAAGCATGGGGCGTAGTGACGTGCTATATATACAAGACACCTGACGTCACTTCTAGAGCCAACGATTTAAAGCTGGAGACAAGACAGATCGATGGCCGAGTCAAGGTGCACTACGGCCCCTGTCGAAAAGTTTCTGAACAGCAAAGCTGGATGATGGATATCTATCAACCTGAGCCAAATGCATCTGCTTTCTTTGTTGACTCAGGCTGGTGTAACCACGTAACATTCTTGTATTGTCAAAGGCTGGGATTATGGATGCTAACGTAATCTTATTTCACTAACCTGATGGGTTTCCGGCATCATGCGACTATCTTGATAGCTGGCCATCCCCCAGTCGCCGAGACAGGGACCATATAAGTTCTTGAATGCGGGGGATTTTATAGAGTTTAACTCCTAAATGGGAGCATTCGCACTGCTGAGGAGGGCAGTGTTCCCCCACAGTTTTTTTTTCTTTTCTCCAATGTGCAAGCCAAACTCCTAGATATGGCTTTTGACGGCGAGCATCTGTTTGGGCCGAAGCCAGATGAATAGCTGGAGGAGTTTAAAGAATGTTTTTATTTATTTGTAACTTGTTAATAATGAGTGTTTCAAAGCACCCACTTGAAATTGACTCTAGAGTCACTAGGGTTAGCGGTGCAAGACCCTGCCAAGCAGTCCTTCAGTTTTGCCTCTAGAGGAAGGGGCTACAACCACTATGTTTCTTTTGGAAGGAAAACTCTGCTGCCGCAGGCAAAGCAGGGCCTCGGGCCTTTTGCAAACACAGACGGGCAGAGGGGCTTCTAAGGGCAAACAGCCTCCGGCAGCTGGGGCGTCAGCGCTCATTAATCTGCTTTTGTGTTCTCCTGAAATGTTTCACTGGTTGGCGGGAGGATCACTGAGCAGGAGGACAGGTAGACCATAACATAAGATGCCTGGGCCTTGCAACTAGTCAGATGAGGTTACTGCCTGCCTTTCCTAAAAGGACCCAGACAGACACCCGCTCTCCCCAGCAACCAGAGCAGGAGGTCCAGGAAGATCTGAGAGCCGTGCTGTTAAAGGGTGCAGTGGAAGAGAGATGATCGGAGTGGCATTCTCGTTACTTTCTAGTACCCAAGAAATGAGGACTCCATCCCATCCTGGCCCTCACAGCCTTGAACCGGTTCCTGAGGAAGGACAAGTTCAGGATGTTGACTTTGAAGGATATACTCCAGGCTCTACAGCTCCAAGACTGGTTGGTGTCTCTGGGTCTTCAGGGCGCTTACTTCCATGAGCCAATGCAACAAAAGCACAGGCGTTTCCTGAGATTAGTTATCTGGGTCACTCGCTAATGGTGCCAACCTTTGGCTGAACCTCGGCGTCCATTGTCTTCACCTAGCTGATGGCTCTGGTGGCAATAGACCTCAGGAGATCTGTCACCCACATATTCCCGTTTCAATGGATTGCTTTCCTCCCACAGATTCATCATCCGATATAGATATCCCCTTGCTGTGTCAGCTGCTCCGAAAACCTTAAGACAGGGGTTGTAGTGCACCTCGACTTGGTCATCGATCAGTCTTGACTGGATGCGCCTGTCTTCAACTCCAGAAGCGACATTGGTCGCCATACATATATTTCGTAACTACACCCCCGTACATCAGTTCCTTTTTATCTGCGCACTCAGCATGCTGCTCGAGGAACGGCTCTTCTCATCAGAGACAGATTTCTTTTGTCATTCGATTCAAATTTCAGTTGAGTATTCCTCATATATTCAATCACGATATCCGCTCAGAAACAATCAGTCTTCAAAGGATGCCCCAACTGTATTTCTTAAATGTCTTTGACCGGCCCACATGGTGTTTGCTTTTGGTGCCTAGGCACCGACCACTCGCCCACCAACGACAACAAAGCCAAGCTAACCCAAGCTACAAAACATTACAAGTCTGAAATTATCAACACTAAAAAAAACGTATTCAATGACAGAATTACCAATGCCAAGTCGAACACCAAGGAACTATTTGCCATCCTCCGGGAAATGGAATCCCCTATCCAACCAACTGACACGGCCCCAAAGGACAAGATATGGTGCACTAATATACAGACTGCCCTATCAAACAAAATCTCCACCCTCCAACTTAAAATAATGAATAAAAAAGACACCCTCTCTCTTACTGATCAACAAGTGCCTCTAGTAACTGAACCAATCACTATCCCCCCTTTTAGCTTTAAACCCATCTCCATCATTGACACTGAAAAGGCTATCCTTTCACTGAAGCCTTCTAACTGTAAGGGCGATAGCTGCCCAGCTCAAATAATAAAGGATGCTGCCAGAGACTTAGCCCCTTTCATCTCGAAGCTTATCAACTCATCCTTCAAATCCAACACAGTGCCAGTCAACTTAAAAGAATCCTGGGTCCTCCCCCTTCTCAAAAAACAAACCCTCAATCCATCTATCCCGACTAACTATAGGCCTATCACCACGGTACCCTTCCTACTAAAAATCATCGACAGAGTAGCCTATCTCCAAATTCAAGAGTACCTAGAAGCTAATCATCTACTAGGCTCGCGCCAATCGGGCTTCCGCCCTCTCCATGGCACGGAAACAGCCCTGATAGATCTTAAAACTAAAATGGAGGAATTTAAGGATGATGGGAAAACAGCGCTGCTACTTTTACTGGACTTGTCAGCAGCTTTTGATCTGGTGGACCATGTAGTCTTATGCAACCACCTCAAGCTGGCTGCCAACTTCACAGGAGATGCTATAACATGGGTCCAATCCTTTCTAGCCAACCGGACTATGAGAGTGTTCTCCTCTTCCACCTGTGCTGACCCCATCCAAATCACATGTGGAGTCCCACAGGGCTCCTGTGTCTCACCCACTATGTATAATATCTTCACCAAGCCATTGTTCGACAAGTTGGACAGACTGGGCGTCACCTACACTAATTACGCAGATGACACCCAGATCCTCATACCCCTTTCGGGCAACTATGAAGTGGACTTAGCTCTGGTGAATAAAATTTACATCCTCATTCAAGCATGGATGGCCACACATGGCCTCTGCCTGAACGACGATAAAACTGAAATCCTGCTCCTCGGTTCAGACCACAACTTATCCAAACTCACCACGGACTATGCCTCATTTAACATTGATAACAATACTATTAAGGTTATGCGCGAGGTCAAAACATTGGGTTTTTACCTCGACTCAGCTCTGACCCTCAAAAAGCAAGTGAACTCCCTCGCCTCCTCAACCACCTACACGTGCAAACTCATCCGTGCCGCCAGACCCTTCCTGTCCAGTGCCAGCTGCCTCACCCTGGCCAATGCCCTTGTCATGTCCAGACTGGACTATTGCAACGCCTTATACTCGGGTGCCAACAAGTCGGTCACTGACAAACTACAGAGATTACAAAATAACGCTCTTAGAGCAGCTCTGAACATCCCACGCAGAGAACATATCTCCAAACACCGGACAGAAGCCCATTGGCTAAAGATAAAGGACAGAATCCTACTTAAAACTATTTCCCTCACTTCTAAATGCCTCAACAATCTTGCACCCCCCTACCTAGCGGAAAGAATCAACGGGAGACCCTCTAACCGACTGACGAGATCCGCTAACACCTTCCTATTGGAAGTCCCTAGATTCAAACTTACCACAGCGGGCGGTGCGAGCTTCCCAGTTAGAGCTGCACAATCATGGAACACACTCCCATCCAACCTTAGATGCCCTTTACCCTACACAAGATTCAGATCCTACGCTCTCAAATGGCTGCACAACAATGACATGCAACGACCCTCACCCTAGCTGAAACGGTACAACCTGTTAAAATGTTATTCTTATGCGCTTAACCCTTGTTATTTTATATGCATTCTATCACCCATTGTAAACGACCACTGTTTTTCTGTAATTAGCCTGTGTCAGGCATTGTAACTAAGTTTCGAGTCCTCTTGTACTGCTGCGCCCAGATGCCCACGGGCTCGGAGCGCATTACCAAATAAACAAACAAACAAACAAACTTGACCGAGGACTATGGGTCGTGTCAAAAGATGAACCCTGATCTTTGGGGAAGCAGGCCACTAAATTGAAGGAGTGACGTCCACTGTGGAAGTCACCAGCCCCATCCACTAAGAGTTTGACCGGCCATGAGACTGAAGACCCCCAACCCAGAGAAAGAAGACCGGTATCGTAAACAGGCCAATAAGAGGTTGCACTCCAGGAGTCCTTCCTCATCGTCCTCTTCCCACAAAAACAAACGTCAACATTGTCGGCAGCACAACTCTTATTCGTCAGAGGAAAGAGACAAGTCCTTCTCTGGCAACGGTACTACCAGGGCCGAGTGGGAAACCTGTAAAGAGATGATGCTCGATATGATGAAGGCTGTTGCTGTGGGTATGGGGCAACCCTTGAAGCAGCATACCTTGTCAGACCCTGCTACGCCCGGTCCGTCCGGCGACAAGGAGACTGTGTCAGGTACGAAGATCTCTGGCCCAGCAATTACCGTTGATTTATTGACGATGCCTTTGAAGCACTGGTGCGCTCAATGCCACCCGCCCTGACACAGTCGATATCGGCACCGACTATGGAAAAGTCATTTTTTTCCCAAACCTCGTTCTTCAACACTATGCACTCCACATTTGGATTGATGGGGACGACTTTGAGCCGATATCTGGTTCTTCCGGTGGCACAGACTTTTCTGCTGATCAGGCGGACCTCCTAGCACTGGCAGTTGATTTATAGAACGCCAGTGGTTTAGACATCTCGCCAGAGCGCGAAACACAGCAGTCTCACCCCTATGCCCATGCCATGCCAATGCCTCTGACAGGCAAACTGTAGAGACGGTGGTCGATGCCCTGAGCCTTTCTGCCCCAGCTAAGCCAATTTCAGCTTACAAGCTCACTGAAATCCTTGATGTGTGTCCTCCAACAGTAAGGGCTATGCAATTCAACTGGGCAATTGCTTACCCAATCACTGCATTGTGACTCTTAAAACCTGTGCATCGGGGCTGTCTCACCTCTCAGGACAGCCAGAACCCATCAATGCGGAATGCACGCAGAATCCTTGCTATCCCTCTTGGAGTGCAGCGTTTTACTTTGCCCCTTTACGCTCAGTGGAAGCGCCCGTGGAGAAGGGGATGTTATTGACTGTTTCCCATGAGGCTATAACATCACATGAGCCGCTCCACCAATCACCAGTCATCAGTGACTCACTTCCTAGTCACGTCCGCTTTCCTGATAAATGCAGCTCTAACTTCCGAAAGCTACTTCTGTTTGAAGTTGCTAATCTGACACTGAAGTTCCGTCTTCATCATATCCTATTCTGGTTATCCATGTACCAAACCCTTATTTGCATTCAGGACTCCTTGCCCGCCTTCTGTGTCCCGAACCTGGCTTCCTGTCTTGGGGACTTCGATTTGTTTACTGTTTTGATCCTCACTGCCGTCCCGTGTACCAGGACCTTTTGTCTGCTCTTAGGATTGCTCACGCTTTCCGTATCGTGTGCGGAACATTTGGTCAGCACTACGTTCTCTCTGCCCTGCAGGTTATTCCAGTCCTCCCAGACGCCTCACTGCCACTCAGAATCATTTTACCTGCAGATAACGGTCCACCCAGCCTGCGTGCAAGTTGCCGACCGGCGTGTAAAACTGTCCCTGTTACCCGAACTCGCCTGCTGCTTCAGCTACGTAGCAGATTCTCACCTGCTATGTTTCATCCGCTCTGTTTGAGGAAACTGCTTTGTTTAGGGGGGCACGTTATTTAACCTGCTCTGTTTGGAGGAACCGCTCTGTTTGCGGGAATATTTATCTAACCTGTCCTGCATATAGTCTTTTGGGATTACTGTTCTGGGGAATTCCATTCCATTGAGCCTCCCGGGGTGTCCACTGTAATGTCTTCTGGATTTGGCAACCTAGGAAATCATACTCCTCGTTGCTGTAGTTGTGCTACAAACTGTCCTGGTATTCCTTTACCCCCATAGCCTCAAGTGCACAAGGACGCCTTGCAGAGTATGCACCAACCCGAACCTAGTGTGCTCCTCGTGCCGTCCGGGGTAGTATCCTAACTTACATCCCTGTTTATTTTATACTGTTGTTGTCTCCCTCTTTGGAACTGATCCCAATTGATAAGTGGTAAGCGTAACTCCTCTCCTCAAGTATCTGTCCTGGTTATTTTGTAGCCCTTCATAATTATGTTCTGTGCTTGTAGGGAGTATCGTCGTGTCCCTTGTGAATAACCCAAAATTATTTCAGGTAGAATCCTTACTGTTTTCCTTACCCTACCCACTTGTCTTTAATTACTGTTTTTTCTTTGCAGCTGGTTCCGTGGCGGTGTGTTCCCCCTGCTCTTTTAGGTGATTGGTCTCTTTGCCTGTCTTACTTACAGCAAAGAGACATGACATATAGAAAAGATATTTTTCCCTCATAGAGAGGAGGTTCGGGTGGAGGCTCCAACCCAAACTCTTCAATCAACTACCAGCGCAACTCAGACGTGGTCTCCTGCCTTGGTCATTCATCGTCTGGTGAGTAACAGTGGCAGAGACCTTGCTCTATTCCCCAGGTAGATTCAGAGTTGGCAAAAAAGTACAAACTGGCTTGATGGTACCCCCCTCCTTCCCACCCATCCAACAGCAGAGGGATTGGTCGTCTAGGTGGCTATGGTCTGCACCAGACCTTCCACATCCACCTCTAATTTTCCAGTGGACAGAATGTCAAGAAAATGACACTTGGCCCAGAACATTTCCTCAGCAGGGAGAAGCCTCTCAAAGCTAACAATGCTTCCTGTGTGTTTGCCAAATACACATATGTCCTCTGGAGAACAATTCAAGAAGCGACAAAACACAGCTCACAGGGGGAAATGTAGGAGGGCTTTCGCCTTTTGGTAGATGATAGCAAAGTAAGTTTCCCGACAAGCTCTGCAATCCGGTCTGTATATAGCAAATTGTGTTGGGGTGATGGGATCAGCAACAGTGTTACGCAGGTAAGCTTACTTGCATAGTTCAGATTTTGCCCCTAATGTTCAGAACAAGCTTTTGGCCATTGCCTTTGATGGCGAACATCTCTTCGGCTGCAAGGATGAATCCTTGGGAAAAATGTAGAGAGTCCAAGGTGGCTGCGAAGGCGTTGGTCCTGATTGTTTAACAAGCAGGAAATCCCTCTTTAGTAGTGCCTGTAGAGGTAGAGGTTAAGGGGGTTTGCCTTGTTTGGAAGGAAGACTCAGCCCACGCATCCTTAGCAGGGGCAGAGGTGTTTCCTGTGCTCTGGTAGGGACAGGGGAGCCTCTAGGGGCCAGCAACCTTTTACAGCATGGCTGGATTTCTCCCCTCACATTTTCCCAGTTGGCATATCCTCCCCTTTGGATACAGACCCTGGGGTTGGACAAGTTCGGGAGGATCACCTGAGTGAGTGGTCCTCGGGGAGTGGGGCAGGAACACCTGATGGCGAGACTCATTATCCCCTTTCTTGCAGTTACCCACAATCACACAACCCCTCTACCATTTTGGGACATTTACAAACACATCTCCCCCGCCCCATTTTCACATCGTACTGTGAAGAAGAAGAGACGACTGAGCGCAGTAAAGATAACCCATATAAAAAACCTTACGACACAGCGGAAAGACCCCACGCAGATAAAAGGCAAAGCATGAGAGCACACTGTGAGCAAGGCTAGAGGCAAGAAGGAACGGGACTGATAGGGCTGCTGCGGATGCAAGAGTGGGACAAGAGAATCCAAGAAGCTCTGAAAGCTGTCGATGGGCTCAGAGAAAGCCAGGCGAAAAGTTTTGTGTTCCTAAAAAAAAAAAAGCCTATAACTTGGAATGCACAACGTCCGTCTGGGAGTCCTTCATAAGATGCATCCTTCCCTCCCACTACCAGATGGAATTAGGGGAGGGTTGATGAACTATGAAGTGAATATCTTTAAAAGAACAAGAAGCGAATTCGGCAACAGCACAACCTTTGAGTTACCGCAGAAGGAAGAACAAAAGCCCTGTTGTGTTGTTTAAAGTGAAACTGTATCAAGAAGGGTTGCACGTTACACAGCAACCGCGTTCAGTGGAATACTATCACAGAGCAATACAAAGTATCAGAGTGGTCATGCTGTTGAATAGCACAATCGAATGTCTCTGAAAGAAACTCTTTTGAACTGTTGAGAGTTAGTGAGAATGAAATACTTCAAATGAAAGCTTGTGCCTGAGTGAGGGGAGCTTAGAAGTGTGAAATATTAAGTAATCAACTGTACGAGTGACAAAAGAATAACTACAAATACCAGCAGACACTGGGAAAAAGAAGATAAAATTGCGAAAGTCAAAGTGGTCAGTATGGATTAAAGTAATACCCAGGGGAAGGGAGAAAGCAAAATGTGTTGAACATTTTAGAATTCAAAGCGAATGTTATTTCAAGGCGAAGGAAGCCTTTGTTTTGTTAAGTGACATTTTTGTTAAAGGAAGCCCAGAAATGAACTGAAGGTTTGAGCCCGATGGAGGGAAACCTTTAATTGGAGAACGAACATATATTCTAAAGGGATCCGAGCCTGAACGAGGGAGACCGAATTGTGAACATTGTGAAGAAAAAGGGGTCTGAGTCTGAAGGAGGGGATCCATGGTCCGAGCCCGAACGAAGGAGACCAAACTGTGCATATTGTGGACATTTGTGTATGTGAAAATCGAAGAAGAAGAAGAAAGGAACTTTAATGTTGTTTGTCTCATCAGGCCTTAGGGAATAAGATACTTTGAATAGCAAAGAGACTGAGGTTTTGAACTGCATCCTCCTGCCAGAGAAGCCAGAGTATGTGCTAAGTTCAAGTGTGCTGCCTTGTCCTGTGCTGATAACGTGAGGAAAGGAAGCCAATGGCTTAAGTATCCTGACACATCATTTCTTAAACACTTTTCGAATGGATTGTGTCCTGCAACGTATTCCACATCTTTGACATGTAATATCCACAGCTGTGTACTTCGGAAACTTTTACGGCAGAGGGCGTCCTGCGTCGATGGCGTCGGGTCGATGTCCCTCGAAGGCCTCCATTGAGGACAACGTCACCTGACGTTCTAAACAGGCTCCACGGCGCCCATAGCCTCAGTTCCATTTTTTCCACTAACGTTTTTGCTTTGGAGACTCGGCGCGTCTCATGTATTCCTCATGAATGTCTTCTTCCTCGACCCCTCCGACTCCGCGGTCTAGCTTTGACTTGCCGGGACTGCAAGTCTAAGATGTCGATTACAGACCCGCATAACATTTGTTTGTGGTGCTTGGGCGAGAGTCATGACACCAACGACTGTTCCAAATGCCAGTCGCTGACTGCTAAGGCCTTGTGGGAGCATAAGGGGAAGCGCCAGGGAGGTAGGGGTTCTAAACCCAGTAAGTCTTGTATACCTTCTAAGGGGATGTCCACCGACTATTCGAGGGGCGACTCTCCGCATCGGAAGGAGCCCCGGGGATTTCGTTCCCAGAGTGGTTCCCGCCATTCGTCATCCTCGTCTATCCACAGCTGTGTACTTCGGAAACTTTTACGGCAGAGGGCGTCCTGCGTCGATGGCGTCGGGTCGATGTCCCTCGAAGGCCTCCATTGAGGACAACGTCACCTGACGTTCTAAACAGGCTCCACGGCGCCCATAGCCTCAGTTCCATTTTTTCCACTAACGTTTTTGCTTTGGAGACTCGGCGCGTCTCATGTATTCCTCATGAATGTCTTCTTCCTCGACCCCTCCGACTCCGCGGTCTAGCTTTGACTTGCCGGGACTGCAAGTCTAAGATGTCGATTACAGACCCGCATAACATTTGTTTGTGGTGCTTGGGCGAGAGTCATGACACCAACGACTGTTCCAAATGCCAGTCGCTGACTGCTAAGGCCTTGTGGGAGCATAAGGGGAAGCGCCAGGGAGGTAGGGGTTCTAAACCCAGTAAGTCTTGTATACCTTCTAAGGGGATGTCCACCGACTATTCGAGGGGCGACTCTCCGCATCGGAAGGAGCCCCGGGGATTTCGGTCCCAGAGTGGTTCCCGCCATTCGTCATCCTCGTCTTGGCATTCCAGGAAGCGCCGTCACCGGTCGCCTTCCTTGTCTTCTTTTGAGGATGGCGCCGCGAGGAAAGTGGCTTCTCCTACGAAGTCCACGACTCTGGAGGAGTGGGCAGCCTTCAGGGAGCAGATGCTGGCGATTTTTCAATCCCAGGGAACAGTACCGTCCACGCCTTTGCAAGAAGGTGACAAGGAATGGTCTCGATCCATGGCTCGTGCGCCTTCGGGCTCGGGTCCTCGGCACGATTCTCATCAGGAACCTTTGAGGTCCTGTTCGGACAAGGTTCAGGCTGATCGCCAGAGACGTGCTTCCAGATCTTGGTCCTCATCCCCGGCGAAACCGCAGAAGTCTGGTAAGGGCTTGAGGTCGGCATCGACTCCGTCAGCGCCGTGTCCATCGGATACAGATGTTGAAGCTTTGCCTTCCCACCAGCCCTCGAAGCCGTTGACGCCCTCGACGCCTTCGGGCCTTTTCAGCGGAATTTGCCATTGGAGGTCCCTGGTACGGAGTTTCCTCCAAGGAAGACTACTTCCAAGTCGATGTGACCTGTTAATGATTCAGACCCTTTCTGTCCCGAGGCAGGAGTTTTTGCTCCCTCTGGATGACATCTATGAGGATGAGGAGATGTCAGATTTAGACTTTGACCCTGTTGGGCCTGATGTGGCTCCTGTCTTTTCCGGGGACAGTCAGATGAGTTACAGCAATCTCTTCATGATGCCAGTGGCTTGGACACTTCTCCTGAGGTGGAGTTTAGCAGGCCTGAGCCTGGGGCTCATGCTAAGTCGTCCTACAGGAGACTGATGGCTAGGGTACTGAGTATCTTGGTTGTGTCATGGTCATGAAGTCAGGGGCACAGGCATGCAGGGGTTGCATGCACAGGAGACTGGGTGGACACTGTCCTGGGGCCTTTAGCGCCAGGCTCATGAAGAAAAGTAAACAAGAACATCCATTTAACACCAAAAAGCTTTTATTATGGACATAGCACTTCAGATGCATTAACCTGGAACATTCCATCCATTAAGCAGGATGCATTATCCTTGAACATTCCATCTATTAAGCAGCCAGCCCCAAGTGTATTCTTGGGTCTGGCTGCTAATGGATTGCCTTTGCACGTACTCGCTCTCTAGGAGTGGCAGGGTGCGGCTGGTAAACCAGCCCTAATGGGTGTGCCCATGATCTCAGCTATATAAGCTGCCCCGATCCTCAAGACAGACGCTTTGCGTTATTCTGCACTTGCAAGCAGCGTAACGCTCACCGTCGCCTGAGGACAGACTTACCGTTGAAGATCCTGCTTCCTGGACATCCTGCTTCCTGCCAGCATACTTACCAACTGGGGGAAGCTGTTCTTACCTGTACATCTATTCGGCGAACCAAGTATTCATCTTTACACTTTCCGGAACGCCGAAATCTTCATCTTGGCACCGCAGCACGACACGCTCCATCGTCGACAGCAGCGCCTGCAAGGAAAAACAGTAGACGAGGTTAGACATCGAAAAAAGTCAGTTTAAGGCTGCGCTCCGCCATACTGTGCGCTTTTCCTTAAACCATCACTTACCTGCTGTCGAACATTGCGGTAGCATCCATCTTCCATCCGGCCGCGTCTCACGTCTCACAGCTGAATTGAGGCCGCATTTCTATCTAAGGGAAGAAAACAGAAGAGAGACATTATTGCGGGCATAAACAGGAGCAACATATAAATACATTAAACAGAACGAACAGCATCACAAGAGCTCAAGAAAGACTTAACAATCATAAGGAGAAGCATAGTCGCAGCTGGACTGGACTAATCCTTATTGGGGATCAGTGAAGGAACTAGATCCCATTCGACTCACCCCTGCCAGAAGTAGCAGGACGGAGGGCTTATCTTACATAATTCAAAGGAGCAGTCTCACCACGTACCACCGCTCACAGCTTTTCTACTGAGGGAGAGGCCTGAAGGGGGTGATTCAAGTTTAGGGATGGCTGCAACCGTGCCCCAAAGCCTCCGCAGAGACCAGGTGAGCGTAACAGGTTGGTCTAGTCCTCCAGAAGCTTTTGTCCAGGATGACTTAGCTACCTTTCATCTCACCCCACTCCCGAGAGTTTGGTGGTTCCGGCGGCTATGGTCACCCGAGGCAGGCGGCGTACCCTACCATCCCTCCTGATAGGGATGAAAAACGCTTTGATGGTTGGGCACGCAAGTTGTTTTCTGCGGGGAGTATGGTGCTGAAGTCAGCCAACTCCACTTGTGCCTTAGCAAGATTTTCACACACTCTGTGGAGAAGTGTTTTTCTTTAACGTCTGAGCATATTCCCGAAGGGGAAGAAAAGGGATGGGTTCCTTGCTCTCGTGCAGGATGGCAAGGATGCCATGTGTGAATCCCTTCAGTCGGGTTTGGACACGGCCGACAGTGTTAGCCGGTTCATGGCTGCGAGCATCGTTATACGCAGATTTGTGTGGTTGCGGATGTCTGGTATTGCTCCGGATTTGCAAAGCCATCTTTTGAACATGCCCTTTGATGGCGTGCATTTGTTTGGCAGCAAGGCTGATGAGAGCCTTAAGAGGTTGCAGACCTCAAAAGCTGCGGCGAAATATTTGAGCGCAGCTGTGAGTGAAGCTCCGCCTTTTCGTCCTAGGGGGACTACTCCTCCTTTAGTAGAACGAGAGCAGCCGCCAGTCAGAGGGGTCAGCGTAAAAGTACCTGTGATGGTCAGGGAAATAGGTGTGCCAAAGCTGCTCAGGCAGCTGCTTCTTTGCCTTCAGGTACTGCCGCAGCCACTCCAGAACAATCATGAAGCCATGTCCCATTGTTCGCCGGTTGGGGGCAGACTGTCTCAGCATCTCAAAGAATGGTGAGCTATTACTTCGGATGCGTGGATTCTGGATACAGTGGCCCACGGCTACTGCCTTGCCTTCTTTAAAGGGACCTCACGACAATCCACCGGGGAATCTCTTTGAAGCTTCCAGCTCCGCTCCTTGTACAGGAAATCTTGAAACTGCTGGACAAAGGGGCTATACAACCCCATATTTTTTTAATCCAAAGAAAGCCGGGGGGATTGAGACCCATCTTGGACTTGCGTTGGTTTAACAAACTTCTCAGGAAGGACAAGTTGAAGATGGTCACTCTTTCTCAGGTCCTCCAGGCCCTTCGACCTCAGGATTTTGTTGGTGTCTCTGGACCTACAGTATGCTTACTTTCATGTGCCGATTCATCCAAAGCACACAAAGTACCTAAGGTTTGCGGCTGGTGACTCACACTTTCAGTTTCGGGTCCTGCCATTCGGATTGACCTCCGCCCCTAGGGTCTTTAAGCTAATGACGGTGGTGGCAGCGTATCTCAGGCGAGGGGGGATTCAGGTCTACCCCTACCTGGATGACTGGCTGATCCGTGCGTGTTCTCCTGAGCAAGCGATGGATCATCTTGGTCTCACCTGCCTCTTCTCCACAAGCTGGGCTTTTCCCTCAATTTCAAGAAGTCGAATCTGACAAATAAAATTCCCAATATCTCCAGTACATCGGGGCTGTGTTGGACACTTCCTTGGGGAAGTGCTCGCCTCCCAAGGTGAGGGCTCATCACATTTGCAGATGGCAGACAAGTTTCAACATGCGCAGAGTCTCCCGGCTTTCAAATTCTTACGGTTGCTCGGCCTCATGGGTTCCTTAATTTTTTTGGTGCCGGAGGCCAGACTGAGGATGAGATCCCTGCAATGGGTCCTCAAGATGCAGTGGTCACAATTCTCGGGCAAGATGTCGGATCCCGTTCAGATTCCACTCTCGGTCTCTCAGGATCTGCTGTGGTGGGCCAACAAGGGGAACCTGATGAAGGGGAGCCGTTTTGGCAACCGTGGCCAGAGGTGATAGTAGTGACACACTTCCCTCACAGGATGGGGAGCTCATGCCGCAGATTTGACCGCAAAGGTTTGTTGGTCTCAGTCGGAGTCCAAACTCCACATCAACCTGTTAGAGCTGAGGGCCATCTGGCTGGCCCTGAAGGCCTTTCTGCCGTCTGTGCAGGGGAAGTATGTCCTGATCATGACAGACAATACAGTGGAAATGCATTTCCTCAACAAAAAAGGGGGAGTAGGGTCACTCCCATTGTGCAGAGAGGCGATGCAGCTCTGGTTCTGGGCAATCCAATAGGGGATATCTCTCTCAGCAGTTCATCTGGCCGTAGAGGAAAATGCGGCGGCGGATGCTCTGAGCAGGCAGAGCACAGTCTCATGAGTGGGAGTTGGCTCAAGAAGTCCTTCTGGAGATCTTCGCCCTTTGGGGAACCCCAGAAGTGGATCTCTTTGCGACCAGTGCCTAGCGGAAGTGAGAGAGATTCTACTCAAGGGAATTTCCTCCAAGAGGAGCCTTAGGAGACGCCTTAGTTGTGGATTGGTCATTCCCACTTCTGTACACGTTTCCTCCGGTCCCTGTCATTCCTCAAGTGTTAAGGAGGTCGCAGAGGTTCTGGTCCCACATGATACTCATTGCTCCGGATTGGGCCAGAAGAACGTGGTACCCGGACCTTCTAGAAATGTCCATCTGCTCTCCATGCCGTCTTCCCTACCAAGAGGATCTTTTTCTCTCTCGCTCTCTCTCTCTCGCTCTCTCTCTCTCGGCAAGTCGAGATTGGTTGGGTTCTCCATCCAGAGGACAAGACTCTCAACCTTCACGCTTGGTATCTGAAAGGTTGAGGTATAAGGATTGGGTCCTCCCGGATGGCGTGATGGAGGTGTTGCTTTCGGCCAGCCAACCAGCAACAAAATCCCTGTACCGTTGGCGCAAGTTTTGCGACTGGTGCAGAGGACAAAATGTTGATCCTTTTCAGTGTTCCATTCCCATGGTTCTATCTTTCTTGCTTTCTTTGGCACACAGGGGCCTTCAGGTATGTACCATTAAAGGTTACCTGGCGGCGCTGTCTATCTTCAAGCGCTCATCTGAAGAATGTTCTTATTTTAAGATTCCGTTGATATCCCAATTGCATAAAGGGCTCACTAATGTGTTCCTGCCGTCCCCGTTCTAGGTGCCAGTTTGGGATCTGAATTTGGCCTTGAAATTCCTGATCGGTGCTCCATTTGAACTTTTTGGACTCTTGTCCTTTGAGACTGTTGTCTTTCAAGAAGGTGTTCTTGGTTGCGGTTACTTCCGCTTGCAGAGTGAGTGAATTGCAGGCACTTTCATCTAAGGCTCCCTCTGCTGTGTTCCACAAGGATAGGGTTTTACTGAAGGTACGTCCTTCCTTTCTACCTAAGGTCGTAGCTGAATTTTATTTAAACCAGAGAGTGATTCTTCCGTCTTTCTATCCTCCTCCTCATCTTGATAAGGAAGAGGAGCGACTCCAGAGGTTGGACCCTAGGAGAGCTCTGAGCGTTTATATTTCTAGGATGTCCAGGGTCAGAGTGGACAATCGACTCTTTGTGGGGTATGCTGGACACCGATTGGGCCAGGTTGTTACCAAACAGACCTTGTCCGGGTGGATAATCCTCACCATTAATGAATGTTACTGATTGGCGGGGAAGGACCCTCCTGAAGAGTTGCGAGCTCATTCCACTAGGGGTGTGGCTACTTCCACAGTCCTGCAGCAGGGAGTTCCTATTAGGAATATTTCTGACGCAGCCACATGGGCTTCTATCCACACCTTTGTCAAATATTACTCCCTGAGTACGCTCCATGGTCAAGATATGGCCTTTGGTAAGGCAGTTCTTTATTCTGCCATCTGATTGGGTATTCTAAATTAATTTCCCTCCTCCATTTTCTGCTACTGCTTTGGGAGTCTGTCAAAGATGTGGAATATGTTGGAGGACACAATCCATTCGAAGAATAAGTTACTTACCAACTGGTAATGTTCTTTCGACTGGATGTTCTTCCAACGTATTCCACATCGCCCTCCCAGCCTGCCCCTCTGAGGAATTTCCTTTGCTATTGCAGCTTACGTTCTCTCAATGCTATGTGCAGTCAAGCGGGCATTGGATATGTGCATGTTACACGTTATGAAGGAAAAACATAAACTGAGGCTACGGGCGCCGTGCGTCCTATTTTTATTATCCGGTGATGTCGCCCTCGACGGAGGCCTTCGAGGGACATCGACACGACGCCATCGATGCAGGACGCCCTCTGCCGAACAAGTTTCCAAAGTACACAGCTGTGGACATTACATGTCAAAGATGTGGAATACGTTGGAGGAACATCCAGTCGAAAGGACGTTACCAGTTGGTAAGTAACATGTTCTTCTTTTGCATAACATTGTTTCCCACACTATTTGTATTTAGAATTAAGGATTGGCAGTAGGTTTATTAGTATATGCCCTTTTTATTTTGACAGACTCGACTCGGACTGCGTTATTATTTGATGGTCGTAGCTTGCTCCCATCTTAGATTTAGGATTCGACAGGCATTCAACCAACCCTATTCAAAGGTTCAATAAACACCATACAACTGTGATCACTTGTCTGTCTTTACTATTGCCACTATGAGTTCCTTAAAACACTTTGGAAGGGAAGTCTTTTCCTCCCGAGGAGAGTCTAACCAGCATAAGGCAGATGATTGATCTGTTCCAGAGCCACTCCAATTTGCCAGTGCTCTCCTACCTCCTCCTTCTGGGTTTCATAGCATCCTGCATCTTCTGGTGCCAGAGGCCAGGCTGAGCATGCATTCTCTGCAGTGGCTGCTAAGGAGTTGGTGGTCCCAGTACGTTGACACCCCGAAGGATGTTCTCAGGGTGTCGAGGTCGATGGCCAATGATCTTTCTTGGTGGACCAGCAGGTGAGCGGCCTTTGGTCAGCTATGGAGAGCTGTTGGCTCATCACCATGCTGGAGCTGCAAGCTACGAGGCTAGAAATTAAGGCTTTTGTGCCCTCTCTCGTAGTGAACCGCGTTCTGATTTTGACAGACAACACAGTGGTCATGCATTTCGGTCGCTGCACCTATGCGAGGTGGTGATGCAGGTATGTTTCTGGTTATTGGCGATTCAGATCTCCGTCTCGACAGTGCATCTGTCGGGGATGGTGAACAGACTGGCGGATGCTCTGAGCAGGCTGAGCATGGTCTAACATCATTGGGAGGTGTCAAAGTTCTCGAGGATATCTTTGCTCAGTGGGGTATCTCATCAGTATATCTGTTTGCAACATGGTCCAACATGAAGTGCAAGCAGTTCTGTTTGAGGGAATTCCCGGCGAGAGGCTTACTGGTGGATGCTTTCCTAGTGCAGTGGGTCTTTGACCTTGACTATGCCTTCCCCTCTGTTTCCTGTCATCCCGTGGGTGCTCAGGAGGTTTCAAACGACCATGATCTTGACTGCCCCAGTTTGTCCGAGGAGAACATGCTACCTGAAACTTCTGGACTTGGTCATCTGCCCCACTATCCTGTTGCCTCGGCGGCTCCACCCGAACCCAGAGTCCCTCAACCTATATAGGTGGCTCTTGAGAGGATGAGGTATGATGACTGGGACTTCTCGGAAGAGGTATTTGAGGTGCTACTAGCTGAATGCAGACCATTTACAAGATCATGTACGAGTGCTGATGGAGAAGGTTTAAGGTGTGGTGCAAGGAACGCAGGATCGATCTGATAGTTTGCCCCACCACTGCAGTGATGGAGTTCCTTCTGTCGCTGGCCTCTTTAGGCCTTCAGGTACGAACAATTAAAGGGTATTTGGCGGCCCTGTCTGTTTCCAAAAGGACCCAGGATCAAGGTTATGGCTCAATTCCTGAGAGGTCTTGTGAATATGTTTCCGCCCATCCCTTTTGTTGTCCCGGAGTGGGACCTTATTTTGGTCTTATCTTTTCTTACAGCTGCTCCGTTTGAACCTGTGCACTCCTGTTTTCTAAGACTGCTCATGCTGAAAAATTTCTTTTTGGTGGCAATCTCATCCACAATCAGCAGGCCCTGTCATGCAGGCGTCCCTTTCTCCCTTTCTTTAAGCAGAAGGTGTCCTTGGAAGCGCAACCTGGGTTTCTGACCATGGTTATGTCGCAGTTTCACATCTCCCAGACCATTGACTCACCTGTTTTCTACCCTCCTCCTCACCCTTCTAAGGAAGAGGAGAGGTTCTACAGGTTGGACCCCAAGAGGGCCCTTCGTTTCATGTGGCGAGAACATCAAATTCAGGAAGGCTGATCAGTTGTTTATAGCTTTTTCCCTGTCACGGAATGGATGGATTGTTGCTAAACAATTTCTTGCTGGGTAAAGCTCTGTATAGCGGAGTGCAGGAAAAGAGCTTCCATCAGGCATCAGGGTGCACTCCACAAGAGGTGTAGCGGCAAGCTCAGCACTGCCAAGGAGAATCTGCAGGAGGAAAGAAATCCATTGAAGGAGAAATTACATAGCAGTAATATTCTTTCTATGGATTCTTCTCCTGCAGATTCCTCATCACCGTCCCACCCAGACCGCTATGAATCTGAGTTTTTCATGTTGGCTCTTCGCTTCTTGTGGGAAATGCAGACGTTTCTAATTGTTCGACTTTTTGTCATTCAGAAGTGTGATCCGCTACACCTTCTCACAGTCCTGTGCCTCATCCAAAAAAAAATCAGTTTTGTTGTGTTCCATCTTTTCTGTGACAGATTGGCTATTTGCCAGTCTTTTGGTCTTCCTCTGCAGTGGCTGAGCTTGATGTGTATTCGAGGGGATTGGAAGAGAATGGGTGATGATCTGAGGTATGGCGGCATAGTATATGTACGGTGATTGAACGTCTGGTGTCGGTGACTGGCGCATTGATGGCTGAGATGAGGTGCACTACGCCCCCTGTCGAACGGTTTTCCAAGCAGCTGATGCTGGAAGGGGATATCCATCTGATGAGGAATCTGTGGGAGAAGAATCCATTGAACGAACATTACTGGTAAGTAATTTCTCCAGCTAGATGACTGGTTGATCCGATGAAGATCTCTGAAGCAGGTGTCGAATCAGCTTGAGGAAACTTATTCCCTGCTTCACAGTTTGGGCGTATCCCTGAACTTCCATAAATCCCATGCGAAATCAACACAGAGGCTCCAATTCATCATAGCATTCCTGGACACCCTCCCAGGCAGAGTTTCCAGTGTCAGGCAGATGGTAAAGCTTTTCCAGAACCACAACAGTATTCTAGAGGCTTCCTTCCTCCACCGTTTAGGCCTCGTGGCTTCCTGCATTTTTCTGGTACCGGAGGATAGACTGTAGATGCAATCTCTTCAGTGGCCCCGGTGGTCACGGATGCAACCCTGAAGAGATGCAGCCATTGCATGTATCTGCAGGTGAACAGTCTTTGGTCCCCAGTGGAACGCTGGTGGCACATCAACAGACTGGACATGCGAGTGATCAGGTTAGGCCAGATGGCTTTTAAACCATTCTTCAAGGGTAAACATGTCCTGATACTGAGGAACAACACAGTGGCCGGTCATTACCTAAACAAGCAAGGGTGAGTGCTGTACCTGCCCTTAGGTAGGGAGGCATTGCAGCTCATCCCCAAAGTCAAAAGTGCAAAAGCAGGGGGTGCAAGCTTCCCCTTCATTGCTGCCAGACAATGGAATACGCTACCACTCACCCTTAGAAGTGAACCCTCTCATGCTGCCTTCCGTAAAGCCCTCAAAACCTTGCTGTTCCGCTGACATCTGCTCACTCCATGCAAACCTATCAAACTGTGTTCACTGGTTCTTACAATTTCCCCACCATTGCAACTAAACAACCCTCGTCTATAATTGCCCCTTTACCCAGTGCTGGTCCAAATGTAACTATACCCAATGTCTACTACTGTAACTAACCTACTTACCTCTGTAACAGCGCCGCAGAGCCCAAACGCTGTTTTTGGTGCTATACAAATGAAAAAAGAAAATAAACAGTGGTTCTGATTACTGTAGAAAGTGATCTCTGCCTCTGCAGTCCATCTGGCAGGTGCAAAGAATGAGCTGGCGGGAGCTCTGAGGAGGCAAAGCACAGTCTCACACTGGGAAGTGTGCCCAGAAGCTCTGTAAGAGAACTTCGCTAAGTTTGGTACCTCAACAGTGGATCTGTTTGCCACAAGGGCCAACGCGAAATGAAGGCAATCTGCTCGAGGGAATGCCGGTATGGGGCACACTAGGGGCACTTTCCTGCTGGAGTGGGTCTTTGACCTCCATTATGCATTTCCGCTGATAAGGTCATATTGTGGGTTCTCAGAAGCGCCTCTTCTTCCTCACAGTACCTTGGGTGCCTTGGAAGGCGAAGTGGTGGAGTCTCTCAGCTTTACTCAACAATGTCCCACGAGGATGGACTCCCTCTGGAAGAGGTTGTCACTAGGTTGTTGCTGTCGAGCAGAAGAAAGGAACCAAGCAGTGTCTGAAAGGCAGCAGTGAAAGTCTGTCGCAATGGTCTCCTTGGTTGGGTTGCTACGCTAACTGTAGATGTCCCACGGAGGTGAAACTCACTGTCGACCTCGACAAGGCTTGGGAGGTGAGGATGAGTCCTTTGGTTTCCGTCGATGACCTTTGGTGGCGGTAGGTACAGTGACAGAAGTAGGTGCTGCGTTTCGGTGTTTCGCAGTTGGCCACTGTTCGGTTCTTCAGTGCTGCAGCCACAGCATGGATGACAGGATGGCTTCTGGCGACTTGGACTCAAGCGCTGGACCTCGCTGCGGGCTGCTACTAAGTTTAGTCCTTCGGGACTCGTTCTTCGTTTCTGAATAGCGGGAAACCCACCAGCAGGCACTTCTCTGCAGGCAGTGACACTGGATGACATAGGACCTCCTCAGTTTACTCGTCTCAGTGAAGGGTCAAATGCCCATACGAAGGAGAATCCCATTGGAGCCTGTTTTACTCATTACAACAAGACAGTAACTGAACAAAGGAACAAACACAGGTGGTTGGGCTGCTATAATCATCCCAAATAGAAAGTCAGTTTATTACACCCAAGAGAATTTTGATATGAAACATGCTGTTCAAGAAGAAGTAAGGAATCTGAGCAATACAGAAATCCAAGATCAAGTAAAGAGGAATTTCTTTTCCCTTAAAGTATTGGAGAAAGGTAACTTTAAAGAGAGACTTCATAAAATCAAAATACGAAGGGATCAAAACCCAAACACAGCGTGTAGAAGTTTCACTAAAGAAGGAAGAGTGGGTTCCCTAAAGGCTGTAAAGTCCCTGAGAGGAATTGAACAACTCAATCCAAGAAATAGCCAAGAACTACTTAAAAATCACCCACTAGTGCTTGAAAAGCCTATCCAGGAGAAGGGAGTCATTCTCCGGGGTTGTTTTTGTGGTTTTCTCTTAGTGGTAGGGATAGTATAGATTAGCTTTGCGATGCAGGACTGTTTACTTTTTGGACTTCACTACTGACCACAAACACCCTAGTTAGTTTAGTTAGGCAGGGAACACCATAGCATAGGGATAGAAAGGCTATGTTTTTAGATTTTAAATAAATCACTTGTTAAACATGCCAAAAACTGGCCAGTCTCCTCCTTGTCACCTACGACACCCTATAATGAACCAATATCTGAAGGCCCTTGTAAATAGGTCTCCACCGTCAGCATTACTGGTTCTGGATTGGGACCGCAATTTGGTGCTGAGCATTTTGATGGTGGGTCGTTCGAGTCGGATGTACTCTAAATTCGATCTTTTGGGATTATCCCAGTTTGTCCGCTGCACTGCCATTAATGTATGCGGGGGGCACACTCACAGCCCATAATACTGAACTGGGGGAGCGTGGACACCCCTGCAACTCCTGCTCTCCTGTTCGGAATTATGGGCTTCGATCTAATCTACTATGCCGAATGCACACTAAACGTGCATTCAGCATTTTAAATTCAATCCTGTCATTCATTTCCGTTCGAGTCTATGCATTCATGTTCTGTTAGGCAGCTTCAGGCTCTCTTGCAGGTTGCCATTTCAGCGTTTTTCAAAGAGAAGGAATCTCTAAAAGTCCAACCTAAATTCCTTCCAAGAGTGATATTGGAGTTTCACGTCTCTCAAAGCATTGCCGGTCTTCTATCCTCTGCCGCACCCCTCTAAGTATGAGGAAAGGCTGCACAGACTGGACCACTCAGAAACTATGTGGCCATTTTAGACGTGACAACCAGCATTTTTCGGCCTTCTCACAGTGTAAGAAGGGCCTAGCAGTGCCTAGGAAAACGATTTCACATTGGATAAATCTCTGCATTCCTGAATGCGACCAAACACCAAGGAAAGAATTGCTGTCAGTCTCGACCATCAAATAATAAATAAAACAGTCCTAGTTGAGTCTGTCATATCAAAATGGCCTATTGTAACAAAACGTAATGCTTGCCCTATCTCTTGTATAAAAAGTGTGTAAAGGAGAATATGTATACAAAGGAGAATTAGTGTTCAAGTATAAAGAATACGTGTGGCTGAGTGAACTCTCTTCCCCACACTAGACAGCACGGAGTAAGGCAGGATGACACCATCAGACACAGGTTCTTAACACAAAGGAAGTCCAAAATGTGGATCGAGGCCCGTCTGACCTTCCACGTTGAAGTCTCTTTTCAGCTTTCAAAACACAGTTCAACACAAAGTTCGGGCTTGTATCTCTTAAAGCAAATGTTCACGTCGGTCTCCCTCAGTCGGACTAAGACCTCTTCAAAGAAAAAGTTCAAAAACACTTTCAGGGACCCCCTTCCCCAAACTTATTACACTTCTGGTCTCTCTCAGTTGTGCTCAGACCATTTCCTGATTTCGAAGACTTTGGAATGTGCGTTGCTTTTACTACAGACCTCTGCAGGACCACTTAAACTTTTTCAGCTCACATTCTTGTGTTGTTTGCCCGAGTGCTTCTTGGTCTGGGTAGTTCTATTTTATAGGCACCATATGTACACATTGCTCCTTTCACAGAAACTTTCTAGTAGGCTATTTCCTTTCCCTGGACCACTCCGTTACTCCGTATTGCTGGTTTCACAGCTATCCTTATTTGAAAGTTAATTCACAGGTGTCTTTCTTTGCGTCTCATGCACACGCGTACAGCCTTATAATGTTACAACTTCAATATTTCCTTAACACACACCGGCCTTTCATGTCACTTGCCAGCTCATTGGTTGTGTGCGTTTCTTTCTTGTCTTTACAGTTTTTCTATTCACGAGTCAAAGTTAGTACCACAGGCTTGGCCTCGCCTCCCCAACTCTGCTGTTCACCCGGGAGGGTAGCTGGCATCCTTGATACACAATGCAGCCTTCTTGTTTGGATACAGCCTTCTCCATGTGTCTTTAGCGGCCTGTTGGAGGCAACAACCTTCTGCAGGGAACTCCTGGGGTCCTTGACCCGTTGCCCTCGTCTCTTGGTGCATCAATCCGCTCCAGTAGGTTTGTCTTTCCCCGGAAGTTCTGCTCTTGCTAGTGTTCCACCTTGCTTAGAGTGTCTCTGTTCCACCTTTTATCCGTGTGAGGAGAGGTAATTAGTATCAGATGCATGTACTTAAAGTGAAGTGCCTGACTTTGCCTGACCCGATTAGTGGGACATGTCCAATGCGATTTGTAAGGGTTAACCTCTTTAGTCTGTTGCCCTCTTCCTCTGCCCAGTGTTTATGTAGAAAGGGGGGTGATTTGGGACATCGGAGAATCCTAAAAAATAGGATGGGTTAGATGTATGGGAAAGGGGGGGAATACCACATCTCACCATTGGCTGCCTCATCCCCATTCCCTGAAGACCCCTCATCCAGGTGATCCTCCCACACTCGTCCGCCCCCAGGGTCTGGATCCAAAGGTGATGGCCGTGCCTTGGCCACCCGAGAGAAAGATCCTCAGGGACTAGAAGGTGAGACACCTTTGGTTTCTCACATGTGCCAGTGAGCGAGATCTGCTGGGCCGCGACTTAATCGTTGCTCCACACGTTCACTAAACACTACGGTTTGGAGGTGGCGCTGACTCTATTTGGCAGAGCGGTGTTGCAGAGTTTTCTTGTTGTAGACTTTCCTGTTGCCTCTGTGCTCTGTACTGCTTTGGGGGTCTTATCAGATGAGGAATATGTTAAAGAATGCAATCTACTGAAGGAGAAATTACTTATCAGTAATGTTCTTTCTGTGGATTCTTCTCTCGCAGATTCATCAACGCCCTCCCATCCTGCCCCGCTGTGAAAGTGGTCTGCTGCGTTTCTGGGTCTTTTCAATGGTGGTACCACAACTTAAGATTGTAAAGGTTGGAATGTTCAGCACATTTCTGTGCTTTGCCAATTGTGTACTGTCAAGCCTGTTTCTCACAGTATGGTTGCGCCTCAAAACACATTGTTTATAGGCGCTTTATAAATACCCAATAAATAAATAAATACGTGGACTGTTCCACACCCAAAAAGAAAAAAAACGTTTTTTGGCTAGTGCCAACCCGAATCCTTTGAATTTTTCCTCCGCGGCTGTTGAGCTCGGGGAGGGAGCACTGAGGTATACATTTGTAGTGATGCAATCAATATATGTACTGCAGACTTCCTGTCCAGAGTCGAGCGGCCTAGTCAAGATGAAGTCTACTTCGTGCCGCACATGCCCGTTTTGAAAATGTTTCAGAGCAGATGACACTGGAGGGATCTCTATCAGATGAGGAATTTGCAGGAGAAGAATCCATATAAAAGAAAATTACTGGAAAGTAATTTCTCTCTCTTGGCCGGGTCCTAAGTAAATGGGTCATTGGTAATAAAAAATGCTCACTGAACCATCTCTTGTACTTTGTTACAACACAGAAGATTAGAGTTTGTAAATTGTTTCCATGCAAACTGTGAATAGAAATCTGAATGGATACCAAGTGCATGTGCCTTGGATGCTCTGACGGATCTGACTGCATTGGGCCACAGAGCACTCTTCTATATATGTATATAGTCTGTAAGCATTTGTTCTATCTCTTTCAGAGCATACTGTTCTCATTATATTCCTTTGTTCAGATGTACTACTTTGTGTGTGTGCATTTTGTTGTGTATTTTAAGCCATTTGGCTTTTGATTTCTGTGCATATGTAGTCTTCTTTTTACTTGTGTGTCAACATATTGTCTACTTCTAGGTGGAATTATAGTCTGTGTTTATAGAACATGTGAATAAGTCGTATTGGGTTATATAGTCAGTCTGTTCTTGCGTAATCCTAATTTTACTTTGTAGCAGGATTCTCATATTTTGATTGCAGGCATACCCTCTACACACTGTGCAAATGCATATGTTGTACTTTAAAAATATATATGTGAGGCGCGTGGATTTGCTTCGATCACATTCTATGCATAGGCCAACATCTAGTGGTAGGCGCAAAGTATTGCATGACTTGTTTTCGAAACTCGAAAAGGGACGTCGACTAAGCGTGTTTGTAATACTAACCCAAGTGTGACGTCTACTGTACCCATGGGCCTTCATGCGTCTAGGTCCTCGGATTGTGTTTTTTCCACCATCATAATAAGTCACGTGTTGCAAAGATTCCTAGCTTTACACCTTTATTATTACAAAGTTTAATATTATATTTGTTTCATCTCTCTTTCGCTTCTCGCTTGCAAGCAACCTTCGGCGACGCTCGACGGACGCATCCGATAACCTGTATTGAACCGAAATCCTCGTTCGGACATTGACTCCGACCTATACAGGCCTTCACTGGCTTCGGCCCATTACAGTAGGGAGAGTGAGGGGAGGACATCTACTCTTCTTTAGAGAATGCCTATTTCACTCACTTCTCTTCCCGCTTATCGTTGTGATGCCTTTCCCTTCCACTGTGGAAAGCACTCCTTTCAAATTGTGCCCTGCTTGCGGTCAAAAATATCCCTGGAAGGACATGCACCGTTTGTGCAACCATCTTCTCCCACGGGTTCACGCTGAAAAGCATTGCAACTCTTGCAAACTTTTCAAACCCAAGACCCTAAAAGATTGACGCACAAAGTGTTGGGCTGCCCACGCCATGCAGGCTGAGGCCTCCATCGACGTGGCGGATTAATCCAACGAAGGCAGCTAAGGTGCTCAGTGACACAGAGGACGATCAGGGTTCTACAGTTCACTCAGGTGCTGGCCCTCCACTCCGATAAGCAGGCCAGCGGTCCTGTCATTGAGAAGACACACGGCAGCAAACGCACACACTCCCAGAAACACAATGAATACACAACCCTAAGCCGAACGCAGACCTTGCCGTTGCCCAAACACAGCCATGCTGTGTCGAAGAAGAAATCTAAATGCCCACTGTCCTCTGGGTCCTCGTGATCGCCACAAAACAAACCTCCAAAACAGACGCTGAGTAAGCTTGTTTCTGACACCATGCCTAATGAGGCCCTCCTTTCGTGTGCCAAAGATTTCATGTTGAAAGGCCCGTCGAAAGTAAAGCAACTGCTACAAAAACATGACACCGCTTAAGACAAGACGTCGAAAGCTTCTAGTATTTTGAAGCCTGATTCACAAAAAATACACAAATCTCAAGAAAAAGACTACACACCCTCTGAAGACACTTTAACAGAGGCTTTACACCACAGAAGACCGGCTTCCCTCCCAGAACCCTCTCCCTCAGGGCCAAACCCTTTCCCAAAGTCATCTTAGTGGACTACTGAAAAAAAAAAAAGGTAATGAAAATGATCTCTTTCTTTGTCGTCTTTATGGACGGGCATCCAGAAGAGTTTGTACACCCTCAGGGTACTGCACAGGGTAGCGGGCGGGGTAGGCGGTAAACCACCTGCAAAGGTACCAAAGACTGGACAGTTTACTGCCCGGCACTTCCACAGATCAACTCTTTGCTACTCTGTCATGGCACCTCTGATGACCTGTATATTGTTGACCCTTCCCACCAAGGTGAGCAAATATCACAAGAGGACCAATTTAATCAATATTAGGACCAGTTCTATGACTACGACGTTCCAGACATATACAAAATGCGGTCCCCAGAGAACCAGAATCAGCCTATTGCCGACTCTCCCATTGGAAACCAGCTCCAGTTCAATGAGCTGCTCATTAAAGCATCCCAGCATTTCAAAATAGATACACCGAAGACACAACAGGAGAAAGAATTTTGTGGAAGACCTACTCTGGGAGGAAAAATCTGTTACACAGTTTATTCCCCTTCTCCAATCAGTGCAGAGACTCATTCAGCCATCTCTTCTTACACAAACCCTAACAGGAGCCGTAAACCCCTGCATCGAAAACATTTTTAAGCCGGCTCCAACTGACTCCCTTTATATCAGAAATCAACTAAAACCTGACTCATTAGTGGTAACTACCATGAGAAAAAGAGATGGAACACCGCTGGCATCTGCAGAGGCACCGCCAGACAAGGAGAGTAAGAACATCCACACACTAGACAGGAAGGTAGCATCCTCTGCTGCATTCCAAACCCATATGTCCATTAACACCACCATACTTGCCAGTTCTAACTGCCATGTCTGGGATACAATCCAACAACAAATACTGTCCCTAAGCCCTTAAAGGCTCAGCTCATCAGAACCATCTCAGAAGGAAAACAAGTTGCCAGCTGCATCCTCAAAAGTATTTTAGATGCAGCAGCTAATGCTAGACTCATTATAGTGAAAGGCACCGTGATTAAACAGCACGCTTGGCTACGACAGTCGGGCTTGAAACTGGAAACCCAGGTCCCACTTTTAAATATGCCAATAGAAGCCAATTTTGTTATTTGGCAAAGGAGTTGACGGTACACTAAAGAGTGCAAAGGAAGAGCATGACACTTTAAAGTCTTTGGGCCAGATAACAAACAAGCATTTTGTTCGACGAGAGGTGTTCAACCCCCAACGCTTCTTTCATAGACAAGGTTACCCACAATTCATGTGATATAACAAAGGCCAATCTTCATCCTCGGGCAACAGTCAGTCCACCAGTTATCAGCCCAACTTTCAAAGATGGTTTAAAAGAACTAGAAATTGAGGTATAGCCTCTACCATCAGAGTTTCCCCTCCCTCTAAGAAATAACGGCCCGATACAGGTTCCCTGCCTTTCAACTTCAGTTGGAGGCCGCTTTTGCAAGTTCACCCATGCATGGGAGGGGATCACAACCGATCAGTGGGTGCTATCTATGGTGGCAGGGGGTTACTGCATGGAATTTCGTGAAAAACCCCAAACCATCCTCCAAAACATTGGAAGTTGTCGCCACAAGAGAAGCTAATTCTTCTAGAGGGAAGAAAGTCCCAGCTGCAGAAAGGCACAGTCGAAATAGTCCAAGCAAACCAAGTAAACAAGTGTATATATTCAAAGTACTGCGTTTTCTACCAAAGAAGGACTTAACTATGCACCCTGTACTATGGTCCAGCAAACAAACATTTTGCCCCGCAATGTTGCAGGAGGTGATCCCTCTGTTAAAACAGGGGGATTTCATGGCAACATTGGATAAATACCTGCGCTTCAAAATTGCAAACAATCATTACCAGTTCAAAGTGCTCCCCTCAGCGCCAAGGGTGTTCATAAAGGTATTACTAGTTGCAGCGCACCTACGCAGATAATCAATCCCTGTGTACCATTATCTGGACGACTGGCTCATAGCAGGGGAGATGCCACAAATCTGCAAACTGAACACCCAATAGACAATCAATTTGTTGTTCGAATTCGGGTTCTCCACCACTGAGAGAAAAACAAGTCAAACAATTCCTGGGAGCAATTCTAAAAACTCAAGAGGAATTAGTCTTTCCTTCAAACGAGAGATTGCAAAACATGCTATTTCAAGTACCTCACTACATGACCGGTCGTCAGATAACCGTGCGCAAGGCAATGCGCCTGCTTGGGATGATAGCTTCATGCATTGATCTTGTTACACATGTGCGGCTGAGCATGCGCCCAATGCAAAAGTGGCTAGCGAAACAATGGTCTCAGGCAAGCGGTCAGTGGGATGATCTAGTGATGGTTTTGCTAACCTTAGTACAAGCTCTATGCTGGTGAACAAAAGACATGTTAAATCGGAAACGTCTTGGCAACCCACCAATTCAGGCCACTCTCGCAACAGATGCCTCACTCTCGGATGGGGAGCTCATTACCTTCATTATTCAGCACACGGTGCGTGGCCAAAAGTAACAGCAAAAAACACATTAACCGACAGGAATTGCTAGCAATCCTCAAAGTCTTGCAAGCATTTCAACACTACCTTGTAGGGCAAACAGTACTAGTCCTCACAGACAGTACCAATGCCATTTTCTATCTAAACAAACAGAACTCGACACACACTGTCTGTCCAGGTGACCCCAAAAGATTTGTAAGTGGTCACTCAAATAAATCCTGTTCCTATTATCGCAACACGTTGCAGGGGAATACAATTCATTAGCAGACATATTAATCAGAAGTCTACAACTACCTGCAGAACACAAGTGGCAAATACACAAATATATTTTAAGCGATATCTCAACAGAGCAGTACGCACAATGCCCAGACTTTGCATACAGGTTTCCCCAACAAGGATCCAAGGGGAACACTTATCCACCAAACGCCACTCCTGAACAAAATAGTGCACAAGATACACCAGGAACAAGTCACGCTAATTCTGATATCTCCAATGTGGGCGCGACAACCAAGCTGTATGAATATCCTAAAAGAAGCACGGAAGCCTAACACAAGACACTGTTGTTTTAACAAGTGGAAAGGATTTGTCATTTGGTGCAGGTCACGCAACATAAGTCCAATTGACTGTTCTCCATCGCACATACTTCACTATATGCTTTACCTACTAGGCTCAGGTGAAGTCTTCAATTCAAATACACTTAGCAGTTCTGTCTGCTTACTCTACTTCACAAAGCAAGATATAACTGTGGAAAGTACCAGTTATCAAGGCATTAAAAGAGGGAGTAAAAAGACTATACCCTCCCATTTCTAATCCACCGCCAGGTTGAGACCTCAATGTAGTACATACAAAACTCATGGGTTCTCCCTTTTGAACTTATGCACAAAGTCAGTCTGAAGCATTTAACTTACAAGACCACTTTTCTGGTAGCTATCACTTCGATAAGACGAGTCAGTGAGCTACAAGCACTTTCAGGACAAGACCCTTTGGTTATCCACAAAGACAAGGTGGTTCTGAGAACACATTCTAGGTTTTCGCCAAAATTCATATCCAAGTTCCGTGTAAATCATTCTATTGAACATCCTTCAAATTCTGCAGAAAGAAGCCTACATATCCTAAATGTAAGGAGGGGTGGTCTTGTACTACATAAACTAAACAAAAAGCCACTAAGGAAAACAGATCAGGTCTTTGTTTCCATAGCAATTGTCAGAGAAGGAGATCATGTTTCTAAAGGAAGGGGCTTAATGTAAAAGGGACCTTGAAGGCTGGATGGACTCATATCATGACAGATGCGTAAAGGTGCTACCGAAACCCATCTGGGGAGAAAACAGAAATCCACCGCCTGAAGTCAGGATAGAGATGTCAACTAATCAACTGCGCTAACAATTTCCCCCTCTGCATACATCTCTCAAACTCCAAACCAAACGCAACCACAAACCTACAGCACAGCAAACCGCACAAACTTCACTATATGGCAACAACAAAACAAAAACACACATAGACTCGCACAACAGTACACGACGACTACCGGCCGCAAAACACCCTTGGCCCAGCCAATGGACCCACCGGGCTGAGGCCGTCAACAGCACATCACTGCTCTCTTGCACTTTTCCAGCTCCTTCCCACTAACCAACCCTCCCTTCCCTTTTCAGAGCCGCCAGGGGACCACTTCGGTGGTGATAGTGCGCGATACAAATGTCCTTTAACATTAACATTAAATTCACGATCTACAGATAGTGAGTAGCACAGCTGGATGCATTAGACTATCAAAAAAGACTTGACCATTTACACCAAGAGCCCAATCACCACGAGGCACAGAGGCTACTTTTAACATTTATTGCAAATGTTCCTTTAGATGCAATTTGCAAGGCTGATACTGGAGTTACATTCATACCTTTACTAATCATTACTGCCTAGACGCGCACACTGAAGCTGATATACAGGTGGGTCAAACGGTATAAAATATATATTTGCCGCTGTACGTTCTCACAACCCACCCCCTCCTCCAGGTACTGCTAGCTAATCTATGATTAGCATGTTGTCTAAGCAGATCCACAAGCCCCAGAAGGCATACATTATTCACTGTAATTCTATTTCTGATGCGTGTATCTGCTTAGATTCACATGCCCCCCCATTCCTCCTCACCTGGATGATTTTGAAGGTGCATGAATGTTTCTTTCTTTACATTTCTACTTTATCTTTCTTGAACCCCAGCAAACACTTCATGCACCCTCATTTCAGAAACAAAACAATTTTATTACAAACACGCCCAGTCAAGGTCCATTTTCGAGATTCGAAAACAAGTCATGCCATACTCTGCGACGACCAGTAGATGTTAACCTATGCATATTATGTGAATCTAAGCAGATACATGCATCAGAAGTACGATTATGGTGAGTGATGTATGCCATATATAGAAACACGCTGCCCAAAGCAGCAGGACCACAACCAAAGGTCGGAGGTGCCTAAAACAAAATGTACATATCTGGGAATAAATAATTAAGATAGTTTATTAGGAATAGGACATCACGGTAAAGGGTTTACAAAGACAACAAGTCCTATGTGATGTGTTTCACACTGTCAAATGCTTGTTCACACAATGATACAGTTGGCTACATGGTAAGTTAATACATTCTGGTCACTTTTCTATTTTCACTAGCAGTGAAACAACAAGCTTCAGGAACACAGGCAGACATCTTGGAATGGTAAACTGTACATGGAATTCTGCTTCAGGTTGCAACAAATGCAATTATTGACTTCCAATCAGGAGTTAAATCTCCACATTGTTGGTCCGTTTAAACGTATGACAAATCAATACCTCTACTGTATCTGACAATATCTGGGACGATATGGAAAAACTACTAGTGTTAGCGTACACAATCAGATGAGCAGAATTTAAAATGGAAGCCTATGATGCAAAGTGCAAGGAGCAACAAATGGAATAATTTGCAAATGCGTACGCTTACAGGTACCTAAAGTGCAAGTGCGAGCAACAGCATAAAATGTTGGGAAATTGAACATAAATAACAGCAGAGACCATGCTGTGCAAATTACTAGATAACTACATGGGCCCAAACATAAAAGGTCCAATTACAATTGCATTAACATGCGCTTCCAAATGTGCAAAAGAAACTGATTGCAGAAAAAAGTTTTGTTAGAGTAATGGCAGCATCAGCTAATATAAAGTGCATGTGCAAACAGCAGAATTGCCAAATGGTGCAGTCCACCAAAAGAAACAGCATAAAACCATCCTATACAGATATTGACCGTGCTCAATGACATCAATGCCCACATCTATCAGCATGGTAGAGTATCAGTTCAGACTCCAAAAAGCACCTCAACAGACCATGTGATCTGGAAATAGATGGCACAAAAAATGTGTCAACAAGTGATGCATGGGCAAATACTCTCCAACTGGTTGCAATTTATGAAGATTCTACACCACAGGCCAATGTGGCAAACCTAAAGGTTAAAGATGATATGCTACAATAGCCGAAAAGGCCTAAAGGTATAAGTACATAACACCATGCTGATGCAGGAACTTCTAAGCAGGAATGACCCCATGTAGATACATTGTATTCAGGGTGCTCATGGAATATCTATAGCTGACAACTGCTAACAGAAAAGATACAAAATTCAGAAAAAAAGGTAAAACAAATATCTGCATGATAATCTGAGTTGCAAAACCATATTTGAGTAGTCCATATAATTCTAGTAATCCCAGTGCTGATTTAATCATATTCCAATCAAAGTATAGAGTTCCTTGTCGATGTTATGACCATGCTGAACTTTAGTGTAAAAGTCCAAGATCAGTTTAGACTTCAGTGGACTAAGTCTCAGAGTTCAGTCACTCCCTCTGGGATGAGTGGGCACATGGTCAACACTGAAAAATATTAGCAGATAAGACTTATTTGCATGTTGCTTACTAAATTGTTTAGCCATAGAATAAGATAGATCTGGTATGTTAATCGCTCTAAGGTGTTGAAGAATCTTAATTTTGATCTTGCAGGTAGTACTCCCTACGTACCATTTATTGCAGGGGCAACAATGCACATATAGAACGAATGTATAACATGTATTGAGATGTTTAATTGCACGAGTTATGGCAGTTATAGGATGTGTGAATGTTTTCTGTGAAATAGCATGGGCATATACCTTACATTTGTAACAGTTGGAGAAACCCACTGGAAATTTGGACAGCCACCCACTGCGTCGAAGATCTTTAAGCGGTGTGAGGGGTTAGAAATGCGAGACAGACAAGTAGGTTGTTTTCTCATAAGAAGCCATTTTATTAAATAATAAAAGATGATGCGCGCCTGTTCTTTCTCTAGCCTAGCAATGATTTCCCTACCTAACAAACTAAGGCTGAAGGAAAATTACCTAACGTTTAAAAGTATCTGGCCCTCACACTAATATACATACAACAAAAACAAACCAGAAATGTCTGGCAATGTGTGCTTTACACAGTAACTCATTGTTAGGGAGATTTCCCTTACCTAAAGAGTCCCCCAGCAGCTTTGCTGGATTTCTAGGATTTCTTTCTTTCAGCTGGGCCTTTTTTTCCCAATCTTACATGTGTTTTGCTGTGTGTATTTGTACTGTTTGTGTGATCTTGGGCACTGGAGCCTCACCTACTCGAGGTGCACCACTTTTTGTGTGTGTTACACAGCACCTTCAGTGCAGTGACACTGGGTTGTCTTTGAGACTTCCCAGTGACTCAATTTCTCTGGGGCTGACTCCTGTCCCTCAAAAACATGTAAAGTTGCCATTAACTTTATATAGTCACTTTAAAGTGCAGACCCAGTACACCCCATTTTATGTGGAGTATTGGAAAGGGTTTATTCTTATCCCTTTTTTTCTGTGCCTCTAGGAGCCTTGTTTTGCCCCCTTAAAATTAAGACTTGGCTGGTGGCAGTGGTAACTACCCTTACTTTCCTACCGCGATTATCTTATATAAATGTGGTATTGTTGGGGGCGTGGCCAAGAGCGCCAGCGATGTGGCTGCTCTTTTAACGGCCTCCGTGGGGGGCCCGCTGCGGTGGCAAATATAAGCGCCTTCATGAACCTGTGATACGCGGCGGATGCAGCTATCGGTGTCGGAGATCTTCAGGCACACTGGGGGCCAGAGATGGAGGGCTGGCGTGCCCCCTGAGCCCGACAATCGGTGAGGGAGAGTCTCTATTTCCCGGCCCCAACAACCCCAAGATGGCGACTGGACCGGCCGGCGGTGGGGGGAGGTGCGGAGACGGCATGGAGGATGGGCGGGTTCGGATGTCCCCGCTGCCCAACTAGCACCCCGCGGATCGCCGCATCCAGCTGGACCGAGGAAGAATCCTACAATCTTCAGGTGGCGTCCCCGTGGGCTATAGGGGCGCTGCCCCCACCCACTGCACGGTGGGCGGAGCGCCTTCGGCCCAGCTGCTTCGGCGGGCATATGCTGGCGACGCGCTGCCCGGGCCCCCTCCCGCCTCTGGTCTCCGTTACAAGGGCTCTGCAGCCCCCAACTGATGCACCCGCTCCCTGCAGGACTGGCCGCTCTCAGGGACCCGTGGCGGTGGGCCCGTCTTCAGCGGCGGGGGGAATCCGGCCCGCTCTCAGCCCCCCCGCCAGAGTGGAGGAGTAGGGGACTGGCAGCTTCAGCCTGCAGCGCGCTCCACCCGGAGACCCAGCCCTCGGTGGATGGAGGCGCCCGGCTCCGAGCACACTTCCCTCCCCCCTGACCTGGAATCAAGCTCTGCCTGAGGCAGCACCGTGGGGGACGACCTCAGCTGGCTGCCCGGTGAGGGCCGGCTGCTCCTCTCCCTTCGCTGGCGCCCCGGCCGTCCAAAAGCAGTCTGCTGCCTCCTCTACCTCTGGGTCCGCTGAGGATCGGATCGCCCGCCCGGGCCTGGCCCGGCCCATATTTGGCGACTTCTCCTCCCCCACTGGGATCCACACTTTGCCTGCACTTGGAGACGGCCGGGGGCAATGCCAGGAGGGACCCCAGTCGGCAGCCTGAGGAAGATCGGCTGCTCACCCCCCTTGCCGTCGCTTGGGGCGCCCGGCCCATCCGGCGGCTTGCTGCTTCCTCTGCCCCCGGTGGGGCCAGATTACCTGCCCGCATTCTCTCCTCTCCCTCACTGCGCCACGATCCGACCCTCTCCCGTGCTCCTGGACCCACCCAGCCCAAGAAGACACCCAACGCCACTGCTGGGGTGCCCCGGCCCACTCGACAACATCCGCGGCCCCGAAGGAGGGGTCCCCCCCTCTCCACGGCCACCATCTCTGAGACTCGGGGGGTGTCCCTCAGGTTTTCCAGCACCCGGACGCGGGGTGTTCCCCCCCCCCCCCCAACTGCTGATACACCCACACTGCACAACACACCCTCTTCTCCTCGACCAGTGAGGCTCTCACCACCCTGCATTTCACCGCGGCCTGTGGGCTCTTGGTTTCCAGGAACATTCAGCATTATCTCAGGGGCACCCCGGCCCACCTAGTGACTCTCAATCCCCCTCCACCCTGCTTGGGGAGAGCGAACAGCATGACTAAACAACCTAAACTCACCAGAAACACAGACATCGCCACAATGCTGCTGGCAGCGGATAAAGGGGGGAAAAAACAGGACCCTCTCACCCCCAAGTCACAGTCGGACCAAGAGGGCAAGGAGCATCTCGTCACCAGAAGCGATCTGTTGGCCTTTATGGCCGACATCAAAGCTGAATTTAGGTCTTGCATGACTGAGCTCTCGACGAAGTTGGAACACACCGATCAGAGGGTCACTGAGGCAGAACAAAGACTGGGGGAAGTAGAGGACTGGGCCCAGGACCATACGACGGCTATAGACGGGATCCAACACTCCATCACAGCATTACAGAATAGATGTGAAATCCTGGAATTCAAGCAGGAGGACCTAGAGAATCGGGCTCGACGCAACAACCTACGAATCCGAGGAGTTCCTGCCGCAGTTCCGGATCGGAAATTGTCTGAATACATCGGTGACTTCTTTCAGTGTCTTCTCCCAGATCTGGACAAATCCCTACTCCTGCTTGACCGCACCCACAGGCTCTGCCCCCGCCGCGGAGTGGAGTCGGGCTCACCCCCCGACGTTATTACTAGGGTCCACTTTTTCACCACCAAAGAAGCCATCTCATCCATCTCTCGCACCCGAGACGAACTATCCTTCCAAGGATCCCCACTCCAATTTTACCAGGACCTCTCCCTACTCACGCTGCAAAAAAGAAGAGCCCTCCGACCATTGGCTCTTTTCCTCCAGGACCAATAGATCCGCTACAGGTGGCTTTTTCCAACAGCACTACAATTAACCCATCAAGGCACATTACGAAGAATTAGCCACCTAGAGGACGCCACACAAATAATGCATCCACCTTCACCTGGGAAGACCCTCCCGGGTACCCCCGAAAATATCATCGAGGGAGACCCGGCACCCCCGCCGAAAGAAAAACGAAACATGTGGTCTAGGGTCCCAAGAGACCGGAGGAAGAAATGACCGCGCTTCACAACCCCGCAAAATCACCTTCAGACATACACCGCAGCGGGCCTCACCCCCCCACGGCTCCTGCCCACTTCCGAGGAAGGTTACACCTATAGCTCCTTGGAATGCCGGCCATAATATGGCCGGAAGCTTCAGCCACGTTGGCTGTATTTTGTTACTTGGCCCTGTTGGCCTGGGGTGGCTCCGGCCTCACAATGCCGTCCCCCCCGCCAGTTAACACCCGGCCTCCCTGTTGGAGGCAGGGACTAAAAACGCAAGAGCAGGATAACAACCACTTCCTTTCTTCCGGACAATGGCTGACCTTAATCCAACCTATACCCCCCACCTGAACTCCTCTGAAACCCCTCACCCCCCTACTCGGGTCCATTGCACCCTCAAAGTCATCTCCCTCAACGTCAGGGGACTGAACTCACCCCCTAAACGTAAATCTATCCTACAGAAGCTCCAGGACGAGGAGGCGGCAGTGGCCATGCTCCAGGAGACCCATCTCTTACCAGTGGACTTCAGGCGCCTGCACACCCAACAATTTCCTAAGAAATTCATCGCTTCAGGGGGCAGCAAGAAAGGGGGCATGGCTATCCTCTTTAGGAAGGGACTAAATCCCCAGGTTCTGGAAACTAAACTCTGTCCAGAGGGAAGGTTTGTGGCAGTAAAATGTCTCCTGCTGAACCAGCTATACACTTTCATCTCGGTCTACGCACCGAATACCGGACAAGTCCCATTCTACGAGACCCTATCCTCCACCCTGGTCCCCTTCGCAGAGGGTTAGATCATGATGGGTGGAGACTTCAATGTAGTCCCTGACCCTTCAAAGGACAAGACACACTCGGCCTCCTCTGTGGACACCACCGTGGCCCTGGGTCTGCTGCGTTTGTTCAGGACCATGGAGGTGGTCGACTCATGGAGGGTCCTGCACCCCTCGGAAAGGGACTTTACCTTCTACTCCTCTGTTCATAGAACCTTTTCCAGGATCGACCTCTTGCTGACAAGATACTCGCCTTCACGAATGAGGTGTCCATTGGATCAAGAATATTGTCAGATCACGCCCCGGTACCCATAGAGATCCGCTCTTATGACCCAACCCCCACCGGCCGTCGCAAATGGTCACTGTATGACCCTATGCTGAATGACCCGTCGATCAGGGATGCTATAACAACCTCGATATCGAACTTCTTCCAGGAAAACCCCAGTGAAGACACTTCCCTGGCCAACACCTGGGACGCCATGAAGGCGGTCATTCGGGGGGAACTAATAGCCTGCGGGGTGGCTTACCACAGAAGCCGAAGACAAACCCGTATGATCCTTGAGGAAAACCTCCGAGAAGTAGAGGCGAGGCATAAAGATAAAGGCTGGTCCCCCAAGACACAGCGAGCGCTCCGGACGGCGCGAATGAAGATCAAAGCACACTATGCCAAACACACGGCACATCTGTTAGCAAAAACCAAACAATTTTACTATGTCAGAAATAATAAAGCGAACAAATTAATGGTAGCAAAACTCGCCAAAATCAAGAAAACCAACACCATCATCGGACTCTGTGACCCCCGGGGCACGACTCAATACTCTGAGCCGGAGAAATTATGACTGGCAACCGAACATTTAATTCAAGTAATGTCGGCACAACCGCGAAACCGGCAAAAGCAGGCAGAATACCTGCAGAAGGCCACCCTCCTGCAGCTGAAGCCCTCAGCCCGAGACACTCTGGACGCGCCAATCTCAGCAGAAGAAGTCGAAGAGGCCATAAAAACCCCTAAATCCAGAGCCCCGGACCAAATGGATACACCACTAGATTCTACAAACTCTTCCGGCATCAACTAATACCACCCCTAGTGCACCTCTTTCTCCAGCATGGGGTCTGGCATGGATTCACATGCTCATGAATATTCCCCGTCGTCAGGCTGGGAATCCTCGGTAAAGAAAAAATCTGTATCAGTTTCGTTTCTGATCTGTCTTTCGTAGTAGTAACCAATCACTGATCTCTGCGTCATACTGACCACAGCCAATGACTGCCATCTCCCTAAGCCCCGCCTCTGGCAGCCAACTTCAGATTTTTACCGCACGTTCAAGTGTTGGGAGTTCTCGTGCTTAGCTCTCGAGCTTTTACTACGTGTTTTGCGCTTTTTCAGGTGAATTTTCACATTTTTTCGGTTAATGAAGCCTCAAGCTCCACGGTTTCTACTCCCGTTAACGGGTACCCGTTGCGGGATTTTCCTACGCCCCTCAAGGGTGAAGATTTCGTCGAATCAACCTCTTGGAGGATTCCAGAAGATTCGCGGCCTACTTCGAGATGGCCCAGGACGCGAGTTCGTCACCCGGACCGCAAGCTGCCCTGGATGCGGGCTGCAGAATGTGTTTGAGGACGAACATTCGCGATGCCTCTACTGTCTTCATGGGGACAAGACTCATGTAGAGAAGGACTGCCAGTTCTGCAAGAACTTGTCGGAGCGGACCATGAGGGACCGTTGATCTCGTCTCGCCAGCTGGTTGGAGAAGGGCTCGACGGGTGAGAAGAAGAAGAAAGGGTTTGAGCGGGCTTCTAAGTCCTGTGCGGGCGCCCCGGCGACGGGGGCCCAACACCAGGCCAAGCGCTGCGAGTCCGCTGGCTCCGGGAGCGCCGAAAGGTCGGGCTCTTCGGTCGCCAGGCAGGGCGCACCTTCCCCGGCACCGTCAACCACGAGCCAGCGCTCCGGTTCGGGGAAGAGGAAGTCCGAGACCCCGGGTAAGCTTCGGGAGAAGCCACGTCCGATCTCGGGAGAGGGGGAGCGAGGCATCGCCCCTCCCCCTAAGGAGAAGGCCCAGGACGCACCTAAGGTGGTGAAGGCCCCTACCCAGCAGGCAAAGGCCTCTATCGAGGCGATCGCGGCGACTCTGACCAAGCCGGCAGAGACCCTGCCAGCGGAGACTGCCTCCGGGACTAGAGTTTCCCTGCCGCCAAGGAGAGAATCCTCTTTTCAGCCCATCGTCATGGCCCCCATGATGGAACAAGGGGGGGGGGCACGGTAGCCTCCTCGAGCTCGGAGTCAGCCTCGGAGGGGGAACTGACCGAGGTCGCGAGGAATCTCGAAGTACATTTCGAGAAGGTTCGGTCCCGCAAGGAAGATCACCGAGGAAGACGACGATGGCGAGGAAGAGCAGCCTTCCCTTCCGGCGCAGCCGGAACCTAGGCCTCCGGATAGCTCGGCGGCCATTTTGTTTGTGATCCAGTCCTTATGCTCTGGCCGGAGGACCCGCAACCTGGCCCGTCGGTAAGTCCTCAGAACAAACGACGGAGGACCCAACCCTCTCCTCTGCTCGCCCCCGTAAGGCCTGCAGTTCCCTCCTCATCCTCCCACGAGTCGGGAGATGACGGTGCGCTCGACGACGGGTTCTGAGGGTCTCCCGTCGCACGGGAATCTCCGCCCGACGAGATTGGCTCATTCCACGCCATGATCGCCAGGGCGTCCGAATTGTTCCAGCTCTGCCCGGAGGAGCAGAAAAAGGAAGGTTTCCTCTATCAGCGCCGAGAGGCCAAGAGGAAGACTGTCATCGCGGTGCCTCTAATCGATGACATCTGGGAGGAGAGCCTGTCGGTACTCAAGAACCCCTCCACGGCACCAGCCAAACGGGACCGGTACGAGAAGAAGTACCGGGTCCCCGAGACCGCTCCCCTGTGCTTCAGGGCCCAGCCAACGCCAGACTTGGTCGTCTCGGCGAAGAAGAAAGCGGCGGGGTCAGGAGCCTCAACGTCGAATTCCCCTCCCGACGGCGAGGGAAAGAAGTTGGACGCCATGCGGCGACGGGTCATTTCGTCGTCGTCGGCGCCGACGATCAAAGCGGCCAACGCCCTGGCGATCGTGGCCCGTTATGACAGGGAGCTCTGGTTTAAACTGGCCCCCATATTGGACTTCCTACCGGACGACAAGAGGTCCGAGGCCCTGGAAATACTTCAAGAAGGCGAGGTGGCGTCGGACCACGCCATAACGGTGGCAACCGATATTGCCGATACCGGGTTCCGCCAGCTGGGCAACGGAGTTTGCCTACGACGACGGGGTTGGCTCCGGGCGACCGACTTCCGTCAGGACGTCCAGACCAGGGTGTTGGACATGCCGTTCGACGGCAGCAACTTGTTCGGGAAGGCGGTGGACGAATCCCTCCAAGCCATAAAGACGGAGACGGCCCGCGCCCTAGGAGCCCTTCAGCAACGACGGCCCTTTCGGAGCTCCGGAGGCAGACAGGGGGCCTCCAAGGGATCCAGCGGTGGCTCGTCCTACCGCCAGACGGCACGCTCCTCGTCTCAGGAGGCCTACAGGGGTCGCGGCAAGCAGGGAGCGCCTCGCCGCCATCGGCAAGGTGGCCAGGGCGGCAAGGCCACCACCTCCAAGCAGGACTGAACCGGCCGTAGCCTCGGGCCCCCACCGAAGCACCCCGTTGGGAGGCCGGCTGACGAAGTTCGTCGGTGTGTGGAAGTGCATCTCCACCGATCGTTGGGTGCTGGATACCCTGGCAAGAGGACACTCTATCGAATTCCTGAAGAAGTGCCCTCACATTCCACCTGTGGCCAGGAAGGAAAATCACGTCCCGCAACTGCTGTTGGAAGTACGGGCGATGCTCAGGAAAGGCGCCATCGAGCCCGTCCCGAAGAGGCTCTGGGGTGTACTCAAGGTACTTCCTCGTCAGGAAGAAGGCGGGCGGCTGGCGCCCCATCCTGGACCTTCGTCGTTTGAACAAATACATCAGGTCACAAAAGTTCAGGATGGTCACCCTCCAGCACGTGCTGGGACAGCTGGAGGAAGGCGACTTTCTGTTGTCGCTGGACCTGGAGGATGCATACTTCCTCGTTCCCATCCTCAGAAGTCACCGAAAGTTCCTCAGGTTCGTCGTCCAGGGACGCCACTACCAATTCAGAGCACTGCCGTTCGGATTGAAGTCGGCCCCCAGGGTCTTTACCAAGTGCCTAGCACCTGTGGTGGCGCGGCTGCGCCTGCAGGGGATCCACGTCTACCCCTACCTGGACGACTGGCTCATCCACTCAAGGACGAGGGAACTCGCCGTCGAACACACTGCGAGGACCGTCCAGCTACTCACAGACCTGGGATTCGCCATAAATTACCCAAAGTCCCACCTGGTGCCGTCGCAGGTGGCCCTGTTTCTGGGAGCGAAGCTCGATACAGTGAGGCGCCTGGCGGCACCGTCGGAAGAATGGACGAAGACCATTCTGGGCAAAGTGCAGCGCCTGCTAGCCACGGACGTGGCCAGGGTGAGGTCCATCAAGTCCCTCCTGGGGATGATGTCCTCTTGCATCTACCTGGTGCGCCTATGCAGACTACAGATGCGCCCTCTTCAAGAATTTCTTGACGCCCGTTGGACGCAGGCGACGGGCACCTTCGAAGACAGGGTCCCCCTCAACGAGGTGTTCCGGCGGGTGATTCATTGGTGGGGCGTTCGAGCGCACCTCACGGCGGGCAAGGATTTTCAGACGCCGGCGTACCAGGAGACGGTGACGACGGACGCTTCCCTGGAAGGTTGGGGCGCCCACACCGGAGATCTCCACGCAAGAGGCCTCTGGCTCCCGGAGAAGAAGCTCCTGCACATCAACATCCTGGAACTCCGAGCCGTGTTCTGGGCTCTCAAATCGTTCCTCCCGTCGCTCAAGGGCAAGGTGGTGCGGATCTTCACGGACAACACCACGACAATGTTTTACATACGGAAGCAGGGAGGTACCAGATCCCCAGCCCTATCCAAGGAGGCACAGGATCTGTGGCACTGGGCGGTCGCCCAGGGGATGTTCCTGGTTCCCTTCCACCTGGCAGGAGAAAGAAACACCATCGCCGACTCGCTCAGCAGGGATCTGCGCGCGTGACACGAGTGTGAGCTGCACCAGGATCAGGTGGATCAACTCTTCCGACGATGGGGCAAACCCCAAATTGACTTGTCAACGTCCCGATCCATCAAGCTGTCGGCGGACGCGGATCTTCTCTCCAGAGAAGGAGGCGCCATCTTCCACCACGACCCGGCGTCGCTGAACCTGCAGGCTTGGCTCCTGCAGCGCTAGAGTTTGGAGGGTACGATATACCGGCCGACTGCAGAGAGGTTCTTGCAAAGGCCAGGGTGCCCTCGACTCTCAAATGCTACGGTCACAAGTGGAAGAGGTTCTCTATCTGGTGCCGAGCACAGAAGGTGAACCCCCTACGGATTACGGCCCCTCAGGTGCTGCCGTACCTGCTATCGCTGGCAAAGGCTGGGCTAACCCATGCCTCCATTAAGATTCATCTGGCGGCGATCTCCAGATATACCAGAACCACAGGACGGACGTCCCTGTGGTCACATCGACTGGTAAAAGAGTTTATGAAAGGACTGTTCCGGTCGTTCCCGCCGGTGAAGGCCCCGGCGTGGGAACTTAACATGGTGCTGACTAGGCTCATGGGGCCCCCATTCGAGCCGATGCACTCCGCACCGATGAAGTTTGTGTCGTGGAAGACTGCATTCCTTGTGGCCATTACCTCCGCACACGAGTGGGAGAGATCCAGGCCCTATCCTGCAAAGCACTGTACTTGACTTTCCATGCCTCGAGGGTGGTGCTTAGGTGCTCCTTTATGCCCAAGGTGCCGTCGCACTTCCATCTTAACGAGCCCCTGGTGTTACCTGTTTTCTTCCCGTCTCCTTCGTCGCCCGCCGAGAGGACTTTGCACTCGCTGGATGTGGCTAGAGCGCTGAAGTTCTACGTGGACCACACAAAGAGTTTTCGGAGGACATCACAGCTGTTTGTGAACTTTGGACCTGTAAATCAAGGGAAGGTTCTCTCGAAGTCTTCTATTTCCAGATGGCTCTCCGGCTGCATCATGCACTGCCACCGGTTGGCTAACCGACCGCTGCCAGGCCGTCCGAGAGCCCATTCGACCAGAGCGATCGCTGCTACTACGGCGTTCCTATCTGGTGTGCCCCTGCTGGACATCTGCAGGGCTGCTACGTGGAGGTCGACGCACACCTTCATGAGATTCTACTGCGTCGATCGGGATTCCAGGGAGGAGTCCAGGGTCGGCCAAGCAGTGCTGCGCAACCTGTTCGCTTAAGGTGAGCCTGGTGAGGAGGTAAGAGATGCTTAATGTTCAGTTGTTGTATTGCTTAATGTTGAGCCTTTGCCACCTCCCGTGGTTGTGATTGTGTGTACTGCTATGTATTCTTATATTCATGAGCACGTGAATCCATGCCAGACCCCATGCTGGAGAAGGAACAAGTTACTTACCTGTAACTGTTGTTCTCCAGCATGGGTCTGGCATGGATTCACATGCAAACCCTCCCGCCTACCCCTCTGCGGCTCGTCACTTGGTCATACTGCCACTTCACGTGCTACCAAATCTGAAGATGGTTGCCAGAGGCGGGGCTTAGGGAGATGGCAGTCATTGGCTGTGTTCAGTACGACGCAAAGATCAGTGATTGGTTACTACTACGAAAGACAGATCAGAAACGAAACTGATACTGACTTTTTCTTTACCGAGGATTCCCAGCCTGACGACGGGGAATATTCATGAGCATGTGAATCCATGCCAGACCCATGCTGGAGAACAACAGTTACAGGTAAGTAACTTGTTCCTTAACTCTTTTCGAACTACGGGCGCCATAACCCCCTCCATGCAGGTGTCCATGACGGTCCTTTTTCCCAAGCCTGGGAGGGACCCAGCGGACCCGGCTTCCTACAGACCCATTGCACTACTGAACATCGATGCCAACATCCACTCGAAAGTCCTAGCAACGCGCCTTTCCCGCGTCCTGCCTGATATAATCCATCCTGCCCAGACCGGATTTATTGGAAATGGAGCAACAAGCGACAACATTTGTAGAACCCTGGATCTGGTAGACCTGGCTGCTCGGAATTCCCAAGGCTTGGCATTGCTAGCCTTCGACGCCACCAAGCCGTTTGACAAAGTAGACTGGACCTTTCTGACCATCACCCTGGAGGCCTTTGGCTTCGGACTGGAGTTCCGCACCATGGCCCTGGCAAACTACAGATCTCCGACGACCCTCTTGAGAATTAATGGAAACCTCTCCTCCCCTATTCCCCTAACCAGTGGAATCAGGCAAGGATGCCCACTCTCCCCACTCTTATTTGCCTTGGTCATGGAGCCCTTTGCCCAAAGAATCAGACTAAATGACTCTATTAAGGGGCTCCAGGTGGGACCCTCCCAACATAAAGTGGCCCTATACGCGGACGATGTTCTATTTACTATCACACAGCCCTCTCTTTCTCTCAAACACGCCCTGGCCGAAATAAAGGACTATGGGAGAGTTACTGGCTTCTCTATTAACTTTGATAAATCTACAGCTCTTGGGATAGGCCTGACTCCGACGGAGAGGGCGACTCTGGCCCCACTTTGTCCCATTCAGTGGAAAACTACAGCAATCCCCTACTTGGGGGTCCAAATCCCGGCGAACCCAAGGGAGGTCTACCGCTTGAACTTCCCCCCTCTCTTTAAGGAACTGGCAGATGACCTGAGGCGTTGGAAAGTACAGGAAATCTCGTTAATAGGCCGTATCACTGCCTGTAAAATGAACCTTCTTCCCATATTCCTCTATGCTTGCTCCTCACTCCCGGTGCCTATCCCTCCTCTGGCTCTTCGAGACCTCCAAAGGAATATGCTGCGCTTTATCTGGCGGGGGAAAAAGCCCAGAATCCCCCTGAGAACGATGTTGGGGAACGCCAAGCTTGGCGGTCTAGGGGTACCCGACCTGCAAGGTTACCAGATAGCAGCACAATTGGCAATCACCCAGGCTTGGCGCATGTCCTCTAACCGCCCTAGATGGGTGGAACTCGAACAATCTCGCCTGGCCCTCCCCCTGCGCTTCCTCCCGCACATCCCGCCTCCGATGCGGCAGACAGAGAAACTGCTACTGGCCACCAGATATACCGTGGAGGCATGGGATAAAGCGCTAAAGAAAAAAGGGGTCCCTAGGGGCCTAAGTCCCTCATCACCAATTTTTCTCAATCCAACATTTTCGCCGGGTATGACTCCCGGAACTTTAAGAACTGGATCGCAGGGGGCCTGGAATCATTGGAGCAACTATATGAAGAAGGGGAACCATGCACATTCACACAATGCAAAGAGACCTTTCACCTACGCAAGACCGACAGGTTTACCTATATACAGCTTCGCCACTGGTGCTCCCACCCGCAGACTCGCCTTGCAGCACTCCGCCCGCCTACAGCACAAACTAACCCTGATGGACCTTCCCGCCCCAGGTAAGATCTTGGCCCTATATAAACGTTTCCAGGGGGACTTCCTCACATCTAGAACCCCGCACCATGGCACAATGGGAAGAGGACTTGGGTCATCCTATAGAGGACCAGACCTGGACAGACATATGGTCCCGGGCGCACTCCTCCTCGGCCTGCATTACCAACAGAGAGTGCGCTTACAAAATTCTGTTGCGCTGGTACTACTCCCCCCTGAGGCTCCACCATATAAACAGCTCCCTGGACCCGGCATGCTGGAGACAATGTGGGCACACAGGGACTTTCTTTCACATGTGGTGGACATGCCCACTAGTCCAACAATTAAGGAAACAATGCTTGCACTTCGTTAAAGATATTACCCAAACCACACTCCCTCTAGAGCCTGAACCCATTCTGCTGGGCACCCCAATCCCAGGAATATACCCAAGGTCTGGGCCCAAAGCCAAATTCCTGTCCCAATGCCTCTTAGCAGGAAGGATAACTATCGCCCGCTCCTGGAAAGCCAGGGAGGGACCGCTCCTGCCCCTATGGTGGATCAAATTATGGGATATCCTCATCGCAGAAAAGGTGACGGCGGCAAAGGCAGGAACTCTCCATCGCTTCCAGAATGTGTGGAGGCCATTCCTTGACTATGACCAAAGATTCCCGGCTCTCACATATAAGCCCCGACAAGCTAAGCGGATTCTAGACAGGGAGACACCTCCGAGAGGGGGCGCGAGATCTAGGGGAGGGAAGAGGGGGAATGCCAGCTTCCGGGGTGGAGACCCAAATGGACAAATGGGATGGGGGGGAAGGTGGGGTAATGTGTTCATAATATGTTCAAATGTTCGGAAGCTCACAGTGCTGTATAACTGTATTTGTTTCCTGCCTTGTTTAAAATAAACATATTTAAAAAAAAAAAATGTGGTATTGTTCCAGGCTATTATAGTAGCCTCGAACATAAACCCACTTGACCAAATACATTTTATTTTGGTTCCGGCTGGGTTTATTCGCCATTTCTTTTTGTTAAAGTCTTTCTCGTGTTTTTCTCTGTGCGGCAAACCGGGGATGATTCCTTTGTTCGCTGTCTTTTCGCGGGCTTCTGCACAGAAGCCCTCCTTAAGGCACCTGATAGTGTAGAGGGGCAGGATGTGAGGGAGGAATCTCCGGATCCCTGCCATGGGTTGCCTTAGTGTAACCCAAGTCGCACTCTTGTCTGATTGGCTAAGGGGACTGACCTTGCCAGGCCAGCCACCCTGTTGTGTAATTGACAGCCAGGCTGTATGAATGGGGGAAAACTGCATAAAAAGCAGGTCTCTGGGACTGGAAGAGCAGAGTCGCCACTGGAACGAAAGAACCAACGAGGACTGGAAGAAGAGGACCCCTACCAAGACTGAACCGCCCAGTGAAGCCCTGCTGCAGGTCCGAATCTCCAAATCCGACGACAGAGAATATCCTCCAGTAAACTTCTTCCCTTGAGCTAGTGGGACCTACCAGTTCGCACATACTACAAGCCAAGACCCCTCCTCTGGTCGAATTTGCTGTGCAGAGCTACAGTGGGCCGGATAGCCAGGAAGGTCGGACCCTGCTTTGGTTTTAAGGAGCGCACCTTTTATTCGTTGATTTGCTCTGCTGCTGGTTTCTTCCCTGGGTGGCGCAGGACCCTCCAGTCTTCCTACTTCGTGTCAGTCCGACAGTCGCTTCAGGAACCGTGAGCCTGCAGGAACCACCAGGAACGTCCGCCTCAGCTACAGCTCCCTCTCCGTTTTAAGGTACTGTGCAAATCCGGTTGTCCGTTTCGGTCAGCCGTGGAGAAAGTGTTTGAAATCTTTCTCCAATCCAATGGCTTGGCATTCTCCTCTCTTTGAACTAACTTTTCTACCAACTAACCTCGTCTGCAATATGTGCCACAAACTTTACTGCGAACTATCCGGAACTGTGTGATCTTGAGCAACAGACTTTTGTCCCATGGACTTTGGCCCTAAGCCTTTTCTATCTGATCACATCACTGTAGGCTCTCTTGTTCTATTGCCCTGATCACTAACCTGATGGTTTTGCCTAATTTCTAATAACTTTGTCTTTCCCTCCCTTTTAAATTGCTGGAGTGCCATTTTGCTCCCACTTCATTTTGTGAACTTGTCTGGAATTTAAGGGACGTGGTGTGGTGTATTTATGATTGTGATTTTTGACTTGTTTAGAAAGGTGAACTGTTATACAACTGATAAGTAAATAAATATATATTCTTTTACTTAGAAACCTTGAGTCAGTGTTTGCCTGAACCATAGTAATTGCTGTCCCTTTGTGTAACTTCTTGTACTGCTCGCTTACTCTTCAGATAAGTCTGGCTGATTCGCTACTGCTACCACTATAACTGTGTAGTACAGGCTTGTACCAAAGGTGAAATTGTTCTTCACTTGTAGTCCTAATTGTGTGTAGTGTTCCCAAAGGGTACTGCATATAATTCTGCCTAACACTGGGATTCTGTGAGGATGCAGCAGGATTCAGCACGGTAAGCTGAAGAAAGCTGGACACCAGTTTGTCTCTCAATGATGGCACCCGTCTGTATGTAAAACACGGTCGTAGGGAGAGCAACGGAAATAAATCTGTATCCATTCTAACAACATGCCAATGCCTTTGAATTTTCTTCCTTACACTCTGTGAAGAGGTATTGTAAATCTTAATAAGGCAGGCAACATAGACCTACTCATTGCTTTTTCTGTTTATGTTTAACAAGTGGTCCCTTTTGATTTCTCTGGTCTTAACATACGCATTCTCAATGACACCTTTGTAATACCTATGTAACAAAAATTGTGACGAACACTGGTCAAATTAAGTTAAATCGGAACAGTTTTGACGATAACATACAAATTCCTCGTAGGGGATAATGTTCTTACAGTTTACAGGGTGGCTGGTGGTGGCATGAATGGGAAGACTCGATATGGTGTGTTTTTTATGTAAAGAGGTGTGTATCCCATGAACATCTAAAGTAACAATAACATTAAGGTAAACTTTTTCTGAGGTACTGTGATTCTTGGTGAAAGGCAAATTCATGTTGTTAGAGTTAATCTTCTTAACAAATGAACCCATCCTGCCTCGGTCCCCTTCCATATAACAAAAACATCATTTATATAACGCTACCAGGCAACAATCTGGTCAGAGTATGTGTCATGTGATGTGAAATTTCACTCAATGTGGTGTATATATATTTAATGTACCTCAAAAGTGCCATATGAATTTGTGTACACATGTACTCTTACTATTTGTAAGCACCATAAAACCTCTGTTTTTTTTAAAAAAATTGCGTTGGGCCAATACCTTGTATGTACATGGTTGCAAACATAGCTTCCTCTATATATTAATGCTGGGTCATCCACGTGGTCATAGAAGGTAATAGCTTTGTGAAGGTCATCTGGCCCTCCCACTTTCAGGAAGTGATGCTGTTATAAACTTGACTGCAGAGCCTATAGTGTTTTGTTTGTCTTGAAGTTGTGTGTGTATAACCACAACTCTTATCCTCTATCTTTTCTCCTTCCTGGCACAGCTTTTGGGATTGGAAGAAGGGGGAGAAGCTGGACTACTTCCACAATGGAAACCCTCGCTACACCCGGATCACGGCCATGGAGTACCTGAATGGACATGACTGCTCATTGCTGCTAAGTGCCACAGGTGAGACTTATCCTCTTATTGTTGTACACAGAGAATCACTCTTCCTAGCACCCCACCGCCTCTGATCCAGAATTGTAAATAAAATTGTTTGCCACCATGTTGGCCCATTAAAGTATTCTGTAAGCTATGGCTATTGATACATTTTCAGAAGTGTAGCAAAATATTTACTCCCATTATATGGAATTTACAAGTGTGTACACTGTGATGAATCCTGCGGAGTCATCACTGATTCCCCGGTGATGATCTCTTTCCACATGGCCAGCGTAAGGCAACCGCTTCCTGAGCCTGACCCTGGACGGATATTATGAGGGAGGATTATGTGAGACTGGATGACTATCTGTGAAAGGTGGTGACTCAAAGGGAAAAGACTGGGTTCCTCTGATCAACCCAATTGGTGCCCAGGAGTGGGTTAGCTTCCTGGAAAGTCGTAACATCTGTGCGGGAGCGGTTGACCAAGAAGAGGTTAAAATATTACCTCCTTCTCCTCCCTTTAATGTTACATCAGATATGCTTGTTGCTAAAGTTAAAAAACAAAAATCTTCCCGACCACCCAGACCTAATGGGCTGGCAAATATTGTGCTCAAAAGCAAACCTGAATTCTGGGCAAAGCTATTAAAAATACTGTTCAGTAATGTACTAGCAGAAGGAATAATACCCAGCTCCTGCCAGACTGCCATCCTTATTCCAGTCTTTAAAAAGGACTGCAAGTTGGAGCCGAGCAATTATATGCTGTTGTCTGTTAGACTGTACGGGTAAACATTTTGCTATGTTTCTCTTTCAGGAGCTACAAGTATGCGTAGATAAGACTGGACTACTTAACCGATTTCAAAGTTGTTTCAGACAAGGTTATTCTACAGCACGTAATCTATTAATATTGGCTAGCCCGCGAATGAAAGCTATGAAAACTGGCAACCATATACTCTGTTCTTTACATAGATTTTAAAGCAGCATTCAACCTGGTCAGCCGGGAGAAACTTTGGCTTAAGTTGGACCTATTGGGCTGCCCTGAGGGATTGTTTTATTATCTGAGACTCCTTCATCATGATACCACTGTCTCTCTTAAGCTAGACACCCAAGGTACCATGACGAATCCCATAAAGCAAAATGGGAGGGGGGGGTCGCACATGGTTGTGAGACTACTCCATTACTTTATAATCTTTTCGTCTATGATTTACCAATAGCCATTGCAGATTCCCATAATTGTCCTCCAAAAATAGGCGCAACCCATTGCCTATTATTAGCGTACGCTAATTATATAGACATCCCTCGCCACACTTTTAGTGGTCTTTTGAGATCAGATGAAGCATTATAGGCTTATGCGGATGTTAACGGACTGCTCATCAACCGAGAGAAAAACCAGGTGATGACATTTTCTGTCAAAGAAATTGCTCGCCCTTATTTACTGGTGCAGGCGCTGGAGATCCTCTGTATGCCCCAATATAAATATCTTTGGGTTGAGATTGAATTGTCTCGCCTGCATCCAGTCCTGTACGGCTAGATCTGCCCAACTGACTGCACTAATCTATCAATTCACCATCAATCAAAGCAGCTATGCCATCTGGGGAGCTCGCCAATTATATATTCAGGTTCTAACACCGATGGTAACGTATGGTCTTGAATCACTTATGTCTATTGACCTGAAATGGCTGCAAATAGTTGAAGGTACATTTTGGAGGAAGATCCTTGGTCTCCCTCCGTGCATTCCTATGGCCATTATCAGACTTGAACTAGGACTGTTATCATTAAAATCTGTTGTTCTAAAAAAGCGAGCCGAAATGTATTTGCAAATCTGTAATGCGCCACAAAATCTGCTCTTGTCGTCAATGCATCAAGAAATATCTAAAGAATCTGGGAACCCACTTATTAAGAAGACCATTACAAGTTTATTCAGAGAAATTGGTTGGGCTCCCAGATGGGGTGGTGACACTATCGCAATGAAGTTATCATTGGCTAAAAATGTTGATCCATGGGATTGCCAGAAAAGCTACTCGCACCTTAGCGGTCTCAAAATATATCAGTTCATATCTTACATATTATATACATTTAAGAGCTCTCAGAAATATCTCAATCTCTGCCCTTTACCTAGGCTGAGGAGATTAATTCTATTAGTTAGAATTGACCATCTCCCAGTCTTGGCGGTCACGGGCAGTGAAAGGCAGCTGTTGACAACAGACCGCAACTGCCGTATATGCAAGAATAATTAGATAAATGAGACAGCCAAACGTGTACTCACTGAATGTCCCAGCATGGCCAAGGCTTGTCAAACACACTATGGAAGATTTGTACATCACCTGGAATCTATAAGTGAGTTTACTTTTTGGCTTCATTGTTTAAATACGAGGAACCTTAGTCGTCTTATGCAACTATATAATGTTTGGCTGGTGATTGAGAAACTCTTGAATATACGCGCATAACTATTGCTAATCCTAGTATTGTATATGATGGCCATTCTAGCTGTGTAATCATGAATATTGATTCAGTGGTGGTTTGATTAAAGCATTACATCGAGGATTTGTGTTTTCTGTTATCGATTCTGCTCAGCTGTCAATATGATTTAAGTTCTTGGGATTCTTTTTAGCTATCAGAGAAAATTCTTATATATGCCTTATTTATCTGTTTTAGTTAGGTTTCACTTAGGCTTGTTTCGTTAATACATTTTCATTTTGTAAGTACTTATCGTTTGATCATGATTATGATATTTGATTTACTATGTGTAAAGGTTACTTGTAAACTGTATAACATTAAATAATATTCACATAGCATCTTCGATGTCTGACCATCTTGACTTGAATCAAAATCCAATGCATTTTAGATTTTCAAAGTCTCAATCTAGACTCCAAGTCCCTTAAAACCTATAGTACTGGGACAAGGAAGAGGAGAAAGGAGTTAATGTGGAGCGGAAAGCAAACCAAGCTGAATGTGTAGACTAGTTGTGGCACAAGTCAGCTGTGTGGGACATTTGAAAATGGTGTGCCTTTTGAAAAAGCAGAGTAGAGCGGAAGGAGACGAGAGATGCAGAACGGTCACAACGGGAAGCAGAACTGGGAGCAGACGCACAAGCAAGCTATGCTAAAGGAGGCAGGCGCTTCCTACAGAAGTGGAGAGAAACCGGCATCTGCATAGCAGGAGCAGAAAGGGGACTGCTGAAGAACCGGCAGCAAGAAGGAGGCTGTTGGCAGCGCAGTCAGGCTACAGAGCAACCATCCCACCGACAAGTGAGAGAGAATCCGACAGGAAAACCGGAAAAGTGTCTGCAACGCTTTCCCACCGTACGGAAATCACGACAGCAGTACTCTAAGGGTCGGGAGAGCCAGAAAACACTGGCTCTCCCTTGGACTATTGGGATGCCCTGAGCGCGCCGACAGGCATACATGCCATTACCATATAAGGGATGCCAAATTGGGGAAAGTTGGAGTAAATGTTGTCAAAAGCAAATGCATATTACTAATGAAGTAACTGAAAGCCAAGGTCTGTCCAACTCTTCATATATGAAAGGTCACTATGGTAATGATTGGAATAAACATTGCCACAAGCCAATGAACAATACGAATGAAATTAACGAGCAAAACTTGAACAAGCCTCCATATAAGGGATGCCAATGTGGTGGAAGTTGGAACAACTAATAAGTGAAGCCAGTGGAGAATAAAACAGTGAAGGAGTAAGAACTTTATTATGCTCATAAGAGAAATGGAATTGAAAGTTTATAATAACACCTGTTGAAAGTGTTGCATCAGGGGGAAAGATACCTAGCAGGAGAGTTCACCAGGGATCTATCAAGCCCAGACATAGGGGGGGATACCTGGCAGGGGAGTACGCCTGGTAATCCAGCCAAAGTATATGAAAGAAGAAAAGACATTGTAGAATGAGTTCCTGCCAGGAGAGTATCCTAGGAAATCCTAAGCTAAGTGGAAGAGACTCTTCGCCCATCCTCACAAAAACCACCGTTGCTTTAAAAAGATACCCTTTGTCAGTCTTAAGCAAGTGCTAAAACATTTTTACTTAAATTGCCAAGAGATACTATCCCATCCTTAAAGCATCATTTATTTGGAAGAGGCATTCATCTTCGTGTTATGGAATTTCTACCACTCTTCAAGAACTATTTTCCTCCTGGGGACAGGGCTCTACACATCCAACAGATGGTCACCAAATTTCAAAACACCCAATTCAATGAATTGCCTTTCTCCCGCAGATTCCTCATCTGATACATATCCTCATCCTGCTCTGCTGCTCGGAGAAAACTTCGACAGGAGGTGTAGTGAAATCGACTCGGCCATAGATTGTCTTGCTCGGTGCTTGATCGTCCGCTCTCGACGTGACGGGCGTCGTATATATATATATTTCTGAGGCTTGTGGAATCTGCTTAGATCACATGCTGTGCATAGGCCGACATCTAGTGGAAGCTGCGGAGTATTACAGTTTGTTTTTCGAAACTCGAAAATGGGCGTCGACACAGGCGTGCCAGTAATACTATCCCTAGTGTGACGTCCACTGTACCCAAGATCCCTCACGCGTCTAGGATCCTCAGATTGTTTTTTTCCGCCATACTGGTCGGAAGCATCTTGCGGAGTTCCCTGGCCTTAGCCATACTTTTGCTAATTATTGAAGTTTAAAATTATTTATTAACACTCGACGACGGCTGGAGAAGACATCGACCGTCGGCTGCTGCACGACGGATCTGGGCCTCGGAAGGCCGCTGGCCTCGGCCCGGGCCTAGTAGGCCGCTGGCCTCGGCCCTGCAAGTAGGGAGAGTGGGGGGTGGTACATACTCTTCACTCTTGGTATATAGGTACACCTTATAGATTTCCTACACTTACCAGCCCGCTGCCTCAAGGTGCGTATGGAGGGTACCCCTTTCCAATTCTGCCCCAAGTGCAACCGCAAATACCCTTGGGTCGACAGGCACGCCACGTGCAATCTCTGCTTGCCGAGGGACCACCCCGAAGCGAACTGCAGAGCGTGTAGTAGGTTTAAGCCTAAGACACTTAAGGACCGTTCGACAAAGCGTTGGGCCCACCACGCCAGGCAGGCGGCCATGGCAGCGGAGGGCGCCTTCAGCGATGGCAGCGGCGCCGTACTTTCGGACGGCGAGGGCATTACGGCGTCGAAAGACTGCCGAGCGCAGGTCCCCGACCTCGGAAGGTTGTCCGGCAGGGCGGCTATGGGGAAGACCCCCGGCGACGCAAGCGCTACACACCCTACACACACTAAGCACACTAAGTCCAACCGAACCTCGACGACGTCGACTTCTCGGAAAGAGGCACAGATAGAACGGTCCGACTCGGTGTCCTCTGGGCGCTCTCGATCGAGATCGCCTCATGACGCAAGGCAATCATCCACTCTTGCCAAGAGTGCCTCGCTCCCTAGATTAACGGAAGTTCGATCGTCAGAAGACGAAGACGACTTCCACCCCCAGGCCGCGCTCCAGGAGACCGAGGCCGCAGTTAACACCAGCGAGGCCCCACGCTCAAAACAAGGTACCTCTCCCGACCCTCGACGCCAGGCGTCGAAAGTCTCTGGGGCAGGGAAAACATTTTTCCACACACGGGGAGGGGGGAAACAGCGGAAGGCACAGCCTTCCACTGCTGTAAGACCATCCTTCCACCCTAAGCAGACAGACAAACATAAATCTACTGGGACATCAACATCCAGCAAGGGTACCCTTGATAAGTCCTCTAAGTTGCCTACTAAAGTCATACCCTGTTCCAAAGAATGGTCCAGTGAAGACATAGACAGGGTCATGTCAAGGATGTCTTCCTTAGCTGATTTTTACGACAAAAACCCAGAACATTTCCTTTCGTACGACCCTGAAGGGGCCACACCCTCAGGCTCCTCTGATCCTATCCCCCTAAGTAAAAAGGCCCGGTTCGAAAGACCTGAACCCTTCGAGGTGCAGCCTTACTCTACTCCATACTCTACTCCACACCCCAGATACCAAGGACAGCCTTTCCCTGAAGGGGACCAGGAGTTTACAATTATGGAGGAACAAACCGGGACTGAATACTATGCGGATGATGAGGACCTGGAGGAGGTAGAAGATGAACAGGAAATTTACAGAGTAGATTCCCCGGTAGAGAGCGAAGCCCCAATTACCGACTCGCCAGTTGATAACCAGCCCCTCCTTAATGAAGTTCTCGCTCGCGCAGCAGAACATTTTCACATCGACACCCACGGTGTACAGGATACAGGAGGAAAGGGACTTCGCAGAAGAGTTGGTGGGAGAAAGGAGGCCGGTCGCTCAGACCATCCCTATCCTTAAATCCATCCAACGTAGAATAGATCCATCCCTGGTGAATCCTAACCTCACCAGAGCCGTCAACCCCAGAGTCGAAAAACTTTTTCGGGCAGCCCAGTCTGACCCTCTTTATATAAGAGGACACCTTAAACCAGACTCCCTAGTGGTTACCAACACTCGGAAGAGGGCTGGGACACCCTTATCGTCGTCAGAAGCCCCTCCCGACAAGGAGAGCAAAAGACTGTACGGGTTTGGCAGGAAGGTAGCCTCAACGTCCGCCTACCAAGCAAGGATTGCAAACTCCACCACCCTGTTGGCAAGTTACAACTGCCATCAATGGGAAGAGGTCGCGGCGCTCATAGCCTCTGCTCCTGAACCGTTAAAGGGCCAGTTGGCTCGGATCTCGGCAGAAGGGAGAGCCGTGTCTGGTTGCATATTAAAAGCAACTTTCGACGCCGCGGACAACGCAGGAAGATTGATAGCAGAAGGTACTGTTATCAAGAGACATGCGTGGTTACGGCAGTCGGGGTTCAAAACAGAAACCCAGGCTTCATTAATAGACAAGCCGGTGGAACCCGATCTATTGTTTGGGAAAGCGGTCGAAGACGCACTTAAGAATGCCAAGGACGAGTACGAGACTCTCAAATCCCTTGGCCAGTTTACCAACAAACCCCCTAACCAGAGGGGGAACAGTAATTTTCGTCGCCCACGCGGCCAAAATTCACAGAGAGGCAACTATGCCCAAGGACAGGGTACACAATGGAACAACAACCAGCAGTCTACCCAAAGTTACGGCAGGGGTAACAAGAGAGGTCGTGGAAGAGGCAGAGGCAGCCCCAACAAGGGAGGTGGCACGCCTCCACCAAAGCAGTGACGCTCAGTTCAGGGTCCCTTCTCACGCAACCCCAGTAGGGGGACGCATTTCCAACTTCACCCAGGCTTGGGAAGGGATCACCTCAGACAGATGGGTGCTGTCAACAGTGTCCACAGGATATTGTATAGAATTACTGCAGCGTCCCCGGAACCACCCTCCACGACAAAGAGTACACTCCTTAGAACATCAAAAGATCCTTCTCGAGGAGATCGCCATTCTGCTAGAAAAGGACGCGATAGAACTCGTCCCAGGACACCAGGTAAACAAGGGTATCTATTCAACTTACTTCCTTGTGCCAAAGAAAGATTTAACAATGCGCCCAGTATTGGACTTACGGCCTGCCAACAAGTATGTCAAGCCCCAAAAATTCCGTATGACCACGCTACAAGAGGTAATCCCCCTCCTAAAAAAGGGGGATTACATGGCAACCTTGGATATGAAAGATGCTTATTTTCATATTTCCATGCTCCCAGCCCACAGAAAATACTTGCGCTTCAAGGTGGACAGTCGCCACTACCAATTCAAGGTACTGCCCTTCGGGATAGCTTCAGCACCAAGGGTATTCACCAAGGTACTGGCGGTGGCAGCTGCACACCTACGCAGGGAGGCTATCCCAGTGTACCCTTATCTGGACGACTGGCTCATAACGGGGGAAACCCCAGGAATTTGCAGGTCAAACATTCAGAGGACTATCGACCTCCTCCACGAATTAGGCTTCTCTATCAACGAGAAGAAGTCAAGTCTGGTGCCAAGCACCTCAAAACAGTTCCTAGGAGCAATCCTAGATACTCAGAAAGGGTTGACCTTCCCTTCGGAAGAAAGAATTCGGAATATACTACTGCAAATTCCACATTATCAGTCAGGTCAACAAATAACGGTACGCAAAGCAATGCGGTTACTGGGCATGATGGCGTCATGCATTTACCTGGTCCCCCACGCGCGTCTGCGCATGCGTCCCATGCAGGAATGGTTGGCGAAACAGTGGTCTCAGGCAAGTGGTCAGTGGGACGATCTAGTGGTCGTTTCGCCAACACTCGTACAGAGCTTACACTGGTGGACAAGAGAGAATCTCGCAAGGGGAAAACCCTTTTACGATCCCGAAGTACAGGCAGTGGTGACTACAGATGCATGCCTGACTGGTTGGGGAGCTCACCATCTCCACCACACAGCTCAGGGTCTCTGGTCTCACTCAGTAGCCAAGAACCACATCAACCTGCTAGAGCTTCTGGCAGTATTCCGAGCGCTTCGAGCGTTCGAGCCCCATCTGCTAAACTTGTCGGTGCAGGTCCGGACGGACAGCACGACAGCCATGTTCTATCTGAACAAACAAGGAGGGACTCGTTCGCCAAATCTGTCCAAGCTTGCCCAGAAAATCTGGATATGGGCACTCAGACGGAACATCTTCCTGTCATCACAACATGTTCCAGGGGAGCTCAATTCCCTAGCGGATGCCCTAAGCAGAGACTCCCTCCCAGAAGAACACGAATGGGTCCTTCACAGAGATATCGTAGAAGATCTCTTCTCTCAGTGGGGTTTCCCCACTATAGACCTATTCGCCACAAGCGAAAACAAACAATGCCCAGGATTTGCATCCAGGTTCCCCCAGCCAGACTCCCAAGGGAATGCCCTGTGGATGAACTGGTCAGGGATGTTTGCGTACGCTTTTCCACCAACTCCTCTCATCAGGAAGGTGGTGTACAAGATGAACAAGGAATCGATGACGCTCATCCTAGTTGCTCCCATGTGGGCGAGACAACTATGGTTTCCACACCTACGCAGGATGGCGGTGTGCGAGCCCATCAAACTCCCAGCCTGGTACAACCTACTGTCCCAGCAACAAGGTCAAACAGTGCACCAGGAACCCAACTCAATGAACCTGGCAGCATGGCTCCTGAGGTCATAGAGTTTGGGCACCTCAATTTACCACAGAGGTGTATGGACATCCTAAAAGAATCCAGGAAACCAAACACAAGGCACTGTTATTTTGACAAATGGAAGAGATTCGTTATTTGGTGCCAGAATAAACAAATCAACCCAGTTGATTGCACTCCTTCCAACGTTGTAACATACATGCTCCACCTGCTGGACGCAGGTTTGGTTTTTAACTCTCTGAAAGTACACCTGGCAGCCCTCTCGGCTTACACCACATCCCATAACAGAGTATTGTGGTGGAAAGTACCAGTAGTTAAAGCCTTCATGGAAGGAGTAAAGAGACTTCACCCTCCTATTTCGAACCCACCGCCAGGATGGGACCTCAATGTGGTGCTAGCTAAGCTCATGGGCCCCCCTTTCGAACCCATGCATAAAAGTAGTCTCAAACACCTGACTTATAAAACGGCCTTCTTAGTAGCCATTACCTCTATAAGAAGGGTCAGTGAAATTCAGGCTCTGTCAGTGCAGGATCCTTTCTTTACTATCCACAAAGACAAGCTGGTTTTACGCATACACCCTAGGTTCTCACCTAAATTTATATCTAAATTCCATGTAAACCAGTCCATCGAGCTTCCGGCTTTCTTCCAGAACCCGCAAAGCTTAGCTGAGGTGAAACTACACACCCTTGATGTGCATAGGGCGGTCCTCTACTATGTAAATAAAACCAGACTGCTAAGGAAAACAGATCAACTGTTTGTCTCCGTAGCTACAGGCAGAGAGGGGGATCGCGTCTCTAAAGGCGCGATCTCAAAGTGGATTATCAACTGTATACAGCTGTGTTACTCTCTTTCTGAAAAAACTCTGCCTTTTACGCCAAGGGCCCATTCTACTAGAGGCATTGGGGCCACTCTGGCTTTCATTGCAAATGTTCCCCTCGACACCATTTGCAAAGCAGCTACTTGGAGCTCTATTCACACTTTTACTCAGCATTACTGCATTGACACTCATTCCAAGACAGATACACAAGTGGGACAAGCGGTTCTAAGACACCTGTTTGCTCATGACCCTTCTCACATCCCACCTCCTTCTTCGGGTACTGCTCGCTAATCTATGCACAGCATGTGATCTAAGCAGATTCCACAAGCCTCAGAAGGGATACATTACTCACCGTAATCGTATTTCTGATGCTTGTATCTGCTTAGATTCACATGCGACCCACCCTTCCTCCCCTCCGAGAGAAGGCGCATGATTGCTTGTAGTCTTACCTTTCTGTCGATCTGCTTGGATTATCTGTACTCACGCTACTCCTCATGCTTCCTCATGTCAGAAAAAATACAATCTGAGGATCCTAGACGCGTGAAGGATCTTGGGTACAGTGGACGTCACACTAGGGATAGTATTACTGGCACGCCTGTGTCGACGCCCATTTTCGAGTTTCGAAAAACAAACTGTAATACTCCGCAGCTTCCACTAGATGTCGGCCTATGCACAGCATGTGAATCTAAGCAGATACAAGCATCAGAAATACGATTACGGTGTGTAATGTATCCCATCATTTCACTATACTCTATACCTCAGTTCTTTTTTTCCGCGCGCTCGACACTCTGTTCTAGGAACACAGTGAATCGAGTCTTCGACTCTCTTTTGAAGTATTTTCCTCATAATTGTATTTTCCGTTCGACCGCGAGATGTCCGTACCTCGAGTTTCGGGTCTCAAACGGTGTTCGGATTGCAACTCAAAAATATTGGTTACTGACCTAAATGCGATATGCATCTGGTGCCTCAGCACTGGTCACGACATGGAGAGGTGTGCGTTGTCCACTAAAATGAACCCAAAATCGGTGCACGAGAGGGCTGCTTAACGTTCGTTGGGCCGACTACCTTCAGAATCTCTGACGCGATTGACCGGCTGGTCCTCTGAGACCGAGACAGTGAGGCACCAGAAAAAGAAAAGGAAAATCAGTGTAAGACAAAGAAGAGGTCCCACTCTAGGAGCCACTATCCCTCATTGTCGCACAAGTAAAAAAGGCGTCACTGTTGAGATTCTGAATCTTCGACGGAAGCAGGTAAGCCGTCGGCTGGGCAAGAGTGGGAAGATTTCAAGGTCCAAACGCTAGAAAAGTTCCAGAAACATGCCGCTGCAGGCACGGGTGCCCTCCCAGCCCCAAGCAGCAGGCCTCAGAGACAGCAGCAGCTCTCATGACACCCAAACCCACACAAGCCCCAGTGCCGACGCCATTGGTGTCAGGGAAGCTTTCGGACTTGACGCCGAAGGTAATGAAAACCTTCAATGCCGGGAGCCTTCCTGCGCACTTCAAGGTCAGAGCGTTACCAGCGCCATCTTGGTGCCACAGCCCTGATTGACTCTGACAGTGACCTTATCAACAACGAAGGACAAACCCCTGACACTGACGCTCTGCAAAAAATCTTTTACCCCGCTCTCCCGGACCATCTTCTTCGGTACCATGGCATCCATCTTCGGCGCCGATGACTGACTAGATGATCGGTGAGGATTTGATCCCGTGTACATGCGAATGGGGACGTCAACTATTTCGACGACCAAGCTGACCTTTTGTAGTTGGCACAGGGCACTGGTTTATAGGGCAGTGGACTCCCAAGGACTGCAGGCTACGGCAGTTTCAGTCCAGGGTTAAGAGTTAACCGACATAATGGACGAAGGGCCAGTTACTGAAAGATATATGCCTTTGAACCCAGCAATTGCCCATCCAGTAGCCTCCCTGTGGCAGCATCCCTGCTCAATCCCTCCGGTCACCTCCACCAGGACCAGAAAATACAGGCCAGCAAGCGGAGACATGCCATTTCTGTCTTCTCACCCTTCCCCAGAAGGTCTAGTCGTGCAGGCTGCTACAGATTCCACCAGACTAGCATCAGCTGTAGCATTGAGGAGGCAGGCCTCTTTAAGGTCTGCAGGCTTTTCACCTACTGTCCAAAACAGTCTGCTGCACTTGCTCTTCTTATGGTTGCAAAGTCTCAGGGGACCCTCCATTTTTCTGGCGTCGGAGGCCCTTTGCGGGGCCCTCGAGTCTCAGTTGTCACAGTTCTCGGGAATCATACTAGACCTGATTCAAGTCCCAAGCAGGGTCATGCAGGACCTTTATTTTTATAAATGTTTTTTAGAATGCTTTTAATCCCCCAAGTTCCGTTTGTAAGCGTGCATCCGGGATTCAAACCTCTATTGCTCTGCATGGTCTTGCTTCCAAGAACAGCACGTTGCTGCTGTGCTATGGTGGATCCGCAGAGAGTACCTTATAGTGGGAGAACCTTTTTGGCAACTGTGGCCGGAAGTGACTGTGGTTAGACTCCTCCTTGATGTGCTGGAGCTCATTTGAAGAAGCTGAAAGTGAGAGGGCTCTGGTCCCTGGCAGAGACGAATGTCCAGATAAACATGTTGGCGCTGAGGGCCATCGGTCTGACGCTGATGGCCTTTCTACCTTCTATACAGTGGAAGATTGTCCTGATCATGATGGACAACATAGTGGCTGTGCCCTACATCGAAATGCGAAGTTGTGTAGGGTCACTACCCCTGTGCAGGGAGGCAATGCAGTTCTGGCTTTGTGTGTTGCAGAACAATCGCTCCTTGTCAGCAGTTCACCTAGCCTGGATGTAGAACACGACGGCGGGCACCCTGGGCTGGCAGGGCCCGGTTTACCACAAGTGGGAGCTGTGTTGGAGGTTCTTTTAGAGATCTTTAGCCTTTGGAGTAAGTCCCAGGTGGATCTGTTTGCATCCATTACCAACAAAAAGTGAGCATTTTTCTGCTTTAGGGAGTTTCCTCCGAGAAGAGCACTATGGGACACCTTTGGTATGGAAGGAACGTTCCACTGCTTTGTGTTCACACCAATCCCTGTTATTACTCAAATGATTCAGAGGTTGAGGAAGTATGGTGCAATCATGATCCTAATTGCCCCATCTTGAGCCATGAGTATGTGGTACCCGGACCTTCTGGACAAGACCATCTGTCCTCCATTGCTTCTTCCCAAGAAAGATGATCTGATCAAGAGTGAGGCCCGGTCCTTCACCCGGGAGAGTGCACACTCAGCCAGGACACCTGGCCTTTGAAAGGTTAAGTTATTGGAATTAGGTTGTACCTGAAGACGTTATGGAGGTGTTGCTTTCGGTGGGCAGTTGTACAGCAGCGGTTCTTCCATGGGCCGCAGTATAGAGCAACAAAGGCTTTGTACTGCTGCCTATGGAAGAAATCTTTTTGCAGCTGTGGCAGAGCTGTAGGTGTTCATCCATTTCTGTGCAAAACGTCAAAGGTCCTGTCATTCCTGCTGCATATTGCCAGCTAAGACCTACAGGTCGTGACTGTCAAAGGATATCTGGCGGTGCTCTCCATCTTCAAGTGCATGCCCGAGCTGGGATACATTTTCATGATTCCCATTGTAATGCAATTCCTAAAGGGGCTTACAAATATTTTACCTCCGACCCTTCTCATAGTGCCGGCTTTGGAGCTTAACTTTGTGTTCACCTTACTAATGGGAGCACCATCTGACCCCTTGTACTCTTGTATGCTCAGACACCTTACGTGGAAGACTGCCTTTTTTTGTAGCTATCACATCAACATGGAGGGCGAGTGAGTTTGAGGCGCTATCGTGAAAACCAGCTTTCACAAGAGAGACAAGAAAATGCTTAGAGTACACCCTTTCTTCTTACCTAAGGTGGTGTCTGAGTTTCACCTCATGCAAAATAACTGCTTACTCTGCCTTCTATCCTCTGCTTCACCATTCTAAGAAAGAGGAAAGGCTACTTAAGTTCGATTTGCAAAGGGCATTGAACTTCTACATCACAAGAATGAATACTTTCAGACTGGATGATCAACTCGTTTTGGGGTACACAGCCCTAAAATGAGCAAAGGCATGACAAAGCAGACCATATCCAGATGGAGTGTGTTGTGTGTACCTGAATGCCGCTCCGTGGTGGCAAAAGGACATCCCTAAAGGCTTTTAACTAGACGTGTGGGTGTCGCATTGGCACTCCAAAGATGAGTACCAGCTCAAGACATCTGCCAAGTCGAAAAGTGGACTTCTAGCCACACTTTTGCCAAGCTTTATTGCCTGGATACACTGTCACATCAGGATGCCTGCTTTGGTAGAGCCGTTCTGCAACATGTCCTAGTATAATGTCTTTGAAGTTCGCTCCTTCGGCCTTCAGCAATTTGGTACTGCTGTGGTAAACTATTTAAGATGTGGGAGGACACAATCCCTTAGAAGAACAAATTCCCCAGCATGGGGTCTGGCATGGATTCACATGCTTATGAATATTCCCCGTCTTCAGGCAGAGAATAAAAAAAAAAAAGTTTCTCTTTCACTTAAACTGTATTTCTGCTCTAAACCAATCGCTGTCTTGTGGGCTATACTCTTACGTCCCGTCCCCTTTCCTCCATACTCTATGGGTGTCCCTTCCAAGGGACGGGAGACTGAACCTTTTTCACCAGAAAATAACCTTCTTCCCCTTTAAATTTAGAGGCGCGCTGGGGCGCGGCCCAGGGAGCATGCACTACCCTGACTCCGCCCTCCAGTGCCACAACTGAGTCCCCTTTTCCGCGTCGACGGGAACGGGCCGAATACACCAGCGGTCCTGGGTTTGGCTTCGTCCATGTAATTCCACACGTGGATACTACTTCTCTTTGTCTTTTTTTTGTCTTATCTATCATTCAGGTACTCGGTCCTCAGGCGTCACGCTCCTCCCCGGCGCATGTCGACTTCCACAGGGTTCAGCAGGTGTCCATCTTGCAACGGGCTCTTCCCAAATTCAGACCCCCATGCCCTCTGCCTACGTTGCTTTGGCTTAGACCACGGTTGGCAATCATGTTCGGCATGTGACTCGCTGTCCTCGAATTCGCTGAAGAACAGACTAGCCAGGTGGAGTGAGCTCTTCTAGAGGTTGCCTCAAGAGAATCTCAAGAACTTCGTGAAGCATCGAACCAGGCCCAAAGTAGGGCCAATATTCTCTAACGCACCGTGCAATGGAGACTCTTTCCCAGGGACTTTTCCGCCCGGGAGGGACCAGTCAGGTCCTTCTACCGGCACGTGCCCCAAGGCTGCTACAGCTTCTGGCCTTCGGGTCGAGGGGTCCTTGGATCCTCACAGGCACAGTGTCCAGGGACCGGAGGGTTCTTGTACCGCGGCTACACCTGAGGGGATACGCCCTATTACCGGCAACACGTCCAAGGGGCCACGCCTTGTTACCGGCAGTATGTCCGAGGGGGCGCCTAAATGCAGCTCCTACGACCCCATGGTCGAGTATGTCACACCTACTGGGCCGAGGCCTGAGGAGCAGGGTAGCCCTCGTGATCCACACGCAAGAGTCTTGGACCAGGCCAGGCCCAGCGGGCTGAGCATCACGTCGCAGGCACTTGGCAGGCAGCTCCACAAAATGGCTGCCGCGCCAGAAAGGGGTACCTGTCCGATGCCATTCCACAAATTTGGCCAGGAACGAGTGTCGAGGTGGGACTGGCCTCAACCAGGTACCTGGCCTACAGTCTACCCTTCATTTGCACAGGGCAACTTTCCTTTGCGTCCATGCGGACTGGGCATGCAGCGGCTCCAGCAGCCCCCTGCTACACCGTCGGTACCCCCTACCACCTCCTTGGCCAGTGAGGAAGCGCTCTCAAAGAAGTTTCTCGGCCTCATGAGGTCTCCTCAGATAGGGGTTATCATCATGCTAGAGGCACCACAGACTCCTTCATCAGGCCCCCCGACCCCAATGCAGTCGCCTCCTTCGGCTCCAGAGCCAACTCCGCAACCTCCGCCGCCTCCTCAGCCTCTGGCACCATCTACCCCTCCTCTTCCACTCCTCTACAGACAAAGAGCTGGACAAGAAGAACAGCTCACCAACGGCAAAGTCTTTATCCATTCTTAGTATGACCACGCCCAAAGCGTACACCCAATCTCAGCAGCGCTCGGAGAATGGTCGTAGCGTATGGAGGGTCCTGCGGCTTCCAGGAACGCAGGGAAAGAAGGCATGACGTGCCCCTTCGGGTCCATGTGCCTCCGGTGGGGGGCAGGCTTGCTCTCTATGCACAATTATGGTGCTAGAATTTCACGGACCCCTGGATCCTCCCCGTAGTATCCACGGGGTACCACCTTCCTATCCCAGCCTCTCCTCCTTCCTCCCCTCCACTCCCACAGGTTGGGACAGCAACTCTTTTGGCAAAGATCTGGTCACTCGTAGAGAGCCAGGCAGTTAAGGAAGTTCCAGCCTCCCAGCGAGGCTTCGGCTTCTACTCAGAATTTTCACCATTCAGTTCTTTCCTACGGTTCAGGATCATGGGCTACCATTTCCAATACAAAGTCCTTCCGTTTGGCCTCAACTCTGCCCCCAGGGTCTTCACCAGACTCATGAACACTGTAGCGGCCCTCCTCAGAGCGCAGGATCTCCACATCTACCCATACCTCGACGACTGCTCGTCGGGGCTATTTCTCCGGAAGCAGTTCTCCACTCTTCCCAGGCCCTTATGAACACACTGCACGACCTGTGCTTTTCGCTCAACCTCAAGAAGTCACAGCTGCTTCCTACGCAGACTCTGACATTCCTGGGACTCATTTGGGACACATGCTCGAGAGAGTTTTTCCGTCGGAGGACAAGATCTCAGCCATCAAGAGGGCCACCGCCCACTTCCTCAGCAGAGAGGTGACCTCAGCATGGTGGTACCAACATCTCCTGGCTCTACTAGTGATGGTTCTGTTAGCTGTGCCACACACGAGACTCAGGATGAGAAGGATTCAGCTACACTTCGCTGCCTCATGGAAGGAGGAGCGGGGCTCTCAATCCGAGATGATCAACGTTCCTCCATTGCTCCACCCGGACCTATCTTGGTGGTCCTTGGACTGCAACCTACGGACGGGCAAGCCCTTTCCGCCGCCCGCTCCGCAGGCCACCATCACCACAGACTCCTCGCTCGAGGGCTGGGGAGCCACCCTGGACGATCTCTCGGTCCACGGCACCTGGACTCAGCAGGAGCAGGAATACCACTTCAATTAGCTGGAGCTGAACGCCATCTGGCTAACGCTCAGGGCATTCCTGCCACTTCTCAAGGGCAAGGTTGTACTCATCCAGACAGACAACTTGACCAGCATGGACTACGTCAACAAGCAGGGAGGCACAAGATCCCCTCCTCTGTGCAGACTGGCGATCAACTTGTGGGAGTGGGCCCTGGAAAACATTTACCTCAGTGCAGTCCACCTCCCGGGCGAATCCAACCTGGAAGCGGACAGGCTCAGCAGGCTAGGAGCAGACAATTACGAGTGGCAGCTAAACGACCTTGTTATTCAGGAGATCTTCAACCGGTGGGGTCACCCCCATGTGGATCTCTTTGCCACCTGGCACAACAAGAAGTGTACCAAGTTCGCATCCTGGTGAGGTCAGGGCCCCGGCTCTCTGGGTGACGCATTTCACCTCCAGTGTACCCGCATGAAAGCCTACTCCTTTCCGCCCACTCCTATGATCCACAGGGTAATTTGCAAGATCAAAGAGTCTCGCCTACTCCTCATCATCATGATCGCTCCATGGTGGGCGGCCAGGCCATGGTTTTCGGAGCTGCTCAGCCTCTCGGAGGGGCCGGCAATACACCTTCCGACGGGCCCAGCACATCTTCTGGCACAGCAGGGGGCAGAATCATCTACCCTGTGCCAGGGAAATTAGCCCTCACAGCGTGGTACCTGAGAAGGTAACGCTTCGCCACCTTAGCCTCTCACAGGCCAATCTGGAGATCATACAGGGCGCCAGGAGCAAAGCCACCAGGGCCCAGTAGAAAAGCAAGTGGACCAGATTCTGTCACTGGACAGACTCTAAAGGAATTGACCTCTTGGCTTGTACCATGGACGACGTGCTCTCCTTTTCGGCGCACCTTGCTCATTCAGGCATGCAAATGGATACCTGCCGCACCTACCTCGCAGCCATTGGGGCTTACAGGAACTCAGCGGAGGGCATTTTTCCTCCTCCAACCCCATCTTCAAAAAACATCTGACGGGTCTCGCTAGGCTCTACCCGCCCATCAAGAGACTGCACCTGGTGTGGGACCTCAACATAGTCTTGGGCGCACAGGCCACAAACCATTTAAGCCAATGGCGTCCGTGGACATCTGGATGGTCACCATCAAGATGGCCTTTCTAGTCAGCCTTACCTCGGCTCGTAGAGTCGGCGAAAGCAATGCGCTGGTCACCTCTGAACCATACACCACCTTTCACAAGGACAAGGTAATCATGCGGACGCACCTGGCTTTTCTGCCCAAGGTTCCGTCTGCTTTCCACCTTGATAAGAAAATAGTCCTTCCTACATTCTTTCTCGATCCTAAGGACAAAGCACAAAGAGTGCTGCACTGCCTGGATGTCAGGCGTGCTCTGAAATTCTACTTGGACAGGACCAAGGTCTTCCGCAAGTCAGACGCCCTGTTTGTCGCTTTTGGAGGCTCAAGACCAGGCTATCAGGCCTCTAAGGCCTCCATATCCTGCTGGATGGTGTCTGCCATCAAAGAAGCGTACGAGGGCCAACACAAGCCACTTCCGGCCAACATGCATGCCCACGCAGTCAGGGCCAAAGCAACGGCCATCGCATTTCAATGCCATGTCCCCTGGCAAGTCATAAGCAGGGCGGTCACTTGGGCCTGTCCCTTGGCTTTCTGCAAGCATTACTGTTTGGACGCTAGTTCTAGATCTGATGCGGCTTCCGGACAAACGGTTCTCAGGAACCTATTAGCTTAAGGCGGGTCTCCTCTCCACCCAGGGGCTACAATCAGTTGTAATCGCCCATACAGTATAGAGGAAAGGGGGCGGGACGTAAGAGTAATTATGTTACTCACCGTAGTGACTAACGTACTCTTAGTCCATAGTCCCCTTTCCTCCATACGTCCCACCAACCTCCACCTAATAATACTGCTGTCATTAGGCAATGTTAAATCTATTGTTTGCGCATTAATGGGGAGTGAGGTGTGGCGCCGGAGGGCAGAGTCAGGACAGCACATGCTCCCTGGGCCGCGCCCCCGTACTCCTCTAAATTTAAAGGGTAAGAAGGTTTTTTCTGGTGAAAAGGCTTTAGTCTCCCGTCCCTTGGAAAGGACGCCCATACAGTATGGAGGAAAGGGTACTATGGATTAAGAGTATGTTAGTCACTATGGTGAGTAACTTATAATTACTGCCCCATTATATCAATGACGGCCCTCTCCCTAAACTCCACCCCTGGTGGCCATTTTCAATTGTTTACTGCATGCTTCAGTGTTGGGAGTCCTCCTGGTGCTCTTTGAGCTATATTCCTAATATTTAGAGTTTTTGATAACATTTTAGAGCTTTAACTTTTTGTTTTGTTTGTGTTTTTTTTTTATTTATCATTCAACCAGAGGTCGACTACCGGCAGCGGGGACCCGTTGTCTGTGTAGATCAAGCTTCATCAAGGATTTTCGTCGGGTGGCCCAGGCTTGGGCCTACTTTGTGCCTTTTGCGCCTTTTGCGCCTTTTCACCATGACCGAGAAGAGATGCCTGCGCAAAATGTGCACTAAAACGTTTTTGTGGAGGAATCGACACCACAAATGCCTTTACTGCCTGCATTCAGACCATGATGAGGAGGGATGCAAGGTCTGCCGTGGGTTTTCAAGAAGATAAAGAAGGACTGCTACAGCAGGCAAGCGGCATGGTTAAAATCGGGTAAGGCCTCTGACTCTGCCTATAGACATGATCAGGCTTCCCCTAGCGCCGGCCGCTCCCTCGATTGAACTCCCTCGGATAAGAGGTTAAGGTCCTTTGAGGACGCCCGTCCTGTTGCGGTCCAAAAGAAGGCTAGGCCCCAGGCCACGGATCCCCTGGGTTCGCTGCTGTTGTGGGTCCCGGTTCGGCAAGGGTGAGGTCGCCATCACCAACCACATTCGCGGTGAGTCTACCAGCAAAGGTCATGCCCTCAAAGAGAAAATCCTTGACCCCTTCGAAACTCTGTGTAACATCGACAGATAAGGCAACGAAGGAAAAATCTTCTATTACCATATCAACTAACCAAGACAACACCATTGTCAACTGCCCCGTCGAAATCGACCACCACTACTACTTCGAAGGAAGTGCAGAACATAAAGGTGGTGCCCATAGTCACAGCGGGGGCTACTCCACGGGTGTCTTTGCTGGCATGGCCGGAGGTTACTGCCACGGCTAAGGCAAAGCCCACCCGTAAAGGGGACAGAAGCCTCTTCCCTCCACCACACCCACACCCCCGAGAAGACTCAGGAAAGGGGAAGAAGTAGTGCTCTGACAACCGCTAAAATGGGTGGGGAAATGGGAGCTGAGCCAAGTGAACCGGGGCACATTTATACTAGCTCTGATGAGGGCGATGACCTGCCCAAGGGATACTATTCGGACCCGGTGGGGGTCAGGGACCCTTCTTAGAAGTGGTTCACCTCGGGGGTGAACTCAGTAGTCTACCGTTCCAGAAGAGGCATACCAGCCCGGAGCCTACACCTCCCATTCCTTCTACTCCTCAACCCAGTGTTAAGTTGGACATTCTGACCACGCTGCACACGCTGGTAACGGAAATTCAGCAGAGGCTGCCTCTCACACTGGGCCCGGCTCCGTCTGCATGTTCTCCAAGAGCGTGCAAACACAAGTCAAAGGGCCCTGCTGGTCCAAGGCTCCAGCTGACACCACCACAACGACCTCCACCACCTCTGGATTTGACCCCAAAAGGGTACCCTGCCAGGCACACAGGTATGGATACGGCTGCTATAGCTATGAACACTGACAAGGCTGATGACTTTGTGCCAGTGGACGGAGAGCCAGCAGGCGGGGATTACCCGCATTCAATTATGTCCAGGGCTTTTGATCTCTTTCAGCCAGTGCATGAGGAGACGAAAAAGGAATGTTTCCTTTATCAATTGCGGAAGTCCAGGAGGAAGACCATCATGTCCATTCCTTTGCTGGACGATATCTGGGAGGAAGGCCTAGAAGTGTTGAAGAACCCAAGCGCCACCCTTCCCAAGCGGGACAGGCTCAAGCAGAAGTACAGAGTCCTGGACTCTCCCCCCAAATGCCAGAGGTCCCAGCCTTCACCTAACTTTGTGGTCCCAGCCGTGGCCAGGAAACACTCTGCGAATCCATTATCCTCATCCGTGGTCACGGACCAGGAGAGGAAGTAACTGGGGGCTATGGCGAAGAGAATTATTTATACGGCTGCCAGCACCATTAAAGCTACTAATGCACTGGGCCCTTTGTCACGCTGCGACAGATAACTTTGGTATAAACTGGGCCCGATCCTTGGTTTCCTACCTGACAACAAGAAGGCGGAAGCTCTTGAGCTGTTCGAGGAAGGGGAGGTGGCCTTGTACCATGCCATCACGGTGGCGGTGGACATCGCGGACACCAGATTCCATCAAATGGGAAACTGAGTGTCTCTTCGTCATTAGGGATGGCTGAAAGCCACCAATTTCAGGCCGGACTTTCAGTCAAAGGTGTTGGAAATGCCATTCAACAAGGAGAACCTGTTTGGTAAGGCGGTCAACGAGTCTCTTCAACTCATCAAGACTGACACGGAGACGGCACCTTCGCTGGGTACCCTGCAACAATGTTGGTCGTCCTTTTGTTCCTCAAGGTGAAAACTTGGCTGGTCCTCCAAGGGCTACACTGCCCCTTATGTTAAGATTAAAAATGTATAAAGTGCACATTTACCCGAAGGCATCATAGCGCTCAACTAACAGATAAAGAATCATAAGAACAGCAGATGTTTATAACTAAGAAAGAAAGGGTTTCAGAGCCAGGTGGAAGAGCAGATGGTTATGTCACCCGCAAAGACCGGAGGAAAGAGTTCCAGGCCTTCGCGGCCGCCCCATTAACAGCACAGCCACCCACCCATGCGAGATAGTCTCAGCCGAGGTATTTGAATCAGCAAAGATGATTGTGAGCGAAGAGCTCTAGCGAGCACATACAGGGGGAACTTGGCTTGGAGATAATCGGCACCAAGTTTGTAAAAGGCTCTGTGGACGATGCACAGTGACTTAAACAACACTCTCTTCTCAACAGGGAGCCAGTGAAGCTGACGAAGAAAGGATGACATATGGGCACCGAAAGAGGGTCGGAGTACTGCTCGGGCCGCAAAATTTGGCAGTAACTGCAAATGTAGACAGAGGGTAGGTAGGATGATCAAGATAAAGAGCGTTGCAGTAATCAACACTGCTTAACACCAGAGCAGCCACAACAGGAGCATGAAATTTAAAAGGGATAAAGAGTAGTACTTTCCGGAGAATTCTAAGTTTAAAATGTCAACTTGGCGGAGACCTGGTTGTGCATCAACATTGAGGATGATAGCTTGATCCCCAGGTCTATGACAGAGACAACAGGAGAAGGAAAGGGGCCAAGAATGGAGGGTCAGATATCGGGGTCCAGAAAGACCAGAGGACAGCAAGAACCAACAACCAGCAACTCCGTCTTCTCCCCGTTCAACTTCAGCCAGTTATCAGCAGCCTTCCCGTTCCATGGCATAGGAGGCGTAGAGAGGCCGCTTGCAGGCATACGGCAGCGGAGTACAGTGCTGGTGCCACCCGCAGGGCAGGACCACTGAACCTAAGCATGCCTGTACCGGCCGTGGACTCAGGGAGGGGGGTGGGGGAGCCTACTCATGCAACCCAGTGGGAGGCCAGCTGACAAGGTTCGCCAGTGCCTGGAAGACCATCACCACCGACAGATTGGTGCTGGATGCTCTCGGACAGGAGCACACCTTGGAGTTCCAACGCAGGTGTACCCGTATACCCCTGTAGCACATCAAGAACAACATGTGTCGCAGCTGCTGCAGGAGGTCCAAGGCATGTTGAAAAGGGGGGCGATTGAACCGGTGCCCCAGTACCTCCCGGGTGTACTCCAGATACCTTCTGTTCCGAAAGAAGACCAGTGGGGGAGGCCGATCCTGGACCTACGACACCTCAGCAAGTACCTGAAGGCCCAGAAGTTCAAGATGGTCGCGTTCCAACACGTGCTTGGCCAACTTGAGGTAGGCGATTTCCTGGCATCTCTGGACTTGGAGGACGCATACTTCCACATGCCCATCGATCGGAAACACCACTAGTTTCTACATTTCGTGGTTCAGGGACGGCACTATCAGTTCAAGGTGCATCCCTTCGGCCGGAAATCGTACCTGAGGATCTTCACAAAGTGCTTGGCTCCGGTGGCGGTGCATCTTCGTCTCAAGGGCATCCACGTTTACCCTTACCTGGATGATTGACTAGTTCATTCCTGCTCCAATGCTCTGGCGAGCCAGCACACAGCAAGGACTGTCCGTCTGCTAAATGATGAGGGATTCTCCATGAATTATCCAAAATCCTGCTTGGAGCCATCACAGAACACTTTGTTTCTAGGGGCACGACTCAACACTGTGGCTTGCCTAGCGACCCCATCAGAAGAGAGGGTGGTACCTACCATGGGGAAGGTGCAGTGCATGTCGTTGGCGCAGTCGGCTACGGTGCAAGTTGTCAAGTTGCTGTTGAGCATGTGTCTTCCTACATCAACCTCGTTCCTCTTTGCAGACTACAGATGAGACCTCTGCAGGAGTTTCTGGATACGAGATGGCTGCAAGTTTCGGGATCCTGGATGGACAAAATCCCTCTCAACAAGGAGTTCCGACGAGCACTACAGTGGTCGGGCGTGCACTCTCATCTTACGCAAGGAGCCCTATTCCAAGTCCCTCCTTACCAGGGACCTTCACCAAGGACGCTTCCCTTGAAGGTTGGGGAGCTCATTCCGGACAATTGCACGCCAGAGGCCTCTGGCTGCCAGAAGAAAGGACCCTTCACATCCACGTCCTGGAGCTTTGTTCCATCTTCTGGGCCATCAAGTCTTTCCTGCCATTGATGAGGAGCAAAGTGATGAGGATCTTCACGGACAACACCACCACCATGTTCTACCTCCGGAAGCAGGGTGGGACGCACTCTCCGAATCTCTCCAGAGAGGCCTACGTTCTGTGGCACTGGGCCATTCGTCAGGACATGTTTCTCATCCCCTTTCACCTGGCGGGCACCAAGAACACCATTGCGGACTACCTCAGCAGGGAATTACGTTCTTGCCACGAGTGGGAGCTTCGCCAGGACTAGGTGGCTATTCCATTCCACGAATGGGGTCAACCCCAGATCGACCGTTTCTTAATTCGGGCGAATTCAAAGTGTCCGAGGTTCACCAGCAGGTTTCCACAGCCAAGGAGCATGGGGGATGCGTGCTCATTAACGTGGGATGGACTGTTCCTATAAGCCTTTCCTCCATTCCCACTCCTGCTACGAGTGATCAACACTGTCACTGCAGGAAAATACTTGTCGCCCTGGCGTGGCCGCGACAAATCTGTTTTCCAGACCTGCTACGTCTGTCAGTGGATCCATCCATCAGGATGCCACAACTCCCAGAACTTCGGGGTTATCTTTTATGGCAGCTCCTCTTCTGTTGCAACTTTGTTTAGCTGGAGACAATGTGAAAAGAAACATGTGGAAAAATAAATGAAGATATCTCTTTAAGCAGAGATGTGCATGTAACTGGGACGAGTCAGAGCAGGTACCAGAAGGAGAGTGCTATGCGCAGGGGAAAGCCCCTTGACAACATCACACTGTGTGAAGGTTGTCAATGCAGGTTACAGAATCTGCGGCTTTCGAAGAGCCAGAGAAAGACGGTGGCAGATGCCGTAGTCCTGGTGTGTGCAACTGCAAAGGAAGTGGTATGAGATGGAAGAAGTACCTGGTAGTGGCGTGACCACGCTTGTTGACTGGTGGGCAGGAGGCCTGAGGAACAGTGCAGAGACGGGAAGCCTGAACAACTTTCGATCACCAGCGTCTGGAGAAGGCAGACAACCGGCGAGAAACCGAGAACGGGAATCTGAGAAGAGCGAGAAGCAGACCCCAGCGAGAGCTGAGCCATACAAACTTTGACCGCACGATAAGAGGTACCAGGAGAATTGTGATTAGTTGGAGGCTGCTGGGGAATGATGATATGCGTGAAAAAACCTGTTCCCTTCCTAAGGACAAGAGTGAAAAATATTAAATTGAATAATTGGAACTATAAAAACCCAAGATAGCAAATGACGAACAACCCAGTTGGGGAAGGCCAGTGTCCGAGAAACACGCCCCAGTCCTAAGGATGAGATAGTATTGAAGAAAGCAGTATTCAAGGGAAGTAAGCAATATATAAAAGGCAAATGTAACCACCCCTGGTGTAGAGCCAACTGAGATTGGGAACTAAAACCCTTGGCGGAAGGGCACCGCCCTATATCTGCAGAGTTTAAGGCTGGAGAACACATAACGAGAAGAGTGAGATAAAGCTCAACAGTGAACAAGATAAGAGCAGACAGCCTCAGAGAAAGAATCCTTGACAAAGAAATCCTAAAAGGCAATCAAGGCAAACATAATTTAGGAAAGCCAGAGCAAACAGACTCGGAAGAACATACATATGGTGTGTGAGGGCCTACTGGAAGGAAAAGTACTCTAAAGATAGGGCCACAGAAAGCCCAAGACTCATGAGTCATTTGAACAAACTGCAAGAGTGGATGAGAAACTTTCAAAGGAGATTATGATAAGAATTATATGAGCCAAAAAGAAACCTGTATATAAAAAGACTATCCAAGAAGAAGAAACATTATGTTGGCCTATTTAATTTAGTTCTATTTAGTGGTAGGATCAGATAGTGTGGATGGAGGATATATTTACTTTGGACTTCCTGACATCTGACAAGCACCTTTAGTTCCTTAAGATGGGTATGGTGTTCCCTTTAGCAATAGGGAGAGAGAGGCATTATTCTTATAATTTTTATTTAAGAGATTACCAACTCCTTCCCCCTAACCACCACAGTGGCTAGGGACCTTGATGCCAAAGCTTACCCACGCCTCCTGCTGGCAAGGTTTCCGAGGTCTATATCAAAGATGAGCAATCATTGCTAGGGACACCATCACAAAGAACATTAGGAGAGCAAAGCAATTTGTTCAATGTAGAGAAGGCTTGTGAGAGCCTATGGTGCTCAAACCAATGGCTGGCGTTGGTGTCCCTCATGGTCATATTCACACCCTCAAGGCGAAATCTAGGTCTTCAAACTTCGGTTATTAAACTAGGATCTTCTACCTGGATGGTACTTTGACATCTGCTGCACCAATCTTTCCTCTACTTAATGCTGTGATTATTTTGAAGTATGTGCCATATGTCGTCAAATTTGTTTGACATATGATCTTCCTCGTCAGCCACAGCTCTTGCCTCGTTGGGTTCTTGACCACTAAATTCTTAAGTTGTAGAAGGCAGCATTGAAATAGGTCAGGTCTAACATTTTTAATGATTGGAAACCTCTGCTACCTGAGTTGGCTCAGCTATACATCTGAACACCCTCCACCTTTCCTTGCACCCCCTGTTCTGTAATAATGCTCTTGTGTATGTTGACGTGATTCATTTCTGCATAATTGTGCGTGTTACTGTTTGTTCAAAGCTTTGACGCCTGCGAGGACATGTTGATGGCAGATATCGCATGTAGCCACCGTCATGGGGTTGGTAGAACCCCGCCTCTTAAAAGAATTGAACACCCTTTACTTTCAACAATTCTTAAGTGGAAGTGCGAGGAAGGTCTGCCTGTAGCAGTAGGAACTTGAGGTTGGTCTTTAGTCGGTCTAATGACACAAAACTAACTGCGTAATGATGGTTCATTTTGATTGCTTCGGACTCTGAAGCTATCCAGGGCCTGCTCTACCATTCATGAAAAATATGGGCAGCGTATATGGAATTACATCTTGTGAATTGCAATTTTGCCTCCTTTCTTTGAACAGGTTTTTTGGGGGTAGAGGTACTGCCCCCCCTCCGGTTGTGGTGGTCTGGCCTGCATGCTAAGCATTTTAAGGAACTGGTGTGATAATAATTTCCACTGCCAATTTCTGTTCCCAGTTCCTCACTGTCTGCGTTTTATAGAATGATGATCGTCATTCTTCCTGGGCCAGTGATTCCTTCGCTCAGACACATGATGGCTCGGCGGGCTGGTTACAGTAAATCCGCCTTTACCTTCTCATTCTTGATGCCCATCCTGAGCTTTATTTCAGCATCTCGCCTCTTTCTGCTCAGCTGGTTCCTATGGTAGCTCTGCTGAAGGGCCGCCTCTTCATTAGGAAGACTGTGGGGAAGGAGGCAGGTGTTGTGAGAGGGATGGGTGTGAAAAGACCTTTGCACATTTCATTCTGGAGATGCATTGATTCCTATTTTTTCAAGTCGGGCCTAAAGAGAAAAAAAAGATGTCATTAAAAAAAGTCTGGAACATGGTGGCAGACACACAATTTGAAGAGTGTGAGCTAGAGTGTGTGGGGATGGGAGGGAGCTTGTTATGAAAGATGCTTGGATAGGTAGAAATCAACATGGATGATTGCATTTCAGAAGATTTGTGACTGCGCTCTGTTACCCTATTAACACAGAAGAAAGGGTGCTGGTAAGGGCTGGTTTAAAAACAGTCCTGGGTTTTCTGGGAGGTGCTTGCTCTGATTTTAACAAAATAAATTAGCTTTTCATTCCCTAAACTCAAGTAAAATAAAGAGAGTTTGGGTTGTGCCATATGTATTTACTTGCTCCAGGACCCCAGAAAATCGTGCCTTCGACACCCGGTTCTGAAGATTTAGCATAGAGGCATCGTCTAATTCGAATGTTTAAATTATTCAGTCAGAAAAAAGCTTCACAACAACATCGTACAGGAGGAAGTGGCATAGTTTGTGTCAACGCCTCTTGAGAGAGGGATCCTGCCTCTTCTAAAGTCACTTTGTCCTTCAAATGTAACCTGGCTATGTTGGAAATTGAACGAGGTTCATGCATAACATGTACCTGCCAGCTGTGAGCAATGCGTTTCGTGTTAGAGAACACTGTTTTAAATGGTCCTTTGTCCCTGCCACTAAATAAATGTACAGCTTTAAGAATTAGGTTTCTTGCATTAGTAATCTCTGTGAAGCATTTGTAGAATTTCCCACAAGCCAATATATATAGACCTATAAATACTCCGACAGCACCCAACCGAATCTGGCGTAGGACATTACTTCAAAAAAAGGCTGTCGGCAAATGAACATGTACCCATTCATACTCCTTCAAAAACATGAACAACTAATTGAAACTAGCATAGATCAATACCTGGCTCACAGCTGAAACTTACTGTCACACCTCAACAACTGTTCAGAATCACTAGGTTTCTACATAAAGTGTGACATACCGTCAAAAAGAATAGATCAACGTGGTGCCAACTTTCCATTCTCTGAAACATCTAGCCCTGCATTCTTGTAACAAGCTTCAGGGACATGTTTGAATAAATCCTAACCACTGGCACAACTCTGGCTTCCATACCATCAATTTATTTACACTCTGTTTAGCACAAACTGCTAGATCACGTCCCTTCTGCACCAAACCACAAGTAACCCCAGAAAGGTTTTGACCTCATTTTGCATCAGCACTCGGATGTAGCTTGGGTCTCTATGCGCAGCAAGCGAAGGAACCTTCAAGAAAATCTGCATCATTTTCAAAGCACTTAGCACCAATATTTCTGCTTATTTTGTTATATATGTACCATCTTTAGATAGGTCATCCCTCGGCTGCTCAGAAAACTCCAACACGGGATGTAGAGCGGCTCACTGTTGTCTCCTTGACTCCCTCACGCCTGGACTGCACAACCCCTCAACTCACGATGTAATGTCAGTGATCGTACATATAGTGTGAACTATGCCCTCATAACTCAGTACATTTCCCCCAACGCGCTCAGCATGCTTTTAACGCAAATTATTAATCATTTTCAGCGTTGGTATGTTGAAGCCCAGGCCTTCAGGGTTCAAGCACTGTTGTGACTGCAGCTCAAAGGTATCAATCACAGACCCGCACAACATCTGTTTGTGGTGTCTGGTGGTGGAGCATGACATGTGGCAATACAACTCCGGTCAGTCCACGAACCTGAAGGCCTTGAGGGAACACTCAGATAGGCCTCCTTTGAAGTCACCAGAAAGGTCGTCCATGAAATCCTGTGGTGTTCATACCGAGGGGCCCTCCCCCGAGAAAAAAAGATTTCTGGGACACGGATGGCATAAGCTGTCGATAAAAATAATGCACTCTTAGAGTGTGTCCCATCCTCCTTACTTCTCATCCTCCCACATAAAGAAGCGCATGCGCGATTCAGACACGTTAGAGAAGGGTACCTCTCCATGGGGGCACTTAGAGAGGAGTGAGAGGTGTTCAAGCAGCAGATGCTGAAGCTCTTTGAGAAGGCAGTTGCATGTACGGCTTCAGCTTCAGGGCCATCGGCGGAGCTAACGCTGACCATACCCAGAATCTCTGGTGCAAAGTTGTCCAAAAAAAGTCATACGCCCTCCACCAAGCCGAAGACTGCTTCAGTACCAATACCTCCCACAGCTCAGGTTCAGTGCACAATTCGTGTTTCCCCAACAACGTCTGTTTCCGCGACACGACTATGCTGCAGAGACCATGGCAGACTTCTTCACGTCCATGCAAACCATAGTCAACGCCGAGGAGGATCCTATCCTCTTTAGGATGGAACCTTTGGCAGGCACTGGTCTTGGTCAGGTACCAGACGGAGGCTGTCAAGAGAGCACTCATTGCTATCAGACACCTTGGCAAGCCATTACAACAATACAAGCTGGCGGATATTTTGGATAAGGGATCACAATCAGAGAGGGCACTGCCCTCCGATGCGGCAATAGCGGACCCAATTGGAATGTTGTGGCAGCATTTATGCCTGACACCAGTGGTCGTACTGTGACCTTACGAAGCAATACAAATCGACCAGAGGCAACTTGCCTTTTTCAATGGATTGCTTTTCTCAAAGAGATACCTCATCTGATGGATATTCCCTCCAGATTCGCTGTTTAAGATTTTTTTTTCTCAATATGGGTCGTTGTGGACCTCGACCCGGCCATCGACCATCGAAACTGTCTTGCTCGGCGTCTGATCGTCTGCTCCGGACGTGACATAGAAGTAGTGCGTCACTGCGCCCCGACCTCAGTTCCTTTTTTCTGCAAGCTAACACGCTGCTTAGGAACACAGAGCTTCGATTCTCAATGTTTTTCATCATAAATAATTGTTTTTTTCGCTAATGTCGGTCGCAAGGGTGTCCGCTTTCAAGTGGCTTTCTGACTGCGGTACCAAGATGTCCCTCACCGACCCACACGAGTTGCGTCTCTGGTGCCTCGGCACGGGACTGACTGATGTGCGCCAAGATGCAGTCGAAATCCCTTCGCGACTGAGCTGCGTAATTCGCAATGGGTTGACCGCCCTCCAAATCTATGGCACGGTCGACGGTATGGTCTTTAGAGGCCGAAACCGAGGGGCATTCCTCTGAGAAACACCGTGGGAAGAAGAAAAGGTCCCACTCAAGAAAGCCACTCTTCCACGTCCCGAAAAAAGCAAAGGCGCCACCGCCATCGATGGGACTGAGACATTGACGAAACAAGGTAAGCCTTGATGCTTGCAATGTTCAAGCAGCATCCTGCAGTCAGGGCGGCTCCCACCCCTGCACAGAATGCCTCGGAGCCAAGAGTGGCGCTCGGTGCAACCAACCCCTTTAGTGCTGTTGACGTCAAAAGAAATATTATGGAAGGTGTATTACGCTGGTGCATCCAAGGATGTCGATGCTACGGTATCTCAATCTCAGTCGACGCTGACATCCACCATGCTGGCTCCGAAGGACAAACCCTTGACGTCGACGGTTGTCGAGAAGGTCTTTAATCCACAACACCTGTCCAAATTTTTCTATACCATGACATATCTTCGGCGATCACGACACGATTTACTCAGGTACAGGAGGTGTCAACTATTTTGACGACCAAAAGAGATTGCTACAACTAGCTCAAGGCCTCCAAGACTCTAGTGGTTTGGACACTTCGTCTGACCTCGAGTTTCGACAGTCACAGCCCCACCGTCCCAATATATCTAAATACAGAGCTCTGGTAGAAAGGGATATCGACACCCTGGGACTGCACTCAACAGTGGCACCTGTGCAAGGTTATTACCTTACCAACATCCTAGTGGAAGGTCTTGCCATTAAAGGTAACATGCCAATCCTTTGCTATCTCTATGGCAAACCCCATGTTTCATTCCTTCCGTCAGCTCCACCATTTCCTGGATGTACAGGCCGACTAGAGGAGACCCCTCATACCTCTCCTCTCACCCTTCCCCGGAGGGGCTTGTCATGCAAGTGGCTACGGTCTCTTTTAGACCTGCATCTTCTACATCCACTCTGCCCCCAGACAGAGAAGCCAAACAAGTAGATGTCTTGGCAAAAAAGGTGTTCACCTCCTGTAGCATGGCCCTCAAATCTACGAATGTGGCAAGCAATTTTGCCAAATACTCCTTCGGCCTATGGACAGCAGTGGAAAACGCTGCCTGGTATGTCCCAGAAGGTGAGAGGCACAAGGGCTTCCTACAGCTAGTGGAGGATCGAAAGGAGGTGGCCAAGCAGTCGCTGCGAACGGGCTTGGACATCGTCAACTGTGTGGGCCGATCTGTGGCTTCGGCCATAACATTAAGAAGGAAGGCCTACCTGAAAACCTGGGTTTTCACCTAACGTCCAAGTGAAACTTTTGGACATGCCCTTCGAGGGCGATCTTCTTTTCGGCCACAAAGCTGACGATTCCTTAGAGAAACAGGAGCTATGCTCTCACCGGCCAGGCAAGGGCTGAAGCGTTTCCCGTGCTCCGGAAGAGGCAGAGGGGCTTCTAGAGGTTCACAGACCTGATCAGCGGCGGGGGCGACCCAGCCTCCGAAGCCACTTTGATTTCCCCTCTCACAGAGCACCAGTTGGAAGACGGTTGACGGAGCACTTGCTACAGTGGCAAGGAATTACTTCTGATGCCTGGGCTCTACAGCTCATCCAATGGCGTTATTGTCTGCCTTTTCTAAGAAAACCTCTGGACAGACCTCCACCACCTCCAATCCAACTGGGACAGGGGCTCCAGGAAGAACTGAGAGCCCTGCTGCTGAAGGGTGCCGTGGACGAGGTACCTGCCGAACAGAGAGGATCGGGTTGGTATTCCTGGTATTTCCTGGTGACCAAGAAAGGAGGAGGTCCTTGTCCCATTCTGGACCTCAGGGCCTTGAACAAGTTCTTGAGGAAAGACACATTCAGGGTGGTGACGTTGAGATTCTCCATGCTCTCGAACTTCAGGACTTGCTGGTGTCCATAGACCTAGAGTGCGCCTATTTCCATGTGACAATTCATCGAAAGCACAGGAAGTTCCTTAGGTTCACCATAGGAGATATGGACTCTCAGTTCAAGGTGCTTCCCTTTGCTCTTACCGCCGCCCCAAGGGTCTTCACCAAACTCATGGCGGTAGTTGCGCCTCACCTCGGGAGATCCAGAGTCAACTCATTTCCATATATGGACAACTGGCTGATCCGAGGTAAGTCTGTAGTGCAGGTTTTGTCCCATCTGCAGGACATGTGCTCGCTGCTGCACAGGCTGGACTTCTCCCTAAACTTAAAGAAGTCCCACATGACACCAGTCCAACGGCTCCAGTTCATCGGAGCAGTCCTAGATACCTGGGTGGGGAAGGCTTTCCTTCCCAAGGAGAGAGTAGTCAGCTTGACACAGATGGTGGACTTATTCCCGAACAATGCCATTCTACCAGCGGCTTCCTTATACCGCCTTCTACGTCTCATGGCTTCCTGAATTTTTCTAGTGCCAGAGGCCAGGTTGCGCATGAGATCACTGCAATGGTTAAAGAGAGATCAGTGGTCTCAGTACCTCGCACACTCTCGGATCTCCTCAAAGTGTCTGCGTCAGTGGTCAGCGACCTGTCCCGGTGGGCAGACCGCAACAGTCTTTTGGCGGGGGAGCCCTTCTGGCCTACTTGGCCTCAGACTCGAGTGGTCATGGATGCCTTGAAGGTTTGGGGTGCTCACTGCGAGGATCTGCAGGTGAGCGACCTCTGGTCAACAACGGAAGCCAGGTGGCATCAACATCAACATCAACAGGCTGGAGTTACGAGCTATCAGACTAGCCCTGAAAGCATTTGCCCCATCTCTGAGAGAAAAGCATGACCTTGTCCTGATGAAGAACACGGTGGCGATGCACTACCTCAACAAGCAAGGTGGTGTGCACTCTCGCCCACTCTGCAGGGAGGCGATGATGCTTTGGTTCTGGTTGCTGGAGAACAAGATCTCAGTTTCTGCAGTTCATCTGGCAGGCACAGAGAACAACTTGGCGGATGCTCTGAGCAGGCAGAGCACGGTCTCACATGAGTGGGAAGTGTGCCAGGAAGTCCTAGAAGAGGTAATCTCTCTCTGGGCTACCCGAGCAGTGGATCTGTTCACAACAGAGTCCAACAGGAAATGCAAACTGTTCTGCTCGAGGGAATTATCAGCGAACGGTGCACTGGGGGACGTATTACTTGTGGATTGGACTTTCTCTCTCCTTTACGCGTTTCCTCCGATTCCCTTCATTCCATGGGTTCTCTGGAGTTTAAAGAGGTTTTGAGCGACCATGATCTCTATCGCCTGAACTGGGTGAGGTGAACGTGGTACTCCGATTTCTTGGATCTGTCCATCTGTCCACCTCACTGGTTGCCTTGGCGGCCAGATCTCCTAACCCAGTCAGAAGGCTGGATACTCCATCCAATCACAGAATCCCTCAACCTACATGCGTGGCTCTTGTGAGGATGAGATGAGATGACTGGGACCTCTCCGAGGAAATTCTTGAGTTGTTGCTGGTTGCACGCACAAAATCTCCAAGATTTTGAACGGGTGCAGATGGAGAGGATTAGAGGCGTGGTGCAGGGAATGCAAGACTGATCCCATCTCTTGCCCCACCACTACAATGATGGAGTTCCTTCTGTCACTGGCCGCTGCAGGCCTTCAAGTCCACGTAGTCAAAGGATATTTGGTGGATTTGTCCGTGTTCAAGAGATCCCCGGATCAAGGGTCGTTTTTTCCGATCCAGTTAATGGCACAATTTCTGAAGGGCTTTGTAAATAAGTTCCCGCCAACTCCCTTTGTTGTCCTAGATTGGGATCTTAATCTGGTTCTTACATTTCTGATGGCGGCTCCTTTTGAGCCAATGTTCTCTTGTCCTTTACGGCTTCTGTCATTGAAAACAGCCTTCTTGGTGGCCATTACATCAGCAGGGTGAGTGAGCTCCAAGCCTTATGCTGTGAGCCACCCTACTTGCTCTTTTTACGGGAGAAAGTTTCACTCGGGGTAAGGCCTGGTTTCCTTCCCAAAGTTGCATCAGAATTTCACTTCTCACAATCCATCGACCTTCTGGTCGTCTATCCTCCCACTCACCCTTCGAAGCAGGAGGAACGGTTCCATCGTCTTGACCCTAATAGGCGTTGAGTTACTATGTTGCCAGAACAGCTGATTTAAAGAGAGCTGATGAGCTCTTCGTGGCTTTCTCCTTAGCCGAAGGGCCTGCCATAACGAAGCAGACTTTATCCCGTTGGATTATTCTCTGCATAGATGAGTGTTACCTGGCCACTAGGAAAGAATTACCAGCAGGCATCAGGGCTCATTCCACAAGGTGCGTCTCCGTATCCACTGCATTCCAATCTCCTGCCTGGGAGATTTGTCACGCTGCAACATGGTCATCTTTGCAGACCTTTGCAGAACACTATAGTATGGATGTGGCTCGTACTTCTGAGGCGCGTGGTGGCAGGGCAGTGCTGTAAAACATTTTGATGCAACTTTCTACCCGCCTTCAATCGTTACTGCCTTGGGAGTCTATCAGATGAGGAATCTGCGGGAGAAAAGCAACCATTCAAGGCGAAATTACGTTACTGTAATGTTCTTTCTATGGATTCTTCTCCCGCAGATTCCTCATCTCCCCTCCCATGCATCCCCGCTCAGAAAGTCGGTGGTTGGTGCACATCTTTCTATTACCCGTTGACTTGGAGATGTTCCTCTGTGTCAGTTTTCTGTCTTCCTGCCACCGTCCTAAAACATTTTTCTAACACTATCCTTAGTGTTCTTTTTCAATTGTTCCTCCTTCGGAGGTCTATATTAGTTTCTTTTAAAGGGCTCACTCGCACGTTTGTTCTCTGTTTTCCTATGCTGTGTGTGGTGCTCTGGAAAAAAGAGGGGACTGAGTTCGGGGCGTAGTGACGAGCTACTTATACAACGCCTGATGTCACGTCAGAAGCCGACAACCAGACGCTGAGCAAGACGGATGGATGGTAGACAGCCGAGTCGAGTTCCACTGCGCCCCCTATTGAAAACAAATCCGAAGCAGCAAAGCTGGGGGGAATATCTATGAGATGATGAATCTACGGGAGAAGAATCCATGGAAAGAACATTACGGTAGGGTCATTTCTCCTTCTCACGACGCATCGGACAACTGACAGACTTGTGATTTAGGCAGCAACAGTGAATTTGAGATCGTTGACGAACCTCCCCACGGGCAGGGAGTTGAAGAAAACAGATGCCCTCGTGAAGAATGTATTTGCGCCCAGGAGCATAACCCGGAAGGCAATCAATACCACCTGTGCTTTTGTCAGGCTACTCCCATGTTCTCAAAGGTTTATTTCAGAGGCTGCCGATCACCTACCTGAGGGGGAAGTGAGAGAATGCTTTCTGGGTATTGTGAACAACTGTAAGGAGGTGGCATTCCAAGTCTGGCTTTACGCAAGGGATTGCATCAGGATGTCGACGGTGCTTCGAAGGGCGTAATCCCTTCAAGTGTCGGGCTTCGCACCAAATGTGTGCAGGCTATGGTCCTCGGTATGGCCTTGAATGGGGGCCAATTTATCGGACAGGAGGCCGATGAGTCCCTGGAGAGGTTCAAGGAATCCAAGATTTCTGCGAAGTCACTATGACTGGCAGTCTAGCAGCTGGCCAAGCAACTCTTTAGTTCAGCTTGGGCATTATGCCCACTTTGTGAGAAGTGCACAAGGGATAATCGTTATCCGTTCAGAGTGCTCCCTTTTTGCCTGACTTACACATCCAGGATATTAACCAAGCTGGTGTTGCAGAGTCCTACACAACGCCAACGGAATTTTCAAAGGACGTTCTGGATTTAAGTAAAAAACTACGAGGCCATTTAGCAATTACTCTAGATTATTGGAGGAATGTTATTGTGTAAAAGATGTAAAAGTAGTGTTCATCACTTAACTGTATTAGCACACATGCCTGTTTGCATACCTGTTAACTGCTTGGAGCAGAGTGTCGAAGGGTTGAGTTAATGTTTCGCCAGCGTGAGTTGAAAGGTTTATTACTTGAACGTGATGTTTGACTAGTCTATTTTAGTAATTGGGATCTTTGTTTTAAATATGGTGTTGTGTGAGTTCGTGCTGCCTCCCACACTAGTAGCTACTTTGTTACGTCTGTTTAAAGCTTATTTTCCATTGGAATTGCAGAGTATTTTTCTGCAGGTAGTGCAGGAATGGTGTTTGTCCTGCGTGCAGGTTCACCTCTGATTTTCATGAGGTGACTTATAGTGGAGAAGACAGGGCTCCATTTAATTTTCATAAACTTATATATCAGTCAGCAGGACTGTGTGGTTCATTATAGTCACTGACCATTTGATGAAATCCTACTTGGAAAGATTCATCTTTAATGTTTCTCGTTCCCAAACACCCTAGGTTTCTGTGCAAGTTTAAGGCCTGTTATTGTGGGTATCATTGAGAGATGGAGAATATGCCTCATTGGGTAGTTAGAGTGGATTCTTCTCCCGTGGAAGGAATTGTTATTGAAAGTTGTGTGCCAAAGTGTTTTGGTTGGAGAGAGAGCATACAAATACTGTTTGCCCATCTAAAGAATTGGTATGTGCTTGTTGTACACTTTTAGTGTGACTTTGATGGATCCTTGACTATGTGGCCAGTAGTTTAGGATGGGGCTTTGAAGTGAGTGTTCCCTCTGGAACATCCAGTGTGATTCTTTGATGGGGTGGCACATCTCACTTGTTTGACTGAGAGTTTATCAGTTTTCCCCCAGTATCTTGTGCTATGGGGGGAGCTGTGTGTGCTGTTTGTGGTATACATGTTGGTCAATGGTTTTCCCTCGTGGTATGTGTGATAGTGGTTGGCTGAACTGGACTTGGTGGGTTCCATTCTTTGCAGCTGCCAGGTTGTTTTCTTGTTAGTTGCTGTTTCTCCAGTAGGGCCTGTGGTCCGGGTATTTACGCCCTGATGTTCGGATATGTGCTCGAGTGGCAGGCTTGAGAACTGGGGTTGCGGACCAGGTAAAAGGTATTTTGTATTGTTTACGAGAGTTGAGTTTGTTGTGTTTGTAGCCCAATTTTGGGGTAGGTAGTGTTTGGGCGTGGCAGGCCAAAGGTCCGAGAATAGTAGGATCGGACAGGAGGTGCTTTGTTCCCCGAGTTGATGCAGGAAGTTGGTTTGTTATGTGGGCATGCTGGTGCTGTCTGATTTTTGGACATGAGATCATCTTTGGTGTTTGCTTCAGGTTGTTTGTTTTAAAGAGGGTGATGTATTAGGTCCTCTTTCCCTGTATGCTTGAGTGCATGAGGCCACTGAGAGAATGTTGGATGAGTGGTTGGAATGTGTGTGTGAAGCTGGTTCTACTCCAGTCAATTGGACAATGTAAGCCTGGGTGGTGGGTGCCAGTGGGTCCCCTCAGGGTCTCTGCCCCTTATCTAAGCTCCTACATTGTTACATTTTAATAAGAGGAACTAGTACCAACCTACGCGTTTGGAAGAGCTATCATTGCAACACTGTTGTTGCAGAGTCCTACACAACGCCAGGACTAATTCTAATGGGTGCACATACTGGCGCACAGGTCTCACAGTACTGCACTACTGTTAAAAGATGCCAGTCTAAATACCGGCTATCCACACTCTGCTGCTCTCGAGCTGGGTCCGCGCTTTAAACAATATTACAAATAAAAACACATAGGCTGCAGTTTACCGGAGCAGTCCTGGACACTCAAGTCTGGAATTCTCCTCCTCTCCCCCCCCCCCCCAAAGCCCCTTTGAGGAGAGTGTCACCAGTATTGGACAGATGGTCACACTATTATAGACCTCCAGGTCTTCCAGGATTGGCTTTCTTGGCTTCTCTTTCTTGGCTCACAGTTTCTTTGTGCCAGAGTCCGGTCTTCAGATGCATTCCGTTCAGTGGCTTCTCAGGAGCCAGTGGCCGCAGTATTCCGGCGACATGATGGATCTCCTACTGATATTAAGGTTGTAGCCAACAATCTTTCGTGGTGGGCCGACAGGAAGAACATGATGGCAGGGAAATCCTTCTGGGACCCTTGGCCGGAGGTTTAAGTGATCACGGACGCTTCTCTGAAAGGCTGGGGTGCTCTTTGGTCCCAAGTGGAATGCCGCTGCCACATCAGTCTGCTGAGCCTACGAGCTATGGGGTTAGCAGTCAGCTTTTGCACCTTTCCTTAATGGGGAAACATTTCCGGATTTTGACAGACATTAAGATGACCATGCACTATCTCACCAAGTAAAGAGTGTACAGTCCTAGGGAAGCCATGCAGTTTTAGCTCTAATTGCTGGAGAATAAGATTTCAATCTCCACTGCACATTTGGTAGGTACAGAGAACTGGTTGGTGGATGCTCTGAGCAGGCAGAGCTCAGTCTCCCATGAGCGGGAGATCTGCTTGGCAGTCATTTCAGAGATCTTCATCCTTTGGGGAACTCCGATAGAATGCCTGTTTGCAACGAAGGACAATCCAAACTGCATACAGCTCTGCTAGAGGGAATTTCCCAAAAGGGAAGCATTAGGGGATGCATTCTTAGTGGAGTGAGTCTTCGGCCTTCACTTTTCGTTCCCACCGATCCCAGTCATCCTGCAAGTTCTCTGGAAGTTGGGGAGGTTCCACGCCTGCCTGAGCCTATTTGCCCCGGATTTTGTGACGAGGATATGGTACCTGGACTTTGGGAGTAAGCCATTTGCCCGACTTGCTGGTTTCCTCTGGGATCGGACCCCTTGTTCCAATCAGAAGGCCTGGTGCTTCACCCAAAACCAGAATCTCTCAACCTACATGCGTGGCTCTTGAAACCTTTAGGTATGAAGATTGGGACTTGAATAATGAGGTTTTCGAGGTGCTGCTGGCTGTGCACAGACCTTCCACCAGTATCTTCTGTGCATGCATGTGAAGGACATTTGACGCATAAGTGAAGGCAGGGATGCATACCCTCTTTCATGCCTCACCTCTTTGTTCATGGAATTCATGTTGTCTGTGTAGGTTGGAATGGCAAAAAGCCGCAATAATATTTGGCTGACATATCTTTGTTCAAGACATCTCTGGAACAAGGCTCCTTTTTCTCCATTCCAATTGTGGCCCAGTTTTTGAAGGGCTTGTAAATATGTTGCCTCCAACATCTTTGTTGTCCGGCTTGAGATCTTAGTTTAGTCAACACCTTTTTAATGGCTGCTTGTTTTGAGCCTTTGCATTCAATATCGATCAGGTTACTCATGTTAAAGATGGCATTTTTGATGGCTTTTAGGTTAAGGAGACACATCAGTGAGCTCCAAGCATTTGCATCCATGCCACTTCTCCTAAAGTTTTTTTAATGTGGAAGCCTGCTAATGTTTTTCTTTCCACCGCCTCACTTTAAGTTTTTAACTAGCAAGGACAGCTACTTTCTGGCGGGATCACCAGCTGTTTATTGCATTCTGTCCAGGTTGCGGCAAGCAATGATGAAACGGACAAACCCTCTCGTTGGATCATTCTTTGTTTTTCAGAATGTTAGTAAAAATGTGAATGAAGGAAGTACCACAGGGTCTAAAAGCTCATTCCACCACAGGCATAACAGCATTGTTTGCCTTGCAGAGCGGTGTACCAGTTAGAGATTTTAGCTGTGCTGAGAAATGGGCCTTTTGAGACACACCTATATGTAAGATCACTGACGTCACTTCGGATTCAAGGAGTTGTGTTTTCTCGGCATGAGGGAGTCGAGGAAATAATGTTGAGCCACACTAAGCCCCTGTTGACATCTTCCTATTAGCTCACACTGAGGGATGATCCATATAAAAAACAATTACCGGTAAGTAATTTCTCTGTCTGGATCTGAAGGAATCAACATGCTGTATGACTGGCTGATGGAGATGCCTCCTCTTGATGCTAGAGTAAATTTCTGTGAATATTTAGAATACAGCTAGAGCTTGGATATGCAATGACAAGACTTACAAGCTGAGAGGGGCGTTGAGAAGTTTTATAAGAAGCTTTGAGCTTGAGAGAGGAGCTGAGAAGCCTTAAATCCACTTAGTTTGAGAGGAAAATTAATTTTGAGAGGAAAATGAATACGTTATCAAGAGGGAGATGGAAGAGCTGAGAAAGAGTGTTTGAATTTGAAAATGTTTGAAAATTGTAAAAGACCTGGAAAGACATTAAGATTTTGTTTCAAAATGGATTTCCGAATTCAGCCCTGGTGGGAGGATTTTTGGAGACCACACTATTGGGTGAACAGGGAAGCTAGTCGGTGGTTAGCCAAACCCAATCATCGAGGTACGGTAGCAGAACGGCAAGGCTTAGTCTCAGGAAGGGTGTGAGAGTTGTCTAGGTCTACAATGAGAACACCGAGCATCACCAGTAATGCCACTTAAACAGGTAAATATGAATTTACCATTATTTATTAGGTCTTTAGTTATACACAAGGCAGATAAAAATAATAAGAAAATATTGTCACACATAACCCTTATAAAACAGATACATATATTCATCCTTAGGTGAGCTAGAATAGCATTTGATTAAATTACCAGTGAAAACACAGGTAAGTAGTCATATGCATAGAAATAGAAAGTACTCTCTAGAATCCACACAAAACAGCTTCCCTAATTCTTATAAATTCCAATCCTAACCTTGAGCCCAAAAGTCACCAGTATACTCTTAAGATAGGTTTATATAGAGATTTGCATTGCGAGTAACTATGATTATGAAAGAATCATACTGTTAGTTAAACATTCAAATTAAGTTGAGATTAGGACTCCACTCAATCCAACCCACTAGGCTAGTCCTAGGGCGGGATCCTTAACCCAGGTTCCACCACAAAAGGTCAGGTGAGAGTGAGTTAGGGTCAGGACTTTACACCCTTGCTATCTAGATGGGGGGCGGGTATGTAGACTTAACCCCCTGGCTCAGAGTACTCCAGATACCGCTTGTGTATGTTGCAGGCTTGTTCTTCTATCTTGGATGGTTGGCTCCTTTCATGAGGGTCGTCGAGACAGAAAAGATGCTTTGTTTCACAGGATTTTCGTTCCAGTCAGTCACAGTACACAAGAATCAGTTGAAGACAGATTTCAGTTGAATGCCCAAATGAAGACCGGTTAAGACACAGTCAACCACTCCATCCTCATGCAAAGGCTCCATGATACCCTTGATATCTCAGAACGGGCACTGGACTGGCTGACCTCTTTCCTAACTGACCGCTCTTCCCAAGTCGTCTTGGGCACCTTCTCCTCTCCTACTTCCTTCTCCACCTGTGGCGTTCCCCGGGTTTCTATCCCCTCCCCATGGCTCTTTTTTCATCTACCTCACACAGCTGACACTCTTCATCTCCTCCTTCTCGCCCAACTTCCAGTGTTAGGCAGATGACATACAACTCCGAACTTCCTGCTGACCCTCTTGCACTTTCCATCATCCCTGACTGCCTATTTGCCATCCAGGCCTGGTGCACATCCAATGATCCCTGCCTCAATGCCAGCAAAACTGAGATGCTTCCCATTGGGACCTCTGCTCCCGCCTTCTTCCCTTCACTCTACCCTTCCTCCATGGGCTCTCCCCTGCTCCTTCTTCTGAAGCCAGAAACCTTGGAGTCATCTTTGACTCCCCTCTCTCCTTCCTCCCTCACACTCAAGATATTGCAATGAAGTCCCACTTTCAGCTCTTCCTTCTCAAAGGAATTCTATTTATCTCACTTTCCCCAAGAAGCTCAATGTTGCCCGAGCCCTGGTTCTTTCCAGGCTTGACTATTGCAATAGCCTCCTCCTGAATCTACCTTCTTCCACTCTACGTCCCCTCCAGCAAATCCAGCCTAGAGAAGCAATATTTATCCTTGGACTCAAGCACAGGGAGTGCATCTCTCCTGTACTAAGAAGTCTTCACTGGCTCCTGGTTGCTTCACAGATAAAATTAAAATCCCTCTGTATCATCCACAAGGCTTTCTAGGGCCCGAGACCACACTTTTTGCAACTCTCTTACTAAGTATTCCCCTTCTAGACCTCTGTGCTCCTCTGGCACCAACTCTCTGCGCGTAAAGCGGTTGGCTAAAATGAGGGCAGGAGGTCAATCGCTTTCCTCAGCGGGCTCCCTTCTATGGAATAGCCTCCTTCTGCATCTTGAGCAGGACTTCCTTAAATTCCATAAACTCCACAAGACTTTCCGCTTTACCTACCCCCAACCCCACTTCTCTCCTCTGCTAATCTCACAATTGCTTTAATTGGGTACCAGGGCCTTTATGCATCCTCTGGGTCCTGACCTCCCACACTCAATTGGCCCCAGCGTCTGTCTTTCCTCAGCACACCCTTCCGTCCTGGAGGCATGCACTTCATCTGTTGCTCACACACAAGCATGGGCACGCCATCACCTACTCACACTGCCCCGTCCCTTCTGCACTTGGACGTTCTGAATACTCACAAGGCATAGTAGGGTCGTAATTCATTTTTTCCCCTTCACTGTATTTTATATCTTTGTTTTTTGCTTTAACTTTGGAAACTCTGAACAGGCGAACGTTTCCTTTTGTTAAGGGCTTGTGGAGCGACTACAGTGCCTGTCACCTAAAGGGCTGGGAACACGCCCTTCCAGGAAGCTGCTGAATAAATTGAGTCTGCCAGCACCCTTGCAGCATTAAGCCTGTTAGGCTGTTGGGCATGTGGCCGTGCTGAAACGAGCCAGCGGTTTGATCCATTATTTGAAATCTTATTCAGATTGCCACCTCATAGTACCATTGACTTGAGATGAGAACCACTACCCCTCACGCTGGAGCACAATTGACAGTAAGTTCATATTTGTGTTCAATTGAAAGGGACCGCCCGGTTGAGGGGGAAGATTCAGACTAAGGCAGCTCCTTGAGCTGTCAGGCGTGTCCAATCCGGGCGGTCCTCCTCCCCCACCCCCCACCTTCCCTGGAATTTCAACTTGTAAAGTTGCATTGCTAGCTGCTGCTCGCCACAGAGGGAACTAAATATTTATTATTGCAAAGAGCTCAACTGCCCCCCTGAATAATTCATAGTATTGAAGGATCTCTTTTGCTTTATGACTATTGGATCTGGCAAAAATTTGTGTTCAATAAGTGCCCAAAAATGTTTTACGACTCGTCGGAGCTGGATATGATATTTCTTCTAGACCAGGGTTTTTTCTGGAAACTACAAATCCAGATATCCGACTGGGGCGGACTTCTAAATACCTATTCTTATTGGACACAGTGTTATTGCTTCTACTTCTACTGTGGATTTTATAATAATATTTGTTAGTTATTTGCTGCATTATTCTCTTATAGAAAGCTCTCTTCCTTACGGGGGCTGGGCTGCGAAGGAAATCTCCCCTGATATTATTGTATTTTAAACATATTTGTACCCCAATTCATGCCCAGATAAAGGATCAGTGTTTTATTTGTAGCACATTGCACTTTAACCTAGTGAATATATATGGTCTTGTGTACAACTTGCGTTGTTGGGGTTGGCTTGTGAAAATCTTAATATTAATCACTGGAGGCTGCAAGGTGTTACCTCTCCTGCATTGAATCTAGTTATAACCTTTAGCCACTGTCTACCTCCATATGAGAGTTTGGAATTTGGTCTCTTGTTAGACTGTTACGATCTTCATATATATCCCGGGACCTTTAGGGATATTTAGACTTCACTGATACCTTATAGAATACTTTCCTCCCCTGTATAAATTCTAATGTATGTAAGGAGCCGTTAGCTGTCGAATACTCTTGTAAAAGATATTTTTGATATGTTGAGGGTTCTACGCTACTCCTCTCTACCCCTCTTTGGAATCTCTTGATCCATTACTTAAGGAATAGTAATATGGGCACTAGTCTGCGTTCCCACTACTTAAGATCTAAGAAAGACAAAAGAAACACGTCATCTAATCCAGTTAAACAAGGAGAAATCGAGATTGGTAAAGAGAAATGTAAAGGGTAGAAGGAATAAAGAAGCAAGTCAGATTGCACAGGATAAGTGACCCTTGGAACAACCACAAATATGGAGCTTCCTTAGTATAAAAGACAACCCAAAAGAACTTCAGATGGAGGATACACAACCCCCTATCAATAGTTTCATGATAGATAATAACTATTTGCTGAACCTGGTTTAGAATTTTAGATGTCAATTCATGGGGGCACGGACAGATTTGGGTATTTCCCATGTCGAAACCATTATGGAAACTGGTACTAGCATGAATAATGTAATAGGAACAAATCTGTCAGCCACACCAGACATGGGAACATTTGCACGAGAAGATGTGGAATATAATCAGGGTGTTGAGTCCTGCAATGAATCGGGAAAATATATAGAAAACTCACTCAATCTGGTACTATGTTGTAGAGGCGATAATTCTTTAAATTTAGGAGAAAAGCTGGATGCCTCGACAACCACGATTGATGTTCTCCTTGGTATATGTACAAAGTTATTGAAAGAACAAAAATATATTAAATCCTTGTTTCATCAGACCATTGAGAACACAAAAGCAATGGGAATAATGATAGAGGAAAATAGTGAAACATGTAGAAATTGTAAAAAAAAAAAGATGAATCTAAGGCGGAGTATGATGATATGGGAGATTTGAGTGAACTAGGTTTGGTGGTAGAGAAGGAACGTGAGAAATGAATGGTACAGGAGGTAGGAAATCTGGCACAGGAGAGTTCTCCAGTGGAAATGATTGAAGATGAAGAAAATGATTATGATAGACTGGCCGAAATAACGGCTTCCCATGGTTCAAAGAAAAGAACTAGACATAAACGGAATAATAAAAAAACTACTCGAGGTAGGGTGGCCCTTGCCAAAGTCAGAAAGATTAAGTGTGTAAAAAGGAATAGTGTGGCATTAGCGGCTACAGCCCCATCAGATATTGAATGTGTGGAAGTAGGAAACCGATTTGAAATTGATTGCAAAAAGAAATTGGATGGAGAAAAAATCCCTCCAAGCAAAGATGAGGGTTTTTAAAAATGGTTAAAGGGAAAAAACCATGGCCTTGAAGTGGCAGAATTGGAAGCCGAAGAGGTCTTGGTAAAGGAAGTAAGAGAATTCAACATCCCCATTAATAAAATAGCACAGTCCCTTAAAAATAAAGAAAGAGATATATATATATATATATTTCTGAGGCTTGTGGAATCTGCTTAGATCACATGCTGTGCATAGGCCGACATCTAGTGGAAGCTGCGGAGTATTACAGTTTGTTTTTCGAAAATCGAAAATGGGCGTCGACACAGGGCGTGCCAGTAATACTATCCCTAGTGTGACGTCCACTGTACCCATGATCCCTCACGCGTCTAGGATCCCCAGATTGTTTTTTTCCGCCATTCTGGTCGGAAGCACTTCATCGGAGTTCCCTGGCTTTGCCATATTTGCACTCAAAACTAATTTTCCCCGTTTTGTCACCCTTACGTCGATCAACATCTCGACGCCGAACCGGGGAGGAGATCAACGTCGAATACCCGACGGATTGGGCCTTGAGGCTTCCGCCTCGGCTCGGGCCTGGGCCGCTGGCCTCGGCCCTACAAGTAGGGAGAGTGGGGGGTGGTACACTTCCACACTCGGATATATATATAATCATATAGACACCTTCTTACCTACACACACTTGCCCGCTGCCCACAGGCGCGTATGGAGGGTACGCCCTTTCAGTTTTGCCCCAAGTGTAATAAGAAATACCCTTGGGTAGATAAGCACGCTACGTGCAATCTTTGCCTGCCCAGAGACCACCCCGAGGCGGGTTGCAGGGCCTGTAGTAGGTTTAAGACCAAAACTCTTAAGGACCGCTCCACCAAGCGTTGGGCCCACCACGCCAAGCTAGCAGCTATGGAGGCGGAGGGTACCTTCAGCGACGCCGGACTTTCGGACGGCGAGGGCACCAAGGCGTCGAAAGACAGCCTAACGCACGTCCCCGGCCTCGGAAGGTCGTCCGTCCCGGCGACTATGGGGAAGTCCCCCGGCGACAAAAGCGTTACACATACACACGCTAAACACAAAAAAGCCACCCGAGATTCGACGTCGGCGAAACCTCGAAAAGAGGCACAGAAGGAGCGGTCCGAAAGGACGTCCTCTGGGCGGTCCCGGTCGAGGTCGCCGCACGACGTCAGGCAAGCCTCCACACTTGCACATAGTGCCTCGCCCATTAACATCACGGAAGATCACTCGTCCGGAGACGAACACGACTTCCATCCCCAGCCTGCACCCCAGGAAAAGGGTACATCACTTGGGAGTAAGGAGGGCCCAGTTTCGAAGCCTAGTTCGAAACACAGGCATTCCACCTCCGATCCTCGACGCCAGGCGTCGAAAGATAAGGGAAATGGTAAACACACTTCCACCCACGGGGAAGGGGGTAAGCAGCAACGGAAACAACCCTTGCAATCCTCCACAACAAGAGAACTGACTTCCCCGTCCAAGTCTTCTCAGGGACAGTCCATAGAAAGTTCCAGCAAGGTCACCCCAAGCTCCAAACTCTGGTCATGCGAGGACATTGACAGAGTAATGTCAAGGATGTCTTCCTTGGCAAATTTCTTCGAAAGACACCCTGACCAACTCCTAGCTTTAAACCCTCAGGAATCTTCTCCCTCAGGTTCAAGGGACCCTATCCCTTCAAATAAAAGGCCCCGGGTCGAGACACCATTAAGGGCTTCAGACCCCTTTGAGGTCCAACCCTATTCTTGCCTTTTCCCTACAGGCCAAGGAGACTCTTCCCTTATAGAGGGTCAAGAATTTGAGACGCCAGAAGATCTCGCAGTGTCAGATTATTGCGGGGAGGACGAAGACGAGGATGAGCCAAAAAATAGCCCAGATATTTTCAGAATGGACTCACCAGTCGAAAGGGAAGCCCCAGTGTCTGATTCCCCAATAGATAATCAGCCCCTCCTGAATGAACTGCTCTCTCGGGCAGCTAACCACTTCCACATAGACACACAAGGTGTTCAAGAAGAGAGGGACTTCGCGGAGGAACTAATAGGGGAAAGGAAGACAGTAGCCCAGACCATTCCCATCCTTAAATCTATTCAACGCAGAATAGCACCATCCCTTATCAACCCAAACCTGACAAGACCTGTAAACCCGAGAGTAGAGAAGCTGTTTAAAGCAGCCCAGTCGGACCCTCTATATATTAGAGGTCAACTTAAGCCAGACTCTCTAGTCGTAACTAACACCCGCAAGAGAGCTGGAACCCCATTATCTTCCTCTGAGGCTCCCCCCGACAAGGAAAGTAAGAAACTCTATGGTTTTGGTAGAAAAGTAGCTTCCACGGCAGCCTACCAAACCAGAATCGCGAATTCCACCACACTGTTGGCCAGCTACAACTGCCATCAGTGGGAAGAAGTGGCATCACTAATAGATTCCGCTCCCGAACCCCTTAAGAGCCAGCTATCTCGCATTTGTGCAGAGGGAAGAAACGTCTCAGGCTGCATTTTAAAAGCAACTTTGGACGCCGCAGACAATGCGGGTAGAATTATAGCAGAGGGGACTGTCATCAAAAGACATGCTTGGTTGAGGCAGTCGGGATTCAAAGCAGAAACACAAGCTGCACTCTTAGACAAACCAGTGGAAAGTGATCTCCTGTTTGGAAAGGCAGTCGAGGACGCTCTAAAAAACGCTAAGGAGGAATTCGACACCCTCAAATCCCTTGGCCAGTTAACTACAAAACCACCTAACCAAAGAGGGAACGGCAATTTTCGTCGCCCCCACGGCCAAAATTCCAATAGAGGAAATAGCTATTCCCACACCCAGGGTACACAGTGGAACACCAACTCACAACAGTCTACCCAGGGGTATGGTAGGGCTAGTAGAAGAGGACGTGGTAGAGGCAGAGGCAGCCCCAGTAAAGGAGGCGGCACGCCTCCACCAAAGCAGTGACGCTCATTTCAGGGTCCCTTCCCATACAACCCCAGTAGGGGGACGAATATCCAGCTTCACCCAGGCATGGGAAGGGATAACATCCGACAGGTGGGTGCTGTCAACGGTATCCAATGGGTACTGTATAGAACTACTGCAACGTCCCCGAAACCATCCTCCAAGACAAAAAGTCCACTCTTTAGAACATCAGAAGATCCTCCTCGAGGAGATCTACAATCTGCTCCAAAAGGACGCGATAGAAATCGTCCCAAGCCACCAGGTAAACAAGGGTATTTATTCAACTTACTTCCTTGTTCCAAAGAAAGACTTAACAATGCGCCCAGTATTGGACTTGCGGCCTGCCAACAAGTATGTCAAGCCCCAAAAGTTTCGTATGACTACACTACAAGAGGTAATCCCCCTCCTAAAAAAGGGGGATTACATGGCAACTTTGGATATGAAAGATGCCTATTTTCATATTTCCATGCTCCCAGCGCACAGAAAGTACCTACGCTTCAAGGTGGACAGCCAACACTATCAGTTCAAAGTGCTGCCCTTCGGGATAGCTTCGGCACCAAGGGTATTCACCAAGGTACTGGCGGTGGCGGCTGCACACCTACGCAGGAAAGCTATCCCAGTATACCCTTATCTGGACGACTGGCTCATAACGGGGGAAACCCCAGTGATTTGCAGGACAAACATTCAAAGGACTATCGACCTCCTTCACGAATTAGGCTTCTCAATCAACGAGAAGAAATCAAGCCTAGTGCCAAGCACCTCCAAACAGTTCCTAGGAGCTATCCTGGATACTCAAAGAGGGTTAACGTTTCCTTCAGAGGAAAGAATTCGGAATATACTACTGCAAATTCCGCAATATCAGGCCGGTCGCCAAATAACGGTACGCAGGGCAATGCGTTTACTGGGCATGTTGGCTTCATGCATTTACCTGGTCCCCCACGCGCGACTGCGCATGCGTCCCATGCAGGAATGGTTGGCGAAACAGTGGTCTCAGGCAAGGGGTCAGTGGGACGATCTAGTGGTCGTTTCGCCAACATTGGTACAAAGCCTTCACTGGTGGACAAGAGTAAATCTTGCTCAGGGGAAACCTTTTCACGATCCCGAGGTACAGGCAATAGTCACTACCGATGCATGCCTCACTGGGTGGGGAGCTCACCATCTCCTCCACACAGCCCAAGGTCTCTGGTCTCCCTCAGTAGCCAGGAACCACATCAACCTGCTAGAACTTCTGGCAGTATTCAGAGCACTTCTAGCATTCGAGCCCTACCTGCTCAACCTGGCAGTGCAAATCCGGACGGACAGCACAACAGCCATGTTCTACCTGAACAAGCAAGGAGGGACTCGTTCACCAAATCTGTCCAAGCTTGCCCAGAAAATCTGGATATGGGCACTCAGACGGAACATCTTCCTGTCAGCACAACATGTTCCAGGGGAACTCAATTCCCTTGCGGATGCTTTAAGCAGAGACTCCCTCCCAGAGGAACACGAATGGGTTCTACACAAAGAGGTCGTAGAAGACATCTTCTCTCAGTGGGGTTGCCCCACTATAGACTTATTCGCCACAAGCGAAAACAGACAATGCCCAGGATTTGCATCCAGGTTCCCCCAACCAGACTCCCAGGGGAACGCCCTGTGGATGAACTGGTCAGGGATGTTTGCGTACGCTTTTCCACCAACTCCTCTCATCAGGAAGGTGGTCAACAAGATGAACATAGAGTCGATGACGCTCGTCCTAATTGCTCCCATGTGGGCAAGACAACCTTGGTTCCCACACTTACGCAGGATGGCGGTGTGCGAACCCATCAGACTTCCAACCTGGTACAACCTTCTGTCCCAGCACCAGGGTCAAACAGTGCATCCTCAACCCAACTCAATGAACCTCGCAGCATGGCTCCTGAGGTCATAGAGTTTGGACATCTCAATTTACCACAAAGATGTATGGACATCCTAAAAGAATCTAGGAAACCAAACACAAGGCACTGCTACTTTGACAAATGGAGGAGATTTGTTATTTGGTGCCAGAATAAACAAATCAACCCAATTGAATGCACTCCTTCCACTATTGTTACATACATGCTCCACCTGCTAGATGCAGGTCTGGTTTTTAACTCACTCAAGGTGCACCTGGCAGCTCTATCAGCCTACACCACCTCCCATAACAAGGTATCGTGGTGGAAAATACCAGTGGTTAAAGCTTTCATGGAAGGAGTAAAGAGACTTCATCCTCCAATTTCCAACCCACCACCAGGATGGGACCTGAACGTGGTGCTATCTAAACTCATGGGCCCGCCCTTCGAGCCCATGCATAAAAGTAGTCTCAAACATCTGACTTATAAAACAGCCTTCTTAGTAGCCATTACTTCTATAAGAAGGGTCAGTGAAATCCAGGCTCTGTCAGTGCAGGATCCCTTCTTTACTGTCCACAAGGACAAACTGGTTTTACGCACACACCCTAGGTTCTCACCTAAATTTATCTCTAAATTCCACGTAAACCAGTCCATCGAGCTTCCGGCTTTCTTCCAAAACCCACAAAGCTCGGCTGAGGTGAAACTACACACACTAGATGTGCGTAGGGCGGTCCTCTACTATGTAAACAAGACCAGACCGTTACGAAAAACAGATCAGCTGTTTGTCTCCGTAGCTACAGGCAGAGAGGGGGATCGCGTCTCTAAGGGTGCCATCTCTAAGTGGATTGTTAACTGTATCCAGCTGTGTTACTCACTCGCTGAAAAGACTCTGCCTTTCACGCCTAGGGCCCACTCTACAAGAGGTATTGGGGCCACTCTGGCTTTCATTGCAAATGTACCCCTTGACACCATTTGCAAAGCAGCTACTTGGAGCTCTATTCACACTTTTACTCAGCACTACTGCATTGACACTCATTCCAAGACAGATACACAAGTGGGACAAGCGGTTCTAAGACATTTATTTGCTCATGACCCTTCTCACACCCCACCTCCTTCTTCAGGTACTGCTCGCTAATCTATGCACAGCATGTGATCTAAGCAGATTCCACAAGCCTCAGAAGGGATACATTACTCACCGTAATCGTATTTCTGATGCTTGTATCTGCTTAGATTCACATGCGACCCACCCTTCCTCCCCTCTGAGAGAAGGCGCATGGTTGCTTGTAGTCCTACCTTTCTACCTATCTGCTTGGATTATCTGTACTCACGCTACTCCTCATGCTACCTCATGTCAGGAAAAACACAATCTGGGGATCCTAGACGCGTGAGGGATCATGGGTACAGTGGACGTCACACTAGGGATAGTATTACTGGCACGCCCTGTGTCGACGCCCATTTTCGATTTTTGAAAAACAAACTGTAATACTCCGCAGCTTCCACTAGATGTCGGCCTATGCACAGCATGTGAATCTAAGCAGATACAAGCATCAGAAATACGATTACGGTGAGTAATGTATCATATATATATATATATATATATATATATATATATATATATATGATACATTACTCACCGTAATCGTATCATATATATATATAATCGTAATATATATATATATATATGGCTGGCAATGAGTGGAAACTCTAGAATCAGTATGTGTAAAAATGTAAGAAATAAGGAGTTAACATATGATAACCTGGGTAAAAGTATTAAGATCTCAGAGAATGTCACAACCGAGGCGAGCCCATTCATGAACCTGACCTGGTTACTGTAACAACTGATAAATCCCCCAACTGCACAATATCAAATCAATGGATATTGATACGGTTATATTGCCTGAACTTGGCAGTTGGGAAAATTGGGCAATTCTACAATTCAGATATGAGGTCCTGGTAGATCTGATTCGGGAACACTTTAAAAGTATCTGGGGTAAAGATTTTGAGATTATAATATGCAACACTATTGCTAATTTTGAACAAATGGAGAACAAAATCGATCCTGTGAGGTGTCAAAGAATAGATACGGATATAGAGGGAAATCAAAAGTAAGTATGGATCCCAGAGAGTAGTTATTTCCCAGGTCACTGAGATAAGGAAAGTGGAAATTAAATGACTTTATTGTCTTAAAATAGTAGGGGGTTTAAATCCTAGATGGAATACAACTATTACTGGATATTGATATAGTTTCCCTTCAAGAAACTTGGGTGTGTGGAGAAATACTTTTGGAGCGATATAATATATGGAATAAAGCTGCCATTATAGGGGGAAAAAGGACGACCGGTTGGAGGTCTGTGTATACGGATGAAAAAGCATATCCCTTATAGGGTATATGACCACTTTGGGAGCTCCCCTTTTGCTGTGTGTGCAGCCATAGATAATGTGAGCCCTTTTAGCGAAATGTTGCTTATTAATATATACTCGCGTCCGGGGTGACAAGACATTTCTGATATAGGTGAAATTATGAATAATACAATAGAAGGATGGTTACTAGAATCTCCTGATTCTGAAATATGCATAGTGGGAGACTTCAATACATGTTGTGATGTTGCCAAGAGGGAGATGGCTAAATGGAAGTATTTATGAGACTATTCCCTAGATACCATGCCTGTTGAGATGGGGAAATGTGGCTCAGAAAGAAAACTCCACAAACAAATAGTGAATGGAATCCTATGGTTGAATCTATTATTTAATACAGGGCTGGAATATCTGGAACCAAAGAACGGGGCAATTAGTGAAATACCTGGACAAATGGAAAGGTCAGTTATCATCTGAATTACATGTTGGTTAGTAAAAGTTTAAGTAACTTCATGAGTTCCTTTGAACATATATCCACTACCCTTAGCGACCATAAGGCATTGAAGGGAAAATCCAACGAAGCTGGGAAGTAGGAAAGGAAATTAGTATACAGCCCGCGGCTGGAGGAAATGGGATCATGTGGTCTGAGAAGAACCACACAGATACATTTGACAGACTATTTGACAGAATGCCCTTGGATGTCCATGAGATAGCCCTCAGTGGTCTTAAGGTGATTGGTAATCTTTTGGGCCTCATACAAAAAGAGAACTATAAGTTGTATGTGAAACAAAAAAAGGGAAAAGTAATATTAATAAATATGATTAGCAGATTCCGGAAAGGAAAAGGGAGATGAAGGCGTTAGCAAACCTTAAAGAGGCATATGATGTAAATGATGAGGAGAAAAGATTAAGAAACTAGAAACATCAGGATCAGATACAAAAATTGGCTCAAGGCACATAAATATTATAACATCAATAATGCAAATTGGAGGAGCATATATGTACTTTGTAAAACCCATGACTCCAAATAATGTTGGTACTAGTACCGCCAATTTCTGTTAGAAGAAGGAAATAGAGGAAATAACGAAGTGGGACAGGATTCCTGGATGCAGTATATTTCCAAACATGTCTACATAGAAAACAGGATAGAGGATATATACAAAAGGAGTTGGGACTATGGGAAACAGAACTTCCCTAATGAAATTTCTGATATTTTAGAAATTAATAGAATGAAAGCATCTCGAGCCCCGTGCCCGATGGGCTGGCTAATTAAACGATAATGTTTATAGTTAATAGTGATTACACGAAACGCTGGCAAATGGCAGTGCTATTACTCCAACTTTATACTGGGATTTGGGAAAAGGGTACCATCCCCGACAGTTGGAGGAAAGCTGTAGTCGTCCCAATTTTTAAAAAGGGGACAGAAAGATCCCCGACAATTATTGTCTACTTGCAATGGCTGATAGCAGCTGTAAGATTGTCTGCTCGTATTAATAAATGGAAAAAAGTGAGGGATTACTCCCTATCCAACAGACGGGATTCAGAAAAGACTAAAGCACCCTGGATAATCTGACTACGCTGAATCATATTATTTCTGACATTATGGACAATAAAGCGTCAAGATTATATGCCCAGAATCCTACATTTCCTGAAAGATATGTATAGAGACACAACAGTTGTTATAAGCTTAGGTAAAGGGGGGGAAATATCCCCAGCTATTATAACAAATCTAGCCCTTAGGCAGGGATGTGTAACATCCCTAATACTATACGACCTGTATGTCTCGGATTTGTGGGATAGATATGCCACCATAAATAATTATCCACCTAAAGTAGGAGGTAAGTCTATTTGTGGCCTAATGTATGCGGATGATACCATTTTATTGGACAATACACCAGTGGGATTACAAAGGATGTTGGATGAATTATTTCTCTACTCCAATGAAAACAGTTTAGCCATCAATATTAATAAAACAAAGATAATGATTTTTGAGATGACCAAACAGAAGAGGTGCAAAATTGCCTTTAGATGCATATTAACTCCGTAACATTGGAGGTAGTGGACCCTATTTGGGTATCTCAATCATGAATAATGCCCATAAGAATTTTTTCCAAGAAATGGTAGAATCCAAAGCGATGAAGTGGAATGTTATACGAATGTACATGTCTAGTAGGGGTGGACATTCCACCGAAGGATACTTGTAGGTATATAATAGCTTTATCATTCCCGGGGCTCTTCATGCTTTGGAAACAGTGGAAGGAAAATGACTAATCTAGGGAAACTGGAAGGAAAGCTGTGGAGACCCTTGTTAAGCCTCTCTGGGGCCATACCGATAGAGGCGATAAGGTATGAGTTGGGGTTAACCTCGATGGAGACTTTGTGGAAAATAAGTTGTTGTAAACTTTATTTTAGGATTGTGATGTGGGATGGTGAGGAAGAGAGCCTAATGAGGCTTATTGGGAAAACTAGAAATGGGAAAGGAAAAAGGAAATACTTATATAGAAATCCTAAAAGACACTGTACTCTCCTTCCTTAAAGAAATATTTATTATTTAAATTATTATCATTATTTATTATTTAAATATCTTAAGCAAAAAGCAAAAATCTGGGACTTGAGTAAAGATTTGACATATGTCTACACAAAGAAACAATATGGTACATATGATTTACAGGGATTAAAAACCACCACACCCACAGGCTACTTGATAAAAACGGAAATAGAGAAATGGTGAGATTCATTATCAAAATGTTTTAATATTCTCCCATTTAAAGAATATACGGGAATCTGGATGAAAATACCATGGGGAGAAAGATTGTGTAGACATTGTAATATAGAGGTGGAACCCGTCAGACATATACTCACTGTGTGCAGTAAATCACAAGAATGGAATTATAAAGGATATGGCAACTTGGTGAGTGATCTAAATATGATATCATCTGACCAGTTTTGGTTGACCATTTACGAGGCTGAGATCATGGTATATATTAGGGCAGCTTGTTATATTTGGAAGAGAGCAACTTTTATGGTTAATCTTTAAATGCGTCTTAATGTGTGTGATTATTATTATAATTATTGTGATGGTACATGTATTGATATTTATTAATAATTGAAGGATTTACGTATAACTCCAAATATGTATTTTGTTTAGTTGTACATATTGAATAATATGAGTACGGAACATGAAATTGATAAAAACAATATGACTGTAGAATAATCACTGTAATTTTATAACAACCGATTTCTGTAATTTTTGTAATGTATTTTTGTAATGTATTTGTATAAATTATTTGCTTTGTATTTGTATATGGAATAGTGCATAAGGTTTTAATTAACCAATCTGCACTTTAAACGAATAACTTTTATTTTTTTTAAATATCTTTGTTTATTAATGTGTCTCATTCCCATGTCCTCTCCCTGTTGCCCTATGGGCACTTTGAAACAGAATTTACTTGCTGTATAAGCGCCTAACATGCAAACAATAAATAAATAAGACTGGACACAGGACACCTCAGGGGCTCAAACTACCAGATTCAACAAAGGTCTCAATGGTCAGGCAGCGACAGGTGATCATCCAACAGTGAACCATTTGTTTTGAAGGAAAGTCGAGCCTTCCCTTACCAGTTGTTCGTTTTTTGGGGAAACTGCTAAGTACTTCAGACTATCAGTACTGGGAAACGGTTTCCCTTTTGAATGGTGCAGATCTTTACCAATGGTGGGCTTGAACTTGCTTCCAGCTGAATCTTGGATAAAAGGAGGAACTCTGCAGCTATTATTCGGTTCTGCGTTGGAGCCTATGATCCCTCAAAAAAGAGAACCCATGTGAAGGCTACTCCCGCAGTGGCCCAGCATTCCTTCCTTCCTGCGTCCAGTCCGGTGAAGACCTGCTCCACTGCCTGCGCTCTGAAGAACCTGAGCAGTGCTCCGTGATTGAAGTGCGCGGGGAACTTTCGGAAGCGGTGGACCACTTTATTTTTTTCCGTTTACCATTGCTCTACTTTTTACAACCATATTTTCTATTCTGTATAGAGGATTTGCCCATTCATGTCCCTATGCAAGTGTAAAGTTGTAATAGGAGCTTTAGTTACTAGTCACTTAAACTATTGCAACGCCCCAGTTGCACTGTGCTTCTGCCTACCTTCTCCCCTGCCGAGACCACAGTTCCACTACTTTTTTTGGTACACTTCTACCACTGGCAGTACTTTTATTAATTTATAACGCTGTTAATACCAGCAAGTGGTTTCTAATCGCTGGATCGGTATTCAAACCTGTGTTGTGCTGTGTTATCTTGCTTCCATGACAAACGCTTTGCCCCTGAGCTATACTTGAGCCCTTGGACTAGTGGGTCCAACAAGTCTCTATACCTTCTCGAGGATCCAGCCCTTCAGAGCTTTCTGAAGTGTCCCTGGACTGCCCAGTGGGCTTCCTCACCAGACCAGGCAACATTCTGAATTGAAGTTTGAAACTTTGGTCGCCAGCTCGTGCCGCAAGTCGCTTCTTCCCGAATTTCAGCTTCCCACCTTTCAGGGATCCTGTCTTGGAGCAGCTGTGTGACCGCAACTGTAAGAACATCTGCCATCGGCTGTGCACAGTGATCGTCTCTGTAGAACATTTTCCTCCAGCCCGTGAAGTACCCTAAGGAGGCATGCATCATTGGATTCTCTATTCCTTCACAAACAAAGGTTTCATCTTGCATTACCAGCTGATGGGAAGAATCCTTGAACCTGCAACTCCTGGGAACCTCTCACTGGAACCAATGGCAGAAGATTGATTCACAAGTTAGGGTACTGCTCTTGGGATTTGGTTCCCATTGTTTCTGCATCTAATTTATGTACCTGCTTTGCTTAAATTATCTGATGTTTATTAAGTGAGTCTACTTGTGATTGTGTATATTTTTTATTATAGAGTGTTGTGTGATAATACTACCTGTTAGATTTATTTTCAAGTGTGTTCATAAGGCTAAAATAAATAATTGTTTTTTTATAACTCTGTAAATTGAATTACTGTTTGCCATACAGTATGACATTGAGGGCCGCTGACCCCACTCACACTCTCCTGAGTCTAAGCGTTGACTACTTGCCACACTACCCCCAGTTGGGTTTTGGCTAATCTTTCAGAGTACCTTGTTCATCTTAACTGGGGTGGCATCCTAAAATCTGTCCACCAGCCCAGATTCTGGAAATCCATCTTAATACAAGTCAAGCGAGCTAGCAAGGCATAAGATGAGGTAGTGTAAGGGAAACCAAACCCTAACCGAAGAAAAGACCAATGTTTGTAAGCAAACTTTATGGAATAAAATGGGTTGAAGGATAGTTTTTGGTGTTTGCTGTCAGGTTTTCGTGCCACCAAACCTATTGGCAGATAGTACAGCTAGGAAGGAGAGGAGATGAACAAGGATGCACAGCCTGTGTCAGTTGTGTTTGGATTTTTACCCACCTACACTGATGGAATGCAAATGTCATATTCTGCCAGTCCATGCATCCTAAGGTCCTCTGAGATCATGCTGCCAAAATCTTCAGATAGAGTCAAAAAGGTGCAAAAACGGCACTGCCGAAGTCGACCGGGTTGGATATTTCCTCAAAGATGGCTCAGTTGCTTAGTGATTTCCAAGAGGAATAGGCCCATCAGCCCAAGGACGACGAGAAGAAGCAGCAGCACAGGGAGACGTCCACTCTCTCAGTGGCTGAATTCATCACTCGTCTTCATCCTCCACAAGGAAGCAAATCCATCATTCATGATCCAGGCACACTGATGAGACCTCAAGAGTCCTCACTTACACAGATATCTTCCCCCCGCCCCCAAGACACTGGAAGAAATTCAGACTCAAGATGCTTTTCATCTTCCCTGGTGCTGGCGGCTTCAGTGCCGGTAGTGCAGCAATGTCTCACTGTGCTGCTTGTAGCAAGCAGAAATACCTCCTCAGCATGCAAATGCTTGCATGCGGGGTCTTTATCAGCCCCTCCTACAGTGACTGCTTCACTCCTAGTCTCTTCAGGCTTTAGGCTCGTCGCTGCATTATGCTCCAACGTCTAGGAGTAGTTTTTCTTGAAGATGGTTCAGATCTTCGATGAAGAAGGGGACTCTGCGCCCTAATACATGATGGATTTAACTATCTTGACTCTGGTGATGGGTAAGACGTTTCCAAATATTTCCTCCATCAAAATGTGGCCCAGACCAATTTAAGTTTCTGCCTTAAGACATGTAAGTGGGTTGGGCTTATCACCTGATGGGGATTTATTTTACAACCACCCACTTATGACTAGCCTCACACATCCCTACAGAGGGCATTGCCAAGATGGTAGAATCTCTGCCCCCTACACCTATGGTCACTTTGCTATTACTGATATTTTGGGAGAGGGACTCTTAGGGAGACTGCGCTTCCCTTTAATCCTACTGAGGGTGGTCTTCTTGTATCGGCATGACAGAATCTATAATGCAACAAGAATACCACAAAAACAGCTACCCGCCTACACACGTGCCAGGTGTGTCTAGTTGCACAACGTGCTACCTTTCATGTCGATCAATTTTTTGCGACAGAAAACATAGAGAAATACATATTTTAATTCATGGATACAAAACACTTAGAAAAATTAAAAACAGGAGAGACAAAAATGCACATAACATTCCATAAGAGAACCTATACTGAAAAACAATTGTCTTGACCAGTTGGTTTTAACTGAACACATTTGTCAGATACTGGTGCTGTAGTGAGGTTAGTAAACAAATAAGGTGACATCCTATTATTAAATGAAACCATTGATGCAATTCACTATCCTTGACTTTGTTAATTTTTCTGTCCTTGACTTTGTCGACACCAAAGAGTGTGTTTCTGGGTCCTGGCAAAAGATGGTTAAACAGGCTCAGTAGCTAGTTATTTGATGCTATCAGGCATGCGTCAGACCCGTCTTCAGGACTTGATTTATATAGATCTCCCAAATTGGGATTTCAGAAATAGTTCATTGGTAAATTCCCTAAAAACCAAACGAAAAAACCGTGTTGGGACCAGTGAATCCTGTCCGCATTTGTTCTAAAATCAAGGCCACACACACCAAATAAACCACGAAAAGGTTAGTTGAATTAGTTGCATGTGCACACACATAGGGACACTACACTTTGTTTTTATCTTGTTACCAACACGGTTTTTTCGTTTGGTTTTTAGGAAATTTACCAATGAACTATTTCTGAAATCCCAATTTGAGAGATCTATATAAATCAAGTCCTGAAGACGGGTCCGACGCATGCCTGATAGCATCAAATAACAAGCTACTGAGCCTGTTTAACCATCTTTTGCCAGGACCCAGAAACACACTCTTTGGTGTCGACAAAGTCAAGGACAGAAACATTAACAAAGTCAAGGGTAGTGAATTGCATCAAGGTTTCATTTAATAATAGGATGTCACCTTATTTGTTTACTAACCTCACTACATCACCAGTATATGACGAATGTGTTCAGTTAAAACCAACTGGTCAAGACAATTGTTTTTCAGTATAGGTTCTCTTATGGAATGTTATGTGCATTTTTGTCTCTCCTGTTTTTAATTTTTCTAAGTGTTTTGTATCCATGAATTAAAATATGTATTTCTCTGTTTTCTGTCACAAATAATTGATCGACATGAAAGGTAGCACGTTGTGCAACTAGACACACCTGGCACGTGTGTAGGCGGGTAGCTGTTTTTGTGGTATTCTTGTTGCATTATAGATTCATATTAGTCCTTTGCCACACAGCCCCCTAAAAAAGAGGACTCCGCAGTTCTAACTGCTTTATTTCTCTCGGCATGACAGAAGCCAGTCTGTTTCTTCAGTACATCGTGACCTGGCAACAAATCACAGCTCGGCACCTTCTGATCCAGGGTTTTTGTATACTCATTACTTGCCTGAGAGCCTAGCAGTTCAGTCCTCCACAGTGGGGTCAAAGTTGACCTTCTTCCCTTCTGTGTTCCTGGACAGGCAGAGCAAAATGTTGGCTGCTTGGGGGCCACATGGTTTTCACCTTCAGCAGCCTATCCCTTACAGCCATGAATGCTACTTGGGCTTTTGCTAAGTACACCAACATACTGTGGGGCGTGATCTCTTAGGTGGCCGATAACCTACCATGATAGGAGAAGTATGGGCTTGCTTCCATGCTGGAAGATGGAAGGGAGGGTGCATGTCAGACACTACAATCTGGCCTTGACACAGGGGGCTGTGATGCCTGAGCGATGGCTAACAGGTCTGTTCTTTGTAGGTATTCTCGGTTGAGGACTTTGGGGGTTGCCCCAGTTGTTCAAGCCAAACTGCTGAATATGCCGTTCGACAGAGACATCCTGTTTGGGGTAAAGGCAGATGAGTCCTGCAAAAGTTTAAAGTCTCTAATGCCACGGCAAAGTCCAACGGCCCTCTGGCTCCGTGTCAAGGGGCCATTCCTTTTAGCCTTTCCCATCTTTCGCTCATCGGGCCAGTAACCTCAAGTAAATCGGATCAGTTGTGCTTTCCTTGTGGCATTAGCAGAAGTGCCCAGATGGGCATTTGCCACCACCACTGTCCCTGGTCAAAAACCTCTTTAATTTGGACCTTGTCCATTCTTCTCTAGGGAGGTGGAGATTGTCCCTGCTTATCAAGAATGGCATCTGACCATTTTGAATGCTTGGCCTTTCAAAGTTGTTAGGGAGAATGATCAGAAATGTGCCAATTCCCTTCTACCTTAGAGACCCCCAGCTCTTTTGCTGGACTTTAGGACTTTTTAATCTCTAACCTGGAGAGAGTGGGCCCTTCTTCTCACCCTCTCATGTATTTTTATTGTGATTTAGACTGTTTCTCTTTTAATTTTGAAGTCTGACAAACTTCATAGGCATCATCTTTACCTTTTGACACACTGCACCTTCAGTGCAGTGGCACAGGGAAGTCTCTTAGATGTTCCCAAAGGTTTAAATACCTTCTCTTGGTGGAACTACTGTTTCCAAGAGCAATGAAGTGAAATTGACTTTACTTACATTTTGTAACTTTCTAGACCCAGCACACGCTATCTTACCATAGGGTGCTGGAGGGGTTACTAGGTATCCCCTTTGTCTAGTTTCTCATGTAACATTTGTATGTTACCCTTTCTACAATTAAGGTCTGGTGGTAGTGGTTTACTTTTTACTACCATTGTGTGTTATAACCGCAGGCTGCCTTCGCAGCTGCAGTAAAGCACCCATGGGTGCCCATTTTGTCAAAACGGCCAAACCAGGTTTAGTCTCTTTGTTCATTTTGTCTTTGGCGGGATTCACAAGTATGTCTGGCAGGGGCAGGAAGTGAGGGAGGTGCCTGAAACGCCCTGTGCTTAATTCCCTTGGTTATAGGAATGCACCCAAAGGTGATTGGCCGACAGACTGTACGGCAAGCACAGCCACCCCACTGTGTGATTGACAGCTAGGCTAGAATGAATGGGAGAATCCTGCATAAAAGGCGAGGCTTTTTGGCTTGGAGGTCAGAGTTGATCACTGGACGAAGGAATCCGAAGAAGAACTTAGAAGAGACTTCTGTTGCAACTCCTGGACCGTTGGTTTGCCCGGTGAAGCCCTGCTGCTGTGCTAAAGCTCGGAGTTCGCCTCAACTAGAGAAGCCCTGCATGGACGACTTATCCCCTTGAGTTGGTGGGACCATTCAACTCCAAAGTAAGCCCTTCTGGACATCCTCTCTGAGCAGGCTGTACTTCCACTGCTGCTGCTGCTGGATCCGAAGGGCCATGGATAGGAACACCAGATTGTGTGCGTTGCTTTTAAGTCAGACCTGAGTGCCAGGAAGATCCTCTGGACTTTGCTGAAGCAAGACTGACCATGCCTGAGCCACCTCAACAGAGTGCTGGACCCCAAATGCGAGGAAAGTCCAGAGTGGTATCCGGGAACCGCAGTATTGCTATTTGCTGTCAGACGAGATGAGCTGAAACACTGAAGAACCGCTGAATCGAAGTTTGCCCATTGCTGCCTCTGACCTTCCCAAATCCAGATCAGGAGTCCCCACACATCCTCCCTCTTCTTCCCACGACTGAGGCTCAGGAACAACAGCATCTGCAGAGCTGTACAGGAACAGAAGCCAGCTGAGCTCATTTCTTCTAACCAGAGGTACTGTAAAGTCTAAGAGAACTTACCTCTTGTTGTTGCTTGCTCTCAGTTGAGACCTGTCTTGGTTACCTTGCAGAGTTTCTATAGCTTTGCTCCTCACAAGCCTACCAGCTTGTGGCCCTTCAAGTGTTCTATTTTCTACAAACCTTTATAAAAACAGTGTGCAAGACTTTTTACCTACCTGCAAAGAAGATATCCAGCTCCTCTAGACATGGTGCAAGTAACATTGGCTGTCCTGGCTCCCTGAGAGACTCTTCTTTACCTCTGACTTTGTGCTTTGGCCTTTCCCCCAGGAAAGGGTTAATTTACTGTGCATTGGAAGGTTCCAAAAGTACTTACCAGTTTGTGTAGTATTTGTTAACTTTTGTTTTATTCATCTCTTCTATCTTTTACACAAAACTCAGAATTGCTCTAAAGTGTACCAGTGATAAATCAATGTCCACAGTGTCCTAGCTATTTAAGTCACCTGAGGGTGTAGGAAGTGTCTATGTGCAATCCCCAATGAGTATCATCTGATTTAGAGAAACAGTGTGTGTTTTGAAGTGTATTGGAAGTGTTAAATATATTGCTCCCTTCTGAAGAAGACTTATACAACTGACTGAGATAAATGAATAATTGATTTATCAAGAAACAATGCATGTAAGAGTTTGTTTGAATAACTGTTACTGTGAAACTCTGTGTCACAACATTACTGCTCACATTGACCCCTCTTCAGATAAGCCTGGCTGCTCAGCCACACTACCAACCTGTGTAGTTCAGACTTACACTAAAGGTTTGGTCCCTATTGCTAGGAGGTCAGGGTTATTGTATTGCACCCAAAGGGTACTGCATACAATCTTGCCTAACAAAGGTCATGTTGCAGGGATACTGTCTTCCTTTAATTCACCTGATATCCTGCTTCTCACCCCTCTACCTCCTGAGTCCTCATCTTGGTAGAGGTCCTGATTGTCTTGGAAAAGAGTACCATTGAGCTGGTGCCTACTTCAGAACAGGAAACTGCGTGGTACCTTCTGGTGCCAAAGGAGGACAGGAGTCAGCATCCCATCGAGGTTCTTCGTCCTCTGAATGTGTACCTGTGAAGGAACAAATTACAGATGGTCACACTAGTCCAGATCATTCAGACCCTCACGCTCCAGGACTGGCTGGTGTCACTAGACCTTCAGAATGCCTCCTTCCATATGCCAATCCATCGAAATCACGGGGAGATAACCGAGGTTGGTAGTGGTGCATTCCCATTAACAGTTCCAGGTCCTTCCATTTGGACCTACATTCGCTCCAAGGGTCTTCACCAAGCTGATTGTAGCTATGGTGGCCACTCAGTTCAGGAGGGGGATTTTCACTTTCTGGACTATTTGCTCTTTCAGGTTCAGTCCGAGAGTTGATTTCAGCATATCTGCTGCACACCTACCAGTTTATGCACAGCGTTGACTTCTACCTTAATAACAAGGCATCCCAGACTTCACTGTGTCCTGTTCATCGGACCAGTACTGGAGACTCACATGGGCAGGGCATTTCCTCCATAGAAGCAATTTGTAAACATCTCACAAACTGTGTCAGTATTTCTGTCTCAGCTGGCCTCTGCTTTCCTGCTAGCCTGGGTCCCCTGGCATCTATTAGGGCCTAGGGCTGGATGCCAATGTATTCCTTACGGTAGCTAGTTTGGGGCCAGTGGTGTAATTTTGGGGGTAGCACATCAAAACATGTGTGGGTTTCCAGCAGCATGTCTCATGACCTGCTTTGGTGGTTTCTGTGGACCAACTTACTGGGTGAATACCTGAGGAAACAATGACCATCTATCTCTTAACGGATGGACACCCCTCAGTGATTGGGGTTGTTCACCTGAGGGATTAGTAATTGTATTTATGTATTTGTTAGCCGCCTTCGCCAAAGCGCCCAACATAGGTAAAACGGTACGAAAAATGAACAAATTAGACATATATGTAAGAAAGGAGACATAGTAGCAAATAGGACATTTTTAAGATGTTAATTAAAGGAATTAAGTGGGAACAGATTTGATTTATTTGAAGGAATTCCAATGTTTAGGGGTCAGTAGTATGAAAGAATGAAAACAATGGAGTCTAGGGGTTTTTGGGGACTGTCGACAGTAACTAGGTTTGAGATCCTAGAGAGTAGGTGCGACTGTAAAGAAAGAAAGATTAGGGAGCAGCGATTGTGGGGAGGGTGAAGCAAGGACATGAAGGCATTTGAAAAGATTGCAGAGGAAGTGATATAGAAGCTGAGATTCAAATGATAACCAGAAAGGGACAGGAGGGAGTGAGAGAGGATGGACAGAGGTATGGGCAGAAAGACTGCATAGAGTGCAGATGGAAAATAAAGGCTAGAGGGGTAAGATGATAGGCAGGTAGACCAATTAGGAGTGAAGAGCAGAAGTCAAGAGGAGAGAGAATGCATGTGGTGATAAAGAGTTTAGTCGAATGGAAGGTAATGAAAGTGCGAGCTTTGCGTATATTGAAAGTTGATTCCGACAGAGCGAGCAGTGCTGGTAATGTGTAAAGAAAAGGAAAACATCAAAGAAAACACCCAGATTGCAAGTGGGTGTTAGAAAGGAATGGTGGTGGAGGAAATGGAATTGAGGGGGGGGAGATATCGAGGTTAGGACAGTGGAGGCAGGGAAGAACAGAATCTGTTTTTTGTGCCTTGATCTGTAAGAAAATGAGTGTGCATCCAAGAATGCATTAAAAGAAGAGATGGTTTCACAAAGCAAATAAGAGAAAAACGAGAAGGAGATAAAGATCTGTGAATGAACGGGTGCGGGGGTGGAGTTGACCCTTGAGGAACACTGTGCTAAATATATATGGCAAGGTGTCCAGCAGGTATGTGGAGAAGAAAAGCGAAGAAGGTTAAGTTAAGAAAAATAGCTAGATGAAATGGTAGGATAGACAGCCAGTAGATGGAATACGTTTGCAAAGCCATGTGAACTACAGGCAGGCTGTGACCAGTGTCGGGACAATGCTGTGAGTTGAAGTACCGCATCATGAAAAGGATGGGTCTGATGATGTGTGGCCTCAGGTGTCCGTTCAAATGTCAGGATCTCCTAAACCTACTAGAACTGCAGTCTATCAGACTGGCTCTGGTGGCTTTTCTTGCCTATATCCTGCTTCTGACAGACATTAATGCGGCCATGCACTACCTCAACAAGAGGGGTGGAGTAGGGTGGCTGTCTCTGTTCAGGGAAGCAATGCAGTTGTGATCTGAGCTCTGCACAATGATGTGCCCCTGGCTGGCACCACTCTTGTGAAAAAGTGATTGCAGATAGCTTGAGCAGGCAGACCTCATTCTCACACGAGTGGGAGCTTTGTCAAAATTCTGGATGGGATCTTTTCCCATTTGGGTACTCCTCAGGTGGACCTCTCCGACTGTAGCATGAACAGGAAGTGCAAGTGATTCTGCTCCAGGGAATTTCCTTGGCAGGGAGTCCTAGTGACGCATTGATTGTCGAGTGGAACATCGATCTGTGTTTCCACTGATTCCTGTCATTTATTTGGACAAAAGAATTTCAAATCCACCATGGTCCGGGTTACCTGGGGGGGGGGGGGGCTCGCAGGACACGATAACCTATAGTTCTATCTGTCCCGTTTGTTTTTTTGTTTTATTTTTTGTATATTTAATTTAATTATAAAACATACCTTAATCACAATAACAACAATAAAAAAGTAAGCATTTTTTCCATAGAAGACAAGAATTAATAAAAACAAACTTAATCAGCATAACCATATAAAATGTTGTCTCATAGACTCAATTTTCTTAATTGCAGGGTTCCAAATTGAAAAAGCAGCAGCAGTAATCACGACTGATTGGGCCCCCAAACAATGATGACCAAAATTATTCCTTACCAATGTTATTAATTCTATTAACATAGCCCCCATAACCCTCAGATAATTCTCTGCCAAAACAGGACAAGCAGTGAGGACGCGCCGACTCATTTCATTGTCTGATTGGCAAAGCCTGCATTGAAGATCTTGTGGCAATGCGTCATGCCATGTACCTAGGTATTCATTAGTAGGGAGAATATAAAATCTGAGGTACAAAGTGAATCGCTTCAATTCACCTTTACAAGCTTTAGTTAGATAGCTGCTCATTTTGTTCCCCCGAAAGCTCTGATAGGAAAATAGTTTCTATCTTTTCAGGCTGTGTCGCTTTTTGATATGTGAGGAAAGATCCCACTGCTGTGTTCGACGTTTAATTATCCTTTCATCATCTGGACTGATCGAAAATACTTAATCCAAGACCCAAATTGGTCAAATAATTTACAGTAAAAAGTTCCAAGTCCTCTATGAAAGGATTATTTCCATCTATGCCCAGTCGTTCTCCCATAAATTGAAACAGCGGATTACAATTTCAGTCGAGTCTGCGCAGTTTCGCAAAGAGCAAAACTCTATCTATGCACCACAGAGAATAGAGTGAAGACAGGCTGTATTTGAGCCTTAATACCTCGATTGGTACCGCTTTAGGGAGGTTAATTATAGAGCATAATAGTCTTGCCTCTAGCTTCCCTAGCCAACCTACTTGTGATCCATGAGGTACTTCCAATGAGTATAAGATTGAAGTAATTATGCTCAATTTATAGATTTCCACAAAGCCTTCAGTGTCATGTCCCCCACGATGCTCAACATAATTTTGAAGCACTAGCCATTTCATCCAAATTTTGTCTGTTAGATTCATAAAAGATAGATGACGGACAGTCCTCTGTCCTCTACAGTGCCTCTTGACGGTGGACCTGCTTTCCCATTAAGGGATGAGGGTCCTACACCCGAATCTCAGTAGTCTGAACCTTCATGCTAGTCTTCTGAGAAGCTGAGATGCAAGGAGTGGGGCGTCCTTGATACCTTCCTTTATGTCAAGAGGCCTGTCACTAAAGTTCATCTATTCCTGTAGATGGCGTACTCTTTTTGTTTGGTGTAAGGAGCGGGTGTTTGGACCCTTGAATCCGTCCTACCTCCTCAGTGCTCTCTGCTCTTCGGACCAGTGGGGTTTCAGATTGGATGCATCCCTGAGCATGCGTAACTACTCAATATTTCAGCATTTAAGATTTGTCACTGTCCCTACCATTATGCAGTTTTTGCGGAGACTATCAAACTGATTTTTCCCATGCCAGTTCATTGTGCCCGCTTGGGATATGACTCATGTACTTTGGTTCCTTATTACTGCTTCATTTGAGCCATTACACTTGCTCATTGAGATTTCTCACCTTGAAGGTGAGTTTTTCTGTTTGCGATCACCTTTGCTAGGTGGGTGAGTGGTGATCTAGCCCTAATTGGTCAACCCTCTCTACTTTGTTTTCTCCAAGTAATAGGTTACTCGGAGGGTGAGGCAGACCCACGGTTATGTCAGACTTTCATCTCCCAAAGATTTCTGTGTGCTTCCCTCATCTTTTTGAGCAGGAGGAACATTTTCACTGCCGTAGCCCAAGTTAGCATGTCTCTTTAACAAGGACATCAGTATGAATGACCAGTTACATTGGCACCCGTACAAGCAGACAACAGAGCACCCCAGCCAAGGTTCTCTGATGGTACCTATGGATGAACAACCAAGGCTGAGAGCCAATGGAGGTGACGCAGGCTGGTTCTTGGGTACAGTGAATAACCACGCTCCCCACAATGGAATGTCCATACACTTATGTTGGGCGATAACACTGCCCTTTTATGAAAGGATAAAAGTCAGGTAGAAATACACAAATTATACTTAATTTGTACTAGAAATCTAAATAGGTAACTTAACTTAAAATTCATATACAGTACCATGTGGTACCACAGTTGCATTTAAATTCAATTGTAATGCACCAACTGCTGAAAGTTATTAAAAAGCATTTACATTATTGGGCAAGGGTTAACTTCATAAAACATTACTGTAGATAGGCAGGTAATAATTAGAACATAGACGGAATGCTTTCTTAAGGATACAAATTCAATACTGTTAGGATCTCCCCACCTGGGCAACCTGTAAGGAAATGTATCCCAGTCCACAAATGTTCATTAATAGTCTGCGTCTCTTTCTACAGATCCTACTACCCCAAATTACCTGGGAAACCACAGGGGAACAGGATTCAAGACGAATCTGGAACAACTGAATGAATACTGAGGATTGACGATGCTCTTCCTCGTCAAAGTACCTTGGGTGCCTTGGCAGGTGAAGTGATGGAGTTTCTTGCATTTACTCAACAGGATCCCTTGAGGATGGACCCCCTTTGGAAGTAGGTATTGCTGGGAGGTCCATGCCGAGAAGAAGGGAACCAAGCAGTGTGGGAAAAGCAGCAATGCAGTTCTTTCGCGGTGGTCTCTGATGTCTGGTTACTGTGCCGGCTGTGGTTGACTTTTGGTGGCTATGTGTACAGTGGCAGAAGTAGGTGACCGGTTTTGGGATTTCACGGTTTACCACCTTGTGGTTCTTTGGTGCTGCAGTCATAGCACAGGCCTTAGGATGGCTTCTGGTGACTGGACCCTCACCAGGTCTGTACCCCTGGGATGTCGTCTTTGGATTTTGGTGGCAGGAAACCCATCGTCCGACATTATTACATTATTCTGCAGACAGCGACCCTGGACCTTCTCCGGTGTGAAAAATAGGATGGATGTCGTGGCAGGGATGCAGTCTGACGGATTCTTCTGTTATTTGGAACTTTTGCACCTCTGGGTGTCAAGTAGCACTATGCCAAGATACCCCCTCTTCTATGCGATGCACCGCAGCTTGGCATCCAGCTGTCACAAACACTCCTCCGGGTGACACAGATTATCTTCCTGGCATCAAGATGTTCAGGCACTCCTCCTCTGGACCCACGAAGATCCCGCCTCCAGATGGCAGGCACACAGGACTGGCTTCCAGGACACTTCAGTAAAGAGCAGCAGTTGCACGATGGTCAGTCGTGGCTACAGGAAGAGGTTGCCTGTCCAGGGCAACTCTGGTTCAGTCCTTGAGTCAGCACAACAGTTTACGGATTAGATGAAGATTTGCAGCGAAGACTTCTTCCTCCAGCTGGACTCCAAGATGCAAGCCTAAAATGACTTCAGCTTCTGGTTCAGGTTTCTTGTTTCAGCTTCTGACAAGGTGGTGGGTGTGAAGCACCCTGTAATACAAAACACTCCCCATTCACTCAGGCTGAGCCAGGCTTAGCCAGCCAATCACACACAATTCAATTCCTGCAGAAAGCACCCAATTAGGTTCACAGGCACTGATGCTGGAAATGCCTTTTGGAGGGACAGGGCCTCCTAGTCCCTGTCCTACCACTTCTCTGTGTGTGTTTTCTCTGTTTTCTGTCATTGAGGTCCAGCCTGGAACTCTGGTAGTGCAGCTCTCATGTTTTCCTTTTGGTAAACAACACCCATGGGATACCCGTATGGCACCCATGGGTGGGGGTGCACCCTTGTACCTGTTATGTGTGTTTTGGGCACCTGTGTGTTGTCCACAGAGCAGGGTATGGACTTGTGGCAGCTACATGCTGACTTGGCAGTTGCTCAGAGTGTCCTCCGTTTTTGGGACACCCAGGCCCTGCCATAGGAATCAATTGATTCCTGAGCAAAGGCATGATGGCCACTGTAGCCTCTTGGTTTCTGGTGCCGTTTACTATGTTTCCCAAAGCCCTGGGAAACCCTGACCCTGTCTTGTTCCTCCTTACTGGCTGTTGGGTGGAAATGCCATATATGGCTCTGGGGCTGCCTCCTGTCAGACTGACTGGAGCCTCCCTAGGGGATGTGTGTTGTGGGTACACCCTTGGGATGAGACCTGTATGAATGGAGTTTGAAGTGAACTCACATTCTGTGCTGTGGGTGTCTGGGTGTGGTGTGTGTGACACAATGTCCAAGACATCCCCGATTGAACCTGGAGTGAATGCAGTGTAGTGTGCCGGAAGGCTGGGTGCTTACCCCCAATCCACATTCTTTGTTATGGTTGTCTGGGTGGAGTGAATGGCCTGAATGCCTGTGCACCGGATTGGCTGGTTGCCTGCCTGCATGAATGCACTCATGAATAATTGATATATGGTATCATATGACATTTATAACACGCCTGTACACAAGTGTTTCTAGGCTCGACAAGACAAGGAGGGGGAAACAAGGGAGGATAAAATAACGATCTTACTAGGCCTTGTCATTCAGATCGTGCAAGTGCGGGGAAGAGGGAAAGGGACGAGTACCAGGGAAGGCTGAGATGGGGAAGTGCAGTTAACTCACAAGTACAGCCAGCGAGTGGCTCATAAGTGCAGAGAGAAGGGACCTTTAATTACTGGGGAGCCCAGAGGCAGTGCAAGGGCAACTGGAAATGCAGTAGCCTGGGCCCGAGTTCAGAGGGTGACCAGTGCTCAGAGCAGTCAGATGCATCAGCAGGGGAGAGGAAGAGAGAAAGCGGAAGTGAAAATGACAGTCTGGAGTTGCTTCCGTAACCAGAGGTGGTTCTGCTCAAGATTGAGAGAGGCAGGGAGGCTGTTCCAGAGGGATGCCCCAGCCGAGGAGACAGATCTGACCCCAACTCTCTGTTTGGAGAAGCGTCTGACCCCGAGAGTTGTAGGTGGATGAGCGGAGAGCTCAAGAAGGAAGATGTTATGGAAGAGAAAGTTGGAGGTAGAGTGGTCCTAGGTCCCGGAAAGCATTGTGGTCAATGCAGAGGGTCTTAAAGTTGATCCTTGCAGCCACTGGGAGCGAGTGAAGAGATTTCAGAGCTGGAGAGCTATAATCCCTGGGCTTGAGGCCAAGGACAAGTCTCGCAGAGGCAGGGCGATTTAGAAAGAGGCTGTTGAAATAATCCAGCCTAGAGAGGACCAGAGCTCTGGAGACAGTAAGCTTCTGGGGGAAAGCGAGAAAAGGAAGAATACCTCTGAGGAGGTGCAGCTGATAGTTTGACTTCTTAAAGATGTCAGAGATGTGAGGAGAGAAGGGGAGAGGGTGGAGTCGAAGATGACACCAAGGTTTATAGCCTCACAGGTTTGGCTGCTCAGTCTGGCTTAGCCTGAGTGAATGGGGAACCAATGTGTATAACAGGGGACCTCTCACTCACCAATTTGTTCAGAAGCTAAAGTCAAAGCTGAAGCAAAAAGAAGCTAGCCCAGCTAGAAAAAGTAGTCTGCTGTTGCATTTTCTTCACGTAATCCAAAAGCTGCTGTGTTCTTCCAAGGACTGATCCAAGAGAGTATCTAGATAGGAGACCTCTTCCCGAACTACGAGGGAACATGGTGCACCTGCTACTCTTCATCAGACGTACCCTGGAAGCCATTCCTGTGTTCCTGTCATCCGGAGAAGGGGTCTTTGTGAGTCCAGAAGAGGAGTTCTTGGACATCTTCAATTGAAGAAGGCCAGTTGTGTCGCCCAGGGTCCGGAAGAGTGTTTGTGACTGCTGGAAGCCAGATTGCTGTGGACCATCCAGAAGAATGGGTACCCCGTCAAAGTGCTCCTTGAAACCCAGAGCTGCAAAAGTTTCTTATCTCTTGCGAATACTTCAAGGGACATCCTTGCTGTGACAGCCGACCACTTTTTCCCTCCAAAGAAGATCTTTGTTCACTGTCGGAAGAGGAAGATCCACTGGTAGGTTTCCCGCCACCAAAATTTGAAGATGTCCCAGGGTCCAGCCTTGGTGAGGGTCCATAGTCCAGTCCAGAAGTCTGTGCTGCGGCTGCAGTACCAAAGATCCAAAAGTCTGTGAACTGCGAAATCCTGAAACCCAACACATAATTACGCCACTTCACCCGTCTCCACCAAAAGGCATCCAAGGTCCCAAAGGGTCTTATCTTCAGCAAGACCTTTTCAGAGCCCACAACAAGTTTCACCGTCCTAGGACTTTCACAGCTGGAGTAACAACCGTCCACCAGACCCCAACCACATAGACCGAAACTGCTGCCTTTCTGAAAACTTGGTTCCTCTTTTTCTCTAGGCCCTGGCATCCCAGCGACTCCTTTTTGCAAGGGGCGTCCATCCTTCAGGGGTCCCATTGAGTTAGGCCAAGAAACCCTGCCAAGGCACCAAAGGTACTGTGACGAGGAAGAGCATCTTCCAGCCTCGGGAGTCGTCCAGGGGTACAGAGTCATCTTGGATCCTGTTCTCCGGTGGCATCTCAGGTACATTGGGGTGGTAGAACCTGCAGAAAAGAAGCAGAGCAGTAGTGAACATTTTTGGACTGGGCTGTAAAAGAAAAGAGAAGATAAGGTACTCCCTAACTTTTCCATTACAGGTTGCCCAGGTGGGGGGGAACTGGGGGAGAAGAGATCCTCGCACAGTATTACTAATTAAGTCTCAAGAAAGTATACTGCCTATGCTCTGAAACGAACTTGCCTTTCTTACTCTATGAAAGTACACCTTACTTAAGAATTCATATGCCCGTTTAAAACTGTCAGCAGTTAGTGCATTTTTACTGAATTTAAAAGTCTAGTGGGGTACCACAGAGTGTGTATATATTTGCCATTATTTTGAGTAGAACTGCCTAAGCACAAAATGTTATTTATATGTACATATTGTATTGAACATTATTTTATATAAAGGAGCTGTGTTATCACCTAACTTAGTGTGTGGACATTCCTTTGTGGGTGCTTGGGAACTCACCGTACTTAAGAACAACCCTGCATCACCTACTGAGATCTTAAGCCTTGGTTAATCATCCATAGCTACCATATAGAGAACATTGGCTGGTGTGCTCTGTGCCTTTGTCCCATCCATATAGAGGGTAGTAGTGCAGATACCCCCTCCAGTTCTTACACAGGCATTCAGGCCATTCACCAGAAACCAGACACCCACAACACTGGATGTAGATTGGGGGCTACTCCCAAGCATCATGGTGCACCACACCACACCACACTGCATTCATTCCAGTTTCAGTCAGGGCTGGCTCAGGCATTGTCGCACAAATAAAACCAGATACCCACAACACAAAATGCATATTGACTACTCACTCCATTCATTCAGGTTCCACCCCACAGGTGTACCCACAACAAGCTGTCCCTGGGAAGGCCCCAGCCAGTCTGACAGGAGACAGCCCAGTGCCATATATGGTCATTCCACCCAATAGCCATTCAGGGGAAGGGAACACAGCCAGAGCCTCTAAGGACTTTGAGAAACAAGTGGGAAAGGCAAAGGAAACGAAGAGGCCACCAGTGGCCATCTTGCCTTTCTGTAGGAATGCATTTATTCCTATGGTAGGGCCTGGATATTCCAAACATGAAGGATGCCGAGAGCCACTGCCAAGTCAGCATGTAGCTGCCACCAACCCATACCCTGCTCTGTGGGCAACACACATGTGCCCAATAACATACACTATAGGGTTGTACCTCTACCCATGGTTGCCCTAAGGGTATCCCATGCGTCTCTGTCCACCAAGAACATGAAGAGCTGCACTGCCAGTGGTCCAAACTGGACTCCCCACTGCAGAAAATAAGCAGAACACACAGTTGAAGGAGGTATAGGACAAGGAGGCACTGTCCATCCAATGCATTTACAGCATCACACTCTGTATTTGTTATGTACTCCTTCCTCCCACTGATTCCTAATCTAAGATATCTATCTCCCAGCGCAGCTGCTTTTCTGAGCCTTTTCTGCCGACAGGGCGCGGGGCCGCCCAACACATCTATGCATCCGCACTGGACATGTCGGGGCCATTTTATGTGGAGGCACATGGACCCGTGATCAGAGTTCCTTTTTTCCAAGCACTCTGCTCACTCTAGGAACATTGCTCCAAATTTGTTACGCTCACCTGGCTCCCACAGAGGCGTCGATCGGAACTGGACAGCTGCGGTCTCCACCAATGTGACGCGTAGGGCCGAGATGACGGACTGGACTGGCCCACCTAGCTTCGTTTGCTTGGCCTGTAGGAATATTCTTCTGCAAATGCAGAAAGGGAATTAACCGCCCGTGGAGTTGAGCGTAAATCCCCCCACCCCCGCTGTTCTTCCCACAGATCACCTTTGATGTACCCTCTTATAGTCTCACCTGATGGTTTGAAAAGATGAGCTCTCCATCCTGCATTGAGCGCAGGGGTGGGTTGATAACCAGTTGCTTCACTGGCTCGAAGGAATTGGTGAGTTCCAGAACAATATTGACTCGGAGATTCCCGGCAAGTCGCTGTAAGTATAAAGTTCGTAAGAGTTCAAATGCCTGACTTTCACTCTTGTCCAATTCCTTGCAGGTTGCAGCTTGACCCTAATGAAGAGTTCCTCATGGCAACCGGTAGTATTCTGGTAAGGATTTGTATTTTCCAACACAGTTCGATAAAATAATGTCAATATGTAACTGTTGCTTTCTCCCTTATTCAGGCGCTGAGAGAAAGTATGAAGTCTCGGGGAATAATACCTCCAGCGGTAAAATCAGGTAAGTCTATTGTGGTGAGGAGGGTTCCCCTTGTTAGTCCCTTTGTTTCAGCTTGCTGTCCTTTTGTTTCCCCTTAGGGGCCGGGGTTCGGCGAAGATGCAGTGGAAGCTGCGCCGACCCATGAAGAGGAATAGTACCCCCGGTGGTAAAATCAGGTAAGTCTATGGGGGGGTAAATAATATTCCTCTGTGTATTCCCGTGGCTCACCTTGCTGTTCTTTTCTTCTCCTTAGGTGCCGGAGTGCGGCGGGAACATGCAGGAGGATGCAGTGGAATGTGATGATGCTGCAAAGGCCGGTGAGTTCAGCGTGGCGCTGCAGCAGGCGAGGCGACGCGCATAAAATAACTTCTTTCTTCCAGCTCGAAGGCGCGGTGGATCAGGAATTCAGGTAAGGATCAAAGGTATTGCTCTAACCTTTTCTCCTTCTTTCTCCCTTTTTCTAGGAGCTCCAAACTAGAGGCAGGCGTGGCAGAAGGCTGGATGCAGATTTGCAGGCACGGTGAGCGTTACGCGGCTGGATGCAGAATAACGCGAAGCGTGTGCTGCTCTTCGGGTGTGGTTTAAATAGCCTCCAAAGTAGTCCCAGGTAAGTATTCCTCCCCAGCCCCGCCCGAGTAAAAGAAATAGTCCCTAAGTAAAGTAGTCACTTCCAAGCCTCTTTTGGCTTGGAGCTCTTGCAGCATGGTCTGGATCAGGTAAGTTTGCAGCATGGTCTGCATCAGGTAAGTTTTAATCTATGAGCCTGGCACCAGGACTGACTCTCCATATGAGCCTGGCGCCAGGACTGGACCCAAATAGCCCCTAGCAGGGGTTGTTGGGCTTGCTTAGGATAACTTGATGCCTGCTTCTGGGGATGCTGGACTTGGTCTGGGTCCCCGGGGGTAGGCATCATGACAAAATTCTTGTTCGTATTACAGAATATTTTTTGACGTCTAATTTGTCACAATGCTGTATCCGATGAAGTCTTCAGGGTTCAAACCATGCATGGATTGCAGGCATCAGATGTCCGTTTTGGACCGATAGTGCATTTGCCTTTACTGCCTTGGTGAAGGCCACGATGCGTAGGACTGCCATCATGCAAATCGATGGATCCAAAGGCACTTGGAGAACGTGAAGCGAACCTTTTCACTTTCCTCCACAAAGAGAAAGGTGATACGTGGACCTGTTTAAGGTTGCCGGGCGCGGACTATGACACTGAGGAACCATCCCCTGTCTAGAAGGATAAAAAAGTACTGCAAGAGGTCAAGATCCCCCAGCGTTTCTTCAAGGCATCCTTCTTCGTTGTCAAAGAATAGAAGCCACTACGCCTATGACGACCGAGAGAAAGAGGCCCCTCAAAGTGCCTTTTCCCACCTTGTCCTCTACCCCAGAAGAATGGGGGGCATTCTTGTTGAAGATGCTAGACATCTTCGCCAAGGCCCAGCGGCACCGACGCCAGCGGCCATGGCATTGACGCTGACGGATCTAACAGTGCATGGATGAGTCCACAGGTACGCGGCACGCAGGTGCTCCAAGGTTACGCTGAAGGGGCACACTGGTCCGTCTCCAGATGTCAGTTCTCCGGCTTCAGGGTCTTCTTTAGCAGCACCATTCATTGCTGATGGACACCGGTGCTAACGGACGCCAGTGATACCCAAGTCACAAGAGAATTCCTCCTGCTCCCGAGAAGGGCATTCATGTCCCACTTAGAGGACATGTATGACAAGGAGGGAGATTCGGTCTCTTTTGGGTCGGGATGGAACCCCTCAGCACCTGGGAAATTAGACTTTCCTGGGGAGTTTTATGGGTGTAATGAATCGGGAGTAAGGCTCAGACAATCATTGTGATGATTTGTTATAGACATTTATTAAAGTAAAAGAATGGCTGAATAAAGACCTATCTCGCCCTAACACTGAGGGGTTTTCCTGCCACAACCAAATTAAAGGATGTCAGTGTCAGAATGTCCAAACATAGAGTTCTCCATCCTCTGTTTGAAATTCTTTACTGACCCTTACAAGCTAAATTTAGGAAAATGTGAAAAGGGATGCATTCTTTCAACTGCCCATCTGTAGCATTCTTCAATGTTCCCGCATAATGTTCCAAAATGGTGCACACATGATCAAAGATCCACATGGTTTCACAATTCTCAAAGGTGGGATGTTCCCTTCCCCTTAGTGTCACAACTTCTTGAAATTCAATCATAGCTCCTTTTCTTGATAAAAGGTAATTTTCCAATCCAGGGGTGGTTCCCTTCCCCTAGATTCACACACTCAAGGGTTCTTCCTCGCCGCTTGATTTTTTTCAACGATCAAAACTCAGTTTGCTTTCTTGGTAAAAAGGCAATGATTTAATCCAGGAAATATGGCTTCCTTTCCCTTGGGCTCACACATTCAATGTACTCGTACGTCCCGTCCCCTTTCCTCCATCCTTGTGAGCGCCCCCCAACATGGGACGTTACATGAACCTTTGGCAGCGAAGAAATGGGCTTCTTCTTTGTTTAGTATAGCTCATGGGGGAGTGGCCTCGGGAGTGGGAACACCCCACCGAGGACCCGCCCATCGGCGCCTCACCTCAGTCCCTTTTTCCGCACGGACGGTGTCAGACCTGGCAGCCAGCACAGAGACTTTTATTCGCTTTCTGATTGCTCCCTGTTTTGTATTTCAAATCTCATTTAACTTCCTTTCGGTGCCTCGCCGCCCCAGTACATGTCGGCTGCAGAAAGCTTCACGAGAAGTGCCTCATGTGACCGCTCCTTCCCAGCCTCGGCCCCCCATGAACTCTGTCTTGAATGTTTGCGGCCCGACCACCGCTGGGACACATGTTCTGCCTGCAATGCTCTCGATCACTGGGCATTGAAGAATCGGTTGTCACTGTGAAGGGCGATCAAGTTCGTCCTCTTCAACCTCAAGGGTTATGGGATCGTCAAGTTCCACCTCCAAGAGCCTATACTTGGCTCAATCCTGCATGGCTACCAACAGCATCCAGCCTACTGGAGCTTGCTCTGAGGCCGTGAGTCAGGGCGTTATGACTACCGGCCAGCCGGCTGCGGGCTCAGCTCCTATCAGAGTGAACTTTGAGGTCAACGCTTACACTTCGGGTGCAGGACCCAAGCTGTATCCTCCTGTGTCTGAGGCCTCTTGTGGCTCAGGGCCTTCACTCCCTCCTGCCCAGGTCGTGGCTAAAGGTTTCAAAATGGCAGCGAGGCAAGTGGCGGAGCATGCCAGGCCGGCGGACAACTTGGATCCAAATCAGGGCCGCCTGTGCTTTCGCCCATTGAGTGGACTTTGCATGATGATCCCTGTCCCCTTCCCTCTGGAAGCAGCAGTGGATTGTACGGTACAGACATCTGGTCTCTTCAGGGATACATCTACCCATCCCAGCTTTACAGCTACATGCCGCAGCCGCCTCTGCGCTTTGACCAGGAGCTGAGGCCCAGTGCCTCGGAGGCCCGGGTTCCTAGGGACCCAACGGCTTGCAAGGACCCTTTCTTCGAGCTCTTCCTCTTCCTCATGCATTCCCCTCAGATGAAAGGGCTCCTGAAGGATAATGGTGAAGGAGGTCATCCTGCAGGTGATGCCTCTCCAGCCCCCTCCTCTGGGGTAATCCTCCTGTTCCTCCAGCACTTCCGGTTCTGGTGCCAGTCCCTCCCTGGTTAAGACCCCTCCACATCTTCCTGTGCCTCCCCCCCTCAGCAGCTGTTGGAGCTGTCTTCGGTGCCGTACTTAAGAGAGACTCCGACAGCACGTGTCCCAGGATCCCTGTACTCCCCTAAGTCTGGGGAAGGCCCCCCAGGAGTCAGGAGTGCTAGTGGAGGTCTTGGGTAAGCGCACCACGATCCCTTCTGGCATCCATCTTCAGAAGTATGTCCTGCAGGTGGCGCAAAAGGTCTGTGAGAAGCCCTGGGCCAACGCCAAGATGAACAATAAGTTGGACAGCAGGTTCAGGCTGACGGATGGGGTGCCAATCCTCCTGGCCTCCCACCCACAGCCGGTTTCTTCAGTCGTGGCTGCTGCCTCTTTATATTCTAAACCGTCTTCTTCATAATCTTCCTCCATGGGAGCCACCTCCAGTTGTCACTCCAAGAACGACAAGGTCCTCGAGTCTTTGGGAAAGCACGGTTTTCCATCTCAGGCCTGCATCTGTGGCAAGCCAACGCAGACGTCCTGTTGGGTGCTGTTAACCAGAAGCTGTGGCAGTAGCTCTGGGAATTTCTGCCTGACCTCCCTTAGGACAAACAAGCCTCTTTCAAGGCCGGTCTGGCAGATACCTCAGGAACTCATGATATGATATGGCATTTATAAGGCACCTATACACAAGTGTTTCAAGGCGCGACGAGGCAAGGGGGGGGAACGGAGGAAGACCGAGACAACGATCTTACTAGGTCAGGTGACATTAAGATTGCGCAAGTGCAGCGGAGGGGGAAGGGGATAAGTGCAGGGGGAAGGGGGAGCGTGCAGTGCATAGGATAAACAGTGAATAAATAAAGAAAATTAAAATAAAGTGCGGCCGGCTGGTGGAAACTGCATGGGTAAGTGCAGACATTGGGGGTCAAGTACCCGTAGGGGCCTCTAGGGATACAGAAACAGTCCCTGAGTGCAAGGGTTGCCAGGGGGGCAGTGCAGGTGTGCAACTGGCGGGGAGGGGACCTGGGCCAGAGATCACAGGGTAGCCAGGTAACCAGTGCAGTTTCATCAAGGAGATCAGCAGTGGAGAGTAGAAGAGAGAGCAGAAGCAAAGAGGAAGGTCTTGAGGTGGGTCCGGAACCAGAGATATTTCTCCTCAAGTTTCAGAGAGTCAGGGAGGCTGTTCCAGAGGGAGGCCCCAGCACAACAAAGAGATCTACCACCAACTCGTTGCTTGGAAAAACGACTGACCCTGAGGCGGATGTACTAACAGCTCGAAAAAGAAGATGTTTAGGAAGATAGAGTTGAAGATATTGAGGCCCCAGCCCCAGAAGGACTTGTGGACAATACAGAGGGTTCATGGAGTCTTCGGTCTCCCACATCGACACAGCCAGCAGAGGGCTGTGCCTTGGTGTCGAGATGAGAAGGACAGCATGGATGCACGCCACTAAGTTTTCATCTGACATGCAGGAACGGATCCTGGATCTGCCCTACGAGTTCGTGGACCCGTTTCATTCGTCAACCGATGACAAGTTGACAAAGAAAACCTCCACTCAAACTACCAAGTCCTTGGCCATCCTGACAAAACCTGGGCTCCAATCCTTCTCGCAGTCACAGGGCAGTACCGAGTTCAAGCCTCGCGCTTCCTCCTGCTTCAAGGGGTTCCAGGACCCGGGTACACAGAGGTCTGACTGGTCGCCCACCGACAACAGGATGAAGCAGGAGAGGACGTTGCGTGGGTGCTTCCACTCCCCCTATTCTGCCGCCAAGAAGCAGCGACGTCAAGGTTGGGGGAACACAGCTCGCCTGTTTGGGAGCCCGTTTGGCTCTGTTCCAGGACACCTAGAAGTGTCTTTTCAGCAACCCGTGGATCCTATCCGTAGTCTCTCCGAGCTTCAGTCTTCCTCTTCCTTTGCCTCTTTCATCATCCTCTCCTCCTCTTCGTCAGACCAGGTCCCCAGCTCTTTTACAGGAGATCTTTTCATTCTTGGAGATGCAGGTGATAGAACCGGTTTCCTCTTGTAGACAGGGGCTCTGGGTACTATTCCAGGATTTTTGCAGTACCCAAGAACAACCAGGCTGGCCTGAGAGTTGTCATGGACCTGTTCTTTCTAAATCTGTCTTTACCGCTGAAACGATTCAAGATGATTACTCCCGTGCACATAGCCAAGTCTCTGTGTGCAGGGGACTGGGTGTGTTCCCTGGACCTCAAGGATGCATACCTGTTTGTACCCATCTATCAACCACATCAGAGGTTTCTGTGGTTCACAATTATGTTGTACCACTTTCAGTACAAGGTGTTGCCCTTCGTCCTGAACTTGGCCTCTCATGTCTTCACAAAGTTGATGAACGCAGTGGCGGGCCTTCTCCGCTTGAAGGGCCATCATCTGTACCCTTATTTGGACAACTGGCTGGTGAGGGTGGGGTAACTCGAGGGGATGGTGCAGCCCTGCCACAGATTGTCTGATATCCTTAATGAGCTGGGGTTGTCCCTCAAACAAAGGAAGTCAGTTGTACCCATCTCAGGGACTGGTCTTCCTAGGGGTGCGTTGGAACACTACCATTCAGCGGGTGTTCCCTACGACAGAGAGCCTTCTATCACTCAGCAAGGCGGTGGGGCACTTTCTGGCCAACTGGACCACCTCAGCATGGTAGTTCCAGCACATTCTGGGCCTGGTGGCCTCCTGCGTGCTCACTGTACATCACACTCGCCTTAGGATGAGGCACCTCCAGCTCCACCTGGCAGCCAATTGGGATCAGGAGATGGGATCTCAGTTGGACACTGTCCCAATACCACCGCTCCTAGTGGCTGATATTTGCTGGTGGCTGAAGGATGGCAATGTTTCAGCAGGACCCCCCCCCTTCGCCCGACCAGTGCCTACCCTGATGGTGACGACAGACTCCTTCCTTTTGGGCTGGGGGGGTACACTGGAGGGATATGTGATTCATGCAGCATGGTCCAGGATGAAAGCCCTCCTGCATATCCATTTGCTAGAGCTCAGGGCAGTTTGCCTGGCCCTCAAGGGGTGTTTGCCCCTCATCAGGGACAGGTCTGTTCTGGTCAGGATGGACAATTCTACTACAATGTTGTACCTGAACAAGCAGGGTAGCACCTGTTCCCCCACCCCTCTTCATATCCATCTGGGAATGGGCACTGACGGAGGGGATTTGGATTTCAGCCGTCCACCTCCCGTCGGACGGCAATGCAGAAGCGGACCAGCTGAGTCGCTTGGGGTTCAACACCTATGAATAGGAGTTGCACACCGACTCCTTGTTGCCCCTGTTCCAACATTGGGGGTTAGCAGACCTGGATTGGTCACATCCCCTCTGAATTCCATGTGCCCCCAGTTTGCTTTATGGGCAGGACTGGGGCCTCTGGGAGATGCCTTCCAGATCTGTTGGATTGCAGCCTCATCCTGATTGCCCCCCACTGGCCTTAGAGACCCAGGTTTTCGTATCTTCTGCAGTTGTGCTTCCAGGGTCCCGTCCACCTTCCGATCTCCAGCAGGGGATTCCTGACGAAGCAGGGCGGGGCGTTGGAGCATTCGGACTTGGCCAAGCTGGCGCTGGCTGCCTGATTCCTGACCAGCTGAGGCTTCAACGTGCTCAAATTTCGGATGACAACTTGGACATCATTCAGCAGGCCTGGAGGCCCTTGACTCGGTCCCACTATAAGATTAAATAGACTAGGTTCTACCATTGGGCTTGTGACAAGTTTCTAGGCCCTGTCACCTGTCCTCTGGATGATGTACTGGCTTTTTCAGCGCACCTGGCTCCTTCTTGAGTTCACGTGGATACTTGCTGCACCTGTTGGCGGCCATCAGAGTTTACAAGAATTCCCCTGAGCCTGTTTTTTTAATGCGACCAACCTTAAGGGGTTGTCTAGGCTTTTTCCGCCGGTGCATAGGCCGCACCCGATCTGGGTCTTCAGTGTGGTTCTGGCAGCTTTACAACACAAGCCTTACGAGCCGATGGCCTCTGTAGACATCCGCTTGGTGACACCAAAGATGCTTTTACTGGTGGCTCTTACCTCTGTGCTCAGGGTTAGTGATCTGCCGGTGTCCTTGTGCGACTCCTTCTCCACGTTTCACAACTACAAGGTCATCTTGGGCACTCATCCAAACATCTCGCCCAATGTGGTCTCTCCATTTTCTCTGAATCAAGAGATCTGCCTGCCAGTGTTTTTACCGACCCCGCAGTCCGAGCCAGAGGCAGCCCTGCATTCCTTGGACCTCAGGAGGGTCCTCAAGTGTTATCCCTCTCTGACAAAATCCTTCACAAAGTCTGAGGCATTGTTTGTGACGTTTGAGGGCTCCTCCCCCTGCTCTCAGGCTACCAAGGCTTCCATCGCCTGTTGGATTGTCCAGGCCATTTCGAAAGCGTACGCGGCCATGAGCATACCTATTCCTGAGGGGATTCATGCCCAGGCGGTCATAGCCAAGGCCACGGCCGTCGCGTTTTAGAAACATCCTTCTTGGGATGTCATCTGTAAGACTGCTACTTGGGCCACTCCGTGAGCCTTCTGTAAGCACTACTCACTAGACCTCAGCTCCAGGCACGATGCAGAGATTGGTCAGGTGGTTCTGAAGAACCTTTTTGCTTCATCCTAGAGATGAGGCAGGTTATGACATCTCCACCCTATGTTCATGTTCGGTAGAATCACCCACAAGCATGGAGGAAAGAGGACGGGACGTATAAGTAATTAAAGTTATTCACCGTAGTGTCTAGAGTACTCATAGTCCATAGTCCCCTTTCCTCCATACGTCCAACCCGCCTTCCCCCACTAGTATAACAAGGGCTAATATGTACTAAGAGTAGCCTGCTAGCCAAGCGTCCAATGTGTTGAAAGGGGACTGAGGTGAGACTCCGTAGGGCGGGGCCTTGGCGGGGTGTTCGACGCCGAAGTCTGCGCCCCCTGCACGCTATACTAAATTTAAAGAGGAAGCTACTTTTTTCGCTTCCGAAGGTTCCGGTACCTTCCCCATGTTGGGGGACGCCCAAAGGTCAGTAGGAAACTGGACTATGGACTATGAGTACTATAGTGCGTAACTTTAATTTCTTCCTCACCCATTGACTTAATAATTTAGAGTTCAGTCACTTTCCCAACCCAAGGGGTATGTTTTCCTTCCCCTGGGTTTCACCCACTTTGAAATGTTTGTCTTGAATAGCTTTCTTTATACCCGGTTGTGGATCCTCTACCTCCAACCACCTGCCAGGACTTTACAACGTTCACCTTTCCTTCTGGGTCTCCAGGCTCGCAATCACATTTACCTGGTACACTCACCTGCCAGGACTTATTCTCCATCCCTTTAGGTGAGGGTTTTTAGACTCTCGATCGGCTACCCAGTTAACTCTCTGCCCAGGACTTATTCCACATGTAACAATTCAGTTCTGATAAGAAATAGGTCCTTGACCATCTTTGCTTTACTTCCTTTTCAAAGGCGTCCCAGCTCCCCTGCCTGGACTTACCTTGCAACTGTCTTTACCTTCTCTCGGCATGCATTATACACCACAAAGCGCCCCGTTGTCCCACTTCCATTCCGTGTGCTCACCAATGTTGCTTGGCTGCTTCGACGTTCTCTGCTACTTTTTCTCCAGTGAGGCACCTTCTCCTTCTCTTGGCATCCCGTCTATTCTCTGGTGTTTGCTGGACTGCCTTTTGCCAGCATATCTTGCTGTCGGTCTGCTTGCTGCAAACTTTCTCCTTCTGGAGCTCTCACAACAGCGCCAGTGGTAGCGTTTCTCCTTCCCGCTGCAGCTGCTCTGTTTCTAATTTGCCAACTCGAGTCAGGATTAGTGGAACTCCATCTTACACCCAATTGGATGCTTCCAATACTAGAGCGTGCCTGTAGTTCCAAGACTTGCCGCTTTGCATTACTCCCAGACTCGTCCTTGTCTCAGTATTTGACGCCAGTTGTTAAAAGGAGCCCTGCTGTCATTATAAGGTGGTTGGATTTGTTCAGTATCACAGTAGGCCATTGTGGTTTGTGAATTTAGGGGGATGCCATAGCCTAAGGGGAATACCATGTTTCTACCAATGATTCTCCCTCCCTCCCTCCCATGAGGGTCCTCTCCTGTCATATGATCCTCTCTCGGGTAGCCTACAAGGTAGTAGAGTGGCCAGTGATGGAACTAAGGGCCACATCGGCTTCAGTTGTCATGGTGGTCCATGGCCTAGCTAAGAAGCACAGGCCGGCACCCTCTGACCCCAAGTTGCTTTCTTCCCATGCTTCCACAGAGGGCCTGGTGGTCCAGGCTTCTATGGCGAACATTAAAACCACCTTGTTCCCTTGTTTGCCCCAGGCAGGAAGAGCAAGATATTGGACACATGGGGTAGGAAGATTTTCGGCTCTTCGAGCTTTGGTCGCCAGTGCGTCACCGCCTCTTGCGCTCTGAACACGTTCTCCTTTGGCCTGTGGTCTGACCCGGCTGAGGCGTCAGAATACATTCCTGAAGGGGAAATGTGAGGGGTTTTTGAGGCCCTTATCAAGGATGGCTAGGAAGCCTTCTGTCAAATATTGTAATCTGGTCTGGATACCACAGACTGCATAGCAAGAATAATGGCCATGGGCATGTTTTTTGCACAGATTTTCTTGGCTGAGGAAATTGGGGATTGCTTCTGACATCCAAGAGAAACTTCTGGATATGTCCTTGAAGGCATGAACTTGTTCGGCACGAGATGGGTCGTTGAAGAAGTTCCAAGCCTCTAAGGCTACTAAGTCACTGGGGCTGGCAGTCCTGTAACAACCACCTGTGAGCCCGGCGGGAAGGTGAAGTGGTTTTTGACCCTTCTCCACTTATGGCCAAAGAGGTAGAGGCCAAGCACCTTCGGGCAGGCAAGGTTGGCATCATCCCTACAGTGGTAAGAGCCGGGTTGCACCTAGCGAAGAGGAGGCGCTTCCACCTCCACTGTGCCGTCCATAATCCCCGGAGCGAAGCCTCTCTGAAGTAGACTTCCGCTATCTGTGCCCTGTGGTTGGCAGAATATCTGTTTAGTGATGGATGGAAAGCGAGCACCTTGAACCCTTAGACCTTTCAGGTCATACAACCGGGATACTGCCTCTCGCACTCAAGACCATCTCACGCCATCAAACCTTGCCTCTGGAACATCTGCTTTTAGAGTAGATCCATCAACTTCTGGCAAAAGGGGCCATTCAACTTATACACTGCTTGGAACAAGGCAGGGGTAGGTACTCAACCTACTTTCTGATCCCGAATGAGGACCGAGGTTTGAGACCTGCAGTGTCTAGATATGTTTAAAAGTGCATCTCTTGAATGTGAAGGATGTATTATGGATTGTGGAACCTGGAGATCAGGAGATTCCAGGTAAGACAGTTGCTGGACACACAGGATGGGAGACCTAACTGAAAGGATGTTACTGAAAAGCTCTGCTATGTAAATATTTTATCCTGTAAGAGAAACCCGACGGTGTACTCCCCCGCGATCTCCCATTCAAGTGGCCAGAGAAGGGCCATCGCTTTTGGATCACAGCCCTGGGGGAGGACAAGCGAGGGAGCATTACCTGAGTTGAGGGTCACGTGAGATTGGGAGAAGAATACCCAAGGCCGAGGATGGTGTTCCCCCTTTCCCAATTATACACAACCCACTTTCCTTCCGCCTTAATGGGGTATTTCCAATCACACCCCATCTCCCCTTCCCCATTTCCAATAAGTACTGGGATGCAGAAGAGGTGATCAGGAGCAATGAGGATTACCCGTAGGAACAACCTAGGAATACAATGTGAGGTCTACCATTTAACACCAATAGACTGTCCCACTGATAGTCCGGCATGGTCAGGCAATCAAACCAAACCATTTATGCCTGACTCCACTTGACAATTACTTCAGGTATAAAGGTGTGATTCTGCCAAGAAGTACAAGCGAGCTGGGATTGCTGGTTGGAAGGTGAAGGTAGCAACACGAGAAGCCTGGGAGGACCAGAGGAGAACGGGATGCTGAGACACTGGCCCGGTGTACCAGAGGGGTTGCAGCGTGGCAAAGGAGCTGTGTCTCTGAAGCCGAAGGAGGGCGAGGTTCTGCTTATTGGCCGTGTCCAGGCCAGTGCTTGTTCCCCTGGGACATGAATGTCCCAGGGGTGTCTGAGGGGCAGGTGGTGAGACCCTGGCCTCGCACCCCGTATCTTGGGGAGCTGCTCACCGGCACCAAGCTGTCTGGGTGAGTCTCGCTAGGGGAATGAAAGGGAACCCAGGTGTGTGAGGATGGCTGGAGTGGGAGCGGCGGCTTGAAAGCAGAAAGTAAAGCGGAAAGGAAAAGAAAGCAAGGAAAAAGCAGAGTGCGCAAGGGGCGTTAAGCGAAAGACAAAGTGAGGGTGCAAGCAACCCGAAGCAGGTAGAGGGGGTTCAAGTGAGCCGAAACAGGAAAGAAGGGTGCGAGCGACCCAACAGATTGAGAAAATTAATTACAAAGTGAGAGAAAGTAAAGAAAAGGGTGTGAGCATCCCAAAATGAGGAAAAGGGAGTACGAAAGACCTGCAGGTTGAAAAGTGTAAGTGTGAGTGCAAGAGGCACGATACAAAGAAAGGAAGGTTCAAGGGTGCATGTCTAAAGAGCAGAATGTGCCAGGGGCACGATAAAATCAAGAGGAGTGTGCACGAGGCACAGCAAAGAAGAGAGAAGGGTGCAGGTGTGCACCATAGAAGGAAAGAAAGGTGAAAGAAAGTGAACGCGAAATAAAGCCAGAGTGGAAAAGAGCGCAAGACGTAAAGGTGCCCAAAAGGAAGATACAGAGTACCAAGAGAGGAGTTCAGGCGTCGGAGTGAGTGCACAAGGGAAGAGCCAAAACTCAGCGTTTTCGAAAGCCGCTGACACTACCCCATGCAAAGAACTGTGTGTTAAAACGGTGCATCTCGACAAGGTGAGTTTTTGTGTGAACCAGAGGGGCCTAGGCTTGGTAAAGGGTACCCTGAGAGGCCCACCAGAGACATTGTTTAACTTCGTGAAGAGAGGCCTAGACTGTGTATTCTTGTTTGGAACTGGAAGGATCGAAGCTTGGGGAAGGGAACCCCAAGAAACTCAGACATTTTGTGAACTATTGACTTGCGGCATGAGCCCTACGTAGAAGGTTCCAAGGGCAACCTTTTTAAGTTGAACTATTTTGAACTGGCAGAACTACACCTATTGTTAAGACTACCTGAAACCACCATTTCCTTTTTTTTTGTTGACCACTATTTTTCTTTAAGAAGTAGTCCTATCACATTTTGTCAAAGAGCAAGGGCAAGCATAGGTGTAGACAGACAGATGTTGGTTTTGGACTTTCAGACATTGACGGCCCTTAGAAACATCAGTTGAGGGAATAATGCCTTTAGAGTTAGGGCACGTTAGGTATTACACCAACGCCGGAACTTTATTAAACAAAGGTTTTGAAACTGTTACCTTTGAGTCTGTGTCTCTTTTGATACCATGCCTGTCTCACAGCTGTAACTAATGTGAAGCAGCTCTTTTCTGCACTTAACTGGCTCCAGACTACTTCCTGCACTGAGTATGGCTTACCTCCTGATAACCAGATATTATAAGTCCCATCCCATATCTGTGACTTCTAAAAATATTCTTGCGCATTGGCAAATTCAAGATGATCACTCTGGTCCAGATCCTCCAGGTACTGGACATGAAGGACTGTCTAGTCTCCCTTAATCTCGAGGATGCATACTTCCATGTGGCTATCCACAGGAAAGTACCCAAGATTCAAAGTGGGGAGCGGTCACTTCCAGTTCAAAGTCCTCCCCTTAAAATTTTCTTAGACACCCAGGGTTTTCACCAAGTTGCTAGTGGTGGCTCGCCTCAGGAGGGAAGGCCTTCATGTCTTTCCCCACCTGGATGATTGGCTTGTCTGAGCCCATTAACCAGATCTAGCCTCAGCACACTAATTCCAGACATGCAGCCTATTGCAGAGCTTGGGCTTCTCCCTGACCTTTATCAGTGATTTCTGGAATACTGAAACTAATGTATGCTTTACTCCCACAGATTCCTTATCTTTGATATCAATGGATTGCATTCGCTTGCAGATTCCTCATCAGATAGATACTCTTCCAGTGTCAGCTGCTTGGAAACTTATTTTTGGACAAGGAGGCGTAGTATGAATCAACATCGACCGTGGACTCCTTTACTCGACCGTGCCACTCTAAATTACGCCACTACGCCCCGTACCTCATTTTCTTTCCACGTGCTCAGCACGCTGCATTTTGGAAGGTTTTTGTGAGCGATTCTCAATTCAACCTTTGTTGATGGATTCACGTGCTGCCATTGCTGCCACTCAAATGTTAATCACCAACCCATATTACATCTTTGTGTGGTGTCTGGGGAAAGACCACGATATCAAGGAGTGCGGTTCCTGCCAAAAAATTAACAATCAGCAAAATTGGCGCTTGGGTGGCCTCCATCGAAGACCCCGGCGCGTTCACCCACCAAGTCATCAGGCTAAAACACCAAGCCTGAAAAACAGGACAGGTATCGCAAGAAGGTGAAGAAACTTTCGCACTCCCGGAGCCATTTATCCTCATTGTCATCCCACAAGAAAAAGAGACACCATCAATGTAGACAGGACGCCGATTCGTCAGAGGAACACAGTAAGATTGGTCAGCCGTGTTGCGGGACGACTGAGGGGCATTTAATGAGCAAATACTCTAGCTTTTCCAGAAAGCCGCGGCAGGTACGACTCTGGTCTCGAAGCTGCAGGCGAATATGGCACCAGTTGCTCCTGGAGGTTCCAGCACCAAGGTGGCCATGCCTGGTCCGACGAGCAGGAAGCCAGCGCTAGCACGTTCCTTTCTGCCTGAATTCAGATAGTTGTTCTTCGACTCTGAGGTCGATTTACCATATGAGGGGGACCAAGTGCCTTTTTTGCTTTGAGGGTGCGGGCGGGGTAGCTGTAGGAGACAATTTCTTCTCTGACCAAGCAGATTAGCTTGCTCTGGTCAAATGATTGCATGATGCAAGCGGGTTAGACATTTCTTCCAACTTGGATCTTCAACAAGTCGCCCTTTATGGTCACTCTAATGCACTACTGTTGTAATATTTTATCCTGTAAGGGAAACCCCACGGTGTACTCCCCCGCAATCTCCCATTGAGGTGGCCAGAGAAGGGTCATCGCTTTTGGATCACGGCCCTGGGGGAGGACAAGCGAGGGAGCATTACCTGAGTTGAGGGTCACGTGAGATTGGGAGAAGAATACCCAAGGCTGAGGATGGTGTTCCCACTTTCCCAATTATACACAACCCACTTTCCTTCCGCCTTAATGGGGTATTTCCAATCACACCCCATCTCCCCTTCCCCATTTCCAATAAGTACTGGGATGCAGAAGAGTCGATCAGTAGCAATGAGGATTACCCATAGGAACAACCTAGGAATACAATGTGAGGTCTACCATTTAACACCAATAGACTTTCCCACTGATAGTCCGGCATGGTCAGGCAATCAAACCAAACCATTTATGCCTGACTCCACTTGACAATTACTTCAGGTATAAAGGTGTGATTCTGCCAAGAAGTACAAGCGAGCTGGGATTGCTGGTTGGAAGGTGAAGGACTGTCGAAAGAGTAGTTGAGGCTTTGGTCTAAGCACCCCGGCTAATCCCCTGCCTTTTAGTTAACGGACATCCTAGATAAGGGTCCGTAAACAAAGGGCATTGACATTTAATGCAGTTATCTCTGGCCCCATTTACACACTGTGGCATGTTCCACGCCAGCTGTGGACAAAGAACTCACTAAAAATGCAAGCCGACTAGCATCCCACCCCACACCGGAAGGCATAGTGATGCAGTTTGGTTCAGTGGCCTCTAGACCAGCCACGTCCACCGCCAATCTTCCTACAGCCAGGGAACCCACGGAAACGGATTCCCAGGCCAAAAAGATCTTCACCTCCGGAATCATGGCCCTGAAGGCAGTCAATGCATCGTGCGCATTTGCCAAATATTCTAATGGTCTGTGAAGGCGTACAGCAGAAGCAGCGGAACACATCATGGCTGGTGAAATGAGGTATGGGTTCCTACATAGTATTGATGGCAAGGAGGTGGCATGCCGAGTTCTTCGGTCGGGCCTGGACAATGCAAATTGTGAAGGCCGTGCAATGGGAATGTCCACTGTGTTAAGGACGTCAGCCTACCTTCACAGATTAGGATTCTCAACGAATGCTCAAGCTAAACCTCTGGACATAGCTTTTGACGTTGAGCACCTCTTTGGGCCGAAGGTCGATGAATCCTTGGAGAACTTCAAGGACTCCAAATTGGCTACCAAATTGCTGGGCCTACCTGTGCAGCAACCAGCAAAGCAATCTTTTCGGCTGCCCCTACATACAGTACATTGCATTTGGCACAGCTCCTGCAAGCTAGGCGTGGGCAGAGACGTTTCTCGCATCCCGGATGGGGCAGAGAGGCCTCTAAGAGCCAGCAGACTGCGGCAGGGCCAGCAGCACCCACTAAGCCGCTCTGAGTGTTCACCACATGTTTCTCCGGTTCGAGTACACATTCTCAAGCACAGGTACACGTGGAAGGAGATTCCCTCTGATGACTGTGCCTTCGACTGGGGGTGTTGTCTACCTTTCTTAAGAAAGCCTTCAGAAAGACCACCGGGAATAGGAGCTCCAGGAAGAACAGAGAGCCCTGCAGTGAAGGCTGTAGTAGAAGAGGTGCCACCCAAGCGGAGAGGATCAGGCTGGAACTCGCTCTATTTTCTGGTAACCAAGAAAGGAAGAGGACTCAGTCCCATTCTGGACCTTGAACAAGTTCATGAGGAAAGACAAGTCCAGGGGGGTGACGTTCAAGGAAATTCTCCAGGCTCTTCAGAGAAGTTGCCTCATTTAGTCAAACTTTTATGAAAACTATTTGGGTTTCATAGGCTGCCTCCTCCTTCTCTATGGGTATGTTTTATAATTTCACATAAGAATGGATTAAAGGTGGACAGGATGTAGGACCTTCCAGTAATCCAACTAGATTGGTAAACAAATACTAGTGAACAAAGCTGGAGGGTGCATGGGGGAAGAGCTGTGCATTGTTCGTGTCATTACATATTTTTCTCTACCTATTGATTTTGTGGAAATGAATATCCTATAATTATGGAAGAAATGTGACAATGGATTCGGAGTCTATGATGGGGAAGTGTAGACCGAATCCGAGGATAGCCCTGCGTTTTGTGTGTGCATCTGCTGTGATGCTCGCAAGTATGGCCCTATGTTTAGGATGTTTGTGTCTGCTATTGGTCTAACAAAATAGCTCTATGGGCAGCATGGATGTCTTTTTGTGAGACTCATAGAATGGGTGATACATGTCTCCTTTAGACCTTTAAGAATGTCCTTGTTTTATGGGTTGAATGCCTCCCGGTAGGGCCCTGGGGGTGCTATTTGTGTGCCTGATGTAGGATTCCCAGTGTGTATTGTTTTCTGTAGTACTGTTACTGTATCCCTGTAAATGATGCAGATGTGTCTGCTTTAAGATTCTCAGTATGAAGTGAATAACTTCTCCAGTGGCTGGCTAGACCAGCTCCATGATCTTTTGCACACCCATTCATGGACAACGCGAAAGCTCCTGTGGTTATGCGTGTGAATGCCATCCAGTCTTTGTTTTGCTTGGAAATTTGGGACTGTTGGCTTTCCTAATTTTCAAATGGGAAAAAATAAACTACAATTCCCAGAATCCAAAGAGAAAAAGGAGTGGGTTGTATAGCCTCACCCATGGCCATGGGAAACGTATGAGCTCTGCAAAAGCCAGATTGTGATTTGTTTTGGCTACCCACAAGAAATCCAGACAGTGGACAATGAGATAAAGACAACCAAATCATCTACAATGGGTGCTAGGAAAGGGCAAACCTACAGTGAAGATCAAGGTTTATAAAATGATTGTACAGTACAGAATATATGGAAAGGAAAAGTGGCCAGCACCGAATCTGGAAGTAATGTGCCTCGATGTGTTGGTCGTACAGGTGCTTTCTGTTTTTATCAAATGAAGCGAGTGTATAGAATGGTTCTAATGCATCTGTTTTCAGTGCCCTTTCTCTTATCCAAACCTCTTTTTTTTTCTTTTTTCCTGAAGATGATGGGTCAATCCGCGTGTGGAAGAACTTTGCAGATTTGGAAAAGAATCCCGAGATGGTGACTGCCTGGCAGGGGTTGTCCGATATGCTGCCAACGACACGAGGTTAGTCCAGTTTGCTGTAGGTGCAGGCTGTTCTTTTGTGTGTCTGTTAATTCACAGCAAGCTTTACCAGCACGCTAAAACATGAATGTGTGCAGTCTGAAAGTTTTGTTGGAATCTGAAGTTATTAATTGAAGTGTGTCCTATATTTCGGACCTTCTGACAGCGAAGGGATGGAGGTAGCGGGCCCTATACCCCCACAGCTGGCTCCCAATCTCTTTGCACAGCACCGACTGTGTGATGCATGACCTCTTCAATTGTAGAAACATATTGAACTTTTCCTGTAGAAGAATACCAGGTGCTAAACCTGTCCTTTGTAAGAATCTCACAGTGGTATTGCAGTGTCACACGATGTAGTTGCACTCACAGTGCTTTGGCTACTGCTGCTGACTAGGCACCTTCTGTGCTGTGATTTACTGTCAAAGTTCAGATTTCACAATAGTTAGTCTTTTGGGTATTGTTTTCTCTCAATGTAAAGGAGATCTCTTTGGTTGCTTTTCATTTAGGAACGCCTGAGTCGAGGGACCCAGACGCGACAGAAGCTTGTTTAAAGCTTACTCTAAATAATTTGGAAGACTGGATGTTGGCCCTCTGAAAAATATAATGATCCATCCCGATATATGTAGCCCTGATATTATTTGATCCCTGGCCTGCTGCTATGGTTACTTGTCCACCAGGCCAGTGGGGACCACAGTACATGCTCCTGCCCCAACAGCCCTGCTGCAAAGGAAGAGTGTGTTAGACAACCTGCAATATACAGATAACCCTTAAAACAGGATGTGGACTACGACCTAATTTCTTGCTGGTGGTTTTAATAATAATTTATTTCTTATATAGCGCTACACACCCATAGGTCTCAGAGCGCTCAAATAACTGAAGCCATTATTATCCCACAGAGTTGTACTCATTTTATCGACCTCGGTATGATGAAAGACTGAATTGACCCTGCCGAGATTCGAACCTTCCACAGCAGGCTGCACACAGATATCAGGGGCGAGCACTTAGCTCACTGTACTATCTTAAAACATTTAAAACACAACACTGCTTTGTGGTTGTTAAGATAGATTGCTAGAATCTGGCCTAGTGGACATGTCATGGTGCATTTGTATAGCGCCTTATATACCATTAGTATGATCTCAAACAGCTGTAGGTTGTACGCCCTTGGGAACCGCAGTCCAGGTCAGTGGAGATAGTGGGGCTGCAGAACCTTTTTGACCAGCAAAAAGTCTTTCTCCTTTAAATTTATTAGCGCGTGGGGGCACGGCACAGTGGCATGCATTCCCCTGACTCCGTCCATCGGCACCACATCTCGGTCCTCTTTTCCATGTCGACGGGAGCAGACCTACCACACCAACGCTGTGGTTGAGGCCTGTGGGTTGCTCATAATTTCATGCGTGAAAAGTCTTCCCCTGGGATATTTGTTCCCATAATTGTAATTTGACTTATTTTTTCTATTCAGGATTGTATTTTACCCCGTCCACCGTTGCCTCACCCCTCCCCGGCGTATGTTGGCCACGACAAGTTTTAGTAGGTCCCCGGCCTGCGACAGATCTTTCCATGCGCCTGATCTGCACGCAGTCTGCCTCCGGTGCCTAGGCAAAGACCACTACTGGGAAGTTTGTTCATCATGCAATGCCCTTCACACCGATCTCTGAAGAACTGGCTGGCGAAGTGGAGGGAGCTGTTGGCCAGATCTCTGCCGGACCACAAAGGAGTACATAAGGAGAAAGACAAAAAAAGGTGATTATCTTCTGAAAAGCACCTGGCAAAGGTGACTCCTTCCCTGGGAAGCAACCTAACGCGAGGGGCCTAGTAGGTGCTGTTACCAGCAATGGTACCTAGGGATCAGATAGCTACCAGTCTCGTGGCAGAGGGTTCCACTGATCCTCCCGGTCCCACAGCTGAGGGGCCATGCGCCTCTGATATTGGGCCAGTTCCCAGGGGGCTTTGCTCTGGTACCGGGCATATTCCTGGGGGGGGCGCCTAAATGCAGTGATAAAGGAACTACCGGCACTATGTCCGAGGGTGCTCAGGTTGATATCTGAGGTGCAGAGCAGGCAGAGGCCAAAGCCAGTACCTCCACGGACTTTCAAGCCGCACGTGGAGCGGTACCCGTCAAAATGGTGGCGCATTCAGAAATGCCTATTCCAACGAGCCCCAGAGACCAGATTTCATTCCACTAGTGGAATGGTCTCCTATGACCACGCAGAAGGTCACATGGTGCACTACCTACCCAACATCATCAGACCAAGTGCGCTACACAGAAGCGGGCTACGACTAGGGCATCCACACCGCAGGAAGAACTCTGCTGTACAGGCCGGTCCCTCCGGCCGTACCGGTACAGGAGCGTGCCTTGCCAGCGTGTGACAAACTATTTTTTGATAAATTCCTCACATTCATGAAATCGCTGTAAATGGAGAATATCATCAAGGGAATCATTCATGACCTGATCCTGCCAATGCTCCCGCAGCCTCCAGCTGCAGTACACCCACCGACTCCAAGCACCGTTGTGACCTTACCACAGCCCATTGAGGCCCAGGCTGTCATGATCTCTGCTTCCAAAAGGTCAGGGTTTTCCCAACTCCCTTGGAAGCAGATCCATAACCCAGGTTCCGAGTGCCAACCAGTCCCAATTGGGACCTTTTGGACCCAGTCCTGGCGCCAGTGGCACCAGGCTCATAAATATGCCCAGTCCCAGCGCTGGAAGCGCCGGGCTCATAATGCTTGGGTGGATTTACCTGCAGCAGACCATGCTGCTTACTTGCCTGCCAGTTGAGCCTCTGATCCTCTTCTGTTTGGAACTACTTTTCCTGTTGGGTGGGGCAGGAGCCACTCCCTAGATTCAGAACACTGGAACTCTTCTGGAAAGCAGGAACTCTTTTCTTACCTAGGCGTGGCTGTGGAAGGAGACACCTAAGCACTACCGGAGGCTATTTAAACCACACCCGGTGGATGAATCTTGCTTTGCGTTATTCTGCAACCTCTGCAGCAGAACGCTCATCGTGTCTTCTGCATCTGATCCTGGGCCTAAGGAAAAAGGCTTACCATCCTGAATCCAGTCTTCAGCAACACCTATAAAGACAAGAAAGAACAGGTTAGCATTACGGTCTTCAGTGACAGCTCTTCACTTACCTGGTCCATCGGCTGTCACCAACGCCTCGCGCTGCATTCCGGCATCTGAAAGACAAAGGCTTACCTACTGTTCGTGCGCTCCGGAGGTCTTCACACTGCATTCCGGCATCTGAAAGACAAAAGCTTACCAACTCTTCGCACGCTCCGGAGGCCTTCGGCGCTGCATCCCGCATCTGAAAGACAAAACAAGGTGCGTTTAAAGACATTGGGAAACTTTAATACTCACGTGCCATTACTCCTTTCCACATCTAACCCAGTGGGTATTCCAGCACCCTGCAGCCGCTCCGAACTTGTACCTGCAAAATAAAAAGACAGTTAGAGCGCATCGTGAAGCAGGCAACAAGCGCTTACTTACGTGCTTCCAGGCGCTTTATTCATCACACGGGCTCCATCTTCAACTCACTTCAGCCCGTCATCCGCCATCGCCGGAACCCTGCAAAACAAGAAACATCATTACTAAAGACTTTAAAGACATTAGAATTACTCGAAACTTACAGTTCGTGCAGTCAAGAGGCCTGCTCCCCTTATCCAGTGAAGAAACTGGTTACAGCACCCTGCCCCGAGGCAGATGGAGAGCACGGCGTTCACTTACCTAAGGTGAGAGCGTTAACCTTTGGGGTTCTACAGGAGAAGAGAAAGGGAAGAAGAGAGAGACATTCAATAACCCAGTTCCTTAATCCCATATTTTCTATCTGCAGACATCTTACCCTTCAAGTCAGACATACAGTGCACAGAGGTCCAGCCCAAAGAGCCAGCCGTGTGTTACACATCACCTTTGGAGATACGGTGTACGCCCAGTCAAGACCGGCGCCTCTACGGGAATCAGGTGAGCGTTACAGAACGCAAAGCCTACCACAAAACTCCCGTCCAGGCGCTATGGAAACCTCGGATACCGACCAGCTAGCCCAGTTACTTGGGGAACTAAGGGCAGAAGTGCATGCAGCCCGTCAGGAAACGAACGCTCTAAGAAGGGAACTGATTATTTCCAAGGAGCGAACAGATGTTCTTGCTAGACAATTGCTACAGTCACAAGCCGGACAGACCCCGTTACCCGCATCTGGGGGAAATCTTCCTTCTACATCCTCTATGAATCCAGTGCAGATCAACCTACCTGGGAATGTACCTCTGGCTCCGCCCGAACGATTTTCTGGTGACCCAAAGAGGTTTGCAGTATTTATCAATCAGTGCCGGTTGCATTTCTTATGCCGGCTAGCAGCCTTTCCAACTGATCAAGCTAAAGTAGCTTTCGTGCTTTCGTACCTTAGTGGCAATGCGGCAGACTGGTCGATCCCTCTAGTAAATCAAGATGATCCGGTCCTCCATGATTTTCAAGCTTTTGGGCTCAGTACGGAAAAACTGTTCGCAAGACATTCACAGGGGCAGGCCTTGGACAATGAGCTTCTTTCGTTGCAACAAGGTAATCAAGACCTTTTGGCTTATATTGCGTCTTTCAACAGACTGATAGTGGAAACTCAATGGCCTGAGGACAAAAGGATTACGCTGTTTTATAGAGGTCTACGTGGAGAGCTCAAAGATGTGTTAGCCCACGTAGTGAATCCCCCACAAGATTGTTCGGACTATATAGACTTAGTCGTTCAAATAGATCACAGACTGCAGAACAGGAAGGCCGATCGTTCCAAGTTTGATGCTCGAGTATTTTCCAAACCGCCAACTCCTTCCAAAGGAGTAGACTCCGGGGAACCCATGCAAATAGGGGGTCTGAAAGGTCCTCTAACACAAAAGGAGCGGGAAAGGAGAAAACAGTTGCAATTATGCCTCTATTGCAGAAACTCAGGGCACTTTTTTCGAGACTGTCCGGTGAAACCTGCCAAGAAGGCAGTAGGAGCTGCAGTTACCAAAGTTACAAACTCTGAGCAGGGAAACGACCTCGCCCGACAAGAATAGAGGTCCTCTTGCCGAGCGTGAAAACCAGTTCCGTGACCTCGCATTTCGTGATACCTATGGTCCTCATTAGCCCTGATAATCCGGATCGATTACATGCAATTGAAGCTTACGTCGACAGCGGTGCCATCGGCAATTATGTGGATCATGAAATGGTTTTGAGGATGAATCTAACTCTTTGTCCCAAGGCTGTAAAGGACGTCATTACTACGGTGGATGGTACGGAGATAGCCTCCGGGCCAGTAACGCATACCACTCAAGAGGTGACGCTAGTAAGTCAAGATGGACACCATGAGAAGATTGTGTTCGATGTGATCAAGGCCCCTCAGTTTCAGATTATTCTAGGAATACCTTGGTTAGAGAAACACAATCCTCTGATCGATTGGCGAGCAAGAACGGTCCAGTTTCCAGAATGTGTCTCTACTTGTCACCCTCCACCTGGTGTTGCACTGGCAGCAATTTCTTCAGAGACTCCCCAGTTACCTCCCGAATACCTAGAATACCAAGATGTTTTCCGGAAGGATCAGGCTAACTCACTACCTCCTCATAGGTCTTATGACTGCCAGATAGACCTGATACCTGGATCTACTCCTCCTTGTAGTAGAATTTATGCCCTCACCGAGCCTGAGAACCTTCACCTTCGACAATACCTGGATCAATACCTGGCAAATGGGTTTATTCGTCCTTCCAAGTCCCCTGCTTCTTCAGCTTTGTTCTTCGTTCCAAAAAGGAAGGAGACCTTAGAACTTGTATAGATTATCGCTCCCTGAACCAGATCACCGTTAAGAATAGATATCCGTTACCTTTGATCCCTGAACTCCTGGACCAAGTCAGAAAAGCATGCATATATACAAAGCTGGATCTTAGAGGAGCTTACCACTTGGTACGAGTAAAAGAGGGCGATGGAAGACGGCCTTCCGCACCAAGTATGGACTATTTGAATATCAGGTCATGCCCTTCGGACTTTGCAATGCCCCGGCCGCCTTTCAATATTTTATGAACGATGTCCTCAGAGAGCTCATAGATGTGTGTGTTGTTGTTTACATTGACGACATCCTCGTTTATTCTTCATCGGAATCTGAACATCGGAAACACGTGAAAATGGTCCTCGAAAGATTGCGTCAACACAAACTTTTCGCTAAGTTGGAAAAATGTGTTTTCAACGTGACTGAAGTTGAATTCTTGGGATTCATATTATCACCTGGCGGAGTGCGTATGGATTCAAAGAAGGTCGATGCAGTTCTCAAATGGCCATCACCATCCTCCGTAAAAGGTGTGCAAAGCATGTTAGGCTTCGCTAACTTTTATCGCAGGTTTATCCCCGAATTCTCTCGAATAGTCCAGCCCATCACTGCCTTGTTAAAGAAAAACAAACGTTTTGAATGGTCTACCGAGGCGGAACAAGCTTTCCAGGATTTGAAGACTAAATTTATCTCTGCACCAATCTTAAAACACCCTCGCCCCGAACTCCCCTACATCGTGGAAACTGATGCTTCAAGCCTTGCCATGGGGGCAGTTCTATCACAAAAGGACCCGGTAACCAATCAGTTGCATCCCGTGGCATTTTGGTCCCGCAAATTCTCGCCTCCTGAAATCAATTACACGATTACTGACAAGGAACTTCTGGCTATCAAGTCTGCCTTTAAGGCTTGGCGGCATTATCTGCTGGGGGCCCGACACACCGTTACTGTGATTACGGATCACCGAAACCTGCAATATTTGAAAACCGCAAAAGCCCAATCCTCTAGACAACTCCGTTGGGCATTATTCTTTGCCGAGTTTGACTTCATAATTACCTATCGACCTGGTACAAAGAACGTTAAGCTGACGCCCTTTCTCGGATGGGAGTGGAAGAACACTTGATCAACCCTAAACCTGTACCAATCATTCCCGAACAAAGAATTCTGGGTGTAATCGCCACAGAATCCATAGAGGAAGTTAAGGATAAGGCCAGGCAACTTGTAACTCCAGAAGACATACAGAATTGGCATCTGCAGGGAAAGGACTTTGCAGTAAAGGACAATTTATTGTATTTCCAAGAACGATTATACCTACCCAGCACAGATTTACAGAAAAAAGTAATCTCCTGTTATCACGATTCTTTAATGGAAGGACATCCCGGTATGGCCAAGACCTCAGAAAAGATCAAGTGCTACTTCTGGTGGCCGTCTTGGAAAAAAGATATCAGAGACTTTATAATGTCCTGTGGAGTATGCGCCCAAAACAAGAGTCAAAAGGAAAGACCAGCAGGCCTCTTACGCCCTATTGACATCCCACCTCGCCCTTGGCATACGCTTTCTATGGACTTCATCACCGATCTACCTCCATGCTCCGGATACAATACGATTCTAGTAATCGTGGACTTATTCTCCAAGATGGCGCATTTCATTCCGCTCAAAGGCTTGCCAACAGCAGCAACTCTGGCCTGAGAATTTCTCGAAAACATCGTCCGACTGCACGGTTTTCCTTAGGTTCTAATTACGGATCGAGGTAGTCAATCTATTTCTCATTTTTGGCGAAGTTGCTGTCGGTCGGCTCAAATTGATGTGAGACTATCGACCAGTCACCACCCTCAGACCGACGGACAAACCGAGAGGACCAATCAAACTCTGGAACAGTATTTACGCTGCATGCTGCAACAAACTGAAAAAACTTGGAAAGACATCCTTTGGATAGCCGAATATGCCTACAATAACTCTGTCCATTCGGGAACTGGGAAAACCCCGTTTTTTCTTTTGTACGGCAGTCACCCTCGAACCTCGGAGTTGGATCCCCTCCAAGATCTTGAAACACCAGCAGTAGACTACCTGCATTCTACAATCACCCAAGCCTTTAAGGAAGCTGTTTCTCACCTTCAAAGGGCTAAAGAACAATACAAGAAAGGAGCAGATCAACATCGGAAGGAAGCCCCTCAATATCAAGTAGGGGATCAAGTCTGGTTATCCACCAAATATCTACCTCTAAAAGGGCCACGCACATTCAACCCAAGATACCTTGGTCCCTATTCCATCACTACCATAGTAAACCCAGTAGCGGTCAAGTTGGACTTGCCCCCGCACATGAAGATACATCCGGTCTTCCACGTCTCTCTATTAAAACCCGTGCAACCTCAAACCCGACTAACTAAATCTCCAAAACCTATCCTAGTTGATGGAGAACTCGAGTTTGAAGTCAAAAGCATTCTGGACTCCAAGATCTCCAAATCCAAACTATTTTACCTAATTGACTGGAAAGGCTACGGCCCCCAAGAGAGATCCTGGGAACCTGCTGAATATGTCCACGCTCCTCGCCTAATCAAAAGATTTCACCGAACATTTCCTGACAAGCCAAAACCCCCGGAGAAGCCCGGTTTGGGAGTGGCCTTGAGGGGGGGTACTGTCATGATCTCTGCTTCCAAAAGGTCAGGGTTTTTCAAACTCCCTTGGAAGCAGATCCATAACCCAGGTTCCGAGTGCCAACCAGTCCCAATTGGGACCTTTTGGACCCAGTCCTGGCGCCAGTGGCACCAGGCTCATAAATATGCCCAGTCCCAGCGCTGGAAGCGCCGGGCTCATAATGCTTGGGTGGACTTACCTGCAGCAGACCATGCTGCTTACTTGCCTGCCAGTTGAGCCTCTGATCCTCTTCTGTTTGGAACTACTTTTCCTGTTGGGTGGGGCAGGAGCCACTCCCTAGATTCAGAACACTGGAACTCTTCTGGGAAGCAGGAACTCTTTTCTTACCTAGGCGTGGCTGTGGAAGGAGACACCTAAGCACTACAGGAGGCTATTTAAACCACACCCGATGGATGAATCTTGCTTTGCGTTATTCTGCATCCTCTGCAGCAGAACGCTCATCGTGTCTTCTGCATCTGATCCTGGGCCTAAGGAAAAAGGCTTACCATCCTGAATCCAGTCTTCAGCAACACCTATAAAGACAAGAAAGAACAGGTTAGCATTACGGTCTTCAGTGACAGCTCTTCACTTACCTGGTCCATCGGCTGTCACCAACGCCTCGCGCTGCATTCCGGCATCTGAAAGACAAAGGCTTACCTACTCTTCGTGCGCTCCGGAGGTCTTCACACTGCATTCCGGCATCTGAAAGACAAAAGCTTACCAACTCTTCGCACGCTCCGGAGGCATTCGGCGCTGCATCCCGCATCTGAAAGACAAAACAAGGTGCGTTTAAAGACATTGGGGAACTTTAATACTCACGTGCCATTACTCCTTTCCACATCTAACCCAGTGGGTATTTCCGGCACCCTGCAGCCGCTCCGAACTTGTACCTGCGAAATAAAAAGACAGTTAGAGCGCATCGTGAAGCAGGCAACAAGCGCTTACTTACGTGCTTCCAGGCGCTTTATTCATCACACGGGCTCCATCTTCAACTCACTTCAGCCCGTCATCCGCCATCGCCGGAACCCTGCAAAACAAGAAACATCATTACTAAAGACTTTAAAGACATTAGAATTACTCGAAACTTACAGTTTGTGCAGTAAACGACGGACAGCAGTCCTCTGAAGTCAAGAGGCCTGCTCCCCTTATCCAGTGAAGAAACTGGTTACAGCACCCTGCCCCGAGGCAGTTGGAGAGCACGGCGTTCACTTACCTAAGGTGAGAGCGTTAACCTTTGGGGTTCTACAGGAGAAGAGAAAGGGAAGAAGAGAGAGACATTCAATAACCCAGTTCCTTAATCCCATATTTTCTATCTGCAGACATCTTACCCTTCAAGTCAGACATACAGTGCACAGAGGTCCAGCCCAAAGAGCCAGCCGTGTGTTACACATCACCTTTGCAGATACGGTGTACGCCCAGTCAAGACCGGCGCCTCTACAAGAATCAGGTGAGCGTTACACAGGCTCAGCCTAGCAGCACAGCCCTGTCTCCGCCTCCTGCGGCACCCCAGCCTGCAGCTCTCCAAAATATGCCGCCTGCAGACACTACAGACCCACAGGCCACAGCGGACCAGGCAAACGCGGATGAGGATGAGTAACCAGGACACCTCTTCCTCCAAGTGGGCTTTCCATGACAGACTGCCCAGTCTGCCGGAATACCTGGCCATTCCTAAGCCAAAGAAGGAGCAGCCAGAAGCAGGGGGTCATCCACCAGATCAGGTATCCAACTCCAAAAGTATTTTACGCAACCAACAATCGGCTGGATGCAAAATACGAGGCAGAGGACGAACTCCTCCTCCTGTCGGTGCACCCGCAGCTGCATTCATCGGTCGTTGCGGCTGTGTCAGTGTACACAAAACCTCAGACACCCACCACATCCGCATACACTTCTGCCCCCTTAGGCAAGGAAGAAAAGGTCCTGGAGGCCTATGGGTAAAAGGGCATTGGACAGGGACAATCATGGTCAGACAGGGGTTGTACCTTTGTCAGGTTTAGAGGTTTCCAAGACCGCCGTATAGACAGCCTGACAGGTGCCACTCTCCACCTGCGGCTAGCCAATGCAGGCGACATAATAGCTGCTGCAAATCAGAGACTATGGAGGGAGATTGCCAAATTTCTATCTGACCTGCCAGTTCACAGGCAGGCTAGTTTCAAGAGTGGTCTGGCAGAGGCCAACATGGTGGCACAAGACTATATGGAGTCCTCGGTGGCTCATATTGATAGAGCAGGTAGGGCCATCTGTGTGGCTACAGACATGAAGCGGACTGCATGGCTTAAGGCCACCAGGTTCAATCCAGATGTGCAATATCGCATCCTCAACCTCCCATTTGAAGGAGGGATCTTGTTCCACCCTTCCACCGATGAAGAGTTGGACAAGAAAAAGAACAGCTAAATCACTGGCTATACTTGCTAAGCCAGTATCTAAGAGCTTTGGACAGAGACAATCGCAGTCGGACAGGGTTCATACTTTTGGCGGGTTTAGAGGTTTCCAAGACCGCCGTACTAGACAGCCTGACGAGGTCCCCCAGCCAACACCGGCGCAAACAGCAGAAACCAACACACAAGGTCTTCTTCAAATCCCCCTCCCAGGCACTAGCCTCCGAGGGGAAGAAGCAATGAAGGGGTCATCAAGATCTACAGTTCTCCGGTGGGGGGGCAGGCTTGCTCTCCACATCCAGTCCTGGCGGACACAGCAGTAGAGGAAGTCCCTCCCTTGCAGAGAGGCTCTATGTTTTACTCTTTTGTCTTTGCAATACAGAAGAAAAACCAGGCTGGACTGCGAGTGGTCCTAGATCTGTCCATTTCAAATCTTTACTTACCCCTCCAAAAGTTCAAGATGGTTATGCCTGCTATGATAGCAGCGTGTCTGTGGGGAAGACAGGACGTGCTCCCTAGATCTGAAGGATGCATACCTTCACGTCGTAATATGGCAGCCTCACTGCTCCTTTCTGAGGTTTTGGGTCATGGGCTTGCACTTCCAATACAAGGTCCTCCCGTTTGGGCTCAAATCGAGCCCTAAGGGTGTTTACAAGATTAATGAATGCAGTGGCGGCACTACTCGGGTCAGAGGGCCACCATGTGTACCCATACCTCGACTGGTTGGTTTAAGCGGAATCGCCAGTGGATGTCGAGAATACAGCATCCAGACTTATGCATACTCTCTACGAACTGGGGTACTCCATCGACTTCAAGAAGTGTCAGCTCCAGTCCTACACAGTCCTTCATCTTTTTGGGTCTCAAATGGGATACGAAAGCACAGATGATATTCCCCACCGCAGACAAGGTTTTTTTTTTCAAAATATATATTTTATTCAATATTAATCAATAACAGAAACAAAACAGAAAAGGAGGAAAACAAATCAAACAATAGACAACAGAATTAGCACAGGATTGTGATGACACAGTGGAAGAATGGATATTAAAAGGTGAAATTTAGTATGCAACTCATTCCTAGCGATATTCTGATAGGGAGGCTATAGTGGAGGGGGATGTTTCTGAATTGGGCCGAGCTATAGCCATGCAGAGTTCAGTTCAACCAGCGGACACTGGGCGGTTTCAGTGTGAGGGCAGGGTAACGATCCGCATAGTCTATAAATGGGGCCCAAGTGTTCAGGAAGGGATTGAGGTTGCCCAGGCGGGATGCAGTGACTCTTTCTGCAACAATAATGTCCCAACAATTAGCCCACCAGAGTGGGATGGAGGGGCCCTCGTGGTGCTTCCAGAGACGGACGAGGGCGATCTTGGCCGCCAATAGTAGATGGGTGCAGAGGCGGGCTGCGTTTCCTGACATTGGCAGGTCCCCTTCCCCCGAATCGCCTAGTAAAATGATTACATGGTCCCATGGGATGTTGAGGCCTGTTATTGCTCAGATATGCGTCAGAACCCCCTTCCAATAATGCGCCGCTTTTGGGCAGTCCCATAGGAGATGGAAAAGCGACCCCTCTTGCTCACATCCCCTCCAGCAGTTCGGTGAGGGCCGCACACCCGCTTTATACAGTTGGGACGGTGTAATATAGTACCTAAAGCATACTTTATATCCTCCTTCCCTATTAGTAACGCACTGGGTGCTCCTGTGAAGTCTTGTCCAAATTTTGTCCCAGGCTTCAGGGTCCAGGGGGCGCCCAAGATCGCGCTTCCAGTTCAGCATGTACTTTTCCTTTGATTCAGGGTTGTTTTTTTCTAGGAGTTTATAGAGGGTAGAGATCTTACCACTTGGACGGGATGCCGTTAGTGATAGTTCAAGGGGTGTTAAGTCCCTTGAGCCTTGTTCTCTGACGGAGCGCTGCGAGATCCAGTGCCTAATTTGAGTATACCGGAATCGTTCCTCCTCTGTGATGTTGAACTTCGCTTTACAGTCCTCAAAGGAGAGCGGCTGGCCTTCATTTAAAAAGTCTGAGATTCTGTGGAGGCCGCCCTCTGACCAATTGGCGAAGCTTCGGCGGCAAAGGCCGGGGGAGAAGCCTGGATTGCTCCAGATCGGGGTCAGTGGACCCAACAAGCTTTTGATTCCCCACTTTGTTTGCAGCTTTCCAATTGTCCACTGTATTGCAGGTTGCTGGAAGCAGAGATATTGTGGGCGGGGTATTCCGGGACTGGATGTGGGGCAGGTCTGATAAGGGTGACGTGCACCATGCTTCTTCAAGTTGCAGCCAGGCTGGGTGATCCCCTGAGCAAGTCCACGTGAAGGTGTGCGCGAGTTGAGCTGCGCGCCGATATCTAGCGATGTCCGGGGCCCCTAGACCTCCGAGTGGTCGGCTGCGGGTCATGATTTTCCTGGCAATGCGGGGTCTTTTGCCTCCCCAGATGAATTTCATAATATCGCGCTGCAAGGCTACAAGATCCGTTTCCGGGATATGAGTTGGGAGCGCGTGGCAGTGATAAAGCACTCTGGGGAGCAGGTTCATTTTTACCGCAGCAACCCGACCTAGCCACGAGATCTCCTGTTTGTCCCATCGTTTCAGGTCTGAGCGTAGCGTTTTAAATAACTGAGGGAAGTTGTGTTTGTAGATTAACGGGCTGGATTTGGGGATGTGAACGCCCAGGTACTCCAATGAGGTGTGGGCCCACAGGATCGGCAGATCGGGACCAAGAGTATTTTCCTGGTGCCTTGGGAGGTTGATTGGGAGGACGGAGGATTTATCATAGTTCACCCTGAACCCGGAACATGCGCCAAATGCTTCTAATTCTTAGAGTAGAGGTTGCAACGAGCTGGTTGGATCGGTGACTGTGAGAAGTAAATCGTCGCCGTAGAGCGCCACTTTATGTTCAGTCCCGCCCACCGTGACCCCTTTAATATTGGGATTGAGGCGGATTCTCACGGCGAATGGCTCCATCGATAAGGCAAACGCCAAGGGAGATAGCGGACACCCCTGGCGGGTCCCTCTGGATATAGAGATACTTGTCGATTTCCTCCTATTGCCTCGGAGTTGCGTTGATGGATGTGCGTAGCATGCCATTAGCCAGGTTGTAAAGTTGTGACCAAGGCCCATGTGAGAGAGAGAGTGTTCCGAATGAAGTCCCAGTTCACTAGACCAAACGCCTTATGTGCGTCGAGGGAAATTACTAGGAGCGGAAATTTCATTCTGTTCGCGGACTCGATTATGTTGAGTGTGCGCCTCATATTATCATGAGTCCCTCTGCCAGGAATAAAGCCTGTTTGATCTTTGTGAATTAGCTCGGGGAAAATCCTGGCTAATTTGGCTGCTAGAACCTTGGAGTAGATTTTTCCATCGGTGTTCATTAGGGCAATTGGTCTATACGAGGCTGCTTGCTCAGGGTCCTTTCCCGGCTTCTGCAGTAGGATGGTAGTTAATTCGGCCATGGAGTGTGTTACCTGTTTTGTAGATAGAAATTAGTTGAATAGTACTGCTAATTGTGGGGTCAGGATGTGAGCAAATGATTTATAAAACTTAGGCGTGAGCCCATCCGGGCCTGGGGCGGTGTTTTTAAGTTATTTGATGGCTTCTAGAATTTCCTCTGAGGATATTGGGGCTTCCAGGGAGTCTAAGGGGGAAGAGATCGTGGGGGCGTGAAAGGATTCCAGATAGCGCTGCTGTTGGGCTCTATCCTCCTGAGATGTGGGTGGTCCTTGCATGACCGCTTTATGGTGGTCCAGTAGGGTTTCGATTATGTCTGGGGTAGTAAATTTGCTTATTCCATCTGGGCCTTTAAGGCTAACTATATTGTTTCTGGTGTGGGTTTTCCGCAATTTGTAGGCTAGTAACCGGTTCGCCTTATTACTTTTGTGATAGTAAAATTGTTTCGTATATGCCAGAGCCTTCGCTGTGCGGTCGGCCCAGTGCATCTCTAGAGCCCTTTTTGCCTTTTTTAGCTCCCTGTCCGCCTTTCTAGAGTATTTGGTCTTGAGGTCATTTTCTAGTGAGGATAGTTTGTGTGAGGATTTTGGAGACTCGGAATTGCTCGGAGGCTGCACTAATTAATACTCCCCTTATGACTGGTTTCATGGCCTCCCATAGCAGACCAATTGGGGTTTCGGGGTTCTGATTTTCCTTGAAATAGTTGATCAATGCTTCTTCTGCCTCGCCCCTGATCGCCTGATCTAATAATAAGGTGTCGTTAAGTTTCCAGAACCTAGGAGGGGGATCGGGGCCTCCCTAGATAGAGAGGTCTGCCGAGACGGGCACGTGGTCGGACACCATTCTAGTGTGGATTTTGAGATTACTAAAGCATGGGAATAAGGTGCTGGTGGCAAGAAGTACATCAATTCGGGAGTGACCTCCGTGTGCGTTTGAAAAGAAAGTGTAATCGTGAGTGTCGGGGTTGGCTACCCTCTATGTCAACCATGCCCGACTCTTTAAGAAGTCTGGCAAATGCAAGGGCTCGGGAGAAGTCAGGGAGGGATGGGGGAAGTAACTTGTCCTTCGTGGGGTCGGGGACTAAGTTAAAGTCCCCCCCCCGACTAGGAGATACCCTGTGGTGAAGGTTAGTAGCGGAGGGAGTAGCGCATCGATAAATTTGTCCTGATTTGCATTCGGGGCATAGATCCCCGCAATTGTGATTGGCTGTTCTGCAATGAGGCCTTGGATAAAAAGGTATCTGCCCGATGGGTCCTTTTTGACTGTGGGGTTGGATAGAGGGAATTTGTCACTTAGTAGGATCGCCACCCCCCGTTTCTTCTCACCACTAGAGGCAAAGAAGCCCTGTTTAAAGCGCTTGAACTTGATTCGGTGTTCGTCAGCTGGCAAGAGATGAGTCTCCTGGAGAATAACTATATCCCCATTTAAAGCCGCCAGCCTGTGCTCCACCGATTTGCGCTTCCTGGGGGAGTTAAGGCCTTGGACATTCCAAGTCAGGATGCAAATCTCCCTAGCGTTATTCGGGCCTAATAGTTCTGGGTGTAAAGCATGTGTTGCTTGAGTGATTTATGCAAGGGCTGCAAGGCTTTGGAGTCTTCCTAAGGGAGCATGTTGGAGTGCTATAATTACTGATGTCTACGAAAAGAACAATAACTGTTAACTGGGGTTTCAGGGGGTTTAAACCGTTCTCAAGTCTCAAAACTGCCTTCATTCCCCCCAAAACTATGAGAATGAGACCATAAAGCTCATTCGTGGGGTTACTGGTGGACCCCCTCGTCGGGGAGTTGCATCCCGCTAGATGAACAGAAAACCGCCCAGGGCATGGGGAGGTAAGCCAAGCGCTGTGTAGAAACAGGGGCCTGGGGTTGAGCGCCAGAATGTGAGTCCGATGGTGTTCCCCGGGGATTGACCTAGTACCCTCCGTGTGAGATGAGGGGAGGATGGAGAACAGAGAGGTTGGAGGCGCACTGGGCCGCCGGGCAGAGAGAGACATTGGTCTGGCGAGCCGGCCACAGGGAGATATGTGAGGGCTTCTGATCAGTCCAGATTGCGTTGCCTTCGGGGGCCCAGCGATTGGATGAGGGCGAGCCGGGTTGGGATTGAGAGCAGGTTGCATGGTCAGAGTCCTCATTTGCTGATCCTATTTCCAGAAATTGGTCTGCCTCTTTGGGGCTCAGGATTTGCTTGTGCACCCCCTCCCATTCGAAGCACAAAGATGTGGGGTGACCCCATCTGTATTGTATTTTCCTTTCTTGAAGCCATTCCGTGAGGTTACGAAGGGCTTTCCTTTTCTGGAGGGTTATGCTTGCAAGGTCTTGGAACAGTGCGATGTTTGCGCCTCTGCAGGCGATTTGTTTTCGAAGACCTGGCCTCTCATTATTTCCTCTTTAACCCTGAAAAAATTATTCCGGGCGAGTACATCCGGTGGAGAGGAAGAGGCTTGCCTAGGCGCTGTGCGGTGGACTCTGTCGATTTCCAGCAGGGTGCTGTCGGGAAGAGTTATAATGAATCTGAGTAGGTCATTAACAAAGCTCTCGAGATCTGCGTTGGTGATCGAAGTGGGGATTCCGGGGATGCAAATATTATTGCGCCGAGAGCGATTCTCACTGTCCTCCTGCGTATTCTCGAGTGCGTCGCATCTGGCGTCTAAGTTTGCTATTCTATTCAAGCCGCACTCCAGTTCAAAGGTGTTATCACATAGGCCATCATCCACCTCCTCGGTGCGCTTCTCCACTTCTTCCACTCTTTTGTCTAGAGATGCGATCTTTTTGGTGACCTCCTCCGTGCCTTTATGGATCTCCTTGGTGAGGGCTGCTAGGAGGTCTTTTAAGTCTCTTTTGGTAGAGAAATGCTCGACCTGCGGGGGCTCCGGTGAGGGGAGGGCATTGGGAGTTGCTGTGGTGGTAGGGTCGGTTTTGCTCGCCTTGTTTTGTCCTGGGTTGGACATCATTGCTGCGATATCTGCTTGTTTCGCGGCTTTCCCACTCTTCGCCATGGTTTTGTCGTGTGGTGGGGGCAGATGAGGGGCGACTGCTGTAGTATTGATTAGTAAATTATGCAAGGATGCCAGGTATAGCCCAGCGGAGCAAGGTTGGTGCCAGGGAGGAATGGCAAGCTCCACCTCATAGAAGGTCGGGTCAGCCAGTGCGGGCGAAGAGGACGAGCATAGGATGGCTTTGTGGGCTGCTCAGCGGCCCGCCAATCTTTGCGGCGCTAATGGGAGGACCCGGGAGGTCAGGATTCGCTGGTGAGGAAGAGAAGTGATTGGCGTGATAGATGGAGTCAAGACCCCGCAGAAATCCGGCTAGAGGCGGAGGCTAGAGGCGGAGGGGGATCAGCAGGTTAGGAACAGGGCTGCAGAGCAAGGAGTGGATATGATCCAGGCGAGCTTTAGATTGTCTATCGGAGGATGAGAAGATAGCTATGCCAGGCGCTTCCCTATGGATCTCCAAAATAGAGTAGGGTGCGCAAGTGCTGCTGTCCCTGGCTACAAGGGGATGTTGATGTTGGCTTATGAGTTCGCAGGCGAGGGTACTGCCTTGGGTGTTACTATTCCCCCAGGAGTAGGTTTAGGCTCCAGGTGGGCCCCAGCTCCTGCACTGACCCTGGGGACCACTGCGGTGGTGGGCGGAGGGCGCCAACGGAGGCATGCGAGTGCAGAAGGAGGCAGGGGGTAGTAGGGCCGTCTCAGTGCCAGGCAACCCACGTGTAGGCGAGCTCCCGGGCCGATGAATCCCAGACCGCGCAAGCCGGGTCTAGGCGTGTAGGGAAATGCTGGTGGGTGTTCTCCAGGCCTGCACTAGAATGTGTGCAGAAGCTGGAGGCGCAGCGCCGGGTGCGCTCACCGCAAGAGCTCAGGGCTGCTGTGCTGCTGCGCCTCAGGTCCTGATGGATGTCTCCTGGGGTCCGCAGGTTGTGGACGAGATTCTCCTGGTCCCCCGCTTGTGGGGATGGATGTCTGCGAGCTCTTAGGTCCCCGGGCTGCGCTGGGTTCTAGTGATGTGGAGCAGAGGCGCACCCCTCCCTCACCGGGGCCTCAATGCTGCGTGGGTCCGCAGGCCAGCGTTGCATCCGGGCCACAGCTGAGACCCTGGCCGAAGGGTCCCCCAATCCTTTCCAGAAGCCCCAACGCGGTGTACGGTGTGCATTGGGGAGCCGCTGCTGCGTCCGGCTGGGTGAAGATGTGGGGAGCCAGAGCGGGACCCGGCGCCTCCCGCTTCGTGGGCAGGGGACACCGCGGGTGTGCTTCGGGAGCTCTCCTGGTGGGTCCCGGCCTCAGGGATCCTTGGGTGGGCTGAACTGTGCGTTCAGATGCAGTCTCCGGGGCCGGCTCTGTGTTCGTTGGGGAGCTGCCGCCGCATCTGGTTGGATGGGTCTGGCTGGGTGAAGATGTGGGGGGCCGGAGCGTGACCCAGCGCCTCCTGCTTTGCGGGCAGGGGGCCCTGTGGGTGTGCGTCGGGAGCTCTCCTGGTGGGTCCCGGCCTCAGGATCCTTGTTCGTTGGGGAGCCGCCACCGCGTCTGGCTGGGTGGGTCTGGCTGGGTGAAGATGTGGGGAGCCGGAGCGGGACCCAGCGCCTCCCGCTTTGTGGGCAGGGGGCACCGCGGGTGTGCGTCTGGAGCTCTCCTGGTGGGTCCCAGCCTCAGGGATCCTTGGGCGGGCTGAGCTGTGCGTTCAGTCTCCGGGGCCGGCTCGGTGTTCTGTGGCGATGGCTCAGGCGAGGGGCGGTGCGCCCGCTTTCGGCCTCGGCTGTGTGCGGTGGCTGCAAGCTCGCAGGTTCCCCCTCAGTAGTGCCGGCACGGGATCTCCAGCTGCTGCGGTGACAGGCTCCGCTCGGGGTTCACACGCTGGTGCTGCACAATGGGGGTCGGATCCGAGGCCCCTCATTGCCCATGGATGGTTGGTGTTGCTGGCGTTAATGGAGGTTTGCCCCTCCCCCAATTCGTCTGCTATCACTGGGGAGCCTGATCGCCATTTTGGCTTTCTCCCTTCTGATCTGTTGGGGAGAGTGCGGGGTTCTCACGGCCGCAGGGCTGCTCCATGCCGTCTCCAACCCTGCTCATCAGAAGCATCAGGCATTCATGGTGCAGTTGAGCAAAAGGGCGGCTCGGCGACAGCTTTAATCTGCGGGAAATTCACTCCGTCGACGGGGCTTTCCAGGAGCACTTAAGGAGCCATGCCGTACGGTCGGCTCCCGGCCACGCCCCCAGGTCGGCAACTTTTGCATGGTGGTACCAGCACCTGCTGGGGATTATGGCAGCATGCCTCCTGGCAGTGCCTCACACTAGACTCAAAATGAGGAGGGTGCAGTTGCACTTTTCAGACTCATGGAACCAGGAATCTGGTTCTCAGGCAGCACTTATCATGATCCCAACGCATCTACCCTAGAACCTGCGATGGTGGCAGATGGACACCAATCTTATGGCTGGGACAGCTCTACCTTCATGTACTACCTAAACAAACAGGGGGGCACCAGGTCACCGCCCCTGTGCAGGCTCACCATCGAAATATGGAATGGGCCGTAGCCAACCACAATTTGACTCCCTGTGATCCACCTTCCGGGGGAGTTCAACCTAGAGTTGTACAGACTCCACAGACTGGGGGTCGACAACTACGAGTGGCAGCTGAATGAGGGGGTGTTGAGGGAGACCTTCAGCAGGCGGGGCAACCCCACATAGACCTATTTGCCACCAAGCACAACAGGAGTTGTCAACAGTTTGCGTCCTGGTTGGGACAGGGCAAGGGCTCGTTGGGGGATGCCCTGCAGCTTCAGTGGGTTGGGATGTGTGCTTATGCGTTCCCACCAACGCCGCTGATTCACATGATCATCTGCAAGGCCAGAGAGGCATAGCAACTGCGCCTCATTTTGAAAGCACCACAGTCTAAGAACTCTTGTGACTGTCAAATCAACCACCGGTTCCCCTCCCAGTGGGGGCGGATCTGCTCTTATCTCAGCAGGGGTGGACGGTTCTGCACCTCTCTGGAGAAATTAGCCCTAGCAGCGTGGTTCCTGAGCACATAACGCTGTAGTACCTTCACTTGCCTCAGGACAACCTGGCGATCATCCAGAAGACAAGAAGCACTTCCACTAGGAAACAATACAGGAGCAAATGGATGCGGATCTGCCTCTGGGCCAAAGCTAGGGGTGTAGATCCATTGTTCTGCACCCTCAATCAGGTGCTTTACTTCTCAGGACACCTGGCACTGTCGAGGGTTCCAGTTGACACATGCTGTACCTACCTGGCGGCCATAGGGGCATACAGAAATTCCGGCAATAACGTTTTCTCCACTTCCAACCCTATGGTCAAAAGGCATCTGGCTGGTTTAACCAGGTTGTACCCACCTGTCTGATGCCCTCACCCGGTATGGGACCTCAACGTGATTCTGGGTGCCATGGCGCATAAACCATGCAATCCCATGGCATCTGTAGACATGAGACTGGTCATGATCAAGACCGCACTCCTGGTGGGCCTTACCTAAGTGTGCAGGGTCAGCGAATTTCAGGCCCTTGTGGCATCAGAACCATATACTACTTTCAATCGGACAAGGTTGTGCTCCAGACATAGCCTTAATTTCTCCCAAAAGTGGTGTCGTCATTTCTTCTCAACGAAGAAATGGTCCTTCCAACTTGCTTTCCGAATCTGAAATAAGAGGCAGAAAAGGTGTTGCACTGTCTCAACGTCAGGAGATCTCTGAAATTCTGCATGGACAGGACGAAGGGCTTCTGTAGGTTTGATGCCTTGTTTGTAACTGTCAGCAGTTTAAAACCAGGCTGCCAGGCTTCAAACGCCTCGGTAGCTACGTGGATTGTAACTACCATCCAAGAAGCCTACAAGGGACAGCATATGAAGATACCAGCAAACATGCACGCTCATGCAGTCAGAGCCAAGGCAACAGTGGTAGCCTTCCAAAGGCACGTGCCATGACAATCAATCATCGGGGCAGTCACTTGGGCTACCCCCTCAGCTTTCTGCAAGCATTATTGCTTGGACGCCAGTGCTAGATCAGATGAATCCTTTGGCTAAGCGGTCCTAAAAAACTTGTTTTCTTAGGGATTGAAACATCTTTCCTCACAGGGACTTCAATCATTGATAATTGCCCATACAGTAGTGACTAACGTACTCCTAGTTCATAGTCCCCTTTCCTCCATATGTCCTACCATCCCCCCTTAATAAGCAACATTGTTAGGCAAGTGTAATAAAGCCAACGAGTCAAAGGGTACTGAGGTGTAGTGCCAGTGGACGGAGTCAAGGGAGAGCATGTTCCCAGGATCGCGCTCCCACACGAAACTAAATTTAAAGGGGAAAGATGTTTTTTCTGGTGAAAAAGATTCTGTTCCCCTCCCAGTAGGGAGAAGGGTCTTTCCACTTCCGACCCTCAGGAGATGCTTTGCCTTCTATCCTCGCATTCCTGCCCGCCTTGCTTCTTTCCGCTGCACTGCTGACTTGCTTGCGGCTCCTCCTTGGTGGGCTGAACTCTCTCTCCTGTTTTCCCTCTTCTATTTTGAATGTGACAGGCCAATAGGAATTCTTGACCCATTAGAATGTTCACTAGAGGTTCCAAGAATGCTCTTCATGCTTGTGTATTACCTCCCCGTCTCAGTACCTGTCTTATAGTGTTCCGTTGGGTAGACTATTTATACTATACTTCTCCCTCGGGTTGACTAGATTCTTCCTCGTCTCGGTACTTAGTATTTTACTACATGACACATGTACATGGAGTTACAAGTCAAGGGTGGGGTAGGTGAGGGGGATTTGAGTCGAGAATACTTCATTCTCCCTGTTCGCTAATGGGGAACATGCTTGTCGAGCTACATTTTCAATAACAATACCATGTGTAATCCATCTAAGGCCTTAGGTTTTAAGACATGTGTGGATTGCGCCTGACTGATGTCGGTCTCGGATCTGCCTATACTGCTCGGGCTAGGAGCATGACACCCAGGACTGAGGGTCATGCCAGTCCATGCACCCAAAGGACCTACGAGAAAGGGCGGTGAAGATTTTCACTATCTTACACCAAGCAAAGGGTGAGGCTCTGCAATCTAGGTCAAGTCACTAGGCACGGATCAGTGCTCCAAAGATCGGTCGGCTATGCGCAAGTAGAAGGAGAAGAGAAGGAAGAAGGATCAGAAGAGGTCCTGCTCTCCAACTGGGTCTTCGCACCAGAATCCGTCTTCTTCAAAGAAGAAGAGCCACTGCTCCAGTTGTTCGCCTGAGTGGCCAAAAGGGGTACATTTTCCAACCCAGTCCTCCACTCCAGAGGAATGGGAGAACATCCGCTGGAAGATGCTAGACATCGTCACCCAGGTGCTGGTGGCTCCGGCCATTGGTGTCTGTGGCACAGGGAACCGTGCTGCACTGGCCCACCTAGTCTGTTGCTACCAGCAAGGCACCCTCAAGGGGTAATCCCAGCACGCCCATGGGCCAAAAAGAAGTCATAACTCAGCACTCACTGGCTCCGCCTGTGGGCGTCGATGCCCCGATGCTGTGGACACCACAGTTCCGTAGGGATATGCCCCACTCCCTATGGATGCTTTTAAGTCAGACATTACATTTATGACAATGAGGGTGACCTGATCCCTTTGAGGCTGGAACCTCTGGGCTCTAGGAAAGTGAGGGAATGCTACGGAGAAGGCGATAATGCACTGGCACTGGCAGAGGACATGCAGGGAGCAAGCAGCCTTGGCACCTCCCTGGAAATTGATTTCTTGCTGGCTCCCACCTGCATTCCAGCACTTGATGGCAAAGTGGCTGGTATTTTGGGATAGTCTGCTGGATCTAGATCCAGGGTGCAACATGAGCTCTGTGACTTTCTGGATGAGGCGCCCAAAAAGGAGGCGCTCCTGCCCTTCAATGTGGTGGTGGAAGTATCTGTGGCGGCAGCGTGGGAAAAGCCTGCCTGTTCCGGCTGTGGAACATTTTCTCTCCTCCATGCTTCACCTGAGAGCTTGGTACTCCAGTCCGACACAACTAGCCTAAAAACATCTACCTTCCCGTCACTTTCACCGGACAGGTAGAGTAAGAGGTTGGACGACTGGGGCAAGAAAGTGTTCGCGTCCAGCAGTGTGGCACTGCGGGCCATGAATGCTTCATTCGCCATTGCAAAGTTTTCCTTCGTCCTTTGGACAGCAGTAGCCAATGCAGCTGAGCACAAACCCGAAGGGGATATGAGGAACGGATTCCAGTCCCTGGTTTCTGATGTCAGGGAGGCGACATGCCAAATGCTGCAATCAGGGCTGGGCACTGTGTGGGAAGGGCCATGGCCACCATCATGGTAGTCCGGGGCCACTCCTGGCTAAGGACGTCAGGATTTCCGGCAGATGTCCAAGTCACATTGTTGGACATGCCATTCGACAGCAATAACCTTTTTGGAGCCAAGGCCGACGACACCCTCCAGAAGGTTCAGTCTTCAAAGGTGATGGGTAAGTCCTTGGGGCTCACCGTTCAACAGCCCCCGCATAACCTCTGTCACAGGGCGTGGTTTTTCGTGCCTTTGCCCTGGGAGGCCGAGGTCAATCTGCCCCGGTAAGAGGCAGAAGCTTCCTCAGGGGTAGGAAAATGCGTGCCCAGGGGGGGTGGCATGGCTCCGGCCTCTGCCCCTGATGTGCCCCAAGGCACCAAATCTCATTGATGTGTTTTATCACTTGTGTCCAGTGGGGTGGGAGGCTTTCCTTGTTCAGAGACCTCGCCTGACGCGTGGGCCTTGCAGGTCATCTGGCAGGATTATTGCCTCCCGTTTCACCAGCAACCCCCAGACCACTGCCCCCTTGGCTCCAGACCTCCTCTTCCTGACCTAAGTGGTTCCACGTTCAAAACGAGGAAGGGGTTAGTACTCTACCTATTTTCTGGTGCCAAAGAAGGACGGAATCTTGCGCCCCATTTTGGATCTGTGACTGCTAAACTTGTTCTTACTCGAGGACCAGTTCAAGATGGATCCTGCAAGCCCTCGATCTGCAGAACTGGTTGGTTTCCTTGGATTGCTACTAACATTTGCTGATTCATCTAAAGCACAGGAAGTACCTGATTTTCATATTATTATATGTTATAATTGTTCTTTTATAACACCCTTAATACTTCCTAGCCCAAGACCGGGATTCAAACCTGTGTTGCTATTCTTTGTCTTGCTTCCAAGACAAACGCATTGCCCCTGAGCTATCCTCCCGGCCATAGTGGGCCAACAACTTTACCAGTTAAAGGTCCTGCTGTTTGTTCTTCCATAGTGCCTAGGGGTTTCACCACGCAGGAGAGGCGGCATCAATGTCAGAACATATACTCTACACATGACCAGTTTGGGCTTTTCGTTGAACTTAAAAAGAAAGTCTCAGGTTCTGCCGTCCCAGTCTCTCCAATTCATCGGGGCAGTCTTGAACAATCGCCTAGGCAGAGCTTTCCCGCCAGAGGATTGAGTGGCGAACATCTTTCAGATGGTCAATGTCCTTCAATCACAGGAACATGTCTGGGCCTTGGCTTTCCTGCACCTTCTGGGCCTCATGGCCTCCTGGATCCTTGTGGTGCCGGAGGCTAAACTGTGCTTGAGATTGCGTCAGCGGCTTCTCCGTTGCTAATGGTCACACTTCCAGGTGCACATGTCGGACCTTCTACAGGTTTTGAACCAGGTTTTCAAGCGGTGGGCTGTACGTTCAACTTGCTTAGAGGTGTATTAATACTCCTACGTTGGCCCCAGGTGACGATGGTCACAGACGCATCTGACTGGCTTGGGGGCTCTCCTTTCAGACCTGATAGTGAGTGGACTGTGCCCTCCTGCAGAGACGCAGGAACACATCAACTTGCTGTAGTTGAAGGGTGATCATGCTGGCTGTTGTTGCTTTTCTCCCCTCTGTGAAACGCAAGGCTGTGCTGATTCTGACAACAACACAGTGACCATGCACTAGCCCAACGAACAAGGTTGCATGGAAGCAAATGAGACTGTGGTTCTGTGCTTTGGAAAAGTGTCTCTCTGACGGCAGCTCATCTGACCGGATGAGAGAATTTCACAGTAGATACCTTGAACAGACAGACTTCGATCGCCGACAAGTGGGAGCTCTGTCAGACAGTTCTGGAGCTGATCATCTACTTTTGGGGAACTCCTCAAGTGGGCCTCTTTGCTTCCAGTGCCAACACAAAGCACAAGTTGTTCTGCTTCGGGGGAATTTCCTTGGCCGGTATCTTTGGGGGATGCACTGACGGTCGAGTGAACTTTCAACCTCCTTTATACGTTCCGCCGATCCCGGTCATTCTGCTGGTTCTCAGGAGATTGTGGTGGCACTCTGTTTAAAGTTGTACCCATGCTCATCCCCATTTTGATAAAATCGCCCTTTTCCTTGTTTTTCAACATTCATTTGAAACACCCCTTTTTCCCCAAAATCAAGGAGTCTGTAAACAATTACAACACCCTAATGCTTGAAAATGTCTTACCTGCACAAGACAACTAGACATCTCTTTGTATTGTCCTACTTGTATTCGTATCACAGAATTGTTTCATTGTTTCCAGCATCTTCTGAATACAATGTACAAGTGTACGTGCATTAGACTGTTTTGGGCTTATGTGATACAGGCATTTACTGTGGAGAATGAGGGGCTTTAGACGGCTAATGCCCCTTTCCCAATGAGCTGTGACTTGTCAGGGAGAGGGGCTCTTCGCACCCTCCATTTCTCACTGGTGTCTGCCCCAGCACAATAATAAAAGATAAGCCATCAAAGAAACCGACTTGGGGAATGACCCGTGGCCTGCAAAGCCCTACTATGGCTTTTACCATCACTTTACTTCAAGGCCCTGCTTAGTGCCAACCTGAAGTATGCACAAAAAAGAATAAAACCCTTTTGTTAGGTTTTCAAGGAGTCAGACCTCCGTGTGTACACTTTAAAAAAGCACACTTTTCTGTGTTTTTGGGGACAAGGATGCGTACCACAGAGCATTTGAAGTGCCATCACAGGTGGTTACCATCCTGCTATTTCAGTGGTCAAGAGGTACCCAGAACAGGGCTTCTTTTTTACAATCCCTACTTTCATGCAGTTCGTGCAGGGTTGTGGAACCAGTTTCCTCCCCGTCAATTTGGGGTTCCGGTGTGGGATTTTAATTTAGTTTTAACATTTCTGATGGGCGCCCCGTTTGAGCGCCTTCATTCATGTTTTTTGTGGTTGCCATCACTTCCTGCTTCAGCGGAGCTCTCAGCTGTTGCTTGAAGGGTCTGGTAGAGCTTGTTCAATTAGTAGACGATGGGAAAGGATCTTATTCCTGTTACTTCCTTCTCTGATGATATAATACTGCCACCATTCTCAAAAAATTGATGGGCCTAGCGCTCAAGTCACTGCTCAGCTTCATGAATGCCTCCCTCACAGAAGGGCCATTCCCAGACACCCTCAAAACTGGTCTCGTACAACCTCTTTTAAAAATAAAACAGATGCTCTACCATGTTAGGCAGAATCCTGTGCAGTGCCCTTAGGGACCACTACACACAATTAAGACTACAAGTGGTAATACAAGTTAACCTTTGGTACAAGCCTGTACTACACTGTTATAGTGGTAGCAGTAGCAGAGCAGCCAGACTTATCTCAAGAGTAAATGAGCAGTAGTAGAGATTACACAAAGGACCGCAATTACTGTGACTAAACCAAACACTGACTGAAGGTTTCAGGTAAACAAATAATTTTTAAACCATTTGTTATAAAACACAACACTTCTATAAATTCAAAACCACACGTAAAATACACCACACACAACCAATTCCACTTGCTTCAGTAAATTCAACGTGAGTACATTAGGATTTTACAGACCGGTGTTGCGATACTAACGCGTACCCGCGGATTGAAATGCTCACGAAGTTAAAACACACTTTGTACTTAAGAATTTCAAACAAGGGAAAGGTGAAAAAATCATAGGCAATGCTTTTTTTCAAGGCAAGGAGACTCGAGAACTTATTCAAAGATACAGATTAAAGTCAATAGGCCTGCGCCAGTGTCAATGGAGCAGATGCTCAGTTGCCGAGGATCACACGTTGAACAGTTTGAGATTCAAGATGCCAAGAGTTCATAAAGATTGTCAAATGGAGGGAAGAAAGAGCAAATCTTCGTGGAGGAAAAGGGTTCACCCCAATTCCGGCTGGTCAGGCGGAGAGAATGACCAAGTGTGCACAGTACCTTATTCCGTTGGAGAAAAGCTGGTGCCACAGCAGTTGTTCCTGGTAGTTCCAGCAGACTCACGGTTCCTGCGGCTTCAACGATTAATAAAAGGTGCGTTCCTTTAAATCAGGAGGGGGCCCTTCTGATGGCTATCCGGACCACTACAGCACAGCAGTGATTTCGACCCAGGAGAGGATTCTCTGACTGAAGAAAAGACGCGCTGGTTGATCCCACCAGGCTCAAAGGAAGAAGACTCCGGACTGGATCTTCTATTAGTCGTCGAAGGGGTAGATAGCTCAGGACTGCAGCAGGGCTTCACCGTGACTCGGGGTTGCAGCAGCCATCTTCTTCTCCGCTTCTCTTCGGTTCCTTGTAGTCCCAGAGGCGACTCTGCCTTCTAGCTCAAGAGTCCTGCCTTTTATGCCACTATCCCCCATTCACACAGCCTGGCTGTCAATCACTCAGTAGGGGGGTTGTGCAGCCCAGACAACCACCTCAGCCAATCAATACAAAGTGCGACTTGGGTCTCCAAGGAGACACTGTGCCGGGGTTGACTACACCCCGCCCTCACATTCAGCCCACCTAGACACCCAGACACCAAAGGAGGGCTTCTGGTCAGAAGCCCGCCAAAGGTCGGCGAACAAAGGAGGCAAACCTGGTTTGCCGCGCAAAGAAGGACCCGAGAAGGATGTTACCAAAAAGAAATGGCGATTAAACCCAACCAAAGCCGAAATAAAAAGTATTTGGGCTAGCAGGTTTAAAGTTCGAGGCTACTAAAATAGCCTCAAACAATACCACGTTATGTAATATAATCACGGTAGGAAAATTAGGGTAGATACCAGTGCCACCAGCCAAGTCTTAAGGTTAAGGGAGCGAAACAGTGCTCCAAGAGGTACAGATAAAAAGGGCTAAGAATTAACCCTTTCCAATACTCCATATAAGATGGGGTGTACTGGATCTGTGGTTAAATGACTATGTAAAGTTAATGGGAACTTGACACTTTTCTGGGGGACAGTAGTCAGCCCCAGAAATGGAGTCGGTGGGAAGTCAAAACGACAACACTGTGTCACTGCACTGAAGGTCCTGTGTAATACACAAAAGAGTGGGTTACTGAAGTGGTGCACTCCAGAGTCCACAATTATAAAAACAGATGAAATACACATGGCAAAACACAGGTAAGAGTGGGGGAAAAGCTCACACGCTTACCAAGTGGAAAAAATAGACTCCAGAAATCCAGCAAAGCTGCTGAGGGACTCACTAGGTAAGGGAAATTAGCCATAGAATGAGAATTTTCCCTAACATACCCAGACGTCCTGGTCAACTACCGGCCCATTGCGAACTTCCTGTTTATTGGCAAACTCTTGGAAAAAGTAGCCGCTACTAAACTTTTTACCAGGATCAATCAACATCACCTCCAAAATGACTATCCCATCCCAAGTGTAGCTACAAAACGGCCACCATGCAGGTGGTGGATGATACCCTCCAAATCATGAATAAGGGAGACCTGTGCCCCCTTGACCTCTCGGCTGCATTTGACACAGTTGAGCACAGTCGTCCTCTCCCTCAAGATGGGATTCTCTGGCACTATCCTGAATTGGTGTACATCCTACCTCTCGGGCAAACACCAGAGCGTCTAGATGAACATGTTGCGGTTTGTCAACTCATAAGGATATATGATGGGTTATTTATAACGCGCTTAATACCCAGAAGTTTCTAAGCGCTGACCGAGGGATCGAACTGGTGTTACTCCGTCGTCTTGCTTCTAAGGCGAGCACGTTGCTGCTGAGCTATACTCCCGAGACTAGTATCCTGTAGAGCCCCTCAAAGCTCCATCTTCTCCCTAATCCTTTTTAACCTTTACATGGAGCCTCTGTCTACACTCCTCAAAGACCCCATTATAGCCATTCACCAATACACGGACACTACTCAGTTGTACATGACAATAAAAAAACCAACAGGACCTCAGTCGTCTCAGCAATTACCTACCCAGCATCCATTCCTGGATGTCGGCTGCCTACCTCAAACTTAACCTAGCCAAGACTCAATTCGTCCTCATCGGTCTCCCAGCTAAACAACAATGGCTCCATGATATGCACCTAAAAGGATTTAATCCACAACTAAAAATACTTATGCTTCATCACTGACTGACAGCAGCTTGTCCTTCCAGAAGCACATACCCAGCAAAGTCCAAACAACCCAGACACAAATCTCCACCCTTTGAAAAATCAAACCCTTCATCACTGCGCAGGCCTTTGAGGCTATAGTACAGGCCCTTGTGGTCTCTCACAACGATGGTGGAAATGCCCTCGTGACAGGGCTCCCAGCTGCTCAGTTGGATCTCCTAAAAGCAGTGCCCAATGCTGCATCATCTCATATTACGGGTGATTGAAAACTTGACCTAATCACCCCCGTTCTACGCAAACTATATTGGCTTCCTCTTCAGGCCAGGATACTGTTCAAGACTGCATGTACCTAAGCAGGGCTGGACTTCCCCACCAGGACATTCCCTGATAGGCCTCTGGGCATAGGGCCTCTTTGGCACGGAAGGATACGTGCGTCTCGTGAATTCGCCATGGTGGTTTTGCATGAATTGGCTGCCTGCCACCACCGACGGCACGCTCACGGCTGAAGCTGGCGCTGCCTGTGCATTTTTTTTTTTCTTTTTTCTTTCCAGGGCTGGGAATGGGGTTTCTTTCCAGGTTAGGTTGCATTTTCGGAGCTTCGTTGAACTGGCATCCTAGAGGTGAGGTATGGCCCATAACGTTATTTGCTGATAGGGGATTGGGGAAGAGTTTAGTTGGGCCTAGGGGCAGGCTGGGGGAAGTGGTCCATGGTGAATAAATAGGGACTGTGGAGGGGGGAGCATAGAAACAGGGGATCTAGCACCTGGGTAGAGGGTGAGCATTCTAAAAGTAGGGCCAGTGTCTTGCCAGTCATGTAGGGTACCAGCAGTGTTTGTTTCTGCACAGTGGTATGCGGCCTGTGTTGGAAGACTCTCTGGCAGTGTCAGTCCCATGGAGCAAGGCCCGGTCAGTGATATGGGACTCTAACACTGTGGGTATGCTCTCTGCAGTGTCCTATGTGCAGTGCTCCATTGGTCTTAGAGACACCCTCACTGTGCCCAGCAGTATCCTGTTGCCTTGGCTGCGTTAGGCCTCTAGCAGTGTGGCCTTCATAGGCTAGTTCACTTTCAGTGCTTCAGGACTGAAGCAGTTTGAGCTTCCTCTAAGTGTCCTATCTGTGCTTCAGGACTCGTGCAGTGTGAAGCATTTCTGGGAGTGCTCTGTCTGTGTCATAGGACTAGCAGTGTGAGCTTCACAGTGCTTCCCTGACAGTACTATAGGACGCTGGCACACTGTGATTTCTCACAGCAGTGACCCATCTATGCTACGGACAGCATCAGTGTGTGTTTCAGCCAGCAGTGTCCTGTCATCGACGAGAAACTAGGCAGTGTGAGATTAATTCTAGCATTACCCTTTTGGCCCGGCAGTGTCCTACATGTGCTTCAGGGCTCGTGCAGTGTGAAGACTCTCCGTAAATGCCGTAGGACTGGCAGTGTCAGCATCACGGAGCTCCCCTGACATGACTATAGTACTCTGGCGCAGTGTGATTTTTTTTTTTTCCAGCAGTGCCCACTCTATGCTATGGACAGCATCAGTGAGTTTCTGCAAGCAGTGTCCCGTCATATATGTGAAGCCTGGCAGTACGAGTTTCATTTTAGCATTACCCTATAGGCGCAGCAGTGTCCACTTCCTCCACCGGTGCCTTATAGCCCCAGCAGTGCTTATATTGACAAGCTCCAATGTTAACCTTTGTCCACATCCTGTCTGCATTTTTGTGCCTGCTGCCAAAAAACGATGTAAAAACTAAGCATGTATGCTCCTCCCACTCCCCACCCTCACTCCTTCGCCTTTTTAGGCGCCTTTTTCATGCATTACCAAATTCCGTTCCTGAAACTAAAGCAAATGTGTCTTTCCCTGTGCTGTAGCTACCCACTACACAGGATAACAGGCCGGGTGGTTACGGGGGACAGGGAATGCATTCCTGGGACACACAGAGCAGGTTATTTGGGTGCGGGCAGCAGGGTTCTGTGGCGTGTTGCTGCGACAATAAAGCAAATGCAAGCAGCTGCCTAGGGCGCCATAAACAGACGGGCAACCTGAGAAGCCATTGACTCTAAAATATAAGAGCTGACCCTATTTTAAGGTTGGGGGCACCAGCATAGCGCTTTGCATGGGGCAGCATAATCCCGGAGCATACTTCTTTGCACCTGCCACAGTCAGGAATATTGGGGTAGGTGATGTTACCTTGCTCTGTTGAGGGTTGAGGTTGGGGGCAGCAGATGTTTCCCTGAAGCACGGGTTCGGTAGTTAGTGCAGTAGATGGGTTTTTGCATTGGTGTTAGGTTTCTATGCCAAAATATGGGTTCCTGAGGCATACCTCGCGGTCATTTGGCAGGTGTCATCCCCATGGGCTCCTTGCAAGCCTCGTGCACTTCCAGACTAATGAGATCTCACCCACTAAAACACCCGATTGCACTTGCGTTGCTGCTTCAACAGGACGAGAAGTGGGGTTTGTTGTGGGACGGATCATTGGCGTGGATTTGCGGGATAGGGGTGGTTTATGGGGCACAGGAGTTTCCTAAATCAAGGGATCTGAAGTGGGTGCAGGGGACACAGAATCCGAGGAGGGTTCTGGGAAGGCCCTGCTCCTGGAGGAAACCTTCCTAGGACTAGGTACCTAGTGATGGGATCCTGCACACGGTATGGGTTGTTTAGGTAGATAATTACTGCCTGGGGCAGGAGCTGGCTTCAGGGGGCTCACACGCTGTGCTCGCTCCGTTGGCGAAATATGGGGCCACTTTGAACAAATTTCCAGGGCCACTTTTGGTTCCCAGTCCAGCCCTGTATTGGGCAGAATCCTGTGCAGTGCCCTTAGGGACCACTACACACAATTAAGATTACAGGTGGCAATACGAGTTTTACCTTTGGTACAAGCCTGTACTACTATGTTAAAGTGGTAGCAGTAGTGGAGCAGCCAGGCTTATCTCAAGAGTATATGAGCAGTAGCAGATATTACACAAAGGGACCACAATTACTGGGACTCAAGCAAACACTGACTCAAGGTTTCAGGGAGAAAAATATATAAGTACATTTATTTTTAGACCATTTGTTATAAACACAACACTTCTATTTTTCAAAACCGCACGTAAAATATGCTACAACCAACCAATTCACTTTGGTACACTCTAACTCGAGGTAAGTATCCTGTGTTTGAACGGACCGGTGTTGCAAAACAAAAGACGTTACATGAAATACTCTTGCGATCATTTTTTGACAGTAATGACAGTTCGGTCTTACTAAAGAAACGCATATCCGTGGCAAGAATTGTTACTGGGGCAAAAACACACTTAACACCTGGGTTAACCAGAGAGAGTTTGGGGCAAAAATCACAGGCAATTCTTTTGTCAAGGCAGACAGAATCAGAGAACACTCATAGACAGAAATTCAAGAGTCAGTAGGCCAGAGCCAGTGTCAAGTGGAACCGGGTTCCTGTTGTCGAGGATCACACAGTCGGATAGTTCTAGATTCAACGTTGCCAGGAGTACTTGGATATTGTCAACAGAGGAAGCAAAAATTATAAGAAGGAGGGAAGACGAGGGAAAACCATGGAGATGAAGAAAAGGGATTTACCCTAGTTCCTCAAGCAGAACCCAGGACCTTATTCAATGGAGAAGCTGGTGCCCTGGCAGTTGTTCCTGTTGGTTTCCTGCAGACCCACGGTTCCAGGAGCTTTGGTGCGAAGGGGGACGCCTGGAGGGGTTTGCACCACACAGTGATGAATAAAAGGTGCGCTCCTTAAAAAACAGGAGAGGCTCTTCAGATGGCTATCTGGACCACTACAGCAGTGTGCAGCGATTTCGACCAAGAAGAGGATCCTCTGGCTGCAGAAGATGAGCTGGATAACCCCACCAAGCTCAAGGGAAGAGGACTCGGACTGGATCTTCTCTGGTCATCGAAGGGTAGATAGCTCAGGACTCTGCAGCAGGGCTTCACCGGAACGGGATAGTTGCAGCAGCCATCTTCTTCTCCGCTTCTCTTCGGTTCCTTGTAGTTCCAGTGGCGACTCTGACTTCTAGCCCAAGAGACCTGCCTTTTATGCGATGCGAAAATCCCCCATTCACACAGCCTGGCTGTCAATCACGCAGCAGGGGGGGTTGTCCGGCCCGGACAACCACCTCAGCCAGTCATGGCAAAGTGCGACTTGGGTTTCCTAGGATACCCTGTGCAGGGGGTGACTACACCCCTCCCTCACAATCAGCCCACCTAGACACCCAGGCACCTGGAGGAGGGCTTCTGAGCAGAAGCCCGCCAAAAGACGGTGAACAAAGAAGGCAAACCTGGTTTGCTGTGCAAAATAAAACACAAGAAGGACTTTAACAAAAAGAAATGGCGAATAAACCTGACCGGAGCCAAAAGAAAAAGTATTTGGTCAAGCGGGTTTAAGTTCGAGGCGAATATAATAGCCTAAAACAATACCACGTTTATCTAATATAATCGCAGCAGAAAAGTTAGGGTAGATACCACTGCCACCAGCCAAGTCTAAATGTTAAGAGCGAAACAATGCTCTAAGAGGTACAGATACAAAGGGATACGAAGTAACCCTTTCCAGTACTCCATGGAAGATGGAGTATACTGGATCTGTGGTAAATTTAATGGCAACTTTACCCTTTTCTGGGGGACTGTAGTTGGCCCCAGAAATGGAGCCGGTGGGAAGTCTAAAAGACAACCCTGTGTCACTGCACTGAAGGTGCTGTGTAACACACAAAAGAAGGGGACTACTGAAGTGGTGTACTTCAGACTCCACAATCATAAAAACAGGTACAAGACACATGGCAAAACGTGGGTAAGAGTGGGGGAAAAGCTCACACTCTTACCAAGTGAAAAAAAAAAAATTCCAGCAAAGCTGCTGGGGGACTCACTAGGTGAGGGAAATTTGACATAAAAGGAGAATTCTCCCTAACACCCTGCAGCTAAGCACAACATATCTGGTAGCACACGTTCCTTGCACAGCATATCGGCAAATCATGGCAAATCACAACTAGTCCACAAAGCGAGGTCCTGCAAACAATCCTCCTCTTGTTACGCACTCACCATATGGAACTTGATCCCAGTATTAACTCTGAATGCCCCCACAATTCTTCAGTTTCGCAAATCTCTCAAAACACGGCTTTTTCAACAGCTCCTGTCCATGGACTAATTAATGTCAATGGACGCACAGAACACCACTCACAGTACTGTGTTCCTGTGATGCCAGCAGGGCCGGCCCTAGCGGCAGCAGCGGCCTAGGCAAATTGGTGCCCCTCCCCCGTGCGCCCCTGGGCAACAGGGGATGGGGCAGCAGGAGCCACCACATTTTTTTTTCTACTTCCACTGGAATAGGACGCTCATGCATGTTTATGCATGAGCGACGTATTCCATTGAAAACCGCCTTGTGGTAATCATGTGAATAGGGTGCTGATGATTTGCATCAGCACCCTATTGTTATTAAATGCGCCCCATCACCGTGGGCGCATTTAATAACAAAGGGGCGCCTGCCGCACCTTCTCCCACTACGCCAGCTCGGCAGAGCCCTTGAAAGACTCCTCTGAGCTGGCGTGGTGGGGGGGCTAATGGCGCCCTGGGGGGGCATGGAGCCCCGGGCGGACACCTGGCCTGCCCTCCCCCTAAGGCCGTCTCTGGATGCCAGCACACACACACTGGCTACCGAAACCTTGTACAGCGCTCCACTGCTCTGGTCTGCACTTCAAACAATAACATTTAAAAAATAAAAATAGTGTTTGGGGGTTGATCAATCTGTGCATTCTTTCAGGCCGATTAATGGAATTAATGTGCGCCGAAAATCTCCTCGCAAGCGTGCGAATCGCAGCGCAAGTGCGAAAATCGCAGCGCAAGTGTGCGAAAGCCACGCACATCGATTCATGGAAGTCTGTGCGCGTGTAAATCCTGGGATGTGCGCTAAAATCCTCACATCATCAAACGGCGTGCACAGCTAAAGCGCACATAGCGCGGCGCACACAACAAAAGTGGGCGGAACACGCGGAATGGGGAACAATGCGTGAAAATGTGGGCGTTACGGGGGGAAGTAAGGAGTCAAATGCACGGAACGCCCACACGTGCGCCTACAACACGTATTCATGGAATCGAACAGGGGAAATGCGTGTGCCAAAAAAGACGTGCTAATCCGGAAACACGTACGCCAGCAGGAAGCAGGCGTACGCGACCCTGCGCAGCATAAAAGTGCACGCAAACAACAAACGAGCTCAGACGCTACAATGAATATACCGTTCCTTGCAGCAGTGGTCGTGGGATACCGCAGGAGGAGGAGGATAGTCCGGCCCAGAATTTTTACACCCAGGACCAGCCTTTTTGGGATGCCTGATGACCAGGTGTGTGGGAGGTACAGGTTTCCACCTCACATAATACTCGACCTGGTGAGTGAGTGGGAGGAGGACCTCACATCTCCCACCCTCTGCTCTCAAGCACTGAGCCCCTTGGAAAAGGTGCTCGATGTACTGCACTTCTTGGCCACTGATTCATTTCAGCGGACAAGTGCCATAGTGGCGGGGTGTCACAGGCCCCGCAATCACGCTGCCTACACCAGGTGTTGGCCATCATGATTGCACGCTCTTCAGTCCGCGGGCACATATACCTGCCCAGAACACCTGCAGAAAGGCAGGCTGCCGTCCAGGATTTTTACAGGGTGGCACACTTCCCCCAAAGTGCTATGTGCCATTGATTGCACCCATGTGGCTCTATGTCCTCCCAGGGCAACTGAGCACATCTATAGAAACCGCAAGCACTGGCATTCCATCAACGTGCAGGTAGTATGTGATGCCAAGGGAATCATCACCTCAGTATATGCTAACTATCCAGGGTCCACCCATGACAGTTTCATTTACAGAATGTCACCCCTAAACCGGGACATAGAAGCTGGGCGGCATGGCGATACATGGCTGCTTGGTGAGTATAAATTCCTCTGCACATGCATGCATGTCAGATACTGAGTAATGTCACAACCTCACTAATGATACCCATCATCACCTCCCCAGGGGACAGTGCCTACCCTCTGAGCACCCACATGATGACGCCAGTTCGGAACCCCACCACACCACCCGAGGTAAAATACAACACAGCCCATATTGCAACCCGGGGCATAGTGGAGCGCACATTCGGAGTGGTCGAGTCCCGCTTTCGCTCCCTTGACCGCTCTGGTGGGCAGCTGCTATACGCGCCCCCAGTAGTGTGCAGGATCATAGTGGCAGCATGTGTCCTGCACAACGTTGCAACCCACCGGGGCCTGCCGGTGGACATGGGGGTGCCCCCACATCCCCAACCACATGCACGGCCGCTGGGCATGGGAGGGGAAAGGGCACGTGGTGAGGCAGCCCGTACACAGCTGGTGGCTAATTACTTCACTTAAAATCACGCCACTGTGGAGTGCACACAGCCCTGGCACATACCAGCTGACAATCAATGATGATGACATAAGGGACAGTCAACTGTCACAACCATACCAGCCTGAGATTTGTCACCTGGAAGTGTTGCATTGTGTGCATTCCTACCTACCGAAAGACAACCAATGCTGTGTCACAAAAAGACACACATTTATGCTGCATGAATGACTACCCCCTTGCAAAATACAACATGAACATAGCACCATGTCACCCAACCCCTCCCCGTCTCCGCTACCCAACACACCATGGCATGTCATGCAATGTGAAAGAAAACAAAGGAATGCACAACACATGACACAAGTGTCACAAAGTGCACTGTCCCAAATGGAAACAGGCCACAGACAATATGCTCCCAGTAATCAATAACAAACAGCACACATGACCAAATACTCACCACAATACAGCAACACAGGATGAAACATTGCCAAAATATGACCGTACAAAATCAAAGTAGTGCAAGTCTTACAACCTGAATAAGCCAGCACATCGACCCCTTCCAACTGCAGAGTGTTCCTGTCAGGCAAATGTGTCAGTGTACTGCATACAACATGAACTGCATCTGCAAAGGAGACGGCCTTGTGAAGACATGAAGAAGGTACCTGTGAATAAGGAGGAAGACATGGATGCACAAGCACATATCAATACACCATGCAGTGTTCAATACAACAACAATCCCCACTAGGGATGTACACACAGTTTTGACTACAGACTGCCCACACAGCTCATGGGAGCCCAATGTCACTGTGTAAGTCACTGTCACTTGGTCACACCCTTTGCAAGCCCATGGTAAGGGGAAGCAGGAGGGGTGTGTATGTCAGGAACCCAAGCATCTAACCCAAACACAGGACAAGCCTGCATGTGCCCAGCTGGAATACACAGTGGATGCCCACGGGAGTCACACAAGTTAACACACTGTAAAAAAAAAAATAATCAAAAATGGCCATGTGGGAGGAAGGGGGGGTGGCCACCCAGGAGGTTCGAGGACAGGGTGCACACCAACACCCACCTGCGTGGATGTTGCGAAAAAAAAAAATACCTCCATGGGCTCCTGGCCTGCACGGCTAAGCCAATGTGGGAGTACTGCTGTCGCTCTCTTCACCCTCTGCTGCTGCATTAGGAGGTGGTGGTGCTATGGGAGACAACCCACGCAAAGCCCTGGTATGGTCCTCCATGGCAGCAAGCATGCGGGTGTTGAAGGTCTGATTCTGGAGGATGATTAGTATGGAGATCCCCATGCAGCACCTCACGGGTTTCCTGCATTTCTGCACGCATGGCCTCACTTGATGCCCGGATCTCCTCCCGAGTTGCCTGCAGCTCAGCTGAGAGCGAACGTGTGAGTTGCTCCAGCTGCTGTTCTGACCTTAAATTTCGGGAAGCCTCAAGTTCACTTAGTCTTCCTGAGGAACTGGAGTTCTAACCTCAGGGCTTCCCTGTGGCACTGTGACTCTACAGAAATGGCTTCCCGCAGAGTCTCCAGTGCCGCCCGTCGGTCCCTGTTGGACGCCAACATGTCTTCCCTGTGTGATTGGCAAATGGAGTCTGTTGCTTGCTGTTTTTGCTCCATCTGCCTTTCAGGGGGGAGAATGGAAGTGGCCACCCTCTCCATTGCCTGAGCCATCATTTCAGCCGATGCTCCCTGTTGTGCTGCTATACTGTACATGGAGTTTTCCCATACAGTATTGCCTGGTGGCGTACGGCCACCGTGTCTGCGGGCACTACACCTGTTTGGGGCAAGGCGATCTGCACCTTGCTGTGCTGGCACTGCCTGAGGCTGCAGGACTGCATTTCCCCTCTGATCTGCTGGCCCACGAACAGGATCAGATGTTGTGGATTGTGACCCTGCATCCGTAACCACCAAAGGTGGACTTACCAACACTGACATCCCCATAGAGTGTTCTACCCCTGATGCAGGTGGGTTGGACAGAACAGAATCCCTGCCAGAAAACACTCACCTTCGACAGCACATAAGTCTCATCATCCGATTCAGCACCTGAATCATAGAGGTCTGGGGAGGTGCAACCAGAGACACCCCTGGACAGTATGGTCTGCAGTAAGATTGGGTTTTCACCCACCACCACGTCCTCCACTGGTACCTGGTCGTGGCTGAGATTCATCCTGGGTCTGCACCATCTCCTCCACCTCAACAGCATCAAGTGCGTCATCACCTGCAAAAACATGAAAGACAACAAATGGAAACAGGCATGAGCACCATAGCACACACATAGGCCTGCCAAGCTAGAGATCCAGTACATGAATTACACATGTCCCACATGACTATAACCCTGGCATGCATGCATGCATGCACTGTCAATGAGTTGGAAGGGGAGGCAAAAGCAGACAGTGAGGACACCAAGATGGAAAGGCAACACATTTGCTGCATGCTGGGTAGCACTGGCATCAAACATTAGCCTGTGAGTGGCATGTCCAATACACATACATGACACATGCCAGCACATAGATGCCATGTAGCATAGCCAAGGTACATTTGACAAGTACACCCTTATGTCAGTGAATGAGTACTGTCACCCATCCATGTGAGATGGACATGATGAGATGAAAAATGCAAAATAGTGTGACAAAATACGCATGTGCCACACACTCCAACACATCCAGTGTACAATGATACAATGATACAGTGATGGCATGCAGATGGATACATCAATGGTTGGTCACTTCAACATGACATGAAAAGACTATCATGTTCCACATTCAAACAGGCCCCAAAAATTGTTGGGAGCAGGCCCTTACTCAATCAGCCTGGATGGTCTAATCATTCCCATAACAATGTAATAAATGTGGCCCAATGTGGGGTGTATTCAATGACAGAAGCATGTCACATATGTGGCATTAGGGCTGAAAAATGTGTTAGAAAAATGGGATATATGATACTGTCATACCCAAATCCAAGGCCGCTGAATGTTTTGGAGGAAGCACATGGGTGACCCGTACCACTCAGGACTACACACCCTCACCTGGCACTCAATCTGAACACGTCACCCATGCAACATACACATGGATTACACACACATGCATGGGCACTCACCGGACAATGCTTTGTAATCTGGTAGGTCTACCACGCCTTGGATCTGTTCCTCTGTGACGAAGGTTCCAGCAACAGACTCGTGTTCAGTGAGTTGGTTGTCCGCTGGTGGAGACCCACTGCCAGTCATCAGAGTAGTGTCATGATGCCTACCCCCGGAGCACCAGGCCAGGCCCAGCACCCCCGGAAGCAGGCATCATGCCCTTGGGTAAAAGCCCAGCGGCCCCTTATAGGGGCTCTTTGGACTCCGTCCTGGCGCCTTTGGCGCCAGGCTCATAAAGGGAGGTGTTTTGTGCACTTACCTGATGCAGACCATGCTGCACACTTCAGGCCTCCCTGAGACCTGAAAGGGACTATTTTTTCATAGGGACTATTTTTTCACTCGGGCGTGGCCAGGGAAGGATACATACCTAGTTGGGGAAGGATACATACCTGGGACTTCTTTGGCGGCTATTTAAGCCACGCCCAGACAGCAGCTCATGCTTCGCGTTGTTCTGCTTCCTGCAGCTTAACGCTCACTGTGTCTGCTCCTGGACTCCAGCCACGCCCGCCTCGAACCTGGAAGACCTGCAAGGAAGGAAGAGAAGAGAAAGGTGAAAACCAAGGACTATTTCAAACTTCTTACCTCCATCCGGAATCTTCTCGCCAGCATCCCTGAAGAAAGACTTCCATTTAAAAGCATTGCGTTGCTCGCTGCAGCGCCACGCTTCACTCACCTGTCCTCGAGACATCTCCCGGCTCCATCGCGGCTGTCAGCATCGGACGCCACATCTCTGCACCTAGGGGAGAGAGGAAGAAACAAAAGGTGAGCAGAAGGAACACAGAAGGAAAGCCTGATTAACAGCCATAATACTTACCGGCTTTTCTTCCACATTTCGGGTCGGCGCTGCCCCGATGGCAGGTACCGTACCCCGGCCCCTATGGGGAAAGGACAAGAGACATTTCTGGGGAATGATAAGGACATTTAGAGGGATCGCCCTCATCACTACTCACCTCGGCAGTTTAACCCCTCGACGCATCGCCTTCATTCTGCACCTGAAATAAAGGACAGATCACAGGTTAGAAAGACAACATAAAGGGGGCCTCACTTGAACTTTGAACTTTCATACTTACGGCGCATCGCTCAGGAAAGTCAAGTGGATTTTGCCAGCGCCATTCTGAAAACCAGTGAAGTAACTGGATGAACGCGCGCCCCTGCACCAGAAGCAGGATGGAGAGTTCATCCTTCCAAACCATAAGGTGAGCTTAAACCGGGGTTTGGAGGAAGTTAGAGAGGAACGAAGGGGAAAAGGGGGGAGCTAGCACACTATTCTGCAGACTGTTAATCCCCTTTCTCATCTGCAGAAGGATATTCCTACGGGCCAGGCAAGCACGATTTGGAGGTCCTGTCCAATCGGTGTTCCGGGTCCTGCGCATCACGCTAGAAGAGGCCACAGCAATCCAGACTAGACCAGCGCCCCCGTGGGAACCAGGTGAGCGTTACAAGTAGAGGCATGATTGGAAGCCAGCTTGTTCTTTGCTCTGCGTTTCAGGTCATTCCACCGCTTGTAGCAATCTTCAGCTGTGCGCCTCACAAATCCAAGGGCACTAATGTGGTCCGCGATGGTCTGCCAGTGTACCCTACATTGACGAGGTGTGGTCTTGCACCCTGCAGTCACCAACATTTCACGGCTATATGTGCCGACACATAGGCCACAAGTGCATCAAGTTCGGCGTCATTAAAGCTAGGCTTCCTTGACGTGCCAGAGTGTGTAGCCGTGTCTGGGGTCTCAGCCTGTAGTGCCAGAGCTGCTTCTTCTTCAAAGGTGGTGCGGATCCTGAGTGGCTGTGGACTGGGTAACAGAAGCCTGTAAAGGCACAATGACCATAGCTCTTGGTGCAGGCATTGGCTGCAGGGTGATGTTGGCAGGGCCAACGTCGGTTTGATGGAACTGGACCGACACTGTCCCAGCTGGGAGACTCGGAGCTGGGGAGGATTGAGCTGCAGCTGCCCCTGCTGCCTCCCCACCCTGGCTACTAGGGGCAGCAGATGACATTGCTGCCCCAGATCCACGTGGCCTGGTGACAGCAACTTTCACCGCCACACGTGGCTTAGACTTGCTGACCTGGAAGTCAGCCTGGGAGTCATCCTGTGCCGGTTTAGGTGCCAAAATGGGCCGGTCCAACAAGGGCTGAGCTGGGATGGTGTCGGCTACATTTCCCACAACCATTGTGGGGGGGGGCATGGGTGTCCCCGATTGGTCCTCCACACACATGGCTCTAGCGGCACCCTGCAAATCCTGGCCACGTCCCCTACCGCGCCCACCACACCCACCTTTTGGTGGTCGGCCACCTTTGCCTCCCTTACTGCTTAGTCGCCTCCCAGTCATGGCACTGATGATGTTGTTGTGCGTATGGGAGTTGCAGTAAACAATTGTCCTGGGCAATTGGGATGAAAGGGGTAGGGTACTAGATGGAATTCGTACCGTAGTGCTCTGGCAAGGCTGTATGTGACCCCTGGGGGAAGATGACGTGTCACGCAACGCACAGGCACCCCAAAAACAAAAGCACATGTGCACGCAACCCCTGGTAGACCACGTGCGTGGAAAAATAAACCCGCACTACGCTGTGGCACCCAGAAACACAAAAATAAGCGTACGCGTGTTACACGCAGCCTACAATGACCTCTGAAGAGGTATGCGACACACGGGGGCAACCACAGTTGGAAAATACGTGCGCGACTCACCGTCTGCCTTGAAAAAAAATGTGAAAAAGACGCACACGTGTGCAACACCCCCGCCAAAAGAATAAAAGAACGCAGTCTGAGGAAACCGGGAGTACGAACTGGAAACGTTGTGAAGTAATCGCGTGTGAACCGACAAGTACAAGATACACCCGCTCGCTCTCCACAAAAAGCACATACAAGGAAATAGCGTGATACTCGTACCTTTTAAGCCAGCCCACACGTGAAACGTCACGTGCTTACGCGCTAAGGCCCTTTCCTCCAATAGCACGGTGAGTGCAGTTTTCTCACGTGCTGGATCACTATGCACCCGTGTTGTGGGCAACGCCTGCGCGCGTAACGTCAATGACGCGCTTACGCGCTAAGGGCCTTTCCTCAGATGTCATGCTGACGTGCAATTTTTTCATGTGCCAAATCACTCCGTATCAAGCTGGCCACGCGAATACACACGGAAGACCACGCTCCTGCCCAAAAGGCCATTTTCCTGCCCCCAAGAGCCCCAAGCACGCTCCCACCAGCCATCTGCTGCTGCCTGCCTGCTGCCCATGTGCCCTGCTATTTGGTGCCTGCACGTCAGCCATCTGCAGGGGTCCAGTTGCTGTGTCCACCCCTGCTGGAACAGAAGACTCCAGACTGGGATACCATCGCTCCACAGCCCAGCCCCAGGACCCTGTTGCCCACCCACTCCTGCCTCGGGGGTCGCCATGTCGGGGCAAACACCATCTGAGACCACTGGCGACCCCCAGTCAGAGAGGCAGAGGGCCACCAGCTTCGGTGAGAAGGAAGTTGGTGTCCTGGTGGAGCATGTCCTGGGGCATTTTGATGCCCTCTTCAGAACATCACGCGCCAACAAGGAAGGACGGTTGAGGATCTGGGAGGACGCAGTGCTTGCCATCAACGCGGAGGAGGTGGCAACCCGCGACATCAAGCACGTCAAGAAGCGCTGGGAGGACTTGAGGTCCAGGACCCTCTATAAGGCCCGGCGCCTCGCGGAGGGGGGCCGGGCAGCATGAGCAACATCCAGATGAGGGTCCTGGAACATGTAGCCCCAGCGCTCCATGCCCAGATCCTTCAGAGGCAGACCCGTCTGGAGTTGAGCAGTAAGAGGCCAAGCATTGCTGTTTGAGACAGGGCATGTTGCAGTGTGCTGGTAGTCTGATACTTGCCTGTATGTGTGACATAGGCCATGTATGGATGTGTGTGTGCAGGGACATCATGGTCATGCATGTGAGACCAGTAATGTGTGAACCACATGGATGGTGCATGTGTTCCAATGCAACATGGGGAGCTGCATGCGGAATGCACACATGAAAGCAGGCCAGTCTCTGTTCTTGGACATGGAGGGGGTGTGAGGGATGGGTGCTGCCGTCATGTACATGTATGGTGCACGTGTGTGTGTGTGACTTTGAAACACCATGGATGCATGACACATGTCCGTGATGTGTAGATTCACTCATGCAGTGCCATCACCGTTGTATCCACTGTGTCTATCCACTCTGTCTGTGGTGTACAAGCCACGATGCATGACCCCCCGGTGAAGTGTGTGCATGGGATCAGTGTGAGCCATGATGCATGTGAGTTTGAAGGCAACATTTTGGTTAACAGAGGCCCTTGTACATGGATGCTGATGTTGATTGTTGGTGCCGGGACTGTTTCTGCATGTGTGTTGCATGCATTCACCCATGTGTTGTGGAGGGACAGGATGGAAATGACATTTGACAGTGCCACTCATGTGTTATTGCTTCCTGTCTAGGGGAATATTGTACTGTACCCTGATGCTTGTGTTCTATGTCTCCCTCTACCCAGCATCAAATGAAGAAGAGGGCGGAGACGGCGCTGTGGAGCCAAGAGGCGGGGATGCCTCCACCGGGCGGCGATGCAAGGCCCAGCTACCCTCCCAGGAATTGCCATCATCTGAGAGCAAGGGGGCTGGTGCCGCATCTGCCACTATGGCTGTAGCGAAGGGCCGGGTGAGCCCCCACAGGGGCTTGCAATGGCGGAAGACGGTGTGGAGACATCCAGGTTGGTGGTCTCCACAGAGGAGGAGCCCGCTACTGAGCCGCACATGGGGCCTGGTGGGGGTAGTACCACTGGTGCAAGTGGTGCAGTCCAGGGCTAGGGTCAGGAGGCAGCACGGGTCACCGCGGAGGGGCCTGCGCATGTCGCTGTCCTTGACCCTGTGACTGCACCACTATGCACCAGCAGGGATGCCCCGTCCCAGGCACGTCCGCAGGTAGGGGGGAGTGCCACATCATCTGCCTCTCCACTACCTGTGGACGAGGGGTCCCACGACCGTATGGGCTCCGTCCTGGTTGGTGTCGCGTTGCGCACCGCATGACATTCGTGATGACGTGCGTGCTTCCTGGGCGGAGCACGCACGCTATCACGAACAGCAGCGTCGCAACGTGGCACTGTTGGGAGGGGCCCTGTTCGGTGGGTTCCTACATGTGTCGCGCACTCTGGCGGACCTCTCCTCCTCTGTGGAGACTATGCGCCAGTCGTTCTCCCTGCCGTCTTCCGGCCCAGATTCCACCATACAGCTTGGTGGAGATCCCATCCCTGCCACAGTTGGGAGTCGGCGGTCCAGCAGGGGTGGACACCCCAACAACTGGAGTCCAGCAGATGGAGGATGTGCAGGCATCGGACAGGGCACATGGACAGCAGCAAAGCAGCAGGCTCTAGGTGGGAGCAATGATGGCTCGGGGCCATCGACATCAGAGGGGCAGGCATCGGCCAGAGGGCAGGAGAACCCTGGAATGGGAGTGTCTTCCGTGTGGCTGCGGTTGGGCCAGCGCATAGATGCGGAGCGGCGGCGGGCGGTAGAGGCGCGGCTCACCATGGTCAGGGCGGAGTTGTCCATGCGTCGGGCGTTGAGGCGGGCAGAGTGCCTCGAGGCAATTCGCAGGGAGTTGGAACAGGCCATGAGTGCATCCCTGCGAGACCTCAGGGCCAGGGCAGAGGCCCGCCTCCGGGACATTGACATGGAGTTCGATGATGCCCTGGCCCTGGACATCACAGAGTGAGCCGCAGGACTTGCCCGCCACCATTGTATATAGTTAGATAGTGTTAGGTTTCCTTTGTTTTTCTTTTAATTTGGAGTTAATGGACATTGCTCCACTTCGTGTGTATATAGTTTTTTCTTCATAGGACTTTATTGTAGGTTTCCTTTTGTTTGTGGATCATGGACCATTTGGACTTGCATTGTATATCATTGCAGACTTGTACATACTTTCTATTTCTATATTGCCATGGATCAATGTTTTTTTTTTTTAATTTGGATTAGGTTTTTATTATGGACATTGGCAATGGACCACTTTTTTATTCTACGTGATTCTTCTTTTTTTTTTTAACTTCATTGGATGTACAATATTTTTTTTCTACATCGGTCATTATACATTGATTTTCATTTTACTATTCCTCCAAGTCAGTTCTTTATGTTTTTAATACATTTTTTATAACTTCAGAATTGGTGTTGTGTTCTGTAATTGGTTTTGTGCATGTCTCATTGAACATTTCCTCAGTCACGTGTTGCCACTGTGTGGCTACGTTGTGCATTCCTGCATGGGCATGGTGGTTCATTTCAACTATCATGGCATGGGTAATTTGGGAGTGGGTTCTGTGGATGGTTGCATGCTTGGATTGGGGGGCAAGGGGATTAGGGTTGGCTTTAGGGTCATGGGTCTGTTTTGTTAGGACATGTTTGTTGGGACATGAGTCTGAGCCTGAGGCTCACTTCTGGGGGGTGGGGGTGCTGGGGGACATGAGTCAGGGCCTACTGGCAGGTGCCCCTCACTGCTGGGTGGGTGGGGGTGCTGGGGGACATGAGTCGGGCCTGCTGGCAGGTGCCCATCACTGCTGGGGGGTGGGGCTGCTGGGGGACATGAGTCTGGGCCTGAGGCTCACTGCTGGGGGGTGGGGGTGCTGGGGGACATGTGTTGGTGATCACTAGTGGAAGGTGACATGTGGGCTAGGTGGGGGGCATGCCCATGGTGGATGGGCTGCCTGCGGGTCATGACCGGGGTGCAGGGTAGTCCCCTGTGGTGTGGGTTGCTTGCAGGGAGGGGGTAGAGGGCACACCTGGGAGGACCCACACTGCCAATTCACGTGTGGGACTCCCAACGCACCCCACTGGATACACGTACCCTGCTCTGACAGCGAAATCGCATGTGAATCTTCCTGCGCACCCCCGAAATCCACGTACCCCGCTCGCAAAGGCCCAATTGCGTGTGAAACTCCCCACGCACCCCAGTAATACACGTACCCTGCTCGCACAGGCCCAATCGCGTGTGAAACTACCCGCGCACCCCAGTAATACACGTACCCCGCCCGCACTGGGCCAATCGCTTTCGAAACTCCCCGCACAGCGGGGGAACATGTATTCGGAGGGGTGCGTGGTGAGTTTTACAGGCGTTTTCGTGATTGGGGGCCTGTGCGCCATGTATGGGATTTGTGCGCTGTACATGGCGCACGGGGAGGGGTTGGGGGCGTAACTGGCACTGCTGCAGGGTCGCTGCGCCACGGCTGGTAATGGATGTTAAAATCCATGAATACGATGTGCACGGAAATGGATTTTAGCGGACGCGGCTGGCGCAGACTGTCGCACGCGCACACTGTGCGCCAGGCGCGTGCGCCACTTGTGCGCTGAATTCTATGAATTACCCCCTTTATTGCTGAAAACCACAGGCTTATGGACTACTGTGGTTTTTAGCAATAAAGACTGCCGTTCCAGTGGAAGTGTCACGCCTCACAGCACACTGAGGCAAATGCACTGATTTAGCTCTCGGCATTGTCACATGAGGGGGGCGATTGGGGTGTAGATATTTTCTGTTTGATTACAGCTTGTAAAAGAAGTGTGAAACCTTCTGCTCGATTGAGTTCCCTGTACAGGTAAATAACTTATTTCAAGTCAGTTCTGCACCAAGGGCGTCCTTACTTACTTTTAAGATTCCCTTTTAACATTAAGCAAAGGTAAAAGGTATACCAGATTTTGGTCTGACTTATGCCACATTAGCCCTCCTTGCAGCTATTAAGAGATGAGGCTGTCCCATGCCACAGCTCTCGGCAGGATATTACGGCCCAGAGAATTAGTATTAGAAAATCCAAGCCCATTGGCCTTAGATTTAGAAAACGTGTAAGTAAACCTTTCATATGTGAACGCTACTTCGGTGTCCTGTTCCCCTTCTTCCATGCTAAAGAAATGTCTCTCCTCTGAAAAGGACGATGCCTAAGTACCTTCCTTTAGCATAGGTCTGTGTCCGTACAAGGAAATCGGCAGCCTGAGCATTTGCACCGCCTCAGCCCCTGGCTAGGCCACACCCACCAAAACACTGGCTGGGTTCATGAGATATCAAATCATCTTCACTCGGGGTTTTGAACATGGCATATGGATCTTAAATAAATTTGTATTTATTTATTGCGTCCTTCAGTTCTATTCATATCTCAGCAAACAATCTTCTGCTGTTTAAGGGTTTCAAGGAACGAGGGTCAGGTTGGACCCATTTTACATCTACTTGTATATAGGAATGGCTTCTTGTAGCTACGTGTTAAGAATACCTTGCTCCCTTGTTAAGTCCCTTTTACCCAACAGGTTGGTAACCATCTGGGCTGGACCATGATGTCTTTGGATTCCAAACTATACTAAATTTCAGAAAATGTTTTGCTCTGATGAAGAAGGCACATTCCCTGGTCATTGTGCAGTTTGTCTCAAAGAACGCATCTCAAAGGTTTACTCCAAAGTTCCTTTCAGGCCTGAAACCATACTCTATCCTATGGTGTCTAATTATAATGAAAACTATCCCTGCGTCCCGCCCAAATTCATCATTGATATATATCTCCCAGCGCAGCTGCTCTTTGGAAACCTTTCCACCTGCAGGAGGCACAGCGCGGCTCTGTCTCAGCTCTGCCAGGCGCCTCTGTGCCCTGCGTAGGGGCCGGGAAAAATAGAGGTGCTGCACTCCATGACCTTAGTTCCTTTTTTCAGAGCACTCAATTTAGGGAGGCTGCTTGTTTGAAATCTTTGCTTCGTGTTTTCTTCAGTCCTATTCCAAATTCGACAAAGTCTTTGGTGTTCAAACCCTGCATTGACTGTGGGCGTCAAATATCCGTTTTCGGATCCTCACAGTATTTGTCTGTACTGCCTCAGTGTGGGGCACGACACGCATGATTGCACTTCTACCGTGATGGCACATCTACCCAGTCGATGCACCCCAATGTACTTCACCATCCCATACAAGAAGAAGAGTAATAAGCAGACTCATTCGAGGTCTACTGGCGTGGATCGCCAAACCAAAGAACAGTCCCGTAGGACAAAAAGCAAAATGGAAGCGCTGCAACAGATCTCGGTCTCCAGACAATGCTTTCAAGCATCATTATTATTCTGCATCGAAGAAGAGGAGTCACTATTCCAGGAATTCCCCCGAGGATCCAGTTCCACATTTAACTTCCCCCATGCAGTCCTCTACTCCTGAAGAATGGGAGGCCTTCAGGTTTAAGATGCTTCACATCTTTGCCAAGACCCAGCCACAGTCCGCTTCGTCCTATGCTTTGCCAGCACCAACCAGCTTGGACGAGCCGGCAAAGACCCAGACTGTGCGTGTGACAGACAAGACCACGTCGCTTGGCTGCACTAGTCCATCTTCGGGCATTTGTTCTCCAGTCCAAATGCTTCCCTCTGTCAGGGGATACACAGGGCACCCAGGTAGGTTTGGGTTGGCTATGTTTGGTATAAGGGGACAGGCAAGTGCCTACAGTAAGAGGGTAAAGAAGATAAATCGTAACAATGGAAAGGGAAGAAAGGGCAGACCTCAATGGTGAACAAGAAGGGATGGGGACCATGCACCGGACAAATATTGAGGAATCCCACAAGGGGCGTACACAAAGGTTTACTTAAGATACCCACAGACATAAGGGAATGTTAGGCAAAGTTTGTATGCAGTACCCTCAGGGAACACTACACACAACTAGGACTACAGGTGTAAGCAAACTAACATTTGATATAAGTCTGTACTAGACAGTTTTGGTAGCTGGGCTGAGCAGCCAGGCTTATCTTAAGAGGGGAATGTGAGCAGTAATGATGTTTACACAGAGGTCTACAATCACAGGTGTTCAGGTAAACTCTTATACTCAAGGTTTCTTTGATAAATACCTATTAATTTATTTATCTGTCAGTTATAAAACATTCATTAGAAGGAGGCAATCATATAATCACACCCAAATATACTTCAATACTATTTCAGAATACTTTTCAAGAGGAGGAAAAGGCAAAGATTATTAAAACATGAAAGGTTACAATTATTTTTAGACAGTGCAAATACTTTGAGTTCGCCAGAAGAGGCAATTCAAATCAATAGGCTAGGCCAAAGTCAATGGGCTAAAGTCTTGGATAGGATAAAGCAGTTCTGGTAAGTAAACGGTAAAGTCTCTGCACAAGTTCTTGGCAGTAGTTTGTAAAAAGAAGAATCATATGTTGGGTCACAAGCTTATTAGGCCTGCAAGTTGCGAAGTTTCAAGCACTTTCACAGCGAGAGGGTAAGTACTCTGTCTCGTTTCACAGTACCTTATAATGAAGAAAGAGGCAGCTGATGACTTCTGTTCCTGGCAGTGCCTGCAGATCTCGATGTTCCTGTGTCTCAGTCGTGGGTACAAAAGGGAGGAAGTCAGGGGACTCCTGCACTGGGACTGGTCAAAAAGCTCGCAACTGGCACACTTCAATTCCGGTGCCTGTAAGTTACGCACACAATCTGGTGTCTCTCCCCCTGGTTCTACGGTTTGCTGCAGCAACTCTGAGGAAATTCAACCAGCTCTGAGATAGGTATCCAGGTGGCTTACTTTGGAGTCGATTGGTCCCACCAACTCAAAGGGAGAAGTCGTCCTCACAGAGCTTCTCTGTCGATGCGAACTTGGCGATTCGGACCTGCAGCAGGGCTTCACCAGGCAAACCAATGGTCCAGGAGTTGCAGCAGCTGTCTTCTTCAAGCTCTTCTTTGGTTCCTTCGTCCAGTGGTCGACTCTGCCTTCCAAGCCAAGAGACTCGCCTTTTATTCAGTTCTCTCCCATTCATTCCAGCCTAGCTGTCACTCACCCAGCAGGATGGCTGTCCTTGCCAGAAAGTCAGCCAGCCAGTCACCACAGAGTGCATTTGGGTCTCCTAAGAGACTAAGCACAGGGAGTTTTGGGCACCTCTCTCACTTCCTGGCCACCCCAGACACTCGGGCGCCAGAGGCGGTCTTCACTCCTGAAGCCTGCCAAAGGCAAAGGAACAAAGAGACCAAACCTGGTTTGGCGCGCAGCGAAAAACTCTAGAAGGACCTTTCCACAAAGAAATGGCGAAAAAAGAAGACGGGGACCTGTTTTAACAAAGGGGGCTCAGACGCCATCTTGAAAAACATGGCTCCCGCGATGTAACGTTGCCGGGGCTGCGAATAGTTCACGGACGGGAAAAATCATGGTAGTTCGTTGTAAAACCACCGCCATCAGCCATTCTGAGAGGAAAGGGTAGCATTTGACTGCTACATGAGTATGTAGACACAGGGGATACGAAGTAACCCCTTCAGCACTCTATTGTAATATAGGGTGTGCTGGGTCTAGGAATTTAAAAGACTAGTAAAGTCAAGTTAACTTGGTTAGACTCCATAACCAAGAAAACACAGAGGTAAAACACATACTAAAATACATGAGAGAGTGGGAAAAAGGGTCTCACACACTCCAGGTAAAAAAGAAATCAAGTCCTCAAAATCCAGCAAAGTTGCTGGTGGTCTCTAAGGTGAAGGGAATTAGCATATTTTTTGAGAATTCTCCCTAACAGGGAAGCTCAATGCCTCAGTGCCAGTTACTCTTCCATGGGCTTGCAGGATGGGGTGCCTGTAAGTCCACTGGCCTCTGTATCTGGACCCTAAGGCACAAACGAGTTTACTTACACAAGAGAAGCATTTGTGTTATAGGGGAGGCATGGTATCACAAGTATGACACAAACACAAAAGATACAATTTATAAAGCCTTTAACTTCGTGGGGTTTGGAAAATCTCCTATGTTGCCCTATAACTAGGATGGGGGGACTCTTGACCATAAAATAACAAAGAAAACACTCTTAGTCATCGTTTTGCTTTTCGAGGCACATGCAGAGGCCTCGGATTTCTGCACCCTCTTACCCCGACCAAAAGCAAACATTTTTACCTAGGGAGGCAATGAAGCACACATAGACTGCTGGTTAGAAGGATAAAATAAATGGCCTGTTATAGGCCCTTTATTCACACCCAATGAACATACATATAACTAACACATAGAACATATACAGAATTAGATATAAGCAGGAATAAAAAACATCACTGTAGCAGTGGTTGCAGAAGACACCTTCATCTCAGCCTCCTCAACACTGCTTAGTCCCAAAAACAAGTAGGCAGAGAGATCACTCGTGATAACGAGGTCTGGAGCGGAGCGTCATCCCTCTCAGTGAAACTTCATCACCCGGGGTCCAGTTCTATATCTCCTCTCTGAGAAATATATCAGCTCTTTATTGGGATAAATCCTCGCCCCTTCATGGTTGCATCTGCCCTCGCCCGAAGAGCAGACAGCAAGCATTGGGAGCACAGAGTGGAAAAATCCAAACAGACGTGGAAAAACCCAGCTTCTCTCTCTCAACTTCGTTCCCAGCACCCTTTATCGCTGCACCTGCGGAGCCCCACTCCCTCCTTGGCTCGTCCTTTAGTGGACAAGGCAACAAGCATTCCTTCCCACTAGCTCATCATGATAGTCACACTACCAGCTGCACCTCCTCAAAGGCATTCCTCCTTTCCTCTCCTTCACCCAGAAGCTCACTTTCTCCAGAGCTCTGGTTCCCTCAAGGCTGTGCTATTGCAACAGCCTCTTTCTAAATCTGCCTGCTTCTACTCTCCGCCATCTGCAACTCATACAGAACAGGACTGCGAGACTTGTCCTTGGTCTCAAGCTCAGGGATTGTATCTCCCCAGGACTGAAAGCCCTTCACTGGACCCCAGTGGCTGCGAGGATTTAGTTCAAAACCCTCTGAGTTGTCCACAAGGCCTTCTGGGGCCTGGGGCCTCAATACCTTCAACTCTCTCTTCCTAAATATCTTCCTTCTCAAGCTCTTCGCTCATCCGCCTCCAACTCACTCAGGGTCATTCGCTTCTCCAAGCAACGAGTTGGTAGTAGATCTTTCTTCTGCTTGGGCCTCCCTCTGGAACAGCCTCCCTGGCCCTTCTGAAACCTGAGGAGAATCCTCTCCGGTTCCACAAGCACCTTAAAACCTTTCTCTTTGCTTCTGCATTTTCTCCTCCTCTCCCCTGCTGACTCCTTGGCTGAAACTGCACTGGTTACCTGGCCATCCTTTTATCTCGGGCCGAGGTCCCCTCCCCCGCCAGTCGCACACCTGCACTGCCTTCCTGGCAACCTCACACTTGGGGACTGTTTTCTGTATCCCTACAGTCCCACTACCAGCACTTGACACCTGACGACTGCACTAATCCTTTTTTTTTATTATTTGTGTATGGGTCGTTAAAACCTTTACAAAACGTGAACAATAATAACTTGCAACATCATGGTTTTAACAGTTACTTCAAGGTTACAAATATGAGAAGCTGAATTACACATTAGGTATACAGCATTAGATAGCAAGTGCTAGTGAGACTAAAATCACAATTCATTGTATCAAGCCTTTAAAAACAGTCTTATTAAAATTGTTTGGTACTTCCCTTCAACATAATGTCATTAAAATCACAATACTAAATTAAAGAAGTAATTTGTAAACACACACACAATTGACTTTCTTTAGTAGCAAAGTTAAAGTGCAGGTATTAGCAGCAATAAAGAATTACTTAAAGGCCTTTGCCTAACAGAAGTAAAATCATTAAAGCGCATAACTCGATTATTCCTGATCTATATGTTTCAGGAAACGCACCAATGCAAATATTAACGATCAATGACTACCTAACATCATCCTGTCCCAGAGTACCAACATACAATCCTTAAAATCGATGCTAACGAATTTCACTAGTAAGTCTGTCCTCATGGTCTTGAAGAATGGGCATTCTAACAGCAGATGTTTGAGGATTTAGCTCTTGGCACTGCAGGGCAGGAAACATTTCATCTCATTTCTACCTTTACTGTGCGGTTCCCAATGATGAATCCTTTCCCTTGTATGAAATTGGCTTAATTTGAATCGCATGTAGTAACTACGAGCGATACTGCAAGGGAAAACTTCTAAATAGGTGCACTTAGGAGCGCGCTTCCTCGAATATTTGGCATATTCACTGTAAGTAGTATAATTTTTTAATTCAGTAATTGTGTTACACCAGTCCTTTTCTAATAATTTCTTTTTTCCATAGGCAGGTTTTATACGCAGATCGTCAATGCTAAGTTCTAATCCGGATAATATTCCTTGCATTTTCTCCTGATATACAATCGAATACTAACATATCCTGAAAGTCTAAGTATGAGTGTTTAGGAGGATCAATCATTTTAGCATAGTTTGTGAAGTCGCGCCAGATTTTGCTGACACGAGAGGGAGAAAAGGCCAAACTCGCGTCGGATAATACAGTTTGGAATCGCTAGAGATGGATGTAAAGCTGATTTAAGTAGGCGTCCTTTTAGGATATCCAAGGATTTGTTCATATTCAAGAGACAGATATCGAGTGTATAAAGAAGAACACTTTCAACCTTAAGGTTTAGGAAGTACAATAAAGGTATAAGAGAAAATGTACAGTATTTAGTCTAAATTAAATTAACTTGAGAGAGTAAAGGTCTTTCTTTTTAGGTTTAGTTTCAGTCCATCAGTCCATAGTTTAATAGAACATTTGTTAGTAATATGGTAGCCAAGATAAATCGTTTCATGGAGGAGAGGGATAGCCGTTTTAACAATCTCCCACCGGTAAAACGTACTCCTTTTTTTTTTTTTTTATCGAATGTCATTATGCAAGTTTTAGAAGCGTTGGGTCGCAGATTGTGTGCCCTTACAAACTCTTCAAAGAGATGTAGTTTTGTTTGGAGGCCCGTTGGTGTAGGATGTGGTGTAGGATCAAACAAAATCGCATCATCATCAAAGGCCAACCATTGTATACGCATTGAACCCAATTTTATTGAGAACAGATTTTTTCCCTTCCATGCGTTGTCAAGGTCCCTCATTTAGAGATTGAATAGACAAGCTGCAAGATTGCATCCTAGTTGAGTATTTATTGGATCAGTGGTGGCTCCCTCACTTGTGATCCTGATCTTATAGGATGTACCAGTATGTAAAAGGATTATCCAATATATTAGTTCAACCGTGATCAACATTCCTTACAATTTGCTCCACAAGAGATTCCTGATGACACTATCAAAGGCCGCTGAGATGTTGATGAATGCCATGTATACAGGACAGGCATCCTTACACCGGGATTGAGCTTAAACATGAAACATCACAGTGGCATTCAAGGTAGTGCTCATTTCCTTCCTGAAGCCAGTTTGGTTTTTCGATTATAAACCGTATTGAGTTATGTGTTTTTCAAGTTCCCACACTAATAGTATAGTAAATACTTTTGCCTCTGTGTCCATGATTGATATGGGGGCGATAGTTCTCGGATTCTGAGGGTCGCCTTTCTTGAAAATCGGTATGATTATAGATGTTGCCCACGAATGTGGAATGTTACCAGAGGAAAGAATTAGATCGAATTTTGCTTTTAGTATATTAGCCCAAAGAGCTGGATCGCTTTTAAAAACACATGGTGGAATTGCGTCAGGGCCAGCAGACTTGGAGAACGTTAGCTTCTCAATTGCCCATTCAATGTCCGAATGAGACCACTTCAAAGTTTCAGTTCTCTTCAGATGGGCAAGTTGAAAAGAACAATTCTTGAAGCGTTCAGGGATTTCATATTTCGCAGTGATGTGATCTTTCCATACTTCCTCAGATATAATGCTATACGTCGTAGAGCTAGCCCCTCGATTAGTTTGTTTAATAGCTTTCCAGATGGCTTTTGAATCACGTTTACAGATGGATTTTATAAGGGTACAATTGACTTTATAAGGGTTCAGCGATCTTTCAGCCTTGACCCTATTCTTATGTTTTTGCAATATCTGATTATGTAAGTGATGATATAGGATAGTGCCATGTTCCATCCTTTTTAATTGTCTTAAATTATGATTTTTTTTCTCTTTTTAAGATCTTACTGTTAGGATCGTAGGGATGAAGGCAATTTTTAATAGAAGAATTATATTTCATACTTAGATAACTAATTGCTTTTTCCACTAGGTTAGATGTAATAAGTTCTTGCGTAATGATGGAACAGGAACCCTCATGGAGACAATTGTGATACCTTTTCAAGTCATCAGATACGCGAAGGGCAAGTTCTTTACAAAAGCCAGGGTTCCAACGTAGCAAGGCTTTTTCACAATGTGTTTCCAATAATTTTAGTACACCCACATTGTTTAAATGTGAGTGTTCAATATGGATACACAAGGTCAAGGATGCATGATCACTCAAGATTGATTCCATGGATGTTTACTGTCATGAGCACTGCTCCCGAGAAGCCAAGTCAAGCCCAGCATCCCCGGAAGCAGGCTCACGACCCTCGTCCCCGGCTCCAGCAAACCCCTATTGGGGCCCTTTGGACCAAGTCCTGGCGCCAGGCTCATGAGGAACCTCAGTCCCGGCGCCAGGGGCGCCGGGCTCATAATTCTTGCAAAGGTGCTTGGGTGGACCTACCTGTAGCAGACCATGCTGCATACTCACCTTTGCAAATGCTGGCAGGATGAAGTCCCCAGCCTTCTGCTGGGAGGAACTATTCCCTGAACTGGGACTACTTTCTTACCTGGGTGGGGCTGGTGCCACTCCTTAGCTCTGGAACACAGGAACTATTTTGCCTGGGCGAGGCTGAGGAAGAAGACACCCAATCACTCCAACACTATTTAAACCACACCCGATTGGGAAAACGTGCTTCGCGTTATTCTGCATCTGCAGCAGGACGCTCACCGAGTCAGCTCCAGCATTCCAGTGACATCTCCAGCTTCAGCTCAGCAACCTGTGGAAGAAAGACACGAGAACTATACTTCTCCAGCATGGGGTCTGGCATGGATTCACATGCTCATGAATATTCCCCGTCGTCAGGCTGGGAATCCTCGGTAAAGAAAAAACCAGTATCAGTTTCGTTTCTGATCTGTCTTTCGTAGTAATAACCAATCACTGGTCTCTGCGTCATACTGACCACAGCCAATGACTGCCCTCTACCTAAGCACCGCCTCTGGCAGCCATCTTCAGATTTTTACCGCACGTTCATGTGTTGGGATCCTCGTGCTATTGCTCTCGAGCGTTAGTGCTATTTTGTCGCGCTTTTTCACAAAAACTTCGATTCTTTCGGTCAAAAGAGCCTCAAGCTCCACCGATCCTACATCCGATCAACGGGGACCCGTGTCGGATTCATCTGTGCCCCTCAAGGGTGAAGATTTCGTCGAGCTACACTTCGGAGGACTCCAGAAGCTTCTCAGGCCCGGTCTCGGAGATGGCCCAGGAGAAGGGAAGCTCGACGCCCGGAAAGCTGTTCAGGGCCTGCCCTGGATGCCAGCTGCAGAACGTCTTCAAGGAGGACGAACACTCTTTCTGCCTTTACTGCCTTCATGGGGACAAGACGCACGTGGAGAAGGACTGTGCGTTTTGCGGCAACATGTCGGAACGGACCATGAAGGACCGCCATCAACGTCTCGCCAGCTGGCTGGAGGGTAAGAGCCCGTCTGGCGAGAAGAAGAAGAAATCTGAGCGGTCTTCTAAGACCTTTGAGGGCGCCCCGGCGACGGGGGCCCAACATAAGGCCAAGCACCGCGAGTCCGCTGGCACCGGGAGCGCCGAACGGTCGGGCTCTACGGGCGCCAGGCAGGGCGCACCCTCCCCGGCACCATCAACCACGAGCCAACGCTCTGGGTCGGGTAAGAGGAAGGCCGAGCACCCGGCGAAGCTCCTGGAGAGGCCCCGGTCGAGCTCTAAGGCAGAGGAGGAGCGTGGCAGTGCCCCCTCCCTCAAGGATAAGGCGGTGAGCGCACCTAAGGTGGTGAAGGCCTTGATCCATTCGACCAAGCCCTCTATCGAAACGGTCGCGGCGGCCCTGGCCCAGCCTGTGGAGGCTGCACCAGTGGTGGCGGCCTCGGGGCCCAGAATCTCCCTGCCTCCTCGGAGGGAGTCTTCTTTCGTGCCCATCGATAGGACCCCCGTGAAACCCTCCGTGGGGAAGAAGAAGGGGGGGCAGGGCGTCGTCGTAGATTCGGCCTCAACCTCAGAAGAGGAGCTGATCGAGGTCTTAAGCCACGGCCTAGGCGTGGAACAAGACCAGCCCGTCGGAATGGGCCCCGACGCAGGTGACGACGACGACATCGTCAAGGATACCGACGGGGCCCCTGCTCGCCCGTCGGATTCCCCTCTGCCAGCGCCGCAAGACAACTCAGCGGCCATTTTGTTGGCTATACAGTCCTTATGCTCCGAGATAAGGACGAGACTACCGTTACCGACGGAGGAACCTCTCCCGTCGGGGGATCCAGAACCGGGACCTTCTGGTGTTCCCCCTACCAAGAAAAGAAGGATCCATCCACCGCCTCCTTTTCAACCGTCGCGCCCCGTCCAGCCCTCCTCCCCGTCCACCCGAGGGGATGATACGGGGACTGACACGGCAGCGACGGGTACGGACGACGAGGCATACGACGAGGATTTTCCGTCGTCGCCTCCCACCAGGGCTTCTCCGCCCGACGAGATTGGATCGTTCCACTCAATGATCGCCAGGGCATCCGAGCTTTTCCAACTCTGCCCTGAGGAGAAGAAAAAGGAAGGCTTCCTTTACCAACGGCGCGAGGCCAAGAGGAAGACGGTCCTCGCAGTGCCTCTGTTGGACGACATTTGGGATGAGGGCCTTTCCCTCCTCAAGAACCCTTCCACGACGCCAGCGAAAAGAGACCGGTACGAGAAAAAGTACCGGGTCCCGGACTCGGCCCCCCTATGCCTCCGGGCGCAGCCTACCCCGGACTCCGTCGTCTCCGCGGCAGCCAGGAAGAAAGCGGGGGGGGGTGCGGCCTCCACGTCGACTTCCCCGCCGGACGGCGAGGGAAAGAAATTGGATGCCATTGACGTAGAGTCATCTCGTCGGCGGTGACGACGATTAAAGCGGCCAACGCCTTGGCTATCGTGGCCCGCTACGACAGGGAACTCTGGTACAAGATAGCTCCCCTGCTGGATTTTCTGCCGGACGACAAGAGGGCGGAGGCCCTTGAGATCCTGCAGGAAGGTGAGGTGGCCTCGGACCACGCCATCACCGTGGCGACGGACATCGCCGACACTGGGTTCCGCCAGATGGGCAACGGCGTTTGCCTTCGACGTCGTGGATGGCTCAAGGCTACGGACTTTCGGCAGGACGTCCAGACCAGGGTCCTGGACATGCCCTTCGACGGGAACAACCTGTTTGGGAAGACAGTGGACGATTCCCTTCAGGCCATCAAGGCGGATACTGAGACGGCCCGGGCCCTTGGAGTACTGCAGCAACGGCGGACGCCCTTTCGGAGCGGCGGAGGCAAGGGCGCCTCCAAAGGTTCCGGCGGCGGTTTCGCTTCCTACCGTCAAGCGGCCCGCTCGTCGTCGCAAGAGGCCTACAGAGGACGAGGCAAGTCTGGCGGACCCCGCCGTCGTCGCCAAGGAGGCCAAGGCGGCAAGGCGGCGTCCAAGCAGGATTGAACCGGCCGTGGGGTCGGGCCCCCACCGAAGCACCCCGGTGGGAGGCCGGCTGGCGGGCTTCGTCAGCGTGTGGGAGTCCATCTCCACCGACCGTTGGGTGCTGGACGCCCTGGCCCGGGGCCACGCGCTCGAGTTTCAAAGAAGGTGCCCGCGCGTCCCCCCCGTGGCCAGGAAAGAACTTCACGTCCCTCAACTTCTCCTGGAGGTAAAGGCGATGCTCAGAAAGGGCGCCATCGAACTCGTCCCAAAGAGGCTTCGGGGCTCCGGAGTCTACTCGCGTTACTTCCTCGTGAAGAAGAAGACGGGAGGATGGCGCCCCATCCTGGACCTGCGACGCCTGAACAAGTTCATCAAGGCGCAGAAGTTCCGGATGGTCACCCTCCAGCACGTCCTGGGTCAGCTGGAAGAATGAGACTTCCTATCGTCGTTGGATTTGGAGGATGCCTACTTCCACATTCCCATCCTAAAGGGGCACCGAAAATTCCTCAGATTCGTGGTCCAAGGGCGTCATTACCAGTTCAAAGCCCTTCCCTTCGGACTACGGTCGGCACCCAGGGTTTTCACCAAGTGCCTCGCACCGGTGGCGGCGCAGCTGCGCCGCGAGGGGATTCACGTCTACCCCTACCTGGACGACTGGCTCATCCGCGCCAAGACGAGGGAGCTCGCCGTGGTCCACACGGCAAGGACCGTCCAACTCCTCACGGACCTGGGATTCTCCGTGAACTACGCCAAATCCCACCTGGTGCCCGCGCAAGTCGCACTGTTTCTGGGAGCGAGGCTCGACACAGTGTCCCTTCTGGCCTCCCCGTCGGAGGAGAGGACCAGGACCATCTTGGGCAAGGTGCAACGGATGTTGGTGGCCGACGCGGCCAAGGTGAGGTCCATCAAGTCCCTCCTCGGGATGATGTCTTCCTGCATCTACCTCATTCCCATGTGCAGGCTCCGGATGCGCCCGTTGCAAGAGTTCCTGGATGCGCGCTGGATCCAGACGACGGGCAGCTTCGAGGAAAGGATCAAGCTCGACGAGAGTTTCCGACGAGCGATACGGTGGTGGGGCACCCGCGCGCATCTGACGGCGGGCATGGACTTCCAGACCCCAGCCCACCAGGTGACTGTGACCACGGATGCCTCCCTAGAAGGGTGGGGAGCGCACACCGAAAATCTGCACGCAAGGGGACTCTGGCTCCCGACGGAGAAGTCCCTGCATATCAACGTCCTGGAGCTCCGTGCAGTGTTTTGGGCCCTCAGGTCCTTCCTTCCGTCCCTCAAGGGCAAGGTGGTGAGGATCTTCACCGACAACACCACCACCATGTTTTACATCAGGAAACAGGGCGGAACCAGGTCCCCAGCGCTGTCCAAGGAGGCGCAGGACCTGTGGCATTAGGCCGTTGCCCAAGGGATTCTTCTGGTGCCGTTTCATCTGGCAGGGATAAAAAACACCATCGCCGACTCACTCAGCAGGGAGCTGCGCTCGTGCCACGAGTGGGAACTACGGCAGGATCTGGTGGATCGCCTCTTCCGACGGTGGGGCACACCCCAGATCGACCTGTTCGCGACAGCGACGAACACCAAGTGCCGGAGGTTCGCCAGCAGGTTTCCCCAGACGAGGAGCATGGGCGATGCTTTCTCGTTCCCCTGGGAGGGCCTGTTCCTCTACGCGTTCCCTCCCTTGCCTCTGCTAATCCGGCTCGTCAACCAGCTCAAGAGGTCACGGTGCAGGATGATCCTCGTCGCACCTGCGTGGCCGAGGCAGATATGGTTCCCGGACCTTCTGGACTTGTCGGCGTCCCCGCCAATCAAGCTGCCGGCGGACGCGGATCTACTCTCCAGGGAAGGAGGCGCCATCCTCCACCACGACCCGAAGTCGCTGAACTTGCAGGCCTGGCTCCTGCAGCGCTAGAGTTTGGAGGATACGACATACCGGCCGATTGCAGAGAGGTTCTTGCAAAGGCCAGGGCGTCCTCGACTCTTAAATGCTACGGACACAAATGGAAGAGGTTCTCTGTCTGGTGCCACGCACAGAAGATTAACCCTCTACGGATTACGGCTCCCCAAGTGCTGCCGTACCTGCTGACGCTGGCCAAAGCTGGTCTGGCACACGCGTCCATCAAGATTCATCTTGCTGCGATCTCCCGATACACCAGAACCACGGGCCGGACGTCCTTGTGGTCTCATCGTCTGGTGAAAGAGTTCATGAAGGGACTGTTCAGATCGTTCCCGCCGGTGAAGGCTCCGGCCCCGGCGTGGGAGCTCAACGTGGTGCTGACCAAGCTCATGGGACCTCCGTTCGAGCCTCTGCACTCGGCCCCGTTGAAGTTTCTATCGTGGAAAACAGCTTTTCTCGTGGCCATCACCTCCGCACGACGAGTGGGAGAGATCCAGGCCCTTTCCTGCAAGGCCCCGTACTTGACTTTCCACGACACGAGGGTAGTGCTCAGGACGCACCCCTCCTTCATGCCCAAGGTACCGTCGGACTTTCATCTCAACGAACCCTTGGTGTTACCTGTGTTCTTCCCGTCGCCTTCGTCGCCGGCTGAGAGGACTTTGCACTCGCTGGATGTAGCTAGAGCGCTGAAGTTCTACGTGGACCGCACGAAAGGTTTTCGGAAGACGTCACAACTCTTTGTGAACTTTGGACCTGTCAATCAGGGGAAGGCTCTCTCGAAGGCTTCCATCTCCAGATGGCTCTCCGGCTGTATCATGTACTGTCACCGGTTGGCAAACCGACCGCTGCCTGGCCGTCCGAGAGCCCATTCCACCAGAGCGATCGCAGCTACCACGGCGTTCCTATCTGGTGTGCCCCTGCTGGACATATGCAGGGCTGCTACGTGGAGGTCGACGCACACCTTCACGAAATTCTACTGCGTCGACCGGGATTCCAGGGAGGAGTCCAGGGTCGGCCAAGCAGTGCTGCGCAACCTGTTCGCCTGAGGTGAGCCTGGTGAGGAGGTAAGATGCTTAATGTTGAGTTGATGTGATGCTTAATGTTGAGCCTTTGCCACCTCCCGTGGTTGTGCATGTGTGTACTGCTATGTATTCTTTATTCATGAGCATGTGAATCCATGCCAGACCCCATGCTGGAGAAGGAACAAGTTACTTACCTGTAACTGTTGTTCTCCAGCATGGGTCTGGCATGGATTCACATGCGAACCCTCCCGCCTACCCCTCTGCGGCTCTTCACTTGGTCATACTGCCACTTCACGTGCTTCCAAATCTGAAGATGGCTGCCAGGGGAGGGTCTTAGGGAGAGGGCAGTCATTGGCTGTGGTCAGTATGACGCAGAGACCAGTGATTGGTTATTACTACGAAAGACAGATCAGAAACGAAACTGATACTGGTTTTTTCTTTACCGAGGATTCCCAGCCTGACGACGGGGAATATTCATGAGCATGTGAATCCATGCCAGACCCATGCTGGAGAACAACAGTTACAGGTAAGTAACTTGTTCCTTACCATCCAGGAATCCAGACACCGGCAGAACCTGCAAGCAAAAGAAACATAAGGTTAGCAAGTTGCAACACGTTCGCAGCCGCGCTCGTTTACCTGATCCATCTGTGCTTTCACGGATTCTTCGCGGCCTTCTCTTCAGCAGCCTAACGGCACCTGTAAAGACAAAGAACATTGTTAAGTAGGAATCGGGTGAAGGCGGCCGCATTTACTTTTCTTACCTGCTTTTGTGCGCGTATTACGATCTCTTCAACCGCAGCAGCCCGGCACCTGAAAACAAGAAAAGACATTATTAAGTGCCATTAAAGACTGCAAGAAAGCCTAACACTTACGTGTTTCCCCACGTGCATCCGCGACTGGGAAAACGCCCGCAACATCTCAAGACCTGAAAACAGAAAACCAGGGACATTATTGAGGTGTCATTGAAATTCCCATACCTACGTACAACCGCACGTGTCGCGCTCTCAGTGACCACGCCCTCAGCATCCAGGCACATGAAAAAGACAATGCAAAGACTTCATTAAAGGTGCCCATCTCTTCAAGACTATAAACTCTTTATACCTACTGGCATCCGCTCGTGCTGTAACGGCGGCATCACCTTTTGGCATCTCAGCACCTGTGCCGCTTCTAAGGCCACGAAAGACTTTGAGGATCTCCAGTGACGTAACTGGAACCCACGCACCCCTGCATAAGTCGCAGGATGGAGAGCCCAGCATTTATACGCCTAAGGTGAGAGCTCACCAGGACATTGGACTTTCGGAGAGTTGGCGATTAGTGAAGAGGAAGTCCAGCCAAATGGTCATTAACCCTTTTTTCTTCCGCCTGCAGAAACCTTACCCTGCAAGCCAGACGGTCAATAAGAGGAAGCCCAGTCCAGAGAGTCATCCGAGCTCTACGCTTCTCAATTGAAGAGACTATAACAGTTCAGCCGGGACCAGCGCCTCCGTGGGAATCAGGTGAGCGTTACATTTACACTGTCCACTAAGGGAGTGAGTTTGTGCGAGAGGCAAAAGTAATGTATCATAGAGCTGTGTGTTCCTCGCCTCCATGAATGTTGCAGTCCCTCCAAGTTATGATCTAAAAAGATAATTTTCCATTGATTGAAGTATAAAATCCTTTGCTTACCGCGCTTTGTAGCAAGGGTATCACGATGCGAGGACAGATAATCACACGAGGACAGACGTGTGTTACATAAGGAGTTAGTCACCCCCTACAATTATTTCAGACTCAGGTATTTGAGCAACATTTTTCCAAAGCAATTATCAGTTTCGTCGAACATTAAATCAATTGAGATTTTCAATGGATTCCAATACAAGTTTACTAAAAGTAATGTTATATATTTTGTTTCAGGAAGTAAAAGGGCTACAGCCAGAATATTAACTGATTTCCAAATAATTCTGGTTTGGCATTTAGTATTGTTGATGGCAATAGCTAAACCACCAGAGGGGCGGCCTAGGTGTTCTCTGAAAGCATATGGGCAGTATGCTCTAAATCCTTCTAAGATTAGTTTGTCTGTTTTCCTGGTTTCTTGGATAAGCATAACATTAGGGAGCATGGAAGGTTCTGCATTGGATAACCACTTTTGTAGGTTGTGGAAGCCACATGAATTTCAAGATGAAATTCTAAATGCCTTTTGCATGGGCTGCTAATTTTATGTTTTAAGCATTTTAGTGTTAAGCATTGTTCTCTATAAGGGTTCGACCCAAGTAATCTCCTTGTTTTTCCCCACTATTGCCATGAGATTGGATATGCATTGTTACTTATCAATACCGATCACACGTCCACCCTGAATTTGTCCTACCACATCAGCAAGTTCCGGTAGAGGATGATGCAGGAATTTCTGTGCTTTAAGGTCATCGCCAAAGGTGTAAAGCAAGAACCCTAGGTCTTGCAGCTCGGATCGGCAAGCCCAAATACATTTCCGAATACTAGCAAAGGCGAGGTAACACAACATCCAATAGTTATTCTGTCTGGCAGGGACAATCTTGTCAAATCATTCGTAGTAAGTATTCGAAGTTGGGGAATATGTGAGATTAGTTCCAAAAAGTTGCCACAATTTAGTCTCTTTTTTCCAAGTGACCCTGCATTTCCTTCAAGACCAATGATGTTCATTTCAATAAGGTTCGATTTCAGTTTAATAGCTGCATCGTTGTTATGTTTTAAGGGGTTGTTCATCACATTAATGAAACTAGTAGGGACATTGTTAGAGCTATAATTTAAATGCCAATCGTTGGAACTTGAATGACTAGATACAAGGTTTACCCCCACGAATGTAGTTGAGTTAGCAATGCCGTTAGGGTGTACATTTGTCGGAGTCGTTTCACTCTGTATTACAGTAACTTCATTAAGACTTCAGGGGTGATCAGCCGTTCCTCTATTGCCTTACGAAGAGTACTAAGAATGAAACCAAGAGAGGAATCAATACTGGAATTAATGTAAGTACTAGATACAGTCTGAGTAAGGCCAGAGCTGGGGGCATTGAGATTAGAATTGTCAACAGTCACCCGGAGGGAGTTGGAGAGGTTAGAATTTACCATCACATCAGTCTAAAACGGAAAATTGACGCAACTCTGCACCTTCAGTGCACTGTCGAGTCGTACATTGACCCCCATTATGTCAGGGAGTAATCAGGATTTACTGGAGCCATTTATTATGATGAATTATTTATGATCGGGCTCAAGGTTACTATTAGAATGGGACTTTATCCCTCCACAAACTACCACATAGGATCTCCATTTTTCAGTCCGATTCATAGAAGTTTCTGTGGGTATAGTTTGTAGATCACACACGGCTTGAGGTTTTACTACAGTGGCCGCAGGATGAAAAGACATGCATTTTCTCCCTTCACTTGGGAAATAGTTCTTTACCTTCTTTTGGTTGGTGGCTGTGGATACATTCAGTTCAATATGTTCCAGACAACATTTTGTTATGATATTAGCGATGGGCCCGTGAGGATGACTACTGGGAATAGATGAGCACATGAGACGGGATTTTTCTGTGACTGATGTTGATGCTCTGACCAGATCAACAGATGTGATGGTGTTAGGAAGCAGTAATGCTTGACTTTCAGCAGATAATTGCTGGACGTCAATAGGCTCTTCGTCAGTGATAGCAATTATTTTGGTGTTATTGGTTGCCGACTCCATGGATTGTTGAGGACTACAATTATTATTATTTTTTTTTTTGTTTCTTTATATTTACTAGAGTACAAGCATCCTTTTTCTTTTCTCAGACCTTTTTATAGCACGTAGATGCATTTTTTTGTGCGACGTGACATAAAGCTAACATTAGCAGGCTCCAGGTCTTGATTTGGAAGATTTTGTTCCATTTGCTCAATTACTTTCACCAGAGCAGTGGGACTGTCTGGATGTTCGAAGTCCAAAGGAGGAGTTGAGTTTTTTTACTTAATTTCAGGAGGATTTACATTATTTTTCATTTTGTCAATGGCAGTTCTAAGTGCCTTTAACTCATCATTGATATTTATCATATAAGCAAATACACTAATGGTTGTAACCGAGTTAGAAGTGTCCACTTCCAACACCAATGAGGGGGCAGCAAGCCCACAATCAATAATGGGAGAATTCTGTGCGCTTTTTTCACAGTAAAACTTCTTACTGATAGTCGATGGTGGATCAGGATTAGGGGTCAGGTGGATTTCCCTGGCAAGAATGAAGCCCTCAAGTCTTTTCATTTTAGTGCATATCTGATTCAGGGTACTTTTCGTTTCCCTTAGCTCCAAATGTGTCAAATCGTGACCTTTACCAAGGAGGTCTAAAATCTGTATTATTACGGGAAATGTGTACGGCTTGTCTTCTTCGGGGGTAGTTTATTAATTCGGTCAGGTGAAAATCGGAAGTAATCGTCTTTATTTTTCTTATTGGGATCATTGCGACTGTTCATAGGAGTGGTATAGGCTTTCATTAAATGGCTGTTAAGATGATCTGTGCTTGTCAATTTAAGGGGAAAAGAGACATTATTCCTAGCACATGGGGCCAGCGGAGTGAGGGGGCCGATAGACAAGCGTACTTGTTTGTCTAATGCTGCCATTTCCTCAAGACCAATGGTAGCTATGTTATTTTGACTATCATTATCAGGTGAGTGGATTTTTACCTCACTCCGATTTAGTTAATCTAATAGTAAGGTATCATGTGATGGAGAACTCGTCCCAGTTATTAAAGGGACAAGGTCAGTACAAGAAATATTGGGCATCATAGAGGAATTGTCATGATCTCTGCTTCCAAAAGATCAGGACTTGCCCGACTCCCTTGGAAGCAGACCCATAACCCCGGTTCCGAGTGCCAGCCAGTCCCAATTGGGACCTTTTGGACCGTGTCCTGGCGCCAGTGGCACCAGGCTCATAAAGATGCCCAGTCCCAGCGCTGGAAGCGCCGGGCTCATAATGCTTGGGTGGACTTACCTGCAGCAGACCATGCTGCTTACTTACCTGCCAGTTGAACCCCGGATCCTCTTCTGTTTGGGACTACTTTTCCTGTTGGGTGGGGCAGGAGCCACTCCCTAGGTTCAGAACACTGGAACTCTTCTGGAAAGCAGGAACTCTTTTCTTACCTAGGCGTGGCTGTGGAAGGAGACACTTAAGCACTACAGGAGGCTATTTAAACCACACCCGATGGATGAATCTTGCTTTGTGTTATTCTGCATTCTCTGCAGCAGAACGCTCATCGTGTCTTCTGCTTCTGATCCTGGGCTTAAGGAAACAAAGGCTTACCATCCTGGAATCCAGTCTTCAGCAGCACCTGTAAAGACAAAGAAAGAACAGGTTAGCACTACGGTCTTCAGTTGCAGCGCATCTCTTACCTGGTCCATCGGCTGTCACCAACGCCTTGCGCTGCATTCCGGCATCTGAAAGACAAAGGCTTACCTACTCTTCGCATGTTCCGGAGGTCTTCGCACTGCATTCCGGCATCTGAAAGACAAAAGCTTACCAGCTCTTCGCACGCTCCGGAGGCCTTCGGCGCTGCATCCCGCATCTGAAAGACAAAAGAAGGTGCGTTTAAAGACATTGGGCAACTTTATTACTCACGTGCCATTACTCCTTCCCACGCCGAATCCAGTGGGTATTCCAGCATCCTTCAGCTTCTCTAAAGCTCCGAACTTGTACCTGCAAGATAAAAGGGACAGTTAGTGCGCATCGTGAAGCAGGCTACAAGCGCTTACCTACGTGCTTCCAGGCGCTTCTATTCCTCACGCGGGTTCGATCCTCAACTCTCATCAGCCCGCCATCCGCCATCGCCGGAACTCTGCAAAACAAGAGATATCATTACAAAAGACTTTTAAGACATTTGAAGCGCCCAGAACTTACCGTTCGTGCAGTTAACGACGGACAGCAGTCCTCTGAGGTCAAGAGGCCTGCACCCTTATCCAGTGAAGGAACTGGTTACGGCACCCTGCCCCGAGGCAGATGGAGAGCTCAGCGTTCACTTACCTAAGGTGAGGGCGTTAACCTTTGGGGTTCTACAGGAGAAGAGAAAGGGAAGAGGAGAGAGGCACCCAATAACCCCAGTTCATTAATCCCATATTTTCTATCTGCAGACATCTTACTCTTCTAGTCAGACATACAGTGCACAGAGGTCCAGCCCAAAGAGCCAACCGTGTGTTACACATCACCTTTGAAGATACGGCATTCACCCAGTTAAGACCGGCGCCTCTGCGGGAATCAGGTGAGCGTTACAGGAATAGAGGAATGTACGAGAGCAACGTGATTGACTGCTCCATGCGTATTAACTGGTACTGTCTCATTCATGTTATTTAAATCAAGAGTCACAGCACGTTTAAGTTGAGGATGGTTACTAAATACAGTCGCCATATTAGGACTGGCAATTTCCATGGCATTTAAGCCCGAATATTAGGCATTTCCTGAACAAATCGTTAAATCTATGTTGCTAGGGGTAATGCCAGACAGTTCAACATCAAAACGAAGACTACGTAAGCCATTCGCCATACTCTTTGATGCCGTGGATCAGTGAGTACAGGTTGCAGATTTTCACAATACAATTTTGGAGAACGAAGGGAAAAATAAGAAAAATAAAAGACAGGAAATGGAGAATAGAAAACTAAGAAAAAAGGAAGGAACAGAAAATGGGGATTTCAGTGCATAACTGACACACGCACACCCTCACAGCCCAACAGCACAGTTGTCCACACTTGGATGCATGCGTGCTGGTGTTTTGTAAGGCTTCCGGGTATCGCAGGTTCAGGGGGCGTGTCTAGAGCACGCAATGATTCTAGGGAAGAAAGAGATAACGTTAGTATTGTAATTAAAAGGGGTTGAGCAAGGACAGCCTAGGGGTGTTTCTTTCACTGAGTAGGAGCAGAGAGCCCAGCCCACCAGGCTCAACGCAGTACAACGGGAAAAGCCCAGCCCCCTGCAGAGCCCAGCTCACCTTCAAGAGAAGCAGGGAAATGAGTATAACAAGTGAGACAGGTATTTACTTTGGGATTAGAAGTCCTTGGGCTATAGTCCATGCTGCAACATTTCACCTTGTTTGTTGATAGCATGCTTCACCTTGCGCATACAGAGTCCTCGTAGAAGTAGTCCACCAGGAAAGGTAAGAGTCAATACGCCACTGCCAACGCCCAACAGCACACTTGTCCACATTTCCCCTTTACCCTTGCACTTGCCCTCCCCCTTCCCTCCGCATTTTCCCCTTTGCCCCCTTCCCATGCACAATCTGAATGACACCTGGCCTAGTAGGATCGATGTCTTTCTTCCCTCTGTTCCCCCTCACTTGCTTCATCGCGCCTTGAAACACTTGTGTATAGGCGCGCTCTAAATGCCATAGCTGAGATCATCCTGACCTTGCACACCATTTGCAGAATTCATGATTACTTACTGAGCCCACAAAAACGTAGGCTTTCATTGCAGTGATGGAAGTGAATGTCCAAAATGGCTGTGCTCCAGCGCCATGTTTAGTTCAGTTTTCGCACACGGACTACAGTCGTGTCTGTCAAATCAAAATGGCCTACGCTAACTAAACCTAATGCCTACCCTATCTCTTATACAAAGAAATGTGTAAAGGAGGTATGTATGTAAAAGGAAAATCAGTGTTCGACAAAGAATAAATGTGGCTGAATTCGCTATCCTCCCCACGTTTAGACAGCGCAGAGATAAGGGCAGTCTCTATAGGCAGGATGACGTACTCTGGCATGGGCTTTAACACTGAAACAGTTTGGGATGTGCATCGAGGCCCGCCTGACCTTCCACGTTAAAAGGCTCCTGTTCCAGTCTTCCACCAAATAATGTAAGCAAAACCTTAACACTAGTCCCTCTATGTCGGGCTCAGAACTCTTCAAAGAAAACAAAAACTCAACGTTGGTACCCCTCTGCCAGGCTCAGACCTTGCACAGTTCAACAGCGATTGCCGGGACTCCCTCCCCAAGCTTTGTTTGCACTTCGGGTCTCCCTCATTCGGGTTCAGACCGCTTTTGCAGTGCTTCTTTTACAGACCACCGCGCAACCACTTTGACTCAGATTTCATTGATCAGCTTTGCCTCTCCTCTTCTTTCAGGGTTAACTTACGTCACTTTAGCTTGTACTGTTCATTTAGTTGTATCGCCTGAAACAATGCACCTTTCACGGAGACCTTCGAGTGGGCTACTCCTTTTTGGATGACCACTTAGTATCGCTGATACCACACCTGTTGTTAAGTTAATTCGCATGTCTGCCTTTTCTCTCATCTCATTCACAAACGTGCACCCTTCACACTCGATATATTGTTGCAAACTTCAATCTTTCTTAGCACACACCGGTCTCTCAGGTCGCTTGCCAACTCACTGGCTGTGTGCGTATCTCAAGAGTACCAACAACACCACCAGACACGTGTTTCTGCCTAGTCGGGCTTCATCAGTGAGGATTGCTGTTGTTTTGCTTGTTCAAAGGAGAATCGCCTTGTATTTCGGTGCTGGACTGCTCAAGTGGGCGGGACAAAGACTGATATGCAAATGATTATTCATCCTTTGTGAAAGGTACAGTGAAATGAAATGTGGGTACCTTTCCATAGAACAGGTCATTAGGGCGTGTTCATTCTTGCAGAGGGGTGCCCATACCTGTTTTTTTTCTACAAGTAAAATGAGACAAAGGGAAAGGGCAGAGATTGCCTCCTAGGTCAAAGGAGCCAATCTATATACAAGGCAATACACAAAGGCACAGAAAAGGAAAGCAGGACACTGGTGCAAGGTAACAGGCAAGGAGCTGGTATAAGGTAACAGACAAAGTACTGGTACAAGGTAACTGAGCAGGATACAGGGAGTACAGGGAAACAGTACAGGATACTGGAACAAGGTAACTGAATCTAGGTAACAAAAGCAAGCTGGAAAACTGGACTGGAAGCACATGAACCAGGGCGAAAGGGTACAAACAGAAGCAAGATAAACAGAGACTGAAAGCTGCAGGGACATAGTGCTGGGCACTGCATGAAATCGGGACAAGAAACTGGTGAGGATTTGCTGCAGGGGACAGCACAAAGGCAAGAAGCAAACGCTATGGCAGCAGGCATAGAGTTCAGGACAGAACCGGCAAGACTGTGAGATTAGAAGTAAGGCAACAGAGGAGAGCAGGGAAGCATCACAGGAAAGGTACAAGGCAGAAGTCAGCAAGGCAGAGAGAGATACCAAATGGTTATAGCGGCTCGGGGTTCAGAACGCGATACAAGCTCAATGAAGCTTGAGGGCGAGGAAGCTTATAAGCAGTGCCAGCTGGGTGGAAAGCAAGGGCAGAGCTGCATGATAGGGCTGAACACAAGCAGGCACAGGTGTGCTAAATGGAAATCTCTGGCATGGACTTTTGGAGAGGATCAAGTGCTGACAAACACCAGAAGTTTTTGTATGGAAACAAAGGCACAATAATTGCTGTGGCATTTTGAAAGTTGCAGTCCATTGAAAGGAATCGCTTTGCTTCCAGTCACAGTGAAACCAGTGTGTGTGCAACTCAGATTCCAAAAGAATTCCCAGGTTGGGCTGCGAAGTTTTCCAGTTATCTTTCAGGTGCATTATAGGAATTGAAGTCCATGTGTTTGGAATAGATTTATGGAAAGAAATGTTTTATAATGTTTCAGGGTCTTCTCTGGAGATGGTACAATACGCTGCAAGTCTGCAGGCGGCGCCACCTAGAGGCAAAGTTGTGACATCCTCAACTGTGCCACCAATGACTCCAGAGCTCCTCCCCGCTTCCTATGGGTACATTAATGTCTAGCCTAGAAGACAATTAAAATTAGGCGGTTGACCTCATTTCTTTTGGTATGGAACCCTTCCAGCCTAGGGAAGTAAACAACTTCACAGAGGAGCTTTATAATGATAGAGGGGTTTTGCTGGATCTTGCAGAGTCTTGCAGGATACAAGTGGCCTGTACAATGCTCCCAGCTCTTAACCAAGGCAAACTCGCGCAGCTTTTCAGCACCTTATTGTGGATGGATACCTTGGGGTTATCGACACCCTCCTGTCCCAAGGTACAATATAAGCTGACATTCTGGACAAGGACCCAAAGAAGGAAACCCTGTTGCCTTTTAGCCAAGCAGTAGCGAAACCATCCCTGTAGCTATGGTCTATACCGGCCTCCGTCATGACAGTTGCCCGTTACCTTACAAAAAAAAGGACAGGCCAGCACCTTACAAAAAAAGGACAGGCCAGCACCCTCAGATCCAAGTTTCATGTCTGTTCATGCATCACCAGAAGGCTTGGTTGTATAGGCTGCCACGGGCAAATCTGAAAACCACCTCTTTACTTTTCTTGCCTGCTGATAGTGAGAGCAAACAAATGGATACCTGGGGCAGGAAGGTTGTTGACTCTACAAGGAGCCAGGATCGAAAGACACCGGGCCTGTTGCCGAAGATCACACAGTTAGACAGTTCACGATTCAACGTAGCCAAAAGTACTTCAATATTGTCAATGTTCAGAAGTAAAAGTTATAAGGAGGGAAGACAAGGGCAAGCCTTGGAAATGAAGAAAAAGGGATTCACCCAGTTTCCTCAAGCAGAACACAGTACCTTGTTCCAATGGTGCAGCTGCTGCCCTGGCAGTTGTTCCTGTTGGTTTCCCGCAGACCCACGATTCATGGAGCTTCGTTGTGAAGGAGGACGTCTGAAGGGGGTCTGCACCACGCAGGGATGAAACCGGCAGCAGTGATGAGGAATAAAAGGTGCGCTCCTTAAAAGCAGGAGAGGCTCTTCAGGTGGCTATCCGGACTACTACAGGATGCAGCGATTTCGACCAAGGAAGAGGATCCTCTGGCTGTAGAAGATGAGCTGGTTATCCCCACCGAGCTCAAGGGAAGAAGGCTCCGGACTGGATCTTCTCTAATTCATTGAAGGGGAGATAGCTCAGGACTGCAGCAGGGCTTCACCGGGATGGGGTAGTTGCAACAGCCGTCGTTCTCTCCGCTTCTCTTCGGTTCCTTGTAGTTCCAGTGGCGACTCTCTGACTTCTAGCCCAAGAGACCTGCCTTTTAATGCGAAAAACCCCCATTCACACAGCCTGGCTGTCAATCACCCAGCAGGGGGGTTGTCCAGCCCGGACAACTACCCTGGCCAATCATGACAAAGTGCGACTTGGGTTTTCTAGGATACCCTGTGCAGAGGGTGACTACACCCCTCCCTCACATTCAGCCCACCTAGACACCCAGGCACCTTGAGGAGGGCTTCTGAGCATAAGCCCGCCAAAAGACAGTGAACAAAGACGGCGAAACTAGTTTGCCGCGCAAAGTAAAACACAAGAAGGACTTTAACAAAAAGAAATGGCGAATAAACCCAACCGGAGCCAAAAGAAAGACGATTTGGTCAAGCGGGTTTATGTTCGAGGCTAATATAATAGCCAAGAACAGTACAAAGGTTATCTAATATAATTGCGGTAGAAAGGTTAGGGTAGATACCACTGCCACCAGCTAAGTCTAAATGTTAAAAGAGCGAAACAATGCTCTAGGAGGTACAGATAAAAAGGGATACGAATTAACCCTTTCCAGTACTCCATGGAAGATGGGGTGTACTGGATCTGTGGTAGATTGACTAAGTAAAGTTAATGGTAACTTTACCCTTTTCTGGGGGATGGTAGTCTCAGAAATGGAGTCAAGGGAAGTCTTAAAGACAACCCTGTGCCACGGCACTGAAGGTGCTGTGTGACACACAAAAAGAAGGGGGCTACTGAAGTGGTGTACTTCAGAGTCCACAATCACAAAAACAGATAGAAACACATAGCAAAACACAGGTAAGAGTGGGGGAAAAGCTCTCTCTTACCAAATGGAAAAGAATAAACTCCAGAAGTCCAGTAAAGCTGCTGGGGGAATCACTAGGTGAGGGAAATTAGCCATATATGAGAATTCTCCCTAACACAAGCCCCCTCTGAAAAGCAGGTGCAGCCACGTCCCAGCGGGTCGGGGTAGAGGTTCCCCAAGTGTAGATGTCACAACCTCCATCGTGCGCTCTGCAGGCCAGACTGCCACCTCCTCTCCACTGTGGGAGGCAATTGTCCCAATTTGGCGAGGAATCGAGGATTACTGACGCCTGGGATTTACAGATAATTCACCCAAGGATACCATCTCCCTTTTGCTCTTCAGCCTCCAGACCGCCCACCAAACAACCAATTCTTGTTGGAGCAGGTTTGTCCGCTTCTGGTGAAGGGAGAGTAAAGAGGTTGGGCGTAGACCCAGTACCCCGCTCAAAACGAGGCAAGGGCTGATATTCCTCATATTTTCTGGTGCAGAAAAATAACAGGCCTTCTTACTATCCTAGATATGTGGCTTTTGAACCTGTTCTTTTGCAAAGAAAGGTTCAAATGGTCACCCTGGCCCAGATCCTTCCGGCCCTAGAAGTGCAGGAATGGCTGATCTCCCTCGATCTCCATGATGCATACTTCCATGTGCCCATCCAAAGAAACACAGGAAGTACCTGGGATTCAAGGTGGGAAAATGCCATTACCAATTCAGTGTCTTGCAATTCGGCTTTTCTTAAGCACCCATGGTCTTCATCAAGCTGGTGGCAGCTCACCTCAGAAGGGTGGACATTCATCGGTTCCCCTATATGGACGTCTGGCTCGTCTGAGCTCACTCCCCAGATCAGGCGTTGCCACATTTGTACTGGATGTGCAGACTGTTGCACAGCTTGGGCTTTTCCCTGAAATTCAGGAAAAACAAATTACTTACCTTCAGTAATGTTCTTTCTGATGGACGTTCCACCTACGGATTCCTCATCTATGATATCTATCTCCCAGTGCAAGGTGCTCTTCAGGAACTTGTTCCGCTGCCAGGGGGCGCAGCACGGATCCACGTCGGCTCTGCCTGATTTCTCTGTGTACCAGACATGACGTTGGGGCCATTATATATAGAGGCGCTGCGCACCATTTTCTGTTCCACCCTTTTTCCGTAGCACTCTGAGGCTGAACGAATGGAGATTTAAGGTGTTCTAGCTACTTTGAGAGGGTCAGGTAAGATGGACGATGTGCAATCTGTGAGAGGAACGTCCTTCACAAAGAGCATTACCGAAATACCTAATTGACTCCTTCCTCAAATGGATTCCTCATCAATGAGACTCCCAAAGCAGTACAACGACCTGGACGAGGGAGGGTAGCAAGGACACCACCAGAAAACTCCGAAGGCTATCTGTGCTGAAATGACCAGTATAACCAATCCTGGAATTCCAAGCATTAATGCTTAGCAAACATGTGCAAGGAAGCCCACATAGCCGCTTGACAAAAATTCAGAACAGGAACTCTGCATTGCAGAGCCAAGGTTGTGACCAACTGCCCGGTGACGTGATCATTGAGACCATCAAGGACCTCCTTGCCAGCCAGATCATAGCATTCTGAGATGCAGAGAAGGATCTATCGAGACCGGGTCAGTTTCGTAGCAGCTTTTCCACTCGGGCTCCCACACAACCAACAAAAAGTTGGTAATCGGTCCTGTTCTCCCTTGTCCGAAAGATGTAGAACTTGAGGGCCCACACCAGTTCTAGCCAATGGAAATGCTCCTCTGCCTTGGAAGTGTGAGGTGGAGGAAAGAAGACTAATATATGGATCTTTTGATAGAGATGGCAATCGGGGACCATCTTCGGAAGGAAGGAGGGACTAACTCAGAGAGAAAACCAAGTAGGGAGGATTAATAGACAGCCTGGAGCTCGCTCACCTGTTTAGTGGAAGTGATAGCAACCAGGAAAATCACCTTAAGTGTGAGCAGTCATAAAGAACAAGAAACAAGGGGCTTCAACTGAGCACCCCTTAAAAACATCAACACTAAATTTAAATTCCACGCGAAACAGACAGCGTGGGTGGAAATGTATTAGAAAGACCACTCAGGAGGAGCACTGCTCCAGGGTCCTCCTTGAAGACCGAAATGGCCGCAAGATACCCCTTCACTATAACTATCTGTAGGACTGTCCGGCCGAAGGACAGAACAAATTCCAAAACAGAGGAAGTGGAGCAAGTAAAAGGGTCCAGATACCTCTCCTAGCCCCAAGGCGAAAACATCTGCTAACTGCAGACATAAATGGACTTGGTGGCGGGTCTTCTAGCAGATGGGAGTATGTCCAGAACATCCTCTGACAATTCCCACTTCCTATACCTCAGCCTTTCAGTGGGCAGGCATGAAGGTTCAGGCTGCAGAGGTTCGAGTGCAGGTCCCTGCCCTACAATTGGAAGAGCAGGTCTGTCCTCTGCTTAAGTCATCTTGGAGGGCAGATGTCCATGTCCAGCAACTCCAGGTAACACGTTCACCAGCCCCAGTTCAGAGCAATCATTGTAGCCTCGAACAGACACTGTTTCCTGAGAACCAGCAGAATGACGAAGATCAGCTGGAACACATTGAGCAGCTTAAAATCCCTAGGTTGCTTCACTTGTTCATGAAACACTACAACCTGGGCGTGGCTGATGGGGCTGACACTCGTTTGGAAGAGCGGTGTTGCAAAGCTTTCTCATACAGACTTTCATCCCGCCTCCGCATGCTGTACTGCTTTGGGAGTCGATCAGATGAGGAATCTGCAGGAGAATGCAAACCATCAAAGGAGAAATTACTTAACAGTAATTTTCTTTCTGTAGAGTCTTCTCCTGCAGATTCCTCACCACTTGATCAGCCTGATACTCTATTACAGTATTGTGGTCTCTGCTCTTAGTTTCCCTTTTTTTGTGGGGCAACAACGAAAGGTTGTGACTTTGATACAATGCAATATTTGTGGCTGTTGCTTACTAAAAAAGAATCCGTTTTTTGTCTTGGCTGAATCCCATAGTATTATTTCCCGCGGCTGCTAAGCCTGGGCAAAAGAGACAGGGTACTGTGGTCTGGGGGTGTAGAGACGTGAATTATAAAAATATTGTGTGTGTCGAGGAAGTTTTCAACTCAAAAGCCATGTATGATTAGGTAGCTATTGCCCCAGGAATCTAAAGGGACATATTAATGCCCCTGCCTGCCCTTTGGACAAATCTGGCTTCTTTGTGGATTCTTGGAAACTGACATCTGGCAGCCCTGAGCACATTTTCAGAGTGGGAGTATTGTTCTTTTGCAGACCTCTAGGGTTTAGTAAAAGTTTTACAGGATGTGCCAACTATCCCCAGCTTCGCTTAGGCGACCTTTGGCTTCGCACCCAAGTCGTTTTGTCATTTTTGGATGACAAGCCTTTTGAACGTTTGGTTTGCAGTTGCTTGAAGCTGGTTTCATGAAAGGTGCGCTTTTCTTCTATTGAATCGGTCACAGGCACTCTTCCAAAGACCCGTACGCTTTACTACAGTAAATTACTGTAATATGAAGGTGCCTTCTTGCATTTTTTCACTTTTTGTTATTAATTTAAAAAGTCTACTAAGAGTATCGGGATACTGCAGGTGTGGAGTACATCAATGAGCGACATGGATTATAAAGCGTCATTGATAATCCCCTGCAATTACAAAAAGAAATACATAGTCCATGATGAAAATTCCACATATGCATATAGGTACTGAATAATGTAGCAAACTGGTAACTTTAACATTTAGTTAATGCAAAATACTTATCTGCATCATATATAATATTGGCAGTGCCATTGATAGATTCGAGAGACGCTTGCAGTCTCTTGCAAATCACGCATTAGAATGAAAATGTAAGCTTGTTTTAAGTCCCACACCCATGAAGGACACAGAATGCTGCAGCAAAAATCTACATTTCGCCTACACATGCCCAGAATGAGTGGGACAGCAGGTATTTATTTCCCATTCCCTCCACCCCAAATTAGTATGTATACATGCACTTTTTTTACCGACGTATATAAATATGGCTTAATAACAGTCAAAGGGTTAAAGATGCTTTTGCAGCAATAGATGCAGTTCTAGGTGTGAATAGGCCGTCCCTTTATCCTGTCACGACCTAAAACAACGGTTAGAAGTTCCATAGCAGGTATGATGACAATGTTTGATTATGAGCACAGGATAAATTCTGCCATATCTCCATCACTCATTTCATCAAATGCAGACACTGTCACCCGTGGTGGCCTTTTCCGCAGCAAGCATGTTTCTACCTCTTCAGCAGAACATCGGGATGGTTCCTGTATTCTGGAATGTTGGTTAGGCATTAAAAGACATATATGCGCACACAGTTAGGAACACGGACTACATTTTGTTATTTGCAAAGCAATTCCTTGAGGCACAAGCGTTCTGCATTGGCGTGCACCACAGGCGTGCATCATACACACTAGTCAACCCAGGTACAAACACATGCTTAAGTAGGCCTCTATCGTCTTTCCATTACATGTGCCCATCAGCTGCCTCTATCGCCATAGGTATTTGACTTTTCATGTGGATGCAGACTGGTGGAGCCTTTTGAAGCCAGTGAGCACGTGGAGGGGTGTATGGGACTCTGTATGTGCCATCCAGATTTTTAGGAAACAAAAGACTTTGCTGTTTTCCGATCACCCTACTACTTTCCAATTAGAATGATTGTACTTGTCCCTTCATCTGTAATGGGCCATGTGTCCTCACTGTGGTAATTCTTTACCATTTTATCAAACTTTCAATGCCCTTTCTATCATTTACTCATCCCACTGCCTATCTTAATGCAGAAGCTGCTGCTTATAACCCTGCAGCTGAACTCCTGTTCAACGTGTACAGACTGATGGAAGCAGAGGCTGTGGACTGAACATGCCAACCATTGCCTTTTAGAAGGGGCGCCTACAGCTTCTTGCGCTCTGCCGCGATAGAGGCATCCTTTGACATCGGCAGATGCAGTGGGCCTGATGGCTTTGTCCGTTGTGTCCTCATCAAGCCAGTTATCCAGCCACTTATTCCCGCCTAGGAGAACTCGCAACATAGAAGTCATCTTACAGAAGCTCAGAGTGTTGCAAAACCGAGTTAATCCATGGATGCATTACATCACCCCTTGACCGCTTTTCCTGTCTGCACTCGAGTGGACCAATGCCATTTTTTGTTCACTGGATTATTTCTATTTGTTCTCTTTTCTCCTATCATTCTAAATGCAGTGACACCTTCTCTCCTCTTCAGATCGAACACTTGTCTCCTCCAAATTCGGTGTCTAGGCTTTCAGAACTAAAATCAGGTGTGCTCGAGAGATCAGGTGTGTTATGGGCAAGCCCATACCATCAGCATTGCCTGCATCCTCTTAATGGCAAAGGAAATATAGCTGTATGTAAGGTCTGAAACTAATTTGGCAATGCAGTATCCATTCCTGGGCTTTAGGGACCCTTGTCAGGAGTGTGTCTAGAGGCATGAGTTCTAGATTTGTTATGGTGACCAGTGTTTTTCGCACCGGTCTAAGACTTCCCTTCACAGTGTAGTTATTGTGCAGGAGCAGGAACATAGCTTCCCTGTTTTAATGATAATTGACAAACTGCCAATTCCTATGGTTTTTCCAGAAGTGGCTATAGATGACCATGGTTTGTCCATTGTACTGTGCATGTTTTTTTCAGGGTACCACCACGAAATCTGGCCACCATGACAAGACATGCCTTTTCAGATGTTTATTGTAAATAGCTACATTTCAGGGCAACCATTGCCAGTTGTCAGGGCGTCTCTGAAAAGCAATGCAGCATTTCCCCTGGTCTGAAACAGTCTTCTACACCTTCCTATTGTCTAGGAAAGGGCTGCAGCTGTTCCACTGGACTGAGAAAGTCTGACACTTTGCTCTCCTGTGAGGGAATTATAAAGCCTCGCCTGTGGCCTGGGTTAGCCATGCCATGCAGCCTATACTATCCTGATATGAGAGACCCTACAGTAGCATGCCCTGGAGTCTGAGAGAATCGTGACGCTTTTTGTTTGCTTTGCATTGTCTCCATTCTGAAATCTTTCCTCTGGTTTATGAGTTTTGCATTCTTTGCTCTGGGCGTTGTCTGCTCTGCTGTGTTCTAGTGTTTGCTGTGCTTTGTGTGGGTTCCTTCTGTCTTGGTTTTTTAATTCTGTTTAATTTCTTTTGCTTTGGCTGATCAACTTCCCTTTGGCATCATCCCCTGAATTCCCTATCTTCGCACAGGCCTGGCTCGAAGGGTTTCAATCTATCTTGACAGAAGTAAACAAGGAGGTGAGTGCCTTGTAACCTGATTTCTGAGTTCTTTCTTGCGCCCTGTCAAGTCAGCAGCATCAAGAGGGGTAAACGCTATTGCCTGACCTGTAGTCTTTTCTACCATGATGTGTCCAGGAAATGTTGTTTGGTTTCATCACCTTGTAACCTCTTCTCGTAGTAACTTGATGCCTCAGTCACTTTCCCCTACAGATGTGCTCCATCATTGGTCACATTTCACTAATCTTCCATAGTTCACTGCTCTCATGTGCCTCTCACACATTGCTGGTTTCTTGTATTTTGAAACAAGGGCTCCTTGCCTGCTTTTCTTTACTAGTGTTGCTGAGACCACTATGTGCCTGATGGCTCCGAAAGTCTGTTTTCGCCCTACAAGCAAATGTTGTCTTTTAATTGGGTATTTGTATTCCTCCTCTATCCTGGGATCTCGCTTTTATTGTGACTGTCTCCGTTCCTATTATACATGTTCCTATAGCGGCCTTCTTCCCAGCTCCATTTTTCATTGCACACTGGATCGTTGTTCTGTCCTTTAGCTGGCTGCATTCTTGCTCTTGAACCACTTTTCTCCCCTTGTAGCCATCGTTCCCTCTGTGACCGATATTTGTCCAACCAGTACTTTGTATGAAAACCAAAACAAGTCTGAGCAATTCCTACTTAATTAGAACTCATTCTCCCATCAGTGGCTCTAAGGCTTTTTTCGTTTTTAAGCGGTCACCATTCAATAACTTCCGAATTAGAAATTACGTTTTTATTAAACCACCAGGTGAAGTTTAAAATTAAACAATATGCTTAATGTCGAAGCCCTAAAAAACCTAACTACATTAATAAAAGCAGATCCACAATACAATTTCTATGGTTCTGCCATTACCTAATTGTGTAACGGGCAATATTAATCACATACGAAATTAGTCAAAAGTAATAAAATTAAATATTTTTTTTCTAATTAGAGCCTGTAAGTAAATGTGTCATCATAGCAGGCATGTTTGTACCAAAATAAAACATGCTGTTAACTATTAAAGTTGTATTTCCAACCATTTTTCCAACCAAACACTTTTTCCAGTCATCGCATTTATTTGTTTTTCTGTATTCATTTTTCTTGCTTAGGTTGTCCTCTATTTTCTTAGGTGATGTTGATCCTCGAAACAGGATGTGACTTTAGAAGAGGAGAGAAAGTGCAGCCACCACACCCGTTACAGCAGCAGGGATGCAAAGTGAAAAAACGAATGTTCTTGTGCTTTTCACAAACAAGCAAAACATCTGGTAATCCTCTCCGAGTACCAGTAGTAGAGGCACTACTAGTAGTTTAATGCTACCAGTAGTTACAGCTATATCATTACACAGATTAACACTAAGAGTCCAACACTGCTGCCAGATGTACACCTGCAAGTGGTAGTAATGGTAGTGTTGCTAATAATACTGCTGTTACTAGTAGAACGGATACTGGTTCTGATGAAATGATTATTAGTCACACTACCACCTACAGATACTGCTACTGTTTCTACTCCAATGAGTGTTTGGCATGCTACATCCACTGCAGCCAGTAGTATTTCTACTATTGGCAGTAGTAGTAATGTGGTGATTGTAGTTGTACAACTATTATAATAATAACCAACATAGTCCTTGTTCTTGTAAGTATGGTATCCCCTTTAACTGTTTTTTCACAACTTCTAGTTTCTCGTCTTTTGCGTTGTGGTTATCACAAAATGTGGTATTAACAGGTCAACAGGTAAAAAGGTTCTACAGTTAGTACTTGATCTTTATCTGCTCTCCATTGTGGTACTCTGATGTTACTGTTCACAAATGCAGTTGCTTTCTAAGAATGCTTTCAATGGATTGCATTCTCCCACAGATTCCTCATATTGAGTTATTTTATCCCGCCCACTCAGCACACTTTTCAAAACACGGCTCAAAACGTTTTCTAATGGAATTCATCTTATTCCAGAATGTCGATCCCAAACAGTCAGGGTTAAACCATTGCAAGGACTGCAACTCAAAAATGTCCCTCACGGACATGCACAGTATCTATGTGTGGAAGTGGAGCATGACACTGAGCAAAGTGGTTCTTGGCAAGTCAAAAGCAGTGAAGGGAATGCTTGGCGAAACGGGCGCTCAGAAGACCCCCTTCAAATCGCTAGCTAAGTCTGTTGTGAAGTTCTTGAGCCCAGACACAGAGGGACCTACCCCCGAGAAGGAAAGCGAGGGGTAGACGTCATAAAGCATCAAAGAAATGGTCGTACTACCACAGCAAGTCTCACCACCATTCCTCTTCACATAAGCAAAAGAAGCGCAGAGACAGGCGCAACTATGACTCGTCAGGGAAAAGGAGTGAGTCCTATCCTTCTAAGGAGGCTTCAAAGGAGGAATGGGAGGAGTTCAAGGAGCAGATGTTGCAGGTCTTCGAGATGGCCATAGCTTGTACAGATTCGGCACCGACCGCACAAAGGTGGCCAAGGGAAGTCCAACGCCCTCGACCTCAATTTAAAGGAAGCCTGCATCAGCACCAATGCTGCCATAGGCTGTGCCACATCAAAAATCTGCTGTCACCATCCGCAGTACCGAGTGTTGGGGAAGATTTTCTTTTTGCAACTTTACTTCCATAGTTTTCTATGGCTGCCCATTCTTTTTGCTCCGTTTTAGATCTTGTCCTGACTTTTAGATAGCTGGGCCATGCCCTGTGAACTCGGTTCCTTTTTCCTATGCATTTTGTTCACTAATGGGGAACACGCTTGTCAAGCTTTTGAGAAGGTTTATTCTGCACCATGCCTACTCAGTCTTAGGCCTCAGGCTTCAAAACGTGCGCGGATTGCGGCCAGCAGATATCCGTCTCTGATCCACACTGGATTTGTCGCTACTGCTTGGTCGAGGACCACAACACCCACGATCACAGGTCTGGCCAGTGCAGTCCATGCACCAGTAGACCCTCTGGGAAAGGGTGGCAAAGATCTTCCTGTTCGTCCACAAGGCAAATGGTTGAGGCACAGCAACGTCTCATTCGAGGTCGTACGGCGCGGACCACTGTGCCAAACGGGGTAGTTCGGTGCAAGGAGAAGAAAAAAAGCAGCATCAACCTCTGAAGAAGTCCCACTCCCCGAGTGAGTCCTCGCACTGACACTCCTCTTCTAACTCAAAAAGAGGATTCTCCTGAGCAGCCGGTGCAGGTACCTTTCCCTACCCAATCCTCCACCCCGGAGGAATGGGAAAACTTCCACCTAAAGATGCTAGACATCTTTGCCAAGGTGCCGGCGGCACCAGCCTCAGTGCCTTCGGCTCAGGCGACTGCACCGTCGGTTCCGGCTGTGGCGCCGATGGGTCCCACCACGTTTGTTGCGACCCACAGAGTACACCCTTGGGACAACGCCTGCATGCCTACTAGCTCGGACCCTGGACCAGAGGATGACTGAAGTTCCTCTGCACCGACATGCCACGCTTTCAGGCATTGAGGCCTTGGCGCCCGTCAGCGGCGTTGACACCATGGACATTTCATGGAGGAAGTGTTTCCTTAGGGCACTTGGGCCGTGTTGTATTCCCCTTCCAAGAAGTGTGTACATGATGTGCAGACCAGATGGTAGAGTGAAGTTCAACACAATGTCATAAAAGTAACTTTAAATGATTCACAATGAAACAAATAGTGGAAAGAGATATGACAGGACCTAAAAATTACATATAGGCTTAGGTAACCTTGTTTTTCAATATTTCTTTTTGTGTTTAGCACCTAATGCGATTGGCAGAAGAGGCCAATCACGATGGGGAGGAGCTGTGGCCTCCGCTACCGACTGTTCAATTGAATGCTGTATCCCGGTTTTCCTTCAGGGATATCGTACATAAAGATGGTCGGCTGGTTTCGATGACATGCTGAGTCCCGTCATCTTCATCCGGACCTGTCGTTTGGGTACGTCTTATCAGATCGCCTTGTCCATCAGATGTGGCGGTGTTTCCAGATCCAACCTTAAGCCCAAGTTTGATGCAACTTCATATGGGCTGTTCTTGTTATTTTCTTCAGCGTTCCTATTCTCTATTCGTAATGGAACAACTTCCAGGAACGAAGATTCAGGACTGGATCCCTGTGCGGATGTTTTCACTGGCCGTGTCTTGTTCCAGCTTTCTGACTCACGCTGGTTGGACAACAGAAGAACTGCAGGTTGCCAGTGGTCTCGATACCTCTTTGGAGCTGGATATTCTGCCAAATCCCACCCCAGGAAAGCCTCATGACACTTTTCAGTGACTGAGGGCTAAGGTGGCCAGTACTCTGAGGCTTTCTGCTCCGTCCAGATTCAAGATTCAGTAGAAACTATGCAATATCTTGGACGATGCCACCAAGAAACACACTCCTGCCTTCATTGTGGCAATAGTGGCCCCAGTGCTGGAGAAACCTGCCTCTGTTTCGGTAGTGGACAGGGATCTGGCAAAGAAGTACTGTCCCGACCCTTCAGACAGAGTGTTTCACTACTCTCATGGCTCCCCGAGAGTTTGGTGATTCAGGCCGTGTTGGCTAACCTGAAGACATACCCTTCGATGGGCAGAATCTTTTTGGAGTTGAGGCTGATGACCCTCTCTAGAAGGTCCAGTGATCAAAAGCAACTGCTAAGTCCTTGGGGCTTGCCGTGCAGCAGCCCTCCTCACAGTCATCTCGGGGTAGGGGGTTTTGTCGTCTGTCCCCTCCCTGCAAGAGGCCGTGGTCAGTCTGCCCCAGGAAACAAGGCAGGTCAGGCGTTTCCCAAGAGGTCGAGGTGCCCAGAGGGTTAGCATAGCCACCAACCATGCTGCACCCCAGGGCACAAAACCTCAGTGACAGACTATGCCACTCAACACCGGTGGGGAGTGTTTTATTTCCTGTTCAGACCAGACTGATCAATGACCACATCCAATGCTTGGGCCCTACAGGTCATCCTGTGGGGCATATATCCTCCAGTTCCTACAGCGCCCTAAGGCCACCCCCTTGTCTCTGGTCCCCGTCCTCTTCCTGTCAAAGGAGGTAGTCGAGCTGGTACAGCACTTGGAACAACCTGGTGGGTGGTACTCCACCTATTTTCTGGTGCTAAAGAAAGTCATAGACTTGTGTCCCATTCTGGATCTGCAGCTGCTGAACTTGTTCCTGCACATGGACAAGTTGAAGTTGGTTACACTGGGTCAGAACCCGCAAGCCCCGATCTACAGGACTGGTTGGTATGCCTGGACACTCAGGATGCCTATTTCCATGTGCCAATTCATTGAAAGCACAAGAAGTCCCTGAGGTTCGTGGTGGGCCAAAATCACTACCGGTTCAAAGTCCTGCTGTTTGGTCTTTCTTCGACACACAGGGTTTTCATCAAGCTGCGAGCAGTGGTGGTGGCTCGCCTCAGGGGGGAGGGCATTCGCTTCCTTCCCTACCTGGACTAGCTCGATGTCCATATCTAGTGTCAGAGCATCTGCTGCACACATGTACTCTATTGCATAGCCAGGGCATTTCCCCGAACTTGTAAAAGTCTCAGGTTTTTCCATCCCAGTCCCTCCACGGAGCAGGCTTGGACACTTTTCTGGGCAGAGTTTTCCCGCCCGAGGACAGAGTGACTAACATCTGTTAGATGGCCAATGTCCTCCAATCCCAGGAACAAGTCCCTGTCTCGACTTTCCTAGGCCTTCTGGGCCTCATCCTAACTGCTGAGAGACGTGTTGTTTCAATGGATTGCTTTTCTCCCACATATTCCTCAACATGATAGATATCCATCTCCTCAGCTTCGCTGTTTGAAAAATATTTCAACAGGGGGCGTAGTGGACCTCGACTCGGCCATCGATCGTCAATCTTGTCTTGTCTTGCTCTTGATCAACGGTTCAGGACGGGACGTTGGGCGTCGCATATGTACCATGTCACTACGCCCCATGCTTCAGTTCCTTTTTTCCGTGTGCTTGCACGCTGCATCGGGAACATGACTCAAGTTTACTCGACGTTCTTATTGTACTTTGTATGCTTTTTTTTCTTCTGAAACCTCAACGTGATGTCCCACAGAATTTCGAGCTTCAAGCGATGTCACAGTTGCAAGGTCAAAATGTCTGACCGACCCCCCATTATGTCTGTCTATGGTGTCTGGGTGCTAGTCACGACACTGAGGTATGTGCGTCATATCCAAAGATGCAGCCGAAATCCCTGCGTGAGAAGGCCGGGAAACTGGCTTTGTGCCGACCTGTCGCCAAGTCTCCGGTGCAGCCACTTGTCCGGAGCGGAAGAAGAAGCGGCACCGCCGCCACCGACGTGAGTCCAGCTCGAGGTAAGCCCTCGGCAGTGGCTGACCACTCGAAGTTTTAAGACCTCTATGTTGGAAATGTTTAAGATGCAAGCGGCTGTAGGTGCTGCTCCGGCCCCGACCAGCAAGCTTTGGCGGCAAAAGCGCTGCTCGGTGCTCCCAATCTCACACCAGCCACTAAGAAGTCGGCGTTGAAAGCATCTCTGGGTGTTACTCCCGTTAGGGATAAGTTGCCAGAAGGCCATAGGGCCAGTGCTCCCAAACGTCTTGGTTACCTTTTGAGTCCCTCGGCGCCGAAAGTACCCTCGGCATCAAAAGCTTCAGCTTCGAAGTCTATCCCCAAGCCTTCAGCACCAACTGTCGGCGATGGTTCTTTTGTGCCACTGTCTAGATCAGGTTTCTTCAATTCCATGAATCCCGTTTTCAGAGTCGAGGAACGCGATGACCCTGAGGACCAGGTCGACCCCGTTTACACAGGGGCCGGCGGCGACTATTTCGACGAGCAGGCTGATTTATTGGCTTTGGTACAGGGTTTACATGATGCCAGTGGTCTGGATACCTCCCCAGACCTGGGGTTACAGCAAAAACAGACTTGCACCCACACTATTGTGAAGCTCAGGGAGCCGATTCACAGCGTAGCTGACACCATGGGCTCTTCGGGGTTATGATGTTACCGACATTTTGGATGAAAGTCCCACGGTCGAGAACAATATGCCTTTCACCCCAGCCATTGCGGACCCTTTAGCCTCCTTATGGCAGCACTCTTGTACCAGTCCCCCTGTGAATGCCAATTTCACAGGGAAGTATAGGCCAGCAAGAGGAGATCCTTCTTTCCTCGCAACACATCCTTCGCCGGAAGGGTTGCTTATTCAGGCTGCCACTGTTTCCACCCAACCCGCGGCATCCACCCCTAATCTGGCTATGGACCATGAGAGGAAAAAATATGACTCTTTGGCCAGAAAGGTGTTCAATTCTGGTAGCATGGTGCTCAAAGCCACCAACGTAGCATGTGGTTTTGCCAACTATATGTTTGGCTTATGGAAAGCAGTAGAACAGGCTGCTGATTACATCCCTGAGTGTGTCATGCGGGACTTTTGTTTTACAGCTGGTGGAAGATGTTACAGTCGTTTCAGACGGGCCTGGACGTAGCAGACTGTGTTGGCAGAGCAATGGGCTCAGCAGTTGTGATGAGACACCAAGCTGGTGGATAGGGCCTTGCCTCTCCATTACACCTTCCCTCTGATTCCCGTCATTCTTTGGGTTCTCAGGAGGTTGAAGAGATTTCGAGCAACCATGATCCTGACCGCCCTGGATTGGGCGAAGAGGACCTGGTACTCAAATCTCACCGGTTGCCTCAGTGTCCGGATCTCCTCACCCAGTCGAGGGCTGGGTGCTCCACCCCACCACATATTCCCTTAACCTACATTCATTGCTCTTGAGAAGATGACTTATGACTGGGACTTCTCAGAGCAGGTACTTGAGGTATTGCTGGCTGCACGCAGACCTTCAACTAGATCTCTGTAAGCGTGCAGGTGGATAACATTTGAGGCATGGTGCAGGGAACGCAAGTCTAATCCGATCTCTTGCCCCACCACCATAGTGATGGAGTTCCTTCTGTCACTGGCCTCTTCAGGCCTTCATGTTACCACAGTGTTCAAGAGATCCCCAGACCAAGGTTCATTGGCCCAGTTCATGAAGGGCCTTCTCAACAAGTTTCCGCCAACCCCTTTTGTTGTCCCAGCTCTTAATCTGGTTTTGACCTATTAGATGTTGGCTCAGTTTGAGCCTATGCATTCATGTTCTTTACGGCTGTTGTCCCTTAAGACAGACTTTTTGGTCGCGATCACCTCTGCCAGGAGTGTTAGCGAAATGCAGGCTTTGTGCTGCAAACTTCGTGACAGTCTCTCTTAAAGTCAGGCCCGGATTCCTTCCTAAGGTGGTTTCAGAATTGAATCTGTCCCAGTCTGGTGATTTGCCTGTCTGTCTTTGCCTGTCTTCTGCTATCCTCCTCATCCCTCGAAGGAGGAAGAGCGGTTGCGACGTCTTGACCCCAAGAGAGCGTTGAGCTTCTATGTCGCTCGTATGTCCGAGTTTAGGAAATCAGACCAGTTGGTTGTAGCCCATTCCTTGTCTAGAAAAGGCCTTACCATCACTAAAACTGTCACAGTGGATTATCCTTGTGCCAATCCAAATGTTACCAATCAGCAGACAAGGAGCATCCAGCGTGCATCAGTGTGCACTCTACCAGAGGGGTCTCGGTCTCCACGGCCCTCCAGAGAGGGGACCCTGTTAATGTTTGCCGGGCGGCCACTTGGTTATCCTTACATACCTTCACCAAGCACTATGCCTTTGATGTTGCACTGGGTGCTGATGCTAGGTTTGGCAGGGTGGTTCTACTGATTCTCCTGGTTTATATATTTTTGACCACCTCCGTTATCCCAACTGCTTGGGGAGTCTATCATGATGAGGAATCTGCGGGAGAAAAGCAATCCATTGAACAAGAAATGACCTTACTGTAATGTTCTTTCTATGGATTCTTCTCACGCAGATTCCTCATCAACCCTCCTATTCAACCCCACTCAGAAGGTTCTGTGGGTTGTTGCTTCTGTCCAAACGAGAAGGCATCTGGTGATGGCTGTGGGATGACTGTTTCTGGGTTGACCGTGTTGGGTGTGAGGTTGATAATGTTTGATGGCTGGTAAGCCTCCTCCTGTATTTTTTCTTCCGCAGCGTTCAAGCGCGTGTGGAACAATTTAAACTGAAGCATCGGGCGTAGTGTCATGGTATATATATGACGCCTGACGTCCCGTCCGGAACCGACGATCAACAGTAGAGTCGATGTCCACAACGCCCCCTGCCGAAAAAAAATTCCAAACAGCGAAGCTGAGGAGATGGATATCTATTATGATGAAGAATCTGCCAGAGAAGAATCCATAGAAAGAACATTACGGTAAGGTAATTTCACCTTTGTCATCCTTGGTCTCAGGTGAGGATGGTCACTGATGTTTCGAGGGGATTGGGTCCTCCGACGTATTCCATATCTATGACAGTAATCACCACAGCTGTGCTGCTTCGGTAAATCTTTCGGCGTCTGCGTCCTGCGTCGATGATGTCGATACTCCGTCCTCAAGGGCCTTCTTCGAGCCGACGTCACCGGATGTTATAAGTAGGACGCACGACGCCCATAGCCTCAGTTCCGTTTTTTCCGCGAACGTGTTCGCTTCGGCGATCTCGGCGCACGTCAATTCTACTGAATCCTGTTCTTTCGGTTTTCTTCGAACCTGTTTCTTCATTGCTATTGAATATGATGTCTTGGGCTTCTTCCACCCCGCGGTCCCGGTTTAAGAAGTGTCGGGTGTGCGGGTCCAAGATGTCCCTGACGGATGCGCACAATGCTTGCCTCTGGTGTCTCGAGGAGGACCATGATACGGACGACTGTGTCGACTGCCAATTGATCACTTCGAAGGCCTTCTGGGAGCGTAAGAAGAAGCTGTCGGTCGGTAAGGTGGCCAAGCACCGGAAGTTGCGTTCCACTGGTCTTTCGACGGACGAATCGAGGGGTGACTCTCCGCATAGTCATCGTGAGTCCGGGGGTTCTCGGTCTGGGAGTCGGTCCCACCATTCCTCTGCCTCCAGGAAGCACCGTCACAGGTCGCCTTCCCTGTCCTCTTCTGAGGACTCTGCCCGTAGGCGGGTAGCTTGTTCCACTCCGGAGGAGATGTTGGCGATTTTTCAATCGCAGGGCTCCGGTCCAGCCGTGCCGTCTGAGGACGCCGGTCGAGGCTGCGCTAGAGACACTGCTCGTCCGCCTTTGGGCTCCAGCAGTTGTCGCGACCATCGGGCGCCTTTGAGGTCCCGGTCAGACAAGGATGGTCGCTCTAGGCATGCCCGTTCCAAGTCCCGGTCCTCGACACCATCGAGACCGCGAGACTCTGTGAAGTCTTCGAAGAAGACATCGACGCCGGCAGCGCCGAGGTCGTCAACGGACTCTCTCGAGGCCCCGCCTCCGAGGAATTCGTCGACAGTGGCACCCCCAAGAAAGGCGATGGCTAAGGCTGAACATGTCTTTGTGCCTTTTTCTGTACCCTCTTTCCAGCCTCTAGATTATATTTCTGAGGTGGATGAGGTGTCTGAGGAAGGTGAGGTTCCTGCATTGTTTCCTGATGACATTGTTTCCGTTCACTGTCAGCTTGAGGGCCTGCGTCAGTCGCTGCACGACGCCAGTGGTCTAGACACCTCTCCGGAGGTGGAGTTTGGTAGGCCGGAGCCTGGCGTGCATGCCGAATTTTCATATCGGCGCCTCATGTCGAGGGTCACTGAATTTCTGGGTTGGTCTGCCCCCCCTGGGGATTTTCAGCAGGACGACCTGACTGATATCTGGACCAAGGTCCTCCAACTGACCCAGTGCTGCCATTCCTTCTGGCCTTGCAAAGAAGGGTGACTGCGACTTAGACTGCTCCGGAGAGTCTCCCGGCAGTGAGCAAGTCCTTGCCGAGGAAATATCGCCCAGCCAGTGGCAACCCCTGCTACTTGACCACGCACCCTACTCCGGAGAGTTTGGTGGTGCAGGCGGATACGGCCCCCATAAAGCAGGCGTCACATCCTACCACCCTACCATCCCTCCTGATAGGGACGACAAACGTTTTGACGGCTGGGCGAAGAAGGTATTTTCTTCTGGGGGTATGGCGCTTCAGGCTGCCAACTCCGTTTGTGCCTTGTCTCGTTTCACGCACACTCTGTGGAACTGTATTTCCCTAGCGGCTGATCATATTCCCAAAGGGGAGGAACGGGATGGTTTTCTTGCTATCGTGCAGGATGGCAAGGATGCCATGTGTGAATCCGTTCAGTCGGGTCTGGCCATGGTTGATTGCGTCAGCCGGTCCATGGCGGCGAGCACCGTAATGCGCAGGTTTGCGTGGTTGCGGAAGTCGGGGTTTGCTCCGGATGTGCAAGCCCGGCTCCTCAACATGCCCTTTGATGGTGACCATCTTTTTGGTAGCAAGGCTGACGAGAGTCTTGAGAGGTTGCAGACCTCCAAAGCTGCAGCGAAATCGTTGGGCGCTGCAGTTCGCCAACCTCTGCCTTTTCGTCCTAGGGGAAAGCAAGGGAGGGGAGGTTCCTTTCGATATTACTCGTCCTTTAGTAAATCGAGAGGAGCTGCAAGTCAAAGGGGCAACCGTAGGAGTGCCAGAGGTGGAAAACAAGGTACTCGAGGTGCCAAGGCTGCGCGAGCAGTTGCCTCTTTGCCCTCAGGCACTGCGCAGCCGCTTCAGCTCAGTCATGAGGCCTATACTTCTCCGGTTGGGGGAAGGCTGGCGCACCATCTCGTAGAATGGCGTGCCATTACTTCAGATGTGTGGGTTCTGGCGATCATAGCCCACGGCTACTGTCTTCCTTTCTGGCAGAGGCCTCACGACAATCCACCAGGGAACCTCTCTTTGCAGAGTCTGGATCCGCTCCTTGCGCAGGAAATTCAATCCCTGCTGGAGAAAGGTGCCATAGAACTTGTGCCTGTAGCAGAGAGGAACAAGTGATGGTATTCCCCTTATTTTTTGATTTCGAAGAAAGACGGAGGATTGAGACCCATCATGGACTTGCGTGGTTTGAACAGGCTCCTCAGGAAGGACAAGTTCAAGATGGTCACTCTTTCTCAAGTCCTCCAGGCCCTTCAACTTCAGGACTGATTGGTGTCTCTCGACCTCAAGGACGCTTATTTTCATGTGCCGATCCATCCAAAGCACAAGAAGTACCTGAGGTTCGCGGTTGGCGACTCGCACTTTCAGTTTCTGGTCCTGCCGTTTGGATTGACCTCCGCCCGAAGGTCTTCACCAAGCTCTTGGTGGTGGCAGCTCATCTCAGGAAAGGGGGGATTCACGTCTACCCCTACCTGGACGATTGGTTGATCAGGGCGCGCTCTCCCGAGCAAGTCCTGGATCATCTGTCCGTCACCTGCCACTCCCTTCACAAGCTGGGCTTCTCCCTCAACTTAAAGAAGTCTCACTTGACGCCAACTCAGCGGCTCCAGTACATCGGAGCAGTGCTCGACACGTCCCTGGGGCAGTGTTTTCCACCCCAGGTGAGGGCTGTTCACATTCAGCAGATGGTACACAAGTTTCGACATGCCCAGAGTCTCCCAGCGTTCGAGTTCTTGATGCTGCTCGGCCTCATGGCATCTTGCATTCTTCTGGTGCCAGAGGCCTGACTGCGGATGAGATCTCTGCAGTGGGCTCTCAAGATGCAGTGGTCACAGTCCTCCGGCAGGATGTCGGACCCCGTTCAGGTGCTGCCCTCGGTCGCTCAGGACCTTCCGTGGTGGGCCGACGAAGGCAATCTGATGAGGGGGGCTCCATTTTGGCTGCCCTGGCCGGAGGTGACGATCGTGACGGACACATCCCTCACGGGATGGGGAGCCCATGCCAACGAGCTGACAGTCAGCGGTCGTTGGTCTCCGTCGGAGTCCAGACTCCATATCAATCTGTTGGAGCTGAGGGCCGTCGGCCTTGCCCTGAAGGCTTTTCTGCCGACTGTGCGAGGAAAGAATGTCCTGATCCTGACGGACAACACAGTGGCCATGCACTACCTCAACAAAAAGGGTGGGGCCGGGTAACTTCCTCTGTGCAGGAAGGCGATGCAGCTCTGGTTCTGGGCCATCCAGCAGGAACTTTCGATCTCGGCAGTTCATCTGGCCAGAGACGAAAACGAGACGACGGACGCTCTGAGCAGGCAGAGCGCGATCTCTCACGAGTGGGAGTTGGCTCAGGAGATTCTCCTGGAGATCTTTGCCTTTTGGGGGACCCCTCAAGTGGATCTCTTTGCCTCCAGTGTCAACCGGAAGTGCGAAAGGTTTTGCTCGCGGGAATTTCCTCCAAGAGGAGCCTTAGGAGACGCGTTCGTGGTGGAGTGGTCCTTGCCACTGCTGTACGCGTTTCCTCCAGTTCCCGTCATCCCGCAGGTGCTGCGGAGGTTACGGAGGTTTAGTTCCCGGATGATCCTCATTGCTCCGGCTTGGGCCAGGAGGGCGTGGTACCCGGACCTTCTCAACTTGTCCATCTGCTCTCCACGTCGTCTTCCCTACCAAGACGATCTGCTCTCACGGGAGGGGGGTCAGGTTCTCCATCCAGAGGTCATATCCCTCAACCTTCACACTTGGCTTCTGAAAGGTTGAGGTGCAAGGATCGGGACCTCCCGCAAGACGTGATGGAGGTGTTGCTTTCGGCCAGACGGCCGGCAACAAAGTCCCTGTACCGTTGCCATTGGAAAAAGTTCTGCAACTGGTGCAGGGTTAAGAATGTGAATCCTTTTTCATGTGACATTCCTGTAGTTCTGTCTTTTTTGCTTTCTTTAGCCCACAGGGGCTTGCAAGTGGATACCATTAAAGGTTACCTGGCAGCGCTGTCCATATTTAAGCGCTCGTCTGAGGAGTGTTCTTATTTAAAATTCCTTTAATTTCTCAGTTTCTGAAAGGGCTCACTAATGTGTTCCCTCCGTCACCTTTCCAGGTGCCCGGTTGGGATTTGAATCTGTTTCTAATGGGTACTCCGTTTGAGCCTTTGCATTCTTGCCCTTTAAGACTGTTAACTCTTAAAACTGTATTTTTGGTTGCGGTCACTTCCGCTCGCAGAGTGAGTGAGTTACAGGCACTTTCAGTTAAGCCACCCTTCACTGTGTTCCATAAGGCCAGGGTTGTCCTTAGAGTTGGTCCTTCCTTTCTTCCGAAGGTAGTGTTGGAATTTCATTTGCGCCAGAAGGTTATTCTTCCGGCATTTTATCCTCCTCCGCATCCTGGTAAGGACGAGGAGAGGCTCCATAGGTTAGATCCTACGAGAGCTTTAAGTTTCTACATTTCACGCATGTCCCGGGTCAGAGTGGACGATCAGCTCTTTATTGGTTACGCTGGAAGGCGTTTGGGACAAGCTGTGACTAAGCAGACTTTGTCTAGATGGATTATCTTGGCAATTTCTGAATGTTACCGCCTGGTGGGTAAGGATTCTCCTGTAGGCTTACGGGCCCATTTGACTAGCGGTATGGCTGCATCTACTCCCCTGCAGAGGGGTGTTCCTATTCGTAACATCTGTGATGCAGCCACTTGGGCTTCGGTCCATACTTTTGTACGTCACTACTCCCTTGATTCTATCCATGGGCAGGATCTGGCCTTTGGCAAGGCGGTCCTTTACTATGCAATTTGATTGGGTATTCTAAATTCTTTTCCAACCTCCTTACGTTGGTACTCCTTTGGGAGTCTGTCATAGATATGGAATACGTCGGAGGACCCAATCCCCTTGAAGAACAAGTTACTCTCTTACCTGGTAACGTTCTTTCGATGGGATGGTCCGATGACGTATTCCATATCGCTCCCTCCCTGCCTTCCCCGCTACAGAATTTCTTATGCGATTGCAGCTTACGTTTCCGCAAGGCTTTCTGTGGTCATATTGGCAGTAGATTGGTGCCACACGTTCAGGGAAAAAAACTACAACTGAGGCTACGGGCGTCGTGCGTCCTACTTATAACATCCGGTGATGTCGGCTCGACGGAGGCCCTCGAGGACGGCGTATCGACGCAGGACGCAGACGCCGAAAGATTTTACGAAGCAGCACAGCCGTGGTGATTACTGTCATAGATATGGAATACGTCGTCGGACCATCCCATCGAAAGAACGTTACCAGGTAAGAGAGTAACTTGTTAATCTCTGGCTGGTATGGGTGCTCATCTGCCAGACCTGACTGTGAGCGGACTGTGGTCTCCCGCAGAGTCTCTGGAACTCATCAACTTGCTGTAGCTGAGGGAAATCAGGCTGGCCCTGGTTGCTTTCCTCCCCTCTGCAGGAGGCAAGTGACCGGACACCTCGCCTGAGATTGACATACCACCGGCTGCCACCCTGGGCAAACCTCAGGCTGCTTTCCAGCACCTGTTGTCGAAGGTGGTCAGTTTTCTGCCCCTTCACGTCCGAAGGTGCAGTATGAACTGACTGAAATAATGGACGAGTGGCGCCATTGCCTTTAAATCAGGCAGTAGAGGTGACAGTGCTATAATTATGGGCCAAAATGGCTACAGTTCTCACAGTGAACCGCAACCTGGCAGAAAAGCACAGGCCGGAACCTTCAGACCCCATGGTCCTTTCAGCTCCTGCTTCACCATAAATGCTAGTGGTCTAGGCTGCTAATGTGATCCTTAAAACCACTTCTTTCGCTTCTTTGCCTCCTGACAGGGAGAGTTAGATACTGAGAGCATGGTGTAGAGATTTCCGGCCCCATAAGCCTTGGTCTCTGCTGTATAAACGCCTCATGTGCTCTGGCTAAGTTCTCATTTGGCCTGTGGTCGGTCATGGTGGAGGCTTCAGAGCACATCTCTGAAGGGGATATGCATGAGGGCTTTCAGGCCCTTAACATGCACGGCAAGGAAGCCTCCCCTCAAATACTGCCATCTGGTCTGGATACTGCAGACTGTGTAGCAAGAATGATGGCCACAAGCACAGTCTTGGCAGATTCTCTTAGCTAAGGATATGGGTTGTTTGACTGAGGTGAACAGATTTGCGGCGGAATTGACCATAGTCGATTTCGCCACAAATCTATTTGACTTTCGGCCAAACAAGCCAAATCCCTGGCCCACCAGCAGACCTATATCCATTCCCCCGCCCCTACTTAGCTTATTGCCGTCCGCCAGCGCTTCTCTTACACCCCTGCGGCTTCAGTTCCGTCCCTGCAATGCAGGTTTGAACTGACGCAGCAAGGACCATTTCTCTGTTTAAAAAAAAGACGAAAAAAAAAATTCCCCTGCTTCCAATGTCCCGGAAGCGATGGACATCCCTGCAACCCCGTTCCCATTATAGTGAGCAAGGGCTGCGGGGGACACCCCCCAACCTCAGTTCCCCTTGTTCGCTGTAATGGAACCGTATGGCCAAGTTGTACGAATGTATGTTTGTACGATCATTTCGTACAGCCTAAATTCAGCCAAGTAGGCCAACACCCATGGGTGATTCCCTGGTGCAAGAGCCCTCTGGCCCCTCAGCGGTGGAACAGGGAGGATTTTGGACCACTCAGCAATGTGGTCAGTATCTCAGAGAGCCTCAGTATCCTTACTGGTAGTAGAGCCTTGCGGGGTGCCATGGAGAACAATATACTTATCTTCGGTTTTGTCTTTCTCCGTACATACTCCTTGAAATGCACCAGTGGTGATCTGGATAACAGCTCCTCCCACCTGGCCAGCCGGTTCTTTAGTGACTGGGGAGTACATGCGTTGCATGGCGAGCAGCCGTCCTAGCAGTGGTCTTCACCGAGGCACTGGAGGCAGAGCTTGTGTGGGTCCGACATGGGAAAGGATCCATCGCAGGCTGGGCACCGGCTAAAGTTCGCCACAGCCATCATGTGCCGGGGAGGGGCGTAGGCACCGGGAGACGAGTATTTAGATCTCTAAAACAGGGAGCGGTAGTACAGATGCAATAAAGGGAAAAATATCCCTGGGGAAGTTCTGTGGTGTGGCATTATAAGGGGAAAAAGGACCTCAACCACAGCTCAGGTGAAAGATGTCCGCTTCTGTCGACAAAGAAAATAGGACTGGGGAATGGTGCCAGAGGGCTGAGTCAAGGGAGCGCTGCTCCCGGGGCCACGCCCCTGTGCACAACTAAATTTAATGGGGAAGAAGAATTTTCTGGTTAAAAAGTTGACGTTCCCGTCCCTAGCGAGGGACGCCCATACAGTATGAAGGAAAGGGGACAGGACGTAGGAGTACAAGGTGGTAGCAGTGCCACCATTTACCAAGAGGCAATCATTTAACAACCCTACACTTCCTTTGAAGCACACTCTCTCTCTCTCTATTGCTCTCCTCCATCACTCTCAACCTTTATCCACCTCATACCCCCCAACCCACGCAGCACACAATCCCATCTTCCACATAGGCTGGAGTGACTTCACAACAACCACAGCTCACCTGCACCAACATCTACCTTTTGCGATTTCAACCCTGGTACTTCCCATCTGAAAAACTGCACGCAATCTGTCAACAGGGTTTCTTGACGCTTGCAGATGAAGAAGATTCGAGGCGTGGTATAGGAAACGCGAGATTGACCCCAATCTTTTGCACCACCACTACAGTAATGGAGTTCGCTCTGTCACTGTCCTCGTCAGGCCCAATGGTCAAAGGGTACTTGGCGGCTTTGTCCAATTTCAAAAGGTCTCCAGATCAAGCTTCTTTCTTTATGATTCCAGTTATGGCCCAATTCCTGGAGGGCCTTCTGAATAGGTGTTCGCCTGTTCCTTTTGTTGTCCCAGACTGGGACCTTTAATTTGGTTCTCAATTTCCTCATGGCGGCTCCGTTTGAGCCTTTTCATTCGTGCCCAGTTAGATTGCTAACGTTGAAGACTGCCTTTCTAGTGGCAATCACATCTGCCAGAAGGGTCAGTAAGCTGCAGGCCTCAGTTTCTCCATTTCTTTAAGGAGAAGGTATCGCCTAAGGTGCGGCCAGGGTTTTTGGCCAAAGTCGTTTCAGAGTTCCACATCTCCCAAGGCATAGATTTGCCTTTTTTTCTACCCTCCTCCTCACCCTTTTAAGAAAGAGGAGATGTTGCATAGGTTGAACCCTAAGAGGGTCCTTCGTTTCTAAGTCTCAAGGACAGCAGAGTTCTGGAGAGCGTATCAGCTGTTTGTCGCTTTTTTACTTGTCAAGAAAAGGTTTGGCTGTTTAGTATTCCCCTAAAATAACAGAAAAAGAATGTCAAATGTGCGTTTAGTGCGCATTCGACATGGATGCAAATCCCACAATGCCGACCACGGGGAGCAGGAGTGTCCCCCGCTCTCCCTGTTCAGCATTATGGGTTTAAGGGTTGTAGGAGTGTACATGGAAAGCAGGGGACATTTGTCAAATGAATTAATTCACCAATTTCAAAATGCAAAGCTGTCTGTGAAAGCCTACAAGGCTGTGTTGTTCTCGGCTATTTTAACATAGCACCGGCTGTTTCTAAGCAAACCATATTGAGGTGGATTACACTCTGTATAGCGGAGTGTTAACAACATGCAGGGAAAGAGCTTTGGTCAGGCATCAGGGCTCACTCTACTAAGGGTGTAGCGGCTGTAAGGAAGGCATAGTATCAAGAATAGATACACAGGTGATCACAGGTCAAGGGTTTTTATTAAACTGTATAGGTAGGGTGGAAAAACGCCTAATCTAAACCTAAATCAAGATGGGAGCAAGCTACAACCATCAGATCAAAATAAGGCAGTCTTAGTGTCGTCTTGGCAAATAAAAAGGGCCTATACTAAGAAAAACCTATTGCCAATCCTTACGCTAAAATACAAGTGTGAAGGATAGGGCTCATAAGAAATAAGTGTTCACAAACAATATGTCAGGATGCGGTAGTAGCGATCTCCCTTCACCACGTTTTGATCATGGGACTAGGCAGGACTACGGAGCACAGCACACGCTCGAGCATTCCCAGAACAAGACGACTGTTGTGCTTTCAGCTATCAGGATCTTCGAATGCCAAGTCTCTTGCTCTACAAAATGTCTTTCCTTTGAGAGCCAGATGCGTTCAAAATAATAACAAAGGGTCATTTCTGCTTGCATGTTGGGTGATGCTTTCATCCCTGGGTCCCCCTCTTCCGGGCGCAGACCCCTCTGTGGTATTTGTTATAGTTGTGTCTTGAATTTGTAATGCTGTTATCTTTATTTGGTGCTATCATTTATGATTCAGTCTTAGTTGTGTTTATCAAGATACTTAGTGTGTTTCATTATTACTGTATTCATAAATATGTACAATGCGTTGGTCTTATAGGATTTGGAATGCTTCTATGTCACCTGGTGAGGTAGCATTACACATAGCTGTGATGCAGCTGCGTATTTTCATATGATGTTCTAATTGTGTCAGTTGCTGTCTTCATTGGTATCTGGAAGGGTCTGCAACTGCTGGAGGTCTTTTGTTTGTATTATCAAACTAAATAAACAACAGATAATCGGTCAATGGTCTCCTGTAGTTTACTACTTAACAGTATTCACCAATGTCATTTTCAAACAATTCAATGTGGACCACCCTCTGCCGGGTTCACTCTAATCAACACACTGTTCCTTTGGGACTTCTGACTTTGCCCCTTTTTATCGGCATCCCTCCTTCGAGTTCACTCTTGCCAATCTCACAGCTCCTTTTAGTTTCTTACGATGTGGGATTCACTTCCCTCTCAGGATCATCTGCCGGTCAAAGACTTTCGACTGTACAGAGGATTTTACTAGACCCCCGTATGACCATTTTGATCCACTTCTCGCCTTTCCAAAGGCCTTCTGGTAATAGTTTTAACAATCGGTAATCAGACAGAGTTTCTCAAGTGAGCAGCCACGTGGTGCCTGGCTCATCTGCAGCTAGCTTTCAACTTTTACATCAACAGTTCTTTGTACATTCTTCAATCAGCCGTTTGTTACTTTTGTTCAACTTAGTTTGGTTTCTTTATCGGCCCTCCCCTCGACTCACCGGCTGTGATGAACGGCTTGGCTTTCTTCATATCTGGCATCAAGGCCGGTACCCCGGTAGCAAGTGACTCCCTCTGTCCTGCTTATCAATGTAGGCACGCTCTGTGTACTTTTGACATCTGCTGCAACAAACTTGGGCTATTGTTTGCAGTCTTAAAATTAGTTCCACAGAGGTCTCACAGGCCTTGGTTGGAAAATGCAAGGTCGCTTCTCTCCTTGTCACCTTCTCAGCTAGCGCCGTCTTTCTCCTCCTCTTGAACTGCCGTGCCTGGATAGCTGTCTCATTTTGCGTTCTGCCTTGCTCGTATGGTGCTCTCGTGCTCCACCTTTTATCCCTGTGGGGAAGGGAAAGGGCTGTCCGATGTGTGTGATTCAGGTCAATTGCCTGACTTTGCCTGACCCTTGTGTTGGGACCCGTCAGGTAAACGGCTCTGGTGTTGTGCATCGTCTTTCATGATGTGCGAAATTGTTAGAGTTGAAAAAGGGAGGGGAGGGGGTAGAGTGTTTGTATATCGTACAGGGTAGGATGGGGAAAAAAGGGGATACTGCATTTTACCCGTTTGTGTCCCACTCCAACTCCCTGAGGACCCCCATCCAGGTGATCCTCCCTCGCTGGTCCACCCCCCGGAACTGGATCCAATAGCGGCGGCCGTGTCCTGGCCACCTGGATGACAGATCCCGAGGGACTAGTCAGAGAGACACCATCCGGTTTCTGCACACGGCCTGCGGCACTTCAGAGGAGCGTACCGAGAAATCTGCGGGGTAGCGACATGGTCCTCTTTGCACACCTTCACCAAATATTATTGTTTGGACATGTTGCATGGGGCTGATGCCCCCTTTTGAAGATCAGTGCTACAGAGCTTCCTTTGTTTGTGGACGGTTGAGTCAAGAGGAGTCGATGTAGTCATACTACTCCCCCTGTTGAAAAGGTTTCCTAGTAGCTGACATTGGAAGGATAGTTATCTAATTAGGAGCCTGCTGAACAAGAATCCATAAAAAGAACATTACCAGTAAGTAATTACTCATTTTGCCACAGGTAAAAGGTGAGCCTCTGAGATTTTGAAAGGACGCATTGAAAGCTGATTGACTGGCATGCCTTTTTGTCTTGCCTGAAGTGGCCCTTGCGTTTTTATGAACAGCCTAAATTAAAAGCGGTCCCCATTCAGATATTGTTTGGCCACTTTGACTGATGTTTCCTTTTATTGTGTTGAAGTCCGAAAAGCATGCTAAGCCTATTTAAGTGAATGTCTGCCATTGTCTTTGACTGTCCTTGGGTAATAGACCCTTTGCCCCAAGCCAGGAGAGGGTCTTCCCTTCTCATGAAGATCAACCTATAGTATATGCCTCTGTAGTACATTACTGTACTGCCTTACAGTGGGGTAGGCACAACTTAACCAGAAATGTCAGAGATTTCTAGTCTCTAGCTCGGCTCGAGAGTATGCTGATGCTCTTCTGCGCCATAATGTTGATGGTGAAGTAAGTATTAACTCTGATAGATTGAGCGACTTGCAGGAATAAGATGCCCTGTACTTTATTTGTAACGTTTTACTGCTTGTATTTTAAGAAAGGTTAAAACTTGTCAAGTCCAAATCATTTAGCACCTCTTTTTTTTTGTGCAAAGATATAATCGTGTGACCTGTTTCTTTGAATAAAAGGTTATAAGGTTATATTTGCATAATATTCCGCATAGCTGCTATGTATTCTTGAGATTGCATCTTTTCTGTTGGGGGCAGCTTGAGCGTTGAACCCAAACTACTAACCCATTAGTTCCTAAAAAAACAAAAACTTTTTTTTTTTAATTTAGTATACGGTTTGTGTATGCTGTAGTGTCATGAGTTTAAGGAACCTCACCCTTTGGATCGCCCATTTCTCATTGGGATTGAAGTTCCAACTATATGGCAATTGCTGATGTGTAAGGCATATTGTCAAAGCTGTTCTGTATATCACTTGATGTATATGTATTATAAGTGTGCAGAAGTAAGATTCTGACAGAGAGGGGTCTTGTTGTTTGCTACACACTTTTATTTATAGGTAAAAAGGAAAAGAAAACCAACTCTTAAAGGGGTTTTCCTGCCTCATTGGAAATAACTAGTGTCAGACTGTGCAAAGTAAAAAGTCCCAATATCCAGTGTCAAAATCCTAATACTGTCCCTTAGACACTAATCTAACTAAATCAAAGGAGAGGTCTTCTTGCTTCAGAGGAGTGACTCCCTTCCTCTGGACAAAAGACAGTTCTTTTCTTAAGATTTTCCTAATCTGGTTTCAGCCACTCCTTGGCTGTGGGGAGAAACGTCTTGCTTTGCCCAGCCTTGCTCATGCTCACAACGTAACTTGTGAGTTCCAGACCCTGGGTGGCAGCTTTGGTTTCCTCTCTCCAGGTACTGCGCTGAAGAACAACAACCTGAATGCACTCTCCACGTTGTAATGTGTCCCTGACCCAGGTGTGCAGATCTGGTTCCGTCTCACTAGGTACTGCAATGAAGAAGCGTTGCTTGGATGCTCTCTCCAAGCTGTAGTGGGTCATACAGATTCGGTTTACCGACCTGCCAAGTACTGTGTGGTCTTTCCACTACCTTCTAGTTCTCCTGATTTGGGTGCGAGTCCCAGACCTGCAATCCCTACTTTACTTTTCCCTTTTGTAGACTTGGTTTACTCTCCTGCCAAGCCTTCGTACAAGTCAGATGTACATTCTTTTGCCCACGTTTGTTAGGGTCCCAGGCCCTCCTTTCCCAGCTTAGTGCCCACCTCCTTGAGCTTTCGGAGCCTTTTTGGCTTCTCGCGTACCTTGTGGAATGACTTAGACAAGTGCTGGCTCCCTTGAGGCCTCTGAGTTAGTTTTCAGCACTCTGGTAACTTTCCAGAGCCTGCTTTTTCCTACAGCAGCTCTGCATTCTTTCTTCCTGGAAAGCCATGCTTTTGCACTGTTGTGGGCCTCTGATGTCTGGGGTGTCTGAAGTCTTGGTCCACTTGCATGCCACGCAGTCCTACGGTCCTGGACCATCCCTGGAGTCGCTCTCCTTCCTCTGTGTCCCGGTCGGCCCTGTCTTCATGCCAGGCTTGTCCTGGCTCTCATGGTTCTTCCAGGGAGGGATTGACGTCCTGTCAAGTCCTTTAATGGTTTTTATCTTGTTTCTTCAAATTACTGTTTGGGAACCACTAGAGTGCTGAACGTGGTTCCAATGGTTACACGGTATTGCTCTGCATTTCCTCCTCATTTCAGTACTAAATCAGTGTTAATGGGGTAACTCACTAAGTCTCCTCCTCCTCTCAGTACTCACCCTCTGTAATGCTTTAGCAAAATACATAGTGTTTGAGGTTAGGTTTGAAGAGGAATTAGGACAGGAAGGAAAGGTGGGGTAATTCTGGAAAGGGGTACCAGGTTCCTATGGTTGGTGGGAATACTGTGTTCTCCCAATGTGGTCCTCACTGGTCCCAAAGGGGGGTTTCTCCTCCCATGAGATCCACCCACTGAGTACCACCCCCAGGGGCACTATCAGGCAGTGGCCTCACTACCCTGGCCTCATGAAAAGGGGATTCCCCCTTCAGAAGCAGTGACGACATCATAGAATTCACCTCAGTATATATGTAGTACATTATGTAACGAAAACCTAAGTGGCAAGTGGTGGAACTTTGTACAAGTACAGGCTGCGGCGCATCTTAGAAGAGAGGTAAAGGAGTGGTGCAGGGATGCTGGGTTAGTGTTATTGTCCTCATCGCTCAGCCTAGTGTGCGTTGAACAGCAGGGTCTTGAATTACTTCCTGAAGTGCAGTAGGGAGCCATCCTGATATTTCTCGGTAGTGCGAGACATGCATGGTCTCAAGAGATACAGACTCATACCTGTTTAAAAAACATTTGCTGGTCTTCTGCACTCTATTCCACCTTCGCACTTTTCTCTTTCCTGCTGGTCTGGTCAGTCGAGTATGCTATATGTCTGTCAGCGCCCTTAAGCCTTAGGGTCATATCTCTGCGCTATACAAATGTTAAATAAATAAAATTAATGTGAGTTTCAAAACCTTTATTTACTAAGGTTCCTGGGTTGGTGTAATACTTACTGGCGCTAGCTCTAAAGGGATGGTTCCCTTAACTGATGTTTCTAAGGGCTGTCAATGTCTGAATAGCCAAAACAATAATCTGTCTGCGTCTAAACCTATGCTTGCCATCATCCTTTACAAAAAATGTGTTGAAGTCTTTTTAAAAAGGAAAAATAGTGGTTCAAAGCAAAGGAAATGTAAACCACAGCTGGTTTCAGATAGTCTTACCAATGAGTGTAGTTCTGCCAGTGCAAGATATTTCAATTCAAAATGGGAGAGCCCTCAGAACCTTCCACGCAGGGCTCTTGCAGCAAATCAACATAGTTCACAATATCCTTGGGTCTCTTGGGGTTCCCTTTCCCAAACCCGGCCTCTTCAAGTTTTAAACAAAAAAAGAACATACAGTTCTGGTCAGGCCTCCCTTACACAAGTGTATGCCTCGCTTTACACAGTTCAACAATGTCTCCTGCACAACTCTTGTTAGGCCTCTCAGGGTTCTCTTCCACTAGCTTAGGTCCCTTCCATCTTTTAAACAAAGTTCTTCTGGTCAGGATGTACCTTTTTGTTTCCCTTGTCTCAGGAGGATAGCTCGGGGGCAACGTGCTCGCCTTGGAAGCAAGAAGACACGGAGCACCACAGGTTTGATCCCCGGGTTGGCGCGTAGAAACCTCTGGGTATTAAGCGCATTATAAATAACCAATCATATCATATCATACACTACACAATTCTTCCTACAAGGGGTAGTATCAGAGACTGTCGAACGATGGGCTCTTTGCTCCTCCCAAGCGTGACTGCTCTGACCTGCAACCCCTCCCCTTCTCTATGTACCCTTCTTCTGGCATGTTTTCTCTTTTGTGCCTCTTTCACTGTTCTTTTCCACTTCACTGTGCCTCCTGCATGCCTTCTTTTCTATCGTGCACACTTGCACCCTCTTTTCATCTTGTCGTGCCTCTTGCACCTTTCTCTTGCCTTTATTGTGCCCCTGGTACCTTCAGTTCCTTTGGTTGTGCACTCTTGCACCTTCTTGTATCTTTCTCGTGCTGCTCGCACTTTCTTGTTTGCACATTCGGGTCGCTTGTACCCTCTTTTCACTTCCTCTCTTTTACTTTCCCTTTTCAAATCTGTCAGGTCACTCGCACCCTCTTTCCTGCTTCGGGTCACTTTCTCTTACATTTTCTCACAGTTTACTAACCTCTTACTTCTGGGCCCCCAGCACGATTTCCTTCAAGCTTTCTTTCTGACTTTCTGGTTGTTTTCTCTCTCTTGCTTTCAGCGTTCTTTCGTGTCGCTTTACACTCTTTCTGCTTGCTTTCTTGCTTTATGCCTTTTCACAACCTGGCACTTGCCTTTCGCTCCATGCCGCTTTACTTCGCTGCCTTCTACCCGCTCCGCTGCAGTCACACGCAAGCTCCAGAGTTTCTCTTTATCTTTCACAAAACTCACCTGGGTTGCGTCGCATTGACAGGCGATCCGTCCAGGATATGTGGGGTTGAGGTCAGGGTCTCACCACCTGCCCCTCAGACACCCTAGGGGCCGGCACAGTCCCCAAGGGAACTGGAACTCTACTGAACGTTGCCGGCAGCCTCATTTAGGCTCCTTGGAGACACAGCTCCGTCACCACGCTGCAGCCCCTCACAGACACTGGGCCAGCGTATCCACATGCCCTTCTCCTCCAGCCTTCAGCTCCTGCCCCTCTCTGCCCCTTGGCTTCTCTGGTCCAGACGGCATCCCCAGCTTGCTTTGTGCTTCTGGAAAAAATTGGACTGGGACTGAGAAGGGATCCCCTGATGGACTTGGCCACACAGCCTCCCTTCTGCTCTCCCAGATGCTGCTCTGCCTGCTCCCTCAGCAGTTTCCTTTTATACACCTGTGTTGTATCAATGGGCTGCAGGTGTGTAGTCAAGGTTGGGTTTGCCTGACATTCAATACTCCAATTAACAGGAAATGCCTGTCCTTCAGTCCTGAAGAGTCATATGAAGTCAGATGTAAGTGGTCTTTGTTGAATGCCTGACCCTGCCTGACTCTATTATTGGGACTACTTGAGGAGTTTCTACCGTAAATTGCCCTTACTTTCCCTATGTTGTTTCTATGAGTAATCCTCACTACTCTCGGCTGCCTCTTCTTCCCAGTATTAGTTGGAAATGGGAGGGGGAGATGGAATGGAATTGCAAATATCCCATGAAAACGGAGGATGGGGTTTCAGATGGGGAGAGGGGAAATACCATGTCTCGCCCTTGGGTGTTCTCCTCCCAATCCCTTGTGGCCCTCCACTCAGGTGATCTTCCTTCGCTTGTCCACCCCAGTGTCAGGATCCAAAAGCCATGGCCCTTCCCTGGTCACCTGAACAGAGGATCCTGGGGGCATAGGTTGGAGGACACTGTCTGGTTTCTCACAGTGGGTCATTTCAGATAGTGGAACCTGACGTGGCTTGCTTCTTAGTTGCCTTGTTGCACTTCATGGATTCCCGTTTGGGGTTGTACTAGCTCCCCGGTGTGAAGTTTACCACCTGAGACAATGAGCTTGTCTGCCAATTATACTTGTGCCTTGGCAGTGCTTTGGAGTTAATGCAGTCTGCCTTGAAGGTGATGCTGGCCTGTAGGGGTAACCAGTAAAATTCCTTGAGATTTACTGTTGTGAGTTGGCGCTTTCCTTAAGCATTGTCATTTCTTTGGGGAATAAGGAATAGATTTACCAAGCATCACACAACTTGATTAAATAGGAAAATCGTGATTAGAATGGTAGTTGGTGGTTTGTACAACCTATAGGAAAGGAACTTAAGATCATTTCTGGAACAAAGTACTTGGATATGATGCCCTCTCTCTTCTTTACTCTGAGCAGAGAGGAATGAGCAAGACATGTAGACCATGTGAAAGAGATGGTTGCGTTTTAGAAATGATCATGTGGATTTATTGGTTTCATGCTATTACAAAACAGGGGTGGCGGTTCATAATGTTCATTGCCAGGTTCTGTTGATCCTGTGGGAAGGTGTTCTGAAGCAGGTAAGCGGTTTGGCCTCATTGCAAGAGCACCGATTTCAATGCTTTTGAACACATGTTCAGAATTTCTTGAGGTTTTCCATCAGTTGCCCCAATCCTTTCAATTGGCATACAGGGCTGGTGGGTGGGGATGGAGTAGCATGCACTGTTTAATGGATTGCTTTTCTCCCGCAAATTCCTCATCATGATAGATATTCATCTCCAGGGGGCGTAGTGGACCTCGACTGGGCCGCCGATCCGTCTTGTCTGGCTCTCGATGATTGGCTCTAGACATGACGTCAGGCATCGTTTATATACCATGTCTCTAAGCCACACGATTAATTTCCTTTTTTCTGTACGCTTCCATGCTGCATTGTGAACGTGACATGAGTATACCCGATGTTCTTATTGTACTTTGGACGCTTTTTATTCTTAAAAACCTTGACGCGATTTTGTCCCACAGAGTTTTGGACTTCATGCGATGCCGCGATTGTGAGGCCAAAATGTCTGTGACCGACTCTCATGACTTCTGTCTATGGTGTCTATGTGCTAGTCACGACACAGAGAAACTGGCTTTGTCCCGACCTGTCGCCAAGTCCCTGGCATGGTCGCTCGTCTGGTCCTCTGAGGTTGTGACTGATGAGCCCACCCCCCATCAAGGGGAAAGAGCAAAATCATAAATCGACTAAGCAATGTTCCCATTCCCGGAGCCATTCCTCGTCTTCCTTGCAGAAGAAGACGTGGCACCACCGCCATCGACGCAAGTCCAGCTCGTCGTCGGAACGAGGTAAGCTCTCGGCGGGGCTGACCACTCAGGAGGAGTGGGAGAGTTTTAAGAGCTCTATGTTAGAAACATTCAAGACCCAAGCGGCTGTAGGTGTGGCTCCGGACCCCAACCATCAGGCTTTGGTGGCTAAAACAGCACTCTGTGCTCCCGGCCCCAAGCCAGCCACTCCATTGGCATTGAAAGTGTCTTCAGGTGTTACTCCCGCCAGGAAAAGTCACTGGAAGGCCGTAGGGCCGAGGCTCCGACGTCTCTCGGTTGCCCATGCGTCCCTCTGTGCCGAAAGGTACCCTTGGCATCGACAGCTTCGGTGTCGAAGTCCATCCAAAAGCCTCCGGCGCTGGCAGTCGCAATGGTTCCTTCGTGCTACTGTCGAGATCCGATTTCTTCTATTCAATGCACTCCATCTTTGGAGCCCAATGACCCTGAGGACACAGTTGACCCCGTTTACCCGGGGGGCCGAAGGCATCGACTATTTCAATGACTAAGACAATTTGTTGGCTTTGGCACCGGGTTTGCATGATGCCAGTCGTCTGGATACTTCTCCAGACTTGGAGTTACACCAAGAACAGCCATATACCCACACTAGTGGGAAGTTCAGGGAGCTGGTTCACAGGGTAGTTGACAACCTGTCAATGAAGGCGTCCTCTGTCCCTCTTCAAGGGTATGATCTTACTGACATTTTGGACGAGAGTCCCACAGTCGAGAACAATATGCCTTTCAACCATGCCATTGCAGACCCCTTAGCCTCCTTATGGCAGCACCCTTATACCATTCCCCCTATGAATGCCAATTTCACAGGGAAGTTTAGGCCATCAATAAGAGAGCCTTCTTTCCTCGCCACTCATCCTTCCCCAGAGGGGTTGGTGATTCGGGCTGCCACTATTGCCACTAGACCCACAGCATCTACCTTAAATCTGCCTATGGACAGAGAAGGGAAAAAGGTTGACGCTAGGAAAGTATTCACTTCTGGTAGCATGGCACTCAAGGCCACTAATGTGGCGTGTGGTTTTGCCAAATATTAGTTTGAACAGGCCTGAGGGTGCCATGCGGGACGGTTTCTTACAGCTGGTGGAGAATGGGAAGGAGGGAGCCAAACAGTAATTGCAGATGGGCCTGGACGTTGCAGACTGTGTTGGCAAAGCAATGGGTCCAGCAATTGTGATGAGATGCCAAGCTTATCTTAAAACTTCTGGCTTCTCCCCAAATGTCAAAAACAGATTGCTGGACATGCCCTTTGAAGGGGGATATGCTTTTGGGCACAAAGCAGACGAATCCTTGGAGAAATTCAATGAGTTGAAATTGTCTGCTAAATGTTTTGGCCTAGCGGTGCAGCTGGCAAAGCCTGCCTTCAGCTTTGCGTCCAGGGGCAGGGGCTATAGACGTTTATGTGCCCTATGGCAGGAAGGCGCTTCACCTGCAAGTCAGGCATGGGCAAAGACGTTTCTGGCATCCAGGAAGGGGCAAAGGCACCTCTAGAGGTCGACGAGCAGTGGCAGGGTCCACCCGTGTACTCTATACCGCTTTGATTCCCCTCTCACGATGCACTTATTTGTGGACGGTTGGCCGGGCATTGGCCCCAGTGGCAGGAAATAACTTCCGACGACTGGGCCCTGCAGTTGATTCGGTGGTGTTATTGTCTGGCTTTTCTGAAGAGGCGTCCAGACAAACCTCCACCTCCCCGATCCAACCGGGACAGGCGCTCCAGGAAAAACTTAGAGCCCTGTTGTCGAAGGGTGCCGTAGAAGAGGTCCCTCTCAACCAGAGAGGGTCGGGTTGTTATTCCTTTTACTTCCTGGTGCCCAAGAAGGGAGGGGATCTCAGTCCCATCCTGGACCTCATTGCCTTGTTGAAGTTCCTGAGGAAGGACAAATTCAGGATTGTGACACTGAAGGAGATTCTCCATGCTCTCGAACTCTAGGACTGGCTGATGTCCATAGCCCTAAAGTATGCTGATTTTCATGTGCCGATACACCAAAAGCACAGGACGTTCCAAAGGTTCCTCATTGGGGACAACCACTATCAGTTCAAAGTGCTTCCCTTTGGGTTGACCTCCGTGCCAAGGGTTTTCACCAAGCTCATGGGAGTGGTCGCGGCTCACCTCAGGAGATCCGGGGTCCATGTATTTCCGTACCTGGATGACTGGCTCCTCCAAGGGAAGTCGAGGGGGCAAGTCTTGTCTCATCTGGAAGACCCCTGACTACTACTGCCCAGACTACGCTTCTCCCTCAAATGGAAGAAGTCCCATCTGTCACCAGTCCATTGGCTCCAGTTCATTGGAGCAGGCCTAGTCACCCGGTTAGGGAAGGCCGTTCCTCCCAAGGAGAGAGTCAGCAACATCGCCCAGATGGTGCAGTTGTTTCAGAACCACGCCGCTCTTCTAGAGCTTCCTTCCTCTGCCTCGTGGGTCTCATGGACTCCTGTATTTTTCTAGTGCCAGAGGCCAGGCTGTGTATGCAATCCCTCCAATGGCTCCTGAGGGACCAGTGGTCTCCGTACCTGGGAGCGCTCACAGATGGCCTTTCGGTGTGCAGCCAGGAAGTCTGCAGACTCAGCTGGTGGAACACGCGTAGCAATCTGATGGTGGGGGAACCCTTCTGGCCTCTTTGGCCCCAGGCCCGAGTGATCACGGATGCGCCCAGGATTGGGGCGCCTACTGCGAGGAATTGCAGGTGAGCTGCCTTTTGGTCTCCATCAGAAGCCAAGTGGCATATCAACAGGCTGGAGTTGCAGCCATCAGGTTAGCCCTGGGGGCCTCTGTACCGTCTCTCAGAAGAAAGCATGTCCTCGTCCTAACAGACAACACAGTGACCATGCATTACCTCAACAAGCAGGGTGGCGTGCACTGTCGCCCACTCTGCACTCAGTCAGTTCAGCAGTAGTTCTGGTATAGAGAGAGCCAGAGCTCCGTCTTGCAGTTCATCTGGCGGGGACAAAGAATATCTTGGCGGATGCTCTCAGTGGCAGAGCACAGTCTCATATGAGTGGAAAGTGTGCCCGGAGGTCCTAGAGGAGCTCCTCACTCTCTGGGGTACACCTGCAGTAAATCTGTTGGCCTCAAAGTCCAACAGGAAGTGAAAACAGTTTTGCTCAAGGGAATTCCCAGTGAACGGTGTACTAGGGGACGTGTTTCTGGTGGATTGGACCTTACCTCTCCACTACGCCTTCCCTCCGATTCTCCCTGTTCCTTGGGCTCTCAGGAGGTTGAAGAGATTTCAAGCATCCATGATCCTGATCGCACCGGATTGGGCCAGGAGAACATGGTACTCCGATCTACTGGATCTGACCATCTGCCTGTCTCACCGGTTGCCTCGGAGTCCGGATCTTGTCACCCCGCGGAAGGCTGGGTGCTCCACCCGACTGAGAGGATGAGGTATGATGACTTGGACCTCTCAGAAGAGGTGCTTGAGGTATTGCTGGCTGCACATGTACCTTCTACTAGATCACTGGATGCATGCAGGTGGAGAAGATGTTGAGGCATGGTGCAGGGAACGCGAGACTGACCCTATCTCTTTCCCCACCACCACTGTGATGGAGTTCCTTCTGTCACTGGCCTCTTCGGGCCTTCAGGTTGCCACAGTGAAAGGGTATTTGTCGGCCCTGTCTGTGTTTTAAGAGTTCCCCAGACCAAGGTTCATTTTTCACCATTCTGGTCATGGCCCAGTTCCTCTAGGGCCTTTTCAGCAAGTTTCCGCCAACCTCCTTTGTTGCCCCAGATTGAGATCTTAATCTGTTTTTGACTTTTTGATAGCAGCTCCATTTGAGCCTATGCATTCATGTTCTTTGCGGCTATTGTTCCTTAAAACAGCCTTTTTTGGTTGCAATCACATCTGCTAGGAGGGTAAGTGAACTGCAAGCTTTGTGCTGCAAACCTCCATTCCTGATGTTCTTTTGTGAGAAAGTCTCTCTGAAAGTCAGGCCAGGATTCCTTTCTAATGTGGTTTCAGAATTTCATCTGTCCCAGTCCATTGACATACCTGTTTTTACCCTCCTCCGCATCCTTTAAAGGAGGAGGAGCGTTTCCATCGCCTTGATCCCAAGAGGGTGTTAAGTTTCTATGGTGCTCGTACGTCGAGTTTTGGAAATCAAACTAGTTGTTTGTAGCCCATTCCTTGTCTAGAAAAGGCCTTGCTGTCACTAAACGGACCCTGTCGAGGTAGATTATCCTCTGCATAGCAGAGTGTTAACAATCGGCAGGCAAGGAGCTTCCAGCAGGCATCAGAGCCTACTCAACCAGAGGGGCTTCAGACTCTACGGCCCTCCACCGAGGGGTCCCTGTTAGAGATATTTGCCGGGTGGCCACTTGGTCATCCTTACATACCTTTACCAAGCACTATTCCTTGGACGTTGCACAGGGAGCTGATGCTAGGTTTGATAAGGCAGTTCTGCAGAATCTACTGGTTTCAATCTTTCTGCCCTTCTCCGTTATCCTAACTGCTTGGTGAGTATATCACGATGAGGAATCTGCGGGAGAAAACCAATCCATTGAATGAGAAATTACCTTACCGTAATGTTCTTTCTATTGAGTCTTTTCCCACAGATTACTCATCGATCCCTCCCATCCATCACTGCTCAGAAAGTTCTGTGAGTTGTCGCTTCTGTCAGTGTGAAGGCAGCTGGTGATGGCTCATGACATTTTTTAAACTTTTTCTACACACATTATTGTGGGGTCACCCTGTTGGGGTGTACCCTTGTTAATGTTTTAATTGCTGGTTAGCCTTCTCCTGTGGTGTTTCTTGAGCAGTGTTCCTTCGCAAGGGGAGAAAATTACAGGAACTCACTTGTGGAGCGTAGTGACGTGGTATATATACGAAGCCTGACCTCACGTCCGATGCCGTTGATCGAGAGCCAGACAAGACGAATGGACGATTGGCAGCCAAACCGAGGTGCACTACCCACGCCAACCCCTCCCTGACCTCCCCCTATTCCCCCCACCCCCCCAGTGAAATGTTTTCTGAACAGCAGAGCTGGAAATGAACAGCTATCATGATAAGGAATCTGCTGAGAAGAATCCATAGAAAGAATATTACGGTAAGTTAATTTCTCCATCTCGAGATTATTCTCTGGTAACAATCATATAGTGACAGCATTTTTACTACAATTTGGAATTGCTGTTGGTTAGACTTTCAATGTTTGCATCTAAAACAATAAAAACAACCTTCTCAGAAAGTGGAAGACCTTTAGGAAAATGTGAAATGTAAATCTAGAAAAAATGGCAGTGTGCAAGGTAATACATCAAACCAAACCAATTGCAATGCATCATAATCTCGGGAAACCGGCAGTAGCCTGTTGCATTGTTTTCATATCAACCAACCATAGCATAATAAATCAAGGAATATTTAATAATGTACTCTATCAGGATCTTCAGACATTGTCCCGAGTATGTGATAAATCACAATCCTAAGGAGCTTGATGATGATGATGTGTAATGCATCACAGCTGTAGTCGGACCAGCCGAGGTGCTTAGTTGCACTGTAATGCATTAAGATCTTACAATATCAGTCGCAGTCTTACCCATCAACATATCACATATAACAAAATGCAAAAATGCTTTAGTTTTAGATCATGCCACTACTAAGTCTTTGGAAGACAAATTGTTAGGGCAGAATCAGGGACCTCTACAATTTGTGCTTTTTTCACTTTTCTAAATCTCAGACCTTACCTTTGTGGACAGAAAGACATCTCCTGAAGTCCCTATTACACTGTAACCCCTTTTCCTATGTTGTTTTACAGTAGCACATATAGCTCCTAGGACAGATGCTTTTTAAGCACCCCATTTTGACCATATGGTGATTACAGGCCCTTACACTTGTGTTGGGAAGTAGGCTGGTGGCAGCAGTAATTTAGTTTTGGCATCACAAAGGCTGAAGCCCAGTGTATCATTGTGGTAGCCATTGGGGTACTACAGCATTTTCTGGTAATCTCTTGCTCTTTTCGTCTTGTGCCATCACTTTGTGGGAACTACGAGGTTGGCCCAAAATGACTGTTGTGCACTCGTGGTGTCTGTGATGAATCTGATGGTGTCATCACTTATTTCCCAGTGGTGACCTCCCCTCATGCGACCAGGGGACGGCAGCTGCTACCTGATCCTGACCATGGTGGCAGCTATATGAGGGAGGATCACATGGGGGAGGCAGCATCTGGGGAAGTGCCATGGGATCATCGGATGAGACATGGTATCATCCTTTTCCTTCTGAGGATATCCGCCCCATACCTAATGCCTTTATGGTTTGTTGTTATACCTCCCCTCATTCACCTCGGAAAAGTGTTGAAAACCCTTTAACCAGACGTGTATACAAACCATCAAAAACCGATTTGCCTTTGAAAACCACTAAGAATGTTTGGAAGAACTTCAAATGCAAGTTCTCAAGAATGGTCTTCCATTCCCATAAGCACAAGAAAACTGGGACAAGGAAGAGGGATTGACTAATACAGATTACCCAAGCAGAAAAGCACAAGCCGCGCTCTAGCTGTTTCGAGCATTTTCCTATAGCAGGGAAATTTAAACCACTGAAGCAGCTGACCGAGCAGAGCTGCTGGCGGGAGAAGACAACACCTCTCGGAAGCGACCGAGGGACAAGTAGGCGTTCCATGGAGCCAACTGGCTCAACGAGAAAGAGAAGGCATGCAGACTGTAGAACAAAACACACTGCAGGGACATGTGAGGAACTTGAGGGCGTCCTCACTTCCTTCTCCCCGATATCCTCTGCTCAGGTGGCCATTGTTTTTGGATCCTGACCGTTGGGCTGGATATGCGAGGGAGGATCACCTGGGTAAAGGAGTCTTGGGGAATGGAAGGGGGATGTCCGTGGGTGAGACACAGTTTCCCCATTTCCATTCCATGATTAACCTTCAGTCCCAGCAGCCTTTATGGGATATTGAATCTGATGAGCTACTTTCAAGCCCATGCATTCTAGTCCACTCAGACTTTTTGCATGAAAAACAGTTCTCCTGGGAGAGGCCACCAGGAAGGAAGGGGGCACGCGGATGATAGTCATCTGATGGCGCTCCTCTGTTGCCCAGGCCTTGTGAAGTGACTGTGCCCCACTTATAGCCCCCACAGCGCTGAGGTGACCCCTGCGCAGGATGTTTAAACCAGTCGGCTTTATTCTGCCTGAAATCTGACAGAAATCGGTGCCTGTAGAGAGGCGATCCAGCTCCCCCTCCAGAAGGTGCAAAACCGAAGGTGAAGGGAGACGGCTTGAGGCGCGGTGACACAGTAGTGTTTCCGACCCTGCAAACCCAGCTTGGAGGTGGCCTGCTCAGCTCCCACCCACCTTCTCCGGTCAGGACGGGGCTGAAGGTGAGGAGCAGGCCTGTGTGTACCACCTGACACACGGTACCATTTGCAGCGCTCTGGCCGCTCCCCCCATGGTGGATCTGCACTGAAGAAACCCGGCCCCGCTAGGGGGTCTAGAGGGAGGCACCAGGGTTTAGCCTGGGTCACCGGCCCGGACAGCCAAGCAGACGTGCCCTTGAGCCCCTGGCACGGTGGTGACTTGAAGCCAGGGCCCCCGGCAGCCCTCGTGGTGGAACACTCACGATGCGGGACGATCCCGGGCCGTGGCGTGAGAGGCCAAAGCAAAAGGCTGAGGGGGGACTACATAGGGGCTGTAAGGGGGGTGCCCCAGACCTGGGGCAAGTGTCCACCCTGGCCCCAGGGCCCATCAGACTTTTGCATGGAGGTGGTGAAGAGAATAGAAACAGCTTGGGTCCTTCTGCTAGGTGAGTAGTCCGAGCTCGGGACCGGAGCCAACTTCGGGGCCACCCGAGGAGTGGAGGGTAAAGTGTGGGCCCCCAGGACTTGGGCGTGTTTCTGCCTCACCGGATCTTGATACGGTGGACAGGCGGACACCGGGGAAGTATACTTAGACTCATCTAGACCCTGGACTCCCTGGGACACTAGTCGAGGGCTGAAGTGGAGGTGTGTGGCCCCTGTACTCTGGACGTGTGCCCGCCTGCCCATACCCCACAGCACGAGGAGTGATTTCCGGAGAAGGAGGGGTGCCTGAGATCACAGGCTGGATACAAACATTTTGGAGAGCCACTTGGCCCTAGTGATCTTGAATATACCCCGGGAAGCCCGACTGGGGGCACAATAGAGCCTCGCCCCCCTCCATTGCTCGGACAAGCTGTTGGTCGTTGCACAGGTGTGAACCTCTCTCTGTCCCTTCACCCTCAGGAGACCTGGTGCTCGAGAAGGGCCTGCTACACGGAGGTTCCCTATTCAGCAGCATCCCTGTATGGACCACAGATCCTGACTGGCGGAATTGGCATACCTGAGAAGGACTGAAGGGCCAGATAACAATAAAGAGGGCAATGGTGGCCGGGTGTGAGGACTCAATGGTGACAGAGAGAAGTTGCCTCGCTAATTAGTATGAGGGCCGATATTGGAGACAAAGTCGACAAGATCAATGTCAGACTGGATAAAATGGAGGAAAGGCTGCAAGAGGTGGGACATAACCAAGCCTCCCTGGACACTTTGGAGACCCAAATAGAGGCAAGGATGGGCGAAATGGAGAGAAAGGGAGCAGAGATGGTGTTAAAAATTGATGGCTTTGAGAATCGCGACAGGAGAAACAACCTCTGGTTCTTTGGGGTCCGAGAAAAGGACGGAGAGACTGAAAGAGACGCCAGGAGAATGATGCACAAGATTTCAAAGCTCGTCTTCGAAGGCGACGCTATCCACGAAACAATAATTGAGGGTCCATAGGGCTGGTGATCCGTCCGGAGTCCGAGATCAGTTCTGTCAAGCTTCCACAACCACCCAGATAAGCTCAAGATCCTAGAGAAGGCTAAGGCCCGGGAGCTGGTGATCCTTGGTACGACGAGATTTGCAATCTTTCAGGACCTGTCCTCTCTGACCCTCATAAAGAGAAGGCTGTGTACCTTCCCTTTAGAATGGAAAAGGGGTGCGATACAGATGGGGATTCCCGTTCTCGATTGCCTTCGAACTCGAGGGAGAAAGGCACAGGCTAGTGACGGAGTACGATCGAAGGAGACAGAAAATGGCACATTAAAAGACCAAAAAGAATAATTTTGTGCAGTGGCACAATGGTGGCCTTTGGAAACTTTACTTATGGTCTGGACCGATAGCAATCACCTGAGGAGTGATCACAGTTTGCACTAAAAAGGGCATAAGTGTGCTCTAGGGTTTGGTCAGGGGGCTTAAGAAGTGTTACGGACAATAAGTTTGCAGTGTGTTTAAGGTTGCGGGCTAGGGTGGGGCGCCCGAGTTTGTGGTGCTTCGCGCGAGACCTAGGTTTCAGGCTTATTTGGTCATTCGGACTCGCCTAGTGATGGTAACTGGGAGGGGCCGAACACCACGTGGGGGATAGAAAGGGGAGGAATGGAGGGCGGGGAAGTGGGAGATGTTAGGAAAGATTTCTCTTTACTGCTCCTTTCCTTACATCTTTATGGAACCCCCAAATGTTTTGCTTTTATTTTTTAATCTGACCTGTACTTTCTGCAGTACAGTGAAGCCTTAAGCTTCACTGCACTGGCCTTTGCTCATATTTTATGGGGAAACTGATATGTCCTTCAGGCTGTCAGTACTGGGAAACATTGTTTCCCTTAGTCGTATTACTGTGTTACTACTTTTGGTTACTTTTGTATCACTTGTGGTAACTTTTTATCATTGTGCACAGCAGCTTACACTGCAGTACAATGGGGTCCATTTTTGTTTGTCCTAGACTAACACTAAGGGGATTTTTGGTTACTCTAGGTGTGCTAAAAGGATAGGCTGGTGGCAGCAGTGAATTTTCCCCACTTTTGGGGGAATTTCGTTTTAGCTTTACCGCGTTTACCACATTTGGCTACTAACTGTGGCTACTGGTCATACATGGACGTGCCTCAAGATCTTTTGCCTGTTCTTTTTCCATCTTGTTATTTAGCCTTCTCCCTGGCCTCTGAGGCCAGGAAAATCCTTATAAAGAATTCCAGTGCCCGGGAAAGCAGAAGCTTTTGGCGTGCTACTGAAGGGCTGTGGTTTTTTTTTTTGCTGGCAGGATGTGGGCTGGGTCTGTCTGACCCCAATCCACACACTGGTTTCAGTGTGTCTGAGTGGTATGCATGAATGTTCAGACCAGTGGTCCTGATTGGACCACTGCTGGGAGGTGTGTATGGGCTCGTCCAGCTATTGACTAGGGGGAGTTTCAGCTTTTACTTGGCTTTTGGGATAAAAAGAGGACTCCTGCACCCATTCTTCAGAGACCATGATAAAAACCTGAAGGAGCCAAGTATCCTATCCAGCTGTGGGACCCACGAAGAGACCTGGGAGCCGACTGATGGAGGCCTGGTAACAAACTTCTGCTGCCGTCCTGGTTCAAAGTACAGACAGAGATCAGAAGATTCTTTAGGTCTGTGAGGCTTAAGATCTTTTTCTCAGACAAGGATAATCCATCAGATGAGAGTGAAACACGTCTGCATCCCCCAACTACATTTACACCGGAAGATAACACTATGGCAAATGAACTACTCAAATTTGAAAAATGCATCTTTAGAGACCTTAAGAAACTACAAACACAACATAGGTCTATACGCTACAACTTGACACAACCAGAAAGACAGGCTCTTAAATCTCTCAGCAATAACCCACACATTGTAATAAAGCCTGCGGACAAGGGCGGGGGGGCATAGTGGTCCTCAATCAGGCACAATACCACAATATGGTTTTAGAACTTCTCAATATGCTTGGAAGCTATCGCCCCCTCTGTAAAGCCCCACCAAAGACATTCAGCAGTCCATCCTTGAGATTACTGACTACGCCCTTCAACGCACTTGGATTACTCAAAAAGAAGCCCAATTTCTCAATAAACCAAACTGTTCTATTCCGAAATTCTACACAATTCCCAAAATCCATAAGGACGCAGTTAAACCACCAGGCAGACCGATACCTGCAGGCTGTGGGACCATCCTCAAACCCATTTGCCAGTTCATTGACAAATATCTCCAGCCAATTAGCCAACAAACGGCGTCATACTTAGGGATAGTACCTCGGTTATCTCACTCTTTGAAGGGAAGTCTTTCGACCCAACGACCAGCCTTTTGGTCACGCTCCACATCATAGCACTCTACACAAATATTCCTCATGATGAGGCCATGGAATCTATATGCGCAAATCTTACGCGTTCCTCATCATGCAATCAAGCTCTGTTTGAATTCATCATGGAACTTGTCTCCTTGGCACTCACCAAGAACTATTTCAAATAACAGAACCAGTTCTATGAACAAACTCAAAGGATGGCTATGGGAGCAGCATTTGCCCCGAGCCTGCCCATCATTTTCATGGCTGACTTTGAAACTAAATTCATCTTTTCAGACCTCAATTCCTTTCGTCAATACATTGAGAACTGGAGGCGTTACATAGATGATATTATTTTCATCTGGCATAGCCCAACTGACGACCTTAATGCCTTTCTGCTATGGTTGAATCAATGTCACCACACCATTCAATTCACACTCTCCAAGAGCAACATGCAAATTCCTTTTCTTGATCTTTTAATCCAGCACCACACTAACACACTGGTATGTTCATTATTCACAAAACCCACAGATCGCAATACATTATTGCACATTGACAGATATCCATCCATGTACACAAAAAGAAAATTTGCCGTATTCTCAATTTCTGGGACTAAGGAGAAATTGCACTTCCATTCTGGACTATGATCACCATGCACGGATTCGCACCAGCAAATTCCAGCATCGGGGCTATCCCAAAAAACTGGTCACAAATTCTTACAAACGGGCTAGATTTACCCCCGTGATATTCTGCTACAACCTAAGGATGTGGCATCCCACGATAAACTAGTGTGCACCCTCACCTATAGCCCACACACATTTATAATCCAAAAAACCATTAAAAAACATTGGTCTGTGGCGCAACTTTCCTTACCGGAAGAACCACTGCCGATATTTGCTATGAAAAGACAGAAGAACTTAAAGGACCAATTGGTCCATGCTTCTATTCAAAACAAATCTTCAAGATCTACATCAAGCTGGGATCTACGCCCACTGACGGGACACTTTCCCTGTGGTACCTGTTCAATTTGTAAATTTACTGTCAAAATAAAAGTGTTCCTCTTACATGGAAAAATTTGGGAAATACGTCACCACTCAAACTGCAAGACACCATGGGTGGTTTGTTGTATTGAGTGCCCCTGTGGGCTCAAGTACATTGGCAAAACCACACGACCGGTCCACACACGCATCACGGAGCATCGCTCCCGGATCCGCTGCAAAGCCATTAAGCACCCCTTGTGAACCATTTCATGGAATATGGCCATACAAATGAACATCTACGTTGGTGGGTGATCGATATGGTCAAGAATGCTTTCATCCCACTTCAAGCATTGGCTAGTAAAGAGGCACGCTGGATTTTTGCATTGGACACAATTGAACACGGTCTAAATGAAGCATCCCCAGCTTGGTGCTAACTACTGGTTAGATTGTCACTTTCCTCTACATTTACTTTTCCCAATGATTTTATATGCCCCTTACACCTTCAATGCATTATAGCACAAGGACCGGTGGGGGTGGGGGGGGTTCCGTGAAGTGCTGTTTGTTCATTTTTCTTCGTCTCTTTCCTCTTTTTTTGTATTTTTTTCGATTGATTATACAAATGGGATTTACTTTCTGTGAATTGCTTAATCTTCTTTGCCCCAGATTATATTCAGGGCTTCCTACTGACGTACCCTATGATGTCTCGTTGCACTCTGGAGCAAGCCTGTGTGTGCATTGAAACACTCGAGAGAATAATAACCTCATTCCTCTATGCTTCTTTAATGTGGAAAGAGCCACGCCCCCGGAAGCCCAAATGCTTCACTTGGCTTTGAGGCTCCAGCGTGAACGCACACCTAGCTCGATACAGATTTTTTTCACCCTTGAGGCGAGCTGCAGGTAAGCATCGATGTGTTTGCTGCTATTTTATAATTTATGTTGCATAGCACGCGCGGATTGTTACAGGTGACTTTACTTGTCTCCCCAGTAAGTGTTAAAACCATACACGCAGACGGCTACGTTGGCTTTTGAGATACTTGACTCTCTGTCTAAACTAGTGCCGCACTTTTACGATGCCCACTCGCACATGACTTCACTGCCGGCAGCAGGTCCGTCTGTTTACTTTAGTTTTCGCTTATTCCGATATTCAGAATTCATCATTAGTATTTGTGTTCAACTTCCTAACGACATCCATTTTGCTATAGATATGTTTCCATCCCCCTGAGGTGGCTCCGCAAACTTGAGTGTACCGAATGCGCTGTTCTTTCTCCAGAATGCCTGTCTAGGAGGCAGCCATAGTGGTTCTCTAGGTATGGACCCAGTATACCTTACTATGGCTATCTTTCTAAATCACTTAATATGGGTGCTTTTATTCCTATTCACACTGATTTAAATCTATCTATATATATATATATATATATATATATATTCATTTATTGTTGCTCTTGGCCTTGGTATTCTTTTCTTTCACGGTGTTCACGGACTCTGCACAACTAGGTGGCTTAGCTTTCACCTCATCTTTGGCTATGGGAAATGGGAGTGAGCTGTCTGGGGTCCGCCTGCCAACCTAAAGGGGTGTCTACCTGGTGGTGTTTAGCATTTTTTGGTATTTCCAAATCACCCTTCGTGCTAAATGCCTCACTCTGAATGTTAAAAAAGTTTTCAAAATAAACACAACATGATGGTATGACATTTGATTGTTTTTGTAGGGGCTGAATTTAGGATTGAATTTCCTGAAGAAGGTGGTCTTTATTTCTCTACACACCACCATAACGCCAACTTTGCCGCGCCCCAGGCATAGGTGCACATGTACCTATGACCGGAGGATGTGGCTTTCACGCTTACCAGTGGAAGGCGTAGGACATCATTTCAGCCTGTTGTACAACCTTCTAGGTTTTTGTCTCACTAAAAGCAATTATATACATTATTTTCAGCCTGTGGGTCAACTCTTTAGTTTTTTGCTTTTTGCCTGAGTCTGGCTTAATACACAGGATTCTTGTCTGTTGCATAATTTCTCAGTTAATTATTCTATGTTTTTACATGGAAAAAAGTCTTGTATTAAATTGCTATTTCTGTTATAACCAAATTTACGAACCATACCTTTGATTTAGCAAGGGCCAGTTAGTTAAACTTTGCTCTCCGCCCAACTCAGTTCAAATAACTTTGTGAGAAATTCGTATCAGAACAAGACTTGCCTGTTTAACTTGGATAGATAGACTTCTATCAGACCCAGTGTTTTTGTTAACCTGTTTGTTTCTGCTGTTCTCTTCTTTACTCATTTCTCTCCCCTCTTTTTTCCTTTTCTTTCTTAATAACACTGAATGTATTTTGTATATATTTGAAGATTTACCAATATATGTTTACTTACTTGCTGTTGGGGAGAATTATCTTATAAGGCTAATTTCCCAAACCTAGTGAGTCCCCTAGCAGCTGTGCTGGATTTTTGGGGTTTGTTTTTTTCTCCTGCTAAGAGTGAGACTCTTTTCCTCCCACTCTTAGGCATGATTTGAGGTATGTCTTTGACTTATGTGCTTATGGGCTATGGGGTTTCTTTTTACTCCATAGGGTATCATCTGTTTTTCTGTATGTGTGGTACACAGCACCCTCAGTGCAGTACCACAGGGGTGTTACAGTGAGCCTCAAACATAGACTTGATACCCTGGGACTGACTACTGTCTCCCAGGACATGTAAAGCCACCATTGGCTTTACTAGTCCAAAATTGTGAACAGAGCCAGTACAAACCATCATATTGTGGAAGTACTGGTAAGGGGTAATTCGATTGCCCCTGGGTCTGTTTTCAAGGGGGCACTGTCCAGTCCCCCCTTGTCGAGTTTCTGGCTGGTGACAGTGGTTACCACGCGAAATATTCCACCGGAATATTCTCTATGGGATTTTCCCATTGATTTTAAACGCACCACTTTTTGGTGCAATGTTAAAGATACCGGTGGTTTATTTATTTAATATTAAATCACCAGTTGGGTCTTTTTGCCAGAATCGATTCTAAAATGGCGTTTGTGTCCATCTCTGTAACTCTGACTAAGGTCGAGCCCTTTGTTCCACTATTTTGGCAGGCTTCTCCACAGAAGCCCTCCAAATGGTGCCACTCTGTCTGGGTTCCACAGGAAGGGTGGAGGGGGGAATTGGCACCCTGGACTGCATTGCCTTAGCAACCCAAGTCGCACTCTACTCTGATTGGCCCAGTGGTGAGCCGCCCGGCTCACCACTTAGCATGTGTGATTGACAGCTAGGCTCATGAATGGGGGGTTTTCTGCATAAAAGCAGGGCCTTTGGGACTGGAACTTCAGAAGTCGCCACAGGACCTAAGAATCCGAAGAGGGACGAAGCTGAGCCATCTGCAACGACAACGCCACCGGTGAAGCGCTGCTGCAGCTACCTCACCACTTTCCCAACGACAAGAGAAGTTCTTCTGCTGGACGAGTCTTCTTCCTTCCAACCAGTTCACCCTTTTCGCTTCCAAAGACGGCCCTTGGTCGAATCGCCCGTGCAAAGCACCCCGGCGGCCGGATAGCCAAGCTCACCACTTTTGACCGCGAATAAAGGGACTGCACCTTTCAATCGGGAACTCTGTGGCTGGTTTCATCCCTATGCAGTGCAACGACTCCACGTTTCCTCCTCGACAAGGTCTTCTCTTCCCCTGGTCGGAACCACGAACCTCAACCACTGCCAGGAACAACTGCCCCCGCTGGAGCTTCCTCTCTCTTAAGGTACTGTGTCCTGCCTGGCCTCCCCTTCCTACAGAGTGCTAAAGGTGACCCTTAAATCCTTGGCTTCTAAACTGGGTTGGCTCCACGCCTTCTAACTATATCTTTTGACTCACCCCAACCTCTTTTGAACACTCTGCAAAGACTTTCAGTGCACTTTAAACCATGTGATCCTGGGTACATTTCGCTTTGCTCCATTTAAAGTGGGCCTGGCCTATGAACTTTGGCTCTACAGTATAACCTGCCTTTCTCAGAACTCTTAAAAGTGTTGAACTGTTTTATTCTTATGCTCTGCCTTTTTCTCTCCCTTTAACTACACTATTGGAGTGCCATCTAGGTTAAGCGCTCACTTCTGTCTTAACAAATAGTTGTGCTTTAACCCTGACTTGTCTGATAGTTATCAAGGGAGGTGTGTATACTTACCTGAATGTGTTTTAGATTACTTTTCATTGAGGGTGCTAGTGTATTACCTAAAGTGTGTTTTAAATAAATAACTATATACTTTTATACAAAGCTCTGGTCAGTGTTTGTTTGCTCTACTGTGCTTTGGCCCTATTGTGTATACTCTGCATACTGCCCTACTCTTCTTGAGAGAAGTCTGACTGCTCAGCCACAGCTACCAGGTAAATCTGGGTGATGCAGACTACCAATTGGGTTTACTGCTGCTCCTGTACTGTTAATCTTTTTGCAGTGTTCCCCAAGGGAACTGCACAGGATTCTGCCTAACACTTGCACATTCATGTCTTCCTTTATAAATAAAAAATAAATATATTTTTCTTCATATACTGTGAGTTTTTCATGCTAGGTGCAACTAATAAATGGCACCTTTGAGGTCTAGTGTGGCTGGTGATACAAGTGCATATGTTAAACTGAATGATTTGTTCTGTATTAGCTACCAGTTGAATAGGTACTGTTAGCTCTTTAAATTTTGTTATAACTTTAGCCATACGGGAACATCTTTTGTCATATGCTAGTTTTTTGCTCCCCTGTGTTCCCGAGGCATTTGGAGTTCCTCTTTGTTTATGCCGTCCTGGTAGAGCCCTGTCTTGCTCTTGATATTTAGTGGTCCTGTGAAGGAGCTACGACCCTTGGAGTGGAGGGACCATCCATTCCAGCCGTCTGCCTGCTGCCCTGCCAAAGGAAGCCTTAGGAGGTTCCCTGGAACTGTCCTGTGGCTGACCAGCTTCGTTTTGGGCTGCCGTGCTGCCGGCATCGCTGTACTATGTTTCGACTTGAAACTTGGGGGTTCATCAGGTGGCCCTGCAAGACTACCGCCTGCAAGGTTTTTGCGTCCTAGCATCAGGGGGATCCGAGATAGAAGGGAAAGTCCAACCACAGCTGCTGAGTCCTTTTGCGCCACCGTGTGCGTGTCCGAAAATTGCTTTCCTGACCGGAGTCCAGTCCTGGGAGGGTTGCTACATCGAGTTTTCCTGCATTCTTCGACTGAGAGTCTTTGCAACAGTAAAAGACACCAACCGGAGATCAGCGCGACTTTCAACCCCTGGGAATCGAGGACTGCGACTTTTTGCAACGTCGGACACTCTTCATTCTGCGAAGTCTGGGGAAGAATCGGAGTAAGGGGGGAAAGTTACAGAGTTTCTAACCTACCCCTATACTCCCATTACAAGTCTATGGGCTTATAATAAAGCTTATTTATAACACTTTTGGCTTTTGCCATTGCTTACTTGTGCAAAATATCTGACTGTTGGGGCTACTCTGGGGCATTAGTCTAAATTGAACCCGAAGAGCCCTTCACTGGACCCCAGAGACCCTACCTGCATTTTTTCCTGCATCCCAATGTCTGTGGTACTGTGTCCTGTACTATTGCACACAATGCCCCAGGCAACTTAGGGCTGGACAATTTTAGGTAGGGATCATCTCTGTGGACCTTTTTGTGCATAATACTTGTCTAACCTTTCCTTTGCATGAGTTTCTGATTTGTATTGTGCCTTACAACCAAGTGAATTTCTTAATGAAACATGGTACCTTTTTCTTGTGATACAGAACTCTTTGAGAAACAACTTCTAAATCTCTCACTTTAACCTGAACTATAAATATAGATAGACTGTTCATGTGCCTGGCAAAGGTTTGCAATAAACCATGTGCCTATAATAATAAAATAAAAAAATAACCAAATGAATTTATATGTGTATTTAGTTTGATAGTGTTGTGTGATACACCTACCTGCTTGTAGTGATTTTTCTATAGTATGTTTTGGCCATAATTAAATAAATGTATTTTTATACATCCTGTATAAGTGTAATCTGTGATTGCCATTGTGTGACCTCATTGTGGACCCTTTACAAGCTCACCCCCTCTGAAGAACGTAGCCTAAACTGCCTGTCACTACTACCTAAACTGGTTTGGCTACAGCTTCCCAGAGTTGTTCTCGTCACAATAAAGGTTGGCCTTCTGTACATCTGTCCACCAGGCCAGATTTTAGAAAATCAGTCATATCAGTGGGCAAAGGCATTATAGACTACACAAGTTGGCTCGTGTTCTGTTCACCTGAGGAATTGAGCACTTTGCTTTAAGGCGATCTGCTTTTGTTATGAGATTCACTTTGGTCATGGGGATTAGTCTTGGCTGAGAGAGCTCGAGTCACGATGGGTTACCTTCTGCGTGTATGCACACTGAATGTTAAGGGGCTTAACTCTCCCACCAAGAGGTCCTGGTTGGCAAGGAATTTAGAGGGGCAGAGATCAATGTATTATTACTCTAGGAAACTAGATACCAGAGAAGAGACGAGCTGAGGATCCGTTGTGGCCTTAAAGGAAGCAAACATTGGGGGTCAGGAGTATCCAGAAAGGCAGCGGTGGGGGTTCTGGTCCAGAAAGGGCTCCTGATGGAAGTGACAAACGTATGGTCTGATACAGAAGGGAGAGCCGTGTTGATCTCTGGCCTGATCAAGAGAATACGTTTTACCTTTGCAACAATATTCGCTCCAAACCAGGGGCAGAAAGGATTCCTGCAAACAATCCTAGAGAAAGTGGTGGGCAGGGACAGGGGCATCTTATCCTGAGGGGCGATTTCAACATGTTGATGGATGCTTGTCTGGATAGGCAGGTCAGACATAGAGAGGAACGGGAACCCCAGAAACAAGGAGAGGGTGAGCTGGGAACAGCTATGGGGTTGTATGGTTTGAGGGACATACGGTGGTACTTCCACCCACAGGAGAGGGGATTCACTTTCTATTCCGCTCCACAAGGCATTCTCAGGAGAATAGATTATCTGTACATATCCAGGGATTTATGGGGCGTGGCAGGGAACTCGGGGATTCACCGGATCTCATGGTCGGACCATGACATGTTGTCAGTAGACATTAATTGGAGAGGTCTGTGCCCTAGAAGCTCTAAATGGAGGTGCAATGAGACGCTGTGGAAGGACCCGGTCTTCAAGGAAGAATTTGAAAATGATATTAAGGAATTCTTCATCATTAATGAGATGGGGGAGGTGGAGAAGGGGACGGTATGGGACGTAGCAAAGGCCACATGGAGGGGTTTGTTGATTAGGGAGTGGGCCCGCAAGAAGAGGCGAGAAAGGGCTTGGGACAAAATAGGAGCCCTGGAAAATGCTCGCTCAGTTCTCTTCTGCTAATAGGGCGGACCGTATTCTGGAGGCAAGGGGCCTGAGAGATGATCTGAAATTGCTTGAGGAGGGGAAGATAACCCGCAATCTACAGTTTCTGAAACAGAAATTCTATGAGAAAGGTGATAAGGTACACGCTCTCCTGGCTGCGAGATTGCGGGCACAACGGGCAGAGAGATGGGTCTCCGGGGTCGAGGGTAGGGAAGGGACTATCGAGGGTACAGTGGAACGGATTGAAGAGGCATTTTCCTCGTTCTACGAGGACCTATACAGAAGTGAAGGAGGGACCGTCAAAGGGGAGGTCAATGAGTATCTCGACAGGGCTTCTGTAGCATCCCTGTCAAGGGTCGAATCTGGGGCCATGGAGGCCCCAATTACCGGTCAGGAAATTAAGAACGCTATAGGGTGCCTCTGGCTTTGGGAAGCACCGGGAGACGTTTTTTCCCCTTTCATTGACTCTACTCTTTAATGATATTATGGAAATGGAGAGAGCAACTGATTCATTCGCCCAGGACATCATGAGGGTGATACTTAAGGAGGGTAGAGACCCTGGGTCCTGCATCTCGTATCACCCAATTTCACTCCTACACATAGATGCCAAGATTTATGCTAGGGTCCTGGCGGCAAGGCTGGTGGTGCACTTCCCGAAGCTTGTCCACTCTAACCAAGTGGGTTTTGTACCTGGGCTACACGGTACAGACCCTATGAGAAAGACACTTCACCTGATTAACGAAGCTCAGGGCATGCAGTGTGACCCCACTCTCCTCTCCTCTCCGTAGACGCTGAGAAGGCCTTTGACAGAGTGGAGTGGGATTTCCTCGAGGTGGTCTTTACAAAAATAGGGGCGGGCAAGAGATTTCTCTGTGGTATCATGGCAATTTACTCCTCTTCCAGGGCCTGTGTGGTGGTTAATGGGGGATACTCGAGGTGGTTTAACCTGGGTAGGGGGACAAGGCAACATTGCCCGCTTTCCCCTGCTCTCTTTGTGCACTCACTCGAACCTCTGGCCCCATAGGTTGAGACGGGAACCGCAAGTGGAAGGGTTTGCTGTGGGGGGAGGGGATACTTACAAATTGGGGTTGTACTCCGATAAACTGCTCCTGCATGTGGTAAACCAGCTGATCTCTGTGCCTGCAATGGAAGCTGTGATTGAAGAATATAGCCACATGGCAGGGTTCAAATTAAACATGCGCAAGTCTGTCCTTTTCCCCTTGGACCGAAGCAGGGAATGTGATGTTGGGCTATTCTCATCATTGGGCATGAGGGTTAGTATGGTGACCTTGAGGTACCTGGACGTTCCAATAACTAGAGAGTTGAAGGATCTCTGAGGCAAATTCCTCCACCTCCCGCCCCCAGTGACTGGACAGGAGACAGACCTAGCGAAATGGGAAAAGCTGACCATCTAATGGATGGGTAGGTTGGACGCGATTAAAATGGTACTACTCCCCAAGATCCTTTACAAGGACCTTGGGGAGTTGTACCATCTTCCGGATGCTCCCAATACAGATCCTGGGCTCCTACTTTAATTAACCAAGGGCTCTCATGTGATTTATTTGGCAGGGGAATAAACCACTCGAAGGACTGGGGGCTGCGGGGGTCTCGCGGACATACAACATTACTATCAAGCTACTCCGCTTAGGATCCTGATTCCACATCTCAGACGATGGGAAGATTTGCAGTGGGTTGGTCTTAACAACTACCACTTACGCCCAGCTACTGTCAGAGAATGGCTGTGGGTTCCTAGGTCAAAGCTACTACAGAGGATAAGAAGTCATCCCATTCTAGGTACCATTTGGAGCCTCTGGCGACAAGTAGCCGGACTCGGGAGCGTCACAACATGGCCTTCACCAGTGGGGCATTTGTGGGTACCGGGGGTTAGGGATGCCATTCCAAATCCGGAGAGGTTTCAGGGCTGGTACGAGGTGGGTCTGGAAAGTGTCTGTCATTTGTGGAGGGATAGTAGGTTCATCACAATACTTGGAATGGGCATGCTCTCAGTCTTCTCGTAACTACAACTGAATGGGGTCTTGATGAGAGAGGTTTGGAAAGGGAAAATCCAAAGGGAACTCACACCCTTCGAGAAAGGCCTAGACACTGCATCTGGTTCCAAAAGGTTGATTGGTGCATTATACAGGGACCTGGTGGAGACGAGAAGGGGGTCCTCAACCAGGTTGAGACGTCATGGGGAGGGAAATTTGGCAATGGAACTTCCACCCCAGACATGGCAAAGGAAATGCTGGGGAGCCTCCCAAACATCCATTTCCTGCCATTGCAAACTACATGCCATCAAATGGTTGCACTGATGGCAGTATGACCCTGTGAGGGCTTGTCTGGCTGCCCACTGGAAAAGGGAGCTCCGCCCTGGAAAAAAGAATGGATCAACACGGTTCTGAATGTATACCTGATGGAACGCATAACAGCAGCAATACATGGTGACCCTGGGTCAGTTGAAACAGAATGGTGTGATTTTTGTGAAAAATACGTCTGATAAGTAGAAAGAGTGACTGTCCCATTTCTCTGTGGGGGAGGGGAGTCACGAGCCCTCGACCCTCGCAACATCAAGGTTACCTACCATACACAGCCTGGGATTGACACCTGTCCAAGAGATTCTTTTTTGAAGTATAACAGAGTTCAGGTGGGCATGTCCGAGCCATTTTCTTGTTAATGTGAGGGAGGAGGGAGTGGGGTGAAGGGGGTGGGGGGGGTGAATAAATGACTCCCTTTATATGTGTCTGTTGTAACGGGTGGGGCTGTAATGTATTTTGTATCTTGTCATTTTTCTTGAAAACTCAAACTGAAATTTAAAATCACGTCAGTGTTATACATTGAGCAAACTACAAACTCTTCTTGTAAGTACCCATACACAGTTTTCTCCAAGAATACATTTACCCTCAGAATACGACCTTTATCCTGAGTAGTGTCCCATCTTGTTTAAAGGATCCAACTCCTGGTATTCTCCTCCTCCATTTAAGGAGGAGGAACGATTCCAGTAATGGGACATCAGAAGAATATGGGAATTTCAGGGCGGATGATCAACTTTTTGTAGGCTATTCCGTTGCTAGAATGGGTAGATGGGTCACAACGCAGATGTTGTCTTGGATGATTGTGTTATGCATTGCCGAGTGCTACTCCTAGCTGAAAACGAAGTGCCTGGAGGCCCCATGGCTTATTCCACTAGTTAAATGGCTGTGTACTTCAGTGCTCCAAAGAGTCCCGAGGCTAGGCATCTCTTGCTCTGCAACCTGGACATGATTACACACGTTTTCAAAACATTACCTGGATCCTCTTGTCAGCTCCAGACACCTGCTTCGGCAGAGCTGTTATACAGTTTTCTAATTTCAACTTTGCTTCTAAGCATGGGAAAAAAAGAAAGAAGCGGAGGTCCCGTGTGTGGTGCTAGCTATATGAATATATCTAAGATCAGGAATCCATAGAAGGAACATTCACCTGGGAGAACATTACCCAGGGTAAGTCATCTGTTCCTCTGATTGCTAGATGACTTGATAAATGGTGTAAGATGTAAATGAAATGTGCACAGGTGATAAGTGTCTGCTTGGAAAAGCTTCATGGCCGTTTGTAGCCTGGTGTGATCCGTGGATTTTAAAGGTTGGATGCTAGGGAAGGAGGTTAATAAGTCTGCCTTTCTTTTGCGTGCAGGAGCTGGGATGGTGGTTGATTGGGAGCAAGAGACGGGTCTCCTCATGACCTCTGGAGATGTTCGAATTATCCGCCTATGGGACACAGACCGAGAAACCAAAGTGCAGGTAATGCGTCCTTTCCAGCTGCTGCTTGGGATGGGCCTGGTCCATGTGCTCATCTTTTCATGGTGAAAGTTCCTGCATATTCTAATGATGCCATTTAAATTTCGACATGTGGAATGTTCCCAATCATAAATCTTTCTAATTAGATTTTTTTCATTAGACGTAAAAAGATGTCTGTCGGCAGTGTTCCCGCTTCCCTGCTCCCGGCTCTTGCAGTCTCTTTCTCAAATTGTCATTAGTGGAAGGGGGCGAGGGGCGGCATTGAGGGGGAGTTCTGAAAGCTGTGGCAGCACCTTGACTTAAGTCTGATCCCTTCACATTCGGCTTCCATGACTTGAGCATGCTAGTATCGATGTGTGCGTTATACACTCGTAGTGCCTTTTAAGCATTGCTCCTGGATATTCACGAAGACAATCTTAGTGTGCACGCAGGTCCTTCAAGCTGCGGCCGTTCAGCAGCGGTCGCCACAGAGCACCACGAAGAGATGCAGGCGGCGCCCGGATAACCTGGGTAGGGTCCTCCTCCCCGGGTGAGGGGGGGGGGGGGGCTATGAAAGCAAGTGCGCCAAACAATAGAAGGGTGTGTGGCAAGCAGCATATAAGTCGGCGGGCGTCCTGCTGCAGGAGTTTCCAATCTCGAGCAGAAAGACACCCGCCGCACCGGATGACGTGTTTTTCATTTTGCTCCTGAATGCGTACGTTAAATGTTTTGTACTTTCAACATATAAACGCTATGGCCTTGTTTTTCAGATTTGTTTTCCAGATGTGAGGGGCCTCTTGCAATTAACCACAGGGTTATGCGCCTGTTGCACGTTGGCGGTTGGTTGTTCACTGCGGAATGACCTATGGGGTAATTAATACTGGGCCTGGGGCAAGAGGGAGCTTGATATTTGTGCTAGGGTAGGTTATGGAAGGTTTAAGTGGGCTCCTGGGTTATTATCCCGCACTTTTCTGTTGTGGCAGCGTGATGCCCTTGAAGGTCACAGGGCGACAGAGCCCGGTTTCAACACAGCACGCTGCTAGGTGGCAGCTTGGTCTTTACGGAGATGGAGGAGAGTCAGCAGAAGACTGCTCAGGGATCAGGTTGGGGTTTACATTTTGGGTAAGGTTTGTAATTCTGCACTATCAGTGCGGATCTGGAGGGGCCCAGAGGGACGTAGGACTTTAAAGAAAAAAACACTCAATTGGCTGCGGGCGGGAGCAGCTGGCAGTGGTAACTACAAATGCCAGATGATAATTTAGGGAGTACATAGCCAGGGATTTTATTCTACATTAACATCTGGCGTAATGCGGAGGGCGGATTTTAACTTACCGTTCTTTGTGCTTGGTGGCTGGGCGGACTGTAACAACATAGCGCCAGGGAATACAATAAATGGTTGGACACTTTTAGTGCGTGTTTAGGGGTTAAGTTTTGAACACCATAACAGAAATGAAAATAATAGAAAGATTGCTGGGTTCGGTAGCAGTGTCTCTACAAGGCTAATAAAGCAACATGGATAGTTCTGCCTTCATCCAAAGGTAAACCTGACTCTCTTAACGTTGCGTCTGACCCAGGGAATATTCAAATTTGGAGTTTATGACTAGGGTGCCAAGGGTCATGCATTAGCAACCCTTCACTTTAAGTGGGGATAAGGGGCTGGGGCTGGTGCTAAGGAGCTGGGGGTGCAGAGTGAATTCAGGGCCAAGAGTTACGAGCCAAGAGCAGCGAGGCATCTTTCTCGGAAATAAGGTAGTAAGCAATGCATTGGGGCACATCAATAGCATTGGGAGCCAGGTTTTTAGAATAACAGGTAGCGGGTACGTTTTGAGCAACAGAAAAGGAGTGGAAAGAATAGCAGGATTTGTGGGTTAGGTAGCATCATATTTACAAGGCTAAAAAAGCAGCAGGAGGAGTAGCATGAATAGTAGCGGCTTTTAGCAGTGGTGGTGGTGCATCTGGTAGGTAGGGGTATAGGTTATTGGCAAAATTCTACTTGAGGGGAGTGGTGGAAAGATGGGCGAGGGAGGCCTGAATAAGACGAGGAGATGCTCGGACTCCTAGGGTTGAACGGGACTCCTTCAGCCGGGGACATGCGGCAAGGGCAGCCAGTCCGTTTTGAGCTATGGCTGGGGTGCTACGGCCTAAATAATGAATAAAAGCGATGAAAGTGTATTTAAAAGGGGAAGGGTCAGCGCCTCTCGGTCACAAATGGTACTCCTCCAGCCCGGTAAATTCAGGCAGCCCGCAGAGGTTTAAGGCGGGCGAACTTGGGCTGACATGACAAGTAAAAAGGCCGAGCATTCCAAACAAGAAGGAAAGTTGGATTAAGAAGCCGATATGGAAACTTGTCAACAATAAGGAAAGGGTTTTGTTTCTCCCATGGTGCGTTTTGCTCTGAAACCCAGTGCGGAGGGGTGCTTTTATAAAGGAAGAAGAGGTCAGCTGCCCCTGTCAGAAACGGCGGTCCACCAGCACAGGATCGCTTGTAAGGGCAGGCAAATCGAGGAGTGGTGTGGCTGGAGAGTTTAGCCTAATAAAGTATGGAAAGGACTGATGCAAGGGGGAAGGAATTCTAATGTGGTTCCTAGAATTTTAACAAAGTAATAAAGCTCAGCTTCCACCGTCAGGAACGGCGCTCCCCCAGCATGGTAACTCCTGCAAGGGCAGCCAGAGCAAAGTGGGTTGTGGAGCTTTGGCCTTCTAAGATATGGAGACAAAGAATTTGAGGGAGCAGTATGGCAGGCGTGATTCAGTCAGCTGGCTGCTGCTTAAAAGGGAATGTTATATCACAAGCTGGGTTTAGTAACATGGATCAATAAAGGAATCCAAAGTGCAATGAAGCAGGGATTTGCCATCAGCATCTGGCCCTGTGGAATCTGAGCAGGGAGCTGCGGGCATTATAAAATAAGGAAGGGGGGGAGCCAGGATGGGCGTGGACCCACCTTTGGCATGGCGGTGTTTTGGCGACCAATGACAAGATACAGACTCCGAATGAGCCGTGGGAAAGCCGGAAGGGTCTTCGCTCTTCTCAGGACCAGCGCTTCTTGGGGCCTAAGCGGCAGGGGCACTGGTGGTAGCAATGAGGGCTCAGCTTCCCCCGAATAAACGGCACTCCCCCAGCCCAGGAACACCTGCAGGGGCAGGCGCGGCACAGACACAAAGGGTTGGGAAGCTGGACCTACTGTGGACTTTGTCGGGAAAAGGGGGAAGCAAGTTTTGGACAAGGAACAGTCGCCACACCTTCAGAACTATTTTCATAAAGTTTGTTTGCAGTGTTTTGATTATTTTGTGAAAATAAATCTGCAGCCTTTTTATGCCAAAAAGACCACCTGTCTCATTCTGCACCTTACTGGGTGGGATATGAAAGGGTCAAAGAGAATGAGCAAATGTGATGGTACAAAGATGGACAAATGCCTGGGTTATGGATGTGATGATGGAAAAAGATGGAGGAGGCACCCGGATAACATGGGCAGGGTCCTCCTCCCTCCCCCCCTGGGTAAGGGGGAGGGCTATGGAAGCAAGCGCGCCAACTCAGACGAAAGCCCGCAAAGGGCAACAATAGAAGGGGGTGTGCCAAGCGGCGTCCTGCTGCAGGAGTTTCCAGCCTCGAGCAGGAGGACACCCATCCCACCGGATGACTTGTTTTTAGTTTTCCACCCACCCACCCTGCATAAGGAACGGCGGTATGGCAAGGCCTGGCTGTTGACGTCGCAGAACAGCAAGACAGCGTTTTGGCTACCAATGACAAGATACAGACTTAGAATGAGCCGCGGGAAAGCCGGAAGGGTCTTCGCTCTTCTTGGGACCAGCCCTTCTTGGGGGCCTAAGCGGCAGGGGCACTGTGGTAGCAATGAGGGCTCAGCTTCCCCCGAATAAACAGCACTCCCCCAGCCCAGGAACACCTGCAGGGGCAGGCAGGGCTCATACACAAAGGGTTGGGGGAGCTGGGCCTACTGTGGACTTTGTTGGGAAAAGGGGGAAGCAAGTTTTGGACGCAGAACAGTCGCTGCACCTTCACAACTATTTTCACAGAGTTTGTTTGCAATGTTTTGATTATGTTGTGAAAATAAATAGGTGGCCTTTTTATGCCAAAAAGACCTGTCTCATTCTGCAACTTACTGGGTGGGATATGAAAGGGGCAAAGAGAATGAGCAAATATGGTACAAAGATAGACAAATGCCCAGGTTATGGCGACGGACATTAACGTAATGATCAGTGACGGTTTGCCCAATGCAGCAGGCTGCCATTCAATAGCATTCCTACCACAGGTGACTAGTGATCAGTCTATTTAGTTTATAATTGTTGACCATACATACCATTGTCATCCTCCCTTTCCTCCTCCTCAAACTCCACCTTCTCTTTCCCAAAAAACTTTCGGGACAGAGTCCCCAATTCGGGCACAGTCCTTGTAAAACCAGTATTTCTGCTCACCCTAGCCACAGTATTCAGTGACGATACTGCTACATTCCATCTGGATTATTGCAACTAAGAGAATCTTCGAGAATAAATCAGAAAAGTTGCTACCTTTACTCGCCCTACTCATTTTGCACCTCCCAATTGGGCCATTTCAAGCTCCCCTAGGTTTAAGGACTCTGCTGGAGTAGGACCCTCTGCGTTCTCCTAAGGTACGAGGTCTATGCACCTCTGCTTCTTGTGTTGGCTAGGAACTAGTCTATTTTGCCCCAGGAATAGGTCTAACGCCTACTCCCTCTCCTCGGTTCTGATTTCCCCTTTCCACCTTTGCATTTCTGCAAAATTGGCTGGGCTTTGCTTTCGTTATGTCTGCTATACTTCCATTTTTCCTGTGTTAACCCTCTATCTGTGAATTAGCACATCCCCGTTTTGCTGTGCGGTTCTCTTTAAATTTCATGCGTTGCCCTCTTGCCCCCTTGTGGTTGGTGTTGTAATAGTCTTTGAGACGGCTCTAAAAGATCTTGTGGGTTTATGTACTGCTACGTCCCGTCCCCTTTCCTGCATATTGCATGGGCGTCCCTCACTAGGGACAGGAATAGAACCTTTTTCACACAAGAAAGGCCTTTGCTCTTTAAATGTAGCTGTGCGTGGAGGCGTGTCCCGAGAGCATGAACTTCCTTGACTCCGCCATCCGGTGCCACAACCCAGTCCTCATTTCTGTATCGACCGGAGCAGACCTGCTTCACCCACGCCACTGGTTGAGGCCTTTTCCCTCTTAATTCCATGCGCTTCACCTTCCGCTGGGTCGTCGGTCCCACTACTTTTTGGTAATTATTCCTTAACCTTTCTTGGTATAACAACCATGCACCGACCTCCGGTGCCTCACTCTTCCCCGGCGCATGTCGACACTGACGGGCTTCAATAGGTGCGCATCCTACAATGGATCCTTTCCGGCATCTGACCGACACACACTTTTTGCCTTCAATGTCTTGGTGAAGATCACAGCTGGGACGGGTGTTCGGCGTGCAACGTGCTCAACCCACGGTCACTTGAGAACCGGCTCACGAGGTGGAGGGACCTCGTCTCCAGGTCTCTGCCCGAACACATCAAGAAGTATGTGCGCAGGAAAACAAAGGACAAGGGGTAAGTATTCTCTTCTCCAAAGCACCCCACAAAGGGGATTCCTTCCCCGGGGAGACCCTGAGGAGGAGTGACCGGTCAGGTTCTGCACCCTTACACGACTTTGCGCCAAGGGTAGAATGGTCCCCATGCTTACATCACAGATACCATGGTGTACAGCCTACCTGGTTCCCTCATTGTCGGTGTGCTACACCGAGGCAAGTTACTCTCAGGGCAGGCATGGCACAGGAAAGCCCAGCCTACTGCACCCGTTACCCCAGCTATGCCCACTGTGCATGAGCGCGCATTTCCAGCATGCGAGGACCGCTTCCCTTGACAAGTTTCTGACTCTGACGAGGATCCCCCAAATGGCGGGCATCTTGGGAGGTATAATAAAGGAGATGATTCCTCCTGCGCCTCCACAGCCTCAGGCTCCAGTACAGCAGCCGGCCCCAGTATCGCCCTCCGCTTAGGTGTTCTCTGCGCCTGCACCAGTGCAGGCTCAACCGCTGGCACAGGTGCCGCTCTCACTGGCTCCCGCACAGCCTATATTCGCAATGCATGCTTCAACGCCTCCTACTCTACAGGCCACGCACATCCCACCAGCGACACCGCCCAGCGGTAGTGGAGATCAGAGAGGTACGGACCAGGTGGACAGACACGAGGAGGATGCTGATACCTAGTCATTAGTGAGGGCCTTCCATGACAGTCCTGCGCAATTGGCAGAATATCTAGGCATCCCACAACCTTAGAAGGAACTGCTAAAGGCTGGGGTCCTTGCCGAGGTCCTTACCACCCGAGCAGCAACCATATCGGGCATTCCTCTGCAGAAGGATGTGGAGGCTCTGGCCAAAAGGGACTGGGATAAGCCACACTCCACTCAGCCCACCAAAAGCGCCTGGATGCCAAATACAGGCAGGCCGAAGGGGACACACTACAGCTATCTGTTCACCCTCAGCCACATTCCCTGGTCATATCGGCGGCTTCCATGTATGCCAAGCCGCAGGCATCCATGTCGTCTGCCTCGACTACACCACTGCTGGGAAAGGAGAAGAAAACTCTGGAAGCCTATGGGAAGAAAATGTATTCCCACTCTGGGCTTCATCTTCGGCAGGCAAACACGGGATGCTATACTGGCTGCTGCAAATCAAAGGCTATGGAAAGGGATTGCAGACTTTCTGCCAGATCTACCAGTGCGCACAAACAGGCTGCCTTCAAAGCTGGCTTAGCCGAGGCCAAACTGGTGGCACAAGACATAATCGAGTCCACTTGGGCCCATATTGACACGGCCGGTAGAGCCATTTGCATTACCACAGATATGAGGATGACGGCTTGGCTTAAGGCTACCAGGTTCAACCCAGATGTACAAGAACGCATCCTCTATCTCCCCTTCAAGGGTTGGGACTTGTTCTATTCATCCACAGACGATGACCAGCTCTCAGAGCATCAAGTCATTGGCCATCCTGGGAAAGCCAGCCTGCAGATCTTATTGACAGTGGCAGGCCCGGTCAGAAAGGGGAAGTTTGTTCGGGGGCTTCAGAGGCTTCCAGGAGCATAGAGCTTCACAGCAGGACAGGTCCCCCAGCCTGCACAGGCGAAAACAGCAAAGGACCTCACAAAAATATTTCTATCAGTCTCCCTCCCAGGCACCAGTCTTTGAGGAAAAGAAGCAATGAAGGTGGCATCAAGGTCCCCAGCTCGCCAGCCTTGCTCTCCACATTCAGTCTTGGGGGGCGTACTTCACTGATCCATGGATCTTATCAGTGGTCTCCCGCGAGTGTTTCTCGATCTATCCTTCCTAAATCTTTCCCTACCTCTCCAGCAGTTGAAGGTGGTTACCCCAGCTCTGATTGCAGAGTCTCTTTGTGAGGGAGACTGCACGCTCTACCTGGACCTCAGAGATGCTTATCTTCACGTCCCAATTTGGCAACCGCACCGGGCCTTCCTACGGTTCCGGGTGATGGGCAACCATTTCCAGTACAGGTCATTCCATTTGGCCTGTACTCGGTTCCATGGGTATTTCCAAGGCTAATGAATGCAGTGGCGGCAGTGCTCAGGTCAGAGGACCACCATTTTTACCTGTACATGGACGACGGGTTGGTCCGGGCGGGGTCCAAAAGGGTGGTTCATATTACGGCCGCCAGACCTATGGACTTCCTCTATGAGCTAGGTTTCTCCATCAACCAAAGCAAGTCTCAGCGCTAGCCGACCCAGACTCTGGTCTTCCTTGGCCTGAGGTGGGATACCAAGGAGCAGATGATTTTCCCCACCAAAGAGAGAGTGGGGGCACTGAAGGCAGCTACTTGAAATTTTCCCAGAAGATTAACAACTTCGGCTTGGTGGTTCCAGCAACTGTTGGCCATTATGGCAGTGTGCCTGCTGGCCATCCCACATACAAGGCTCAAAATGAGGAGGATCCAGCTACACCTAGCCGCCTTCTAGGCGGTGTCAGTCTTAATTCCAGTGGAACTCCACCTGGATTTGCGGAAGTGGAGACAGGAGAGCAATATTTCTGTGGGCATGCCGTTCAGGCAGCCCGTTCCAAATTGGACTATCTCGACAGACTCCTCCCTGGATGGGCATGAGGTCACTCTGGGCAACCACAATGTGCATGGTCTATGGTCAGCGGAGGACAGGGAGCGTCATATCAACTTGTTAGAGATGATGGCCATAAAGCTGGCACGCAAGGCCTTCCTGCCAGTGGTCAGAGACAGTTCAGTTTGCATTCAGAACGACAGCTCCACTTGCATGTACTACATCAACAAGCAATGGGCCACCAGATCCCCTTCCATGTGCAGGCTAATGATCAGGATCTGGGAATGAGCCATCTCTCACATCATACGGCAGTCTGCGAACCACCTTCCGGGGAAGTCCAATCTAGAGGCGTACAGGTCTGGCAGACTGGGGGTGGACAACTACGAGTGGCAGTTGGACACAGAGGTCCTGCAGGAAATTTTCCGGATGTGGGGCCAACCAGATATAGACACATTAGCCACGGAATAGAACAGGCGATGCCATCAGTTCGCTTTCTGGAGGAGCAGGGGCAGAGGATCTCTGAGCGATGCGTTACACCTGCAATGGAACGGGATGTAGGCTTACGCCTTCCCTCTGACCCCCCCCTCCTCCATAATTTACAGGGTCACCTGCAAGATCAGGGGCTATAGTTAATTCTGATAGCGCTACAGTGGCCGGCCAGACCATGGGTTTCAGAGCTAATAAGACTGAGGTCCCAGGGCCCGTGCCACTTCCCGCCAAGGGATCTCCTCTCCTCTCACAGCAGGGGGTTGGAGGTTGAGGAGGTGGTTCGCCCAGCTGCAGAGAAATTAGCCCTAGCAGCCTGGTTCCTGAAAATGTGACACTGCAGCACCTTTCCCAAACCAATCCTCCACGCAGAGGAATAGGAAGGCTTCCGGCTTAAGATGCTAGACATCTTTGCCAGGGCCGGTGTTGACTGCTTCAGCCTAGTCGCCTTTGAAGCCGTTGGGATCCACAGTGCTCGGATGAGGTAGTAGAAACTCTATTAAGGTCCTCGACTGTACGCCTGCGTTCTCAGCCGCAGTCCCTATTTGTGAAGACCCATCCTTACATCACACTGATCTGTATTTCTATGGCGGTCCACTGGTGTTGCCTCAATTCTCACAGCACTACCGAGACCCCTCATGGATATGCTCCGCTCCCTAGGAGTACATTCATGTCAAAGATGGGGGACATCTTTGGTTAGGCAGGTGATCCTATCCACTTTGTCCTCAAACCTTAGTGCTCCATAGAGGTCACATATGTCCCTAAAGAGTTCTGTAGAGGGAATGGGGAATTAATGGATCTTGCCACTGATCTACAGGAGACAGTTTGGCTGGATATGTCTCCGGAGTTGGACATGCTTCCTGCACCAACTCCAGGGGTGACCTCAGCCTTGTTTTCAATGACTGATATCTAATTTGGCAATGAATCAGGCCAGAGAGCTGCCCCAATGCCCTCTGGTACCTGTTAAATCTCTGTGTCCTATGTCAAAAGATCAAGCATCTTTGGGAGCATGTTATCCATTAGAAAAGACTTTTTGTGCTCTGTATTTTCCACGGCAAAAGTAACATTTTATTTGGTAAAAGGCTGCAGTGGAAGACCCTCCTACTATTCAACCTGATGGTAGAGGCCCTAGGCCTGGAATTGTGGACAAAGCCTCCTTCAAACCAGACAGTGGTCAGGGACTTAGCAAAAACGCATAGGCCGGCACCTTTGGACCCGGCTTTTCTCTCCAGTCTGCCACGGCGAGCATGAAGACAAACTCCTTCCCCTCCATATCTCTGAACAGAGAGAGTAAGAGGCTGGACACTTGGAACAGAAAAGGGTTTTGGCTCAGGCAGTTGGGGCCTATGGGCAATTAATGTCTCATGTGCCATGGACACATTTTCTTTTGGTCTCTTGTCCATGGTTTCATGTGCTGCTGAAAACCAACCTGCGGTAGAGACCAGAGAAGGCTTTGAAGCTCTGGTCAGTGAAAGCAAGGAGACATTCAACCAACTTGGGCCTGGACACAATTGTGTGGCACGGACAATTGCTACAGGCCCAATCCTAAGGTGGTACTCCTGGATGAGGACGACCTGGTTTTGCTCCAGATGTCCAGGCAAAACTCCTGGATGTGCTTTTTGACAGTGGTAACTTATTTGGGGCGAAGATCCATTGGTTCCTCCTGATGGTCTAGTCCTTGAGGGTGACTGGCAAGTCCCTAGGTCTGGCATTTCAGCAGGAATAGTCATCTGCACCAACACGTAGAGGAAGTTTCCCCTCCTATTGCCCACAGGGCCAGAGGACAAGCTCCCTCTGGCAAATAGCTGCAATGCACCCCCTACAGGGGTTGGGGCCGGAGCCCTCCAAGAGGAGTCTTGTCTGCCTCAACGGCTCCAGGTGAAAAGCTCCTGTGAATCAAACCTTCCACCACGTCGCCAGTGGAGGGGAAGGGAGAGACATTCTCTGTTAGGCATGGAATGGTGCCTCACCATATCCGATTCCTGGGCTTTCAAGTCGGTCAACAGGGGTATTGACTCCCCTTTGCTCAATGCTCTCCAGACCATCCCCCACCCGCTATTCAGCCACCACTTGCCTCTGAATCCTCTCCTGTTGTAGGAAGTTTGGCAGCTTCTGACAAAGGGTACTATATACCTAGTGCCCAACTCGGAATAAGTCAAAAGCTGGTACTGTTTGTATTTTCTGGTACTGAAGCAAGACTGAGGTTTGCATCCTATTTTGGATGTGAAGCTCTTGAAACTTGTACCCACGGAAGGATGAATGAAAGATGGTTATACTGGCCCAGATCCTCCAATCCCTCGACCAGCAGGACTGGCTGGTGGAGTTGGATCTCCAAGATGCCTACTTCCATGTGCCATTTCACCTGAAACATAGTAAGTACCTGAGATTTGTAGTGGGCTATTGCTGCTGTTCAAAGTCCTGCCATTCAGTCTTACTTGGGCACCTAGGGTCTTCACCAAGCGGTTGCAGCAGTAGTGGCTCACATCAGGAGATAAAGCATTCATGTCGTTCCCTACCTGGACAACTGGCTTGTCCAAACTCGCTCCCCAGCATTGCTGCATATTTTGCGTACATGCAGCCGGTTGCATAGCTTATGCGTCTAGCTGAACTTCAAGAAGTCTCAGGTTTCACGATCCCAGTCCCCTCGATTTATTGGGGCGGTACTTGACCCTTTCCGCTGAAGACCAAGTGGCAAACATCTCCAAGATGGTGAATGTCCTACAATCACGGAAGAGAGTGCCAGATTTGAACTTTTGTCATTTGCTGGCCCGCATGGCATTCTTCATTCTTGTAGTTCCGGTGGCAGAGCTGTGCATGAGGTCACTCAGTTGTTAGTGGTCTCAGTTTCAGGGGCGCAATTCAGACCTTATACAAGTATCAGTGAAGTTGTCACGAGACCTCACATGGTGGTCCCCTATGAGTCAATATGCTGAAAGGAGTCTTTCTTAAGCAACCATGGCCTCAACTGACTATAGTATGAATGTGCCCTTGAAAGGTTCGGGTGCTCACCTGCAAGACCTGACAATCAAAGGCCTGTGGTCTCCATCTGAGTCCTGAGTGCACATCTATTTTTGGAATTGAGAGTGATCTCGCTGGCCTCGGTCGCTTTTCTCCCTTCTATACATGGCAGAAATGTGCTGATCTGACGGACGGCACAGTAGCCATGCATTACCTCAAAAAGCAAGGTGGTATAGGGTCCTAGAATCTGTAGAGAAACAATGGAACTGTGGTGTCTGTAACGGTGGCTCATCTTGCCGGGACAAAGAACGTCCTTCTGGATTCCTTGAGCAGACAGAAGTCACCTCCCACGTCTGGAAACCTGTCAGGAATTTCTGGAGGAGATTCTTTCTCCAGGTGGTGGACCTCTCAGGTAGATCATTGTGCTTCCAGTGTGAAAGTGGGAGGTGTTGTGCTCTAGGGAATGTCATGTCTAGGAGATATACTGGCGGTCAAATGGACTGTTGACCTCCTCTCTGAGTTCCCGCCGATCGGGGTCATGCTGCTGGCTCTTTCTTCACAATCTGCACGGTTATGCAATTTTTGTGGGGATTGAGTGTTAACACGGATTTCTAGACACTGGCGTGCTGGACAGATTTTAGGAGGCCACCCTATTTATCGTGAACTGAGGAACTCTGAATGGTTAGCCAAACCCAATCAAGTTAAGTTTGGAGAGTGGTTAAGGCTTAGTCTCAGGAGAAAGTGAGTGGGGTCAGGGGTCCACAATGAGTCCACACGGTAAAGCGCACAATTATTCAATTTAGCCAGGTAACTACAAAAATACTATATTATAGGCACAAAAACACACTAGGAAATTAAGCACGCTGGTAATAATCACACAATACTCAGTTATCAAACATATATACAGTCACCTTTAGGTTTGTAGAAATGCATACAATAACTTTGACAACTAAAAGGAGGTAGATAATGATGCAGTAGAATGAAACAAATTCATAAGAATTCAATAATTTTACAAGTCCAATCCCTATGCTGTATGGGGCCTTGTGCACAAAAGTCACAAAGATTCTTCTTAGTAGAGGGGACGGATGTGGGAAGAGTTCTTGTGGTGGTAAAAATGTTCCAGAACATATTTCAACATTGTTACAAGTCAGTAAATATATATTCCTATCTTTTAGATACAAATGGGAGGGGCATGCATTGCAATTACTTACCCCCCTGACTCTGATTTTCCCAGATGACTAGATGCGTCGATTTGGGGTCGCTGGACATAGGGTTTTCCTGTGATTGGTTCCTGTGAGAGGGACACACGAGCTACAGGTGCAAGGATCCTTCTGGTCGGTTCCAGTAGCAGAGTGCAACCCTTTGCAAAAACGAAATGCAGAAGGCACCGATGCAGACATCTTCAGGACACGTCCCGAGATGGAGGAAGGTAAGTTCCAGAGACTGCTACTGCACACAGCGACAGCAGGCATCTTTCCTTTCGCGGTTGAAGACCACCTTTCAGATCCCTTCATGCTGGGATGCTGACATTTGTCGGGAAGGCAACCTATCCCACAAGCTTGCGAACATCGAAGTTCCGGTGTCGATCGCGGAGCAGCGATGATTCTACCAAGATGGCCCACTGAATTGCTGGTCAGTCCACCAGGTGGGTCCAGGAACACTTCCGACGACTCAGGACGGCTAGATCCTCGAGAATGTTTTGAGACTGGTTGTCTCACCAGTTCAAGGGTTGAAGCCATCACACACCGCCTGGCAAGACACAGGAAGGGATGCTAGGCCTTTTGGGGAGTCGTCCATAGATCTTCAGTCAACTGCTACACCAAATTCTTGGATCCAGTAATGATCTGAAGAAATGACTGCAGGAGTCCTCTTCTTATCCTAAATTCTGGCTGGATCGTTACCACTCAAACAGCCAGCAGTGGTACAATCAGGGAGCACCGTGGGTTTCATTCATGCCACACACCCCAGACTCTCTGGCACCAGATATGCGTAGTGTGTCCAGACAGTACACACCTGAACACACACACACGTACACACACACACACGTACACACACACACACGCACACTTACACACACACACACACACACTTACACGCACACGTACACACACACACTCTTACACTTTCATGGGCAGGTGCATGACCTTATTTAGGATTTCCTGACCTGAAAAGGCAGGAAGAAGACCAAACAACAATATGGCCAAAGAACAAACGCACATCTCGTGACACAGCCATTTTAGGGCACTAGCCACGTTTATCAGCCATATATTTTAAAGAAGAATGTGTACCCTAAAAATAATGCAAAAATGATTTTAAAAAAAAGGTAATTGCTGCCAGCAGCTTCTCTTTAGCCACATATAAAATTAACCTCAAATCCCAAGTGTAAGAGACTAGGGTGATGCAAAAGTATCCCCACTGCATTGTAGGCTGCTGTGTGCACTGTTAAAAAGTTACCATAAACGTAAAAAGACAAAAGGGAAACCTAGTTTCACATTAATCATCATCTGAAGGACTAATCAGATTCCGTATAAAATTAGCCAAATATCAGGGGGGTGAAGCTGAAGACTTTGCTTCCCTGTAAAAAGTCAGGACAGGTTAAAAAACAAAAACAAAAGTTTGGGGTTGTGGCTGGTCACAAGAAAGACAGACTATTATGTAACATGATTCAGGATGGTTTATTAAAATAAGACGTACAACGCCTAATTTTCCCTATCATCATGGGTAGTCCCTACCTATCTTACCAGCCAAGGTGCTCGTCAGTCAGTAGTGGAAGTCCAAATATTGATGTCCCCTGTCCAAAACCATCTTAACACTATGCAAACTAACTTAGATTTGGTGAATTTCTCTCTTCTCCTTCGGATACTTCTAGTATCAGTCTTTAAATCCATACAGGATCCTTAAATATCCTCTTACTCTTTGATTAATATCTGTAATTCTTCAATGGAGCTTGTTAATATCCTTCTTTCCTTAAAACGTTCTCTTATGGTTGTCTTACACCATTTAGCCTCATGTTTGGATTTCTCTGTGCATTCGCAGATTCCCTTATGTTGTGGGCTGTCAACTCCTCTTAGTGAATTACTGTTCAACTCATTTAGGTATATCCAAGTGTGTATCTCTTGTACTGTTTGCACCCTTTCCAGGGGGTTATAGTCACTGGCTTCAATCATTTTGTTTAGCTTTTTAATAGTTTGCTCGTTCCTGTTAGTACATTTTATGTTTAATTTAAACTCTTTTCTATTCTCCCAGGGAATCATGATCCCTGGACCTTCTCTTCATTTGTTCAGGTTCCCAGTTGCTTGTTCTTTCGTGTTATCAGGCTTCAGGATTACCTTCCTTTCAAAATTAGTACTGAGACGAGTTGGCTGTGCGATATACTGATCCCTTCCTCGGGGCCATTTGCAATTCCCGTACTTCAGTTACCTTCTTCTCCGATGGGATGTGTCTTCCAGAGTCTGGTTCCTCGGAATCCTTCTCGCTTGGTTTTGGTTGCTGCTGCCTTTCCTGCACTTGCATTGGCTTTCTCGCGGTAGCACCTCTCCGCTCTTCTCTGCTTCGCAGTACTTGGTTAGGAGAACTGGTCTCTTTGGGCTTCACATACACAATTGAACCTCGTTGGACCAGCAGTCAACCATGGGTCCTGGACCGTGGTCTTGCTATCACCTATTCCTGGGCTGTTGTCCATCTGGTTTCTGGGCTACAGCTATGCCGTCTCTATGGTGTTCTGTTCACTGCACTTTGGTGAGTACGAAACTATCTGGCTCTCTGATCCCTGCTTCCTGCATGAGTTGTACGGCTCGGGAGCTCCCTGGGCTGATATCTATGGTGCGCTCTCTCTCTCTTCTTTCTGTGGGTTTTTGCAGCTACGTTAATCAATGTACTCATATCAGTTGATTGCTTAACTTTATTTAAAGGGAAATATTCCTTTTCAATAACATGATTGCATTTCTGTAGAGTTTGTTTGTCTCAGTTTTGCTGTAAAACGTTTTCAGATAATTGAAAGCATTCCGTGCAAGTCATCAGTTGTACAGGTTTAGAGAGTTCATCGCGTGGATTGGATTCAATATCCCCTAAGGAGGGAGTCTATCCTAGTGAGGTCCAACTTGCCTCTACCCCTGGGGTTGAGGGTATTGCGTAGATGGCTCACGTCCCTAGCCTCACAGGTGTGGGGGATCCCCTTAAGGGAGAAGGGACGAATTCCCTTGATTCGTCACAGGATCACCTGATTATGGAGGTAAAGTTGTCTGAAGAGAAATCTTTCCTAATATTGCACAGTAGATTTCTCCTATGCCAGTTGGTTGTTCGGTCATGGGATTTGGATTTAGTGTTTCCTATGGGTTCTCTGTGTAAGTTTCTGTATTCTTGTTCTGTAAAGTTGCTCACCCTCAAAGTGATTTTACTTTTTTCCACCACTTTCACTAGGGCTTTGGCTCTACTCTAGACGTGATCTGTTATATCTCCCTATTTTTTTTTTCCAAAGACAGTGTGACGTTGAGAGTTAGACCGCCCGTCCTTCCAAAGGTATTCTCAGATTTCCATCTCTCACATAAGAACCTTCTTACTGTTTTATCCAATGCTGCATCCTTCCAAGGCAAAGGAACAATTTCATCGGCTGCACCCAGTGCAGGCCCTCAGCTACTGTCTCTTGGACGAGGGATGGCAGGAAAAATTATCCGATTTGAGGGTAACGCTCGTGCCCATGCTGGCAGGGCTGTGACCAAACATACCCTGTCATGGTAGATCACCCTCTGCATCTTGGAATATTATGCTCTTGCTGGAAAAGTATGTTTCTGAAGGTCTCAGAGCTCATTCGACCAGAGGACTGGCCATGACCACTGCCCTGCAGAGAGGAGTCCCTGTTCTGGACATTTGCTAGGTGGCTACATCGTCCTCCCTGCACACATTCGACAAATATTACTGCTTGGATTCCTTATTGGGGCGGGGCGCTCATTTTGGTAGAGCGGTCCTAAAGAAATTTCTGTTATAGGTGGTGTTCTTGCTCTCCTCCCTCCTCCAGGTGTATTTACTGCTTTGGGAGTCTATCATAGATGAGGAGTCCATTGGAGGAAGGAATCAATTAGAAAACAAATTACTTAGCTATCAGTAATATTCTTTCTGATAGCTGTTCCTCCTGCGGATTCATCATCAACCCCCTCCCCCACCTGCCCCACTTGATAGATCGCTTTGACATCTTTCAGTTCTGCAGTCCTTCAGTGTCAAACTACTAGGAAAAGCAGGTAGAACTGAGGTCACAGTTCGCAGTGCCTCAATATATTCTGGCCCCAACGTCCTGTTTGGCGCTTGGCACGTAGGGGTCGAGCGGAGCCGGGTTACACTCCCTGGTGGCGGAAACGTTTCTGAAGATCAGCTGTGCTTGTGTGATGGATATCCTAGATGAGGATTATGTGGGAGGAACATCCACCGGAAAGAAAACTAATGTAAAGTAAGTAATGTGTTGTTCCCATCCAGATGCAGACACGCCGTTTTGCTACCCACCACTCCAGTCCAGGCAATATTTTAGCCGTGTCTTGCTCTTGCCTCCTGAACACAGGTTATATCTCCCTCGTGACACTGTTACCTAGTTCCCTACTTCAACTGTCTCTGTTTCCCAATGTTTTAAACATTGACCATGCCCCATCCTGCCATTCTTGCATATGTTCCCTTCTTTCTGAGACTTAATCTCTGAACTGAACACCCATGTTCGAGCACTAGCCCCTCTCTGCTCAGTCACTCCTGCCAAGGCCTTGACGTAAAGCACTTTCAGACTCTCAATCCGGTCCTCGTGTGGCCTCTTCCCACTCTGTCAATCTTGTCCAGGTCTTAACCAGGGCCCATTTTCATCCCCTTTACCACCCACCGCTTCCATCATGAGTCATTACTGCTGGGTGCAGCCTTGGAGCATGACTCAACTCTACTGAAAACTCCAGACAAACCCAAACTCCCAAACATCCTTTATTTTCCAAATGGGAAAAGTTAAAATTAACAAAACAATTGGAAGCCAAAGCTCACAGAATAATTTCTAATTAAAAATATTTTCATTCCAGTGATTTCTGATGCGCACACTAATGTGCACAGATGCTGAACGCCTGGAGTCTCATTACGGGCAGCTTGGACCTGATTAGGGGGCAGCGGGATGGCTCTGGGGCTGACAGTGCCAGCATTGAAGTAATTCGTTTATTCAGAGAGCCAGAAAGGTTAACCCCTTGCGCTCTCCTTATCCCATGAGAGGGCTTCCCCCAGCTAGAATCTTCTGTGAACCCCCTCCCACCCACTGACATTCAAACACTCGCTGCCACTCTCTAAAACCAGCCTGAGCGAGGACAAAACTATGAACAGCACAGATCTTGACCTGGATGATGGCTGTCTGTACCCAGCTGTGGGATGGGCCTCTACTAGAAATAACACTCTGTGGTTAACCATGCTGTTACATGGACCTTGGCACAGCTAGCTGAGCTATCGATAGCAGTCTGTACCTGCTGTAGTATCGGCATTGAGTACGAGATAGCTCAGCTAGCGACAGTACATGTGTTACCGGTAGTTCAGGGGTCGTAGATATGGTACTGCACTTGGATCCATTTATCACTGTTTTGATCCCCTAGAGAGATGCAGTGGACATCATTCTATTGATCTGTTAGGATACATGAATCATCTTTTTGAACCTTTACTGAGGATGCATAAATATACTGATCCATTAGGACCCGCGGGATCCTTGTGTCCCCTTGTTTCTATGCAGCACAGACCATGGCTGTCCTAATTAACTATGAGCCCATGGATCCCCTTTTCAAATAATTAATGTGCAAGCTACTGCTATGTGCCCCTCGTTTTATCAAGTGTTGTTGTGATGAGCTTCTAACCACCTCACTTTGAGGCTGTTACATGAATTCATGGATGTGATGTTTAATAGGTTTATAACACGCAACCTGAATTTCCTCCTATTTATAAATCTTTATTACATTCAGTAACTCATTCCCTTCATATTGAGAAGTGCCGCTTAAATATTCATATAGTGCTACCATGTGTCCTTGTGGGCTATGGGGTCCTTTGCTCCATAGGGTATCATCTATTTTTTGTGTATGTATTACACAGCATCCTCAGTGCAGTAACACAGGGGTGTCATAGTGACCCCCAAACATAGACTCCATACCCTGGGACTGCCTACTGTCTCCCAGGGCATGTAAAGTCACCACTGACTTTACTAGTCCTAAATTGTGAACAGAACCAGTACAAACCATCATATTGTGGAAGTAATGGAAGGGGTTAATTATATTGCCCCTGGGTCTGTTTTCAAGGGGGCACTGTCCAGTCCCCCCTTGTCGAGTTTCTGGCTGGTGGCAGTGGTTACCACGCAAAATATTCCACCGGAATATTTCCTATGGGATTTTCCAATTAATTTTAAACGCACCACTTTTTGGTGCAATGTTAAAGATACCGCCAGTTTATTTATTTAATATTAAATCAACGGTTGGGTCTTTTTGCCAGAACTCTTTTCTAAAATGGCGTTCGTGTCCGTCTCTGTAACTCTGACCAAGGTCGAGCCCTTTGTTCCACTTTCTGGCGGGCTTCTCCACAGAAGCCCTCCAAATGGTGCCACTCTGTCTGGGTTCCACAGGATGTGTGGGGAGGGGAATTGGCACACTGGACTGCGTTGCCTTAGCAACCCAAGTGGCACTCTATTCTGATTGGCCCAGTGGTGAGCCGCCCCCCCGGCTCACCACTTAGCATGTTTGAGTGACAGCTAGGCTGTTGAGTGGGGTTTTTTCTGCTTAAAAGCAGAGCTTTTGGGACTGGAACTTCAGAAGTCGCCACAGGACCTAAGAATCCGAAGAGGGTAGAAGCTGAGCCATCTGCAACGACGACACTACCGGTGGAGCACTGCTGCAACAACCTCACCACTTTCCCGACGACAAGAGGAGATCTTCTGCTGGAAGAGCCTTCTCCCTCTGAGCTGGCGGGACCAACCAGTTTGCCACTTTACCTTCCAAAGATGTCTCTGGTCGAATCGCCCGTGCCAAGCACCCTGGCGACCGGATAGCCAAGCTTCACCACTTTGACCGCGAATAAAAGGAACGTACCTGTCATGATCACTGCTTCCAAGGAGCCAGGACCAGCCCAACGTCCTTGGAAGCAGGCCCCTAACCCTAATCCTAGGCACCAGCCGGTCCCCACGGGGACCTTTTGGACCTTGTCCTGGCGCCGGTGGCACCAGGCTCATCAGAATCATCGGTCCCGGCACTGGAAGCGCCGAGCTCATAATATGTGTGCAGATGCTTGGGTGGACTTACCTGCAGCAGACCATGCTGCTTACTTACCAGCCTCTTAGAAGTCCTCTGTGAACAGGAACTACTTTATTACCTGGGTGGGGCAAGCTCCACTCCCTGGATTCAGCACTGGAAAGCTTCTGGAACTGGAACTCTTTTCTTACCTAGGCGGGGCCGTGGAGGAAGACTCCTCATCACTCCAAGGCTATTTAAACCACACCCGATAGACGAAACGTGCTTCGCGTTATTCTGCATCTGCAGCAGAACGCTCACCGAGTCTGTTCCAGCCTTTCTTCTTACGATCCTGAATCTGCAAGAATCATACTTACCATTCCTGCATCCTGAATCTGCAAGAAGCATACTCACCATGCCTGCATCCAGTCGACAGCAGCACCTGCAGAGACAAGAAACAGCAGGTTAGCAAGGCAGCCTTAACTCGCAGTGCTACTCACCTGATCCATCGACTGCGGTCATTTTCGGCACGCTGCACCTCCGCCTGCGAAGACAAAAGCATTGTCACTACTTACCGGCACTCCGTGAATTCTGGATTTCTTCACACTGCATCGCCGCCTGCGGAGATAAAAGCATTGTATCTACTTACGGGCATTCCGCGGACTCCGGCGCTGCAAACCAACTTCTGAAAGACAAAAAGAAGAGACATTAGACAGGTATTTACTTACGCCCATCGCGCTCTTCGCAATAGAACGCCTGCTCTTCAGCACGAACTACGCTGCAAGGAAAAGACAGTTAGAGCGCTTGCATTTACTCAGGCATTTCCAGGCGCTTCACTCCATCTTCCTCAAGAGTCCTGCAAGACAAAAGGGAGAAAAGCATTATACGAAGTCCTGTTCAATGTTAACGTGACTTGCACCTAAAGACTATAAAGACTAAAAAGGTGTCTGGAAACTCACTGCTCGTGCAGTTAACGACGGTAACGGTCTTCTGAGTCCAAGAGGCCTATGTTTCACCAGTGTAGGAACTGGCAACAGCGCCCTGCACCAGACGCAGATGGAGAGCCCAGCATTCACCTATCCAAGGTGAGCACGTTGACCTGGGGGCTCTACGGAGAGGGAGAGAGAGGAAGAGGGACATTGAACAACCCAGACCATTAACCCCCATATTCTTTCACCTGCAGAAACCTCACCCTACGAGTTCGACACACAGTGCGAATAGGTTCGAACCCAGAAGCCCATCGGGTTCTGCACATCACCTTTCGAGTCACAGACACCTTCCTGCCAAGATCAGCGCCTCCGTGGGAATCAGGTGAGCGTTACAGTACCTTTTACCGACGAACTCCGCGGCTGGTCTCTTTCCTGGGCAGTGCAACGACTACAAGTTTCCTCCTAGACGAGATCTTCTCTTCCCCTGGTCGAAACCACGACTTGCATCCACTGGCAGGAACAACTGCTGCTGCTGGAGCTTCCTCTCTCTTTAAGGTACTGTGTTCCACCTAGCCTCCCTTTCTTCGGATTGCTAAAGGTGACCCTTAAATCCTTGGCTTTCCAACTGGGTTGGCTCCAGACCTTCTAACCTCACTTCTCAAATCACCCCAACCTCTTTTGAACACTCTGCAAATACTTTTAGTGCATTTTTAACCGTGTGATCCTGGGCACATTTCGCTTTGCTCCATTTAAAGTGGGCCTGGCCTATGAACTTTGGCTCTACAGTGCATACTGCCTTCACTGACTTGCTTTGGACTTAGAAAAGTGTTGGGAATTGTTTTATTTTTATGCTCTGCCTTTTTCTCTCCCTTTAGCTTAACTATTGGTGTGCCATCTAGGTTACGCACTCACATCTGTTTTAACAAATAGTGATGTTTTAACTTTGACATGTCTAATAGTTATCAAGTGAGGTGTTTATACTTTATCTGACTGTGTTTTAACTTGCTTTTGATTTAGAGTGCCAGTGTATTACCTAAAGTGTGTTTTAAATAAATAATTATATACTTTTGATACGAAGCTCTGGTCAGTGTTTGCTTGTTCCACTGTGTTTTGGGCCCTATTGTGTATACTCTATATACTGCCTTACTCTTCTTCAGAGAAGTCTGACTGCTCAGCCACAGCTACCAGGTACATCTGGGTGGTGCAGACTGCTACCAATTAAGACTACTCCTGTAGTCTTAATCTTTTTACAGTGTTCCCTAAGGGAACTGCACAGGATTCTGCCTAACAGTCCGCTATCGGCATCCTTTTTTGACGACTAAATATATTAATCTCTTCTGATCTTTCTTCATTTGTTAACACCCGCAGGCATTTAATTAATGCTTCTGCACCTCTCTGAAATTTGTCAATGTCTTTTCCTATATTGCAGTAACCACAACTGTACAAGATTTTTCAAAATGTGTAAGGAATTTAGTGGGAAAATAGGTGAAGGCTTTAATACACTTGAACATGGCTTCCACAAGACCCTTGTCTACTGTAAGGGTGCAGAAGTAAGGCTCTGGCACAATCGCAGCATGTTTTTGGGTACAAACATTAATTTAATAATAAAAGGTTGGAAAAATGCCTTTCCGTCTCTGAATCGAAGAGGGGTATCTATACCTCAAAGAAAGCTAGTGACATTTTGCAGAATTCCAACTAAAAGGTCTGTCACTGTCGTGTCTCGAGCGTACCTCTGTCCCTAACGCTAACAATCTATCTAAGCTAACTGTGCAAGGATGATCTCTTCTAAAAAGCAAAAAGTGTTCTTTGTGTTTTCAACCAACAGAGAAGTGCCCAGACTTTCTGGTAATAAAAAGTGATGCAAAATAAAGCATCAAGAATGCCAGATTCCAATGCTTGTGTTGTTCCCCTTTCCCCTAGACTACTTCTTGTGTTTCTTCTTTTAGGGCTTCTGAGCCCCCTTTTCTCCTAAATAAAATGCCACTAGGTAATTCAGACAGTAAGGCATCTTGTGTTTGTGTTTCTTTTATCTTAGCAACTTGACCATCAGGCATTGTCTCCTTTTGTCATTTCCAGGGTTCTTTACCCTCTTGCTTTCAATCTCTCAAATGTGGGTGCGAGTCCCAGGCTCGTAAATACTTTACACGGATTGGTTTACTCTCCTGGCAAGCCAGTGTTTTCTCATGCACTGTGATAAGGAAAATAAGTACTAAAGTTATGCAGAATAAATGGAACACAGTGTAGACAAAAAACAATAATTGGCTAGTAAAATCCTAACTCGGTCCTTAACCTAAAATGTGTAGGCACCATACCTGGAGGTGGGCACTATACATATAAGCTTTCAGATGTAAGTTTATAAAAAAAGACCCCTAGACAATATTACGCACCGTAATAATGATCATGTTCAAGATCCAAAGGTATCCAACAGAATTTAGTACAGGTTTCCTGTTACCTTCTATATGAAGTATTATACCTAACATATATGCATATAACAAAATATAGCACTTAGATGTTGAGCACAGGGCATCAAAAAGTCCAGCACAGCCAGGAGGGCTACCAAGTCCAGGATATCTTTTAGATACAGTCCCTCGGCCCAGAAGGGCATATTCTGCTCAGTAATGCCCCATTGCCTCGCAATCCAGTTTGCTCGCAGCCCATTTATGTGACAGTATTTTACCACATTTTACTGCAAAATATAGATGGGGTTGGGTTTAGGTACTTAAAACGCCAAGAGATGTGGGGATAGGCTGCGGGGGGTATTCCACGCCCCGCATTTTTTGCTGTAAAAAAATTAAAGCAAATGGGCTTTAAGGAAAGGGCTGCAAGGAAATCACATAGATTCATTTCACTCCAAGGAAGCAAACCATAACAACAACACAGTGGGCCTCATTACGGGTTGGGCGGTCCGGAAATAACAGTGGCGGTAAACCCGCCGCCGCTGTTAATTCCGGACCGCCCGATCTCGAGTCCTGCAGGTGGGAGGTGGCGTTCCCGCCAGGTCTGACCTGGCGGGTTTAACACCGCCCGCCTGCAGGCGGACGTGGAAACACCGGCACCATCACGAGATGGTGCCGGTGTTTCCACTTCGCCATTCCATTGAGTCCTGTGGGACTCAATGGAATGGGGATTTACTAAATTCCGCCTCCGGAATTCCCGGGACACCGGGGTCGTAATGCTCCGGTAATTCCGGGAATCACAGAGGCAGAATGGTAAGACGAGTCCGGCAGTAACCGAGCCGGAAAAACCGGCAGGTTACCGCCGACTCGTAATGAGGCCCACTGATGCAATGTATCTCATATATAGGAGTGTAATGTACAGATTTAAAAATCCCTAGTAAATCCGGGGATGTCTCAAATGATCCAGGGCTTGGTGAGGCACATCAGGGACCTCAGTAGGGGTAGACCCGAAGAAACCAGGTTAGTACCTTGAAGTCTGTTTCTTACCACAGGTACCAAGAAGAATGCAATCAACCCCAGGGGATAACAGTGGAAACCCAGAAAAAGAGATCCGGTGGAGGGTTTGAGACCAAGCATCCCCAGGAGCAGAAAAGCACAGCAGGATTCAGCCACCAATGTTATCCAATGTAGAAATGCAGTAGAAAAGGATCTGTTGAACCCGACGACCCATGAGAGGGAGTATATGGAATAACTCACCAACCCAGGTTCCAGAGGTAAGTACTTACATGGGTTGGCACCAGAAATTTGGTTCTCATAAGGAGAAACAACGCGGCAAGTAACAGCTTCTTTTTAAAGGGTAAAATGAAGGTTTCCAATCACCCTGGGATTGGCACCCTGTGGTAGCAATAACCCCAATAGCCCAAAAGAAGAACAATCATCCTTCAGTGGAGTAGGACCCACCATCCAGAAGTGTAAACATGATGGAGATGGTTCCAGGAGGACCAAGAAACATGCACACAGTAGACCCCCCAGCAGCTCAGCAGGCAAATTGGGTCAGCACACCAACAAAAACGGCCACTGCAGTAGGACATCAGTGATGGCGACCAGTGACAACCCAGGTAAGCCGATTTAGCGTGTTTGGGGTGTTCCAACAAATTTCAAGGCATCGACAGCTTCCAAAATCAGGGTGGTATTCCTTGGAGGGAAATGCTGGTAAAAAGCAGTAAAACGGCCTGGAAAACAGCGCTAGGATGGAGGACCTGGCTCATGCAGATAAGCAGGACCAGAAGCGGGATGAGGGAAACTCAGGACGGGCATCCTACAGGCAAGGATCCAAACCGGAGCTATGGCCCAGCTCACTGCATCCAGCCAGAATGTGCCAAAGAGAGCATTGGTGGGAAATGTTCGAAATTTCTTGAGCAGGTTAACAGACCTTGCTTATCTTCCAACAAATCCAGCAGCCCTGAGCTCAGGAACATGCTTTAAACTATATATTCCTTCACATACAGCCCATCAATCCCATTAGGTGATTTAAAGCAAAGGTGCAGCCAGCCAATCAAGTTGGCCTCACAAACCGCCAAACACTCAGGCCCAACCCCACTGGGAGTGTAGTGGCCTGCCCAGGGCTGGGGACTGGTCTAAACCACAATGGAAACTGCCATCTTTGGATCACAAAGAGCCCATGTGGCCTCTGTTGAAGCCAAAACTAAATATTAGCTGCCACCAGCCGACCACCTGAAACCAATGTAGGGTGATAAAAGTGCCCTATGCAAGAAGTGGGGTGTCAGAGAGGCACATGTGGGACTTGGCACCTTATGGGCGACCCAATACAATATACCTTAAGTATAGAAAAAAAGAGATGTAGTGACAGAGGGACTTCAGCAAAAGCCCCTCTGACATCCAACGTAAATTTAAAAAAGCAAAAAAAAGAGGGGGAAAAGCAAAAAAGATCTGCCTAATAAGGAAATTCCCTGGAACATAACTTCCACTTCCTGGCAGAACTCCCACGAGTGGGAGGCCAAAGTCTGTCTGCTCAAGACATCCGCTGTGACATTCTCTCTTCTGCCACGATGGGCCGCCGTTAGAGAGACGTCATTCTCTAGAGTCCAGGACCACAGTCTAATTGCTTCTCCTCATAGCGGCAAGGACTACACTCCATCTTGCTTACTGGAGGTCATGTATGGCCACTGTTATCAGTCAGGATCAGCACTGGCTTGCTAGTCACAGAGGGGAGTAAGGCAATCTGGGCCAGCATCGTCCCTCTCAACCCTAGCAAATTGATATCCTCCCAACACTATGAGTGAGACCACAGTCTGGTCACTGACCAGCCTGACAGGTGAGTGCCCAATACTGTCAGAAATTACCACTGTCACTTTGGGCCAGGGTTGACTAAATAACAAGCCTCTCAGAAAGTTGTCTCTCACGCCCCACCACGCTTGGACTTGAGCCACTAGAGATGATACCTACATGGGGGTCTGACATGTGGCCTTTAAATTGAGACCATTGACAATGGAGAAGCCATTTAAACGATCTCATGCGCAGCAGTACCTCTGGAACCTCCAGTGTGAGGCCTAGTATGTACATAAAGGCCGAGGCAGGGACTTGTCCCTGTGACCGGAGGACATTGACCATCCAGGAGATGTTCACCATTTGGTCCTTGGGCGGGAAAGGCACGCCCAGTTGAGTGTCTAAGGTCGCCCCCCCGAAAAATGGGAGGGATTGGGATCACGAAACCTGAGACTTTATGAAGTTCAGGGAAAAGCTCAAGCTGTGTAACAGACTGATTGTATGAGGAAAGTGCTCTGACACTAGGTCAGGGGATTTGGGGGGGTGAGCTCGGATGAGCCAGTTTTCCAGGTAGAGAACATTATGAATGCCCTCCCTCCAAAGCCGAGCCGACGCCACCACCTGTAGCAGCATGTTGGAAAGCCTGGGGCCGGAGAAAGACCGAACGGTAGTACCTCGAACTGGCATTGATGTCGGCCCACTTGAACCTCAGATACCTACTGTGCTTTTGATAATGGGCACATGGGAATAGGCATCAATCAAGAACCTCAGATACCTACTGTGCTTTTGATAATGGGCACATGGGAATAGGCATCAATCTACTGATTGATGACGTTAACTGTTGAACTACTTTGTTCCTTGAGACTCTGCAGGCCATCTGTCACATCAGAGACCATGGTCTGGTCTGCACACTGGGTTTAGTCAGTTTCCTCGTATGGACAAGGTTTCTGCGCTTTAAGACTGCTATGGTGGTGATGTGCGCAGTATAAAAGCCAATTAAAATAACATAACATTCCAAATCGAATAAAGGATCTCCATTTGTTGCAACAAAACAGTATTAGTAAGGAAAAATCGAAACATGATTTGCAATATTAGATTGTCCACTAGAGGGCCTTGGGGGGCCAGATCCCAAGCCACGCCCCTCACAAGAGAAGGAAAAGCTTGCTATAAGTCAGTCAGCAACAGCAAAGGTCCCAGTGTGCCCGCTGCACTCAGTTTCTGAGTATTGGAATGTCTATGCCTCAGGCACTTGATTGGAAACTTTGTGAACTGGAATATGGATATTGATTTTATAATGATCATTTGACATAGAAAATGCTACTTCTAAATGCTATGAAAAGTCCTGATTTTTTGCGAGGCTTGAATTGTGGTAGATGTGTTATTTTCTGCCTTGAAAGTGGGTGATCCACTTCTGCTGTGGTTTAAGGGCACACTGGTGGCACTGGGATGCCGCCTAATATTCAGAGCTAGTATTTGCAGAGCTTGGCTCTTGCTGTCAATTTCCTGTAGAAAAGGCATATCATCTTGGACTGCTCTAACAGCCTGATGTGGTGAAATGATTCCATTTTGAAGAATAGCTCAGGCTTCTTCGAACTTAGTAGTGTTTTACTGTCAGGGGCTAGTGACAGGCCAGATCTTAGATTTAGTCATCTTATACAAGCCATTGACATAATGACAGACTCCAATGCCTGGTATCCTCTGATATAATCCAGATCTTTATGTGCAGTTTGGAATTGTCTCTTGGAGCACTAACCGCAACAATTGCTGTAGTAAAGATGTTTCTGGGGGATTGGGTCCTCCGAGGTATTCCAGATCTATGACAGTAATCACCACAGCTGTGCTGCTTCGGAAAATCTTTCGGCGTCTGCATCGATGATGTCGATACGCCGCCCTCGAAGACCTCCTCCGATGGCCGACGTCAATGGATGTTATAAGTAGGACGCACGACGCCCGTAGCCTCAGTTCCGTTTTTTCCGCGAACGTGTTCGCTTCGGGAATCTCGGCGTGCCTCGACTCTTTGGAGGTTCTGTTGTTTCTCAGTTCTTCGGAGCCTGTTCGTTTTGTGAAGTTTATCCTTCGTGAAGATGTCTACCTCGTCTTCCACCCCGCGTCCGGGCTTTAAGAAATGCGGGCACTGCGGGTCCAAGATGTCGGTGACGGACTCGCAAGACGCCTGCCTCTGGTGCCTCGGGGAGGCCCATGACACGGATGACTGTGTCGACTGCCAGTTGCTCACGTCCAAAGCCTTGCGGGAGCGCAAGAAGTTGTTGTCGGTAGGTAAGGTGGCCAAGCCCCGGAAGTCGAGGTCTGCGGGGCTTTCGACGGTCGATTCGAGGGGCGACTCTCCGCGTAGTCGTCGGAAGTCCAGTGGGTCTCGCTCCGGGAGTCGGTCTCCCCACTCCTCTGCCTCTTCGAGGCATTCCTGGAAGCGCTGGCATCGGTCGCCTTTCTCATCCGAGGACTCTGCCCGTCGTCGGGTCGCTTATCCCACCAAGCATGCGACACCGGAGGAATGGGCTTCCGGTCCGTCCGCGCCTCCGAGTGGGGTCGGTCGTGATACACCACTCCTACCCCTTCGGGCTCGGGTAGTCGGCACGATTTGCGGGAGAGGTCCCACTCGGACAAGGGGAATCGTTCTCGTCATGCCCGTTCCAGGTCCCGGTCCTCGACTCGCTCGAGACAGCGTGAACCTGTGAAGTCTTCGAAGAAGACACCTACGCCTGTGGCGCCGAGGTCGTCGACGGACTCTCTCGAGGCTCCCCCTCCGAGGAAGTCGTCGGCGCCCAGGATGTCGAAGGACACGCTCGGGGCTCCGCCTTCGAGGCCTGTGTCAACGCCGTCGATGCTGTCGGCTCTGCGTCTGACGCCGATTCTCTCGGCGCCGATTCACTCGACGCCTTTCGAGGCTGTGTCGACGGGGGTACCCCGAGGCTCGGTGGAACCCCCTAGAAAGACTCTGGCCAAGGTTAAGCATGGCTTTGGTTCCCATTCTGTGCCTTTTGGATGAGGGCTCTGATGATGGCATGGTTCCTGATACGGTGCCAGATGAGATTCTCTCGGGCCATAGCCAATTTGAGGACCTACGACAGTCACTGCACGATGCCAGTTTTGTAGGCCCGTGCTTGGCACTCATGCCGACTCCTCGTACCGGCGCCTTATGTTTAGGGTCACACGGTACTTGGGATGGTCTGCTCCCCCAGGGGAGTTTCTTCAGGATGATCTTACGGACATCCTCGACCTTGGTCCACCAACTGACCCGGTACTGTCGGTTTCATATGGCTCTACAGAGGAGGATGGCGGCGGCTTGGACTGCTTCGGAGAGTCTCCCGGCAGTGGGCAAGTCTTTGCCGCGATAATACCGCCCAGCCAGTAGCGACCCCTGCTACCTGTCCAAGCACCCCACTCCGGAGAGTTTGATGGTGCAGGCGGACACGGCCCCAGTAAAGCAGGCGTCGTATCCTACCATCCCTCCTGATGGGGACGACAAGCGTTTTGACGGCTGGGCTAAGAAAGTGTTTTCTGCAAGGGGGGGTATGGCGCTTCAGGCAGCCAACTCCATATGTGCCTTGTCACGTTTCACGCACACACACTGGGACTGTGTTTCTTTGGCGGCTGAACATATTCCCGAAGGGGACGAACGGGATGGTTTCCTTGCCATGGTTCAGGATGGCAAGGATGCCATGTGTGAGGCCGTTCAGTCGGGTTTAGACATGGCAGATTGCGTCAGCCGGTCCATGGCGGCGAGCACCGTGATATACAGGTTTGCGTGGTTGCGGAAATCGGGGTTTGCTCCTGATGTGCAGGCCCGGCTCCTCAACATGCCCTTTGACGGGGAACATCATTTTGGCAGCAAGGCTGACGAGAGCCTTGAGAGGTTGCAGACCTCAAAAGCTGCAGCGAAGTCATTGGGCGCTGCAGTTCGACAACCTCTGCCTTTTGGTCCTAGGGGACAGCAATGGAGGGGAGGTTCCTTTCGTTATTACTCATCCTGTGGTAAAGCGAGAGGAGCTGCCAGTCAAAGGGGCCACCGTAGGAGTGCCAGAGGTGGAAAACAAGGTACTCGAGGTGCCAAGGTCGCTCGGGCTGTTGCCTCTTTGCCCTCAGGCAACACCGCAGCTGCTTCAGCTCAGTCATGAGGCCATGTCCCATGGTTCGCCGGTTGGGGGAAGGCTGGTGCAGCATCTTGCAGAGTGGCATTACTTCATATGTGTGGGTTCTGGAGATCATAACCCACTGCTACTGTCTTCCTTTCCGGCAGAGGCCTCAAGACAATCCACCGGGGAATCTCTCTTGAAGAGTCCGGATCCGCTCCTTGCGCAGGAAATTCAATCCCTGCTGGAGAATGGCACCATAGAACAGGTGCCTGTAGCGGAGAGGAACCAAGGGATGGTATTCCCCTTATTTTTTGATTTCCAAGAAAGACTGGGATTGGAACCCATCATGGACTTGCCCGGTTTGAACAAACTCCTCAGGAAGGACAAGTTCAAGATGGTTACTCTCTCTCAAGTCCTCCAGGCCCTTCAACTTCAGGACTGGTTGGTGTCTCTCGACCTCAAGGACGCTTATTTTCATGTGCCGATCCATCCTAAGCACAAGAAGTACCTGAGGTTCACGGTTGGCGACTCGTACTTTCAGTTTCGGGTCCTGCCGTTCGGATTGACCTCCGCCCGATGGTCTTCACCAAGCTCATGGTAGTGGTGGCAGCGCACCTCAGGAAAGGGGGGATTCACGTCTACCCCTACCTGGATGATTGGTTGATCAGGGCGCGCTCTCCCGAGCAAGTCCTGGATCATCTGTCAGTCACCTGTCACTCCCTCCACAAGCTGGGCTTCTCCCTCAACTTAAAGAAGTCCCATTTGATACCAACTCAGAGGCTCCAGTACATCGGAACAGTGCTCGACACGTCCCTGGGGCAGTGTTTTCCTCCCCAGGTGAGGGCTCATCACATTCAGCAGATGGTGCACAAGTTTCAACTTGCCCAGACTCTCCCAGCGTTCGAGTTCTTGAGACTGCTCGGCCTCATGGCATCCTGCATTCTTCTGGTGCCAGAGGCCAGGTTGCGGATGATATCTTTGCAATGGGCACTCAAGCTCCAGTGGTCTCAGCCCTCCGGCAGGATGTCGGACCCTGTTCAGGTGCCGTCTTCGGTTACCCAGGACCTTCTGTGGTGGGCAGAAGAAGGCAATCTGATGAGGGGGGCTCCATTTTGGCTGCCCTGGCCAGAGGTGACGATCGTGACGGACGCATCCCTCACGGGTTGAGGAGCTCCTGCCAACGAGTTGACAGTCAGCGGTCGTTGGTCTCCGTCGGAGTCCAGACTTCATATCAATCTGTTGGAGCTGAGGGCCGTCAGGCTAGCCCTGAAGGCTTTTCTGCCGACTGTGCGAGGAAAGAATGTCCTGATCCTGACGGACAACACGGTGGCCATGCACTACCTCAACAAAAAGGGGGGGGCAGGGTCACTTCCTATGTGCAGAGAGGCGGTGCAGCTCTGGTTCTGGGCAATCCAGCAGGAAGTTTCCATCTCAGCAGTTCATCTGGCAGGAAACGGAAATGAGACGGCGGACGCTCTGAGCAGGCAGAGCGCAATCTCTCACGAGTGGGGTTGGCTCAGGAGATTCTCCTGGAGATCTTTGCCCTTTGGGGGACCCCTCAAGTGGATCTCTTTGCCTCCAGTGTCAACCGGAAGTGCGAGAGGTTCTGCTCGCGGGAATTTCCTCCAAACAGAGCCTTAGGAGACGCGTTCGTGGTGGAGTGGTGATTCCCACTGCTGTACGTGTTTCCTCCAGTCCCCGTCATCCCGTAAGTCCTGCGGAGGTTACGGAGGTTCGGTTCCGGGATGATCCTCATTGCTCCGGCGTGGGCCCGGAGGACGTGGTACCCGGACCTTCTCAACTTGTCCATCTTCCCTCCACGTCGTCTTCTCTACCGAGACAATCTGCTCTCACGGGAGGGCGGTCAGGTTCTCCATCCAGAGGTCAGGTCCCTCAACCTTCACGCTTGGTTTCTGAAAGGTTGAGGTATAAGGATTGGGACCTCCCTGAAGACGTGATGGAGGTGTTGCTTTCGGCCAGAAGGCCCGCAACAAAGTCCCTGTACCGTTGCCGTTTGAGAAAGTTCTGCGACTGGTGCAGGGTTAAGAATGTAGATCCCTTTTACATGTGAAATTCCACATGTAAAAGTGGGCCTTCAAGTGGGTACCATTAAAGGTTACCTGGCGGCGCTGTCCATATTTAAGCGCTCGTCTGAAGTGTTCCTATTTTAAAATTCCTTTAATTTCTCAGTTTCTGAAAGGGCTCACTAATGTGTTCCCTCCGTCACCTTTCCAGGTGCCCAGTTGGGATTTGAACCTTGTTCTCAAGTTTCTGATGGGTGCTCCGTTTGAGCCTTTGCATTCATGCCCTTTGAGACTGTTAACTCTTAAAAATGTATTTTTAGTTGTGGTCATTTCCGCTCGCAGAGTGAGCGAGTTACAGGCACTTTCAGTTAAGCCACCCTTCACTGTGTTTTCATAAGGACAGGGTTGTCCTTAGAGTTCGTCCTTCTTTTCTTCCGAAGGTGGTGTCGGAATTTCATTTAGGCCAGAAGGCTGTTCTTCCGGCATTTTATCCTCCTCCACATCCTGGTAAGGAAGAGGAGAGGCTCCATAGCCTTGATCCTAGGAGATCGTTAAGCTTTTAAATTTCACGCATTTCCCGGGTCAGAGTGGACATTCAGCTCTTCATTGGTTACGCTGGAAAGCGTTTGGGACAAGCTGTGACGAAACGGACTTTGTCTCGCTGGATTATTTTGGCTATCTCTGAGTGTTAGCGCTTGGGGGGTAAGGACCCACCAGTCGGCTTACGGGCCCATTCTATCAGGGGTATGGCTGCCTCTACTGCCCTGCAGAGGCGTGTTCCTATTCATAACATCTGTGATGCAGCCACCTGGGCTTTGGTACATACTTTTGTACGTCACTACTCCCTCGATTCCATCCGGGGGCAGGATCTGGCCTTTGGCAAGGCGGTCCTTTACTCCGCAATTTGATTGGGCATGCTAAATTTCTGTTTTCTAAATTCTTTTCCCACCTCCTTGCATTGGTACTGCTTTGGGACTCTGTCATAGATATGGAATACGTCGGAGGACCCAATCCCCTCGAAGAACAAGTTACTCTCTTACCTGGTAACGTTCTGTCGATGTGATGGTCCAACGACATATTCCATATCGCTCCCTCCCTACCTTCCCCGCTACAGAATTTCTTATGCGATTGCAGTTTACATTTCCGCAAGGCTTTGTGTGGTCAGACTGGCAGAAGACTGGTGCCACACGTTCTGGGAAAAACTACAACTGAGGCTACGGGCGTCGTGCGTCCTACTTATAACATCCAGTGACGTCGGCCGTCGGAGGAGGTCCTCGAGGGTGGCGTATCGATGTTATCGACGCAGGACGCAGACGCCGAAAACGTTTCCGAAGCAGCACAGCTGTGGTGATTACTGTCATAGATATGAAATACGTCGTCGGACCATCCCATCGAAAGAACGTTAACCGATAAGAGGGTAACTTGTTTGTTTTTATTCCTAACATTTCCAAAGCAAATGATGATAGTTTCATTGGGGCTTATACATTCAGCAATTGGAAGCTTTTTAGTGCCATTTTTATGTCAATTGATAATTTTCTGTAATGGGCTGTGCATGAAGCCTGTCCGTAAATGGCCACGCATATGTTCTATGCCCTTTTGTGTTTCACTGGATGTTTGTGTCTGTGCTACATAGTACATGTGTTTGTAATGGATTCCTTCCTCCCACAGATTCCTAATTTTAGATGTTCTCTCCAACAGGATCTATGATGCAGAGCAACATGACTTGAAACCTGCTCACTGTCAACAGACTAGAGCCTGAACGGTTCAGTCTGGTACTAGGACTTTTTAACAGGACCCATCACTTTTCCAAAACCAGCCCTCTTTCCTTAGCATACTTGACTCACAGCTAAATCTCTGAATACCTTACACTACCACACACATACCACCTCAAATGGAAACCTCATGCATACCCATGCTACCTTGCTGGAGCCATACTAAAGCTTACATGTTGGTTTTATCATTTCTATCCCCTTGACCCTCTCACACACCAGGCAGCTAACCCAGTCTTCTAGTGCTGTGATTTATATTTATCAGATCTTGGGCTCTCCCGTCCAGATCATACCCAAGTGTCACTGCTAAACCACAGAGAGCCATACCATCTCTCAGTAATCTGATTCTTCAGCCAGCACGTAACACCTCAGGCTTTGCACCTGCCTCACCCTCTTTCCCATTATCAAACCGTAGCCCTCCTCTTTGCTGGGCAACATTCAGCAAGGCTGCCATAATGGCAGATGAACACGATCTAAAGCAGAAGTAAAAACTCTCAAGTGGCATTCTACTATCCAGGCATAAAGTAACTTGGACCCTCAATTTTCTAAATGGCACATTATTTCTAACTTCCTTCCACAGATTCCTCATCTTTGATATCTATCTCCCAGCGCATCTGTTCTTTGGAAACATGTCTGCTGGGAGGGGCAGCAGAGTCTTGCGCTGGATATAACGTCACGGCCAGTATATATTGATGTGCCACGCCCCATGACTTTAGTTTTTTTTCTGTGTTCTCTGCTCACTTTGAACACTGCTTCATTGAAGTTCTTTACTTCTCGTTTTCAACATCATGCTGAATATCTCGGAAGTCCAGGGAAGGGATTGCCGAAGATGGTTTACCCTGGTCATGAAGTAACAATGATTTACCTTGCATTTGGATCAGATCGAAGTCACACAGGACATCGACCACGCTCTGCTATGCCCTATGGTAGCGTTAAACTGTCCTAGTACACTGATCTGCTTAGTATTCAGCTAATATTTTGCAACGCAATAAGACATGCCGGTTGCCTCTGAAAGCATTTCGCAATGCAGATATATAGATCTCTTCCATGTGCATTATATACTGAGCATGAGACTGGTCACGCCTTGCTTGGGATAGAGTCAGGCCTTCCCTATACCAAGGGGACCGCTGTTCAGGGGATTTCATTCAATTGGAAATAGACACTGTGTGTCTGCTGCATGCCACATGTGCAAAACCCAGATCCCGACCCAACCTATACACCATTGTGCTTTATGAAATTGGGACAACAGCTCTTTTAAGCACCAGAAGGAAATTCAGATTGATCTTGGTTGTATGAATTGTAAATATTGTTATTGTAGAGCTGGAGGTGGCGCAAAGGTGTTGCCTGATTTAAAAACATTCCTCAGTGCCTACAGACTTACATGAAACTTGTCTTTTGCTTCCTTTAGGATATACCCACTGGGGCAGACAGTTGTGTGACCAGTCTGGCCAGCGACTCTAGCCGATCCCTGATTGTGGCCGGCCTGGGGGATGGATCAGTGCGTATATACGATCGGCGCATGGCTCTCAACGATTGGTGAGTATGGCCCTGAGCAAGGTCTATCTGGGACTTCTCATACATTTCACTGTTAGTGTGTTATAGCGGTCTAACAACACTTAGCATCTTCACTTTGATGGAAGGATTCTAAATAGATCCTTGTCCATTATGAAGATTACTATCATGAAACGTATGAAAAGTCCCAGATGTGGACACAGAGTTAGTTAAGAAAAGACAGGCAGATTTTGGTCCCCGAGCATGGTCCACAGACCGAAATGTATTGGACGTCTTTATCCGCCTGTATCTCTGAAACACATAATTTTATGGATTGAACACAAGCCAATTTACTTTTCAAGGAACTAGGTAAAACATAGAAACATTATTGTTACATTTAGTGTGTCCAGTACACACATTGGTTTCCTTAAAAATCTCCTTGGTTATGTAACCCAGGAACAGTCAGTGGTTCAGGTCAGAGAAGCAGTGCATTTTCAGAGCTCTGTCTGTGTACCACTACTGAGCCATCGGGAGGATCAACAGGGATGGAATAATGTAGATTAGCAGAGATGTGTTTGCAGCACTCCCGAATATTCCAGTAATGAGAGCCACAAAGGCGTATATATTTATGAATTAAAGTTCATTGCAGTAAGTATGCACACAAGACTGCTTCAAAGTGCTCGAAGAAGGTGGGAGAGGGTGGTAGGAGTGAGGGCTTCAGCTAAGGGAAAGATGGGGGTGGGCTGTAGGTTAGAATTCACTAGAGCTCCATGCAAGTTGGAGACATCTTCATCGGGACGTTTCCTTTGGTGGACTTTAATACTGTCCAGATTCAACTTGGATCACTTTAAAGCACCCACAACAAAGAATCAAACATTAAAAGGTGTTAAAAGACATAATAAGTGCAAAGGACAGCGATATCATGGATCCACTAAAACGTTTTACTTGCATAGTAAAAGGTCAGCTAAAAAAAAGAGCACTGATGGAGAAATAAAATGGATCCAAGGTGTTGAGGGGGTGTTGAGACGCACTCCAGGTATAATCTGGTTGGTAGGTTCCACGGGCGTGGCTGGCAGAGAGCGGTTCTCCTGGCTCTGATCAGTTCTTCTTCAGCCATATTTAGTGATAGATACTCTGGCAAGTTGAGAATAATAGCTTAGCAGGAGATTTGATAGTGAAACAATTCTTTCTCTTTTCCCTTTTGTCTTTCAGTCGTGTGATGACGTATCGCGAACACACTGCCTGGGTGGTGAAGGCACACCTTCAGAAACATTCAGACGGGAACATCATGAGCGTCAGGTACATGCCTTGCATGTGTTTCAGGTGTATCAGCTAGTATGTAGGTGGTGTGGGCTTGATTATAGGATGGTATGGGGGCATTCATGCAATTCATTTTGTGGCAGGTGACAAATGAGGGCTTGGATGTGGTTTGATCTTTTAAATATAATGGTGTATTCTTGAATGTAAGGTTGAGGCCTGGATAATGAGTGATGCTATCTATTTTGACTTGGGCAACTTTAGAGTGTATGGTTCTGGATCATGGCTTGTCTGGTAGAGAGGGACTTTCCAGTCTGACCAGGTCCTAGCTCCACCCCAAGCCGAGAGACCGTCTCAGTTACCTATCACCCTCTCCACAGTCCTCTTGGGCTTAACTTTATCTGCTGTTTTACAGTGTGAACGGTGATGTGCGCTTCTTCGACCCCAGGATGCCAGAGTCTGTGAATACACTGCAGGTGGTGAAAGGACTTACAGCCTTGGACATTCACCCTCAAGCGGACCTTTTTGCCTGGTAAGTGGTTTTCTTTTCTGCATTCGCTCAATAGTTGTGCATTCTGGTAATGGGTTATCTGTGGTTCCTGGTCCCCAAGCAGACTTCATGCCATACATATGCATAATTATATATTGAGTACATAGCTAGCCACAGAGCACTTTAGAAGCCATTGCTTGGTGACGGAGCGGCCTCCCAGAAGACTACATGCCATTGGTTCTGTGATTGGTGGATTATCAGACAGGCTTTAAGCCTTTATCTGCAAATCTGATGCTTCCTCCAACAGGGTGATGGTCATTGGTTGGTTTTCAGGTAAAGATGCTATGCTATTGGTAGGACAACGATGTTGGGGGTGGGGGAGTGAGAAAGCTAGCCTGGGTTATGTCATTTTCTGTGAGGGGCGTGTATCGAATGGAGAAATAAAACATTTGAATGTAATAATGAAGTTGTTTTTACCTTTTTTTCTTTTCTATTTGTTTCTTCCATGACTTGAACATCCCTACGCGTCTCTCCCTTCTTATCTATTCTTTCTCCTGCCCTGACCTCTTTGCCTTTCATCCGTTTTCTTCACGTGTTCTATGCTGCTTGGTTATTCCTCTTCAACTGTTTCTATTTACCCCTTCTCCCAACTTCCGATAACCTTTCTTCTTTCGATCCCCTACCTCTGTCTTCTTTCCCATTCGATGTTCCTGTTATTTTACCTCGACTCCTTTTCCTATATGCTATTCTTTGACACTTATTTCCTCCCCTTATGCCCATCTCCATTACTTTTCTGTTTTGCACCCTTTACGCTCCTGTGCCAACTCCTTTCTTTTTCCCGACTCGCCTGTCTTCTCTTTGGTCTTTCCCCCCTTTTCCTATACTTTGCCTTCCTCTTCCATCTCCACTCTGGCCTTGTTTTCTTTAACTTTTTTTCTCGATTCCTGTCATTCTTGCTCCCCTTTCTTTCTGGCTTCTCTGATTCTTTTCCCTTTTGTTCTGTCTCCTATCACTTCTACGTTTTCCCTTTCTACCTTCATTCCATTCCTTTTCACATTCTCCCCATTCCAATTTCCCCATCTTCGTTTGTATCCCCTTCACTTGTGTTTTTTTTATCCCCTGTTTCCCCCCTTTATTCTTCTCTTTTCCCTTTTCATACCATATTTTCTCTTTCACCTTCACCTGTCATTTATACCTCCTTTGGTTCCATTTTCATCTGCACTGAATCTAATCTGGTCTCTCCACCTCTTGTTTGTGCCCTTTTCCGTTCTTTCTTCCTTATCTTTGGTATTCCACTCTCCTGCTTTTCCCAGTGGCTCTATGAACCAGTTCATTGCGATATACAGCTGCAGTGGAGAGCTCATCAGCAACATCAAGTACTATGACGGCTTCATGGGGCAACGAATCGGAGCCATCAGCTCACTCACCTTTCACCCCCACTGGGTTTGTAGCTATTTATTTAAGCGTTTTATTTATTTATTTGGATTTTTAAAGCGCCCAGCGTCCCAGAGGCATCGTGGCGCTGTTACAGTATATTCACTTAGTACAAGTTAGGAGCAGTTGTTTCAGAGCAGTGATACAAATTAAGAAGATTTTTAGTGATCGTGTTGCTTTCACCTGGGAATGCTTTTACCCAAATATGCCTCTTTAGCATCCATAGTGTGCACAATTAAATACGCATTTGCACCTCCTAAGAGGAGTCTGCCATATGTTGTTGGTTCTGGCGTCATATGCCCCATTCAACCAGTTATTTTTCTTTGCTCCTGTGACCATGGGATTTACTTGGGGATCCCTGCAATGATGCACTTTTCAAGCTCCCCTCCTCTTTGGTTTGTTACCTCAACCCTACTAGCATGCATTGAAAACAGAGTTAGTCCACAATACCCCAAATGGGAAGCACAAACAGTGCCAAGATCCACTGCAGTGAGGGGGAGGGCAACAGCAGAAATGGGTAGGTTAGTTTGGGGATGTTTTGCCTTTTAGAAAACAACCAGAGTGCATTCAGAAGGGGCTGATGGATTGGACCGTACGAGGTCCAGTTCTCATTGTGTTCTTGTGTGCACTGGAATGTATGTGGTCTCCAGGGGAAAAAATGACTACTGCTCTGCAAGAGTAAAAGGGTGAGTGTTGGCTAAATTGCCTATTCAGCTGTCAGGTCCTCCAGAGACAGGGGGTGTTTAAGGCATTCCTTAGTCATTCACAGGGTGGGAGGATGTTTCTCTTCCAAAGGTTACACATGTTCTGTACTTGTCTTTTAGTGCTGGCTGAAATGTTGTAATGTGGGTATCTCTGTAACAATGGCTCCATTCGGGTGGTTCCGCATGTCCCTTTCCAAGATGGAAGTGAAGAATCTCACAATTTGTTGGTCAAGTTCTCTCTGGGAAGGGAGTTGGAATTTACTCAAACATTCTAAACTGCTTTTCATCCTTCATCCCAGAGCCAGCATGTCTCATGTTTTCAGGCTCTGTAAAGGGGCCTATAGGAGGACGATTTTCTAAGAACCTCAAGACCGAAAGCAGAGGATTCATGGGACATGGTGCAGGGAGACTGGTGGGACTAGCTTAAAGGCAAAGTGTAAACATGTCGTGTTAGTGGTGTGCTGAAAAATGTATTTAGACAAGAGACTCCTTATTGGGACTAATCCCGAACAGAGTTCAGAAGAGGTTTTAAATAACTCCCTTGGTAGAATCTCAAAAGGGGAGATATTTACAGTTTAACTCGGCAGCACTAATCAAAGGAATTAAAGGGCTTGTGTTTGTTTATACATGAGCAACTACCTCCTGGAGACCAAGTGAGAGTTTCTGAACCAGACTGTCAACCTTTGAGCAGCCTAGCCGCTTTGAGGGTAATTGAGCAATATTACATGGGCATTGCCAGGCCAGGTAATGCCCCAGGGCCATCGTTACAGGCCTGAGCGAAGCAAGGTCCTTAACGAACCCCCAGGGCATTACCAAGCCCAGTAATGCCCCCTCTGCCCGTGTAATATTGCTTAATTAGTACTCTGGCACAATGTACCCGGGTACTAATAGTTTGTAAAATGAGAACCCGCAACATACAAAATAAAAAGATGGCCACCATGGAGCGGGGAGGAAGGGACTATATGTAGTCCCTTCTCCCTTTTCCATGACGGCATTGCTGACGTCAGTGCGGACAAGAAGCAAGAAGATAAGTGGGGGAGGGTGTGGTGGGTGCCTTATTGGTTGAAAAAAGGTAGAGGGAGGGGAATAGGACGCTGGGGCGTGGAAAAGCAGCGCGGCACACTTACCTGGAAAAGCCAGCGAGGTAAATTGGCAGCCGCTCACTCTGAGGAGGCTTGGAGTGGGGGCTTTTACTTTACCTGGTGATAAAGCCCCCGCTCCGAGCCTCCTCATTGGCTGGGAGCCTGCCACACCAAATTCGCCGGAAGACATGACATTTCACTGTCAATCGATACTGAGGGCGGGAGCTGGATTCAGGTCATATCATTAACAACCAGTTTTTAATATATAACATCTGAGCAATGATCTCTCAACCTGCTGAACTACGCTGGTAGCCTTCTACCGTGTCTATGGAACCCTTAATGTACTAAAAATCACTGCATTACCAATAGTATTTTGTGTACACCACAGCCATGGAAATTATTTAAAGTGGAATTGAAGAACATTGTGGCGTTTGGAAAGAAGCATCATGAAAGAAATTGCACCATTTGACAAATATTATTTAGAACATTTCTGTTGAGCGGAGTTCAACTACCAGCTGCACCCCCTCGGAACTCCGCCTCCCACCCAAGCCCCCGTGGGGTCCCCCTTTACATTTATTCAATTTCGATCACTGGTTATTTTTTTTAAAGTGCTATTATTAAATGCGTTTGGCCAGGGCATGGGATGGACTGTTCGCTTACTTATATTCAGGTCAGAGGTGGGGACATTTCCTCCCCTGTAGTGAAAACCAAAAGTTTGGCATCCATGAACCCACAGTTTAATTTCCTAATAACTGCTGTCAGCGCAACAGCAGCATTCATTTGTGTTTAAGCAGTTTGACAAGCATATAACATCTTTCTAAATATAACCTGTGATTCAAACACAAAGGAAGTGGCACACAAATTACAGGGTATCTGTGTGGTAGTCCGACAAAAAAAGAAAACAATTTCCGAGAAAACTTGTAAATGCAAGTTAAAGCAGCATTTTTGAGTTAGAAAATTAATTATTTTTTCTATGAAAGTGTAAGATGCACACTTGGAAAACAATAGGGTACCCAGCATGTAGAAAGCCTGCTTTAAACAGTGATGGCCCCCACCCCAGTGATGGTCATGGCCCATTGATTCCCTTGGTGTCCCTTTCAGGCCAGAAGAAAGAAAACAGGCTGAGCAAATAGAGCCTGCAAATGTGGGAATGACAGCTGGGGATAGAAGCACAGAGCAGACTAGATCACTGAGCCCAGCTTCCCTCTGCAAAGCTGGGGGGCTCGGTAAAGACTTGTCAGGACTGAGGCAGGCCGGGTACGAGATCTGGGGAGACATCTGATGCCGGATCTCAGACCCAGCAAAAGCCAGCCCATTGACCAGCGCTGGACAGAACATCAGCCCCATACTACAACTATATCAGCACTGATCCCAATCATAAGAGTGAAATGGGCATAGCTCAAAAAGGTATAGCTCCTTCACCTATTTTGGTAGGGTAAGCTGAAGGCAAGCTGTATCTTAAAGAAGGGTACCAAACTGCTTTAGTAGAATGATTTGTCACAGATGGCTTCAAGAACACACCAATTCTCGAGGACGGTTGAAAGATTTTTATTGGTTTTGTAGTCAAAGGGCTCTTCAAGGGCCTTCCATCTTTGTCATCTAGAGGTGGACGTTACCTCCCTAACCGAGGCGTCCCTCAACCCCAGGATGGTCAGCAAAGATCAGTATCCCCTACTATCTAAAAACTGCCATCTCTGGATGATGGGTTAAATACAACACCTTATCTGAACTTAGTCAGGGAACAGTCAACAGGGTCCTTGCTCTGATATGGAATTTAAAGAGATTTGTGCATTTCAGAAACTCATGCTTCACTTGGTCTTATCCTCCCATGCTCTACCATTCCTCTCCCAAGGTCTTTCTGTCACTCTTTTTTTCTCTGCCTTATCTCCTTCCTCTTCTGTTCCTCCTCTGTTTTTCTCTCGACCTGCCCCTCCGATCTTACTCCCTACTACTCCCTCTCTCTCTCATCTCCACACTATTTCTACATGCCTCTCCACGCTACAACTATGACTCCCCTCTCCACACTGCGATGTCCCTCTCCACATCACTACACTACTGCTGCCCCTATTATTCTCTCACACACATACCTTTCACTCTCACCCAACCCCAAGTACAAATCCCTCCCACCAACTAATGCCTCGACTTGCACAGTCTGGTAATCTCCTCCATGCTCATCAGCTCTGTCCTTTCTCTCTCTGTCTCTTGGTCTTCCTGCTGCTCCCTTGACCTCACCAAACAACCCACATGTTCCCGCTTCCTGTCCAGCCTTATATCATCCCCCCTTTCATTGGCCCTCTGCCGGTTCCCCAGGCCCACTGCTACCCTTCCTTTCCCAAAATGAGGTGTTCCAACTGTGCAGTGGCAGTCCCCAAAAGTCAATGTCCCAGTTTGTGTGACTACACCGTGGCTGGTTAACAATACAAGTCTGACGCGAGTGCCGCCACAAGGCACCTACACAGGTGAGTGTAATGTTCCAGAATGAGCAACTCTCGCTTTTACTGCAGCAGGTGGTGTAGGACCTAGCTATGTTCGTGCTGCTGCATATATCATTCTGCTTCTTGCTTGACTCTCTTCCTTTCTGTTTGTCTTCGGGCTGCCCCGTTGTGATGGCAGCCGGCATTTTGTGTCCTGTGAGAGAATGTGAAAGGCACTTCCCTGCATTGTGATGTGCAGTGTAAGGAAGGCATGGTATCAAACAGTAAGTCACACAAGTGATCACAGTTCAAGGTTGTTTATTGAACTTCAATTGGGTTTGAAAAACGCCCATCTAAACCTAAATCTAAAGATGGGAGCAAGCTACGACCATCAAGTGATATTAACGCAGTCCTAGTCGAGTCTGTCAAAATAAAAGGAACCTATGCTAATAAACCTATTGCCAAGCCCTCCTTCTAAATACAAACAGTGTGAGAGACAATGTTATGTAAAAGAAAAGTGTTCAAGAAATTATGTCAGGATATTCAAGCCATTGGCTTTCCTTCCCCACGTTTATAGCACGGGTCAAGGCGACGCACTCTAGCTTATCACACTCTCTGGCTCCTCTAGCATGAGGATGCAGTTCAGAATTTCAACATCAGGCCTTCTGTGCCAAAGTCTCTTTACCATTAAAAGTATCTTATTTCAGAGGGCCTGATGCAACACGAAAAACATTAAAGTTCCTTTCTTCTTAGGATTTTGTATATACAACTTCTCAAGTGTCTACTGTTCACCCCGGGTCTCCCTCTTCTGGGCTCAGACCCACTTTAACTCAAAACCTTCAATTGGTCTCCCTCCGCTGGGCTCGGACCACATTTCTCTATTTCATCAAAATGAAAGACTTTGAATCTGTGCAGGATTTTGCTTTACCTGTCGCAGGACCACTGCGATTTGCATTTACTCGTTCATTTCTTGATATGGCCTTTTCTTACTTTCACTTTTGCTACTCTTCGGCTGGATACCTTACAGAGACCTTTGATTGATCACCCCCGTGGTGCCAGACCACTCTGTGAAAGGTATTGTTTCTTGGTTTTAAAGTTCAGGCACTCATCAGTAACTCAACTTAACTCTTCTCATCACACACATTTTAACAATGTTCGTTCCAGCACTCGCCATACAATGTTGCTGCTTGCAACCTTGGCTTCAACACAGACCGGTCTTGTATCTCTCTAACTCACTGGCTCTGTTGATTTCATTGATGCAGCTTTTTTCTTGGAGCCAAGGACGATACCACGGCTCGTGATTCTCCCCACCTTGGTTCACACGGGAGGGCCATGTCAGACACACAATGCAGGATTCTTCAGCCTGTTTTCCTGGTCTTACGCTTTCTATTCTCGAGCGTTCAGGAAAATAACGGTTCCTTGTCGAAAAGGTCAAGGGAATTTCCCTCCTTGTGATCCCCTTCTGTTTTGCTGTCTTTCCTCTCTCATTCAGCTGCCATCTCGAAACTGATGTTTCCTTGTGTACTTTGCCTCGCTCAGAGTTTGCTCTCGTGCGCTGCCTTTTATCCGTATGGGGAAGCTTAATGGAAGTCAGGTGTGTGTGATGGTCAGTAATTGCCTGGCCTCGCCTGACCAATGTATTGGGACATGTCCGGTATACTGCTCTGGTGTTAATCTGTTTTCTCTCATAGCAGGCTGTCCGTGAGAAAGTGTCCGTGTTGTAAAAGAGCGGTGGGGTAGAGTTCCTAAATATCCTTCAATATAGCATGAGGTAGTTAGCTATTTTTCAACAGTTAGACCAAAAGATTAAATTAGTATATTTGCTCTTCGTGAAAGTCAGAGTGAGCGCTGTGGACGCTGTCTAAGAACAGCAAACGTTTACTAAACCTGGCCTAGATTAAAGACTGCTTCGTGGACATTAATTACACAAGCAACGCTATATAGGCACTCATCCCTTACTAGCGAGAAGTCGACTCGCGCTCTAATCCCTGGACTACAGAGACTGGGAAAGACCGCGAGATAGATGGAATGAAAAAGGATCTATCAAGTCCAAAGACTTGGACCATCTAAAGACCCAGAATTTGAATCAAGACATTGAAAGTCCATAGCAGAGAGCTCTCTACAAACATCAAGGATACTAAGACTCCACAAGTCATCAGTAATCACCCAGATCCAGTTCCTGGTGAAACAAATAATACTTATTAACTTAAGAAGTAATACACCTCACAAGACATTCTGAGGACTCCACAGATTCAAGAAAGTACAGGTCGACATCATGGCACTAAAGGCCGATCTCGACCATTGATGAATAGTCCCAACGTACAAGGGGACATCATCCACCAGAGACTAACTTCACGCTGAAGCAGTTGCACCATACAGAGAAAATCAACAAACCCTCGCCATCAGCCAAATGTTTAACGATGGCGATATGTATGTTTTAGTGTTATCACAAGCAATGTGACTATTCTCCTGACAAATTTTCGATTATTCACAATAGAGAACAGAAACCTGTTGAGTCCCAAGCTCTAGTTTATAAATTAACTAGAATTAGAAAATTTGACTCCTTCCTTGATTATGACAACAGCAAATTAGCAAATGCTCTGAATTGCTATCAATTATCAACTGTGTGTATTAATTTAACACTGGTTCTCACTTTTGCGGACATATTGTCACAAAAAGGATTGTGTTTTAGAGTGTTTTGACCACAATACTGACCAGCTGAATTGCCTTTTATATTAATTAATTTTTTGAATAAATGAATATTTTGTACTGAGATTCGAAATAGACTAATTGAATCTTTTGATCTAACTGTTGAAAATTTAGCTAACTACCTCATGCTATATTGAATGTTCAGTTACCCCCGGAATAAGGTAGAGCGCTCACTTGAAGTGAGCTAATTTGGGGTCTCCCCCCTTTATAAATGGAGTTCGTAAATATTCTACCTGGTAGGATGGGGGAAAGGTGTTCCAGGGAAGGGGATACTGTGTCTCACCATCCGGTGTCCCACTCCCCGAAGAACCCGCGCCCAGGTGATCCTCCCGCACTGGTCCACCAACAGGAACTAGATCCAAAAGTGATGACTGTGTCCTGGCCACCTGGATGACAGATCCCCAGGGACTAGTGGGTGAGACACCACCTGGTTTCTCACAGCAGGCATGGGGTGATAGAGTTGGTACTCTTGTCAAGCAAATGGGCACAGAAAGAACGTATAGGAACTCACGCCCTTCCATTTCCGACACCCCACTTTTGGGGTAGAACTGGCTCTGGTGCAAACCCTTGTAGGCCTCCCAACCCATGCTGCGAAGGTCCCCTTTCACCACCTGGCCCTGTCACAGATTTCAGAAAAAAATCACCCTGCGTTCATAAGCAGAGGTGTTCAGACAAGAGATTTGGCAAAAATGTCAATAATGGAAGGGTATATGCTTTTAGAGAAGAAGACGATGGAGGGCTTAAGTCACAAGGGTCCCACAATTCATCAGCGGACAGTCCTCTTCTAACACCATATTATCTAATCTTTTTGACTGAACAACTTTAAATCTGGGCACTTTCAGCACTGGGCTTGTGTTGAGTCAGGGACCTTCTTCCACGAATCCAACAATGCAGTGCTGTTCAGCAGCGTCATCGGCTTTTGGGTCATAGAGGGTGAGGACGGCAGGCAATGTTAGGTCTGCGGCGTTGGAAGACACAGCGACCATGTGTGCAGAAAAGTAGAGACTGACTTTCGTCTGAAAGCACACTTGACTGGCTCAACACAGCGTTGGGGTACTGCAGTAGCATCTGCTAGAAGCTCGATGAAGCTGGTACCAGGCAGCGGAGTCAAGTTGGGGACGCTACATTTCTCGGCATGTCTTAGATGCAATGACTCCGAAACTTCAGCATGGAACTGAACTTGAAGATGCAGAGGCGGTCTAGGTGCGAACTGACTCTTGTGGTTCCTGTGCAGGAGCTTAAACTGTGTCGATGGTGTCCAGACTGGCATGAATGTGGTTCAGAGATGCAGGAAGAGCCTGGAGTCACTTTCTTTGTTCTGTGGTTTCTGTTAAACCCAGTCTGGGGTCTCGGGACAAGGTAAATCCTTTTCTGCGCTTCAACTTAAGAAGTTGCCTGGCACCTGCAGGGGCTACTTCACCTTCAGTGCAGGGTCCCAGTACCACACACAGCAAAAAAGACTTGCTCCACAGTAGTACAACCCCACTGTTCCCTGGGAAGGGCTAAGGGACAGAGCATATTTATGTTTACATTTATAAAGCGCACTAAACCCAGGGGCATCAAGGCACTGTTACACACAAGTTGCATGCATGAAATCATAAAAAGGTAGGGTAGAGTGAGGGGAACCTTAGTAGGCGCTTACGCAAACAGCCATATTTTTAAGGCTTTCCGGAAGGCCCAATAGGATTGTTCGGATCGCAGGGTAGGCGGTAGAGTGGTCCAGTGCTTCGCTGCCATGGCTGGGAAGCTCGATGAACCAGCTTTAGCCCGTTTAAATTTGGGCATGATGAGCCGGTGAGCCTAGGCAGATCTTGTTGATTGGGCTCTCTTGATTTTCTGTGTGAGGTAAGGGGGAAGCGGAGTTAGAGAGGCATCTGTGTGTGATGGACAAAGTTTTGAACGTGATACGTTGCCTCTGACTTGGATGCCTTCTGTCTTCACGTCCCTGGCAATGGACTTTGGGATAAGCTGTATGCCCACCAGAGATCCAATGATTCCTTCTTGTCAATTGTGTTATACTGGTACAAGATTTGGTCATAGGGGACTGGATAATTATTATTGACATCCAAGACACCTTCCATATACCTATGTGGCATTATTACAAAAGACATCTGCTATACGAGGTGTCGGAGGACCATTAACTCTTTGCAACTCAACCCACCGGTTAATCCTGAGAACGTCATTGAGTGTCTTCCCCAAAGTCTTAGAAGTGTTTATAACACATCTCAAGATGCGGGGGTTACTTAGGTTCTATGACCTCAATGATAGGCTAAATAAAAATGTAACTACCATAGTAACAACTGCACTTTTATTCCATAGGCCCTTTTTGCCAAATTTATGGAAGATTGCAAATCAGGAAGATTAAATGGGAAGGTAGGCTGTAAACCCAATCTACAAATATTCTTTAGAAAAATCTCCCAGGATTGTGCATCCGCACCTGAACCAATGTCCAGTGTGTAATGTCGGAGGGGAACTGCTCAAGTGATTTCCCTGTGGATGACGTTGAGGTGAGCTGGTCATTGAAAGGCTCAGAATGCTGTGTTGATGTCATGAGCATGTAACCCCTTGAGAGCAGAGTGTTCCATGACCCATTCCACCTAGCAGTGGAAATTTTGGAGGTGGCCTTATCTGGAAAAGGCCCTCTGTCTGTAGGTAACTAATAACTGAGCATAAAACACCTGTGCACTCATCCCTTTCTTTTCCTTGCTGGAGATTGTCACCTATGAGTACATGACTGGAGCATGATGCAGAAAGACATTGAAAAAGAAACAATGGGCCGGGTGCATGCGGGGCTGTATTCACACCCTACACCCATGCGACCAGGAATGCTGCCTTCCGTAGCTCAGTCAAAGCCATGCGTTCGGATGGCCAGTGGTGCACAGGATGGGATCACCAAAAAAAGCTTTAACGTGCCTTTGACAACTGGCTTAAAAAGAGAAAATAACACTTGGTAACTCTGAAGTGATTCAGAGTATTTTTAGAGGAGCCCAATTCAACACTCGAGCTCCTTAAATCTGACGCAAACTAAATAACATTTTTGAGCAAACGAGCTAACCAATTAAAGTTCCAGCAGCAAAAATATGACTCTTTCCTACGCTACTGAACTTAAGTGTACACTGACGCAGTGGTGTGGAATATAATGGAACTTTATTATCTTAAGTAAGTAGGTATTGTAAAAAGGGGACATTAATGCTTTCGTTCCCTGCTGATTCTCTGCTTCCTCTGTCTTCTCCAACCATCCTCTTCTCACTCCTTCTCCCATTCTAGAATTGAACCACTCTTCTTCGTTCTACACAATAGTACACATCCTCCTTCCTTCACACAAGCACCCCTTCTGTTTGACTCTAGTACCCAGCATAGTCAACTGAGACTCAGGATGATAAGTCAGGGGCAATGTGCTCACCTTGGAAGTAAAACGACACAGAGCATCACAGGTTTGATTCCCAGGTTCGTGCTTAGAAACCTCTGAGTACTAAGCACGTTATAAATAACATATCATATATCATATCATAAATGCCCTGGTCTTCGATAGCTTCTCCCGAACCTCGATGTGGCTGCTGAAGTAGCCGTTGAAGTATCTGAATCGTCTGACAAGGAAAATCTAATCCTGTCTCTGTTCATTTCCTCAACCTTTCTTCCTTCAATTCTTCTCCCTTCATCGATTCCTCGTCATAACCATAACTCTTTCATTGCATTGTTCCACACTCTACCATCCTTTGTTCTCACAGCATATTTGAACTCTTCCACTACTTCAATTGGTTTGGACCACTGATACCCATTGTTCCCCAGGACCACTAGTTATTTGATCCTAGACCAACATCCAATCTGTGGAATTTATGCTTTCAAGAAATGCCTGTTATCTAGCCGTGTCTTATTGCTTAATTGTTGTCCTCCACCGCATCCAGCTCCACTCTCATACCAGTCACCTCACCCATCCGGAAATATTTTGGTGCTGGCCTTCCTCTACCTGCTAAGTTCAAAAGGGGCACCCCAGTTGTGCTGTGCCACGTGAACCTATGAGCCACGACCGTCCTCTTCTCAACTTCCTTCCAGTCGCTCCCATTGTACCATGCCCACCTAATCGCTTCCTTTTTCATTCTATTGTACCTCTCCACAGTCCTGTTAGTCTGGGGGTGATATATGGCGCTGGTTTTGTGTCTAATGGATATTTCTCTCAGGTACTCTACCATTTCTCTTGATTTATATTGTGAACCATTATCAGTCAACTTTTCTTCTGGTGACCCTCATGACTACACAACTCTTCCAAGAAATCAATCACTCTTTTGGTCGTTACATTCGGAGTCATCATCAACTCTGCTCATCTAGTCAACACATCAATAAAAACAATGCAAAAGGTCTGACAGCCCCCACTCCACACAGGCCCCAGTACATCAATAGCGATCTTTTTCCAGGGTCTCTCGGGTATATCTGTCAGAGCCATTGGATACTTCTCCCTCACGCACACTTTATCACAGTTAATACAAAGGATAATGTTTCTGACGCTTCTTTCAATCTGCACTCTTTCTTCGATATTGAAGATTCATATATTTCACAAATAATCTCCTGTTCCTCTTCTTCATCCTTAGATACCTCATTGTTTGTCATCCTTGACAGGCAATCTGCTGCGTAGTTTCTCACTCCCGGAACAAATGTTATTGTAAATTCAAATTCTTGTAACCTGGATCCCAGCCACCAATAGGTATTCCTTATTCTGCGTTTTGTTTTCACAATTGCTTGATGACCTTCATGTCCAAGATGTATCACCTTCTCCCTGATTCCCTAAGACGGCACCAACTTATCTCCTCTCATAAAATAGCCATCTTGAATACAAAGTTCATCCTTCACATCCCAGAAACCTTATATTCCTGTTTCTCGCATTTTCTTTCATGCAATTCTCCTTCTTCTAGGCCTTTCACAACGAGCATCATTTTAAGGTCTTTTGCCATTTCTTCACATCACTCTTGCTTCGATATTGAAGATTCATATATTTCACAAATCATCTCCTGTTCCTCTTCTTCATCCTTAGATACCTAATTGTTTGTCATCCTTGACAGGCAATCTGCTGCATAGTTTCTCACTCCTGGAACATATGTTATAGTAAAGTCAAATTCTTGTAACCTGGATGCCCATCATCTTATCGTGCCTACTTTGCCTAGGCCCTTAGGTGAGAATACTTCAACCAGCGGTTTGTGATCTGTATGTAGTTAAAATCTGATTCCCCATACAAAGCTTCTTAACTTGTCTGGGGCCCACTTGATAGCAAGAGCTTCTTTTTCTATTGTTGCATATGTCTTTTCTGCTCCGTTATGTAAATGAGACACAAATGCTATTATGTACTCTTTCCCTTCATGGATCTGTGTCAACACAGATCCTAATCCTAATGACTTGCATCTGTCGTGTTCAGTGTACGTCTCCCTCTCTCATAATTTCGCAATGCTGGTGCTGTCATCAAAACATTTTTTATGTATTGCAGGTCAGTGTGACCATGTATTCTATTGCACTTGCTAGATCCTTCTTTGATGTGATCCCTTTCTTTGATATTACATGTCCTGAGTATTCAATTTCCTTCCTATTTATTTTAGATTTTTCTCTGATCGTCATTCCTACATCATGCAGTTTCTTGAATATCCTCTTCTGTTATGTTCTTCCTCTTTGTCGGCATATATTAAGATATCATCTTGGAAGAAAATGACACCTTCCTCGCCATCAAAAACCGGATACATTATTTTCTGAAATTCTGCTGCTGTCGATATTAGTCCCAATACCGCAGAATGCCGTTTGAACAGGTCCTCTGGTGTGATGAATGCAGTCGGATTCCTCAACTCGTTGTGCAGTTTCACTTGATGGTAGGCATCAGTAAGATCAAGTGTCAAACATATTTTTGCCAAGCCCATTGTCAAAATCAACTCTTGGATAGTAGGCAAAGAATGTCTTTCAGGAATCACTCCCTTATTTAATTCTCTTAAGTCGATACACACTCTTTTCCTGAACACTTTCTCACCACTACTAATGGGGACACCCATTCCGATGCATCAATCCTTTCGATTAATCCTTGTTCTTCCAATTTTCTAAATTCCAATTTTACCTCATCTCTCATGGATATCGGAACACCCAGTAGTTGCTGTGCCATTGATTTGCACCCTTGTTTCATTACAATGTGATTTGTGAATTCTTTCATACAGCCAATCACTTCCAAATATTTCAGTTTGTATCTTCCCTTTGTTTATTTCTGGGGATGTAATTATGAAAAACGATTCTGCTGCATTTGGATCTAGGCGTACTTTAAGTAGCCTTTGATGTGTCCAGCTCAGTAGCGCAGATGCTCCTTTCTTTGAGACGTATATGCGTCCTTCAGCCCATCCATCTTTGAACCCTAAAGTTACCTTTAACCATCCAATTAGGTCAATTTTTGAGCCGCCATAAGCTCTTGGCTTAGTGTCAGATTCATGTAAATGCTTTGTTCCGAATTTTCTCCACACTACTTTTGGAATTAGTGTGCATTTGGCTCCTGAATCCACCATTGTTATCGGGTTGCCATTAACTAGAATGGTGGTCTTTGGGCTATCAAACTCTTCATCTTCACCTCCTACTGCTGACGCACATTCTTCACCTTCGTCACCATCTTCATTTCTGATCCCATTACAGTTTTTGCTTATTATTGTTAAAGCAGGACAATTCAAGTCTTCACACACTTCTCAGTGTGTTCAACCTCCTCGGCCATTTGTAGGACCATCTCCAAAGGTAGCTGTTCCTCGGCCCACAGGTTCCCTTTATTTCTATAATTGGTTGTTTCTAGGTTATACTGTTTTTAAAAAAATGTGATTACATTTCTTTACACAAAGACATGAAAGACCTAGGATGAGGATCCTCTCACTATAAGAGTACTGTTACGATGCCTGGCCCTTCAAAATGGCTGCACGTTGCGTGAGGAATCTCATGTGCTGAGGCCCTTTCCTCTAATGCTGCCAAATGGCCACAAGGGGTTTCCCAAATGTAGCGCAGCCCTTTACATGCTTTGCTGCGTATGCCACTTTAATTAGTACTTGACAGCGGGTGTGCGTCGGCACCTCTCACCTGTGTGGTCCAGATTCTGCTTGCTGGATCGTCGGAACACTGGCTTGACAGATTGCTGCAGATGATCCGCGCAGATCCTAGTTGTCACTTAGTGTACACTGATGCAGTGGAGTGAGAAATAGTGAAACGTTATTATCTTAAGTAGGTATTGTGAAAAGGGGATATGAATGCTGTCTGTCTCTACCGATTCTCCGCTTCGTCCGGCTTCTCGAACCGTCCTCTTCTCACTCCTCCCATTCTAGAATCAAACCACTCATCTTCGTTCCACACGATACTACATGAACTCAGCACTGCTGGCTGCTTAGCTGATCTCTTAAATGTCATTGGAAAGCCACACCTGATTTGCAGTTTGCTCGACAAGTACCATTCAGCTTAGTTCAACGAGGGGGGCCTAGCACCATGCACTCCTGTTGGCTTAATAGATCCACCATCTTTGGCACACTCAGGAAAGGGGCGCATAACAGTTATATCGGGAACGATATCCGTAAAGTTGCAACTCATCCTGAATTTCAGGAAGAAGCCGCATGGGAGAGGGGAGCCATAGCTTTAGCATTCCGTCCCGGGAAAAGTGAGGTAACACTGAGCGACTGAGGGCCGAGAACACTCCATGAGGTAACCTATGAGAATATGAAATTAATGCGGAAGATGAGTGGCAATGCTACTGCAATTTCCCTTGGTTCTTATTGAAATCACGTGTGACAGCGCATCAGTTTAATATACTGGTAACAAAACAATTTCTCAATTTGGAAAGTGGATCAGAATAGAGTTGCTGTTTCAAGGAGAGCACCCGTATGACAAACTGTGGGGTATACTTACTCCATTCTGACCACATACACAGCACACATGAACCCCTGATAATCAACACAAACCGGGACACAAAGAGGGCCTCTGGGGAATATCCTAATGATGGGTCACACAATGTGAGTTTGCCACAATATATTCATAATTGTGGAAAATGAATACCTGGTACAATTACTGGTGGTTTAATAATAATTAGGCCTTAGCGCTACTTCTCACAGTGTAATGTTGACCCTCATTTCACCCACCACCCTATTAGTAACATAGTTTAGCTTGTTAAACCAAAAACCCTTGACACATTAATTTGTTTGATAATCCATGTTCCAGAAACCATTATCTTGATTGATTGTTTATTTATTATGCGCTTATACAGCAAGTGTTTCTGCATGGGAGGGGAAGACATAAGGGAGACAAGACAAACGAGATCACTAGGTGTAGCACATTTAGGTCATGTAGTCCATAGACAGGAAGTGCGAGGGGGGGTAAATGGGGATCAAGAGCACAGAGTTCAGCCAGAACATGGGTTAAGTGCTAAGAGGTACCACTCTCATGGGTCGTAACCGAAAGTGCAGTAGTGCTGTGGCAGCGCAAGGCCCGGAGGCAAGTGCAGAAAACTGGTGAGGAGCTTGGGACCTGTGAGGCTCTAAAGGTGCACCAGGCAGCCAGTCGGCAAACTGAGCAGAGGCGAGAGAGCAAGGAAGCAGAAAAAGGTGGTTAGCAGGAGAGAGGGAAAGAGAAGGAGGCAACGAAGAGGAAAGTCTTGGGGAGTTTTCAGAACTTTAGGTGATCCGGTTCAAGATGGAGAGGGGCAGGGAGGTTGTTCCAGAGGGAGGCACCTGGGGAGGATAAAGATGTCCCTCCAAACCTCTACCTGGAAAAGCGTCTCACTTGCAGAGCGTTGGAGGAAGACGGGCAGAGGGCTCAGTAAGGAGAGTATTTAGGAAGAGAGCATTGCAGATAAAGGGGGCCCAGGCCCCAGAAAGCTTTGTGGACAATGCAAAGAGTCTTGAATTGGATTCTTGCAGCCACGGGCAGCCAGTGGATGGATGTCAGTGACAGAGAGATGCAGTCCCTGGGCTTAAGGCCAAGGATAAGTCTTGCAGGTCTGTTATGGATGAGTTGAAGAGGATGGATCGTAGCAGCAGGGAAGTTGAGAAAGAGGCTTTTGCAGCAGCCCAGCCTGGAGAACACCAGGGCTCTGGAGACGGTGAGCCTCTGGGGGAAAGTGAGAACGGTAGAATACCTCTGAGAAGGTGCAGTTGGTAGTGGGACTTTTTAGAGATGTCCTTGATGTGGGAAGAGAAGGAGAGAGTAGAGTCGAAGATGAAGTCCAGGTTGTTTGCCTCATTGGTGATTGGAGGCGCACGGCCCAGAAGGAAGAGGGAAAGTGGGAGCATGGGTCCCGATGATGACAATACTGGCATTGGGGCAAAGTTCGTTTGCAGCACACCACGACTGGATTGCGGACAGACAGTCAGGAATTAGCGAGGAAGAGGCTGAGGGTAGTCTGAAAGAGAGCTGTGTCATCCGTATAACACTGAAAGTTGAGATGAAAGTGACTATCCTACTGGCCATGGTGGCCATGTAGCAATTGAAGATCCAGGGGTATAGGTTAGATCCCTGGGGGACACCACAAGTAGAGAAAGTGATAGAAGAGAGAAAGGGCCCCAGTTCCACCTGGGATGGGTGATCAGAGAGAAAAGAGGTTAGCCATGCTAGGGCATGATCAGTGATGCACAGGGTATTACAGAGACGTGCGATAAGGGTGTTGTGGTTTACTGTGTCGAAAGCAGAGGAGAGGTGAAGTGGAATGAAGACTGAGAGAGAGTTAGAATCAAGGTTTGAGTGCAGGTTTTCACAGGTGTTCGGAAGAGCAGTTTCCATGCCTCTGGGTGCTCCAAAACCAGACTGGTGGTCGTATAAGCAGCCAATCGATTCAGTTTGGAGGGTGAGCTGAGATATCACCAACTTCTCTAGGAGTTTGTCCAGAAAAGGTGTGATGGAGATGGGGTGTTAGTTTGCCGGAATGGAGGGCTCAGCAGAACCTTTTTAGAGCCGAGGGTACACAAGGGAGTGCTTGAGAGCAGTGGGGAAAACTCCAGTGGCGAAGGCGAGGTTGCAGAGGTCGGCCAAGGCTGGAGCGAGAGAGTCAATGTTGTCCTTGATGGTTTTGGAGGGACAGGAGTTCACCTGTTTGGAGTAGGCCTTCATAGTCCAGATTTGTCTGGTTTGTCTGGTGACCTCCTCATGTGCGACAGCGGAGAGAGGCGAGAGACGAAGGGGAGGGGTGGTGGAGGCCAAGGGAGCCACAAGACATGTTGGTGGTTGAGGTGGAGAGGAGGAGAGCGAGGATAGAATGTCATGTGTTTTTGCGGTGAAATGTGCAGTCATGGCTGAGCAGAGGGCCTGGGTGGATGCAATGGTGTAGGATGCTGAGGCAGGATTGGCTAGTTCCTTGCAGATTTTGAAAAGTTCGGCCTTGTTGTTAGTTGCCACGGAGATGCAGGCTTGACTCTTTTCTTTGAGCTGATGCAGAGTCTATATTGCTTTTGAATGAGGCGGCAGGCCAGTTTGTCTGAGGGTGTGCCTGGAGAATCCTGCTGCCCTGCACTTGCATTTAAGGGAGGCCAGCTCGGAGTCGTACCAAGAGTAGCACTTTTTGCTTGGCTTCAATCGAACCCTCATGACGGGTGCAAGAGTGTCAAAAGTGTTAGAAATGGAGAAGTTGAAGATGGAGAGGGCTGTCAGGGTGGGAATCGGCCGCAGGAGTAGAAGACGGGGAGTAGGTAGAGGCAAAGGCAGGCACTGACACTCTTTTCATGGGTCAGATGATTTTGTAAGTGGAGGCAGCGCCGGGGTTACCGATGCAAGAGGAGATGAGAGCCTCAAGTGAGAGGACAGAATAGAGTGATCTGTCCAGGAGAGAGCAGTAGTGAGAGGGATTGATAGAGGTTTGTCTGTTGAATGAGAGCATCCAAGGTGTGGCCAGCAGTGTGCGTTGGGCCAGAGGGTAGGACAGAGAGAGTCACAAAGATTGCGGAAACAAATCTTGTAATTAATGTTCAGTTTAAAGAATTTAATTCACTGTAATAGCCAGGTACTGGAGGATCCCCAGGAGAGTAGCAAGTCTTTCCCTCAGACTGTGCTGTGCAAGAAGTACAACCTACTCTTGTGATGCAGAGTTTACTGAAAAGGCGGGACGAATGCTGCATGGTTCTGAACCCAGCTGTAGAACCCACATTGACCCACCCCACATATATGCTATTACTCCTTTATCCCGATGCCCTTTCCTCCATACTGTATGGGCATCCCTCACTAGGGACAGGAGACGGAACCTTTTTCACCAGAAAAATTTAGATGGCGGCGCGACCCTGGGAGCATGCGCTCCCCCGACTCGACCCACCGGCGCCACTCCTCATTCCTCATTTCCGAGTCTACGTGAATGAACTGCTTTCACCAGCACTCATGGGTTAGGCCTCTGGCCTAGATATTCCACGCGTTCTTCCCCAGAGAAGTATTCTTGTCTTCTTTTTCCTTTTCAATGACTAGGTACTGCTTTGTCCTCAGGCGCCACGCTCCTCCCTGACTCATGTCGACGACGGTGGGCTTCAGCAGGTGTCCAGCCTGCGAGGGTCCCTTTCCAACATCCGACCCCCACTCCCTCAGCCTCCGGTACCTTGGCCCAGACCACAGTTGGGACGGCTGTACCGCATGTGACGCCTTGACTCTGCGCATGCTCAAAAAAAGACTAGCCAGGTGGCGCGAGTGCTTCAGAAAATCGCCTCCAGAGGACAGCAAAGCATTCGTGAAGCAGACCACCAGACCCCAGGTAGGTGCCCTGTTCTCCTCTGCACCCCGCAAAGGAGGTTACTTCCCAAGGAAGCACCCAAGTGGGAGGGACCTCTCGGGTCCTAAGACTAGCAACATCACCAGGCTGCTCCAGCTACCGGCTACCAAACTGAAGGGCTGCAAGATCCTACCGGTGCTATTACTGGGTCCCAACCCAAGGGGCTACGCCCTAACACCGGACCCATGTCTGAGAGGGCGCCTGCATGCAGCACTACTGGCACCACAGCCGAGGGCACTCCGTCTACCAGGCCCCGACCTGAGGTGCATGGTAAGCCTCAGCCACCACTGCGCAGCATGCTGGTAGGAGCCGGTCCCAGCTCAGCAATTCCCATGACGCAGGCACGTAGCACAGAGCAAAACAAAATAGCAGCCGGGCCAGACAAAATGGCAGCTCACCTGACGCCTTTTCCCTTCGCAGACCAGGCAGGGGAAAGAGCTTCCAGGTGGGATTGGTCAACCCCTGTAACTAGGTCCACATCCTATACATCTACTTGGCAGGGCCGGTATACGTCGCCCTATGTAGCGAGACCAGGCACGCCCAGGACACAGCAGTCTCAGGGCCCAACTCCTATGCCTATACCATCAGGCACTCCTCAGGCCTGTGAAGACACGTTCTTCATGAAGTTCTAGGCGTGGGTATTGGCGGAAGTTCTCACACTATGCCCTGCTGCCAGAATGGGAATCCCACTTCAGAAGGACGTAGTAGCGCTTGCCAAAAAAGGATGGCTCAACCCACACTCTACCCAGCCTACCAATAGGCGTTTCAACACTAAATACAGGCAAACAGAAGGGGACCCCCTCTTACTGTCGGCGCACCCCCAACCACATTCCTCAGTGATGGCCGCAGCATCACTGTACTCCAAGGCACAATTTTCTTTGGCACTCCTGGGCAAGGTGGGTAAGATCTTGGAGGCGTTTGGGAAGAAACTGTATTCCAACGCCACTCCATCTGTGCCAGGCCAGTGCTGATGCCATGTTGGCTGCTGTCAACCAGTTATGGCAGGAGATTGCAGATTTCCTCCCTGAGCTCCCCAACCACATCCAGGCACGCTTCAAAGCTAGGCTGGCTGAGGCCATAATCGTGGCTCAAGACATAATGGAGTCCACGGTGGCCCACATGCACAGGTCATGCCATTTGCATTGCCACAGACATGAGAAGGATGGCATGGCTAAGGGCTACAAAATTAAATCCAGATGTGCAGGAACGCATACTAGACCTGCCTTTCGAGGGAGGGGGGCCTGTTCCATTGGACAACGGATGAGGAACTCGATAAGAAAAAGCATCCCTTCCAGACAGCAAAATCTTTATCGATCCTCTCCAAGTCCACTTCTAAGACCTAGAGCCAAACGGACAAGGGTCGGTCCTTTGGAGGCTTAAGAAGCTTTCAGGAAAGATGGTCCAGGCAACCAGACCGACCCCCTAGCCAGCACAGGTGTAAAGAGCACAAGGTGGCTAACAAGGGTTTTTTCCAATCACCCGCCCCAGCCTCAGGGGAGGGTGGGGGGGGAGAAATTGTGACAGAATTGTCCGGATCCATGAGTCTCCGGTGGGGGGTAGGCTTGCCCTTCACACACACCGCTGGCGGACAAGGTTCACGGATCCATGGATCCTCTCAAAAGTATCCATGGGCTTCCGGCTCCCCGTTCCTCCCTCCCCTCCCCTCCGCTCCCGCAGATTGGTACAGCACCTCTGTTGGCGCAAATCTGCTCGCTAGTAGCTAGCCAAGCAGTGGAGGAAGTCGCAGCCTCACATCGGGGCACAGGCCTCTATTCACGAATATTCGCCATACACAAAAAGAACCAGGCTGGGCTGTGAATTGTTAGACCTTTCCAGCTTGAACCTTTACCTCCCTCTCCAAAAGTTCAAGATGGTTACCCCAGACTTCATAGCGGAGACTTTGTGTGCGGGAGACTAGATGTGCTCCCTGGATCTGAAGGATGCCTACCTATACGTCCCGATTTGGGAGCCCCATCGGTCCTTCCTGAGGTTCAGGATCATGGGTTTTCACTTTCAATAAAGGGTTCTACCCTTTGGACTTAATTCGGCCCCCAGGGTCTTTACAAGGCTAATGAAAGCAGTGGCAGCCCTACTCGGAGCGCAAGGCTATCATATTTACCCATATCTAGACGACTGGCTAGTCAGGGCGAGATCTCCGGAGGCGTTCCAGCATACGGCATCCGCCCTCATGGATACACTATACGACCTGGGATTTTCTATCAATCTCAAAAAGTCGCAGTTGGTGCCCATGCAGAGCCTAACCTTCCTGGGACACGAGCTCCGAGAGGATCTTCCCCTTGGAGGACAATATCTTGGACATCAAGAGGGCCACTGGACATTTTCTCAGCAGAGCAGGGACCTCGGCGTGGTGGAACCAACAACTGTTGGGAGTTATGGCTTGCAGTGCCACATACGAGGCTGAAAATGAGGCGGCTGCAGCTACATATCTCAGCCTCCTGGAACCCATGAGAAGGGTTTGCAGGCGGAGCAGGTCAGCATACCACAAGAGCTCCACCAGGATCTGATCTGGTGGGGTACTAGACTACAACCTGCGGATAGGCAGGACCTTCCAGCAACCATCCCCTCAGGTCACCATTACCACAGACTCATCCCTAGAGGGATGGGGAGTTATCCTGGACAGCCACAGCTTCCATGCAGTATGGTCCCGGCAGGAGCAGCTGGCGCACATCAACTGGCTCGAGATGATGGCTATCTGGCTTGCTCTCAAAGCTTGTCTACCTATTCTCACCGGCAGGGCGATTCTCATTCAAACAGACAGCTCCACCTGCATGTATTGCATCAACAAGCAGGGTGGCATCTGGTGCCCTCCCCTATGCAGACTGGCGGTCGACATTTGGTAGTGTGCTCTGGTGAACAACATACACCTGTCAGCATTCCACCTCCCAGGGGAGTCCAACCTAGAGGCACGGACAACTACGAATCTTAGTTCAACTACCAGGTCATTCAGGGGATTTTCAACAGATGGGGTCATCCGCAGGTGGATCTCTTCACCACCAGTACCAACAGGAGGTGCCCCCAGTTTGACTCCTGGCAGGCGCAATGGCAGGGGTTTGCTGGGCGACGCAATGCAGATCCCGTGGAACAACATGACCGCTTACGCTTTTACCCCCACTCGCCTGGTGCACAGGGTCATCTGCAGGATCAGGGAGTCGAGGGACCTACAGATCATCCTGATAGCCCCATGGTGGCCAGCAAGATCCTGGTTCTTTGAACTGCTCTGCATGTCGGACCAGGCTGTTAGGCAGAATTATATGCAGTACCCTTTGGGAACCCTACACACAATTAAGACTACAAGTGACAGTACAATTTCACCTTTGGTACAAGCCTGTACTACACAGTTATAGTGGTAGCAGTAGCGGAGCAGCCATACTTTTCTCAAGAGTAAGTGAGCAGTACAAATAGTTACACAAAGGACCGCAAATTACTATGGTTCAGGCAAACACTGGCTCAAGGTTTCTAAGTAAAAGAATATATATTTATTTACTCAACAGTTGTGTAACATTTCACTATTGTAAGAAAGTTAAAAATCACAATCATAAATACACCACACCACTTCCCTTAAATTCCAGACAAGTTAAGCTCACAAAACGAAGTGGGAGCAAAATGACACTCCAGAAATTTAAAAGGGAGGGAAAGACAACGTTATTGGAAATTAGGCAAAACCAACAGGTAAGTAATCAGGACAATTGAACAAGAGAAGCTACAGTGAGGAGATTAGCTAGAAAAGGTTTAGGGCCAAAGTCAATGGGTCAAAAGTCTTTAGCTCAAGATCACACAGTTCAGGGTAGTTTAACGGTAAAGTTCGTGGCACAGATTCCAGACGAGGTTGGTTGGTAGAAATGTTAGTTCAAAGAGGAGAGAAGGACAAGCCCTCAGATTGGAGAAAGATTTCAAACACTTTCACTGCGGTTGAACGAAACGGACAACCAGATTTGCACAGTACCTTAAAACGGAGAGGGAGCTGTAGCTGAGGTGGACGTTCCTGGTGGTTCCTGCAGGCTCACGGTTCCTGAAGCGACTGTCAGGCGGACACGAAGTAGGAAGACTGGAGGGTCCTGCGTCACCCAGGGAAGATGCCAGCAGCAGAGCAAAACAACGAATAAAAGGTGCGCTCCTTAAAACCCAAACAATATGAATGCATCAATCTGCACCCCTGATTTTTATGGAAGAATAATTTATAGGTTTTTACACTGATAATTAATTATTTTTAAGGTGCAGAGGAGATGAGCAACAACCCTGGCATATGGGTTGCAAAAACGTACAAAATAAATCAAGTTCCCAGATATGGGAACTTCCGTCCTCTGCACTCTATGAATGGCTCAATGATGAGTCCTGTTTTTATTTGTAGTAAATTGATGATTAGGTGATGTTTTTAAATGAATATTTACCTAAATAGATGATTGCTTATTCACATATGTATATCAATACATTGTGGCCATTGTGTCAATTGCATTCACGTTACAGGAAGGAACGCGTGTGACTGTGTTGAGCATCCAGCCCAGCACTGCGAGTCTTGGAGACTTTTGCTGCCTTGCGCTCGTTCCCAGGAGGGGGCGGAGCCTATTGGCAGTCACGTGCTGTAGCACGTGACTTTTCCCAGCTGCAAAAGCCGGACACAGCCGCCCGAGCGGCGAGGCCATTGTGTCAATTGCATTCACGTTACAGGAAGGAACGCGTGTGACTGTGTTGAGCATCCAGCCCAGCACTGCGAGTCTTGGAGACTTTTGCTGCCTTGCGCTCGTTCCCAGGAGGGGGCGGAGCCTATTGGCAGTCACGTGCTGTAGCACGTGACTTTTCCCAGCTGCAAAAGCCGGACACAGCCGCCCGAGCAGCGAGGCCATTGTGTCAATTGCATTCACGTTACAGGAAGGAACGCGTTTGACTGTGTTGAGCATCCAGCCCAGCACTGCAAGTCTTGGAGACTTTTGCTGCCTTGCGCTCGTTCCCAGGAGGGGGCGGAGCCTATTGGCAGTCACGTGCTGTAGCACGTGACTTTTCCCAGCTGCAAAAGCCGGACACAGCCACCCTTGCGGCGTTAAGCCCGACAGGGGTAAAGGCCCTGGGCTGTTAAGCGGCTGTTGCGCGGAGGTGCGCATAAGGTACACTTTACTGTTCTTCATATTACCTTGTACAATTGCAAATCTAGTGGCAGCATCTAGTCTAATATTACTTCTGGGGTTGGTTTCATCTTTCCTACTTATTGATCTATAAAAGAAGAAAGGAGGTTGAGAAATGAGACTCCGGAGCACACCCCTCCTTGAAGATATGGTAGACCAGGAAGGCTCATATCTCGCGGGAGATGGTAATGCTGCACCTGATGCATCAGCCCCCTCCCTACCAGGAACATCCCAGACTCCCACTCATGTCATCCAACCCATCATTCATGTTGAGAGTCAACCGGCTTCTGAATCCTACGTCCTCCCACCCCTTATTCAGGAAGGTTGGAAAAGAGGACTGGAATACACTCTAACAACTAAAAAAAATTCAAAGCAGAATCAACGATCACTTTGTAAGAAAAAGAAACAAGAGTACCAATGATTTAGCTGATTTAATTATCACTTCCAGCCAGTCCTCCTGTACAAACCAGGAGGGCGATAATATCTTCCCTCCATCCTTGTCTACGGACTGCCTCCGCCCCTCGGAATTGTCACCACTCAAAGCACCAGAAAACGGACTACGGGATGCACAAGAAAGACGCACCTCTTTTTTTACAAGGGATACCCTCGACAGCCAGTGAGAATACGTTGACAGCACTGAGCTTTGTACTGAACTCCCTAGTGTCCGTGTTTGAACTTCTAAAAACGGAGGTCCAAACACAAGCAGGTGTCTTACTGGAACTTGCGAATGAAGTGTCAAAGAACGAATCAACAACAACGGCTCTCAATAACATCATGAATACAATCTTGATTCCGACCATAAAAGTCTCACAAATAGAGGGAGTGAAACAAGGTCTGGACCTCGCTCAAATTTGCTGTTTACTGAAGGAAGAGGCCAAGAACAACCTCATAACACAAGAGCTCGTAAAAAACCTCCCCTTGGTCATTCAAGAAATTACATCTAAGAATCAACTACAGATAGAAGAGGACCCCATAGACTGCTTCGATGACACTCCATTATCAAATTCAGTTCTAGAAGAATTTCGAAGACTAGCGAATGTTGACTTGGAAGGCATTGAAGAGAACCCGGAGAGCCCGATAAACATCACTGTAGCAAATATTCAAGTCTCCCCACACAATGAAACGATCTCTGATCCTGCAACCCCATGTTATTCTAGAAGAAGAAGAAGGAACAAGCAAAAAAAGAAGCCTACTGCAAAAGACTCTTGCTCTCACCTACATTCGGAGAAAACCCAAAAAAAATCAAAAAATCAAAAAAACAGAACCCAAAAAAAATCTGGAACCAATGCCTTCCAGAAAAAAATCACATTGTCTGAGGAAAAGACCTCCGACCTAGAAGCTAAAATACCCTCAGTAGCTGGACCATCTCAGAGTGAAAACCAAAGCTCTTCTAGGCCCACTACAAGGGGACAGGGAAAAAAGAGGTCTCTGTAAAAGCAGGGGAGGCTCAAATTAATATTAAGGTACAAACCTCAAACATGGCCATACAAACTGAGCCAATAAGCCCTGTGAGTGGAATTTTCAACTATCAAAGCCCAAAAGCGGCCCAGATGAACATCAAGTTAGCACCCATCTTCCTAAAAATTATACCCAAAAAGACATCATCAGCTGTGCGGCCCTGCAAAAAAGTTCAAGTAACACCAGACCGGCGCCTACCCGCTTAAACGCCATCGCGAAACCGGCAGTTGAAATACCAACGGTCACCTTCTTCCAGCCTCGGCCTATCTCGACAATGCCCTAACTAGGCCCATGCTTAATGAAGCGGTCTGTCGGAACGGTCTGGGAAAATCGTCAAGCCTAGAGCTGCGCTCACACATCAGAGTAGTGGAAGATGAACTAGAGGGCCCTCTTCTCTCCACACCTGCGAGGGCTACAGAGCCAGAAATAGTTGACTTTTCAATTCCTAGGATCTGGCTAAGACTGGAAAGACCTAATAGGTATACATCACTCTGTAGATCAGTACTGTTGACGGAAATTAGAAAAAACTACAATCTATTCCTTTTTTCGTCAGATGACATCGAATATGTCAAATTTCCAGCGGCGAATGACAAATTTCTTGTGGAGGTCGGCCTTGTTTCTAGAAGAGCCCATCAGGCAATTATCAGGAACAAAATCGACCTGGCCAGATCAGGCCTTTTGGTGTTTGAGCGGGAAGAGGAAGATAGAGCCAGAAATTATTCCAGCTTATTTACAAACCGAGAAGTCAGTCCAAGCATGGGAGGACCAGCTGGTCCAGTGACAGAACACTCAAGGATCCCGACCCCTGGTCTCAAACTAAATGAAAACCTAATTACAAAACTTCCTGAGATCATTTCTCAAATTCTCCTGAAGTTAGGTGAGGAACAAAATAGTCTTTAGGCAAAATGGCCTGGGACTAATCTCCTGGAATACAAGAGGCTCTAGCTTTCTAAAAAAAAAACTACTAAAAAACAAGCTGTTACAAAATTTTGATATCTTATTATTCCAGGAGACCTGGCTTGTTAACCCCATAGAGATAGAGGGCTTTACAGTCCTAAATCTCGGGGCCTCACAAAAATCTAAAGGGAGACCTGCGGGCGGACTTTTAATGGTCCTTAAAAACTCAAGTATTAAACAAATTGTCCCGCTATGCAATAATGCAGCAGGCATTCAGGCCTGCAAAGTGGAGCTTGACTTAGACAACTCAATAACAACCTTAGTGGTTATCAACATCTACTGGAACCAAGCCACCATAAACCTTCAAGAGTTCACAGAAATCCTACACAATATATTAACGGTGGTGAAGACCGAATTCGAGAGAGCTCTCATCCTCATTGCAGGAGACTTGAACGCAGAACTCATTTCCCCAAGAAATAGTCACGTCGCACATTGCAAGCTGGCCACGTAACAAAAGGGTAAACTATGGTGGGACTTCCTCTCCTCCTGGGACTTTGAAAGGATTCTCGAGCAAAATGGGGGCAAGGAAACAGGAAATCATACATGGCGCCAGGGTTCCTGGCAATCCACATTAGATTATATTTTTGTGACACCAGGCCTTTCACTGCTCTGCCCGACCCTCACCCTCAACTGGAAAGGAGGTAGTGACCATGCCTGTCTGGAACTTCGGTTTCCAGTCCAACAGAGAGCCTCAAATCTACTTCGCCCGGAGGAACTAGCTGCATTCAAGGGCAAACTGAGTGTCCAAATATAAATTTGGAGGGAAAAAATTGAACCAACTGCTAGAAGCAGTTCCTGCTCCATTGTGGATCGAGGAATTCCACCCAGAAAAATTTGGGAAATTTGTGTGGTCAATTTGTCCACCAAATGAAATAAAAGCCATAGGGAAACAAACACATATTCATCATTTCGACGAAGAAATATACATGCAAAAGAGATCACTTCGTCAATCTATAAGCATCATAAAGGAAGAGGAGACCTACAAGAAAATTTGCAAAAAATCAGGAAAGTTAAACAATCTTATAGAAACTGGTCCCGCAACCACAAACATCAACTAAAACAAGAAGACGGGGAAAAGATGCTTCACCTACTTAACGCAAACAATTGCAGAAGCTTTTGGGCAGCTCTTAATCAGTTGGAAACAGGTCGTAATAGCTCACTCTGCAACCTGGTCTCAGAGCAAACTTGGATCGTCTATCTGTCCAAGAATTTTGAACATCCAGGTTCCAGAGATTTCATTGGACCTTGGTCTAGTTGGACACTGTCATTCAACCAACAAGATATTAAAGAGCTTATCCTCTCTGCCTCTACATCAAAGGCTGCAGGGCCTAACGGACTCACTTACCAGGTTCTAAAAAATTAGCCCTCTCTGTGGGCAAAGCTTCTGTATCACCTTTTTCAGGAAATCCTAGAGAACGGGATCTTCCCTCCATCATGGAAGAATGCATTAATTATTCCATTCTTCAAGGGGGGCGACAGGCTTAGCCCTGCAAGTTATCGTCCTATCGCCCTCCTGGATATTGACAGCAAGCTTTTCATGCGGCTCCTTCTGAAAGAAATTACACACTGGGTCGACACCAACCACATTCTTTCCCGGCATCAAACGGGTTTCAGGAAGGGCCTCTCCACCAGTTTAAATGGCCTTATCCTGAATTTACTCAGTGAAGGCTCTAACGAGAAGGAGGGCGTTCCACTCTTTGGGGCCTGGGTAGACCTGTCCAAAGCATTCGACCTGGTGGACAGGTCACTCCTCTGGCAGAAGCTTCATAATTGGGGGATTCCAGCTCCCCTACTGGCCATGCTCATGAAACTACACAGGAACACCACCATCAGGGTAAGGCTGGACGATGTAGGCAACCTCTCCGAGGTAATACAGGTTCTCAAGGGAGTCCGGCAGGGGTGCCTAGGTGCCCCCCTGTTTTTCAATCTCTTCCTGGCAGACCTTGGAAACTTTTTGGCCTCGGCATCTATGATTTGGGCGAAGCATACATTGGCTGGCCTATGCAGACGATATCGTCTTATTAGATGGCTCGGCATTGGGGTTGCAACAGCTCCTCCTCAAACTAGGCGACTATGCCAAGTTAAATGGCCTATTAATCAATCCTTCAAAATCTAAAATCTTGATATTTAAACACCCGAGGAAAAACCTCCAGTCTAGGAAGTGGTCTCTAGATGATATGGAATTTCCCAGAGTTGAAGAGCTCATCTACCTGGGCTACGAAATTCTCGCATCTCCATCCCTGAGCAAGCTGCTTCCAGCCATCCTCGGAAAGACCTGTAAAATCATGGCTCAGATGAAGAATTTAAAAGGGAAGTTCTGTAGATTTTCATTATCCCCGCTTGTTAAATTCTATATTGGTAAAGCAGCACCAGTCCTCCTCTACGGTTTAGAAGCGAAACCTTTGCTTTGGAACTTCGAATGGAACAAAATTGAGGGTAGGCTGTGGAAAGCGGTATTACATCTACCCGCATGCACCCCCCTCACCAGTCTGAGATTTGAATTGGGTCTGATCTCCCTGGGTTGTCGTGTGGACTGGAAGCTCTTGTCGCTTTATCGGGACATTATCATTGCCAGACCTTCTACCCTATTCTTCGACGTAAATGAACATCATAAAAAGGGCAAATCGAAACAACTTCTTGGTCTGGAGAGAAAAGTGGGCGATATTTTATTGAGGTTGAACCTAACAACAGAAATACTCCTTGTTAACCCCCTGAAAATCAGAAAACAACTTGAAATATGTGACTGGATCCGCACGATCGAGGGAGTCAGACTTTTGAATCCACCGAACCTTTTTCTGAAAGTTGAGAGAAAAGTAGGCACATTACCACGTTATCTCCAAAAATTTCCTGATCAGAACATTCGAAATAATTTTCTTAGATTAAGATTGAATTTGGCTCACACTGGAGAAATCTTGGCTAAAAGAAACCAGGGCGATAAGGCCATAAAGCTCTGCAGGTCTTGCGCCCTACCAAACTCACAATCATTGAGACATTTGTTGTTAGAATGCGAGGGCACCTGGAGGGCAAGAATGCAGCTGCTTGGAAGATTCGTCTCTAGGGAGGAGACCTTAACACAGGGACTCCTTCTGGGACAGATTGATTTCTGGTCAAGAAGTCATGCTCACTACGGCTGTCGTTAGGGTCCTGGAAAATTGCTTGATCCTAACAAAACACAGCTAAAATGCCGATGGGTGTGCTTGTCTAATCGAAATCCTGAACTGTTACCTCATTGCCCTGAGGGGCCCTTTCCACTTCTTTTCTCCTGATCGGCTTTTTTCTTTTTCTTTTTGCCTGCTCTTTTATTCATTCCCTTTTATACTTTGTAAAGGTTTTCTTTGTAAAACCATAAACAAATAAATAATAAAAAAAAATATGTATATCAATACACATTGACAAAGTTAAATGCTTTAGTACAAATCAAATGATTTATTAGAAGCCCAACGCATTTTGTGAAACAATTCACTTCTTCAGGGGCAATTTGCAGTATTTTTCCTAAAGAAATCTGAAAAACATAATATTCAAACAATTGCATATTAGTCCCAATCATCTCAGTACATTATATACTTTCTATAATTTAACACCAAAATATGATGCAATTGTAAAGAAAATTCAACAACCTAATTTGTGGACCTAAGTCTGATAATCTTCTGTCTACAAATTAGGTTATTGGTTTTCTGAAAAAGACGTGATTGATTATCGAAGAATACATTCTGATGTTCAGATGTTCACTACTAGACAGTCTGTTTTGTCATATTTTGGTGTTAAATTATAGAAAGTATATAATGTACTGAAATGATTGGGACTAATATGCAATTGTTTGAATATTATGTTTTCCAGATTTCTTTAAGAAAAATTATGCAAATTGTCCCTGAAGAAGTGAGGTTTGACGAAACGTGTTGGGCTTCTAATAAATCATTTGATTTGTACTAAAGCATTTAACTTTGTCAATGTGTATTGATAAATATGTGAATAAGCTATCATCTTTTTAGGTAAATATTCATTTAAAAACATTACCTAATCATCAATTTAATACAAATAAAAAACAGGACTCGTCATTGAGCCATCCACAGAGTGCAGAGGACGGGATTTCCCATATCTGGGAACTTGATTTATTTTGCTCCTTAAAACCCATGCAGGGTCCGACCTTCCTGGCCATCCGGCCCTCTGTAGCTCTGTACAGCGAATTGAACCAGAGGAGGGATCCTGGCTTGCAGTTTGGGTGAACTGGTTGGTCCCACCAGCTCAAGCGAAGAAGTTTCCTGGAGGATCTTCGCTGTCGTCGCAGTCGGAGATTCGGACCTGCAGCAGGGCTTCACCGGGGGGTTCAGTCGTGGTAGGGGTCCTATTCTTCCAGTTCCTCGTTGGTTCTTTCGTGCCAGTGGCGACTCTGCCTTTCTAGTCCCAGAGACCTGCTTTTTATGCAGTTTTCCCCCATTCATACAGCCTGGCTGTCAATCACACAGCAGGGTGGCTGGCCTGGCAAGGCCAGTCCCCTTAGCCAATCAGACAAGAGTGCGACTTGGGTTACCAAGGGAACCCATGGCAGGTGTCTGAAGATCCCTCCCTCACATCCTGCCTACCTAGACTATCAGGCGCCTTAAGGTGCAGAAGCCTGCGAAAAGATAGCGAACAAAGGTATCATCCCAGGTTTGGCACACAGAGAAAAACACAAAAGTCTTTAACAATAAGAAAAGGCGAATAAACCCAGCCGGAGCCAAAATAAAATGTATTTGATCAAGCGGGTTTATGTTCGAGGCTAATATAATAGCCTAAAACAATACCACGTTTATATAATATAATCGCGGTAGAGAAGTTAGGGTAGTTACCACTGCCACCAGCCAAGTCTGAATGTTAAGGGAGCGAAACAAGGCTCCAAGAGGCACAGACAAAAGGGGATAAGAATTAACCCTTTCCAATACTCCATGTAAAATGGGGTGTACTTCGTCTGTGGTTTAAAGAGACTACATAAAGTTAATGGCAACTTTACATGTTTCTGGGGGACAGTAGTCGGCCCCAGAAAAATTGAGTCAGTGGGGAGTCGAAAAGACAACTCTGTGTTACTACACTGAAGGTGCTGTGTAACACACATGAAAAAAGTGGTGCTCATGGAGTAGGTGAGGCTCCAGAGCCCAAGAACACACAGAATGGTAAAATCACACATGGAAAAAAACATGTAAGATTGGGAAAAAGGTTCACACTCTTACCAGGTGAAAAAATAAATCCTAGAAATCCAGCATAGCTGCTGAGGGACTCAATAGGTAAGGGAAATAAGCCATTTAAGATATCTCTCCCTAACATAGGCCCTCATGCCTCTCCCGCGGGGCCCAGGAAAACCTACTCTTTCAGCAGTGGGGCACAGTCATCCACCCCTCCCCGCAGAAGTTAGCCCTTGCAGTGTGGTTCCTGAACAGGTCTCACTGAAGCATCTGCACCTGTTACAGGCTAACCTGGCCATTATACAGGGGGCTAGGAGTGACACCACCAGGAGCCAGTACAAAAGCAAGTGAACCAGGTTCTGTCGCTGGGCAGAATCAAAAGAAATTCATCCTTTGTCTTGTACGTTGGACAACGTGCTCTCCTTCTCTTCACACCTTGCACATTCAGGCGTGCAAGTAGACGCATGCCACACCTATCTGGAGGCCATTGGAGCTTACAAGAACTCTCAGGAGGAGGTATTGTCATCCTCGATTCCGGTGGTTAAGAGGCACTTTGCGGGCCTGACTAGGCTATATCCTCCTATCAAGAAACTGCATCCAGTGTGGGACCTCAATGCGGTCCTGGGCGCCTTGGCGCATAAACCATTTGAGCCAATGGCGCCCGCGGACATCAGGCTAGTAACAATTAAGACGGCCCTCCTAGTGGGCCTTACCACTACATGCCGGATCAGTGAGATCCGGGCACTAGTGGCTTCAGAGCCATATACTACATTTCATAAGAACAAGGTGGTGCTCAGAACACACCCCACATTCTTACCCAATGTCGTCCCTTCTTTTCACCTTAATGAGGAGATAGTCCTACCAACTTTCTTTGCGGACCATACGGATGACGCACAGAGGGTACTGCACTGTCTAGACATCAGACAGTCACTAAGACTATACATGGACATACCCAAGAGCTTTCGCAAGTCAGACGCCCTATTCGTCACCTTTAGAGGTTCAAAACCAGGCTGTCAGGCCTCCAAGGCTTTCATTGCGGGGTGGATGATTATGGCAATCACGGTGGCGTATGAGGGGCAGCACAGGCCATTGCCAGCAAATATGCTTGCCCACGCCATCAGAGCTAAGGCCACGGTGATAGCTTTCCAAAGGCACGTTCCATGGCAGGTTATCCCCAAAGTGGCTACATGGGCTACTCCCTTGGCCTTCTTCAAGCACTACTGTTTGGATGCCAGCGCCAAGTCGGACGTGGAATTTGGTCAGACAGTGTTAAGGATCTTGTTTCTTAAGAGGGGCAACTCTCCACCCTCGGCTACATTCATTTGTAATCGCCCATGCAGTATGGAGGAAAGGGGATGGGACGTAGGAATAATTCTAAGTTACTCACCGTAGTGACTAACGTACTCCTAGTCCATAGTCCCCTTTCCTCCATACATCCCACCATTCTCCCCCCCTAATAAAACTAGTGTCATTAGGCAATGTTAATATTGTCGATGCGTCAAAGGGGACTGAGTGGCCGTGCCAGTTGGCGGAGTCAGGGTAGCGCAGGCTCCTAGGGCCGCGCTACCGCACAAATCTAAATTTAAAGGGTAAGATAATTTTTCTAGTGAAAAAAGTTCTGTCTCCCGTCCCTAGCGAGGGACGCCCATACAGTATGCGTTAAGGGGACTGTGGACTTGGATTACCTTGGGCACTACAGCAAGTAACTTATATAGGATACCTCCTAAAGAGTAACCAACTGCCATCAACCATGGGTTATTCTTTCCAGGGCTGGGCTAGAGACCGGGAATACCATCCGAAGATGGTGCCCTATGGACGGGGGAACAAGGTCGGCAAAGGGCCTGGCCCAGACAACACAAGGACAGTCTAAGTTGGGGAAGAGTTGCACAGTTCTGAGCACCAATTGACAAAAATCGAAGAGGAAGGGACAGTAGGGTTGCCGGAAAGTCAGCAAATATAAGCAGGGAATGGAACCCCCCTCCCCTAAGTGATGGGACTTCAATAGCAATATACACCACGCAGAATGAGTAAAAACCCAGCAGTCCATTTCCTACTGGTGAGAGATTTGCAAGTTGGCGATCTGAACTATACACGTTTAAAGTGGAACTAACCTTTTTAGGAATTTCATTAACATTGCGCAACAGCTGCCACAAGGGGCAGGCAATTAAACCTGCTTACAGTAAGTTAATAATATCCTGGTACTCTCAGCCCAGTAAGGGCACTTTTAACTCTAATTCATCCTGGCCTTTGCCATTCAGCAGCTGAATCCAGCACAATAACGTTCTTCATAAAACAGAAAATCTGTTAAGCAAGCTTTACATATTTATTAGGGGTGTACTGAACTTTGGTTTTGAGTAAGTATTCGGCCAAATTCCGGCTGATAAAAAGCTGTTCGCTCCGGCCATATAGTTTCTTGCTATCGGTATCCTGTCGAATACCGTGCAGTCTTATGTGAATGCAGTGCAACAACTCGGAGAAACAAGTATGGAGTGCAGATTGCAAAGGAGAATCAAATTAAACATGGCCATATTCCTTACTAAATATCAGGCTGGGGTGCACATATTTGTTTGCTAGAGAGGAGAAGAAGTGAGCATTTAGCTGGAACCAGTAGGGCCGAGGTAGTCGATTATATGTCAGGCAGAGTGCCATGCCCACATCGAAGATGCCTCGGAGAAAATCATGTTGGGAAATCTTTCATTTCCCTGTAGGCCAGTCTGCCATAGGGTGTATAGAGAATTAGGACTGTTTTTATGGGACATAATAAGAGGGCTGTTTTGTTGGTGAAATTGGTGTTAGTTGTGGATGGTTGATGGTTCCCAACCGGTGTTACCTAGGGGTCTGGGGATGAGTCGTTCACTTGTCAAGCAGTGCAATATGTGGCCTCCATTTCCCAATCCATTTTGATCTCTTTGGAGAACTTACTTAGTCGGAAGTCTCTCAAAAAATATGATGGCCAGTCTGCCCCAACAGGGAAGGTGTGAGAGAGGATAGCACCTTTCTATGTGGACAGAAAGAGAGAGCACGGTATCTGACAGCGTTGTGGAATGGTGGGTTGATAAGTGAGACACATTGAAAAAGACTTTGTAAGACCCTTGTTGCCTTTAGTGTGCTGGGAAGGAGGTGAGAGATTTTGTGGAATTGAGCAACTGCCTTCATAGACATGGTATTGTCTGGGCAGAATCAGTCCCCTATCAGGCTTTCACATCTGTGGCTTTCCCCTGGTCTAGCCATGCCTGTCTCTTTGGGTGTTTAGGCACGGGCAGTATAGCTCAGTGGCAAAATGCTCATCTTGGAAGAAAGACGACACAGAGACACAACGGTTTGACTCATGGATCCAGACTTAGAAACCTCTAAGGTGTTAAACACGTTATAAATAACCAATAATACAATTGTACTTATGGGAGCATTCTCCTACTCTTTTGGGCTATGAAAGAGGGAGTTCCCTTTTTAGGAATAGATGGGATGTGGAGACCACTCACCTACGAACACTCGGCTTGTGTCCTGCATTAGTGAGTAGAACCCATTTATTACATTTCTATGTAAGATGCAAGAAAGGTTCAAAACTCACATTTCACACAAGCTACCATGCAACCCGTAAGTGATTGCAATGTATGGATTCGCAATGACAATTGCTGATTGCAATAGCCATTAGATTGAAGGCTGCCTCTTTGATTAGCACTGGTTTTGCATATGCCGCATCCTTCCATACTGTTGGCCCCTACATTTTCGTTAAACTGTTCTTCTATGAATTGTATGCTTTAAATAAGGATCATATATTGATTAAAACGAAGATACATTGCTCCTACTTCCCGTCCCCTTTCCTCCATACTTTTGGGACATTCCATCCTGTGGGACGGACCGGAGCACTTTTTGTAAAAAGGCATCAAATTGAAAAATGTGTCCTCCTACTCTTTTTACGCGGGGTACTGCACACGGCCGTAACCCCGCCTCCTTAGCTCTGCCCCGCGCATCACCCTTCAGTCCTTTTCTCTGCACGGTAGGGGCTGGATGCATTACAATCACCGGGAAGACCTTTTTTCTTTCCCGTTGTCCTTCTCTCCTGCTCCGGTTCTGCGGTCGTGTAGTCCTCTGTCTATGCCGGAGCGTCTGGGTTTTGCAACTTGTTCCTCTTGCGAGCGTCGCTTCGCTATGGTGGATCCCCATTCTCTCTGCTTGGAGTGTCTGGGACCGGAACACCGTTGGCACTCGTGTTTCTTCTGCGACTCCATTTCGGTCTGGGCACTTCAACGTTGTCTTTGTCGGTGAGAGGAGATCTTCCAGAAGATTCCTCCATCGCATTTCCCAACTCTTCATTGACGGAAAGACGAGACGCCCGATAAGTTCTTTACTTTTCAGGCCACCCTGGCCGGGGGACTCCTTCCCGGGGTCCTCCTGGTCTGGGAGGGGCTTCAAAAGCTCTGCTACCGGGGTTATCCCTGAGGTGCCTCGCAGGCCTAATGGGTGTACCAAGGTTCTTTCCGAGGGTTTCCCTGAGGGGCCTGTCTGTACCGGATCACGATCCGAGGTTCACTGATCAGGTGCTAATAACCAGCATAATCGTGCTGAGGCGTTGGGTACCGGAGTTCGCTCCGAGGTCTCCTTGTTAGGAGCTTCCTGCACAGACACTGGGTTGCGCCCTGAGGCCTCTGAGTCTTTCTGTACCGAAACCACGGTTGGAGTCCCCTCTCGGGGGAGCTATTAAGACCGGGCTCTGTTCCGAGGTTCCTCTTAACGAGGCTCAGGTGTGTACCAACAGAACTGAGAGGCCTGTTAAGGTCTTGTCTGTGAGGTGGATTCCTCAACTTTCCCACGCTTGCAGTGCTACCGGTTCTGTTGAGGGGGCACGGGGAGAGGTTGTCGACCGTAACTCCTCTGTTACCGGCTTTGCCGAGGGTCCTCCTTTGGAGGCTAATTCAAGGGACAGGATGTCAAGTAAACATCCAAGGCCCCATAGCACCGGCTCTGCCAAGGTTCCTTGTGTCAAGGCTAAAATTTCAGTCAGGTCCCCTGGCCAGTCTGTGGAGTCAACTGCCTCATCACATGTGACGCAGTTCCCCTCAGATTTTCACAAAATGGCAGCCGTTCCCGCGTGGTCTACGGCATCCATTTTGGATTCCTCCCTCACACCCACGCTATGGTCGGCGGGTGCAGGGAACCTTCTTTTCGGTGGACAACCATTTCGACACGACAGTGTGAATCCGTTCCGCCCTTCCTATGACGGAAGTACTCGGATGCCACTACTACATTCGGTCTCGCTTCCTCCTACATCTGCCCCATTGGTCTCTGTAGACCCGGTAGGTGGCGGGCTCTCTTGGCAGCCCTCTTCACTGCTTTTGTGGGGTTATGCTTCTCATGAGAGGCCTATGCCCACTCCAGTGCCTAAGATCTCAGCAGAGGATGCCTTTTTTGGGACATTTCATAGTCTAATGAACTCTGATCCCATGAGGGAGTACTTTAAGGGCCTCTTTAGGGAAATCTGCCCTCAGACTCCGTTGCCTGCCCCGACAGTTCCTGTCACGGTGCATGTTGCCCCGACGGTAGCACCTCCTCTGCCTCCCGGCCCTCTTCCGGCTCTTTGCCTCTGCCTCCCTTGTCACCGGTGGACAAGTCTCCAGCAGAGCATGATGTCAATCTGACGCCTGTAACGTCGCATTCGGGGGATCCGGATGCTCCAGACAACTCCTTAGCAGATCAGGATATTGAATACCAGCCCCGTTCTGTCAGAGCATTTCACGACCGGGTACTAGACCTGTCAATCTTTGACATACCAGTGCCTGAGGCATCCGCTCTGCAGGAAGGGGTGCTACCAGGGGCACTAACCTTGTCTCCACAGGAGCGTAGCGGCCTGTTCCTTCAGAGGGACGTCCTAGCCGAGGCCTGCAAAGTCTGGATAAACCCCACACCAGGCTGCATGTAAATAAAAGGATTGACCCTCATTACAGGCTTCACACCTCCGAGGAAGTAGCCTTGGCGGCATGCCCGCTTCTGTCTTCGACAGTGGTTGTGGCGCCACTCTGCAATCCAAGCCGGCCTCTGCGTCTTCTGCAGCTGTGGCTCAAGTTCTGTCCAAGGAGGACAAATTGCTTGATTCCTTGGGCGAGAAGATTTTTGCCAATTCGGCGCTGCAATTGTCTGGCTAATGCAGAGCTCATCCTGGCCACGGCGAATATGAAACTGTGGAGAGATTTGGCTGACTTCCAGGAGTTAATTCCTGTTGACAGGTTAGAAGACTTTAAAGGCAGCTTGTCAGTCACCAGGGTGTTGGCGCAGGTCATGCGGGAGGCTGCTGCGCACCATGTCGACACTTCAGCTCGTGGCCTTATTCTGGGGGTGGACACCTCTCGTCAGGCTTGGCTTTATGCAACAAAGTTTTCGAAGGAGGTCTATAAAGTTCTGGACCTGCCTTTTGAGGACAAAGAGTTGTTTCGTTCTTCAGCGGATGACAAGCTCACCAAGACTAAGGCGAGCATGCAAACTGCCAAGTCTCTGTTGCTGCTCGTGTAGGCCCCAGTCAAAGATCAGAGATCTGGGTCCCTATCTCGATCCTCTTCAGGCTTCAGAAGGTTCCAGGACCGCAGGTCGCGCAGGACTGATCCTCCGCCGGGTAACTCCCGCCGGAGGCAGCGACGTGGCCGGTTTTTCTCTTGGTCGTCAGCCTCCTCTGCAGGGACAGGTAGTCTTTCAGCTGAAAAGTCTGCAAAATTATATTTTTTGGCGCTCGCATGAGACTGGTGAAAGGACGAATCTCATCTCATCTGGAGGCGTGGCAAACCATCACCGACGACCAGTGGGTTTTGTCCATCACTCGGCGGGCTTTCGCTTGCCCCTCCCCCCAACCCACCCTTCAGTCCTCCCTTTCAGCAGTCAGGGATGCCCTCACTCAGAGCCGAGGTCCAGAAGCTTCTAGATCTCAGGGCGATAGAACCCGTTCCCATTAGCGGAACAAGGGGAGGGCTTCTACTCTTATCTGTTTACGGTGCCAAAACCCAACCAGGCTGGCCTGCGCAGCATTCTAGACCTTTCCCAGTTCAACCTTTCTCTTCCCCAAGAGAAATTCAAGATGATTACGCCCTGGCAAATAAAGTCCTCTCCACAGAAGGGCGACTGGCTCAGCACTGTGGACCTTCAGGATGCTTATATGCATATTCTGATCTGGAGCCCGCATCGGATATATCTGCAGTTCTCCCTGGGAGAGGAGCACTATCAGTTTTGAGGGCTCCCTTTTGGTCACAGCTCTGCACTGCGTGTCTTCACAAAGATGTCAGTCATTGCGGCTTTTTTAAGGCTACAGGGTATTTACATATATCCATATTTAGATGACTGGCTTCTGCGCAGTCCCTGTCCAGTGAAAGCCTCGAGCAATCTTCAGTATCTCCTTCAGCTCCTGTTCAGTCTTGGGCTGTCGGTGAACTGGCGGAAATCCTCCATGACGATCTCTCAGGACCTGATATTCCTGGGTTTCCGTTGGAACACGATCGACTGCAGGGTGTACTTGACGGTGGACAGAATGGCGGATCTGTTAACCAGGTGTCAAGACTTCATTCAGTCAGAGAGCATGTCCGCCTGGTGTTTCCAGAGGCTTCCGGGCCTCATGGCCTCGTGCGTGCTTGCTCTTCCCCTGGCGTGTCTCAAGATGCGATTTATGCAGTTGGCTCTTCGGAGCTCCTGGCTCCAGGCAGTGGACCCGGACACCAAAATGGTTCCGGTTCCACCATGCATGACGACAGATCTCCTATGGTGGTCTTCTTCCTGCAATCTGTTGGTGGGTGCGCCTTTTCAGGCGCCCTCCCCTTAGGTGACCATTACGACGGACTCCTCCCTTATCAGGTGGGGCGCGACGATGGATCATCTTCAGGTTTTTGACCTATGGTGGCCGCAGGACAGACAATTTCACATAAATTATCTTCAGCTCCTGGTGATTTTTCTGGCGCTTAAAGCTTTCAAGCCAGGGGATTGCGAACAAGGTGGTCTGCGTCCGTACGGACAATGCAGTATCCATGTTTTACATCAATAAGCAGTGGGTACCAGGTCACCTTCCCTTGTAAATCTAGCCATTCAGATTTGGGAAGGGGCCATTCAGCACAGTGTTTGGCTGTTGGTGATACACATTCTGGGCCAGCTGAATGTAACGGCAGACTCTCTCCCTCAGCCGGTGAGCAGTGGTCAGCTACGAGTGGGAGCTGAACACGGAGATCCTCTCTGACATTTTTTGCCATTGGGGCACTCCAGAAGTGGACCTCTTTGCGACATCATCGAACAGGAAACTTCCTCTTTATGCTTCCAGGAACGGGCTTGGAGCTTCTTCCCTGGGGGGATGCTCTCGAGATTCCGTGGCACGATATGAGGGCCTACACCTTCCCGCCTCTTCCTCTGATTCACTGGGCACTATGCAAGCTCAGGAACACGTCGAATTGCACTCTCCTGTTCATAGCCCCTTGGTGGCCAGCCAGATTCTGGTTTTCAGAGCTTCAGCATCTGTGAGTCTGCTCGCTGATCAGGCTTCTGCTGATTCCCAACTTGCTTCACCAAAGCGATCAGGAGATGTGGCACCCCACCCCACAATCATTCAGCTTAGCGGCCTGATGCCCGAGTTCAAATCTTTAGAAAGATTCAATTTGTCCGCTGATAATATGCGTATCATCCAGGCGGCTAGAAAACCTTCGAGCAGGTCTCAGTATAGGAGCAAATGGCTCACTTTCTGTCACTGGTGTTTAGCAAAAAAGCTGGACCCCAGAGAAGCTGGCAACGATATGGTGCTGTCCTTCATTTCTGATCTGGCAGCTTCGGGCATGCATGTCTCGTCTTGCAGGACTTATTTGTCAGCTATTGCTGCTTGCCTGTCTTTGGATTCTTGCTCTTTTTCTTTGACAAACCCTGTCATTAAAAGGCACTTTGCAGGTCTATTGCATCTGTATCCACCTGTGCGTAACCCGCATCCTAAGTGGGATCTTAATGTGGTTCTTGCTGCTTTATGCCATAAACCCTTTGAGCCCATGGCTACGGTGGATTTGAAATTCCTTTCATGGAAAATGACTTTTCTGATTGCGGTGACTTCGGCAAAGCGTGAAAGCGAGCTGCAAGCCTTGTCGGTAGAACATCCATTCCTCACCTTTCACAAGGATAAGGTTGTCCTTCAGACCAATCCTTCTTTCCTTCCAAAGGTGGTATCTGATTTTCAACTGAACCAGTCTATTTCCTTACCAGTTTTCTTCCCAGAACCGGCCTTAGAAGCCGAGAGGGTTCTGCATAATTTGGATGAAAGGCGAGCTCTTAAGAAGTTTTATTTGGATATAACATCTAATCTTCTGAGCTCTTCCCAGCTCCTGGTGACCTACAGTGACCCGAAAAGAAAGCCTGCCTTGAAAGCAACTATCTCCCGATGGATTGCTTCCTGTATCTCTGAGGCGTATACCATTCAGGGCCTTCAGCCTCCAAAGGGAATTCATGCCCATCTTGTGCGAGGCAAGGCGGCTGCCGTTGCCTTCCAAAAATATGTTCCCTGGTAAACCAATTCCCAAAGCAGCTATGTGGGCTTCCCTATCGGCTTTTGTGAAACGTTACTGCTTAGACCTGAGCTCCAGGGCTGATGCTCAGTTCGGGCAAGCTGTTCTCAAAAACCTCTTTCAGTAAAGGAGTTCCATCCACCCGTTATCCTGTAAGGAGTGCTTGGTTATCTCCCAAAAGTATGGAGGAAAGGGGACGGGACGTAGGAGTATAACAAAGTTACTCACCGTAGTGAATACCTTACTCCTAGTCCATAGTCACCTCTCCTCCATACGCCCGCCCGCCATCTCCTCTAATAAGTATCCTCTATTATTGCTTAAATGGTCTCAGACCTGGCGATAGAAAAGGGCTGAAGGATGATGCGCGGGGCAGAGCTAAGGAGGGCGGGGTTACGGCTGCGTGCGGTACCTCGCGTAAAAATAAGACGACACATTTTTCATTTTGATGCTTTTTTTTTTACATAAAGTGCTCCGTCTCTTCCCACAGGAGGGAATGTCCCAAAAGTATGGTTGAAAGGGCACTATGGACTTAGGAGTAAGGTAGTTACTACGGTGAGTAACTTTGTTAAAATGAAACATGAGAGCAAATGTAAAATGGATTTTCTTTTTTTAAGCGTCTTTCATGTTTGGGACATGATTTGTGAAAATAAAATGTTCAGTTTAGGCTTCGGCTGAAGACTTGTTGCCCTGTGAATCTTCACTCCCTCCGTGTAAGCTTCTGCTCCCTTCTTTCCTCAGTCTTCTTGTCTCACTGCACTGTCCCACCTTCCCCAGACTAATTTTCTGTCTTCTCCCCACAGCCTCATCTGGCCGTCGGTAGCAATGACTACTACATGTCGATCTACTCTGCAGAGAAGCGGGCCAGATAACAGCAGGTGCTTGGAGGCTAAGCTGGCAGCAGTGCAGAGGCGATGCGCCCGAAGTCGCGTGCGCTGAAGGCCCATGCAATGCAGAACGACAGCCCTGAATGTGCAGATGTTTGCTGCTGCACTTTGCACCCTGAACCTGTCACTTCACCGAGGACGGTCGTGAAACTGCAGAAAAGCTGTGCCACATTCTCCTAGACTCCCACGAACGCCCCCAACCCCTTTGTTTCTCTTTTAAATGACGGATACTCCTACTCTAGAGCTGGGCCTGAGGCTTGCCTAGTATGGAGTCACACAATACTTTTTATTTTTTTTTCAAGGAGTATAGATTTTAGCTCGAGTAATGGATTGTGAGGCTCCTGCAAGCTGGCGATGTGGACACCCTGGTCAGAGGGGCGGGCACAGCTGCCCTGGGACTGAATACACTATTTTAGTGCATATTGTGAACTGTGATTTCTCGTCCTATCTACCCACTGTTATTCCCTCCCCACCTTTGACAGAGACTGAAGATGCAGCTCTGGGTCATGGTTAGGACTACTTCGCCCTTGGGCTCTGCTGCCTCTTGGCCCCTGTGGGCCCAAGACACTTCTGGGGCCCACAAACCCAATACGGGTCGAACTTTCCTAGCAAAGTAATGCTCTTGTTAGTGTCATTTGTATGATGTAGATGAACTTCCCAATGTTCAGGATTATGCAAAGCTTGTGAATCAATTCGACATCAAGCTCCCTACCCAGCGTTAAAGATGCATAAGGTTGCGGTTACCCATCAGACCCCACACTGCGGACTATAGAGAGGTTGTGCTCGATGGGGTCGTGGCAGAAAATGATCACCAATGCACGGGTGCATGGAGAAGAATAAAGCGAGATATCCATGTTTCTGTCCAGGGCCCAAGAATGACTTTCCCCCTCCAATAATGGTGCCTGGACCAGAAGGGGCCGAGTGTAGGGAGCTAAATGCATGGCCCCCTACAGCCTCCCGTGGTAAAAACCATGTTGCTATGAGCAACTTTTCCAGCTGTTTTGCAGTCTTTATAGTGCAGTGTATGGCTGCTGTGATTTGTTGATACGTTCTTTGTCCCAACTGTGAGGTGTTGGGGTGGTATGCCTCAATTGGTACCCTGGCAATGAGTGATGAGACTTAAGGTGTGCGTGGGGGTGAGATATGCAGGATGAGGTGCACGGCTAGCAGGATCTGCAGTAGGATGCAGTACCCTGACAGCACGATGTGGGGCGCTGCAGCACAACCACCTGGAACTCCAGTGCACCGGAGTGGAGCGCCAGCACGAGCGTGCACTGGCGTTCACCTGTGCGGCTAGGATGCCCAGGTGGTATATAGGTTTGCTCTATGACAGTTAGATCAAAGATGAGGTGCACTGACATCTGTTTAAGGTTTCCAGCGCCGAGTCGGCATACCTATTTTCGGCGAACCCCCTGTTAATTTTTGCAAAGTCATTCTCTCCCATATTTAAAAATACATATTTTGGGAGGCCTTGTGCTGCTCCTGAGGTGTGGGCTATGACTGGCCTCTCATGCTAGGTTCGTTTGGCCGTTGTTGATGAGCAGTCTCACAGCACTTTGGGTACCGGTAAGCACCGTGGGTAAATAGTGTGCTGTGGCTTTGCTGTAGCTTGGGTTGTTGAGATCTTCTTTTTGTGCTTCTAATTAAATTAGAGACCACCTTGGTCTGCATGGTCCTGGGTTCAGCTTTTCTGGCACTCTGTGTCTCAAGGGCTATACATCTTGGCATGCCCTGGCATCTAGGCTAGGCAACCTTCTGCTCTGAAGATATGTTGGCCTAGAACTCGCATCAGCCCGAGCCATTATAGTCCATTTTGAGGGTTAATGGGAGTCGTAGGTTGAACATTTCTACAGCCACAGCGGGCCGCACTGAATCTCTGTGTTGTGCTCCCGCAAGCTTTATCTGGATGCCTGCAATGAATCGGGGCCTCGGCCTCGATATCTCTGGAAGGCGGGCACTCGGGGTATTGGTTACACAGTGTCCTGATGGGGCTTATGAATCACAGTGCAGTGAAGGGCAGGGCCCCAAAGTGAATACAAATGTCCGATGATACTTGCAGTTGCCCAGGGTGGAAACAGCATTGGATCAACCCGAACAGGAATCGCATTTCTCCACAGCTCACTGCCAATATAGTGTCGCTCATGCTGGAGCTGTGTTCATCTCCACAGCTGATATGTAAAGTACTCCCAACAGCTTTCCAGGTGCACCAACCAATTTCGTTTTTCTCGCATTTCACCTCCCTCACCCACTTTTTTGCGCTTTACTTTTGTGGCCCATGGAAGAATTATGTTATCGGACAAGATTTTGCAGTTTTGTTTCACCGGGATTTCAGGGAGGTTGGTAAAAGATTCTGCAATAAGCCATATTTCCCTTCTCCGAATTTTGTGCCACTGATTCTTTGCTTTAAAAAGACTAAAATGTGTACGTTTGAAACTCATCCAGAAACCTTTGCAGGTTTCAAGAAAAGAGTACAAAACGGGCACATCGCTTCTGATAATACACGTGCCAGTGCTGTCTGCCACCCACAAAACTGAAGGGACTCATCACTTACGTTGTGCTAAAATGCTGGTGACCAACAACCTGCAGGCAAAGAAGTCTCTTGCACCCATCCGCAGTTGCCATTTCATGCCAAGAAGCAGTGCACCTTCACTGCCCTGTTTTGTTAAAGCACATCTTAAAACTGCAACAGCATTCTTGGTTTCTGGGGCAGGGATTTTGGGTAGGATGTGATGTTTTGAAATAATTGGTCCACCTCGTTGGAACCGTAATTTTCAATAAAAAATATGGCATTATTTTTTGGGGAGGGATGTGGGGGAAGAGTAAAGTCTCTCCAACCTTGGATTCTAGTACTAATAATCTTCTACTGCAAATGAAAACTTTAGAAGCTGAACAATTCGAAAATCAATTTGCAGCCGGTTGCATTTGTTTGTTTAAACTTATAATGAATTGTTGATAAGGAAGATCGAGGGGGAAGATCAGGGATGGGGTGGGTGGGGGTGGATCTTGTATAAAACGGATCCAACAGTGAACCTCCCTGAGCTTTGGCCGGGTGTGTTCTGGACTGACACAGATTATGCGGACATCCAATCATGAATTGTTAACCAAAGCTCGGAAAAGGAGCGGGCAACCTAGATATCAACTGCCTCTATTTATTTTTACCAAGATAACAAAAAAAGAATAAAAACAAGAGGAAAGAAAAGACTGTGATGTGGGACAAAACCAGCTGAACGGAAGTGATTAATAAAAAAAAAAATGATTAACTGCATGAACCGTGAATATTTTGTGTAAGAGCACGTTTTCTTTGTCTCAATTGTGCAGAATGTTGTGCTACTCTTGGAGCAGGCTGTAAAATGTGTCCTTTAGAAAAATAATCTTGTATTGGGGTGGACACATTATTCAAAAATAAGTGCACTAAATATTCACTAGGTGTATTGCAACAGAACTGGTTTTACCCATCGCTGAATACAGGTCGCCAAATCCACAGGTCGCTGACTGGCCAGCACTGCATGGAGCCAGGAAGTGGAGTGTGGTGTGAAGAGGAATTGCAGGTAAGGAAGTCATGTAGGTCTGGTATCTGGCCTGCAGGATGTGGTGTTGGTGTGGGGTCAGGTGGCCTTTTGAGCAGCTGGATCTCTGGTGTGAGATATGAGGGGGTGAGCTCTATTCAGTGCACAGATGGGAGAGTAGAGAGGGCTAGGTGTGACATACCTGTTGGATGATTTAATCAAGCAACATCTAGTATAAGAGAATTGTCTACCCACCCCAAATTGGGCACGCACAATTTTGATTTATTTAACCAAGTTCTTTTGATGAACCTGGGACACACCAGTTTAACAGTATTGAGTCCCTACAGCCTCTCTCCCCTTTCGGGACAAGAAATGCACATGTCTGCACAGAAGGTCTATTTAATAAAAATCTAAATAATTAAACCAGTTTAAATCATAAAGAAATTACTCATCTTTACTATTCCCTATGAAATACTAATGTCCATGATTACTACACTGATTAATGATCAATGCACTGGTAAATCAGTTGTGAAAGCTGCATTTAACTTCAATATAGACTATTTAAAAGCACATTTTACTATACATACATTTGGTGTACTGTGAGCACATTCACTATGGGTTCAAAAGTGAATGAGGCTTCATGTCAAATCTTTAATTTGCCGGTCAGATAGCACATTGAGCTAATCACTTGGCCCTGATATCTGTGCTCAGCCTGCTGTGGCAGAAATGTCTCTCCGAACTTAAGAAGATCCAGCTGAAGTCTGAGGGGTGCAGCGAGGCTGTTCCAGAGTGAGGAACCAGCCGAAGAAATGAATCTACCTCCCACTCTCTGCTTTGAGAAGCATTTGACCTACAGAGAGTTGGAATCGAAGGACCCAAGGCCGGGAGGTATTTAGGGAGGGAGAGCTGGATGTAGAGCGGTACCAGGCCCCAGGCAGCCTTCTGGATGGTGCAGATGGTCTTGAATCTGATATTTACAGTCACTGGGAGCCAGTGGAGAGATTTTATGGATGGAGATGCAGACCCTGGGCTTGAGGTCAAGAATAAGTCTCGCAGTGTTATTCTGGATTAGTTGAAGGGGGTGAAGACAGGAAAGAGGGAGATTGAGGAAGAGGCCGTTGCAGTAGTCTAGCTAGAGAGAACCAGGGCTCTGGAGATGAGCTTCTGGGGAAAGGTAAGGTAAGGAAAGGCAGAATGCCCCTGAGGAGGTGCAGCTGAAAGGTGGACTTCTTGGTAAGATCCATGATGTGTGTAGAGAAAGAGGATTCAAAGATGATCCCAAGGTTTTTTGCCTCACTGGCCAGAGAGTGGGGAGGAAACAAGGAGCAGCTATCCCCATGAGAAGGATCTCTGTCTTACTGGCTTTAAGGTAGAGATCATTGGCAGAGCACCATGCCTGAATAGCAGACAGGTATGAGGGAAGAGGCAGAGGGGGAGGAGGATGGCAGCTTGAAAGAGAATGGTGTGTCTGCATAACACTGCAAATGAGGGGAGAAGGTGGAGACCAGGTGTTCCAGAGGGGCCAGGTAGATGTTGAAGAGCCATGGCTATAGGATAGAGCCATAAGGGGCGCCACAGGTAGAGAGTGAGGTGGATGAGAGAAAGGGGCCCCATTTGTACTTGGCATGGTCTGTTTGAAAGGAAGAAGGTAAGCCACACCAGTGCCCTGTCTGTGATTCCTTGGGTATCACAGAGACGTTTTATGAGGATGGAGTGGTTGACTGTGTCGAAGGCAGAAGAAAGATCAAGGAGGATTGTAACAGAGGGAATGTTAGAATCCAGGTTAGAAAGTAGGTCCTCACGGGTGTTCAGGAGAGCAGTTTCTGTGCCTCAGGATGACCTGAAACCAGACTGGTGGTCATGGAGGCAGCCAGCCACTTCGGTGGGGAGGGTCAGTTGGGGGATGACCAGCTTCTCCATGAGTTTTCCCAGAAAAGGGGTGAGGGCGATAGCTGGCCAAGAAGGGTCTGCAGATGGCTATTTTTTTTTAGCAGAGGGTGCACAAAGATAGTGCTTCAGGGGTTGTGGGAAGAAGCCAGTGGCAAATTAGTGGTTGTAAAGGTCAGCCAAGGCTGGGAGGAGGGAGGCAATGTTGTCTTTGATGCTTCTGGAGGAGCAGGGGAGCACCTGTTTAGAGGAGACTTGCATAGAGCGGACAACTGTAGAGGTCTTATCTGGTGCATTGGGAGAGGCGAGTACGGGGGGGTTAAGGAGACCAAGGGAGGCAAGGTGAAGTGGGGGTGCCAGTGACAGGGAGGACAGGATGTCCCACATTTTCGAGGAGAAATGGGTGGCAAGCACTGAGCAAAGGGCCTGGGAGGGAGGAGGAGACTGCGGTAGGATTGGTGAGTTCCTTGCAGATTTTAAAGAGTAGAGCCATGTTAGTAGTGTCTCTAGAGATGTGGGCTTGGACATGAGCCCTCTTCTTGGACCAGATTGCAAGACAATATTGACTTGGAGCAGGCGGCCGGCCAGTTGATCAGAGGATGAGCTACATGGCTGCCACTTCAGCTCTCATGCTTTGAACTTGCATTTCACAGCTGTCAGGTCAGAGTCATACCAGGAGTTGCATTTGGAGGCTGGCTTCATGCAGATCCTCACGATGGGGGCAAGTATGTCCAGGGTGTTGGAGATGGCGATATGGAGGTTAGCTAGAACAGAGTCAGAGGGAGAGTCGAATTATGGGGGCGGGGTAAATGAAGAAAGAGGCAAATGCAGTGACTGACACACGCTTCATCAGTTGAATGCCAGAGAATGAGACTGGCAGTGCAGGCAGAGGGCATCATCATGGGACGGGGAGGTCAAGGGGGGAAGAGAGAAGAGGGGTCCGAACAGGAGAGGGGATAGTAAGAGGCTTGGAGAGGGATATCTGTGGAGATGATAGCATCCAAGGTTTGTCCGGCAGAGTGGGTTGGGCCAGAGGGAAGGTTAGTGAGGGAAAGTGTGTCACAGAAGTCGCGAAAGAGAGCAGCAGCCATATCTGGAGAGTCAAGATGGATGTTAAAGTCCCCAAGGAAGATAGGTTTGGGGGAGGAGGAGGCAAGAAGAGAGGAGGAAAGGTCAGTCTATTCTGAGAGAAACAGGGAGGTTGGTCTGGGGAGGCCTGTAAATGGTAGCGAGAGTAAGAGAGAAGGTAGGAGAGACAGAGCCTGCAAAGTAGGAAATAAATATATAAGAAATTATTTTATAGAAGACAAATTAAATCAGAACATCCCAGCCTAACTAAATCTCTCAAATTGTCATTTAATGAAAATAAATACCTTCTCTTTGCTCAACAGATATGTCAGTAGCTCAAACAGTGTTTTTGAAAACACAATTTAAAGACCAAGTACTTCACATGCTTCCAAATTAAGTGTTTGACATGTAGGTTTGCCAGGTTCCCTTCAAAGGTGTTTCTATTGCATTAATGTGTAGGAAGGGCATATTTATCTCAATGGGCAACTTAAAATGGGAAAAATGGGTTGCAGTTAAAACCCATTCCCTTTTTTCTTGAGTGATTCAATGCCAATAACTGGACTCGGCTCTGTGATATATAATCAGTTAATGACTTAAATGACATTATTTTTCCAGCCACATGAAAAGTTAGATATGTGGCTGCCAATCTGTACCTGGCCGTTGCACAGAAAATGAGTCGGGGATCTGCCAATATACTTGGTTCTTTTTTATCAAACCAAACGTTTCCAGAAACACTTATTATTTCAAAATATTTACTAATTTCCCAGGATATACAATCAATTGGTGTATTGCTCCCCTCCCCCACACACTACTTTCACAAATATAAAAGGACTGGGATTTAATCTATTCCACTTTTATAGGGAGGTCCCCTGAGAGTTATATTTCTCTTTGCATTATTCTTACATAGGGCGTTCTTTTGGCTGTCTCACAAACAGGTGGTTACCTTGTCACTGACTGGTTCATTTATCCCCCTCTAGTTACATGTGGGCATCAGTCAGCAAGGTGGGTCAGCTTCCTGTCACTGCCTGGTTTCTCTCTTTCTGTGTTGAGGCTGCCTGCTTCCTTTCCCACTGAGGAATGCCTGGGGTTGAATTCCATTTAAGCCTCTCACAACACTCTGCCAGCAATCTTAGATCTGTCCAAAGGAAAGCAAGCAATTCTAGTCTCCATTTATATTGGTTAGTCTATGTGATTGGACGGTGTTACAAAAGTGGCATAGCACCAACCCACACCCTTTGTGCTCAGGTGGCATATTAATGAAGAGGGCAGTGCAATGGGAGTAACCCTCTAAACCATTCCCTCTTATTTGATGTGATGTCATCTTGGATATTTTTCATTAAACAATTGTGAATTTCTAAAACATTATGGTCCACACATCTAAGTTGCTAATTCATTTGTTAGATTGTTCTTGCTCGGGTCAATCAAATGATGCTAGCCTCATCTCGGCATGACAACTGATGCGCATGCCAGATTTTTGTTTTTTATTCTCCAGTACTTTCACTCAAATATTTTATTTCCATCTCAAAATATCGGCTAACAGACGTTAGGATAATTCAATTGCTGAGGTGTGACTTTTCTTTGTAAAAATATCTACATTTGTCTAATTTCTATAATTGAAGAAATACCACTAATGTAACTGATCATTTATTTTAGTTCAGAATGAAATTTAAGTGGCCAAGACACTCCTATGAAAAGATATGATATAAATAAATATACAAGAACATAAGGTCTCAAATGTAAATTCAAAAATGTTTTTTCCTAGCATGGTAACAGGCCATATGGTGCCAGTGCCTCTGAGGCTTCAGAGCTGGGCCCTTAATGACCCCTGAGAGAACTCGTACTTATGGTGCTAGTGGCAGAAGGTTACTTGAGGTGCAGTTGCTGAGAGTGATTACTGCAACTTGCTGCCACAGTGTTGTAAATATCACACTTCATCTCTACAAGCGTGAAGGCCTCATTAATGAAAGGCCTATTTGATGAAGGTTGCTATTAATTTGGGGCGATCAACAGCAAGCCCATGTTTCAGGATATATTGCTCTGTAATTTTAGCTTTTTAGACAAAAGGTGCCGTTTGATTCACAAGTGTAGTATTTAAAGTCACTTTCTTTTCCATTTTTTATGTTTTTCTGGACAGTGCCCCCTCGAACAACAGACTCCGAGGCAATTGAATTGCCCCGACCAGTACATCCACAATATGATGGTTTGTACTGGTTCTGTTCACAATTTGAGACTAGTAAAGCCAATGGTGACTTTACCTGCCCTGGGAGACAGTAGTCAGTCCCAGGGTATGGAGTCTATGTTTGGGGGTCGCTACGACACCCCTGGGTTACTGCACGGAGGGTGCTGTGTAACCCATATATCAAAACACATGAAGCCCTATGGGGTAAAGGACCCCATAGCCCATAAAACACATACAAATTCAAAGGAACACCTCAAATCATGTCAAGAGTGGGAGGAAAAGAGTCTCACTCTTAGCAGGAGAAAAAAATAAACCACAAAAATCCAGCAAAGCTGCTGGGGGACTCACTAGGTTTGGGAAATTAACCTTTACAGAGAATTCTCCCTAACAGGAAATCCCCAGTAAAAATTAAAGAAGTTTAGCTTTAAGCTAAAACTTCTGGCACTCATCCACCTAAGCTCCACCCCTGTTGGCCATCTTCAGATTTTACTGCACGTTTCTACTGTTGGGGAGTACCTGTGCTTCGCTCCTCGAAAATAGGTAGGTGTTGGCAGTTTTTTCCTATTTTCTGAAGAAATCTTCCATCTCATCTTTATCAACCATCATGCGCTGACTACTGGCAACGGGGGCCCGTTTTCAATGAATCCACTATCAGATCTTCTACCCATGGCACTGACTTGCCTGCATCTCGACACCTGGACCATGGCTGATGCCTCGAAGAAAAATCCTCTTCAGGGCCTATGAAAGCTGCGGCCTGAACATCTTCGTCGAAGACCGGCACCTCAAGTGCCTTTGTCTTCATCCTGACCATGAAACAAATGGATGTCCCATCGGCCAAACCTTCTGGTCGAAGACAAAGAAGGATCGCCACCGGCATGCATCAAGGAAGGGGAAGACCTCTGACATAGCCTCCGAGCACAGTCATGTCTGGTCCAGGGACGGCAGGTTCCTCTGAGCATGCTCCCTCTGGTGAGAAGAGGTTGAGGTCCTTTGAGGATGCTTCCTCTGCAAATATCCAAAAGAAGGCAAAATCCTACGCTCCATCGGCATTCGCATCATCAGTCTCTGTGTTTGTGGGACCAGGTTCCCGAAAGGGTCGGTCTCCAATGGTTAGCCGCTGGCTGGTGGGTTACCTCCTTCCTTGACGAAATCGCTGACACCGTCCAAGTACAAATCGTCAAAGAGCAGATCTTCTAAGGACCCATCACCGGCTCTGCCTGATGTCAGTGACATTAGCCCTGTCGACGTCTTCCACCACGACCATCGCCCCATCGACGACCCTGTCAGCAAAGCCAGAAAAAGCACGTCTTCCTTAAGTGATTGAGTTTGTCAATGATGTCGCCTATTCCTGCTCTGCATGCTCCTGTCATAGCTGCCTTCCAGAGTGGCTTTAATCTGGTGAGAGACTTGCCTCCAGCTCTGGACTTCCACCAAGTAAGTTCTCCTCTGCACTCTGGCTCACATGGGATTCCCCCAGGAGATCACCACATATCTACACCAATCTGAGGAGGACCTGCTTCAAGTTTTTTATTCAGATCAGGAAGAGGGCTATGGTCATGAGGAATCACCGTCCCATGAGCAATACCAGCCGTTTAGCCCTCCGAGGGGCTTGATCTCAGCTCCTGCTCTGGATGCGCCACCTGCACCTGAACCTGCTCCAGCACCAAGGGACATGTCTCTGGACATCCTAACGAGCCTGCAAACGTTGCTGGCAGAAATTCAGCAGCAGCTGCCTATTGCTCTTGTGTCTGGTCCAGCCAGGAGTTCCCCAAGGCCACCTTGACATCAGCCGACTATGCCTCGTAGGGCATCTGTTACCACTCGGCCAGTGCTAGGGCCTTGCCCCCTGTGGCAGGGAAGCCAGTTCACACAGATACTTGCACAGACACCGACAACACCAGAACTCTCACAGACTACTAGGTTCTCTGAGCATAGGGTCTGCCATGGATTCACATGCAATGAATATTCCCAGTCGTCCGGATAGGAATCCTTGGTAAAAGAAAACGGTTTCACTTTCAAACTGTATTTCACCTCTAAGCCAATCACTGTCCACATCCAATGAACAGTCCTCTCCCTAAGCTCCACCCCTGGTGGCCATCTTCAGATTTCTACTGCACGCTTCTGTGCTTGGAGTCCTCACATTGCTCTCTGAGCTATTTTTGTGCATTTTTGTATTTTCTAAAGAATATTGACTACATTTGACTGATTTAGAATTATCATTTTTGGCCAAAGCACTGCTACCGGCTGCCGGCAAAGATCTTCATCCACCGCGGATCGTCCATCGAAGTTTCGAGAACGCCCGGCTTTGTACCTACTAATTGCCTTTGAACCATGTCCGAAGAGAAGGAGGGCAGGAGCCCCTTCAAACTCTGTGCAAAGGGTGGATTAAGGAACTTATCGACATAATACATTATTGTATTGCCCACATCCGGGCCACGATGAAGAGTGATGCAAGGTGTGCCTTGTTTTTTCAAAGAAAACCAGGAAAGATCGCTACAGTAGGCTGGCAGCGTGGCTCAAATCGAGCAAGGCCCCTGACTGCCTCCGGGCAGGGTCATGCATCACCCAGGACCGGCCGGTCCAAGGAGCGAACTCCCGTTGAGGAGGAGGTCGAGACCATTTGAGAACGTCCCGCCCGCGTGGGTCTAAGGTAAGGCCAAGCACTGTGATGCTAGTTCTGCTGGGTTTGCTGCTGATGCGGGCGCCGAGTCGGGCAGAGCGATATCGCCTTCACCGAGCCTGCCGACGAAATGGGTCTCTTCGAAGAGAAAGTCCATGACCCCGTCCAAACTCTGTTTATAAGCAAACAAACCAATGAGGGAGAAGTCCGGGTAGGACCTTTCAAAACGAAGACCTCTCAACCTTCCAAGTCAACCGATTCGATGCCGGCCCCGTTGATGAGGGTCTCGATGACAACATCTTCAATGTCCTCCAAGGCAGCAACAATGGCAAGGCCCTGCAACAGCATCAGCCCAGAAGCCTCTGGAGAAGGAAAGAGGAGGACAGGGCCTCCTGATGGAACGTCTGTGGGATGTAGACCCACAAACAGCTCCAGAAAATGTTTTATGCTAACTCATCCTGCATTGAAACTCCAAGGTGTGCCCCTGTTCGAGAGCATTCAGCACTCATCTGTCGGTGGTGATCTTCTTACGGTCGCTGACTAACTTTGCCAGCCACATCCCACTGGAGTGCATAAGTCCGGGCCCGACAACACAGCCAGTTTAGGCCTGCTTGGGGGTAGGAGCCCTGCCCTGTTGGCAGCGCCAACACTGTCCTCCGCTGCCGTTAGCCCGAGAGCAGCCCTTGTATGATTCACATGCAAACCCTCCCTCCTTCCCCTCTTTGGCTTTTTTTTGGTTCATACTGCCACTTTACGTGCACTACCAAATCTGAAGATGGCCACCAGGCGTGGAGTTTAGGAGGAGGAATGTCATTTGCTGGGGGTAGTATGACCCAAAGCACACTGATAAGCTATATAGGAGACGAGCAGCTTGAGTTTAAAGCTAAACTGCTTTCTTTTTACAGAGGATTCCCAACCTCACAACGGAATATTCATGAGCCTGTGAATCCATGCAAGACCCATGCCAGAGAGAAAGAGGTACAGGTAAGCAACTTGTTCCTCGCATTGCAGCAACATAGCAGATCTGAGGACTCGCATAGTATGATGATTGCTTTTTAAAATTTCTTGCCTCTCATTTGCTAAATAAAAAAAATAGACTATGGTAAATTCTCAATTTCGGGTCTCTTGATATCCCTAGGGCTAGATTTTTGATCAAACGTAGATGTAATCTTAGAGATGATTTAGTACACTCATAGCAAAATGCTACAGGTGATGTCTTATCGGGTGACAATCAAAGAGTACCAAGGTCACAAGTAAGGTTAATGGGACATTCACCATGTGGAATGTGTTCTGTTTGTGCTCACACAAGCCATAGTCAGGTGATCAATCTATGGTGGCATACATCGTGGTGGCTCCAGAAGACTTTTACACATTGCAATAAAAGAAATGATTTATTTGATCACATACCTATGCAGACTCTATGTGGCAATGGCCAACCAATCAGTAAAGAAAAGAATGATTGAGCACAAGTGTAACACATCAATAGTGTAATATTTCCTTATCATGGAGGAGAAATTATAAGTTCGTCACTGTAGTGACTAACGTACTCTTAGTCCTTAGTCCCCTTTCCTCAATACTGCATGGGCGTCCCTTCCAAGGGACGGGAGACAGAACCTTTTTCACCAGAAAAAACCTTCCGCTTTAATTTTAGAGGCAGCCCTGGGAGCATGCGCTCCCCTGACTCCGCCCTCCGGCGCCACATCTCAGTCCCCATAGACGCGTTTACAATATTTTAACATTGCCTAATGACACCAGTTTTATTAGGGGGAAGGATGGTGGAATGTATGGAGGAAAGAGGAATAAGAGTACGTTAGTCACTACAGTGAGTAACTTATAATTACTCTTACGTCCTGTCCCCTTTCTTCCATACTGCATGGGGCGATTACAACTGAGCGTAGCCCTAGGGTGGAGAGGAAACCCTCCTTAAGCAAATAGGTTTCTTAGAACTGCCTGTCCGAAAGCCGCATCTGATCTAGAGCCGAAGTCCAAACAGTAATGGTTACAGAAATCCAAAGGGGTAGCCCAGGTGGCCGTCTTGCCGTTTGAATGCAATGGCTGTGGCCTTGGCTCTGACCGCATGGCCGTGCATGTTAGCTGGAAGTGGCTTGTGCTGCCCCTCATAGGCCTCCTTCATGGCCGAGACCATCCACCATGCTATAGAGGCCTTCGATGCCTGATACCCGGCCTTGACCCCCTGAAGGTGACAAACATTACATCTAACTTGCGGAATCCCTTGGTCCTGTCTAAAAAGAATTTCAGAGCACGTCTGACATCCAGACAGTACAGAACCCTTTGAGCCACGTCCTTAGGCTCTGCAAAGAACGTAGGTAGGACTATTTCCTCGTTTTGATGGGAAGCAAAGGGTACCTTTGGTAGGAACGCTGGGTGTGTCCGCAGGACTACCTCATCCTTGTGAATAGTACTATATGGCTCTGAAGCCACCAGAGCCTGGATCTCGCTGACTCTGTGAGCCGAGGTGAGGCCCACTAGCAGGGCTGTCTTAATGGTGACCAGCCTGATGTCCGTGGACACCATTGGCTCGAATGGCTTGTGCACCAAGGCTCCCAGCACTACATTGAGGTCCCACAAGGGGTGTGGTTTTTTTATGGGCGGGTAAATTCTGGTGAGGCCCGTCAAATGCCTCGTGACTATCGGGTTGGAAGAGAAGACCTTCTCTGAGTTTCTATATGCCCATATGGCTGCCAATGTGCGGCATGAGTCCACCTGCACGCCCGAGTGTGCAGGATGAGCCAAGAACGAGAGCACATCGTCCAATGTGCCCGTAAGGGGGTCGATTGCCCAGTGACAGAACCTAGTCCACTTACTCTTGTACTGGCTCCTGGTAGCCTTGCTCCTCACACCCTGAATGATTTCTAAGTTAGCCTGCGAGAGGCTGAGGTGCCTTAGCGTGACCTGCTTAGGAACCAAGCTGCGAGGGCTAATTTCTGTGGTGCGGGATGGATGACCCTGCCCCCCTGCTGCGCCAGAAGATGTGCTGGGCCTGTCGGAAGGTGGATGTGTGGCCTGTCGGAGAAGCCGAGCAGCTCCGAAAACCATGGTCTCGCCGGCCACCATGCAGCTATCCAAATGATGCTGAGGTGACAAGATTCGTTTATCTTAAAGATCACCCTGTGGACCAGTGGTGGTGATGGAAAGGCATATGCTGTCATACCGTTCCACTGAATCTGAAATGCATCGCCCAGGAAGCCTGGGCCCTGCCAGGACGCAAACTGCTGGCACTTCTTGTCATCCCACAAGGCAAAAAGATCCACCCGAGGATTCCCCCATCTGCGGAAGATCTCCCGCAGCACCTGGTCGTTAAATTGCCACTCGTAATTGTCTGCTCCCAGCCTGCTGAGCCTGTCCGCATCAAAGTTGGACTCCCCCCGGAAAGTGGACAGCCGTGAGGTAGATGTTCTTCTGCAGGCCCCATTCCCACGTGCTGATGGCTAGTCTGCACAGTGGAGGGGATCTGGTACCCCCTGCTTGTTGACATAGTACATGCTGGTGGAGTTGTCTCTGTCTGATGAACACAACCTTGCCCCCAATGACTGGAAGGAAAGCTTTGAGTGCTAGCCAATTGGCCTTCCGTTCCAGCCAGTTGATATGAGACTCCTGCTCTTGCCGGGTCCAGGCTCCATGGACGCTGTGGCTGTCCAAAGTGGCCCCCAGCCGTCGAGAGAGGAGTCAGTAGTGATGGTGACCTGCAGGGCTAGCTGCCGGAAGGGCTTGCCCGTCCTCAGGTTGCAGTCCCTGGATCACCATGTTCTGAGTGTAGAGAAGGAGGAACGTTGACCAGCTCCGCTTGGGAGGCCAGCTCCTGATTACATGATGCTGCGAAGTGTAGCTGTACGATTCTCATCCTGAGTCTCGTGTGGGGGATGACCAATAAGTGTTGGTACCACCAGGCCGATTTCACTTTTCAGTTGAGGAAGCAAGACGTGGCACACTTTATGGCTTTGATCTTGTTCTCAGACGGGAAAACTCTTGGAGCATGTGTCTGAGATGAGGCCCTGAAAAGTCAGTCTCTGCGTAGGTTGCAGCTGAGACTTCTTGAGGTTGAGCGAACATCCCAGGTCGTGGAGTGCGCTCATAAGAGCGGAGGAAGTATGGTGCTTCGCCTCCGGTGATGTCACCTTGATGAACCAATCATCGAGGTACGAGTAGATGTGGTGGCCCTGGGCCCTGAGATGGCCGACACTGCATTCATGAGTCTAGTAAACACCCTGGGAGCCGAACTGAGGCTGAAAGGTAGCACCTTGTATTGGAAGTGGCAGCCCATGATCCTGAACCATAGAAGGGAGCGATGCGGCTGTGCCAAATCGGGACGTGAAGATAAGCGTCCTCAAGATCCAGGGAGCACATCCAGTCCCCCTTGCACAATGTCTCCACTATGAGTGCTGGCGTAACCATCCTGAATTTTTGAAGAGGGAGGGAGAGGTTGAGGGAGGAAAGGTCCAACACAACTCCCAGGCCAACCTGGTTCTTCTGTATGTTGAAAATCCTGGAATAGAAGCCCAATACTAGCTGGGAGGCTGGGACTTCTTCCACTGCCTGGCTCTTGACAAGCAATCGAATCTCCGCCAATAGAGTTGCTGTTGCAATCTGTGGGAGTGGAAGGGAGGAGGGAGGAGAGGAAGGGATTGGTAGGCCGTACCCCGTGCATACTACAGAAAGTTTCCAGAGGTCTGCGAAATTCTGATGCGAGAACTGTGCCTGTAGGGCAAGCCTGACCCCCACAGGAGACAAGTGGACACCGAGGAGCGCATCATGCTTTCTTTCCCTCTGAGGCTGTTGTGGAGGAGGGGTCTTTTGTTGTTTGCGCTGGTGTTGACTCAGCGAATGGTCCGGCTGCCTGGACCTCCGCTCTTGGAAGCCGTAGTACCCTCCAAACATCCACCCCTTATCAGAGCGTTGATGTGACTGGGTGTACGCCTTGGGAGTGGCCTTCGTAAGGATAGGTAGAGACTTTGTAGTTTGCAAACTGTTTTTTTCTTTTTATCTAGCTCCTTGGTGGTGGAGTGAAAGATGTCACCACCCTCAAATGGAAGGTCCAATATGCGTCGCTGGACGTCCGGATTAAACTTAGTAGCCCGGAGCCAGGCCATACTTCTCATGTCTTTGGCGATGCATATGGCCCGGCCAGAGGTGTCAATGTGGCCCACAGTGGATTCCATGATGTCCTGCGGCACCATTTTAGCCTTTGCCAGTCCCGCCTTGAAGCGTGACTGGCTCTGTACCGGATGTTCTTGAAGGAAGTCTGCAATTTCCTGCCAATATCTCTGCTTAACGGCTGCCAGCATGGCATCTAGGTTGGCCTGACAAAGATGCAGAGGCGCGTTGGAATATAGCTTCTTCCCGTAGGCCTCCAAGATCTTCTCCTCCTTGCCTAGCAACACAGAGGACGAGGTGGCTGAGGACGACTGAGGCTTTGAGTAGAGTGACGCTGCAGCAATCAACAAAGAGTTTGGTTGAGGGTGGGCCAACAGCAAGAGTGTATCCCCCTCCAATTGCCTGTACTTGGCGTCCAAGCGTCGATTGACCGGCTGGACCAAGTGCGTTTTGAGGCACCCCTTTTTAGCCAAGGTGGCAACGTCCTTTTGCATCGGTACCCCTGTTTTAGCCGAGGGGCGTAGAGTGAGGACCTCTGCGAGCACCCCTTCTGCTGGTTGTTGGATTTCAGGCTGAGGAAGGCCCAGGTACTCTGCCAACCCTGCAAGTTGTTCGCGGAAGGCTTTGGCTGACGATGGTGTGTCGGGGTCTTCTTCCTCGTCTGTGGCCACCTGGGCGTCCGGCACGGGAGGAGGAGTGCTGGGTGCCGAGGGCTGAGGTGTGGAGACCAGTGCCGGAGAATGTTATGGAACCGCCTGAGCTGTGGGAGACAGGGGAGCCGGAATCGAAGGAACCGGCGCAGACAGTGGTGGTTGCAACAGGGCCAGCGGCACTGGAGCCATAAGAGGAATGACTTTGGGCGCGGGCAGCAGGCTGTAGGGGAGCATTTTCCTGATAGCATCCCTGAGGATGGTCCCCATCTGAGAAGATCTCACGAGTGTGAGGAACTTTTCAAAGAACCTTTCCCCGCAGGCCGGTGGGGTGGCAGGTGGTATTGATGGGATTTCTGGTGGCTGCCGGGGCCAGTGCATATTCTGTCTCGTTGGTTGCAGCGGGAACCTGCCCTGCGCTGCTGATGGATAAGCTATTGGCCACGTACCTAATTAACAAGTTACAAGGTGGGACTGGGGTTAACCTGCCCTGCACCGTTGCTCGGGGAAGTATCGGAAGAGCAGCCATCTTGTTTGACATGTTGGCCATCTTGTTGAGCTGCATGCCACGTGCTGAAGTCGTGGTGCTTGGCTCACTGGGCCCAGCCTCCTTCAGGACTCTTGACGGTGGAGCATAATACCTGCCATGCACCTCAGGCCGAGGCCTGGTTGGCGTGTGACCCTCGGCAAAGTCGCCGGTGTTGCTGCATGTAGGCACCCCCTTGGCCATGTTGTCGGTAAAAGGGCATAGCCCCTCTGGTGTACACCCGGTAAAAGAACCTTACGGTTCCTCAGCACTGCCTTCGGGAGGATATACGGACCCCTAGGCCTGGCAGACGGTAGCTTAATTAGCCTTGGTGCTCATGCCGGTATGAGAACCTCAGAGGTTCCTCCCGCTCTGGCGTTTCCTTGGGAAGGTGTCGCCCTTGCGGGGTGCGCTGGAAAAGAGCGGCCCTACCTTGGGCCTTGATCGATGCTTGATGAAGTCCTTCGGGTCCTCTGGAGGTGACCTCTCGAAGAGCTCCCTCCACCTAGCCAGTCTGTTCTTCAGGGCACGCGCGGTGGGTGCTTCACACACGGTAAAGCCTTCCCATCCATGGTCTGGGTCAAGGTAGCGTGGCAAAGTGCATGGGGATCTGATGTAGGGAAGAGCCCCTTGCAGGCTAGACACCTGCTGAAGCCCACTGAAGTCGACATGTGCCGGGGAGGAGCATGGCACCAGAGGACCGAGTACCTGATTGATAAAAGAAGGCAAAAAGACAGAAGGAAGTATGCAGGGATGAGCGCGTGATATTACATGGCCGAAGCCAAACCCAGGAGCGCTGGTGAAATCGGCCGGTTCCTATCGACGCGGAAAATGCGACTGAGGGGTGGCACCAGTTGGCAGAGTCAGGGTAGCGCATGCACCCAGATCGGTACCCCTGTGTGCCTCTAAATTTAAAGGGGAACAAGGTTGTTTCTGGTGAAAAAAGTTCTGTCTCCCATCCCTAGTAAGGGACGTCCATGCAGTATAAGAGTACAGAAAATCACTTGAAGGCAGAGACAAACTCACTTTTGTTCTGTCATGAACAATATTGGATCTTGCGATTTGAGACAGAAAAAAGGACCCGAATTAAAAATACAACCTGCTAGGGAAAAATGCCTAAGACAGCTCTTGCAAGCATAACAAGTATTTTATTCCTAAATAATAGGAATGCACCAGCAAAGATCTCTACTGCTTCTGAAAGTTCTGCCAAAATTTGTATGAGCAGCACATTAAGAAGATGCATAGCATCATCAGTGACATCATTGCATACAGTAGAAACATGCGCAGATGGTTGGTGAGACCGTATACATAGGCTGCCTGCTCCTAGAGGGATGCCAGGTCATTGGTCGCAGCCCCTTCTGTCCATCATCTTCTAACGGGGGTGATGCTGAATTTGTCATTGGTCACAAGGTTGTTACTAATTGGCCTTCATGTACAAAGTAAACCATACATCTCAATCTATGTAGCATTGCAGCTGGTACGAGAAGACGAGCCCACTGGAAAAAAACGAGGTCATAACTCGCATTATTCACTCGATTCCAACTTATAACTTAGAATTGGGACTGTTGGGTGGGTTGGAGGCCTGTGGAATTGTATCTTACGGAGACAATGAGCCCATCTCCTGTGGCCTTGCAGGGCACATTCTTGCCAGGGCACGAAGGCTGCCAACTTTTAAGACAATGAACTGTTTATGGATCTCTTCATCACTGCCTGGGATACAAACTATTCCTTTCCTCGTGTTCACAGCCTGTGATTCTTGCTGCTGCTCTGCATTTAGGCCTTACATTTCAATATGGCTGCTAATATCTAAGCTGGCGTTCAACTCTGCATCTGCAAAGTATGCAGTAATGTAATCGCATGAAGGACTTTAAGAGCACCCCCCTGGTGTCTTACATTACATCTCACGGTCTTTGGTTTATCCTATACCGCTTGGAGGTGTCGGATGGATGTCTCTCCTTCACAACTCCCCCTTTAAGTCTACATTAATGAACTCCCCACTACGTCAGTCATTATTTGTTCCTCCCCAATATTCCTCTAACTTTTCAGCTTGTGAGTAAGGTAGTGATCACTCTTTTGGAACCAATGCTCTAAATATGTGCCACAATCTCTGGCCAGAATGGCCATACTCCTCACGAATGCAGGATATATATATATATATATATATATATGTCTTGATATGGGCCAAATCGTCCTCAGGACCAGCCCTCGGGAGCAATAATTACCCAATTCAGCCCAAAATACAGGTTCTATTGTGCTGAGCAGTGATCTCATGCTAGTGACAAATGACACCTTCAATAAGTTTTAGTATTTATTCTAAACAGTGAATTTCATATACATTTGGCATTCAAGTTAGAGAAGATTACAAAAGCACAAAACTTAGAGAAATGAAAAATATAGAGAAACATAGAACTTAGAGAAACATAGAGAAACACAGTCTTACGCCCCTTCAATCAGCACTGGGAGACCCTGGCCCTCATAAGCTAGCTGTAACAAGCCCCGCTCAGAGGACAGCGCTGCAGGATGCCGTCAAGAGCTCCAATTCCGGGCACTTGATCTGGCTCGAACCAAGTCCACAGGACGATCTCCCACCCGAGTCATGTGAGCATGGATATTTTATAATCTCGTGCTGCACGTCCATGACGCACAGTTCCAGAACTTTCCCTGTGCAAAATATAGGCTGGCTCATGGAAAAAACCCAACTCTGTTAATTTCCACTGCTCCTTCTTCTGAGCCCCTCCCTGGCTCCCTGGAGCCCATCTGCCAAAGCTCAGGAATGTCTTATCAGTGCCTTCCCAGAGAAAAGGAGATTAGCTTGGGGCCATGCAGGGCTACCGTTAGTGAGGCAGAATATTCTAAGGGAAGCAGGGATGTATTAACCCCATCTGCAAGCTCTAAAAGGCATGCACTCATAGCTTAGTGTTTATAGCGCTTAAGACTGGCTATCTAAGCGCTATATAGGTGCCATAATGTTCCAAACACTCCAAAAATACCTATTAGCTACAGAGCTAGGGCCCTCTCCCTGCCTGTCTATCAACAATGCATAATGTGACCTATCACTCATACTAGGCCTGCATATTCCTTGTAGCTCACTACTGCATAATGGAAGTGCTACAACAGACTACTGTCAGCATTTTGGCACATACTTTGAATACACTATTGGCTTTCAGCGGCTAATGCTGTCATCTAAAGCCCTGATTGGCAAGGTTGCAATTTTGTGTATCACTACAATATATATATATATATATATTCCCCCCCCCATCACCTGCTAAATCAACCCAATGCTCTGTATAATACTCTGGGTCAGGTGGGGTGTAGTTGTATTGCCGGGGGGTGCAAGGGCTGCTCTATCACAACCAATGCGTGATTTGTTTGCGTCATCTGTTTGAGCAGCACTGTCTTTTGTACTGCAAGGTGCACTCAATACCCCAATTGAAACAATCATCATGCCACTGTTAGGTGCTGCTTTGACATATTATCATAGTCCGAGCTGGCAAGTGCATAAAAGCAACAGCACGAACACTATCACTAGATTCACGATCCCCTCCCCCATCCAGGATGGTGCCCAGGAGAAAACAGGAGAAAAGGTCATCGAACCAGTCATCCTTTTGTATGTCGGCTTCAGTTTGCATTTGTGATCTGAGGGTGTGCTCCTATTATTTGTGTCAGGGACCAGTTCTCTGTGTTTGGGGTCACAAATGTGCAGCAGAAATCACCAATCTTGTGTCAAACCCCTCCTTCCATCTCCGTAAGCGGGTCGAGGACATGTCAGATTTGGAGGGTCATTAGTCTTATTGCACGTATCTCAACCTTGATTGCGTTGAGGTCTTGTTCCATGTCTTTCGCCAGCAGTATGATCTCTCAACGCACAATTTGCAACCACTTGGTGTTTGCAGCTGTCTGAACCCCAGGTAGTCATAGTGATGCATAAAAAGTCTCTTCTTTGCTGAACAGTCTATATGCATTGGGTATTTCCTTGAGCAGTTCAGATGAGTCTTGAGACAGGTATTTCGATCTTCTTTTTTCTGCGCACCTTCTCGCTCTTTTCTTTTACAGGTAAGATGCAAAAAATGGGGGGCTGCAACAGGCTTCTGGTAGGTCCCCCTATTTCTGGACATAGGGTTAGGGCAGACAAGTTGTTTGATCCCACTGCTAGGTGGTCTTTGGGGATCATGAGATGTACCCAGTGAGCCGTAGCCCCTCCATGATGGTGGGAGGTGCAAGAATGCCTGCTGTCCACACACCCAGTAGTAGTCCATTACTGCAGCTGTGCCTTTTTTGCTGTCTGGAATGAGCAAGGTTTTATTGCATCGTTGATTGGCTCATACAAAAACCGTTTCTTCACTGTAAAAACATAGTTCGTAAGTCTTTCTTTTGCACTTACACGTTGCTTTGGTCCATGCCAATTTTGCGATTATTTTATTTATTTATTTATTTATTCCGGTCCAGAATGGTGCACATGATCTATTCACTCAGGCCAATACTTCATCTCTGAACCCCACTACCCCTCCTGCCATGCAGCTCATGGATGATTCTTGCCACTTGCTCACCACGTACTTTACTCCTTGCAATTTCAGATATGGTGTCTTCAAATACTGGATATTTTTAGGGTTTTGGGTGCATTGCAGTTGATCAGGGTCCATAACCTCTAGTTGCACACTCTGTGTCTGGAAGGTGCCTCGCAGCCTACACAGTGCCAGATGAACTAGGCATTGAGCCTCTAAAATTGGTCATTCTTGTGGTATTAAGAACTAGGGGGCTCCCGATGCGCGTTATCAATGAACACGCATAACAACTACCATTCACCCACCTCCTTCCCATCAATCTCATGTCTGCGTACCAACTGTTTGAGAGTTCTGGATGGTGCACATCTTTTATTGCATCGAAACCAAGTCCATGGTACTCATACTTGGGCTGTTTAAGTTGCCTCTTCCCCCCATGTAGAAAATTGTTACATATATTATTAAAAAACAAATCTGGTGCAATTAAAACGTGTATTGATAAAAGAATTGGGTTAATTGCTAGTATTGACAGTGTTACTTTCGACCTGTACACTGATTACATTGATATGGGGATCCGTGGCCACAGTGTTGTGTTTTACAGAAAATAAGGACCCATTTAGGTCTGTACACTGGGTGATATTTACATAGTTAATAGAATTGTTAATAGTAGCCTCTGTATTTACAGTCCAAGCAATATAATGCATAGCACATAAATATTAATAGGAAAACTTTGACAAAGTACCATACACGTTACCTTTCTTATTATAGATGGAATGATCAGAACTAATTGGGCCCATTGCAAAAAATATCTGAAAAGAAATGTGTTTAAAACAAGAGAGAGAGATACCAACATAGAGAGAGCAAGACAGAGACAGCGAGGGATAGATCGATCTAGAAGGAAAAAAGAGAAAATAATGTGGGAGAGTGTGAGTGTCACAGCTTTGTGTCGGATACTTGAGGGGATATTGGAGTATATTTACACATGTAAAAGGGGCATATGGGCAGAAGTCTGAGAGGGAGTGGGGCTAAGGGTGACTGGGTTGTGGAACACTTCACTGTGTTAATGCGTGCTAGCGATATTTGGGTGCTTTGCGAACATCAAATGTACCCAATAACGTAGCCCCTTAACAGCAAGGTCAGTGGCATATATTACTTGGAAAGGGTAGTTATATCTGGGCTCACTCCACCGGCGCAAAACATTTTTAACAAAGAACCAATTTTCAGGGAACAACTGCAGAGGTGGTGACGTTGCTGGCATGTCCGTTGCAGCGATGGTTGCTTCCTCAGTCTGGGGATGTGCAATATGTTGGGGGAGACCTTTTATGGCTTTGTAAGGGCGGACATATAGTTGTGAAATTCCTCCACCAAAATGGTGCAGCCCTGTGAGCGTCTGATGCTCGTCTAACAAGAGAGAGTGGTTTGTGCATGCAGTGTCCCGTTCCCCACCTCTTGAGGTGATAAGTGGTGATCCTTGCAGGGCTGTGCGCATGAACTGAATAACGCAAGTAGTAAACAGTCCGCCCAATTTTTCTTTAATGTGCTGTTCAACTTTGGCAGTTTGCTTTTCAATAGGCCATTGATCCATTATACAGCCCTGTTGGCCTAGGGACGGTAAATGGTGCACATCTGATGCTTGAGGCCCAGTAATGCCGGAATCTCTTTAAAGAGTTCATTAGAGACATGTGTGCTGTTATCTGATCTGACTACATCGCGCACACCCCATTGAGGAAAAACCTCACGCACTAGAACGTTGGTGGCACACTTAGTATCCGTGTGTGCACAAGGTCCCGCCTCCACCCATCGTGAGAAGGGCCACACGACCACAATAAGGTAACGCGATCCATTGCATCTTTCACTCATGTCCACATAATCAATGTGCAGTTTGTGGAACGGCCCAGTAGGGTGGGGCAAGGTACCTCTGATAGTTCTCAATGTAAGCCCTGTGTTGTAAATTAGACAAGTAGTGCAATGCACAGCCATTTTAGTTACATTTTCCTGTAGGTTGGGGACAAACCAGTCCTCCTGTATGTCTGCTGTGATGTGCCGTTTGGAAATGTGTGATGGATGGTGTAACTGGTTGAATGGGACCACTAGTAGCTCATGTGGCATAACCCTTTCCTGTATATCTCTTTCCGCCAAAACAGACTGTTTAATCCCCTTTTCACCCAAAGCTCCTACTCTTCTTGTGATGCTCGTTCCTCTAACTCAATTAACTGTGCGATTGGTAATGCATTATATAGTGTTGGCGATTGTTCACTGTTTTGTGTCAACACGGGATACTCCCGAGACCTATGGCCCTGGAAGATATGCTGCGATTTTCGCTATCACATCTGCATTAGCATTACAGAGTGAGATCCTGTCTGGTGTTGGTATGGGTGCAGCATTTTACGACAGCCATTACAGATGGTTGGGATAGTGCGTAAATAAGTTTGTCTAATAATGTGGCATGTTGAATTGGAGACCCATCAGCTCTCCTGAATCCTCTCCTCTTCCACCGTGCAAGGCCTGCATGCACTGGTAGTAACATATGCAGAGCCTGAATAGATGGCCACGTGGCACCTGCGGGACGCTTATAGCGTTTCAATAAGCGCTCTGAGATTGGCTGCTTGTGTCGAAAAATGCAGTGGTAATCTCTTCTGTACAAGTGTCTCATACTTCACATCCACCAGATGAACCACTGCTGCGCCAGTGTGCTGTAAGCCAGTTTTCTGTACAATCCTGGCTGACCCGTCAATGAAGAGGACCACCACCCTCGAGCGGCTCATCGTACGCCTTTGGAATATCATCTTCCTCTCCCTCAAAAGTCGCACAGTCATGGTTGGCCAAGTCTTTGTCAGAGCACATTTGTGTCAAAAAGGTGACAGGGTTGATGGTTTTGCATCGTGCTAAGTGGATGTTTGGGCTTGATAGAATAACCTCGTATGCAGATGCTCACTGCATGGTCAGTGTGGATTTAGAATGCTCTAAAATGGCAAAAACCACATGCTCGACCTACAACGCTGCAGAGCTACCCATAACGATAGTGGAGCTCTTCTCAACAGCAAACACAGCAGCAGCAAGTTTTTGTACACACGCAAACGGCCCCAACATCACTGGATCTAGCATACAACTGTAATAGGCCAATGGCTTGTGGCCCGAAGTGCTCTTCTGTGTGAGCACCACAGTCCTCAGTTGCCTGTTGGAGTGGGAGAATAAATAGAAGTCTTAGGAGTAGTCTGGAATTGCCAGCACTAGTGCGGCAGTATGACCTCCTTGAGGACATTGATATTAGTGATCATGTCCTCCGCCCATACTATTTTGTTATCTTTCTGTGCTTCCTTGAGGCCCTGTAAAAGAGGCCTGGTGTATGCTTCAAAGGCAAGTATCCATGCCCTACAGTTGTTACATAGCCCCAAGAACATTTGCATTTCCTTCACTGTCTTGGGCTGCTGGGTGACACGCACAGAGGCAGTGTGATCAGGAATTATTCTTTTGCCATTTACAGAGATCAATTGACCCAAATAGAGTACTGCCTGGAGTCAGTAATGTAATGTAGCCTTATCAACCTTGTATCCCTTGCGTGCCAAGAGTTGTAGGGGTGATATAGAATTCTGCATTGGTGTTGGCTGACACTGCATACCAGCAAATCAACCTATTTAATGATGGTACTAGGCACTGAATATTGCCTAGATCAGTATGTAGTATTCTGTTGAAAATGCTATGGGGATTCGCAGTACCCTTGAGGCAGTCTTGTGTGTTCAAAGTGCATCCCCCCATGTGTAAACGTGGTGAGCTATTGAGTCGGGGTGCAAGGGAACAGAAAGGAAGGCATTCTTATGATCTACCACAGTAAAGTGGGTTACCTCTTTAGGGATGCTGCAAAGTATTGTCACAGGTTTCGGGACCTCTGGAAATTCTGCCTTTACAATGTTATTAAGAGGGCGAAAATCCTGAATCATTCTCCAGCTCCCCCCTTTGCCTTCTTATCAGGTATATAGCCATCTTGCATGGGGGGATAGATGGTACAATTATCCCCTGATTTAGTACGGCAACAATAGTGTCCCATATCCCCTCCTCTGCCTCACTTGATAGAGGATACTGCCTCACCCGGGGCAACACAGCACCTGGTTTGAGTGTTTTTCGAACTGGGGTCACTCCTTGTAAGCGCCTTACATCATGGGCATTGGTCCAGAGCCTCTCGGGGACCTGCTATATGTCTGTCTCAGTGAAGGCTGGTGGGGCTACGAGAGCCATCAGAGGACAAAACACCTTTTGATACTAGCAGCATGATGTCACAAGGAATAGAAATCGCTAGCACAATCTCACCATCATCTGGTCGATCCTCTATCAATTCTGCATCAGTCACTTCTCTGAGAGGCATTGTAGGGTCACTAGACAACACTGTGCGCCACTCGCACCCCCTCTGTGTCGGCCCCAACTACAACAATCCTCTTGGCTGACACCACCAGACCATGTAAATCTAGGGACAGTATTGTTCCTGCCACTAGTTCAGGGTTTACCACGGGCTGGAAAAATAAGCCAGAAGGCACTCGCCAACAGGCCTTACCAATTTGGGGCACCGCCTCGAGAAGCACTTTTATGCCACAGACAAACATTTCCGGGTCCATGGGAATACCGTGAGCCATTGCCTCTCCTCCCCTTGCATGTATTATAATAATTTCTCTTATTGTACACATGCCAGGGGTGGCAAGCACACTATTCCTCGGTCTGTGAGGAAGATAGTCATATTCAATTTGCTTAACAGGTCTCGCCCAAACAAATTTATTGAAGAACTCTCAGAACACAACAGGGGTGAACGTTCCACTTTTCCTCCTTTTTAAATGTTTACTACTTTTGTGTAGGGAACCGTGGCGACAGCCCCAGAGAAGCCCTTCGTGTCAAGAGTTTCACCCGATGGTGGGAAGTTTTCCTCACTGATGTATGATTTAGTGGCACCTGTGTCAATCATAATGAATTTCTTGTTGCGTATCTCAGCACCCACCAAGAGTTCCTCATCAGGGTAGACTGTCTTGGACAGGACTGGGCACGCAGAAGCTCTCTGTGGGCTGTCCTATTCAGGGTATGTGTTGATGCCAGTTAACGTGAAAGGGTTATTCCCCACCATACTCACTCCCAGGTAGTGTACGACAGTGCCGTTCGGCACTGTATTGTTCGTTGGCAGGTTACTTCCGACATGATGATGTGCTGGGGCATAAATGGTTGTCACTTGAGGATTCTGTACTTGCGCACCTGGGGATTGTGGTGGCAGTTGAGTGTAGGCCTGATGTGCCTCATAGGGTATGGAGGTTGGCCTTGGGAGTTGTGTCTGTAATTGGGGCTATATTGGCTATATCTCACCCTCTGCCTGCTCCTACACTGTCTTGCAAAATGCCCCTACTTCTCACAGCTACAACATTGTGAGGGTCCTATACCCTACCCCCCAAGGCCCCATAACCCCAAATCCCCTCTTCCCCCTCAGAATCTGCCCTTCCCACGTTGCTGACCTCCTTGTTTCCACTCTGGGTAGGGGTACTGAAATCCACCTCCCCATTGTCCTTGACCTCCTCCTGGCCAAAATGCCACTATTGTCACATCTGGAGGTGCCGGTGTCTGCTCCGTTGCCTCAGTTTGCGCATTTGGTGGCACCTCCCCTTCAACTTCTATGTTAGCTAGCTTTTTCTGTACTAGTTTTGCTTCCTCGGCCTGCAGCCTTTGAGCCATTTCCTCTTCTCACTCCTTTATTCCCTTACAATGGTGTATAATTATAGTTTGAATCCCGACCCACCCTTTTGCCTCAATGCCCACTATTTTGTTGAGCATCTTCTGAACTTCCTTGGGTAAACCCCTTTTAATAAGGAAATAAAAAAGAAAACTGACTGTCCCACTTGTCCCCCGACTCTGTGCACCACATCTCCTGAGCCTTAATGTATTTTCGCTGGGTCTTCATTGTCCCCCATGGTATACTATATAATCCACTGCAGGTCTGGCATGTCCGGGTACGTTCTCTGCAGCGTGTCCCTCTCCTGTGCTCCGATATTGTTAAAGAGCGCGCATCATGTGCATCATCGTCTAACTTTACTCTCGGATACCCTGCTTTAACCCACAAGTCTCCAGCCTGATCACCCAAAATCGCAACAATTAGGTTTTTTATATCCCCCATGGCCAAGGGAATCCCAGGCAAACGCATTAATCCACTTCCCAGCTCTGCCAGTAATGGGCGGGTGCGGCTTAATCAAGTTATTCTTATTCATTTGCGCCCAGGGCACATAGGCGTCCTTCCTAAATCTTTATGCAACAATGGCCTCTGGGTGCCTGTACTCCAATCGTACTTGCGTCCAACGCTTCCCTTTTTCCTTGCTACTGCCACCCGGCCAAACTGATTTCTTAACTGTGGTCCCCACAAGCTCTCCACCTGTGGCGTGACCTCCAGTCCAGCGCCTGCTATGCATCCCCTTCATCATCCTCAATCTCGTCCACGGAATCCCATTCATCTTCCCTTAGCTCTCGATCTGCATCCCTGTCAGGCTACACTGTCCTATATCCTGTGCTCTCCGTTCGCCTGGACCCACCACCCTCCTCTCAATGTGCACATCCTTTATAGCTGTACTATCTAACCTGAACAAAATGTTTCCTGCCCTCCATACATCCGACCCACTCCGCTTCTTTCCTCCCCCTTCCTGCATCGCCCTCAGTTGGGCCAATCCTACCAGTGTAGCCTCCAGTGCCTCTAATTACTTCTGAACCTTATCCTGGGTGGGGATAACACACAGTGTTGATCTGTAGGGAGGTGGGGCAGAAGCCGGGGTTGGCACAAATGTCGGGTTTGTGTACTCCTTGGCTGGGTATGTGGTAAGTGGGTAAGGTCCTGTATCTGAGGGTGCAACCCAGTTCTCCTGTGTTATTATGGGCACTGCATCAAGGGCAACCCCTTCGGTATTATGTATCCCCCACCTCCATCAAGGACCACCACATCCTCCATCATCTTCCACAGGTCTAATATCTCCTTCCTTTTCTGAAGTTGTTTACCTTTATATTTAGCAGCTAAGAACTTGCTCATGTGCTCCAATATCCCTCTATTGTGGGTGCCCTGCTCTGACCAGGAGCAGGGCATCCCTCCTTGTGTCTCTACCACCCATTGTTTGTGATACATCTGTACCTTGTCTCTGTACAGTGGTAATGCACTGTACTACTCCTACGTCCCATCGCCTTTCCTCCATACTGTATGGGCGTTCCTCGCTAGGAGCGGGAGACAGAACCTTTTTCGCCCTTTAAATTTAGATGGCCTGGGAGCATGCTCTCACCTGACTCTGCCCACCGGCGTCACTCCTCAGTCCTCTTTTCTGCATCGACGGGAACAGACCGTTTTCATCAGCACTCCTGGGTTAGACCTCCGACCTTGTAATTCCATGCGCTCTTCCCCAGAGAAGTATTCTTGTCTTCTTTTATCTTTTTTAATGTTAGGTACTGCTCTGTCCTCTGGCGCCACGCTCCTCCCCGGCCCATGTAGACAGCGGCAGGCTTCTGCAGGTGTCCAACCTGCGAGGGTCCCTTCCCAACATCCGACCCCTACGCCCTCTGCCTCCAGTGCCTTGGCCCAGACAACGGCTGGTATGGCTGTACCGCATGCAATGCCCTGACTCCATGCATGTGCTCAAGAATCCACTAGCCAGGTCGACGCCATGTTGGCGGCTGTCAACCAGAAGCTGTGGCGGGAAATTGCCAATTTCCTCCCTGATCTCCCCACAAACTGCCAGGCTCGCTTCAAGGCTGGTCTTGCAGAGGCCAAAATCGTGGCACAAGACATAATGGAGTCCACGGTGCCCCATTTCAATCCAGATGTGCAGGAACACATACTAGACCTGCCCTTCAAGGGAGGTGGCCCGTTCCATTCAACAACGGATGAGTAACTTGATAAGAAAAGGAATAGCTCACAGACAGTGAAATCTTTATCTATCCTCACTTAGTCTGCACCCAAGACTTACAGCCAGACGCACAAGCACTCAGGCAGGTGCAAGCAGCACAAAGCAGCTAACAAGGGTTTTTTTCAGTCGCCCAACTGAGCCCCAGCCTCAGAGGGGAAGTTGTGACAGGCCCATCCGAATCCTCAAGTCTTCAGTGGCCGGCAGGCTTGCCCTTCATGTACACTGCTGGCAGACAAAGTTTACGGACTCCTGGATCCTCTTGGTAGTATCCACAGGCTTTTGGCTCTCTGTTCCTCCTTCTGATCCTTCCTTCCTTCCCCTCCCATCCCTTCCGCTCCTGCAGATTGGTACAGCAACTCTGTTGCAGAAATCCACTCTAGTAGTGTGCCATGCAGTGGGGCCTGGGCTTCTATTCACACATTTTTGCCATGCACAAAAAGAACCAGGCTGGCCTGAGAGGCGTTAGACCTTTCAACCTTTCCCTTTCCCTCCAAATGTTCAAGATGGGTAACCCAGCCTTCATAGTGGAGACACTGTGCGTGGGAGACTGGATGTGCTCCCTGGATCTGAAGGATGCTTACCTACACGACCCGATCTGGGAACCCCATCGGTCCTTCCTGAGTTTCAGGATCATGAGTTTTCACTTTCAATACAGGGATCTACCCTTCATACTCAATTCGGACCCCAGGGTCTTTACAAGGCTAATGAACGCATTGGCAGCCCTGCTCATGGATACACTATACGACCTGGGATGTTCCATAAATATCAAAAAGTCACAATTATTGCCCACGCAGAGTCTGACCTTCCTGGGCCTTACCTGGGACACAAGTTCTGAGAGGATCTTCCCCCTCAGCAGACAAGATCACAGCTATCAAGAGGGCCACTGGGCAGAGCAGTGACCTTGGCTTGGTGGTACAAACACCTGCTGGGAGTCATGGCTGCATGTCTCCTCGCAGTACAAAATATGCTCCTCAAAATAAGGCTGCAGCTACACTTTTCAACCTCCTGAAACCAGGAGAGTGGATCTCGGGTGGAGGAGATCAGTATACCTCAGTATCTCCACCAGGATCTGGTCTGGTGGGGTACAGACAACAACCTGCGGATAGGCAGGCCCTTCTGGCAATCAATACCTCAGGTCACACCATTACCACAGACTCATCCCTAGAGGGATGGGGGCTACCCTGGACAGCCACATTGTCCATGGAGTATGGTCCCGTCAGGAGCAGCTGGCGCACATCAACTGACTCGAGATGATGTCCATCTGGCTCGCTCTCAAAGCCTTCCTACCCATGATCACCGGCAATGCGATTCTCCTTCAAACAGGCAGCTGCACCTGCATTTATTACATCAACAAGCAGGGTGGCACCAGGTCCCCTCCCCTATGCAGACTGAGGATATACATTTGGGAGTGGGCTCTGGTGAACAACATGCACCTATTGGCAGTCCACCTCCCGGGGGAGTCCAACCTAGAGGCGGACAGGCCCAGCAGGCTGTGCGCGGACAACTACAAATGGTAGTTGAACGAGGAGGTCTTTCAGGGAATCTTCACCAGGTGGGGGTAGCCGCAGGTGGACCTCTTCACCACCAGTACCAACAGGAGGTGCCCCCAGTTCAACTCCTGGATGGGGCACGGCAGGGTTTTGATAGGTGACGCAATGCAGATCCCTTGGAACAATATGAATGCGTATGCTTTCCCCCCTCACTCCCCTGTCCATACGACCCACTCCATAGTCAACTGCAGGATCAGAGAGTTGCAGGACCTTGGGATCATCCGGGTAGCTCTATGGTGACCAGCGAGACCCTGGTTCTCGAACCTTTCAGCCTGTCGGACCATGCCCTGATACACCTCCCGCTTGGCACAGCACATCTCTCTCAGCAGGGGGGCACAGTGAGCCATCCCTCCCCACAGAAGTTAGCCCTTGCAGTGTGGTTCCTGAACAGGTCACCCTGAAACATCTGCACCTCTCACAGGCTAACCTGGCCTCATACACGTGGCTCGGAGTGATGCTACGAGGAGCCAGTACAAAAGCAAGTGGACCAGGTTCTGTCACTGGGCAGAATCAAAGGACATCAATCCATTGGCTTGCACGTTGGACGATGTTCTATCCTTCTCTGCACACCTCGCACACTCAGGGATGCACGTATCTGGCAGCCATTGGAGCTTACAAGAACTCTGAGGAGGAAGTGTTTTCATCCTCGGATCCAGTGGTCAAAAGGCACTTGATGGGCATGACAAGACTGTACCCCCTTATCAAGAAACCGCACACCGTGTGGGACCTCAATGTGGTCTTGGGCGCACTGGTGCATAACCTATTTGAGCCTATGGCGTCCACGGACATCAGACTAGTTACCATTAAGTCAGCCCTCCTAGTGAGCCTTACCTTGGCACGCCGTATCAGTTAAATCCAGGCGCTGGTGGCGTCGGAGCCATATACTACATTTCGCAAGGTGGTGCTCAGAACACAACCCACATTCTTACCTAAGGTTGTCTCCTCTTTTCACCTAAATGAGATGGTGTTACCAACATTCTTTGCAGACCCCAAGGATGATGCTCAGAGGGAATTGCACTATCTGGATGTCAGACGCGCGCTAAGATTCTACCTGGACAGAACCAGAACTTCTGTAAATCAGACGGCCCTCTTCATCACCTTTTGGAGGGGTCAAAACCAGGCTGCCAGGACTCAAAGGATTCCATAGCAAGGTGAATGGTTATGGCCATCAAGGAGACGTATGAAGGGCAGCACAAACCATTCTCAGCAAACATGCATGCCCACGCCATCCTAGCTAAGGCCACGGCGGTAGCTTTCCAAAGACACATTCCATGGCATCTTATCAGCAAAGCGGCTACGTGTGCTACTCCCTCAGCCTTCTGCAAGCACTACTGCTTGGATGCCAGCGCCAGGTCAGACACAGCATTTGGGCAGGCAGTGTTATGGAACTTGTTTTCTTAGGAGTGGCAATTCTCCACCCTGGGGCTACATTCAGTTGTAATCGCCCATACAATATGGAGGAAAGGGGACGGGAGGTAGGAGTAATTATAGGTTGTTCACCGTAATATTGTCGATGCGCCAAGGGGGACCGAGGAGTGGTTCCGGTGGGCAGAGTCAGGGGAGCGCATGCTCCCAGGGCCGTGTCCCTGCACCCATCTAAATTTAAAGGGGAAGGTGATTTTTCTGGTGAAAAACGTTCTGTCTCCTGTCCCCGGTGATGGATACCCATATAGTATGGCGTGTAAGGAAAGATTTCCAATTTATGTGAGGTTTTTCCTCCAGTTGTGTACCCCCCAGCCTTTCGCTGCTGTTTAACACCATAGTCTGACTATGCCAGAGGAGCACAGCCTTCAGCTGCACTTGCCTGCGCTCTTTGCTTTCTTTGTTATGGGGGAAACTGACATGTCCTTAAAGACAGTCAGTACTGGGAGACTTCGTTTCTCTTTACCCTTGTCAATGTTGCAACTTTTCTGCAACATATTGCAAGTGCACAATGTACCTTACAGTATAGTGCACTTGGGTCTTCCTGTCATTTCTAAAGGCCCTAGACACTCTCAAAGGATGTTTTAGGAGAAGGGCAGATGTGCCTTGGACAGGGCTGGTGGCAGCTTATCTTTTCTCATATGTTTAACCCTTTCCTGCCAGGTAAACAGCGTTTGGCACAAATAGGTGGCCTGACTCCAAAATGGCCATGACACAAGGTTCTTTGTCCTGTCCTTTGGCCATTTTGCCCCTTCACCTTTCCCAGATCAGGCGGACCAGGGTCAGTCCTTATGTGGGCATGCATTCTCCCATGAAACGCCAAGCTTTCACATGCTTCTGCATGCCTTGTGTGTGTTTGCTGCCAGGATGTGGGTTGGATTATCTGGTTCCAATACACATCCTGGGTGCCAGAGTGTCTGGTGTGCTGTGAATGCCTGGGACCACCGTGGTCTATGATTGGTCCACGTATGGTGTGCCTGTAGGTGAGCAGATCTCCTATTGGGTCCTCTTCATTTTTGCGCAAAGGAGATTCTGGATAAGAGAGGCTCCAAACACTCATACCAGATCGATCTCTTGAGTTCTCACTGAACCAAGGATAGGATCCAAGTATCCTGAAACTAAGAAGCCGATTTGAGGAACCGCTGGAAGCTTTGGCACTCTGAGCCCGCTGTGGTCCCGCTGAACCCCTCTGCATCTGATCGAACTAGAAGGTCTGTGAAGACGCTTCGACCCATTTGAATAGTGGGACCAACTATTCTCTGTACCTTCATCAAAATCTGCAAAGTTTGTGCAGGACCTTTGCTCTGATACCGCTGCTGTTTCGAGGAGGCCCTAGAAACTTGGTACATCGCAAGCTCTGTGTTCACAGCACTCTCACACCGAAGTTCCCAGGTCTGGAGTAAAGAGAGTGCGCCTGACCTGGAGAACACGCGGTTACTGTGTCGCCCAGCCAAACTTTGCAGGTGCATTGTAGCTATGCCCCTCTGTGCCCTGAAGCCTGTTACAGTGAAACTGGCCTTATCCATCCACCAGGTGCTGAGAAATCGCCACTGTCCCGTTTGGGAATCAACGCTGTAACTTCGTCGCTCAGAGCCGCAATATTGACGCATTTGAACCTGCAACCGAATTGGACTTGACTGCCGTACGTTGGTCCGGAGTGCGACAGGGGTCGGTGAGTACTTGCAACCCTTACCGATGGCCCATAGTGCATCCCTTTTTATGCACAAGTGGCACCTGAGGGCCCCTCTCCTTTCCACAGATAGCCTGAGCTATCAAGTTATTCCCAACTCCTGGAACCTGTTCTGCCCCTTCGGGGAGACCCTCCACGAATAGTGGGAACCTATTCTGCATCACCTCACCCACCTTCCTGAGCTGCTACATACCCTACAAGAGACCCCATTTTCGCCCATCTGCACTAATGCGTGCGCAAGCATTGCAAGTACATTCGAACAATAGGCTCCCCTCTTCTTAGGGACTGGACTGCCTTTCAGTTAGGATTGTGATTACTGCAGAAATGCCTAAAGACTCTTTGAACTACCTGCTTCCTTCCCTTTTCTAAGTTGTGGACCCATTTCATGCATTAACCCTTTAGGCCGCTTGGTCTTGTATATATGTATTTTAGTAGGATTCTGTTGGTTTAAAAGTATTACTGTTAATAACTATTGTGTTGAACCCCAAAGGCCTTGAATAAATGTATTTGTATTTTTAATATAGATACACCTGACTGGGAGTGATTTATAAGTGTCCTTTATACTCTGTGTGCTCATTGAGGTCTTTCCGTCACCCTCACCCCTCCTGAGACCTAGTCTTGACCACTGCCAATGCTACCTTGATTGGTCTGGCTTGGCCAGAAGGTTACCATGTTCCAAGAAACTAGGCTGACCTTTTGAACCTCTGCCCACCAGGTCAGAGTTCAGAAATCCATCATAACATGGAGGAAAAAGGACTATGGACTAGGAGTATGTTAGTCACTATGGTGAGTAACTTATAATATATACTCCAATGGCGTCCACCCTTCCATCCTTGCAGTTTGTGCGCTCAAACCCCCAACCTTTACAATTATACTCTGCAAACACGTTTATCATCATAGTCACTACCAGTTCAACCACCCTTCTACCACTCCTGTTTTCCCCATCTCCACATGCGCACACGCTCACACTAGCACATTACACTTTCAAAACAAGCTATCAACACGGGCCAACCCCTGGCCTTCACCTTTTATACACACAAAAATGTAATACACTAAAAATAACAAGCTAAAACAACAACCACTACTTCAACCGAGCCCACTAGTTATACAGAGCTCCTATTTTGTATCTCCTTATCACATAACAAATGGCGCCATCATTTTCCCTCACTCAGAAAGGTTCCCACACTCCTGTTTTCCTCTGTATAATCTTCTTAAATTATCAATACAAAATAACAGTAAAAAAGAGAATCTCGCCATATGGCCTTACCACACTCCTCCTTTACTCATGCACACCACACTCCCTCACACACTAGACTCTTCATTGTTATCACTTGCAAAGGGGTACTCACGTCTGCATGTTCACCAAGCTCCTCTGTCACAGAGTCCCAGTAACAGCCCACACTATATATTTTATTTATTTCTTCATAATTCTTCAAAGTGCTACACGCCCTTGTCCCTCAGAGCATCAAAAAGCAAGATGGCAGGTAGGTCAGAAGGCACAAGACGACCAAGGTGAGCGAGAGTTGGGTTTAATCAGCATAGTTAAAAATAAGTGTTTTGACGGCCTTTTTAAAGACCAGAAGCGATGAAGATAATTTACAGGCATTGGGAAGGATATTCCATTCCTGGGGGAGCACAGACCTCAAAACAGGTACCTCCAAATCTTTTCAGATGAAAGCGAGGCTGAGATATAAGGAGAGAGAGTTATTAAAGTGCAGGGCTCTGATGTGTTGAGTATGCAAAATTCTTCCGTCGAGGTAAAGAGGAGCGGCCGCATTCTGACATTTGTAGGTCAGGGACAGTAACTTGGGTCCAATTCTCTGACTGACTGGAAGCCAATGTAACTTTTTTCTTTAGGTAGATAGATGATCATTCCTGGCCAGTCCGTATATGGCCCCAATGGCACCATTTGGCGTGGTTTGCAGCCAGAAAAGATTAGATTGCGAAGTCCCGACCAGTAGACTAATTATAATAATCAAGCCTCAAGTTAATAAGCGCAGTGACAAGAAGAGGCCCTTTTTTTAAAGCATAAGTATGGGTTGATTTGATGTAGTAACTTGGTGATATATCCATACAATGAGCGTACACTGGAAACCTGCTCTTTCATAGATGGTTCAGAGTCCAAAATAACTCTGAGTTTTAACTGATCTACTAAACGGAATGCTATTACGTGATATGGAAAAATGGGAATAGCTGGGGTCAATATTCTTCAGCCGGGACGGGTGTCAACAATGAGAGGCTGTCTTTTCTAAGAGTTGAGAACTAAAAAGTTATAAGCCACCCAAGCTTGAATTTCATTGTAAATGCAAGTCACCTGGTGGCGTAGATACATGTAAGCTCAAAGAGGACCCGGGTGTCATCTGCATAATTAGCATATTGGACACCCAGGTCATCAAGAAGCGGTCTGATATATATATTTCTGAGTCTTGTGGAATCTGCTTAGATCACATGCTGTGCATAGGCCAACATCTAGTGGAAACTGCAGAGTATTACAATTGTTGTTTTCGAAACTCGAAAAGGGACGTGGACAGGGCGTGTCAGTAATGCTATCCCTAGTGTGACGTCCACTGTACCCATGATCCCTCACTCGTCGAGGTCCCTCAGATTATTTTTTTCCGCCATGCTAGCAGGACGCGTATAGCAGAGTTCCTTTCGACGCCAAGCCATTGACTTTTCACAATTAACAATAGTATTTCTTTCTATCCTTTCACTGACCTCTGAAACAACACGCCGGTGAAGGCAGAAAGACTGCCCATCAGAGACCACCGGGACGGACCGTGCGGCCTTGGAAGGCCGCCCCGTGCCTCGGCCCAGAAAGTAGGGAGAGAGGGGGGGGGGGGGGAGTCCATTTTAGAATGCATATTCTCCCCTTCCTACACTTTGTTCACCCAGCTGCCATAACCATAACCTATAATTATGGAAAATACACTGTTTAAATTTTCCCCCAAGTGTAACCATAAATTCCCATGGTTAGACAAACACCACGTCGAAACGTCTTGTTGAGCGTGCAGGCTCTTTAACATCTTCGGCTTGAAGGACCGCTCTACGAAACGCTGGGCCCACTAAGCCAGGCAACTCAAGGCCATGGAGGTAGAGGGAACCTTTAACGATGGCAGTGAAGCTGTACTTTCAGACGGCGAGGGTGATGGAGCAGCTTCAGCTACTCAAGCGCAAGCCCCCAGCCCCGTAGGACAGGCCAGCGGCCATGATGTGGGGACTACACCCGGGGGCGGCAGTGCTACAAAAAAAAACACCACCAAGCACATAAGCCCTAGTTGGGACTCGACACATGAGTCGAGTACTCGACAACGTTAGTCACCAAGAGAAAGCTCCGCCGAGTCCCGTTCCTCTGTGCAATCACGATCAGGATCGCCGCACAACAGGGTTCAACTGTCGAAGGACGGCAAAGGTGTTGCTTGAAAAACTCCGTCCGAAGGTCGATCGTCTGCGGATGACACCTCGGCACCCACATCCAAAATTCCACGCTCACATCGGATAAAACGGCAGACCATAAAAAGGCTGTAAAACACTCCTCTGGCCAATGTATCCCCCCTACTAAAATCAGTGCAACTTAGAATACAGCCATCCTTGGAAGCACCTAATCTCACACGGGCCATTAACCCACGTGGGGAGAAATTATTCAGACCTGCCTCCTCAGACCCTTTATATATTAGAGGGCAACTAAACCCAGACTCCTTAGTTGTCACCACAACTAGAAAAAGAGCAGGCACACCCCTTGCTTCCTCCGAGGCTCCACCTGATAAAGAAAGCAAAAAGATCTATACCATGGGCAGAAAGGTCACCTCCTCTGCGGCCTATCAAAACAGGATAGCGAACAACGCAACCCTCTTGGCTAGTTATAACTACCACAAGTGGGAGGACATATCTGCTTTAATTTCATCTGCCCCGGAGCCACTCAGATCCCAACTAGCTCAGGTGGCAGCAGATGGAAGGGCCGTATCTACCTGTAATTTTGATGCAGCGAACAATGCCGGGAGAGTCATTGCAGAGGGGACCGTTATAAAAAGGCAAGCATGGCTGCGCCAGTCAGGCTTTAGGCCGGAAACGCAGGCCACTCTAATAAACATGCCAATGGAACCTAACGTGCTTTTCGGTAAAGCCGTTGAAAATGCACTTAAAACAGCAAAGGATGAGTATAACACTCTAAAATCTTTAGGTCAACTCACTAACAAGCCTACTGGACAGAGAGGTAACATAATTTTTCGCCATTTTCGAGGTCAAAATTCTCAACGAGGATCCAGCTACAATCGGGGCCAAGGCTCCTCCTGGGGAAGTAACCAAAGCCAATCCTTCCATGGCTATCCCAGAGGACAACGCAGAGGTCGTCGGGCAGAGGTCCTGCTTGAGGTGGCACTCCACCTCAGAGCAAGTGACATTCCATTCCATGTGCCCTCCCATGCTTTTCCAGTAGGAGGACGCATTTCCAGCTTCAGCCACGCATGGGAGGGGAATTACCTTGGACAGATGGGTGCTGTCCACGGCAGCAGGGGGCTACTGTATAGATCTACTTCAACATCCTCACAACCACCCCCCACGACAGAAAATCCACTCAGAAGAACATCAGCGGATCCTTCTAGAAGAGATAACTACACTTCTACTAAAGGACGCCATAGAAGTGGTCCCAGCCAACCAAGTAAACAGGGGTATTTATTCAACTTACTTCCTTGTGCCAAAGAAAGATCTAACAAGGAGGTCTGTATTAGATTTATGCCCTGCAAACAATTATGTCAAGCCACAAAATTTCTGCATGACTACGCTACAAGAGGTAATCCCGCTACTAAAAAGGGGGATTACATGCAACACTGGATATGAAAAATGCCTATTTTCATATTTCATTGTTCCCAGCGCACAGACGATTCTTGCGTTTCAAGATAGTGAACAAGCACTACCAATTCAAAGTGCTGCCCTTTGGAATAGCCTCGGCTCCAAGGGTATTCACAAAGGTACTGGTGGTAGTGGCAGCATACCTGCATAGGGAGGCAATCCCAGTGTACCCTTACCTGGACGACTGCAAATCAGAGGTGCTTCCCCTGTTATGAGCCAGACAAAACATCCAAAGAACAATCAACCTCCTTTTTTAATTGGCCTCTCCATCAATGAGAACAAATCAAGCCTAGTGTCAAGCACTTCAAAACAGTTCCTAGGAGCTGTCCTAAACACAGAGGAAGGATTAGTCTTTCCTTCAGAGGAAAGAGTAAGAAATGTGTTACTGCAAATACCACATTATCGGGCCAGCCGCCAGATAAGGGTGTGCAAAGTAATGTGTTTAATAGGCATGATGGCATCTTGCATTTACCTGGTTCCTCATGCGCGCATGCGTCCCATACAGGTGTGGTTGACGAAATAGTGGTCTCAGGCAAGCCATCAGTGGGATGATCTAGTGGTCGTTTCGCCAACACTTGTACAAGATCTTCGCTGGTGGACAAGAGAAAACCTAACGAAATGAAAACCTTTCTACGACCTAGAAATACGGGCAGTGGTCACAGCGGATGCCTCACTGGCAGGGTGGGGGGCTCACTACCTTCACCACACAGCTCAGGGTCTGTGGTCTCACACTGCAGCTCAGAACCACATCAGTGTGCTGGAACTTCTGGCAGTATTCAAAGCCCTTCAGGCATTCGAACCCTATTCAACAAACATGTCCGTGCAGATCCTAACAGACAGCACTACAGCAATGTTTTATATCAACAAACGGAGAGGTACACATTCTCCAACTCTGTCCAGACTTGCACAGAGAATCTGGAAACAGGCACTCAGACTGAAGATGTCCTATCATCACAACATGTTCCAGGGGAACTCAACGCTCTAGCAGACATGTTGAGCAGAGATCCCCTACCAGAGGAACACGAGTGGTGTCTACACGAAGGAGTCCTAGAACACCTCTTCTCTCAATGGGGTTTCCCAACTATAGACTTATTCACCACAAGCGAAAACCGTCAATGCCCAGACTTCGCGTCCAGGTTCCCCCGGCCAGGCTCCAAGGGGAACACACTATGGATGAACTGGTCAGGGAAACTTGCTTACACTCCCCCCCGCCCCCCCAAACTCCTCTCGTGAAGAAGGTGGTGAACAAGTTACACAAGGAACAGATGACGCTTATCGTAGTTGCTCCTATCTGGGCAAGTCAACCATGGCATCCACATCTGCGCAGACTGGCGATGTGCGATCCCATCAAACTCCTCTGCCAGTACAACCTACTCACCCAGCATGAGGGACTAACAGTGCACCCCCAACCACACTCAATGATCTTGGCAGCATGGCTCCTGAGGTCATAGAGTTTGGGCATCTCAATCTACCTCAAAGATGCATGGAAATCTTGAATCAATCAAGAAAACCAAACACTAGGCACTGTTACTCTGACAAATGGAGAAGATTCGTAATTTGGTGCCAGACTAAGCAGATCAACCCCATAGAATGTACTCCATTTAATATTCTCACTTATATGCTCCACTTGCTAGATTCGGGGTTAGATGCAGGGTTAGTGTTTAACTCCCTAAAAGTCCACCTAGCGGCCTTGTCAGCCTACACCAATTCCCATAATAAGGTCTCATGGTGGAAAGTGCCGGTCATCAAAGCTTTTATTGAAGTGGTAAAAAGCCTCCACCATCCAATTTCTAACCCACCGCCAGGTTGGGATCTCAATGTGGTACCCGCTAAGCTCATGGGACCCCCTTTTGAACCTATGCACAAGTCTAGTCTCAAACACCTGACTTATAAAACTGCCTTCTTAGTAGCTATCACTTCCATAAGAAGGGTTAGTGAAATACAAGCATTGCCAGTGCAGGATCCTTTCTTTATTATAGATAAGGACAAGCTGGTTTTACGTACTCACCCTAGCTTCTCACCTAAATTCATCTCCAAATTTCATGTAAACCAGTCAATTGAGCTACCGGCTTTCTTCCAGGAGCCCACGAGCTCTGCTGTGGTAAAACTCCACACACTGGATGTGATAAGAGCGGTCCTTTACTACGTAGACAAGACCAGACAGCTTAGAAAATCAGATCAATTGTTTGTCTCCATAGCGCCAGGCAGAGAAGGTGATTGCATCTCTAAAAATGCTCTCTAGGTGGATAGTCAGATGTATCCTACTGTGCTATTCCCTATCAGATAAAACATTGCCTTTTACACCCAGGGCTCACTCCACGAGAGGTACTGGTGCCACTTTGGCATTCATTGCAAATGTTCCCTTAGACAGTATTTGCAAGGCAGCTATATGGAGCTCTGTTCATACTTTCACTCAGCGCTACTGCATTGACACCCATTCCAAGACAGATATACAAGTGGGTGAAGCGGTTCTAAGACATTTATTCGCTCATGAACCTTCTCATAACCCACCTCCTTCTTCCACTGCTCACTTATCTATGCAGATTCCACAAGCCTCAGAAGGGATACATTACTCACCGTAATGGTGTTTCTGATGTTTGTATCTGCTTAGATTCACATGCGACCCACCCTTCCTCCCCTCAGAGAGAGGGCGCATGGATACTTATGAGCTTGTCTGATACGTATCTGCTTGGATATAACTGTACTCACGCTACACCTCATGCTAACTCATGTCAGAAAAAATAACAATTTGAGGGACCTCGACGCGTGAGGGATCATGGGTACAGTGGATGTCGCACTAGGGATAGTATTACTGGCAAGCCCTGTCGGCGTCCCTTTTCGAGTTTCGAAAACAACAACTGTAATACTCTGCAGCTTCCACTAGATGTCGGCCTATGCACAGCATGTGAATCTAAGCAGATACAAGCATCAGAAATGCGATTACGACTCACCGTAATATATATATATTAGAGACCAGCAAAAACAAGGTTGGAGACAAAGAACCCTCAGGAACTCCGCATTTAGAAAGAATAGGAGTGGCTTCAGCATCCTTGAAAGCAACTCTTGAGGTTCTAGAGCTCAGCAATGTTGAGCTGCCTTTCATGAAGGAGATTATGATCTTTTAGATCAAAGACCACAGAGAGGTCCAATAACATTAGCAAGGTGGGGTGGCCCTTCTCTACGAACTTAGAAATGTTAGACTTGAGGTCCAACAAAGCTGTCTCGGTCTCATGCCGAGCCCTAAAACCAGACTGATGAGTGCCCAAGAGTTTTTTCTCTTCTAAAAAATGTTGAAGTTGTAGATGGGCAACTCTATCAAGAATTTTTAATAGGTATGGGACCCAGGTTATAGGGCGATAGTTTTTGGCTATAGAGGGATCTAAGGAGTTCTTTTTGGGCAGTGGAGTAATCAAAGTGTTCTTCAGAGAGGTTGCAACAATGCCTTCACCGAAGGATGAATTAATGAGCTTGGTGATCCAAGGAATAGTCACAGTTAAGGAGTCTTTCAGGACATTAGTAGGACGGGGTTCCCCAGAGCAGGCGCTAGATGTAAGGCACATAATTATGTCATGAATTTCTCCTTCAGTACAGTGACGAAATTCAAATTTGTTAACAGATGAACTACGGGCATCAGGGAAGTTAGATTGCGTATGTTTAGCATTAGAAGTGAGATGATTCAATTGTTTAGAAATGTTCACTTGATAGCTAGTGGTTGTAGTAGTAAACTCATCTTGAATGAGTTAAAACCAGGCAAAGTCCTTAGTGATGTAAGCAAAGGGATAGGTAAAATTCTCGAATTCCTTAAGAATTTTAAATAGTTAATTCGGGGATGAGTTGGCTTTATTCCATGAATTAAAATGTTTTGCTTTTGCTTCCGTGTTCTTATAGAATGCAAATATTTTTCTAGTGTAGAGAAAATCGATACTCAAAAACGGGAACATGATTAACACTGATAGTTTCAAGATTGTCCTCCCACATTTTGCATCGAAACGTATGCCGTACCTAAGAGACAGATTGGTTCACACATATCCACAACCCAAGCCTAATTTCCAGAAACAAAATACACTATGGCAACTCCCACCTGTAATAGGACATTTTAAGTGTGGCAACTGTTTGGTCTGCAAGCTCACCAAACATTTGAAAGAGATCGATCCGAATGGAAGGAAGTGGCAATTCAAATCTTTTACCAATTGTGCAACTAAATGGGCGATCTACTGTATCAGATGTCCTTGTAGTCTTTTCTATATCGGAAAAACCAAAAGACTGGTCCATCAAACGATTGGCGAACACCGCTCATGCATAACAAATGGAATAGCCGACAAACCACTCGTCGAACATTTCAAAAAACCACATCATACACATGATGATATTTTTTGGTGTATCCTGTAGACACTTGATCCACACCCATGTGGTGGTGATCGGGATTTGTAGCTACGTAAGCTTGAACAGAGATGGATTTATTCATTCGATTCAGTGAACCATGGTTTGAATCTGTATATCGAATGGAATTTGTTTATACGTAAATAAAGGCAACCATCCGAAAAATAATGTAAAGACATCTGTCAAAAAGTAGATCGTATATTTAGAATTACCAACTCCATCTGAGTGTATAGTATCTCCCTGAGGTGGTACGGGTTGAATAATATCATCTTTTTAGCTCATTCCCTTTCATTAAGGCTGAGATAGGATAGTGGGTTACTACGAAATTGACACGAGAAAACTATCATGTGTTTTCATTCACATTCCTTTAGTCTTTGCATATGTCACACTGTTTCATGCAAAGCTATGATATGTCTGCACATAAGTTATCACACAGTAATATTGTGCAACTGTGCTTATCAAATGTATGCATTGTTGCTTTTTTTGTGGTCAACATATAGCGGAATAACCAATAAAGTTGTGTGTGTTAAAACAAAAAAATGCATCCAAGATGGCGGCACTACACTGAACGTTGCTTCGAGATGTACGGGTTACGTTTTACGCAACATTTCAAAATAAAAAAAGATCATGTGATCGGGATCGTAATAGTTAGAACCCAGAACGAGCGAGGAGCCACTCGTTCATGTCGATGCTTTCACAATAGAACAAGTAAGTTATCAATAGTGTCACAACCCTCAACCCGAAGCCCCCCTGGCCTACCCATGGGCCAGGGGGAGCCTTGACCCCAGTCCCCACTAAATCTCAACCTAGGCCTTCTTGGGGCCAGTCCTGGAGCCTTTGGCGCCAGGCTCATACTTAATGAGTTTGTGCTAGGGAACTACTTTTTGTTACTGTCATTCAATGTGGAAGCATCCACAGAATCAAGCTTCTTGGAACCTGGCTTGCAGAAGGATGGTTTGGGTGTGGCACCTTGGAACTCTTTTACCTGGACTTCTTTCTTGAAGCTATTTAAACCACGCCCGACTGGACTGACATGCTTCGCGTTAGTTTGCAATTCTGCAACGTGACGCTCACCGTGTTCAGCTTCAGCCACAAACCTCGGAGGAACAGCATCTGCAGAAAAAGAAAGAAGACATTGTTAGAAAAGGTTGCAGTTTACCTGAATTCCATCATTAGCGGTCCTCAGCTCTTCCGACCGGCATCCTGGAACCAGCGCTCCTTCGGATCGACGGACCTGCAGAAAGGGAAAGACAAGGCATTAGACATTTTGCACAATTAACGAACTCCGCCAAAAGACTTACCTTGCCACTCGCACTTCATTCAGCAACAGGTTAGCAAAACCAAGGCACCCTAGCGCTGTGTAAAGCGCCTACTTGCCGCGTCAAGGCGCTCCAAAAATGCTAATACTTACCAGCAAACCCCGAATACAATCTCCGCCACGTATTGGACTTCCACGTACCTAAGGAAAAGAAAAGAGACATTGTTAATTCCAGAAAGGCATGCTAGGACAGCAAAACACCATAGCAATAAGACCTACCTGAAAGACTCCCGTCGGGCCGGCATCAGTGAAGTAACTCGACCGCCATAGCCCGCAAAGCACCACTCACCCCTGCCGAGGTAGCAGGATGAAGAACCCGCCAACATCAAGAAAAAGGTGAGAGGAAGCCCAGAGGGACCGCAGACATACCGGTTTGTGGGAGGCTGTTAATCCCAGTTACCCGGTCCTAAACTTTGTTTACCTGTATTTCTGGTAGGATTCTTCCGCTGGTCACTACTGGGCATCGCAGGGAGGGATACCTGGACACCGATTGCTGGGTGGCGCCACCGTGGAACCAGGTGAGCGTAACAAATAGCCAGCAGGGGTATGGGCTATCTGTAATATTTTACAACCATTAGATAAGCATACAACAGCAGAAAAAAACAGGCGCTTTTTGTTTTTTTACAGCGCCATGTATGATAAGACGCCAGCCAAGTGAAAAGGCAAGCGACTTACATTCACAGGCCACTTCTCACGCGAAAAAGATAGTAAGAAGACTTCCCCATTTACAAGTCCTGTGAAAATAGACAGGTACGCATGTTTCTTGACTAATGTATTATGGGCTCTCTCACACGACCTCATTTAGACATCATCCTAATTATAGTTCCCTCATAGGTCTAAGGCTGTGGCCTCCTATGGTGGTATAACAACAAATAACCTGCGGATGGGTACAGAGCTTTTGGATTACTCGCAAGAATACGCGAGCAAGGAAATAATGTTGTATGTGAAATGTTACAATTGCGAGTATGGATATAGGTGGGCACCAAAAGTATAAACCCCACATGATACGAAATAGGTGCTGCACTTGAAAAAATGATAGCAGGTGTGAGGAAAATAGCAATTAATGGTACTTTTCCACATATAGCCAATCGTATTTTTTTTAGATTAACTAAGCACGTTTGTGTGTCTCCCCTAATTATATATATTAGACACTAATAAGCACGCTCGTTTTGGGTGCAGCACGTCTTTGTAGATACATTTCCATGATTGTGGACCACATTAGTAAAAATCAAAGGCTTGATAAATAAATGTATTAAAAGATACGATAAATGAAATAAAATGGTGCGATTCCAGAGTAATTTAGTGAAATATGAAAAGTCCTCATAAACACATGTATTGAAAGATTTTGAAAAGTGAAATGGTGTGCACTCAAATATAAAAATGCTGGGAGAACTAGTTGAACCAATTCAGTGAAAATAAATAAATAGGTATGCAATATGGCGATCAGTTTTTCTGAAAGGTTTTTATGTGTTTTGTTTTTAGATACATATGTCCAGCATTCAAAATTCAGGAATCCTCAAATCAATTCTCCCACTAAGAGATATTGTGTCCTGAAGACAGCCTTGTACTATTGCCTTATTTTTGAATAATTTAAGAAGGCCAAAAGAATGTTATCAAGGCTAGAAACATATTCAACTGTCGACACTGCTGTTTTGAGGACTTTTTATGTAAAAACGAAATTGTAAATAGTCACTCTCAGGTTACTAACATCATCTTTATTTGTAAAAAGAAAAGTGGTTCTAAGCAGTTCAAAATGAAATTGCTTGGGAAATATTAGGACTCATGTTGTGTACATGTTTTAAGTGAATTTGTTTTTTTGATACTAGTGCATGACTAGTCTATGCTGTTTTTTATTTCTGTATAAATACATTAATTATATATTGCCTGACCAACCATTACCATTCTTTATATCTGTTTAGAAAGATGGTATCATCACTTTTTTGTCAATAATTGTCCCCAGCCTAAGTGTACAACTAGAAGGGTAGCTTTTTTGGAATCTGTTTTGTATGACATTGAGCAATGCCCACATTTATGGATGCCTGTTGCATTGTCATGCAACCATGTGGGTTCTTTAGTCAGTGGTTGTAGGAACGATGGACATAAATGTTGTTTCAGTGTAGGTGTACAGTATAAACAATACTCAGTTGAGTTCCAATATATTCTGCCAGATCGGCATTAAGCTTCAATAATTTCCCAAGTTTATTTAGCATATTGTAAAGTTTATTACTGTTTGCCGAGTATTGGGTCACCATTGTTACCTGTTTGAAATTGTCCTCTCTAAGCTTGTCTTTTGGCTGTAACAAATCTTGCCTCGTCAGACCCAAACTCCTATTGCTAACCCTCATCACATACTTCTCCTTATAGCTTCTCTTTAAATCTTTCATCTAGAATACCAATTTCGTGCTTAAACATGTCATCTTCCTTGCAGTTCCTCCTAGCATGTACATACTCTCCTGTTGGTATGTTTTGTATCACACTTTTCTTATGACAACTTGTAGCTAGCAGCACCGAGTTCACTTCCGTCGGTTTTCTAAAAGTCATGGACAAGATTTGGCTATTCCTGATAGTGTTGTATCCAAAAAGTCTATTCTTTCTTGTCTACAGTTACACGTGAACTGGATCCCCATTGTATTACTATTTAGAAATGTCAAAAATTCATTAGAATTCAGCTAATTTCCATGCCAAATAAGAAACACGTCATCAATGAATCTTTTCCACATTTTGATTCTGGGCGTAAAAACATTATCAGAGTAGATAAATTCATCCTTGAATAAGCCCATGAATACATTTGCCAGGGAAGGAACATAATTTGCCGACATCGCCACACCTTTCAGTTGTCTGTAAAGGGATTCATTAAACAAAACAAAAAATATTCTTTTGGGTAAACTGTAACATGTCTTTGATCATTAAAATATGCAAAAGGTAAGATGCTAATTTTGTTGCATAGGTATGGTCAACAGTTTTAAAAACACACTCATGTTGAATAGACGTGTACAAAGCCTTCACGTCTAATGTTACCAGCCAGAACTCCTTATTCCATTCAAAGTTTTCTATAAGTTGTAGTAGATGCATAGTGTCTCTCAGATATGCTTGGATCTTGGGAACTTCAACTAGGATCTTGGGAACTTCGTATCAATGTACTTTGATCATTTCTCTGTCACCCATCCTAGTCCACTCGCTATTGGCCGTCCTTCTGATATTCGAATGTACTCTTTATGAACCTTTGGTAAGCAGTATATTGTTGGTATTTTTGGGCTTTTTAGTCTCAAAAATTGCTTTTCCTCATCTGTCAAAAGACCAGACCTCCTCCATTTCTCTGAGATCGGTTGCTTCCTTACCTATGCCTTTAACTTTTTCAGGAGATATTTTCTCGATTAGAAATGAAAGGATATGTGGACTATCATGAATCAATGTAATGTTAAAAAGGTGATACATTGGCCCTGAGGAAGACCTGTGTTCTGAAAGGTCCAAAATCGTGTTGGCAGAGTACACTAATCACAGTTTGAAATTAAACCTAGATCTGAACATGAAGAATCTATCGAGATCTCTCATTTGTGAGAATTGGAAATAACAATTACTACTCATAAGACTGTATATTGAGGAAAGGATTGATGAATTGTCCATGCGCACTGGTTGAACCAATATCTTGTTTGCTGCTATCCCATGTGTTAGGCTCATAAGAGGACTCTGGTCTGGATTGGCAAACACTGCAGCAAAGACGTTCTTGGGTTTAGTATTTGAACAGAATCATCTTTTATATATTTTTTGTGTTTGCGCATCAGAGTAGCAGTCCCTATCCCTCAGTTTTCTGAGGGGTAATCAACATGCTTTATGCTAGATTGCTTAGTTAGCAGTTCTTTACATTAGCTTGTTGTTGCGGGCTTTGAAAGGCTCGCTTAGCTTTACCTGAGCTCCCTCCCAGACTTTTAACAACTCCCATTACCTGCTCTTGGTGTCAAGATGCTTCAGCAGTTCTGCCTGGGACCTTGTGATGATCAATAGCTTTTCTCTCATTGGATGTTTGTTTCCTTGGCCCAGTACTGTGGGTTGTTCTTCTGTCGGTAATGGATTCGACTGTCCCTTACGTATGGGTCGTTCTGTCACCACCACTTTGAATGTTTCTGAAGCCCGTATATGCAACTTTGGGACAGGCTTGTATTAGCGGTCTCAGTGCAGTTGTCGGTCCACACTGTCCACCCACTGAAGGTCACACCACCACAACCCAATCTCCATCCTACCGTTAGGCTTGTTCCCAGCCGACTTGTACAGTGCTTTCTGGGGCATCTCATAAATAACATACATTTGTTTTGCTAGGGTATTATGCCAATTCTTCTTTCTCATGCATACTCTCGCCCACCGGCTACCAGCTTTCACTTCTACAAGGGTCGGCGTTCTGCCTTCATGCAGGACACCTTCTCCACCTCTTCTGTTTCCACTATTGCCAACACCCAGTTGGCCTATGAGATGTTCTTGTGTGTTCTCTTGAACCACACCCTCCACGTCTCCTTTGAGCCTCTTGTGTCTTCCTTTGGCTTCTACCTTTGCCTTGACCTCTATCTCACTTTCCAATTGTACCTTACTATCCATCTCTCTATCTCGCTCCTCCTCTATCGTTTGTTTATGGTGTCTTGACATAGCAGGGTCCGCCCTGGTGTAACATCAGTTCCATTGACAACAGCTGGTTGAGCGTTTTTCCCGCTTGACTGTAGCATTCTCGAGTTTTCCCTCATTCCTCTACTTATCACATTAAGATTGTCTGAACCGACACAATAGCCCATGGTTTCTGGCATGAGTCTAGGAAAAAGAGTTTTGGGTGATGTTACTACCCTATGGTGCCAGGAGTTAAAGGGCCATGCCCCTGATTTGCATCCTTGTCCCCAGCAGAAGAGTTCCTCTCCATGAGGTCTTTCCGCATATTACCACCCCTAGGGGGATTATTGGTTAGTGGCCACACCTCGCTAGCTTCATGGAAAGGATCTAGCCCCTGGGGAAAAGTGATGCTATCTGAAGGATTGTCACAGCTTGGAATTGGAAGGGAAAAAGATCTAACATATTTCACTTTTTTTGCAAATAATCCACTCAACTGAAAACAAATATTCTGCTTCCCATATTCTGTAAGCGTGGAGCCATATCCCACAATGAGGACCAACAGCGGAATCTAAACACTGAATTCCCTGATGATGGTTATGGAAGTTCAATGAAAAAAGGGCACTTTATTCAAGAGCTCAACGCTCTAGTACAGGGTTGTGGAATATGAATGCATATTTTTCTGCTTTAAATTCAAAATAATGCGTTCTAATGGATAGGGTCCTCCCAGAGACTCCTCATCTTTTTGATATATTCTCGCCGGTGCAGCTAGCATTGCAAACATTTTCACCCAGAAGGGTGTGGGGGTCGTGAGTCTCGGCACCAATCTTTCCCGGTGATTCATTCTTTGACTTTCAAAGTGACTGCGAGCTCTGTACTAATAGGGCACACAATACCCTGTGACTTCTGTTCCTTTTCTCTGCACACTGCTTCGGGATATTCCCGCAGATAATTTTTTTCTGTCATACCAAAATCTACTATGTTATCTTTGAAAGCATCAGGATTCAAATGCTGCATGGACTGCACTTGGAAGATGTCAATTATCGACCCACATAAAATATGCGTATGGTGTTTGGGGACAACAGACAAGGTCTCGTAGTGTGGTTCCTTTCAGGCGATGGATCCCAAGGTGCTCATAGAATTTGTGGGAAAACTGTCTGTAGGCCATCCACCTAAATCTATGGACAACCCCTCTAGAACCCGATTGTGGGAGGAGGGGAGACCATCCGAGCTTCCCGTGCATGAAGAGGACCCTTCTGGATAAATGGAGGGCAAAGGAAAGCTCACTAAAACACCATAAGAGATCTCACTCCAGGGGTAGGGTGCACCACTCTTTCTCCTTTCTGCCCATGAAAGGAAAATAAACTACTGGTCTTGAAGGAATGCAAGCAATGACGATTCCTTAGACTCTTCAAAAAAAGGTAACTGGCCAGACAGCATTTTTGTCTTCTGAAAAGTGGGACCATTTATTAATTGAAATGCTCATGAGTGTCTCTAAAGCGTGGACGGCCCCTATCTCGAAAGTGACAGATGGAGGGTACCCCCATGCCTATAAATGCAGACAGGGTACAGAATAAGAGAAGCCTCTATACGCCCCAGGACTCGGACTCCATCCTGAAAATGAAAAGGCACTCAAGGACTCTGCAGCAAAACCGTGACTTCCGGTAACAGAACCCTCTGTGCAAGCCGCGTCGGGCCAGAGTGGTGGTGAAGTTCTCAGTCTACCCTGTGAAAAACCTGAAGGTGTTTCACGACTCAGTCACCAGGGATCCCTTATTCAGGTGGCCAGGGAAGGGCCATCGCTATTGGATCCCGACCCTGGAGGTGGACAAGCGTGGGAAGAGCACCTGGGTAGGGGGTTCTTGTGGAGTGGGGAGGAGACACCGGAAGGTGAGACATGATATCCCCCATTTCTTGAAAGTTATTTACCCCATATTCCCTATACCTTTATGGGATAGTACAATTCCCATTACTCCCCCCTTTTCCTTGTCAGCCCAACTAATGAGACGAGGAAGAGGAAGACTGAGACTAGGAAGATTACCACTAGTAACATGCACTGGCCTTGTCCCACTAAAGAGGCCCGGCACTCGGTCACGATCGCAAACACCTGAAAATCATGGACCGTTGAATCCATTGAAGAGAACTGTGAAGCATATTGAACTGACATTGAAATAGGCGAGGGAAGCCTAACCGATGTATGGGAAATCTTTGAAATGTGCAAACTATCCACCTTAAAGGAACTGTTTAAGAACCCCAGTGAAATGAACTTGCGGAAGTGAGTGCCTTCCATTACCATTCTGACATTCTTTTGATACTCTTTATTTTCATACATTTTCCGACACTTAGTTATTGTGAAACGTGAGGGCAAGTGTAGATTTCAGACACATACTTTTCCTTTTTTTTACGACTGATTGACTTGGACCATTTTGTTTTACTTTGATGGTCGAGACTACTCCCATTATAGAATTAGGGCCAGCTAGGAAGTCTCCAACCCCAGTCAAACTTAATAAAGATGTTGAAACATGGCCCTTCTGTGTCTGTGTCCTTACTTGTGATATCATGCCTGCCTCACAACCCTCAGATTAGATCCAATGTGCTACGTTCTCCAGAAGCAGGTATTTTCAGTACATGCAGATGATTTATGATGAGGAAGGTAACTCGATACCCATCAGCCTCAAGCACTTGGGACCAGTGCTTTAAATGGAGAAAAAAATGAAATGCAGGTACTCGCCAAACTATGAAACTGGACATTCTGATGCAGTGCTTTTGGCGCTGGCTGTTTCCCAGTGAGATTGCACTACGTGCCAAGAAGCGCATACCTTGGTAAAGCAATTTATCTGAGATCTTTTCACACAAACTTCCATTTTGTTGTTATGCATTGTGTTAAAATTTGAATACCTATATTAAATTAGATTTTTTTTTTTACTGTATCAAACTAGCAGATATCATAGCTGTAAACTGACCTTTAGAAGGGGAGGTTTATTATTGCTCGCTTTCATTGCCGAATAAAATATTTGGTAGGTAACTGGAACTGTGTGCAAGTTTTCAGTCGAAAACCTTTCATCCCAACTCCAATTACTTAAATATTTACATATGAGAATATGCACTGCTAATAACAAACATCATAAAAAGTAATTTCCCAGGCTTTCCAAATCAATCCCTGCTCCATCAAGGGACACCAATGGTAACAGGTGAAGCCCCCTTAGAGAGACAGTGTTTCGCCCCTAGTGTGCTGCATGTTTGCCTCTCCTTTGGTTCTGCAGGGTGGGCCCTGAAGGAGACATTCTGGGCACTGAGGGTGATGGAGGGAGAGGGCGCTGTTTTCCCCAGAAAAGGCTAGTCCTTTAAAGTGAAATGAAAAGGTTTTATTTTCACCCCGCATAGTTGAGTAGCGGAACTCTCTTTCAGACGTTGAGAGTGCAGGTACTCAAACGGTTAGAAATAAGAAGTGCTGAGGGCCGGTTAGGACCGGCCCATTTAAAGCACTGCTCAGGACGGACCCACAACCTGGATGATGCGGCTGAGGACCTATATGATCCGACAGGCAAACTGATTTTCAGAGAGCCAGACCGTTTTGACCTCACAGTCAACCTCAGAGATGGTAACAGTCTTGTGATGTCCTCGGACCTCAACATCGCCCAGGGCTCACCACATGACCACCCGAATGCGGCCTTGTGGCAAACGATACAAAAGATAGCAATGCACTGAGGCTTGGGCCCAATCTAGTCGGGTTCAACAATGCAATCTCACAGACATCTTCGATAGGGAACGCAAAAGAGAAATGACTCTCCTGTTTAACCCAGCCATCACCTACTCGGTAACCTTGCTATGGTGAACCCCTTGTTGTACCACAGATACTTACCACAAAAATACAAGGAGGATTTGACTGACTGTCTTCCTCGCTAGGCATCCTACTCCCGCGAGCCTGGTAGTTCAGGCAGGCACGGCTGACGTCAAAGAATCATTGTTTGCCTCGCTGCTCCTTTACATAGTAAGGAATTGGACATCCTCAGCAAGAAAATCTTTGGGACATGTAGTGTGGCCCTCAAAGAAATAAACCCTTTGTGCATTGGAAAAATAGTCACACTGTCTTTGGAAGGTGGTGTTGGAAACGACAAACCATCTTCCTGAGAGTGAGACCAGAGAAACATTTAAAGTCAAGACATGGTGGAAGAATTTAAGAAGGCAGCATGCCAATTCTCCAGACGAGGCTGAATTTCTAAAATGGATACAGATTGCATGTGCGGTGAACCCTACATTTTCTAACGTCACAAATGTTAGTAGATTTTATACATTCATACTTTTCTTTACCTTGTTTCCCTAAATTGGAGAATTATTTGGTTATTATCAATATAATTGTTGTGTAAAGAGATGTACTATTGTCAATGTTTGTTTTTTACTTTTGCGATTAATATAGACGCACTTAGATCGCTCCCGCTTTAGCAATAGTTAAGCCAAGAACCAGGCTGGCATAAAGAAAGAATATATATTTATTAATGAAATGGAAAAAAACACTATTTGTACAAAATCACAAATCACACCGCCTCACTTTGTGGCCCAAATGCTTTTTCTTTCCTACCAATTCTCGTTTTATACAAATTGAAAACACTAGTTGGTTTAAGATAACCCGGATCACAACCTCTTTAACCCCACAATATGTACAGTCAAAATATTTTGCAGGAGTTTCATTTTTAATAACATGTATTACCTTGAAACATGACAAGTTCATAAGCTTGGCACCTTACTTTATATGAATTTTAATTTAAATGATATATATACAACACTTTACTATTTGCAAAAACAGTTTCACACATGCAGCACTCTGTATTTCCTGTTTTCTCCCTGCGCACGAGGCATTGCTAGCAGCGCTGGAGCACAACAGACTTTTAAAACAGACACTTTTTATGTATGTATAGAATCCTTCTTCCTTCACCAGAATGCACTGGAGAATCTCTCTTCTATCAGGAGTAATTGTATCACTCTCTGTAGAGTGTGCGCTTTTCTAATCTGGGGTTTCACTTTATTGTGGGGCTGGTTCACAGAGCGTTTTCCAGTGGATTGCGCAATTATAAAAGGCTTTTGTGAATCAGGCCCTTAATTTTTCAAGATGATTTTCTGCCCCAGCACAAAAAAAACATATTTAGTTGACATTCGGCACCCTTCTGCTTTAAGACAGGGTCTGACAAATGGTTAACAGTTCAGAAATTTCGTTTTTTATGCACCCCTCCCTTTAGGGAATTTTGGGGCTGGCAATGAGAAATGGAGGTATCCAATTACCTTAACATACTATATTCTTATTCACACTGGAAGCGATATTGAGTTAAAAAAATCACCCTGTGTATGTTGTCTATAGGGGAATTAATTAATTCATTATATAGTAAACATACTAAGGGTCTATTTAGGTTGCTCAGCACATCAATATTGGGAAGATATTAAATCAAACAGATCCCCACAAGACTTGGTTTGGTCGGACAAGTTTACTTACATAGAATCTCTGTGTTTTTCACACTGGAGGGGATGGGGGGTTGTTTGAGGGGGACGACACCACCTCAGGGCTCCAGAATACTCAGGGGAAACATCAGGACTTGATGAGAGGCATTTCCAGGTTCAGTCAAGAATTTACTCCAGCATGAATCCCTTTTGATTTGCCTCTCCTTGTATAGATCCCAGCCATATTTAAGTCCCTTGGTTTCCTCCTGCTGTTTTGTCAGCAATTCCAACTCAGATAATATCAGACAACTCAACCCATTTGTATTGTGCAACACCTTATAAAATCTAAACCACACTCAAAAATATAAAATTTAAGATATGCCAGCTTATTGGCTCTTGATCTGGATTGGACATCTGCTGTCCTCCCCTTGCAATATTGGTTCCTAAAGTTAATGGATATCATCCCTATGGACTCAAAACTCCACCCATGGGAAATTGCATTTTTTTCCCACTTATGTTATGCCTTTAAAAACTACTTTTATATTTGTTTACATTTGGTTAACACCTAAACCTTTGCATGAATAGTCAAAAAAAGGAAAGACATTACACATATTTCACGTTTAAGTGCAAATCACAATTCGCATTTAGACGTTTAAAAAAACATACAAATTAAAAACATTTAAACAGCCATCTCATCAAAAATAATTGATCAATTGCAACATTGTAATTAGATGAAGATAAAAAGAGAAAAGAAGAAGAAAACTAATGAACCAATAAAAAAGACCAAGTTTCATTTTTCCACATAGTGCAATCTCCAAGAATCTCCAAGAAAATTGTCACATCTAAAGCCAATTCATGGCTATTTAAAATCTTGGCCCAGAACCAATCTGAATTGAGAAAATTCACATCCTGCACAAAGCTCTGAAAAACATTACAGCGAAGATCAGCCAGGCACAGCATTCCAACAAGAGATGGAGGCTCATTTCAATACATTGAGAGCAGTATCTACATGTTCACAAGGATCGCTTAATACCTTTTCTTGCACATTCAACTTCCCCGGTGGAGAGTACGTTTAGTTTGAAATGTAAAATATCACAGCGATGCTTCCTAGAAGGATGTTTTTTTTTTTTTAGATAGAAAGGTAAAACATTGTATGCTTTGTTTCATACTGTAGATTGTAAAATAGATGATGATTCAGAGCTGCCTATCTCTTTCTAATCCAATCAAGTTTGAAAATGATTTTCTTTTTTATTTCCATGGGCCGCCAACAGCTTGTCTATGGTCAAGTCATAGTTACTTAGTATTTTTACACACGTTTCAAACCATTCTAGCAGAACTCTTGAGGTACTATTGAACAATTAACTTTGAAGTTCTGCTAGAATACAATTCCCTGGAGGAAGCAAAAGAACCCTACATAATTGCAATTGTTTCAAATCTCTCATGCTTGTAAGGATACAAGTCCTACCTCGTGCCTAATAACTGACATAGGTGTCTACTTTGGCAGTGGAAGTAGCCCTTTCCATACCATTGACTCTACTTTGCTCCAAGTATTTGCTAGGAGTCCTGACCCCACTCCATACAACAGTCGTGGAACGGCCTTTTGGTTGTAATATTTGCTCATGGGGATAGCAGCATGGTGATAGCAGAGTATCCCGAACTGCCTGTCAAAAACAAATGTTTTGGTAGTGTTCAGCCTAACTGTTGTGGTCAGACGATTGCAGTCACACTGATTTGATCTTTTTGACTCACCATCTACGCTCAAATACGTAAATGATTGGGTGGCTTTCAGTTCTTTAGCTATAGACCATCTGAATTTGGCATGATTTTGCCACCATCATTTAGCACTAGAACCTTAGATTTTTTCACATTTAATTGCAAGTCTAGGGCTAAAAATATGCATTTATTGCTACCAATGCCCTGTGAAGGCCTAACGGTGTTAGGTCAAAAAGAACGATATCTTCGGCATAGGGCAGGTAATTTATTTGCATGTTTCCTAGCCTTGAGTGAACGTTTCTGATGTTTTTAAATGCTTCACCTAGATAACTAGTATATAAGATATACAAGAAAGTATATGAGTGGGTGTAACGCTCACCTGATTCCCACGGAGGCGCAGGTCTGGCTTTGAGTGCTGATGCTTCTTCAATGGTGAAGCGCAGGACTCTGAAGATGGTCAGGAAGGGCCCTCTACTCTGGCTTCTCCGGCTCGCAGGAATATTCCCCTGTGCGTGAAAAGGGACTATTACCTACTGACTGAGTTATGCTCAAGCCTCCCACTCTCTTCCAACCCTCCACGATACCCTTCCACGATTCCCCGTGAAGTCTCACCTTAGGGTCAGGAAGGATGAGCTCTCCATCCTGCTTCTGATGCAGGGGCGCGTTGAAACCCAGTTACTTCACTGGACTGAGGATTGATGGGAGTTCAGGTAAGCTTAACTATTCAGGTAAGGCTCTGTAAAAGTTCTGTTGCAAGTTCAAAAGTCCAAGCTTAATAATAATGTTCATTGTCTTATTGCAGCAAGCGCTAATGCTTATGTCTTTTTTCCCCTTAGGGTCCGGGGTTCGGAATGCTGGAGATATGGCGCCGACCCGAAGTGAAACGTGCAGTTCCAGTTCCAGTAAATGGCAGGTAAGTTCTGGATGAGCGCTCGGGAACTGTCTTTGCATACGCTCATTCAATGTCGGTCTTTTTTCCCTATAGGGGCCGGGGTCCGGAAAATGCCTGGAAGCGGCAAGACCCAAAATGAAATGGGAATGACCCAACAGGTAAGTCTTACTCCCTTCCTTCTCTCACCTCTTATTCTTGTCTTTTTCTTTAGGCTCTGGGAAGTGGCTGTGTATCCGGATGATCGCTGCTGAAGATGGAGGCACCCAGGAAAGGTGAGTGAAATTCAGCGCTGCAGCGATCGTAACGAAATGCTTTTAAAAATGTCTTCCTTTTCACGATCGTCGGTGTGATGTCTCCGTGGTGTAGATTTAGCTGGTAAGGTCTCTTGTCTCCCTTTGCAGGTGACCCAGGATGCTGACAGGCGTGGCTGAAGTCCAGATGCAGGAGCTGACACGGTGAGCGTCCAGCTGCGAGGAGCAGAACAACGCGAAGCGTGAGTTGCTGATCAGGTGTGGTTTAAATAGCTTTTGAAGAAGTTCCAAGTGTGTATCCTTCCCCCGATCAGGTATGTATCCTTCCCCGACCACACCCGGGTGGAAAGTAGTCCCACAGGTAAAGTAGTTCCATTCAGGCCTCAAGAGGGCCTGGATGTGGCAGCATGGTCTGCATCAGGTAAGTGCACATTAAAACACTTGAACACATGTCTAGCTTTATGAGCCTGGCGCCTAAGGCGCCAGGACAGTGGTCCAACATGAGCCTGGCGCCTAAGGCGCCAGGACTGCGTCCAAAGGGCCCCAGCTTGGGCCCGCTGGCACTCCCCTGGGGGAAATGATGCCTGCCTCTGGGGTTGCTGGGTCGGACCTGGCTCCTTGGAGGTAGGCATCATGACAGTGGGTCCTTCAGAATCAAAAACTGTCCATAGTCACCGACTATAAATATCTTGGTGTTACATTTAGCAACTCTCCTGCCAATACCCCTCAGAAAGCTAGCATAACTGGTAAACTTTTTACTTTAATTTCTCAGGCCAAGATTCTCCAGGCTAAGTTTGGTAAATTTTCTTGTGCACATGTTTTAACCTTCCAACAGAAAGTTATTCCCATTATTACCTATGGTGCTGAATCTCGGCCTCATGATAAACAACTGTATTGGGATAGAGCGGAAGTTCAATTTTAGAAAAAAGTACTCAAACTTCCTAACTCAACAGCAACCGCTCTCTTGCGATTTGAATTGGGCATCTTATCAATTCATATTAAAGTCTCTTGGAAGAGATACTGTCTCTTTAGAAAATGTTTATTGGGCTTGCCACGAATAATTTGCTCTCAATACTGGCCAATTATCTACTGCTGTCCCCACACTCCTTCCCATCTAGTTGGTGAGACAGTCGGTGTACTTTCTGACTTGTCTGAAGCAAATATTTTGTTGGATCTTTTGCTTAATAATCCAACGAGAGCTAAACTTAAGTTATACCAACTGGATTGGCATCACACCCAACAGAAATGCTTATTGCTAAAAGATTTTGATAAACCTTCTTTTGGTCATAAAAAATTTCGTCAATCAGCAGACTATCTATTGAAGAGTCCGTCAAATGCACTTAGAAGTCAAATTCTAAGATTTCGTATGAATTTATGGCCAGCCAATCAAATCTTATTGAGAAGGGGACTAATCCATCGTGATACATCGTATTGTCGATTCCGTAAAATTGCGGGAATGGAAGAGACATTAAAACATCTACTAATTGTGTGTGTTGCGTTGAGGAAGCAAAGGATAACTGTTTTACACAAGTTAACGCAAACACATTACTTGACGCGCTCAGATGATGAATTGTGGAATTAACTATTTGCTACTTCTAAAATTTCAATAAGAATAGCCACAATGCAATTTTTAAGCTCAGTATTGTCCATAAAGTGATTTTGTATTAATCGCGCTGATTACACTGTATTTAAAAATAAAACATAGTCACTTAAGGTTATTTTACTTTGGACTGCTAGATTTTATATGTTTAGGTATTAGTTAATATGTGGCTAATGCTCTGAATTAAGTTTCACAAGCTACTTTTATGTTGATTTTTTATTTTCATGGTGTTTCTTTTTGTCTCTTCTTGATGTGTTATGATATGATTTGTAATTAAAGTGTTATATAGAAATTTGTTTTGAAAGGTTAATATTTTTTTTTAAAAAGAGATACAAGAAAGAGGCTAGCACTAAATCCGGACACAACACCCCAGCAGCTACTCACCCACCCTGTATAATTTGCGTCTTCGTCAAAACAGACCCTCATCTTAGTGTCAATATGTAACTTGACCAGTATATCGCCAAGGCTGCTGGGCATTCCATCTTCCTAAGTTTTGCCTGCAAATGTTTCCTATTTACTTTATAAAATGCCTGAGAGATATCAAGAAAGGCACAGTGAAGTGGCCTCTTTTGTTGTTTGGCCTGAATTTGCAAACGATTTACCATAAACCAGTTATAGGATGTGCCCAGGTCTCTTCCGGAAGCCTGATTGAAATTTGTCAATGACATCTTTCTCTTTTGCCCACATCTGCAATCTATCCAGAATTATAGTCCCAAAGTTCTTACTGGATGTGTCAAGGAGAGAAATAGAGCGGTAATTAGATGGAAGTGCCCTGTCATCCTTCTTGTAAATTGCAAGAATATTTTCGTTTTTCCAAGAAGGGGGTAATCTCTTTGTTTTTATAGTTTCACATAAGAGTACATATAAATAGGCTGCCCAAAGGTTAGGTGAGACACTAGACTAACGATCAGAGCAATAAACGGGGAAAATGGACAGATACTTGATACCCAAGAGGGCGTGAACGCGGGGTTCCTTGAGTTCTATCAACAACTGTATGAAGACGTAGGAGTTGGTGAATGGAGCGAGATGATGGAAATATTAGAGGATATTGGCTTACCTAAACTGGGTACGGAGGAGAGAGAGAACCTAGAGGCCCCAATCACATTGGAAGAACTAGAAGCAGTGGTTAAGCTATTACCTACTAGTAAGGCCACCGGGAATGGACAAACTCCCCAGTGAGTTCTATAAGAGTATAAGATGGAAGTGTTCCCCCCGCTACTAACAATGTTGAATGAAGCGTTCGAAATAGAGATACTACCGGAATCCCTAAGAGAGGCAATTGTTATTCCGCTTCTCAAACTTAACAAGCCGAGCACGGACTGCAGGTCGTATAGACCGCTATCCATTCTGAACCAGGACAGCAAGATACTCACGGCTGTGCTGGCAAGCAGACTAAGACAGGTTATCAACAAACTTATAAACCCTGACCAGACGGGATATGTTCCACAGAGAAGCATATCCGATGATCTCAGAAGGCTCCACTGGGTCACAGAACAATGAGAAGAGGACTTGCAAGAAGTTGCAAATGTCTCATTAGATGCAGTGAAGGCCTTCAATTCTGTTAAATGGCCTTGGCTTATGGCAGCCCTAAAACAATATGGATTAGGGCCCGGGTACCTGAAGTGGGCGAAACTACTGTACAGTACGCCACTAGCCAGAGTCCAGACAGAATCAATCATTTCGGAGAGATGGCAACTCAGTAGGGGCACCAGACAGGGCTGCCCTTGGTCCCAGATGCTGTTTATCTTCACACTAGAACCCTTAGTGACATATCTGAGACAACAAGACGAGGCCGTGGGAATCTACACGAAAGGAGGGCCACATTTAATATCAATGTATGCTGAAGATATGCTTGTTATACTTCAGGTATCCGGAGGAAAACCTGCAATATATCTTTGAAGTAATGGGGTGATTTGCGTTGCTCTTACAGTTAACCCCAAGAAGTTGTGCATATCCCCCTTTGGGAGATATAAAGGGATTCCGCGAGAAAACTTACCAGTATTACAAATACCCTGGGAGACCAGAATCTTTAGATACCTGGGGATAGATATCTATCACACGGTGGAGGCCGAATATAAACATAACACAGAGGCAAACATTGGGAATAGCATGAGATTCTGGGCTAAGCTCCCTTTGGCCATGGTAGGGAGGGTGGCACTGTTAAAGATGGTAGTATTGCCGAGGTTGATACATTTTTTTGGGAATATACCATATATGATACCCAAGCGATTCTTTGTTAAACTTCAACGCATATGCAGAGGGTTCATATGGCACAATACCAGGAATAGAATAGCCCTGTGGTAACTGCAGAATATGTATGATAAGGGGGCATAAAATTACCCAACTTTGAGGTCTATTATCTGGCCAGCCTGTTACAATATGTGGCCAAGTGGTTAACGGAAGACCCAACATCGGAGTCCAGATTGTTGAGGTCTGAATGTGCTCCATTCTTTCTGAAAGAATGGATATGGCTGCCAAAACCAGAGCTAAAAGGGTGCATGAGGATGTTAGAACTGGGATGGAAGATGTGGCGTAACGCCTACCAGGCCATGGAGTACCCGACCCCGTGTTCTCCGCAAGTGTCGCTAGTGGCATTGACTGGAGGGGACGAGCAACTGAGGAAGGCGATTCGTATGCATTGGGAACCGGTGGGCATTGCAACGCTGGAAAATGTATGGCAAGATGGGAAGGTAATAGAATTTAATGTACTGGTAGAAGAAACAGGTCTACACCTAGGGCAGTATATAACCTATACCAGATTGGTACAGCAGGTGAAAGAGACATGGTCTGAAATAGTGCTGGAAGACCAACCCGAGATGGCCATAGAAACAATTTATGATATTTCAGAAGGTGGGTGGGCATGAGGTCTCTTGAATCTATGAACTGCTGATGTGCAGGGTGGGAAAGGAAGTGACCCAACTGAGACACTACTGGGAAAGGGAAGCCGGGGAACCCATGAATGATGGATTGTGGGAGAGGGTCTAGAGATACCATAAAAAAGTGTCTAGGAATGCGAGGCTGCAACAGATCCAGCTATAAGTTACCCACAGAGCGTACATGACCGCCCAGAGGATTGCTCGATTCAAGAGCGCAGAAATACAAATATGTCCCAAATGTTGGGAAGTGAACACAGGGGTGATACATATGTTCTGGGCATGTCCAGAAATTGGAAAATTCTGGGGAGAAGTAGCCCACCGCTTAACCGAGAAGGGGATCACGCTAGATGTGGAATCTGTGTGGCCATGCATGGTAAGGGGTTTTTCTAGACCGCGTAAACTGAAACACATAAGCAAACTCAAGGACTTGGCCTATATACTTGCATGGGTTGGAAAGCAAACAGGCCAAAGGTAGAGGTCTGGTGGCACGACCTCCAGAAAGGGGCAGAGGCGCAAGCGGCGGTGTGGAACGAAGCGGCCAATAGAGGGGGATGAGGAAACGGAAACACTGACCGCCTGGAGACACTTAGTGGCTACACTTTCCGGGTCCACCCAGGCCTGCCTAAGTGAACATGATTCCTCCGGGAATACAGATGGGAGGAACCCCCAGAGGAAACAACGGCAGAGAGCGAAGTGGAGGCTCGAGTTAAGGGGGAGGGTAATGGGGAGGCAGTGGACATTTCACGATACTGTAAATGATGCTTGAAGTTATATGATGTGCACTGTGGAGTTTGTTTTTGTTGATTGGTTGTTGCAAAAGTTAATAAAAATTGTTTAAAAAATAAATAAAAAAGACAGACACCTCTCCTTCAAGAGACACTTAGCTAAGAAAACTCAGACTGCTTGGTATCAGCTCTCCCTCCTGCGAAAAGTCAAGCCCTTCCTCTGCACAGCTTTAGATCCACCATTCAAGCACTGGCCCTATCCCACCTAGCTGGGGCAATGCCCTCCTCGAAAGATATCCTGCTGTCCTCCCTTGTGCCCGTAAAAAGTGTCCTACACCCGACTGCACAACTCATCAAGGATCTGCGCAGATGCAACCACATCACCCCAGCCATCCTTGAACTTCACTGGCTCCCACTGCATGCACGAATGTAAGGCAGTTGCCCAGAAGTCACTGAGAAACTCGGCATCTCTGACGGACAGCACACTACCAGAAGCCAGGAAACATGGCGACTTGAAATCCACCGCTACAAAAAAGAAAGGACCAGAAAACAAGCCTTCTCTGCCTATGACCCAAGACTATGGAACCTCCTCCCCATCAGCATCAGACTAGCCCCCATGCTCCTGCGATTCAGACAAGAACTCAAGACCCACATCTTCAAGGAGCCTCTCTTCCTCAATACCTAGGCCATCACATTGTCCCCTCGTGCAACCTGACTTGGTAGACGTTGTTGTCCCCTCTCCTCCCCGCCACCCTTTACAGCTGTACCCCTCCTCTGTGCCCCTCTGTATCCTATCCCCACTGTATATCTGTTCTGTTGTCTCTGAAAAGCACTCTGTTATGCATCTGTGCTGTTTTATACATCAGTAAAGTGCTCCATTGTGCATCTGTATTGTTATATACTTCTATAAAGCACTCCGTTGCTTCTAGAAGCTAGGTCCATGTTCAATTAAACCCATAATAAGAGATGATTCACGAGCCAGGAAAAGAATGGCGCACACACACATCTCAGTCCTAAGACACTTAGGCCCCTGCTTCGATCTCCTCACAGAAACTTATTTGACTTTGCACCTCAGCACACAGAACCAGTGGGTGGAGGAATCCTGGTTTTCTTGAGTGCTTGTGAAGGCATTACTTTGGACGCCTGGATCCTTCAAGTGTATTCTTCTGGTTATTGCTTCCTGTTAATAAGACCTCCAGATCATCCTCCCCTTGGGCGAGTGCCATCCAAGACCAGGTCCTGCTTCTAAAGGCAGCAATAGAATTGGTACTGGTTCAGAAATGGAGTGAGGGAAGGAATGGTACACTCCTTGTTTTCTGGTGGCGAAGAAAGATGGGATGTACTTTTTATCTTGGAAAATATTTCTGAGGAAGGAAAAGTTGAAGATGATGATGTTGGTAAACCAAGGGTCTTCACCAATCTAATGTCGGTGGGGATGAAACTCATGAAGGAAAGCATTCTTGACTCATCAAGACCAGGCCCCTGGAGCAAGCGGCTTCTCGTCTACACAGTATGCGCTACCTCCTACAGATTTTGGGCTTCCGTCACAGACTCTCCTTTTCATCAGAGATTTGTTGGATTCTCACTCTGGAAGGCTTCTTCCTCTCTACCCATGAGGATAGGCTATCTTGCAATTGGCTGTGCAATTCGAGAACTCTGAGTGATTGCCAGCCCTAGCTTCTCAGTAGATCTAGGTCTGATAGTGTCCTGCGTTTTCCTGCCTGGTTCCTGAAGCCAAATGAGATCTCTTCAGTTGTCGCTCGGGTCGCAATGGTCCCAATTTTCAATCAACATGGAGGTTTGGCTGCGAGTCTCAACTCTGACAATTTGAAGGCAGATTGAAGGCAGAGGATACTTGCTGGCAGCCATGGCTGGAGGAAACGGTAGTAATGGATCAAATGGGGGCAAAAGCTGTAAGTAGGTTGGCCAGGTCAAACACGTCCTTACTGAATTAGAATATAGTAGCCTATGGGGAAAGCCAGTGGCCAGCTCTGAGCAAACTATATTGACCTTGAAAAAGAGTATGCAAAAATAAGAATGATGATACGATTGGAGAAAAAGGCAGCATATCTTATGCATGGTCCAGAGTATCTATCTACTCAAAGGCTGTGTTGTTATTCCTATCTTGATGAAATTGCCCGCGTATTTGAACCTTCTTTGTATATATGTCTGAGATTAGGGATTTTACAAACTGCCTTCTTCACAAGATCATAGATGTGTCCAATGTGTAAATAAATGGGAAGTGGATCTGAAAGTGTTATGCTGCTGTACTTGTTGTATTTGCTACGTGCTGTGTGCTGTTGGAGGATAGAGGATTTCTTCAGTGGCCATCAGTGAGAGGTGTGGCTACTACTTGGCTGTGACCACCAAGACTCTAGAAATCCCCAGACCTGCAGAACACGGAGCGGGAAGTGGTTCGGAAAGAGGTCTGTTGTTGTACTTGCTGTATTTGCTACGTGCTGTGTGCTGTTGGAGGACACAGGATTTCTTCAGTGGCTGTCAGTGAGAGGTGTGGCTATTACTCGGCTGTGACCACCAAGACTCTAAAAACCCCAGACTAACGGAACGCGGGGCTGGATGTGGATCGTAACGTGGTCTGCTGTGGTCCGCTGGGGAGCGTGGACTGCCCCAGATCGCCGCTTTCTGGATCTTACTGCAAACTAACAGGTGTCCCCTGTGACACGATGCTGAGTGCTTTGATATTTAGAATGCGAAAGAGTCCCACTGAGAAATGGCCCAAGAGCCGGTGGATGTTGTAATCCGAGCCAGAGAATGAGGTGAGACTGTCAGCCTGTTGCCCAGGAGGGAAGTGTTAAAAGTGAAATGTGTGAAATTAAATTAAATCAATCTAACCCAAGGTTAGATGTGACTGGTACCGACAGGTTACTGGTAGAGGAAGGAGTGCTTAATGCCCCGGCTGATGGCAGCCTTGATTCTTCATAGAGTAGAGTATATCACAATGCAAGAGCTTTCCTGGCAGAAACCAGGGCACTGTCCAGAGCAGGGCCCCCCCACTTTGAAAGAGGACAGATGGACTTCTACAGCTCGTGTGTCAACTGGGTGGGGATCGTACAGGTATTAAGGCATCAGCAGACTGGAGAACCTGGGTCTGGAGAGAGGAGAGATTCCTCTACCTCAGTATTAGTGCTCCAGTTGTCAAAGGACATTGCCGCTATTATTCAGGACAATCTGGACAGGAAAGTACTTGGGGTGAGGGTGGGGGGGAGTGGTGGGTTTACATCCAGTATTTTTTTAATATGGCTGTTCTGAGTCCTTTCATTCAAAAAGTCCCAGAACAATGCTTCCTGGCCCCCTTTGGGGACTGGAAAATAGAGAGGGAGGTGAACAGGGATCTGGGCAGAGAAATAAATCACACAGACTCAGTAACCCTCAACCACCATAGTTTATCTCCAAGAACACAAGAGGTTCAAGAGATGTCCCTGGTCACATCATCTCCCTCAGAGGTTTTGCTAGGGGGGTGCTGAGTGGGCTATAGCCCCGAGTCTTTTGGTTGTAGCCCCAGATAAAAGCTCAGGGGCTACAAGCAAATGGCTAGCTAGCCCAGAGTCCCGCCAGTCCCGAGATTAGCTAAGCCCATGATCTTTTCCAGACCTAGCAACACCCCTGATCTCCCTCATCAGATTGCACATTGGAAGAATCTGCTTTCTCCCCAAACGTGATGCATTTGGATGACCTGGGGAGGACAAGAATCAATAGAACAGCTCAAGGCACTATGTCTGCTCTCTCGATATCTCTTGCGCCTTTTATAAAACTATATGAGACAATAAACGAAAATCACAAAGATCAGGCTACAACTCTGGTGATGAGGCATTCAAAAATGATCATTTACGGCCGCTGTGCAAGCACGACCGGGAAGCAGAACAATCAATGCAATGGCAAAATCGCTTGTGTGATCTGGCGAGGGGAGAATTGAACGATAGAACCACAATGATGGAAGCGGTATTAGATTTGAAAAATGGCTACGTGTAATGTTTGAGCCTGCCTGTTTAAAAAAGAATCGGACAATGAAGACGGCTATTGAGCTGGGGAAGACCCAAAGGGGGTCTGAGAAGGCTTCTGTGCTTCCCCGTAGGCAGAGAAATTGACCTGTAAAACCCCACCTGAAACCATTGACTGTGCTAGATGTTAAGAAGGCTGGAATAAATATGAAAGAGAATGAAGAACAACATACACTCCCGTACCCAGACAGAGAGAATTCTCTGGGTTAGATACTGGAAGTTGGAGACTTGGATAAGACGCAATCCAATTCATTGAAAGAGGCTGCGATAGAATTCTGAGCTAAAAGGGGTCCTCCTACAATGGAAAATGACCCTATCTTTAGCAAATCCTCAAAAGAAAGTGATTGTGACCCGTTGCTCCAAAGACTAATATCTAAAACCAAACCTGCACCAACCTCAAAAATCTAATGCGGCTAAAAACTTCTTTCCTAACTTGAAAACACCACCACCGCCCTCCAGAGAACACACGGTCCAAAGAAAGGACAAAATGAAGAAAAACTCTACTGAAAAACAAGGAGGCGTTCTAAACATGGAAATATGGAAATTGAGGGGAATTGTGATTCTGGAGAGCCTCTCGATATGCCCTTCGAGAACCAAGAGGAATCCATTCTGGACTATTGAGTATATTCCTCTGAATCTATCAATGAGAATTGGGAGGAGAAATCAGGATCTACCCTATAGTGCTGACCGAACACCGACTCAAACCTAGGAAATTGAGCTTTAGCAGCACCAGACTCGAGATCTAGACAGAATCCTACCAAGGGGTTTCTAACCTTGGACCAAAAAAGACAAATGGCGGCTCGAAGGTACAGGGAATTGAAGGAGGTGAAGCAAGGGGCTGTTCCCCCAGAATCGCAGAAAGCTCGCAATCAAGAGGGAAAGTTGCAGGACCATCTCGATGCAGAAGTAACCCTCTCAATGGAACATATGGTGAGCTGTGATGATGGCTTAGTTTTAAATAGAAGAAACGTTATGGCCTTTCTTTACCACATCCTGGCCCTTCGAGCCATACATTCTGATATCTTATTGGTTGAATTTGTCAAGGAATCAAGAAAGGATTGGGTGATATTACAATCTGAGATCTAACCTGATTAAAAGGACTCTCTGGGACACGTCTTGCCCCTGGGTTTTTTTTTTTACCTTAAGTAGACAGAGAGGGTCACGCGAGAGCCTGAAGGGTTGAAAAGATCACCCCCAGAAGAGAGGGGAACCCTAAGGAAGGTTCACAGTTTCTACCTCCCATAATAACCTGAGGTGCAAAGAGGAATCTCTAAGAACTGTGGAAGAAAGAAACATTGGATAATTAGGTAGGGGGGTTGGCCCCCTGACAGTCACTTTTCTATCCTCTGGAACTGAGGCACGAACGGTAAATGAAGAACAAGGGAGATCCCGCCAGGACGATAAAGGGTCAGATTTGACTTGGCTGCCGAGGGTGCTTACACATGACAATTGCAAATATTGAGAGTCAATTTAGGAAGAGATCCTCATAGGATGTTGGAACACGAGGGGCTTTTCTAATGTGTTTGTCAATGCTGAGAAGGACCTGAAATCTTATGATATCCTGTGCTTTCAAGAATGTTGGCCAAGAGAAACTCCCTTGCGTGATGGGTTTGTATGTTTTTTAAATCTGGCAAAAGAAAGGTGTGAAAGACGGACCCCACTCTGGTCTCTTAACTTTAATCAAATTGGGAAGAGGAATGAAAAGGGTTGAAAACTATAGCCCAAACCCCTGGGTCCAGATGCTAATATTGGAAATTAATCAAGATGATGGGGCACCGAAGAGATGTCTCCAATAAATTAATGCATACTGGAACCCGGCTAGGATCAAGGATGTTGCTTTTGTCAACTGTATAAGTGAGCTGATTGATGTGGCCCACAGTGTAAGGAAGAATCTACATACTGTATTGTGTGGGGATTTAAATACAAAGTGTCTAGATAATACGGGGATGCCTGCAGGGCTTAGATGATTTGGCCATTCATAGTGGTGTGAGAATTAGCAGGTGGCTACTAATGAAGGCTAGGGAATCGCATAGGTTGAACAGCCAGACAAGAGGAGAGATGCCCGCAATGTGCACCTGACCTAATGGCTGGTGCACACATTTTCTAGATTACTTTTTGTATCCTCAAATGTCCTACGAGATGTGGTATCCCCGAACATCGGTATAATGGTTTCCAGTGACCATTCCCTCCTTATTTTACGATGGAGGGGAATGGCCAAAACTTTGACCCTGGGAAAGGTGATTGATGTTTCGATCTCTCAGGGTAGAAACAGATTATCCATCGCTACGCAGGATGTTCTGGAATTGACAAGGAAGTGGAATGAGGGGTTCTACAGGACCGGTAGAACTTGTATTATCTCCTGCTGCTGGCATCATTTCTGGTTAGGGATGTAGGATGAAGAAACTGTGAATTTCTACACAAGCACATGCATAATAATGAGGTTGTGCAGGCCAGAAAAAATGTAGGCGGGAAATGAGAGAACTGAGGAGGCTCCCTGTGATAAGAAATCAGAAGTTTAAAAAATGAAGACAGCAGTATACAAACTAGAGACTGTCATTTAAATAAACTAGAGCCCAGTTTGAAGCGGAACTCAAAAACATTGTCAAATATTCTTGTGCCTAACTTGGGAACTTATTCACTCTATGGGCACCCCTCTGCATGCCTTACAGATACCTGCGGTGACAGAAGATTAGTGGGTGGATCACTTTTGTACTCTTTGCCTCAATATCGTTAAATGAGACGGAGAGGAGCCCTCAGGACCAGTAACAGTGGTCATGGCATTTTGACAAAGATGACATCCTGGCCCTGATAATGAAATTGAGTACCTCAAGAGCCCTGGCCCAGATGGGTTAATGCTTAAACAGAATCCAGAACAATGTGCTGAATTCGCATGCCAGCTCTTCAAGCAAATAATGAGGAAAAAGAGAGTTTCCTTATCCTGGAAAAAGGCTCTGATACTGCCGATCTTTAAGAAGGGAGATAGAACAAGCTCGAAAATCTACCGCCCTATTGCCCTATTGGACATACAACAAACGTATTGAACTAGCCCAATCTAACACCAAGGAGCTTTTCAAAATCTTAAAGGAACTGGAATCCCCTGCCACCCCACCAGACACCTGTTCCAAAGACAACACCTGGTGTGATAACATTCAAAAGGCCCTCCTTGGAAAAATCATCACCCTCCAAACTAAAATCAACGACAAAAAAAATTGTCTACAGTCCAGCCAGAAACACAAAACTTCTCAGGTTAATATGAACTCCAACTCGAAATCCTTGAAACCATTCAGTTTCTCACCCCTCTACATTACTGAAGTTGAACACATTATCAACAACCTCAAACCTTCCAATTGCCAGGGGGACCCGTGCCTTGCTGCCATCATCAAGGAGGCTTGGCTTCATCTTGCGCCCTTCATCACCACACTCATAATTCCTCATTTAGTTCTGGGATTGTCCCGGACAACCTCAAGGATGCCTGGGTCATTCCTCTCCTTAAAAAACCTTCTTTGGACGCTAACATACCCACCAACTACAGACCGATCACTACGGTCCCGTTCCTCTTAAAAATTCTTGATCGTGCTGCATACCTGCAGATCCAAGATTACTTGGAAACTGATAATCTCCTGGGACTGAGGCAATCTGGTTTCCGTCCACGATACTGTACGGAAACTGCTCTCTTAGACCATAAAACCCAGATTGAAGACTTAAAAGATAAGGGTAAATTGGCCCTCCTACTCCTCTTAGACCTCTCTGTGGCTTTCGATTTAGTAAACCATCAAATCCTTTGCCGTCACCTCAAAACTGCCACCCACTTCTCAGACAAAGCTACAGCCTGATCACCTCCTTGCAGGTGTCCCTGCATTGCGCCGCTCACTAGACTTCATGGTATAGTGAGCATGGGTTGCGGGGGACACCCCCGCAGCCTTCTGTTTAAAAAAAAAAAAAAAAAAAAAACTGGGACTGCGGGGTTGTCCACCGCATTGCCCTGCTCACTATACTTTATGGTACGGGAAGTGAAAGTGAACTGGCGCTGCAGGAACCCAGCGTGCAGATTAAGGTAAGTGGGGTTTGTTTATGTTGAGGTGTGGGTGAGGGGTGTTAGGGGTGTGTTGTGTGAGTATGTATGTGTGTTCGCATGAGAAAGGTGCAAACCTTTGGTAGATCGCACCTTTCTCATGCGAACGTTTCGGCCGCGGGCAAATCACTTGGAACCTCTGGGCTATTGGAAAGAGAAATGGACTAGATGTTTAGCTAATTTGAATTTGGCATTAGAAGTTCTAATTGCAAATCCTATGGCAGTCAAAGTCAAACTATATTGTGATGACTGGATAGCAGCTCGGGGAAAAGGGAACTTAAATAAGCTAATGTTGGATTTTAACGTTGAATGTAGAGCCTTGAGATCTATTCTGAATAATATGCTGACATTACTGTGCCATAGGTGTAGAGATCAATTCATGTGTTTCCCGTTGAATCTCTACCTAACCAAGGAAGTGTTTGGGGCCTGAAAGCAAATAGAGAAATCAACAGTCATGTAGATTTTGTGATCGGCAAGACGCTGTAGAGACATTGAAGCATGTAACAATTTTTTGTAAAGCCTTTACAGCCCAGAGAACAATCTACCTGGGAATATTTATTGTGTGTGTGAAGTCACGGCATAGAAATGGTGGAACATGTTACTACAGGGGGAAAATCCACCACTTATCTTTGCACTTGTGAAGTTTATCAATGAAAACTTTGAGGTGGAAATGATAACTATGAAGAAATTAAGACCTAGGATTGTTTGGTTGTGGGCTGAAGGCTATGGAGGAGGTTAGATTAATTGAGAGTGGAAAGTAAAATGGATGGTAGAAGGAGGAAAGGAGAGGGTTGGGCTGGGAGTGGGTGGTGGATAGCTTCCTTGCAATGATGACTTGAATTGTTTTTAACTGCGATATTGTGAAATTTCCTTAAGATTAGGAAAGCAAGGTTGTAAATATGGAACTTGAAACTTAGAAGAGAATGAACATTGTTAAAGATTTAAATTAAAACAGATAAAACAAAATAAAAAAGAAATGTTTTAAAAAAAGCAAATGAAACGACCTCTTTTATTTTGATTTAATTATTGGGTATTTATAATGCCCCTATATCATGTGAAATACCTGAAGGTATCCCACATAGCGAACCTCAAAAGACTCTTATTCAGGTGGCCAACAAAGGACAGATCCACTCAGATCCCAACCCTAGGGGTAAAAGTGTGGGATGGTTCACCTGGATGGGGAAGCCCGGGGTTATACTCGAGGGAAGCCCGGGAGAAGAAGAGAAGGGAGAATTCCCTAAGATCTTTATAGGCTATCATACATCTGCCCCGCTTCCTTCCATTCAATTTCTCCTGCCCAGATCCAATGATCCCTCCGTACTGAACCAACACCATGTTACATTCAAAATGTATGTCTTCCAGAATCCCTGTTTTCCCTGTTTTCCTGCGTCTGACCCAAACATTCCCAGACATTCTTCTCCACGTCCCTCTGATTATCATCTCCCGAACACCCAATCCACTATGTCGTCAAAAAACAATATGCTGGGGTGCCCTCTTTTTTTGTTAACGGTATGGCAATGAGATAAAGGGAGAGAGAGTCAAGGCCACCTCACCTTTCAAGCGCTAGTGGGATGTCAAAATCTATCTAGAGACTAGTGGAAAAACATTAGATTATACTAGAGAGAAACACAGTGTATTTGAGAAACATAGCAGTTTATTCTGATAAAAATATGCTAAAAACAAAGCAAAAGGAGTGCAAAAAAAGGCTCTGTTTGTGGTAATGCATGAATGCATAGCAGAATCAATGCATAGAAGTTATAAATGAACATAGGACCAATTCTGGATATTTCACGATGCACAAATGCATTTGTAAGATGTTTTATAAATCACGACTTAATGCATGACTCATAGTGAGATTTTGTTAACACTTTAGTGTGGTGTTTCGAGTTCAGAAAACAGTAGGATTCTTCAAAGTAGTTACTTAATAAAATAGTTCACAAGAGGGTATCCAAACTGTCATCAGGACTGGTGGTGTTCTTTAAGGCAGGCAGAGACAAGGGTTTCAGGCTGTCATCTAAAAATAATAATAGACATACAAATGAGTGGATGTGTTTGCCAAAAAAGTGGTGATTGGCAGAATTCTAGATAAGATTGGGATGACATACCGTTTTTTGTTAAGTAAAATTTGTGCTGTCGGGCTGTTGACGAGGGCCGATGTGGCAGACGTCGGGTAATCAGAAAATGATGAATCGAGGACCTGTAATGGTTAGGTCATAATGTTGCTAGCAGTTGCACATATTTTCAATCAGTAGCACATTGAGGCATTATAGTTAGAAGGTAGGTAAAAGTACCTGGAATGGTAGTGAGCTCGGGGAAAACCATGTGTTGGTGTAATGGTGGCGAAATGTACAGCCTTGAAGCAAGAAGCTTGCCGCAGGTTCCGAGTGTACTCGGTCGATCTGAAAAGTCGAAGTATACTATTGTTGTGATGGCGGAAGGCCGTGGATCACAAAAGGCCCTTGAGATTAGTAGCGACAAAGAAAGTGGTGGTCTTTTACCTGGTATGCAGCGCTGAGTGCTGGAATCTGTCTCGTAGCTGCGCGTGTGCAGAGGTAAGCAATGCGTTCTATATTTACTGGTTGCCTGGGAAACGGTAATGTCAGAGGGACGTAATGTAGGAGCTGGTTTGCATGTCTTTGGGTATAGTAGCATGCCGCCGTAGTCTGTGGGATGTATTGACCCACTTTTGCATTGCTATGCTGCATCACTCTGTTATGATGGTGCCAGAAATGGCAAAATGGCCACAAAAACCCTTGTGCGAGCCAAAACCCCTGAAAATCATGCTTTTCCACGCACAAAAAGATGGCTGCCAAATCTACTGCGCATGTTGTTTGTGGTGGAACAGAGCTCTCACTACTGAAATGTGTCACTGAGCTCCACAACAATTGAAAGTGGAGTGCAGAAGGATAAAGCAGTGCTTTGCTAAATGAAACTCCAAGATTTCTTTAAATCTCTTTTTCTTTGCTGCTGAAACTTCAGAATGCAGGTACAAAACACCTTTCAAAAAATTCAAAATTATTACTGGGTGCTACAATTCACTTAGCTATGAAATCATTGCGAACTTACAAGGTCCTGAAAGGCTGAAAGCATAGAGAGATTTTCACAGCAAAAGTGGCCTGCCTGTGGGTCTGTCAAAAATCTCTGTGCAGGAGAGGGCTACTGTGATGACAGCTGTCAGGGGCCTGTCTGATTAAACTTTAACATGTATAAACTGAAAATCAAATGTTTGCAATCTAAGAGGCCTGTTATAGTAACCCAGATTATAATTATTTGATCCCATGGTTTAAAATCTTAAATGAGAATTCTAGCTGTATTTGATATAACCAGTTTTTGTGCTAGGGAAAAGGCCACAGAATTTAACAATTAATTTAAAGCTGGCTAAAGCTGCAGAACTTGAATAACATGTTTTTCTCACAAAAGCAAGGTCTTTCCCCCCAGCAGGAAATCAGAGAGGCATTAATTACAGGGTAGGAAAGAACCTACAGAGGCAAACGGAACAATGACAAGCTTCAGAGCAGGAAATTCAAAGTGTGAAGACAGTCGTAAATGGCCTCTGCAAGGAACAAACAAGGGGGATGGCTCCTGTGCTTCCAGGGAGAGACCAAGGGGTGGAGCCAACCAACCATTTGTTGCTTAAGAAGGACAAAGAACATATTTGACTTACTATTCAAAATTGTGAAAAATATAAAAATAACAGAGTTGTTAAGTTAATTTCCGGCTGCAGGGGTGAAGAGGCGCCAGAACTATGTGACATGTTCTGGACAGCAATGGAAAGAAATGTGATTTTACGCAAAATGTACTTACGCAAGAATTGTGAAACTTAATATACTTATTCCAATGTTAAACACGCACACTTGTAGAAATTTGCTTAAAAATGGGACATTGTGTTCCTAGTGAAAAGGGCAAAATTCTGTGAAAAGCAGAGCCAAGATCCCACAGCTACGGGGTTTGGAGGAATAGCTGCTATGTAAAATATGTAATCTGTATATGTGATTTTTTATAGAGGTTGCACATGTGTAAATATGTATTGTGCCAAAAGTAGATTTTGTGTTCCAGGGGCTAGGGGTGGATTCTCAGCCTCATAAAATTGCACCATAAAGATGACTGTTTCTCTCCTCCTATCAAGGAAGAGAGTAGACTCTGACCCAATCACCTTTCAAAGGGGCAAGCTTAGGCTAAACCAGCACACTCACCCCTCTATGATTAGCATAAATAGAGACGGCTCACCACACATAAGGACAGACAGATTCCCTCACTATCCTGATGCTGGCGGAGCACCCTGCTGCTGAACTCTACATCTTCCTTGCTCCAGACTCCAGAAACCTGGCAAAGCAAAAGACCCACTGCAAAGCTGAACCATTCTCAGTTAGGCCTCAAATTCCAGAACAGAAACCCATAAGCCTAAGGGGAAGCAACATAATACAGCCGGGCTGTGCTGTTGCTGCTTGCCTCCTGAATTGAAACATCCTCAGAACCAAGAAGGGCAGAACCGATCCAGTCCAGTCCTGTGCTGTGCTGTGACCAGAGTGCCTTGCAGATCCAATCCAGTCCGATGTGCCCAGCTGTCTTTCCTAAACCAGATCCAATTCCCTGACCAGAACGGACGGTCCCATTTAAAAACGTATCCAGTGAATATAAATAGGAAGAATTGTGTTACTAGCATATGTACTTTGCATAGTCTTATCCCTATCTTATACCCACCCTATCTTGGATTCAGCACCTGTATTAGGAGTATCTTTGCAAAGTCTGAAGCCTCTCTCCAAACCATCCTATTTTTCTCCGAACTAGTATTGGTAAAACTATCTCTGCGCTGATTTTTTCTCATCTGAAGAAGGCGAGTTTCCTTAGCAGGCAGTCACCCTGACCAAGTGACTGTGTTCCTATGTGGTATTCGTTTTGTTCATAGTCATCCTCTATTGTAAGCAACCCATTTGTCATTTCAAAAGTGCATTCTTGTTTTCCATTCTTGCGCCTATCTTGAAAAACGACCTCTACTAAAACGCCTGTAACTCCCTCAGTCTTTGTGATAAAAACACAATTTCAACTCCTTCTTGTAGCGAACATCCATATCTATCCATCGCATTCCAAATCAATGTGATTCTCCCGTTATCGTGATTATCGCGCAGGGAAAGGTTTGCTGCAAATTTTCGTTGTGGGAAATTTTTACACGTGTAAAACAGCTTTTGATTGCTTCCGACTTCAATTTTAAGATTTCTAATGTTTTCTTGGGATAAAATCATTGCTTGTGTTTGTGTGCAACTATCCAAAGTGGCTCCCTTAAGAATATTTAACAATTTCAGCAATTCTGATCACATTTGGTGTTTTTATCTAGTCCATTCTAAAGATAACTTTAAAAGCCATTCTGACAGCTTGAAAGTCAATTCCGTTTTTCTCTTGTGTTTGCTGGGGGAAAGTGGGATTGATATTCTGTGTGAATTCTGCCATTCCTGAATACCTGCTCTATCCTCCTATCTCTTTACATTGCCCATTGGGGGTTGAGGGGTGTGCAGGGGGGGAACCTCTAACCACAGTGTTATCAGATCTCAACCAACACAAAAGTATTAATTTCTGTGCTGAATTGTTTTGCTCACTACTTACTCCTTGTGTATTAAAGAGATTATTCAGTTTTACATCACCCCATTGGTGATTGTTGTGTACCTCTTAAGACATATTGGGCCTCATTACGGCTTTGGCGGTAGCCATGCCGCTATTGGCGGCCTGGCTGCCTCCAAAACCGGGTCCGGGTTCCCTGAATGGGGAATTACTGGGCCATTCTGAGTTTGGCGGGCCCGGTAATTCCTCCCTCAGGGAACCCAGGCCCGGACCTTCCCTATTCCCATTCGAGCCCCCATAAGGCTCAATGGGAATGGGTACAGGGAGCTAACAATGGACCGATTACGACCGGCCCGTTGTTAGCTCCCTGGTCCCCTTGCGGGACCTGGTAACGATGCCTGGTTTTACCAGGCGTCCTTACCGGGCCCTGCGAGGGGACCTCGTAATCAGGCGGAATGGGAATAACGGGTCCGCATCCATTAGCGGACCCTGTTAACCCATTCCGCCTGACTCGTAATGAGGCCCATTGTGATTAAATTTTAAATACATAAATATTTACCTTTGCAAACCAGCCTGATTCCTGTTTCAGTGTGACCGGGGGGGTTCCAGGAGAAGGGTGTGATATGAGTGGTATATCGTTCAGAATAAAGAACTTTTAGACAAAAATAAATAAGGGTTTCAGTTGTGCACTACATGCTAGGCGTTGACTTGGGTGTGTGCCGGATTGAAATCACTTCCAAGTCGGCAATGCTCGGTACCGCACACACAGTAGTGGGAGGGGTGGAGTCTGTAATAGGCTAAGGTGTCTGATTATGAATGAATCAAACCAGATAGTATGAATATTGCTATACATATTACAAGTGCTAAGTAGCATCATGGTCACATTAATCTTAAGGAGAGCATATTAATAAACAAAGTTTGTAGTATTTAAAAACCACAATGAATGAAATTAGTTTGCCAGTTCTACACTCCGTGTCAGTACTCTGAGACCGCAATACAATACAAATTATATAAATTGCACTCAGTTCGTGGTTAAAGACGACAGGCAATTTAAAGGACGTTTATGCAGTATTAAGTCATAGTTACGTGAAATCAAGAGACACATTTCTTGAACAACGTATGTTTGGTGACAGTAAATCGAGACAATTCAATGTTTTGACAGCATGGGTTGGCCACCATACCCCCCGGAAGACCTATTGTTTCAGGCATCAACTCCATTCTCGAGCCACTCTCCATCTACATAGACCACTTCCTCCGACCTTTTGTAAACAAAATGAAATCCTTTGTCAAATATACTACAGCAATGATCCAAATTCTCTAACATCTTACTACCAATTAAAACGATCTACTCGTCACCCTAGACGTTGAATCACTATATACTAGCATTCCTCAAATTGAATTTCTTGAAATCCTTAAACTGTACCTAGGCAAACGAACCTCAACCAGAGCCCCCACGGATTTCATACTAGAATGTGCCAGACTTGCACTTACTGAGAACTTCTTTATCTATAAAGACTCGTACTTTAAGCAATGCCATGGTACCAGCATGGGCGCCACCTTCGCGCCTGACATAGCGAACCTATACATGGACCATTTCGAATTAACACACATTTACAGTGACACTAACACTTTTTCAAAAGAAATTGGAACATGGAACTGCTACATCAATGATATTTTCCTAATCTGGAGAGGATCTCTCACTGATCTGAATCCGTTTCCCGGCCAACCAGTAAATATAGAACGTGTCGATTACCTCTGCGCACGCGCAGCTACGAAACATAGATTCCGGAACTCAGCGGTGCATACCAGGTAAAACACCACCGCTTTTTCTGTGTCAATACTAATCTCAAGGGCCTTTTGTGATCCACAGCCTTCCACCATCACAACAATAATAGTATACTCTGACTTTTCAGATCGACCGAGTACACTCGGAACCTCCAGCAAGCTTCTTGCTCCAAGGGTGTACATTTCGCCGCCATTACACCAACGCACGGTTTTCCCTGAGCTCACTGACATTTCGGGTACTTTTACCTAGCTTCTACCTATAATGCCTCAATGTGCTACTGATTGAAAATATGTGCAACTGCTAGCAACATTATGACCTAACCATTACAGGTCCCTGATTCATCATTTTCTGATTGCCTGACGTCTGCCACATTGGCCCTTGTCAACAGCCCGACAGCGCATATTTTACTTAACAAAAACGGTATGTCATCCCAGTCTTATCTAGAATTCTGCCAATCACCCCTTTTTTGGCAAACATGTCCACTCATTTGTATGTCTATTATTATTTTTAGATGACAGCCTGAAGCCCTCGTCTCTCCCTGCCTTAAAGAACACCACAAGTGCTGATGACAGTTCGGATACCCTCTTGTGAACCATGTTATTAAGTAACTACTTTGAAGAATTCTACTGTTTTCCAAACTCGAAACACCACACTAAGTGTCGACAAAATCTCACTGAGTCATGCATTGTCATGATTTATAAAACATCTTACAAATGCATTTGTGTATTGTGAAATATCCAGAATTGGCCCAATGTTCATTTATAATTTCTATGCATTGATTCTGCTATGCATTCATGTACTACCACAAATTGTTTTTTTGCACTACTTTTGCTTTGTTTATCAGAATAAACTGCTATGTCTCTCAAACACTGTGTTTCTCTCTAGTGTAATCTAATGTTTTTCCACTAGTCTCTAGATAGATTTTGACATCCCCTAGTGCTTGAAAGGTGAGGTAGCCTTGACTCTCTCTCCCTTTATCTCATCACCCAATCCACTATGACAGAACACTACCATTCACACAATCCCCTCTGTGCTGTTCACAATCCCGGTCATTCTCGTCCATTTCACAAACCTCACTCATCTCGTCTTTCTCAGTCTATCAACCGATCCCCTTCTTATAATACCTTTTTCCCCATCTTATCTAGTAGGACATTCCGACACTGTAACCCTCCCCTTTTCTGCTTGAATACTGGTTTGCAACAAACTTGTAATGCAACTGTTTACCTGACATGTCCGACACAAGGGTCAGGCAAAGTGAGGCAATTGATTTAAATCAAACACACCTGTCGGCCCTTTCTTTTCCCCACAGGGATAAAAGTTGAAGCAAAAGAGCACAATACGAGCAAGGAGAGGTCAACAGACAGCACGGCGGCACAGCTACACAGGCGCGGCAAAATAAATGTTACCAATGCCTACAGCCCAAACTTCTGAACGGATTTTCTGCAAATTTGCACCAGGAGCAGCAGGATGGTCCCGAAAGAGTGCTTTATAATTTTGCCGTAAATCCATCCAGTAGTGGGTTTTTTAAACTGGCAAAGAATAGTTAAAACATTATTTGTGATATCTGAGTTCGGTTCGCAGACTAATTTCCTAATCCGGGGTCCTCGGACACATGCGGGCCAATGAGCAGACGATGTGATGTCCGCGGGCATCGTATGTGCCCGCTGATTGAATGCTCAAAAGCGAGAAGTGTCATATTTTTTTTAACGGACGCCATGTTGGATCCCCAGACAGCCACTGATGTCTGCAGATAGCACAGTTGGGACAAAGTCTGGAAAACACATTTGGGGCGATTTGGTGGCCGAAACAGGGCTTGCAAAGGGTGGGGAAGTGGAATAATGATGATATGGAGCAGTTTTTTTAGGTGAAAAAAGGGCGTGCAGGTGCCGCCCAGGCGCAGGCACCACGGTAGTTCACGGACAACACTGTGAACATACAGTTTGGGAAACACATTTAGGATTATTTGGTGTTTGGAAAGGGTTAGGATAGTGGAATAAAGTTGATATGGAGCTGTTTTTGTAGGTGGAAAAGGGTTTGCAGATGCCGCCGAGTCCGCAGTCACTTTTAGTGTTCAGCGAGACATAATTTAATGGCAGGGGCTTCTGGGTGAGTTTTGTTATTTGAAGGTGTATTGTACGTATGGTTTCATTATATTGTTGTGGTTGTGGCCACTGAACACACACACTATAGTAATATGTGTATAGTAATTATAGGTACTGTAGGGGGAGTATACAGTAGTTGTAATATGGTGGAATTGTATAATTGAAGTGTATATGATATTTATGATTGTAGTACAATTGAGGATAGTGCTCCTTGTTGTCTCCTCCACTTGTCAGGTGGTCAACCATTGTATCCTTATTAAACGGTTCAATGATACCTTTGGCATCATGGACCAGGCACTGGACTGGCTGGCTTGTTTTCTTCACCAACTGCCCTTCCCAGCTGCAGCTGGGCTGTTTGTACTCCACCCCCTCACTGGATACCTGCTGAGTACCCTGGGGTTCTATCCTATGACTGTGGCTCTTCAATATCTCTTTCGTCTCTCCGGCTCACCTCATGGCCGCCTTCTTTTCTCATGTGCAATGTTATGTTAATGACGCACACAGCTTTCCTTAAACTTCCCTCAACTAATTTCTTCTCCTTGTTTTTATCATCGATTGTTTGACCGCCATCGAGGCATTGCGTGCAGCTAAGAATCTCTGTCTGAATGCTAGTAAGAAGGAGATCTTTCTTATTGTGACACGTGTGTCCTGTTTTTTGTATATCCTCTGGCCACCCTGTACTCACCATCTTTGGATGCCCAAAATCTTGGGGTGATATTTAAGCTCCCTCTCCTTAAGTCGTAACATTTTATAAAGAAAGCTCACTTGTAGGTTGACCTCCTTATTGGCATTCTACAATTTAAGATCCTCTGTATCATTTACAAGGCTTTCTGGGGTCTGGGACTACAATATGCCCAACTTTGTTTCCCTAAGTACTGTCCTGCTAGAGCCCTCCACTCCTGTAACTCCATTCTTCGCTTGTAAAATGCTTTTTGAAACTAAGAGCAGGAGGCATGTCTCTCTCTTTTGCCAGTTGTTCTCTTTGGAACCAGCCTTCCTGCTCCTCTTAAGCTTCAGCTGGACTTCCTTAATTTTTGGAAACTTTTAAAAACACTGCTTTCCTTTTCCTGTTTTCATTAATCCCTTTCCTGCTAACTCATACCACTGCCACTGAGACAGGTGGCCTGGTCCCTCATGAACCCCACAGGTTCCAGGCCATATAGCTCATTGACAACAGTACACACCCACACCTTCAGTACTGCACTTGTGTGTCTACCACCTGGTGGCTGTGTACCCTACCAGTGGAACTTCTCTGCCACAGCAGTTAGCCAGTGGCCTTCTACCTTGGCATCTATTGGCACTTTCCTTCTGGGCTCCTACCAGCACTTGCCAATCCCTACTCCCCTTTCCATTCATGCACTTCCCTTACTGCAAAATACATATATCCATTTTATAGCAGCAGTGTGTACAATATGTTTGTATAAGCAAGGGAAATGCACATGGAAAGGATTTCTAGAACATTCTTCAGTGGCATCTGATGTGTGGAAGTTTAATGTGTTGATAGGGTTATATGAAGAGCTTTCTGAACAGATTGGTGGATTGATGTGTGACTGTTTGAAAGCAGGCTATGAGGGAGTGTTACAAACCTAACAGTAAAACGGGTAGAAGGGCTGTCTTGTGCGATGGTGTGCACGTGCAATCCAGGTTTTTTTAATGATGCATGGCCTGGAAAGAGGACTGCAAGGACCTCGGATTGACCTGGAGGTCCATGGATTATGGTCCTTATTGTATGTTGGAGAAAAGTATCTGGGACAGAAAATTGTTCCTGTGCGGTTTTCTTTTTCTCTAGTATAAAATTATCCATTATATCAATGACATTTGTGATGCCATCTTTTCATTTTTTTTTCGTTTTTTTGCTTGAAGGTTCTTGTACCAGATAAAAGCTGTTTGACTTACGAACAGATCCTTCCTTGAAAGGCTGGCAAACCCACCGGAGGGATCTCTGAGTTAGTGAGAAGAGGTCCTTGGCAGAATCAATTTATACAAACCTGTTTGAACTGTGGGTAATCAGACTTGCTTTGCATGACTTCCTTCCTTTCACCAAGGGGAAGAGTGTCCTGATTCTGACTGACAACATGGTGGCCATGCACTACCTCAACAAGAGAGGGAGGGAGCGGTTGCTACACCTTTTCAGAAAAGCAATACAGCTATGGGCAGGGGAGAATCCGATCTTGTCGGCAGCCGTCCTGGCTAGGCTGAACATGATGGCGGATAATCTGTTCAAGCCGAGTTCGTGAGCGGGGGTTGTGCCAAGAGATTGTTTTTCTTTTTTAAAACCTATGCTTATTCTGGTCTTTCATATGCATAGAAACCACAGTACAGTATTTATGGTTACCAACATGTTCACAAAAGTGATAGTAGGGTGCACCAAACAGCATGCCGACCAGCACTATCTTCCACCAGGGGTAAACCTTGTTCTTCTCTCCCCCACCCCATCTACCTTCTCCGCCAACCCCCTTGTAAACATGTCAACAGTCCCTTTTTCACGTTGGGGAGGTTTCAAATCTGCAGAGGAATGCAGCTCATTTAGCTCCAATCTACCACCACCCCTTCCTCCAGCTCGGGATCCTGGGTTCTTTGCAGAATGTCTAGCTCTGCCATCCCCCACCTACGTATGTCCCCCATCCAATGTATCAAGGACGGACCATGGCGTTTCTTCCAAGCTATAGCTACCTGCCTCTTTGCCAATATCAACATGTACTCAGTCAAATTGTTCCTCGTTTTATACCGTTTTCCCCCCAGTAGCAGACCCCACAAACACACTCTCGAGCTGCACTCAAAACTGGAATGCAGCAGTGCATTCATATTTAATGCCACTGCCTGCCAGTAATAACCCCAAAGAATCCCCACAGCATGTGCGAGATCCCCGCCGGCCTAGGCCCACAGCTGAGACAATCTTAAATCGAGGTGGTGTTCATTGCATGAAGACTATTCGGGGGTCACATAAATCCTATGTAAGACAATGCATTGAATGAGTTGGAACCTGGCGTTCCTCAAGACTTTCCTGACCTGTTCCCATGTTTTCACCCTTTCTGCATCCGACATCTGGTCCCCTACATCCCTTTCCCACTTGCTCTTGACCGCCACTTCCTTAGAGGGAAACGCCCCTCATATTGCTTGGTAAATTCTGGAAATCTTGGCCCCCAAACCCATTGTGTGAGTAGCATTTTCATCAGCGAATTCATACTCAACCCCTTTGGTATGCCCTACCATATGGTGGCCAACCGCCTGGTCACCTTCCGTAAGTAAGGAACTGCCCCCTTGGTATCCTTTATTGAGTGTACATGCCTCAAAAGACATCAGTGTCCCGCCCTCAAACAAATCCCCAACTGTCTGACACACCCTCTCCCCAAGATCCCCCATCCGTTGTATTGCCGACCAAAGCCCCAGATCCACACTTCATGGCAAATCTGCACTATACAGCCCTGCCACTTGTAGGTTGCCTAGAAGCTTCATCCAAGTCTTCTGTACCACTCGAAATACATTAGTGGCTCCTTTCCCTCTGATGGTGCCCCACATCAATTCTATTCCCTTCCGATGAGCTGAGAGGGCTCACAGTAAACCTGTCAACAATTCCTCCCTCGTGCATGCCCACACTAGTATTGCCTGCAACTGTGATGCCATGAAATACCACTCATAATCCAGCAGATTGAGGTCCCCCTTCAGCCGTGGGCAACCCAACGTTGCCACCAAGACCCTTTTTCATCCCCGTATCCCACAACAGTTCCCCAACCTGGGCATTCAACATCTTAAACACATTCGTATTGCCATAGGCAATATTGGTGAAGTAATAAAGAAGCCTTTGGCGTAATGCCATTTTGCACAGCACTACCCTCCCAATGAGTGACATAGGTAGCCTTTTCCAAAATTGGACCGAGTCGCCTATTCCCGACAGCGCTCTGCCCGTATTATACACAAAAGTGTCCTTGATATTAAAAAAAATGTGAATGCCCAAATATCAAAAGGATTCCCCCTCCCATCTGATCCACTCCATCTGAGAGGGTAGTAAGATCGTGACTGCAAAGGCTCCCCAGCGGGGTGCCAGGAGATTCTTGAAGGAAATCTTTGACCTTTGGTGAATGCTTCAGAAAGATCCATTTGCCAACAGTGTCAACAGGAAGTGTGAACAGTCCCTTTCCAAGGAATTTCCTCCCAGTAGATTGGGATTTCAATTTCCTAAATGCATTCCCACCAGTTGCCTTCATCCTGTTGTTCTCCGGAGGCAGAGGAGGTTCCAGCCCATGATTATCCTGATTGCATCAAATTGGGCATGGAGTACATGGTATGCAGATCTCCAAGAGATGGCCGCCTGCCCTCTCCAACATCTCCCGATGAGAGGTCTGTCCCTGTTTAAGAGAGCTACGACCCTTCATCCCATGTCAGCACCCAGATTCTCTGTGCCTGGTTCTTGAGAGGCTGAGGTATGGGGCTCCCGATCTGTCCCAAGAGATTTTGGAAGCTCTCCTCTCTGCATGCAGCACAGCTACCAAGGCCATCTAGGATTGGGGAAATGTTGTGCCTGCTGCAAGAGGGGGATGCTGCAAGAGGGGGATGCTGCAGGAGGGGGATGCTGCAGGAGGGGGATGCTGCAGGAGAGGGATGCCGCAGGAGAGGGATGCCGCAGGAGAGGGATCTGGATCAGACTGCTTGTGCTTCAGTCACAGTCCTAGATTTCCTTTTGGCATTCGCTCGAGGCGGTCTACAAACTGTGATGGAAAAAGAGTATTCGGTGGCCCTCTCTGTGGGTCAGTTAACATGTTCCCACCTCAACAGTTTATCGTGCGGCCATGGGACTCCTTGGTTTTCTAATGGACTATCCATTTGAGCCAATGCATTCCTGTTCGTTCAGGCTTCTGACACTGGCGGCAATCGCATCAGCCAGGAGGGTGAGCGTGCCACAGGCCCTGGTGTTGAAACCTCCTTATCTGTCCCTCTCAACAATGAAAGTTACTCTGAGGGTCTGGACCTCTTTCCTTCCTGAAGTAATCTTGGAATGCCATGTGAGTCTAAACATGTACCTGCCTGTATTTTCCTCACCCCCCTCTAATGAGGAGGAGAGGCTACATTAGCGAGATACCAAGAGAACATTGAGATTCTGGATCCCCAGATCGAAGGATCTCGGAAAAGATGTCCCACTGTCCATGGGCCATGCAGGCCGTAAACAGGGTCCAGCACTTTCGACCCAGACAGTATCCTGGTGGACATAAAAAGGAAATGTAATCTGTCGGTTAGCGTACTCAGTGCATTCATCAGTCGTAATAATGGTTATTGTACAACAGCCGTATTGACTATTTATAATGCAAAGATTGTGGCTATGCTATCCTATGCAATCGCTATTTGGGGTCATAAATTTAAGAAACACATTATTGCCTTTGAAGCAAAATTATTAAGGAAACTCTTTCGCCTCCCTCAATGTGTTAGCATTCAGTATTTTTATCTTGAATTTAATATTAGGGGTATCTGGAATGTTTATATTGCCCAATGTGCCTTATTGTTTGAACGTTTGTTAACAGTGTCAACGGAAACTATCATTGTTCCATATATGAAGGCCTTTTTAGGTCTTGAGGATAAGGTTCCCTTGGGTACTATCGGTATACTAAAGCTGACACATATGAAATGGCTATATGAGAGTAGCCCCATCTATATTTCTGGAGACATTAGGCAATGGTTGAAGACTAAAATATGCAGAGCTGCATTTATGGAAAATGTGCTTCATATTGGGAAAAGGCTCTCAACCCGTGACTATAGTTTTGAGAGAATATCTAGAATCTCTCCTCCCCGTTATATTACTGCATATCCAAGCCTGCATATTTTTCGCTGCTATTTATTAATTAAATTCAATGCTACAATGGGTTTATTATCCAGGAACCTGAGTAATCAATCGTTTGATCGCCATACAACTTGTCGTCTATGTGGTAATTTGGTGAATGAGTCCGCTTTTCACTTGTTAATTGAATGCGAATCTCTGGTTTTATTGCGCATTAAGTTTTTTAAAGCTTATAATCTAATAATGATGAATGAAATTTCCTCCTTATGGTCTGTTTTTATGCAAGGAAATATTAATCTCATTTATCACATTGTACGATTTTTTTTATATATGTAGTTGGTATTTTTAAAGGCCTTCAATAGGTTTTGAGTGCCCTTACTGATTATATATGAATATGATGTCAGATGTTTATGTAGATTTTGTATTGTCTTTTGCATATGTATTGTATATCTTGTGTTATACAAAGCCTTGTGGCTACATGTATATCTAATAAACAATCAATTATATTTGAGCCAATGCATTCCTGTTCGTTCAGGCTTCTGACACTGGGGACTGATTTCTGGTGGCAATCGCATCAGCCAGGAGGGTGGGCGAGCCACAGGCCCTGGTGTTGAAACCTCCTTATCTGTCCCTCTCAACAATGAAAGTTACTCTGAGGGTCTGGACCGCTTTCCTTCCTGAAGTAATCTCGGAATGCCATGTGAGTCTAAACATGTACCTGCCTGTATTTTCCTCACCCCCTCCAATGAGGAGGAGAGGCTACATTAGCGAGATACCAAGAGAACATTGAGATTCTGGATCTCCAGATCAAAGGATCTCGGAAAAGATGTCCCACTGTCCATGGTCCATGCAGGCCGTAAACAGGGTCCAGCACTTTCGACCCAGACAGTATCCTGGTGGATAGCCCCCTTTTTCTCTGAATGCTACAAGCTGGCCAGAAAGTGGTGCCTTTGGGTTGACAGCCACATTGGCTCTTCAAGGAGGTGTCCCTCTCCTGGACATTTGCCAAGCACCCACGTGGGCTTCAGTACACACATTGTCTTGATTCAATGACTGCACAAAATGCTATATTTGGTTGTGCAATTCTTTAAAGTTATTTGGTTTTGGGACAATGCCCGCCACTCTCTTCCTGCCTCCGTTGTCTTCATACTGCTCTGGGGGTCATGGAAATCCGGGGTCATGGGAATCCGGGGTCGTGGGGGAAAAGGGGCGTGCGTATCCATTAAAAGAAGCAGTGACTTATCTTTCTGATGGATAGCTCATCCCATGGACTTCTCGTTGCCCTTCCAGCCACCCCCACACTACAGACCAGCGAGGCCTACTGCCAGGGATGGAGGGAAACCTGAAGAATGCAACAAAATAAAACTAGAGGTGTATCCCTGTGACTCCCTGAACAGAGGTCATGGGGCGTTGTCTGCCCTTTTACTACCGCAGTCACTTTCAATCCTGGAGTCGAGGAATGGCCCTGCAGCGTTGTGATAGACGATGCCCCCGCAGGCAAACAAGTTTCTGATGCCAGCTTCACTGGGGAGGAGGGAATCCATGGGAGGAGCCTCCCATCAGAAAGAGCCTGACCCCAGGTGAGTTATTTGTTCCTTTGTGTGTATCGAATTTGAAATTGTTAAAATGTTGGTTTAAACAATGCAGACATCACATTATTATAATTTGTTAAGGTACACAGACACATTCTGTTTTCTCTGCCTCTGTTGATAAGGGACCGCCTATCAAAATCAAAGTAGGACTCCTAGAAGCCATATATTATGGCGCCTGTACTCTCCACTTCCGAGGTGGCCGAACCGTCTCGTATGGATCTTGAACAACTGAGCTCTGTGCTGGAAATGGAGAAAGGACTACTCTGAAATTCGCTAAGGGGAGGGTTCTGCAGCACGATGCGGTGGGGTCTAGGGCATGGAGTCATTGCAGCTAGTGTAAAAAATACAGATTAACAAAATAACAAGGCCATCTATAGAGATACATTTAGGTGTGTACAGAGGACATAATAAAGCAACCTGACAATGTATGAAATGGTATATGAAGGGACTTGACATGCTGTTGTATCAAAACCATAGAGATGATGAGAAAACGTGTGCTTTGAAGGTGACGGCATGAAAAACAATGGAGGAGGCACCCCGATAACCCGGGCAGGGTCCTCCTCCTCCCTCCTGCCTGGGTAAGGGGGAGGGTTAGTACGAAGCACGCCAAAGCACTTGGAAAGCCTGCGAAGAGCAACAATGGAAGGGGGTGTGCCAAGCCCCATATAAGCGGCGGGCGTCCTGCTGCAGGAAGCATCCAGCCTTCAGCAGAAGGACGCAGCTGCAGCAGAGGAGGAATTTCGTTTTTTGACTGTCTGTTTTGTTTGTTTCATAGTTGCTGCCGCAGCTGGTGGAATCGTGAGCTGCTGCGGGTGGAGCGTCATGGAGGACCGGAGCCGCGGTGCTGGTACTGCCAGAGCTGGTTGAATCGTGAGCTGCTGCGGGTGGAGCGTCGTGGAGGACCGGATCCGCGATGCTGGTACCTGGAGGCCGCTGTGGGCAGCGCGAGAAGGGCAGCTGTCAGCGGAAGGTGCGGGATTCGGAGGCATCGAAGACTGTGCGACGGGAGGCTACGACCAGCTAGAGCAGCGGATCGCATCTGAGCTCTCGGACCAGGCGTCAGATAGAACAGCAGTGGGAGTGAAGGTAGGCAGACCCGGGATGCAGTGGTGAATAATTTTTCGGGGACATTAACAAATTGCTAACAAACTTCCAGGCCGCACGGTTGAAAGCCGCTAGTGAATGCATATTTCGGGGTCATTAACAACTATATACTGCCGGCATATTTGGGGACAGAAATTAATGTAAGACGAGCTACCGGGCCTCACGGGTGAAAAATTAACGAGGAATCTCTTCGCTCACAGTAAGGCAGCAGGACACGGGCTGCCTGGGTGGAAGTGTTGCAATCTACCCGCTCAAGCAAAATACCAGCTGATAAGGGGACAAGCTAGCCGAAGGGGGAAGCAAACGGGGTCAGCTGCTGTTGGGGTTAGCTCAATGAAACTTTAACATTCAAGTTCTGATATTAACAAGGAATAACCAGTAAGGCTGTTGCTGTCGGGAGTGCATGTGCCTAGGAAGCTTTTTGTACAAAAAGGCAACAACGAGAATGGCCACGCAGCGTCTGGGTGCTACAGGGTTTTCCTGCCCTGAGAAGGACTTGGAGGCCGTCTTGTCCATGGCTCGGATGGCGGGGGCCAAGCAGGGGCCAAACTGATTGAATCGGGTAGCCTCTCATCTGTGGGCTGAGGCAGTAGGCCTCAGCCAGAGGGCTGAATCAACTCTGATGTTTACAAGTGTGTTCAATGAAGAGGCCTTGCAGGAGATTCAGGCTTTGGAAGAAGAAGAGGAGGAAGAAGGCGGGCAGAGCGAGGAAGAGGAGCCAGCAGCTAAGAGGAAAAGGAACATGACTGAAAAGGCAAAGGCCAGCAACCAGCAAGCGGAAGTAGCCAGAAAGCGCAGATCGGCTGGGGCGAAAGGAAAGGAGAGGGCGCAGGAGCCTGTAGCCTTGACGGCGCCCGTACCTGCTGAGGCTCCAAGGAACCGTGGCAGTGGACTCAGCGCTCCTGTAGCCAACTCGGCGGTGGTAACAGCAGAGGGACCCATATCCTTGAAGTTGGTAAAAGGTATGTTTATGCAGTGTATGCAAGCATGGGGGAATGGTGGCTATGGTCAGATTTTATGTGGTAATGTGAATGCATTTAATCAGTTAGGAAGGAATGCTGAGGCTGTTCATCATCAGGGGGAGAACCCGGGGCTGAGGAGCTCGGGCTCGGGTAAATCGAGCCTTTGCGTTGCCCACTGCAAACCACTACCACAGGGTCTATTCACACCAGCAGTCACTTCCTGTAGTGGGGTCAGCCAGGGAGCACACCCGGTACCGGCGCCAGCAGGCAACCAGGTACAGGGTGCAGTTGAGGCAATGTCACACAATATGGGAGGCCGATGCCAGGTTTTACCCCTGCTAGGGTTGGAGGAAACTCTTTAGTGTGGCACATCCCATGGGCCAGTAAGGAGAAGATCTGGGGAAAAGGTTTTGTGATATCCTGGCCATGATGGCAATAGAACCAGAGGGTGAGGGCTTGCTGGAGTTATCTGAGAAAGAGAAAGAGAAAGGGAGACAGGCAGAGACCCAAGGTGGAGGCAACCATCCACAATTGGCTAAGGGCTTTTAGGATGTATATGTCTATCATGATTGAAAAATTCCTTGAGGATGCAGGGGCAATGATTGCATATGAGCAATATATTCACAATCTGTACCTAACTTATGGCGGCAATGCCTGGCTAAACTACGACGGGGGCTTTAGTCTCAAGATGCAGGTTTGGCTGCAATGTCCCGGGATGAGGTGGACATCAGGGGCTACGTAGAGAAGATTGTACCTGCCAGGGAAGCGGGGGATAAGACACAAGGGGAGAAACCTCAATTCTGGAAAACCAGAGGGTCTTATTCGCACCGATGTAGGGGATCCTTTCGCGGGCACTCCTCCTGGAACAGTCGTTCCAGCTACCAGGGGGAGCAGGCTGATTGCTGAAATTTTGCAGACGGGCACTGCCCCTTCGGCGAGGTATGTAGATTCAAGCACCCAAAGGGTGGAAGTTCAGGGGACCGCAGCTCTTCTTCAGGGGAAGGGAAGCAGAGAAGTGGTACCAAACCCAAAGAAAAAGCAGGTACTAAGGTTGGCAGGGAAGCCAACAATTTGATGTCGGCATTGGGGATGCCTTATGTGATCGCACAAAAGGTAGAAAAGGAAATCAAGCTGGGGCGGGTTGCTGGCCCTTTCACCTCCCCACCACTAGAGAATTTTGTTGTATCACCATTGGGGTTGGTCCCAAAGAAGGAGGAGGGCCAGTTCTGCTTAATTCAGCATCTCTTTCCCTGAGGGGGAATCCGTAAATGATGGTGTAGCCGAAGAGCTGTGCAGGGTGCACTATGCATCGTTTGATGATGCAGGGAGAGGCGCTCTGATGGGGAAGGCCGACAAAGAGTCTGCCTTCAGGTTATTACCAATCCACAAGGAGATTTACCATTTGCTGGGCTTCAAGGTGAAAGATGAGTACTTTATGACAAATGCTTGCCAATGGGCTGTTCTATTTCTTGCGCATACTTTGAAAAATTCAGTACCTTTTTGGAATTCGCATTGAAGCAAAGGGTTCAGGGGAGTTCCTGCTCGATGATTTCTTGTTTATCGGGAAATAAGGGACAGGGGAGTGCCGTAATTTCAGGGATTTATAGAGGAAATGGGGGCCCCGCTAGCCAGGGGTAAGACGGTTGGCCCGGTCACAACACTGACATTCCTGGGGCTCGAAATTGACTCACTCACGGGGCAGTAAGGCTGCCCAGGGATAAAGTGCTAAAATTAAAGGAAACAATCAAAGTCTTGAGGGGCAGGAGCAAGACTACCCTGAGGGAGCTTCAATCATTGGCGGGTAACCTCAATTTTGCGGGAAAAGTCATCCCCGCAGGTAAGGTGTTTGCTAGTAGTGTTGAGCTCAAAACAGTGGGTTTACAGCATGCATCACAACATGTCAGTCTAGGGTCTGAAGTAAAGGATGACCTCCGGATGTGAGACGAATTTTTGGTTAAGTTTAATGGGGTATTGCTATGGAGGGAGGAGTGGGCCAGCGACCTTAGGCTCAAGCTATTCACTGACTCTGCAGGTTCCCATGGTTTCAGGGTCATTTTTCGGGGAGCAATTGGTGTGGTCAGGCTTGGCCAGCAGCATGGCATCATAAGGGAATTACTAGGGCATCATTGCAGCTATTCCCCATTGTGGTTGCACTTAAAATGTGGGGCAGGCAATTGAAGAACAAGAAGGTGTTGCTCAGGTCCGACAACTTAGCAGTAGTCCAGATCATCAATTGGGGGACATCTAGCAATTTGAGGGTTTTGAAGCTCACAAAGAGCTTGCTGTCATTGAACACTCAGGTTAGGGCACGGCATATTCCAGGGGTCAAAAATGTGGCTGCTGACTCTCGTTTACAGTGGGAGAGGTTTCGGGGGAACTGTCCAGAAGCAAGCAAGATGATGATCCCATTCAAGGCTCAGTGGTGGGGCATGATTGTGGGGGATCTGAGTTCCTTAATCCGTACCGCTCTAGCACCTGGTAAAGCAAGAAGATACTGTTAGGGAGAATTCTCATTTATGGCTAATTTCCCTCACCTAGTGAGTTCGTTTTGTTTATTATTTGATAATGCGCACCAAGCCCTTGGGAAGCTGGGCGCAGCAGTATAAGAAGTCTCGAAGCTTAGTTAAAGTGCCTTTTTCAGGCTAGTACATGCATGTAAGTACAATGTTAAATGCAGTATATAATACAGTACCGACCATTGCCAATAGCATGGATCAGGCTTGAAAATTGTATATATTCAGGGAGTACCTGCAACTATGGACAACACAGGTTCAATGTGTGAGTTGCAATGGTGATGTTAAGTGCAATGGTAGTCCGGGTAGTGACAAGAGGGTGGAGTGGCAGAGGGGGAGGATGAAGGTTACGGGTCATTGGTACGAAGCCATTTGAGAGCGTTCTTTCTAAATCTGGCATAAGGTAGTGGGCGTCTGAGGTCAATTGGGAGTGTGTTCCATGATTGTGCAGCTTTGACAGGGAAGCTAGTTCCTCCAGCTGTGGTAAGTTTAAATCTAGGGATTTCAAGCATAAATGTGTTAGCAGATCTCGTAGGTCTGGTTGTGGATCTCCTGGTGATTTTTTCATATAGGTAAGGAGGTGCTAGATTATTGAGGCATTCGGAAGTGATAGAGATGGTTTTGAGGAGGATTCTATCCTTTATTTTTAGCCAGCGGGCCTCTGTCTGGAATTTAGAGATGTGCTCTCTAAGTGGGATGTTCAGCGCTGCTCTTAAGGCGCTATTTTGCAATCTTTGGAGTTTGTCAGTGACAGACTTGTTGGCACCTGAGTACAGGGCGTTGCAATAGTCTAGTCTGGACATAAGAGCATTGGCTAGGGTGAGACAGCTAGCACTGGAGTGGAATGGTGTTACGCTCACCTGGCTCCCACAGGGGCGTCGATCTGAACTGGACAGCTGCGGTCTCCACCAATGTGACGCGTAGTGCCGAGATGACGGACTGGACTGGCCCACCTAGCTTCGTTTGCTTGGCCCGTAGGAGTATTCCTCTGCAAATGGAGAAAGGGAATTAACCACCCGTGGAGTTGAGCGTAAACCCCCCATCCCTGCTGTTCTCCCCACTGATCCCCTTTAATGTCCCCTCTTATAGTCTCACCTGATGGTTTGGAAAGATGAGCTCTCCATCCTGCATTGAGCGCAGGGGCGCGTAGATAACCAGTTGCTTCACTGGTTCGAAGGAACTGGTGAGTTCCAGAACAATATTGACTCTGAGATTTCCGGCAAGGCGCCGTAAGTATATCGTTCGTAAGAGTTCAAATGTCTTAGTTTTACTCTTGTCAGATTCCTTGCAGGTTGCAGCTTGACCCTAGCAAAAAGTTCCTTGTGGCAACCGGTAACATTCACGTAAGGATCTGTATTATCCAACACAGTTTGATAAAATAATGTCAGTATGTAACCTGATGCTTTCTCCCTTATTCAGGTGCTGAGAGAAAGTATGAAGTCTCGGGGAATAATGCCTCTGGCGGTAAAATTAGGTAAGTCTATTGTGGTGAGAGGGTTTCCCCTTGTTTGTCCCTTTGTTTCACCTTGTTGTCCTTTTGTTCCCCTTAGGGGCCGGGGTACGGCGAAGATGCGATGGAGGCTGCGCTGACCCGTGAAGAGGAATAGTACCCCCGGTGGTAAAATCAGGTACGTCTATGGGGGGTAACTAATATTGCCTCAATTTATTCCCTTGGCTCACCTTGCTGTTCTTGTGTTTCCCTTAGGTGCCGGAGTGTGACGGAAACATGCAAAAGGATGCAGTGGATAGTGAAGATGCTCCGAAGGCCAGTGAGTTCAGTGCGGCGCTTCAGCAGGTGAGGCGACGCGCATAAAATAACTTCTTTCTTCCCGCTCGAAGGCTCGGTGGATCGAGAATTCAGGTAAGGATCAAAGGTATTGCTCTTGTTCTAACCTTTTCTCATTCTTACTCCCTTTTTCTAGGAGCTCCAGACTCGAGGCGGGCGTGGCAGAAGACTGGATGCAGACTTGCAGGCACGGTGAGCGTTACGCTGCTGGATGCAGAATAACGCGAAGCGTGTGCTGCTCTTCGGGCGTGGTTTAAATAGCCTCCAAAGTAGTCCCAGGTAAGTATTGCTCCACGACCCCACAGAGTAAAACAAAATAATCCCAAGGTAAAGTAGTCCCTTCCAAGCCTCTTTTGGCTTGGGGCTCTTGCAGCATGGACTGCATCAGGTAAGTTTGCAGCATGGTCTGCATCAGGTAAGTTTTAATCTATGAGCCTGGCGCCTACGGCGCCTTTACTGACTCTCCATATGAGCCTGGCGCCATAGACGCCAGGACTACACCCAAATAGCCCCTAGCAGGGGTTGTTGGCCTTGCTTGGAATAACTTGATGCCTGCTTCCGGGGCTGCTGGACTTGATCTGGGTCCCCGGGGGTAGGCATCATGACAAATGGTCTATCAGCTCGGATTAATTTGCAGGTGTAAGCTGTTGTGGAGGAGAGGGGGTTGACTTGCTTCTTAAGGGTGAGAGAGGAGTCCAGATAGAATCCTAGGGTTTTTACCTCCGGCATAACCTTAATGATGATGATGTCAATGTTAAAAGATGCGTAGTTGGGAGTGAGTTTTTTAGGTTGGCGTCCGATCCGAAGAGCAGGATCTCAGTTTTATCGTCATTCAGGCAGAGGCCATGGGTCGCCATCCATGCCTGAATGAGGATGTATATCTTATTCACCAAGGCCAGGTCCGCTTCATAGTTGCCCGAACGGGTATGAGGATCTGGGTGTCATCTGCATAATTTGTGTAGGTGACACCCAGTCTGTCCAACTTGTCAAACAGTGGCTTGGTGAAAAAGTTATACATAGTGGGTGAGACACTGTTATTTGGATAGGATCAGCACAGGTGAAGGTAGAGAAGACTCTCATAGTCCGGTTGGCTAGAAAGGATTGGACCCAGGCTATAGCTTCCCCTGTGAAGTTGGCAGCGAGCCTAAGATGGTTGCATAAAACTACGTGATCCACCAAGTCAAAGGCTGCTGACAAGTCCAGTAAGAGTAGCAGAGCTCTTTTTCCGCTATCCATTAACTGCTCGATTTTTGTCTTAAGGTCTAGCAAGGCTGTTTCAGTGCCCTGGAGGGGGCGGAAGCCCGATTGCCGAGAGCCTAGCAAATGGTTGGTTTCCAGGTAATGTTGAATTTGTAAGTAGGCTACTCTGTCGAAAATGTTGAGTAGGAAGAGCATGGTGGTGATGGGTCTGTAGTTAGTTGGGATAGATGGATCAAGGGTTTGTTTTTTGAGTAAAGGGAGGACCCAAGATTCTTTCAAGTTGGTTGGTTTTCTGGATTTTCTGATTTTCTGGCTTTGCTGGATTTCTGGGGCTTATTTTTTCCACCTGATAAGAGTGTGAGCCTTTTTTACCACTTTTACATGTGTTTTACCATGTGTATTTCTACTGTTTGTGTGATCTAGGGCTCTGCAGCACACCACTCCACGAGCCCCACTTTTTGTGTGTGTTACACAGCACCTTCAATGCAGTGACACAGGGTTGTCTTTTAGACTTCCCACTGACTCCATTATTCTGAGGCTGACTACTGTCCCCCAGAAACATGTAAAGTTGCCATTAACTTTATATAGTCACTTTAAAACTACAGACCCAGTACACCCCATCTTTCATGGAGTATTGGAAAGGGTTAATTCCTACCCCTTTTTGTCTGTGCCTCTCTGAGCTTTGTTTTGCTCTTTTAACATTTAGACTTGGCTGGTGGCAGTGGTATCTACCCTAACTTTTCTACCGCGATTATACTATATAAACGTGGTACTGTTCCAGGCTATTGTATTAGCCTCAAACATAAACTCGCTTGCCCAAATACTTTTTATTTCGGCTCCGGTCAGGTTTAGTCGCCATTTCTTTTTGTTAAAGTCCTTCTTGTGTTTTACTTTGCGCGGAAAACCAGGTTTGCCTTCTTTGTTCACCGTCTTTTGGCGGGCTTCTATGAAGAAGCCCTCCTTTGGTGCCTGGGTGTCTAGGTGGGCTGAATGTGAGGGAAGGGTGTAGTCATCCTCTGCACAGTGTCTCCTTGGAGACCCAAGTCGCACTTTGTATCGATTGGCTGAGGTGGTTGTCCGGGCCGGACAACCCCCCTGCTTGAGTGATTGACAGCCAGGCTGTGTGAATTGTGGGATGTTTTTATCCACGCATCCAAGTCCTACCTCAAAACTGTGCAGTACTGACATGGAAAACATCATGATGGCCAGAGCTTCCCAGAAAATGCACAGGGAAATGCATGAAGAATAGGCTGCCACTCATTTTTGCCGATGTTATGGGCACAGAAGGGCACTGCCTAAAACCACCATTGGACTACCCACACAGTAGCCTGAAACCATTGGGAATGGCAATGCTGATTGCCAAAAGCAACCTAGAATTGTGGGGAATTCATTTTCTTAAATCCCAAAAATGGGTGCATTACCAGTACTCACCACTATCAGAAAGCCGGCGTTTTAAAACAACACCAGACTTTTTTCTTTTTTGGTGTAAAACTGAATAAATGAACCCAAAGCATGCCAAAGAAAGACTTACTGAGAGGTGGATACAATCTAAAGTTATATTCTGAAGTGACTTGAAGGTTTATAACAAGACTGGCTGGGCTGTGGATTTCAGCAGTTTAAGTAAATTTGGACTGAAAGACACTAAAAAACCTAAATGTTTAAAAGAAATGAGTGACCTACTTTTGAGTGTCACATAGGTTGCAGTTGTTTAAATGTCATAGTTTTAAACTTAGAATCAGCATTTAGCTGCATATGTAAGAAAGGGGTAATTTTATTTAAATGCAGAAAACTGGGTAACTAAAAGTGACATTAGCTGGGGCCTGGCTTAAGGAACTGAATTCTGCCCACCAGCTACCCCCGACAGGAGATGAGACTTGCACAACAGCTGTGTTCCCAGGCCTAGCTGCCCTTTTTCTGCTCCCACCAAAAGGGATATGACACTTCCCTGATTGAATTACCTGGGCTCTGCAGGAAATTGAACAAAGCCCTGTCCTGACTCAGGCAAATGTTTTATTATGGGGGCCGTAAAAAGTGGCTTCCTCCTGGAAGGAAAGGGGAGGAGCACTGCCTGTGAGAGCAAGCTGGCTTGGCAGAACTGGAAAAACCAGAAATTCAACCTTGTGCTGGTGGGAAACCACACCCCTGTAGCCAGAATATGGTTTTAGAAAAAGATGAATAACTCATAGAGCGGACTTGTGAAAATTATTTAAATGATACCATAATTCTTGTGATTTTTTTGCCCACATTTTAAGAGGTTTTTTAGAACCGGTGGCATGATCTGGGGGCAAACTAGCAGTTAAGAGGGTATTACTTAAAATGTATGCATGTGAAAAGTCTGACACTTCATCACTTAATGTCCATACTCCTTGCGCACATGTGTGTAAATTTGGGGTAATGTCCGATATTACGAAATCAGTTAAAAAGTGAAATATGTTGCCATTTCTCAATGCAAGCTCCCAGGAAGAGCAGATTTGGACAGGGTATACCTCCTGTGATATGTGATGGATGCATGTAATTTTAAACAAATGTGTACCTGTGCAAATATGTCTTTTGGGTCAAAATATAGATTGTGTGTAATTTGACAGGGGTGGGTTCTCTGTATCATAAACAGACCTCATCATGATGACACTTCATTTCATTCCCCCAATCAAGGGGAAGCGGATGAAGTGGCCAATGACAAGTGGAGAGGGGTAGGGCCTAGGAAGCTAGCCTTTCCACCCATTTTCAAAACACATAAAAGCAGACAGTCAGGACAGATAGGGACATTCAATTCCATTTGCTGCAACGCGCTCTGCCGGACCATACAACATCCAGAGATCCAGACTTCAAATCCATCAATCTCCAGAATCCAGAGAGGCTAGACCAGCAGAGCAGAGCTGACCCAGACGACTGTTAGCAGAACCAGAGAGCTGACCCAGATCACTGTGAAGTGCCGAGACCAGACCAGAGTCCAGTCTAAAACCTGACCAGATCCGTGGCGAGGCCCATTCTATTTCTAAATATATTGTGAGTACCCAGCAGAACTGTGCAGAACCAATCTCTTAGATTAAAATAGATTGAATTATATTATTTTAACTAAGTAGAACTGCCTAAAAGCTGTCACCTGTCATTTTCTAGCTGCTAGCTGTCACTTGTCACTTTGAACTTTTAAAATTTCAAATCTGAAAAACGACCTTCACAAAATCGTTCATAACTCCGTAACCGTTTGTGCTAGGAACTTGGTTTAACTTTCCTCTGAAAGCTTAGAATCTGGGCTTTTCCACGAACCTAGAACCGCATTCCTATGCCATACACTTTTGCCGCAATCGTGAAAAACGCACTCGCGAATTTACCGCGATTTGCAAATTTCTCCACGTGTGAAAACAGCAGTTTCCTTGCTAAAAATTCGTTTGCCTCTTAAGAACCATCCCTGAGTCATTGCTAGAGTGAGCCTGGACTAATATTAACTAGATACCACTCACCCTGAACCTCTAGGGGGAATTAAAAGCATTTTAGCATATTTTTCACTTCATTGCCAGCACATATAAAAGCATTTTGGGCCTGTGTTTCCAACTTCTGTAGTGTAAGCTTGCTGGGGTGAACTGAATTACAGTTGATTGCATTTCTGAGAACTGTGTGCTTTCCTTCCATTTCCTTGCATTGCATAAAGGGGGGAGGGGATTGCCAGAGAAAAGTGATTACATTGTTTTGTTGAAATCATATTGAGTATTTTCTGTACTGCATTTTCATTCAACATTACATCCATCTGAGCTTATATAAAGCATTCTCTACCACCTTATTCTTCTGTTCCTATCCACAAGTGTGCTAGTGCCAGACTATCCATTATTGATTACTGCTCAGATTCAGTGTGATATTCAATTATTAAATTATTATAAAGTGTGATATATATATCTATTGTTTAAATGATCAAATAAACCTTTTTAACTTGCAAAACAGAACTACTTCTCGGCTCAGTAGGGTCAGGGGGATTCCAAGAGAGGGGTGTTATATAGGGGTAGTCATCCAGAACGCATGAACTGGACATAAAGATATATCAATAAGGGTTTCCATTCAGTATCCCAGACTAGGCATTGATTTAGCTGTAGTGTTGAATTGAATCCTCTTACAAATTGGGGGCTCGGGCCGGACGTTTGGGTTAGATCTATCACTTGTGCAGATTAATACAGTGTGCCAGCTGACCAGATACACATATCCTTTTGTCCTTTTCTTCCTTCCCTCTTATAACATTTGCCTCCTCTTCTGACAATATCTAAGTACTCCTGGCAATCTTGAATCATGAACTGTTCTAACCGTGTGATCCTCGACTACAGGAACCCTGTTCCACTTGACACTGGTGCAGGCCTATTGACTTTTATCTTCATGTTAGAAAGTTCCCTCTGATTCTCTCTGCCTTGACAAAAGTATTGCCTATGATTTTTATCCCCAACTCTCTTGTGTTAATTCATGTGCTAAGTGTGTTTGACTACTGTTACATTTCTTCCCGCGGGTACGCTTATCTTTAGTAAGACCGAACGGTCATTACTGTCAAAAAGTGATCGCATATGTACTCCCGGTAACATCTTTGTTTAATAACACTGGTCTGTCAAATCCTAAGGTACTTACCTTGAATTGTTCTGCACAAGGGGAATTGGTTGTGTGTAGTGTATTTGAAGTGTGGTTTTATTTTACTAGAAGTGAAGTGTTTTGTGAACAGATGTTTTAAAAATAAATGTACTTATATTTTTTAACCTGAAACCTTGAGTCAGTGTTTGCTTGAGTCACAGTAATTGTGGTCCTTTGTGTAATTCCTACTACTGCTCGTATACTCTTGAGATAAGTCTGGCTGCTCAGTCACTGCTACCACTTTAACATAGTAGTACAGGCTTGTACCAAAGGTGAACTTGTATTACCACTTGTATTCTTAACTCTGTGCAGTGGTCTTGGCTTTCCAGAACGAGGTTTTGACAGATGGGCAGAGGAATTTGCCAGTATGGACCTTTGTTGGATGGTGCTGGCTGTCTGCGAAAACCAGGTCTTGGATGACGTATCATTTGGCAGCAATAGCCCATTATTTCAAGCTGGCAGGCAAAGCAGACCCCACGAAAGAGCATTACATTGTGATTGCAATGAGAGGGTGGGCCAAGCAGCCTGAGAAGAAGCCAGATGCAAGGCTGCCCATTGATGTTGTAAAATTGCACAGTCTGATTGAATGCTTAGGGGTCGTATGCCATAACGGGTCTCAGAAGGTTTTGTTCGCAGCAGCCTTCACATTCGCTTTCTTTGGGGCATTCAGAGTGAGTGAGCTGGTGCCTGAAAATAGGGATGGCAGAGGCTGTGGGTTTTTAAGGCTGGGAGATTTTCACTTAACGGAGGGTCTGTTATGCATTTTTCTAAGAAGGTCAAAGTCCGATCAGAGGGGGAAAGGGAGGATGGTGACACTCCTGGGAATCTAAGGGAGCATAGTGTGCCCGGTAGCGGCTTGGCAGTGTATCTCCGACAGAGACTTCCTACGGGTGCAGCGTCTCCTCTTCTCGTGCACACTGAGCCGTTTTCAATTCAGGAGGGTCATGGACATGGCACTAGAGAAGATGGGTGTAACAGAAGGGGTGTTCTCAGGACCAGCGCCTCTTGGGAGCCTAAGCGGCGGGGGCGTCTGGTGGTAGCGATGAGGGCTCAGCTTCCCCCGAATAAATGGCACTCTCCCAGCCCAGGACCACCTGCACGGGCAGGCGGGTCTCAGACACGAAGGGTTGGGGGAGTTGTGCCTACTGTGGATTTTGTTGGGAAAAGGGGAAGTAGGTTTTGAACACAGAGCAGTCGCCGCACCTTCGAAACTATTTTCACAAAATTGTTTGCAGTGTTTCGGAATTGTTTATGTTGTGAAAATAAATCTGCAGCCTTTTTATGACAAAAAAGAAGACATGTTTCGTTCTACACCTTACTGGTTGGGAGTGGTAAAGGTCAGAGAGGAAAGAGCAAGTATGATGTATGATGTATGTTGGTACAAAAATGGACAAATGCCCAAGCTATGCAGCTGCATAGAATTAACTGACGTGTAAAACTATGAAAGGATAGGTCTCCTCAGCTGGGTAACTTTAGTAAACCCCACTGAGCAGATTTTTAGCACCAGCTTCTAGTAAATGTAGCCAATACTGGTCCTCTTGCTTTTCCATGCCCGTGAGTGACCCCGTGCTGAAGGCAGGTGATTCACCCGGCCTGTGCTGAGCTTGCTGGCATATTGCTCAGTCTCAAGTTAAGACAGAGCAAGTATGAAAGGGAGAGTTGCCTTAACTCGACCTGAACTGAGCACCCAGCTCTGGCAAGCCGTGCAGGCCTGCCAAGCCTTGCGGCCCATCTTGCACCAAAGGTACGCGGCTGCCAGTTAGTTGCCCCTAATGTGCAAGCATGGAGGGTGTCTCCTGTTGCACGGAGGAGGAGACGGGCCATCTGAGGAAACTACAGAGCGAAGACTCAGCTTGAGGCCAAACAGAACGAGCACAGAAAGGGATGCAAGTAACAGCTTCATATGGACCTCTTGAGTAATCCGCCATCTTACATCCAAGAATTCAACTGTTTTAATGTGTGCTGAGTTTTAAGTGATTTCTTTTATCTGTGGTTAATCAGTGCAACGTGTGCATGGCTGTACATCGTGAAATTCGCTCAGTACACATGGTGAGCAAAGAAAATGCCTGGCATTAGTTGGGTTCTGCACACACTAAGCCTACAATTACCAGAATGCAAGGTAATTTGGCCCAATAAAATCTAACCTGGTTTACATTTATTATCAAGACTGAAAGAAAAAGCATTACCATGACTTGAATTAAGTCATTTCTTCACAGCATGTATCCTTGGGCACCCCACACATTTCTAATCTCCCCACATCCGATCCTCTTAAGGGACAATAATCAGCTCCCCTTAAACCGTGCTGTGTCTCATGTTCTTTAATTGCTTAAAAGTACAACAAAAAAACACTGTCAGCAGCGCTCTTCTGAGATCAGAAGAACACATGAAATAGCTGATCAGCGGTGGAGGTGGGGCGGTTTGGGATGTGGTTCTTAAGGCCTCACAAACTGGCCACTCGTATCATTAGGAGCATCGTCAGGGCCTTTCATCTTTTTCAGCTGTAATGGGCCCCAAGCCTCACGAGGGCCCTAGCAAATGCCCCTGTGTTGGCAGTCGGTTTTTATATGACCCGGCACATTACATGCTGCAGTTGCAGGAGCCCTTCAGGGTATAGCCCTCCCTCCGGTCTCTGGAGTACCTTTTTACTCCCGTTCATCTACATTCATCTACATTAGCCACTTGCTGACAAAGAGTTATAGCTTTTCAGTGGACGTTTAGTGTTTCAGCTCCCTGCTGGCTGTCTCATGATTGTCGACAGCCTTTGCTGTATTTCTTTACCTCTATTATCATGTATGCACCTCACGGGTGCCTCAGAGTGGGGAGGGCCATCTTGTTGAAATTGGCCCCCATGAGCCATGACACACTTCAGCCGGCCCTGCGTATATTCTCTAACCGGTTGTCACAGTGTTCAAAAAAAGTAGTGGAATAACGTTCTCTTTGCCCTGCTCCCTTTTCCGCTCCCTTCACTGCCAAATACCCACCATCATTCCCCCCAATTCAAACCCTCAACCTGGTCCTTCCTTTCCTCCCATCGCCCATACACCAAGCTGCGTTTTAAACCAGTTCTCTCAAGACTGAAGAAGACATAGTGAACATATATGAATTGAAATGGCCACTATTAGTGTGTCATTGTCCCCCCCTCAACATGCAGCTTCTTGCAGGCTCCCCTTCCAGTCACCCATCATTCGCCCCTGTCAAATGACATGCCCAAGACAATAGACAGTGACATGCCCCTTCCATTACCTGCAACCCCCTCTTTGCCTATACAAGCACCCCAGTGCCTACAGCAATTCCCAGATTGCTGCTCGACTGCATGGCAATGGAAATGGGGGCAGTCCATTGAAATGAAGCAAGCTTGGCCAGCACTTGTGGTAGCACAATGAGGTTTGGCACAGGATTGGGGATATTGGGTTGTAATTGGCTTTTCCTACCGTCCTGGAATGCTACTCCAGGTCACATCAAGTTAGGGAACCAACTATGACGGGTTTCCCATAGAAGGGAACGTTGTACCATTTAGTTTAGTTTTCATCTGCCTCCAACTCTCGGCAAATACACAGTCCCCTCTGTGAGCCCCTTAAAGGTTCTGTGCCTAACTTACCGATGCCTGAACGAAGTGTATAAAGTACTAATGACCAAGGCTATTATGTCACACACACACACCAATAACTTCAGTATATTTTTGGTATTTAGCTTTTTACTTTATTCCACAAGTTAGATTTTAATTCATGCAGCAGACCATCTTTTCTTTTTAAAAAAAACTATTCATATATACACATTCTATGACCCCTCTTTGGGCCTTCGTACAACATTTTTACAATGAACAATAACATCTCATTTCATTTTCAGACACAAAAAAAACCTGGTTGTGTAAATCTGGGATCTATGAGTGAAAATAGAGCTCCCCTCGCAGTGCAATTTGGAAAATACCCTAAGTACAGGATACGTTTTCATTCTTCTTTTTGCTAGACCTGCCCTTTGTTTGCAGTGTTGATTGTTGCTACCGTTAAAGTCGACACCGTGTGTTTCGGCCGTCTCGCGAACCAAAACTGTGGTTCCCCAGATGTGCGGCCTTCATCAGGACGTGCTCAATTTCTAATACACAAATGTGTATTTTGTATCGTTGGTAGTTGCCCGGCCTCAAGAGGGGTTGCCAATAGCCCTCCTGTATGGATGCGGTCTGGCGATATCCAGACTGAAGGCTCACGGCCTACGCAATGCAGGATAATCCTTCCAGGAACTGATCTCTTCTTCTCCGGTCAGGGATTGAATCCGGCGTGCCTATTGCGTGGATCTGGTATTTTGCCTGCGTGTTAACCCGAGGTCTGCCAGTCGAGGAGTGAGTCAAGAGGGGTCATAGAATGTGTATATATGTATTGTTTTTTAAAGAGAAGATGTTTTGTTGCCTGAATTAAAATATATCTTGTGGAATAAAGTAAAAAACTAAATACCAGAAATATACTGAAGTTATTGGTGTGTGACATAATAGCCTTGGTCATTAGTACTTTATACATGTCGCTCACCAGGTACCCTTAATATAAAAAACAAAGTGTCTGAAGGAGACAGCTCTGTTACTTCCACAAGCACCTCCACCCCCGCCCTGTATTAACTCTGGAGACAGACAGTGACCTCCTGCGGAAGTTCCACCGCCTTTAAGAGCAAACCCCGCCTCTTCTGTTGGTGATGGGACTGTGCATGCCAAAATAAAAAGCACCCAATTACTTTGTAACTTCGCTTTCGCAGACAACCCCGATGATTTATATGGCCCTTGAAGCAAGAGAGCTCAATATAAAAGAACATCCAGAAACTGGGCTCCCACAAATCTATTCCTCTCTCGCGCTAACGGCCTAAACGGACGCCTTATTTCCCTGAATCCCCTTATCAAGAAAGCACTCGCTGAACCACTATCTCCGTGGAAGGGATTTTATGAAAGACTCGTACGCGGCCCTTTACTGCCACCTTCTGTCAACATTTAGGAACAGTCGTTAGACTATTGTCTGCAGCAGTGCAAAAAGGGTTTGGTGCATTAAAAGTACTGAAACGTGCGCTCCCAGTTTAAGACTCGTGATTGGAGTCGTTTAGACTATGCTAGAGGTGTATTTTCAGGGCTCCCCACATATATATAGACTTCAGAGGGTGCACACTGAGAGGGTCTGTCTAGTCGCGAGAGAAATAGCTCGGAGGAGGTCAAAACCAAAAGCGGGAAATAAAAAATGCGGCTACAACACATTTCTTGCGAGCCTTGAACTTTTCTACTAAAAGGGCCAATAAAGAGGTATATGGTTCAAAGTCCCTCATTAAGGAGATGGACCCACAGACCTCACGCTCTCTGCACTGGACTTTGCACTGGCAGGAAAACGATGACCAATGTTAGGGGGTGGAGCTGGCCATGGGACATCGTACCAGCTCCCCTATCAGATGCTGTGGGACACCAGCGTCAGGAGGGCCAGGGCCGCGGAGGTTGGAAGGGTGGGGTCTGGCCATGGGACATCGTACCAGCTCCCCCATCAGATGCTATGGGACACCAGCATCAGGAGGGCCAGGGCCGCGGAGGTTGGAAGGGTGGGGTCTGGCCATGGGACATCGTACCAGCTCCCCTATCAGATGCTGTGGGACACCAGCGTCAGGAGGGCCAGGGCCGCGGAGGTTGGAAGGGTGGGGTCTGGCCATGGGACATCGTACCAGCCCCACCCTGCAGTGCTATGGGACACCAGCACTTGGGAGGCTTCAGTGCCTCAGTAGGAAGCAAGGCTGACCTTGCTGACTCAGGCAGGCTCCTCTGGCTGATCGTGTCGGAGGCCCCATGATGCCGTGGCCTGCAGGCCCCTTGTACTCAGGACGGGCCTGCAGGCCACAATAAAGGACACACACGCAGATTACTTAGTCATGGTGTCCGCAGCCGTGTCTGCCCGCATGTGCCTGTGGGCTCCCTTTTATTGTCACAAGGTACACACCCCCTTAAAGGGGAAAGACATATCGGAGGTCCACTCAGTTACAACCAAGTGCTCTCCTCTGACTCGTGCCTCCCCTCAGCTAGTCTGTGAGCCCACGGCGGGGACACAAACAGGTCACACTTCTAAACCTATGACCTGGGAGGCCATATCCTACAGAAACAAACACGCATCAGCGACCCCCTGCAATTCAAGATGGGAGTTTAGGGGTTCACGTTATAACCAGGCAATAAGCCCATGGCCGAACCAAAAACACAAAATGCTGGTGTGGGGCAGATGTTTTGGTCAAAGTGGGCCACTTTTTTGGCCAATGTGGGCCAATTTGATGAGTTACTTCGCCGAGTGGCTAGTAGTTTTGACCAGTGTTGCTGAATAAATATTCTTTAAAATTTACAATTTGTATCACATTTTATCCAAAACCTCCCTGTCATGATGCCTACCCCCGGGGATCCGGACCCAGCCCAGCAGCCTCGGGAGCAGGCATCCAGACATTTATTGAGGCCCTAGCAGCCCCGGCTGGGGGCTGTCTGGGTTCAGTCCTGGCGCATAGACGCCAGGCTCATAGACATTACTTACCTCCTGCAGACCATCCTGCAAATGAATCAAAGCCCACGTGAGGCCTGGATGGGACTATTTTATTTCAGTGACTATTTTTTACTCGGGTGTGGTTCTGGGGAACTTCTTACCTGGGACTACTTTGCAGGCTATTTAAACCATGCCTGAACAGCAGCCCATGCTTCGCGTTATTCTGCACTTCAGCAGCGTGACGCTCACCGTGCCTGCAGCATCCAGTCCTCTGCCACGCCCACCTCGAACCTGGACATCATCCTAGAAGAAAGAGAAATAAGAACAAGAACTTACCTTTTAATCTTCATCTGTTCCCGAATTCGCCGCACTTCAGAATTAGAAAAGACACGTCGGAAATAAAAGCATTGCATCGCTAGCAGGCGCGCCGCGCCATACTTACCACTCTGCATCTCTACGGTTCAGCGCTGCAGCCATCATTTCATCACTGCATCCGTGGAACCTGGAAGGGACAAAGAGAACAAGGTGAGCCGGGTGCTAACAAAGACAATCAAAGCAACCATATTATACTCGCCAGTTACCGCTCCCCTAGGCATCTTTCATCGGCGTTCCACCTTTTTAACGCCGCACCTGTAGGAGGAAAGAACACTTGTTAAAGACATTTATTTCACTTTTACCGGACAACGCTGGGTAATACAGACTCTTACCCACGCGCAACCTGCAACACTTCAGGTGAACTCTTCTCGGATTAAGCTGCAATACAAAAGGGATAAAAACGAGTGAATAACAGATAATTGAACTCTATAGACATTATACTTACGGCTCCTTGCCATTTACCATAGAGTCCAACATGCCTGGAACTCGCCCAAAATCTTCAAACCAGTGAAGCAACTGGGATTCTACGCGCCCCTGCGCTCGGTGCAGGATGGAGAGCTCATCATTACAAACAATAAGGTGAGACAACAAAAGGGGAATATCGGGGTGCTTAGAGGGAACAAATTAAACAAGTGTTTCCTTGCATCCACTGGGTGGCTAATTCCCCTCCTCCTGCTTTTAGGAAACTACTTTTACGAATCAAGCAGACGAAGCTAGGAAGGCCGGTCCAGTCATCCGTCTCTGCACTACGAATAACACTGGTGGAGACCTTAGCAGTCCAGTTCCGATCGACGCCCCCGTGGGAATCAGGTGAGTGTTACAGAACGCGAAGCCGATCTACAAATCCCCACCCGGGCGTAATGGAGACCTCAGAAACTGACCAACTGGCCCAATTATTCGGGGAACTTAGAGCGGAAGTGCACTCCGCCCGTCAAGAGACTAATGCCCTCAGGAGAGAACTGATTGTGTCAAAGGAGCGCACTGATGATCTTGCTAGGCAATTGCTGCAAAGCCAAGCTGGGCAAACATCCCTACCTGGACTTGGGAGGAATGCAACCGCTGTTTCATCGAGCAAGTGATTTTACCAGGAACTATCCCTTTAGCTCCACCTGAACTCTTTGCTGGGGACCCAAAAAGGTTTGCAGTGTTTATGAATCAATGCCGCTTGCACTTTTTATGCAGACATGGAGCCTTTCCGAATGACCAAGCCAAAGTAGCCTTTGTATTATCATATCTTAGTGGCAGCGCAGCAGATTGGTCCATTCCACTAGTCAACCAGGATGACCCCCTTCTCCAGGATTTTCAAGGTTTTCAAATGAGCATGGAAAAAGTATTTGCCAGACATTCATAGGGACAGGCCCTGGATAACAAACGTTTATCCTTACGACAGGGTAACCAGGGTCTGTTAACCTATATCGCAACTTTCAATAGGTTGGTGATGGAAACCGGATGGCCTGAGGAAAAGCGAGTTACATTATTTCACTGTGGACTTCGGGATGAACTCAAAGACGTCTTGGCTCAAGTTGTGAACCCACCTCAGGTTTGTGCAGAGTATATAGACTTAGTGGTCCAGCTAGACCATCGACTCCAGAATAGAAAGGCTGACTGAGCCAAGTTTGAGAATCGGGTATTAGTTAAGCCCAACGTTGCCTCCAAAAGGACTGATGCATCTGAACCTATGCAGATCGGGGGGGTTAGAGGACCCTTAACGCAAAAGGAAAGAGAAAGGAGATGCCAGATGCAATTGTGTCTGTACTGCGGGACCTCAGGACATTTTCTACGGGATTGACCTGCAAAACCACCCAAGAAGGTGGTAGGAGTTGCTGATAAAGGCCAAAGAGAACCCAATTCGGGAAACGACCACGCCTGACAAGCGTAGAGGTCCACTTGCCGAGCTTAAAGAAGGACACTCGGACCTCGCACCTCATCATACCAATGGTCCTTGTTGATCCAAAGCAGCCATCATGTATGCACGCAGTAAGGGCATATATTGACAGTGGGGCCGTAGGAAATTACATGGACCACGATTTGGCTTCAAGGATGAATCTACCTCTTTGCAAGAAGACCACTTTGGATGTCATCACCACAGTCGATGGAACTGAAATAGCCTCAGGGCCCGTAACTCATTCCACTACAGAGATGACACTGTTGGGTCAAGACGGGCATCGAGAAGCTATTGTGTTTGACTTAATCAAGGCCCCGCAGTTCCAAATCATTCTGGGAATGCCATTGTTAGAAACACATAACCCTTGTATTGATTGGTGAGAGAAGAAAGTGACCTTCCCGGAATGTGCACGTACCTGTTACCCGAAAGAACCTTTGAACAAAGGCCTGGCCACAGTTACTACTCCAGTCGCGCAGTTACCTCCGGAATATCAAGACTTTCAAGATGTTTTTCAAAAAGAACAGGCAAACACATTACCGTCTCACAGACCATACAATTGTCAAATCGACCTCTTACCAGGTGCACAACCTCCTTGCAGTAGGATCTACGCCCTTACTGAGCCCGAAAATCTTCACCTACGACAATACTTGGATCAATACCTTGCCAATGGCTTCATTCGGCCATCCAAGTCTCTGGCATCCTCAGCTTTATTCTTTGTGCCTAAAAACGAAGGTGACCTTAGAACGTGTATAGATTACCGCACGTTAAATCAGATTACGGTAAAAAACCGATAACCCTTGCCTCTGATCCCTGAGTTACTAGACCAAGTAAAGGACGCTTGCATCTATACCAAGTTAGATCTCCGAGGGGCATATCATCTGATACGTGTAAAGAAATGCGATGAATGGAAGACTGCCTTTCGCACCAAGTACGGATTATTCGAATATCAGGTGATGCCCTTCGGGTTGTGCAATGCACCAGCAGCCTTCCAGTATTTTATGAACAATGTCCTTCGTGAACTCATTGACGTCTGTGTTGTTGTATACATAGACAATATTCTATTGTACTCCTCCTCAGAATCAGACCATGTTAAGCACGTTTGTGCAGTCCTTGAGAAACTACGCCAACATAAGTTATATGCACAATTGGAAAAATGTGTTTTTCATACTACAGAAGTCGAATTCCTTGGATTCATCCTGACTCCGAAAGGGGTCCGAATGGACTCTCGAAAGGTGGACGCAATTCTCAAGTGGCCATCACCCAATTCAGTTAAAGGGGCACAAAGCATGCTTGGATTTGCTAATTTCTAACGCAGATTTATTCCGGACTTCTCACATGTGGTACACCCCATCACAGCACTTTTGCGAAAGAACAAACGCTTCTTGTGGACTGAAGAGGCTGAAAGAGCCTTCCAAGAATTGAAATTGAAATTCACGTCTGCGCCTGTCTTAAAGAATCCACGCCCCGAACTTCCATATACAGTGGAAACTGATGCATCCAATTTAGCCATGGGAGCTGTTGTCATGATGCCCGCTCCCAGGAAGCCGGTTCAAGCCCTGCGTCCCCGAAAGCGGACATCCAGTCCCCAAGGAAGGACCCAGCAACCCCATATAGGGGCCCTTTGGACAGTGTCCTGGCGCCTATGGTGCCAGGCTCATAAAAGACATCAGTCCTGGCGCCATAGGCGCCAGGCTCATTATGGATGTGCTTGGGTGCACTTACCTGATGCAGACCATGCTGCAGGATCCCGGCCTCCTTGAGGCCTGAAAGGAACTACTTTACCTGTGGGACTAATTTACCATCCTGGCGTGGTCAGGGAAGGATACATACCTGATTGGAGGAAGGATACATACCTGGAACTTCTTCCAAGGCTATTTAAACCCCACCCGAACAGCCACACGTGCTTCGCGTTGTTCTGCATCTAGCAGCTGGACGCTCACCGTGTCTGCTCCTGCATCCTGACTTCTGCCATGCCTGCCTGCATCCTGGATCACCTGCAAAGGAAGAGAAGAAGAGAACAGAAGAAGGAAAAGTCCTTACCTGCTAAATCCGCATACCGGAGACATCTCGCCGACAATCCTGAAAAGGAAGACTTTTATTTAAAAGCTCATCGCGTCGATCGCTGCAGCGCCGCATTCCACTTACCTTTACTGGGCGCCTCCATGTTCAGCTGCGATCATCCGGATTCGCAGTCACGCCCCAGCGCCTAGGGAGAAAAAGACCAGAACAAAAGGTGAGAGAGAGAAGGGAATAAGGAAAGCTAAATCTCCATGTTAAGACTTACCTGTTGATTCATTCCCTCTTCATTTCGGGTCCGCGCCGAATCCTGGCATTTCCGGACCCCGGCCCCTAAGGGGAAAAAGAGACATCAGCGTTAATGAGCGAATGAAAAGACATTACCAAAAAACGCTCATTAAAGACTTACCTGATTTCTACAAGGATTTCACCTCTCATCTCGGGTCGGTGCCTGTTCCCCGGCATTTCGTACCCCGGCCCCTATTGGGAAAAAGACACTAGCATTAGTACATTAATGCATGGACACAAGGGGAATCTCTTATCAAAAAACTTACCTGGAAGCCAAGCAAGTTTGGTTCTCACCAATCCGAAAATCCAGTGAAGTAACTGGATACCAACGCGCCCCTGCATCAGACGCAGGATGGAGAGCTCGTCCTGCCAGACCCTAAGGTGAGACGCTACAAGGAATCACAGAAGGGTTTCGAGGAGGGTGAGAGGGGAAAGTGGGAGGCTGATTGCATTACCCCGCAGACAGTTAATCCCCTATTTTCGCCTACAGAAGGATACTTCTGCGAGCCAGACAAGCCAGATTTTGGGGCCCAGTCCAGTCCGTCTTCCGAACCCTGCGCATCACCTTAGAAGAGGTCACAGCAGCGCGAACCAGGCCAGCGCCTCCGTGGGAGTCTGGTGAGCGTGACAGCTGTCCTATCCCAGAAAGACCAGAAACTGGTCAACTTCATCCAGTAGCATTTTGGTCTAGAAAGTTCTCGGCACCTGCGTTGAACTATGCGATCCCCGATAAAGAATTGTTACCCATCAAATCAGCCTTTAAGGCTTGGCGGCATTATCTTCTCGGTGCCAGGCATACCATTACTGTAATCACAGATCACCGGAATCTGCAGTATTTAAAAACAGCCAAGGCCCAATCGTCGCGTCAACTTCGATGTGCATTATTCTTTGCAGAATTCGATTTCGTGATCACCTATCGACCAGGTTGTAAAAACGGCAAGGCAGATGCATTATCCCAAATAGGAATGGGAGAAACATATTCCAAACCGGAACTGGTGCCTATAATTTCAGAACAAAGAATCCTCTGCATAACTACACTACAGACTTTAGAAGACATTCATTTCAAAATCCAACAACTTTTCGATCCAGCAGCCCTGCAGGACTGGGTAAAGAAAGGCCAAGACTATTCTGTTATCAATGATCTACCTTACTATCAAGGGCGTTTATTTCTACCTCACAAGGAACTACAACAACTAGTCATCTCCAATTATCATGAAGCTCTGATGGAAGGACACCCTGGTATCGCAAAAACCGAGGCTAAAATTAAGACAATTCTGGTGGCCCACCTGGCGAAAAGACGTGAAGTCGTTTGTGCTGTCTTGTAGTATCTGCGCCCAAAACAAAAGTCAGAAGAAAAAAAACAGCTGGCCTTTTACAACCGTTGGATATTCCGCCTACATCATGGCACACTTTGTCTTTAGACTTTACCAATTTGCCTCCATGCAATGGATTCAACACCATCGTGGATCTTTTTTCCAAGATGGCCCACTTTATTCCTTTATAAGGATTACCTTCCGCTTCAATTTTGGCCAAGGAATTTCTCAAAAACATTGTGCAAATCCATGGATTTCCTTCCATATTGGTCTCTGACCGAGGTAGTCAATTCATTTCGCAATTTTGGAAGAAATGTTGTCAATTGGCGCAAATCGACATAAGGTTATCAACCAGTCACCATCCCCAGACCGATGTTCAAACTGAGAGGACCAACCAGACTCGAACAATACCTACGTTGCATGCTACACCAAACCGAAAGCAACTGGAAGGATATTTTATGGATTGCTGAATACGCATACAATAACTCAGTACATTCAGGAACCGGACAGAGCCCCTTTTATACTATCTTTGGGCATCATCCTCGAACCTCAGAACTCGACTCGCCTCAACACTTAGAAATGCCCGCAGTAACTCACCTGCACTCTACTATTACACAAGCCTTTAAAGAGGCATCAAAACATTTGAAACAAGCAAAAGAAAAATACAAGAAAAATGCCGATCAACATAGAAGTGACACTCCACCATACCAAATTGGGGATCAAGTTTGGCTGGCTACAAAACACATACCTCTGAAAGGAACTTGAACTTTTAATCCTCGATATTAGGGACCTTACACCATCAAGGCTATTATCAACCCGGTGGCCGTCAAATTGGAATTACCCTCTAACATGTGGATTCACCCAGTCTTTCATGTCTCACTTCTAAAACCAGTTCAAGCTGGGACTAGATTAGCCAAACCACCTGACCCCGTCCTCATAGATGGGGAACCTGAATTCAAAGTTAAAAATATCCTGGACTCTAAGATGGTTAAATCAAAGCTTTTTTATTTAATCGAATGGAAGGGCTATGGACCACAAGAAAGGTTCATGGGAGCCTAGTGACCACGTTCAGGCGCCTCGATTGGTGAAGAAATTCCATCGGAACTTCCCAGACAAACCAGGGCCAGGGGGAAGAACAACTTTAGGAGGGGCATTGGGGGGGGGAGTGCTGTCATGATGCCTACCTCTGGGCATCCGGACCCAGCCCAGCAGCCTCGGGAGCAGGCATCCAGACATTTATTGAGACCCCAGCAGGTAATACAGACTCTTACCCACGCGCAACCTGCAGCACTTCAGGTGAACTCTTCTCGGATTAAGCTGCAATACAAAAGGGATAAAAACGAGTGAATAACAGACAATTGAACTCTATAGACATTATACTAACGGCTCCTTGCCATTTACCACAGAGTCCAACACGTCTGGAACTCGCCCAAAATCTTCAAACCAGTGAAGCAACTGGGATTCTACGCGCCCCTGCGCTCGGTGCAGGATGGAGAGCTCATCATTACAAACAATAAGGTGAGACAACAAAAGAGGAATATCGGGGTGCTTAGAGGGAACGAATTAAACAAGTGTTTCCTTGCATCCACTGGGTGGCTAATTCCCCTCCTCCTGCTTTTCGGAAACTACTTTTACGAATCAAGCAGACGAAGCTAGGAAGGCCGGTTCAGTCAGCCGTCTCTGCACTACGAATAACGCTGGTGGGGACCTTAGCAGTCCAGTTCCGATCGACGCCCCCGTGGGAATCAGGTGAGCGTTACACTCCCCCTTGGGTACTATTCAAACAGTGTCACAAAAGGAATGAATAGCCATATACAACTGTGGGCCACTATTTCACTGGTGCCCGAGACAATTTTATGGCTCAGTCCGACCCTGGTAATGACGTGTTGCAGACCCCAGCATGAGCCCAACAGTGGAGTGATTACAGAATCTATTGGAATACAAACGGACAATGTCTGTGTGTCTGTGAAAGGGGCCCCTAGGGGTCCATTGCGTTATGGAAACAAGGCAAATCACCACACACGATAGATACGCCAGGCACGAGGTTGTATTCCCAAAGCTAGGGTTTATTGCAAAGCAAATGGTCTCAGTTGGCCAACTCGGTCTCAAGCCCCGCGACGTGCATCTCTAGACCTCGAGGGACGCAAGAGAGCGAATTACGTACATCAGTTACATATATACAAAATGCATATCATACAATCAGCTGTGACATGTTTAACACCGCCCTTTATTGGGTTTCTTTGAACTCTGTTTGATGATGGACAATTTCGAAGAATATGACACCGTCAAATATCTATTCTAGCAACAATATGCAACCTTGCAAGTGTAGAGATATCTTTTCTTTGTTGAACAGAACACAGTGCTTCTGTTCTATTAAGCAAGCTACATACGAGGGAAGAGTCACATTCCAGATCTTGCTATCTTTGAGGTGCTATTCGTGGCCTGGGGGCTGACACGCTCTACAGGGCTCGGGAAAGGGGGGGGGGGCTGTAAGAAGAGCATAATTCAAGCCTTTAGCTGCTTTATTCTAACATTTTCCACCATGTAACGAGACTGGCTGGCAGCTGTGAAATGATTAAATGCCCTGCGGCTCTCCTTCAAGGCTATATTCGGGAGGGAGCTGGGCATTCCTCTCCGGAGCTGCCTACGTTGTGTTTCAACGAACTCCTTATTAGCCTCGCGGCCTTGCGGCCTTGTCCTTTCACATTCAGACAACAATGTTAACAGTCGAGAAGAGTAAGCAAAAAATGTGCTGCGAAGCAGTTTGAACAGAAAGCAATGAGCAATCGTTAGAAAACAAAATGGCGATCCTTGTTACATCAAAATGGCCGCTCATTGGTCAAACTCGGAAATCTGTATTTCTATCGTTATGTACATGAGACGGTTGGTCTTCGGCCACCAAAATACGTTTGCCGTTAATCGTGAGAGGTGTCCATTTTTCTAGACCGACAAACCCTCCTTTTGGCCGTATGCCAAGCGTCTCATTCATTCATTGTATCCTCCTCTGATGACGATGAGTCTGAAGTACCTATGTCTGAATTTTGCATGTTATTATAAGCATCATCATCGTCATTAATATCTATAGCCATTAATTCTTTCACTGTTTTCATTTCATTCGTGTCTCTGTCATCCCGGCCATAAATTTGTTTTCTTTTTGTTATCATATACATACATCCCTTAGTACATCCCTCAGTTATCTCAGTGCAAACTATTGGTAGGCAGTGTATGCAACAACAGCAAGTTATTAATATTCCAAACACTACTACTAATATTGCAATCAACTTCCATCCCCAAGAACGCAGTATTCCCCAGAACCAGGACCCTATTCCCCAGCCCCCCTCTCCAGGAGGGAGTTCGGAGCTTAGGACATGCATTTTTTTTATTGCTTCAAAAATCATAGGGGAGTAGTCATCTACGAATACGCAGCACGCTGATCCCACAATTTTGCAAATTCCCCCACGATCAACCAGGATTACATGGAGAGCCATTCTATTTTGCAGCGTCATTAACCTAATTCCCTTTTCTTCCAACGTCATGTTAAATAGTATATCTGTCGTTGTGTTTATCGTATCCTTTAGTATTCTGGACAGCTGCCTTATGTTATAGGAGTTCACTATATGGGACAAGAATGGTATGAATGATTTTGCTACGTCCTTCGCTATCAAAACACCTTCGCTACTCCTTCGGTTTCTAGATCTGGATAGCCTGGCTATGTCTGCTGTTTCTAAGAGGAACACTCCCAGGAACAGTAGACCTAGGTAACATGTACCTCCCCAGTTTCTGGGCAACCAAGGATATGCTTTTTCTACACATATAAAATAGACAGGATCTCCCACATATACTGGTTCAATTTCCCATTTTAGTACCGCTGTATTCATGCATCCAGTAAATGATCCTACTGAATAGGAGCCTTTCTTTTTTAGACAAAAGGGACAGTTCTCGGGTTGTAATTCACAGTGTAAGAAGGGGGGATTGCATCTTTGTTCCCGTCTGTCCTTACTAGAAACGTCATCACAGATGTTTTAACTGGCGGGCACAATCTATCTATTTTGTCGTGTTATTTTTCGTGTACTTTTAGGCATAGGTTCTGGGATTGTCGGAATAAAAAGTAGATTGTGCCTCCTATTGTAACAAATATATTGATATTGGCCTACGCCAAGCTGCTCGAAAGTCATTTGCGAGATCTGTGTCACAAGGTCCTGACTTTTAATCTATGTAGGCCGCCATTTTAAGTCAAACCGCCATTTCAGGATGTATGTGGAAAAGTCACCCTAGGAGCTAGAGCTAAAATGGTGGACGATGTCATTGCAAAATACAACATGGCCGTCTTGACCTCTGTACATTGCTAATGTGTAATCTGCCTGCAGGCTACTTGTTGAGGTCATGAACTGAGACCTCGTCCTACGTTGACCTATGTGTAAAAGGATTACTCGCGAAATGAAACCAATCCACGAGAATGTAGTAAGATAATGTATTTACACATTGGACAAAGAACATCTGTTTTACTATATTTTATAAAAGTTTAAGAAGACCTGCAATACGAAACTTAGAATACACAGTTAATGCATACGCTTATTGTTACATGTAATAAAGAACGAACCAGTTAGAAGCGGTTATTTTAGACACGGCAACGAACCCTAGAATAGGTAACACATAAAGTAAAATATTAACCCGAAGAGGGGTTGGCCATACCACTCACAAAATGTATAAAAAGCGAATGCATTCTAATGTACAGTCTCTCACTGAACACACTGAACCACGCTGAGTTCGTTGTGTTGTACTGAGGGCCGATAGCTATCTGACTTTGCACTGTTTTTGTAATTGTATTTGATAGAGAATAAAGTACTTTGTATGTTCCTTTGAAACCTGCGTTTGGTGCATTTCCTTTTGGGGTACTCAGTCTCGATATTCTGTTTCTCTTTTCACAGTTGGCGCCCGAATAGGGAGCCTCAAGATCGATGCCGGATTGTTGAAGGTTGACACTTGCTATCGGACCGGGATCGGATGGTGTATAAAAGTAAGGGGCCCCTGGATGAGATGCGACACCTCAGCAGCGCTGCACGATCCGATCCCTGGACAACTAGCCTGTGGTCTGAGATGGCATCTTGACGAGGGTCCACTTATCGAGGCGGGCAGATTTGCCGGTATCACCATACGCACGGTAAGATTAGTTAGGTAAGATTCTTAGAAGTACCGGTCGGTCCTCCTTAGGTTTGGCCAGGTGAAGCGTGCCCGATTCTTAATTTAACCCTGGCAATTTGAATTTTGGCGCATTGTATCTGCAGACACAATTATTGACCAGGTAACACCAAGAATCTGAGATATGCCTGGGAAATTGTCTACCTGCTTTAGGGAATTATTCCGCAGTGATAGACAATCTTTGGAATTTAGCCGTCCCGCACCACAGGAGGGGTCACCGGCATGTACTATGTACTGTAAGCATGGCATTGGAAGTATAGTATTTAATGATATTTGGCACAGACAAACCAGACATGCCTCCGAACTTCAGTGGCCAATCAATGGTAGTTTTGAGATCCCTAGCATTGAATATTTGGAGTCAGTATTGTTAAAGAAAAAGGCTAGACCTGCAGCATTTGATGTTTTACAGAATTGGAAAAAAGAGGCGTTACAACAGCTTAAGAGTAGAGAAAAACATGCGCGCCGTCATAAGACGGTTGCCGAAAAAGCTTTATTATATGATCAGGATAAACAGGCTGAGTCGGCTAAAAATATGGAAAGGGCTTTTTCACTTGGTATTCAGAAAATGTATCCTTCCCAAGATCTCCATGATTCTAACGAGTTTTTTGAGAGAATATTAAATGAACGAAGGCCTGGTGCCTCTGCGCCACCTCCGTATGCTCCTCTTCCTGCTACGGTACCTATTCCTGCTGTTATTCCTATTCTTCCTGCTCAACCTGTTGTTCCTATTCCTTTGACTGTTGTTCCTCTGCCTGCTCCTCTGCCTCTTCCTGTCGCACCTGTTATAGCTCCTCCATCAAATTTGCCTATTCCCTCTCTTCCAAGTGGTCTTGGGCCGCTTGTAATCGATCATGGTGCAGGCTCGAAGGTCGTCACTCGCAGTACTGTACCACCGGAGAAGAAACGTGAGTTAATTGCATGGGCTAAACATTGTATGGAGAAGGATGATCAGGCTAGTGTTTTTCTCACACTTTCTAATACGGATAATTTCCCTGAGAAAAATGTTTTTATTGAAGGTTTGGGGATTCAGTTATGTATAATGTGGGTTAGATTAAATAATACGGATGTTCCGCAAGGGTTAAGGGATCTAAATACTTTAGCACTTTCCAGAGATACTGTGGAGAAGGTAAATGAGCATGTCGAAAGGTTATTTGAATATAGAAAGGAGTTAGAAAGGATACGGAATGAGGATGATGAAGAGGAAAGTATGTATGTACAGAAACGGTACCTTCCGTGTCGTAAACCTTTATCGGAGGAAATGCGAATTTGTAAGAAAGATGCGATTAGATGGATTTCAGACATATCGATAACTCCAGTTGAGGTATATGACACATATAGTCAATATACGTTGGAAATGCAGAGAAAAGTGATACAGGTAATGGAGTACCTGCAAGATGAATGTGTAAAGAGGAAGATTAGTTGTCCCACAGACTTATTGAGTATTTATAAGAGAGCTTTTTCGTCTGACACTTCTTCGACTGCTTTAGCGCTCGATTTGGATCTGTTGCTTAGTAAGCGTTCGGAGTTGCCTACGTCTCAGTTGCCTATGAGAGAGGTACCTCCGACATTTGTCCCGAAGGTTGAGGTTGCGGCCGATGCTGCACGAGGAATAGCCGCTGTGGACATTGCCGCACATTATGTATCAGTTTGTTCATGTCCCCTTTTCACGACAGGAAGTGAACACCATTAGACAGTCTATTCCTGATATTAGGAAAAATCCGACAGGGTTCTATAAAGAGATGGAATCCGTTTTCCAATCCTCGGTGTTCACCTTGGGTGACATTGATTTGTTGTTTCCAGTACTCCTGCCAGTAGATTTATGCCTGGCCTGGGAGCTACATGGGCGAATTTAACTAGATTCGATGGGGAAAGGCCAGCTGGTGAAAGACCACAGCAGGTGATATTAACCTTGCCTGATAGAATCATTGCAAAATTAAAAACCATAATTCCCGAAAAAAGAATTATATGGGACAAGCTTACAGCCTGTGTCCAAGGAAAGTCTGAGAGTGCCACCGAGTTCTTTAACCGGTTCGAACAGGTAATTTTGGATTTCAGTGGACAAGACTTAGGCACAGAGTCTGGGAAAAGGTTATTTGTGGATAAATTTGTACGTGGATTGCTGCCTGACATCCAGTCACAGATTATGTCCTCTGAGAGCGCTTGGCAGGCGAAATTGCAATCAGAAGTACTGTATATGGGTCAGTATTATGAAAATCGTGTCAAAAATGAAAAAGATGAGTTTGAGAAACGGAAAGGTGATTTAAAGACAAAGGTGTTATTGCAGCAAATTGTTAGATCCCCCAGAGGGGGTAACTCTCAGGTTAGAGGGCAGTATGTCCCACAGGGGAATGTGCCCTTGGGTCCTGTGAACATTAATCAATGTGCTTATTGTCGACGAGATGGTCATTGGCGAGCACAATGCCCCGGCCTTCAACAGAGGTCGAATAATAACATGGGTAGGCGATCTAGAGGTCGCCTGGGCATAGGGGCTCTGGTAGAGGTCAGTTCACACAGGACCCTCAGCAACCTTTCTCGCAGGACAATCAGACTCCGAGTGTGGATACTAGGAACATATTTGATCATCCTACCGCTGCATATTTGTCTGAAGAGCTTCCTTTTGACAATATTCTGTTTCGTTAGGATTGCCGAAGCAGGGTTTGGAACCTACACCTATTCCCGTCAATCAGAAAGGTCCCTATGTTGAAATGATAGTGGGAAATAGGAAACATCCGTTTTTGATAGACACTGGAGCGCAGAAGTGTTCCATTGATCGTTCACGGGTTCCAAACGTTCCACTGTCAGAGCAAACCAATGTTTCTGTAGGGTTTTCCGGTACTCCGGTTATTTGTCCGTTCTCTATGCCAGTACCTATTTCTTTGGGTCCTTTTATGGACCAGTCTCCTTTCCTATTGACCTCAGATAGCGGGGAACATTTGCTGGGATTGAACTTGTTTAAAGAATTAAATGCAGTGATTTATTGTTGTTCTGATGGAGTACGCTTGACAATTTCACCGCAGCAATCTTCTACCTCGCAATTTCTGACTAGACCTTTGCCTTCAGAATTCATTGATGTACCAGAAAGCTTATGGGCTGTCGATGACAATGATGTCAGTGTTTTGCAGATTGAGCCCGTTAAGATAGTTTTGAAACATGGAATTGAGCTGCCACGCATTCCCCAGTATAAGATTTCGGTTGAGGGCGAGCGAGCTTTGAAATGTATTGTCACTGATTTTGTGCACTGTGGTGTGATTGAAAAAATCTCAGGAAGCTTGTGTAATAGTTCGATTTAACCCATGTACAAGAAAGGTCATAATGTAATTCCATTCCGTTTTATAATTGATTTACGTGCCATTAATAGAGTCGTGGCACCGCAGTTTCCAATTGTGCCTGATGTGACAACGATCTTAACCATGATTCCAGCTACAGCTACTTACTTTAGTGTTGTGGACCTAAAGAATGCGTTCTTCAGTATTCTTATACACAAGGATAGTAGATATTTGTTCGCCTTCACCTTAGGGGGACGCTCGTTTACATTTACACATGCACCTCAAGGGTACACAGAGAGTCCTAGTATTTATAGTAGGGCTTTGAAAGAGCAACTTGATACCCTTGAATTGCCCTCTACTTGTACTTTGCTTCAGTATGTTGACGATTTGCTTTTGGCTGCAGACTCTGAGACTGCCTGTAAGGAGGGCTCTGTGTTACTACTTATTCATCTAGCTAAGCATGGTCACAAAGCTTTGCTTAAGAAATTTCAATATTGTTGTCAGGAGGTCGCCTATTTAGGCTATCTCCTGTCAAAGGAGGGAAGAAGATTGACACCTGAAAGAATAATACACATTTCTGGTATGTCTGTCCCAAATACGCAGAAGGAAGTTAGGGCCTTGATAGGTATGGCTTCTTACTGTAGGTTATGGATCCCACATTTTTCACTAGTGATAAAACAGATGTTGGCCTTGACGAAGAAGGGCATTTCTTCGCCGTTGCCATGGACTTCGGAACACCAGCAATGGTTTGACTTGCTTAAGACTGCATTATGCTCTGCACCAGTTTTGGGCACACCAAACTATGAAAAAGCCTTCGTATTTTTTGTGCATGAACGTGATGGATGTGCTTTGGCTGTATTAACGCAGGAGCATGGAGGGAAGAATAGGCCATGCGGTTACTATTCCTCCGCCCTTGATCCTGTAGCATGCGCTTTGCCAAGATGTTTGCGCACTGTCGCTGCTGCGTCTGTAAAACAGAGTGAGGGAATGTTCCTAGGCCATGATTTAACCCTGATGGTGCCTCACTCTGTAGATGTTCTATTGAACCGAACTCAAACGCAACACCTCACTTCCGCACGGTTGACGAGATACAAATTGATCTTGTTTGCCCCTCACATTCAAATTAGGAGGTGTTGTGTTCTTAATCTGGCTGAACTCCTACCTTTCCCGCAAGATATTACTTGCGGTGACGAAGAGTCACATGATTGTTTGTACACGACCGAGCAAGAAACAAAGGGCAGGGTTGATTTGAAAGATACCCCTTTGGATAATCCGCAAGGAGAGCTGTTTTGTGACGGCTCCTGCTTTAAACTTCCGGATGGTACATCCACAGCCGCTTATGCAATTACTACCTTAAGTACGGTTGTGGAAACTAAGAGAATTACACATAATTCTGCGCAGGCCGCAGAGATGATAGTCTTAACCCGAGCTTGTGAACTTTCCGAAGGGCTTGCAGTAAATATATACACTGATAGTCAGTATGCCTTTGGGGTGGTTCACAACTTTGGGAGACTTTGGTCGGAAAGAGGATTTCTAACCTCGCATGGCACCAAGATCCAACATGGTACCCTAATAGTGTAACTTCTCTCAGCACTTGCGCTCCCTACCCAGTTAGCAGTTGTAAAATGTGCAGCACATCGCAAGATTATAGATAACATTGGAAAAGGGAATGCTTTTGCTGATCAAATAGCCAGACAAACTGCCATTGATCTCCTTACGGAGATCTATGCTTCAAGGGAAACTGAAAAAGCTAATGTAATGGATGAGGGAATGGGGTCTGTACGGGATATCCAAGCCAATGCCACAGTAGAAGAAGCAAAGAGGTGGGCTGAGGGCTTGGGAGAACTTGATGACGATGGGTGTTGGGTGGACAAGGTGGATGGGAAATGGTTACTCCCCGATGCCTATGTGCCAATGATGGTTGTAATGGCACATGGTCCTACACATGTATGTGCTCAACAGATGACGAAAATGTTAGAGTGTGGGTAAACGACAATATTTCAAAAATTACTCAGCACTATGTCCAGAATTGCCTACAGCATAATGTGGGAAAGGGGACAGCAACCCCGAGGGGAAGTTTTGGGCCACCCTCTGTCCCATTTGTAGTAATTCACTTTGATTTCATTGAAATGGAGCAATGCAATAATTTAAAATATGTATTGGTAGTCATTTGTGCCTTTAGTGAGTGGGTCGAGGCTTTCCCTGTTAAAGATGCCACAGCTATGACCACTGCAAAAACGATGTTAAAAGAATATTTCCCCAGTTCGGTTTGCCGAGAGTTATCTGGTCGGACAATGGTCCACACTTTGTCACTGCTGTAATCCGACAGATTGTACAGCGTTACAAATTGACAAACGGTTCCATTCGGCCAGACATCCTCAGAGCGCCGGACTAGTAGAAAGACACAACGGTATCATCAAGAACAAACTCGCTAAAACGTGTGCCGGCACCAAACTAAAATGGCCGGACGCCTTGACGATCGTGTTATTAGCCATGCGTACAACCCCTCAAACTAAGACTCTGCTCTCTCCATTTGAGGTGGTAATGACTTACGCATGCACAATAGCGCTATCAGTAATGCATCCACCCAACTCAACTTGCTCCCTGCACATATCTTGATAATTTTTGACTTGAGGATTCCGTTGTGCCTCTCAACAAGACCGGCCAAACTCTGATGCCTCGAACTATGAAATCTCTTATCAATCTGAAGACCTGCACATATCTGTAATACCACTGCGCCCACAAAATGTGGACCGTTATCTGACCATATGACACGGGGCAAGCCAAAACGGGAAAAGTATTCTTTAAGCATTACTTTTGTCGTACTCATTGCTGTGCAGTCTTTTAAGGGATATGCCTCCACCCACTTGCTGAATGCACAGATCACCACTAAGACATATTTCAAGTTTTGGCACCTCTCCATCTCTATGAAATCAAAATGGATTACCTCAAAAGGCATAGAGAGCGGGCCAGAACTGCCTATTGGAGTCGCTGTTCCCTTTCCTACATTGTTTGTAAACACGTAATGCAGTTCTGCACCAACCTCTCTGCATTATTCTTTATATTTACCTTCTTCCATACCGTAGATAGGTGCTGGATTATTTTCTTGGCACAGATGTGGGTAGGGCTGTGAGCCATTGTGACCATTGCAGTTATATAGGAATTTGGCAACATCCAGTTTTTAGTTCCCTTGTCCACCCAACAACCCTCTAAATCTAACTCAACAGAGCCCCCTGCCCACCCTTGTATCTCATCGACCGTGGCTTCGGCCTGCATTTCAGTTCAATCTTCTATCATACAGGGTACTTCCTCAGTCTGGACTGTCATCATTTTATTATTCGAATCAGTGGCAGTTTGTTTCGCAATTCTGTCTGCAAATGCGTTTCCCTCTCCCACTTTGCATGTTACCTTTTTATGTGCCTTGCATTTCACTATTGCTAGGTGCTTTGGAAACGTAAGTGCAGACAGCAATCGTACAATCAAAGGGCCATGTTGAATTCTGGCCCCATGCGATGTCAAGAAACCCCTCTCAGCCCAGAGTCGACCAAAGTTATGAACCACCCCAAAAGCATACTGACTATCAGTATGTATATTCACCTTCAAATTTTCACAAATCTCACAGGCTTTGGTCAATGCTATGATTTCTGCGGCTTGTGCCGAGTTGTAGGGGATTCTTTTGCTTTCTACAACGCTCTCTAGGGTAGTGATAGCGTAGGCGGCAGTTGACGTGCCATCAGGTAGTTTAAAACAAGAGCCGTCACAAAATAACTCTCCATCTGGCTCCTTTTGTGGGATGTCACTTAAATCAACTCTCCGCTTCGTTTCTTCCTCCGTGACCATTAAGCAATCATGGGGTGGTGATTCGTTGTCACCAATTCCTTCTGTGGGCAGTGGCATTAATTCTACAGGATTCAAAGCGCTACACCTCATAATTTGGATATGGGGCGCGAATAAGATAATTTCATATCTCGTCAGTCTAGCAGAGGTGAGGTGTTGCGTCTCTGTCCTATTTAATAGGACATCTATGGCATGTGGCACCATCAGAATTAAAGTATGCCCCAATACCATCCCTTCCGTTTGTTTCACCGACGCAGCAGCCGCCGCGACAGATCCCAAACATCGTGGTATTGCGCGCGCTACAGGGTCCAGCGCAGAAGAAAAATAGCCGCACGGCCTATTTCTTCCACCTTGTTCCTGTGTTAAAACAGCCAATGCACATCCTTCATTCTAGCATACAAACAATCTAAAAACCTTTTCATAATTCAGTGTGCCCAAAACTGGAACAGAACATAATGCAGTTTTCAATTGATCAAACGCTCCCTGACATTCTTCATTCCACTGCAAAGGCATCACCGCATCCTTCTTAGTTAATGGCACCACTGGCTTCACAATCAGCGCAAAATTACTGATCCACTGCCGGCAATAAGAAGCCATGCCTATTATGGCTCTGACTCCTTTCTGTGTCTTTAGAATAGGCATACAAGAAATACTTTCTATGCGTTCTGGCGTTAGCCTTCTCCCTTCGTTCGAAAGTAGATAGCCCAAATAAGCCACCTCCTTTCGATTTATATTGAAACTTCTTCAAACTAGCTTTATGGCCATGTGCCGCTAGGTGTGACAGTAGTAATACAGTGCTCTGTTTACAAATCTCTTCTGTATCAGCAGCAATCAACAGATCATCTATGTTTTGCAATAGTACACACCCCACTGGTAATTCTAGCATGTCTAGCTGCTCTTTTAATGCTCTACTATAAATACTCGGACTTTCCATATATCCTTGTTGAATGCGCGTGAATGTAAATGATCGTCCCCCTAATGTGGACGCGAACAAATATCTACTGTCCTTGTCCACCGGAATGCTAAAGAAAGCATTTTTTAGATCAATTACACTAAAGTATTCTGCTGAGGCAGGTATCATTGTCAATATTGTAGTGACGTCTGGGACCAAGGGAAATTGTGGATCTACTACTTTGTTTAGCGCACGCAAATCAATTATGAACCGATATAGTACTTCTTTGCCTCCTTTCTTATACACTGGAAGAATCGGGCTGTTACATGTACTGCCTGTAATTTCTTCAATTAACCCTAATTTCACCAAATCTGAAACAATACTTTTCAATCTTCTCTCTCCGTTAGCCGAAATTTTATACTGGGGAATTTGCGGCAGTGTAACTCCTTCTTTCAAAATGATCCTCACTGGCTCTATCTTCTAGCATCCTACATCGTTATCATGCATCGCCCATATACAGGTTGGCACTTTTCTTAACTCTCCTGGCAAAGTTTCAGACATGAATTCTGGCACAGGGGCATCTTGTGGCCAAATCGTAAGAAACACCCCGTCTGACGTGCAATGTATAATCGCACCTAGCTTTTTCAACAAGCTTAATCCCAACAGGTTCTCCCCACAATTTTCTGTTGGGAGAAAGGGACAATGTTCAGTGAATGGTCCTATGGTAACTGGGATTGGTTGGGACACTGGGTTTATGACTGGTGTACTTGCGAACCCAACGGAAATATTCTTTTGCCCTGACAGTGGTATATCCGGAACCAAGTGATGGTCTATTGAACACTTTTGCGCTCCTGTATCTACAAGGAAGCGGTGCTCCTCATTCCCGACTCTCATTTCTACGTAGGGTCCTCTCTGATTCACGGGAATAGACACTGGTTCCGACCCCTGCCCTGGGCTGTCCTATTGGGGAAATAACGCTTCATCTGATGTGTAGTCACTACTATTACTGTAATACGTATTTGGCTGTGTATTGAAAATGTTCCCATTCTTTCCTCTATTTCCCCCACTCTGATTCCCATACTGTTGGTTTTGCTGGCCCTGACTCTGGTTAGGAGCACTTTGGTTTTGGGCTTGATTTTGATTACCTTCATTATTGTGGTGCTGCTGCATACTATTCCTATTTGGTCCATTCGCTCCTTGGTGCCCTCTGTGCTGTCTTCTCTGGCCAGATCCATTTCTATTCTGTAAATGTGGACATTGCGCTCGCCAGTGTCCTTCCTCCTTACAGTATGCACACTGATTTGGTCCCAATGGCCCCCCATGCATATTCGAATTACTCCTCCCTTGTGCGTTCCCTCTTCCTCTATTATGTCCTGCTACTTGCTGGAGAAACACCCTTGTTTTCAAATTTACTCTATCTTTCTCCTACTGGTCTTTTCCCGCATTCACTCTCGTCTCGTAATATTGGGCCATGTGCAATACTTCACCCAGCGTTTTTGCTTGCCATGCACTTTCTGATGTCATTATTAGGTTCTGAATTGGAAGTTTCAACCCCCTCACATATTTATCAACAAATAGCCTCTTCCCCGCTTCTGAGCTCACATCCTGCCCACTGAAGTCTGCAAATACTTTCTCGAACCTATTGAAATAATCTGTTGCTAACTCATCCTTGCCTTGCACACATGCAGTCAACTTGTCCCATTGAATTCTTTTCTCTGGGACAATTTCTTTTAATTTCTGTATTATGCGTGCTGGTGATGCTACCATGTTCGCTCCTGGTGTCCCTCCAACCGCTTTATTCCTGTCTTCTATTACCAAGTCCGCCCATGTGACGCCATAGGCCGTTACGTCATCCACCTTTCTTATTTGCTTCCATATGTCTGTTGGCAAGATCACTGGGAATATTAGGTCTATGTCACCCATGGTAAGCACGGATGATTGCAGGCAGGACTCTACTTCCTTGTAAAATCCTGCAGGATTCTTTCTTATATCGGGAATCGTCTGCTTTATGTTGTTCACCTCCTGTCTGGAAAAGGGGACATGCAGATATTGGGTGGTATAATGGGCTGGCGTTACCTGCACCGCTACGTTGCCCACTGCGGGAACCTCTGTTTTTGGCACAAAGGTAGGTGGGACCTCCCTCATAGGGAATGGCCCACTTACTGTCCCTCCCCCTTCTCTCATGTGTAACAATATTCCCAGATCTAGCGATAGGGCTGTTTCTCCTGTCCCTCGCTCTAGTGCTCTCTTATATACTACCATTATTTCGGGTGGGCTGGCCTTGTCGTTTTTTATATCTTTATCTATTAAATGTTCAGCCATCGACTGCAGTGCTTTCCTTTTCATAGGCATGGAATATTCATCAAATATCTCATGTATCTCCATTGTGGGGATACTGGGATTCGACATCCATCTCAACGCCTCTCGTATGCATACTTTCAATTTGTCGCCCCTCTGTACTGACGACATTGAATGTCGTCACTGTATACATGGCTCTACCGCTTCCTTCCTATCTCTCCTGATATCCTTACCCCTGTACCCAGGTGCATTAAACATTTCAGCATAATCATTATCCAATTCATTTTTAAGCTCAAAAAGTCCATATACATGTTCCCTTACTTCATCTCTTTCTCTACAGCGTCCTAATGCATTCAGATCTAACAATCGCTGCAGTGTTAATTTCCCAATTAACTGTTTCCATCTCTCCACCAAATATTCACCCATGCATTCCAACACTACCTGTCTTTCGTTGCTTCTTCGGAAGCCATACATCGAAGCCAATGCTGCCGTCCCATCATTCCCGTCTATATACATCTCTGCCTGTTGCTGCAATTCCACCTTCCTTTCTTTGCTGATCGCACTGCGAGTTACCCTTGTGCTTCCACTTTGTTCAGTCCCGCCTCTCGCCCCTGTGGTTTCAACTTCAACCCCTGGAGGGACGGACGGTACCGAGTCTGTATCTAGGGCGGGAGGTGCGGATGGGACAATAGGAACCGGGAGTGTCTGCTGTGGGCCTGGCTGGCTAATAGGAAGTGCTACGTGCGCGGTCTGTGGCTGTGGGAGGGCTTGAGCTACAGGAGGGAGAGTTTGAGCTACGGGAGGGGCTTGAGCATTAGTTACTGGTGTGTTTGGCCTCGCTTCTGATCTTGGGATCTTGTTTTGTATGGATCAATATGATTTCCATCCCTTCATCTGCTATGTGCAATTCCCATTGTGGGTATATTTTTTCTATGTTCAACTGGTCCCATCTACCTGACCTCCTTAGACTCTCCGTCCACTCCTCCTCCTCCTTTTCTTCCGCTACTTCATCTTTCGATTTATGCCTACGCGCATGCTTCGCTCTACTTCTAAATCGGAGCATTGCTTCCCTTCTCCAGTCCTTAACGATATCAAGTGCTGCGGGACGCGCTTTCTTTCTTATCAACACCCTTTCCAGGTTATCTGCTCTCGCTATCTCAAAACTACCATTTATCAGCCACTGATGGTCTTGTTGCTTTCTGGTTTGCCTATGCCAAGTCTCACAGAATATTATCGCTCCCACACCATACTTCGCATACATCTCATACGCCGGCGTTCCCCCAGGTGGTGCAATTTGGCCATTCTCCAAAGATTGTCTACCATAGCGGAAAAACCCTGCTAGGGTGGACAATACCCCAGGCATGTTTCAACCTCCCCTTGGTTAATCAACCTTACCCTGGGCGTTTGATTTTGCAAAGTCAACTCTCAACCAATATCAGAGTTATTTTGAATCGGGGTATGACTCACCTGATAAATCAAATTGTCCTCCAGGACACAATTCGTCTGTATACTGACGCAACCAATGACCTCGTGTCTGCGTTTCTTGGCTTCTGCCTCGTTTCGGGACCCTCGCATCCTTGTTCTCTGGCCAGATACGTCGATCAGGGATCAGATGAGTGCAGATCTGCAAAGGAATCTCATCACTTCTACAGGGCGCCCCGAACACCTCTTCATCCTGGCTCGATCGTTCCGTCCTCGTCGTTCTCCGCCTTTACTCTATTACAATGTACACAATGGAACAAGTGGGGGAGGGTCCCAATTCGGGCGCCATCTTGAAAGGGGCCCCTAGGGGTCCCTCGCGTTATGCAAACAAGGGAAATCACCACACCCGATAGATACGCCAACACAAGGTTGTATTCCCAAAGCTAGGGTTTATTGCAAAGCAAATAGTCTCAGTTGGCCAACTCGGTCTCACGCCCAGCGACGTGCATCTCTAGACATCAAGGGACGCAAGAGAGCGAATTACGTACATCAGTTACATATATAGAAAATGCATATCATACAATCAGCTGTGACATGTTTAACACTGCCCTTTATTGGGTTTCTTTGAACTCGGTTTGATGATGGACAATTTCGACGAATATGACACCTTCAAATATATATTCTAGCAACAATATGCAACCTTGCAAGTGTAGAGACATCTTTTCTTTGTTGAACAGCACACAGTGCTTCTGTTCTTGTAAATGAGCTACATACGAGGGAAGAGTCACATTCCAGACCTTGCTATCTTTGAGGTGCTATTCGTGGCCTGGGAGCCGACACGCTCTACAGGGCTCGGGAAAGGGGGGGCTGTAAGAAGAGCATAATTCAAGCCTTTAGCTGCTTTATTCTAACATTTTCTACCCTATAACGCGACTGGATGGCAGCTGTGAAATGATTAAATGCCCTGCGGCTCTCCTTCAAGGCTATATTCGGGAGGGAGCTGGGCATTCCTCTCCGGAGCTGCCTACGTTGTGTTTCAACGAACTCCTTATTAGCCTCGCGGCCTTGCAGCCTTGTCCTTTCACGTTCAGACAACAGTGTTAACAGTCGAGCAGAGTGAGCAAAAAATTTGCTGCGAAGCAGTTTGAACAGAAAACAATGAGCAATCATTAGAAAACAAAATGGCGATCCTTGTTACATCAAAATGGCCGCTCATTGGTCAAACTCGGAAATCTGTATTTCTATCGTTATGTACATGAGACGGTTGGTCTTCGGCCACCAACATACGTTTGCTGTCAATCGTGAGAGGTGTCCATTTTTCTAGACCGACATCTGTGTGTGTGTGTGTGTCTGTGTGTCAGCTCTGGAGTTGGCCCAAGGACTTTGCGACACATCTCGGCAGCCTTTGGCACAAGAAAACTCAGCCACATTTTTCCCCGGCGGATCCTCGGGCTCGAGCTGGGGTGACGCCGGCTTTGTCACAGTTGGCTGGCTCTTCCACCCCTTCTAAGCCTTTTGGATACCAAGGGTTTGGTTGCAGCAATTGAAGAGTGGAAGAGACTTTAGGGCGCTTAATCGCAGCACCATTTTGACAGTCTATATATATATAGTTATATCTCTTTACGTCAAATGAAATTGAATATGTCCGCTCTCCTCATGCGCACTGTGCTTTCATAGTGGAACTGGTTTTAAAAACACGCTTGGATGCGAACACCTTATTGGCGAGGCCGGTGCCGAGTTATGCCAATTGGGGCTGGAAATCTCCACAACTGAAATTGCCAAAAGAGAGTATATCCCTGTGCCTACTAATATGGGGGAGAGTTTGGAAGCCGGTAGAGGGTCAACGATGGGAGAGTGAACAGCATCTCCAGCAGTACAGGCTGCAGCTGCTCCCCCTGAGTGGGGTAATCATTCCATGGCGAACAAGACCAAGTTATGGGCCGGGCCACCGGAGATCATAGGTCAAATATTGGAGAAATTTAAGGTGACTGAAGATTTTCTTTAGTAAAGAAGGATTTTAGAGTCTTGGGTTGGAATAGGCGGGGCACTAGTTCTTTTAAACTAAGAACAACGAAAGACATTTTATTTGGTAACTATGACCTCGTAATGTTTCAGGAAACCTGGTTGACTGCCTGCCTTAAATTGCATTGTTTTATAACCGAAGAACAGCTGGCGATACGGAGAAAGAGTGGGCGGCCAGCTGGGGGTCTGATGATTGCACCTCTTTAGTCTCCAGCCTGGTCTTGCTCCCTGCATCCACTCAGGGCATTTTGGCTGCTTTGCTAACGCAGCAAGGAAAGAAGCCTCTGCAGGAACCAGTGCCCATTCATGCCCATTGGAATCGCTCCTGTTCCACTCTCATGTTTTATTTTTTACTCTTTGATTGACCTGTTAGTGAGAGTAAAGACCTGGTATAATTCAGCAGGCATAATACTTTCTGGCAATCTAAATTCTCATCGACTTAGTTTACGGCGCGTGGCCTCCAACACACTTTGTAAAACCCCTGCGGGAAATGGTTGGCTTTTATTTACAAATTGGAACCTACAAATGGTTAATGGGAGTGTAAGGGGGGACATTCCGTATGTGTTTTCTTGGTCTGGAGGCTCCTCGGAATCCATTTTAGAGGATCTTCTTCTCTCTGATGATTTGTTTGCTAGATACCCAATTGGATTATTGTGCTCACGATATTGGCAATAATTATAGAAGTTGGTGCCGCTCACATAGATGCCTGCAACATCAGCATGATGGGGGAATGATGCTGAAGGCTTCAGCGAGCAGCAATTCTCAAAATGTTTGGTCACTCGTCAACAATCCTAATATGCCTCAGACACAACTGCAGAGTGGCATGATACCCGACTTAACCTGGTGTAGCTACTTTAAGACTATCTCTAAGAAACCCCTTTCTGTAGACCCGGGATTGAGATTGGAGGCAATTTGGACCTTGTCCTTTCCTTAAGTGAGGACATTATAGGAGATCTGATTAAAAGATCATCTTCATCTCGAGCAGCGGATCCGAATGGACTATCTAATTCCATATTAAAAGCTAACGTGGAGTTGCGGTCCAGGGCCTGAATGATTATTTTTGGTGAGGTCCTGAGGAGTTCAACTTTACTTACCGGAATCTTGGAAGCCGGCCGTTCTAATCCCCATCTATAAAAAGGGCGGTCAGGCTGATCCTGCCAACTCTCGCCCGATCGCTCTCTTGGGTGCGGATGGGAACATCTTTGCTGGCGTGGTACTGAGGGAATTGGAAGATTGGATAAGGAGGGAAAACATTCTGTCAAATTTAGAGATTGGATTGAGGAGAGGTCTGTCAACATCTTTGAATGGTCTGGAGATGTTGATGGTTTCTAATAATTTCTCGAAGAAGTGAGGCCCGATATTATATGGGGCGTGGCTTGACCGCTCCAAGGCGTTCAACACCATCAATAGGGATAGTCTCTGGGCAAAGTTTGGAACGTACTGGCTATACTTATAAGTATGCATGAGGGCACCACCGTGAGAGTTTGACTAAATACACAAGGGGATCTGTCGAGAGAAGTTCCTACTGAGAGAGGGGCGAGGCGGGGGTGCATAATTGCCCCCTGCCTCTTTAACCTCTTCCTAGCCTAACTGAACTCGCCCGATAGTCTTGCCCCTGCTCCTTCTTCCGTCGCTCTGCTTCCGTTACTCCTGTGCATCTAACACACAGAAGATTTTCCTTACACAAAAGTCAAATCTACCAGCTTAGTTAATGCAAGTTAGGTATTCAGCAGCATTGAGCTATTCAAACCAGTCAGTCTCCTGGTGGCGACCGCAGATCCGCCAGTTTGGCGATCTGGATGATGTGTGCACGGCCTACTCTGAGGAGCTGGTGCAGAGTCTTGCAGTGAGTTTCCTGTGGTCTGGCAGGCTGCCCGAGACTGCTCTCCAGTCTTTCATGAATTCCCTCTCTGGCACCAGCTGCTACGATCACGTTTGTGTCCAAGTGAAGGCCTTCAACCAAACACACACGAAAAAGGAGATGTAGCGGTGATCCAGTGGCAAGCACCCAGCTTCCAACCAACAGTCTGAAGTGCGCATGCTCCCGCCTGGAATGCACTGGCTGGTCCTAGCCTGCAGGGTCCTGCTGAGCACATGTGTGTGGGTCACTCTCTAGCCAGGACGACTAGTGCAGACACTGCCAGGCTAGAACCCAGAGCCTGGGCATGTTCTAGCGGCCCAATCGTCAAAACCTAGCAGTGATGCCAGGAAGTGGGAAATGCAATTTGGGCGAAAGACTAAAGCAAGTGGCAAATCCTTATGCCACCGTTTCGGTGTTGCTTAAATGAACTACTTTGGCTGTGAGGTGGCTTGGCCAAAAGAACACAGCCAGGAGAGGGGAGCGCCCCCGGCAATCGTGGGTCCTATGCATTTCAGTGTGCGCTGACTGTTCTATGCCACATCCCATATCTTTGACCCACCCCTCTTTTTAGTGCAAAGTACCAACCATTACCCAGTGCTGAGCAGACTCACTAGGAAGCCCCAGAACGCCGTGTGTGTGTGGGCCAAAACAGATGGTGGCGTAAAAGAGCCGACACTAATGGAGAAATGAAGGGGCAACCTATGAGCCAAACGTATGTAACCTCACTAGGCGGTGCTACACTGCCATCTATTGGTCAAAACTAATAATACCACTAAAGCGCCATCTATATGCAAAAACAAAGTATAGGAAAGACATAGGGCCTCATTACGGGTTTGGCGGTAGCCATGACAGTAGCCATGCCCCTATTGGCGGCATGGCTGCCTCCAAAACCGGGTCCGGGTTCCCCGAATGGGGAATTACCTGGACATTCTGAGTATGTAGGGCCCGGTAATTCCTCCCTCTTGGAACCCTGGCACGGACCTTACCCATTCCCATTCGAGCCCCCATAGGGCTCAATGGGAATGGGAGAGGGAGCTAACTACGGGCCGATTACGACCGTTGTTAGCTTCCTGGTCCCCTCGCGGAACCCGGTAACGACGCCTGGTTTTACCATGCGTCCTTACCGGGTCCCGCGAGAGGACCTCGTAATCAGGCGGAATGGGAATAACGGGTCCGCACCCATTAGCGGACCCCGTTAACCCATTCCGCCTGACTTGTAATGAGGCCCATAATGTAGTTCACAATGCCACCACGAAGTCCATCGACATATTTTGGGGCTTAAGAAAATTGGTGTTGACATTTTCAACTCCATGCTCCTCATTATATAAACCTGTGGAGTAAAAATGGCGGCTACTATTACTTGAATTTCACCAGAGACCCCTTTAATATAAATGTATTGCTTGATCATTTGTTAAATGTTAAAGGTATTTGTACTGCGCACCGTCACCAATGAAGTTGGTCCCCAGGTGCTCTGGCGGATCTGTAAAGGAGAAGGTTGGATGGTTTAGTAAGGTGAAGAGGGAGTAGGATAGTGAGAGAAGTGGTGTTCTGTTGGCAGCCTCAACTCGGTGGACACCGGGTGCAGAGCTTTGGTGCGAGTATCGGATCGATGTCAGTCATCATGTGTTTTTGCGGTGTTGTGAAGTACGTGCGGGTTGTTGTGCGTGAGATGGTTGTATTAGATTTTGAGTGAGATAAGTATGCCGAAATGTTGAGCTTTTTTTAGTTAGTGGGTTATATGATATTTAACATGCTAACATTCAGAATTCTGTCCAAGTGTGGCACTTGCAAACCTTCACAATCCCATCAAGATGGGGGAAACGGGCTAGGCCTGGCAGGGGTTTAGGTTTTGGTGCGACGCGCTTGCTGTTCTATCCTTACTATTCTATTGTAAGGTGCTTTATACAACAGAATTGTTTCAAAGCGCCACAAGGCTAAATGGGAAGGGAACAGGGGAGATAATGACAGTGGTAAGAAACAAAAAGCAACAATGCTATATGTACAGTACGAGGCCTTGTGGCATTCGGCTCTGTAAGTGCCTCGGTGAGAAGGGCAGGGGTAGGGGATTGAAAGGTGGAGCAAGGAGTAGACAAGTGCTGGAGTAGGGCCCAAGAGGGAAGTGGTAAGGGGAGCCGGGAGGAGCACCTCAGGCTAAGTGCTAGCGTCTCTCTAATGATGAGGCAAAAATGGAACCTGCGTCGCACAGCAGTGTCTAAGGTCTGTATGGTTTTATTGCCAATGGAGAGGAACTGGCATAATGGATGCTGGGTCCTAGGGGTGCCACTGTTCTGAAGATTACTTGGTACTATGCTGGACTGAGGCCTACTGCGTGTTTTAAGTGAAAATGTGATGGCGTCAGACAACTTCTGCTAACACATTTCGGGCGTGTTTTTCCAAGGCGCTACAATTTTTCAAAACCCGATGTGACCAGGACAGTACCCTGAGTTTCTCAAGAGGGGATGGAACCCCCTCTGAGCCTGGAGTGGGAAGCCCACCAGGGAGGCATCCAGAGCCAGTACTACCACAGAGAGGGCGGGTGGCAGCTGGGAGGGCAGCAATTCCTGCTCCTGTAGTGACCCTCTAGGCGGTCTCCATAACCCTCTAAACCTGGCGCAGCTGCCCCCCTGTAGGCTCTCGCTTAGGAACCTGTTTGCAGTTACCCATTGGCCTGGTGAGGGTGAAGGGGGGTTGAATATCCATGAGTTCCAAGCACTTGCTCATTTCCCTGGTAGAAAGTGGCACTCAGTTATCCTTTTCGTAGGGTATCCGCCTCTATGAAAAATACCCTCCGATGCTTAGATAGTGCTTGATTCTGCGATACTATCCACACAATGTAGCTCTTTCTGTTGATCCAATTTTGTCATCCTCGTTTTTGTCAAGGGGGCCTATGAAGTCGAGCTCTACTTCGGACCGCACTCTAGCCAGTCAGATGGCGCAGTGAGCTACGTGCTCGCCCCCGATATCAGTGCATAGCCTGCTGTGGCTGGTTCGAATCTTGACAGGGTCAACTCAGCCTTTCATCCTTCCAAGGTCGATACATTGAGTACAGCTCTGTGGGATAATAATGTCTTCTGTTATCTCGCGCTCTGAGGCCTCTGGGGGTGTAGCGTTATATAAGAAATACATTACTATTATTCTGAGGTATGGAGAGCTGCCTAAGGGGTGCTCCCCTTGTTTAGTTTACTTTATTATTTGTATAGCGCCGCCAGGCCCAGGGGCATCCAGGCGCTTAGTATAGTTACAAAGTAGCCAATATGTTACATCATACATTTAGAAAAAACAGTTGTTTCAGTGGTTTCCAACCATGCTACGCAGTGTTGTACAGCAGTTTGGGGAACATGTATTGATGTTTAGGATTGGTCAGGGTGGTGCAAACACCCCTTAGACAGGGTGGTCTCCAGGTGTCCTTGGGGTGCATTTTCATCCCCTGTCTTTCTGATTCCCGAGAGAGGAATGTAATATGTGCTTGCTTACCTTTACGGTGTCTTCAACTGGCCGATTGTGTGCACACGTAGATTCTTTTAATTTGCCCATCAGCTAGTTATGAAGGAGCGAAGCTGTTTTCTCGTTTCACCCTGTCCTGAGCGGCGGTTCCCTGATTCTCGAGCGATGACTCCTTTCTCTCTCCTTTGGGGTCCTCCATGGAGGCCACTATCCACTCATCTGCGCTCTCTTCTCGTTGGAGGTAGTCTGCGTGCTTCTTGCTGTGCCCGGCTAGACGTTCTACCTGCCTGGAATGTGTGTTCTTGCAGTTTATATGCCAAGCTGGCAAGTCTTAGTTTTGCAATCTTGGGGCCATTTGGAACTAGCATGTGGATTAGTAGCTCATTGTATTAAGTTTACATCATCTTCTCCCCAAGGAACACTCTGAAGTGCAGTGTTGCCCAGGCGCACAGCAACATCTCCTGTGCAATGGAGAATCATTGATTTGTGATGGTGTCGTCATCTTGGGGTTATCAGCTACTACTTTCTATTCTGGCTACTTGGTTTCAGTTTGTGGCCCCTGTGGGCCATGTCCTGGCATCGATGGTTAAGCATGTGTCCATTGGGGCATCGGACACTTTAAGACTTGGAGCATTAACGGTAGCACTCTTATCTTGAATTGAAATGTATCGTTTGGCCTTTCGTCCTCCTGGCCTTTCTTTAAAAAATGTCTTAGTTGTTCAGCCCTGGATGACAAGTTCATTGGGAATTTGGCAAGTCCCAAAAATTGCCTCAGCTGGTCTCCGTTTAAAGCTTCAGGAGCATTTCCTGTGGCTTCAACCGAGTTATGTTAAGGCGCCTTTGCCTGATGTGGTATAGCCTAGTCTACTTTCTACTGCTAGAACTTACACTACTCCTTTTGCAGTTTGGTTCCTCCTTCATTCATGCACTCTAGTTCTGTGAGTTGCGCCTTGTGCTCTTCTGCGTGTTCTCCATAAATAAGCAGAACCTCAGATTATATGTAGGGCCCTGGCCAGCACATGGTGCTCATTCACAGAAGGATGGACCCTGGAGCTGGCGGTCCGGATAGCATTCACTGAAGGATGGACCCTGGAGCTGGTGGATGGCATTCACTGAAGGATGGACCCTGGAGATGGCAGTCTGGATGGCATTCACTGATGGATGGACCCTAGAGCTGGCAGATGGCATTCACTGAAGGATGGACCCTGGAGATGGCGGTCCAGATAGCATTCCCTGAAGGATGGACACCCTGGAGCTGGTGGTTCGGATGGCATTCACTGAAGGATGGACCCTGGAGCTGGCGGATCGCATTCTCTAAAGGATGGACCCTGGAGCTGGCGGTCCGGATGGCATTCACTGAAGGATGGACCCTGGAGAAGGTGGTCCGGATAGCATTCACTGAAGGATGGACCCTGGAGCTGGTGGATGGCATTCACTGCAGGATGGACCCTGGAGACGGCGGTCCGGATGGCATTCACTGCAGGATGGACCCTGGAGACGGCGGTCCGGATGGCATTCACTGAAGGATGGACCCTGGAGACGGCGGTCCGGATGGCATTCACTGAAGGATGGACCTTGGAGACGGCGGTCCGGATGGCATTCACTGAAGGATGGACCCTGGAGACGGCGGTCCGGATGGCATTCACTGAAGGATGGACCTTGGAGATGGCGGTCCGGATGGCATTCTTTGAAGGATGGACACCCTGGAGATGGCGGTCCGGATGACATTTACCGAAGAAGGGACCCTGGAGATGGCAGTCTGGGTGGCATTCACCAAAGGATGGACCCTGTAGTTGGCAGTCCGGATGGCATTCGCTAAAGGATGGACCCTGGAGCTGGCAGTCCGGGTGGTATTCAGTGACGGATGAATCCTGGAGATGGCGGTCCGTATGGCATTCACCGAAGGATGGACCCTGGAGATGGCAGTCCGGGTGGCATTCATTGACGGATGGATCCTGGAGATGGCGGTCCAGGTGGCATTCACTGAAGGATGGACCCTGGAGATGGCGGATGGCATTCACTGAAGGATGGACCCTGGAGATGGCGGTCCGGATGGCATTCGCTAAAGGATGGACCCTGGAGCTGGCAGTCCGGGTGGCATTCAGTGACGGATGAATCCTGGAGATGGCGGTCCGTATGGCATTCACCGAAGGATGGACCCTGGAGATGGCGGATGGCATTCACTGAAGGATGGACCCTGGAGATGGCGGTCCGGATGGCATTCACTGAAGGATGGACCCTAGAGACGGCGGTCCGGATGGCATTCACTGAAGGATGGACCTTGGAGACGGCGGTCCGGATGGCATTCACTGAAGGATGGACCCTGGAGACGGCGGTCCGGATGGCATTCACTGAAGGATGGACCTTGGAGATGGCGGTCCGGATGGCATTCTTTGAAGGATGGACACCCTGGAGATGGCGGTCCGGATGACATTTACCGAAGAAGGGACCCTGGAGATGGCAGTCTGGGTGGCATTCACCAAAGGATGGACCCTGTAGTTGGCAGTCCGGATGGCATTCGCTAAAGGATGGACCCTGGAGCTGGCAGTCCGGGTGGCATTCAGTGACGGATGAATCCTGGAGATGGCGGTCCGTATGGCATTCACCGAAGGATGGACCCTGCAGATGGCAGTCCGGGTGGCATTCATTGACGGATGGATCCTGGAGATGGCGGTCCGGGTGGCATTCACTGAAGGATGGACCCTGGAGATGGCGGATGGCATTCACTAAAGGATGGACCCTGGAGATGGTGGTCCGTATGGCATTCACCGAAGGATGGACCCTAGAGCAGGCGGTCCGGATGGCATTCACTGACGATGGATCCTGGAGATGGCGGTCCGGTTGGCATTCACTGAAGGATGGACCCTGGAGATGGCGGATGGCATTCACTGAAGGATGGACCCTGGAGATGGCGGTCCGTATGGCATTCACCGAAGGATGGACCCTAGAGCAGGCGGTCCGGATGGCATTCACTGACGGATGGATCCTGGAGATGGGGGTCCGGTTGGCATTCACTGAAGGATGGACCCTGGAGATGGCGGATGGCATTCACTGAAGGAAGGACCCTGGAGATGGCGGTCAGGATGGCATTCACTGAAGGATGGACCCTGGAGACGGCGGTCGGGATGGCATTCACTGAAGGATGGACCCTGGAGACGGCGGTCCGGATGGCATTCACTGAAGGATGGACCCTGGAGACGGCGGTCCGGATGGCATTCACTGAAGGATGGACCCTGGAGACTGCGGTCCGGATGGCATTGACTGAAGGATGGACCCTGGAGGCGGCGGTCCGGATGGCATTCACTGAAGGATGGACCCTGGAGATGGCGGTCCAGATGGCATTCACTGAAGGATGGACCCTGGAGATGGCAGTCCGGGTGGCATTCAGTGATGGATGGATGGACCCTGGAGCAGGTGGTCCGGATGGCATTCACTGACGGATGGACCCTGGAGAAGGCGGTCTGGATGGCATTCACTGACGGATGGATCCTGGAGCTGGTGGTCCGGATGGCATTCACTGAAGGATGGACCCTGGAGATGGCAGTCCGGGTGGCATTTACTGAAGGATGGACCCTGGAGATGGCGGTCCGGATGGCATTCACCGAAGGATGGAACCTGGAGATGGCAGTCCGGGTGGCATTCAGTGACGGATAGACCCTGGAGCAAGCAGTCTGGGTGGCATTCACTGACGGATGGATCCTGGAGATGGCGGTCCAGGTGGCATTCACTGAAGGATGGACCCTGGAGATGGCGGTCCAGATGGCATTCACCGAAGGATGGACCCTGGAGATGGCGGTCCGGGTGGCATTCACTGAAGAATGGACCGTGGAGATGGCGTTCCGGATGGCATTCACTGAAGGATGGACCCTGGAGACGGCGGTCCGGATGGCATTCACTGAAGGATGGACCCTGGAGATGGCGGTCCGGATGCATTCACCGAAGAAGGGACCCTGGAGATGGCGGTCCGGGTGGCATTCACCAAAGGATGGACCCTGTAGTTGGCGGTCCGGGTGGCATTCAGTAAAGGATGGACCCTGGAGCAGGCGGTCCGGATGGCATCCACCCAAGGAAGGACCCTGGAGCAGGCGGTCCGGATGGCATTCACTGACGGATGGATCCTGGAGATGGCGGTCCAGGTGGCATTCACTGAAGGATGGACCCTGGAGATGGCAGTCCGGATGACATTCACTGAAGGATGGATCCTGGAGATGGCGGTCCGGATGGCATTCACCGACGGATGGACCCTGGAGCTGGCGGTGCGTATGGCATTTACTGAAGGATGGACCCTGGAGATGGCGGTCTGGATGGCATTCACTGAAGGATGGACCCTGGCGATGGCATTCCAGCTGGCATTCACTGAAGGATGGACCCTGGAGATGGCATTCCAGATGGCATTCACTGAAGGATGGAACCTGGAGATGGCGGTCCAGGTGGCATTCACTGAAGGATGGACCCTGGAGATGGCGGTCCGGATGGCATTCACCTAAGGATGGTCCCTGGAGATGGCGGTCCAGATGGCATTCACTGAAGGATGGACCCTGGAGATGGCGGTCCAGATGGCATTCACTGAAGGATGGACCCTGGAGATGGCGGTCCGGATGGCATTCACCGACGGATGGACCCTGGAGCTGGCGGTCCGGATGGCATTCACTGATGGATGGATCCTGGAGATGGACCCTGGAGATGGCGGTCCGGATGGCATTCACTGAAGGATGGACCCTGGAGATGGCAGTCCGGAAGGCATTCACTAAAGGATGGACCGTGGAGCTGGCGGTCCGGATGGCATCCACCCAAGGAAGGACCCTGGAGCAGGCGGTCCGGATGGCATTCACTGATGGATGGATCCTGGAGATGGACCCTGGAGATGGCGGTCCGGATGGCATTCACTGAAGGATGGACCCTGGAGATGGCAGTCCGGATGGCATTCACTGAAGGATGGACCCTAGAGATGGCAGTCCGGATGACATTCACTGAAGGATGGACCCTGGAGATGGCGGTCCGGATGGCATTCACCGACGGATGGACCCTGGAGCTGGCGGTCCGGATGGCATTTACTGAAGGATGGACCCTGGAGATGGCGGTCCGGATGGCATTCACCCAAGGAAGGACCCTGGAGATGGCGGTCCGGGTGGCATTCCGACGGATGGACCCTGGAGCTGGCGGTCCGGATGGCATTCACTGACGGATGGACCCTAGAGATGGCGGTTCCGATGGCATTCACCGAAGAAGGGACCCTGGAGATGGCAGTCCAGATGGCATTCACTGAAGGAGGGACCCTGGAGCTGGCGGTCCGGATGGCATTCACTGAAGGATGGATCCTGTAGTTGGCGGTCCGAATGGCATTCACCCAAAGATGGAGCGTTTTGATGATCTGCCATTGTGGCTATGACTGCAGCTACATGTTTGGAGGAATCTTGTGGTATAACTTGATGGTATTCTGCCTTTCGCAGCATAAACACCAATTCTGGCCTATTAGACAGTGGATAGTTCCCAGTGAGGATGTATTTATTGAGGCTGCATAAGTGGAGGAAAGTCCTAATTTGCCTGTGTCTTTGGTCTTGATGAAGTACCACAGGTATGAGCCAGTTGTTGCCTCTGCTGCTTTATTTGTCCCTTGAGTCATCATTTGGTTCGATAGTTCCTGCCATTCTTTTCTCAGAATAATGGGAAATGGCTTAAACTTGTACTCCACTTATGTTGCTTTAGGATTGTGTTTTTTGACCTATATAATGTACCTGTTTTTGTCACTGAATGTTTTCTCATTTTCCACTGTCACTTTTTAATTGTCATTATTGATTGGATGAACTTGTTGCCGGCAGCTGGCATTTAACCTCATTGTCACTGCCCTTTCCTTAGGGCAGCATAACATTGGGACACCTGCTACAGTGACATATATTTTCCTGTGTGCTGTGCACCTAGCGGGGTGATCCTCGTACAGCCAAATCCCCCTGGCTTTACCTCTGGGCTGTGTAGTGTTACCTTGCTGGTAGCATTGTGAGGGCCAGTCCTCAGTCTGCCTACAGTGTCTCTTCCTTGTTATTTATCCTGACTTTGCCGTATGGCTGCCTGCCCACTCCATTGCATTTCATCTGTTCTGACACAGTTTCTCCATGGTGTGTCTTGCAGTGCATTTGCAAGCGGCCATTTTGGAGACTGAGAGCGCTCTTTGGAGCTGGGCACCTCATCAGTGCCTGACCGCTGCATCGACAGCCTTTGCCTTCCTCGTATATCCTCAATGTGTTTTTCAGGGGGATACTTTCTTTCATGGTGTCCGCAGTCTTTCTTGATCAGGGCATTGACTTTAGTTGTGTGTCCTTGTGGTTCACCTGCTTTTCACTACGTGCAGCGGTTTCCTGCGCGGATTGTGCTACTCCTAACTCCTCATCAAGTGTAGGCTTTTTGCTGTAAGCAACTTCTCCTAAATTCGCATGTCCTTACAGTGTACAATAAGCGTGTCTCTACCCATCAAATCTGCAATACCTCCGAAGTTTCCGGACACCGCCAATTCTTAGTCTCGTTCCATAGTCCTCCAGCTACTCACTAGCTCGCTGTTTACTCAAGTGGAACCTTGCTCTGTGGTTCATTATATTTTCATTTCCTCCAAATCTCCTTTTCGGCCTTTTTAAGGCCTCAATGAACACAACCTAATGGTTGTGTGTGATTTTACCAGCGGACATTGCAGAGTGGTGCATCTCATCATGACCAAAATAACAAACAACACACAATTTAGTGTTTTTTTTAATTGGGTGGGGGGGGTCTCTCAAACCGCCTGATGTTCTACCCTTATACCGCCACCCCAGCTCCATCCCAACTCCGTTTAACCCTTTACCCCACTACCCTTTATACATTTATTTAATGTTTTCAGTGTTTTTCGGTATCATGGTCTTAGGTGGCATGTACCACTCTGTAATGTTTTAGGTAAACGGACTTGGTGCCATCCTAATCCTTGCCTGGGTTGGGTAGAGTGACATTGAGGAGACTTCTCTACGCCTATGTTGTTCGATAACTCTACTTTCCTCCTGGGGATTTTAGGTTTGCCTCTATATAGTTACTGAGAACCTTTAACCATTGTTTCAATAGAATTGCCAACTTCCCCTTTCCATGGTGTGTTGGGAAGGGTGGTGATGCTGTGGCAGGCTTCTACCATGTACACATTCTTTTGACGTTGAGGTGTTATGTCTTCTTGCAGATCTGTCCCTTTGAAGAAGCAGAACTCATCTTGCCGTCAATATTGTGGTTATGTTTGCCCAACTAAATAAAGTCTTGGAAATTGTGCAGTTGTATCTTTGCTTTATTTGTACAAGGTGTGCGGTAAATATAAAGTTGCATACATTTGTAAGGCTTGGTGGCGGAATTGCAGATTAAGTTATTATAGATCAATTTCTGATGCAGACATATTTGTCACACTTTTTAATGGTGAATATTTTGTTGAGTAAAAGCAATGTTGATTTTGTTTTCCCTTTTGTTCTCTGACATTTGCAATTCATGCTTCTCATATTTATGCACTGCTTGTAACAAGCTTTCTGTCCAATATTAGTTCAGTTCTGGTCATGAAATGAGCATCCCTTACTTCGTTTTGCTCCTGTTTGTAATATTGACGCCTGGACCTGGTACGTTTGCACTCGGGCATAGCCAGGTGCCTGCTGCTAAATTTTTGACATTTGAACGGCAGAGTACTAATGTGAAGGGCACACGTGTACGCCTGCTTGTGCCCTACACTTTTGCACTCCTCCTGGCAAAAGAAGTAAAGGCCTGCTTACCATGAAAGCATGATAAGCAGCGTTCAAAATTACATTTAAACACTGCCTGACGTGCGAGCATGTTGGTAAGTGTTTACAATGGGTACCTAAGAGGTCTGCTTGTGTTAGGCTGGTGCATACAGTCAGTGGACCACAGCATTTGCTCCAACATCAAAATCCATGCCAGCCAAATGCTGGAGCATTTGTATATGTTGGAGAGGAAGGATAGTGGTGGAAACGCAAGTTGCGTTCCACCCCTCCTCTGCGCCGTACAAATGATTGAAAATGGGGGCGTGACGTTAATGGAAGATGTTTAAGCCTTACTCAAGACTTTGGCACCTTACATTAATGTTACGCCCCTATGGAACAGAAGCTGCGTATTGTCTTCATGAATGTCTGGCTGGATGATCCTGCAGCATTTATCGCGTATTAGTACCCAGCGAGGGGCGTGTTGTTGGTTCCCTGCCAATCCGGAGGTTCGGAATGGAGGCTTTACCTGATGGTAAAGCCTGCATTCTGAGCATCCTCGGAGCGGGAGGCTCCATCTTCCCCTGCCGGGACCGAGCTAAGTGTGCTCACCCTTATCCCCCCACTTTTCCATAAATGTAACCACCACCACACTTATCTGGCACGCCCTTGTCCCTTGCCAGCGCTGGGAATACTACTGTGCCCGGCGCATCCCGTTGCAGCAACAGCCAACATGGAAAGGGAGAAGGGACTATGGCTAGTTCCCGTCTCTCTCTTCCATGGCGGCCATCTTGGATTATAGATTTTTTCAAGTTTGGAAACGGTGTGTTTTCTCAACTTGGAAAAACAAAACTATTAGCATTCCAGTATGACATGACAGAATGCTAATAGCAATACACCTATCGATTGTGGTGGAGCAGGGGTTCATTACCGGGTAAGGTAATGCCTGGGGGCCTATGTTACAGGCCCGAGCGAAATGTCCCCCCATATCGGGTTTTATCGCTTACGTGGTATTAATTACATTTTGGCCTCTTTTGTAATATGGTGTAACGGGGCAATGTTTATTTAGTAGATTGAGGTTAATTTTAATATTTTATTTCTTTGATCATCAATTTCTTTTTCAGTTCTTTCACGTACCCTTTCAGTAGTGTGATTGGACTCCTGGATGAATCTAATAATTGCTCAGCCAGGTCTCTACATCATGTTCAAAGTTGGGAAAGTGACATATTCTTGGTGTTCCTTAGTTGCCCAGATATTGTTGGAGTGCGTCTATTTCCTAGAACCTATTTGTTTCTTTCTTTGTGAGGTGTTACAATCCTATGTCCTTCAAGCTTTGTTGCCTAACTGGTGTACTTGAGAAGGCGTTTGTTGTGCTGCCTTTCTTAGAGAAGAGGGCTGTCTTCAGGCTGTTGGACATACAACACTCATGCAGCAGAGACGGTGTCTGGTTAAACCAGACAAAAAAGAGAAAAGCAGAAGCACTGACTCCCTCTTACTTGCTTGCACATCTCATCTGTGCCTACAAAGTCATTCCTTGGTAGGAGGTTGATTTCATACGGGCAGATTTCTTTTATTGTTTGATGGATTTTTATTTAATGCAGAAAGCATATAATAATTACAGCGGATATTTTGAGGCACATTTATAATGAAATATTACCACATCAATGAATGAAATTTAGAATATATGAATGCCCTGTACGCCACTAATATCAATGCAGAAGAAACTAACAATTTTGAATAAGTATTACTTTTTAAAAACATTTAGTATTAGTAACTTGGTTTATTAGAACCCTTTTACTTAAATAAATCAATGCAACATTTGACACATTTTAGATAATCATGCAGTTGTCAATCAAGTCTTTATAATAGTTATCTCTAGCCAAAATTGGGTGATGCTAGAAAGAAATGTTTTTTGTTCACCCAGTCTCAACGACGTCCAGCGATCATCTGATTAAACATTCCTTCCCGTAGCGGGAGATCGTCGCAGTGTTTCAGTCTGGTCTGAGTTAATGCTGCGTTAATACAAACAATAAAAACAAAACAAGAAAAATGAACATGTACAAAAGTGGATGGGAGGGCAGGAATTACAGGGAAATCATGCGCCGATCTTCACTTTATTATTTCTAGTTGGGGGCTACACTAGCTAGCCTAAGACTGTCAGAAAAGGCGGCCACATCAGCTCGTGCTTAAGTCTTAGGAAAGGGGAGGAAGCCTTGCATCTTTCCAACCAATGGATGTTGCAAAAATGGAGTTCCACCACAATCTATAAGCAAGGCAATCAACAATTAGACTTTACTGTATAGTTTGAATTGCCAGTAAAACAAGAAGGTCAAACAAGTAACATACGTTCTTATCCAAAACATCATATAGCAAAGCACTTCCCAGGAAGAAAAATTTCAAACAAAAATCTTTTTGCAAGTTCAAAATAGGTTTGAATAAGTTCCACAGGCTTTTCCAGAATGATTCAACATGTTTGCATTCAACAAACATAGGTTTAAAGGTGCCCTGAGCATGTAGGCAACTCCAACATCTGTCATTCTGTGTAGTTCCACATTTAGAGAGTAAAAGTTGAGAGATGAAAGCTCTGTGATGAAAGAAGTGTCCGAAAGTGTTGACTGTTGGACTGGGACCGACTTGAACAGTGTTGGTGCTTTGATCTATTGCCAGCATATATACCACCTGTGGAGCGCTGGACTAGTGGGCAAGAGGAAGGACTGTGTTACCCAAAACACGCACGTTAGGCTTTCACTTTGAGAAAGTAATTGTCCCCTTTGAACAACAGACTTTGTCTATTCACGCTTATATGCATGTACTCTACAGCGTGTACTCACATCTGTCTCTAATTGTATTTGCTCATTACCTTCACGTATCCTCACCAGCTAAACACTCTTCCCTTTTCCTTTTTCTATTTCGCCTTCTCTACAGCCACTCCCTGCACCGTCACAAGTCCTGCCCTCCACCGTGACTCTGATTGGATCAGAACTCAATTTCTACTCCGGTCACACGCACCGGGCACGCACCGGAAGTGTCCGAAAGTGTTGACTGTTAGACTGTTCGACGCTGCGGCGGGTGGCTGGTGGAGACATCACTTACCGATTTGAAGTAAGTCATTGACCATCAAGTTTTGTTGCATTGGCTCTTTGAGTATTGTGAGTTTTAAGAGCAGGGTTTTGATCTCGGATTCTGCTTTGTGCTTAAGTATGGTGGGGAGTCTGCATAGTGGAAATCGTGTTTCCACAGTTGAAGTGGAATCAGTGCTAGACAGCTGAGCGCCGATACAATCACTTGACTCAAGCACGGAAGTAAAAAATGCATTGTCTCTTGTATCCTTAACAAAGGGGCGCGAAATGGACGGTAATACTGTCCCCTATAGTCTCCAATCGCTTCTTGTAGAACCTAATGATGATGCGGGTACCAGAATAGGGATGTACGTGGATGCAAATATGGGAACGTTACACAATCATGCTGACTCATCTCAAATGACTCCCTTTAAAGGAAAAGCTATACCAACTAAAAAGACATTTTCCAACTTAAATTTCCCAGACCGCATACCATTAGTGTTAACCTCAGCAGTCGGATCAGTGTACAGCAGCCTAATCCATGAAACAAATTTCTCACCAAAACCCATCCTGGTCAAAACCGAGAAGAGGAAATTCCAATTCACTCTGTTAAAAGCTTTCTCAGCATCCAATGACAAAATAGCACAATCTCCCTGCTGATCTTTCGCTTTGGAAATAGTATTCAAAATGTTCCTAATGTTACTGGAGGTCTTCCTACCCTTTACAAAGCCTGAGTCTTTGGATAATCTCACTCAATATTAGAAGAAGTGGTTATTCAGAGGGGCAATGTTTGGTAAGAAAATTGTTTTGCGAAATTGGAAATCTACATTGACTTTGAATATTGAGACATGGTTGACTGAAATGCGCGACTTGGCAGAAATGGAGAGGATGCTTCACAGGAGAGAAGGGAAAATGGGTTTGTTTGAGAAAATCTGGGGTAAGTTTTTTCAGTTATACTAGACCTGGTGTAGTATGTGTGTAAGTGGGGAGATGGGGGGGTGGGTAATTGAGAGATGTAACAGATTCAGAGGGGGGCTATGATATGATTTATATCTCGCAATGTACATAGTTGTTTTGTAAAATGCATTAATTATTTTAGGTATTTAACTGTTTCAAGGAGAGTATTTTAATGTTTGTTACATGATGTTCTGTAAATAAAAGTTTTTTAAAAAAAATTAAAAACATTAGGGGAACTAGGCAAGGGTGCTCTTTGTCACCGCTACTATTTGTGATTGCGCTAGAACCATTGGCTGAGACTATCAGAGCGGCTGATGAAGTGGTGGGGCTTTCGAGCTGGGGATTGCAGCAAAAGATTTGGTTGTTTGTGAATGACATGCTCCTAGCCCTTGGTGATCTGGAAAGGTCTGTACCCGCACTTATGGAGATAATGGCAGATTTCCGGTTGTGTTCTGGATTCAAGATCAATTGGACTAAATCGGAGATCATGCCTCTATCGCATTTTGTGGACAGGAAATTTGTGGTGAATTTAGGATTTCGGTGGTGTCCTGATAAATTGCTGTACTTTTGGATTTGGTTGACTCCTGAGATTAGAGACTTGATATTGGAAAATATTAGAGTTGTGTGCAGTGGGTTGAGGATTGATCTGGACAGATAGAGTTTATTGAATCTCTCATTATGGGGTAAGGTGAACACCTTGAAAATGATCTCTGCCCCGAGAATTAATTATGTTTTGAGTATGCTTCCTTTAATGATGCCATCATCATTTTGGAAGGATTTGGACAGGCTGCTTCAGGAATTCTTGTGGGATAAGAAGCCTCCAAAATTGAAGTTGTGGAAATTGCAGTTGCCACTAAATAGGGGCAGTTTAGGGGTTCCTAATTTCAGAGCCTATCATTTGGCTTTCATGTCGGATTTCTTGGTTCCCTTCGTGGAAGACTTGCATGATGTGTGGGTGGAGGCTGAGACTAGCTTCGTTGGGCCTTTGACACCGCAAGCTATATTGACTTCTGTTTCGAAACAGAGTTGTGGGAAAGATCCGTTGATTGAGAACTTGAGGAGTTCATAGAAAACTATATGCATATATTTGGGTGTGGACACATTTAAGGAGCCTGGTGCCTCGATATGGTTGAACCCCGCTATTAAAATAAATGGTACTGTAGTTTTTTGGGCAGATTGGTTTTTGGGTGGAGTACGTTGGGTGGGTGATCCGTTTATAAATGACATTTGGATGACTGCGAGGGAATTGCAACAGTGCTTTAACATAGAGAGCTTTAAAACCTCTGATTACTTGAAGCTTAAATGGGCGATTGGGAATGTAGACTTTGAGCAGAGAATTGATTTGAGTCTGTTTACTAGAAAGGCGATTGGGGGAGAAGGAGGCCTGGCCAGTCGAGTCTATAAAGAGATTGTGTCACATTATAATGGTAATGACTTATTAAGAGAGGAGTGGAGTAGAAAAATTGGATCGGATATTTCTGAAGACTTGTGGTGACAAATGTGTGAGAATGTTAAAATGTGCTCTTTGGGGCTTAGGGAGAGGTCGAGACAGATAAAGATTCTTAATCACATTTATTGGATGCCGGAGAAAATGTGGAGAAGGGGGATGTTGGAGAGCGCGGATTGTTGGAGCTGCATGCATGTGTCAGGTACGTTGGAGCATATGCTGTGGGACTGCAGGTTGGTGAGATTGTTCTGGGGTGAGATTGGTCAGGTATTGATGAGGTGATTGAGGAGTTGCCTGCTCTGGACTTCAAAATTGGAAATCTACATTGACTTTGAATATTGAGACATGGTTGACTGAAATACGTGACTTGGCAGAAATGGAGAGGATGCTTTACAGGATAGAAGGGAAAATGGGTATGTTTGAGAAAATCTGGGGTAAGTTTCTTCAGTTATACTAGACTTGGTGTGGTATGTGTGTAAGTGGGGAGATGGGGGGTGGGTAATTGAGAGATGTAACAGATTCAGAGGGGGGCTATGATATGATTTATATCTCGCAATGTAGATAGTTGTTTTGTAAAATGCATTGATTATTTTAGGTATTTTACTGTTTCAAGGAGAGTATTTTAATGTTTGTACCATGATGTTCTGTAAAATAAAGGTTTTAAAAGAAGATTAAAAACATTTGAGCTTTTGAAAAAAAACATTTCCCTCTATGCAAAAGAAACATCACAGTGAAATTTCAGATGTATCTATTGTGGCACCAGCTTTAGTAAATGAATGGGAAAAATGATATTGCATTTCATTGGGACCAAGTTCCCCTGCTGTCATTCTTCCCTCTGAAATGGAAAGTATATGTCTACACAAGCTTGATGAGGATGCATATGGGGGGTACCACTGCTAGAAAATGACACTATACCAGTTCCTTCACACTTGAAACCCTCTACTAGTTCTCCTACGAATCAGCCTATGGGGGTTTCATATGGACTAGACTCAGACATGGATTTACACGATAATGCCAAATCAGAAGAAGAGGAAAACCAATATTTTACCAAAGATGGTACAGACAAAAAATCTGAATCTGATGAAAATTTTGACAAAAATCCAATGGAAGGGGGTGAAGGAAATGTCTCATTCCCAGTTATCACCTCAATCCTAAACTTATTGGACAAAGGGCATGATCTTACTCATGCTTACTTGAACTCCATTAAGGATAACATGTCAGATTTGTCAGGGAAAATATCTAAAATAGAGGGATTTGTGTTGTCATTTGTAAATTGTCAGTCGGCGAGAATGAATCTATTAGACTCCCGCATACTATAAATTGCACAAGTTGAAGCAACAGGGACGCTTGACCAATGCACCCAAACTGAGGAAGTGTCATATGCAAAAGCACTAATTGTAGGAACAAAAACAGAGAATAGAGCGGCGGGCGCCTCATATCCACCCTTATTGAGCGTTATTCAGGCAAATTCACTATAAGTTGATGATGTATTGCGGCTTTTAGCGACACAACATCTTTCTTTTAAAAACAGAAATGAAAGTGATAATTGTGCAGCTGACTCCGGCATGACTTATGACTGGAGGACTAGAAGAGAATCCCAACAGCCCCTCTCCTCTTGTAAAATCGATTAAAAATGCTTAATCTACTTCTGCTGAGCAGGAGAATGGGAGTTTGCCTGCAGGACCAATTGGGGCTATCTGCAACCCTGCACTTAATGCTAACTTGGAGGTACATGATAATGATGATGACGACACAGTGTTTTATTCTCGCAAAATGAAACACGCTCAGGCAAAGGCGCTACAAAAAGGTAATCAAAGAAAGAAAAAAACATTAATCAAAATACATAGGAAATATCCACAAGTAAAACAATTTTTAAAAAAGGCAAACGATACTACTACAAACGAAAGCAAAGGGCTCAAGTTGAATGGTCATCAAATAGACTCAGTCAACGAGCTGGTCCTAGATCTGACGCAACTGAATGAGGAATCGAAAGCATTGCTTAACTTAGCGCTCCCACTGGAACAAAAATTAAAGTCTCCAAGTGGGAAAGGCTATGTTGAAGCACGGTTTTGGTCAGATCAGGGTGGATTCTGAAGTATCAAATTATCAGAAACAAGAGTGAATGTCATCGTACTACCCAACCGATAAAATCAAAACTAGTAGAAATGAAAGCTTAAATGATGACAAACTCAATTCTGATAATGTTGAAAAACCTGTATGTCCTTCGAATGCGAGGACTCAAGATGAAAGTGCAGGACGCCCAGAGCACAAACAAGTTATTCACCTGGGTAATGGTCCGAGTATTGGCTGCAGGCGGTGGTGGTGGCTTGATGACATTGATATAGCAGAGGCAAATACAAATAACAAATCACGAAAAAACAAAGATGCTGTGGCAACACAAGATGAGATTGACAGTACACTGAAAAACATCAACACAAATCCTACCTTCGAGGAAAGCAATCCTAACATCCAAGCGCCTAACATGAAAAAACTCTGATATAGAAACGGATGAAGTATCCTTTTCTAGGGACTCTCGGTACATATTGGGATGGAAAAGTGACCCTAAAACTAATGGACATCAAAGATTAAACAGATCATTTCTATTCAATGTCCTGAAAGGTAGTCCCCAATTAAGGACATTACTTTCGGATGACCTAGAATGGATTAGACTAGTAAATCATAACCTCCGTATGATCTGTGCTCCGCAATCTCTAATTATAACGAGGCTGTTATGGGAACACAGGAAAGATATTGAACTATGTTGGCTAGATCTTTGTTTATTCTGATCTATAGTAGAGACAGATTCCTTTTTGGACGAACCTATTGCCACTGAACAAATCTTGCTCGGCAACAAAAATAAATCATCCAATGTAGATCAAACAGCTGCCATTATTACTCAAATGTCCACATTGGTTGAAGCGGCGTCTAATTTGACATGGTTAGCTCCACTTATGACATCTATTATAGACATGGCAGCAAAACAAAAGCAATCCTAGTGAAATTGAACTTTTGTTAATTTCTTCTCATTACCCTCAAGAAACATACAACCATGAAATTGCTGTGCTTAAGCCGGAAAGGAACTGTTGTTTGAGGAAATTGTTGAAATCTAACCCGAACTCAGGTTCTTATACATGTCTTAAGCAGGCCACTTGCCAGAAGTATAGAAACATGATCAAACCTATTGAGCATAGGTTCCATCTTGCCGATAACCAAAGGATAATGAAAAATTGATAAATAAGGATACTCGCTGTTTATGGTCTATCATTAATGACAACATTAAACATGATGACCATGACATAAGTTCATCAATTTCAGCTGAAGTATGGAAAACTTATATAGGCAAAAAATATAGATTGCCTTCCGATTTCCACAATATCAACTCTGAAATCTTGAACCTATTCCATCCAGACGAGTTTTACTTTTCCAAAGAGGATATTGTTGATGCTATCAAATATTTAAAGGCATCAAAATCTGCAGGACCTGATGGTCTTCCCACTTGCATACTTAAGGATGATCCGATCTTCTGGCCGTCTATTTTACATCTTATTTTCCTAAACATCATGGAATCAAACTCCATTCCTAAATCATGGCTTGACGCGATTATTGTACCTATTCATAAAAAGAGTGACCCAAAAAATCCCTCCAACTTGAGGCCTATCGCCCTAATGGACCCATCTGCCAAAGTATTTGCGATTTTGTTACTGAAAAAGATGCACATTTTCATTGATTCTAACAACATCTATTCGAAATTCCAAACTGAGTTCAGGAAGCATATTGGAACTTCGCTCAATACAATTTTAATATCGCACATACTTGCTAAATCTAAAACACCCAGTACAGTTCTGATTTTTATGGCTTCCTTAGACCTAACGAGTGCCTTTGATTGCGTTGTTAGGGAAGTGTTATGGGGGAAACTTCTCCATCTTGGTTTTCCCAGAATGCTTGTACAATAAATTGCAATGCTTCACAATAACACCTCTTATCAAGTAAGAGTAAATAGAGAAGGGACTCTTACTCCACCTATTGTCTCCGAAGTGGGGGTTAAACAGGGTTGCAATCGTTGTGCCACCTTGTTTACCCTGTATCTCTGTGAGATGGACTTGTTATGGACTGGACCTAATATGTTTCCGGAAAGATTAGGGCACCTCAAGATGGACTGGTTATGTTTTGCAGATGACATTGTTCTATTTGATCGGACCCCTTCGGGACTTCAGAATAAATTAAACAGCTTTCATGAATATGCCTTAAAACATAATCTTGTGCCTAACCCAGTAAAATCCCAAATTATTATCTTTTGTAACAGAAAGATCAAATCTTACTTCTGGACTATTGCAGGAGTTAGACTCGAACAAACAAAATCTATCCGATATCTTGGGTATCCCTTAGCAGAGGTCAATTCCTATAAATTCTGGGAGGATTATCTGAAAGGGAAAACACGCACTATGTTCTCATTGATGAAGATCGTATATGGGAAATACTGTACATTTTCAGTGTTGACCCTTATTGATTTTTATCTACTAAAGGTTGAACCTATTATTCTTTTCAGCCTGGACATGTCTCTATTGAATGTAGACTCAATTTTGAATAGGATTCAAGGGAATCTGTTGAAACGTACACTGGGCCTGGCTGCCCCGAATTCTATTGTACATCACGAGTTGGGTCTATCTTCATTAGCAGCAAGATGGAAATGGTGACAACTTTCCAGCTATGCTAAAATATTATCACCTCCTAGAGATTCACTCTTTCAAGATCTAAATGCACTACTAATGGATGGCTCAGTACCCTCATTGAAACAGTTTAAAGAAAAAATGGAAACAGTTTTAGAATTGAATCTATTGAAGATCTAAAAAGTGGGCTTCCTAAAAACAAATGCAACTTTTACGATTGGGACTGGATTGAGACTTTAGACTCCATGAAAGAATACTCCTTATATTCAGAATATGCATTTAGACCTAGAAAGAGGGATTTCGTCCTTTATATATCATCCAGTGTCCGTGTAGCCAAGTTAGAAATATATATCTGAGATTTAAGTTTAACCAGTTCTCCACCTTGGAACGTATGCAAAGGTGGGATCTGGTTAAATCTCTGGAAGGAGATTTAAGTTGTCGCTTCTGTCTATGTAAAAAACAGATAGATAGAATCAACAAAACACCTATTAGTTTATTGTCCTCATTTTCAGGAAGTGAGGCATACATTTTTGGGAGAATTTTGTCCAGATGAAACCGATATTGCAAGAACTTCTTTTTGGGAACGTTGCATGTGTGGCGATAGTATGAGTCTGATTTTGGCATTGTCTAGGTTATTATATAAATTGAAGATGCCCTGACAAATTACAATATGAGTTTGAAGCAAGACACAAAGATTAACACAGAATAACTGTTTCAATGTTGGGCAGATTTGGTTGGCTTTTTAGTTGACTTTAGTTGCATATAATATTCTTTTGAAATCGGAAATGGTGTTTTGTTTAAATACGGGACAATTAAGACGAAATTGTGTACAAAAAGTAATGTCAGTTTTAAGATATAGTTGTAAGAATATGCATGTAATTCAACAAAAACTTTTTTTAAGAATCAAATATTTTGTTATGTTGTGAAAGTTTATAATTTCATGTAAACTATAAACAACTTTTAAATTGAAAAAAAAAGATGAAAGAAGTATAACGTTTGCATTAGGCTGGCGACGTGGTTACTTTGGAGATATTGTTCCACACTAAAGGCCAATGTAGTTGGTTATCCAGTAGACTGCAATCCTGCCGCAATGCAAAATAACAATCCCACACAGTTTCCGAGGAAGATGCCTCCGAAAGGAACAAGAAAGCAGTAATATTAAGATTTTGCAAACGTTGCATCCTTTCTGCATTAGGAGTATTCAGATTACATATTAATAGAGCATAGTTGTGCATAATTGCTTCAATAATTGTTATGTATATATGATATTGGTGTAAGAAATGTAGCCGCAAATTCATTACAGGTGATTGGAGATCCTTGTACAAAGAGCTGATTAAGATACTTGAGGGCCAGAGAGAGCCACGGCATCCAAAAAATAGACCTTCCATTAACTTTTCTTAGCGAATTAAACCAATATGTTGTTGTGGTTTACCCATGAAGATTATAACAATGCACCTAAGTGGCTGCTTATAGAGAGAGCTAGGGATTCCCCTCTAACTTTTGCTGATTGTTACATCACCAATGGGGAAATAGATTCATTAATTGTGCAAGTATTAGCCTATCTGCCTGTTACCTTAGAACTCATAAGTTTCTCTTATCTGGACTACTTTTACGTCTCTGTTAGATTATTGGAGTGGGTATACAGAGTAGCTATAATCGAGACCCCTTTGTACAATATGATATGTACAGATTTCTGATGCTGTTATAAAAGAGGCCAACATAATATGAACATTGCTAGTGAGTTTGAAACCAATGAGTGATGAAGAAATGACATACGATTATCAATTCAGACCCATATGATGCTTACATTTGATTTTCACGACGGGGTTGGGGGGGATGTTGGGGTGAGCCAGAAATTCACTCTGCCTACATAGAAGCAAGGAACCAAGTGAATCGAGGGAGCCTGATCCCTGCACATACTGAAACAGTGCAGTTCACTGGACATTTTCTGAAGGAATTGGGAGAAAAAAAAGCCCAAACGTCTACTGAACATGTAACATCACAGCAACAGTTGCTCAATCTGCTATGCTACCTTTGCAGCCTTCTGGTTTGCACTTGTTACTCAACATTCAAAGAACTCCATGTCTGCTCTGGGTCACTGATAATGCTCAAAATCACTGCATTAGATGCAATTCCTTTACAGGACTTTAAAGCCAATCGTATTCCATCTCCGGCAACATTGAAACCGATCACGCATGTGCGGCCAGAAACTGAAACCTGTAAACATCCCCAAGGAGGCAAAGTGAGGTTTCTGCCCCGTTGCTAAAGACCTCTGGGGGAACTGCCCCATGTACTCTGTGGCTATGCATATTGTGACAAGATGTGTTAAAAAAAAGTATTGGATACATAACAGATTCAGTGAAAAAAACTTTGTTAAAGGGATGTTATGGTGGGACGTAATGGTTAAGTTTGTGATGTCATCTTTGATGTCCTGGGTGTTAGTCTTTGCAGTGCACGGTGGTAGCGCAAGTTATGGTTGCTTAGCTTAGCATAACTGGTGAATTTCAGGGGGTTTTCGGTTTTACTTGGAACCATAACATCCCTGTAACAAAGTTTTTTTCACTGAATTTCATAGGTTTTTAGTAGCGCAACTTAACCAGCAGTAACAGCAAAATTTAGCAACGAACTACTGAGTACACTACAATTATTTTATATATTTATAAACTTTCTGTATTAGATACACTAAAATGAATATATATATATATATATATATATATATATTTTTTTTTTTTTTTACACATAAATGTCTAGTAATTTGGAATAAGTGGAAGAAAATTTTCCTCGGGGTGAAATGAGTGAAAACAGTGATACTAGCGGTAGACACTACACTTCTCTAAATAAACCAATTAATAACCATTACTATGTGTTCTTAACACATTTTTTTTACCAACCACACATACATTAAAAATAATACAGAAACAGAGACCATATAAAATCATCTGAAGCGAATGGAGCAAAAAATAGATCTATTAAAAAAATAGTGCGCTCAGAAATATTATTGTCCCAAGGGTTCGGGCATGTGTTTTTAAGCAAATGTTGATCGATTGTACAAACATTTCCTATGCACCTTACCGTACTTTTCCTCTTTTTTACACATGCAAAATTAGGCAGCAGTACGCGGCCATCTTGTGATAATCATATCCGTTGCTGCATCCCCAATGTGGACTGCCCTGGCGGCACTACTTCATATGCCCCGCCCCTGAGGCTGACATCACCAAACCTAGTGATATTCTCTGCCTATCTCCAGAACGTTACTGTGCAGCGTAGCCACAAGCGCCCAGTCATCACCTACGTGTTACCGTTAGTTGACGCAGAACCCGGAATATCAACACACATCATCTCACAAAGCAGCGCGCCCCAGTTTTGAATATAAAACTATACTTTGAAAAGAAATAGCAAAACTAGAACATCCAGCGATTGCCATATTCAAGCAAATGGGTAATTATTTTTTTTGTTCGCGATCCACAAATGTTTATTGTGACTCACGCGGTGTTACTTTTGAGTATAAGGAGCGCATTGGGCGCACCGTGAATCGCAAGGCTTGGGCATCAGCTTGGTGCTAGGCCACCGTAAACGATGTCAGGTTGCTCCTTATCGCTGGTACCGCGTAAGGGCATATCGGCCCATGACGATTGTCCCAAAAGATTGTCATTGTGATGCAGCCAATCACATGTATCTGCATCTGCCGATTAAAGAAACCGTCCGTTGGTATCTGGAATCGATGACAATCGCACAAAGGCAGGATGTAGCTATTTGAAAAACATAACAGAAATGTGTCTCAGTAGCCGATCTTTATTACAATTCATCATTTTACCCATTAATTCGGCCCCGTGTTAAAACCGAGGATGAGCACACACGTGAAACAATTTGCTTCAGAGGTTAGTTCTATGAAATATGTGTAGCGCGAAATGGGATGCGAAGGCTAACGCTACAATCAGGGAGCAAGCTAAGTGCAAGAAGAACACATAGACGGAATTTTAAATGAATATTACCATTGAATTACGCATTTGTGGATCGTGGGGGAACCCACTAGTGGACTACACACATCTCAATAGTGAACTGCCAATGTGGGCGAGACAAAGGCCACTACACACACACGCTGTATTTGCGTGTCGTTGAAATATGATACAAACAACGACCGAGTACAATGTAAGGCAGCAATAACAGTCGGCGAATGATAAATTGACTCGTTGGTCTATAAAATCGTCAAAAGTAAGACTTATATAATATTTGGCATTTCCATACTCTCAATGTAAATCTGACACTCCGTTCATGGCAACACATTTTTATAAAGTGAAATTACATGTTCCTCTGTCTAGTTTTGGAATGGTGAACCTTTTCATATATGACAGTGTTACATCCCTCCCTTCACCCTTCATGCATTTCTTTTGAAATGTTGGCTTTGGTTCAAGGCCAAAAAACAATTGAACCTTATACTGTGTACGATGCGTGGGTTTCCTTAGCTCAGAAGCAAAAATTCTACGCCACTGACCTTCACTCACAAGGGCAGCAAAAAGCCCTTTACAACGTACAGCATTCGAAATATTTTTTTTTAAAGATATGATTTTGTTTCCTACCATTCACCAATGCGGCTGACATTTCTACGGATTTACTTTGTTCCTATGGAGAACTTTGCACTCTCCCAGAGACTCCCACAGGCAGGCCAAACCACCTGTCACCTAAGACCATTTGCTTCACACGCCAAATCACGTGAACATTTTTCGCAAGCAGCAAGTCTGGAGCCCTTACAAAATGTGCTCGTACGACAATGTTCTATAATGTGCCCACGTGTGATTGTACTATCCCACTTTGTGTCACTAGCGTGGTAACCGGTAGGGGGGGTCTTGCCACCTTACAAATACAGACACATAGTAAATACATAATAGTAATGTCTGCATTCCCCTAGTAACTTAGGGTAGGACCCAAAGTTATGTAAATATGCAAAAAACAAGGGGGATCCTGGGAGTCTCTCTGCCAGACAGTAGTCCTGGGTGTGAGAGCCTTACACAGATTCTTTAGCTCACTATCTTTCTTAAAGAGGAGAAATATCCCAATCATATCACTCTTTGCCCTGCCCAGGAGCAGTCCAGCACTGAAAAGGTAGGCAATTGTAATGTGAACAAGAGTACCAACAGCAACCCCAAACACGTGTTTCGGTCTGGTTGCACCTCATCAGTAGGGTGGGGCTGTGCCTCCCTAATAATAATAATGACCAAGGGGTCAACGTCTGGATTGCCCTAGTAATTTATGGTGAGACCCAAAATTACTTAAATATGCAAACGACAAGGGATGTCCCAGGATTGCTATAGGTACTCTTCTTTAGAAGAAAATTGAACTCACAAACACCACAGCATAACACACCCATTCAAGAAAACACCTGACCATACACCACAACCCAAAATGTTTGTGTTATGATGTCGTTTATATATAGACTTTGCTTTGTATAGGAATGCTAGAAGCTATGGAGTGCTCACAGCCTCAAGGTTCTAGTGAGGTCATAGAATCTGTGTTTGCTTGTTTTGCCTCCCGTGTTCTGCCTTTTGTCAGTTGAAGTTGTCTTTTGATTTGTAAGGGGGCCTCTGCTGTTGCTGGGGGTCTCTTCACCTGTTAACTCAATACATGTATATATCTTGAAGACTTGCCTGTATCCATGAGTGTCTTCACAACAGTTTTCTTCCATGGGTATTTTATGCTTCAGTGCTTCTTGCCAAAACTACAATCTTGACTGCATGGTCTGCCCAAAACTCTTCATACAGTCTCACCAAAAGAAACACTAAATATATAATAAATAAACTCGCCACCACCACAACATAACACAGCCATGCAAACGAACACCTCACCAATAAATACAACCCAAAAAGTCTTCAATAGCAACATTCTGAACACAATGGAACAAACAAAGACACATCATCTCACTGTCCTACAAACAGTATTACACTCCTAGCAATCAGTACACACATTTTTAAAAACATATTCCCTAAGCAGCCCACATACCACAGTCAAAATCTTTGGTAACATGGATGAGTTATGCTGCGGTGGTTGTAGACAGGGCCTAGAGTCTTGGGTGCATGGCTGAAGTCTTGCGGCACTTCGGCCATGCACCCAAGACTCTAGGTCCTGGCCACAACCGCCGCAGCATAACACACCCATAGAAACAAACACCAACCAAATGACCACAACCCAAAAACATAATACATCCACCTCAAAACCTACCCACTTCACCCAATGCTCTTTTAGCAACCCAAAACCAACATCATAGTAAACTAAAATAGCCAGTAGTGCGCCCAGTGTTCATTATGTCCATGGACATCGCAAACACATCATGGCCTTCTCCCACCTAAACAAATACAGCATTTGACCCATCTCTTACACCCCCACCCTCTCCAAGCACTCACACACCAACACACTCCCCAAAATCGGATTTATTCTCACTTCCAGCGCATGGCCGCGCATCCAATATGGCAGGCGCATAGAAACAATTTGACGCACCTCATGCCTCATCCCAGCCAATCAGAGAACACGTCGAGTGTCCGCACACACGACGCAAGCCGATTATCCAATCGGTGTCCTGTCCGCGGAGCGAACATAGATATCACTAATTTTTTTGTTTTTGCCTTATGTTTTGGTCGTTTAAATAAAAAACTACTGGACGGATTTACACTAAATTAACAAAAGTACGCTTTCGGGACCAAGCCCCCGCTCCTGCCACAGATTTGGTGAAAATCCGTCCAGCGGTTTGGGGTGTAGGCGCGACAGAAACTTTTTCCCATTATGTCTATTGGAAAAAAAAAAAAATTGGGACCCCCCCTATAACTTTGTCCCCCTTGACCAACTTTGCAAAAGAATTCAGAGTGGTCTATATACATTTTTTACAAAGTTTCGGTGAGGATTCGTCGAGGAGGAGCGAAGTTATAAGCCACCTAAAAAGTGTTCTTCGTATGGGTTTAGCAACTTAACCATAACTACACAGCCGCTACCGCGGGCTGTGTAATGCATGAATTGCTAATGAAAAATAAATTGTGCTTTTACTTGACAAAATATCTCACCATTCAAAAAGTGACTGCATCAGAAAATGGCCTATATGATATCTTATCTCCTAACAAGAAATATCATTTTAGGACTTGATGAGAGCAAAAGCAACAAAGATGACACACCAAGCGCATATCTAAACTTAAGGTACATTAAGCAGAGGTACCCAACTCTCTGTGCTTAACAGCATACTCACCCCTCCTGCCCCCCAATTTGTACTAAAGGGGCTAGCATGGAGTCAGTGGTGCTGCGTTCTCTTTCATGGTATTACGTTTTGTACATGAGTCTATGAGCTCCAGTTCTTAGTGCTTGGGAAAGTCTTGCAGGTGCTGTTCTCAGATGCAACTTCCGCTTGTGATTGAGCTGCAGCTGCACCCCCATTGTGGCTGCACGCTCTTTGCACACCCTCTATCCTGTCGTGGTATACTGGGGAGGCTGGAGAGAGAAATGGGACAGCATGCGTACATGTTGGTCAGCTAGCAGGAACGGCATCAGGGCTTTTTAGACTTTTCACTTCAAATGGGCACACACCTCAGCCCCGCCCAGCAACTGCCCCATGGAAAAAAAAACAAACATAAAAAAGAATAATCTTTCATTCATGAAATTAAATGTGCGCTTGGCCATGCACATGTAACAGGCTGCCCTTTCTGGCTGCTGTCCCCTTAATTCAAGACTTCAGATGTGCGCTTTGGAGCGTGCATGCTAAAGGTGGCATTTGCTGGCGTCCAGCGTCCAGCAAGGTTATCAGCTCACTGCCTTTTGCTGTGGTTTTATCTGCATTACCACCTTGCTGACGAAGAGCAATGACTAGCGTTTCATCTCACCGCCGGCTGCCAGCCCCGTGATAATCTGCAACGATTAACATCCTTGCTGCATTCCTTTGTATCCATTAATATTTAAGCATCCCATGGGTGTCTAATTTTTTCCACCCAAACTGTAGGCAAGGGGGCCGCCAAACATCATATTAAAATGGGCCCTCTCACAAGCCCTGACAAATCTTCAGTCGGCCAGGTTAGCTAGTGATACGATATCTGGATTGGGCAGAGATGCCTGGAGGTGGGCTGTCTCTTGGAGCGTCAGGGCTCCTTTTAAACTACCTCTCTGGTGTCGCTATTTTTAGCGATGGAAGGTTTGGTGCCTAGGCAGGGTGAGGTAGAAGGAAACTCGAGGTGAACATTGGTGGCACTATTCCTGCTACCGTTACCGGGAGTCCCCAGAGAGGATAATGTAGAGGGCATACAGAGGTAGTGCTAATCAGGTGTTCGATCAAGACTTTGGGCCTTGTCATGCGTTTGGCGGTATACAGTAAAAGTGGTGGTAACAGAATTACTTCCAACTTTACAACACACCGCTGAATATGGAGTTGGTGCTAATTCTGCCAGTGCAACGAGCACCGGTGGAATTACCAACAACATCTGGCGAAATTAGCCAAGCCCTAATTCCACCGGTGGAATTATTGCCAAGAGGGAAACAGTGTTTCTGCTGTATCACAAGTTGAAATACCACCAAAATGGGGCGCAATTACACAGAAAACAAAGTACAGTTACTTCCACCCAAAAGGTGGAGGTAAATGCATATAGGTGATGGAAAACAAGTGACAGGTGCACACAATCCACTCTGAAAGACTACAAAAGGCCTGCACAAGACCCAAACACATTGTCCAACACCATGGTGCCAGTAGCTGTCGCTAACTGGGGCCTGCAGCTCCTCCTGCTCCACATTGAGCTTCAGAGGCAGAAACAGCAGCACAGGGCACAAAGAGGAACATGAGGAGACGAAATACAAGGTGACGACATATTCCCCGGGTCAGGCCCTCATCCTGGACATTAACTGACATCCAGCTGATCACCCCGTACAGGCTGAACAGGGAGACCATTGTAGAGCTACTCTGCCTGATCCATGACCACATACAGAGCAGGATAAACAGAAGAACGGTCCTATCCCGCTGTTGAACAGGAGTTGCAGAAAATAATGAAAGCAAAATGCTGAATGCACATTTTGTTTGCATTTGGCATAGTGGAACATGTCGAATCCCATATTGTCGAACAAGGGGAGTTGGGGTGTCCCCTGTGGAATATATAGAGACGCTCCGCTATGCGGCATCACTCTGCCAGTTATGGTGAAAGAAACGGCAACAATGGCGGCAAAATCCTTGTGCGCGCCAAAAACCTACAAAAACCTACAAAAACTGTGTGCTTCAGCACACAAAAAGAGTACTGCACAACCTGCCACCCATGGTGCATGTGTGGTGGAATAGAGCACACCCTGCAGAAAGTGAAACTCCAAAATGGGCCTACAAATGACATCTGCTTTGTTGCTAAAAACTCCAAAATGCCTATAACACAACACTCCTCAACATTCAAAATCTTGCCTGGAGCTAAAATTCATGCATCTAATGAAGCATTGTGAAACATATAAAGTCCTTATATGAACAGCAAAACATTCTTCAGACAAACTGGACTGTCTGAAAACTGACAGCCCATGCCAAAATCTGGGTGCAGTACCCTGGGCTACCTGAATGACAGCTGTCAGAAGAGTTACTGATGAAACTTTAAAGTGAGCTAAAACTAAATGTCTGCTGGATTAGCAAACATAAAAAGGATTGTTGCCAAAAAGGAATACAGATTTTAGTTGTGTTTTTGATCCCACAGATGTTAAGGCTAAGAAAGTAAAGTATTTATGTTTGATGCAACAAATTTGGTTTTTGCTGGGTTTAAGAAGTTAATTAGCCTGGCTGAGCTGCAAGAACTGGAAAAGCAGGTTTTTCTCCCAGGAGGAGAGCCTTCCTCTCAGCAGAAACTCACTGGGAGGTGCTAATTGTGGGTTAGAACAGACTCTTGTCTACAGAAAGAGAAGTAACAATGACAAGCCATTCAGCCCAGGAAGCGGAGGTGTGAAGGTGGTCATAAACTCTCCTGGAAGGAGCTTCCCCCAAGGAGGGGATGCACTGGACTCCCAGGAGAGACAAAGGGGTGGAGCCAAGCAACCATCTGCTGTTAAGAATGAACAATGAACAATTTTTAAAAGACTCATAACTTGTTATTCAAAGTGGTAAAAAATATAAAAAGGACAGAGTTGTAAATAAAATTTTTGGCTGCACGTGTGAAGAGGCGGTAGAACTGATTGACATGTTATGGACAGGAATGGCAATATATTTGGTTTTATGCAAAATGTATTAATAGTAGAATTGTGAAAATGTACACGCACATCCCTATGTTAAACACACACATTTGTGGAAAGTTGCATAACATTTAGCGATAGTGTTCATAGCAAAAAGGACAAAATTATGTAGAAAGTTGAGACAAGATCCCACCGCTGCAGGGTTTTGAGGAATAGCTGCTACATAAAATATGCCATTTTTTGGGTGTGATTTGTATAAAGGTGACAATGTAGAAATGTATATTTAGTATCAAATCCGATTTTGAGACCGGTGGCTAAAGGGAGGTCTCTGAGGACTGTAAAGCAAACCATAAAATGTGACATCATCCGGCCTTCATTCAACCACTCAAATTCAAGGCAGGGATGAATTTTTTATCCTATCCCAGCAAAAAGGGGCAAGCTTAGCTAAGCCGGCCCATACACCCACTTTATGATGTCATTTTAAAGCATAAATAGAGACCGCTGACAACACATAGGGACTCACAGATCAACTCACTTTCCTGATTCCGGCAAAGCACTCTGATCCAGCATTCTACATCCAGCTTTAATATTCTTCCAGATCCAGAGGCCAAATCTCTTGCCAGCAATAGAGAACTTTTGAATTCCAGCAAGGCCCAAATCCTCAAATTTATTCTCTCCACCCAGTGAAGCGCTCTGTGGTGTGAGAAGGACTTCTAAGCCTGTATCCTGAAATTCTCTGGCTTGCCACCACTAGACTTGCCTGAGGAACTCACTATCCAGCTGATTCAAATACCTGCAGACTAGGAGGGCAGATCCTGTGCAAACCCGCCGACCGGCCTAGCTGATCCAGTACCATGCCTAATATGCTGTCTTTCCTAGACCAGACCCAATCCAATGAACAGTGCTGCCGGTCCAATTTAAAACTTACCATGTGAGTTTTAATAGGAAGAACTGTGGCCCATAGTATATTTGCTTATCTAAAACCCATCCTATCTTTCATTCAGAACTAGTATTGTTAGAACTATCTTTGCGCTGATTCTTTACTCATCTGAAGAAGTCGAGTTTCCACAAGAGGCGGGTTACACTGATCACGCGACTGTAAGATCCCAATTTGGTATTCACTTTTTCATAGTCATCCTCTAGTGTAAGCAAACCCATTTGTCATTTTCAAAAGTGCATTTCTGTTTTCCATTCTCACGCATATCTCGCAAAAAACGACCTTTAATAAAACCTCTATAACTCCCTCAGTTTTTATGATAGAACCGAAATGTCAGCCCCTACTTGTACCTGACATCTGTAGCTAGCCATAGAACCCAAAACGTATTACAAAACAGTGCGATTCTCCCATTATCGCGAATATCGAGCAAGGAAAAGTTTGCTGTGAATTCACAAAAGTATTATTTTCTGTGCTGCATTTGTTTTGCTCCTTACTTATTCCTAGTGTATTAAAGATATTATTCAGTGTTCCGTCACCCCATGGGTGATTGTTGTTTATCTATTAGAACATATTGTAATTAAATTTTAAATACATAAATATTTACCTTTGCAAACTAGCCCGATTGCTGGTTCAGTGTGACCAGGGGAGGGGGCGGTTCCAGGAGAAAGATGTGATATGAGTGGTATATCGTTCAGAATATTGACCATATAGACAAAAATAAATATGGGTTTCAGTTGTGCACTACATGCTGTGCTTTGACTTGGGTGTGTGCCGGATCGAAATCACTTACACCCTACGCCCCTAGTTCGGCAATATGGGCTTCGGGGGTTGCGAATGTGTCCCCCACTTTCATTACATAAAAAGTGGGGGACAAATGTAAAAATAATTAGCATGCAAGATTTTTAAATGTGAAGATGTTGGCTTTGCATTTTTAGGACTCGGGCATTTCGTCTGCAGAATTTTTACACAGAGCCTTGTTGACCCTTTTGTCTGTCCTACATTTGCCTGCAACTGGCACCTACCAGCACACTGTGGGCACACTGCATGGCATGTCTGTTTTGCTTCAAAAGTGCATGGAAAATATTTCATAGCCCCAGCGCACAACATGAAGAAACCTTAAGCACTGGAGGGCAATTATATGCACAAACACTCAGCTAAATTGTAAAAAGGCTTGTATATGGCCTCTTTATTCACCAAAACATACATAAATGAATAAATGCAACAAGAATAATAATTAAATGAATACCAATAGTTTAGATAAAATACATCAGTGTTGACACAGCTGCAAAGCACATCATCTCGCCAGAACTTCACTGGAAAGCTCCCAAACAGGCAGTCGGAGAAAGATCATTGCATCAACAGGCTTGTAAGCAGTGCGCCCACTCTTCCAAAGAAGCTTTCTCTCTGTCTTCTGTTCCAGTGCCCCTCACATCTTCAAATTCTTGACAGCATTTTCCAGAACTTTCTGGCTGTCAGTCTCCACCTGTTGACAGTTCCCATGGACCCCTGGCCAGAGTTACCCATGGCAACCCCAAGAGGCAAAACATTTCCTTTTCTCATGAAAGTGCGAAAACGGCTACATAGCTTTTCTTCAACTTTACAAGATTCCCTTGTAAAGTTGAAGATCAAGTACCAGCTGGCAACTTCTTCAAAAGAGCCCTTGAAGCAATTCAGAAGCAAGAAAACATGTGTGCCAGTGGAATAATACAAACCACGTTACGAGTTCACATCAAATGCAGCTTTCGCTGAGGCCTGAAGAAAATTTGCAGATTTCACTGAGGCCTGAAGAAAATGTCCATTATAGGTCTGGGAGCATCCAAAATGTGCTGTGCACACACGCCATGTTTTAGTCCAAAGCATTACAATGTCGTAGCCCACATTTTCCTGTGCAGGTGCTTGAGGCACTCCTGTGCCATGCCTCCTGGCACATCTCTGTACCCACCACCCCAGCACAGACAAATGCCACAAAAACACATAACTATGCGGCTGGCTAACTGCCCAGCGTAATTGCTGCTCTGGACTGCACACATGTGGCATTGGTCACCCACCAGGCATCCGAAGAGGTATACTGGAACAGGATGAATGTCCAGGTCACCTGCGAAGCTGACCTTATGATCACACATTGCTGTGCACCCTTCCCTGTTTCCACACACGATTCTATGCCTGCATACATGGAGAGCCAAAGAGGCCAACAGACATGGTTAGTGGGTGCGTATAAGTGCCATCACACAAACTTATCTTGCAGCACTAGTGATATGCTATGTGAAAGGAGGGGGGCAATTACCACAACTGGTCCATGCATGCCCTGTCAAGGTCCTTAACATGTAAGACCTGCCCTCTCACCCCGCACATGACAGCCACCAACACATGGAACTAGGGTATACAGGGCAATGCAGTTAGTCGGCAATGAATATTGCTCCAACAACCAAGCAATAAACACACACACGACTGTAGGAATCACAATGCAAGGGGACACACACATACACATGGAATGTCACTGCTCAACACAGCATGCACAAAGACAATGCAACACTGGCAGAAAGTAATGCCATGCTATCTGGTAAACATCTATGTGGAGCTGGAATGGAAGGAATGCAAACACTGCAAACATGCACTAGAACAACAAATCACCCATCAGGGCACATGCATTATAGCACTGTACAGACCCAACATAGGCCACATGCACTCTGTAATGCCAATGACAGACCATGAGAGTAACGACTACTGGTTGTGAGCTGTGCGCATGGTGTACACCACAATGCATATGTTCCCCCATAGGGAATAGCTCTGCATCCAATAACTTGGATGGACAGCCATGTTGTAGGACAATACATGGAAAACACATGCACAGATTGTCCATCAAAATGTCATTGGAAAAGGCAGCACATCCACAATGACTGACACCTGTGACCTTTGCCCTTGCAAGTATCTCTGGATACCCCCAGTTGCCATGAATAATGACACCTGTGCGCAATCCACCTATGCCACAGGAGATGACCTACAATGAGGCACACGTCGGGACCATGCTGTGCATTGAGCGAACCTTTGGCCTACAGAAGGTCCGTTTTCGGTGTGTACATAGGATGGGAGGGGCCTTAATGTACAGAACAGAGAAGGTTGAACAAATAATTGTTGCCTGTGCCATGCTGCACAACATCTGCCTTAGGCAAAAATGTCCCCCTGATGAAGAGATGCCATCCCCTGAAGACATCGGCACATCACCTGCATCACCACAGTGAGCAGGAGAAGAGAAGGGATGGTCGTCTGGTGCGGGAAGAACTAATTGACAGTTGTATCTGAACACATTGATAATGACTTGCTGCTCACCTTTTGTATATAGGCACCTCTTCAATGCCATCACATTTACACAATAAGGATTGTCCTTGCATTGCTTTAAGTGAATGGGTATTTAATGGTGAAGTGACAAAAACAAACATCCCCAACACCACTACCCATGCACATACCCCAATCTCAACACACCATACCCACCTCCCGCATCCCCAAAACAATTGACCACCCACCTCCCCATCACAAATCCCCCAACACCCCTCTCCACCCACATCCCTTGTGCTTATGTATAGAGTGTCATGGCATGTCACTTCTGTGGCCTTTTGCCCTTGCCAGCCTGCTCGAGCACTGTTGGGGTCAGATGGTGCAAGGAACAGTGCTATGGGGTGCTAGGCAACGATCCATCTGAGGGGGTGACCGAGGTGGAGGGCTTGAACTCCTGGCCCCGGATGTGCTGCAATGTCCTGACTGAGCAAAGGCCGACATGCCCTCAGAGTTCTCCCTCATCCTCTGCCCAACAAACGGTGATTGCCTGCAGGTGCTAAACCTAATTTCCTGCAAGGTGTTCGATGGACACCTAGCACTGCTCCATGGCAACGAGCCTCACCCATATTGCTGCCAGGGAGTGCTGTGGCACTGGCTGTAGACTCTGGGAGGGCCAGGGCTGAAGCAGGGCAACCTGATGTCTGTCATCCTCCTCCTCATCTGGACAGCCATCGGTTCCTGTGTCTGACCAAGCCTGGTGCTGCTGATGCCTGTCTGGCACAGGAGACAAGGGGGCCTCAGGGGGGATAAGGGTGGGTGCTGCAGTGTGCATGGCACCATGTTGACCCTTGGGGGATCTCCACAGTTGCCGACTGTGGTGAGGCTGTCTCAGCACCTGCAGCAGCATGTGCTCTGCCTCCTGTGCCAACTGCATGGCTGGTGGAGGGGCCACTGGGCACAGATGTGGAGACAGTGAGTGGGTTTCTCCACGCCTAGCATGGCTAACTCTGTGCTGGTTTCATTTGACCGTGGTGCCTCCCTCCTGCTCTTTGTCCAGCTACACCCACGTCCGGACTGTGCAGGGGTAGACGTGGATGCGCTGCCAGCAGTTGAGGTCTCCTGGGCAGTCGAGGACCCTGCCTCATCAGCCTCAGTTGACTGTGTACCTGTTGGGTGGATAATGACGTGCCGTCATTGTGCATACTAGTAAGTGGGTTAGCAAGACACTCCTGCAACATGAAGTTTGATCGTCCTACACACATTTTATATGATGGGCATGGTTGGTTTCAGGCCAATTAATAAAGCTGCTTCTAGGTGGGAGTAGTATCTGATGGCATACACGCCGCATGCATGTGCACGTTGCCTGTTGACCTTCAAATATAGCTTGTTGTTATAATGACGTCAGGGTTCACTTGGCAACATGGAACGTCACACTACACATGGGTGATTCTCATGGGTCCATAGCTTCACAAAACCATTTGCCCCACTGTGCATTATAACATTATCCCACCTTCCCTGGCACATGCATGTAGTCACTGTGCCTTTGTACTGATTGCCATGTGGTTGCTCCTTCTCCTGCCGATTGTGCTCATATATGCTGGGGGACGCATGCTTTTGCCCAGTGCATTTACATGCGAGTGGGGATTAAAAGACTTGCTGCCATTCATTCCCTTGGCTACTTGCTCCAGCATCCGCGCTGCTGATCCCCTTCCATGTGGAGGATGGAGCACGTCTTCTCCTCCCATGGAGTCAGGGCGAGGGATTCCATGGTGCCACTTCCTGTGGCTGAGGTCTCTCTCCTGTGCCTGGTGATAAGTCTGCGGACCCTGGCCTTGAGGCCATTCCACTTCATACAGCAGTCTTCACTGTCCTGTGGGGTAATGCTCACTGCCACAACCTTGTCCCTGATGGTGGCCCAGATGGCAGCTTTCCTCTGGCTGGAAGTCCTGCGCTGTCTATTCCCAAACTGCTCCTCAGTGTGGCAGATGACCTCATCAACCAGCACCTGGAGTTTAGGTTCATTGAACCTTTGTTTCCGCTGCCTCATCTCTGGCACCTTAGCTTTCCCCTTTTTCTGTGACATGATTGTGCCAAGTCTGGTCTCCGGATGGAAAAAGAAAATGGGGATTTAGAGTGGATTATAGTTTTTAAGATGGATGCAGCAAGGCTTCCTGTCCTGGTGCTATTTCCACCTGCTGTAATTCCACCCGCTGTAATTCGCACCAAATATGTCAGCAGTAACGGTAATTCTGCTGAATCTTGTTGGAATTACCACGTGAAACCCATATACGCACGCTCCCGGCAAGTTGCAATACGGCGGTAATTCCGCCGGACACCACGGCGTTAACAGTAATTCTGCTGAGGCAGCATAACTGCCGTATTACTGCCATACTCGTGATGAGGCCCTGTGTGTCTTTGACCTCTGTGATGATTGAAGGACCTAAGATAAGTGGAGTCGCCTGGACTACACAGTTTGCCATTCATTGTGGAGAGGGCAGTGTTCTGTTTTGGAGTTGCTGAGTGAGCAGTGCATGATGGGGCAACAGCGGGCAGACCCAATTGGGTCTGGTGCTGGCTTGGTTTTTTCATGACGCTCGTCTAGAGAAGTGTGCCTCATTTGTTAAGCCATTTTGTGCCGTTTGTTTTTCCTCTGCAATATCCTTTACAGTCTTATAGTCTGTGTGGCCTTTAGCAACTGAATGTGAGTTATAGCAGGCCCACGCGCTGCCATTTCAGCCAAGAGTTCATCAAACAAGCAGTGAGAGCTAATCGATAGCCGAATCATTAGCAGGAAACCTGATCAACAACGCTCCAGCGATCATGGCCTAGTTTTTCCATTTTAACTTGACAAGAATTATTTGAGGTTTTCACTTTTCCCAATAGGCGAAGAATAGAAATGAGGACTTATGGCTTCGCAGGGTACTTCACTGTGGTTTCTGTGACGAGGCAGCCCCAGTGGACAGAGAGCAACTAGGAGGCCTGAACCGCCACGTTGTATGAGTGTTTGATGGGGGCACGCTTGCTGGGACGTGTACAGGTGCATGTAGTGGGACCAGTCGGTTTGCAAGTAGCAACAGGCAAGTGCATGCAGGCATTGCAGCATGCAGTGGTCGATGTGCATGCAGGCACACCAGCCGGCCGGTCCATCACCGTGAGGCCAGAAATGTCGAATCTCCCATCACCGTGAGGCCAAACATGTCGAATCTCCCATCACCGTGAGGCCAAAAATGTTGACTTTTTTAAAAACAAATGTGTACACTTTTAGTCGCATATATAAAAGGACTGGTGGTATTATATTAGAAATGGGGGCTTTTGGGGTGTGGGAGGACTGCATGAGATCTCCCCCCCCCACATTTATTTGCAAAACAAAGTTAACAGTATATAGGCGCGTTATAAATGCCACATCATAACAAAATCGTGGAAAACAATTCGATATTTTTGGCATTCGCAGTGGTTTTTTTCGCACTAATCACAGATCCCTGGACAGGAGCCTTGCAAGACCACATCAGATTCAACAAGGAAAGCGGCTGTGCGCATCCAAGGAGATTACCAGGAGATCTGCTCGTGCAAACAGGCAGGCAGCAACTCGGGAGACCTCTCCCTGCAACACTGCAACACTGCATACATGGGATCACGGCAAGGCGCAGTGGCGTAACACAAGCTTTGGGGGGCCCCCCTGCAAGCAATGCTGAGGGCCCCCCCCCAACTCGGAAACAAATCATGAGTTGCGCCACACTCTGGGTGCTCTAGATTACCACACTTGCGCAATACGCACAAACGTGCTGCTGAAGGGGTATGCCACACACTGCACTAGGAGAAAGATATACATGTGTTTTAATGCAATATACAGCACACATTCTGAGAAAAATTTACTAAAAAGCCACAGTGTTTGCTATTGTTGTGTAGGTAACAGCAATCCAAAACATGCAAGTCACCAACAGTGCACATGAACATTAATGCTTTGCTATTAAAAATCCCATGCCACAATGAAAACAAGTCCAACTGGCTGAACAATGTAGACCAGTGTAGACACATAATAACATTACAGTAAAGCATGCCAGGCCACATTAAGACATACCTAGACTGGTTGCACCAAAATGCCGGTCGAAGCAATAAGACTCATAAAGAAGAGAGCACACATTCAAGCCTGCGTCCTCTAACAACACAGCCAAACTCTTTAAAATCTGGAAGGAACTGGCCAATCCTGTTGCAGTTTCTACCTCTCCTTTTCCCTCAACAGGCCCTCTGTATGGCTTTGGCCTCTCGCCTCTCCGCTAAAACTCAGGACATCCTGTCCACTATCTCCTCTTCCTCTCTCGGCCCCCTTTGGCCATCTCCCCCTCTCCTCATCCTTTCTCCTCTTTCTCTCCAACACCTGACGAGGTTTCTAGACAAGTCCCATCTATGGAAGTGTCGTCGAAACAGGTGCTCGCCTGCTCCTCCAGAACCATCGAGGACCACATTGACACAATCCAGCCTTGGCCGATTTCTGTAATCATTCTTTTGCTACTGGAACTTTCCCCTCTCCCAAATTCTTGGAAAAGCTGGCCAACTGCCAGCTTACTCTCCACACTGAATGTGTTGGTTGTCTCCATGACCATCAGTCTGGCTTAAGAGCTGCCAGAGGCATGGAAACTGCTCTCCTGAACACCTGTGAAGATCTGATTTCTAACCTTGATTCCAGCATTCCTTCTGTCCTCATCATCCTGGAAATTTCCTCTGCTGCTTTCGACACGGTCAACCACGCCATCCTGATCAATTGGCTCAGTGAAAACCTGGGCATCATGGATCAGGCCCTGGAGTGGCTGACCTCCTTCCTCTTGGACTGCCCCTCCTAGGTCCAACTTTGTCCCTTTCACTCCGCCACCTCTCTCTACATGTGGCGTTCTCCAGGGCTCTATCCTCTCACCCTGGTTTTTCAACCTCTACTTTGTCCCCTTTGACCCACCTGATCTCTACCTTCTCCTCTAACTTAGTGTTATGCAGATGACACTCAGCTTTCCTTCAGGCTCCCCTCAGCCTACTCTCCTCTCTCGCTCATTCCTGGTATCATGTTCAACTCCACTCTCTTTTTCTCTCCTCACATCTTAGACGTCGTCATGAAGTCCCACTACCAGCTGCACCTCCTCAAAGGGACTCCACTATTTCTCACTTTCCCCCAGAAGCTCGCTGTCTCCATAGCTCTGGTTCTCTCTAGGCTGACTACTGCAACAGCCACTTTCTCAATCTGCCTTCTTCTACTCTCCACCCTCTGCAACTAATCCAGAACAGGACTGCAAGACTTATCCTTGGCCTCAAGCCCAGGGACTGTATCTCTCCAGCCATCTCTCCACTAGCTCTCGGTGGCTGCAAGGATCAAGTTGAAGACCCTTTTCATTGTCCACAAGGCTGTCTGGGGCTGGGATCCGCACTACATCCAACGCTATCTTCCAAAATACCTTCCTTCTCGAGCCCTAAGGGTTAGATGCTTCTCCAGGCAGAGAGTGGGGATGGGGGTAGATCCTTCTCCCCTGCAGGTGCCTCCCTCTGAAATGGCCTCCCTGACCCTCCCAAACTTGAGCCGGACCACCTGAAGTTACGGAAGCAGCTCAAAACGTTTCTCTTCTCCTCTGATTTCTCTCTCTCCCTCCCCTGCTGACCTATCTGCCCGCTGTACCTACTGGTTGCTTGGCTACCATCTGTCTCACTGAGTCCAGGCTCTTTCTTGATCAGTCACCCTTGCACTGCCTCCAGCCTACCACACAGTTAGTGGCTGTAACTGTAACCCTACAGTCCCTTGTTCTCCTTGCTCTACCCAGAGCCGCTCTGCCCTGGCAGAACTTACTCAGAGCATTGCTGCCCTGTTTTCCCCTCCCATCTCCCTTGCACTTCCCCCCTCCCTTTCCCCTTTCACTTCTCATTCTCGCACTTACACGATCTGAATGACACAAGGCTTAGTAAGATCATTTGTCTTGTCCTCCCTCAGTTTTCCTTCTCTTGTCTTGTCTTGTGCCTAAAAACACTTGTGTACAGGTGCGTTATATGTGACTTATCATATAACATATCATTTTATCACATATGCCCAGAAAAATATACAGTGCCGCAGTAAGAAATGGCTAGACTGGCAGAACCCAATTGCCAGTCTAGCCAGGTAATTACATTTAGCAGGACTGCTGTATAAGAAAAGCCCAGTTAAAAAAAGTCATACCAAACTGAGGAATTACTAGACTGGCTGCACCAAAATGCCTCTCTAGCCACTAATACCACATATCATTACTGCTTAGCATGGACATGGACGACCATTATGATGTATTGCACAACCCCACCCCCCACACATCCCTTCTTCCTCCCATCCCCTCCATGGGATCAACCTCCAAAATCAGCTCATTGGCCCAGAATTACCTCCCCGTCGCTCTTCCGTGTCCGAGTTCTTACATATGAGGCTCCTTGCCTCACTGGTAAGTACTGGAGGAAGAGAAGGACTGGGAGTAATGAAGATTACAGGTAGCTAAGTCAGGCATTTCCTTGATGTACCTCTACCTTATCCCAGTACTTGTGTATGAGTCATAGTGCCTCATACACAAGTACTGGGATGAGGACGAATAGGGCTAGGTGTAAAGAAGACTACCAACAATTAATCAAGGCATTAAACACAAGTAGTGGTGCAACACCATTGAGCTGACTGGGCTTCAGCACTCCCCACACCCCCCCACTGAAATTGTTAGCTATGTTGACTTGACCTGGCTGACCTACAGAGCAGTTGCCAGACAGAAAAGGACACAGATGTTAAACAGCACCTGGGTTTTGCTGTTAACAAGGGCCCGACCCAGCAATTACTAATGTACAGCATTTCACTGTTAGTACCTGCATTCAAATGCAATTGAAATTGTGATGTGGGTTTAGTACTTGCATGCCAGGGGAGTGATTGGAAGGATAGAGCGGAAACAGGAGACCAGCCATTCTCACAGCAGCCCATAAATGGGTGCTTTCAGACCTAACGGAGAGAGTTGACTGCTTGTAACATTGAAGCTGCACTAGAACAGTCTCATTAAAATGCGTAAAGAAGTTATATGCCCAACACAAAAAAGTTTGCACCTCCCCACCACACGTGAAGTTAGCACCTCTCCCAACATTTGAAAAGTTAGCCCCTCTGAAATGTAGGTTTTGTTGCGCCCCTGAACACAAGCACACACACCATTCACCATATATACACACGCACACCCAGCCATCCATATATTTAAGAGTGCACCCTTTCACTATACAGGCACACCCAGGCAGACACCCGTACATTTAAGTGTGCAACCTTTCACCACACAGGCACACACACCCAGGTACCTACCCATACATTTAAGTGTGCACCCTTTCACCATACAGGCACACCCAGGCAGCCACCCATACATTTAAGTGTGCATCCTTTCACTGTGCACGCACACACGCATACCCAGCCACCCATACATTTGTGTGCACTTTTTCACCATACACTCACACCCGCACACATCATGGGTTGAAGGGATCCATAATACTTCAAAAATACATTGGGCCTCTTTAGGACCCTGGCGGTGACCTAGGCAATACCGCCACTCACAAATGGGCAATTACCGGCCCATTCATCTCGTAATGGGCCGGTTATTGCCCAATCGCGGAATGCGTTGCCGGTAGCGAGCATGGCAGTAGCCCTGCCTGCCATACAGGCATGGCTACCGCCATGCTCGTAATGAGGCCCATTGTTTCTTTTTGAAGTTACTCTGACTTCATAAAGAAATTATTTCCATTAAGGACTGAACCATAACGGAAATAATTTCTTTATGAAGGCAGAGTAACTTCAAAAATAAACTATTTATTTTTGAAGTCATAGGGCTTCCCCCACCCCATGACATGGAGGCCTCCAGCCTAGGGTATTCATGTCATGGGGTGGGGGTAGCCATCGTATTTGTTTTATACACTCTGCCTTCATAAAGAAAGTATTTCTGTTACAGATATCATTTCTTTAGAAATGCAGAGTGAATTCAAAAAGAAAATGTAAAAAAATAATTTTTTTTTTTTACTCCAAGTGGGGCCCCATTCCAGAACATGTGGTCACGGGGTCCTCCGCAGAGGGTGCGGGGGCCCCTGTTACGCCAGTGGGTGTGCTGGTGCAGGGAAGGTGCGCTTCGGGCAGGCCTGCATAGGTGGATCGGATCAGGGGTGCAGGCTTTTATGGGGGCCTGGTATGGCCTGACCCCCTCCTGCATACTTGCTGGACATAGAAGCAGGAGTCAGTGAGAAAGTGTGGTTCTTTTTATTTTACTGATGTCACGTGTCACACGTGACACTGCATGAGCCCTGGGAGTGGTCCAGACACAACACATGCGTAGGCAGGCAAATATGCAGGCCTGCATAGCTTGACGGGGTAAGGGGTGCAGGCAGCTATGCAGACTGGCTCAGAGGTGCAGGCGTGTACAGGCAGATGTAGGTGGACCGGGTCAGAGATGCAGGCGTGTACAGGCAGATGTAGGTGGACCGGGTCAGAGGTGCAAGCGTGTACAGGCAGATGTAGGTGGACTGGGTCAGAGGTGCAGGCATGTACAGGCAGATGTAGGTGGACCGGGTCAGAGGTGCAGGCGTGTACAGGCAGATGTGGAGGCCTGCATAGGTGGAGGGGGTCAGGGGTGCAGACAGAGTAGCAGGCAGGAATGCAGATGTTTAAAGGCAGATCAGCAGACAGAGGATCACTCCCCAATAGCAGCTTGCAGGGGTGAAGGAACATACTGGAAGTCCAGAACAGGTGCTGGTGTGCATGTCTAGCGCATGTGCTTCCGTGAGCAACCTGTTTCATACCGGGGCAGCCAGGGGAAAGTTCCATCTGTTGTCTAAGCCTAGGTCTCCCGTTAGGCGCAGCATTGGGGGTCGGTTGGAGAGGAAAGAGGTCAGCCAGGCCAGGGCCTGTTCAGTGATACCCAGGTTATCACGGAGTTGGTTGAGCAGGATGGCATGGTTGACCGTATAAAAGGCAGAAGAGAGATCGAGTAGGATGAGGACAGAGGGGAGATTACAATCAAGTTTAGAAAGCAGGTCTTCAAGGATGTTCAGTAGAGCAGTTTCTGTGCTTCTAGCTCCTCTGAAGCCAGACTGATGGTCATGGAAACAACCAACAGGATCAGTGTGGAGGATATAGATTGTGCGATAGTTAGCCTGGCAGGAGGGGTCGGCTTTGGGTTTTTTGAGACAAGGGTGCACAAGATAGTGCTTCAGAGGGGAAGGGAAGACTCCAGTGGTGAAAGAGTGGTTGCAGAAGTCGGCCAGGGCAGGAGCGAGGGTGTCAATGTGGTCCTTGATGGTTTTGGACGAACAGGGAAGAACCTGTTTTGACGAGACTTTCATATATCGGACTTGTCTAGTTATCTCATCAGGGGTGAACAGAGGAAAGTAAGAGAAAGAGGGAGGAGAGGTGGCTGCAGGGGGGCCAGAAATAGTGGACACAGATGCTGGAAGAGGAGGAGAGGACGATATGATATGATTATGTATTTATATCGTGCTCGTACACAAGTGTTTCAGAGCACGAAGGGGCGGACGAGAGGGTGGACAGGATGTCCTGAGTTTTAGAGTTCGGCCAAGTTGTTAGATGTTGCATAGACGGTGACTTAGATGTGGGCTCTCTTCTTAGTGCGGACAGAGAGCCAGCCATTTCCTCTCAGCCACCCAACACTTGCGTGTAAGGGTGACAAGGTCAGAGTCGTACCAAGAGTTGCACTTGGCTTTGGGCTTCAAGCAGATCCTCATGACAGGGGCAAGAACATCGAGAGTATCGGAGATAGCAGAGTGGAGCTAGGAAAGAGCAGAGTCAGGATGGGCGTAAGCCAGACTTAGAGGAGGAGGAGGGAAGGTGGCAGCGAAGGCCTCAACTGACAGATGCTTCATGGGCTGGATAACTGAGAAGGTAGGGGGCAGTGCTGTAGCTGGCTTGACCTGAGGAGTAGAGAGTGAGAGATGGGAGGAAAGGAGTAAATGGTCGCTCCAGGAAAGAGGAGTGGTGAGAGGGTTAGAGAGGGGGAGGTCAGAGGAGATGAGAACATCCAGAGTATGCCATGCAGAGTGAGTCGGACCAGAGGGAAGAATAGAAAGAGAGTCAGTCGCAGAGGTCGCAAAAGAGTGTAGAGGAGGTACAGGAAGCATCCAGGTGTATGTTGAGGTCTCCAAGGTGGAGGAGGAGAGGTCAGCCACTCGGAGAAGAAAGAGGTTGTCTGGCCAGGTGACCGACAGATAGTAGCAATGGTGAGAGAGTGGCCAGGAGAGAGAGAAATCCTGCAAACAAGGCCTTCGAAGGAGGAGTAGGCCTGCATAGGAATCGCAGAGGCAGGAATCCACTCTGGGAAGATCAGGGCTACACCCCCACCGGGACGGTTGAGTCTGAGCGCAGAGAGGATCTTGTAGCCCTCAGGGAGAAGAGTGTCAAAACCTGTGACAGAGCTGGCCGTGAACCATATCTCGGTGAGACCGAGGACATTGAGGTCGAGTTCTTCCAGCAGGCGGCAGATGTCAGACGAGTGTTTGGCAGTCCAGCAAGAATTGAGAGTGACACGATGGAGAAGGCTGCCGACCTTGAAAGACTTCTGGGGAGGGGTACAAATCAGAGGTATGCCCTGGGAGGGGTAGAAGGAGCCAGAGGGGGGGCAGAAAAGGAGGGAGGAGAAGCCAAGGTAGCCAGGGGGGAGGCCGAGGTGGGAGGCACAGAAGTCGGACAAGGGAGAGAAGGAACATCAGGGGAAGGAAGGAAGGAAGGAAGTTGATGAGGCAGGGGAAGTGTCTATCAAAGGAGAATGTTTGCGCGGGGGCCTTGGACCAGGGCGGTGCCCTTCAGGTAGACATTAATGATGATCTTAAAGGAGTGAAAGGAGGACAGGAGGGCCTCCCATCTGGTGCCACCATTAATGGGTGGGGAAGAGAAAGGGGAAAGCACAGATACCACATGAAGAGTCCATAGGTTTGGCGAAGGAACGACAAATAGGATGTCAGTGAGGGTCTGTCTGTAGGAAGCGCTGGTGTAGGTGTCAGCGATATGGAGACCAAGATATCCTTTTTGAACTTCTTCCTCCCTGACTTAGTGAGAAGGGGAGGATAGTCAATGGAGAAACAATTGGGGAAGATAGGTGAAACAGAGGTGCAAGATAGAGGAGAGAGAAAGGGGGTGGGTGGTTCGGTAGGGAGTGAGAGGGGTGGAAACAAATGGGCAGTGGGGGTGGGAACACAGGGGATGATCAGAGGGGTGGGGGCCGAAGCAGAGGAGGTGGAACGGAACAGACAGCAGTACAAGGCAGTCACTGGGCCAGACAGAAACAAGAATTTGCAACTAGGTGAACACAGTAACAGCCACAGGGCGATGCTAGGTTTTAAAATTAAGCAAACTAGGTGAACACAGTTACAGCCACAGGGCAACGTTAGGTTTTAAAATCAAGCAAACTAGGTGAACACATTTACAGCCACAGGGCAATGCTAGGTTTTAAAGTTAAGCAAACTAGGTGAACACAGTTACAGCCACAGGGCACTGCTGTAGCCAGTGAGAGAGGGAGTCCAAGTGAGACGGGTTGAGGGTGGGACAGTCAGAGGGATAGAGGCAGTTGTAGATGGAGAGAACTAACCCATGGAGATGTGTGGAATCACGCTAGTATCGGTTCACCAGAGAAAACAGTGGCGAAGCAAAGACGCACCAGCACCATTGCACAGTAAGGGGTGCAAGAAGTCCTCCCGTAACGTCCCAGCAGTGGACAGGGAGCAGACAGGGGCCGTAGGAAGTGGGCCGCTAAAGCCTGCTGGTCCATCATAGGCCAGATGAATTGTGCTGGTAGCCAATGGTGGGGCAGATGAAGAAGAAGAAGCCTCTTGATGTGATTAAAATGCGGCGGCCATCTTTTACTTCACGATGTTGGTACAGAAGGGGCCAACTGATCTGGATCACACCATGGACAGTGAACTTCAGGCAGTGTGCATCAGGCAGGGAGTGTGGTGGATGGAGAGCGTGATAGAAAATAAAAACGCTGTTTTTATTCCTCCAAAGTTCAGAAACCCTGATTTGATTTCACCATAAATGTAAGTCTCCTACATCGGGTGCGGAGGGGATGTCAGTTGTGGTGGGGGGGCCGGCAAACGGGGTGCTGGGGTATAATGGGCGCAGAAGGCCTGGTGTCTTGTGGAGCTCAGAAAGGACCAGACAGCCAGTCAATGCGACAGAGGGGGGCATTAGCAGAGGGGAATGACGAAGAGAAAAGCAGGGTCTTCAGAATCTTCCAGAACGTAAGAAGATCAGGCAGGAGCCTGAGAGGGGCAGGGAGGCCATTACAGAGGGCTGCTCCTGCTGAGGAAAGAGATCTACCCCACACTCTCTGCTTGGAATAGCATCTGATCTGCAGCGAATTGCATCTATACGATCAAAGGTCTCTTAAATGGAGGTATTTAGGGAGAGAGTTAGATGTCGAGGGGGCCTAGCCCCAGAATGCCATGTGGATGATGCAGAGGGTCTTGAACTTGATTCCCGCAGCCACCGGGAGCCAGTGGAGATATTTATGGGCTCCTCCTCCTTGCTCAATAGTCCATGTGCACATTCGTGGAAATGTTAGTTGTCTTTCCAAGAGTGTATGTTAGAACAATGGTGCATCAATGAATGCCATTTTTCAAGAAGAATATCTACAGATCCATCACAAGTTTTTGAACTCCACCAAAGATGGTTGCTGATACACTGTGACGAATGTAAAATGTTTTCTGTAGCCTTTTTTTTCCAGCAGCTGTAATTTTTTTCTAAATTGATTTTGCAATGTTCCATACATCATATTGATGCTTTGTCTGCGAACGGCTCTCGCATGGCCTTGGCTATAGAAACGTATCTGCCACTTCTATTTGCATTCCTCTGGATTGCAGAATGGATTTAATGAAATCAGATTTTTCCATGGCAACAGAGGATGTACATTCAAATACTTGCACAATGACTGAACTCACTTTTTCAGTGGGTTTCCATGTCTTGGAAGTGGTAAGTGCAGTATTTAGCAGAAAAACTTGTACTATCACACAGTCCATCACTAGCAAGCAAGAGCATTGTCCATTGATATCTGTTTGAGTGCCCATGCCTGGCTAGTAGCGGGGAACAAGAATGCCTTCTGATATTTGTAGTACTTGGTTTTTGAAAGGAACTTGAGTCCCACAAAGTTAGAAAAACTTGAAATTGTACTGTACGTTGATCCGCTAAACAACAAAGCAGATGAACAAAGTACATTTCCAGTGGGCATTTTTCTGTGAGAAACCTGAAGGCGTCTCACCCACCAGTCCCCAGGGATCTTTCATGTAGGTGGCCACGACACGGCCATCACTTTTGGATCCAGTTCTTGGGGGTAAACCAGAGCAGGAGTATCAACTGGATGGGGGGTCCTCGGGAAGTGGTAGTGGGACACCGGAAGGTGAGACACACTATCCCCTTCCTTGTAACACCTTTTCCCATCCGACCAGGTAGGATACCTAGGAACTCAACCCCCCCCTTTCCTGACATGAACACGTTCTCTTAGACAGTTCACTGTGAGCGACAACGGACTAACACCAGAGCCTTTTACCTGACCTGTCCCAGCACAAGGGTCAGGCAGAGTCAGGCGATTACTAATAATTACACACAACTGACTTCCACCACACTTCCCCGCGTGGATAAAAGGCGGAGCACAAAAGCACACTCTGAGCAAGGCAAAACACCCGAGGAAGGAGCAGATCCGAGATGGTAGTTTAATACGATAAATGACGGTGCGACCAGAAAGGGTTGCAAGGAGGGAATTGCCCTTGGCCTTTTCAGAGGTAGAAAATCGTTACTTTCACAAGCCCTCGAGGATAAGAAACATAAGAACGGGAATTAAAGCTGAATAAAGGTGCATTGTGCGTCGAAGGTACCCAGGGCTTTCCCGCATCGACGGCCGAGGTGGGGAGGAGCGATTGCCGCTGTGGTACTGTCCTTGGCTCTGACAACAAAGCCGCTCCAGTAAAGTCAGCACAGCCAGTGTGTCAAGGAGACTGATAGCAGACTGGTCTGTGTTAGAGCCATGGTTTCCTGCAGCAACATTGTATGAAAAAATCTGCAAAGAACAGAGTTTAAGGCGTATGTGATGAGCGACGCAAAAATAATTGAATATCCAAGGAGTGAGTGAACTTTTGAACTGTGAACAAAGTAGATGCCATATACAGAGTGGTCCGGCACCACGTGGGTGCTCATTCAAAGGTCTCTGTAAGGTATCCAACTGAGAGTGTAACAACTGTAAACTGTGAAATTAAAGTGGTCCTGCGAAGGGGTCAAGCCAAACCCGGTGCACATTTGAAAGTCTTTGATGGCATACTGTCGTAAATCTCCCCCCGTCTCACCTGTGATCGGGATCTCCCTTGTTCGGCCGCAGGACTCTTCCTGTGGGTGGTTCGGGTCTTGAATAGGCTCGCCCGAGCATCGTCAGGTTGCAGAGCGCGTTCAGAGTTCCGGGAAGTTCGTGGTTCCAGGGTGTCCAGGATTAGCGATAAACAAGCAAAGTAAGGGGGGGGGAGTCCAGGAACAGGAAAAAGGCAAGAAAGGAAGTATGAGGATCAAGGAAGCAAATGTAGAGAGCAAACACACGTCGGGTCACTATCGAAGATAGCGTTGAGACGCGCGGACCCGCAAGGGCGTGACCAATTTATAGTACATGCTACGACGTGAAAGCTAGTGCGTAGCACAGAGCTTGGTACGGCCATATTGGGAGGAATGAGGAGTACAAGCCCTTCGTGACAATGACCATGAGGTCCAGAAGGGGCAATTTCGCCGGGTCATGACACACACACAAACTATAATTGGTCCGAGCCCAGCTGAGGGAGACCAATTGCGAAAACGGGATCTGAGCCCGACTGTGGGGGTTCTGGGGTGAACCTTGAGTCACCTGAGAAAAGATTGTGGTACAAAAGGGGATCTGAGCCCGGCTGAGGGGGATCCATGGTGAAAAGTGAATCACCCTACTTGAATACTTGGAAAGGAACTATTTTGTTTATTTTTTTTTATTTTTTTTAATTTTTTATTTGTTTGGCTGATAAACAACCTTTCAAATATTTTGTATACAAAATACATATATATAATCATATACAAGTACACACATTTACATAAAATATCAAAATATAACATAATGAAAGTTAATTTGGTGAATGCCCTAGCGAACTTTCTCAACGTACTTTTTCAGAATTAATAATCCATAGAATTTCATACTTATGGTAACAAATAAAATAAAAAATCTTTTGCAGACATACATCAACTATGAAGTTTTCTTTGCCCATGTACTAATCCGAATGAACATCTACCATTGACAGAACAGAGTCTAAATATTGTACTATGGCAATCCTAATTGTCGTGTTTCGACTAGTGACGATTGAACACCAGATTTTGTCTTCAGTCATTGGGGTGTACATGGATAATAGGTTATAAAAATGAGTTTTCCTTTTCAATGTCAATGCTGGACAAATGACAATTAAATGTTGCAGAGTCTCAACACTTTCTTTATCTTGACAAAAGCGGCAGTGACTCGACTCATTTGGAAGAATTCCCCTTCTTGCCAAGATTTCCGCCGTTGGTAGCAAGTTGAGTCTGAACTGCATATACCGTTGCCTAATGTATGGTGATGGAAACTTTAACAAATAATCTGCCATTACCCGGAATTTTTTTGACCCACATAGTTGGGCATTGAAATCTTTATAGGTACAGCATTTGGCTCTATTTCAGATCCAGTCATGTTGGAGTAATTTTAATTTTGCTCAAGTTGGATTCGTTAGCAAAAGTTCTATTGATATACATGCCTCCGATAACACATCCGGTACAAACTTTCACCATTTAAGTGGAAATACCTGCTCCAAGTTGACAAGATAGTGCGCAAGAGCACTTAAAATGTTGTTTTCCACATGACCCAACAAGCATTTATGAAAGAGGTTACACATTTTCCATGACAATTGTGAGTATAGTGATATCAGCCCCAGTTCGAAACGTATTATGGGTAAAGGGTTGCACAGTGGTAGGTTCAGCACAGATTTCCAAAATCGACTTTCATATAGGTCCCAGATGTTAGGTTTCAATAACAGCTAAGTTTCTGTCCATACAACAGGATCTGCACTACTTTAGCTTGGTAAAACATCATGACATGTTTGCATGAGAATTTGCCGTATTTGAATGCCAGAATATTTGCATGAGATTTTAAAGTTTGTAATTTCAGATTCAGTATTGCAACATATGGGACGTCAGACAAGGAGTTATACACCATTGAACCTAAGCATTTATATTCACTGACACTTGACAATGCCACATTCTGCAGGTGCCAGCTATAACATTTTTGCAATACAGACTTTGTTTGATGGCATATGACAACTTGTGTTTTTTCCAGGTTAGTGACGAGATTGTTTTCTATTGAATATGTAGATAAAGCATTCAATAGATTCTGTAGGCCACCAGGTATTGAGATAACAAAATAAGGTCATCTGCATATAACACCCATGCGATCTGTTGACCACCCAACTTTGGAACATCACTAATGATATTTAAGAATCGTTCACCTAAATCAAGAATGAAAAGATTGAACAAAAAAGACGCCAAAATGCAGCCCTGCTTCAGAGCCTCGCTCAGTTGAAATATATGAAGATAACAGTCCTTCAAACGTAAGCTTAATTTGTAGTGTTGTCTTTGTCTGTAATTATCTGACAATAGAAACTAAGGAGAACGGAAAACCATATTGAGTCATTTTTTTGTGTAACAGCTCATGGTCAACAGAATCGAAAGCTGCCCGGAAATCGACGAATGCAAGATACAGTGGTTGATTCCGGGTGGCAAATTGAGATCTTAACATGTTGAGCGTCATTATATTTGGAGCTGTTCCCAATCCCGAGACAAAGCCTGTTTAGAATTGGTCTTGTTTCCCTTGATCAGTTGCCCACTTATTTAGGTCCCTAAGAACAATGTTATTGAACATTTTTCCAGGGGCATCCAAGAGGGCAATGGGCCTATAGTTTGCCGGATTGGATCTGTCCCCCTTTTTATGTATTGGGAGAATAATCGAGTGTTTCCATGATGTTGGAATTTTCTGTGTCAGAATAATATTAGAGTACATATTGTATAATATTTATGACCACAATTTAGGATACTGTGTTAGTGTATAATTGGATAAGCCATCTGGCCACGGGGCTCGCGATTGGCTTACTCTGTGAATGAAATACTCAATGTCTTCCCTATCAAAATGTAGGGAGAATTTGTCAGTAGTATATACAGAATTAACATGATGTTTGCTTGTCGGATATGTATAAAGATCAGTGTAGTATTTGATGCAGGCTTGTTCAGAGACATTGTTAGATTGATGTCTAATTTTATGTCCTACTGTAGATCGATTAACAATAGCCCAGATTTGTGCTGTATTTTTACCAGCCAAAGCACTTAACATGGTTGCTCCATCATGCTGGTACAAGGAGGCTCTATAGTGTCGCAACCAGTTCTTATATCTCGTTTTGATATTGCTCAGTGCTGTTCCTCTGATACTAAGCGGACGTTACATTGCTCGTCGTTTATCAATGCGAAAGTTGGGTTTCGCTAATTGGACATTCATGTTAAATGCATGTAAAGTCTGTACTTTTAGATCTACATTTGGTCATGTTTGGTCAGAATAATTGCATGAGGTCATGATAAACAATTTCCCCCTGTTGACCTTCTCTTGTTTTGGTTAGTTCTGTGGCATAGAAATGATTGAATCTTTTAAAGGACGATTCGCTCCACTGTAGCCTGTTCCCTCTATTGGTCAAAGTAACCAGATTGGCACAACATCTATCTCTCAGATTAGTCAATGGATCATTTATATCTCAGTTCATAATTAGGAAGTTATGATCACTTAAGGTAGTATTCAGAATGCAAAATTTAATAACGTCAGCAATCATCTCTTGGTTAACATAGATATAATCGATGATTGCTGTTGTTACACCTCTATGCCATGTAGGTTCGGGGGAATGTCGCCTGGAAAAGTTCCATTTAACATCTGCAGACTGCGCGAGCTAACAAGTTTATTACAGGCTTTGAGTCTGTCAGTGTGTTCAGATTTCCCTAAACAGTGGAAATGTAAATCTCCCGCTAAAATAACAGAGGAGACGGCACTGTCAAGGCATACCAAATCGTGTAAATGAGCCACATCTCTCAAAAAAGTATGATCACAGACACCAAGAGGATTCCAATATATATTTATGAGAGCGTATGTTGTGATGCCTACTTTTAGCTTTATCATTTGTAAAAACGGATTAGGAGAGATCCAATGCTCTGATATGTATGAAGAGCATTGCCTGACACCTATTAGGAGCCCAGATGTGGGCCTACCATGATTCTTTTTTTGGGCCAGATTCAGATGTACATCATAGTTCTCCCAAGTCGGAGCTGTTGTGAGCCATGTCTCCTGAAGCATGACAATGTCAACATTTTCCAAGTTTGGGTTCGACCATTCACCTGGTGACTAAATCCTCTCGTATTCCAACTAATAAGAGAGATTGTGGCTTGATTCGAATATTGGCTTAGTTAATTCATACCTTGACAATTACAAACTTTCTTCTCATTAGATTCCTGCATAGTGAAATTAACATTTGTCTGAACAGTTTTCTGTAACCTGGACATACACAATGAGGAATCTGCTGACTGTATTGGTGCTGAAGTTTTAGATGTTACATTATTCACATTTAGAATAAAACCCAGCTCATAGAATTGATTCTTTGCTAACCAAATTGTGTTGAGAACAACTCTCGAATTTAACCACAATCTAACTGACGAGAGAGAGAGTGTGGGTTCTCAAATTCTACTAATTAAATATCAGCAGATTTTATATCCTCAAGCTCAGTAATTTCAGATAAAATAGTTAAAATGGACTTCCGATTCAAATCGTACTAACACAGGGTGATGGACAACGCAATAAAACGAATGAGTGCAAAGCTGGTCATTTAGCATTCACGGTCACAGACTTTCTTGGCTGGGAACCAACTGATTGAGTAACACTAGGCGCCATGGCTTCCTTTGCTTTGATGTTAGTAGTGTTCGCAATAGCAGTTTCTATTATACGGTAAATCTCTGGAGCTAATGTGAAGATTACATTCGAGTCCTGGGATTCAAGAGGTGGATTTGTTTTATTTTTGTCAGTAGAGGATGACTTAGATACTGTGTCAGATTGTTGGCCCAATATAGCGGAAAAGTTCGCAGAGGCTTGAGGCAAAGTGCATACTGTGGGATGGATTGTATCTCTGATGGCGCATGCACAGCTGATGAATCTTGATCCAACAATGGTAAATGAGGATCGTGGTGTTGAAGCTTTTGTCTAGGTTCACTACAGGTGAGATACTTCCGTGATGGTTGAGCTCACATATAGGCATCCACAGCATGCCTGATCTCTTTCCTGTGCAGATCTATCATGTGTTTGGACGAGCCAACTGGGATAGCATGTTGATCAACTTGGTGTTTACTTGTCAAATCTGGGGTAGTCTTGGCAGGCACAAATCTGACATCATCCCTTTCGGTTTTGATTTTTACTACTTAATCAGTTGGTCTCTGGGCACTAGCATTATTTTTACATGCTTGTGCTTGCAACTGATATTTTTTGGAAATCGCCTTTGATAGTGATGATCCAGATTTCCTTAAAGGTGCTTTTTTATTGGACTGTCGATTAGCAGAGGTTGAGTGAGCAAGGCTTACAGATGTAACATTTCTTGTATTTATGGTCTACTAAATGTCTGCTCTTGTATTCATGGTCTGCTCAATGTTTTGAATATGGTTATTGATTTCCCCCATTTAGTTAAATGATTTGTCTTCAGGTTGATTCTCTTCCAAACTGGTATATTTTCCTTTTCCCAGTTTCACTTCTGTTTTTCGATGTATGATATCAAGTTGTGAAACAACAGGTGGCTTTTTCAAAAAGATGGAGGCAATTTTTGGGACTGGTGTTATTACTTTAGTGATATTTATCAGTGCTGGCGATGAATTAGTTTGTTTCTTAGATTTGATATTCAAAAATATGGGAGCTATTTTGAGATCAGCCTTCAATGTTCCTGGTACCTTTGCCTATAATGGCTCGTTCATATGATTTTCAGTTTGGGAACTTTTCGAATTAGTCACGGACCCAATTTGTTTTGAATAATGTCTCTTTCTCCCCTTCCATCTGAGACCTTTTTTTCAGCTTTGTCCGTGTCAGTGAATGCATGCTCACACAATTTGTTAAATTTGATTCAGCTGTTGGCAGGCTGCTGTCCAGCAAAACCAGTTTTGTGTTATTAGATTTCTTTGAGAGCTTTGTAGAGGTAGTGATCCCGTGCTTAGGGTTCGTCTGATTTTTAAGTTTTTTCTTGTCTTTTTTTTTGTAGGTTGATTTTATCTTTTAATCTTCGTTGCCGTCTTGCTTCCCTCTTCCTTTCTTGTTGTAGAAGCTGTTTGTGCAATTACCACTGCATTTTGTACCTGATCGGAGGAGCAGATTGACAAGTCAATTTCTTTTACTTGTTCCCTTGATTTTTGTGTTTGACTAGAGGGGCAGTTTGAGGGCGACATAATTCATGTATCTCCATCTTGGAAATCTTCATCCACATTGACGAGTTTTCTGAACTCTTCCAATATGGATTCAGATAGTGGAATATCGTCCATGTTCATTGTCTCATCCATATTTGGAGGTGCATTTAAATTGCGCTGATTCAAAAGATACAACTTTGACAAAATCTCTTGATTCAGTTTCCTATCTGATTCTACCAGTGCACCATTTGTAACTGGTGATCGCTGGATTGCTGAGGGATCTAAACCTTGTTTTGTAATATCTAGGTTCAGATTCTGCAGAGACTGTTTGAGATCTGTATTAACAACATGGCAGCAGCTAACCACTCCCCAATCCAGTGTGGTGACATCTCTTATTAGTTCAAGGATGGAGCCAGATTGCGATTGTACTTCTCCCTTTAACATTTCAAAAACAGAGACCAAAGAATTTAGGACATAGTTTAGTGCACTCGAAGTATTATCATTAGGATGCACTCCATCCTGTAGTAGTTCCATTGGTTGATCATGATCATTAATGGCAGTTTGTGCTTCAATTACATTTCCCTCATCAGTGATTATAGAATGATCACACATTATTTCCGGACGAGATAGATATACAGGCCGATTCATGTAATTCCTCACAAAAGTGTCGCACGCGGCTGGCGCACAGCGTGCCCGTGTGAATGTCTGCGCCAGCCGCGTGCGATAAAATCCATTTCCGCGCACAGCGTATTCATGGATTCTCTCATCCAAAAGCAGACGTGGCGCAGAGTGGCACAGCGACCCTGCAGCAGTGCCAGTTACGCCCCCGCGCAAGGAAAAGCCATCATTATCGCCAAACCATCGCAAAGGGCTGCGCCAACCCTGTACCAGTTTACCGGACTGGCAAACAGCAAACGCAAAGCGGGGAACGCGTATTACGGGAACACGCATGCGCGAGAAGTTTCATACGTGATTTGTCCTGGGGGAGCGTGTGCATGTATATCAGGGTTGCGCGAGAAGTCCAATACGTGAATGGCCTGGGTGCGTGTATTTCAGGAGTGCGCGAGAAGTTCCACACGCGATCGTGCCTGAGGGAGCGGGGTACGTGTATTTCAGGGGCTTGCGGGTGGTTTCACACGCGATCGGGCGTGGGGGAGCGGGCTACGTGTATTTCAGGGGTGCGTGAGAAGTTCCACACGCGATTGGGCTGGGTGCGTGTATCTCAGGGGTGCGCGAGAAGTTCCACACGCGAATGGCCTGTGCGCGTGTATTTCAGGGGCTCGCGGGTGGTTTCACACGCGATCCGGCGTGGGGGAGCGGGCTACGTGCATGTCAGGGGTGCGTGAGAAGTTCCACACGCGAATGTCCTGGGCGTGTGTATCTCAGGGGTGCACAAGAAGTTCCACACGCGAATGGCCTGTGCGTGTGTATTTCAGGGGTGCGCGAGAAGTTCCTCACGCGATTGGCCTGGGCGCGTGTAGTTCAGAAGTGCGCAAGAAGTTCCACACGCGATCGTGCCTGGGGGAGCGGGGTACGTGTATTACAGGGGCTCGCGGGGGGTTTCACACGCGATCGGGCATAGGGGAGCGGGGTATGTGTATTTCAGAGGTGCATGAAAAGTTCCACACGTGATTGGGCTGGGTGTGGGTATTCCAGGGGTGCGCGGGAAGTTTTACACGCTCGCCTACAACACGTATTCATGGAATCGAACGTGGCCAATCCGGAAACACGTACGCCAGCAGGAAGTAGGCGTACGTCCACCCGCACAGCATAAAAGTGCACGCAAACAACAAACGAGCTCAGACGCATACCATTCCTAGCAGAAGTGGCCGTGGGATACCGCAGGAGGAGGAGGGGGAGGAGGAGGATAGTCCGGGCCAGAATTTTTACACCCAGAACCAGCCTTTTTGGGATGCCTGATGACCATGTGTATGGGAGGTACAGGTTTCCACCTCACATAATACTCGACCTGGTCAGTGAGTGGGAGGATGACCTCACATCAACCACCCTGTGCTCCCAAGCACTCAGCCCCCTGGAGAAGGTCCTCAATGTACTGCACTTCCTGGCCACTGGATCATTTCAGCGGACAAGTGCCATAGTGGGGGGGGTGTCACAGGCCACGAAGTCACGCTGCCTACACCAGGTCTTGGCCATCATCACTGCACGCCCATCAGTCCGCAGGCACATATACCTGCCCAGAACACCTGCAGAAAGGCAGGCTGTCGCCCAGGATTTCTACAGGGTGGCACAATTCCCCAAAGTGCTAGGTGCCATTGATTGCACCCATGTGGCTCTACGTCCCCCCAGGGCAACTGAGCACATCTATAGAAACCGCAAGCACTGGCATTCCATCAACGCCCGGGTAGTATGTGATGCCAAGGGAATCATCACATCAGTATACGCCAACTATCCAGGCTCCACCCACGACAGTTTCATCTACAGAATGTCTACCCAAAACCAGGACATAGAAGCTGGGCTGCATGGCGATACATGGCTGCTCGGTGAGTATAAATGCCACTGCGCATGCATGCATGTCAGATACTGTCAGAGTAATGTCACAACCCCACTAATGATACCCATCACCACCTCCCCAGGGGACAGTGCCTACCCTCTCAGCACCCACATGATGTGCCAATTCGGAACCCCACCACGCCACCCCAGGTAAGATACAACACAGCCCACATTGCAACCCGGGGCATAGTGGAGCGCCCATTCGGAGTGCTCAAGTCACGCTTCCGCTCCCTTGACCGTTCTGGCGGGCAGCTGTTATACGCTCCCCCTGTAGTGTACAGGTTTCATAGTGGCAGCATGTGTCCTGCACAACGTTGCAACACGCCGGGGCCTGGCCGTGGACATGGTGGTGCCCCCACATCCCCAACCACATGCATGCCCCACTGCGCATGGGAGGGGAAAGGGCACGGGGTGAGGCAGCCCTTACGCAGCTCGTGGCTAATTACTTCACATAAAATCACACCCCTGTGGAGTGCACACAGCCCTGGCACATACCAGCTGACAATCAACGATGATTGTAACTGACAATTATGATGTGTCAATGGACAGTCACTGTCACAACCATACCAGCCTGAGATTGTACATCTGGAAGTGTTCCATTGTGTGCTTCCCTACCTACACAAACACCACAAATGCTGTGTTCAAAAGACACACTTCTATGCTGCTAAAATCATTACCCCCTTGCAAGACACAACATGACAACAGTGCCATGTCACCCAACCCCTCCCCAGCACCGCCACCCAACACACCATGGCATGACATGCCATGTGAGAGCAAACAAAGTCATCCCCCAAACATGACACGTGTCACAAAGTACAGTGTCCCCAATGGAAACTGGCCACACACACTATGCCCACATAAATGCAGAAACAATAACACACATGACCAAATACTTACCACAATACAATCGACATAGCATAAACATGACAGTACTAAGGGAAAGGATACGTAGTTTTACAACATGAGAATGCCAGCACATCCACCACCTCCAACTGTACAGTGTTGTTGCCACGCACATCTGGAAGTCCACTGCTCACAACATGAGCTCCATCTCCAAAGTGGACGGCCTTGTGAAGACATGAGGAATGAACCTGCAAATTAGGAGGGAGACATGGATGCACAAGCACACATCAATACACCATGCACTGCACAATACAACAACAATATGCACTAGGAATGTATACACAGCATTGACTACAGACTGCCCACACATGTCGTGGGAGTCCAACGTCACTGTGTAAGTCACTGTCACTTGGGCACACCCTTTGCAAGCCCATGGAAATGGGAAGCAGGAGGGGTGTGTGTCTCACGAACCCAAGCATCTAACCCAAACTTGCATGTGCCCAGCCGGAATACAGTGGATGCCCATGGGAGCCACACAAGCAACTGCACTGCAACAAAAAATCAAAAATCAAAAATGGCCATGTGTGGGTGGGGGAGGCCACCCAGGAGGTCCGTGGACAGGGTGCCCACCAACAGCCACCTGCGTGAATGTTGGGGAAAAAAACCACCTCCATGGGCTCATGGCCTGCACGGCTACTAAATTGTGGGAGATTCACTGCTGGATTCGCTCTCCTCAACCTCTGCTGCCACAGGAGGTGGTGGTGCTATGGGAGGCAGCCCACGCAAAGCCCTAGTTTGGTCCTCCATGGCAGCAAGCATGCGGGCGTGGAAGGCCTCGTTCTGGAGGGATATGGTGCGGAAATCCCCATGCAACACCCGACGTGTTGCCCGGGCCTCTGCCTGAGTTGCCTGCATCTCTGCTGAGAGCATACGGGTGACGCGCTCCAGCAGCTGTTCCGTCCTGGTGAGAGTGGAAGCCTCAAGGTCCACAAGAGTCTGCCTGAGGTGCCGGACCTCTCCCCTCAGGGCTTCCCTCTGTCCCTGGGCATCTATAGAAATTGATTCCCTCAGATTGTCCAGGGCCGCATGTCTGTCCCTGTTGGACGCCAACATGTCCTCCCTGACTGATTGGCAAATGGAGTCTGTTGCCTGCTGTAGTAGCTCCATCTGCCTTTCTGGGGGGACAATGGAAGTGGCCTCCCTCTCCATGGCTTGAGCAATCATTTCTGATGATGCTGCCTGTTGGTTGGCCATACCGTAAATGGATTGCTCCCATGCGGTATTGCCCGGTGGCGGACAGCCACCGCGTTGGCGGGCACCACACCTGTCTGGGGCAAGGCGAACTGCGCCTTGCTGTGTTGGCACTGCCTGAGGCTGCAGGACTGCATTTCCCCTCTGAACTGCTGGCCCAGGAATAGGATCAGATGTTGCGGAGTGTGGCCCTGCATCCGTAACCACCACAGGCGCACCTACCAACACTGACATCCCCGTAGTGGGCTCTACCCCTGGTGCAGGTGGGTCGGACAGAACAGTATCCCTTCCATGAACACATACCTGTGAATCCACATAGGTCTCATCCAAATCAACACCTGAAAAGAGTTCTGGGGACGTGCAGCCAGGGACACCCCTGGACAGTATGGCCTGCAGCAAGAGAGGGTTCTCCCCCACCACCAAACCACGTCCCCCACTGGTGCCTGGTCGTGCTTCAGATGCCTCCTGGGCCTGCACCATCTCCTCTCCCTCAACAGCATCAGGTGCGTCATCCTCTGCAAAAACATGAAAGACAAAAAATGGAAACAGGCATTAGCACCATGGCACGCTATTAGGCCAGACAAGCTACAGTACCAGTACTTGATTTACACATGTCCCACATGACTATAACCCTCCCATGCATGCACTGTCCATGAGTTGGAAGGGGAGGAAAATGTCAGACACTGATGACACCAAGATGGGAGAGCAACACATCAGCTGCATGCTGGCTAGCAGTGCCATCACACATTGGCCTGTGAGTGGCATGTCCAATACACATACATGACACATGCCATCACACAGATGGCATGTACCATAGGCATGTCATATATGTGAACACAGCTAAATACGGAACAATGTTGTAGAAAGATGCCACTTCAAGGGCAACTGGCGCGATGTAGTGCAAAACGCCTACTGTGGGCAGAAGGGATACTGTAATACCCAAATCCCGGGGCGCCGAATGCATTGGATGAAGCACATGGGTGGGCCAAAACACTCAGGCACACACACACCCTGACCTGGCACTCAACCAGAACCCCTCCCACAAACAACATACACATGGATCACACACACATGCATGTGCACTCACCGGACAATGTCTCGTAATCTGCCAGTTCTCCCGCACCTTGGATCTGCTCCTCCGTGACGTAGGTCCCAGCAACATGCTCATGTAGAGTGAGTTCAATGTCCTCTTGTGGAGACCCACCTCCAGTCACCAGAGTTGCGGCATGACTTGAGGCCAGCTTTTTCTTTGCCCTACGCTTAAGGTCGTTCCAGCGCTTGTAGCACTCAACAGCTGTGCGCCTCATAAACCCAAGGGCACTTATGCTGTCTGCGATGTACTGCCAGTGTGCCTGACGTCGAGCAGGTGTAATCCTACACCCTGAAGTGACCAACATTTCAGCGTCATGTTCGGACACATACTGCACAAGTGCATCCAGTTCGGCATCATTGAAGCTAGGCTTCCTTGGCGTGCCGGACCGTGTAGCCGTGTCGGGGTCATCAGCCTGTACTAGATGAGCACTCTTCCTCTTTCTTTTTGTGGGTGGTGGGGATCCAGAGTGCCCTACGCCGCCCTGGACACTAGAGGCAGGAGCACCGGTGGACTGTGTAGTAGTAGTGTGCGATGGCACACTGACCACATGACTTTCTGCAGACATTAGCTGAAGTGTGATGATGGCAGGGGGAACCTCAGTCTGATGTACCGGGACCAACACTGTCCTGGCTGGGAGAGTCAGAGCTGGGGTGGACGGAGCTGCAGCTGCCCCTTCAGCCTCCCCACCCCGCCTACTCGGGGCAGCAGATGACATGGCTGCCCCTGGACCACGTGGCCTGGTGACACTGGCTTGCGCCACCAGCCGTGGCCTAGATTTGGCGACCTGGAAGTCAGCCTGGGAGTCACCCTGTGCTAGGTCAGGTGCCACAACGGGCCGGTCCAACAAGGGCTGAGCAGGGATGGTGTCAGCCACGTTTCCCTCAACCTTGGGGGGGGGGGGGATGTGTGTCCCTGACTGGTCCTCCACACGTGGGGGGCTAGGGAGAGTCTGCAAATTCTGGTCACGTCCCCTACCACGCCCACCTCTTGAGGCTCGGCCACCTTTGCCACCCTTACCACTTGCTCGCCTCCCAGCCATGGCACTGATGGAGTTGTGCGTATGGGAGTTGCAGTGGACAATTGTCCTGGGCAATTGGGGGTCAAAGGGGTAGGGTACTAGATGGAATTCATACCCAAGTGCTCTAGCAAGGCTGTATGGAACCCCTGGGGAAAGATGACGGGTCACGCAACGCACAGGCACCCCTAAAACAGAAAATGACGTGCACGTGACCCCTCGTAGACCACGTGCTTGGGAAAAGGAACCTGCACTACGCTGTGGCACCCAGAAACACAAAAATGACTGTATGCGTGTCACACGCAGCCTACAATGACCTCTGAAGGGGTACGCTACACACGGGGCTAGCACAGTTGGTAAATACGTGCGCGACTCACCGTCTGCCTGGGAAAAGAGCGTGAAAAATATGCACGTGTGCGCGTTGGCAACACCCCCGCCAAAAGAAGATTTGTACACTGTCTGAGGAGAAAGGACAAAAGGAGAAGTCAACGCTGTTTGAGGAAACAGGTCGAAGAGAAAATCATAAAAATACTGACAGAGGTAACAGGGAGTACGAACTAGAAACGCTGTGAAGTAAATCGCGTGTGAACCGACAAGAAGTACAGATTTCACCCACTCGCTCTCCATGGGAAGCACGTACAAGGAAATGACGTACTACACGTACCTTTTAAACCACACCACACGTCCAACGTCACTTCCGCGTATACGCACTGAGGCACTATCCTCCAATTACGTGGGCTGACACTCGGACGGGCAATTTTTGGTCTTGTAACATTCCCCCGGGTACAGGGACACGCCCGCGCGTGTCACGTCACAGATGCGCCTGCGCTGTCAGGGCCTTTGGTCCAATGGAATCGCGTACACAGGCCAATCGTGTGTGGAACTTCTCGCGCACCCCTGAAATACATGCGCCCAGGCCAATCGCGTGTGGAACTTCTCGCGCACCCCTGAAATACACGCGCCCAGGCCAATCGCATGTGGAACTTCTCGCGCACCCCTGATATACACGCGCCCAGGCCAATCGCGTGTGGAACTTCTCGTGCACCTCTGAAATACACGTACACGCTCCCCCAGGCCCGATCGCGTGTGTAACTTCTCGCGCACCTCCGAAATACACGCACACGCAGGCCCGATCGCGCGTGGGACTTCTCGCGCACCTCTGAAATACACGCACACGCTCTCCCAGGACAATCGCGTGTGGAACTTCTCGCGCACCCCTGGAATACACGCACCTAGGCCAATCGCGTGTGGAACTTCTTGCTCACCCCTGAAATACACGCGCTCAGGCCAATCGCGTGTGGAACTTCTCCCGCACCGCTGAAATACACGCACACGCTCTCCCAGGCCAATCGCGTGTGGAACTTCTCGCGCACCCCTGGAATACACACGCCCAGGCCAATCGCGTGTGGAACTTCTCGCGCACCCCTGAAATACACGCGTCCAGGCCAATCACGTGTGGAACTTCTCGCGCACCCCTGGAATGCATGCGCCCAGGCCAATCGCGTGTGGAACTTCTCGCGCACCCCTGAAATACACGCGCCCAGGCCAATCGCTTGTGGAACTTTTCCCGCACCCCTGAAATACACGCGCCCAGGCCAATCGCGTGTGGAATTTCTCGCGCACCCCTCAAATACACGCGCCCAGGCCAATCGCGTGTGGAACTTCTCACGCACCCCTGAAATACACGCGCCCAGGCCAATCACGTGTGGAACTTCTCGCGCACCTCTGAAATACACTCACACGCTCCCCCAGGCCCGATCGTGTGTGGGACTTCTCACACACCTCTGAGATACACGCACACGCTCCCCCAGGCCCGATCGCGTGTGGAACTTCTCACGCGTGTAGAACTTTGGTGCACTTTTTTTTCCTACGCAGGGACGCTACCGCCTGCTTTCGTGTGGCGGACATGTATGGGCCTGTGCGCGTCTTTGGCCGTGCGCTGTTTTTCCCTATTCGATTCCATGAATACGTGTTGTAGGCGAGCATGTGGGCGTTCTGCGCACTTGCCTCCTGTACTTCCCCTGTGACGCCCACATTTTCACGAGTTGTTCCCCATTCTGCGTGTAACGCCCGTGTTACGCCTACTTTTGTTATGTGCGCGGCGCTATGTGCGAATTCGCTGTGGCCTTATCGCACGGCGTTCGGTGACCTGTACGCCAGCGTGCGCCGCGCACTTTTTCAGTGCACATCCCACATTTTGCGCGTGCACGGAATTCCATGAATAGATGTGCGATGTTTTCTGTGCGATAATCACACTTGCACTGCGATTTTCGCTATTTCACTTCGAATAGCACGTTTTCGCACGCGTGCGCCGTTTTTTCGGCGCACATTAATTCCATGAATCGGCCTGTTAGTTTACCCAACACCTGGTCACTAGAGTCCAATTCTGTTTGAACAGTTAATTTTTTCTCACCAAAATGTTGCTCAATTTTCTTTTGTATTTTTGAGGTGGTGACGGTGAATTCAAGTCCCTTTTTCCAATTATCCACGAATATAGATTCACCTTCAGACATGCCAATTAGTCTCTCAGGTGTTGAGTGGTTTCCACAGCACTTGGGCTGTTTCTTGAGAATCCACAATGAGTGACCGACTGGTGTCTTTGTTACTGGTGATAGTGCTCTCTATGCCGCCAACATGGTTCCCATGGGGAATGTCTGCATCATCCCATTCAGGGGCTTTAGGATCATCCACTAAGGGGTTGCTACGCAGCTTCATGTTTTTAAAATTGACAGTTTCTTCTTCAACTGGTTGCAACAATTGACTGTTTTGTGAGTGAGCAGCGTGCGATAGTTGTGAATCAGATGTATACCTGATAACTCGAGCGGCTCAAAGGGAAATACACACAGTTGCCGTATGAGTGTGTGAGGGTTAGTTCACTGCTTTACAGACTGCAATAGTGATGTTTATCATTCGGCGGTTCAAAGGCAAAGCCCACAGTCGCTGCACGAGTATGTGAGAAACAGTTCGCTGTTTCACAGATTGTGATATTGATCTTGATATTTATTACTCAGACAGTACCCACAGTTGCCGCGCGAGTGATTGTAGAACAGTTCGTTGTCTAGAGAGTTTGAGGAATAGGGGCTCGGGCGTCTCAAAGGCAAAGAGCCCGTAGTCACTACACAAGCCCGCACAGGCATAATCCAGTGCCACAAAAGCGACAAAAACCGACCAGTTGGTCCAAGACCCAGAAAAAAACTCAACCAACGGTGCAGCCGCAAGGAAAGTCATGCAAAAAGAAAGTCGGTCGACTCAGGGCAGGCCGCCTGCAAACGCAGCACAAGACGAGGTATGTAAATAGGGCTATGCCTGCCAATCGTTGCAATATTTTGGTGCTGCAGCAACACTGGGATTAAGCCATTTGGCTGAAAACATGTAAACCGCAGACACAGCGCGAGAATGTGCTGGTAGTAAAGTCAATGATTCAAAATCTTTACCTTCAGTTTATTTGAATCAAATGAGATTGTTGTGGGAGGCAATTATTGCAAGCATCTGAGAGTTATATGAGCTATGGGCTGGTAAGTTTTCAAGTTGTTATAAACAAATCCGTGTTACCTTCTGGTAGTAACAATCTGTTTTAACAGAAGGTCATGAAGGAGAGCCTACCCGCCCCCATCGCACGGCAGCTCGGACTGCTCAGACTGCCTTCACTCGACTCAGCTCCGCTCTGTTTGGTGGGTGAAATGGGTTTTTGTAGGTGTAGCTGCAGCTCCTCCAGGTGTAATTGCCACTGTAGAAAGACTTGCCAGTAACTTGCCAAAAAGAGTGACAGAATGCTCAGACTGCCTTCACTCGCCTCCACTCCAGACTGAACTGGTTTAAGTGTCCTCTGCAGAACCGTAAATAAGCATCAAGCGGCTGTGACTCTTGCAGTGCCTGTCTAAAACGTACTGTTTATTTGATACATCAGGCCCTCTGTATGAAGAGACTTTTGATAACTTAAGAGGCTTGGGCATAGAAGGCCCTGATGCTTGTAATAGAACTGTGTCCTCATGCTGAAGAAACCCAAGATTGTGCAATGCTCGATTGAACTGCCTTGTCCCGTACTGAAAACATGGGGAAGGGAGGCCAACGGCCTGAACATCCTGACTTATCATTTTGTTAACACTTCTTTCTTTTTCATGAACATTTCCCCACACTATTTGTAAATTAGCGCTAAGGATTGCCAATTGTTTTTTTTAGTATAGGCACTTTTATTTTGGCAAGACTCCGCTAGGACTGCATTATTATTTTTTGATGGTCGTAGCTTGCTTCCGTCTTAGATTTAGGTTTAGATAGGCGTTTATCACACCCTTGATAAGGCTCTAGAAACACCCTTGAACTGTATTCACCTGTGTCTGCCTTACTTTGATACCATGCCTTCCTTACATTTTGAAGTATAGATTTAGCAGACCATGAAAATGTGTTATGGTTGTGTACACAGCTACCCTTGATCTTCAGGTTGGTGATTTTGACTACACGAGTAAACTTCACCAATGCCTCCCCACAAATCCTCCCACACAATTTATGATCACATTTAATTATTTTCATAATCTCGATCAGGCAGTAGTTGAATACAGTGTATTTTGGTTCCTTTAACAGCCAATCGTCCAGACGTATACTGGTTTGCGATTAAATGGTGGTGGATATGTCCTCAACACTAGGAAGAGTGAAGTCCACATCACAAGTACAATCATCAATCAGTAGCGAAGATGCTTCGGTTATTTCTGTGTGTGATATTGCCGATTTGTCCACATGTATTGGGGAAACCGGTAACATTGTCTGTTTCTTAGATTGCATTTTTTTAGAGGGTGTGGGTTGTGTGAGCGGTTCTGCAAGCAATTCTAAAACATCTTCTGTGTTGTCTGTTTCTTCTGCGTGACGTTGTGTGCTGTAACAATGATCCAGGGTTACTTTCCATGGGTCACTGCTGACATTCAATTCAAATTTGGCCACTGGACATCTGAGCCTCAAAATGTAGCTGCTCCCAAGTGACAACGGTTTGGCAAGCGATATCATTCGTTTGTGTAGTTGTCTGAGTCTTTATGCTCCTCTTCTTCCTAGACCTCTAATCGAAGAGAAAAAAAATGCTTAATTTATAGCACACATACAGAATATATGAATTAGAACAATACAATGTAATTTCAATGACATATCTGATAAAGAACTTATTTTTTTAAAAACCCTTTCTGTTTATATATCCTTCTCTTCTGAGTTTTCCTTGAAACAGTCAAATTTGATTTGCCGACCACCAGACCAAGCTGAAAAACAGCATTTTGAAATTGTATGAACCTTGAAATGTGCTCTTACACTTAAAGAATCATATAGACATATACACATAGAGAGAGAAAACTAACATACAAATATACATATATTTTAATTTTGGTAGGGCAAGTTATTAGACCTAAAGAAGACAAACAGTCCGGATGCACCTAAGGACATATATATGCCAATATTTGTTTTTACAAACGGACCAATTGTAACATGTTTACCTTAAAAATAAATGGTTCACATAGATCTACAATGCAATACAAGTATGTTCCAAGATGGAGACTATGATGAATAAAGCCCTGATAGGGGACACCATGTGGGGTCATAGAGACAAATAAGAGACCTGTGGGGGATATAAGGCATGAATGTACCATAGACGAGTGTTAAATCTGATGAAGCCCCTTCTGGGTGAAACACTTTGTTTGATTGTGCTGTCTTTGATGTCCACATGGATGGAAATAAAGAATAAAATGTAACCACTATTGAAGAACTCAGAGTACCTCTCTTTTCATTGGAATCATAAAGGACTGTGTGCCGCTGCCTCTTTGCCAAGGAGGAACCCCTCAGCTATGCTCACATATATACATATATAACAAAATGTCACTATGGAAACCATGAGAACATATTAATTATTACATCACAGTTAAAATGGATGATAACTGATATTTTACAATATTTTATGTATACCCTTTTGTCCATGTGCCTCTTCAATTTCGACCACTTCAGTAGTACATTCCTTGTGCATAACAAATTCAAATAACATTGATAAAATTGTTAAATCATTTAATGTTAAAATCTTTGATCTCATCTCATAAAGTACATCTTGAGAAAGATGATCTATTGATTGTCGTCCTTACAATGTAAGTTAAAATATGTCAAAATGTTTAATTTAGTATTGACATAAAGTCAATGCTCTGTACATGTAACATTTTAAAAAGGCATATTTGAAAACGGTGCCTGATAACCTTCAGAGATGTCGCAGGAAGTTGGCGTGAGATCATCCTGCAAAACATATTGATTAAATTGTGGCCCATTTAATGCATTGTAATGTTATTTTATTTCAACGATTCCATTTTTCGCTAAGCAGCTTATAAACAAAAATATACACCATTCATATAGTGAAAGGGTCAATGTTATTCAGAGACAAAGTACATTTTTTTGAAGGCTTACATTAATTGTATGTGTTTCTGCAATAAATACATCAAGGTTGTTGATCAAATGCTTCGCAATTTTCTGACAGTATTGCAAATTATCAGAATAATAAGTTATCTTAAATGTAAAAAAGATGTTGTTAATCAATAACTATTAGTATAAATCAATAAATGATCAGTTCTCATACCTTAGCCTCCAGGCTGGTTGCAGTAGAATAGTACGTTGTTGAAGTTCCAGGTTCCGCCTATATAACAGTAATTGTAGTAATCGAGATATAACATCAAAAATAATTACATGTAAAAGATGGTCGATATTGACAACGAAGCCTACAAGTCGGTCTGTATCAAAACCTAATATTATACAGAACAATGATCAATATGGTAAGTTGAACTTGAACAAATACATATTTTATATAGTCACATCTGAAGAAATATTCTAAAAAAATTACTTGAAAGGTGAATGAAGTTGCTGTTGACTTCAGAATAGTGATTGATGTAGCATCACGGTTCTTTGATCGATGTGTATATTCATAACACTATTCAATACAAAATGGACATAAGTATTATAATTTAGTCCGCATCAAAAAAGATTTTAAAAAGGTGTGTGTGCAAGTTGTTTGGGCTCACCATTAGGATGTGGGATGCGTCTTTGGTAACGGCCTGTATTTCCATCAGTGCGGTCTACGTAAAGACAGATTTGGTCATTTTAAAAAAATGACCTATTTTTTAAAGGGCAGGGTGTTAGTGTGTGTTTGCAAAGGCTCCCATTGCACTGAACTATTCGAGTATCTCTAAAGTAGGGATACACAAAGTGATCTAAAGTTCAAAATGTACAAACCACAGTACATCGTGTCACGAAGGAAACTTGTGTAACAAAATATCAATGGAAATATTCCCCAAGAACTGAAAACCGTTCATTATGTTACCTGTTCAGTCTATTTCAATATATTGAGTGGTCATTTATAGGAGATGTTATACAGGCAAATTTACAAAATGGTAAAATATGTTTAAAAAGTCAGCGTCCACTACTCACCTGGGTCACTGTGTGCTGAAATTCAGTTGGAACTGCATTGAGAACTAATTTGCGAAGGCGTCTGGGGTGGCGCTTTTTAGTGGATTGTGCTTGTTTGTACATATCCTCTGAGAGGTGCATGCTGCAGAGGTAGAATTGATTGCCCCTCACATCATCCAATACATACTTGGCTCTGCTTTCAATTTCGGACACTGGAAATCCGCAGTTCTAGAGCCATTTTCTTATTAAATTTAAATCCTTTGAAAATACATGCAAGACTGTACACTGACTTTTACATTTGCTGTTATTAGTGCAACCCAAAACGATACAAGAAAGCATTGTTGGATTGTACCTTTGATCTGTTAAAGAAATATAATTAAATATTACTATTAAATATTTATCACAGTGAGTAAATCAAACATATTCCTTTGATAATAAAAAAAAATCCCTTTACAAATTATGTCACCTAAAGCAAACAAAAGATTACATTTGGAAGCAATACTCTGTTATGTGATAATTACATAAATAGTAATGCGTAGGACGGTTGATAATGGTGTAGACTTTTTGAATAAAATAAAATTAGAATAGGGTGTACATTGAGTATAAAGCAATAGAAAGTGCCCTAGCAGAGAAAGTTGACACTACAGAAAACAATAGTAAAAGTTGACTAACCCTTACTTAGAAGAACAGATGAGCCAACTCAGCAAGCAAGGCAAAAAGTGGCGAGCTGGCGATATCCGTTGTCGATCTCACAGATGTTTTCTTGTTAACTCCCACAGTCTTTATAAAGGATTACAGAAGTGGGTGTGTATGTGAATGTCTCAGGTGTTCGTTCACACCCACCAGACCTCTATGACAATGTTTGACCTCCTCAATCTCGCCAGTGCAGCGCCATTGCGAGCGCACGCCCACATGTGCCAACTGTCATTGATACCAGAGGGGGCAAGGATGTGGAGGAGGTGAGCACAATGGGCGCGGAACACATTCAAAGGACACAGACATATGTTGATTGTGGGGACGGGGTCTTCAAAGGGGAGTCTGGAGACACCGGGTCTGGGGTGGCCATGTGGATAAGGATCCCCAATGCAAAAGAACCCTTTGTGGTGTATATGGTATTCAGCACCTTGAGCGTTCCTATCCTACCAGCCCCCTTGCGAGGGCACGCACACAGGTGCGTACAGCCATTGAGAGGCTTGATGGATGTGGATGAGGGGAGGGCGATCGGCCAGTAAACTTGTTAAAGCACTCCAATCTTTTACGGTACTCTTAGATGATTGGAGGTGTTGTGGACTTGCACAACATTTCTAACAACTGTTTGTATTTACTCTTTTTTTTAATTTAGTTTGGTAATGACACTACAAATTATACTGCTGCGGTCGAGGAACTGTCTGTATAAATCAACGATATTGTCCGTGATCACTGGGAAATTCATCACGAATGGCTCGTAACCACACAGGCAGGTATTACTTGTCGAACGCAAGATCCCAATCTTCCATTAATCCACCATATAAAGGCACGATATGCCACAAGTCTGCACCATCTGTGTAATAGATACAGAAATAGGTTACTTGAATGAACCCAATAATTGCATTTTTTTTGTGTGCACTACCTTATAAAATGTAAGGCATGGTTATGCTTCAAAAAGTACCTTTTTGTGTGAAGTACAGACACTACTTGTGATTTCAAGTAGGGATCAATTAGAAATGTGAACGCACATTTCATCAGAAACAGTTTGGTAGGCACTTCCAAGTGAAAGATGTAATTGTTTGGATGATAAATCTAAAGATGAACACTTTGGTTTCAGATTAGAATGAGTAATTTATTAAATTTACGGATACATTCTTTTGTCAGTGATCCATATTGGTGTAGGGGCACAACCTATTACGTTAGCTGTCTCAGTCATCAAAACACAACATATATAGAGTGAACTTACTCGTTGCTTGGATTATGAGGGCGAACAGTAGCTCAACGTTCGTGCATAAGGACCATCATCATTTACAACAGGGATCTTGTAAGGCAGGCGGCCATGAAGTCATGCAGCTAAGTTAATGCATTGCAGCGGTATGTCTTCTTCAGCAATGTAGGGTGGGCATAAGCTCACAAGGGCAGGTACACCAGGATGAAACTTCTTTCATGCGACTGGGTTCTGGCTCTGGTGATTAATCTTCATGACTTTAATCTTATTCCACATCATCTCGAGTTTTTTCTCTTTCAAGGATTTCCTCTTCTGAATATTCGGGCTCATACAGGTAGGGCTGAAGAACTGCCATAGTTCCTGAACATTGAAGAAGCACAGAATCAACAGTGGGGTAAATAAAAACGTTTTTGTGTGTATAAATAAAGAAAAGAAGTTTCCAATTAAGATTGAGTGTTAAAGAAAGACAAGCGAAGAAACAGCCATGTTACAGAAACACACTGTGAAAAGATTAATAGGCTCAAAGAGTTTGCAAGGACACATGTCTAAATAGGAAAAGCAACTACTGAGTTAATTCATTTTAGGCAGTATAAGTACCGGTTCTCAGTGTGTCGTACTTGGCAGATAGCTGAACAGAGCTGAAACAAGCCTGGGAAGCTTGAAATTAAATACACTGACATGAAGGAAAAAGAAACTCCAACGTTGTGTGATCAGAAAGGGTTTGTTTACACTTGTTGAGGAATGAGGCATCTTGGCATTTCCATGGAGACACGATAATAGATTGTTCATCGAGGACGTTGGCATAAGAAGTGCATTGGGGTTGTCAAATGAGGCGTGAGCATCTAGTGATGTCAGCGTTGGGGGTGGGTCATCTGAATTAGTGCCGCAAAGGCACTTGATCTTAGGGCGATGGATGAACGGATAATATTAGCACAAGAGGGCTGTACCCGACTCATCGTTTTCGCATGTGTTAAATTGAGAAAAACTCTGGTAAATTGCATTTTGTTTTAAGGACGATCAGTGTATGCTCTAAAATACATGCCTGATCAATTGGGCCAATAAAACTTCTGACCGAACTACCCCTTCAATTAAATTTCTTTCCCTTGAGAGTTCTGCAACCATAATCTTCTGGCAAATTGCTGAGTTAAGGCGTCCGCTCGATGCTCTTTATTTCATCGGCTATTGATCCAGATTTCATGTTCTAATGTTCCCAGATAGACTCTATCCCCACTAATTATGCATGGCTTTGGTTGCTTTTCAAAATAACAAACAGAACCTGGAAATAATTACGATCAAGGTTAAGGTGCATGATTGTGGAACCAGTGGGCATATGTTTAACCCATTGGTCTCCTCTTGGTGTCAGGCTCTGGTTTAACTATCCGTGAATTGGCAGAGTTTGTAAGGGACTTTGCCCAGATCGTCTGTACTTCCTCCAACAATGATTTACTGAGGGTAAGCACAACATTGTAACAAACATTGAAAGTTACCTATACACATAAATTGTGTTTTGCAAATAAGCGAGGATGACTAGTATGTAATATGAAGGTAATAGGTTTTACTATTATGTGTTTTTATAGATGATGTCTCTCACTCCACCCATTTTTTTAAGCAATGTATTTCCGGCATAGAGCTTCTGTCCTGACGAAGGTTGGATCAACAAAAGGGCTACAGATTTAAAGCCCGATAAAGCCAACCGAAACACGTGTCTTTTGTATACCATTTATGGCATATACAGATAGACACACTTGAAGGTAAGAAAAGGGTGCAAGAACTTTGTGTAAGTTGTCTTTGTTAGATGGGTATACTAATGAAAATACGTTGTATTGACTTGAACATAAGTATGATTGTATGAACTCCTATGTGTTGTGGAGTAAATGAATGTGAGAGGATCTATAGTTGTACTAAATTTATTGCGTATTTTAAACTGCATAATGAAATAAAATCATTTTTGTGAAGAATTAACAAAAAAATGTCTGGTCCATATCTTTATTGTGCATTGTGACTTTGGTTGCTTACATGGCCCAACATAAAAGGGCAGAACAGGAAGGAACAGCGGGGGCTTAGCAACCTCTATAGGCAGCAGAGCATCTGGCAACGAAAACCTTGAGGCCTTTTCAGAAACTCTTTTGATTGACTCCATTACAACACGTTGAGCTGCGGCCTGTATGTCTGGCCGAAATACCTTACCCCCTGTTATCATTATGTGGGGCGAGGGTGGGGCTTAAATCTCTAATTGGGTGACTGCTCATGAGATGGTATCCCTTTTTTGGAAAAAAAGATCTATCTTGGAATACAGCCCCTGAAGTGTTGCTGGATTCCATTATGAGCAAATGTATTTATTTTATCATTTAGATTTGAGCTTACGTACTGTCAATCTTAAATTACCCTCTGACATTCCGGGTTAGTTCACCTTTCGAACAAATGGATATTCTTCCATAATTGTCTAGTTTTCAGTCCTGGTAAAGAATGCACCACATGATGGATTTCACCCTGGACAAAGAATGTGAACAAAGTGACCACAAGCCAATATTGCTATCACTCAGGGTATTTTTAGGCACCACCGAAACGTCCCAAAGAGATGTCATACCATCATCTAAATCTCAAACAAGGCCCCTAAAATCGGAACACTTCAAATCTTGATCTGAAGTTGGATAACATCATTTTTTTAGTCTTCTTAAATATTGATGCCAGTTTAAGAAGTCAACGAACTTTGGAACACACTCACATGGCCACTGAGAACGTCATGTAGACAGCTGAGCAGTATCTTATGGCTAGGTGCCGTGTGCAAAGTAAACTCCAACGTGCACCTAAATAGTACACCAAAAATAGCAGGTACTTTAAGGGTGCTATATAATGTCCCTAAAAGAAAGAAGCAGGGACAAATTGCAGTGACAAATTGTAGGCGTAATTATAGAATGGCCATGGCCGAAGGCAAAAAGTCCATAAAACAGGAAGCTTCACAAACATGTGAAGAAACCGCACAAAGCAAGAATAACTGAATTCTACAGAATAGTTTCTCATAGGCTGGGCCAGTCCACTCTCTTTGTGTCACTCTGTAACAACGTGTCCCCAACAGAGTGGGAACATTATTTCACCATTTTACATATTTTTTTAATTCTCAGAGCAGCAGATAGTTTCACTTCCTATGTCTCTACAGCAGCAGGCAATAACCGGGATTATAGTGATGCTGTTGACCTACACTTGTACTGGGGCCTGGACAGCCCTGTTTCTGTGCCCATTTATTCAATCTATATGCTAACTCCCTATCTAGTAACCTAAGCAATATTACTTTAGATGCACCCAAAATCGGCAGCTGTAGCTTATGCTGACGACGTTGTCTTATTAGCCTGCACCCTGTTAGCTTTGCAGGCACTTATTAACGGCTATGGGAGTCGTCTGGTTATTCAGAATCTGGCCCGGAAGGCAAATAAGCCAAAAGCCATGTGCATGGGATCAACCAGTAGAAGAGGGCCTCATTTATTTTTCTCAAGCAATCAAAAATGCGCTTCACATATGTTATAATCGCTGGGGGGTGAACGCAAAGTCGGAGGTATGAGAATTGAAAGGAGGATTTTTAGAATGAGTGTGTGCATTTAGCTAAACAAAGGTAGGGAGGGGTGGCTAGCTGGTCCGAATTGTTTTCATGGGACTGCATTCTAATGGCTGAGGTGATGTGCAACATGAAGTCAAGTAGTGAATTCTTGCAGTTGTTTGCTGTGCCCCGGGAGGGATACGGCTATGTTCCATTGAGATGGAGTGCTTTACGTACCAGAGAATCACTATCCCTTTAGAAAAAGATGCAGAGTAGTGGCACAAAACAACAGCGAGATTAAAAATACAAGCCTACCATCCCATCCTTTTGGAAAAAGATGCAGAGTAGCGGCACAAAACAACATCAGGGTGGTGATTCCCAGGTCGAGGGTTAGAGCAAGAGGGGCGGAAAGTCAAGTCAGCTGCAGTTCCCAGAAATAGTAGATGCAGGATTCCAATGTCATCCTCAGACAAAGGAGTCTACTTCAGAGGACCGAGTGGGCTTGGCGAGACCTCAAGAAGAATGAATATTGAAGAAAGGTTGACGTAAATCACACAGGGGAGGAGCCAGCCATGGACGAAGAATCGGGAGTAGCATTCCGATCATGCAACTGCACAACTGAGGCAATACCCTTCTTGAGCTGTACCTTTTTTCATTGTCTTCACTTGCCCATTTCTACTACCCTTTAGCATGCATCTTGACTTCGCTCCATTCCTCCTGCTAACGCTTCTCCTTCCCTCAGGCTTCAGGCCCAACTTGATCTAACTTCTGCATCACTTTCCAGGCTCCCAATCCCTACCCCCGGCACTCCTCAAATAAGACACTTACATTATCCCAGGATATCCAACCTCCTCTATCCCTTATCAATAATAAGGCCTTCAACACTGCCCCTCTACCTCCCGCCCCCATTCTGATGTCGGGACAAACTTCCAGGTATGCCAGAGGGCCACTAGGAGTTTGCAGACTCTCGGAAGGCCCAACACTTTCCTCAGGATAAACGGAGGACTCGGTCAATGGTCAGTTCAAACTGTTTTTTATTACAGACAAAACCAACAGGGATAAGCACAGGAACTGGGAAACATCCATGCACCTTACAACTTCTCCTAGCTCGCCGGCCAGTTTTGATGCAAAATTATGTGACTGCTCTGTCATTACTTGGGCCTTTATCCAAAAACCCAACAGCCCTCCTAATTGGATACTGAGCCTATTATCATCTATAGTGGACACTATACATGTTATTCTACTGGCCTTGCATGTCAGGTGGCTGGCCTGGTCCATTCCCAATTCACTATCTATAACAATGTTGCAGTGTGGTGGGTTTACCATTGGTTCTGACCCGTTGCTACCCACCCCTAGGATACTGAACTGTGGTTGGCTAGAGCTGACGTCCCCACGCCTCGGTTCTGCAAAGGTCCTCGGCCTCCAGTGCACCTTTTCAAGGTAATAAGAATGGCTATGTGTTTACATTGTAATTTGTGTATACCACCTTAGTCTATGAGAGTGCTCCTTTGCTTGGTGCAACACTTGTCTCACATTGTAGCATATTTGTTGCAGTCTTCTGTCTGGTAGCCTGAGATCTGCTCTCTTTCCCAGCACTGGTCGCTGTCCATTGTCTGCTTCAACTGGGTCACTTGTTCTGAGACCACAAATTTGAGCTGTGCAGCTCGGAATTGTGAGGAAATATTAGAAATTATTGCAGCAGGTGCTTTTGTTGTCTAGGGAATGTAATGGCATCCATATATTGTGGCCTTGGCTGCGGGTCTTGTTTCACACGTCTTGCTCTCTGTCCAGCCTGAATTCAGCTCAACTCGGCTCTTGTTGAGAGGCCTGTGGCCTGCTGTAATTTCCCTAAACCATTATAATGTGGTTCCTACAATATCCATGCTAAACTACATTCTCCATAGGTTAGTCATGCTTGGTTCTGCCAGGTCCCATAGGTGCTCCTGCAGTTCCATAGGGTTATTTGCATGTAAGCATCTGCAAGCCTTGCTCAGGATCTCTTGCTTCTTGCGGGTTTCTGTGTTGCTGTATTTAGCTAATGGCAAAAATGATAAAGCAATGGCAGTATGTATATGTGTCTGTCCTCTAATTATAGAACTGTACGCTCGTGTTCTTCATGTATTCGAGCGTTTGTTTATGTGCCGGAGTGCGGATGGCACATGTGCTTCATGTTTAATGCTGCTAAGTTGTGGTGTCTCTAATGACATCAGCAATCATGGCTTTTCGGTGCGCTTAGTTGAGACTATCAATGGAGGTATCTTTGGTCTTAGCCTGGGCCTCCTCATCCACGCTGAGGTACATTTGTACTGCACCTGGTCTGTAGGGCTGGTTGAGGGTGTATGACTGGCTGAGGGGGTACCTCTTGACATACTTGTCAACCATTGGTCTGTTGGGAATTCATCCAAAATAGAATGGGTGTTTGCAGTATTTCCTGGCCTCCTTCTGCGTCATAAATTTCGTAAGAAGGGAGGTGGGGGTATGCTTCCCCATCCCTCTTCACTGACATTACCTTACCTCTCTTGGAGGTAACTATGTGCAACTCTTGGTACGATTGTGACCTCGCCGCAATTAAACGCAAGTGTAGGGTGGCGGAGAGGAATTGGAGGGCACCTGGCACACCCCCTGACAAACTGGCCTGCTGACTGCTCCAAAGGCAATACAGACTCTCTGTCCTCTCTAAGAAGAGAGCCTACATCCAAGCCCGTGTCTCTGTGGCATCTAACAACTGAGCCAAACTTTTCAAAATCTGCTAGCAGCTAGCCAATCCTGCTGCACTCTCTACTTCTCCTGGCCCCTCCCAGGCCATCTGCACGCCCTTGGCTTCTCATTTCACCACTACAACTCAGGACATTCTGTCTACCCTCTCTTCCTCTTCCACTCCTTGCCCATCTGAGGCCATCTCTCCTCCTCCTTTCTCCTGTTCAGCCCTGACAATGTTTCTAGACAAGTGGAACAGCCTCCTTGCCTCTCTCAAACTTGAGCAGAACCACCTCCAGTTCCGGAAGTAACTCAAGTCCTTCCTTGTCGCTTCTGCTTTCTCTCCTCCTCTTCCCCTGCTAATGTACCTGACTGCTGCACGCTCTGGTCACTTGGATACCCTCTGAACTCGGGCCCAGGCTCCTGCATGTTCAGTTGCCCTTGCACTGCCCCCGGGCTCTGCCAGCACTTAAGGGTCTGTACCTGCAACCCTACAGTCCCTTGTATCTGCACTTATGAGCCCCCTGCTGGCTACACTTATTGAGTTACCTGCACTTCTCCCTTCCACTCCCCCCTGGCACTTCTCCCATTCCCTCTTCCGTGCACTTACCCAATCTGAATGACACAATGCCTAGTAAGATCGTTGTTTTGTCCTCCCTTTGTTTCCCATCTTTGTCTTGTCACGCCTAGAAACATTTGTGTACAGACGCATTATAAATGCCATATCATATCTTTTTTTAATATACCACTATTCAACTCCTCCCACCTTCTCTCCCATCAACTCCAGAACTCCTCATCCGATACTTCTCCCTGAGCCGCTTCCTACTGATATCCCCATTATCATTCCAGGGGACTTTATCCTCTCCAAGCCCTCTGCAGCCACCTGTCCTTAACTTAACTTTTCCCCATCTGACCCTCTCTATATTCCCTCCACAACCAGCCTACCCACTATGGTGAGAACTCAAGAGAGTATCTCTCTTTACTGGGGTCTCCTCTGACCTCTGCATTGACACCCTTTCCCTCACTCTATTGTTCACTTTAACATCTTGGTCCCTCCACCTTCTCCTCATATCCTCTCTTCAATGAATAAGAGGAAATTCAGGCAGGACTTTCTTGCCCCTTACCTTGAAGGATCTCTCATGTTTCTGTCTCCTCTTCCTGCTTCTTCTATTGAATGTGCTTTCTCCAACTTTCACCATATACTTATTTAATTTACTTACTTATCAAGCGCCAGAGCCCACATGCATTAGGGTGCCACACAAAACCCGAAAAGAACAAACACCACAAAAAAACAAAACAAATGAATCAGAGAAAAGCAGGGGGGAATCAAGGACAGATTCAAATTTTAGTATTGTTAATACTTCTCAAACAGCAAAGTTTTAAGTTGCTTCCTAAACACTAAGAAGCTAGATGTTAACCGAATATCCAGTGGCAGTTCATTCCAAAGAGTAGGACCAAGGGAATAGAAAGATTTCTCTTGCCCCTGTTCGGCGAACTCTGGGATAGAAAAGCAGTGCTTGAGAATTGGACTGGACAAGACAAGTTGGTTTATAAGGCTAGATAGCTTCAGCCACGTAATTAGGAACCTGGCCATTTAGGCATTTGTGAACCATAGAAATTACTTTAAATTCAGCTCTTGTCTTCACCGGAAGTCAATACAAATCCTTCCTATGATCAGAAATGTGATGGCTGTAATTAATGTAGACAATAATTCGAACAGCATCATGTTGTACAACTTGCAGTTTACTACTGTTTTTGACAGAAGTTCTAACAAGCAAGCTGTACAATAATCCGATTTAGTGGGGATAACTGCTCTAGCAATTGTGTCACAGTTTTCTTTCAGACAGATAAGGGTGAATCTGCCAAAGCATCCTTAAATGAAATCACGAGGAACTCACCTGCGAACTGGTGTGGCAGTCCATAGCCAATGAGGAATCTAGTGTTACACGCAGGGTCTTATCCTTTCAAAGAGTATTAATGGACCAGCTATCAATGATTAACTATTTGTAATCTTGTTTTATCTTCACTAATTTCAGTAACAAAGCCACCATCAGCTTCGCTTTAGCGCGAATAAACACATCTAGTTGCAACCCATCCAAGATTTGATGAGTCTGTAAATGGTATTGATCTTCTCTTGATCAATAATAAAGTGACCAGACAATTGACTCAATAGCTATGTATCGTCCGTGAAGTTGGTAAATAAAATATTATGTTCAGCTAATATGTCAAAAGTGGCTTCATATATACATTGAAAAGAGATGGTGACAAGCAGGCGCCCTGAGGGACTGCACAGGTCAGCTCCTCTTCCTCTGACACTGTACCACCCCAGCAGAATTTAGATAACCTGTTTGACAAGAATTACGAATTCTATGATACAATGTTTGCGGAGAACGCTGGGTTTTTTCTTAGTCTATTCAGCGAAATCTTGTAATCGAAAAAGATTGAATACTGTCGAAAGACCCAACAGCATGAGAATCTCCATCCCTCCCCTGTCGATAATATAAAACATCTGTGACTGGAGATCAAACAAGACCGACTCTGTACCATGTCCGGGCTGAAATCCTGACTGATGATGGTATAGAATATAATTATTTTCAATATATTGCTTAAATTGACATATTGCTATTTTGTCCACCACTTTAAGTAAAACAAAACATTTGTTGTCGGCCAATAGTTATTTGAATCAGATGGATCGAGGCCAGGTTTTGTTGTAAGCAGTGTAACTTGAACATGTTTGATCATCTCTGGCACTAAACAATGCTGGAAGGTGGCGTTGGTAAAACAAGTCAGAAAAGGAGCAAACGTTTCCGGAAATGTAAGGATTAAAGACAAATGTGTTCTAATCAGGAGGATCAACTAAACCTCCTGTTGACCACTCCGATGTAATATTAACAAGAGGCTCTACTAGTTTAGTAGCCATTATTTTTTCTCTGCCCTTTTGAATCTTATTTTTGAAATGATCTTGAACTCCAATCCAATCTTGAGTGTCAGGGGATAAAGAATCTCCTGTTGCTGTAGGGCATTTTAACTCGACTTAAATGGAAAAAGCCCCCGCGTGTTGTTTTCTACTGATGAAATGCGAGAGTTATACGCTTTTTTGCATGACAAATAGCATTTTTATATTCGGCTCCTTATGATTTCCAGGCTTGTAAGTCATCAAAACAATTTGGTTTTTTTGCCACGCCCTTTCTTTCAGCTGTTTAGCTTTTTTTAAGTGTGGCCAGCTCCTCTGACCACCATTTTTGTTGTCTGGATTTTTTATGGACCTTTTTGTTTTAAGAGGAGCCACCCTATCCATATAAGAGTTAAACACAGAGTTGTAGGCCTCAGCCAGAGTCTCAGGAGTGTCTTTTTCCTTTGTGGAGGCGATTAAGGACTCAATGCAATTAGAAAGTTCAGTAGCCAATATATTATTGAGATTATGGCTTAAGGTGGTAATAACAGGGGAATTAACTCTCTTAGGTTTTACAGGTGCCATGATGTGAAAGAAGACCACAGCGTGATCAAACCATATGGAAGTCTCCACAGAGGTAAAAGCACTACTGGTGTTCTTAACAGCGATCCAGTCCAAATTGTTACCCTTTGTATGTGTTGCACTCAAAATCTGCTTGAACACCACATTTGATAGCGATTCCTCCAAGTGAATGGCATCTTTATCCAAGGGGTCTCCCAACCTGTAGCTCAGGTCACCAAAGATAATAGTGGCATTGTTAGACTTGGATAGAGGCAAAAGAGCTTCCATAAGAGCATTATGAAAGTACATCATGTCTTTCGGTGGCCGCTAAACTAAGATAAAATTAATACAAAATTTGCCATGTGGTGTGAGTTTTACCAAAATGCATTCACAATCATCTATAGTATCTATCTGACTTCGGAATAATCCAATTTGATATGATAAATGACTGCCACACCATCTCCATTGCCTGTTTCACATTACAGATAGATATATCTACTGTAACTGCAATGTCAAATCAGATATCCAAGTTTCCGTAAGCAATAGCATATCCAAATCTCTATAAACAATTAAGTCCCATGTATCTTCAGCATGTTTGTGCATGTGTTGAGGAGAGCACAGCTCGGGTTCCCTGGGGTAATGGTGCGAGCATAAACGTCATCCATAGCCGTAGAGATGTTTACCTCACCTAGGTAGGAATGGATGTTATCTTGCTTTGCAACAGAAGGGTCATGATATATCATGGAATGTAGTTGCATATCAATGTTTCCAGATGCTAAAGGTGGACATGCCTCCATTTTACTAGGTTATGAAACAGAATCAGTAAGTGAGTCATGTGGCGAAGTGGTGGAGATACATGGGGGACAACCCCCACAAAGTTTTTCCATTCAAGATAGATCTGTAGTAGGTGGAAACACGAGAGGGTTTGAGTGAAGCAAGCCTCGATAGAACGGGGAGCCAAAACCAAATCTTCATGCTGAGTATGTATCGCAGTGATCAAGGTAGTAGGCGGGAAGACAGTGCTACAGGAATCCAAACAGGGTGGCTGAGTAATTACAACATTTGCTATATGAATTCCCTGTAACACTACTCAACACTCCCACAACTGTGTTGAAAGGCGTATAGAGATGACGAGCAAGAAAAAACAAAAACAAATCCAGTAATTTAAGAATGAGCAAATCAAGAAACAAGTGTAAAGTCAATACAATCAGTAATTCCGACTGCCCATATCGGCTTATTCAGATATGTAAAAATATTGATCGTTAGACCTACACCCAGAAAATAGCAATTGAGACTAGTGGGATTTGTTTTATAGATTGTGAATAAAGTGCCAAAAAGGTAGGCACTGTCTGAATATACATAGGTCTTTATGTTGAACACAATCAAGTACAAAAAACACAAAAAGAAACCAACACAGAGGAAAAGTCCTGCTTCTCCAATCAAGGTCCTAAGCAATGCAAAAAACAATAACAAAAAAGAACAACAGTAGTAAAATAGAAGCAATGATCAAATCAGAAACAATAAAGCAAAAATATGATAAATGCAGGGAGATCATGTCCTGTTTCTCAATCAGAAACCTAATAATGAAAATGAAATTTTACATAGCATAAGTAGTAATATACAAGAAAAATACTAAACACACAATGTAGCTAATAACCTGAAATACAACAACATAAAAAGAAAAGCTACCAGCACCCCACACCATGCCATGCGGGCTAATAAGCAGGAGTTGTACGCACTGGTAAGCTGAGGCAGACAATGCAAGACGGCTCACCTGCCGGAAAAGACCAGAAGATGGCTTGGGCAAGTAGTGCACACCAGGCCAACCAAGCGGCCCCCAGCAGAACTCAGACGTGGAATGTCACAGGATGCAGCAAGTTACTCACACCACCAGTGCCGGAGGAGAAAGGAGCCACAACACTGCTACATTAGCAGTTGCGGCCTGAAGCATGCAGGCTGAGCGGGGCAAAGCGGAATCAGAAATGTGTTCTATCAAGGGATGTGAAGCATTGGGAATAGGGGGAGAAGTGAAACAGAGGGATGGGGAATCATTTTCTTAGGATTCCATTTGACTAGCTCTATCCTGCTTGCACATTCACACCTTCCCCGCCCACATTCCTCAGTCTTGGATCACCCCTGAAATTCAGATGCTTAATGATAATGTGTTATCGGTAAAGGATATTTATACCACGCATTATCACCACCGGAGTGGTCCCATTGTGCTCTGGCGGATCTGAATGAGAAGAGGGTAGGGTGGGTTAGTAGGACTGAGCGGGGAAAGAGCAAGAGAGCTGTGATGTGCTGTTGGCAGCCTCCGTTCGGTTAACACTGTTCACTGAGCTTAGGTGTGCTTTTTGTTGGTAACCACCAAGTGCTGTTGTGTGAGGCGATGTGAAGTTAGTTTTGTTGTTACAGTCTAGTGAAGTGCGTGTAGTTTGTTGTGCTTTAGAGGCATGGTTGTGTTTAGTTAGAGTTTGAGAGGTGTATGCAGAGGGATAAGATTTTAGTATGGTTGGTTAGTGGCATAACTATCTAGATGTGATGCATGCTAGTCTTCACAATTCTGTCTAGATGTGATGCATGCTAATCTTCATAATTCTGTCTAAATGTGATGCATGGTAAACCTCACAATTCTGTCTAGATGTGATGGACACCTACACAACTCCTAGCCTACAAACGTATCCCTTACTGCACTAGACTCTGTAAATTCCTCCTACTTCACAATCCTAATCGCCTCCCTTTGCAATCACCCCAGTAAACGTATCAACCCTACAATCTTTGCTCACACCCCCAAACCAATATCTATTGCCTCCTCTCTTACTGCTAATGAATGTGTGCACTACTAATCATCTATAATCTGTCACTCTCAGCCCTCGCTTGCCAACCCTCCTTTGGTCTACCACCATTCCCCTCTACCTCTTCTACTCTCTCTCACTTCTCCCCTAGTTCCCCTATTGAATTAGCATCCATCTTTTGCAGTGCCAACCCATCTTCCGCTCCCATCAACCTCTTTGCTTCCCAAATGGTCAAAGACTGTCTCAATCACTTGCCCTCATCTCTGAGCTCTTTAACCTTTCTCTCTCCATTAGACACTTATTTTTCTACTTCAAATCAGCAACTGTCTGACCACTGTTGAAAAATTCTTCTGTGGCCCTAAACGTCCCAGCAAACAATCGTCCAGTTTCTCTCCTTTTCCATTATTCAAAGTCCTTGAACATAATGGCCTTTGAGATCCACTTCAATCTGGCCTCTGTAGTAAGCACTACACAAGACTGCACTCCTGCAAGCATCTCACTAATTCTCATCACTCCAAACTCTTCTATACGTCTCCTTTTGGACCTTTTTTCCACTTTCAACACTGTCCACCACTCTTCTCTCCTCCTACTCCCCGGGAACTCTATTTACACTTGCATGGATCTTGTCTCTTGCATGGATTGCCTCCTAACAGGAAAACAGAGGCTTTAAAATCTCTTGTAACTCACAAAACATTGACCCCTTCCCTGTCAGCAGCCCAACCTCCCACCCTCCCAAGGATCCCTTTTTGGACCCCTACTCTTCACCTTTTATAGCTGTGCCCTAGTCAGACATCTCATCCTTTGGTTTTCGCCATCAGCTTTTTGTTGATGACACTCATATGTTGTTCTCCTTTCCTTCCTTCACCCCAGCCACCTCAGAATGAATTATGAACTGTCTCACTGTAATAAGTCACTGGATGGGTCTCTGCTGCCTCATGCGGAACTCTTCAAAAACAGAAGTCCTCTTTCTCCCGTCTTCCAATCCAGGGGCGTAGGAGACCCATAAAATCTGGGGGGACAGGGGACACCTTGGGATTTTTGTTTTTTTATTTATTTCTTGTGTTTTAGTCAAAGAACTCGACTTTTCACAAAATTAAAACAGCAGTATGTATTACATTACATATATCATCACTGTATAAAACAAGAGAAAAGAAGGATAGAAAATCAAAGACAATTAAGAAAAAGAAAAGCAGTTCAGAGTATAAAATCCTCCCAGCGATGGACCTTTAGAGAGATCTTTTATAATACTCTCACCTGCGCTTTAAGTGCAGACGCTTTATGGAGTTTCACCAACCCATCCTATCCTATTCCACTTGAACCCTCAATGATGGAACATGAGTGTGCCCCTTTACAGCAGTGTATGGGCTGCAATCCTACCTCGGCACCAGGGTATTCACTGGATTTACATGGATAGCGGAATAAGTGCTGTTTTGAATCTCGAGGCTCTGCTTTTTTTTTTCTGGGTCACCCAGATGGCTTATGGTGGTCTCTATTAAAACTTGTCTACAACTCATTATTCAGCTGGTGGTGGGTACCAAAAATGCAGTTGCATCCCTATTTTAAAACCAGCGTTGGCAACTCCAACCATTTGAGCTTTAATGTAGGCATGGAAAAGGACCTTGCCAAGCACTGCCATGGTGGTATTAGGTACCCACTGATGGTAGCAGCTGCAAAATGGTGCAAGTACCTGAACATTTAATGGCAGTGCCTGGTAAATGCCCGATACGTATAGACAAGCAAACACTTGCCAATGCTGGTTTTTAGAAAGACTTCAGTGAAGGAAATGCATAGTGTTAATAGAGTGATTGATTGCTTTTTGATTGATTGATTATTTGTATAGCGCCTATGCACAATGTGTTTCAAAGCGCTTCAAGAGGGGGGCATGGGAGAAATACAATTACATTCCTACAGGTCCTTGAAACAATTAAGAATGTGAAGAATAGCTATCATAATCAGCTGATGACATTTCAGATAGTGCAAGTGCAATGAACAATTAAGGAGAAAAGGAGTGGATGAAGGCATCCCTGGATAAGACATTTGTATTACACCAGTAGAATGTTCCCAGCTCCAATTAAGTTATTAACTACACAGGGCTTTGTAGTAAACATCCCTAAATCAGCGCCTTTATCTAAACCAGAACTGGCACTTTACGTGCCCTTTACAGATCATTCTAGTGTTTTTTTAAAGGAATAGGTTATGGCGTAAAATGAGTCTGCGGCTCGCGTGGCATCCATCCACCAAAAACCCATGAAAGTTGCTAAAATAGCCCAAATAACATAATGCTGTGTCGCAAGGCAAGATGCCACACACCCTGGCACCAGCTTCCATTACAGGACCGGTCAGAGATGAATATATACCTCATTTAAGGTTAGTCTTGACTTCAGACCTAGGCTGCAGGTAGGATTGAGTGAAAAGGGAGTTGATGCAGGTACAGTCTGCTATGACTGTCTCTTCCTGGAGAGGAACCAGACAGCAGCGCAGATGACACTGGGGCAGTGGGAGAGCGCCAAGCCCGAGCTCCCACATTCCCTCTAATAAATCCTCCCCATGCCGGCCTGCACCTGGGAGAGGGAGGCCACTGTGTGTATTATCAGGCCCAATCAATGTGCAGACAGATATGGTGTAGTGTATATATCTGCAATTATTTCAACAAAGGACTTCTAATCGTCCTCATGCAGGCCTCGTGAGCATGGATCAAGCGTTAAAAGAAGACACATTTGTGACTGCGCCCTTTATCTGGGAACATGAGGCGAGGCACCATTCTTCCCTGTACAAATCTCCCCTCTGTACCCTTCTCTACTCCACATTCTCGTCTGCTGTACAGCCTTTTCTCCCAAGTCCCTTCCCTGCACCCCACACCAAGTCACTCCTCTGAAACACTGCCCTCTGCACTTTCTCACTTATCTGTACTTCTCTATTTGCAAAAACCGAAGCACCTCCTATGCCATTTCTGCCCTACACCACTCTACCTGTGTTCTGGTCTTTCCTGCACCCCTTTCTCCTACACACACTGGTCACCCTGTGCTGCAAACCATCCCTATCTTTCATCTGCACTCCGTTCTTGTTCCCATCTCCCCCCGCCCCCTTGCTCCTCTCTTTTGCTGTCCTCTGCACCCTTTCTACCCTTTTTCACTTTGCAGTCCCACACTCTACTGCACCCCAGTCCCTCGCTTCCCATTCCCCCATGGCCAGCACTCCACAACTCTCATCTACACTTACTCAGCACGTTCTCCTCAGTCTTCAGAGCACCCTCGATATCCTGGCTTACATTTCACAGGTTTTCTCTTGCACACCTTGCATGACCAACCACTCCATATAGCTTCTCAGAATAAGCTGGAACAGGCATGCCAGGTCCATGACCTTAAAAGGGCCCATTGATACCTGCAAGCATTAACTCTTAAGAAATAGTCAGGAGCATGGATATTTGGAACGGGGGGACAGACACAGAAGTCACTAAATCCATGTACTGCCGAGGCTCTACCCCCACAATCTGATTGCACTGCGACCACTCAAGTACGCTGACAGAAACAGTCAGGCTGAATAAAACAGGGTGAAGCTTAGCAAAGACCTACAGAAGATTAGCGCTTGATTTCTTTTAAGAGATGCGCAGGATAGGCACCAACAAATGGTTTATTTTGGGCAGGGACAGAGTTCAGGTCTGGGCTGGTAATAGTTTGCTTTATGGAATATAATAACACTTTGGTCATAGCGCTTCATGCTAGATGCTTTCGGCTTCTAGGCAATGTAATAACAAGTATTATTACCCTCATTTGAACAACACTGAATTTATGAAAGGTTAAGTGGGCCCTGCTGCTGTGTTTGAACTAGCGAAATGCAGGTAGCCCTCATGTCAGAGAGGGAAGCTAGGTGTCGGAAATGGTATTACGAGGTCGGTGGCAATGAGGCCCTATTTCTTTTTGAAGTCATAGGGCTCCCCGCCCCATGCCTTGGAGGCCACTAGCTTTTAGGCTTCCACGTCATGAGGTGGGGGAGACCTCAGACTTCATAAAGAAATAGAATTTCTTTTTAGTCACTCTGCCTTCATAAAGAAATCATTTCTGTAAAATAAAATATTTATGAAGGCAGAGTGACTTCAAAAAGAAACTTCATTTTTTTCTGTTTTAAAAATTGTTTTGGAAAAAAAATATAGATATTTTTTTTTAATATATTTCTTTTGGTTTGAGGGGCCCCTACCAGGACATGGACGTGGCCCCATGCACTGCAGGGAGTGCGGGGGACCCAGTTACTCCAGTGCTTACATGACAACTGCAGCCTGCAGTCATATTTCACGGCAGTGACACAAATAATCTGGGGGGGATAATAGCTATTATATCCCCCCACTTACAATTGTGGGGGGGATTTGTCCCCCCATCCCTCCCATGTCCTATGCCCATGTTCCAATCCCAACCCTACTTTCCTCTCTCTTTCCTGCCTGATCTTGCTCCATCACCAAAGGCTTGTAATCTTGCTGTCCTCTTTGAAAGCGAGCTTAGATTGCAACAATTCATCACTACTACCACCTCATCTGCTTGTATTAACCTTCTCAACATTCAGAAAATATGTAATTTTCTTACAAACCACTCTGGTTCGTAAGAAAATGACAGATTTTTGAAGACTCTAATCTCCACACGTGGCAAACCTGACTGCTGCTCAAGCCTACTCCATGGCCTTCCGCCCTACTCCGTCCCTTTAGACAAAGTCCTCAGCTTTGCAACCCACACTCTACAACCTACTCAGATCCTCCTCCACTTCTACCAACCAATACAATGCTGGTTAGCTCTTCAACCGCTCTCTTTTTAAGTTCCTTCTCCTAGTGAACAAAGCTATCCATGGCCTTGCTCCAAAGTGCCTGTCTGATTGTATCTTAGTTTACTCAACATCTAATTCCCTTCTATCCTCCGAACTCACCCTCACTGTCCCATACTCGCCCTTTGCCTCCTCTACTCTTTATCCCCATTTGCTCCACTGTACGCACTGGACCCTGTTTCAGGTGCTGCCAAACCTGTGCTATTTATGTAGAGAAGGGAGGGGCACACAAGGGGTCCTTAGAAGGGGATGCGAGAAGTTAAATTTTGTGGGGAGTGACAAACTTTTGGACTCGAAAGGCGCTGGTTGGATTTGATAGTCCAGTGTTTGTTCGTAGGCAGTTTGCACAAAAATAAATAAATGGTCCAGGTTGTTGGTGTGTCAAACACGAGATTTTTAGGTTTATTCCTTGTTGTAATCAGCACCAATGAAAGACATCATTGGATGTAAATGTAATATTCATAGCATGATGATATGTTACACAGCCGACGCGCGTTTCAACCTAAGTCTTTTTCAAGGCTGTGTTTTTGGTGAGGTGGTGATACGGTATACCCAGTGTAGTGACATTCCAAGCCAATTAGTATTAAGGATATTTCATTCACATCCATTATGCATACATAATTTAGGCAGTATTACGAAACATAGACAAGCCAATTGTGATTAGGGCAAAACATTATAGTGTGACACCCAGGAGAGGTGATTTACCATGTTGAGTGATTGCAGGTGATAGTGACAGTAAAATATAGTTAGTTGGACAGGACAAATTCACAGTTTAAGAAAATCAGGTGCCAATTCACAGTTTTGGTTTAGCAGAACGAAGAGAAAACAGTGTACCAAGGGAGAAAAGAACACAACAGAGGATAATAGGTTAGGTTTGGGTAAGTAAGGAGCTGGGTAGAATTCCCAAATAGCTTCACAGAGATGGAAGAGTTAGATTCTTACCCAATTGGGTTTGATGGTTGGGTTTCCAGATGGAATGGACTGGTCCTCCCAAGTGTGGGTGCCAGAGGGCTGATTAGCCGTACTGAAAGGGAAAATAGTTGGAGTTAGTGATAGTAACCTGGAGTCTTAAAAAATGGGCATTGTTGTAGTAGTGGCGTGTTGTCCGAGCATGGTGGTATTGGGATGATAAGGCCTGTTGTGTGTTGGAAGGTTGCCAGGTCTGATAGTGTGACTAGAATTGTAACTGTTTGCGAGTGCGCGGTTAATAAGGAAGGAGCTTAAGTTATAGAGATATTTGTCGTATTACGTGCATAGTGTGTTGGTAATACGTGCTTATTATAAGGCGCATAAGTGATTCTAGGACTGTGAGCGACTCCTCAATGTTGGTGTCAGCCAACATAATTTAAGTACTTGGATTAACGTTGCAGCCCAGCAGCAATTAGTGAGCAGTACTGAATGTACAGTGAGGGCTAATGTTTGAACAGAAGGCAAAATTAAAGGGAAAAATGGCCCCGGAGGCGTCCATAGTGGCGCGGTGATTGTCCCGTGTTGGCGCTTACCTTTGCCGGGTTCAGCAATGCTGGTGTGTGGAGTCGTGGGTCAGCCAACATTGGAGTTGCACTCCTTCCTGAAGTTATGGAAGCAGCGCTGTGGTTGGTGCCATTAACAAGCGATCTGATTCGCTTGTTGCAAGGCGCCCACGGATTGGCTGCAGGGTTCATGTGTGTCATGGGGCTTAAAATAGCTTTATTCAATAGAGTTGTAATAAGTTTTAGAGGGTTCTAAGTCTGATAGTATGACTAGGATTCCCACTGTTAGCGAGTGCCCGGTTAGTGTGGAGGGAGCTTTTAGTTAATAAGGGGGGATAGAAAGACGATGTGCTCGATCGGGGTGTTTATCGTATTGTCTGCACGTTGTGTTGGTAATACATGTTGTTGTTTGGCGCATTAAGTTTGGGGGCTAGGTGATTCTGGGGCTGTTAGCGACTCCTCAATGTTAGAGTCACCAACCTAATTAATATAGTTGGCTTAACGTTGCAGCCAGGCAGCAACCTGTGAGCAAGGATGCATTTGCAATGGGGGCTATCGGTTTAAACAAAATGGTGAAAATAAGGTGAAACGGTCCCGGAGGCGTCCATAGTGGCGCGGCGATTGTCCCGTGCTGGCGCTTACCTTGGCCGGGTTCGGCAATGCATGTTTGTGGAGTCGTGGATCGGCTACCATGGTGTAGCACTTCTTCCTGAAGTTTATGGGAACAGCGCTGTGGTTGGTGCCATCAACAAGCGATCTGATTCGCTTGTTGCAAGGCGCCCACGGATTGGCTCTTGGGCTTGTGGACGTCATGAGGCTTAGAATAGCCTGTTCTGTAGAGTTATTATGGGCGATGTTGAGTCTATAATTCTGTTCAGGTTGCGTCGTAATGGGGATTAGTCCAGTTGAGAAGGGACTGGAAAGTTAAGGGGACTGTGTCAGCCCATGAGGGGCGATGGGTGGGAGTGAATGTGGGTGTATTTGGGCAAGTGTGTTAGACTGTAATTGGCATAGGGCCCACTGGCGTGCAGTTGGTTGGTAAGACGGCTATAGTAAATGAGTGAAGGTCTGGTGGGGGGAAGTAATGTAGGAGGGGCACGAGAGTTTACTATTGTGTCCGAGAGTACAAACATAGGGTGAAAAGGGAATTCAAAAATATTCATCAGGGTTGGTGCCCTCATGATGACGAAGGGGTACCGAATGTGGTAGTATGGGTTCCAGAAGTGCCAAGGAGGTCACTAAGCAAATTAATCAAAAATGTTTTGACATGTACAGCATGCAGACTGTCTATATGAGTATATAGACACTGTTATAAAAACACATGGAAATCATGGTCACTGTTCAGTCCAAACGCAAACGCTTCCTCGAGAGAGGCTATCCCGAGCAATCAATCCAATCAGCTATAACTATGGCCAACAATAGGGAACGCAGCACACTCCTGACCCCCAGAGGACACACCAACAAAGAACAAACCAAAGACAGCCAAATACGGTACATCACGCAATTCTGCAGTGACAGCCATCTAGTACAGAGAATCCTTAAGAAGCATTGGCATATCCTAACAATTGATGAAGACATTAGGGCATGGATCCCAGACAAACCGACTTTAACCTATACTAAAGCCAGAACATTAAAAAACATTCTCAGTCCGTCATTTATGTCACCCATTGCCAAAACTGACACCAACTGGCTCACCAGCAATAAACCAGTAGGATTCTACAAATGTGGATCCTGTTCTATGTGTAAATTCGCCACTACAACTAAAACTGTAACCTTCAGCACCACTGACACACATACCATTGGGCAATATATAAACTGTAAATCTAAATTTGTGGTGTATGCTATCAACTGTGTCTGTAACCGGAAATACATTGGAAGCACGATAAGAGAGCTCAGAACAAGGATCAGGGAACATTTGAATTCCCTTCACGCTCAGGACACCAGATATCCACTGGCGCTACACTGGCAGGAAAAACACCAGTGGGACAACAAGGATGACATCACCTTCGTGGGCCTGGAAAAGATACCAATCAACGTAAGAGGTGGAGACAGGGAACTCCGACTACGGCAGAGAGAATCAAAGCTGATATGCAAATATCGAGCAGTTACCTCTGGACTGAACAGTGACCATGATTTCCATGTGTTTTTATAACAGTGTCTATATACTCATATAGACAGTCTGCATGCTGTACATGTCAAAACATTTTTGATTAATTTGCTTAGTGACCTCCTTGGCACTTCTGGAACCCATACTACCACATTCGGTACCCCTTCGTCATCATGAGGGCACCAACCCTGATGAATATTTTTGAATTCCCTTTTCACCCTATGTTTGTACTCTCGGACACAATAGTAAACTCTCGTGCCCCTCCTACATTACTTTCCCCCCACCAGACCTTCACTCATTTACTATAGCCGTCTTACCAACCAACTGCACGCCAGTGGGCCCTATGCCAATTACAGTCTAACACACTTGCCCAAATACACCCACATTCACTCCCACCCATCGCCCCTCATGGGCTGACACAGTCCCCTTAACTTTCCAGTCCCTTCTCAACTGGACTAATCCCCATTACGACGCAACCTGAACAGAATTATAGACTCAACATCGCCCATAATAACTCTACAGAACAGGCTATTCTAAGCCTCATGACGTCCACAAGCCCAAGAGCCAATCCGTGGGCGCCTTGCAACAAGCGAATCAGATCGCTTGTTGATGGCACCAACCACAGCGCTGTTCCCATAAACTTCAGGAAGAAGTGCTACACCATGGTAGCCGATCCACGACTCCACAAACACGCATTGCCGAACCCGGCCAAGGTAAGCGCCAGCACGGGACAATCGCCGCGCCACTATGGACCCTCCGGGACCGTTTCACCTTATTTTCACCATTTTGTTCAAACCGATAGCCCCCATTGCAAATGCATCCTTGCTCACAGGTTGCTGCCTGGCTGCAACGTTAAGCCAACTATATTAATTAGGTTGGTGACTCTAACATTGAGGAGTCGCTAACAGCCCCAGAATCACCTAGCCCCCAAACTTAATGCGCCAAACAACAACATGTATTACCAACACAACGTGCAGACAATACGATAAACACCCCGATCGAGCACATCGTCTTTCTATCCCCCCTTATTAACTAAAAGCTCCCTCCACACTAACCGGGCACTCGCTAACAGTGGGAATCCTAGTCATACTATCAGACTTAGAACCCTCTAAAACTTATTACAACTCTATTGAATAAAGCTATTTTAAGCCCCATGACACACATGAACCCTGCAGCCAATCCGTGGGCGCCTTGCAACAAGCGAATCAGATCGCTTGTTAATGGCACCAACCACAGCGCTGCTTCCATAACTTCAGGAAGGAGTGCAACTCCAATGTTGGCTGACCCACGACTCCACACACCAGCATTGCTGAACCCGGCAAAGGTAAGCGCCAACACGGGACAATCACCGCGCCACTATGGACGCCTCCGGGGCCATTTTTCCCTTTAATTTTGCCTTCTGTTCAAACATTAGCCCTCACTGTACATTCAGTACTGCTCACTAATTGCTGCTGGGCTGCAACGTTAATCCAAGTACTTAAATTATGTTGGCTGACACCAACATTGAGGAGTCGCTCACAGTCCTAGAATCACTTATGCGCCTTATAATAAGCACGTATTACCAACACACTATGCACGTAATACGACAAATATCTCTATAACTTAAGCTCCTTCCTTATTAACCGCGCACTCGCAAACAGTTACAAATCTAGTCACACTATCAGACCTGGCAACCTTCCAACACACAACAGGCCTTATCATCCCAATACCACCATGCTCGGACAACACGCCACTACTACAACAATGCCCATTTTTTAAGACTCCAGGTTACTATCACTAACTCCAACTATTTTCCCTTTCAGTACGGCTAATCAGCCCTCTGGCACCCACACTTGGGAGGACCAGTCCATTCCATCTGGAAACCCAACCATCAAACCCAATTGGGTAAGAATCTAACTCTTCCATCTCTGTGAAGCTATTTGGGAATTTTACCCAGCTCCTTACTTACCCAAACCTAACCTATTATCCTCTGTTGTGTTCTTTTCTCCCTTGGTACACTGTTTTCTCTTCGTTCTGCTAAACCAAAACTGTGAATTGGCACCTGATTTTCTTAAACTGTGAATTTGTCCTGTCCAACTAACTATATTTTACTGTCACTATCACCTGCAATCACTCAACATGGTAAATCACCTCTCCTGGGTGTCACACTATAATGTTTTGCCCTAATCACAATTGGCTTGTCTATGTTTCGTAATACTGCCTAAATTATGTATGCATAATGGATGTGAATGAAATATCCTTAATACTAATTGGCTTGGAATGTCACTACACTGGGTATACCGTATCACCACCTCACCAAAAACACAGCCTTGAAAAAGACTTAGGTTGAAACGCGCGTCGGCTGTGTAACATATCATCATGCTATGAATATTACATTTACATCCAATGATGTCTTTCATTGGTGCTGATTACAACAAGGAATAAACCTAAAAATCTCGTGTTTGACACACCAACAACCTGGACCATTTATTTATTTTTGTGCAAACTGCCTACGAACAAACACTGGACTATCAAATCCAACCAGCGCCTTTCGAGTCCAAAAGTTTGTCACTCCCCACAATTCTTCTAGACAGTAGGAACCTCGGAGTTGGTTCCTTGACAAACTATGACTCTGGCTGCAGGTCTAACTCAAATAACCGAATAAAGGGTGCGCAGGAGAGAGGGAGTCCCTCAACAAACTCCACTCTTCCAAAAAACACAAATCAGGGACCTGATCCCCCGCAGCACCCGAGCCAACATGGCCGACTATCTGGAATCAAGAAAAACTGATACGAAGAACCTCTTCGCACCAAAAGGATCTACAGTGCATGCGTTTCCCCCGACCCCAAGGGCGCCAGATAACCTAAGGCAACATTTTATAAAACTTGAGAGACTGTGTACCAAGGAAATAAATAAATTTTGGGAGAGATTCACCCTCCAAACTTACCTAGAACAAGAGAAAATCCCAAGAGGCCTTAGAATCATTATTTTTCCGGACTTCACTGACCCTGATGACGCAGATCTAGCTGCCAAATGGGAAGAAAACCTTATCATGGGCTCCAAAACAATGATGGAATTGCTCCTAGAACATGCGGATAGAGCACATGGGAGATTAGTTGTACAGATTGACAAACTCAAGGAGGTCATCGAGACCAACAACGCCCCTGCGGCTACTAAAGACAAAAACTACAAAACTATGTATGAAATTTTAAGAAATCACCAGGATGAAGTTAAAATCAGGAAATGCAGGAAATTCGCAAGGGATGAAAGAGATTATCAGGATAACAGAGTCTTTACCTTTCAACCTAAATTTGACAACATACAAGGAAACAATTCAAAAGATAGCTCTGCATCAAGCACCCCAGCCACATCTGACGCTGACAGTGAACCAGAAACAGAACAGGAATCAGAAGAAAATGAAGATTGTCATCAAGTGATAGAAATAGAACAAGGAGAAATAGATGGAGTAGCGACCCCCACCGAAAAGAAAAAGACAGAGTCACACCAAGATTGTCCAGACAACATGAGCTAAGCAGGAGCATTGGCTACAACTTCCTTGACGAAATTCAGCGATACAGGAAAGGAACCAGAGCACCACAGCAAAATCAGCTACAACAACAAAAAAAACAACAAACAAGTTCGTTTTTTAGGCCCTACCCGGGACAACATACCACCAAGATTAGAACCAAGAGAGGCAAGAGAGCGGGGACCAAGAAACGCGCAAGAAGAACAAGAAAGCGCTATCAGGCTAACAAGATCCAAAACACAGCTACAGCAACGAGCACCCAGGTAACACATTTAGTGACGAACCTCTCCAAGTATATCCTCTCTGAACATGATACAGAAATTCTAAACAAAGGACTTTCATTTGCACCAGCCAAAGACACCAACTTTGTGAATGCTCAAATTGATCTATTCAAATACGTCAGGAAATTAAAGCTCAAGAAATTTTTTGCCAAACAAATCAAATGGAAACAACCTAGAACTATAACAGTGCCTCTGAGCACTTTAGACATGGAACACCTAGAATGCACCCACCTCTTGATGAACCTTGACCAATCACCAAACAAAGAAAGACAGTCCATGTCACAGACTATACAGGATTTGAACATTGAGGAAAGCAACCTTAAAATACCGGAAATGAAGCAGAAATCCAAATTCACCCCAAATTTGCAAGGGGACAATGCAATTGACATTTTTAACCAGGCAGTTACAAGAGACCTCCAAGCAATGGAGGATCGTCTAAAATCAAATCCCTCGAGAAAAGTGGACAACATTACCAACAATGAACGACTCGCACTCAAAAAATTACAGGATAACCATCAAATTGTAATTAAGGAAGCAGATAAGGGCGGCAACGTAGTCATAATGGATAGAGCTGACTACATCAGAATGGCCACCACTCACCTCACCACCCCCGGCTGCTATGACACCCTGAACATGAACCCGACAAAGGAAATCACAACGGAAGCAAACAGGATGTTGGCCAAATGGCATAGACGTGGACTTCTGTCAGACGATGAATTGAAGTACCTACAACCCTCACATCCCAGGATGCCAACAATATACTTCTTGCCCAAGATACACAAGAAATTTGACCCCATACCGGAAGGACGACCCATTCTAAGCGGGATTGGTTGGATCACTGAACCTCTAAACAAATATATCAACAATGTCCTGGCACCTGAAGTACCCAAGATACCGACCTTCCTAAGGGACACAATGCATACCTTGTTGATCCTAAAAGAAATTGTATGGAGCAATGATTACACTCTCGTCACTCTGGACGTGAAAGCCCTGTACACATCCATTGACCATGGACTAGCTCTCAAGGCCATCGATTATGCCTTCACAAAAGCATCAGCTTCGTTCTGGTCACACCTGGAACTCACAAAAGAGCTCCTGGAATTTTCACTAACGAATACTATTTTCCTCTTTAACCAACAGTACTATAAACAAACGAAAGGCATAGCCATGGGGGCCACGTATGCACCCTCCATGGCTAACCTCTTTATGCACCACTATGAGCAAACACATGCCTTCACCAACCCAGACTTTAACAAACTGATCCACACTTGGATACGATTTATTGACGACATCCTGATGATTTGGTGTGGAACAAAAGAAGAACTCGTCTCATTTGAACTCTATTTGAACCAAAACAACTTTGGCATTCAACTAACAGGCTCCTCAAGCAAGGAAAACATTGACTTTTTGGACATCACCATCACACCATCAGGTACAAGTCTCACAACCACAACCTACAGGAAACCCACGGAGGTCAACTCTGTTCTACATGCCTCAAGCTGCCACAGGAAATCTGTAATCAACAATATCCCCAAGGGGGAATTCCTTCGAGCCAAAAGAAACTGTAGTGGCCTACCAGCATTTGGGAATGAATGCTCGACACTCAGCAAACGCTTCCTCGAGAGAGGCTATCCCGAGCAATCAATCCAATCAGCTATAACTATGGCCAACAATAGGGAACGCAGCACACTCCTGACCCCCAGAGGACACACCAACAAAGAACAAACCAAAGACAGCCAAATACGGTACATCACGCAATTCTGCAGTGACAGCCATCTAGTACAGAGAATCCTTAAGAAGCATTGGCATATCCTAACAATTGATGAAGACATTAGGGCATGGATCCCAGACAAACCGACTTTAACCTATACTAAAGCCAGAACATTAAAAAACATTCTCAGTCCGTCATTTATGTCACCCATTGCCAAAACTGACACCAACTGGCTCACCAGCAATAAACCAGTAGGATTCTACAAATGTGGATCCTGTTCTATGTGTAAATTCGCCACTACAACTAAAACTGTAACCTTCAGCACCACTGACACACATACCATTGGGCAATATATAAACTGTAAATCTAAATTTGTGGTGTATGCTATCAACTGTGTCTGTAACCGGAAATACATTGGAAGCACGATAAGAGAGCTCAGAACAAGGATCAGGGAACATTTGAATTCCCTTCACGCTCAGGACACCAGATATCCACTGGCGCTACACTGGCAGGAAAAACACCAGTGGGACAACAAGGATGACATCACCTTCGTGGGCCTGGAAAAGATACCAATCAACGTAAGAGGTGGAGACAGGGAACTCCGACTACGGCAGAGAGAATCAAAGCTGATATGCAAATATCGAGCAGTTACCTCTGGACTGAACAGTGACCATGATTTCCATGTGTTTTTATAACAGTGTCTATATACTCATATAGACAGTCTGCATGCTGTACATGTCAAAACATTTTTGATTAATTTGCTTAGTGACCTCCTTGGCACTTCTGGAACCCATACTACCACATTCGGTACCCCTTCGTCATCATGAGGGCACCAACCCTGATGAATATTTTTGAATTCCCTTTTCACCCTATGTTTGTACTCTCGGACACAATAGTAAACTCTCGTGCCCCTCCTACATTACTTTCCCCCCACCAGACCTTCACTCATTTACTATAGCCGTCTTACCAACCAACTGCACGCCAGTGGGCCCTATGCCAATTACAGTCTAACACACTTGCCCAAATACACCCACATTCACTCCCACCCATCGCCCCTCATGGGCTGACACAGTCCCCTTAACTTTCCAGTCCCTTCTCAACTGGACTAATCCCCATTACGACGCAACCTGAACAGAATTATAGACTCAACATCGCCCATAATAACTCTACAGAACAGGCTATTCTAAGCCTCATGTCGTCCACAAGCCCAAGAGCCAATCCGTGGGCGCCTTGCAACAAGCGAATCAGATCGCTTGTTGATGGCACCAACCACAGCGCTGTTCCCATAAACTTCAGGAAGAAGTGCTACACCATGGTAGCCGATCCACGACTCCACAAACACGCATTGCCGAACCCGGCCAAGGTAAGCGCCAGCACGGGACAATCGCCGCGCCACTATGGACGCCTCCGGGACCGTTTCACCTTATTTTCACCATTTTGTTTAAACCGATAGCCCCCATTGCAAATGCATCCTTGCTCACAGGTTGCTGCCTGGCTGCAACGTTAAGCCAACTATATTAATTAGGTTGGTGACTCTAACATTGAGGAGTCGCTAACAGCCCCAGAATCACCTAGCCCCCAAACTTAATGCGCCAAACAACAACATGTATTACCAACACAACGTGCAGACAATACGATAAACACCCCGATCGAGCCCATCGTCTTTCTATCCCCCCTTATTAACTAAAAGCTCCCTCCACACTAACCGGGCACTCGCTAACAGTGGGAATCCTAGTCATACTATCAGACTTAGAACCCTCTAAAACTTATTACAACTCTATTGAATAAAGCTATTTTAAGCCCCATGACACACATGAACCCTGCAGCCAATCCGTGGGCGCCTTGCAACAAGCGAATCAGATCGCTTGTTAATGGCACCAACCACAGCGCTGCTTCCATAACTTCAGGAAGGAGTGCAACTCCAATGTTGGCTGACCCACGACTCCACACACCAGCATTGCTGAACCCGGCAAAGGTAAGCGCCAACACGGGACAATCACCGCGCCACTATGGACGCCTCCGGGGCCATTTTTCCCTTTAATTTTGCCTTCTGTTCAAACATTAGCCCTCACTGTACATTCAGTACTGCTCACTAATTGCTGCTGGGCTGCAACGTTAATCCAAGTACTTAAATTATGTTGGCTGACACCAACATTGAGGAGTCGCTCACAGTCCTAGAATCACTTATGCGCCTTATAATAAGCACGTATTACCAACACACTATGCACGTAATACGACAAATATCTCTATAACTTAAGCTCCTTCCTTATTAACCGCGCACTCGCAAACAGTTACAATTCTAGTCACACTATCAGACCTGGCAACCTTCCAACACACAACAGGCCTTATCATCCCAATACCACCATGCTCGGACAACACGCCACTACTACAACAATGCCCATTTTTTAAGACTCCAGGTTACTATCACTAACTCCAACTATTTTCCCTTTCAGTACGGCTAATCAGCCCTCTGGCACCCACACTTGGGAGGACCAGTCCATTCCATCTGGAAACCCAACCATCAAACCCAATTGGGTAAGAATCTAACTCTTCCATCTCTGTGAAGCTATTTGGGAATTCTACCCAGCTCCTTACTTACCCAAACCTAACCTATTATCCTCTGTTGTGTTCTTTTCTCCCTTGGTACACTGTTTTCTCTTCGTTCTGCTAAACCAAAACTGTGAATTGGCACCTGATTTTCTTAAACTGTGAATTTGTCCTGTCCAACTAACTATATTTTACTGTCACTATCACCTGCAATCACTCAACATGGTAAATCACCTCTCCTGGGTGTCACACTATAATGTTTTGCCCTAATCACAATTGGCTTGTCTATGTTTCGTAATACTGCCTAAATTATGTATGCATAATGGATGTGAATGAAATATCCTTAATACTAATTGGCTTGGAATGTCACTACACTGGGTATACCGTATCACCACCTCACCAAAAACACAGCCTTGAAAAAGACTTAGGTTGAAACGCGCGTCGGCTGTGTAACATATCATCATGCTATGAATATTACATTTACATCCAATGATGTCTTTCATTGGTGCTGATTACAACAAGGAATAAACCTAAAAATCTCGTGTTTGACACACCAACAACCTGGACCATTTATTTATTTTTGTGCAAACTGCCTACGAACAAACACTGGACTATCAAATCCAACCAGCGCCTTTCGAGTCCAAAAGTTTGTCACTCCCCACAATTCTTCTAGACAGTAGGAACCTCGGAGTTGGTTCCTTGACAAACTATGACTCTGGCTGCAGGTCTAACTCAAATAACAACCGAATAAAGGGTGCGCAGGAGAGAGGGAGTCCCGCAACAAACTCCACTCTTCCAAAAAACAGATGCGAGAAGTTAAGAATGAACTAAGAGTGGTGCAAGGATTGTTGTATTCAGATGGGCGAGTGATTGTGTCTCATGTCCTTAGAGACAGACTGACTGGCGCGGTGCATAGGGGACATAATGGTGTCTCACGAACAAGGCCTTGTTGAGAGTGGGTTATTGGTGTCCAAAATGTAATGGGTCAGTCGAGTGAAGATTAAAGGAGTGTATAGAGTGTGCAAAGTCCTGAAAAGGGGAGAAAGCAAGGGCTTGACTGATGGTGAGCAGGAAGACTCTGAGTAGCGTGTGTGTGAGTAGAGTTGTCCACTGATGTCTTTGGGCCTGTTGCTATGGGAAATGGGCAACAGAGGTTTGTAGCAGTGATTTGTTGTCTCGTTGGATTGAAATAAAATGTTTGCGGGTATAAACTCAATGGGTTCCTAGAGGAAGTATTTAGGAGGGAAGGCTACCAGAGGAGCATTTTGGACCTCAATTCATGGTGACAGTGATGGAGAATTGCCTAGAGCATCAGGGGAATAGGCACAGGAGGATTGCCAAATACCATCTGGAGACCTATTGTTTGTTGGAATGACTGAACAGATGTTATGTTATGGTAAAGGTATCTTGGCGCTAGAGAGTGAGGAAGCCAGAGCAGGAGCTCCACCTAAAACAGCAACATCTTAACGGCCTTCCTGAAAGCCAAGTGGTTGCGATTTATTTTGGTAGGTATCAGAAGTTTATTCTAGAGCAGAGCTCTGGAAAACGTGCAGCCTCTAGTCCGCACAAGGCAGACATGCATAGACGATCAGCAGAGGCAGCATGTAGGGCAATAGCGAATAAACTTAGCTCTAAGAAATTCTGCCCCCTGATCATGTAGTGCCCGATGAACCAAAGTGCTTTAAAATCAATGTGTTGCACCATTGGGAGCCAATGGAGAGATCGAAGAACAGGGGAAATGTGATCTCCATAGGGCGTGCCAGTGATCACACTGGCTGCAAGATTCTGAAGGCGCTGGAGCCGCTGTATCAACTCTTTAGGCTGTGCCAAATAAAGGGAGTTACAGTAATTCAACCGAGATAATACCATGGCTGCTACCACCGCAGGGCAGAAAGAGACAGGAATCATGGCCAGCATTTTCTTAAGCAGTTTGAGATGAAAGTGCCCTGACTGGCAGACAGCCGTCACTGGATTATCCATGGACAAGGTAGCGGATAGCACCACACCCAGGTTTTTCCCTTTCGCTACTGGTCTTGGGAGAGGGGCAAGAGAAACAGGCAAAAGGAAGACATCTAAAGTGAGGGATCGGGTTGGGGTTACCCAATCACCATGACCTCTGTCTTGTCAGCGTTCAATTTAAGCCAGTTGCGGTTCATCCATACCCCCTCGGCCTCCAGACACTCTTGAAGGTAGGACGACACCTTAGTCCAATGAAGATCTAAATGAATCAGGATCTGGTTGTCGTCAGCATAGGAATAGGATCTGACGCCGAAGAAGCAGATAAGAACCACAAGGGTTCAGATGTAAATATTACATAAAATCCGGGACAAGGAAGAGCCCTGTGGCACCCCACAAGTGGAGCAGAAAGAAACAGAGCCATGGCAAGGGTTTGGGTGTGGTCGGGCAGGAACGATGTAAACCAGGCCAGTACTTGCCGAGATATACCCATCTGGGCAAGACGGGACAACAGAATGTGGTGGTCGACAGTGTTGAATGCCGCTGACAGATCTAATACAATCAGGGCACCCACTAGCCTGGTCATGTCATCCTGAACGGAAACCAAAACACTCTCTGTGCCCCTGCCAGGCCTGAAACCAGATTGAACAGGGTCCAACAGATGCAAAGATTCATAAAATACAGGAAGAAAATGGGACACCAAGGATTCAAGATGTTTTGTGAGAAAGGGCAGAAGAGAAATAGGATGAAAGTTGGACAGAACGGAAGGGTCCAGTGAAGATTTTTTCAAAAAGGGAATGACCCTAGCAGCTTTTAATTCTGGCGTGACCAGTCCGGATTGGCAGGAATCTGTCATGGCGGCTGTGATCACCGGAGGAAGGTCAGATGAGAGCATTTTCATGATATAAAGGGGGATACCGTCTGAAGGGGAACAGGACTTAACCTTGAGAATAGCGGCACAAACCATCTCCTCAGAGAACCTATGGAAGGATGACCAACTGCTAGAGCTAGCAGGGACATACAATTCAGGTGTATTGTTATCGCTAGTAGAGGAAGAATTAGGTAGTGTAGATATATTTGCCCTACTAATATCAATCTTAGCAACAAATAGATGGACCGGGCGTCACAGAGTTCCTGATGTTCCATGATGGTAGAAGTGATACTGGCAGTGGGAGAGATTTGACAGCCGCAAAGAGGGCTTTAGGTTGGCTTATTATTAGTGAGATACACTGTTTTGGCGGTTTTAGTAGCCCTAGAGTATGCTAGTGAGCAGATCTTATATTGGTCTTTAAGAATGGGATCATAGGCCTTGCGCCATTTGCGCTCTGCCTATCTCAATCTAAGCCATGCAGCTCTTAAGGAGTCGGTGAACCAAGGTTCGGAAGGCGTTCTACGGGGCTGAATAAGAGTTGAGGGAGAGAGGGACAGTGGGGGCTGTATTACATCTAGCAGTAACAGAAGCCGCCATGCCTTGAATGTCGGCCGTACGCCATGATCGTTACCAGATTTTTCTCGCTGGAATTTTGGTCATAGGCTTTGGTATGTGAAGCATACAGGATATAGTACCGGTTCTACTGACTGGAAAGTCAATGTATTTTTTGTAGCTAAAATTAAGTCTAGAGTATTGCCCTACTTGTGCGTGGGTCCTAGTACATTGGTTGGTGTCACCCTAAATCAGACAGATAATTAAAAACAGAATTCAGAGTCGTGGGCCTAGGGAGATAACATTTTAAATTAAAGTCTCAGAGTATTATCAGATTCGAATGTTGTAGGAAAAGGTCTGCTAAAAGATCAGTAAAACGCTCCAGAAAATGTCCAAAGGAACCAGGGGACGGTACAAAATGAAAGGTGAGAGCAGGGGAAATTACCCATCTAAAGAGTATAGCCTCCATGACAAGACTATGGGTAAAATTGAGCTGGGTAACAGTAAGTTCAGATTTAAAAATAACTGCAACACCTCCACCGTGATGGGGTGGTTGGCGGTCAGCATGGATAATGTGAAAATTAGGGGGGGATAGCCTGAACCAAGGCAGGGGCAGAGTCTGCCTGTAGCCAGGTCTCTGTGAGGTATACCATAGCCGGATTGCATCTAGATAAGACAGTGAATTTCATCAGCATTTGCTGGAAGTGACCGGGTATTAAGAAGTCGCAATGAGGGAGATCGATTATTTTTAAAATTAGTCAACCCTACCTGCAATGGGACTGGTCTGTCCACCGTGATAGGGAGATTCCAGCCTAATGGGAATATAGTGCAAGCGGAGGCGTATACCTGAAGGCATTCCCTAGAATAGCGGATATTACCATCCACTCTGTCCTTAGCACGGATGGGCACAGACGGGCTCGCCTTAAGCTGCGCGGCCGGGGTCCAAGGCACATAAATGCTGAATCGGAGAGGGAAGCGAACCGTAGCCCGCCCCTCTACAGAAGAAGAAAGAGGACTAGCCGTCAGAACGGCATCCGATATGTCCACAGTAAGCACACCTAATTACAAGTCATGCACAGTGCTAAATGCAGAGTTTAAAAGTTATGCGGCAACCTGAATAGCTAAAATCAGACAGTCTGCTAATAAAATATTCCAACAGTTCAATAAAACGGAGAGTGGCTTTATAATGGCTAGCTCTCACCGAGAAGCCTCACCTCTCTCCTGTATTATGTATTATGGATTTGGTATGCATGGTTGGAGGATGTGGTCCAGGAAGACAAGCAGTGGTGTAACGGGTGTGTTTTGTAAATCCCCTCATGCAGTGATTGGCGCAATACCATTTGAATTGGTGAGAGGAAGGAAGGGGCATACTTGTGTGTGTCCACCATAAATGGAACGAAAAGTGTGTGGAGAAGCTATACTGAAAAGAGAAAGGAGAAAACAAAGTTTGAAAGAGACGAGAAGAGTGTTGAGAAGCTTGTGGTGAAGTAGGAGATGGGGCGAGGCTGTGATCAGGAGGAAAGGAGATACTCTGCTTAGTGAACCAGTGAGGATGGAACATGTCCTCAAAGGGTCCGTAGGTACTGAAGGAGTACGGTGTGAATATGAGCAGAGTTGTGAAAGTGGGATCACCTGTGATCAGGAGGAAAGGATATCCTCTGCTTTGCGAGCCAGTAAGGATGGAATATGTCCTCAATGGGGGTATAGGTATTGAAGTAGGACGGTGTGGAATAGGAGCAGAGTTGTGAAAGTGACACAACCTTCCAATAGGTGGTTGTGGGGGCAGGCAGAAAGGTGTGTTGTAGTGCTTCTGAACTTATGATGATGGTGTGCATGTGAAGTAGTCACGGAATGCTATGCAAGTGCGTCTCGGTTAAGGAGCTGCCTGGAAGATCTCGGCATATGGATGGCTGCTAACTGGCTGAAGCTCAACGGATCCAAGACGGAGGTCCTGGTGGTTGGTACCTCCTGTCCCCTCTCCTTCTGGACCCCAGAGTTCTGGCCTATTTCTGTAGGCACCTGCCCTTCACCAGCGGCAACAGTAAAAAATCTGGGTGTGATATTGTCATCTTTTCTATCCATGGCACCCCAGGTGGGGGCCGTATGCAAGTCTGGTCACTTCAAATTGTGTACACTGTGCAAAGTGCTCCCCTTTGTGCCAACAGAATACCACACACCAGTGGTAGCTGCTTTAGTGATGAGCACCTCGGACTTTTGCAACTCCCTCTACTTGGGTCAGTCAGGCTACCTTATCAACTGCCTCCAGCTGCTGCAAAATGCAGCTGTCCGGGCGGTCACTCGCCCTCCTTTTGGAGCTCACATTACCCCGCTCCTCAGGCAACTGCACTGGCTGCCCATTGAGAAGCGCATCCTTTTTAAGTCAATGTGCATCGTGTAGCGTTCTTTTTATAAGCAGGGCGCTGAATATATCCAATCGAAATGTGCCTGCTATGTGCCGTTCCATCCTTTGCGCTCCCAGTCTGCTCTTCTGATTATCATTCCTCGAGTCAGACTCTCTCGTGTTGGCGGCCGGGCTTTCTCTGTCATTGCCACAAAAACATGGAACAGTCTCCCACTGCCTCTTCGAATGGTTGACAACCATCTGTCTTTTCGTTGTGCCCTTAAGACCTATCTGTATTAGGCTCCTCTGTACTCTGTATGTCTCTGTATCACTCAGCGTCAAGATACCTCCGGGTGTATGGGCGCTTTAGAAATGTATAGAACCAAACATAACATGACTTAAAAATAAGGTACTCTAGCGACAACCGTTAAAAGAGGAGTGGAAGAGGATGGAGGGAAAGGCACAGACAGGTATAAGGGCATTTTATTTGCATCATACTCCTTTATGAGCAATACAAGAATTCATTAACATCTTACCTTCTTTTTGTGGTCCTCACTTCAGAACCCACTGCTCATAACAATCCAAACAAGCCCAAATGCGGATCGGTCCAAAGCTCGCCTTAAACCTCACTTACTTCCGTCCTTCCTACCCGACCCCACCACTGTCTTCAGAGACAATGAATGTAAGTTTATATATTTATATACCACTCCTCTTTAGTTTGAAGCACTTGCCCCCTTAATGTTGTGGTTAGGAAAGATTTTCTATTTGCACCATACCCTCCATAGATTTCTATTTGATCCCCTTTTTGTTTTTTTTTAACCCTGTCCTGATTTTCGGGAGGTCAGTAAAGCCTTTTGCTTTACTTCCCTTCATTTCTTGGTGCACTATTTTATATTAGTGCATACACACACATGGTGCTGCGCAGTGGAAATCTGCTTGCCATCTTTCTTTTCTCTGGTTGTAACCTATGGTCTTGATTAACCAAATTTAGTGGTTTAGTGGTTTTGCTCTCTGCATGTTATATTTTTTGTTTTTCGACACATCACTAATGGTTTTACATTGTTTTTTTTTCATTTCAACCTTTTCTCTGCACAAGAGGTAACTGTTTCCTACAGGCTCCTTCTATAGAGGGATGTGTTTATTTTCATCTCTGTCCACACAGATTTGTGAGCCCAATGTCTTGTGGGATTTGTAGTTGCATGCCCAAAGAGTCACGGGATTCACATTATTTAGTGGTATTCAGATTGCGATTCCAAGATTCTTAGTGGGATTATGTTTTTCTTCTTTTCCTTTTATTATTTTTTCTGTACCTCAGGGGTCATGACTTCTACTGGTCCTGAGGAAGGCGGGACTGCCTACTCCGCCGAAACGTAGATTACTTGTACTTTTTGATTTACAGATGCACGAGTACGACACCCTCAAGATCTACCCTGGTGTCACACGTGGACCCCGAGTTTAGTCAGTAAATTGGAAATGCCCCCAGCTGAACTGAGAATTTATAATTCAGCTGTATATGGTTTCAACCTTCAAGAGGGGTCCAATTATTTCCAATTCTCACATCGTGTTGATCTGTTTGATGTTTGAAATTCTTTTCAAATGTTTCTGAATAATTGCATTTTGATTTGTATGAAAGACTGTGTACATTAACATGGATACCTTTTTGCTCTATTTGTATATATTGTGCTTGCTTTGGAGTTTCGTTTTAGCCAATTGTGCTTGGTAATTTATAGACCTTGCTTGTGAGCAATAACAAAATAATAAAAAAGATATTTTTGTAAAATTCTTAAACAGAATTGTGAAATGGTGAATTTGAAAGACCTTAAAAGATCCCAACGAAGACTTAGGTGGACACGTTAATAATAAATACATACCTAGGAGCTGTTTCAGATATTTTGAGCCATACCCTTGGCATTGAAGAGATTACTATAAATTTAATGTATATGTATGTTTAGTGAACCTGGCAGGACACTGTTTCGTTTTTTCTTTAACTTCCCTTGCCTGCCTTTCTCACTCTTATGTTGAAAACGACTAGTCGCTAAGACTGAGACTGTCTCTCTTTATGAATTCTAGTATTGTTACAATTGCACTCATCACCTTGCAGTGAAGTGCAGTTAGGATACTTTGTATCCTTAAATCTTTTTCTTATGGCTTTTTGGTTGCTTTGACAATGTGCTTTAGACAACCTGGCGGAAGCTGTGATTTTATTTTAACCGTTTGTGTTATTTTACTTGTGCACTTTTGCAATTACTGCAAATTAACAGTAAAACCTTAAGGCTGGCTCACATAAATGCTGCCCTACTTGGATTTGCAAGGAACCTGTGTGTTCTAACACTGGAACCCATGCTTTCTATTACTGTGCAAAATCAATTTCAGTTGACACATACAGAGCAAAGGTTTTGGGCCACCTCGCTGCTCGCCCGATCCAACTTGAGGAAAATCAATGTCACAGGATGCCCTGATTTACTCTATGCATCTTGAATCTGATTTTGGCCATGTGACAGATGTAATGAACCTCAGACCTCTACAGTTTTGGGCATGACTGTACAGAAACAGTATCAACAACTGTACTCACAGTATCGATCAAGAACGGTTGAACTCGGAAGTTGGCATATGTAGCCCCTGGGTGAGCTATGGTAAAAAAAACAATACAAAAAAATGTGCTAACCTGGGCTTCTCTCAGGCATTCTCAGACCCTAGTGCTGATACAAACGCAATGGCATTTATCGACCAAAAGAAGGAAGAACGTGAAAGAGCCAAGCCAGGAAAACGCTCAGTGGTGGTTGGGTCTTTTTTTGAAGGTTGTTTAAGGGGGGGGGTTGCTAAACCTAGTCAGTGGGCTGTCCTGTTTAATCTCAGGACTGCCTCCCACTGGCTACTGTGACAACAAATCAGAATAACGACCATTGTCCTGTAATTCCTGTAACCTGAACTTGTGATGCCACATCTTTTGAGGATTTCATTCATTTTTTATTTTTTGTCTATTTATTAAACTCCTTGGGAGGAGATCTTTAACTCTGGTTCTGAGGGGTTCTGGAGTTATCCAGATTAGTGTTGCTGTAAAGCATTTACTCTTTTTTCCTATGAGGCCTAATGCTCTTGCTCCTTTACACAATGCACACTGGCTTAAGGAAGCAATGCAATGCCACATACCATTGCAATTTTTGGTCCATATCTATTTCAATACTTGTGTGGATTTTTGTGTATTCGTATTGTTGTGAGGTTTTATATTTCTTTTGTTGATTAATGGGGTCTAATGTATCAGTGTGTCTTTATTTTGCTTTTATGATTTCTTTTCTTAAAAACTTTTGAAAGGAATAGAACTTCGATTGGATATGTCTAAGGTAAAATAGGCAGTCGATCATAATTTTTCTCAGAAAAAGGTTGCATCAGAATACCCGAACCAAATGAGGGACACATTCTCTATCACTTTTGCAGGCTCCTCGAGCGTAAATAGTGTTTGTCCACAAAGAAGGCATTTATTAGAGGGCAGATTACTGAAATGTATAGAAACGTTTGGAAAAACAGGAAACCAAATGTGGACGCTGAGAAACGAAATATTAAGAATCGAGAGCTTTCCTTTAAACACAGATCCCAGGGCATTGAGGAACTGTCCATCAATAGAGATTTAAATACTGCTCAAACACAGTATAAAGGGATTGTTAAGAATGGAACAGTGAAAAACCATCAGAGGAAAAAGATTGCGGCCACGTGTGAATTCTGATAAAAACCTACGCCCATATTAGCATAGAAAAGAAGACACGCCTCATTAAGTATTAACCCGACCTCTGGAGAACAGCTGGAATCCGAACAGCGCATGGAAAGACGCCATCACTTCTGACTAGCCATATATCAGGAAGATCTTGCCCCCTGTATTTCTACAGAAGATGGATCTTTCCAAAATCCATGTGCCCCAAAAGAGGGATATGGAGGAAGAAATACGTTTGGAGGAAATAGTAGTGATAATTAAAAGTTCCAAGTGTCAAGGCAGCAGGCCAAGATGGTCTCACCTGTGCATTATATAGAGCCTTAGCCTTAGCCAAGATCACGGCACGTGAAGTCTGTGGGGTATTTGTGTGAGTGTAGATAGCCCTCTTGCCAATGCAATGTAGAATGTGTCCCTCGGCCTGCGGAGGCTCCCTCCTGGTCATCATGGCGAGGAGCTGTCTGCGGTGCACGGGGTGAGGTGGTACTGTGTACCCTTGTTCTTCTGCAGTAAACAGTGTGCTTTGCGGGTGCAGTGGATTTAGTTTTTTGCAGTGGCTGTGGGTGAGTGTCGCTAGCGGGTTCTGTGAGTGTGTCGTCTACGCTGCCCTGCCCTCTGATACCGACTCCTTCAAGAGCACCTGCTTTCTTCACAATGCTGCCAACCTCTCTGTCGCTACTCCCCACTGCTTCTAAGGAGGTCCATTTTGGGATGTGCTGTCTCCCTGTTGTTGTTCCTGTGTTTGCTCCTCACTGCATCCTAACCCATGACTGACTAACAAGTGTCCGCGCACACCACTGAGACAAATCTCCGACTATTATCCACTCTGCTGCCATGATTATGGTCTCTTGTAATGTACTCTTGATATTTGAGACCTGGCTCCAGCAGAGATCGGTGCTGGCTCATTCTGGCCCCTCGTCACAGTTGTTGTGAGTCTGTGCTACATCCATGACTCCGGAGTAGAGATTATCCGAGCAGGAAGTCGATTTCCTCATCTGAAATGAAGAAGTACGCAGTAATTCATTTAGATCTGTGCGTTGGTGCCAACTTTATTTAAAGTGTGCGGTGTGTTACCATGTCCCAGATCTGGTACACTCGGTCAAATAACCTCTCGACACAACATCATACCTCCAAGGAAGGGCCCACGCTCACTGCACGCGGCATGTGACATTTTCTGGAAGGCTACTCTTCCTTATTTGAGGAGCGGACCTCCCTGCCCTGCCATCATATCCCCTTACTAAGGGCCACCTGTCGGCGGCGGGATGCATCTTGTGTTGTGCAGAGCAGCAACACGAGAGAAAGGACCTACAGTGAAACCTGACTGGATTTCCTTGTGTAATTGCACCACGAAGCTTTGCATTGTTGGACCATAGTGTGTAACAATGTTTTTATCAGCCGCAGGGGGGAGCGACATGGAGAAATCCAGAGGCAGTTTTCTCTAGTAGGGGAAGCTCAGTTGAGAGGGCCCCCAATTCCTGACCACCCCCACTTGTACACTGGTGTCTTCAGCAATCAAATATAGGGGGAGCACAGAGGGAGCCACAGACAAAAGTAGGGGGGCTGCCTCTAAATGTGTATGCTTTTCCCAAATTGACGAGGGCAAAGTAGTCCAAAGTAGCCCTTGGGAGGCATTTATACAGCAAGAAATTCTGTTGTATGTATGTATATCTTTACCCCTGACTCGCTCAATACAAATACCCCCTCCCAGCAGCAGACCCTGCTGGGGGAAGGGGAGGGAGCCCTTAACAACTGCTTCTTTCTTCTGGCAGAGCATTTAAAGCGGGAGCGATTTACCAGTGATGGCCCATTTAAGAGACCATTCTTTTGGACAAGACGTTTTCCTAGAGTTTCTGTTTTAAGAAATGCAAAGGGCCTTTTTTATTCTAAAAGCACACCCACAGAGCACCAGTTAAGTACACTCCTGGTGTCATGCCTTCATGAGCAATTTGTTCAGATGTTGCCTGTTGTCATTGGCTGATAATGGACACCATTTTGTGCACTTTGAAATGATAGTGCCCCTATCGTGTTTCGATCGCATCTGCTGTGGGTGGCCTTGAGCAAGTGTGCCATTAATACCCACGTCCTTTTTGTGCATCTCGCGTCCGGCTGCGGGTGCTTTACTGGAAGGTCTGTGCAGATCGCAATTGGGCTGTGGGTTCCTTTCTCAGCAGCGTCTTTGTGTGGACACGTTATAGTGCAAATGTAGCAAGAGTACTGAGAATATCCAGATGGGCATATGAACTAGAGGAGCACAAGGCGTGTCAGTGTGTGTGCTATAACAGCGGTCAACCAGCCACAAGACGAAATCATTTAAATCAGCGTCTTATGCGGAGATGGAGCCACTCTGATGTCTCGGGCCAGAAGAAAGAAACAGGCTGAGCAAAGGTCCTGCAACTGCGCGAGTGACGGCTGGGGAAAGGGGGACAGCAGATTAGATCACAGAGCCCCCTGCTTCCCTCCGCAAAGCTGGGGGCTCGGCCGGGAAACCCTTGTCTAAGGCGAGCTACCCGCCAAGACCCCAGTTTGAATTTCAACAATCGGCGGCCGGGCTAGCCCGATTGTTGAAATTCAAATTGGGGTCTTTTTTTTCTCACTGTGTCCTCAATCTCTTAGCCGGGGCAGGGGGCAGGGCTTGCCTTTTCACCTAGCTGCGTATACATGCATGCACACGCATGCAGTAGCAATGACAAGTCCTGGACCCTGACTGCTGACCCTCACCCTGTGCCGCTGTCCTGTGTGCACCTTCATCGTGCGTTCTTCACTGAATTTGCTGTGCCCGTAGCCAACCCCGAGGGCAGCATTGCGGCTCTGTGTATTGCATTCCTATGTGTGTTCCGTGCAGTCAAGCTCTTGTAGAAAGTGCTCTAAGGTTTCCCATGGCCATGCGTCAGAAAGCTATCCAGTCCGCTTTTTGCTTGGAATTCTTATACTTGAGGAAAACTACAACTTCCAGAATCCAAAGGGAAAAACAGGACTGGGTGATTTCACGCATGCCCACAGGAAACTTGACAGCTCTGATAGTTTACTTGCAAAATACGGTATAGGACAATGACCTTTTTAAAAAAAGCCGCTGCAATGCGCACGAGTGCACCCAGCCTGACAGGAACGCCAGGACCCAGAAGCGGCCATGTGGGAGAACAGGTAAGTTCATGTGTGTGTTTGTGTGTTTAATGGTGGGGGGTAGTCTTGGGTGGGTAGGGAGGTGGCAGGGGCTGAGGGAGGAGGGTTTGTGGGGCGAAATCCTCAGATTTTTAGCAAATGGGGCAAAAGAGGGTGGGGTTGGAGGGTGTGATTCGAAGAAATGTTTTTTTTTCTATTTTTGTAGGCCACCCAAAATCGGAAGAAAAAATCGTTGTTTTGCTTAGGCGCCCTACAAAAATGGAAAAAAGGCCATAGAACCCAAAATACACATCTTATAGGCATTCAAACATAAAATGTTTAAACATGTTCAGCCAAAATTATGTCGCTTTAGATTTAGTATGCATATGCTGACTGGCAAGCTAGAAGGTTCCAAAATGCAAAATAATGCAATCCTGAAAAATCGTTTATTAACACCACTGCTATTCTTAAAATACTTGAAAATCACACAAAAAAGGAGTGCTCATGTCATGTGGATACAGATCACCTTTGTGAGAAACTCCCAGCTTGCTGTTAGTGTCTATAACAGACATGACAACTTTAAAAGGGGGCTTTCTCTTCTTTTGTTTATGTTTGCGCATTTGACACTGATGGGACCCCTTTTGGACAGGTACAAATCTGTGAGGGATGTTTCATATGTGAGGGTTCCATCTGTGCTAAATGCCTAAACATATGCAAAAAGAAGCCAGCACTCAGATTGGGACTGGGAACAAAGGAGTAATTGCGCTGCAGGCAGCTCTTTAATGACGTGCAATAATTGCAGGTCGTTAAGGGCTGCCAGCAGCCCTTTCCAGGACGCTCTGTAGCTGTGTGTAATGGATTTGCTGCTTTGTCAACAAAACCAATTACACGCCCACTTTTGATCAAACAAGCGTCCAAAAATCTCAACAAGCAACCTCAGCATATTATAAGCGACTTTGGGGTGAAAACAAGCCCAAAGTCAGTTATAATAAGCTTTCTTGGCAACACTGCAGCCAGCACAGCAGAGAGAGTAGCCCAAGTTGGAGGGCAGGGGGTGGGGGCACAAGGAAGGGCACAGGATTTCCGAGGAGCGGCCTGTACCCCATGGCCTCACCCTAGCGATTCCACTGACCTTGTGCCAGCATGTTTTTGTGCAGACCACTGATATCTCCAGCCTTGCCTCAAAGAACAGAAACTTGCCAGTGTTTTTCTGTTCATTTCAAAAACTCAAAACCAGAAGAAGAGAAACCTGAATATTTGTCATTCTGCTAGAAAGCCCTGCCACAACAGGAGAAAGAGCCACTGCAGCCGACTGACACTGGAGATGGCAGCACCGTGCCAAGATCGGGAGAGAGAGAGCACGACCCAGGGAAACTGCCCTGGATATGGCCCTTCGTCTCTGCAGGGACGGGAAACTGGGCACACTGAAACCGCCACTGTGGTATAGTATGGCATGGTATGGTATTGTTTATTTATAAAGCACCTACACACAGGAAAGTGTTTCAAAGCGATCAAGGAAGGTGGGAACAAGGGGAAAAAAAAACAGTCGCTCAGAGCCCTTGAAATGCTGAGATGATAATAGTCTGCACAGGCAGAGTAAGTGCGTAAAAATACATTAAACAGTTTGAGATACAGCAAATAGGCCTGACGGCGATTCTGCAGTTTTACCAGTGCATTTAAGGGGTGAAGACAAGGGAGAACAGACAGACGATCTTCAGGCATGGTGCGTACGAATTGTGCAAGTGCACAGTCACAGGGAGGGGGGGTCAAGTGCACCCGGTCAGTGGAGTCTGGGCTAAGTGCAGAGAGAGCCACTCTCTTGGGTTATTTCTCAAATGCTGTGGGTGTGGGTGTGGGTGGGGTGTGGGACCCTGAGGCAAGTGTGAAAGAGGACTGGCAGAGTTGCCAGGGACCTGTGAAACTCTGAGGTATACCAGGCAGCCAGTCAACAAGCTGTAAGGAAAGGGGGGAGAGAGAAGAAGAGCAGAGAACTAGGGTAGCAGGGTAGAGGGAGAGAGAAGGAAGAGGAGAAGAGAAATGTCTTGAGGAGTTTCCGGCACTTAAGAAGATCAGGCTCAAGCCGGAGGGCAGCAGGGAGGCTGTTGCAGAGGGAGTCACCTGCTGAAGATAAGGATATCCCTCCAAATCTGTGCTTGGAGAACCGGCTCACTCGCAGAAGGTTGGATGTAGATGAGCGGAGGGATTGTGAGGGACAGTATTATTTAGGTAGGCAGCGTTGCAGGTAGGTAGGTCCCAGGCCCCAAAAATCCTTGTGAACAATGCAGAGGGTCTTCAACTTGATCCTTGCAGCCACAGGGAGCCAGTGAAGGGATTTCAGCGGCAGAGAGATGCAGTCCCTGGGCTTGAGGCCAAGGATAAGTCTTGCGGTTCTGTTCTGGATGAGTTGCAGAGGGCACAGGGCAGAAGAAGGGAGGTTGAGAAAGAGGCTGTTGCAGTAGTCCAGTCTGGAGAGAACAAGGGCTCTGGAGACAGTGAGCCGCTGGGAGAAAATGAGAAAAGGTAGAGTACCTGTGAGGAGGTGAAGCTGATAGACTTTTTAGAAATGTCCAAGATGTGAGAGGAGAAGGAGAGAGCGGAGTCAAAGATGACCCCAAGGTTTCTTGACTCGCAGTTGGGTGCAGGCACAGGGCCAAGGGAGGCCGGCCAGAGTGAAAGTGGGAAAGCAGAAGCAGGGGTCCCAATGAAAACGATCTCAGTTTTACAGGCCTTGAGGCAGAGGTCGTTTGCAGCACACCATGGCTGAATTGCTGACAGACAGTCACATATGAGCAAAGAGGAGGACGCGGCTGAGGGTAGCCTGAAAGAAAGTTGTGTGTCATTCGTGTAACACTGGAAGTTAGAGGTGAAAGTGGCAATCACACATGCCCGAGCAGCCATATAGACGTCCGAGACCCAGGGGGATAGGTTAGATCCCTGGGGAACGCCATAGGTTGAGAGAGCGATAGTAGAGGCAAAGGCTCCAAGTTCCACCTGGGATGAGTGATCAGAGAGGAAGGAGGTTAAACAGAGGTTCCCAGGGTGTCACAGAGACGTGCGATCAGGAAGTTGTGGTTAACTGTGTAGAAGGCAGAGGAAAGGTCACGGAGAATGAGGACAGAGGGAGCATTATTGTCAAGATTTAAGAGCAGGTCTTCATGGGCGTTCAGAAGAGCAGTTTCTTTGCCTCTGGATGCTCTAAAGACAGATTGATGGTAATGGAAGCAACCAATTGATTCAGTGTTGAGGGTCAGCTGAGAGATAGCCAGTTCTCCTTGAGTTTGCCCATGAAAGGAGTGATGGAGAAATGGTGGTAGTTTGCCGGAATGGAAGGGTTGGCAGGGTTTTTTTTTAGCATAGGGTGCACAAGGGAGTTCTGGAGGGCAGTTGGGAAAGCTCCAGTGGAAAAGGAGAAATTGAAAAGATCAGCCAAGGCTAGGACAAGGTAGTGAATATTGTCTTTAATGGTTTTAGAAGGTCAGGGGTCCACCTGTTTAGATGAAGTCTTAATAGATCGGACTTATCTGGTGACATCATCAGGTGTGACGGTTAAGAGAGAAGAGAGGATAAGTGGAGGAGGGGACAAGAGAGGCTCTGTTTTGTTGGTGTATGGTTTGGTGTGGAGGAGAGCATGGAAAAGATGTCTAGAGTTTTTGTGCTGACGTGTGCAGCCCGGGCCAAGCAAAGGTCCTGGGTGGGTGTGACAGAAGAAGAGGCTGCTGAAGGATTGGCCAGTTCCTTGCAGACTTTGTAAAGTTTGGCCGTGTTGTATGATGCTGTGGAGATGCAGGCTTGAATAAAGACTATTTTCTTTGAGTTGATGCAGAGTTGATATTGCCTTTCAAGGAGGCGGCAGGCCAGTTTGTCGGATGGTTCTCCTGATGCGTTCCATTTCCGCTCAGCTGCCCTACACTTGCGTTAAAGGGCAGCCAGGTCGGAGTCATACCAAGAGTTGCACTTTTTGGAAGGCTTCAGTTGGACCCTCATGACAGGGGCTAGAGTGTAAAGGGTGTTGGAGATAGAGAGATTGAGGTTAGTGAGGGCTGTGTCAGGGTGGGAGTCAGCCAAAAGAATGGGTGGAGGAGAGTAGGTGGAGGCAAAGGCAGCTACTGTCACTTTTCTCATGGGTCTGGTGACTTTGAAACTGAGTGACTGCGCCGGGTGTGTTACTGCAAGAGGAGAGGAGAGCTTCAGGTGTGTTGAGAAAAGAGAGTGGTCAGTCCAAGAGAGGGAGGTAGTGAGAGGGATGTCAGTAGAGATGAGAGCATCCAAGGTGTGGTCTGTGGTGTGAGTGGAGCCAGAGGACAGGATAGAGAGGGAGAGGGAGTCACACCGGTTGCCGAAAGGGCTGAAGAAGTCAGGAGAGTCCAGATGGATGTTCAGATCACCCATAGGGAGGAGTTGAGAGGAGGATGAGAGTAGGGAGGAGGCCTGGTCAGCCCATTCCAAGAAGAAGAGGGTGGACTCACCTGGTGGCCTATAGAAGGTGGCCATAATGAGAGAAGATTTAGGAGAGAGTGAGAGTGTGCAAACTAGGCACTCGAAGGAGGAGTAGGCCTGAGTAGGGATGATGGACACAGGTATCCATTCTGTGAAGATGAGCGCCACTTCCCCATCTGTCTTCTTAGGCCTGGGCACAGAGAGGATTTTGTAGCCTTCAGGGAGGAGTGTGTCAAAGCTTGTGACAGAGCTATCTCTGAACCACGTATCTGTGCTGGCAAGCACATCAACATCCATGAGTTCAAGGAGGTTGCAGATCTCAGACAAGTGTTTGTCGGCAGAGCGAGTGTTGAGAGTGGCAATGTGGAGCAGCTTGCATCTTTGAGGGTCTTCTTCAGGGGGGCGCAGGGGACAGTGCTGCAGCAGAATGTGGCAGATGCAAGAGCCACATAGCTGCCACGTGAGCACAGCAAAGTTGCGCTGCATACCAGAAGCTGCACTGCAAAACAGAGGCCACCTGGCCACCTGGCACCAGCAAGGGGAGACACACCTACCCTTCCCCAAAAGTCTAATTTAGAGGCCCGCCAGAACTAAATCCCCGCAAAATTAAAGCTTATTTGGGGAGCATGGCCGAGCGCTCCTGCCTGATCCGCCAACATCCGTAGAAAAAGGCGACTACTGGATAACCTCAGATAATCCAAAATACAGGAAATGTGGCGCAATGAATTGTGCATGTGAAATTCTGGGTGAAATTGCAAAGATTGACTGGGAAGAGCCCTTTCGTGGTGTGTCCAGGACCCACCGCACACAGAGACCTAAAAATGGCGATCAGCAGTCGGAGACAGTGAAGAGGACACCGCTGTGGCAGTAAAGGGCACTGTACAACTCTGCCGAGACAAGAAGATACACACAACGCATCGCCTCCTACAGCGCGCCCCCGCGGAGGTATTGGCAGGGATTGGTAGAGATGAGAGGACCCAGAGCAGACCCAGGGCCCAGACAGAGGCTCAGATTGGCCGGAAGCAGTCCACAGGGACCAGTGGAGGGGCTAGACTGCGGGCAACCACCACAATATACTAGAAGCGGGAGGAAAAAAGGAACCAAAGGTGGAAAGCGGCAAGGAGGTAAGCCGCACTTCTGCACTGTGAAAGACTCCCGTAGGTGAACTGCAGGATAAACAAGGAGCAGTAATGCTGGTATGCTAGGAAAGGCGTGAGGGGGGAAAGGCAGAGTGATGCCGACCCTCAGGTGCACCCAAGTGGGGAAGACACCCTAAGAAATATAGAACTAAGGAACTGAGGAATGTAAACTGGGCTGAAGAATGCACAGGAAGGGATAAGGGTTGCGCAAATACTGGCCTAACATTGCCACCAGTGCAAAGTTATAATAGCAGCGCGGATTGGCGTTAACAGTGAGGATATCGATGCCATAACTCTGCTGCCACCCCTCAGGAAGTTGGAAGTGGAGGAGGCTAACAACTCGACATAAATTAAAAAAGAAAAGAAGGCAGAATACTGGCATTTACACTGCAGGCACTTACCGAAGCGTAGATGGCAAGTAAAGTAAGTAAAGCGAAGGGAAAGCAGACCACACTGGAATCCTTCACAAAGGGCTCTGTGGACAATAGCCTTGATATGGAAAATAGGCTATACACACAACCAACTCAGTCAGATGGAGAACAGCAGATCCTGGCTGCCACTGTTGCGCTAAAGACTGCATTGGAAATTAAGATAGATGCAGTGGGGATAGATGTAAGCTTGCTGCGCCAGGATGTGCGAGCAATGGTGGAGCGTATGAGCAACATAGAGAAAAAGGTAAAAGATAACTGCAGTAACATCAGCAAAATGCAAACCGATGTCCAGATATTGCAACAACAAGTAAAGCTTCTTGAAGACTGACTGGAAGATGCGGAAGGTAGAGCCTGCAGAAATAACTTCAGTCTACTTGGGCTACCGGAGGGAATGGAAGGAATGGATCCCCAATCACACACGTAGAAAACCTATTGCTACAAGAAGTGGGCCCAGGCAATTTGACACAGGGATTTACAGTCGAGTGGGCACACATGGCCCTAACTAAGAAGCCCATTCTGGGTGTACCCCGAAGGCCGATAATAGCAAAAATCCTCATTTACAAAAACAGAGAGAAAATATTGGCATTCTCGAGGACTGGATGGGTCATGTAGAGAGCATCACTGAAACTAGCGTGTTATCCAGACTACATCTTTCAGGTATAGAGTCGCAGGGCCCGAAGTAGATATAACTGACATGAAATTTAAGAAACCATCCCCAACAAGCAAAGGTACTTGGAACCTTGTTACAATCTTTTGCACTAGTAGATATATGGAGGAAACTCCCCTCAGACGAGCAAGTCTTTTCACATTACTCGGCTCCACATAATGCACATACAAGATTGGATTACTTTCCTACAGGAAAGGAAATGTTGGGGGAATTTACCGAAGCAATATATAAAGGGTGAGTCCTGTCAGACCATGCACTGCTGATTCTCAAATGGCGCGTAACACAACACATTCCACCGGTTCTGACATGGAAGCTTAGAAGCAAATCTCTCTGAGATACAGCGTTTAGATCACAAATCAAAGACTGCATCGGCAAATACTTTCTTCTGAACATGGCTAGCGTGAAGTCACCAGGTACATTGTGGGAGGCATTTAAGGTGGTAGTAAGGGGTGGAGCCATAAGCAAATCAGGGGATATACAAGCAGAGTTAACTCGAGCGCTTGATAAGGCTGAAAAAGAGATAGAAGACCTAGGAAAACAAAATAGAGATAAGGGAGCAGACGAAGTAGGGAGGTAGAATTAAGACAATACTGCATGAAGTGCTGGGACAGGCTATGGAAACTAGACAAGATAGATAGAAAGGCAGTATCCAGAAGGAGACAAGCCGGAAGAATCCTACCATGGCTATATAAAGGTGATGGTGTCCGGGATGTCATCTGATCAGTCAGTGATAGACAAGGACACCTCTGCAACACACAGGAGGAAGTTAATACGACCTTCTAAGAGTTCTACACTGACCTCTACACGGATGTGAGCACATTGCAACATCTCAAATTGCAGGAAGCTCTAGAATTAATTCCGTTACCATGTCTGAGTGAGGAGGAGGCATGGAAAATGGAGAGCCCTATACAAATGGAGGAGATAGTGGCCACAATCAGAGCACTACCCACTGGGAAAGCACCTGGATGGACTACCAGGCGAGTTCTATAAAGACTATGCAGAAGCACCAGCGATGTTAGAAATGTTTAATGAAGCATACGAGATGGGATTATTGCTGAATAGTCTCAAAGAGGCAGTAATCTTCTCATTGCTTAAGCCCAACAAACCTCCAACGGAATGCGGTTCATATAAGCCCCTATCCCTGTTAATCAAGATAGCAAGATATTGGCGGCGATACTGGCAAATAGATTTCAGAATACTATCAGGATGTTAGTACACCTAGATCAAACTGGTTATGTACCAGGGAGAAACATGGCCTTGAATTTGAGCCGCTTACACCATGTGATAGACAGCACAAGGCTGTACCAACATCACTGTGCAATGACTTCATTAGACACAATGAAAGCATTTGATTCTGTGCAATGGGAGTGGCTATATAGAGTCTTAGAGAAATTTGGCATTGGATGGGTCAAATTACTATACACAGGCCCAAAAGCGAGAGTACGACCAGGCGAGCTGTATTCTGCCACAATCAAACTACAAAAAGGTACTGGAAAACGATGCCCATTGTTGTCACTGATGTTTATCCTCGCATGAAACCAATTGCAGCCTACCTGAGAGTTGAGTTCGGGGAGGCAGGAATAGAGATAGATGGAATAAGACACTTAGTGTCCATGTATGTGGATGACATGTTGTTGTATGTCCAGCAACCCAGAGTTAATCTACAACACATGTTAGAAACGCTAGATAAGTTCCGCGAATTATCGGGCATCACATTAAATAAAGGCAAATTCTGCCTGTTGGCCTAAAAGGTAAGAAAAAGGAATTACTACCAAGCCTGACACTACAATGGAGCCCTGAATCCTTCCGTTATCTGGGTATAGAAATATTAAATGACCCGTTAGATGAGCATAATAACAACAGACAAAGGGCAACGAATGGGGTCATAAACTGCATGAACTTCTGGGTGAAGCTACCGCTGACACTGATATCCCAAAACTCTTTTTCAAGAAATTGGATATGGAGTGCAAGAAATTTCTATGGCAAAACAAGCATAATAGAATTGCTTTAAGTACACTCCAAAGAACACTTGAGGAAGGGGGGATTAAAATACTGAACTTTGAACTTTACTTTATACCGAGCAATTACAATTTGTGGTCAGATGGTTAGCGGATGACCCCAACATAGACACACACCTATTAAAACTGGCAATGAAACAATGATATTTAAAAGAAGTACTGTGGACACTAACCCCGCATGTAGGTCGACGCTCATTACTGATAACATTAGGCATTCAAATATGGCATAGGGCATTTAAACATTGGTCATAGCAGACCCAATCTCACTGCAGATTCCCCTGGCTGCAGTAATGGCTGACGAGGCACAGTTGAAATCAAACATAAGGAAATATTGGGAACCAGTCAGGGTGGGGACTACAGGAGACCTGATACGAGGGGATGAGTTGACAGACCTTAGAACACTGGCAGAGGAAATGGGCATAAATGAAGGACAATATTTGCAGTATCTTGCTATAATACATAGGATTAAGCAAGATGGGTACATTAAGAATTAGACAGAAATGAGAGACGGACATGGGGAAGGAATGCACTGATGCAGAATGGGGTAGAGTTTTGGGATCCGAAGGAGTATGGGTGGGCACCGCTTAATTATCCAGAATTAGTTAAATCTAAAGTGATTGGTGTCGGAGCACACCTTGAGGCCTTGGCAAAAGGTTGCTGTAACTATATGAAGAGAGAACTAGAAGTCAATCTGGTCTTAAGTGCGCTCACGTTACGCTCTCCTATGGAGTTGCAATAGGATTGTAGTGTAGTTCCAAATATTCAAAACATCAGTCTAAATCAATAGACAACAAATATATTGGCTTACCCAATTTTCAAAATTTAATCCAGAGGCATTACTATTCTTCCATTGTTCGACCGTTTGTCATCAATGTACCCATCCATACTGTTACTTACACCTTCAGTAGTACGTTTGACTGCTTCCTCATAAATGAAGCACAATCTTTTCTCCATCTCTTCCCATCACTCATCATGATTTGTTTCTTCCCCACTTCGCTCACACCAATGGGATCATTATATCATGAGTATCCCTTCGGTACTCCAAATGGCTTCTTCACTCTCACAATATCCCCTACTCTTACCGGTTTTCCTTTACCACTCCATTCCTCCTGGTCACATTCCTTCTTGCCCCCACAGCCCGTTCTCTCTTTTACACCCTTCTTGCCGCTATCGAACATCCGATGTGGATACACCCTTCATTGCATTATTCTTCCCCTCATTTTGTCAAACGGTGTCACGCTTGTAGTAATATGTAGTGTATCCCTGTACGCTAAGACCATTTCAACAACTTTCACCCTCCAATCTATACTATTTGGATACGTCGATTGTACGGTCTCTTTGATTATACCATTTATCCATTCCACCAATAAATCACCCTCAGATTGTAGAGTGCAGTCCTTTGGTTCACAATACAATATTTCCCTATATTCCTGTGCATCTGCTGTGATAGCAGCTGCACCCCATTGTCTGACACTATATCTTTGGGATACCCCTCTCTCGCAAACAATTCTTCCATACATTCTATTACTTGACCGAACGTTATGATTTCCACAAACTCCTCCTAGAACCACCTGAACACATAGTCCACCACAACAAGGGCAAATCTGTTCTCTTGACCCAGCATCCTCATAGGACGCATAAAGTCTATTACTACTTTTCCCCACACACAGTCAGGTATTTCAACCTTGCCGGATTCTTTGGTTTCAACAACTTGTCAAGTCTCTTGCTCCCACTTCCTCTTCCACAATTTTGTCCATGCCTGGCCACCAGAATTTTGACCTCAATCTGCATTTTGTCAAACTGTTCCCCATTTGGCCATCATGTGCTAGCCATGTCAGATCAGTTTGAGGTATCAATCCTTCTCTTCTTGCCACTCCCAACTCAGAACTGCTGAACTCCTCCCTAACTTTATAATATGGTGATGCACTTGCCTCCTCCGTTTCCAACCTTGCTTCATATAACATATTGCCCCACCCACACTGACCAGTTCATTATTGCAGATACCGTTGCCTCCACTTGTGCAATCCACTCATCTTCCGTTATCTTCCAGTACCTTCCCCTTCACCGGCGACCTGGTCAAACAATCAGCTGCAGGATTGCATCTACTTAGGATAGGTTCCACCTCAGAATGATATCCTTGCACTGTAGTCAACCATCTGGCTATCCTTGCCAACCTCGACCCTCTTGTAGTAAAAAGCATCAAAGGTTTGTGGTTACATCTGATTATGTACGGTACTCCCCATACAACTGCCCTGAAATAGTTTGAGGCCAATAACATGCCATTGCCTTATTTCCTATAGTACAATATTTTCCCTCCGATTCAGATGAGGCTCTTGATGCAAAAGCTATGGGCACTTCTGTGCCGTCTCTAATTTGATTTAACACTGCACCTAATCCTTGCATCAGTGCATCCACAGTTGCAATCATCTTTTCTGCAGGATCAAACATGTACAGCATGGATGTGTTTGCCACCTCTTCATATATTGGAATGATTTCTCCTCTTTTATCTTGCACACAAACTCTCTCTTTACTTTTAGTAGTTCAAGCAATACCGCAAACTTGGCTGCAAAATTCCCCACAAATCTAGACAAATACGCGATTAACCCCAGGAATGATGTTAACTCATCCTTATTCTCTGGGGATTTTACCTTCTGTATTTCCTTTACCATTTCTGGTTGGGTTTTCAGCCCTTATTTTGTCAATACATGCCCTAGATAAGCCACTTGTTCAACCTTGAATTGACATTTTTTCGTTTCACCTTTAACCCTGCTACCTCTAATCGGCGTAATACTTTGTTTACTCTCTCATCATTGGCATTCTTTTGTACTCCTATGCGTGCATCAGAGTAGTAAATGCCGTTAATGCGCGTGATGCTGGGTGCCAGAGTACTGTTACCACCCTGCTTCCACCATGGTCGTTAACATCTTGTTCACCTTTGGTAGTGGATATCTATCCACCTCTAAGATGTCATTAAGGTCTCTCAAATCTATGCATTATCGTATGTGTCTGTCAGGCGACTGAGTAACTACCATTGGCGATAACCACTCACTATTTTCATTTGGCACAATTATTCCCACCTGACACAGACCTTGCAATTCTACTCTCACTTTCTCTCTTGCCAACAAAGGAAACGTTCTGACCTTGTGCACACACGGCACAGCTTTTGCTGCCAACTGTATTTTGTGATGTGACAATATCATTGTAGTTTTCCTAACGCTTTCCCAAAACATGTCTTGAACCTCAATGCAAGTTCTTGTGCAAACCTGGGAGACTTATTCCCCTTTAAAGCTCTCATCTGTTCTCATCTGTTCTTTCTTTCCTGGGTGAAATTCCAGCTCTAGTAACCCCTGGTGCCTCCATCCAAGTAAATAGTCCCCCCTTAGTTGCTACATATATTTTCCCCTGTAGTCTTTTAAGCCCATATGCAATGGTATCCTTTACAAATCCTATCGCATCAACGACCCCCGCCCACGAACCGTACACCTTTGGTCTTATATCACTTCCATGCAGTGTATGCACCTTCCCCACCCAGATTTCTTTGGATTGTTACTTTGGTATTATCGTGTATTGTGATCTTGGGTCCGCCAACATTTTCACCCCCACCCGTGATCTCAATTTACACTTCTGTGTAATTAATTCTCCTCCTCCTCATCCACCATCTCCCCCACAATATTAACTACCTTGTTACACCGATCCACCTTCTCTTCACCTACATATTTCACATCCTTTTCATTCTCCACCAACTTATTTGTTTTGCATAGCCTGCCAAAATACCCCATTGTTCCACATTTCCTACACCTTGACCTCATTGCAGGGCATTCTATTGCATTCATGGTGTGCTTTTCAAATCCACACCCCAGGCATTGACCCTTTTTTGCTTCTTGCGCTGTTTAAATTCCCCCTCTTCCACTCTTTTTTACATCGTTCACTTTCCCTTCTTCATTTCCTAGAGCCTGTTCCTTCTCTCCCTCACTCACTATTTGTATATTCTCTTTCCTCAATCTGGCATTCACCTCCTTCAAGCATTTACTGGTTAATTCCATTCCCTTCGCTATTGTCAAGGCCTCTTGTAATGGAGACATTTTAGCTTGCCAAAGGCGGTCCTGGATCTTCAGATTGGATGTATACATCGTCAACTGGTCGCATATAAACTCATCTTTTCTTCCTGTGAATTAACACAATGCTAACAATCCCCTTAAATCTGCTTTAACCCATCAACTGATTCCCCCATTGTTTTCTCTCAAATAATGTGCATCTCTATAGTACCACATTTGTCTGTTTCCCAAACTGTGCCTCCATTTTCTTCATAGTATTACTGTACAACCCCCTGCCTTCTCCTCTTCCATCCTCCCCTCCCTCCACGCCCTCCTCTACATTAGGTTACTTCTTTATTATTCTCACGGAGTGTTTGCTGAGTGTTTGGCAGTGAAGAAGGAGAAGGAGAAACCCTGTTACCCATACTCTCTGCTGGAGTCTGCTCTGGAGTCTGTTCTTTGTTTCTACAATTGGAACCCATAAGAACCACCCACAGACGCGTAGCGGAGTGTTTGCCGAGTGTTCGCCGATGTGTGAACAAATGGACCTCGAAACATCAGGAGAATTGCATCCAAGAACAAGGAGCAAGGTACGTGCACTAGATGACCTGGCTGAAAAGCAGCCTCTTATTTCATCATTAGTCACTACATCCATTCCAGCTAATATAAAGACTGCCGTAAAAAGCATTGGAAAACAATGTAAAAAACTGCCAACAAACTTATGTTCCAACAAAATCTGTAAGACGATTACAAACGAAATGTTCTCACCCATCTCGCCAAGTGACTGCTCCTCACCGCTGTTGGGTGCTTGTGTGGCGTCTGGAGGGTCGCCGGTGGGTCTTGGGGAGGCGTGTGGTTGCCGCCGTGACTCTAGCACCCTCCGCGACGAGGTGCGCGCAGTCGTTGTGGCTGGGGCTGGTGACCGGAGCAGCCAGCGAGATGGGTGGTGCGGGGGAGGCGGGACGGGGGGGTGCAGGAGCCGCCTGCGCACGTTAAGTTGATGGCGAGCGCTGGCGAGGGCAGTCTCCATGCGGCGTGCCGCGGGCGAGAGGAATCGAGTTGTGGAGCGGGTGCGGGTGTCGAGCTTCCGTATTCCGCCGCGACCTCTTGGCGGGCGGGGGTGGGCGGCTCGGAGGGAGTGAGCGCCGGGCTCCATGGAGGCGAAGGGCTGAGAGATTCGCTTCCTGATGTGGGCGGAGACTGCCAGGAGTCTGGGCTGGCTCCGCGTGCAGTACGCACAGACAGCAGAGTTAACCCCCTGTTGCCTGGAGATGCGAAAAGCCAAGGCGAAGAGCATGCATCCACGGAAAGGCCGAGGCAGCCGGGCCTCTGTGGTAAGCATGACATGGCTCAACAATTGGATCCTGAGAGAAATCAGGTAGTTACCCTCGCCCCACCACTCTCAAACGAAACGATCAAAAATAAAGTGCCCATAACACTAAATGAAAATACACATATCGAAGTTCCAAAAAAAAAACACCAGTATAAAAAGGATGAATACTGGAGCAGATGATGGTCAAGAGAAAGGTTTGGAATCCTATGGTTTACAAAACCTGAAAAAACAGACAAAAAAAAGGTGTTACTCTACATCTGAGATCGGTACTCTAAGATGGCATTTCAATGGGAAACCTGCCCCTCTGGAAACGTGCAAAACCTCAAATAGTGGCAAAACCCAATTGATTAAAAATACTCATGAAGGCTCCATCTCAAAAACTGTGCTAAAGGAAAAAGACACTCCACTTATAGGAAATGTGACTTCTGAAATAACAGATGATGACTTACTAACAAACACAGCGGAGATCATAGACATACAGAAAGTAAATTCACCCTCAGGGAAATCCAATGCTATGATCATTAACGCAGAGGAAAGTCTATATGAAATAAGTCGGAAAAAAGTACAGCAAAACAAAGTGGAGAAAAAGTACAAAATGAGTCCTGGGCCTCCAAACGCCCCCGAATTCACTCACCGGAGAGAAAAAAAATTCTCCCAAAAATTCTCCCAAAAGCATACTGAGAGATCTCTCAAATACAGCTAGTAAAGCACCTTTGACTAGCGACATTACAACCAAAGTCACGTCTGAACCAGAAAATCACAGACAAAAGCCTTTTGAAGAGGGAGAGATAAATAAACAACGTGCTTCAGAAATAAAAGCACTACAAGATCAAATTAAATGTTTTTTACCACACACAAAAAAAGGCCCAAAAGAAACTACGTCATCAGAGGAAAACTCTTCATCCTCATCAGAGTACAGTCCAAATGAGAGTAACAGAAAGAAAGAAATAACCCTACAAAGACGCAAAAATGGCACCACTTATGGAACAACAAATGAGATTAGGTGGCTAAAAGAGGCACAGGAAGCAATCATAGCATCTGTATCGATAACTATGGCTCCTTTTTTAAAACTGTATGAAACTCTAAACGAAAATCAACGAGATCAATCGACAATGATTGCCCTAATGAACAGTAAACTGATCTATGTGGAATCAGTCATGGACCATATTAAAGAAAAGCGAAGCCGAGAGAAAGAAATGGATGGAGTGGTCCTAAAAACATTGATTGATTTATTGCAAGATGCTAAAACCGACAAACATTATTTTTTTGAAGGGATTCGAGAAATGATTACAACTTTAGCCCCCCGACCAAAAAGGTCTGACTCAAGACTGGGCTCCTTGCGACCATGTTCATGCGAAGAGCAAAGAGAGGTCCACCGTGCTCCATCTGTGATTGGACCTGAACCAACACAGCCCGATGTACATGGAGACCAAGGAGTACCCGACACTATGCCCTGAGCGTAAGATTAACCCCGAAACCAACACATACCGAAAATGAAATGATTCAAAATACTACATCTGAGATTGCCGAAAAATTGTTGGAAAATGCAGATAAAGTAGCAACAAGTGCTTTTCCAATATTTGATCCTAATGCAAACAAGAAGTCAGAAGTAGTAAAGACAAACAACATACAAAAGAAAGGCCAAAAAAGTACATGTAAAACAAAAAATGTGATCAGCAAAGAAAAGAAGAAGATATGCGGGTCAAGGAGTTTCTTGCGAAACGTAAAAGACACAGTGGAGGAAGAGCCGCTCAGTACCGTATCCTGTAGCAAACTCGTAGAGACCCACTCCCAGCTGATCTCAGAAAAGATCCAAACGGTCTCTGTGTCTTCAAAAGACGACAGTTCACAGGATGGAAGTATACAAGAACTTCTGGATTGCTCGGTATACGACGATGCAAATGTACAAACAAATGAAACACAGGAAAGAGTGATAATGGATTTTAATATATATGAAGCATTGATCCTAGGCTGTTAGATAAAGAAGATTTTTTAACTCTAAGTGAAAAACTAAAAAAATGCACAGCAAAATACTCTGAATCAAAAGAAATGAAGGAATGCTCTTTACAGAAAAAAGCGCAATTTCCCAACCTGAATACGCACAACAAAACGAAACAAGAAAGGAGATATGGCCTTTGAGTGACAAACAAGGAAACTCCAGAACTACTGGCCCAAATCATAAATGGATGAAGCAAAAACCAAAACCACCAAAAAACACGGTTGTAATACTCGAAAAAATAGCAAGAAATTCGGATGGACTGATACTAAATAGATCAGCAGTAATGAAACTTCTACAATACATTCCACAATTGAAAACAATAAAATCAGAAGAAATAATGACAGTAAGCTTCCCCGATGAAGCGCGTGTCGATCTGGTAGAAATTGTGACGAACTCGGTGATACTTGCCTCCATTATGTTAGAGGCATATGAGAACTTTAGAGTACTGGGCTTTAAGATCTCAGAACCAGTAGATTGCCAAAACACCAATGAAAAACCAGGAACCAGTGAAAAAAATAAAACTGTGCTTTTCGAGAGAAAATTCTCAGACGAAGGAATACACCATATTAAATCGAAAATTGAAAATAGAAAGCCAAATCAGAGAGAGAACTATCAGTATAATCAGAGTGATTTAGGTGGAAGTAAAAACACAACAGGATTGACTACAGAACCACTAAACAGAATACCGAAGGGAAATGGAAATGAGGAACAAATTCAAAGGCATGAAAAAGAGCATTTAGATAAAATAAAAATAACCATAAGAAGAAACCAAAAAATGGGTGAACCAACGAACCCACAACAAATAACAAAAAAGGACCCGAAATATTGGAATTGGCTAGCTGGCTCCCTTGCTACTAAACCAAAATTGTAACCACCCAAAAAAGTCCACACTGACCAATGGAAAATAGGAAACTGGAACACCAGAGGTTTCCGCCATCTTTTTAATGATTTTAATCCATCCTTAAACGAACTAGACATAATATGCATACAAGAATCCTGGCTAAAAATAGCCCCATTTAAGGAAGGATTCACCGTGCTATGTAATCCCGCCAAAGGAAGCGCGCTTGGAAGACCATCTGCAGGTCTTTTAACACTAATTAAAAACGGGTCAGGAATAAAAGTGATTGAATCTATGAACATTAACCCGTACATACAGGCAACAGTCATACAATTTCAGCTGGAAGCTCCAAAAGCCAAGCAAACAATGTTAATATTGAATGTCTACTGGAATCCCTTAAACACCGAAAGTGAATGCTTCATAGACCAAATAATGGAATGTTTGGATGAAAAAATAGAAGCATACAAAGAACTAAATATCATCATCTGTGGCGACCTCAACGCAGATTGTTTCGAAGAAAATAAAGTAACTCAAAGCGACACAAATCAAAAAAACGATCAAAAATGCAAACGTGGGAAAGTATGGAATGAAGAAATGGAAGCAAGGAGATTGCACAGATTAAATGGTAATACGAAGGGAGATATACCGCCAGCAAAGACCTGGTCAAATGGCAATGTGAGCAATACACTTGATTACATGTTTGTGTGTGAACGATTATTAGCGAAAACTCAAAGTTTCAGGATATCACCTTCAAACTACAGCGATCACGAACCAATTATCGCTGAATTTTCACATTGGGAAACTCGAATAAAGCAAATATGGGATGTAAAAATAGAGTTGGAACATGGCCTAAATCGTTTCAGGTTGAAGAAAAGTGACTTTGATACTGTACTAGAAAATCTAGAAAAGTGGCAATCTAAAGAAAAAATGTCGGTAGAATATGACACATCACTACAGATATTTAGACAAAGCTCTGGAAAATACACAAAATCAAGAACCAAAACATTACATGTATATGATCCAGTAGTAGTGATAGAAAAGAGACTACTAAGAAAAGATCTACGTGCATTAAAAAATGGAAAGAACAAAGGTACGAAAGAAATGTTTCAAAAAAGAAAACAAAAATACAAAAACTGGCAGAAAGCCCATAAATCACAATTGTTACAACAAGATGCAGAAGTCATGCAGAAAGCAATATCTAACGCAAATAGCAGGACATTATGGGACCTGCTAAATGACAAACAATCATCAGCTGCGCTCACGAATTCAATATCAGAAAATGTTTAGATAGAACACTTTGCAAAATTGTTCAATGAGACAGAAACATCGGATATAGAAAATAACACTAAAGAAGAAAAAACATGTCCCTGGGAAATTCATTTCGATAAGGAGGAGATAAAGTCCCTAATTCTGAGAGCAAGCTCTTCAAGAGCCCCAGGGCCTGATGGTTTATCGAACGCAGTGTAAAAAGAAGACCCAGAAAAATGGGCAATTTTCTGTGAAAGACTCTTTAAGAGAATTGTGAAACCAGGGTCAAATACCAAAATCATGGAAGTCGGCCATCATCGCCCCAATCTTCAAAAAAGGTAACAGGACGGACCCTAAAAACTATAGGCCAATTGCCCTACTAGATTGTGTTGGGAAAATCTTCGCCACTCTCTTGTTAAAACAATTGAAAATGTGGATCAAGGATTCAAATACATATGACAAAAGACAATCAGGCTTTGTTGAAAATGTGGGATGTAATTTAAATCTCCTGATTCTTGGATTGATGAAAAGAAGAGCCTATACAAATAAACAAAAACTGTATATAGCCAGCATTGATTTACAGCAAGCATTTGATAGCGTGAAAAGAAGCCGTCTTTGGGAAAAACTGGCCTCTAAAGGTTGCCCTACAAATCTCTTGAAATCCATCAAAGAACTGTATGCCAAAACCTCAATAAGAGTTAAATTAGATCAAGGCGGTAACCTATACAAGGATATAAAAACAACAAAAGGCCTTAAACAAGGATGCCCGTTAGCAGCTACTTTGTTCTGCTTTTACATCGAAGACTTGCAATACTGTCTCGGAAACAGTAGGACTTTTCCACCTAGATTAAACTGCAGACCGGTCAATCATCTGCTCTATGCAGACGACCTGATAATCTTAGATCACACACAAATTGGTCTACAAAGAGCTTTAAATCAGGTTGAAAAATATATAGAAAACAATGATCTAGAAATAAATGCAGATAAAACGGAAATATTAATATTCAGTGATAAAAGATGGAAAAAGACTAAAAATGAAGAATGGAAGGTAAACGAAACCTGGATAAAACCATGTGATGAAATGAGATATCTGGGAATACAAGTAAGTGGAATAAAAAATGAAGAGCCCTTGAAAAGGATGCTATATGTAAAAACAAAACAGCTAACAGCCCAAGCTAACATCATCAATAAAAGATATGGTAAATTTTCCCTTCGACCAGTGATAACAGTTTACAGGCTCAAAGTAATTCCAACGTTGATATACGGAGCAGAAACTTGTATGAATATCCCAGAGAAGTTTTGGACCACGTTAGGTCGTCTGTTTTGGAAAAACATCTTACCGATACCGAAAGCAACTCCAATTACGGTAATTCGACACGAACTGGGCTTAACATCGTTATATATAGACATCCGCTACAATAAACTGATGTTGTATAGAAAAACAATGAGTAATCTGATGCCTCCCCAATTTGAATTACTTGGGAAATCCAACAATTATGAAGAAAACGTGGTAGAAGACTGGAAAAGAGAAAATTAACAAACTCTGATAGAATTTGCCCTCAAAACCCAAACATTAGCAGAAAATCCAACAGCTGTAAAAAGAGTGCTTTGGGCTGAGGACTGGTCGAACACTGAAATGGAAAGAGCTCGGTCAAAAACCCACACACTCCTGAAATCCAATTGTGGGGTGATGACTATCATACCAGACTATTTGAGAAAGTTTCCAAATCCCAAACAAAGAGATCTGTTATTACGCTTCAGATTGAATACTTTGCAAAACAAAACAACAAAGGCAAGATATACTAAAGAAAAAATATGCACAAAGTGCAGATTGTGCAAAAGAAGTGAAGAATCATTAAATCACTTAGTGTTATTTTGCACAGAACTGAGAGACCTGCGAAATTTGTACCTAACTAGTAACATCACTGACTTATGTGGCTTAGATGCAGAGAAATGGTGGAGTAAAATGTATGCTTGCCAATCTCCAAAAATAAATTTTGCAACGGTCAAATTTCTAGAAAACACCCTCAAAAGGCTAGACCATATCGATGAAGGAAACGCATCGTAAATCGTGAATTGAATGGTCAAAAGGACACGTTGTGTAGTGTAGATGTACATTTCTATTGTGAATTATTAATTCAATTTTATCTTATTACTTTTCTGAGAGACAAAACTAATTTTAAGTAGCCAACCTGAATGTGAACGGTCTCTTAGATTTAGTTTAGCCTACTCTGGCCTTTCTAGTTTTTTCTACTTTGACCGCTGCTTTGTGTTTGCTCGATGTTGATTTTGTTGTGACAGATCTCTTTGCAAAATGAAATGTTTTACTGATTGTGAAAGGTTTGTAATAAACCAAATACACTTAATAAAAACAAAAAAATTATTCTCACAGCTTCAGAACCCAAGAAAGACTTATGTTAGGACTTAACCTTCTTGGTTTCTCTCAGGAACGCTGTCATCAGTACTCCTATAACAAAGGGCTCCCGTACATTTACTCTTGGGAGATCCCGGCCCTCCCTTCTGGTCATGGCATCTTATCCGGTGCCTTTGGGACAGTAGACAAAGTACAGAGTTAATGTTAATGATAAAGGATATTTATACTGTGCACGATCACCACCGGTATCTACAACAATGAGTGCTATAAGTATCACTGTCCCTTCCTCTATGACGGTCTTGTCATTTCACGTACCATAGAAATACTGGAATCAGTATGTTGAGAGTAGATGAAAGGAGCATTGGAAATAACCTCTTTCCTTCGAATTTCGTTCAAGAAACAAGGCACCTTAGCCATTTCCTTGTGTGGAGGAAAATTGGGAAATTAAATTGTACGTACTCCCCAGGCCTGACACTGCAGTATTATAGTGACTAGGCCTTGTAACCTGCCACGTGTAAAGGCAAAGTGCGTTCAAAAATGTTATTATCCCAAGCAATCGGGCATGTGTTTTTAAGCATAATGTGATTCATCGTAAAAACAAATTTCTATTTATCTTGCCTTAGTTTTCCTCACTTTTACACATGCGAAAACAATGGGTTGGGCGTGGTCATCTTGTGGTAATCTTATCCGTTGCTCCATCGCCCTAAGTTCAAGTGCCCTTGCAGCACTAAATCATATCACCCGCTTATGAAGCTGACATCACTAGATGCTTACGCCCCTTTCCACAACTACAATGCACGTCTCATGTCAAGGTTCTCTGCTCGCAAGCTATTGACCTGTTTCTAAAAAATGGCCAGATGCCTCTTTCCTCAATAAGTATAAACAGGCCCCGTCTCATGAGACAACATCAGAGTTGCCTTTTCAATAGTTTCACTGGCCCTCATTACGAGCATGGCGGTCTGGGAAGCACAGTACCAGTAAGCATGCCGGGACCGGATTTCCAGGACCGCCATACTACAGGCTCTGCTCGCGGGAACCATTTCACCCACCAGGTTTTTCCTGGCGGGTGTTACAGCACCGCGAGCAGAGCACGTCGGATGCACCGGCACAACTCTGAATGTGCCAGTGCATCTGACGTCCTCATCCCCATTCAGCCCAATGGGGCGGGATGGGGAGGCCCTTGATTCTGGCACTCGAAAATTGGCAATTACTGGGTCTGCCGAACTCGGCATGACCCGGTTCTTGCCCATTCACAGGTGCCAGAAAAAATCCAACTCCAGCGGCAGCCGTGCCTTTTTTAACGCCACGGCTACTGCCAGAGTTGCAATGAAGGCCACTGTCTTTTTTTGGATCGCCTGTGTCTCATTTGTGCTCTGTTAGCTATCTTCGTTGCATGAAGCCCCTGCAAACAAATACTTACACTAACATTACTATTGATTTAAAACGTTACTTGCATTTTATAAAAGTAATTGTTGTATAATGGAAACAATACAGCCCTCCCAGTGCGAGCCTGAGTATTCCGAGGATGAAGTATGAAAGAGAAAGATGCAGAAACGATGGGGAAATTGAACGATAGTTGGGAAGATAGGATATGATATGATATATGGCATTTATAACGCGCCTATACACAAGTGTTTCAAGGCGCGATGAATCATTGGACCATGAGCCTGAGCCTAGTCACATGGAAGACGTTTCCCCCTGGTGTACCTGCAATCGCTGCGAGGTCATGCCAACCGAGGTGGAGAACTGCTGCTGCAAAGAAAACTCGGGTTGCTCGGCCTACATATCAGAAGAAGCCACACCACAGCTGTGTGTTACCGAGCTGCACGACTTCAAGGCAGCCTGCCTCACAAGGTACGTGTTGAGGATTATGATGGTGCATACGCACAAACTTCGTGCAGCAGTTCGCCCTCGCAATCCAAGTAACGAGTAAGTGTACTCTAGATGTGATGTCATTTTGAACACTGATACAACTAACATTTCATGTTTTTATCCTACATTGATCGATCACTGACAAATGAATTCCATTTCTCCATGAAGTAACTTTAGTACGAGCAACTATGCCATAGAATACAGGATGAATTTTCAAGTAAGGGTTGTACACTTATAAGGTTCATTTAATTACAGTATGTATGTTTCTCATCCACAGGTGGTACAGGCTGGTGGCCTACCGTTCATTTACATGGTGGCTTTATGGGAGGCTTGGATTCCACGTTCGCCGAATACCCGCCTGTGTCGTTGGAGCCATTTGTGTCAAAGTCCCCAGTGACAGCGGACAGTACAGGGGATTTTCATACACTGTGCTGCAACCTCAAGTATACATGTTGTAGTTTTTTTTTTTTAGCCATCAACATCACCAAACTAAATAAAATCCAAATAATCATATACGAATAGCTGTTTACTTTTTTCGGTGTATCAAGAACATGCTCACTTGTTTATGAGGGACATAAAAGAATGGTTGGTGCACTTTTACGGTCACCTCATCCGCATAAATCCATCCCCACTCCCTTATACCCAGCTCGTATACTGGGAGGATGGGAACGGCCAAGGTGCCAAACACCATGTACACTTCAAAAGGGTTCTTCTGAACTGTCACCATTGTTCTCATGGCCTCCCCAGACCTACTGTCTCCAGGCTCCCCTTTTCAAGACCCCACAACAAACACATCACACATTCACATACACACCCACTTTTCTAATCCTTTATAGACACCTTGACATTTTACAGGAGAACCTCTCAGAGCTCTGTAAGGTATATCTTTATCATGCTACCTGTGCCCCAGCTACTTGCTCCCCTGCTTGCTGAATCGGTCAGTCCAGTTAAGGGTAGATCACCAATTTACTTCTCTATATTCATGGAATGATGATCTCAAATGTTATATCTATTTACACCTCATGTATCCATTATTGTAGTTTTCATTTCTCTCAATGACTTCACCATTGTCTAATGTTTCAAGTATTATGATCTTGATAAATAGCACATTGCATCAATGTCCATTGTTATGGAATGGAATCTTTCGTGGTCCATGTTTGTAAGCTTGTTTCCTTTTGATGCATGAAAGTATGTTCAATGGACAAGTAAAACTGTACGATTTGCGGTATACCAATCAATTCTGTAAGAAAGTTATCGCTGTGTTCATTCGACTAGGTTCCACATGTTTTCCTTCTTTGACTAAAACAAATATTGTCTAGAAAGCTGTGATGTAATTCCATCAATCAAATGCCTACAGTATTATTATTTTTTTATTTTCTTTTTTTATACAGATTTTACAGACTTTTCAAGAATGCCTGCTTACATGGTTTTTGGTTGTCCTTCCAAGAGCCATGCCAAAAGTCCTGGCACAGTCCTGCATACATTCCCGAAGGATATTGATTTAGTAAGAAGATGGGTTAGATATTGTGGTTTTGCGGTGGACGAGATTGAAAGTAGAGCACAGAATGTCTTCAAGGATGTGAGGGCCAAATGATTCCGCATCTGCAGCCTGCACTTTACCGACGATATGTACGAACAATTGAAGTACACAAGAAAAGGTTGACCCAGAATTCTTTGTAAATTGCTTCCAAATGCAATACCTGCTAAATGTATGCACACGCTGCCCCAGGTGAGTCATGGATGATGAATTAGTATTGTTGCTATGTAGGACCATGGTCTGCATAAATAGGTATTTTCTATTATCTCTCAATCTAATTAGGGTAGGGTGTTGAAAAGGTAACTTCATGAACGTATAGGATCTTTTGGTGTATATTTACTTGAAATGTGTCTTACTAAAGTTTCCATACCGGATTGTATTGAATTTTTACTATACTACATTTTACTATACTTCATCTGTTCCCGCTTTCTGGAGCCTCTAATAAATCACGGAATTATTACCATTGGAAAACAATGCTATAGTTCATGTTTAAAAGTTGCATAATGTTTTCGTAATCGGTTGCTACACATCTCTTTTTTCGTAGAGGACACTGATGGAAGCACAGACCCTCACAAGTGAAGAAACCACCAACACGTCTAGTACCCCAATGGTGAGCCCTACCAACATGCACAAAGTGATAGTCTCTAGCGTTCGATCTGCCCACATATCTAATCCAACTTTAATTTTCCCTTGTACCCCTTTATGACAATGCACTGAAAATGAAGACGCAAGATTCTGCATCCATTTCTTTGCCGGAGTCAACATCAAGCTCACTTGCCTACCAAGTAATTTTATTATACTTGTCCTTTACGAGAATGTGTTATGCTTGTAATTTAAAATGAAATTAAAATGTTTATGTATGCAATCGGTTATTTACACTAAGTGGCATGTATGGGTACCATTTTCTGCATCTCATTTTCTCAGTTCCATTTTGCTGTTTTCGTCTGTACTAAAACAAGTACTGTGTTACAGGGGGATGCTGGAACTTCATCAACTTCCTCTTTTGCAACAGGTCCAGAGTTTCCATGCCATTTTACAGTTTCCTAGCAAGAATGAAAGTAAATCCTACAAAGGATATTGATAGAGAGAGAAATGCATGTAACCGTGCACTGTTTCAAACTTTTCTATTTTCGGGTCTAACATTACACTTCCTCCTGAATGCAGAATACATTATAGATAGGTTTAGGGCAACATTATAATAATTTGTCATGATTGTACATGTGTCAACTCGGAAGGTTATCAGGTGAAATCTCAAATGTATATTATGACTAAATGATATACACTATTTACGAGGATATGTGTGTAAGAGCTCTGTGCGATGAAAGTTTTGAATTTCCAGTACGATTGACCTTTTATTTTTTTTAATGAATATTCTATTCAAGGAATGTACACAAGGTGTCGAATTAGAAGAGGAGGTACATGGACCAGAGGTGAACAAAACCTAATGAAGACAAATTGTACATCACTTTTTTATGTTGTAACATTTTCTATTCAATCAAGTTGGTTCTGTTTTTGGTATGTACATATATTTGTTTGCTTGGAAATTAAATGTTCTTGATTGAAACCATATAAAAAATCTCTTTTTGCAGCTTGTCTGTGCGGTGGGAAAAGAACAGCCCATGGTTTCAAAAGAAAATAAAGAAAACCAGGGTAACGAACAAAAAAGTTTGTTTTGTAGAGGTTTTTAGGCTGCTGTTTTATTCATATAATGTTTTTGTTTTTAAACTGGTATCTGCTGTATGTGCTCCATACAATGAGCATGTTTTTCAACACACCTCTTAGAGGCCCAGAAGGAAGAGAAGTATAAAGACACGGACAACAAATGAAATCAAAGATGTCAGCTGCCAAACAGAATTGACAATGGAGCAACTACTATTTAGGGTGCAGTGTGGCCCAGTCAATAAGCAGACTTGTGATGCTTATGCCCAATGGCCGGAGACTGAATGGAAAGTGACCGCCGAACCATGTAAGTGTCCATGGACCATTGCAACCATGTGACATCTCGACAAGATGAAACCGAATACAATGAAGACGCATTGCAATTCCTCGTAGACCCCTTGACCCAATCTAGCCCTTTGACACAATCTACACCCGTTAAAAATGTTCTAGCCAAGAAACATTCCATGTTACCTTTTTCTCCAATTCCTGTGCAAATATCACAACCTGAACTAACAGAGACTAAAGCTTCAATGCAATTGACTGAGAGAACTTGCTAAAGATCTCGACTACAGTTTGCCTAGTTTGGTCGATTTGTCCACCACAGTTGAGTCACAATCCACATTCATGCGGACGATTGGCTAATGAAGGAGCAAAAATACATTGCATTTGACAGCTCACTGCTACAGATTGTATAGATGCTGAAATGGGTCCATACATTGAGGGGGAACATATGCAGGGAACCACTGGTGAATGTGTCTCATGTATTACAAGGCACTAACCTGAAAATACAAGCCAGCTGTGTCCACATCCATAATACATGTTCATGGTCCGCTCAACCGATGCTGGGCAAAGTGCCAGCTGGAAATCTACTATGTGCAGCAGCTTTACTTTTCAGCGGGTTGACTTACAATAAGATTTCCAGTTTCTGTAAATTTGTGGGACTTGAGTTCCTTGCTAAAACCCACTACTACAAATATCAAAGGGAATTCTTATTCCCCGCTATTAGTCAAGCCTGGAAAGTTGACCAGATGTCAATCGAAACCACAATCTCTGGCAAACGTTTCTGGCTAGCTGATGATAGACAGTGTGACAGCCCAGGACTTTCAGCAAAGTACTGCACATACCACTTCCAAGATATGGAAAGTAAAAACAAATTGTGAGTTTGGAGATCGTGCAGGTCTCCCAATGTACATCCTCTATGGCCATGGAGAAACACGGTTTCATGAAATCCGTTGAACACCTTCAATCGAGGGGAATGCAATAAGACCTGATAGTCACTGACAGGTATGTTTCAATAGCCAAGGCCATGCAAAAGCAGTTTCCACACATTCGTCATCAATTTGATATATGGCATGTTGCCAAATCAGTCAATAAAGAAGTTGCTGCTGCTGGTAAAAAAAAGTGTTCTGAAAATATTTGAAAGTGGTGTCAGTCTATCAGCAAGCATCTTTGGTGGAGCTCGAAAAACTTGTGATGGTCTGTAGATATTCTACTTGAAAAATGGCGTTCATTGATGCACCATTGTTCCAACGTACACTCTTGGACAGAAAACCAACATTTTCACGAATTTGCACATGGACCTTTATCGAAGGAGCAGGAACGCAAAAAGAAATGGTTGGTGCCATGTTCACCTCCACACAAAGCTCTTGAGAAGATCGTGTACGATAAAACCCTTTCAAGAGACCTGAATGGACTCACAGAATTCTGTAATATCAGAGATTTAGAGGTGTTCCATAATATGTGCCTAAAGTACAGGCCCAAAAGGTTGCATTTTGGCATAAACGGTTTTGAGGCCGGAACAAGACTAGCTGTACTTGCACCTAATGAGAATGTTGGGAGTGGATAAGCAAAAACTGCTAAAAACTTCGGGATGCTTCGTCACCTCATGGCCTTTACAAAACGAGGTAAACAATGGGTGGCCAAGCCAATATACGAGGAAATGGAATTCGAATTTGTGAACGATTTGACATTGAATGTGTTGGCCATGCATACTCATGAAATCTATCCTGATTTTGTTCCTGGGACACATACAATGCCACAAAACATTGCAAACAAGCCTTGTCCACCAAAAGAGGAACTTGTTGAAAAGCGGACTTCACGATTTAAATGACTTGCAGCTGTCTTCATAATCTGCTCACATAATCTGTTCAATATGTTCACCAATGTTTGGACAATGTACATCAACAATCGAATGCTATTACACTACATTTCAATGCTACAAAAAGTAATCAAAAATACTTAATTATGCAGATTTAATTGGGTGTATGATTCATTAATGTAGATCTCTTACCTTCCCTTCATTTATATTACTGGTCCTCAATCGATAGGTCACATGTCTGTGGTTGCCATTGGTGGTATATTTCAGAATAGAATTGCCCTAGCACATCGGTGCTGCACTACCCATTTGGGTTGCTGAAGTACTGATAAGCAAATGGATATTTGCCATCAGTCCAAGGTACACTGAGGCTCCGTGTCTGTCAAACCTTCTGCTAGACCCAAACCACATCCTCACATGCAATGCATGGCAATGGTGTTGATGGCCTATAGTTGGTAAGACTTTTATAGCAATGATCAATTGCCTGACCTGTGTCAACCCCACAAGTTCGAGAACGTTTTGCTTGCCACTCGGCGAGTGGGCACCTTTTTACACACTCAGAGTATTTTAGTCTTTTAATATGTGTGATTTTTTGGGTTCTCCATAGTTCTACATAGCTGAAAAAAGCGTTCAAATTGTCTTTTCAAATGTATCCTCTTTGTCAACTTTTTGGCAATAAGTGCCAGTTGTTGCTAGGTTGCCGTAGGTCCACCACTTTTGATGTTACATGGCTAACCTTGACAGAACTACAGTTTGCGAAGGGTGGAAAGTATCCCTTGATATCTTTTGGTGACATTTTAGTTACCTTTGACATGTTATGCTATTCTTGAAAGTGTATATATAAGGTTATTTTGTTGCCTAAGAATTGGTTGTGCCTCCTCCATAAAAGTAATTTTGTCGTTTTGATTTTATTATTACAATAAGAATGATTGTATAAATGAGTTTTGCTTCCCCTGACAAGCTGTTAGCCTGTGCAGATAAAGCCTGCCCTAGGTTTTGCAGACTTAATTTCGGATCAATCATACAGTGTAACTCTGGGTTTTGCTTTGCATGAGCACCCGGTGGGAGGTCCTTGTGGCCTCCTTCCACTACTCTAAGGTCATCATTAATGTCTACTTGAATGGTACCTTCTTGGTGCAAGGCAACCTTCTCCTCTTTGACAGACGCTTCCCGTGCCATATCAATTTCCTTTCTTCTCCTGATGTCTCCTCTCTCCCCCACCACGGCTTCTTTGCATCCCCCTGCTGTCTCCTCCCTGGTTATCTTAGTTGATCTCTCTTTTGATTTAGACATGGTCAACCATGCCATCCTGCTCAACCGTCTCCGTGATAAATTTGGTATCACCGATCACAATGTGGCTTGGCTGAGCTCTTTCCTCTCCGACCGATCCTCCCAGGTCCAACTTGGGTCCTTCCTCTCCTCTATCTATATAGCTACCTGTGGTGTTTCCCAGGGGTCTAACCTCTCTCCCTGGCTGTTCAACCAATATCTGGCACTTCTTGTCCACTACATTGCCACTCTCTCCCGCACCTTTCAGTGCTATGCGGATGACACTCAAATCATTTTCAGACTTCCTTCCGCCACCTCTTCTCCTTCTCTCATCTCTCTCTCGCTGTTTGTCAGCTATCCAGGAGTGGTGTGCAGCCAATGATCTCTGCCTTAATGCCAGTAAGACTGAGATTCTCCTCATCGGCACACCTGTTCCCTCCTTTTCTGTCACTCTCTGGATGGCCTATCTTGACCCTCTCCCTGCTCCCACCTGTGAGGCTAACTAAGTTGAAGTAATTGTTTCCCCTGCTCTGTGAGCCGAAAAGCAACTGTAATTGAATATTACACCGCAAGGTCCAACTCCCCAAGAATGACAGTTATCCAGAATACAATTCATAGGCTTACACCATGCCTATTATGAGTTTCAGAAGAACAGAAAAACATATTGTCTAGTTTATTACACTATGTGATTTCTTGCTGAGAGTAACGATAGAACCGATAGGGTCTACTAAAGGAATTCAATGTTGGCTGGGTTAGCCTGCGCTCACCAGCTATTCTTACCTTTTGAAAACTGATCTGCTGCCAATGGCACATCCTACTTGAACAGTGGCAACCAATTCTTCATCACCTCAGGCCCCTTCCTGACTTGCTACGGCCTTCCCAAGAAGAAACGCTTTTTGCTTGACCGTCACTATTGTGCGTTTTCACGCACAACTGAAACATTGAGCCAAAGGCTACCGACCTCTCAGGTCCGCATTCAAAAGTTAATGAACGACTGAGAAAATGTGTCTAATGCTCATCCTCACTTACTCTATGCACTCGCACTGCCGATCGACACAAGGCCTAGTCGGATCATGAATGAAAGCAAACTTGGCATGGGAAAGCAATGTAACCTGCCTCTGGTGGGATAGATAGTCTGAATGGACATGCATAAATTATAGAAGACGGCGTGCAATTGAAGTATGCCCCCTGTTAAGCTCACAACATAATGAATACAAGCCTCTCGGGGAAAGAAGCCAAGAGACAGCTTGCAGGATTTAAATAGGTTAACTTATTCAGAAATTAAAAATAATTCATCAGATGTATCTGCTCTTCGAGAACGTTGAGACTCCTGAATTAATGAATTTGCCTATCGAAAGGCCACAGCATCATGAATCACATCACATAAAGGTACATAACCCGCACTAGTGATGGGTAAGACAATATTCACAATTGCGCAGCATTAGTGGATGCCAGCCAACAAGTCCTTTGTTTTTCAGGCGTATTTCGAATGCCACGTGTGTCAGCTCTGCTCATCGCTCCATGGAGTGAAGGTCACTTAGTGGGATGATGCTTCTGGGATTAAAAGGAATAATCAATTCACACTGAATCATCTTGTCCGGTATGTTTTTTTATTGTGCCATTCTTTCACAAAAACGAAACCTACCATGCATAGAAGCTGAAAACAAGGTTATATTTTTATGTGACCTTGAACGAAAGGGAGCAATCGCTAGGCTAGAAGGACAGAAGGCATCAAAATACCTGCATAAATGATAACATTGACTATATACAAAGTGGGCATTGGAACGTTTAGTATCAATGTATGCAAACTGTTGTTCTGAGCGGACACTCTGCGTTACTCCAAGAGAATGGAACTACCAAACATGGTGCAAGTTCAACTACCCGTAATATTTTTGTGATTAAAAATGGCATTTGTGCTGGATGCATATGTAACTATTCAGCAACGTGCGAATATGCCATTTAACAAAATTAGAGGACCCAATAAGTTGTTCCGTTGATTAAATTTATACTGTGCATATTTAAAAAACCAAGTGCATAACTCGTGGTTTGTTTATAAGTCTACTAATAATTCTATTTGTGTATAGTTTAAAGAAGAGTGAGTAAAGGTATGATGTTTTGGATGCTATTGCATACTGACATTGTTATGGGTTGTTAGTTGGTGCATATTGTGACGATTATTCATCGACGACACGCAACCACAACCAGTATGCAGGCTAGCGATATCCAAACCACTTCGTCCAATGGAATATCAGGGTGTGCTATCAACGTTTCATTATTGGATGTGCCGGGGGCAGAACATTTTCCGAATGAACTTGGTTTGCTTTTCTATAGATAATATTCCCAGTTCCATTATATTGCCATATGTCTGTTGTTCCATTTCTCTGTCAGTTTCTCTGTCGCATTGGGAGCTATACCTACTTCACAGCGCTAACCTTTCATGCACATCATAGCCTCAAATACTCCCCCATGTTGTATGTGTGTGTTCATTATGTGTGTTTTGTGTTTGTTATTAGGTTTCATCTACTGAAGAATTACAGGGTAAATGGATACATTTGAATGAAGAACGGCTGCTAAAATATATTTTTATTCTATTATCTACATCGTTTACGGTGTAGCAAGAAGCTGACGCCAAAGTCTTGTGATTGAAGGTGTATCGAATCTGCATGTTCGCACTAAAGGAACGCCATGTGCGTCATGATAAAATGTTGCTTATCCAACCAAAGGACACACAACAATTGGTCATTGTTCGCAATCAGCGGATCTTGATAATGTGGTTTTTGGAGCGTTCTTTGTTAAATAAAAACAAATGCTAAATTGCAGATTAATGATGTTATCTTTAAAAGTATTGTTGGAAAACCCGATTTGGGATGCGCTGTGGAAGGATGTGTGTGTTGATCTTCCGGGTTCTGCGTTAACTGACGTTATGGCTTGGGTGATAACTGGGCGCGTTTGGCTACGCTGCCAACTAACGTCATGAAAATAGGTGGAGCATATTGTTTGTAATAGTGATGTCAGCTTCAGGGGCAGGTGATATGATTTAGTGCCATGAGGGCATTTGAATTTAGGGCGATGGAGCAACAGATAAGATTAGCATAAAATGGCCACGCCCAACCCGTTATTTTCACATGTGTAAAAGTGAGGAAAACTAAGATAAGATGCATAGTACATTTTTTTTTATGATCGATCACACTATGCTTAAAAACACATGCCCGGTCGCTCAGGACAATAACATTTTTGGGCACACTTTCCCTTTAGACAGCATTTCTTGCTTATACAAGGCAGACACTGTAGAAAGTACTGTGCATGTCTTTGCTATGAAAGCCTCTCACCTAGCTTGTTGGTATGCTCTCTTTCTCATCTCTCGCTTCAGACATGTTCCCCTTTGGCATAGGCTAGCAGGATCTGAGCTCTCACTTTCTTAAGAAAAGCATCACGGACAGCGAAAGTCATCATATTGCTAACACTCTTGTGTCTCTCAAAGCGTATGAGAATCCTTAAGGAGTGTGGGCACCTTTGCTAAGTGAGTGAAGACAGGGTGACCTCACTGATAACACTGCTTACATGTAAGTGGGGGACATCTTCCCCTGAGTGCTTGATAACGCTGTGTCAAGAACGGTTGCCAGATGCGACCTGACAATAATCTGGCATTGTTGCAGATGGCAGGTGCATGAACCCTGACAACATAAGAATTGAGAATTTACATTCATCAGAAAATCTCCTTTCCAACCGTCATATGCACAAGTGGTAACACTCCAAAAGGCAATTAGAATGTCACCACGCGCATAGCTAGATGTGACAGTATGCCAATCACCTAAAGTGCTGGGGCCTGACAGGGGGTTCTGTCTCCCAATATACTAATTTAATCTTGATTGGAAAGTGTATGCACACATACTTGCTAGGCATTTGGCTAAGCTTATTCGATCCATTATTCATCTGGATCAAAGTGGATTTCTTAAGATCCATCTGTCACACTAGGTTGGTTTCCCAGGTTCTTGCAGCTGATGGCCTAATGTGCTTAGAAGGCCTTTTACCAACTGCCAAGCTCTTTCCTTTTCACCTCCTTTGAACTTTTTGGTTTAAATGGCCAATATGTGCAGGGTGGGGGCTTTACATAGGCATCCCCATCCCCAAGCTTCCGCATTTGTCACTGGGACTACCTCTCCATACATGTCACTCGAAAGAGGGATATGGCATGGTGGCCGGCCCTTTCAACTCAATTTCTCCTGGTCGTTGGAAGCTTTCTTTGCACGCTCTGCTCTAATAATGGGATACAACCGGGATTGAAGAACGGGTAGTTGGAGGGGAATCTCAGCCATCATCCTTATCATCTTTATTTTTCCCCCCAAGTAAAAGATATTTCATTTTACTAAAAAAAACATTTTGCTTGGGATTGTAATACTCATATTGGCCACTCGAGGTCACTCTTTAGCTGTGAATTATCAAGTCTTGCTCTTCATGTTTTCATTTGAACTTGAGTTTATGTAGTGTAAGCCTAACTAGGAAGCGGGGAATTGTGTTCAAGTAATTGGGGTTAACTGAGGTCGTCGGAAGAGGAGGTTACAGGCCCTTGTTACTACATCTCAGTATCCCTTAAATTAGTGGCTCTTAAATTTGGCACTGTTGTCATCCATGTACTTTTAAAAACTTCTCACCTTTGTAACTAAATATAGGAATAAGATTGTGTGAAAGGGCAATTAATCTAGCCCTGTCCGGGGTGTTAGGGAGCCTGACCCCAACAAACACGGGTGCCAGAGAATTTGTAGACCGGCCTCCTCCCATCATCTCCTTACCTACCAGGACCTGGCGTTGCGCTGCACAATATACTTGTAGTGAAGCAGGTTACAGGCTTACTTAGGTTACATCTAACAGGCTTTATTTACAGTTCTTAAGTTACAGTTACATAAGACATAAGGACATGCAACACTGGCTCCCATCATCCAGGCAGGGAGGACCCTACTGCCTCAATATGGAACCTTCACCATAAACATTCTCACATTCACACATCAACATTCCACATGATATCATGAGCTACAGCAAACATAGACAGGCACTATATAACACATCTCCCTCCGTTACTTATACACTCATACATTTGCAAATCACAGACAAGCACATCATATAACACATCTCCCTCCATTTCACATATACACAAACTCCATGGGCATACAAAGAACATCTGCACCCATATAGATTGTGCGCCCACACTAGCATTCCACTTCCATTGGAGATTCCTTACAAGCATAGCAACCTGAAGCTACCCCTACAAACTTCTGGATAACCCTCACAGAGTACACAAATCTCATTCTGTCTGTTCCTGCCACAAACAGACTCTAGACTCTCACCTTAGAATCATACTGTCATGATGCCTACCTCCAAGGAGCCAGGTCCGACCCAGCAACCCCAGAGGCAGGCATCATTTCCCCCAGGGAAGTGCCAGCGGGCCCAAGCTGGGGCCCTTTGGACACAGTCCTGGCGCCTTAGGTGCCAGGCTCATGTTGGACCCCTGTCCTGGCGCCTTAGGCGCCAGGCTCATAAAGCTAGACATGTGTTCAAGTGTTTTGAAGGTGCACTTACCTGATGCAGACCATGCTGCTACATCCAGGCCCTCTTGAGGCCTGAATGGAACTACTTTACCTGTGGGACTACTTTCCAGCTGGGTGTGGTCGGGGAAGGATACATACCTGATCGGTGGAAGGATACATACCTGGAACTTCTTCCAAAGCTATTTAAACCACGCCCGATCAGCAACTCGCGCTTCGCGTTGTTCTGCTCCTCGCAGCTGGACGCTCACCGTGTCAGCTCCTGCATCTGGACTTCAGCCACGCCTGTCAGCATCCTGGGTCACCTGCTAAGAGAGAATTGGAGAGAAAGAAGACCTTACCTGCTAAAGCTGCATCACAGAGACTTCACACGGACGATCCTGAAAGGGAAGACATCATTTTAAAAGCATTTCGCTTCGATCGCTGCAGCGCTGCATTTCACTCACCTTTCCTGGGCACCTCCATCTTCAGCAGCGATCATCCGGATCCGCAGCCACTTCCCAGAGCCTGGAGAGAAAAAGACAAGAACACAAGGTGAGAGAAGGAAGGGAATAGGAAAAGCTCAGTTTCCTTCTAAGACTTACATGTTGGGTCATTCCCATTTCATTTCGGGTCCTGCCTCTTCCTGGCATTCCGGACCCCGGCCCCTATGGGGAAAAAAGACAAAGACATTGAATGAGCGAATGCAAAGACATTACCCGAACGCTCATCCAGAACTTACCTGTCATTTACTGGAACTGCACATTTCACTTCGGGTCGGCGCCATATCTCCGGCATTCCGAACCCCGGCCCCTAAGGGGAAAAAAGACATAAGCGATTAGCGCTTGCTGCAATAAGACAATGAACATTATTATAAGGCTTGAACTTTTGAACTTGCTACAGAACTCTTACAGCGCCTTACCTGAATAGTCAAGCTTATTTGAACTCCCATCAAACCTCAATCTAGTGAAGTAACTAGGTTTCAACGCGCCCCTGCATCAGAAGCAGGATGGAGAACTCATCCTTCCAGACCCTAAGGTGAGACTTCACGGGGAATCGAGGAAGGGTATCGTGGAGGGCTGGAAGGGAGTGGGAGGCTTGAGCATTATTCCGTCAGTAGGTAATACTCCCTTTTCACGCACAGGGGAATATTCCTGCGAGCCAGTGAGTCCATCTTCAGAGTCCTGCGCTTCACCATACAAGAAGCATCAGCACTCGAAGCCAGACCTGCGCCTCCGTGGGAATCAGGTGAGCGTGACACATACCTGCCCCGATCCAAGGCACCCAGAGCTACATCCCTACACCACCCCAAAACTACAGTTTCACCTTCTGCCTGCCCCCGACGGGCCTCCAGGCTGCCACCCTGAAGCACTACCCGACCTCAAAGAGGACAAATACATCACCATACCCGCGAAGAAGGCAACACAATGGAAGTACGACGACACCAGGTTACACCACCACCTACATCACGACCTACCATGCTGGACCTACACAATTTGTTGCATGCATCCAACTTACATACAACCACTCAGATCGACTGAGCCAATCGGGCAACCAAAACAAGATATTTCAAGTACTCCAAACAATTTAAAGATGGTGGGCAGTCATCCTCAAATCCATCGACATCCCATTTGGTTGACCACCCACAACCCCGATGACAGCTTCACACGAGTCAATATGCTAAACCCTGTACCTTCATACAAAGCACAGGAACTAGATACAAATTCACAAAAAACAGAATTACAGGAACCAAACTCATCACTTTGAACACCATCCTACACTTTTCCACTATTAGGCAACCTAGCGGGCGTCCCCTGCCAGTCACCTCAAACTAAGTTTGAAAACCAAACATCCTGTCCCTTAGCATTGAGTCCTCTAAATATTATACCCACACTTCTGTCAGAGGTGCTACCTCCTAACAAACTTCTTAACACTACTGGAGACGCTACCCCCCTGATCTCTCTGGTACACACCACACTCAAACAAAGCACACTGCTGTCAGAGGCGGTACCCCGCCAGCTAACTTCATACCATTACCGGAGGCGCTACCTCTCTGAACCTCGTGGCACCCAACCACCTCATACTTCACACTAACGATGGAGGCGCTACCTCCCAATCACCATTGTGATGGCACACACCTGACCATCACTGGGATCACCTTCACACATGACGGTATGACACTTTAACACATTACCCATACTTCTCACACTTTATGAAACTTTAAGTCATTCTTCACACTTCTTAAACTTAATGAACTTTAAAAGAAAACTTTTTCCAGTCTTTTAAAACTTAAAGCCATTACTTCAACTTCAACTTGGGCCTCATTACAACCCTGCCGGTCTTGAAAGAACGGTGGCAGTAAATCCGCTGCCACCATTGTTTCCGGACCGGCTGATTCCGAGTTCTGTAGGCGGGAGGTGTCACTCCCGCCAGGTCTGACCTGGCGCGAGTAACGCCACCCGCCTGCAGGCGGAAACGGAAACACCAGCTCCGTCATAGACGGAATCAGTGTTTCCATTGTCCCCATCCCCATGGAGTCCCATAGGATCCATGGGAATGGGGATTTACGGAATTCTGCCTCTGGAATGACCGGGTCACCGGTGATTCCAGCAATCACGGAGGCGGAATGGTATTTCGGGTCTGGCGGCAGCCTGCCGGTTTTTCCGGCATGGCTACCGTCTGACTCGTAATGAGGCCCATTGTCTTTCCATAAGTCCATGGCCATATTGTGACCTTAATGCCTAAAAGTCCATGTTGTTATATAACAACCTTACTTCTACAAATCCTCAAAAGATTATCGCATACTTCATACCTCACACAGGTCATCCATTGTCCAGACTTCAAAATAGACTAAGTCCATAACCTCGTAGTCCATGTTGCTACGTGGAGCATATCCTAAAAATCCTCAAACGGTTATTCTAGCCCATTCACACACATACGCTCTTCCTTCATGCCCTTGCAAATCCACCTCAAGCACTGCACTTTTCACACTAAAAGCAATATCCATATTCTGATCTTGTCCATAATAGTCCAGTAACACCTGTAACTCCTCAAAAGGGTTAAATCTAACATTGCCTTTCAATACATTTGCCGCTCATTCATACCCATCTTCTATCACTGCAGCAATTCATAAGACTTTTGATACTGCTACATCACCAAACAATACATTTTCAATTTCCTTTGAAACATGCTTCAAAACAAAAAGGTACACATATTCCATTTCTTCTCCTTTTCTGTACTTGCCCACACAAAACTTCAAAGAAGTTTCATCGCTCCCTACCATATCACGTTTCGGTGGAAAGTTCTCTGTGGTGCATACTCCTGCCTCGGTCGCGTGATCCGTGGCTCTCACCCTGTGAATACATTCAATCTGTCCATTGTCAACACGCAACATCTTCAAGGACAACAAAAACCAACGCACATCCATTGCTGTCCATTGTCTTGCGCGGGTCAGTATTGCCACGCCGCTTCTAGCTTGTCGGTGCTTCTCACCTTCCACGTCCGAGGTTCCTCCTTCTTGGCTCTACGTATTGTAAGGCATTCCATACACACGTTGGAGGATGTCGTAGGGTCCCTTACTCTCTTCTTTTCCGATGTCATGCAGCACCTCCTTCAGTCGGGTTGCTTCTTCGTAGCTCTGAATGCATACGCGTAGCATTCACATTCTGCCCAGGTGCCGTTGGAGCTTCATCGCCAACTACATAGTCTTCCGCTGTGACATCATCACTTTTACTTGATCCGCAGAGCAAAAAGAGCTCTACAGCCCCAACAGTAACACTGGTCTGCACAGGCTCAGCAGCCCTAACCTTCACACTCCCACGAACGCAGCCCAGCAGCTCCAACTGTAACAGTTCCACCAAGGAGACACTCTCCTGCATAGCACACGCTGTGCTCATAAGGGATGTTTATTCCCAATGGAGACTTATGAAAACATCAGCTTCTCATTTCTGCAACTTTAAGGGACAGCCTCCCTTCTTCAACTTTGAGAACATCTGCTTCCCTTCTCATTTATGGGACAACTACGTCTTCTCACACTTCTATCTCTGGTGCCTGCTCCTCTCTTGGGACTAGCTCCACTTCACTAAGGATTTGAGGCACTTCACTTCACTGCTTCTGCCTCAACTTCACAATCCTTGCCCTATATTGCTGCGCAGGAGCCTCCCCTTTTTCAGCTTCTCCAGCCCCTGGACTTAGCTCTGCCTGATCCCTATGGGTAGCCAGACCCTCCTTCTATGGGGCTTTCTTCCTCCCCCTTTATGCCCTGGGTGATGGGTCTTACTTGTCTTGGGGAAGTGTTATCCTTCTTCTTGTCCTTTTCTTTCCTGCACCCCCCCCCGCAGCAGGATCTTCAACTTTCTTTAGTTTCTTGCATGCACAGGTTCTTCCTCTTGAGACCAACTCGTCGCTAATGTAGTGAAGCAGGTTGCAGGCTTACTTACCTAGGTTACATCTAAGAGGCTTTATTAACAGTTTTTAAGTTACAGTTACATAAGACATAAGGACATACAGCACTGGCTCCCATCACCCAGGTAGGGAGGATCTAACTGCCTCAATATGGAACGTTCACCATAAACTTTCTCACATTCACACATCAACATTCCACATGACATCACGAGCTACAGCCAACACAGACAGGCACTATACAACAATACTCGCACAAACAATCACAAACCAGCAAAGGAGAAGAGCCAGCTCACCAAGAGAAACTCCCTAATGCAAGCCAAGCCATGTAGAAAAGGGGGTGGGGCTTAACCTTATGTGACCTCACAATCCCTCCCCTGTCACACCCCTTGAGAGCCAGGTAAGCCATTGGTAGGGTATGTGGCCAATCCGGGTGGGAGAGGGAAATATAAGAGGGAGCTTGGGAGTTATTTGGTATCTGCTGCAGTTGGGTGAGGACCAGCGGCAGAGGAGGGCGTCCAAAAGACCAGAGAAGGCAAGAGTGACTGGAGTGCGGAGGCTTTTGTTAAGGAGGAAGTCTTTGGCGTTTTTGTGTGAGAGAGGGGAGATTGTGAGTAGTAGAGGCAGAGTAGGAGTGGTGGTGGAGTGGAGTAGCAGTAGTTGGGAAGAAGAAAAGGAAGCTCTGGGAGTAGTGAGAGAAGGAGACAAGAGGTAGAATGGTAATTGGTAGTAGAGAGGTGAGCAGGGCACCATATCCCTAGGTTTGCTAAAGGAGTAAGGGCAGTAAGTGAGATCGGTAGTAGCGGAATAGGAGCAGTAGTAGACGGAGATTGGGTAGATTGACAGTGAGTGGGGAAAAAGGAGTAGCTATTTGCTATAGAGGGAGAGGAGGAATGGTAGATACGATAACAAAAACAGAGGGGTAGTTGGAGTTATGAATTTTAGTAAGAACAGGACTCAGAGTGGGGGTAAGATTGAAGGTTGGAGGTGGAAAGGCAGACAGAAAGGTTGGAAGGACAGTGACGTGGTGGGAGGAGACCAACGTAAGATCAGTATAGTGTAGGGTCAGGTGCGATACGGTCTGAAAGGAGTGAGTTTGATGCTGGGTGAAAGAAGTCATCAGTTTACTCCTCGAGATTACTAAGTGAGTATAGGCGAGGGACAGTTAGAAGATCCCTAGGGAGTCAATTAGTCATTGTATTAGGGCTATCACCACCAGTTTTAGAAAGAGAGCAGACAACCATGTGTTACCATTGACAAGTACCAACATCCCTGAAAAGGACGTCTGGTCTAGAGGGGAGGAAGACCCGGGAAAAGTTGATTGAGAGCAGGACGTCCCTAGTGCCAGAAATCCTAAATCCTGAGAACCATAGAGAATTTTCTCCTCGAACAACAAACTAGTCTGTAAATTAAAAATAAACACCCTTGGACTTGTCAAGTCGGCGTGGTTCTTTGTTGCGAGCCATCCTGTCATATGTAGTGTCAGAAGTCTTATGCTTCAGGCCACGATACAGAGGTCAACCCACATCCAAAAATTGCACATCCCATTTACAGAAGCACAAAGCACTGACCCCCTCTTGAAAAAATCACAGTGAAAGCTGGTATACCAGGAGGAGAGTTGCTCCCTAAAGACCCCTCACTTCTTAGACAAGAATGGGCTCTTATATAGAGTTGAGGTTAACCCCCAATGGGAGGATATACATTACCATAAACTCCTGGTACCATGCCAGATTAAGAAAGCAGTGTTAGAAATGGTGCATTCAAATTTGACAGCAGGCCTTTTTGTCCTGGAGAAGACCCTGAAAACACTTCTCAGCCGGTTCTACTGGCCCAGGGTGTATGCAGAATTCAAACAGTTCTGCTCCTGTTGTGCAGTTTGTCAAAAGACCTCCACAGACAATATACCCAAAGCACTGCTGTAACCGCTAAGTATCATTGAGGTACCTTTTCAGCATATTGACATGGATGTGATCGGTCCATTGGAACCCTCAAAATCAGGACATTGCTACATCTTGGTACTTGTCGACTATGCCACTCGATACCCGGAAGCCTTTCAGCTGAGAGTCAATATGACGAAGGTAATCATCTTGTTTTTCACCCGAGTAGGCTTGCCGAGTGATATCCTGAAAGACCAAGGAACCAGCTTCATGTCACAATTGATGACCGATATGAAGGAACTCATGAAGATAAAGACCTTGAAAATATATGCATACCACCAAGAGATGGATGGATTGGTCGAGCAGTTCATTCAAACGCTGAAACATATTATCCGGAACATATTCGACAAACATGGACAGAATTGGGATGACCTAATTCCCTGGGAATTATTTGCTGTCAGGAAGGCAGCCCGATCCTCAACGGGGTTCTCCCCATTTGAACTAGTGTACGATCAGAATCCTTGAGATGTCCACGATATCCTCCGTGCAAAATGGGTATGTCCTCACAGAGAACATTGTGATCATCCCCTCGTCAGAAACATCTGAGAATATATGGGGAAGGTGCGAGAATCGTTCATAACACATCTCCAGGCAACCCAACCAAGATAGAACAAGCTTCTTACCAGGGTGCACGCCGGCTAACATTTCAGATCGGAAGCCAGGTAATGGTTTTGGTACCAACCACCCAAAACAAGATGCTGGCACGGCAGCATGGATCCTGTACCATCACAGAAAAGGTTTCCCCACTAACCTATAAGGTACAACAGATGGATAGGCACAAAACGTCCTAATTATACCACATTAATAAGCTGAAAGCTTGACATGAGAGCAGTAATCCCCAGCTACTGCTGTTGTATGCAAACAACACCCGGACAACTCCACTACCCATGGAAATACACGAAGTGACCATCCCAACTGGCCTGTCGATCAAGGAACATCAGGAACTCCTACAAATGATTCAGAAATTTTCAGACATGTTTTCACCAAGGCCGGGAAGAGTACAAGGGATTACCCATCAGATATACACTCCACCGGGTAGAGTGATCTGCCTAAAATCCCATCGATTTGCCTGAAGCTCACAAACAAATCATACAAGCAGAACTTTAAAACATGCTGGAGTTAGGTGTGATTGAGAGGTCTGTATAGGGGGTGCCAACCCCTCCCCCTTCAACTGAGTATTGTATAGATAACAAGATAGGCAGATCAAATGGTTCTATTAATGCAGAAATCAAGATTATAGTGCCTTTATTTAAGGTAAAAAGTGCACATGGAACTGCACATATTTGGGTTAGAATGACCCAGATAGTAAAGGGTGCTTTAAATATCACACACACCATAAGTGTATAAAGAAATATAAAAAAGGGATACAAAGTGATAGATGTTTAAATAAGTAAATAATAGCTCCCTGAAGAATTAATGTAATGTTAGACAAAAATATATTTCAAAATTGAACGAGCTGGGGATAGATCTCTGTCTTCGGCTGGGGCCTCCCTTTAGAACAGCCTCCCTGCCACTCTGAAACTTGAGGAGAACCATCTCCGGTTCCAGAAGCACCTCAAGACCTTGCCCTTTGCTTCTCCCTAGCCCCACCCCCTCTCTGCTGATCTTCTATCTCTCTGCACCATGGACCTGGCCTATCCTCTGTCTTCCAGGCCCAGATACCTGCTCACACTGCCACCCACCTGCACTGTCTCCGGGCAATCCCTTGCACTGGGGTCTGTATCTGTATCCATACAGTCCCCCCTTTTTTCCCCTGTACTTATCAGACATTCCCTGTCTGCTGCCTTAAACCCAGCACTTGCCACTTGGTGGCTGCACTACCACTGTTTTGTTGCCTTTTATTATTTATTTATTTTAATATTTATATGTTGTCCTTTGCTCCGCACTTTCCACTTCTCCCCCTTCCATGCACTTTTCCCCTTTCCTTCTCCCATGCACTTGTGCATTCTCAGTGTCACTGGGCATAGTAAAATTGTTGTCTGTATTCCCTTGTGCACTTGTGTACGAGCCCAATACAAATAAAATATCAATAACTCAAGTACAAAATGTTGTCCAGTTCTAAACCAGGAGTTAAAAACTATTACTCATGCCAAGAGTTTTAAGACAAGCAACAGAGGCTGATACATTAGAGATAATTAGAGATTAGATGGCAGCATCTCGCAGTGAGATAATTTGGGTTGTTAAGTTAAAAATGTTAGTTAAAAAGGTGCTTTTGACAGAAGTTGAGAACTGTCATAATTGTGTCCAGCCAAGTCTAAAATAAGCTTTATCAGTTTTGTGTGTCAGGAAATTGTGGATGCCAGCTATGTTAATGTGGGGTTGGTGTACACCAGATAAGCCATCCAATGATATTGAAGGGATGTTTTTTCTCTGACTAGGATGAATTATCAGAAGCATACTCTGACCAAGGTAGTCATTTTCGCATAAGGATGTTGCATCATCCAAATACCCTATATAAGCAGGTTGAAGGCAAAAAATGTTTGAGTGCTTTCGAAAGCGTGACTTGTAACTACAACTAATAAAGACCGCTGAGAAACTCCTGTACACCTGTTTTCTCTTGTCTCTCTCTGAGGAATGCTCCTGGATGCCGGGTGTTTGATGGAGGATGGGGACCACGGCCTTCAGTTCAAGTGGTGCCCAAACGTGGGGCCCTAAGGACTTTTCATAAGATTCAAGGACAAGGACCCAGGCTTCATGTTGATGTGCTGGTGGACAGGGGGAGATGCCTGAAAAAGATGATAAGGTGAGTGACAACTGCAGTATGGTCTCATTTCTGTCAGGGGCGTCTCCTCATTCCCATCAGCATAACACACCTGGCATCTATGAATTATGGTATGTATTATGAGAGACAGAGGCAACAGAAAATGAATAAAAACATGTTCATGGCCATGTTAAGGTGTTATGATCTTTTTTGAGTAACAGGAAATAGGAGTCCTAGCTCAAATGAGCTCAGAAGGAGACATCTCAAATACCAACAGGGGTATATCAGAACAATATAACGCATGAACAGGTTCATGTAAGGTGACGTCTCAAACCCTGCATAGGGTATTAAGTAAAGGCAAGAGAGGAAAGAAAAATGTGATCACAGTGTTTATTAATGTGTAAAGTCGATTACTCTGCATGCTGTTTGTTGAATAAAAATATAGAGGCACTATAAAAGTTTTGAAGAAAGTTGAAAAAGTTGAGGAGCAACAGTGATTAAGCTTAGCAAAGTTGTTGGCACCAATCAAGAGAATACGTAGGCTATTGAAATTAGGGGTTTGAGGAGCGATTGGTGGTGCTCACTCATATTTGTTGTTTTAAAATGTTAAGAATGATGATTTAAGTTTAAAGAACAGGGGCTTTATTTAAGGATCTGGTTAAAAAAAGGCAGTCAATTGTGACTCTCCTCTACACGTTTCAAACAATGGAGTGAAATCAAGTAAAAGGTTAAAGAGAAATACAAATTATATACCCACAGAGATAAAGCCCTTGAAAGATTGGAAAGCTTTGACTGATAGAAATCCGATTAGCGGAACACATGAACGAAGGAAAAGATAAGACAGGTGAGAAATTGTGTGTTTATTCCTCCGACTAGGAAAGCATGCAATTGAAACCATTCCTCAAAAGCTGGGTTGTGAGCTGAAATAACAGTGATTTCATTTTCTGTTTTAAGAAATGAAGATAGTTTGTACATGGCATGCCCCAAAAGTAAACAGAAGATAGCCCAATGTGCATTGTTGATAGAAACCATGCACATCATGCAGAGTGAGATTTATGTTTCAAATTGCAGTGCCTTTGAAGTAAAACCAATGCTACTTTTCAAAGTTAAGATAAGGGCTGGCACAGAGTCAAGAAGTGATTAAAAGTTGTAGAAAAATAGAGCTGTTTGTATTCAAAAACATGAGCTAGCCCTGCGAGTTAAAGCGGCTATGAATCCGTTTTGCATAAAGAAAGGAATATGTGTTTTTTTTTAGTAAACGTGACAATATTTTTATAAAACACTAGCAAACATATGGGAAGCTTAGAGAAATGACAAATGTATGTATGTGCATTAACATTGAAACAGAAAAATAAATAAGAATTCATGAAAATATGATCAAAATGAGTGGGAATTAGTAGGGCCAGAGCTGATGCATGTGTGAGCATGCATGGAATAAATTGAGAACAGAGACAGATTTTTCAAAAGAAAATGTGTTGTTTTTGATTTTCTTGGAACAAGTAGTGATTTACTTGTGCATCTTTGAAATATTCATATTTTGTGTACAAAGGTTGTGAGCCAGTGCTGACTCACACCCTTATGGAACCAGAACTCATTGAACTGACTTTAATTTTTTAGGGAATTTTGGAATAGATACATGATAGATACATGGAATGCTTGTGTTTTTTGAGTAGGGAAGCTCAGCTGTGGGTTCGTATGACAAACACCAGTTGAAGAAATTGACAATTGAGTAGGTTTTTGAGAACAGCATTTTTTCATGGTATTTGTGCATGTTTTATTGAAGCCAGGTGCTAGAGAAGCACTTGATTGGATTATATGCCATTGTGGGATAGTTAACCCGCTGGTTGTTTAAGTTAAGCAAAGGTATATATTTTGAAAGATTGTTGTTTTGCCAAGGAAACAAACCATATTGTATGTTTACTGTTTTACACTAGAAGCTGTCCACAGTCGTTGCACATATGTGAACTAAGGAGGTCCCATTAGGTCACGCAAGTCACTTCCCATTTTAAAGGGGTTTTTAGTTATTTTGGAGTTACTTAGATACATTCTTTGTTAAGCACATACTAGATCATGCCTGATTTGTTAATTTCATTTTTAGCAAAATAGGCACTTCTTATTAGTGATAAATGGGACATTTTGAAAAAGCATATATCATAAAGCATACATGGGTCAATCACACAGATGAGGAAAAGGTAATTTAAACAATTTAAAAAAGAATCTAGATGCATTAATGGAAAATAATTGAGAAAAAAGGAAAGGTGCTTCGCAAAAAAGTTTCAGTGCGCTACTGAAAGGAAGAGCAGATGCACACAGTTTATTTTCATAGAATTTAAAACAGAAGGCAAGGAAGTATGTCAACAGAAGGAAATGGGAAGGTGATTATTGAAGGAGAGAAAGAGAATGAGAAAGGGACACAAAATTATTAGGTGTCATGGGCACTAGCGTAGCTAGCACTTCCAAGTCACCTTCATATTCAATTCATGGCAAGAGGGGAAAACAGACAGGTGCACTGTGGGTGAGAGCATGGCGAGCAAGGATAGGGTTAATATCCATTTCATCCATTGGTACTCCCTACTCCCATAGAATAACATGAGACTTCCTGTTTCCACTAGTATGGATCCTTTTTGTGCCAACCCGGAACTAAGTTGAACACTCTAGTCTTCGGCCGTGGCTCTCTATAAAAGCCACGCCCAATGAGCAACCCATGCTTCGTGTGCTTTCTGTAGCTTCGAGTACACGCTTACCTGGTTCCTGAGACTTCTACAGCTTTCTTCAGCCCTTGTGACCGGCAGATCAGTCTTCTTTCGCGACTCCTTTTTCACTTGCGGACCGACAATTTGCTCCCGCTCATCTTCTCTGCAAGCTCTTCAGGATTTTCCGTTCCCGAGTGACTCCGGCAACCTGCAAAGAGAAAAAACAAAGGAAAAGCAGATTAGGACTTAAAGACACTTTCATAGACAATACGAACCTGAACTCTTTCACACGTGCTAACCCAGTGAAGCAACTGGGATTCCAAGGAGATATAGCACTTACCTTATTCTGAAAAGGACTCCTTTTGTGCACATCTGCTATTCCCACAGTACGAAGGTTCCAGTGAGGTAACTGGCCTTGGGACACTCTTTGGGAGCTCCAGAACTCCACTATCCAAAATAAACGGTGGAGTTTACATCGCCGAACCAGCGCAGCAACCAGCAAAACCAGCACCAAGTCAGCGCAACAGCCTGCTGGTCCTGCACCGTAGTGCCCCTGCAGAGGCAGGACGGAGAGCCCGCCATCCCAAACTAAGAGGTGAGCCCCCAGACACTATATTGCAGCACACAGAGGGGAAAGGGGGTTCCCTGGGTTTGGGTTGCACCACTTACTAACCCGTCATTCTCCTTCCAGGTTAAACTCCCAGTATTCCGGGTGAGAAGAGGGCAGGGCCGAGGTCGGCAAACTCCATCGCTCCTGCGGAGATTCAGGTGAGCGTGACATTAGGGGAGCAAAAGTAAGACAGAAATTGCAAATAAAAGCACAGGTGAGTGTTATAAGTCACCAGTACAGTGATAATATTGGAAATGAAGAACAGAGAGAGGAGGAATGGGATAGGCACCACAATAAAATACAGAGTCATAAGGATATTACACATGCAGACTCAAGCATATGCACCAAAGCCACAACAAATTAGACCATCTTCAAGAGGGGCAACAGCATCTCCCCCACTGCACAGCATAGAGGCATTAAAAAATAAAAATGCCTAAAGTCACATCATTTGTGAAACATGCGCTGAGAATAAAAAAGTAATTATGAGTGCAAATTACATTCAAAAGTAGGTTAACACAATAGTAATTGATACTAGATTAAGCAGAGTAAATATTTATGGGGAATAGCAAGAATTAAGGAGATAAAACACCTTTTTTCAGCAACAATGTTAAAAGTGCATGTATTGATGCAAACATTTGTATTTAGAATGGGGAAGCAGTAAGTAATGAGAGGACATACTCTCAAACGCACTAAAGCTACATACAATTTAGATTTTTAAAAAGCATGATATATTTAACAGTTGTACTGAGGAGAGATCTCAGTGAATAACTAAGGGGATAACATGCACTAGTTTGGGGATTAGTTATGAAGACACACCAGAAATCACACTAGGCCTGCACATGTAAAGGAGTGTGCCATTAGGTTAAAGGAGTATTTTTTTTTTATAGAGCACACACCCTGATTAGTATGAGTTTCAAGAATAAGGAGTGCATTATTTAGATTTTGCAGGGTTTGTTTAAATGAAACCTATTCATGAATCAGTACAAGCAGGCTGGGAACTGACAAGGAAAAACAAGGAAGGCTTTGCACAATTATTGAGCACAATATGGATTACTATTATGCATGATGAATTGATTTATTGGGAGAAGTAGAGAGAAGTAGAATTTGCAGATATGAAAAGAGAAGACATTTTTCATGAGATTGGGGAAAAATAGAGATAATTAGGTTAGAGTCTCTGTCATGATATGCTTATAAGGAGAGGAGGAGTGACACAAACACACACACACGCATACACACACGCATACACACACGCATACACACACGCATACACACACGCATACACACACGCATACACACATGCATACACACGTACGCACACACAGGCAAACACACACACACATCCACACGCACACATCCACACGCACACACAGGCACACACACATCCACACGCATCCACACACATCCACGCACACACAGGCACACACACACACACATCCACGCACACACACACATGCACACACATACACAATCTTGTGGAAGTACAGGCAATCAATGAATAACAGGCTCAATTCAAATAAAAACACATATAGGTAGTCAGACAAGGAATTCAATACTGCAATGAGAATCCACACACATATAGGCTGCTTTCACTTTACATTAGGAATACCAGTTAGGAACATTATGGCTTGCTAAAATGTAACAATATAAGAGTAGCTGGATTTTTGGAGACTATACATGGAGGAGAGATAGAGATACCTTGAATATACAGGCTCAAGAAGAGACAGGAAGGTACACACTATAAAGCAACATATACGAGTGGTAAGGATTCCTACTGGCAAGGCCAGGTAGGGGAGTGTGCATCACATTCCCAGAAGCGGTAACCAAAAGAGAAGACAATACATCCACCAAAGACAATGGAGGAAAAATTTACTTAGGGGACCAAAATAAAAGTACACACATGTAAGGGATTATAATGTGTAAAATATAAAACATTATGACAAAAGTAAGTACTAGTGGATGAGAAGAGAAAGAAAAGGTAAGTTCCAATTGACACAGTAAGTGTGTGAATAAGCCTTATTGATGGTTATTAGGAGTAAGAAGACCCAGGCGGTAAAGAAAAAAGGTATTAAGGGATACAGTCCTTTTAAATAGGTAGCATTTTTCCCCAACAAAGGTATAAACAGGTGTGAGCATAGAATAGTACATATGTTCGAGTATGACCATATCTAATGAAGAGAGTGAAGAAGACTTTTGGATAAAAGGTGGAGTTACCTTTTTGTAATCCAGATGACAAGGAATGTTAAATATGTACATTTGGCAAATGCATGAAACTTTAAGGATAGGCAAAACAGTGTATGCCTATATGCCAAACTTGCATGCACTTAATAGGATCAGCGCTTGTTTCCAAATCCCACGGGTAGGTAAGATTAGTGTAGGAAGGGCAACAACAAATTTTAATGTCTCAATAGAATAAATACAGCAAAGAAAGAAGAGACCGCGGTCCTATGTCATCAGGAAGAGGACTTCAAAAGTACAGAGAACATTTTCAGCATAGCAGAAAAGTTTAAAAACAGGCCTGTCACTACATTTATAAAATTCAAAAGAGACTAAAAGTGCACCATCATTTTATTTTTCAGGAAAGTAAGCCTAAATTTTATTGTGCTGAGGATACCAAGAGATGACCTCAGCAACATCATATTAAAGGAAAAACAAAGGCCTATTTTAAGGAAATAACCGATCACTTTGCCAGCTTATCATGACTTTGCCTCTATTTTGGTTTCTACAGGGAGCAAAAAGCCATATCAACTACGGATAAACCAAGAAGAAAGAAGAGGAGCAGCTGAAGAAGACCACTTCCTTTTATTTGAAAAAATATTTTGAATTTGTTATGTTGTTTGTGTTGTCTTTTATTATTTTTATCATAAGGAAGGAGACCATGAAGTGTTTCCTACATCACTTAGAAAATAAGCCCACAATAAAAAAAATGGAATGAAAGCCCATGAAAAAAGGGGGCAATTTAAAAGAATAAAAAATGTATGCGCTTTATAGTCTCATGTCATAGACACACCCAGGTATCGGCCAGTATATATGAAGCGTAGGTGACACTAAGATATGCAGGAAAGGGAGAATGAAGAAGCTATTCTATTATATTAGAAAAAACAGAACATTCAATAGCAATTGTTTTTCGGTGGTAGCAGGGCTTAAAGGAAAAGGACACAGCTATTATAAGATTTAGGTTTGAGGAGGCAGTACTGATGATAAAAATGTGCTTATTCTTCAAGAAACTCATCCAGTTTTTATATTACAGATGGACGGGAGGCACCTGCACTTCAGGTGATTGATGGCAACTGATCCTGCGAGCAGGGAGAAAAACCCATATTGTCATGAAAAGGGTTTTGAGGGACCTTGCCAGATGCCCAGTTGCAACTAAAAGTGAAGACTTTCTTTATGAAACTCCCCCATCCTTGTGTTCCCCAGAAACAATCTAAAGCCCCCCATCTGACTATTTTATGCGAATCAGAAGATTGAGAGTTCGAGTCTTCTGTGGTCACAAAACAGTGAATCCAAAAAGACTGGCCTATGACTTGCTGCAAAGCAGCCCAAAGACAAATAAAATAAAGTAGGCACTGAATTGAGAAAATCATTGGACTTGGAATAAGGAGAATAAAGAATCGAGTGGAAGATGTGCAGATGGAAGATGAATACAATGAAGATAACACTAAATGTGAATGGGGAGACTGCAGGGGGTGGGAAGAAGAAGAAAATGTATATAAATAATAAAATGTTGCACGTGGAAGGAAAAGTAGAAAATTGGCTGGTGGGTTCCCTCGAGGAATGAGCAAATGTTCTAAAAGAAATCCCTCACGATTCTCTTGGTGACTGAAATCACTTGCTGTGGATGTTATTTTTAATGTTTAATTGGGTAACAGGGATGGGAACTAGACAGGAGCAAAACAAAGTTATTCTTTGGGGATACGTACATACAAAAATTAAAAGACGGCGAAACATATGCAATGGTCTTTTGACAGAAAAGAGATACATATGTATCTTAGATTAGGATAATACAATATGGTTGAAGACACTGGTGATTCTTTATAAGTGTCTTTTATGATACCTCCCATGTTGAGATAGAACATTACATTGAGGCGGGTGACTGAGATAGGGATGCATAGCAAAACTGCATATGTGGAGGGTGGACACTGGGTGTAGTGGTCAAATATTGAACACTGGTCGAATATCAACCAGAGGGGGGAAATATATAGGGGTACCAACCCCTCCCCCCAGTATAGATAACATGATAGGCAGAACAAATGGTTCTACTATTGCAGAAGTCAGGATTCTAGTGCCTTTATTTAAGGTAAAAAGTGCACATGGCACTGTGCAATTGTGGGCTAGAATGACCCACGAAGTGAAGGGTGCTTTAAATATCACACACATACCATAAGTGTATAAAGATGTATTATGAATAAGGGATACAAAGTGAGAGATGATTAAATAAATAAATAACAGCTCCCTGTAGAATTAATACAGTGTTAGACAAATATATATTTCAAAATGGATTACTCAAGTACAAAATGGTGTCCAGTTCTAAGCCAGGTGTGAAAAACTATGACACATGCCAAGAGTTTTCAGACAAGTAACAGGGGCTGATACATTAGTGATAGTCTTTGGCAGCATCTGGCAGTGAGATACTTGGGGTTGTTAAGTTACGAAAAGGAACTTGGCAGGAACATCAGACAAGATTAATGATGAAGTTAGATAAAGCAAGGGAAACTTGGATACAATTATCTATGTTCTTAATGAGAAGGGCACAATGTGCTTCATGCAGACCATTTTGAGAGACCAGCAGTATTAGTTGCCAGCTAAGTTAATGTGGGCCTGGTGTACACCAGATAAGCCATCCAATGGTATTGAAGGGATGTTTTTTCTCTGACTAAGAGGACCTATCAGAAGCATACTCTGACCAAGGTTGTCATTTGCAGAAGGATTTTGCATCATCCAAATAGCCTATATAAGCAGGTTGAAGGCCAAATGTTTTTGAGTGTTTTCCAGAGCATGTCTAGCACCTACAACTAATAAAGACTGCTGAGAAACTCCCGGGCGCCCGATATTCTGTTGTCTCTCTCTATCTCTGCGGAATGTTCATCGATGCCTGGTGTTTGATGGAGGATGGGTCTGGGTCTTCAGTTCAGGTACTACAGTGAACGGTCATTTCCGGCGGAACTTGTCCCAAAACTGGATCAAACATGGAGATTTAGTTTCGACTTCTGCCGACTCAATGAGATCTCCAGTTTCGATGCGTATCCCATGTCAGGAATTGACAAACTGGTAGAATGCTTGTGGCCAGCCCTCTTTATCTCTACCCTCAACCTTATAAAAGGTTTTTGACAGGTCCCATTAAATGAGGAGGCCAATGCAAAGATGGCCTATTTCACTCCAGAGGGACTGTTCCAGTATACCATTCTACCCTTCGGACTCCACGGGGCACCCACAGCATTTCAACGCCTAATGGACTCCGTTCTGGAACCTTTCTGTCGGGGCTTTTGGGTTCCTGGCTGGGGATCCCCCGTTGCTTCTTGTGCAAGGACTTTTTTAGCTTTCTTCTCCTTTGTGGGTTTCTTTTTTGTCCATGTCTCATGGAGGAAGTGGCGAGCTTCCCCTGACGCCACCCTGCCCAATGGTCAAACAGTCAGTCAGCGTAGCCCCGGGGAAACAACCCAATACACAGGAAAAAACCCTCTACGAGGGAAAAGCCTGTATATGTTATGCGCGTGTTGTCCAGGCAGAGATGAAGGATCCAGGAACTTCTGCAGACAGAGTAACATCAAGTTCGGGAGGAAGGAAGTGGAAGTAGAAAGCAACTGCACGGAGAACCAGGATGCAGTTAAGGCAGCAGGGAGAAAGGATCGGCCAGGAGAGCGCTGAGGAGGGAAGAACAGGAAAACAATGTAACTCAAAAGAAAGCACTGAGCTGGGCACAGAGTAGCAAAGCATTGAGATGCGAGGAGCTACGGCTTGGCTAATGCATATAAACACACTGCATGGAAGAACTAGACCGCACACAGCAATGCCTGAGTAAACCGGTGGTAGCATGTTGTGAGGAAAAATGGTGTCTGCAAATTGGGAATGGTGTCTCCAGGTGGCCAAGTGAGTCCTGGGACGGTAAATCATGACAGCAAGCCTCCTCCGAAGAACCCCTCTTCTGGGTTGCCAGGGTGAAGACGGCAATATCGGTGGAGCAGGTGAGGTGCATGTATGTTGGTAAGTGGTTCCAAGGCACGTTCACTGGGGGTTTATCCCTTCGATTCCACCAAATATTGAAGACATCCTCTCCGATACCTGGATTCACACAATCTGGCCACCTCATACTCCACTTGCTGGTCGTCAGTGACTACTGTGTGTGTAATTACTGCCTTATTGGAGGAGGATATGTATGGTTTTAAAAGTGAAATATGAAACGCTGGATGGATGCGTTTCCATGTCATGGGTAACTGCAGGCGAAAGGCCACATGATTTATGACCTTAGTAACTGGGAATGGTCCATAATAGCGAGGAGAACATTTGGTGGGTCTTAGGTGTCTAGGTAAATACTTGGAGGACAACCGAACCTTATCACTGACAGAATACAAGGGTGACTGACAGTGTTTCTGATCCACAAATCTCTTTGTGGTTTCTCTACCCTTCATCAGATGTTCTTTGACAGTTTTATGTGTGGTTCTTAGATCGCAAATCCAAGAGTCTACTGAAGGTATAGGTGAACCTACGACAGAAGTTTCAGGTAGGACCGAAGGATGAACCCCATAGCTGCAGTAGAAAGGGCTAGTGTTTTACGAGGAATGATCTGAGTTACTGTCGGTGAATTCAGCTATTGGAAGAAGAGTTGCCCAATCAACCTGTACTTGTGATGACAATCACCATAGGTACTGTTCGAGGGTTTAGTTGGCCATTTCAGTTATTCTGTTGCTTTGTTGGTGGTACCCAGAGGATAATGCTTGGTGAACACTGAGCAAATGGCAGAGCTGAGACCAAAACCATTAGGTGTATTGAGTGCCTCTGTCAGAAATGATGGTAGATGGCAGACCATGCAAACGAAAGATGTCAGAAAGGAAGATGTTAGCCAGCTCTTTGGCCAAGGGCAATTTGGCTAAAGGGATAAAATGAGCCATACAAGAGTAGACGTCTATGGTAACCATGATAGTGGTACAACTCCTGGAGGGTGGCAACTCCACTACGAAATCAGTAGCAATGGTTTGCCAGCGTCGGGACGGTACCTCGGATTGGAATAATAGTCCAGATGGTTGTCAAGAGATGGATTTATTTTGAGCACAACTGCACAAGATTGAATGTTAAATTTGACGTCCTGTGCCATCTTTGACCACCAGAAGTGTAATTTGAGGTTATGCAGGGTAACCTTCTCTCCACGATGTCCTGAAAGATGGCAGATCTTCTTAAAGATTCAATAGGAAGAAATAAGGAGGTACCCTAAAGAGTTCCCCTTCTTTATCAGTGAGACCCCAAGTGTTGGTAAGTGGATATTGCTGCCATTTCTTACAGATAAGGGTGTCCTCACGCACTTGTTCCAAGAGGTTATCCAAATAACAGATGAACACGGTGTCTGGGAACATCTTGGGATAACTTGGAGAGGAAGCTGTGAGGTAGTCAGGTTGCAGGGAGAGAGCAGCCACTATTATGTTCTGTTGGCCCAAAATGTAGGTGAACTGGAAGTGGGCAAAGAAATAAGTCCATCGGGCCTGTCTGCTATTTCAACATTTCAAAGACTGCAGCACCTGAAGGTTGCGATGGTTGGTTCTGATCCATACAGGAAACATGGCGTAGAGTAAAAGATGTCGCCACTCAACAAATACTTGACGAATAGCCAATAATTCCTTTTCCAGGACCGAGTAGTGTCTTTCCCTGTCAGTCACAGTCCTTGAAAGGTATGCAATAGGGTGCTCCATCAAGTCCTCTTGTATATGCTTAAATACTGCACCAATCGCTGAATCCAAGGCATTAGTCTCGACAAAAAAAGGCTTAGAGGTGTCGGGTTGGCAAAGTATGCGGCCCTCAGTAAACATCTTCATGAGCAAATGGAAGGCAGATTCCTGAGTGCTTCCCCAAACAAAGCGAATTTCTTTTTTCAGAAGTGAGAATGGGTTGCACAATCGAGGAGAAATTAGGCATACATTTCTTGTAGAAATTGGCCAATCCTACAAAAGATTGTATTTGTTTCACAGTGGCCGGGAAAGGCCATGATATGATAGCAGCCATGTTATTGGGATCCATGGAAATGCTCTGAGGACTTAGAACAAAACCCAGATAACTAACAGTTGACAAATTGAACTGGTACTTTTCAGGTTTAGTCAAAAGCTTGTTCTCTCGTAAACAAGTTAAAACCCTGGTGACATGGTCCTAGTGTTGTGTGGGATATTAGGAGAATATGAGTATGTCTTCCAAGTATATGATGATGGAGTGGATCAACATGTCAGAGAAAATCCAGTCCATGAAGTGCTGAAAAACAGCCGGAGCATTGGACATGCTGAAGGGCATCAGTAAGTACTCAAAGTGGCCAAAAGGGGTTTTGAAAGCCGTCTTCCGCTCATCTCCAGCTCGTATTCGAATGAGATGATAGGCCCCCTTAAGATCCAATTTGGAAAAAAGGACTGCTCCCTGGAGGGCTTCCAAAATATCAGATATCAGGGGCAGAGGGTACCTGTCCTTTTGTGTGACATGGTTCAATCCCCTGTAATCCAGACAGGGACGTAATTCAGTGGTGTCTTTCTTGGGTACAAAAAACAACAAAAGCCCAGCAGGCAGCTTGGATGGTCTAATCAGGCCATTTTGTTAAGTTAGTCTCTAGATATTCCTTTAGGGCTTTTTTTCTGAGGTAGATAGTATGAACATCCTCGCAAAGGGAATATCTTGCTCATTGGTTTCAATGGCACAATCTTCTGATCAATATGGAGGTAAGATCTGCACAGGAGATTCAGAAAAAACATCAATGAACCAGCGATATTCCTGAGGTACATGATTCAAGTTAGACAGGGACGCAGTATATACCTTGGTACAACCGACCAAGGGATTCTGGCAGTTTGCCGTGCTCTCAGAAAGACATTGGGCAATGCAGTATTGTGACCCTAGAAACAACGAACCAGCAGACCAGTTTATGTAAGGATTATGCCTGTGCAGCCACTGCATACCTATGACGACTGCATAATGAGCTGTCTTGATAATTTCAAAACTGAGCAATTCCCAGTGGTTGTTTTACACTCGGCCGCATGCAGCGGTCTTCTATCAACAAACTCATGAAGAAACCTATACAATGGTATTATACTTCATTTTGGCGCATGGCCTCGCCCCTCTGGCAGCGTTGGTGCTTATCATGGCAATGCATTACGACAGCCCATTGCGCGGGCGGAGGATGCCACATGACTAGTCAGCTGACTATGCCCTTGGAAGGGCACGCCTCCTTAGTTGACTTTAAAGTCGGCAGCGCTACATGAAATGCTGCTTCTGTTCGTAGCGTTATTCCTGCATTTACTTCCTGATTACTTGTTACCTGATTCTGACCATGGCCTGTTATATAGGACTCTGACCGCCTTTCATCCAGGACTCTTTTAACCTTTGGTAGCTTGACCCGGACTGTTTATTGGACTGCTTGCTTCACGTCTTTTATCCTCCTTGGTCTGCACGTTACCGAACCAGCCTGTCCCAGGACTCCTGCTTTATTTCCTTATGACGCATTCTCTCTCCTGTGCTCCGAACCGCTCCTTGCCTCCATAGGTAGCGCTGCTCCCTTCTCCAGTACCACAGAACACCCAGACACTCCAGAGCGATTCTCGCCATATCCTGACCGCTGTTGGTAAGCGTTGTTTTCTTCTCCTATTGTCTTCGTACATGTTGGGGAATACAGTCAAAGATAAAAGATGTTATCAATCGGCTATTTGACAATCACATTTTACCGTCCATACCCACCTTATACTACTGTTTGCTACAGAACTCACCTACCTCCAAAAGCCCAATAGGAAATTACATTTGGTACCTGCATTAGTGCACTCTTGGATGCTCTGCTGTCAGTGCACCATCCCGTGCCTAGTGCGACCCTTGTGTCGCTCGGGTCTACTTACCTCTACTAACTCCCTGTTTATTATTTTGTCCTGTCGTTGTTGTCTTGTCTTCCTTTGACTTGGGAATTCAAATTCGGTTGGTGTAAGACTCTGCACTGCCTCTACCTTCTGTAGTTATTATTGGTAGCTTCTGCATCACTTGAGTTGATGCATTCTGTCCTCTGCTTATAGGGCCATCCATCACCTGACTTGTAGCAGTTGCTCATAAGGTATAACTAGTTAAGAACATGAGTTAACTATTGCCTTTATTGTTACTCATGCACTAACCTGTTGTATTTTCCTCCTACAGCATTGTGGTTTGGCGGTGCGTGTGTTTCTCCGCTCTTTAATTTGACCAGTTCCTCTGTCTGTTCCTTACCCAGCAGAGGGGCATGTCATAGTAAAGAGTTCCCTCGAGTTCAGAAGGCCTAAGTTCAGGACGGAACTTGGCTTTAGAAGTCCATGGGAGTACGTCTGTCATCTTTCCTTCAACCACTGTGGGTCCTATATTCAATGCCCCAGCCTCTGTGGTGGGTAACATTGTTTATGGTCATACTGAGAGCCTTGGAACGGATGACAGAGGACAACCATCGATTCCTTCAACTGCCTGGATCTGTTTCTTTGTTTTCACAAGATATCTGGTGTATTCGGGCCCATTCATCATCCAGGAATATGCCCATGGCTCCACAATCCACCACTGCCAGTACTGTTATAGGATGTATATTATTTGAACTGAAGGGAGACCGGTAACACAACCAGGGAAGAGCAGGGTGAAGGCCCTAAATCGGCTGAAGAGAGGGAACAAGTATCAGCCTCGCGAACCTCGGCTCCAGGAACGGGAGGTGGCATTTCCCGAACGCCTAGGTGGAACAATAGGGCAATTGTGTACCATATGTTTTGCAGAAGCGGAATACATACACAACCCCAACTCGATCCTTCTGTTTCTTTCCTCAGTGGTGAGAGGACCACGTAGAGAACCCATTTACATAGGTTCGGACTCTCCTGCAGTAGCAGAAGATGGTGTCTCGCATGGAGAAGGATACAAAAAAGTGGGTTTAAATGGTGGTGTGCAAAGTTTCCTTTTCTCAGCCTTTCTTTCCTGGAGGCGTAAATCGATCTGCATGGCCATATCAAGGAGGCCCTGGAAAGAGCCTGGTCTGGCAATGTGATTCTGGAAATGAATCGACAGGGCCTCCGTATCCTTGTCCTTTATTGCTTTATCATGTATGTTCTGTCCTGATTTCCGCGCAGGGGTTCATGGCGGTGTGGCTCTTCCTCTTTTTTTGGTTGTGGTTTTTCAGACCCTTGGGATACCCTTATGGCTCCCATGGGTGGGAGTACAACCCTGTACTCCTAGTGTATGTTTTTGGGCACCTGTGTGTGGCCCGGTGAGCAGGGTATGGGCTGGTGGCAGCTCCATGCTGAATTTGACAGGTGCTCTGAGTATCCTCCCTTTTGGGATACCCAGGCCCTGCCATTGGAAGCAGTGCTTCTTGAAAGGAAACAAGATGGCCCCTGTGGCCTCTTACCTTCTATTGCCTGTTACCCTGTATTCCCGAAGCCCCGGGAAGCCCTGACTCTGTCCCTTCCTGCTGACTGGCTGTTAGGTGGAAGTTCCATATAAAGTAGTGTGGGGAAGTTCAGGCCAGACTGGCTGGAGCCTTCCCAATGACTGTATGTTGTGGGTACGCCCGTGGGTTGCGACCTGGGTGAATGGAGTGTGTGACGAATACGCATTTCATGTTATGGGTGTCTAGTATCTGGTGTTTGACACAATGACTGAGACAGCCCTTTCTGAAACTAGGATGAATGCAGTGTGGAGTGCTGAATGTCAAAGTGCTTGTCCGAATTCACATTCCGTGTTGGGAATGTCTAGATGGAGAAGAATGGCCTGAATGCACTGTGAGCCTGATTGGCTGCCTGACTGCTTGAATGCCTTTCTGGATGATCGGTTGCCTGAGTGTGACCCAGCAGAGTGAATGGAAGATCAACAGTATATCTGGGGGCCTCTCACTGATGGAAATCATTCAGAAGCTGAAGTTGATACTTGATGTTTAATCTCGAAGCCGAGCCCGAAGGAGAAGGTGAACCACTGTTCCCTTCAACATAATCTGAAAGCTACTGTGTCTTCAAGAAACTGATCCAAGAGAGGACCTGGCTAGGAGACCTCTTCCGAGCTACGAGGGACTATCGTGCACCAGCTGATCTTTGCCAAAGCTCCCTGGACATCAGACCCTCGAAAGGCTGCCTACCGGAGAAGGGGACCGCCATGGAATCACAAAGTGAAGCACCCGGACATTGACGTCTATCACTGCCAAGGACCGCCGTCGCCGACCAGAGCCGCAGTGCTCCTTTGCCTAAGACATTTGATCCAAGGACACCCTTGCTCATCACCGTCGACCGCTTTCGTCCTGCCAGAGCAAAGTCAATGCCGACGACGACCGAGGAAAATCTGCTGGTGGGTTTCCCGAAGACCACAGAGACACAGTCGACCCGACACCCTTGCTGGGCCAAATATTTTCATTACCTCTCTGCGGCAATGAAAACTCGTTGAGGTGCACTGCACTCCTCAGCTTGCAGGACGCTTTTGACTGATCATCAACGAGCACAGCAAGAACTGAAGCTGTTGCCGCAACAACAGTGTTCACCCTTTTCTTCACCGACTCTTGACGACCCGTGACTCCTGCATTAAAGAGAGTGCAGTCAAGAAGGGCCTATCAATGACTCACCATAAGAACTCTACGAAACCAGGTACTTTGGGGTCGTAGAACCTTTTAGAAAGGACTCGAGACTATGTTAAGCATAATTGGACTGGGCTTGTCAAACACGCTTTATTTACAGGTTATCCAGGTGGGGGGAATCCTTGCACAGAACTGTCTCTAGGTAGACGGTTGACTGTTCCACCATTGCTTGATTTAACTTGCTTTCTTTCTGTATCTATCGTTGATTCATCTTACCATCTGATTCATATGCTATTGTGGGGCTGTTAACCGTGGACGCATTTTAAAGGAATCGATAGTTAAGAGTGATACCACGTAGCCCTGTAGTTATTTTCTATTATAGTATTGCCAGAGTACAAAGTGTGTTATTGTAATTGTGTATATATCCTTTAACCTTATTTATATAAAGAGTGTTTTCACTAACATAGTGTGTGGACATTCCTTTGTGGGTTCTTGGGGACTACACTGTACTTAAGAACCAGCCCGCATCACCTCTTGAGAGCTTAAGCATTGATTGCTCGACCATAGCTACCGCATAGAGAATCTTGGCTGGGGTGCTCTGTGCCTCTCCTCTGCCATATAGAGAGCAGGAGAACAGATACACCCCTGTAGTGCTTTACAGGCAACCCTTGACAACTCATCCTTAATATCTTCATTTAATCCAGTCAGCATCCTTGGCAAGTTGATTGAATCGGGTCACCTAGTTCAACATGTCCTGAGAGACTTGATAAAACTCCAAAAGTTTCTCTTGAGCTGTATAGACCATGTCAGGTCTATCAAACGTAGCCTTGAAGCTGTTCACAAATGCGGTGTATTCATCCAACTGAGGATCTCCAGCAACCATCAAGGGGGTAGCACAAGTAAGAGCATTACCAATCAGGTGAGATATAATGAATCCCACTTTAGCCCTATCTGTGGATTAGAAATTGAGTTTGAAGGTAAAGTGAACCATGCAAGAGTCCAAAAATGGACGCAGGTTTTTGGGGGATCCATCATATTTTTACACTATGCCCCCCCCAAGGAGGTTCCTGGCTGGGGCTCACCTGTTGTTTCTTGTTGTTGTTTCTTGTGCAAGGACTTTTTGGTTTTCTTCTCCTTTGTGGATTTCTTTTTTGTCCTGGTCTCGTGGAGGAAGGGGCGAGCCTCCCCTGATGCTACCCTGCCCAATGGTCAAAGAGTCATGCAGAGTATCCCCGGGGAGACAACCCAATCGACAGGAAAACACCCTCTCTGAGGGAAATAAACCTGTAGATTCTATGTACGTGTTGTCCAGACAGCGATGAAGGATCCAGGAACTTAGGCGGACAGAGTAACAGCAAGTTTGAGAGGAAGGAAGAGTGAGGAGAAAGCAACTGCACAGAGAACCAGGATCCAGGTAAGGCAGTAGAGAGAAAGGATCGGGAGAGCGGCGAAGGAGGGAAGAACAGGAAAACAAGGTAACTCACAAGGAAGCGCTGAGCTGGGCACAAAGCAGCCAAGTGTTGAGATGCGCGGAGTTCCGGCTCTGCTAATGCATAAAAACACACTGCGCGGAAGAACTAGACCATGCACAGCAATGACGGAGTAAACCAGTGGTGGCCATGTTGTGAGGAAAAATGGCACCCACAAATCTGGAATGGTGTCTCCAGGAGGCCAAGTGAGTCCTGGGATGGTAAATTATGACACTTGCTGAGATTATGCAGGCGCATATCTGCATGATATTGATATATATAGTGCAGATTGGAACAAACACCTAACACACCTCGATGCAGTATGCACATAACTCCGAAAGGCCCACTTAACAGCCAATGCCAGTAAATTCAATGGTCAGGGTGGGCAGGAGCTGTTGGGAGCTGTGCTCCTCTACTTTATTTTTAATGCTTTACTGTTCCCATAACTTTATTTTAAAAAGAAAATGTGACGCAATGGTTTCATTTTAAAATACAAATGTAGGAAGAAGTTGAAACTTGTACTTTAGTGCACTGCACTGAACATTCCCTTAAACAGGTGTGTTTGTTTGGGGGTTTGGAATGCGCGTGGGATGAGGCGTGGCCATGGGGTTTGTGAGGAGTGTGGGCAGGTCAGCAGGGAACATAATTCCACTACTTCTTTTTGTACACTTCGACCACTGAGTAAATGTCATATAGCTAGGAGCTCCGTACAATAGCTAGCCTTTCAAGTTGGGAATGGGAACGTCTTGCCCCAACAAGCAAAGCTGAAGCCATACAACAAATTATATGTCAAAGACTGACATAGGGTGCTTCCTGGGACTGGTTGGGTTTTACTGCTGATTTATACCCACATTTTCCAAATTTGCTGGCTATTGTTAGATCACCTGAAGAAATAATGTCCCAATCTTGTTGAATGGGATGATGAGGCCAGCCCTCCAGATAAGGTGTATATTAGGGCTTTTTACGCACAGGAATCTAGTCAATATGGCCCTTTTAATTCTTTCTTGCATACAGCTTACACAAGCTTTTTATGGCAGCACCCACATAAATCATGGAGTTCACTGGTGGCAGCCTGGCCAGAAGCAGCTTGCAAATCCACTCTTTACTTTAGCAATCCACACAGTTTCTTGAAAGACGCACCTGGGATGAGTCCTGATCTGTTTATTTTTTCAACACACTGTTAATAATTCTATCAAGATAATGCTGTCTCAGTCATGTAGAAGGGGATTTGTGTTTTGTTCACTTTGTTCAACTGCCTGCTTTATATAGGTTACAGTGCTATTAAAACAATTTGAATCCTGAACATGCTTTTCACATTTCTTTAAGACATATGTAGTATTGTGTAAAATGAACATTGTCTTAAACTAGAGCTGCATTTTCGTTTAATTCTCCTCTGTTTTAATCAGCTTTAATAGACAGACCCTCCAGGATATTGTGGCATGAAATGGTACATTTTGCAGCATATAAAATCACATTTTGCACACAACTTTTGTTTTGTAGCACATTCTGGATCGATTGGAGGGCGCAAGTTTGGCACATTAGAGGAAAGAGGCAGTGTTAGGAACTACAAGAGAGCCAGATTTATATCATTTGCACCTTTTGTATCAATTCAATAGGAAGAGTAACAAATGTCCCTGGTTTGACATAAGTGTTTGTTTTGTGCTACATTTCTGGTTTAATGTACATGCCTATTTAACTGTATTGATCATTATCAGTTATAATGGTGGAAATATTCCCCTTCTATGTTCCCCAATCACTGAAACACCCACATACCTCTCTCACCAACACCCATCACACTCCAGTTTCCCATCATAATTTACACTCCTGAACCATTCACCCTCAGTCATGCACGTGCTCACCTGCTGTGTCACTGCCACATCACAATTTGCACTGCCCAGTCCCTGCCACACTCCAAATCATATTTGCACTGTACGCTCCCCAATTCCTCCTGCAATCTACAGTCCGTCATTCTTTCTACTTCTGCATCTTGCATGCTTTCTCCCATTCGATCGCACTCTTCCCTCATCCTTTCTCTCAATTTGCAGCTACCTGCCTCTTTTCGGCCAACCGTACTCTCTCTGCTTTATGCCCCGTTGCACCCCCTGTAGTCTGGGCTCCCTATGCTTTCTGGGCTGCTACTCCCTCGCTGATTTCTGGCCCACCACCCCACTGCTTCCTCTTTACTTTCATGCCCAATGCTTCCCCCTTCGTCCCAATGCTCTCCCTCTGCTTTCTTGCATATCAATCCCCATCCGACCCATCACTTCACCATCTCTCTCTTTTCCCTCTCATATTGTGACTATTTTTACATTTTTTATACATGTGCATTTTGTCCCATATCCTCAAACAATTTGGTATCTAAAAATAACACAGAGGATATGCTATTTTTAGATAACCCATTTTTGGAAATGGCAGGAAGACTTATAAACTTATTCTCAAAGGTGACCTGCGCATTTATACCGGGCTGAGCTGTAGCGCAAAGGATGAGCTGGCCAGCCGCCTTGAATACATTGGTGTCTGAAGCACTTTCCGGACAATGTGTTCAACATGCTCCTAACCCATTTCACTGTGACAGGCCGTTATGGGGTCTGTCACTGCAAAATGCAATTAAAAAAAAAGCATTTCTATCCGAAATGCAAGTAAGACAGCAGTGGTTCACTTCTGATGTCAACTTAAAAAAAAAGAAAAAAAGAAATGTTGCAGGAAAGACCCAGTCATGTAGTGTGCACTCCTCCCTTCTACCTATGTAAAGCAGGTGCATGGGGTTGCCTTAGTTTTCTTCACACTTAAAAGCACATCTTATTAGTAAATTCAGAATGTGCTTCTAAATGCGCAGAAATGCCCCATGATTTGCGCAAATCAGCAAACAGGTGAAAAAAGGCAATCTGATTCGATGCGTACAAGATGCAACCATTCTGATGTCCTTTGTCAATTGGGCTACTTTTTTTGGCGCAGGTGATGAGATGTGCTTGCACATTCCAGCACTTGCATCAAAAAAGTTTTGAGAACAAGCCTCTTTGTGTTTTTTTCAATGCTGCCCATTTTAGCAAAAAAGGCCCTCTTTGCGTTTGAGTTTTTGTTTTTTAACCATTTTTTTTCGCAGCATTTTGCGAAATCGGTATAAGCTGGATCGTCTGAATAGAGGCAGCACAGTTGGAGCAGCATGGCCATTTCGTAGTTTGCTTTCTTTTCATCACAGAAGCACATCAATTGTAATGAGTGGCTTGGGGTTCTTGATGTCTTCAAGTTTTAGGAGAGCCTCCCAGTAAGCTGTTGTTTGGCATTTGTGAGAAGGAAGAAATGTGGTGTTCTATATGAAGATGTTTTATTTTTAGTCTTCAGATTGCATGTGTTCGCATGCATGCATATGCATGACAAGACACTGTGCATAGTTTGTTGTCTTAGAGAGCACGAAAAAGCTCAGCATGTGGTCTGAACTTTACTGTAACTCCCTTTCAGACCACCCACCGCAAGCGGGTATAATGGATGTAAGTCGAAACAGTGCTGTGTATATTTTCAGTGGCACAGATTGTACTAGTACCTCTCAACAGAATTGCTATAAAATCAGCCTAATTTATCAGCGAAGCTGCCATACGAATGTGATGGCACAATGCCAATTATTCACAGCAGGGTTGATTGCATCATGCTCACATTTCTTAGCAGGGCGGCTATGTTTTGGGGCAGTACCTGAATTTCTTAGCAGAGCTGTAGTAATGGGTAAGGCAGAGTGACAGAGCAGCAGGCTTCAAAATGTGGCATTGCAACACTTAAGGGTGAGAGGCAGAACATCAGAAAGTGAAAGATGGGGGAAACAGTGCAGCAAAGAAAAGGCAAGATGAAGCAAAACCATGGAGTGGCTGTGAAGCAAGTAGTGCCAGGCAGAAACAGTAGGCCTGAGAGGCAGAGAAGTGATGTTGGTTGAGTGAGGGACTTCATTTATGATGTAACTAGCTGTCATCTGTAGTACTTCCTAACATAGTTTTAGTGTCCAAGTATAATGATGCCGAAGCTAGGTAGTATGCATTGACAAGTTCTTTGTCACTAATGTTTTCAAACACTTTTAATTTTACTCACAAATTGGATAGTTGTCAGACACAGTTTTACTCTCTTGCGAAGGAGAAACCCCCCCAATTTTACTCTCTTGTAATTGGATGTACTGTCTAATTCCAAAAATTGGGAGTAAAATACTCTCACACCAAAATCTTATCAGTAGAACTCGATAAGACCCAGAAGTCTTTTGAACAACTTAAAGGAGTCCTATGTACACAGCCTCTCCTTATTATGCCAGACTTTTCCAAATTCGGCAGACGGATGTGTCATGGGCACTAGCGTAGCTAGCACTTCCAAGTCACCTTCATATTCAATTCATGGCAAGAGGGGAAAACAGACAGGAGCACTGTGGGGGAAAGCATGGCGAGCAAGGATAGGGTTAATATCCATTTCATCCTTTGGTACTCCCTACTCCTATAGAATATATAAACAAATAAATAAAAATAACATGAGACTTCCTGTTTCCACTAGTATGGGTCCTTTTTGCGCCAACCCGGAACTAAGTTGAACACTCTAGTCTTCGAGCGTGGCTCTCTATAAAAGCCATGCCCAATGAGCAACCCATGCTTCGTGTGCTTTCTGTAGCTTCGAGCACATGCTTACCTGGTTCCTGAGACTTCTACAGCTTTCTTCAGCCCTTGTGACCGGCAGATCAGTCTTCTTCACTGAAGAACAGAGACCTAAGCTGACAAGCGGTTTTCTACTCACCTTTTTTCAGCGCCCCTCTGGAGTTTTCGCGACTCCTTTTCCACTTGCGGACAGACAAGTCACTCCCGCTCATCTTCTCTGCAAGCTCTTCCGGATTTTCCGTCCCCGAGTGACTCCAGCAACCTGCAAAGAGAAATCACAAAGGAAAAGCAGATTAGGACTTAAAGACACTTGTTGGCAAAGACCTTCATAGACAATACGAACCTGAACTCTTCCAGACGCGCTAACCCAGTGAAGCAACTGGGATTCCAAGGACCTATAGCACTTACCTTATTCCGAAAAGGACTCCTTTTGTGCACATCTGCTATTCCCGCAGTACGAAGGCTCCAGTGAGGTAACTGCCCTTGGGGCACTCTTTGGGAGCTCCAGAACTCCACTATCCAAAATAAACGGTGGAGTTTACATCGCCGAACCAGCGCAGCAACCAGCAAAACCAGCACCAAGTCAGCGCAACAGCCTGCTGGTCCCGCACCGTAGCGCCCCTGCAGAGGCAGGACGGGAGCCCGCCATCCCAAACTAAGAGGTGAGCCCCCAGACACTATATTGCAGCACACAGAAGGGAGAGGGGGTTGCCTGGGTTTGGGTAGCACCATTCACTAACCCGTCATTCTCCTTCCAGGTTAAACTCCCAGTATTCCGGGTGAGAAGAGGGCAGGGCCGAGGTCGGCAAACTCCATCGCTCCTGCAGAGAATCAGGTGAGCGTGACAGGATGCCTCCGGCATTGGTTTTTTGGGCAGTAATGTTGCGGATACAGGTCGGAGTGGAAAAAACCTTCATTTTCAACTTCAACCCAGAGAAATCAACTACTCTGTTGTCGAATTAGAAGCATTGGTCATAATATGGGCTGTGTACAGTTTGAGATATTATTTTATCGGTAGGAAGTTACGATTGGTGACTGATCATGCTCCACTTGTGTGGATGGCTCACAATGAAGACTCCAATCCCTGTGTTTTGAGATGGTTCTTGGCTTTGCAGCCATTTTCCTTTACGGTAGAATGTCAGGCAGGAATAAAACAAGGCAAGATTTTTTTGCCTCGCTATTCCCCAGATAGTTAGCCCACAGGGAGAGTCCAGAGAATGGGAAAATGACTCCAGAGAAAGGGTGGAGGTATGTGATAGGGCATTAATCCAGCCCTGTCAGGGGTGGGTGGGCACTTGACCCCAACAGCCCTGGGTGAGAGAGAACGTGTAGACAGGCCTCCACCCATCATCTCCTTACTGGCCAGGATGATTCTATGGCAGGGCCTGGCGTCGCGCTGCACAATATTTTCGTAAGAAAGACCACAAACCAGCACAGGAGAAGAGGCAGCTCACCAAGAAAAACTTCCTGAATGTAAGCCAAACTTGTGGAAAATGGGGGTGGGGCTTAAAGCTGTTATGTAACAACAAGCTCTCCCCTGTCACACCCCTTGAGAGTGAGGTAAGCCATTGGTAGGGTAAGTGGCCAATCCAGGGTAGGGGAGGGATATATAAGGGGGAGCTTGGGAGTTGTTTGGTGTGGGCTACAGTTGAGTGAGGACCAGTGGCAGAAGAGGACGTCCAAGAGACCAGAGGAGTGCAGAGTCTTTTGTTAAGGAGGAAGTCTGTGGAGTGTTTGTGTGAGAGAGGGGAGATTGTGAGTAGTAGAGGTAGAGTAGGAGTAGTGGTGGAGTGGAGTAGCAGTAGTTGGGAAGAAGTAAAGTAAGCTCTGTCAGTAGTGAGTGAAGGAATAAGAGTTAGAGTGGTAATTGGTAGTAGAGTGGTGAGTCCACCTTGGTTTCTGTTATGGATGATCTGACTCGATTGGTTGATCAGGGTGGGGGCCCTGATTCTGCTAGATCTTTCAGCGGTTTTTAATACCATCGACCACCCTATCCTGATCACCTAGCTCACTTCGGCGGGCATCTCTGGCCAAGTGCTGGCCTGGTTTATTTCTTTTTTGTTAGGCGCTCTCAATCTGTTTCTCTTCTTCCTTTCTGTTCTCAGTTGATCTCTTTGCTTTGTGGTGTCCCCCAGGGTTTTTCACTGTCTCCCACTCTGTTTAATCTCTATATACGACCGCTTCTGTGTATCATTCATGTTTTCGGCTTTTTGTGAAATTCTTATGCCGATCATACACAGGTAATTGTACAATTTGCTCTTAATCAACCTGAAACTGCGGCTCGTCTTAGAAACTGTCTCCAGGCCATTGGCGACTGGATGGCCTCTAACTAGCTGAATCTGAGGTGTTGGTGGTTGGGACTTCATTTCCTTCATTGTTTTGGACCCTCGGAGTGTTGGCCAGAGAGTCTTGGCCTATTTCCCCTTTCAGTGTCTTCAGTTAAAGACCTTGGGGTAAAGATCTCGGCCTCATTATCTATGACCAATCAAATTTCTTTTGTTTGCCAAAAAGCCCATCACAAACTTTGGACTCTTCGGAAAGTTTTGCCCTTTATTCCCCAAAAGCTACACGCTCCAGTGGCCTCTTCATTAGTTATTGGTAACATAGATCACTGCAATGCTCTCTATCTTGTCCTTCGTAGGCGTTTGCTTCACCATCTCCAGCTATTGCAGAACTCGGTGGCAATGGCTGTTCTCTGCACCCGCTTTGGAGCCCATATGTCTCAATTTCTGCGTCAACTCCACTGGCTCCCAGTGGAGCAACAGATCAGATTTAAGTCTCTTTGCCTGGTCCACAAGGCTCTTCACAGCCTGGGTGCAGAGTTTCTTCAGGCAAAGTTCTGCTTTTACAAACCTCCTTGGCCACTCGGCTCCCAGGCTTTGAGGAATATTCAGCCCCCCCCGGGCTAGGTTTGCCCTCCTAGGCAGCCATACTTTTTCTATAACAGCTGCTAAAGCTTGGTACACGCTTTCTTTTGCCCTGTGTAATATCGAGGCTCATCTGCCGTTTCGTCTAGCTTTGAAGACTTTTCTTTTCTAACTTCCTTGGGACTCTATTATGTCTGATCTTACCTCGCTTGCCTCAGCGCCTTCGGGCTTATGTTGCGCTTTACAAATGTTATTAAGATAAGATAAGCATGGCACCATATCCCTGGTTTGCTAAAGGAGCAAGGGCAGTAAGTGAGATCTGTAGTAGCGGTATAGGAGCAGCAGTAGACGGAGAGTGGGTAGAGTGACAGTGAGTGGAGAAAAGAAGTAGCTATTTGCTATAGAGGGAGAGGAAGGAGGGAAGATACGATAACAAAGGGTAGTTGGAGGTATGAATTTTAGTACGAGGGGAAGTAAGATTGAAGGGTGGAGGCAGAAAGGTGGAGAGAGAGGTTTGAGAGACAATGACGTGGTGGGAGCAGAACAACTTAAGAGATCAGTATAGTGTATTAGTATTACTAAGAGGGTATAGGCGAGGGACAGTTAGAAGATCCCTAGGGAGTCAGTTAGTCATCGTATCAGGGCTATTACCACCAGTCTTAGAAATAGAACAGACAACCAGGTGCTACCGTTGGCAAATATTAACATCCCTGATAAGGACGCCTGGGCCAGTTGAGTCAGAGAGGGACGGCCCTAGCAACAAAAATCCCAAGCCCTGGGAACCATAGAGAATTGTCTTGTTGAACAACAAACCAGTCTGTAAATTAAAAATAAACACCCTTGTACTTGTCATCAGAGTCGGCTAGGTCCTTTTTGGCAGGCCGCCCTGTCAAAATCATTTACAGGAATCGTCTCTTTAAGGAGGATTTGTTTTTATAGCAAGGGAGGGATATTTGCTGAGCTCATTATGGGAAGACATTAGGGGAGTATCCAGCATTGCAAGAGAGGGAGGGGGGCGAGCCATGAAAAAAATCCTCCTACTTTCCCCCCCAAACTTAGTGCATACGGTCCCATTAGAGCCCCACCCACCCATTAAACGTTTTTGGTAACACTAGTGGCACATGGCATTTGAACACATACATATAAGAAAAAAATAAAATGCAGGACAATTACAGATGCAGGAAACTCATCTATTAGAGCTCAGTCCAGGCTCTCTGAGGCAAAATACATGCAAACCTCAAAATGTGCATATGGATTGCACCAACAGAAGTGACATCCCAAAAATGGACATTGCAAGGAACATCATCAGTCTTTGCTGCTTGGAGACACCATGGAAATGACTTTGGAATAAGTTGCCATAAGTAAGCCACGTGGCAAATAATTTTGCGGTGAAAAAATACCTAAATTGCACTATTAATATATATGGACTAACTCTATAGTAATTAGGCTTTTTTTTATAACAGCATGACTTATTAACATAAGCTATGAAGTGAATCACTTGCAGAGCTGACACAGTGTGATTGCATGATTTGCCCAGGATCACACACTTTGGTTAAATGCTGAAACCGGATTGTGGACAATTTAAGCAACTGAACACATATTCCCAGGTTTGGTTGCTATAGATATGTTGCTTTGCATTTCATGTGCTTAAATAATGCTTAATTCATACCAATGCCCTGTAAGCAACCTACATTACATAATTAACTAGCCTTTCATAATAAACTTACTATACACTATATACATTTTCAAAGAAATATGTTGAGCAATAAGAGTATGGCTTTAGTTGGTTTCTCCCCATCCTCCATGCAAAGTCACAATAGCATCATGCTCAGGACCAATGAAAAGTATCCAATTAGGTGACAATACAATACAGCTGAAGATTTTTACCAACTGTCTAACTAAATGGGCTGTATATGCCATTAAATGTCCATGCAACTTAGTATATATAGGGAAAACCAAACGACAGGTTCGCCAAAGGATCTGCGAACACAGATCCTGTATTCGTAACAAAATTGACAATAAACCACTGGTTGCACACTACATTCAGAAACAACACATATGTACTGAGTTATTATGGTGTGTCATTCAAGTCATTAAACCATCCCCTCGCGGAGGTAATATGGACCTGAACCTCACAAGATGTGAACAAAAATGGATATATACTCTTGATACTGTCAAACATGGCCTTAACATCGCCATCAAATGTAATACACTGTTATAAGGACATCTCTAGTGTCCTACCACCTTATGCCTCTTGTTCACAAACTTTTTCTAACACATCACAACATTATGTTATTGTCAGATACTTTATGACATCAATATAGACCACTACAAGTGCCCTTTCCACCTTTAATCATTTAGTTGGACAAGTTTTTCAAAGGTAGGATAAAGAGAGTGATACCCTAGTCTAATATTTTCGAAAACACCAACAAAAGAGGTTCATTAAAATGAGTCTATGGAAATGAGGCAGCGCGCTTAATGGCTCGGGCAGCGTACATAGTAAACCTTGTAATACCATCAGTAACAGAGTCATAATGGGTGAAATTTCAGCCAGCAATACGAGTATTCATTCAGCGGCATGCAGACGCGGTTCCTTATTTTACACACGCAAACAATGGGCATGTACAAGTTCTTCAAAAAAGAGAAAAATAAATTAGGTGAGTTCTTTTCACCACACTACAAGTCCCACCAGCCCCTCATACACGTAGAAACACGTAGTGATATCACGAGATGGCTTACGCAAATCACAAGATTCCATTTAAACCAGTCTTCCTCTAGAACGAGCGTTCTTGTCTACACGCGGAGACAGGCTCCTTTTTCCAGTGCATGGACGGAGCTGAAAAAGGTAAGCGAGGTTAATGCCTCGTGCTTCGAGAGGGGTAAAAATGCATAACCATACCTTTTTGTTAGTTTATTGTCACGGGGCAAGAGAAATATATGCCTTTCACGTAATACCGTTGAACGAGAAGTGCTTTTCTTTAAAAACATCCCAGGGTTTGCCCTCCGTTACCAATGTTAAAGCTGGCTTATTGGCGGCCTCATTCAAGATGGAGGAGCATAACCAAACGTTTCTAAGGCACTGTACCATAACGGGCTCAAATGGGGTCTGCTTTGCATCATTAAAGTTAAAGCCGGCTTACCGGCAGCTGTATTCAGGATGCAAGAGCATAATCAAACGTTTTCAAGGCATTATACCAGAACGGGCTCATAACAATGCGAATTTGTGTTAGCTTTTTCGTTTTTATTCAGAATAAGCGGCTATACTAAACCATATAAGAGCATGATGCACTGCATGGTCTACAAGGAGAACTCAATGAAAAGAGATACGTGGCTTCAAGCTGGGAAGTTACATATTAATGTGCTCCCTTATTATTATTATTATTTTTTTTTTCATTTTAGGCAATAAACCCACTATTGGAACGTATGTCCAAATAACCTGTAAGAAAGGAATCTTGGCCACATGCAGCAAAAGCAAGACCAGTTCCCAATATACAAATAGCAGCAGCTAACCTGTAAGTTATGTTTGTTTAAGTATACAACAATTCGCCATCTATGAGATTGCTACATCTAAGGAGTTGTTTTCCAATTCACTACAGGTATGAACATCAGAGAAGTTCACTGTACACTACCTCTGAGAGCCTTACTTAGCAACAGCATGTAAGACATCGAGTCAGCCATAGCCATAGCAAGATGGCATTCAAAGACACATAAACAGAAGACGCACATGTGTAAGTCCTCTTTAGCTCTCTGTTTCCAATAATCTTTTGTTAATAACTTTTTTCAATAACTTTTTAAAATAATTTTTCTTCAATAAAAAGCTTGTGTAAATTAAATCAATAAGAATACAACATTCTGAATTTAATGTTTCTTATTCAATATAGAAACTTTAGACTAGGGTAGCCTAACATAGTTGCTACACCCGTAAGTCTGTCATTTCTCAATAGTCTAAATTATAGTTTATGGACCAGGTGTTTTCAGAGTGTGTGTCTAGAATAAAACTAGCCATCGTACTCAAATCAGTGAAGTTGAGATATACAATTTCTCTCTTTTTTCTTTTAAGCAAATATGTTTAAAATAACTAATATATGTACACTTATGTATTTTTTGTAGATGTGTTTGTGTGATAACGGGGAAGAAGATTCATCTACCATTAAGTAATAATTGTCCTGAAGATGGCCCGATACTTACTGTTGTGACCACTGTTGACATAAGTGGTATACTATAATGGGCCGAAACATATGTCGACTGCCTAAGGAAAATCTAATGTCTTTTTCCAATGTCTAAATTGCATACATTGAACAACTGTTATGCACAAGTTTTTTCCTCGGTTTTAGAACTCCCCTGTTAGAATATATGTATGACGAATGAATGGTATGATTGATAATCATGTCTGAAATGTTTTTTAAGATATTTTTATGACTATTAAAAAGATAGATATTTTGTAATAAATTGCAGTTGTTGCGCAATTTCTCTCAACTAAGCGATTACCTAGTCAATGTAATACACAGGTTGCCCTGAATCCTGACCTGGGATCCATACAAGACTAAAAGAGAGGGGTAGTCAATCTGTATTTCACAATTTCCCAAAACAGAATACATACATAATTGTATGACAAGATAATATCAAATCTTTATAGTAGTCAATGCTGCTCGCCCGTTCCCATAAGCGTCTCTCTTATCGCGTCTCCTTTTAGGTCCAACTCCTCCGTATCCGGTTGCTTCGGGGTAGAAGCTGGGAGCTTGAGAGTTCTGTTAGGGGCGTAGGAACAGCTTTGCCAGTTGTGGTTGAAAAGTGAGTGCCGGGAACTCTCGGTTGTATTCCAAGACGGAGGCCCAACAGTCTGTAAAGCAGTGGAGAGCCCGTTCTTTCGTTGCTGTGACCTTCTCTGATTTCCTTATATTTTACAACATTTCTAACAGTGAATACGCTAAAGTGTACGTATGGCAGCGTTAAATTATTCGTTTGATCTAATACATCTAGTACACTGTCTGTTCCATTCTGTATATTTCAAGAAATCATGCTCCGAGTCTAGTTTCTTTTTAAAAAACCATTACATTCCATTGTGCAGCTGGCGCTTCCCATTTCTGTAACTCTTTCTGTAGGATTTTGCAGTACATGGAAGCGCATGTTAACAGACTACACACCTACAGAAATCTGGGCATTTTATGTTCATTTAAATGAGCTGAGACTAGGTCTACGACCGCAAGATGTGTTGGAGACGCTCGCCCGCCCTGTGCTGAGATCAATTTGTGACGCACACACACACTGCATATGCATAGCATTTTTTTTTATTTCTGAACTTCCATTTTACATGAGGTGATCTTTATGGTCGGTGCAGGTCAGCAACAGAGCACGCTCCACATGATGACTAATACCTTGGCATGTGCACAAGAAATAGTTGCTTTATGTCACCAATCAAATGTTTTCAACATCACCTTCATGGACAATGAGTAGATGCGGCATTCCAGCAATTATTAATCTGCGGATGCATCAGGTCTGGTTCTCTGGGGAGAGTACCTTGTGGCTCGCCAGGGGTAGTTAGGCAGATTGGAGAATGGTGATTCAATGTGTATGCTTCTGATGAAAAGATAAGTTGAATTAGTGCATGGAAATGCAGAGCCAAAGATAAGATCTGTGCAGTTTTATCACTCTTGAAACATGGCTCGTACTGTCAGCACCAAGCACACTCCACGCAGGGTTGGCCTAGCACAGCCAGTGTGATACACCCTTCTTGCACCACTACTGCTGCAAGTGGCAGCTGTGTGCTGGTCTCTGAGAGTTGATGCCAATGTGAACTTTGCAGGCATAGAGTATCTGTCTATCGCCGCTCAGAATCCGAGTGCACTTTACACGGAAATGCACAAGAAACTGCAGGTACATGCAGTTCACTGCAGATCTTGCTCAATCCTGTGAACAAGACAGTAAATATGGAGCCAGAAAGTGCATTTATTTATTATCCTAATTATGTGAATTTTTTAAGTGGACTCCCTAAACAGAACAAAGCTCAGAAGCATCATTGAGACACATGGTTTACATATTTAATCTGCTGCTCTTCTGATGCAGCTAAATGTGTGTCAGCAACAGAGTTTCACCAACCAAAAGCACCTGTTTAAAAAAAACGCTCTTTGAGGTTCATGCATTCCCACCTGAATTCCTTTATGTGCTACGGAGAAACTGGACTGATGGATGCATGAATGGATGGATGGATGACATAGGTTGGTGTATATATTAATGGATCCATGGATGGATGGATAGATGGGCAGACGGGAGTTGGGCGAGCTGGAGGTTTGTGACAAACAATGTCCATATCAGAGTTTATTACACAATGTATTTTATTGCATGTCTTAAATCACTGAAAGTACAGTGCATTTACATAGGTTTTTCAGGTTGGCATTATCTTGCATTCTGGGACTTATAGTTTACTACTTAGGATGTGAAAATTAAAGCCACAATAATATTCTTTAACGTTGCTATAAGGATGTACATGTTGTCATGTGGCTCGATTATGCCATTTCCACCACTGCACACACCACAGTCCCCAGAATTGTACAACACATGCATTAACCCACTCCTTTTCATGCATAGCCTCTTCTTGCTGGGGTGAGTTGTTGGATTGCCTTAGGGTACTCGGTGGCACCAATGGAGAGAGGTAGAATCAGGCAGCGTGGACCAGTCCAGGTACTTGCATCCAGAACATGGGGTGCATCTGTGATTCTTCTGTAACGGTGGGTGATGTAGGGTTGGATTGGCCCCTGTGCCTTTCGGCCCGTGGCCAGGCCAAAATCGTCCCAGGGGAGTGGGGCCAGTTTTTGCCCATGCCTGGGCCGGTTTGGACAAAAAAGAAAAATGTGATTTTTTTTTATAGAAAACAAATATATATTTTTCAAAATAAAAAAGACCTGCAACGCCATAATTCATCAAAGCAAGGTAACACATGTTACCTTGCTTTGATGATTTATTTTCATGCATGATGTGTGCATCATAAATGATGATTCATTGCATCATTCTCTTGCTGCTACAGGATGTAAAGTTGAGGGGCCGGAGCTGCCACTGGGCCGGCGGCTGTCACTGTGCTGTAACTCCAGGGGGCACGGTGCATGGTGCCCCCTGGAGTGGCTGTGCTGTTGTATTAGTGATAAATATGTATTAGTGATAAACCAATTTTAGAGTAGAATAAGCATCTATTTCGGACTATGTATTTTGCCTTTCGCAAGTTGCAGTAATAGCATGTTTTTTTTTCTGCCGTTGTCTCTGTTACAATCATCACAAGACATTCCATCTCAGTGTCCTCGGTCACTTGACAAAATCCTTGTTCCTAAAAGCTTCTGTACAGTCTACAAATATTTGGCCATAGCACATCAAGTTGTCATTGACTTCATTGTGCCACAATGAATGCGTTGTTGTAATGTGTCTATCTTTCCCATCTCACTGGCATGCGGTTCAGGATGTTGGTTTGCATGTATGACGTAATGAGTACTCTATGGATGTCCTGTGAGTACGCTGATTTCCCTATTTTTCCAACCTCTGAAGCCTGAAAGTAGATGCATGCAGGCTTGACATGCAGCCAACTTTGCACCAGACCTGCAGATGAACTTGACTGGTCTGCTGTTAAATCTCAGTTACCAGTTTAATGGTATCCACTACAGAATAATTGCTCATTTTACTATAGCTGATATGATACCTCAGTGAGTTGAGCGCTCGTTGCTGTGATGTGTGTGTGATCTGCAGGTTCGAATCCCAGCAAGGCCAGCTCAGCCTTTCATCCTTCTGAGGTCGATAAATGAGTACCAACACAGCCTGGGTGATAGTGTATTCATATTTGTTGTATAAAAAAAGAGCTTAAGCGTAACTGCTATACAATAACATTATCATTTGGCCTTGGACCTCTGCGTGTATTCACAGTAATTTGACAATATGGATCTATGCACACAGATATTAATGATACATATGGTGATCCATTCTTGTATGAAATGTATATCACAATAGTGAAATCATAACCATATTTTTCGCAGTGTACTTAGGAACAATGCTATTTGATGCCACTTCCTGGTTGGTCAAGGGGTAAAAGGTTGTGTTTTATCGCTTCCCGGGATATCACTTGGGGGTGGGGTCGAATGACATCACTTCCAGTGATGTCATCAGAGGTCAAGCGTCATGAGGAGAGGGGTGGGCCACTTTTTTTTTGGTGTCCGGGCCTATTTCTTGTGCCAGTCCGACCATGGGGTGATGCCTGTGCGACACACAACCAAAATTGTCAGATTTCTGCAGCAGTGTTCACCCACTGGATTATCATACCGGAGCATGCTATCAAGCATCTGTTCTTGCAGGAGCTATGCCCTGCAAGTTAAGGGTGTTGTGGGATCGCCAGCAGTACCAGGTGGCACCATCAAAGTGGAGTAGATGTTGGCAGTGTGTGCCAGGTGCTCAAGTTCAGCTTACAGGATGTGAGATGCCTCTGTGTTGCAGGTCACACCTGATACCATAACATGCCTCCACAGATTTCTGCAGCAGGTGTAGTAGCCAATTTGGTTATCTTACCGGTTCATGAAGTTGTGAATTGACGTGATTCACAAATGATGGTTTGAAGGCCCCTTTCTTTGAGGCGAGGGAGGGCCACTTTCTTTTTAGATGCCTGGGCCTATTTCTTGTCCAAGTCCGACCCTGCCAGAAGGGGTGGGGTCAGCAGGTTAGAGGGGCAGCAATGGACCAGAGTGGGGGCCATGGGCCAGATGGGTATCAGTGGGCTAGAAAGAGAGGGATCGGTGGGCTGAAAAGATGGAGTGTGATAGGATGGAAGAAGAGTGTGAAGAGTGCATGCGAGATGCAGAGGGAATGAAAAAGGAGTGACTGTAGACTTGCAGGAGGATCTGGCGAGCGTAAAGGATGAGTTGGGCACATGGTTAGAAGCTTGGTAGGGACTGGGCAGTGCCAGGTATGACTAGGGGTGTACATTGTGATGCAGATTTCAGTGTGTGGGTGCTTGGAGAACATGGGAGAAGGATATTTGCACCATTCCAACTGATAACAATCAATAAAGTGAATAATATTAATAAAGCACGCAGATTAAACCAAAAAAGTAGAGTAACACAAATACTATTCTGCCAAGCTGGCGGTATCCGGGATTCTTCAAATTTCTAGCAGAGACCACAATCAAAAGGCGTAAATAATGAGAACCTGGCAGCCTCTTGCAGCCTGGATTTCTAGCACCCTCCATGCAAAAAAAGTGCCACAGGATATGCCGCAATAAATGCAAATTTGTGCCACAAAATTTGCTTTTTTGTGCTGCAGAATTTGCAATTTCGTTCCGCAATAACCTACAGGGTCTGAATAAAGCATGGAATCCTTCATTTGCACACTTTCCCTTACTCTTACCCCTTTCTCAAATATGCCCAGCCTCTCCATATGCACCTCCCCACCACGCACATCCTGTGTAGTCGATGTTTCCTTCGCCCTGAATGTGTTCAAATGTTTTATTATAAGTCGCTATAACATTGTTAGGATATGAAATCACAATATTCTACATAATTGGAAGCACTGGCCAATGCAGGGAGGTGTAATCATATTTAGCTCTGCCCCTCCCTCCGCCTCCACCCGCGTTCAGCGGCTAACGCAGCCTCACAATATTTTCCCTTCCGGATAAAGCACACTCTAAAGTGTCACTGTCTGACCACATAGAACCTTAGCTGCACACTTGGGTCGTCCTGGCATGCACTTATTTACAACTGAGGCTGTTAGGCCCGGATGGGCACACGAAATAAGGACAGACACGCCAAGGTTGTGCGTACGTCTTCTTTATTCAGATGCACAACATAAACTGAAACTTAAAGCTCCTTCCCCTTGCGTCCCTCGTCACGTGACGCTACCCACGTGACCCGGCGTTGGTCCCTTAAGGAGACCCTCGCACTGTAACAGAGGTTTCGCCTCTAACTCCGCCTCAACCACATTAACAACCCCAGCCTCCCTCTTTTCTTGCGGGGACGCATGGGAAGAGACCACCAAAAGGGTCAAGACCTCTTGCATTGCATGCAGATATTAGGCAGAGCTTCCTTCACATACAGAAACAGGTATGCAGATTGCACCAGTGCAGGCTTCTCTCACATACACTGAACATGCAACACGCAGTCTTCAAAAAGGCAACATTCCCTCACTCACTGAACAGGAGACACGCAGGCGCACATCGCGTAACCTTTGTAAATGCGTAGAATGGCTGCAGAGTGAAAAGGCGCAATCCAACATCCCTAATAAGTGCGACAGGTGCAGCCAGTTCTTTAAGTGGGGTAAGAAATTGAAGGGGGGGGGCACTTTGGGGGTGTGGCTTGCCTGATGGGCGTGGCCTAAAACTTGAAGGTGTGGCCTAAAGAAGAGCATTTAAAAATGAACAGGGGTGGTCTAGTCTACATAAGTAAGCGCTTACTGCAACACTGCTGGTACAACCAAAACGTGTGGTCATGGGCTCATCATTTAATTGCACTGTTGACGGTGATACTTTTTAAAAAGAGAGAAAGTTGACTGCTTTTAATATAAAATACAAGCAGTTCTTGCATTTGGGGACGGGGGACTACCAACAACTTTTTTACTCAGGGGCTCGACATAAAAAAGTTTGTATGCCACTGCCCTAGCCCAATGCGGCCAGGGCATGGTTGCAGAGCCCAGTGCCTGCACGTGGTTGTGCTGCCGACAGGTTAAGGTGACAGATGGAAGATGGTGGCTACGAAAGAGCACTACCAGGGGCCCTCATATCCCCCCCACCCCAACAAGAAAACAGAAACGTTTACAAATGGTTCTGTTTTTAAATGCAGCCACATGTCCAACTATGCCCACGTTTTCCTCTCTTTGTCCTTTTTTCCCTCCCCCATTCGCACCGCCACTTGTCGCTGTGCATTCCTATGCATGAGGGCTTTTGGACTACTTTTGGGCTAGCTCTTTAGACTTACAGCTATACCTCACCATTCCCACCCACCCAACATCATGCCCAAATACACATCCCCGTGCCAACTGCTGGTACTAATGCCCTTCTCAGAGGGCTGACCAGTCCTGGTAATCACTTACCATCCATTGGCTATAACACATAGCACTCAACCATGTGAACCTGTGCTTTATAAAACACAAATACTGCCTCCTTTTACTCCTGTGTTCTGAGGGTTGGGGTAAGAGAGCCTCCCGGCACAGTTACCACCCAAAGCCATTTTTCTAAATCTGGCACTCAGACAGGAAAAGCCCACTGCTTCCTGTCACTGCTCCTTTATGTGGTTTATGGTGGCAGCTCACTACTTCAATGCATAATTCCTAATCAGAGTCTGATGCCTCTTCAATCCCTATACTGCGTAAAATAAGAACTTCTCCCTTACCGCCCTTCTTGGCTTGGACCATAACTGCTGGACAACGGTTTGTTACTATGGAGTGCAGCCGGGATGTCATTTAGGGGTCGCCATAGGTCGCAACTGTGACCTCTGAGATCTCCCTTGCAACCTCTAAAAAAAAGAAACCAAAAAAAAAAGATAAATATTTTTTTTTTTGTAATGCAAGCTCCTGGGCTGTGGCCAGCGCCATGTGGCTCTTTACTTCTAGAGTGGCTGGCTTTCTTGTTCAGTCCCCTTAAAAAAAAGAAGAAAAATAAGAACAGGAGTGCCACAAGTCTAACACTTTCAGCAGTGACCCTAAATAAGAAAGAATAGGAATACCAAATAATGTGTCTTTCTGGAATTCTATACAATAATTGCTAGACTCATTAAAGGTTTATTTCAGACACACTTCAGGGGGTGAGTCACTGATTAAGTCTCTTCTTAAACACCTCAACTCCGCCCATCATCCTTCTGAGGTCGATAAATGAGTACCAACACAGATTGGGCGATATTGGGTGTATATTTTTTCTATATAAAGCGATTAAGCATAAGTGCTATATAATAACACATCATTATCATTTGGTCATGGACGTCTGCTTGCATTCACATTAATTTGGTAATATGAGCCTTTACACACTGATCTTAACGATGCATATGGCGATCCATTCTTGTACATCACATTATAGTGATATCATAACCATATTTTTCGCAGTGTACAATGTGTGATGCCACTTCCTGTTTTGTCAACGGGTGAAAGGTTGTGTTCCATCGCTTCCCGCAATATCACTTCGGGATGGGTTCAAATTACATCACTTCCTGTGATGTCATCAGGGGGTCAAGGGTCAAGTGATGTCACTTCCGCTACCCCTGGCATTTTGGTGAAATTACGTTCCTGGAGTGCAGCCTTAAGAGAAACACATTACTACCACCCTTTGAGTCCCGTCATGGGGTTAATGCGTCAAACATTAACACCCTTTTGTCTCCACTCCTGTTGTGCCTGTTACTCTCAGCCCTACGCTGTAAAAGGCACAACAGGGAGTCGAGACAAAAGGGTGTTAATGGTGGATGTGGACGCTGTGCGTTTCCTGAGCTGTGACTGACAGAAGTACAGGGCAGCCACAGCTTCGCTTCTGTCAGTCACAGCTGCATGACATAATGATAGTGGGCTCACCTGGCGTCGCGGCTGCGGCGGGACAATGACCCGCCATCAAGTGGTGGGACCGGAGGGCCCTGGTAGGGCCGCGGCTCAGCCTCACCTTTTGGAGACCCAGTTCACTTAAAGCACTGAGTGCAGCAGCAGAGCAAACTTCTGTCACACTCCGAACAGGCCCAGCATTGGCAGCAGCACAAGCTTCTATCACACAGGGCAGTATTGCCAACTGCAGTGTAGACCCCACGCTAGACACACAGGCCCACAAATAGGCTCAATATAGCCAGCAGAAGGTCACCCTTCCTTTACACGGGAGAGATGGCCAGCACTAGTGCAATGGCTATCCCCCCACACTAGCATGAGTGGGGGTTTAGATTGTATTAAGAGACACAGAGGCGAGTATTATGCATTAAACTCCTTTACTGACAACCAGTAGCAAAGATTTGAAAATGTTATCAAACAGCCAAAAACATTTTAAAACAGTATATAACAAAAAAGAAAGGACAAAGAGCCAAATCGAAGATGGCAGTCCTGGCATGTCAGCCAATCAGGGTCTTTCCCCTCCTATAAATGTCCATGTAGCTAGTCCCTCATCCTCTTCTGGAGTTGTGAGAGGAAAGCAAACACGGAAACCGCACTCCAAACCAGAAACGTACACCATATGGGAACCTTCATTCCTTCTGCCCCTTCTCCTGAGATACTACTCCGACATTGTCCACAAATGACCAATGTAGGGAGAGAAACAAAGTGCAAATAAGAGGGAGGGATAATACTCACCTCTGTATCTCTTAATGGAATCTAAACCACCACTCATGCTAGTGCAGGGGGTTAGCCATTCTATGTCGAGACCGGAGGCGTCCTATTATGCAAGTTCAAAGCTCTTGCAAAACCACATTAGCTACATGCTGCAATTTCCTATGATATAAAGAATTAAACGTAGGATCCTTAAACCAGTCAGCTGCTCACTGAATATCCTCCAACCTCCCCCCAAGCAACGCTGACTTAGAGGCCATCGATCCCCTAGTAGAATGGGCCCCAAAGATGAACATATCTAGCCTCCCTCATAACCCAACGCAACCAGCTATCCAAGGTGGCTGAAGAAAAAATGCAACAGGCTTTCTGAAGGAGATGAGGAACCGAGAGGTGGATGGAGCTCGTAACTCACTAGTGACCTTGATATAAGTTTGCAAACCATGAACCACAGACAATTTCTGATCCTCTGGAAACACAGGATAACAAACCGAGGTAGACAAACACTTTGTCCTACCTGAAATAAAGGTTACCCCCTCAGGGGAATATTATGTACATCTAATGCGTTGACATCAGAAATCCGTCTAATGGAAACAAGGCATAGCAACTGTGAGGAAGGCATGGTATCAAGAAGTAGACAGAGACACAATGGATACAAGTTTGAAAACCTTTATGAATTTGGTTGGGAAGGTGAAACTCCTAACTTGCACTAACTCTACAATGGGAGTAATCTCGACCATTAAACAATAATAAATACGTCCAAGTCTGTCTGGTCAAAATAAAAAGGCCTATTCTAAGAAAATCTAACCTTGCTTTCCTTCTCCAGATAACAAATGTGTTAAGTGAATACAAAAAGGAAAATAGTGCATCAAAAATAAATGTCAGAATGACTTCAGCACTAACTCCCTTCCACAGGTTCAATCCCACAGGGTCTAGAGAATCTCTCAATAAACCAAGGATAGGTGGATGGCACAGTTCTATCAGTCATGCACACTTTGGCTTACCTGTAGAGGTCAACAGCTAAATCTCAGGCTTTTAAATCTTGGTAGCTCAAACACTTCCCAAGGCTTCAGCCACCTTGCCGTTAATACTTAATTCATATACTTTAAATTTCTCACAGTTCTGCACAGGCTGGAGCCTGTCTTGTTGCTCGTGGGTTTCCCTTGCCTTCACTGTCGAAGACTTAATTTTTGTAGACTTCAGCATGACCACTTCGGCCTGGTTACATGTGGTTTCATCAGATAATAAAACAACTAATGAAATGTAAATGAATAAAAAACAACCAATACCAACATAACTAATTTCTTTTTCGTTTTTTGGGGGGGATGTCCCGCCCAACCCCCCATTTTTTTAGTAATACTTTTCCCACACCCCCAAAACCACCATTCCCACTCCCAACCATATTGTTTTTTCCAAAATTAGTTATTTTGGTATTTGTTGTTTTTTCATTAGTTGAAATTTCATTAGTTCTTCTATATTCTATATAATCACTGCATACCCTTCGGCCTGTCCTTCAATATTCGCAATCCATACTCATCTTTTAACACCAATACTTCCTGGTATTCCCATCAGTGCTTCTTGGCACTTGTAGTTTTTACGTTTCACTTTTGCCCCCTCGGCACATTTCACAATTCACATCTTTTTCTTATAGTTCAAATGACTCTTTGTATGTGTAGTTCTTATTCGCTTTAACTTGCCTTCTTGGCTTGGCACTTGTAGTTCTCACGTTTCACTTTTGCCTTCTTGGCATATTTCACATCACATCTTCTGTGGAGCACCAATGCCTCTTGGTACTTGTAGTTCTTATTCTCATTCACTTGCCTTCTTGGCCCTTTCCAAAGTTCTTATACTCGACTTTTGCCCTCTTGGCATATTCCACAATACACATGTTTAATTTTCCTCTTCTTCAACTTTCTTTCGCTTGTAATATGTTTCAACACACAGTTCATAACATTTCACAGAGACTTTTGAATGTGCACCTTCATTGCGCAGGACCACTCTGCTACTTTGTTTCCTTTCCCTTTAGCAATTGCTCTCTTCATTTGCGTTTTTTCAGCACATGCACAATCGTCACCTCTGAAATCACAGCTACTTTCTCTTTAACATCAACTGGACTTATGTTGCTCTCGATAACTCCACCAGTTGTGCTAAATTACTTGCTTTCATCTTTTCCTCGCACTTCAAGCGCGTTACCAGTGCCTCCTCTGCCCCCCCCCAACTCTGCCGTTCACCCGAGAGGGTCACAGGCTGTTTCCTGGCACCAGGAAAGGTTTATTGCTTTCGGCTCTTCTTTTCAAACACTCACAGCTTCCCGAAAGCTTGGAAATCTCGCCTGGCTTATTCTCAATCCTCTCAATTGTTGATTAGCCCGTTGGCCTTTCAACTCCCACAGCCTGGTTCGCATCAGCCTCGGAAGAGCTGTTCCTTCACGTAGCCAGCCTCACTCAAAGTGTGCTTGTGCACGCCACCTTTTATTTTCACAGGGAGTCTTAATAAGTGGCAAGTGTACATTATTAGAGCCACGTGCCTGGCCTCTTTACAGGGACAAGGCCAATGCAAGTCAGTGGAGGTAATCCTTCTGACCTCATTCCTCATCTTCCTTGGTGCAGTACTTTTGTCGCAAACAAAGTGGGGAGGAATTATGGGAGTTGTAGTTTCCCACAAAATAAACACGGAAGGAGTTAGATAGGTTGTGGAATAAAGGGTGATACCATATCTCGCCATTGGGTGTTTCTCCCCCACTCCCTGAGGACCCCCTACCCAGGTGATCCTTCCTCGATTGTCCACCCCTAGGGTCGGGATCCAAAAGCAATGGCCTTTCCCTGGCCACCTGCGTATGGGATTCCCGGGGACTAGGCTGTGAAACACCCTTTGGTTTTTCACACAACATAGTTAACTTCGCAAACAACGACTTAAGCGAAAGACTGTCATTTAACAGCCATGACTGGAAAAAGCAGAAAACAACATTAACATCCCAGAAAACAGAATACTTGGCTGTAGGAGGGATATTAATCCTGATGGACTGCATGACTCTTCTCTCTAGGAAATGCTGACTCACCAGTTCCCCTTTGACTAGAATATTCCCTGCCGAGATGGCTGAACGGAAATTGTTGATTGTCCTATATGCCTTACCCTCCTTAAATAAGGAGTCCAGGATATTAACTACCTCTACTTGAGTGGCAGAAAAGGGATTGCGATTCCGCTCCACGTACCAGTCCATCCAGCGCGACCACGCTGTTGAACAGGAAACCTGAGTGGTTCTAGCCCAATAGTCTCTGATGACCTGACAAGCGTCATTCAAAAGGAAATATGGTAGGGAGAGTCCCTAAATCAGTAGGTGGATTGGGACATTCAGGAAAAAATATATATACCAACATTATCCACTATGCTAGAACAAATTTGTGAAAAGTTTAATTAATTTTGACTTGTGTGTATCCAAAAGCAGATATCACTATTATTTTAGGCCTCTGTAGATGCTGAAAACAGTCTTTATTTTTAAAACAAATTTAATAGAGCATTTTTAATTGCAAAACCACATATTGTTGACATATAGAGTTGAAAAAAACTTTGCTAATTAGAGAAAAGGGCAAGAACCCAAAAAATGATGACAAACTATGTTGAGTCAAATTACATCAATAAACCAAAAAAAAACTTGGTTGCAGTCGTGCAATATTCAAATCTTGAAATAAACACAAAAGGTCAAACAACATTAGAAGATAGAGACAAATGATAAGCAATGAATGCATCCAACTTGGGTCTTAGTTAATAAAACCAAAAACAAGAAGAGAAAGAAAATTAGGAAATTAGAGAGAAAATTCTGCGGCCTCTATTAATATTCCAAGTTCCGCAGTCCCATTTATGCAGGTCTGCCGACGTGTTTGTGTTAACAGGAGATCCAAAATCATAAATGACTCCAGCAGGACTCAATTCAATTCAGACTTTCCTATCCGATGTGGAATTTAAATCACAAGGGGTCCAAAAGAACTTTCAAAAGTTTTGGTTTTAGTTGAAAGAACATCCATGTCACGTTTCGGCGAGAGTGCCCTCTGCTGGGCAAGATATTAGAATCTAAGCCTTCCTCAGGGTGAAAACAAGGAAAAAGAGAACTTTACCCTGTGTGGAGGCAGACATAAAAAAAGATTTTAAGGAGTGTTTTCAGAAACTAGTAGGCTGGAGTGAATCACATTTTAGGATTGCAATGGTTGAAAAAAGCTGGTGAGAACATACTCCTTACCCTGGTCATTGGCAAGGGCTAATTGAATGCTCATTCGGCAAGGGCTGTAGTTCCCCACTGGTTCAGAAGGCGCACCATGGGCCTGAAGTCAAACAGGCTCAAATCCCACAGCAAATGTAACGGTTCTGGAAAGATTAATGAATCCAATCTGAGAGTTGGTCTAGATGAGTGTGTCAAAAAAACACGCCGACAAAGTTGCAAGTTTATCTGATTTAATGCTGGTGGGCCGATTTTTGTATTAACCAACAAAATTGCAAATTTCAAAAACTTTTTTTGAAGAACTTTTAAAAAAAAGACTTTTCTTTTATAAAAAAAACTTTTTGGGAACGGAGAACACTCATAGGTATGTGCCTATGTGAACCAACGCCGTTTCTACAAGCCCTTTTTAAGAAAATTACCCACAACGTTATTGCAGGGTGCCTTTGTTGAAAGGGAAATTAGCGTACATTGGTACCTTGTTTTTGTGAATGTTGATTTCTGGAATCGTGATTACAGTGTTACTCACGGTTGAGCTGATCAGGCCGGGGCGTTGCTCCAACCTCGAATCAACAGACAAGAGGGAGCGAAGATGAAATAGTTCAGCCCAAGTGGAGGTGTTCCCACGAGGGGACCATCCAGAACCAGGCCTCCTCAACTTGAGGAGCTTTTTTAGGCAATATACCCCTCTGTCTTGAGAAACCCAGGCAGAGGAGTTGATTCCTCAAAAGAGAGGGGATGTCCAAACCGCAGTACCAATGCTGCAAGAAAAATTCAAGATATTAGATACAATTATGACACGATCTCTTAAATGGAGAACCCTAGAAAGGTGATTCTACCTGGTAAGGTTGGACTAGAAAACAGAAGTAGGAATGGTATCAGTAGAAGGCCTGCAACTAAAAGGAGAAGGAAGGCGGGTAAGTTCACCTATATTATAAGACAGTAAAGATAGCAGTAAAGCCAAAATCAGCTTACCCAAAAAGGAAATTAGTGGACTTCAGGTAGAGAAACAACAGAGGTATAAAATAATAAAGAGGAAGGTTATTAAGGGTAATACTTCCCGGGCGGCACGAGGGACGCAAACTAGAGTCGGGCTGGTGCACAAAGTAGGGTAGCATCCAGGAGTGCACGTTTGATCCAGGAAGTGTCTTTGAAAAAACAGCACAATCCAAAGGAATGAAAATAATGTTCAATTTCCCAAAGTTGTAGGTGTCAAGGCGAATAGAGGATTGGTTGGGTCGTATGCCAGGTAGTATTTCCCAAAGTTGTAGGTGTCAAGGCGAATAGAGGATTGGTTGGGTCGTATGACAGGTAGTATCTTGGATGGATGGAATTTACTAGAATGACCCACTAGAGTTAACGTGTAGGAAACCAAAACGGAGATCAAGCGGCTCACCTGTGGGTTGCAGCGATAGTAGGACCTTGTCCCCAGGGAAGCAGAGTTGGAAAACGAGCCGCTAAAAAAGGTATGGTAGAAACAAGATCAGGGCGCCCAGGGAGCACGGGTAATGGAATACGAGCAAATGCCCGAGTACGTCAGAGACGTATAGTCCGGTTCGCCAAAATTAGAAGTGGCAGGCAGGAGCAAGTCAAGAGAGAATGCACAAGTGCAAAATAACAAAATATCCTAGAACGAAACAGAACGGAATAACGCTAATTAGAAGCAGCGTTCTCCTGGTGTCGAACGCTTATGTGCAAGGGGTGACTAGGCACGTGACCCGCTCTTATTGTGGCACAGGAAACGCTATGTCTCCACGGCAACTGCCAGCGCTGCAGAAATGAAGAGGAAAGTCGCCCATACCCGCGACGAGGAAACCGGGGGCATAACTTACAGGGATCCTCGAAGGTAGAGAGAGCGAGATGAGCAGTTTGTAGCAGCTGGGCTGACAGTGGTAGAAATCTCGTCTAGTGGAAGCCTCAGAGGGCAGAACCTGTGTTTACTTCCAAATGGCCTGATATGAGAAAAGGGGTTCACTGTAAAGGTCTGGAGGAGCCCAGTGGTTGCATACAGAGGTTTAATGCTGACTTTTTTTAACGAAGTAAAAGTGTGCCATGACACAATGAGCAAACGTGTACCTGGCATAGTTTGCTGAGGGTTGAATTTCCATTGAAACTTGTGGGCGGCGACCTCGCTGTACGTCAGGTCCCTGTGGCATTGCAGAGCAGCCGTCACTTCAAAGCTGAGTCACGGTTAGCCGAGAGGCTGACGTTACTGTGAGAGGTGTGTCTCGCATGCATGCTTCTAATTGGGTAAAAGGATTTGCCTGGCACTCAGGTGCAGTCACGCATAGATTCGTGCGTGGCCACGTCCATCACTCCAGAGAGAGGCAGTTTTGTGCCTGGGGGTGTGCGCTTGTAAAAAAAACTGTTGAAACGCACACGGCATTCCTCACTAGTTCGGATAGAGCAGTATGTGCACTACACACAGTGTTAACGCAGAATTGGTACAACTGACTAAGAAAAATGTGATTGTGCTCCGTGTCTGGAGCAGAGCATGTGTTAGTAATGCATACGTATGCTTGTGAAAGGAGAGCGAGAAAAAAGATATAAAAGGTTTGGACATGCCCTGCTTCATAAATGGGCTTGTCTACTGGAGATGTAGTCATGTAAATGAGAAACATATTGTGAATGAGTAAAAGAGGTGAGATAGAATATACACATGTCCTGCTTAATGGATGGGCATGTCTAATGGTGATATAAACTCAGTTGACAGCTAACATATTGAAGCTCCTGTTATGTGTTGGATGAGTGATCCATATAAATGGTATGGGTACATCAATGTGGCCTGCTCACAGGAAAAAGATATGATGCACAGAGTATTGTGAATGCCATGGTGTGAGGGTGGACATGACCTGAGATGGCAGACAGATCGTGGAGCAGTAAAAAACAGAGGTGTGACTCTGTGCAGAAGGATGCATAGTGGCACCTAGTATTCATATAAGAGGCAGAAATTATTCATTCAGACCATAGATGTGAGTAGAAAGTCTGTGGATCCATCTTGCTTCCTTTAGCTGGAGGCAGCGTGGTATGTTCGAGGATTCCTTAACCACATCTAGGATCCACCATTTGATGTCATTAGGAGTGTGGTGTTTTTCCAAAAAGTGGTTCACTAGGGGTGCCGATGTATTTTTGCACCTGATCCGAGAACGATGCTCAGAGATTCTGATGTTAACGACAAACTCGTCTGACCTACATATCGCAGCCCAGAGGGGCATTCGACACAGTAGATGGCGTGTTTGATTTTGCAGTTTGTCATAGAATTCAAACTCCAGGTCCTTGTCCCAATGTTGAATTTTTTTCGTTTTAGAGGTTAACTGACAAACTGAACATGATCCGCAGGCAAAGTGTCCCACAGTGGTCCTGAGATCCCAGAGACCTCTTCTTGGTGCTGGTTTCTTGAATTTGGAATGCACCAGAGTGTCCCGTATATTCTTGGCTCTTTTAAAAGCAAATCGTGGTACGGTTGAATCTGGCAGGCTCGGTTTTACAATGGGCCAATATTTACAGATCAATTTTTTGATTTTAAAGGTTTGAGGTCCATGCGTAAGGACACAAGTCATTTTATTATGTTCCGAATTGTGTTTCGGAGCAGTGTTTTGGGTCAGTAAAATTTCTCTGTCTGTAAATCTCGCTCTCTTCCTGGCTCCAGATATGAGTTTCTTCGGATAGCCTCTTTCCGTGAGACGGTTGGCAAGGTAATCGGATTCATGGTAGAAGTCACAGAGCTTAGTGCAATTCCTCTTGATTCGGAGAAATTGGCCATATAGCAAATTTTCTCTCAGATGTCGTGGATGGTTACTGGAGAAATGCAATAGAGTGTTTCTAGCAGTTGCTTTTCGATAGAGGCAACATTTCAAAATACCATTCTCATGTCTGATCTTGAGGTCTGAGAAGGCAATTTCTTCATTGCTGCATTCCATAGTGAACAGAATGTTGCTGTCAATATTATTGAGCCAGATCAAAAAGAGATCAAGGTCAGTTTCTGAGCCTCTCCATATGAAGACGATGTCATCAATGTATCATCTCCAATTCGAAATGCAATTCTTGTATGGGTTGTTGTCACACAGAATATTATTGGACTCAAAGGTGGACATAAACAGAATCGCAAGGCTTGGGGCAAATGTTGCGCCCATAGCAGTTCCTTTAGTCTGTAAATAAAATTGTCAGTTGAAGAAATTCTTGCATAGAGCCAATGTCATTAGTTCCAAAATGAAATTATGAGGTACCCGATCTAGTTGGTTCTGATGGATGAGTATTTGGTGCAAATCAATGGCCTGATTTTGGGGGATGCTTGTGTACAATGATTTTATGTCCATTGTCACAGGTTTTTGAGTATGAGGGTCAAAAGGGAGATTCTCAAATATTTCTATGGTGTGTGTGGTGTTCCGTAGGTAGGTTGCTGTTTTGACACTTAAAGGTTTCAAAAATGTGTCGATGAATTTGCACACTGGTTCCAAAATGGAACCGCAACCTGAGACAATGGGTCTTCCTGGTGGTTTTTCCAAATTTTTATGAATTCTGGGTAGTGCGTACAGTGATGGAGTACGGCCTTGACTTGTAGTCAGACATTTTAGTTCTTTATCACTGATCCATTGCCGTTCATGGCCATATTGTGCTGCACTTTCAATTTCAGATTTTATTTCACTTGCGGGATCCTTTCTACGTTTTTTTATAACTTTCCTGGTCATGTAAAAGATCATTCATCATTATAAGATATTGGTCGCTGGACATAATCACTATTCCACCGCCTATATCTGCTGGTTTTATCACAATCTTTGAATTTTTTTTAAAGGTCAATCAGGGCTTTGTGTTCCGCTCTGGACAGGTTGTGTTTGAAAGGTTTTTCTTCCCCTTTCAGTTTTTCCAGCTCCTTCAGGATACATTTTTCAAAGGTAATAATTTCTTTACGGACTACATTATCTTGAGGTTTAAAAGTAGATGGAACATGTAAACCAGATTCTGTGTCTACGGTCTCTTCTGGTATGTCCTCAAAGAATGCTTTTAGGCGAATAGTCCTGAAAAAACGACGGATTTCCATTTCTGTTATAAACAAGTCAGTCATTTGGGAGGGCACAAATGATAAACCCTTGATCAGAACTGATATTTGTTGGGGTGTCAGGTTTATCTTAGCTAGGTTAAAAATTGGGATTTCTTTAGCATTTGTTCTCATCGCATCTGACGTCTCCTCCCCCGTGTCTGACGTCGCGGGGGGGCGTATTGCGGGAACCATGGTTGCCCCCAGTATGGTATTCCCTGACCTCCTCTTCCTAAAAAAGGAGGTGGTGGGGGTGGAAAGTTAGCAAACTGGGGTTGTTGTTGTTGGTTGTACCTCAATTGGTGATCTGAGCTACTACTGCTGGAGTTGGAAAAAGATACCCAACTGCGTCGCCCTTTGTTTTGTGGTTGCGAAGCCGTTTGATTTTTAGCAGCCTCTGCAAATTTGGCTGTTGTATAAGGGAAGATCTTTTCCAGTTTAAATGCCTGGATATCTTTGTTCAGTTTTTTAGTCTTTTTTGCAATATTTGATGTTTTGAAATCCTCAAACAGTTTGTTAGTTTCTCTCAATGTATCTTTTGCATTAGTGATGGCCTGATTTTCGAGAAACATTTTTTCTTCTGTGTCCAGTTCTTTTTGAATCTCAATACTTGTGTGTTGAGCTGCTGTAATGGTCAGTACCATAAGGTCCCGAATGCATTTGATTGCAATATGGCTGAATGTGGTAGTGTACTCTCTGTCTGTAAGAAAAAGACAGGGTTCATTCCTAACAATTAGTCCATTTGGGATTATATCAGCTCGTAAGCATTCACATAAGAAATGACTGTGTAGTTCTGTGTGGAAATTCTTCTTTTTTATTTTGATCAGATCCTCACTGCACGTTTTTTGGACTACCCATGGTTTCGGAAATTGTTGATTGTCCTATATGCCTTACCCTCCTTAAATAAGGAGACCTGGATATTAACTACCTCTATTTGAGAGGCAGAAAAGGGATTGCGATTCAGCTCCACGTACCAGTCCATCCAGCCCGACCACGATGATGAACAGGAACCCTGAGTGGTTCTAGCCCAATAGTCTCTGATGACCTGACAAGTGTCACCCTAAAAGTCTGGGAAAGCCCAGGACTCGCAGAAATTCTCCATGCCATGAGTGGCAGCTGCCCTTGCTAAACCAACTCATGACAACCGCCCCCCGGGTCTGTGATCATCAGCGAGAAGGATGGTAGGAGTTTAGGAAAGTCTACAGCGTGCTCTAGTAGGGTTGGAAACCATACATGAGTTGGCTAGAATGGGGTCAAGAGAACCAATGATGCTTCCTGCCTGAGCACCTGAAGTAAGATCCTCGGAATGAGGGAAAATGGAGGGAAGGCATACCCCTGAAGATGAATCCAGTCCTAAAGAAAGGCATCTTCTTCCACTGCATCCGGATCCTGATCCCAGCTGAAGAAACGAGAGACCTGACAGTTGAGACGAGAGGTGAAAAAATCCATAAGAAATGGGCCCCAAATCTCTGACGGGAGTACAAACACCTCACTGTTCAGCTACCAATCACTGCTGTCTCAAAGGAACCTGGAATTCCAATCCGCCACAGTGTTGCTCAGGCCTGGCAGATACTCTGCCTGCAGCACAATCGTGCGATTGAGGCAGAGGTGCCAGAGGTCTTGTGCTATATCCGCTAGCCCCTGGGACCGAGTGCCCCCAACTTGTTGATGTAATGGACCGCCGACACATTGCCCATTCTCAAGAGAATGCAACAATTCACCTTGTCTTTGGTGAAACTCTTAACTACAAAGGAACCCGCCAGGAGCTCGAGACAGTTGATATGTAGAGACTGCTCCAGAGTAGACCACTTTCCCCCCATAGAAACCTCTTTCTTAAGGGTTCCCCAACCGGACAGACTGGCATCCGACTCTAACACCATATCTGGAGAAAAGCCAAAGATAGCTCACCCATTCCATGCTTCCATGTGCGGCAGCCACCAATGAAGCTCGTCTGTTGCGTCATGAGACAGGTGCACCACCTTAGAATAAGGAGCCCCTGAGTGAAGATGCTGAGTCTTCAGCCTCTGAAGAGCTCTGTAATGGAGAGGGGCTGGAAAAATTGGCTGAATGGATACCGATAGCATACTGTTACGATCCGCGCAGTACCGCCCACCTCCCAGCGCAGAACAACACCACCCACCTCCCAGCGCAGCGCAACACCGCCCATCTCTCAGCGACATCTTACCTACGGCGGTGGCCTTGGCCGAGTGCCCCCCTTCAGAGGCCATGGTGCCGGGCTCCCCGGAAGAGGAAGGCGGCGCGTGACAGCTTGGAGACTGTGGCCGCGATGGCGCTGGGGTGGATTGAGCCTCACCACCCCGGCGTCCTGGTCACCTAGGCAACGCCCACGTGTTGCCGTAGGAGCGGCCCGCTCGTCCAATCATGTTGCTGCTCCCCGGTTGCGAGGGTCACGTGATACGCTGCGTCGCTCACGTAACCCGAACACCGGTTTAAAAGAACGCGGAAGCTGAGTCTCTGCGCTTCTCAGCTGTTTCCGGCGATTCGAGTGGCGTTGTGTTGGATCTTGGAACTCTGGTTTTTGAACTCTGGCTTCTGATTATTTCTGGACTGTCTTTGCCTGCTCCTTGGATTTGGTTGCTTGAACTATTGCTTACACGGATTTTGGAACTCTCTGGCGTGAATCATTGGACCTGCTTACGGATTACGGACTTGGCTTTTGGAACTTTCAAAGATTGTATCTCTTGGATTTTGGACCCGGTTTTTCTTGGGACACTACTTGGAACTGCCTTGGAAACTCCCTGACTCAAGGGTGTTTTGGTTGGACTTCGGCTCAGCACCACGTACAGCCCCTAAATGTGGGGGTCCTGAACACCTACCTTCCCGGCTGTCTTCCCGCCCTGGTTACCCTTCCTGATTGGTAGGTCCCACTCCATTATCTTGATTATTGATTATTCCCATATTCTTTACCGTGTACTTATACTCACCTGCTTTTTCCTTTGCAGTGCCTGGTGCCCGTATTCACGGCCCTTTTCTCCTTCGCTGGAGCTTGGGGGACGGAGGTACCCATAGACATCGCAGAGGTTCGTTGTAACAGACTGAGAAGCCATCTCTGCTTTGGCTATGGATGCCGCCGCCGGGGACCAGGTAGCTGCTCTGGTGCAAGCTATCACGGTTCTCAGAGCTGACATGTCTGCTGCCACGGCAGCTATTCATCAGCGGCTAGACACCATACAAAGCGAACGTCATGCACTCCCCCCTGATCCGGAATTCGGGGACAATATTCCCCAGATGATCCCACCAGCTCCTGCTCCGAATTCTACCCCGGTCTATGTTCCAACACCGTTTCCTTTGGCCCCCCCCCGAAAAGTTTCATGGAGACCCCAGTAAATTCCGTACCTTTATTAATCAATGTAAACTCCATTTCTTGTGCCGCCCTTTAGCCTTTCCCGATTCCACAACGAAGGCAGCATTCACGCTCTCACACCTGGGAGGCATAGCAGCCGCCTGGGCCAACCCACTGTTAGAAACAAACAGTCCCGTATTATATGATTTCGATTTGTTAATCACGGAAATGACAAGAGTGTTTGATACTAGGCACAAAGCACAAACCCGGGACTTAGAATTATTAGAATTGGTTCAGGGTAAGAGTTCATTAGTGGATTACATTACTCGCTTTAATCAATTATCAGTAGAGACGGCATGGCCGGAAAATAAAAAGGCTGTGGTGTTTTACCGCGGCCTAAATGAGGCAATGAAGGATGCACTAGCAGTAGTTCCTTCCCTGCCAGCTCAATATCCCGAACTCGTGGATCTGACACTTCAGGTCGATGCTCGAAGGGCTGAGAGAAGAGTTGAGGCTAAAAGACCCGTTCCCTTTTCAAATCCCAATACCAGCGATTCTCCTCCTGAACCTATGCAAATAGGTGGGGTACGTAGTCCCATTACGGCTACCGAAAGGGAACGCCGTCGGACCTCCAACGCATGTTTTTACTGCGGGTTGAATGGACATTATGTCCGGGAATGTCCTCGACGTCCTAAACCTAAGGCGGAGGATTTTCGGAAAGCCCGTCCCTAAATGAGGGGGTTCGGACGGGTCCTCCCTTTTCTTCCTCCTCGCCTGCAACATTTGCGGGACCCATGCATATTCAGGCCCTTCTCTTTTTCCCTGGCAGCACTCCCCATCAGGTGTGCTTGGCAATCGATTCAGGAGCCACAGGGAACTACATTGACATCGCCCTCGCTGCCTCGCTTAACTTACCCATCCTGAACAAACGACGACCGGAACCTGTGCAAGCTGTTGATGGTTCGTCACTCATTTCGGGCCCCATTAAGCAACAGACAGCTCTTTTAACCCTGGTCATCCACGAAAAACACAAGGAAACCTTGTCATTTGATCTTATCACGACGCCACAGTACGGTCTCATCTTGGGTCTTCCGTGGTTGCGAACCCACAACCCTATCATTGATTGGACCCAGAGTAAAGTGTTCTTCGAATCCCCCTACTGTCAAGATCATTGTTTGGTATACCCAGAATCGGTGACCTCTCCTTCCCAAGTGCTGGGTGCTTTGGCTCACTTGCAGCTCACGGATGTGCAGGATATGGAGTCAGATCCTCCTAACCATGTCATAGGAGTCACCGCTTCTGGCATACCTGCAGAATACAGGGATTACCTGGACGTTTTTGATAAAGGAAAGGCTGAAGAACTCCCGCCCCACAGACCTTATGATTGCCCCATCGACCTCATCTCGGAGGCCGCAATTCCTTGTGGTCGGATCTATTCCTTGTCACCCACGGAAGATCAGGCTCTCAAGGACTACTTACAGGCCGCCTTAAGAATAGGCCACATTCGGCCATCACAGTCCCCTGCTGCCAGTCCTATCTTTTTCGTTCCTAAGAGGGAAGGGGACCTACGTCCTTGTGTAGAGTACCGCCGTCTCAACCAAATCACCATTAAGAATCGTTACCCGATTCCTTTAATAAACCCCCTTTTAGACAATCTTACTCACGCGGTACTGTTTACCAAGCTCGACCTCAGGGGGGCCTACAATCTTATCCGAATTAGAAAAGGGGACGAGTGGAAAACCGCTTTTTGCACCCGACATGGACTCTATGAATACACCGTCATGCCTTTCGGACTCTGCAATGCCCCGGCGACATTTCAGAGATTCATAAATGACATCTTCCATGATATCCTAGATATATTCGTCATAGTCTATCTAGACGACATTCTGATATACTCCTCTTCTTTTTCTTTACATGTAACTCACGTTAGAGAGGTACTCCATAGACTCAGGACCAACGCCTTATTCGCCAAACCTGAAAAATGCCTCTTTCATGTCTCCGAAGTGGATTTCTTGGGGTTTCACATCACTCCAAAAGGCCTTTCCATGAATGCCACCAAGGTTGATGTTGTCTTGAAATGGCCTGTACCCACGTAACTCAAGGCTTTGCAATCGTTTCTCGGGTTTGCAAATTTCTATAGGAGATTTATTGCGGGGTTTTCCTCCATAGCTGCACCACTTACCCGCCTGACCAGCCCTCGAGAACCATACACTTGGGCGAAAGCACAGGATCTGGCCTTCGAGACATTAAAGGCAGCCTTCACTTCCGCACCCATTCTGCAACACCCAAACCCGGAGCTGCCTTTTATAGTGGAGGCAGACGCCTCGTCATTCGCATTAGGTGCGGTGTTGTCGCAAAATTGTCCCATCTCGGGGTTATTACACCCCGTTGCCTATCACTCCCGCAAGTTCACCGCTACCGAACTACATTACACTGTAACCGAAAAAGAGTTGCTCGCTGTCAAAGACGCATTTCAGGTTTGGAGACACCATCTGTTGGGAGCAAAAAACCAAATTGTTGTTTATTCTGACCATCGCAACCTGCAAGATCTGGCGAACCTGAAATGCGTAAACAGTCGACAAGTCCGTTGGCACCTGTTTTTCTCCGCCTATGACTTTGTCATACGACACCGTCCTGGCATTGGTCATGGTAAAGCAGATGCTCTCTCACGCCTACAAGGTGGAGAGTCTCTTCCGGTGTTCCCTGAACACATCTTAGAAAAAAATCATGTCATCTGTCTATGTACCCCTTCAATCGACCTAGTCAGTGCCATTCGCACTTGGGCTTCTACGCACTCCGATGAAATGAGTGACTGGGATTTAGAGTATCGTGAAGGGTTACCCTTCATGCAAGGCCTCTTGTTTCTCCCCACCACGGACACACGCATTCAGGCTCTCGAATGGTCTCATGACGCCCCAGTCAACGGACATCCGGGACAACAAAAGACCCTCACACTATTAAGGAGATGGTGTTGGTGGCCGTCCATGCGTCGAGATGTAACCAACTATGTCCTAAACTGTCCAATTTGTGCTCAATGTAAAAATACTAGAGGACGCCCGTTGGGTCTGCTTCAACCATTGCCCATTCCTCCCCGTCCCTGGCACACTGTAACCATGGATTTTATAACTGATCTGCCGAGGATCCAGGGTCATGATACCATCTGGGTTGTGGTGGATGCATTCACCAAAATGGCTCGTTTCGTTCCATGCACCGGCATCCCATCAGCACCAACGCTAGCCAGATTGTTTTTCCAATCGGTATTCTGTCTCTTCGGATTACCTTCAGTGATCATTTCCGATAGGGGCTCCCAATTTACCTCTAGGTTTTGGCGGTACCTCACTCGCCTCTTGGGAATTGATGCTCGTTTCTCGTCTTCATATCACCCCGAGACTGATGGCCAGACCGAACGTTGTAACCAGACACTAGAACAGTATCTCCGCTGCCTTTCTCTCCAACATCAATATACCTGGTTCCAAGTTTTGCACCTTGCGGAATTCGCATATAACAACGCACCTCATTCTGCCACTGGTTTCTCTCCTTTTTTTTCCATGTATGGGCAACATCCCCGAGTCTTTCCCATTCCTGACTTCTCCAATACATTAACTCCTGCGGCTGCTGACTGCATTAGGGATCTGAAAAGCGTACATGCTCAGACCCTGGTGCATTTAAAGGACGCCCAGACTGCCATGTGCCGTGCGGCCAATAGACATCGTGCCCCGAGCCCTTGTTACTCGGTTGGGGATAAGGTGTGGTTGTCCACCCGTCACCTACGGATAACTGGTTGCCGTAAGCTCCTTCCACGTTTTGTTGGCCCGTACCGTATTTCGAGGGTCATTAACCAAGTGGCCTTTCGTCTAACCATTCCTTCCTCTTGGCGCATTCACCCGGTGTTTCATACCTCCCTGTTGAAACCTTGCCGGCCCCTCACGAGACCACTACTACCGCCGGCTCCTCTGGTGCAAGGGTCCTCCGATGAATATGAGGTGAAGGACATATTGTGTTTGCGCCTTCGTAATGGGGTCTTGTACTACCTGATTGATTGGGCTGGCTTCGGCCCGGAAGAGAGGTCTTGGGAGCCTGCGTCTCATGTTCATGCCCCCCTGCTTGTATCACGATTCCATCGAGAGCATCCGTCCTGCCCACGTGGACGTGGGCCTTTGGGTGGGGGTTCTGTTACGATCCGCGCAGTACCGCCCACCTCCCAGCGCAGCACAACACCACCCACCTCCCAGCGCAGCGCAACACCGCCCATCTCTCAGCGACATCTTACCTACGGCGGTGGCCTTGGCCGAGTGCCCCCCTTCAGAGGCCATGGTGCCGGGCTCCCCGGAAGAGGAAGGCGGCGCGTGACAGCTTGGAGACTGTGGCCGCGATGGCGCTGGGGTGGATTGAGCCTCACCACCCTGGCGTCCTGGTCACCTAGGCAACGCCCACGTGTTGCCGTAGGAGCGGCCCGCTCGTCCAATCATGTTGCTGCTCCCCGGTTGCGAGGGTCACGTGATACGCTGCGTCGCTCACGTAACCCGAACACCGGTTTAAAAGAACGCGGAAGCTGAGTCTCTGCGCTTCTCAGCTGTTTCCGGCGATTCGAGTGGCGTTGTGTTGGATCTTGGAACTCTGGTTTTTGAACTCTGGCTTCTGATTATTTCTGGACTGTCTTTGCCTGCTCCTTGGATTTGGTTGCTTGAACTATTGCTTACACGGATTTTGGAACTCTCTGGCGTGAATCATTGGACCTGCTTACGGATTACGGACTTGGCTTTTGGAACTTTCAAAGATTGTATCTCTTGGATTTTGGACCCGGTTTTTCTTGGGACACTACTTGGAACTGCCTTGGAAACTCCCTGACTCAAGGGTGTTTTGGTTGGACTTCGGCTCAGCACCACGTACAGCCCCTAAATGTGGGGGTCCTGAACACCTACCTTCCCGGCTGTCTTCCCGTCCTGGTTACCCTTCCTGATTGGTAGGTCCCACTCCATTATCTTGATTATTGATTATTCCCATATTCTTTACCGTGTACTTATACTCACCTGCTTTTTCCTTTGCAGTGCCTGGTGCCCGTATTCACGGCCCTTTTCTCCTTCGCTGGAGCTTGGGGGACGGAGGTACCCATAGACATCGCAGAGGTTCGTTGTAACACATACCTATGACTCTGGCAAGAAGCCGAAATGACAACAGCCCTTTCTTTAGAACAGACCTGATGTGGGACTGGATACCATGGATCCTGTTCTGGGTCAACACGTGCTGGCACAGCTGAGAATCTATAACGAAGCCCAAAAACTGGACACATTGTGTAGGAACAAGGACAGACTTTTCTAGGTTGATCACCGCAGATCATGAAACAGGGACATAGTGAACCGAAGTTGGGCGAGCAGGAGACTCTCCTCCTGCGCTAGGATGAGGATGTCTTTCAGGCAAATGATTATCCGTAAACCCTGTATCACAGGAAAGCCATCACTGGTCTCATCAGCTTTGTGAAGCACCACAGAGCTGAGTAGAGACCAAGTGGGAGGGATGCGAACTGCCAAAACCGATCCTGCCACTGAAACTGCAGATATTCCTGATGAGGGGGAACAGCCGGGACTACCAAATACACATCCATCAAGTCTATCTTGCCCATCCAATATTAGCTAAATTGATTAATCCCCTCCATCTTGAAGTGGCGATACGCCACAAAGGAATTGAGGACATTGAGGTTGATAATTGGCCTGAACCCTCCCATCAGGTTTGCGTACCAAAAGGATGCAGCTGAGAAAAGGAGAATCCGACATCACTGCAGGAACCACCGATCTCATCTAAATGAGACTGTGCACCTCTGCATCGACCCAAGCTTGTCTCTCTTGACTGAATACTAATGGTTGAGGGTGAACCGCCTGAAAGGGGGGACAGCAACACTCTACGTGGAAATCATGCACTGTCTGCAGGACCCAGGGATCAGAGAAGAGACCAATTGTGAGCAAAATAAGCAAACCTTCTCCCAAGCTCTCCCCGAAAAGAAACACTCCTGGGGAAGAAAAATGCCTACCTGAAGCGGCACGACCAAGGACTGATCCTTTGTAAGAGCGTCCCCTCCACTGGGTCCCTCGATGTGGAAAGAAGGCATTAGAAGTGCCTCTGGAGCTGAATCCGGACCGCCCTCCTCGGGGCACAAACTGTGTGGGGCGGGAAGAGCCTTGGAACAGGCATCCAGAGGAGCAGGTACTGCCTCTTCTGGCCTTGGCAAAACATGCAGGGTCAGGGGTTGATGTTGTTCTCCACCTTATATAGGGCAGTAAAAGTGTTCAAAAAAGAAGAGAGTTCTTTGACAAACCTTGCCATGAATAACAAACCATGGGCCTTGGGACCCGCCTCTGTCAGGGCCATATCTGTTAATTTGGGATCTAGGCGCATCTGCAACTCCTTACGCCGCTCTGACAACAGAGCTGTGTTGGTATTGCCGAGCAGGCAAACATAACATTGAACCCAGCCCCTGAGCACAGTCACGTCAAGCGGGGTGTCCTATACCACGCTCTTCTCCAGCAAATAAAAGACCTGAGGAATGGGTCCCAGCACATCAAAGAGTTTATCCTGACAGGATCTCAGAGTCTTATCAATCCCCTTCCAAGTATCCTTAACCTTTTTTTTTAATAAACCACCATAGAATGGTCAACTTCGGGGGCCGCTGCAACCTCTCTCGCTTTCATACCATGTGCTGTACTGTAACTAAGCAATTGTATCTAACTGGGGCTGCTCACATGTAATCCTGAAGCGAGCCTACTTTCAGTCTTCTTACAGCGCCTCGTTGCCTAAGGGTTGTAGTGCGCTAAACAAATCCAAAATAAATCTTTTCAGGAAGAGAAGGGTGTGCGCACTCAGACCTTAGTTTATTACGAGCATCCTTCTCCATGGGTTTTCTTACCCAGTGCTACATGATGGAAGACACAGCTTCTGTTGGTCTCCACTCAGCCAAGCGTGGATGATCAATATCAGCAGGGTCAAAGAAGGGCTGCCCAACAAATCTCGGAGCAGCTTCCTTCTTTCCTGGGACACCTCTTTTGTAGCCTTCTTCCTCTCAGGAGGGGAATCCAAATCCACAGAAGATGAGGAGGATTTTGAGGAAGAAGCAATAGGGGAACCATTATCTATGCTCCTACGCCTTTTCCTGGACAGGTACTCCTTTTCTACAAGTTTAGTCATACCTGTACAATTGCGAGGTCTAGGCCCTTCAACCGGGGTCTCAGGAGGACCAGTATGCCCTTTACCATGAAAGTCAGCTATGCCTTTAACCAGATAGAAGCGGAACATAGGGTATTGTTAAGGTCCCACGACACCTCATTAACTGAATCCTTAACTACTCTACACAGGTGTCTATCATCACCCTCCACCCTGCACCCTGAAACCCCCTGTTTAAGTGGGACCTCATTCCCCTCTGAGGAACTACTGTGAGGTTGTCATCATAGAAGGAGACATAGGGGGTCATTCCGAGGTTGGAGGTAATGGACAAACAATGCCGGTAAAGGATTACCGGCATCGCTTACCGCTACGGGCTATTCTGACCAACCAGACCGCTATTTACGGTACCGTAAAGTACGATGCCGTACATAGCGGTCTACGGTCGTGCACGTGAAACACCATGCCGATATTAGCGGCATGCCGTAAACCGGAGCTGATCCCAAGTAATGCGGACATGCAAATAACGCCCTCCTGAAGCGGGAAAAGTACCTTACCGGCATGGAGTAAATACCGGCATCTCCGAGAAGGTGTTAAGAACCCTGCGCAGTGTTTCCAAGAGCCCCAGGTGCACACGATCAGCACAGGTGGAGGCAATGGACTCTGGAACAGCACAAAAGGAGCACACCTACACACCACACCCCCTCCCACACCAAGATGATACCAATAGTAGTAGCATTACTGGAGCTGGAGGCCCTGCTTGCAAGGCAGCAACAACAGCAACAACAACCACCACCACAGCCCCCACCACAGAGGATACATAGGAGGAGAAGGAGGGTGAGACAGGCCCAGCATGCCCCACCAGTGCAGCCACCGTCACCACGCCGGCAGCCCCCAACCCCTCGCATCACAGCCACCCCTTCAACCTAACACCAGAGCAGATCCACACCCTGTACCGGCATGACCGTGACACCATCACCACCATAGTGGACCTGATACATGACGACATAGTGAGCTTCATAGAAATACGCACCACCATCCCCCCTCCACTGAAGGTAGTGTCTGTGCTCCACTTCCTTGCCACAAGCACCTATCAGCAAACAGTGGGGCACATGCATGGCATATCACAACCCTTATTTTCCTGGATACTGAACCAAGTGCTGAATGCCCTCCTCAAGCACACAATTGACTACATATCCCTACCACTGACTCCCCAGGAGATATGCGATACAAAAGTTGCCTTCCATGCACGGGCAGGCATGCCAAATCGTATCGGTGCCCTCGTACTGCACCCACGTGGAGTTTGTGGTCCCGCATGCCATGAAAGTGGCGTATCGCAACCGCAAGCAATACCACTCCATAAACGTGCAGATGGTATGCAACGCAAGCAAGATCATCACACATTGCTGTGCCCGTTATTCAGGATCAATTCATGACTCTTTGGTCCTGCGGAACACCACGCTACCACGCTACATGGAGCGACATGCTCAACGACGTGCCTGGCTGCTTGGTGAGTTGCCTGACTGGCCCATGGCAGTGCATCGGGGTTATGAGGTGGGAGCCTGCATACTCCAGCTGGGTGGGAAGGGGGGGGGAGATGCATACTCCACCTGGGTGGAAATGATGACGCCAGTGCACGATGAGCACCTCACCGGACACTGTGCCCCAGAGCCAGTGAAACAGCACATGACTACCAAATCCCACAGTGATGAAGTAAGGCCGAAAACCTAACACTACAGGACCAACAGGTGACCAGTCCACATCCCACAACACATGCACCACTCGTCGGCGGCCCTCACACACCTTAAGGGCATCTAGCAATATGCACTATGACGCTGCCTCCAGCATACCACCAGACCGGAGAGTCCTCCCTGGGAGTGCATTGAACTGATTTGTGAGATCACTCTTGCAAAAATGATCGTACTCTGTGCACACTTTTAGGCATAAATCATGCAAAACAAATTTTCTTAATGCAGTTTAATACAAAACGTATTTTTTCTTTAATCAAAAAATAAATAAAGGATATCTAAATACACATTATCGATATCTATGTTCGATTTGGTTGATTTTTCAAAATAACCATTTCAACAATTTCTGTTCATGTAATCTTGTATTCGCAAAGTACATTCAGTTTTTCAACATACAAAGAATATGGATATTTTCACAACTTGTTTTGAACCAAGATAACTTGTTGTGTCCCTTTAACAGTTCCTTTCCTATTATTTAATAGGGATTTTATAGTTCAAAAGTTCTCCCAAGTGGTAAAAAAGACTATTTGTTGTTTGGTCTCTTTTTCTTTAATGCACAACGCGTTTCGGGCTCTCTGTGCCCTTCATCAGGTGCGACCAAATTCTATACTTCAATGTGTTGTATCTGCAAATTGTGTCCTTGTTGTTCGTATTGTTTTTAACTTAACAGATTCCTTTTTCAGTTAAAAGACCATTGTACCTGAAATACTGTGATCTTCCAATCTCTAATACTTGTCAACTTGGCTTCACTGTTATTGCCTCGTCAGTTCTTATGTGCTCTGTGCGCTTTTTGCCCAGTCTGTAACAAACGAATTCACATCCGTTTTTCATGTGGACTTATGAATATAAGGGGGTGGGTTTTGTGCTGGGAACAGTCGCTACAACATAGCGCTGTGTCCCAGTCACAAAACCCTTGTTCAATGTCTTGATTGGCTTGTATGATATTGCGCATCATATTGCCTCACCTGTGTCAACAGACTGCTGCGGGCAACGGATCCATGACATGCCGTGCGTGCGGCCGCGTTATTTCCAATTCTGCTCCACCGCGAGCCACTCGATTTCCTCTCTTTCTTCGCGTGATGTTCTCACCTCGTCTTCTTCGAGTCCTCTCCCTCCAGTTCGCTCCACAGTGTGTGAATCACGTTACGGTTGCTGCGCTGTCACCTTGTTTTTGTTTAATGGGACTCTGTGCTTCTAGTCCTTTCTTGCTTGCTACTAGAAAAACAAAAAAATTGGTCAACATTGACCTTAGATCCAATGATGAAAAGACTCTTTCCAGAACCTCCACTCTTTGCATATTCCAAGAGCAAATCAATGAGAGAACACCTCATTAAAGCAGATTTTTCAGCGGAAAGACACACTCAGGATACCCACAAAGGAACAATTCCTTGCCATAATTGCAACAATTGTAACAACCTAATCACGGGCAATACCATCACTCATCCACATAAAGGTTACAAAATAAATCTCTATCATTCTTCAACCTGCGATTCGAAAAATGTTATATATGGCATAAGATGCCCATGTGGTTTATATTACGTGGGGATGACAATGAGGAAGGCAAAAATAAGATGGTCCGAACATAAATCAAACATCAGGACAGGAGCCATTAAATCACCAGTCAGTCAACATTTCAAAAAAGAAAGAAACAATATTTCACAGATAAGATTCATCATTCTGGAACAGATAAAAACACCAAGAAGAGGAGGAAATCTAAATAAAACTCTCCTGCAAAGAGAAACATACTGGATTGACTAATTGAATTCAATGCAGCCCAATGGTATGAATGCGGATTGGGATCTGAGTTGCTTTTTGTACAAATGCACAGAAACCATATACTGAAAAAGGCATGCCTCCAGGGCTCAACACGGTAAATAAATAATAATTAAAACATTTTTTGAAGTCACATGGTTTTTAAAGGACATGGCGAGCCCCGTGGAGAACAAGTTGGCTATGTATAGTACATAATGAGGAATCACCTGCTTGGCATTGAAATATGAAGAGCATATACATCTCTTTTCATGTTCATAACATTGCTCGATTAAGAAATCCCAAAAACACTGCAGCCAATTTTAAGTGAACAACAGAGCGGCATGGTTTAATTATTAACCATGAAAGCCATTACAAGATGGCACCCACTGCGTCTAGGTGGACTATCCACCGGTTTGCCTAGTAGCAAGCAAGAAAGGACTAGAAGCACGGAGTCCCATTAAACAAAAACAAGGTGACAGCGCAGCAACCGTAATGTGATTCACACACTGTGGAGCGAACTGGAGGGAGAGGTCTCGGAGAAGACGAGGTGAGAACATCACGCGAAGAAAGAGAGGAAATCGAGTGGCTCGCGGTGGAGCAGAATTGGAAATAACGCGGCCGCACGCACGGCATGTCATGGATCCGTTGCCCGCAGCAGTCTATTGACACAGGTGAGGCAATATGATGTGCAATATCATACAAGCCAGTCAAGGCAGTGAACAAGGGTTTTGTGACTGGGACACAGCGCTATGTTGTAGCGACTGTTCCCAGCACAAAATCCACCCCCTTATATTCATAAATCCACATGAAAAACGGATGTTAATTCGTTTGTTACAGACTGGGCAAAACACGCACGGAGCACATAAGAACTGACGAGGCAATAACAGTGAAGCCAAGTTGACAAGTATTAGAGATTGGAAGATTGGAGAGATCCACAGTATTTCAGGTACAATGGTCTTTTAACTGAAAAAGGAATCTGTTAAGTTAAAAACAATACGAACAACAAGGACACAAGATCTAAATAGAAATATATGTTTAATTTGCAGATACAACACATTGAAGTATAGAATTTGGTCGCACCTGATGAAGGGCACAGAGAGCCCGAAACGCGTTGTGCATTAAAGAAAAAGAGACCAAACAACAAATAGTCTTTTTTACCACTTGGGAGAACTTTTGAACTATAAAATCCCTATTAAATAATAGGAAAGGAACTGTTAAAGGCACACAACAAGTTATCTTGGTTCAAAACAAGTTGTGAAAATATCCATATTCTTTGTATGTTAAAAAACTGAATGTAATTTGCGAATACAAGATTACATGAACAGAAATTGTTGAAATGATGGTTATTTTGAAAAATCCACCAAATCAAACATAGATATCGATAATGTGTATTTAGATAAACTTTATTTATTTTTTGATGAAAGAAAAAATGTTTTGCATTAAATTGCATTAAGAAAATTTGTTTTGCATGATTTATGCCTAAAAGTGTGCACAGAGTACGATCATTTTTGCTAGAGTGATCTCACAAACCGGTTTACATTGGATTCTGTAGCCCAGAATCAGACTCTTTATAGCACATAAGTTTTTGCGATAAATGCATAAAAAATTACCTGAATTCATACCAAGTCTCATGTTAGCAAGGAGTGCTCCTCTACACCCAAATGTATCTTAGTGCATTGAACGGAGCCTAACAGAGATACCACAGCGTGGTACGAATGTGCTACTGACAACACCTAACACTCTCTAATGCCAGATCTCACAGAACACAACACAGCGAAGATCACACTCCAACACTGCTGCATGCATATACGATGCACGTGCAACAAGATGTGGGTGCACACCATAAACCATCCTGAGGATGCTACCCACTCCATCATTCCATTGCACAGTACACATAGCGGGGTCAAAAATGGGGCCAATGCATCCAGGGACTTGTGCGTATGGGCAGAAATTACCTGCTGCCATGTAAGACTAGTACAGTTGTCTGCCATGAATGTACAAACACTTACCTTCATTCCCCTCTCATGCAGGTGATGGTGGCTATCCCTTGAAGGCATGGCTCATGACCCCTGTCCGAAACCCACAGAACAGGCACAAGGAGGACTACAATCGTTCCCATACCTGTACACGTGTGGTGATTGAGCAGACCTTTGGCCTGTTGAAGGCACAATTTCGTTGCCTCAGCCGGTCGGGTGGGGCACTTATCTACAGGCATGAGAAGGTGGCCAAGATCACCATGGCATGTGTAATGCTGCACAATGGTGGTCATTCCAAATGTGCATCTGTCGGAACGTACCCCTGCCCCTTGACATGGAGCTACAACCACCTGATGATGAAGGGGAGGAGGAGGAAGAAATGGCAGGACAGCATCACGGTGCCGATGCACAGGAGGGACGTGCCGTGCAGTAATCATTGATTGGACAATATTTCTGACATACAAGTCAGCTGAGGGTGTGAGGATGTCAGGACATCGGGCACTGGGTGTGGAGATACATGTACACTATGCACTGTGAAACATTAAATGACACATGCGCAATGATGAATGTCCACTCTGTTTTTTTATGAACAACCAGTGTATTTAAATAGTAGGTTCAAACGTGAAAAACAAACCCTCCACCACCCTCACCCCCTCCCCCTCCTCCCACAACTCCCAAAGACACCCTCCCTTCCCTCCCCCTCCCACCACAACTCCCAAACACACCCTCACACCCTCCCACTCCCCCCACAACTCCCAAACACACCCTCACCTCCCCCCACATCAACCCCACACTAGTCCCATAAGGACAACATAGGCCACACGTGTATGCCAGCATTGTCAATGTGCGCTCCCAGAGCCAGGGGGATCCATGTCATGGCGGCGCGATGTACGCTGTGAGCGACTGAGCGGGCTGGTCTGGGTGTAGGAGCTTTGAGAATGTGTGTCCTCCAGCTGCGGCTGTCGTGCAGGAGGTGCAGCCTCCAGGGTGTCTGCAATCCGGCCAGGGACCTTCGCAAAGCCGGTTTGTGCTGCTTGTGATGACCGCACCCAGTGCCCTGAGTTCATTGCGCCACTCCTCCCTGGACTCCCGATTGTGCACCCTCCATGGGCCCTGCAGGAGCCGGTGGTGTGGCTTGCAGTGTCTTCCTGCTTGCAGGTAGACGGCGGGCCCTGGCTTGGCCCCTGGAGGTACTGGGCCGGTTGGCTGCCTGGTCCTCGCCGTCATGCTCGCTGCCTGTGGGGGTGGAAGAGAGAGACGGCATGATCAATGTTTTTAGAATCTGCATTTGGACATACGTACAATATCACAATAGGATTCTAATGGGTTGTCTCCATTTGGGTGGTGAGCGGCACATTGATCCATGCTTGGATGGTAAATGCATGCATATGTCTGGGTCACTCATGTTGGCCAGGTACTGTGCTGGCTCACATGCACAATGTTTACATCACCTGCCCTGTGTGCCTCACGGAATAGGCCTCTTCTTGTAGTATGTGCCATATGGGTTACAGCCCTGCACCTGGCATTTGCCTGGGTCTCACTTGTTTCGGCATTATTGAAAGGGGGGGGTTTGGCCAACCATGACATGACACCTTGGCCAGCCCTTGGCAGTACAGACTTTCATTACAAATGCGTTCTCAGTATTGACTTTGGACAATCACCTCCATCGACGGATGACGTTGCCCCGCACTCCATGTTGCCAACCCCTTCAATGGCTTCTGGGCCAATCATGGCCGCACACGTCTCCTCCCATGGCATCAATTTGATGGGGGAACCTGGCCCTCCTCCTTTCTCCAGGGCCTGGCTTCTGTTGGCAGAGAGGATGCTCCGCACCCTCAGCCGTAGGTCGTCCCACCGTTTTCGGCAGTCCTTGGTGGTGCGGGGGGTATTGCACCCGGCGCTCACCTTCTGTGCTACCATGGCCCAGATCTCCTCCTTCTTTACAATCGTCACCCTCCACATGTCACCGCTAAAACTGTGTCCGAATGCTCGTGGAGAGTGTCCACCATGAACTGGAGCTTATGCGGGGTAAAGCGCTCCTTCCTGAGGCAGCTCACTTTTTTGGTGCTTTCGGCATGATGGTGGTATGGATGGTAGATGTCTGTATTCACTGGATGGCTCTGGGTCCTGTGCGGTGAGGATGGCAATGGATTGTGTTTTTAATGATGGCCGCCGTGCTCCTTCCAGTTCCTGTGCGATGACGCTGTTTCCAGTTCCGCTATTTAACGATGACCGTAAATAGCGGTGACCGCTGATTACGGTCACCGCTATTTACGGTCACCGCTATTGCTGATTTGCTCTATGGCGGTAGTGTTATGTACGGTGCCTTTAATGCCGGTAAGGGCTTTTTGGGGCCCTTTTGCGGCATTGCCCTAAGTATGTTACCGGCATGGCGCAAAGCTCATGCACGCGAAGTCGTGATAGGCCGCTTTTAGCTGTCTATTGCCAGCTCGGACACGCTATTTGCACCATGCCGGTAATAACCGGTACTTACCTCCAAACTCAGAATGAAGGCCATAGACAATAGATTCAAAGTTGAAAAATCTTTTATTAAAGAAAATGTAACTTGCCCTATTCTAAGGTGGGATTTCCCTACCTAAATAAACAAAGGAACGTCAGTGTCACTAAGTTCAACGTAAAAGTCTGTCTGTTTCTAAATCCTATACTTGCCCCACAACTAATAGAAAACATTGTGAAGGAACATTAACCATAACTCAAATAGTGTTCCAAACATACATTTCTGAGCTACTTCCAGCTCTAGCTTATTTGTCAGCTTTTGTCATGATCCCTGCTTCCAAGGGGTCAGGACTTGCCTCACATCCTTGGAAGCAGGCCCATAACCTTGATCCTGGGTACCAGCCAGTCCCTATCGGGACCTTTTGGACCTTGTCCAGGCGCCAGTGGCACCAGGCTCATAAAGATGACCGGTCCCGGCGCTGGAAGCGCCGGGCTCATAATGCTTAAGAGTGCTTGGGTGGACCTACCTGCAGCAGACCATGCTGCTTACTTACCAGCTCGATGGTCTTCTGATCCTTCTCTGCCTGGAACTACTTTTCCTGTCTGGGTGGGGCAGGAGCCACTCCCTGGAATCAGAACACAGGAACTCTTTTCTTACCTGGGCGAGGCTGTGGAAGAAGACGCATAAGCACTACAGAAGGCTATTTAAACCACACCCGATTGATGAAACGTGCTTCGCGTTATTCTGCATCTGCAGCAGGACGCTCACCGTGTCAGCTCCAGTCTTCCTGAGATTCTTCAGCTCCAGTTCCTGTGAAAACGAATTCCTTACCTGCTAGAGATCCGATCCTCAGCTGCACCTGCCAAGACAAAACAACAGGTTAGCAGAATTCAATTCGAGAGCAGCGCTCTTACTTACCAAATACGGCGGCATCTTCCAAAGCCTTCCGCCGCTTTCTTCGGCTCCCCATCGACATCTGCAAAGAAAAGGACTTGATTAAGCATTGCATTCTTGAATTGCTTACCTGCGCTTCGCACGTTCTGAACTTCAAGAAGCGCTGCATGCCGGCATCTGCAAAACAAAGGGAGACATATTAAGGCGCATTCTAAACCAACCATAAACTTTCTACTTACGCGCTCACACGTTCGCCGGCATCCATCTAGCAACGCTCTCTGCATCCACGATCTGCAAGGACAAAAGAGACATTAAGGCGTGCTTTTGAAACAAACAGCAGTCATTTTACTTACGTGCACCGCGCTTCATCTTCTTCGTACATACGCGCTTGCACGATCCTGGGCACTTATTCATCAGCGTCCATTGCACCTAAACCTGCAGGACAAAGAGAGACATTAGAAAGGGTGACAGCAACCGGTCATCTTTCCTACTCACCTGCTCATTCCTCTACAATTTCAATCTTGACACCCTGAGACTGAGCAAGGGACTAAATTAAGGGTGCTCCAATAACTATCAAGAAACCGCTCGTGCGGTAAACGGCGGTATCTTCCAGCATCAACCTCTGCAATCAAGAGGATTGTCAGTGAACCAGTGAAGTAACTGGTACTTGCGCCCCTGCAAAGACGCAGGATGGAGAGCCCGGCCTTAATATATCTAAGGTGAGCAAGCCACGCCCTTGCTTCGAATAAGAGGACTGAGGAAGGAGAAGTTCAGTCAATCCAGTTCCTAAATCCTTGTTCTTCCGTCTGCAGACACCTCACTCTACACGTCCGGTACATCGTGAGAAGGGGACCAGCCCTATGAGAAGGCCGAGATCTACGAGTCACACGAGAAGACACGGCGACAGCTCAGTCCAGCCAGCGCCTCCGTGGAAATCAGGTGAGCGTTACAGCTTTCTCTCCCAAATGTCAATAAGTTTAACACATAGTTCAGTTTCTCCTCCTTTGAGTATGAAATAAAATACAGTTCTATAATGCTCAGGATGCCCTTGCGCAAGTTCAACACAGTTCCAAGATAACACAGTTTCAGGACACCAAAACATAGGGTTCCCTTCCCCAAGCTGAATGTTAATATCAAAAGAAAGTATATTGAAGTGTTAGTCTTTAAGCTGAACTTGTATAACTCAGGGTTCCTTTCCCCAAGTCTGATGTTCATGAATATTTGGTTTCCTGCTTTCACTTCAGCAAGCTTTCTTGATGACATGAAATAATTCTGTTGTCAAAGCACAGTTTCAGACCACACTGTCCACCCATTACAGGTCACGCAGCCAGGAACATCTAGGTTTCTTTCAAATTTCAAGATTTGATTCAACAAACAATCTCTTACTGTGCAGCTTCACAACTTTACCACCTTTGTTTCTTTTCTTCAGCTTACTGTAGGTGTTGCTTTCATGCAGTACAACATCTCTTTGTTTCTGTATTCCAATAATGGCCAGCTTACTTATTTCACTCAAGACAGTATTCAATAATGGTGATAAATGTTCAGTTCATTCAGTCTGGTATTCACCAGATGTTCCTTTCACTTCATTTCATTCAATTAGTTATTCATTAGAAGCAACATAGTTGGTTTCATTCCTTACGTTAAGTTACTTTTACATGTTTCATTCAGTTCAGTATTCATTATAAGTAACATGGTTTGTTTCATTCAATGTGTTAAGTTACTTCTGCTTAATCCTTCAGTTCGGCATTCAATATATGTAACGTAGTTTGCTTAATTGAAATGACTGTTAATGCTTGTTCGGTCTCCTTCGAGCGCCCCAGCTATTTTAAGTCTCCCAGACACTTACCCAGTATCGGTGACTCCTTCTTTCTGCTTTCAACTTCCGAGGGACAGCCAAATAGATGGGTGCTCCACTTCACACTCGTCGGCTGTTATGCAGAGCTTCGCCTACAGCCTTCCTGCAGCGCCTAATGCTCGGCTAGCCCATCTTGGGAACGCTGGTCAGTGTTCACCCTCCAGTGGGATTCCCAGGGCTTTTGTGGTGTACTGGTGTTTCGGCTTCTCTACCTGCATGGCGTACACTGTGGTCCTTCTACTCTCCAGGTTTCCCCGGTCTCTCTTTCAGCTGCTGATGACTCCAGCTTTTATGCACATTTGCTTGTCTAACAGGTTGCAGGTGCGGGTCAAGGGTTTGCATTGTCTGACTTGCCTGACCATAATTAAGCAAATCAACGAGACCTGTCTGACCTTCAGGTCTCTTCTTTGTCCCAGTACTTGAATAGGCAATGGAGCTCCCAGTTTCTTCCTCGTCTCAGTATTGTTATGACTCTTAAAGGGGGAGTGAAGTGGAACACTTTTATAATAACCCATAAAGTTTGGGGAAGATCAGGTTGACCATACTGAGGATAAGGGGGATACCATGTCTTACCTAAAGGTACCTCACTCCCAATCCCCAAGAGTCCTCCACCCAGGTTATCCTGCCTTGCTTGTCCAACCCCAGTGTCAGGATCCAATAGAGATGGCTTTTCGCTGGCCACCTGCATAGAAGATCCAAGGGGAGGAGGAGTGAGAATACCCTCAGGCTTCTCACACTACCCTGACTGATAATGCCCCCTTCAATTCCCCCTGCCTGAAGCTCCTCACCCCTAGGAGCTGACATGGTTTGGTTTAAAGCTACCACAAGTAATCTAACCTATGATGGAAAAGGGGGTGAAGAGACTCAGGGGGAACCGTGTTTAACAATAAACGCACACACTGCTGCCCCAGAGGCACCTCGAGCAGAGGTTGCTACACACCCCAGCAGCCTAGCAGGCACCACACAGCTGAGGGCAGAAACAGGAGGCTGAGCAGGCCACGAACCAGAAACACCCTGCTGGAGCATATGGCACGCTCCTAAGCCGAACATGCTTCTTTCCGGCACGAAAGCCGTAGAAACTTTGTCCTGTTGACACAAGGTATCTTGCACAATGCCCCGGAACGTGAGGAACAATGGAGCACGTCGCTGACTCGTGGAGTGATGGCCACAAGGTGGCACCCATGCGTTGTGGAGCGCACACTCGATGCAAGTCCCTCTTGCAGGAACTCACACTACAAAAACCTAAGGAAACAAACAAAATGGATAAGCGCACATCTCTCTCCAGCGCCTCTGCGAAGGAGAGAGATGCGCAGCCCGGGACGCAGAGTAAGGCTTCCCGGGTGAATCTTCACCTCACTGATGAGGCCCAACAAGGCTGAAACACGTGTATGGGGTTGCTGGTGGTACTCTTGTTCAGAGAGGAATTGCCATAGCATTTCGGTGCTGGACTGCCCATGTGGGTGGGACAAAGACTGATATGCAAATGGGTATTTCCCATCTGCGAAAGGTACAGTGAGCAAAAAGCGTGTGCTGCAAACTCTCAGCTCAGAACAGGTTATCATGCCATGTTCTTTCTGGAAAAGAGCGCCTGCTACCTTTTTTAAAATAGCTGCTGAGTTACCTCGTGCTCTCTGCCAGACTTAGCGAACACCATGGCAATGCCTTTAGTATATTTTTAACACAGGCTGAATTCCTTTTGGCACAGAGCCTACTTCTGTTGTTCGTTGCGATTTTAAAACTACATAGAATAACAGTTACAAGTGTATTCAGCTTATAGTTATTTACACCTTATATTTAAATACTATCTTCATTTAGTGGCTACCCATGTCTGTGTGTGATTATATTTGCATGAAAAAGGCTTTCTCAGTGCTGTAGTGCTTTAAAAACAGTCAACAGAAGTCTTGCCTAATTGTAAAGCGCTTAGGGGGGCACGAAGGCACTTGCTCCTCCCCAACAGTTGGCTCCAGCCCCATAACAGTTGGTGGGCTGACATTTTGGCTCAAGGTCGGCATACCAGTCTGGGGTGTACTGGTGATAGTGAAATTCAACCAACCCACACATACTCCCTGCACAGGATGGGGTCCGCCCTGTGCTATCAATATAGGCGATTTCGAGAGATTGACAGTTTTGTAATTTTTGGCTCCAGCCCCACAACAGTTGGTGGGCTGAAATGTTGGCCGAAGTCGGGCATACCAGTCTGGGGTGTACTGGTGATAGTGAAATCTGACCAACTCCAGCCATTCACCCCACACAGGGCGGGGTCCGGCCCTGTACTATCAGTATAGGCGATTTTGTGAGATTGCTGATTTTGCGACTTTTCCAAAAATAGGAAGTTAGGACAAAAGGTCGCATACCAGTCTGGGGTGTACTGGCGATAGTGAAATGTGTCCAACCCCACCCATTCGCCCTGCACAGGAGTGGAGCGGGGTCCCTCCCTGTGCTATCATATACGCGATATCAGGAGATTGCCCATTTTGCTATTTTAAAAAAATAGGAATTTATGGCACAATAAAACATACACACGGCTATAGCAGACCCCCACGTTCATGTCAGCTACAGACCCGTGCAACGCAGAGTGGTGCCGCTAGTTACTAATAAAGCACATTCAAAACATAAGTAGAGAAAAAACAGAGTAACTTACTGGCTGGTCGAGAAGTAAAGAAGAGGTACTAGCTACATGTGGGGTCATTAGATGTCTGCCGGTCCGGATATAAGGGTGTCGGTAGCAATGTACCGGCCTGCTTTCTGGACCGGCAGACTACAACTGTGCCTGCTGGCGTTGCTGCACGTGGCAGGTGTGACCTGCTGGGCGCAACGGGCCCCAGAAGGCACAGTTGCTATAGAAGCACTGGCACCATTACTAACAGTGCCGGTGCTTCCAAGTCCCCATTCCAATGGAGTCCTATAGGACTCCATGGGAAAGGGGACTAACATTTTCCACTGCCTGATATCCCAGGCTGCTGGGATTTGTAATGTCCCAGTGGTACCAGGATCTCAGACATTGGAAAGGATGTTACAGTCCAGCTGCACCCGCCGGTAGCACATGCGGGTTACTTCCAGACTTGTAATGACCCCCATGGACATTTATACGGGGGGAAAGACCCTGATTGGCTGACATAACATGCACCCTTCTCATGTTTTTGCTTCCTGATAACTGTTTGCACATTCTGTTATTGTCTTGTAACTAAGCAATTTGGGCAGCTTTTTTGTAACCCTTAATCAAGCTCACGTTCATCTACTTGTGACAGCGCCTCAATGCCCCTGGTCTGTAGTGCGCTATACAAATAAATAAATGCCAGGACTGCCATCTAGGATTGGGCTCTTTGGGCCTCATTACGAGTTTGGAGGTAAGTTACGGCCCTTACCGGCATGGAGCAAATACTGTGTCCGTGTTGCTACAAGCCCACTATTAGAGGGCGATTACGAGTGTGCGGGCACGTGCTTTGCGCCATGCCGGTAACAACCTTACCGCCCTGCCATAAAAGGGCGAAAAATCGCCCTTACCGGCATTGCGCTCCACCGCCATCCAAGCCATCGGCATTAGCGGTGACCGATATTAGCGGTGACCGCTAATAAGCGGAACCAGAAGTAACGTCATCGCACAGGAACGGGAAAGAGCATGGCGGCCATCTTTAAAAACACAATCCATTGCCATCCTCTGTAACCAGGACCCATATCACCACCACACCTCTACCTGCAGCATATCACAATGCCCAAGGCACTCAAAAAAAAGTGCAGAGCGCTTGCGCAAGGAGCGCTTCTCACAAGAGGAGTTGACATGCTGGCCGAGACGCTGCAAGAAAAGGGGTTGTCGTCTTCTCCACCAACATGTCTCGACCTTTAGTGCAGCGGAAGAAGGAGATATGGGCGGAGGTGGCTCAGAAAGTGAGTGCCGTTGGCACCACCCCCGCACGGAACATCATCACTGCCAACCGTAACATGGGGATGGCAACTGGTGGTGGTGCGGCCTCCCCCATAAAGATGCAACCCTGGGAGGAGATCTGTGCAAGCACCATTGGGATGGAGGCAAACGAAGGAGTGGGGGATATGGAGTGTGGAGCCCCGTCATCGGCTGACGCAGGTAGGTGTCCCAAATGAAACACTGTAAAGAACTACACAATGATGCCCCCCTGAAGTCACAGTGCAATGATGGGAAGCAGGGAGCACCAGACACATTTCTTCAAGACTGCCTACAGGCAGTGCACAGCACCATCTTGTCCCCATGCATGATGCACCCCATATATGTCTCATCCCAGACGCATCCATGCATAACCCACCCAAAAGGCAAGCAACCCGTATGTCACTACCCCAATGCCAATCACCTGCCATTCCATAGAAATGCACCTACCACAATGCATGCCTGATGCATGTAGACCCGTCACTAATGGACTCCCTCTCTTGGTCCTTCACTCTCACAAATTCTGAGAGTGAAGACCAGGAACCCAGGGAGGACGCTGCGACACCAGCCAATAGGTTTAGGGGCATGGCGCCAGCAAACCTTCCCTCAACATCCAGGGGAAGAGGGCAACCTGCACTACTGGGCAAGCCCCACACAACGCGGGATCCGAAAGCACAACTCTCCATCACTAACACCACCATGCACCCCCACCAGCCACATCCACACTGGATACAGTGGCTGAAGGCACAGTTTCAACAGCAAGCAGTACCGTTGGTGGGACAGCTGCCACGGCATCTGTCTGATGACGAACTATACACACCGACACCCGGAGCACCTACTGGTACAGGCCCCCAGCAGTCACCCCAACACTCCCCACCCAGCAATCAGGATGCCAGCAGCCATGAGCTGTCCGCAGTGGAGTCCTGGCCAGGGAGCCTCAGCCCCATGGGGAGCATGCATGAGGGCCAAAACATTCTGCATGCACCAACAACATCCGCCAGTGTCCGGGACAGGCCTGAGGGCATCAGGGCAATACAACAGCACCAGGAGGAGCTGACAGGGCTGCTGAACCAGCACATAACGGAATGTGGCCAGGCAAGGGAGGAAATGAGGGCATGCACAGCATCCCTCAAATCTACCATAGAGTCTACAGGCAAAGACATATGTAGTGAAATGGCGGCTGTGAGGCAGGTCCTCACCCAAATGGTGTCAGCATTGGAGGCCCTGTGTCCCACACAGGTGGTTCAACAACCAGAGACCTCCTCAAATAGCAGCTCCAGACAGACCAGCCCCCTGCGTCGGTCTGTCCGGAATCTGCGCAAGTCAGACAGGGGTCCACCCGATGCTGCCAGTGGTAAAGGGATGTAAGTGCAGCCTGGCAATCCAAACTCCTGAAGAACAATGTTGCATGCAAGTGCACACCATGTGTGGGGAAGTTGAGGGGGGAGGGGGAGAGGGTGTGTGGGGTAGTTGAGGGAGGAGGGGGGAGAGGGTGTGTGGGGTAGTTGAGGGGGGTGGGGGAAGGGGGAGAGGGTGTGTGGGGTAGTTGAGGGGGCAGGGGCAGGGAGGAGAGGGTGTGTGGGGTAGTTGAGGGGGGAGGGGAAGAAGGAGGGGGGGATAGGGTGTGTGGGGTGGTGGGCTTCTGCACTTAACATATTTCAATACACCGGTTGTGAAATCAGAATTAGAATGAGCGGACATTGTTTATTGTGTACGTGTGCTTTATTGGAGAACAGTCTACAGTGTCCATGTCCCTGACGCACCCAGTGCCCTGAGTCCCGCCTCCATGTCACACTCCCCATCCATGTGTGGTAGAAACATTGGTTTATCAAGGTCTGATGCATGGCACGTCCCTCCTGTGCATCACTGCCTCCCTGAAGTGCAGCCCCATCTCCTCCCTCCTCATCCTCATTGTCAGGTGGTTGCAGTTCAGCGTCAGGGGGCAGAGGCACATTCCGTCGTATGCACATATTGTGTAGCATGACACATACCATGACGATCTTGCCCACCTTCTCATGCCCATACAGGAGCGCCCCACCAGACCTGCTGAGGCAGCGAAACCGTGCCTTCAAAAGGCCAAATGTCTGCTCAATCACCACACGGGTACGTGTATGCGCACGATTGTAGTCCTCTTCGTGCCTGTTCTGCGGGTTCCGGACTGGGGTAAGGAGCCACCTCTTCAAGGGATAGCCTGCATCACCTGCATGTGTGCAAGAATGGTCATGTGTAAGTGATCACATCATATGGTACTTGTGTCAATGACACCATAGCATGCATTTATTTCCTGTTGGCACCCACATATCCATGCATGAATACAGCCTCATGACGTTACTGCAATGTGAGTATTTATCTGATTGACAGGTGTGCGTGGCATCATCTAGTGGGCGCAGGGGTGTCCTACTCCTTATGAGTGCCCATGCACTGTGGTAGTCCATGCCGGTTGTTCCCATGATCTGGGTGCTGTGTAGTCAGTCGTATGCTTTCATCCTGTCACCGTTGATGGCAGACTCATGATGATCTCACTCTGCACAACAGATGTTGACATGCTGTTTTGGTGGACATCTGTGTTGGTGTAGGGGTGTGTTCATGTATTTTGCCCTCATGTGACTCCTTTGTACGCAGTAATGGAAAACTGTCCTTTTTGATGATGGTTTTTGGTGCTGTGCATTGGCAATACTAATTGCTTGTCGCTGCATTGTGTTGCGGGGGCTACGGTCTGATAATGTGCAGTGTACATGTTGATGACTATGGAACGGTTGTAGCACTGCATCATTTTCATGGTAGGGCAGCTTACGTCTTGCATTTTGGAGTCAGGTGTCGGCTCAAGTCTGGCCTGCTTTGGGGTATGAGCATGGTCCATCTTCTCAGGTACTCTCAGCCAGGTGTAGCATGCATCTCCCCCCCCCAACTCAGCCAGGTGAAGTATGCATCTCTCCCCCCCATCTCAGCCAGGTGAAGTATGCATCTCACCCCCCAATCGCCTACCCAAATCGCGTTGCCATGAACCTGACATTCAACTCAACGAGTAGCCAGGATCTGTGCCCTGCGTGTCGCTCCATGTAACGTGGTATCGCGGAGTTCCGCATGACCATTGAATCATGGGTTGATCCGTGAAATCAGGCACAACAATGTGTGATGATCTTGTTTGAGTCACATACCATTTGCACGTTGATGGAGTGGTATAACTTACGGTTGTGGTACACTGCCTCCATGGCATGTGTAACCACCAATTCAACATGGGTGCAGTCGATGGCGCCAATGTAACCAGGGATGCCGGCCAGTGAATGGAAACCAAATTTGGTGTTGGATATCTCCTGGGCTGTCCGTGGTAGGATAATGTGGTCGCCTGTGTGCTTCAGGAGGGCATCGAGCACTTGGCTCAGCGTACATGAGAATAATGGTTGTGATATGCCATGCATGTGCCCCACTGTGTGCTGGTAGGTTCCTGTGGCCAGGAAGTGGAGCACAGACACTACCTTCAGTAGAGGTGGGATGACGGTGCGTATTTCAATCAGGCTGACAATGTCGTCATGTATCATGTCCACAATGGTGGTGATGGTGTCCCGGTCCAGACGGTACAGGGTGTCGATCTGCTCAGGAGTTAGGTTGAATGGACTGGCTCTGATACGAGGGATTGGGGGCTGCCTGCGTGGTACCACTGGCTGCACTGGTGGGGCATGCTGGGCCTGCCTCACCCTCCTTCTCCTCCTGCATCTCCTCTGTGCTGCCTGCTGTTGTTGTTGGTGCTGGAGTTTCACTGCAATCATGTCCTCCAGCCCCAGCATTGCTAGTAGTATTGGAATCATTTTGGTGTGTGACTGGGTGTGGGAAGGGGTGGGGTGTGCTCCTTTTGTGCTGGCCCAGTCTATATTGCCTCCACCTGTGCTAATTGTGTGCACCTGTGGCAGTTGGGAACACTGCACATGGCCGTTTACGGGTGGTCCGCGATGCTGGTATTTACTCCATGCCGGTAAGGTACTTTTTGGGCTTCACAAGTCCGTTATTTGCATGTCCACATTACTTGGGATCAGCTCCGGTTTACGGCATGCCGCTAATATCGGCATGGTGTTCCGCGCGCGCGACCCTAGACCGCTATTTACGGCATCGCACTTTACGGTGCAGTAAATAGCTGTCTGGTTGGTCAGAATAGCCCGTAGCGGTGAGCGATTCCAGTAATCCTTTACCAGCAATGTTTTTCCCTTACCTCCAACCTCGTAATGACCCCCTTTGTGTTTTCACTTTTGTTATGTACTGTTTTAAAATGTTTTGGGATGTTTGATAACATTTTCAAATCACTGCTGATTGTCAGTAAAGGAGTTTAATGTATAATTGTAAGCCTCCAGTCTCGATATAGAATTGTTCTCAAACAGTGCAGGTCAGAACTGAAGAGGAGACGCAAGATTCCCCCCACACAGCAAGCAGGGTTGTGGCAGTGCAAACTTACTCATGGTATTCCCTCACAAAGAAATGTCATTGGGGGCAGTACAAGATTTAGATTTTCTCACACCCAGGAAAGTCGCAGCACCTGGAACAGCGGAGCAAACGTCCCTAATCACTCATTAAGATCAGGTAAAACATAAATAGCAGCACTACAACCTCCATTACAGAAGGGTACAGAATTACTTGTAGTAATGCACATGTTGTCACTGTTACTTTCCATGCTCATACACAATGAAACCTAGAATGGACAGAGAACTGCAAGCTTGTCCCTCTCACACTGAAGAGACACATACTTGGCAACAGTGTTGGAAGCTTTCCTCACAGGTGCAATACAGGTAGTAGCAAGCTTCCTTGGCATAGAACAACAGGTACAGTGTGAGCTGCAGCACTACAATAAGCCTTTACACATGCATTCACCCACAAATATACCATATTAACCATAGCAGTGCAAGCTTCCCTCACACACAGGTTGTTTTAGCCCAGCACTGCAAGCATGCCTTACACATCTACTATAACCGGTCATAATGTGCACTGAGTTGGATGCCATGCAGTCTGACTGATTCTGCATATCTGAACCAATAAGCATTCATATGTACCCTAAACTGTGTGGAGTGATAAAATGAATAAGGCATGAACATATAGATACTCCCCTATTACTCTACCAGTGTGTGACAGTGTATTCTGTGTGTCAATATGCTATGTTTAAACCACTGCATCTGGCCTGCATAAAGGTTAGATGGTACACTGCACTTCACCTGTCTCCCTTAGAACAGCGCTTCGCACACCTCTTAATAATGCTCGCTTTCACTGTTCAAGCTTCTGACACGTCTCTGTATTGGCATAGATAAGCATGTTCCTTTTTACGGAAATGTGGCTTTAGCTGGCGGATGCTGTCATATTACTGGACCTCTCGCCTGCCTGGTGGTGAGTGTGAAGCTTTAGGGAGTATTCTCACCTTGAAGAAAGGCCTTGCACTGTGCTGGGTTTACTGAGGTTTACTGGGTTTACTGATAACATAACAAGCGCTGCAGAGTGCAGCTGGCAGCGAAAGACTGACAATGAGGGTGTGTCTCGGTCAGCAATTAAAGTTGCAAGGTACAACCTTCCGTTGACAACCATGTATTCCTATGAGTATAAGAGATCTGAACCGAAGTTTCATATTGCTGTTGGCCATTTCTTTGCTTACTGCTGTTGAGGTGGTTGATAAAGGTCCCATGGGTAAAGATAAGTTTAAATTACACGCACCATATTCGTGGCTGGGGTGACAGCGACGTTGACATATTGTGGCAATTTAATATGAATCTAGTGTAGCTAATGGGAATGAGATGAGCGTTATTTTAGCATTGTTTGTGATTTAGTTGATACGTTTTTTAATTGCAAGGGCACAGAAAGCTGTCAAAACTGCTGATACAACATAAACGCAATACAGGTGTGTCATGCTACATAGCGCTTAACAATCAGGCAGCAGGGAGTTCCACATGTGCATGCGAGGTAAGAGATTTGCAATGGGAAAATCAGTGTGAGGGGATGTGAAACATAGATGTATAGGTACACATGTATGGGGGTCTCCAGGGAAATAGGTTTTGGGCAGCTGAATATACAAATCTGTTTTTCCGCAGAGTTCTCTGACAAGTTAGGAATTGTGCTGCTTAAAAACCTGAGTTGGGCAATTGAACTCTGTGTGACTGAAAAACTAGTTTTACAAGGTTGGGGAAAGACAGCAGCAACTGCGATGAATATCAGATGGTCAGTTCTGAGCAGTCTTTTTTATGGTCTCGGTGCAGTGTGAAGGGGAGATGCAATCTTTGTAAGTATATAGGAGTCTGTTATTGAATCACAGGAGGATTCCGGCCATTTGTTAGGGCCGGACAATTAAACCTGATGTGGGCTGCTTGCGGGGAAAGAAGCATCACTAGATCATGGATTTTCAATGGAGTTGTCAAGGTTGTCATTCTAGCCCCAGCAGGGCAGAGGGCAGGAGCCCTGCTCCCCACAGGCCTCATCCCATTCCAGCGACGACACGAGTACGGAACTGCTGGAGCAGCCGTAACTCCCTCCCCGCTTCAGGAGCAGTCGTGTGGAGCATACTTCACCCTTGCTCTACAGGTGAGCACATTCACCACTGCAGCTCTGCACCTCGTCATGCCATACCCAACACAGGCATGCATTAGTTTTGAGGCCGCATCCGCGAGGAGGATGCATTCCAAAATGGCCGCCTGCCGCTTTGTTTGAGTTCATTGACCAGCAACCACTGTATTTGCTACCCAGAACTGCGCCGGTAGGCAGAAGCCGGCCCGCTCAAGGACGGCCCGCGAGAGCAAGGCCATACCTTGTTTGCCCCTGTGCCCCCGACCTCATTCTAGCCCCAGCACCAGAGAGGGCAGGAGCCCTACTCCCCACAGGTATCATCCCATTCCAGCGACGACACCAGCATGGAACTGCTGGAGCAGCCGTACCTTCTCCCCGCTTCAGGAGCAGTCGTGCAGAGCATACCTTGCCCTTGCTCTACAGGTGAGCATGTTCAACACTGCAACTCTGCACCTGGTCATGCCATACCCAACACAGGCACGCATTCATTTTGCAGCAGAGGCTGCATCCGTGTTGAGGATGCATTCCAGAATGGCCGCCTGCCGCTTTGTTTGAGTTCGTTGCCTAGCAACCACTTTATTTGTTACCCAGAACTCCGCCGGTAGGCGGAAGCCAGCCCGCTCAAAGAAGGCCCGCCAGAGCAAGGCCATAACCTGTTTGCCCCTGTTCGCCACGGGAGCCGTGGGGCCAGCACTCGCTGCTTCCACACGAACCGACTCAGACCTACTGTGAGTAGAGACTATACCACCATCAGACTATCCTACCATGTTCACATAAAGTTGTTCTCCTATTGCCTAAATGCCGTTCTGATATTTATCTAAAAATAGTCACTTACCATTTACTACTTAATTAGCCTATTTTACTAATGCCATTGTTTACACGCTAACACTAACAACTCCTGTTAGCTCGCGTTTCAGAGAGCCTATTATCTTAGCTCTACTATATCTCGTAAAGCCTAGTTCACACTGTCATTTCATGTATTGTTGAAGCCCATCGGTAATCACCAATTTGTATGCTCAAAGTCTATATTATATACCACAATCGTTTAGACCAGACAGCATTGTATCTTTGTTAGAGTCTCCCCCTGATTTAGCCTATCTGTCAGTACTCCGTCGACTCGCTGCCTTAGTATGTTGACCACACCCCACCATCTGAGGAACACGCTACACATTATAACTACCCTTATCGCCATAGCGCTATATGGACGGTTGACACCGCCCTCCTGCATAGACGCCTCTAGCAACATGACTCGTACCAACACCAATACCACGCCCGACCATCCCACTCCGCATACCACGCCTGCACTCACTTATATACCTAACTGCAGTTCCAGACTCCGAAGACTAGATCGCGCACTCTACACATGATCGTCACCGCCCGCTCCACCCCGGCTACACACAGAAACGTCAGATTAGGCACCCATACATCTGCTAAACATAACTCTCCGCCCAGCAGACTGCACACCCTCCACCCTTGTACTAATACAACACTGTGGGATGTTTTTACACCACTAGTCCAGGCCCTGCAACATTCCTGTGCGCTGCTTCCATCAGGAACATCAGAATGGCTGCCGGAGAGCATTCTGCTCGCTAAAAATCACCCAGAAGTGCGCAGGAAAAATCTGAAAAATAGGCCGCCATCCACTTTTGCCTATGTCAGTGGTAACACAGTAAACCACTGCCAAAACCCATCATTTGGCTGCCCACAGAGCAAAATGACTGCAAAAGAAACACAGAGCTGTGTGGAAATCCGTTTTTCTTGGTTGTCAAATTTGCAAAAATCATGGCTCACAAACCACCCAAAAGATCCAACCTCCTTGTGGGGTGTTCAACATCATTCTACTTCAAGAATCCACATAAATATAATGTCAGCAGAAGTATATTTTATCAGAAGAAAATCCACTTTAAAGATACTTGCTGGAAAGAAATATGTCAAAAATGGGTGCAATACCGTTACTCGCTTCTGTCAGACGCTGGCGATCTCTAAATCTGCCAGGTGAAACTTGTGTCTCAAAAGCTAAATAGGCCAAAGAAGGGACTTCCATCAAATGCAATATAGGGTGCCACACATTGATTTTCATGTTGAAAAAGACTGGAATTGAATATATGTTTGTTTATTTTAAATTTGTAACTGTAATTTTTCACAAGGTAACCTGATTCAGCTAAAACTTCAAAGAGGTTTTCCCCACTGAGAACACACCACCCTGTTAATTCCCACCAAAAGGAGAGAATTTCTCATGGGGTTGCTAATGAGAAGGGTAGGAGACTTCCTCTGCTGCCCTGGGAAAGAGACAATGGGTTGCTTGAACTGAAAGAAAATGCTAATTCGGGTGTGACTGACACCAACTGCCCAGGAAGACAAACCCATGTGACTCTCTGGCTCAGCCAAGCCTTGGAGGCGGGCCACACTGAAAATGTGGATTTGAAACTGAAGTAACTGTATGTTTGTGGAAAAGACTTATAAAATATTGTACCGAACTGACAAAAATATGGAATTTAGAGATTATTAAAATGAAATATTGCTCACAAGTAGAAACTACTCTGGAAATTTTGCGACTTTCAGAGACTGAACCATGAAAAGGTTCATATTCTAGCAATTGTAATTATGTCAGGAACATGAAAATTTCCAGGAATATGCCCATATGGTATGTGTATGCATGTGTAAAAATGGGTACAGAACTGACAGTGAGTAACCGCCCAAAAGCGTGAAAAATTGTCATTTGTGAACCAAAACTCGTAGGAGGATCAGACTTTGACAGAAACGTACCTTAGTGAATCTGTAATGTAAATATGTATTATTAACAAGTTGGGGATATTGTAAATATGTTTTTATGAAAAATAAGACAAAGGGGAGGTTTTCTCCCTAAATCATAAACATGACACATCATGACACACTGTTCCCTTCTCAAATCAGGGGAGAAGGAATTCTCTGACCTATCAGATTCTTAGAGGGTTGGGCATAGTATAAACAGCCTCCCCACCGACTTGGAAAATACACTTGGAAAATACATAAATAGGGACTGTTGAGGACCCAGAAAGACACACACACATTCACTCATCACTGATCTACCGGCGAAGCGCTCTGCAGGAAGATCCAGAACCAGACGCCAGAACCCTGAAGCAGAGGCCTAATCCAAAAAGCTGAACCCTTTTCAGCAGGCCTTTAAAACCTAGCAACCTGATTTAACCCCTAAACTTCCAAGGGGCCTAACCAATTCAACAGCCTGGCTGTGCTGTGTTGGCTACCTCTGGCCAAGAAACCTTGCTAGAACCCAAGATCCAGATCAGTCCAGCAAAGCCCAGAACCCGTCAGATCCAGTCCAAGAGGCCGTTCAGACAAGAGGGCCTTGCTGAGAGCAGAACCCAGCGCTTGAGACCTGTCCGGTGGCGAGTGAATTCCAGCCAAACTTTTGACCAGATCTTTGACGGGCCCATTCCATTCCAAAGCCATAGTAGTGAGTATTTAGCATAGAACTGTCCATAGTCATCTCTTAGCTTAAGTAATCCCATCCAAACCATTCCAATACATCCATAACTGCATTATTGAATCTCTTTTGTCTATCTTGAATTCTTCTCTCATCCATATAATCCTGTGATAATTGTAGCGATAATCATCTTGGCGCTAATATATATTTTCTGGAGAAAGGCAATTGTCTCAGGCAGATAGAACCCATTCGGAGGCGCCTCTGGATAGGTGGCTGTGCTGGCCGTGTAGTTTGCGGCTCCATAGACTCCCTAGTGTTAAGATATCTTTGTTCCAAATCTTCAACAGTGCATCTTTCATTTTGAAATCTTGACTCTTTTGAGAAAAATCGACCTTGACTAAAACCTCTGTAACTTCTGAACCGTATGTGCTAGGAAGGAATCTAAACGTCATTTTAAAGCTCACAACCTCAGCTTTCAAACGACTCCAGAGTTTTGCTGTAATCTCATTTTTCATGCACTGAAAAGTTCGTATTTGGCTCAATTTCACCACATGTAAAAACCGCTATTTCTTGCTTTCAACTTCTGAATTTCGTTTTCCATCTGCCAACCATTCAACAATCATTGCTAGTGTTTCCCTAAACCTATCCAAAACAACTCTCACTAGTTATGAATCCTATTAAGGGAATTAAAATCATTTTTAGCATTTTTTCCATCACTTCATATTACATTTAAAAGCATTTTGACCTGTTCAATCATTCCTGTTTCTCTAAGCTTGCTGGGGGGAAGTGGGATTGAAACTGCAATTGTTGATTGTTATTCCTGAAACCTGTGTGCCCTCATTCCATCTCTTCATATTGCATATTGGGGGGAGTGAGTAGTGACAGGGGGAAAGAGTGATCATATTGTCTTTTGATTGAAGTCATATCAAGTTTTATTTCTGTGTTGCATTCTTTCCTATCATTGCATTTCCTTGAACCATAAAAAGATTCTCTGCTACATTATTCATCCTATTCCTACTCCTAAATGATTAAAGAGATTGTTGATATTGTAATACTAGCCATTGCTGATCATTGCATAAATATTCATAAGTGTGATACTCAGATATTATTAATATTTATAAAAGTTGGATATATTGTTCAATTCTTCTAATAAATCTTTTAATTTGCAAACAAACCTACTTCTTGGCTCAGTGAGGCCGGGGGGATTCAAAGAGAGGGGCGTTATATAAGGGTACATCATCCAGAAATAAAAGAACTTTAGACATAAAAATATATAAATAAGGGTTTCCATTGGGCATCCCATACTAGGCATTGACTTAGGTGGAGTGCTGGGTTGAAACCGCTTACAACACCCATTCTCAACAATTCCGAACCATCTCATTTCAGGCCCAAAATAGCTAAACAGCAACATCCTAATAGAAACCTTGTGGGACCACACCTCAAAGGCGCCCTACTTAACATCTGCTCTCTCACTGCCCACGCTCTGGAAATAAACGATCTAATTTCCAGTCAGGACATAGATATATTAGCCATCACTGAGACCTGGCTACATGAGGCATCGGGCCCATCCATGACCCTAGCCATACCCGAAGGCTACTCTATCCTCAGACAAGACAGACCTAATAAATTAGGAGGGGGGTTGCACTAATCTTCAAGGATATCTGTAATCTGAGGCCTATTCCCCACCCATGGGAAGTCAATGCTGACATACTATCAGCCAAATTGTCTCTTTCCCACAATAACACGATCAACATTCATGTCATCTACCGGCCCCCAGGATTCCCAGCAGATTTCCGAGGGCAAATCACACATCTACTCAGTGGAAAACATAAATAAATCCACCAAAACCATACTCTTAGGTGATCGCAACTTAGGATTCAATGATCCCGAAGACAAAACTGCAATCTCATTCCTGAAGGACCTCTCCGACTTAGACTTCTCACAGAAAATGATGTCCCCCACCCATTCCAAAGGCAGAATTCTGGACTGGCTGGTCGACCATAATTGCAACTCCTCCATCACCTCTAACACCTTCGACCCTTGGACAGATCATAGCTGCATACAATTCACCATCACCACAGCACCAACTACTAAAACCACCATACACAAATGAGCCACTTTAGCAAGAAGCTCCAAAAAATTAACTGCAGACAACATACGACCCCTTCTTGACATCCCATGCCTAGCTCTGCCCTTTTCGCAAGACCCAAACATTCTAGCAGATATTCTTAAGGACACGCTTACTAATGCAATCAACAATACTGCTCCCCTTGAAGAAAAAAAGAACAAAGTCCTTCCACTCTGACACATGGTTCACAGATGACCTCCAAACCCAACGCATTAACAAACGCCAGGCGCAAAAAAACTGGCAGGCCAACCCCTGCGACGCTACTAAAGAGCTATTCAAAGATATTGCTAAAAAATACAAAGATGCCATTTTCAATGCCAAATCTCAAGCCTACAATCACCAGATAGCCGACGCCAAGTCTCATTTGAAAGAACTCTTTACCGTCTTTAAGGAACTCACAGTTCCACCAATCTCCACTGACAAGATCATCAAAGATGAAGCTTGGTGCAACAGCATTTAAGCCACTAAGCCACTATGCTTAAAAAAATAGACCTACAAAATAAAATCCTTGACCACTACAATAGTCTACCTAAATTGAATCAGCCTACACAAACTTTACCCACTAGCAAAACTATTAAACTCCCCAAATTTGCCTTTAATGATGTCACAGAATCAGAAGTCAAAGACATTTTGAAACACTTGAAACCGTCTCTTTGCAAAGGCGATGTATGCCCTCCTAAAATCATTAAGGACTGCGCTGAACCACTTGCTCCATCATCAATGCCTCCTTTAAGACGTGCTCTGTCCCTGACAGCCTTAAAGAGGCGTGGGTATGCCCCCTCCTGAAAAAAACTACTCTAGACCCCGCTCAGCCTAACAACTACAGACCTATAACAACAGTCCCCTTCCTTCTCAAAATATTAGATAAAGTAGCACACAGCCAAATCCAACTTTACCTTGAAACAAACTCCATCCTAGGAAACAGACAGTCAGGATTCCGTAAAGGTCACGGAACCGAGACAGCTCTGTTAGATCTAAAAAACCAAATAACCAATATCTTGGACACAGGTAAACCCGCCCTCCTTCTCCTCCTAGACCTCTCAGCGGCGTTTGACCTAGTGGACCATAAAACCCTCAATGCATACCTCACCCACTCAGCACACTTCTCAGACCAAGCTACTTCATGGATAACATCCTTCCTAGAAGGTAGAGCCATGAATGTTTTCTCAAACACATCAAATGCAGCACCCACCATCATACACTGCGGTGTGCCACAGGGCTCATGTACAGCGCCCACGATGTATAATCGCTTCACTAAGCCTCTTTTTGATAAACTTGATGCACTTGATGCATAGACCAACGATACAGACGATACCCAAGTGCTCCTTCCCCTAACAGGCTCATATCACAAAGACGCCCTTGCTCTAAAATAAATTTACGCCACAATTCAAGCGTGGGTGGCCACTAACGGCCTCTGCCTTAACGGGGATAAGACGCAGATCCTTATTCTTGGCCAAAAGTCTACACTTGCTAAGCTAGACATTCTCTACGTTACTTTCAACATTGACAACTGCACCATCCCAGCCTTATCTGTCAAAACTAGATGTCCACATTAATGCAACGCTTTCCATGAATAAACAGGTCAGCGCCATTATCTCCGCCTCTGCCTTAAGCACTAAATTCATCAATGCCATTAAACCATTCTTAACCAAGGAAAACTGTCTCTCAATAACAAGAGCTACCATAGGTGTGAAGCTTGATTATTGTAACGCTCTCCTAGCCGGCACCTCTGTAAAAAACTTGAATAGACTGCAGCTCACCCAAAATAACTCCCTAAGAGCAGCCTTGAGCATCTCAAAAAGAGACCACATTTCACAAGCAAGACAGTCCGTTCACTGGCTCCCTGTCAAAGAACATATCACTTTCAAGATTCTTGGAACACACAAATGTATCCACCGCACAGCCCCGCCCTATCTCTCTGACACACTCCACAGACCCATCGCTACCAGACCCACCAGACTATGCTACACCAACCTACTCACTGTACCACGCATTAACAAGGCTAAAGCAGGAGGCATAGGTTTCCCTTACCTGGCCCCTGAACTATGGAACAAGCTCCCCACTGCCCTTAGAGAAGAAGGTTTGCTCACAGCCTTTAGAAAAAATCTCAAAACTTCCCTCTTTAACTAAAACTACAACCACCATCTGTTGACAAACTACTCGCTGCTAATGTACATTTATCATTCATGTATGTGTCTATATGTGTCTATATGTGTAACTTAGTTCCTGTTGTCTCGCTGTAACTAGTGCCACGATGCCCCAGGGCTGCTGTGCGCTCAACAAATAAGAATGAATAAATAAATAAGGTGTGGGTTGGGGCCATCTGGGCTGGAATGGTAAGCTGCATAGTTTTGAATAAAATGTGGACACCAACATGATTGGGCGATAAAACCAGCTACAATAAATCCAGATGAAATGTGTTTGCTCTCCCCCTCTTTACATCAATGGAATTTCCATAGAATAGCTGTTTGCGTCACAAGTAAGGTAAAGGTTTCTAACCAGATGGAACCTGTGATAATTGAAATTTTTTGTAAGTTGTGTAAACTGTGTAGCTAGGAGATGGGACTCTTACCAAATATGGTATGGCCCCAGAGAGGGGTGTAATGTAAATATGAAACACAATTATAAGTTAAAGTGGATGGTGCTTAGATGAATGTATCCAATAAGAAGTGTGGGAACTAAAGGGAATATGGTTACATTGTATATGTATAACCAATCATGTGTGGGGGCTTGACTCTGTAACAAAACCTTTGGAAGTGTTTTAACTGTTGCAAATTGTATAAAATACGTGCTCTTTGTGTGGTTCAGGGAGACAGGTTAGTTTGACGTTTTGATGTCCTCTAACCCCTCCCGGCCATTTGTATAATTAACTTGCTTTACGGACAAAGCGTGAACATACTCTTTAAGGGTGGACCTGCTTTTGGTTACAGTGATCAAAGGCTCAATCCTACATTTGGCACACCAGGGTGGGCCTCAGGCTCTCCGAGACATGAGGGGTCTTCAGTGCACTCAGCTTGGCTGCGGAGCTTCTCTGCAGGGACTAGTCTATGTGCTCGACAAGGAGGAGGGCTACAGTTACCATATTGGTTAGAGGCCTGTCTGCGTCCCCAGAGGTGTGGTACAGTAGACCAGCGGCACAGGCCAGATTAAAGGATCACCACGTCGGAGCGCTTCGGGGTTCACTTTCCTGAGTGTGCATCTTTGCCAGGTACAGCAAGAGGGTAACAGGGGAAAAGAAATAAGGGTTTTCTTTTTATTCTTGGATAGGGCAAGATAGGTGTGTGTAAGATTAGATGAGGTCAAGTAAGTTGGAAGAATGAGTGTTTTCGGAGGAGTGAATGAATTGTTCTATGTTGTAAGTTTTACCTAGTTTGTTATTGTAGAGGGGTGGCCTCCAGCACCTGCACACCCATTGTAAAGATTTTCTTGATACCCTTCAGGTTGCTTGTCTGGTTGGCAGGAGCCCTTGCTGGGTGAGGTGGCATCTTATGATAAGACCACCTGTAGATACCTTTCTGGAGTGTACCCTTGGTAACCCCTTACTTTGTATCGAGTGTGCTGACAGTAGCCTACATCGCGCTTTTGCTTGGTTAGTCAAAATAGTGAAGGGTATCTTCCTGTAGTCAACACTGTAGTCGAGAGTGTTGTACTATTAAAGAAGAGAGAGATACTGCGGGGTTGTAGTTGAAAATGTTGCGCTCCTTTCTATGCTCGAGTAAAGGAGAAATCTCAGTGAAGTCAAGACGATTTTTGGCAGGCGTGTGTTTTGATAATATGATGTCTTATGCCTGAGGAGTGTGATTACCGAGACTTTAGTGGTGAAGGCGAGTAAGGAGAGTGAGTGCGGGAAATTCTTTTTTTTAAGAAAAGCAAAAGAAAAAGGGGATTTTTTAGTGGGTAGTAATTGTTGTGCTGTGGGTTTGGTGATTTTAGAAAATTTGTTTGAGTTACATTGGTCTTGTGTATGGAAACTCCATTGAATTATTTATTTCAGGTGCTCCCCAGATATAAGATGAACATTTTGAAATACCATTGAGAATGGTTGAGGCAAACGAAAGGCAAAATGCTTAATTCCTGGCCTAATTAAGGGTCTTATGATAAGGGTATGTTGGAGAACTTGCATACTTTCCTAGTGACTAAGCATAAAAGTTTGAAATTGGAGAATAGATTGAATATCTTGGAGTTATCGAGGTTGTATGAGAAGGACGGGACGACCCATACAATTATGACTGTTGAGGAGGGGACAAGAAAGGAGGTTATAGGAGTTTCTTCTGGACTGCCCCCATATGGATGCTATCTTTTGTCACCCACAGAAGGATATACTAACTCTGAGTTTGAACCTCCGTACTCTCCAGTAACCACTCAGGCGGTTACAAGACGGCCATGGGTGACACTCCTGTCAGCTCCAATCTTCGAAAGATGGGATCATGAGGGGAAAAGGAGAATAACACATTCTTTAGTAAAAGTTATTGATGTGTCTCAAATGGAAGGTGGAATGAGAAAAGTCTATTTGACATTTAGATCAGCACCGGAATTGAAGCTGAAGGAAAATGAGCAGGAGAGAACTGTAAGAGCAAGGAGCAATGAAGAGTTTAGAAGGGAGGAGGTGCCCCCTGCCACTAGAACAGTAGATAGATTGCAGATGCTGGTAGAGAGGCAGGACTACGAATTACACGAGGGGTGTGGGTTGCTTTGTATCAATAAAAGGGTTATGCCCAAGCATTAACTGGTAACATGAAAAAGGAAGGGGAGGGTGGGAAGACAAACCCTAGCGTCAATGCACCAATGAGCATATATAATGTTCGTAGATGATCCTACATGTCTCAGAGGAATGAAGACAACACTCACCTGTTGTGCTATAGAGTGCTGTTACTAGCTTATTGTGTGTTCTACAGATGACAACAAGATATGTCTGGGCCTGTCATCAAGTGACAAAATAGTCACAGAGAAGGTTCTAACTGTCCCTGCCTCTATGGGGTACTAACCCTAGTCAGTGCTGGTGGGGCCCCTGCCTAATAGTGTATAGAAAAAGAGACAGAGTAGTTCACTCAATTTTTAAGCTGATATTTACTTCCGTTCAAGAAGGCTTGATGGACTAGTGGCCCAGACCTTGTTGTATCCAGAGCTATACAAAGTGTAAACAAGACAGGTAGCGCTGATTGACAAAACCCTTGCTTCTGATAAATTTAAATGTAAGGGGTACTAACAATTACCAAACATACTAACAATTACCAAGCATTATTAGGGCAGAATTATTACTTTATTGTCCATTGCTGGAGGTAAATGGACCCTGATTAAAAGGTATTGGGCCTCATTACGAGGTTGGAGGTAGCCATGCCGTTTATACCGGCATGGCTACCCCCAAACTCGGATCCGGCTCCTGTTAAAGGGGAATTACCAAGCCAATTCAACCTCGGCGGGCCCGGTAATTCCCCTTGCGTGGGACCCGCAGCCGGAACGTCCCCATTCCCATTTGAGCCCCCGCAGGGCTCAATGGGAATGGGGAGGATGGTAGCAGCGGTACCGTTCATAACGGTACTGTTGCTACTATCCTGTTCTGCTAGCGGGTTCCGCTCTGCATGCCTGGTGTGACCAGGCGTGCAGAGCGGCACCTGCAAGCAGAACTCGTAATGTGGCGGCATGGTAACAACGGCGCCGGTAGCACTACCAGCGCCGTTGTTGCCTTACCACCACAATCGTAATGAGGCCCATTGTCTCTGATTGCAAGACTAAAATATAATATCGTATTGTGAAGACTATGACAGGGGAGTAAGTACTAGGATTTATTAGTCTCCCACTGGTGCCAGCGTGGTTTGCCTCAGCAACCTTACTGCCGTCTCCAATTGTGAGTCAATTGGTTTCAGTGGTCTAAGTTGTTAAAGCCACCTTCTTCAGGACTGTCTTCAAGCTATATTTTCAAGTAAATTGGCTACTAATATGTGGCCTACTCATATGCTGTATGCAATCGTGACAATGGAACAGTCTCACCTCGGAATTGTTACCGGAGACATTCAGGCTGCCCTGTAAACAAACAAGGGAGCTGCGTTAATACTAGGTCAAGTTAACTAGCATTACGTTAATTAATGAGGTTATTTATGGTGCATTTAGGAGCATATACATATAATAATGTTTGAAGATACTTACTTGTCACTCATCTGATTAGAATGCATGGTGGCAACTGTGTTGAATGCCCATGGTCACATGGGATTATTGTGTTTCTTGGCACCTAAAGAGAGTAAGACACACGTGTTGCTTAGGTCACTATGTTGGTAATACTGGAAAAGCTCTTGAAAATTGTTATTAGTACTTTGTTCCGGATGCAGCATATGTTCTTACTTATGCAGTGTGCATGCTTATATAACCAAATTTCTGTTGAATAAAGAACTCATGCAGTGAGGCAATGGTTTGGAACACAAAGTGACCACACTAGCCCCAGGTCGTAGAGTAGGGGAAGAGGCAAAGTGCAGGCTCAAAATGGCTAGGACTAAGCAACAACTATGGCCTTTCTCCACTGCGTCCATTAAGTCTAATAGCAACGTGCTGTATCGCGTGAACCCCCATTAAGCCTCAGATTGAGAACTAGGGAAGGAGGAAGAGTGCAGGTAATAGTGGCTGGAGCCAGACAATCCACTTTGCCATTTCTGCGCTCCGTGCATTAAATATGGTTGCGACATGTGGTAGGAAGTGGAGTGGCTGTTTGTGTTGCTATTGTAAGCAGCGTAATGTTAGCATTTTCTTATCTATAGTATTCCGGAGCTGCAGAATCCTAGTAAGGCTTCTCCTTGCATTCGCGCCACATAGGGAAACTGAGAGCGGATTTATCAACAATGTGTCATTAAACCGGGGACGCGTGCATGCGCAGTGGTGTACAGTAGAAGAACATTGAATGTACAGTCAGTGCCAGCCCAGTGCCATCTTGGAAGGGCTTTTAGTTATTGCGCCGTTATGGGCCACTGGTATGTACGGTATTATGTTCATGCTGGGCCCAAAGCTGATGTAATTATGGGGCTTAGATTTGTGATTATAATCCTGGATATTGAGATACAACCACAAGACATGTTGACTAATTTTGCCAACTGGTAACGAATCTGCTGATGTGCATTCTGGTATGAATTTGGATGGAAAATGGCCATAGCGGCAGTGGCCAGTTAATGCTAGCACTTATGAAAAGGGTGGAAAGCAACCTAAAAATACACAGGAATCTTTGTTTGTCAAAATGACGTGCTATGGACAAAGGCTCTCAAAAAAGGCTATGTGGCCAGGCTTTGCCAGTTTATAGATTCATTGAACCCTTGTCGATCAGTTTTTAGGCGATAAATCCACCTTTGCGCACTTTTGAATAGAAGGGATTGTATGTCTCTGCCCCTCGGTGGGACAATGACCTTTTCTATAATTGTCCAAATTAGATCATTGTGACCACAAACCCTCCTTTCGGGTAATTCCTTTGATTCCGACGCAACTGCTCCAGCATAGCTGAATATGATGAACAAGTCAAATCCCTCTTAAATAGATTAAAAGAAAGGAGCTTTCCGAGGAAATTGCTCAGAAATTGCTTTGGGCCTCAGCACACCCTGTAGACAGCTTACATTTACCAACTCCATCTCCAGTAACGTAATCTATTTGATTACATGTCCATGCAATCTCAATTATATTGGCATGACAGCTAGGCCCATTAAGAAATGAATACAGGAACATCAATTATGCATCCGCATCTCGTGTTGAACACTTTGTGCAGAAAAAACATAACGAAAATGATCTAATAGAAAGATTAGGGGCTGTGACAATAGGGACAGAGGAGGAAGAGGATAAATGGGAAGCAGATGATGAGCAGGGAGGACAAGGTGTAGTAGTTGTGCCTCCCGTTCCAGCAGTAATTAGGGAAAGCACACCATGGGGCCTTCCGAAGCGCCCTGGGGCTCACATGGCTGTAGAGCAGTGGTCTTCAAACTTTTTTGGCCTGGGGCCCCCCCTGAGCAAAGTTTGGGCAGGCCGGGCCCCCCCAAAAGTGCCAGATGGACAGTATGTAGAAATCGCTATGAACTTTTGCGTGCTGTCACCGCACCCTACTCCCAGTACAGACCCTGGGCTCTCCCCACCCTACTCCCACCACTATCCCAGTGCTGCCGCCCATCCTGCTCCCACTACAGTCCCATAACACAAGCATACACACATCCATACACATTTAAATAAAAAATAAATCACCATAAACGTACCTTCTGCAGGGGCCTGCGCGTCGTTGCTAAAATTCCCCGCTCCAAGTTGCTCTTCCTATATGTCCGAGCAGGCGCAGGAGCACCCCCTTGCACATACATATATGCAGTGCCCCAGCCAGCATTTCCAATGAGCTATGCAAGGCTGGCGAAGCAAAACACCCCCAGCGTTGCATGGCTCAGTGATCATGTGCGACTGGGGAAATGAACTGTCAAAGGCAAACAGTGTTTCTCTTTGACAGTTCAGCCAGCCCAGGAGCACTCCCTCAGCTGGAAAAAGCAGCTGAGGGAGTGCTCAGTGTTTCACTGGGCTGGCTCCTCGGCTCCTCCATAATGGGTGAGGTGGCCAGTGGGTGGACGCCCCCTCACCCATTATGGATGAGCCGGCAGGCTTGTACTGGCCTATAGGGCGATGACCGTACCAAAAATGCTAGTGTAGGCCAGTCAAAATGGGCCACTTTTTTGGCCAATGTGGGCCATTTTGATGAGTTACTTCACTATGCAGCTAGTAGTTTTGACCATTGTTGCTGAATAAATATTCTTTAAATATCACAATTTGTTTACATTTGAACACAAAACAACCCCTTGGGCACTATTCAAACAGTCTGTGACTAAAGGACTGAATATCCATTTGCAACTGCTGCCCATTGTTTCATTGGTGCCTAAGACCGTTTTATGGTCCAGTCTGACCATGTGAGCTGCCTCTTCCCATTTTCTCCAATCTAAAAAAAAAAAACTTTTTTTTTTTACACATTTCATGCTGGGCTCTGGCGCCCCCCCTGGGATGCGGCTGCGCCCCACAGTTTGAAGACCTCTACTGCACAGAGAGGCTGAGGACAGATGCGGAAAGCCCCAGTAAAGGTAGGGCCAACTCAATTCCTACTAAAGAAGGGTCAGGGTAAGTCATATTATGTCTTGTGGTCACACATAGACCAGAATAATCTAATGAAGACGCTTCCTTCTCTCACTGTAGGGGTGGGGAAGTAGATTTATGCTTTGGAGAAACAAACTGCTGGTATCGTGTTGGCGAATGGGGGCATGAAAAGCCTTTTCACCTCCTTGATGGGGGAATGGGCAGATGAGCTCTGGAAAAAAGCAGGATACCCGGGGGTTCAATTGAACACAAACACCCATGATGGAGCGGCCTTTAATAATTATAGGGCAGAAGCTTGGGGGCATTAAGAATGATGTACCCCGATGTACCCAATATAAACTCTATCTTGGCGAAAACAATGAACCTAGACGAGGATCTACTGCCCATATTCAATATTCAATTAATTCAAGAAATGTGGATGGCAGAGATGGGAGAAGCATGGGACAAGAACGTGGTTATCTTCTATCCCCAAAGAGGTTCAGCACAACGGGGATAAAGTAGTAGGAATAGAGGCCAAGAGTTGATAGGAGATTCAAGCACACATTGAGCATTTTTGTAAAAGGCGGCAGGAGAAGGAAAGCATGGAGCAAGAACAGAAGGCAGAGGCCAAGCTGGTTCAGAAAAAGCTGGCAAAGATTTGTTTAGAAGGAGCAATGATAACCAGCTCCACACAGGGACAGCATAGACAATCGGGACAGCAGGGACAAATGGAAACCGGAATGGGACATGGACGGGTACGTACCTGGGCCGAGACCAGTGAGACGTAGGGTAGGGGTGGATTTTCACAGGGTGTTGGGTAATTTGGCAGGTTTGGAGGGATGGGGCCCTGGGAGGAGGTTATGGTCAATGGGAGGAGGTTATGGTGGGTATGGAGTGCAGTGTTGGACAAGTGGGAGAATGGGACACGTCGCACAGGATTTTTCGAAAGCCGGTCGCAATAATTCAATGCAGGTCCCCCAAAATTGAATCCCCCAGCTTTGCCATACGCCCAAAGCTCTGTGCCATCGCAGTAAGTCCAGGTTGATCAAAACCCATGAGCTGGAATGGTACAAATCTATGCACCCCCACCGACCGTGTCAGCCCAGGCACTGGTAGAGGACCAGGACCGTTACCAATTCCATGGTCCTTGGGAGCGTTCGGGCGTTCCTAGTGTCTCCAGACACTTATCTGGTTTCTGCAGCTCTGTTCAGCGCCTTCTCCCCAAGCGGGAAAACCAACTCGCCAGTTTGCCAGGCACTCCACTCCGCATACGCTGGCCTTCGTGCTTCGCTCCACCTCTGCTCCCTCACAAGGGTTCCCAGTCCTGTAAAGTCACCTTGCAAGACTCTCCGGGATCTCAGTCGGTGTCTCAGCGATTCGGCTTCTCGCTCCTCAGCACAGCAACTCCTCGGTTCTTTGTTCCTTTTGCGACTGCATCGCCCATGTGCTTCAGATTTCCACCTTTTATACTGTTTTGTACTACAAAAAGGCTGCAGGTAAAACGAGGTATACTCAATTACCTGACCCTGCTAAAGCCTATTTAGTGTGACATGCCTGATCTTTATACCTACATGCCTCCAGATCACTCTTCATCGTCCCAGTAACAGAGTGATGTTTATAATAGGAGCTCTGCACTACTCTTAGTTGTTTCTTCTTCTTCTCAGTACTTAAAGGAATACTACAGGGGAAGATGGGATGAGATTGGCAATGGACCATACAGGCTAAGGGAGGTGAGGGTAGGCCAATAATGGGAAAAGGGGGATACCATGTCTCGCCTTCAGGCACCCTCTCTCCAATCCCCAAAGACCTTCCACTCAGGTGATCCTCCCTCATTTGTCCACCCCCCGGGTTGGGATCCAAAAACGATGGCCCTTGCCTGGCCCCCTGAACAGAAGCTCCTTGGGGAGTAGATGTGAGAGTACCTTCAGGTTTCTCACATTTGGTAAGCTGAAAGAGTCGGTGTCTTGGTGAAGGGTCGCCCAAGACTTATGAACTGTATTGAACCCTTGGGGGAAGGGAAACCCCAAGGCCTTTGAGGAACTGTTGAACTGTGTTGAACTCTTGGGGAATCGAACTCCAAGCTCTGGTGGATCTATTTTGAACTTGGGGATGGGGAAGCTAAGAGGAAACCAAAGAGCTGGAAGAAGCTGAGAGTTTTACTTTTGAACACCATTTATGTTGATGTTGACATCCCTACATATTACATAGATTTAGTTGTGAGGGCAAGTAAAGGTTTTGGGCACAGACAGACTTTTCATTTGACCTTTCTGACACTGACTTTTCTTAGATTTCTTGAGGTAGAGAAATCCTACCTTAGCAAAGGGCAAATTAGGCCTTACTCCATCCTGGCATTTAAAGACAATATAGCTTTTCTTAGAAAGGTAAACCTGTTGTCTGTGTCTTACTTCATGATGCCTTCACAGTGGGGATGGCACATGTTGCTTAATTGGTGAAGAGTTGTTGCAGTTGCAGGGCCCTTGCTGGCCTTTATTTAGGGGCTCTGCTCTGATTGTTGGTGCTTTGCAGTGTTGGAGTGTGTGATATCTGTTTCTATCCTGTCAGTGTCTTCTGTGGCTTGCTGAGTTGACCCTTTATCCTGTGGACTTTCTGGCATGGCTCCTGGCAAGCGGCTGTGCAAATTGAAGCATGTTGTCATGGAGGATGACACAGCAAGCTCACTGTCTTCCTCTTTTGGCGTGACCGGCATGTCTCCTCCATACATAAAAGGGTGTCGGATAGAAGGTTGGTCTTGTAAGGAAGGCATGGTATCAAAGTAAAACAGACACAAGTGGTCACAGTTCAGAGGTGTTTATCAAACTTTAGAATGAGTGGGATAAACATCTAATCTAAACCTAAATCTACGATGGGAGCAAGCTACGACCATCAAATCATTATAATACAGACCTAGTGGAGTCTAGTCACATACAAAGGGCCTATACTAAACAACCTATTACCAATCCGTACCGCTATGTTACAAAATAATGTTGTATAATGTCTACAAGAAAAAAATTAGTGTTCACAAAATGATAAACCAGGATGTTATGGCCGAGGTCTCCCCCATGTTTTTTTTGCATGGTACATGGCGGGACCCTTGAGCACAGCACACTCCTGGGCTTCTCTGGCACAAGCTTACAGTACCTTCTCTCTATATCAGGGCCTTCTGTGTCCAAGCCTCTTCTCATGCAACGTTTCTCGCTTCAGAGAGCCTGATATGCCAAGAAAAACAAAACAAGTTCCTTCTGCTAATCTTCACGTTGGGTGATTACCCTGCACCCTCGGATCCCCCTCAGCCAGGCTCCGATCTTTCTCTGTCACCATCCTCCCTCAGTTGGGTTCAGACAACCACTCGCTGTGGACATCCCTCAGTCGGGTTATACTTGTCGTCACAATGTTATTCACTTTAGCCTCTTCACAATGTGGGATTCACTTCCCTTAGCTTTCACGTCCCTCAGCTGTGTTCACTACCGCCTTTCAATCACAATCTCCTCATTTGTAATATTCAAAAGTCTCAATGTCTTCATCTGGGCTGAGACCTTCCAAAGCATTTGCCAATTTTAAACAGAGACTTCTGAAGGGCAATCACGTCTTGCCGGGTCATTCTGTTAGCCTGTGCAATGTGCTGGTGTCCCAAAATCACAGTTCGCCTGGCGTTCTCCTCAGCTGGGCTCAAATTCCTGTTTCACAATTCCCTCAGTCGGGTTCATAATTTCACAATGGTCAAAACTTCTGCAGAGTGTCAAGGACTTTCGATTGTACAAGGGGTTTGGCTTGACCTAACCACCTTGACACCTGACGCCGACCTTCCCTATGGTCTCTTGGTACTTGTAGTTTCAATACTTTTGTAATTCCACATTTTCTTTGTTCAGGAGAGGGGTACCAGCTAGAGACTTTCGAATGAGCGCTCACGTGGCGCCGGACCACTCTATCTCTGGTTCCAAGTTTTTTCACAAAAAGACCTCTGTCTATTAATCTTCTTAATGTTGCCTGTGCAACCTTGAGCCTAACACAGTCAGAACTATCAGGTTTTCTGGATTCACCAGCTGTGGTGAACTCGCTGTTTTTTTTTTCCGCTGGAGTCAAGGCCGGTATCACGATGGAAACTGCGTCCCCCCACACGGGCTATCAGTGCAGGAGGGTTCCATTTACAGCTGTCATCCATCGCACCATTCGCCAGCTGTGATTCCCGGTCTTATGTTTCCTTTGTTGGAGGCTTTGCGGATCTGGGTTGAAAAGGGCAAGGGAAACTCCCTCCCTGACATCCTCTCAGGTCTCGCTGCCTTTCTCCTCTGTTTGAACCGCCGTCCTGGAAGAGATGCTGCTCTACCTGACCCTTGTGTTGGGACATGTCAGGTAAACGGCTATGGTTTTAGTCTGTTGCTTATGGTGTGAGAAAGTTTTCTGTTTGGAAAAGGGGGGCGGGGAAGTTTCTAAATATCCCACTGGGTAGAATGGGGAAAAGAGGTCATAAGGAAGGGGATACCGCGTCTCACCCTTCAGTGTCCCACTTCCACTCCCGAAGCCCCCTCATCCAGGTTATCCTCCCGCACTGGTCCACCCCCAGGAACTGGATTCAATAGCGATGGCCGTGTCCTGTCCACCTGGATGACAGATCCCCAGGGACTAGTGATTGAGACACCTTCAGGTTTCTCACAGTCTGCTTTTGCCGGAAGGCTCTGAGAAGTGGGGACTCTTCAAGTCTTCCTCGGAAGCTGTGCCTGGAGATGCTGAGGATCCTAAGAGGAAGTATCTGGACCAAGAAGTGCTAGAGGCCGTGTTGATGCAATTGGCAGATTACATGGGGTTTCATAAACAGCCCCCTGGGCTGGTGTGGAGTGTGGGTCCCGGCCTCCTCTACACCACCTCCTCTGCACCAATTTGAACATACTATCAAGGTGGGACTACTGTTACTTCGTGAAATTCGGGAGGAAATCCTTAAAGACTGGCGGGGCCTGAGAAGGTGCCAGTTCCTCACTTTAAGGCTAAACTTTATCTCCTCCAAGGGGAAGAGTGTATGTGCTTCCACAGGTTCTCCAGCTGGATACTATTTTGTCAAGCCTGGTGGGTCACTATCAATGGCAGCTGAGGAGGAGACCATTCGGGATCTTGGTGATAAAAAGGTGGATTTGGCCCTGAAAACATCTTACACAGGGGCACACCTGGCCTTTTCGGGCTGTGACGTACGCCTCCTACACAGGTGAGACTGCATTGGGTGATTTGCAAAAGTTGGCTTGGCTTGTGCAGGAAGGAGCAGACTGTTCTCTCCTGCTGCATGCTATTCAGTTGCAGGTAGAGCTCCTGTCGGATTTGTCCTATGATGGGGTTTGTACTGCAGCAGTTTCCATGGGAGCTGATGTGTCAAACTGATGTCACTTCGGATCGGCATCAGAAGGCTGTGGCCTTACAAATCCCATTTAATGGCAAGATGTGGTTGTTTCTCTGGAGGGCAGGGTGCTTTGTGTATTCAAGGTGGATAAGCACGCTGACAAACTTCGTCGTCGGTCTGAATTTAAGCCCAAGACTAGGGCTTCTGGTGGCCGTAAGAGGTTTCGTAGTCATGTGGTGTCCAAGGGCAATTTTCGTAAGCCTTCTGGTGGACGTCGGCCTGGAGGGCCTCAGAAGTCTGGCAAACTCTTTGATCTGGCGCCTTTCAGAAGTCCTGATGCCAAATGTGTTGCGGCCAGGCTACACTGGTCTTGCAAGCCTGGAGGGTCATGCCTTCCAAACTGTGTGTGTACAGGGTGGCTTGGTGGGGGTATCCGGTTCAAATTTGACTCTCCTCTCCCGTGCTCGGGAGAATTTGTGACTCCACTACCCAAGGGGTCAGAGTGTGCTTTGGCCATGACCCAGAGTGTCATGAAACATTTGCAGAAGGGGTAGATCCAGGAGGATCCCAGGACAGAGCGGGCGGGTTCTGCTGCCGCTGGACCGAGCAGTCCGCCTGCATTTTTCTGGGGGGCGTCTGCTGAGCAAGGACTGGGTCATGGCCGGGGAAGTTCTCTGGGTACAGGGTCACATGCCGGTGTGTGTCTTTGTAGTCCCTTGCGCACGTCTGAACATGCAACCACTGGTGTCACACTGACACTGCTCTTGGAGACCAGATTCCCAGATGTATGAGTCACAGATTGCCATTCTCCCGGATCTGAGGGTTCAGCTCCAGTGGTGGGTGGACCTGACCAATCTATTATGGGGTTTTCTGTTGGTTTGCCCTTTACCGAACATTGTTACTACCGACAACCGTGCCCTCAGGTGGGGGGCTACGCGTGGGCCCAGAGTGCGAGGGGGAATTGGACGCTGATGCAGGCCTCACAATATTTCAATTGGAAGGAGCTGGTGGGCATAGGCCTGGCTCTACAAATGTTTTCCTGTGCCATCCGGGGTTTGGCTGATCTGGTCCGGACAGACAATACGCCAGCATTCGCGTATGTCAATCGACAAGGTGGTACAAGGTTGCATTGACTGGAGTCTGACATTCACGTTGGAATGTTGGGCAGAGAGTAACCTGCCGTCTTTGCGAGCAGTTCATGTCAAGGGGGTGGAAAACCTCTAGGCCGATGGCCTGAGCAGGATTTTCCCCATCGTTCGATTGGATCTTGCACAGGTCTGTGTTTCGCATGATCGGTCAGAAGTTTGTGTCACCGGTTCTGGACCTGTTTGCATCACTGATGGATGTTCAATTGCCCCAGTTTTTCTCCAGGTTCCTGTCTCCGGAGGCTTGGTGTATGGATGCCTTGACAATGCAATGGCCAAAGGGACCTCTTTATGCCCTTACTCCAGTTCTGCTGCTTCGCAAGGTGCTGCTAAAGATTCGGAACTCAGGGTCTGAGGTGATTCTGGTGGCGCTGGTGTGGCCAAGGCGCTCTTGGTGCCCTCTTCTTCTCAATTTGGCAGTGGCCCCAGGATGGTTCCTGCCCTCATTCCTGTGCCCACTCTGGATCAGGTGGGGCCCTCCTGCCTCTCGGATTCTGGAGTGGGGGGGGGGTTGGTGGTTGACAGGCAAGGGTTACGTAGACAGGGCCTGACTCCAAAATTGGTGTTAGCAATTCAGAAGTCCAGGCATCCCTCGACTCTGAACCTGTATGAGGGGCATTGGAAGAACCTTCGAAGATGTTTCGTAAGAAAGTCGGTGCATGCCCTGGACTGTTCCGTACCTTTTATTTTGTGGCTTCTGCAGGATAAATGGGACGTGGGTCTCCCTGTATCCTCTCTTAGGGCCCAGTGGGCGGCGATCCGAACTTTCAGGGAGTCCTGGATTCTCAGTTGTGGGTGTGAACCGTTGGTCTCCCGGCTGTTAAAATGTTTCCTCTTGTCTAAACCGATGGTGTGTGCTGATGTTCCTCCTTGGGACCATGCCTTGGTTTTGAGTGCTTTGCAGGACTCTCCACTTGAACCAGTGGAGTCCATTGATATCAAGTTTTTCACATGGAAAACAGTGTTCTTCATGGCCATTACCTCGGCGAGGAGGCTCAGTGAAATAGGAGCACTGTTGTGCACGGCTCCGTTCCTGCGAGTTTTCCCAGATTCTTTGGTTCTTAGATGTGATAAAGGTTTCCTTCCTATAGTCTTTTAGAAGTTCTATCAGGCAAAGGATATTGTGTTGTTGTTCTTTTTTCTCCAGTCTCACCTTGCCTAAGAGGAGCCAAGGCATACATTGGATCTGAAAAGGTCTTTCTTGGCCTACCTGGACAGAGCAGCATCTTTTCGGCAGTCTAACAGTCTGTTTGTGATGTATGGAGGTCCAAAGCCTATTCTGAAGACATTGGTGTATACGATTAGCTGTTGGATTAGGCAGGCCATTGCCTTAGCATATTCTGGGTAAAGGACTCTTTGCTGGCTTCTGTTCAGGGTTGCTATACAAGAGGCATGGCGGGATCCTGAACAGAGGTAAGGAGAGTGTCGATACAGGAGATCTGCAAAGCGGCTACCTGGGCTGACCCAATATGTTTACCAGACACTATTGCCTCAATTTGCACATGCAGACATGCCAACATTCGGGAGCCCCTGGGAGGGAGATTTCACCACAGCAATCAGGAACATGTATTTTTCCCATAGGATTGCATTGGGGTTATCATTATTTTAGCCTAGATCGGGAGTGTTGGCATGTATGCACATGCATGGGTGTTCCTCCTTTGAGGAGGGGGTGTTGAAAGCTGGGACTGTGACTCAGGGGTGATTTGATGTGGTGTTCTGAAATAAAGTTGGTTATGGGATGTTACAACTGCAAACTGGCTGGGCTATGTTTTTGGTTTTGTGGACCAATTTTTTCACTGCTGTCTTTGGTATGCCTCACAAGTAAGTACTGGAACGAGGAAGAGGGGTGTGGAGGTAATGACCCAGTTACTTACTGGTAATCTTCATTACTCGCAGTCTTACTTTTCCTCATCACGGTACTTACCACCCTCCTTGCCCGTCCTGGTGCAGTGTGAAAAACCTTCTGTGATGTGTTAGGGTATTGAAACTAACATGCTGTAGGGGGAGGGAGTATTGTACTCTCTGGAGGGGTGGGACAGGTATGGGAGTTAGTTAAAAGATGGAATGGATTTCTGAGATGGAGGTTGGGAAATTCACAAGTAAGTACTGTGACGAGGAAGAGTAGCTCTAGGAGTAATGAAGATTATGGCTAATAACCATGTCCGTAACTAGCATACATCATTTTGAATGCAATCCCTAGGTGGATCAATTTCTTCTGTGAGCAGCGCTACCTAAAGTTGTTTTTAGGGCGGATCTGTTACCTTGCATCTGTGAAAAAAGGTGTGGTTCAGAGTAAAATTGGTAGCGTAGCGAAGCCCCTTCGGACCCCACCGGCCTATGCCCCCAGTTCAGCACTGTTTTGACGAGTAAGAGGGTCCCCTATTCAATGATAGTAGCATACTTCCCGTCACAAATTTAGAAATAATAATACAATAGCTTGAGAGGCTTCCCCATTAGATGCATGCCAATTTGTTCCCCGGTAACAGATTTACAAATAAAAACTGTAATTGCATTGCTTTGAGAGAGATTAAACTCTACAGACAAAATGCTCCAATTCTTGTCACGCTCATACATTCTGACATGGCGGCCATGCTACTTTGGCAACTGTGTTGGTCCTTCTTTTGTGTCTGGCGAGATTGTCCAGTCTCTAGCACCGTAGCCGGGTCGGGGCGGAAATGCTGTCAGATTCGGGACAGGAGCAGGGCCCGGGGCTATGCGGAGCCAGGTAGCAGCTGCAACAACAGCAGAATGGGCAACATCTTTGGAAGGAAACGGCGGAGTCGGGTTACCGAACAGGACAAAGCGGTGCTAGTAAGTGACGGGGTTGGAAGAGACATGCAAGAAGGTTGGTGAAGCAAGTACTGGGTAAAAAGTATTAGCGCTGGGATGGGACGTTAAAGTGCTACGGGTGCAACGAGGGAGTGGGCATACGGGACTGTGGTGGGTAAGAAAAGAGGAGATAATACGAGAAGGAACCAGAGTGGGAAGGTTGAGATGGAAGGTAAGGGGCAGGGATAATGCGGCTGATGTCCTAACTACTTCCCAACGAGGTGGTTCCGTCTCGGAGACAGCCATAGTTGTTCACAACACTTTTTTGTTCTTTTTATGAAATATGATCAAAAGCATTTCCCAGTCTGTGTGAGTGTAGTGTATAGTTCCTGTCATAAGGAGGACTGGGGCGAGAGGTATTACTGGTAAGTAATGGGGGTTTTACCCCTTCGTTCCCCTCTCAGCCCAACCCGTCCTTGTCAAAGAGAATTCTTGCAAACTAAACACTGTGATGAGTCGGGGACTTTGGACAATCCTGGTTCTTTTGGTTGAATGCCGGTTTACAATCATTAAAACGTCAGACCTTTGGGATGTTTGTAGATTATATCGGTTGAATCGGCACACAGGCATTCTGGCAACGTATAGTATCAGGGAAATAATTACTATCCTTTCAGTTTTGAGGTTTTTAAATACTATTAATCTAATTACTATAAAGGAAGGTGTAGGTGCACTCAACCGAGGCCTGCTAAAGTACAGACACTCTGAAAGAAACATGATCCGTTTTGTTTTTGTAAAGTGATAGATTGAGTGTGGCTTTTCATTTTTTTCTCATTACATCTTAACAGTTTTAAATGTTAAAGTGAAATCTGGCTTTTAAGAAAACTGCTCTATAGGGCGACACCTTATAATCCCAATTGTTAGACAATGGAGAGACTGATGTTATTATAGTTCCATCTATGAATGGGTGGGATGGGTGTCACAGGTCTCTGGACTCAGACGGTGGTAAAGCCTAACCGTCACCACATGTACAGTAGAAAAATGAAAAAATCCAGGACTCAGCGCCACCAGTTCAACGTCCATTTAATTGTGTTGTATTGTCACACATTAAATGATAATGTTAAGCCCATGAGTGATGACATGTTTCGGCTCGCTGAAAGCCTTTTTCAAATCAGGGCTAAATTTCAAGTAACCAATCCGAGCGACTAAGTGTCAAAGTAGTTGTAACAGGGTCAAAAAGCAAAAGATGTTTTGGCCTCCCTTATTTGCATAAATAGTGATATTAGAGAAAATCTTCATAGAATAAGTCTTTAATACTTAAAGGTATCATGGGAAGTTACATTAAAAATTGGTTTTAATGAGTAAGGTAGGAGACAAATAAATTGTGACGTCCTGTAAATTGTCATTGTTAATAGGCAATATCAGGAGTTATGCTTTTTTGGAGTAGCAGACAATGCAAGCTGAATACCTTGTAGAGACACCTAATTTTGGAAAATAAGGCATAGTGAGATAAAAGGATTTGGCTGGGAGCACACACTTTGGTTAAATCGAGAAGCCGCAATTTGAGACCAGTCTGCAATTCAGGAACTTGAACAGGTCTTCCCAGATGTAATAAGTAGAAATATTGTTTGCAAAAGGCCTTTCCGAAAATTTGGGTTTGAAAACAGTATCTGACTGTGGAAGGCATTGCAAAAATGTTTTTTTTTCTTACTGGAGCTAACTGCTGTTTTTGCAAAGGTTTCACAATTGTTTTGATTTTATTGCGGATATATGTGGCCATCTAAACGCGAAATATACAAATTGTGTTTAATTGACCTTTCCCTTTGGAAGAAAGCGTTCTCAACAAAAAAGCATTGGCCTTTCAAAAAAAATGAACACTGGAAAAATAACCTGATTTTCCGACAACTATGCTGCAATATAATAAAAGGTGCTCACCTTTTTAAACCCAACAACCCTATAGTGAAATAGTCCCTGGAAAACTGATTCTCAATACCAGACATGTGCTTTGATGACGCTTTTATGTGATCTTGCGGGTAAACGTCTGCACCGGGAACATGACGCTTTTATGTGATCTTGCGGGTAAACGTCTGCACCGGGAACATGACAACCTCCGTGAAATCCTGGTAGCCAAACACTTGAGCAAGCATGCCGGCCTAAAAAACACCCAAGAGGGAGTTGAGTATACCATCTGAAAAAAGTGGGTGGCTGCTGTTCACCCACATGTATTCTGCCTTGGAAAAGCAGCACATTGCCACAGCCAGGGAAAATAACCTCTCCAGTCACCACGATTTCTCCGTAAATGGAACAGTCACTGGCGACAATATGTAAGTGGACATGCATAGATTAAGGACAACTAATGTTGGTTCTTTTTAAAATGAGCAACAATACATTTTTGTACACATAGGGTACAAAATTGAGGGGAGCTTAGAGATATTTGTCTCCTGCTTGTAGCCTAGAAGAGCCTGGTTAGCTTGAAGCCAACAATTACTAGATGCTACTTTTGGATCCTCAGGCAAACTGATGCCAAACAAACACACCTAATGTGATTCGAACTCTGTTTGTTTTGGACAAATTTTGACAAATCTGCATAAAATTTAATGTGTAATGGAACTGTAAAATATGGAGAAAATTACATGTTTGCATCTTAGGCGGGAGTTAGATTTGCGGAACGCTATGTAATAGCTCCTGGTTACTAGTTAATGATGGTCACCCAGGAGCTGCTTTTAGCTCCCGCTTATGCAATCTTAAATTCGATCGCTGCATACTTTGCGTAAACATCGAATTAACTTTGTGTATTCAATATGTCAGAGAATAAGCACTGTGAATGGAGTAGCAGGCAGAAAAATAGGTGGAATATTGTAGTTTGTGAACATCATACTTTCAAGGTAGATTGTATAAAGCAACAGGGAGATCATATAGAATGCCAAGGAGTTTGGGATATTAGCTCATTTTATGCAACTAGCAGGTCACAGAACTAGAATTTCCATCAAAGCATTTTGATGTGATATGTCCATTTTCAAGTGTTCATTCGTGCAAGCCAATATGATGTACCTTGCCCCTACAAAATGAAATATTGTGGACGCTGAGATTTATATACACCAACATAAGCTTTATGGAAAAACACGGAGACAACGCCGTTTTTTACAGTAGAAGTATTTGCAAGGCTATTTTAACTCCTACTGGTCTTTGCCAAACAGAATATAGCTAGCTTAATAAAAGTATTGTAAAGACTGGAAGGGAGTATCTGTACTTCTGCCCCCTATCTGGTAGGGTAAAGGCACAGAACAACCCGAGCAAGGCTCTCAATTTGGTAAACGTGGCGGGCAGCCAGGCTTAAGCTTTCAGGAGGTGAAGCAGGCAGGTTCTTAAGTGCAGTGTTTCCCCAAAGCCGCCACAAATGCTTTCTTTAGATTAGACAACTAATTCTGATTGAGGACCCCCCCAACTGGTCAACCTGTAATAGAAATGTTAGGAGTAACTTGTGTTGTCTTTTACAGTCCAGTCCAATATCATTCAATAATGCTATGCTTTATTTCTAAAGGTTCTACCACCCCAAAGTACCTGAGAGGCCACAGGAGAATAAGATCCAAGATGATTCTGGGACCCCTGGACGACTCCTGAGGCTAGAAGATGCTCTTCTTCGTCACAGTACCTTTGGTGACTTGGCAGGCGTCGTGGCAGTTTCTCGGCTTTACTGGGCGATTCCCTCCGAGGATGGACCTCCCTTTGGAAGAAGGAGCCACTGGGATGCTGAGATCAAGAATGAAAAGGAACCAAAGTCTTTCGGAATGGCAGCAGGTTGGTTGACACATTCTCCGACTGTAGAAGTCCTGTGAAGAAAAAACTTGCTGTGGTATGCTTAACGTTTTGATGGATGAAGAGAAGACCCCTGGGACCCTTTCATGACTTCTGGCGGTGACGTGCGTGTGGGTCACTTTTTGTGTCGGAATGCTGTGGTTTTTCGACTTGCAGCATGGACCTCTGGACGGGTTCTGGCAACCTGGACTCTACCATTGGAGTGGACCTCGGACCCTCACCAAGTATGGACACTCGGGGCGACTTCGATAGCTTCTGGTGGCAGAAAACCCACTGGCGCACCTTCCATGGCACCTAATGACTCTGGGCTATCTCCGGCCCGAACAAATGGTCAGTGGTGACTGCAAGGATGTCCTTTCAAATGTTCTTAGGTAGTTAGGAACTTTCACAGCTCTGGGTGTCCAGCAGCACTATGCCAGGGTACCCCCCTCTACTGGGTGGTAGACAGCAACGGTTTCCAGCAGTCACAAAGCGCACCTCCAGAACCTCTGCGACAACAGTGGACTTCATTGGCTTGAGATGTCTGGCACTCCTCTTCTGGACTTCGAAGCCCCCTTCTCTGGACGGCAGGCACACAGGACTGGCTTGCAGAATACTTCGATTAAGAGTAGCAGCTTTGCACGATGGTCCCTCGTAGCTCGGGGAGAGGTCTCCTTTGCAGGTCCTCTCTGGATCAGTCCCTGGGAGATACAACAGCGTTCAGATTGCAGTAAGGAAATGCAGTAGCAGGCTTCTCTTTCCGCTGGGCTTCAAGGAGCAGCTTCTGCTTGGTTAACTCCGACTTCAGCTACTGAACAAATTGGTAAGTGAGAGGTCCCAGCTATAAACATCTGTCCCTCATTCACTCTGGCTGAGCCAGGCTCAGTCAGCCAATCACGTAGTAGGGCATTCATGCAGGCAGCCAATCAGGTTCATAGGCAAGGCTATTCACTTCACCCAGACACCCATAACAAAAGATGTGGATTGGGGTAAGTACCCAGCCTTCCAGCACACTACTCTGCATTCATGTCAGTGTCAGGCTGGGCTGTGAGAAAGACCAGAAGGTGTTTCACTGCCCAAACCCTGGAGATTCTTTGCTCAGGTGGCCAGGGCCCATCCATTGCCTTTTGGATGCAGACCCGGTGAGTGGACAAGTCCAGGAGGATCACATGAGTAAGAGGTCCTCTGGGAGTGGGGCAGAGACACCTGATGGCGAGACAAGGTATCCCCCTTCTTGCATTTACCCACAATCGCACAACCCCTCTACCATTTCGGGACACTTCCAAATAAACGACATTTTATAAAACACCTTACGACACAGAGGCAAGACTTCCACCAACCACCCTCATGTTGTCCCACTAATGAGATCAGGCAGGGTCAGGCACTTAATTGTAATCGTACACACCTGGCCCCTATTACCTCTTCCCACATGGTTAAAAGGCAGAGCACGAGGGCACACTCTGAGCAAAGTGGCACAAGAGCAGGACGACTCTGTATGCAGAAACTGGACGGCCAGACATTGCAAGGGAGGTGAAGAGTGACACAAAAGGCCAGTTTGCGAATAAGGATTTAAGATACAGTAATGCTTTGAAAGACTCTGCGTGTGCTGTGAAACCGCGAGAGAAACAGACATGTTGTAACAATTGCCAAGCAAGAAATACATGGTAGCGGAGTGGTCCAGAAACATGCAGTTACCTGCTCGAAAATCTCTGTAAACCTCAAGACTATTGTGAAATACATGAAAGTGAAAGGAACATTTTGTTTGATAAACTACGAATACCAAGAGGCCTTGAGAGAGGCTGTTAAGAAAAGTCAAAGTGGTCATACTGAGGTGAGCGTGAAAGCATCGTACAATCGAAAGTCTTTGACAACAAAGGGTATAATTGGTGTGAGCCGGATCGAGGAATGCCGAGAAAGCTGGGGAGCCCCGCTTTCGTTGTGTTTGAGCCTGAATGAGGGCAACGTGGTGAACTTATTTTTGAATAGAGTTTGAGCCCGGATGAGGGTAACAAATGGAGTATGATGTACATAGAAAAACTACTGCGCCCTTGGGTGTATTTTGCATTTAACTTGAAAGTCAAACTTGGGTGTATTTTGCATTTAACTTGAAAGGCACGCTTGGGTGTTTTTTTGCATTTCACTGTGACCATTGATTGAAACCTGCTAGCCCAGTGACTGCTCTATACCGCTGTACTTGCTTACTCCTCCCTCTGACTCCTCTCTTCCCACTCATGGCGCTGTTTGTTTCTCCCATCTATTCCAACTGCTTCTCTATCAACTATCCTTCCCTTCTCACTAAGTCTGGAAAGAAGTAGTTTAAAAAGGATATCTTGGGCTCCAACCTTGGTCTCCCTATCGCTGAAACCTATACCAGCGCCTCTTCCAGACAGACCCTCACCGACATCCTCTTTGTTGTTCCATCACCGGATCTGTGGACCCCCCATATAATCTCTGTGCTTTGTCCTGTCTCCTCCTCCTCCCATAAATGGTGGCACTCGCTGGGATGTCCTCATGGCTTCATTCGACTCCTCCAGAGTCATCCTAAATGTCTACCTAAATGACACTGTCATGGTCCAAGGTCCTCAGGCCAATCTCCTCCTCCTCGATAGGCGTTTCCCTCACCTTATCAACTTCCTTTCATCTCCTGCTGTCCCCTCTTCTCATTCCTTGGCTACCTTGCCCCCTCTTCAGGATACTTCCACAACTCCACAAGGTGTACCTCTGATTTGTACCCCTGCCCCTCTGAAGGTCTTTAAGGCCGGCAACCTTCTTCATCTTGCCACTCTGAACTCTCGTTCTGCTGTCAAACACTCTTCTGACATCTGCCACCTCCTGCAAGAACTGAATCTTGATATCCTTGGTCTTACGGAGACATGGTTCACGGCCAGCTCTGTCACAAGTTTTGACACTCTCCTCCCTGATGGCTACAAGATCCTCTCCGCACCCAGATCTACTCGGCCTGCAGGGGGCGTAGCCCTAAACTTTCCTGAGCGGATTCCTGCTATTATTCCCACTAAGATGTACTCTTTAGAAAGCCTTGTATGCAGGCACTAAATCTCTCCTAGCCACTCTTACTGTTGCTACACTCTACCGGCCACCTGGGCAAATCGCCTCTTTCCTTTCTGAGTGGGATGACCTGTCCTCCTCCCTCCCGACCTCAACCCCTCCTCCGTGGTGACCTCAACATCTACCTCGATTCTCCCTGTACCTCATCTCTGCTCTTTTGTGACCTTTGCGATTCCCTCTCTATCCTCCCCTCTGGCCCGACGCACTCTGCAGGACACATACTTGATGTCCTGATCTCCTCTGGCCTCTCCCCTCTCTATCCCTCTGACCACTCCTCTCTCCTGGAGTGACCACAGCCTTCTCTCCTCTCATCTCACACTCTTCTCATCCAAGCTAAAATCACCCCAACACTGCCACCTACGTTCTCAGATATCTGACCTATGAAACATGTGTCAGTTGAGGCTTTTGCTGTCACCTTCTCCCCGCTCCCCATCCTGGCTGACTCACACCCGGACACAACCCTGTCTCTTCTCTACTCTTCTATTTCTGATACTCTTGATGCTCTTGCCCCTGTCATGAGGATCCACTTGAAGTCCAAAGCCAAGTGTAATTCCTGGTATGACTCCAACCTAGCTACACTTAAACGTAAGTGTAGGACGGCTGAAAGGAAATGGAGGGCTTCTTGTTCATCCTCTGACAAACTGGCCTGTCTTCTGCTCCAAAGGAAATACCGACTCTCTGTCCACACCAAGAAGAGAGTCCACGTTCAAGCTCGTGTCTGCGGTATCTAACAACTCGGCTGAACTCTTTAAAATCTGCAAGAACTTGCCAACCCTGCTGTAGTCTCCACCCCTCCTCAAGCCTCCCAGGCTCTCTGCAATGCCCTTGCTTCTCACTTTATCTCAAAAACCCAAGACATCCTGTCTACCCTCTATTCCCCTCCCCCGCCTATTCCCTCTGTCTGTGCTTGCTAATCCCCATTTAACCACCCCCCAACTCGCCTTCTCTTCCTTTCCTCTTTTCTCCCCTGATGAGGTCTCTAGACAAGTCTGATCTATGAAAGCCTTGTCAAAACAGGTTCATCCCTGTTCCTCTAAGACCATCAAGGACCACATTGACACCCTCGCTTTAGCCCTTTGCTGATTTTTGCAACCATTCCTTTGCCCCAGGATCCTTCCCCCTCCCCTCTGAATCACTCCCTTGTGCATCCTCTTCTCAAGAAACCCACAGCTGATCCTTCCTGTCCAGTTAACTATCGTCCAATCTCCATTACTCCCTTTTTGGTAAAACTCCTGGAAAAGCTGGCCATCTCTCAGCTTAACCTTCATTCTGATTCTGTTGGCTGTCTCCATGATCCCCAGTCTGGCTTCAGAGCGGCCAGAAGCATGGAAACTGCTCTCCTGAACATCCGTGAAGATCTGCTCTCCAACCTTAACTCTAACATTCCCTCTGTCCTCATCCTACCCGATCTCTCGTCTGCCTTCGACACGGTCAACCATACCATACTGCTCAACCGTCTCCGTGATAACCTGGGTTTCACTGATCAGACTCTGGCCTGGCTGATCTCCTTCCTCTCCGATAGATCCTCCAAGGTCCAACTGGGGTATTTCCTATCATCTATCTTCTTTTCTACATGTGGTGTTCCCTAGGAGTCTAACCTCTCGCCCTGGCTTTTCAACCAAAACCTGGCAACTCTGGCCCACTGCATTGCCATTTTCTGCTCAAATTTCCATTGCTACGCTGACAGCAAAACTCATTTTCAGGCTGCCCTCGCCCACCTCCTCTCCCTTTCTCATCTCTGATTGCCTAACTGCCATTCAAGATTGGTGTGCCGCCAATGATCTTTGTCTGAATGCCTGCAAGATTGAGATCCTCCTCATCAGCACACCTTCACCATCCTTTCCCCTCTCTCTCTGGCCGGCCTCTCTTGGCCCTCCTCCTACCCCCACCTGCAAGGCCAAAAACCTTGGGGTCATCTTTGACTCCACACTTGCCTTCCCGCCCACATCTCTGAGGTTTCTAAAAAGTCAAATTTCCTACTTTACCTCCTGAGAAGTACTATGCCTTTCCTCCCCTTCCCCCAGAAGCTCACTGTCTCCCAAGCTCTGGTTCTCTCTAGGTTAGACTATTGTGGTTCTCTCTAGGTTGGACTATTGTAACAGCCTCTTTCTAAATCTACCTGCCTCTACACTCCGCCTTCTACAACTTAACCAGAACAGGACTGCGAGACTTGTCCTTGGCCTCAAGCCCTGGGATTGTACCTCTCCAGCTCTGAAATCTCTCAATTGGCTCCCTGTGCATGCAAGGATTAATTTGAAAACCCTCTGCATTGTCCACAAGGCGTTCTGGGGCCTGGGTCCAAAATACCTTCAGCTATCCCGCCACAAATACCTCCCCTCTCGAGCTCTTCGCTCCTCTACCTCTAAATGCCCCAGGGTCAGTCATTTTTCAAAGAAACAAGCTGTGGGTAGATCTGTCTTCGGCTGTGGCTTCCCTCTGGAACAGCCTCCTTGCCACTCTAAAACTTGAAAACCATCTGCGGTTCCGGAAGCACCTCAAGACCTTCCTCTTTGCTTCTGCCTTTGCTCCACCTCTCCCCTGCTGATCTGCTCTCTTGGCACTGTGCACCAGGCCACCCTCTGTCCCCTGGTCCCAAATACCTGCTCACCCAGCCACCCTCCTGTACTGCCTCCTGGCCACCCCTTGCACTGGGGACTGTTTCTGTATCTGTACCCATACAGTCCCCCCTCCCACCTTTTCTTCATTTTCTGCACTTATCGGATTTACTCAGTTCTGCTGCCGTAAACACTGCACTTGCCACTTGCTGGCTGCACTACCACTGTTTATTGCCTCCATTTCTATTTATTTGTATTTATTATTATTTATCTTTTCTCCTCTGCTCCGCATTCTCCCCCTTCCATGCACTTCCACCTTTTCCCATGCACTTGCACGTTCTCAATGTCACTGGGCTTAGTAAGATCGTTGTGTTCTCGCCTGTTCCCCCTCCCTTGCCTTGTCGCGCTCTCAAAGACTTGTGTATGAGTGCGATACAAATAAACTATCATATCAAGAAGAATTTAAGTTTTTGAACCGTAACTAGATTGAGACACACCCGGGAAGTTGTATATGTGAAATCTTAAGAAGAGAGGAACTTTATTGTGTTAAAGTGGGTCTGAGCCTGGCAGAGGGGGACTCTGGGTGAACAGTAATCCCCCTAGAAGTTGTACAAATGACATCCTGAAAAGAAAGGAACTTTGAATGTATGTTTGTCACATCTGGCCGTTTCCAATGAGAGACTTTGAATGGCGAATAGACTTTGGCATAGGCCCTGATACTGAGGTTTTGAACTGCATCCTTGTGCTAGAGAGCCAGAGCGTGTGCCGACTTGTCCCGTGCAGAAAACGCAGGGAAGGGAAGCTAACGGCTCAACTATCCTGACATATCATTTCTTGAACACTTTTTTCCTTTTGTATAACATTGTTTCCCACACCATTTGTATTTAGAAGTAAGGATTGGCAATAGGTTTATAAGTATAGGCCCTTTTATTTTGACAAGACTACTAGGACAGTGTTATTATTTTGATGGTCGTAGCTTACTCACATCTTAGATTTAGGATTAGATAGGCGTTTGTTAAGGATTCTAAAGGGGCGTCACACTCCAGACCAGGCAGCGCACAATCAAAATATTTTATTTGATTTATTATGAATTCAATTTGAGAAGGCACCCAACCCGTCTCACAAACACCCCGGGTCACGATGGACCATGAACCAGGCTGGTGTGTAATAATACAATATTTATTTTTAAATTTCAAAGAAAATCACACATTTAATATGGGGCAGCAATCACCAGTGTGATGAATAACAATGTCAAATGATAGAACGCCCTTAGTTTGACCTTCTAACATCAGATCTATAATGCACAAGTGAGTACAGGCAAGATTATTTTTGGGCAGTGTTTTCTGATAGAACCACATTATTTCCTCCCTGCAATGCTCCCTCATACCCCTGTTAACCGAATTTTGTGTGGGTGGAAAGGAGTAGCAGCGAGTCGGCTATACTAAGCATTAAACCGAATTGAAATACGACCTTCCACCTCTTAATGGGATGCAAAATCGGATTGAAAACCTTTGAAAATTGAGCAAAGTAGCACTCAGAATGACTAAATACTTGTTTTACATGTGCGGTTGAATGAATGAGGTAGAAATGAGTATAGCAGTATCAAAGATGTAAGAACACTAGCAAACTACATGGCAATGTACTAACAACGGGCATACAGTTCAGAAAATCGAGTTGGCAAGGAAAAACACAGTGAAGCCAAATTCCACATGGAGAAATTGCATTTTCTTATTTTCACGGGGTCAAAATGTCAAAGCAGCTTGAAAAATCGGAATGCGGTTTGACACTAAGGGACAAATGCACATCGCAGGTATAATAAGAAAATGGAAGGGTAACTGAAGGGAGGACAGTATGAGATTCTTAAAGGGGAAGGAAAATCGGTTTTGAAACGGGAATCAGTTGAACAGGGAAAATCGGTTTGAAAAGGACATGACAAGTTTTACTGAAACTATATTTTAATGGCTATAAAAAGAGGAACGCCACCCGTGAAAAAGGCTGAGCGGCAGTCTTAACTCCCCCACACGCAGTGTGTCTCTTTATGTGGGAATTAATTAGTTTATTCCAACTATGACAAAAACAGAATGCACAGAGGATTCTGACCTTTGAACAATTGACTGGGATTACTTATAGGGTGGAACAAATGGCAAGGTATCAAAATGCGATATGCTATGTTTTGCTATGGGTAAGGGGTTATACTCACAATAAACTTTTGCATTGGGTATTTGGGACAGCCAACCGTGTTTCTGAACAGCGGGACAAGGATCTGGTCACGGTACACAGCGGTGGGCTCTCCTAGAAGGGGTTACAGCTGGCAACCAGGGTCTGATCTCAGTAGACAGCGAGGTGCATCATCTAGATAAAGCAGGTAGCGGGGCAGGGCAGGTAGCACTGGAAAATCCCAATGAGGATGGCTACCTTTCCCCCTTTCTCCCTGGATTATGGGGATATTTGTAGGGCTTGAGTTCTCTGCAGGGTGGTTCTGCCTGGATAGGAGGGTCTGCATCAGCTACCCCTGTCCTGCCAGTGAAATCTGGAATCTTGCAGGGTGAAACTGGAATGTCTGGATCTCTGTATGCGCAGGAGCTGGAAAAGTCAGAGGGTGTGTCCAGAGCTCCCCATGCCTCCCCTTTATATAAGGAGCATGACATCACATGATTTTACTCTGGGGCAGAACTAAGCTAGACCTACCTCCTAAGAATCGGATAGGTCAGCCTCTAATGTCGCCTCCTCCCTGTAAGCAGACTGGACTGAAGGAGGGGACTCGGTTTTATAGGGTGTTTTTTTATGAGGCACAGAGCCATCCCACAGTTACTTTTGCCAAAATCAGTTATGACACAAAAATGCACCTTTTTACATTTGTTACGCTTTTGAAAATTGCATAGGCAGATTCCATATATGACACAGAACATGGCATTCCAAGTTTGTACGATGTTGTTTAGTCCTTCTAATAAATCTTTGCAATTTTTGGTGGGAGTTGTTTCACCTAATATTCTACAATTTTATATAGGTATAAAGATTATCACAGGGCATGTTTTCATTAATTTTCAAAGCTGCCCTGTGTATACTTTCCCATGAACGACATTTTTCTGGCGTTTGCGTCTCCAACCTGCTAGGAAAAGCTATGACGTCTTATTTTAATGGCGCAAAAATTATATTCGAACTGTTGAAATTTTGCATTACTGTGTTTCCAGGTTGCAGAGATAAGTCTTAAAGTTTATTAAATAAGTCTTTCGATCCATAGTAACTCGTGTCCCTTGTTTCTCTGACAGCCTATTCTCAGACAATTGGTTACATCTGGTTTCTGAAAGAGACTCCAGATTTCGTTTAGTTATTTAATGTGTTTCTTTTGCCATTTGACCACCAGTGAGGATAACCGTTGTTCCTTGTGCAGCCATACCCTCCCATGGCCATCAGAAGGTGGCTGGACCACGACACTGCAGGTACCACGTAAAATGTGGGTTTACTACTATGGATATAAAGGTAGGCTGTGGAGAGATTTGAGCCTACATTTACACTTTCCCCTCAACCGCTGCAGTTTTGAGGTAACCTTTTGTGTTCTTTGGTGCGTGTCTAATAATGCTCCTCCTGCCTCTGGGAAAAGTGCGCCTCCAAAGATACCACACATTTTGGCAGAGTTGAATTCTCCACATCTCCGGGTGTCTTTCCTCTAGGCTACCAGAGGATGTTTTATCACCTGCTTAGGCCAAACCAGACTTTGGGGTCATGTACCATTGTTGATATAATTAATATGCAATTAGTTTAATTTGAAGACCTCAGTCTTCCTTGCTCTGGACATGTGTGTGCACACATTTTGAGAAATGTATTGATGAAATTCCTGTTCCTATTTTAGCGCCTACAGTAGTTTTTCTGAATCGAGCATTTTGTAGACATGATAAAATACATATTTTGAAAGACTTTGCTTCTTTGTTTCAAGACCAGTGAGAGGCTCCTCCCTTTTTTTGACATCACTTTGCATGATCCAATAGCTCAATTGGATATAATGAAATCTTTCAGACTCTTGTAGATTAAGCCACCTTTTTCGGATTCCTATACTTGTGATACCCTCTTGTACAGCATTCATTTGGCATAATCCTCCTCTTCCACAGCGTCCAGGGCATGAATTTAACAGACATGGCAAAAGATTATTTCCAAATACTGGGGAAAGCATACAAGGTTGTAAAGTCTATTTTATATTCCTGAATTGCGGAATCCTATTTTTTGAGTATCGTGACAAGGACTACATTAGTCCCTAGTGCAGATGACCCAGGGCTAATTCGTTTGAGTCAAAAAGCTCTCGATGACGCCACCCGCAAGTCTATTTCCCCCCTTCATTTGGACCCATAACTTTCTCTCCTGTGTGCTACACAGCTATTTTATTTTTCACTGTTGCGCCAAAGCTACATAATTCCCAAACCCCAATATCGGGCACCTCTAGAAATCCCTTCTCATTGGACTTGATGCACATTTTTTCTGAATATTTTAGGTTTTCGTTGGGCCCAATAGAAATCATGTAATTTTAGTTTTGGTTCATTGAGTGAAACCAATGGGAGGTAGTTCCATTGTGATTACCTGTAGCGCATACAGTTACCTCCAGCATAATATCTTCAGTTTATTCCATCTGTAGAGATCTATCTATAAATCATGTTCTAAGTTTAGAAACACATGTTTGTTGTATTGTAGAGGTTGTTGCTTCTGTCCAAAAGGGAGTCCATATTTCAAGTCATTGATTATATTGCTTGCTTCTGAAATATTAAGTACCTTTGACTTCCCAAAGTTAACTTTAAACCCGAGACAAGACTAAGACTCCTCAATCCTGTTGGGTTAAATTGTCAGGCAACTGAGATCGACGTAGCTTAAAATACCTCCGTTCCCAAGCACCAGTCAGGGAGAAAACAGACCCGCTGACCGGTTATTGAGGCCACAGATAGCAGCAACAGCAAACTCCGGGTCCCCGGTGACTGTAAGGATAAAACGGGCAAATTAAGGTCAAACAATTAGTCTATAAACCCAGAAGTAGGAATTGTAGAGGCACCTACCAATAGATGTCAGTTGTTCCCTCCTTGTGTCTGAGATGTCATGATGGAGACAAAATTGAAGCAACAGGGTTGTTACTTTAACAAGACAGCAACGGGACGTCACCATAGGGTAGAAGGGAATGGAGGGTATCCTGAAGGGGAACGGGGTTTTTCAGAGGTAGGGCCAGAGCAGGGTAAATGTCCAGGTACCAGAATCCAAAATGCAAGAATCAAAGCAATCCAATGTCCAAAATCCAGGGTCAAGACAGTTCAGAGTATCAATCCAAAGAAAGTGGCAAATCCTAGAATCCAGGAAACAAACCAGAAGCAAGAAGGAACGACAAACGCTGCAGAAAACGGCTGAGAAGCACATAGTGGCGTGCTTGGCGTCTCTTTGTACTTCCGGCTAGATGTCACGTGAGCGCGTGAGGAGGATCACGGGACAGCCTTGTGCAGCAGAGGCTGCATGAAGAGGAATCGCGTTATGTGGAAGGGGGAAGGCTTCGCCCCATATACGTGATCGCTTTCTTCGCGCAGCGCAAGCCATGGGGGCATGCCGCCGGGATGCCCGCAAATGCCATGGCAACTCCCAGTGCCGCCAACCTGAACCTCCAGGGGTGCGCCCGCAGCGTGAACGCGCCCCAGCCCTGGAGCAAGGCGGAAGGCGTGCCGGCTGCCCGGGCGCTGAACAAGGTAAGTGCATGACATAAATGCTGCAATGGTCTCTGTCGAGGGCCACATGAAGGTATGGCCCATTTGGCTAAATGCTGTAACTATACCAGTAATGCAATTGAATTCAGCCCCCCCCTCAACTACAGAGCAAAACCTCCAAGCAAACATGGCTGCTGTGATTGCATCGAAGAGGCTTGGGTCCTGCAAAACTATTGTCCTGCCTCGGATTCCCATGGATTGGCTGCCGAGAAAATCTTTAGCCCCAGGTTCGAGGAGCCGGAAGGCCACGGCAGCTCCTCACAAAGTGCCTCCACTAAGGGCCATGCAGACCCCTGTCTGGGCCTGTCTTGGCCTGTCTGGGCCTTTGTCATCTCCAAGGTATTTGCATTGAATTGTTGCGGGTTACACTGCTACCACCCTTCTGCCTGCCCTTGTGCCAGACCACTCTGCTGTCCCTCCTTTGCTCTTCCTCCTTCCAGCCCTCCCATCCCCTCCTCTAATATGCTCTATGTACCCATCCTACTTGAGATATAGCACCACTATCTCCCTCTGTATTTCACATACCCCAAATCTGTGCCCCAGTCATCTCACTACTGGGCTCCCCAGGCTAAGTGCCTCGCTGTACCTTACCAGCTGCTTCCAGTTACAGGAACACCAGACTGTGTGAGCGCACATTGCCTCCACAAAGCCAGACCACTCGGAGCACACAGCGGGCAGGTACAGAGGCATCAATCGGCACACTCCACCTCCCCAATGCCATCAGCATGACAGGACCCCACACATCTCTGCTGCTCCATCCCTGCAACCTAATGGAGACTGGCAGAGTTCTCCAAACTCGCACATGACATTCCCTGCCAGGAATACTGTCGCGACCCTCGCCCAAAAGCCCCTCTGCCAAACCCATTGGCCAGGTGGATTCAGGACTCTGGCCTCTAGATCCTGGCATCCTCTTCAAAAGCCCTCATGGGGCCAGTCCTGGCACCTATGGCGCCAGGCTCATACACCATGAACAACAATGTGCTTGGGACCTACTTTATTGTATTGTCAGCAAACATGGCGGCACATACATAGCTTGGTTCCTAAGAACCAAGCTATGCGGTCTAGTGTTTTGGGTGTGGCAGGCCTGGAACTACTTTCCCTGGTACTACTTTACCTGGGCTATATAAACCACACCCTGACTGCAGAACATGCTTCGTGTTACTTTGCAGCTTGCAACGTGACGTCACCGTGTCCAGCTATTCCCTCGAACCTCGGAGAAGCAGAACCTGCAAGGAGACAAAAGGAACATCATTAGCAGCAGCATCTTACCTGCAGTCTTCATCTTTAAACACTCGCAGCTACTGAGAACAGCTTCCTCGAATCTGCACGCCTCCCAGATAGAACGACCTGAAAGAGGCAACATTGAAGAAAGCTGTAGAGACATTTATAAATTACGAACTGCTCAAAAGGCTTACCTGGCTGGTCGCCTCTCGGCTGGCACCATTCCGGACACTCCACTCGCGCTGAAGAACACAGCGACCTACAAGGAAGGAAAACATAGGTTAGCAAAGGCAAGACTTTGCAGCGCTGCGCATAGCGCTTACTTACCGCATCATAGCGCTCTTAATGCACCATCATTTACCAGCGGGGCTCAACCAAGCCAGTTCGCCGTGCTGAATCTCTGCATACTTAAGGGAGAAAAAAGACATTTTAAACAAAGAAAGGCATGCAGGATAGCAACAAAATTAAAGAACAGCAATAAGACCTACCTGAACAATATCAAACGGGCCGGCGTCAGTGAAGTAACTGGACCACACTCTCACATGAAAGACAATGCGCCCCTGCAAAGAAGGCAGGACGGAGAGCACGCCTAATTTTACCACAAGGCAGAACCTTCCCCGCAGACCACTTCCGGGCAAAGCTGAGAAGCATACCAGCGAGTAACCCAGCTGGGTGGTGTCCCTGTGGATACCAGGTGAGCGTAACAAATACCATGGCCACCCCCAAACCTTGCAACTGCTTTACCGAATGTGACATCATCCCCTCACCTGACCTCAGCAGGACCCACAGTAACAACAAACCCACCCCTTGGTCCAGTCCACTTGCTATTGCCCGTGATAATGCCCTGAACCACCTGCATACCGGCAAAGATAACTGCCAACCTGCTAAGTTCTCTTCTCGGCGTCACCTATACGAAAGAGAATCTAGCCACCCTGACACTAGTAACTCTCCGGCCCCCAATCTACTCTGTGCTCTGGTTAATGCAAGATACGTCCGAGCACACCCATTGTGTGTGTCCTAGCACACCCATTGTGTGTGTGTGTGTGTGTGTGTGTGTGTGTGTGTGTGTGTGTGTGTGTGTGTGTATATATATATATATATATTCTGTCCCTCCTCGCCATCACAGAAACATGGCTGCACGAGGCCTCCAGCCCCGCCCTCTCTATTGCCATCTCATCTGGTTTCACCATCCACTGGTATGACCGCCTCAATGCCAGAGGTGAAGTGGTAGCTCTAATCACCAAAGACGGTCTTAAATAGACTGGTCCGTTCCCCCTAAATACCCAACTGTGACCTGCTCTCACTCAAATTATCACACTCTCGTTCCTCCACTATCACCATGTATATCATTTACTGAGCACGCCTCTCCTTCGAAGAGGATCTCTTACATGTCCTCAATGCAAAAATTAAGCTGACCTCAAAAATCATCCTTTTAGGCAACACCTCAATCTAGGGCTGAATGGCAAAGGAGACCATAATGCGGTCCCTCAACACCCTAGGGTTCATTCAAATGATCACCTCGCCCACCCACCCACTCTAAAGGCTGCACTCTGGACTGGCTTTGATCTCAACTGCCAAGTCTGTTTCTTCCAACTTGCCTGCCCCATGGACAGACCACCACATTAACTTATTCTCCATCCCCACTACCATTTTACTGCCACAAACCACTCTTCCTTTACCCCCCACCATCTCTGGAACCTCCGGAAACCTAACCAAAGAGAAAATCCTACTTCTACTAGGTAGTCTACAGCCTACCTTCCTGCTAAGCACCAACCCAGTCACCCTTGTGCACTACTACCACAAAATCACAAATGCTGTTGATATCATCGCCCCCATGGCACCCCGCAAAACTAAACCTACCATTCACCTTAATGCGTGGTTTACCCCCCCCCCCGATCTCAAAGTACTCCATTCCAAAAAACACGAGGTTGAAACCAAATGGAGAAAAACTCCTTCACCCACCTCTAAATCCAACTTCCCCATAGGTGCAAAAGATTACAAACAGGCAATCCTTCTAACAAAAAAAGCAGTTTATAACCAGAATTGCAAATGCCAAGTCAAACACGCAAGAGCTCTTTAACATCCTCAAAGAACTCGGATCTCCATCTGCCCCACCCTCGAAACCTCAACAAAGACAAAACCTGGTGCAGTAACATTCAGAACGCCCTGCTAGGTAAAATGTCCAACATCTATGTAAAAAATCAAACAGAACTCAATCAGCACAAGCTCACCACCCCTGCAATCAATTCCACGCCTGCCTTCCCGCAGGACTCCTTGCCATTCCATTTCAGACAAGTCACTGAAGCTGATGTTACTGCCTTCCTAAAAGGCTTGAAACCATCCAGGTGCAAAGGCGAGCCATGCCCAACCACAATCATTAAGGACTGCTCAGAAGCCTTCCCACCTTTTGATCACCTAATTCAATAGTGCCTTGTTCTCCTGCATGACTAAAGGAAGCCTGGGTTCTACCACTCCTAAAAATAAAACCTCCCTTGACCCACCAACTACTGTCATATTACGCCCATGTCATGGCACAGAATCTACACTGCTGGACCTTAAGATCCAACTGACAAAATCACAGATGCAGGAAAGCCTGTGCTCCTTCTCCCCCTAGACCTCTCAGCAGCATTTGATCTTGTCAATCACAATATCCTATGCCACCTTCTTCCCATGGCAGCCAACTTCTCACCAGAAGCCACCAACTGGATCAGCTTCTTCCTAGCAGAATCCATCAGAGTTTTTGCAGATAAAGTGAACACCCACCCCAATCTCTTGCGGGATTCCACAAGGCTTGTGCATCTGCCCGACACTCTGCAACATCTTCACTAAGCCTCTTTGACCTCCTGGACTCCTGCAACATTTCCTACACAAACTACACCATTGACACCCAAATCCTTCTCGTCCTCTCCAAGGACTCCACCACACTACTCGAAATCTACCACACTATTGGCCAGGTCTGGATGGCCTCACACTGACTTTGCCTGAACGACGGAAAGACAGATCCTCCTTGCGGGATCCCCAACCATGCTAACAATCCTTGACCATTGCTAGATCGTCTTCATCGATGGCATCTCTACACTGGTCTCGTCAACTCTAAAGACCTTAGGAGTCCACCTAGACACCTCACTCTCGCGTCACGTGAATTCCATTGCTTCTGCTGCTGCTCACACCACAAAAATCATGAATGCCTGCAGGCCGTTCCGCTGAATACTGTTTATGTACATGTTAATGCAACTGGTGCCTAGATGCCTGTGGGCTGAATAAAATAAATCACTTCCTCTAAGGAATGATCCTGGTCTTTCATTATGGAAAGCACATCCTTTACAAATAGCAACAACTTGTGAGTCTGTCCTCTTAGCCCTATTCCTAGGAAATTGCTGTTCTCCTAGATTTTTGTTGTGACTTCATACATAATGCAAAGATAAGGGTTGAAAGAGGGCCACTCGGACTGGTCCCAGGGGATCACTGCACTGATTGAGAATAGTGATTATTTAGTTTAATTTTCTTGACCCGAGACTAGGGCTGTACTGAATAGCATATTTAGTATTTGGCCGAATATCAAATAGTTTGTGAACTATTCGGCTGAAGCCAAATTGTTGCTTTATTTAATAAATCATGTTACAAACTTCAAAAAGCACACTTATTAAAAAACAAAGCACCATTTTAAATGCATTCTATACTTTTATTTCTCTTCATTGTAATTAATGTAGCATCTTTATTTAAAGTATAAAAGCCAGAAATAAAGCAGATTTAACCAGAATGAAGGGACCAAATGTACCGAAGAATGTTGCATATTCAGTGCCAGTTAAAGTAGGAGGCTTCACAAATGCAAAAGGACTGCCTTTGTGAGTCAGATGCATTGCATTCTCTATCCAATTGCAAAGTCGATGCGGTCGAGTTTCGAAACAGTTCAAATCGAAATTTATAAAATGGTTCATGCAGGACACAAGTCAAGAGGAAATCTGAATGTGAAATCCATCTCACAACTATTCACCCCACCCAAATAAATGCTGCTCGCTTTTCACTTATCCTAGCCACTCTTTCTCGCCAATACACAAACATATGCAACTTAGAATTCATGATAAAATATCAGATAATGTTAAACTCATGACTCAAGCCCTTAAAAAAGAAAGGGGGGGGGACTATGACGTACCCAATGGGAAGTGACATGACAGGAACGTATTTGTGCACATTTCTTTCCGTTTTTTCCAACTTAAAGTGCACATTGCATATAATTATTTGCCAAAAGAAAAGATGTTCCTGTATTGTTGCAGGCTAAGTATAAAAGATTAGCACCTATTTTTTCTAAGATTCTGTAACAAAACATGCCCCTAAAAGCAGATTACAATATAAGATATTTTTCAGCTGTGTAATAGCAATTTGTCTGGTCTAATTCTAATCAGTTTTGCAAACTGAAGTCTATATTTGCCTTTCTGAGTTCATGTTGCATTGTATTCAAATGAGAATTAGCAAGAAACTATTCGGCCGGAGCGAATAGCTTTTTTTCAGCCCGAATTCGGCCGAATGCTTACTCGAAGCCGAAGTTCGGTACACCCCTACCCGAGACTATTCATTAGACAGGGTATACTTGGAAAACTTCAGGCCAAATCTGAATTTATTTGGGGTTAATTTTAAAGTTGTCCACTTGATCAATAAGATGCTTTCTCTGCGTCAAGAGCTGAAAAGAAAACTGGAATATGGTACTGGCCAGCATGGGCCATCACATTAATCGCTCTACAAGTGCTGTCAAAGGTGTGCCTACTACTTTAATACATCCAGACCTGCTTGGTCTGAAAGTACTGAAGTGACATTAGGGATTCCAAACGATGGGCAATAATCTCAGAACATCTTTTAGCATTAAAATTTAACAATTATTTCTAGTAGTAAGAAGAGCAATTCTGGGGGACCTTGGTTTGAAAGTTGACTTTAACATAGATGTTGTCCTGGACTTGGTAATAGAGCCTGACGAAAGAAAGCAATTAAAGAGGAGGCCAGATCATTTGAAGCTGAACCTCTTATAAATGCTAGCTGTAAAGCCATCAGGCTCAGGGCCTTATGATTTGGGGGAAAACGTTCTGGTCAGTTGGACCTCTTGTTTAGAAATGGGTTCTTCTAGCGACATCTTGACGTTATGTGCGATCTGTGGAAATGAGAGATGCTCATGATAATGCTTCTGGTTTTGTACATTTATTCAGTCTGAGGAATACATTTGATGTACTATCCTCTGCAGCATGTGCCTTTCACTGGTTTGCTCTATTCCCATCACTTCTTTAATACTCGTTACATAATTTTGTGTCTTCATGCATTATATGCTACTATAATTCCTAGTTTATTGTCCTGTAGAGGATAATAAGAGCAAAAGAGACTGCCTGATTCTAAAGTGAGAGAAGCCTGAGTAGTGCCTCACTTCATGAATTCTTTTTTTCCTTCAGCTACCACGAAAAGGGTGCACTTTTACGATGTGTGCAGTTACCTGCTGATCTGAGAGATAGCACCCAACAAAAGGGACAGATTTCCACACACAGTAACATTTCTCTGCACTAATGAGGAATGTTGAAAGCATTTGGTTACATTTAACTTTCTGAAGTCAACTAAAATTGTGCCTTGCTACACTGGAACAGTATAGTGAAAGTCAAAGGACTGGCTACCACTACGTACGTACAGAAGAATATTTTGTTTGCATTATTTAAAGGGACTACAAATTAATTGCACTTACATGTCCTGGGCCCAAATGGAGCACTTCTGTTTTTAAATAAAAAGAAATAGAAAAATTGTTGTTTAAATTGCAATGGGATTCTTATACAGTAGATGTGCAACACAAAGGAGAGAACCAATGTAAAGTATTGATGAAGAATGGCTGATGCCCCATTAATACAAGAGAAGTATAAAAGCTTTTAGTGTATAGGAAATCATTGGTTTTCTAGCATAGCTTTTGCAATGCAAGTTTGTTAGCTCTCCAGTGAACCCTCTGACCAGCTCAGTTCCTGTTTTAGCCCTGCATACATGATCAAATGGGGGTGGGGAATTCTAATAGATTAGGGGGCACCTGGTGAAGGTTTTATTTTGTTATCTGTATCCAACAGACTCATCTAGTTTCTCATTGGAGACCTCTGTGAAAAGTACTTGTAGAATGGGATGTTCCCACCCACGTTGAACAGGATATTCTCAATACATATATTCCAGCGAGGACTCGAATATGGTGCTATGTACTGATGGGAATCAAGTCAGAATCTGGTCAGAGTCCTGTTTTCCAAATTCCCGGAATTCACTCAAAGCATTACCTCTTGACTTGACGCAATAAATCCGAACAGATGCCCAGTAATGAAAGATTGAACAATCTGGCCTCTTAGGGCTGTTTGTGACTCACAATGCTAGGACCATGGTTTCCCAATTCAAAGAAAAAAAACATAAAGTTGTAACCGTGCCTAATTGCATTTTAAACGCTTTCAACATGAATCCAATATTTGACATTTGTCGGAATATAAATGATTGATAAAATCAGAAATATTACGAAATAATTCATATTCTGTCACACGTATTTGTTAGAAATCCCTGCAGGAGCAGGGGAATCGAGAAATCTATAGTTCATCAATGTGTCTTGTTTGGCACGATGAAATGGGAGATGAACGTTATTTGGAATTCAAAAGTGTTCAGAGCCGGCAGTCTTCTCCTTTTCACACATATTGAAAATATGACCAACCTATGAAAAGTAATGGTGTATGCTCCTTAGAGCTTCTACCTATTCATCAAGCCCAAAGAAACTTAAAAAAATATATATTTTTTTTTGGCATTTCACCAATACAACAACGGCTTTAACTCGGAAAATATACTGTTGCATGTGCATATTGCAGCCTCTGTGCTCGCATGTCTATGCAATAAATTTACTTCAGGTCCTCATTGCATGTGTCTTGACTCTTCTCTCCGAGTCTCTTATCCCTTTGAAGAGGAAGACAAAATAAAAAGCATCGCTCTCAGCCGTGTTGCGCCCCCTCCTTCCCTAAACCCCAACTAATAAAGTACAAACCGTGCACACTTCTCCCGTGTCCCACTGTCAGGTCCTGTCTTCAAAGTTCCTCGGAAGCTGCTGCACCCCACAGACCTATAAAAGTGTCTCATGCTCAACCACTTTGAGAATTACAGCTGAACTCGAAACACCCCCCGGGGGGGAAGGGGCAATGGGATAAAATAATAAACTCAGACAATGGCTCCTTCTCCTTAGGAATGGATATCTGCATGAAATAAGAAAAAACACAAGATAACTTTTTCTGTCTGTGACTCACCTCCCACTAACTTTTCCAAAGATACATAACTGTTCCTGAGATTCCTCGGCTATTGCCTAGATATATGGCATGTATAATGCGCCTATACACAGGTGTTTCAAGGCGGGACGTGGCAAGGGAGGGGGGAACAGAGGAACGACAGACAACGATCTTACTAGGCCAGGTGTCATTCAGATCGCGCAAGGGGAGGGGGAAAAGAAAAGTGCGGGGGGAGGAAGGGGAAGAGGGGAAAGTGCAGTACATGGGATAATAAATAAACAAGATAAATAAGAGCGGCCAGCAGGTGGCAAGTGCAGGGTGAGTGCTGAAATAAGTGCTGGTGGGGCACTGTAGGGATACAGAAAACAGTCCACAGGTGCAGGGGTTGCCAGGGAGGCAGTGCAGGCGTGCAACTGGCAGGGCTTGGGCCTGAGATATGAAGGGGCCAGGTAACCAGTGCAGTCTCAGTATCAGCCAGGAATTCAGCAGGGGAGAGGGAAGAGAAAGCGGAAGCAACGAGGAAGGTTTTAAGGTGCTTCCGGAACTGAAGGTGGTTTTCCTCAAGTTTCAGGGTGGCAGGGAGGCTGTTCCAGAGGGAGGCCCCAGCCGAAGAGGGAGATCTACCACCAACTTGTTGCTTGGAGAAGCGACTGACTCTGAGAGAGTTGGAGGTGGATGAGCGAAGAGCTCGAGAAGGAAGATATTTAGGAAGAGAGAGTTGAAGGTATTGAGGCCACAGGCCCCAGAAGTCCTTGTGGATGATGCAGAGTGTTTTGAACTTAATCCTCGCAGCCACTGGGAGCCAGTGCAGAGACTTAATTCCTGGAGAGATATGATACCTGGGCTTGAGGCCAAGGACAAATCTTGCAGTCCTGTTCTGGGTGAGTTGCAGAGGGCGGAGAGTAGAAGCAGGCAGATTTAGGAAGGGGCTGTTGCAATAGTCCAGCCTAGAGAGAACCAGAGCTCTGGAGACAGCTTCTGGGGGAAGGAGAGGAAAGGAAGAATACCTCTGAGGAAGTGCAGCTGGTAGTGTGACTTCTTAGAGACATCAGAGATTTGAGGAGTGAAAGATAGTGTGCAGTCGAAGAAGGCCACCAAGGTTTTTGGCCTTGCAGGTTGGAGCAGGAAGAGGGCCAAGAGAGGCCGGCCAGAAAGTTACAGGACAGGAGGGAGTGGGTGTGCTAATGAGAATTTCAGTTTTACTGGCATGAAGGCAGAGGTCATTGGCGGCACACCATTCCTTGATAGCAGACAGTCGGAGATGAGGGATGGAAAAGAGGTGGCCGAAGGAAGCCTGGAAATGAGCCGAGTTTCATCTGCCTAGCACTGAAAGTTGGGGCAGAGAGCAGCAATGCAGTGGGAAAGGAATGCCAGGTATTGGTTGAACAGCCAGGGAGAGAGGTTAGACCCCTGGGGGACACCACAGGTAGAGAAAAGATAACGGAGAGGAAGGACCCAAGTTGGAACTGGGAGGGTCGGTCAGAGAGGAAGGAATTCAGCCACGCTAGGGCATGTCTGGTGATGCCCAGGTTATCAATGAGACAATTTAGCCGGATGGAATGGTTGACGGTGTCAAAGGCAGAAGAGAGATAAAGCAAGATGAGGAGACTGGGTGTTAAAGTCGAGGTTGGAGAGCAGGTCTTCACAGATGTTTAGGAGAGCAGTTTCCGGGCTTCTGGCAGCTCTGAAGCAAGACTGATGGTCATGGAGACAACCAACAGATTCAATGTAGAGATTAAGCTGGGAGATGGCCAGTTTCTCCAGGAGCTTGCCCAGGAAATCGGTAATGGAGATTGGGCGATAGTTAGCCGGGCAGAAGGAATCAGCAGAGGGTTTCTTAAGAAGAGGGTGCACAAGGGAGTGCTTCAGGGGAGATGGGAATACTCCAGTGGCGAAGGAGTGTTTGCAGAGGTCAGCCAGGGCAGGAGCCAGGGTGTCAATTTGGTCCTGGATGGTTTTGGAGGAACAGGGGTGAACCTGTTTTGACAAGACTTTCATAGATCGGACTTGTCTAGAAACCTTGTCTGCCGAGAACAGGGGAAAGGCAGAGAAGGAGGGAGGAGAGGTGGCTGCAGAAGGGCCAGAGGAGGAGCAGGGAGTAGAGGGAGGGAGGGAGGGAGGGAGAGGAGGAGAGTGATGACAGGATGTCCTGAGTTTTAGAGATGAAGTGAGAAGCCAGTGCCGTGCAGAGGGCCTGGGAAGGGACAGGAGAGGTAGAGACTGCGGCAGGATTGGCCAGTTCCTTGCAGATTTTAAAGAGTTCAGCCGAGTTGTTAGATGGCGCCGAGGCGCAGGCTTGGATATGAGCTCTCTTCTTGGTGAGGCCAGAGAGGAGGTATTGCCTTTGGAGCAGGCGGCAGGCCAGTTTGTCAGAGAATGTACAGGAAGCACTCCATTTCCTCTCTCCCACTCTGCACTTGTAGGAAAGTTTCTCACAGGTTTTTGTGAGATCAGAATTGAAATTAAATTGTTCTGTCTTTTAGGCTTTCTTTTTAATGTTCTTTCTCCAAATCAACTGACTACTTGTGTTCTGAGTAACTGAGAATTGTCTTTGTCTTCTCTCTTGAACTGGCAATTGCTCAGGTAATATCAATTACTCATTAATTAAGGGTTTTCTTCTCTCAGGTAACTTGTAAACTTACAGACTTGAAAGTCTTTTTATCTGGAGTCTCTCTAACCATACATGTCTCTACTGGAAACTGATTGCAGCTGGTAAATAAAGTCTGTGCTTACATAAAGTATTTTCTTCTTTGGAGCGGAAAGCAATGGAGCTGCTGTTTCCTAGACTTTATATTCACTAAGAACCTAACTATCTATCTAGTTTTTTTTTTATTAAGAACGAATTATTTCCTATTTACTAAACACACACGTGTTACAAATACAACTAAATGCTCTAAGCTGAAAAGCGAGTCCAATAAAAACTCGATACTATTGTTCACCAATACACTGCAGCAGAGCTGCGTAACACTGTCTTCACAATTGAGCAAGCAAACATTGTGCGAGGAAATAGGAACTGCGAGAGCAGCAGTTTGATTCCCTTTGAGAAAAACTGCCTCGCGTAACCAAAAACAATCAAATTACGTGACTAACGTAACGCTAAAACACAGAGCTAACCTAGCCGTGTTAAACAGGACTTGCCTTACTTCCAGAAATACCTGCTACATTCCGAAAGGGAACCGTATGAACTCTGAAACCGCCACTATCTCAACATGTTACGGGAACACGAAGGAGCGAAAGAGCAGCCCTAAAAGGAAAACGCAACGTGAGATGCGCTAGAAAAATATAACGAATCTGCGAGCACCGTTAGAAAATCGACTGCCTCAGTTTACAGAAACCCATACATGCGCAAAGGAATCTCTTGCTTTATTGAAATGGGGAAGCTAAAACAAAAGGGAAATAAAGCTTGTACCTACAGATTCTAATATTTACCGACTTATAAGACTAATTAGACCTATTTAATTATCTCTTTAAATGAAACGTATTCACTTATCTGAAATGAAGATTGTTACAATCCTTCTTGCTTCTTTTTCTTCCTTTTATCTTCTTCTTCAAGTCTTATCAATTTTCCTTAATCTTCAATGACTTAAGGCATAGAAAACCAGAGAAATATACAACAGGACCTATCTTCTTAACAATTCTCAATGAAAGGCAGTTGTGAATGTTCAACCCAGGCCTTTGTTAAAGACTCCAGGCTATTGTCACCATTTTGGCTTGGGAGATTCTTAGCCCTCTGGACTAAGTTAAGGCCCAAACCAAACATGGATAAAAAAAAACAGGAGCAAAAATAAAAAACTACCAAATAAAATGAATGTGTAAAGAAGGGTTTATATATTCAACAGAAAGGGACTATAATTGACCGCTACTGCCCTGAAACCTAACACCCACCCGTCATCCCATCTGTCTGCCCTCACCTTCCGCTCCCCCCAGCTCCGTTCTCATTTCCTACCTCGCATGCTTGCTTTATGGCGGCCTGAACCTCATGGAGGCAGGTCATCCGAGAGCGCAAACATTCTTTGAACCAGTACGCTCCACGCTGCAATATCATTGCTAACTTCATACTGTGCCCTTTGCCACACAACCGCCCCCACCTCTATCCATTTCTTTAAATCCCCCCACCATGCGTGCCCATAGAAAGACTTGACCAACCAAAAAGTGTGAGGTAATGATGACATGGTGTGGGCAAAATACCATTATAAAAGTAGAAACATACAGGGAATAGAGAGAACTCGAATTAAAGGCTGCATAGAAGAACACCTGTTCCAAGCTGAGATTGGATATCATATGGGGGATTGTGCCTTAACCATGAGATATGCTTTCCAAGAGGAAGGGGAAAGATACCAGAAGAGGGCTGACTGACTTGGAGTTCCTTTGAAAACTGTTTGTCTTTAAAGAATTACTCAAAAGGGAGTGTGAATGTAATTAGACAGAAGCACTCTGGGACTATTTCTCTGCCAAGTCTCAGGAGTGGTTAGACCTGGGATGTTATTTCAACTTAGGGGAGCTCATTCTAACTAGAATATCTTGATATTTTAGGGGAAATGCAACAGTGCCTTGTCAGTATATTTAAAGGCAATCAGGAGTTGATTTCTTGTAGAGAACATAGCATTTTTCTGTGCACGGTGGTTGATATATTAGTAACTGAATGAGAATAGGATATGGTATTTTCTAATTGTCAAGTATATCCTGCTTTCTGAGCATATTCACAACCAAGTGAAGATTAATTCAAACTGCTTTTCTGTGCACGGGCGAAGTCCCTTCCAAGTAAATTAGAACCCTGCATTAGTCAACAACTGAGGCTGTGAACCGAGGTGCACGCTTCGTAGCCTGACGGAGTATTAATAAATCTACACATGTGAAATATATTTAAAAATACGGATTGTGATGGAAGGGATTTTAGCATTTGATTCCTAATAGAAAAGATGCACTTCCAAATGAACACTATAATTTCACCAATTATAGTTAAAGTGAGACGACTCCTACCTAAATACACCCAAAATAATTGTAGAGGTCTGGTGGGCGGGAGAATAGTTCTTGTCCTTTCAGAAAATCATAATATCTGGGGTTGATAGAGAGAGTTGATTAATCAACACTGTGCTTTTTAAAGACACATGCCTGTAGATCCTAGTGTAACATACCATAGATTGTATTTACAGGAATAGGCTTGAAGCCAACCATACCACATTACATATGAAAACATTGCTAGTGGGAAATGTATAGAGAATGTATTTTATGTGTAACTTTTGTCTGATAGCTACACTTGATATTGGAGAAAATAACTTAACTAAATTATTTCCAATTGTAATTGTCAACAGAAGTATTGACAATTGGTGCTACACCCTAGTACTTTTAACAGATGAATACAGAGTCAATGACCAACAACATAATAGTACACGTTCTCCAGAAAACATATCGTGCCAGGTGATTGATTACTGAGCATTCTATAACCTATACAAGACACTATAGATGTTATTCTACTGGTCCTCGCATGTCAGGTGGCTGGCCTGTTCCATCCCCAATTCACGAACTATAACCTTGTTTGAGTGTTGTGGACATACCATTGGTTATTGCCTGTTGCTACCCACCCCTAGGGTACTAAACTGTGATTGGCTGGAGCTGACGTCCCCAGGCCTGGGACCCAAAACGGTTCTCAGCTCACTGTGGATAGATCTGCAGCGCTCCTGGCCAGTATGGCTGGCTGAAACGGTTCTCAGCTCACTGTGGATAGATCCGCAGCGCTCCTGGTCAGTATGGCTGGCTGAGGAGATACCTCTCCATGTACTTATTAATCATTGGCCCGTTATAGAATGGATGATTGCAGTGTTTCCTGGCCTTTCATATGAAACCGGAACTCCCAATGTTTGAGCAAACTCCTCCTTCCATAGCTGTGAGCAGATCCAGAACGCATCTGTTCTGGAGCGCCACCAACCTTACTGCTCTGAGCTCTTCTTTTTTGACTTTGGAGTTAATTGTCACCATCCACTCCCAGCGGGTAATTTGCAACCACTTTGCGTTTGTGTATGTCTGTACCAATCGCATTAATGATGAAAAGAACATCTGCGGCTTGCTGAACAATCTGTGTTCTGCTGGCAGCTCATCTAGTGCTTTTTCTGATGCTTCTGAGAAGTAATTTCCTCCTCTCATAACTCTGCCCAATCCAGCTGGCTTCTCTGCCTTTGATGTTGGTACCCCTTTGATCAACCTCTTCTTCCTTTTTATTATTATCCTTCTTCGGGAACTCCTCTAGCTTCACATCTTTCTTTGGCACAACCAACAAAGGCATGTTGATGTGTATCAACGAGCAAACCCTCCCCAGTCGGGTGCCAGCTTCTTGTATGCCTTCGATAAGCACACCCAGTACTGCTGTTCCTGCCTTCATAGCTGTGTGTTTTTCAATTCTCCTGCACCCGACATTCTCATCAACTTCATCATTGTTCTGATAGCACAGTGCTGGTGTCTTCAGGGGTATTATTGGCATTGGTCCAGCTACATTTTCCACCCATCTCAGAAATCTTGCACTCGCCTCCCATTCTTTCAGGCACTTGACATTTTCTTCCTGTACCTTGTTTACTGGGGATTGTGCTAGTGTCAGTGCTTTGCTTCCCACCACTCCATTCTTCCATCCATCTTCTGTGTACCCTTGGCCATACACAAGTATCTGTGGTCTCTCGCAGCAGCCAGGCCCTCCTCCTGTCTTTCACCCTTATCCATGGTCATGGCAATTCCTTCAGTGTGCTAGTCTTTGTTTCTTCTTTGTCAGGCCCATCGGTTATGTACTGTATAGCTTCATCTAACAGCCAATAATTGTTCATCATGTCTAATGTCTTTATGTAATTGTCTTCGTATGGGAACATTGCCCTGGACATGCATCTTGGTGTCGCCGTTTTCCCCTGGAACCTTCCTCCAGTTGTCACCATCGAGAGATACATTAAACATTGTGCTCTTTCTGAGGGTATTTCAGACGCTATGAACGTTCTGGAGGTACTTGTGGCATAGGTGATTGATGAGCAGATGTAACTGCTCTCCCCGGTGGTTTCCTTACCTACTTTGGTCATGTTTGTACCACATGTTGTTAGACACTTGAGCAGTGTCCGTGAGATACAGGTCTACCCCTTTCATGTCTTTGTCAACACTGCGCTTACCTCTCCTGACCTTATCAGCCGTGTTCTCCTGTCCACCTGACATGGTCGTTCCACCTGCTTGGGTCGGGGGAATGTTAGTGGAGGGTAAGTGGTAGCACTAGTGACGCATGTAATTTTCCAAAATACAAGCACAATAACACTGCTAAGAATAAGTAAAACCAACAGAACCATTACTTTTTTTAATGTCATTAATTTTCACTTGCGCTGCGTGATCCTTGTAGCTTGAAGGTATAGTTGCCTGCCTGAAATGTGTGAAGAAATGCATTTTGTTAGTATTGTAAATGCTCTTGAGCCCTGCGGACCGGACCAAGTAATCACTGATGGCAAAGGCTAATTCTTCCCACACTTTTCTTATGGATGGGTCTCTGTGTGGCGAGGAAAGAGGGATTGCCATGCTCAAGCTGTGGGTATGTTTGGGTCAGATGCACTCTAAAGGCAAGATTGTATACTCTAGGGGATCGTGTATGGACAAATTGGTTTGAAAAAGTATCTAGGCGATGGGCAGAGGTCAACATGATCAATCAACAATTACATCGGCTTTCTCGTTGAGTGTGTGTGGAAGGGAAAATAACAAACAGTGTGCCCTCACTCTAAATCTATGAGAAGTCCTGTCCCTAACTCTGTTGCCCGCGAGCGCGTGACAATTCGATGTCCTCCTCCTGGTCATGTAAGTTCAGAACAAGCTTGTAGTTCTTCTAGATGCTAAACGTTGGCCCTGTCGATCAAATTGATCTTGTTGCCAGGTGAGGCTGCTGCTTTGTAGGGCTTGACGTCTGCCAGGTGGTTGCAGACCTGCTTCCACTGGAGTTCGACAGCACGGTCCGCCACCTTCTCAACAACGTGCAGACCCGTGATCTGTGGCGCATTCCAGCACCTGACAAAGTTCCTCAGGAGGACAATGTCACCCACACTCACAGGGCTTTAAAATCCTGAGTCTTGTGGTGCGCTGTCGCAGTTGCTGTCTTCTGGGCCTCCCTGGTCTCGTTTTTATCTGGCAAGAGATGAAAAGAAGCACTAGCAATCAAAGTAATCCATTCATACATTTCTTGTCCTAACACAACTGCACTATCACAATCCTTCAGTGCTCTTGTAGGAGGAGCCAGGGGAGATGCATGCGCCGTCCCCTCTCCACCTCATGGGGCGTTAAATGTGGTCGGACCCAGGCTTATTGCGCAATGCAAACAAGGCGAGTGGTAAGCAGTGAAGCCAATTCTTTTTTGTACTCTGCTGTGTTTTAGCTATGGACTCCGTCAGGAGTCCGTTCAGGCGTTCGCACATCCCATTATCTTGTGGTGGTATGCACAGGCAAACTTGTGTTGGATGCCCAACAACGCTGTGCTGTGCTGAAACATCCCATTGGCCAAGTGAGGGCCATTGTCAGACCTCAGGACCTCACACATGCCCCATCTTGGGAAAACTTCCCTGACTAGGAATTTAGCCGCTCTAAGAGCGTCTGAATGTGAACAAGGGCCTGCCTCAATGAACCTGGAGAATGGGTGTACAACCACTATCATCCAGCAGTATCCTTGACAAACCTTGATCATGTCTACATAATCCACATGTAAATGCTGGAATGGGTCTACTGGCCTAGATATGGCTCATCGCACAACTCTAAGGGTATGCCCTGCTGTGAATAGAGTGGATGGAACGGACACCTGTTTGCCATGATGTTTCCAAATATCTGTATCCCCTATATATGCTATGTATCTGTATCACGATATATATCTGTATCCCATATCCATCCTGTCACCTTACATATGTATGTCCCTATGTACGCCCCCACCACCGTGCTCGCGTGTCTGATCTCAGGCGTTTCTACTGATAACCACCATATCTCACCACTGCACTCACTCTCTTCTATACACCATCATTCAACTAGAACACAGCTATACCCCTGATCATTCGGCTTAGCTGTTCACATACAAACACGGCCCCCCGATCACCTCATCACCCTAATAAAACACAACTTGCCGAAGCACATCCCGGCTAGCATAGGCGTTCCTCAGGGCTAACGCAGCCAAAACCCAGTCTGGGTGTCCACCCACCAGACTGAACACATCCAACTGATTTCCTCAGCACACCTATCGCCAAGAAGCAGCTTTCATCTAACTACACCAGCTGCACACAAATCCGGTGCACCCACACACCATACGACACTCTCTCTCTCTACTGACTTGAACTGCGGTTCCTGAGGGCGTTCAACCTACCAGCGCTTTGAGGTCATACCAGTGATATAAGGCGCTATATAAATGCCAAGTAATATAACATGTAAACTGCTGGCAAGTCAAACAGTTGCTCACAAATTCAGCCACATGGTCTGCCAAATTAGGACAGAAACATGTTTTTCCAATGCATGCAGCAATGACCTCCTTCCCCGTGTGTGTTGGATCGTGCAATTGTGCTAGTGCAGTGTTCAGTAACGCTAGTGGCATGACCACATTTCCTGTTATTCTGCTGCCATAGGGCATCTGTTGCAGACATTGCTCAACCTCTTTTCGTCCACAACTGATTTTCTTCCTTGGGTGCGGATCCCTGCAGCTCCATAATTTGTGTTTCTAGCAATAAATTGTATCCTTCCTTTAGTACCATATTTATGGTGCACTCTCGTGCATTTGGGGCTCCTTTTAGTTCCCATAGCTCCCCAAAATATGCTGCACACTTTGCTTCAAAGACTGCTGCTTTGTTCCCCCTTCAGATGGGATCTTCCCCTTTAGTGTGTGCTTGGCAAACCTATTTCTATCCGTGCTGGATAAGTAATTACTTCGATCAGTCTGCCCAATAGAAGTGCATGCTGTTCAGGAGTCCCGTCCGCCCTCCTGAATCCTTTCCTGAGCCAGCGTGACAGTCCTGAGTGTACTGTGGACGTCACATAGGTGGGGTCAGAATACACAGACACTTCCTTGTCTCTGCTCTGTGCTAGTATTAGAGCCACTAGTTCTGCTGCTTGTGTGGAGTAATGGGATGGTAGTCGCGCACTGGCTGCTACTTCACTTGTCCCATCTTCCTTCAGTCTTACTACTGCAGTTCTTGTATGTCTGACCCCATCTGTCTGGTCAATTGTTGAAGACATGTCAATGTAGAGCATGTTTTCCCCCCTCAAGTGCATCCTGCTCTACTTTGAGTGTCACTGAACATCTCTGCTTGCTGTGCATAGTCTCCTAACTTTAGAATGTCTGCTAGGAATATTGCTGGGTTGACAATTCTGCATCTCGCCATCTTCAGCACTACATTCGATGGTATCACCTTGTACCCAGATGCTCTTTGTGTTGTCAGTTTGCTCTTTGGCTTCTGCAGTATCGCAAAGAGGGCATGCTCCACGCAGAGTGGTAGCGCACCCCATGGTTATTGCTGCTGACTTTTTCACTGCAAACGCGGCAGCTGCCAAAGCTTGTTACATGTAACTGCTGTGCCCTGTTACCCTAGGGTATGTTCGCACATTATAAATAATAAAACAGACAAACATATGCAGTGGTGTCATTCAGGGTGTGTAAATCGGTTGCCAGTTATGCCTGCTCATTCAAGCTGCCCCTTCCTTCTCCCCCTGTGTGCTTCCTAAACTCCCATGACACCCACTTGTCTGTCCCCGTTAACTAGGGTCAGACATGCTCCCCCCTCTCGTCCCCACTGTTTTCATTGTCTGGTCCTGTTCCCATGTTACTGCAAAAACCGTCTGCAAAGCTCAGTCTCCTCGATGTCAAGTCTGTTAGGTTTCGGGCTAAGGTCAATGTCCATTAAGTCTTATCTACTTCCTCCACCCCTGGCCCTTTGGCCTGAACTGTCTTTCTGTTATGCTCCTGCTCTGCGAGCTTGTACTATCTGGTTCTGTCCGTCTCTCCTCCTCCAGTCTGTCTTTTCCCCTACCTATTTCTCCTTGTGTTTTTACCGCCCTTATTGCTCGCTCATCAACCTCTCCTCATGCTCGTTCTCTTGGCAGTCTATCCAACTGTAACTTCCTCTGTTCCCTCTCAGGCCAACTTGAGTTTTTCCCGCTCTACTACTTCCCTTTGCCTCTCCATCCCTTCCACTTCCCTTGTCTTTCTAACCTGCTGCTCCTGCTCTGTTCCTTTCCTTGAGGTCCCTTTCGATCCTCTCCTCTCTCCCTTTCTGTGCGCTCCTTCTCCTCCACCTTCCTTCATTACCTATCCTTCCTCTCCAGTTTCTCTTCAATTTTCCCCATCTTCTCTTTCTAATCTCTCCTCCCGTTCTTTCTCCCTTCTGTCTGCCTCGTCCATTATCTCAGCCCAGTCTGATGCCTCGCTGCTTTCCTTCAGACCCTCCATTGCCTTAGTCACCCCTTCTGCCTCCCCATCATTTTTCCCCTCCAACTTCAGAAGTATCTGCCCTCCTATCCACTCGTTCGTGGCTATGCTCCCTACCCCCACCTGTCATGCCCTTCTGCGCTTCACCACTTGTCTCTTGCTCGCCAGCTTGCTGCCCAGTGCCTCGGCTTCTCCTTCATATATGGTGCTGGCTTGTATGTCGGATTTGAGTACCCCTCTGCTCCCCTTAATTCTTGTATGGGGTACATCCCTTGCTCATCCTCTGTGTCATCGGATGGCATACTCTGAGTGATGCGCCCCTGGCTCCTTCACCTCCTGCTGGCTCAGCATCCACTGATGCCTCGTGGCATCCTCCTCGCCCTCCTGAAACATCCGCGACAACTCGAATATGGCCATGGGTTTAGTTAACTTCTTCCCCCTCATAAGAGCCCTCTGTGTACCAGTAGTGATTGCTGCACCTCTTTGGAGAAACTTCACAAGGTGGCCATTGTTTAGTTAACTTTCCCTCTGTACTTTTTGGACCGTTCTAGGCTATATTTACAAATATTCTCCCTCTACGGCGGGAGTGTGTTACACACGTGCTGAAGAGGCGTGTCGCCTCCGCATTTCCCTTGGTACATCTTTCGTGCCTTTGCTTGACCTCAAGTCGAGGGTTTCGACAGTCCGCCGTTTAGGAAAAAAGGTACAATATAATGGCAATACTTTTCAGTTTCTACGAGCCTCTCTGGCTCCACAACTATCGGGTGTGCTCCGCGCACCGCCCCTCCTTCACAATCACTGCCTCGTCAGGCACACCCACATGCACCTTCCGCACACTGCCACTTGTTCACCTCACCTGTCAATCCCAAGTGTCCTATATGCAATCCCTATGGGTGACGTCACCAAACAAGGTAGTGCTAAGGAAAATCAAATGCTGTGCGCACATTGTACTATCCCGTTGCTCCCAAACCACACACACACTCCACAGCGGTCTTCCTGCCTCCAGGCAGAGTATACCAATGTTCTCTTGTGATCAACCTGTACCCGCTGCGTCGCCTAGCATGCCAAACGTCTCACTCCAGGAGACTTAATCAGTCGACTCACCTTCCGCAATCTAGGCCAGCTCCCTTGCTAACACTTAGGGGGAGACCGTCATCTAGGACTCGAGCTAAAACGCCCAACCCACAGGAAAGCTGCAATTTACATAACTACTGCCATCCGTGTCCTCAAGTCAGTAGTCTAGGTTAGACAGAACAGTTTACCTCTAAAACCGAATGTGCCCCAAACGTAGAAAACAGACATCTACCTCCGCTCCTGTCCCTGCTACTTTGACAGTGCTAAACAATACTTTGAGAATACTCAACGATACTGATCAATACTCCACAGTGCTGTATACCCTCCATCACACGCACAGTTGTTGTTAGGCTGGGTCAATACTTTTACTCTGTGGTCTGCTGGCACTGCTCTGCTGTCGACTCCTCCAGAAGGTGTTCACTTTGCCGTCCTGGTCTGCCTGGACTCCTCGCTGACTTCGGGCAGGATGATTTCCAACTGGCTCCTGATGGCCTTTCCACGGGAACGCGTTTCCTTTCTTATCGAAATATGCGAGGGTCCTGCAGCCTCTCAAGTTCTGCGGCGGAGAAGGCGACCTGGTGCAGCCAACCATCCACTCTGCTACCAACCTGTTGGAAACTCCCAGGTATGCCATAGGGATACTGGAATTTTTCAGACTCTGAGGACCCAACTCCCTCCCCCAGGATACACAGAGGACTCGGTCAACGGCAAGTTCAAGCTACGGTTTATTACAAACGAAACCAACAGGGATCAGCACAGGAACAAAGTATATTCATGCACATCTCGCAGGCTGGTTTTACTCCCAAATGGTGTCAGCACTTTGTCACAACCTGGGCCCTTCTCCAGAAAACCTATTGTGCTAGGTGATTGGGTACTGAGCATTCTATACTGAGCATTCTATAACCTATACAAGACACTATAGATGTTATTCTACTAGCCCTCGCATGTCAAGTGACTGGCCTGTGCCCTCCCCAATTCACTAACTATAATATTGTTTCAGTGTTGTGGACTAACCAATGGTTATTGCCTGTTGCTACCCACCCCCAGGGTACTAAACTGTGATTGGCTAGAGCTGACGTCCCCAGGCCTGGGACCCGAAACGGTTCTCCGCTCACGGTTTACCTTTTTAAGGTGATGGGAACGATTGTGTCTGTATTGTAACTTATTTGCACCACCTTTGCCGAATGAGAATGCTCTCCTGTCTGGCACAACACTTGTTGCATACTTGTTGCAGTTTGTGTCTGGCTGCCTGGGACCGGCTCTCCTTTCCCACCACGATCACTGTCCATTGTCTGCTTCGGCTGTGTCACATGTTCACAGACCATGAGTTTGAGCTCTGCAGCTCTGAATTGTGAGGATTTATTCATATTTTCTGCAGCTTGTCCCTTGGAATGACGTCTGTATCTCTTGGCCTTTGCTGCGAGTCCTGTCTCACATGCCTTGCTCTCTGTCCAGCCTGAATCAGCTCAGCTCGTTTCATGCTCTGAGACCTGAGGCCTGCTGTAGTTTTCCAGAACCTTATAATGCAGTTTCTACAGTGTCCATGATATACCACATTTTCCATAGGTTAGTCACATTTGGCTCTGTCAGGTTCCATAGGTGCTCCTGCAGTTCCATAGGGTTATTCGCGTATAAGTTCTGATGCTTGTTAATCTGCTTAGAATCGCATCCTGTGCATATATTCCGATATCTAGTGGCAATCGCAGAGTATTGCATCGTTCTTTCAAAGATCGAAAAAGGATGTCGACATGGCCGTGATTGTAACACTATCCCTAACGTGACGTGTAGTGTACCCAAAATCCCTCATGTGTCGAGGTCCCTCAGATTGTTTTTTTCCACCCCAACTAGTTTGTCGCCTTGTGCAGAGTTTACAAGAGTTGATGTTGCTAGTTAATTACTTCTTTGTCCTATGACCAATGATCGTCTAGTCTGCGCTACTTCTTTTCTTCAACTACTTTGTGGACTCCTACACAGAAACATCCACCGTTGCTCGGCGACTGGTACATTGATCGACGTCTGTCGACCGCGTGGCCTCGCCCCTCCGGCCAGGCCCTTAAATTAGGGAGAGTGGGGACCTGGGTTGATTCTTTATGAGAAAACCGTTCCTTTCCCTTCTCCTCTTTGGTCTGGGTGCCTTCTACCTCTGCTATGGAGAGGATGCCATTTAAATTTTGTCCGTCGTGCAACGGAGAATACCCCTGCAAGGACACCCATCGCAAATACAATAGGCATTTACCTCCTGACCACGACGAGCGTTTGTGTAAGTCTTGCTAACTCTTTCTTCCCAAGAGGTTCAAGGACAGGTGGGCCGAGTTGTTCCCCCCCGTTGACGCCGTCGCTTCGGATGATGACTCCAGCGGCAGCCATGGCTCTGACCTGGAAGCCATAGATCTTTTGGCGGAACTCTCCAGTTCTCAGATGCCTGTCCCTGCCCCTGACAGACCGCCCACCGGTTCTGTTATGGGGAGTTCACACCCCGGCGACGAGGGCACACACGCACCACCTAAGGCAAAACACACAACACCTAAGGGTTCCTCGACCGACCCGTCGAAGAAGTGCAAAATGGCAACAGGCCCTCTGAAAACTTCGACGGGGTCCGCCGAACATCATGCTCCAGCGCCCTACCCGCAACAGTCTTCTCGGCATGCCACTGGGCTTTCTTCCCATAAGGGCGTTCCCACAAAAAAGTGCAGACACGTCGTCCAAAGGCGTGTCCGCACCTAAGGCTTCCGCGGAGTCGGCAACTATGACGATGCCTACAGGCACGTCGAAACCCAGCATTCAGCCGACGAAACTACGCGAGCGTCTCGCGACTACGATTTTGGCAGCGGAAGATCACAGGTCTCCCCATCCCCCTCTCATCGAGAGGAGTACTCTGAATCCCCCCAGCACCTCTCAAGGGCTTTATCAGTCAAATCTTTCCTCTGAACAGCCTTTTCCTCCTCCAGACCCCTCTGCTTCATCCCTGTGGTCTAGGCAAAGGTTTGAGAATTATATGGATAAGTTGTCCCAATTCATAGACTTCTCAGAGAAATACATTACTCCCAAGAGACCTAGGGAGGAATCCTCCTGCCCCATGCCACCAAAGCTGCAGAAGCTTCCAATTCAGTTACAAATCCATCAAGAGGAGGTATTTGAGTATTCAGAACAAGACACATATGAGGACAATCCTTTTGATCGGGACATAGTTGACCAGGATCCACACTGGGAGCAAGAGCAGCCAACAGATAGGGACCTTGGCTCTCGCTTGCTCATACCTTAGACCCAGACAATATTTGTCTGGACCCGCCTTCTTCACCTCAACAGAGGTGGTCATTGTCAATAGATGACCAGATGGTATTTAATACCATCTTAAAGAGAGCTGCAGATCACCTTCACATCGCTACACAGGAGGCTGTCCAGGACTCTGACTTCGTTGAGGACATTCTCCAAGAAAAACCTCCAACTGGGGCGCTGTTGAGCAGCCGACAAAATGGCTGCCTAGCCTTTCAGCTCCGTGTGCTGCCGCTTTGCATCTGCTTCCATCTGCGGTTTGCTACTCTACCCCGTCTCCAGATTTGGCTCCCACATAGCTGACACTTGGGGCCACCCGCCTGTGAAATCTGGCCCCGAATCGGACCCTCTGACCCCGTGTTCGCGTTGAGCCGAGCTGGGCCCGCGCGCTGCCGGTTGACGCCACGGACGGCGCCGCGGACCCCCGCCCGTCGCCGCTGGCGGCCCGGCGGGTCGCCTCCCTGTCTGGCTTTCCATCTGGACCACCGCGCCCGCCTGCCTTGTGACTGGGGCCGAGGTCGGGGCGCGAGGGCCACCTGCGCTGCCTACGCAGATACGCGTGGGCTGATCCGGCGTGACGCCACTGAAGACTCCGCTGAAGACGCCCTTGGCCTGATCCGGCTAACAGTGGCGAACTGAGACTGAGGTGAGGAGTTGGTGGGCCCTATGTGTGCGGCATCTTTCTACAAACCCCCTGGGACAATCTGTCTGCCGCCCTAAGAACCGCGCAGTGTTCAGTTAGGATGAACTTCTTGCCCACTACCTCCGGCACTCGGTTCTAGGGCCCAGGAACATTTGCTATCCTTGTCTGCCGGTGCCGTGGCCCGCCGCTACCCCACCAACAAGCGAGTGGCCCTCTCCGCCCTGTCAGTGCATTGCCTCGCTTCAGGGTACAAGATACCCACACGAGACTGACCCCCTGGAACACGCCGTGCTGCTCGCCACGATGTCCAACAGGTCCAGGAACACTGGTAAATCAGGGGCCCTGGACAAGTTTGCTAAGGCCACCCCGAGACCCGATTCGGCCCATACATCATGCGACCAGATCGAAGTACCGCTCACTGCAGAGGCCCCCCCCTCGGACCTGACGGTCGTTATGGAATCCATGGCCAGAAACTTCACAGCTTTTCATGAGAAGCTAGATGACATTAATGCAAATGTGGCATCTCGAAGAACCAAACTGGACCAACAGGGGTCGAGAATCACCGAAACCGAAAACAGGATCAGCTCCAACGAGGACAATATAACCACACTGCAAAGCACAGAATCCACCCTTGTCACGGACATGAAACTTGTGCGAGCCAAATGCGATGACCTCGAATCTAGATCACGGAGGAATAACATACGCATTATTGGAGTCCCGGAAAATGCGCTGAAGGGTCGACTCGAATCCGCGGTCGAGAACCTCCTGAAAGACCTGCTGGGCAATCCGGAATTATCCCCCTTCTTCACCATCGAAAGGGCCCATAGGGCGCTAGCCCCACGTCCCAAACCAGGAGACTTCCCGAGGCCCATCATTGCAAAAATTCTGAGTTTTAGAGATCGGGATCAAATCTTCCGCCTCGCGCGGGATAAGGGTGAACTCAGATTGGACTCGCAGGTGATCCGAATCTTCCCTGACTTCTCGATCGCAGTACAACAGGAGCGTCACCAATTTCTTGGGGTCAAGAACCTGCTCAGGGAGAGAAGCATTCCATACGCCATCCTATTCCCGGCCCGTCTAAAGTTCACATTTAACAACAAACTTTACTTCTTTACGGTGCCCTCAGAAGCGGTGAAATTCATAGAGGCACACATTCCCCCTCATCCGCTTGCCGAAGATGGTATGGAAAATGACTGAACTTAATCCGGAACTTGCTCTCCTTGATCGCCGCCTACTCGAGCGGTCTGAAGGCTTCATCATCCATGGACCGCCCCTATAACTACCCTGCTGTTATATTCCTACTTTTCATGCCCTCCGGTTCCTAAACTCTCAGATACGCACTGCCTATCTTGCATGTTGTTGGACTACTCATCGTGATCATGCTGATTTCCTGTTTTCATCGAATGCAATGTTTCCCTATTTCACACCCAGGCCGACACGGCCACAGGTAGTGGCTGTGACATGCATTACTAAACCGCAAACACTGTTTAATTTCTCACGGATGCCTTAGTGTCCCAAGCGTGATAGCACACGGCAATAGCGCACCCCACTGCGATTGCAATGCTTCTTATATCTTTGTTTTTGGTTCGCCCCTGTTGGGCCCTTGCACAGGTTGGATCATGTTGGGGTCGGTCCGACTGTGCACTGTTGGGGATGGGTGGGATGTACACTGCTGATCATGGGTTGGTGGTGAGGGTGGGGGGGGGAAACCGGGTGTTATCTACAAAAGGCATACGAGGTTGCATGGGGCGAGCACTAATGGGCCGCGATCGCGAGTTTTGCCTCAAGCCTTGGGGCGCACACTATTGTTGGATCCGAGACGTTCATTGAGAACACGTGTTACACATTGAGATGGCACAGTTATGGCAACCGTCATAATGTCATGGAATGTCCGTGGGGTAAGCAATCATACTAAGGCGCATAAAATCATGGCCTATGCCAACAGACATAACTGCAAGATACTGCTCCTGCAGGAGACACACTCCAATGGCCACATTCCCAGAACAATGGCCCCGGCATGGGGACCTACTAGATTTTTTACCTCCTACTCCACCTCCTACTCCACCCAATCCAGGGGGGTTCTGACCATGATCCATAAATCCATCAAGTTTACACTGCATAAAAATTACACTGACCCGATGGACGCTATGTAATACTACACTGCACCTTGGCCAACAAAGAATATCTACTCGTCAATACCTATTTCCCCAATGTGGATTCTCCTGATTTTTTTGATAAAATCACCACTATACTGCTGGGATATGTGGGAACACTGATCATTTGGGGGGGAGATTTAAATCTTATCCTTGATACGGCCCTAGATAGAACTGGAACTAACCCCCGTCCTTTGTCCAGCGCTGCACGCAGACTGCACTCTCACATTAAGACCCTCGACATTTGCGATGCCTGGAGGACGCTGCACCCTCATCTTAGAGATTACACTTACTATTCATCAGTGCACGAGAGCTCTTCTAGGATAGACCTGTTTCTTGTCTCAAAAGGTGTCATGGGAGGGGTGTTGGGATCCCAGATCCTACCCCGCACGCTTTCTGATCATGCTCCGATCACACTCACAGCCAGACTGGGAATACCCGTTCCGACGTTCAGCACCTGGCGTTTCAAATCCGACGCCCTGCGGGATGTGGTATTTAAGGCTGAAATACTTGATGATATTCTGTCTTTCTTCGAACAAAATACTCTCCGGGACACCTCTGCTGCTGTGAGATGGGACGCCTTTAAGGTGTACATCAGGGGAATGTCCATCTCCCGGGAAGCTGGGGTGCTGAAATCAATCAGAACGGCACTGAGCCGGTCAGAAAGCAAACTGAAACAATTGGAACCGCAAGGCGCCTCTGGTGCCGACCCTGCCACTCTTGCCCAGATCTCCGATGAACTCCAAGCATTCAACAAACTCGCCGTCAGCGAGATACAATTCCTTGGCCGCCCTCAAGCGGCCAGGAAATATGGTGAGGGAGAGAGGCCCGGGAGAACGTTAGCGACACTAATCAAATGGGAATCTGGCCGAACGCAAATCACCTCTCTTAAAGATGAACAGGGCAATGTTCAGTGGGCTGACCAACAAATCCTAAACACATTCACCGAGTTCTACAGGTCTCTCTACTCTCAGCCTACTGAGCATACTGAACAACATATGCGGGAACTCCTCGACATGATCCCCACCACAGAGATCTCCTCCACCACCCGAGACGGACTAGACTCTCCAATCACACTTGACGAGATAGTGACAGCCATCTCTGACCTACCCAAAGGCAAAGCCCCGGGGCCCGACGGCCTGACCGCCGATTTCTATCAAGAACACGTCGCCATACTCGCCCCCAAGCTACTCGAGGTCTGGGATGAATCGCTCCGAGTCTCTATTCTTCCCCTCTCTATGCGCGAGGCAGTCATTACGGTGCTGCTCAAGCCTGACAAACCGGACGATGAATGTGGGTCTTATAGACCCCTCTCCCTAATGAACCTTGACACAAAGATCTTTGCAAAAATTATAGCGAACCGATTTCTGCCCATTATGACATATTTGGTCCATGAGGACCAGGCTGGCTTTGTACCTGGTAGGTCCACCTCCCACAACATCAGAAGACTGTTTAACGTAATGTCCCGCATTGATCAAGATGCACAAGCGGTGGCGGTCACACTGGACGCCCAAAAGGCCTTCGATATGGTCTCCTGGAGATACACTTGGCTGGTTCTTGAGACTATGGGCATTGGCCCAAACATGATTAGGTTCATAAAATTGCTATACACTTCTCCTGTGGCACGGGTTAGGACCAATACACTAACATCTGATCTTTTCACACTGTTCAGAGGTACCCGTCAGGGATGCCTCTTCTCTCCAATACTGTTCGCTTTAGCAATTGAACCAATGGCAGACTATGTCCGTGCTCACCACGCCCGCAAGGGAATAAGACTGAAAGACAGCCCCGAAATGATATCCCTATATGCGGACGATGTTCTGTTATACATCAGAGACCCTGCAACACACCTCGACTCAATACTGAGAGACATTACCCGCATAGGCACTCACTCTGGCTTCACTATCAATTATTCCAAATCAGAGATCTTCCCGCTCACTAAATCCACCCAGCAACCTGCCTCTGAATACCCCCTCCGTTGGTCACCGAATGGTGTTAGATATCTGGGCGTACACATATCCTTAGCCAAATCCACCCTTCTCGCTAACAATTACTCTGCGGTAACACGCATAGTCGAAACTAAAGTCCTCAGGTGGCGTACCCTCCCGCTATCCATCGCTGGACGGCTCTCCCTCATTAAGATGATCCTGCTCCCCAAACTCCTCTACACATTTAGCAACGTCCCCGTGTGGCCTGGGAATAACTATTTTGCCAGGCTGCACACACTATTTGCACAGTTCCTCTGGCACGCGGGCGCAGTACGCAAAAAGTGGATGGACATGACACTTCCATACAAACTAGGGGGACTCACGGCCCCGGATCTATCACTTTACTGGCACGCAGCTCAGGCCCAACATGCCACTCACTGGTATCCTGGTACGCTAACGCGTCCCCATGTCAAACTGGAGAGGCTGGCGACTACTGGCACCGATCTAATGTCCGCGATACTGCACCACCAATACATACCCGACTCTCCTATTGACCCTCTCTACACGACTCTCTTAGCCTGGACTCGCCTGCTTTCCCAGACGCCTGAAGCCTCCCCGTACTACAAGTGGCTTCCCGTGTGGGCCTTTCCTGGCCTGGAACCCACTCACGATGTAGCGCTGGCCCGACACTGGGGGGAGCTGGGATACCACGCACTGACTGACTTCTACCCCGAAGGCAGGTTTATTGACCCCCGATCTTGGAAACCGGGACACACCGGGACCGCTTTGGAAACCCTCCAATATTATAGATTGCGGGCCGCGTTTCGCTCCAGATGGCCCACATTCCCGGACGAGCCCCCAGACAACCCGGCCATCGCATACATTGCCAACTCAGGGGGCGCCCGTGGAGTGGTCTCCTCACTCTACAAGATATTTCAGGCTGCTTCCCCTACTCCCACTCTCAAGGCACGAGACGAATGGGCCGGCGACCTGGGCCTGGAAATATCAGATGGGGCCTGGGAGAGTATGTGCCTGCACACCCAACGAGTCTCTCTCAACTTCCGTTTTCGCGCCATGCAATACAAACTTCTAAATAGACTTTATTACACTCCGCATAGAACCTCTAGGTTCACTCACACTGCGGCGCACCCCTGCCCCCGCTGCGGGGCGACGGGGGCCGATCACCTACACATGTTCTGGTCCTGTAACAAACTGCTTGGTTTTTGGGAGGGTATCCTAGAAACACTCTCTGCTATCATTGGAGCGGTTATTGATCTGGATCCTCTGGCCGTCCTGTTTGGCGCCTGGACGACCGATGACACTAGATGTTCAGCTAGATTTCTTAATATTGCTTGTATGGTTGCCAAGAAATGCGTTCTTCAGAATTGGAAAAATCCCTTCCCTCCGGCCCACCGGAAGTGGCTCCATATGCTTACCTGGTCACGCAACTGTGAGGAGGAATTCATATCCATGCTCCCTGCTACATCTCGCCCCCGAAACATTTGGACGGAATTCAACTCATACCGTAACAGTAGAAGTGCGAGCGCCTCTAGCTCTGGCTTGTCCCCCACCCCCTCTGTAACCACCCCTACTATGTGAACTCGTACTTGTATATATCTCTTGTGACCATTGCCTGATATTGCTGTGACTAATGTACTATGCTGAATGTATTGTATTGTTACATCTTCAACGTGTGCCCGAACTGGTGGCCTCGCTGCCTGCACCATGTAACCTTGTGCCGCCAAAAATAAAAGTTTAAAAAAAAAAAAAGAAAAACCTCCAACTAGTCTGGCTATTCCTCTGCTCAACTCTATAAAGAAACGCTTTGCTCTCTCTTTATTGTCACCTTCCCTTTCAAGGGCGGTCAACCCTTGCATCGAGGAAGTTGTTTCACCCCTCTTCATCTGACTCGATGTATATTTGAGGGCCATGCCACACCGGACTCTGGTTGTTACAACCACCAGGGAAGGGGCAGGGGTGCCACCGTCTATGGCAGAGGCACCCCTGGATAAAGACTGCAAAAAACTCTATGCTCTTGGCAAACATATTACCTCATCTGCTGCCTACTTAACCTGGACCCTTCTCACTAGTTACAGAAACGTACAATGGGGCCTGCTCCAAGATGACCTGTAAGAAGTTCCTGAACCCACACAGTCACACCTGCTGGTGGTCGTCACTAAGGGTAGACGGTTGACCCATAATATTTTAAAAAACACACTAGACACTGCTGAAACTGCGTGACGCACTCTTGCACAAGGGACTCTCCTCAAGAGACACGCCTGGCTGATAAATAAACCCGTAGAGGAGTCAAATTTATTTGGTAAGGCTGTTGGTGTCGACTTGGATACGGCTAAGAAAGAACATGAGACGCTGAAATCGCTCAACCAGATTACAGCGAAGCCTTTCCAACAGCAGGGAGGTTGAATTTTCATCGTACCTTTCCAGGTCAGTCCTTCTCCCGATCTCCCCATGGCCCATATGGCGCTGGAGGCACCCCATGGTCCTCCGGACAAGGTTCATCTGGCAACAGCCAGTATCAGCAAAGAGGGCAGGGCAGGGCCAGGGTAGAGGCAGGAACTCTACTCCAAGATGCTCCCCTGGCCTCTACATCCAAGTGACTCGCCAGTCCGGGGTCCCCTTCCATGCCTCCCTGGTCGGAGGACTTCTGTCATCATCGATTCACGCATGGGAATCACATCAGATCAGTGGGTGCTCAAGACTGTCGCCCACGTTATTTGGATCGAGTTCCACCGGCCACCTCAATATCACCCACCGAAGAGCAGACTACTATCGCCAGCACACCTGCAAATCCTGCTGGAAGAGGTGCAGATCCTTCTGAAAAAGAGCCACGTAGGAGTCGTCCCCATCCACCAGGTAAACAAGGGTATTTATTCAGTGTACTTCTTTGTACCCAAAAGATCTCACCATGCGCCCTGTGTTAGCTCTGCGCCCAGCATACAAATATGTCAAACCCCAAAAATTTCGAATGACAACATTGACAGAAGTAATCCCACTGCTTATGCATGGGGATGGCCACATTGGATATGAAAGATGCATACTTTCATATTTCAATGTTGCTAGCGCACAGAAAGTACACGAGGTTCATGATGGAGGACACACACTATCAGTTCAAGGTTCTTCCCTTCGACATCGCCTCAGCTCCACGGGTGTTTACGACAGTACTGGCGGTAGTAGCTGCTCACCTGCGCAGGCAGTCCATCCCAGTCTACCCTTATCTCGATGACTGGCTAATAACAGGGGATTTGTATGGTACATGCCTAACAAATACCCATAAAACGATAGATCTCCTCTTCAACCTGGGATTCTCCTTCAACGAGAAAGTCCAGTCTAGATCCCAGCCAAGTCAGTTTCTGGGGGCTCTAATTCGGACCTAAAACGGCCTAGTCTTCCCCTCCAATGAAAGGGTTCAAGACATGCTTTTCCAGATCCCTCACTATGTAGCCGGTCATGAGGTGACCGTACGCCAAGCCATGCGACTCTTAGGGATGATAGCCTCCTGCATCTGCCTAGTTCCACACGCATGTCTGTGCCCTATTGTTACTGACCGATCCGGCGAGCAGATGGGGGAAGTGATGAATTCCACGTACTCCGACTTGATAGAAGTACCTGGGTTCATCCTGAACCCAGGCCTCCTCGCTTGAGGGAGCTCTTTTCTATCATATGCCCCTTTTCTGTGAGAATAAAACAGACAAAAAGGGGCTGGTCAAATAAAAGAGCGGGGAGAACACACCGCCACAGGACCAGGCTGAAAGAGAAACAAACAAAAATTGATATCGTATAACATCCGTTCCTCCCTATGCTCATTCGGGAATTTATAACAACCTTTTTTTACCCTCTCTGGAGTATTCAGGGTTAATCTGAATTGCCAGCACAATCAGCACTGTGTTCCTAAAGAAAGAAAGGTATGTGTCACCAGGGTTTCTATACAAACAACAACTCCAACATGCAGTACGGAACTGTAGGAAGGAATAAGAAAAACCCCTGCCGTTTCCCACTAAAGAGCGTGGACAAAGGCTGGATGATCGAGGATGAAGAAAGAAAATGAAAAGGAAAACATGTTGAGGAGGAGCTAGCACTTGGCTGGCGCCTTCCTGCACCCCACAAGCGCTTTACAATTAGGGAAGACTTCTCAAAGCACTAAAGCACTGAAACAGCTTTTTTCATGCAAAAATAATCACACACATGCGTGGTGAGGCACTAAATTAAGATGGTTAGTATTTAAATATAAGGTGAAAATAACCATTAGTTGAATACACTTGTAAATGTTATTCTATGTAGTTTTAAAATCTCAAAGCACGGTGAATGCAGCCTGTAATAAAAATTGACTACAAGCATTGCCTGGTGTTGGCTAGCTCTGGCAAACTAAAAACTCAATGCACGACATACAGAGTGCGATGGAAAACAAGGGCTTTAATTACAATTACTGGATCAGATAGAATTTGAGTATATTGAGTGAAGTGTGGAGAGTATGGCGGGAAGATATGTTTATAATATAGAAAATGATGAGAAGCAGGAGCTACAATGTATTCTTGCCTAGGCCGCAGTATGCTAAATCGTATTGTCCTAAATGAAACTCGGCCATGCAAGAAGGAAGACTGCAGCGTCCCTTGTAAGGAAGGACAGTTTTGGATGAGCTGTGACAGTATCCAGTGACCAAGGCAAACAGTATATAAGGTGCCTGCTTAGCACCAGTCTGGAGGAGCCGGCCACGGAAGGATAGAATGTACCAGGCTGTTCCAGCCACGTGATAAAGGTTACGTGGCAGTGTCATGGCAACGGCCCTCTTGGAATAGTGCGTCGCCGTAGCTCATCTCCATGGTAACCTCCAACGCCTAAGGAATGGGGCAGCGAAGTGTCGTGTTTTGTATAGAATGGATGACAGCAGACGAGATCTTGGAGCCTTCATACAGGCATGAGTGTCCTCCTTCACATCCGTAACACCTATGCAAGAGTGGCTCTCAAGCCAATGGTGTCAGGCCAGCGGACAATGGGATGATCTAGTGGTTGTCTCAGCCCTTGTTCAGTCTCTGCAGTGGTGTTCAAGGGAAAACCTCCTGCAAGGGAAAAACTTCACCACCCCCACCGTAGAAGCTACTCTCACCACAGACGCATCTCTGACAGGGTGGGCTCTCGCCTCCATCAGACGGCGCACAGCATGTGGTTCCCAGCGGTAGCATCAAAACACATAAACCTATTGGAACTGCTAGCAGTTTTCAAGGCCCGGAAAGCATTCAAACCTCACCTACATGGGAAGACGGTTCTTGTCCTCACAGACAGTACTACGCCATGTATTACTTAAACAAGGGGGCACTCACTCTCCAGGGCTGTCCAAACGATCACGCAAAATTTGGAAATGGGCTCTCAAACACAATATGCACCTCCTGTCACAACATGTTCCAGGGGAACTCAATTTTTTGGGGGACGTACTCTGAGACTTCCCACTACCCGTAGAGTACGAGTGGCGATTGCATGAGGATATTGTTCTCAAAGTCTTTGCAGACTGAGGCTTCAAGGGGAATGTTCTCTGGATAACATGGTCAGGGAAATTTGTCTATGCTTCCGCTCCCGCATCAGCCCCCTATCCCGATTCCCCCTGGTCAACAGGATAGTGCACAAGTCAGGATGACTCTGGTGGCCCCTATGTGGGTCCGCCAACTATGGTTCTCACATCTAATAGCAATGTCGGTCTCCCCTCCCAGGAAGCTGCCATGCCCTTACAACATGCTCTCGCAAGACAAGGGGGAGACGCTACATCCATGCCCTCAAACACTTAACTTGGCAGCCTGGCCCCTGAGGTCATAGAGTTCGGGCACCTCCAACTCACTCAAAGATGTATGGACATATTCAGGAAAGCACGGAAACCTAGCACCAGGCATTGCTACTCCAGCAAGTAGATACGCTTTGTCATCTGGTGTAATGGCAAAAGCATCAATCCTATTGAATGCACACCAACAAGTATTGTCATGTACCAAACTCGCTTGCTAGATTCACGCCTGATTTTCAAATCCCTAAATGTCCACTTAGCTGCGCTTTCAGCATACACCAGGTCCCAGAAAAAGGTTTTGTGGTGGAAAATCCTTATTTCCAACCCAGCTCCCGGGTTGGACCTGAATGCTGTACTTACTAGACTAATGGGGCCTCCTTTTGAACCAATGCACAAGGCTAGCACTCATTACAAGACCGCCTTCTTGGTGGCGATCACATCAATAAGGAGAGTTGGTGAACTGCAAGCCCTTTCAGTTCAATACCCATTTGTCACGATTCACAAGGATAAGGTGGTCCTGTGCGCTCACCCACGATTTGCACCTACATTTATTTAAAAGTTCTATGTGAACCAGTCCGTAGAACTACCCACCTTTTTCCAGAACCCCACTAACGTGGCAGAAAGAAACCTCCACACACTAAATGTGAGGAGAGCAGTGATCGATTAATTTGGAAAAGACCAAGCCACTAAAAGACAAACCAGTTTTTCGTTTCAGGAGCAGCTGGTAGAGAATAAGACCCTGTCTCTAAATCAGCTATTTTAAAGTGGATCGTAAACTGCATCACACCGTGCTACACTCTTGCCAAGAGAGATCTGCCCTTCACGCCTAGAGCACACACTACTCTGGGCACAGGGGCTACCATAGCATTCATTGCAAATGTTCCTCTTGAGTCCATTTAAAAACCAGCAACCTGGAGTTCTGTAAACACCTTTACACAACACTACTCCCTAGATACACATTCTAGGTCTGATTCTCAGGTGGGACAAGCATTGCTAAGACATCTCTTTGCTACTGTTCCTTCTCACATCCTACCACCATCTTGGGCTATTGCTTGCTAGTCTATGCACAGCATGTTAAACGTCCGACAGAATCTCACCAACTGGTTCAAAGAGAATGACCAATAATTGCCTATACTCCTCGCTACTGCACTATGAATATTTTCCAGTCTGTTTTTTTTTCTGTAAGTTGCTCACGTTGGCCTCTTGACCTAGATTCCCCCCTGTTTCGCCTCCTGCTGTCCCTGTGTAAAACTCCTGTATTTATGTCATACATGTTACACCCTCTATTATTGTTTTATTTTTACTTACCTGACTTGTACTTTCTGATGTGAACTAAGCTGTAAGATGTCTTATCCAATGCGCCCTGATACCCTTGGGTCTGGTGTGCAATACAAATAACCAAACAAACATGGGATTCTAAGCGGATTAACAAGCATCAGATGATATGCATCACTCACCGTAATAGCATTTCTGATGATTGTATCTGCTTAGATTCACATGCGCCCACCCTTCCTCCTCTCAGTGAGTAGAAGGAACATGGACATCTTACGCCTTCTCTTCTGTACTAGAAGACTCCCTCATGGCAGAAAAAACACATTCGAACGGACCTCGACGTGTGAGGGATTTTGGGTACACTACACGTCAAGTTTGGGATAGTGTTACAGTCACGCCTATGTCGACATGCCCTTTTGATCTTCGAAAGAAAGATGCAATACTCTGCGATTACCACTAGATGTTGGACTATATGTGCAGCATGTGAATCTAAGCAGATACAATCCTCAGAAATGATATTATGGTGAGTAATGCATGTCATCTGCAGGCTTTGCTAAGGATGCCTTGCGATTTCTGCGTTGCTGCATTTGGTTAATGGGAAAAATAATTTAAGCAAGGACAGTATGTATCTGTCCCCTAACTATAGCACTGTATGCTTGTGTACATGTATTCAAGTGGGTTGTTGTGTCCCGAAGTGCTGATGACATGTGTGCTTCATTTCTAATGCTGCTATGTCGTGGTGTCGCTAACGACGTCAGCAACATGGCTTCTTGATGCCACACATGGATAGATTTGTACTGTTCCTGGTCTGTATGGCTGGCTGAGGGGATACCTCTCAACAGACTTTTCAATCATTGGCACGTTAGATATTTGTCCGAAGTAGAATGGACGATTGTGGTGTTTCCTTGCCTTTTGTCTTGTCATGAATTTAGTTGGGGGAGGGGGTTGGCAGGATCCCGACTGTCTCTTCAAATATCATACATTACCATCAAATTTGAAATTGTAATTTATATGTATAGGTACATCCATAATTAATTGAAACACACGCATACAATGTAATTCCCAGTGTTGGTTACAAGGAACATGGAGAAAAGTATGCAGTAAGGCTCATGTTACTTTCCTATATTTTCATTTTATAGCATAGCAATACTGGGCATCAAATAAGCCCAGGTTGGTACTAAGTTGTCATATTGCATTGAATCTGCACTGGGCCACTCTCACTGTTCTCGGTCCCTGGCCCAGCCACTTGCCCCCTGCTCTGCCTCCTTGGCAACCCCTGCACTGCGAGACTGTCTCTGTATCCCTACAGCCCCCCTCCCAGCACTTTTCTGCACTTACCTTGCACTTGCCACCAGCTGGCCCTTATTATTTATATTGTTATTCTACTACCCCTGTACTGCACTTTCCCCTCTCCCTTTCCCCTTGCACTTTCCCTTCCCCTCTTCCCATGCACTTGCGCGATCTGACTGACACCTGGCCTAGTAAGATCGCTGTCTGTCTTCCCTTTGTCCCCCCCTCCCTGCCTCGTCGTGCCTTGAAACACTTGTGTAAAGGCGCGTCATAAATGCCATATCATATCATATTAAACTGTGTGTTACCATCACCGTGGCCATGTGTCCACCACCAAGACAAAGATACCATCACTGATTACAAAAAATATATAATGGAAGGGGAGGGGGAGTGCAATGGGGAGTTACTTTTCTTATCCCCCGAAGTGCCATATTAAAACAACATTGGTCGGTTGGAAGAGTTTTTTTTATTCTTACTAATCACATTACCTTGTGAGCTTATGTTGCATGAATTGAATTAGTGCTAAAAAATTCACCACAGGTATAATTACTGTTCAGAAGTTCAAGGTTTAGGAAGTTTTAATCGATTCCTTTTTATCCTATTAGTTCTTCAGAGTCATAATTGGAATTGCATCCTGCAAAAATATTTTTTCATTAAGTATCTTTCCCATAATCTGTTCTGTTCTACTTAATGTGAGATAGTTGTGCTCTTGTCTATTCTTATTGCTGGATTATTCCACTTTGTTATATACAGTTTACGTTGATACAAATCACCTAAGGAAAAGTATTTGGAAACATTTAAAATCCATCTTTTTGTAAGTGTATATGCACGATCACCAATTGTTATTGCAATTAATCTAGATCACTCTCCTTATTTATGTCCCTATATCTAGACCGCATCACCACCAACCCCTATCCTGATAAAAAGAATTCTTGCATCCTAAGAGGAAACTGTCCTTAAATTCTGGACTAATCGATTTTTCCTTTTTTGTTCAAAAGCAAATGTAAATCTGAAAAAAATGACCAATAATGGGGTAAGTGCTTGTTTGAATCCTCCAGCCCCCACTGAAGAGCTGTTCACACCTAATTCTTAATAAGAGAAGGGGTCTTGCCAAGTACATACTTTAAAGAGTTTATCCAATATCTCTAGTCTTACCTTGCGGCAATCCACCGCACAAAAGAGCTGCCATTTTGGATTCCGCATATTTGTATATTACCAATAATGTCATAACGCACATGATGTTGCAACGTCAGTGAAGTTTGACTTGTCATGAAGGTAAACCAGAAAGTCCGATGTTGCAACGTCAGTGAAGTTTGACTTGTCCTGAAGGTAAACCAGAAAGTCCGGTCACCTTCATGTTAAATGTTAGCAAACGTAAGCGCTTCATATTATTCTTATTTTCTGTATGTGAAAAACTGACCAATTGCAACTTTTTAAGCGGCCATCCAATGTTAATAACAACATTCAAGGGAAACGGCAAAATAAAGATTGCTCATACCTACTTGGAAAATGTTGTCTTGAAACATCACCCTACATGTGGTTTTTGATTAACTTGTATCCCTTGCTCTGCAATTTTGTTCTAGTAGGTCAAATAATTAGTGAGAAACAAAGTAAAGATTGCTAACTCATACATGGAAAATATTATCGGGAACCAACACAGACTATTGAGTTTATGGTTAACTTGTATCACCTAGTGTACAATCTGTTATAAGTCATACTAACGTTCCCATAAAAAAGGCCTGTATTTGCAAAAATGTGAGTTATTAAACGAAAAATAGTACCTCCTGCACAGTGTTTTAAGGTGTGTAAACCAATTGGTCATTTAAGCAGCCTGTCAACAGTTCATAGTTATTGTCAGTCTTTTATAATTCCAAAATAACAAACCCTGTGCTAACATCAGTGCGATTTGACACACGAAAATTAAAACCTACGGCACAGTGGCTAAGTAATTTTGTATATGTGCAGAATTTATCATTTTTTAGCTGCTTTCTAGTGTTATCCAGTGTCCATAAGTGTATACATTACTAATCTTTTGACCCTTACTTATAGGGGCACTTTATTTTATATTTTCATTCTTGGTTGTTTTTCAAGGGATCTATTCTAAATGGTTTCAAAAATACTAATTTTGCACATTGTTAAAATTCCACCTATCAGCTTGTTCTAGCATGGCTTATGTCATGGGGCAACGTGTTATGTTAATGTTAAAGGATATTTGTACCGCGCACTATCACCACCGGATTGGTCCCCCGGCGCTGTGGCGGCTCTGAAAGAGGGAGGGGTGTGGGGGGTGAGTTAGTGGGGAAAAAGCTGGAAAAGTGCAAGAGAGCAGTGATGCGCAGTTGGCAGCCTCAGCCCGGTGGGTCCGTTGGCTAGGCTTGGGGTGTTTTACGGTCGGTAGTTGGCGTGTGCTGTGGTGCAAGTCTATTTGGGGTTTGTTTTGTTGTTGCAGTGTAGTGAAGTTTGTGCGGATTGCTGCGTTTTAGGCTTGTGGTTGTGTTTGGTTAGAGTTTGAGAGGTGTATGCAGAGGAATGAAATTGTTAGTGGATTGGTTAGTTGGCATTGCTGTCCTTGCAATTATGTCTAGGCGTGATGCCTGCTAACATTCATTACTCCATCGGAGTGTGGCGCTTGATAACCTTCAATATTCTGTCTAGATGTCAGGCACTTGTCATTCACAGTTTCAACCAAGCGTGGCACGTGCTAACATTCAAAATCCTGTCTAGATGTGAAAAAAGCTTAAGTTAAGGATTCCCTTTAAGTGTGGGACATGCTAACATTCACATTTATATCTAGATGCGATGGAAAGAACTCATGCAGACTCCAAATGGGTGTGGGAGAATTTCACTCCCCTGTCCAACTTAAAGGGACTGGTTTCCCAGTTTGTCTGGCCTAAACTAAGAAATCCATTAACCATATAATTTAGACATCTGTTCATGTAAAATGCCTCCACTTATTAGCCAAGAGTGAGATTGGTGGTGATAATAATTTGCCTTAATTACCATCACTGTTGACAATTCTTGATCATTCAAAAATAGTGTCGTAATGCCAAAGGAGCCTACTAATTGGATGCTTTCAGCCATTTACATGGAATGGTTTAGAACTACTGCAAAGTGCCCAATGTCTCCTCAATTTAGGTTTGGTGTCTTGGTGGAATAGACATAGGCCCCAAGGTCTAGCAAGAGAGTATTATTTTTGAATGGCCAATTCATGTTTTTGTAAACCAGTTACCAACGTACCATTACTTTATCTGGTTTTCCCCAGCATAAAGTTGGGTGACCACCTTTTGATTTTTCTTTTTATTTAGATAAATGTGAGTTTTAACTATAAACGCAGCCTGTTTATAACACTAGAATTGAGGGGGTGAGATTGCTTATTAGGCTGTGTTAAATTAGTGAAGCCCACGCAAAATTGATTAGCAGAGTTTGCTAATTAAAATGTTTTTGATTAGCAAACCATCTCATTTGATCAGTAATCTTTTACTAATATATTTAAGGCTAACCGAAGATACTTGTACCATACAAATAAAAATGAACAACAATGCAGCAGTTTCGTGTACCCCTGAAGTAAGAGATTAGCGAGATAAGTAATAACCTGCACGTTTTTTGAAACTCCAACTCCACTAGACCTGCAGGTCGAGTGACTTAGTTTGCCAACTTGACCGAAGAGAAGTGCATTCGACCCATGGCAACGGATGACAACACATTTAAATGTGTGTTCTATAAAATCGTGCAGGTCACTACAATCCCACCTTAGTTGGGCACCCTTGCTGCCAGCAAGAGGCCAGCCCAGTACAGTGAAAAGTTTATTTGACATTTACTGCAAACAAAGTAAAGTTTAAATACAAGTTTGAAACATCCCCTGCAAATTGTACTGGCCCTTCTTAAAAAATCTACCTGACTATGTGAGTGCAAACATTTTGGCTATCTCTCTACTGCAGATGCAAATATACAATGTAATCATAATCCCAAAGCATAACCGAGCTCTGGAGGCTCACTACAGTGATGGTAGTGCAGTAGATCTATAGATGTACAGACTGGATGGAACTATTGATCACTGCTATGCGTAAACATCTGGTTAGCTTTGTCTATTCATTGTGTAAGAGGAAAGAAGTACGAGACTAAGCAGAGTTGATGGTGTAGCAAGCAGAGAACTGGGGAAACAAGGTGGAATATTGCAGGTAGTGGCCTTCTCACTTTCAGAGTGGCTGGTATAAAACAAAAAGGTGATGAGACAGAATGTGACAGAGATCAGCTCGTGAGTTGCGCACCAGTTGCAACCAACCAAAAGGTCACAGAATTAGGCTTGCCATCATAAGTATTTGGCCGTTTGATCATGTACATTTTCAAGTGTCCACTCATCAATATGAAGCATCTTCCCCCAACACAATGAAAGATAGTTGACACTATATTTAGATACACTAACCTACAATTTACTGTAAAGCATGGAGACAATTCAGTGTTTCATTATATATATTTATGCGGAAAGTGGGGCGAAAGTGGTCTTCGTGGCGTTACTGACTGCTTTTTCCATTTGACTGCCTGGAGGGAGTCTGCCTACTGTGTCTACGGCGAGAGGCGTGTCCTAACTTCTGGCAAGAAGAGTGAAAGACTTACCGCTGAGTGGAAAGTGGGGCAAAAGTGGTCTTCGTGATCTGCTGGAGTCTTGGGCTTGGAGACGCACAAGAAGGAGTAAGTCCTCCTTGAATTCTTGTTGAAGCCTGCAGGGAGAAATTTATGGACAGTGCGTGCATTTGTGATTACTCCTGAGACGCCAAAATACACACTGCACTGTGCTTCCACTGGGCCTCGACTGTGATTGCAATATAAACTCCTCGCAACGGCAATGACTGTGGGAAGGGTTCCCTTTGAATCGCCGCAGGAGCTGGTGCATTGCCCATAAAGAGACATTTTAGCCTGAGCCCCCTATCTTCATCTGAGACTCTAACATGTTGACCGGTTGGTGATTATTGAGGGGAGGCTGGAATTGCTGCTGCTATTGAAAGTGCACTCTCCGTCTTATTGCGATCATTGCCTCTGTCGAGTTTACCAGCTAATAGCTACTGGCTGATTGGAGGGTGTGCATTGCCGTTAGAGTAAACCCAGGAACAGCCACTAGAGTGAAAGAGTCTGCTCTTACTGTCCAGTCGGGTTTACTTGGCTGAAACAATATGCCGCATTTGCTTCCGTGCATGAGGCGCCAAGTAAAAAGCAAGGAAGCTGGTGAGAACTTGGGTTCACGAGAGCCCTCTGTAAAGGAGGTGCTACCTCCACTTGCATTAGGTGCAGCATCAAATCCAACAACACCTTTGGTTCCTATGTGGGTAACTGAAAGGGAGGTGCTTCCTCCACCTGTACTAGGGGCATTCTTGAATTCAACCACAGACTTGGCTACCACAAGGGTAACCGAGCAGGAAGGTGTGGCAGCTAGAGGTGAGGGCAAGGAGCGGTCAATCTCTCGGGACACGGCTAAAGAGGAGATCCCCTCTTAAGCCAGGGATGGATAAACTTCCCTCTGTAACAGCTGAGGCTGAAGTTACGGTAGCAGGTGGAAGACCCCTAAATGGGGAGGATTCCAAAAATAATTCTCTAAGAGCTCTATGTTGGCCTCTATACCAAGGGCGTGCCCTCAAATTAGGAGCGCGCTTGGTCTGCGTAAGGAGTTGTCAAAAGAGATTCCCTTCTCAATAATGGAATCGGTATGCATGGAGGATTGCTCATACCTTGAAGTGTTTAATAGACCTGACTCTCCGGACTATTAAGCATGTAAAGGATTTGGCACGGCAACCTCCATGACTCTGCAATCCTCCTTGCTGGTGCTTTCAAATTTAGAACAACACCTGGCCTTGGCTAACAGACCGGCTAAGGATCCAGAGCAGCTTAATGCAATGTGCTCTCTGCAAAGAAGATCGAGTGCATGCAATGACGTGGCAATCTCTGTGCCGGGAGGGCCGGGAAGGCTTAGAGGGGCCAGCAATTTAATGGAATTGGTCAATATGGACATGACCCCTTTTACCGAGGACTGTATGCGGTTCACATTTGAGGAGGGGAAAACGGAGGAAGTAATCTAACCCCCTAAATTGGATCCCAGAATTGCTACCCCCATAGAGGAAGGCATATCAGAGCAGGGGATGGTCCCCATCATATTCACCTCGGAAAACCTCATCAGAATCTTCAACATCTACCAATTAGCAATCAAACCACTGACTGCCATTCCGCAATAAAGACGGACAGAACTCTGGACCGACGAAGGGAAGCCTGGATATGGCTCAGATGTAAAACCTGATTATGGCATCCCTGGGCGTGTCTATGAACCCATTCATGAAACTGTATGAAAATCTGCAAGAGACCATCAACGACCAAGCCCCTTTGCTTGCGCTGTCTCACACAAAGCTGATTTTTCTAGAGTAATTTGGAAGCACTGTGCAACTAACACTTGACAAAGAAGCCGAATTGCAGGCAAGGCTATTTGACCTTGCAAGAGGGGAAAATGAGAACTATGTCGGCAGTAATGGAGCTAATGAAATGGCAGACATCAGAAGGATGCTCAAGAGAGACAGGCGCGGTCTGACCCTCGATTGTTGGCCAAGTCCCAGTAAGGGGTAATCCAATTCAGTCGGAGATGGATAATGACCAGTGTGAATCTAGGTCGGATCAGTGAGGTTCCAGGCTGCAGAGAGTCTGGGGCGCCCTCCAGAAGTGAGGAATTCTGATAATCCTAGGGGGATGGAGCACAGCACGAAGCACCCTTCTGATATTGAACTCATACAGATAACCACTGGAAGGAGAAAAGGGAAAACCAGGCACAAATCTCAAGGCCAGGGTGCCTCGTCGCAGGCGAAACAAGAGTTTTCACAGTATTCGGAAATATGAAAGCAGCTCCTAGGACAAAGTAAACCCAGGGCTATCCCAGCTACAAAAAAAGTCAAAAAATCAAGTGATAAACCGAAGGGGACGGCCCTGTGGCTCAAGAGCTTTTCTGAGAAATCTTTTGCTCTCGAAAGTTGAGAAAGAGGTGATGAGCCATGAGAGGGTAGGACGCAGAACTGTACTGGAGGAGAACGGAGAGACTGGAGACTCGGTTAACTTTGAGGTCCCGGAAGAAGACCTCCAACTTCTACTGAACCTCTCAACGTATTCAGAGAATTCATCAACCCCCGGTGATGAAATCTCTGAATAAGTTGGTGGTGAACGTGACCTTTGAACTAGAGGCTACGGTCCCCAGCATGAAGACACCCCGGAAGGAACAACGACCAAGGACCCACAGTGAGGCAGATCAACGAAATCCAAATGGCGAAGCATGGCAGATGTCGCCCACTTTTCGTACTATGGAACAAAAGAGAGACTCAGTCATTAAGTGCAGGAGTGACTCCAGGCTGGAGAAGAAACCGTGGGCAGGGAATTTCAGCCGAGAGAAAGATCAGAATTTCCCTTTCATTGCTGAGGCAGGAAATATGGGAAAGACGTTGATAACCATTGAACGATTGATCCCGGAAAAGGACGGCTTAATAATGAATAGAGCCAATGTCTTAAAGCTCTTACATTGCTTGCCAAAACTGAGGTTCATTTCTCAGGAAGATATAAACATAGAGTTTGTGGAGGAGGACCGTCTGGATTGGGTGAAGCTGCATCTGTCATCAAACTTAATTAAGAACATCCTGCCTGAGGTGGCAATGGATTTCCTGCCGTTAGGCTTTGAGCTGTTAGAGGGGAGATGTCATAATGCTCGCCAGAGGAAATCTGATTCTTGGGGGAGGGTGGCAACGCTTCCCAGGGGGTAGAGGCAAACTTGGAGTCAGAAGGGGAGAGATCTGTTGTCTCAACTAAGACTTCTAACTCCAGGGTGAATGAGGGGAAAGTAGGCCTGAGGGCCCCCTTTGATTGTCGGAGGGAAAAGGACATTAGCCCCAAGCAATCCCGGAGAAACAAACGAAGATTAAATTTGGAGGACTGGGGTTTGCTAGCAGCATCCTTAATACATAAAGTGGACCTATAGATTTACAAAATAAAAAGATGGCCTTCCTCTCTGATTTCCTGGAACACCAGAGGTTTTAGGCATTTATTTAACAAGGGGGGAGGGCTTAGATCTGGAACCCCTGGATTTGATTTGTATGCAGGTAACTTGGTTGACTTCAAGCTACTCTGTGAGGGTTTTGATGTTTGCGTCTCTCCAGCCTTGATGAAAGGCCGTGGAAGGCCTTTTGTGGGTTTGATTACACTGGTGAGAAGGGGAGGTCGGTGAGAAATCTATTAATTCACGCAGGTCAGCCCCTTTGTACACATAGTGGTTTTGTCTTGGGTAAGAGAGGGAAAGGAGATTCCGCAGACGACATTTCTTTTTAATGTCTATTGGAATCCGATGGGAATAGGAAACGAGGCTTTTGATGACTCGATGGTGAACGCATTAGATTCCGCTGTGGAAGAATAGAACTGCATCAGTTATGATATGCAGGGACCTTAACATTTAATGCTTTGATGCGAGGGGTTTAAAGTTACATAAAGATACGCTTTCTGCAAGGGCAAGGCAGTTGGTTTCTGAATTGAAGCAGAGAAACATCATAATCGTAAATGGAGAATTGAAGGGGGACACCCCGGGAAGTGTAACCTGGTCCAGGGATGCACTAACGCCCCACTTGGATTACTTTTTTGTATCTAAAGATATTTATGATGCGCTGGAATCCTTCATGGTGGTACCGATGGCAAGTAGTGATCATGCCATATTAAAACTAACCTTCAAGAGTGTAATAGAAGGGGGAATACCGTCATTGGAAGAGCCACTACAGGTAAATCAAGGTTGTAATCATATAAAAATCCCACAAAAGGAGGTTACTAAAATCACGACCAGATTGAAAGGCATTATGAAGAGCAATAGCGGGGGGATTGAGTATACTGCGGTCCTTCAAATCTTCCAGCAGAAAGCTGCAATGGGGATTAAACCTGTGGAGAAGAGGCTACATGTCACAAACTGGGAAGCTACACAGAAGAAAAGAGAGCTAAGATCTGACCTTAGAACGATAGAACAGCAGAATGTAGGAGATGAAGTGATCCAGAAAAAGAGCAGGAAACAGTGCTATAGAAATTGGCTGCTGGATTCCAGGGCTGAGCGGTTTCAGGCTGACTCTGAAACTACGATGAAGGCATTGGCCAACAGAAACGCACTGGATCTCTGGTCTCTTCTTAACAATGATGCCACCTTCCAACTGGTGACCATGACACCTGTGGTCTCGAGAAAGGTATGGATCAGGTTCTTCTCTGACCTTTTCTCAGCAACAGGTTAACAGCGACGTTCTGCCACCAAAAAGGGGCCGCCACCCGGGGTAATTGCCTTTGATAGGGACGAAATATTAAATCGAATAAAACATCTAAACCAGTCGATGGCGGCAGGGTCCATATGGCTTAACCAATTACATAAACAAGCAGAACCCGGAAGAATGGTCAGACTTCTACATGATTTTGTTTACTCAAATACTGGCTGCTAGAAAGGTTTCAGCCTCTTGGAGGACCGCCATAGCGGTCCCTATTTATAAAAAAAGGGGAAAGGGATAACCCACTGAACTATAGGCCCATTGCTCTCCTTGACTCCCCAGGAAAAACCTTTGCGAAAATCCTATTAAAACACCTACATTTATGGGTCCGGGAGTCAGTGCATTTTGACATCTGGCAAGCAGTGTTTGTTTCAGGGGTGTGCACTAGTCTGAATCTCTTTATCCTTAACATCTTGAAGACGAGAGCTATGGAATCTGAACAAACCACTTATGGCTTTCATCGATTTGGCACAAGCCTTCAACCGTATCAATAGCGAGATACTATGGGGAAAGATGTCGGGTTGGGATTATACGTCTGATCTTTTGGACGCCATTAAGAGTTTGTATTCGCAAACATCAATTCAGGTGAGATTGACGATCGTGGGGTTTCTTTCATTCTCGATTCCAACCGAGAGGGGTTTGAAACCGGGGTGCCCTCTGGCTCCTACCATCTTCAATGTATTCCTTTCAGATATGTTCTTAAGCCAAGAGGGGGTCCGAGCGTTTCCGCCACAACTATACAAGCAAAACATCCCCTGGATTTGGTAGTAATAGATCATACCCCAATAGGCATGCAAAGAAGGCTTACCCACCTAAACGCGTATTTTAAGATCAATGATCTGCAAATAAACACTGACAAAACGAAAATGATGGTGTTCACTAGAACAAGAAGGAAGGCTAACCCCAAGCTGGCCCGGTTCATAGGCACGTAAAAGATCGAGCGTGTAGAATCCATAACCTATCAGGGTATCAGGATAAAAAACAACTCCAAGGAAAACATTTGGACGGAAGAGCTAAGGCGTAAGTGCACCAGATTAGCGACGCAGACAAAACAAATAAGGATATTTGGCAGGTACACACTGGTGCCTATTCTAACCCTTTACAAGCAAAAGGTGTCTCCTATTTTATTATACGGAGCTGAAACAGCGTTGAACATCCCCCCCGTCTTTTTGGAATCTCTTAGAAGGGATTTTTGGGAGGAGAGTACTGGACCTCCCAAACAGTCTGCCAGTGTCGCTAATCAGATTTGAACTGGGGCTGCGGTCACTTAGCTCTTTGGTCAGATGGAGGGCGTTATCCTTGTATAGAAAAACAATGCTGGAAAATGATGCCCCGGTACTAGATATTTTGAAAAGTGAGCAGAACGGGGTAGGATCAGTAAGGTATCGAACTGTAGATGCCTGTAAACTAAAATGTAGAACGTTATTGGAGGACCTGGGCTCAGATGAGGAAACGTTGATAAACAGCCCGGACAAGATAAAAATACATTTGAAATCTCTTAACTGGATTGAGACCATATAGGTGAGATTGGCGTATAAAGTCTCTATCACCCTCAAGAGGGGGCAAAGAGCTATTAACTAAGTCCCAAAGTATTTGGTAAAATTCCCTTCAAATAGACATAGGAGTGTGTTTGAGATTAAGACTTCACATTCTCCCAACCAAAGAAATCGTATTCTACAGGAGGGATAAGACCGTGGGTTCGTCTATGTTGCAGGTATTGTAAGGCCCAGTTGGAAACAACAAAACCTTCTCCTGGAGTGTGATGCTTTGGAGGCAACAAGAAGGAAGTTTCTAACTGAGGTTGTCCAAGAGTGCAGGACCCTAACGAAAGGAATGTGGGAGGTCTCTATATTGGGAGAAAAAGTTAAAGTGGTACTGGCAATGGCAAACATTTTTATGGAGGGGTTAGACCTCAAATGAGACAGGATGTTCAGGCTATTTGCTTATTTTGTTATTAATTATGAATCAAGAGTGAGGGATTTGAAAGGAAGTGGGACGAGGGAGTGATTTTGTGTAATAATGTGTTTGATTGCGTTTCATGAAAGGTTTGTATAAACCATAACCTTTTTAATAAAAAAAAGTATATGCATTATGTAACACATTATTTTTAGAAATGGAATTAAATGACAGCAGTTCATTTAAAAAAGTTGAAAATAGCGGTTTTTGGCAGACCTAATGCGTACGCTTAGCTTAATAAAGGTATTATCCCAATTACATCTGGTTTGCAATTATTTGAAAAAGAAAAAAAAATCTTGCTTGCATACTCACAAAGGGCATGTAAGGGTACAGGAGACTGCTGCACTTTCTCTCACTTTAGCCTTTTTGAACTTGCAGTGAAACGAGGGTGCCGAGAGACTTGTAAGAAAGAGATGGATGCAGGGCGATCTGTGCTTTCATTGAACAGGGGAACTTAAATAGCTAGGTTTGCTACATAAGTGCCAATTTATTTAGCAAACCTACAGAATTGCATAGAAAATTGCTATGCCACACTGCTTATTTTATGCCTTGCCCACGTAGTGATGAATAATTATGATACAAGAAATATCTTGACTGCCCCATTCAAAATAATGATGCTTAGTCTAGAGGAGGGCTCTCCGTACTTTTTCTGTCAGGTGTAGTTTACATTTCCCATGCACGGTTTTCAACTGGTGAAAACGTTCACAGGAGAGTGAATATTTGTCATTGTTGTATTACTTGGACATTTTCGTCTAATCTTTCTTTGTCTCTACTACCCATGCAAGAGGCATTGAAAAGTTTATGATTTTACCGCTTAAGACTGCTTTCCAGGCCCTCTTCCAAAAGGCATCTTCAGGGGAATTCAGGGTAAAATGTTGGTCTAGTGCAGCTTATAATTTGCCTGCAAGCACCAAATACTTTGGAGTCATTGAAGCCATCTGTACGGTGTATACCGAGGTGTCAGAGGAAATAAGCATGTGATTGGCACATGAGCTGAACAAGCCACTTAACCATTTTCAGTCCTTTCCACATGCTAAACCAGACTCTGGGAGGCAAGAAAGAAATCGAATCTGGAATATACCTTATGTAATTGGTCGGGGGGGGGGGGTGAGGTAGGAAGAGCATGAAGTCTCGTTCACCTCGATATACATTTGACCAAATATCGGACTTGGCTAAATTCCATAGGCATTTCTGAGGCATCTTGATAGGCTGTTATGAGACTTGTAGCTTTGAACTTGAGCATTCTTTGGTCTCATGAATTACCTTCAGCAAAAGAGGCAATTTTAAGGAATGCTTCCTCTAGGCATTTAACCTGGTCTGCATTGTTGGAATTTTAAAAAGATGACTTTCATGTCCTTAAAAGTGTCTTTGTACCTATTCCTCATGATCCCCCATAAAACCCACTGATTTGCATCCCTGCATTAGGTCCCAATAGTATTGCAACCTCCTTCTTTTTCGCTGCATCAGAAGAGAAGAACTTTAATGGGAGAAACTGGTGAAGCGGGTGAGGAACATAGGCCACGCACAAAGAGTCTCTTGCAGAAGTGCCACATCCACACCCATGTCTTTCAAGCCTTTAAGAATGAGACTGTGCTTTTGTGTAGTTAAATCTATGAAGACTAGGGGAAGATCACCCTGGAAGTAGGTCCTGCTTGCTTATTTTATTTTGTTCCGGAATCGTGTAATCCACTACCAAATACCCAGCTGCTTTACCCCTCTAAAAAAGGCCCTGTGTATTACATCCTCCCAGAAAGAACCCAAGTAATGCATGTCCATCCAAGTATCACTTTCATTGTTCTCGTATATCCCAACATAAATCTTAGTAACATCAAGTAACACAATAAGAGCAAATAAGTGAAATAATGTTCAGAAGAACTAGAAATACAATTAGTGGGTTAGATCCTCATCGAACTGTCTACCTTAAATAGCTTCAGAAAAAAGGGGTTGTTGGGGGAGAGAGATTTCTTTTAAATGGGTGATCTGCAAGCACTGGTCTTTGGGATATGGCCCTAAACCATTATCAGAAAAAATGAAGAATAGTCCATCAACCATGTGCGCTTCACCCTCACTCTGCACAGAAGCCCTCCTTAAGACGCCTCAAAGTCTGGGTAGGCAGGATGTGAGGGAGAGGACTTCGGACCCCTGCCTTGGGTTCCCTTGGTAACTCGAGTCGCACTCGTGTCTGCTTGGCTAAGGGGACTGGCGGTGCCAGGCCAGCCACCCTGCTGTGTGATTGATAGGCTGTATGAATGGGGGAAAACTGCATAAAAAGCAGGTCTCTGGGACTGGAAAGACAGTCGCCACTGGAACGAAAGAACCAACGAGGAACTGGCTGAAGAGGACCCCTACAACGACTGAACCGCCCGGTGAAGCCCTGCTTCAGGTCCGAATCTCCAGAATCTGACGACAGAGAAGATCCTCCAGGAAACTTCTTCCCTTGACCTGGTGGGACCAACCAGTTCACCCAAACTGCAAGCCAGTCCCCCCCTCCTCTGGTCGATTTCGCTGTACAGAGCTACAGTGGGCCGGATAGCCAAAAAGGTCGGACCCTGCTTGGGTTTTAAGGAGTGCACCTTTTATTCGTTGCTTTGCTCTGCTGCTGGTTTCTTCCCTGGGTAGTGCAGGACCCTCCAGTCTTCCTACTTCTGATCAGTCCGACAGTCGTTTCAGGAACCGTGAGCCCGCAGGAACTACCAGTAACGTCTGTCTCAGCTACAGCTTCCTCTCCATTTTAAGGTACGGTGCAAACCCGGTTGCTCGTTTTGTTCAGCTGCGGGGAAAGTGTGTGAAATCTTTCTCTTCTTTTAAAACTAACTTTTCTACCAACCAACCTTGTCCGGAAACCGTGCCACGAACTTTACCGTCAACTACCCTGAACTGTGTGATCTTGAGCAAAAGACTTTTGACCCATTGACTTTGGCCCTAAGCCTTTTCTATCTGATCTCCTCTCTGAAGTTCCTCTTGTTCAACTGCCCTGGGTACTTCCCTGTTGGTTTCATCTAACTTCTAATAACTTTTCTCTTTCCCTTCCTTTTAAATTGCTGGAATGCCATTTTGCTCCCACTGTATTTTGTGAGCTTAACATGTCTTGGATTTAAGGGAAGTGGTGTGGTGTATTGAGAGTGTGATTTCTAAACTGCTTATAATGGTGTAATGTTATACAACTGAAGAGTGAAATAAATGTATATTCTTTTACTTGAAAACCTTGAATCAGTGTTTGCCTGAATCAAAGTAATTGCTGTCCTTTTTGTAACTATTTGATACTGCTCGCTTACTCTTGAGATAAGTCTGGCTGCTCCGCTACTGCTTCCACTTTAACAGTGTAGTACAGGCTTGTACCAAAGGTGAATTTGTACTGTAACTTGTAGTATTAATTGTGTGTGGTGTTCCCAAAGGGTACTGCATATATTTCTGCCTAACACATACCCTTTCTCTCGGTTTGCGTCTCCTGAGGAACAGTGTTCTCCTGCGAGGCTCTGGCAGCACTTGGAGACTTGGCCTTGCTATTTGTCGCTACACTGCCTTTGGCATCTTTCTCGGAGTGGCTCTGCCTTGGAGCTCTCTGGTTTGAGGGGTCTCAGAGGTTGATTCAGGCATTTGCTCGCACTGTCCCTTCATGGACTGGCAGCGATGTACCTTTGTCTTCCGTGTGTGGTGTCTTCCCCCTTTTCTACCGAGCTTGTCAGGGAGTTTCTTGCAGCTGCTCGTCGACTGACGGCTCCTCTCTACCTCTCAGGGTAGCTCTCTCTCGGTGTCCCATCTCACAAGGATTTGAACTCCTGCACTTCCCTTTTGGGTTGTTTTGGACTAAGCAACTATTGCGGAAGACACCGTTCACTCTGGTTCTCTGGAGTAATTTGCATCCTCCTGGGCATCATCTTCACAGTACTTGGGTAATCCTTATATCGAAAACCCTTGTGTCCCATGTATTCTAGTCAAATCTGAGGTATTACGTTGAATGACTGTACAACAAAGGATGTTGGTCCTATCTGAAGATGTGAAAGAAGGGTTGGTCTTCAGTAAAGAGGGGGTTTGAGATGAGGCAGGATTATACCGCATTCTCTGGGAAGGGTCGTCCCTAATCCCATAAGGGGCTTCCTCTCCCATGTGATCCTGCCCCCTGTCTACCACCCCCAGGGGAACTATTAGACTGTGGCTGCATCACCCTGGACCCATGCGTTAGGTCTCCTACATAGGGGGGAAGGGATAACATCCTTGTATTCGTCACAAGTGCTATTTCAGTTATCCCCTTCGCTAAATAGTCATGGGTGCTGTAACTGTATAGCTTTTAAGTTCATCACCTCAGAATAAGCCTTGCTTGGGCCATCATCTTCCTTCAGTTTAAGAAGTGTACGCTAGTTAATATAGCTGGGTGCAAACCCTTTTCATTTGGAAAACAGAATAGATGTGGTGTGTGTCGTGCTCAGTTATTTAAGTGAATAACTTTATCATTTACTTGGATGCATCCGCTTCATGATGAAGTAATTTAACTAGGTATATTTGGGAGCTAGGGGTACAAGGATGGGAAGGTTAGAGGGTGACTGGGGCGACCCACCCATTATTAATAAAATTGAAGTAAATTCTTGGAAGTGAAGTCCATGGTGTAATGAAGGGCTATTTTACTGATCTTTGATTGCGTCTTGCAGGATACATAGATTCCGCAGCAAGTGTTCAACTGAGCGAGCTAATTTACAAGGATGAGTAACCTGTGCTATGTAGGTTACATATAGGCTTCTGCAGCAGCTGCCCAACTTTCTGAGAAATCCGAATGTCTTTGGCATGCTCTCTTATCCCTTGCCATTGGCCACTTCATCCAGGTTTCCCTGTCAAGGCCTTGATCTCTCACCATAGACAAACCTCAGCTTGTGATAGAGGCACAGGGAGAGGGTAGATTAGTGGCTGACATTTATTTCGCTCTGTCCTCGGAAGTAACAACAAATTATGTGAAGACGATTGATACAGACAAGTAGACTTGCTGATTAATTTCTAATTCTTAGAGCCCATGGAGTGTCGCAAGCTCTTGATCTTCCATGTGTCTAGCATCCACAGTAGAAGTGATAACCCAGCAGCTGATTTTGTTTCACTTGGTTTGGCTTTGTTACCTAAATGATTTATTCACGGTGGAGGAACTTGATACAGTGGGCGCCCTCCTTGGCGAAATGGTTGAAATATCCACTATTGGATCTTCTGGGGCATAGTAAGAATGTATCTGAAGGTTTTTTGAGGTTTGTTACACTGCTACTAGTGCTAGCTATATGCGTTCCTTTGACTTGCCCGTAATGGGCATTAGTTACAAGTCATTGCAAATTTGTATTACCAAGGAGAGACATTCAGAAAAGCGGATGTGCTGGCGGCTGGTCCCATTATAAATGTTTTCTACCCAGGAAATGTGCTACTGGTATTGCTGATTTCTTCTAACCAATTCGCCCACATGAACTTGCCACCTTTTTAAAAAAAAATGTGTAGCTACTCGAGGGTCACACAAATATATTTCCCAGAACCAATCTACTATTACAAATTCCTGCAATATAATGTCTGCAGAAGCATAACTTTGTAAACTCCAAATCTGAAAGCTACAATGCAGCAGCCCTTTCCCTGAGGACTTTTTTTTTTTTATAACTTGATCACGATTACATTAGCAAAAGGTTCACCCAAATTCACCAACACATGAACAATCCCAGTGGAAATTCTCCCCTCTCACCGTGGCCATTTTGGAGAGTTTAATCATGGGTTAGGAGAGCGTGCATATGTGTTGGAGTCGATGTAGTTTCGGATTTTCTTGAACAAAACGCGTTTATCGCTGGACTGGGAGTACGTTTGGTACATTGTTTGGTAGCCTTATACAGGGCTCTCGGCCGCCTTTGCTTTCACTAAAGGGTTTTCATATGAGGTGACTTTGGCTGTGGTGTCTGTTTTCTTTGGGCAATGCAGAAGGCTTTGAATACTGTGTGGTTGGTGTCTGCTTGTAATTTGCATCAGCACCCCTTTTGGAGGTGTGTTGCATATGACTTATAGTGAACAGTGTTCTTACAGTGGATACCATTTGACTGGAAGAGCCACCAAACATTATATGTCTGCCTTCTAGCACTTTTGATGAATGAGACCTGCAAATCTGCAACTATCGTGCATGAACTACCAGTGATCTGGACTGACTATAGAATAGCACATGGGAGCAAGTAGAATAAGTGGAAGGTACCTTCTCTGGCTCAAGGGTACTGCTCTGAGGAACGGCTCATGCCTTGTACATATGCTAATTCCTGGCAGCCTCTCCCTATCCTTGATTAAACAGCCTTTACAATCTAGACGAATCAAGCATTTTTGTTGTTGACCTGATATCATCATTTATAAGGAAATTACACTTGAAGGTCCTTACCTAGCAAGGGTCCGTAGAGACTGCAAAATCAGGACTGCAGTGTCATTGTAAAGTCCTCCTATTTCCCCCCACCCAAAACCCCTTTCTGTCTCTGCCACCATACTGCCCATCACCATCCTGCAGCCCTTGCAACACACCTTTTTTAAGCCCAAAGTGCTGCTTTTCTGAGGTGTCCACAGTTCACCTTTTGTCTTTTCTGCTTCTCGTTTCGTTGTGAAGAACCACCTGCAGGGTTGCAGCATCCCTCCGATACTGAAGTCCTGGTGCTGAGCAAAGCATAGTGAGTTGTGGCCATTGGGAGCAGAGGACTATGATTAAGGTTTGTGGCTTGTGGGATACAGTAGGGTATACGTCTGGGAGAAACGAGCATGGACTAATGCCCCTACCAATGCCTAACATCTTGCTCTGCCTTGACGGCACACGTCCCAGCAGGCTACTGAGCATAGCACCTTAGCATATTGGAGTGTGGTTTGCAGTATCTCTGTATGCCAACCACATTTCAAGCAGCCCTCCTCTGAACCAAAGGTTCTTGTCTCCTATTGTCCCAAGCTACCTGCTAAGAGTTTAGGTCCGAGTTTCCACACCTCCCCTTTCCCTCATCTGCCAACTTTAAGAGCGATAGAGTGGGATTGACAGATGGCATTGTGAGCTAGTGAAATGTGACCCGTCTGCAAATGACCAAGGGAGGAGTGCAGATTGTTTTGCCTAATAAGCCTGCCCTTCCTTCCCGCAACTAACTGACACCCCTCCAAGTTCTCATATCACCTTGCGCTATACACACATCCCCCTCTCCCCCCACAGTCTGCTGCTAGAGGCCTAGCCATTAGCCTATAAATACGAACTGAAGCACGAGTAAGCTGTCCTTTTTAGCCCTATATCATACTCCCACTTAATTGAATAACCAGACACAAATGTCTAGTCTTTCAGATCCTGGGCTGTTCCCTATGGATAATAAACTCCCATGTTTCTCCTCAGAACCTGTAGAAGGCAGAATGGCACATAGGAGCTGGGCACGTACGACCTGCACCCATCACAACCTCATGTTTCACATCTGCCTCTCATACTGTCCCACTAATGAACCCCACCCCCTCTCTTGCTCGTTCTTCACCTCTGCAGGGCGTACCTCTGATCTGTACCCCTCCCCGGAAGAAGTCCTTCAAAGATGGCAACCTTCTCCACATTGCCACTCTTAACTCTCGCTCTGCTGTCAAACATTCCTCTATCTGCCGCCTTCTTGAGGAACTTGACCTTGACGTGCTCGGTCTCACTGAGACATGGTTCACGGCCAGCTCTGTCACCAGCTTTGACACACTACTACCTGACGGTTACAAGATCCTCTCCGTGCCCAGGCCCAACCGTGCTGGGGAGGGGTGTGTGGCCCTTATCTTCCCTGAGTGGATTCCTGCCACTGTTACTCCCACGCAGACCTACTCCTCTTTTCAATGTCTTGTCTGCCGACTCTCTCTCTCTCTCCTAGCCACTCCCTTACCGTGGCTACTATCTATCGGCCACCTGGTCAAATTTCCTCCTTCCTCTCCGAGTGGGCGGACCTCTCCTCCTCACTCCTGTCCTCAACCACTCAACTCCTCTTTCTTGGTGACTTCAACATCCACCTGGATACCTCCTGTCCCCCCTCTGGACTCTTTCGAGACCTCTGCAACTCGTTCTCACTCTCTATTCTCCCGTCTGGGCCGACTCATTCTGCAGGGCACACTCTTGATGCCCTGATCTCCTCTGACCTTCCCCTCTCTGTCCCTCTCTCCACTCCTCTCTCCTGGAGTGATCACTTTCTCCTCTCCTCCCACCTCACCATACCCCACAGGCAAAGCCACCCCCATCACTGCCACCTTCCTTCTCGGTCATCCGACCCATGAAGCCCGTGTCAGTTGAGGCTTTCGCTGCCACCTTCTCGCCCCCCCCCCCTCCTCTTCGGCTGACTCCCACCCTGACACAGCCCTCTCCACTCTGCTATATCTGATACTCTTGATATCCTTGCCCCTGTCATGAGTATCCGCCTGAAGCCCAAAGCCAAATGTAACTCCTGATATGACTCGGATCTCGTCACCCTCAAACGCAAGTGCAGGGTGGCAGAGAGGAAATGGCGTGCTTCATGTTCATCCTCTGACAAACTGGCCTGTCGCCTGCTCCAAAGGCAATACCGGCTCTCCGTTCTCATCAAGAAGAGAGCCCTTATCCAAGCCCGCATCTCTGCGGCATCTAACAATCAGCCGAACTCTTCAAAATCTGCAAGGAGCTGGCCAACCCTGCTGCAGTCTCTCTCCTGTCCCCTCCCAGGCCCTCTGCACTGCACTGGCCTCTCACTTCATTTCAAAAACTCAGGACATCCTGTCCTCACTCTCCTCCTATCACCTCCCCCCCTCTATTCTCTGCCCTTCCTCTGGCCCTTCTGCAGCCACCCCTCCTCTCTCCTTCTCTGCCTTTCCCCTTTTTTCTGCTGACGAGGTTTCAAGACAAGTCCGATCTATGAAAGTCTCGTAAAAACAGGTCCACCCCTGTTCCTCCAAGACTATCAAGGACCACATAGACTCCCTGGCTCCTGCCCTTGCTGACTTCTGCAATCACTCCTTTGCCTCTGGAGTCTTCCCATCCCCTCTCAAGCACTCCCTTGTGCACCCCCTTCTTAAGAAACCCTCTTCCGACCCTACCTGCCCGGCTAACTATCGCCCAATCTCTATCACCCCCTTCCTGGACAAGCTCCTGGAGAAACTGGCCATCTCCCAGCTCAATCTCCATGCTGAATCTGTTGGTAGTCTTCATGACCATCAGTCTGGCTTCAGAGCTGCCAGAAGCACGGAAACTGCTCTCCTGAACATCCGTGAGGACCTGCTCTCGAACCTTGACTCTAACATTCCATGTGTTCTCATTTTGCTTGATCTCTCTTCTGCCTTTGATACTGTCAACCATACCATCCTGCTCAACCGTCTCCGTGATAACCTGGGTATCACTGGTCAGGCTCTGGCGTGGCTGATCTCTTTCCTCTCCAATCGACCCTCCCAGGTCCAACTGGGGTCTTTCCTCTCTGACATCTTTTTCTCTACCTGTGGTGTCCCCCAGGGATCTAACCTCTCTCCCTGGCTGTTCAACCAGTATCTGGCACTTCTCGCCCACCGCATTGCTGCTCTCTGCCCCAACTTTCAGTGCTATGCGGATGATATCCAGCTCATCTTCAGGCTACACTCGACCTCCTCTTCTCCTTCCCTCATCTCTGACTGTCTTTCTGCTATCAAGGAATGGTGTGCCGCCAACGACCTCTGCCTTAATGCCAGTAAGACTGAGATTCTACTCATCGGCACACCCACTCCCTCCTTCCCTGCAGATCTCTGGCCGGCCTCTCTTGGCCCTCTTCCTGCTACTACCTGCAAGGCAAAAAACCTTGGGGTCATCTTCGACTCCACATGCTCCTTCTCTCCTCACATATCCGACGTCTCTAAGAAGTCACACTACCAGCTACACCTCCTCAGAGGTATCCTTCCTTTCAACTCCTTCCCCCAGAAGCTCACTGTCTCTAGAGCCCTGGTTCTCTCGAAGCTGGACTACTGCAGCAGCCTCTATCTAAATCTGCCCGCCTCTCCTCTCCGCCCTTTGCAACTCATCCAGAACAGGACTGCGAGACTTGTCCTTGGCCTCAAGCCCAGGGACCTTATCTCTCCAGGACTGATGTCACTGGGAGCCAGTGCAGTGATTGCGAGGATCAAGTTCAAAACCCTCTGCATTGTCCACAAGGCCGTCTGGGGCCTTGGGCCAAAATACTTTCAACTCTCTCTTCCTAAATATCTTCCTCTCAAGCTCTTCGCTCATCCGCCTCCAACTCCCTTAGGGTCAGCCGCTTCTCCAAACAATGAGTTGGGGGCAGATCTCTCTCCGCTGCAGGGGCCTCCTTCTGGAACATCCTTCCTGCCTCCCTGAAACTTGAGGAGAACCATCTCTGGTTCCGGAAGCACCTCAAAACCTTCCTCTTTGCCTCCGCTTTCTCTCCGCCGCTAATACTACTGAAACTGCACTGAATCTGCAACTGAGCCACTCACCGTTCTCGGTCCTTGGCCCAGCCACTCTCCCCTGCCTCCATGGCAACCACTGCACTACGGGACTGTCTGTATCCCTACAGCCCCCCTTCCCAGCACTTGTCTGCACTTACTTCGCACTTGCCACCAGCTGGCCCTTGTTATTTATCCTGTTTGCTGTATGCTATTAACCATGTACTGCACTTTCCCCTCTCCCTTTCCCCCTTGCACTTTTCCCTTTCCCTCTACCCTTTGCACTTGCGCGATCTGAATGACACCTGGCCTAGTAGGATCGTTGTCTGTCTGCCCTTGTTCCCCCCCCTGCCTCGTCACGCCTTGAAACACTTGTGTATAGGCGCGTTACAAATGCCATATATCATATCATACCTCTATTTTCTTCTCGTGGAGCGAGATGCAGGAAAGCCATTAAAAGTTGTAGAAGGCCGCTATACAAGACCACTTGCATTACCTCAGAATAACAGTTACTCGACCTCTTTCTTTTCAGATTAAACTCCATTCTCTGGTATCTCTCAGACAGAAACTCACAACATATAAAACGTATATTGGGAAAATTCGTCTCAAAATGTTACTCGACTCTAGCCACTGACAAGGGATAGTTGGCTCTTAACTAATATGGAATGGTGTGTTCGCTATATGTGGAGAACTGAGGGCGCAAGGGACTTTTTATGCCTCGCGGTAGCATGAAATTATACATTTTTAGCCCTGATGTAAAGGTTCGAAATAAAACATTACATCCAACAACTGTTACAGATTAGACTGCTCTGGTAGAAGGGACTCGAAGCTAATTGGTCAAGGACTGGTGCTAGAGTGGTTAGTGGACAAACAGACAGGTTGAGTTATCGGTGAAAGAGTGCAATAGGGTTTTACATTCAGGCAACCTACCCCTCTACTAATCAGTTCCCAATGGAAAGTAGGCTGTTGTTTCACCTGGTAGGCCGAGGCTATGTTTGCCATTGAAAGACCTTTAATACATGAGCCACATCTGTTGCACATGGGAATGGTGGCATGGGCCAAGTTAGACAATTGTCCATTCTAATGCAACCAAGTGTCAACAGTTCTGGACAGTGCTTAATCTCTTCAATAAATGAACTGAGCATGGACGGACTATTACCTGATTTTCACACACCCGACATGTTCACTTCTGGTAGTCACCTGTTTGTAGTTGATATGCATTTCTTCTCAATCCTGGCTATTTTGCAAATGTAAAAAACTTTTTTGTTTAATTTCTCCTGTAGCAACTAAAGCAGCAGCGTGATAAACTGAAGCTGTATCAGAAGAGGATCGTGTTGCAGCTAGAGAAGGAACGGGAAGTGGCCCGCCAGTTGCTGAGAGATGGCAAGAAGGAGTAAGTGACCTTTAATGCCAGAGCCTTTTCCTCTTTAGAGCTGGTGTTGTTGGGGACATTCAAAGAGATATGCCCCAGATAACCTGGCAAATATGCAGATCTATACACAAACGCACACGCAGATTCATTTAACTGCCCTATATGGGATTTGGGATCTGCCGCAATATCCCACTCTCCCCACAAGGCCCTTACTCGGTTGGTTTCCAGGTAGACTCTGTTGTGTACACACTAACCTGTCGGGAAGAAGGGATGTTGAGCATGGAGTGCACAGCAGAGTGCAGTCAACAAGTCAGAGGAAGTTAAAGGAGACTACCGCCACTTCTCTGCTGTCTGGTGACCTTTTTCCTAAACTTGGGAAAACTCACTTTGTTGGTTCACTTTTTGAAGGGAGCAAAGCTTTAGTGTTTGTGTTGTGAAAAACATTGCATGTTGATGATAAAATTGACAATTAAGGACCCTTTAATCGCCCCTCCGGTGCCGCGATCAGTCCAATCAGGAGGTATGTACTCCTCACGCAGTAAAGCTGCGGCTGAGAACATCCAACAGTCTCGCTTCAAATTATGTTCCTCCTAGGAGTGAGAATGGGGGCAGGACCTTGGTTTATTCTTCCACCCCTCAGGATTTCTCCATCTGGTCAGCAAAAGTGTCCTGTAAAACCAAGATGCAAGTGCAAATAAGGGGGTTTTGACACCATATAAGGGAAACTACAAATTCTCCGTCTGCCGATGCCTTTCCACCGATATTCTGACCTTGGATTCTACTGTTCTTAACGGTTTAGGGGTACTTGAAGCTACTGCTGCTCCCGTGGCCATTCTCCCTTCCTCAACTCTGCATGTCTGCCGTTACACCTTCACCCCTACTATTGACCTATGATAGAGCGCAACACATTTCTGTGTAGTCCTTGTCACAATTCTCATTTATTTAGGATCACTCAAAATGTTTTCAACCATCAGCCTTTTCATTTTATCCATCACCATCTCAGTTGGGCTACCTAAGAATCTTCTATATATAAATATCAACAACAAATTTAAAGAACAAAAATGCTTTTAAAATTCAGTCAATGCAAAAATAATTTTTTTGTAGGGTCACATTTTTGCACAAAACAGACGAGAGGGCATCCCTCGGATTTGAACAGAGAGATCACACTAACAGACGCCTATTAGCTATTCTTTCGAGTCAGTCATCGCTGGGTCTCGACTCATTGTAGATTATAAATTCCACTGATTAAAATGAATTGGGAGTCTAATCGCATAGACAAGGCCTGTGTTATTTCATGTGCTGTGGAGTATTCCAAATAGAAACATCTGTTTAAGAAAGGTTCTAAGAAATCAAAAAAACATCAAAAACCTGGCCAAGTGTGTGCAAGCTAAGGCTTTCTGTTATGGAGTGTGTAATCAAAGTAGTGAAAAGTGAATTTCCAATGAACTGAGCAGAATTGCTCCAGAAAAGATTTTGATGCATACTCCAGTTGGGAATAAAATTATTTTTGTAAGTCCCATTTCTAACTAGAGTATTTTCTTAGCGAGTAAAAATGTTTTAACTGTAAAACAGATTTTTGAAATAAATATTTATTTGCACCTAGTTATCCATGCTAATTACAAGATGCATGTTTATCTCTTCAGATCAGGCAGTAATAGTTTCTTCCTGTGGCACTACTTGTACTACTATTCCAAACCTATCCATGGAGCAGTGTGGGTGAAAGCAGAGGCTAGACACTTTGTGTCTGTTTCCTATTTTTTTCTGGGAGTATTTTACCTCCCTATTTTTCTTTTCTTGGAGTATTTTCTTATTGAGAAAATGTGGCTGATACCAGCCCTACATATAAGGGATGTGACGGCCAATGAATGCAGTAAGGATTACCCACTCCCAGCAGAGAAATCCAACAAGTCTAGATGCCCCTTGGTAATTTCCCCCAAAATAATCTGGGCCATTGCTACCAAACTTTCTGTCAGGTCGCCCACAAACAATGCTAAAACAACTGCAGATGACTTAAATTGAATTAAATATGAGCTTCCTGTCAACCTACTCGATCCCTGAGGATGACGATCAAGGTCCGCTAACAAGTTGGGAAGCACCTCTTCTGGCTAATGTTGATGTCTTGATTACTAAGGTTTGCCCCTTCCTCACTTTAGAATAAAAAAGATGAATAACTCGAAAGAGAGATGAATGCACAATCGCAACTAAGAAGTTCTACAAATCGATTTCCGGTAGCGCATCACACTAATGTAGACGTGAGTGGCTGGAGCTCTGTCTGGACCTAAGCTATCCTGACAAATAATGCCAGCTTTCAGGGATTTCGCCCGCCGACACCGATCCGCCCTTGCACTGGAGGTGGGTCTGCGCTGCTAGCCTTCCCTACACGTCATTCCACTCACGAAATCCTATGAAAGCTGAAATTATTGTGGCAGACCCTCCGGTGCAGAGCAGGAATGCCATTCTGCAGCCGTCGTTCTGCAGTGAGGCCCTGGTGGTAGCTGTTCGTTGCAGTTAGTGCTCCAGATAAGATTTTGAGGTGGGAGTATTTTACTCTTTTTTTTTTTAAACATTGAGAGTAAATGTGATTTTAAGAGAGTAAAAATGACTTTTCTCCTTCGCAAGTGTAAAATGTATGCGACTTCCAGCCGACGTGTGATAAAACTGCATGGAAATCATTACTATGCGGCAGCTTTCTGCATTGTGACAGAATACACCTTTCATTATTTCTGGCCATTTGATCTTGCCTGTGTATATTTAAATGTTGAAATCACAAAAACCTAGCCAATTATATAGTAAAGCATACATGAATGTGTATTGTGTGTTTTGAGATTCGATAGCAGAATTGCTTTTGATGTTGAATGAAAGTCCTAATTTCTTGGAGCTACGACTACCTAATGGTATGCCAATGTTATGATACAACAGTGCAGAGAGGCAAGGACTCCATGCTAAATTCTATATCTAATCTAGTGGTTATATGGTTATTTATGTAGCTCTTTTGGCAAAGCGCTGTAAATAGAACATATTTATCACAATTACCATCAAACCAAAGTCGATACTCCTTTATCGACCTCGAAAGAATGAAAGGCTGAGTTGGACTTGCCGGGATTCGAACCTGCAACCCACAGATCACGCATAGATTGCAGCAACGCGTGCTCAACCGGATGAGCAATCTTATTGGCTAACATCCTTCAGAGGTTGGTTAACTGAGTATCGACTGAGGTATAATGATCACAGTACCTTGATGTATGACGAACCATTTATGAGGTGCTACATAAAGTTAAATACTTATCTGGATTATCACAGGGACAGGTTTTGCGGAGTTTCTATTTCAATTACCAATGTAACTTTCATTTATTTGTTTTTGAACAGCGCTTGCACCTTCTTGAGAGTCAGGTTTTGGATGTTTTATTTGTAGTCTTGAAGATTTGAGAGGCTAGAACACCTGTGATCAGTGTAATAACAATTACTCACCCTTGAGCAAAGACTCTGCTGCCACTGACCATTTATAGTAATGTACCCCATTGACTGAAAGGTTGTATGGATGTAAACTAGACTGTGCATAGTCATCTTTTTACACACTGTTTTTATAATTAGACTAAATTAAATTAGAAGTGTAAAAATGATCTGCCTCTGCATGATTAGGCACACAGCACCGGAACTCTGAAAAATACAATTGTCCAATACTGGTTTGCTTTCACTGGACAAAAAGCATAACTTGTTAAAAAAAAAAAAATGTATAATTCTCAATTGCAACTTAGTTTTCCATCTTATTAATTATACAATCCTAAAATTCTAGGAAAACATGCAGAATGCTTCTGAAGCTGAATGGAAAGAAACCATTCCTTTTTTTCAGTGTGCAGTTTATTTTTTTTGAAAGGCTTCAGAGAAATACATTCTGTTTCAGAGGTGGCATGCAATTACATCCATGTAGATACAAATCACAAGAAGCCTTCTGGTTTCTGTCAAGTAACCTGACCCTTGCACTGCCCTCTGCTCTAAACCTGTGTGTAAATGTACCCAGGAAAATAATAAAGCTGGCGTATTTACAAGATTTTCATGCGTAAAAAGGCCTGGTACTTTCCTTATATGGAGCCCTGGTTGCATTGCCATCTGAAGTACTGCGCGGGCAGGCCCCCCCCCCCCTCCACGGTGAAGGACACTGTGTGCCATTGCAGAGCTGCAGCACGTCACGGTTTGAGCGGCTGGTAGGGTCTGGGAGGGATGAAGAGCCAGCAGCCCACACAGATGCTTTATAGTGCATGGTGCGCTTGGCCCACGGCTCCCGTCAGCCTGCAACTGGTCCTTTGGAGAGGATTGCCCCCACCTGACAGTGGATACCGCCAGAGTATGGTAACGAGGGGGTGTGGGGAGCGGAGATAGCTCATTTGCTAGGTGCTTGCTGCAGCTATTGGAAGGTGAGGATGTTGAGGCAGCCTGAGTCAAAGTGAGAAAAGCTGCTTGGCTTTGGTATTCGACTGAGTGGGGTCACAACACCTGCTCCACCGTGTACATTCCCCAGATTGCAAAGAGGCTGCATCACGTTGCGAGTCTCCCTAAACACAACAGATCCTGGCAATAATGTTTACTTCCGATTATCTACTTCCTCTGATGCCACCCAGATACAGCGCATGGCCACAGACCCTAACCCAAAGAGACTCTGCACCAACAAAGTGCTTATAGGCTACTGCGCTATTGCATTTCCCCACGCTACACAAACTTGACCATCCACCGTATTATCGCTGCCTTGCCATTATCGGGTAGCTGCTCCATCCCTTCAGCTGTCTCCTAACCGTACCCCCCAGGCTGCCACCGCCACTCCCGGAGCACAGCCCTGTTCCGTATTACCTAGCCTCTGCGCAACTCAGCAGCCCGTGAACCTTATCGTTTTGTATTTGCTGACGGTGTGTAATCCTGAATCTAGCCTGTTTGCAACCTAGCATTTTTTAGCAGCCTGTGTGCCATGTGCATTTCAGCATTTTAGCAGCCTGTGTACCTTTTTACCACGTATTACTGATGGTGTGCAATTTTGAATCTAGCCTGCGTGCAATTTAGCATCTGCATTATCGGCTGCTGCCTATGATCACCACGTTTGCTGCCACCGCTCTGCTGATTGCTGCACTATGTACGCCTACAATCCTTTGCTGTCAATCGCATTGTATGTTTAGTTAGTGGTAAGTGTTCCACTGTGTGTACCAGACCCTGACCTGATCGCCCCCCTCCATGACAACCGCTACTCGTCTCCCTACCAGTGCCAGAGTTTCACCTTTTTCGTCCAGTCCTGCCCAGCTAACTGCTCCTGAACACTCCAGCATAATGGGCTCAATCCACTCACCACAAACCAACTCCGACAACTCAGACAAGAGAAGTAAACCTACTACAACAACTTTAGGTCAGAATTGCACGCCAGAATCACCCCCAAAATCGCTCCTGAGTAAACACGCCACCCCCCTAGATACCAACCAAGCTAACATTAAGTGTGTGTTAATTCATGCCAGATCCTTAGTGGAGCATTCTACAGAAATTGCAGATATGAACACAACAGACAATCCCGACTCCCTTGCGATAACTGGAGTCGTGCCTTTATGCAGTAGAGCAGACGGAGTGGATGCCAGAGGCGGAGGCATTGCAATCATAGCCGCAATTGACCTAGCCATGAGAACAACCCCCTTTCCTAAGGTCAGCTCGTGTTTACTGTCTGTCAAATTACCCACCTCTAACACAGGTACTTTTTTATTTATTTATTCGTATTTGTTGAGCGCACAGCAGACCGAGGGCATCGTGGCGCTTGTTACAGTGTTGCTTATACTTAGTTACATACAATTCATGTCCGTGAGGTTACATTGGACAATGATTGTTTTTGTTATATATATATATATATATATATATATATATATATATATATATATATATATATATATATATATGGACAGGTAACTAGGAGAGCAAGGTTAGTTAAAGAGAGCGGTTTTGAGTTTGAGTACTCTAACAATAAATCTACTTTACAGACTTCCAGGTCCTATTGGCTCATTTGAAGAAGACCTTTCTGTAATTCTGTCCAATAAAACAAAACTGACCTCTCAAATTCTCGTGCTTGGAGATTTTAATCTAGGATTTGACGACCAACACGCTTTAGCCATCTCTAACCTACTAGCAGAATTGGGACCAACTCGAAGAATATCTGAACCCTTGACTGGGTAGCTGACCTTAATTGTGCTGTAGCTATCACTATTATTACTCCTCGGATCTGCACTGACCACTTCCAGATATCCTTCACCCTGCCAACTAAGTTACCACTCGCCAAAATCAAACATATTGCACCTCCCCTCCCTATGAGGAATAAAAGAAACATAACCGCAGAAAAGCTCATACCTCTTATCGTGCCCACCATCAACTCCCTGTCAGACTCATCTAGCCCAGACAAATTAGTTGACGCCTACAATGACACCATCACCAATGCTTTAGACATTATCGCCCCTCTTAAGATGCGGAAAAGCAAGCCCAAAGCTCACCTAAACTCACAGTTCACTCTTCATCTAAAATCCTTGAGACTAGAAAAAAGAAAGCTTGAAACCCTGTGGCAACTCTTCCCTACCAATGAAAATAAAAATATCCTAATCATCTTATCCACCTATTACAAGAAAGAAATACACTCTAAACAAGAATCATACAATTAGAGGATTACTAAAGCAAGCTCAAACACCAAGGAACTGTTCACCATCCTAAAGGAAATGGAATCGCCCATTCCACAGACAGACGAATGTCTGAAGGACAAATTTTGGTGTATGAATATCGAAAATGCCCTATTGAATAAAATCTCACTCCTAGGAAGTTTAGCACTTGGTTGTTCAATTACTGTTGGTTAGCTTGGATTTTGCTGTGTAGAGTTGAGCATTGCCGATTGGATGCTATTAGACCAGGCTTCATCTTTTGTGATGGCTTGTGGCGGGTGAGTGGGTGATTCTAGTCCCCTAAAAATGTAGAAGATCTCCTTGGTGTCTGATATTCTGGTATTGAAGGAGGTGGCCTTAGCTTTGATAATAACTAGTTGGTATTCTTTAGTGATTTTGCTGAACTCTCATTTAGTGGAGTCGCAGTGATTGGCTTTCCAGGTGGAGAGTGCATCCATTTTTTTGGTTCGTAGCTCCATTAAAAAAGCGGTGTATGTTGCTGATTGGAGTGAAACAATCCCATAATTATAGCTCCTTGGAACATTTTGAGTATGAGCATATAAAGGTAGGTACCCTTCCAACTTATTTATGTTAATTTCTGAATAAGAAATGTTGATAGGGCAAGATGCCGGTCTATCTTCAGAATCTTCTGAAAGAATTTGTACGAGAACCCTCAACTTTGATCAGCTGGCTCTTCCTAGATATAGGACCATGAAGGCCTCAAGGGGGGCCTTTCAGAACACAGCACCAAAGGCATGGAATGATCTGCCTTTGGATCTTAGGTGCTTAAAGTCCACATAACTCTTTAGGAAGAAACTTAACTAATTTGTTTACGTGAGCCTTGTTTGACAATCTCGGTAGATCTGTTTTTTGGCTAGGATGTTTATCTTTCTTGCTTCCTTCAGTTTTTTATTTTTGTGCCCTTAAGCCTACGGGTCCATTGTTTGTGCGATATAAATATTAAAGTAAAGTAAAGCTCGAGGAGCTTTGGGGGGGTTAACCACACGTTGATGTGCTTGGTGGGTTCAACTTTCCTTTAGGTGAGTGGGGCAATGGTGATGTTGTATGTTAGTGCTAGTGTTTCTGGGGCTTTAGGGAAGGGTGGCCTGAGGGCCGGCACTAAGAGGTTACGTAGCCTTTCTTTAGTGAGCTGATGAGCGTTCCTGGTGAGAGCTGGCGGGAGGAGTGTCTCTGGCTGATGGGCTGTCTTGGCAGTGGTGAGATCGAAGAGGATGACATGATGATCAGTCCAAGGAAGGTGTGTGTTTTTCTTGATAGTAGGAGGGCAGTTATGGTGCACTATCCAATCAAGGGTGTGATGTGGGTGGGGTCAGTGGTAGCTTGTTGGAACCCTACGGTTCCTAACGACTTGTCGAATGAGTTGGCTGAGGAGTCTTTTGGGTCATTAAGGCCAAGGTTGAGGTCCTCTAAAATGGCCTTGGTGGATTTTTTTAGATGCGTCTCCGAAGCCTGGAAGACTGTTATGGGTCCAGGGGGGTGGTATACAATGTGGAGGGTGATGGTGCAGCTAGGAGAGGGGTTCAGTTTGAGGAGTAAATGGTGACTATTGTTTTCGATTGTCCTGTCCACCTTTCTAATAGGGATGGCTTTTTTTGCTATGAGGGGGACCCCACCCCCTTCCATGTGAGGGCGATCCTGCCTGCAAGTAGTGTAGCCTGAATGGAGTGCTAGAGATGGTGCCGGGCCTGATGCTTCTTGGAGCCAGGTTTCGCTGATTATGAGGAGATCCAGATTGTGGGTGGTGATAAGTTTGTGTATGTCCAGGGTGTCTGCCGGGAGAGACGGGCATTAATAAAAGCACAGCGGAGTGGTGGGTGTTTGCGACTTGCTTGAGATGGTGGGGGTTGGGATTCAGCCTTTTCAAGGCAAAGGGAGCGGCAAATGCAATCGTGGACACGTTAGAGGTGTTGTTAATTATAGGTGCATGTAGTTCGTCAGACAATTCCGCATCATTCTTGATAGTGGCCGCATGAGAAACACTGGACATTTTGGTAGCATAGTTCATTACAGGCACATGTGATTGTGCAGATAAATTATCATCATGGGTGACTATGGGCGCAAGCGATTCAGCAGACAATTCGGATGCATGGTTAATAATGGGCGCATGTAAAACAATGGACTTTTCGGTGGCATATTTGATTACTGAGGCATGTATATCATCAAACAATTTACCATCATGATTGAGTATGGGTATAGGTAATGCGTTCGGCCTTTTGGCCGTAGGTCGCTTTGGGGGCAATTTAGCCTGGACATGAAGGCTTTCAAAGTCGTGTGTCGGTGGAGCACAAATATCTCGGGGCAGGCTGTCGTAGTGTATACAGGTATTGCAGACATTGTATGCAGTGCTGGCCGACTGAGCGGTTTTTGAGTCGACTTCTGTAGGCACGGGCATCGCTTCAGCAGTGCGGGAAGGGATCACGTGTGCACGCACACCAACAGCGCCTACGTGCTTCAGTGAGCTGAGTGGTGGATTAACAAAGTGGCGTGAGGCGTGGAGCGCGGGGTAAACGGATGAGTGAGGAGTTGGGGCCTGTGAGGCATTAGTAAATCTCAGGCCAAAACTGAGGTTTCTGGCACAGGTGGGCATAGGAGTAGATGCCGGGAGCATCAGGAGCTAGCGTGAAAGGGGGCGGGATGACCTGCAGGGATGTGTATAGGTCACAGGGATGGGGGGGATAGTGGACGTGCAGCTCGGAGCTCATCAGGTGAGGGGTGTCTGATAGAGCCAGTGCTTCCCAAGGCGGTAGGTAGCTTACACGGAGCACATGCAAACTGAGGTGGATCTGAGGGAGTGAGTGGCAGAGAGTAGCTGGCCTTAGCTCCCGGCCTTCGCTACACGCCGGCTTCGCCTGCAGCTACTGTGCCACAATCTGATTGCTTCCTGGCTGGACAGCCAATCCGTGCCAGCGGCGGGCTTTGCCCGTTGTCAGGGCAGCAGAGGAGCTATGTTCTCTTTATATTGCTTTTTAGCAGGACATAATGTTTCTAATTAGTGTACCTATGTAAAGAGAGGGCAGCCTGTGTGTGTGTGTTTTCATTGCGGCGTGGAATGTGTTCTCTTACTACCTAAATGTATATTTGTGTGAATTGAGCATGTGAGCCGTTGATTTTCTGTGCTTTCACCTTTCACAGGATTGATTGAGTGGGTGTGTTGGTGGTCTAGCTATATGGAGCTGAGTGTGTTATCTATTGATTTTGTTCAAGGGCTTTTGCTGGTCTGTTGATTGTGTGTGTTCATGAGACTATGCATGTGTGTTTGAGCTGAGGTTTTGATCTATTAATTTCCTCCAGGGTCAGTGTCCAGTGGTGGTCGGTCGTAGGCAACCTCTCTTCCTCTGGCACTGGGTAGCAAATTCTGAAAGTGAAATGCTGTTTCACTTGACTTTTCACCAACACGTATTCCTATGTCACAACCTCCTGTCAAACAAACTGAAAGAAGGCCTTCATGCCCTTCAATTGCCCCTCTTATTAAGGTACATTTTAATGTAGGGGTGATACTATCTACTATTATGGGGGGGTATAAATGTTCTGTGTGTGTTTTACTCACTCTGTTTATAACCATTGTGTGTGTGTGTATATGTGTGTTACTCCCTCTCTTTATAACCATATCATGACAATAACTCTAACCTAATTATCCCTATGATTTTCCAAATCTCGTGCATAATGGATTTTTTCCATATCTCCAAATTCCACTTCTCTTCACGCCTTCTAATAAGCTAATCATCATGCGTAGTAGTGATCCATAACATGATCAGTACTTATACCAAATCCTCCTTGTTTCTATTTGTAATCTTTAACTTCTAAATAAACATCCAGTAAACAAGCCTTTGTTTATTAATCTATCTAAATAAACACTATAAGTGATCTTAACCTACTCTTTATTCTTGAAAGCCATACTAATCCGGGTGTGTGCTCCGTTAAAAAAATCCTTTTGGGCCCAATGGCACACTCCTTTATGATATATGATATGGCATTTATAACACGCCTGTACACAAGTGTTTCTAGGCGCGACTTATATTTCAAGGCCTTAAAATACTAGCGTGGCTCTGTGTGTATTTGCATAATCAATCCCTAAAAATAGTGCATGTTATCCCCTAATTACTTACTTAAATCTCTCCTCAATATATCTGTTAAAATGTTACAAAAACTGTAATGTTTATTAAAACAATCATGCTCCCATATCCTATAATGTATATACAGTCTTGGTGCTGATGAGAATGTGTCCTTTTGTAACTATTACTTTCCCATTCTAGATACAAATGTTTGCATCAATGCATGTGCGTATTTAATAGCACTACTGCAAAAGTGCTTATAATATTAATTTCTGCGGTTCCCCCATAAATATTTGCTGTGCTTAATCTAGTGTCACTTGCTATTACATTACCCTTCTTTGTTATGTAAATTGCATTCCTAATTATATTTTTATTCTCGGTGCATGCCTAACACCATATGTGATCTTGAACACTTTTTTTTAGAATGTGCTATGCAGTGGGGGAGATGGTGCCCCCCTCTTTCTATTCTTGGCTACTCTTCTGACCTAAGCCCTCACTGTCTAGTTACTTGTAGCACATCCCATGCCTATATTGCAATATCTGTCTTACTATTGCTCTCCCATGCCTGTGCCCCTTCTCATCATTATGTCCCTGTTTCTCCTTCAATCACTTTGCCATTTCCTTCTGCTGACTTACCTCCATGTCTTCTTCTTGTTACAAATTCTAGAAAAATAAACTGTGTGCATCTACTCTTTTGGTAGTGCACTGACACTGCTTTAGAGCCCTTCCAGTTGTTGCAATAATTTCTATGGTGCTTATCACAAGGGTGCAAGGCACCTCCCTGTGCACATTCACTATATATTGGAAAACCATTGAGCAAAGCACTTTTCCTTTTTCCAAATTACTTTTCAATAATGTGCCTAAACTTTAAAAATGGTTTCTTTCCATTGCCTCTCTTATCTGTGATTCCCTATGCATGCTTATAGTATATGCCCCATCTATTACTAATACTATACTGCTTAAAATTAAATTAAAAAAGCAGGGGTGCGCTGATGTGTTCTAATATATAAGGTCTTATGATCTAATCTTAAAACAAGAAAGTATCTGGGAGAAATCCATAATAACTAATAAAACCTGGTAAGTACCTTGTGTAATTTTTAAAAAGTGGACACATGCAGTGTAAAATGGTGTGCTCAAAATATGGTTAATCATATATTGCTTTTGGCCAAAACAAAAATATTCCTAAACATATATAGACCCTCCCTCCCCCACCAAATCAAATCCAATAGCTTACCCACCCCACAATCTCATATATTACATTCAAGTTCTCCCCCAGCACACCACTTCAACATAACCTGCAACACATCAAAAAATATTTTCTTCTAAAAATCTACTCAATTTTTACTTGTGTTTATTATATGAAACTAAAACTGAGCTCCTCTACTGAAACATCATTATTACTCATGTCTCATAAAAACCCTTAAAAATAAGTTAGTTCAATGAGTTCTGGACTAGTTTTTCCATGACAGTGGCACTCCGCCCAAGCTCACTTAAAGCTCTGTATTAAAAACGTTCAAAATATACCATCAACATCATTCTAATGTTTTCTCTACTACCTATATCAATCCAAAATCACTTTGCTACTACATGCAATATATTAGTTAAAAAAATCAACTTCATAATCCACACTTTCTACACGTGCATTTTTCCATGTGCCTTAAATCACACATTGAAAAAAGCAAGTCATTTTTTCTTTTTTCGTCAAATTATGAATTTTTCATCCCCTTTTCCTCATACCTTGAAATAAAACATCCTCTACTTAAATACACCTATAACTGTTTTTGCATGCCCTCTGTCATTCCCATCATAAATGATTTTCACCTCAAACCATTATTTCAAAATTCTGTCTATATGATCAACTATAACTGCTACTATACAGCAAACTGCTTTTTTCTCCGCATTGTATTTCAGCATCGCATGGCTGCTTAATTCAAAACGCTTTACCTACATATTTCTATCATTATTGCCAAGCCAAAATTAATACCAAGATTTCCTTCTATGTCATACTTGCAAAAAAACTCAATCCAGCTGCCTAAAAATTCAAACTTTTCATATAATTTGTACAAGCTTGCTACGTTTTGCTGGCATCTGTAAAATGTCTCCTAAAGAAACTAGCCTCAATTAAAACGTAAATGATAATTTTAAGCCAAACTGCATATATGATACCATGCTCAAGAATCTACACACTACATAATTACACGCTACTTCATCACCAATGTGCAACTAAGCAACTATTGTTCTTACATCTGAGATACCTAGCTTAACTTCTGTTTGTCTCTTGTATTTCACATGGAAATGCAAGCTATTTCTATGTTCTGCGTCAACACTCCTACTCCCTCTTTTATTCTGTTGAACGTCGTAGTTCTAGGCCATCAACGACTTGTTTAAAGTCTGTGCAAGAAAATAAAAAAAGTTATCTGTATCTGCCAGTCTCTCTAGCAGGCTGCTATCAATCTTGTAATTAAATCCCTGTATGGCAACGCACTATATTTCTTAAAGCCTTTGTAGTTCAAGCTAAATACTGAAAACATTAAGTGTCTGCGGTGCTGCCTATCCGAAGTCTTGGAATGACACCAGGAAATGTTGCGTTGCCCCTAGCAAAAACACAGTATGTACATCTTCTAAAGTCTTTTGTTTCTTTGTTAAAGTAACTTTACTAAAAAATCAGACTTCTGCGTCTGTACTGCAGAGTGCCCAGAAGGAAGGTTGCATCTGTTTTGAATGAGGTCAGCTTAATCCTTCGCCCATCTGTAGTCTGCTGCACTATGGCATATCAGGAAAGATTTTGGGGCTCAGGTCTCTTCTAGGTTGCCAAATGTGTCGTAGGCCCCAGGTCAGCCATACTTGTAAAAAGCCTCATCAGACATGGGACCTGTTCACCCAGCAAGGTTTATTCTCAAGTCCGCTGGGCGCCATCACACCAGCTACAGTTGGTCAGTCAAAAATGCAGGCCCTCAACCTTGCTCATTTTGAACACACTCTTTATAGCAAATACAGGATTGCATAATATTTTTATGCAAATCCGGACCTTACTTTTTAACATATATTTTAATTGGTCAGTTTACTAAAAGGTCAAAACACTATCCCAGGGAGTACAGCCCAAAAAACCCTGCCAAGGTCTCTGGACTAAAGAGAGGAACCTAATTCTGGGGATCTGAAAAGCTACATCAATAGCAGGGATTGAGTGTTAATGGAGGCCCAGTGGCTCCAATGAAGGTAAGATGATGCTGACTTAGTCTTTGGTCTTCATCGCTACCTACTGTTGGTGAGTTGCAGGGGAGCCAGAATTCCAGATACATGGTAAGTCTGTTAATCAGCTGCAATTGCTATTCTGATTAGTCCATGTAATTGAGCAGCAGTGTTGGTTGCTCTGGTCCTGGAGTGGGGTCTGCAGTATGCAGGTTCCAGGTGTAGTTAAATGTAAGATTGTAGGTTTCAGAGGGGCAGAGCTGTTGCTCATCTTGGGCAAGTACTCCCATCTGCTTGGGATGAGGCCTAGCACTTAACAAAGGTTGTGTGCAGACATGCTTATTCTTTTACTGATGCTCATGCAGCCTGCAGTCGGGCACAATTAATCATCCAACCATTTGGCCCCACTCAGTCATTAGTAATTGCCACATTCAAACTTTCCTGGGCAAACACATGTAGTTGATTCAGAAGTAAATACCAGACAGGAATGCTGTGCTGATAGCATTCTTATTGTGCAGTCTTAAGGGACTACTAAACTCGGGACCCTTTTTTAATATTGACCTACAACGGCCAAGCTTTTGTATTTCTTGATCACAAAATAGCTTTAACAGATTGCAGACTCCTAAAAATGCGCAGGCTCTGCCACCACCCAGTGAGTTAATACAAGCAGCTGAGCAGGGCGATCTGCTCAGGCAAATGGACTACAAGGACGGTTCCTTTTGGGACACCTAAGCCGATGCGTGCCAGGGAGGCCATAGATGTTTTCTAGCTGTGAAAGAGGTTGGTGACCCAGCACTGAAAAAGTAAAAATGACAGGAAACTCGCTGTCGTCCCCATTAAGGACTTTCATAACACGAAGTCTGGAAAGCAAGGGGGGGGGGGCAAAAAAGATAAGTGTTGAGTGAGCCTAGGTAAAAAGGGTCTACTGTATTTCAGACAAGTATTCTTTCTGCAGTGACTAAGAGCCACATTTTTCTGAGCGGAAAAGGGCGAGACAGACAAGCGCATACAGGGCCAAAGAGCAAGAGTGGGGCACTGCAGCGTCTAATATGGGGAAAACCGAGTAAAACCACGAGAGGAGAAGAGTTCGCCAAGGAGTAAATTGTACATTAGTGAATGTTCAGTGAATAAGAGTCCTGAAGCATCTTGGCAAGAATTATTACTGAAGAAATGGTGTCTATGTGTTGCCTGGACCGCTGCATATATGGATGCAGGTCACGATCCCAAAGTAAACGGAATGTGCATGTGTTTGAATCATCGCAGCCCAAGTAAGTAGATCGAATGAGCAGGTGTTGCTTGAACAAGCTCATCTTGAGAAAGTAAGTCTGAAGCCCAAGTGAGAGCCAAAAGAGGTACCCAGTCATTGTACCGAAAACCAGAATACCCAAACATTCCGAAAATTGTAATTAAATATATATGGGGGAGTGGGGTGAGGGGTTAAAATGGGTGTAGATGGGGTTGAGGTGGGGTTACACGGATGGAACAAGGGGTTTGAGGGTCACCCCAAATAAAATTAAGATCTGTATTTTTTTGTTATTATATTTTCATTGAAACTTAATCTCTCTGAAATAGTCTTCGGTAAAATCCCAAAAGAGTATGTTTCCTTTACTGCTGCATATTGGGAGACATGCTTACTCCGTTTACTTTGGATTTGTACACTGTCTCCCATTATGAAGCAGTAAAGGGGACATCCTCGTTGCATATCGCAACTCATCTGCACGCACAAACACTGTCTGGCACGGTCTCTATGCTTGTAGCTGAGCGACTAACCGCAACGAGCGCTGTTAATTGAGGACTCTCTCTGCAGACTGACCGCTGTGCCCGAGGCTGTTTCTCAGACACAGCATTCAGGAGACTCGCAGGAGTCTGGGACAGAGAGCTTCCTCAATGTGCGGGTGGTTTGGGGCTCGCATCTACACGGAACGGCACTCCATTCCTCCCCTGCTGTATTACATCTAGAGTGTCCTATACTTTTGTGTTACTATCGTTACAAAACACTGACTGTGCCCCGCCTGCTCACACAGAGAAAGAGAAAGCATATTGTTGCTTGGCCAGGTTCATCTGGCATCTGGCCACCCCCAGCAGTGCGTCACTCCTCAAGGATTGCCTGGTGAACCTTGGGTGATAACACAATGGCCGCATTTGAACCTGAAAAACGCACCCCTCACCACCAGTGTGGCCTCCCTGTGCCTACTTCCATGGCAATGAAAATTAATTGCATAATAATCCCAAACCCTTTTTAAACTATTTAGTTTATTTACATTATATCTGCTAGTTTCATATGCGAAAAAGGAGTTTGTTTTTTTGTGTAAATCTCGTGTTTTTGCAAATCATGCACAATAGTTGCAGTTCTGTCAAAATAGGACTGTCAAACAGTTTTGTTTTTATTGTACGTTTGTCTTGCAAGTACAGTTCAAAACCCCAAAAGAGATTTTTGTGGGTAACATTGCTTTCCATTCTCGTAGTGTTCCACTAAAGAAGGTAAAACTGATACTACCGTTGTACTTATTTTCTTGCTTAAGATAAGGATTTAGCAATTTGTCAAGTTGGTTAATAATGTCATTTAAATGCTTTTATGTCTCTCTAGGAAATGAAATACATGAGGCCTGATTCACAGAACGTTTTCCTATGGATTCACTCCATTATAAAGCACTTCCATGAATCGGGCCCATTGTGTATCAGAAAAAATTGAGAAGATGTTTGGACCAATGTCTAAAATGCAATCTTGGCTGAAACCCCGTCTTCAGCTCTTACATAAAGTGTATTATCCTGGGCAAATCATTTTACCACTGTGCTCTCACTGCCATAACTGGGATGTGAGGTGCAGGCTCTGCGTTAAAGGGGTCAAGGAGGAGGGCAATTTAGAAAGTCTGTGAGATCTTCGAGCAATCCTGTTCCTAGACTGGTTGGGTGAGAGAACAGGTGGGTCATCTTAGTTTATAGTCCCTTGTTCTATTTTTTCTCTCTGGGAAGGACAAGCTGAACTGAATTTCTTCTGTTAAACCCATGCTACGCTGAGTGTCATAGCCCTGTGCACTTTCCTGCACTCTGTTTTCCAGTCAGGTTTCTGAGCACAAAATAGTTAAATGGAGAGAGTTCCTTCCATTTGTAGCAAAGAAATGCTTTGTTTTTTAAATGCTTGCTTTTCTCTTAAATCATTATTCTTTCTCATTACAGGAAAGCCAAGTTACTCATCAAGAAAAAGCGTTACCAGGAGCAGTTGTTGGACAAGACCGAAAACCAAATCAGTAACCTTGAGCAGATGGTACGCATTTGTCATCCTAGCCCCCCTAGCAGGGCTTATGAGAAGACTTGGCTCTAAACGCAGACGCGCCAACCACTTTGCGATTCATTGGCTGATGGTAGATTCAAGTAGCTGACTTTTTAACATCCTTGTGTTTTGTTTGTTGTCAGAGAGAGCTTTTTGGGTATTGCTCCAAAATACCGAATTAAAATGCTGAATGCGCAGTTACTGCACTTTCGACATGATCCAAAATGTCGAATCCCATTATACCGAACGTGGTTTGCGGGAGTGTCCTCCTAGCCCCGTGTTCAGTATAATGGGATCGGGGGTGCATGGGTGTCCTCTGCTTCCAATGCGAAAGAGTGCAGCACCAGAAAAACGAAAAAGAAAAAAAATAAAAAGGTTCCTTGTGATGAATCCCTACCCACATTAGGGGAAGGAGACTTGCGTTGCAGGGGACAGACGAGGGGACTAGGAAGACACGAATTCAGATAAGTGTGAGGAGGCAAAGGTAAATAGTAGTGAGGGCGGAGTCGACCAACCTTTTCAAATTCAGCATTTTCTGAGTCAGTAAAAATGGGCGCCAGTAATCGCGTAGATCCAGATCGAGTTGTGCGGAAATATAGAAAAGGTGCCTACAAGCACACATTAATGTTACCGTACGTGATGAGTAGTTAATAAGGCGAAACTCTTCTGCTAGATGCTGTCAAAGTGAAGGTTGAAAGTTATTTAACATTTTATAAAAGAGGCTCGGAGCACAGTCAATACAATGAGGTAAAGGACGCCCCCAAAGCTTCATAATTGACTGGGCGGTGTCATCACATTACCTTCCAGCTGCTAATATATTCAGTATCTGAAAACTAATGCTTACCTGTTAAGTAAGCAGTATTTGCTGGGAGAAGTGGCTATAGAACTGGGGCCAACAACCCAAACCTCAGCAGCATAACAAATTAGCCATTTTATAGTGTATGCTCTGTGGGAAAATATCGGCGAAAAAGCAAGTGTATTTATCTTCCAGTTGAATGTATAACCAATTAATCTAGAGGTTCTTCTAATCTTATTCACTATGCATTCTTATTGTTCAATTCCAGAGTAGCATCCTTCCTGTGTTGCAACATTCTACTTTTACCAACAGAGAGCTTGTTAAACCCACTGCTGTTTAAACTCTCTCTTACACTAAATGCACTCTGATCCCGTTTGATTCTGTTGAAAATTATATAGCTCGCAAATTACAATTTACATTCTTTGCTTAAAACCATTTAAAGAATCTGGTATTGAGCTCTCTGAATTTGCATATATTTCACTACACGTGACTTTTCTAACCCTAGACCACTCAAGCCAAACCTGCTCGTTTTTGTGGCAGCCAATAGAAGTTTCACATCATGTTAACTCTGTGTATATAAGATTTAGGTCTAGGTGCTTGTTTTAGATTCTCAACAGAATGTTTTCATAATGTAGGCTTCTATGATATGTATTTCTCAGTTGATATGATCTCATCTATTGATAGTTTATGAAGTGTTCAGGCTTTTTCTGTATGGTCAAGGAAAATACAACATAGTAGATTTAACTTGTCAATTCAACTCTTGGAGATTATTTCACTTTGCAAAACTATTGCGTTTCTAATTTCTGTTCACTTCTTGCATCTTTGAAACCTTTTGAAAGACTTATTTATTATTACTTGTTCTAGTTCAGACTGAGGGACTGTTTTTTTTAAGGGGATATCTCCCTTAATGGAGACAAGGCATTAGTATTCTTCAGCCTCCCTATTGTGTCTTATAGCGTTAAGTTTGCAACCTTGCTACAGTTCCCTTTTATAGTTGGCACTCTATACAACTTTAAGTGATATCGGGGAACTGCTGTTCGGGCTCTCAAATTTCATGTACCAACTGTCTCCCAAAGATAGTTGTTCATTCCATCTTAATCGGTTGTCAAATACTCCTGTTCCTTTCCTCAACACTACATCCATTTGTTTGAAAGATTGCAACTTTTTTTGTGACTAATTTGTTCTAAATGTATAAAACCTATTTCAACTATTGTTTTGTCACATACATTTTAACCCAAAATTGTAGGTTTGTTACTTTATATAATTTATGTCTGTTTTTTTTAAAAATTGACTTTAGTTTTAGGTAGACTTGATTCAGAAAGTGCATTTGGAATAACGGTCCCAATGACATGTAATTGTATGTGGCACTTGCATTTACCACACCAGGGCACATATAGGGCTTTTGGGCTTTCGCAGAGAGATTGCTCCTAGCCTCTGCATTTTTCTCTCTTCTTTTTTTGAAAAATTGTTTTTGCTATGCAGACCATTTCTGAATAAAAGGATTAGCTCCTGTAGCTGTGTTACTAAAAAAAATTGAATGTTTTGTAAGTTAGAATAACGACTTACTGATCCAGCTCACCACCTGTTTTCTGTATGCTGTTCCGCAATTGGGTGCAGCCTTGTTGGTGATTATCCTCTGAGCTGACTCCAAACTAAATTATCTGTAAAACAAGGAAACCTCCCGCCACCAAGCACAGAGTTTGGACTGGAAGACTACTTTCTGAAAGTTTTGTCCCTTTTATAACCATCAAAAAGGATGCAAGTCCATAAATAGCTGTTTGCCCGCATCCTTTACTTATAAGGACGGGAGAGTGGGCTGATGGTGAAGGCTGAACTGTGGTTAACCTAGGATTCCTCTAGGTAGTTCGTTAATGGCGTCGGCAACAGGAGTAACCTGAGGAAATTGTGTCCCTCAGTTATCTTATTCCAGAACCATAAGTGTTAAACCCATTGCTCTACCACGTGTCCCTCTGTTCTTCTGGTCTGCATGCTGTAAACATACCAGTCACTGTTGCAAGTATTTCTATGACATACTAGGTAGATCCTGTATTCTCTTGTGTATTTTGCTTAGAGGAGTGAGTTGTCAGGGGTGCAGAGCTTCTCTAGGATTTCTGGTAGTGGATATAATGACACAATTATATAATCTGAATGCTTAGAGAGGGCCATGATTAGAACTACGGATGCCATGTGAGTCTGAATACACTGTTTTATTGCAGACAGCCATACACTGTTTTATTGCAGACAGCCACATTGTGGGTTTATTGCACAGTGTTTGTGGATGGGAAATCACATGCTGGTTCTGCCTTAATTTTGGTTGATTCTACTTTTTTTTTTTTTCCTTCTAGGTTCAAGACATTGAATTTACTCAAATTGAAATGAAAGTCATCGAGGGGCTAAAAGTCGGAAATCATTGCCTGAAAAAGATGCATGAAGTGAGAGCTGTACTTTTGTTTTCTGGCTTAGTAGACTTTTCCTGACCAAACCGTAATTAAAAAGGTGTATGTTTTTCTTAAACTCTAGGCTATGTCCATCGAGGATGTTGAACGAATTATGGATGAAACACAGGAGTCCATTGAGTACCAGCGGGTAAGTGTTGGGTATCCCTCCTTTGGTGGTGGTCTAGGGGATTACTGTGCATGTGCCATTGAAGTGTCCCTGCATGTGAGAAAAGCGAACGTGCGACCAGATTGTTGAGAAAGCCCTCCTTCTGCAGTCACAGCACGAGTTATCCAACTAGAGTTAAGTTCAATGGGAGGAAAGAATGAAGACATGGAACGGTTTTTGCTTGGTTTACCAATTATGCCAGCCAAGCCTGTTGAGCTACGCAATGCTTGCAGTAAGTGCCTTACTAACTGTGGAATGCGTTTTGGTTGAAAAGGTCGTAAAAAAAGGGTGTAAAAAAAAAAGCCTAGGGTGCATTGGGCATGGATAAAAAAACAAAACAAACAAGTCGAGTGGGTGTGTCCCCTCCTCCCCTAATTCGGCATTATGGGTTGCTAGGGTGTCCCCCGCATACATTAAATCTAAAGCAGGGGACAAATGTAGATATTCCAAAAAGCTGAAGTTACAAAATGCAAACATGTTGGCTTGGCTATTTTGTTAATCGAGCTTTTCGGAATGTGTTCTTTTAACGTAGATCCGTGGGATGCAGTGAGTAATATTAGGAATCTCCATGGTGGAAACTTGGTGCCCCAAAAGCAGTTTTTCTGTATTTTCATGGATCTCTTTATTATTAATAGGCCTCTTTATTATGGATATGATTAATGTGATTGGTCCTACTGGCTTGTCGTATGGTAGTTGCGGTAAGACTGCCCCTTGTGGATCATAGATTAGAACATAGGCTGCTATTGAAGGGTTTATAATGCCCCTGAACTGTGTACACTAAAATGGGGCATCCAATGTGCTAAACCTGGATGCAGGATTTCAACCTAGCTTTAAGGGCTGTTTTCAGCTTGCAACTAGAATTCTCTTGTTTGTCAGTCCATTTGTGTGAATGCATGCATAACTGAAATTTTGAAGCTACTGAGTGAAGTATTTTTGTTTTTGCAACCAAAAGAAGTAGAATGTGTGACCTGTTTAATAAAATGAATGACTGTTTTGATACAATTATGAAATATATTACTGGGCAGAGTTCAAATTAGTTACCTACCTGGGATAAGTTGTCAGGTGGTCCAGAACTGTGATATCTGTCTCTGAGCTGTATTCAGGTTGACAACGTTGTCATTGGCTGCTGCAGTCTTCAACTCTGAGCATAAGGAGGTTCTAGTTTCTCTGTTATTTGGACTGCAATTCCCACTAAACATTTTCTCTCAGTTATACTTTCTCAATGACTCTTAGATCTTTGGGACTACAAATCCCATTGTGCAGCGTTTCTCTTGATATTTACTTTTACTGCCTCCCATTTCTCTGGATATTTACTTTCGTACTCCAATTCTACAGATGCATCAAATATGGGCATGCAGGACTGCTTGTTACACTCGGTTTATTTAATGGCACTAGGAACTTTGATAATTAAGTAACAGGGTGGAGCGCATTACTTAATCGCACAGCTCCAGTTGTTCACATGTTTTCCCTTTTCTTGTTATTCCTAAAGATGGACTCTCAGCTGGTTCCTCCCCTCCATGTCGTTTTCTGTTTATGAGCATCTCTCCTTTTTCCGCTGTCTACTCGCCTCTGTCTTACCTGTTCTCATTCGACTACCTTCTCTTTCTCAGGCGATGCTCAAGTGGATCCGCCAAGCGAGACTGTCTGGTGGTTTCTCTCCACCATGCTTGTTTGGCTATTGTGCAGCATCGCAGTCCCGCTTCAACATTTGTGTCTCGTCCTTCCTAAGGTTCAGTGCCAAACATCCAGTGTTTCTCCTAGTCGCTGTTTCCCCTGGTTTGTCACTCCGCCATTTACTTTCCCTAGTTTGTAGGATAGTGTTATCAGGATCACTTGTATTTGTATTTATTATTTTTAATAGTGTTTTACATTATAACAAGAATACATAGAGTATGATAAATTAGCAGCATAATTACAAACATGAGACAAGCCATTAAAAAACAGTATGTAGAACATCATTCCACACTTCCTTGTGCCTCCCTTCTTCATTTTATGCAGTCTTAATACACCACAATTGTTAACCCCTCTAATTTTAGTAAGAACAAGTAAGGTCTGTGCGTAACTACTGAAAGTATACCCAGACCCTGATCTTCCCTATAAAGCAAATGATCTATTACTATAATCTGTGTATTCATTCTGATGACTTACTTGTTGTTACAGTTGTAGAAAAATGTTGCTTTTAGACCTTCCCTCGTGGATCTGTAAAGGGCAGAGACTAATACACTGTCAATTTTAAAAATATCAGAACCTTGATTTTTGTTTATCGGCCAGGTGGAGAATGAAAATGGGTTCAAGGGAACAGCTCTGTCTTGCCTTATTTATTTGTAAAGGAGAAGTGCCTGGAATTTCTCTTCACCTGTTCCCATCTCACGGAAGCAGAATACACCAGCTGGATTAATGCTTTCTAGGAGTTTACAGGCCACAAACTAGTCTCTCCTTCGTTAGATAGCCGATTGAGAAATTCGTAGGTGTCCCATTCCAGGCTCATCTGGAGAGTATTAGCCTACTAAGATCATTTTAGTCTGGCTTTCACATTAGACACTGTACTGAAACATCTACACTTCATATTGTTGATGGCATCATCCAGACACATGGCTGCAGAGGCTGTTGGTGTGTTGTTCTCTCACTGACGTGTGACCCGATTGAACCTGGGGCCATTCTAGCCATTGTTTCCAGCATATGTGAGCATAGGGAGTGTTATCTTGGAGTGCTTGGAGTATTTTTCTTCTATCTGGCAAATCGTTTTCTGTCCAGATCTACTCCTCCAGGTGCACCTTCCCTTCCCCACCCAATTGGCAGTAGAAAGTGGTATGCCCCAGCGATCCATTCTTTCCCCAGTGCCCCTCGACCTCTACTTGGAGCCACAGGGAGACCTTGAATTGCCGACAACAGCATCTCCGTACATCAGTACCCAGATGACGCTCAGTATATCTTGCTGTATTTTTGGTACGGCACCTGGTAGTTTCATTGGTTCTTGGATGGCCACGTCTAGTTTGTAAATTTAGATCAGCTTAGACTGTTTGTTTGGTTGTTGGAAGGCTATGTATGCAACCATGTCTTGGCGTCCACTCTGCACTTTCAGAGCTTCACCCAATCTGTTTCTAGCTTTACTCTAGGTTTTCTTTTGCCCAGGAGGCTCAATATTAACTTGGTCATACCCTTTCTCCACGTTTGGCTCGCCCATAATGGGCATCGGCCTACTACTCATTCTAGACCAGCCAATCCAGCCCAGTGGAAACACAGAGCTCTTCTTGCTTCAGCAAGCAGCTGATGGAGCACTCCTGGGCTGGCTTTAAATGAAATGTCAGAGATTCAGCAATACCACAGCACAAATGCCCAATGAGCCATGCAAGGCGGTGGGTGTTTTGTTTCCCTACTCTTGCATGGCCCATTAGGGATGCAGGCTGGGGTACTGCAGGGCTGAATGTGCAAGGGGTTGCTCTTGGGCCTTACTGCACATCCAGGACCTGAGGGGTGGCCTGATGGACGTGCTCCAGCTCCCCTACACATATGCAGAATACAGGAAGCACTCTACTTCCTATTGTATGCTTCATGGGAGCAGGAGGGCCCTGCATGCATCGAGAGCGTGAGAGGACTGCAATCTGGAGTGGGCTGCAGGTAAGGCCATTTTTAGAAAAAAATGTATGTGTTCCCTTATGCAAAGGTTTGTGTTTATAAGTGGGTGCGTGAATTAGAGCATATGAATGGTGTATTGGTGCGTAGCACATTTGAATGCGAGACAGCATTCACACAGCATCCTTAATTCTTCATTCAAATGCATGTGTGCTGGACCCTGGCATCTAGCCTATGATTGGGGAAGTGGGACAAGGTAGAGGGAGGTGTGGGGGAGCGGGGAGCTTTTCCTGCAAGAAATGAATGTTTTGCTGTGCATCAAAGGTGAAGGCAGCATAATGAGTGTTTTACATTGTACAAACCCACACTGGTGGCTCCAGTCAGACATTTGACATTACTGTGGCATGTCAATTTGTACTGGTAAAGCCTGCATGAACATGTTTTTTAGATTGGCATACATTGTGGGCAAAGGCATCATAAAAAAGATTTGGGGTTGGGGGGGCTCCTATGCAGTGTTGCCAACCCGTTGCATCTATTGGATTTTTACATGTTGCCCTATAAAACCCATTGCAAACTGTCTTTTTTCCCAATTTTCTACAAAAAGTGTTCATGATGCACAATTTTAACCAAGCAGTTTTCTCAGGGGGTGGGTTGTGGGGAGAACCCTTTGAACTCCACTTGGGAGGTTTGGGCTCCCTTGATAGCATTTACGCCTTTCCAAATTAAATATTATCCAATCACTACTGATTTTTCTTTCTAGTGAATTAATTCAACCAATGGTTCAGGCCTTCACATTCTCTAGCACACATTGGAAATCCAGACAAGACTGCATTGTTTCTATCAAGAGTTTAGGCCTTCATTGCGATCTGTACTGCTTGGCAAATGTGACTCGTGCATTTGGCATTACTTCGGTGCTGGTCTCACTTCGCTGGCTACACCTCTACTCTAGAATTCTTTTCAAGTTAGGATGTTTGCTCTACAAATCATTGAACCTGGTCCAACAAAACTGCCTGCAAAAATATTGCACCTTATTGTCGAAGCTTGAGCTCTTCATAACTGTGATCTAACCCGTCAGATTCACAAGGTTAACTCCCAGTAAGAGGCAAGCTTTTTAAAGGGGCTGAGCCTTTTTTCTGGAACTTCCTTTCCATATCACTCACAGGCCCCTTCATTACTGGAAATATGTTGTTGGCTTAAGACATTCAGTTTTCAACACAACCCGTGCTTGCGATTTTATAATTCTGTAGCCTTTTAAATTTCTGTTGTCATTAGCTTATTTGGTCATTTTTATTCACCCTGATCAGGAGATTCCTTATATTTTGATATATTTTTCGAATATTGTTTTGAAGACTATTTGCCTTATATGTAGTAGAAAAGACTGGATGTCGATTGCCAATCGTTGTTTTCAACCATCTGTTAACTTTAACAACTATATCCTGTATCGTGATCAGTCGATAGCAAGTGTTGGGTCACCGGAACCATTTCTTAATATTGGGCATGTTAGATATCTCAAGGAAACGATCCCTGAACATCTATGGAGCTGGACTGTTGGAAAGGGATTCAAGTTACATTTCAGCCAACCGGCCCTGGCCTGAGTAAATATGCACTTGCACTTCCCCAATGTTGCTGGGCCTAGTAAGATTGTTTTTTGTTCTCCCTTTGCCCAGTCGTGCTGTGAAACACATGTGTACGAGCGCAATATAAATAAAATATCATTTCTTACACATGTCTCTTCTTCTTCTGAAAAGATTAGCCACTCTTTCCTTGAAAAGATTAGCCACGCTTAGCAAATCTTCTCTTGGGAGAAGTGAAGGCAGCAAGCTGGCCTCCAGATAAGAATTTGGCATCTGAATATTTCACTCCCTGTTGTGTGTATTTGGGGTGAAAGGATTTTCAAGTGGGGGAAACTGTATTTCTTAATGCCAACACGACTGGCTTCATTTTAGGCAAGCACTTATGCATTTACCCAATTTTTCTTCTTTTAATCCAAGTATTTATTTGTGGCTGGAAGTCCTGTAAATGAAGGTGTTTTTATAATTTACATCGCCTTCACTTCAGGCAACAAGAGCAGCAGAGGTCTACATTGTGGAAGTTACTACTCATGCCACTGCTCTGAACATCTCATCTGAAAAGTGCAGATAGCACAATGAGCCAGCCTTAGGGAGGAACATAGAAGAATTTCCCTTTTTGCCAGAACTGTTTGAGAAGGGTGGACTTGGTTGTCCTTATCTAGATAACTATCATAGGGCATTCCCCTTGATGAAGGCCTATTATTGATTTCATTCCATGGGCTCCTGGAGACAACAATTGAGGAGTATAGAGTTGGCTAAGGTCCTAATGGTGGATAATGTATGGCAGAGTGATAAAATGAAGGGCACTTGTAGTCCTGAAGTAGATGTTGAGACTCCAGCAGGTATGATCCCATAAATATATCATTTGATAACTTGTATTTGCCCCAAAGGCAAGACGACCCTGACTTCAGTAAGATGATCAGAAAAGGGTCCCTTACCTGCTTCAATTTACTTTATGGTTGAGGGCGGTGAAAGGTTCCTGAGATGGGACTGATTAACTTTCCATTTATATCCCTATAAAAGTTCCAGATCGAGCATTTTCTGGTGCCTTTTGTATTATAAAATGGATTAGTGGAGCACAGTGTACTCTATTGATTGTATCGCACTCCACTTTCAATGCATAGCCTGGGGTAGCCCTATAGTAGTGTTGTGGGGCTGAACACATTACGCAGAGTTCGAATGGATTGTGTCCTCCAACGTATTCCACATCCTTGACATGTAATGCCCACAGCTGTGTAGTTCGGAAACTTTTTCGGCAGAGGGCATCCTGCATCGATGGCTTGGGTCGATGTCCCTTGAAGGCCTCCGTCGAGGGCAACGTCACCGGATGTTATAAATAGAATACACAGCGTATGTAGCCTCAGTTCAGTTTTTTCTGCACACGTGCTTGCTTCGGAGACTTGGCGCACCTTATGTATTCTTCGTGAATGTCTTCCTCTTCCACCCCTCCGACTCCGCGGTCTGGCTTCAAGACTTGTCGGGACTGCAAGTCGAAAATGTCGATTACCGACCCGCATCGCATTTGTTTGTGGTGTTTGTGTGAGAGTCATGACACCGATGACTGTTCCAAATGCCTGTTGCTGACTGCTAGGGCCTTTGCGGGAGTGTAAGGGAAAACCTCAGGTAGGTAGGAGTTCTAAACCCAGTAAGTCCAAATGTACATCCAAGTCCAAGGTTATGTCCACCAACAATTTGTGAGGTGACTCTGCGTCTGAAGGAATCTCAGGGGTCTCGGCCCCGGAGTGGTTCCCGCCGTTCGTCCTCCTTTTCTCAGCATTCCAGGAAGCGATGTCACCGGTCGCCTTCCCAGTCCTCCTCAGAGGATGATGCCTCGAAGAAAGTGGCTTGTCCAATGAAGTCCTTGCCGCCGGAGAAATGGGCATCATTTAGGGAGCAGATGTTGGCGATTTTTCAGTCGCTGGACACTGTTGCGTCCGTGCCTTCTCACGAAGCTGGCAAGGAACGGTCTCGAACCGTGGCTCGTTAGCCTTCGGACTCGGGTTCTCCGTGCGATCCTCACTGGGAACCTTTGAGGTCCCATCCGGACAAGGCTCAGGATGGTCGCAAGAGATGTGCTTCCAGGTCTCGGTCCTCGTCCCCAGTGAGACCACAGAATCCTGCTAAGGGCTCGAAGTCGGCGTCGACTCCGGCGCCGTGTTCGTCTGATGCGGACGTCGAAGCAGTGCCTTCATATCAGCCCTCGGCGCCCTTGTCGACGCCCTTGACGCCGAAGCCATGAGCGCTCTCTACGCCTTTGGGGCTTTTTGGCCGAAATGTAGCGTTGGAGATCCCTGATGTTGTGGATCCTCCAAGGAAGGCTACTTCCAAGTCTGTGAGGCCGGTGGTGGACTCCAGACCCTCTTCTGTCCCGAGGCAGGGTTTTTACCTCCCTTTGGATGACATTTATGAAGCGGAGGAAAGGTCAGATTTTGATATGGACCCTATTGAGCCTAATAATGCTACTGTCATTTCTGGAGACAGTCATTTGGAACAGTTGAGGCAAACCCTACATGATGCCAGTGGTTTGGACACTTCTCCGGAAGTGGAATTTGGCAGGCATGAGCCTGGGGCTCATGCAGAGTCGTCCTACAGGAGACTCATGGCTAGGGTCACGGAGTATCTGGGCTGGACCAGTCCTCTGGAAGCTTTTGCGCAAGAGGATCTAATGGACATTTTAGATCAAGGTCAGTCCTCTGACCCGGTGTTACCTTTTCATCTCACTTTACAGAAAAGGGTGGCGGCTGCTTGGCAGTCACCGGAATCTCTTCCGGCTGTTAAAAAACCGTTGTTAGGCAGAAACCTGTGCAGTTCCATCTGGGACCACTGCAAAAGATTTAGGACTACAGGTGTTTGGCAGTAAACCTACTTGGTAGCAGTCTGTACCACACAGATTCACTTGGTAGCTGTGGCTGAGCAGTCACTCTTCCCTCAAGAAGAGTTAGGCAGTATACAGAGTATTCACAATAGGTCAAAAGAACATAGTAGAACAAGTAAACACTGACCAGAGCTTGGTGTAAAAGAGATATAATTATTTATTTAAAACCACATCTAGAAAAACGCACAGGCACTAATAGTAAGCAATTCAAAAACACCGTCACTAAAAGATATACACTCCCTTAGAAGAATATTAGACAAGTCTTAAGTAAAGCCCCACTTATTTTCAGACAGCGGTGAGCGCTTAACGCAGATGGCACTCTAATAATTTGTTTTAAATGGGAGAGAAAAGCAGAGTATAATATGAAACAGATCCCAACACTTTCATAAGAACAAAACAAGAGAGGGAGGCAAGTAAAACTGTGAAGTTAGAGTTCAGTAGGCCGGATCCACTGTAAGAGGATCAGAACAAAATGTGTCCAAGGTCACACGGTTGAAGTGCACAAGATTCTTGCAAAGGTTCAAAAAGAGTTGGACCAAAAGAAAGGGACCAGTTAGAGGGTCAAGGCGGCCAGCCCAGTCCAGAAGGTTAAGGGGTTATTATTACCTTGTAGCAATCTTTAGAAAGGGAGGCCTGACGGACACGGTACCTTAAAGTGGTGAGAATACTCCAGCGGGGGCAGTTGTTCCTGGCAGCGGATGTAAGTCGGTGCTTCGTCCGGGGGAAGAGAGGATCTCGTCGGGGAGGAAGACAGGAGTCCGTTGCACTGCCAGGGAAGAAACCAGCCGTGGAGTTCTCAGGTAAAAGGAGCGGTGCTTTTATTCGCGGTCCAGTGGTAAGTGGCTATCCGGTTGTCGGGGTGCTTGGCACGGGCAATTCGACCACAAGACAGTCTGGGGTGCGAAGAGAAGAAGGTAAACTGGTTGTGCCCACCAGTCAGGGGAAGAAGCCTCTCCAGCCGGGAGATCTTCTCTGTCGTCGGGAAGTGGTGAGTCGGTTCCGCAGGGCTCCACCGGTGGTGTCGTTGTGGTAGGTCGTCTCATCTTCTCCCTCGTCGGATTCTCAGGTCCTGTGGCGACTTCTCAAGTTCCAGTCCCCAGAGCCCTGCTTTTATGCAGCACACCCCCATTCACTCAGCCTAGCTGTCAAACGTGCCAAGTGGTGAGCCGGCCGGCTCACCACTTGGGCCAATCACACAAGAGTGCGCCTTGAGTTACCAAGGTAACTCAGTCCAGGGTGCCTAAACCCCCTCCCACACCCCCTGTGGTACCCAGACAGAGTGGCACCACTTTTGGAGGCTTCTGTGGAGAAGCCCGCCAAAAAGTGGAACAAAGGGCTTGACTTGGGTTGGAGTCACAGAAGAGAACACAAACGCCATTTTAGAATCGAGTCCTGGCAAAAAATACCAACCGGCGAATTAATATTAAATAAATAAACCAGCGTTTTGTTCGAGGCTATGAGAATTAAATAATTAAAGTTGGTAGCCTCGTACAATGGGAAAATCCCATAGGGATATATTCGCGGTCGAATATAAAAAGTAGTTTCCACTGCCACCAGCCAAAACTCGATCAGGGGGGACGGAGACGTGCCCCCTCGACTAACAGACCCCAGGGCAATTGAATTGCCCCGACCAGTACTTCCACAATATGATGGTTTGTACTGGTTTCTGTTCATAATTTGGGACTAGTAAAGCCAATGGTGACTTTACATGCCCTGGGAGACAGTAGTCAGTCCCAGGGTATGGAGTCTATGGTGGGGTGTCACTATGACACCCCTGTGTTACTGCACGGAGGGTGCTGTGTAACACACATAGTAAAAACACATGAGACCCTATGGAGTAAAGGACCCCATAAAACACATTAACAGTCAAAGGAACACCATAAATCATGTCCAAGAGTGGGAGAAAGAGTCTCACTCTTGGCAGGAGAAAAAAACAAACTCCAGAAATCCAGCAAAGCTGCTGGGGCACTCACTAGGTTAGGAAATTCAGCCTAAAGAGAGAATTCTCCCTAGCAACCGTTGATCAAAAAATGCTGCCATTCCGGTAGCAACCCCGGCTACTTATCTTCTCACCCCACTCCCGAGAGTTTGGTGGTTCAGGCGGCTACGGCCACATCGAGGCAGGCGGCGTACCCTACCATCCCTCCGGATAGGGACGACAAACGCTTTGATGGTTGGGCACGCAAGGTGTTTTCTGCGGGGAGTATGGCGTTGAAATCGGCCAACTCCACTTGTGCCATGGCAAGATTTTCACACTCTGTGGAATTGTTGCGGCTGAGCATATTCCCGAAGGGGAAGAAAGGGATGGGTTCCTTGCTCTCGTGCAAGATGGCAAGGTGCCATGTGCGAGTCCCTTCAGTCAGGTTTGGACACGGCTGACAGTGTGAGCCGGTCCATGGCTGCGAGCACAGTTATACGCAGATTTGCGTGGTTGCGGAACTGGGGGTTTGCCCCGGATGTGCTAGCTCGTCTTTTGAACATGCCCTTTGATGGCGCGCATTTGTTTGGCAGCAAGGCTGACGAGAGGTTGCAGACCTCAAAAGCTGCAGCAAAATCTTTAAACGCAGCTGTGCATCAACCTCCGCCTTTTCCTCCAAGGGTACAGCAGTGGAGGGGTGGTTCTTTTCGTTACTACTCCTCCTTTGGTAGAACGAGAGGAGCCGCCAGTCAAAGGGGTCAGCGGAAAAGTACCCATGGTGGTCGGGATATCGAGGGGCCAAAGCGCTCAGGCAGCTGCCTCTTTGCCTTCAGGCGCTGTTGCAGCTGCTCCAAAACAGTTATAAGGCCATGTCCCATAGTTCGCCGGTTGGGGGCAGACAGTCTCAGCTTCTTGAAGAGTGGCGAGCCATTACTTCGGATCGTGGGTTCTGGATACTATAGCCCACAGCTACTGTCTTCCCTTCCTAAAGCGGCCGCACGACAATCTACCAGGGAATCTCTTTGAAGCTTCCGATCTGCTCCTTTTGCAGGAAATATTGACCCTGCTAGAGAAAGGCGCTATAGAACTGGTGCCTGTAGCGGAGAGGAACAAGGGATGGTATTACCCTTATTTTTTGATTCCAAAGAAAGACGGGGGATTGAGACGCATCCTGGACTTGTTAGTTGAACAAACTTCTCAGGAAGGACAAGTTAAGATGGTCACTCTTTCTCAAGTCCTCCAGGCCTTTCAACTTCAGGATTGGTTGGTGTCTCTGGACCTACAGGATGCTTATTTTCATGTGCTGATTCATCCAAAGTACAGGAAGTACCTGAGGTTTGCGTCTGGCGACTCGCAGATTCAGTTTTAGGTCCTGCCCTTCTGATTGATCGCCGCCCCTAGGGTCTTCAAGCTAATGGTGGTGGTGGCAGCGTATCTCAGGCGAGGGGAGATTCACGTCTACCCCTACCTGGACGACTGGCTGATTCGTGTGTGTTCTCCCAAGCAAGCATAGGATCACTTTGGTCTCACCTGCCGCTCCCTCCACAAGCTGGGCTTCTCCCTCAATTTTAAGAAGTCGCATCCGACACCTCAACAGCTCCAGTACATCAGGGCTGTGTTGGACACGTCCTTGGGGAAAGTGCTTGCCTCCCAAGGTGAGGGCTCATCACATTGTGCAGATGGAGGACCCGTTTCAACATGCCCAGAGTCTCCTAGCTTTCGAATTCTTAAGGTTGCTCGGCCTAATGGCATCCTGCATTTTTCTGGTGCCAGAGGCCAGGCTGAGCATGTTATCCCTGCAATGGGTCCTCAAGATGCAGTGGTCGCAGTTCTCGGGCAAGATGTTGGATCCCGTTCAGATTCCACTCTCGGTCTCCCAGGATCTTCTTTGGTGGGCCAATGAAGGGAACCTGATGGAGGGGGAACCATTTTGGCAACCGTGGCCGGAGGTGACTGTAGTGATGGATGCTTCCCTCACAGGATGGGGCGCTCATGCCAACGACTTGACCGCCAGCGGTCGTTGGTCTCCGTCAGAGTCCAAACTCCACATCATTATGTTAGAGCTGAGGGCCATCAGGCTAGCCCTGAAGGCTGTTCTGCCGTCTGTGCAGGGAAAGAGTGTAGTGTCCTGATCATGACGGACAACACAGTGGCCATGCATTACCTCAACAAAAAAGGGGGCGGGTAGGGTCACTCTCATTACGCAGAGAGGCAATGCAGCTCTGGTTCTGGGCCATCCAACAGGGAATTTTGATCTACGCAGTTCATCCTGCCCGGAACGAAAATGCAGCGGCGAACGATCTGAGCAGGCAGAGCACAATCTCTCACGAGTGGGAGTTGGCTCAGGAAGTCCTTCTGGACATTTTTGTCCTTTGGGGAACCCCACAAGTGGATCTCTTTGCCACCAGTGCCAACCGGAAGTGCGAGAGATTCTGCTCAAGAGAATTTCCTCTGAGAGGAGCCTTAGGAGACACATTCGTAGTGGATTGGTCATCTGCACTGCTGTACGAGTTTCCTCCAGTCCCCGTCATTCCTCAAGTTTTACAGAGGTTACGGAGGTTCGGTTCCCACAAGATCCTCATTGCTCCGTATTGGGCCAGGAGAGCGTGGTACCTGGACCTTCTAGAAATGTCCTTCTGCCCTCCACGCCGTCTTCCCTACCGAGAGGATCTGCTCTCGCGAGAGGGGCGGGGTCAGGTTCTCCATCCAGAGGTCAGAACTCTCAACCTTCACGCTTGGTATCTAAAAGGTTGAGATATAAGGATTGGGACCTCCCGGATGATGTAATGGAGGTGTTGCTTTCGGCCAGGAGGCCAGAAACTAAATCACTGTACCATTGCTGTTGTTTAAGTTTTGCGACTGGTGCAGAGGACAAAATGTTGATCCTTTTCAGTGTTCCATTCCTATGGTTTTGTCTTTACTTTCTTTGGCCCACAGGGACCTTCAAGTAGGTACCATTAAAGGTTAACTGACGGTGTGGTCTATATTTAAGCGCTCGTCTGAAGAATGCTCTTACTTTAAGATTCCTTAGATTTCTCAATTTCTTAAAGGACTGACGAATGTGTTCCCGCCGTCCCCTTTCCTGGTGCCGGTTTGGGATTTGAATTTGGTTTTGAAATTTCTAATGGGTGCTCCGTTACAACCTTTGCACTCTTGTACTTTGAGATTATTGTCCTTCAAGACCTTGTTCTTGGTTGCGGTTACTTCCGCTCGCAGAGTGAGTGAATTGCAGGCACTTTCCTCTAAGCCTCCCTTTACTGTGTTCCACAAGGACAGGTTTGTACTAAGGGAACGTCCTTCCTTTCTACCTAAGGTAGTATCTGAATTTAATTTGAGCCAGAAACTGGTTCTTCCTGCTTTCTATCCTCCTCCTCAACCTGGTAAGGAAGAGGAGCGACTCCATAGGTTGGATCCTAGGAGAGCTCTGAGCTTTTATATCTCTAAGATGTCCAGGGTCAGAGTGGACGATCAACTCTTTGTGGGATATGCTGGACAACGATTGGGCCAGGCTGTTACCAAACAGACCGTGTCCAGGTGGATTATCCTCGCCATTACTGAATGTTACTGATTGGCGGGTAAGGACCCTCCTGAAGGGCTGCAAGCTCATTCCACTAGGGGCGTGGCTACTTCCACAGCCCTACAACGGGGAGTTCCTATAAGGAAAATTTGTGATGCAACCACATGGGCTTCTGTCCACACTTTTGTTAAACATTATTCCCTGGATATGAGCCATGGTCAAGATATGGCCTTTGGTAAGGCGTTTCTTTATTCTGCCATCTGATTGGGTACTCTAAATTCTTTTCCCTCCTCCATTTTCTGGTACTGCTTTGGGAGTCTGTCAAAAAAGTGGAATATTTTGGAGGACACAATCCATTCGAACAGCAAGTTACTTACCTGGTAACGTTCTATCGATTGGATGTTCCTCCAACGTATTCCACATCGCCCTCCCAGCCTGCCCCTCTGGAGAATTTCCTATGCCATTGCAGCTTACTTTTCCACAAGGCTATGTACAGTCAAGCAGGCATTGGATTGGTGCCACACGTTATGGGGGGAAAAACATAAACTGAGGCTATGGGCGCCGTGCGTCCTTTTTATAACATCTGGTGACGTCGCCCTCGACGGAGGCCTTCGAGGGACATCGACCCGACACCATCGACGCAGGACGCCCTCTACTGAAAGTTTCCGAACTACACAGCTGTGGACATTACATGTCAAAGATGTGGAATACGTTGGAGGAACATCCAATCGAAAGAACGTTACCAGTTGGTAAGTAACTTTTTCTCCTAAACTCTGGAAATTTATCAGGGTTGCTACACAGAAAGACTTAGACAGAGTTCAACTGTTGGTCATCCTTTATATTTTTGATGGATTGTATGGTGTCACAGATGGTCTTAAGTAATTCTCAAATCCAAATGATGATTATATTAACACGATTTGTATATTGTTGGCGCAAGGTGATTTTGGTTGTCGAGTAATTTGACTAAAGGGTTCTTCCGGCTTGTCCTTCAGTCTCCTTGGTGCATCCTCCTCCCTAGCCCAGGCTTCCCTAACAACCCAAATCAGCTGAAACACCAGAGATATTTAACACCTGGTGTCTACTGTATGCTCTCTTTCGTGGGAGGGCCTAAAGGTAGAGTTCTTGTATGTGTTACTTTCCAAGGTTTATTCCACTGTAATATTCCCCAAATGGTTGTAGTCAGGGAAAAAAGGTTAATGTTCACGTTCTCCCTTCCAGTCCTATTCCCTCCTCTCCTTGATTGTATGCCTCTCTATTTCCCTACTCTCCTTTCTGCTTCCCCCCCTCCATTGGCCTTGCCCTCTCCTTACTCCTTTGGTCTTCTCCCCCCAACCCTCATTGATTGTGCATTCCACCTGACTCTGGGGCCCAATCTACTACTGTTTTTCTGTTTCCCCTTGTGCTGTGAGAGGTCATAAAAAAACCTTTAGTCCTGCCCACACAGGGCACGTGACAGTTCAAAAGTCTCTGGCATGGCGTCGGGAAGCCACTTTGTCAGCGCTCCCATTTTCTAAGCTGCAGTGATTTCGAGTTTTCTTTAATGACTGCGCTAGATCAGACTTGGTGCAAGCATTGCTTTTTTCCTTCAGTGTTCTGCTTAGCTCGCTCAGTTTAGCAGGGCTTGCTGGTCTTGGTAGTCCTGAAACGAAAAGAGAACTCTGGCCCGAATGGAGGGTACATGTCCATTGGGTGATCAAAGTGATACCTGACATTACACACAAGGCATGTTCACGAGGCTTGGGGATTGAAGCTCCCGTTTCCCTCACTCCACCTCTGGGATAGGACTGGGTGTGTGTATACCCTGGTGCCCCTTAAACCAGGCTAGTAGGGATCCCCATCTCCTCAATCTCACCCTTCCCCTGGGCCACGGTCCTGACCCGGTTGCAATGGTTTGAGAACTAGACTTAAGAATTGCATGTGGAATGTGCCAATTCTTACAGCTTGAGCTCTTGGATTTGGAGGTGTGAGGAACCAGGAAGGAGATGCGGACACAGATGATTCATGATGATTGGTATACACTTTTATTAAATAATAAAGGCGGTTGGAAAATGCCTCACTGTCCCTAATCTATGCGGTATTTCCCTACCTCAACCAAAACTAAGGATCTTTCCTGTGTCAAGATGTCCATTGCAAAAATGTCCTGTGTCTGAAATCCTACCCTAGCCCTCTCATTCTAAAAATAGCTCTAAGGTGTTAAGGGTATTGTCTATGGCTTGAAAAGTGCGCAAATGTTCAAGTTCAACAAAATGGTATAAATCCAACAAACGTTTCAAACGGATAATGTTCACAGTTCCAGGCAATTACTCCCTTCCCCAGATTTCTCTACACCAAAACAAAAGTTCAAAAGAATAACCACGTTCTGTGTAGCCCAAGAGGATAGGCCCCTCCTCTTGGTGTTGCAATTCACTCCAGGGTAAATGTCTCCCTTCCTCAGGTCTTTTCCACATTCAATGCAATTCAATAAATCCTAAGGGCATGAATCTTTCTTGGGATTCTCTGACTCACAAAACACTTGGTATATTCTCCTGCCAGGTTCTCCTAAAATGTTCATTCACTTTCAGGATCTGAGGACACATGCTTTTTCCTCCACAAGGTCCTCTTATCACTTGTGTAAGTGTGTCTGCCCAAATACTGGAACTATGAAAATCTATTTGTTTTGTAAACTGTAGGGAATTTGGCTCCCGTTTCAGTTGGGGACCAGGACTGCCTTCTCCAGCTCACTCCAGGGGCCCTGACCTTCCACTGTTGGCTCACCGGCTTTAGGAGGATTCCCTTGGCCTCTCGACCCCGCTATGGTCCTTCTCAGCCTCCCCTCCCTCACTCCACTTCGGGGGCACGTCTCTGCGGTTGGTGGTGGTCTGCGCATCTCTCCGGCTTCTTTTGCTGGAGCGACGCCCCTTTGCCTCGTGTCACGCTTCAGCGTCTCTCCTACTATCGGGAATGCATCTTCAGTCCAGACGCTGCCTCCCTCTGCCGCTTCTCTGACTCGCTCGCCACCTCCTGGATTCCCAGCATAGCTGGGAAATCTTCTCCCGTGCCTCTTCGCTCGCCTGCCCACTTTGACAGGTTGACTTCACCGGTAGTGACTAGCTGGTCGGATCCCTCTGGTGCTCTCAGCTGTTCAATCTTGGAACTCCTGCTTCAAGAAAGGGAGTTGCTTGGAGCCAATCGGCATCTTGCAAACACTAGATTGCTCCTCCTGGTTCAGCCTAGTGATCATCATTTGGGTAGTTCTTTCTCGTCTCAGTCTTTGCTATTCTGTTTGCTGCAGAATATTGGGGGATACTGTCAGCAGGCTTTAGGTGTTGTTGAAAGGGATTATTGCACAATGCCATTAGTAATGGACGGGATATCACTAAAAGGGAAAGGGGATACCATGTCTCATCTGATGCCTGTCCCCCCCCGACCCCCCCCCCCCCCACCCCCGAGGGTCACCTCCACTCATTTGATTCTCCCTCAAATAGCCACCCCCAGGGTCTGGATCAGGTAGCGGCTGCCATCCCATGGTCAGATGAGTGGTGACCTCCGGGAAAGGAGTGATGACATCCGATTAATCACAGATGATGCAAACAAACTGTTCTCAGACTATAGAAAAGATTGAGATCCTAGCTTCCTTGAGATAATTGAGGAATGGTAACCGTTAACTTCAGTGGCTGGTACATAAAGATTCTGCAGATGGTATTTGCCGAAATTGCTGAAAGGGGGAGATGTTGCAGTCACGTCAGTCCATGATTACAGTGATCTATGATAAAGGCAGGCCACAAAGTAGCTCTGCAAGTTACAGACTAAAGTAATGAATCCCTTTGCAAAGCAGTTTGCAAAGGTATTGTTGATCTGCCTACAAGAAGTGGTTAAAACCCTGGTTACACTTGATCAAATGGGCTTTTATGCATCTGCATAGGTTCTTTGAGGATAGGCCTGAACACCTATCTCAATTGATGCAGAGAAGGCATTCGATTGCGTTAGCGAACTTTGAACTTGCAGTATGTTTCAAACACAGTAGATGATCAGGCCCTGCAAATTGCGCCCAAGGCTTGTGCCACATTTCAGTGGATGCCCATGGGTAGGAGGGGAAGTAAAGTATGCCCCCTCTCTAGCGACTTCTTTTCAATCGGGCATTGGAACCACTTGCGGCAGCTATTAAATCAAAGTGGGAAATCAAAGTTGTTTTCCAGTACACAGTAAATAAGGTGGCATTGTAAGCAGTTGATAACCTGGTGGTCGTCCCTGACTGGCAGCTCTTTGCACTTCCTTTTAATAACCCGGGGTTGGCACATGAGTCTCTATGTATATAAAGTGAACCGGGCAAGGTCCATGGCATTGCTCTTTGCAAAATACGGCTACCGGGACCACTTTGACAACTGGCTGATCAAAAGGGAGACTATTTGAATACCGTGTAATATACTTTGTGATCTTACATACCATGAGTGGGAAAACCTGTACAGCAGGATGGAGCACCTGAACGTTCGATGGACAGTTGAAATTGACCTTTGCTCTCCCTACGAGGGTGAGGTAGATAAATAATGGTATTACAAAATGATGGTAACTGCTTTGTAAATTGAGATCCCTGTCTCTTCTTGTCCTACACTATTTGGGAAAAATCAAAAAGCTTCACCAAAAGCCGGTGTAGTGAGATGGGAGAATAGTTGTATTGAACCTAAAGAGGGCACATTTCGCCAAAGAAAATAGCAGATTCAACCTTACAGGTACAGAAACCTTGCAGGAGCCCCTACACCAGCTGAGCACTTATGCTTGATCCGCCGTTCGACCCGGGTCCCCCCCGACTGTCCGTGACCTGGGTAAGCGTGCCGAGGCTCACCTTCTGCTGCATCTTTATCATCGAGTGCATTGGCCCTTTTCTTGCCAGTTTTGTCGCCATATTTCCACTTACAGTAGCTGTACTGCTACGCTTGCCACCATTCCCCACGACAAGGAATATAAAATGGCGACCGCCATGTTGTTGATGGCATTGCTTACAACGAGTATTGAGGTGATTGGCCGCGTGGCAGCTCTTCCGTGATGCAGGGTCACAGGAAGGCGTGAGCCAGCCGATCCACTAAGGGTGTCCAACAAGGGTACTGCCTATCTGTGCCTGTCAGTTGCCGGAGGGGCAGAGGGCCCATACACTAAAGCCCTCCTACGTACAAACACCAAGTAAGAAATACCTCTATTACGCTGCTGCCCATATTCCATGCACAGTAATACTATGTGCTGCTGTATAAGCTCCCCTACATTACCAAGAGACCACTATTGACTTGACACTAGGTAACCCGTGCTGCTTCATTATTGGACTTTCTGCAAAATGCCTAATCCACTGCCCTACTTACTTATGGTTCATCCATAGCCTGATGTCCTCAGACGCGTACCCTGACGCAAAGTAGCCGGATACTGGATCAGCGCTGCATACACTTACGACTAACTGTAATGTCACTCGGGGGCTTCCGTCTCTGTTAAACTATCAGTTCAGGACATTCATATCCACCTGAACACCCACCTATACGTACGTGCCTATGCGCACATTAACATCAGCCTGCATGCTCTGGTCCTGCAGCACCTATACTACGATACATTGCGTGAACTAATTTACCTGCAAATGCTAGCCCACCTTCCTTTGCCCTGGTTCGCGTAGATCAGTTTATACTACTTAGCAACCCGCTAATATGGGACTGGCCTACTTCTAATCTGTAACTACCTCATTGCTGTGGAACTATACCACCTTGCCATTCTGTGCTGCCTACGTGGGACTAGCCTATTCCGATTATACCACCACCCTTTATATGCGAGACAAGCCTACTTGATTGCTAGCCTATCTGCTTAGCATCTGCCTTGCCCACGTCGTACTAGCCTATCTGATTGGCACTACACACTTCCCTGCTGAATACCAATATACTGTCGCCTGACAGAACTATGCACACTAGAAAGTCCCAATTGACCATCATACGACTGTCCTTTCTTTGCACCTTCACGATAATGGCCTGCGTGAATCTCATACCCCGCTCTTTACAGGACAGAAATTAGAGACTACGAGCAAGACTACCCCGTCTCCACAAGCCTAAGTCGAACAGAACCAGACTCCAAAACCACCTCCTCAATTATAACCCTACCGCCATAGATCAGGAACCTTCCACACCAGTTCTAGGAGCCTTGCAGAAAACACAGACCTGTACCATCCCCCCTCTTCATACCCATATGAGAACCAAACATCTCAAACTCAGACTCTTCCCCTCCCCAAGGGCAGAACAACATGTCAACAATCTCAGTAGCTCTTATTAAGGCAACATCTCTTATGGCACATACTACTGTAATCACAGGCATATTAGCCACTGGTGATCTAGACATTGTGGCAGTAACTGAATCCTGGCTTCATGATGCAGCAGGCCCTGCCCTCATGCTAGCTATTCCAGATAACTACCAAATATTTAGAGTAGACAGACCCAATGCCAGAGTAGGCGGCCTAGCTATTTTAGCCAAAACAAATCTTCCAGTAACACTACCCACACCACCCCAAATTAAATCTTGTAACATACTCTCAGCCAAATTACCTATATCTAACAGTACGCGAACCATTTTCTTGTTATATAGACCCCCAGGCCCAATAGGTACCTTTTTGAGGCGGACTTATCGAGCCGCCTCTCCAATAACACTAAGGACTCTACACAGCTTCTACTCTTAGGAGACTTCAATTTGGGCTTCAATGACCCCAAGGACAAACAAGCCCAATCAGTTGTAGCTATCTTGGCTGAACATGGCCTTACCCTAAAGGTTCTTGCCCCCACTCGCACCAAAGGGAGAACACTAGATTGGGTCGCCAATTTAAACTGCACCGTCACTATCACCAAAATAACTCCTCAACCATGGACTGACTACCACCTAATTGGCTTCTTCTCCACAATAGAGCCCCAAAAGGTGCAAATTAAAGACATGGCACCCCCCCTCCCGACCAGAAGCAAAAAAGATATTACAGCTGAAAAATTACTCCCTCACCTTCTCCCTACCGTCAGCTCTCACCAACAATTCTGACCCTACGCCCTAGTAGACCTTCAATAACACCATGAACAAGGCCCTTGACATCATTGCACCAGTCAAACTACGTAAAAGTAAACAGAAGACCCACCTCAACACCTGGTTCACCCCCCCGAGCTTAAAGAACTATGACTTTAAAAAAGAAAACTCCAAGCTATATGGCGACACTCTCCGTCGGACGAGAACAAAGTCCAGTTAACCAACTTCGCCAATAATCCTCACCAAAAGGAATACGTTCAATGTCAGAATCTCCATGGTCAACTCCAACACCAAGGAGCTATTCACTATCCTTCGTTAAATGGAAAACCCCATTCCACCCACAGACAATGTCCCCAAAGATGAGCAATGGTGCACTACCATCCAGAATGCTCTATCCAACAAATTAGCAACTCTTCAGACTAAAATAACCAACAAAAAAGCATCCCTGCTCGCCACTGAGATGCAACCCACCCTACCTACTGTAGTACCTAGTACCAATACACCTTTCAGATTCACTAAAATCTCCTAGATTACTAGAAACTGAAAAAGTCCTGCTATCGCTGAAGCCTTCAAATTGCCAGGCTGACAGCTGTCTGGCACAAATAATTAAGGAGGCAGCTAAGAGACTTAGTGCTGTTAATCTCCAAACTAATTAATGCTTCCTTCAAGACTAGTACTGTCCCAAACAATCTAAAAGAATCCTGGGTTCTACATTTGCTGAAGAAACAGACCCTAGACCCTTCCATCCCAACGAACTACAGACCGATTACCACGGTTCCTTTCCTCCTTGAAATAATTGAGTAGCTTATCCCCAAATTCAGAACCATTTTGAAGTTAACCACTTGCTAGGCTGCCGCTAATCCGGATTCAGGCCACAACACGGTACAGAAACGACACTAATTGATTTAAAGACACAAAGGGACGAGTTGAAAGGGAAAACAGCTATGCTACTCCTCCTCGACCTATCGGCGGCCTTGACCTGGTGGATCACGCAGTGTTATGCAAACACCTGGCCTTAGTCGCCTATTACTCTTACGTCCCGTCCCCTTGCCTCCATACTCTATGGGCGTCCCTTCCAAGGGACGGGAGACCAACCTTTTCACCAGAAAAAACCTTCTTCCCCTTGAGGCGTGCGGGGCATGGCCCTGGGAGGATGCGCTGCCCTGACTCCGCCCTCCGGTGCCACACTCCAGTCCCCTTTTCTGCGTCGACTGGAGAACGGGTCGAATTCACCAGCACTCCTTGGGTTTGGCTTCGGCCATGTAATTCCACGTGCTGTTTGAGGGTTTTCCCGTTGGAAGACCATCTCGGCCACCGCCCACTTCCTCAGCAGAGGGTGGACCTTGGCATGGTGGTTCCAACATCTCCTGAGTTCACTGGCGACGGTCCTGGTAGCCGTGCCGCACGCAAGACTAAGGATGAGAAGGATTCAGCTGCACTTCGCAGCCTCATGGAATCAGGAGCGGGGCTCGCAATCCGAGATGATCAACGTTCCTCCATCTCTCCACCGGGACCTAACTTGGTGGTCCATGGACTGCAACCTGCGGATGGGCAAGCCCTTTCGGCCACCCGATCCGCAGGCCACCATCACCACAGACTCCTTGCTCGAGGGCTGGGGAGCCACCCTGGATGACCTCTCGGTCCACGGCACCTAGACTCGACAGGACCATGAATACCACATCAATTGGTTGGTGCTGAACGCCATATGGCTAGCTCTCAGAGCATTCCTACCACTTCTCAAGGGAAAGGTTGTCCTCATCCAGACAGACCACTCGACCAGCATGTACTACGTCAACAAGCAGGGAGTCAATAGATCCCCCTCCTCTGTGCGGTCTGGCGATCGACATGTGGGAAGGGGCCCTGGGAAACGTTATTTACCTCTCGGCAGTCCACCTCCCGGGGGAATCCAACCTGGAGGCGGACAGGCTCAGCAGGCTGGGGGCTGACCATTACGAGTGGCAGCTAAACAACCTCGTTATTCAGGAGATCTTCAACAAGTGGTGTCATCCCCAACTGGATCTTTGCCACCTGGCACAACAAGAAGTGTCCCCAGTTTGCATCCTGGCAGGGTCAGGGCCTCAGCTCTCTGGGTGACACATTTCACCTCCAGTGGTCTGACATGAAGGCCTACGCCTTTCCGCCTACTCCCCTGATCCACAGGGTAATCTTCAAGATCAAGGAGTCTCACAGACTCCTCATCATTCTGATAGCTCCCCGGTGGCCGGCTAGGCCATGGCTTTTGGAACTACTCAGCCTCTCGGAGGTGCCTCCGATGCACCTTCCGACGGGCCCAGCACATCTTCTGGCGCAGCAGGGGGGCAGAATCATCCACCTCGCGCCAGGCAAACTAGCCTTCACAGCGTGGTACCTGAGCAGGTAACGCTTTGGCACCTTAGCCTCTCACAGGCCAATCTGGAGATCATACAGAGCGCCATGAGCAAAGCCACCAGGGCCCAGTACAAAAGCAAATGGACCGGATTCTGCCAATGGGCAGACACCAAGGGAATTGACCCCTTGGCCTGCAATTTGGACGACGTGCTCTTTTTCGGCGCACCTCGCTCATTCGAGCGTACAGGTGGACACCTGCCGTACATACCTTGCACCCATTGGGGCTTACAGGAACTCGGAGGAAGGCATTTTTTCCTCCAACCCTATCGTCAAACATCTGACTGGTCTTGCTAGGCTCTACCCGCCCGTCAAGAGACTGCACCCTGTGTGGGACCTTAACATAGTCTTGGGCGCCATGGCGCACAAATCATTCGAGCCAATGGCGTCCGTGGACATTAGACTGGTCACCATCAAGACGACCTTACTAGTCTCTTACCTCGGTTCGCAGAGTCAGCGAGATCCAGGCGCTGGTCGAATCTGAACCATAAACCACCTGTCACAATGACAAGGTAGTCATGCGGACGCACCTGGGATTTCTGCCCAGTGTTCCATCTGCATTTCACTTGAACGAAGAAATAGTCCTTCCTGCGTTCTTTCCCGATCCCAAGGACGAAGCAGAGAGTGCTGCACTGCCTGGATGTCAGGCGTGCCCTAAAATTCTACTAGGACCAAGGGCTTCCGCAAGTCGGATGCTCCGTTTGTTATTTCGGAGGCTCGAGGCCAGGCTATCGGGCCTCTAAGGCCTCCATATTATTTATTCACATTTGTTGAGTGCACAGCAGCCCAAGGGCATTGTGGCGCTTGTTACAGATAATGATTATTACTTAGTTACATACAGAAAATACTGACTATGCATGCCAGCATAAATCGATAGCATACGTTGCGGAAAGGACATGAAGATAGATGGGGTGTATGTGAATGAGATAAGTTAGTTGAAGAAGTCAGTTTTAAGATTTTTGCGGAAGGCCTGGAGAGACGTTTCAGCTCCAAGATCTGTAGGGATAGTATTCCAAAGATTGGGGCAAGGTAAGGGAAGCCTATCCCACCTGCCTTAGCTCTATTGATGCGCGGTACCATGAGTTGATTAGAGTAGCAAAGTCTGATGGGCCTGGTTGAGTGAGAAATAGATAGTGTATCTGATGGGTATAATGGTGCTGTGAGATTGATGCATTTGTGAGTAGTAGTGAGGATTTTGAAAGTGATGCGGTCTTTGACTGGGAGCCAGTGTACAGACTTTCTCGCTTGTGTGATGTGGTCTCTTTTAGGTATACTAAGTGCTGCTCTGATTGAGTTATTTATTTTGGGTAGTTTGGAGTCTCGTAAGATTTTTGTTAGAGGTGGCCGCAAGGAGTGCATAACAGTAATCCAATTTTGCTCCTATAGTAGCTCTGGCAATGGACTGGCAGTTGTCCTTGGTTAAGAATGGCTTTATGGCGTTGATAAGTTTGGTGCTCATGGCAGAGGCAGAGACAATGGTGCTGACTTGTTTGTCCATAGATGGTGTGGCATCAATGTGGACCCCTAGAGTTTTAACAGAGAATGAGACTGGGATGACACAATTGTCTATGTGGAAGTTAGAGTAGCACGCATCAAGATTGGCTAGGGTAGATTTTTGACCAAGAATGAGGATTTCGGTCTTGTCCCCATTAAGGCACAAGCCATTTGAAGCCATCCAAGCTTGCTGCCGTGTTGTGGCATTTTGGTGATAGATCCCTGTAAGAGGAAGGAGCACTTGGGTGTCATCAGCATAGTTAGTGTATGTGATCCAATTTATGAAGCGGTTTAGTGAAGAGATTATAGAGTGAGGGGACAGTAGAGGATCCCTGGGGAACACTGCAGTTAATGGTAGGCTCCGCATTAGCTGTATTGGAAAACATTTCATAGGGCTGCATTCTAAGAAGGAAGTGACCCAAGTAGCTGGATGACTGGAGAAATGTGCAGCCTGTGTGAGATGACTAGTAAGGGTGTTGTGATCAACCAGATCAAAAGCCGCTAAGAGGTCTAGTAGGAGTAGTGCAGGCTTACCTTTGTCGAGGATATGTATGATTTGGTTTTTTAAATCTAATAGGGCTGTTTCAGTTCTGTGCCCTTTACGAAAGCCAGACTGTCTTTTGCCTAAGATAGAGTGGGTTTCAAGGTACAGTTGGATTTGTCTGTGGGCGGCCTAATCTAGTATTTTGAGAAGGAACGGGACTGTCGTTATGGGCCGGTAGTTATTGGGTTGTGAAGGGTCTAGCGTTGGTTTTTTTAAGAGTGGGCGCAACCAAGCTTCTTTAAGGCTCAGGGACTATGCCTGTTATGAAAGAGGCGTTAATGAAGGCAGTAATGATGGGAGTGAGTGGCTCAGCACAATCCTTTGATTTTTGGGGGGCACACATCGCCCTTGCATTGTGACGGTTTGAGATGCTTAAGAATGTCTGACATCTGTTTCTGTGATTTCCATGAATGAGAATTTGGTAAGGTTGTTTTTATTGGATTTAGGTAGTGTCGAGGTCGAAATGGTTTTGCTTGGGCAGAGCGTTGAAGTGGATATATCGCACTGGATGGTCTCTGCCAGCACAAGCTGCTAACGGCCAACATGCATGCCCACGCCTTCAGGGCCAAGGCAACGGCCATCGCATTCCAGCGCCATGTCCCTTGGCAAGTCATAAGCAGGGCAGCCACTTGGGCCTCTCCCTCAGCTTTCTGCAAGCATTACTGTTTGGGATGCCGGCTCTAGATCTGATGCGGCTTTCGGACAGGCGGTTCTCAGGAACCCATTTGCTTAAGGAGGGTCTCCTCTCCACTCTGGGGCTACAATCAGTTGTAATCGCCCATACAGTATGGAGGAAAGGGGACGGAACGTAAGTTTAATTACTCACCGTAGTGACTAAGGTACTCTTAGTCCATAGTCCCCTTTCCTCCATACGTCCCACCAACATCCCCCCCTAATATTACTGGTGTCATTAGGCAATGTTAAATCTATTGTCGACACGTCAATGAGGACTGAGGTGTGGCGGCGGAGGGCGGAGTCAGGGCAGCGCATGCTCCCTGGGCCGCACGCCTCTAAATTTAAAGGGGAAGAAGGTTTCTTCTGGTGAAAAAGGTTCAGTCTTCCATCCCTTGGAAGGGACTCCGATACAGTATGGAGGAAAGGGGACTATGGCCTAAGAGTACGTTAGTCACTACTGTGAGTAACTTATCATTTCTCGAGTGATGCTATAGTCTGGGTCCAATCCTTCCTAGCCAACCGTACGATTAGTGTTCTCCCCCTCAGAATCCAAATTACCTTTGGCATTCCACAGGGATCATGCGTCTCACCGACAATGTATAACCTCTTCACCAAGCGACTCTCAACAAATTGGATAGACTGGGTATCACCTACACTAATTATGCAGACGATACCCAGATCCTCATACCCCTTTCGGGCAATTTTGATGAAGACACTGCTTTGGTAAACAAGATATACTTCCTCATTCAGGCATGGATGGCATCACATGCCTGAATGACGACAAAACTGAGATCCTGATATTGGGCTTCGATGCTAACCTAAAAAAACATAGCCCCAGCTATGCTGCATTCAATATTGACGGCAGCGTAATTAAAGCAGTAACTGAGGTAAAAACACTAGGATTTTACCTATACTCTACCCTATCATTAAAAAAACAGGTCAGCGCCATGGCATCTACTGCCTATACCTGAAAACTATTAGACTACTTCAACACCCTAAACACTGGAGCCAACAAATACATCTTAGACAAAATGCAAACACTACAAAATAATGCCCTTAGAGCAGCTCTGAAAATACCGAGTAGAGAGCACATTTCCAAAATTAGAAGAGACCAGCACTGGCTAAAAATCAGCAACAGGATCCTTCTTAAAACTGTCGCTAACCTTCAAATGCCTGAACAATGCTGCACCCCCATATCTCTCAGACAGAATGATCAGAAGAACCTCGACCCGCCCTACCAGATAATCTAACTCCCACTGTCTCTAGAAATGTACACTACCCAAATCTGGGAGAGCCAGCTTCCCAGTCAAAGCGGCTCTATCCTGGAATGCACTCCTCCAAGCCTTCAGAACTGAACACCCATACCCTAGATGCAGACGTAATATGCTAAACTGGCTTTGAGCTAACGACAACTAATACTTGCTTGCCTTGCAATACCCATATGCACACTTTACTATTCGACTGTTCTTTCTATCTAATGTACCATTCTGCTGAATTGCTGACCACTGTAATTGTTTTGTATGTTACTCTGTACCCATTGCACTCCAAATTTAATTACTGTACCTATTCACATGTTGTAACTAAGCTTTAAGTATCCTTGTTTTTGTATCTGTTGCCCCCAGCTACCTAAGGGTTTGGCGCACACTACCAAACAAACTTCAGGCGGCCTAGTGGGAAAGAAGTGGTTAGGCTCCAGTCTGTATCTGATTTAAGGCAGCTCTGGCAAATTACACCAAGTGGATTTCTCCTGTACAAGTCTGAAAAACAGCTTTTAGCAGCAGGCCAGGACCATGTCAACTTTGCTCTGGCAGAACAGAGAGACCTGGTGAAGGTCCCTTCTGACAGAAAAGTGTTCTGATCATAGATAATCCCAGAATAAGGCTTAGAATGCAGGAAGAGCAACATCAAACGTCGACTTGAAACTTGGAGAAGTATTCCATGAGGCGGGCTTGCAGCCGTTGGACACAATACGAGAAAAGTACAATATGGCCCGAATGGAAAATACATGCTAGTCATAGCTGGTGGCGTGATGTACTAAGTCCGTAAAGGTGAATTAACTGGATTAAGCTACTTGAGAATGGTCCTTCAAGAAACTGCTTTTCAAAACCCATCACTTGGTGCGCAGGCCAATTAACTGGATTAAGAGGTAATCTCACCAATGAAGCAAACATCAGAAACTGAATTAGGCTTCAAAATAAAAGAAAAAGAAATGAGACCTCATTCTAGGTAACATTCAGGCATGTCCGACCACAACATGCGACTGATGTAGCAGAAGTGTACTTGTCCCTTGAAAAAATTAGACTAAAGGACTTGCATGTTGGTTCTGTGCTGCACCTCTTGGAAACATCCTTCACGTGAAGAGGGGCTATGTGAAGGTGACTGGCATATGATATGACAGTTCTAAAGCGCCTGTACACAAGTGTTATCTGTCAGAATAGGTCTGGTACTTGTTGCTGACGTCAGGATTGACTGGTTGGCTACACTGGGATTGAAATTCTCTATGGATCTATTTAACCATGAGTATATCTAAGATGGATGTACAGAGCAGTATCATGTCCTAACTATGAACTACTGCTGAATTGGAAAAGATGACCCATTGATGTCTAACCATTCCCAGGCTCAAGACCTGTGAACGAAGGTGGACGCTGAGGGACCTTTTCATTACTAGAGTGGGATTTGGTACTACCTATTGGAGTTATATGCATCGTAACTCTGGCAGGCACACTATAACAAACTATTGTGTGTTGGGGTGGTTAACCCTCTGTTCACCACCCTCCTTTTCTTCTGTGCTGAGCTACCCCACCACATGCCCCTCTCCATATGGCTGGAGGTTATGTGTGGTGTTTAGTGCCGTCTTCCCCTCACTTCATTCTCTGTTGCTCAGCATAGCCAGTGTCACATTTTTAAGCTCTTTTTTGGAAGAAGCATAGCTTGTGCATCTTTGATGCTGCCAGTTTGGTTTAATGTACGAGTAGGCAATGTGTTCTGTATGTGGTTTGGTTTTTATAAATGAGTTGTACTGGGGGCCCACCTCAAATGATAGTGGAGGTGGGGCGTGTTCACAAAGATGTTTAAGATAAGAGTAAAAAAAACACCTGTTATGCCTACCATATCTTTACCTTCCAACCACTGCACCTTCCATTCCTCGTGGCTTCACACCACAAAATAGCCTCCTCATCGGCTGTCGAAGGTCTGAGGCCTGCTCAAACACTGAGCTAATCATTCCTTGCCAAACATGTTTTTCTGAAGAGCTCAGCAACTTTCATGCTGTGAACAATGTAAGCTGGCAACTGTGAGATACAAAATGGAATCGGATGGCGGGCTAAATGTGAGAGCTTAGACTAACCAAAATAAATGCCGTTTCACAAACCCTACTTTTAGCCTAAGCCATATCTTGTTGGATCTCCATATCCAGCATAATCAGTGCATTAGTCATAGTGACCGGGGCATGAGGAGGGGTGGGGTTGGACAGTGTTCAGGCTGTAACTTTACCAGAGCCCTAGAACAGCAAATTACACACCACCATGGAACCTAAAACTGGTAGACCCTGTATGCAGCAGAATAAAATAACCCCAATCAATCTTGCAAGTGCAGAGAATATTTTCCAGCCCCAGGCAGTAAACTGATACCAAGCTCCGGTCCCAATGTCCCAACTACCCTCATCGACGTGAATTTCGGATCCCAGTGTGTGTAACCCCTCAATAGCCTGAAACTCAGTAGGAGCGGAGTCGACTATGTACAGGCAGCAAGCTGACCCAACCCTTCTAAAGTACAACCAGCTTAATAGCTCTCTGATCTAACGTCATATTGAATAATATATTGGTGGTCTCATTAATTGTCTTCTCCAATACTCTGGCCAACCTACTAATATCTTGGGAGTTTATCGCTGGACCCCAGAAGGGAACTATTGCTTTTGACACATCCCCTAATATTTGGCGTGATGTCAGGTAAACCCCTGGCAACAGCATTCCTAAATAACCAGTTCCTCTCCAATCTTTGGGTAACCATGGATATGTTTGTTTACCACAGACAAAGTAAAAGGATCCTCCAATGTGTAAGGGCCCTGTCTCATTCACCAAAACTGTAGTGTGCCAATTGTAGTGTGTAGTTTGTCATATGTACCCATACACCTAAACCCTTCCTTACTTAAGCAAAATGGTAGTGTCAGGATTATTGTTGTTGGTGTATGCTGGGGGAGTTGCTTCCTATTTACTACAGGTGACATTCGAAATGCCATCATTGATTGATACAGACTAGAATTCTTGGCTTAACGTTTGGTAGAAGCGGTGTTAGTAGTGCAGTAGTGTTCTTGTTCGCAAAAAACAGAGCATCCCAAAGACAGTAACACCTGTTGATCAAACGCATTTAGATTTATCCCATCAGTTACCAGTGGTGCTGTCATTCCATCTACCAAAAAACATAGCCCCAAAGAAAGCATAGCAAGCAGTTGATAATGGGAGAGGATATATGTACCAACCTAAACCTTTCTCACCGTGTTGTGGAAGGTGAGAACATACCCAACAATTGGTCTTGTCTAGTATCGCAGGAGTATCATTCATTATTCTTATGAGGGTGTTATTGAGATACCCCTCTCTGTGCTCAAGATCAAGGGACCCAAGAGTGTAGGAGTGCACATGAAAAGGAGACTGGGTAGTGGTGCTGACCGTAGGCAGTCGTGAGCTTAAGGGGGTGGGAGCCCTGCAGAAACCATAACACAGGTATTAATATTAGTACAATACATGCCACAATAGTTATAATTACACATTTGTCCGTAGTTGACCATAACCCTTCGGACCTGGTCACTCGTGTGGCAATTCTTTCCATGTCCTCGCTCTTACGTGCCCCAAAAAGAGGCATAGTCTTTCAGTGTCAGTTGAGAAGCCCCACTGATATAGGCTCGATAAGTTCATCCATGGGTGGCACTTGACCACATGGCCAATCTTGCTTGTCTTCCTTTGCATGCCCCCGTCTACCTCCATGTGTCTTTCGGGGGGTTAGTGGGTATGGAAGTATATCGTTGGTTTCCTGTGGCTGCAGTATTTAATAACAATTTCCTACTTGCAAAAGTTTGTTCCCTAGCTATTTCTGTGGTCGAAGGTTGACTCTCCGGGTACAGAGTAATCTGTGAACAGGGTGTCAGTATCCAGAAGAAATGAAAAGTCTGGCTGCTCAAACTCAGGGTCAGTGTATTTGCTGTCACTGAAGGGCACGTATTTGGGGATATACTAGTGTTCAGAATCCTCTACCCCCTCCTTTACCCATTTGTCATGGGGCAAAGGCAAGAACACTCCTTTTAGGTGTGCAGCATTGATCCAGTGCTCCTTCCCGTCCACTCGAACAGCCGTTTGAGTGGCCATTAGTACCAGATAGGGTCCTTTGCAGCGAGCTGCAAGACGGGATTTTCGGTTGAAGTTCTTAATTAACATGTAATCCCCAGGTCGAATGCGGTGACCAGGGCACACGTGTTTATCAGGCAGTGCTGCACGTACCTGTTGGTGAATCAAAGGCAAATTTGGACTGAACTGGTCACAGTAATCAACCAATAGTGGACGGTTTTAGGTCTGGGTGCGTTCCATACCTTAGCCGGTCTCCCCATCACTATCTCATAGGGAGAAAGGCCTGTTCTTGCTTGAGAGGTTATTCTCATGGACAATGGAGCTAGGGGTAGGGAATCGGGCCATTTCAGTTTACTGCGGGCACACACCTTCGCTAGCTTGTTGTTTGTAAACCCAAACTCAACTCCTGAGGGAGACGAGGCAGAAGACCTTCCTGCGGAAAGGTGCTCAACCTGGAGGAACACCCCGACCTTCAATGCCTGTTGGCTGAAGGGGGATCCTCCCGGGAGGACTTCTGTAAAGGTCAGAGAGAGTGCCACTCTCGAGGGTCTGAGGAAACGGGCCCTGTCCCAGACACAGGGAGAAGTGCCTAGCACATTCCAGATATATTGGGAGGGTGAGCTCCTTGTTAGTGAGCCCACTAAGGCTGAACCTGGTGCCCTCGAGGTTGGTGGTACCCCAGGTTTAGAGGCCCTTCCTACTGCAGTTGGCGCATGAGGTGCTCTTAGCTGGTCATCTTGGTACCAAGGAGACTAAACAGAGGCTTTCTGCCCGTTTCTACAGGACCTGCCTAATTTTTCAGTTGTTTGGCAAGACTGGAGGCAGTGTCATTGCCCCACTGCAGCCATTGCCAGTGGTTGGCACACCGTTTGCGAGGGTGGGCATTGACATTGTTGGTCCCCTTGACCCTCCCACTTCAGATGGGCATCGGTTCATCCTGGTCGACCATGCAATCAGGTATACCCCTTCAGACTGTTACTGCCAAGGTGGTTGCCAGGGCTCTCCTGGGCTTTTCACCAGAGTTGGATTCCCTAAAGAGGTTGTCTCTGACAGAGGATCCAACTTCATGTCGAGTTACGTGAAAACCATGTGGAAGGAGTGTGGGGTAACCTACCAGTTCTCCACCTCTTACCACCCCAAGACCAATGGTCTGGTTGAGAGATTTAACAAAACTCTCAAGGGCATGCTGGGTGCTTTGGAACAGCCCCTAAGGAGGAAATGGGATCTCCTCCTGCCATGCCTGCTGCTCACTTACAGAGAGGTACCTCAAGAGGGTGTTGGTTTCAGCCCCTTTGAGTTACTCTTTAGACATCCCGTGAGGGGGCCCCTTGCCTTGATCGGAGGAGGTTTGGACGCCACCCCTCAGGTCCTGCCAAGCAAGTGGGGGACTATGTGTTAGGCCTCAGACGAAGGATGACACAGATGATGGATCAGGCGACAGCGAACCTTAAGGCAAGCCAGGAATTGAACAAATACTAGCATTACCTTAAAGCATCACAAGTGGATTGGACTCCATGACAGGAGATCCTTGTGATGGAGCCTACCAAGCCTCGAGCTTTGGCAGATAAGTGGACTGGACCCTCCGGATAATGTCCAAAATGGGCAAAGTCAATTATCTGATTGACATGGGAGTCACTGGGGTAGTCCCTCGGGTATTCCACGTCAGGCTCAATAGACAAGCAGAGGTCCCATGTCTCTTGCTGGCTTCAGAGCAAGAAGAGGATGAGTGAGCCTCTTCCTGATTTGCTGCATAGCAATCCTCAGGATGGCTCAGTGGAGGGAGTGCATCTCTCTCCCAATCTGACTCCGGAGCAGCAGAGGGCCTGCAGGGCTTTGCTCCAGCAGTATGCACCGCTGTTCTCGCTTACATCAGGCCTCACCACGTGGTGCAGGCACAAAATTGACACTGGTGACAGCGTACCTGTCAAAAGCAGATGCTACAGGATGTCAGACACGGTTTGAACCACATCCAGGCTGAGGTTGTCAAGATGTTGGATATGGGTGTTATTGAACCTTCAACCAGTCCCTGGTCCAGTCAAGTGGTCCTTGTTCCCAGGCAGGTACCAAGGATTGGCGGTTCTGTGTGGACTACCGAGGAGTCAATGCCGTCACCAAAATGACGCGCGCCCATTGCCCAGGGCTGATGAGCTTGTGGACACCATAGCTGCTGCCAAATTTGTGAGCACCTTTGACCCTACCTCAGGCTATTGGCAAATAGCTCTGACGGACCATGCCAAGGAAAAGACTGCATTCTCAACACCTGAGGGGCTCTACCAGTTTAGAGTTTTGCCTTTTGGGTTGAAAAATGCACCTACCACCTCCAGAGATTGGTCAACCATGCGCTCAGTGGGCTGGAGGCCTTTTGTGTGGCCTACTTAGACGACATTGCTGTCTACAGTTCCACGTGGGAAGAGAATTTGACTCACCTGGATAAGGTGTTGCAGGCCTTGAAAAGGGCTAACCTTACTATCAAGGCCACCAAGTGCCAGATCGCTCAGGGGATAGTCACGTATCTTGGTCATGAGGTAGGAGGGGGTCAAACCCAACCCCTCCCCAGTAAGGTACAGGATGTACATGACTGGGAGATTCCCACTACTCAAACCCAGGGGAGAGCCTTTTTGGGCCTCACTGGGTATTATCGCAACTTCATGGCGCACTATGGAACCATAGCTGCCCCTCTGACAGCTCTGACTTCGCCCAAACAACCAAGGAAGGTTAATTGGACAGAAGACTGTCAGAGGGCCTTTATTGGCTTGAAGGAAAGTTTGTGTAGGGCGCCTGTGTTGTGTGTGCCTGACTACAGCAAACCCTTTATCGTCCAGACGGATGCCTGCGATACCGGAATTGGAGCGGTCTTGTCCCAGTTAGATGACAAAGGGAGGCAACATCCGATCATATTCATCAGTAGACAACTCAAGGGTAGAGAACTTAGTGGGCTACTGTTGAAAAGGAATGTTTCAGTATAATTTGGAGCCTTAGGCGTTTTAGGCCCTACCTTACAGGTCCAAACAGACCCTAAGCCCTTTAAGTGGCTTATGCAGATAAAGGGTGAAAACCCGAAACTGCTCAGGTGGTCCATTAGCCTGCAAGGGCTAGACTTCACAATTGAGCATAGACCAGGGAAGAGTCATGATAATGCAGATGGCCTTTCCAGAAGATATGTTGACCGTCTGGATGAGGGTGTCAATCTCGTGGGAGATTAGACGCTCCAACCTCAGTCTGGGGACGACGACTGTAATGCTGGAAATGCATTGGAGGGACATGGCCTCCATATCCTTGTCCTTTATGCTTTTATCATGCATGTTCCGTCTTGTTTTCTGCGCAGGAGGTCATGTGGGACTCCTTTTCCTATTTTTCGTTGTGGCAAACTGACCCTTGGGATACCCTTAGGGCACCCATAGGTAGGGGTACAACCCTGTTCTCCTAGTGTATGTTTTTGGGCACCTGTGTGTGGCCCACAGAGCAAGGTATGGGCTTGTGGCAGCTCCATGCTGAATTTGACAGGTGCTCTTGAGTATACTCTTACCCAGGCCCTGCCATTGGAATCAGTTAATTCCTGATGGGGACAAGATGGCCCCTGTGCCCTCTTGCTTTCTATCCCGTTACCTTGTTTTTCCCAAAGTCCTGTGAAGTCTTGACTCTGTCCCTTCCCCTCTGACTGGTTGTTGGGTGGAAGTTCCATATATGCTATTGTGGGGAAGTCCAGGCCAGGCTGGCTGGAGCCTTCCCAATGACTGTATGCTGTGGGTACGTCTATGGGGTGGGACTTGGGTGAATGGAGTGTGTGACGAATACGCATTTCATGTTATGGGTGTCTAGTATCTGGTGATTGGTGATTAACACAATGACTGAGACAGCCCTGCCCGAAACTGGGATGAATGCAGTGTGGAGTGCTGAATGGCAGGGTACTTGTCCCAATACACATTCCTTGTTGCGAGTGTCTGGAGGAAGGAGAATGGCCTGAATGCACTGTGAGCCTGATTGGCTGCCTGCCTGCTTGAATGCCCTTCTGAATGATTGGTTGCCGGAGTGTGACCCAGAAGAGTGAATGGGAGATCAACAATATATCTGGGGACCTCTCACTGATGGAAATCATTCAGAAGCTGAAGTTGATACTTGATGCTTAACCTTGAAGCCCGCTGGAAGAAGAATTGCTGCTGCTGTCCTTCGCTAATCTGAAAGCTGCGCGACTGTCAAGGGATTGATCCGAGAGAGGACCTGGCTAGGAGACCTCTTCCCGAGCTACGAGGGACCATCATGCACCAGCTGATCTTTGCCAAAGCTCTGTGGACGTCAGACCCTCAAAAGGCTGCCGACCGGAGACTGGTACCGCCGCGGAATCACAAAGCGAAGCACCCGGACATTGAAGTCCATCACCGACGCAGACCGGAGCTGCAGTACTCATTTGCCTAAGAACTATAGAAACAAGGACTCACTTGCTCATCACCGTTGACCGTTTTCGTCCTGCCGGAGAAAGTCCAGGCCGCCGACCGAGGAGAATCCACCGGTGGGTTGCCCGCCACCCGAAGAAAACAGACGCCGATGACCCGACACCATTTCTGGGCCCAAGTTCGTCACCGACTCTTTGCGGCAACGAACACTCGTCGTCGAGGTGCACCGCATGCCGCAGCTTGCAGGACGTTTTCGACCGATCGTCAACGAGCACGGCAAGAACCGAAGCTGCTGCCGCAACGACTGTGTTCACCCTTTTTCTTCACCGACCCTCGACGACCTGTGGCTCCTGCTTTAAAGGGAGTGCACTCGAGAAGGGCCCGTCGACGACTCACCGAAGAACTCTACGAAACTAGGTACTTTGGGGTCGTAGAACCTTTTAGAAGGAGTCGGGACTATATCCAGCATAATTGCACTGGGCTTGTCAAATACGCTTTATTTACAGGTTGCCCAGGTGGGGGGGGGATCCTCGCACAGAACTGCATCTAGGTAGGCGGGGGACTGTTCTGCCATTGCTTGATTTAACTTGCTTTCTTTCTGTGTCTATAGTTGATTCATCTAACATCTGATTCGTATGCTATTTGGGGCTGTCAGCTGTGGGTGCATTTTAAAGGAATCAATAGTTGAGTGGTACCATGTAGACCTGTATATATATTTGTCATTATAGTATTGCCAGAGTACAAAGTGTGTTATTGTGATTGTGTATATGACGTGAACCTTATTTATATAAAGACTGTGTTTTCACTAACATAGTGTGTGGACATTCCATTGTGGGTGCTTGGGGACTACACTGTACTTAAGAACCAGCCTGCATCACTCCTGAGAGCTTAAGCCTTGATTACTCGTCCATAGCTACCACAATAGAGAATCTTGGCTGGGGTGCTCTGTGTTTCGACTCTACCATATAGAGAGCAGGAGTACAGCTACCCACCCGCACTCCTCCAGTCTTTACAGTAGAGACAATCATGATTGGTGTCATTAAAACTGTCCTGGTCTAGAGGAGGTAAAGGTTCGGCTGGATTCAAAGAATTGCATCTCCCAATTTTGATGTGGGGTGCAAATAGAATGAGCTTGTATCTCGTAAGCCGGGCAGATGTCCGATGCTGAGTTTGCGTTCTATTCGTGAGGCACCATCACGGTTGAGGAGTGACCCAAAACCATGCCTTCACTTTGATTTGCTGAGGTGCCGGAATTGTTCACTCCAAAGGGGCCAAACACTCACTGCCCAGCTACCTTCACATTCAATTAGTAGGTGGTGTAATGATTGATTGGATGGAACTTTACAAACACTACACAATGTGATTGCGAGATCTCCCATCCCCCTTTTGGACAAAACTTCCACCGTAGAAACAGTATTCAAACACATTCTCAGAAATTTCTGTCTAAATTTCCAATATGAGAACTTTAGCAAATATCTCGGTATAATACCAACTTTTTTTATCAACCTTCGGGAAAGAGTTCACGGGAGAAATGGCACGAATACTGTCAATTGTTACAATCCAGTCCATTTTCTCCAGTGCCGCCTTAGCATTCAAAGGGTTCTGGATCAAGATCTCAATATTAGTATTAGCATTGGCAAGTGCACACCCCACCATTTCTTCTAGAGATTACAACATCTTTGATCGTTTGCTTTCTAAATGACATCGAATGTCAGCATTCAATGTTAAATCCTGGGCAGTAATGATCAACCGGTGCAAAGAGTATAATTTCCAAACTACATGGGCCTTCAGAGATCTTAAGGCCACCTCGAATCTAAGACTAGAAATGGGCAGGCACATTGGCAGACTAAGGGCCTTCTTCCACACAAGTCCCTCAATTAATTGCCAGTCCAGATTCCCTGGAAGTGGCTTGGCCTCCAAGCCGTAAAGGAGCACTAGGACAACTTTCGCCTTATAGAACCTGATTACAGGAAGGATGTAAAATGTGCAATACTTCATCAGAATCTTTTTCAGCTGAGGTACCAATAGCATGATTTTACTCGTTAAATCACACTCCAGTTTGCACATGGAAGGCGAAGCATAAACTTTGTACCGCAGATAAACCACTTCCTCTACTCTTGGGATTACCTGGTCTGCCAGTTTCCACCAAGAAAAGACAACCCTTTTTTGTGGGTGCCTGAACTGAGTCTGTTCTCCATTGCATACTCATTCAGCTTGTCCAAAAGATGCTAGTGCCCTACCGCAGTTTTATCCAACAGGACATCGACATCGGCATAGGCCAGCCAGTGAATTCTACCACCATTAATCACTGGACTGGCCAAAGCTGATGAACTCAAGTCATCCATATCCGCCAGGTAGAGATTGAAAAATAGGGGTACACCCAGGCAACCGTGGCGCACTTCTCTTTCCAATTTGATGGAATCATAGAGATGGGCCAATTCAGCCAGTCTCACTCTCATTGTGGTGTCTTTATGGAGTTCCACTAACATAGAGAGTAGATTTTCTGTGATGCTCCATGCTCTTCATTTCTTCCATAACCGATTCCTGTCCACTTTCTCGCTTCACAATTAGTCTTTTTGCTTTCTCTTTCTTCCATTCTGGTTCTAATCTTTTTTGGTGTGCTTGTCGATACGCCCCGGTGTCCCCACTGTCCTTAGCTCTTGCTTGCGTTTCTGGGCTTGTTCAGTCAACCGGCAAAGACACAACACCTGCTTTCCTCTGTTGGCTGCTTTCTCTTCATTTTGGTGGATCTTGCTGCTTTACTTCAGCACGCCTGCTTTGCTTCAGGCTCCGGTAGGTAAGGTACTGCTTTCCGTGGTCAGTGAACACCCAGGAGACTTCCCCTGGCTCTTGGTGTTTCTGCAGCACGTCCTGACCTTGCAATGTCTACCTTCTTCCTGGATGGTGAGCTGCACGGCTACACTACACCATTCTGTGCTTCTCCGATTCTCAAGCCTCGCACAGAGCTGACATTTCTCTCGACAACAGAAGCAGCCTCTACCACTTTGACTCTGTTGTTTAAATTTCCTGGGCTCAGGTTGGAAAACTAGAGCGCTCATTGTGCCTGTGGCTTCTTCTGCTCTGCACTGCTCTTTCCTTCTTCCCTGTATCAGTATTGGGGTGGTTCTGGGAAAAAGTCAATTGTTGATAGTTGTTGATAATTGTTGATAGTTGTTCACCATGGCTTGGATAATCGGCTTCAAAGGTTCCAAATGGCAAATCTGTACTAGATTTATAATTAAAACAGTTTATAGTGACTTTTTCGACAGTCACTATTTTTTAAACAACTTTTTTTGATAACTAAACAAAACTAAACCTTATAAAAAAACAATAAATTCGAGAAAAAAAAAATTCTGCACTTTTGTTTCGGCATATTGGTATATTTACTGGATACCATTAAAACTGAAGAAGGCTGTCTTGTAATTTCCACAAAGTAGATCCAAGTTTGATCTATATGATTTCAGGAAAGGTTTTCCTTATTCTTCTTAGGGGGAGGTGTAGACGTATGACAATAGGCCATGAGGGTTTTGGGTATGATAGGATTGTCTTCAAGGGCAAATGGGGGATACCATGTCTCGTCCAAAGAAGCCATGACATCTCCCTAGAGGCAGTCTCCTACCATGATCCTCCCCTATATAGCCATCCCAAGGGTCAGGATCAAGTGGCGGCTGCTGTCCCCTGCCCGCATGGGAGGAGGTCACTGCTGGGAGGTCAATAATGACTCATTGGATTCATCACAGCAGCCTGCAGCGAGTATTGGAAAACCGATATACGTAAAATACTAACGTGGGCGTACACCAGGGCTCCTGGCATCCAGCACGATGCAAAATGTGCTTGAGCAGCCAAAAGAGTTTGTGTCAGAAGCTCCCAGTCCTCCATGATCACAGGGACGAGTCTGGGTGCCAAGTCAAGTCTTTCAAGAGACCTCAGTTGTTTAAAGAACTTGGTTCCAGGCCGGATCAGAATGTTCTGAAAGAAAGAGAAGCTTCGGAACGATCACCATTTTAATCACTGCAATACGACCACAAACTAACATGGGAAAATTAACCCATCCCTCACTTTTACTCCGAAGGGACAGCAGGTATGCATAATGATTGTCAGCCAAAAGAGTGGTATGTGTTCTACTCAAAAGGATCCCCAAGTATTTCACAGAAGTTTGTTCCCACTTATAAAGTGCAATTTCACTAGGCTTAAGAGTCCCGTCATTCAATGGGAATAAAATAGACTTAGATTGGATTTAGACAAGTTAATCCATAGTCCAGAGAACTGCTCAAACATGAGAGGTGCCCGATTCACCTCTGGGTCTTCAATGTACAGTACAGTGTCATCGGCATAGACACACCATTTCCCTCAACCCACCCATGCAAGCCACCGTTGGCGATGCAGAAGGCAAAGCCGGATCGCCAATGGTTCGACTGCCAGGGCAAAAAGTAAGGGTGAAAGTGGACATCCCTGCCTCTTCCATCGCCCCAACAAGACGGAGGAGGAAGATGTACCAAAAAGACCAATCCTCGCACTTGGTTGGGATAGAGAAGTCTTGCACAGTTTAAAAAATACCCTATAACCCCATCTTTTCCAACCCCATAATTAAATGGTCCCAGTTCAGAGTCAAACACTTTTTCAGCATCCAGTAGAGCACTTGCCACATGGACCCTAGGATCTAGTTGAGCCATAATAGCAAACAACCATCTTGAGTTTCAATGCAGTGGACCTGCCAGGCATAACACTGGATCGATCCAGAGGGAGGCAAAACAAGGGCAAAGGCCTTCTTTTTTGTTTTTAGGGGGGCCTGGTTCTAAAAGGCAGATTAGATTATGAAGCAAAAAAGGGGGTGAACCAGGCTACCCCTCCCTTAGGCGTCAGCAAGGTGGGAGGACCTATTAGGAGAAAACTAGTAATTCATTTAAACTAGTTGTACAGAGTCACACTCAATTTCTAAGCATATCAAACCATTTTTAATAGAGGAAACATTAAAAAAAACATTTGTCAACTAAAGGGGCAGTACAGTTGTTACTGTCAGACAGTGAATATGTGCTACACACTTAGTATTGCACATTAATTATCTCTCCATGTGAAATCATTCCATCAGTGAAAATGTTACATGTCTAGTACTTGATACTGTTTTTTCTGTTTCATGTGAGATTACTTCTGTTGGGTTGTTTTGCCATTTTTGAAGACATCTGTCTATTTGCTTTTTCCTTTTGGGGTAACAACTGTACTGCCCCTTTAGTTAAATGTTTTTTATGAAATGTTTCCTCTATTAAAAATTGTTTTATATGTTTAAAAATTAAGTGTGACTCTGTACAACTAGTTTAAATCAATTGCTAGTTTTCTCCGAATAGGTCCTCCCACCTTGCTGACGCCTAAGGGAGGGGTAGCCTGGTTCACTCCCTTTTTTTGCTTCATAGATCCAGATGGAGCAAGGACAAGACGTAAGGAAGAAGTTGGCTGGCCAATATTTTAGAAAAAATCTTAGTATCCAGGTTGATTAAGGAGATGGGTCTATGGGAGGCAGTCTGTTGGATCTTTAGAATCCGCAAGATAACAGCCTTGCACATTGTGGGGTGGAGAGATATGAACTGTATGGCCTCCGTCCACACTTTCCACAGATGTGGAGCCACTTCTGAAGCAAACTCTTAAAACAATTCAGCTGTGATCCTGTCGGGCCTGTGTCATATTAGAGGAGCTTAGCGTTGAGATAGCCGACATGACATCTTTAACTGTTATTAGAAAATCTGTTAACAAGAAGGACTCCCTCTTAGCTAAATGTTTCTTCTAATAAGCTAGGAACGTTTCTGCTACAGCCTCCAGGTCTGATACCAGAATCCCCTGTGCGTTCTTTATAATTGTAACACTAGACAGACCACCCTTGGGACGAATCAGTTGAGCCACATGCTGGCCCATTCTGCCCTCCTCGTCGGATTTGCTAGCTAATTTTGGAGCCAATAGAAACTTTATCTCCCTGTCTGCCGTAGCCTGGCCGGCAATTTATCCAACTTGCTCTTAATAGTTGGCAGCAATCCTGAGTCCCCTGTCCACCCTGAGCCTCTGACTTAAGACAGGTCAACTTGTATTGGAATTGCGAAGGGTTCCTTAAGGGCTATTCGTTCCATCAGCCTGAAGGTACACCTTAAACGTCTGCCAGGCTGTATTAGGGGGACCAAGCCTATATTTATCTCTTAAAATGTGTCAATAACCTCTTTAATGGTGCTTATGAAAGCAACGCCTGAAAGAGTCTGGGATTTAAATCTCCAAGGAGGCCGTATGACAGTTCCATTGTCAAGACTGAATCTCTGTAAAAGGGACGAGTGAGCGAAGATCCTAGGAAGTATAGTGCATTCCCTGCTTCTATGTAGGAGTCCAAGCCCTGCCAAAATATGGTCTATGCGTGAAAGGATCTAGAGGGGTGGAACGTCCTCCACAAATTGAGGAGACACGGGTCATCCATCCCTGCATTACTTTCCCCTGCCAACAAAGACTGAGCGGGGGCCATCACCAGATCTGTCCAGAGCTGTACTCAAAATAGTATTGAAGTCTCCTGCCCAGATAATGTGTGTGAATAGCAAATGCATTTATCAATCAAAAACTTATGAAACACAGGTGTGCGGTGTAACATACCAGTAACAATGACGTATTTACCCTTGGGGTCTTGTTCATGTCCCAGCATGCGTAAACTGAGGGATTTATGAATTAAAGTCAGAATTTTTGAGTTGAAAGAGAAAGAGTTGTTAGTCCTAAATGATCCCCAGGACTTGGCAAAGGTATAATTAGTCCCCCCAGAGAGATGCGTTTATTGGAGAAGTACAATTTTACCCCCATGTCTCTCGCAATAAGCCAATATCTTACAGGCTTTCGCCAGGAAATTGAGACCCCTCACATTCCAATTCATCAAGGTGCAGGCATCCGGAGGTGTAAACTTGGAGCTTAGCGTAATGGCTGAAGCCATAAGAACGTCTGGTGAAATATAAAACAATACCAAGGAAAACAAAAAAGTCTCCCAACTGTGTAATGTGAAACTGTTTTTTTCCCAAAACCCCAAGAAAATCTCTTCCCACTCCACCTCAACTTCCAACTTGCAGTACAAATCTCTTATCTACTATAATAAATTGACCATGGGCAATTGCAAGGGGTACCACTGGGAGGAAGAGTAGGTACTTAATGTATAGAAGCATCAAGCGACAGCGGACGGAGGAGTTAAATTCATAGACCTGTTTGCAGACATTTTTTCTCAAGACCAACATAGCCGAGGAAATTCTGGAACCCCTCCCCCCAAGTCAGACTAAACCAATCCACACCATGGTCTTGCAAGCAGTAGAGAAAGCAGCATGGGCCCCTCAGCTGGCCGAAACAGTCCAAAATAGAAGGTGCCTCACCAAGACGAGTAAAGAAGTGGGTCTTGGCTCGTACGACGTGTAGCCTGGAAGGGTACAGCATCTCGTACTGGAGGCCTTGTTCACGTAGTGTGAGTTTCACAGAGGCATAGGAGAGGCGGTGCCTTCTGTATAGTGGGAGCAAAGTCTGGATAAAAGGATATCTTACCATTCTGGTAATGCACTTCACCCAACTCCCTAGCCCGATGGAATATAAGGTCTCAGTCTCTGTAGTTCAACATTCGGGTGATCACTGGGTGAAGCTGCTGTCCAGGTTCAGGAGACATACCCAGTATGCGGTGCACCCTCTCGATTACAAATGGAGGTGAAAAGGGGAAATCTGACAACACCACCTTAAAGAATTCTCCAAATCTTCATTCTTTGTGCGGACACGCTTCGCCTGCTGTTGCAACAAACGTAGTGCCAGAGTCTCTTCTGATGACGTGTCTTCCAGGACTCCCACTCTGACTTTCATCTCTGATATTCGGCCACCCTCCTTCTCAATACACTGCTGCATTTTGTCAACTTTATAAACCAGGCTATCCAGCTTGCAATTCAGACTCGAACCCGGATTTCGTTTTATGGCATTATGATAGACAGCTCAGATTGAGGGCCTGGGTTTCCATCCATCGAAGGATAGTGGGGTACCGAAACTGTGCCTGGTTCGGACCCCCTTAAAATCCCCCCCAGACCCTGGTCCTTCATTCCCTGGATAGCCGGAGGGGCTCTATGACAATAGGGCAGGCTCGATTGGCATTAGTTCCCTCTGGCCATATGCGCCTCTAGCCGGTATGTTTAGTTCAAAATAACAGATGGGGACCACTGGGAGCCACCCCAAACACCGACAAAGGCTGAATAGCCCCCACTTTCATCTCAACCCAATAACTTAGCATATAGACCCAAGATGCCTCTGGGTACAAGCACGAGTTGGAAAACTGCAACCGGCACACTAAAAGAACGGGTTGCCGATGACGAGTATTGGAGTGTGGGGTGCAGACCCGCATCCAGAGCTTGTTCCAATAGTGCTGCTCAATATTGTAGGCAGTCCCCAGGATTAGAACACCACCCATAAAGGGATTCATGGCACCAGCCAGGAGAAAATGCTCAACAGGAGCGCCACGCTGCCTCACCACCTACCCCAGTCGGGGCATCCAGGACTGAAACCAGCGCCGAGGATCAGATACCAAGGGGGACTCCTATTCGGGTCCCAGTGCGGCATAAAGCTCTGCTGCCAGACTGGCTCGTTTCGTCCAGACTCGTGCCTGCAGAGACTCCTGCATTTATGGAATAGGATTGTCAGGTAGTCACATTTTTCTTTCCTTAGCGGCAATGTAATTTCTGTATGATATTTTTCCAAATGAAAATATAAGTCATTTTGATTCGAGTGTAGGCAATATTCTTATTTGGATGCTAATTTTGTTTTCATTGGGCTAAATCAATCCCAGCTTCTGTCAGTTTCAAACCCTGCTGTGTAACTTATAAAGCAAACAAGCACTTATGAGCAATAATTTTAAAAAGATGGAAACCAGTGGTAAAATGTATGCATAACATAAAGGTAAGACATCAGTGTATATTTACTGAACATAAATTAAGTCGAACCTCAGGCAATCTTACAGTGCAGGTAAGTATTTAAAATATTTGTCTAAAACAAACATTTAAAATCTGCATCACTCACTTTTACAAGTAAAATGCATTATTTATTTTAGAAGACTTTCAAAGTGTTAAAACAAACTAATAAGAATTAGTTACACATTTGAGGAGTGTTCCTAAAAATGTCAATCCCCTATTTAAACAAGCATATGGTACAGCTGCACAGATAAGTACAAATTATAAAGAGCTTTAGCTAATGCAAAAGATTATCTTTTGTTTTAAATGGGCCCAAGTCCGTACAGCGCTTGCAGTTAATGTGAAAAATAAGGCAATATTATCAGCAAGTCACCAGAGATACATTGGGGCAACCCTCAGTCTGCCGAGAATGCTGTCCACCATCCGAAGAAATCCAGGCCGTGGGGGGAAGGAGGAGGTCCATGATCATAGGCCTGGCAAAGAAGAGTTGCACAGATGGAGCTACTCCCCATTGCAGTAGATGTCATGGTCAAGGGGAAAATGCCTGCAGGTCAACCCCCACGAGAAAAGGACCAGTGACGAATTGTGACCCTGGCTGCTGAAGGGAGTTGAGGAAGCCCAAGGAAGCATTTGCTCCCACTTCAGGTACAGTGACTACCACGGTTCCATATACAGGGCCCTGAGGTTTCAGTTGTACACGCTGTATAGAAGAAGAGGAACAGCCTAAAGCAGAATTCCAACCATGAAGAGGCCACGTTTCACCATCTGAAGGATCAGGAATCAACACCACAAAAAGCCTTCCAGATCTTCAGAGAAGCCTCAACTCTTAGGCAGCTTAATAAGTCTCCAGCTACGAATCTTTGGAATGCCTTGGGGTTCAGCTTAATTATTCTCGCACAGAGGCTGCGGGTTATCCCAGGCCTCCAATTGGCATCAGTGCACCTTTTAATCTTTGGCAGCCATCCATTTGGGATTGGCCAGCCAAGCTCAACTTTGGCTTCAGAACACGCACACACTTGAGGCAATACCCTCATCCAGCCTAAACCAGATTCCATGCATGCCACAATGCTTTTGAGTTCTCCAAGAAGCTTGTCATGCTAGAATGGCCAAAATGGCTGTTTCTCATGTAAAACATGCACACAAAGAAAATAGACTGATTGTTGGACTTAAACATGCATTCGTAGTCCCTTTTCTCCCGTATGTCTGCAAGTGTCTACCGAGGTGGCAAATGTTCTGAGTGGTGAAGCCAAAGTCAAGTAGAAGTAGTAAATCTTTATTTTTCGGCTTAAAGCCATAAAAGCACAGATTATAATCCAATACAACCATTAAAAGAGAGAAGAAAAAACAGAAATAAAATAAATGAAAACGCAACTGTAACACAGCTCTCGTATATAACAAATCTCTTACAAAATATATTTAGTATGGATTGTGTCCTCCCACGTATTCCTCGTCTTTGCTGCTTCAGGAAAAGAAAATTGTCGGCAGAGGGCGCTGTGCGCGATACCGTTGTCGATGTCCTTCGAGGGCCTCCGTCGACATCATAGTTAGTACAAATGGTGCATGCAGCGCCCTGTGCTTCAGTTCTGTTTTTCTGAAAAGCTCTCTTTGAGTGTTAACGGCACGCTTCCGTTTTTCATCAAAATGTCTTCATCTCCTACCCCTTCAACCCTAAATTTGGGATCCTCATTGTGGTTGCCTGTGGTGTCTGGGCTCCGGGCACTGTACCGATGACTGCGAGTCCTGTCGGGCCATGACAGAAAAAGCTCTCAGGAAGGGCAGAGGTAAACTTGCGGTGGGGAGGGCGGCTTCAAAGTCTTCTTTGGTCTTTTTATCCCTCTTCAGAGAGTCTACAGACTAGTCACAGTGCAAAAAGTCCAAGAGGTCCCGGTCGAGGAGTCGATTGAGGCAGTCTTCTTCGAAGAAGAGACGCCATAGGTCTCCTATTCCTCTTCTGATTCCTCTACCTAGGTAATCCAGTGCCCAACCAAGGCAGATTCCCCAAGAAAGTGGGATGCGTCCAAGAGTGAAATGATGGGTATATTAGAGTGTGTGGCCTCGACTCCGTCATAGGAATCACGCAAAAGTCATGCCCCGGTCGCTCCTTTGGACAACTCGGGAAGTCAAAGACTACCAAGTCAAAGCCATGTGTTAAACCGGCAATTTGTTCTCGGTCCGATGAAAAATCGTCGAGGGTCGAGTCCTTCTCTGATACCTCAGAAGAAGAGCAAATCGTCGACACACAAACCTGTCCACGCAAACGTCGAAGGCAGTGTCGAGCAAACCGACACCACTGTCGTAGCCATCGGTGACACCATCAATGGTTACTTTGAAAATATCGAGGCCTTTGTCCATTTCGGAGAAGGTTTATAAACCTACTCCAAAGAAAGACTTTCAAGTCTAGGGCCTCAATTTATGAGGAAGAACAAGCCTCTGAAGAGGATTCCCCTCCTTTTGGGTTGAGATATGGCACTCAAAATGCTCCTGAGGAGCTTATTAATGAGGAATCCAAGATGAATGATCTATATGATTGCCTCCAGTCGGCTAGTGGTATTGATACTTAGCCAGAGCTGGAGTTTGGCAGGCCTAACCCTTCTGAAAACGCTGATCCCTCGTATAGGAACCTCATGAATAGGGTCACTGAATACATGTGCTGGAGCAGGGCTTCTCCTGCATATGAACAGGATGATATGACAAATATTTTTAATCGAGGCCCTCAGAATGACCCAGTCTTGCCCTTTCGTGCAGCCCTTTTAGCAATGATCCTGAGTACTTGACCAAGCGCCCTACACCTGAGAGCTTGGTGGTTCAGGCTGCCACATCGACCAGGCAATCTGCTTACCCCTCTATTCCCCCAGATAGAGACGATAAGAGGGTAGATGCCTGGGCTCGTAAGATCTTCACATCAGGGAGTATGGCCTTGAAGTCTACGAATGTCACATGCACCCTTTCAAGTTTTACTTACACCCTGTGCGACTGTATTGCCATTGCAGCTGATCACATCCCAGAAGGCGAGGAAAGAGACGGCTTACTGAATATAGTTAAGGATGGAAAGGAGGCAATGGGAGTGTCTCCAATCAGGACTGGATACTACTGACAGCATCAGCAGATCCATGGCTTCTAGCACCATACTACGCAGGTCTGCATGGTTGATAGTCTGAGTTTGCACCGGATGTGCAGACCAGACTACTCAATATGCCCTTTGATGCATCGAGGTTGTTCAGCAGCAAGGCTAATGAGTTTGGGGAAGCTGCAGACCTCCAAGGCAGCAGCTAAATCCCTTAGCGCCTCCATTTGACAACCTCAACAACCACCCCATTCAGGCTCATCTTCCTAGAGGGGGGTCATCCTTTTCGTTACTATTCATTTGGAAGGGGAAGAGAACAGGCTAGACAAAGGGGACAAAATAAATTCCCTCGTGGTGGACAAGAAAAGGGTCTAAATTAGCCCCAGCAGTGGCATATTTACCTTCAGCCACTGCTGCAGCCGCCTCTAAGCCACTCTGAGGCCTTCACCCACAAGACCCCCGTGGGAGGCAGAATCGCTCAGCATCTGAACGAATGGCGGGGCATTACTTCAGATGCTTGGGCACTGGAAACAGTAGCCCAGGGTTACTGCCTTCCTTTTCAAAGAAGGCCTCAAGATCATCCACCGGGACCCAACTTTGTCAAAGTTCTGGATCTGCTCCTTGTGCAGGAAATTTTAACCCTGCAAGAGAAAGGTGCAATAGGACATATACCTGTAGCGGAGAGGAACAAGGGTTGGTATTCACCCTACTTTCTCATCCCAAAGAAGGACAGAGGATTGAGACCCATCTTGGACTTCTTACTCTGATCCTTCAGGCTCTCCAACTGTTATCAATGGACCTTCAGGATGCTTACTTTCATGTGCCAATCCATCTCAATCACAAAGTACATGAGGTTCGCAGTGCTCATTATCAGTTTCGAGTTCTGCCATTCGGCTGACCTCCGCACAAGGGTTTTCACCAAGTTGATGGTGGTAGTGGCAGCAAGTCTCAGGAGAGGGGGACGATTGGCTGATCAGGGCACGTTCTCCCGACCAAGCCCTTTAACATCTCTGTGTAACCTGCCACTCCCTTCACAGACTAGGCATCTCCCTCAATTACAAGAAGTCTCGTATACCATTGCAAAGACTCTAATTCATTTGAGCAGTCCTGCACACTTCCTCAGGGAAAGCCTCACCTCCCGAGGTGAGAGCTCAACACATTCAGCAGATGGTAACAAAATTCCAGAATGCCCAGCATCTGCCAGCCTTCGATTTTCTGAGGTTGCTCGGTCTCATTGCAGCCTGCATTTTCCTGGTGTCAGAGGCCCGATTGAGAATGAGATCCCTTCAATCGGCTCTCAGAGCTCGGTGGTCCCAATTTTCAGGGAATATGTCAGATCAACTGCAAGTTTCGAGTATAGTTGCTCAATACCTTCTTTGGCGGACTTGCAAAGACAACATTCTCGAGGGAGAATATCTTTGGCAACCGTGGTCGGAGATAATAGTAGTGACACACCTCACTCACAGGGTGGGGAGCCCACACCAACGAACTGACCATCGGTGGTCATTGGTCTCCATCGGAGTCCAAACTACATATCAGCCTTTTGGAGCTGAGGACAATCTGACTAGCGCTGAAGGCCTTCCTGCCCTCTGTACAGAGAAAGAATGTCCTGATAATGACGGACTACACAGTGGCCATGTACTGCCTCAACAAGGTGGTGTAGGGTCACTACCACTGTGCAGAGAGGCAATGCAGCTCTGGTTCTGGTCAATACAAGAAGGAATCTGTCGGCAGCTCACCTAGCCGGAGAGCAGAACACGGCAGCGGATGCTCTGAGCAGGCAGAGCACAGTCTCCCACGAGTGGGGAAGTAGCTCAGAAAGTCCTACCCTACAAGAGATCTTCAGCCTTTGGGGAACCCTTCAAGTGGATCTGTTCGCAACAAGTGTCAACCAGATGTGCAAACTGTTTTGCTCAAGGGAATTTCCTCCAAGAGGAGCTCTAGGGGACGCATTTGTGGTGGACTGGGAATTTCCACTCCTGTACACGTTTCCTCCAGTCCCTGTGATTCCTCACGTAATCGGGAGGTTGAGAAAGTTCAGGAAACCCATGATCCTAATTGGGCCAGGAGGACGTGGTACCCGGACCTTCTGGACGTCCATCTGCCCTTTAATACATCTTCCACAAAGAGAGGACCTTCCCTCGCAAGAGGAAGTTTGGGTTCTCCATCCAGAGGTCAAGGCGCTCAGCCTTCACGCATGGTTTCTGAGAGGATGAGATACAAGGATTGGGACCTCCTGGATGACGTAATGGATATTTTGCTTTCAGCCAAAAGGCCAGCAATCAAATCCTTGTTCCGGTGTCGTTGGAATAAATTCAGTAACTGGTGCAAGGATAAGAATGTGGATCCATTCCAATGTGGCACACCTACAGTACTTTCTTTCCTGTTGCATTTGGCCAATCTGGAGCTCCAGATTGGTACTATAAAAGGATACCTGGCTGAGCTTTCCATTTTTAAGTGCTCCTCGGAAGAGGTCCCTTATTTCAAAATACCCTTGATTGTGCAATTGCTGAAGGGTCTCACTAACGTGTACCCTCCAGTCTCATTTCATGTGCCGGTTTGGGATTTAAACCGAATACTAGCATTTCTCCCATGTATACCATTCGAGCCTTTACATTCATGTCCTCTAAGGCTTCTTACATTGAAAACAGTCTTACTAGTAACATCAGCCTGCAGGGTAAGTGGGTTGCAGGCTCTTGCTTGTTATCCTCCTTGTATCATTTTCCATAAGGATAAGGTTATCCTCGGAGTCAAACCATCTTTCCTACCTAAGGTAGTCTCGGACTTCCATCTGTCGCAGAAGATAATGCTAACAACATTTTATCCTCCTCCTCATGCAGGTGAAGAGGAAGAGAGACTTCACAGGCTAGACCCAAAAAGGGCTCTAAGCTTTTACATTTCTAGACTTGCTAAATTTCGGCAAGATGATCAACTATTCAGTGGGTATACTGGCCCCAAATTGGGCCTAGCAGTATCCAAACAAACTATATCCAGATGGATAATATTAGCAATTGTAGAATGTTAGACTGGCAGGTAAAGAACCACCAGAAGGTCTAAGAGCTCATTCCATTAAGGGCATGGCAACTTCTGCGGCTCTGCAAAGGAGTGTCCCAATCCATGACATTTGTGCAGTGGCCACCTGGTCGTCCTTGCAAACATTACTGTTTAGACTATTGTTCTTCTCAAGGGGGTCTTTTTGCAAAGGCCGTTCTTCATTCGGTCCATGAGTAAATTAATTGATAATCCCTCCTCCAAATTGTCACTGCTTTGGGAGTCTATCATAGATGAGGAATACATCCATTCGAAGAATAAGTTACTTACCAACTGGTAACGTTCTTTCGACTGAATGTTCCTCCCACGTATTCCTCATCGCCCCTCCCAGTCTACCCTGCCGTACAATTTACATATTTTTACACTCTGCATTTTCTAAGAGCTTGCGGTTTTGGGGTACGCCTGGTTAATTCCTCGATAAGAAAAGGGGATATCTGAAAAACAGAACTGAAGCCAATGGGCGCTGCACGCGCTAATTGTATTAACAATGACGTCGACATTCAACGGAGGCCCTCGAAGAACATCGACACAACGGCATCGCTTACAGCGCCTTCTGCCGAGAAATTAATTTTTTCGAAGCAGCAAAGCTGGCAATATGAAATATCATAAATGAGGAATACGTGGGAGGAATATCCAGTTGAAAGAAAGTTACCGCTTGGTAAGTAACTTGTTCTTCTTTCTCAAGCGCCAAGTATGTTTCAGAAAGTACGATTGAGATTGAAGCTCTATATTATTTTGGGTGCTAAAAAAAAATATACCAGGGCTCCTTTAAGTGAATCGTAAATTGTTTTTTATAAATGGGCACAAGCCACTTGTAACGCAGGTTCCTATTCAAGTGACATATGAACAAAAAGTGTGTAAGATCTACAATTTCTAATCCACATTTTTTTCAATTAGGTGAATCACCTCTGCCCCAGGAGCTTGTAACTGCCGCAAGTTGGAGTATCCCTAACCTCGCCTTATAAAATACGTGCCTCTGTATCATCAATGCAGGATAGTTATTTCTCTTGGCCAAACGAGTATTTCAACTCAAAATAGTTCACCTCTGTTCCCACTAGGCCAATCTTTGTGAGTTTTTCCTTGTAATACCATTCCTTGTACCTCTGTTTGATCCAGTCTTTCATTACCATACAATCTCGGACTGCAATGGGGGGCATTAATGAGATACCACGTTTCCCACTTAAATTTAATACATACTTGACCCATGGGAGAGATCTAGCTCTTTCTTGCAGTAGTACATTATAAAGAGCTTCGTTATAGGTTCCAAGGGCTGATGAAGTACACTGTTTATAGCAATATAGTAGGGGATGCAACTTGGCATCAAAGACAAGTGCATCCACCCCTAGCTGTAATTTTAGGGGTAAAGACGGAGCACTCCTTGGTAGAGAAAGGAGATCTTTCATTTCCTTCTGTTCCAGCTTTCCCAGATTAGAATAAGCTCATAATTTGGAACCATATGAAGCAGACGAGTTAGAACAGGACCTCAGAGCCTCCAGTGCTTGAGGAACTGCATTCTCACCGTAGTAATGCATAAAACCTTGCACTGCCATCCCATGTGTTGAGTAATTGAGTACAGATTTTTCAACCTGTTCCCCCACTGGCCTCTCATCAATGCGGACCCCCAGATAATCATAAAAATCAACCCACGTCTCTCTGACAAAAGCATTGGGATTATATTTCAAGACTCAGCTTTCCTAATATTAGTGCAAACCGGTTTAACGCCTTTTGGCTACCCTCTCTAGTCTTTCTGATCAAGATTGTGTCATCAGCATACAAAAGTATCCCCATTCTCTTCCAAACCTAACATTGCGGCATCCATTTCACGCCTTTCAATCTCTTCAGCAATTTGATATATAAGCTGAAGAGCATAGATATTCCCAACCCTGCTTTAACACCCTTAGAGACAGGAAATGGTTTACTTTTTCATCTACCGAAGTAGCCACACGGGCGTAGGTACCTATGTGCATGCAGACTACGAATGGCCACCAATAGATTAACAGGAACCCCTTATTTAAGTAAATACAGCCATAACCTGGTTCTGGGAATTGAATCAAAGGCTGCTCACAGATCGATGCATATGAGAAAGAACTTTTGGTTTCCCGTATTTATCACCAGTCTTGATCCAGTGGCCCTATACCCAGTCTAAAGCCTGCCTGCAGGATGGATAGAAACTTATTTTGTGACACCCAAGATTCTAGCCTTTTTAATAGAATTTTTCCCATATATCTTAGACGCTACGTCAATTAAAGATATTGGTCTATAGTTTTGGGGGTCGCCCTTGTCCCCTTTTTTTTTTAAACGGGGACTATAATCTCACCTCACCAGGATTCGGGGATGAGGGAAGAAATTGTGATTTTTAAAAACACATTGTTTAAAATAGGACCCCATATTTCCACTTCGGTACTAAGAAACTCTCCAGGTATTGCGTCTGGCCCTGGTGCTTTGCCCCTCTTCCGTGACCAAATTGCTTCTTCCACTTCCTCTAGGGAGATGTCTAACACATACTGTGACAACCGACCCTCCCATCCTGTGGGATCACTATTGTTCCAATGGATATGCACCTAGATCCTGATACAGTGTACTGAAGTGAGAGAACCAAACTTCCTTGGGGATGTTGATGAAGAGGAGCAAGTTGACCGCTTGATTTGTACAGAGCCTAGCTTCCATAAAGCGGAGGCGTTTTTTCCCGTTATGGTTGCTAAATGGAGCGCCTCTCCTCTCCTCTTATGGAACATCAGCCTCTTTTCCAACAAAAATGTTTTATACTCTCGTCTAACTGATCTTAATTTCACAATAGACAATAGTTCAGATTTATTTTGCCGGCACTCCTGATCAAACCACCCGGCCTTGGACGAAATATTTGTCGCCCTTACAGAGGCTACTTTAGTCAGAATGGGATTTAGCACTCTTGTCAATCACTGCTGAAAATCAACAAATTACTACCCTTTCCCTGCTACAAAAGATTTGAGGAGCGACACTAGCAATGAATATATTCTACTAATATGGTTATTTTCTACCATTGTTTGCAAGGGGATAAACCTCCTACTCCCATCTATCATAGCATGTCTAGATTTTATAGACCAGTTAAGAGATAGAACGGGGAGGGGGTTTCATGATCGCTTTCAAGACGTTCAAAAACTTGTAAACCAGCAACTAACCTCCAGCTTTCTACATGCAGAAGAATGTAGTCAATATGGGTCTCACAAGCCCTCATAATATACGTGGGCTTCGATGAGATATCACGGGAGAGCCTGCCATTACAGGTCCTATACCCCATAGTCTTAATCTCCCGGATCAGTTTATCAAAGAAAGCCGTCCTAGGGGAACAAAGACTGCTATGTGACAAAGGGATCCCCCACAGCTCATCATAGTTCTTATATAAAAAAAACCTGTATTTTTCCACAATTTCTAGCTATGTATTAAAATCACCCACTAACACAATATGAAATTGATGGCTGGTACACAAATGCCTTAATTTTTCAGAATCTTCAAGGTGGATGAGTAGAGCAACTATAGCTCTATCCAGAGGTCTCAAATGTTTACCAGGGGTATCTTGAGAATCAACATCCCATTTTATAGTTAAAAATGTCAGATGTTTGGATTGGAGTTTTTGCTCCAAGTTAATGAATTTCTGAACAATGTCAGCAGGTCACCACTAGGCCTACCCCTTAGCGATTTCTTTGCAAGTGAACTAAATGCCTCACGGCCATGTAGCTCGTCTATTTGTAAAAGCCAGGTCTCTTGGAGACAGATGAGTTAGGAATTTTTCAGAAATCGCTGCCAATCAAGGTCCTCTTTCTTACTCTTAAAACCTGCCACATTCCAAGATAAAGGATTTATAAAGGTCAAGGGCATTAGATGAGAATCGCCAGGATGTAGGCACACCGAAAGGGCCATTTTGCTTTGCATACTGTTCAATTCGGTCAACATACATGCGACTGCCCAAGGGGATTCATATCCCCTTGGTCTCCAAAGGTAATTGACCCGTTCAGAGCCCCAGAGGAGGCATGTGGAACACACACCCATATACTGAATCAGAGGCATGTTTAGACGGGCCCCCTTGGTGCAAACTCATCACTTAATTGAGTTTGCTTTCTGATTTAGTTGAATCAAAAATCTGAAAAGATTGGGGGGGAGGGTAACCTTAACTTGTTCCTCCTCCCATTTTAATCCAGGCTCCTCAAATGTTAAGTGATGCATGCCAGGTGTTCTGTGGTTGACGGAATGGAACCTCAATTCCTCTGTACGAGAGGGCACTAAGGCAATTGGGCACACAAGCACGGAAATACAAATTAGAAAGACTAAAGCGTACATTACACCCCCCACAAAACATACAATTTGATAAAATCCTAGTCACTGTGAAGGCTTTAAAAGATATATCTGACACACCCAAAATAACTTTAATGATCGCTCAAAGCCATCATTGAAGTTATTTTGTATGAATTCTTATTCTCATGGGACAATCTTTTAAAACAACAAATATATTTTCTCGTTGGGGCTAAAATGTCCAGCTCATCTTGTTCCACATCGTCTCGTCAATTGGTTATTGATGATGGAGCGTAAGGAGGGCATTTGGGTCTGGAGAGTCTTACAGGATCCTTCTAGGTTGATCATCCTATCATTTGCAGTCTGCGCTTTGCAAACTGCTTTCGGCTTACTTAAGGATGACCTCAATCTAACCTGCGAATCGAGAGTATCCTGACCCACAGTAGTGCCCTTCGCCATTGACAATTGTTAGAAGTCATTCTGTCCCACTAGTGTTCTTAAAATGATCTTGAAGTACACCCGATTGTGTTGCTTATTGCTGCAGATGTTCACCTCACTACTCTCAAATTGTATTGCCTTTAGACATTTGTGAAGACCCTGCTCAGTTTGCTGTTTATCCTATGAAATCAAAGCCCGCAGACTCTTCCTCTATAGTTGTTAGTCAACATTATTTGGGAGAGCCAGGGTCTTATCCATGGCCTGTCCTCCAAGGGTGCAGTACTCAGGTTTACAGGAAGAATCTCATCAATAGAGACATCAGATTGATGTGAACATAAGGAGAGTTTTAAAATGCTAGCCTTGTGTTTTTGAACTAAGGTTAGTCTGATTTTTCTTTTCCTTTTTTAGTTTTTTTGTGTCTCATAAACGCCACATCAAAACGTCACATCATCTAGACTAATCTGCTCTTGGCCCAGAAGAGCTTGTCGCACCCCTAAAATGAAGATCCTTTCTCCTTGTGCACTGTGTTGGTGTTTCTGGTCCCAGATTAAGGTTTCTTTGGCTTCTTGGCTCCTCTTATAGAAATTGGGGGAAATTCCACTAATCTGCCCTGATGTATCGCCCAAAGCTTCACGAGGTCTAAATTCAGTCGGTAGAGATGACTTGGAGAACAGAGGGATAGTAGTGGCGGATAGAGTATTTAACAGATCCAAAATAACGCAGCATATCTCGGCTAGTTTTGAAGAGGGATTCCGGGCATTCGCCAATGGTAGATGGAGTTCCGCAGTGTTGCCAGGAAGTTAGTCTCCTGCCTCATTTCCCTCAGTTACAGGGTCAATTCTAATGCATCTTTCATTGCTCTCGTACCGACTCTCATTTTCCCTCTCGTTTTCACCCTCTGTGCCTTTACGGAGGCCTACTCCAGGACCGCATACTTGCTCAGCTTCTAAAGATGCAAGATAATTTTCAGAGTAAATTCGATCTATGGAGCGTTCCAAAGCTTCAATTATCGCTTTGTCAGAGGGGCCTAGATCACTTAAAACGAGGGTGTTACCATCTGTATCACTTCTATAAAGCAAAGCAAAATGAGTACTTGTACTATTTCACAAATCGAGCATGGGGGCCTCTTGGGCACTCAAATCACTCAAATAGTCAATTATCCCATCTGGGCAAGCTGTGTCTCAACCTCAATACTGGCCACCACACACAATGCGGCATACACACTAACGGGGGGGGGATATTACCAGGGGCAGAACAAGGGCCGAGACAGATGTTTGACACCATGTCACATTGTTTTAAACTCTGCTGGCTTCTGAGCGCCCACCAGATGGTAGACTGGGTCAAATGTGACGAATTCGACCCTTTAATAGTGGAGAGTGAGGTTGTAGAGTTGCTCAGATCCGATTTGCCTTTCACCCTGCGGCAAGCATTTTTCTGAGGAGGACCAATTCTGGGAGCCATCCTCTGAAAATTCTCTGAAGAGCAAAAGCTGTCAGAACTGTCACAGGCTCAGAGGCAAAGTACTATCGAGGCACAGAGCACTTACTAACACTCCCCACTGCTTATTAGATTCTAGGGGGAGAATCAAAAGTGCACACTCTGGATAAAGCGTAGAATGAAACGATGCAGGATAAAATACGTCCAATGGCTTACTGGGAGCACCGGAGTCAGTGCACCAGGATGTTGAGCAGCAAAAGCCTCTCACAGCTTCTCACCCAGCTTCTTGCCCATGCCTCGCATATTTGCCTCTCGTGACTGGGAGAAAGATGAGGGGAAAGGCAAGTGCCCCCAAAGGACCAAAAGAATCAGCCTGCAGCATCCTGCACCGCCAAGCAGCTTTCCTCCATTTACTCACCTTGCGGAGCACAGAGAGTAGAGGAAAGCACCTAACACGTTACGCCGAGCAACACCAGAACCGCACTGGCCGCCTCAGATGTGGTTTCTCCAACAGTCTGTAAAGTATAATCTGGCATTAGACTACAACCCAGCATGCTTTCTGATTGACAACACTTACCCACCCTTGCACAAAATTGTGCGCTATGGGAGCAGCCCTGTACAAGTAACCATATGGGCGATTAAAGGCAGTGCATCTGGTGCAGCTTTCAGAGAGACTTCAATAAAAGTGTTAGTGTCAGCAAAATAGTCAAGATTCCAAAAAGCCAAACATAATTTAGAGCACTACCAAAGTTGGAAAAAGAAGAGACCAAATTGACTTTCCGACCTAAAAATAGCTAATATTGGTCAATTTCTGTAGGTTTTCACAGAAGGAATATAATCGAAGTGGCCATTAAACTAGCCTAAGGCAAACCTTTTATAAATGTTGCCAATTTTCTCTCCAGTTCATCTGCACCTACAATGGATTTCACTGCCGTCTGAATTCCCTGAGCCTCTTCAGTATCCTAACATGTTTAATTATCCAGGGAGATTAGTGATTATTTCCTGCTTAGATCTCTGAGTAGGATTCTCTATTCTCATGCCACCTGCCCCCACTTCTCACCATTCGCAGCACACACCTCCATATTGGACCCATCAGCCAAGATTTTAGGTTAATTTGCTACTAAGGACTATATTCTGTGTACGAAGAATCTATATTTAACTTTTTAAAATTTGTTTTTACTAAATGAGTCCTTTCCAAAATGGGCTACCTTGGCGTAAAACATCCTTGGATCAACAGATCATCCCTTACCAAAGTCAAACACCCTTCCTTCGCATCGTTCTCCTTCAGACATCTGGCAGTTATAAATATTGTCTCATTGCTGCCTGGAACATACTTTTAGGATAATCTGTTAGTAGTTTACTTTGTTTGTGATGTCCAAATTCCAATAATTAAAACCAGTCTTGATAGTGTATGATTCTCAGCAATTAATAGATTATTCTGAATCAGTTATGTAAAAGGGGGTATCTAAAAGAACAGGATCATTTATGGAATCTGCGATTGAGGCATGGTACCATACAATGACACGCTCCTTGTTTGCCTCGGTAACTCTATTCGTGAATATGCAAAAACATTTCATCCACAGGACATATACACTCAAGTTGGGCTGCTTCCTCAAAAAGGTCAACATCTGGCAGAATATTTGCAAAGCCAAATATTTGTTGGAACCGAATCCTCTTTAATCCACTCTACCCTTCCATGCACCACCTTCAAGTAAAATCTTTTATAATAGTTTTGTGAAAGTGCTCTTGAGGTGCAAATCCGCCTTTATCAAACTGATTTGTTTTCTGAGGCATAGTTTTAGTGGTGTAGTCGCTTCAGCGTTGTACTGTGACGCTCACCTGATTCCCACGGAGGCGCTGGTCTAGGCAGGAAGGAGTCTGTGACTCGAAAAGTGATGTGCAGGACTCGATTGGCTTCTGGGGCTGAGCCTCTTCGCACTGTGTGTCGAACTCGAAGGGTGAGATTTCTGCAGATGAAAGAATATATGGGGTTAAAGATCTGGGCAATTGAGTGTCCTTCTCTCTCTCTCTCTCTCTCTCTCTCTCTCTTTCTCGTCTAAGCTTCTCCGTAGAGCCCCCAGGTCAACGTGCTCACCTTAGATAGGTGAATGCTGGACTCTCCATCTGCGTCTGGTGCAGGGTGCCGTTGCCAGTTCCTTCACTGGGTGAAACGTAGGCCTCTTAACATCAGAGGATCGCAACCGCCGTTAACAGCACGAGCGGTGAGTTTCCGGACTCCTTTTAGTCCATATAGTCTTTAGGTGCCTGGACACGTAAGTATTGAACAGGGCTCGGAATAATGCTTTGTTCTATTTGTTTTGCAGGGCTCTAGCGTTAGAAGATGGAATGAAGAGAGCCAAAGCTGGAGCCAGAGCCTTGGAAAGAAGGGCTTGGAAACGCGTGAGTAAATGCAAGCGCTTTAACTGTCTCTTTCCTTCACAGCTGTTAGTTCGTGCTGAAGAGGTGATGGAAAACGCCGGAGTAGTTGCAGGCGCTCTATTGTGGAGAGCGCGATGGGCGTAAGTAAATACCTGTCTAATGTCTCTTCTTTTGTCTTTCAGATGCTGGGTTGCAGTGTTGAAAACATCCGGAATTCGCGGATTGCTGGTAAGTAATAACTATGCTTTTGTCTCCACAGGCGGAGGTGCAGCGTGAAGAAATGGTCGCTGCCGATGGATCAGGTAAGGAATGCGTTGCATGTGAAGTTGTCGTGCTAACCTGTTGTTTCTTGTCTTTTACAGGAGCTGCTGAAGACTGGATACTGGAATGGAAAGTATTGTTCTTGCAGGTACAGGATCGGAAGAAGAAAAGCTGGAACAGACTCGGTGAGCGTTCTGCTGCAGATGCAGAATAACGCAAAGCACGCTTCAACAATCGGGTGTGGTTTAAATAGCCTAGGAGTGATGAGGCGTCTTCCTCCACGGCCCCGCCTAGGTAAGAAAAGAGTTCCTGTTCCAGAAGAGTTCCAGTGTTGTATCCAGGGCGTGGAGCTTGCCCCACCCAGGTAAGAAAATAGTTCCGGCTTACAGAGGATTCCTATGTAGCTGGTAAGTAAGCAGCATGGTCTGCTGCAGGTAAGTCCACCCAAGCATCTTCACACATATTATGAGCCCGGCGCTTCCAGTGCCGGGACCGATGGCTTTGATGAGCCTGGTGCCACCGGCGCCAGGACAAGGTCCAAAAGGTCCCAGTAGGGACCAGCTGGTGCCTAGGCTTAGGATTAGGGGCCTGCTTCCAAGGCCGTTGGGCTGGTCCTGGCACCTTGGAAGCAGTGATCATGACATGTACTTATTATATCATTTTCAAGTGTTTCAGACCTTTTCTGGGTATTGTTACACATGTCCAAAACATTCCCCGGTAATCCTGGTTGACGCTGACAGGCAGCATTCTTGATGGCAGAAATTCTCCTGTTGTGAAGTTTCAGCAGATCTACTCTTGGTGACATTCAAATATATCTGACTCTGGGTGGCGTGAATAATGAATTTCCCTTGAGTTATGTTATTGGGATTATACTTTGCTCCACTACCATTTGTATGGAATCAAGGCCTTATAACGGATCTGTAATGGAGGGGTGGGTGAGATTGGTGGGAGTGGGGTCTTGCTGATTGGGGAGAGGTACACCAGTCGGAGACAGGGCACCGTTAATGCCCAACCCCATTGACTAGTGGCAGCAGCTAGATCTCCATTGGCATTAAATCAGAAACTGTGTTAATGTATAATCTACAATACTGTTAAGACTGAGATGAGAAAGACTTGAAAATGAAACAAAACGAGAAAGCTGCTTGTCCAGCTGTGGATAATCGCACTGACGTTATGTTGGCACCGTCCCTGATATAGGAGTCATTCGAAGCAAACGACGGACAGCGAGAAATAGAAGGAGAGTTGGAGCCTGAGCGAGTGGCCGAGCCCGAAGCGAGACGATCAAGGGCTCGAGGCGCTGAGAGGAGAGATTTCTGGAGAGACTGAGGCTGGGGCAAGTGTTCTACCAAAGGAAGAAACCCGGCGTAGAGGGTGTGGTGCAGGAGAATGCACAAGGATATCTGAAGCACAACCCAGGTGAGGACTGTATGAGAAGTAGTACCAGAACCCGAAGTTGGTCTTCCGCACAGAGGCAGAATTCCAAAGGTTATTTGAACAAAGCTTGGTAGCCAACAGGCAAGTATACACTCGAGACCGAAACTGGACAGCAGTTGGCCCCGGCCCGACAACCTTTGATCATCAGTGAGACTTCTGTTCTTGAGAGAATGGCCCGCCCTGGACTCCGACTGCTAGTTCAGTCACCCCCATTTGGACAATGGAGCAAACCCAAGGCCACTGCATCGGTTTTTGAGGAGTCCCAACCGTCCCTAGTGGTATCAGTGCCCGTGTCCCCCGTCCTGACTGAAGCAGTCAGTGGTTGTAGCTCAGGGACCAGACCGCAGCGTGCCTCCTTCTCTGGGACCGCCCCCGTAATTCCGCCTGCGACAGAAAAAATAGTTGGACATTTTGCTTACATCACCTATAAAGTACCTAGTCGTTTGACCGGCAGTTGGCTTAACAAAGGAGGCGAGTGTTCACAGCGATGGCATGACCTGGTCCAGGAGGTCCAATAACTATGGCGAAATCGCTACTCCGGGCCTGATACGAAGAATCCATGGCAAGCCAAGAGTGTTTGCAGAATCCTGGTGACTTTTTGAGACATAAGTGTTAGGCAAGATTGTATGCAGTACCCTTTGGGTGCACTACAACAACCCTAACCTCCTGGCAATAGAAACCCGACCTTTGGGATAAGTCTGCACTACACAGCTTGGTAACGTGTAGAGTAGCGAGGCTTATGTCAAGAGGGGGTCATTAAGAGCTGTAGGGGAGTTACACAGATTCAGTGACAAGTATTCAAATAAACTAACACACAATGTTTCTTGAATAAACAATTATTAATTTATTTACCCGTCAGTTAGAATAAGCCTTCTTCAGAAGGGGGCAATATAAAATAGCACACAAATACACTCTTAGTTATCTAAATCAGCAAATACCCATTTGGGATGTTTCACAGGCACTAACTGCACCCTCAGGTGACTTCAATAGCTAGGGTGCTGTTGGCATTAATATATCACTGTTACATTTAGAATATTCTTGGGAGTAGTGTTAAAGAGAAGAGAGTTCAGAATAAAACAAGTAATCACAGTTATTCTTAAGTAGGTAAGTACTTTCAAAACGATCCCCCAATGCAAAGTTAACCCTTTTCTGGAAGGAAGGCAAAACACATACAGAAGAGGGAAGAGTCATTCAGGGAGCCAGGCCAGCCAATGTTAAGTTAGAAAAAGTCAAGGTGAACTGAAGCTCTCCTTGCAGGTAAGTAGATGGCCTTTTCCAATGTTTAAAAAGTCTTTGTAGAATAGAAGAAAATCAAAGTAGGGCCACAAGCTGATTAAGCTTGTGAAGTAAAGAAGCTGCAAACAACTCTACACATGCAAACAAGCAAGTCTACAACGAGGACAAGTGGCTACACAAGAGGTTAGTTCTGTTATACTTTACAGTACGAACGCAGCCCACAGTAAAATCCCATAATGGTAGTAAAAAATAAACCGCTGCCATCAGCCGTTCAGTGAGGAAAGGGTAACATAAAAATGTTACATGAGAAGCTAGACAAAGGGGATACTGGGTAACCCCTCCAGCACCCTATTGTAAGATAGTGTGTGTTGGGTCTAGAAAGTTACAAATGTAAGTAAAGTCAATTTCACTTTACTGCTCTGGGAAACAGTAGTTTATCCCAGAGAATGTATTTAAACCTTTGGGAAATCTGAAAGACTTCCCTGTGTCACTGCACTGAAGGTGCTGTGTGACACAATGCAAAAGATGCCTATTGAGTTTGTCAGACTCCACAACCAAAAAAAAACACATTGTACACCATCACATTAAAACACATGAGAGAATTGGGGAAAAAGGGACTCATTCTCTCCAGGTAAAAATATCAAGTCCTCAAAATCCAGCAAAGTTGCTGGGGGTCTCTAAGGTAGAGGGAATTAGCACATTTCTGAGAATTCTCGCGAACAATAAGCAAGAGACTGTAATTGCTCAAGTTCCCGGCAGAACCAGTGAAGTTTTCCCAACTCAAACTGGTACCAGGAGTTGGCAAAGTCTGGGAAGGAGCCAAAGGGGATATGAAAAAGAAGTCTTTGTTACATCAGGAAACCGACAAGGCTAACAAACTGTAAATTAAACAAGAGAAACACTCACCATGGCAAGAGCGAATAACTAGCAGAAGTTCTTTCGCTCCCTGACAGTATTAAGAGGGTTATCTACTCAAAAAAAAAAAAGAAAGCGCTGGCAAAGTTCTCGAAATAGCCTGCTGATGAGAACAGAATGTATGCTCTTCTTTAGGGGCAATCTTTGACACGTGTGACATCGTGAAAAACGTTCAAGCCAAGGGAAGGTCCTTTTGCGCACACGCTAATATTCTCTAAACTGAGCCCAAAAGTTGAAACCAATCAGTCTTTTGAGGAACACCTCCAATACTGCTATTGGTTAACACACAACTCTTCCAAGTGTCGGTTACTGGTGGTTACCGCCGCCGGTATAACTAAAATAAATAAATGCTCTTTTCATGCGTCCGCTGTCTTTGCACGGTATGTCAATATTTAGACTGAACAGAAAAGAGAATGAGAAAGTTGGGAACCACTTTGTTGCACAGATCTCAGGGCAGTTCCACAGGAGTGTGATACTGCGAAGTCAAAAGGAACGCAGGGAAAATCTTGTGTAGAGAAATACTAGCTGGTTAAAGTCTACATTAAACTTGGGGGAATCGGCTCGGAGAAGTCTGTCACACTCCGATCCCGCGGATGGTCCATCTGTGATCGATGGAAGGCACAGCCATGCAAGCCAATCATTAAGCAATACGAGCTTCCTGACAATCGCAAGATGGCGGCATCCATGTCAATGGACAACTATTCCACAGGACACATAGCAAGTCAATCCCGAGATGGCCGACAACCTACATATGACGTGGTGAGCAACGCAGGCAAGGGTGTAATTCAAACAACAAATACAGCTGTGGAACACTGCTCAATGTGTTGCAACTCTGTTGCTAGCTACGCAAGTTCGCCCCGTCGCACTCGTTAGTGCTACTTTGTTTCACCTCTCATATCCAATTCGCAACTTGAGCCTTCTTGTCAGTACTTCTTTCTGCCTGCTCTTGCTCTTACTTTTTATGCCTTGCTTTGGTATCAGGTTTCCATTATCAGCCTTGGCATCCTGTTTGAACCTACATTCAGCTTTTGCCTCAACCGACCTTTCTACTAAAACATCTTGAGGACAGCGTCATCCTTGACTACAAGGTTTTTTTCAACCTTTGGAAGGGGTGTTTCCTTGGGTCTGGCATTTGCCAGCCAGCGCATCCAGTTCCACTCCTGGGCATCCTGGCAGCCAGGAAGGACAGGCCTCATCTCCATGAAACCAAGACCACAAGCAGACCTCGGGTGAGACCGACCTCTGAGTGTCATTCCAGTAGCCCCTTGGAAATCCTATAGAATGTTTGTGTGTCAACATTTTGTTTGAACTTTTATGAACTATAAGTTTGTCGCAAGACTTTGCATCCAGGGTAAAGGAGTTCTGGATTGAAAAAAGACTGTTCTTTTTGGATTTTGATTATTGTAGCGATAGAAATAGGCAGGGGCCCTGACCACGATGGTGCCTTTTATTTTGTTTTTCTTCCCCGGACTTCCTGACACTTGCCTGACATTGTTTAGTTTAGGTAGGTTTAGATGGCTTATAATTTTGTTGCAATAAAAGATTATAGCAATCGCACCAATCCGTGTCGCCACAATACAGATGAAGTGCTCGGCTCGGACCGCTAGTCCCCCAGGGAGATCTCACAGGTGGCCAGGGCATTGCCTTTGAATCCAGATGCTGGTGGTGGGCCAGTCTGGGATCACCTGGGTGAGGGCTCTTCTGGGAGTGGGACACTGGATGGCGAGAAGCGGTATCCCTGCCCCTCTAACACCCTTATCCCATCCTACCAGGATATGTGGGAACTTTACCTGACATCACCCCCCCCCGTGCTCTTTCCATCACAAACACTTCCACACTGACAGCCTGCTCTGGGAGAAACCAGACTCCCACCCGAGCAGTGTACCTGACTTGTCCCGCTACTATGGTCCGGTGAAGTCGGGCAATTACTGACAGTCACTCACACCTGACCTCCATTAAACTTCCCCACACAGATAAAAGGCAGAGCACAAGAGCACACTCTGGGCGAGGCAAAGCACGCAAGGGAGTTGCAGTTTCGAGAAGGCAGCTGAAAGAGGGGAGAAAGACGGCAAAACAAGAAAGGTTCGCAAGGAGGGAAATACCATTGACATTTCCGACTGGAAACCTTTACTTTCAAAAACCTTGTAGATCAGAAAACGTAAGGCCAGAAAACCAGGCCGGAGAATCCTGTATTGTGTGTCGGAGATACCAGAGGCCGTCCTGCGTAGCTGACCAAGTTGGGAAGGAACAGAAGCCGTTGTGGTATCGTCCCTGGCTCCAAGAAGAAAGTAGCGCTAGAGAGATCAACACAGCCGGTGTGTTGGGGAGACCGATGCTAGGTCGGTCTGTGTTGAAGTCAAGGTTGCAAGCGGCAACATTGTATAACGAGTGCAGGGACTAACATTGTTAAACACGTGTGATGAAAGACGCGAGTAAAGCTAAATTGCTGATGAATGTTTGAACTTTGAGAAGGAAACATACAATACCAGTGATGGAGTGGTCCGGCGCCGCGTTGGTTCTCCATCGAAGGTTTCTGTAAAAGGTATTCAGCCTAGAGGTGGCAGAAACGGAAGTATGAACATTGTGTAAAGTGAATCGAAGTGGTCCTGCAACGTGTTAGGCAGAAACCTGTGCAGTTCCCTTAGGGACCACTGCAAAAGATTTAGGACTACCGGTGGTTGGCAGTAAACCCAATTGGTAGCAGTCTGTACCACCCAGATGTACCTGGTAGCTGTGACTGAGCAGTCAGACTTCTCTCAAGATGAGTTAGGCAGTATATAGAGTATACACAATAGGTACATAGACACAGTAGCACAAGCAAACACTGACCAGAGCTTTGGTGTAAAAGTATATCATTATTTATTTAAAGACACACTTGTAAATACACTAGCACAAAAAGAGGTAAGTAAATTCAACACACAGTCACTATTATATATATACAACCCGAATTACTTATTAGACAAGTCTTAGTGAGAAACACCACTTATTTTCAGACAGAGGTGAGCGCTTAACATAAGATGGCACTCTAATAAGTTATAGAAAAAGGGAGGGAAAAGGCAAAGTTATGGAAGCACACAATTTCAATACCTTTCAAAGAACCACAGTGAGGCAGGTTAGGCAAAGGCTACTGGAGAGAAAGGAAGTTCAAATGCCAGGCCCACTCTTAGAGAGAGCAAGCGAAATGTGTCCAGGATCACACAGTGGGGTTATGCCCAAAGAGTCTTTGTAGATCGTTCATAAAAGATTGAGATCAAGTCAGGAAAGGTTAGTTAACAGGCCCCAGGCTAACCCAGGTTAGAAAGTCGAGGATTTACTTTCACCCCGAAAGATCTGTCGCAAGGGAAGCCAGGCGGGACACAGTACCTGAAAATGGGAAGAACGGTCCAGCGGGGTCAGTTGTTCCTGGCAGCGGGTGCAAGTTGGTGTTTCGTCCAGAGGAAGAGGAGGTCTCGACGTGGAGGAAAGCTGAAGGTCGTTGCACTGCCAGGGAAGAAACCAGCCGCAGAGTTTCCTGGTTACAAGGTACTAACCTTTTCTTCGCAGTAGTGGTAAACCGTGGTATTCCGGTTGCCGGGGTGCTTGGCACGGGCAAGGCGGCCACGAGATGGTCAAGGAAGGCGAAAAGATGGGCAAACTGGTTATCCCCACCAGTCAAAGGAAGAAGACTCTCCGGGCTGGAGATCTCCTCTGTCATCGGGAAAAGTGGTGAGATGGTTCAGCAGGGCTCCACCGGTGATGTTGTCGTTGCAGGTCGGCTCGGCTTCTCCCTCCTCGGATTCTTTAGGTCCTGTGGCGACGTCTGAAGTTCCAGTCCCCAAAGCCCTGCTTTTATGCAGAAAACACCCATTCATTCAGTCTATCTGCCACTCAAACATGCTAAGTGGTGAGCCGGGCGGCTCCCCACTTGGGCTAATCACACAAGAGTGCGACTTGAGTTGCCTCGGCAACTCAGTCCAGGGTGCCTTAACCCCATTCCACATCCCCTGTGGTACCCAGACAGAGTGGCACCACTTTTGGAGGCTTCTGTGGAGAAGCCTGCCAAAAAGTGGAACAAAGGGCTCGACTTGGGTTGGAGTCACAGAAGCGAACACAAACGCCATTTTGGAACCATGTTTCGGCAAAAAATACCAACCGGTGAATTTATATTAATTTAATAAACCGGCGGTATGTTCGAGGCTATGTTAAAAAGTGGTAGCCTCGAACAATGGGAAAATCCCATAGGAATATATTCGCGGTCGAATATAAAAAGTAGTATCCACTGCCACCAGCCAAAACTCGGTCGGGGGGGACTGGACAGTGCCCCCTCGAACAACAGACCCCGGGGCAATCGAATTGCCCCAACCAGTACGTCCACAATATGATGCTTTGTACTGGTTCAGTTCACAATTTGAGACTAGTAAAGCCAATGGGGACTTTACATGCCCTGGGAGACAGTAGTCAGTCCCATGGTATGTTTGGGGGTTGCGACGACACCCCTGGGTTACTGCACAGAGGGTGCTGTGTAACCCACATATCAAAAACACATGAAGCCCTATGGGGTAAAGGACCCCATAGCCCATAGAACACATACAAAGTCAAAGGAACACCTCAAATCATGTCTAAGAGTGGGAGAAAGAGTCTCACTTTTAGCAGGAGAAAAAATAAACCCCAGAAAATACAGCAAAGCTGCTGGGGGACTCACTAGGTTTGGGAAATTAGCCTTTACAGAGAATTCTCCCTAACGCAACGGTTCAGCAAAACCCATCGCACATTCAAAAGTCATAGAAAGTGAGATTGGGTGGTCTGAGCCCCAACGAGGGAGAGCAGTTCTGAACATTGTGGTTTGGTAAAAAGGGATCCACGCCTGAAGGAGAGAGACCCATGATGAATATTGAAAACTATAACTTGTACATGTGAGCCCTGATAACAAAGAACTATGGTGCTTATTTGGTGCGACAGACCCACTGCAGTAAGGGACTGTTATTGGAAAAGAAGCTTTGGCAAAAGGCCCCGATATCATTGCTTTGAACTTTTTCCTCGTGGCCAAGAACCCAGAGTGGGTGTGTGAAGCTCAAGCATGCCGCCTTGTCCCTTACTGAAAACGTGGGGAGGGAGGCCAACTGCTCAACTATTCTGATTTGCGTTTTGATTACACTGCTGTACCACACCATTTGTATTTAGAAGTAAGGATTGGCAATATGTTTTATTAATATTGGCACTTTTATTTTCACAGACTCCACTAGGACTGCGTTATTATGTGTTCGTCGTAGCGTGCTTCCATCTTTATATTTAGGATTAGATAGGCGTTCAAATAACCCATTTGAACATTTGAAGTTCAGTAAACACCCTTGAACTGTGATCACTTGTCTGTCTTCACTGTTTCATACCATGTCTTCCTTATACCTCCCTCCAACTTACTCATGCGCTGTGCTCTGGGCCTACTCAAGACTTCTGCAAGTTGGGAAATGGGATGGCATTTGTCAGGTGATTAGGTCGGGGGGACAGAATCCCTGGTTGTTTCTCTGAGGTGTACCCCAATGTCTCCCACAATCCTCCATCTCCATTCGCACAGTGCACTCAGCCTCTGGCCAAAATTGAATCCCATTGTGGGGCAATGTTATGCTATAATTTGCGGGTTCTATTTTTAAAACCTGCCCCTTTAGCTAACATTTTTCACCTCGCCTTTCTGCTGGCACCACCATGCACATTCCCCTGGCACTTTATGAGCAAACAGATTCAAACAATGACATTTTTTTCTTGTTAACTTGCCTTGGTGGATTTAAATCTATTAGGAATGCAGTGTTATTAACAGCTGGTGTCCAACCTACCGAATTTTATTTAGTATTCTTACAAAACAGGTATTTTGTCCCTTAGAACCAGTTAACCTTTAAAACTGCTATATGCTTGTAAGAGTTCCAAAAGCTGGAAACCGAGTTGTGACTTTTGTTCTTGCTGGACCGCATGAGTTGGGTTTGTGTTTTCCTTGAACTAGAAACTATGTGACCTTGTGCAAGATGTTGGACCCAACCTTCTGTCCAGGTATCGAGGTGACCATCTTGCACGGCCTCTGACCGCAAGCCAAATGGGAAGGGTGGGGGCAAATGGGACACGACCTTGAGACTAAGCGTTATGCTTTGCCATGGAGTACAATGAGGGTGACATTTCAGGACTCTGCTTTGAGTATTCAAGCCTTGATATATAACAAGATCTCCCTAAGCAGCAGTGCTTTCTGCTTTTTAATTCTTTCAGCAAATCGATGAAATGCTGTCTGGAAACTTGACCCAAGAAGATGAAGATGCCATCTTGGAGGAGTTAAATGCTCTGACTCAGGTGAGAAATGCTGTGATGCAGCGGCTGTTATGGTATTTTCAAGTTCCTGTTTAGTCATCGGCAGTAACTGATTCCTGCAACTTAAGTACACTGAAAACGTGACTTTTGACGGATTAATTTCTTCCTCTTGAAGAAACTCGTCTGGGTTTGGTGCTAAAGGACTCAAGCTCTTTTGTTCTCTCTGCTAATCAAATATTGTCTGGGGTTTAGGGAAATTGGAGTGACTGACTGGCTGCATCCTTAAAAGGCTGCTTGGGGGCGGAGAGCTTGGATAACTGTGCACCAGTTCGAACAGCCATTCAGCTGCTCACTACGGGCCAGTCGACCTCTGTTGCAGAGGACGCTTAGCATTTAGGAAACCAATCTGGAGGTAAATAAGATGAGCGAGAAATGGGTGTCAATTATTCAATTTAGCTTTGAAGCTGCATACATAAGCAAGGTGATTTATTCATTCAGCAGGCATGCTGTGTGCACCCTACACGCGCACACATCTACACAGGGTTGTCTGTATAAGTCAACCAGGAGCATTTTGTTTTGCTGGCTCCTTTTCTGTTAATGGCCCTTTAGGATTGTGGTTGCTGGCCTCTAGCAGGCTGGTTGCCAAGTTGCCAGGGCTTGAGAACCACCTGGTAGGTATAATGTGCTTGGCATGGGGGTATTTGGTCTAATGCAAAGTTAATCCTAGTGCAGAAGGAAACGGGAAAGCTGTTACAGCACATCAAAGCCAAGGACAAGTCATTTTTACCTTTGTGAAAAGGCCTCAATCTCTTCCCTTGAAATGTGAGAGGGTATCTGTTGGATATTTTTTGTAAGGGAAGTGATTAACTTTGGTCATTCATGAGGGTGGAGTGCTGAAATGTCTTCGGATGATGGTGAGGAATGATTTAAGGCATTCAAAGAGATGATTCACAGGTACCTTTTTAAGATCTAGTCTTGGGTATATATTTTTTAATTGCCTAGCACGTGCAGACGTCTGGGGCTCCTGATTGTTTAACCCTTCACCCCTGGCAGACCTTTGAGAATTCTTTTTTCTGATATCACAGGAAGACCTGGAGCTGCCTGAGGCACCCACGGAGCCCCTACCAGAAAAGAAACCAGGTATTATTCCTGCTGTTCCTTGCTGTCCAATTTTCATGAACAGATGTGTATTTTTGTCTTCTTACAGTCCTCTTTCATGTAGCTTTTTTTTACTGTACCTTTTTTTTTTTTCGTTCAGGTGCTATTGATATTTCTGCCCATGTTTGATATTTTTATCAGAGCCACGTTGCCAGCCAGGATGCATCTCAGTCAGACAGTGTAGGGAATGAGTGGGGATAGTATCCGTAACCGTGATCAATGAAGCTAAGCTTCAGAGTGCATATAAGATAATGGTGCACTTTGGCCAGGTAATTCCCAGTTATCTTTTGAAGGCATTTTCTTTAGTACAGCTTCTTTTTAAAAAACTGTTTTTTCTTTCTCTAACAGGTAGGTCCTTATCCCACATTTGGTTAATTAAGTTGACCCCGAAATTGGCTTGGATTAACCATTTACAATATTCTTTAACCTGAGATATTCACCCTTAATAGATCTGAGTAATGGTAAGATCGTAAAACACTTTCTTAAAATACATTTTCAATTTAAAAAGCAATTTAAAAATATAGATTTTTTTTATGCAAACAGAAGTAAAACTGGCTTCTAGATATGAACCGAGAATGTGACCAGTTATGACAGCCAGCTGACCCCATTATGTGGTCATGCAGGGCGATCAATAGGTGAACATCAGTTAATTAGTACGCCCTGTGGAGTCATGGATCTTGGAGCACTGACTGACGCTTTCCAAACTTTTTCAGACTGAAATTACACTTTCAAAAGATCTATTTTACTTTCCAATGTTGTATTACACGGAGAGGCACTTATTTATTGTGGTAATCTTTTTCTCCCTTTTCGTAACTCGGTCAAGTATTGCCACCATAGCCATCTGAAGCATACTGTTACTTTTTGGCAAATGTTTGTTTCCTTGATGCTGAGATATCCAGCAAATATGAAAACGCATTTTGTCTGGTGGATCCTCACACCATCAAACTCCCTACAGACGACTGACCATCAGAGAGGGCCGGGCTTTAAGTGGTTGGGGGCCCACTTGGGCCAGGTTATGACAGGGTTTTAAATTGGGCCTCAAAGCGGGGCCTTGCAGGGCTAATGAGCCACATGAAGATTCCTCTGATCCTTTCCTCCACTCCATTTACCCTTCCCCCACCCCCTCCCTCGTACCATATTCGCTCCCTGACCAGGGGCATATTCAACCCTCCTCCGAAGTGTTCCAGTCTGCCTTTTACAACCTCGGATTCCTCAGTGCCAGCGGGGAACTCGGACGATGCATCCGCCTGCATTGTGTAGGCTGCCCAGCACTTAGACTGTCTGTCCTTAAGGGTTTTTGGCCGAAAGAGCTTACATGCTTTGCACTTCTTTTCCTGGTGATACCGAGGGAGGCAGTGGTTACACACGTCGTGTCCCTTGCAGGGGAAACCTTTAGGTGCAAGAAAGGCAACATTTAAATTGAGTGTTCTCCAACTTAAATAGCAGAAGAGAGCGAGACATAACGGGGGTTAAAGTGAAATATGAATTTAGGCATTCTCTAAATGAAGTCTAAGAAAGGTTATTCCACCCCCACTCTCCCTACTGTCTAGGCTGGAGCCTGAAGGATGGAAGTTTTGTCGAGCTTCACTGAATGGGTCAGTGGCAGAGCGTTGCAACAAGTGATATGTAACAATATGCTATAGTTAATAAGTCTCAGTGACTAGTAATAACTTTAGCGTAGAACTCCGCAGAATGCAACCATGATGATGGTGGGGAAAAAACAATCGGAGCACCCAGACGTTTGACGGACCATGGGAACTGTACACGTCACAATAGGGATAATAATACAAACATGCCCCGTCGACGTCCCGTTTCGATTTCTAGAACATGTCATGTAATACTCAGCATAGTCCGACATCTAGAGGTTGATGCAAAGAATGTCAATTTAAGCATCAAAGATGCATGTAATGTTTGTCATATTTTGTCTGGGTAACTATTAAGTGATTGGTGGACATTTAAAATCCCCTCTAAAAAGCAAAATATTATTTTAGCCCTTTGAAGCTAAACATTGACACATCAGTAGCAACTAGAGCTGTTTTAGATATGTGGTCAAGGACCAAGGTGCAAACCCGGATCAAATTGCAGCTTCACCACTTAACCAAATATTGTGATTCTGAGCAATCCTTTAATCTCACTGTGCCTTACCTGACAAAATTGAGCATCCCTACAAGGGTTTCAGCTTTCAGTGTACGCTATAGTGTAGATTATTATGCAGAATTGGCAAAGCCACAAAATTAGTTATACTTTAAATTGACACCTTAATTATTGAAAAATATATAACTCGACAGCAATAATCACTCTTGCAGTTGAAAAAACGAGGGTTGTGATTTAGACAATGGGCATATACTTAAGATGATGTTGAATTTCTTTTGCAATATTGTCTACTGTGCTGTATGTATATTTAAGTACAATGAAACCCGCTTTTTTGTTTCTTTTGCAATTTAATATTTTTGGGGTCTGGTTGAAGTGCAGGGTTTACTGTATGGAGTGCATTGTTTCATCCTTGACATATTGTCTAGAAAATGTCCTAGGAAACGGGTACACAGGGAGTTAAGGAGAGGGGAAAGTATTGTATTTAAGCAATGATGGAGCGGCATGCAATTCCTACTGAGTGTGTAATGGTCTGAAACCAAACTTAATAGAAGGTTGATACCACCCGGTACAGCCACGATGAATGTGGTATTAACATCCCAGGGACAAACATCCAGGTTGCTAAGGCTGACCGAAGGGAAAATACGGGATAGGGCAGGCTTACATTAAGTGGACTCTTGCTTATGTGAAAAAAAACTACGACTGTTTTCAAATGGAAGCTAGGGTTACAATCTGAGTCCCATTTCCTTTTACATGGCATGGATTTTGATGTCAGCGAGAGGCAGGTGGCTGGGCATTGAATAGTAGACCTGCAACATGCTGCATTGGAAATCATTGGGGGAAGATGAATTAGCAGTAGGAAGGAGTGGTCAAGGGGAAGGCAGATTAAAATTGGCCACCAAATTGGGCACAGTGGGATTAGGCACCTGCCATGAACCTTTAGTGTGGTCTTTCCTCTGTTAAACAAATCCTTTGTTTATGCAAATCAAATTGGCTTGTGCAGGGTACCTGGGTGCTCATAAGATGAGACCTCTGGAGGATAGCTTAGGGGCAACCTGCTCGCCTTGGAAGCAAGACGACACAGAGCAACACGGGTTTGATCCCCGGTCCACGCTTAGAAACTTCTGGGTATTACGCACGTTAAAAATAACCTATCGTATCATTTGAGCTGTGAATTTTTATATGTGGGGGAGGGGTGATAACGCTGGCTCCTTTTAAGCCAGGTCATTGATTTGGCAGGGCTTTTGTGTCGGTGCCTCACTGTCTCTACCCCTGGAACTTTCACTCCCAATTAAAAATAAAGTAACTATTGTAATGGTATTACTCATTCACCCAATCATTGAGGATCTTGGCTTAGCTGCTGCTTCGTTTAAAGACAAATGGGGTCATAAGCACTGCTTTTGGGGCCATTGATTGTCCCACTGGCTATCCTTCTACAGTCTGCAGCGGTCTGGGGGGGGGGGTGTAGTTATATTACTTGGCATTTATATGGCGCTCTATATATCATTGTATGATATGACCTCAAAGCGTGGGTAGGTTGAACTCCCTTGGGAACCGTAGTTCTGGTCAGTAGAGAGAGGTAGAGTCGTAGGGTGCACCACATATGTGTGCAGCTGATGTAAATGCCGGATGGTAGCTGCATCCTAGAGTTTGGTGTGGTGCTGAAGATATCAGTTGGATGTGTGCAGTCTGGTGGGTGGGCACCCGAACTGGGCTCTGGTGGTGGAATTATCCATATATTGGGTAATTGAAGCCCCTATTATGACCGCTTATTAGCCGGAGGCTCTACAAAGCACTTTAAAAATTATATTAAGTTTGTTATTAAATGTGACTGTGTGCGTGTCTAAAAATGTCTGTGCGTCTATGTATGTGTACAGGTGTGTATGTGTTGCTTGTGAACCCATACAGCTGTATGGTTTGCATTTGTATGGATAATTTTGGTAAAAAAAACATGTTTATCATGTTTAGCACCCATGATGGCAAAACTAGTGGTATCAAGAACCAGTTTAAACACACATAAGAAGGTAGTATGTTTACATAATGTATGTTCATTTGTACATACACATATATCCCACAAGCTACACATACACGCGTGTTCTGAAGATCAGCAGATCAAAATGTGGGTGAGTGCCTGAGAGAGAGTTTGAAGCGGCCGAACAGGCTCAAATCAAGGTTTGGTGTGGTTTGACAGCAGGAAATGCAGGAATTATGGCTGCCTTCGCCTTTAGGTGTTGTGTCCCCCTTGGGGTTATATCGGGTACTACAATAGTCCTTGATCTGGTGCTCCAATGCAAGGGAGGCTGGTGCACACTCAGATGAGGGTCTGAGCTGTAGTGCAACTGGCTGAGATGCAGGTCTTGTTCCAGCAGCAAGTTCACCCCCACTGGCCCCTGGGGATTGGTAGGGAAACGAGCTTGCCTCTGCCGTGGACACTCTGGGCCTGATTCACAGAAGCCTTTTATAATTGCGCAACCCCATTGGAAAATGCTCTGTGAATAAGGCCCTCAGTCTTCACCTCACTGGTAGAGAACTGTGGAAAATCAGTTCTCCCAACAGAGGTCCAACAACTTTTTTCTTTAGGTTTTTGTTCCAAAGTGAATTTGAGAAGACTAGGTAGACTTCGTCTTTTAAAGGCAAACGTCTACAGGTGATTGGACAAACCCAACCCTGCATTAAGAGTCCAATCCCCTGCTCTTGGAACAAGTGGGCTTTGCCTTCTGACATCATGCCCAAAGTGATTTATGCTGCAGGAAGGAAAAATGTAGGCAGAGAAAAACCAGATGGTGGAACCCTCCTCCAGCTGTGAGGGGCTCCCTCTGTCTACACGAACCCCACACTCTTCCCTTATCAATAGAACTAAAGGCACTCATGGTATGCAGCATCCTGTTCTGAGGCTACTCCCTTTGTGAAGGGGTATGCCCTTTTATTCCTGTTCACAGGACCGCTTCCTGTGGAGAGGCTGTCTCTCAGGGGAGGGTGTTAACTGCCCTAACAAAGGACCAGAGGGGCAACCCCTAAGGCTACAGTCATACTGGCAGCAGACAGCCTGGCTTGGGGAATGCAGATGACCCTTCCACCGCTGAGCTGTGACCCATGTGATACCACATTAATGTGGCTTGGATAATTAAGAGATGCTGGCCACCTTCCTCAAACTCAGGCATGGCTTATATTGACAGTTATAGCGCCACCAAGACTGAATCATCATAGTTATGTAGTTTTGGAAACAGTGGTGCATGCCTTAAATATAAAGCTTTGCGCTTCAGAGACTTGGCCGTTGCTGGAGTTGTCAAATGGACAACCTGTGTCCTGTGAGCGTGCTCAGTGCCACTGGTAGAGCAAGCACTGCAGATCAGGCTACTTATCCTGCAAGGCATAGGTGCACACTGTTTTGGCATGGACCCTCTGACAGGGGAACCCGATTAGCATATTACCCTTTCTGAGATGGAATGACCTGCATCATTTTATTAATCAAATAAAAATCAAAAAAGGCAGGACTTCTACGCCATAGCCAGATAGCAATTCCTCACAACACTGTAAGGTTGGCTGCTGCAGTCTGACCAACTTGACGTGGCATGTCTTCTAGTCTCAATCTATGGTCACCTTGGATGTATAACTGTGGGCCCCGGGGCATTTCCTGACTCGGTAATGCCCCTGCAGCTCGGGGCATATTGATTATTTCGATATGAATGGATGATCTGGTGCTTCAGAGAGATATTAGATTATATTAGATTAGATACATATTTTTGTAATCAGTGATAAACAAGTTTTGAGTAAATATTTTTTAAGGAGTAAATAAGTCCCATTCCCAGTGGCAGTATTTTATAAGCAAATAAAAATGTTTTTAACTGTAAAATATCAGGGTGTTTGTAATAAGTTCTTTATCTTATCGACCAAACGTCCTAGATATATTGCAACATGTTAAATATAAAAATTCATACATTATTCAGACGCTAGCAAAACAATATAATTATATATCATTCCGAACATTGTTTTAAATGATCAACAGCACCCTAGCATATTCTAAGTAATCCATTAATTTCTGGTTAAAAAAAATATTAAATGATCCCGTTGGTCTAAATCAACCATCATTGAGCTACACACATTAGCTCCAATCTAGACTCTTTATAAACACTTAGCTACTGCGAACATGGTTGCCTCATCTCTCGTTCTGCTGCAGAGCGAGGGAGCCTGTCTGCACTTCTGATTTCCCAAAATAGAAATCTTGGTTTCAGATACATCTTCCTACAATCTAAATGCAACAGACAAATTATCAAAAAATACATTTCACTCTCCATTGTTTTGTAGTAGCAGCATTTGTTGGTAACGCTAATGTCCCATTTATGTTTTGATGCAAGAGGCAGTTTACCAAGCCTAAATGTCATGTATAGCAACCTCAGATATTTCAGTTTCAGCACATCATCAAGATATCGTTCGTACCGCAACTCAAATTTTTTGCTCAAATACTCATTTATGGATGCCGTGCCATCCATTTTCTAGGTCATGAAATGTAATTTTTTTTAAAACTGTTTAGTACCCACTTTCATTGTCTCTGAATTTTTTCAATACTCAAGAGTTCAATGCATTTTTGATGTGTTTGTACCACGAGAGATTCGCCTCACAGTCCTGCTTCAGTACCTCCTTTACAGCTTCCCTATATAATGCAAGAGTGAGCGAACTGCATAATCCTATCCAATGCAACAACGGTTTCGGCTTTATGGTGCCTCCTATACTATACAATTTGACTTTAAGAAACCGCAGTATCAACCGGGTAGGCTTGTGTTGCTCTTTATGAAGCTGAGAGATCCTTGCTCTTAAGTTATCATTGTAATTCTACTCCATAAATAGCTGCTTGCCGGGCCTGCAAAATATATGCTTCGATAGGGACTTTCAAAGCCCCATCTCTGCATGTTCTTGCAAACTTGGCAATTTCCCCACTGTACCTTGATAGTTACACCTGCTTTCTCTAGTTGCTTATGCCATGTTCCCTTTGCAGTCATTCTCATGCCAAGATAATCTTAAATAAATACTAGTTCTAGAATGTTTTCATTTAGATTAATTGAAATGGTAGGTCTCATTTTTCTTTTCCTTGTGAATACCATTATTTTAGTTTTCGTGTTATTGATTGTAATCCATTTTCCCTGCAGAATTGTTCAGATAGTCAATTGTTTTTCTAAGCCTGACGGGGTTAGTGAGAGAAATGCTGCATTGTCAGCAAACATTAGCATGGAATAGTTACCCCTAGCACATACGTCGTCCTCCTGGTCAATGAATAGACCAAACAATTTGGGGATCAGGAAGCCTCAACTATGCCCCATCTAATGGTCGCCTCCTTTGCACTATATAATGATAAAAAATGGAGTAGAGTACTGATGAGGGAATTTCGATAATGAGCAAATACTTCCATAACGTTCCTAGGGACACAGTTCTTAGATCAATAATGATCACATACAAGTGCATTTTTCCTAGATTCACACATTTCTCTGAGCCGGGTTAGCCTAAAACACTGATCGATAGTACCAATGCTGCACTGGAAGCCAGCCTGCCGATGATTAAATAAACTTCTCTCTCCAATCCATGCTTCCAGTTGGCTTAATAGGACCTGTGTGACTAACCTCCCAAGTCCAACAATGTTTTAGGATTGTACCGCACATCGCCCCTTTTTGGAAATGGGGATTTCTGCATTGGTCCAGGATTTTGTGATTTTATTTGTTTGGGTAATTGCATTAAACAATCTCATTAAATAGGGTTCCCATACCCTTGGTTCCGATTTAAATCGGTCCATTGGAAACTTGACACGGGCGCTTTATCAGATCTTTCGTTGCCAATGTCTTTTCAGACTTCTATTGTGAAGATCAAGATATCACATTTTGGGCACTGATTCAGTTGAATACAGGTGGGTTGTCCATCTCTTTCTCTATCCTTTCCCGCACCTCTTCTGGAAATATTACTATGAAGAATTACCTTCTCTTTAGAAAAACTTGTAGTGATCAGGTGCCAATATGTACAATTATCCTTTTTCATTAATAGCATCCAACAAATTATCCGAATTGTGTTCCATATATTCTCTTTTCTTCTTCTTTAAAATACTTTTATAATCCCTTTCTGCCAACGTTAGGGTTCCCCTCTCTAAGGGATTTTTAGTACAGTGACTTTTTCTTCACCCTGCAGATCAACCAGTGGCGTTTTTTTTGCAGCTGTCTTCATAATGACTTTGCTTGGTTTGGGAACAGGAGTGAACTTAATCTATTTTATTCATGCTCTTAGGGCAATAGTAGAAGTTTCTTCCTGTGGCACTATGTCTACTACTGGCCCAAACTATCTTTGGAGCTGTGTGGTTGAAAGCAGGGAGACCAGCTTCTATGTGTTTGTTTCATATTTCTGTTAGGAGTATTGTGTTAGGGAGTAAAAGTGTCTTATACGCCCCTTATCTTTAGGGCTGCTTGTTATGGTATTGACTTCCATTCAGTGGACAGGTTTAGGAGTTCATGTTGGAGGGATGCTCTTCTAATGGCATTTTTGCAGTGCAAAACTGTTTCAGATTCACATTGATTCATATTTTATTTCTATCGCGCTCGTACACAAGTGTTTCAGAGCGCGACAAGGCAAGGGAGGGGAACAGGGGAGAACAAAACAGCGATCTTACTAGGCCCAGTGACATTGAGAACACGTAAGTGCATGGGAGAGGGGGGAGGGGAAAAGTGATTGGAAGGGGGAGAGGTGGAAAGTGCGAAACAGAGGAGGAACAGATAAATAACAATAAATAAATAATAAAGGCAACAAACAGTGGTAATGCAGCCAGCAATTTGCAAGTGCTTGGTTTAAGGCAGCAGACAGGGTAGGTCTGAGTGTAGGAAGGAAAAGGGGGGTGCTGTATGGGTACAGATACAGACCCCAGTGCAAGGGGTGGCCCGGAGGCAATGCGGGAGGGTGGCAGGATGAGCAGGTACCTGGGCCCAAAAGACAGAGGGTGGCCAGGTGCACGGTGCCAAGAGAACAGATCAGCAGGGGAGAGGGGGAGCGAAGAGGAAGGTCTTGAGGTGCTTCCGGAACCGGATATGGTTCTCCTGAAGTTTTAGAGTGGCAGGGAGGCTGTTCCAGAGGGAGGCCCCAGCCGAAGACGGAGATCTACCCCCAGCTCGTTTCTTAGAAAAACAACTGACCCTGAGTGAGTTGGAGGTAGAGGAGCGAAGAGCTCGAGAGGGGAGGTATTTGCGGATGGATAGCTGAAGGTATTTTGGACCCAGGCCCCAGAAAGCCTTGTGGACAATGCAGAGGGTTTTGAATTTAATCCTTGCATCCACTGGGAGCCAGTGGAGAGATTTCAGAGTTGGAGAGATGCGATCCCAGGGCTTGAGGCCAAGGACAAGTCTCGCAGTCCTGTTCTGGATTAGTTGCAGAGGGCAAAGAGTACAGGCAGGTAGATTTAGATAGAGGCTGTTACAATAGTCCAAGCTAGAGAGAACCAGAGCTTGAGATAACATGATCTTCTGGGGGAAGAAGAGGAAAGGCAGAGTACCTCTGAGCAGGTGCAGTCGGAAATGTGACTTTTTAGAGACCTCAGAGATGTGGGTGGAGAAGGAAAGGGTGAAGTCAAAGATGACCCCGAGGTTCTTAGCCTCGCAGGTGGGGGTAGGAGGAGGGCCAAGGGAGGCCGGTCAGAGAGTGAGGGGAAAGGATGGTGAAGGTGTGCCGATGAGGAGGATCTCCGTCTTGCTGGCATTCAGACAAAGATCATTGGAGGCACACCAATCTTGAATGGCAGTTAGGCAATCAGAGATGAGAGAGGGAGAGGAAGTGGCAGAAGGCAGCCTGAAAATGAGTTGAGTGTCGTCAGCGTAGCACTGGAAATTTGAGCAGAAAATGGCAATGCAGTGGGCGAGAGTTGCCAGGTATTGGTTGAAAAAGCCAGGGCGATTTGCCTACGTCATTATTTTATTCTATTTATATTAAAACTTTAAGCAAAGCATGAAATTGAAATTTATTTTGGAAAAGGGTGTAATAATAAAGAACGTTTATAATTATAACTATAAACCAAAGGAAGTGACTGCTCTAGAGGTCATTGAATAGCTTGTATTACTTTAGAAGATGAGATTTCAGGAGATTGCAAAACAATTCAAGGTAGTAGGGGCAGAACAGATAGCAAGTGGAAGTGTGTTCCAGAGTAGGCAGTCTATTAGAGAGAAAGATTTAAAGTTGAAAGAAGGAAACGGAGCTGCAAGGAAGACTTGGTAAGAGAGACTAAGAGTGACTCAGTATAAAAACAGTCATTGGGGATGAGGGACCTGGTGGAGCCTGTGAATGTATGTAGTAAAAGAATATTTAATGAAAGGAAAGCCTGTGAAAAGAGGCAAGGGACCGATAAATACCTGCAATGGATGGAGGCTCGAACAAAGGATGGATATCTGCATTAAAATAGTTATGAAAGGGGCTAGAGCTTAAGCAGCAAGTCTAACTTGGGAGGGTGGTATGGATTTAAGACGAGAGAAAGTGAGTTTTAGTGAGTGGAACGGTAAGGAAATTGAAAATTTTGCATCGATTGTGAAGTCGATACAGATGTTTGGGCAAGACGTGAAATGGCGGATGAAGGTCAGAGAACGCTCAAAACTAACATTGATATTACGTTAAGCGCAGGATAAAAGTTGGGACAGAAGGGGAAGGAAAAGAGGTAGTAGGGTGTGTTGCAGGAAGTTTGAGTTGTCGAATTACACTATGAATTTCAGCAGAATTATGATGGTGGGAAGCTGCCCAAAGGTGGAAATGGGGCAAAAGAGAAATGGAAGAGTGAAGAGCAGGTGAGAAGTAGCAGAAATACGCAAAGATTTGAGAATCCACATAGAAATGACAAAAGTCGAACTAGGAGATCGTGAAATGGAGGCTAGCAGGGGTAGCTTATGGGAAGACTAAGGTGGACAAGGACGGACCCCAGGGAACAGAATAGGAAGCAGTTTGGGAAACTGAATGTGACTGATTGGAGAGATGGAAAGAGAAACTAGATAGCATATCCAGAAATACCAGAGGAGCAGAGCAGAGTAGAGCAGAGTATAGAGAGCACAAACGCTACAGAAAATGAGAAGATTGTTTGGAGTAGCAAGCAGAGGTGTGAAAATTGGAGACTGGAAGACTTGCTGTTTCACTTTCTGTTTTCATGGAGTTAGCGAGTATATACAGTTTGAAGTGCGTGAGAGTCAAGATAGGATGGCTTCCATCTCTTTGGGCAGAAGCACAAAAGTGCAGACTCTCTGAAGCATGGTGATCCATGATATTCCTGTTTCTACAGCAAAGATGAATGAAGAACCTGCTCCGACTGACTAATGGACTACATGTTTTCGAAGCTATACAAAATTCAAAAGGTTGATACTATGTGGAGAACTTGTTATGGTGGTAGATAAAAAAATAACAGAATTCCCCTTCTCTCAAATGTAAATCGCTGCACACATTTTGATTAAGATATCTAAAGATTTTAATGTTAATGTGAAAGGATATTTGTACCGCGCACTATCACCACCGGAGTGTTGCCTGGCGCTGTGGCGGCTCTGAAAATGGGACCGGGGGGTTAGTTAGTGGGAATAAGCTGGAAAAGTGCAAAAGAGCAGTGATGTGCTGTTGGCAGCCTCAGCCCGGTGGGTCCGTTGGTTGGGCTTGGGGTGTTTTACGGTCGGTAGTCGTCGTGTGGTGTTGAGTCTGTGTGGTTTGTTTTGTTGCAGTGTAGTGAAGTTTATGCGGATTGTTGTGTTTTAGGCTTGTGGTTGTGTTTGGTTAGAGTTTGAGAGGTGTATGCAGAGGGGTGAAATTGTTAGTGGATCAGTTAATTGGTATTTCTGCCCTTGCAATTATGTCTAGGTGTGATGGTTGCTATCATTCACTATTCCTTCTGAGTGTGGAACTTGCTAAGCTTCAATATCCTATCTAGATGTGAGGCAGGCTAGTGATCACGAATTCCATCCGAGTGTGGCACTTGGTAACATTCACAGTTTCATTTAAGTGTGGCACATGCTAACATTCATATTTCTATCTAGATGCGGCGCAAATACAAATTTAATCTGAGATCAATCTCTGTAATTTGCATGCCCCACAAGTTTACTTTAAGGCAGATTTTATTTGTTTTCAAAAATAGGGGAAAATCATCTTTGACTACAATAAGAAACTGTTCAGATCTAGCCTTAATTTCAAACCAGCTGAACAGACTGCTATTGCCAGGACATACAACATACCAGTGTAGCACACAAACATAAATTAACTAGCTCAAATCGAAAGTTGTTAAACCTGTACAAGTGTAGGAATGCAAATCCTGAATGGGAGGAGAAAAGGCGATCACATGTAATTTACTTTTAACCCATCTCAGGGCTGTACCATAATCATTTATCCTATTACAGATTTATCCCCTGCTAAAATAATTTGATTGTCAACGAACAGTTGCCACTCTCAAACCATTGTCTACTGATTCTATAAATGGATATAGCCCTAAACTACTGAATTAGAATAGTCCCTCCAAAGAAGCTTTAGAATCCCCCACTCCCTGACCTACATTTCACAGGATAGAAGAGTAAAGAAAAATTAATGTCCACTCTTCATTGTAACAAAGAAGAAACATGAACAGTTTTTCTCAATAAAACCTACAACCAGGCTGTCTGATGTAAATAAAATGCTCAAAAGGGCAGCAACAGATCCCTTAAGGAGCAAAATGTTTCAAGACATCGGGAACACAATGCCAACTGGAAACATAATTGGAATGGACAGTACAAATGAACCAAAATGGGGGGGAGGGGGTAGAGGGGATAGAAGGGCGGGGTGGCTGTTGCGCTGCGACCAAGATGGACCTGCACCGTTAGTGCTCCGATAAATCCTGGGGATCATAGTTTCCCTACGTGTATACCTGGCTAGTTGGTCACCACAGGTTTGCGGTAGATGTACAATGGTGGACAACACACCCGCATTTGGTAGGAGGCTGCTGGAGGTGAGAGATTAATGGTGCTTAGTCACCTGACGTATACAGTACAGGATGGGGGCGAACAATAAATAATGCCTTGCAATTTGCTGGACTCCAGCGTGTGGGCAGGCGCCACAGGGGTACCAACCTACGGACCATATAAATCCCTTGGCAAGGCTTGTGACGGCCCATCTGGTTCACCCATGGCGACGTGGCTTTGAGCGCAGCCGTATTGTGCTGTGGCACGATAGCGGAGGTCCTGGGTCGGGATCATATTCCATGCAGGCCCCGACACTGTGGCATGGAGCAGGGGTATTGACAGGCTGGCTGACGCTGGATGTGTGAAGAGGAAACCAGCGAACAAGTGGGATAAGTCTGCCGTCCATGTGCAGGGAAGCATCTCCCCTTCTCCTAAGGGATTGTGCAGGACATATACATTTAAGTGAACTTGCTGTGTTTAATCCTTCCCGAAACTGGCTATTCAATCACTTCCTGTAGTCACCAGTGCTTGGGCCGATAGGTGGATAACTGAACCAACGAGGCTCCTGGGCTGAATTGACAAAAATATCCTAGCAAGCCTCACTACAATGCTGTGCAACTCCACCCCATCACCGCTGTCAAGGTCTCTGATCTTCTTTGACGTGCAACTACCACTTCATTGCTCACGAACCTGAGAGCAGGTATCCCTGAATAACATTACCTTATTTCCAGCAGACTATTCCCTGGCACGACTTATCGAGATAGTAGTTACAAGGTGAGGCTAGCCAGAAGCTGAGTGGGTGGGGAAGCGAGCGTTCCCAAAGGATGAAAACCTAGAGGAGAATAGGTGCTTATGGGAAACCCTAAGTGAAGACCCCGTACTGCTGGCAAGTCTTTTTGGTGCACAGTACATGATACAACCAAAACTAAAGGTGGCTTCAGCACCACAAAGAGGGGTCTGGCATGGATTCAGATGCTCATGAATATTCCCCGTCAGGCCGGGAATCCTTGGTAAAGGAAAAAACTGGGTCATACTGCCCGAGCCAATGACTGCCCTCTCCGTAAGCCTCTCCTCTGGCAGCCATCTTCAGATTTTTACTGCACGTTCAAGTGTTGGGAGTCCTCGAGCTTTCTGTGTTTTTCGCGCTTTTTTGGTAGGAAAACTGTTCAATCGAGCCTGTGTGCTACCATCATCTATCCATCTGATTCGGCATCTTTCATCGCTCAACAAGGGCAGAAATCGGAGAATGTTTTTCTTCTTGGAATTTTACAGAAGCCCATCAGGCCTACACCGTGCCAGATCATGTCGGAGAAGAACGGAGCTTCCCTCTTCAAGCTCCGCACCGGCTGCGGCTTGCAGAATGTTTTCACGGACAAACATTCCCAGTGCCTGTACCAGTGGTTGTATTATCTACACCGGACGCACAAGGGAGAAGATTGTGAGATCTGCCCTGGCGTCTCCAAGCACACGATGAAGGAACGACACGTCCGACTGGCAATGTGGCACAAGACCAAGACCTCTACCCTGTGTGGTCCACAGGGGCATGCCTCATCTGGATCCAGCCAGCCAGAGCGGGCTTCTAAGTCCTTTGAGGGCGCTCCATCCATGGTAGCCCAAGACGAGGCCATGCACCGTGAGTATGCTTCCGCCGGGATTGCTGCGCAAGCGAGTCCTGCGACGGTCAGTGCGCGTTCATCGTCTCCATCAGCCTCGATCTCCAGCCATCGCTCTAGCTCTTCGTCCAAGAGAAAGTTGGCTACCCCGGGGAAGCTGCAAGAGAAACCAGAGAAGACCAAGCAGGACAAGGTGTCCGTCCTGCCAGCTGAGGCACAGGTGATCCAGGCCAAGATGTCCTCTTCTATCGAGATGGTTGCTGCTGCCCTCTCAAAGGTGAAATAGGCTGACTTGGTCCAGGGTTCGCCATAATTTTGCGGCGGGATTGACCCATGGACCCTGCGGGGGACACCCCCGCAACCCCCCCTCCCACAAATTACCCCCTGCCCCCCAAAATATCGCCTATGACGAGACAAACAACCATATGTACGGCAATATTTTTGGTGGGATAATATGTAGGGATACCCAAGGGTGACACTCCCTCCCAGGCGGGAGGCTTTGGCCAAACCAATGCCGACCCCTCAGGACCCGAAAAAAGGGGGCAGGGGCGTGGAAGATCTACAGGGCACGGATATTTCTTTGTCCGATGAGGAAGACATTGTTTCCGCCCACACCATCCTGGAGGATATGGGTGACTGCGACGACAAGAACGTCAATGAGTCGGCCGCCAGAGTCCGCGACCACGATGTAGGGGGCAGACACAATGGCCCTGAGCCCAGCGACCCTGTCCCCCAGGCACCTCACAGAGATCTGTCGCAAGATATTCTCTCGTCCCTCAACATACTGGTGTTGGAGATTCAGAAGAGGTTGCCGATGGCACCACCAGCGACTCCCCCGTTGACACCGGGGCCACCACCGCAGGCTACTGTGGACTCTCTCCACCACCAAGGGCTTCTCCGTCGCACGAAGTGGGATCCTTCCACTCCATGATCGCCCGTGCGTCGGAATGTTTTCAGCTTACCCTGCAGGAGAAGAAAAAGGAAGGCTTCCTGTACCAACGCCGGGAGGCAGAAAGGAAAACCATTCTGTTTGTACCACTCCTGAACGACGTCTGGGATGAGGAGCTGGCACTTCTGAAGAACCCCCTCCTCGGCCCCAGTGAAGAGGGACCGGCTGTAGAAGAAATATTGAGTGCTGGAGTCTGCACTCAAATGTCTGCGGTCGCAACCATCACCGGACTCTGTGGTCTCTGCGGCAGCAAGGAAGAAGTCGTCCAACCCGTCGTCGTCAACCTCGGTTTCCCCCAGACGGCGAGGGGAAGAAATTTGGCCGCTGTGTAACATAGTCATTTACTCAGCGGCGACGACGGTCAAGATGGCCAACGTACGACCGGGAGCTATGGTACAAGATGTCTCTGATCTTGGATTTCCTCCCAGAGGACAGAGGCAATGGAGATTCTTCAGGACGGTGAGGTGGTGTCACTATCACCGTGGCTCTGGACATTGCGAACACGGGGTTCCGCCAGATGGGAAACAGGATTTGCCTCCGTCGTGGCTGGCTGAAGGCCACCAACTTCAGACAATAGGTCCAGACGAGGTTCCTGGACATGCCGTTCGGAGACAATCTTTTCGACAAGGCAGTCGATTAATCACTTCAAGCCATCAAGGCCGACACTGAGACGGCCAGTGCCCTGGGCATGCTGCTGCAGCTCTGTACTTTCATCCCTCAGGAGGGAAGTCGAGGGAGGTCTTCAACGAGTTTCTGCGGTGGATCGTCCTCTTACCGCCAACCCTCCCGTTCCATGAACCAGGAAGCGTACAGGGGTCGTTCCAAGGCTTTCGGAGGTGGCCACCGCTGTTGTCAAGGCTCCCAGGGCGGCACGCCAGCCTCCAAACAGGACTGCACCAGCCAAGACGTTGGACCCTCGCCCCTGTACCCCAGTGGGAGGCCGGCTGGCGAACTTTGTCAGCGTGTGGGGAAAACATCTCTAACGATCGAAGGGTGCTGGATGCTGTCGCCCACGGACATACTTTGGAGTTTCAGCGAAGTGTCCGAATACCACCGGTGGCCTGACAGGAACAAAGCATCCCTCAGCTGCTGCTGGAGGTTCGGGCCATGTAAAAAAAAAAAAAAAAGTGATAAATTGTAAGAAAGAAGACCATGGTCTGGAGGCCCATTCTCGACCTGCGACGACTCAACAAGTACATCAAGTCTCAGAAGTTCAGGATGGTCACATTGCAGCATGTGCTCCGCCAACTGGAGGAGAGAGACTTTATCGTCATTGGATCTGTAGGACGCGTACTACCACTTCCACATTCACGTAGAACATTTCAAGTTCCTGAGCTTCGTCGTATAAGGGAGGCACTACCAGTTCAAGGCTCTCCCCTCTGGACTGAAGTGGGTGCCCAGGGTCTTAATGAAGTGCCTAGTCCCGTTGGCGGCCCATCTATGACTATAGGGAATTCATGTGTACCCTTACCTCGTCGACTGGCACATCTGGGACAGGTTGAAGGACATCGCCATCGATCACACGGAAAAGATTGTCCGGCTGCTGACGAATCTGGGGTTCTAAGTGAACTATGCAAAATCCTGCTCGACTCCATCGCAGAGCGCTCTGTTCCTGGGGTCCAGCTCAAGTGTCCTGTCTGGCAGCTCTGTTGGAGTAGAGGATAGCGGCCATTTTGGGCAAAGTGCAACAGCTGTTAGCACTAAAGATCGCCACAGTGAGGACCATCAAGTCACTGCTCGTCATGATGCCATCATGCATCTACCTGATCTGGCTTTGCAGGTTGCAGATGCAACCACTCCAGGAGTTCCTGGATGCCGTAGGATCCAGGTGTGCGGAAGTTTCAAAGACAGGATCGTGCTCGACGAGGAGTTCCGTCGAGCGATTAGGTGGTGGGGCGTGCACTCGAACATTGCTGGGGGCACATATTTCCAGAGCCCTCCGTACCAGAAGACTGTCACAACGGACGCTTCCCTGGAAGGGTGATGAGCACCCACCGGACGTCTCCACGCCAGAGGTCTGTGGCTGCCGGAGTAGTAGGCACTACACATCGTCCTGGAACTACGGGCATGTTTTGGGCCCTAAAGTCATTTCTTCCGTCCCCCAAGGGCAAAGTGGTGAGCGTTTTCACGGACAATACCACCACAATGTTTTACATACGTAAGCAGGTGGGCACCAGATCCCGGCGCTCTCCAGAGAGTAGCAGGCATTGTGGCACTGGGCCGTTGCCCAGGGGATGTTCCCAATTCCCTTTTCACCTGCCGGAAGTCAAGAACACTGTAACTGACTCTATCAGCAGGGAGCTGCGCTCTTGCCACGAGTGGGAGCTTCGGCAGGATCAAGTGGACAACCTCTTCCTCAGGTAGGGAAGTCCCCAGATCGATCTGTTTGGGACGGTGACCAACACCAAATGCCAGAGGTTCACCAGCAGGTTTCTCCAGTCGGGGAGCATGGGGGATGCATTCTCCTCCTCTTGGGAAGGCCTGTACCTGTACGCGTTCCCTCTGTTGCTGCCGCTGCTACTACGAGCCATCAGTCAACTCAGATGGTACCAGTGCAGGATGACCCTTGTCGTGCCAGCGTGGCAGAGGCAAATCTGGTACCAGGACCTTCTCAGCATGTCAGCGTCCCCTCCAGTCAAGCTACCAGTCATCACGGATCTTCTCGTCTGGGAAGGAGGTGCAATCCTGCACCACGATCGTTGAACCTGAAGGCCTGCCTCTTGCAGCGTTAGTTAAGTGGTTACGAGTGGCCTGCAGACTGCAGGGAGGTCATCGCCTAGGCCAGGGTATTGTCGACGCTGAAGTGCTACGTACACAAATGGAAGCGTTTTGGTGCTTAGTGCAGGTCGCAGAGATTAACCTTCTGAGGGTGCCTGCTCCCCCGGTCCTTCCGTACTTGTCGTTGGCGAATTCGGGGCTGGCGCACGCCTCTAAGGTGCATCTAGCGGCTATCTACTGCTACACCTGTTCTCTGGGACGGTTTTATCTTTGGTCGCACCGTCTAGTGAAGGAGTTCATCATCAGACTATTCGTTCATTCCCGCCATGAAGGCGTCTGCCCGGGCATTGGAACTCAACGTGGTGCTGACTAGGCTCATGTGGGCCCCATTTGAGCCGATGTATCACGCTCTGCTCAAGTTCCTGTCCTGGAAGACCGCTTTCCTCGTGGCCATCACCTCTGCCAGGAGAGTAGGTGAAATCCAGGCCCTGTCCTGCAAGCGGCTTTACTTGACTTTCCACAAAACGAGGGTGGTGCTGCAGACGCACCCCTCCTTCATGCCTAAGGTTCAGTCGAAATTTTATCTCAACAAGCCCTTGGTGTTACCTGTGTTTTTTCCGACGCCTTCCTCACCGTCTGAAAGGACTTTGCACTTGCTGGCTGTGTCTCGAGCGCTGAAGGTTTGTGGCCCGCAAAGTTTCCGGAAGACTTCTCAGCTTTTTGTGAACTTTGGTCCTGTGAACCATGGGAAGGCCTTGTCCAGTGCTTCCATCTCCAGGTGGCTCTCCGGCTGCATCACTCATTGTTGCCGGTTGGCAAACCGACCGCTGTCAGGCCTTCCGAGAGCCCACTCTACCAGAGCGATCTCTGCTACGACGGCTTTCTTGTCTGGTGTGCCCCTGCTGGACATCTGGAGGGCTGCTACGTGGAGGTCTACACACACCTTCACGAAATTCTACTGCGTCAACAGGGATTGAAGGGAGGAGTCCAGAGTCGGCCAAGCAGTGCTACACAACCTGTTCGCTTGAAGGTGAGCCTGGTGAGGAGGTAAGAGTAATTGCTTCTGTTGAGCCTTGCCACCTCCCGTGGTTGTGTATGTATGTACTGCTATGTATTCTGTATTCATGAGCATATGAATCCATGCCAGACCCCATGCTGGAGAAGGAAATCTGAAGATGGCTGTCGGAGGAAGGGCTTAGGGAGACGGCAGTAATTGGCTGGAGCAGTATGACCCAGAACTCAGCGATTGGTTTATAGGAGAAAGACAGTTTATAAATGAAAGTGAAACTGTTTTTTCTTTTACTGAGGATTCCCGGCCTGACGGGGAACATTCATGAGCATGTGAATCCATGCCAGACCCATGCTGGAGAAAACAGTTACAGGTAAGTAACTTGTTCCATGTTTAACGCTAAATTGCATACTGTACCCACAGCCCAGTCTACAAGGTATAAATGCGTTATAGGATTCCCTTCCGCTTACTGACCTGTCCGGGGAGACCAGTAGACAATTGGATCAACCAATTATCGTCATTGAAATCCTCGAAGCAATAGAAGACTTGCCCCCAGGCAATTCACCTGGACCAAATGGTCTTGCCACTGATTTTTATGAAGCATACACAATTATACTCACCCCTCAATTATTGGCAGTATGGGATGAGGCATTATTAGCTAAAGTCCTCCCAGCCACCATGAGCAAGGCAACAAGTATTCTGCTTCTAATACATAATAAATTGGCAGAGGAGTATGGCTCCCATAGGCTGTTGTCGCTTATCAACATGGATAAAAAGATATGTGCTAAATTATTGGCGAATAGGCTGATGCCATATATGAGCTATATAATCCATCCAGATCGGCCAAGCTGGGTTTATCCCTGGCAGACCTACAGCGCTTAATGTGCATAGGTTGTATAATATGTTTGAAATTAACCCCAAATTGAGTGCTGCAATTGTATAGATTGACGCCCAGAGAGCTTTAGATATGGTGTCTTGGGTATTTCTATTTGCTGTGTTGGAGAAATGCAGGTTAGTGCCCCAGTTTGTGGGGTATGTGCAGCTCTTATACACTGAGCCTACAACCATGGTGAGAGTCCACAGACTTTTGTCTAAACTGATGGTACTTAGTAGGGGCATCAGACAGGTTTGCCCCGTCACTCCTCATAATTGCAATATCGATCAAGCCTTTAACGCACTTAATCAGAGCGCAACATTCTGAGAGCGGTACACGACAGGCATGGAGATTTTCTCTCCATGCAGATGATATCCTAATATAGATTAGAGTCCTGGAGACTAACTTGGACCCTATAATGAGAGCTCTGACCGGCTTTGGGCAACTATCTAGGTTTACAGTTAATTACATTAAAACTGAGATGCCATTACCCCTACTGTCGACGGATGAAACCCCAAAGAGTTGCAACTTAAAATGGTCCCGGGATGGCATCAGATACCTAGGCACACAAATAACGAGATCCAAAGAATCCCTACACACTCGCATCCATGACATACATATGAAGCCGTTCGTGCTCAAGCTACAGAAGTAGACCAATCCAATTTTCACTGGCCGGCCGACTAGCGTCGATTTAGATGATTATACTGTCCAAACTGTTATACAGGTTTGCTAACATTCCGATCTGGCCAGGAAGTTTTATATTTTTTTTAAAGGCCATGCATAGAGAATGCTTTTAATTCCTGTGGCACTCTGGGGCTCTATGGAAAAAACGGGAGGTCACTGCTAAGCCATTTGGAAGCACCTGACTTTGAACTGTACTAGGTGGCAGTTAACATGCAGTTAGCATCCCACTGGTTCTCGGTTGAGCAGACACTGCTGCATGTTGGAGAGATTGGCTGCCAGGGAAGCGTAACCGAGGCTCCTGCTTATTAGCAATAATAATTGCCCTTTTTGACTCGCTTGGTACGACCTTGCTTACACGGCATGGGCTATTTGCTAAAACTGGTGCAACAGTACCATACTATAATAGGGCGCAATATGGGGGTACCTGGATATACCTCCTTCCATGGCTAAGGCTATACAAAAACACTAGGGTAACCTGCAGTTTGTCACAGGAGACATGTTCCCAGACAGGGTCTTCTTTTTTATTGATATTTTATTTCTATCGCGCTCGTACACAAGTGTTTCAGAGCGCGACAAGGCAAGGGATGGGAACAGGGAAGAACAAAACAGTGATCTTACTAGGCCCAGTGACATTGAGAACGTGCAAGTGCATGGAAGGGGGGAGAAGTGGAATGTGCGAAGCAGAGGAGAAACAGATAAATAACAATAAATAAACATAAAGACAACAAACAGTTTTAGTGCAGCCAGCAATTTGCAAGTTCTAGGTTTAAGGCAGCAGACAGGGTAGGTCTGATAAGTGCAGGAAGAAAAGGGGGCTGTTTGGGTACAGATACAGGTGCAAGGGGCGGCCCGGAGGCAGTGCGGGAGGGTGGCAGGGTGAGCAGGTACCAGGGCCCGGAGGACAGAGGGTGGCCAGGTGCACAGTGCCAAGAGCGAACAGATCAGCAGGGGCGAGGGGGAGCTAGATATATATTGCAAAACCCACATGTTGGAACCACAGGAACCGTAAGTGAGATCCTACAATATTCTAGAATAAGTGGCCTGTAAGGTCAAGTGGTCCACATTTTCATGGGAACCCCCAGAGGATTCACGTGCGGCATACATTGCGGACTTGCAGGCATGCCAGAGACTAATTACTGCATATACAGGGTAATGCAAGAGCAGATACAGATACCCCTTGCAGAAAAACACCCAAAGAAAGTGGGGAAACAGATTTGAAAAATCTGCTAGTGAATGGGGTTAGATGTGAGCGCTAGCAAAGCAAATCTCGTCCAATTTAAAACACAGAGTGCACTATACACAAGCGATATGAAAGCGTCTCCAACCAGATGGTCGAGGGCAATGCAGAGGATGCGGATTATATATATATATGTTCTGGCACTGTTCTGCTTTAGATGGTAAATGTATGTGCAAATTTGTCAGAGATAACTGATGTTTATCTAGATCTAGTACTCAAAGGTTGCTTATTTGGCCTACATAAAGGTATTTCGATGTGCAAAAGGAGATTCATAAATCTAGGGCTATGGTTAGTGAAAAGATGTGTACTGAAAAACTGGACGCAAAAACATCCACCTACTACGGTGAACTGGTTAAGAGACATTACCTGGCCACACACCAGCGAAGAATTATACATTGCCCTGAACCTCGAGGCCTAAGTACATCTGGGCTGACTGTAGAAAATACCTTCAAGAGATGGTGTGTAAAAGCGAGCCTGCAGAAAGTCAACAAATGTATTCCTCAGCTATGTTCTTCTAGAAGGGTAGCAATATGTACTGCTATGACTGATTTGATGTTTGTGCAAATGGAATTTTGTAAATGTCAAGTGAATAAAATAAAAGCAATTACAAAAAACGAACCAAAAAGTGGCAACTTGTCTAACCAAAACGTAAAACCTTGGCGAAGCCCGAGTAATGCTTAAAATTCCTCCCTGCACCCCACAACCATAAGGAAGAAAGAAAACAGATGACATGACAAGTAAACTGGCTGAATAGATGCTGAAATCAATAACTCTCTCTGGGAACCATGGTGAAAGCTTAAACCGAATAAGAACATTGATGTAGCTGTTAAGAAATGTTAAGTATGGGCACAGTATGTTAGAAAAGTATACAAAGACCGTTCCACTGAAAACCTCTTAGAGGGCCGGTTAAATATCCCCACTGGACTGTACATCAGGAAGGATTTATTAAAGACCAGCGAAACTCAATTGACAAACCTGTATAAAATGCTAAAATAAAATGCTAAATGATATGTTCAAGCATATCCCATTACCAATTCAAAAAGTGCTAGTGAAACTATTCAACAACATTTAGAATTTCAAAGACACTTGGTCTAAAGAGCTCAGACATCTATAAATATACTCCTGGGGAATCTGTGTAAACAGTAACATTAGCACGCTATTTGTCAGCCTTATGAGCCAGTAAATACTGAACTTCGTAACCGAAGGTAACATGTTGGATACAGATAGGATTCCTACTCAAACACCAAACCGCATACGATATCTTCAGTTTACAGGCTGTGATCAGCAAATCTATTAAGAACAAACTATGTGAATTAATGATTTGCTTTGTAGATTTCCAAAAAAGCATTTGATCATACCTGCCCTCTGACACTTCACTTCAAATCACTGCAGGCTTGAATAAGGGAGAACACATATGATATAATTTACATCTCTGTGATTCTTATTCGGCTGCAAGGTGAAGATTAACCGCATCCAAAGAAGGCCTTCAAACAGGAATGAAGAGTGTGATGAGGAAAACGTCAGGCCCAACCCTGTTTAACATCTAAGAATTACCACCTTAGGTTGGTAGAGGAAACCCAGGCACCATGTCTGAAAAGGTCTGGTAAGTGCTGCCTGGACACAGTCTTCACCTTTTCAAAGAACATTGCAAGAACTGGGCCTTGGAGGTCAACTTTAGAAAGACCAACATTGTGATATTCCAGAATTAAGCAAAGAAAAGCAACACATTTATATTCTTTAATGACACAAAAGTTGAGCATGCTACACACTAGGCTTATCTAGATCTCAGAATAAGTAACACCTGAACGTTAAAAACTGGCGATAAAAGCATTGCAAGAAAATTATCACTGTATTCTATGCCATTCAGAAGTAACTAGCATACTTCACTGTACCAGTAAACTTGCTTACACTTTTTTGACCGCACCATCTTCCCTATCCTACCTTTATAGGAGTATAGTATGGGGTCCAACACTAAAACAGGAGTATTTAGAGTGGGACAAATCTGAAAGTAAGTCTGCACCTCCAGTTCAGCATAGAAATCGCCAACCCATGGATGCCAAGAACAACTAAGGAGATGCCCCCTACTGCTGAAAATCCCTAAACACATTTAAATTCTGGTGCCAGGTCAGGAGTAGTAATCCAAACTCCCTCCCCTACCAGGCACTGCAAGACCAAACTGTAAAACACTTCCAAAAATTCTTTGAACATTTTTACCAAACAGCATTCTTATGGCAGCAATGCACCACAGGTTCCAAGCATTGGAAATAAGACTGATGGGAAGGTTGGCTAGGCACTTATAGACCCTGAAGAGACAATGCTGGAAAGCAAAATTAGGACAGCATAACCCGCTAGAATGCTGTTGATCACTTGAGCAAAACTGCACAATTGCAAAGCACTTGCCTTTGTTTTCAAAAATGAAATAAACATAGGAAAATGCTCGACAAATATAGCCTGACCATAAACTGGGATGCTTGTTTCCCCCACATTCTGCAAGAATAAGGATGTCTTCACAAGTAAAAGAGGATGAGCACAGCCCTTCGTAATCCTTGTACAGCTTCCAGAATTATCAGAGAGAATAGCAAAATAGATCTATGCTCACTGCCAAGCAAGACCCCATGCATAAAGCAATATAGACTCGTAGAAAAGGGCTTGATTGGTGACTACTGCAGCAAATCTAATCATGTATTCTTTGTATTTCCTTTGGTGAGATTGGTCTTGTCATGCCAATAAAGTACCTTGCATAGTATTTTCAAAGCTGATTATCGACCTCCCATTTAAGGAGTTTAGGTGAGCAGGGAAGGAGTAAGATGGGCTGCTATTTATCTCGGGGTAACTGGTCAGGAGTGAGCTTTATAATAATGGGGTGTATAGTGGCATGGTTTTATAGATCAGGGAAAATGCCATATAATGGAGACGGTAGGGTAGACGATGGGGATGGGCAGAGAGTGGCGATGATTAGTACTCTTGTAGGGTTTAGTACTCCAAAGACCACCATAGGGTATGTCTGAGGTAGGAGTGAAGGAATCAGAGAATCATGCAAAAGGGTGTTCTGAAGGAGACATTTGAGTGGGAGGAGGAAAAAAACTAGCTATGCATGATGATTTTAGGAATAAAAATAAATTATCTACCAAAGTGGAAAGAGTAAAAAATAGTAGTTGCTAGATGTGTGGTCGTAACAGGGAGCTATACGACAACGGGTATAGGGCAAGGACTGTTGAGATTTTGGTAATAAAGGTTCTTGGCACATATCAAGACCTAAAGAAGAGCCTAGTGTGGAAATGGAAGCAAGTCAGTTGGCAGCACAATGCTGCTCCATTTAAAATGTGGCTTTTTGAGTTATATTGGGAGGGCTAGCACAATGGAGCCAGTGGGCAGGCAGTCGAGTGCAAATGAAATTGCACTAGTAGCGATATGCGCGGCAAGAGATTGAGATGTAAAGGACAACACTTTCAGATGAGAGATGGGATAAATGAGGATAGGGCGATGTGAGTGACACTAGGCTACGGCAATAGAAAGCAGGGAAAGATAAGGGGAAGCTGGAATGGTGAAAGCAAAAAAATGCAGGTGATGAGGTAGGTACACATGATGCTGCAGGACATTCAGTTGACAATTGTTAGGTAAAAATTGGTGCAGTCCAACTGGTGTGGGACTACACAAGACATATCTCTTGCTATTAGGTAACCCACCTTTTAATATATGCCTGTACTACACCAGTTTATAGTGTAACTGAGCAGCCAGGCTTATCTTAAGAGGGGTAATGTGAGCTATAGAGCTGTACAATGAAATCAGTAAATACAGGTATTCAAGTAAACACTTAGTTATATAATAAATTCAATGAAAAAACGTCAAAGGGACGTTATTGTTATGTTGGACTAATAACCTTTGAAATTCACTGAAAAAACTTTGTTAAAGGGATGTTATGGTTTCAAGTAAAATCGAAAAAACCCCAGAAATTCACCAGTTATGGTAAGCTAAACAACCATAACTCGCGCCACCCACGTGCACTGCTAAGACTAACACCCAGGACATCAAAGATGACATCACAAATGTCATTGATGACATACTAGATGGATTTTCACCAAATTTACAAAAGCACGCTTTCGGGACCAAGCTGCTGCTCCTGCCGCAAATTTGGTGAAAATCCGTCCAGCGGTTTGGACTGTAGGCATGAGTAAAGTTTTTTTTTTCTGCCATTCAGTCTATGGGAAAAAAATTAATTTTGGGACCCCCTCTACAACCTTTCCCCCCTGGACCAAACCTCACCTAACCTTGCAAAAAAAATTCAGAGTGGGCCATATACTTTTTTTTGCAAAGGTTGGTGTGGATTCATCCAGGGGGAGCAAAGTTATAAGCCGCCCAAAAAGTGCTCTTCTTATGGGATTAGCAATTTAACCATAACTACACGGCCACTACCGTGTAATATGTATTTATTTATACACAAAGATATTTAAAGCTTTCTTTAAAAAGCAACACTAATAGTAACATGAAAGTCAAGGTTGTTGAGCAAATGCACTGCGCACACAAACAAAATAAAGGTCAAATTGATGATTTAATCTGAAGGTGATGCAGCCTGACACGTGTTTCGAGTGACAAGCTCTTCTACTGAGGCTGCATGTTAATTGTACAATTAAATCAAAGTGTACAATTATTATATACATAAACGGTATGACAGACCAGAGCACAAGACAAGGCATATAAATGGTCAGAACCAGACCGTCAGAAATGATCATTCAGTTCATAGGTTGTCAATGAGTAAATGCAAATCAAAACATATGACTATTGAATTAAATTATAGGACCAAAACGTTATACAACCCATACAGTATAAGTTTGTCCAATTCGGGCATTGCCAGAAAATAAAAGAAAAAGAGAAATAAAAGAAAGAGCTACATTAGCATTGTGAGGAAATGTTGGCCATGCATTTAGTCATAATTGAAAGAAGCGTCATAGAAAAGTACCTGGAAACCGGAATTTGCTTATTGATCACTGTAGGGGAAGCAATTGAAGTGAAAGGAGAAGGAACAATTTAGGCAAGGGACGTAAGGAGATTGGTTTGCAATGGAGTAACATTATGGCAATAAAGGGTACCAGTTTGGCAGCGGCGCCTATCATGTAGTTAAATAATAGCGAAACAGGTTGTATGAGTGCACTTACCCACAATTTGATGTAAGATTATAGTAAATACACTGTGGGCTCACTATAAAGGATAGGGGTGCAATAGCACTTTGTTCAATTATGTAAGAAAAATCAAAGCGGTCGGTACTGTACATTTTTGAGTTGTATCAAAATAAAAGCAACATACCTTATGAAAATGCAGTTGCAAGGCAGGCAATAGATTAAGTCGTGAATACGAACTTGCTGCAATGTTGGTTGAGAGTGAAAGGCGAGCAGCGGTCAGCCAAACCCGGCAGGATGGAAGAGAAACACGGCACACTAATTAGCAGAGATTAAGGACCGTGTAGACGGTCTACTGTGTGCGCGCGGACCCTGAGGATCTCTAGGGGTCCACGCGCAAGTGTGAGACTTAACAGCGTCTCTGCTGCATGAATGAGAACAGGAGCCGAAGGAGCACGGCTTTTGTCAGGCAGTATAACAACGCGACTGCGCAGAGGCAAAACCTCATACGGCCGACGAGGCTCTCGGATACGCCATTGTGTGTGTGTATGAAGATCATTGGAATTAATGGGGACAAGAAGTCCCAATATCAATAGTGCCCACTATAGTGGAGATGGAGACCAGGGAGTGACGATAATAGAATAGTAAGAGAACCAAGTTAATTAATGGGCTCGAAACCAATTTTGGGATTAATTGGGATGATGATAGAGTTTATATATTGATGTCAGTATGGAATCAGTTTAAGTGCACCCAAGACTAGCTAGGGATAAATGGGATATTGGTGGTATTTTTGTGTTGATAGAAACCATTATGAAAGCGGTTGAAAACCATTCTCGTAACGTGACATGTGGAGACAATTTGCCCCGAAATAGATGACATAGAAAAGCGTGAGATGTCATCTTAAAAGGCCAATAGAATATGATCTAAATATTCATTATCTGCCAATTGGCTGAAGGATTAAATGCTGCTCTGGGTGAAGGAAGGTGATATATAATACTGTGTGGCAATTGTATGTGCCGGATCAAAGCCGATGTGCGGGAAACTAAATAAAGAAAAAGTCAGGTTGAGCTAAGCGGGTGGCCAACATTGATACATGGAGCATTTGCCAACATTAGGTGGAGAGACAAAAGATAAGGTACATAGAGCAATTGGAGCCAAATTTAAGAAAAGCATATAGTGCTTATTCACAAAAATACAGAATTCATGGTCCGTATTGAGGCAGTGTGCAACAGTTCGATATTGGCAGATAAGGCGGGCTTCCATTTGCCACAGTTTGAGGACTAGATTGCACTTTCGGAAGCGCCGTCACCGGTCGCCTTCCTCGTCCGAGGACTCCACCCGTCGGCGGGTTGCTTGTCCAAACAAGCATTCCTCTCCTGCAGAATGGGATTCATTTCGTAAGGAGGTGTTGGCAATTTTTCAGTAGCAGGGCTCCGTTCCGTCTGCACCGTCGAAAGACGCCGGCAGGGAACGTGCTAGAGCCACCGTTCGCACGCCTTCGGGCTCGAGCGGTCGGCGCGATCACTGGGAACCTTCGAGGTCCCGCTCGGACAAGGTGGATCGCTCTAGTCATGCCCGGTCCTCGAGACCGTCGGAGCCTGTGAGGTCCCCCAGGAAGTAATCGGCGCCAAGGCTGTCTAAGGACACGCTCAGAGCTCCGCCCTCGAGGCCTGTGTCGAAGCCATCAGCGCCACGCTCGACGACGATGCCCATTCTGTCGACGCCTTTCGAGGAGGCTTTATCGGAGGTGCCCTGTAGATCGGTGTCCAAACGTGCCTTTTTCTGTGCCCACATCCAGGGATTTATTCCAGCCTCTTCATTATATATATGAGTTGGAGGAAGGATCTGATGAAGGTCTGGTTCCTGAGTTGGTTCCTGATGACCTATTATCTGGTCATAGCCAGTTGGAAGACCTGCGTCAGTCTTTGCACGATGCTAGTGGTCTGGACGCCTGCACGGAGGTTGTTTGGCAGGCCTGAGCCGGGTACGCATGCTGAATCCTCGTACCGGCGCCTCATGTCGAGGGTGACGGAGTACTTGGGGTGGTCTGTGCCACCAGTGGATTTTCTGCAGGATGACCTGACAGATATCTTGGACCACAGTCCACCAACTAACCCGGTACTGCCATTCCATATGGCCTTGCAAAGAAGGGTGGCAGCGGCTTGGACTGCTCCGGAAAGACTCCCAGCTGTGGGCAAGTCTTTGCCGAAAAAATACCGTCCAACCAGTAGCGACCCCAGCTACTTGACTACGCACCGCACTCCGGAGAGTTTGGTGGTGCAGGCGGCTACGGCCCCGGCAAAACGGGCGTTGTACCCTACCATCCCTCCTAATAAGGAAGACAAGCGTTTTGATGGCTGAGCGAAGAAAGTGTTTTCTTCAGGGGGTATGGCTTTACAGGCAGTCAACGCCGTGTGTGCCTTAGCACGTTTCACTCATACTCTGTGGAATTGCCTCTTTGGCAGATGAACATATTCCTGAAGTGGAGGAACGGGATGGCTTTCTTGCTCTTGTTCAGGCTGGCAAGGATGCCATGTGTGAACCCGTTCAGTCGGGTCTGGACATGGCAGTTTGTGTCAGCTGGTCCATGGCGGCGAGCACTGTAATGCGCAGATTTGCGTGGTTGCGGAAGTTGCGGTTTGCTCTTGATGTGCAAGCCCGGCTTCTCAACATGCCCTTTGATGGGGAACACCTTTTTGGCAGCAAGGCTGATGAGAGCCTTGAGAGGTTGCAGACCTCCAAAGATGCAGCGAAGTCGTTCAGCGCTGCAGGTCGCCATCCTCTGCCTTTTCGTCCTAGGGGACAGCAATGGAGGGGAGGTTCCATTCGATACTACTCTTCCTTTGGTAGATCGAGAGGGGCTGCGAGTCAAAGGGGCCACCGTAGGAGTGCTAGAGGTGGAAAACAAGGTACTGTAGGTGCCAAGGCCGCCCGGGCAGTTGCCTCTTTACACTCAGGCACTGCCGCAGCCGCTTCAGCTCAGTCATGAGGCCATGTCCCATGGTTCGCCGGTTGGGGGAAGGCTGGCGTAGCATCTTGTAGAATGGCGTGCCATTACTTCAGATGTGTGGGTTCTGGAGATCATAGCCCATGGCTACTGTCTTCCTTTCCCGCAGAGGCCTCACGACAATCCACCAGGGAATGTCTCTTTGAAGAGTCTGGATCCACTCCTTGCGCAGGAAATCAAATCCCTGCTGGAGAAAGGCGCCATAGATCTGGTGCCTGTAGCGGAGGGGAACAAGGGACGGTATTCCCCTTATTTTTTGATTCCAAAGAAAGACTGAGGATTGAGACCCATCATGGACTTGCGCGGTTTGAACAAGCTCCTCAGGAAGGACAAGTTCAAGATGGTTACTCTCTCTCAAGTCCTCCAGACCCTTCAACTTCAGGACTGGTTGGTGAGTCTCGACCTCAAGGACGCTTTTTTTCATGAGCCGATTCAGCCCAAGCACAAGAAGTACCTGAGGTTCGCGTTTGGCGACTTGCATTTTCATTTTCGGGTCCTGCCGTTCGATTGACCTCTGCCCCGAGGGTCTTCACCCAGCTCATGGCGGTGGTGGCAGCGTATCTCAGGAAAGGGGGGATTCACGTCTACCCCTACCTGGACGATTGGCTGATCAGGGCACGCTCTCCCGAGCAAGTCTTGATCATCTGTCAGTCACCTGCCACTCCCTTCACAGGCTGGGCTTCTTCCTCAACTTGAAGTCCCACTTGACGCCAACACAGCGGCTCCAGTACATCGGCTCATCACATTCTGCAGATGGTGCAAAAGTTTCAACAGGCCCAGAGTCTCCCGGCGTTCCAGTTCTTGAGGTTGCTTGGCCTCATGGCATCCTGCATTCTTCTGGTGCCAGAGGCACGGCTGCGGATGAGATCGCTGCAGTGGGCTCTCAAGATGCAGTGGTCACAGTCCTCCGGCAGGATGTCGAATCCCGTTCAGGGGCCGCCCAGGACCTTCTGGTGGGTCGCTAAAGGCAATCTGATGAAGGGGGCTCTGTTTTGGCTACCCTGGCCGGAGGTGACGATCGTGACGGAAGCATCCCTCACGGGATGGGGAGCTCATGCCAACGAGTTGACAGTCAGCGGTCGTTGGTCTCTGTCGGAGTCCAGACTCCATATCAATCTGTTGGAGCTGCGGGCCGTCAGGCTTGCCCTGAAGGCTTTTCTGCCAACTGTGAGAGGGAATAATGTCCTGATTCTGACGGACAACACAGTGGCCATGCACTACCTCAACAAAAAGGGGGGGTAGGGTCACTTCCTCTGTGCAGAGAGGCGATGCAGCTCTGGTTCTGGGCCATCAAGCAGGAAATTTTGATCTCGGCGGTTCATCTGGCCGGAGACGAAAACGAGGCAGCGGACGTTCTGAGCAGGCAGAGCACGATCTCTCACGAGTGGGAGCTGGCTCAGGAGATTCTCCTGGAGATCTTCACCCTTTGGTGGACCCCACAAGTGGATCTCTTCACCACAAGTGTCAACCGGAAGTGCGAAAGGTTCTGCTCGCGGGAATTTCCTCCAAGAGGAGCCTTAGGGGACGTGTTCGTGGTGGAGTGGTCCTTCCCACTGCCGTACGAGTTTCCTCCAGTCCCCGTCATTCCGCAAGTGCTGGAGAGGTTAAGGAGGTTCGGTTCCCGGATGATCCTCATTGCTCCGGCATGGCCCAGAGAACGTGGTACCCGGACCTTCTCGACTTGTCTGACTTGTCCATCTGCCCTCCACGCCGTCTTCCCTACTGAGACGATCTGCTCTCACGGGAAGGGGGTCAGGTTCTCCATCCAGAGATCAGATCCCTCAACCTTCACGCTTGGCTTCTGAAAGGTTGAGGTATAAGGATTGGGACCTCCCTGAAGACGTGATGGAGGTGTTGCTTTCGGCCAGACGGCCAGCGACAAAGTCCCTGCACCGTTCCTGTGGTTGTGTCTTTTTTGCTTTCCTTAGCCCGCAAGTGGGTACCATTAAAGGTTACCTGGTGGCGCTGTCCATATTTAAACACTTGTCTGAGGAGTGTTCTTATTTTAAAATTCCTTTGATTTCTCAGTTTCTGAAAGGGCTCACTAATGTGTTCCCACCGTCACCTTTCCAGGTGCCCGGTTCGGATTTGAACGTGGTCTCCTTGTCTGTTGGAACTCATCTTTGTTTCCAATTTCTTACAGATTTATTCTCTTTGAGAACCTTTCTTTTCTTTTCAAAAAACCGCATTATGTGAAAAGTTTACGTCGGCAGACCTGTATAAATGTATTTACATCGGAAGACCTGTATAAATGTATTTACATCTTGCCTAATCAACTGGCAGACCTTTATAAATGCATTCACATTTTGTTTAAATCAACTTAACTTTATATGAAAACATTCTTTTTTGCTTTATTTGTTAATTTTATGTCTTTGTTTAAAGGAATGAATTTTATGTACTTGTTTAATACACTCACCTTTTGTGAAATAAATGAGTAAAACTCATGAAGAAAAGATGTTTTCAGTGTGACATTATGTTGCTCTATGCTTCTCATGGTTACCTTGGGTTGTTCTAAGTTAGAATAATCAGGATATCCTGTTCTGGATACCACGTGAATAGTAATCATAACTTTCCAAATTTAGTTTTTACGGCTCTTGAAACTCTGTTATGTGAACATATTTAAACGCTCGTCTGAGGGGTGTTCTTATTTTAAGATTCCTTTAATTTCTCAGTTTCTGAAAAGGCTCACTAATGTGTTTCCACCGTCACCTTTCCAGGTGCCCGGTTGGGATTTGAACCTGTTTCTAAAATTCTTAATGGGTGCTCCATTTGAGCCTTTACATTCTTGTCCTTTAAGACTGTTAACCCTTAAAACTATTTTTAGTTGCGGTTACTTCCGCTCGCAGTGTGAGTGAGTTGCAGGCACTTTCTGTTAAGCCACCCTTCACAGTGTTTCATAAGGACAGGGTTGTCCTTAAGGTCCGTCCTTCCTTTCTTCCGAAAGTTGTGTCGGAATTTCATTTAAGCCAGAAGGTCATTCTTCCGGCGTTCTATCCTCCTCATCCTAGTAAGGTAGAGGAGAGGCTCCATAGGTTGGATACTAGGAGAGCTTTAAGTTTCTACATTTCACGCATGTACCGGGTCAGAGTGGACAATCAGCTCTTCATAGATTACGTGGGAAGGCATTTGGGACAAGCTGTTACTAAGCAGACTTTGTCTAGATGGATTATCTTGGCAATTTCTGAATGTTACCGCTTGGCAGGTAAGGACCCTCCGGTAGGCTTACAGGCCCATTCTACTAGGGGTGTGGCTGCCTCTACTGCTCTGCAGAGGGATGTTCCCATTCGTAACATTTGTGAAGCAGCCACATGGGTTTCGGTCCATACTTTTGTAAGACGCTACTCTAGATTTTATCCATGTGCAGGATCTGGCCTTTGGCAAGGCGGTCCTTTATTCTGCATTGTAAATGGACATTCTAAATTTCTAAATACTTTTCCCCTCCTACATACGTTGCTACTGCTTTGGGAATCTGTCATAGATATGGAATACGTCGGAGGAACCAATCCCCTCGACGAACAAGTTACTTTCTTACCTGGTAACATTCTTTCGATGGGATGTTCCGACGACGTATTCCATATCGTACTGTCCCGGCCTGCCCAGCTACAAAATTTCTTATGCGATTGCAGTTTCGGCAAGGCTTTCTGTGGTCATACTGGCAGAAGATTGGTGCCACACGTTCTGGGAATAAACTACAACTGGGGCTATGGGCGTTGTGCGTCCTACTTATAACCTCTGGTGACGTCGGTTCGACGGAGGCCCTCGAGGACAGCGTATCGACGTCGTCGACGCAGGAGGCAGACGCCGAAAATCTTCCGAAGCAGCACAGCTGTGGTGATTACCTGTCATAGATATGGAATACGTCGTCGGAACATCCCATCGAAAGAACGTTGCCAGGTAAGAAAGTAACTTGTTCTTTTGTATGACCTTTGCAGTATTGAGTTATATGGACGGAATGGTTATGGTTAGATCAGAACATACTGGTATTCTACAAAAGCAGTTATAATCTCCCAAAGGGATGCAGGCAGTCTTTTATCCCAGCAATAATAGTGTTCAACAAATAAAACCTGTAAGGGAACAAGCACTACCAAAGCCAATGGGTTCAGAAGGGGGCCTTTAGGGAGCCGGGACAGCCAATGCCAATGCTCTTCTTAGAAAACCTCTTTAAATACTTAGTAGTTCAAATAGAAAATCACAGCAACTCTAGAGGAGTCACCTTGAAGCACAAGCTGAAAGGTCTATGCAAATGAGTTGAGGTCGACTCCAAATAGGGTACAATGGCACTTCCCAAGGTAGGAAGCACCACAAATGGTGAAAGGTTGTTGTACCCCAAGCCCCAAAGTACCTGTGAACTGAAGAATGTGTTCCAGCTGGATTCCTTGTAGTTGCAGTGCAGCAGACCCTTGTTCCTGGTCCTTGGTCGTGGTGACGAAAGGGAGGACGTCTGGCGGGTTTCTGCGGTAGCACTCGAGAGAGAGAGAGAGAGAGACTGCAGCAATGGATTCTCCTTGATTCAGCGGCTTTGTGGTTTTGGCATATTTTTCTCGGCACCAAAGAACGAACAGCTCCGGCTAGCAGTCGCTTCATCCCTCGGTCCTGGACTCTGGATGAAGATATCCTGCTTCTGTAGGGTCCTCTGGATGCCCACAAAGTGTTGACCGGTTTCGCACTTCGGAACACAATGCACTCGAAGATGGTCAGGTGTCCCAGTGTATTGGGATTCTGCAGCTTTGGAAAGTCACAGCCAGTCATGGGTTGCGGCAAAGTAGAGTTTGTCTTGAGACTGGTTGGTCCCACCAGCCTAAGTGCGGAAGTTGTCCCATACAGGTGTTCCCATTCAAAACCAATACGTGGTCAGCACTGCTTCACCAGACACTTCGTGGTCTAGGAGGATGCTGCTGAGGTCTCTTCATGTCGTCTTCGCATTTTGTCCTTCAGTGGTCGAATCTGCCTCTAGTCCCAAAAACCTCACCTTAAGTTCCCATTCATTCACAGCCAAAGGGTCGCAATCACCCAGCAGGGTGGCTGTCCTCCGGGACAGCCAATCAGAACTGGTTTCACTCAGGCACACATAGACAAAAGACAGGGAGGTTCCGGGACCCTCACTCAATTCCTGCCTTTCCAGACATACTGGAGCCTGAGCGGGCTTCAAGGCTGTAGCCTGCCAAAGGCAAAACACACAAAGGAGTCGAACCTGATTCAAAGCGAGTAAAAGCCCAAAAGAAAATGACAAGAAATGGCAAAAAAACTCTGGGGCCATTTTGGTTAAATGGTCACCCTTGGGTGCTGTACTTCAGCTGAGGATTCAACCTGCAGATACATGGCACAAGGTAGTAAAAATGGAACCACTGCCACCAGCCAATCAAATGAGTTAGTGTGACAGAAATGTACATGAAGAGTGGGATAAAGGAGTTGCTATGTAACCCCCCAGCACTCCACATAGGGTGGTGTGTGCTGGACCCACAAAGGACAAGGCAAGAAAGACACAGGTCATCCTACTATTTTTGGGAACAGTAGTTCACCCAAGAAAATTTAGTTAAACATTAAGAGAAGTCCAAGGGACTTCTCAGTGGCACTGGACAAAACGTGCTGTGTCTCACAATGCAAAAAGCGGATTCCTATGGAGTTTACCAGACTCCATTAAACAGTAAGAAAAATGTCCCACTCACTTAAGAGTTAAAATTAAAAAGCCCCGAGTCCAGCAAGAGAGCTGGGGGGTCTCTAAGGTTAAAGGGAATTGGCACAGAAATGAACATTCTCCCCAACACTAATATGAAATTGGAGTTCTGTTTGGAGCAAGTTAAGTGATGGAGGGATTGGCGTCTGAATAAGATTACTATAATCCATAATGGGAAGAAAAGGAGCAATGGCATATGCAGATGCAAAATGCCAAGCTGAAAGAACAGCGTGGGCACTAGAAGGTAACTGGTAGAGTACAGAATCCAATAGAAAGTGAAAGAAGAAAGTGGGCCAGGTGGATTGTAAATTATCAAAAAAGGGAAAGCAGAAAGCTGTTATAGTCGTGAGGGTCAGCGAAAACTCGAGACATAATGGGCCAAATGCAGAGGTTGGAGTAAGGCCCATATGGTCAAACAAGGAGATTGTTTAACATAACAGGGATGGGTCTCAGTAAACCAGTACAGAGGTTCAATGAAAAAACAAGTCACTGAGGGATATGTTCAAACCCTGTTCAAAGGTGGGTTCAATAGCCCAGAGTTCACGTTCACTAGTCTACAACTGTTCGTGGTTAGGGCTGCAACATCCAGACAGGTTCACATAAAGGCCCCTCACAGTTCCTGAGTGGTTAGTCAATCATAGTTTCTTGGTGGCTCCGTTTTTCCAGTCCCTGCTTTCTTGGTGTGATGGTTGATTTCTTTACGATGTGTCCTAGGTGGATTTTCAGGTTGCAGCCGTTATTTTCCCCACACCAATCAAAGGACAGTATACCAGTTCTACAGTCTACCACAGGCTCTGGCCTCTTGGATGCCCTCCATAAAATAGTGCTAAGAATGGGGTATACATCGTTTAGTAGTAGAGGAGTCAATGTTGCATGGACCATAGTTTGGCCCTGTTGCAGCTCAGGGCATGTGTACACAACTTGGAGGAAACACTGCACATCATGTACTGGAAATGAAAGCGATAGCCTTTGCATCAAAGGCCTTTCAAGTTGAAATTAACAAATGTCCGCTCCCCATAACAGACATTAGTATGTTTTACATCCCAAAATAGTGATGGTCACACAATATGGCTTTCGTAGTATGTGTTGAGTATTTGGTGCTGGAGCCCAAACAGTTCTCAGGTGTTCACAAAGACTTAGCACAGCACTAAATCAATTGAAGAGACCCAATAAAGGACAGTCGGTTCCCAAACTACAGGCGTTTTCAGGAAACTGGGTGGGCCAGCAATGGATCTTTAGCAACAAGTAAAAACGCAAGCAATACCACTGATAGTACAAGTATTCAAATAGATAATTGATGACAAAGAGCCATATTGGTCTGACAGAGGCCAGATTTACATGGCCAGTATTCTCAGTTGATGCAGCTATCCGTAGCTCTGCCCAAGAAAGAGGTTAATCCAAACGCATGAATGAGGTCAGTAACACACAGGGCAGCACAGCTACATCACCCTTAAGGAGTGCCAAGGTCAGTGTGCTGCTAAAGACATGGCATCATATCTGTTTTATCTAACTGCATTAATGTACAATTCCCGGAGCTTAGATAATGTTTCAAGTAGTCCTTCCACGTGGAAGAAATGGTCATTTGTGGAAGCATTGCAATAAACCATACTTCTCAAAACAGCCCTATCATGAGATCTAAATGTAGTATTGTTCAGACTTGCGAGGCAAACTCCCCACTCGGCCCGCTCACTCACTGAGTCAATATGTAGAAGTGTCAACTAGGATCCAATCTGTCAAGGCAGCATTTCTAATCTGAACTGCATTTTTTTCACAGAAGGGACATGTTTTCTTGATCCACAAAGAAATACTGTTCCCTGGTACTGATCCAAAGTTTAAAACTTGGGTAGTTCTATCGTTCCAGACAATATTCCTTTTTAGAATGCTAAACAATCCAATGTTAAGAGAAGTGCACACGCCATATATTATAAATTCCAACTAGCAAAGACCTTCATGTAAGGCATAGCTCACATCCCATAAGACCTGAAGGAGCAGCAAGAATGTGTTTAACTAATATTTCTTTGCAAGATCTACGTCAAGCAATGGAGTCAATGTAGTGGAGTCCATACTTTTTCAAAGATTTATTGTTAGGGTATTTATTGAGCACAGGCCTTGTTTCCAGAAGCAATGGAGTGCGTAACTAGTCATGGTGGCGGGAGGGTAGTCAGTGAGGGAAGCCGCACAAAAGAAGGGATTAGGAATACAAAGGAATCTAATGGCAGTGTAGGGGAAGGGCTATTTGGCAGCAAGAAGTCAACATGTAAATAGGGGGAGGAACCAAGGGCAGCAGATTGCCCAGTCTCAGGATAGGTGGCAAGTGTGTGGAACTAGGTGTGGGGGGCGGGGAGGGCCATTCCTTGAAGATGAGGGTCTTGAAATCCTTCCCGAAATATAGAAGCTTGGGGGTGGATTGGTGTTTGCTGGAGGAGGTTCCAGAGTCTGGGGCATAGGCAGAAGCGGCCTGTCTTCTGGTTTGCACCTTGCTGCACCGGTTGAGTTCAATTCTTAATATGTTCTTGCCTCTGGTGAATAGTAGGACTCCGAAGATGTAGAGCTCATCAGCGAGGCTTCTAGAGGGCAACAGCCTTGTAGATGTCAGATTTGAAGGTGGCAAGTGCAATACGATGAGGGTTAGCATGATGTCAAATTTGCAGAATCCTTTGTCATGCTGCACCATTGCATTGACATGAAAACTAGAAGTATCACATAGAAGGGGGGTGATCAGTGTTTAAAAATGTGTTTAATGCTGGTCTAAAAGTCCATCTTTAAATACTTTTAAAGTCTGTTTATTCGTGTTTATCCATTTCTCCACCAAGATTGTTGCAGTCAACAGTGTTTACAATAAAGTTGCATTTATTGCTGCATTTAAAATATGCATGTTTGATTTCACAGTATATTACGTTTTATTTGCACTAGATATATTAGACAGTATTTAAGTAGACAAAGGACATGAGTGAGAGGGATGCCTTTGAGAGAGACAAATAGGATGCTTCGAAGTGGAGGAAGGCAGGCAGCATGTGAACTAAGAAACTTTAAATAACAAAAGTCTGTCTGACTTCAAGGAAACCAGAAATCTCCGTAAATCAGTTTTTACTACTTTCCAACTCTATGGTACTAATTAGATCGAACTTTGAAAGGTCGACGACCGAGTTCGCAGTAACAGATTTGTGGAGGTTGCACACAGCACTCCATACTTTATAAGTATTGCCAGCTTTTTATTACCAAACATCACCCCTGTAGTTTCACACTGATATATGCAGAAACAGGGTCCTTAAGTTATTTTTCTTTTTAACCAGTTTCTCTGAACTCGTGTTATTTTGCCTATTTATATACTTTTTTTGACCATTTTTGCATTTCTACAAATACCAGAATACTTCGCTTGTGATGTATAAAAGGTTGATTGGCATAATTACCTCACTTATGACAATGGGCAACTTAAAACCTACTGTAATTTGGAGTTTTTATGAGGTGTAACAACGAAAAGCTGTCCTTTCACGTTGACTGAAGAGACTTGTATTATGCACGATCTTAGTGTACCGCTCCACAAAAACTGTTAATTTGTGTGTCAAACAAGAAGAATATCATTTACTTTGTGCTCCTTTCTCATTTTTGTCTTGAAGGCGCTGATTGTGCAGTTAACCAGTTGTTGTGTTGTGTTTAAGCTTTGCAATGTGAATGTGCCCATTCCAGTGACCAAACTATATCAATACTCGTCACATATCCTTTTTCTTTCAAAAACATTTTATTAGCACAGAATAACAAATCACAAAGTCAAATGTTAAAACACCAGCACCTTTGTCCTATCACAAAGGCTCAAAACCACCACCACCCCTTATCACAGCTATGTGCTAAGCCTTTTTAGTTTTGAGACCCCTTCAGCCTGCCTCACTGTACTGTTCACCACTCTCCCTTCCCTCCCACAGCTTTAGAGAGTAGAGAGGGTCTTATGAGGTGAGCAGAATGGGCACAGAAAACAAAAGGACAGCAGAAAAATTACCTTCTATTTCTAATCAGATCCCGACCGATGCTAAAGGCCAATTTGGAATGCCATGGATTAGTGCACAGCTTGCCTTACAAAGAAACAGGTGACCTACGTTGGGAACTGAATGTCTGACTATACCAAAGCAACAGTGAATTCCCCAAATACAACCCCAACGTACACAACTCACTAAGAACTTCACCATCATTAAATCTTCACGGCACATCACCTTTCCTGTCTTTCAAGAATTGTGCTGCAGCCCTCAAATTTTTGCTGACTGCAAAAATGACTCTTGGAATCCCAGTCAAATGCGGTCTTTCTGGATTTGTCATATCCTGTCATTTGCCTTGGGATTGAGTACCCACATCTGGGAATAAAATTAGTCTTTAATTATACCATGCCTGTTTTCTTTTTTTCTTTTTTCTTTTCTTTTTCTTTTTTAACAACAGCATAGAGCATTAAAGTTCTCCACAACAGTCCCTCCTCGGCAAGCATATTTGGTGCTCTTGGTAGGAAGTCGATATGCATTACACAGCTCTACTCCATTCAAGCTCCCCAACTCAATCTCTTTAATGAAACCACCCTTGGAGTAAATCACTGAATCGTTCTCCACATGGAACCCTCAAAATAGGCCAATACTCTTAACGTCCTGTCCCCTTTCTTCCATACTGTATGGGCGTCCCTCGCGAGGGACGGGAGATGGAACCTTTTTCACCAGAAAAAATCTTCTTTGCCTTTAAATTTAGAGGGGCGCGGCCCTGGGAGCATGCACTCGCCTGACTCTGCCCACCGGCGCCACTCCTTAATCCCCTTTCCTCGTCAGCGGGAACGGGCCGAATTCACCAGCGCTCCTGGGTTTGGCTTCGGCCATGTAAATCCATGCACGGATACTTCTGTCTTTTTATCGTTCAGGTACTTGGTCCTCAGGCGTCACGCTCCTCACTGGTGCATGTCTGCTTCTACAGGGTTCAGCAGGTGTCCATCCTGCGACGGGATCTTGCCAACTAAAGACTCCCACGCCCTCTGGCTACGTTGCCTTGGCCCAAACCACGACTGGCAAGCTTGTACCGCTTGCGACACGCTCTCCTTGAGGTTTCTGAAGAACAGACTAGCGAGGTGGAGGGAGCTCTTCCAGAGGACCTAAAGGACTTTGTCGATCATCGATCCAAGCCCAAGGTAGTGCTGCTCTTTTCCAGCACACCCCGCAAGGGAGACTCCTTCCCAAGGACTCGCCCGCACGTGAGGGACTGCTCCGGTCCTCATACCAGCACAAGTACCGAGGCTAAGTCTGCTGCCGGCCGGTAGGCTGAGGGGTCAGTGGATCCTCCCGCTGACAGTGCGGATGGACCGGAAGGTTCTTTTGCCGGGTTTTCACCCGAGGGGCAACACCCTAGTACAGGCATCATGTCTGACAGGTGCCTTCAAGCAGCACTACCGGCTGCTCTGCCGAGGGCAACACGCCTTCCAGGTCACGGCCTGAGGTTCGGGATGGGCCTTTTGTTCCAACACCAAGCGTCTTGGACGGGGCTGGTTCCAGCAAGCCAGGCACCACGACTTCGGCACATGGCACGCAGCTCGACAAAATGGCTGCCGCGCCAGACAAGATGGCTGCTCATCCGATGCCCCCTCTTGCGGAGCGGGTGGAGGATAGAGTCCCAAGGTGAGACTGGTGTCAGCCAGGTGCATGGCCTACAGTTTATCCATCAGCAGGGCAGGTTTCCCCTGCACCCCAGGCAGGGTGTGCCTCTGCCCCAGCTGCCCTTGGCCACGCTGTCAATATCACCTGCCACCCCTTCAGCCTCTGAAGACAGGTTCTTCGAAAGGTTCCCAGGGCTGATGCAAACTCCCCAGATGTGGGCCATCCTCTGGTATGCCATCAGGGACATGCTCCCTCAGGTCCCCCCACCGGCACCCATAGTCATTCCTCCGATGGCTACGGGGCCACAGGCCCCAGCGCAGACGTTGCTGCCCCAGCCGGCTCCTCAGATCCTGGCTTCCCTGCCTCCCACAGTACAGGTGGTTCCCCACCAGCCTCTGCAGCAGCCACCGGCTCCGCTCTCCAGTCCGCAGCCCACGGTGCCCAGCACTCTTCCACCGGCTCCAGACCTCCCCGAGCCGGGCAGACATGGACGATGGGGAGGACCCCGACACGCCATCATCTTCAGCCAGGATGTTTCACGAACGCCTTGCAGGTTTGGCAGAGTATCTGGGCCTTCCTCAGCCCGAGGTAGAGCAGCTCGGGGAGTGGGGGGGTCTTAGCAGAAGTCCACACCCGAAGACCCTTACCAAAACGGGGATCCCGATGCAGAAAGACTTAGTTGCCCTGGCCAAGAAGGGGGTGGCTCAAGCCCCACTCGGCACAGCCTGTCAATCGGCATCTCGACGCCAAGTACAGGTAGATGGAGGGAGGACACACTCTTGCTTTCAGCATATCCTCAACCGCTCTTCTGATAGCTGCAGCGTCCCACTATTCCAAGCCTCAGTCGTCCTCGGCCACCAGGTCTTCGACGCTGCTAGGCAAGGAAGAGAAGACCTTGGAGGCTTACATGAAGAAGTGCCTTCTTGCACCTGCGGTAGGCCAACGCAGATGCCATGTTGGTAGATGCTAACCAAAGGCTCTGGCGGGAAATTGTGGATTTCCTCCCAGAACATCCTGCACAGAGCCAAGCTTGCTTCAAGGTGGGACTACGAGAATCAAGGCTGGTAGCGCAGGACATTATGGAGTCCACCGTGGCCCACTTCGATACGTCTGCCAGGGCCATCTGCATTTCCACGGACATGAGAAAGGTGGCCTGTCTCCGGGCTACTAAGTTTAAAGCCGATGTCCAGGAATGCACATTGGACCTCCCCTTCGAAGGGCAGTGACCTCTTCCACTCCACCATGAATGAGGAATTAGATAAAAAGAACAGCTCGCAAACCGCAAAGTTTTTATCTATTCTTGCGGAGGCCACCCGCGAGGTCTACACCCAGTCGCAGCAACGCTCCGACAAGGGCCGGGCGTTTGCCGGGTTCTGAGGCTTCCAAGAACAGAGATCCAGACAACTGGACTGTTCTCCGAGTCAGCATCGGCGGAAACAACAAAAGGGTGGGCAAGGGATTTTCCAATCCCCCCTCCTCCGCAACAGCCTCAGAGGAAAAAAGGCATGACACACTTTTTCGGGTCCACGTGTCACCGGTGGGGGGCAGGCTTGCCTTTCACGTGCAATTTTGGCACTAGAATTTTTCAGAACCCTGGATACACTCTGTAGTCTCCACGGGGTACCACCTACCGGTACCGCTCATCCCCTACAGATGGGGACAGCAACTCTGCTGGCGGAGATCCGGTCGCTCGTCAAGAGCCAGGCTGTGGGAGAAGTCCCAACCTTCCAGTGAGGCTTGGGCTTTTATTCCAGGATTTTCGCCATACAGAAGAACCAGGCTGGCCTGAGAGTTGTTGGACCTTTCCACCCTCAATCTCACTCCCTCTGCAAAAATTCAAGATGATTTCACCAGCTCTTACTGCGCACTGGATCTGGATAGGGGAGACTGGATTTGCTCCCTGGATCTGAAGGGCGCTTAACTACACGTTCCGATTTGACAGCCGCATCATTCCGTACTGCGCTTCAGAATCATGGGCTTCCATTTCCAATACAAGGTGCTACCCTTCGATCTCAACTCGGCTCCCAGGGTGTTTACCAGGTTGATGAATGCAGTGGCCATACCTGGACGAATGGCTCGTCTGGGCCACCTCTCCGGAAGCAGTTCAGCATACTGCCTGCGCACTGATGAACACACTCCACGACCTGGAGTTCACTATCAATCTCAAGAAGTCTCAGCTGCAGCCCACGCAGAGCCTGACCTTCTGGGGCCTCATCTGGGGCACAAGCTCTGTGAGAGTCTTTCCCTCGGAGGACAAGATTGTGGCCATCAAGAGAGCTACATGGAATAAAGAGAATGGCTTCCAAGAGGAGCCAGTCAACATTCCGCCCTTTCTCCTCTGACCTCCACTGGTGGTCCACGGACTTCAACCTGAGGCATGGCAAGCCCTTCCAGCAGCAGGCCCCTCAGGTCACCGTTACTACGTAACTTGAAGGCCATAGTGTTGGCTCTCAAGGCCTTTCTCCCTCTTATAGAGGGCAAGACCGTTCTTATCCAGACAGAACGACATGTACCTCATGGCTGTCCACCTCCTGGGTGAATCCAACCTGGAAGCGTACAGGCTCAGCAGACTGGGTTCAGGCAAAATGCGTGTGGAAATCGAAAAACCTGGTACTGAAGGAGATCTTCCTCTGGGAGGGCATCCCAAGGTGGATTTGTTTGCCTCCGGGACAAAGGGAAATGCCAACTGTACGCCTCCAGGCAGGTGCGGGACTCCGGCTCTCTGGGCGACGCATTCCAGATCCAATGGAATGACAGGACGGCATATGCCTTCCCGCCCACACCCCTGGACCACAGGGTAATCAGCAAGATAAAGGAATCCTGGCACCTTTGCATAATTTTGATAGCTCCCTGGTGGCCATCGAGACTGTGGTTCTCCGAGCTCCTCAGCCTTTTGGACAGATCACCCATTCACCTACTGCTCGCTCCAGTGTCTCTCCTGGCTCAGCAGGGGGGCAGGGTACTTGCAGTGTGGCTCCTGAGCAGGTCATGCTGAACGACGTAGGCCTATCTCAGGCTAACCTAGAGATCATCCAGGGCGCTAGAAGCAGGGCTACTAGGAGCCAATATAAGAGTAAATGGTCAGGCGACATCTGGCGGGCCTCCTCAGGCTTTACACACCTATAAAGAAGCCACACCTGGTGTGGGACCTTAATGTTATGTTGGGCGCCTCAGCGCACAAACCTTTGGAGCCTATGGCACACGCAGACATCAGGCTGGTCACCATAGAGACAGCTCTGCTCGTGGGCCTCACCTCAGCTCCCAGAGTCGGTGAGATCCAGGCTCTGGTGGCATCAGAACCCTACACCACTTTTCTCAAGGACAAGGTCGTCCTGTGGACACACCCTGCTTTCCTACCCAAGATGACCACCACCTTCCATCTCAACGAGGAAATAGCGGACACCTTGTTAGTCACTTTCGGTTGGTCAAGGCCCGGTTATCAGGCCTCCAAGGCCTCCAAATCAAGGATTCTGTCCTCATTCTCCTTTTAGCTATGCACTGCTTTAGACAGTCAACCACGCCATCCTGCTCAGTCTGTGACAACCTGGGTATCACTGGTCAGCTTTTAGTCTGGTTGACCTCCTTTCTCTCTCATGTCCAACTTGGGTCCTTCCTCTCTTCTATCTCTCTTTCTACATGTGGTGTTCCCCAGGAGTCTAACCTCTGTCCAAGGCTCTTTAACCACTACCTGGCACCTCTGGCCCACTGCATCTCTAACTTCTGTTCTAACTTTCAGTGTTATGCGGATGACACTCGGCTCTCCTTCAGGCTCCCCTCAGCCTCCTCTGCTACTTCCCTCATACTAACTGTTCGCAATTCAGGAATGGTGTGCCTCTGATTTCTGCCTTAATGCCAGTAATACTGGATCTTCCCCATTGAGACACCTTCTCCCGCCTTCCCTCTCTCACTCTGCCCATCTTCCTGTGAAGCGAAGAACCTTGGCGTCATCTTCGACTCCACCCTCTCCTTCTCTACTCGCATCTCTGACGTCTCTAAGAAGTCACACCATCAGCTGCACCTCCTCAGAGGTATTCTTCCTTTTCTAACTTTCCCTCAGAAGCTCACTGTCTCCAGAGACCTGGTTCTCTATAGGCTGAAATACTGCAAAAACCTCTTTCTGAATCTGCCTGCGTCTACTCTTCCCCCTCTACAACTAATCACGAACAGGACTGCAAACTTGTCCTTGGCCTCAAGCCCAGGGATCGTATTTCTCCAGCCCTGAAATCTCTCCACCTGCTCCCTGTAGCTGCATGGATCAAGTTCAAGAATCCTCTAAATCGTCCACAAGGCTTACTGGGCCCGGCAACCACACTTCATCCAACATTCGCTTCCTAAGCATCTTCCTTCTCGAGCCCTCCGTTCATCCACCTCTAACTGTGAGGATCAGACGCTTCTCTAGGCAGAGAGTGGGGGGTAGATCGGTCCTTGGCTGGGGCCTTCCTCTGGAACAGACTCCCTGCCTCTCTCAAACTTGAGTAGAACCGCATCTGGTTCCGGAAGCAACTGAAGACCTCCCTTTGGGATTCTGCTTTCTCTCTACCTCCTGTCTCCTGCGCAAACTGGTTACCTGGCTACCGACTGAACTTACGGGACCAGGCTCCTGCACAACCAGTTGCCCTTGCACTGCCTCCGGGCCTCCCAACCACTTAGGGACTGTATCTGCAACCCTACAATCCCTTGACTCCCTGCACTTACGAGCCACTTCCCATACTCTGTGATTTCCACTAGATGTCGGACTATATGTGCAGCATGTGAATCTAAGCCGATACAATCATCAGATATAAAATTACGGTGAGTAATGCATGTCTTTTGTCCTCCTTTTTCTTTCCCGTTCCTTGTCTTGTCGCGCATAGAAACGCTTATGTACAGGCGCTTTATAAATGACTTATCATATATCATATCATTGTCCAAATGTTCAAGCCTCTCCTCCACCTGGAGTGTATTAGAAGTCACAAAAGTTGGAATAGGTCTTCTGCATCTTGGATACCTCCTGGGAGCTCGTTTCCAGGACTCCCTTTTAGCTCAAGACCCTTGGCGGACCATTCACTGGAGGCTACTTTTGTTGAGAGCCTCAGTTCCGAGCACCAATTTTGGCCATGCTGTCACATTGTGTGTGAAGAGTAATAGGGTACCCAACACCGCACCCTGTTCCTTATGACTCTTATGGGGCAGGTGCAGTGTCATCAAACCAGTGTCCACGGTCTATTCCCCGCCACCACCTGTGGCCTCTCCCATGTTGATATTCATTCGCATACTACAGGTGCCACTTTCCTTCTCCATCAGTTCAGGTTCAACAATCAGGGCCTCCCCTCTTCTCACCTCCACAGGATCCATGGTGGCTCCTTTGTCTGGCATCAACTTTATAACTGTCTGCCGCTCTCAATTTGAGAGCAGCATAGATACTGTGTTTGCTGTAGTGCATAGGACTTTAGGCGTGTTGGGTTACCATACAACCATGTGTCCCCCTTCGCCCCCCCGACAACCACGCCAGCATTTAATTTAAAATGCCTAGAACTCATCCCTGACATGAGTGAGGGATACCCACAGTGGAGCAGTCGCCGAAGTCTCGAGGAAAAGTGACCATCCCTGTGAGTGCTTTTTTCAAATTCCATAATTCATTAAAAAAGGCTGCTTGTCCGTGCACTGTACAAAACAATGGGGCTTTTTAACGTTTCCTGGGCTCTTGAGTCCCCAACTCATGAATCAAAGCCTCAAACCAGCTTGGCAGAAAGTATTTTCAACAGTCTTTGTTTAGAGAAGTGCAGCGGCAATACATCAGTGACGAGCCATTAAAACCAGAGAGAATATTTCCTTTCAGTGGGGTCTTACTGTTATTTTCAGTTTATATCAAAATCCAGAAAGCATGTGCAATAGGTTCACTCTGAAAAGAAATGTAAATAACCCATACAATCGTTTGCAGCTCGATTCCTGTTAAAATTGTGCATACAACTCCCTCTTCCTCCCCCATGAGAAAGAAAAATATACATTTCACAGTTGCCCACTTCGGTAAAAATAATTGGCTCAAAAAAAAAGATTACGATGGTGCCAACGTAGATCATTGTAGAGAGCCAGTTTGTCGGGTTGACACCTATACTTCAAATTTAAAGAACAAATCCGGTTCAATTACTGTGGCTTCCCACTAGCTAGGAGGACATTTTGAATATGTATAAAAGATGTTAGACTGCAGAACAGCGCAATTACAAGACAAGCTGCCTTCAGCGAGGCACTCTCCCCTCATGAAGTAGATGCCATTACAAGAGCAATTTCGGCAACAACGGTTTCCTTCAAGCCCCATTTTGACCACATGCCATTGCAAGATTATTTCACTGGACCACTCCACACTGCCACATAATTTATGTCTCTTTAAAAGTAAGACAAACTACTGCCCTTCAATACTAGTTATATTGGTAATCACTTCAGTGTAAAAGAAACTGGTCATACTGCTTAATCTAGAGAAAGGAATATCCTAAATATTGATATGCATCGTAGGCGTGGCTGGTTTGTGCTTGAACTTGTTGAAGAGTGCACTTTTGAGGTGTTGCATGTTATTCACACAGCATATTTTGTGCTTGAAGATCAACTCTCTGTCCCTTCATTAAATCCCATCACCTTCCATCATCATCATCATCATGATGTCTGGTCCGATAGCACAGCGAGTAGAGCACTGTTTTGACATCTGTGCAGAGCCTGCTGATGCAGATCCGAATCCCGGCAAGGCCAAACTCTGCCTTTCATCCTTCCAAGGCCGATAAATGACCACCACACACTGTGTGTAGTAAGCAGCGCGCAGATACCCAAGGGTTTGTAGCGCTATATAAATGCTAAATTATTATTTACATTCTGCCTTTTTCTTCATTTTTGCATACATCTGATATACGAGTCCTAGTCTTGTAGTGTGTGTGTGTGTGTGTGTATCTCTACCTAGCTCATGGCCTGCATTAGCGGCCATGTAGTTATGGATAAGTTGCTAAACCCATAGGAAGAGCACTTTTTGGGTGGCTTATAACTTTGCTCCCCCTGGACGAATCCTCACCAAACCCTGCAATAAAAGTACATGGCCCACTCTGAATTGTTTTGCAAAGTTTGGTGAGGTTTGGGCAAGGGGGGAGGGGCAAAGTTATAGGGGGGTGTCCCAAAATATTTCTTTTTCCCATAGACTGCATGGAGAAAAAATTTCTGTCGCGCCCACAGCCCACACCGCTGAACCAAATGTGCGGTCGGAGCAGCAGCTTGGTCCCAAAAGCGTGCTTTTGTAAATTTGGTGAAAATCCGTCCAGTAGTTTTTTTTTTAAAACGACCAAAAAGTAGGTCTAAAAAGATTAGTGATATCTATGTCTGCTCTGCGGACACACTTCCCTGTTTGCTCCGCGGACACGACACCGATTGGCCAATGCAACGTGCTCGCTGATTGGTTGGAGTGAAGCGCGTGAGGTGCATCACATTTTCTCGATGCACTCGCCATCTTGGATTCGCGGATAGCGGTTAAAACATATAAAAAAACAAAACTTTGCACTTGTCAAACTTATCAAATAATCTCTGGGGAGGTGAGGGGTGATGAGGATGGGATGGGATATGGCTGCAAGAGGCAAAAAATGGGTGTTTATTGCCACGAAAGTCTGTTACAGTTCGGATGTTCACGTACAGTCCTGTGAGGTTCTAGGACACTGCTACATTACAGGGTTGGTGAAAAGCAGTTTTTGGATGGCTTATAACTTTGGCGCCACTTAATTAAACTGCGTGAAATTTTGCACTTATAATGAGTCTGCAAAGTATGGTGGGATTCTGTCAAGAGTGGGTGAAATTAGAGAGGGGGGGGTCCCAAAATATTGTAAAGGCTTATAAATGTGGTTCAATTTGACGAATCTACACACAAGTTTGCAAAAAGATTTTAGAAATAGATATAAATCTTTTCATAAAGTCTATATGGGTTTTGTCAAGTGGAGGTTAGGTTATGACTATTGTATGTGCATACATTTGACACTTGAAAAAATAAAACGTGTGGATTTCCAGCAAACTTGTGGAAGGACCATTGGCAAGGATCTGAAAGCATGGTTTTGCAAATGTGCCCGTGTTTTATTTTTGAGCAAGTGTCATAATGTAGGTACAAAAAATAGTGATGTACCTTTTTGGTGACTGAGGTATAGCCAGTAGCCATGGGCAATGGCCAGATAGTCCGGGTCATGGAATAAGGTCATGATCCGGACAATTTGGCTACTGGCCATGACCACAAGGGAAAACACATGGGGTTAAAGTGGCCATGTCCACCTGGGACCGGCTTTGTGGTAAATTTGTTCGAAATTGGGATAGGTTTGAAAGGGAAGAAAAATGTGCTCGTAGTAATATGGTCATAGGGTTTTCTCGTCGCCTTCTGCAGGCTGCCATGGAAAGCGAAGAGGGGCCCTGTATGGAACCCCACCTTCCCTTTCCATGGTGGGCATCTTGGAAAAGGATTTTCCTTCCTACCCCGGCACTAGGAAGCAAAAATCCTTTTTGGCACCCCGGGTTCCCGTTTTGGGAACCTAGGTGCTAATGGCCTTCATCCCTCATTACAGGGGCTGGAATGGGGGGGATAATGGTCAGGATACCTCGTTATCCACCCTTGCTTCGCTTGGGCTGATACCTTGGGCTGCTGGGGCGGTATCCACCGTTCTAGTCCCTGGAACAGGGGATGAACGCCACAATATTTCCATTAGCATAACCCAAAATGCAAATGGAAATGTTGGAAAATCTTATTGAGTCTATGTACTTTACTGAGAAATATAAAGTAGATTTTTTTAGTTCTATTTTTTAACTGTGAACGGTGGCAGGAGAGCAAAGAAAGAAAGGTGGGGAAACACTAATATGGAGGGGCAGGTGGACAGGGGAAAACGTTGCACGTGTGTTATTTCTAAGGTAGGGGGCAGTGTTTCTTATGCTCCTTGATTACAGCAGTGGTGGTAGCTCTTGGGGGGAGGAGGCTGCCATTTTAAGATAAATAGCAGTTTTGCAAAAGTATGTACTGTGTACCAGATTGATAATGGATAATGAGTAGGAATAGGTATTGGAGCTGTGCAAGGGAAATTTTGAAGTTGAATGTACCTAGATCAGTAGAAAATGCAGTTCTGAACTATCCGCGAAGCACAGATCATATTGTTAAGTGCGGACGGGTTCGACATGTGGCACTGTCCGGAAGGTCCGCAATGAAGTCAGATGTTCATAGACGTCTACGGATGCAAAACTAGTGAAAATAGTTGCAAAAAGTGTATAGAAGTGTTAAATATGATTTTAGAAGGTGGGAAATGGCTTAATGGAGTTTTAAGGTGACACTTTGTAAATTGGACACAAATATTGTTATATTTGGCAAGTATGATATTAGTAAGTTGTAGGAAAATAGCATGCACTGGTAAAAAACCCATGAAATTCACTGAAGAAACTTTGTTAAAGGGATTTTATGGTTAAGTTGCACCAATAAAAACCTAAAAAATTCAATGAAAAAACTTTGTTAAAGGGATGTTATGGTTACAAGTAAAACCGAAAACCCCCTGAAATTCGCCAGTTATGGTAAGCTAAACAACCATAACTCGCGCCACCACTGTGCACTGCTAAGAATAACACCCATGACATCAAAGATGACATCACAAATATGATTGATGACATCACATGTCTAGCCCCTTTTTTGTTCGCTGACATATCTAGGCACTGACATTCAAAAACTAATCCAAAAGGTATTACATCATTTGTGGACGTTGCTATTCTCATGTTCTTACAGTACTTTCCTTAGAATTCAATCGCATCTTATGATGCACATACATAGGGGAAGAAGCAGCCCTGAAACACAGCAATCATTTCTATGTGTAAAGATAATCATGTTGGTTATACACAGTGGCTCATGATACTGCCTATTGTTTGTTTACTTTGCTCTCCCTGTATGAACCCCATATTTGAATACATTGTGGTCTCTTAATGTTTTGTCTGTAGTAAAAGTATGTAGTAACTGATGCATTATTACCTACTTGGCATATGTTTCACAGTACGTAAAAGTGTGATACAGAAGCATTCACCGTTTTGCTATCCAACATTGGAAAATTAGAAATATTACATCTCTATGGTGTATGCTGCAACCAATGCCTATGTTTCTGTATGAGTAGGTTCATGTACTAGAAACAACACTGCAATGGAATGTTCTTTGGAGCAATACATTGCATAATCAAGTATGTAGTTCATCACACATCTCCAGATGACCCCTGACGCCTTTTTGCCAACATTACATTCACAACCCATTGTAGGGACTTCCTATGAAAAGTAAATGTACGTGTGATATCAGTGATGTCATCAATCGTATTTGTGATGTCATCTTTGATGCCATGGGTGTTCTTAGCAGTGCACGCTGGTGGTGCGAGTTATGGTTGCTTAGCTTACCATAACTGGCGAATTTCATTGGTTTTTCGGTTTTACTTGTAACCATAAGTCCCTTTTAGTTTTTTCATTGAGATATATAGTATCACAAGTATGACACTGACACAAAAGGTACCATTTGTAAAAACCTTTATTAAAGATTATGGGTTTGGAAAAACTCCTACTTTGCCCTATAACTAAGATGGGAGTAGTCTCGACCATTAAACGATAAACAAAACAGTCCTAGTAGAGTCTGTCAAAATGTCTATGGTAACAAACCTAACGCCTGCCCCAAATATGCATGTAAAGGAAAATCAGTGTTCAAAAGAAAAAATGAGGCTGACTAAGCTCTCCTCCCCACGTCAGACAGCACAGAGTAAGGCAGTCCTTATAGGCAGGATGACACACTCTGGCTCGGGTTTTAACACAAAACAGTTCAAATCGTAGATCGAGGCTCGCCTGGCCTTCCACGTTAAAGTTTCTCTTGATCTTTCAAATGTTTCAACAAAAAGTTCACGCCGGTCCTCCTCTGTCGGGCTCAGACCTCACGCAACAAAGTTCAACAATACTTGCAGGGCGCTCCCTTCCCCAAACCTATTTAGACTTTGTGTCTCCCTCAGTCGGGCTCAGAATGTTTTCGGATGTCGAAGATGTTCAAATGTGCGTGGCTTTCTTTTACAGACCTCCGGAGGACCACTTTGACTCAAAGTTCAATGTTCAGCTTTTACTATCCCCTTCTCTCAGGGTACATTTTGTACACTTCACTTTTACAGTACATTCACTTTATTGCTATAAACAATGCACCTTTCACTGAGTCTTTCGAGTGAGATACTTTCTTTCGCCAGACCACTCTGTTATTTAGTATCGCTGACTACACAGCTGTCCTTACTTCAAAGTTCATTTAAGGTCTGCCTTTCTTCGCGTCTCATTCACACCTTTGCAGCCTTCACTCGCGATACAATGTTGCTGCTTCAATCTTTCACACACCGGTCTCTCAGGTCACTTGCCAACTCACCGGCTGTGTGTTTTCTTTCTTGGTTTTATGATTTATAATTCACGAGTCAAGGTTAGTACCAAAGGCTTAGCCTCGCCTCCCCAACTCTATCGTTCACCCAGGAGGGTCGCTGGCATCCTTGAAACACAAGGCAACCTTCTGCTTTGAGATCTGGCCTCCAGTTTTTTTCGCAGCCTTTTGGAGGCAACAACCTCCTGTAGGGAACCCCTGGGGTTTTCGACCCGCTGCTCTCGTCCTTTGGTCCGACGCTCTGCTCCCATAGGTTCTGCTTGTACTAGTGTTCCACCTTGCTCAGTGTATCTCTGTGTCGCCATTTATCCGTGTGAGGAGAGCTAATTGGGATCAGGTTTATGCACTTGGAGTCAAGTGCCTGACTTTGCCTGACCCAATTAACGGGACATATCCAGTACGATGTATAAGAGTCTTGTCACTCTGTTGCCTTCTTCCTCTCCCAGTGTCTGTATAGAAAGGGGGTTGGGACTTCGGAGTATCCTTATAAATAGGATGGGTTGGGTGGTAAAAAAAGAAATGGGGGGAATACCATGTCTCACCATCGGCTGCCTCACCCCCACAAGATCCCTCACCCAGGTGATCCTCCCGCACTGGTCCACCCCCAGGGTCTGGATCCAAATGCAATGCCCATGCCCTGGCCACCTGAAAGAGATCCCCTCCCCTGGGACTGGTGGGTGATGCACCCTTTTGTTTCTCACATCAATGAAAACACTTTAGTTAATGATCTAAATTAAAAAACTTATCGCAACAATACTCCTGATATTCAACACTTTTTATCTTAAAGTGAAATATACAAATGTAGTTCAATTGACCTTCACCTCAGAACAATACGCAAGACAAAATACTGTTGGCTCAGATATACCAGAGGGACTAGGGGTGGAGGGGGGGGTCACACTATGAGCTCACCGTTCCAGGGCCCAACAAACCCTCCCCAGTGCACAGACAGAGGACTCGGCCAAGGGCAAGTTAAAACTGTTTATTACACAGACAGGAATCATACAGGACATTGAAAATCTCCCAGACTCACCATCTTTGTTGGGCCATTTTGTTTGATTTCTATGTCACAACATGGTGCTCTTCCCCTAAAAACCTATTAGAAGACAGGATTTGGTAGTTGGGGTGGTAGTGCCTATGCATGGCACCTTGCCTGCCCCTTGCCCAGAATCCATCTATTACATTGTTGCACGGTCGCAGGATTACCATTGGCCGTGGCCCTCTGCCATCCACCCCTGATTTTTGTTCCCAGATTGGCTCGAGCTGATCTCCCCCAGGCCTGGGACCCAGCTTTGTTCTCGGCACTCGGTGCACCTTCTCAAGGTGATGGGAAAGACCGTTTCTCCAATGTAACCGTCTGTGCTACCACGTTTGCCTGCAGAATTCCCTCAGCATTGTTAAAGAATCCATGTTTCACTTCAGGTCTGTGTTGCTGAGAACTGTTCCCTCTGCAGGTGTATGACCATTGTCTGGCTCGGCTGCATCATGTGATTGAGGACCGTGAGCTGCAATTTAAGGATTTATTCTACTTTTCTGCAGATGGATCCTTGTCTCTTAGCTTCGGAATGTGCTGTTAGTCTCTGGCCTTGGCTGTGAGCCCTGGCCTGCTATTCTGTGCAGCCTAGTTCTGCTTTTCTTCGCCTCTTGTCCTGTGGCCTCATGTAACCTCATTATAGTCATGCTATGATTTCTATATATCTATACTGTGCTATGTGTCTTATAGATTAGTAGTATCTGGTTCTTCCAGGATTCTTATATGATCCTGTAGTTCCTCCATAGGGTTAGTTGTGAAAAGCATCTGCAAGCTTACTCTGCATCTCTTTTTTTTGCCTTGCATTCAGAGTTTCTGCACTTGGCTAATAAGAAAAATAATAAAAGGTTTCAACAGTATGTATATGTATCGGTCCTCCATCTACAGAACTGTGTGAAAATGTTTATGGTCTGCGCACAAGTGTGTCTGTAACTTTGTGCATGGCTGCGAGCTTGCTTCATGACTAACGTTGCTATGTCGTGGTGTCACTAATGACGTCCGCACAATGATTTTCTGTTAGTCAATCCGATCCATCAAGGCATTTGAATCCATGTTCAGGGTAGTGGCACCTATATCCATAAATACATTGACTGGATAAGGTTTGAATGGCTGTCTCAGAGAATAGCTGTTTGCATAAGTGGAAGTCATTGGCCTCCTGCTTCGTGCGTTCTTGACTCTTCGGGTTGTAAAGTTCATGGAGGAGAGGGGCATTCCTGGGACCCTCTCTTCAGTCCCCCCTCTTCAGTCCCCCCTCAGGTCGACTTGTTGACCAAACCACCATACTTGGTAATCATTGCTTTTGGTAGCCATATCTTTTACTCTCGAAGATTTCTGTAGTAATTTGCATGGTCATTAAAACTCCATGTCATGTAACTGCAGTCTCCTTCTGGGTTACACCATAACCATTTCGCCCAGTACTTGTTGTCAAAGGGATGGTCGAATGTTATCATCTCAGTCGGGAACAGTAGTGACTTCTTTGTTTCTCTCGTCCACTATATTGTCCTTTTCTTCTACGTTTATATCCACTAACACTTTCATCCCTATTGTTTCCTTAGTCATTTTGCAACATTGTGTAATGCAGATCTTAATCACACAGTCGTACTAGTATCAGTGATCCTAGTAATACTTTTAGCCCGTCCGCCATCCATGGCCATATATATTCCAGCAAACTCTGGTCTTTTTCTGTTCCTTTTGCTTCATCCTCCATTTTGACGTGCATTTTCGATAATCTTTTTTCTGCTTCTGTCAGTGTGCCATTTTCTCCGTCATTTACGGGCACGAACGTGTAACAGGAACTCCCGGTTTTGGCGCAAACTCTTTCCATTGCTGTGAGAAGGTCTAAAAATCTGTTCTGGAGGGCCATTAACCATACTGCTCGGAGCTCTTTTATCGCGTTGAAGCCATTTACTGTTGAGTTTGTCTGCATCAGCTCCCATCTCTTATCTGAAACCATTTCGCGTTTGTATAAGTTTGCACAGCTGGAACTAGTGACGTGAAAAACATTTGTCCTACTGAACAGCCGATGTTCAGGTGTCACATCGTCCAGTGATGCTTCTGATGCTGATAAATAGTTGTCTTTTCACTCTACTCACTTCCACTGACCTTTTTCTTTCTTTTCGTATTATCCATTTTGGGGAAATCGTCTCTTGATGTGCTTCTGCTGTACTACTAGTGCTGGCATATTGATGCGTACCAACAAAAAAACTCCACCCCAGTTGGTTGGCGGCTTCTCGTACGCCTTAGATCCGCACGCCCAGTAGTGATCCATTAGTACTGCCGTCCCAGGCTTCATTGCTGGATGTTTCTCTGTGTACCTGCACTCCTCGTTTTCGCCACACCTTTACTGCTACATCGTTCTGGAAACACAATGCTGGTTTCTTCAGTGGTATTGTGGGCACTGGTCCAGCTTCGTTGTCCACCCAGGTCAGTAACTTGGTGCTCGCATCCCATTCCTTCAGGCACTTGTCATTTTCTCCTCATACTGTGTTCACTGTTGCTTGTATTAGGGTGTGTGTCTTGCTACAATCTACTCCCTCATTCCATCCTTCAGCTGTGTTTATTTGGCCATACTCGAGCATTTGTGGTCTTTCCCAACATCCTGGTAATCCTCCCATTTCCTTGGGTCCTGGTAATTCCTTCAGTGTTATTGGTTTTGTCTCTCCTTTCTGTGAGCCGTCAGTTATGTATTGTATATTTTATATATTTATTTATTTTATACATTGTGTATATGTATATATTGTATAGCCTGGTCTAGCTGCCAGTAATTGGTCATCATGTCAAGTGCCTTTATATAACTGTCTTCACAGGGAAATGTTGCTTTGGACATCCATCTCAATGTTGCTGTTTTCCCTTAGAAACTTCCTCGGGTTGTAACCATGGATAGTTACATAAGGCATTGTGCTCTTGCTGCTGGTATTTCAGTTGCTATAAACGTTATGGAGTCACTCATGGCATAGGGGATTAGTGAGCAGACATCGCAGCTCTCCCCAGTGGTTTCTTTACCTACGTTGGTCATGTGCGTGTACTGCATGTTAAATACTTTAGTATCAATGAGAGAGAATTCCAACCCCCGCCCCATGTCTGCATCTACCTCTCTTTAGTGTGCTTACTGGTCTACCTGACATGGTGGTTGGGGTTGTGTTAGAGGATACAGCAGCATTTCTAGCAACATAAGATACTCGCCAAAAGATGAGAGCAAAATACCACATGAGAATAAGACACAAGACACAATATTCATTATTTTAATAATGTTGCCCATCACTTACACCCTTTCTGGATCCCTGCATGGTTGAAGAGATCAGTTGCTTGCCTGGAATGGCTGAACAAGCGTTATTGGGTTAGAATTGTATTCATTGAAGGCATGCAAACAAAATGGTCTGCCATAGCAAGATGAAATAGCTGTTCCCTCACAGCTTTTATACTGGGATCACGCTATACTGACAGTCCAGATGGATTTCCCCTTTCCAGGTGTGGATATACTTGGGACAAATAGGCTATGAAGACTTGGAAATATACATTAAGGTGGCGTCTTCTGGCACTGTTGTATCGCCTAACAAATTGGCCTTGGAAAATGTCAGGATAGGGATCACAGGGAATCATGGAACAAATGCAATAAAAACAGTTGCACTTCCATGATGAATGGGTGCTTAAAGAAAAGTAACGGTGTACCCTCACTCTGGATGTGTAGGAAGTCCTTGCCCTGTCTCCTGCACGTGAGCGAGTAACCATTGGAAGTCCTCTGCTGGGCTGTGCTATTTCCAAGTTATTGTTTTGCTCTTCTGTTTGTGGATCGTTGGCCATGTCGATATTGGTGCTAAGAGAGGCCACTGCTTTGTAGGGCTTGATGTCCTCCAGGTGGTTCAAGTGTTATTTCCGGCAAGTTTGAATGTTTACTAATTTATAAGTTCAACAATATGTAGTCCTGTGAAACGTCCCACTTTCTGGAGAAATTGCGTAAGAGGTCTTGGTCCCCCAGATACAACAGTGGCTGCTTAAGTCCTCGTTGGCTTCGGTGCTGTCGCTCTCTTCTGTCTTCAGGCCTCCCCTGCTGTCTCTGCAGCTGACGAGAAATAAGAGGCACTAGCAATCAAGGAAATGGTACACTCATACATTTCTTGACCCAATACATCAGATGCACTCTGTGTCTTTGATTGCCCTAATGGGAGGAGCCAGAGCAAATCGCATATGCTGTCCTGTTACCACGTCATGTGGGGTTAAATGATGGTCGGACCCAGACTTATTGCGCAGTCGAACAAGGCTAAGGGAAGGCAATGGAGCCAGTTTTTGTTCAACGTCTTTTTCGTTTTGTCTGTTTTCCTTGAACACACCGTTGATGTGCTCACACAGTCAGTTTGCTTGCAGGTGATAGGCACAAGGGAATTTGTGTTGCATTCCTAACAAAGTTGGGATGTGTTGGAACACCTCATTGGCGAAGTGAGGGACATTGTCAGAACGCAGGATCTCTCACACTCTGCATCTTTAGAATATCTCCCGGACCAGGAATTTTGCCACGCTAAGGGCATCAGGATGGGAACACGGACCGGCCTCGATCCAACGGGAAAAAGGACACACAACCACTATCATGTAGGGGTAACCTTGGAAAACTTGAATCATGCCGACATAGTCAACGTGCAGGTGTTGGAATGGACCCACCGGGCGAGGTATGACTCCTCTCACTACCCTCAACGTATGACCTGCAGTACATTCCGCCAAGTTAGGAGAGAACTCTGTTCCTCCAATATGAGCAGCAAGCATCTCCTTTCCTGTATGGGTTGGATAGTGTAATTGTCAGTGCAGTGTGCAATTATGAAAAGGGCATTACCACTTTCCCTGTTTTGGCGCCATAAGGCGTCTGTCAGACATTGTACATCTCCTCTTAATCCATAACTCTTTCTTCCCTGGGTGTAGCTCCCTGCAGCTCCGTAATCTGTGTCACTGGTAATGTGTTGTACCCTTCCTTTAGCACATAATCGTGCATGTGGGATGATGCCTCCATTTCAAAACTGTCCCCAAAGTAGGCGCCGCGTTTTGCTTCTGCGTCTGCTGCTTTGTTGCCTCCGGAGATGGAATCCTCCTCCCACGTATGTGCTTGGCTCTTCGCTGCTGCTTGGGAGGTCTATTTCCTCTATCAATCTGCCCAATAGGAGTGCACGCTGTACCAGTGACGCATCAGCACGTCTGCTGCCCCTCCTCGGTCAACGCGACAGCCCAGCATGCACTGTGGATGTCACATAAACTGAATCTGAATAAAGTGTCATTTCCTTCTCCCTGCTGTGTTCTAGTGGCAATATTAAGGCAACTAGACAGCATAGTGTGACAGCAGATGTGTGCTTGTCACCACCTTGCTCATCCCGTCCTCTCTCAATCTCACGACTGCTGTCTTAGTATGTCTTTCCCAGTAGTTTGGTCAGTCTTGGATGACCTGTCCATGTAAAGCATGTTTCCCCTCTCAGGTGCTTTCTCCTCTACCTTGCGAGTCTTCTATGTTTACTGTGCAGTCATGTGCATAGTCCCCTTCCTGTAAAATGTCAGCGCTGAACGTCGCCGGGTTGACAAGTATGCATCTCACTATCTTGAGAGCTGGGTTTGACGGTAGTACCTCGTACCCTTAAGCTCTCTGGGTTGTCAATGTACTTTTCGGTCTTTCCAGTATTACAAAGAGAACATGCTCCACGTAAAGAGTGGTGCTGCATCCCATGGTAATACTTGCTGATTTGTACACTGCAAATGTGGCTGCAGCCTATGCCTGTTTGCATGCATAGTGTCCTCTCTATTACTGGGTCTAATTTCCTACTGGAATTTGCTATAGACTTGTACCTCGTGCTCTTCTTTTGTGTTAGTACTGCAGTCATTAACACTCCATTGCAGTGTGAGAATTGGAATGATTACCTTTGATAATCTGGGATCCCCAACGCTGGAGCTGTACATATTGATTCTTTCAGCTTGTCAAATGGCTCAGTCATTTGTGTTGTACATTTTAATTTCGCCTCCCCTCTTTGTGCTTCCTTCAGTGCGCTCTATAAGGCCAAGTGTAAGTGCTGTAGTCGAATACCCATGGGTTTTGCTGTCCTGCGTATTGCCTATGCACATTCTGGTGTTACTCTTCTGCCATTTTGGAAATCATTTGTCCAATGTACAACACTTCTGTCTGGAAATATTGTAATTTGGCTTCGCCCACCTTGTAGCCCTTTTTTCTTCCAGTACTGTCAACATATCACTGAATCATTGCTACATTGGTCCTCTGTCTTGCTGCAAATCAATGTCATCTGTGTAATGTGCTCTCCATCTGTATGTTGCCTAAATCCATTTTGAGTACTGTATTAAATATGGAAGGTGATTCACAGTACCCTTGAGGAAGTCTTGTATGTTTCCACTTATTTCTTTTTTTAGTTAATTGATTTTTATAGAAAGTGTATAGTAAAGAATAATTAAGTAGACATTACAGCAAGTTGCATGAAAACTGAGGTACAGCGTAGTTATAATAATAATTGATGATGCAGTAGAGGATTACATACGATACTATATGTAATAAACGTCATAGTAATATTAAGTAAGACCAAAGCATGGTTTGGGACAACACAGGGAAGACTGACACGACACATTACGGGAAGAATAGGGAGAGGAAAGAGCATTACAGTTAAAAAGACACATTTTATATTAAGTAATCATTAAAGACATTCCATTTGTTATGAAACTTAGGTCAAGCTTTTGTTGATGAGGCATACATTTTTTCAATTCTGTGTTAAGAGCAAACAGAGTTCCACCATACATTATTAGTTCATTTACACGTATTTTTCCAATTAGACACAATGAGATCGAAGGCAATATACACCAGAAAATTAAATAAAATCAGGTGAAGTAATATTTGACATATATGGATTTGCTACAACTCCAAACTCCGAAAACATTTTTTGTAAGCATTTCCATACAAGTCCAAAAAGTAAAAAGTTAATTAAAGATTGAATGAATTAAATCTGCAGGAGAAGAATGGCAGGACCAACGTACACTATGACGAAAGTTATTTTGGCAACCCTTTGTGGCGTGAGATAAGTTCTATATAATATGAAGTAGTGCGATTGTGTGAGATTTGCTGCAGCAGAAAATCATTGTAGCCATATCTTAGTCACCATTTCTTGAGTGACTTGTAAATTCCAATCAGATTCCCACAGGTTATAGAGTTTAATGGCAGTATCAGTGGGCTGATTGAGAATGGAATAGAATTTGGGTGCTTTGGTGGAGTGAGAGTACAGAATTAGTTGTAATATTTTGAGGGAATATTATGTGTATAATGAGGTATAGCTTTAGGAATACATTTAGTGAAACTGGAATAAGTTTTAAAATCAGATTCTTTTAAATTGGAGCAAGTACAGAGGTCGTGGAAAGGTATGGGAATGTTATTCTTAAATGTGAGAATAGGTACATTTCGGCTGAGTACCATTTATGTAAGATATCATATTTGGGTTTGTGAAAAATCTTTAAACCACAAAAAGGCATTTGGGATATCTTGGGTATTATTACCAGTTATAATGAAGGAACTCCATATTTGTTTGAAGGAATATAGGCGTGGAGATTTTTTAATTCCGGGCCACGAGGATGTTTTGGAAAAGTGAGGTAAGAATAAAGGAGCAATGTTTGATTCCAGAATAGTCCATGAGGTGGGTGTTAATAAATTAGGGTTCAGAAGTTAAACATAAGGTAATTTGTCGTAATAAAAATAACTTCTGGTATATCAAAGTCTGTAAAATTCACTCCAGAGAAAGCTTTACTGGATTTCAACTTATTTAGAGCCATTTTTGTGGATTTATCTTTCCACAGGAATTGAACTAGTATTTTGTCTATTTTTCTGAAGAAATTATTTGGGAGTAATACTGGTATCATAGAGCGATAATAAAGAATAATGGGCCCCAGAGTCATTTTAATGGACTCTGTTCTGCCCCACCAAGAGAGTAACAAAGGAGCCCAGTGGTTAATGATGGATCTCATTTTATCAGTAATCATATTCTGGGTAAGGTTTACGGTGGTCGTGAGATCATTAGTGATAGGGTATTTAACAGATGAAGTACACCATTTCATACCAAAAAGATGTGTTCGCTGATGTACTTGAATTTGTAAGGGGCAACATTTATGATGTGTCCTTGTTCAATTTATATCCAGATACATATGCAGATTGATCTATAGTAGATTAGTGGTGGGAGGGAAGAGTTGGGGTTTCACAAGTAAAGAACATCATTCGCTTAAGCAGTGAACGTAAAAGTAAAATATTTAATCGTTGTACCTTTAATACTATCATTGACGGAGATACCTTGGAGTAAATGTTCTAAAGCTAAAACAAAGAGGGGTGGGGATAGTCGACAGCCCTGTACAGTGCCTTGTGAGATGAGAAAAGCTTAAGTAATTGAGTTATTAATAAAAATTCTGTCTGAGGGAGAAGAGCATAGAAGTGACACTAAATTGATAAAGGCAGGGCTGAACCCCTGCCATAAGAGGGATTGAAAAAGAAAAGGCCAATAGACTCTATCAAAATCTTTTTCAGCATCGAGAGCGAGGAGGAAAAGAGGCTCTAGAATTTTGCCGGTGTATAAGAGTGTTGAAAAGAATTCTTGTATTGGATGAGGCATACCTTCCTTTAATGAAGCCTGTTTGATTAACGTTAATTAGTTTGTGCATAATACCATCCAGACGGTTGGCAATTATCTTGGCCAATATTTTTTAACCAAAGAAGGATCTTTGTCTGGTTTGGGAAATAAAATAAGTGCTTCTTCAAAAGATCCCGTGCTAGAGCCGGAGGTAAGAAAATGATGGTAGAATTTGAGTAGTTTAGGAGATAGTAGGGATGAAAATGAACGATAAAAATCTATAGGGAAACCATCTGGTTTTTACCTATTTTAAGATCTAAAATGGCTTTTTTTTATTTCTTGCAACGAAATCTGGTAATCAAGGAATGAAAGGTCTATTGGATGTTCAGTGATCTTTTTATTAGAGCTGGGATATTTAAGAATATTGTTAAGAATTGTTTGATCTTCCGAGTAAAGTTGGAAATTAAACTCAATGTGACATTAATTTGTTGCGAATTAGAAACTGATAATTTGTTGGTAAATGACTGTAGTTATGAAATGTTTTGGCTTTTTAGATAGGCGGCTAATAATTTGCCCGATGTGTTGGATCTGCCATAAAATGTAGCTTTGGATCTTAATATAGAGGAACAGGCTTTATTTGTGCTATATTTGTTGAATTCTTTACGTTTTACAATAAGAATTTTGAAGGAGTCTTCCGTGGGATTGTTCAAGTACGCTTGTTCAAATGACTTGGCAGAGCAAATAAGGTCTTGCGATAACTTTTTCTTTTTTTATTTTCTTGAAGGATGCACATCAAATAATGGATCCACATAGTGTGGCTTTAAAGTCGGCCCAATTGTTATGTGTAGACTTATCAAGGGGATTGTTAAAGATAAAGAATTTAGTAATAAAGGTATTAATCTGTTGAATAAACTCAGGGTCATTCAATAAAATGGAATTAAATTCCATCTGGATGAATTGAAAGGTGAGGGGTCCCACTCCAGGACAGTAAGAACAGGGGTATGATAAGAAATAATAATGATCAATTTCAGCATGAAGACTGTTAGGAGTAAGAGGGGAGTTAAATATGAGCTATTCTTGAAAATGAACTGTGTGGGGGGAGAAGCGCCAAGTTTAACAAAGGCAAGATCTTGTATAAAATTGAGGAATTTTTTTTGTGATTTCGAATTGATAAATTTGTATTCAGATTTACGGTCTAGGGTAGCAAAATTCTAACACCTTGAAGTGGAAGTAGCGAACCTCGAAGATAGAAACAGGAGGGATAACATAAGACTATAGCGGGTCTTGGAAAATATTGAACTAAATGGCCTTATTAAATTCCTCACTGAATTCCTTCCAAAAATTTTAAATCTCACCTTCACACCGCCTCTCGAATTTCAATGCACTCGCAGAATTAAAGGAATAGTACGCTCAAAAATATTATTGCCTTAAAAGATGGGCAATAATCCAAAACATACATTAAACATATTTTTAATGAAAGTTCCTATGTAAACATTTGAGCAAACGAGGCTCAAAGCGTTTACATGGGAGCATCCTTTTTGCCATTTCAGACAGCCTCCTCAGCTCATTTTAAGCTCTGACCTGGCGGCACTAAACAAGCATCAAAAGCCCCCTATTGGGAGCTTTTGCTTACTGCAGCCACAGCAGAGCTCAACATGAGCTGAGGAGGCTGCCTTCACTTTCATTTTACGTTTTCGTTGCTCCCCAAGCCCAGAGAATCACAGAAAACATAAAATGAAGGCAAAAAGCAAAGGCGCAGCAATTACAAATACAACGCTGTTGTATTTGTGATTGCTGTGGTTGGAAAACCATGGAAATCATAAATACAAGAACGTTGTATTTTGAGGGGATTGTGTCCTCAGACGTATTCCACATCTCTGACAGTAATCACCACAGCTGTTCTGCTTCGGAAAGATGTTCGGCGCCTTTGTCGATGACATCGATACACTGTCCATCAAGGGCCTCCGCTGAGTGCCGATGTCACCAGATGATATATGTAGGACACACGACGCCCGTAGCCTCAGTTCTGTTTTTTCTGCGAATGGGTTCACTTCGAAACCTCGGCTCGCCTCGGTTCTTCTCCTGTTGAATCAGTTCTTGTAACGTGGTATTGTGAATGTCTTCTTCATCTTCTACCCCGCGGTCGGGCTTCAAGAAGTGTCAGGACAGCGGTTCCAAGTTGTCCCTGACAGACCCACACAACGTCTGCCTTTGGTGCCTCGGCGAGAGCCACGCCACCGATGACTGCGATGAATGCCAGTCCTTGACGTCGAAGGCCTTGCGGGAGCGGAAGAAGTTGTCTGTAGGTAGGGTTTCCAAGCCCCGTAAGTCGAAATCCATGGGGCTTTTGACCGACTATTCGAGGGGCGACTCTTTGCGTCAGCATAAGTCCAGGGGGTCTCATTCTCGGTGGGGTCCCGCCATTCCTCTGCCTCTTCTAGGCATTCTCGGAAGCGCCGTCACCGGTCACCTTCCTTGTCCGAGGACTCCGCCAGACGGCGGGTGGCTTGTCCCAACAGGCATTCATCACCGGCGGAATGGGACGCATTTCGCAAAGGAGATGTCGATTTTTTAATCGCAGGGAACTGTTCCGTCCGCACCTTCGAGAGAAGCCGGCAAGGAACACGCTAGGGCAACCGCTCGCACGCCTTCGGGCTCGGGAGGTTGGCACGATAATCGGGAGCCGCCGAGGTCCCGAACGGACAAGGTTGATCGCCACAGCCGTGCCAGGTCCCGGTCCTCGACGCCCTCGAGACCGTTGGACCCTGTGAGGCCTTACAAGAAGGCATCAACGCCATCGGCACCATGTCCGTCGAGGGACTCTCTCTCGAGGCTCTGGCTCAGAGGAAGCTGCCGACGCCATCGGCGCTGAGGCCGTCGAAGGACATGCTCGGGGCTACGGCCTCGAAGCCGTTTTGTTGTGTGCGCCTCGCTTAATGTCGACGCTGATACCATCGACGCCCTTGACGCCTTTTGAAGGGGCTTTACCGGAGGTGCCCCGGAACTTCAGAGGAAGGCCCTGAGTATATCAGTGAGGCCTTTGTTTGAGCCTTTTTTTGTACCTTCATCCTGGGATTTATTCCAGCCTTTGGATTACATCTCAGAGGAGGAAGAAGGTTCAGATGAGGAGGGGCTTGTACCTCCTGAGGTTCCTGATGACCTGTTGTCTGGTCATAGCCAGATGGAAGATCTGCGTCAATCCTTCCATAACACCAATGGTCTGGACACCTCCCCGGAGTTTGAGTTTGGCAGGCCGGAGCCTGGTACACATGCCGAGTCTTCGTACAGGCGTCTCATGTCGAGGGTGACCAAGTACTTGGGGTAGTCTGCTCCACCTGTGGATTTTCTGCAGGATGACCTGACAGATATATTGGACCAGGGCCCACCCACTGACCCGGTGCTGCCATTTCATATGGCCTTACAGAGAAGGGTGGCGGAGGCTTGGACTGCTCCAGAGAGTCTCCCGGCAGTGAATAAGTCGCTACCGAAAAAATATCATCCAGCCAGTGGCGACCCCAGCTACTTGTCTATGCACCCCACTCCGGAGAGTTTGGTGGTGCAGGCGGCTGCGGCCCCAGCTAAGCAGGCTGCATACCCTACCATCCCTCCAGATAGGGACGACGAGCGCTTTGACGGTTGGGCGAAGTAAGTATTTTCATCTGGGGGTATGGCTTTAAAGGCAGCCAACTCCGTTTGTGCCTTGGCAAGATTCACTCACACTCTGTGGAATTGTGTATCTTTGGCGGCTGAACATTTTCCGGAAGGGGAGGAACCAGATTGTTTTCTTGCCCTCGTGCAGGATGGCAAGGATACCATGTGTGAATCTGTTCAGTCGGGTCTGGACGTGGCAGACTGTGTCAGCCGGTCCATGGCGGCAAGCACCGTGATGCGCAGGTTTGCGTGGTTGCGGAAGTCTGGGTTTGCTCCTGATGTACAGTCCCGGCTTCTCAACATACAGAACTGGTGCCTGTAGCGGAGAGGGACAAGGGATGGTATTCCCCATATTTTTTGATCCCGAAAAAAGACTGGGGATAGAGACCCATCATGGACTTGCGTGGTTTGAAAAAGCTCCTCAGGAAGGACAAGTTCAAGATGGTTACTCTCTCTCAAGTCCTCCAGGGCCTTCAACTTCAGGATTGGTTGGTGTCTCCCGACCTCAAGGATGCTTACTTTCATGTGCGGATTCATCCCAAGCACAGGAAGTACCTGAGGTTTGCGGTTGGCGACTCGCATTTTCAGTTTCGGGTCCTTCTGTTCGGATTGACCTCCGTCCGAGGTTCTTTCCCAAGCTAATGGTGGTGGTGGCAGTATATCTCAGGAAAAGGGAATTCACGTCTACCTCTACCTGGACTATTGGTTGATCGAGCGCGCTCTCCCGAGCAAGCACTGGATCATCTGTCGGTCACCTGGCATTCCCTTCACAAGCTGGGCTTCTCCCTCAATTTAAAGAAGTTTCATTTGACATCTACCCAGCGGCTCTAGTACCTCGGAGCAGTGCTCGACACATCCCTGGGGGAGTGTTCACCTCCCCAGGTGAGGGCTCAGGTGGACAAGTTTCAACATGCCCAGAGCCTCCCGGTGTTCGAGTTCTTGAGGATGCTCGGCCTCATGGCATCCTGCATTCTACTGGTGCCAGAGGCCAGGCTGCAGATGAGATCTCTGCAGTGGGCTCTCAAGATGCAATGGTCGCCCATGACCTTCTGTGGTGAGCCTTCGAAGGCAATCTGATGAAGGGGGCTCCATTTTGGCTACCCTGACCAGTCACCGTTCGTTGGTCTCTGTTGGAGTCTAGACTCCATATCAATCTGTTGGAGCTGAGGGCCGTCAGGTTAGCCCTGAAGGCTTTTCTGCCGTCTGTGCGGGGGAAGAGTGTCCTGATTATGACAGACAATACAGTGGCCATGCACTACCTCAACTAAAAAGGGGGGGGTCTCTCCCACTGTGCAGAGAGGCGTTGTATCTCTGGTTCTGGGCCATCCAGCAGGAAATTTTGATCTCGGCAGTTCATCTGGCCGGAGACAAACGCAGCAGCGGATGCTCTGAGCAGGCAGAGCACGGTCTCTCACGAGTGGGAGCTGGCTCAGGAAGTTCTTTTGGAGATCTTCGCCCTTTGGGGGACCCCACAAGTTGATCTCTTCGCCACCAGTGTCAACCGGAAGTGCGAAAGTTTCTGATCCTTGGAATTTCCTCCAAGAGGAGGCTTAGGGGACACGTTTGTTGTGGAGTGGTCCTTCCCACTGCTGTACGCATTTCCCCTAGTCCCTGTCATTCTGCAAGTGTTGCGGAGATTACGGGGATTCGGTTCCCGAATGATGCTCATTGCTCCGGCATGGGCAAGGAGAGCGTGGTACCCGGACCTTTTCGACATGTCCATCTGCCCTCCACCCCGTCTTCCCTACTGAGATGATCTGCTCTCACACGAGGGGGGTCGGGTTCTCCATCCAGTGGTCAAGTCTTTCAGCCTTCATGCTTGGCATCTGAAAGGCTGAGGTATAGGGATTGGGACCTCCCTGAAGACGTGATGGAGGTGTTGCTTTCGGCCAGAAGGCCCGCAACAAAATCCCTGTACCGTTGCCATTGGAGAAAGTTCTGCGACTGGTGCAGGGTACAGAATGTGGATCCTTTTCAGTATTCAATTCCTGTGGTTCTGTCTTTTTTGCTTTCATTAGCCCACAAGGGCCTGCAAGTGGGTTCCATTAAGGGTAACCTGGCGGTGCTGTCCATATTTAAGCGCTCGTCTGAGTGTTCTTATTTTAAGATTCCTTTGATTTCTCAGTTTCTAAAAGGGCTAACGAATGTGTTTCCACCATCGCCTTTCAAGATGCCGGGATGGGATTTGAACTTAGTTCTAAAGTTCCTAATGGGAGCTCCGTTTGAGCCCTTACATTCTTGTCCATTGAGACTGTTGTCCTTTAAGATTGTATTTTTAGTTGCGGTTACTTCCGCTCGCAGAGTGAGTTGCAGGCACTCTCGCCAAGCCACCTTTCACAGTGTTCCATACGGACAGGGTTGTCCTTAGGGTTAGTTCTTCTTTTCGTCAGAATTTCATTTGAGCCAGAAAGTTATTATTCCAGCGTTCTATCCTCCTCCGCATCCCGGTAAGAAAGAGGAGAGGCTCCATAGATTGGATCCGAGGAGCGCTTTGAGCTTCTATCTCTACGGATGTCCCTGGTCAGAGTGGATGATTAGCTATTTGTAGGATACCCTGGAAGGCGTTTAGGTCAAGCTGTTACCAAGCAGACCTTGTCCAGATGGATCATTTTGACGATCTCTGAATGTTACCGTTTGGCGGGTAAGGACCCTCCGATATGCTTACGGGCCCATTCTACTAGGGGTGTGGCTGCCTCTACTGCTCTGCAGAGGGGTGTTCCCATTTGTAATATTTGTGAAGCAGCCACATGGGCCTTTGTCCATACATTTGTAAAACACTACTCCCTGGATTCTATCCATGGGCAAGAATTGGCCTTTGGCAAGGCAGTCCTCTATTTTGCAGTTTGATTGGGCATTCTAATATTCTAAATTCTTTTCCCGCCTCCATATGTTGGTACTGCTTTGGGAGTCTGTCGTAGATGTGGAATACGTCAGAGGACACAATCCCCTCAAAGAACAAGTTACTTTCTTACCTGGTAACGTTCTTTCGATGGGATGTTCCTCCGACGTATTCCACATCACTCCCTCCCAGCCTGCCCCTCTACAGAATTTCTTATGCGATTGCAGCTTCCGTTTCTGCAAGGCTTTCTGTAGTCATACTGGCACAGGATTGGTGCCACACGTTCTGGGGGAAAAAACTACAACTGAGGCTACGGGCGTCGTGCGTCCTACATATAACATAACATCCAGTGACTTTGGCGCTCAACGGAGGCCCTCGAGGGACAGCGTATCTATCGACGTCATCGATGCAGGACGCAGACGCTGAAATATTTTCCGAAGCAGCACAGCTGTGGTGATTACTGTCATAGATGTGGAATACGTCCGAACATCCCATCGAAAGAATGTTACCAGGTAAGAAAGTAACTTGTTCTTCTGACTGCGGTGGCTTTCGCGTGGAGTCTCCTGGGCTCCCCCAGCACGGGGGAGCCCAGGACACTACAAGCGACAGCCACCGCCGTCAGAATAACAACGTTGTTGTATTTGTAAATACTGCGACATTTACAAATACAACAACGTTGTATTTCTAACTGCAGTGGCTTTCGCTTGGAGTCTCCTGGGCTCCCTCGCGCTTCTCCGAGCCAGAGGAGCACAAGAATCTTAGAAAGAAAACTGCAACGTTTTTAAATACAACCGTGTTGTGTTCCTGCCTGCATTGGCTCACAGGACGTTTTGTACATTGCAAATGAAAATCTCACCAAATGCTTTTAGCATTTAAAAAAATGCATTGGTACCTTGTGTCATGCTAAACTGCATAAAATGTTTACTGCTTTTAACCTGAAAATACTCGCACAAGGGTTCGAAATTACTGTTTGGTGCATTGTGGATTTTCAGTTCTATGGAAATAAAACATTGCCACCCATCACACACAACCAGGGTCTATGGTCTGTCACCTTTGCTGGGAGCGTGGGGACACCTCATTGACACTTTATCCTACCTGTAATATAAAAACCCACACTAATGATTTTTCTTTATGGTCAGTGTCCTATTATACACTTATCAAAAGAACACAATGAAAGTGCAGTGATTTCGGTTTCAGATAGTTTAAAGTACATAGAATGGAATTAAATGTGGCTTTTAAACATTTCTTGGCTGTTACTATTAGTTTAAGGTTAACAAATTATGTAAATCTCCACTGGAATACACAAGGGTGGTTCTAGGTATTGTCAGGTGCTGTGCGGCAAAGGACATTCAGGTTGCCCTGTTTTTTTGTGTAAATTTGATTTTATTAGTTTTACAGAAACAAGTCATGCAATGGGTGAGTTCTCTCATTAATTTGGGTTTCCACATGGATCTTGTCAAAACCCCTTTTACCTGCAAGTATTGAAAGGTGGATAATGGGCCTATCCCGAGGGCTTCGGTTAGTTCAGGGAGAGAGATGGAGTCCTTCCGTTGCAGTTGCCCTACTCTCTCTAATCCAGCCTCATACCATGATTGGAACATTCCGACTTCTGGGATGTGGTCGTTGATTCCTGGGGACCATAAGTGGCAGAGGGGAGCCGGCCAGGTAGTAATGTTTTGCATGTTTTTGCCATGTGTCCAGATGTCCCAGATGGTCATTAGTATCGGGTGGTCTTTGAGTTTTCTACAGACTCTTTTTTGAGGTGCCCGTAACCATTCAGATACTGTGGCTGATGTAAAGTAATGGTTGTCCATATTGACCCACTGGGTGTCTGTCTGGTTACAGAGGTGTGGAATCAATACCCTAAGTTGGCCGGCTTCGTAATATTTTTGAAAATTGGGAAGCCCAACTCCACCTTTATATTTTGGGAGTGTTAGGATCTTATATGGAATTCTTGCTTTTTTCCCTTGCCATAGGAATTGGAGCATGGCCCTTTTGATCTCAGTAAAAAAGCTTTTTGGAATCCTAATGGGTATCGCTTGAAAAGGATATAGGAACCGGGGCAGGGATATCCTCTTAATTGCATTAAGCCGGCCTAGCCAGGATATTGTGAGCTTGTCCCATCTTGTCAAGTCTAACCTAAATTGTTTCAATAATAGGGGAGGGAAGTTTGCTTCAAATAAGTCACTTAGATTCTTCGTTATTTGTATCCCCAGGTATTGTAGTTGTGATTGTTCGATATTGAGACCGAATGGGGAGAATCTGATGGTATTCTCGTCTTTTCGACCTTGGAGGGGAAAGAGTGTGGATTTTGTTTTATTTATTTTGAACCCAGAGAGTCTACCATATTCTTCTATCATGCAGAGAGCCCGGGGGATGGAGACGGAGGGGTTTGTGATGTGGAGGAGGATGTCATCTGCGTAGAGGGCAATTTTGTATTCTGTTGTCCCCAGTCGAATACCTTCTCGTGTAGAGTCTGCCCTTATTGTGATTGTCAGGGGTTCTAAGGAGAGGGCAAAGAGAATCACTGAAAGGGGCCATCCTTGTCGGGTTCCACGCTGCAGGTTGATCCACCGTGAGTATTTCCCGTTCACAAATATAGATGCCTTGGGGTCTGTATAAACTGCGTGTATAGCTCTCCTAAATCTAGTGCCCATTCTCACCTTTCGGAGTACTGCCTCAAGGAACCCCCATTCCACCCTATCAAAGGCCTTTTCTGCATCGATGGAAAGCAGGGCCGGGTCATTGTCCATGGTCTGGGATGCGTGGATCAGGTGTAAGGTTTTGCGGATTGTGTCTGCCCAGTATGAACCCAACCTGATCGGAGTGTATAAGGTGAGGGATGAGGGTTTCGAGTCTCGTTGCCAAGATTCTGGTGTATATCTTTGCATCAAGGTTGAGTAGAGAGATGGGGCGGTATGAGGAACATTTCGTAGGATCCCTCCCAGCCTTGGGGATAACAGTGATCAATGCCTTGGTAAAGGAGTCTGGGGGTTTCCCTGTGTCCATTATTTCATTGAAGAGGAGTGTTGGGAAGGGGGCCAGCGCGGTGATGAAAGTTTTATAAAATCCGGCAGTGTAGCCGTCTTCGCCCGGGGACTTGCCCAATGTTAATCTTTTTTTTGGCAGCTTGGACCTCTAGTTCCGTAATAGGGGATTCTAGTGATTCGACCTCTAAGTCAGGAATACGGGGTATCTATTGAGGACAGATAGGACTCTGTCTGATCGTTCAGGGTCTACCTCAGAAGAATATAAAGTTTCATAAAAGTCGGCAAAATGTTCTGGGATGGTGGTGTGGGCGTGTAATGTGGGGAAGGTATCGTCTTTAATTTCTAATACTCTTCTCTCCGCTCTTTGTTCTCGCAGCCTGGCGACAAGAAGTGCGTCGGCCTTATCGCCCTTCTCGTAAAATTTATGTTTTAAAAATCTTAGTTTACGCACAACCTGTTCATGCTCCAATAGTTTGTTTCTTTTCTCTCTGGCTTTGTTCATCTTCTGAGGATCCACTTCTTCGCCTATTTTGGGGTGTGCGTTCTAATTGGGAAGTTTCAGTTCGGAGCCTTTGTTCAATAAGATTACGTTCTCTCTTCTTTGATGAGCCTTCCCTTATCAAGATCCCTCTCCAGATGGCCTTCCCGGCCTCCCACACTGTTTGTTTGTATACCTCTCCATTGTCATTTGTTTTGAAGAATTCGGAGATTTCTGTCTCCATTTCAGTTCTGAAAACAACATCCCTCCAGAGGCTCTCGTTGCAGCGCCATTTCCCACTATTTTTAGGTAGGTCGGCCCACTGAATGTCTGTGAGGACCATGTCATGGTCAGACCAAGTGATCTGGGTTATCTTTGCCTGTGATGTTACTTCAGAGAGCTCTCTGGAGAGATACATGTAGTCTATGCGGGTGTACGTATTATGGGGAGCAGAATAGAAAGTGTAGCCTTGTTCTTCCGAATGAAGAGCTCTCAATGCGTCTACCATGTTATACAGTTCCATCATATGAGCTAGCTCAGTCGGTTCAGGTCTATTCTGATGAGTCGTGGTAGGGTTCCCAGGATTCCGGTCTGTGGCCGGGTTCGCCCATTGATTAAAATCCCCCCCCCCCTCCCAAGATGATGTACCCGGTGGCTTCAAGTAGTATCTTGGGGATTGTTCTGGAGAGAAATCTAGACTGGCCTGTGTTCGGAGCGTACAAGGTGGCAATTGTGACGTTCAGATTACCTAGTTGCCTATTTACTAACATTGCTCGTCCTTCAACGTCTGACCATGCCTTGGTCATCACAAAATCTGTCTTTTCTAATGAGGATTCCCACCCCTTCCTTTCTGAGTGGGCCAGAGTCCCCAAAATTCAGTTCCCACTCGTTTCCCAAGAATCCGTCGTTCATCTCTTTTTATGTATTTTGTTTCCTGGAGTAGAAGAATATCTAATCCGCTTCTACAAAATTCTCTGGCTACAAGGGACTGTTTCGTCGGTGAGTTGAGCCCTTTAACATTGAGTGTTCCAACTCTTAAGGAGACCGGTTCCCTTATATTAATGTTCGTAGCCATAGTTCTTTCTCGCTGGGAGTTGTCTCTTTGTATACACTCGGCGATGCTCTATGCTCACGAGCCGCACGCTGAATTGGCTGTTGTGGTTCATTATGTTTGCTGCTCTGAACTTCTTTGTTTCCTTAACTTTTCCCTCCCCCTACTCTCCCTCCTTCCTAATTGATGGCGTCCGGTCGCGCCCGGTCGGTTGTCCCAGGTCGACATCGGACCACTTCCGGGGGTCGTTACTTCACGCCCCTTGACCAGAATAAGTTATCGTAGTACAGAGTCAGACCCCTGGTGGTTCCCCCCTAATTATCTTCATTAGAGTCCAGGGAATGTGTGTGCGTTCGTGCATCCATATCACACCATTTACATACTTTGATTGGAATTGTCTTACCGGTATCATCTGGTGTCAGTTGTCTGTTTCTGGGGAGAGATTGCCCCTCCTGAATTTTCGCGACCCCTTCACTCTCCTTCTCCGGGGGCCTTGGAGTCGCCATTCTCTTCCTTCCTTATTTGTCGCTTCTTGACTAGCCTCTTCTCCTCGTGTCCCTAAGAGGTCAGATATGCACGATTTTATCTCATTCTCCGATCACAGTCTGAATCTGGTCCCCTCGTATTGGAACGTGAGGGAGAAGGGGTAACCCCATCTATATCGAATGTTCTTTTCCTTGAGCATCTACGTTAGAGGTCCGCACATTTTTCTGAGGGCTAGGGTCAAGGAGGAGAGATCTTGGTAAATGGAGATTTGTGCTGCGCATAGCGTAATCTTCTCGCTCGTTCTGGCTTTATCAAGAATTCTAGCTTTGTCCCTGAATCGGCAAAATCGGGCGAGGACTGAGCGTGGTCCACTCGCTGGGCCTCCTGCTCTATGAATTTGTTCGGTTACCGGTTCATCCACCTCATCATCCGTTGTCAGAAGTTTGATGATGTTGTGAAGTGTCTCCTTAAGGTCTGCTTCCGTTTCCCCCTCTCTGTCCGGAATACCAAAAATGTGTTTATTATTCCTCCTTTCTCTGTTCTCCAAATCATCGAGTTTAAGTTTAAACTCGTATTCACGTTGTTCCAGTTCCGTCATTCTTTGGCCGCATTGCCCTTCCAGTGTGTCAATGGAGGCCTGATTGTTTTCAACTCCCTGGAGTCTGTCCTCCATGCTATCAAGCCGTTGAGTGATCCGATCTATTTTGCCACTTATATTTGTTCCCAGGTTCTTAATCTCCCCCAGTAGGGCGGCTATGTCTCCTTTCGTAGCTGCAGCCAGGTCGTCTCCTGTAGTGGCGCAGTTTGCCATCTTGGTGCCAGCGGTTGTAAGCAATGTGGGGGTGTAGGCGAAGTGAGCTAGTTTATGCTTAGTACTCATACAGATCACCGATGGTGGGCCTGGGTAGAAGCTGCGTGCGCTGTGATAATCCACGCATCACTCGATCTAGGTGGACGATGACGGCCTACTCCCTCGAGTTGCGCTGCGGGTAGTTTGCGGATCGGACGGCGTAAGTTCTTGTGTGGGCCTGGGGTGGTGCCGTGGGCAGGCGGGGAGTCGTGCTGGGTAGGCGGGTCCGAGGGGTGGTAGGCACTGTCCCCTGTTGGTTCTGATTATGAATTCCGCCTCTGGTGGGTTTCGTGCACCTTTTTGGCCTAGACAGCTCTGCCGTTGGGTTCACCCGGGAAGTCGCAGATCTGTGAGGGCTCCACTCGGCGGTTTTCCCCAATGTCACTCCGTCACAAATTGGTATGTTCGCGATCCGCAGTTCACTCCTTCGTGCAGCACTTATTCACGCTCACCGGGTCGGTTGGCTGATCTCACGTCCTCGTGTGAGGGTGTTTCACTCCGGGAGCCCAACACACGCCTTCCGGGCTTTCTAACGGTGAGACACACGCAGTTGGTTTCAATTTCCACGTGCCTCGGAGGCCCCGTTTTTCTCTTGCATTTTCTGAGGCCGTGGAGGGCCGATTTACATCAGGATTTTTCCTCGGGGTGGGGGGGGCGACGTTCACACGGCAAAATCCTGTATTTGTTCAACGGGGGAGTTCCAAAAGACGGGGGCTCATTCCATCTTCCGGGGTGCTGGTTACGAAGCTCACAGAGAGCATGCTGATCTCTGCACCCCATGGTGGCCGTACCAGGTTGTCCTATTTTGCATATGTGTTGACATCACAGAAAATTATTTTACAATGAGTGACCTAATTCTTTCATACTAGAGGCAACAGAGGAAGTCAGTCACATTGTATGCAAGATGTCATCAGTAAACTAAGAACCACATAACTTTTTGATGTGCATTCATAAATTGAAACTGACAAGGGGTGTTGCTAGGTCTGGAAAAGAACTGGGACTATGCTAATGTCGGGATTGTTGAGACTCTCTAGCTAGTCTTTTGATTGTAGCCCTTGAGCTTCTCTCCGGGGCTACAACCAAAAAACCCAGATCTATAGCCCCTTCAACCCCCCCCTCCAGCAATGCCTCTGGCCACTGACATACATGAAACACAATACCATGAATAAGCCATTTTTTGAATAGCGTACACCATAAATGCCTACTTATCTATTCCATTCAACAGATGCTAGTCTAGTCCTGGTTTAACTTCGCATTCTGGTACTTGTAGTTCTGGTTTTCCCCATTATAAATCCTGAACTACTAGTCCCAGATTGCAAAGTTAAAAGCAGGACTGGAATTGCATCTCACTTATAGAATGGATAATGTTTGCATGTATGGTACAGCATGAATTCAATACCTTCTAGGCTCTTCTAATGTTGGCAGATCAAATCATGTGAGCAGGATCAAACACTTTGTGGAGAAACTGGGATTTGAGACCATTATGTAACTTCGAAACTCAAGCACATATATGCTCATGTCTGATTGGTAGAAATATGTGGTTGTGCCTCGATTTTAAGAATACTCTGTTTTTTTAGAAATTTATCGAAAACGTTCAACACGACAAATCCATGCATACATATTGCCCATCACAGTTGCAAGTGGTGAGTGCAGCTTTGCCAAATTGAAGCTCATTAAAACGTACCTCCCATCAACAATGAACAATGAAAACCTGACATAGCTGGCTGTTCTATCAATTGAAAATGGCATTGGCCATTCTCTGATTCTATCCGATGTCGGGCTTCCATTTAAAAGGGAAAAGTCAAGAAAAGTTACTTTTTGAAACATAGTAACATAATACAGGTAACGTTCTCAGATTGTGACCTATGATCTGATGTATGCATTTTGTATTGCATTTTTATATAGTCATTTCAGTGCCATATTCACAGTATTTGTAACATGCAATTTCTGTTGTCATTTTTGTGGTTGGGACGCCAAGGATGCTTTCCGCCTGGGGTGGAATCTGGGCTAAGACTGGCCCTGGTCAGGACAGCAGGGGTTGCTTCAGTATTGTAAAGGGTCTGCAGGTGTCTCTGGTGGTGGTCTTCGGTTACTTGCTTTACACTTCAGAAGCCTCACATTTTATTCAGTTCCAGCACAAACTCCTCTGCAATCTTTCGCAGCATTTTACAGAATGGGGCATTTGGGCGGGAGCTGGACCTATTCAGGCACTCTGGCAAAGGACAGGGGGTGGAAGACTCCTCCCCCCTCTTCCTGCCTGCCCAGAAACTCTGGAGACTAGGCTGGAATACCCAAAGGATCTTGCCAAAGGCAAAACACACAAACTGACCTCCCCCTCCCTGAATGGTAGGACTAACAAAGAAAAACCACTCTAGTAATGGCGAAAAAAGAAGGGAGGACCCACGTTGGTACTTGGGTGCCCCTATTGTGCACTCCTGAGGCTATGGATAGCCTGCAGCATAATAAATTACACAATAGTTTGTAGAACACGTCCACTGCCACCAGCCATAACTAGGTTGTCTGTGAATAAAAAGTCACAGGAGTAGAGAGAAGGATACTAGGTATCCCTTTGGCACTCCACTGAAGGTGGTGTGTGCCATCTCTCATACTAGAGAGTAGTTTTGGGAGAGATAAGTTATCTCTGTCCTTAGTAACTGTAGTTGCTCAGATATAGAAAAGGAATCTTAGAGAGGGCCCTAAGGGTCCACAACAACACTGCCCATAAGGAGTTGTGTGCTGCAGTAGTAAAACACGGATGCCTTTAAGAGCTATGGAGCAGACCGACTCCATAGTACAGGTAGAATACAAATAATAGAGTTCCAAAAGACAGAGCCCACATGAATGAATGAATGAATGAATGAATGAATGAATGAATGAATGGGGAAAAGCCTACACTCATTCAGCATTGAAAGAAAAAAGGTCCGGAAGTCCAGCAAAAAGTGGTGGGGGTCTCACTAGGAGAGGGGATGAAGCATAAAAATGTAAACAAGGGTATCTATTCAGTATACTTCCGTGTACCCAAAAATGATCTAACCATTAACTATTTTCTAGATATACATCCGGCAAACAAGTATTGATAGATCAGCAAGGAATATCGAGGCTTAGTACCACCAAATATTGAATCTGCCAGTCACGAAGTCAAAGTTATGAATATGACTTTATTCTGTACAGATACAAATATCAAAGCAGATAGCTATCTGGCTCCCAAGCGCCTTGCAGTGTGTACCAGCAGACACAGTGAGGGGTGAGGGTACTGGTCATCACAAAGCATGCAGTATTTATACACCGTCCTGGTCATTGCCCAGCCCTTCTCCAAACTAATGAGTTACAAATTTGGGTTTGTGCCCAGTTCACATGGCAAATATAATAATATTAGTTTACACTTTTGACGTGTTGTCCGATCCTTGGAGATTCAATGGCGATGTTGGTTCTCCAGCTCAAGTTAAGCCCAGTTTCAAGAAACTAATTCAATAGTTTATTGCAAAGGCACATGGTTTTAGTCTGCCATTCAGTTCTGATGTTTTTATATGGCTGAAGCTATTGATGCACTTAACACAACAGATGGGTTACCCCTTCATCGCTGACAGAGGGGAAGCAACAGGCAATATTTAAACAAAGGTCATGTCGGCGGAATACAATGATACTTTGTCACCAGGATGTACCTGACAAAAAATACCAAGAAAATGACCCCTTGATCCACACAAGATCAACCCTAGACCAGATAAAAATTAATGGTAAAAAACTGTATTTATTAAATGTTTATATCAATGTTAAAATGCTTATTAAATCATCGTGAGCTCATATTTAATATAAACCTAATATGTCAAAAGTAAAGTGCATCATAATAAAGTGCTTATTAAAAGGAAAGCGGAAAAAAGGTCATTGAATTCATCCGTACCGCTAACAAACAGGTGACGTGCCTGGGATCCCAAGTGAGTGAAGGGGGGATCACTCAAGGGGAGAACCGGCAGTCGCCTGTGAGATGTTTGGTGAAAAGTCGAGAGTATACAATCTTGTAATAATCAAGAACACACAAAAGCTAACCATGGGGTGCCATGCGTCAACTAAGTTGTCAAGGCAATAAAATGCATATAATAAGCCTGGCACAGGTTGAAAATAGTAGTTTTCATGGTAAAGCGCATCTAACTTTGTTGCAGTTGATGCCCATCTTCTTCAGAACAAAGCACTCCCGTAAGGATCATGGTCCCTTGATGTTTCATCTGTGCCTTTGTTGCAAAAATACTAAAACTAGCAATAAGAGCTTACACATAAGAGGCAATAATCACACCTAAAACAAATACATCAAAAGAGAGGAAAAAGAAAAACACAAAAACAATAAATGAATAAGATAAAAATGGCGATCTGTGGATGTAAAACAGGGGGAACTTCTATCATTGTCATAGTCCAGGTAAATCTTGACATAAGTAGGGAGAAATGGTAATTACCGTTATCTCAACCCAAAAAGGCTGGTTCCAGCGTCCTGTGAATAAATCCAGGAATATATATGTATGGGCCGTGCCAAAAATAGATCACAATAAATTAGATCTGTGAAAAGCAAGGACAACCGCATTAATTATGTGGCCGTAGACCACATCGTCAACAATTTCTAAATTATGAAGCAGGAGAAACCAAAAGCTGCTGGTCCTTAAGATCCAATTAACAGCAAAGCAATGGGAATTTCTGGGAAATACCGGCCATCTGAGGGCCGAAATTAGTAATAAAATACTGTATATTAAAGTGAACTGTTACTACATAACAACTCACCTATGCACGGTTACTGGCAGGCCCCAAACAGTTTTGGAACTCTTCCATCATTAGTCCATGGACAATGCAATCGGTACTGCAATTGTTGTATAGCTACCGATGATCGAGGCTCGCCAAAGAAACTACCACGTTATTTTCTTATGGCATAAGACTGCGCCGTTGGGGCAACTGCATAAAGTGAAACAAAACAAGAATATAAAGAAATATATCTCCTAAGAAATGACTTCACACAAAGGCCGTTTCGCTTGCATATATGAACAGTATTCAATTTTCAGAAGGAGAGTTTCCTGTAAATGGTCAATAAATAGTTTAAAGTGTGTCTGACTAATAATAAATAGTAAGTACACACTTGTGGCCGACTTTGCTAATATGTGCTCTATTCAGCTTGGATCTCCTGAAGTGTCAGTTCTACCACACTTGCAATAGTTGGCATTTAAAAAATAAAAAGTGAAGTTGAACATTGAAAACAGTTTGTATCCACTTATAACGAGTGTTTACTCTAGCTAGCCGATCGTTCCTATATAAAGGGAATGAAAAATACCCATCCAGTGCAAACGTGGGTACAGCTTGCAAAACACCCACTTAAACTGACTAGCCATTCATTCCTATATAAAGAATGAAAGATGCCCATCCAAGGCTTACATAGGCACGACTTACAGTGCACAAACTTGAGCACAAATGCGAAGCACGCATACAAGACAGCCAAAGCGTTCTGAAACAAAGCAACCATATGGAACGAACATCAGCGCAACCTGAAATACCAGACACTCCGGTGTAAAACGCACGCTGACGAAGTGACATACTCACGGGTTACCTTCTAGAGAGTCCACCTCGCCGCAGCCAGGAGGAACAGGAAATGACAGACCTAATGTCGCGTCAATGTGCCGGACATAAGTATGCCTACTAAACGTAAAGCGTGCTACGTCATACGCACGGCCAAAAAGCAGAGATGCTATGTCTACGTAAAACGGCACTGTAAGGTAATCAAGCCGTCTTGATAAACTAGAACACACAAAAGATACGGCAACAATCTGCCCGTTGTGTTCATGACCTATGCCAGCAGTTAAATCACTGGCTTTACTGAAGAATCGTCAGTCACTACAATGGGTAAGTTCTAATGCATGTTGGAGCCTGCCCTAATATTATCATGTAACTACAATGGTCGCATGAATTCTGTTATAGAATGGAAAAGCAAAAGGCCACTTGCAAAGCAATTTGTCAAGCTTAATAAAATAGTGAAAATATACAGCAATAAATGCCGTTCGAACTCAATACAATGAAACTTAGAATGAAAGACATGTACACTAATTGACATCAGCCAAGTCAAAAATAAAAAATAAGCAGGTTTTTGACAACTGTGTTGTGCCCAAATGGTGTGGGCCAAAATCACAGTATATATTATTGTAACATATTGAAAGCCAGAAGTTTTAGAAAAAGAGAAAAGGTCATATGGAATGTAGATTATAGAGGGAGACAGAGCTGTCAGGGACACCTATAGAGGACTACTGAAGACCAATTGTCATTCATCCTGGGCATTCAGCCCAACCATATGGCTCTAGGTATTGTAAATCCACCAGTGTTCTCGTGTAGCAAGTCTATTAGCAGTAACGTATTGGTCCGGCCTTCCTACACGTTCAAGAGCCCACCACCAGAGATCATCACAACTGTGATTAAATTCTATAAAGTGGGCGACTAACGGCGACGAAAGATTGCGAGTCCTAATCCTGGACTTGTGTTCAGTGATCCTAGATTTTACAGGCCTATATGTCATTTCACATGGACACGTCACAGCATATATGGCATTCTTTGAGTTGCATGTGGTATGATCCCTGAGATTCCAGGGCTTGTTGTTGATGGTGACAATGCAGGTAGCAGTCGTCGACCCACATTGGCAACAATAGCCACATGGAAAGTGGCCAGTAACCTTATTCATCCCCCACATTTCAGTGATGGTTTTGGTTGTCTTTTTGACTTGGGACCTATCCGCGTTGGATAGCCAGTTCTTGAGGCTCTTTCCCTTTTTAAATACATACATCAGAAGGTCCAGGTCTGAATCATTCAGTTGTAGTAGATGCCAATGTTTGCTAATGGCCTTCTTGATCTCCGAGTGGTAGGTACTGTAGGTCATCGCACACACTGTACGTGACTTGTTCGGACTCTCACAGATGTTTTTAGAAAGTACCTTCCGGGACTATCTCAGTATGTGATGAGGATACCCTCTATGCAGCAATCTGTTCTCTATAGTATCGGCCTGTGCCAAAAAATCCTTTCTGTCCGTGCAATTGCGTCTGGCCCTTAAAAATTGGCCATACGGGATACTCACCCTTAAGGATTGGGGATGAAAACTTTCGAAATGCAAAATAGTATTTCGATCAGTAGTTTTCCGATAAAGGTCTACAACAATGGACCCATCCTTGACCTTCAAAAGAAGGTCCAGAAAAGGTACAGACGCATTATCAATGGACATGGTGAAATGAAGATGTTCATTTAGGGTGTTAATCCATGTCACGAATTGCTCATGGTCACCTTTAGTTTTGTCCCAAATGATGATCATGTCGTCTATATATCTCTTATAGAAGATAATAGATTGCAGAAAAGGATTTGATTCATCGAAGATGGAAACTTTCTCGAATGCCCACATGAATAAGATGGCATAATTCGGGGCAAAAGAGGCACCCATTGCGGTTCCCTTAATTTGTAGGAAGAAGTATTCTTTGAACCTGACATAATTCTTGGTTAAGGCAGTCTCCAAAAGGTCAAATGATAAACTCACTAGGGACCAATTGCAGATCGCTCCTTAAATCCAAGAAGAATTTAATAATGGGCAAAGATTCTGACTGGAATATTGGAATATAAAGATTCCACGTCTAGAGTGATGAATAGATTAGTCATAGGGTAGACCCTCCATATGTACAATGGCATCTGTAGTATCTGCCAAATAAGTGGGAGTATTAGCGGGCAAAGGCTTTAAAAAATAATAGATACTTACCCAAAGACTCCAAAATAGAGCCACATAATGACACTATTGGTCTCCCTGGAGGATTAGACATATTCTTGTGAATTTTTGGGAGAATATAAAATAGGGGGACCCTCGTCCCTTTGATGGTAAATTGAAATTCTTTGGGACTCAAGATGTCAATATCTCGTGCCCGTGTGACAAGGGCTAGAATCTCATTTTGTATACTCTCTGTAGGGTCCCCTCTGAGCTTAAGGTAGAACGAGGTGTTGTCTAGCTGTCTCAACACCTCAGAATCATAATAGGTGGAATCACAGACAACCACCCCTCCACCTTTGTCAGCTTGTTTGATAATAATAGAAGTATCTCCCTTCAAATTTTGTAGGCATTCCCATTCCGTTCTGGAAAAGTTATAACACCGATTATTTTTCAAATCTGCTGGGGCAGAAAAAATGGAGTGGAAATCTCGAAGGACCGCCCGCTCAAATGTAATGGTTTCATTTAAGACCATTTGGGAAGTCGGTGTAAATGTAGACTTCAGTTTGAACGGTGTATTGTTATCTTTGTCTGAATCAATACTGCTAGTCCCGAAATGGTCTCTTAAACGTATTTTGCGGAAAAAGTTCTGAAGTTCCATTTCCAGGATTTCGCATAGGAATGAATGAGAAGCCTTTTTCAAGGATAGCGGCCTCGTCTTGTGTAAGTATTCTGTTGGAAATATTGTATACTGCTGATAAAGCAGTTATCGCCGGTACGCTCTCTACATTTTCTATAGGCGGTGGTCCTGCGTCAGTTGTGAGGAAAAGGAAGATTGGGAGTTGGAAACGCTGGGTACGGACCATGGGGTGCGTACATTGGCATCTGCATGTGTTGTTGATAATGCCAATTTTGGCGTCCTCTTCTCCCCCTGTGTTGGCCTCTATTCCATTGTCGGCCTTCTTGACCACGTGAGTTTTAGTTGGGGAATGATCCACTCCATCCGAAGAACTGTCAGAGAAGGTAATCCTTTTCCTAAGGTTCTGTTGGTTTAAGTTAGGGTGTAATGGATCGTGCCATTGGCCAGGACCGGCATAGTATGGGCTTAAATAGGGGTAGGCATTTTCTTTAGAGAAGGCAGAAATATCTTTTTCTAAGTTTTTCCATCTTTTTGGTTGTTGTTAGCTTAATAAACTCTTTAGTGGGTTTGTCTATGAGATCTAGCTTTTCTTTTATATTTAAGATGGTAATGTCGAACGCAAAGGCTGCCTCTGCTTCATCAAGGTACCTTTAGGTACCCAGCAGAGATTAAAGAAACTTGATACAAAATATGACAACTTCTTGATTGGTCAACATGTTATTTCTATATCTAAATCTGTAAAAACTCTGGGGTGTTTTTCGACCCTCAGTTATCCTTCACCCCCTCCTGCCACTATTATATCCAGCTTTTATGGCAGATTCGTCCATATCTGTACAAAGAAAATCTTGCTTTGATCGCAGCTGCAATTGTAAACTGCAAGCTGGATTACTGTAATAGTCTGATGATTGCAGGTCATACAGAATAGTGCAGTACGTGCTGTAATGGGCCTCAAGCGCAATATGCACGTTTCCGATGCCAGGCACAGCCTACATTGGCTGCCAGTGCAACAGCGATTACATCATAAAGGTTTAACCATTGTGTTTAAATGCCTATATGGTCAAGCTCCATCTTACCTTACTGCTAGGCTTACCCGTCCTCTGCGCTCAAGCAGTAATATTGCCTTGGTTCCACCTTCGTTTACCCTGAAAAGATTTGGGGGTGTAAGCTTTGACTCTTGGGCTCTGGCTCTATGGAATTTACTTCCCAAATATCTTGCTAATAGTGATTCCTTGCTTATCTTTAAGAAGCAACTAAAGACCTTCCTGTTTGATAAAGGTTAGGACATATCTGCTCTTTTGGTACAGCACTTTGGTACTGAATCCTGCTTCTCCGCCATGTCTCTCCATCATGTTGGCCTCTGTGAGTACTGGTTTCTCACGGCTCTCTTTCTTGTTCTTCCTGTTTGTCATTGTTATCCGTTGTCTCTTCTTTCTTCTGTGTGCGCCCTGAGGCCCTTCGATTAGTGGTGCAATACAAGAAGATAGATAGATAGATAGATAGATAGATAGATAGATAGATAGATAGATAGATAGATAGATAGATAGATAGATAGATAGATAGATAGATAGATAGATAGATAAATCTCATTACCGACGAGTATACTTTTCTTGAGGGCGGTGTTGATGGGAAGTAACATCCAATCCCTACTACATTTGGTGCCTACACCAGAAAAGGCTGTTTTATACTCTAAATCGTCGATAAACAAACACGGTTCATTCCTAACTAGGAGTCCCTGTGGAATATTTTTCTTAAGATATTCTGTAAGCAGGTGCCCGTGCATCTCTGTTCTAAATTTCTTTCCTCAACTTGAAGATGCCTTCACTTGTGATGCCTGTACTTGACTCATCGCCAACCGTCTGAGTGAGAGAATCAAAAAAGGAAGGTACGCGAATTGCCTCGGCCAGTTGTTCCTCACTAAAGGAGTAGGTATCGGAAGCAGCCATAATAGGAGAATGTGTTGCCAGTATAACAATGCAAAAAGAATTAGCTGATGTTGGATCAAGAAAAAGCAGCCACTAAGGCTCTCTGCTTCAAAAAAAGGGGAGGGGGATTTAAGAGAAATGTAAACCTTACAAAAAAATTCTATATAACCCAAGCAGTGAAACACTGAACTAGTACACTTAACAAAGCTATTGATGCAGACAACACTTGAATTGAGGTTCACTGTGGCTCTAAGGTCCCTTAAAGATACAATACTGGCAAACTTTGTTGTATTCAGCTGTGTAGATCTTTCCTTGTTTCTTGAGCTTTAGGATAAGTCCTGTTCCAAGAGATTCATAAACTATTTCTTCCAAAACAAATGGCTGTATTTGCTTGTGTGAAAGAGAATGAGTCTGTAGGCACAGATAACACTTTGAATGGGAGTTCGTTTTGACTACAAGGTCTCTTTGCACAGGACAAACAAGTCTGCTTTTGGAAGTCCTAGTGATGACATAGGCTCAAAGGTCATTCTGCTCAGTGGCAGCTGAAAACATGGTTCATCATTTCTGAACAGGCAGCAGGAGTTGGGATCAAAATGGTGGATGTTTTCAAGATGGCGGCAAAGTCAATTCTATCTAAATCGAGTCGGTTTTAATACAAATGTGAATGTTTTAGGCCAATGTTCATAATCGGGCAGTATTTATGCAAATATAATTTAACAGTATATCAAAGCTCAAAAGTTCAGGATGACAACTCTTCAGGAAGTAATCCCACTGCTGCAACAGGGGAATTACATGGCCACATTATATGTGGAAGATGCATACTTTCATATTTCAATGTTGCCCAAGCACAGAGTACCTCAGGTTCAAGATCGAGAACACTCACTATCAGTTCAAGGTACTCCCCTTCGGCATTGCCTCAGCTCAAAGGGTATTTACAAAGGTACTAGCCGTAGCTGCAGTTCACCTGCGTGTGCAGTCCATTCCAGTGTACCCTTATCTCGACTGGCTCATAACTGGAGGCTTGTATGGCACCTCGCTGGAGAACACTCCAAAGACAATAGATCTCCTTTTCAATCTAGGATTCTCAATCAACAAAGTCGAGTCTAGTCCCAAGCCAAGTCCAGCATTTTCTGGGGGCACTAATTCTGACAGAAGACAGCCTTGTCTTCCCCTCCAAAGAGAGGGTTCAAAACTTGTTGTTGCAGATCCCGCAGTATGTAGCCAGTCATTGAGTAACCCTACTAAAGGCCATGCGGCTGCTGGGGATGATGGCATCCTGCATCTTCCTGGTTCCACAAGTCTGTCAGTGCATGCGCCCTAACTAAGAGTGTCTCTAGAGCAAATGGTGTCAGGGAAGCGGTCTGTGGGATGATCTAGTGGTTGTCACAATAGCCCTATTTCTGTCTCTGGAGTGGTGGTCAAAGGGACATATTCTAAAGGGTAAACCCTTCACCACCCACGCAGTAGAAGTCATTCTCACTACGGACGCATACGTCAGGGTGTTGGTGGTGTGTTTAACCCAAGGGGGAGCCCTGGTAAACGGGAAGACCCAAAAGGGCAGCTAAAAGTTAGAGAACTGTTGGGTTGGTCGTCCCATTTGTATAATTACATCATACTCCTAGTTTCAGTATGAATTACTTACAACAAGAAATGGCTACAACCAAGTTAGCCTGAGCAATGAATGAACCCCGCCAAGGCCCTGGGAAGCCAGGTCAAAGAGCAGGGTAGCGCCACATAAATTAATTGCACTCCACTAGCACACTCATATGAACCATGACATATGTGCGGTTCTAAGTAAGTGGTTTAATAAGTAGCCGCTATTTATTTTAGTTTTTTTATATTTTCAAATATCTTCTGACGAGGTAATCTTTAACAGATTTTGTTAAAACATAATGGCAAGAATACACATATACATTGCTGAATGCATTGTGAGACAGTGAATATACATACATAGAACAGTTTTTGTTGCAAACAGACATGGTATACAAAAAATTCCAATCCAGTCACTTAATGCATACATGGACTTGTATCATGTGAGCAACCCATAGAATTAGAGCCAATGTAGTCGGGGCAAGAGTGCATGTGTTTCTGACTAAAGTAAATTCAGTCATTCGCTCTGAACCAGTTCATAGATGTGTCCTGGATACAAGTGTGACCAATCCATATTCGCAGTGAGTAAGTAAAGACCAATCCAAGGTCGACATCAGAAAATTACTTCCTGATGGCGTAACATGGACTGCAAGAGGGGTAATGGGCTCCTGGTCCAAAGACAGTTCGACAGGCAGTGGAGGCTGACTTCTTCTGGGCCTAAGGATGTGTGTCTACAAGTAAGAGAACACAGATTTGTAAATGGAGGCTTGCCTGGCTTGAAGTAAATGTACAGGGCTGGACGGGTCGGGGGGTGTGGGGGCAAGTTCATTTGGAACACAAACATATGTTGGAAAGGCATAGTCAAACCATTCGTATGCATGTATTGGCACCACTAACCTGAGGGTCCTGTGTGTTATCGTGCCTCAATGAAGGGCGCTGTCATCAATTGGGTACAGTATTTCCTTAGTGTAGGAGATGACTTCACAATGAAAACTGGCTCCCTGTGTGAATCTGGAAAGGCTCACCTGAGAACAAGGTGTTGCTATTGTGATCTGCGTGGCTGGGCAGCCTGTAAATGGATGCAGCATGCCCAACTATGCAGGAACTAACATTACATTGGCCTAAGAAGAGGAATGACTTAAATGGTGGCTTACTTGAACACAGGAGCGCATCTTAGTATGGTCTACTGCTGTGCACCATGGCGTTGTGCTGCCTGTGGCTTCTTCTGGTTGCTGGATGTGTGCGCCATCGTCACAGAAAGACTAGGAAAGGTGGAAAGGAAAGACAACAGAGTGCAGTCAAGTAATAGTGACACGTGAAAATGTTCCCACTGTAGGGAGAAACGTACAAGTTCATATATGAACTGCATTAGTATGAATTGCTAAATGAGGGGGGCCCCGTGCTGTGCCTACCATCCTGTGATACTGCTTAGAGAGTAAACTGCTTGAGGTCGAACGCCGTCAGCCGCTTCTCTGTGTGGTCATGGCAACTAATGCCCAAGAGCCGCAGTTGAGCATGCGCGTAGCGTGTGCCACTCGCCTGCCAAAAGTACGCATGCGTGTATGCAAAAGAGGGTGTCAAGTGCTTGAGGGGAGCTTTGGCAACCAGGACGCACAGAGAATACTGAATGATGCGCTGCAGCAAAACATTAAGGAAATAAATGACTGAAATTTGCATGGAGAACAAGAGAATCAAAGCCAGTAAAGTAAGTGCAGGCCGTGCCTGCATACTGTCACACATGGCCTGCTTGCATGAATCTCCCTACTGGAGTGGGCTTGAATAAGCCATGCATCTATCCCTCGGGAAGGTGACTAAAGCTGCCTGACACAGTGAGTGATGTGTCGTGCAGAGGGTTTTGGCCACCCTTTGGATGTTGCTGGCCCCATATAAATATCAGCCTGAAAAGCTACTCAGGGTGAAATCGGGGGGTGATGGAGAACTGGGTGGGTGGGTGTGATTTATCTGAAAGGAGTGGCAACACTAGCTTCATTCAGCCCACCGTCAACTGTGTTCAGTTTAAAGACCCACCAGGCCTCTTTGTGATAGCATTCCCAATATTGGTGTCTCCATGCACTTTGTCTGCCACCCACCACTTCATAACATCTTGGTTGTGGTGGTGTTCTGTGTAGTGAGAGACAAGTGCAGCAGTGAGATTCTTGCACCTGATTCTTGAGTGGTGCTCAATTATTTGTTTGTGTACAGGTCTGCTGGTCTGCCCTACATACCTGAGGGCACAGGGGCATTCAATAATATAGGTAACGTTTCTGCTCTTGCAATGGGAGAAGTGTCGGAGTGTCCATTCTCTGCACGATATATCAGTGCTTGATTTTTCCAGTGAATCTGCACATGGAAAATGTTCCGCACGGGTAATGCCTCGTAAGTTCTCTTAGATTCCATAAGGTGTTCCTGGAGGATTTCTTAGTGAGTTGAGCATGTCAAATGTTCTTTGAGATTTTTGGAGCGCTTTAGCGCCATGCAAGGGTATGGTTCATCCGCAATTATGAGTTGAACTAAAGGCCAAAACATCCTGATGATTTGTTTAATTTGTGTGGTAGCTGGACTGAAGGTTGTCGCACAGGTCATGTCTTCATCGTCACTTCTGGTTCTCAGTTGAATTAAAGCTTCACAGGGAGTATTAAGTGCCCTTTTATAGTTTAATAGTTTTTTTTAGGGTATCCCTGATTTAGAAGTCTCCCTTGCAGCTCCACTGCATGATGTCTGAATTCGGTTTTCTCACTGAAGTTGCGTCTTACTCGCAGAAATTGGCCATAGGGAAGGTTGCCCCTTAGATTACGCGGATGGCAGCTTTTGTAGTGGAGTAGAGTATTTCTGTCTGTATCTTTCTTGAACAATGAGCATATCAGTTGGCCATCTTTAGCCTGTATTCTGAGGTCGAGAAAATGGATTATTGGGTCAGCTTCCAAAGAACATGTTATTGATTCATGGCATGAGTTAATCCAAGTGTGAAAGCTTTTTAAAGTAGCGCATTCCTTCCTGCCAGATGATCACATCATCTAATTATCTTCTTCATTTGATGATGTTATTCAAAAATGGGCCAGCACAAATGTTCTTTCAAATTCGGCCATAAAGATGATCACAAGACTGGGTGCAAATGCAGCCCCCATTGTGGTGCCGCAAGTTTGTAAATAGAAGCAGTCATCGAAGAAAAGGAAGTTTTTAGTCAGGCTAGTTCCAGCAGTTTAATTATGAAGTTGGTTGGTACCCTCCTCTGCATCATGTGGTGTGTTAAATGTGCTCGTATACATTCAATGGCCTCCGTTTGCGGAATGGGTTTGTGGGGCACACCTCCGTGTGCCAGCATCTGGTCTCCATCAGTAGCGTCCAAACATATCAATCTGTTGGAACTACTGGTGGTGGTCAAAGCACTGAAAGCCTTCTAAACACACCTACACGGGAAAACAGTTCTTGTACACAGACAGCACCATGGTCATGTACTATTTGAACAAACAGGGTGGGCACTCACTCTCCGGGTCTATCCAAACTGTCTCAGAACATTTGGGATTGGGCACTCAAACATAACATGTTCCTACTATCAAATGTTCCAGGGGAAGACAATCTTCTGGCAGACGTGCTCAGCAGAGACTTGCACCTACCCATAGAACACGAATGGCACTTGGAAGAACATATTCTACTCAGCGTTGTTGCAAAATGGGGTCATCCAGACATTGATTTGTTTGTGACTCTGGGGAACGCCCAATGCCCAGATTACGCCTCCAGGAAACCTGAAGAGGTCCACAGAGAATGGTATTGGGATAACATGGTCCGGGAGATTTGTATATGCGTCCCCCTCCTCCCCCGAAACCCTCTGATGCCCTTATCAACAGGATAGTGCACAAGATGCACTAGGAACAAGTCACGCTGATGCCCGTGGCTCCAATGTGGGTTTGACAGCCATGGTTGTTATCTCGAGAGAATGTCCGTCTCCCCTCCCAGGAAACTGCTCTGCCCATACAACATGCTGTCACAAGACCTAGGGAAGATGCTGCACCCATGCCCCAAAACACTCAACTTGGCTCCTGAAGTCATAGTTTGGGCACCTCCAACTGCCTTAAAGATGTACGGACATACAAAGAGTCACGGAAACCTAACGCCAGACATTGTTACTCCAATAAGTGGAAACGTTTTGTCATTTGCAACACTAAAAACATCAACCCTATTGATTGTACACCTAAAGAGATAGTCCTTTATCTAACACACCTTAGACTCTGGACTTGCTTTCAAATCTCTAAAGGTCCACCTTGGTGTCCTCTCTGCGTACACCACATCTCAGAGCAAGGTTTCATGGTGGAACATTTCTGTAAGTAAGGCATTCATGGAATGGGTAAAGAGACTCCACTCTCCTATTTCTAACCCAACTCCTGGGTGGGACTTGAATGTTCTCACAAGATTAATGGGACCTCCTTTTGAGCCAGTGCATAAGGCCAGTCTTAAGACCCTCGCCTATAAGACTGCCTCCTACTGGCTATTACCTCTATAAGGAGAGTTAACGAACTGCAGGTTCTCTCAGTTCAAGACCCATTTGTGACTTGAACTGCACGTTCTCTCAGTTCAAGACCCATTTGTGACTATTCATAAAGACAAGGTGGTACTCCGCTTACACCCACGCTTTGTGCCTAAATTCATTTCTAAGTTCCATGTGAATCAATCCATCAAACTTCCAACTTTCTTTCAGAATCCCACCAATTCAGCTGAAAGAAGCCTCCATACACTAGATGTTAGGAGAGCAGTGGTATATTACCTCGACAAAACAGAACCACAAAGAAAGACGAGCCAATTCTTTGTCTCTGTTGCTGCTGGTAGAGGAGAGTCTGTCTCTAAATCTGCATTTCTAAATGGATTGTTAAACTCATCACACTGTGTTACTCTTGCCAAGAGAAGCTTGCCCTTTACACCTAGAGCTCACTCTACTCTAGGCACAGGAGCCACTATAGCCTTTATTGTAAATGTTCCTCTTGATTCTATTTGTAAAGCAGATACCTAAAGTTCTGTTAACACTTTCACTCAACATTACTGCTTAGGCACACACTAGGTCTGATTCTCAGGTGGGATAGGCGGTGCTAAGACCTCTCTTTGCTACTTCACACATCCCACCATCTCCATGTACTGATCGCTTGTCTATGCACAGAATGTGGTTCTAAGCAGATTCACAAGCAACAGGAGGCATACATTACTCACCATAATCGTATTTCTGATGATTGTATCTGCTTCGATTGACATGCGCCCACCCTTCCTCCCCTGTTGGAGTAGAAGGAACATAGACATTTTACACCTTCTTTCTTCTGTACTCATTCACGCATTCTGTAATGCTCCCTCAAGGAAGAACAAAAAGAACTGTGGGACCTCGATGCATGAAGGATTTGGGGTACACTACACATCACGTAGGGGATAGTGTTAGTCATGCTCATGTCAACATCCCTTTTCGATCTTCGAAAGAAAGATGCAATACTCTGCGATTGCCACTAGATGTCGACTATATACACAGCATGTGAATCTAAGCATACGATTACGGTGAGTAATGAATACCATATACATTGAGCTGCATAACACACATCCTATCCGGAAACAACCAATGTGAGGACGCCGATGCATTAGTGATCATGGGTACGCGTAAACGTAGAGGGGGGATAGTGTAATGGGTACGTCCCTGGTGATGCCCCTTTTTTACAATAAAATCTAAACCAGATTGAATACGCCACACTAACCACTAGATGGCCTATGCAAAGCATGAGATTCTAAGCAGATACAAGCCCCTGAAAGATGATTACTTATAAGTAATGCCTGCCATATATATCAGGATCTCCCTTCGCAGTGGTGAAAAGGGATGGGGTTGTGGTGGGGGTCAGGGGTCTCTTATGCCACAATTAACTGTTATGCCCCAACCTATGCTGTTACTTTGACAGAAAAATGAACTTTTGATAAGATTTTATCTCATCTCTTCCTCCACACAGAGCGAGAACCTGCCAAGACGAGGCCAAAGCCAGAACTGGTGGCTGCTTCCTAACGCTATCTGGAGAGGGAGCCAGAACAGCGAAAATAGACTGGTGGGATACGCCCAAGCCTGCATCAGGACCAGGCACAGTAACAAGAAACACTGTCACTCTCTCCTGGACACAGGCCCGCCCGACCAAGGACCGGCCAGCAGATCACTTTTGTATCCAAGATTCTTTTTTTACTGTTTACTTCTGTTGACATATCAAGTACATTGTGAAATAATCGACTCTTCAGCAAAGTCTCCAGATGACGGGGAGCTTTCAGGGCAATGAAGTCAAATGCTTTTTTTTGGTGAATGAGTTTATTTAGCCATGGCTATTGGAATCAACATGCCAGTCCCTTCCTTGAGAGGGTGACCTTATCTGCAGCACTGAAGTGTGACTTGAATGCTTTTTAAATGTAGTTTGTGATAACTACCAATGGTGATGAGGGGGATGACTCCTGTTCAGCCTTCTCTTTGCATACTTCTGTGCTATGGGTTCGGGCAATTTGCTGCTTTTGATGACCACAGTTAAGGGGTTCGGACAAGCTGGACTAGGTTGGAGACCTGGGGTCAGATGATTGCTCAAAAACAGACCAAGAGCATGCTGAGCCTTTCATCTTTACCATGAATGCAGGTGCTTGGTATGCACACTGTTAGAAGTGGGAGGTCAGAAAGGTGACTGGATGTTTTGGCTGATTGTAGTAGGTCGGCCACGGATTTTGCTCTGGAGTTAGTCGCACATCTTTCTGTCACATGCTGCTAGTTCGACTTATTCCCCATCAAGTTCAATAATGAAGGACATGTGCTCCAGAACATTTTTGAAGTGTGGGGGAAAGGAGTTTGACAGGTGGTGGGGGCTCTAGCGTTTTCCATGGATGGTACAACCAAAGTTTTTCCGTTTAGGGAATTTCTGGGGAGAAAACTAGTGATTATTCTACACTCCTTGTATTGAAATCACTCCTTTTTAGCCCGCTGTCCTTGCGAAGTAGAAGTTTCCCTTTTCATAACATGCCCACTCCTCTTTCACAGAATAATGTGGTCATTTTGATAGAAACCTGAATCACAGGTCTACCTTTTTATTTTTAGGCAAGTGACAGTTTTTAAATTTGAAATCTTGGCTATTGTTGTAATGCATACTTCCACTGTGGTTAACAATTATTTTACCGTAAAAGCGTCTCTTCGGATGAGGCGGTGTCCATAGTGGAACTCTTCTTCTATGGGCCACAGAGGTAATGCTGGCTCACTTCTGAACATAGCAGTGCAGGAGGAAGCGGGGGAGAGGCATCAGTGCATCTATTACTTGCTTTTGTTATGAATATTTCCAATTGTACAGGGGAGAAGCAGTTTGATGCAGTCATTGTCTGTCACATTGCTCATACTGGAAGAGACTGCAACTGTTGTACTTTTCATAAAATGCTTTAATCTGTAAAATTGGGAAGAGGCCATCCATGCAATGATTACAGATAAAATAAGGCTACTTAAAGCTCTAAAGAGTTACAGAACCTCTTCCAGAGAAGCCTTTCTGTGAACCGGTAGTGCCCTGGACCTGTTCTCGAACATTGCTTTTTATATGACAGTATGATTCTGTAACAGTTGCTTACTTATGTATAATCTGTTGGATTTGTTTATGAAATACGTACAAGTAAGACAGGTATTAACTGCGTCACCTCTGCTCATGTTTTATGAGGGTTATCGCATATGATACTTGGTACACAGATGCAGGCAATTGCAGTGCCAGGCTGTATAGGACTAGCCATGCAAGGACCCCAGCCCAAGAGTGAGGGCATATGTTAATGGCATGGGCGGGAAGTACTTCACGGTCACAATAAAATAAATGCAGTACCCCAACAAATGCAAATCGGAGCACAGGGAAAACTGACATATATCCCTGAAGTTGGAAGATGCCACAATTCTCTACTGCTGGTCATTGAATCCTCCCGATCTGGTTCAGTAGATGCCTTTCGTCTGAACAGTGGAAACACACCTGTACAGTGTCCCTTTTTAGTTTTCAATTGTGTTAAGCCCTGTTCCGTTTTCTTAACTTCACAAGATACAAATGTGTATTGCGCCCAGTTAGCCGTCATTTGTGCTTTTTTCCGTTATTGTCTTCCAGTCTTAATCTCCAACAAAAGTTATCTATTACACACAACTACTCCGAAAGGGGAAAGTGTGGTTTACCCACATTCGGTAAGGCTTACCCTTTGGCCCAGTGGCTCTTAAAATGGAAGTGCCACATATCTCTGCCAATGTTAGAAACCTGGCACTGTTTTGTTAAAGGAAAACTCCCAGAATAATGTATTTCTCAATTTGCATCCGTCCCGACCAAATCATTGGTATAAAGGTGCTTTTTCGTGAAAAGTTCTCACCTGAACAGAAGCTTTGTTTTTAGCTAGAACATTGCTATAAAGGTCCAAAATCTGCTTTGCAACTGAGAATAATTTGGAGTACAATTGTGTCCAGAATGACAATGGAGTCGACTATGATATGCTGCATAAAAAGGAGAGACACTCAGTTTATAAATGCCAATTCGCCACCAACACCCCCAAACTACCCTGTGAGATTTGCAAAACAGGTGAGCAAAGAGCATTTGCATGGTGTGTGGCTTTTCAAAATCTCCTGACAGTTAGTTGAGGGTCTAAAGGCTGATCCTCTAACCAGAGACAAGGATGTTTATCTTGACTTCCTCATTTGACAGAACGGTCATCCTAGGCAAATAACTGTGCATCTCTTGAGTTCCTTTATCTGCCCAAATAGAATGGGAACATTTGGAAACCAGATAAATGCAAGTATTAAGCTGTAAAATAACGAATTGTTTGTTTGGATTTGAACAACCTTGATTGCGTGTGCATTTTAAGAGGACGCTGTCAAGGGTCAATCTTTTTTTAAGGTTGGAGCTTAATCTGATCCTTGGGGTGGTTGAAGGATCAGAAATCTCAAACTCTCTGTTGGGGGGGCGGTATTTACGACGATGTGCTCAGTCCAAGGGCTGATGTTTGGCACCGTTATGTGGTTTTGGGTACATTGAATTCTGTCATTTAACAAAGATATGATTTTAAGAAAGTTGCTTTGTATCCAGCATTTCATCATATTTGGAAACTCCAAATGTGGACTAACGTATGAAAAGTTGGAGCTTTCCTGACTGCCCGATTCCTTTGAAGGGCAATTTGTACTAGGTCTGAGTCGATAACGCATGAAGCAGTGGGGAAATTGAAAGTTTTAATGGGAAGGTGGTGTTATCTGTAGGCTCAGAATAGGTGGCAGTCACATTTTGGGCATGTCTGATATTGCAACCTACTTGAAAATTGTCTGAGGCCTTAACAAATGCAAAGTTAAACATTTTCATAAAGGCCAGTGTGCCATGATCATCAAATTACCCAGTAACACTTTGATTAGCCCGGCATGTTTGGGTTGAGGCTAGCTCGTTTTGTGTATAGTCTTGCTATATTTTAATACTGTATTTATAAACATCTATAGAAAAGTAGGGTACCATTTGTTTTGAATTTTCTTTTGGGAAAGAAAAAGTGATGTCATTTTGGAGTACAAGGTAATAAACTGCAACTTGTTATATATATATATACTGTTTATGCCTGTTTGTTAATTTACTCATTGGTACCATTCCTTTCAAATAAGATTAATACTTTCTAATCCCAATAAAAGTTTATATACTATATACTGAATACACTTCCTGTGAACCACTCAGGAAGAATTTGCTGTGCATCTAGAATGTTTTCTTCTTTCTCCTGCATGTACTGTGAAGAGGCCGTAAGCACAGTACCCATAATGGGTGACTGGGTAACTCTGCAGACCAAGGGAAGGTATCCTCTCAAGAATGACCCCTATAGGTGGTAGTCCTCCCTCTGGTAATTCAGACGATCAAAGATCAACTAGGGTATATCAAAACCAGTACATGTCATGTGCTTGTTGAGATGCAGGGTAGGATGTAGAATAATTTGTAGTTCAAAGGGGCCCCCAACAGGCTTGGTCTCTAAGAATATTTGGAAAGTTGTCAAAATCAACAAGTGATTCTCTGAACTCTCTTGGCTCGTTCATGGTTCTATGCCTGGGATGTGCTTTGAAATCTAGAGCTCTTGGGGTATGCAAACCCAGTCGTAGAACCAGAGTGGGAGATGAAAGCAAATCCAGAGATTGGGTGTCTCTTCTATGGGTGAGAACAAAGACAGTTGGTGATTCTGCTTGCATGCAAATTGGGGATTTGGAACGCTGGCTCTGGAGTCAGCCATTACACACCCTCTTAATCTAAACATGGTAGTCAGGAATTTAGTAACATTGGAACATGGGTCACAAGGCAGTCTGACCCATTTGAAAATCCACAAAACATGAGTTCGAATGACAAAAACACATGGAACCACGGCTCCATTAGGGAAGGGCCAAACAAGTAGCAAAGTCAATGGAGAATCTGACCTGTAAATCAAATCTCCCATTGCTCCAATTATTATTTTCCCCACTGATCTAAAGAGGCAGATTTCTCGGAGTTGTCTGTTAGAAATGTGTTACGTAGAAAGAGTAGTGATTCAGTAGCGGGGAATGAGAAATCCTAATGATTCAGCAGCAGGGAATAAGAAATGCTATTGATTCAGTACCTGTGTTTGCAGAATTCCAAAGCAGAAAAAGGAGAAGCAGGTGCATGTGCCAAATATCTCAACATCGGAGCAGTCGAGCTAGATTGGTAGGCCTACTGTAAACCGGTTTCATGTGTTAATATCCTTGCAAAAATATCGCCATATCTTTGCGGTGATATTAAGGCATGGAACTGCGGGGGGCAACTCTGCATTATTTTTAAAGGAGCGGGGAAAACCTCTGCAACCCCCACTCCCAAAAACCTCAAACGTTCCCGATGACCATATATACAGTGATATTTTTGGTGGGGGATAATATGTAGGGATACCTGTAAACCTCAACTAGGAGGCTGGCGGTTTTCAGTCTTTAGGATAAGTTATACCAGGTGAAGGCAGCAGGGGACTCTAGCCCAGCGTGTGGTGGTGACTGCAAGGTCACCACCCCAAGATGAAGAATCTAGTAAAACACCAAGTACCCAGATCAGGGTGCAGAACATCCTACTTGCAGTGAAGCTGCAACAGTACCCAGGACAAAAGGAGTGAAGCAGAAGTCTTGCTCAAGGTACTGCAGCCCTTAGGACAAGAGAGTTATATCATAGGTCTTGGTCAAGGTTTGACATTGGTGACAACCTCTATTGCACTAAGAGTATGAGATGTCCTTCCCAAAGTAATGGACTTCAGGCAATCACTTCATCCAGGCAGCAATGCCAAGACTTGGACCAGGACCATATTGAAGGGCTGTTTCAGGATAAAGACAATGACTTCAACGTAGGCCCGGATCCAGACAATTAAAAGGACAATGTGTTCTGCAACACTATAAAACTACACTGAGACCATGAGTGATTTAAAGGATATTTTTCTGTTTGTGCCAAGACATTTGAGGTATAGACCAGGGGATGTGGGTTCGGGACATTAGGACTTTTTAGATTGGGTTTAATCACTTGGGTTCCTTAGCTCCCATGCAGACATGGTCTCTATAGAGAAACTCCCTCCTGAGTTGGCCCTTCCAGATAAGTGTTCCTCTAGTCCCATCTTCCCCAGACGTAAATAAAGGTGTTCAACTGTTGTCCCTTGTTTGTGAGTTCTTTGGTCTCCTTCTGTGACTGTACGTAATGTTGAATCCCTCGTGTGCCTGATCTTAAGGTTCAAAAGGCCTTGTAGGCCAAGTGAAGGAGAGCTTGAAATTCTATCGGTCCATGGTCTGAACTTTGTGTATTTAGTACTGTAACTTAAGTAGATGGCTAGCCTACATATGTTGCCTCTGAACACAGCTGTTGTCAAATTGGGTTAACCATTCTGAGTGTTGGATACCATCCTCATAGTGTCCTGCTACTCTGGTTTACTCGGGACCTTGAACTAGGCCTTCTCTGGTTTAAACTTTAGGATCGCCCCATAGATTGAGCTGCCTCTTGGAGCTACCCATTTTCTTTGACTCTAGCTAGTGAAGCTGCTTATATGCTGGAATTACGTTTTGCTTCCAGCATATCAGTGCCACATGTTGCTCCTGCTGCTAAGGGCACATCCAAAAGTATACTTTTGGTAGTCAGTGGTTATAGTATATTTGAATGCAATACCTGGAATGCAGAACTCTGATCCTCCTTAAGGGCACATTTATTCTCAACCTTTCAAAAATGCATTACTTCCACCTGAACCTTTGCTTATCTTGTTTTTATATTTTTACATTTTATGATTTTGGTTGTCTAAAGAATTGATACTGTCTTTTCTTCAATAAGGACAGATTGATTTACTATTAGAACAAATTGTTCTGATCAGTGGCAAAGGATGACTACATTGACATTTGACGTTGGCAGTTCACAAAGCCTGGTGGGGTAGATGAGCTGCATTAGTACCTCCACCAGTGTCTGGATGTAACAAAATGACTACTGCTCTGCAGGAGAACAGAGTAGTAGACAAGCAGCCTACTCGGGCCCAAACCACTACTAACTACTATGAAACCAGCAATGATCCCGATCATTAAAGTGAAACTGGCACAGCCCAAAAGGTTTACCTTTTTCGCTTTTGGTAGCACAGACCGACAGAGCTTTAGCTGTGGGGTGGGGTGATGGCCGTAGCAACCCAAACAACTTGCGTGCAATAGTCAAAAATTCAACAAATGTCCAATTGAGGGTCTCTAAAAGTACAGACCTTTAATAAAATGCAAACCACTAACCAGGTAACACTTGAAAGACCTTTCTCTGTAAAAGAAAAAGAGAATGCAGATTTTCGAGAAAGGACACTCAGGGTAGATGAGTATGGGTATTCAGGCACGTTATCACTGTTCAAATTATGTCTTTAAGAACAAGGTAGAGAATGGGTTGGCTTAAGTCCCTATTGATGCAACAATTGACTAGAGGTACCTTATCGTTGAGCCAGTCTTTTTGGTGTCAAACCAGGGGTCTGGGTGCTTTTGGTGCCAGACTGGTGTCAAATCGAGTGAGGGCTTCGCGCAAATGATGCAATGTTGTTGAGCAGTGGTGACCGCTTATGGGTGAAAGACTCTGGGGAATTGTAGGCAATGCCGGGGCAGCAGCACCAAGACTTTGTGGCATGGGGTGTGTGGAAGCAGGGATGGCAGCGAGTGAGCTCAGCTAGATCAACACTGCGTTCGGGATACCTCAGCGGCATCAGCTTGGAGCTCGAAGAAGCTGTTGACCAGGTAGCGATGTCGAGCTAGGGGTGCTAGAACACACAGGATCTCAGATGCAAGGACGGTGGAACTTTGGTGTCTGTGTCAAGTAAAACTTGGAGATGCAGAAAATGGTGGACTTTGAGGTTGGAGAGGACTTTGGTGCTTCCTATGCAGCAGTTTGGTCAGCATCAAAAGGGCCTAAACAGGCATCAATGTGGTTTGGAGATGGAGAGCTCGGAGTGACTTCTTTTGGTTCTGTGGTTGCTGGGAATCACAATGCATGAGCTCCAGGACTAAGATTCCTTTTGCGCTCCCACTCCATGGCGCTTGGCTTGCACCTACAGTGGATTCTTCACTGCCAGTGACCAGGAGCTTAGATCCAGTGCAGACTTTGCCCAACAACAATCACCCCTATTATAGAACAGCACTCGCCTCTGACTTGGATGTGTTCTGTCTTCACTTCCATGACAGACTGTATTCCCAACAGAGGTCCAGATTAATTCTTCTCATCTTTGTGGACGTTTAGAGATGAAACCCAGAATGAGGTTGTGCCCCTCTCCTTTTAAATACAAAATGTCACAGGAGATTGGTCCAAAGCAAGCCTACTGTAAAGGTTCCAATCCACACCCAGAGCCCATTGCCTGCAGGAAATGGAGGCAACAGGAAAAGGAAGAGTCCTAAAAGAAATCAAGCTAGTGGAACACTTCTCCTCACCTGTCTCTCCCTTCTGGCTACTCTGCCTCTTCACATACTTGCCGACTTCAAAGGGGCTCAAGTAGTTAGCACCCTGTTGTGAGAGTTGTTTTGTTATGTCAGTGCTGTCTCTGAAGCACAAATTCCCTGGGGAGGTTCTTTTTCACCCGTGGGCAGGTGGCTTCCCCCCTCCTGAAGGAGAATTAAAGGGGCAGTGTCCTGGTTATTGTTCCGCATATCCGTAGTGGGGAAAGTCAGACCAGACACTAATGGAAGTTAGTCCTGCCATAGCTGGGCCCTGCTCACAGATCTGACAGTAGCAGGGTTCGAAATTTAGATTGAATAAGCAGGAGTTAAGTGGTTGGGGAATGAGGAGCCAGTACATAGAATACCCCAAAACTAACTTCAACATAAGATGCACATATATAATCTTGTCCCTTGTTTATTACCCTAAAGCTTTAAAGGTTGAATAGTGGTGTCCTAATTATGTATAGATTGTCCTAAACACACTAGAGTTAAATTTACATTGTTTTCTCAGCATCAGTTGCCCTGGGTAGCGAAAAGTAGCTCCTGGTAGCTGTTGGTGCTAAGCTAACCAGGCTCTACTAGACTACAAGCTGGAGCTAAATAGCTCCCAACTCCCCTCAGTTTCGAACCCTGCAGTAGTGGGATGTCAAGTTACTGTGGCTGTATAATTCTGTGCTCTTAGCACACGTCCCTCCCACTGACACAGTTTCACCCCATATTGCTTATCATTCATGAAATTACCTGTCGTCCTTTCATTTGCTCATGCCACTCTCATTCCACCGCAATAACTGCCTCATTGCCCTTTGTTCTGCCAACATAGCCCATGCCGGAAAGAAGACTGTGTTTGCAACCAATTGGGTATCGCCTAAGAAACTAAACATTTGGGCACTGAGTGCTAGGGGAAGTCCTTTTGCCTTCTTCGAACCGTGCATCATGTAACACGCACACTGGGCTTCTATTGTTTCTTATGCGGGTGGTTTGCTCAGCTATGGTTATTGCCAAAGGTTGCAAGAGTGGTGTTGTAAGAGTGTCCAGATGTTCTTGCTGCATCCATGAGCAGCTATTGGTAGATCTTCATGCGAAAGGAGCAGTGTGAATTGTTGGAGATGGGAGTGCCAAAGTTGGGGTATGGTGCAGTTCTATCGAGAAACGCATTAAATATCCCCCTCTTTAAGGGGCCAGATCTCATTGCTCCTATGTCACACTCACTGCCCTGGCTAAAGTACAATTTCCCTTCCGTTAGAATGTACACAGAAGCCCTAATTTCCATAGGAAACCATTGAAATCACTGCAGTGAAAGGGTTAAGTTATGCACTAAGTGCTCTGCAAATAAACATGCTCATGTTGTGCTTGCATCGCCCTCCCCAATTTTGACCCATGTCGCTCTCCTTGACCTCAGAACTGCCTCATTTCCCCTACCTTTTCTTAAGCGCCCTTCTCATTGCCAAAATATTGCCCAGTGACTTGCCCACCGTTCCCTCCCATTAACCCATGTAGCTCCTATTCTCCAGCATGGGGTCTGGCATGGATTCACATGCTCATGAATATTCCCTGTCGTCAGGCCGGGAATCCTCGGTATAGAAAAAAATCAGTATCCGTTTCGTTTCTGATCTGTCTTTCTTAGTAGTAACCAATCACTGGTCTCTGGGTCATACTGCCCCCAGCCAATGACTGCCCTCTCCCTAAGCCCCGCCTCCGGCAGCCATCCTCAGATTTTTACCGCACGTTCAAGTGTTGGGAGTCCTCGTGCTGTAGCTCTCGAGCTTTTGCTGTGTTTTCGCGCTTTTTCAGGAGATTTTTCTCATTTTTCAGTTAAATAGAGCCTCAAGCTTCACCGTTCTACATCCGATCAACGGGGATCCGTTTTGGAGTTTTCTACGCCCCTCAAGGGTGAAGATTTCGTCGAGTTACGCTTTTGGAGGATTCCAGAAGTTCCGAGGCCTACCCCGGACATGGCCCAGGAGAAAGGAAGCTCGACGCCCGGGAAGCTGTTCAGGACCTGCCCTGGATGCCAGCTTCAGAATGTTTTCAAGGAGGACGAGCATTCGTTATGCCTCTGTCTCCATGAGGACAAGACGCACAAGGAGAAGGACTGTGCGTTTTGTGGGAACATGTCGGAGCAGACCATGAAGGATCGCCACCTCCGTCTCGCCAACTGGCTGGAAGGGAAGAGCCCGTCAGGTGAGAAGAAGAAAAAGAAGTCTGAGCGGTCTTCTAAGTCCTATGAGGGCGCCCCGGCGACGGGGTCCCAACAAAAGGCTAAGCACCGCGAGTCCGCGGGCACCGGGAGCGCCGAATGGTCGGGCTCCTTGGCTGCCAGGCAAGGCGCATCCTCCCCGGCGCCATCAACCATGAGCCAACGCTCTGGCTCGGGTAAGAGGAAGTCCGAGAACCTCGGCGAAGCTTCTGGAGAGGCCCCGGTCGATCTCGAAGATTCCGGCAGAGGGGGAGCGAGGCTCAGACCCTCCCCCCAAGGTGAAGGCCCCAGGCGTCCAGAAGGTGACAATTGCCTTAGGTCACCCTGCTAAGACCTCGATTGAGGATGTCGCCGCGGCCCTGGCTCAGCCTGTGGAGGCTACACCAGTGGAGGCGCCCTCAGGACCCGAGTCTCCCTGCCACCGCAGAGGGAGTCGTCTTTCAGGCCCATTGAGAAGACCCCCACGAAGTCCTCGTTGGAAAAGGTGGGGGGAGGGGCTGGTGGCCATCATGGATACGGACACGACCTCTGAAGAAGAGCTCATCGAAGTCGTGGAAGAGGCCCAACCCATCGGGAGGAATCCCGACGAGGACGACGACGAGAGCAACGGTGTCGCTGACAAGGCTCCTCAAGAGCCCTCGCGCCCGTCGTTTCCGGCGCCGCAGGACACCTCGGCGGCCATTTTGTCAGCGATTCAGTCCTTATGCTCGGAGATAAGGACAAGGTTGCCCCTTCCCCCGATGGAGGTACCTGAGCCAGACCCGACGGGGGAACCGGAGCCAGGACCTTCGGAGAGTCCACCGCAAATGAGGAGGAGGACGCATCCTACGCCACCTCTCCCACCTCTGCGGCCTGCTCTGCCTTCCCCCCGGTCTACTACCCACGGGGATGATACAGGCATGGACACGGCTATGACAGGTACAGATGACGACGGAGGCGACGACGGGACGTGTCCCCCGTCGCCCCCTGCTCGGGCGTCCCCGCCCGACGAAATTGGATCCTTTCATGCCATGATTTCCAGGGCATCCGAGCTTTTTCAGCTCTGCCCAGAAGAAAAAAAAGAAAGAAGGGTTCCTTCACCAACGGCGCGAGGCTAAAAGGAAGACGGTCCTCGCCGTACCGCTTCTTGATGACATCTGGGATGAGGGGCTCGCCCTCCTCAAGAACCCTGCCACGGTGCCGGCAAAGAGGGACCGGTACGAGAAGAAGTACCGGGTCCCCGACGCTGCCCCCTTGTGCCTTCGGGCACAACCTACCCCAGATTTGGTCGTCTCGGCGGCGGCAAAGAAGAAAGCTGGGGGGGCATCGGCCTCGACATCAACTTACCCGCCGGACGGCGAGGGCAGGAAGTTGGACACAATGGGACGACGGATCGTCTCATCCGCAGCGACGACTATCAAGGCGGCCAACGCCCTGGCTATCGTAGCCCGCTACGACAGGGAGTTGTGGTTCAAAATCTCCCCTCTGTTAAACTTCCTTCCAGACGCCAAAAGGGCTGAGGCCCTTGAAATCCTACAGGAAGGGGAGATTGCTTCGGACCACGCCATCACGGTGGCAACGGACATCGCCGACACCGGTTTCCGTCAGTTGGGCAACAGCGTTTGCTTGAGACGACGAGGATGGCTCAAGGCCATGGATTTCCGCCAGGACGTACACACCAAGGTTTTGGACATGCCCTTCGACGGGAACAACCTGTTTGGGAAGGCGGTTGGTGAGTCCCTTCAGGCCATCAAGACAGACACAGAGACTGCCCGGGCACTGGGAGTGCTCCAACAAGGACGGCCGTCCTTTCGGCGCTCCGGAGGCAGACAAGGTACCTCCAAGGGATCCGGCAGTGGCTCCTCCACTTACCACCAAGCGGCAAGATCTTCGTCCCAGGAAGCCTACAGGGGACGCGGCAAGTCAGGGGGTGCCCGTCATCGACAAGGAGGCAAGGCGGCCTCCAAACAAGATTGAACCGACCGTGGGGTCGGGCTCCCGCCGAAGCACCCCGGTGGGAGGCCGGCTGGCGAGATTCGTCAGCGTGTGGGAGTCCATCTCCACCGACCGTTGGGTGCTGGACGCTCTGGCCCAAGGGCACGCCCTCGAGTTTCAGAAGAAGTGCCCTCGCGTTCCACCCGTGGCCAGGAAGGAAAATCACGTCTCTCAACTACTGTTGGAAGTAAGGGCGATGCTCAAGAAGGGTGCCATCGAGCTCGTCCCAAAGAGGCTTCGGGGCTCCGGAGTTTACTCGAGGTACTTCCTCGTAAAAAAGACAGGAGGATGGCGCCCCATCCTGGACCTACGACGACTGAACAAGTACATCAAGGCACAGAAGTTCCGTATGGTCACCCTCCAGCATGTGCTGGGACAGCTGGAGGAGGGCGATTTCCTGTCGTCGTTGGACTTGGAGGATGCCTACTTCCACATCCCCATTCTAAAAAGACACAAAGTTCCTCAGGTTCGTGGTCCAAGGGCGGCACTACCAGTTCAAGGCCCTCCCGTTCGGATTGAAGTCGGCACCCAGGGTGTTCACCAAGTGTCTCGCGCCGGTGGCGGCGCGGCTGCGCCTACAGGGGATTCACATCTTCTCCTACCTGGACGACTGGCTCATCCGGGCAAGGACAAGGGAGCTCGCCGTGGACCACACTGCGAAGACCGTCCAGCTGCACACGGACCTGGGATTCTCCATCAACTTTCCAAAATCCCACCTGGTTCCGTCGCAAGTCGCCCTGTTTCTGGGAGCCAAGCTCGACACAGTGGCGCGGCTGGCCTCGCGGTCGGAGGAAAGGACCAGGACCATCTGGGCAAGGTGCAGCGTCTGCTGGCTACGGACATGGCCAGGGTAAGTTCTATCAAGTCCCTCCTCGGGATGATGTCCTCCTGCATTTATCTGGTGCGCCTTTGCAGGCTTCGGATGAGACCCTTACAGGAGTTCCTCGATGCCCGCTGGATCCAGTCGACGGGCTGCTTCGAGGACAGGATCCCTCAACGGGAAGTTCCGTCAGGGGATCCGGTGGTGGGGTACCCGCTCCCATCTGTCGGCGGGCAGGGACTTCCAGACCCCAGCTCACCAGGTGACGGTGACGACGGACGCCTCCCTGGAAGGTTGGGGAGCACACTCCGGAGATCTTCACGCGAGAGGCCTTTGGCTCCCGGAGGAGAAGTCTCTCCACATCAACATCTTGGAGCTCCGCGCGGTGTTCTGGGCCCTCAGGTCTTTTCTTCCGTCCCTCAAGGGCAAGGTGGTGAGGATCTTCACTGACAGCACCACCACGATGTTCTTCATCCGGAAGCAGGGCGGAACCAGGTCCCCAGCCCTATCCAAGGAAGCCCAAGATCTGTGGCATTGGGCCGTCGCCCAAGGGATGTTTCTGGTGCCTCTTCATCTGGCAGGAATAAAAAACACGATCGCCGACTCACTCAGCAGGGAGCTGCGCTCGTGCCACGAGTGGGAACTACGCCAGGATCAAGTGGATCGACTCTTCCGACGATGGGGCGAACCCCAAATCGATCTCTTCGCGACGGCGACGAATTCCAAGTGGCGGAGGTTCGCCAGTAGGTTCACCCAGCCGAGGAGCATGGGCGATGCATTCTCGTTCCCCTGGGACGGCCTATTTCTTTATGCGTTCCCTCCACTGCCGTTGCTGCTCCGGCTGATCAACCAGCTCAAGAGGTCCCGGTGCAGGATGATCCTCGTCGCACCGGCGTGGCCGAGACAGATCTGGTTCCCGGACCTTCTGGACTTGTCAAGCTGCCGACGGACGCAGACCTTCTCTCCAGAGAAGGAGGAGCCATTCTTCACCACAACCCGGAGTCGCTGAACTTGCAGGCCTGGCTCCTGCAGCACTAGAGTTTGGAGGGTACGACATCCCGGCCGACTGCAGAGAGGTTCTTGCAAAGGCCAGGGCGTCCTCAACTCTCAAGTGCTACGGACATAAATGGAAGAGGTTCTCTGTCTGGTGCCGTGCACAGAAGATTAACCCTCTGCGGATTACGGCCCCACAAGTGCTGCCGTACCTACTGTCGCTGGCCAAAGCTGGACTGGCTCACGCCTCCATCAAAATACATCTGGCTGCAATCTCCCGATATACCAGGACGACGGGATGGGCGTCCTTGTGGTCTCATCGCCTGGTGAAAGAATTCATGAAGGGACTATTCCGATCATTCCCGCCGGTGAAGGCTCCTGCCCCGGCGTGGGAGCTTAATGGGGTGCTGACCAAGCTCATAGGGGCCCCATTCGAGCCTATGCATTCGGCGCCTTTGAAGTTCCTGTCATGGAAGACAGATTTCCTCGTGGCCATCACCTCCGCACGAGTGGGAGAGATCCAGGCCCTATCTTGCAAGCCTCCATACTTGACTTTTTATGACACGAGGGTGGTGCTGAGGACGCACCCATTCTTTATGCCCAAGGTGCCGTCGGACTTCCACCTCAACAAGCCCTTGGTGTTGCCAGTTTTCTTCCCGTCGCCTTTGTCGCCGGCCGAGAGGACTTTGCACTCGCTGGATGTAGCTAAAGCGCTGAAGATCTAGGGGGACCGCACGAAGAGTTTTCGGAAGACGTCACAGCTGTTTGTGAACTTTGGGACTGTGAATCAAGGGAAGGCTCTCTCGAAGACTTCCATTTCCAGATGGCTCTCCAGCTGCATCATGTACTGTCACCGGTTGGCAAACCGGCAGCTGCCCAGCTGTCTGAGAGCCCATTCGACCAGAGCGATTGCTGCTACCACGGCGTTCCTGTCTGGTGTGCCCCTGCTGGACATCTGCAGGGCTGCGACGTGGAGGTCGACGCACACCTTCACAAGATTCTACTGCGTCGATTGGGACTCCACGGAGGAGTCCAGGGTCGGCCAAGCAGTGCTGCGCAACCTGTTCGCCTAAGGTGAGCCTGGTGAGGAGGTAAGAGTTGCTTAATGAGTTGTTGTATTGCTTAATGTTGAGCCTGTTGCCACCTCCCGTGGTTGTGCATGTGTGTACTGCTATGTATTCTCTTATTCATGAGCATGTGAATCCATGCCAGACCCCATGCTGGAGAAGGAACAAGTTACTTACCTGTAACTGTTGTTCTCCAGCATGGGTCTGGCATGGATTCACATGGGAACCCTCCCTCCTTCCCCTCTGCGGCTCTTCAGTTGGTCATACTGCCACTTTACGTGCTACCAAATCTGAGGATGGCTGCCGGAGGCGGGGCTTAGGGAGAGGGCAGTCATTGGCTGGGGGCAGTATGACCCAGAGACCAGGGATTGGTTACTACTAAGAAAGACAGATCAGAAACGAAACTGATACTGATTTTTTTCTATACCGAGGATTCCCGGCCTGATGACGGGGAATATTCATGAGCATGTGAATCCATGCCAGACCCATGCTGGAGAACAAGTTACAGGTAAGTAACTTGTTCCTTTCCATTAAAATTGGCCCAAGTTTGCTCACGTCCCTCACGATCGTTATGCTTGCTAAACTAGCGTAGTGAAAACTGTCGCCACTGGTTGGAGCTCTCCAGGCCCTTAAGAACATTTTCCTCTACATTTAAAAATCATTCTAATGTCTTTATTTGGCAAGCTTACCAGGTATATTTTGGGATGGAGGCGGGCTGGATGGACAGCCTTAATTTTTTAGCTGTAAAATGGGCACGTTTTGTCGTATTATTAGGCTTTCTTATGAATGCCTTGTATTGGGATTGTGCACTGACTTATGCCCCCATCTTAAACTCATGTAGTGAAAAGCTTACACTATCCTTGTATTGCTTCAATGAGTCATGACTCCCATTGTCAAGCAGATCTTTCATCTCTTGCAGAAGGGTATTCGAGTGTGCTTGCCGTAATTGCGAATAAAAGCAACCCTTCTTGATCTGGCTAAGATTTCCAAAGACACCAGCTCTAGTTTCATTCATACACACTGTATAGACACTGAAACGGTAAGCCCCAAGGCTGCTTTCCATATCTGCTCCTTCAAAACGTGTAACCAATTTTAGGGCAGAAAAGGTATAGGTGTTTTTACCCCATTGCTTGTGTGTTCTTCTGTAGCCATCTGGTATTTGTTAAACGGTCAATTGTCTTCTAGTGTTGTGACTCTGGTATTTGTCGTCCATAATCCCCCTTTCCTCCATTCGACCCACTGCTTTCCCTCCTAACAAGTTAGTTTTGACCAGTTGAATGTGGAAATAGATGAAAATGATGGTCATGAGCGGGTGGTGAAGCAAGTTGCACACGTGCCCTGAATTAATGCATTATCCATAAAATAACTGCTTGGCAATTCTCTGGTCCCTTCATGGGGCGATTGTCCCAATATCCCGAAGACAATGAGCTACTTGCATTGAAATGAGGCGTGTGTGAAATTCTCACATTGAGCACTTGAAATCTTTGTGTATAGGCTTATGATGGTGGATTCAAGGTCCCCCTCAAGTTAGGCCATGCAAGAATGTGTCCAACCTGCTCTCTGTAAAGTGAATTTGTATCAGGAAGGGGTTCAAGCAGGTATTCAACAAGAACATGAAAACACTACGCTTGCCCACAATTATGGGGGAAATAAATTCAGTATAGATAAAAGGACAACTCACATCTGGAAGAACATATTGCCAATCATCAAGTTAAGCATAAACTTAAAACGTAAACTGGTTTCATAGATCTGTACTAAGAACTTTAGCCGTGGGTAATTAAATGAACATGTTGGAAAGAAGTACCTGCCCGTATTTGATTTCTCAGTACTTTCATTTTTAAATGTGGTCCCTGAAAGCAATTCAATTGTTGTGGGGCTACAGTATGTCAGGCACGTTGGTTATTAACTTTGTATAGGGAAAGGGGTCTAGTTAAGGGAAGGGCGGTGTACAGTTCCCCCATAGTAGGTTGTCCTCCTTCTGCTCAAATTCGGCATGCAGCAACATTGTGAATGGCGTGTATGTATGTCACCCAGCCTGTCGAGTGATGACCCTATGTCACGTGGGAGTCATTCGCCGCAATGATGGGATGCGGTGGGTGTCCCTCAGTAGATGGTAGAACAACTTCTTCACGGTGCATGCTCAATATGATGGAATATTGCGCTTTGCAAGGGGTCAAGGGCGAACTCCAGAAGTTGGTGTGAAAATATTCAGTACGCAAAAGTTATGGGTGCAAAGAAACAAGATTTCTACTTGGCAACAGCTGCATTACTTCGGTAGTAAACTAATATGGTCTCTGCGGGTACAGTCTCACCCAGAAATGGCCGAAACCTGGAGCGCAATGTTCCCTACTGGTGATTTACAAGCCAGACTATAAGAAATTGGCAAATATTCATGAAGCAGGCGGAAAAATCCCCTGCAACTCACCCACCTCTGCTTTAAACCAGCACATCTGTGTGTCAGTGGGTGCACCAGATTAACCAGCTTGATACATTGTATTGGCACCCGCGTCAGCCTTGCCACCTGCTTTTGGGCCACTAGCAAACCTGTGCTTTGCTTTAAAATGTCTAATTGCTAAATTATGGCTGTGTGTGTGCATCAAACTCTGTCTAGAATAAACCGGGTGGTTGGCAGGTGGAGGGGAGGTGCGGGTTATCTTCCCCGCTTGCTGGACACAATTTGCGCTGGCGAGCATCTGCTTTTGTGTTGCAATGAGGAACCAGACGTAGCCAGGAAAGCCAACATCCACAGTAGAAACAGTTACTGCCGCTTTCAGATGCGACATCTGCTGGGACGAGTCCAACGTGGGCGTGGCGTCAGGGTTTTGAGTAAAAGATTGCTCAGTGGACTCATGCCATGACTACATCTTGTACCGGAGTAGGCGGTCAGCAGTGTGCGGACTGTGCAAACAGTAGGGAATGCAGTGCTCCCCTTTTGCTGGATGTCCTGCATTAGAAATACCTGGACAAAAATCAAATGAAGCAGTCAAAATCATTTTACATTGAAGGTCAAGTTATTTGTGCTTTTCTCATTGTTAGCATAGTTATTTTCAGTAAAACTTATTTTAACCTTTTATTTTCAGTATTCATTTTCCATGTTTCGTTGCACTGTGTACTATTGTGGACCTTTTTTATATTTTTCCCTCGATGTTATTCTTTAGTCAGCTGAAGTCGTAAGTGTGCAAACCTATGGGAGATGTATTTATGGGGGTACTCTTTATTTCCCCACCAGAAACTAGTTGCTGTGTATGGGAGGTGGGACCCCCTACCCGAGTTATTTCTGTCTAGTGTGAATTTGAGAAGTACTGATGCAGTCTGTGGCGCGGTACTCTCCTGGCAGAGCGGTGGTGCCAGAATCCTGGGCAGGTGAATTGGCAATGGGTAATTTTTAGCGGTACGCTGTGTTGGGGCAGCCTTTTTAGCGTGGCGCCTTGAGCGTAGGTTCCCTTTCGGCGTGTCCTGTTGGTCGCGGCCGGCATGGCTTGCCAATGCCGGCGGGCCGGGGTGGGGCATGGCTAACACCAGCAACAGTTTGTTGAGCGGGGCCGTTCATTCCTTTAATATACGGTCATCCAAAACACTACTCCTATTGGTGTTTTGCACGATAGTATGTTTAGGTACGGCGCTTGACTGGTGTTGGGTACTTCTTTGGCGCACCCTGCTGAACACAGCCAATGGGGCAAATGGAAGACGGCGTAAGGCCCGAGCAGAAATGTCCTGCTTCGTATTTTGTGGAGACCGGTGTTTACTTGTGCAGTATCCAGGTGTCACCAGATGGATGAGCATTCATGGAAGGAACTCGCTGGAGACACGTAAGGTGCAGCAAGGAGCTGCTTTATTAGTTACAGGAGAGCGGCACAGTAGCATCTTTCCAGTTGGGGCTCCCATCCTGTGTCTTAACTGTCCCATCTGCAATACCCATGCCACTAGGTTCCACATTCCATGATGCATGCCAACCATTTAAACAATGCTCCAGCCACACACTGCAACTGGATATATTGCTTCAAGGCTGTTTGCAAGGGCGTTTGCCCCCTAGTGTACCTCTGTTAGTCATCCCCTCGATTAGCTTAAGTCAATGCACCAGCTTGATTTCTCGTAGAGGCGTGAACATGCATTATGGGCATGCATGTGGCATAGGATTTCGCATGTGGAATAGAGGAATGTTTTGTGCAAATATGCACGTTTGTCCGTCGACGACGCTCCATGCGACTGTGACGACACATGGCCTGTTAAACAAAGGTTGCACCCTTTGCGCGAATGTGCAACCAATGTGGGAGTTTGTGCCTCTACCGCTCTTGGTATTGCTCGGTCTTTCTCAGTCTCTGATGGCTTTGGTGAGATTTCATGGTGGCCTTAGCATTGTCCTCTTTGGGGATAAGCCCCCAGAAAGTGAAGTGATGTCAAGTAAGGCTCTCGACTGATTTGGTGGTGGAAGTGCAGAGCTTCGACTCCATGGACAGCTAATTAAGGAGGTTCTTCCCAGAACAAAGCAGCTAGACTGATTCTTGGACTCAACAACGGGACTCCCTATTCACAAGCGCATCATCTTTAAATCCTTAGCCATCACACACGTCTTGTCAATGAAGCCCCCATCTATCTCTCGCAGAACTTGGTGGGGGGGGGGGGCTACTTTCCCGGTTACAGCTGCCAAGACCTGGAACGCACTACCTCCAACATTCGGAGCTGAACAATTGTACTGGGTGTTATGAAAACAACTCGAGACTCTGCTGTTCTCCACAAATCCACTGTTGTGATCTCCTGCTCAAAAGACAATGTTCTGTACTTGCCTTATTGTACTATACTAACAATTCATGTTAAGCAACTGTTCACATTAATTGCCATGCTTGCCTTAAATATATGTTATAGCGCCTTGATGCCCTAGGGTTTAGCGCGCTCTACAAATGCCTAAATAAATAAATCTCTACAAACCTGGCTCACTGTGGAGTCTAGGATTTAATTCCTTATTTGCATGCAGGGGTAAGTGGTCAATGCCATCTTGCACCTGGGGCCTTGGCCATCTTACATTCATGACCTCCTTAAAAACTGCCTGTGGCAGCCCTGCAGCGATTGCCATAACCAAACTCACTCTTAAAACATCATATGAATCAACATAATTGACTCGGTCTGTATTTGTGTGATAACAAGACTGCATGATGTATTATCATATTCTTATTCATTTTTCAACAATAGCACTTCAAACGGGAAAGAAATGTAGACAATGCAAGCGACCAGCTTGCAATTTTCATGTCCATGGGGGGTGGTTCTCTCCACTCCTGCTACTTCCTTGACTCTGCCTCCCACTTCCACACTTTACTTTTGTCTGGCTACAACTCATCAGCCAATCGCCTAAATTGTTCATCACAGGGGTTTCCTTTGAGGTGGGCTGAAATGGGCATACTCCTACTTCCCGTCCCCTTTCCTCCATACTTATGGGAAATCTCTCCGTCCTGTGGGACGGGACCAGAGCACTTTGTAAAAAGCATCCACATTTTTTTCTAAAATTTGTCCCTCTTTCCTGTGCGGGGCCTGGCATGCGGCCGTAACCCCGCCCACCTTGGCTCCGCATCGCCCATCAGTCCCTTTCTCTGCACGATCGGGGCTGGACGCACTTGCATCCTCTGAAGACTTTCTTCCCTTTTTCCCCCTCTCTGGCTCTCGCTAGCGTTTGTTTACTAGTCTGTCTATGGGCCTCATTACACGGTAGGCGGTTTAGCGCCATGGTTCATGCCGGTAATTTATCGGTACCGCCTTGGAGGAAAGGGGAATTACCGCCCTATTCCAAGGTTGGGAAGGCGGTAATTCCTCCTTCCTCCATTGCCCTTCCCCATTCCCATTTTTGCCCCATAGGGCATAATGGGAATGGGGAAGGCGCTAAGCACCCCGGTCCCTTTGTGGGTTTGTTTTTTAACGCCTGCTAGAAGCAGGCGTTAATGTACCAACCCGCAAAGGGACCTCGTAGTAAGGCGGTAAGCATTTACCGGTACTGGTAAAATACCGGTACCGGTAAACCCTTACCACCTACCGTGTAATGAGACCCTACGTCTTGTAAACTAGATTTTCCTGACTGTTCATTGTGTCACCGTCGCTTCGCGAGGGTGGATCCCCATCCTCTTTTAGAGTGTTTGGGTCCGGAACACCGTTGGGTTTTTGCTGTGACTCCCTTTCGCTCCGGGCACTTCAACGTCGGTTGGAGCGGTGGGAGGAGGTGTTCGGACGGACTCCTCTTTCGCATTTTCAGTAAGTTCTTTACTTTTCAGAGCACCTCGGCCAGGGGGATACCTTTCCGGGCTCCTCTCGAGCCGGGAGGGGCGTTGATCGCTCTGTTACCGGGGTTCGCCCTGAGGTGCCTGTCGGGCCTAATAATTCTACCAGAGTTTTCTCCGAGGGTCTCTGTAAGGGGCCTGTGTCCACCGGAGTACGCTCCGAGGCCCCTCCTGTGGGGGCTGTTTGTAGACCCATTTCTACTGAGTTGTGGGGTACCGGAGCTTGCTCTGAGGCCGCTCTTTCGGCTTCCCTCAAAGACAAAACTGGGGTGTGCCCCGAGGTCTTGGCTGGGCTTGAGGTTACCGAACGGATGTTCGAGGCCCGTGCCGATAAGGCTTCTACCAGGCCTAGGTCCGAGGTCCCTCGTACAGAGGCTAAGGATACCAACAGTTCTGAGGGGCCGGGCAAGGTCCTGTCAGTGAAAGTGCACCGTTCCTGCTCTTGTGGTGACACCAGATCTGTTGAGGGGGCAAAGAAGAAAGTTTCTTCTTTTACCGGCAGTGCCGAGGCCCTTCCTTTGAAGGCTCAGTTGGCGGTTGGTATGTCGCAGAAACATTCCAGGCCTCATAGTACCGGCTCTGCCGAGGTTCCTTACGTTAAGGCTAAAATTAAGACCCCTGACCCATCGATGGTGACCCCTGCCTCACTTCCTCACGTGCCGCAGTTCCCCTCAGATGAGGACAAAATGGCGGCCGTTCCCGCCACGACCACGGTGGCCATTTTAGGTACTACCCCTACAACTACGCCATCGGCCCCTGGTGTAGGGTTCGGTCCTTCGGGTAAACCTAAGGTCCCTTATGCGCATCCTTACCGGCCGTTTTATGATTGGAACGCCCGGATGCCTCTTCTGCACAATGTTTCGTTGCCCGCGGGGGCGGCTCCTTTGATTTATGTGGATTCGTCGGTGGAGGGGCTGGTGTGGCACCCTTCTCCATTACGTCCCTGGATTTGTCCACCTCATGAGAGGCCTCCTCAGGTTCCGAAACAATCTCCTGAGGACGCTTTTTACGGTAAATTTCAAGCGCTTATGCGCACCGACCCCATGAGGGAATATTTCAAAGGGCTTTTCAAGGTGATATGTCTACCCGCGCCTCCGGCTCCACCCGTTCCGCCGGTGGTCCCGCCGGTGCCTCCCTTGCCCGTGGTGCCTCCCCCTGCGCTTCCGCCTGTGTCACCATTGTCCCCAGTGGACAAGGCAGTGCCTGACACGGCTCAGCAGGATCCTGACCGGTCAGATGACCCTCAAGGCGATCAGGACAACGAGGACCTTCCCCGCTCCATCAGAGCTTTCCATGACCGGGTGCTGGACATGATGAGTTTCTTAGATGTTCCGGTGCCCGAGGCACCTGCTCCGCAGGAGGGCGTGCTTTCTGGGGCGTTCACCTTGTCTCCTTTGGAGCGTACCGGCCTGTTCTTGCAGAAGGACGTTCTGGCCGAGGTCCGAAGAGTTTGGGAAAAGCCACACTCAGGACTTTTTGTCAATAAAAAGATTGACGCGAGGTGCAGACTGCATTCTTCGGAAGAAGTGGCCTTGTCGTCTTGTCCGCCTCCCTCCTCCACAGTGGTGGCTGCGGCTACGTTGCAATCCAGGCCTGCAGCATCCTTCTCCGCGACGGCTACTCAGGTCTTGGGAAAGGAGGACAAGCTCCTGGACTCCCTAGGGAGGAAAATCTTTGCCAATTCGGCCTTACAGCTCAGGCAGGCCAATGCAGAATTGATTTTGGCGGGAGCTAACATGCGGATGTGGAGAGGTCTGTCGGAGTTTGAGGAGCACATTCCGGTCGAGAAGTTGGAGGATTTCAGAGGAAGCCTTTTCGATGCCAGGGTCTTGGCCCAGGATCTCCTGGAGGCTGCGGCTCATCACGTAGACCCCTCGGCTCGGGGTCTGATGCTTGGGGTTGATACCTCGCGGCAAGCGTGGCTGCATGCCACTAAGTTCTCGAAGGATGTGCAAGACAAGGTTCTGGACCTTCCATTTGATGGTAAGGAGCTTTTTCACTCTTCTACTGATGTAGAGCTCACCAAAACCAAAGATAGCACTCAGACGGCTAAATCATTGTCTGTTCTGATTAAAGCTCCCTTCAAGTCTCAAAGGCCGTTGTCGCAAGGTCGACCTTCCTCTGGTTTTAGGGGCTTCCTCGACCGCAAATCTCACAGCGTGGATACTCCTGCGGGGAATAACCGCCGTAGACGACGGCGTACGCGGTTTCTCTCCCGCTCCTCAGCCTCCTCATCAGGTTCAGGTGGCACCGCCACCGATAAGCCTGCCAAATGAGGGTTTTCCGCACTCGCACGAGACCCCGGTGGGAGGACGCATTGCGTCTCATTGGGAGGCGTGGCAGGCCATCACAGAAGACAGATGGGTCTTGGCAGTGGCTCGAGCGGGCTTCCGTTTACCTTTACTCCCTACCCCACCCCCTCAACCCTCCTTTTCAGCTGTCGGGCTCACCCTCCCTCAAGGCCGAGGTTCACAAACTTCTGCACCTCAGAGCTGTGGAACCCGTTCCCCTTGCGGAGCGAGGGGAGGGCTTCTACTCCCGGCTGTTTACGGTGCCCAAACCCAACCAGGCTGGCCTGCGCACCATCCTAGACCTTTCCCAGTTCAATCTTTTCCTACCCCAAGAGAAATTCAAGATGATCACGCCCAGCCAGATACACTCCTCCTTTCAGATGGGCGACTGGCTCAGCGTTGTGGATCTTCAGGACGTGTACATGCATATCCTGATTTGGAACCCACAAAGGAGATATCTCCGCTTCTCTTTGGGAGAGGAGCACTTCCAGTTTCAAGTGCTTCTTTTTGGCCTCAGCTCGGCGCCGCGTGTCTTCACGAAGATGTCGGTGATTGCAGCCTAACTTCGTCTCCATGGTATCCATGAATATCCGTATTTGGACAACTGGCTCTTATGCCGGGGTGCGCCCCGAGGCCTTGGTGCTACCAAACGGATGTTCAAGGTCCGCGCGAGTAAGGCTGTTACCGGACCTGGGTGCGAGGTCCCTCGTACAGAGGCTAAAGCTACCAACATTTCTGAGGGTCTGGCAAGGCCTTATCGGTGAAGGTTGTTTCTCACCGTTCCTGCTCTTGCAGCGACACCAGATCTGTTGAGGGGGCAAAGAAGGGAAATTCTTCTTTTACCCGCAGCGCCGTGGTCCTTCCTGAGAAGGCTAATTTGGCGGTTGGTATGTCGCAGAAACATTCCAGGCCTCATAGTACCGGCTCTGCCGAGGTTCCTTATGTTAAGGCTAAAGTGAAGACCCCTGATCCATCGACGGGGACTCCTGCCTCACTTCCGCAGTTCCCCTCAGGTGATGACAAAATGGCGCCCGTTCCCGCCACGACCGTGGTGGCCATTTTGAACACTACCCCTACAGCTGCGCCATCGGCCTCAGGTGTAGGGCTGGTTTCTCGGCCTTGTGCGCATCCTTATCGGTCAGTTTCTGACCGGAATGCTCGGATACCCCTTCCGCACAATTTTTTTGTTGCCTACGGGGTGGGCACCTTTGGTTGATCTGTCCATTCAGATATAGGAGTGGGCCATGCTTCATGGCGTCTGACTGCTTGCGGTGCACATCCCGGGTCCGCTCAATGTCAATGCGGATGCCCTCAGCCGGCAGACAGTGGTCAGCTACCAGTGGGAGTTGAAGGCGGAGGTCTTCTTATGGACTTTCTTGCATTGGGGCACACTGAAGGTGGACCTCTTCGCTACGGTGGTAAACAAGAAGCTTCCTCGTTATGCCTCCAGAGAGAGGCTGAGGGGGGATGCTCTTGAGATTCCATGGCACAACATGAGAGCTTACGCCTTCCCGCCTCTGCCTCTAGTTCATCGAGCAATTGGGAAGCTGAAGAACTCTGTGAACTGTTCCCTTCTGCTCATGGTCCCGTGGTGGCCGGCCAGTTTTTGGTTCTCAGAACTTCAACACCTGTCAGTGTTTCTGCTGATCAGGTTACCAGTAACCCCAAATCTTCATCAAGGGGAACAGCAGATGTGGCACCCCTCTCCACAATCTCTCAGCTTGGCGGCATGGTGCCTGAGTTCAAGTCTTAGAGCTTTTTAACTTGTCTACGGATAACATGCGTATTATCCAGGCAGCCAGGGAACCCCCGACCAGATCCCAATACAGGAGTAAATGGCTCAGGTTATGTCGTTGGTGTTTGGAAAAGCAGTTGGATCCAAGGGTGGCTACGATTGACAAGGTGCTGTCCTTCGTGTCCTCCCTAGCAGAGTCGGGTGTTTACGTTCTGTCATGCAGAACTTACCTTTCAGCGGTTTCCGTTTATCCTGCTATAGACCAATGCTCTTATTCTCCGAGTAACCCAGTGGTTAAGAGGCATTTTGCAGGCTTGACACTCCTCTACCCTCCGGTTCGTATTCCGCACCCGCCTTGGGACCTAAATGTAGTCTTGACGGCGCTGTGCCATAAACCCTTTGAGCCAATGGCTACGGTTGACCTTAAGTACGTGTCCTGGAAGCGTCCTCTCTGGTCGCCGTTACGTCAGCTCCAGGCATTGTCGGTGGAGCACCCTTTCTTGGCCTTTCACAAGGACAAGGTAGTCCTTCGGACGAACCCAGCTTTCCTACCAAAGGTAGTGACCGAATTCCATCTGAATGAGTTGATTTCCCTTCCGGTCTTTTTTCCGAACCCTGCCTCGGAGGCGGAAAGGGTTCTACACTGCCTGGATGTCCGAAGAGCTCTTAGGTTCTACCTGGACAGGACTTCCGAGCTTCGGAGCTCTTCCCAACTGTTTGTGACCTTCGGTAAGCCTCAGGGCAGGCCTGCGTCTAAGGCATCTATTTCCAGATGGATTACCGCCTGTATCACAGAATCTTTCACCGTCCAAAAGCTGAAACCTCCTAAAGGAGTCCATGCACACCAGGTGCGAGGCAAGGCAGCCGTGGTTGCTTTTCAGAAGTATGTTCCCTGGGAGTCCATCGCTAAAGCGGCTACTTGGGCCTCCCCATCTGCTTTCTGTAAGCATTACTGCCTCGATATGAGCTCTAGAGCTGATGCTCAGTTCGGCCAGGCTGTGCTGAAGAACCTGTTTCAGTAAGGGGTATTTCCATCCACCCATAGTTCCTGTAAGGAGTGCTTGGGAATCTCCCATAAGTATGGAGGAAAGGGGACGGGACGTAGGAGTTACCAGGTTACTCACCGTAGTGACCACCTTACTCCTAGTCCATAGGCCCTTTCCTCCATACGCCCGCCCGCCGTCCCCTCTAATAAGGTTGCTCTGTTATTGCTAATGGGTCTCTGACCCAGCGATAGAAAAGGACTGATGGGCGATGCGTGGGGCGGAGCCAAGGTGGGCGGGGTTACGGCCGTTTGCTGGGCCCCGCGCAGGAAAGAGAGGAGGGACACATTTTTGAAAAAAATGTGGATGCTTTTTACAAAGTGCTCCGGTCCCGTCCCACAGGACAGAGAGATGTCCCATAAGTATGGGGGAAAGGGGACTATGGACTAGGAGTAAGGTGGTCACTACGGTGAGTAACCTGGTAACTGTTACTCTTTGCCTCGAGTGAAGCATGGAGGCAATTCTTTCTCTTCTCACTGCATCCCTGCCGGTCACCATGCAAAGGTATGTCCATTTGTGGTAAGAAGCATCCTCCTCTCTTTCAATTTACTGGTTTTATATACCAGTGCTTTAATCTGGTTGCTTGTGTGACCGCCATCCGACTGCAGGGTTTACGCCCCTATTGGCGCCCCACCTTTAGGCTCAAAACTACACCTGCCTGAGCACACAGGTTCTAGCACTCCAAATGTATGAATCAAAAACAAATGCATTCCTGCATTTGACAAATTGCATAATAGATCGACATGCACATTTTTCAAACTGCTTAACATGAGAGAACCTGGATGCCCTTCAGAATTTACCCAGACCCTTGTTGACTGCTCTCTGCTACTTCTCCATTGCCCAGTGTGGCAAGGCTCCATGCCATTTGAATCTGGGCACTAAATCTGACCAGACGAAGTCTGTACTACCCAGTCTCGCAGCAATTCGATGTAACATTCCCATTATTGACTCCCATCTGGTTCCCTCTGCTTAATGACCCAAGGTAATTCCCACCTAGATGATTGACCAACACATCCAGATTCCCACAGCACCCCACCCGGGTCTTAATGTTTCATTCCAGTCCATCCCCAATGCATACCAGATTCCCTGAGCCAGTCTATCTTAGTCATTTACCAAAGTCTCCTTGCCGGGTTCCGCTCTTGATCTGGCCCAAGCATGTAGGAAGAATGGCCAATCACCCACACCAAATGCTCCCTTTTACTTGTGAGTGCTGTGGGGGAAAAATAAACCCCAAGAGGACAGGACATGGCTGAACGGAGTGCCTCTTGGGTGCATCCAGTTTCTGCTGGTGCTGAGTCTGGATTTATCTGCTCACCCATATCTCTTGAAACAATCGTACTTCATCTCCCAACGTGCTTAATCTCCTTGTACATTCCTCCCATGGCGGTGGATATGGCTGCCCCTATCCTGGAGGAATGCCTCAAATCGCACCTCATTCCAACATGCCACCCCCACCGTTTTGTCTAGCACACCCAGAACTGAGAGCAATCCAGGTGAGGGGTGCCATCCACAAGGAGCGCAACAGAGAATAGGTGGGAGGATCTACTGTACCAAGATGCCACTAAGCAATGACACACTGGCACGTTTTGTGCGACAGACCAAAAAGGAAGGTGGGTCACATTCACCATTAGCCTGCAAAAATGCCACCGGCTACTTTCCTGTCTGTTGCCCCATCCATACTTGAAAGGCCACCACAAGTGGAGACATCTAACAGTATAATGGTGGTTGCTATCCACCTTCCTCCACCTGTCAGGCCTGCTTACGATCTGGAGGTCCACACCACCCTGAACCCTTCACCTCCTGACATGTCCGTGTGCATTGCAAGACTGCCACCGTCATCCCACGGCTTCTGCCAAATTAGGACTCCATTGAAATCCCTCAAACATTGATTGCGCATCGCCACATTTGACCTATTTCCAGCACCCGATCGAACGTGTTTCTGTGCGTGTCTCAACCCAGCCGTCTTCAAAGCCAGTCGCCTTGTGAAAGCTTTCCCAGCAGGTGTAACCTAACCTGCAAAATGTAGATTTCCCATCAGCGACTGCACTAAATGCTGCATGCAAAATTATCTGCTGGGAGCCGAGTCATTCCCTCTTGCCAGTGTCCCCCCCAATTCAGCCGATAGTACCAGAAAATGCATGCATGCAGTCTACACTCTGTGCTGTTCACCCTGCCCTCGAAGAGAACATCATACAAATAGTGATGCTCACTCGCCTGTAATGTCCAATCCAGAAAATTGCTAAGCATTTCAAAAAGGGAGAAGGAAACTGAGCATCCCGTAGGCGTACAGTTGTCATAGTAACAACTGCCTTAAATGTAAAGCCTAGAAGATGAACACTGTCGGCATGTATTGGCGACAACCGGAATTCTGGCTAGATGTCTGTTTTAGCCATTAACCTTCCATCCTCAAACTAAGAGCATTTGTCCTCCTGGAGCCAGTCGTTCACTGAATTACTCTGCTCTTTATTCAGCACCAATCCCAGGGCGAAGAATGTGAACCCCGCAAGGGGAGGAGGGGGTCCCTGAAAGGACCAGCCACACTCCCTATCCACACGTGTCTCTATATTTTTGTCTCCCTATCTCTGGCATGTTGTGAGACATTTTTGCCTTCAGTATAATCAGACCACCCTACGAGATACAAATCCCTTATGAAAACCCCTCCAATAATGCGTGGGCTGCGTCCTTGTGATAAGTGTTCATCGAAGGCATCATAATTTATACTCCCATGTGGCCAACTCTGTCGGTGCGCCTGCTTCCTTAGTTCAGTTTGGTTCCTTTTCCTCCCTAGGCACCTGCTGTTGCCCACATTCGGTGCATCCTTGTATCGACAGTCCTTGCCGAATGGGTGTACCACTTGGTTATACGTCCAGCATTTTGCCTGATGTCTGGGCTGTCTGGAACCTGTTTCCCCCAACTTGCTTTCCTCCTGAAAGTGCCCCATCTGTTTGTCCTAAAAGCAGGACCTCTCTAAAACAAAAGGACAGCTCAGGCCCAGACAGCCCAGTATCCGCTGGCTACTTCTCAACAATTGTTCGTAAAACCAATTCTCAATTATTTTCTCCCTTCTCCTCCTTATCCTTTTTAGACTTTAGACAGCTGAATCAAATCCAACCCCTGCTTATCTAGTTCTAGTAGTGTAAAGATATCCACAAATTCCTTTACTGAATATGCAAATTGATGTCATATCTACGTGTTAGTGGTTGCGACCATGGCAGGGTACAGCCTGGTATCCCCCACCCCCATAAGTATTACACACACTCCTTATTCTAATTTTTTCATTCTAAATAGGAGCCGGAGATCCCGATCACTCAGCTGCTGTAACAACCTGACCTGTGCCACCAGGACTGCTTTTGTTGGCTGGCGCCTACCCCACCGTAGCCCATCACATTATTTTAGCATGAGTTGAAATTGCCACTAAGGGTTAGCTGACCACTTACTGTCCCACAGCCATGCAGACATTGCATAAAGATACCTTTTATATGGTTTGCGTCCATTGCCTGAAGCCCAGGTTACTGCTGTTATGGCCTCAAGTGCGGGGGGCTGCACTGGACTGCTCCAGTAACCTCGCTTCTGGCCTGTGGGGGGTGGGGGGCTCCTTTGCTAATTAGGGATCTTCCCCTTTTTTACTTGCGTTTTCATTTTGAAGGCAGGCTCCTCCACTACTGCTTCAACCCTTTCCAAATGGCTCAGGTCAGAGATCACCATTGTATCTGCTGTGGGGCAAAGGTGTGGGGTGTGTTATGCTGGCAAAGCATATGCCTTGTTAGCTGATCTTGCTTGGGGAATTGGTTGCAGAATCATCACTTGAAAAAGCTGATCCATCCCATGTAAACTAACTGCTAATTGTGCCAGCTAGATCAGCTGTTTTACATTTATGGCACCCTTATCTGCCATTCCCCAGCTCAATGCTCATTGCTAGAAATAATCGGGTCAAACTGGAGCAGCAACAACCAGACCCCTTGGGCCCACGAGGTCGTCCTCTGGGCAGAGGAATATGCTTTCTGACCCCCCTTGATCTGCTCGCTGCCTCGCTACCCCCACTACTCTGCTCCTGGTTCCTGCTGCTTCAAGTGGCCGCTGGACATGGAGGGTCATGCTTCCCATTGCTCATCTCCTGCTTTACAGCATGCTGTCCCATGACCTGGGCGTGGGGGAATCGTGCTTCCTCACCATCGGCTCCTGCTTGAAGCTGTGTCGGCAAACTGCATGGAACTCCTCGAGGCTCTGCCCCGCTTCACGCTGCATTGTTGAAGTGTCCCTCCACTCTGAGGCAATATTAAGACAAATCTCAAAGCCAGCTCTCAGTGACCGTCATCTCTTAAAGGTTTCTGACACTCCACTTAAACCTGGTTACAGTATAAGTGCTCTTATACACCATGCTCTCAAAGGCTAGATCTATCGCCGACTATAAACCCTCGTCACCCTAAACAGACCTGTAGAAGAAAGTTAAGCATATCAAACTGTGGAACTGTATGCCATGAATGCATTACCGGTCGTTGCAATGTATACTGCAGTTATTATTTGTCCCTGGACCTCCCGCCATCTTCCTTCAATTCCAGTGCTGTGAAGCAATGCTGCGCTCCAGTTTCATGTCAAAATATTAAGAAATTGCATTTTTCAGGTGCATCCTACTGACAAAGTAATTCAAGAATAATGACTTTGGCAAGAACATCACCCAGGGTTAACTGTGTGAAGGGGGTGCATAGTGGTAGGTGGTGTCTAGGGAAAGCCGGGGGTAAACAAAAGGTCTCCCCCTCCCCCAATGCAGGCCACGTTGGGAGCTGTTCATTATCTCGACCTATAGTCTTGTGGTGAGGATAATGATGGTTAGGCCTGCCACCAACATCTGAACAATGGCTTGCAAGAAGGGATGGCACAAAACAAGTAACACTTAAAAATAAAATCCCCAAACTAACAATCATGGAACTGCTACACGACCACACCAAAGCCACCATAGAATGGAAATAGCCTAAGCAACATCAAAGCACTTTCCACAGGACCATGTGTACCCTTGTAGCAGAAACTATAAGGGTATGTGTTTCCCATTTTACCATATTGTGGTATATGTCATGAAACATTCAACCCAATGCCCATAAGTCATACATACAATTATAAACGAGTTTACCTAACTTTATCAAGATAGGTAAGGTATGAATTAATGGGGAAAATGTTTTTCACCACAGAAAAACGGGATATTCGCTGAGCTAAGAGTGGTCAGGCTGCAATTGACTCTTAAATGTTTTGACGGGTCAACTATGGGATACTCATTTTCCCAGGGTTCCCTAAGGTAGGTAACCATCTCCAGGATATGGGATACTCATTTTCCCAATGTTCCCTAAGGTAGGTTAAAATCTCCAGGATACAGCCCCCAGCTTGCGCCTTGGCAATCAATTTCCCACCAGCAAATTGTTCTCCTTTTGTTTTTAATTTGGGAGTGTAAACCTGTCAGGTTTGGACATTCTCACCCTCTTGCCTTTAGCAAACTCTTACGAGCAAGTATTTATTCCTGTTGCTTGTTTTTTGTTGTTGTTGTTGTTGACAGACTGTGATCTCACCCACCAGCCAAATGTCACCCCCCTGTTCTACTACTTAATCTGCCAAACAAGCACAACCCCAATGTATTTGCTCTTCATTCTGGGTCAGATACAATAATTGTCACTTTTCCATGTATGTTTTAATTTGTATATATTTAGCTTCTTAAAATCAAATTATGTGCAAGCACAAAGTTAAATAAAACAACTCCTTGCACCCTGTGTGTTAGTATAGTGACAAAAGAAAATTAATTATTGCGTAAATATCAACATCAATGAATTGGCAATAATGCCAAAGAATTGTAAAAACAAAAGATGTCATTAATCATTAAGCAGGTGGCAACAAAGTACATAGGCATTTGTGCAAGAGAAATGTTGAGAAATGCAGACTGTATGGCCATCAGTTTCGCCTTATCCAGGGCTTTGCCAAGGCTACGCAAACGGTATTGTGCAATCGCGTTTGAAAAATACTTGAATTCGATTGGTAGTTCGGCAGAAAAGAGGGTTGATGATTATATTTATGGCATTGATGAATTTTCATTTGTTACTATACTAACACACATAGTGCACAGGGTTGTTTGACTTCGCTTTGTGCTTGCACTGAATTTGATTTTAAGAAGCTAAACATATACAAATTAAAACATATATGCATTACTGACAATTAGCGGTAATCTAAATCTGACCCAGAATGAAGAGCGCATGCATTGGGATCAGTCATGTTTGTTTGTTCTTTCTTCTAGCATTAGGTCGTGGGCTTGTTGCCCCAGCATAGCAGCTCTGCGCTTATTCAGGGTACTAGAGAATTTGATGGATGGTGCAGCCCTAATAGGTCTGACAACCTTTTCTCCAGCACGGGGTCTGGCATGGATTCACATGCTCATGAATATTCCCCGTCGTCAGGCCGGGAATCCTCGGTAAAGAAAAAATCAGTATCAGTTTCGTTTCTGATCTGTCTTTCTTAGTAGCAACCAATCACTAATCTCTGGCTCATACTGCCCCCAGCCAATGACTGCCCTCTACCGAAGCCCCTCCCCTGGCAGCCATCCTCAGATTTTTACTGCACGTTCAAGTGTTGGGAGTCCTCGTGTTTAGCTCTCGAGCTTTTACTGCGTTTTCACGTTTTTTCAGGAGATTTTCTTTTTTTCGGTTAATTGAGCCTCAAGGTCCACCGTTTCTACTTCCGATAACGGGGACCTGTTTCGGAATTCTTCTACACCCCTCAAGGGTGAAGTTTTCGTAGAGTTACGCTTCTTGGAGGATTCCAGAAGATCTGTGGCCTACCTCAGCGGACATGACCCAGGACAAGGGAAGCTCGATGCCCGGATCCAAGCTGTTCAGGAGCTGCCCAGGATGCGGATTGCAAAATGTTTTCAAGGAGGACGCGCATTTGAGATGTCTCTACTGCCTTCATGAGTACAAGATGCACGTGGAAAAGGACTGTGCGTTCTGCAAGAACCTGTCGGAACGGACAAAGCAAAATCGTCGTTCCCGCCTCGCCGCCTGGCTGGAGACACAGCAGGTGAGAAGGCAAAGAAAAAGTCTGAGCGGTCTTCTAAGTCCTGTGAGGGCGCCCCGGCGACGGGGGCCCAACAGAAGGCCAAGCACCGCGAGTCTGCGGGCACCGGGAGCGCCGAAGGGTCTGGTTCCTCGGCTGCCAGGCAGGGGGCGCGACTTCCCCGGCACGATCAACCACGAGCCAGCGCTCTGGTTCGGGGAAGAGGAAGTCCGAGAACCTGGGTAAGCTTCTGGAGAGGCCCCGGTCGATCTCGAAGGGAGCCGAGGGGGAGCGAGGCGATCACCCTCCCCCCAAAGCGAAGGCCCAAGATGCACCTAAGGTGGTGAGGGCCTTGATCCACCCGGCAAAGGCCTCTATCGAGGTTGTTGCAGCGGCCCTGGCAAAGCTGGCAGAAGCTATGCCAGTGGAGGCAACCTCGGGGCCCAGAGTTTCCCTGCTGCCATGGAGGGAATCCTCTTTCCAGACCATTGTTGAGACCCCCGTGAAGACTCCGGCAGAAAAAGAGGGGGGGCGGGCGGTGGCCATTACAGACTCCGATTCAGCCTCCGAGGAGGATCCGGTGGAAACCGTGAAAGGCCTCAACGAGAGGTTCATAGGCCTCAACGAGAGGTTCGAGAAGGTTCGATCCCAGGGGACGGTTCCCGCTGATGTGATTGTAGATAGCGACAATGGTGACGACGAGGGCCCAGTGGAGCAGCCATCCCGTCCGTCGCAGCCATTGCTCGAGCCCCAGGATAGCTCGGCGGCCATTTTGTTGGCAATCCAATCCTTATGTACTGAGATAAGGACGAGGTTACCACGGACCCCGACGGAGGATCCAGAACCAGGCCCGTCGGGAAGCCCTCCGAACAAGCAGAGGAGAGTCCACCCCGCTCCGCCCTTCGTGCCTGCGAGGCCTGTGGACCCCTCATCCCCCTCACTGGACCCTAGAGAGGATACAGCGACGGATACAGCAACGGGGACGGACGACGACGGCGGCGATGACACAACGGACATCCCGTCATCACCCCCCCCTCGGGCTTCTCCACCCGACGAAATTGGCTCTTTTCACGCCATGATAACCAGGGCATCTGAGCTCTTCCAGCTCTGCCCTGAGGAACAGAAAAAGGGTTTATTTACCAACGACGAGAGGCCAAGAGAAAGATGGTCCTCGCGGTGCCGTTGCTCGACATTTGGGACGAGGGACTGGCTGTCCTCAAGAACCCTTCCACGACAACCGCCAAGAGGGACAGGTACGAGAAGAAGTACCGGGTCCCCGATGCCGCCCCCCTTGTGCCTCAGGGCCCAGCCCACGCCGGACTCTGTCATCTCTGCAGCGGCCATGAAGAAAGCAGCGGGTGTGGCGGCTTCAACTTCCACTTCCCTGCCGGACAGCGAGGGCAAGAAGTTGGACTCCATGGGACGACGAACGACGAGTCATCTCGTCGTCGGCGACAACGATTAAGGCGGCCAATGCCTTAGCGATTGTGGCCCGTTACGACAGGGAGCTTTGGTTCAAGATAGCTCCCCTGCTAGACTTCCTACCGGACGACAAGAGGCCGGAGGCCCTACAGATTCTGCAGGAAGGAGAGGTGGCTTCGGATCACGCCATCACGGTGGCAACGGACATTGCCGATACCGGATTTCGCCAACTGGGCAACCGGGTTTGCCTCCGACAACGAGGATGGCTCAAGGCGACAGACTTTCGCCAGGATGTCCAGACCAGAGTTTTGGACATGCCGTTCGACGGCAACAACCTGTTTGGAAAGACGGTGGATGAGTCCCTCCAGGCCATCAAGACAGACATGGAAACAGCCCGAGCCCTAGGAGTCCTTCAGCCCCGGTGGCCCTTTCGGAGCTCTGGAGGCAGACAGGGAGCCTCCAAGGGATCCAGCGGCGGCTCTTATACTTACCGCCAGGCGGCCCGCTCCTCGTCCCAGGAAACCTACAGAGGCCGCGGCAAGCAAGGAGGGTCTCGCCGGCGGCGGCAATGAGGCCAAGGCGGCAAGGCCTCTTCCAAGCAGGACTGAACCGGCAGTTGCGTCGGGCCCCCACCAAAGCACCCCGGTGGGAGGCCGGCTGACTAAGTTCGTCAGCGTGTGGGAGTCCATCTCCACCGACTGTTGGGTGCTGGACACCCTGGCCCGAGGACACTCGCTGGAATTTCAAAAGAAGTGTCCTCGCATTCCTGAAAGAGAATCACGTCCCTCAACTGCTGTTGGAGGTAAGGGCGATGCTCAGGAAGGGGGCCATCGAGCTCGTCCCCAAGAGGCTCCGGGGCTCCGCAGTATACTCAAGATACTTCCTCGTCCGAAAGAAGACAGGCGATTGGCGCCCCATCCTGGACCTGCGTTGGTTGAACAAGTACATCAAGGCACAGAAATTCAGGATGGTCACCCTCCAGCATGTGCTGGGACAGCTGGAGGAGGGCGAATTCCTATCGTCGCTGGACCTGGAGGATGCTTACTTCCACATCCCCATTCTAAAAGGTCACAAAGTTCCTCAGATTCGTAGTCCAGGGACGTCACTACCAATTCAGAGCCCTGCCGTTCGGATTAAAGTCGGCACCCAGGGTGTTCACCAAGTGCCTCGCACCGGTGGCAGCGCGGCTGCGCCTGCAAGGAATCCACGTCTACCCCTACCTGGACGACTGGCTAATCCGTGCAAGGTCAAGAGAACTCGCCGTCGAACACAAAGCGAGGACCATCGCCTGCTCACGGAGCTGGGATTCGCCATCAACTACCCCAAATCCCATCTGGTCCCGTCGCAGGTGGCACTGTTTCTGGGAGTGAAGCTCGATACAGTGAAGCGATTGTCATCTCCGTCAGAAGAAAGGACGAAGGCCATTTTGGGCAAGGTGCGTCGCCTGTTAGCCACGGATGTGGCCAGAGTGAGGTCCATCAAGTCCCTCCTCGGGATGATGTCCTCATGCATCTACCTTGTGCCCCTTTGCAGACTTCGGATGCGTCCGCTACAAGAGTTCCTCGACGTCCGGATTCAAGCGGCGGGCTGCTTCGAAGACAGGATCCCACTCGACGAGGAGTTCCGTCGGGCGATTCTATGGTGGGGTGCCCATGCGCACCTCTCGGCAGGCATGGACTTTCATGCCCCAGCGTATCAGGAGACGGTAGCGACGGACGCCTCCCTGCAGGGATGGGGGGCCCACACCGGAGATCTCCACGCAAGAGGCCTCTGGCTCCCAGAGGAGAGGTCTCTTCACATCAATATCTTGGAGCTACGAGCTGTGTCCTGGGCGCTCAAATCGTTCCTTCCGTCCCTCAAGGACAAAGTAGTGAGGATCTTCACCGACAACACCACCACGATGTTCTACATCCGGAAGCAGGGAGGCACCAGATCCTCAGCCCTATCCAAGGAGGCCCAGGATCTGTGGCACTGGGCCGTCGCCCAGGGGATGTTTCTGGTTCCCTTCCACCTGGCAGGAATAAAAAAACACCATCGCCGACTCACTCAGCAGGGAGCTACGCTCGTGCCACGAGTGGGAACTACGCCAGGACCAGGTGGATCGGCTCTTTCAACGATGGGGCAAACCCCAGATCGACCTGTTCGCGACAGAGACGAACTCCAAGTGCCAGAGGTTCACCAGCAGGTTCGCCCAGCCGAGGAGCATGGGCAATGCTTTCTCGTTCCCTTCGGATGGCCTGTTCCTGTACGCGTTCCCTCCGTTGCTGCTCCGTCTCATCAACCAGCTCAAGAGGTCCAGGTGCAGGATGATCCTCGTCGCACCGGCGTGGCCGAGACAGATCTGGTTCCCGGACCTTCTGGACTTGTCAGCATCCCCACCTATCAAGCTGGCGACAGATGCGGATCTTCTCTCCAGAGAAGGAGGTGCCATTCTCCATCATGACCCGGTGTCGCTGAATTTGCAAGCTTGGCTCCTGCAGCACTAGAGTTTGGAGGATACGATATCCCGGCTGACTGCAGAGAGGTTCTTGCAAAAGCCAGGGCGTCCTCAACTCTCAAATGTTATGGACATAAGTGGAAGAGGTTCTCTGTCTGGTGCCGTGCACAGAAGATTAACCCCCTGCGGATTACGGCCCCTCAAGTATTGCTGTACCTACTGTCGCTGGCCAAAGCTGGACTGGCTCACGCCTCCATCAAAATACATCTGGCTGCCATTTCCCGATACACCAGAACTACAGGACGGGCGTCCTTGTGGTCTCATCGCCTGGTGAAGGAATTTATGAAGACTATTCCCATCGTTCTCGCCGGTGAAGGCCCCGGCCCCGGCGTGGGAGCTCAACATGGTGCTGACCAGGCTCATGGGGGGCCCCATTCGAGCCTATGCACTCGGTGCCGTTGAAGTTCCTGTCGTGGAAGACAGCATTTCTTGTGGCCATCACCTCCGCACGACGAGTGGGAGAGATCCAGGCCCCATCTTGCAAGCCTCCATACTTGACTTTTCACGACACGAGGGTGGTGTTGATGACGCACCCCTCCTTTATGCCCAAGGTGCCGTCGGACTTCCACCTCAACGAGCCCTTGGTGTTGCCAGTTTTCTTCCCGTCGCCTTCATCTCCGGCCGAGACGACTTTGCACTTGCTGGATGTGGCTAGAGCGCTGAAGTTCTACGTGGACCGCACAGAGTTTTCTGAAGACGTCACAGCTGTTTGTGTACTTTGGACCTGTGAATCAAGGTAAGGCTCTCTCAAAGGCTTCCATTTCCAGATGGCTCACCGGCTGCATCGTGCACTGTCACCGGTTGGCAAACCGACCGCTGCCCGGCCGTCCGAGAGCCCATTCGGCCAGAGCGATCGCTGCTACCACGGCGTTCCTGTCTGGTGTGCCCCTGCTGGACATCTGCAGGGCTGCTACGTGGAGGTCGACGCACACCTTCACGAGATTCTACTGCGTCGATCGGGACTCCAGGGAGTAGTCCAGGGTCGGCCAAGCAGTGCTGCACAACCTGTTCGTTTAAGGTGAGCCTGGTGAGGAGGTAAGAGATGCTTAATGTTAAGTTGTTGTTTTGCTTAATGTTGAGCCTGTTGCCACCTCCCATGGTTGTGCATGTGTATACTGCTATGTATTCTTATATTCATGAGCATGTGAATCCATGCCAGACCCCATGCTGGAGAAGGAACAAGTTACTTACCTGTAACTGTTGTTCTCCAGCATGGGTCTGGCATGGATTCACATGCGAACCCTCCCTCCTTCCCCTCTGCGGCTCTTCAGTTGGTCATACTGCCACTTTACGTGCGATCAAATCTGAGGATGGCTGCCAGGGGAGGGGCTTAGGTAGAGGGCCGTCATTGGCAGGGGGCAGTATGACCCAGAGATCAGTGATTGGTTACTACTAAGAAAGACAGATCAGAAACTAAACTGATACTGATTTTTTCTTTACCGAGGATTCCCGGCCTGACGACGGGGAATATTCATGAGCATGTGAATCCATGCCAGACCCATGCTGGAGAACAACAGTTACAGGTAAGTAACTTTTTCATTCTTTGTCCTACTTGCTCTTGTCTCACCCGGTGGCTCAGGTATTTTGTCCCTTCTTTGTTTATACATTTAACGTGTAAAATAAGCCTTTCTGCAGCCACAGACGTGTGGGAAAAGGATGTAATCTGGGCAGTTCTGATGGCCAGCGCTGCCTCTTCCTAGCCTCTAGTGCCAGCCTGCCCTTCTCCCATTCATAAACCCATTGTGTGCCCTTGCTGCTGACACCTTAGCCCTCATGAGGGCACTTAATTATCCAATAACACTTCTTGATGGGTTGTTCCCTGATGTCTCTTGATTTTCTCTGATTATTTATGCCCTTTTCTATCTGTTCTCTATCGTGAGTTTTCACTCTTCCACTTATGTTGATTGATTGTTTATTATGCGCTTATATACAAGTGTTTCATAGCGCAGCCAGGCATGGGAGGGGAAGACATTGGGAAGACAAGACAAAAGATCTTACTAGATTATGCACATGCAGATTATGCAGGTGAACAGAAACTGAAGTGGCTGGGGGGGATGGAAGGTGCACTCGGGACAAGTGTGCCCAGTCCCGTCAGGACATGGGTTAAGATGCTCCCTTCTGCCCCCTCCCTTCTCGCACACAGGTGCTGCCTGTTTTGCTTGATTCTTCTACGCTGCCCCTCCCCCCCCCAGCCTACCTCTAGAGGAGTCAGTCCTGATACATTCTGGTTTCACTTTTATGGACGTCATTAAATTCACGGTGCGTCCCCTTTCTGAACTCTCATGCTGACTTCTTTTGCATCGTGTACACATGGTGGCCCTGAATCATGCTGTTCCCCATCTTCATCTTGTATCCTGGCTTGCAACATTGTGTTACTACTGACCTCTGCAATTTCATTCGCTCTCCCCTCTTGCTTCTCCACTCTTTTGACAGCTTACTCTGTTCTCTCCTCCTCTCCCTTTCTCCTTTTCCTATCTCCTCCTCTTATTTTCTTCTATGCACTTACTCTATTAGAATTGTCCCTGGACCTAGTATGATAGCAACCTTGTCTGTCTCCTCTCCTCCCATCCTCCTCCTTAACCCCCCCCCCCCCCAGTAACTATCTGAAATGTCGTTAAGCCTAGTACAATAGTCACTTGTTTTGTTGCTCCCCTCACTTTCTGTACCCCTCTCCCTCACCTTATGTTTTCTCCGGCTCTATCAGAGATGCCATCAGGCCTAGTTTGGTAGCTGCCGGTCTGTTTCCATTTCCTTCTCCTTCCCACTCTCCCCCTCCCTTCCTTATCTTTGTCTTAGCTCTTGCACTATCTGAAATGTCATCAGGCCGAGTATGATAGTTAATTTCACATCCTTACTGTTCATGGCCTGAAAGAATGTCATTGTATTTTCCCTTGTTATCTCCCTTGCCTTGAAGCACTTTGAACCACATTGTGTATAGGCGCTATATAAATAAACTATCATATCCTACCACTCTCATGGGTCGTAACCAAGTACAGTAGTGCTGCGGCAAGTGCAAAGCCGGGGGGCAAGTGCTGGAGACTGGCGAGGAAAGCTTGGGACCTGTGAGGCTCTGATGGTACACCAGGCCGCAAGTCAGCGAAACTGAGCAGAAGTAGAGGAGAGTGAGCAGAGAGAGGTGGTTAGCAGGGGATGGGGAGAGAGAAAGAGGCGTCAAAGAGGAAAGTCTTGAGGTGTTTCTGGAAATTTAAGGAGATCCAGCTCAAGACTGAGAGAAGCAGGGAGGTGAGGCTGTTCCAGAGGGAGGCACCTGCAGAGGATAAAAATTCTCCCCCCCCCAACCCAAGTCTCTGCTTGTAGAGAGTTGGAGGAAGATGAGTGGAAGGCTTGTGAAGGTGAGTGTTTAGGAAGAGAGCGTTGCAAATACAGTGGACCCAGGCCCATGAAATCCTTGTGGACAATGCAAAGGGTCTTGAACTTAATCCTTGCAGCCATGGGAGCCAGTGAAGGGATTTCAGCACCGGAGAGGTGTGTGCCTGGGCTTGAGGACAAGAATATGTCTTGCGGTTCTGTTCTGGATCAGTTGAAGGGGACAGAGAGTTTATTGACCCATGCTGGTTAGTGCCACCAGTTGGCAGGTGCCTGGCAGTCACAGAGGATGCTCCCCTTACAAAGGAACTGGGATCCATAACAAAGTACCGGGTTGGTTATACTTACCGGGTGAGTGTGAACCGGGGAATCCTTCGCTGGCAGATGATAATGCAGCATGTTCTTTAGTTGCTGTCAGTGATGAGCAACTGTAAGATCTGGGAGGTGGTTGGGGTGCACGGTGCCTTATTGTGGGATGGGTCTATGCTTAGTATGGAGAAAAGTACTTGTTTTCACCACACAACAGATGCCAAGATTTTAAGTGCTATCATCTACTCGTGACATAAACCAGGACTGGCTGGAATGGTTTCATGATGTCTCTAAACGCCTTAAACGGTACCCGTTGGCCTTTAGTAACTAGCCCAAAAGGATGCCGGGCTCTGCTTTATGTTGCTTCCACTATTTTCCATTCAAAATCAGCAATGAAAACTAACTAGGGAATATTCCCTAATAGCACACAGCAGTCCGTTGTGTAACGCAAAGTGTGGATAACCTTTAGAAGTGGAGTAGTACCTGGCCTGCAGGGGAGTAGAACCTGACTTGCAGGAATGGTCCACCTGAGGAAAGGAGGTTCACTGGTGTCTTCCATCGCCTAAGCAGGGGTAAAAATAGGCAGGTTTTCAGCAGAAGGTCAACCTAAAATACTGCCTCTGGTATCTCATGGAATACTACTGGTGGTATTTGATCAAACCCTGAATTGGACAAACAGTAAAATTGGCGTTACTTGATAAATACTGCTGATTTTACCATTAACACCCAACTCTGAATAACTCTCTTAAGTGTCCGCTGGCGCCCGCTGTCCATGGTGGGCCAATCTCAGACACCCACGAATATTGAGGTAACCTTCCACAAGGAGGAATGATTAGATTCACTGTGGGTTGATGGGGCTATCCTACAACATGGAATGAGCCAACTTCGACCAAGTGTCATTTACTGTGAATTGTACTCGACAGCTACCTGTATTGTTTAACAGGAGGTGGGTTGCAGGGATTAATTCCCTCTTGAGTTTCTCTAGCATGCCTGGATGTTCATATTTCACCAGCCAAGTGAGGATATCCCTCTGCGCCCCACCTGATCTTTAATGAACTAAAGTGCCACCACCTCCCCTGTTGGATGAGCAGGGACCTGTATGCAGTTTCTCTAGAACTAATATGCACACATGTACATCAATCTATTGTGACAAAGTCCCTTTAAAGAGGTTAGGGGTTGAGTCTCTGTAGACCCTAGTGGCCAGTGACTGCCACCCTCTGTGATCCTGGCCTGGAGACAGCATATGGGGTACTCCTCAGGGTTTCCACCCCATTTCCAGCCTTTAACACCCCCGAGTTGACAAGCGCATTCACCATGGTACCCAAAATGCACATTATAACTAGAGGTGGGAGAGCAAGCTAATTCATGTGTACAGTTGAGCCACAGTGTAGCTGGGGTGTTTGGCTTGCCTCTATTTGTATTTATTTGTTAATAGTGCGCCAAAACCCCAGAGGAATCAGGGCGCAACATAGACACAATAGGACAAACACATGATACAGGACCACATGAACACGATCAGATGAAGAAATGAGACAAGACACTGCATCCTAAGAACTGCTGATGGAGCTCAGCAGTGATACTGAAACAGTGTTTTTTTTTTAATGCTTTCCGAAACAACCTTGTGTTTTCTTCTTGTTTGAGCGCTAGTGGCAAGGAGTTCCAAAGCTTTGCGGCACACACTGGGAATTATCTGCCCAGCCCCTTAGCTGATTTATGGCCAGGACAAGCCACCAGGGCTATATTCGAAGTGTGAAGAGGACTGCTGGAGAGAAGTGGGAAATTAGAGATTTTAGGTACGAGGGTGCTTTCTCATAAAGACAGCGGTGCACTAAGGTACCTACTTTGAAGTTGATACAGCTTTGTACCGGTAGCCAAAGAAGGTTTTTTTGTGGTCTGAGATGTTCTCTTCTCGGGATCCTTTCACTGCATCGGTTTGTATGATTTGACATTTTGAATGGATTGTGTCCTCCCATTTATTCCTCATCTTTGATATTCGTAACTCGCCAGCTTTGCTGCTTCGGGTAACAATTTCTCGGCAAAGGGCGATGTGCACGATGTGGCGTCGATGTCCCTTGAGGGATGACATCGAACGTCGACGTCACCAGCAGTACAAATGGCTTGTGCCGCGCCTGTTGGCTTCAGTTCCTTTTTTCCGAAAGCTTTTGCTTCGATCACTCACAGCGCGGTTTGTTTTTCTGTCAAATGTTTATCTTCGACCCCTAAGTAGGGATTTTAAAAGTTTTACGACTGCGGGTTGAAGATGTCACTAACCGATCCTCACTGTGTCTGCCTGTGGTGTCTGTGCTCTGGGCACTGTACCGATAACTGCAGATCCTTTCAGTCCATGACAGAAAAAGCTCTCCGGGAACGCAGAGGTAAACTGGCGGTGGGGAGGGTGGCTTCGAAGTCTTCTTCGAAGAAGGAAAAGAAATCGGAGGAGTCTAGAGACGCCACTCGGCATAAAATATCGAAGAGGTCACGGTCGAGGAGTCGATCGAGGCAGTCGTCTTCATCGAAGAAGGCAAAGAAGAGACGCCATAGGTCTCCCTCTTCATCTGATTCCTTTATTGAGGTAATCAGGTGCCTGACAAAGTCGGATTCCCCACGTAAATGGGATGCTTTTAGAGTGGCAATGATGCAGAAATTTGAGAATGCGACCTCAACCCCCTCAAAAGAATCACGCTAGAGCCATGCCCCGGGCGCTCCTTTGGACGACTCAGAAAAGTCCAAGGCTACGTCTTAGAGGCCGATTAGTAAGCCGATTGAACGTAGAGATACTCGACCCGATGAGAAGGTGTCGGCTATGCCATTGATGCCGAGTGCTTCGCCGAAATCGAGGGTTATTCCTAGTAAATCAACCCCTTTTTCAAAGCCGTCTTCGATACTGTCAATGGAATCTTCCATCTCATTGAAACCTATGGCGACTCAGGAAAAAATGTATAAACCTGTGTCTCAAAATAAAGGACTTGCCATCTCGCCAGAGCTGGAGTTTGGCAGGCCTTACCCCTCACAACATGCAGATTCTAGTTACAGAAATCTCATGAACAGGGTCACGGAATACATGGGTTGGAGTAGGGCTTCCCCAACATAAGAGCAGGATGACATGACGGACATCCTAGACCAGGGACCTCAGAAGGACCCAATCTTGCCCTTCCATAAGGCCCTTCAGAGGAAGGTGGTGGCCAATTGGGAAGCTCCAGAATCTGGGCCTGCTGTGAACAGAAACTTCTCTAGGAAGTACAGACCCTCTAGAAGTGATCCAGACTACCTTTCCAAACACCCTACGTCTGCGAGTTTAGTAGTTCAGGCTGCTACTTTAGCCAAACAATCTGTCTATCCCTCTAATCCCCAGGATAGAGACAGGAAGGTTGATGCCTGGGCTCCCAAGGTCTTCACTTTAGTCAGCATGGCTTTGAAGTTTACTAATGTCACCTGTACCTCGGCTAGATTTTCTTATACCCTGTGGGACTGTGCCATGGCGGCCGATCACATCCTGGAAGGCGAAGAAAAAGGCGTTTCCTGGCTATAGTAAAGGATGAAAAGAAGGCAATGGGAGAGTGTCTCCAGTCAGGATTTGATCCTGCTGACAGCATCAGCAGAACCATGGCTGCAAGCACCGTTCGGCACAGGTTTGCGTGGTTGAGAAAGTCAGGGTTTGCACCGGATGTGCAGGCCAGACTACTCAAAAAGGCCTTCGATGGCTCTAGGTTGTTCGGTAGCAATGTGGATGAGAGTCTGGGGAATCTGCAGACCTCCAAGGATGCGGCTAAGTCCCTTAGCGCCTCCATTCAACAACCTCAGCAACCCTATTCATGCTCTTCTTCCTGGAGGGGTCGTTCTTTTTGTTTCTATTCCTCAGTTGGTAGAGGAAGAGGACAGGCCGGACAAAGGGGGCAAAGAAGATTCCCTTGTGGTGGACGAGGAAGGAGTGTTAAAACAGCCCCAGCAGCGGCATCTTTACCCTCAGCTGCTGCTGCAGCCGCCTCCAAGCCACTCTTAAGCCTTGACCCACAATACCCTGGTGGGAGGCAGAATCCGCATCTAAACGAATGGCGAGGCATTACTTCAGATGCTTGGGTGCTGGAAACAGTAGCCCAAGGTTACTGCCTTCCTTTTCAAAAAAGAAATATCAACCCTGCTAGAGATAGGTGCAATAGAACATGTACCTGTAGCAGAGAGGACCAAGGGTTGGTATTCTCCCTACTTTCTCATTCCCAAGAAGGACGGAGGGTTGAGATCCATCTTTGACTTAAGAAACTTGAACAAGTTCCTCAGGAAGGACACATTTAGGATGGTTGCCGTTTCTCAGATCCTTCAGGCTCTCCAACACCAAGACTGATTTGTATCATTGGACCTTCAGGATGACTACTTTAATGTGCCAATCCATCTCAAGCACAGAAAGTACCTGAAGTTCGCGGTTGGTGGTTCTCATTATCAGTTTCAAGTTCTGCCATTCGGGCTGAACTTCGCCCAAGGGTTTTCACCAAGCTGATGGCGGTAGTGGCAGCGAGTCTCAGGAGAGGGGAGGGATTCACATCTACCCCTACCTGGATAATTAGCTGATCAGAGCTCGTTCATCCGAGCAAGCCTAGGAACATCTCAGTATCACCTGCCACTCCCTACACAGACTGGGCTTCTCCCTCAATTACAATAAGTCCCATATGATACCATTCCAAAGTCTCCAATTCATTGAAGCGGTCTTGGATACTTCGTTGGGGAAAGCCTCGCCTCCTTAGGTGAGAGCTCAACAGATTCTGCAGATGGTAGCAAAATTCCAGAATGCCCAGCATCTGCCGGCATTAAATTTTCTGAGGTTGCTCAGCCTCATGGCATCCTGCATTTTTCTGGTGCCAGATTGAGAATGGGATCCCTTCAATGGGCCCTCAGGTCTCAGTGGTCCCAATTCTCAGGCAATATGTCAGACCTAATATGGTGGGCTTGCAAAGACAACATTCTCAAGGGAGAATCTTTTTGGCAACCATGGCCGGAGATGACAGTAGTGACGGATGCCTCACTCACAGGATGGGGAGCTCACACCCAGGAACTATCAGCGGTCATTGGGCTCCATCGGAGTGCAAACTACACACCAACCTTTTGGAGCTGAGGGCAATCAGACTAGGGCTGAAGACCTTTCTGCCCTCTGTACGTGGAAAGAATGCCTTGATAATGACAGACAACACAGTGGCAATGTATTACCTCAACAAGAGAGGCGGTGTAGGGTCACTGCCACTGTGCAGAGAGGCAATGCACCTCTGTTTCTAGGCGATACAAGAAGGAATCTCTCAGTTGGCAGTTCACCTAGCCGGAGGGCAGAGCACAGCGGCGGACGCTTTGAGCAGGCAGAGCACAGTCTCCCACGAGTGGGAACTAGCTCGGGAAGTCCTTCAGGAGATCTTCACACTTTGGGGAACCCCTCAAGTGGACCGGTCTGTGACCGGTACCAACCGGAAGTGCGAGCTGTATTGTTCAAGGGAATTTCCCCCCAAGAGGAGCTCTAGGGGATGCGTTCGTAGTGGACTGGGAGTTTCCACTCTGTACGTATATCCTCCAGTCCCTGTCATTCCTCACGTGATCAGGAGTTTGAAATAGTTTGGGAAATCCATGATCCTAATTGCCCTGGATTGGGCCAGTAGGACGTGGTACCCGGACCTTCTGGACATGTCCATCTGCCCTCCAATACGTCTTCCACAAAGAGAGGATCATCTCTCGCAAAAGCAAGGTCGGGCTCTCCATCCAGAGGGCAAGACACTAAGCCTTCACGCATGGTTTCTGAGAGGCTGAGCTATAAGGATTGGAATCTGCTGGATGACGTAATGGAGATTTTTCTTTCGGCCAACCAAATCCTTGTACCGGTGTCATCAGAATAAATTCAGTAACTGGTGTAAGGACAAGAATGTGGATCCATTTCAATATAGCACTCCAATGGTGCTTTCTTTCCTGTTACATTTGGCTAATCTGGTGCTCTGGATAGGAACCATAAAAGGATACTTGGCGGCGCTTTCTATTTTTTAGCACTCCTCTGAGGAGGTGTCTCGTTTCAAAATACCTTTTTTAATTTTCCATTTCTGAAAGGACTCACTAATGTGTACCCTCCAGTCCCATTTAATGTCCCTGCTTGGGGTTTAAACTGTGTGTTAACATATCTAACTTGTATCCCTTTCAAGCCTTTACATTCCTGCCCGTTAAGTCCCTTAACTTTGAAAACTGCTCTTCTTGTGGCATTAACATCAGCCTGCAGTGTAAGTGAGGTGCGGGCTCTTTCATGCAAGCTTCCTCATAATATGATTTACAAGGATAAGGTTGTCTTCAAAGTAAAACCATTATTCCTGCCGAAAGTAGTCTGACTTCCATTTGTCGCAGAAGATAACACTACCAACCTTCTACCCGCCTCCTCATTTGGGCAAAGAGAAAGAGAGGCTGCATAGGCTGGACCCAAAAAGGGCTCTATGCTTTTATATTGCAAGAATGGAAAAATTTCGCCATGATGATCAACGTTTTGTGGGATATACCGGCCCCAAATTGGGCCTTGCAGTAACTAAACCAACCATATCCCGGTGGACCACACTATCTATTGGGGAATGCTATACACTTGCGGGAAAGGACCCGCCGGAAGGGCTTTGAGCTCATTCCACAAGGTGCATGGCAACTTCTGCAGCTCTTTAAAGGGATGTCCCTATAAATGACATCTGCTTTGCGGCTACTTGGGTGTCCCTCATACTTTTGTCACGCATTATTTCTTAGACTCCTCTTCCACTCAAGGAGGTCTTTTTGCTAAGGCAGTCCTCCATTCGATTCACCATTAATTTAAATAGTAATCCCGCCTCCAACTTGTCACTGCTTTGGGAGTCTATCAAAGATGACGAATACGTGGGAGGACACAATCCATTCGAAGAACAAATGACTTACCCCTGGTAACGTTCTTTCGACTGGATGTTCCTCCCACATATTCCTTATTGCCACTCACAACCTACCTCACCGTGCAATTTACGTGAATTACACTCTGCGTTTCCTGAGAGCTTGCAGTCGGGGGGCACGCCTCGTTAGTTCCTCAATTCACAGGAACGGAAAACAGAACTGAAGCCAATGGGTGCTGCACAAGCTATTTGTACTGGCAGTGACATTGACGGCAGCCCTCAAGGGACATCAACGCCACGACATCGTGCACAGCACCGTCTGCTGAGAATGTTTTTTTCTGAAGCAGCAAAGCTGGCGAGATACGAATATCAAAGATGAGGAATACGTTGGAGGAACATGCAGTCGAAAGAACGTTAGCAAGGGTAAGTAACTTGTTCTCCTTTAGGCAGGACTGGGATGCGCCAATTATCATGGCTTTGCAATAGTCCAATCTAAAATAATAGTGGTGAATCAAGTAGAGGCGAATATTTTTAAGCAGTCTAAGGTAGTATTTGCAGTTCTGACCAATCTGATTAACATAGGCATTGGAGTTCACAGAAGCCTCCAGGTAGATATCCAAGGTTTCCACTTTACTTTGTACTGGAATAATGCAGTTCTCTATTTCGAAGCTTTTAAAATGAGGTGTCTCTAAGAGCTAAACGTATGCAGCGCCAGAATACTCCTACCCAAGCCCACAACACAAAACCCTTATCCTGCATTTTGCTTCATCAACCACCACAATGCAAAACCCATACATTCATTCCTGCCTCTTCACCCGCGCACCCAAACCACTAAATCTGCCATCATGCCTCATCCTCCCCACAGCACATGAGAAGTATCTGGCATCCTGCTGTCCCCACCCCCCCACCCCCCCACGAGACGCAACCTATACCTGGGGCCTGGCTTCACCACCCCCACAATATAAATCGTATTCACCCAGTTGGTTCTTAATGTTGGCAATTATCACACAGTGACATCAAATGATTGGCCCAGCGAGAACCACACACGTTTAAGAGATGAAACCAGTATTGAGCAGAGCCAGCACTTTAAACCATTGACAACATAGGCGTCCCAGCACATTTAGCATATTTTGCCATATTCTGTCGTCGTGGTGGCCAAATCCAACACTGCATAGAGATAGCTCAAACCCCCCATTTATGGAGAATGCTTTGCCTGACTGCACATTTGAAGGGAGCAGCCACGTGAATTGAATGCCCTGGTCACCCAAAGTGTTATGCAGACAAACACTGGCATGAATGAGACCCCTGATGTGTTGATTGAAAAGACGATATGATTGGCCCATGAGGGAGCAAGATCTGGGAAGGGGTGTGGCCTTAGGATGGTAGCCTGGAACCAATAGGGCTCACTAGAAGGTGGCGTGCTGAGCTCCTATAATGTGAGTAGGGCCTGGGCCTTTCCAGGGAGAAACAATATGCAGCATATAACTTGGTAAGAAGTATACAAACATAGAAACTCACGATAGTGCCTACTTTCTGTACCTACATTTCATTGACAGTCCTGTGTCCAACGTTTCACCAACTTCGTATTGGAAGGGTGTGGAAGGAGGAGACTGACACACAGGTGGCATTCTTTTGGCTATAGACTTTTTCTGATGATAAAAATAAAGTGAAAACTCTAACTTTACCTATTTTCTAAGAGGTGTTTCCCCATCCTGTATCAGAAACCTATTTCCTTCTCACACTTATACACTAAACTAAAGGATTTGTGAATCTTCTTGATGCAGAAGAATGTCTCCCTTCTTCTGGAGAACTGACTCTGGTTCCAGCGAAAAAAGGGACTGTTCACAGAGGGAATGGCTCCCATCCCCAGGTCCCAATCCTTTTACAAGGTGAAAAAGTTCCAGGTAAAAAGTCTTAAAGGAGTAAAAGTTCTTTGTTCAACTCAACGTTCCAAAACCTCAGCATTCCTTATTGACCATAATTACTTGTTGGATCCCTGGGGAGTCTCTCTCCCTTCTCCAGGTGTTCTGCTTCTATCGCAGGGGGTATGCCTCTCTTCCCCTGGATCTTATTCAGACTTGCTTCTGTGTGTTGTCTGTTGCGCAACACCAGAAATGGTGTATTTTCAGTACCAGGGGCTATGCCCTTCTTCCCATGGTTCTTTGCAGACTTCTCACAATGCCAGAGGAAATGACTCCCTTTCCCCCTGGCTTCTCTTCCAGCTTCTCGCAATACCAGGGGGGGGGGGGGGGGGGAAATTTGACTCCCTTCCCCTGGTCTCTCTCAGGTTTCTCTGCTGTTCATGTAGCAGACCTAGTTCCATATCCTGCCAGGTACTGTTATTGTCCATATAATTGTTTTATGTTATTTTCTATACTTGGGGGTCCAAGGCCCTTACTTCAGGTGCAATTACTCTCTCACCGTCTCATCCACAGGCTTTCTTCTTAGCCCAATTTTCTAGGGTACTTCCATCTGTCTTTACAGGGTCCCAGGCCCTTCTGTCTCCACCAGCTATCCCTGGCAAGTCTCCATCTTCAGGCAGCTTCCATTCCAGGACTCGATCTCTTCATTCCACACTCTGCGTGTTCTGCTCCAGCTGCAAAGTCTCCAAAGCTGCTTTTCCCCACTGGCCTGCCTTCCCGATGTGGACCGCATGGTCCCGGCTCTTCCATCGGTGTCTGGAGCCTGCTTCCAATCGTGAGAAGAGTCCTTTGTCTTCTGACCATTTTCAGAGGCTTCACCTTCCCGCCTCGCATCTCTTCCGCGGGTTTCCCTTCACCGCATCACTGACCTGCTTGTGGCTCCTCGAGGGAGTTCTGAACACCATCTTCAGTCTTTGTTCCTTTTTTTATATTCCAATTGCGCTCATATTGTCTAGAACGCTGTTCTTGGTTCCACTCAGCATTCATTACTCCAGGACCCTTCTTCATCTTAGTACTGTTGTTCGCATCCTCAACTGGGTTATTTGAGTTCTTCTTCTTCGTCCCATTCTTTCCACATGATTCACATAAGTAGTCCATGCCAGGGACGTCATTACACAAAAATGCCAGGGTAGTGAAAGTGACATTACATGACCCTTGACCTCCAATGACATCACAGTAAGTGATGAGATGTAATTTGGCCCCACCCCGAAGTGACATCATGAGAAGTGATGGAACACTATCTTTCACCCCTTTAATGAGTGTAGAAATTATTGAATTCCAGCTAGACAAATTATTTGTTATTCCTATTCTTTCTTATTTAGGGTCACTGATCACATGTGGAATGCCCTGGTTTTCTAAGAGGCCTCAACAAAAAAGCCAGCTACTCCAGAAACAAAGAGCCCCATGGCTCTGGCCACAGCTCAAGAGCTTCAATTTAAAATATATATTTTTTGTATTTTTAGGTGTAGCATGGGAGAACTTGGCCGTTGCAGGTGGGACCCCTGGAAATCCCCAAATTACGTCCCTGGTCCATTCTCTTCCTCGTCTCAAGTCTTTCTTCGGAGGCTGTATTATCTACCTTACACAAGTACATGGAGGTGTGGTGGACTATGGTGCCCTGTAGATGGTAAGAGGATGAGGGAGGTTGGGGTATAGTCTGGGTATACCGCGTTCTACCTGGATAGTCATCTCTAGTCCGCTATATCCACCTGCTGAGTACCATCCCCAGGGGGACTATCGGGTAGCAGCCTCACCTTTCTGGCCTTTTAGAAAGGGGCTCCCTCATGGGGAGAAGGGACATGCAAGGATTCATCACAGTATTTAAAAGAAATATATATTGTATATCAGTTTTATTCAATTTTTACATCCCAGCCACTGGGAAAATTGATTTTTAACCGATGTACAATGTTTCTTTTGACAATACTGTCCAAAAGGTAGTGTTGCCATACAATAATAACAATACAGTATATACAAAACACTATAGTCTATTAAACGATTCATGAATTAGTCTTTTTTAGTGCAGACATACAAAAATCACTCCTAATTGTTCTTAATTTTGTCACGAAGGAAAATTATGCATCATGATGAATTTTCCCTGGATGATCAAGTTTTGTTAAATCGGTAAACCAGGATTGTTTCTCCGGTTCTACAGTTTAAAATGTAGGCAGCTCCTCCCATCTTAACTAAAGGTGTTCCGATTAGTTGTGTTTCAAAAGTTAAACTAGTGCTGTGTTTAATAAAGCGGACTTCCAAAGCACGCAGGTACATGGGAAATCAATCTGACCAAAGTAAAATATTGATTGAAACATGTTGCGCAAAATAAGCTTGATTCACTATCAAATTGCAAAAGACCAGAGCAGAAAATGCATACCTGCATTATGATTACAAGGGAAATCAAGAAAAGTACTTGGAATAGAAATCCATGTAGGTCGTTTTCCACAGTGCATGATATTGGAAGGAAAACCGATGTCTGTGTTAAAATCTAGGGACTCCTCTGGTATATCAGAACTTGAACTCGCAGGCAATCGCCACCGCAGCCTCTGGTCCCTTAGAAGTACGTTTTCTCAAGGTGTATTTGGCCTCCAGGGCACCCTTGTGCACTAGAGTGCAAGCGTCTCGCTTCCTGTTTAACCCTCCCTGCTCCCACCTCCCCCTCACCCTGTGATTGGCCCATCGCTCCAGATGAGGCCTTAAACCTTCCACCTACAATCTCATTGGTCCCTCAGACAACTCAATAGGGCGGCCTAGAGGCAAAGGGCAACTCCCACAGAAGCAACTGAAGCTTGTGTCAGCAGGAGACCATGCAAGACACCCTCTAACAAGAACAGCCAACACTGCCACCTAAGCCCCAATCCTTATAATTATATACTACCTAATCAACCCACTGTGCCCCCACTACCTGGATTCCACTCTGTGCTTTGCTCAAGCAGCCAGAAAGCAGGGCTGTGCACCTAGTACCCAGTTGCAGTGGCCGACCCCGCCTGTCCCACCAAGCAGCAGCCAACAAGCAACCTTGCTCCTTTGTCCACACATCTGGGTGGCGGCCGAGGCATAATACCACCCATGAACAGCAGAAGCAGCACCTAACAGTATCCGCACATACCTATAGGGGACCAGACAGCCGTCAACGGACAACTACTAGTACCAATAGCTATGTTATCGTTCACCCCATCCTAAACCACAAACATCTGAAATAACTCCAACGATGAACCATACACACTCAGGACTTCTAGGAAATCCAGTGTGAATTCTGACCTAACTAATTACATTTATATGTTGGTTAAACTGTTAACCAAGGCCTTTCTTCCCACTGTCTAGGAATCTCAAATCTAGGTGTGTTTTCTCATGTCTGCCATTTTGTGACACATAGTGCTTTTCACACTATCAAGGAATCCCAAATCTAGGTGTGCTTTCTCATGTCTGCAATTTTGTGAAACCTAAGCCTTTCCCCACTATCTAGGAATCTTATATCTGGGTGTGTGGCCTCTCATTTGACTTCGGTCTACAAAAGCTAGGCCCGCGTTTCATCCAGGAAGACCCAGCAACCACTGAAAGCAAAGTACCGATAGCCAGGCCACTGCCCAAATTAACTAGGAACCAGTCACATATCCAACTGCACTCCCCACCTCTAATGTATAGTACCCCGCAAGAGCCCCACCTAAACTGACCTCCATAGACAGAGGAACAACAGAGCATTACCCACAATTTGGACAACCCCCCCATAGAGGACATCCAGCTATCACATACCAAGAGAATAAGAGTCGAATCCAGCCAAACAATGCAAGACCATACAGGCGGGCAACAGCCGATGTAACCTCAATACCCTAACAATCCTACTACCAAAGACCACAAAATTCCCTGACACAGAGCTGGACGCCGCCAAAGAGAATCTGAACAGGGAAGAAAATTAATGGATCCACACCATTGCCCACCCCCCCTCCAGTAGAAACCACCTCGATCACAGAACAGACTCCAACAAACAGTACAGACAACAGAACAAAGAACACAAGAAGAGAAAAATCATTATATCTTACACCGTACCTCGCAACAAGCTCAACAACTCAACAGTCCTACTCCACCAACAGATCAAAACACATGGACTACCAACTGGAACCCCACAAAACAAGAAGAGGGATCCCCAGAAGAGCAAGGTATGAAACCAAATTTATCACTCCATACATCACAAAAACACAAGAGCCCCGGCAGCAACCCCATCAAAACATAGAAGATGATGAAACAGAAGAATTCATCAACGCAATCATCAACCTAACAGACTGCCTTATGACAAAGCCGACTACATGGATCAACAAACTATCTACGACAACTGGCTAGACGACAACTACAAAATCACACTCCATAACTGCTTCCCCGATGACATCAAGTGCTCACAAACAGGAAAAACAAAAGGGGTGGACGACTAGCAATAGCATACAAAGAACACCTGAAAATGCAAATCCCTAGTCCTCTGCCTAACCGCAAAACCAAAGACCAACCTCAAATTCATCCTGGTATACAGACCACCGACATACGATGCAACCTTTGTGGATGTGTTCACTGAAGCCATCACCAACCTAGCCATAGGGGAGGAACACCTGATAATCCTCAGACTTCAACGTCTGGTTTGACGAAGAAACCGCTAACACAGAAAAATCACTAGACAAACAACTGAGAAAATGCATCAACTAGTCAAAGGAGTGACTCACGCGGCAGGACATAAACTGGACACAATATTCGCCAACATAAACCTCATCACCATGGCGCCACCAATACAGATCATCTAGAGCAACCACCTCATCATCCCTTTCGTGATCACGGTTGCCACAGCAACAACTAAACAACCTGACAAACATCTGACTATCATGAAAAGAAAATGGAGGACCATTAAAAATAGCAACCTAGTAGACTTCCTGGAAACAAACAGACCACCAGCAACAACTCTGGAGACAGCTGTCCTTGACAGAAAAAAAGAACTACTGCACAAATGGATCACCAGAACAATAAACTAAATCTCCAAGGAAAACCCTTTTGCCCCATCGTGCAAAAGAACAACAGCAAAATCGTTCACCCAGCTACTCAGTGCCATGAAAAGAAAAAACAGGAAGCTTGAACTAGAATGCAGAACAAAAGAAACAACCTAGTGAAGGAACTACAATTCAAAAGTGCACATATGTAAGGGGTATAATATGTTTGTATAAAAGATAACGTGTTTAAATGAATGACAAAAAATAAGAAATGGCACAAATAAACTATTTTCCTTATATTTGGACAAAAGATTGACGTCAATCGAATAGCCAGTATTAGATGAAACTAAAATATAAACAAGAAGACAGTTTAAAGATACTAAAAAACAAAGAACGATATAAAAAGTATTATCGGAAAATCTAAACGAAGGAGCAAGAAGGACATTGTCAATAGATTTCTTGTAAAAAAAATCAATAAAGGTAGGGAAAATATTCAGATTTTCTGGAATACGAAAGGTGATGGATGGTGCCTGCTCAAATATATTAAGACGATATATTTAATAAATTTGGAAGGAAGAGGGAAAAATCGGGTAAGTATTGGCTGTCTAAATTGACTTGTCATTATGGAAGAAACACCTCTCACACATTTATGCAAAACATTACCATGGTATACAGCTAAAATTAGGCAGTACCAATTCCGAATGGATTAAGGGCATGACCAATAGGCCATTTATGCCCCGGCATTGAGGTGGTTAGTTGTCAAATACTGTATTGCGTGTTCTTGTGACATATTTACATGCCACACATGGGAAATAAGCTAGAGAAATTATTGGCAGCATTAGAGCTCTGGAAAATGTACCAGAATGAGAAAGAAGACCCAGTCTATAAGGAGTGGATGCTTAGTCAGCATAAAGGGGAAGATGAAATGCCTTCAGCTCCTCTTTTCCCTCCCGAGAAACAAGACGTTGAAGATAAAGAGAAGGGATTTTACCCTCTAAAGGAATTAAAAGCAGTAGTGGGGTATGTTAATCCATCATACCGACCCCCTGCCTATATTAGTGAAGAGACAGAGGAAGAAAGCAAAAGCAGAGGACGCAAATATATACAGACACGCGATGAAAGTAAACAGTGTGATGAGAAAACAGAATAAATAGGGACAGAGGAAGGGGCTCAGAAACAAAAAGGAATAAAGCATATAGCTAAAGGTATGATAATAGCACAGAACAAATGAATGGGAGGACAAATATTGCTCAAACTGGATGATAAAGGTATTGATGGAGTTTGAGAAAGAGAGGAAAGGGAAGAGTGAGCTGAGAAAGCAAAAGAGAAGGAAGAAGAGAGGTTATACAAACAAGAAAGAGACAAGGAATGGAAGAGAAGGGAAGAACGAAAAAAGCATGAGGCGAAAAGGAGAGGCTTGAAGAGAAACGAGAAAAAGTAGAAGCCCAAAGAATGAAAGCACTAAGGTTAGAAAGTGAAGTAAGGGAAATAAGCCCAAGAGAGATAGGAATGAAGGGAAGTAGGGGATTTAAAGATGAGATTGAATATTTATGCTGTAGAAGCATGATAACCATAGAAATCCAAGACTGAACCGAAGAAGAGAGAGGGTCGCAACCGTCCCGTGGAGGGTTCCAATGATTATTAGACATACCAACATGGAGAGAAGAAGACACAGACTATAGGAACAAGGATGGGGATATTATATAGACAAATGAGCGAGTTTGACTTCTGGTGCGGGAAAATGGATTAAGGAATTAGAGAAAACGACATCAGGAATGACGTTAACTATAGGCAACATACAAGATCTCTTATCACCTATCCTGGGAGAGAGAGCTGGTGACATTTGGAGAAGACCAGGGTACCCAAAAGTAACTGTGCAAAACCCAGTGCATGATGGAGTGCCATTTAATAATTGTAGAGCAGACATATGGCGAGCGCTTAGAGTACAATATCCAGATACATCAGATATTGGGATCGATAATGACTAGGAAAATGAGGGAGGATGAAGACCCCATTGCTTTTATGCAGGATACATGGAGTGAGGAGATGCACAACCATGGGATAAAATGGTAGCATTATTTTATCACATATTATATCAGGGACTGCCAGAACCAACACAAAGACAGTTAAAGAAACATGTGGGAATGGAAGCAAAACCATGGCCAGATATACAATTGGCAATTGTGCGTTATTGCAGAATGCTAAAAGAAAAAGATGAGAAGAAAGCCGATGGTAGAAAGCAAGAAGAGGTGAAGTTGGTGCAGAAGAAATAATCAAAACATTGCCATAGAGGGAGCAGTGTTAACAAGTAATGAGGGAAGCACGACCCAAGTGATGCAGTTCCTGCAGCACAATAATATAACCAGTGCCCAAGATCAGAATAGGTATAACAATTATTAGTATAAATAGTAGTATAATTATATACCAAGAGGCAGAGGGAATGGGCCTCAAAGTGGAGGCCAAAGAGAATTTCAAAACCCTCAAGGAAGCGGGGGGATCTAATGGCAGACAGCCCTTAACATGCTGGAATTGTGGAAAAATAGGACATATGGCTAGAGCATGTAGAAGGAGGCATGCAACAACAGAATTGGCACTATCCAAGAGGGGGATGGGTTATGCTCCACAATAAAATACAGACTCCCAAGGATGATATACCCAAGATCACACACACAATCAGGCATATGTGCCACAACCACAGCAGTATCAGCAAGTTCCAATACAGACGCAACCGTCCCAAACACAGTAATTCCAACAAGCACCAATACAGACACAGTCATTACAGGGACAACAACAGCAAACACCTATGCAAATACAACGGGCACCCACTCACCCGCTCAACAAATACAATACATTCCAATACAACAGAGCGGTGCATCACAATGGCAAATGGTAAACCCCAAATTGGGGAGAGTGACTGGGGTAGGAGTAAATCCTTTCACAGGTACGTGAATTTATACCCACAATAAGATAGCCCACAGGATGACCTGATGTGTTCAGTACTTTCTGTAACACCAGACCCCCAAGAGGAACCAAGGGTCAAGGTGACGATGGGGCGCAAGGCATTCTCATTTCTTGTAGACACCGGAGCGACTCGTTCCTGTGTCCGTGAGGGAAAATATCCAATATCGGGCATTGCCATGAATGCTCAGGGATATTCTGGGGTGACTAATTTAGTTCCATTTACAGACGAATTACCCATTTCTATAGGAGAATTAAACATGTCTATGCCGTCGCTATACTCTAAACAGACACCGGTGAACATACTAGGACGTGATTTAATGACAAGGCTAAACCTATGTTTTACTGATGAAGGCATAGTATGTTCAACCCCAGGGATGCATTATATGAGTGTGAGGGAATTTATATTAGCCTTTACAGGAAAAAAAAGGTGAATCTCTCTAGACGAAGTGTTTTTATATGGAGTGATCATTTTATTATCATGGTTATCTAAATTGGCAGGTAAAAAAATAAGGATGCCCGATACATTTTTGTTCAGGCCAGAAATTCCTATGGATGATGAGGACGGGCAAGTTATTCCTCTGGAACTAGAAGCAGCTGTGGTAAGATAAGAAAGGGTGATACTTCATGGGACAGACCATTAGGGAAGGGGATGGAGAACTGTGATAGACTATTCAGATGATAAGTTAGTATTCTTTATAAGTCTGTGAAAAAATGGAGATGAGGCGCGCACTCTGGTACCCAGTCAGATTTACCTGCTAAAGCAACAGTTAGTCTTCACCTCCAAACGTTTTCTTGACTCTATGAATCAGGGAGGCTGTTTTCCTTTTCAGGTGTGTCTGGTTAATTCTCATTAAAGTCTCATAAGGATACTGGTACATGTAGTTGCACACTTTTTTCAATGCAGTTGACTAGGAACCAACTCTCCACCTTCTTTATAAGTCTCACTTATTGGATTAAAGTTGAGAGCATAGAGATACAGCAGAATGGCTTTTGTAAAAACGAAACCGCAATGTTTTCAGGAAGATTTGGAAAAGGTGCCAAGTATTTTAAGTCCATATGACATGGGCCTACTGAAAGGAGTGGGAGCAGTGAAAATAAAGCTTAAACCATTAAACCAGGAGCTATTTTGCCACGTGCAAAACAGTATACAATGTCCAGATAGGTGCAGGAGGGGATATTCAAAACTATAAACACCCTAATGAAATAAGGCATTCTAGTACCATCATATTCTCCAAGCAACACAGCTGTGTACCCTGTCAAAAAATGAAAGGGGGGGTCGTGGAGATTTATACAAGATCTTCACCCCCTAAATCATATAGTCGAAGTAGAGTTTCCTTTCATTCCAAACCCTGTGACAATATTGTGCAATATCCCGTCAACTGCCAGGTATTTTAATGTTGTCGATTTGAAAGATGCAATTTTTTCAATACTTCATAGTGCATCAAAAAGCACAGCTAATTCTGCAGCCTTTTTACTACTGCTGATCCTGAATGTCTCACCCCAGTTTTCTGATTGATTCTTGATGAACCATCAAAGAAAGCCACTCCCCAGCCCACTTCCTAGAGCATTTTCTCTATTATGAGGAATATCGTTATAACATTCAGTGTATATAACACAGTCATGATATGATATAGGCTCGGGAGGATAGCTCAGGGGCAACATGCTCGCCTTGGAAGCAAGACGCCACGGAACAACACAGGGTGGATCCCCGGGTCCACGCTTAGACACCTCTGGGTATTAAGCGCGTTATAAATAACCAACCATATCATACTGTAGTCAAAGACCCAGGCCCTGCAGTAGTTGCATAGAAATTGCTGCATTTGTCTCACAGTTTTTGGCTGTACGGTTCTCAAAATGGCTTCTGCTCTTTCAGGTGTCACTTTTCTTCCTTCCTGCTGGATTAGCTGTTTTATGTATAATTATTCTTCTTGACAATACTGTAATTTTTATTTGTCGTCTTTGTACCCTTTTTCTGCAAGTATCATCATAGGTTTGACAGTCTTCTCTACATTTTTCTTCTGTCTCACTGCACACTAAAATGTCATCCACGTATTAAATGATGGCGCTTTCGAGCTGAACATTTCCCAAGTCCATGTGAAAGACTCTAGAACATTGATCCCCAACGTGTAGCTCGGGAGCAACATGTTACTCACGGCGCCCTAAATTGTTGCTCGCCAGTTGCTCTGGGCCATGGTGTGGAAGCCTAGAAGGAGGAGCTGAAGGGATGAGACCTCAGTAGCATCCAGGACAGAGTCATGGATTGTGCGAGCATGTTGGCCAATGAGGCTGCTGTGGTTCCAGTTGGCTAATTTTTGTAGATGCAAGATTTGAGTTTGTTGCCACCATGCAAATTATTTTTCAGTAAATGCCCTTACTTTTTAAAGCAGTGTCATTGTTAAAGCCCTGTCCTCTTCAGAAACTTTATGAAGTGATCATCAAATGCTCAATGTTTGGACCAATATTTGTCACTATGTGTAAAAACGTTTTTGGGCAGAGATGAGATGCTCCAAATCTTTCAGAAAATTATAATTTCTATTCCTAACCTCTTCTTCACCAGTGTACCAGGCCCCAGAGGCTTTAAAATGTATTGCCATTATATGCAAAGAAAATAATTCTTGTTAGGTAACTTCCAAAGCACAACTGAAATGATCTATAAAACCTACATGTAGTGACCAGTATTACTCTATCAATATGTATTTAATTTCTTCATTAAGTTCGCAACATTTAAACACATGTATCATATTTCATAAAATTCCTATAGAACAATCCCGAAATAAAAAAGCAGCTTTAACATAATTATAATTGGTTATTTATAACATGCTTAATACCCAGAGGTTTCTAAGCACAGACCCGGGGATCAAACCTGTGTTGCTCTGTTTTGTCTTCCTTGCAAGGAGAGTGTGTTGCCCCTGAACTATTCTCCCAAGACTCCCAACACTCCCATATTCAAACAAGCTATATATAAAAACCTGATCAATGACAAAATAACAGAAAATGAACCGAATCCTTATCGACTCCCAGTGTGCAGGCACACTTTTTCCTCCTGCACACATCCATTCATTGAGGACATTTAAATGTACCAATAGCATCAGCCTCCTGCGTGCCTCTCTCGCCATCGGACCAGCTCTTGCTTTAAGAAATATTTTGCGTCTACTTAATGTTCCAAATGTAGTTATAGTAGTAGTTGTCGTTTTTTTTTTTTTTTTAAACCTGGGGAGCCCTCAATCATGTGCTTTTAATAAATAAGTAAAACATCTTAACTGGCCTGACACCTTTAAACTAACACCACCAATTCAGCTCATAAGGTGCTAACAGGTGTACCTTGAGGTCGACCTAGTATTTGGCATAGCACTTTATTTTGTAACTACTCCTGGACATTAAAGTCTGAACCACCCCAGATTTTGCTGCCATAAAATATCATGGACCAGACCTGTAACTTGTATACCTCCAGGCACTTGTCCAATCTGAATGCCCCAAACTTGAAATAAAATGTAAATAGCACTTTAATCCGTAATGATGCCCTTTCAGCTATTTCCGTACAATTACTGTCCCAAGCACTGCTCTTTGAGAAGAGTAGGCTCAAATAAAAATGAGAATACCGCTTCATCTCTTCATTCTTTTAAACATAAGCTACAAGGTTTCACCCTTTTCCAGAACACCATCATTTTTGTTTTTATTATATTTAATTTCAAACTATACCTCCCATAATAGTAATTTGTTTATATCAGGCCCTGTTGAAATCCTATCAGCGCCAAGTCCAAAATAGTAGTGTCATCAGCATAAAGAAGCATGCTATAAAATGTCCCTGTCAGAGATAGGTGGATTAACTTTCCTAAGAGAAATACCAGAGTCAAAGACTTAAAGGAATACATTGGGGCCAAATGACATCCCTGCTTTTCTTTATTGGTGGGAAAAAACAATGTATAATGCCCCTGACTTGTATATTGGATAGATGTAGCGAAGTATGCATATCACATTTGGACAAGAATTAATAAACCATTAAGGGCCCCAATAAAATGTAAATTACGCCACAATATGATTCTATCAATCATATCAAATGCTTTCTCCAAATCTGAAAAAAGCCACACAATCTTCCACCCTTAACCTTACCATATTTCTCCATGAATGTGCTCAGAGTGAAGCAGTGGTCCTCGTACTTAAGCCCGCCCCTGAATCCGAGGGCTTCAAGATATATTACTTTGAGCCCACATCTCCAGTCTGAGCAGCAAACATTTGGAGAATATGTTACTGGAAATTTTCAGTAAGGAAATTGGACTATAACCATGGGTGGTGGGTGGGTGGGGGGGGGGGGGAGTCCAAGGACTTCTTGTCCAAGGAGATGGCAAAATGCATTCTTTTTTGTGTTTCTTTTGAAACTATAAATCTGACCAGCCATGTACACACCACTCATTAAATCATGGTTCAATTTTCTTTTCGAGATTCTACATTCTGCACCGAACCATGGGGCATTCCTTTCTATAACCTGGACCGCCTGAACTGGAAGACCCTGTTTGCCAATATTTATGTCCCGGATAGTTTTAACCAAAGACTCAAACTGACACTTAAGTTTGTGGTGTCCAATCTGTTTAACAGTTTTGAGAGAATATCTTAATTTCTTGTGAATTAGTCATTCTTTCCAATGCTTCCTTGTTGAGCGTAGGTATGCCCAACCAGTCCCTCTGACTATTGGACATCATTTCTGTGGTGCCTACACCCCCACACCATTGGAAAGTTAACTCAAGAAGATAGTGATCACGCTTTTCACTCAGAAATACAAACTTTAATAATGTTCCTGAAGAGAGAACAGTCCATAATACAGAAATAAATGTCTGAGGAACACTCCATTTGTGACAAATTTTCCTGTCCAAACATTTGCACTAAATTGCTGAAAATATTTAGCTTGAGAACCTGAAGCCCCTGGTAATGTTTATTTAGTCCTACAATATTTTTTGAACAACTTGACTGGTCGCATCTGTCTAAAAATGTCATACTGACAATTCAAATTTCCTCAACATTTCCTATAAACACCACTTAATGTCAAAATAAGTTAAAGGCCTTGTACATTTATTTTACATGCTCTGGATAACTGTTAAGTACTGCAAATTAAAATGTTTCTGATTTGTGTTGCAATCTTTTTTCTGCCAACTGAGCATAGATATGGTCCGTTGAAAAATGTATGTTGCTCACCATTTCGTTTGATATACACATTTTGATTATTGCGCACAAAAAGTTGGGGACCCGTGCTCTATAAGGAGACTCACAGTACCCCTGAAGCAAACAAGTATGTTTCAGATTAATCATTCTATAGGAAAAGGAAGTCAAATCCTGTAGGGGAATTGAAAACAACTATTAGCTGAATACATTTGTAAATGTTAAATAGTATGCAGTTCTAAAATCTCAAAGCACGATAGAGGCAAACTCTCTGCCGGAAAGAATACAGCCTGTGCTAAAAAGGACTACAGGCTTCCACATGGTGTTCATGCTAGCAGGCCAGCACGAGGTGACCCACCCGATGTTTGCTGTCTGTCAAAAGCCAATGCAGGCTAAGGCTTGAAGCACAACATGCAGAATTATTAATACAAGGTTTAAAGGAAATTACTGGACCACATAAAACATAAAATCATGAGTAGAATGAATGAAATATGGAGAGAAGGACAGGAAAATGTTTTTATATATAAATGTTCATAGGTAACAAAATGAAGGAAAGCATGAGCTACAGTGGATTCTTGCATCAGCTAGCAATATATAAAGTAGCATATCCTGACAGAAATCGCTGACAATGAAGAAAGGAAGACTGGAGCGTCCCTTGTATGGAAGCAGGACGGTATGGGATGAAGCCATGTGACACAACTGCAGCAAGCCATGAGTATTAAAACCCCTGCCTGGCTCCAGTTTGGGAGGAGAAAGGAACAGGTGAGGGACAGAAGACTGTTCAGGGAGCAGAGTTCTTTGCCCCAGCCTCATTTCTGTAAAGAATAAAACTTCTTATCCTTGCAGGATAGACTCTTGGCCTTACTTCCCTAGAGGGGTGTAATTTACTCTGGTGTGAGCGTAATTAAGGGACACCCTTATAATTAGGGCCACCCTTACAGTGGTGACTGTCCTGACATGATCTCAGTTTCCCCCCCTGTACTTTGCGAATGCCCCAGGCCAGTCACCAAGAAAGAGCCATGCCCATGTGAGTATACTCTTGTAAGTGATAACAAGGGGATGTGTATGTATGATAGTATGGTGATGTGGATGAAGTACAAGGTCAATAGATTGAATAGGACTTTTGGTGATGTGTTATGGTATAGATTGGATAGGATTTCAGGTGATGTGTTAAGGAGTAGATTGGATAGGAGGTGGGTGATTTATTGAAATTGTCGCATATTTTTGTTTTTCTACTTTTTATAATGGAAAAAGGGAGCCTCAGCATCTAAAAGACTGGGAGGAAAGAGAGCCTCAGCGTACAAAGACTGGGAAGTAAGGGATCCTCAGCCATAATAGTTTGAGAAGGTAGTACCACGCATTATTCTTTAATGACGATGAAAGCAATGGGATCCTCAGCATATTAAAAAAGCAGGGAAGGAGATATTACAAGGATATAAGGAAAAAAAGTAGTGGCTCTGTATAAGGAATGGGCCTGGATTTTAGTCCATTATTTTTGTATATTTTCTCTTGCTGTCTTTTGTGGTAAAAAAAAGGAAGGAAGGTGGATGTGTCACAGTATGTGTGTGGGTGAAATCAAACTGGAAACGAATACAAGGGGGTGGGGGAAAAAGTGGGTTGATCTGTATTTTTGTGTAACAAGCAGCAGCGTGCGCAGCATAGCAGTAAGGTCTAAGTGAAGCCTTGGGGACGTGCGCAACATTATGGGGGAAGAAACTCCAATAAAACACATGCATAGGGTCCTGCCACCGTATTGTGACAGGATAGATAAGTATCATAAACAATGGGTAGTAGAAACGAAGGAAGGGTGGATGTCCTGCTCCTGGCCAGAGCAGGGCTCCCGTAACAGAAACATGCTAGAAAAAATGTTTTTAGCAGAAAAATATAAGGGGGGGATTCAAAAAAGAAAAGAGATTCTAGATCTCTGGTGATTATTCGAGGATATGGAAGATCAGGAACATGAAAAAGAGATTCAATGTAAGGGGATATATCCAGTAATACCTAAACCTGCAGTAGGGTATACAATCCAGTCTATAAGCCTCCAATGGTAGAAAAAGGATCAACAACAGGATTATCAGGATTAGCAACTGGTGGGGGGACTCAAGAGCTTTTGCACCTCCACCTCCGTATAACCCTTCCACAAGCACTGACATGTGCGTAGCATCAGTGTACACAGAGGGTCCACAAGCAGATATAAACAAAGAGTTAAGAGCATTGCGGGAAAGATTGGACAGATTACAAGAACCTGAATAAGTATCACTAGAAATAAGGGTACCAGTGCAGAAAATGGGGCATTGGAAGTCAGGAGATTTGTTGGTTAGATTCAACCCTGGGGCAATAAGAAATGTTTGTGTTGAAAAAGATGATGGGGAGAGGGTATGGACTTTCCTGGGACAAGAAGTCGAACCAGCAAGGGAAAATTAAAGGGAAGATCAAGGTGGTAGAAATAATGAAGAGGCAGGGCAAGAAAGAGATCAAGGAGAAGAGAGCAGCCTTTAATGAAGTAAGGGCGAGTGTATGGGATGCCCTACGAAGGATGTACCCAGATACCCCTGACTTACATTCTTTAATGCAGTGCACATTGGGTGATGATGAGGACCCAGTTAGGTTTATTCATAAGTTACAGGAAAAGAGGAGAGTAGAGGCAGGAGGGCAATGTGACCATTTGGTACAGTTTTTCTATTTTATCATAAAGAGGGGATTACCAAAAGAGGTCCAGAAGGCACTAGATAAAATTGTGGGAGTTGAAGCCAAAGGGCGGGCAAAGATACGAAGTATAATAGTCCACCATTGTAAGAGAATCAAGGAGCGGGACAGTGAGACAGCCCAGAAGCAGCAAACGGACGAGGCAAATCTAGCGGAAAAGAAACTAAGGTTGTCATCCAAGCACCAGTGATGGCACCGGCTCAGGGGGAAAGGACAGGAGACGCTCAACAAATTGTGAATGCCACAATTGCGGCACTATGGGCGAAAAAGGACGGGGACACTGGGATGGGCGGAGACAGTACCCCAACCCAAAGTGGTAGTTTAAAGGAGCACCAAAGGAAGAGGAGGATTTCGAGGAGCAAGAGCAGGTGGCTTTGGGGGGGATAGGGCCCCGGGGAGGAGGACTGTGAACATCACAGTGCTGGTATTGCAGGAGATGGGGGCATTTTGCAAAGGAATGCAGGAACAGGCCTGGGATGGGATTTAATTATGGGCCATTACCTCCAGGTCAGGGATTCCAAGGGCCTCAAGGAATGAGACACAAGCAATTTGGGCGAGGGGTCAAAATCAGTTCCCTTATTGGGCTGTCAGACAAGGGCAACGTGGGCAACAACCACAGCAGGGTGAGGGAACACAGTTTAACAGGATGGCAGGGGGAACAGGCGCCCCATCCCGAGGAGTTACAATGGGGGGCGGACTTTTTCATTCCCCGGTACAAATGCATATTCTGATTAGGACAGTACACAGAGAGCACTTGCGTCTCCAATCGTATTGACAACCGCACACCCTGAAGAGGAGCCCTTGGTGGAGGTGGAAATAGAAAAAAAGCAATTTATATTTATAGTAGACTCAGGTGCAACTAAATCATGCATTATGCAGGGGAACTTTCCATTATCAGGTAAAACTCTTGACACTATAGAAGTGGGAGGGAAGGTAGTAAGAGCACACTGGTTATGTTCAGAGTGTTCTCCTGTTAACTTGTTGGGTAGGGATCTGCTCAGTAAACTAAATGTAACTATCATTCACAGATCAAGGGGTAGTGTGATCCACTCCAGGGATGTGTGTAGCTTCGAGCAATGGTAATAATCAATGCAATGGCAAGGGAGTCCGTAGTCCGTGGGGTTCCTGTGGTCCCAGACATATTTGTCTATGGTATCAAGGTGCTAGCAAAAGCAGTGCCTCATATTGCGACAAAATTTTGGCGACTGCCCACAGATTTTATTTTCTGACCCATGGTGCCACCCGAGATGGTGGCAGGGACAATATAGTCATTAAATTTGCAAGGATTAGTTTTCTCAGACAAAAGACTAGTCCTGATTGGAACAGACCAGGACGGGTGCGAGTGGCACACAGTAACATGTGTAGACCCGACAGTACAATTGAAGGAAATGACTGATGAGGAGTTATTTGCGGACAGTGAGCAAAATGGGGAGATTATTTTGGAAATCTGCAACCCCTGTGATATCAAGGTACAGTGGTGCCGCTGTCTTTATTTTTTTAGGAGGACATGCGATATGTGCAAGCACAATTATGGACTGTTAATCCACATGATGTTGGGTTACTGAGAGATGTGACCCCAGTACAGATTACATTGAAGTCAGGAGCAGTACTCCTGAGGGTATGGCAGTACCCGTTGTCAAGGGAAGCAGTGGAAGGGATAAAAGGCACAATTCAGGCTGTATTAGAGCAGGGGATCATTGTGCCAGCCACGTCCCTGTGTAATATGGCCATATACCCAGTCAGGAAAGCAAGCAACAGGGGGTAGTTGGAGCATGATCCAGGATCTACGTCCTCTTAATGATGTGGTGCAGAAGGAGTTTCCAGTAGTTCCAAATCCAGCGACAATCCTATACAGCATTCCCAAGACAGCAACATACTTCACACTGGTGGATCTGAAGAATGCGTTCTTCTCAATCCCACTTCACCCTGATTCATGGTATATCACTGCGTTTACGCATGGTCAACAGCGATTTAAGCACACGAGATTGCCTCAAGGGTAATGTGAAAGTCCAAGTATTTTCAATAGAGTACTGCATGTCGACTCAGGGAATATTTAGGTGCATAGCACAATCATGCAGTATGTGGATGATCTGCTGGTATGTAGTGAAAATGAACAGCAGTACAGATGGGATTCTGTTGCATTATTGCAATTGCTGGCTCACAAATGGTACAAGGCAAATAAGCAGATAAAAATAAGCTACAATACTGCCAACAGGAGGTACTATACTTGGGACAACTTATTTCTGCAAATTGGAAAAGAATATTGCCAGATAGGGCGGCGGCAGTATGCGCCACCCCTGGGCCCAGTAATGTCAAGGAAATGCAGCAATTTTGGGGCTTATGATGTAATTATTGTAGGGCATGGATCGTAGACTATGCAGCCTGCACAACGCCACTGTTACAAAGTCTCTGAGAAGGACAGAAGACAAAAAATGGTAAATTGGAATGGACTGAAGAAATGACTGGACAATTTGAGTACTTGAAAGAAGCTATTTGCATGACCCCTGTTTTAGCAACTCCGGATTATACACAGGAGTTTTATATATTTTCCCACTCTGATCAACGGCTCATGAAAGCAGTATTGACCCAAAAGAGCACAATGGGCCACAAGCCATTGGCCTATTATAGTGGGACACTCGACTCAGTCATGCAGGGACAAGCACTCGCAGCGGCTGCATTTCCAATAGACAAAAGTTCCACGATTGTTGTTGGATGCTCTGTTACCTTGTTTGCAGAACATTCACTTTTCGCCATTTTGTAAAGATCTAAATCGACCTTGACAACTCAGAGATGCTTTGCATATGAGTTTATAATATCCAAACCTCATATTCATATAGTAAGGTGTAGGACGGTGAATCCTGCCACATTTTTGACAGAGGCATCCACTGATGATGACCTGAAAATGCATGACTGTGCTACATACGAGGGTGAAGAGGAGGGTAAATCTAAAGCTAGAGAGTGCATTGACAGAAGGAGAGATACTCTAGGTTTATGGGTCATCAACAATTGACCAGGAGACGGGACTGAGGCACACAGGGGTGTCAGTGGTGCACGGTAAATGGGGGAGCATGAAGTTCTGATCATGAAAAGATCACCTATGCATTATTCAGCTCAGGCAGTGGAACTTGTCGCTCTCATGGAGGCATTGAGAGCCTCTCAAGGGCAGTGTGTCACCATCTACTCAGACTCAGCATATGTCATGACAACAGTGGATATGGGTCTGTCTTGGTGGAAGAGGAGAGGGTTTTGGAGGGCAGATGGCTCTCCAGTGCAGCATGCAAGGCTGTTAAAAGAACTCGTTGAAGCCTTATCATGACCCTCCGCTGTGGCAGTGCTCAAATGCACTGCCCATACTAATGCCACAGATGACATCTCTAAGGGCAACGCAGCTGTAGACCAGACAGCCACGTTGGTAGCCTATCTCCCAGATACAATATTAACAGAGTGTACAGTGACCACCCCTGTAGGAAGTTAGACTAAGTTAAATACACAGTATTGCCGATATCAGATTGTAGAGTTGAAAGGGAAAGTGCCTGAGGAGGAAAAGGTGCTATGGTTCCAGAGGGGATGCAAACAATCTCCCACTGACCTATTGTGGAGGCAGGAGAGTTCTGGGAAGGTGGTGATTCTCCAAGAATTACTCTCTGTGGCATTTGAGCAACTCCATTTCTCCTCCCCGAGTTCCAAACAACATATTGTGGCAGATATTCAGGAGGACTGATTTGTGCCAAACCTCCAGGAGAGCATTTTAAAAAAAATACATTGTCTGACATGCCATAGTTTCATTAGAGGGATGACATTACGTGAACTACATATGGATTATGCAAATATGGGGGAAAGGTGCAATGGATATAGGTACCTTATTGTGGTGGTTTGCCTCTTTTCAAGGTGAGTGGAGGCAGGTCCATGTGCACACCCAGATGTAAAGTGTGCAGCATGGTACCTGGTCAGAGAGGGGTTTCCACGATGGAGAGTGTGCGAAGTATTGATTTGAGCTGCATTTTCTGAGTAGACCCGAACCTTTCCCAACAGACGCTGCTAAGGTAACGGTTATGATGTCTTATTTTTCAGGAGAAGCCTCAGCATGTGGGAAAAGTGGTAATTTTTTGGGAAATTGCCCGTCAACTCCAAGGAGGTTCCCTTCATCAGTAGGTAAGGTACAACATGTCGCCAAGTGGCTGCAGAGTGGCAGTCTCTGCAGTGTGTTCAACGTGATTCCTGGCGATTCCTGTGCTGGGCAGTCTTTCTTCACTGCCTGTTAACTTGAGGGCGGACTTTTCTTTAAAAGCCCTCTTTCCCCGCAGAGCGGCCGAGGAGTGGCTGCAGAGTGGCAGTGTGTTCAACGTGACTCCTGGTGATTCCTGTGCTGGGCAGTCTTTCTTCACTGCCTGTTAACTTGAGGGTGGACTTTTCTTTAAAAGCCCTCTTTCCCAGCGGAGCGGCTGCAGAATGGCAGTCTCTGCAGTCTATGGCAGCTAAGGCAGCTTGCGCCGTGAACAAAAAGGCCAGTCCTCTGCTGACCGAGGCTTCTGTTAAACAGACACAGCCGCCACACTTGTCAGCTGATTTATTGGCATCTCAATCGGAGATGAAGGGCTCACGTCTACGAAGTTTGCGCAGTGCCAACAAGGATATGGCCCACTTCGAGTCAAGCCCGCCTCCTTGTGGCGGTGATGCAGACTTTTCGCCAACGCGGCAGGTGCCGCGTGTAACCATTGAACTACACCTTCGCCCTGGAGAAGACGAAAAAGACCTGAAGCAGCGGGAGCCTCAGACCGACATCGGTCGGCCCTGGCCCCTACCAGTCCGGCTCCCAGTGGAGACTTAGTAGGGGCACAAAACTCTAGCTCGCAGACTACACCCAGCCCTATGAGAGCCCGTCGTGAAAGTGAGTGGCTCAGTCACTCATCTAAAGATTCCCTGTCAAAAAAGACTGACTTAAGGCTAATTATGTCAACAGTTACCTTGGCCATGGCACCTTTCTGCAAATTATACGAGTCGATAAACGACTCTTTGAAAGACCACACTTCGATTATAGCCATGATGAACAGTCGGTTGATCTTCCTAGAAGGGTACATAAACGCCCTCAACAGCAAAATGGAAAAACGGGTAACGGACGAACTGTCTTTACCAGCCCGAGAAGGTTATGAAACCTCTGGAAACATGAACCTAAATAGACCTACAAGACCCTCACTATCTGACACCTACGTCCAGAACCCAAAAGATCGATTGATTCCCCCAGTTATGAGCCATGAGGAACCATCAGGGGTAAATCTTGTCGAGTCAGGCACCTTGGAAAAGAAACTGAAGAAGAAAACCACAAATGGTGCCATCTGTAATGAAAACATTTTCAATTTGCAAGAGCTCGAGTTGACCCATGAACCTAAAGGGAAAGAGAAAATTAATGTAAATGAAGGCCAGGGCAGTCGGCAACCTACGAAAGCAGTTAGCTTTACTCCCAGGCAACTCAACAATTTACAAGAAGAGCCCACTACAAAGAAAGTGGCCCCGAGAATTTGGACGGAGAACCAGCAACGCCCTAAACCGTTGGAAACATCAGCCCTGCATGAGATGCATGAGAACCCACACAGAAAAAGAGAAGAACCCGCCAGAGTTCGTCCCAAAGGAGTCAAAGGGGCAGGTACTGAGATGGACGAAGATCTGTTAAACCTCAGTGTCTACTCGGTATCCGACGATCAGGAGGACAGCAGCTTGCCTCAATCTTGCAATGAGGTGTCTTCACCTTTCCAAACTTTAGAAGACAGATGCAAGAAGCTAACTAAAAAACCTCATTGGGGGCAGGATTCAATAAAGACGCAAGTGAAGGACAATGAACTAAATCTCAACAAAAAAAGCAAAAGAGTTCTGCACAGTCCTTCTCCTTCCCCTCGTAGGTGGAAAGCGAGTTCGACTTCCCCGATAGAGCTTGAAAATACTTCTAAAGTGCGATGGGTACACGCAACTCGGGCCAAAGGGCAACCAGTAAGGCAACCACAACTTGAATATTCGAGAAAACAGGACCAGAAATTCCGGCGAATCCAGCTCAAGACCGACCACCCGGACAGTGCCCCGACTACCCAAAAAAGAACGCAGTTTTAAGATCGAACAACTGCCGGATAACAAGAAATATGTGGTCCTAAACAGAGGCTACGTGCTTCAACTTCGAAAGTGTGTGCCATCACTCAGACATGTGGATACGAAAGACCTCGCCGAGTAGAAACTTTTCACAAAGGGAAAATTGCCAGCGCTTATCTTTATGTAAGCACACATTGGGCGAAAATCAGGATCTCGGATGCAGCTGAAAAATTATTGAAGTTAGGGTTCGACCTGTTCGAACTCGAAGAGTGCGCTGACTCTTCCTCAAAAAGGAAATCCTGTGAGTTGACCGGGTCTCTAAAACCTATGTGTCCCATGGAAGAAAGCGAAAAATTGGAACGACCTCAGAAATCCTCGGAGCAGACGGGCCATAAAAAACAACCCTTATATAAGGAGCAGTCCCCCAAGGCTAGTAACACGCGGAGTATTCCTCTGAATTCTGACCTGGAATCACCCAGCCCTCGTCCTCCAAAAGAAGTGCAATGAAGTAACTATGTCTACAAAGATCCCCTGGGATTAGGAAGAGTCCCTGCAGGTCCCATGTCAAAAATTCAACGTACTGTCACCCAACCTTCTAAATCAAATGAACCAGGCATTTTACAACAGTCCAAATCTGCCCCTTTATTGCAACTATGGGCCTGGTTACCAAAGGCTTTGACACTCAATAAGAACAAATAGCAATCCGCTAAACTCCCCGAAGCTCCACTTTCCATCAGATACATTGCGGAGAAGGAAGAGCTATCCTTGGGGTCATGGAACACTCGCAGATTTTTACATCTGACAAAGAAAGGTGATCTCAATCTGGGAGACTTCGACATAGTTAGCCTACAAGAGTCTTGGACGACAGCTCGCCCAGTTATGGATGGATACTCAATAGCCTGTGTCACAGCAATCAAAGGAATTTTTGGCCGACCATCATCAGGTCTTATAGCTACAATTCGGGGAGGCTGTGGACTACAGCTGAACAAAATATTGAGATCAACTACTTACCTCTTAGCTACCAAGATAAGCTGGGACCAGCCAGTGGGGAAAACGGAGGCCCCCCGCATGCAGCTCCTGATTGTTATGAACGTTTACTGGAACCCTGTAGCCCAGAGTGACTCTGCTTTTTTAGCTTTGATCGGAGAGACTATTGATGAGGTCCGTATAAAGTCGCCTGAGGCCATGTTGATCCTCTGCGGTGACCTAAATGCTACCTGGGCTCCGCATGAGGTAGCCTCCTGCGCCATACCTCCATCTTCGCCAAGGAAAAAACGGGGGACAAAGTGGTTGACCTTGATGTCCTCAAGGGACCTACTTTGTGCCGAAGAACTGTTTGCCAGAGAAGACAGACCGTCTACTTGGGAACAAGGAAACTCCAAGGCGGACATTGACCACATCTTTATAAGCAGACCACTGGCAACTCTAACCAGCTCATTTGAAGTCTTAAAGTCTACAGCCAGCAATCACAACTTACTGGCTCTTAGGTGGAAGAGTGGACCAAAGGAAAACCTGCACATGATTGTGCAAGTAGAGACAATCAACAAAATCGATTAAAACTTTCGGCGGCCTCTATTTTGAAGATCAAGGCTAATTACCAGCGAAAAGAAACAGTTCATAGGGGAGGGCAAGTTCCAACAGCACCTGATTACCAACCTTTGCTGATACCGTTTATAAGGAAAACTAACCGTTCGGGACACAGAAACCAACCGCACTCACATGAATACAGTCAATTAGTGGAGAAAAGGCGAGTAGTGAGACAAGCGAAAAGAAAGTTTATTATCTACCCGTCAGCTGAGAACCAAGACAGCTTAACCAAGATCACGAAAGCCTACAAATCCTGGATTAGACAATACAGGCTCCACCTATACCAACAGGATGCGGAATCTATGTTAAAGTTGGTTTGTGGCCACCATCCACGGGAGTTTTGGGCCCTATTAAGATCTTCATCCGCTCCATCGGAAATGGACCAAACTAACCCAATTAGTGAGAAAGAGTGGACAAACTTCTACAAAAATCTGTTCCAGTCACCATCGACCCACCCCCTTTGGTAAATGACAGCAAACTGGAGTGTTGGGTAGACTTGACCGATAAAGCTGAAATAGCAAAGACCCTTGAAAGGCTCAAACCATCTCGTGCCCCTGGCCCGGATGGTATTACTAATCTCGACCTAAAACAAAATGTAAAAGAATGGACACCACTGATTAGCGAGATCTTTAAACGCTGCAAACAATCCAGACAAATCCCGGCGTCATGGACTACATCTATCGTTGTGCCCATATTTAAAAAAGGTCACAAGGAAGACCCAAAAAACTACCGCCCCATAGCGTTACTCGATACCATCGGTAAAGTCTTTGGGTCACTTCTCCATCAACACTTCCAGCGATGGGCAAAGAAAGCAGCGTGCGCTGACCCGTTTCAAACGGGTTTTACCAAAGACAATGGGACGGCTACAAATATCCTGTTTCTTAGCGCCTTAAAAAGCAACGTTCTCGGGGGTGGCCCTCGTGTCTTCCTTGCGTTTGTAGATTTAGCGCAAGCTTTTGACCAGGTGAATAGAGCGAAGTTGTGGGAAAAGCTGAGACTTTGGAACTGCCCGACAGATATTCTTGAACCTATTCAAGCTCTCCACAAAGACACCAAACTCTGTGTAAGGTTGAACCAAGCCGGTCTGCTGTCATCCGAAATCTCCGAGGGAAGAGGGGTAAAACAGGGCTGTCCACTAGCCCCGGCCCTCTTCATTGCATATCTTGGAGACTTCAAGAAATCGGAACTATTCATACGATCTTTTCCACCGTCTATGGGAAGCCAGAAAGTCACAAGACTACTTTACTCAGATGATCTTATACTTATGGACTTAACCCCGATTGGTCTTCAGCGTCAGTTAGACAATCTAGCGACCTACACAAAAGAAAACGACCTCACAATCAATGTTTCAAAAACAAAAATATTGGTCCTGGAAAAAAGGAGGCGACCAAAAGAAAAGACGTCCTGGTATCTGGAGGGGATTGCTTTAAAAAAAGTCAACAACTTTAAATACCTTGGAATAACGTTCGACAGTTCAAGCATAAATGCAACCCTACAGGAAACGTTGATGGAAAAGGCGATCAAACTGGCGGCACAAGCCCATGCTATGGATCTTAAATTTGGACAGTTTTCGCTGCTTCCAGTGATTAAATTCTACTGTGCAAAGGTGGTAGCGTCTCTTACTTATGCAGCGGAAGCCTTGCCACATACCCCGGCCATCTCTGGCTGAAACTCGAGGGGTACTTCTGGCGTACCGTTTTAGGCCTTCCTAAGACCACTTCTATGCCCTTAATCCGAAGAGAGCTGGGTCTCCTATCGTTGGCAGGGACTACAGAGATCAAAGCAATGTCCGTATACAGGAAAACGCTGCTCCCGGACTGCCCTTACTTACTTGCGATAATACGTGCAAAACAACAGCCGCCCGCTGTAACGTGCTAAACTCCTGGGAAGCAGCGTGTAAAACAAAACTGCTTGAAATTCAGTCCTCGGAAAACGAACTGATCTGGTACCCGAAAAGAATAAAAAGGAGAATGGCCGAGTTAGATTGGATTAAAACTTTGGATACTGCTGCAAAGGCGAAGTCAGTCAGCCATCTCCCGCCTTACCAAACCAAACTGAACTCGGTGCCAAATTATTTAGCCAAGTTTCCTAGTAAACCAGTAAGAAACCTGTTCTTAAGAGCCAGATTAAACCTGTTGGCTACAAACCAGATTCTAAAACTGAGAGGACAAAGCACTTCAGACTTATGTCGTTTCTGCGAAAGCGAAGCAAAGATGCAAACTATACGCCACTTGCTACTAAACTGTCCTGGTACAAGAGAAATTGGTGAGAAATATCTGTTATCTCACCTCTGCGCGTCTTATACAAAGGAAGAGGAAGTATGGTGGTACCGTTTGATGAGCGAAGAAAGAACAACTTGGACTATTGCCACAGTACAAACTCTCCAATCTATCTTGTCAAAGTGGCCAGCAGGGGCAGAAACCCTAACTTAGCAGAACGAGTTTTCTCAAAGCAGTAAATTAAAGAAGAGAACTGTTCTGGAAAGCCGAAATTCTATTGACTCTGTAAGAAATGTGTAGTTTTGGCTTGAAACTTCGGTTTACTTCGACTTATGTTTATCTTTTGTTTAACTCTGTCTACTTTACTGTCCGCGGGAGTTTCTTGTCCTCTCTCGTTCTCTTCTTTCTACTTCTACTTTTACTCTCTTGTTTACTTTTACAAACTCTTCGTCTTCTTCTATGTTTTTCTATGCCCGCATGAACCTTTTGTTTTGAATTTCTTTCCTCTGTATTATCGCTGAAGTTGAGCTTCCTTCACTTCTACAACGGTTTGTAAAAATCATTGAATTGATTAAATCAAGTAAATAAATAAATAAACATTTCACCAACACTTTGCAGTCAGGAGTGCCGCACATCACAGTGAATGTATCCTTGATGTTGGAAGCAGTGCTTAAGGGAACAGGTCCGGTTTTAATTGACTCAGGCGCAACAGGGGATTTTATGGACTGGGGTTTGGCTAAGAAGTTGGGTCTTCCTATTGTTTTGAAAGAATCCATGGAGCAGATTAGGGCAGTGGATGGAACTACACTCTTGTCAGGTCCCATCATTCATGAGACGGGGTTGCTGAGTATGGAGTTATCAGAAGGCCATAGGGAGGATATTTCTTTTGAGTTGATTGATGCGCCACTCTTGAAAATTATTTTGGGAATGCCTTGTCTAACTCTTCATAATCCCCATATCGATTGGAGTGCTAGAACTGTTGAATTGCAGTCTGATTTTTGTCAGGAACATTGCTTCAGTAAAGGAGGTCAGGAAGGAAAGCAGGGACAATGTGGATCTGTATCATTCTGTTTGGCTGAAAGAGGAGCATCTGGTTATGATATTGGGGCAGTTTTGGGTGTTCTTACAGTGTTATCAGGATTATTTAGATGTCTTTGATGAAAAGGTGGCTGGGCAGTTACCCCTACATAGGTCATTTGACTATAAGATTGAGTTAGAGCCCGGGGCTATTTTGCCCAGTAGCAGAGTGTATGCTTTAACAGAAAAAGAAAATGACTATTTGAAGGATTATTTAACAGAGAACCTGGCTGAGGGACTCATTTGTCATTCCCAATCCCTTGCAGCCTCAGCACTGTTCTTTGTACCCAAACCTGATGGACCTCTATGCACCTGTATTGATTATAGAGCAGTGAATAGGGTCACAGTTAAGAACCGGTATCCTCTACCTCTCATATCTCAAATGTTGAATCAGATACTATTTTTTCCAAACTAGACCTGCGAGTGGCTTATCACCTGGTGAGGGCACAAGAAGGTGTCGAATGGAAGACAGCGTTCAAGACCAGGTTTGGTTTATATGAATTCCAAGTAATGCCTTTTGGATTATGCAATGCTCCAGCGGCTTTCCAGTTTTTTTATGGATGAGGTTCTTCAAGAATTTTGGGATATTTTTGTGATTGTATATATTGATATTTTAATTTTTTTCCCCGTATTTGGCTAGGCATCAGATTCATGTGCGTCAGGTTTTGCAGAAGCTACGTGACAATTACTTGTTTGGTAAATTGGAGAAAAGTCAATTCCATACTGACGCAGTGGAATTTTTAGGGTTCATAGTTTCTTAAGGGGCTTAGAAATGAATCCCAAGAAGGTGCAAGCGGTCCGAGATTGGCCGGCACCTACAAAGGTTAAGGAGGTGCAAGGTTTTTTGGGTTTTGCAAATTTTTATTAGATTCATTGAAGAGTTTTCTGGTATTGTGGCCCCGATTACCAAGCTGTTGAGAAAGGGAGTTACATTAATTTGGGGTGAAGAAGCTGAGGAAGCTTTTCAGACATTAAAGGAAAGGTTTACTTCAAGTCCAATTTTGATTCATCCAAATCCGGCAAAACACTTTCTTCGTGGAGCCAGATACTTCAAATCTGGCCATGGGGGTGGCTCTCTAAAAACACAAGGGTGTTCCTGATCAAACTAAGTTGAAAACATCATTTATATAGCTGTCAGTAATTATTCAACTGGTAGCCTAAACAGCAGTATATATCAGATTGTCAGTATTAAATTTATTGGTATCTCACCAGTCAAAGTAACCTTATGAGAGTAAAGTGGGTACACTAGTATAGAAAAATAAACTTTTTTATTTTTTTGTTTATAGCAAAGAGAATAACAATTCAATGAGTACATAATATAACAGAAAACATACATAAACAACACAGTTTATACAAACAGAGAAAGAACACTGGTTGACCAATTCCGTCAATGAAAATAAAATGTATACAAAAATTAGCGAAAGTAGGGGTACAACCCCATAATAAACTATACATATGCAAATAGCATATGCATGCTGCCGAAAAAATGGTTTAATGTTGGCAGAAAAAAAATATTTGCCAAGATAGTTAATAGAGATGGAACTAACCCTGGCTGACCCTTACTTGTTTTAGGGGTAAAGTGAATCAAAATAAATGACACAGATCATGCACTAGGAAATGAATGCTGTGTATAGGGCCTAATTTCGGCTGAAAAGAACATCAACATAAACATTAACACACAAAGTGTTGTGTATTGGGCCTAATTTAAATCAATGGCATAGGTCATGCACCAAACAATGAATGCTATGTATAGAGCAATATCATGCTTTTTGGTTAGAAATCACAACAATATTAACAGTGTCGCACAAATATACATTTGTGAAATTGAGCAGTGTCAGGATTAGTGCCTGTCTCACCTAGACCCGCAGGATCAAAAAGTGAAGGGCCACGAAGTATGTCTCTGATCTGATCATCATCATAACTCAAAGTAAAGTTATTGGCCATACTAGTCTGGCCTGCTCAAAAAGTAATAAAGGCCTATATAAAAAAAGATTTTTGTTAAGAAGATAATGAAAAAGTGATAAAGGGGGAAGAGCGTGCCAGGAGCGGGGAGTAGAATGCTCAGATGCCAATTCCAGTAATGGCACCTTTAGGTAGTCAGGGTCAAAAAAAGTAATGAACACATTATAAACCTCTAAACGCAGCCCTGGCTGCAAGTACAATATATACAAAAGAGGAACTCCCACACGTTCAGGAACTAAATGGAGCAAAAGACTATCTAAAAACACAAGGGTGTTCCTGATCGAACTAAGTTGAAAACATCATTTATATAGCTGTCAGTAATTATTCAACTGGTAGCCTAAACAGCAGTATATGTCAGATTGTCAGTATTAAATTTATTGGTATCTCACCAGTCAAAGTAACCTTATGAGAGTAAAGTGGGTACACTAGTATAGAAAAATAAACTTTATTTTATTTTTTTGTTTATAGCAAAGAGAATAACAATTCAATGAGTACATAATATAACAGAAAACATACATAAACAACACAGTTTATACAAACAAACAAAGAACACTGGTTGACCAATTCCGTCAATGAAAATAAAATTTATACAAAAATTAGCGAAAGTAGGGGTACAACCCCATAATTAACTATACATATGCAAATAGCATATGCATGCTGCCGAAAAAAAGGTTTAATGTTGGCAGAAAAAAATATATGCCAAGATAGTTAATAGAGATGGAACTAACGTTGGCTGACCCTTACTTGTTTTAGGGGTAAAGTGAATCAAAATAAATGACACAGATCATGCACTAGGAAATGAATGCTGTGTATAGGGCCTAATTTCGGCTGAAAAGAACATCAACATAAACATTAACACACCAAGTGTTGTGTATTGGGCCTAATTTAAATCAATGGCATAGGTCATGCACCAAACAATGAATGCTATGTATAGAGCAATATCATGCTTTTTGGTTAGAAATAACAACAATATTAACAGTGTCGCACAAATATACATTTGTGAAATTGAAATGTACACTTACTTTTAGGTTTGACAAAAAGTTATATAGTGGTTTACATAAGCTGGCATGAATCATGACACAGGCTGAAAGGGGTCTGCAGACTGGGGAGGAATGGGTTGATCTTGTGTGGTTGGCTGAATTGGCGTATAACAATAATTGCAAGGATGCTACCTCTATCTCCTTTGTATTTAGGAAGGGGTTTTCATCCTCGGTTCTTAAGTATGGAAATTGCTAAGGAGTCAGCTAGTCCAGCGGTAAAGGAGTGTCTTGTAGTTATGAGAGAGAACTTGGAGGGAGCAAAGAAGATTCTGTGTGATCATAAACAAAGGTACAAGAGGTTTGCTGATTTAAAGAGAAGATCAAGTCCTAGGTATAAAGATGGTGATTTAGTCTGGCTTTCTACCAAGAATTTGAAGATTAAGGGAAGGAATACATTTTGCTATCAATTTCTAGGCCTTTTTGAAGTCGAGACGGTTATTCATTTGGTGGTGGTTAGGTTGAAGTTGCCAGACCAGATGAAGGTTCATCCCAAAATCCATGTGAGTCTGTTGAAGTCAGTCATTCAGGGAACTAGGATGAGTAAGGTTTCTTCTCCTGTGGTCATGGAAAACTTGTCAGAGGAGTTTGTGGTGAAAGGAATACTGGATTCCAGAAAAGGGAGGGGGAGGTTGCAATATCTTGTTGATTGAGAAGGCTTTGGCCTTGAGGAGTGTACTTAGGAGGATGAGTATAACGTACATGCTCCGTGACTTGTGACTAAATTCCACAAGAAATCTCTTTTAAGGTAGGCCCTGGGATAGGATAGGGCATTAGGAGGGGGGTGCTGTCAGGTGCTGATGTTTTGGGAATGTTTTTAAGTGTGCTGTGAGAGTTTTTTCTTACATGATTGGTTGGGCCTTAACCTGTTTGTTCAGAGTGGTGAGAGCTTCCCAACTCAAGATGGAAGTATGCTGCAAGCCCCTTGATTGGCTGCAGGGTTTGAAAGGCAGCCAATGCACATTCCAAACTGCCTTTCATTGTCAGAAACTCACGAGTGAGGTCCATTCCCATTTGACTCCTGAAAATTAGGCCCAGGAACCTCTTGGGCCTTTTTGAAGCAGCTCAACGAGTAACCAGGACGTTAGTTCAAGATTGGTCAGGAGAACTTGGTGTGGAGAAACTCAGGAACTCTTTGTGATGATCTAACCTAAGTGTTTTCAAAAGTTTACCTTTATCAGTTATCTCCTGATAATAGGAACATTTTTAGTTAAGTTACCTTTTGGAATGTATTTCTTTTCCTATCTTTGTGAAAGTAAGCTATTATTTAACTTGAAGAAATGTTAGGAAAAAGTGTGCATTGTACCGTTACCTGAACTCTTGACGTGGTCTTTGCGAGCACGTGAGAAGCAGCAGAGTGTACTCATACGTAGTTCTCCGTTCTGTTAGGTGCTTCCTGAAGCCTCAGTAATCAGAGAGGTTTCTCTGTTGGGGGGGCGCAAATCGTGTGTTATTATAGCAGTGACTGCGCAAGTGTCACTGTGAAGACAATTCCCTCGCTGTCGGTCCAAGGAAGTCATCATGAGGAGTGTTTGGGTACGGCGAGTGGTGTGTGGAGCTGTGTGGGCGGGTTCACATTGGAGCGTATTGTAAATAGACTTTAATCACCCGGTTTTGAGAACTGCTCAATTTCTTTTCTCCACGCGTGCTTCAAAGACGTTTGCTGGAGTATTAACACGCCGGACAATATCATCAACACTCGTTAGCATTCTGAGTTTATTTTGGAACATTTACTGAAGCGCCCAATCGCCTATAAAATTCGGCCAAAACTAGATGTGAGATTTCAGGTTGCGAACTCTGTATGGGAGTTATGAAAGTGAAAAAAGGTTTGTTTTCACTTGTAAGCAGGCGCAGACAGTTACATACAAACTAGTATGTTATGATTGTCTAAATGGATTTGGTTTCATTTGTGAGCAGGCGCAGTCTGTAACAAACGATCTGGAAATCTTTGTTTTACACTTGTGTAGGGGAGACATTTGCCTAGAGATCCTCTTCTAACACGAGACTTGAGTAAGCATGAAAATGAGTAAGAGTGAAGAGCAGAAATCCTAAAAATATAGACATCTGCAAACACTTAGGGTAGTAAGACTATCCAAGGATCTGGAGGGTGTAAGAGAGAAGTAGTGCTTAGGCTAGTAAGACTATCCAAGGATCTGGAGGGCGTAAGAGAGAAGTAGTGACTTAAAAGAGAAACTCTTTCTGCCCAAATTCTGCTTCAACCACTTTAATAGTTTGGCAAGCAGCAGGCCATCGGGGTTACTGTATGATTGGGCTACAGAGTGCAGCTTGGTGCCTGGAAGGTAGAACTTCTTTCTATTAAGAGAACCATCTTCCTGATCTAAGCAGATTAAATACTCCTCTAGGCTTTTGGAAGAGGAGATCCAGGTACGGTTATTTTCTTTAATAAAGTATGAAGGAAGCAGAGAGGATTTTAAGGTAAAGAAGTTTAATAAGCTGTTTTGATATGCTTCTTCGCTATGCAGAGTTCGAAAAGGAACAGTTTGAGGTCTGGAGTTGTTTTATTTTGTCCCATTTTCCCATTTTCCTTGAGAGTGTACCTCGCTTAGCTGTTCAGCCAGTTCAGGGTGCTACACTCTGGGGGTCTGTTGGGATTCTGCAGCTTCCACGGACATCACGTCACAGGACTACCTGACAGAATGAAAGGCCAATGGTAAACACGAAGAAGAATTAAGTGACTCACTGGTCAATAACTGTAAATACGCTGAAACACAAGGTAGAAAGAACATATAGAAGCTTGCTTAGGAGAGGTATATTCAATGTTTAGGACAACCGTTAGAAGTAGATGAACAATGGCTTATGTCAATCAACCCAGTTACCCCACAATACGAGCCCAGGAGGTCGGCACCAGGGGGTGCAGGGAAGCAGTAGTTTCTCTGCATAGCTTTCCCCGCCACCGGGCATTGAAGCCAGAGTTGCAGATCCACTGATCCCCCCAGGCCCTCAGAAGAGCAGCTATGATCCACATTTCAGGTTGCAACCTGCTTAGAAGCTCCGCAGGTAGAGCGACTGAGGCCGGGGATTTGCAGCAACCGTAAAGGCAGACAGCCCGAGTTTCGGTGGACCCTCCGCACCAGAGGCATGGCACAGCTTGGGAGTAAATAGGCGTGTGGAGTGCCCACACTGTGCATACATGTCCTGGGGTCTGATGATTTACCTGAACCATAGTGGATAGAGAGGTGAGAGGGAACAGTGCCACAGTGTCGGTTATGCATTTGGCTTCCCCCTCCCGCCGGTCCTCCTCCATTGATTCCACCTGAACAGCCACAGAGGGAACAGCAGGGGGGAACATCCCAGATGAGGGGACCACAGTGCCGAAGGGCGGGGCTGGAGTGAAGAGAGGAATCCCTTGTAAGAGCCCTGCTCCTATTTTCCAGCGTAGAAGCGCTGCATCATCATGGAATCGACGTGGCTGATGTCAGAGGGCCCATAAGTGTGCAGCGGAGCTGAGCCATGCCCATAGCTCTCAACCATTTGTGTCCACAAGACGGGTGAATTCACCCGATTTTGTTTTTGGCGGGTGAGACGGCTATTGGAATGAATGGGCGTGCAGGAGGCTTGGTGGGTGACTCAGCCTTTTACAAGGCGGGTGACACCCGCCAAAGCGTGTGAGTTGAGAACTATGCATGCCCAGAGAAAAGGGGTTAACATTGGAGTTGGAGAAGCCAGACTTTCATAAGTACCCATGGAAAGGTTGTCGAGACCTACCAATAATATTGACCGTCCAATTACAGCTACCCAAGTGAGTCAGAATGAATGGGCGGCGGGGGAGTAAGGCCACCTTTTGCATAGGGGAGCCTGGAGGCAGAGGGCTTCCATTAGTGCCAATCGGCCAGGATGCTCCCCTGGGTCACCTGTTGTGGGTGGAACCATTCGGCAGCTACCCCCTAGGTGGAGTGGCCCTGTGTACTTCTGGCAACGTGTGTGGGAAGTGGGCTGCTATCTACACCCCAGCCTTCCTGCTGGGCGGGGGATTGTGAATCCATATCTGGCCAGGACTGAGTGGAGCGCTCTTTGGAGCCGCTGAGAGGGAGCACCCTGGGTGAGGGCCATAGACGCAGTGCAGGGCACTGCGAGAAACGGGGGTCCTGTCCCCTCCCCCCAGAGAAGGTTTCCCTTCAGTATAAACTGCCGAGCAGACCCTCCCACACACCCATGAACTGGAAGATATCTCTCCAGAAATACCAGTTCAATACACCACCCTGAGCCTCCCGAGAGACGGCAACCACCTCCACCTCTACAATGGCAGACGATGACATGAAAAAGGACATGGCGGCCCTAATAGAGGAAATAATAGGCTTCTGTGCTGACATGGGGTGCAGACTTGATGGCCTCGATAAGAAAGTTGACAGCGTGGATGACTGGCTCCAGGGGCTGGAAGCTAACCAGACGTCAGTAGTGATTCTGGAAACTCAAATGGACATGCGCATTTCAGAGTTGGAGAGGATGGATGAGAAGGTAGCACTGAGGTTGGATAACTTCAAAAACCAAGAGCAACATAACAACCTCAGGTTTTTCACATTCCCAGATAGAGAGGGTGATACTCAGAGGGACATTATCAGAGCGATACGTGAAGTCATCAAGAAGATATTCAATATGGATAACACTACGGAGCCCACCATCTATAGGGCACACAGCATGGAAGGGGGAGTAAGAGGCCCATGCTAGTTTCTGACCAGATTACACTATTACTCTGAGAAGTCCAGAGTTCTAGACATGGCCAGGAAAGTGGACCCGGTCGAGTGGGTAGCAGCATAAAATAACCATCTTTCAAGATCTCTCGGCGTTCACACTGACTAGACACTGTCTATGTGCCCCCCTTACCAAATGGCTTAAGAGCGAGGTAAAGATGGGGCTTCCCCTTCTCTCTGGCATTTGAATATGAGGGAGCCAAATACAAACTGAGCATGGAGGATGGGATCAACATGATCTCCCATGAACTGCTCGGAGAGGAGGCTCCAGGGCCCTCAACTTATGGATGAGGCGCTAGGAGCTGGTTCATGAAAAGGAGAGCCCGGGGAAAGGTGGAGAGTCCCCGGTCTTCCCAAGTTCAAGAAACTAAATCCTCCATCTCCCACACAGACCTGACAGGAGGGGCAGGAGGATTTCATGATGTCAGTGATTAGTTAAACATCCTTTTCCCACTCTTTGAGGAACAATGTGAGTGGATTGTTCGTTATTTGTAACTGGGGCATAGCCGCATGGAGCGCAGCGGAATTGGTGGAAGTAGACAATCCCTCCTAGGTGGCACATGAGGAGGTCCGGTGTTGGTAGGTCCATGGGGGTTGTTTGATGGGCAGGTGACATAAAGGGGTCTGGAGGGCTAATGTGATGTACGTGCCTGGGGAGCTCAGAGAGGAGACATTTGTAGTTATTAAGCCCTGTGGGTCAGGGGCAGTAAGTGTTCTGGTCCGGTTATGCAATGGGTAGCATCACAGAGCCAGAGGCTTATTGGGGGGAGAGGGGATGTGGGTTTTGTTGTTCTTGTGGGGGTGTACTAGGATGTTTATGTAGTAAGGGGCTGCTTGGGAAAGGGCTAACAAGGTGAAGAATTTTGCACCTACGGGTGAGAAGATGAGTAAGTACGCCAGAGGAGGTACTTTGAGGCTGTGGGAGGGACCACATATCTGAGCTAGACACTGCCCTTAAGATGGGCTCCCTAAATGTGCGGGGCCTGAACTCTCTGTATAAGAGTTCCCTGATCATTTGTGCGTTTAACTGACTGAAATTGGACCTTATGTTTTTGCAAGAGACCCACTGGCAGAAAGAAAGAACCATCGCTGAAGGCGAGGTCAGTAGATTCGGTCTAATGGGCGTCAGGTCCATCTAAAAAGAAGGGGGTAGCGATTGTGGTGGCTAGTAAGTTGGGCTTTGTAGTAGACAGTGAACTAAAAGACCTGGGGGGTCGCTTCACTTTTATTAAAGGAGTGATAAAGGGGGATAGTCACAGTGGGGTCAGTATATTGTCCAAACGATGCCCAAGACCTGTTTTGGGACTCTGTAATGGGGAAACTCCAGTTATTCGATGAGGAAATGCTTGTAGTGAAGGGTGACTTTAATATGGCACTAGAACCGTGAGCAGACAGGAAGAGATTGAAACCCCCTGACGGTGGCCCAGGCCCAGTTCAGGCAGTCCCAGCATTTTCAGCAAATCAATGAAGAACTTGGGGTGGTGGACTCCCTAGACTGGGAGAAGGGAGGTGACCCCCCCACATCCCCAATGTTCACATACTACTCACAGGTACATGACTCATATTCAAGAATATACTACATTCTCTTGGAGGTCAGTTTGAAAAGTAAGGTTTTGAAGTCAACCACAGATCCCATACCATGGTCAATCTATCACTTAGTGAGAGTTGGGACTGGGTGAGTGAGGGATACGGGGGTAGGTGGATTTGTAACAATATCTTACTGATCTCTTACTGAAGGACAGAGAGCTGGCCCAGGGACTTTTAAAAACCATAAAAGAATGCTTCCAATACTGGGGAGTTAGGGGTGCCGAGTGTGTGCCTTCAAGGCAACGATTAGGGGTGAACTGATGAGGATGGGCGCACAGAGGAAGTTGATACGGGCCAAACAAAAGGCAGTCTTAAGGGATAAAAATTAGACCTTGAGACCTGGTGGGAAGCTGAATACACGGCTGTCTCTAGGGGTATTGGAGAAGCTTAGACACTACAAAGCACAATTGGTCCCTATTATTACCAGACAGAGAAAAAACTGATGTTCCTGAAACAAAAATAGATGGAAAGGGGTGAACGGGCAGACAGGATCCTGGCCTGGAAGTTACGAGAACAAAGGAAGGCAAGAAGGGTGGCGGCTATACGACCAGAGAGGGGTAACATGCTCTATAATGATGACCTCAGAGCGGCGGAAGACATTCCCTTCGACCTGGTGCCCTTCATGACTAAAATGTGCTCCCGGACTCTCTACTCGGTGCGCTTATAGCAGTGATTCCCATAGAGGGAAAAGATTTGGCTTTATTGTCAATCATATCATCCGATCACTTTGTTAAATACGTATGTAAAAATTCTAGCAAAGCTACTGGGAACTAGATTCGAGCGAGTAATGCCAATGTTAGTACATTGGAACCAGGTTGGGTTTATCTTGGGGCGTTGCGGATCGGACAATATTCAGAAAACGATTGATTTAATGCACAGCACCCAGGAGCTCCACTTGGATGCATGCCTGGTTTCCATCAATTTGGAAAAGGCATTCGATCGAGCGGAGTGGTGCTATTATGGGGAAAAAATGGGGCCGGGAAACCATTTAAGGTGGTGGATTCCGGCCTTGTACTGCGATCCCATGGCCAAGGTATCCTTGAATGGGGTCCTGTCAGCTCCCTTTCATTTAACTAGAGGTACTAGGTAGGGCTGTCCCATCACCCCCCTCCTACTATACACCCTGACCATGGAGTCACTGGCAATCGCAATTAGGGAGAATACTGGAGGTGAATTTCAAATTGTTCCTGTTTGCGGATGACATCCTGAGGTATCTGGTTGATGTCCACCACTCCCTTTCCCGTGCTTCTCACTCAGACAGACTCCTTGGGTTACCTTGCGGGCCTCAAGATAAATGTTGCGAAATACAGTGTCATGCCGCTGTGACTCGTGGAATCTAGTATCCTGAAATTGGAGAACGGGATGAGAGTCGAAACTGATATGGTTACCTACCTGGGACTCTCATTACCGAGGGACATTTGCAGGTTGACAGAGGTCAACTATGCACCTCTGATAGAAGCGATAAAATCCGACCTCTCCTGTTGGGCACTCCTTACCCTCTCATGGTATGGGAGATTGACCTCGGTCAATATGAACATTCTGACGTGTTTGCTATATTTGTTTACTTCCCTACTAACGTCACTTCCAGAGTCCTTTTTTAAGAACTTAAATGCCATGGTGTCCAAATTTGTCTGGCAAGGAAAGCGACCCAGGATTAGAAGAACCCTAATGCTACCTAGAGATTTAGGGGGATTTGGGTTCCCAGACTTTCAGCTTTATTATAAGGCGGCCCAATTACGTATTTTTCCAGAACATATGAGTGACGATGTGGGCACATACTGGACGTACCTGGAAGCCTTATTCACCCACCCCAAGAAAGTTAGAGACCTGTTACGGTCTCCTATCAAGGCTGTCCCTGAGAGGCTAAAGGCTCACCCTTCCCTGGGAGTATTGTGGTACCTGTGGAGGAGTGGGGGCTCCAATGACAAGCTTTCTTCATGGCCGTCACTGATGCGCTCGCTTTGCCCCTGGACCTAGGTAGACGTGTATTTCGGTACACAGAGGCATTGTTCGATAGAGGGCTCGAGAGTATGGGGCAACTCTTGTCTGAGGGGGTATTTAAGGACTATGCGACGATAGCTGAAATGCTGGGGCAGGAGGTACTGAGCGTGTTCGAATACCTATTGCTGAAAGGTATATTAGTTGACCCCAGATGTATCACTGAGCTAGCGCTCCCCCTTACGTCCTTTGTGCAAACCATCAATGGGGCAAACTCTAGGAAAAGGATGCTATCTAAATTACATAGGGTGATGGTGACAGCGGACGCAACAGGAAGATGAAACTACAAGGAATATTGGGCCTTGCAGACTGGGAGGGAAATTCCAGAAGACATATGAGAGAAAGTTTATCAGGTTTTTTTTTTCATGGCAACCTCTTCACCTCAGCGATGGAACATAATTTTAAAATGCTTCACGGCTGGCATTTGGATCCCCTGAAGCTCTCAAAAATGTATGAGGGAGTATCGCCTCTCTGCCCCAGGGTTTGTGGTCAACCTGGTTGTTTGTTTCACATGCGGTGGTGGGCATGCCCAAGAATTCAAGTATATTGGTCTGAGTTCCTCAGCTGGATTAAGGAAGTAGTGGGGGTTGCACTCGGCCTGTATCCCTTATAAATGTTGCTGGCTATCTGAAGGGAGGACAAGGAGGAGTACACACTTCCCAGAATGTAGGAGGCCATGCTGAGAGCGGGGAGATTGGCTATAGCCCAAAATTGGAAGGCAATAACAATGAAAGCAGACTGGATGAATAAGGTGTGGGACATTTTCATTATCGAAAAAAACTGACAGCAATGGCTAATGACTATGCTGAGAGATTTCATCAGGACTGGGGTATGTTAATTCTGAAATGGGAGAGTAGTAAGCCTGGCCTATAGGTCTGTCTCTGGCCTCTACTTGGTGTGTGTGTGTTGCAGTAGCACAGGCCCTCACGAGCCCTCCCTCGGGGGCTGGCCCGATAAGTGGTCTTGATTTATAAGGTAGTCCATGATGCATGTCTTCTGAAGGTATGTGGCGTACTAGTTCGGGGTTGGTGCCCCTGTTCATTCCAGACTAGCCGGCCCGTATGCGGTGCGCACCAAGATAACCTGACGTGCATATGTTTTGGAGATGGAGGGGAGATGGGGAGGGCTGGAAAGTAGAGGTGTTTTATTAATGTTCTTATTGATGTATGCATTTGTTAAGGAAAATGTTAATAGAAATGAGTCTAAAAAAAACAAAATATACGGACCTGTATCTTAAAGTGAAAAGATGATGATAAAGAAGTTGTTTTTCCCTTGCGAAATAGAGGAGTACATTGGCCTAGGACCAAGGATGCTATTTCGAGAGAGAGAGGCAAAGTACAAATGGAGTCCAACGAGCAGACCATGTGAGAAGGACAGATTTCTCAAGATTAAGGGGAACAAGAACATTTACGGATAACAAGTATTGGACAATTAAAAGTGCACAAAGTTTATATATGATAGAGTGAGCAAGTCTCTAAAGGCCAAGAGGAGCAACTGCACCCAGTATAATTGAATCAAATACTATTGAAGGCCATGTTGAAATGGACACAGTCATGGTCTTGTAAAACATGAGGAAGAGCTTGCAAACAAAGCCTATTCATTAGGCTTAAAGCTAAGATAATGGTGTCAGGAAAAAATCAGATAGGACAATCCAGAAACTCTGCGCTTAGGCCACTACAAAATTTGTGATCTGGGTATTAGCTGCAAACAGGATTGGCAAAAGGCCTTGCCCGCTGCCTTCAGTAAGTCACATTTACAACAAACAGTAAATCCTAAGAATTGCGCTGACCCAACAATATAGATGTGAGGAATATTTTATTAACTCAAGTTTTCAAATTAATTTGTATAATTTCACAATCCATCAGATTCACATCAAACTAACATCAATTTCTATTCAAGCCATACATGCCGACATGTGTTTCGACCACAGTCGTTATCAAGGCAAACTTCTGGCAAGACCAAATCAAAGTAAGTATCAACTTTACACAGAACATATTCATATAAAAAGTTGGTATCCACAATTGAAAAGAATATAAATATTGGATAACACAGAGAGTTGGGGACAAGGAAATGTGGGGGGGAGGGGCAGGAGAGAGAGAGAGAGAGAGAGAGAGAGAGAGAGAGAGAGAGAGAGAGAGACACAGAGAGACACACACGGGTAGGGGATTAAAAAAGAAATTGTTACAATTTTGTATAACATCCTTAATATTTGTATGTAAAAATGTCATACATTGCAAATTGCTATATACAACTCATCACCTCCCAGAAAAGAGTGAACCGATGAACACCATTAAGTGCATACGTCTCTCTTACTCCGTATTGGCATCCTATGTATTCTAAATAAAATGTTTAACAATTTTTAAAAATTCCCCCGTGATACAATACTAGTGTCTTCAAATACACCATTCATGCCCTCCACCATTATGTTGAGGCAGTGAGCACTCACCGAAGAACTCTCCTCATGAGCGAAGCAACTAAGTTTTGTCTAGGAAAGGGTTACTATAAATGTGGCAACTGCAGTATGTGCAGATATGCATATTCTGGCATGGAATTGTAAGGATTTTATTAACTGTAAAACCAAGTATCTGGTTTATGCTGTAATATGCATATGTCAGAAAATGTATATAGGCAGTACCATTCGCCAGCTGAGAATATGTATCTGCGAACATCTGTCTGGCAGCCAGGATACAGGTTTAACACTTGCCAGTCATTGGCAAGTAAGAGAGACATATACACATAATGGTGTTCGGTCAGTTGACTCTTTTCTGGGAGGTGATAAGTTGGATATATCAAGTTGTAATGTATGACATTTTTACATACAAATATTAATGATGTTACACAACATTGTAATAATTTATTTTTTAACCCCACCCCGCGTTTTGCTTTGCTCTTGCCGCTCTCTTTTGTTCCTACATTACCCCGTCCCCAACTCTGTGTTGTCCAATATTTACATTCTTTTCAATTGTGGATACCAACTGTTTATCTTTTGTAATTCTGTTTTGTATTAATATAGTTATAGCCAATTTGACTTTGTATATATATGTTTAACACACAAGTGAATAAGCATAAGAACCTTACAACATAAATCAAAACACATTTCATTTACATTATTGTTTAAAACAGACCATCTAAAATCTCCAAATGTGTCTAATAAAATGTAAACATTGGATAAAACCACTACAGTTTCGTCATTGTTTAAGACAAAACATCTAAAACCTCAACACTTCTGGTAGAATTTAATCAAGTGAAAGATACAATTCATACCATTACCGCCCATTAGCATATTCCATAGACTTGGCATATCCTCTCCCTGTAACATATTATTGTATGATTTGATGTACTGATTTCTAAGGGTACTCAAACTTACATAGTCTTTATAATATGCTCAGATGATTTGATGACCATTTCAGCACATAGTCTACATAATCGATTAGACCGTGCCATGTCGAGTTTAGCACCTTCGATATCCAACACTCTAGTAACAAAAAATATAAAAGCAAATATTGCCTAATGATAGTACTACTCGGATATGTGTCTATGTACGTAGACACCTGCTTCCGTAACATCCAGTAACAGATGAAAGAGCCACTGTTTACATTCGAGGCCAGGCGTACCGTATCCACCTCTTTGCTGTGTTCACTTAGAAGTCACCTCACCCATTTCCTTTGTGTTAACAGGGTGACCCTGTCTGTGGTTACTCCGAATTCAGCCACCCACCTTCTGTAATAAGTCAAAAGCTTCCCCGGGATCCCAGATCTTTCACAGTTATCAACCTTTATGGTGTTATTGTCGAGGCCCACCAATTTTGCATAGCACATGACAGCTATTTTTTCCAATACTGCAGCCACACTTGTGTCATCAAATTCCAAACGTATATATTCAAAAGGTAATGAATTGGGCATTCTGAGCAACAGTCTGAGTATTTTGCCTTCAAGATGTGGGTCTGATATTTTACAACAGAGCAACATGCATGGCGACCCAATAAACGAAGATTGAGACTATAGATATTTTACATGTATTTATGCTTAGTCGCAGGAAATGAAAAATGAAAGCCTATTGGAATATCGACATGTGCGCTTATTACCGCAGTGAAAGGAAGTGTCTCTATGAAGTAATTGCGCATACTGCAGAATTTATAGACTGCAGGATCACCATACAGCAGCTGACAAATCAAAACTATTTAATGTGAATACAATTTGAATCAAAATGGACATTTTAAATATTAATACAAATCTGTTTAAAAAACCTAGTTGTCTTTATGTTCAGCGGTAATGGGGTGAACAGGTCTGGCATAAAGCTGTCGAAAATATATTACGACAAACAGGGTGTTGGTAGCTAGGGAGAGGATGAAAGCCTGTTGCGTAAACTATGAACCAATGGTGAAAATGTGTCAAGGGGTGCTGTTGAGACGTGGCTAACAGAGCAGGAGGTTTACACGCTGCACAAGCTGGCCTGAAAACATTTTAAACGATGAATGACTGTGGTATCTGACATCGATCACCAATGGCAAGCAGATATTATAGATATGGGCCGGTTCCAGGGAGATAATAGTTTTTACTACAAGCCGTCTATGATGTCCTATCAAAATACGCCTGTGTTGAGGCTTTAAAAACCAAGACGGGCTCCGGTGTAGCGATGGCTTATAAACGCATATTTAACAGCGCGCGAGTACCTGTTATAGACTACAGACAGGTGCTGATTAGGAGTTCTTAAATACACCGCTACAGAGTCTTCTAAAACAACACAGGGTAGAGCGCTTTGTAACACACTCTGAAGTTAAAGCATCTATTGTAGAATGTTTTTATATGCACTTTTTAAAAACGGCTCTGGCATATCTTCATGACTAAAAACACCTGTAGATATGTGGAGGCATTACACGCATTTATAAATGTATATAACAGCATCATAGATCTATTAAAACCACCCCCACTGCTGTAACACCCCAGAATTCCTTGGAGGTCTGGGGAAAAACTGTACAGCAAAACACATTTTTAAAAGGAGACAGGAACGCCCTTTTAAAAAGGGGGTCTTGTGCGGATCTTCCAACACAAGGCCATCTTTACAAAGGGGTATGAGCAGAACTACAAATAGATGGAGTGACTCAGCGGGAGAGTCTTTAAATATACAGACTAATTGATTATTCGGGGGAGGTTGTTCAATGTGTTTGTTTACAGCAAGGAGATCCAGAAAGTCAGTTAAGACCAACAGCGAGTTTATAGACTAGAAGAAGTCGTAAAGAGTAAAGGATGCAGAGCTAGGAAGTAATATCTAGTCAAATGGTTGGGGCGGCCCGATAAATTCAACATTTGGGTGGACACTGGAACATTAGAGGCCATGGGTGTATAACTGGAGCGGCATGGAGTCTACACCTGTTTACATTAGGCTCCCCTGCAACGCTTCATCTGAGACATTCCTAGGGAACAGAATATCCAATTTAACTTTGAAGCTCGCCAAACCTGTAAATTTGGAGGGACAATGGAATGTGGTGCTCACTGAAGTTCAGTTAATCCGCTTGTGGGATACTTTAGGCAAAGTGGACACCAGTATTATCATTAAACGAACAAAGCCTCCGAGGCTCCCTCACGGGACAGTTCACAGAGCGGTATTAACCGAATATAGAGGAACTTGTCAGTCATCAACAAAGCTGTATCAATCGTACCAGAATATGGTGATACAATGTTACAGCTAGACCCACACCAGCATTAAGTTTTTCTGCAGAGCTATCAATGAAAGACTCCATAACATAATGGAAACCGTGCAATATGTTAAAAGTGAAGATGCTGGACAATACCTGCACTGATATTAACAGGGGTTTTTACAGTTTACTGCTTCAAAGCGATATACTGGAGTATCAAAGTGTGGGGGATAGCTACACCCTGCTACTTAGAACCATGGAGATTAGAGTAAGAACACCAATGATAGTGTGAACATTAAATACAAAAAACCTGATTTCGTCCCTGTGTGTAAAAACCCTTTAGACACTGTCAACATACAGATAAGAGATGATCCAGGACAGTTTGTATCATTTAAATACAGAAAAATCTGTCTGCACCTGCACTTCAGACCGCTCCAGCTGAAATACTAATAAAAGAGGGTTACACTGGTTGTGGTGAAGAACTATGGGGACCTCGAGGCCTATGTGGAATATTACCGGAAACAGGCAAGCTACGGCGATCAGCCATATTTTAGTGGGAGCCCCATAATGTATGGAGAGGGGAACGGTGGTATCTTTAGAAGTCTCTTCAGACAGGCGATGACCTTCCTATGCCGCGGCTTTGTATTGGCTAAACCGTACGTGAAAAAGCGGCCACCAATATTGCAAAAGACTTCATGCGGAGTGTCACAATGGCGTTGCCGAATGTCTCGCCAAACAGGAAAAGGAGGGCCAGGATGGATCAGGCTTCATTTATAGACCACGTAGGAGCATTAAGAGTAAGAGGTCAGCGTCTTATCTGCGTGGCCCCTCAAAACCACCAAGAAAAGCAGCTTGAGGGCCCGACGGGGACAGCCGAGTAAGAAGAAGTATGTTATCCCTAAAAGACACAAGGGCGGTGATATCTCTTCAAGAACAATAGCCTTCTTACAGAGAGCCTCCATGGATTGTGTGAAATCGGAGCTCGATCTCGTTAGCGTAGCCCTGACCCAGACTAGCATTGAAACGTTTTTTCATGGAGCTGTCACCGCTGGCGGCACTAAAGCAGGAAGCTCTAATACCATTCTTTGTATCGGGTTCAACGAACATGTATCTGGATTTGAACGACATGCTGCTGCATCTAACCTGTAAAATAACAAAGGCAGATGGGACTGACATCGCTGCTGCCACACGAGTAACCACTATCGCATATCATATAGCCACCATGTTCAACCAGGTGGACGTGACGTTGGGCGATTGAATGATAATGCAGAGTGATAATATGTATGCCTAAAGGGCCTATATAGAGAGCATATTAAATTGTGACATAGATATCCTGGATAGGCAGCTCTCGGCAGGCCTCTTTTACTGCAACAACGCAGGGCATTTCAACGCCACTGCTCTGGATGGCGAAAACACAGGTTTCGCTTAGAGAGCCCGCCACTCTGGGACCAGTAGAGTATTCAATTTACTAGGCCATCTGCACACTGATCTTTTCTTCCAGGATAAACTATTGATCAACGGCGTCAACTTTAAATTAAGAGTTAATGTTAGAGCGGGGACACCGAACAATACGAGCTATTCATATCAGCGAGTTTATTTGTTAAACAGATGATAGTCTCTCTGACAATTAGACTAGCACATGCAGAGGCATTGCAAATATCTAATGTAAAGTATCCAGTGGAAAGGGTCGCCCTTGAAGTCTTTAGCATTCCGACCGGCAGACGGGGTACCAGTCAAGACAACCTGTTCCTAGGACAGCTCCCAAAAATAATCATCATGGGAATAGTTAAAACAGTAGCGATCCCTGGCACGTACAGTCGAAATCCCTTTGTCTTCAAACACTGTAACCCTTTTTTCTGCTGACGAGGTTTCGAGACAAGTCTGATCTATGAAAGTCTTGTCAAAACAGGTCCACCCCTGTTCCTCCAAAACTATCAAGGACCACATCGACGCCCTGGCGCCTGCCCTGGCTGACTTCTGCAATCACTCCTTCGCCTCTGGAGTCTTCCCATCCCCCCTCAAGCACTCCCTTGTGCACCCTATCGCCCGATCTCTATCACTCCCTTCCTGGGCAAGCTCCTGGAGAAACTGGCCATCTCCCAGTTTAATCTCCATGCTGTATCTGTTGGTAGTCTTCATGGCCATCAGTCTGGCTTCAGAGCTGCCAGAAGCACAGAAACTGCTCTCCTGAACATCCGTGAGGACCTGCTCTCAAACCTTGACTCTAATACCCCTTGTGTTCTCATTTTGCTCGACCTCTCTTCTGCCTTTGATACTGTCAACCACACCATCCTGCTCAACCGTCTCCGTGATAACCTGGGTATCACTGGTCAAGCTCTGGCGTGGCTGACCTCCTTCCTCTCCAATCGACCCTCCCAGGTCCAACTGGGTTCCTTCCTCTCTGACATCTTTTTCTCTACCTGTGGTGTCCCCCAGGGATCTAACCTCTCCCCCTGGCTGTTCAACCAGTATCTGGCACTTCTTGCTCACCGCATCGCCGCTCTCTGTCCCAACTTTCAGTGCTACGCGGATGATGAAAATCCAGCATGGCACTTTGATAGTGAGACTGTTGTCAGCACTTGCGCTTCCCAAGCGATTAGCAATAATGAATGTTGAAGCACATAAAAAGTAACATGTTATGTAGGAAAGGGAAACACATTTGCAGACAAAATTGTGAAACAAACTGCCACTGATTTCCACACAAAAATGTATGTCGAAAAAATAGAAGAAGTACTCTGCATGATAGAAAATGGAATTGAAACAGTTAAGGAGATCCAAGCAGAAACTACTCTAGATGAAATTTAAAAAAATGGTCTGAGGTCCAGCAGAATTTGATTCTGAGGGTTGTTGGGTGGACAAACAAAACAACCGATGGATGTTGCCAAATGCCTATGTAATGGCAATGGTTACTATGGCTCACAGTCCGACACACATATGTGCTAGAAAAATGATTCAGCAACTGGATCCTGTATGGCAGAATTCACACATCAGAAAAACTGCTGAAAGATTGGTTCAGAATTGCATGACTTGTTTACAACATAACATTGGGAAGGGAACAGTAACACCAGTAGGAAGTTTTGGCTTACCGTCTATGCCATTTGAAGTCATCCATTTTGATTTCATAGAAATGGAAAGGTGCCAAAACTATAAGTATGTCCTTGTGGTGGTTGGCGCTTTCAGCAAATGGGTAGAGGCCTAACCCCTGAAAAATTATACAGCTATGTCCACAGCTAAAGCCATGCTAAAAGAATACTTTCCCTGATTTGGGCTACCCGTGAACACGTCTCCAAATTGATAAGCGATTTAATTCGGCCAGACACCCAATGAGCGCCGGTTTGGTAGAACGCCAAAACGGTATCTTGAAAAACAAGCTGAGTAAAATTTGTGCAGGGAGCAATTTGAAATGGCCTGATGCACTGCCCCTAGCTTTACTATGCATGCGAACAGCTGTGCAGGCGAGGACTGATCTCTCCCCCCCATGAAATTGTTATGGGGAGACCAGCCAATGGGCCTCATCACGAGTTGGGCTGTATTCCCGGCTGTAATACCGCCGACTGTAATAGCCCTAGCACCGACTGGTCCGTCTATATTACCGCCGGATCACGAGTTGGGTGTTAACGGTAAATCCCCATTCCCAATTGGGTCCATTGGATTCAATGGGGTATTTTCAGCGCTAATTATGCGGGCTAATACAGCCGGCGGTAATACAGCCGAAAACCGGGGATTTTCAACTCCAGAGAAAGGCTGGAGGTAAAACAGTCCATTTAGCGCCCAATTCGTGATAGGGCCAGCCCTTAAATGCAGCTGTAATACCGTTAGCACCGCATTTAAGGGCTACAGCCCAACTCGTGATGAGGCCCAATGTCTGGAATGTGCCCCGACCGAAACATCTGAGTAATCTACCCATTACTTATTGATTACTGCCAACAGTTGACTCAAAAATTGCGTTTGATTCAACAGCAGGTGCAGGAGGCTCTTCCTGTCAGATATACCGGCCCAGGACATTGTCTGCAGCCAGGTGACTGGACTTGAGTGAACATTTTTGAAGGAAAGTCTTCACTTGCACCGCACTGGACGGGTCCCTTTCAGGTGCTACTGGCCACGCAGACTGCAGTCCGAGTGAGTGGCCGCAAACATTGAATCCACGCAACACACACAAAAAGACTTCCGTTTCCTTTGCCACATGAGAAAGAGATTGAGGATCCTGACGCGAAAGCAAGACAGCTGTCCATGATCACAAAGATATCATTGCCGAATCCCTGTCAGAAGTACTTCCTAAACCCGAGAAAGGGCCTGGGGAGATTGCAATGAAAATCGAAAGGCTGAAGTTACATCAACTTTGTCCGACTGCTGCCTCATCATCACTCATTGCATCACGAGTTGGCACTGATCCTGCATCTGGAAATGAGAGTGCATTGTTCATCGATCATACTGTACTTGAAGCTGTAAGGTACAATCTACGTTCACAAAATCGGAAGTGATCAGCTTTTGTTTCACCTTTGTTTCTAGCTCACGGATGGAGCTGGGAACGGAGGCCTACTGAAAAGGAGCGTATGAGCTGTATCAGTTGAGAGCTCTGACACACGGTTTCCCAGTGTTACCATTGAAAGTGAAGGGCTTTGCAACCTGGCACGGACAAGCTGGGGCAAATGGTACCGACGCTATAAAATTGATACTTGCTCCTGCCTTTTTGGAGCTCTGCAGAGTTTAATATCAGCTTGCTGTCATCTATAAACAGGCTAACCTGGATTGGCCTGAACTTTTGTTACTAACATGTGTTGCTGTGGATAACTTTTCCGATGAACACTGAAAAACTTTTCCTCAAATAAACATTATAGACGATGCCTATGTTCACTCCTGCTCCCGCCTGCACCAATGCTGTTGATGATATAGAGATTGACATTAAGCCTACTCCATGAAAGACTTGGTTTGGAAAGAATAATATGCTATTGATTATGATACCGCTTTGCATTTTGATTACACTGATCCCAATATTTTGGTATCTTGAGACTCTACATCCCTTAAACTCTCTCTTGTCTGCTACCAATGCTCCTACAACGAGCAGCCCGATACATGTGCTCTCTTATACTCTTCCATCACAATAAGTGAAACATAGAAAAGGATATGATAATAACACATTACTGCTGATTATGAATATGACCCATGCCATCTTGAACAGGTCCAATTGTTGGGTTTGTTCCATTTTCCCCAGCATTGGGAAAGAGGAATGGGTTGGTATGTACATCCTTTTCCCCTTAATACCGCCTGTTATGCATCATTAAGAGCGCTATTTTTCAGAAAATGGAATGATAGTGTCACTGGTCAGTTTGATGGAACAAACATAAATGAATTTGAAAGATTGGTATTGGAACCGTTGGGTTGTTCTGTATTTACAAGCAGAAGTAAACTTAAACCAGTAACAACAAGTCCAGTAGATAGACTCTCTAGGCCATACCAGTCCCTAATCACTTTTAAAATGGTTCCGGTAGGAAACAAAGATTCTGTGCCTCCCTCATATACTAGTAATCATAGTCCACACTCTGTCCCATTTTGCTTATGGAAAAAGGGTTCCCACCCAGTGGGAACATTCACCAGATGTATGAATATTGCTGTGCTTGAACAAGACGAGAAGCCATTGTATATAGGAGGTTCTGTCTATTATATATGTGGAGATCAGGCCAATCCATGGTTACCTAGAACCTGGGAAGGGACCTGTTATTTAGGGATACTTTTACCTGGTGTATTTCTTTCCAAAACTTCTGAAATAGCTAAATTATCTAGATCCCGGCCACAAAGAGATGATACTGCAGGGCAGATTGCTGGGGATATAGCGAAATCATTTATACCATTTTGGGGACAAGCAATAAACTCATGGAATATAAGAAAGCTGTCCAGGGTGTTAGAAAAAATGATAAATGGGACCACGGATATACTCTATAATATGACATTGGAACAAAAAGCAATCAGATTAATTGCACTTCAAAATAGAATGGTGCTTGATATCATTTTGGCTGATCGCGGAGGAGTATTCAAATTGGTGGGGTCAGCGTGCTGTGTATTCGTAAGTGACTCCTCCCCTACGATATTTGAAGCAATTAAGAAATTGCATGTCCTAAATTCTGAAATTCATGTTCCCATAGGTGGTTGGAATCTGAAAATAAGTTCATGGTTTTGGGAACTGCTATGATCATGGCGATGGAAACTAATTGCAGTCTTGGTTATGATATTTGGAATCCTCATATTCTGCTGTTGTTGCATACAATGCCCACCAGTCCTCTGCTTCCAAATTACAAATGAGTGTGTACATGCAATTAGTACGAAACCTGCTCCCATGATAAGTGAAGTTGCACAACACGAAAATGAAATGATTAAAGAATTTATGGCAATTAATATTTCTGTTGAGGATTATAGTGACATGAGTAGTTCGGAATTGGACACGTGGTCCGATGAAGACGCAATGTATGGATGATGCTATTGGTTTAAGGCCAAAAGTAGGGTTTGTTAGACCAGAAAAGTAATCCCATAGTCGAATGATACATATAATATGTTGGCCAGAAGCAAATCGCATCATGTGACAAACATTGCAATCCAAGAATCGTCAATGTAACCAAAGGGCATCCATTTTGTGAAATGTCGGCCATTTGCATTTTCTTTTCTGTTAAACACTTTGCAAATATATTCTATGCTTTAGACTTGCACACTGTGCGAGGCCACAGCTTGAACGCTGAACTAACGCAGACAGGAATGTCAAACTGTGCAGAAATACATTGTTTTTCTCTCTCACTAAGTCCTTGAAGTCGAGCAGAAGCCGCATCTAATCAGTAGTGCAAGTGCCGGTTCCTCTTGCAAGCACTGTTGTAAAAGGTAGTTAAAACATGAATTATATTCTCCGGCTGCTTCAGAACTATCTGACCCTTAGCTTATGAGCCGTTATGCACAGATAACGTAGTAAGGAATGTTTCTCTGCTAAGAACACAATATCCTTACCGAGCCAGAGCTCTATGTTCCCCATAACAGAAAGCTGTCTCTGCTGCCTTTGCTAGAATAACTATGTTTAGACTGAATGAAGACTTGTCATGACCTGTCATAATTGTCAATCATTGAACCCTAGCCTGTATGACATGTATGAGGGGGGGTCGAGTTGCCTTAGCAAAAGATAATGTCTGATGTATATATATTGCTGTTTGAGAGCTGTTCGCTCTCTCGCATCTCACGGTGTTTGGGAACACACGTCGTGAGGTGGTGAGACCCAGTCGGCCGACTGAGAAAACTTTGAAATAAACCAGACTTGTTTGGAAAATAAACCTTGCGTCTGATGTGTCATTATAGTATATGGTTATTGTGCCTTAGTTTCCATATGCAGTCTTTATGGCCTATCACTGAGAGCCAGTGAAGAGATTTTAGTGCTGGAGAGGTACGATCCCTGGGCTTGAGGCCCAGGACATGTCTCGCAGTCCTGTTCTGAATGAATTGTAGAGGATGGAGATTATAGGCAAGTAGATTTAGAGAGAGGCTGTTGCAGTAGTCCAGCATAGAGAAAACCAGAGCTCTGGAGACAGTGAGCTTCTGGGGGAAAGTGAGGAAGAGAAAAATACCTCTGAGGAGGTGCAGCTGGTAGTTTGACTTCTTAGAGACATCAGAGATCTGAGCGAAGGGGAGTGTGGAGTAGAAGATGACCCTGAGGTTTTTATTCTCGCAGGTAGGAGCAGAAAGAGGGCCCAGAGTGGGCAGCCAGAGAATGAGAGGAAAGGTGAGCCGATGAGGAGGATCTCGTCTTACTGGCAGTAAGGCAGAGATCATTGGCGGCACAATACTCCTGGATTGTGGACAGATAATCCGGGATGAGAGATGGAGAAGACGTGGCTGAGGGGAGCCTGAAAGCGATCTGAGTGTCATCCGCATAGCACTGAAGGTTGGAGCAGAGAGCAGCTATGCGGTGGGCGAGAGGTGCCAGGTATTTGTTGAACAGCCAATGATAAAGATTAGACCCCTAGGGAACACCACAGGTAGAGAGATCAAGGAGAGGAGGGACCCACGTTGGACCTGGGAGGGTGTGTCAGGGAGAAAGGAGGTCAGCCAGGCCATGGCCTGATCAGTGATACCCAGGTTATCATGGAGCCTGTTGAGCTGGATGGCATGGTTGACAGTATCAAAAGCAGAAGAGAGATCGAGGAGGATGAGGGCAGAAGGATGGTTAGTGTCAAGGTTTGAGAGCAGGTCTTCACGGATGTTCAGTAGAGCTGTTTCGGTGCTTCTGGCTGCTCTGGAGAAAACCAAACGATTCAGTGTGAAGGTTAAGCTGGGAGATGGCCAGCTTTTCCAAGAGTTTGCCAAAAAAAGGAGTAATGGAGATCGGGCAATAGTTAGCCAGAGAGGAGGGGTCGGCTGAGGATTTCTTAAGAAGAGGGTGCACAAGGGAGTGCTCCAGGGGGGAAGGGAAGGTTCCAGTGGTGAAAGAGTGGTTGCAGAAGTCAGCCAAGGCTGGGGCGAGGGTGTCCATATGCTCCTTGATAGTTTTGGATGAACAGGGAAGAACCTGTTTTGACGAGACTTTCATAGATCAGACTTGTCTAGAAACATCATCAGGGCTGAACAAAGGATAGGAAGAGAAGGGAGGAGAGGAGGCCACAGGAGGGCCAGAAGTTGTGGAGAAATAGAGGAAGAAGGAGGAGAGGAAGAGAGGGTGGTTTTAGAGATGAAATGTGAAGCCAATGCCGTGCAGTGAGCCTGGGAAGGAACAGGAGAGGTAGAGACTGCAGCAGGATTGGCCAGCTCCTTGCAGATTTGAAAGAGTTCAGCTGAACTGTTAGATACCGCTGAGATGAGGGCTCTCTTCTTAGTGTGGACAGAGTCGGTACTGCCTTTGGAGCAGGCGGTAGGCCAGTTTGACAGGGGGTGTACATGATGCTCATCATTTCCTCTCAGCCACCCAACACTTGCGTTTAAGGGTGATGAGGTCTGAGTCATACCAAGTATCAGAGATAGAAGAATGGAGGTTGGAAAGGGCTGTGTCAGACAGAGTTGCAGGAGGGGGAGAGAAAGTCGCTGCGAAAGTCTCAACTGACACACACTTCATCGGTCAGATGACTGAGAAGGTGGGTGGCAGTGCTGGAGTTGGCTCGGCCTGAGGAGTGGATAGGAGACAGAGGAGAGGAGAGGAGAAGAGAGGAGAGAAAGAAAAAATGGTCACTCCAGGAGTGGTGAGCGGGCTAGAGACGGGGAGGTCTGAGGAGATCAGAAAATCCAAGGTGTGCCCTGCAGAGTGAGTTGGGCCAGAGGGAAAAATAGAGAGAGAAAGAGAATCGCAGAGGTTGCGAAAGAGTCCAGAGGATGGACAGAAAGCATCCAGGTGGATGTTGAGGTCTCGAAGGAGGAGAAGTTGAGTGGTAGAGGCAAGGAGGGAGGAGGATTGGTCCTCCAACTCAGAGAGGAAGGAGGTTACCTGGCCAGGTGGCCGGTAGATAGTAGCCACAGTAAGAGAGCGGTCAGGAGAGAGAGAGAGCCTGCAGACCAGGCATTCAACGGAGGAGTAGACCTGCATAGGAATGATGGAGGCAGGGATGAACTCCGGGAAGATCAAGGCTATACCCCCACTGAGACGGTTGGATCTGGGCGCGGAGAGGATCTTGTAGCCAACAGAGAGGAGAGTGTCAAAACTCATGACAGATCTGGCCGTGAACTACTTCTCGGTCAGACCGAGAACATCAAGGTCGAGTTTTTCCAGAAGACAGCAGATGTCGGAGGAGTGTTTGAAAGTTGAGCAAGAGTTGAGAGGGGCAATGTGGAGAAGATTGCCCCCCTTGAAAGACTTCCATGGAGGGGTAGAGGTCAGAGGTATGCCCTACAGAAGTGTAGAAGGAGCCCGAGGGTGGGCAGAGGAGAGGGCAAGGTAGCCAAGGAGGAGGATGAAGACACCAAAGAGGTGGAGGCGGATGGAGGCAATAGGGCAGCCAGAGAAGAAGTAGAAGAAGCTAAAAAGGTGGCAGAGGGTGGAAGCAGAGGAGCCAGAGAGGGGGAAGAAGGGACATCAGGAGAAGAAAGGAAATTGATGAGGCGCTGGAAGTGTCTATCACAAAGGAGGAGGTTGGCCTGTAGGCCTTGGACCAAGACGGTGCCATTTAGGTCAACATTAATAATGGTCTTAGAGGAGAGGAAAGGGGGCCAGGAGGGCCTCCCACAGGGCGCCACCATTAATGGGAGAGGAGGAAAAAGGAGAGAGCACAGACACCATATGTGGAGTCCATAGGTCTGGAACGACAACGAGGATGTTGGTGAGGGTCTGTCTGGAGGAAGCGCTGGCATAGGTATCAGCGATAGGAAGGCCTGGGATGCAGACGAGGATATCCCTTTGAACTTCTTCCTAACAGACTTAGTAAGAAGGACAGGATAGTCGATAGAGAAGCAGTTAGAGAAGATAGCAGAGACAGAGAGTACCATAGAGGATGCAGAGGGAAAGGAGAAGGGGAAAAGGGGGAGAGGAGGAGTGAGGGGCGGGGAAACAAAGGAGAGGTGAGGAGACACTAGGGGTGGGCACAAGAGGAGGGGTGCAAGCAGGCGAGACAAGAACAAGACAAGAACAAATTAATTTCAATTCACAATGAGCTTGATGAGACAAAAAAGAAGAGCAGTCATGTAGCTGTAATAAACCAGTTAACAGAGCAAGAAACGACCAAGGGAACCTGAAAGAAAAAATAACACAACAGGGGTGGAAGCAGTACAATGTGTGGGAATGACCAGGCAGAGCGAGGGCTAAGTAAAAGAACAATGAATGAGGGAACCTAATGGAGGAGAGTGAAAAACATCCAGAAGTAGGCAGTACAAGTATACAGCAGTTAAAGATAGCAGACTCAAGAACAGAGCAGTCAAGCAAATATAGGGGTCTAGAAGAAGAAAAGCAGCAGAGCACGGAGTAGTAACAAAGGGGTAAGGGAATGGGCTGGGATGGGGCAAAGGGCAGGGAGGAGGAGGGTAGGGGCATGTAGGGGGAGCAAGGATGCACAGTGGACGCGTAGGCATGAGCGCAGCCAAGGATGGCAGGGGCACTGAGCACACGCGAACAAGGAATGCGAGGGAACCACGCAGGCAGGGGACACGCGAGCCCAGCCAAGTATGGAAGGTGCAGGGAGCACACATGATCAAGTAAAGGTAGATGTATTTTGCATTATAATATTGGCCTAAGCATGTACACATTGAATCCCGCCATTGCGGTTTCCGAGACCACCATTGTGGCTACTTTGCTCTCATGTCTAAGTTTTCATTCTGAACACAGTGAGAACTCACAAAGTCACTGCTTTGGAAGCTTCCCTAAAACATGCCCCACACAGGAATGTTGAAACCGCTGAGCACGCTGAACTCTGCAACAGAGAGCCTTGAAGCACTGGCACGATCGTAGCTAATTTGTAAATTAGGTGCCATCCTGTCTTCCTTGACACTCTTGTTTTCTGCAGCTAATTGTGAATGTGCCATCCACACAATTAAAGTGAAGCACAATTCACAGCATATTCTGTTTCTGAATGATTAAGCTGCTGAGTAGAAATACAGACTGACCTTTTAGCCTAGCAAAAACATAGATAAAGTAGTGCTAGGAATGTTACCTTGTGCTGGAGAACACGATATCCACCTACACCCCTCTCCGCTTTGCTTCCCAGACAGTAAATAGTCTGCAAGGTGAAATGGAATGTTCGAGCACATGTTGACATGGTAAACTGCCCACGTCCATAGGTCTTTAGGGCACAAGCCATTATCACGTGATGAGCTAGCCCGAATCCGTCATAGTATTCTGATGGTGCATAAAACACCTCCACGCCCACATGTTTTTGCTCACTTTCCCTATGCCTGTATGCCATGCATTGTCAAAGTCGAGTCCACTCGAGTGTGAATAAACTATTGTTTATATATTTGTTCCTCGTGATTGGTGTGTCTTCATTTCTTTGCAGTAGCCTCCTATTTTTGAACTAACAATGCAGGCTGACGACACGCGGGCTCGAGTGTAGCCAGGATGGAAGGTGCTTGGAGCACCCATGATCAAGGGTTATGAGTGAACCACACGGGCAGAGGATGTGGTGGTGCGAACGCAGCCAAGGATGGAAGGGGCCCGGAGCACACGCCATCAAGAAATGCGAGGGAACCACATCTGCAGAGGACACGCAGGTGCTAGCGTAGCCAAGGATGGAAGGGGTGCAGAGCACACATGATCAAGGATTGCGAGTGCACCACGCAGGCAGAGGACGCACGGGTGCGAACACAGCCAAGGATGAAGGGGCATGGAGCACACACAATCAAGGACTGAGAGGGAATCACGCAGGCAGATGACATGCAGGCACCAGCATAGTCCAAGGATGGAAGGGGCGAGGGAGCATGCAATCAAGGATTGCGTGGGAACAACGCAGGTAGAGGACACGCAGGTGCAAAGACCAGGATTGAAGGGGCATGGAGTGCAATGCAATGGAAGAGTGCGATGGAACCATGCTGGTTGGGAGCAAGCGTAACATGGGACAGAAATGATCAGGGAAAGGGGGCGCACCCAACCTAGGGGGCACAGGCAGAGGGACAAGTCTCAGGGGGAGGGGTGACGCAAGTCAGGGGAGAAAGATCACAAGTAAGGAGGGCTAACAAGCACAGACCAAGCTAAACTCCCCACAACTTCTTACCTGGTGACCGCAGACAGGAGGGTGAGTCATCCACACACCTGTCTATGCCACAGACACCTTTGCCGCCAAACACCTGCATCGCTCTACACTGTGGGCTTGTCCTGCGAGGGCTTTGCCACAGATGGTCCAAAACTCGGATTATATAGGCTCGGAAACATGGACAAAGCAAACGTGCTATGTTTCGTCAGGCAACGTCTCCTGCGTCGCTCAATCCGCGGTCTTGACCTGCAAGGGTGTGGTATGGTTGTGAGTGGGTGGGTAAAGATTCCTGAAACGTATTCCACCCAGCTTCAGGACTGGGTGAATGGGATCCGTTTATGGGTGTATCTAGAGAACTGTGTTGTTGTTGCAGGGTAGCTGGGGCACCAGTTTTTAGTCGCTCCAGAAGGCGTTGCTGGGTGATGTTACCGACAACGGATATCGGGATATTTAAATCAGCAAACGCTTGCACAATTTCATTCCAGCCGCTGGGGGAATCTATTTTAGACTTGTAATACCCTGTATGAGGTTGTGTAGGTTTGAGCACCTTATAACCCTGCTTCTGTAGATAAACTACCTCCTATCAGTCCCATTTTATGTAGCAATAGTGCCGTATTAGGTTCATAGCATTGGCTATGTGTGTTCACCACATTTGCCACAACCGGGTCAACTACGGGCAGAGGCTTCACACCGTTAGATTCCTCGGGCAGTATGTATATAGTTAGTTTGTTTTTTTCTGCATCGCTGTGCTTAGCGTGATTTAAGTATTTATGCAGAATATTGGTGTATAAGGCCGCTTTATCATGCACCACTAAATCAGGCCTGTTTCAAGCATCCTTCATTTCCGAGCCGAGACACATGGCTGCAACCATCCGTATATCCCAATCCACCAGAGGTGTGGGGGCCACCAGACTTTCTAACTGGCGATTGTCGCCAAATATATTTTATGCGCATGCTCCATCACTAATTCACGAGCAAACTGGCGATTAGCGGTAAGGCTATGTCTATGAGAGATCCTATAAACCAACTGACACTGTATCAAGGCTAGTTGTTTATCGCAGGGGTTAAAATAATGCTCTATAGCTAGCGTTTAGCATTATAGGTCTGTTTCTCTTGCCCGTATTTAACAAGTTTTGCATGATATAACAAATGCTTAGATTGCGTTAATGGGAATGTTGAGTAAAGACTTTTTCTAGTTTGGTGCTCTGGCCACCTCGGTCATTAAATCATCCACCATGATAATAGTTAGCATGATCGGCAGTAGAAAACTATGTTTGTTGAGACTGTCAGGTATTCCTTCTACAAAATTAAGATGCTCAAACTGTTGTTGCAAGGTTGTATAAAGTGGCTGCTAGCAGCTGCACAGCCAAGCATTATTCTTTGGGACGTAAGTCATAGCTGTGTGGGCATTTTCTAGAGGTTTTCTTACAAAGTAACTGTTGCCGCAGCTGGAAGGCCCTGTCGGGCACACATGCAAATGGATGTTGTAGCCTGGTATCCATAACACCAAATACTTATCTTTTAATGCACCATCTACAGATATCTATGGGCGAACCTCACAATGGGTTTAACACCCCGCTGACTCGACCTTTCATCCTTTTGGGGCTGATAGAGCAAACTCTGCTCCGCCAGGTAAAATAACCACCTGTTGCGTGTAGTGTGCAAAACTGCAAACATATCTTGTAGCGCTGGCTGTGGAGGTTCAACTCCATGTCCTATAGCACTCCACGGCAGGGGGTCAACCCATCACCTCAACAGCTGCAGTTCCACTGCTGTATACCCCATGCAATGACAAAACAATGGGTGCCATCACCCCTGTGGTTGGTCGGGTTTGTGGATGCCTGGGGCCCTAAGAGTCCCATCCGCTTGCCGAGACATTTCCACAACGCCCATTGTCAAGCCCCATTGAAGAACCCAAAAAGCCATGCTCCATTGTCAGGCGGCCCCCACATCAATTGGGTCTTGTTGCCCCCCCCCAAAGTGCCGGGGCTTGGTGAACCAAAAAACATTTGGCCCCATCATCAGACTCCCACTTCCATTGGGTCTTGTTGGCCCGCCCATAGCGCTGGGGCTCGTTGAACCAGAAAAACATTTGGCCCCATCGTCTGAACCGCACATCCATTGGGTTTTGTTGGCCTCCCAAAGCACTAGGGCTTGTTGAACTGGATGCTGAAAATTCCATACTCCCAGCGTCTGATAATTGCCAGGTTCCACATTCCATACCCATGGGCAATCCTAGATCCGTCGTTGATGACTGCGCATTTCCATTACAATACATGGTGACTCTAAATAAATACAGAGTATAGAATCAGAATATGGAATTAAAAATGGGCCTGCCACATGTATGCTGAAATATTGGCTTTAACATTGGCCATAGGCACTGTTGCACATAAATTACATTTTGCTTAAAACATCACCATGTCTTTGTCACAGGCCATTCCGATAGAAATAGAGCACTCAATACCATAGCACTCATGCCATAGAACTGCTGACTCTTCAAAACACCACTTTTATATAAAATATAAACCTAATAATCTGCAGCTATTTACCCTGCCCTGCATTCCTTTATGATCTGGGGGTTCCGTTCAGTTTAGAAGGATTCATTAGAACCGGCACATCCGATACGTTTTTGAGGTAGAAGTATTTTACTCCTTTTTTTAAACTATGAGAGTAAATGTGGTTTTGACAGTGTAAAAATGAGTTTTTCGCTTTTGCAAGAGAATAAAAAAGTATGCGACATCCAGCCACATGTGCAAAAGTTACAACTGTATTTTAAATCATTATCGCGCTGTCTACAATTAACAGATAAAGTAGTGTGCAACAGCACCAAGCACCCTCTTCCACACTCTGAGTTTACCTTGCACGCAAAAATAAAGCACAAAAGCAGCAAGCTTTTTACCGCTTTGCTCACGCAGAAAGAATAATGTAAATTGTGATGCATACTTGAAAATGCAAAATGAGCCCATTAGACCGCATTAGACACTAACTAAAGCATTCAGAGAAGCAACTAGAATGTTCTACAGAGCACTTTAGAAGGTATCAAAATATGGTTGGGTCTGCAGCCGGATCCAGTAGAAACCTTTTGTAATTGAAAGTTGAAAGAAGACAGCCTTTACACACTAGGGCCCATACATTATTAAGAAGTGCTCTTGGACTGCTTAAATGGTGTTAGACTGAACTTGTAAAACTGGGGTTTCATATACGAGGAGGCGCTGTGTATCTGTCATGAAAAGCCCCTTCCATTGTGCCTGGCTCTTGGCAGGCGCAGCAAATGATAGCGGCCACTTGGATATTCATATTGCATTGTCCATTCCGTGCAGACATCCAGACTGAGCTGCGTTTGGGTTGGAGGGCAGGGAGTGGCTGAGGACGGTGTGGAGCACGAGTTTAGGAATGCCTTGGTCAGCGACCAGAGTTTGTTTATTGCCCTGTGAGCTGCGTCCATTTCCCCCTTCTTATTTTTGTAGATTGACTAAGCCTCAATGTTTAGAGGACTGTCGGTTTGAACATCAGCAAAATGATGTGTTTTTCTTTGAGGAGCACATTGTAAAACAAACAACTTTCTGAGTTTAGGGGATTTTGTGACAGAACTGTCATGGGTCCCCCCCAGTGCCAAGGCCTTTTTTGGTGATTTTGATATTTCACCATTCAATGCCTTCTAACGTTTTCTGGGCTTAATACCTGAGTTTACCTCCCGCCCTCTGTATGAAATCCACAACCTCTCCCGTTTGCAGTGCTTTAAGTTGGGTAAGAAATTGAGGGGGGCTTCTTTGTGGGCTTGGCTTGCCTGATGGGCATGGTCTACGACTTGATGGGCGTGGTCTAAAGAAGAACATCTAAAAATGTACAGGGGTGGCCTGGCCTGGCCTACATAACTAAGAGCATAGCACAACACCTCTGCTTGATACAACCAAAGTGTGTAATCCTGGGCAAATCATTTAAATGCACTGTCTTATCTGCAGCTCTGTAAGTGATTAGGTATGGATAGTCTGTAAAACATACATCAAGTTGTATGAATTCTCCAATCATCATTATTAACAAAATATTCTAGATACTCAGTTCCCAATTTTGCCTCAGTTCCTAATGTCAATAGGGAATATTGTGTGCTTTTAAAATGCCCCACTCTATCCTTTGGATTAGTTAGCATTTGTGAGAACGTTTCTATCCATTAAACAAGGAATGATTCTTCTCTGCCTGATGATGGCCAAACTGCCTAATCTATCCAACATCCTATTTTTGGCATGGTCAGTTTGTTAATTTGTCTGTCAACGGCCATGCCATTTCTAACCTTTTCATAATTCCACTGGTCAAAAACGACTTGTACGCCTGAATTACGACCTCCATAGACACCCCTGTGGTTTTTGTTGCATGTGCCTCCAGAATATGTATTTTTCATCACTCTGAAAATTGCCATGGAAACGGATACATTTTTCGGATGCCGAATGTCGCCCAGAGGAGGACTACTACAAAAGAGAAGGAAGGAAGGAAGGAAGGACTGAAGGACATGGCCATGAAGGCTAATGAGGGCAAGGGGAGGGGGCAGTCCTGTGGCTAGCTGTGGGAAGCTGTGTGCTTCCTACAGGCAGCTGTGACTGACAGCGTAGCTCAAACAGGTTAGCTGTGGCTGGCTGGCACTTCTGCCAATCACAGCTGCCTGGCTCAATCAAGGCAGAGGGCTCCCCTCACTTCGCGTCTGCACAGGGATAATGACCCACGTTGCTTGGTGCGACGTGGCGGGGAGGCTCAGCCTCACTTTTTGGAGATTGCCAGGGCTTGGCTCCATTTGTGATTTAAAGTGTACCACGAGACCACTCTGTCATTCTCGGGAGAGGTTTGCCACCCTCGGTGAGCGGGTTTCGTTTGCCAGTCGGTAGCATTCTTAACGGGCATAAACGTCCAGTGTCCTAGAGCCCCCGGACACGCTTCTGTGTATTTGGGATTGTCTGCCACAGGCTTTCTACGTGATTTATTTTCATAGGAAAAATCGCCACATATCCTTGTCACTTGCCCTGCTGGAAAAAGAGAGCGCCATATTTTAAAGCAAAATGTCACTTGGCTTTTTCCAAATCACAATTAACACAACCCCAATAAAGCAGTATGGGGGAGGGGCAGAAGGGGATAAGGGACCAAAATGAACGATTTGTCCCCGTGGATCTTTGGTGGAGTGGGTCATGATGGAAGTTCCAGTTGACCAATGGTGTTTAGTTTCCACTGGAACCAGTTTCAGGTATATGGGTTTCTTGGACACAAACGCACTGAAAAGCAAAACATTGCATATGATTTCAGGCGCAACATGGAACCTGTTATTTATCGTAGTGGAACTAAACACACGTGCCAATATATTTCATGCTCTAACGAGCAGTAGAGAAAGCAAGCGTTGAGTAATTTCCCAAAACAAAGCCCAAACTAGCACAACACCTTTTATTTCTAAAACGCAATAAGCGGCCGTTGCCTCACAAGGCCTGTGTGAAATACCAGTTCGTACATGGACTGTGTGAGTTTGAGTGACAGATGCCGTTAGAAGCAACACCATATTGACAGTCAACGATAGGAGCGTGGCAAGAACTACACAGAACCAGGCAACCGAAGTGAGAGAAGGGGCATTTAATTTCCATGGTGCGAGAACCGAGCGCAGACAGAGAAAAGGAAATGTACCCGAATAAGGAAAAAATCCACCTCACCTTTCTATGTTGCCCGATGCTGCAGAGAAATCTCTTTTGTGCAAGTTGGCAGGAATTCCGCTCGCGCTGCGGCCCATATTAGATGCAGCTGTTTTCCTGCATTGTTTTATGATTGCTTTCATTGGACGTCTGTCATGCCTGTTGTTTCGTCAATAAAAGCAGTGAAACATGCTTAATGACAAAAAAAGGAGGCTTTGCTCATAAAAGGCCTGAATAAAACATGTGGCAGAAGTGGTGTTTTATGCGATGATAAAACAATGTAAAATAAAAGTGCTTTATTTAATAGCTAGGACTTGCTGTGATTTATTAGTTGCCAAAGTTTAATATTTAATTTTGACGGATCCAAAATGTTCAATTCATTCCCACTGCCACTGTGTTCTGTGATGGAATATTCTGAGATCACTGCCCTGATGTACTTAATGCAACAAAACCCTAGAAATTCAGCTAAAGCCACCTTAACTTCGCGCACCCTGTTACGCAGACTATGACCACAATGACGACATCACAGATCACATCACTGATGACATCACTAATTACATTACAACATTAACTGGCATTAAGCTTGGCCTTCAGCCGTGGTCAGTGTGCATGGCAAAATGTATTTGTGACACATGAATGGGCACTAGACATGGCCTTCAGCTATGGCCTTCATAATCCATGTGCACTATCATTGTGGGATGTATTGACCCACTCAACAGTACTTCCCCACATCACCAAGCTGCAGTTGCGCAGAAACCACAAAGTGGTTGCGCTGGCTCCTTTGAGCGCCATGGCTCAAAACTGCGTTTTGCAACAACCACAAAAAAGGCTGCACCGTCCTGCCTAGCACATATCGAGCAGGGTGAAACCAGGGGGCACATTGAAGGAGATTGCCAGTGGGTTCCAACATAAACAAAAGGAAGAAAGTGGAAAAAGCAGTGTTGCTTTGCTACAAAGGCCAAAATCTCCATTGAAAAGAAACCCTTTTTCACCTTAAAAAAAATGCGGCTTTGACGCTAATTCCCTCTGTTCCTTAAAGCCACTGTGATTAATAAGCCCTAACAAGCCTTGAGTGTCTCACTGTGCCTCAGCAAAACCAGGCATGATTCTGAACTGACACGCGCTGTCAAACCAACTCTAAAAAAGAAAATCAACCAGGAACTTTACTTTGACTTACACGGGAAACGCGGTCATTTTCTTTGCAAAAGTATCCAAAAGTCAGCTGTTCAGAGAGAGACTCTAACTAGCTGAGCCATGCCTGTTTCAATGTATCCGTGCTTCAGACCAGCTCCAGCATTTCAAGAGAATAACTATAGCTGCAAGACAGTGTGTGAATCTGCTGGAGATGAAAAGTTGAATTTAAGAAGGAAGGCCAGCTGCGCCACGTGTAAAAAAAAAAAAAAAAATGGGCCTTTGCAAACTAAAAAAAAACAAAAGCCTGTTTGTTGGAACAGTACACTGGTGAATGAAAGCCTGCCAGTCTTTAGCAATATGAAGGGGTTTGTTGCTGGTGAGACTATACAACATGGGTTATTTTATGCAACAGGCATGTTTTAGTTCTGGATCTAAGATCAGAAGATAAAGGTTAAAGCTATGGTGGCTGGAGTTGCAAGTTGAAAAACAGGTTTTCTGCTTGGAAGGGTGGCGCCAAAAGGAGGGCTCTCTCTCAGCAGATACTGACAACCCCGTGATAAAACTTCAATAAAGGGAGAAAACCCCACCATGCTCTGAAGGAAATGACAGTTGACAGCAAGTGAAGGAAAGAAAAAAGAATGAAAAAGGGACTGCCATTTGTTCCCAAAACCATTTCAGGAATGAACTTTAAAGACTTCTATCTTGCAGAAAGACTTTGAAAATGTTTAAATATTTTGCAGTTTAAAAGTGATTTTTTTGTGCTTTCTTTTGAGACATGGTAGAATTCACTGACACTTCGGGACAGAAAGGGCAAAGTATTGAGGATAAATAGAAAAGTATCAATGTTTCAAACGTACATTTTTGTAGATACATTCCTTGGGATAATTTGCATCTGTGTACAAAGTTATGGAAATTTAGGCCGAATCTTTCATGCTCAAAATTATCAAAATGTATCAGAAGGATGAAACAAGGTCCCACAGACTGGAGAATTGGACTGATATGTGTTGCACAAAATATGTAACCTGTGTATATCATTTGCTAAGAGATTGCAATTGTATAAATGTATCTTTTTGGCAAAATTGGATTTTAAGTACAGTAATTGTGGGAGTTTTTGGACATTGTAAAACTCACCTCATAAATCTGACATCATTCCCTTGGAAATCCAACCAGTTGAGAGCAAGGCGGAGACTAGCACCCTTGTCCAATCCAAGTAGTTTAGAGGCGTGCTTAGTTAACCCTGCCCAGCCTATACTTTGATGATGTCATTATGCATTATAAATAAGGGTCTCTGACAAGACTCTAGACACAGGGCCTCATCACGAGTCTGGTGGTAACCCTTAAATGCGGCAGTAGCGCTATTACTGCCTGCCGATTTTTGGCGCGTTTACCGCTGGCGGGAAATCCGCCACCGGTAATAGCGTGAACTTTCCCCATTGGGCCCAATGGGGAATGAGGAATTCCCGAATGGGCCCAATGAGGAATGGGCAATAACCGTTCCACCAAACCTATGACCCGGCACTAATAGCGCCGGGGAGTTTGGCGGTAGGGCTATTAGCGCCAGCGCTAATAACTCCAGCATTAACGCCCAACTTGTGATGAGGCCAACAGACTCTTCCTGATTTCCTGTGCTGCGTTCCTGTTCCCGTCATCTTCCAGATCCAGACTCCAACTACAAGGCCAATCATTGCTGATCCTATTCCAGGGCTCACTGCAAAACCCAAGCAGTGCTGATTTCATTCCCAGCAAGGCCTCAAATCTAAAACCCCACTGAATTTTCCATTATCAAAGGGGAAAGCTGTGAAACTTTTTGCATTCTGATCCAGCCTGGCTTTCTGCCACTCACTGCATGCTGCTGCAATCCTGTTATCCTGATGACCTGTAGTATCCAGTGACCAGAATTCCCCTTCCAGTCCTTGCCAGCCAGTGACTAGAACCGCATAGCTGTTTGCCAGGTGCCCTGCCGTGTAGTGACCAGACCCGGTTGACTGTCCAAAAAGCCCAAAACTAAAAAGTAGATTGTGAGTATTTCATCACCCCATAGAAATCCCTAGTATACCTTGCCTTGCATTGTCCTCATCCCACTCTATAAGTCATCCTATCCTTATCCTGATAACTTGTCCAACTGTTGGAATCCTCTGTGCGTTTTCTCATTAATCTCCAAACATTAGCGCTCATTTTCTTTTCATTTCTGTCTTACATAGATCATATGTCATTAGCGATATTTTGATTAAAGAAAAGGGGTACACTGCGTGAAGGGTTACATCTGCAGCGTAACAGAGAATTCATGGGTGGCGATCCTCTTTTCTTAGTCCTTAAATCTAGTTTAAAGTAAAACTGTTCTTTTTACAAACTGATTTCCTTTCCAATTTCACCCTTCATTTTACTTCAAGCGTGCATCCTTCTATATTGCATAACTCTTTCAATTTACCAGAGACTTACTTTCAATTCTATTTTGTACCTGTGATATATATCTATGCCCCAACATAAAAACCGCACTCCAAAGCAGTGTATTTCACCTGTTTTTATTAAAAACCGTTTGGGTAATTTTAGGCGGGAATTGCAAAAGTGTACATTTTAAACGTGTTATTTGACTGCAATCTGTTTTAAAATGTCCACTCATTTCTGAACTGTATGCTTTTGGTAATCCATTCTTGGTGATTGTTAATATCTTTGCATTGTTGCTTTAGTAAGGAATCGTATTTGCTTTAAGGTTTTTAACACACATTAATTCTTGATTTATCCATTTCCGAATGTCATTGCAAGGGGTTTAAAATCTGTTTTTTTCTCTATTACTTGGGGAGGGAAGGTCAGATTTAGATTCCGTTTTCAGTTTCTTATTCCTGAGTACCTGCTGCTTCTTTGTATCCACTCAGAATTGATTATTGGTGGGTTGAGGGATCATTGCAGGGGGAAATTGTAACTTGTGTGCTATCTGTCCTAAATCAAAAGTGCTCCTATTCTGCTGTGCTTTGTATATGCTCAACTAAAGGTCAAACACAGTGCATTGCTCACATTCTCATTGTAAAAATCACCCCATTGTTGATTGCTGCCCCATATTAAAAAGTGTGTGATTTCTTTTGAATTTCAAATAAATAAATAAATATTGCATTTGACCAACCAGCCTGGTTCATGGTCCATTGTGACCCGGAGTATTTGAAAAGGGGGTGTGATATGAATGGTGTATCATCCCAAAATTGAATCCACATGTATAAGTAGAAAAGCACCTCAGTTAGGCGCAACATACTAGGCCGAGACCAAGGTGTGCGTGTCACCTGATTGAAATCCTTAACAAACCTGGGGGCTCGTAAACCGGGATTTGGGTTTTGGTTGCCATACGTGAAAGTCTAACACAGCAGACTAACCTGCAAGGTAGTAATACTTTGTGTGGTGGAATACTGGGTTACACTATACAAGCGCCTCCCAAAACAAATACTCCAAGTACCATGCCTGTGTCTAAAATTAAAGCTAAATCAACCCCAAAATAGAAAGAAAAGCAATAGAATATAGGTTACCCGTACATAAATAAATAAATTGATAAAGAAAGAACATGTCCAAAATGACCGTAGTAGAAATCAATATGGCTAAGGAGCACCTTCTGCACAAATTATTTGTCATAGGCGAGTGGCCAGAACAGGATGAAAAGGTCTGGCTACAAGAAATAACACAACATGTCACCGCCATGAACCCGGATAAATGGCAGGACGGTGGCCTATTACACCAAGCTCTGAGCAAGCTATATATGACCCCAAAAATTAAAGAGGAGCAAATCAAAATTGCCAGAATCACGGCCTACCTGAATCTCCACATGGGAGTGATGCGGGAAAAGCAGGAGGAAGATGAAACTCAAGCGCAGAATTAATCTGAATTATTAAATAAAATCCATATTGATTTAAATTTAACAGAACAAACAGTACAAAAGAGCCAAGAGTTGGAGGTAGAATCTGCAAACTACATCACAAAATTAAAAGAAGATTTGGCTCCCCAACAGCAAAATAATGCAGATCAAGAGGCCCAAGCAGACGCAGTAAGACTAGAGTGTCAGGAAAAGGTTGGCTCTCTAGAAGAGAGTCAACAGAAGTGGACGCAACAATTAACCTATAACAGGGTCTGCGCAGAGCAGATAGTTACTCTACAAAATCAGATAGATAAATTGAAATAGGAAAATAATAAGTTCATCTTGAGAGACCTCCACTCTCAAACAGAATTTGATGAAGAGCGCCAGAAATTCAATATCATCAGGCAACAAAGGGATGACCTGGCTGAACAGAGAGGCACCCTAAATCAGGAGAAAGATGCCCTATGCCAGGAAATCAGCAAATTAAAAATAGAGTTACAGGGGAGTGAGTTAGACCTCCAGAAGCTAAAAACAGAATATGGGAATCTACTGGAGCACGCCAGACAGGTAGATGGTGCTCTGGAAGAGAACACCCAGACCAAAGATGCTAACACTCAGGAGGTGAGTCTCCTACAGCAGAAATTGTCTCATTATTCCCAGACCATACAGGAAGCGCAGAGGGACAATGAGGCTCTCTGTGAAAAGAATGATGGGCTCAACAAACAAGTGGTAGCGCAAGAGCTGGTCATAGAGGCCAGTAAAGCCTTGATAGCTGAACAAAAAGCTCAGATCTTTGCTTCTTATCTAGAAGCAGGGCCTAAAAAGGAGAAACTAGCAATGTTGGACAAAGAGGGTGCTAGATTTAATCTTAACTGGAGGGACCCCGAACAGGTAGAGAGTGACAGTGTAACTCCTGATCATAGTATAAGGACCTCTATGCTAAGGGACTCCAATCCATTTAATACCATGAACACTACCGGCTTCATGCCTACCAGTTCACATGAGCCAGAAACCATGAGGCCGGCAGAATTCAATAGACCAAGCATGATGGAAATAACAGATCAGCGCCCCCCAGAAATTGATGGACGGGCGTTCCTGTATAGATACCCAAACATTAAGGCGGATGTCTCTGATGTCTCTGACAAGGAAGTCTCCTATGAGGGGAGGGTCAGGGAATTAGATCCACAGAAATATTACTTTCCAAGGGACCAGTTGGTCCAATTTGATAAATAAAACCAATGAAATGAGGCCAAAAAAGAGTATCCTGAATTAGGGCAGTGGGGGGAATACTCTGCCAATCCTGGGTGTAAGGAGGAGTCAGAAGACTACTCTCCTGTGCCCCACAGGAGTGGAGAAACTAGCCCCCACCATTCTGCGAGCCCCTCTCAAGCTTACAGAATCCGGGAGAGCCTAGATGATTATGAGGGGACTTCAGCTAGTAGCGCCTCTGAGTCTGAGGGCGAGTGGACTCGGGTGACTAAGCCAAAGAAGGCAAACAGACTCAAGCGAATTATGACCAAAGACCCCATTAGGCAGATTAAGGCCCTTAGGAGTGCCATAACCCCCTACCATAGAAATGTGAAATATTCCATTTGGGAACACCTGGAGCTATATGAACAGATGATGGACACTTTTCATATGAAAGACAAACCAAACTGCATAGAGTATGTAAAATGGACATTCTCTCCCGAGTATTCCAGTTTCTTTGCTGGACTGGAGGACCAGAACCATTCAAGATGGTCCACCTAGAGGGCAGCCACCTTGAAACACTTTTCCGCCTACAGAAACCCCCAGGAGGCTTGCAAAGCCCGGAAGATCAGGCCCCACGAGAGTTTGTTCAGGAGCTCAAAAACGCCTTCGCACAAACCACTAGGACGGTGCGCATGGATAGCAGAGAGTTTGTAACCAGCTTCTTTCATGCACTCCCCAAGTATATTATGACCAAGCTGGTGAGGGACTTCTACGAGAAAAGATCTCTGGACTGGGTCATAGATCAGGCAACCCGCAATTATGAGGTCCAAAAACTGGCAGAAAACACAAATCTGAACAAAAACCCCAAACAAGCCAACACCCCTGCTGCTGCTAAGTTGGTGGAGGTGAAGGTTTCCCCCATTTTAAACCTAGAGATGGGGGAGGTTAAAATACACCTGCACAAAGTCAGCAAAATCAAAGACCCAGAAGGCCTTCTGGTCAGTCACAAACAGGTGGCAGTCAGGGAGGTAATCCCACTAATGGGACCCCAAACTCCCCTGATTATATCAGCCCCAGATACAAGGGCAACCGACCAATCCGGGGGTATGTATGGACTCCCCCGGCCCAAGGGTGGGGTGTTCAACCAGGTAATTGCTGCCCCGGAAACTTCCCTCCTAACATCCCTCAGGAGGGCAGGAATTCCCCAAATGCTGGGTTAAGTTTCTTTCCCCGATACCCACAAAACCCCAACCTGCAGGACAACCCTCCTTTCATTCCCCGCTTTCAGGAACCCAGACAACCCAATGTGGAAGAGGGGAGGCAAGGGTGGAGGGTTACCAAAATTCACCATTTCCAGGGTACTACGGGAGAAGGGATAGTTACCCTTCCCGTGATCCACCTAGGGTTGACCAGAGACCTCTGTACCAGCCGGAACGGGTGTCCAAACTGGAGCGCCAGGTCCAGAACCTACCCCAGGATCTGGGTCGCATATTGAGGGCTCAACAGAACCCTCAGATAAACATGGTGTCTCAGAACCCCACAAACCCAGGATCTGGCACCCCAGAACAATGATGGGGTGAGAACCCTGACAACTCACCCGTTCTAGAAGAGGAGGCACGGGGGGAAAGGGGGTGTAAAGCCCTAGAGGAAGCTTCCTTCCTCACCTGTGAAAAGCCCCTGGACACCCAGGATCCGCAACCAAAATCTCCTGCCCCCGAAAACCTGCCACCAAAGGAAAGAGGGTGGGTAGGAGAAATAAAGAACTCAAAAAGACCCAGTTTGTGGAGGAAGTTAGTGTCCTCCAATTTGAAGGGGAAGAATCCTTACTTCCTTTATTTCAGGTAAAGGGGGACTTCTCACAAAGAAAAATAGGTCCCAAGAGATCTAGATGAAGACTGGGTGGGAGTGGGGACTGATTCTAAATCGCCCATCCTAAAAACCCAGAATGAGCACCAAGAAGACATCATATTAAAAGAGGATTCCCAAACTTCCCAAAGCAATTCTGGTGACGGTCTCCAAAAAGGAGGGGGCAACACAGAATCAGAAAAGGAGGAGCCCGAAACTCCTCGAATCTCTGAGTGCAAAGTTTTTCTTTCAGATTCACAAACTCCTACATAGCATTATGCCCGAACTACCCTGTGACGGAGTTCAAAATAAGGAAATTGACCGCCCAGCTCGCCCAAAATGCACATTATCTTTGTTCAAGAAAAAGAAGTACAGGACTCGGCGCCATCAAGACAATCTCTGTTCCTCCGTTCGATAATCACACGCGTTGGCTTGCCGAGGCGTGTGATTATCGAACGGAGGAACAGAGATTGTGACTGGGGATAATACCCCGTTATTACTACAGGCACAACAGTGCTAAGAATTGGTTACTATCCGGCCCGGATTTGGAAAAGGCTCAGCGGAGCCGAAACATGTTATCACACAAGGGCTCCATTCTTCATGTATAACTGTGCTTTAAGAACAAATACACATTTATCTTGATGGCGCCAAGTCCTGTACTTCTTTTTCTTGAATACTGTTTCAGGGACGGTTAGGCTTTTTTTGCCGTCCAGTTACAGTGACCCACGACATCCCGTTCACATCTTTAATGACCAACAAATCAACAGAAATTCCCACTCAATATTTTTCTGTTTCATTAATCCAAGGGATTGGAAGGTGTCGCCCTGCAGAGCAACGGACTACAAAACCACATTGTTGTCAAGCACATTATCTTTGCCCCATTGAGGAGAAGGAGGGTAGATTTTATGCCCCGGTCCAAGTGCAGGGGCAATGTACAGTTTCAGCACTGGTGGACACTGGATCCCAAGCCACTCTTCTGTCAAAAAGGACCTTTGATCGGATAAATTCAGGAAGTGGGGGACAGATACCAGATCCCTCTCACCCCTCTTCCTGGACAACTCCAGAACTTCGATGGGAATGAAATTCCTGTCGAGGGGACTGCGGATTTGGAAATAAAAATTGGGAGACATAAGGTGAAACACCCTGTCATAGTCGTGACTCCAGAGGCCACACCCTGTCTACTAGGGAATTACCTCCTGCGAAGGTTGTCCCCCTTAATAGACTGTGTGAATAAGGTCCTCTGGACTCAGACTAACAGGCCAATAAAATTGAAACAGAGTGTCAACCATGTTAGTTTAAATGGCACATGGTTGAACAAAAACCTGATCATATTGAGTTCCATTTCCAGAATAACCAAATACCGGACGTGACAGTAATTGCTATAGGACAACAAACTGGTGATGGGTACTCCTCTCCATTCCTGAAATTCAACCTTCTTCCAGTTTCAAGTGGCATTCCACACTGGAAGGATATACTTTGAAATTATATACTAGTTTACAATCTAAAAATCCCAATTCCATATGCAAAAGTGATGAGAAACCAGCTCAAAGTTTAGCTGACATTCAGAAAATTAGAGAAGTTATTCATCCCTATTCAGTTAAATGAGGGGAAGGAATCTGTTCTCGCCCGAGTGTGCATGAACAATGGTAAGAGCTTCATCAGCAAAGCCATGTTCTGACAGCTCCCAAAAGGTCCAGCCATTCCCACATTTAAATTGATCGATAAGTGGGAAATGAGCCTGGAAACTCCCAATTCCAAACATCTCCTGCCTAGCAGGTGTATGCTCAAAATCTCTATCAGAAACAAAAGCATAGTACATAACTGTTGGGTCGTGCGAGATGTCCCTGCTGCATTCTATTTAGGCAGTGACATTCTCAATCGTTTTGCCATTAACTTGGACCTGATAAATTACAAAGCCTGGTCCCGTCTAGGGGGGATTGGACTTTGATGATTCAGAAAAAGTATTTCGGTCAGCCCAACTGCTGCCATATGCAGTTGAAGTTCAAATTGGAGAGGGGGTCCCGATCCCAGGATGGACATGACTATTCCCACTCAAATAAAAAATTAGAAGAGGACAGAAACTGAAAAATCCTGACGCATACGTACACCTCAATGCCCATGTCCAACAGCAGGGGTTGGGGTTAAACCCAAGACCATTAGTCAATGTAGAACACAACACCATTCCAATATTGATGGATAACAGTGACCTTAGGAGTATCACTCTGGGCGCAGGCACTATTATTGGAATGGCGGGTGATGACCGACATTTTTCCATGGATCTAGGTAATGAACTGATAGGACCAATCCCCAATGACTGTTTTGACAGTGATAGGGACCGTGACTTACCACCAAACAGGATATTCACCCGGAATGGGGGAAATTTCCTGGTGTACTCTTCCTGCCCTCACGGGGAGGAGGAGGTGACTTGTGACATCAGGCAGGATGAGGTGATCTTCCAGGTCTCCAATGACAGCCTCGCCTACCTGAAACCCTCTGTGCAGGTCAACACTGTAACCAGGGACCTCCCCACCCAGCTGGAGGAGGCCACTGAGATAGCAAAACAGGAAGTCTTTCCAGGCTTCAGGCAAATGGTTGAAGAGCGAGTCAACCTAGCCGATGCCTGTGAGACTCCGGAGCAAAAGCAAAAGTTGAAACAAGTTTTCTTAGATTTTCAAGATCTCTTTGCGGTGGACTCGTATGACTGTGGTCGCAACGAAATCCATACAACAACAATTCCCACGGACCCTGGAATGACTCCAGTGTTTGTGAAGCAATACTACTTGTCTCTCGCATCCATGGAGTCCCTGCCGGAAATAATTAAAAACCTTGAGTCCCGTGGGATAATTTGTCCAGTCCATAGCACCTTTAATAATCCGGTGCTGGGGATTCTAAAACCGAACGGCCAGTGGAGACTCTGTGCTGACCTAGGGAGCTGAATTAACTGGTCCACATGTCATGATGGCCTCTCCCCCACATTGACCAGGGGCTGGCCCAGATCCAGGGGTCAAAGTTATACACTGCCATTGACCTGCCAATGGGTACTGGACTGTGCCTGTCAGTAGGGAGGACCAATACAAGCTGGCTTTTACCTTCAGGGGGCACGAGGACGAAGGTCTTAAAATCCAGGACAACATGGAGGCGTACCTGAATTCCCCGCACAAAGTCTATGAAGAAGACAAGTGCGAGGGAATGCCCACAGTTTATGTGGATGGGTGCTCCGACCATGTTGACAACAACGGGGAAAAGGAACTGGTGGCTGGTGTTGGGGACGCCTGGGTGAATGATGCCCCAGAACCCTCCACTGGGTACAAAATCAGTCCCCGCAGTAGTCAGGTGGCAGAGTTGATGGCAGTTCATCAAGCCATCCTCACTGCCGTCCAACACCAGCTCCACGAACTGGTCATAATCACTGATTCAGATTATGTCCGGAACGGGTTAGTGGAGCACCTGGTAAATTGGAAAATCAGAGGCATGCTATCTGCTAACAACAAACCGCTTAAACATGGCAAGCTCATCCAAAATATTGATGATCTGGTCACCTCTAGTTGGATGACCATCTATTGGAAGAAGATCAAGGGTCATTCCAGAATAGAGGGACCAGACAAAACTGGAAATGACCTAGCTGATCAGCTGGCCAAAACCGTAGCCATCCAGGGGGATCTCCTTGAAATCAAGTCCCTGTGGGGGGAAATCCAGGTCACTGCTATCACTAGGTTCCAGACAAATGCTCACAATGAACTCTCAACTGCCCAATGGAGTAAGGAGACCCCAGATGCTGATTTAATCATGGCACAAAAAGTGGATCCGATTATTGGGTGTTTTATCAACACATTGAGGACCCTGAGAACTTTCCCCTGATGGATACCGATTACATTGGGAAAGAGGACCTCACTCAGAGTGTTGTTGAAATGCCCAAATATGTTCTGAATTCCAAAACGATTTGTTGGTAACGAGATCCATATCTGGCTGTGACCAGTGGGTGGTCCCTACCTCATTCCGAAGCCTGATGCTAAGTCACGCCCATGATGCGGCCACAGCCGGTCATCGGGGGTTTCACAATACTTTAGAAATCTTGAGAGGTTGCATACTGGCCACACATGGGGCAGGACCTTGACCAATATTTGAAGGGGTGTCTTGTGTGTGCACAATTTCAGCCAAATTCACTCACACGCCGAGCTCCCCTCCAGAAGAGGGGGATGACACTGCATTGGTCAGATTTACAAGTAGATTTCATCGGGCCCGTGATTTGCTCCTCTAGGGGGAACAAGTACATGTAATGTCTCCCGGCCCCAATTTGCAAGGCAGAAACAGTAGCTGCCCTGATGATCAATCACATCTTCTCGCGTTTTGGCCTACCCCAAAGGATTGAGTCAGACTGAGGTAGTCACTTCACCAGCAAAGCGATGACAAAGACATGGGAGATACTTGGGGTAAAAAGGAAAAAAAGGAAACTTCACATTGAATACTGCTGTCCTGTAGTGGTGGTTGAGAGGTACAATAAAACCATTGTGAGCATTCTAAAAACGTTTGTGGCAGATTCTGGGCCATGTTGGGACATCTGATTACTGCTTGTCCTGATGGCCATCAGATATACACCTTCTTCTGCATCTAAGATGTCTCCATTTGAGCTGATGACTGGACGCAGGATGGTGCTATCTCAGCATCTGCTCTATAGAACACAGGAGCAGACACTGATCAATGCCTCCACAACTCATGAGTATGTTGAGAACCTAACAAAACACCTTCAACATGCTTTTGCGTACGCTGAGCGGAATCTAGAAAGATCTGCAGAGGGGATGAAGACTCAGTATGATCTAAAAACAACCAAATAAGAATACCAAGTAGGTGACAGGGTCTACTTGTACAATTTCCAAAGGAACCAGACCAAAGAGTCACATGTTTACCTAGCTGGCGAGGACCTTTTGAAATTGTAGACAAGATTTCCTCTGTCGCCTACAGAATCCGCATCCCCAAAGGCGAATTGACAGAAGAGAAATGGGTCCACATTAATCAGCTAACAGCATTAGTCACCCTAGGCACGCTTTGCAACAAATTGAGGAGCCCAGAGAGAATCAAACAGAGGAGACATCAGAAACATGAGAATAAGGAAAAGAAGAATCAGAAGGGAGTCGATAGGATTTATAAATATGATTATGTAACAGGGAGTATTTTCTTCATTATCAATTGTGATCATTGAATGCCTGCGTATCCCACTGCTGTGAACCAGATTGGAGGGCAGTTAGTGGGAAATTGTTGTAACCGGTTTGTGTTCTCTTTCATAGATTCGTGCTGGTTGCACCTATCTAAACACCAAGGATGACCTCTCCGGCAACCTGGAAGGGAGAAACCAAAGGAGATCCGGGAGTGTCGCTCTACACCATGAAAGGAAGATCCAAGAGAAAGCTGGGGGTGTCGGTCCACATTCTGACTAGAGACAACGAGAGGAGCTGGACGCACCACTCTCTATTGGAAGAAGGACTCATAGTTGACTGATCCTGCTTTGTCCCATGAAGAAATCCCACTTGCCCGACTCTCCCTCGACTTGGAAGCCCAGGAGAAGTTGTGGGGGTATATGTGGGATGTACTGACCCACTCAACAGTACTTCCCCACATCACCAAGCTGCAGTTGCACAGAAACCACAAAATGGTTGCGCTGGCTCCTGTGAGCGCCATGGCTCAAAACTGCATTTTGCAACAACAACAAAAATGGCTGCAGCGTCCTGCCAAGCACACATCGGGCAGGATGAACCAGGGGGCACATTGAAGGAGATTGCCAGTGGGTTCCGACAGAAACAAAAGGAAGAAAGTGGAAAAAGCAGCGTTGCTTTGCTGCAAAAGGCAAAATCTCCATTGAAAAGAAACCCCTTTTCACCTTTAAAAACAAATGTAGATTTGACGCTAATTGCCTCTGTTCCTTAGAGCCACTGTGATTAATAAGCCCTACCAAGCCCTGTGTGTCTCACTGTGCCTCAGCAAAACCAGGCATGATTCTGAACTGACAAGCCCTGTCAAACCAACTCTAAAAATAAAATCAACTAGGAACTTTGCTTTGACTTACACGGGAAACGCTGTAATTTTCTTTGACTCTAACTAGCTGAGCCATGCCTGTTTCAATGTAGCCGTGCTTCAGACCAACTCCAGCATTTCAAGAGAAAAACTATAGCTGCAAGACAGTGTGTGAATCTGCTGGAGATGAAAAGTTGAATTTAAGAAGGAAGGCCAGCTGCGCCATGTATAAGAAAATGGGTCTTTGCAAACTAAAGAAAAACAAATGCCTATGCGTTGAAACAGTACACTGGTGAATGAAAGCCTGCCAGTCTTTAGCAATATGAAGGGGTTTGTTGCTGGTGAGACCATACAACATGGGTTATTTTATGCAACAGGCGTGTTTTAATTCTGGATCTAAGATCAGAAGATAAAGGTTAAAACTATGGTGGCTGGAGTTGCAAGTTGAAAAACAGGTTTTCTGCTTGGAGGGGTGGCACCAAAAGGAGGGCTCTCTCTCAGCAGATACTGACAACTCCCTGATAATTACAGGGTTGAACAGACTTTTGTCTCTGTTGGGACCCTGACAATGAAGCTCCCAGGGAAGGAAGTCTGAAGTGTGAAGGGGCAATACAACTTCAATCAAGGGAGAAATCCCCATCATTCTCTGAAGGAAATGACAGTTGGCAGCAAGTGGAGAAAAGAAAAAAAATGACCCAGGGAAAAAGGGACGGCGATTTGTTCCCAAAACCATTTCAGGAATAAAATTTAAAGACTTCTCTCTCTGCAGCAAGACTTTGAAAAATAGTAAAAATATTGCAGTTTAAAAGTGATTTTTTTGTGCTTTCTTTTGAGACATGGTAGAATTCACTGACACCTTGGGGACAGAAAGGGCAAAGTATTGAGGATAAATAGAAAAGTATCAATGTTGCAAACATACATTTTTGTACATACATTCCTTTGGATATTTTGCATCTGTGTATAAAGTTATGGAATTTTAGGCCGAATCTTTCATGCTGAAAATTACCAAAATGTATCAGAAGGGTGAAACAAGGTCCCACAGACTGTAGGATTGGACTGATATGTGCTGCACAAAATATGTAACCTGTGTATATAATTTGCTAAGAGATTGCAATTGTATAAATGTATGTTTTTGGCAAACTCGTATTTTAAGTAAAGTAATTGTGGGAGTTTTTGGACCTTGTAAAACTCGCCTCATAAATCTGACATCATTCCCTTGGAAATCCAACCAGTTGAGAGCAAGGCGGAGACTAGCACCCCTGTCCAATCCAAGTAGTTTAGAGGCGTGCTTAGTTAACCCTGCCCAGCCTATACTTTGATGATGTCATTATGCATTATAAATAAGGGTCCCTGACAAAACTCTAGACACAGACTCTTCCTGATTTCCTGCGCTGTGTTCCTGTTCCCGTCATCTTCCAGATTCAGACTCCAACTACAAGGCCAAGCATTGCTGATCCTATTTCAGGGCCCACTGCAAAACCCAGGGAGTGTTGATCCCATTCCCAGCAAGGCCTCAAATCTAAAAACCCACTAAATTTCCCATTAACAAGGGGAAAGCTGTGCTACCTTTTGCATCCTGATCCAGCCTGGCTTGCTGCTACTCACTGCATGGTTCTGCAATCCTGTTATCCTGATGACCTGTAGTATCCAGTGACCAGAATCGCCCATCCGGTCCTTGCCAGCCGGTGACCAGAACCGCATAGCTGTTTGCCTTGTGCCCTGTCGTGTAGTGACCAGACCCGGTTGACTGTCCAAAAAGCTCAAAACTAAAAAGTGGATTGTGAGTATTTCATCACCCCATAGAAATCTCTATTATACCTTGCCTTGCATTGTCCTCATCCCACTCTATAAGTCATCCTATCCTTATCCTGATAACTTGTTCAACTGTCAGAATCCTCTGTGCGTTTTGTCATTAATCTCCAAACATTAGTGCTAATTTTCTTTTCATTTCTGTCTTACATAGATCATATATCATTAGCGATATTTTGATTAAATCAAGTAATTTTCCTTAAAAAAAAGGAGTACACTTTGTGAAGGGTTACATCTGCAGCGTAACTTGGAGAATTCACGGGTGGCGGTTCTCTTTTCCTAGTCCTTAAATCTAGTTTAAAGTAAAACTGTTCTTTTCACAAACTGATTTCCTTTCCAATTTCACCCTTCAATTTACCAGCTAGAGACTTACTTTCAATTCCATTTTGTACCTGTGATTTATATCTATACACCAACATAGAAACCGCAGTCCAAAGCATTGTATTTCACCCATTTTTATTACAAACTGTTTGGGTAATTTTAGGTGAGAATTGCAAAAGTGTACATTTTAAATGTGTTATTTGACTACAATCTGTTTTAAACTGTCCAATCATGTCTGTACTGTATGCTTTTGGAAATCCAATCTTGGTGATTGTTAGTATCTTTGCATTGTTGCTTTAGTAAGGAATCGTATTTGCTTCAAGGTTTTGAACACACATTCATTCTTGATTTATCCATTTCCGAGTGTCATTTCACCACATTGCTAAGGGTTTAAAATCTGTTTTTTTCCCTCTTATTTGGGGAGAGAAGGTCAGATTTAGATTCCGTTTTAAGTTTCTTATTCCTGAGTACCCGCTGCTTATTTATATCCACTCACAATTGATCATTGGTGGGTTGAGGGAACATTGCAGGGGGAAATTCTAACTTGGGTGCTATCTGTCCTAAATCAAAAAAGTGCTCCTATTCTGCTGTGCTGTGTATATGCTCCACTAAAAAGTCAAACACAGTGCATTGCTCACATTCTAATTGTAACTATCACCCCATTGGTGATTGCTGCCCCATATTAAAAAGTGTGTGATTTCTTTTGAATTTCAAATAAATAAATAAATATTGCATTTGACCAACCAGCCTGGTTCATGGTCCATTGTGACCTGGGGTATTTGAAAAGTGGGTGTGATATGAGTGGTGTATCATCCCAAAATAATATCCACATAACTAAGGAGAAAAGCACCTCAGTTAGGCGCTACATACTAGGCCGAGACCAAGGTGTACCTGTCGCCTGATTGAAATCCTTAACAACATGCTACCAACCATAGTTTTTGCCCTTTGCCAGTGGATACAGCTTTCAACCAGATTAACAATACTGGCCACTGGCCACAATTTTTGGCTCTGCCCACTATATATTCTAACATATAACTGGGTCACTAGCCATGGCCTTTCACCTTGAGCAGTTTTCACATCTTTGGGCCATGTCCACTGTATATTTAAAAAAGAAATTTAATAAGCGATGACCTTCAGCCGTGCCCACTGTGTATTACACAACACTTACCAGCCACTAGCTATGGCTTTCAACCATGCCCAGGGTATATTAGTAGAGTTGTAAGAATAGTGAGATATTGTCCGCACATGAAATGAATGGTTCCACAAAAGCAATTGGACATTGCTATTCGTGGGTAGATACCCACCCCCCAACTTCACCTCTTCTGCAGCCGTGGATATATTCGGGCAAATGATACATTGTGTGTTTGTGGACGTGTGGCAGCCATGGCTATCGCACATTTTGGGTGGGGTGGCATTTTATATGAATTGAGTGGGGGGTTGTAAGAGACTAGGTGAGTGGGGGAGGACTGTGAGAAGTGGATGTGGGGCTGGTAGGCATGCTCGGGACAGTTTATGGAGTTTGGTGGAGTGGAAATGTTGGAATGTCTTAAGAAGGAAAAAGACAAAAAAGACAATGCTGCAAAAAATACAACAAAGTTTTAAAAGAAAAAAAGTAAATAAAAATACACAAACTGAACAAATCAGAGTACAAAGGGAAATAGGATTAGGGGAAAGGTGGGTAAAAAGGATCAGGAATTTAAGGGCTAAAGTGCCAACAATGATTGCAGTTACTGAGAAACCCTTTCACTAGCAAATACAGAAAGCAATGATAAATGGGAACTTCTTTTTGTGGGAGTGGGGATTATTTGCGAGAAACTAAATATTATCATGGACCTGGGTTTTAGAGACTTTGGGCCTCATTATGACCCAGGCGGTAAGGGTTTTACGGCGGCGTAAACAGCGCCGACCCTTACCGCCTGAGTACGAGGTCCCTTAGCGCCATGGCGGACTTAACACCTGCTTTTAGCAGGTGTTAAAATCCATGGCGCTAAGGGACAATGGAGTAAATTACGCCACCGTAATTTACGGTGGCGTAATTAACGCCTTCCCCACTCCCATTATGCCCTATGGGGCAAAAATGGGAATGGGGAAGGGTAAATGGGGATTGGGGACTTACCGCCCCGCCAAGGTCGGAATGGGGCGGTAAGTCCGCCAACCACCATGGCGTAAACGTAGTTTATGCCATGGTGGTAAAGTCACGGCCCAGGCGGTAACTTACCGCCTGGGTCGTAATGAGGCCCTTTATAATGAAATGGTTTGGATTGCAGGGAATGCATTGGTTCCAAGTCTTTCCAAAATTGTTCAGTCTGAGAAGTAGAGGGCACCTAGATGTCATACTAATTCATTGTGGAGGCAATGATTTGGGGAATATATGAGGGGTGTCCCTTACTTTAATGATGAAACAAGACATCGGAAAACTATTGGAACTATTTCCTCACACAAGCTTTATCTTTTCCAATCTCACTCAAAGACAAAGCTGGAGATCGACCACCATATGTAATGGTAAAATTGAGAAATTCTGTTGAAATGTCAATTAAGCAGTTTCAGCATTCATGATAGACCACAACCAATCATGGATTTTCGAACAACAACATACAGTTCAGCATTACCAATTTTTGCAGACATGACCGAGTACACCTAACCGATGAAGGAAAATGCAGTGTTCCTTTTTAACATCAAAACAGTACTCCTGATGTGCCAAGGTTCTACACTCAGTGTACCCCAAAACAGTCCTTTTAAGGACTACTCATACATAAATACACAAATACAATAAATAATAGCAAAAAAAATTTTTTTTATAATATCTGCGGCTGACAAAAGTCAGTTAAAAGAGGGACTGACTTCAAGTTTTATACTACAATCCAACTTAAATGATCACTACAGTACAACACTACTCATGTACCTATGTAAAGTAACTGCAAAATAAGAAAGCATATAAAAATACATAACAATAAACTAGATAGGCAAACATTTCGCAGCCACACAATATAATACCATAAGTGAGAATACACAACCTAAAATACATTGTATTGAGCATCTAAAAGTAGACTGCAATTGCTCCTTTTTATATAAATGTAAATGTAAACTATTTTCTTCTATTTTTCTCCAAAGTCTCACCTGCTCAAAAGTCTGAAAACACACATCCAAAATAAAAAAGACTCTCTAATACCTACCAGGTCACTAATCATGGCCTTTGGCTTTAGCCAGTGATTTTTCCCCCTGGCGTCACTATACCTATACAAACCCCCCCTCCAAAAAATATAGCCGCGACTACAGAACTACTCTTACCCGCGGGTATCTGTAGTCCTTTGTAGTCTTGGGTATAGCCACAAATATCGGCAAACCAACCAAAACGAAAATGCTTTCTTGCCCCACCCAAGCCATCACCAAGTGCCCCCCTCATCTGTGTCAGCTTCCCCACTCCCAAGGCGGCCTCCTCACCTTCCCTCTCCCTTTCACACCAGAACACATGCTGCTTCTGTGACGCAGTTTTCTCTCAGATGTCAGCTATTCGTGGCTATAGCCGAGGCTACAGAAAACCTTGTTTTGCAAACTCGGTGCCTGGATCCCCTCCAAAATTTCAATCAGTGCCCTCTAGCCATTCCCCCACCTCTACCCTGATGGCATTTCTATGTTTTCTGACCTGCCTATAGCTTTTTCCTGCATTTCATTTTCCCATAACCTCAGTTATAGCTGCAAATATCTCTCGCTTTGAGATAGCAGTTGTTTCATTTCTGAAAACCATGAACCTGCAATGCACCATGTGAGATATCTCTGTTATTTGGGGGAATGCGGCACCCCCTTTTCCGTCAAATATTTAACGAAAAACTGCACTGAATAACCCCAAACCATGCACGGTGAGCGAATCGACGCTTCGTGCCCAAGTTGGTTCGGACCTGGTCCGAATCCATCCAGCGGTTTGGGCTGTGTGCTTTGTCAAAAATTTACTTTTGTCTATGTGAATATGAATGGGAAGTAGGCTGCACTTTTTTATTTTTTTACAAATCTTTACGAAACTTTGCAGGCGGGGTAGGGGGCGCAAACTTTTAATCACTTGCGATTTTTCAGTCAAATCCGAGACTCGAATCAAAAGTAATTAACAATAGAATTTTGAGGGGTTCCTATGTGTCTCTAACTCACCTTAACTATACAGCGGCTATCTCCACACTATAATATATATTGTGATGAATCCTGCAGAGTCATCACTGATTCCCCGGTGATGGTCTCCTCCCATATGGCCAGAGAACGGCAGCCGCTACCTGATCCTGACCGTTGGGATAGGTGTTATGAGGGAGGATCATGTGGGAGGGGATTAAACACTGGGTGGAGGTGATGATTTTATTAGGAGGGGCATGGTACACCCCCCCACCTTTGATGGCATACTGTCAATCGGAGTAAAATACCATTACACATACTGCTGACTTAAGATCTCCTATGTCTGATGATTTTGATTTAAACAAAGATCCCAAACAATGTAACTTTCGAAGATCCAAAATTCCTATGGACTCAAACTCCATAAAGCCTCACGTACTGAGACGAGGAAGAGGAAGAAGGAGTGAATCTGGATTGAAGGAAACACCAAGCTAAACGTGTAGACTAGGTGTCATAATGGAAATCAGCTGCACAGTCAATTTAAACCTGGGGAACACCTGCAATTGAGAGGTGGAGGTGGAGAAGAGAGATGCAGAGTGGGTGAAGCGGGAAGTAGAACCAAAGGCAGAAGTAGATGCACGGAAACAGAACCTGCTGAGAGAGGCAAATGCTTCCAAGCAACCACTTGGGAGCATAACTTACCAGAGAGGCGAGAGACTGGGAGAAGTGCAGCGGATGCCTTGGAGGGACCGCTAAAAGGCCGGCAGCAGCAGAGAGGCTGTTGAAGATGTGGTCTTGGTAAGCAGCAACCGTATCACCAGCAAAGGAATGTGGAGCCAACGGGAGAACTGAATGAGGGTCTGCAAAGCAGGAGAAGCCTACCCAGAATAAAACCTTCACTGCATCAACGTGCCACCACTCGCAAATGCCATCAAACACTAGTGAGTCTGCCCATAGAGGTTGGGCACCCCGGGTTGTGCTGAAAGATAAATGAACAATTGAAAACTTATTTTGAACACTAAGTAAATTAGAAAGCCAGAATGTACACATATTCTCATATAAGAGAAGTCAATATGTTTCTGATCTCTTCTACCCCAACACTTAGCCAAACCACCGCTAGATCCATATCGCATCATGTGGTACATACACTAACACACCCCATGCCTCTCCACCTAAGAAATCTAAGGCTTGGCACTCACTCTACTCACATCTCAGCTACCACTAGAATGCACACAGGCAAGCAATCACAACACTCTCCCTCAGTTACCATCACCCCAGTGCCCATAACCCCCAGCACCTCCACTAACAACAACCACCTCACCAGTGGAACCAATCTAGGACATAACCCCACTAGCCACATCCAATGTGCACTCATCAACGCTCGATCCTTGCTAGCCCATGCCACAGAGATCCACAACCTTATCAGAGACCTGGACCTAGACATCTTAGCCATCACTGAGACTTGGCTCCACGAAGCCTCTGGACCAGCCATCTGCCAAACCATACCTCCAGGCTACATAATCTTCCACCAAGACAGAACCTCCAGCAAAGGTGGTGGCGTCGCCATTATACTCAAGGAAACCCTCAATTCCAGACAAACTAAATCTGCCATAGCTGACAACGTTGATGCTCTATCCATAAAAATATCTATATCACCAAATGACACTATCACGCTACACGTAGTATACCGCCCCCAGTCCCCCCGCTCGACTTCCAATCAAACATTACACACCTCCTAGGTGATAACCTTAAAACCAACACAAGGGCCATTCTTCTAGGTGACTTAAATCTTGGCTTCAACGACCCTAAAGACAAGAAAGGTAAAGCTCTCGCTAAAGCATTCCTCGATTTAGGATTTACTCAAATAATTAGCAACCCAACCGAACCCACACCAAATGTTGCATATTAGATTGTATAGCTGACCACAATTGTGCTGCTGATATCAGTTCCAACACTCTGCGCCCTTGGACTGACCACAATCTACTGCATTTCCTCATACCCTCCAAGATCCGAGGTAAACCTAGCCCACCTGTGCCTGCCACCATGGCTAGGTCAAAGGAATTACTCCCTAAGGACAGAATTCTCCCTCTCCTTGCATCCTCAGTTCTAGCTCATCCGACTTCAAATAACCCTACAGAACTAGTCGAGCTCTACAATGCCACCCTCAAAGAGCTAATAGACGCTGTAGCTCCCCTGGAAAAGAAAAACAGCCAAACTCATACTACATGCCAGCTCATGGTTCACCCAAGAACTCCTAGACTTACGGACGGCCAAACTGGCAGCACTGACCACATGGCAAACAAACCCCACTACGGCCACACGAGACTCCTACTTGGCAGTTGCGAAACAATACAGGAAAGCTATCTCTACAGCCAAAGCGTCTGCCTACAACACCAGAATTGAGAAAGCTAACTCCCAAAACAAAGAACTGTTTGATATTTATAATGAGCTGACATCCCCCCCCCACCTCCACACAACCTACAGAAAAAAACGAATCATGGTATAATAACATTCAACATGCCATGCTAGACAAAATCAAAACACTCCTGAATAAAAATCAAGTCACAATCCGACAACTTGCCCAAGGTCGCATCACCTGTATCCAAGGCCACCGCCACAATGCCAGCCTCTCGCTACCCACATGCCACAAACACACCCAAACCTTTCACCCTTAGGGAAGTAAGAACATCTGAAGTTCTGCTGATCATGAAACATATTAAACCTTCCATCTGCAAAGGTGACATATGCCCCGCAAGTCTAGTTAAAGACTGTGTGTCAGCGCTTGCCCCATTTGTCACTGCTTTTATCAATGCCTCATTCTCCTCAAGTACTTTTCAAGTACAAGTACAATTACCGCCCAATCACCACTGTTCCGTTCCTGCTGAAAATCCCGAATAAGGCTGCATATCTACAGATCCAGTCCTACTTGGAAGCACATAACATCCTTGGTAAAAGACAATCTGGCTTCCGTCCCCGTCACGGTACTGAGTCAGCCTTGCTCGACCTTAAGAATCAGCTACTTGAATCTATGGACAAAGGCAAGTCTTCACTCCTCCTACTCCTTGACCTCTCTGCCGCGTTTGATTTGGTGGACCACAAGATCATGTGCAAACACTTCTCTGATACCGCTGCTTTTTTCCCAAAGAAGAGACCATTTGGATTACATCCTTCTTGGACGGCCGAGCCATGAGGGTCTTCTCCGATCAGGCATCAGCCACTCCTTCCCCCATTGGGTGTGGAGTCCGACAAGGATCTTGCACCTCCCCCACTCTCTATACCCTATTCACCCTACCCTTGTTCAGCGACCTAGAGGACTTCGGCATAGCCTTCACTAACTATGCTGATGATACACAAATTCTTTTCCCACTAACAGGTGACCATGAGCATGACCTTAACACACTCCAGATGACTTACACTCGCATCCAGGCATGGATGGCAGCCAATGGCTTATGTCTAAATGCTTCTTGTAGGCCCCAAAGAGTCCCTAAAAAACTATAAACTCCAACTACAGCACCTTCAGCATTGAGAACACTGTCATCACAGTCCCTACTGCAGTAGAAACTCTGGGTGTATACCTCGACTCCACGTTATCTATGGAAAGACAAGTCAACGCCATCTCAACATCCACGGCCCTCACTACTAAAATCATCAACGCAATTAAATCTCATTTGTTGCCAAGTAATCGTCTCAACATTGCAAGAGCAACCATTGGCGCACAGTTAGACTATTGCAACATCCTTCTCCTAGGCACCTCCGCCAATAACATATAAAATTACAAACTGTGCAAAACAATGCCCTCCGAGCCGCTCTAAGCATCCCTAAGAGAGAGCACATCTCCCAGGCGAGGAAAGATGCCCACTGGCTCCCGATCAAAGAGTGTATTCTGTTCAAGGCCCTCACCATCACACACAGATGCGTCGCTCAGTCCGCACCATCCTACCTATCTGAACGAATACACCAGGTGCCTGCTCCAAGACCAAAACGCGATCAATACTCTCACCTACTCTCAGTCCCAGCCTTCAACAGAGCTAAAGCTGGCGGTACTAGTTTTGAAGTGCTAACCCCTAAAGCCTGGAACACCCTCCCACTCAGCCTGAGAAACGAAAACTCATTCACTGCATTTAGAAAGGCCTGCTCTATGATTTTCCCTTGTAACCATGGAACACCTCCACATTGTGGTTCATGTACCTTGTCAACACTGTTTTCCATTACTGTGTTTTCCCGAATGCTGTTGTGTAAGTGAATATTCTGTAACATCGCAACAATACCTCAGGGCCGCTGTGCGCTTTATAAATTAAAATAAATAAATATGAGGAAAATTGGAGTAAATATCACAAGCAAATGAACATTAATGAAGAAGTTGAAATGCAAAATATGTACAAGCCTCTGCATATCAGATGTCAATGTGGGGAAAATTGGAACAAGTATTGCCACATGCAAATGAATGCTAGTGAAGAAGTGAACAGACAGATCTTGAACAAGTCGCCATATATGAAATGTCAATATGGGGAAAGTGGGATACCTGGCAGGAGAGTACACCAGGGGATCTAAAGAATCTACTGGATGATTCCAGGCAGGGGAGTATACCAGGAGATCTTTCTAAGAACTTGTGATCTAGAAGAGACACTTTTTCCATCCTTGACAAGTTGTTGTGTAAAAGAGACACATTTGCTATACTTCAAGACAGTGTTGTACGAACGAGACATTTCTCGTGACTCTTAAGAGATCATTATTTGAAAAGGACACTTTTGCTATCCTACCTGAAACAATCCAGGGGAAGGGAACCACCTCCTGTATTCAAGAATTTCTTTGTTGACTTTTCCCATTTCATTTTTACACACCTTTTGCTAAATCAAAATAGAGACATTTACCTTGGACCTTTGCTTGCTCATTTCTAGTTTGAGGGTAATATATGTTTTGTACACAAGGATAGTTTGCATCATTTTGACGATGAGATCTTTAGTTTTAGTTTTCCTAGGAAGGGAACATTTCTTTAGGATAGGGACAGAAGGCCTTTATCCAGCACCTTTGCTTTAATAAAGTCTGATGTGTAAAACATTGCAACTTTTTGTCCGACTCTCATTTCTTGACCCTCAACATATATATTACACAGCTTGCGGTAGCGCCGTGTAGTTATGGTTAAGTTGCTAAACCTATAGGAAGAGCACTTTTTGGGCAGCTTATAACTTTGCCCCCCTGGACGAATCCGTAAAAGAAGTATATGGGCCACTCTTCATTCTGTTGTTAGGTTTGCTGAGGTTTTGTTAAAGGAAGGCAAAGTTATAGGGGGGTCCCTACAGCTCAAACCACTGGATGGATTTTCACTAAATTTGCGGCAGGAGCAGTGGCTTGGCCCCGAAACCGAGCTTTTGTAAATTTTGTAAAAATCCGTCCAGTAGTTTTTTAAAAAACAGGCAAACTGTAGGTGCCAAAAAATGTGCAATGGCTCTGCTGACCCTTTTCCCAGTTCCCTCCGCGGACAAAACTTTCATTGGTCCAGAGCACTGCGTCATGTCCACGGATATCCAACGCGCCCGCTAATTGGCTGGAAGGAAGTGTGATGTGCGTCACATAATACCAGTGGCGAGCAGGGCTGGAAAACATGTTTTGGGGGATCTGGTGTTGGGAAGAGGGCCTAGAAAGGGTGGGGGAATGAAAGATGGTTCATATGATGCATTTGTTTAGGTGGACAACGCAGTAGTTCGCGGGTAGTTCCTGAGGTGAGCAGCTAATGTGGTGACTGCAGGCAGGCTGCATTAGGGCAGGGGAGTGGAATGTAGATGATATGAAGATGTTTGTATAGGCTGTATTATGCTGTGTTGTTTGTGCCCAGCTACTAGACTTTTGGGTGCATGCCAAGAGTCTGACCACTGGTTTAAGTACTGTAATAGTATGTGTAGAGAAGTGGACAGGGCCTCTGGCTGTTGACTTATGTGTGTGGGTAGTGGCAAGGGTGCATGTTTGTATTATGCTGTGGTGATTGAGTCTACCCACTTGCTGCAAATACTATAATAGTATGTGTACAGAAGTGGACATGGTGTGTGGCAGCTGGTGTATTGGACTGTCATGAGATTCTTAGGTGTACGAGAGTCTGTGCAGTGGGTGCAAGTCGTGTACTAATATGTGAACTGCAGTGGATAGGGCCTCAGGCGGCTGCCTTATGTGTGTGGGTTGTGGTCAGTAGGCATATTTTTGGGTGCATGACCGAATTATGCTGCAGTGGTTGTGGCCAGGTCCTAGACTCTTGGGTGCATGGCCGCAGCATAATACAGCCATGCACTTAAGAATGTGACACTGGCATATGGATTGCACAAATATGTGTTTAGAAATGCAATTTGCTGATTACAAAGAAGCATGACACCAATAATCGTATACTCACTGTATGTATTGTTGAGGCACTGTACCACTTTTTTGAACTCGGTGTAGAATAGCGTTGAAGTGGCAATTGCAAATTTTAATATTTGTGGCATGTGGACAGAGAAATCTTTGTTTCATTGTCTGTGATAAAAGAAAACATAACATGTTAGGGTAGGTACTTCATAATGTCGTATGGCATTCAATTTCAAACATTTATGTACTTTGTGGACCCTCATAATTAGTACTTTACAAGTAATATGCTTTAAACAAGTGTACTGTGCAATGTGCTCAGTTCCTGTGTTTGTTTGCATAATCATTGGGTCTGTGGCGAAAAAAATCCATCCAGGATTTAAAAAAAACTTCTACATTCATTTGTTATTATGTGGCACACTCTGTTACATTGCCGTGTCCAGTACTTACAGGAATGTTTAAGGTGCCTATCTATGTGGTCTTGCTGTTATAAGCACTGTTGCAGTAGGAGGAAATTAAATGGTGTATGATTTTCCTTTTGCAAGTGGTGGTACTATGGTTGCAGTTAGATACCAGTAGGCGTATTCTAACTGTTTATCTGTTTCCTCTTTTTAGCAGTATCTGTTTATGCGTTTGATTGCTATTGGTGTTTTCTAAGTACTGTAGTATTGCAAACTAATATTGCAGGATTGTGGGGACAGTTAGATGCCTGTTGGTGTATTCTAACTGTTGGTAGTTTGAACGTTGTTGAGGGTATGTTAGTAGCACTGTGTTTGTAGTACTGCGGTTGCAGTAAGGTACCAGTTGGTGTATTCTAGTTGTTTATACTTAATAAGTGTTGAAGGGTTTCCTCAGAAGAACGTTCATTTTTGCTGGTGGATTTCAAATTGTGTAGTAATGGCAAGCAATATTGTAGTATTGTGGTTGCAGTTCGATACCAGTCGGCCTATTCTAATTCTTTACATTTTCTTAGTTTTGCAAGTGCCTTTGCAGTGTTATGCGTGTAGTTACATGCAGTTGCGTATTTATTGCAGGTGGTATGGGCATTGTTAGATCGCACGTGCCACATCCGGGGCTTTTGAGGATGGTAGGCATAGAAATGGGACTGTGGAGGCCAGGGGATTGGTGTCATGATCTCTGCTTCCAAAAGATCAGGACCTGCCCGACTCCCTTGGAAGCAGACCCATAACCCCGGTTCCGAGTGCCAGCCAGTCCCAATTGGGACCTTTTGGACCCTGTCCTGGCGCCAGTGGCACCAGGCTCATAAAAATGCCCAGTCCCAGCGCTGGAAGCGCCGGGCTCATAATGCTTGGGTGGACTTACTTGCAGCAGACCATGCTGCTTACTTACCTGCCAGTTGAACCCCTGATCCTCTTCTGTTTGGGACTACTTTTCCTGTTGGGTGGGGCAGGAGCCACTCCCTAGGTTCAGAACACTGGAACTCTTCTGGAAAGCAGGAACTCTTTTCTTACCTAGGCGTGGCTGTGGAAGGAAACACCTAAGCACTACAGGAGGCTATTTAAACCACACCCGATGGATGAATCTTGCTTTGTGTTATTCTGCATTCTCTGCAGCAGAACGCTCATCGTGTCTTCTGCTTCTGATCCTGGGCCTAAGGGAACAAATGCTTACCATCCTGGAATCCAGTCTTCAGCAGCACCTGTAAAGACAAAGAAAGAACAGGTTAGCACTACGGTCTTCAGTGGCAGCGCATCTCTTACCTGGTCCATCGGCTGTCACTCGCGCTGCATTCCGGCATCTGAAAGACAAAGGCTTACCTACTCTTCGCATGCTCCGGAGGTCTTCGCACTGCATTCCGGCATCTGAAAGACAAAAGCTTACCAGCTCTTCGCACGCTCCGGAGGCCTTCGGCGCTGCATCCCGCATCTGAAAGACAAAAGAAGGTGCGTTTAAAGACATTGGGCAACTTTATTACTCACGTGCCATTACTCCTTCCCACGCCGAATCCAGTGGGTATTCCAGTACCCTTCAGCTTCTCTAAAGCTCCGAACTTGTACCTGCAAGATAAAAGGGACAGTTAGTGCGCATCGTGAAGCAGGCTACAAGCGCTTACTTACGTGCTTCCAGGCGCTTCTATTCCTCACGCGGGTTCGATCCTCAACTCTCATCAGCCCGCCATCCGCCATCGCCGGAACCCTGCAAAACAAGAGATATCATTACAAAAGACTTTTAAGACATTTGAAGTGCCCAGAACTTACCTGCAGTTAACGACGGACAGCAGTCCTCTGAGGTCAAGAGGCCTGCACCCTTATCCAGTGAAGAAACTGGTTACGTCACCCTGCCCCGAGGCAGATGGAGAGCTCGGCGTTCACTTACCTAAGGTGAGGGCGTTAACCTTTGGGGTTCTACAGGAGAAGAGAAAGGGAAGAGGAGAGAGGCACCCAATAACCCCAGTTCATTAATCCCATATTTTCTATCTGCAGACATCTTACTCTTCGAGTCAGACATACAGTGCACAGAGGTCCAGCCCAAAGAGCCAACCGTGTGTTACACATCACCTTTGAAGATACGGCATTCACCCAGTCAAGACCGGCGCCTCTGCGGGAATCAGGTGAGCGTTACAGAACACAAAGCCTACCGCAAAACTCCCACCCAGGCGCTATGGAAACCTCGGATACCGACCAGCTAGCCCAGTTACTTGGGGAACTAAGAGCAGAAGTGCATGCAGCCCGTCAGGAAATGAATGCTCTAAGAAGGGAACTGATTATTTCCAAGGAGCGAACAGACGATCTCGCTAGACAATTGCTACAGTCACAAGCCGGACAAACTCCGTTACCCGCATCAGGGGCAAATCTTCCTTCAACATCCTCTACGAACCCAGTGCAGATCAACCTACCTGGGAATGTACCTCTGGCTCCGCCCGAACGATTTTCTGGTGACCCAAAGAGGTTTGCAGTATTTATTAATCAGTGCCGGTTGCACTTCTTATGCCGGCCAGCAGCCTTTCCAACTGATCAAGCTAAGGTAGCTTTCGTGCTTTCGTACCTTAGTGGCAATGCGGCAGACTGGTCGATCCCTCTAGTTAATCAAGATGATCCGGTTCTCCATGATTTTCAAGCTTTTCAGCTCAGTATGGAAAAACTGTTTGCAAGACATTCACAGGGGCAGGCCTTGGACAATGAGCTCCTTTCATTGCGACAGGGTAATCAAGACCTTTTGGCTTATATTGCGTCTTTCAACAGACTGATAGTGGAAACTCGATGGCCTGAGGACAAAAGGATTACGCTGTTTTATAGAGGTCTACGTGGAGAGCTCAAAGATGTGTTAGCCCAAGTAGTGAATCCCCCGCAAGACTGTTCGGACTATATTGACTTAGTCGTTCAAATTGACCGCAGACTGCAGAACAGGAAGGCCGATCGTTCCAAGTTTGATGCTCGAGTATTTTCCAAACCACCAACTCCTACCAAAGGAGTAGACTCCGGGGAACCCATGCAAATAGGGGGCCTGAAAGGACCACTAACACAAAAGGAGCGGGAAAGGAGAAAACAGCTGCAATTATGCCTCTATTGCGGAAACTCAGGGCACTTTCTTCGAGACTGTCCGGTGAAACCAGCCAAGAAGGCAGTAGGAGCTGCAGTTACCAGGGTCACAAACTCTGAGCAGGGAAACGACCTCGCCGGACAAGAATAGAGGTCCTCTTGCCGAGCGTTAAAACCAGTTCAGTGACCTCGCATTTCGTGATACCTATGGTCCTCATTAGCCCTGAACATCCGGATCGATTACATGCGATTGAAGCTTACGTCGACAGCGGTGCCATCGGCAATTATGTGGATCATGAAATGGTTTTGAGGATGAATCTGACTCTTTGTCCAAAGGCTGTAAAGGACGTCATTATTACAGTGGATGGTACGGAGATAGCCTCCGGACCAGTAACGCATACCACCCAAGAAGTGACGCTAGTAAGTCAAGATGGACACCATGAGAAGATCGTGTTCGATGTGATCAAGGCCCCTCAGTTCCAGATTATTCTAGGAATTCCTTGGTTAGAGAAGCACAATCCTCAGATCGATTGGCGAGCAAGAACGGTTCAGTTTCCAGAATGTGTCTCTACTTGTCACCCTCGACCTGGTGTTGCACTGGCAGCAATTTCCTCGGAGGCTCCCCAGTTACCTTCTGAATACCTAGAATTCCAAGATGTTTTCCGGAAGGATCAGGCTAACTCTCTACCTCCTCATAGGTCTTATGACTGCCAGATAGACCTGATACCTGGATCTACTCCTCCTTGTAGTAGAATTTATGCCCTCACCGAGCCTGAGAATCTTCACCTCCGACAATACCTGGATCAATACCTAGCGAATGGGTTTATTCGTCCTTCCAAGTCCCCTGCTTCCTCAGCTTTGTTCTTCGTTCCAAAAAAAGAAGGTGACCTTAGAACTTGTATAGATTATCGCGCCCTGAACCAGATCACCGTTAAGAATAGATATCCGTTACCTTTGATCCCTGAACTCCTGGACCAAGTCAGAAAGGCATGCATATATACAAAGCTGGATCTTAGAGGAGCCTACCACTTGGTACGAGTAAAAGAGGGCGATGAATGGAAGACGGCCTTCCGCACCAAGTATGGGCTATTTGAATATCAGGTCATGCCCTTTGGACTTTGCAATGCCCCGGCCGCCTTTCAATATTTTATGAACGATGTCCTCAGAGAGCTCATAGATGTGTGTGTTGTTGTTTACATTGACGACATCCTCGTTTATTCTTCATCAGAAACTGAACATCGGAAACACGTGAAAATGGTCCTCGAGAGATTGCGTCAACACAAACTTTTCGCTAAGTTGGAAAAATGTGTTTTCAACGTGACTGAAGTTGAATTCTTGGGATTCATATTATCACCTAGCGGAGTGCGTATGGATTCAAAGAAGGTCGATGCAATTCTCAAATGGCCATCGCCATCCTCCGTAAAAGGTGTTCAAAGCATGTTAGGCTTCGCTAACTTTTACCGCAGGTTTATCCCCGAATTCTCTCGAATAGTCCAGCCCATCACCGCCTTGTTAAAAAAAAAAAACATTTTGAATGGTCTACCGAGGCGGAACAAGCTTTCCAGAATTTGAAGACTAGATTTATCTCTGCACCGATCTTAAAACATCCTCGCACAGAACTCCCCTACATCGTTGAAACTGATGCTTCGAGCCTTGCCATGGGGGCAGTTCTATCACAAAAGGACCCAGTAACCAATCAGTTGCATCCCGTGGCATTTTGGTCCCGCAAATTCTCGCCTCCTGAAATCAATTACACTATTACTGATAAGGAACTTCTAGCTATCAAGTCCGCCTTTAAGGCTTGGCGGCATTATCTTCTGGGGGCCCGACACACCGTTACTGTGATTACAGATCACCGAAACCTGCAATATTTGAAAACCGCAAAAGCTCAATCCTCTAGGCAACTCCGTTGGGCACTATTCTTTGCCGAGTTTGACTTCATAATTACCTATCGACCTGGTACAAAAAACGGTAAAGCTGATGCCCTTTCTCGGATGGGAGTGGAAGAACATTTGATCAATCCTAAACCTGTACCTATCATTCCCGAACAAAGAATTCTAGGTGTAATTGCCACACAATCCATAGAGGAAGTTAAGGATAAAGCCAGGCTACTGGTAACTCCAGCAAACATACAGAATTGGCATCTGCAGGGAAAGGACTTTACGGTGAAGGACAACCTATTATATTTCCAAGAACGGTTATACCTGCCCAGCACAGATTTACAGAAAAAGGTAATCTCTTGTTATCACGATTCTTTAATGGAAGGACATCCCGGTATGACCAAGACCTCGGAAAAGATCAAGCGCTACTTCTGGTGGCCGTCTTGGAAAAAAGATATCAGAGACTTTATAATGTCCTGTGGAGTATGCGCCCAAAACAAGAGTCAAAAGGAAAAACCAGCCGGCCTCTTACGCCCTATTGATATCCCGCCTCGCCCTTGGCATACGCTTTCTATGGACTTCATCACCGATCTACCTCCATGCTCCGGATACAATACGATCCTAGTAATCGTGGACCTATTCTCCAAGATGGCGCATTTTATTCCACTCAAAGGCTTACCAACAGCAGCAACTCTGGCCCGAGAATTTCTCGAAAACATCGTCCGACTGCACGGTTTTCCTTCAGTTCTAATTTCGGATCGAGGTAGTCAATTTATTTCTCATTTTTGGCGAAGTTGCTGTCGGTCGGCTCAAATTGATGTGAGACTTTCGACCAGCCACCACCCTCAAACCGACGGACAAACCGAGAGGACCAATCAAACTCTGGAACAGTATTTGCGCTGCATGCTACAACAAACTGAAAAAACTTGGAAAGATATCCTTTGGATAGCCGAATATGCCTACAATAACTCTGTCCACTCGGGAACTGGGAAGACCCCGTTTTTTCTTTTATACGGTAGTAACCCTCGAACCTCGGAGTTGGATCCACTCCAAGATCTTGGAACACCAGCAGTAGACCACCTGCATTCTACAATCACCCAAGCCTTTAAGGAAGCCGTTTCTCACCTTCAAAGGGCTAAAGAACAATACAAGAAAGGAGCAGACCAACATCGGAAGGAAGCCCCCCAATATCAAGTAGGAGATCAAGTCTGGTTATCCACCAAATATCTACCTCTAAAAGGACCACGCACATTCAACCCAAGATACCTTGGTCCCTATTCCATCACTACCATAGTAAATCCAGTAGCGGTCAAGTTGGACTTGCCCCCTCACATGAAGATGCATCCGGTCTTTCACGTCTCTCTATTAAAACCCGTGCAACCTCAAACCCGACTAACTACATCTCCAAAACCTATTCTAGTTGATGGAGAACTCGAGTTTGAAGTCAAAAGCATCCTGGATTCCAAGATCTCCAAATCTAAACTATTTTACCTGATTGACTGGAAAGGCTACGGTCCCCAAGAAAGATCCTGGGAACCTGCAGAATATGTCCACGCGCCTCGTCTAATCAAAAGATTTCATCGAACATTTCCTAACAAGCCAAAACCCCCGGAGAAGCCCGGTTTGGGAGGGGCCTTGAGGGGGGGTGCTGTCATGATCTCTGCTTCCAAAAGATCAGGACCTGCCCGACTCCCTTGGAAGCAGACCCATAACCCCGGTTCCGAGTGCCAGCCAGTCCCAATTGGGACCTTTTGGACCCTGTCCTGGCGCCAGTGGCACCAGGCTCATAAAAATGCCCAGTCCCAGCGCTGGAAGCGCCGGGCTCATAATGCTTGGGTGGACTTACCTGCAGCAGACCATGCTGCTTACTTACCTGCCAGTTGAACCCCTGATCCTCTTCTGTTTGGGACTACTTTTCCTGTTGGGTGGGGCAGGAGCCACTCCCTAGGTTCAGAACACTGGAACTCTTCTGGAAAGCAGGAACTCTTTTCTTACCAAGGCGTGGCTGTGGAAGGAGACACCTAAGCACTACAGGAGGCTATTTAAACCACACCCGATGGATGAATCTTGCTTTGTGTTATTCTGCATTCTCTGCAGCAGAACGCTCATCGTGTCTTCTGCTTCTGATCCTGGGCCTAAGGGAACAAAGGCTTTTTATCCTGGAATCCAGTCTTCAGCAGCACCTGTAAAGACAAAGAAAGAACAGGTTAGCACTACGGTCTTCAGTTGCAGCGCATCTCTTACCTGGTCCAACGGCTGTCACTCGCGCTGCATTCCGGCATCTGAAAGACAAAGGCTTACCTACTCTTCGCATGCTCCGGAGGTCTTCGCACTGCATTCCGGCATCTGAAAGACAAAAGCTTACCAGCTCTTTGCACGCTCCGGAGGCCTTCGGCGCTGCATCCCGCATCTTAAAGACAAAAGAAGGTGCGTTTAAAGACATTGGGCAACTTTATTACTCACGTGCCATTACTCCTTCCCACGCCGAATCCAGTGGGTATTCCAGTACCCTTTAGCTTCTCTAAAGCTCCGAACTTGTACCTGCAAGATAAAAGGGACAGTAAGTGCGCATCGTGAAGCAGGCTACAAGCGCTTACTTACGTGCTTCCAGGCGCTTCTATTCCTCACGTGGGTTCGATCCTCAACTCTCATCAGCCCACCATCCGCCATCGCCGGAACCCTGCAAAACAAGAGATATCATTACAAAAGACTTTTAAGACATTTGAAGTGCCCAGAACTTACCGTTCGTGCAGTTAACGACGGACAGCAGTCCTCTGAAGTCAAGAGGCCTGCACCCTTATCCAGTGAAGAAACTGGTTACGGCACCCTGCCCCGAGGCAGATGGAGAGCTCGGCGGTCACTTACCTAAGGTGAGGGCGTTAACCTTTGGGGTTCTACAGGAGAAGAGAAAGGGAAGAGGAGAGAGGCACCCAATAACCCCAGTTCATTAATCCCATATTTTCTATCTGCAGACATCTTACTCTTCGAGTCAGACATACAGTGCACAGAGGTCCAGCCCAAAGAGCCAACCGTGTGTTACACATCACCTTGAAGATACGGCATTCACCCAGTCAAGACCGGCGCCTCTGCGGGAATCAGGTGAGCGTTACAATTGGTTAATAAGGTTTCCTAGTTGTGGTGTGCAAGGAGAGGAGTGCAGATTGCTATGGCTATGGCTGTGTCTTTCAGGAGGCAGAGTGTGTTGATTTTGGGGGACTTGTGGATACATTGCTTAATGAACTATGTATCTCATGATATTTCTCCCAATGACCTCTGATAGTTTTCCGCCAACATTATGACAATCCCTTGTAGAAGCTTTTTATGAAAAGTCAATGCACATGTGATGTCATCTGTGATGTCATCAATGGCATTTGTGATGTCATCTTTGATGTCATGGGCGTTATTCTTAGCAGTGCACGGTGGTGGAGGGAGTTATGGTTGCTTAGCTTACCATAACTGGCGAATTTCTGGGGTTTTTCAGTTTTACTTGTAACCATAATATGGATAGGTTGTTATTAGTGCAAATTAACTATAACGTCCCTTTAACAACGTTATTGCACAGAATTTGATAGGTTATTATTAGGGCAACTGAACCATAAAGTCCCTTTAACATAGCGTTTTCACTGAATATATATATATATATATATATATATATATATATATATATATATATATATATATATATATATATATATATATATTGTGTCATTCCCCCGGCCTTTCCAGGAGAGAGCACAAGTACAGAGATGGCAATGGGGTGTTAAGGAGTGCCCACAGTGCTCACTAGCACCTCCACTGTTATTCTGCAATTAACCTTCAACACAATACAGTAATGCACAGTCGCATGCAAAATAGCCTCAATAGATATTCATGAAATGTCCTATAATATATACATTTTTAGAATTATAATTCGGCAATACAAAATGTGATTATCATGATTGGAGAGAAAATTTCATTATACTCAATTTCCACAACTCGTGTATTAAATTTGAAAACAAACTATAGATCTCCCAGAATCAGTATATGACCAAAACTCATCCATACCAATTATGATCATTCATGGGATTGTTTACTGTAGAACTCAATATATTTTTTTGTCCTGCGCTGTGCACTAGCTTAAAAGATGGAGGGGTGTATTATAACGATGTACAACATAGTCTGCAAGATCTTTCTTGAATAGAAATATTATGCCAGACGTCAGTTACCATTAATGAAGGTAAAAAATTAAATTGTAGCTGAAAAATGCATTTTTTTGCAATTGTTTATTAATGGTAATGGCAAAATAGGTAGCCTCAACAATTAAATATCCACACACCTTCAATGCTCGCCAGTAAGGTTTGAAGTCTGGCGTCAGCAATCCTGTTAAAACGGCCCTGTCCCAGGTCTCCGCAGGTGGCAGTCCTCTGCACGGTGACCGAATGTTGAGCTCCGACAGATCCAATTAACTCCTGGCGTACCACAGCAGAGTTTAGTGGCAGTCCTGCAAACAACTTTAATCAATCATCCAGCATATATCTCCAAACCAGGCTTCCAGTGTTAAAACCAGCCATGGTTTCAGTTGGCAAAAGAATCCAGCTCGTGTTCCAGAGTGCCAAATCCAAATGAGGGCAGGCGATCTACCATCGCAGGCAGAACTGCCCCTTTCAAGGGTAAAGACAGACACCCGGCATCCCTCCCCAGATATTAGCTATGATTACAGATGTCTTCGGCTGAGGATGTGCTGATGGAAGCAGGAGGCTTGCACATCCATAGCACAAAACATGACACAGACTGATTTAAAAAAGGGCTTTTTTTGCAATACCTTCCTCTGAAGTTTTATCAGCGGCCCTGTGTGTTCTTTGCTGACACTGCAGAATGCACAGTATATCAACATACATCATAAAACATTGGTTTCCTTCTCTGGCCTAATACCATGAGTCATTATATCAAAAGCTGAAAATAGCTGAGGCCTCCAGGTGTCTAAAGATAATCAGACCACGTGTGTGTGTTCCCCTGCGCCTTTCTTTACTCAGCTGGCCCTGAGCATCGTAGAACAACTGTCTTGTCACCCCAAGCTAACTCAGCACGACATCTAGCTGCCCCATGCTTCCCTTTTCAAAAATACAATCCCTTCCTCTGAAGTTTTATCACCATCAAGGTGTGTTTTCTGCTGACGTTCCAGAATGTACAAATGACAACATACGTTATGAAACAGCAGCTTCCTTTCCTTCCTAATTCCGCAAGTCACTGTGTTGCGTCAAAGGCTGCAAGTAGCAGGGCAATCCGGGCAGCTAAAGATAGATCAGAACACACGTGTGTTTTCCTGCATCTTTGTTAACTCAGCTGTCCCTGAGCATCGCAGAGCAAGGCCTGGCGTCATCCCAAAGTGCATCATCCCGGCCTCCCGGAGCCCCATGCTCCTGAAATCTTTGCAGCAAAGGAAAACACTTCTTTTTGGTATACTGCACAAAAACCCAGACTCATTTAAAGTGGAAAAGGTTGCTTTAATGTGACAGGCCAAAGCTTACAATTAAACGCTTACCTGGCTCCATGGCCTTACAGACTAACAATCTATTTTAAACAACCAATTAAATAATTAAACATTTTCATTTCCCCCAACAATTAAATAATTAAATAAAACCACTTCCTCCCTAACTATGCCTTGGACCCTACCGTCTCCTTACCTCTTCTTCAGGCGTCCCGCTTTCTCCACAGGGCAATGCCCCTCCAGGCTCAATACCTGTTCCCCCTGGGCGGCCCGCTTGTGCAAACAGCACCACCCCATCCTTTCCCGTGCCATTCCCCCATTGTGCTTCCCTCCCCCCACATCTAAAGGGGCCATGCCCCCGGCACCAGAAAAACCCTCCACCGAGCTGTTCTTTCTGCCCTCCCCCCCACCCTTTCTCTTTACCTCCAACTCCTTAACCAATCTCCTGGCCAAGAGCTCAAGTCCGCCAGCAAATGATTATTCCCCTAAACTGACAAGTGTACACCATCCTCTTTAAATATCATGAATCCTTCATAAACTATTTCCTTATAATCCAAAACCTGTACCGCCACCGAGGCACAACATTTTTCCCCTCTCTCTGTTTATCCCCTTCTTTGCCTGCTTTATCGCTCCCTCACTTCTCGCTCCCCTCCAAAATCTCTGCGGCAACAACTTAGTCCATACTACAAAGGCTTGAGGCCACAATTCTGGTACCCATCACAAATCCATTTTCACTTCCCTAAGAAGAGCCACACCCGTATCCCTTACCAGGTCATTTTTCCCAGCATGAATAATCACCACATCTGGAGGCCCATATCGATCCCTCATCCCAGCCCACATAGGAAACAACTGATCCCAGCGCAGTCTCCCCTAAACCGAACCATCTTACCAAACATCTTTATAGCTGAAACCCAGTTGCCCGGCAACAACCCTTTTCTCAGCTTCCTTCCCCGCCCACTTAACCATAGAATGGCCCACAACCCAGATTTGTGACATCTGGCCCGTCCTCCTAGCAGCATCTGAAAAATAAATTACAAAATCCCTTACAAATCAACAACATCCTACTAAATGCAACACTCCTGACCTTTTTTTTTTATTTTTTAAAAGCATCTCGTTTGCCCAAGTCCCTGACATACCCTTTGTATCTCCCTTGCTTCCAGCGTCCCAAACCTTTCACCTACTCCTCTGAATAGCCCAGCCTGCTGCCTTCAGATGCTGCACCCATCCTAAATGAATGAGTTCCAACCTCCTAACATTTCCCACACCACTAGTAACACCTTCCTCAGGAACCTATCCTTCCTGGCCAACCCCTTATCCCTCTATGGAAACACCCCCGGTCCTCTCCTACCTGTCCCCCTATATTTCGCACCTTTCACACCTAACCTTTAAACAATACACCTAAACCCACTTAGACCCCCTTTCTCCTCGAACATATTACCTACCTGCTCACCCTTAGCCCCCACCTTCCCTCACCTACTAATATGGCTCTGCGTTGCCCACCCTGCACCAGGGGCCCACGTGCACCCCCGTCCCTGCAGGCCCTTTTCTTTATTACTCCTCTCCGCCACTGCACCAGGGGCCAAACCTGCGCCCCGTCCATGCAGTCCATTCCATATAACTTAATCTTCCAGCTCCTTGTGTCCATTACCCCCTGTTTCCCACCTGCACCAGGGGCCGTAGTGCACCCCCATCCATGCAGGCCCCTATCCTGCCTTACTCCCCTCCTCCGCTGCACCAGGGGCCAAACCTGCGCCCCCGTCCGTGCAGTGCATTCCACATAACTTACTCTTCCAGCACCTTGCTTCGTTGCTCCATTTCTTTTTTTTTTCTTTTTCTTTTCTTTTTTTTTTTTTAGCTGCACCAGGGGCCCTAGTGCACCCCCGTCCATGCAGACCCATTTCATCACTTCCCCCTGCTGCACCAGAGGTGCTCCCACACCCCCGTCCATGCAGCCTAAAGCTTACTCACCTTGTTGTGCGGCAAGCGTGAGGGCTTCGCCACCTTTGTCCATGCCCACCAAACGATTGCCACCACCCCTTAACAATTTCCACAGTTACATCCCCCCTGCGGCCCTCCCTTGCCTTACCTAAGCGTCTTCCTCCTCACCCCTCTCCTACCCCCTTTGGATCGCCCCCAAAACCTCTCATCAAACCTTGTGCCCCCCCTCCTTTACTAATAAACTGAGCCGACCTACCAGAACACTCCAATTTACCAGGCATGCGGTCCAACCCCCCCACGTCCTTGCCCCGCTCCTTGCCCTGACCCACTGTCCCCTGCCCGAATACTATCTGTAACCGGATGCCGACTCGCGCACCTGCTGCACTCGTGTTTAAATATGCACATCCACCACGTGCAGCCTTCTTTATTGAACGCCCAACATGCAGCTGAGGGCTGACCCCTGCCTCCTACCCCGGGGCGACCAAGAAAGGGCTGGTAAGGCACGGGTAAACCGCTTGCCGTGTGGACCGTTGGAGCTGGCCTCGTCGGCGCCATCCATTGCAACCAGAGATCCATATCTATCTCCCCCCAAACCGCCTTACTGTCCTCCGCCAACCTTGCTCTAAACTCCTGATCATACTGCACCCAAGCAAAGCCCCAATAACTCGTAAATGCCTTCCTAATTACATCCATATATTTTAGCAGAGCCACGCATCGCTCTGGGAATTTCTCACAATATACGCTGGCGTAAATGATAAATGCCGACGTCCACTTCTCAATAGTCACTGGGACCCTTGGGCGCGTAGCCAATTCCCTCTCTTCTTCCATAGACCCCTCTTTAGCGCTCACTTCCCTATGGAGCAGCTTAAAAATATCTACAAATTCACCCGCTTGAATCTGCTCCCTGATCGCTGCCATCAAGTGCGCCCCGAAAGGTTTTGTGATACCCATGTACCCAGATTTTTCTCCCTGCCTTTCACTTCAACCTCCTTTCCTTTTGCAACTTGCACCTCGAGCACCAATGGCTCTACCGCCTTGTCCGTTTGAACCTCCACTGAACAAGTGCCCTTTTCATCCCCCAAGGCTCCAATGGCCTGTACACCAACCTCTTTCCTTAACCCTTGCAGACCAGACCCTTCATTTCCCGTCCCCATGCTCGTGTCCTCCCTCTGCCATGCAGATGACCATTCCCTTTCCCGCTCACCTCTTTCCATGCAGCCCGTCTGTGGTCTGGCGTCCACACCGATGCTCCTCATCTCTTTTCTTAAAGGGCTCCTACTGCGGGGACAAAACGTGTCTGCAGACTCACCCAGCCAATTGCTCCCCCGACCTCTTGCCCTTCAACCACCATGCAGCTGCTTTCCCACTCCCCCCTCAAACTTCTTCTCTCCTCCTCCCTTTCCCTTACAGCCCTATAACCTTCTTCCTCCCCCTGCCCCACATAATCCTCCAATCCAACTTCATCACCCCTTAAATACCATTGTGGATGTGACCTCATGCTCGAGTTGAGTCGATCTTCTTCCTGCGAGCCCGGGGCGTCCGCCCCGCCACTCCTTTGACGTCTTCTCGGCGGGGCCGCAGAAACCCCTGCCTGGTCCTCTACTCTCGGGCGAGGCGTGCAGTCCTCCACCCTGTAATCCTCATCGCTAGGGGCCATGCTGCACCCTCTAGGCTCTCCTTGCGCTGACCGAGGAGGGGCCATTCTTAAACCCTCTCCCTCCACTTGCACAGTGGGGGCTGCGCAGCTCCCTCCGCCCTCACTCCTCCTAACCTGGGGGGCCGTTCCACACCCCTCTATAACCTCCTCAATTGATGGGGACCTCTCTCTCCTTCTCCCACCTGCACTCTTCCGCAGGTCTTTACCCCTTTTCCCCTCTGCCCTGTTGCCCCCTTCTGTGCCCCCTCACCGCCCCCACCGTGGTTCCCTTGACCCACCCCTTTTTGAGCACTCCTAACCTCCCCACGGCTATCATTAACTCCATCCCTCTCCGGCTCCCCACCCGAAATCATTTCTCCCCTGGACGCTCTCCTAACTACCTCCCTCCTCATCTTCCTGCCCCTGGATTCCCAAACCTCCCCTCTCCACGCCGCGGGGGTGCAAGCCACCACTGCTGCGAGAGCCCCATCTGCTGCCGCTCTACGGTGCGGCCTACCACCCTCTACCTCCCCTACCCCCATTAATTTCCCCACTGCCCCTTCCAATTGGGCCTTAGATGCCCTGCTAATGATTTCCAGGGCCTCCCTCAGCGCCCCAGCATCCACCAGACCCTTCTTACTGACTCCCTGGCCCACCACCGTGCACGAATAGTCTGATAGAGCACTATCATATGCCCCCTTGCCGCTCAAATAGCTACACTACGCCCCCGATCCAAAACCTACCCGTGGATAAATGCCCCTAGCAATGGAAACCCAAAATTAAGAATGGGAATATCAAATTGTTCTCCCAGGCAAGCGTTAAATAACTCTATAACACCCAAAATTGAATGTCATAAAATCTTGTCCTAAAAAAAAAAATCCTTTTTAAAAAAATGTTTTTTTATTTAATATACCCCCTAAAATTACCCTTTCTTTGTTGGACCCCTTCCTTAACTAAATAATGGCCCCACCACCACAACAGAACCCACAAACTGTGCTCACAGGCTCAAGATAGGTAGACATAGACACTGCCCCCTAGCTGTCTGTAGTGAGGACCGCACTGTACTGCTCTAAGTCATACGCTGGCCCTTTAAGAGAAAATTTGCTATGCACGAGAAAGCCCGCGACCCAGACGCGGAGCTGCAGGCTGACAAGAAAGTAAACAGAATGCCCACAAAACGAACGCTTCAAGGCGAAACGCTCGCCGGCACTGCTTTCCCACAGAGCAACGCCGCTCAACCCACACGGGACGTGGACCGGTTGCTTCCTGCTTCACCCGGACCACCCACGCTGCCGATGATAGAGAAACCCGGAACCCACGACACATGACCCCGCGACACCGCAACGCCGCCGAACAAGAGGCACCTCCCCCACCAGACACAAACAGGAAACGAAACGAGGAAATGTAAACCTGATATCCCACCCTCACAGCTGCTAAAATGTTGCCGGCGGCGGCTCTGGTAAGAGGGGGTACCTTATCTACGGTACCCCCGGCTATTTAACTAATTAATCTAAAAATATAATATATATTATATATATATATATATATATTTTTTATATTATCTAACTATACTTGACCACACCAACCAACTAACCAAGAACCCTACCTCACCTCCACTACCTCCATTGCTAGGCCCAACTATTCAGGGAAGGCTCGGGAGCAGGCGACCCGGACTGATCAATCTCAAAGTCCAACTGTCGCCTGCCTCCTGAACCTTCCATGAAAGCTTAAATACCCCCTGGAGGCGCTCTACCCCCCACGGCCACTCGCTGGGGGGCAGCGCCAAAATACACCCCAGGGGGAAACGCTTTGCGTTCCCCTCTGGGCCCCCCTTCTCGGCCTCCCCAGCAGAGATCTGTCTCTGGGAGCATGGATTCCACCTTGTCACTGGGATCCGAGAGGGGCTCAGAGAAATCAACAGCATCCACTTATCAACAGAGATTTTACACATTTTAGGACTGCCTGTTTTCAGGGGCTTGTATTTGTCTGCTGAAAGGCCGGTAGGACTCGAGCGAAGATGACCCCTGGGAAAACAACATGGGGGTGCGTCTGAAAGATCGCGAGGGCTGTTGTAGAGTCAGCGACCTGTAAGAAAAGAGGACGGTGTCTCAGAAAAACGAATAGTCTGGGGTAGTGCCCACTACATGGACAATTTACAGCAGTCACTTTCACACTTCCGATTATTATGTGCATCTGAACCCCTAGGCCCACAGCATTGTGCCCTGCCCGTTCCCCAGCCCTTTTCCCACCCTACCGGTGCATCATTTCTTTCCGTAACGGCACACTTCTAAGCTCACAGCATATTGTGTTACCTCGAGCCTCCTCTAGGCAGGCGTTGTCCCTGTTGCAGTGTCCTGTTTTCATGACTGTCCTCTGTCCCATGTCTATGTCTATGTCGTCTCCCAGTTCTAAAACGTGGGGACATGTCATGCGGGAAGTAGGGGCGTAGTTTATACACAGTGAGGAACACGAAAATAAAGAGAAGTCATGTACTCCTCAGTTCTGTGTCCATGTCCTTATTACGGCTCCTGCTTCATTTTTAATATTGATAAAGAGGTACGACCCCGTTGACACATAACATAGGCGATGAGTGTACCCTGCATGCCCGTGTGCTTCTGAGGGTGTTGGACAACAGCAGCATTGTTCTTACAGTGGATGATGGCGGGCCTACTTAAAAAGGTCTTGCGCTGCACTGTCAGTCACACGCCCACTCCTGCAACTCAATGGGGGTTCTTGCCTACCATGCTGCGTGATGAGGGGAGAAAGAGAGCTCTGTGGTGAGCGCCCCGCCCCCGCTGGGGACGGACGTCGTTTGGAAGCACGTCATTGACAAAACCAGTATTTCTTGGGAAGCACGTTGTAAATGAAAGCAGCTTGATTCATCCGCACTGGATGGATGGACTTATTCATCCTTATACAGTGCCTGTCTACTCTCATTCTGCAGGTGGAGGCTTGAGGAGCAGTGCAGCTGTACTCACATCAAGACAGCTCAATCCACCGGCCCAGTGGCACTCAGTGGCCCATAAAACACCTGATCAAGACATTATCAACAAGGCCTGACATCAAAACAGCACTGTGAGTAAAGTCTATAATAAAGTGATCATGTCAGCAACGGAAGCCCCCAGCGTCAACAACCCCCGTCGACATTCTTCCCATGGTTAGCCCAGTAGAGTGGACGGAGGTCATGAGTGTTTGCAGCTACAGGCTGTCCCACCATTTGACATTTCAGACACCAGCAGTCTTGCAACACGCTAGAACCGATGGCTAAAGGAGCTATACATCTATATTGACGCTATTGGGGTAAGAGAAGGACAACGTCTGAGATGATCACTCATGCATTCGCTAGGACCTACAGTGTGAGACATCTTATTTGAGATGCCAGAGAACGCCACACATTCACAGGAATTATTGACTCATTAAACACCTATTTCGCTCCAAACAGGAATGTTGATTATGAGAGACATATATTTCACACCACCACTCAAGTAAAGGGTGAGACATTGGACACATTTGTGATGAGATTGCGAAAGAGGGTCAAGTATTGTGATTTTGACAATTATTTGACGGATGAAGCTCTGAAATCAAACGTAATTGCATGTTGTGAGTCTGCGGAGTTCTGAAAAAAATTACTGCGGAAACCCAGGTCTTTAAAGGAAATTCTAATGCTGACATGGCACTTTCCATGCAAGCAGAGTCCCGGGCAACAAAAATATCACTGACAACAGCTGCTGCGCCCGTATCTCAGGTCCGTGCGACTGACAAACCTATCAACAAGGAACAACGCAAATGTTATTGTTGTGGCTACAACTTTCCTCATGTCGGCCTGTATCCAGCGATTAGTCATTTGTGTGATGCCTGCAGAGGTGTAAATAATTTATTTTCAGTCCATGTGCAAGAACATTAAATATATCCAGAGATCTGCAGACTACAGAAGCTCTGGCAGGGGCACAGATAGGCCGCGTTTGACCAAATTGTGCTTTCCCACTTCCAGATGGAAGGGCTCCCCAGACAGACGCCAGGAGTCTCCGCGGAGGGCCAGGAGAAACACAGAAAAGAGAAATGAATACTGTAGAGCATCCACACCAGAAGAACCGAGAAGACATCAACGCGACAAAAGATACGGTACATAGCAGCCGGACCCAGTCATCAAGATTACTCTGACTCATCCTCGAGTTGTGATCGCAAGAGAGGATATGTCCATGCCACAGGAAATAAGACGACATTAGAATATAGTCCAATGCTATTGCTCCAACTAAATGGAAGCGCACAAGAATTCCTAATTGATACAGGTGCCACGGTTAACGTGATAAATGAAGACACGTACCTAGGGCTCAAACATACTATGAAGCTTCAATCTCCTGAAATTGACATATATCCCTATGGATCCAACATACCGCTCAAATGTAAAGGGATGTTTGAAGCAGCCTGCTCCTACATGTACAAATCTGCGAAGTTGGTCATCTACGTCGTGAAAGGTGAGGTGCCAGGTGGAAGTATCCTCAGCTTAAATCAGCCATGCAAATGGGGTTTGTAAACATAATGTACCACATTATTTCGGCGTACACCACAGATAGCAAAGACATGATCGTAAAGATGTTTCCCTCGCTGTTTACTGGACTGGGAAAACTAAAAGAGAAACAAATTAAATTGCACATCAACCCTGATGTTAAACCAGTAGCACAGCATTATTGGGGAATCCCATTGAACATTCAAAAACAGGTAGAAGATGAAATACAATCACTGTTGAACCAAGATATTATTGAACATGCAACAGGGCCCACTCCATGGGTTTCTCCAATTGTCCCTGTGCCCAAAAATGAAAATGGGGAAAAAATGTGAATTTGAGTGGACATGCGAGCACCCAAACTGGCTACTGAAAGAGAGAGGAATCTATCTCCAAGAATGACAGATATGTTGCATCTACTGCATGAGCCGAAGGTGTTCCCAAAAATGGACCGAAACAAAGGGTACCACTAGTTAGAACTGTACCCTGAATCTCGTTATATCACTACCTTTACGACACATTTGGGATTATTCAAGTATAAGAGACTTGGCTTTGGGGTCTCATCAGCAGCTAAAATCTTTCAGAAGAAGATTCATCAAATCATCAGGCACATTCCCTAGTGCCTTAACTACAGTGATGACATTTTAATCTTTGGGTCCACATAGGAGGCACATGACGACACTCTGCAAAGAGTGTGCATGGCACTGGAGAATGCTAACTTGACATTGAATGCAGCCAAGTGTGAATTCAGTAAATCAACACAAAAATTCTTTAGACATATATCAAGCAAAGGTCTACAGCCTGATCCTTCCAAGGTGTAAGCTTTAATTGCCTCACAAAATCCCATGTCAACATCAGCAATGCAGTAATTTCTGGACATGGCCATCTACTGCACAAGATACATTCAGGACTTTGCTTCGGTCAGTACACCGTTACGACTTCTCACTGGCAAAGGACAAGAATTTGCATGATCGTCAGAGTGTGAGGAAGCCTTCAGGGAGATAAAATCACGCATCTCATCAGCCTCTTGCATGGCCTACTACGACCCTGGTCTGGAAACAGAGGTGACCGTGGATGCAAATCCAGTAGGTTTGGGAGCCATACTACCTCAATTTAAGTCGGGCTCTTTCTCGCCCCAATGCATTATTGCATATGGCAGTTGAAGTTTGTCATCCACTAAATGTGCCTACTCACAGCCCGAGAAAGAGAGTTTGGTTGTAGTGTGGGCATGTGAACATTATCACCTGTTCTTATATGGAAGGAAATGTACCATTATTACAGACTATCAGGCCCTCACAACAAAATATATGGCAAATCCATTGCCAAAATGCCTGTGCGGATTGCACGCTGGGGGCGTAGGTTACATGAGTATTGTTTTGACATTATACACCAGCTAGGAAAAGACAACAACCCAGTGGATTTCCTTTTCCAGGTATCATCTGCCAACGAAATAAGAAGCCCAGTCTTCCAATGCGGATCAGTTAATCAATTATATTGTAGACAAAGCACTTCCGAAGTCTCTGACCGTTCCAGAGATCGTCAAGGCACTACTCCAGGACAAAGTACTGAAACGAGTCGAAGATAAGGTGATGTCAGGAAAGTGGTGTGAATTGCGCAGCAGTGATGAAACATTTTTGGAGAGTGAACAGAAATTACTGTAGACATTTCATCTCCTGAAGGATGTGCTGTCCGTCTCTCCACAGGGGTTGCTGTTAAAAGAGAACCGAATTGTCATTCCCGCATGATCAAGAAATTGGACTGGCACACATAGGGCACAGAGGGATCGTTTCCACTAAGCGACAGCTCAGAACAAAGGTCTGGTTTCCAAAAATGGAGGATGAAATACAGAACTCTCTTGAAACATGCCTTATTTTAAAGTCATTGGCTCCTCACACTTTCCCAGAACCTTGGGAAATGACACTGTTACCCCTGAAAGTGTGGGATGAAGTGGCTATTGACATGGTTGGGCGACTGACAAATGGTGAATACGTCTTAACAGGGACGTCATTTAACAAAATTGCCAGGGGTAGCGGAAGTGACATCACATGACCCTTGACCTCTGGTGACATCACAGGAAGTTGTGTCATTTGACCCCAACCCGAAGTGATATCACAGGAAGCGATGGAACACAGTCTTTCACCCCTTGACAAAACAGGAAGTGGCGTCACATAGCATTGTTGCTAAGCACACTACGAAAAATATTACTATAATTTGGTATACATTTCATACAAGAATGGATCGCCATATGTATCGTTAAGGTCAGTGTGTATAGGCACATATTACCAAATTACTGTGAATTTCCAGCAGACTTCCATGGCCAAATGATAAGGATGTGCCATGATATAGCACTTACCCTTAAGCGCTTTATATAGAACAAATATACATACAATATCACCCAACCTGTGTTGGTACTCATTTATCGACCTCTGAAGGATGAAAGACCAACATCCTTAGAAAGACTGAGTTGAGGTGTTTGAGAACAGACTAAATCAGACTAAATCAGTGACTCACCCCCTGAAGAGTGCCTGAAATAAACCTTTAATGAGTCTAGCTATTATTGTATAGAATTCTAGAAAGACAAATTATCTGGTATTCCAATTCTTTCTTATTTAGGCTCACTGCTGAAAGTGTTAGACTTGTGTAACCCTTGTTCTTATTTTTTTTTTTTAAATAGGCCTGTACAAGAAAGCCAGCCACTGCAGAAGCAAAGTGCCACATGACGCTGGCCACAGCCCAGAACCTTGCATTTAAAAAAAAAAAGTGATAGCAAAGGAGATTGCGACCTCTGGCGACCCCTAAATGACTTCCCTGCAGCAAATGTTCTATTTTTCCCCCAGAAATGTGAACACTATTTCTACACCTATTCACGTGTTTCAGCAGATTTTAGCTGCCTCGGCTTATGAGGCAGTCTCCAAAGCACACCACAAGAGAGGAAGGGGACAGAGGGAGCGGCCATTTTACTGTCAGATAAAATGCGCTTTGTCTTCACTTTCAGATTTATTCTGTCTGAGATTTTAAGAACGCAGTATGCCAACATCTATTGCCCATCATGTTGCTGGCAGCTGTCCAATCACTCATGCGATGAAGTAAAGTTACTCTAATTCATGCATCATCCCTTCCTGTTCATCGCCAGATAAGGGGTTCTCCTCAGCCTTCCTGGAGCTCTCTGCTGATTTGGATATAGCTAGCATAAAGCAGGACCTGCTGAGTTCGATTTTTTTTATAGAGCCCAGCACTGATATAAACAAAGCCCTTTGCTGACTTCAGGAATCAAAGCCTCTGTCCTGGTTGTTGAAGTTTTGACTGTCCAAATGAGGGTTTGGTGCGATACTGGTCTCTATCTCGTACTTACCTCTGCCAAATATGATTAGAAACCCAATCTGGGCCTGAAAGCAGCACTGGACCCAACATCCCAAAATTTTCTTTATTTAGGAGTTCTGTAGCATGCTACTCACATACAAGGCCGCGTCAGAGAACAAGGGAATGGTAAACCAGAATGGAAAGGGCATAGAGGTAAAATGGGTGAAGAGGGACAGAGGTAATCACTGAGCAAATGGGGGCATTCTTTCATGGCAAAGAAAAATATGAATCCACAGAGGATCCTTGTTAGCGCATAATCGTTAGGACCTGCCAGTAGCTGTGGGCGCGCTGCTCCAGCTGACAGACTTCACTGCCCATCTTGCACCATGGAATCAGGAAGGTTGTTCCACTTCCCGCCCACCCCCACCTGGACTGGCTACCCTCATGTTCGCCTTCCTGCAGCACTGACTGGAGTGTCTGTTCTACATTACAATCCTTGGCGTTCTCATATCAATTTCGCACTATTTATATCTGCTTTCCCGCTTCTTCTCCTTACAATTGCCCCCAAATGATTACCATTCCTAATCCATTAGGAGCGTCACAACCCCCTCCTCCCGTAGCTATGCCAACCTTATTCACCCTTAAACTGTGGACCGGTCAAAGACCCTCAATGTGGCTCTCTGGAATGCCTGTTCCCTCACTAACAAAACTCACTCTGTTCTCCAACTGTTTTTCCGAAACTTGACTGTCCCCCTCCAACTCAACTGTACCTGTGCTTTACTCTAACCAATCCTTTTTATGCCTCCCACACTGCCCTATCACACAGGGAGGTTGTGTTGAAATGCCTTCAACATCTACTCCACTGCTGGTAAATCTTCCTACTTTGTCATCTTTTGAATACCATTGCTCTCCCCTTTCTTGTCCTTCCTTTTGGATCTTCACAGCTTTTTTCATCGCCCTTCTGGCCCTGTCACCACATTTTGTGATGATCTAGATCTCCTCCTTTCTACTGTCCTACCTTCTCCAACTCCGCTTTGTCTTCTTGGTGGCTTCAAAATCCATCTTTCCTCCACTCATTCCCCTCTCCCACTCCTTTCTATTCTCAGCTCTTACTCGCTTCTACAACTCCCTACTGCTTCTTCTCATATTTCTGGTTCTTCCCTGGACCTGATCTTTTCTACAATTCCGAACTGTGCCTCAGTTATCGCTCTTCCTCTCTACTGCTCTGACCATTCTCGGTTATCTTTCTCCTTTTCGCTTCCCTCTTGTCCCTCTCACCATCGTCCTCTACCTTTCTCCGTCGCCACCTCCATCTATTTGACATCTCCTCTTTCGCCTCTGGTGTTGCCTCTACTCTTTCTTCTCTCTCAACTTTCACACCTCTGTCTGCTGACACTGCTTCCTTTCTTCTCTCTTCTAGTTTAAAGGGCACTCTTGATCATATCTATCCTCCATCTACATTCTCTCCATCTCATAGGCCTCCCCAGCCTTGAATCTCGCTGAATCGCCATTCGTTCCTCCGCTCTCTGTGGTGTGCTGTTATCGGACCAAAGTGGTGGTTGACTTATCTCTACAATTGTCTCTCCATACTAACTATAACTCAATGCTTCTTCGAGCCAAGCACCACTACTTCAACACCCCTTTCACCTAACTAGCTTCTCACCCCCCATCAGCTTTTTCAGAATCTTAATTCTATTCTTTCTCCTCCTTGTCCTGACCCTGCTTCATCCTCCTAGCTTTTGGCAATTCCCCCATCCCTCTACTTTTTCCCCTCTGACCCAGTCCGTGCTACTCCACCTTCCGCCCTTATGTGTTCTTTTCCGTGCTTTCAGCTATGAAAATGTCCTCGGCTCTGGTCAAAGCCCATCCCACTTCTTCCCATGATAATTCTCTCCCCTCTTACTGTATCCTAACTGTTTATTCTTCTCTTCTTCCCTTTCTTAAAGCCCTGTTAGAAAATAACTTGTTTTTTATATAGCGCTTTAATCTAGAGCGCTTTACCTAGGACATATTTACATACATTACTATTATTACCAATCTCTTCTGCTCCTGTTCCTTCTTCATTCAAAGGTACCTCCATTCTTCCTATTTTGAAAAAACACATAGCTTGATCATTCAAACTTTCACCCTATCTCTATTCTTTCTTTTCTGTCCAAACATCTAGAGCATATTGTGTACACTCAGGTTTCTTCTTTTGTTGATGTGCACTGTATTCTATCTCCTTTTCAGACTGGTTTTAGGCCTCATTACTCTACTGAATCTGCTCTTCAGTCCGTCAATAGCTGTCTCGTTCAACAACGCTACTTGTTACTCTCTTCTCTCCTTGTTCTATTAGACTTGTCAGCAGCTTTTGACACTGTGGACCATTCTGTCTTTGTTTCATGTCTTGCTGGTCTTGATTTGCGGGACTATGTTCTTAATCGGTTTCACTCTTAGCTTTCACGTCACAGCTTCTCAGTCTCCTGGGCTGGTCATTCTTCTCCCATCCTTCCCCTCTTCCATGGGGTTCCACAAGGCTCAGTCCCTGGTCCCCTCCACTTTTCCCTCTCTATTTCCCCCCTTGGGTCTGTAATTTCATCTTTTGTGTTTTCCTATCACTTATATGCGGATGATTCTTAAATCTTTCTTTACTTTTCCTCCTTGACTGATTCTATACACGCCTCTTGTCTGCCTGTCACTTGCAATACAGACCTGGATGTGCTCTCACTACCTCCACCTACTTTTTAGGTGGGTAGATTATGTGCACCCGCAGGTCTAAAATAAGATTGAGTATCATAGAAGAGATGGCTCACTATATTTCTGTAGCTTTGGCTCACTATCCATTCAAGTATCTCGGCTTCAAATGGGGAGGCACTGTATCTGCTGTTTGTAAGGTCAGTCACATTGGCATCTGATTATTTTCAACTAGTAGGTGATGGTGGGTATATATATATATCAGCCAGATTTTTTTCTCTCGTTTGTACTATTATTCTGTTTCAAAGTCTAGTTTCGAATGGCTTTATGACACACTCCTCCATTCATTTATTTTGCTACATTTGGTAAGTTGTTCCACGTGACAGGGCCTCAGGCTCCTCTTTGAGATCGTTCTGCAAAGTAAAGAGCAGGTACAGAATGTTAGCTCATCCCTGTGCAGCTATGGACGAGGTGTCTAATTTTCCAGAGGTATATCTGGTCTCCTCTAACGCTGCCCATGCAGTGATTCCAGCCTTAGACAAGATGTTTAACGACTATGGCAACCCTTCAACGGTAAAGTCGGACAATGGTCTCCCCATCAGCGGGCGAGAGTTCGCCATGTTTGCAGAATATTTGGGGTTTCAACATCAAAGGATCAGCCCTCTATGGTCTTGGGCCAATGGCACTGTAGAACAGTTCATGGCCAACAATAAACGCACCCTTCAAGTATGCATCATCACCCGAGGGTCGTTCGCGCAAGACATCTGCACATTGCTACAAGACTACAGAAACGCGCCCCCAGTGGCGACACTTAAATTGCTGTGTGGTACGCAATCTTGTCCCTGAAAACAAGGAAGAAGATGCTTTTTTGAAGTGTAAAACAGAGATCTGTCTCTGTAAAATTCAAACAAAAGGGTTTCTTCCTGTTGTATGCACAAGTTGGCACCATCATGGGTTTTTACATATCATGATGCTGAATTAATAGCAGGTCTTCACAGGCCCATTCCATTTCCCAGGTCTGTTTCTATGAAGCTTTATCTTTTATTACTGGGCTGGGGGCAGACGCTGTGTGAAATGGAGAGTGCTAATGGCCCCTTTCCCTGACAAGTCACAGCTCAATGGGAAGGGGACATTAGCATTCCAAAGCCCTACATTCTCTGTATACTGCACAATAAATGTCTGCATCACATAAACCGAATTTGTCTAGCTAGTCTGTGATGTGTCTAATTTGTGGACATGAAAACAGTGTGGTAATAATGCATGTATCTTTTAGTCATAAGATGCTTGTGTGAAACAATTCTGTGTTTGTGAAGACAAATAGGGCAATACACAGATGTCTGGATATCCTTGTGTAGGTAAGACATTTGCAATCATCAAGGTTTTGTAATTTGTTTACGGACGCCTTGATTTCAGGTATCAGGGGTGATGAGCATGGGTACAACTTTAGACTGAGAGTGCAACTACCGGTAAAACTCTGCATAGTTTGACAGGAGTATGCTCTTCGGAACTGATGTTTGGCTGAGTAGTACGAATCCAGTTGCCACAGGTAGTGGATCCAGTGATTTGTCCCGACCTGGATTGGATGGCTAGGAAAAGAGATGCCGCAAGTAAAAGTAAAATGAAGAGGTATGCAGATGATAGCAGAAGAGCCAAGGAATCGAATATACAAGTGGGTGACTCTGTGCTAGTACTCTGTGCTAGTACTCTGTGCTAGTACTCAAGGGCAGAAGGATGTATCCGCGTTTGATCCCAGTTCATTGACTGTGACAACCGTTCAAGGGTGCAGGGTGTCAGCTGAAGGTTCTGGTCGTTCCATCACCAGAAACTCATCGTTCTTCAGGAAACTTGCAGAGGGTACTCCTGATCATGACTATATGGATGCTGACGTAGACACTGATGACAGCTGCAGTGGTGGAAACATCGAAGTGGTTGTACTTCGGAGTCCGTCAAAGAGAGTGATCCGAAAACCATCATGGTGGATTGACTAAATGGATTAATGTGCCATGTAATGATTTATGTAAGGAGGAGATGTAGTGTCCTGTTTTCGTGTCTGACCTCTGTCCCATGTCTATGGGCCTCATTATGAGTTTGGAGGCAGCCATGATGCTATTAGTGCCATGGCTGCCTCCAAACTCGGTCCGGGTTCCTTGAATGAGGAATTACCGGGCCATTCCAACCTTGGAGGACCCGGTAATTCCTCATTCAAAATACCCATCCCCATTCCCATTCGAGCCCCCATAGGGCTCAATGGGAATGGGGAGGGAGCTAATAACGGGCCCCTTAACAACGGGCCCGTTATTAGCTCCCTGGTCCCTTAGCGGCTCCCGCTATGGGACCTCGTAATGCGGCGGTAAGGGGTTAACGGCACCGGCATCCTTACCGGCTCTGTTAACCCCTTAATGCCGCACTTGTAATGAGGCCCTATGTCTTCTCCCAGTTCTGAAACTTGAGGACATGTCACGTGGGAAGAAGGGGCGTTGTTTATACAGAGTGAGGAACACGAAAATAAAGAAAAGTCACTTACTCCTCAGCACCGTGTCCGTTTCCTTATTTCGGCTCCTGCTTCATTGTTAATATTGATAAAGAGATACGACCCTGTTGACATATAACACTTGTCACCCGGCTCAGCGGGGCACATTTTATCAACCCCAGTAGGATGAAGCGTTCGATGCGTGCATCCGGACCATAGGCAGACGGTAAAACATAATATAAACTATATATGTGTCTGCATCCACCTCCGGCTTAATGTAGTGCCTATGGATCATTTACAATCTGCTTGTTGGCTCGTGTTTTGAAAGAGAGCAGAATGGATATCCTGGGAGGTAGGGGGATGTGCGCAAGACCACACAGTATAGATAAGTGCGGAAGCTGGGAATCGAATACTGCCATGAAGATTTCCTGGGCGCAAATTTTACTGGGTGTTGAAGCTAACAAATGTATAGGGTTATTTTTGGGTGTAATCAAACGTATGGGCTTCATGACGTCATCTATGTATGCATGACAATAATGGTCTTATCCATTTTATATCAAATTTATATAAAGGTTGGATGTTACGAGTTGAGAAAGCGATCTGAAATATATAGGGTTATTTTTTGGTGCAATTAGACCTATGATCTTCATGATATCATCTATTTATACATGCCAACAATGCTCTTATCAATTTTATATCAAATGTATATACAGGTTTGATGTTATGAGTTGGTAAAACGATCTCAGATTTATAGGGTTATTTTGGGTGCAATCAAATGTATGTGCTTCATGATGGCATCTATTTATACACTTTGATGATGAGCTTACCCATTTTATATCAAATTAATATACATTTATATAAAAAAAAGTTGGGGTTTGATTAACATTTATGGGGTTCCATTAAATTTATAGGGGTCAATATATCTTTTTGCAGCCTGTGTCGGGGCTCGTATCAAATGTATATCAGAAATTTGGGGGGTCAATAAAATGTATATTAAAAATGTTGAGGGTCAATCAAATGTATAGGGGTTTGGGTACGGAGAGGGGCATGGAAAGGGATGGACCACCTGTCAAATTTAACATTGACATTAAAGGTATCCCGTACAATTACTGTGGACCCACGGAACAAAGTCTAAAAACCAAATGACGTTCTGCCAGTTATGGTTTTTGGGCTCACGTCACTTTTATGAAACACTGAAGTATAATTTTCACTTTTATAAATGCGGGACTAAAAGTAGCAGATGTGTGGGTGTGGGCAGGATGTCATTAATGTTGTTGTATCTCGCACTTTGCACGGGACAGCCTGAAAGCTCTAGGAAGGGATTTCAATTCCAACAGTGTTTTAAGTTTCACTAAGTAGCCACATGAAATTTCTATTTCATTTAATGTATTTATAGTTGATTTGTCAGATGCCAAACAATACACACAGTCACTTCACAGCGTCATCCAGGGACGTCATTTAGGGAACACCAGGGGTTGCAACGCTTGCTACTCCTGTGGTCTCCCTTGCTACCCCTAAAACATTTTTATTTACAAAAGCATGTTTTTATTTTTAAATTGAGGCTCCTGGGCTGTGGCCAGCAGCATGTGGCTCTTTGTTTCTGGAGTTGCTGGTATTCTGATAGCTATAGCCGTCAAGATAGCTCAGTGGATTGACCACTCGCTGCTGAAATGTGTGTGTGATCTGCAGGTTGCAGGTTCGGCTCCTGGCAAGGTCAACTCAGGCCTTCATCCTGCTGAGGTCGATGAATGAGTACCAGTACAGGTTGAGTGATATTGTATGTGTATTTGTTATATATGAAGCGCTTAAGAGTAAGTGCCATATAATAACACATTATCGCTTGGCTTGGACGTCTGTTACATTCACAGTAATTTGGTAAAAATGGGCCTTTATGCACTGATATTAACGATCCATATGGTGATCCATTCGTGTATGAAATGTATATCACTTTACAGTGATATCGTAACCATATTTTCTTAGTGTGATGCCACTTCCTGTTTTGTCAAGGGGTGAAAGCTCGTGTTGCATCGCTTCCCGTGATGTCACTTCAGGGTGGGGTCAAATGACATCACTTTCTGTGATGTCATCAGAGGTCAAGGGTCTTGTGATGTCACTTCTGCTACCACTGGCATTTTGATGAAATTACATCCCTGGTGCCATCCAATATATTCATCCTTCTCAGTCATTTCTTTCAACTGTGGCTTGCATTGGGACTTGTAGATTTGCTTTCCTCTAAGCATGGGCCTACAAACTTTTAAGTGCAAAACCCTCTTAACTGAAAAAAGCAAATATAGTCCACTTATTAGCTCTGACCTACTGCTTCCTACGTACAGTGCTGAGCTACTGCTACCTAGGTGCAGTGTATGTTTACTGGGAAGGAGCAATCTGTTCTCCCACATTATGTCAGTCAGGCATGACTAGTTCATAATGTTTTTCTTTTTTTGCATTGTTGTACCCGTGCTTTATTCTTCTTTCACTAGAACTAGAGGTACCAAACTGCCCATAGAAAAGCGAATCTGGACTACTTGTGACATTGGACAGCTTTAGGGCCCGATTCATGGAATTATCTGCGCAGTAAATGGAGACAAAATCCCATTTGTCATGGAATCGACTGCGCAGTACTTTTTCACTCTTGCAGGGACTTTGCGTAGGCTCGGCACGTCACTGTGAGAGGCTGGATGCACGTCACCACGCAGAGGGCAGGGTAGGGGGCACAACTTGGAAAATGAGGACAAACAATAGAAAATGTGGACGTTACGAAGGATGTCCCGCAGGTAGTCCATTGCACGCCCACAAAAGCGCAGAACGAGGCGTATTCATGGACTGCGCAACCTCTCATCGAGTAAATGGCCACGCAAGGCCCTCATTCACTCCGCCACCCGAAGGCAGGCGTACCGACACTTGCGCATATGATTCACTGCACAGAGGTGAGATTGCATGTTGGATTCAGGGGTGCGTGTATGCAGCCGGGGTGCAGATCTAACTTAGGGGTTCGCATACTCAGTGTAGCGGGCTGCAGTAACAGTTTAGAGGGTTCACATGCAGATTTTTCAGAGTTTCACCTGAGTTATGGAATTTTGTATGCACATTGACGGGTTGCAGGTAATAGTTACGCGGGATCCCGCACAGTGTCCATGAGGTGCAGACCTGTTTGAGGGGGACCGCATTCACTATTTCCAGGGTGCATGTGTTCACACCTGATGAGTACTTAAAGGTATCTGTTTCTGGATGTTTTTACGCGTGGTGGCGTTTCGGGGGGTGTTCCGGCCGCCACTTGCATTTTTGTTACTTTGCGCAAACAATTCCAAGACTATGCGGAGCATGCAGGAAAACCTCTGTGCGCAGGCTCGCGCAGAGTCGTTTGGTGGACAGGCTTTGCAGGATCTCTGCTTTTCCAAGAGTCTGGCCCTTAGATGTTTTTAGAATTTGACCTTGTGGTGCAGGGCAAGTTGACAACCTAACTATACTGCGTGTGCGGCGAGAGAGGTGCAGCCTGTCCTGTTTCTTTCTCTGCATTCCAACACTTGTAGTTTTGCGTTTTGATTAAAATGCAGATCTGCAAGTGACAGAAAGCAAAGGAGGAAATACTGGACGTTCTATTGACACTGTCATGGGATAACTGGAGAGGTCTGTATGCTCTCTCTCCTGTGAGTTGTATGATTAAGTACATTTTTGTGAATAAATGGTTTGAGGGTTCACAAAGAAACCCCAATTATTTGACGCAAACCAGCAAATCACTTACATTATTCTTCCAAGATTATCAACAATCCACCGTGTTTGGGATTTGGTACATCATTGTTAACTAAATATTAGCACGTTTCATTGGGATTTAAACAATGGCATCTCCATGAATCGAATTTAGGGGGGCACAGAAGGGGCCACTGGCAAAAGTAGGGGGGCTACCTATAAAAAGGGCTATTAGTATGCTTTCCCTAACTGACGCGGGCCCCACACCTGGCATAATTCCCCCCACCATCCAGAACCCAGGCCCTATACCTGGAATCCTGTTTCTCCTCCACCAGAGCCCAGGCCCCATACCTGGCATCCTGCCTCCCTACCACAAGAATACAAGCCCATACCTGGCATCCTGCCTCCCTACCACCATAGCCCAGACCCCTTACCTGCAATCCTTCTAACCCCACCTTACAAAGCATATGCCCCAGGAATCCTGCCTCTCCAGAGCCCATACCCCATACCAAGCATCCTTTCACCCCCACCGCTCAGAGCCCAGGCCTCATACCTGGCATTCTGCATCCTTACCACCCAGTGCCCAGGCCCCATACCTAGTCTGATTGCCCTCCACCCATTACCCAGGCCCCAGGCCCCATACCTGTTATTGTGCCTCCCCACTGCCATAGCCCAGCCTCACACCTAGCATCCGGTCTCCTCAACAGCCAGAGGCCAGAATACAAGCCCAATACCTGGCATCCTGCCTCCCCACCACCAGAGCCCAAGTCCCATACCTGGCTTCTTTCCCCCAACACCTAGAACCCAATCAGCCTACCAGGCATCCTACCTCCTGGGTCTTTCCCACAACACCAGAGCCTAAACCCCGTGATAATGTTTCAATTGATATAGGCAAATAAATTACTAACTGTGAATTTTTATAAAGTGAAAAAGGTTGCTTCCAGTCCTTATCAGGTGGTTTGTTGAGCAATGTATGGTAACAGTAACTACATGAAATCATTCTACACCACCCCCTAACAAACAAACCATCTTCACATTCAACTCATGACTGAATCACTACAGATTACACAAAGAACGCATAGCACCCGAAGAAATTCCCTAAATAGCACACAAACCTACCACAGATACACCAATATAGCGCCCACACTCCTCAAACACCATAAGGACAGACACAATAATCACAAAAACAATTTAAGTTGCCAACCTGGAGCGCACATTAACCACTGCTCCAGACAACTCACAAAATATATACAACTTGCAAACCACACAAAACCCTACCTTTTCAGATCATGCACACATCAACATTGCAACAAAGCAACCTTGGCCTGTGTCTGCATTAGTCTCCTACCCCACCTCTTAAAGATCTTGAAAACCCAAGAAACTGCACAAATGGTGGCCTGAGTACTATACAAACTCAATGACAGAGCATAACAGGGCATGGCAAAATGTTCCACTCATTCACTTATGGGGCCATACTATGGACAGCCAACACCATTTTGCTGACTGGCAGAAATAGAGGAGGAAATAAAAGTTGACTCTACTGAAGTCAGTCCACTGTACATGAAGAGGGTAAATGATCTGCCCAGGACGACAGTCTTTGGTTAAACAGTAAACCTGGGATCTTAACCCAATCTACAGTTTAGGAATTTAAACACATAACTTTTAAGTTCAATTTGCTACAAATTTGACAAATGTGGATTTTAAAGTCGACAATAATACTGCCTGATAGAGCACAGTGCTCAAGTTTCCCATGGCCATGAGTGAGAAGGCGACTCTGTGCTGTTCATTCTTGTAATTGTGAGGCGTGTAGTATTTCTATTTTTCAAATGGGATGGAAAAAATACAAGTCCCAGAATCCAGAGGAGGAACAACAGGACTGACCACTGGAAGCTTGAGAATGCTGATAGTTTAGTTGCAAAATACACATTTTAAATAAAAGTAACCTTACAATATGTACATCCTTAGTGAAACATGGTAAAGCCAAAAGAATTTTGTTGTAGTTTTATTTTCCACACCCTAAAAGGAAAACTTTAAGTCGCAGAATTTAAAAAAAGCCTTCCTTTCACACAATTGTACTTTTCTCACTTTAAGAATCACTAAAAACTGTTTTGTAGTAAAATCACTAGGTTAAAGATTACATTTTTCACACACCTCCAGCTTGGTGTGCAACCTTTTAAAAACATTTAACGATCCATATAAAGCAATCCGATTTTTCCATGTTAAAGTAGTAGACTTAATTACTAACTTTGAAAAAGTAAGCTTTCTTGTGTACTTTTAAATATCTTGTAAGTGTAAACCCATGTACTAGTTAAGCCAGCTGTTAGGAGTCTCACAGATGAAATACAGAATCCATATAAATGTCATATCATATCAGACAAGACATAAGACAGATGAGTAATTGCAGGCCATTAAGGCCATGATAAAGGGCCACCTGCAGGCCAGTCAAGGAGCTCTGTTGAGCTGCAAGATGTAATGGACTTTGCAGCAAAGTCAACAAGCTCACTTTAAGCAAATTTGGCCACACTCCCAGATCCTGTCTTCACCTGTCCCCATGGAGCGGAGGGTCGGTTGCCAAAGGGGAGCACTGCATTTTGCAGGGGAGGCAAATGCCCTCCACCCCCGGCCTTACCCTAGTGACGCCACTGGCATTTAAACAAAAATGTCACCAACTATGAACTTGCCCACATGACCCCTTTACCTAAATTGGTGCCTGCTATTTATCAAAAGGGCTGTAAATTGCAACCTGGTGCAAAACAGGTGGAATGAAACTGTGATTGAGAACAAAGCAGGACTAGATGACGGACATAACAGCTCGTGGCTCTCTCCTAATGACCCAGCACTGGTTTAAACAACCCCCTGTGCCCCTTTGAATCTAGTCCCATATAATGTCCCTCTGGCACCAGCAGCATATTTATTTGTAGGGCTTGGGTTCCAGGGGCATGGGCTCATACAACCTGTTGCCTATGCACGCAGCAGCCAAATAATGCAAACATTCTGCCCGTTTTTTACTACGCAAACAAATGGCACATATGCTCTGCCATCTGATTAAGCAAATACATGCATTCCAATGACACACTCGCTTTTCCCTGGCTGGTCAGATATCATAAACAGCCTTTTGTTTGTTATAATATTTTTATGGAGCCATCCAGTAGGCTGGTTTAACCCTTCATGTGTTGGCACAACGTCCCATTGATTTTGTTCACATACTCGCTTTTCAGGCATACTGATATGTCCTCATGAGTATCAAGTGTTTGTGCAGGGAGGTGGGACTGGAAGTCAGGCAAAAGCTGTCCACCGCTGGCCATGCAACACTTTTTCAAAGCCATCCATGTGGGCAGAGCCGGCTTGAGGAAAGGAGGCAGCTGGCACAGTTGGCAAGGTGGCTGAGTACTAAGGTCAGTATGAGGGTTGTGGTGGAGTTGTAAGTGGATGGTGGATTTTCCTGATATGTTTAACATCGCTGTCAAAATGGACCCCACACCTGTGTGCCTTGGCAAGGGAGAGAGTGAGTCAGGTGGAAACAAGATGAGAGAGGGATGGATGAGTGGACAGTGGAGGCAGGAAGGTAAATTACGACAGTCTTGGAAAGGTTGAGCATAAGACAAATAAGTGCCGTCCAAAGGTGAATAGCAGAGAGACAGGCAAATAAGTGAGGTCAGGAGTGAAAGTAGGTAAGGCGAGGGTGATTTGTGTCTCATCTGTAAATAGGTCGTAGAAGAACCCAATGAAGGTGTAAAGTGGGGAAAAATAAGGGGGTCCGAATATGTCACTGGGGAATGCCCACAAGAAGGGAGTTTAAATCAGATGTGGCTTTGTTACAGGAGACCTAGAAGAGCAAATGCGAGAGGTAAGAAACAACCCATGCAGGAGTGGTGTACTGAATTCCCAGGTCCTCCAGGCTCGGAAGAAGAGAGAATGAGTGCACCATGTCACAGGTGGCCCAGAAGTCATGTAGCTTTAGGATAGCGAAAGGTGTGGGGAGCAACAATGAGAACATTCGAGATGTGGTTAATAGCAGACTGAGTAGAATGACAGCTCGGGGATCCAGATTGGGAATGTTGCATCAGTCATTATAGTCCAGCTAGGGTCAGTAGTTGGCAGGTTTGTCAAGGTTAGCTGAGGGTTTCTTGCAGATGGATTGGACAATCAGTACCTTCAAGAAGGGTGATAAGACTCCCTAAGGAATTGAAAGTGGTTGAAGAGGGATATGAGATAGAATCCGGTTTTGTGTGCCAGCTCCTTGACCATCTATGGGGCAAACTGGTCAGCTGGGGTGCAGTCGGGGTGGGTAGCAATCCAATGGGAAATGTAGGGAGGAAGGAGAAAAGAGAGGAGGGCGTAATGATAGGTGACAGGGGGATAAAGAGGAGTCAAATCATTTAACCTAAAGCCTTCCATCCAGTGGCTTCTGTAAACAGAAAGACATTGCGAGACCTGAACCCATGCTTTCTGGTTCTGTGGGGAGAGCGTGATTGTGGACTCCTTCCTGCTCCAGCAATGAGGAGGCCCAGGTGCTTCATAAAGAGGAACCACACATCCATAGGCAATCCTGGGCTTCTTGCCTCTCTCAAACATCAAGGTATTCTGCCTTCTCTTCCCCAAACTCCTGCTTCGCTCCAATTATAAGTCCCTGCTTTTAGCTCTAGCTCTTCTCACCTCTCTCCCAGGGATAAACCATTCTGAGCTAGGGCACCACATTTGGGCAGGTCCCTTCTAATCGACCTTGTTGTTGCTGGGGGAAACTGTAGCCATTCCTGAAGCTGAAAGCAGAAAGTCACGTACACATTTAAAAATGGCCCTCATTTTTATCACCGGCCATCGCAAGGAAACGCAATGCTATCCTCACCTGCCAGGTGTCATCACATATTGTGGTTACTGCGAAAGAGGGGCTGCACTACCCATATTCGGAACAGCTTACCAAGCAATGGCGTTTCCATCCTTAGCCCAGGCAGCCAGGCCTGTGTTTCAGTGATGGGACACGCATGTTAAGCTAAGGACGAGCTTCTACAGCCATGGTGTGGCTTTTGTGAGTATTGGCAGAACCCGTTCTTGGGACACAGCCTGTTGGCACATGCCTTGGGCATCATGACCTCTTTGGCTCCATCGCTAATGGGAGAAGCTGACTGGCTAGGATTTCTATACCGGCTTCTTAAACAGTAATATCTGCGTTCCTGTGGTGGACACCTTCTCACAGTACCTTGTGGTGAATCCATCTAATGTTTATCTTGCCCACCGCGCACAATCATGCTAACTGTGTTTGATTCTTTACAGCCCTCTACTGTGAATCACATCTTCCTGTGCTCATCTGTTCTGTTTAGCATTACTTTCCTGTGTGGCATTCATGTACTTGATCCACGAGCATTCATGGAACTTCACAGCGTCGTGTGTGTGGGGGGGGTAGGGGGGATCAGTGTCACAGTCAGTCACGTAATGTGGCTTAGACCTATCCTACTTAGTAGCCTTTATGTGCCGGGTTCAACCTTCCTCACCGTCCCTGCTACACGCGGGGCCCACTTTCACGTGGCAACTTGTCCTTTTTCCACCTGTCTCAAAATTCAATTCACCTTGTTCAGCTTAGCGTGCTCTACTGCTGTCTTGCTATGGTTGGCTTGCCATAATTAACCTTCTGCTGTGTTACATCTGGCTGTCGTGTTCAGTTCTCAAGAGCAAAATCCACTCCTTTTTTCCTGCATATCCTCACTAAATATATTTAAATACAGTAAATATACATGGTAGTTGTTTACATTGGGAGTGGTTATCCTGAAGACATTGGGGGTCATTACGGTTCTGGAGGTAGCCATGCTGCTATTTGCAGCATGGCTACCCCCATTCTGGGTACCGGGTCCGAGTTCCTGGAATGGGGAAATACCGGGCCATTCTGACCTTGGAGGGCCCGATATTTCCCCATTCCAGGAACCCAGACCCTGTACATCCCCATTCCCATTCGAGCTCCCATAGGACTCAATGGGAATGGGGAGGATACAAACAACGGGCCCGTTAATGACGGGCCCGTTGTTTGCATTCTGGTCTGCTCGCAGGACCCGCTAAGGACGCCTGGTAAAAACAGTCGTCCTTAGCGAGTCCCACGAGGAGACCTTGTAATGAGGCAGTAGGGGGTTAACGGGGCCGGCAGTTCTACCGGCCCCTTTAACCCCCTACCGCCAGGGTCGCAATGACCCCCATTGTGCAATTGGGGCTCCAGAGCATCGGACCTGCAGACACCTGGCGTACAGCTTGCGCACAGCTCTCACTGCGCTGCACATTTCCAATTAGACCTGTGCACAGTTGTAACACATACTCACTCAGGTTCACCTGCACTATTGTGTACTGTGTATGTGTGTGAGATCCATTGCTGCTGCAGACCGTGCATCAGCTTATTCTTCTAGCATCTGCATTGCGTTGGGGCAAGCCCTGTAGAGTTCGTATTGCAGATGGGACGCATCCTACTTGGCTGTGGTATACCCCACGTAGGATCCCTGTTGTGTAGGTGAGTCCCTCCTCCCGCCTCCCTTTTTTCCTGGAGCCTGCTTCCCATTGGATCCCTTTTGTGCCAGGGTCTACTCCTCCTATTGTGGGTGAGACTCTCTTCTTCCCCTTTCGGTGAGACCGTTGTCTCATAATGATTCATATTGTGTTGATCCCCAGCAGCATCCACACTATGGCAGAACAGGAATAGTGGTTGTTCTGTATGTAGGATATATGTTGGGCTTGAATGGGTGTGAGTGACCCAAGATGCAAGGCCAAATGTTCTCCCATTCTGATGCAGGCTCATTACAAGTCACCCGCTATCACACCGGGATACCAGGGGACTACTGTATTGTCTCCGTTGCTCGATATCCTGGTATTAACGGGGTAATATGGATGGCGGGGATGCTGGTAGATTGCAGAAATTGTCTGCCAGTAGGGGCCTGAATTACTGGCAGGTCAGGCTTGCCGGTAGATCGCAGCCCCTAACGGCAGACCTGGAGTTTGGAGAAAGGGACTGGTACACATTGTTACCGGAACCTTATTTCCGGACCAGAAAACTCATACTGAGCCATGTCTTTCTTCTGTGGTTGCCGCTCCAAGTCTTCTTGTAAGGATGAAGGCATGTCCCATTCTCCCCTTTTCTGCTATGAGAGAAGGGCTGAGTGATGCTGAATGCATACGGGCCTGGACATAATGTTATGTCTGTGGACTTATGTGAAGGTTCCAGCCTAGAGCTGTTAAAGAAGGGATGCGCTGGTGGTTGAATTCCCTCATTTGCCTTGGTCCCTGGACTTACCTTGAAGAGCCATCCATAAACATGCATCGTTTAGACATGCAAACTGTGTCCTGAATCGCTCTGCACCCAGGTCTTCCCATAATCAACATTATAAAGGGCACACAAAGCGTTGCCTATTTCACTACGTGTGCCATGGTCTCGTTGCTTAGCCTGACAAATTCAAAACGCCTTATACATATGTACATGCCGGTCGGTAGCTCACCTACACCAATCACCAATACCCTCAGATAGAAAGGGAGGACATTGTGGTATCATGTGTAAATCAGGATTTTGGGGTAGGGTGGGCACCGCTAAGTCTTTTAGGTAGTTCACCAATTCAGTTATTTCTCACATTTTGTATGGGAGCTCACCCTTTAGTCTAGGCACAAGGTTATAGCATAATCCAAAAGAGTAGGAACGAACAGCTTCCGTTCCTGGATGAGCTCAATCACAAGACCCTTTCCGGGGTTCCAAACAATATTCAAATCAATTAACTCACTTTCACATATTACATTTGCTTTTAAATCATAAGTTCATGATTCCTTGTGTAGTTTTTCAAACATCGTTATTTATTCCTGACTCGTCAGTGTCACATAATATCAGCCAATGCATTTCGGACATCCGTCCATCATCAGGGCTATTAACATGTGAATATATCGTCAAGAGTATTAACCAATAATGAGGTGACTTTACTCCAGAAAGGCTTAAGTTTTGTTCCTACCCATAGCACAACCATGTTTGAAACCAAGATTGATTTATTCAAATTGGTCAGAAAATTGAAATTGAAAGTGTTTTTTGATGAACTTGAAAGGGAACAACCAAAAGAGCAGGATCTGGAAGAATTACAAGAAGTTAGAAAGAAAAGTAACTTTATGCCACCAATAAGTGTTCCATCTATAGAATCTTTCACAGACAAGTACTCAAAGATTTAAAGAAAATTTCTTTTAAAAAACCAAGACATGGTAATCTGAAACCTAATGAATTCAATCTGCTTAAAGGTTTGTTCGGAGATGACGACATAACCAGGGCTTTAAGTGGGCCGGGGCCTGCCGGGGCTGGGCCCCGGCAGGCTCCGAAATTTCGTTTTGAGGCGGGGCCCTGCCGGGGCCCACTAATCTCCCCAGGCAGCCCCGGCCACTACACGAAAAGGCATTTTTTTCTACAGCCTGAAGCTCTCGCTCGTGTGCGAGAGCTTCAGGCTTCAGAAAAAAATGCCTTTCAGCTATAATGGTGGCGCCGCACCTGCGAGGCATCCCTTTAATCAAGGGATGCACGTGGGCCGGCGGCACCATTATGGAGAAACGTGAGGCCGCTGGAAGCAGAGGCCTTGCTTTCTAAATACTGAAGCTCCCGCGGATTCGCGGGAGTTTCAGTCTTTAGGAAAAAGGCCTCTGCTTCCAGTGGCCTCACCCTGTCAGCCTTAATGGTGACGCTGCCCCTCCCCAGCTGCCGAGGGGCAGCAACACCATTAAGGATGAATAGGCGAGGCGCTGTCCCCTGCCAGGCAAGCCTATACAAAATAAATGCCGAGATCAGCACCCTCTCCCCCATAGGGTGCTAATCTCTACAAAAGGCTGCCTGGCAGGGGTGCCAGTAGCCCATTGAGCCGGGGCTCGTCAAGGGGGCGTGGCCTAACGGCCCATCAAGACCCCGTTGTTAGGCCACGCCCCCTCGATGGGCCCCGGCTCGATTTGTAGTGCCACTTAAGGCACTGGACATAACGATACGACCGGCGGATAAAGGTGGAGCACTTGTCATTATGAACAGTCAAGATTACCACTACGAATGTATGGACCAATTGAAGAACAGTGACGTATATTCAGAACTCGACAATGACCCTACAGTAGAGATACTTAAAAATCTGGAGGAACTATTGCAGAAAGCTGAGGAACTAGGTTGGATAAGCGAAAAAACAAGATCTTTTCTCACCAACAAGCATCCGAGAATACCTAACTTTTATACCCTGCCCAAGATACACAAACATTTAACCAAACCACCAGGCAAACCGATAGTCTCTGGTGTGGATAGCTTATTACAACCGCTAGGGCAGCATATAGATCAATTCTTGCAACCACTTATCCAGAAAACTGATACCTACATCAAGGACACCACCCATTTTTTGGAGAAATTGAGAAGCAAAAAGTATACAGCACACTTGATCATGTTTACCATTGACGTAAAGAGCTTATACACGTCTATCCCACACAACCTGGGCATGGAAGCAATAGAATGGCTACTCCTTAAGGAAGGTGATCTGAAGGCAATAAAGGAATTCATGCTGGTATTATTACAGTTTATTTCAGAAAACTCTTACTTTCAATACAGGAAAAAAAATGTCATACAAACATCTGGCACAGCCATGGGGGCCTCCATGGCACCCACATATGCAAACACTTTTATGCATAAATTCGAAAAGGATCACGTTTTATATTATGCTATATGGAGGAACTACATCTCGATGTGGGTGAGGTTTATTGATGATATTTTTGGGATATGGATCGGAACAGAGGAAACACTAAATGATTTTTTCATTTATCTAAATAGTATTGACCAACGGATACAATTCACGCATGAAATTTCTAAAACAGAAATACATTTTTTGGATGTGGATATTCGAATTCAGAATAACAGTTTTTTGACTAATATCTACAGAAAAGAGACTGACTGTAATGATCTGCTACACCGCTTAAGCTTCCACCAGCCGAGTCTTATCAGAAACTTACCATTCAGCCAGATGATGAGAGTGAAACAAATTGTTAATGATCAAACAACATTTGAAAAAGAAATTGAGAACATGGGTGAAAGATTTGAAGCAAGAAGGTATAAACCCTTAGAGATAGAGGCAGCAAAAGAACACCTGATGAAACCCCAGAGTAGGGTAACACAAAAGAACAAGAAGGAACCTAATATAGTCTCCGTCTCCTGTTACTCCATACAAAGTAACAGGATCAAAAATGCGATTAAAAAGAACTGGTGCACGTTGACAAATGACATGCGGGTGGAACATCTGTTTAGAGAACTGCCTACCTTTGCCTACGAAAGAAGTGCGAATCTAAGAGATATACTGGTGAAAACAAGACCTGGAAAGAAACTGCTAGAGACAACCAGAAAAGGGACATACCCATGCTTGTATTGCAGTAACTGCAATTTTGTAACAAAAGGAGACACCATAGACCACCCACGTACGGGTGAAAAAATCAGACTAAAGCATTATGCGACATGTGACACACCAAATATAATTTATGGAATCAAATGCCCATGTGGCATGTACTATGTAGGCCAATCTAAGAGACCAGGAAAGTTATGATGGAATGAGCACATGTCATGCATTTGGAACAATAATATAAACTCAGTAGTGGCAAGACGTTGGAATTCAATGAAACACAACATCAGCCAGATGAGGATACAAGTTCTGAAAGTTATTCAACAATATAATGCTCATGAAGACTTGGGGAGAAAACTAAATCAACGCAAGTCGTTTTGGGTAGATCGACTTGACTCCCTGAGACCAGGGGGTATAAATGAAGAGATCAACTATATGTGTTTTTTGTAGTCACTTGTTGGAAATGAGTAACACACCTGATGGAACACCTTTAACAATTTTGCAAGCCTAATGTACTACCAACAGAGGGTCCACGTCATGTCCCGCAGGGAATCAACCCCCTGTGGGATGTAAGGCAGTGCCCTTGACTGCCAGCCAGTGGATCTGTGGTGTTGGAACAATCGAAATGTGATTCGAGTTGATGGACAATCGGAATGTGATTGTATATACATACATACACAGTATATATAGTTTAAATGTAAGAGGCACACGGGTAAATAAGATATTTTAACACTATTAAAGAGAAACATAGTAACACTTGAGACAGACCCATAATATCCGATTGGGGAATGAGATAGATCAGAGATAATATTTATGTGAAAAACATGAAGCAATGCATTGATTTCCACTGAATGCAACATACATCTCATTACACGATTAGAAACACTACCTCGAGGGTCTACGCGCAAGCGCGGTACCAGCAATGTAGTGTTTTCCTAACACGCATGCACGGTAGAGATTTACATCCTCGGCACACATATGAACTTTAGAATATCTATCTTTTTTTGTCACCATTAACATTCAAATTAAATAAAGAAACTGTCTGCGAGTGATTATAAGCGTAGGGACTGAGGGAGGCCCTCTGGAGAATAGAATGGTGATAAAACACGAGATATAAGCTTAAGCGCATGCGCGGAAAAGATTAGCGTTTTATAAACGCACCAGCGACGGCGGCAGATCCTTTTGAGCAGCCAGCGCATCGGCACAGTATATAGAGTAAGAGGTAAGAACTGAATGAGGGTGATGGAAATAGATCTTTTGAGGATAAGTAGAATACAATAACATGAGGCCCTAAACTCGAGCTTTTTAACCAACAGGGAAGCGTGTTGCTTAAGAGGAAACATAGCAGAGTGGAAATACACTCTGGATGATTAAAGGCGACCAGGTAGTGAACTAAAGCCATATTTATATACTTTAATACAATGGTAAAATGATGAGATAATGTGTTACAATGAATTTCTCTTTTTTCCGTTTTATTCTAAATATTACCTTGGACTGCAACAATCATTGGGTATGTGCAATTTACTTACTTTTGATTTCTGTCATCCCCAAATCCCTGACCACACGGGGCATTCCGCTGGCACACAAAGGCCATGAAGCCATCACGACCAAAACACCCCAAGAGAGAAAGTAGGATTCCATTGGCTTGATGAAATGTTGGAGATCAGGTGATCTCGCCTTTGCCAGGCACCTGGTTATGCAGCCTATACACACTCCGAAGATGAGCTAAAAAACCTTGAGAGAAGACCACGCATATTTCTATTTCCTGCCAGGGGACAACCAACTACAGGTAGTCCTACATGACTACTCCTAATGCATGGAAGTAGAGTCGGTGGAGTCCACTGGTGCAGAAGCTTCAATGCCAAAAACAAAGAATGTTAGCAACTTCTGGCATAGTGTGTGTAGCCCTTCAAAGCTAAACACAATCCCATCACACAATGCTGGCCTCAAGACAACGCTTGATGAGGAGAGGTGCATGAAGACCACGAACAAGGTAATCTGCATAGCGCACGAGTGAGGCTGAAAACTGGAGCTTCCCTTTGAGATTTCTGAGAAACTGCCAATGGAATGTGCACTCCTCTACAGTGGCACCAGTCACTGTCCTCACAGAATGACATCTTGCAGCGACCATGCAGGCACACAGCTCCTGGGGCCCCATTGAACCAGTGAATAGTTCACAGTAACGCATGCATGAGTGCCACATGGCACGCCAAAGAGTGGACCATCCAACCCAGAAAGTTCTGCTGAAGAACAAATACCCTCGAGGAAAAACAGTGGCCTCCACTAATGGTCTCCCAAGTGAAAGTACACAAGGGTTAGCAGATAGAGCCCCAAGGCTCAGTGTGCCGGTCACCCAGATCTGAACGAGAACCAAGGATTGATATACCACAATATCAGACTAACGGGCTATGGCATGGGACGCAGAACTGAGACACAGCAGGCCAGACAACTGAACCATATTGTCACGGCTAGCTGGCACCGGCGTTCCCTGTGGCAACGCTGGAGATTGCGGGCACTCGCCGCTTTTCCCTCTTCCAAGATGGCCTCTCATCCTCTGGGTTACGGTGCAGTGTTTTCACGTTCGCAAGTCAGATGTCCTCTGACGTCATCGCGTTCTCTCATGGATTCCGGATATGGTCCAGCAGAGCCGAAGCCCAGAGCGTCGCTACTCTCTACAGACGCTACGTGAGTTCGCAACTAGGGGGTTACTATTCTATACCTCATACCTATACTTACCTTTCTTTTCTACTCTTTCCTACAGCCTTACCATTCTGCCTAGCCTTCCCGTTCCGCCGCCCACAGATAGTCCCCATCTTCCAGACAACATAGGTACTTACCCAATCAAGATATTGATTCCTCTTGTACCTAGTTCCTTCTCTCAACTCTCGTTCACTTATTTTCAATCAGGACTTCACCGAGGTACAGTGACCAGACCCGGTTAATCCTGCAGCCAGCGTAGACGCGACCGATCCAGCTTCTCATCCGTTCCAGCAGGGTTTTTTCCCCCAGGAGGGTTTCCCTGGGATCCCTTGCACACCCCTTCGGTTCCCTTTTTAGGGAGGAGGGAGGTGTTAGGGTCCTCAGGGGACTCCCCAATTGCCTCGTAAATTGCTGCACGAGACAGGTTAGTGCAAAAACATTACAGCTAGCGACGCCCAAAAGAAAAAGAAACAATAATTGAAGAGGAATACTTAGATACACATCATGACAACTTTGCAAGCAGCCTTAGATCAAGTGCAGCAGTTGACGACCGCAGTACAAGGATTGTCCCACGAGGTACAAGCCTTAAAGCATGAAAATGCAATCCTTAAACAGCAAATGCTAAATAAAGCCCCCACTAGTTCAGAAATTCCTCCTGGTCCTCTGCCAGGCGGGAAATATGACGGAAACCCGCATTCTTTAAGGGAATTTTTGGATGCTTGTACGGTGCAATTTGCTTTTAAGACGTCATTCTTTCCCTCAGACAGAGATAGAGTGGGATACATGATTACTCATCTCACGGGCCCCGCGCTGGCATGGGCCACCCCTATTGTCACTTCCAATAATGCCATATTGGATTCGGTGCCTGCTTTTACGGCAAGTCTAAAAGCTATGTTTTCACGGAGAGAATACAATCTCTCCTCTCAAGAGAAACTCCTAGATTTCAAGCAAGGATCTTTAGGAGTCTTAGAATATGTTACCCGCTTTAAACAAATGGCCCTAGGCACATCCTGGGCCGATGATGCACTTATTACATTATTTAGGAGAGGGGTTAACGAGGAGTTGAAGGATGAATTGGCTCGAGTTCCGAGACCAAACACCTTAGCTGAACTTGTCTCATTGACTATGCAGCTGGACTATCGACTGCAAGAAAGGCACGCAGAGAAGAGGAAAGGGAGAAGTCATCGCTCTGCGCCTGAATTAGTATCCTTCTCCAAAACAGCTATTGCAGACGAACCTATGCAGTTAGGCACCACACGGGGTCCTCTGACTCAAGAGGAACGCGCCCGTAGAAGATCCCGAGGACTCTATATGTATTGTGGTTCTTCTGACCATATCGTGCACGAGTGCCCAGTCGCTCCTCTCAGAAAACCATTTCGTTCGGGAAACGCCAGACCTCAACCGTAAGGGGACCTACGGTCGGGGTAACTGATACCGGTTCCCAATCTCCTACAAAGTTGTCTCCTTCGCTGGACATGGTAGTCTTGCGCGTAACTTTTTCTTTGCCAGATGAAAACATTGTGTCTGTCCCAGCCTTGGTCGACTGTGGAGCAGCTGGTTTGTTCATGGACGATGTTTGGGCAAGGAAACTGAATATTCCCCGTACTCCCAAAGCTATCGCGATACCAGTTGAGGGCGTAGACGGAACCCCACTAATATCTGGACCTATCCGAGAACAGACTCACACTTTGACGATGCTCCTTGGTTCACATAGGGAGGAAGCCGTATTTGATATAATAAAAGCAGCTCACTACCCTGTCATTCTGGGCTTGCCCTGGTTAAAACTACATAACCCATACATAAATTGGGCAGCCGGTTCCATTTTTTTGGGATCAGAATATTGTACCCGACACTGTCTTACTGAAGGGTCAGTGGGATTTTGTGCTCCTTCATCGAACCCTGTGGCCTCTCAAAGGATTGTAGACTTGCTTACTCTTGTTCCTCCTGAGTACGAAGAGTTTCAGGACATTTTCTCCTCTTCCCAATTTTCTGAACTTCCACCTCATCGGAGTGATGATTGTTGCATCCGGCTAGACTCCTCTCGACCACTCCCCTTTGGAAAGATGTACATCCTTTCCGAGAAGGAAAAATTAGTCCTACGGCAGTATTTGGATACCCACCTCAGAAACGGTTTGATTACGGAATCGACTTCCCCTGCAGGCGCATCGTTATTCTTCATAGCTAAGAAGGACACGGATGAATTACGTCCCTGCATTGATTATAGGGGACTTAACAAGATCACGATTCCTGATCGATACCCAATGCCATTGATACCGGACATCCTAGAAGCAGTAAAAGGGGCAACTATTTACACAAAGTTGGACCTCAGAGGGGCATATCACCTCATTAGAGTTAAGGAAGGGGATGAGTGGAAGACCGCATTTCGTACCCCTTTTGGACATTTCGAATACCGAGTAATGCCCTTCGGACTCGCGAATGCCCCGGCAGTGTTTCAAAGGTTCATTGATCATATATTCTCAGACCTCCTTCTTCATACGGTAGTGGTGTACCTTGACGACATATTGGTCTTTTCCAGGAATCCAAAAGAACATCACCGACACGTATGTCAGGTATTACACCGATTACGGAGTAACCACCTCTATTGCAAGCCTGAAAAGTGTATGTTCCATCAGACTACAGTCACTTACCTGGGGTTCGTTTTGTCCCCTACTGGAATATCCATGGATCCTCGTAAGGTGACCGCCATTCTGGAATGGTCCTCCCCTAGTTCTGTCAAGGAACTACAGAGATTTCTGGGGTTTTCGAATTTCTATAGGAAATTTATAGCTGGATTCTCATCAATCGTTCTGCCCCTTACAAGACTACTCAAGAAAGGAAAGCCCTTTTGTTGGACAGAGGACGCCCAGTCAGCCTTTGATACTTTAAAGACACTCTTTACTTCTGCTCCTCTCTTACGAATCCCGGATCAAAACTTACCGTTTATAGTAGAAACTGATGCCTCCCATTTTGCATTGGGTGCGGTGCTTAAACAAGCTTTTACTCAAGGACCAGAACACCCTGTGGCTTTTCTGTCCAAGACTTTTTCTCCCTCTGAGATCAATTACACGGTGTTAGAGAAAGAGTTGCTGGCTATAAAACGGGCCTTTCAGGAATGGAGACATCTCCTGTTGGGTTCCCAACATCCCATTGAGGTCCGCACCGACCATCAGAATCTCAAGAGTTTACAGTACGCGGAGACACGTAACAGCCGGCAAGCAAGATGGGCCCATTTTTTCTCTCCCTACAATATCACTTTCACTATCATTCCTGGTAAAATCAATCTTCAAGCTGATGCTCTATCACGTAGAGATCCTGATTGCAAATCTGGTTTTCAGACCGAGAGATTGTTTCCTCATGCTACGTTCATATCTATGGTTCAGGACTTTCTCCACTCTGTAGCAGCCCAAACTCTAGTCTTAATGGACTCCATTAGAGGTCAGGCAGACAAATGGGGACTAAGTCTCGAAGACGGATGTTTCTACCGGGGTCATCTTGTGTACATTCCCTCACTCCAGCTCCGAACGGAAGTCATGCACATGTGCCACGATTCTATGGTGGCTGGACATCGTGGAATAGCCAGTACCCAAGAACTCATACTGAGACATTTTTGGTGGGAAACCTTAAGAAGGGACGTGACTGATTACGTCTCTTCCTGTGTAGTCTGTTTGCAAGTCAAGGTTCCTCGCAGTAAACCATTGGGAAAGCTGGCTCTAGTCCAAATACCTACTCGTCCTTGGCAATTGATTTCCACAGATTTTATAGTTGACTTACCTGTGTCTAAAGATCATACAACCATTATGGTGACAGTGGATTATTTCACCAAATTGGCTCATTTCCAAGCCCTACCCTCAGTACCGACAGCCCCACAGATGGCAAGACAGTTCATAGACTCCATCTTTTCCCGGCATGGTCTTCCTGACAGCATAGTGTCAGATCGAGGTTCCCAATATATTTCACGATATTGGCAACAAGTCTGCTCTGCTTTGGGCATAAAGAGAGCCTTGAGTTCGGGATACCATCCTCAAACTAATGGGCAGACTGAACGTTTAAATCAGACTCTGGAGACGTATCTGCGCTGTTTTGTATCAGCGGCACAGGACAATTGGAAGGATTTGTTACCCTTGGCAGAGTTTGCCTACAATAATGCTCCTCATGCGTCTATCAAAACCAGTCCCTTTCATTGTACCTATGGGTACGATCCTTCTTGCTATTCATCGTCTCTTCTCAGAGCTTCGGCCTTTCCAGATGTGGACGCCCTAATGGGCGATATTCAACAGGGACATCTTTTGGCCAGAACCGCATTACTAGAAGCTCAAGAGCATTCTAAACGTTATGCTGACTTGCATCGTTCATCGGCTCCAGTGATTGTTCCGGGGAATTTGGTCTGGCTCTCAGCAAGGTTTCTGCCCAGACATCTGGTTCCCTCTAAATTGTCTCCGAAATATTTTGGACCTTTTACAGTATTAAGAGCAAAAGGTCCTTTGGCTTTCGAGTTACAGCTCCCACCTTCTTGGTCCAGGATTTACCCAGTTTTTCATGTTTCGCAACTCAAACTTCACAGATCGGATCGTTTTGGCCGCTCTATAAGGTCCTACCCGCCTCCAGTGGCTACTACGGAAGGTCCGGAGTTCGAAGTCTCGGGCATTTGTGATTCCCGTTATCATCGCGGTCGACTACAATATTTGATCCACTGGAAGGGTTATTCGGTGGCCGACCGTACGTGGGAACCAGCTTCATCAGTTCACGCCCCCTTACTGGTTCGCCGTTTTCACAGGTATCATCCGGGCAAACCAGGAGGTGTTACCCTCGGAAGGAGGCATACTGTCACGGCTAGCTGGCACCGGCGTTCCCTGTGGCAACGCTGGAGATTGCGGGCACTCGCCGCTTTTCCCTCTTCCAAGATGGCCTCTCATCCTCTGGGTTACGGTGCAGTGTTTTCACGTTCGCAAGTCAGATGTCCTCTGACGTCATCGCGTTCTCTCATGGATTCCGGATATGGTCCAGCAGAGCCGAAGCCCAGAGCGTCGCTACTCTCTACAGACGCTACGTGAGTTCGCAACTAGGGGGTTACTATTCTATACCTCATACCTATACTTACCTTTCTTTTCTACTCTTTCCTACAGCCTTACCATTCTGCCTAGCCTTCCCGTTCCGCCGCCCACAGATAGTCCCCATCTTCCAGACAACATAGGTACTTACCCAATCAAGATATTGATTCCTCTTGTACCTAGTTCCTTCTCTCAACTCTCGTTCACTTATTTTCAATCAGGACTTCACCGAGGTACAGTGACCAGACCCGGTTAATCCTGCAGCCAGCGGAGACGCGACCGATCCAGCTTCTCATCCGTTCCAGCAGGGTTTTTTCCCCCAGGAGGGTTTCCCTGGGATCCCTTGCACACCCCTTCGGTTCCCTTTTTAGGGAGGAGGGAGGTGTTAGGGTCCTCAGGGGACTCCCCAATTGCCTCGTAAATTGCTGCACGAGACAGGTTAGTGCAAAAACATTACACATATAGCCTCAACTTTCTATCCCTGTTAAAGGGGATGTTATGTGAAAACCTGAACATGTGTGTCCCTCAAGGTAACCCGTTGAGTCGAAGTGCTATGAACCCTCTCTGCAAGCAACATGCACAGGCCGCATGGTGTATCTCATTAGTCTATTCTATGGCATGACAGGAGGCTTCATATTATGCATAACAATCTTTACTTCTGAACCATAGCAGCAAAGAAAAAACTTTTACAAACAAAAAAGTTTAAATAACACAACTAAATAAAGTTCACAGACAATGTAAGGGGGCTCCCCCAATCCAACATGGAGGACAGGTCATGCCCTGCAGATGACCAATAAGCAGGGACCCTCCTCTATATATGTCCTTTACTCTAATCCCAACTCCTCTTTTTTTGCTGCTGACACCACAGCTAAGTCACTCCTTATAGTTGTGCCATGCATGCTAGTCAGTAGTTGGCACTTTGTATATTGTTATATATTATATTATTGTGTAGAGGTAGTGTTTTGTTTTACAGTAAATGCTTACTGCTTTCACTTTCAAAAATGTTTTCCTTGGCTTCTTGTTAAGGGTTATTATTATATCATGTGAGGCACTGCCGCCACTTTATTATTAGCGCTGTTTTCCTTTTTCTGTTAACCCAACGCGTGCAAGCCTGTTAGAAGCTTTCGCTTCAGACCCGACGTGTGTGGGCCTGTTGGGTTTTTATTACTAATGCGGCCTTTGAAGGGCGGCGCTGCGTGGCCTGCCCTCTCCATTCCCTCCGCATGCACGGGTCTGTCCGAAGCTTTCGCTTCAGACCCGCGCATGTGGGCCTGTTTGCAAGTAATTTGCTTCACCTATGGAGTGGGTGGCACCGGTCGGTCCGCCCGCTCCATGCCGAGTGTGCAGTTTTGCCCCGCCCACCTCACCAACATGCGCAGGCCTGTTAGAAGCTTTTGCTTCAGGCTCCACGCACGTGTTTCTTTTTTTTTATATATTATATTCTATTTTATTCTATTTTTATATTATTTTATTTTATTATTTTAAAATATATTTTATTTTATTATACTTTGGGTATATATATTTTGATATACATATTATAATATGTTTCTTGGTTCTCTTTGGCTTCAAGTGAGACCGGTGTACCACCCATCCTGCCCCACGTGTAAGCTTTTCAGAAGCTTTGGCTTCAGGTGTTGCGCACGGGGGTATGTTCTCATCAATATGGTTTCTCTAGTGGGAGGATAGCTCAGTGGCTATGTGATTGCCTTGAAAGCAAGATGACACTGAACAACACAGGTTCATTCCCTGGGTCCGCCCTTAGAAACCTCTGGGTATTAAGCGCCTTATAAATAACATTTCATATCATTATCAGAAAATAACATTACTTATATTTTAGAAATGTTGGCACTGCTAGTTCGCCTTGTAATAGCCTGCTTGGCTTCAGGCTTTGCCTGAATTATAGTGTGAGGTTACCCCATTACCTGAAGGGAGAGGGGGCTGTCACCCAATCATTAACTTACAAGTTCTAGCATCTATTGGTAGTATATCATCACTTAAAAATTGGAAGGGTTTGTTCTACTCATTGACTCCTTTCTCCCGGCTGATTGTATGATCTAGTTAGTCCTCAAGCGTCAGTACCGGCGGGTTCTTGGGGTTTTTCCTCCTCATCCAGAGTGTTTTCTTCAGTTCCACTGCGGGACTCGCACTAGCAATGTCCTTCCCTTCCATTTGGCCCCTCTGTTTTCCTTCAGCCCTGGTGCTTCACCAGGGTAATGACACTGGTGATGTTTCTCCTCAGCTCCAAGGGTCTCGGATAATTTTTCTTGGAATATATACTATTTGCAGTTCTCAGTACCTGTGAAGTTAGCTGTGTCCCTTCTACAGTCATAAGTTTTGTTTTGTTCTACATACAAGGGATTTAAGCATTGTGGTCAGTTCCATGAAGTTATCTTCCCCTCCCATTTACAGGGTGTTATAACGCCTCAGGGCCAGACATCTTCGCAAGAGTCTGTCTTCCCCAAGGTGAGGTTGGAGCTCCTTTAGTGGCTCAGGCTCATGGATGCCTAGAATGGCAGGGCACTTTTTCAGTTCCCTCTCCGGATGTTTTTCAGGAGTTAGATGCAACCAGACGAGGTTGGGGCTGCCAAGACAGGCCAAGTTTCCACAGGCAAGAGTGGTCCACTTCAGTGAAACAACTGCAAGTCAGACGCCTGGAGCTGTTAGCGTGCTCTCTGGCAGTCATGAGCCTTTCTCTAGGATCAATGAAATTTGTGTGTCTTTTTAGAGTGGGCATTGTTTCGCCTGTGTGATACATCAATCATCTGAGGGAGGCCAGTCCCAAGGCCCTAGCAGATTTAGCAACCCAAATTGGTTTTCTGTTTGTATGGGTTGAAAGCGGAGTATTCTCCGGGGGTTAGCAACTCTGTTATGGTCTGTTTTTTTTTTCCAGACATCTACAGGCCAGGAGCAACTGAAGGTTAGTGAGGATTCTCTCTTTCCCAAGATCTTGTATCGTTGGGTTCTGATTAAGTGGTTCTTTTTGCCTCTTGTCTTACATGCTAAATTCCCCGGCTCTACAGTTAGAGTACCGATCCCAGTGCACTGCCTTCCGACTCCTTCCTCCAGGATTGGTCGGGTTTCTCCCCTTTTTTCGTATGCGTTTCTCCTTTGCCATGATAGCAAGAGTACTGGTTCAGGTGTGCAGGCAGGCGACAACGCTAGTGTTGGCCTTTCCAGGGGCGTTTTCCCTGCCCTACTGGGATTGACGGGGCATATTACTAGTCTCGTCCCTCTCCACCCCTGGCCTCTCTTCGTCCCGACAGGTTTCTCTTTCGAGCTGGCCCTTCATGGACTCTTCTCCCACCCACCCTGTTCTGTTTCATATTGTTTCAGCTTTCGGGTGAGAGGTCCTATCCAGAAGAGTTTCGTCGTATTTTCAGGTTGCGGAGAGGTTGAGATCCCTCCAGTTTCGCTGGATCCTTTTCTCCGGGCTACACAGTTGGAGCTTTGCATTGGGCGTCTGGTGCAAGACAGCTCCAGAAAGAGGAGTTAGGATTAGAGTAAAGGACATATATAGAGGAGGGTCCTTGCTCAATGGTGATCTGCAGGGAATGACATGTCCTCCATGTTGGATTGGGGGAGCCTCCTTACATTATCTGTGAACTTTATTTAGTTTTGTTATTTAACCTTTTTTGTTTGTAAACGTTTTTTCTTTGCTGCTGTGGTTCAGAAGCAAAGATTGTTATGCATAATACTTGCCTCCTGTCTTTAATAGAATCTAAACCCCCTGTCACGTTAGTGAGGGGGATTAACCATTCAATAAAGGTCTCAACTCAACCTCCATCCCTTTCGTCGAGTGAGAGCTGGAGTTCATGCCATTACATCTTACGTGTCCCATGTTGCCATTGTCAGGGCAGTCTACTGAACCTCATTGCACCACACAAAGGTGGTACACAGCCGAAAGAAGGATGTGTTATTGGGAGTGCTGTTTGTCAGAAGGGCCTGTGGACCGCCTTCCCACTTGACACACTGTGGTACGTAGGCAGGTGCACCCCTGAAAATGTTTTGTCAATTAATTGCAAATCGCAGTAGTCTGCCCTCAGCGTTACTGTTAGGTGTTCCTTTTTTAGTTCTTGTTTGGTGCTGGGGCATAAACGGATGCCCCCTGGGACTAACTTCCCAGTTTGGACTGGAAAAGCTTGCTCAAATATGTCTTGTTTCCGTTTTGCATTGTAAGCACAACTTGAGAAATATAGTGGCTCAGGGCCCAACAGTAGGGTCTGTCCAATAGCTTGTTAATTGGACATGATTAGTGGTAGTTGTCTACAGAGACAGCAGTGAATGAGGAATGGGCAGTTGTTATAATAATTGTTCTTTTATAACTCGTTTAATACCAGCGAGTTGTTTCTAAGCGTTGGATCGGGTTTCGAACCTGTGTTGCGCTGTATTGTCTTGCTTCCAAGACAAGCGCACTGTCCTGTGGTGAGTCCCTTATCAAGTGCAAATGTTGGGTGATTACAAATTAGAAGTGAGTATAACAAGCTGACTGCTTTGCCAAACTACAATTAGGTGATCTTATTACACATTTCTTTCCATGTGTTCTTAAATCTTAACAGTATAGTTGACAAATCCAGAGGATATATTTAGAATAACATTACGTTGCATGATGGTACTTGTAGTCTTTAGGGGTGGATAAAATATAACTGAACTCTTAAGCCGTTTACTGAAAGCATACAAATATATAGCCAGGTTGGTTTATCATGTGATTTGTGTACTTTTCTCGCAATTTTTCTAAAAATGAGCAGTATAGTTTTAGCTCTTTAAACCCAAACCTTAACAGGTATCTGTTCCTAAGAGAGATAGGAAGATGTGTGGTCACGAACAAGGAGGTGGTGGAATCATGGGGAACAAAGTGGCGGTAATCTGCATTTTCATGCATAACGGTGTTGTAACGGACTTTACCAGCTCCTTGGGTTGGGATATAAGGGAAGGTAAAATTAATGTCAGAAACAAAGCAAAAATATTACATTACACGAAGTCAGAAACAAGGAAAGGGGGTTCTTTCAGAAAATAAAGAGCGCATGGATACCACTAGACTCCGAGCACCAGCACAAAGGCCACCTGTGCATACTGGCCCCTGAACACGTGACAGGCTTTATCATAAAGTACTATAAGCGTCTGTCTGAAGACAGCCGCCTCAGTATGTGCCTTTGCCTCAGCAGCCACTTTACAATCTTGTGACTAATCTATTGGTCAGTTCGTCACTCACTGCACTGCTTGACTACTCTGGGCACAGGTGAGAGGACAAGCCCCTCCCCCCCACTATTTCGTAACAGCAGACTTAAACCCCCTCCGCCAGGCCACCTAGGAGAGGGGGGCTAATTGTATCGTTTTATTGTTAGTTTGTGAAACCGAGTGCCTCAGCTGGGTCTCATTCGAGCTGCAATTGTTTTCATTCTGTCACTGTTGGTTGTGAGCCTCGTTCATCTGTATTTCTGCTTGTAAAGCCGACCTCCCCGCTGAACATACACCCCCACACCACAGTTAGCGGTCCATTGTTTCCTAGCATTCAAGAAAACAGAAACTGAATACAAATAAAACGCTTTCCAAATGGCCTCCCCCATTTACACAAGGACTGCTTGTTCGATGGCTAAAACACATTTGTTCAATTGAAATGCAGATTTACTCTCATCATTTTTAACAACAAGCTGCGGGTCTGTGTCAAAGAATGGCAGGCGGCTTTATCACAGACTCTTCTTGAGTGTGACTACAACTCTAAAGCAGTAGGAGAGTTACAGAGCTATCAAGCTGCCCGTTTGGCAGGTGTTAACTCTTCAGCCAGTCATGGCTTTCAAGCTCACATTCTGCCTGAGAAGTATGTTCTATGCGCATTGCTACTGTGAGGCAGAAAGGAAAACAGGCTCCGCTGCCAATCATGTAACTGTGCACCATGGGGCATGTACGCCCTGTCAGGTAGCATACAGCAGTTCGGTCAGGTGTTTCCTAAGAATTATGTACAGAGGGCTAACTAAAAGGAAATGTTGGAACTACCCAAACAGAAAGAAACTTAACAAAGGCAAGGCCCTCCAAATTAAGGGGCTGCAGGTTTGGGTAGGACGGGGGTGGGCGATGGCAGATGAAACGGGTGGCATCCAGAAGGAGCCACCCATGGGCAGTTTTTGGCGGTGAGGGCCTGTAGGCGCTGGTTTAGCTGTGGGCTCTGGGGGTGGATGGGGCAGGTTCGACGCAACAAGCCGCAAAAATGGGGGTCAAGTGAGGCGGGGAGCATCTGCTGTCCACCCCCTCCTCGGACGCCATCGCCTCCAGTCCCTGCTGCCTGTCCTGGATGCTGCTTGTGATGAATTCTCATTTGCCCTCTGGCAGGGCTTTAAGTGGGGTGGGGCTGCTCCGAAATCTCTCTGCGGCACATTCGCAAACAGGGGATTCGAGAAATCTCACCTTGAGTTTGTGTGGAGGAACCCAAATATGGTTTATTACTACAGCTGCAAATCAACTACAGCAGTTTCTCTACTGAAGAAAGGTTTATGCCAGATTAACCTTAGTATCATAGGCATAAACATATATAGAATGGCATGACGGCATGGGGTGCATAACGCAGCATTAAGGAACACCCTGCCCCTGTGTGCGCATTAAAACACACATCATACACAGTGACAGATGGATGATGTACAGTGGAGGCTGGTGAATTTCTGAACTGAAGAGGCTTAAATGTTTGTGCCAATTATGCAGGTTCTGAAGTCAGCGCACCTCCCAACATTTGAAGTGTTAGTGAGCCGTCAGCGCCCCTCCCAACATTTGAAGTGTTAGTCCCACTCAGTCGCCCCCCAAATGCTAGCCTAGGTGCACCTCTGATGCCATGACATAACTTTTGCTGCAGTCCCAGTTGAGCCCTGTCTGACTGGTGGTCTTCAGAAGGCCTTTGGTGGTACTTCGACCCCTGTAGTGGTTGGGCCAACCTTCCTGACATCTGCTCATTGTCCAGCCATCTGGAGCCTTCGGAAACATTCCTGGAACAATCCTGTCGACTGACCAACTTCAGTTTAGGCTACCGCGTTAGAGGCGTTGTGGTTCTGTGATTTGGCTTGGGACTTTGGGAACCTCTAGCTTGTTCTACAAGAGTCCGATCTGGGGGAATTTCAGCATTCCAGGTTGAACGAGACCTGAGATAGGAGGCCGACTCTGACCACTACAGCTGTGTCCTTTTGTGTCGCCGTACATGGGTGACGATCGTTGAAACTGGCTTCCCTGCATCTGGTCCACTGCCTAAAGGAGTGCTGCATTGATGTCAGTTGTAATCCTCGACCAGAACAGGTTGCACCAGCTTCTGTCTCCAGCTGGGACATCTCTTGCACCCGCGACTCCTGGGCACTGGCGACCAGCTCCAATGACAGGAAAACAAATCTCAGACGACCCTCTGAAGACCTGCCCGTCTGAAGAGAAATCGGAGTACGGGGGGGGGGGTCAGTTACAGCAATACTTACCGCTCCCCTCCCCCATCTCCACCTGTGAAAGCTTTGAACACTTACCCTTGTTTGGCTTTGGCAAAACCTGTTGCCGAAAGATCTCCGAAAGGTAGGGGCAGTTTTATTTACCAGAATACATCCTTACCTGACTTTTGGAACCTTTCTCCCCACCACAAGACCTTTCTCCTAACGTTTTCCTGTCTCACAAAACTGCTGTAGACTTTGTGAACCTTTAGGGCACTAGGCCCCAGCCAACCTAGGATTGATAATCTAAAGTCAGGGTTGTTATTCTTATGGACTGCCATTGCAAATCTAACCATTACCTTTCCTTGCAGTATTGTGGGGTTGGGAGCATTGTGGTTTTATTGCACTGGCTAGAGGGGCTGTATGTATGTATTTGATTATGAGTGTTGTGTGATATTATTACTTGCTTATATTCATTTGTCTAGTGTTTGCTTGGCCATAGGTAAATATAGTATTTTATAACTACTTGTCTAAGTTGCTTACCTTGTGGACACACTGTAGACCCTTTACCAGGCTCCCTCCCACCTGACTTTTAGCCTTGACCACTCTCCATGCTACCTTGATTGGTTTGGCTACAGCTCCCAGAGTTGTCCCTGTTCACTAACTACGATGAACTCCTGCACCTCTGTCCACCAGGCCAGAGTGTAGCAATCCAGTCGAACACTCTTCATGGTTGGGGAAGTTCTGTCTGGGGGCCCTGATTGCATGCTCACAGAGGATACGAAGGACGAGGTGGGGCAGCTGGGATTGGCACGCCCCCTAAATATTTTGGCTCGGAAATTGAACAGTGAACTGGCTCGGTTGGAAGCTTTGCATGGGCATCTCTGGATTGTGGCTAACAGACTCGTGATGTGTGCCAGGAACTTTCATTTTTACAGGGTTCACCTGTCTGTTCAGGGCACCAAACTGTTACTTTAGTTTATATTTTTAAAATGTATATATTTATAACGCGCCGAAAGCTCGCAAGCATCAGGGCGAGACATAGACACATGGACTGAAGATTCACAGGACGGCAACAAAGAAGAGGGACGACAGTGGCCTTAGAGTATGCACTAGTGTGGCATGGTTCTGAGGTTATCTAAAGAGCGTGGTTTTGAGTTGTTTTCTGAATGTTTGAAAATTGCTTTCAAATCTAATATGACGGGGTAGCTCATTCCAATAGGAAATGGCTTTGGTGGAGAATGCTCTACCTAGGCCCGTAGCTTTTATTCTGAAGTGGCCTGACTCAAGCAGTCCCTGCTTTTCAGATCTTAGGCTTTGGCTTGGCTCATACCACTTGAATTCCTTCTTAAGATAGGCCGGGGCTGCTCCGTATAAGCAACGATGGACCAGTGTCAAGGATTTAAAGGTGATACGCTCTTTCATTGCTAACCAATGGAGATCTTTTCTGTCATTTGTTATGTGTTCACGTCTGGACTTGCCTGAGATGGATCGAACTGCGTTGTTTTGTATTATTTGACGACATTGCTTGATGCAAGTACTACTGGCTCCCAAGAGCAGGCGTTTCCATAGTCCAACCATGACAGGATAGTGGCTCTGGCTATTGTGGCACTATTTTGTGTATTTAGAAGAGGCCTGATGCGGCATAGAAGCTTTTGATAGTAATGGCAGTTCCGCTTGAGGTACGAAGTTTGAGCCTCGGCTCCTAATGAGGATTGTAAGTAAATCCCGAGTGTCTTGACTTTGTCTGACACTTTGATATTGGAATCCTTTATAAGAAAGGAGGAGTAAGCTGGGTCTACGTTTTTTAAGACTTTGGTTGATCCAAATGTCATAGGCTCTGTCTTGGAGCTACTTAGACACATCCAGTGTGACTTCATCCAATTTTCAATGGTATTGTAGATGGCTGAGAGTCTATTATTGTCGACTATATGGTCACTGCACAGTTCTAATATTAGTTGGGTGTCATCTGCAAAATTAGTAAAATAGATCCCAAGTTGTGAGAGAAGGGAGCAGAGACAGTGGAGATATAGATTAAAAAGCAGTGGTGCGAAACTGGCTCCCTGTGGAACGCCACAGTCCACAGGTCTGGATGTGGTGGAGTGTCCTCCCCAAGTGATTTTGGAGTTTCTATCTTCAAGAAAAGATGCAACCCAGTCAAATGCCTCCTCAGAGCAGTTTCCTGCAGTATCTAGGGCCTCTCAGAGCTTCCGATGATCTAATAATAAAACGAAAGCTACCGAGAGGTCCAAAAGGATTAGCAGACCTGCTTGCCTTGGTCCAGAATGCCAAATATTCTGGTTTGCAGGTCTAACAGGGCAGATTCAGTGCTGTGTGCGCTTCTGAACCCTGACTGTTGCGAGTGCAGAAGATTATTCTTGTCAACATATTACTGTAATTGATGTGTGGCTATTTTGTCGAGTATCTTTAACAACAAGTTATAGTTTGTGATTGGTCTAAGATTAGAAGGGTCTTGTTGGTCCAGACATGTTTTTTTTACTAGCGGAGTGACCGTGACAGTTTTTATTTCTACAGGGACATTCCGGTCCTTGAATGACGAGTTTGTCAGACGGCATAGATAAGTAGCAAAGACTTCTGCATTATCTAGTACAAGTTTAGTGGGCAAGATGTTTTCAGAACATGAGGTGCAGTTTATGGAGGAAAGGGTGTTCAACATGTCTTCAATAGAGACAGGCGAGAAGTGGAACTTGGATGTTTTTGGTTCTGAGTTTTCCTCCTTGGTGTAGGGCAGAAGTGGTGAGTCTGTCACTTTACAGTTTGTTATGATTTCTCTAGCTTTTTTTATCTTACTGCAGAACATTTTGGTGTTCATTCGCATGGCAGGGCACGGAGTGAATGCTGCGCACCGAGGAGTCTGCGTCCCTGTGGCAGGTGGGGGGAGGACCATATGGATATTGTGTTGCCCCCAGGGCTCGTAAAATACAGTGGCGAGGCCTGGCTGCCTCTCACAAGGTGGGCATTCAGACTGGTGGGGTCCTTGAAGGATCGGCTGGGGGCGGTGGGATCAGGAGGTGGTTGGTGTGAACTCGTGTGTCTCCTGGTATCGCCCCGCCCAACAAGGACCCGTTGGGGAGGCCAAGGGCCTCAGCAATGTGCACCGCCATGGGGGTAGAAAATGACCACCTGTCGCAACCATGCCTTGATGTTTTTGTTATTGATGCGTTTGATGTTTTGTCATTGATATGGGTCACATTTGTGGGGGTGGAGTGTTTTCTCCTGTTTGCTGCGGAATAAATGTGGTCGTTTTTTATAATCCACATAAAGTGTTGGTTATCTGTTCCGTCCTTGCGCTGCCACTAGCAAAGCCCATAAAGGCAAGGCCCCACCAAATTGTGAAGCTGCTGGGTTGGGCTGGACAGGGGCAGGCAACAGCAGACGAAACGGGTGCCATCTAGAAGGAGCCAACCGTGGTCGTTTTTGGGCGGTGAGGTCCTCTAAACGCCAGCTCAGCTGTGGGCTCTGGTGGTAGGTGGGACAGGGCCAGGCAGCATAAATAAAAAAAATAAAAAAATAAATTATCGCTGCACGGGGGCCAAGGCCCAAGGGAGGGGGTGAGCATCAGTCTTCCACCTGCTCCTTGGACGCCATCACGCTGATCCCTGCCGCCTGTCCTGGATGCTGCTTGTGGTCGATTCTAATTTCCCAACCCACCCACCCTTATTAGGGATGGGGGGTGCAGGAAGGTGGCAGTAGGGGAGGGCCATACAGATATTGAGTTGACCCTTCCAGGGACCTCAGGGCCGGTAAGGTACAGTGGCGAGGGCAGGCTGCCTCTCATGAAGTGGACGTTCAAGCCGGTGGGGTGTCGAGGGGAGGGGCCCGGGAGTGGTGTTAGGGAGATTTATCATGTTTATGCTTCATCCCCTCTCCTAGTGAAATCCCCAGCACTTTTTGCTGTATTTCTGGGCCCTTTTCTTTAATCCTGAATGATTGGAGCCTTTTTCCACTCATTCATTCTCATGTGATCTATCTTTTGGAACTCTGTTGTCTGTTTTTTTCCTGTCCTATGGAGTCTACTTACCTCCATATCTCTATAAGCGACCTGTATTTTATTAATGCAGCACACAGCTCCTTATGGGCAGTGTTCCTGGGAACCCTCTGGGATCTCCTTTAAAATTCTTTTATATATCCTAGAGCAACTGCAGTTCTCTCTTCAAACACTTTATATTCAGAGAGATTGGCACACACCACCTTAGGTCGAGTGCCAAAGAGATACTTAGTATCCCCCTTCCCTTCGCTCCTGTGACTTTTTAGTCACATAGACAATCTCCTAGTTATGGCTGGTGGCGGTGGACACGTTCTACTGACTAGTGTGTTTAATCTTTACCGCAGGCTATGCCCATAGCCCCAGTTAGGCACAATAGGGGCACCCGAGTACTAACACAGGAGCTTCTTTCTTTTTTCACCATTTCTAGCATGTTTGTTCTTTGTTAGCCTTCTACCATTCTGCCTGTGGTGGGAAACCTTGGGTGTCTCCACATAGGCTCCAGTGTGTCTGGGCTGGGAGGAAGTGTGGGAGAAGTTTTTCACTCCCCTGCCTTTGTCTGCCTGAGTGCCTGAATGGAACCAGCTCCCACTGGGGGTCTGGCAGTCCTGATTGGATAGCCACCAGCCCCTGTTTGTAAACTGCTGAGAGAGATTGCAGAGGAGTTTGTGCTGAAACCGAATATACGGTGAGGTTCCTGAGGTGAACGGCAAGTCGACCACTGGAAACTACAGTAACCTTAGAAGAATACAGCCAGAGATGCCTGCAGACCATTTGCAACACTGTGAAGCAGCCACTGCTGTCCTGACCCTGTTTGCTGTGTGATAGAGGGACTTCGAAGAGGATGACTCCTTTCCTTTGACTGGTGGGAACAACCAGTTCCAAGATTAACTTTAATCATAGCCATCTCCCGAGGTCTTATGACTTTCCAAAGCTGCGGAACCCCAATGCCAGCAGACCTCTGGCCCAACTGAAGTGCATCGTCATGGAAAGGCTGAATCTGTACAAGTCTTTGCTGAGCTCCAGGTGAACCTTCAGAGAAACAACCCGACTCATCCAAGTCCCCTCAGCAGAGTGTTGGACTCCAGGAATAGAAGAAGGTTGAGCGGGAGAATCGTGTCCTTTGTTGGTGCCACAGAAAAGGTGCCAAAACCGCAGAGTGACCAGAGAAGTTTCTGAAATCCGTGGTAGAGGTCTGCCGTCGAGACTGCTGCTGAAAGATCCTGTCCATTGTCCTGCCTTTCGTCACCAGACCAAGGAATCCGGAGATTGGGTCCAGCACTGCCACATCGAGGAGAATCCAGCCACAAACAGTTCTTCAAACCGAAGATACTGTGGAGAAAAAGGTATTACTAAATTCATCCTAAAAGTTGCTCCATAGTGTTGGAGTGCACGTAGCGGGGTCCGGGCAATCCCTCTTACCTCCGACCCAAGCTACTGCTTGTGACCATTTTAGCAAGTCCTTTAACAGGGTCCCAAACATTGGTTGTATCCTCTTGAGAATATCCACAGGAGTTTTGTTGTTCTGCTGCTTGTCAAGACATTGAACCCTCTCCAAATTACCTTTTGCTAGGGTTACGTTTTGGACTTAAAAAGCTTGCTGTGTGAAGAAACTGACTCTATAACCTTAAGCATTGCTAGTGTAACACTAACCTACTATTTTCCTTTCTAAAATTATATGGCCCTCATTACAAGAGTGGCGGTCTGGAAATAGCAGTGCCGGTCGCACCATATCGGCACCCTTTTCTGGAGCAGCACACTATGTGTCGCGATGCCGCAAACACCGTCCCCGCAATTGACATGCACAGTGCTACCATTGCCGACAGCTCCATGAACGGAAACAGCAGGATGCGCCCGCAGGCCATGCCTGAAACACTGGCATGGCGGTAGTACGGCACATTCCGAGTACCGACAACATAGAAACACTGGCATAAAAATGCTTGTGGCACTGTGATGACCGCACTGGAAACACCAGCATTGCGAAACAGCTGTTAAACAGACTTAGATGTGCAGCAACAGGCCACAGGTGGCCATAATCAGCCCAGCTGCACACCATTAGCACTGTGAATGCACAAAAGGACCACACCCCACACACCTTCCAACACAACCATGCTGCCAGCTGCAGTAGCAGTCATGGAGCTGGGGGCCTTACATGTAGGGATCCAATATGAGATCGAACTGGAAGAGGCAGAGAGGCAAAGGAGGCAGCGGAGTGGCAGGAGGAAAAGGAGGATGAAGGCTATGCACATGAACAATGGCCAGCAGGCAGCCACCCATACCCCACTTAAGAGCCACACTGTGGAACTTGAGTGCTACACAGATCCACACCCTGTATCGGCTGGACAGGGAGACCATTACTGACATAGTCAACTTCCAGGACATCGGAAGCCTAATCAACAACAGGACCGCCATACCGTCCCCTTACTGAATGTAGTATCGGTGCTGCATTTCTTGGCAACCGCACCTTACAACACACTGTGGGAGAGCAGCATTGTTTATCCCAAACCTGTTTCTCCAAGGTGCTATTACAGGTCCTAGATGCCCTCCTGTGGCACGTATCTGACCACATTGCCCTCCCCAGAACACCTGCCCAGGTGAATGCCACTAAAGTGGGTTCCATGCCCTGGCAGGCATGCCTAACGTGATAGTTGCATTGGACTTCACATATGTTGAGCTGGTGGCCAGACATGCCAATGAGGCAGTCTCTCAATGTTTGGTTTTGTGATGCAGACCACCTCATAACCAACTGCAGCGCATGTTTTCATGCATCCACACAATTCTATGGTGCTGCGGAACTCCACGCTCCCAGGGTACATGGCACATTACAGCGCAGAGCGCACCTGGCTGTTGTGTGAGTTAAAGTACCATTGCATGTGCACTGTGGAAGGGGGTTGTTCACTGTCACCAGTGCATGTGCGTAATATGAAATATAACAGGTGGACCAACACCCTCTCCCCAACTATCCCTCCCCACATACCCCCCAAATATCTCTCCCCACAACCCGTCCCCAACTATCCCTCCCACAGCCCCTCCCCAACTTATGTCACGTTGTCTATGATGTCTCAGCCCAAGTCACACCCATGGCACATGTTAGTCCTTGGCCTATTCACGGGCCCGCTTGCCACCTGGGCTGCCCTTGTGTGGTGGGGCTAACAGACACATCAACCTCCACCTTGGGCTGCTACCAGGGGCGTTGCTAGGGGGGGCTAAGGGGGCTATAGCCCCTGATCTTTTGGTCATAGCCGTGGATAGAATCTCAGGAGCTACAGCCAAAAGGCTAGCTAGCCCCCAGTCCCAACAGTTCCGACATCAGCTTAGCCCTGGGTCTTTTCCAGACCTAGCACCTCCCCTGGCTGCTACAGAGAGAACTACCAGGCGTGGAGCTTGTGGATGGCGTGTGGCTAGGGTCACTGGCCCGTCGATCCAGGGCCCTCTGCAGGGACATTGCCATGGATACCACTGGTGCGGCGCAACTTATGTGAATAAGATGGTTTTCATGGTTTTGCGGAAGGCACTGAGGGAGGCCTCACCTCGCATTTTGGGAGGTAGGGCGTTCCAGTGGGTGGGTGCGAGATATGGGAAGCTGGATCCGCCCGCTCTAGCTTTTTTTTTACTAATGGCACAGACAGCATGTTTGTATATGGTGATCTGGTTGGCCTAGTAGAGGAGACGGGGTGGATCCTTTGAGAGAGGTAGTCAGGGGTAGTAAGGTGAATGCACTTGTGGGTCACTGTCAGAGTCTTGAAGATGATTCTTTGTTTTATTGGGAGCCAGTGGGCTAGTTTTCTGGCCTCTGATATGTGTTTTCTTTTGGCAATGCCTTGGGCTGTCCGGAGAGCACTGTTCTGTATGATTTGTAACCTCTCTAGGTTTTTGTTGGAGGTGCCTAGGAAGAGTACATTACAGTAGTCAAGCCTAGATCCAGTGATTGCTCTGGCTATGTTTGTGCAGTTTTCTTTGGAGAGAAAGAGCCTGACTGCGTTGATTAGTTTGGCATGATATGCAGCCGCAGAGGCTATAGCGTTGACGTGTCTATCCATGGATAGGTTGGAATCCAAGTAGACTCCAAGGGTTTTGACTGATTTTGAGACAGGTATTTTGATGGAGTCTATGGTGAAATGGCTGAATTGGGAGTCTAGGTTTTTCAGCGTGTCGGGTGAGCCTACCAGGAGGAGTTCAGTCTTGTCGGAGTTGAGGCATAGTCCATTGTCTGCCATGTGTTGTGGTGGCAGTGGTGGCACGGCAGGCACGCATGCAGCATGCTGTGGCAGGGTGCCGTGTGTCTGTGTGGGGGAAGATGTTTCTACACTTGGCATTACAGGGTGCCTGTGCAGTGTTCATCATGTATTACAGGAATGGGTCATTGTGAGGGGGCCAGAGTGTATGGCCACGACAGCGCCATGGGGGTTGGTTCAGGTATGGGGATGTGTGTCTTCAGGGTGTGTTCTGGGTGATGGGACAGTGCAATTCCCATCTCAGTGATATAATAGTGGTACGGTGTTGAGAGCAGGGCCAGGAGGAAGTTCAATATATTGGGGCTACGTGTACTCGCCGGCTTTGTCGTGGGTGCCGGCTCCGGCCTCCACAGCAACAACCCCTTCAATGGCCTCCATGTGCAGCAGACTGCTGCACTTCTCCAGGGCATGAGTCGGATTGGCGAGGAGGGTCCACCACCTGTGGCCATGCTTTATCTGCAGTGTTTAGACAGGAGCTTCCGGACCCTCAGGCAGAGGTCATCCCACCGCTTGTGGCAATCTCTGACTGTGTGTGGGGTTGTACCCACTGCTGACACCTTCTCTGCCACTTCATCCCATATGGCCTTTTTCCCCTGCTCAGTTTGGCGGTGCTGGTCTGTGGAGAACAACTCCCCTGCATGCAGGACAATGGCCTCTGCAAGTACGTGCAGCTCAGCCTCAGAGAAGCACGGCTTGTGCTGTCGGGTCTCACGGATGCGAGATGTGATGGTGTCATATCATATCATATATCATATCATATCATGGTGCTCTATGAATTTCTGCAGTCAGGAGGGGTGGATGTAGACTGGCTGCTGCAGATTGCAATGGATTGGGTTTTTATGATAGCCGCCGACCTGTTTCCGGTTCTGGCAATTACTTCATTTCCGGTCACAGTAATTCCGGTGCCGCTGTTTCCGGTGCCGCTGAGTCCAGGATCGTGATCCGGGGACACTGGCACCAAGGGCGATGGTGCAGACGGTTTTGGTCACTTTACACAGTGTTCCCGTGATGCCGGTGCCACCGTTTCCGGCATGCCGCAATCCATGCACCCGATAACCGTGATCGTCCATTGTTTCCGGCACCACGGGTTGCCAGAAACGGTGGGACCGGCATCACGGAAACTACGATTTCTTACTGTCAAACTTGTAGAGGGCCAATATCTTATGTAGTTTTGCAGAATAAATGTACTTACCGTATTTCTCCTAAGATTCGTGAGTGCGTGTTATTACTGATAATACGGTAGAACTATCCTTACTGTCAAAAGCTGTAACAATTGTAACCTCATGCAACTGCAAACTAAGCAGTGGCCTTTGAAAAGTATTCCTAAGTGTTTTGGTTTAACTTGTTGAGTATTTAAAAGTGATTCTTATACAAATATAATAAATATATATTTTACTATAAATGTATTGGATTTCGGTTGGAAGACTAGCTGTAATGTTCGAGGGAGAAAACCCTGAAAGTTATTTTTCCTAAAGTAAATTTCAGACTTGCCCTTGCCCACATTCCCCCACTTACCTGTGGGTGGCGCACCTCCAACATCCCTCTGCGACACTGGTTCCCTTCACTTACGTGCTTGGGAACCGGCGCTGCAGGATTCTTTCCTTTTTTTGTTTTGTCTTTTACTTTTCTTTTCTTTTTACATAGGTGGTGTCGCAACCCCTGAATCTGAAAATGCCAAACATGGGGAGCGGGAGACACCGCTGCAATCCCTACTCCTCATGTTCGGTATTTTCCCATTCATACGAATGGTACAGGCCTTTTTCAGTCTTTTGTGCGAATGGATACAGTCTTTTTGGACATTTCCAATTTATTGAGTGTTTCACATCTTCCTCTTTTGATAAGCCTGTTCTGCCACTCTACCAAGGTTCAATGAGTAGTAAAGACTGATACTGTGAGTTGGGGTACACACCGGTGGGATTGTTTTGTGAAGTCCTACCTTCAAGAGGACTTTGGGAAAACTCCCCCAACAGGTGGGATTAGGAGGCGGTCAGTGCCCGTGCAAAGTGGTGTGTCTCCTGGGATCACCCTCCTCAAGCGTGCCACGCGCTGGGGCAGAAAATAAAGGATCACCTGGACCACCTGTCAGCACCATGCCTTGATGTTTTTGTTATTGATGCGTTTGATGTTTTGCTGTTGAAATGGGTCCCATTTGTGGGGGTGGAGGGTTTTCACCTGTCTGCTGTGTAATAAATGTGGCAGGTTTTTATAGACCACTTAAAGTGGTGATTGTCTTCTTCCACCCTGGCGCTGCCCCTTGAAAAGACCATCAAAACAACACAATAGTGGGGAAAGACTTCTCCCTATAAGTGTCTTTCCCACCGCCTGCAAGTGCCAAGGCCATCACCTTTGGCGCACATATCCCAGTTCTTAGAGCTCCCGGGAGGTTGTGTCACTTCTCTCTGCTCTGGCGTTCTGGGCTCACAGCATTCCCAAAGCCTCTTCTTTCTTTGTCTCTAGGTGTAAAATTCTGTGGTCACGTACTCCTTGACTACTACAATTACCAAAATCCCTGCTCCGTTGGGTCAGTGATATACTTGCCAATGAGAGCTAGAGAGGGTACCTATGAACACTCTGGACAAGCCTCAGAGAATGTATCCTCCACTGTGTACTGAGGGGAGGGGTGAACTCTGTATTGTTCCTCCTCCCTCTGTCTGGGACTTGCCTGGACCAGAACCTGCCTTTTTCTGGCTGGCTACGCCTTCATCTTCCACTGGGTCGTTCCTGCTCCTAGATCACCTTCACCTCCTCTGTACCACTGGTTCTTTCACTCTCTCAGATTCTGATGCTACATCCTCCCTCTGCTTCACTCTTGCCATAACCTCCTCCTCCTTACGTTAATACTGCCCCCTTCCCTCTGTTGGACCGCTTCCTTCCGCTCCACCCTAGATTATACTTGCCACCTGTTTCCTCTGCTGTTACCACCTTCTTCCAATCTACTCCACATTTCATCTCCTCCTTTGTTACATCCACGTCCTTCCTCGCCCCGTCACTGCACTGTAGATGAGGTACCTGTCTTCTCCCTAGTCCCCACCCCCTTGCTACCATCATATTGGGATGACAGACGAAGATCCATGATGCGGAACCCCAGCCTGAATCCTTGCAATATACCTGTACCACGTCGAAAATATGTGAGCCGATATGCACTTAGACAACCCTTCAGAGTGTACCCACAAGCTGACATTGTGAAGGAAAGTTACCAAAAAGGATGTATTTTGCCGAGCTGTCAAAATGCAGCCATGAACATAATGGATGCATGTTAAAACAAAGTCTGATGACAGCAAATAAATGTCATAAAGAAGATGTAAGAACCTATGCTGAAACGATATAAAAATACTTAAGAATTATGATGTAACTGAAGTACAAAGAGAAACGTGTACCCTACAATACAGTAATTATGAACACAAAGAAGAATAAAGTTACTTATTGATCAATAACTGTAAATACGTTGAAACGCAAGGTGGAAAGAATACATAGGAGCCTGCTTATGAGAGCTCATTCAACTATGACCATTAGAAGAATATCGACGACGGCTCATGTCAAGCAACCCAGTTACCTCAGAATACGAGCCCAGGATCTTAAAGTGAAAGGATGATGAAGAAGTTGTTTTTTTCTTGCAAAATAGAGGAGTACATTGGCCTAGGACCAATGATGCTATGTCAAGAGATGAAGAAAAAGCGCGAAGGGAGTCCAACGAGCAGACCATGTGCGACGGACATATATCTCAAAGATTAGGAGGACCAAGACATTTACAGATGCCAAGTATTGGACAATAAAAAGGGCATGACATTTGTATGGGATAGAGTGAGCAAGTCTCTAAAGGCCAAGAGGAGCAACTGCACCCAGCATAATTGGTGTTAAATGCTCTGCCGACATGGATAAATTCATGGTATCTTGATACGTGATGGAAGGCTCTCAAACAAGGGCTATTCGTTTAGTCTCAAGCTAAGATAATGGTGTGCCTACACTCTCTCGAATGTCCTGAGACAGTGCAGACTGGCAAGGTCAGTCTTCAAACAGAAGACACTGGCATGAGGCCTACCGATGAGAGAGGGTAGACTAATTGGGAAACAAGGGGAGAGCTGACGTATCTCCAGGCACCTGGGTTTCATTTCTATGAATGTGCTGCTAGCGAGCCGAATGTCCAAGGTTGGATTTGGGTTGCCAGATCAGAAAAGTCTGCTGTGCACTTCTACATTCAATGTTGCAAGTATTATTCTGCTGCCATCTTCTCTGTTGTAATCAGTGTTATACATATTTAGAAGTAGCTCAGGGCATGTCCTGTATGTAGACATGTTCCCCTAATCAAATCCCATCCCTTGATAGATTTTTGTAATGTGCCACGTAGGATGACATCATAGATGACGCAACTAGCATTATATAAACTAAGTATAATTGGCAAGACATTATGATCCTGCATACATCGATTTGATGAGTGTTTATTCACACTGCTTTATTTCTTCCAGATTAAAGCAGTATTTTCCCCTCTTCTTTGAGTCTGTCTGTTCATTTGGTCTTTGATTATTTTTTGGGGGGTAATTCCATCTAGCACACAGATGCTTCAAGGTGCTATAGTACAGCACACTAGTAACTTACCAGCTTCTCTGGAATTTTGCTTCCTTATGTTATATATTTAATGTTAGTGAATAGGTATTCTAGGGAAGATAGTTGGTGAGATAAGTAGTTTGAGAAGAAGCTGGGATTAATGTAACCAGGGTTCTTCTGCCTTATAAATGAAGACTTCATTGAATACTATTGCTGCCTCCTTGGATACTTCAAGCGCTGATGAGCGAGACTTACCCCAGACCTGCCATCTGATTCCTGGAACTTTTCCCCTTGATGGATCAAGTCCTATCTGTGTGATGGCCCCTGTGCTGTCTTATCACTTTGCCTAACACTAGGAGGATTATACCCCTTGACTTATACCTGGGTGGACTGTGAGAAGAAGTGCCTTTGAAGGAAGACTAGCGTGGGTGGAATGCCAGAGACACTACATTACTGCTGTGGCAATTTAAAATGCTAGAGTCACGGACAGTAAGCCTTGTGGGTCCATCACTCATTTTTAAAATTTTATGATAGAAAATCATTTGCCCCTTATATTATTGCTTGCTGTGGTTGTGATGAGGGATCTGCTGCACATGTACAGGTGGAGCCTCTGACGGAACACACCTTGCCACACGCGTGCTGCGAGAAGACATTCCTGTTGACTTTTTTTTCCCGGTGATCTGTGTATTAGAGGTTGCGAGTATGTATCCTCAGAGGAGGAAGTTACTAGTAGAAAGTGTCATTCAATGGAAGTGGTGTTCACCAGGAGGAGGGACGTAGAAGCACAAGGAAGCATTGTTCAGTTATTCCAAGTACTTTGACTAGTAACTTTGGGGGAGTAGTCCAAGGTTTATTCATCTACCCCTACTACGTTATTGCTTCAGATTTTCTGTATTATCCTGTCCATGTATAGGAATTGTTGAATTCAAGAGTCTTTTGGGGGGAAGACGCAATGTACATTCACTTGCACTAGTATTCTACCACCTTTCCATTGTTAAGTGAGAACACAGAACTTGACAGTACATCCAGTAAAACTGCTTTTAGCCTCTACTGGCGAGCCTGCCATTCCTTGGGTATGGGGGGGAGGAGGAGGAGGAGAAGAAGAAGAAGAAGAAGAAGAAGAAGAAGAAGAAGAAGAAGAAGAAGAAGAAGAAGAAGAAGAAGAAGAAGAAGAAGAAGAAGAAGAAGAAGAAGAAGAAGAAGAAGAAGAAGAAGAAGAAGAAGAAGAAGAAGAAGAATTAGCATTACACTACTTAGGTCTGGAAAGGCACAGGGTTTATAGAGACATTCTACCACTTAGAGAGGATGAGGAGGACTGTGATAAAGCACTGAAACTAATGTGCTGGCAAATGGATACTATTTCTGCCCTAGGAAACAGGAGACAGAGGAATCTGTGGGTGAGCGTTTCAGACTCGAGGAATTTGGCTCCATTGTATCATTTTGCGATGGGTGTCACACCAGTTGATTAGGCACCAAAATGATCACTGACAGTACTACTCATGCTATTCGGGATAGTCTTTGTACGTGGATCCATCTCCTGAAGAGACCATTGCAATACCCCAAAAAGTGGTGCACACCCCCTTATGCCCCAAGATTATGAACTGTAAAAACAGAAGAATATACAAACCACAGCCTTCAGCAGGCACGACTGGAGAATGAGAGGGAGGCAGAAGGGGGATGAGGAGGAAAACGAGGAGGTGGCCGAGACCCTTCACAGGTGAAGTCTTTCAGGTGTGGTAAATTTACCATTATGCCTACTTCAGACAGTGCCCAAGAATTACTCAGTAGTGTGAGAGTTGTCGAATGAAGGTACATTTGGCGTTAGTTTGCAAGAACTGTAAGAGTCCTAGCAGTGTGAAATGCATTCAAGAACATGACGATGACTCAGAGCCTACAATGGTGCTCATGGTGAATGTTATGTTATGTTATGTTACTTGGCATTTATATAATAAAGCTCTATATATCATTGGTAGGACTTCAAAGCGCTGGTAGGTTGAACACCCTCAGGAACCGTAGTTCTGGTCAGTAGAAAGAGAGAGATAGTGTGTCGTGGGTGAATCAGATATGTGTGCAGCTGATGGAATTGCCAGATGGGTAGTGGCATCCTAGCGCTTGGTGTGGTGCTGAAGATATCAGTTTGATGTGTGCAGTCTGGCGGGTGAACACCCAGACTGGGCTCTGGCTGCGTTAAGCCTGAAGGATGCATATGTGAGCGACTAGGCCGGAATGTGCTCGGCTAGCTGCGTTTTATTACGGTGATGAGGTGTTCATGGGGTCATATTCATATGTGAACAGCTAGGCCGAATTAGTCAGGGGTATAGCTCTGTTCTAGTTGAATGATGGTGTATAGTAGAGAGTAAGTGTAGTGATGTGATGGTTATCTTTAAAGCACCCGAGCACAGGCACGTCAACAGGATGGCAGGGAACACAGCGACACACAGACACATAGAGACAGGGGGGCTGGGCTTACAGCAACAGGAGGGGGATACGGATATATAGCAACAGCAGGGGGAACAGGAAAGCAGGGTACACAGTGCTACACGTGTGGGGCATGTTAGCATTTACATTCGCATTTCTATCCAGATGCGATTCAGGCTAATGTTCACAGCTCCACCCAAGTGTGGGACAGGCCAACATCTGCATTTCTATCCAGAAGCGACACAGGTCATCGTTCATAATCGTGTCAGGATCTGGCGCAGGCTAATGTTCACAATTCTAACTGAGTGCAGCATTGTCAATATTCACAATCCTGTCTGGGTCTGGTGCAGGCTAGCGTTCACAATTCTAACCAAGTGCGGCATTGCTAACATTCACAATCTAGTATGGGTCTGGGCAGGCTAATGTTCACAATTCCAACCAAGTGCGGAAGTGTGGCATTGCTAACATTCACAATCCTGTCTGGGTCTGGTGCAGGCCAGTGTTCACAAATCTACTAGGTGCAGCATTGGTGACATTCACAATCCGGTCTAGAAGTGGCGCAGGCTACTGTTTACAAATCTAACTAGGTGAGGCATTGCTAGCATTCAGAATCTAGTATGAAAAAAGAAAGTACCAAGGTGCATGTTTGAGGCGGTGGTATGGACACAGACCTAACAGTAAACTAAGGATCAATGTATACCATTATCACCTGAGAAGAATGTAATGGTTATGTAGCAAGTAGCTGAGTGGGGAATTGTACAAAATGGATATGGAAAATGCAGGAGCCTTTGAGGGTTCATCCATTGTGATGCAAGGTTATAGAAATGCATTGATGGAGTTAATGGATCTCATGGCAGTAGTCAAGGGATATGTGGCACAAAAGTGTGTTAGGTTGGAAAGATGAAGCTAAATTCGAAATCATATTGGACTTTTGCACTGAGGGCCCAATGTCAGTAGTCTTAGGCGAAGCAGTGCCAGCAATTCAGGATACATGTCCTGTTGTGTTTACTCAAGGCATTTGGAAGTGTAAGCAGAACTCTAGTATGGCAATCACACTGACTTCGTTGGGCCGACATGGTCGGTAAAGGCCTGCCAGCCCAAGCCTAGAAAGGTCAGAGTGAGCAACAGGGTGCGAATGGTTTCATTTTTATTTAATTTGACAGGAGATGGGCTCTGTGTGGATTGCGTTATCCCAATCTCCTGTCAAAATAAATAACAAATGGACGTCGCAATAGGAACATTTCAGTGGCGGTGGCTGCAGGCAGCAGGAGCCCAGTGAACATAGCACAAACATCCGGTCCAGCAGGTAAGCAGGGAGGTGGGACAATTGCATGTTTTGTTTTAGGGGTCAGGGGTTGTGGATGGGGGGCGACAACAGGGAAAGGCTCAGTGTTGCCTCCCCACAATCAAGATAGGGCCACCGGGGGAAGGGTCTTGGGTGGCTGGAAATAGTGGGCGGTACACAGTGTGATATGATATGATAGGTTATTTATAACGTGCTTAATAGCCAGAGGTTTCTAAGCGCGGACACAGGGATCGAACCTGTATTGTTTCATGTTGACTGGCTTCCAAGGCAAGGACGTTGCCACTGAGCTATCCTCCCAAGACAAAGGCTTGTAGGATAGTATATAGGAGAGGCAAAAGAAGCAGAGGTAATGGTCAGTAGGTTTTGTCTGTGTGTGTGTGGTTGTTTTGTTGTTGATTCCAGGATCCCTATGTCTTCCGTGGTTGTCCAGGATCTCTGCCTCTTCAGCTGTTTTGCTAATCTGACACTTTTCTCCTCTAGGTTTTCCATGTCATCAGGCACAAAGTAACTGGTGTCCATGCATTTGACCACAGGCGTAACATCATATTAAGGTAGGTTCAGGGAAGGATGAAGGCACCCAGGGTTTGCCCCCCCCCCCCCCCCCCAAGACTTTACTGTGTGTTCCCACCCGCTGGTCCTGCCACCTGATTGCTTGAGTGCCCTTCCCCAGGTGTAAATAGGATATTACTCAAGGCTGGAGCAAAGACCTAGACCTACACTATAAGAAATATTCCCTTGTCGGAAAGAGAGCAAGTGAAAAAAAGATACATACTCATGGCAGAAGTGTTAATTCAGCTGGTAGAAGCGTTTTAACTAATGTTCCCCATTGTAGTAGTGTACAAACTGATGGAGAAATCAGGGTCTGCATCGATTTGAGGACTTTAATTAGAGTGTTGTCATAGAAAAATATCTTTTGCCCATAATTCCTGAAATATTAAACACTGTTGGAGGTGCACATCTTTTTCCCCCAGTTGATATTTCTGCTGCCTATCATCAAATTCCATTGCGCAACAAATGAAGGCAGTATCCCACGTTCATTACACCATCTGGAATGTTTCATTATATGAAAGTGCCTTTTGGGCCTGCTTCTGTTGCAGCTGTTTTCCAGCATTTAATGTCTCACATGGTGGAGCCTCCTTAACACCAAGGTTCACACACGCTCCCCTTCTATACCTACGTTTAGACTGGGCATTCTGCTTGCCGCACTCCCCTTTGTTGGCTCCCGGCTTCCTTGTATTGATCGCTTGTGATCTGCTTCCCTCACTGTGGACTCCTCCACCGCAATGACTTGTAAAGTACTCACTTGCTTCCCAAAGCTAAGTCTGTGCTCAATAAATATCCTAAAAATAATAATAATAACGTTGTCAGTCTTTCCTGGGGCTCCGGTGTGCCAAGATGATATTTTATTGCACAGAAATAAAATGAAACATCATGATGAGAGGTTGAACGCACTGTTGAATAGATGTAGTGTAGGTTTGGCATGAGGGAGATACATTATCTGAGTCACACTTTGTTAAAGGAGGTTTACATACACAAGGAGGATGTTATGAGAGTATTCAGTGATGCCTCTTCACAAAGTAGTAAAGAAGAGGTTTGCTCATTCCTGGGGTTAGCTGGATTTCATAACAAGTTCATATGAAAGTTAGCACACCTCCCATACCCTTTAAGAGATGTAGAGGGCATTGACACCCCTCCGCCACTTCTGCCGTGGTCTCTCTTCACGTGGACTTTAAGAGGGTCTGGCTCTGGTGGCAGAATTCTTCTAGAAGAAAATCCCTCGGCCACTCTATTTCATTGTGAGGTTACCTAACGCAATCAACAAGGTCGTTTTGCAGTATATACAGTCTTTATAATGAAAAATGAATAACAAATGATTTTATAATGAACATTAAATAACTAAAAAAATAAAGAAAATATATGTGGGGGTGGGTTAAAGGGTTAAATTATGTGGGGTAGTTGTTGGGGTGGGTTTTTAGACAAGGGAAACAGGGGTTTGGATGTTCAACACCCCAGGCTCCAAAAAAAGAAAAGAAACATTTGTTATCTTGTGTCGTTATTCTTCTTTCTTTATACATTCATTCGTTATAAAATAATTTGTTATAAAGACATGTAACCTTTTGGCAGGACTGTTGCTTTGTCCACCTGGGCCCTCTGGAAACTCCAGTTGGATTGAGCAAGGTTGATGCCAAGGATGACTTTCTCAGATAAGCGTGGGAGGAACACCATCTCCGCCTCGCACTTTTCCTCTTCAACTTGAAACCTTAGGTGGGCCTTGTGATAGATATTCTGATTGCCATGGATGCAGGTGACTGGGACAAGATGTAGGTTGTTGGCCTGGTCAGGAAACAACGTTTGGCAAACAGCAGTTTGTCAGATTCTTGAATCCAACATCATTCAGACAGGTTGCTTCTCCAAGGAAACTTGGTAGGTGATATGTTATGTTGATTCATACTGTGCACCGCTGCCATTTGCAGGGTCTTCCAGCACTCACATGCCTCTGTAAGAAGGTGGGGGGGGTGGGAGTTTGTTAGTGTGGAAGAGGAATAGGATAGCGGTTATACTCTTCTGTTTATGCTTGCATAACTAGGAGAAACTGGTGTCTGTGGGTGTCGGCTTTCTGAGTGTGCTTTGTCGTGTTCACTGGGCTTGTTATGGCTGGCCCTTTTGGGCATTTGTAGTACGTGGGAGGTATGATATGATATGATAGGTTATTTATAACACGCTTAATACCTGGAGGTTTCTAAGCGTAGACCCGGGGATCGAACCTGTGGTGCTCTGTGTCGTCTTGAGTCGAAGGCGAGAACGTTGCCCATGAGCTATCCTCCCGATACAAAGGCTTGTAGGATAGTATATGGGAGAGGCGAAAGAAGCAGAGGTAATGGTCAGTAAAGTTTTGTCTCAGTGTGTGTGGTTGTTTTGTTGTTGCTTCCACCATCCCTATGTCTTCCGTGGATGTCCAGGATCTCTGCCTCTTCAGCTGTTTTGGTAGTCTGACACTTTTCTCCTCTAGGTTGTCCATGTCATCAGGCACAAAGTAACTGGTGTCCATGCATTTGACCACAGGTGTAACATCAGATTAAGGTAGGTTCAGGGAAGGATGAAGTCACCTGGGGTTTGCTCTTTCCTCAAGACTTTCGTAGTAGGTTCTTCGAGCTAAGCTTTTGGGTGTCATGGCTGTTTTCATGCTTGGGTGGCATGGTTGGTATAAGCATTTCCCTGGGTCTAGTTTTCGTTTCTATGGCCAACTCCAGTGTGGGTTTATGGCGTTGTCTTTCAGGTCTTTTCAGTGAGGGCAGCAGCAAGGTCACAAACTTTACCAAAACTATCTACCCTTTGAGGTCTTTAACTGTCTTCCAGCCCATCCAAGGCCTGATCATCTACCACCAACACTAGAACACTCTCGGTTCCACGCCCCGGTCAGAACCCTGACTGAAGGTAGCAAGAACATTCGAAGTTTCAAGGTATGATGAAAGCAGGGGTGAAACCAAAGACTCCAAGAGTTTGATAAGAAATGGAAAAAGAGAGACAGGACGGCAATTGGCCAGGAACAAAGGATCCAGGGCAGGTTTTTTAATAAGAGGAAGAACCATCGCTTGTTTAAGCTCCCCAGGTATCGCATCTGATTGGCAGGAGGCATTAACTGCACTGGTCACCCAGAAAATCATACCAGGCAGGGTTTCCTTGAGTACTGCCCAGGGAATGGGGTTAGAGGGGGCAGCAGATTTAAGTTGGCAGACGGCCTTTTCCACTGCCTCCGTAGAGAACCCTGGAAAGTGGGGCCAAGAGTGGATGAGCCCCGTCACGGTCTCAGTTGGACAAATGTTGATGGCCTTGTGGGCATTCAGTTGTATATGCTTTCGAATGTCAGCAACTTTGGTTATAAAGAGCTCTGATGAGGAATCACATAGGATTTGAGTGGGAAGAAAGTTAGGAGTGCAGCAGTCGGGGTGGAGAAAGATTCCACTACTGCGAACAGCTCATTGGACTGATTATGAGCTGTCTCTAACTTGCTCGTAAAGAAATTCAGCTTGTCCAGCTTAATGGCAGAGTGATAGTCCCTGGTAAGGCAGTGGAAAGATGTTCTCTCTGCCACTCCATAAGACAGGGGCCACATACGCTCCGCTTGCATCAGTTCTAGGTGAGCTGTTTTCAGCTCAGCTGAGAACCATGATTCAGAAAGGCGTTTTCGATTTGAAGTGGGGCCACTAGGTCAGCTACCCCTGGAATTGTCTGCGCTAGGAAAGGTAGATCCATTGTAAGAGAACTCTTACACTTGTCATTGATAAACGCTACCATCTGGCTGTAGTCAGCAGTCCACCAGTAGCGTTTGAGGGTGGATGCTGGGTGGGGTTCAGCTAGTTCTGTAGTGCCCTGTATCGAAAAAAGGGATCAGATAATGATCAGAGCAAAGCACTAGTCTAAGCGCATTAACCCGAGGGCTGGGTTCTGCAGAAAACACCAAGTCTAGGATCCGACTTCGGCATGGGAGGCGCACTAAAGCTGTGCTCGACTGCTGCACTGTCAGCAAATGTGGTCAATGAATCAGCACATGGTATTACCTTAGCCAATCCGCTTGCTCTGACAAAGAGCAGCAAAGACAGACTGGTAATGTCTGTAACTGAAGTAAGAACTAAAGATGTATGGAGGCGGAAAGTACATTCAGCAGGCAGCGCCACACTGAGGAATCAATCCTGGTTCTGCTGCCAGGAACAAACGTACCAGAGAGATATTGGAAGGGAGAATGCTGCAGATGTGTCTGCTCCTTGCTGTGAGTATTTGTTTTAACTTGTTATTTTGACCTATTGTTTTGGCTAGTTATATTTGTTTATTTTGTTCTTGAGCAAGTGGAAGCCACTATCCAGAATCTGCAAGCTTTTCAGACTACCACTGTGGAGCCAGGGTTTGTTTAGGTTCAATGGGAAAAAAATGCTTGATACTTATTTGATTGCCATAGTAGGAAAGACAATTGTATTGAATAGTTTGAACTTTGAGGGGCGAAGAATCTTTGAGACTTTGCCGATGGTGCTGATAGGAGAGGGGCACAGAGATCATGCAACTGAGTCCACATAGCACAGCATTTTGGCCCTTGTATAAATGTGGTGATGGAGCGCCATTGTCATGAGAGGACAAAGGCAATGCATATGGCAAGCGAAATGTGCACAAGATCACACAGTGAATAGCTTTGAGTCGAACAACATACACTCAGGAACCAAGATAAATGTACACTAAAACCCAGGATGTGTAAGTAAAGCGTGATAAGAATACAAATATATGACTAGGGATGTGGGCTAAGCACTTAGAAGCTCCTTATTACAGAGAAAGTCGTCAAGCTCCTCACCCACAATTGCTGTTACAGGTACTGTCAGCGCTAAACCCACATAAAGGACAAGCAACGACAGGATCTGCGAGCTAGCACCCTTGAGGACATTGTATAAGTAAACAAAGACAATACACACGAGGAAGGGAAACACAGCTTAGAATGTCATCAAAACTCACTTACCATGCTGATCAAACCGGGACCCAGAAAGGCTATAACAGGAAAGGGAGGATAACTTAAGACATACGACTCCTGACAAGAGACAAGTAGGAATAGTGATCATAGAACAGTGAGGAAAACATAGGCATTGACACAGGAGCTGGATACAACAGCACACTGCATCTAACAATCAATATGGAGCAAAGGGAGAAGTGCAAGGGAAAACCAGGAACACACTCCAGGAGAAAGTAACGGAACAGGAGCAGGGAAAACGAAATTACAAATGCAAAATATCCCCTCTCCCCACCCATGGAAGTTATTTGGGACACAATGGAAAATCTATAAATGAGGGGAGTCTAAAGGATCAAGGCTGAACTGCAGAAAAAGGCAAGGTCAAAGGAATAAAGAACACAGACAAACTGTGATGCACAGAAAAAGGGATGCACTGAGAAGTTCTGAATGCGAAACAGAAGAAGACAAAAAGGGAATCCAGATAGCAGAAAATACTAATAAGCACACTAAATTCGAAATCCAGGGAAAGGGTAACAAGAAATAAGGAACTAGGATTTAGATGCTAAGCTAAGAACCAGGAAGAGGGAACCATTCACAAACAGGAAACACTGCATCAAGGACCAGCGCTTGACTGAAGCAAACTGAGGTTTTTAAAACTAGCTAACAAGCACACGCCTCAGATGTGCTGCTTGCTTGCACCTGCAAGCCACAGGTGTTGCTTATCCTCCACCCAACCTGTCCTGGTTCGGGCGCTCTCTCTTTACTCCAGACCTGGGAATGCCAAGTGTACGAAATTCGATGTGGGAGTGCCGTGAACAAAGAGCTTGCAATCAACCAAGTTTCAAGGGCCTCCTTGAAACGGTGGCGGTATCAGGGCAAAGGTCCTGCGCAAGCTGGTCAGCCCACTAGTTGGCCCAGGGACACTTCCGAGAAGGCTTACTTGCAGGGTTTGATGAAGGTGCCGAGAATAGTTTGTCCCACTATTCCAATGGGTCGAAGCTTCTTCGCAGACCTTCTATGACAGCCAGAAGCAGAGGGGTCCAGCGGGACGACAGCGGGCTCAGGGTGCCAAACCTTCCAGCGGGTCACCAGCGATTCCTCGACTCGGTTTGTTAGTTTCAGGATACTTGGGTCCTATCCTTCGTTCAGTGAGAACTCCAGAGATCGACATGGTATGGGTGTTTGGAGCCTTCTCTTATCTAAAATGTTCTTTGCGCCAAAACGAAGAGGACCCAATGGGAGATCTGCTCACATACAGGCATACCATACGTGGACCAATCATGGAACACAGTGGTCCCAGGCATTCACAGCACACCAGACTCTCTGGCACCCAGGATGTGTATTTGCACCAGACAGTCCAGCCCACATCTTGGAAGCACACACACAAGGCATGCAGAAGCCCGTGAAAGCTTGGTGTTTCGCGGGAGATGCATGCCCAAATAAGGACTGACCCTGGTCGGCTTGACCTGAGGAAGGTGAAGGGGCAAGATGGCCAAAGGGCAGGACAAAGAACGTGGGCCATTTTGGAGCCAGGCCACCTCTTCGTGCCAAATGCGGTAGGCATGGTTTGCATGGCAGGAAAAGGTTAAAAATATATGAAAAGAAAAGCTGCCACCAGCCCTGTCCAAGGCACACCTGCACTTCCCCTAAAAATTCCTTCAAGAGTATCTAGGGCTTTTAGAAATGACAGGAAGACCCAAGTGCATTATACTGAAAGGTACAATGTGCACTTGCAACATGTTGCAGAAAAGTTTCAACATTGACAAGGACTAAGAGAAACAAAGTCTCCCAGTACTGACTGTCTTTAAGGGTATGTCAGTTTCCCCAATATAAAGTGAGCAAAAAGCCCACGGGAGTGCAGCAGAAGGCTGTGCTTCTCTGGCAAAGTCAGACTATGGTGTTTAACATCAGTAAAAAGTTGGTGGGTACAAAACTGGAGGGAAAATTACACATGAAATGGAAATATTTCCTAACAGCCTCTATTCTATTCTATGCTGTGGCTCAGTAGTGCTGTTGCTCCCTGTCCCCTTTAGTTGGGAAATCACTCCCTTAAAGCCCTTTTCCTGGACCATAAGGCTCATAATTGCTCTGTGTCCAATCCTTTAGACTCTGCAATTACCAGAAACAACACACGATCCAGCTACCTCTCCTAACTGCCTCCACTGTTATCCCCAGCGATAAAGAACCATCCGTTGTCCTATTCCAGATCCCTCTCCCCCAATACGCTTCCCATGGGCTGGGACTCCCGCCCCTCTACACACGCAGCCCTGATCACTTGCGGCACCCCTTCCACATAGAGCCTCCCACCAAGGCACACACGCTGCCCATCAACCCCGCCATACACCCCACCCTTATGCACCATAGCCAAGAGCTGGGTGAACCCCTGCAATACCTGTTACCTTCTGAGTACTCCTGCCACAGTGGCGTGGTGTGGACAAAGCGCAGAGAGTGCGGCGGGACCGATGGGCAAGGACAAGTGGCAAGGCACCTCCAGCAGGACCTGGACCGGTGGCGAAGAGGCAGTGACGAGGCAACGAGGTGAGTAAAAAGAAGATGGGATTCACGGCATGCGTGACGAGGAGGGGAACCAGTGGCAGGGCTTCCCGAGTAAGAAGCAGTCGATGTCTTCACTCTCCTCGGGTCGCCCTTAAATGGCCGCTCACCGCACCACTCATGCCCTCCCCACCCTCGCCAATTCCGTCCTGGCATCCTAATGCCAGCATTGTGAACTGCGGGACAAAGGCAGGGGAGCTGCATCCCAGGGGACTGGGCCACCATTGCTCCTCCACTCCTACCACCCCCACCACCCAATCCGGTCGCAGCTCCAGTCAGAGGGCTCTTACCTCTGGAAGAGATGGATGTATTGGTGTGACACCTGGAGTATGTGATGAATCTGGTGTAGTGAGAGGAGAAGTGACAGAATATCCAAATCCTGAGTTTAGACCAGAGCAGAGAAGAGAGGTTTAGAGTGAGCCTTGGGGAAGGAACCGTAAGAGCAACAGAAGAGTGGACAAGAGACGAGGAGCATGGATACGACAAGCTCTGTCCAAGGTAAAATACTTTGTGCCTAGTTTGTTGTCTAAGGGGGAATGTGTAGAGTAGTGTCAAGATTGTGCTTGCTTTCCAAGACTGCACCTCCAGGAAGTGAAGACGTGAGTGAGCCGGGCTCTGCCCCGACGAGGCGTATAAGCACTGGCAAGGCTAAATAAATGATCTAAAGGACTGTATCTTATAGGCATACGCTCAAAGACAAGCCCGGCCCACTGAACAAAGTGCAAACAGGGAAAAGGCTGGCAAAATGGAGATAGACAGTGGCCCGGGACAGCTGCGCGGGCAGGCCGGACAAAAACACTGCGCGGTGGAAATATATGCTGGAGGTCTGCCACGGGGGCCCTGAACCGAGGCTGCAGCACCAAACACAGCAAAACACAGCTGCGCTGTGAAGGAGACTGCGGGGGCGGGGCGGCGGTGTGGTCCTCCTTTGGGAGAATGGGCGGGGTCGATCCTTCCCCGGATCATCGAGTAACAGAGGTGAGCGACCCGCATGGCAAGGCGGATATCAGCCAGGCAGTGCCCTGGGGCTCTGAAGCTGGGATCAGTCTATCGACAGCCCCTGCTGTACAGCAAGATTGGGGCACACTGGAATAGAGGGAGCTGCGAACCCCAGGCCAGGTCGGGGAGCAGAGTCTTGCGAGCACAGGGACGCCCACAGTCAGAGGGAGGCAGCAACTGCGGGCCCTTACTGAAGTTGGCTGGCCGAGAGGTAGCGGCCCGAACAGGCAGAGGCACTCAAGCCGGGGGTCCAACCTGGGACGTAGCTGCCGGGGGTCCTCTGGCAGGTCACCCACCACCTTGCCCCCGTTCAAAGTCTTAAAACGAGCAGCTCGGAGAGGAGGGCAGGGCCCCGCCGAGGGACCATTACATTGGCGGCAAATCCTGAATCTGTGCACAGACCCTCCAAGAGGCCCTGAAAATAATACCCTTCAGTGGTATCCCTCCATTCGAAATATACAAGAAGGCACTCTAGGAATGCGCGTACACCACTAACGGGAGGATTAGTCGGCCATAACACTTCACATGAGAAGTGGGAGGTGGAGACCAGTGGCACATTGGGATCAAACCTACTCCAACGCCCAGGAGACCCGCAATCAGTAACGGTCCTAATCCGACGAGGAAGCCTTGGGCAAACTACACAAATGCCCATGGAAGGAAAACAGGGTGACAATTGAACAGCCAACAGGAGGCTCCCACATAACAAAAGTAACAGCTGTGTCGCAACTCCTCCAGAACCCTGAGGGTCCTCAGAGCATGAGTAACGCCCAATCAGTCATACAGAGTGCTACTAAGGAGACCAATGCCGGGGGCAAGGGGAAGGCATCCTCAATAAGCAGCCCATGACAACAACGCTTCAAAACAGCACAATTCAACGCTGCTGTTCTAAAGACTCGGATACCCACTCCGACCCCCAACAGACCCGTCCCGGGAGCCGCAAGAGGATACGGAGGACAGGGTTGGCCCCATCATGGCGGTGTCCAAAGCAGACCTGGAGGCCTGCTTCAACGAATTCCAATACAGACTCACCACCACCTTTCAGAACAGTTTACGAACTTCACCACAGAGGTGAAGAAAGCTATTAACGAGATGAAGACGGACATTGCCTCTCTAGAAGAATGCATGGACACTGCAGAAAGGGCGCTCCAGGAGGTGGTGAAAGATAACAGGAGACAGATGAGGCCTTGGAAGACCTAGCAAGGATCTCCTGTAATGTAGAGGTGCAATGCAAAGACCTGGAAAATAGGTCCTGCAGATTGAACATATGCATTCAGAACCTGCCAGAATCAGTGGGAGACTCAGAACTTAAAGAAGTAGTAATACACGTCTTCACAGATCTTGAAAAGAAGAAGGTGGTTAGCCCTTAGTTGCGCTTATACCATTGAAGAAATTAAAAAAGTGTAATCTGCACATAAAATGAAAAAAGGACAATTCTTTGCTGTACTTGCAATTCAATTTTAGTCAATTCAACATATTAGTCAGACCAACAGAGCTGTATAGAAAGTACTTTAAACATATGCTGTTTAAATAAAAAAACACCCTATGTTGGGCTTTCAGTTACTTCACTGATACATTTTCTGATTTTTTCCCAATAAGTTGCAAGATTATATGATAATCGCCATTCCTGAGGTCTAGGATGTGTTGCATGCTCTGCTTGCATGCACCAACTCTGATGGTTTTAGTTAACTTAGCTTAGGGTATGTTGTACCCTGGTTTATGCTTTAAATGGTGGCAATGTTGTTGTCTTAGTATGCCAAAGGTCAGGTGTCTTTGGCCTGAAGAATGTTGTGCCTTGATTCTGACTCTTATTGGTGGCAATGGTGTTGCCTTAAATGTTCCAATAGACAGGGTAGTTCTGCCTTTGCTGTTCCTAAGGATCAGATTCCTCAGGGTAGAATGCCTTCGACATGTGTTTCCCTGCCACGGTGGGGGGCGGCTCTTTAGGAGAGAAAATCTCCATTCTTAACAGATCCTTGGTTTTATGGTGCTTCACAGATCTACTGGGGCACATGAGCAACCAGACATCCCCATAGATAGGGTTCACAGAACAAGCCCCAGAAGACAGGATGCCCGGCCGAGGGAAACTCTGGTAGCGCTAGCAGGATACCTGCAAAAAGAACTAATCCAACAAGCGGCCCGCCAGGCGAGATCCATTACCTACAATGGGGCGGCAATTCAACTATTTCAAGACCTGGCCCGGTCCACCCTGCAGAAGCATAGAGAAATTAGCCCAATAATACAGGCTTTTCAGGAAAAGCAAATTAAATATAGATGGACCTTCCCCTTTGGCCTTCTCTTCTCCTGGGAGAGCCGACAACACAGAATCACAACATTGGAAGAAGGAGTTCAACTGCTACATATCAGTGATGAGGCCACACAGCCAGTGATGATGGATGGCTCTACCAATTCTCACGGGCCGAAGGCATGGGAATGGTTGCAGACAACGAAAAATCGTAGAAGGCTCCAGCGCCGGGGAATTGCCTCGCGAGACAGGATACCTGCTGGCTCGGTGCAGAAAACATCTAAGTGACTATGTAAGCCAATAACGTTACAAAATACCTTGCCATGAAAAGAAGATGGTTTTAAGAGGCATGTTGGGGGCGGAACCCAGTTGTCCGGAATTCCACTGGAGTCATGAATTGGGTTTTAGGATACCCAACTCGAGGGCCCTGGAATGACTGGCGAGCCGAAGCCGAAAGTGCACCACCTAAGGATCGATTAGGTACTTCGGCCTGCACCAGGGAGAGGTGGGGGAGGAATCGCGATAAGGAGGGGGCTGGAGGGAGGGAGTGGGGGTGAGAGGGGTAAGTGGAAGTTCAAGGGATACTGGGAAACAGGGATCATATGTGCTCCAGCAGACAGGAAATACTTTCAAAACATGCCCGCACACTCGTAGGTTACATTACTCCCACAATCAGCAACAGCTTTAATTCAAGGGGTTAACTCATAATATCCAGGGGCTCAATACCCCGGTCAAAAGGAAACCATTGGAACAGCTCCTTTCAAGTCACCAGCCAGACCTCATAGCATTGCAGGAAAGCCATATTGGGACACGGTACAGACCAAAATTCAAAATGAGACAGTACCCACAAATATTCCAAAGGAAAAGCGGGTGTTAGTATGGCCTTCTGAAAGGGGTTTGCTGCACACATATTGAACACATGGGCAGACCAAGAGGGGAGATGCCTGTTTGTTACCTTGAAGGTGGGGGATATCACACTTACAGTAGCGTCAGTTTCTGGTCAGGGTGGCTCCCTCCGTGCAACTCTTACAGAACTTGAGTCTTTCACCAAGGGCGAGATCCTGGTAATGGGGAACATCAACTTACCATGGGACCCCCAAAGAGACAGGAGCTCAAAAACAGCTTATGGTCAACCACCCCCCTCACCGGCACTCAAAGAAAACACAGGGCTTTTGTCCCTGAACTCTGTGTCGGGATCGCTACAAGGGGACGAAGCAGGCTTCACGTTATATTCACACGTACACAATTCCTTCTACCGGATGAACGATTTTTGGTCATCAGTTACACTTATGGGGAATATCACAAAATTAGAACTTCGCACAATAACAATAACTGATAACACCCCCATTACGGTGACCATAGATATTAGGCAGAAAATAAAACGGTCTCTGGAGATCGAGTTTCCCAAATGGGGTACTCACAGACGCCAGTGTTGCGGGCAGAATTGGAACTTGAAATAAAAGAATGCTTCACCTTGAACAACTCTCCGGATATGGAGGAGAGCACGCTATGGGATGCCTTCAAGGCAACGTGCAGGGGGGATCTGATGGCAATGGCAGCTCGCCAACGAAAACAAAGGAGAGCCCTAGGGGTAGAATTAGAACAAGAACTGCAGGAAGTACTGTCAAAAATGGAAACCAATTCAGGGTGTAAGCTCTGCAACCAATACAGGAGTATAAAAGGAAAACGATCTCCTCTAAATGAGGAGAGCCGAGAAAAGCATGCTATGGGCGCGGCAAAAGTACTACATAAAAGCTAATAAGGCAACTTAAACAAAAGGTGGCATTGCAAGCAATTCAAGCGATCGTAGATCCCAATGGGACTAGGGTGTCTACCACCCCTGTAATTACAGTGCAGTTAACACCTTTTACTCTGCACTTTACCAGTCGGACTGCCCAGCCCAGCCCATGCGAAGGGCATATCTGCAATCGGTGCCGCTGTCCAGGATCACCCCTCAAGAGCTGGACGCACTAGAAGCAGACATAACAGTAGAAGAAGTGCGACATGTGATCAGAAACCTCTCCCAAAATAAATCCCCAGGCCCGGACGGCTTCTCAGCCTTATTTTATAGAACATTCCAATCGGTCCTGGATCCCCAATTGAACCAATTATACAATTCCTTCGGTAAGAGAGACCATATTACACCAACAATGGAGGAGGCAAAATTGGCCCTCTTCCCTAAACCGGTGAAGGACCCAACACTTTGCGGGTCCCAACGCCCGATCGCCCTCATAAACGCAGACACTAAAATCTGCACGGAAATACTGGCAAATAGCCTGGATACAATTCTGCCGAAATTAATGTATCCGAACCAGGCAGGATTTATCACGCAACGGTAGGCACATGACAATATCCGGAGAGCATGTCACCTAATAGAAAAAGCTGCATTGAAAAAGGTCACGGCTGTCTTCCTCTCATTAGACGCTGAAAAAGTGCCTGACAGAGTCGAATGGTCCTTTTTATTTGAGACCATGCACAGGATGGGGTTCGACCTGCTTTCCTGAGCACAGTCTGTGCAAATTATAAAAACCTGCTGGTCAGACTCTCCCTTAATAATCATCTATCCCAACGGTCTCGCTGAGCAGAGGTACCAAACAGGGATTCCCCCTTTTTCCACTACTATATGCGATACACCTCGAACCCTTTCTGGCTAGAATAAGATCGACAGGGCCCCTTTGAGGTATTTCCTTTGTGGGGGGGGGGGTAGACCATAAAATAATGGCCTATGCTGACGACATGCTCCTCACACTGATGGATCCCAAATAATTGCTTTCAGTGGTAATCTGGGAATTGGATGCATTCAGCGCAGTAGCAGGGCTAAAAATTAATATTAATAAATCTGAAATCCTAAACTTGTCATTGGAGGGAGAAGCGCCTCCATGTCCCCCCTCGAACGGGATATCAAGGACCTCGAGTGACGGCAGGGGTCTAACGACTCGCCTGCCTTTCAAAACGAACTTGGGGAGAAGAGAGCGACAATGCGCTCACTAATAGAGAGGGAGGAGAGGTTTCTTCATGACCCCATTGCGGCTACTGTCTACGGGGAACAGGATCGCCCCAGTCGTATATTGGCCTGGGCCATCAGATGGGAGCAACAGTTAGAGGACATTGTTGAAATCAACACTCCGTCAGGAGGCACAACTCATTATTCCAGGGAGATAAATGAAATATTTTGAGAATATTACGATAGGCTATATACCTCAAAATCTCAGGCCAGGCATGGCGCCATCACGCAATATCTAGACCAGATGCCCTGGGCTGGTTGTATCCCGAAAGTGGTGCCAGGGCAGACTGAACACGCCCGCCTTCGATGAAGAAATCTTAGCCGCAATCCGCTCTCTGCCAGGAGGGAAAGCCCCGGGACTGGACGGTATTACTACGGAATTCTATAAAGAATATAACAACCTTGTAGTTCCCCACTTGCGCAGCATGTTTGAATCAGCATTCTCCTCAGGGGTCTTGACCAAATCCGCTAGAACCCATTGGTCACCGTTCTCGTGAAGTCAGGAAAAAAAAAACAACAACTGCTCTTCCTATCGTCCTTTGTCTCTTATAAACACAGACAATAAGATCTGTGTGCAAATCCTTGCAGACCGTCTTTTGCCCCACATGCGGGCGCTGGTCCTCCCCAACCAGTTTAATTCCTGGCAGGTCCACTTTCAATAATCTCTGACGCCTATTCTTGCTGATGCACAATGTGAACACTGATATTCCTTTGGCCATGGCTGCATTAGATACTGAGAAGGCTTTTGATTCTGTAGAATGGCCCTTCTTATTTGAAGTCCTACGCAGATCTTGACTGGGATTGTGGTATTTGCAATGGATGAGACTGCTTTACACGGCCCTCAGAGCGGCAATATACACCAACCGCCTGCAGTCAGAATACATCTTTCCAACCCGGGGGACAAGGCAAGGGTGCCCTCTGTCCCCCATTCTGTTTGCTTTGGCCATGGAATCGGTAGCCTGTTTCCTTAGGGAGCACCATGCAAACCGCAGTATCAAGATACACTCCCACGTTTCTAGTGTCTCCCTGTACGCAGACGATATGTTGCTTTATATAAAACACCAACATGTCAAACTGCAACCATTAGTACAAGTAATCACGCACTTTGGTGACCTGTCGGGCCTTAGACTAAATTGGACTACGTCCGAATTAATGCCCTTGACACAGGCAGTGACCCAAGGGCACATACCCGGGTACTTAAGATGGTGTCCTCACGGGATAAGGTACTTGGGGGTCCAGGTGTCTCGAGCCCCCGACACTCTGTACACTGAGAATTATTTGAAGACCCTGGAACATCTGGAGGGCCGGATCGAAGGGTTGATCCTGCTCCCGCTGTCTCAAGTGGCCAGGATCTCGCTGGCTAAAATGGTCCTCCTCCCTGAATTGTTATGTGTTTTTAATAACGTACCCTACTGGCCCCCGGCTGGGTTCTGGTCCAGGCTCCGGTCACTGTTGATCCACTTGATCTGGGTGGGCAGACAGGCTAGAGCAGTGGTATTCAAACTGTGGGTCGCGACCCCCTAGGGGTCCGCGGGTGCATCCCAGGGGGGCCCTGAGAGCTCAGCATGAAAAAAGATTTTTTTTTTTTTTAGATTGGAAGAAATGGGCAGGGGTGGCCCACATGGGCGGGCTGAAGCATGAAACTGTCTCAGGCAACAATGAAAAAGTGGCCCACAGTTGTAAATGGATATTCATTCCTTTAGTCACAGACTGGGCCTCATTACTACTATGGCGGACCAGTAACAACGGTGCTGGTAAGCTACCGGCACCGTTGCTACCGTTCCGCCATAGTAAGAGTTGTGCTCGTGGGTGCTTGACAGCCCCCGCCAGGTCTGACCTCAGCTCGTCGGATGCACCGGCACCGTTGTTAACGGTGCCGGTGCATCCGAGCTCCCCCTTCCCATTTGAGCCATATGGGGCTCAAATGGGAATGGGGATCTACCGGCACCTTCGAAAGGGCAATTATCATGTCCGCCTAACTCGGCATGACCTAGTAATTGCCCATTCGCGGGTGCCAGACCTGGATGCAACTCCAGTGGCAGCCATGCCGGTTTTACCGGCACAGCTACCGCCAGAGTAGTTATGAAGCCCACTGTTTCAATAGTACCCAAAGGGGTGCTTTGTGTTAACATGTAAGTAAATTGTGATATATTCAGCAACAATGGTCAACATTACTAACTGCATAGTGGCCCCTCACCCATTATGGAGGAGCTAAGGAGCCAGCCCAGTGAAACAGTGAGCACTCCCTCAGCTGCTTTATCCAGCTAATGGAGTGCTCCTGGGCTGGCTGAACTGTCAAAGGGAAACACTGTTTCCCTTTGACAGTTCAGTTTAGTTCCCCAGCCGCACATGCTCACTGAGCCATGCAAGTGCTGGGGCGTTTTGCTTCGCCAGCATTGCATAGCTCATTGGAAATGCTGGCTGGGGCACTGCATGTCTGTATGTCCGAGGGGGAGCTCCTGCGCCTCCTCGCACATACGGACAGAGCAGCTGGAGCAGCACCCACACACAGGCCAATGCAGAAGGTACGTTTATGTTCATTGTTTTTATTTAAACATGTGTATGGATGCGTTATGAGTGAGTGTATGGTGATGGATGCTCATGTGAATGATAGAGTGATTGCTGTATGAATGTGCAGCGCCTTGCATATACACATAATCATGTTCATTGTGTTAGGACCAGTGGGGCCCAGGGGACAGGGATGGTATCTTTTTACCGGACATCTATCATTCAAAACCCTCTGCCTTGTCCACAAGGCTTTCTGGGGCCTCGGTCCAAAATACCTTCAGCTATTCCTCCGCAAATACCTCCCCTCTCGAGCTCTTCACTCCTCTACCTCCAACTCCCTCAGGGTCAGTCGTTTATCAAAGAAACGAGCTGGGGGTAGATCTCCGTCTTCGGCTGGGGCCTCCCTCTGGAACAGCGCCCTGCCACTCTAAAACTTGAGGAGAACCATCTTTCTTCCTGCACTTATCAGACCTACCCTGTCTGCTGCCTTAAACGTAGCACTTGCAAATTGCTGGCTGCACTACCACTGTTTGTTGCCTTTATTATTTATTTATTGTTATTTATCTGTTTCTCCTCTGCTTCGCACTTTCCACTTCTCCCCCCTTCCATGCACTTTTCCCCTCACACTTGTGCGTTCTCAATGTCACTGGGCCTAGTAAGATCGCTGTTTTATTCTCCTCTGTTCCCCTCCCTTGCCTTGTCACGCTCTGAAACACTTGTGTACGAGCGCGATAGAAATAAAATATCAATGCCTGCCCCCTGGACTCCCAGCAACAATTGCAAACTGTTTGGCTATTTACCCATTTTTTGTTAAAAGTATGCTCTACAATGCAACATTTTAACCTATTATTTAAAAAAAAATTCACAGGGGGAAACCCCCCCGAACCTCCCCTTAATGCCCCTCCACTTAAAAAAGATTCACCAGCCGCCACTGGCCCTCAGACTGTGTTGGGAACGGGATGGGGGAACCGAGGGACTATGGTGGGAGCACAATGGGCGGGAACCATGGGATAGTGATGGGAGCAGAGTGGGGAGAGCCCTGGGTGTGTGATGGGGTGGGAAGAGACCAGCGACTGGGTAGGAGTGGGATGAGGGAGCCCAGCGACTTTGATGGGAGCAGGTGACGGCGCGCAATATATACTGTCCATTTGGCATTTCTGGGGGATCCCGACCTGCCCAAATTTTGCTCAGGGGGGCCCTGGCCAAAAAAGTTTGAAGACCACTGGGCTAGAGTCTCATACGACACTCCGTGCTTGCCGGTTGCGGAGGGTGGATTAGGGTATTCTGACATGCACCATTACTTCCTGGCTGCCCAGATGCAATACTCCTTATGGTGGTGGAGCCCCTCCTCGGCCCTACGCCACAGCGCAATAGAGAAGGGGATGCTGTATCCTAATGACCTGCGGGCATTGGTGTGGGTGGCCCCCTCCCATCTTCCCGGACCAGAAATTACCTGCAAAGCCTGGGAGCACCTGGACCGCATGGTGGATGTGGATGTCCGCTTCTCCGCTGAGGTCCCGGTCTATGTAGTTAGGAGGCTCACGCAGGAGGGTTTTTTTTGCCAACACTTCGAGCGCTTGGGAGTTCATACATTAGGGGATCTCATTGTGGACAGGCACTTCATCTCCTGGGACGCCTTGAAGATGAGGGGCAATTGGAGTACCATTACAATGCTACTATATCACCAACTACGTGCGGTGTTCCAATCTAAGTGGCATGATTATGCTCTGGCACGACCTTCCTCACCACTTCTACAATACGTTTCACAACCCGGGCAGTCTGCGAAGCCGGTCTCCTCTATATATAAAATTATCTCCCTGAAAACCCCTTTTATGCATAACTTTAAGGCCCAATGGGAGCTAGCCTTGGTTAAGACACTCTCTGGCTCCCAGTGGAAACTTATCTGCATGCAAACGAAAAGCCTGTCCCTAAACAATCGATTGAGCCTGACACACTTTAAATTTTTACATCAGGTATATTACTCTCCGGCAAGATTGCATCGTTTGTATCCGCACACATCCTCTACATGCCACATATTTCACGGGGAGGGGACGGACTACTTCCATGTGGTTTGGATGTGCCCCTGTATACAGTGGTTTTGTATTTGTATTTGTATTTATTAAATGTATAGAGCGCTTTAATCCAAAGCGCTTTCTTTACATTACAACAACTGGATACATAGATTAATTAGAAGCGTAAATGCAAAACATGAAACAAACCATCAAAACAATATATAAAACAATTTACCTAGAGCAGTAAAAGAGAAAACAGGAGAGAGGAAGAGTAAGAGAGAGGTGAGGAGGTTAACAGGCTGTGGAAGAAGAAAGATGAGATTTCATGGAGGAACGGAAGGAGGGGTATGAGGAAAGAAGCAGATAGAGAGAGGCAGAGAATTCCAATGTAGGGGGGCAAGGAGCTGAAAGGATCGGAAACAGGAAGGGGCACAAGGAGGTGGGGAAACAGTGAGGAGGAAAAGATCAGCAGATCGGAGGGGGAGAGAGGGAGAATAGAAAGAGAGGAGAGAGGAAGCTAGGGAAGGGCAAGGTCGTGAAGGGATTTAAAGACGAGACAGAGGAAGTTAAATTTAAGTTGAGAGTTGAAAGGAAGCCAGTCAAGATGAGAGAGTGAAGAAGAAATTGAGTCATGGGGAGAGAAAAGGCAGAGGGTACGGATGGCAGAGTGATAGATGGATTTGAGGGGAGCAAGATGAGCAGTAGGGAGGCCAAAGAGAAGAGTGGAGCAATAGAAAAGACGAGAGAAGTGATTAAGAGTTTGGTAGCGTGGAAAGTAAGAGAGGAACAGATTTTACGGATATTGAAGAGGTGGTGGAAAAAGCAACAGTTTAAATGTTACCTACCCCTCGGGAGCACTCACCTGAGTTGTGGCTTCTGGCTCTGATAGAGGAAGGCACCTGAACGTAGAGGAGGTTTCTTGGCATGGCTTCAGTTGTGGCCAGATCGCTTATTGCCAGATCCTGGGGCAAGCAAAGCGCCCTGAGTTTCCAGGCCTGGCTGAACTACATGAACCTTTGCGAACTGGGTGAAACTATGTATGCGACGACCCTGCCAGTTAGCAGAAGGCCTCTTGACTATTTGAGTCCCCTTAGAGCCTACAGATCCAGGACCTCTGTCGATGCTGCCCTTGAATGAACCTGTGCCGTTGGCCCTAACAGCTCCCCGAAGTTTAGAAATATCTGTATTTCGTAAATGTCAATATAGTGCCCATCAAAACAATCATATAATTGTTGAAATAGATATTGCCGATATGGCCTCCTTGTGCCTGCACACGTTGTAGTAGGCCACAAAATGCACCACTTGGGTTGTTGGGTGGGAATGGGAGGGCATCTGGACATTGCGGCTCTGGGGCAGGAGTCTTTAAACATTTTTTTTGGTTAAAATCAATAAAAACATGTTTTTTTTTCAAACTGGTTTGCCCAAATATCGGACAAAAGGTGGATTCAAATGGATCAAGCAGTGGTAGGCACCCCGCTGAAACCCTCTGGCTACCTAAAGCTGAGTGACCACAAAATAAGCACAAAAGCATGATTACAAAATTAGTCGAGGACACATGGGACAAGGTGGTCCTACTTCATCAAATTACCTCCTTCCCCTTTTACACCTATATTCCATAATTCCTTCCCTGGACAGAAATGGGCGGGTTGTTTAAAATTGAGGGACATGTTCCAATGGGATGAAATAAAATCGTTTGATGTAGACATGAACTAGGGCTAAAGGAAGAACACAGATGGCAATATTTTCAAGTACGCCATTGGCTAATGACTCCTCCCAATGAGTGAGCAGCCACACGACCACTCACATTATTCGAAAGGTTTCTGGTTTCGGATCCTGGGGACAAGCACCTTATTTCCACCCTCTACAAATTACTAACAGATGGCTCCCCCAAATGTCCTCACATATAAATGCAAATGTGAAACCACACTGGGAGATCCAGTCTTAGAAGACGAAGGGGAACAACTCTGGGCCGACCTCCCAAAACGTACACGATCAATACAAATTAGAGAATGCTGGCATAAGCAAATGACACTATGGCACTATACTCCTGAATGCCTACATCAGATAAATCCTAACATCTCCCAGAAATGTTGGAGGGATTGAGGGGGCTTGGGGCACTGGTTACACATATGGTGGGAATGCCCGAAATTGGGAAAGTACTGGAAACTAATCAATAATAATATTCAATGCATATTTAGAACTCAAACCAAAAGGGGAGCTAAAGAAAGTTTGCCATGTCGAAGAGAACATACTGACGTCTCATGGCCGAAATCCAAATGTAAAACTTCTATGATCCTAAGCTTAGCAGCAATACTGGTCATCGCACAGAATTGGAAGTCTCCAGAATCCCCATATGAGAATGACTGGTTTATCAAGGTTTGGAACTTTGTCTCACTGGGGTGGGTTACATATTTGATACAAGGAGACCAAATTAAATTCACACTGGAATGGGCAACGATATTGACTTTTCTACACGATGACTAGAGAGAGTCCTACTGCCTGCAGAAACTACGCATCTTGGGGATTAATTACACATAATCATGTTCATTGTGTTAGGACCAGTGGGGCCCAGGGGACAGGGATGGTATCTTTTTACCGGACATCTATCATTCAAAACCCTCTGCCTTGTCCACAAGGATTTCTGGGGCCTCGGTCCAAAATACCTTCAGCTATTCCTCCGCAAATACCTCCCCTCTCGAGCTCTTCACTCCTCTACCTCCAACTCCCTCAGGGTCAGTCGTTTATCAAAGAAACGAGCTGGGGGTAGATCTCCGTCTTTGGCTGGGGCCTCCCTCTGGAACAGCGCCCTGCCACTCTAAAACTTGAGGAGAACCATCTTTCTTCCTGCACTTATCAGACCTACCCTGTCTGCTGCCTTAAACGTAGCACTTGCAAATTGCTGGCTGCACTACCACTGTTTGTTGCCTTTATTATTTATTTATTGTTATTTATCTGTTTCTCCTCTGCTTCGCACTTTCCACTTCTCCCCCCTTCCATGCACTTTTCCCCTCACACTTGTGCGTTCTCAATGTCACTGGGCCTAGTAAGATCGCTGTTTTATTCTCCTCTGTTCCCCTCCCTTGCCTTGTCACGCTCTGAAACACTTGTGTACGAGCGCGATAGAAATAAAATATCAATGCCTGCCCCCTGGACTCCCAGCAACAATTGCAAACTGTTTGGCTATTTACCCATTTTTTGTTAAAAGTATGCTCTACAATGCAACATTTTAACCTATTATTTAAAAAAAAATTCACAGGGGGAAACCCCCCCGAACCTCCCCTTAATGCCCCTCCACTTAAAAAAGATTCACCAGCCGCCACTGGCCCTCAGACTGTGTTGGGAACGGGATGGGGGAACCGAGGGACTATGGTGGGAGCACAATGGGCGGGAACCATGGGATAGTGATGGGAGCAGAGTGGGGAGAGCCCTGGGTGTGTGATGGGGTGGGGAGAGACCAGCGACTGGGTAGGAGTGGGATGAGGGAGCCCAGCGACTTTGATGGGAGCAGGTGACGGCGCGCAATATATACTGTCCATTTGGCATTTCTGGGGGGTCCCGACCTGCCCAAATTTTGCTCAGGGGGGCCCTGGCCAAAAAAGTTTGAAGACCACTGGGCTAGAGTCTCATACGACACTCCGTGCTTGCCGGTTGCGGAGGGTGGATTAGGGTATTCTGACATGCACCATTACTTCCTGGCTGCCCAGATGCAATACTCCTTATGGTGGTGGAGCCCCTCCTCGGCCCTACGCCACAGCGCAATAGAGAAGGGGATGCTGTATCCTAATGACCTGCGGGCATTGGTGTGGGTGGCCCCCTCCCATCTTCCCGGACCAGAAATTACCTGCAAAGCCTGGGAGCACCTGGACCGCATGGTGGATGTGGATGTCCGCTTCTCCGCTGAGGTCCCGGTCTATGTAGTTAGGAGGCTCACGCAGGAGGGTTTTTTTTGCCAACACTTCGAGCGCTTGGGAGTTCATACATTAGGGGATCTCATTGTGGACAGGCACTTCATCTCCTGGGACGCCTTGAAGATGAGGGGCAATTGGAGTACCATTACAATGCTACTATATCACCAACTACGTGCGGTGTTCCAATCTAAGTGGCATGATTATGCTCTGGCACGACCTTCCTCACCACTTCTACAATACGTTTCACAACCCGGGCAGTCTGCGAAGCCGGTCTCCTCTATATATAAAATTATCTCCCTGAAAACCCCTTTTATGCATAACTTTAAGGCCCAATGGGAGCTAGCCTTGGTTAAGACACTCTCTGGCTCCCAGTGGAAACTTATCTGCATGCAAACGAAAAGCCTGTCCCTAAACAATCGATTGAGCCTGACACACTTTAAATTTTTACATCAGGTATATTACTCTCCGGCAAGATTGCATCGTTTGTATCCGCACACATCCTCTACATGCCACATATTTCACGGGGAGGGGACGGACTACTTCCATGTGGTTTGGATGTGCCCCTGTATACAGTGGTTTTGTATTTGTATTTGTATTTATTAAATGTATAGAGCGCTTTAATCCAAAGCGCTTTCTTTACATTACAACAACTGGATACATAGATTAATTAGAAGCGTAAATGCAAAACATGAAACAAACCATCAAAACAATATATAAAACAATTTACCTAGAGCAGTAAAAGAGAAAACAGGAGAGAGGAAGAGTAAGAGAGAGGTGAGGAGGTTAACAGGCTGTGGAAGAAGAAAGATGAGATTTCATGGAGGAACGGAAGGAGGGGTATGAGGAAAGAAGCAGATAGAGAGAGGCAGAGAATTCCAATGTAGGGGGGCAAGGAGCTGAAAGGATCGGAAACAGGAAGGGGCACAAGGAGGTGGGGAAACAGTGAGGAGGAAAAGATCAGCAGATCGGAGGGGGAGAGAGGGAGAATAGAAAGAGAGGAGAGAGGAAGCTAGGGAAGGGCAAGGTCGTGAAGGGATTTAAAGACGAGACAGAGGAAGTTAAATTTAAGTTGAGAGTTGAAAGGAAGCCAGTCAAGATGAGAGAGTGAAGAAGAAATTGAGTCATGGGGAGAGAAAAGGCAGAGGGTACGGATGGCAGAGTGATAGATGGATTTGAGGGGAGCAAGATGAGCAGTAGGGAGGCCAAAGAGAAGAGTGGAGCAATAGAAAAGACGAGAGAAGTGATTAAGAGTTTGGTAGCGTGGAAAGTAAGAGAGGAACAGATTTTACGGATATTGAAGAGGTGGTGGAAAAAGCAACAGTTTAAATGTTACCTACCCCTCGGGAGCACTCACCTGAGTTGTGGCTTCTGGCTCTGATAGAGGAAGGCACCTGAACGTAGAGGAGGTTTCTTGGCATGGCTTCAGTTGTGGCCAGATCGCTTATTGCCAGATCCTGGGGCAAGCAAAGCGCCCTGAGTTTCCAGGCCTGGCTGAACTACATGAACCTTTGCGAACTGGGTGAAACTATGTATGCGACGACCCTGCCAGTTAGCAGAAGGCCTCTTGACTATTTGAGTCCCCTTAGAGCCTACAGATCCAGGACCTCTGTCGATGCTGCCCTTGAATGAACCTGTGCCGTTGGCCCTAACAGCTCCCCGAAGTTTAGAAATATCTGTATTTCGTAAATGTCAATATAGTGCCCATCAAAACAATCATATAATTGTTGAAATAGATATTGCCGATATGGCCTCCTTGTGCCTGCACACGTTGTAGTAGGCCACAAAATGCACCACTTGGGTTGTTGGGTGGGAATGGGAGGGCATCTGGACATTGCGGCTCTGGGGCAGGAGTCTTTAACCATTTTTTTTGGTTAAAATCAATAAAAACATGTTTTTTTTTCAAACTGGTTTGCCCAAATATCGGACAAAAGGTGGATTCAAATGGATCAAGCAGTGGTAGGCACCCCGCTGAAACCCTCTGGCTACCTAAAGCTGAGTGACCACAAAATAAGCACAAAAGCATGATTACAAAATTAGTCGAGGACACATGGGACAAGGTGGTCCTACTTCATCAAATTACCTCCTTCCCCTTTTACACCTATATTCCATAATTCCTTCCCTGGACAGAAATGGGCGGGTTGTTTAAAATTGAGGGACATGTTCCAATGGGATGAAATAAAATCGTTTGATCAATGTAGACATGAACTAGGGCTAAAGGAAGAACACAGATGGCAATATTTTCAAGTACGCCATTGGCTAATGACTCCTCCCAATGAGTGAGCAGCCACACGACCACTCACTTTATTCGAAAGGTTTCTGGTTTCGGATCCTGGGGACAAGCACCTTATTTCCACCCTCTACAAATTACTAACAGATGGCTCCCCCAAATGTCCTCACATATAAATGCAAATGTGAAACCACACTGGGAGATCCAGTCTTAGAAGACGAAGGGGAACAACTCTGGGCCGACCTCCCAAAACGTACACGATCAATACAAATTAGAGAATGCTGGCATAAGCAAATGACACTATGGCACTATACTCCTGAATGCCTACATCAGATAAATCCTAACATCTCCCAGAAATGTTGGAGGGATTGAGGGGGCTTGGGGCACTGGTTACACATATGGTGGGAATGCCCGAAATTGGGAAAGTACTGGAAACTAATCAATAATAATATTCAATGCATATTTAGAACTCAAACCAAAAGGGGAGCTAAAGAAAGTTTGCCATGTCGAAGAGAACATACTGACGTCTCATGGCCGAAATCCAAATGTAAAACTTCTATGATCCTAAGCTTAGCAGCAATACTGGTCATCGCACAGAATTGGAAGTCTCCAGAATCCCCATATGAGAATGACTGGTTTATCAAGGTTTGGAACTTTGTCTCACTGGGGTGGGTTACATATTTGATACAAGGAGACCAAATTAAATTCACACTGGAATGGGCAACGATATTGACTTTTCTACACGATGACTAGAGAGAGTCCTACTGCCTGCAGAAACTACGCATCTTGGGGATTAATTGAACACTATGGATACTGTGGTGTCACGTGCCCAGTTAGTTCCGGGCCACGTGACACACCGATAATAAAGGTATCACCGGAACTGGCGTTAGAACGTCAGTCCAGGTTTATGCATCCAACCCTGTGGTCGTGTCTCTTCTGTGCCCGCGACCCTGCTGCGCTGCGCGCTGCTCGCGGCCCATCAAGGCCCCCTCCTCGCTTTCGGGCTGCATGTGAAGCAGCTGCCCGACATCACACTGGCGACGAGGCCGTAGGAAGAACCTGCGCAACCCAACACGCACCTGCCAGCCCTGCACCGGCTGCAGCTACGGAGCGGAACTGCTCTGGGGAAAATCAGGTCAGACCAGCCAACGGCGCTTCCGTGCGCCGCATGCGGACCATCAACCCTCACTAGAGCGGAACGCTCGACGAGGCCGCGTGTCGACCACACCATCAACACGAGCCGCGTATCATACGCGCTCCACCAGCATTACAGCGTCTACGCGAACAGTGTGTCATACGCGTGTCTTCAATCACCCGCGTATCAGCTGCAGCAACGGCGGGAGGCCTACCCAACGTTCCAATCCACCGCGCATGTACACGCACATCATCAAAGCTCCTACAAACCATCCCCAAACACTACTACAGCATGGAAGAAGGGAGATGCATGTCTTACGCTCAATGAACACTATTTTTGGAAAAAGGGAAGTAATCTTGGCTTCATAATACTCTCGTGTTTTCTGAGTAGTTGTGCAAACTTTCACATCGCACATCACGCAGAAATGACCAGTGCTAACGCAAGAAGCGAACTGCACCGGTGAGTGGGCCACAACAACCACCCTCACTAACGTGCAACGCTCCCCTACAACATGTCCAGCTCGGAATCCAGCCCCGCGAGGGCCAGCACGGGTTTTTCCGCAAGGAAAAGCCTCACCACGGACCACCCATACCCAGCGCTGACCGCGTTAATGCCGCCATTTGACCCATTCACCACGGGAGCAGCCATCAGATGGGAAATCTGGCTACAACAGTTCGAAATGCACCTCAATGCCAGAGATATCACTATAGCAAAGAAGAAGCAAACTTTTCTTCTACTCAACATTGGGGCTGCCACCCTACGCCTATTCAACGCCACCCCAGACCGTGGAGACCACAACAACTACGACGCGGCCAAAGTGGTACTCACGAATATGTTTAGGCCAGATCTTAACCCTGACTATGAACGCTTTCACTTTTGCATGGCCAGGCAGCGTGAAAAAGAAACTGTAGACAAATTTCATGCTCGCCTTCACGAGATGGCAGTCAGCTGTGAGTTCCCCGACGAGGAGTTCGCAATCCGCCTCCAAATAATCAATGGCATATCCTCGGAAAAGCTGAGAAGGGCTATACTCTCGGAGAGGAACATGCGCCTGTCCCGCATTCTAGAAATGGCGCGCCTCTGTGAGCAGACAGAAGATCAAGTCGCGGTGATCGAGGCAGCAATCCAAAGACTGCCGCTTGACAACCCCAAGCCAACAGAGGACATCGCGGCCATATCCAAACACCAGAGCACTCGCACGAAACATAGCCAGAAAACACATATGCCGCAAGAAGGTAACAAAGCCTGCAAATGGTGCGGCGGCCAATGGCACAAAGGAGAATCCTGCCCGGCATGGGGATCCACGTGCAGAAAATGCAACCGCCTCAATCACTATGCTGTAGTCTGCCTAAACCCGCCAAACCGAAATGACAAAGAGACTCCCTCCCAACCGGCACAAGAGCGCCGGAAGAAGTTTGCACCAAGGGAGTCTTCATACCAACACAATCGGAAAGGAAAAGCCAGAGCCGTTGACCATTCGCAAAGATCCCCGGACACGCGCGATTGCGACGACAGCGATGACAGTGCGTCCCCTGAGAGAAAAGAGAGACGGAAGAAAAGGAACAACAGGATACACCGAATACACCTCATTTCCGCTGTCGAACCACACCGATCACGACAAAGGAAGAGGCCGTCGTGCACAGTCCTTTCTTTTCCAACGGGGAGCCACTGAAAGTTGTCATTGGCACTGGGGCAACAGTGAACGTAATGCCAGCAACAGCATTCAGCAAACTTCACCCGAAGCCCACACTCCACAAGAAGAAGGTCCGACTGTATGCATACGGGTGCAAGAAACCCCTACCCGTGAAAGGATCCTTCAAATCCAATTTCGCACACAAAAACACTAATTGCCGAGCGCGCCTCTATGTCGTAGATGCCGGCTGTGAGACACTACTCAGCTGCCGGACAGCAGAAAAACTAAAGCTGATCCATTTCGCATTCGACCTTCAACACAACGAACTCGATGACTTGTTACAACAACACAAGAAACTGTTCCAAGGCATAGGGTGCCTAAAAGATTGTACCATCAAGTTGCATATAGACCCCACCATAGAGCCAAAGGCCGTACGACACCGACGGATACCGTTTCACCTGAGAGAAGCAGTGGAAAAAGAACTGGCCAAGCTTGAAGATGCAGGCATAATAGAAAAAACATCAGGCCCGACCCCGTGGGTATTACCCATGGTGGTGGCCCAGAAACCCAAGCAGCCTAACGCAGTAAGGATCTGTATAGATATGAGGCTTCCCAACGCGGCCATTGGAAGAGAACGTCATGTGACCCCAACAATAGATGAGCTCATTGTGGACCTCATAGGGGCAACCATCTTCAGCAAACTTGACCTTAGGTCCGGCTATCATCAACTCAGACTAGCCAGAGAGTCGAGATATATCACAACCTTCTCCTCTCACCTTGGCCTAATGAGGTACAAAAGGCTGAACTTCGGAATATCGTCAGCTGCGGAGGTATTCCAACACGAAATCCGCAGAGTCATCACCGGCCTAGAGGGCACCACAAACATCAGTGACGACATTCTGCTATACGCACCGAACGAGAAAGAGCATCACAAACGCTTAGCAGCAGTACTAAGCAGGCTGGAAGAGGCGGGCCTGACACTAAATGCGGAAAAGTGTGAGTTCAAAAAAGAAGAACTATGCTTCTTTGGATACATTTTCAGTGCCAAAGGTGTATCCCCAGACCCTTCCAGGGTGCAAGACATAAAGAACACCAAAGCACCTCAGTCGGCCACGGAGGTGAGAAGCTTCATGGGGATGGCGACTTACTGCGCACATTTCATTCCAGACCTCGCCAGCATCGCAAGCCCACTCCGAGAACTGACGAAGAAAGACCAAAAATGGGAATGGACCCCAACCCACCAACAGGCGTTTCAACAAATCAAGGACACATTGTCAGCATCCACCACCATGGCATTCTTCAACATAGAAAGACAGACCGAGCTCCTCGTTGATGCCAGCCCGGTTGGCCTAGGGGCAGTACTAACCCAAACGGACAACGACGGCAATGTGTTCCCCATTGCATTCGCCAGTCGGGCACTCACTAAGCCCGAGCAGAACTATGCTCACATAGAAAAAGAAGCCCTCGCTATTCTATGGGGATGCCGTCACTTCAAAGTGTACCTGCTTGGCAAACGAGCGAAAGTCTTCTCGGATCACAAGCCCCTGATCCCGATATTCCGAGGATCTGCTCCCCCACCCACCAGCACGCATCAAGAAATGGATGCTGCAACTGCAACCTTACAACATAGAAGTTGACTATCGCCCAGGAACAGACAACCCCGCCGACTACCTGTCCCGCCACCCGAGGCCAGCCACGGAGGGAGAACAACGCCATGCGAAAGAAACGGATGAACATGTCTGTCACGTAATCGCCTGCGCCCGACCACGAGCCCTGACCCTACATGAGGTGGCACGTGAGACGGAGTCAGACACCATCCTGCAACATACCACCACCGCCATTCAGTCAGGGAATTGGAAGAACTACCTCGCATCCATGGCCCAACACACCATGTCGGCTCAAGTCAAACTCCGAGCACTTTTCGGGATCCGACATGAACTCTCCGTTGCCCCCGAGGGGGTGCTCCTCAAAGGACACCGGATCATACTACCTGCGTCCCTGAAAGAGAGGGCCCTCCGGCTAGCCCACAGCGGGCATCAAGGCATTGTCAAAACAACGGCATATCTAAAGTCCAGAATGTGGATGCCCAACATACAACAAAGAGTAGTGGAATTAGTAGAGTCCTGCGCAGCCTGCCAAGCATCCAGAAGACTGGAGAACCCAGAACCCATCAGCAGTGCTCCATGAAGCAGCAAGCGATGGTATGCAGTCAGCATGGATCACTGCACGATTGCCGGTGAAGGATACTTACTCGTAGTGATTGATGAGTTCAGCAGGTATCCTGAAGTGGAACACGTAGCATCTACCAATGCTGAGACCACAATCCTCACGCTAGAAAAGATCTTTGCAACACATGGGATCCCAAGAAAAATAAAGAGCGACAATGGCCCATCATTCACCAGCCAAGAAGTACGCGAGTACTTCAAGGACGTAAACGTCAAACACCAGCGAATCACCCCGAGATGGCCCCAGGCGAACGGCGACGCTGAAAGATTTATGGGATCGCTCAACAAAGTTATTCGCATTGCCAAAGAAGGAGGGCACTCATGGCTGAAGGCGGTATATCGGTTCTTGAGAACCCACAGGCAAACCCCGCACTCCTCCACAGGCATCAGCCCTGCCGCGCTCATGCTCGGAGTGCCCATACAGGCAGAACTTCCCATCCACCCTCAGTGGGTAGCTCCCGAACCGGACATCCCAGCCATCGATGCCATGCGAACGAAGCGGAACGAACAAGAAAGCATCGCCAGGCGAGCCTGTCACAGAGAGCTAACACCGGCCAATACGGTTATTGTCAAAAGCAGAGCAACACCCAAAAAGATGTCCCTCAATTTTGAGCTCCAACCATGGACAGTCAGCACAACGAACCACAACATGGTCACTGCTACCCGAGGGAGTGAAACCGTGACAAGAAACGTGTCACACTTCCGAAAAGTACCATCCGAACTATGGGAAGAGCACTCAGAGTCCCCGAGAAGGGAAACGATGGTGCAACACACGCCCGAGACCAGGCGCCGCCCAGAGCCCCTGCCACGCCAGGAGTCCCCGAAATACCACACCAGCACGACGACCGGACTGAACTTGTGAGCCCAAGAGCGGACGCGCCGGGGAGAGGCAGCACCCGATACCTGTTGAGAGAAAAGCCCAGACCGTCATCCCGTCTCCAAGGATACGTAGTGGACAGAGTGTACCTACAGAAAACCCGCTGAGATGAACTCCAACGAAACAAGGCATCTGAATGTGTTAATGTCCAGTTATTATTGTTGATGTTAAATAATAGTGCAAACACCTCCAAGTTGCGGAGGAATGTGGTGTCACGTGCCCAGTTAGTTCTGGGCCATGTGACACACCGGAAATAAAGGTATCACTGGAACTGGCGTTAGAACGTCAGTCCGGGTTTATGCATCCAACCCTGTGGTCGTGTCTCTTCTGTGCCCACGACCCTGCTGCGCTGCGCGCTGCTCGCGGCCCATCAAGGCCCCATCCTCACAGTCGGGCTGCATGTGTAGCAGCTGCCTGACATCACAGATACCAGTTATCTACCCCGGTTAGCACCCAGGATAGGGTGGTGGAGTGGGTGGGGAATTTTGGGAGGGTGGGGTTGGAAGGCGGATTTTCATTTAGGGGTGTATTTCTGGTTTGACTGTTTCTGTTATACCAAAATGGCAATCAAAAGATTTTTTTTTAAAAGCTTGCGCTCAAGCCGCGCCTCGTGTGCATTGCGGCTGCTGGCCTCCCCGCGCCATGTCAGGCATAGTGCATGGCTAAAGGAGTTACTCACTGCTCCTTGTCCAGGTCTCCTTTCGTCCTCCAGACATTGTGGTACCCCGACATACCACTATAGCTGGGCGAGCCCGGAGGGGCTCGGGACGGCCCGGGTCACAACCTGGGCTCTGGACTGACCCTCACCTCGTGTCAGTGCCTGCCCAAAGCAGGGGCCGACCATGGCCCCCTCCAGTCGCACGCAACCTTAAAAATATATATTTGTTTTAAAAACCACACTCCTGAAGTGCTGATCACACAAAAGGAGCATGTTCGCCTGCCTTCTGTCAGTCACGGCCGCCTGACTTCCTGTCCCGTCCCTGTGACTCATTGATTGGCTGGGATGGGACCAGGGGTGTTGCTAGGTCTGGAAAAGACCCGGGGCTAGGCTAATGTCAGAACTGTAGGGACTAGGGGCTAGCTAGCCTTTTGGTTGTAGCTCCTGAGATTCTATCCAGGGCTACCACCAAAAGACGAGGGGCTATAGCCCCCTTAGCCACCCCCTAGCAACGCCTATGGATGGGACAACAAGACGTCAGGCAGCCGGGATGGACAGGAAGTCAAGTGAGTGTGCTCCTGTTATATGGTGCTGAATTCAAAGGTAATTGATTTGTTTTGTCCCTCCCCTAGGCCCACGTGCACCCCTTTTCTTAGCCCCCAGCCCCCTCGCACTACATTTCTCGGCATCAGCCCTCTTGTACCACTTTTCTCGGCCCCTGGCACCTTTTTTTTTTTACCCCCGGACCTCTTGCAGATATTTTATCGGCCCCCAGGGCCAGGCCCCCCACATCCTTTTTCTTGGCCCCCTGACCTCTCTCACCCCTTTTCTTGGCACCCAAACCGCTCTCAACTATTTTTTAATCCCCCAGCTCCCTCGCACCAATTTTCTCTACTCCCAACCCCCTTGCATCTATTTCCTTGCCCCTGAGGCCCCTCACACCTCTTTTCTTGGCCCCAAGTCCCCTTGCACCACTTTACGTGGCCCCCGATCCCTGGCATTGCTGTTCTTGTACCCCAGCCCCCTCGCACCTATTTCCTTTCCCCCAGCCCCCTCGCACCTATGTTCTCGGCCCCAGCTCTTATTATTCACAATACAACCATAAACTTCAAAACACACTTTCACTTTTAATAACACAGACGATCGGCAGCACCTTTTGTTTAATCTTCCTCTTCATCAGCACCCCTTCAAACTTCTTCAATCTCTTTTTATTCATCTCCGGTCAGCTCTCTTTTTCTCATTATACCCTCTTTACTTTCCATACTTTAGGCCTCTCCTCCAACCTTCACGAGCCTCCCCTCCCGCTCAGGGCGAATCACATTGACAGCCGCCGCTGTTGGGCTGCGGGGAGCGTCGTTATGCTTTTCTTTCCACTAGTCAAGGCTGGAAGCTGACGAAGGCGGGAGCGCCTCTTTGTCCAAACTGGCTGCCTTCCACCGTGTTAGGCTAACAGGGGCTACTTACTCCTGGTCATTCTTGTCCTAAGTCAGGTTAGTTTTGGCACTGCTTGATCGCTAGAGTAACCGCCTGCGACAATACATAAAAACACAGAAAATCGGAAATAGAAGTCATGTTATGGTGTGGTGGATGGGACAAAATTCACTTGCAACAAGGGGGGTAAAGCAGAGAGAGAGACCGCCCCCCCCCCCCTGTGTATCCCCTATATATCACCTGTTGGAAGTGCGAAGATACCTTCGCCCTCCAATCTTGTAGGGTGACCAGATTTCCAAAAAGAAAACCCGGGACGACCAACAACATAAAAGAGGAACTACCCCATTGCGGCCCACTAATTACCGCCCCTCCCCCAACACGCCCCCAAACCACCACCCAATTATATGTCCAGCACTTCTCCTTTCTATAAACTGTATATGATCTCATTTGTGCACTTTTGTCTGTGAATCTTGCCATGTTAATGCAAAACAGGCGTTTGCTCTAATTGATTTAACATAGCTTGCTGTACATTGATTTCCAAGCCAGTCTGTGGCACAGTCTAAGCGTTGTGACTTGTACCTGAAAGGTTGAGCGTTCGAGCCAATCCTCCAACATCAAATAACTGACAGTGTTGTGACAATAAAATTACAATTTTAATGACCGTAGCCACCCATCCCTGCAAACCCCGGACGGGGTTTCTAAAATGAAAAATCTCCCGGGAACCCGGGACGGAGGGTGATTTCCAAACCGGGACGTCTGGTCACCCTAGCTTTTTGGCCTCCATTTCCCCTTACTTCCGGGTCACCATACCAGTGAGCAGTGTTGCCAACTCCTCAGTGAAGAAAGTAGCTATTGGCTCCCCTAGAAGTTGCCAGAAGTAGCTAGATGACGTCACTGCCTAATTTGCATAATTACCTCCTCTTTCCCCCTGCGATTTATGGCTTTTACTGTGGCCCCCTCCCCTTTTAACACCTCCCTTTTTAGTTATCAGTGTGTTTTTGCATTACTCCCGTTAGAAAACGGGCGAATGACCACACTTTTTTCAATTGGTTTGGAAACTTGCATAAACGAGCAAGTCTCCAAACCAATTGAAAAAAGTAGCTAGATTTCTCGCTAGCCGCTTTTTAATGAAAAAGTCGCTCGGGGGGCGTACTTTCTCGCTAAATATAGCAAGAAAGTCGCTAGGTTGGCAACACTGCCAGTGAGACCTGCTTCCTGCTCCTCCTGGGTGGGGTGGGGGGGCCTGAGGGGAGCTTGGACCCTCCGCCTTGTTAAGCTCTGGTGCCCTTAGCCCCTTCCAGGGCGGGGCCGACGGGCGACCGCCATTAGTCCCCCGCCGCGCCAACTCTGGGAAGTCTTCCAAGGTCTCCCCGGAGCTGGCGTGGTGCGAGAAGGCACCCTATTGAAATTAAATGAACCTGCTCTTGGGAGCGGAGTGCATCTAATTGTAATACCCAGGGCTTTAAGTTGGCCGGGACCACCCGGGACGGACCGGCAGTCTCCAGAAAGGGCTCCCGAGCCCCTCGACTAGCCCCACCAAGCCCACGCCTCAGGCAGCCCGTGTAAGAGGCTGCATATTTACACGAGCTGCCTGCAAGTGTCAGCACTTCGGTTTAGAAAAACGAAAACGCATCGTCTTTTCTTTTTCCTAAACCGAAGTACTGACACCTGCAAGCAGCAGGGGTAACCGTGCAGTGCGGTCTGCCTTATGTCTATGTTGTCAAAACAGGACTGGAAGCTCAGCTCTCCTTTTGTTCTGAGTAACTAGTCATCACCCAGTATGAACTCGGAACAAAAGGATAGCTTGGCCCACCAGCCCTCCTACTGTTTCAAGTACAGAGACACCAGCAGCAGGCAGACTTTTCATGCAAGGAGCCCATGGTTAAAGCGTGCTCCTTGAATGAAAGGACTGCCTGCGAGCTGGGGCACACTGGTATCACACCGCCCCTTCTTTTGTTTGAAAGGAGGGGCTGGGCACATCAAAGGTAATGATTCCAGTGTGCCCCCACTCCTCCTCTTTTACCAGCCGCCCCTCCCCCCCACCCCACCGGCCCTTAATGGGAGGGCTCTCGCTAGGGGGCGTGTCCACAGGCCACACCCCCTAACTAGAGCCCCCAATCTCACTTAAAGCACTGCTAATAAAAATAGGGCGCTGAAAGCTTCAGGGTCTATTGAACAACTTGGCCGCCCAGAATGAGATGGGGCCGTGCAAGCGGCGCTAAAACCAGCCCTGAGTCTGACCCCTTTTTAAAGGGGGCCGTGCCATGGTCTTTCCGTGCAACCCCCGTGTGTGCAATGCGGTAACGCTCGGGTGGTTTTATTAGCCGCGCATATGTTGAAATTGGGAAAGTGCACGAAGCTCACTCGTTGCGGGGGAGAAGCTCGCGCTGCCCACCCGTGCGATTATCTTTCGCTGCTCGGCGGTGCGAGGCGCTCGCGGGCTCAGTCTCACTAGCTGCTGTTGGAGAACTCGGTACCGGTGTGCAAGGAGGCGCCGGTGTGCAGTGGGAGACGTTAGAAGACTGCCTCGGTGAGAATCTGGGACTAGTGGGCAGTGGGAGAAGCTGAAGCTGGTGCCCGATGCCATCCTGCGCCATCAGGGGGCGGTGTGAGAAACCACCACTGCCTTGCCTTCTAGTTTCTAGTACACCCACGCTGTACGTGGGTGGGATCCGCGTGCTGCCTCCGCAAACTGTAACGTGTGCTATCATTATGACGGAAAAAACGACCCCTCTCACGAATTGTCACTGCAGTTTGTAGTCATCAGAAGGACATATGCCACGGAAGCATTGGAATAGAGATTGCCCTGGAGAGGTTCCAGTATTCTGGAAGATGCGGGGGGAGAGAATTCTGAAGCCAGGGGACAGTTGGAGCCGAGTGGTGGTGGCACGTAATGCTTAATAAAAGAATTAACCTTACTAATGTGTCCGCCCCTCCATCAGCCAGCATAACTGTGCCAGTGATAAACGGGCGGAGAAGGTGAACGATAAAGGGCCTCACTACGAGTTAGGCGGTATTCCGGCAGTAAATCAAGTGGAATACCGCCCAACTGAATTACTGCTACCCCTGCTTGGTCCCGCGGATTTATTACCAGATTACAACTGTGGTGGCAGTGCTAGTCGCCACTAACTTTGAGTCTATGGGACTCCATCTGGGATTTCGGCAGAATTATCGCTGGCAGAATTACCACCACGGTAAGTCTGCAGATTTGGATGATTTTTGGCCGGCATGATGCTGGAGGTAAATCACCCCCTTCAGGGCCAAACTCGTGGTATGGCAGAGCGGGAAACGTGGCAGAAATTCTGTTAACTGCTCCTTTTTCCCCACATCACCATACTCGGAAGTAGAAACATGGGGAGGGAATGGAGGAAAGTAAACGGAAAAAAGATAAAGCAGCAGCAGAGTAGAGGAATGAAAGAGGTGCTGGGGTGAGGTTCCGGCTTAAAAAAGCTCCAAAAAGTTATTTTGTCTCACATTTTAAGAGGAAGCACTTTGCTAGTCTGACACTCAGCGGTAGAGCCCTCTCTACTGTTTCGATCCAATCCCATTGTTCTAGTCTACACTGTCGGAAGCGGCTGCGGGACGAGTGTACGGGACGAGCAGCGTCGGCTTGACGGTCACGGGGACGTAGGGTCCCTTACTCTAACCTGAATCTGTGCAGCGCGGCCGCGGAAGGAGCTGCATTTGCCGAACGCTCCAGGAGGAGCGCTGAAAGTGCCGTGTGACGAGTGGGGGTGCCGTGAAGAAGTACAGACCCGTGAGTTTGGCACTGGGCGGCTGGGGTGGACCTCTGAGGTGCGGAGGCCCACTCCATATCGTGCGGTCCCTACTGTCAGGTACCTGAGGTGCCTACCTCGGTGCCGTTTGCCGCCTGCCTGCCCCGGTGCTCCCTGCATATATACATACATTGCGACTGGGGAGGAAGTCGCAGACTGCGAGCAGGTTAAGGAGAGCGGCTAAAGGCGGCATATAGGAGCCCAGAGAGGTGAGCGGGGAGCTACAACGAGGGCCTGGAGGGTGAGCGTACCTCTGGACCTTTGTAGGGGGGACTTTGAATCCAACCCGTGCGGTGACTCATATATCAGCCGGGGGTGTTTACTGCTAGCTACCTATTGATACCACCACGGCCGCTCCTGCACTCTATGCACATTACGTAGATATATTGAGTGAATACGTGGCTCCTACAACAGGGGAACTCAACATACTTATCCGGTGACTGTGGGCTTTTAGCTCTTGAGCCGGATTTTGTAGCCCCCTAGACTGCTGGACAAGTGGAAAGTACAGATTAAGGAGGTAATCTGTCTCTACTCGTCAGTGTAATTTCAGGGGAATTTATCCTCTTATTAATCTGCAGTCCCCTTGTATAAATACTAGTGGAGATTAATTGACATCCTTGGGACTCTGAAATTCTAGCGATCTGCTACACAGTTATGCAGCGGGGCAAAAGAGCCCCCTATTCGATTTACAATCTGCATAAATCTAAGTGCCCCCCTACTAAGGAAATTAAAGAATGCTTGAAAAAAGGGGATAAGATCAAGAAGAATGTCAAACTCACTTTACCAGTGACGCAAGGGGCTATCACTGAGTATTTTCCAAAGAATCCTCCCCCTCCCATCAATTCAACAGCAATTGAGGAAATGGTAACATCAAATCCTAGGGGTAATCACTCTTTAAACACCTCTAACTTCGATGACATTGACAACAATTCCCTTTTGGAACTATGCTTATCTATACAGAGAGGAATGCGGGCTCCAACTCCATCAAGACCCTCAAGTAATATAACGACCCCCAAAGACACCAGCATGACCGAGGCCATAGGGGAGTTAGACACTATAGGAAGGAGTGAACGTCTGTCTGTCTCGCCTAATTTAGCAATGGCGTCGATGGAGGATGAACCTGACAACGAGATAGAAGACAGCATTGATGAGCACCCTAGCTCTTCTAAGATAATTGAGCTGCAATCTTCGGTGGCGGCATTACAATTCGCCATCAAGATACTCTTACAGATGTCTGGACGCATCTTGGCTAATACGAATGCCATTACCTTAGCGCTAGATCATAAAGATCTACCACGAGAAGAGGCAGAGATCAACCTATCGGCGGCATTATGTATAGGCAACGAGATGAATGATCAAGAAGTGGCGATGGAGGGAAATGAAGATCCGGAGGTATTTGATAATAATATGATACCTGAGTTACTCCAAGAAGAAGGGGACGAACAGGAGCGGGAGCACAGTCCCCGGTCTCCCCTCACTCGCAAACAACGCAGATCAGCTAAAAAGGCACAGAAGAACAAAGCAGCTACATTGGAAGTTCAGCATCCTCCATCTAGCCCTAAACCAGCGATTGAGCCACGATCAAAAAAAGCTAGAAAAAGAATGGTAAGAGCCGCCCAAAGGGCCGCTAGGACTAAGGGCCCCTTGACAGACTGGCTGACATCTGAGGAAAAGCCAATTGTAGTGGACGATAATGAAGCTTCTGTGATATATGAAGATCCTGACCTTGAATCCAGTATACATACACATGGGGAAGACGTCCCTGAGATACAGGTGAAAGATCCCGATGAACTTAGCTTAATGGACCAGAAAAAAATTGGGAGCGAGAAATCTACCCAGCGTATATGCTTCATTAAGAACTTATACCCAAGTGGCAAAAACCCCTGGTTAGCACGCTCGGAGTTGCTAGCAAGATTATATCATATACCTCAATTGCGCGTGTTAAAATCGGAGGATTTTTTGTTTATTGAACCACTGGGGTGTCCGAATCCCAATGTATCTGCTATAGACTGTGTTTTTCCAACCACGGCACAATTAATCAGGAAATATAAAGAAGAGTTGTTAATAGTGGACATTGAGATTGACGTGGACCCCCTGGAGAAGGATCCTGCACAGGAATCCGAGGATTCTACACGAGTAACTGTGGTAGACACTGTGCCTACAATAAGGGGAGGGGAAAACCCGGCGCTGAGGGAAATACAGCAAGCTCTGAAGTCCCTACTAGAAGCAATTCCGCAATTGATTAAGAACCATTGATGTCTATCATTACTCTCCTGGAATTGCAGAGGTTTCTCTCACTTGTTGAGGTCGGAAGGCTCTGCACATATGATAGCCCAATATAGCTGTATTTGCCTACAAGAGACGTGGTCTCTTGATCCGTTATTATTTGACGGCTTTGTGATACATCAAGCGCCTGCTAAACGGGGTAGTAAGGGGCGCCCCTTTGGAGGGCTCCTAATCGGGATTGTGAATTCAATTGTGTCTCGCAAATTACAGTGTAAAGCTGAGGAACAGCTATTGGCAGTTGAGCTTGAACTACATGGTGAGAAAGGCCTGGAAAGGTACTTATTAATTAATCTATATAATCCACCAGGAGACTTGGTATGTGACTCTCTGCAGGAGGCGATACAGGATTTGTTATCCGATTGGTGGCTAAAAGCAGGAAATGTTGCTGTGATGATCATGGGGGACTTCAATTGCCATATGTCTGATGAATCAAACATATCTCTAAATCCAGACCTCAACACAAGATGCGAAATGATTCATGGAAAGAGGGATGTTGGGGGTCTGGGTTGGCTCAAATTGTTTGGAGCTTGGGACATGGCCATGATTAATGGCAGAACTCTGGGAGATCGACCGGGGAAACATACCTGGTCTAATGGAACTGCTGTTAGCACATTAGATTATATATTTATGTGCCCCGAGCTCCAGACAAGAGTAGTCGACATGAGTGTGAGGCAAAATGAATGGAGCGATCATGCGTCACTGCAGTGCTCATTTAATATCCCTTTATGCCCTTCGTCGGTTCTGAACATGGGTACCATCCAAACAAACGTGGTAGGCTCCAGAATTGTGTGGTCAGAGAAAAATATCAATTTGGCTACGGAGTCACTTAAAACCATTGCAACTCTGGGCCTCCACGATTTTGATCATATGACTATAAATGAAATTGAGGATTGGATATCCAGATTCACTCGTAAACATGCTTTAGCCAAGAAGGGATATATGTTAAAAACAGGGGGAGCAACACCCTATTTTAACAAAGAAATCAGGGAAGCCAAGAGAGATTTAAGAGCGGCCATTCGGAGCGTTAAATGGGGGAATGTATATGGAACCGGGTACCACGAGAAGTTAAGAAAAATTAAAAATCGATATAGAACAGTTGTTAAAAATATCAAGGCCCGCGAGAAAAATACTAGGTATCAAAAATTAGTGCAAACTATTTGCACTAGAAATCCTCGTGGTATCTGGGCCCTTCTTAATGAAAATAGAGAGAAGGTTAAGGGCCCCCTTATTAACCCAATAAGCAAGAAAACGTGGGAAAAATTTCTATTGGACCGAAACAGAGGTGATATCGAAACCCCAAATAAAGAGGGGATAGAGGTGCCCTTTCCTCCGCCCATTGATGTTTCCCCTGAGGCAATATTGGAAAAAATAATTAGCCTCAAATCATCTAGAGCCCCTGGACCCAACGGTCTGGCGAATGTAGTGATTAAGAGCCATCCCTTGTTCTGGGCTGATTTATTCTCTTTGCTCTTTAATAAAATCCTAGAGCAAGGAATAATCCCCCGCACCTGGCAAACAGCTATCCTTATCCCTGTGTTCAAAAAAGGTAACTGTATGGAGCCTAATAACTATAGACTATTATCGATGCTAGATATTTCTGGTAAATTGTTTGCGGCACTGTTACTCAGTGAATTGCAACAATGGGTTGATAAGGCTAAAATACTTAGTAGATTCCAATGCGGTTTTAGACGAGAGTTTTCCACCTCCCATAATCTACTTGTCATGGAACTACTTCGAACACGAGCACTCAGTAAGGGGCAGCCCCCGTTGTATGCTTTGTTTATAGACTTTCAGGCTGCATTTGATTCCATCCCGCGATTAAGGTTATGGGCCAAACTTGAGAAATTGGGATGTCCACCTAACCTATTATACTATCTAAAATTACTCCATTATAACACAACGGCATGCCTTAGATTGGACCAGGAAGGTAATTCAACACATAATGTGAAACAAGATAGTGGGGTTAAGCAGGGATGTGTGACAGCACCTTTAGTATACAATCTTTATGTCTACGACATCCCTGCAGCCCTGGCTGAAGCAAATAACTGTCCCCCGAAAGTGGGTGAGGTACATTGTATGGTACTAGCGTATGCGGATGATCTTGTGATCTTTGATAATACCATAAGCGGTTTGAGGCGTTCTGCTACCGCTTTGTGGGATTACGCCAGTATAAATGGATTGAAGATCAATCTAGATAAAACGAAGGTACTGAGATTCACGAGTAAAAAAGCATCCAGGGTGAATCTTATGGTACATGGAAGTGTCATCCCTTATGCTCCTTCCTACCGTTACCTCGGAGTGGATATTGAACCCCTAGGGGATTACTCATTGTGCAGACAGGGGCGCTCCATGAGAGCCATGCAAGTCACTTCACTCATTGCCTCATTTACAAAAAAACAGGGTGGCTTTACCCTTTGGGGAACGCGTCAGCTCTATATCCAAGTAATGGCACCAATGATTATATATGGGCTTGATTCTCTACATACAATGGACCTAGGATGGTTACAAGTTTTGGAGGGTAAGTTCTGGAGACGGATCCTCGGGTTACACCCGGGGATACCAATGGCCTTGATCAGATTAGAACTGGGACTACCCTCCCTTAAAGCCATGGTCTTAAAGAAAAGAGCTGGTTTACATCTCAAGATGACTGATGATTCGATCAATCCCCTCCTATTGGTGATCCATCAGGAGGTGACCAATAAATATACTACGTCACCCCTTTACAAAGATATGGTGACATTCCTAACTGACATTGGATGGACACATAGAAGGGTTAACACCTCCAAGGAAATCCTATATGCCCTAGGTAAAAAAGTGGATCTATGGGATTGGCTTGAGAATTACAATCACATGCGCAACCTCAAGTCATATCAGTTTATTAAATATCGTTTGTTTAGCTTTATGAAGCCACAAACCTATTTATCCCTCTGTCCCTCTAGTAAACTTAGACGTTTTATTCTCTTAATTCGATTTGAGCAATTGCCCACCCTGCATAACAGAGGGGGTTGGGAAAAAATCCCGTCTGACAAACGTATATGTCGCTTGTGTAAATCCCCTGATCACCTAGAGACAGCTCGACACCTACTTACGGAATGTTTGAAATTGAGAGCGACAATCATTCGACATCTGGGTGATTTTGCACATGATCATGCTATTATACCTGAAATGTCCTTTTGGTTATATTGCACTAATACCAGCAATATGCATTTATTTATCGCCCTATATAACATCTGGCAACAAGCCGAGCGGGAGCTGAAGTGTGAATTAGTACCATCCTAAGATGGAGGAAATGTAAGGGGGTGCATGATGAATCCACTCAGAGACTGAAATGAGTAAGTTTGATAGTCCATATACAAAGGCCTCAATTAGACTCGGGTGATGGAATGTCAATGCTTATTCCTTAGTTAGGGTGTTCAGTTTTTAGTTTTTATATGAGTTTTTATTTGACTTTTCTATTTCCCTTTTAACAAGAATATGTATATAGTTTAATTGAGCATAAGGTTATGTATTTGTGATTTGTAATATGTAAAAATTATATGTGTAAAGTTTGAATTATTTCATACTACATCACATTAAAGAATAATAAGAGCCCTCTCTCATTCTGTCAGGACAGGTTAGCATAATCTTATACACTGTTAGATTGCCATTGTAGAATGTTATTGCTCTCCCACATGCAGAAGTTGAATGCTTACTGCTTTCCCACATGTCTCCACTCTAGAGCCCTGAGAGTTGACATTCCAGAGAAGTCAGTTCATGTCTAGAGCAACAATAAACTTGCCTCAAGCTACACTGGGACTCCCCTCCCAACTACCCTTTTTGTGGGGTGGGGAATCCGCAGGAGGGACTGAGCTTTGTGATTTGCATAAAAGCAAACAGAATTGTGGGACCATAAGAATGACTTCAGAATGGTATGTTTCAAATATATCAGCATGGACCCCTTCGGAGCAAGCAACGTACACTGAGCTCTCTTCTCTTTTCATTTGTCACAACACTCGCCCCTACAGTAAAATGCCTGTAAGCCAAAAGGCATGTATACGGATATAGGGACTTAACTGAAAAGGGGCACTAAGGGGCACTAATCCTCATCTGTGACGGAAGGCGTCTGAAGATTCCTTATTAATAATAGCAAGAATAAGACTACTTACCCAGGGGGATGTGCTAGATTGGCGTTCTGACAAGACTCATTTTACTGCAGGGGAGCGCCGTCTTGTTCGGGCCCAATCCCTCCCCTGGTGTGCACTACGCATTAAGGAATAACAGTGGCGACAAGAAGAACATTTTGCAACTGACACAAGATCAGCACATGCATGAGATCTGCAGGTGGAATTAAATAAATGGAACAGTGGATGTGAAGTGTTGGGTGAAGCATAGAAGGATCAGTTGGCATGTGCAGACAACCAGCAACATCATTTCACTAGAATGTCTGGGGTATCGGAAGTGATATCACATGGCCTCAGGCTCTGATGACATCACAGGAAGTACTGTGACTTCACCCCGCCCACAAGTTGCATCACGGGAAGTGACGAAACACAACATTTCGCCCCTTCACAAAACAGGAAGTGGCATCGCATAGCATTGTTCCTCAGTGCACTAAGAAAAATATGGTAATGATATCCCTGTAATATGATATACATTTCATACAAGAATGGATCACCATATGTAGCGTTAATATCAGTGTGTGTATAGGCCCATATTACCAAATGACTGTGAATGTAAGCAGACGTCCAACACAACAATATAGACTATTGTACGTCACTTGGGCTAAACTGTAAACAGACAGACATCTTGAAGAGTCCTAAACCCCAAAGCGCAGGCTAGCCACAGACTGGAAACAGCAACTGACCAACACAATTCCAACATAAAAACAATGGTCTGGAGGGTTGGCCAGAGCTGTGTCAGGGGTTATGAATGATTTGAAACCTTCCAGCCATAACCCTTCTGTTTTGCTTATTTGGTAAGTAACCCAAAGTTCTTTTTTGTTATATGGAAGATAGAGGGGAAGGATGTGTTGCAGGTCACACTAATTGCAGGGTTTTTTATTTTAAAATGCAAACAGCAGCGGCAGCTCCACGACATCACCCCTAGAAAAGCCTACTGGGCCTACAGACCTTGGCTACTACTCACTGATGACACCTAATGAGGCTGAACATGTCTGGGGATGCTTGTGGTCTCGTGCAGAAGGGATGTGACCTAGCAGTCCAGGCTGGACTGCCCCTTTTGGGGTGGGACCAAGCATGTTTGTATATGGTCTTTCCCCTCCTGTAGTGGCTTGGCAGGTTTAAAAAAGATGGTCTGGAGGGTTGCCCAGAGCTGTGCCAGTGGTTATGAATGATTTGAAACATTTCATCAGGACCTTTCTGTTTTGCTTAATTGGTAAGTAACCCACAGTTTTTTGTTAGGTGGGAGATAGAGGGGAAGGATGAGTTGGAGGTCACGGTAATTGTAGTTTTTTTTTATTTTAAAATGTAAACAGCAGCAGCCCCATGATATTAGCCCTAGAAAAGGCCCATTCTATTATGTTATTTGGTCCTTTATATCTTGCTTAGTGCCAGCCTCCAAGCACTGGAACAGGAACTGAACCCATGTTGCACTGCATCCTCTTGTTTCCAAAGCAAGTGCATTGTCCCTGAGCTATCCTTCCAAATATATATATGTTTTGCTTAAGGAAGCAACAGATGGTTTACTTCAAAGACGCAGGGCAACTTCATGTAAATTAATTATCACACCTTGCGTCTATCTACAGTGAAGAGGTAAAATCAGAGTGTCCCTTCCCTCCTGATGGGGCCCCTAACCGGAAGAAGCACTCTTGACAGAACAACTATCGATTATCTGAGATTGCACCCGGTCCCACTGCTCCCAACATAAGCTCATATCATGACAGACATCCAGCCATCCGCCCGATCAATCCTGCAATGGCAAGAGCCTTAGCCACCACAACCAATGACAACCAAGACCGAGCTGTAAAATAACTATATGGACCAACTTGATTGACGTCCCCGCAGGCCATTCTGCAGGTCGTTAGTGACTGCAAGACGACATAGCCGCGTTAGAGAGGAAGCACACGTGCAGGAGGCACAATCGGGACACTCACACACCAATCCACACGAATAACATACGCGTACAGTTCTATGAGCTAGAGGACGGTGACACACATACTGTCTGCACGTTTGTTATTTTTCATATAGGCTCGCTATTGCACCGCAGAAACGCAAGATGCCAGAAGAGCTTGTGTATACGCTTGCAGACGCTACTCGCTATTTACTCTATGGATGGACAGGAGCACTCAAGGGACCTGACCGCTCATTGCATGCCTTTAACCCGTGAACAAACATATTGGAAGAATTACCAGAGCTTGGGTAGGCCTCAAATGAATTCAGCATACTAAAACTACTTTTACAGAGATCTCGGAGCAAGCAGAATCACCCTGGCAGAGACTGCCACCGCCAAGACCACAATGTTGCAAGTGACATTCCTCACTCACAATACCACGATGAGCCCAGCTCCTGGGCAGGATACCTAAAGCTAAAATACAAATCAAATCGAAGTAATTCGACTTCCCTAGCGGTCTCCTCACACGTGATCCGGCCGACCTGACATGATGCCAAGACCTGGAAGCTGGGAAGATGTAGCCATCTCATGTCTGAGGCTGAACCTCGCTACATAATTGCAACAATTCACCTACAATATGCGTTGGGACTGGACTGTTCTCATGGCATTAGCAAAGACCTCATTGTTACACACTGTCACATAGTCACATCTTATTGATACACATTAACCAAGAGCAGGTGTCTCTCTGGCTGGGAACAACGATGGTCCCAGGCTTGGGGGCCCGCAACCTGACCAATCAGGACACAGGGGACAGGAGCTGGCGGAAGGAATCTCCAGCCAATCAGTTGGGATTTTAATGTAACATTTTTCAGGTAGCAATTTTTAGGGATGAACCAAGTAGACCACCTGACATCGTGACCGCCAGTAACAAAATACACTATATGTCTCCATACTGGACCTACCACTCTGGGAGCCAACCCAGAGTGGCGTTAGGTTTGGGGAAGGATTTTGGTAAGTGATGACGATTGTGACATCATGAATGTACAAAAAGGGCCTGCAAGCCTGAAATTGTGAAGATATACTTGGATGGAACGTGATGCCTCGTATGTTGTCCCTGCTCGTTTGACATAAAAAATGGCAGTAACTCTTTGCTCCTTGTGTGAACTTCGACTTCTTTGGGACATTGGAAGGAGTTAGGGCCTTCCGTGAGCTGTAGGTCCGCAGACCCTAGTTACGGCTCTGCCGACCCCAGAATTTACCCTAACAAGTTGGAGGCACTGCTGAGATGCGCTCCTGAGACCACAGCAAGATCGTTTGCGATGCCAGCTTGGAAAGGTGTGTCCCCCTCCGCCGTCGAACCTCAGAGGACTGCAGGAACCTCGCGTAATTGTGACACCACTGGACAGCGCAACCGGAGATTGCCCGTCAGGAGCCGACTTCAAAAATGTATCCCGCCCGCGGTTGTCGAGTGTCCACATGCGGCCCTGAAGAGGCAAGGCAAGCCAACTGGAAGGGGAGCCAGAAGCTGAGCGGCGCCTGCAGACATGCACCTAAATGTAAGTGTGGTCCGCACAGCGAGTAACAACATATTGTGTGTTGTGTGGGTGGGGGGAGGATATGTATGTAGGGTGGAGGGTGGTATCACATTATCATAATGTTCGGAAACAAGGTGGGTATCGGCATGTGTATAAGTAAAGGGAACGGAGGGAGTCCCTTCTTGTATAGGCTAGAGTCTTGGGGGCAGGACAGTGGGTCCCCAGGGAATAGAAAGGTTGTTGCGCCAACAGGTCTGGACAGTGAACACATGTGTGGGGGGAGGAGTATGGCTTTCCTATGAATCGACGTGGTAATTCTGTGAATAGATGGTTTTCCTATTAATTGAGTGGTTTAGCTCGGTGAATAGATGGTTTTCCTATTAATTGAGTGGTTTAGCTCGGTCAATAAATGTCAGATTCCTGTATAAATTCCCGTATAAATTAGCTTTGACTATCTTAAGATTGCGGAAGACAGGTGACTGGTTAAGTTTCCAGTATAGGAAGCGAATCACACGTCAGATGACGTGACGGGTGCAGTACACCTATAAAAAGGAGAAGAGGTGGTTGATGATGTATACTCCACTCCGGGGGAGGTGGGAAGACAGCTGTGGGGTTTATGGACTTTATATGTGGAATTAAAATGGTGGTATTATGTGTATGATACATGCACAAACTGTTAGTGTTAAGATTTAGTTTGGTGACGTCACCCATAGGCCATTGCATAGGACATTGTGCAATCAGCAGGTGCAGAGCTCGCAACTCAGCGTTCAAATTACAGAACAGGTCGGTTCACAGCCGCACGCGGGTAGCTCCGGCAAGTGGTCAAGAGGCGCACTGAGCGGCGGCAGCCCTGTAAAGGCGGGGCAGTACCAGAGTACGCCGCACTGGTGTATGGTCGCAGGGGGTTGGACACATTGAAGGGGCTTACCGGGAGGCGGCAATGCCCATGGAAGTAGATCATATTGCATAAACTATACGGCAGCAGGGGGCCATAGACTCTGGGGAGTGTGCCGGATAACGACAGCTCCTTAAAAGGCAGGGCGGTACGAGAGTGCAGCTCGCAAGTGGTGTGGCTGTTAAAAGCCACACGTAGCACTAATTGAACATTGAACTGCATAACGAAAAATGTTTCCACCCTTGTTCTAACAGCGGAAAACCAAACCCTCAATTTGAGGTCAGGTAAAAGATACGAGAGAAAGACAATGATGTACCACAGGGCGGGGGAGGAGCATCTTACTGGGTGCCTGGTATGGTACTGACCCCAATCCAACACATCTGTAAAATGTTGCCTAATTATCGAGATAAAATAGTGAAATACAGTGTAGAATGGACTAAGGGTACGGAGGGGAAAGCATCAATACCATGGCCACCTAACGGCAGTTTCTCAAGGGATACCTTACAGTCACTACTCACATACTTGCACAACACATACAAGGGAAAGAAATTAGCAAGCCGCCTGGAAATATTTGAACTATGGCAAATGTTCGAGGGGCATTACCATGGGATGTTGAACTTACAGGAGGTAAAGAAAGAGGGAGTGACCACATGCGCCCCACCTCCTACACCTCCCAGTATCGCCTCAAATGATGCGGACGAGGAGGAGGAACATGGATTATACCCGATTTAGAGAACTAAAAGAAACTACGGAACCCCGGGAATTAACTGCAGCCGAGGGCTACTCAAACCCCATGTACAAACCACCCCCGTACGCTCCGAAAGCGCACGCCACACAGGCAGAGGTAGGTAGCCCAGATGTTGGAGAGGAAGGGTTGAGACAGGCGAAGAGCGAATTTACATGGATAGGCCCAGATGAGTGGATAACGGCGCAAGTGCTATTGAAGTTACAAAGAACCACCACGGGAGAAACAGAAGGGGCAATAGGAGCAATAAAGGAATTAGAGTTGGGGAAAGGATGTAAAGCAAACAGATGAACGACACAGAAAAGGAGCAATTACGGGAGGAGGAGGAGGAGGAGGAAAGGCTGGAAGCGAGGATCGCAGAACTGAAGGAGAAGGGGAACGCGTTAATTGGGCCAGTTAGAACAGAAGGAACGGGAATGGGAGACGCAGATAGCATTAGAAAGGCGAGAAAAGGCGGAGCACGAAAGTAGGGAATGGGAGGAGTTTCTGGAGAAAGAACAGAAAGAGGTAATGGGGAGGATAACAACGGGAGGTTCGAGTAAGGTAAGTACAGAAGCAAAGGGTTGTGGAACACTAGAGAAAGAAAGGGATGAAGCTGAAAGAGAAATGGCATTCTGGAGACGGAAGATATTACTGGACAACACATGAAAATACGAGGAAAGCAGGCTGAAGGAGTTAAGATTAGTATTGACAGAGGAAGCGCTAATAAGAGAGAAGAGGACGAGAAAGCACTACGGAGGGTACACAAAGAGGTAATGGAGGAAATAGACAGGGCACGGGCGGGCGAAGAAAGAGAAGAGCACCAGCCCAGACGGATACCGACAGAACACACAGGGAGTAGCATTGGAACGGCTGGAATGCATCAGACAGAATCCGTACAACAGAGCGCAAACAGAAAGGAAGATGTTGATGCAGCAAACTTTACAAACATTGATCTCGAAAGCGTAAAAGTGTGGTACCCAATACCACACAAACTAACATTCTCAGATGGATTTTACAGTGAGGAAGACGAAGATAGTAACGGTATAGGAAAGGAAGGGCTAAGTAAATTGTACATTACACAAACAGGCACAGGAATGTCATGGGAATGTAGAACTCAAGATGAAAAGAACAGGGGTGGCACACTGACATGAGTACAGAGCATGCAACAGTAGCACCACAAACACCCGAGACCTCCCCGGGCGCAGAAGAAATGGGGCAACAGTTACACACAACAGGGGACACAGATGTCAGCGGGGAGGGCACACAGGGCCCCGGGAAGCATCATGCCCAACACCCAATATAGATATTACAGACATTGGGGTAGACCTCGAAGATGAGAGAGGCCCAATACAGATACGACAGTATAGACGAACACCTGAGGAAAGGGCTCAATATTCACAGATGCCATTTTTAGAGGGAGGGAGTAGGCCGCAATATATACCATGGAAGCATGCAGAGAGGGAGAATGTTAACAATAGGTTGCCATCACTGAGTGGAGGGGCAGAGAAATGGATATATGACATGCAAAAACAGACAGCAGGACACAGACTGGCAGTGGGGGACCTGAAGGGGCTACTAGTGTCCATACTCGGTGACGCAGCAGATGACATTTGGAAGAGGGCGGGATTCCCAGGGGTACCAACACCGAACACTACACATGACGGACCCCCATTTGAGAATTGCAGGCACGCGGTATGGCAAGCCCTAAGGATACAATACCCCGATACATCAGACATAGGGTTAATTACGTCACGCAAGACATGTGACGATGAAGATCCCGTCAGTTACATTCAACAGATTCAAGAGCTTTGGCGCCTTGAAACTCGAGAGCTGTGGGACAAAACGCTGGCTATCTTCTATCACATCTTGATACAAGCGTTGCCCGAATCTGTGCAGAGGCAACTCAAGAAATTAGTGGGAATGGAGGCCAAAGCATGGTCAGAAATACAATTAACAATAGTACACCATTGTAGGTTATGGCAGGAAAAGATGAAACAGAAGGCAGAGGACAGAAAAGCCAATGAGGCCAAATTAGTACAAAAGAAATTGTCAAAATACACCCTAGAGGGAGCACTGATAACAAGCCCTGCACCGGCAACTCAGACAGCAGTGTCTCAGCCCCAACAACTACCACAACTACAACAACAATGACCACAACCACAACTACAACAATTGCCACAGCAGTTGCCACAATACAACACAGCCCAGCAGTACCAACCACAAATGGGGGGGCATACATGGATATGGGAGGGTACCAACAGAACTTTAGAGGAAGAGGAGAGGGAAATAGGGGGTGGGGAATTGGGCCACCAGCACACTACCTAGGAGGAGGGTTCCGGGACTAGCCATAACAGGGATTGCAAGGTCAAGGAGAGGGAGGAGAAGGATTTCCATGGCAAGCGTGAGAACTGCCCCAATGTAGGGCATGCGGACTAGTAGGTCATATCTCCAGCACGTGCAGATACAGAGCAGCACAACAAGGGTGGGGTGAGCAAGGGCCACAGAACTATCATGGAGGTCAGAATGGGCATTATCAGCAGGCAGGACAACCACCCACGGTGCAACAGCAAGGCATACCCCAGCCACCGTCACAGCACCAACAAGTACAAGGGACGCTGCAACCACAACAGCAGCAACAACAAGCCATCCAGACAGTACAACTGACACAATTACAAGATGACATACAACAGCCAATGGACACGACAACGGTAGTACCGGTAACATGAATGGGTGGGGTGACTATAATGGAACAAAACCCTTACACTGGCAATAGACAATCCCTGTACCCACAATAGGACAGCCAACAAACTACCTTATTGTGTCCCATCCTATCAATAAAACACCTAACACTGCGGAGGAACCTCGCATAAATGTGGCGCTAGGTGACAAGACGTTTTCCTTTTTGGTTGATACAGGGGCCATGAGGTCATGCGTACGGGAAGGGAAATACACATTGTCAGGCGATGCCAGGAATACTCAAGGGTTTTCTGGGGCTCGAGAAGTGGTTCCATTTACTGATAACATCTCCCTATCTATTGAAGATCATGACTTGTCACTACCCTTATTATACTCTAAACATGCACCCATAAATATTTTGGGACGCAACATAATGAGCCGACTGAACATGAGCATCCCCTTCACAGAAAAGGGTATAGTGTGCTCCATGCCAGGCATACACATGCTCACAGCAAGACAAATACTGCAGGCATATTGTGGCAAGAGCGTGCAGAGGGGGGAGCCGGTATACTCGTAAGTATTCCAATACAGGATGGACATGGCAATGGCATGGCTACCAGGAATAACAGGGAAAGTATGGAAAAGACCAGGTGAGTACCCTTTCACGCCAGAAACACCCACAGATGAGAAAGAAGGAACGTTTGTGTCAATAGACATTGAAGGGATAGTGGCACGGGAGGATTGGGTTGCAGTACACGCCCTAGACATTGAAGGGAAGGCCTGAAGGGAAGTAATAACGTTAGCAGAAGGGTGTAGATTGACAGAAGTATCTGATGAACACTTCTCACAAGAAAAGGGAACAAGTGAGATGATGCTGGGACTGAGTGTATGCGTTTGATTACAGTTAATGCACAGAGAAGTGGCCCAGAAAATGGCAATGGCATTAGAAGCACCACTCCCAGCACCACCCCCATTCTGCGAGGAGGACTTAGCAAAGGTACCATCTTCATTATGGACAACAAGCCCCTACGAAATGGGGTGCATCAAAAGCATAGGGGGAGTAAAAATAAAACTGAAGAAAGGAGCAATTTTGCCCAGAGTTAGACAATACCCACTGTCAAAAGAAGAAGATGAGGGTATATATGAGATGATAAGCGCCTCATTGCACGAGGAACTCTGGTACCATCAGAGTCACCTTGCAACACTGCTGTGCACCCCGTCCGCAAGGCAAACTGAGGTTCACGGGGCTTCATACAAGATTTGAGAGCCCTGAACAACATTGTGGAAGCAGAATATCCTGTAGCAGCTACAATACTCTGCGGAATTCCAGCAGAGACTTCACGGTTCACTGGGATTGACCTAAAAAAAACGCCTATTTTTCTATACTACTAGACCAGATTCCCAAGACTTAACGAGTTTCATGTATCGCAACATAAAATGGAAGCCCCCAAGATTACCCCTGCGAGTCGCCATCAATTTTCAACAGAGTGATCCAGATGGACCTAAGTAATATAGAGACAGAGAGTACGATTTTACAATATGTGGATGACATCCTCATCTGCAGTACAACAGAAGATGAGTGCAGGAGGAACTCAGTCAAAATGCTCACTGTTTTAGCTGAAAAAGGATACAAGGTAGACAAGGCAACATTGTCAGGAAGAGGTTCTATACATAGGGCAAATGGTATATCAAAAAGGCAGACATATATCTCCACAGAGGGCGCGGACAATACTAAACAAAGCACAACCACAGACAGTACAAGAATTACAACAGTTCCTCTGTCTATGCAGCTATTGCAGGACATGGGTGTTTCATTTCTGTACATACACAGATCCCTTACTTACAGCCCTCAGGGAAGCACAAAGGGGATAGAAAACTCTGAAGTGGACACAGGAAAAGACAGAGACATTTAATGAATTAAAAGAGGTGATATCAACAGCACCGATCCTGGGCAGTTGGAGCTTCTCAAGGTTAGAATTGGATGTGCCTAGAAGGAGTATGTTGCAGTAGTCCAGCTTTCAAAGTATTAGGGCTCTTGCTAAGGTGACACAGTGTATGGGAGTGACACATTTCTGGCTTAAGGAGATAAGCTTGGCCGTATAAGAGGTGGCTGAGGAGAGGGCGTTTATTTGTTTTGTCATGGTTAGATTGGCGTCAAGGTAAACGCCAATGGTTTTCACATGTTTGGCGACTGGTATTATGGTGCCATCAATATTGAATGTGCCATAGTCAGCCTGTAGAGTGGAGATATTGGTTGGGGATCCGACTATGAGCAACTCTGTTTTTTCGTCATTAAGACAATGGCTACTATAGGCCATCCAGTTTTGAATTATTGCATAGATTTGGTTAATCAGCAAGATGTCCTGCTCGTAATTGCCTGATAGGGGGATGAGGATCTGGGTGTCATCTGCAAAGTTGGTGTAGATGACACCCATAGCATCAAGAGCTGCAAATTATAATTTTGTATAAGCATTGTAGAGGGTGGGCGAAAGGCAGGATCCTTGAGGAACGCCTATGGGAACTGGTATAGGGTCAGCCGACTCTTTACCTATGGTGATACGAGAGGTTCCCTCAGCTAGGAAGGATTTTACCCATTGGGTTGCATTTTTTGAGAAGCTTAAGTCTTTGGTTAGAGTGGCACACAGTTTGTCATGATCTACTAAGTCGAACGCCGCGGAGTGGTCTAGTAGCATAAATAGGCATGATTTGCCAGCCTCTCTCGGGGAATTCATCTGGATTTTCAAGTCCAGGGGTGCCGTTTCTGTGCTATGGTTTGGGCAAAATCCTGATTGCCGGGCGTCTAGGAGGTGACATTGTTCTAGATGGTTTTGGATTTGGGTGTATGCTATTTTATCTATTATTTTTAGTAGAAACGGGACTGTTGTTATTGGTCGGTTGTTAGTGGGGATTGACGGGTCAAGTGTAAGCTTTTTCAGAAGGGGTGCGACCCAAGCTTCTTTGATACTAGCAGGGACTGTGTTAGAGTGGAATGAGGCATTGATGAAATTAGTGATGATCAGTGTCAGCATGGGAACGCAAAGTTTTACTAGATAGGCCGGGAACTGATCTACTTTGCAGTTTGAAGCTTTTAATTTAGATATGGTATCCAACACTGTTTGTTGTGTGACAAAGATAAAATGTAATGGCTTGCAGTGGGTGTCATTAGGTGGGTGCTCTGTGAGGGCTGGCACAGTTTTACTTGCTAAGACTTGTCTTTTATTTATTATTTTCGTTTGGAGGAGTGATATTTTGGATACTAATGCGTTTTGGATTGTGTTACACCAAGTTTTACTGGTGTTGACAGGTGAAGTGTCTTGACAGGGATTTTCTAATTCTCTAAGTATAGTGAACAGTTCCTTCGAATTAAAGGATGCGTTACTGATGCGCAAGTTAAGGGCAGCCGCTTTGTGAGTTATTATAGCTGTTTTATAGACTTTGTTTGCTTCATTGAATGCTTTGGCTGAGTCTACTGTATTGTTTTTTTTATGGATGTGCTCTAGGGATCTTTTCATCCGTCTCAGAGTAACTAGTCCATTATTAAACCAAAAGCTTGACCGTTTGTCGGCTCGACTGGTTTTAGTTGTGACAGGTGCTAGTGAGTTGATGGTGTTTAAGAGGCATTTTTGGTAGTGCTCTGCCAGGCAGCTAGGATTGTTACTCTTGGGTGTGTTGGGGGTCAGTTCGTTCTTTAAGGCTACAGAGAGGTTTTCTACTGTAGGTTTTTTTAAATATTTCTAGTTTCATAGGTGGCAAATTTGGTAGCTGCAGTGGAGTCAATTGCTGTAGTGCTAATGGAGAAATTAATGATATGGTGGTCCGACCAGTCGAGTGGATGGACAGAGTCAATGGAAACTTGAGTGTTTAAGGTAATCAAGTGTTCTCCCTTTATTATGGGTGGGGGCATTAACTAACTGTAAGAAGTTCCTATCTTGCATGGCTAAGTGAAATGCTGTGGCTTTCTGATCCAAAGGGTCCTTGTACCCAAGGTTTAGGTCTCCAAGAATGATGCATTTAGTGCTAGGTTTGATGATAGGTGTGAGTAGTAATGGAATCTCTAGTTCAGGAGAGTATTTTGGACATTTCTCCTCTGTGAAAAGCATAGTGAGCTAAAGCGTGGTTGAGACCCTGCCAGGGGCCATCCACCCAAGAACAGGTCAATGGGCTGTGTTTGTACCGGTGAAAGTTTTCACAGACCTCTTTATGCACATTTTGGGTACTTTGGGTTCTCACCCTAAGTTACAAGGAAAATCCAGATGTGGACCCCTTGCTCACTGTGCTTAGAGAGGCACAGCTCCACCTCACTGATGAGGCCCGACTAGGCCGAAACACGTGTCTGGGGTTGCTGTTGGTACTCTTGTTCAGAGGAGAATTGCCTACCATTTCAGTGCTGGACTACCTATGGGTGGGACAAAGACTCATATGCGTATGGACATTTCTCCTCTGTGAAAACATAGCGAGCTAAAGCGTGATTGAGAACCTCCTGGGGGTCATCCATCCAAGAACAGGTCAATGGGCCGTGTTTGTACCGGTAGAGGTTTTCCCAGACCTCTTTATGCATCCTTACATAACCAAATGCATTGGCTGTGCCCCAATTTCGCAACATTCCATTCATGTGCTCCTAAGGTAGCTGTCCACCATGTGTACACATCGCCTGTGCGCACCAGAAAACAGAACACTCATATCTTTAACAGCATTGACATGTTGTTATTTAGCAGGCTCCAGTTCACAAGTATCACCTTAAATACCAGCCCTGTACAGTGCACACATGGCTTTAACATCAGATGAGCATATAGCTTTAACATTAGGCAAGAAGATGCCTCTGTTTGGGGACATCACATGATCGCCAGAGCGCGATCTCGATCCAACAAGATCTTGTGAGCCCGCGCTCCGCGAGAGAACGTTGGAGAATGTTGCCGTCGGAGTTGGCCGAGCGCCAGACCAAGCGGTCTGCAGACAGCGCTGCTCCTGATAAGGAGCCACCGTAGCTGAAGCCCAGAGAGGCCCATGCAGTCCAGCTTCCAGGGCATAAGTCCAATGCCACAGGAGGCCACATGGGGGCCCTGGAAGCTTACAGCTTGCCATCCATGTGCACACCCTGCCTCCAATGAAGTAACTGGGAGGCCCAGACTGGAACTGTGAGTAACCCCCCTGCCCTGCTCAAGGGCAAGTTATGCCTACCAGTTTGTCTTGTTACTAAAGACAGTTGGAACCCATCTAAGCGTCCTGTCGTCCTTGGAGGCCACCACACTCTGTTTTCACAAATAGCATATTAAAAACCTCAACCTCCATACAGTGCGTACTTGCTATACCTCTGTTTGACCACTATATACAAATGGTCATTACCTCACTGCATTAGCCACTCGATGACTTGATCAGTGTCCAGAGTCCAGTTTTCCAAGGCTGCTCTGCATCGTTTCTTCATCACTCGATGCAGATAGTGAAATACACGGTCTGACTCCAGTGACCATGATGAACTTTCACCAGTAACGTTGTAGCAGAAAGCGAACTCTCCGTTGTCACTCTCATACACCTCCGACCTCGGCAATGACATGACTTCATCACGTACGACACGTTGCTGGGTTCATTGCTTCAACTTATTCACTGAAAGGGGCACCAGCTCCAAAGCAGAAACGAAAGCGAACAGCAACGTTGAAAACGTTCCACTTCAGACATCGCCAGACCTGCGAGCAGCCGCAGTGATGTCATCATTTGGTGGCTGGCTGCAGCTTCTTGGACCAACCCCTGCGAGGGCCTCCATGGTCCTCCCGCTCAAAGCACGAACACATGACAACGTGTAAGGACAGAACAGGCTCAAGAGCGCCTGTGCTGCCTTCCACTCACAAGCTGGTAAGAAATAAAACACTTTTCGCTCTGCTGAACTTTGGGTTGTAAGTTGGGTGTTGTACAACTGGTATAGTTAATCCTCCTTCTCCAGAGGTATACACACATCATGTAAATAGAGAGGTGGTCTCTCACTCTCTGTGCTTTATAAAACATGCTTCAAATACATCTTTGCTCTGCAGGGCACGTTTTGTTCCCAATTTCTCTTAGAAATCTGGGAGGCATCCTACATCTCCCATCACACTTTCCTATTCCCCAGGCAGCTTCTCATTATGCTCAGAACACCCATCTCATATTCTTTATCCCCATGCTGACAGTCTTTCCTTCTCCTGGGGTACACCGTGGGTGGTGGCATAGTCTTCATGGGGGGCGCAGTGGATCTCCCTTTCCTCTCTTGCTTATCCTTAACTCTGCAACCCCTGCAGCAGACACTTCACACCCCTCCATTTGTCTAGACAGTTACCTGATCTCCTGGGTCCAAATGAAGATCATCTCGTCATCAGTGATATAAATTAGGTTCATGAGTCATCTTGGTAAGTACTTAAGTTGCTTAATTACATTGCACGTTCATAGCACATCAGGTACAGGCGACAGATGGCAGGATCTTAGGTAATACAGGGAGAGAGCCCACTGGCTCCTGCCACCCAGGCTACATCTCTCATAATACTGTCCTGGGCGGAACCCAAACCAAATCACAACATTCTGGGCTCCTGCATATGCACATGCAATAAATTTCAACACATCACAGCTTCTCAGGTTCAGATACACAGACAAGGAAATGGGAGAGAGAGAGCATATAACATACCTCCTTCCCTTAGACCAACAACAAAGAAGAAGACATCTGCACAAAGCAAACAGGTAAGGTCACAGAGGAGACACAACACAAAACAGAATACATTTGTCAGGATAGCACAGCAACTACCGTTGGTGAAATAACAGTTTATCAGAATGATAATATGGTTAACAAGCTCTTTCCACCACACCTTTTTGCCACAACACTTCTTCAAAATAAATATCTTATTCTCTCCTGGTATAATCACCTGCCATGACTAACTACCAGGCACATCTTTTAGGGGTTGCCAGAGGTCGCTCAAGTGACCTCTGCCGAATTGGCTGGCGACCTCTGCCAATCTCTTGCGACTGCTGAGGGGGCGTGGCCATCTGAGAGGGCGTGGCCACCACAGCAAGCACTGTGCCGCGTGTGGGTTTCTCCATTTTGCCTCGCCTCATGTGCTTCATACTGCTGGTGCATGGTTCTCTTCGTTCTGTGAAAGAAGGTAAGAGCCAGACTGCAGTGAGAGCAGAGCGGCGCGGGAAGTTGATTGTGTGCTCTTCTGGTGTGGGTCCTCATTGTGTGGCATGCTGTCTGACACGGGCCGGCAGGCCTGGATTGGCCCACCGTGAGTTTCCCCGCTAGGACTCTTTTCTTGGGGGAAAGATACAAAGATAATCGAATCATGTTGAAATGCCTTGGTTGCATCAGTTCATTATATGTAATTGCAATGTGCATTTTTGTGAGTTTTAAGTGACAGTCATTCATAATCTACTTGTTCTGCGGGTTTGCTGAGCCGTTCGTCTGGGTAGACTGGCAGGGGTGGGGGAAGGGAAACATGGCATGATTCGGCACGGGCAACGATCATTACGAGAAACCGCACGTGCCCTACAAATGCGCAAGTGAGGCCTGGAGACAAGCTGACAGCCTGCCTGCATCCATTCTGTATCAGTAGCACGCAGCGACCTGCTGTGAGCCTGCGGCTGTAGGCTGAGGGCGGCCTGGATAGCCAGGTAAGGATTATTTGGAACACTTTTTTTCTTTTTGTTTCGGGAGCTTTACAGTGTTTTCTGTTAATCACATGGGCAGGACCTGGTTGAGGCAGGTCGGGGGACCTCATATCTGAAGCTCTTCCAAAGTAGTGGTAGATCTGCCCGGGAACCCTCAAGTATTTGGATCAGGTTTATGCCAAGAGTTACCTTGCCCATGGGCTTTGCTCTCCTTTGCCATGCGATCTTTGCCCCTCGCACAAAGTATCATCTTGTTGTCGTGCTCTTTAGGGGATGTGGGAGTGCAGGCACTGTAGTTTCAGCACCTCACTTTTGGCATCGTTGGCAAAGAGAATCCACTGGATGGGGGGGGGGTTGGGGGGGTCAGACAGAGCAGTGTGACTGCCTCAGAGAACCTTTTTCTCAAAAGCTCCCGGGGTCCTGAGGAAGTAGTGCATCTGTGCACGTCCCTGACACACCCACAAATTCACACCCCTCAAAACTGATCGGCCAGTATGATTAGAATTGGGGTGCACTGTCAGACAATGGGCCGCAGTCCACGAAAACAGATGAGACCACATAGACAAACGGCCTTCCCCGGCATGGCCTCACCATTAGTTTTGTGTGTTCTTTAGCAAATTCGGACTACATGTACCACAATGCATTGGGTGTGATCTGGTGAGCCCTTGCATGGGGGTTTCAGAAGCGGTCCGTGCCACATTGGCGCTTTCACAGTAGTGTAGGATTGCAGCACATGCTGTTACTTCTAGCTTTGTATATAAATAAGTCCCAATGCAAAGAAAATCAGGCTGGGTGACTTACTAACAACTAATACATAGCAAATTGTGCAATCTTTAATTATATTGTGTGCCTTACAAAACAGCAGGAGTATTTTTATTTAACTTTGCTGATGTGACCGCACCCATAGAGCATGACGGGGGAACTGCAGCTGGGAGCTGACTAGCTGATGAGGCATTATTTCAAGTAGGGGAGGGGGCAGATGTGACGTGAGGGTCTGAATCAATGATGGAGTGGGGGTGGGTGAGAGACAGGGGCCTCATTACGAGTTTGGCGGTAGCCATGGAGCTGTTAGCTCCATGGCTGCCGCCAAACCGGGCTCCTTTACCGGGATCCCTGAATGGGGAATTACTGGGCCATTCCGAGTTCGGAGGGCCTGGTAATTCCTCCCTCTGGGAACCTGGACCCGGACCTTCCCCATTCCCATTTGAGCCCCCATAGGGCTCAATGGGAATGGTGGAGGGAGCTAACAACGGGCCGATTATGACCAGCCCATTGTAGCTCCCTCTTCACCTCGCAGGACCCGGTAACGACGCCTGGTTTTACCAGGCATCCTTACCGGGTCCCATGAAGGGTCCTCGTAATCAGGCGGAATGGTGTTAACGGGGCTCGTTAACCCATTCCGCCTGACTTGTAATGAGGCCCCTCGTCTTGATTGGAGGTGGCGGGAGAGAAACGGGTGCAGATCATGATTCTCTGGGGGGGGGGAGGGGATCCTAAGTGACAGCCTGACGTCATCCAGGGCCTATATAACACACCCACAAGGATGCCTTGCAGTTTTACTGCTTTCGCTGCCTTCACTTGTCCATTTTTGGTAGTAGCAACCTGGCAATGATGCATCTTTGTTTCGTGGGGTACACTTTCGTTTGAAAAAAAGAAAAGGCTGTTTGGTAAAGATTTGGGGGAGGGGATCTTTCATCCTGTCTCGTTTAGGACTCTGCGTGCACTGACATGGTGTTTCTTTTCGGATCGGGCGGGATCATGGGTTCCCTGTGCCTTAAAACCCTCAACAGTGGTTGCGGCGCGCACCCACTCTGTTCTTTTTCTCATGCACATGCACATAAGGGAAATACACACCTGGGTGGAGCACCTTCTGCACTCACTATCCTGTAGTTCTGGATCTTGGCAGCAGGCCGTACATTAGTTCTTCTAGCATGGGGTGGTTAAAACTCAAAATGCATGCTTTTTAAAGGTTCTGTTAACTTTGAAGCACTGATAACTGTTTGATGTGGTCTCTGGACGGGGGACACGGAAACTGTCCCTTTGGTGCACTTAACTCTGCGTTCCTGACATGGCCAATATATGTTGAACAGTGTGGGATGCAGTGCCAGGCTTCCTGGCCAGCAACAATTCATACACACACTGTCTACTGTTGTGCCAGTCCTGTGGTGGTGGTATTTTTCCAGAACGTGTACTACTGAATTGCTATGGTAAAAGCAATTCCACAAGTCACCGAAAGGAAAAAGCATGCGTCGAGCGGTCATACGTTCATGCTCAATGGAACATGGATAGACTCTCCCCCCCACGCCCCCGGGGTGGATAGGAGTTTTCCGTGTTACCCCAACCATCGTCCTATATGAGCAGTAGTAAAGCATTGCGTCTGTATGTTGCTGCTGGCTACATAGGCCCCAGTGGACAAGCCAGCCACTTAAGTATGGTCACTAGCCTTGTCCTCTGAGACCTCAAGGAGTGTATATTTATGCCCTTTCTAGATTTGGGGGGGTTAGGGGCGGCAGTGCCATGCTCAGCATTTGCGCTGGTCCTACGATTAGCATATGCTGCATGCATTTGTGTGTCCCAAGCAGGCCTTATGTGCCATTCCTTAAACTGCAGTACATTTTCAGCATTCAGCCGAAATGCTGCTGTTTCTTAGTCAGCTGTTTTTGATTCCATTATTGTGTTAAACTGATTCTTGGCATCTCTGCTATAAGGTCCCATCTGTCATGGACCTGTATTTCTGTTGCTTGGGGGTCGTCACGTTTAGCAGTTAACCCATGTCACCTGGGACATCATGGCCCAACCCTGGGCTTTAATTTTCAAAGACGTGCTTTGTGGTTGTTGAAGCCTTGGTTCACTTAAGATGATAACATGTATTGCCAAATATAATAGATATCTGTCACATAGACGTAAAGATGTATTTTGTAAAGCCACCTCTGTATACAGGCAGGCCTATTGGCTTTGGCAGTGCTTACAATTGCAGGTTGACCCTCAAAGAATTCCCATGCTTCTATTTCAAGAAGACTGAAATATTCCAGAGTTTGTTGTTTGTTCTACAGAGTTACTTGTGGTTTTCCACTTTTCTGGCCATGAATGCTGCACATCAGTCGGTCTCATTTGCATACCCTCATTCCTGTTTGGATCAGACACTAATGCTTTCTTCCAGGAAGTTCTTTTTTCCCCCCATAGAATGGCTTACAAATGGTTGAGTGAACGGACATTGTTGTGAAAAATCCAGTTGGCCTATTTATTTCCAGCAATATACGCTATGCGTACCCTTGGAGGAGCGATTCCACTACAAATAGTCAGAAAAATCACAAGCTTCAACCAGAGATGCCCCTCACCCGTCCAGCAGTGTTGTGAAATAGGGTTGAGCATTTGTCTATAGATTTGCAGTGGTTTGGCGTGTATGAGCAGGACAAGAGTGGACTGGCCTTTAGGGAACTTTGGAGATTTCCCGATTGGCCTCTGTACCCTGGGACTCCTTTGTGTGGTAACCCATTTTATTTCTAAATGTTCTCATAGGAAAAGGGTTGAGTTTACTGAAAATGATGTCTAATATGAGGCCACTTTGAAAATGATTTCCGGGGCCTCTTTTGGTTCCCAGTGCACCCCTGCCGGTCCATGAACCAACTGCAAACAGTACTGTACAACACAACAATGTCGAATCGGAAGAAAAGGGGATAAGTGCCAAAATCATTAAAGACTGTGGATGCCATCGAATAGAAGAATACATGTTCTCTGGTAAAATATTCTCCCTCTCCCCTTTTATCCTGGCTTTCCCCTGTCCCCATACCCGCCTATCTGCCACTGTCCCCCCAGAATGTGATTTGGCTCTGTGGTCCTGTTGAAAGAACAGGGCGGATCCACATAAATAGGGGATTTGGGTTCATACACCTCCCATGGCAACATGGACCTTGACACACTGCTACATATGATGATCCATTCTTGTATGAAATGTCACAATACAGTGATATCGTAACCATATTTTTCTTAGTGTACTGAGGGGTAATGCTTTATGATGCCACTTTCGGTGATGACGGCGTGGGCAAATGACCACTTCTTGTGATGTCACATGGGGTGTGGTGATGTCACTCTTAGGGTGTGGCATTGTGATGTCACTTCTGCTACCCCTGGCATTTTGGTGAAATGACGTCCCGGCTAACTACTATTGACCCCTTTCCTGGTTTACATGCCTGCCAGGAAGAAAAACTCCTACAACTACAATCAGTCTTAGTGGCAATAGTTGTTGCAAAGTTCTCCACAACAGTATTCCATGTTAGGAGGATTGAAAAATGTCTGCCTCTTTTTTTAGTCTCTTTACTCTTGACAATGTGGGTTACAGGTTTCCCCAAGTTGGTATCCCAAAGAAGGAGATTTGCCCTCGTGTTGTCTTTGTACTGCTTCTTTACAGCCGCTTGGCTGTGGACAATGCAGGTTACAGGTATCCCAAATTGGTATCCCAAAGAAGGAGAATTGCGCCCTTGTTGCCTGTTCACTTTATTAGTTTGGTATTCAAAATCATTCATTTCCACAAAGTGTCATCCTGTTCGGACTGCCCGGGGTCAACTTTGACCTCAGGCCAACTCACCAGTCTGTTGTGGTGTCTCGGTTTCACTTTCTGTTGCTGTGATGAAGCTTCTGCACTCAGCCGGCTCCTCTGCAGCTTCCCTGTAACTTCAGCGGTCTGCCTGCCTCTTCTCAGGAGCTCTGCCAGCTCTGTTGCACCTCTGCGTACTGCCGCTCACTGATGCAGCACACGTCGGGCTGGGAACACGTTTCCTATACTGTTTAGCATCTTCTCCCGTTGCAGTCCTTGACATCGCTCCCCGATGCGAACACTTTGCAATCTTGCCCGCCTTCTCTACTCAAGTTGACTTCTGCTGGCGTTCTTCCTTCGGCTGCTGCAGCATTCTCTGGACTCCAGACTGCTTCTGCCTCTACTACCTCTACTACTCCTGTCACACCTCTCCTCACATGAAGCCCATTCCTGGATTTAAATATCCCACTCAGGTTCCCTGTTCTGCAACAAAGACTACACCTTCTGTTCACCGATACCTCTGATCCTCAGCAACTCAGAGTTCCTCCTCCTCGTTGTTAGGGAGAATTCTAATTTCTGTGCTAATTCCCTTCAACCTTAGAGACCCCCAACAATTTTGCTGCACTTTAGGACTTTTCATTTTTATCCTGGAATGAGTGAGACCTTTTTCTCCCTCTCATGTATTTTTGATCTGATTTGGACTGTGTGTTTTCTTTGTTTCTGGAGTCTGACAAACTCCATAGGCATCTACCTTTTGTATTGTGACACACAGCACCTTCAGTGCAGTGTCGCAGAGAAGACCTTTGGATTTCTCATAAGGTTAAAATACCCTTTCTTGGGGGAACTACTGTTCCCAAGAATAGTAAAGTGAAAGTGACTTTCCTTACCTTTTTCCTATGTAGGTCCAGCACACCCCATTTTATGTGGAGTGCTGGGGGGTTACTTAGAAGCCACTTTTCCTACTTGCTCATGTAACATTTTTTTTATGTTACCCTCACCCCTTTAAATGGCTAGTGGCAGTGATTTAATTTTCCTACCATTGTGCTTTTCTACGGCAGGCTGAATCCTCAGCTGCAGTATAGCACCCAGGGATGACCATTGTGTCAAAATGGCCCTGATCGTCTTTTTTCGCCATTTCTTATTTGTGAGGTCTTTCTTAGGTTTTACTGTGTGCTCCAAACCAGGTTTAACCCTTTTGTTTGTTTTGCCTTTGGCGGGCTTCAGTACTGAAACCTGCCTCTGGCTCCAGTGTGTCTGGCAAGGCAGGAAGCAAGGGTGGTGCCCAAAACTCCCTGTCCTAAGTCTCCTTGGTTACCTGAATGCACCCAGCCCTGATTGGCTGACTGCCTGTCCTTGCAGGACAGCCACCCTGCTCTGTGAGTGACAGCTATGCTGTGCATTAATGGGAGAACCCTGCATAAAAGGTGATTCTTCTTGGACTGAAGACAGAGTCGACCATTGGAAGAAACATCCGATAAAGGAATTGTGAACAGAAGCTTGCTGCATCCTCCTGGACCGGTGAAGCCCTGCTGCTATGCTGAAGCTCCTTTTCCTAATCGACAAGAGAAGCTCCGGAAAGGACGACTTCTTCCCTTGGGTTGGTGGGACCAAATAACTCCAAGACGAACTTTGCTGGAAGCCCTTCCCAACTGACTGTACTTCTTCTTTGCTGCTGGAACCGAGTGCCAGGGGGTCGAGAAATCTGTAGTCGAGTGCAACGTCTTTAAGCAGGACCGAAGCTCCATGAAGATCCTGAGGACCCTCCTGAAGTAGGACGACCCAAACTCGAGTCACCTCACCAGAGTGCTGGACTCAAGGAGCGAAGGAAGCCCATCCATTGTCCAAGATCTGTGGTGGAGCTATTTGCCGGTAGCTAAAACCACAAAGTGCAGCTGAACTGAAAAGAGCACGTAGCTGCCGCCGACCTCTGAACTGCTGTGCAGGAGTCCTCCAGACGTCCTCCCGCTTGTCCCCATGACTGAGGCCCAGTAACACAGGATCTGCAAGTCTGCAACCAGGACAGAAGCCAGCTGGATCTTCTTCTTCTAACCTAAGGTACTGTTCGGAACCAGTAGCTTGCTTGTCTCAGTTGAGTTTTGCAGTAGCTGCCTTTCGCCTTTCTAGAATTATTCTAGCTCTAATGTTTCACAAGTGTAACAGCTTGTGGGCCAACAGTGAATTCCTGCAACAAAATCTCTAACTTTGGGCAAGACCTTTGTTCTATCCAAGAAGTGCCTCAGCTCCATAGACTTTGTTCAAAATTGACTTTGGCGGTCCTGGCTCCCTGCAGACTCTTCCAACCCATTGAATGTGATTGTAACTGTCCCTCGTAGGTGATACATTGGTTTTGAACTAAATTTGCTGGGAAAGATTTTATCTAGACTTCATTGAGGGATTTTAAAAGTGCTCACATGCTCTCAGAACCGGTTAACCTTTTTCCTTCCATTAACCTTTCCTCTTTTACCAATCTCAGAAAGTTACAAAGTATATAAGTGACATATAAATGCCAATACTGTCCTAGTAATTGAAGTCAACCAAGGGTGTAGGAAGTGTGTATGAAGCATCTCTAAAGAGTGTCTACTTGCTTTGCCTTGATTCTGAGACAGTATTTTGAAGTGTATTTATATTGTTGCACATTGCCCTTTTTAACAAATTCTTATTAAAACTGACCGTTAAATAAATAAATATTATTTTACTAGAAAACCTTGAGTGTAAATGTTATTTGGATACTTGTATGTGTGGATTTCGATGCTACAGCTCTACAGCTCACATTTACCACTCCTGAGATAAGTCTAGCTGCTCAGTCACTCAACTTGTGTAGTACAGACCTATACCAATAGGTGGGTTACCTACCAAGAGGCCAAGACTGGTGTAGTTTCCCACAGGGTTACTGCATCAAATCTTGCCTAACACTTGTCCAGTGCCACATGCATTATGGATATTGAAGCCCATAGTGGTTTTGGTTCTTTCATATTCAGTTAGTTTTTAATTCTTTGATGAATTGAGAGTTTCTAGGCTGGGGTACAGCGAGTTTACAAATTTCACTTGTCATTTTGCCATTTTTAATGGCGTTCTAGCCCAAGGGATTGGAGGTACATCGGCTGCAGCAGGTAGCTTGCCTTATTTCCATTTTGCCCCCTGCTAACACCAGAGCTATAACCATGAGAATGGGGTTGAGTTCTTTTTATTCATGTGGGGTGCATTAAAGGCCCAAAGCAGAAATCCCCTTCAACCAAAAACCACATTTAAACAGTGCTACAAAAACGGCTGTGCTTTTGTCTTCCTGGCATATGTGTGGCGAGCATTGAACACTGCCACCCAAAGAATGGCTCTGCATTTGCTTCACTTTCAGTTGTATCATAAGAAAATGACCGGCATTCAGAACGGCACTACATTTGCTGTTCAGTCGTCTGAATACTAAAGTTGCGCAAGGCATTCAAGACAGCCCTGCATTTGTTCTTTCTTTCATCTAAAACACCACAAAGTTATATGTTCCACTGAAACACAGCCTTGTGTGCTTATTCCATACGAATGCCAACAAGTTAGGTAATACATTCCAAGAAAGGCATTGTCTAACTGATAAATCACATAGAGAGCAAAGAGTTCTGCATTTCACTGGACACGGTTTTTGTTTCCCTTTGATGTCAACCATTGCGCTCAAATTACTGCAATGAATGAAAGAAATAGCGTGGCTTTTTCTCCCTTCTGTGTCAAAATCAAAGAAATTCTGTGCAGTGTCCCTTTGTGTCCATGAACCAACAGTACATGTAAGACCCCCCAAAATATTAATTGAAAGACAATCCCGTGGTCTGCAGAACCGCATTTGCAACTTGAAATGAAAGGCCTGCACACGTGTGAGTCTGGTCTTTGGAAAATAAGGAAAATGTTGTTTAAAAGTCAAATAGAAGCTTTTTGCTTTCACAGAGATATCATTGAATATGTGGGTGGGTGTTTGGCTACATAATGTACATTATATTTGTCCCCACAAGATTTGGTTACCTTGGAAAAGACTCAGAAACCAGTAAAACTGGGCTTTTAGCCCAGTCACAAAATTCAATGGCCAGCCTTGCCTCCCACTGAAAAGTCACATCCATGAGTGATCTGGCCCACAATGGCAAATGAGGTGGCCGAGAGTGTGAGGATTCACTGCCCTGCTAGACTAGCAGGCAGTCCTGGAAGAAGGAACAAAGGATGCCATTATGGCCTGTGCGTGACCAAGAGGTGAGATTTCCTCCAGCACCCACTCTGAAGGAGGAACTGTCAAACTTTAAAGGGCATCATAAAAGTCCTTTGTTGCAAGCTGAGCTTTGCGGAGACAGTTTGCTGTGAGGGTCTGCAGCACCGCCCACATATGTGAAAATCCTCCCTATTGACATTAAAGGACTTCTGTATTTTAAGACATTTTTCCCAGCACCCTGAATAAGTAGTAATTTTGTATTTTGCTAGTTGTCCATGTGATTTTTAGATGAATGTAAAGAGACCAAGTACAGATGAAGAAACAAGTAGGGATGGAAGCAAAGCCATCACCAGAAATACAATTGACTACCATGCACCATTGTCGATAATTATCGGAGAAGACTAAGAAAAAAGCAGAGAGTAGAAAGCAGGAGGAAGCGAAGTTAGTGCTGAAAAAGTTGTCAAAACTAGCCATAGAGGGTATTGACAAGTGGTAAAGGTGTGATGACACAAGAGATGCGACCAGCGCAGCAAAGCAATGTAATGTACCCTATAGATCAGAGTGGGTATAATATTTGGCCATGAGGGAGAGGGAATGGACCAAGGGGAGGACAAGTTGGATTCTAAAACCCGCAGGGAGAAGGAGGATTTAATGTTGGGATTGTGGAAGGATAGGCAACATGGGCAAGAACATGTAGAAGTAGAGGGGGCATGCAGCAAAATGGACACACTCCAAGAAGGGCAATGGGATATGTTCCACAATGTAATGCAGAACCACAGGAGTATTATACACAAGGTCACACACAGAATCGGAAACGTGCGCCGCAACTACAGCAAACACAGCAAGCTCCATTACAAAAACAACTGCCACAAAGCCAACCACAGCAAGTGCCTGTGCAAACACAACAGGTACAAATGCAGCAAGCACAGACACAACAGGTAATTGGTACCAGAATGGAATACGAACGTAGGAGTCCCGCAAACATCCACACCTACATTAGGTAATGTGGCCGTGGTAGGAGGAAATCCTTTCAAAGGTACAGGGATTAATTTATTTCCACAATAGGACAGCCCACAAAATGACCTCATGTGCTCAGTACTATCAGTGTCACCAGACCCCCAAGAGGAACCAAGGGTCAAAGTGATGATAGGAGCCAAGACATTTTAGTTTCTTGTAGACACTGGAGCAACTTGTTCCTTTGTCCGTGAAGGAAAATACCCAATGTCAGGTATTGCCATGAATGTGCAGGGATTCTCTGGGGTGATGAGCTTAGTTCCTTTTACAGACTAATTACCAGTCTATAGGATAACACAACATGCCTATGCCATTATTATATTCTCGGCCGACACCAGTTAACATAATATGGCGTGACTTGATGACAAAACGTAATATGACGACATCTTATACTGACAAAGGAAAAGTGCGCTCCACTCCAGAGATACATTAAATGAATGTGAAAGAGTTTATATCAGCCTTTACAGGCCAGAAGGCAATATGAGGAGTCCCTTTAGATCCAGAGGTATTTTTGTATGGAGTGACTGTTTTATTATTGTGGTAACCTAAGCTGATAGGTAAAATATTGAGACTACCTGAAGAGTTTTTGTTCAAACCGAAAATACCTATGGATGAAATGTTATGCCCTTACAGTTTGAAGCAGCAGTGGTCAGAGAAGAAAGGGTGGTTGTACATGGAACAGATGATGATGATGGAAGAGGATGGAGAGCAGTGATAGCCCTCAGTGAAGGATACAGGTTGACAGACTTGACAGACAAGGTGCTATTTAGGGATAATTATTCAGATGATGAATTTGTATTTTTCATAAGTCTTACTTATTTAAGTGGAGAATAGAGAAATATTGCAGAGAATGCCGATGGTAAAAAATAAACTGTTATATTTCCCGGAAGATTTAGAAAAATTGACAAATACTTTATGGACTACCAGTCCATATGACGTGTGTCTATTGAAAGGCATAGGAGCACTTACAATGAAGCTTAAACCAGGAGCAACTTTGGCATGAGCAAAGCAATATCTTATGTCCAGAAAAGCGGATGAAGGTATATTTGAGACAATTTCCACTTTAATGAAGCTTGGAAAATTGGTGCCATCTGAGTCCCCCATGTAACACAGCTGTGTACCCAGTAAAGAAATCAACTGGGGGGGGTCATGGAGATTTATTCAGGATCTCCGGCCCCTAAACAATATTGTTGAAGCAGAGTTTCCTTTAGTTCCAAACCCTGCTACAATATTATGCTACATCCCATCTAAGGGCAAATATTTTACAGTCATAGATTTAACAAATGCGATCTTCTCAATTCCTCTTCATGAGGACTCACAAGATTTCAGTTCCTTCTTATATAGAAATATCCGCCTGAAACGTACTTCTTTAACAGGGTCCTCCAGATGGACGTGGGTAATGTACAGATTTTAAGTGCAATAATTCAGTATGTGGGTGACATATTAGTGTGCAATTAGACAGAGGAAAGATCAGAAGACTCAGCTAGACTCATGGCCATATTAGCAGAAAAAGGATACAAGGTAGACAAGGAAAAGCTACAATATTGTCAGGAAGAGGTCCTGTGTATAGGACAGTTAATCTCTCAAGAAAGGAGAAAAGTGACACCTGAAAGAGCAATAGCAATTATGAAGACTTCGGAACCTAAAACAGTGAGGGAAATCCCTATCTAACTACTGCAGGGCCTGGGATTTTCGATTACAGTACATATATTCAACCATTTTAAAAGGAGTAAAAGAAGCACAGGTAGACAAAAATAATATAACATGGACAAATTAAATGAAGGATTTGAAGAATTAAAAAAGACAATCAGTACAGCCCGTTTGCTAGGAATTCCAGGTTTTCATGAAGAATTAAAAGTATTCTCCCATTCAAATGGAGAAGTTATGACAGCAGTGCTCACACAGAAAACAACATTTGGACATGGACTCAAACCACAAGCATACTATAGTGGGATTTTAGACCCAGTAATGAAAGGACATAACCCTTGCGAACAAGCTTTAGCTGCTGCTGCATTTGCTATTGAAAAAGCTTCAAGTATTACAATGGGGTGTTCAGTGACAATTTTTGTAGAGCACGCATTATTTGCTATTCTAGAGAAACCTGAAAGTACATTAACTACACAAAGAGCATCAGGATACAAGGTAATTATTTCGAACCCTACAATCAAAATTGTTAGATACAGAATAGTGAACCCAGCAACATTCGTAGAAGAACCAGTAGGAAAGGATGATTATGTACATGACTGCACAACGTATACTGAGTTCTATTATCACATTCCCAGTGCAAGGGAAAATGCTCCCGGAGGGGGGAATTCTCTTTATTGAAAGTTCTTCAAAAATTGACAATACAACTGGCGCGAGGCATACTGAATCAGTAGTAGTATAGCTGAACTGAGAAGGTTAATTTGAAGCAGTGACAAGCGCGAGATTTCCTTCGCATTGTTCAGCACAGGCTGCAGAATTAGTGGCACTCATAGCCGTGCTTCAGAGATTGGAAGATGAGGAAATTACGGTGTACTCTGACTCCGCCTATGTGATGTCAACTGTACATGCAGATTTGTCACGCTGGAAAAGGAGGGGCTTCCTCCATGCAGACGGCCCACCAGTGAAACATGGGGCCCTACTGGATTAGCTTATTAAGGCACTAAGACTCCCTTTGGCTATCGCAGTCATAGAATGTGCAGCACATACCAAAAGAACAGACACGATTTCTCACATTAATTTAGAAGCCAAAAGGCAGCATATTTCCCAAACATTTCTGATTTTGAAGCGAAAAGTGTTACAGACGATGTGTGTTAGTAAGGAGGGTGTTAACATGCTGTCTGTTGTTCATTTAATTGAGTTACAAGGACAAGCTCCACAGGAAAAGCAAGACCTATGGAGAAAGCAGGTGTGTTCTTTATCCATTACTGAGGCAATCTGGGGGCAGGAAAGCACTGTAAAGCCAGTTATGCCTCTAGCATTATTGAAGGTAGCTCTGGAGCAGCTTCACTACCCTGTGCATATGACTCGAGAGAGTCTTGCTGCTACAATTGCAGAATATTGGATTTCACCAAATTTATTAGAACATATGGCACCGTTTATTGCAAATTGCATCATGTGCCAGAAATATACTTCAGGGCACACTTTGCAAATAGTGAGAGGAGCAATCCCTAGACCCAATGGCCTGTTTCCACATCTACATATAGATTATGTGGACATGTTGCAGCCGTGCAATGGATATAGGTACATGTTGGTTGTGATATGTCCCTTTCCAGATGGATTGAGGCAGGTCCATGTACGCACCCCAATGTCACATGCGCGGCCAAGTTCCTTGTGCGTGAGTTGTTCCAAAGATGGGGTGTATGCCAAGTCCTGCGGTCTGACCATGTACCACACTTTGTAAATGAACTATTTGAACCAGTTACTCTTTTATTAGGTATAAAGCACAAGTTCTTTTATGCCTATCACCCACAGGCGAATGGGATCTGTGAACGTTTAAACAGACTCCTTAAAGAGAGAATAGCCAAGATTAAAAAAACTTTAAAGAAGGGGTGGTTACATTATCTACCCCTTGCATTATATGCACTGCGAAATCAGCCTGGCTCTGATCACCACCTAACTCCTCAGGAGTTGGTGACTGGACGCCGAATGAGAACACCTCTGGCTCCTCCTACTAGGGTAGAAACTGATTCCAGAGTAGAACAAAGACATTAGGTGATGAGATGAAAGATTATTTGCCAACCTTGACCTCTAGTGTCTCCTTTATTTCTCAACAGATCAAGAACTGGAGGGAGTGGTCAAAGAGGAGTGAAGAAGACAGCCAGCCAATTGATCCCAACTGTCTTTTGAAGCAACCTAGTTTATATTCTGGAGACCAGTAGCTGTTAAGAAAATGTGTCTGCACTTGGAATATACCCCGTTTTGATGGACCTTATGAAGTAGAAGAAGTTACTCCCAAAGCCGTCAACCTACAAGGAAGGCGAGCCTGGCTTCACCTGCACGACATAAAACCGTATAAAGGAGAGACCTCGCCCCCTCCTGCATCTGCTGACCGTGAAGCAAGAAAATAAATTTACATTTATTAATTTATAAGGCGCTCAATGGATCCGGAGGCATGATGGCGCATACAGACAGAAAACCACATACAAATATACAACATAAAACATAAAATGAGGTCAAACGGTAAAAATCAATGAGTCCATAGCTGTGGGAGATCAGTTCAATACAATATTTAAGTCAGTGTTGATGATTCAACTTGATAATTTTATGCAAAAACAAGGGTAGGCTACTAGATCCGCATCCCACTACAATGCAGTCCGTGTTCTCTGAGCTGCACCAGTTCTCGATCTGTATTCTCCTAAGGACCTTCAGGTCCTGAGGTCTAACACAGTTGGGTATCACTTTTCGATTAAGCCAAGCTAAGATTTTGTTCTTAAGGGACTCCCTGGATTCAGATTGAGCTGGTTTCTTAACATTTGTAATGACAACATTTCTGGGATCCGAAGCAAAGCGCCTAAGCTTATAGTCGGTAATTTTCGCCATAACAGAGTTCTTAATCCGTACATCCTTGTACTTTGAAAAGTCCATGATCTCAGCAGACTTATTGATCTTGGGCATGCAATAGGGACTGCTGGTTTCACTTGCCGCATAGACCTCAATGGCGGAAACTCAGAGGTGTCAGTTTGACAGCCCTGATGTAACCCCTGCTGAATAGCTGTTGTTTGTGAGTATTTATCCATTGTGTTATTTGCAGGTTTTAGTGACTTATGGGGGCTTGGTATATCCGGCTCATGAGATTTTGAGCCCACCAATACCACCCAAGTCTGAAATTCTGCGAGGTTTGAAAAGGCTGCTAGGTTCAGCAGTAGCTGGTTCCTATGGAGCAGCCACATGTCAGGAACCTTAGATCCATCCAACCCCCTCTCAGAAGTGTTTGGAATCATGAATCCTGACTGCCCCATTTTTGAAGATTGGTAACCTGATGCCGATTGGGCACTCATCTGATTTTAGGCTTCTGATTCATCAGGTGCCTCGATCTTAGCGTGCCCCCCTTCCTCTGCATCAGGATCATCAAACAGCTTAAGTGCAGGTGGTGTAGGGGACTGCGTACATAGTTTTATAGTGTTCCCACTCTTCCCAGATGCACCCATTTCATTTTTATTTTTGCTGGACAGAAGATTGTTAATAAGGAGCTTGTCCATCTGGGGCTTTAATCTCCTTTTTGCACTTAGAGCAAGAACCTCAGAGAATCGACTGCCTCTCCCCCGGGGAGCCAAAGAAGGTGAACAGGGGGAAGGGACACCCTCCACAGCATATTGAGGACTAGAAGTCTCCATGTTCTCTTAGTCTTTGTGCAGGACAGTGGCCTTATCCCCACTTACGATGCTCTTTGGTGTCAGACCTGAAATTACTGACAACAGAACTGCAGTGAAGGTGCAGAGGCACTAAACCAGCACCAGTGGAAAAAGAGCAAAGGAGCAACGGGAGCTTACTCGACTATGATGCTCCCAGGCACGTCAGAATCCTGAGACGAAGGGCTCTGTGCGTGCTACGAACTGCACAAACAGCTTATTCCCGCGTGTTACCGCAGGCCGCCGGCAGTGAGTAGCTGAAGGAACAAGAGGCGAAAAACAGCCAGAGATCAGGAACTAGGGCGTCGCCGGTCCCCAACCACTGTATGACGCCGCACTCACGCCGCTGGTAAACGCTGACACCTCGCCAACAAGCTCGGCTCGCCGTGCCTGTGCTCCGTCACAGCGAGAGTAGAACTCAGAGTTCCGAGTAAAGCATCCTACAACAATAGAGGCAACGTCAGGCCGCACCGCCTAACACGGCCGCATCCGATGTTATGAAGTTAGGATACTAACTGCAGGTTGCCTAACACAAGCCTTCATTCTGTGCATGCAGACAATGGGCCTGATCACGACTTTGGTGGTAATGCCGGCGGTATTACCACTGGCGGTATTAGCCCTACCGCCGAACTCCCCGGCGCTAATAGCGCTGGATCACGAGTTTGGCGGTAATGTAATTCCCCATTCCCCATTGAGCCCATTCGGGAATGCCCCATTCCCCATTGGGCTCAATGGGGAAAATTCACGCTCTTACCGCCGGCGGATTTCCCGCTGGCGGTAATAGAGCAAATCTTCAGCGGATTTCCCCCCAGCCAAAAGCTGGGGCGAAATCCGCCAAAGTCCTGATTTGGCGGACCCTTAAATCCGGCGGTAATAGCGCTACCGCCAGATTTAAGGGTTACCGCCAAAGTCGTGATGAGGCCCAATATCACTTACTAAGAGCAAGGATAAAGAATCTATGAAGTACACAAACACTCGGGAATAAAAACAGACATTTCTTAAATCTAATAAGGAATGGATGGACTTGCAGGTATTCTGGAACTATTTTAGATAGAAACAAGAGTGGGCCTCGTTATGACCCTGCCGTTAACCATGGCGCTATTAGCATCATGGTTGACGCCGGTATTTTACCAACTCCGCCATGGTGAATGGCGGAATTCCAAGGTTGGCGGGGTGGGAATTCCCCATTCACCATTGGCCCTTCCCCATTCCCATTTTTGCCCCCATAGGGCTCAATGGGAATGGGGAAGGCAGTAATTACAGTACCACAGATTGCGGTACCGTAATTACCTCGAAAGGGTCGGGACCCACAAAGGGACCTTGTAATTAGGCGGTAAGGGTTTAACAGTGCCAACACCTTTTACAGCGCCGTTAACCCCTTACCGCCTGGGTCGTAATGAAGCCCAATGTGTTGAAGTACCGGACCCAAAAAAGAAAACCAGCATACTGCATTTCCTATGCTGCCAATCATATTAAATTTACACACATTCTTGTATGCTGTTTTTACTTACATATTACAGTCTTTCCCAGTTCTGATAAGATGACACATGGACATTGTGACATTTCTTGGGAATCTTAAAAATAATCATATCATTTTCAGAATCACAGGCAATTTAGCAGTTTCTTTTATATAAAAGTGTGATTTACAAAGAATTACAAAATTAGATATTGAATTTAAACAAGAGGGGAAAGTTTAAAATATAAGAGACTCACTACCATCAACAAAATCAATGGTTTTTCTGGAATGATAATATTGACTTCTTTCGGCCTCCTGATTTGTCTTTTTTTCCTTATTTTTCCTTATTATTATGGCATTTAGACACATAATGATTAAAATAATGATTAAAAGCACAAGTACGATCTTCCATTTTTTTTATTAAGCAAATTGTTCGACTTAAAGAGATTTGGGTAAAGATAATGAAAATATAAATACATATCTTTATCATGTGGTATCAGCACATGAAGGAGCTTGGAGAAAGACCGTCAGATGAAAGCTGCTATATATGTTCTCTCATCACCTATGCCATGAACACAGCCAGAACATTCATTGCAAGAGAGATGCCTGCACATAATGTGGAGTGCCTCAGCCATCTAGCAGCATGCACAACCAGAGGACAGTTCAAAGATGGGCAACCCTGCGATGGCGATCAACGAGAACATTTCCATATCAAGATGCTTATGTGAATACACAAAAGATGGAAAACGGGATAGGTTGGACAAGCAAGAGGCTTGTATGCTCATCACTGACTGAAGAAAATGTCAAGGTTGTTGAAATGAAGCGGATGGAATGTTCAGACATAGTGTGAAAATCAGGAGTACCAGGATGCTGGGAGAGACCTCATCTACTGGTGTGTGGACGAGTTCCCACCAGTAAAGGATGGGAAGAAGGAATGTTATCTTGCACCGCACACTTATTGAAGAAGAAACCAGTAAGCATAGTGCAAATAGTAAATTATATATGCCTGAAAGTCATGGGTCAAGTATTCTAAGCTACTAACATGGGTGGACAATGAAGCAGGACCAGTGTCTATAATGCCAATCAACAATGCAACAACATGCTTCAGGAACTCATGTCTGGTTGGAGAACATAAAGGACGTTAGCAGATAGTCGAAGTACCAGGAATGAATGGAGGAACTGCCGTTTTGATGGATCGATATTGAGCCTGTGCATCCAGAGTTTATATGCCGCTGCCCAAAAATTGAGGAAGAATATGTTCTATTGTGATCATACATGTTCCTGCATTAGTGATTCTCCAAAGTAACCTTCATATTGATGAGTTCCGAAAAATAAATGAACACCAGAGAAACCTCTGTCGGCTGAAGAACTATTTCTCATCAAAGTCAAGAGAAGCCTATAACGATTTTCCAGATGAGCATACATTATTCATCAAAACGACAATGATAACCACATCCATATTTATGCCAGGACTCCAGACTGCAGTGGATACGAAGTGGCTGCAGATCACCAGATGGGAGCTGTTACAAATGATTAATGCGACAATAAAATAATTTAATGCAATCCAAGAGGAGAGGAACTGAGGGCCGTCACGCTTATGACCCTCCAGAACAGGTATGTCCTGGACTTCATTAGAGTAATGGAAGGAGGTGTGTGTGCTATGGTCAGGTATTCTTGCTGTACATTCATACCTTCTAAATATGAAGCAAATGGAAACTTGACAGAAGCAATAACTATGCTGACAACCCTGCATATGAAGATGGAGGATAAAGTTGATGACGTTTAATGAGACAGAAGGTGATGACTGGTTTTTGTCTCCGTTTTCATGGATTCCAACTTGGCTGGCAAATGCCTTCAAGCAACTTCAAGCTACTTGGAGCAGTACTAGTGTTGGTACTGCTAGTATTCTGTCTTATAAGGATCATGTTAAGACAATGCAAGAAGACAGCTAAGAAAGCTATTGGGATAAAGATAATGATCAGTGTGAATGCTGACCATACACCACATACTGAAGACGCCACCCTTGAGAACAAAGAAGAGCTTAGATAATGATCAGTGTGAATGGTGACCATACACCACATACTGAAGACGCCACCCTTGAGAACAAAGAAGAGCTTGCTGGCACAACCAGAGATGAATAAGAACTATATTGGGCATTGGGTATTCTGTCAACCAACTGGCGAATGCTGCCACATGAACTGGAGTGTGGATGAGCATATAAAGAATGCAGGTGACCTGAGGGGGGTGACAACAGTATGGATCCCAATGAAACCAAGGTATGAAGAGAAGATGAAGAAGATTGAAGAGGAAGAAGTAGTCGAGGACTCGACCATAGGGGGGAATGTAGAGGAGCAGGTAGACACGTCATCCCCAGATCCTGCCACCTCACCTTCATCATATTGGAATTGCAGGAGAAGAGCCCTGTGTGGGACACCAGGTGTAATCCCTACCACATCGAGTGTATGAGAGACGGTATGCACTCAGACAACCATATCGAATGTGCCCTCGCACTGAAAGAGAGGAAGGATGTCTGCACACACCATTTGACATCGAAAAGCTATAAGTGAAATCTGACGAGAGCAGTGTGGCGTCATGCGGGAAAGATACGAAGAGGCACTGAAACGATTTGCAAGTACTTAATGAATGAATATGTAACTAGAATGATAAGAGAAACATGTAATCAAATAGGAAGAAATCATAGACACTAAAGAAATAAGCGAGAAGAGATGAAGTAAATATATATACGCAGAAACGCCAAGTCGCGGAGACATATTGAAGCTTGCTGCAAAAGAAAACATATCGTGGCTAGGGCGGCCATGATGGAAAGATGGACATCAGATTCATGTTGAAACCAATCAAGCTACCTCAGAGACAGACTAGGACATCAGAGTCAGGAGATGCCGGGAAACCGCTGTGTGTGTGAAATAAAGAGGAGCCTATTGGCCTAGGATCAGTGATACCACATCAGGAATAATTGCACCGCACAAAAGGAGTCAAGAGGATAGGCCATGTATGTAACATACATTTCTCTTAGATTAAGCCAGGAAGAAAACATCTGCAAGAGCCAAGTATTGGACAATCAAAGATGCAAAAAGCCTATGCAAGCTGGAGTGAGCAAGTATCCAGAGCCCAAAAGGAGTAATGACACCCAGCTTAATTAAATCAAATAGCAGCAAATAAAAGGTCAAGATAGACAAAATTGTGGTCCCCTCACACATGATTCAGAAGTCGAAAACAAGGTATAATCATTAAGCTCCAGACAATGATAATGGTGGACCTACACTGCCTTGAAAGTCCAAGAACAGAGAACAGGCTACAAGGCCAACTATAAAAAAGTAGCCTTGGTTTGGGGCCTGACCGATGAGAGATGATAGACTAATTGAGAAAGTGGATAGTAGTCTGACATTGCTCTCGGCACCTGAGTTTCTGTTTGCTTACGTGCTGCGAACAAGCCAAAAGTGCAAGGTTGACAGAGGGTCTATGTAGTGTAAGAGAGGCACGGTATTGCAAATATTACACTGACACAAAAGATACAATTTCAAAACCTTTATTCAGTTTTCGGGGTTTGGAAAAACTTCTACTTTGCCCTATAGCTATGATGGGAGTAGTCTCTACCATCAAATAATAAAGAAACGCAGTCCTAGTCAGTCTTGTCAAATCAAAGATGGCCTATACTAACAAAACTTAATGCCTGCCCTATCTCTTATACAAAAAGTGTGTAAAGGGGAATATGTATGCAAAGGGTTGGTCAGCAAGGAATAAGGTGCTCCCCGTACACAGGATGACACACTCTGGCTCAGGTTATCAAAATAAAGGTAGTTCAAAAACGTGGATCTAGGCCTTCCAAGGTAAAGTCACTCATTCCAGTTTTCTGAATTTCTTTCAGAGTTCAACAAAAGGTTCATGCAGGTCTCCCTCGGTCAGGCTCGGACATCTCAAAGCAAAAAGTTCACATATGTCTGCTTCGGTCAGGCTCGGACCATTCAATCACAGCAGTTGCAGGGGTTTGCTTCCCCAAGCTTAATTCACATTCTTTAGGGGTTCCCTTCCCCTAATTTATCACACTTCCGGTCTCCCTCAGCCGGGCCCAGAGCTTTTCCTGATGTCAATGACTTTCAAATGTGCAAGGCTTTTACTATAGACCTCTGCAGGACCACTTCGACTTTCCCTTCAGCTCAGACTCTTGTGTTATTTGCCCCATTGTCTCTTGGTCTGGGCAGTTTGGTATCACAAGCACAAAAGTTCAGCCTTCACCTTTCGCTTGCCCTTTTGTCGGGGTTATTCTTGATCATTACGCATTTTTAGAGTTCATTCACTTTGTCGCTTTATAACAAATGTTTCACCATTCGCAGAGACTTTCGAGTGGGTTACTTCCTTTCGCCGGACCACTCCGCTACTCTGTATCACTGGCTTCACAGTTATCAGTAATTTAAAATTCCCTACAGGTATGCCTTTCTTTGCGTCTCATCCACATGCATGCAGCCTTCAATTGTGAGATATAGTGTTAACACACACCAGCCTTTCATGTCACTCGCCAACTCACTGGCTGTGTGCATTCCTTTCTGGTCTTTTGCGGTTTTAATTCAAGAGTCGAGATTAATACCACAGGCTTGGCCTCACCTCCCCAACTTTATTGTTCACCAAGGGGGGTCGCTGGCGTCCTTCAAACACAATGCAGTCTTCTTGTCTGGGATTTAGCCTTCTCTGTGTATCTTTCGGGGCTCTTCGGAGGCAACAACCTCCTGCAGGGATCTTCTGGGATTCTCTACCCTTTGCTCTCGTCCCTCTGTCGGTCGCTCTACTCCATCCAGTAGGTTCGCCTTCACCCCAGACATTCTGCTCCTTCTCGGGTTCCACCTTACTCAGAGTGTTCTGTCTTTTATCCATGTGGGGAGAGCTAATGGGTATCAGATGTATTAATTATTGTCAAGTGCCTGACTTTGTCTGACCCGATTAGCGGGACATGTTCAATGAGTTATGTCAGGGTTAGCCTCTTTAATCTCAATCACTCTCTTCCTCGGCCCTGTGTTTTTGTGGAAAAGGGGGGGGGGGTAAACGATCACAACCTCTGACATGTAGATGAGGGCACAGATGAATCTCTTGGGACAACAAGACAGTCCCTACCCTGCACAGAAAGGGTTCCAGTTTATCCGTATGATACAATCTGCATAGCCTCATTGCAAGTAGATATCAGCCTTGACTCTTGGGTATAGCACTTCATCTCAATGGAATATAGCTGTACCCCACCTGAGGTGTGGCCGCCCACCCGCATACATCTGCAACAATTCACTACTCTACTTCATAATGCACATCACCTTTGCCAAAAGAATGCAGCTGTGTTCCACTAAAAAATGTGGTCCGCTGGGCACATAATGAGGTTCTTTGACTCACCTTCTCTCCTAATAGCCTATCACAGCACCCATCCATTAGCAAGAACTCCATGCATCGCTAGCAGGAATTTAGCCGCCCCTACCTATCTTCACTATCTTCATGCTGGCTAAAATGCACACACGTGATCTAAAATCCTCCTTTCAATTCTCTTACCCCAGACTTCGGTCCTCCAAGAGCATTCACCCACAGTGCTTTTAGGTTACACCAATGGCATTAGGTGCCATACAAATGCCATATAACATAACTTAAGAAAGGTGTCGACTATGACATGACTGAAGAAAAAAAAGACGGGTTTCGCAATACTTGACCAAGAATACAAAAATGTGAGGAGCCTGGTGATGGGTACTTTAAGAAAAAAGAATACATTAGGCAGAGATGCCATTGTCTTGGGGAAGCTTAGTGGTAGAAATATGCACACTGTGATGTATGTATCTCGCCTTCACAAAAGCAGACCGGAATTATTCCGTGATTGAAAGATAGACTTTGGACTTTCTGTGGGCTCTTGAACCTTAGGTAGAAAACGCGCCCTACATAAAAACCACAAACCCTAAGTGATGGTACATAACCAGGGGTTGATAGGGGATCTTGTGGCAAAGCTGTCCGATTGGCTTGAAGATGCATCAATAATAGTTTCTGACTAAATGCATTCCAAGAAATTCCAATGAAGAAGCAGGGTTGCTTTTACCCATGCATGTTGAAACTGTTTGTGATGGAATTGACACTGAATGTGAGGTGACATTTGTGGGTGATTGATCAGTGCCTTACCAGGCATTAGTACCCGGCACTAGCGGTGCAACGGGAATACAGCGTGGTGATTGGCTCATTTGCGAGCCATACCACACAGTATTCCCTTGTAAGCCATGCGTGGCGGCTACTCTGTTCCCGGCGAGGGGCGTGGCAGCCCCTCAGCCAATGAGGAGGCTCGAAATGGGGCAATCCCCGCTCTGAGCCTCCCAATGTCTGGAGGCTGACTTCGTCCCCCACCGGGGACTCAGGTAAGACATTTTCTTTTCCCCTTTCCTCCCTCCTCCCACCCCACCCCACTTACCTTCTATCCCGCGGTCTCCGGCGGGGGACGATGGAAACCTCCAGCCGTGTGGAGACTCAGAGCGGGGCCATCCCCGCTCCAAGCCTCCACACGGCTGGAGGCTTCCATCGTCCCCCACCGGAGACCGCGGTACGTTTTTTTTTTTTTTTTCTTCCTTCCCCTTCCACTCCCTATAGCCCTCTGAACCCCACTTACCTTCTTTTTTCTTCTGGTCTTGGGAGCGAACGCGCTAGAAACACTTCTCGCTACGCTTTAGTGTCAGAATGGGAATGCACCTTCTCGTGATGGTGCCGGTGTTTCCACGTCCACCTACAGGCGGGCGGTGTTAAACCCGCCAGGTCAGACCTGGTGAGAATGACACCACCACCTGCAGGACTCGATATCACCCGGTATGGAAACAACGGTGGCGGCGGGTTTACCGCCACCGTTATTTCCATACCGGGTGACTCGTAATGAGGCCCAGTGTCACGATTCCATCTTTTTATACCATCCCCAGTGTAATTGGTTAATTGAAAGTTGTAATACAGCTGTGAATAATTCTGCCCCTATGTCTATTCAGTACATTTAGTTCAACTATTTTTGTTAGTACGGCTTTTCTATTTGAATGGGCATCCGCACATTCCTCTTCCCTACCTCACCCCCTCCCACTCACCTTGCCCATACCCTACACACACGCACACATTTGACAAAAAGAGTGAAACTAAATGCCTTTGAACCAGGTGATGTTGATGAAACAACAGACGCAGAGAAGCAAATGGTGCTGCCTTTGGCTAATAAAGCTGGTACCCAGGCTGGTGATTATGTACATGGTATTTTGATGACAGTAGCTGAGCATAGCATATAATAATAGTACCTCGACACATGCAGCTTCGTTTGTCATATGTGGACACTACCACAGCATGAAAGGCTGTATCCAGCATTTGAGGACTGTTCCTGGCATATGAGGATATAATTGACATCAAAAGTCACAAACTGGGCCTAGGCGGCAGGGCTCGCCTATGATAGAAACACCTGGGAATGTAGGCCTGTTCTGTATGCAGCGAATGATGACTACTAGCATACATTGGCAGTACCTGAGCATATGCGGCTGTAGGTGAACATACAATTCTATTGTGGCCTATGGTAGTTGTGTTTTGTGTGTTCCAGGCATACAAAGGCCGCACCCTAGCACAAAAGCCAGTTCACAGTGATCACTTTATATAGCACCTCTAAATAAATATATAGTTGGTAACAAAATAACCTGTTGTCTGCTACACTATTCATCAATCTTATGATATATATGTGTGCTATGACATCCTGTGATGTTCCTGGATTCAAAGGTCATGTGGTGAACCTCTTATGATGTGAATTATGATTTTACCTTCTGTGATGTCATTGGAGTCAATGTCACTTCAGCTACCCCTGGTATTTTGGTGAATTGAAGTGCTTCTATGGTGTAGTGGTTCTGGGATAACAGGGTTGTTTTTATAGAAGAGTTGTGAAGTAGAGATTCTGAAATTAATGTATTGAGTGATCTGGTTGAGCAATGACAGAGTTGCAAAGTGTTGATATGGTTGTAGGGTAGGGGTTGTGCAGTGGTATGGTTGCGGTGTGAGAGTTACTGTGCAGCTACAAGAATGTGGGGTAGTGAAGAGGCAGATTTAGAGGACAGAAGGTGTGCAATGACAGTGCTGTGTGGTGGGACTGATTGATGAAAGGTTGTGCAGCAAGCCATTAAGAAATTAACTCATCATGTGTAATGGCCATATGGATTCACACACTCATGCGCAGGCTCATATACCAATCTGCGTATATGAAGAGGGATATCTGAAACATATACCTGAGCAGTGCTTAATATATAAGAAAATAAGTACCAGGGCCCAAATATTTTCTAGCACGCATGTGATGCTGCGGGCGGGCTTTTTCGCCACCATTGCTGCCATCACCCACAGCTGATCCCCATAGTGTGAACACATTTGGGGTTAAACTACAACTTGCATCTGTTCATTGGGGTTGATGGATGCTCCAGCTATCACTACATCTTAATTAATCTCAGTGAGCCCTGGCAACCACCCCCACAAATTAAGACATTAGATTCTAACACCATTTGCACACGTTCACTCATATTCCTTGGCAGTGTGATCTAATATTTGAATACTGGAGTTCAAATTCTCCTTTCCTAATAACTGAGAACTCTCAGAAGAAAAATAAGAATAATATTGGTTGAATGTCCTATAAAACGTAGCAATCCCCCAAAACAATATCACCTTCATGAAGGTAGGTGCAATGTGCCCACAAATGACCCTCTGTGCCCTTTTCTCCTTCCCATTGGCCTTCTCAGCCTTGGATGACACTGTCTCACCAGTCTGCCCAACGTACCCTACTCTGGGCCAAGCAGTGTTGGCTCAAATCTGTTGCTACAGCAGACCTGGATCTTATGTATTCTATTCATGTCATTTATGATTCCTTGGTTCTCTCAGCTGAACAGTAGTACTTTAGCACCCTTTTGCTTTGCTTTCTTCTCATCCACGTCGTCTCTTCCAAAATTGTATTCTTTTCCTTTCCCTTCCCGACCCTGCCTCTCTTTCAACGTCTGGCTTTGCCAACTATTTTTCTTAAAAAATGACACCTCTCTGCTCGTCTAATTCAGTTTCCACCACTACCCTCCCACCTCTGCACATTTCTGTTGACCTCCCCACCCCTGATGTCATTTCACCTACTGTCTGATTCTGATATTACGTCTGTTCTCTCTAAGGCCCATCTCACCTCTGCTTCTGGTGATCTTCTAACATCTCATTTAATCCATGCTGTTTACTCTACACGTCTCCCCTATCTTGCTGCCCTCTTCAATTCTTCCCCCTACTACTTTTCTTTCTTCCTTCAAGCATGCCTCGTTCTTCCCTATTCTTAAAAAGCCCACGCTTGGTCCTTCTCTTCTGTCTATCTTTAGCCCTATTTATCTCCACTTTCTCTCAAAACTACGGGAGCGTATTGTGTGCTCCCAGGTCTCTTCCTTTGCCCACTTGCACTCACTTCTTCCTCCCTTTAAATCCTGCTTCCGCATGTGCCACTTATCTGAAACGGCTCTTCTTGCTGTCTCGGACTCTCTCCTTTCTTCTCGCTATTCTAAACGTCAAAACTTTCCTCTCTTCTTGTTCTCCTTGACCTTGACACGGCCGGCCACTCTAGCCTTCTTTCTTCTCTTTCCCAGCTTGGTTTCGTTACTCTGTCCTCACCTAGTTCTATTCTTATCTCTCTGGCTGTACCTTCGCAGTCTCTTGGGCTAGTCACTTTTCTCCTATCTACCCCACTCTCATATTCCTCAAGTCTCAGACCTGGCACTCTCATTTTTTCCATTTACACCTCTCTGCTTGGTCCCATCATTTATTCCTTTGGCTTTTCGGCTTTTCCTATTATCTTTGTTCCATACCTCTTTGTCGGCCTGCCTCTTTGCAATCCACACTTGGATGTCCTCCCACTAGTTGCACCACAATCCCTCCAATTGTGAGTTTTTATTCCTGCTACCATCATTCTTCCCCTCTATGTTTCTTGTCCTTTACTTCCATCTTCATTTCCCCCTTTGCTCGTAATCTTGAGGTCATTTTTGACTCTTCGCTTTCCTTCTCTTTTCACATTTCTTCTATCTCCTGCTCCAGCCCAGCCGCTCCAAACTACTTAATAACTGGAAGGCTTGTAGGTTTCTATCCTTTTCTGCAACTAAACTTCCCGTTTAATCTTTAAGTTTCCTCTTGACTATGTTACTGTTCTACCTTACTCCTTGCCCTCCCCGCCTACCAGCCTGCACCTCTTTGTTCTATCACTCTCCTATTCATGTCCTTTGCACTCTGTCTCCTTATGACTTAATTACCTCTGCTTTGCACTCTGGTGGCTATCATTCGATGTTCATCTTCTCTTTAACATTCTCTGTATTGTCTTTAAATGTCTCCACAATCTCACCTCTCCATATCTCTTCTCTGATTTATTGTACTCTCCTTCTCACTCTCTTCGCTTGCACTCTTTCTTTCTCTTAGTTGTCCCTTGGCCCCCTTGTGCCTCATCTCGCTTTCACTCCTTCTCTCTACTTGTGACTAAACACTGGAGTACCCTGCCTCTTCCTCTACGTTACCTCTCATCTTTTTTTCTCTTTTAATTTCACCTCAAATCCCATCTTGTCTCAATTTGATTTATTTTATTGACATGTTCATACCTTCTGTCCCGTTTTTGATCTTTCTGTGAAGCGCTTAGGTGTCAAGCGCTATACCAATACAATAAAATACAAATACAGTTGATTCTCCATGAGGATTCTTTACTAAAGAGCTGTTAACAAAACATGGCGCTCATCAGGAATAAAGGCTTTCAAATGTTTTAGGCTGGTGGTCCTAAACTTTGGACAGTTGACAATAACATGTTTGAATGTTTTGACAATGTGTAAGTTACCACAGAAATCGCGAAATCTTTCCCCTCAGGGATATTGAGTCTTGCAAGAAATCACTTCATAGGTAGGTATTAGATTTATTGTTATACGCACAAAAATGTTTCTTCATTTCAAACATGGAAATTTCATAGGATAGCAATTCATTATGATGTATTTCTTCTCTTGCTTGACCCTGTGATAGTATAATATGTATTTCACCAGCAAATCTTTTGTTCTGCACCAATCGTCATGATATAAAAGCCTTTCAATTGTGTTTGAGTTTAGTGCATGTTTTGTAGTATTTAGTCAATTTAATTACTGTTCACAGTTATTAACCCAAAAGTTTAATCCACTAAAGCATCCATTTTCTATGAGTAACTTGATGTCCATGGCTAAAGAGTTGAAAGTTAGATCAACATGTCGCAGAGCAGGATAATAATTTCCATCTAATCAGAGCCTATAATGAAAGGAGACACATTTCCTCTCTTAACCATTAGTGCCTTTCACCAAATCAACCCCTCTAGTGTGTGCCACACTTGCCCGTCGTCAATATGTGAATCTCTGCCCTGTAAAGTAACCATGGGACCAGCTTAGATTTATAGTATTTTAGTACCGGCAGAAGACGGTAAAGACAATACTTCAAGTTGGCTGCAAACAGAACACATTTTGACCATAGCCTTCAAATGTCTAGCCCTATATATGGTTGTCTATATATCACAAATCCCAAATAAACCAGTTGTTCCACTATCTCCAATGGGTTGTTATTCGAATGCTGCCTAAAGGATATCCTCTTTCTACTCTTTGAAAGAACTAAATACTTTTATTTCTGGTAGTTAATTTGAAGGTCATTTATCTGCCGCCTGGAGACTCTTGTCTATTGGCGCCATACAAATATCCAATAAATAAAATAAATAATATATTTACATATGATAATAAGAATTGCACATAAAGGTCACTCAGGAATCACGAAACGTACGAAGCAAGACAAATATTAGTGACTAGCCACTGACACACACATAGAGAGGGTTGTAAGGGAATGTTGGCCATGTGGCAATTCAGACAAAAGGGTGATGATCTAGAAGCAACCTCTAAAGTCCCTTACCAGGAGGAGCATGGCAAATACTACAGATAGATGTTCTGGGACCAGTACTTGCATTAGTATGGATTCAAATATTGGAAACTGAACACACACTTTGGGACAACGACAAAGGTACATATCAATAGCAAACCACAAATTAACCATTGTGCAAATGAATTACACGATATCTAAATATGATCAGATTATCTCATTCGATGGAACTGTCAGTATCCATACCTCTGGTACCAGATCAACTACAAGGGATGTTGTAATTGTAGTGGACGCTTCAGCATCTCCCTGAAACAAAGGACTTGCATTAATAAGGATGAAAATATTGGAAATTGAACACACACTTTGGAAAGACGACAAAGGTACATATCAAAACCACATTAGGTAAAAGAATTACACAATACGTAAATATGATTACATTATCTCAAATTCCATGCATAAAACAAGTCTGGAACAGAATAGCTAAGTAAGATTACCTGATACGCGCTCGAAGTGGTTGATGACTCCAGGCAAGACATGGATGTTGAATCTTGTTGCTTCATATTCGGTGGCTAGCTATGGAGTTGTAAAGGGAAAGTACTATTTGATTTAGAAATGCTAATATTAAAAATTGGCATGTAAGGAGACTGAATACGAGAAAATTATGCTTATGTAAATGCATAATATAGCATAGTTATCTGTGCCCATTAATCAATTTTCTATGAGGGTTCTAAAAACAAGGATTTATGTTTAGCAAAATGGTCATTATTTAAAAAGCTATACAATCATATAAATATCTAAAGTATTATAAGAGACATTTACACCTAAAATTCCAATCAATCCATATGGTTACCTGCACACTACCGCAAGGCCTAAAGCTAAATCCGGAAGTGTGACTCACCTGTGGCGGCATGTGAACGAATAAAGTCGGAATAGCGTTTGGGAGCAATTTTCGAGTCGTTCTCAGTTGATTCTTCTTTGTGTACAAGGATGTGTCGTACATATTCGGGGTAAAGTGCAGGCTGCAGATGCGGTATTTATCACCCCTCTTGTCCTCCAATACTTTTTTGACTCTACTTTCAAGCTCTGCTGGTGCATATCCGCAATATCTGACCCATTCTCTAATTCGATCTACAGTCTTAGGGAATACATGCATTGTAGTGCCTTCAGATTTGTCATGGGTCTTCGAAGGGCAACCGAAAATCGAACATGCAGGCATTGTTGTAAATTCTGCAAAAAAAGTCAACATTATTTGAAATTGAATTTGCATAAAAATGTGAGAAAGAAGGAATTAGACCATAGATTCTTCAATGCAAGCTTTGTTTTGGTCACCACAGCAAAACCAGTGCAGCGTGGGCGGCTGTATTATAGGATAACTTTCACAAACAATTCATTGATTTGATGAAAATCAGAACATGTTACTCGTCCCTTGAATGTACTATCGTGCATGAAAAGGAAGCATGCTTATATTATAGACACGGTCCACGAAGGATGGAATTCGATGGCAATTGACACTGATGAAAATGGATATATCGATAACATAACAGATGAAACTCAAGTCAATAGCAATGAGACCAATGAACATATCACTACTGAGTACGTTACTTCGAAATAGATCGAAATTTACAGATGAAGGAGATATGATTAGGATACATGCCCTTACCTTGACCAACACACAGTTAGATTCAGCAAGCAGAGTAGTTAGTGGCAGGAGAACAGGGAGATGTTCACAGGTAGCACAGTGACGAGTTGACTCACAGCGGTCACAGAAGTTCACAGATAGCACAACGACGTGCAGATTAGCATCGGTCAACGGGGTTCTCAGGGAGCACGTTCAAGAGTTGACTTGCAGTGCTCAAAGATGTTCTCATGATAAATATCAAGTGGTTTATAAAGAATTACAAAAAGGGGTGTGTTTGTGAATGAATGACGTGTATATTTCGTGGTATTATGCAGATTGCAGGGGCGCGGACTGCTTCAAGGGGAGCGTGCCTAGAGACGCAGAGTCTGAGGAGGCCATGTGAGCAATGACCCCAGCGCAAAAGATAGCTTTGAAGTGTACATGGTCTTTGGCACTTTGGCCGTTCGTGCACCTGACAGCACCCCTTGGCAGCGCACATCCACTGGTGCGAACAGCCTTTGATAGGGGAGGGTCGGGTCGGATGGATGGGCCTGGGGCATGCAGACAAGGCACCAGAACACTGCTGAATGGAGACACACTTATGTGGATTGCAGGGGCGCGGCCTGCTTCAAGGGAAGCCTGCCTGGAGACACGGGGTCTGAGGAGGCCATGTGAACAATGACCCCAGTGCGAAAGATAGCTTTGAAGTGTACATGGTCTTTGGCACCTTGGCCGTTCGCGCCCCTGACAGCACCCCTTGGCAGCGCACATCCACTAGTGCGAACTGCCTTTGATAGTTGAGGGGGGATGGATGGGCCTGGGGCGTGCATACAAGGCACTGGAACACTGCTGAATGGAGACAAACTTGATTCACTTAAAAACTGAAATAACCATTGATAAAAAAATATATTGTGTTTTATTTTGTTTCTTATTTTGGTGGCACAAAACTACTACACATTGTAAAGGTATGGTTGCAGCACAGCAAGGGAAAATCCCCTGTACTGACCGTTGTCACTGGGAAAAGTTTCTCTAATGGTACCAACGACACAGGCGGATATTACTCGTCGAACGCGGTGTCCAAGCCTCCCATGAAGCCACCATGTAAAAGAACGATAGGTCACCAGCTGGTACCACCTGTGAAAGAGAAAGATAGAAACTGTTTTTAAATGACCAAGATAAGTGTATTAAACCTTAGTTGTCAATGACAATTCTTGTATCCAATGGCATTTTTTCCAGGACAAATGCTAACTAGACACTGCATAATATCGAACGACTTTTATACGACTATTACTAGAGAATTGCAAGACTAAATTGATATGACAATGATATATTGAAGTTACGAGAATATAGGAGACAACCGTGGAATAGTAGTGGCCTAACTGACATCACAACCAGAGCATACTTACTCGTTACTTGGATTACGAGGACGAACTGTTGCGTGAAGTTCGTGCATAAGCACCATCATAATCCTCAACACGGACCGTGTGAGGCAGGCTGTCCTGAAGTCTTGCAGCTCGGTAACACATTGCGACCGTGGCTCGCCTTGCGATATGTAGGACAAGCATCCAGAGTTTTCTCAGCAGCAGCAGTTCTCCTCCTCGGTTGGCATTAGTGCGCACCGATTGCAGGTACACCAGGTGGAAACACCGTCCAAGCGACTAGGCCCAGGCTCTTCATCTGTTGAATCGTCCTCCCAACTGTCGTCCGAAGCCCAATCATTTCCACATCTTTCTCTTTCCAGTAATTCCTCCTCGGAATACTCATGCTCGTACTGGTAGGGCTTTATTGTTGCCATTGTGTGGTAAACAAATGAAAATAATGTATAGCGATGGTACTGGTATCTGTTCACACGGGCTACAAGCAACGAGGGTAGCTGAACAGAGCACAGAAACGAGTCACAGAATACTCAAAGAAATACAGTGAGATGAATGGAATAGAAAATATGCTGTTGGGTGTTGTGAAACGGTCTGTTTATACTTATTGAGGAAAGAGGCATCCTGCCATCTACATGGCGACACATCATTAGCTGAAGCGCAAAGAATTTTGACATGAGACGTGCTTTGGTGTTGTGAAATGGGCGGTACGCGTCTAGGGTTGTCAGGCTCAGGGCGGGGGATATGATTTAGTGCCGCAAAAGCAGTTCACCCAGAGCGATGTGTCAACTGATAATATTATCACAAGATGGCCACGTCCTGCTGCGTGATTTCGCTTGTGTTCAAAAGACGAAAACTCGGATAAGGTCCATAGGAAATGTTTGTAAGATCGATCAATTTATGGTTAAAAACACATGGCCGAACCATAGGGACACAAATATTTCTGACCGCACCATTCCTTTAAATGTCTCTTCAGCATTATTAGTAAACGAGGGCATTGTTTGTGTGCTGCGCACCTTGTAGATGATGTTTTGTTCTTGCAAACATGTGCCTTTTTCTCTGCCATGTGTCTTCAGATCTTGCAGAGTTGCCCCCGCAACGTGAAGCACTTAAATGGAAGTCTGGAACGCTGGATTGCATTTAAGAGTTGAGCCGACCTGGTGGGGGTCGAGCAGAGGCAGAGCGCTGCGCTCCAAACTAACCTGCAATGTTCTTTCTCTTTTCAGGAGCTGTGGTGGAGCTGCGATGGGAACGGAGGCCTTGAAACATTCAGGAGAGTCCAGACGCAGCGGTATTGAGTATTAAGAGGACCGCTGGATTCCAAACTGGGAAGCTGGAACTGCTGCACGTGGACTTCAGTAGCAGGAAGGCAAGCGTTACACTGCCTGCATATCACAGCCGGAGAAAACGCTAAGCACTGGGTGTGGCCCAGGGCAGCGCTTATATAGCCCTGGGCTGCACCCAACACCTCTAGACAAGGAGTTTCATAGCACAGAGGCCATGTTGGTTTCAGCTGAGCATTCTGCTCTGGGGGCCATCTTGGTGGAGGCTGTTACTGTTGCTTGGCTGCCAATGTTTGCAAACTGCAGCCTACGCCAGCCAGCAACCCTTACAGTCCAGGCCTTACCTACGTTATGTGACTGCATCTTGCTAGGGGTCATGACACACAGCTTGTGTGTGCAAACTTCAGACAATTTACCCAGTACCACAATATTGTCATCTCACGAGTCATGATCTTGCTCACCTGAAAACTGGACAATCACAAAACCCTTTCTGCATTTCTGTAGTTACACTACCCTATCATTGGAGAACCCTATCACAGACCAACCCCCATCACAAAATGCTTCATCGTACAAGCGTACTACAAAACCCTTTAATTTCAAAACTCTCATCCACAACTCTTTGGTATGAGTGTATGTTTTTATAGCATGAAGCTAGCTCTAAGGAATGGTGCGAGGTACAAAAGCAGAGTGGGGTTAGGGTAGCAGAAGTGGGTTTGGCGAGAGACTTGTATCATCAGGGACTTACGTGATGTTCTTCAAAGAGACCAATGGCTAATCCCCCTCACTAACGTGAGAAGGGGGTTTAGATTATATTAAAGACAAGGAGGCGAGTATTATGCATTACAATCTTTACTTCTGAAACCACAGCAGCAAAGAAAAAACTTTTACAAACAAAAAAGTTTGAATAACAGAACTAAATAGAGTTCAAAGTCAATGTAAGGGGGGACTCACCAATCCAACGTGGAGGACAGGTCATGCCTTGCAGATGACCAATGAGCAGGGACCCTCCTCTATATAGGCCCTTTACTCTAATCCCAATTCCTCTTTCTGTAGCTGTCTTGCATCTGACGCCCACTGCAAAGACAGATGATATATCACGGAGATAGGATCCAACGAAAGTTCCAGGATCACACACTCTCTGTATCCTGTAACTGTGACGAAACGCTCCTGAACAGAACATCTCACCCTGAAGCTGTAAGAACAAGAAACAAAAGGGTGGGTGGATGTATGGGATAATACTTGCCTCCTTGTCTTTAATAGAATCTAAACCCCCTTCTCACGTTAGTTAAGGGGGTTACCCATTCTATGTCAAGACAGGAGGCTTCATATTATGCAAGTTTGAAGCACTTGCATCACATTAATTGCAACAGGATCAAAACAATTGTGACAATATAATATAATGAGAAAAATGCTTTAAATGTTTTGATTTTCTTGACCAATCAGCTGCTTTCAAGATTTCTCTCTAGCAGGGAAGTTGCTAGGTCTGGAAAAGATCCGGGGCTAAGTTGATGTCGGAACTGTTGCAACTGGGGGCTGGCTAGTCTTTTGGCTGTAGCTCCTGAGATTCTATCCGGGGCTACAACCAAAAGATCAGGGGCTATAGCCCCCTTACCACCCCCCCTAGCAACGCCCCTGCTCTCTAGGCTATCCCCCCCCAAAGAAAATGTCCTAGATGCCATAGCATTCTTAACTGAAAAGAACCCAGGAGGATGTGTCAACTCCTGCGTCCCGCATAACCGACTGAATCCACTTGGCTAAAGGAGCAGGGGACACCGGTCAAAGGGTTTCCTATAGGAATTAGCAGCTGAGAGGCATTAGGAGGACTAAGCGCCTCAGACTTCAACTCAAAACATTTCAAACACTGAATGACATACAATCTTCTGGAAAACCTAGATGATAATAGTAAGAAGGTAAACAATTAGTTCTCTTGGAAATAAAGAAAGTTACTCCATGAGGGGTAAATGTTTTGTTGCCCACATCCAATGCTTTGATAACAGAAAAACTTGTAATAGAAAACAAGACATAACCACATGGCTATCCTGGAAAACAGTTGTTGCAAATAAATCTTCATTAGAAGGCCAAGAGCGGGAGAAATAGAACACCCTATTAACGTCCCATAGAACAAAAGCCTAGCTTCAGGTGGGACCTTATGCAAATGGACTTGAGGGCCCTGTGCACCCAGAAGTGCCTACCCTGTGGCTCACCCTTTACCACAACATGTCCCTAGTCAGATAGCAGATCTAAACCCTTTTATATAACTGTAAGCCTTCCTAAACCAATTCCACCAGAAATGTATTACTTCTACTGGAGGCAAAAGTGGGATGGAAGAGTTGAGCCACACACCAGCTAACCCAGTGGTTACATGCTGAAGAGTAGCCTGACTTAGTAGAGGCCGCCGAGGAGACCCTCATGACACAGATAGAGTCCTGCGAAACCCCTGGAAACACCAGGAAGAGATGCATAAGGACCAGCTCAAGAGGGACCTGACAAGTCGGAGAGAAGCCTCGGGTGGAGAGAGAGAAGACAAGCAATATCCACTGCTAATTCCAGAAAGTTGAGAACCACACCTGGGAAAGGCAAAAGAGGGGGCAACCAATGCTAGCGTTGCCGCCTGCGCCCTTGAACAAGGACTCTGCTATCATGGCAAGAGGCAAAGAGATTTACAGAAACCGGACTCCGAACAGACAAGAACTTGCCAAAGAGACCTGTTCCATATCCAGTCGCTCCTGTCATGGAGAGGTCTGGAATTCCAATATGCGACAGAGTTGCTGACTCCCGGAATATACTCCGCTTTTAACAGAATGTCTCGATCCCGACTGAAACTAAATAACCTTGCTAGATGTGCTATGGCCTTGGACCTGGTTCCCCACCTTCACCCGATGATTGATGTATCACATAGTCAAAGCATAGTCTATCCAGAGGAGGACACAATAAATCCCATGGGCTTGAGAAGAGTTTAGACTGCAAAAGAGCCCACTAGAAGCGCGAAACAGTTAATGTGAAGTTGACTCCCAGAAGTGGACTAACTTCTGCTTGTGGAAACCTGAACTATCCTAGCATCCCTAGCTCACTCTGCTGGCATCTGACTCCAGAATAACCTCCGGAGAGAGAACAAAAACTGTTTGCCCTGCTATCCAGGCAGCTACGTGTCTGAACCACTAAAGGAGTCTTAACTTGCCCTCGGGGAACAGAAAAAAAAAACAACCGCGAGAAAGACAGACCTTTGCGAGGATGTTTGGTGTTGAGGTGTTGTAACGCCCTGTAATAGAGAGGGTCGGAAAGATACCTTGGATGGAAGATGGTCACAACCCCCAGTCCCAGCTATCTGTCTGAGGGACACCCTGCCTTCCCTGAGGACGAGACGGATTTCCTTCATTATCTAGGAAAAACCTGCAGTCCAGAAGGAGAAGGATGCAGAGCTTAGGGTCCATATTGAAGCCCAGAAATTGGACACCTTGCGCCGGCTTCAATATACACTCTTTTGCATTTATACCCAACCCCAAAGACTGTAGAAGGGACACTGCTAACTCCATATGAGTCTGGAGAAACTGAGAAGTCTTGAGCCAAAAATAAGAATATTATGTAAGAATAAATATCAGAGTCTCTTTGGACCTGAGGTGAGCCATCAGCAGCTTTATTAACCTGGTGAAGTACCAGGGAATTGACGAAAAAGCAAACAGACGGGAGGCAAAATTGTCCAGTGCAAGCCCTGCACTGGTACTGAAGAAGAGCTCCTGTTGAGGGAACAAACAGAAAAACCATCAGGTATGCATCCTTGAGGTGTAACTTGATTATGCAATCTGCCTGAAAAAAGGGGGGCCCATGAGTAGAGTAATCCCATTAATTTTAAAGTGATATACCACAAACGAGCATAAAGCTCATAAATTAGCGACTGGGCGAAAGCCCCCTCCCCCCTTGGGCCTTGGGAGCAGAGTTATCGTGCTCAAAAGTTGAGAGGCTGGGTCCACCATCCCTTCAAAAAATGAGGTCTGTGACCTCCGCATCCATGAAATCCTGCCTGGCTTTGCCGGACACCAGGGGAAGGGTCAAGTAAAAAACTGACAAGGGGATAATCGACTGAAAATGAAAAACCTCCTACTAACTGCAACCCAATGGGTCTGAGGTGCCCTGCTGGCCCGTCGTCCAATGGAGAACAAACTCCCTTGAGGGTAAAACTGGGTTTGTACTCCTCGAGCAGAGGAGAAATTGTTCACACCGCTTTATGTATTGCTGGGGACAGGTAGAGCCTTGGGCGGAACGGCTATAGGGACAGGCTCTATCCCTTCCAAGTGGAAATCTTAGGGGCAAAGAGCTTTAATATTGGTCTTGTATAATGCCAGATTGGGATAAAGACACATGAAGGGGGACTTACGCTGCTCTTTAGAGATGGAGGCGTAGAAGTTGCCGAGCAGGCAAACAGATCTCAAAATCCAGCCCCTCAGGACTTTCATGTCAATAGGGAAATTAGCGGGGGCGCGGCATGGGTGCAGCGCGAGCCGGCATGCTGCCACCCCGCCAAATGCCCTTTACATTTTCCGGCTAGGGTGGGAAAGCGACATTGGCCGCATGAGCTGCTGCTCTCCCCACCTGAGGGGAAGGACTGCAGGACTACGACGGCCCCCATAAAACCTGGGCCCTCCAGTGGGGATCTGCTGTAGTGCTCCATCTGGGAGCAGAAAAGTAATAGAGTGTGGGGGCCCTCGCCGCAAGGAGAACTGCGCTGTCCCGGCCCGCGCCGAGGCGGGGAGGCGCTGCCCTTCACCCCGCCTGCAAGCCGCGAAATTGAAGAGTGGCGAAGTGTGCCGCAGAGAGGGAAAAAACAAAAATGAGGTGGCCCCAACTCCAAGTGGGCCCGCAAGGAAGACAAATAAAAAGGGCACGTGGACAATGGGGGGGATGCAGCCCCAAGCAACAAGAAAAGGGGACAAGTTTACCCCGCAGCGCTTCCGCCACCCTCCACCAGAACCGAGCGCTGCACTGGTCAGCTGGGCGCCACTTAAAAGTGGCCACAATCGCCCGGCTGCCCAGGGTGTCAGTGGAGTGTGGAGCAGACCGAGGAGGGCCATGCGACCAGCACTACCCAGGTCCAGAACGGACATTCCATGAGCCCAGAAGGCCCATCAGGGCTAGCATGCCCTCCGGGCCCATCGATGTGTGCCTCAAAGAGGCTCGCAGTTTTGCCACGGAAGAGCCAGGAAGGGTAGCGGCTCCATGGGGAGTGCTTGTGCGCCCGCAGGGGTTTTGACTATGAACCGATCCAGGTGCATGCCACCAGTGCATGCTGCCAGTGGACACGGCGGGGGAACATCAATGTGCCTGGTGCGGAAAAGGGAGTGCTGGGAGTGGCCCATCGTCCAAACCCCTACCCTGCCATCGTGCTGCCCGAGTCGTCCTGCAGCCACCCAGAGATTAGACTGAGGTGGCGCCCTGGCATTCCCAAGTGCAGCGCTGCCTGCCCTGAACATGGAGCTGGCCCGTCATGGCCACGCCAGCAACCTGCCATGCTATCTTCCTCCACCATCGAAGGACTAGGCCGATGTGGCCCCTGGTGCCCCCAGGTGCGGCTTTGCCGGCCACTGAACTGTGGGGTGACTGTCCAAAGCGAACATTGTCGAGGATCCAAACTGGTCTCCTGCTACTCCATGGGTACGCCGATGAACACTGTAGACCTCCCCATGAAGGCTGGGAGCAGGCAGACGTGGAGTTGCTTAAAATGGCCCAGACGGTGGGCAATGCAAACTAGTGAACGTCGGCATATGTGAAATGCTTTATGTGGTGCCAGGGTTCCTCAGTGGTGCCGTTCAGTGACAAAAGACCCACTCACCCAGGTTAATAAAGGGTGCATGTGTGTGTGAGTTATGGTTTGTAGTGGTAGTGTGTGTATTATGTCATGGTGTTCCATTTATTTTGTTTTTATGGAAAAGGAGGAGTGTTGCATGTCTCCCCTGTTGGGAGACATGCTATCTCCCAGTGTGTTCTCTTGGTCACGTGGGGAACCATGTGACCAAGTTAATAAAAAGCATGAGCTGTTTCCGGCTCATCAGTCAGACCAACAAAGGCTCCAGTGTGGTTATTGTCCGGCACCATGCTGGTGCAACACCGCGTGCTGTGGGCCCAAGGACGGGGCCCAGCACGAGGATGGTGCCCCTGCTGGGCAACACCGTCCCTGAAGGATACTGTCACCATGTGTTCATGGCTGTGGGTGCGATCCCAGCCTGGGTGCCCCCAGAGCCAGGGCTGCCGTGTGCTGGGTGCCCCCAGCCACGTGGATCGCTCTAGTGATCTGGAGCGAGTGGGGTAACCCCTTCTCATGTGTCTGTGGTGTGATCGCCGCACCGAGGGACTGCGTCGGGTGCTCCCGACTTGCGTAGGAGCCTGCCCGGTGGTCCGGGGCAGGCCCCCAACAACAACCATGTCACTGCACAACAGCCTGTTGATAATCGCGTTATTGCACAAGCACACTCCACAACCCTTTCATGCTCCAACACCCCCACATCACACCCCCTCACTGCATGCAGCACGACCGAAATTCCGTCATCTTACCACCTGGTCCACCCTAAAATCCTGTCATCCACAACCCCCTACGCACAATACCGCTAGCACAACCCAAACACGTCTAACATGTGAAATCTGAGAACGAACGCAATTTTCCTATTCCTTCCTGTGCTACTTTTCTCAATTGTCCATGCAAAGAATAAAATGTGTTTATTTTCCTTCACTGCTACCAAAAAGAACGTAAGCGCGTGAGCCAGGGACGCCACTGGAGTCCCAAACCAGAAGCTTCCTTTCCAGCGCGTGAAAAGAAAGGATTCGTTCTCTCTTCTAATAAATTAAATCCGGATTTAAATAAACAGGGTGAAAAGTCTGTAATTGGCATGGAGACGGCCTCGCTTTGCATAGTCAGCGCTGCATAAGAAGTGCTTCCCGGCACCTTCAGATGTCAATTTATGCAAATCTCGCTGGGCTTTATTTTAGAAGCCTCTTATATCGACTCGTGAGTCACCTGACTTTCCCCCTCTTTTCTAGTGAAGCGTTAGTATGCTGAGGAACCACGGATGTTAAGGCAGGTTCGCCTTTGAGGGGCCGAGGCCGGATGCTCCTTTGATTTTAAAACAGCAGATGTTCTGATGTAAGTGGAGGCAAACGCACTGGGGCAATATGCCTTGTAGCTACACCTGTGGGGCGGGAACAGGGGCAGCATGACCAGGCATATGCGCTTATCAGGGCTTCCCTACATGCCGCCTACTAACTGAGAAATGCACACTCGCCACGCGACGTGAACCAACCCGCCTCTTCTCCTGAGGCAGCTCATTTTATGACTGACATAAGAAGGTTTCGTCGGGGCTATATAAGCCTTCTACAGCCCCAACGAAATCTTCTTAGGCGAGTCACAAATGCCAATTCATGTTGTCAATGCATGTTGGCGTATGCTTGTAGGCAGGGCATCTCCTGGAGTGCTAGGGGCGTGGCAGAGGCACAAAACCCACTCCATTGACTTGCCAGATATTCCTCTGTATTCTAATAGGCATTGGCGTCTCCAGGAATCAAATTTAAGGGGTGGGGGGAGGGGGCACTGAGGAGGCCACAGACAAAGGTAGGGGGCTACCTATAAAAGAGCAATATGTATGCTTTTCCCAAATTGAGTGGGCAATCATGCATTTATCCAGCTAGCAATTCTGTTGGCAGCACATTCAAAAGTGAACAACTGTAAGCAGAATGCCATGAATCATGGGTGAGTAGAAAGGACACTCGTTTTAATATTGAACCAGGAGAACATGCAGTGCACAGCATTGGGCTTGATTTTGACAGAAACAAAAAAAACAGAATTACTTTAAATGTGTTGGTACCAAATGCCAGTTACTTCAAAGAACATCGTCGTGTTGATCAAATGCTGCAGGGTGCTTTCAACTTAGTGACTTGTGTGCTCAATTACGAGGAGTTGCTTATGAACCTGGATAAGGTATTGTTTACATTTCCCCATGGTTTTCTTAAATACGGCATGTTCAGCGCAATGTGTCAGCCTGCCAGTTAAGCATACTACTCAGTCACAGTCAACTTAATGCCAGTTCCACCAGTGTCATGCCAGCCTTGCCCAAGCCTGCTTGTGTACAACATGCTCTGATGTAAATGCAGCCTCATATCCACCAATAATGACATCACATGCCTGTACAGGCACCACATGTAGTCTATACACCCTTATCAGTGCCCCGGGCTCCAGGCCTCAATGTTGGCAGCATTATCAGTAAGCAAAATACGTATTTAATTGATTACAAAATACAGGCAATGTAGCTGTGCGCATGTTACAGGCTGCCTATTCTGAGCCGTGTGCATGTTACAGGCTGGCTATTCTGGTACTTCAGGGCCTCCCATCCCAGCCCCCACGGCGACAGCGCGCATCACTTGGTTGACTTTCAACTTAGGGTTTCTCTATATTAGCACCCCAGGAGCAGAGGTGAAGTCTTGTGTGTCGCGAGAAGATACTATTTTTTAATTAAAGGTCAATACAGATTTTGTCATGTTATTATTATATTTATTCACATTGGTTATTTGGACCAACCGTGTCTTGTCTTGTCAAGGAAAGTAGTCGCAGCTGGATAGCTGGCTCTGATAGTCATTTTCCAGGCCTCACTTCTACCGGCGCATGAGTCCCCATTGCGCGCTCGATTTTTCGGTACCAGATAGGTCGGTCATTTTGATGAAATGCTGCGCATTGTTAAAGCTAATTTGTAAAAAGGAGGCAGCACGCATCACTTTACCTTCATCAAGGCATTCTCAGATGAGGCTTAAATCAGTCAGCTGTGTGTCCGACCCAGGATTCACAAGGAAACATCCATGAATAGGGCCAAAGTGAATTTGAACTTATAATAATTTTATTTTATAAATACAAGTTCATTCATGTACCCCGTATAAAATAAACAAGTGGTGCTCTGTCTGCCCTGTCAAAATCAACCTAAAGTAAGGTTTTCATTATATTTCTTATTACCTACATTTGCAAAATCAGAGTTGTTGGCTTTGCCAGTGCTTGTTCTTGTGCTGTGAAGTATCTGATGGTGTGGATATAATGGAGCAAGCATCTTAAGATATTTTAGGGACGTTTTTTCTTGGGAAGTCCATAGACATGCATGGCCTTGCCCCTGTTACAATCGAAAACAAAATATGGTGACAACAAACTGCACCAGGCACGTAGCGGCAGCACTATGCAAGGGGGTTAATACATGCACACAGGCCATCATGCAAGGGGGTTAATACATGCACACAGGCCATCATATCTCATTACATTTAGGAGAAAGTAGGCCATACAGGTTTTGTCCGAACATTGTGGGAGCTGTAGGAAATTCTGTATTTACAGTGGGGACATCTAGGGCTACAAATACCATAATGCAAAGAAAAAAACATAACTAGACCACCATATCCATTGGGGAATGTTAGGAAACGTGCATGAATGTGGCGGCTTTACAGGGAGTGATGTGACTGAGAAGCAAAGGTGGAGCTGAGACACAGATTGCATTGACAGTACCTCACTGTGTATGGGCCTCATTCCAAGTATGGCAGTAAGGGGTTAATGGCGCCGGTAAGGATGCCGGTGGCGTTAACCCCCTACCGCCACATTCCGAGATCCCTTAGCGGGTCCCACCAGGAACGGCTGTTCTAACCAGCCGTTCTTAGCAGGACCGGGCCCGTTATTTGCTCCTTCCCCAATCCCATTGAGCCCTGTGGGGGCTCGAATGGGACTGGGGAATGGTTTTCTGAATGGGGATTTACCGGGTCCTTCAAGGTTGGAATGACCCGGTAAGTCAAGTCCCCATTCAGAGAATCCGGACCCGGGTTGGGAGGCAGCCATGGGGATAGCAGCCCGAAAAGAACCCATACTCAACATGCATGTGCTTTGCTTCATGTGCACACGAATGCTCGCCTGTTGATAAAGTGCTAAGGGCGAGAATGTTCGTCCTTTTTGCAGGGAATGAATTATCGGCTCCCCGAACTAGATTCTATTTTGTCGCGCACCTGAATACGCGGCTAGTGTATATACCTTGCCTAGACCACCAAAGCCAAGCTACGTGCGCAGCTTCCTAGCCACTGGTTCGGATTGTCCCATCCACATTATTTAAGGAAGACACACTTTGTTTCCTGCAGCGAAGCTAAGCTGCCTACAGTGCACACCAACTACCACACCGCACTGCACCCCGCCTCCCATCCGTAGGTATGCACTAAACCATTAAGTCACTAATGACCCATCAGTAGCGGTTTGTGCACTACATTTTGATTGGAAGGGCTAGTCTTGGCTGCAGGGGTAACTTAACTGTTCTTCATTGTTGTGCCGCAGCATTGATTGCAGCCCTGTGGGTGTGCTGTGCGGGCGGACCAGTACTGCAGACTGTGCAGAGAGAGCAGCCCAGGTGGGGGAGACTTAAGGGGAGGCAAGGGCTTTCAGACGAGGGGACCCGGCCCCCCGTGGCCCCACCTTAGTGATGCGACTGCTAGTATGTGACCTTGTTAGGTACGGTACAGAAGTTAAGCATATGCCTCAAAAGAGAGCTATAGTCATGAAGACACAGGCCCCGAGCAGATATTTCTACGTTTTTTCTAGTGATTTTTTCTCCCTCTCAGACTGGAAGAAAGTAGACACTTGCGTATGGTAATGCCACCGCACATTACTTATAGCATTCATTCCCTGGAGACCTGTCAAACTGCCATAGACTTGGAGGCTGCCTAACTGTACACACAGATGTGTGCTTCTCACCAGCACAACCTTTGGTTTGTAGTAGGAGGTGTTATGTATCAATTCTGAGTCCTTCCGTTTGGACTGGCATCTGCGGCCATGGGATTTACTAAGGGTCTGAGACCCACTGTCGGGCTCCTCCGCTTTGAAGGACATGGCTTAAAACATACCTGGTGACTGGCGCTTCCAGGCACCCTCAGCAGACTGCCAAGGTAGTGTGCAGGGTGTTGCAGAATCATGGATTCCTGACCAATATCATGAAGGCGTGAATGACCCTAAATCGCCACTTATAGTTCTTCATAGGCCTGCTCCGTTCTGCCCTATGGAAGGCTCTTAACATCACCACTCTACCACCGAGGCCAAGAGTATTTACCTTCCAACATCACCTCCAAAAGGAAGTCAAAATTGGGGGCCTGGCTACAACTACAAGGAAAAAACGGCATTATTCACAGCAACGGTTCCATTGGATTGGTTCCATTTGAAGTCCTTTCTACAGTATCTCGACGTCATTGGCCTTCAGTATCTGGAGAGTAGACATTCTGGACATGCTGGCATGGTGTGTCAATCTGGAAAACGCAATTAAGGCCAGCTGCCTGCAAGGGAACACATAGATTGAACTGGTGGGACCTAATGGCAATCTTCAGGACCCTTTAACATATCAACCATGAAGTAGAGGGCAAGAAAGTACTGCACAGGACAAACAAACACGTGGTCAACAGCATGCCTACAGCCAAGGTGGAGTACGTTCTCATCTTCTCAGCACCCAGCCGCCGTGCCTGTTTTCATGGGTGTTTGACCATCTGCAGGATCTCGGGGCAGCATACATCCTGGGGCATCAGAAACCAACCTGTGAATAGCCTGGCAGTGGTTCCACCATCAGCGGAATATTGCCTACGTCCCAGGGTGTTCAAACTAGTGGCGGATTGATGGGGATAAGCCTGGTTAGGCTTCTAGACATTAGAAACCAAACCCTCCTTTCTTGGGGCTTGTCTTGTTGCTCGGTTTTCACAGTTTGGATGCTAGTTGCTTGCTCAGCCCTATGACCAACAGTCTTACTGTATGCTTTTTCCTGTTTCCCTTGTTGGCAGAAGTCCTTAAAAATGAAACCAGCGAAATGTGTGGCCCTGATATCCGCTCAGTGGACTCACATGTCATGGTTTCCTCTAATGCTGGCTCTTGCCTCGACTGTCCATTTTGGCGTGCAGAGGATCCCTCGCCATTGAGGTTTCCTGTCAATGTCAATGTGCAATTGTCAATTAAGTTGTGCCTACAAATAGCAGCTTGGGCATTGAATTACGAGTGTTTATGCACTTTGGCATGTCTGCAGAAATTGCTATGGAACTCCAGCAATCATGTTGACCATTCACCAAAGAGTCATCCAAACATCACTGGTATTCTATGTCTTCCTGGTGTGCTGCTAGAGAGATAACACTATGATTAGGAAACGCCTAGCTTAATCGTGTCTTTCTGTCCAGATGGCTTAAAATGTAGGTATTTTGTTATCGACTCTCTGTCTACGATGAGCAGAATTAAAGGCATTCAGAGTTCAAGAACCCTCTTTGGCCGTGTATCACCTGTTTACTGCGAACCAGAAAATACGAATATGAAAATGTTATTTGTTTCACTGCACATTTCACTGCAAATATATTTGGGGGGCTTGGGAGGTGAGTTAGGGTAATAAATAAGGTAAGGGGAGTGTGGGGTGATGCTGGGGGTTTCCCCCTGCATATACTTGCAGTGAAGAAAAAAAAATGATATTTTCGTATTCAGTATTTTATTTTATCACAGTGATTACATAGATCCCTTTGGTGGATAGGGATCAATTCATCCTTAATCTTCGTTGAGAGTTTTTAGCTTTGAAATCACCCTTGGAAGCTCTCTAGGAAGGTATCAAGTGAAAAAGTAGTTTATTAAAAATCGGGAAAAAAGAACAATTTAGAAAGACCGCTCTGTGACTGCACACAGCAGTGTTTCTAAATGAAACTATCATGCCCCTGCCACACAGGAGTGTGTGCAGGGTCTGACAAGTGCGGGCAGGAGAGGAAAGGCGCATTGAGTGAGGTAAGTATGTTTAATGTGTGTGTTTTTGGGGAGTAAGGGTGTGCTGGGCTGGGAAGGGGGTGGTGGGTGAGGAAATGGAGGGTTCAGGGGGGTTAAACCGCCCCTGATTTACAGGAAAACCAATGGGAGAGGGTTTGGACGGGTGTGCCTTCTGAGGGAGGGGGGGCAGGTTATGATATTTCAGCATTTTAAATGGCGCACAAAAACGGCCACGTTATGTGTTCGGCCTTTAAAATGCAGAAATATCACATAGAACCCGGTAGGTGGGAATTGTGATGAATCCTGTGGAGTCTTCACTGATCCCCAGCCTAAGATCTCTTCCTATGTGGGCGGGGGAAGGCAGCCGGTACCTTATCCTGACCCTGGGGGTAGTATTATGAGGCAGGAAGGCAGGATCACATCGGAGTAGATGGCTGTAAGGGAAATGTGGAGACCCCATTATGAGAGATGCTGTATCATACTCTTAATAAGGAGGAAGAACCTATTATTCCTAAATTACTAATGGCATGTTGTCATTTTACAAGTCCATCCCATTGTAGGACTCAAAGAACCCGTTCTGCAAAACACTCTAGGCAGTATCACATTCATGCCTCAGGTACTGTTACGCTCACCTGGTCTCTGCTGAGGCATTGGGGCACGGTTGCAGGCCTCCCTGAACTTGAATCACCCCCTGCAGGCCTCTCCCTCAGTAGAAAAGCTGTGAGCGGTGGTACGGGGTGATACTCCTCCTACGTGGAGATAAGAGTGTGTGAGTGCGCCAATCTGTGATTGTTGTACCTCTTGAACCCTTCACTCCAAAGTACGGTTTCTGTGAGCATACGCCGTCCCATAAAGCTCACCTGTGAATTATGGAAGATAAGCTCTCCATCCTGCTACTTCTGACAGGGGTGCATCGAATGGGATCTAGTTCCTTCACTGATCCCTGTTAAGGATTAGTCCAGTCCAGCTGCGACTATGCTTCTCCTTATGATTGGTAAGTCTTTCTTGAGTTCTTGTGATGCTGTTTGTTCTGTTTAATCTCTTTATATGTTGCTCCTATTTATGGCCGCAATAATGTCTCTCTTCTATTTTCTTCCCTGAGATGGAAATGCGGCCTCAATGAAGCTGTGAGACGCGGCCGGATGGAAGATGGATGCTACCGCAATGTTCGACAACAGGTAAGTGATTGTTTAAGGAAAAGAGCGAAGTATGGCGAAGCGCAACCTTAAACTGACTGTTTTTTCGATGTCTAACCTTGTCTTCTGTTTTTCCTTGCAGGTGCTGCTGTCGACGATGGAGCGTGTCATGCTGTGGTGCCAAGATGAAGATTTTGGCGTTCCGCAAAGTGTAAAGATGAATACTTGGTTCGCTGAAGAGATGTACATGTAAGAACAGCTTCCCCAAGTTGGTAAGTATGCTGGCAGGAAGCAGGATGTCCAGGAAGCAGGATCTCCAAAGGTAAGTCTGACCTCAGGCGATGGTGAGCGTTACGCTGCTTGCAAGTGCAGAATAACGTGAAGCGTCTGTCTTGAGGATCGGGGCAGTTTATATAGCTGAGATCGTGGGCACGCCCATTAGGGCCGGCTTACCAGCCACACCCTGCCACTCCTAGGAGTGAGCACGTGCAAAGGCCATCCATTAGTAGCCACACCCAAGAATACACTTGGGGCTGCTTAATGGATGGAATGTTCAAGGTTAATGCATCCTGCTTAACGGATGGAATGTTCAAGGTTAATGCATCTGAATTGCTATGTCCATAATAAAAGCCTTTTGGTGTTAAATGGATGTTCTTGTTTACTTTTGTTCATGAGCCTGGCGCCAAAGGTGCCAGGACAGTGTCCACCCAGGTCTCCTGTGCATGCGACCCCTGCATGCCTGTGCCCCTGACTTCATGACAGCACTCCCCCTCAAGGCCCCTCTCAAGGGTGGCTCTCCTCCCGGTCCTGGTTTGTCGGGATTATTGCGATGGAACTGTCTGATTAAACGCAGAGCATGGACATGTTCACTGGGTCCCAAGTTCGGTCTTGAGGTCTGTAACCTTTCCAGTCAATTAGCTAAAACTATTTTGATCGAACCACCTTGGAGTCCAGGATGGATTTGACTTCATATTCTGGTTCTCCATCTATTACTTCGGGCTCTGGAGGAGAACTAAGCCCTGTATTGGACTTCATTGGTTTGAGGAGAGAGACATGAAATACGGGGTGAATTTTCATGTGAGATGCTAACTCCAATTTCATGGCGACAGGATTGATTATGGACTTTATAGTATAGGGGCCCAGGTATCTTGGGCGGAAAGCTCTTGGCCCCTTCACGGAAATATATTTGGATGCTAACCACACCTTTTCTCCAATCTGGTAGGCGGGAGCTTCCTCCCTATGTCGATCAGCAAACAGTTTTTGTCTTTCCTTAGCCTTGGTCAGATGCTCTGTCGCCTCCTTAAGAACCTGAGTGATGGTTTTATGCAAGTTTTATATGGCTGGCATTTCCAGGTTATCGGGTGGATCAAATACTGATGTCCTCGGATGTCTTCCGTGCACAGTGTAGAATGGAGTTTGCCCTGTGCTTGTGTCAACTGAGTTGTTGTATGCATACTCAGCTACCCAGAGTATATTTTTCCAAGAATCCTCGGACTGTTGCAACATACACCTGAGATATTGCTCTAAAGTTTGGTTGGTTCGTTCAGTTTGCCCATCAGTTTGAGGGTGATGGCTTGTGGACAACCGGAGATCGATTTTGGCAATCGTACAGCACTTTCTCCAAAAGTCAGGAACAAATTGCGTTCCGCAATCCGATACCAATATTGATGTAAATCCATGCAATTGAACAATTTGCTCTAGGAACACAGAAGCAAGAGTTGACGCAGTTGGGAGCCCTTCAGAGGGATGAAATGGGCCATTTTGGAGAATAGATCCACAACGACTAATATGGTTTATCCATTGCAGGGTGGAATATCCGTGATGAAGTCCATCGACAGGGTATGCCAAGGTGCTGGCGGTACTGTTAGGGGATGTAGTAAGCCAGCGGGGTTCTGTTTCTGAGACTTGTGTTGTTCACAGACACCGAAGGTTTCAATAAATTGGGTGATGTCTTTTCACCAGGTTGGCCACCAGTAGTTTTGTTTTACCTTAGCCTGAGTATGGCTATTCCTGGGTGTCCTTCCACTATTGAATCGTGGTCCTTTGTGATGATTTGCTTTTGCAGTTCTTGGTCTTGGACATATAATCGTCCTTGGAAATACGGTAGATTGTCTTCGATGGTGTACTGGTTACCTTTTAACAGCCATTCCTCTTGTGTTGATTTATCCATCAGGGATTGCAAACTGGTTCTTTGGTCATCCACACACGTGGTGGCAGCTATTCTGGTTTGAATCCTTTCCCAGGAATTATGTCCACACCGTCGGATGCTATAAAAGCCTCTTTTTCTTCACTCATGCGTGATAGAGTGTCTTCTTTCCCATTGCGTACTCCAGGTCTATAAATGATAATAAAATCGTATTCCGTGAAAAAGAGAGCCCAACAAAGAGAGTTCGAAGCAGGTAAGTGATGGTTTAAGGAAAAGCGTGAAGTGTGGCGAAGCGCAACCTTAAACTATCTGTTTTTTTGATGTCTAACCTTGTCTTCTGTTTTCCCTTGCAGGCGCTGCTGTCGTGCTGCGGTGCCAAGATGAAGATTTCAGTGTTCCGGAAAGTGTAAAGATGAATACTTGGTTTGCCGTAGAGATGTACAGGTAAGAACAGCTTCCCCCAGTTGGTAAGTATGCTGGCAGGAAGCAGGATGTCCAGGAAGCAGGATCTGCAAAGGTAAGTCTGACCTTAGGCGACAGTGAGCATTACGTTGCTTGCAAGTGCAGAATAATGCGAAGCGTCTGTCTTTTGGATCGGGGCAGCCTATAAAGCTCAGATCGTGGGCTCCCCCATTAGGGCCGGCTTACCAGCCACCTCCTGCCACTCCTAGACCGTGAGCACATGCAAAGGCAATCCATTAGCAGCCACACCCAAGAATACACTTGGGGCTGCTTAATGGATGGAATGTTCAAGGTTAATGCATCCTGCTTAATGGATGGAATGATCAAGGTTAATGCATCTGAAGTTCTATGCCCATAATAAAAGCCTTTTGGTGTTAAATGGATGTTCTTGTTTACTTTTGTTCATGAGCCTGGCGCCAAAGGCGCTAGGACAGTGTCCACCCAGGTCTCCTGTGCATGCGACCCCTGCATGCCTGTGCCCCTGACTTCATGACAGGTACACATGACTCACATTTAACATCCTGTGACTGATGGATTTATCCTAAGTAAGGGCTCCAAACAAAATACCATTACACATAATGCCCATTTAACATCTCCTGTTCATAATAGTTTTGAGACAAAACAATGCAATTTTAAAAAGTCTAAAACTCATATGGACTCCAAATCCAATAGACCCTCCAATACTGGAACAAGGAGAAAGGAGTTAATGTGAAGCGAAAATCACACCACATTAAATGTGCAGACTAGTTGTAATACCAATCAGCTGTGCAGGACATTTAAACATGACATGCCTTTTCGAATTGAAGAGAGAGAAGGAGAAAAGAGATGCAGAGAGGGCAAAGCGGGAAGCAGAACCGGAAGCAGACACTCATGAGCAGGCTGTGTGGAGAGAGGCAGGCGCTTCATACCGGCAAGTCGAGACACTGGGAGAAGCACAGTGGGTGCTGCAGGTGAACCGCCGAAGAGCTTACAGCACTGTAGAGCACTGTAGAGACTGTTTGGGATGCAGCCACCGTGAAGAGCAGCAGTTCTGTCGGCAGAAGCAGGATACACTGGCGGGAAATCCGCAGGCGGATCTTCAGAGCGGGAAACGCTTTCCCAAAGCGCAGACTTTTGCGGCAGCTTTACGCCACGGGTCGGGAACGCCAGCAAACAATGATTAGTCTGCCCAGAAGCATTTGGAGCCCCGGGGTATACCATCAGATGTACAATCGATTGGGAACTATTTTGAATATCAACCAAATGATATAACAAGACAGAATATACAAACGTCTCCATACATGAGATCTCGATATAGGGAAAGCAGGAGTAAATGTTATCAAAAGCAAATTAACATTAAGGAAGTCATTGAAAGGCAAGATCTGCACAATTCTTCATATATGAAACATCAATATGGGGAAGAGTGGAACTAGTATTGACACAAGCCAACAAACACTAATAATGAACACTAATAATGAAGTTAACAAAAAAAGCTTGAACATGTCTCCATATATGGGATGCTTATACAGGGAAAGATGGAACAAGTAATGCCTGGAGCAAATAAGTATAAACAGTGATATGATATGGCATTTGTAATGTGCCTATACACAAGTGTTTCAAGTGAAGAAGTACAACTGTGTTATACTTAAAGAGAAAGACACTGAAAGAGAAAGTTATAAGAAGACCTGGTGAAGGAAGTGCATCAGGCAGTGAGCTTTTGGGGAAAAGATACCTGCTAAGAGAGTACACCAGGGGATCTACAGAACCCAGAGGGGATTTCTGGCTGGGGAGTACACCAGGTAATTAATCTAGAGTATGTGAAAAGAAAATACATTGTAGAAAGGTTCCTGGCAGGAGGGTACAGCAGGAGACCATCTTCTGCTGTGTAGAACAAATAGTTTTGCCATCCTTTCAAACACCAATAAATTTGTTGTCATCCTTTCAACACCATTGTTGGGAAAGACACTGTTTGTCATCCTTTTAACACCATTGTTGAAAAGGTAAATGCAAGTTGATAGAAGTGTAAATATAGAGAATAACAAATATGTTTGTATGGTTATGATAATACCTTTTAAGACTCTTTTTTAAAATGATTTAAAAAAAATGTTTTAAAATGTCACAGCTCCATGATGAATCGATGGATATTAAATGTGTAATTGTGTGTGTAAAATGTTTTTGTAAAAAGTTAATTATGTGTACTAAATACAAATACACTATTGATATTGTTGAGAAAATACACTTTTGCCATCCTATCAACATTGTTGGGAAAAGACACCTTTGCCATCCTTACCAATACCATTGCTTGAAAAAGACACTTTACATCATCCTATAAAGTGCTATATGAAAGAAGATATTTCCACTAATCTTAAATGAACAATGTTTCAACATTCTACCCGAGACAGTTCAGTGGAAGGGAATCAACCCCTGGATACAATGATTGTTTTGTTGAATTTACATATTTGGTTTTTGCACACTTTCTGCTGAATTTAAAGTAGAGACAGTTACCTTGTGAGGGTCAGCTATATTTTGGGCACATGGTCGACCTGCTTTAGTTTTAGTTTTCTAGGCAAATAACCTCTCTTTAGCAAAGAGACAGATAGGTACTTATCTAAACCCTTTTTTATGTTATTTTACTAAAATGACTAATGTTGAAAAGATTACAAACTTTGTGTCCACCTCTCATTACTGACCCCTCACAGAATCCGGACCTTTTATTGGTGCTCCATCCTTTGAAACCCTTTTACCAATAGAGGGCACATGAATATCAAGTTTGCTTCCTGGAAGGACATTGTTTTTGGCAGCCACCACATTGGCCAGTAGCATGGGTGAAAATAGTTCCTTCCTAATTTCTGAACCTTATCATTGGCGCATTTAGGATATGGTGATTGTGTAAACGGACTCCTTCCTCCAAAAGATTTCTCAGAGTTCCACATCAACGAAGAGGTGGCGGTTCCAATTTTCCACCAAGATCGAGATTCCCTGAAGCTCCACAATCTTGGGATTTAACCCTAGCTCTACCAGTGGACAAAGGAAGGACATCAGTTTTTAACCCCAAACCGAGATATTGTTTGAATTATATGCTCGTCCAGCTAAAGGCATGAAGCTTATTTTCAAATTTGCGGTCTGTAAACTGCTAGGAGGAAGCGTGACATACTAAAGCGTGTCGGGAAAATACTGATGTACAATAGTCTGATGTGCTTTCCCCTAATGGCCTACGAGAACGTGAAGGGGACAGGGTGAGTTACCTGATAGGATACAGGTAAGTGCTGTCAGGGGTGGGACAGCAGGGGGGAGGGTGTGTGGGTGGTAGCAGCAGAAAAGGATTAGAGTGCAGGTGGACCCCCCAAAAGTAGATTGGAGAGCAGACTTCAGCTGGTGGCACCCTGCAACATCAGCCTTTTCTGAGTAGCCTTCGGTCAAAGACCCCTATTTCCACTACAATGAGAAAATTAATTTGGTCTACAATCATTAGAGCATATAAAGTGGCAGGAGTTCCACAACCACGCTTCAGTGACACTCCACTAGAGGAATATTCCCAAGTGGTATTCGTCAGATAGATTGTTATCATTGCCACGTGGACCAGCCCTCACACCTTTAGTCCACATTACAAGCTGATGATTGGTGCTCTTTACCCAGAAAAACTCAGATCCCAGAAAATTATTTGCATGGGTGTGCAGTTGGCCAGGCGTCCTCTGTGATCCGTTGAAGGTCCTGCAGGCTTGTTCCTTGGTTAATGCTTTCGATTTCTTCAGCTATTAAGGACTGTGATGAGCAAAAGGGGGCAACAGATAATGGCAGATTACTCGGGGTCTGTTTGACTCATCTCAGCCCTTGGCCCCCGGCCTTCCCTCCCTGTCTGGGTTCATTAGCCCTTCTTGCACACAAATGGTCTAAATATGAGGGTCATCAAGGAGGGGCGGGGCTTTATGATCCCAGTAAGGAATCATGTGAAAGTTATATATTTTTTACATTGTTGGTTGTATCGGTCTTGGAAGGAGGGTTGCCTTCAATTAGTATGCACTGTTATAATTCGGATGGACTAAGAGAAAGTATGATTACCCTACATAATCTGGCATTATGTCACAGCTCATCACAGTCCTATACCTTTGAAAGCACCATGCCTTCCAGAAAGATTAATCATAGTATAGCCCAACGTAAGAAAAAGTATATTTATGGACATTATGTATGTATATTATGCCTTCACGCAGAGCTAAGTATATGTCTGTATATTATGCCTTCACATAGACACTAAGGCATATTATCATTGTGCCTTCACCTAGAGCTAAGATTAAGACAAAGTCTCCATGGAAACAAGACAACGCAGAGCAACAGAGGTCCGTATGCTGTCCCCGCACTTAGAGACTGGGCTCCAGTATTAAGCATGTTATAAAAGATTACTTAATTAAGTTTTGAACACTTTTTAACATTGGGGGTTTCCCATAGGAAAAACAATACGTTTTCAGGCCATATATCTAAAAATTGTTAGCTTCACTTTTCACAATTAGTGGAATGCACCTAGATTTGATCAGGAATTGGTTCACTGACAAAAAATTTGAAAATCGACTTGCCAAATTCTGAGTTGTCTGAGTTATTAATAATTTAAATGTATCTATATATCAAGCAGGCCCAGAATGAACTTGCATTATTCATGAAAAAAATCTGAAAATATTGGACATGCAAAATATCCGAGGTGTATATTAATGGCTTCATAGTTTAGAAAGATAATATTTTGAACAGCTTTTAACATAGGGTTTCCCCATGTAAAAAAAGAATTCTGCACAAATATCTTAAAATCGGGCACTTCCATTCACAATTATTGGCATTTGCCTAGATTTCATCAGGAAATTGACCACTAAAAAGAAAGAATTGAAAAGGTACTTGCCCAATTTTGAGTTATTCCTATTTTAAATGTATTTATATTATGTACATTCCCAGAATGCACTTGCATTTTTCATACAAACTGTGACAAGAACGTAGGAGTTTCACAGTTCATACATCACGCCAATGCATCTTCTAAAAAAACACATGAAGGTCAGGACTTTCATGCAGTTTTTTATTTTTGTTTTAATTTGTATTTTATTGTTTGTTTTTTTAAACATATTTTTATTGTCTTTTTCTGTGTATACAACCAAAATGAAAAGAAAAGGAAAAAAAGAAAACTAGAAACCCACTCCCCCTTTCCCCTCCTCCACCATGCACGTTGCTATTCTTGAAGCAATTGTCCGTAGTTTCTAGTTCAAGATTCATCCCGTCCTTTACATTATGTCCAATATTCTCAGGTTTTGGGGGCACCATTGCTGTAGGTAATCACCCCTAAGGTAGTCCAATATCATGCCCCATTCTTGTAAGAATCTGCCCCTTTCCCCTTCTATCCCATAGGTCACCCACTCCATAGCCACTATTCCCCATATTTCATGTAGGCATTCTACATTCGTAGGAGGTGTTGTTGTTTCCATTTCCTGGCTAAGACCAGCCATTCTGTAATTACCAGAGTTATGAAGGCTTTGCGCTGAGACTTCAATGGAAGCTGGAATTCAGGATCCAAAAAGCCCACACATCCATTCCCCAGGAGAATACGATGGGAGACCCCCGACCATGTGTTGTATTAGACCCACAACCTCCCCCAGCATGAGGTCAATACTGGACAGTCCCACCAGACATGCCTACAATCCCCTCTCCCCAAGAAACCTCTCCAGCATTCCTGTGCCACCCCCGCAAACATTGTATGTAGTCTTTCTGGTGTATAGTGCCACTGGACCATTACTTTGTCCTCCCTGATTTGGATAGATCGCATAAGTTTCGGTATGTTCCCCCAGAGGTTTTCCCAATGTGTTCTTAGGATTCTCCCCGTAGCGTCTTTTCCCACCTCTGCATGTATAGTCATGTGGAATCCGCACCCTCCCCCATCAAGAATGCGTACAGCTTCGAGACCAGCTGTTTATCTCCCGTATGTGTTGTTATGAACCTCTTAAAGGCTGTGAGGTCCCTGCACATTGCCTGTTTCATTGACCGTTGACTCAACCAATGTCTCAGCTTATAATATTCCATTCGGTCATGTTCTGTTAAGCCGATCAGTCGCTTGCACTCCTCAAAAGTCATGATCTCCCGCCCTGCTCTCATATCTCCCACCTTTCTACATCGCACCTCTCGCCAGAGTTGAAAGGATCCCTGTGCCATCCCCGGGGAGAACTGCGGGTTATAGAACAGTGGAGTAAAAGGTAGGGGTGCGTGGTGAGGAGTCCTTGCACAAGTAGACAGTCCGATATTTGACATGTCACCGACACAATATGGCTTAAGCTTACGTTCCGGGGTCTATCTTGCCGTTATAACCATAAGAGTCCTTCTGGAGGGATGCCTGCCACTGTCTGATCCATCCTGGCCCATGGTTTAGCCCCATCATCTGAGAACCACTCTCGGAGCACTCGCAGTTGGCCTGCTTCATAGTACTTCAACAGGTTCGGCTTCCCCAATTCCCCTTTCTGTCTGGGGGCCATCAGGATTCCCAATGCTAATCTTGACCTTTTATTCTGGCAAATTTATTTCACTAGTATTTTATTGATTTCTTTAAAGAATGCCTGTAGCACTTTAACAGGGAGTTCTTGGAAATAATAAAGGAATCTAGGGAGTATGGTCATTTTTATCATAGCAATTCTCCCCAACCATGAAGTACGAAGAGGGGTCCATTCGTTAAGGTGTGTCTTCATTTGGGTGAGCAGTACCAGATAGTTTGGCACATACATATCCACTATGGAGTCCGCCAACTTTACCCACAAGTAGGAGATAGGCCCTTTCAAACGGGGATACCTGTGTTATTTCTGCAGCTTTGTCGTCTACGAGCACCAGCCCCATTAACTCGGATTTGGACATGTTTATTTTCAGCCCTGCCACTTTCTCAATTATCGTAAAATTCTTATGTCAACACGGGCATAGATGTTACCGGGTCTGTCAGGGTCATCATCATATCATCGGCAAAGGCTGCTATCTTGTGATCTTCATCCCCAAATCGTATGTCCTTAATGGCCGAGTTGCATCTAATAGCTATTAATAGAGGTTCCAGGAAGATTGCATAAAGCAGCGGGCACAACAGACATTCCTGTCTAGTCCCTGTGTAATCTGCACGCTATCAGAAAGATAGGCATTGATTGAGAGGTGCATTGAAGGGTTAACATAATTAGCCCTGACCATGTGTAGAAATCTTGAACCATTCCCCATACGTTCCATGGCTATAAATAATAAAGACCATTCCACGCGATCAAAAGCCTTCTCCAGGGCGGTGGGGGTGGGGGGTTGGAAAGTTGGGGTAGGCTTCACTCAAAATGGCACGGGGGTCGGGGCGGGCTACACACGATGGCGGCGGGCCAGCATGGCAGCACTCATGGCATATATTAAGGGCAGAGCCTTTCCATGGGATGACCCGTAGGCTGCCTACATGACGATTAAAATGATGACATGGAACATACGTGGTCTGACAAATTTCACGAAAGCACGTAGGATCGCAGCCTACGCACAACGACACGGGGTCAAGGTCCTCCTACTACAAGAAACACATGCCCTTAAACACCTATCATCGAACATTGCACAAACCTGGGGTCCCAACAGATATTTCACCCAATACTCCACCCAAGCTAGAGGGGTCCTGACTCTCATTCACAAGTCTATCCACTTTACTCTCCACTCATCGCATATTGACGCAGAAGGCAGATATGTAATCCTGCATTGCACCCTGGCCCACGAGGAATGCTTACTGGTCAACATATATGCGCCCAACATCGACTCTCCTGAGTTCTTTGATGGAGTGGCGGCCATACTCATGAGATACATAGACGTCCCCATAATATGGGGCGGAGACATGAACCTAACACTGGACAGTCTACTAGACAGGACGACGACTAGTCGCAGACCCACACCACGAGCGACCAAACGTCTCCTCCTACATATGGATTCTCTCAATTTACACGATGTATGGAGGACGCTTCACCCCCACGACAGAGACTATACTTTCTATTCCACTGTGCATGACAGCTCCTCGAGAATAGACATGTTTCTACTCTCTGGCAGGCTGGTTGGGAAGGTCGCAGATGCCACGATACTTGCACGCACGCTATCTGATCATTCCCCTGTACTCCTACAGATTCAACTCGGTAACGCAGTGCCGCCAAGACCCCACTGGCGCTTCAAATCCACCGCCCTATCAGACATCGTCTTTAAAGCTGAGATCCTAGCCGATATAACTACATTCTTTGAAAACAACAATACAACCGACACACCCGTAGGTATTAGATGGGAGGCGTTTAAGGTTTATATCAGGGGGATGTGCATCTCCAGAGAAGCTGGGGTCCTGAAGGCCATAAGGCAGGCCTTAACCAACTCGGAAACCAAACTTAAAGCACTTGAACAGGACTACCTGACCACCCAGTCCCCGACGACCCTAGCTGCAATCAGATCAGAGTTGGAAAAGTTTGAGTCACACGCTATGAGGGAGGTACAATACCACACACGCCCTGTCGCGGCCCGTAAATATGGGGAGGGGGATAGACCGGGTAGAACCCTGGCCAGGCTAGTGCGTGCTGAGACTGGTGGGACCCGCATCGACAGCATCATAGATGACAGTGGAGTGAGGCACTGGTCAGATCAGTCCATACTAGACACTTTTACTAGCTTCTACGCCAATCTGTACGGTCCCCAACCAGAACACTCTGCCCAAGACCTAGACGACCTCCTTGAAAGCATCCCTATGACTCTTATCTCCCAAGACACCCAAGAAATATTAGATGCCCCATTCACCCTGGAGGAGATAGTTCAGGTGATATCGGCCCTCCCCAAAAACAAGGCGCCTGGCCCGGACGGGCTCACTTCTGAGTTCTACCAGGAGCATGTGGCGATACTAGCGCCTGTGCTACACGGGGTCTGGGCCGAATCGCTTAGTAAGAATTGTCTCCCCCCCTCCCTTAGAGAAGCTCTAATAACTGTCCTCCCCAAACCTGGTAAACCCCCAGACGAATGTGGGTCTTACAGACCCCTATCCCTTATTAATACCGACACGAAAATCTTTGCCAAAATAATAGCTAACAGGTTTCTCCCCTTCATGTCCCACATGATCCATGAAGACCAGTGCGGCTTCATCCCGTGCAGATCCACATCGCTGAACATCCGTCGCCTATTCAACGTGATGTCCAGAATTGACCCAGGCGCGGACGCAGTGGCGGTAACGCTGGATGCACAAAAGGCTTTTGATATGGTCTCCTGGCAATATCTGTGGGCAGTGCTGGAGAAAATGTGCGTGGGTCCAAAAATGACCTCTTACATAAAACTGCTATACACGGACCCACGAGCTAGAGTTCTCGTAAACTCGGTTCCCTCCTCTCCCTTTACGCTACACAGAGGCACTCGCCAGGGATGCCCATTCTCTCCCCTCCTTTTTGCGTTCGCCATAGAACCCATGGCTGATCATATACGGGCCCGGCACAGCGGGAAAGGCATACGACTAAAAGAGGCACCAGAGATCATCTCTCTATATGCAGACGACGTGCTCCTGTATGTCAGGAATCCGTCCACATATTTGGACCCGATCATCCGTGATATCACTAAGATAGGTACGTTCTCAGGTTTCACAATCAACTACTCTAAGTCCGAAATGTTCCCTCTTACTGTGGCAACCCAACGACCGTCTTGTGAGTACCCTCTACGCTGGTCCCCGGGTGGGGTTAGGTATCTCGGGGTACAAATGTCACTAACCAAGGCCTCCCTACTGACAGATAACTATGAGGCAGCGGCCCACCTAGTCTTCTCCAAGTTCTCCAAATGGCGCAACCTGCCTCTATCACTAGCGGGCAGACTCTCTCTGATAAAGATGGTAGTGGTGCCGAAACTCCTGTATGTCTTTGCTAACGTGCCGATCTGGCCTGGGACCCAATACTTCAAAAAACTCCACTCGGAGTGCGCACAATTTCTCTGGTTCCCAGGCTCGGTCCGCAAGAAGTGGCAACACATGACGCTGCCCTACGACAAAGGGGGTTTCACAGCCCCAGACCTTCGCCTGTACTGGAATGCGGCACAGGCCCACCATGCCTCCCATTGGTACACGCTCCAGAACCCGCCCATACACGTAAAACTTGAGAAACTAGCGGGAGGTGGAACTAATATTATGTCCCTGCTACTGAACCGGGCATTCCAGACAGATGCTCATGCGGACCCGGTGGCCGCTACACTTAGGGCCTGGAGGAGCATCCTCGGCTCTGACCAGGAACAGTCCCCATACTACAAGTGGCTTCCCCTGTGGCAGTTCCCCGGACTCCCCCCCACACATGATCCAAATCTCATACGCTGCTGGGAAAACCTGGGATACCGTGCTCTTACTGACCTCTTCCCCGATGGTGTTTTTATCACCCCCCAAACATGGCGCCCTGACCACTCCAATTCTCCACTCGAAATGCTGCAGTATTATAGGATTAGAGCCGCAGTGCGGTCGATGTGGCCCTCATTCCCTATTGAGCCCCCAGACTCTCCTGAAATACATTATATAGCAAACTCCGGAGGTGCCAAGAGCATAATTTCTAATTTGTACAAGATGCAACTGAATGACACTGCGGACAACTCCCTTAAACCGCGCGAGGCCTGGGCTATGGAACTCGGAGTTGAAATCACAGACGAGCTCTGGGGCATAATGTGTACACACACACGAAAGGTCTCCCTAAGCGCCAGATTCCGCTGCATACAATTTAAGCTACTTAATAGGCTCTATTACACACCGTATAGAGTGGCGTCATTCACAGGCACCCAGACCCCTGTGTGCCCCAAATGCAAATCCTGTGAGGCAGACCATGTACACATGTTCTGGGCTTGCCCCGCCCTCAACACATTCTGGACGGCCGTGACAGAGGCCCTCTCCGAAATAGTTGGTTCCCCGGTAACTATGGAGCCACTCGCCATACTATTTGGTATATGGGAGGGTGAGAATGTAAGGAAAATGGCAAAATTTGTAAATGTAAGTATTATGGTGGCCAAAAGATGCATTTTGCAATGTTGGAAGCGCCACAATCCTCCCACTTTTGCGATGTGGCTGAAAGCCCTTACCTGGACACAAATGTGCGAAGAGGAATACATTGGTTCCCTACCTCCGACATCTCGACCCAAAAACGTCTGGTCGGAATTCTGTAGCTACTTAAATGGTAGAGATGAGGTGGAACTGACATCACCTCCCCCACCAGGACAGCCCGACGTGCTACGGGCGATCTAGCTTCTCCTACTGGTTTTATGCTTCCCCTCTGGGACTCTCAGAGCCTCCCCTGCGATGTCGGTTGCTATCAGTTTGTGATGTATAACCTGATCATGATGTGGTGCCGAATGTTCGGCTGTGTTGTCAGCCCATTGCTATGTATTTTGAACTGTGCCTGTCTTGACCTTTGTGCCAATAAATAAAAGTTTAAAAAAAAAAACAAAAGCCTTCTCGGCATCTGGTGATAACCCATTGGCCGCCGGCAGGCGAAGCCGGCCCACATTTCTCAAGGCCCACTGCAACAAGGCCAGCACCTGTTAGATGCCTGTTTGTGCCTGTGTCTGCCGTCTGCCAGACCCCCTGTCTGCCACACGCCAGGTAACTTCTAAGCCCTCATAACACTAACACTGGGGCGCAACGTCGAGGTGCATGTCTTTCTGTCTTCTACTACTACACTCGCTTGTGGTAGATCAGGAAACGGCAGATAGAGCACCATAATCCTGCTTACTGCTGGATTGTCTTACAAACTGCATTTAGACTGCCTGTCCAGCAAACGGCATTTAGATTATTTGAAACTGCCCGGATTAATGTTCACATTAGTAAATTGCATCCCGAGTAGCCACGGCTTTGCTGCATTTAGAGTACCTCCTAGCAACTGCATTTAGATTGCTGTCATTTGCTTGACTTTTGGCCATACTAGCCATTGCTTTAACATATTTCACCCAGAGTATCCCAGATTCTGCTTGACTATTTAAAACTGTTTCTAGACTGCCTCTTAGTAACTGCATTTAGACTGCTGCAACTTGCCTGACCATTGCCTCTTTGCTGCATATTTATTACCTTGTAGCCCTGATTGCTAAAAATCGAATTTAGATGATCCATTGTTTGTGTATACTGCAATTGACCCTATGTTTTTGCCCTGGTTGCTAAAAATCGAATTTAGATGATCCATTGTTTGTGCATACTGCAATTGACCCTATGTTTTTGCCCTGGATGCTAAAAATCGAATTTAGATGATCCATTGTTGGCGCATACTGCAATCGACCCTATGTTTTTGCCCTGGATGCTAAAAATCGAATTTAGATGATCCATGGTTTGTGCATACTGCAATTAACCCTATGTTTTAGCCCTGACTGCTAAAAATCGAATCTAGATGTTTAACTGCTCGTGCATACAGTTTTTAACATGAACACTCCTAGTATTTAAGCCTAGACATAGTAGTCATACCTAGATATAGCAGCGTTCTATATGCATACTCTGATCACTAGTATTGTACCTAGTCCTACTATACACCTCAAAGCATCCCCTACTATCTCGCCTCACTTGCATGCTATAATACTCCACGCACAGCCTACCAGAGGCGGTACCTGTTTGGCTACTGCTGCAGTGTTCCAAGTGCCAATGTGCCCTAAATGTGCCAGATACCCAAATCCGAATTGCCTTAGACGCTACTAGCACTAGACTGCTTCTACACCTTGTGCGTTACTCACCTAGCCTCCACTGATTAGCATTTGATCTCTACACTTGCCTTGTGTTACACCTATGCTATTATGCACGGACATCCCCAATACTTTGCTTGACTCCTTACCAGTTTTCTGTCTACAATGTATTTCCCAATGCTATACACTGTTCTACTAAAAACTCTCCTATACATTACTAGCCTACAGGACTACACCATGGCCATTAATCCAGCCCCACCGGCGCCAGCGCAGTATGCGCTCAAACAGGCTGCCATGATTACCGTACCATGCACTGTTTCACAGAGGAATCTTAAACTACGCGCCAGACTACCTAGGCTCTATGACCCTCTAACCAATCTAGCGCACAGTAATTCCGCTCGCAGCCTGCGTAATTCAAGCCATCACCGGCACCCACTCCAACTTAACAGCAGACTCTTCCGTGAACCTATCATGCCCCTGAAATGCAAACCTAAAACACAATTAGCAACCTTGAAACCAGCCCAGCCTGGAATGAGAGCTGCCCTTATAAACGCACGCTCTATGGTAGCCCATGCTACCGATATAGCTGACTTACTACACAACGAAAACTTAGACCTCTTAGCTGTCACTGAATCCTGGCTCCACCCAGCAGCCAGCCCAGCAGCTAGCTGTGCCAGATGGCTATACCCTTCTAAGACTCGACCGCACTACCTCTCGAGGTGGTGGCCTTGCTATTATAGCCAAAACCAATTTATCAGTGAATCTCTCGCCACTATATAACATAAGTTCCTGTGAATCCTTAACGGCTAAGTTAACCTTATCTAATAGGCAAACTGTATCCATTCACCTAATATACAGACCTCCTGGTCCATTAGGATCTTTTGAAGATGACTTAACAAATATCATTTCACATAATCTCAAGAACTCCTCTCAATGCATCACGTTAGGTGATTTTAACCTTGGTCTTAAAGACCCGTTAGACACCAATGCTATTATAATCAACAACACCCTAGAGGAGCTAGGCTTCACTCAGAAAATCACAGCTCCTACCAATATCAAAAGGTAGAACATTGGACTGGTTAGCTGTGCATAACTGCCCACTCACAGTCTCATCCATAATCCCACAGCCATGGTCTGATAATCTCCTGATCACATTCTCCCTAGAGCCCACACCATCGATGCAACCTAACAGCATAGCTCCAGCTATCCCAACAAGAAATAAGAGAAATATCACTCCTGAAAACCTTATGCCTATGATCCTTCCTACTCTTAACGCTATTCCTGACCATATGGATCCCTCAACTATGGTGGACCTCTATAATAAAGTAATGTTATCCTCCCTTGATGACATAGCACCTCTTAAAGTGAGAAAGAGCAAACCTCGCAAACATGTGAACAATTGGTTCTCTCCTCACCTTAAGGCTATCAGACAGGAGAAACGACGTTAGGAAAAAATCTGGAGATCAGATCCATCTGAAATTAATAAGATAAACCTAAGTAATCTAGCCTCCCAGTACAAAAAAGAAATTATCCTCGCAAAGCAACCTTCATACAACCTTCGAATCTCTCAAGCAAAGTCCAACACTAAAGAGCTCTTCTCAATACTGAAAGAAATAGAAACTCCCGTCCAGCCGCCTGACTGTTGCATCAAGGACAAAAACTGGCGCACATATATTCAAAAAGCTCTTGCTAATAAAATAGCTTCCTTGCAAACTAAAATCAGCAACAAAAAGACTCCCTTCTCTCCACCTCCAAACTGAGCAACACCAGCTCCACTCCTCAACCTACCTGGTCACCTCCCATGCCCACCCCCCTCTTCAACTTCAGCAAAGTTTCTACTAAAGAGGTTGAAAAAGTTATACTTGCACTCAAACCTTCGAACTGCCATGGAGACCTATGCCCTGCACAACTGATAAAAGATGCAGCTAGAGAACTCTCACCATTTATTACAAAACTAATAAACGCATCCTTCATAGCCAGTACCATACCTAACAACCTGAAACAATCCTGGGTCCTCCCACTCCTTAAAAAACCTAATCTAGATCCTGCATCCCCACAAACTACCATCCTTTCACTACAGTGCCCTTTCTCCTCAAAATCCTTGATAAAATAGCATACCAACAAATTCAACACTACCTTGAACTTAACCACCTTCTAGGTGTCCGACAGTCAGGTTTCAGACCTCAACACGGGATTGAGACTGCGCTTATAGATCTAAAGGCACAGATAGATGAGCTGAGAGATGAGGGCAAGACCGCACTTCTGTTACTTCTCGATCTTTCAGCTGCATTTGACCTAGTCAACCATGAGATCTTCTGCACACACTTACAGTCGGCAGCACATTTCTCCCAGGAGGCAACTGAATGGATCCAGTCCTTCCTCAATAACTGCACTATGCAAGTCTTTTCCCCATCAGCAGCCGCTGACCCCATGCCCATCACCTGTGGTGTGCCACAGGGTTATTGCGCATCCCCTATCCTGTACAACATCTTCACAAAGCCCCTTTTCGATGATCTAGATGGCCTGGGTATCACCTACACGAACTATGCCAATGATACTCAGATCCTCATCCTGTTGACGGGGGATTATGACAAGGATTTGGCCTTTGTAAATCGTGAGTACCTCATCATCCAGGCATGGATGGCCTCTCATGGTCTATGCCTGAATGATGACAAGACTGAACTCCTCATTTTAGACACTACACCTAACCTCAACAAATTATGTCAAAACTATTCCTCTTTTGTCATTGACAATAATATAATTATCGTAGCCAAGGAGGTCAAAACCTTAGGATTCTATTTAGACTCAACACTCACTTTCAAAAAACAAGTCAATGCCTCCGCTACATCTTATACATGTAAACTCATTAGAGCATCTAAACCATTCCTCTCACCGAACAACTGCATCACTATAGCCAGAGCATTGATCCTATCCAAGTTGGATTATTGCAATGCGCTCTACGTAGGCAGCAACAAATACATTACAAACAAAATCCAAATCCTGCAGAACAATGCCTTACGAGCAGCCCTAAGCCTCCCGAGGAAAGCATATATCTCAGAGACTAGAAGATTGCATAATTGGCACTCTACAAAAGATAACATTGTCCTTAAATCAGTCTCTCTGACCCATAAATGCTTACACCAAGCGGCCCCGCAATATTTAATAACGAGATTCACCAGACCAACTTCCTGCCGCCCCTCTAGAAGGGCCAACTCAATCCTCCTCCTCGTCCCAAGATACAAACTTACTATGGCTGGAGGGAACAGCTTTCCTGTTAAAGCAGCACAATTTTGGAATTCCTTACCACCATCGCTTAGGGAAGACCTTCCCTACCTACAATTCAGATCCAATACCATCCGCTGGATCAAGGAACACGATACTTAATGATAAGACATTTAACCACATCCACTGCTGCGCCTATTGTAAAATGTGTATAAATCGTATATCCTCTCACCTCTATGCTTAGATATATCTACAACCTGTAAACTATGTATATTCACTTTTAAATTATACTTGATGTTTGATGCTTCCAACACTGTAACCCAATTGGATTAATTTACTGCATATTCTGTAACCTAAGTTGTACACTCCTCTGGTTGCTTGCGCCCTGCTACCCACGGGTCAGGTGCGCTTTACAAATAATAAAAACAAACAAACAGGGTTGCCGGTATTTATTGAATACCCACTTTCTCTATCAGGTGGGTCAGCTTCTGAATATTATCCCATGTTTGCCACCCTCGATTGAACCCCAACTGGTCCGCCCCTATCAACTCCAGTAGAAGGGGCGTTAGTCTAGCCGCCAGCACCCCCGTATATATCTTAGCATCTGAATTGAGTAGTGGAATAGGGTGGAAGGAACCGCGCAATGTTGGATCCTTGTTAGGCTTACCGAACACTACCACTTTCGCCTCCGTCATAGAGCTCATTACTATACCTCTTAGTCCAATGGTGTTATGGAGACGTGTGAGTCTCTATCCATCCAATCCATCGGGTCCCGGGGCTTTATCCCGTGGTAGGTTCTTTATTACCTCCTCCACTCTTCCTCCATAATGTTCTCTTCTAATCGGTCCCTATCTGGGGATGTACACTTTTCTATTGGGAGATCCCCATAGTATCTCTGCATGGCTTGTTGGCCGTGGTCATTGGATGAGTACCCTGTAGAACTGTCTAAATGATTCTATTATTGCAGTTTATTCAGTGGCCAGTGAGCCATCTGGCTGTCTAATAGGCAAGACAGTGCGCTTAGCACCGCCTTCCTCAACTGCCTAGCCAGGAGCTTGCCCGTCTTGTTGGCATTTATGTAATATCATTGTCTCATGTGTAAGAGGGACCTTTCTGCTTTTTGCATGCATACCCTTTCTAGCTGACTCCTAATCTCTTTTACTTTTTTATATGCAGCTTTGCTCTTTTTCCTTGCCAGGTCCTGCATCACCTCTCACAATTGAGTTTCTAGTTCAATCTCCACCACCAGCCTCAATTTCCTGTTTTGGGTCTGGTGTGTTATGATTTCTCCTCTCATTACTGCTTTAAATGCTTCCCAAATCCCTTCTAGTGAAGCATCTGCGATATCATTCGCCGCAAAGTATTCCTCTATTTTTATCTCTGCACCTTTACACTGTAGCCTCCTCTGATAGTATTCCCCTGGGGAATGTCCACGCCCACCACCCCCTACGTGATACCACGCTCTTTATCGCCATTATTAACGGGGCATGGTCCGAGAGCGATATCGCTACTATACCTATATCCTCAACCTCTCCCAAGATTGCTGTTGACACCCACATGTAGTGTATTCTAGACAGGGTCTGGTGCACATGGGAGAAGTAGGTGTACCCACTCGCCTTACCTTTCAGCGAGTGCCATATATCTTTCAGAGCAAAATCTTCAAGGGTCCCTTGTAGGCGACTAGTTGGAAGTCTTCCCTCATGTCCACTCCCCCCACTTCTATCTTGAGCGGGGTCACATGCCAAGTTAAATTCTCCAGTGAGGATTATCTGGTCTTCTGCAAATCTTTCCAATTTCAGCAAAGCCTCCCTCAAAAAACTGTCCTGACCTGTGTTCGGCACATAAACCGTACCCAAGTTCAGCTTCCTATGCCCTATTTGTGGCTTAACGTATAGGAACCTCCCTTCTCGGTCCGCTAATGTTTTATCTGCACCTGGAGGAAGTGTTTGAGAACAATCATTAACCCCAAAGTCTTCCCCTGTGCATTTGCTTGATAAGGTGGCTTGAAATTGGGGAATTGACTTATCAGACCTCCTTATATGGGACTACTGGAGCATTATTATATCCGCAGAGTAGCAACTCATTTGCCCCTCTACTTTCTTGAGTTTGGCCTGGGTATTCAGACCCCTGATATTATGTGATAGAATTGTCCACTGCATTTCCTTTCCTACATAGTCTTCCCACTAGCAGCTTCCACTTCAGAGTCATAGCGAACATACCTCCCTCCCTGCATGCATGAGAGTCTCCCCCACACCCCTACACTTCCCCCTTCCTCTTCCCCTGACCCTCCTCCCCCTTTCCCTGTGCCTTTCTCAACTCTACTCCCCTTCCCCCTGCCCTTCCCCCCTTACTCCTCCTCTCTTCTTCCCTCCCCTCCCTCGATTAGGGCTAGTGTTTCCTCGAACCACCCTAGTTACTATCCTGGTGCATGAGCCCTGGTGCAACCCCGGATTACACCTCGTGGGAGCGAACTGCACCCCCTGTCAAATTCCAAGATGACTCCCCCCTCTCCCCACCTCCGTTTGGCCTCCTCAGCCCCAACTTGCAAACAATGTAACATCGAATAACAATTATAAACCCCTTCCCTTTATGGACGATTAGCCCCAATCGCTAGAAACAAAGGTAACAGTAATATAGTGACCTTGGAATATATGTCATTCTCCTTCCTCGTGTTGGGCTCCCCCTCCTCTCCCTAGAGGGCCTCCCAATTGCCTCTCTCTGCCGTTCCTTCATCCTATTACCCCGGCTATTCCCATGGCTTTACATTTTTAGGGAGTTCGGGCCCTGGTGGCTAGTGCCTGCTATCCACCCTCTTCATCCAAATTTATGATTGCCAGCGTTTACTCACACGTCATGGCTCGTTGTTGCTTATCATCCTACGAGAACAGTATCCCAAATGGGAATGTCCATTTATAAGGAATATGTTTGGCAATTACCACTTTCGTCACCGGGATCATCTGCAACGTGGTTAGTGGCAAGTCTTGATAAAGTTGGCTTTATGCTCCATTGACCGTTATGTTCTGTTGAGCTCTTGTCGCGCGAAGAATGTCTTCTTTCATCGTATAAGAGGAGAGAGTCGTTAAAACATCTCTCGGTCTCAGCCTGGGGCACGTCCTCTTGGGACCCACTCTATGTATCCGATCAATTCTCACATTGACGGGCTGCATGTCTTGCAAAAGACTCCCAAAGCATTGCTGTATCATGCTCTACAAATCGCATCCAAGAGGTCATCAAGTCCTTTCACACAAATATTGGAATTGCGGGACCGATTCTACAGGTCCTCCGCTTGTAGCTCAAGATTGTGGGTGGCCCTCGTGATCTGTTCCAGAAGTTTGCTATTTTGTCGGACCCCATCTGTCATTTTTTTTGTTTTATTCCATAAACATCACAATTATTCCACAAGTGAGTACAGAATTCAAGTAACTATATACATATCATCCTATTCTAATAACTATACAATCACATGTATAACTAGTAAACCAAGACCCACCCTTGAGCCCCAATAGTAAGACACTACAAACAACATAACTTCACAATACATAACACCCCCCTCTCCCACCACCCAGCAACTAATTCCTAATTAATACTTACAATACCTCAACCTACACATTACCCATTCAATTCATAAAGATCCCCCATCTTTCTACATATTCACCCTCCCAATTGAGCCTAATTGACTGAGATTTCTCGGTCATCAGCCAGTTCTCAAATTGTGGCTTTTTTGTAGTTTTCCACACTTTCATAATGCGTTTAATTGCCATCAATAAAGCTCTGTCAATCCAATACGAAGAGTTACAAGCTTCTTCACATCTACCTTCATGAATCTGATTAACCCTACTTCCTGTTGTACCAATAAAATATGTCTACAATATCCAAGTTTTGACCTCTTGTTGCTTATGATGCAGATACAATGAAAAGTGATCCAGACAATGTAGCAATACAGTGAAGTACGATGAAGCATTTGCCTGCGGCCACAGGTTGTTCGTCTATCACTGGCTTGGCAGGGTTAGTGTATATGCCATGGCCCGCCTGGTTCTCCGCACTGGATCACGTATGGGGTTTTCCAACTGGCTTCTCCTGTCTGTCAGTGTTTAAATGCACTCATAAGGGAATTCCTACAAGCTTGTTTGCTTTTGTAGGCTCTGATGGAGGACGGGGCAACCTATTCCCACACATCAGTGGCCATCTTGGAATCCGTATATTATTGTTTAAAGCGCGGACCTAGCTTAAGAGCAGCCGGGCACTATACAGAGTGTGGATAGCCGACATTTGGGCTGGCTTCTTTTAACAGTAGCACAATGGTGTGAGGTCTGTGCATCTATCTATCTATTGTGAGGGGTCAGCAATGCGAGGCCGACAACTGTTTGATATTTGTTCAAAATATGCCATTTTATTAGAATAGAAATGATGTAAAAATGCCTCCTTTCCCTTCTGTACTGTGAGTTTCCCTACCTAAGAAAACAAGGGGAAACATTCTAACACAGGAGTTCTGGCCCTCAAACTAAGCATCAAATACAATAGAAAATGTATGGCAATTCAACAGTGACATTCACAGTATCTTAACAACCTTTTAATAACCTGGGTGAACTCCCTTTCCCAGGATTCAAGGTGTATTCATCTTCAATGTTCATCAAAAGAATATAAGGAAAGCCACATAGGCAGTAAAGCCTCAGAGTATGTTCTTGAAAAGTCAATATTGAGGTAAAGATCTGTCAACCATACTGCCAACAACACAAGTTCTTCTTTTGATGAAATAAGGACTTGACACTTCCTCAGAATAGTATCAATGTGTTCCTCAGCCACAATTCCCTTTTACCACTTCCCTTTTTCCACTTCCTTGGTCCCATAGCATTCCGCTGAGGGTCAGACGCTTCTCCAAGCAGAGTGTTGGGGGCAGATCCATCTCCTTGGCTGTGGCCTCCCTCTGGAACAGTCTCCCTGCCTCTCTCAAGCTTGAGCAGAACCACCTCTGGTTCCGAAAGCAACTCAAGACCTTTCGTTTTGCTTCTGCTTTCTCTCTTCCTCTCCCTTGCTGATGCACCTGACTGCTCTGCACACTGGTCACCCTATGAACTCGGGCCCAGTCTCTTGCATGTCCAGTTGCCCTTGCACTGCCTCAGGGCTCCCCAGGACTTAAGAGTCTGGATCTGCAACCCTGCAGTCCCTTCTCTCTGCACATATGCGCCACCCACTGGTTGCACTTGTGAGTTAACTGCACTTCCCCTTACCCCTGGAACTTCTCCCCTTACCTCTTCCCCACACTTGCGCGATCTGAACGAGACAAGGCCCAGTAAGATCGTTATTTTGTCCTCCCTTTGTTTCCCCTCCTTGTCTTGCTGCGCCTAGAAACACTTGCATTCTTGCATCCACTGGCAACCCAAATATACCACCATAGCTTCAGTACTTTGTATTTTAAAGACAGGTTTGGACAAGATTCACTTTAAGGCATTGCAACACCTTCAAATAGGCAAGGCACTCTTCCTCTGAATATCTCTTCAAAAAAGGGCAGCATCTTTGCCTCTCTTGTCTCTCTACAACCACAACAACTTCAGTATTTTATATAAGCAGCAAGGTTTCCCTTCCCCAACTCTACCTTCACCTCTTTGCGCTGTTAGCCACATAATTACCCAGAAGCCTTGGTACCACTCTCTTGGCTTTAGGTAATGCTTGCACACATGTATATTGGGCAAGGTTGAACTTCTATTGGGCTCACGGCAAGGTTGCTGTCAATCTCAATAAGCGAATACTCTTGGCTTGGGCAATAATTGCGCTCTCTCCAACTGCAGATACAATTTTAAACACTTGACTTCTTTTAGAAACAATGCTTGTTTTTTTGAATGGAAACGAAACTAAGCACATGCAACCACTTCTTCTTAAAGTTCAAAGTCTTTAGGTGTTTACCAATGGTGTTCCCCAATGTTCGTTCTGCTTGGTAAGGGACACACAACCACTTTTTCATGAGTTTAAGGGGTTAAAAATGTCTGTCAGGCGAGTAAAAGAGACATTTCCACTCACGCGCGTGTGCTACTTTCTTTGTTCCCTTGTTAATGAATGCAACTAACAACTTCAGCTTGCTTCGGCTTCTACACAAGTGAGATTTGACTGGATATTGTTGCTGGCAGTGCTTGTGCAAGGAATCAGAATGGCAGGTTTGACTCACTGGCTTCTGTGATCCTTGTTCTGCGGGTTGCTCGACTTGCATGACTTCAGGCACAGCTTCTACTGCTTCTGGCTTCACAGGGACTCGCACATTTCCTCTGCTTAGATATCTCCGATCCGGCCACTCATTCAGGGAGCCCCTCCTGCTCATGAGACCTGCGACTCGCCCACAGCTCCTGGCTTTAGTCCCCAACACTTTTCTTGCCCAGCAACCATGGCTATCAGATTCACATAGGGAAAGACAGCCTCTCTGCAAGTCTTCTGCTGTGCAGCCTCTGCACTTCAGAGTTTGGGGGAACAGGACCCCCTGAGAACAAGCAGGCAAAATCTACTGCATCCACGTTCCGGCATCCCTCTGGTTCTCCCACTTCTGTGCCTTCTTACCTCTGCTTCTGCTGCTAATGCATGCACTACAGTCACAGTTCCAGCTCCTTCCAATTGTCTGCACTTGAGGGGGCTTTTATGCCTTCCAGGTTCCTTCAGGTGTGGGCTGTTAGGCTTAATTGCCTGACCACTGCTGCAACATACCTCTGCAGCCCTCGTCCCAGTGCTCATGGGATTATGTGACATGTAGTCCTCAACAACAAAATTAATTCTTTTAGGTATTGGTTTGACTTTAAGGGTAGATGTATTTCCCTTAACATCTTTTAAAACTTTAGAATTAATTGGCGTGACTGTGGAAGTGACTAAAAGTGAAACGACAGTTTGGCAGTGGACTTTGTTTGTGATCTGCGAGAGCAGCAGGGATCGGTTTCCTGCAATTCTGTTCTCAACTACTCTAGCCTGGGAGCTCTGTTCTCGCTAAGGTTAGTCTGCCACTTCCTTTAAAACCCGGGAAACAGCATAAATGCGCGCATGACTGTGGAAGTGACTGAAAGTGAAATGACAGTTTGGTAGTGGACTTTGCTTTTGATCTGCTAGAGCAGCAGAGATTGCTTTCCTGCAATTCTGCTCTTGACTACGCTAGCCTGGGAGCTCAGTGCTCGGTGGCATTAGTATGCCACTTCCTTTATAACCCAGGAAAAAGCGTGAACACACATGTGACCGTGGAATTAACAAAGTGAGATGACATTTTGGCAGTGGCCTTTGCTTTTGTTCTGCAAGAGCAGCAGAGATCGCTTTCCTGCAAATCTGCTCTTCATTACTCTAGGCTGGGAGCTCGGTGCTGTAGGGGAGGCATGGTATCACAAGTATGACACTGACACAAAAGATAACATTTGCAAAACCTTTATGAACTTGGTTTGGGTTTGGGTTTGGTAAAAAATCCTACTTTGCCCTATGACTAGGATGGGAGTTGTCTCGACCATCAAATAATAAAGAAAACAGTCTTAGTCGTGTATGTCAAATCAAAATGGCCAACACTAACAAAACCTAATGCCAGCCTTATATCTTGTGCAAGAAAAAAAATGTGTAAAAGAGGTATGTATATAAAAGGAAAATCAGTGTTCGACAAAGAATAAATGTGGCTGAATTGACTGTGTTACACTGCTTTCACAGAAGAAGGAATTCAAAAGCGCACCCCCACTAGTATACATTTCCAAGTATTCAACCCAGAGCAATCGCATTAAAAACATTATCAAAAAGAATTTCGGGAACTCTCACGTGCGATCTGAGTAAGGAACTACCGGTATTCGCATACCAGAGAAGCAGAAACCTGAGGGATGAACTTGTCTCGACTAAACCACTGACCAAAGAGCCGATCACTAAACGCACTGGTACTTTTCCTTGCCTAATTGTGGAACACCATAAAGCACCCTCGCACAGGCGAGAAAATTAAACTGAAGAGTTTCGCAACATGTGACAATAGCAACATCATCTATGCCATCAAATGCCCATGCGGGCTGTTCTATATTGGTAAATCTAAACGAGCTGCAAAGGTCAGATGGAATGAGCACCGGTCCTGCATCAGGAATGCTAACCCAAACTCTGCAGTGGTCAGACATTGGCAGGAGAGGAGACACAACCTATCTCACATAAGGTTCCAGATAGTTGAAGTTGTGCCTAAATTAAATCCTCACAAGGACACTAACGTCCAATTTGGCAGAAGAAAAACCTACTGGATAGATCGCCTCGCCTCTCTCACCCCCAACGAGATGAACGAAGAGATTAACTTTCTGTCCTACAACAGCCAGCCCCTATTTGTGGACATTTGCCTCCAATTGTTATTTTTTCTTTTGCATCTGGTAGCCTCTCATTGTGGACATTTATTTTGAATTGTGAATTCAGCAGAGTTGCACCTGCAACATATCTCCTTATAGACACTTACATCACAGTTCCTTTACATCCCTTTCCAGTTTTATATGGGATATTGACCTGTTTTGGGGAGTGTTACTCTCATGCCTTAATCCACCATTCATATTCGCCATATTCCCCATTACAACAATGAGTAACACCCCCGGTTTACGCACCACGAGAAATATATTTTAAATTTTATTTGAACCAGTTCATAGAGACTAACACGTCCCGACCTCTCCGTCTCCATGGAGAGGTTGGGATGCGAGATGACGTGGGCGTGGCCTTATTGGTCTCCATGCAAATGTTACTTCACATTTTGAAACGCACGCCCGTGTTTTAATCACTCCATGTTTATAAATGTTTTGGCTGTGTTTAGCATATCCAGTCCATATTCATAATGAGATCAGCGTATGTAGACTGGCATGTCCCGAGCCCTCCGTTTTGGCTTACTGCACAAAAACCCAGACTCATTTAAAAGTGGAAAAGGTCGCTTTAATGTGACAGGCCAAAGCTTACACTGAAACGCTTAACTGGCTCCATGGCCTAACAAACTAAAGAAATATTTTAACAACCAATTAAATAAATTAAACATTTTCATTTTCCCCCAACAATTAAATAATTAAATAACCCAATTCCTCCCTAATGATCCCTTGGATCCTACCATCTCCTTGCCCCTTTTCCAGGCGTCCCGCTTTCTCCCAGGGGCCATGCCCCTCCAGGCTCAATACCTGTTCCCCCGGGGTGACCTGCTTGTGCAAACAGCGCCACCCCATCCTTTCCCGTGTCATTCCCCCATTGTGCTTCCCTCCCCCCACATCAAAAGGGGCCATGCCCCCGGCTCCCCAACTCACTTCAGCACCCTTCAAACTCCCCTCTACACCAAACTCCCCCTTCCTATGACCTGCAGCCAGCCTGACCTGCCACATCAGCAACATATATTACACACACTTTCACAATGCCCTGACCTGTCACACCAAACTACCAACCCCTACCCTCCTAACCGACCCCAAAACTCATAAAAAAACTCGCCATGTCATCTAAAACCCCCCCCGCATAATCCCATGAACAATGGACCCCCCATATAACATAACCAGACACTACCCTAAAACGAAAATGAAAGGGGGTGGGAGGGCGGGACAATCATCAAGTCCTAACCGTCGCCTGCCTCCCGAACCTTCCCTGAGCCCTTAAATACCCCCCGGGAGGCGCTCTGCCCCCACGGCCACTCGCTGGCCGTGTGCAGCGCCAAAAACTCCCCGGGGGGAAACGCTTTGCGTTCCCCCCAGGGCCCCCGTTTTGGCTTACTGCACAAAAACCCAGACTCATTTAAAAGTGGAAAAGGTCGCTTTAATGTGACAGGCCAAAGCTTACACTGAAACGCTTAACTGGCTCCATGGCCTAACAAACTAAAGAAATATTTTAACAACCAATTAAATAAATTAAACATTTTCATTTTCCCCCAACAATTAAATAGTTAAATAACCCAATTCCTCCCTAATGATCCCTTGGATCCTACCGTCTCCTAACCCCTTTTCCAGGCGTCCCGCTTTCTCCCAGGGGCCATGCCCCTCCAGGCTCAATACCTGTTCCCCCGGGGTGACCTGCTTGTGCAAACAGCGCCACCCCATCCTTTCCCGTGTCATTCCCCCATTGTGCTTCCCTCCCCCCACATCAAAAGGGGCCATGCCCCCGGCACCAGAAAAACCCTCCCCCGAGGAGTTCTTTCTGCCCCCCCCAAACTTTTCTACCTCAAACTATTTACCCAGTCTCCCAGCCCCGAACCTACAAAGAGCCACACCCGTATCCCTTACCAGATCATTTTCCCCAGCAAGACTAATCCCCCCCATCTGGAGGCCCATAGCTTTCCCTCACCCCAGCCAACATAGGAAACCACTAATCACATCCCAGCCCCCCAAACCCGGACATCTTACCACAACATCTTTATCGTTGCACCCCAGTTGCCTGCCAACAACCCTTTTTCCAACTTCTTTCCCCGCCCACTTAACCCTAGAATGTCCCAAAAACCAGATTTTTGACATCTGACCGGACCTCCTAGCAGCATCTGAAAAATAAATTACAAAATCACTTACAAATCGCCAACATCCTAATAAATGCAATACTCCTGCTACCTACTGAATAAATTATATAAAGACATTCCGTTTGCCCCGGTCCCTGACATACCCTTTGTATCTCCCTTACTCCCAGCGTCCCAACCTTTTCACCTACTCCTCTTAATAGCCCAGCCTGCTACTTCCAGATGCTGCACCCCTCCTAAATGAATGAGTTCCCAACCTCCTAACCTTTCCCACACCCCTAGTAACACCTCCTCAGTACCCTATCCTTTCTGGCCATCTCCTTAACCCTCTCTGGAAACACCTCAGGTCTTCTCCTACCGTCCCCCTATATTTCGCCCCTTTCACCTAACCTTTAAACAATACACCTAAACCCACTTAGACCCCCTTTTTCCTCTAAACTATTACCCCCCTGCTCCCCCTTGCCCCCCCCACCTTCCATCATCTTATTAATATTGGCCCTGCGTTGCCCCCTCCTGCACCGGGGGCCCACGTGCACCCCCGTCCATGCAGGCCCTTTACTTTATTGCTCATCTCGCCACTGCACCAGGGGCCAAACCTGCACCCCCGTCCATGCAGTCCCTTCCTTATAACTAATTTCCAAGATCCTTGCCTCCATTACCACCTGTTTCCCACCTGCACCAGGGGCCCTAGTGCACCCCCGTCCATGCAGGCCCCTTTTCTGCCTTACTCCTCTCCACCGCTGCACCAGGGGCCAAACCCGTGCCCCCGTCCATGCAGTCCATTCCACATAAATTCCTCTTCCAGCACCTTGCTCCACTTCTTTCCCCCAGCTGCAACAGGGGCCCTAGTGCACCCCCGTCCATCCAGACCCAGCTCCTCACTTCCCCTTGCTGCACCAGAGGCGCTCCCGCACCTCTGTGCATCTCCGTCCATTCAGCCTGAAGCTTACTCACCTTGTCGTGCGGCAAGAGTGAGGGCTTCGCCACCGTCGTCCATGCCCCCCAAACGACGGCCACCACCCCTTAACAATTTCCACAGTTACATGCCCCCTGCGGCCCTCCCCTACCTACGCTTCTTCCTCCTCACTCTTCTCCTACCCCCTTTAAGTCGCCCCCAAAAACCTTTCATCAAACCTTGTGCCCCCCCTCCTTTTACGTTAAACTGAGCCCGACCTACCAGCACACCCCAATTTACCTGGCATGCAGTCCTTCCCCCCCACTTCCTTGCCCCGCTCCTTGCCCTGACCCACTGTCCCCTGCCTGAAAACAATCTGTAACCGGAAGCCGACCCGCACACCTGCTGCACTCGTGTTTAAATTTGCACATCCACCTCGTGCAGCCTTCTTTATTGAACGCCCAACATGCTGTCGAGGGCTGTCCTCCGCCTCCTCCCCCCGCCCCCGCATGGGCGGGGCGACCAAGAAAGGGGCGGTAAGGCACAGGCAGTCCACTTGCTGTGTGCAATGTCGGGGCAGGCCTCGTTGGAGCCATTCATTGCAGCCAAAGATCCATGTCTATCTCCCCCCAGACCGCCTGACTGTCCTCCGCCATTCTCGCTCTGAATTCCTCATCATAGCGTACCCAGGCAAAACCCCCAAAACTTGTGAAAGCCTTCCTAATTACGTCCACATATTTAAGCAGGGCCACGCAACGCTCCGGAAATTTTTCACAGTACACACTGGCATAAATGATAAACGCTGACGTCCTATTCTCAATAGTCACCGGGACCCTTGGGCGTGAAGCCAGTTCCCTCTCTTCCTCCTTAGACCCCTCCTTCGCTCTCACCTCCCTATGTAGCAATTTGAAAACATCCACAAATTCCCCTGCCTGGATCTTCTCCCTGGTCGCCGCCATCAAGTGTGCCCCCAATGGTTTTGTTATCCCATGTATGGCAATTTCTTCTCCTTTCCTTTTACTTCCACCTCTTTATCTTTACCAGCCTGTACCTCGAGCCCCAATGGCTGCACCATTTTGTCTGTTTGGAGCTCCACTGAGCAAATGTTCTTCTCAACCCCCTCGGCTCCAATGGCCTGCACACCAACCTCCTTCATCACACCTTGAAAACCAGCCCGTTCATCCCCTAACCACCTATTTGTAACCCCTCTCTGCCATGCAGATGACCATTCCCTTTCCCGCTCACCTCTTTCCACGCCTGCCACCTGCGGCCTGGCATCCACACCGGTGCCCCTCCTCTCCATTCTTAGAGGGCTCCTGCTGCGGGGACAAAACATGTCAGCACAATCACCCAGCCAATAATTCCCTTGACCCCTTTCACCCCGACCACCCTGCACTTCCCTTTCCCTATCCCACCTTGAACTTCTTCTCTCCTCAACCCTTTCCCTTTCCGCCCTGTAATCTTCAAATTCCCATTGCCCCCCGTATTCCTCCCAACCAACTTCATCACCCCTTAAATACCATTGAGGATGCGAGTTCATGCCCGAGATGATTTGCTGATCTTCTTGCGAGCCCGGGGCGTCCGCCCCGACACTCCCTTGACGTCTTCTCGGCGGGGTTGTGGGAACCTCTGCCTGGTCCTCTTCTCTTGGGCGAGGCGTTCCGACCTCCACCCTGAAATCCTCATTGCTAGGGGCTGTGCTGCGCCCTCTAGGCTCTCCTTGCGTTGACCGAGGAGGGGCCGTATCGAAACCCTCACCCTCCACCTGGACAGCGGGGGCTGCGCAGCGCCCTCCGCCCCCACTCCTCCTACCCGGGGGGGCCGTTCCGCGCCCCACCCTACCCTCCTGAATTGACGGGGACCTCTCCCTCCTTCTCCCACCTGCGCTCTTCTGCAGGTATTTACCCCCTCTTCCCCTCTGCCCTGACACCCCCGTCTGCGCCCGACCCCTGCCCCCACTGATGTTCCCTCGGGCCCCACCTTCTCGAGCATTCCCCTCTTCCCTAGAGCTATCATACCCTTCCTCCCTCCCTGGCTGCCCCCCCGACCTCCTTAAACCCCCATCCGCCCTCTTATCTATCTCCCTCCTCATCTTCCTATCCCTGGATTCCCAAACCTCCCCTCTCCCTGCCGTAGGGGTGCAAGCCACCACCGCCGCCAGTGCACCGTCTGCCGCCGCTCTACGCTGAGGCCTGCCCCCACTACTCTCCTCTTCTCCCGTAACTTCCCCTACCGCCCCTTCCAATTGGGCTTTAGTTGCCCTTCTTCAAGGCCCCAGCATCCACCAGCCCCTTCTTGCTTGCTCCCCGGCCTGTCATTGTGCACAATAGTCCGCGTGTGCCCAAAAGTATGCCCCTTAAAATCAAACTATGTACTCTAAGCCCCCGAGCCGGGACCTACCCGTGGACTAGCACCCTTGGCCCTGAGCAACCCTGACAAGAAAATAAAAAGCCTCCAGAACCAAAACACACCTTGGGTGATAACCTGTAAAATAACCTCACTAATATTGATAATTAATAAAAGAAAAACTAAACCCAAAAATATCCCTACCTAATTACCTTTTATTACTGGTATTATTACTATTATTATTGCCTTATGCTATTCCCTTTAACGGCGCTGCCCTGCCCCCTTCCTAACGAGCGCTGCTAACGCGCCCACAAGCGCCGAGACAAACGCTCGCAATCCGTGGGAAAATCCCACTGAGGAGCCGCGGAACAGCCGCTGCCGCTATGCTCCTTAACCTGCCCCTAAAACCCCCACGCACAGCCGGCCCGACACGGAGGAAGGATTCCTCCCCAAATCCCCACCGCAACACCACGGAGCCCTCACGCCCCCCACTCACGGAGTACCCCCGGCGCGCACACGGAAGCACGGAGACCCACGGTAAGACGCGAGGGGTGTCTTATCTACGGCACCCCTCCTACAAAAACTCCTAATCGTAATGTAAACGATATTTTTTTTTTTTTTTTAAAGTTAAACAAAACCTAACCGCCCTCCCCTGCTACAACTCCCCTACCTCACCTGCTCTAACTCGCACCTAGGCCCCAGGCACTACAGGGAAGGCTCGGGAGCAGGCAACAGGACTTGACAATCATCAAGTCCTAACCGTCGCCTGCCTCCCGAACCTTCCCTGAGCCCTTAAATACCCCCCGGGAGGCGCTCTGCCCCCACGGCCACTCGCTGGCCGTGTGCAGCGCCAAAAACTCCCCGGGGGGAAACGCTTCGCGTTCCCCCCGGGGGCCCCCTTTCCATGGAGGGGTCGGGATGTGAGATGCCGTGGGCGTGGCTGCACCCTTGCGTGTGTCGCGCCGCGGCGTCCTATCAGTATCCATGGAAATAATACATAACGCTCGGAGTCGCGCGCGTCCTCCATTCACTGTCTGAACTGCAGAGCAGCATGTAGTCATTTACTTTACCCGCCGTAGCGTGTACTGAAAAATATTTTAACTAACTACTCACTCATCGACAACACTTGCCCAATGTCAGATAATACAATACACACCGTTATGTGTATTTCACTAGCACTGATGCACCCATTTTATTTGTTTAATTCCAAAGCTTTGAATCGATTGTAACTGGTACATATGTTTCTCTCACATGAGAGTTCATAGAGATTGACCGCTCGGTCATAATACAAAGGTACTTGCTTTCTTTTTTACCACCACTTGTTTGTGTATTTATGCACTGCATTATTCATAACTGGTACTATCATTTTCTCATCATATTTTTTCGATGTGTTTCTGTGTACACCCACTTTGGTATGTATGGCATTGATTTGATTATTACACACTATTTTGGTTTATTATTGTCATCATCTAATACACTTATTTTTATTGCTGGATAATGTCGAATTTGTGATAAATGCTGAATTTATAAATAATCATACCATGTAGGGCTCAGCCCTGATGAAGGAGTACCACTCCGAAATGCATTGGATTTAGAGCTCTTTTTTTTGATGAGGCAACAGCTGGACTCCCCTATTTTTGATATTAAAAATTCTATTTTTTCACAAGAAAAGTCTATGGGCCTCATCACGAGTTGGGCAGTAGGGATACCGCCACACTAATAGCGGTAATGGGGCATTTTCAGCGCAATTAGCGTGCGCTAATAGCGCTGCACTAATTGCACCCGAAAATTGGCATTTTTCTGGCACATTTACCCTCAGCTTGGAGTTGGGGGTAAATGCTGCCAGACTTGTGATTGGGCGGACCCTTAAATGTGGTGGTATTAGCATTAACGCCACATTTAAGGGCTACCGCCCTACTCGTGATGACCCAGCATGACTGGTGTTTGAAGCTTTATTCTACTTGAAGAAAATGTTCATAGAACCTTACCGAATGGACATCTCTTGTACTTACCTTTCTGCAATTCTATAGTAACTCCGTAAGGGGAACAGAGTGCAAGCGACTGGCTAACTGTATGGTTCCCACCCAGTTTTTTCTGCTATACAGATTTTAGATCGTGGTGTCTTTGGATCTCTTCAACCATCAAGCTCCTCGAAATTTGTGCTACTTGACTAGTATTGACAGTATCATACATAATATTGAAGTTACTCAGTTGTGCCCACCTCTCTTCTTCACCATGAATCAGCTCTTCTCCCTATGTGTAGACAGCACAGAATAAGGCAGTCTCTCTAGGCAGGATTACACATTCTGGATCGGGCTTTAACACTGAAACAGTTCGGAATGTGGATGGAGGCCCACCTGGTCTTCCACGTTAAAGACTCTTGTTCCAGTCTTCCCCAAATAACAAAACAAAAGGTTCACACCGGTGCCCCTCTCTCGGGCTGAGACCTTTTAAATAAAACAAAGATTTATCATTGGTCCCCCTTTGCCAGGCTCCGACCTTTCACAGTTCAACGCTGGTCCCCCTCTGCCGGGCTCAGACTTTTCACAGTTCAATGTTGGTCCCCCTCTGCTGGGCTCAGACCTTTCACAGTTCAGCGTTGGTCCCCCTCTGCCGGGCTCAGACTGTTCACAGTTCAACAACTGATGTAATAACACTGTGTGAGACTACACAACACTTGTCTACTTGGTATTGGGTAACCCACCTTTTGGTACAGGACTGTACTACACACGTTGGTAGTGTGATTGAGCAGCTGGGCCTCAGCAGGGGTAAATGTGAGCTGTAGAGCTTTAGCAGTGAAATTGACAAATACAGGTAGCCAAGTAACACTTATACTCAGGGTTTCAGTTATAAATAGTTATTTATTTAACATCAATTTTTAAATAAGCATTCTTTAAAAAGGGCAAGATATGGAACAATCAAATATACTTTAAAATACTTTTCCAGCATCAGCATAAGTTTAGTGGATACTCTTTAGAGATGCTTTTTACACACTTCTTACACCTGGAGGTGACTTCATTCACAAGGACATTAATGGCATTTATATATTACTAGTACACTTTGCAGATCCTGAGGTTGCAGAAAGGACACGTTAAAGGAAGGAAAAAGGTTCAACAGGTTCTCATGGCATGTGAGTAGGCTTAAATCTTCCAATGAAGTCTAAACACAACAATAACAGTCCTAACACAAGATATGACCTCTGATGGACAGAAAATATCCAAGTCAATGGAAAAGAAGAGTCTGCTGGGAGTCAGGACAGCCAAAGTCAATTGGAGCACAGTCTATTGCACTGAGGCACTTCGTAGTTAATAAAAGTCTTGCACAAAGTTATAAAGTTTTGTAGAAATCACTTGTAGGGTCACAAGCTGTTACACGTGTGGAAAGCAGAGCTGAAATCAACTCAACTCTAACGAAAGTAGCCACTACAAGTCTTAACTGAGAAGAGCACCGGCAAGTACATCAAGTACTGTTTACTGTCGGGATGCTACGCTGCTCTGTTGGATTTTCTGAGCAGTTTCACAGCTGGAGCGTTTGGTGCTGGGCGACTGAAAATTCACCTTGAGGACAGTCTTTGCTGCCACACCGTTTTACCTGGGCCCCTTTAAGCACAAAACAAAAGGTTTCCCTTGGATTGTGGCTCCGCCCCCTGGACTCGTGCTACTCCACAAGACTTCTTTAAATACCCATAATCCTGCACACCCACGCGTGCATCGGCAAGTACATCAAGTACGGTTTACTGTCGGGCTGCTACGCTGCTCTGTTGGATTGTCTGAGCAGTTTCACAGCTGGAGCGTTTGGTGCTGGGCGACCGAAATTTCACCTGGAAGACGGTCTTTGCTGCCGCACCCTTTTGCCTGGGTCCCTTTAAGCACAAAACAAAAGGTGACTGTGTGCATCCTAAATTGACTGTGTGCTCCTGTGCTGCTCCTTAAGCCCTACCGTTGACCTAGCCCTTCTAAAAGTGCCTTTTTGTTTTTATTGTTTAAGGTTTCCCTTGGATTGTGGCTCCGCCCCCGGAGTCATGTTACTCCAGAAGACTTCTTTAAATATCCATAATCCTGCGCACCCGCACCGGCAAGTACATCAAGTACTGTTTACTGTTCAGGGTGCGCGGCGCGGGTGCAGAGAACGATATTATTAATATTACATGCTGGCGGTGAAAACCTGCGGGGTCCTGTACCTTGTGTGGTTGTAAGCGGTACGTTTTTGCAAGTGCAATTGGTGGCAAACCGCAAACTTCACCCACTTCACCCATTATTGTAGTGTGCATGAGGGACACAGGATTCTCCGTGCCCAAAAAGTTTTACCTGTAAAAAGCCCTGTACGTAAAAAAAAAAAAGACCTGATGGCAACAAAAAATCGGTCGTCTTCCCTTGCCTGCTCTACCCCTAGACGGGGTTTAACCAAGAATGGGACACTGGGGAATGACGATATCTGGCAATTTTGCAATGGGTCCATATCTGCCTTTAGAGCAAAAACAGCTAACCTGGAGGTTGAGCAACCAGAAACTGTGGAGCTTGATAGACACACTGCGTATCCTTGTATAAACAGTAGTCCAGTTCCTGTTGAAGAGGAGAGAATTGATCATCCTAGGGTTTCTGGTGATAAGTCTCTCCCTATTGACCAGTCCATAACAGATACTGCCATCCTGAAATCTTTGCCTACCACTTGTCCGACTTCTAAGTCACCTGAAAGAAATCAACAAGTAAAAACGGACATAGCGATTATTGACCTAGATCCAAACGATTCGGTGTTTTCTAATAGCCTGATGTCAGAAAATCTTTCAAGTTCCCCCGTAATGTTTTCTGACAGTGAACAAAGTTGCAAGGAACCTCTTTCGCGAAATGTGCCCCATTCGCTAATAAATATGCCTCCATCTCCTATTCATGTTTTAATGCTTAACCATAGCACAAACACATCCTTTTCCTGCCATCATGAAAATAATAATATGTTGAACATAACCTTACACTCAATGAATGTAACAATGCATGCCTTATTTAAAATGTTTAAACTATGTGAACGTAAACTAACTGCATTGGATGAAAAATGGGGAAAATAAATACCCCAATGGCTATGTGAAGGAGACGAGGTCATTAACAACAACAGAGCCACAACTAATAAGAGCCAGTCAGGTGTTTCTCTAGCAGCCACCCGAACTGAAACTACTGTGGGGACCTGTCATTTGTGTAATATCTGTAACTCTGAAAAACCATCTGATGTCATTCTAGCCCTATTGCCCTGTTTTCTAGAGATCATTTATGATAGACCTATGGAATCAACAGACACCATAGAAGGGAACCCTGAACTAGTGGGGCAAAACAAAATGAAATCGAGTAACAAAACAGTACAAATGAAACTTCAGGTCGTAGACCTCCCGGGGGCAAAAATCAAGAAGAAATTAAAAGAAACACCAAAAAAGCTCTCCAAAAACCAACTGGCCTTGAAGAGTACCGGTAAGGCATCTGTGAAACATTTTTTAAAAACGATTTCCCTGCCCAAACGAAATAGCTTAATAACTTTGCAAGCAATTAAAGAAAAATATCATCAACTAGCCCAGTCGAAAAGGCTGGACACCCTTCAATTTATCCCAGTTCAAGCAATGGATTATTCCCCATTGGAAGAGCTAATGGAAGTACTGAATGTTGAGAACGCAGAGCAGGGGAATGTGCCTAGCCAAGAGCGACAGAGCCCTCAAGAAGGCCATAGGCCTCCCCTCTCTCGGGAAAAGGAGAAAAATGATGTCCATCTAATGGCCCAAAGAGCCGAAATTAGGAAGGCAGTTGATGCATACCTGTTGGAGACTCCTAATACCACTGTGGTTGCTCCCCATACACTCGATATTGCTGAGAAGGTGGCTGGCACTTTGCAGTTAGATAATTTCATGGCTAACAAAAAAGTGCTGGTTGGGAAATCTGTACCCGAAAGAAGCTGTGAAAGCAGGGGTGTATCGAGCAAATCTGCTTGTGAAGGAGGAAAGCAGTGGTTAGGTCTGCCTCCTGATTCTGTTCAGGAAGCCTTGAAAATTCCAGTCACTAATTGTCTTGGTGACTGTGAAGGGCCGCAGAAGAATATAACAAGCTCCATTATTACATTGATCGAAAATGCTGTTGGTAAGGCGATGGCAAAGAACCTACCATCAAATCAACCAACTTCCAAGACAAGTCTGCCTAATGGGGCTGAATGAATGGCAAGGAATGTTAACAGAAAACTCCCTACGCTTTACTATTTGATACTAGCCTGTAAACCTCCTCCGATCACACAATACGATCTGAATAGGGGAGCCGTGATGGAAATATTCTCTGAAATTCCACAATTAGAGGATATTTGTGTCTTCCGATTTTGCATTGGTTGAGATTGCAATAAAGGGGTCCCTGAATTCGGTAAGGCTTTGGATTAAATCCAGAGTTGTCCAAAACCTAATCTGGCAAAATAAAGAAGATCTTTCCAAATTGGGGTTTGCTCTAATTCTGGAAACAACGGCGAACACCGTATTTCCCGTGAAAGACGGGGGTATAAGATCTGAGGGCCAGCCTCCTGCCCATGTTAATATTGGCACGAAAAGTAACCTAAACAATGCCATGTGTGTATGCTGCAAATGCTGCACGCAGAATTAACAAAGAATAGAGGAGAAAATATCTCTTGTGAGCTGGAACACGCGAAGGTTTAAGCATTTGATTAATAATGATCAAAGTCAGTTGAATAAATGGGACATAGTACTTGTACAGGAGACGTGGCTCTCAGAAACCCCACTTTGGGAAAACCATGAAATCCATATAAATGCTGCAATTAATCCAACTAGTGGACGTCCAAGTTCTGGACTGCTAACAGCAGTAAAAATGGGTAGAGGGTTAACTTCTCAATTCTGGGTGGCCCCGAGTAAATATATGCTTTTGATTAAAGTATTGTTTGAGAAAGATGAAGTGGCGGTCCTAAATATCTACTGGAACCCGATTGCCATGTCTGACAATAAATTCTTCCTTGACCTGAATTCCTTACTGGATTTGATCTCGGTTGACACCAGAGTTAAGGCACTAATTCTAGCAGGTGATCTAAATTTGAGATGCATATAGCACCCTGAAATTATAAATCGGACAAGGTATTGGAGATGGGATTCACTAGTTAAGGCGAGAGGGTTGTTCATGCTTAATGGTGCGCTATCCCCGGACATACCACCAGTTGAGACATGGCACAAGGGCGACAGTAAGTCGATTATCGACTACATATATGTGAGCAGAGAGCTTTGGCCTTTTATGATAAAGTTCTCTGTATTAACAACAAATATAAGCGACCATAACATGTTGAGAACTGAATGGAGGATGAGCGCAGCAGTACCCAACAAAATAGATCTTATGTGAGGTACTAGCGTGGTGAACACGGGGAGGAACCGCCTCTGATGGTCAGAGTTTGAGCTAGTACAACTAGATAGTAAGCTGGGTCATATGTCTAAGTTGCCTGACGCTTGGGCCGGTAAGTCGCAATATGTGTATACCGATGCTATTCAAACTATACAACAACACAGATTTAAAGCAAACCCCAAGCGTGTACATTTACATCGTTTTAACCCAGAAATCAAGGTCTGTAAAGCGCAATTTAGGGCTGATCTCAGACATATAAGAAACAAATCATTCCCTAAACGTCAACAAATAAACATACTTAAAACGCGGTAAAGAAATTGGTTGAAGTCTCATCAAGCTTTTATGTACCAAGAGGACGGTTCTAATATGCTAAAAACACTAGCTAGAAAGAACATCGCGAGAATGTGGGCTATGGTAAACCAGTCTACTTCATCCCCACAGCTAGCCAGGCAATCAACGGCTGCCCTGTTACAACTGTGGGTTGAACACTTTAGCACGCTGTATGCACCTGTAAAGGGAGATATACTAACAGATCATTTGAAGTTACTCCCTACCTTCCACCTGGAATTTGAATGGTCGGAAATTTTAGACCTTATCAGATCTGCAAGCAACTCCAAAGCTAGTGGGCCTGATGGGTTGTCCAATTTCCAGTAAAAGAAATACCTGGTAATTTGGTCTTCGATTCTGTTTAAGATTTTCTCTATGGTGAATTCCACGCAGGCCTTAGACTCAAGCAATCATAGTCCCAGTATATAAAAAGAGAGAGAGTCACCTTCCAGCTATAGACCCATCTCCCTTTTAGACATCCCTGGGAAACTATTTTCCAAAATCATCCTTAAACAGCTACAGGCCTGGGTGAAGACAAAAGGGCTGATTGATCCCTTTCAAGCGGGATTCACGTCCGAGCTAGGTGCTATCCCGAACATTATTTCGATAAACATGATTCAAGCCCAACAAGCAAACCGGAATCAACTGCTATATTTAGGGTTTATAGATTTTCGAGCTGCGTTTGATTCAGTAGATAGAAACTTGTTATACATAAAATTGAAGAAATATGATTGCCCGTGGAGAAAGGCCGCTGGCCAACGATCACGACCCGCACCTGCTGTCCCGGCGAGGGTGCCGGTGAGTCTTGCCGAACCCCACCGCCCTTTGCTGCGGCTCAGTCTCCCCGCCAGAGCTGCAGCGAGTGCGTACTCGCTCCTGGGGACCAGCCCCGGGGGGGGCTATGCTTTGGAGCAGCATGCTATTTTCGGAGGACACACACAGGCCCAAGGTGACTGGCTACTGCGGCCTTTCTGGCATAGCGTGCCAATAGCCCATACTTCATTGGGTTTTGGGCACTCAATCCAAGCCTCTCGTTCAGGAAACCTCGCAATAAGGACGGTGAATGTGACCACGGCGTGCAGCCTGCAGTCGAATGCACGGCGCTCCCGTTAGGCAGGTGCCAGCATTGGAGCAACAGACAAATGCCTGCATGTAGCAGGTTAGAAAGCCCCACAACCCACAGTCATTGCGAAGCAGACACAAGGTGGTAACTAATCTAGTGGACGCCCCAAACATCTGGGTGGATTTCTAAGGCGATTCTCCCCCCTAACAACTGCAGCAGTCGGGGACTGAATAAAAGCCCCCTGGCCCATCAACTATAAAACTGCGCTCTCCCTTGTAAGGGCATACACACAGATTGATAATGGAGTCCCATACTACGTGCACTTGAAGTGAGCTGACAAATGGCAAAGACTAGTATCTACGGACGAAGGATGCAATTTAGTTAGCGCTTCTGGAATCAATCCGAAATCAGCTGATTCCCGGCTCTCATCACACCTAAACCAATATCATTGCGGCAATCTCGAGATGACTCCCTCATCAAGATGTGACCTGGGCAACGGTATTTCCTCTCCAGTATATATCTGGAATACGCAAGCTCGAAAAGGTCGTCTACACCACCCCCGAATCTGAAGGGGCATCTAACACTAGGAGGGTGAAAGGCCAGGACCTCAGAACTGCGCAACTATAGAGACCACTCCTCAGGACGACCGGATTCCCCCCCTCAAATGAACAGGCCCTGTGTGGACACAATATACTACAATGGCCAGCACCCCCTAAAGATCTAACGAGGAACGCTAAATTGTCAAGGGCAGCGCCTGCTGTTTCATTGCCGCGATTGTAAAATCTACCCAGAGGGTTGTGCCCCCTTACTCCTCCGGTCCACTTGCTATTATTTGATACCAGTGAACACCTACTGCCCAGCCACACGGGCCTGTTTCTAAGACTCTGCACCCTTCTGAGGGTCGGACCCTGTTGCACGGGGTGTGTGCCCTCCTCAAATGTCACATGTCCTGACCAACTGGAATTCCCATCTTGGTGATACTTTTTGCATAGACTGTCGTACTCTGCAACCCACCTATAACCAATAAAGACACCTTGGGAAAGAACAAGAAAGCTACACGAGAAACTGAACTCCCTCTCACATATGGTACCATTGTAAGGGGTGGCCCACTCTGCACACTTGGACCCCTGACCACGATTGAGAAGATTGGGCCCTCACTCCTGGGGCGTGTGCCCTCTTCTTCTCCCACAGAGGTTAAGGGATCATCTGGGCCACACAGGACCTCTACGCATCATCTGGTACACCTCCCACTGAAACGTTGAATGTCAGAACTACATGGGCATTAGGGCAAAACACGCACCATACAGATTCTCCCCTCATCGCACTGGCACTTCCCCTACGACGATTCCAACCATGGCGACATCAGGAACGGAAGCAGCAGCAACCAAAGCTGACGTGGCGGATCTGATGAACGAAATGAAGAGCATGAGAGCTGACATAGGCAGGAAAGTCGATAAAATAACACAGGAAATCGCCAAGATGGGGGAAAGACTAGAAGAAGTTGAAAACAATCAGACCTCCCTGTGCACATTGGGAGCGCAAATGGACCAGAGGATCGCAGAAATTGAGGCCAGGGAGGAAGAACTCCGCCTGAAAGTTGATGACTTGGAAAACCATGAAAGACGCAACAACATATGCATCTTCGGCGTTCCTGAAGTGAATGGGGAGACTGAACTAGACCTGAAAAGGAAGCTACAGACACTCATGAAACTATTTGAGGATGAGTCTGTAGATGAGCCAAAATAATCGACCGCATCCATAGGGCGGGGGGAGCTGCTGGAGGCACAAAGATGGTTTTATCACGCTTCCACAATTATGCTGACAAAGCTAGAGTCCTGGAGAACACCAGACACCAGACACAGCCCTCAGATCTCCTTGGATTCAGGCAATATTTCAATTTACCAAGATCTGTCCTCTCTTACGTTGGCCATGAGGAGGAAATGGCTCCCACTCACCAGATGGTTGAAAGAGAAAGGTATACGGTATCACTCGAGTGGGAGGGGAGTACGATCAGGCTGAAATCAGAGAAGGATATCTGCACGTGAACGGCCAACCAGGAGGAGAGAGGGGGACAGGGAATGGAAAATTAAAGGACCAAGACGGCAGAAGATACTTGGATCCAGAAAGTTCAGGAGGATGAATGCATCCCCAGATACGGAACACTAAATCCGCTACTCGTATGGGACTGCTATGTTGAACACCAGTAATCTTTTGTATCCCTTGCCATGGCACTTTTTAACAGGTTGTCAATCAGTAAGCACTGACCTGAAAATGCTGCTGAAGTACGTGCAAAACCACTCAGAAGACTTTTGTGACTCCGTTGGGAAGGAAATCAGGAGAATCCCCCGGGAGGTCCGCTACGAGAAAAACCCTCTGTTGAGCCGATGTCAGCTATTCGCTAAGAAGAATGAGAGGTGGATTTGGTGATCAGTCGTAGACTGAAATCCCTTGAAGAGACAGCAACTTCGTAATGGACACAGCAGCAGGTAGCGGATGCACGGAGAGAAGAGGGAGAAGGCAGAAGGGGGAGAAAACTGGGGAGCTCCGAGAACAGGTAAGAAAGGGAAGGAACAAGAGGGAAATCAACAGAGCAGCCATTAAAATCCATGGCGCTAACCTGCCATGATGCTAATTACGCCACCGTAATTTACGGTGGCGTAATTAGCGCCAGATGGGTGATCATCTGCCCCCAGGGAAGGGGGGCTAACAAAATAAAAAGATTATTTTTTTTAAACGTAGTTTTGGGTGGGATGGGTGCGGGTGGGGCCACTAGCCACCAGGGATTTTGCAAGGGGGGTGGCCCTCTCCCCCACCCTAAGTGGATGGTGGGGCACCTTATGTAGCCCCCCCGGGGGCAGATTTCAGCCCCTAGGAAGGGGTACATGAGATGCCCTCCATCCATTTGGGGTTGGGGGGAGAGGCCACAGCAAATATTTGCAGAGCCACCCCTCCCAAGCCTGGGGCGGTATGTTTTGACCCCCCCCCCCCAGGGGCAGATGGCCACACACATGTGCCCATCTGCCCCTAGGAAAGGGACAAAACAAAAATAAAAAACTATAACTTGTTTTGGGTGGGTGTGTTGTTCCACTGAACCACCATGGATGTTTTTAGTGGAAAGGGCTAGCACAATCTGCCCCTAGGAAAGAGGCAAAACAAAAACAAAAATAAAAAAAATGATAACTTGTTTTGGGTGGGTTTGGGGGTCACTAAACCCCCATGGATGTTTTTAGTCGAAAGGGGGGTGCCCACGGGGGGTGCCCACGGGTGTCTTCTTTTCAGAAATGCATGGGGTTCTCTGTTTTCCTTGGTGGCTTCGACACTCTAGGCCCAAATCTGTAGATTGTCCAGATGAGCAAAATCTGCTTTTGCCGAAAGGCTTGGGGTTATCAGTGTTTTAGGCCTTTCCCTTTGCACCCAGGTAGGTGCACCCACACATGTGAGGTATCGTTTTCGTCGGGAAACCTTTGGGAACGCTGGAAGGTAGGCCATGTGTTGTTGGCCGTGTGTTTCGGTGGGTGACCAGAGTGAAATGTGCGGAAATTGTGTTTTTTTTCTGTCATTTTCCTGATTTCCCCCCAAACTATGGAATCTTTCCCTACATAGTTGTTGCCTGACCTTCGCAAATCACCCCTTCTTAAACTTGGAATATTGTCTACTTTTCAGAAATGTATGTATCAAAATATGTTATTTTGGTTTCCACTCAATCTGTTCTTGAAAGCCTGGAAAATGGCGAATCCAGCACAGCAAACCATTTGTTCCTAGCTCTTACAAGGAAAACACCACAGGCTTCTTTGTACATCATTTTATTGTCATTTTCTGAGAAAAAAAAACAAATGTTCTCCTTTTTGGTTATTTTCTCTCACCCCCCCTGCAGCAAACTAGGATTCCTGGGTGCCGTTACGGCCGCTTATATGTGGGGAAAAAAGGGGCCAACTTTGGCCGAGATATCTCTTGTAACAAAGAAGTTACATGGGATTGAATGGCAACATACCGAAATCACCAAAAAAGGCCTTGGCACTGGGGGGGAAATACCCATGGCAGTTAAGGGGTAAGACGGTAAAGCCCCAGAGGAGATATCATTTGTAAGGTAGCTCAGTTAGTTAATGCTCCAAATGCAGATTGTGCAAAGGAATATTTAACACCTGTGTTCAGCACCTGGCTTAATCTTCCGGTGGGATAATAGGCAGAGTCAATGCATTCAGCTTCGGATGCAACACAGCATTTTCCAGGTCAATTGGTTCAGAAAAAGTGGTGAAAAACACTATTACTGTTGCTTTTTCTAATTGGCCAGATTTTTGTGCATTTTCTGGGTGGAGTTCGGGAGCCGAGTGGACACTCCAGGACCCCCTGTATTTCCCGCTCCACCAGACAAATGTGGCTTTACTGCCAGCATGGATTCTCATGCTGGAAATAAGGAAAGCGATTCCTCTGGGAACTGCTTGGAAATTAAACCTGGTAAAAGCGGGCGAAGCCAGAGGAAGCCATAGTCAACTCCGCCAGCAATCGCAAATTGCGCAAGGTATTTACACTCTCCCAAAGTGGAAGAGCAATGTGATTTCACCTGCCTTTTACGCTAAAATCTTCCATTTTGTGGCGGAAAAGTAAAAACGTGCCACAATGGAAGTGGTCCACTCCATGCAGTTTACTTTGCGCCTTGATGCTTGGCGGTTTTGCGTGATGCTACACATGTAATAAATAAATACATTTAACATGACCCCAGATAAATGGCAATTCGTGATCAGAATGAGTGAGCATGGCATGTCGCTGGTAAGAGGGTTTCCTGTGCTTCTTGAGTGTGTTGGGAAATGCCCTTAATTGCCATCTCGCGTTAAGCGGTCGACAGAGGTATTTCAAGTGGCCAATTTCGCTCTTTGGGTGACATTGTCAAAGTGGGAGAATGTTGCCCAGCATGTGCCACTTTCTCTGTGGAGTGAATTGTGCCCACCCCAAGGAAGAAGCGTGAAAAACCCACAAGGGCACTTTGCTCTGCTCTTTCTGTGTGTGTCTTCCCCACAGGGCGACAGATGCGGACTCAGACATGGAAAAGTCTCAGGGTGCAAACCTGTACCCTAGTTGATGTGGCAAAGGATTACAGACTTCTGATGCTGATAACATTAGTAGCATTGAGTTACATGCCACCTGACAGGTATGTGTGATAAAGTTGCAAAGCAGAGCTGTCAGTAGGTTAAAGCAAGAGGCAATGTCTGCCCACCCTCTAATGGTACGTACAACCAAAAGTAATAGGCCCCTCCCCCATCATGGCTGTAGAGGTCAGGCTCCAAACCAGGGCAAGGATGCCCTCCAATCATCCATGCCCACGAGTAGAGTACCCCTCGTGCTCCAGGAACCCTGTTGAGCAACCTCTGTGCTTTCCAGGTGATCCTAACGTTGTTTAAAGCCAGAAGTCTAAAAGGTAATCACTTAATTGCAGCTGGAAATTAGCTCCTGGCGTGATCAAAATGTCTTAATCAAGTGTGACATCATCCCCTTCATTTCTAAGCAATATGTGTGTTCTCACGTTTCTTGATCCACTGAATTACTGTTAGAAACAAAGGCAAGAGTTGTGTCTCTTGTGTAGGCGTTAGGAAGGCAGTTGCCAGCCTCTGGCATAATATGCCCATGTTCTTCTAATATTGGCTAGCTGTTGCCCTCTTATGGCCAGGTAGAACCATCATTGTAGTGACTGGCAAATGCCTTTCCCCAGCCAACAGAAAAGTGGAAATAAGAGGCCAATTCAAGACACAGAACCAATAGAAGTTAAGACAGACTGCAGCTGCCATTGCTGTGTTAGGGAGAATATGTGGAGTGTTCAAGCAAGGAGGTATGTATTAAGCAAGCAAGCAGTGAGACAAGGGAGAGAAAAAGAAAGGCCAGAGGGGCTCTTTGAATAATGTAACAGGGCAGAGGACCCATGCTCTACCGTCCTAGTCCAGTTCTGCATTCAGAATAACAAAGGCAAAGAATGGCTAGGCTCTGAAGCCAGCATGAGATGGAGTAAGAGGGACCAGACTCATTGTGAGAGGCTGGCCCGGCTCTCGCAGGGGCGCTAGAGGGGCATCCCACATAGCGTACTGCCCCTCTGGCCACTCCACTGAATCCACATACACCCCACCTACTAGGCATCCCCCAGGTCCGACACATCCGGCCACGGACCTGGGGAGTGCTTATTAGGGGGTGGGCTTGCGATTGCTCATCCTCCTTGTTTGCTGTACCCCCAGACCTCCCCGAGGACAGTCAAAGCAGCAACATCACACACCTGGTCCCTCTACTCCCATTACAGGGCTTACTCAGAGGTACAAATAAGATTTCCTCTGTCTTTGAAACCCCCATCCTTCCATTCCAAGAGACACACACGTCCCCTTGCCCCACACAAAAATGTAGAAACTTGCAGTTGGTATAAAAGGCTTCAACTCCTTTAATTGGCATGAATCCACTTACAGGTGATCTGCCTCTTAACAAGCTGGCATCCTAGCTCTTACCATGAGAGCATAGTCAGATGAAAAATCCAGAAATGCAACATACAAAGACACGTTCTTTGCTGCTGCATCCTTTCATTTTCTTGTTTTCTTTTCTTCTTTTCTCTTGTTTTATACAGTGATATTTGTAATTTAATACGTACTGCTATTTTAATTCTAATTTTGTGAAAAATCGAGTTCTTTGACTAAAACACAATAAATAAATAAAGCAAAGTCCCCAAGATGTCCCCTGTCCCCCCCAGATTTTATGTGTCTCCTACGTCCCTGGCCACACCTCTTCCAGCCCTCTTCCTGCGTCGCTTGTCTCTAGAGGGACAGTCCGAGAGACTGGTGCTCGAGCCGTTGCCAACACATAAGCCCAGATCCTCGTCTTCTTGTTAATATTTAACTGGAGCATTTCCGTCAATATTTAATGTTGTGCGCCCCCGCGTGTCCAAGACTTATGCATTTTCCCACTTGCCCTTGGTAGAAATATACTTAATTAGCAGCTGGCAAAAGCCCTACAGCCAATCAGAACGCTTGGAATGTGATGTATCTGCTGATACAAGCTTATCTTCCAAGCTGACCGCTACTCCCGCCTGCTCCTCCAGGTCTCTTTTTTTTTATTAAAAGAAACTGCTGCCAGTTTCCTTGTGGTTGCTCCTGTGTCACCCTCTTGCGCCACACCTGAGGCATAAAACACATAGAAAACGGGCTTTTTTCACTTTTGAACTCTTCACGCTGCATGGGTGATTTCAGAGTAAACACACTTACAAAATAAGGCTCCTGTTGACATCAGCAACAATGCTTTTGAGAGGCCCGCTAATGGGGACAATCTCCAGGCAAGCAGACTGTTCCGGCTTGTAAGGGCACCACGACCCTTGTTAGAAACCTTTGCATCTCTCGGGGCCTGTAAACTCTGGCTGATAGGTTTACTGGCAGTTCCCAATGATATCAACAGGTGCAAACACTAAAGAAGGGCCATGCATTTAGGGGCTAGACCTACAGCCCTTTGGGGCCGAGGAGGGGGTATAAAGTGTGGCACACATCTGATGAGTGCTTGCAAGTGTTAATGCTTAGGTGGTAAGAAGTGAAGCGTCCATTTGCTTCTGAGTGCTCACTCTTTTAGGCTTTATTCCTTTTATATTCAAGATAGTGGAAATAAAGCTACAATAATAACCTTTTTGCTTGACATATTTTTATAAAGATGTATATATTTGTTAGGTACATTTTATTATGATTTGCCCTCTTCAATGCATATTCATGAAAGGGTATCCTTTAAAGCCAAACGGTGACATATTCTTTTACCAACTAAACTTAAGACGATATTTCGTCAGTCGCAAGACTGGTCTCAAATGCCAGCTTCACCACCGCTTGTGATCCTGTGCAAATCATTTGATCTCACTGTGCATTATATGAGGGTGTTCGAATGCAAATGCCCCATTTAAGAGGATGATGTAACAGTTAACCTGAACGAATGTGTGGAGTTAACAAAACAGTAATATTTGTTCACCCAGATGCAAATAAATATAAGATGCAAATACTAAGTTGCAATTGATGCATGTATTTATTCAGATTCGTTCATATTTAAAAATGTTCATTAGGCAAAAGAGTGTGGGCCTCATTACGAGTGTGCCGGTCCAGTACCAGACCGGCACACTCCGAGTTTTGCGGGCAGGGGGCCGTCCTGCCCGCCAGGTCAGACCTTGCGGTGGGACGGCACCCGCCCGCACACTTTGACGCATTGAGTCCTTTCTGACTCAGATGGAAATGGGGGTTTCCGAATGCCGCTGCCTGATTTACCAGACCGCCGGGGCTGTAATGATTGTTGTTTTTTCGATGGAGTCATCGAAAGGGATTTAATAGGGGGGCCTACCCACCACTAGTTCCGCTTTACGCTTTTTTAGAGTCTTACCAGTCATAGACTGACAGGATTCACAGTCCACCATCCTATGCTCAGCACCAATGCTCCAAACACACAAGATGGGGGTCCGGGAGGGACATCTTGCCGCCGCAGTTGTAGCACTTTTTGAAACCGGTCTTCGGGGTTGAATGTGCTGAAGACAAGGCCATTGTACTCGAAGAAAGGTTTACACAAAAAAACAGAAGCACGCCGTAATTCTTCGAAGCATAGCTATAGCGAAAAACAGAACTGACGCCAACAGGCGCTGCGCGTTCTATATATACTGATGATTACACCAACCCGAGATGAGAGCCCTGGAGGGACATTGAGTGGACCACATGACACTCGGCTCATAACAATAATATCTGCAGCTGATGTCAGAAGAGCAGATTATTAGATTGGTCAAAGAATCCGTTGCAGAAGGCAAGATCAGATATCCCCTTCACAGCTTCCTAAGATGATAGTACAGAAGGACCAGGCTCCGGGAATAGTGGATCCTCTATTTATTTATGTTTGTTTCTTCCTGTACAAGTTGTAAGACGGGAGGGAGGTTGTTGCAGAGGGTGCCAGCGTGGAACGGGAAGCTGGAGCCACCCAGTGTTTTATGGTTGAATCTGGGTGTAAGCAAAAGCATGAGCACTGAGTAGATCATGAGAAGGGGGATATCTCTTTGTTGTGAGGGAAATACATGAAATGAGAATATTTAAAATGGATGTTAGAACATATGAGATGGAATTTAGAACTTCCATCTCCAGTACCTCGGTCTGAGAAGACATTATTTATGCAGCTCAAAGAGCGCCCTATTGCTGCCTGCCCTTTTCACATGAATATGGTAATTATACTATTAGTGGAATGGAGGAGTACAGAGGTGGCGAATTTCATAAGAACGATTTAAACTGTACACTCTGGATGGGCTTCAATACTAAGTATATGGCTAGTATTAAAGTTCACCCTCAACATCATGACCTTGGTCAGAGCAACTTTTCTAGGCAGGTGGCCACTCCGACACGTCATGTTGACAAAGAAGTGGCAAATGTGCTTAAAAACCATGTTCACTGAATAATTAATTATGTGGACTGGCGTCTCCTCTGTGTATGCATCTCAATCATTGCTGTTCGATTTCCAAGCCCTGCATGCAGTAGATCAGGCAGGAATACATATTGTTTACATGTTATAGATCATGAAACATCAAGTTCACATTCTGTCGGATAGGAACTCTGATATTACGAGAGGAGCTGCAGCTGTGGGTACTGGGTAGTCATAATCAGATGTCAACTGTGGCTGTGAAGTTGGAATTCTAATGGAATTCTGTCCTGTGGTGGTGAAGGTAGACCTGCAGCTTTACTTGCTGGACCCTTGAAGCTCTTCTCTTCCATTTTATCAAGAGGTTCCTTTCGGTGACATTCTTCCCCCTTCATTCCCCCTCCACCTTCTACCCTTCCTCCCAAGGCAAAACAATCATCGGGACCAGGGCGTAATACGGGGCTGAATAAAAGGAAGAATTTCGGGAAGTCTGACTCTCATGGGTGTAGGAAATCATCTGTGATGTTCCTTCTGATTCCAAGATTTTATGTATGTGTCTGACCAAGCCCACAGAAAAGATCTGGGCATTGTCTTAGGGTATTGCCAACGTTTTCTAAAGATGGTCTGCTGTGCTCCAACTCTCTTTTATATTGCGGTCCTAAGCATGATTCGGCCAATGAAGGTGTGAGTGGGAACACTTGCAAGAGCAGATTTACCTTGTTCCTAGATTGGGTGTTTGTTCGAATTCATGGCACTAACCCATGTGTGTATATGCAAACAATAGGTGTGCCCCAGTGTGCACGCGTGGGCAGAGGCAGTATACACATTCAAAACAAAGAACCAAAAGAGGTACCCACGCCTCTGACAGTCCTTAATTCTGTCAATTATTTAGGTTAAATCTCCATATTAATATAGGATGTGTGCTTTCAAGGAAGTCACAGGAACAACAAAACCAAAGAAAAAGTCCTAGGAGTACATAAAATAAATTTATTATACAAAACACATTTTTTTAGAATTTCAGAATGCTTTTTACACAGATTTAAAAGACATGACAAAGGATGAAACAAGAACATGAAACATAACATTCATCATGTGTACATCGGTTCGCCAAAGGCGGTAATTTCATCAGAAAAATGAAATAGGATATTTTGCAGAGAACCAAATTAATGAAAAAACAGGGGCCGACAGGAAGACTGTTGTACCTGTGGACTAGATGTAACCAGGGTGCATAAAAAATTACCCTGGTTTAGACAGAGCGAAATTATTCAATCAACTTAAGTCATATGGTTGTCTTGCCATATAATTAACTGCCAACGTGTATGAAAGATCGAAGAATTGTTCCCAAAGTACTTCCAGAAGGGAGGGGAACAAAGCGCATGGAAAACACGTTTCGGCGAGCCTAAACAGGCTTTTGAAGTTGGAGCCTTCCTCAGGGCAGAATTAATGTGATATGAAAATGTATCCCTAAAGGGGGCAGAGAAAAATAGAACATGATACAACTAGTACTCTATAGATTATGTTCAAATGGAGGTCAAGGTTTGTAATACTGTTAATAAGCAGACACGGATGACTCACCCTTTATATGTATAGAGGGCAGGGGAATTCCGCGGGGCTGTTATCCCGGTGTATCAAGACTCTTATACTGCTTGTGAAAACAGCCGAGGGGACTGAGCCATGGCCGGTACGTCTGCTTGCTGTGCTGGGAGTCCAGCAACTATAAAGATAAGCACAAGAGAGAACAGATCTCAAAATAAAAGGAAAAAAGTCATGGGGTTGGTAACCCATGTGTGTTCACTAACCTGGCAATGAATGGTGAGTGGTCAGCAGCTCAGCCGGCTGAGGCTAGAAAGAGTGTGGCCGCCATCTTCAAATCATGTGGCCCTGTCATGGCGGCCTCCTGCTTCATCCATAGTCCCCTCCAGTCACTTTATGTTTGTTCTGCTGGCAACTTGCTACTACTCGGGTGTGTTTGCCACTCCTCCACTCATGAGTATCTAGTATGTGCCCGATCACGTTGATGATCACAATCCTTTCCGCAGTCTGGGCACTACCACATAATCTTTCCTCCTGAAGTCCCTCTATGGTTGAGAGCGGAAATTGTGAACCATTCGGAGGCATGAATTCCACCCTGGCTTTAGCATCTTTCAAACTGTATTTAGTGGCATGTGTGTGTCAAAAATTCAGGGGCTTGGAACGAGAGATAGATTCTAGGGCATACTCTCTGGTCACCCCTTGATGGAGTCTGGGGGAGCCACCAATTTTGTGAGGCAACGCCCGCTGTTTGTGAATGAGTTTTTCTCCGGCGAGAAGCCAGAATACCCTCCTTGTGTAATGTTTAGACATTTGCATACTTTTTTCATTATACACACAGGCCTGGGGCAGTGGCGCAACACAAAATGTGTTTTCCCTTGCCCCCAACTAGCCAACAAATCATGGGTCGTGCCAAACTCTGGGCTGGTCTAGATTATCACGCTTGCACAATACGCATGAACGTGTTACTAAAGGGGTACGCCGCACACTGTACTAGGAGAAAGATATAAATATGTGTTTTAATGCAATATACAGCACACTTTCTGAGAGAAATTGGCTAAAAAGCCAGAGTGTTTGCAATTGCTTTGTATGTAACACCAATCCAATACATGCAAGTCACCAACAGTGCACAGGAACATTAATGCTTTGCTATAAATAATGCCATGACACATTGAAAACTGTGCCACTGGCTGCAGAATGTAGACCAGTGTAGACAGGTAATAACATTACAGCAAACCATGCCAGGCCACATTTAGACATACCTAGGCTGGTTGCACCAAAATGCCAGTCGAAGCAATTACACTCATCAAGAAGAGAGCACCCACTCAAGCCCGGGTCTCTGTGGCCTCTAACAACACGGCCAAACTGCAAGGAACTGGTCAATCCTGTTGCAGTCTCTACCTCTCCTGTTCCCTCCCAGACCCTCTGTATGGCTCTGACCTCTCACTACTCCGCTAAAACTCAGGACATCCTGTCCTCTATCTCCTCTTCCACTCCCTCTTTCTCTCTCACCCCCCCCTTTGGCCACATCTACCTCTCTTCCTCCTTTCTCCCTGACAACACCTGACAAGGTTTCTAGACAAGTCTGATCTATAAAAGTGTCGTCCAAACAGGTGCTCCCTTGCTCCTCCAAAACCATCAAGGACTATATTGACACCGTCGCTCCAGCCTTGGCTGATTTCGGTAATCACTCTTTCACCACTGAAACGTTCTCCTCTCCCATTAAGCACTCCCTTGTGCACCGACTCCTCAAGAGGCCATCAGTCGATACTACTGCCTGGCAAACTATCGCCCAATCTCCATCACCCCTTTCCTGGGCAAACTCTTGGAAAAGTTGGCCATCTCCCAGCTTACTCTCCACACTGAATCTGTTGTCTCCATGACCATCAGTCTGGCTTCAGAGCTGCCATAGGCACATAAACTGCTCTCCTGAACACCCATGAAGATCTGCTCTCTAACCTTGATTCCAGCATTGTTTCCTTGATTTTTCCCATACTTTCGACACAGTCAAATATACTTTCGACACAGTCAACCACGCCACCCTGATCAATTGACTACGTGAGAACCTGGGCATCACGGATCAGGCCCTGGAGTGGCTGACCTCCTTCCTCTTGGACTGCCCCTCCCAGGTCCAACTTAGTCCCTTTCTCTCTGCCACCTCTCTCTCTACCTGTGGCGTTCCCCAGGGCTCTATCCTCTCACCCTGGTTTTTCAACCTCTACTTGGCCCACCTGATCTCTACCATCTCCTCAAACTTTCAGTGTTATGCGGATAACACTTAGCTTTCCTTCAGGCTCCTCTCCTCTCATTCCTGGCTGTCTATCCGTGATTCAGGATTGCTGCACCTCCAACAATCTCTGGCTTAATGCCAGTAAAACGGAGATCCATCTCATTTGGACCCCTCTCCCTGCTTTCCCTCTTTCACTGTGGCTGCCCACCTTGGGCCCTCTTCCTTCGCCTTCCTGCGAGGCAAAAAACTTGGTGTCCACTCTCTCTTTCTCTCCTCGCATCTCGAACATCGCCAGCAAGTCCCACTACCAGCTGTTCCTCTTCAAAAGGACTCTTCCCTTTCTCACTTTTCCCCAGAAGCTCACTGTCTCTAGAGCCCTGTTTCTCTCTAGGCTGGGCTACTACAACAGTCTCTTTCTCGTTCTGCCTTCCTCTACTCTCTGCCCTCTGCAACTAATCCAGTACAGGACTGCAAGACTTATGCTTGGCCTCAAGCCCAGGGATCGTATCCCTCCAGCCCTGAAATCTCTCCACTGGCTCACGGTGGCTGCAAGGATCAAGTTCAAGAACTTTTGCATTGTCCACAAGGCTTTCGGGGGTCGGGGCCCACACTACATCCAACGCTCTCTTCCAAAATACCTTTCTTTTCGAGCCCTTGCCCCAGCTACCTCCAACCCTCTAAGGGTTAGACATTTCTCCAGGCAGGGAATGGGGGTAGATTTCTCTCCTCTGCAGGTGCCTTCCTCTGGAATGGCTCCCTGCCCCTCTCAAACTAGAGCGGACCACCTAAAGTTCCGCAAGCAGCTCAAAACCTTCCTCTTCTCATCTGCTTTCTCTCTCTCCCTCCCCTGCTGACCTACCTGACCTACCTGTCTGCTGTACCGACTGGTTGCTTGGCTACCCCTCAGAGTCTCACTGAGTCCAGGCTCTTTCATGATCAGTCACCCTTGCACTGCCTCCTGGCCTACCACACACTGAGGGGCTGTGACTGTAACCCTACAGTCCCGTGTTCTCCGTGCACTACCCAGAGTCGCACTGCCCTGGCTACCCTTAGAGCATTACTACCCTGTTTTTCCCTCCCCTTTTCCTTGCATTCCCCCCTCCCATTCCACTTGCATTTCTCGTTCTCGCACTTGCACGATTTGAATGACACAAGGCATAGTAAGAGTGTTTGTCTTGTCCTATATACAATGCCGCAGTAAGAAACGGCTAGACTGGCAGCACCCAAATGCCAGTTTAACCAGGTAACACTTAGCAGGACTGCTTTATCAGAAATGCGCAGTTAAAAAAGGTCATACCAAAGTGAGGAATGACTAGACTGGCTGCACCAAAATGCCTCTCTAGCCACTAATACCACATATCATGCATGCTTAGCCTGGACATGGACAACATTATCATTTATCGCCCCCACTGGCTCTTGGACTGTGTTGGGAACAGATTGGGAGAAGCCCAGGGACTGTGGTGGGAGCAGGATAGCGGGAGCCATTGGATAGTGGCGGGAGCAGGGTGGGGAGAGCCCAGGGTCTGGGATGGGATGGGGTGGGAGATCCCAGGGACTAGGTAGGAGTGGGATGAGGGAGACCAGCAACTGTGATGGGAGTAGGTGGGGGAGCCGGGTGCCGTGACAGCGTGCACTAGTTCATAGCCATTTGTACATACTGTCCATTTAGCATTTTTGGGGGGGCTCGGCTGCCCAGAATTTGCTCAGGGGGGCCCAGGCCAAAAAAGGTTAAATACCACTGCCATAGAGGCACACGCACCCAGGCACTCACCCATTTGTGTAAGTGTGCATCATACAGGCAGCCACCTATACATTTAAGTGTGCACCCTTTCACCGGGCAGGCACACCCAGGCAGCCACCCATACATTTAAGTGTGCACCCCTTCACCGTACACACACACCCAGCCACCCATACATTTAAGTGTGCACCCTTTCACCATGCACTCACACAGACAGCCACCTACACATTTAAGTGTACACCCTTTCAAAATACACTCACTCATGCACACGTCATGGGGTTGAGGGGAGCCCTATTATTTCAAAAAGAAATTGTTTCTTTTTGAATTCACTCTGACTTCATAAAGAAATTATTGCTGTTAAGGACCGAACCATAACGGAAATAATTTCTTTATGATGGCAGAGTGACTTCAAAATTAAACTATTTCTTTTTGAAGTCACAAGGCTCCCCCACCCCATGACATGGAGGCCTCCAGCTTGGGGTCTTCCATGTCATGGGTTGCGAGGAATCCTTGGACTTCAAAAAGAAAGTTTATTTTTGTACTCACTCAGCCTTTATAAGGACATTATTTCAGTTACAGAAATAATTTCTTTATGAATGCAGAGTGAATTCAAAAAGAAACATTTAAAAAAAAAAATAGAAAAAATATTTGTGGGGCGCCCTCCCAGGTCATGTGCTAGGGAAGCCCTGCGCACCGTGGGGAGTACGGGGGCCCCTGATACGCCAGTGGCCTGGGGTTCCTGCATGACATGGGTGGGGACTCTCCATTAGAGTCAGAGACTGAGTGATTGCATCACAGTGTGGGTGGCTCCCCTTGATCCCCAGAGGTCCACAGTCTCCGTCAAGGGGTGCCAAACGAGTGACCTTGTCACATACTCCGAATATACAATGACCTCATTTCTGAGTGAGGACTTCAGTACTAGACTCCAAGGTACGTGTTTTTACAAAAACTATGTGAACCGTTGCTGTGTTTTGCCAGGGCAATGGGCCAATCTATTGCTTGTCGGTACAGTCTGTCTGCATGACACATGTTCCATTCAGGACATTACTCATCTAATGTTCTGCTGCCCATTTTGAACAAAAATGAGCAATATTTGGCTCCATCCACTCTCTTTCATGAGATCCAGCTCAGCGAAGGCGTTTTGCATATTTATTGTACCAGCGAAGCCTCCATATGACGTCCAGGCTAAATCATTCTTTTTCTCAGTCCAATAAAGGTCTGCATTCATGATACATGCGTTATGCTCCACAAATGTTACATGGAAGGTAATGGCCAGTAGAAATATTAAACATGTTGTGACCCCTCCCGTCTGCGCAGTAGTAGAAGCGTACCAAACAAAGTAGTGGTACTGTGACTCCATCGGTGGGCAGAGTAGGCACGAAGGGAGCAACGTGCAGCACATTTTTCAAGTCTGGCAGCAAAGCCCTGTTGACAACCAATTGAGTTGAAACCGATTTCAGTTCAGCTGTAACTGCTATCAGGTGGTCAAGTAGAGAAGAGTGCTTTAACTTCATAAATAAAACAGTTCCGGAATGGTGAAAATGGTTGCAAAAAGTAGTGGAACTATTAACAGTAAAACAAAATAAAAAGTAGTGGAAGACCGCTCCTAACCGTTCCCGCTCACTTCGACTACTTAATCTGCAGTAGAATGCCAAACACAAATTTTAAACAACATAAGCTTTAAACAGTAACAGGCTCGAGCCATCAGCTTCAGTGGCGTATCCAGGATTTAAAAAAATTTCAAGACAGGAGATGGGGGACGAGAGCACAAGTTGATGAGGAGAGAGAGAGCAGTTTTTTTTTGTTTTTTTTTTAAACAAATGCTGCATTTTGCAATGGTTTTGTTGAGCGATAGAGTAATACCTCATCCAGAGCTACTGACCCTATTTCGCACAGGTGACAAACATTGCCCACTAAGACAGCCCACATCCGAGACAGGTGCAGCAGAATAAAAACATGGTGATATGAACTTAAGATGTCAGGAATAAGCAATCTTACAGTGAAACCACACATGTGCATGCATTAAGCACAAAGCAAATGTGCACTCACCATGAATAACAAACACTAGGTTAAATATGCACTTATACAAAAAAGAATATTGATTGCATCCATTTAGACATGAAGAATACTAACAGAAACAATATATAAGCTGAATGCAATGCAAATGATATGCCTGTTTAGTCTACTAACATAGAAATGTGACAGTACTGAGCAGCCATCTTTTCCAAAATGGAAGCTGCTATTACGCTCACCTGGTATCCACGGGGGTGCCACATGATACTGGATGGAAGTCTAAGCGCTATCCCAGACCCCTCTCTGCTTGGTTATGTGCCAGATGTTGGGTAGCGCCTATAACAGGAGAATGGAGGGTTAAGATACTGGTTCTGTGATGGGTGAACTCCCACCTCCCTCTGGTCCAAATCCCAATTGCTCACCTTAGTTTTTTGTGTGTTGAATTCTCCGTCCTGCGTCTCTGTGCAGGGGCGCGTGGTTGGTGTGGGCTTTCTGTGGACCTAGTTGCTTCACTGGTCCGTGTGCCCTTAAGTCAGGTCCAGAATGGCTGTGACTCCGACTCTGCTTGCTGTCTTCCAGGTGAGTTATAATGTCTTTTCCGTCTTTATTCTGTCTTTGTTTCCCTCCGTTTTCTCCGTCTTCTCGGCGTCTTGCTCCACTACGCTGTTCCCTAACAATGTCTCTTTTTGTTTCATAGGGATGGTTGCGATCTCGGAGTTGCCGCGCCGATGGCGAAGACCACAGTGAGTTTCTGATGCGCGGAGCGCTGCACTGTTTATTGGTGTTAATTGCTAACCTGTGTTCTCTTCTCTTCTTTGTATAGGTTGCAATGATGTTCCGGAGTGATGAGCGATCGAAGCGCTGCTTGCCCAGATAAGTGCTTTGTTAATGCTGACCTTGTTCCTTCTCCCTTGGAGGTTGTGGTGAAACCCGGAGATGGGCGAGGTAAGAGAAGCACAGGGTGCTGCCAGGACTCGCTGCTTGCCCAAGTAAGAATTGTTATTAATGCGGTCCTTGTTTCTTTACCTTTGCAGGTTGTGGCGAACTCCGGAGATGGGCGAGGTAAGCAAAGCGCAGGATGGATTCAAGACCGGTTACTTCACAGGTAAGTGTTCTTGCTTGCTAATGCTGTTCTTGTTCTTCCAGGTTATTAATGGAATCCGGATCTAGGGATCGGGCCGCCAGAGAAGCAGATGAGCAGGAGCTGGACACAGTGAGCGTTACGCTGCAGGAGTGTAGAATAACGTGAAGCGTGTTCTGCTGTTTGGGTGTGTTTTAAATAGACCAGGTAAAGTAGTTCCAGGCCAAGTAGTTCCAGGCCAAGTAGTTCCGGGCCCAGCCACACCCAAAACACTAGACCGCATGGCCTGGTTCTAAATAACTGAGCTGTGTAATAGGCCTCCATGTTGGATTAAGGTCCAAAACTGGTATTGCTTTATTCCTGATAATGAGCCAGGACTGACTCCACATATGTTTCTGATGGAGTTTTAAGGCCCTTGGGACCAGTGTGAAGGGCTTTAGCCCCACTGCTGCCAGGGGGCTGTTATACCTGAGGGGGTCAGGGGCATGGACCGTGACAGCACTCCCCCCTAAGTCCCCTCCAAAGGTATTTCCTCCATCTGGCCCTGGTTTGGTCAGATGGTTCCGATGAAATCGTCTTACCAGGCGTGGTGCATGGACATGCTCGCTAGGCTCCCATGTCCTGTCCTGAGGGCCGTATCTGTTTCAGTCCACTAAGTAGTATAACTTAGACCTGGTGAGTTTAGAATCTAGGATGTCCTTGGCTTCAAATTCGGGTTCTCTGTTAACCAGTACCGGATTTGGAGGTGTTTTGACCAGAGTTCCAAGCTGAACAGGTTTTAAGAGTGACACGTGGAATACGGGATGGATCTGCATATTTGGTGGTAAAGCTAGTTTTACTACCACAGGATTTATAATAGCCTTGATGGTATAGGGCCTTAGATATCTGGGATGAAATGTTCGAGTTCCTCTTATGGGCACGTGCCGAGATGCCAACCAGACTTCATCTTGGACTTGGTAGTCTGGGGCTTTTCTTTGGTGTTGATCAGAGAATCTTTTCTGTCTTTCTTTGGCTTGGATCAAGTGTTCTGCTGCCTTTTTGAAGGCTTGAGTGATGGTCGTATGTAAAGTCTTCACTGAGGGCATTTCCTAGGTCATGGGGGTATCTAATTTGGAAATACGTGGAAATCTGTTACGCTCACCTTAGCTCTGCAGGAGCACCTGGCACCTCTCGAGGGTCTGGACAAGGGCCTCCTGGGACTGAAACTGCGACACGGGAACCTCCCTGTGATAGGAATACTGGAGTTAAGAGAGGAGTGTGACAAGGTCCCCAGCACCCTCGCTGTGGCCCAAAAACCTTGGGACTATGCTCACCGTTTCTATAGAATAAGGGCGCTCTCCATTCTGCCTATTCTTCAAGCAGGGGCGCGTGTAGAAGGCCAGTTACCTCACTGGTCGTAGTCTTGACTCCCACCCAGACCTGCTGCAGCATGGTCTGTTTCTGGCAGCGTGGTGGTGCTCCCACCTAGTCTTTGCCACAGCCTCAATGTGTGCTTTTGCGTTGTGCACGCTGCTTTTTCTGTTCAGTTATTGTTCATGCTATGCCAATGTACAATGCATACTTCTGCACTGAATACGCTGTTCCTTGGCTGCTTGGGTTCTTTTTCTGCAACGTTCTCCTCCTTTGCATGAGAGTGTTTCTTGCGGTATGCTACTGTGCTTTCCTTCTCTTTGCGCATGCTTCTCTATGCTTTCCTTCTATTTGCGTATTGGTATGGCTTTCGTAGTTTGTTAAGTGCACATTTGCATGTGTGCAGTGTTTTTGGCTTATAGCGTGCTGCTTTGCATGTATGCAGAGATTCTGGCTTGGCGCGCTGTTAGGCAGAATCCTGTGCAGTTCCATTAGGGAGCACTACACAAGATTAGGACTACATGTCAGAGCAATAAATCCCCTTTGGTATCAGTGTGTATCACAAAGATTTAGTTTGTAGCTGTGGCTGAGCAGTCAGACTTATCTCAAGAGGGAGATGAGCAGTATTCAGGGTTTACACAATAGGCCCACCAGACTATGGAACAAGGAAACACTGACCAAAGCTTTGTATTTAAAAGTAGATATATGTTTATTTTATACACTTCTAATAAAATACATGTATCACAGTCATCAAGCAAGTTAAATTAAGTCAAAGGAAAAATAGACACACTGCCAAGTTAAATTGTAGACCAAGTGAACCAGAGTGAAAACTGAGCAAAACGGCACAGTGACACTTACACACAAGGAATCCTCTAACAATTCCCCACAAGGGGTGGGGGGCACAAGTTAGATAGACATAGGTTCTAACACACCCTAGCAACACTTCCCATCAGTTTATGAACCAGTTTAAGCAAGGCAGTGCATCAGTATAAGCAATACTTAAATGAAAACAGAGCAAAATGGCATTTCACAAGGTTTAAAAATGGGAAGGAAAGGGTAGTTAAAAGAAATAGGAGCACCACAAAGTTCTAGTTGAGAATCAATCTAATGAAGGCAGATCTAACAAATGTGACCAGAGTCAGTAGGCCCATGCCAAAGACAGTTGGTACAGGGCAAGAGCCCAGGAGCAAAATGTTCTTGTAGCTGCAGTCAAGTCTTTGGTTAACGAAGTGGAAAAGGTGGATGCAGACGTTGAGAAGACAATGTTAAGAGAGAGGGGCGGCCAACCCAACAGGTAGATAAAGGATTTAAAACACCTTTAGTGCTACCGCGAAGAAAGGGCGGCCTGGCAGAACAATGTACCTTAAAATGAAGAAGTGGCTCCTGCGGTGGCGGTTGTTCCTGGTAGTTCCTGCAGTTCGGGTGATCCAGCAGAGGAAGAGAGGCTCTCGTCGTGGAGGAAGGTTCGAGTTACTGCACTACCCAGGGATGAAACCAGCCACAGTGCTGCCCGACGAATAAAAGGTATGCTCCTTTAAATCGTGGTCCGGGTGGACTGGTGCCTGGCTATCCGGCCTCCGAGTACAGGGTACGGGAGATTCGACCAAGGCAGGTCCGGGAAGGCAATTGGTAAACTGGTTGGCCCCACCAGTTCAAGGGACGAAGGCTCTTGCAGGTGAAGATCTTCTCTCGTCGTGTGGAGAAAAGTGGTGAGACACTGCAGCAAGGCTTCACCGGTGGTTCAGTTGTTGCAGATGTCTTTGGCTTCTCTCCTCTTCGGCTTCTTAGTTCCAGTGGCAACGTCTTGCTCTTCCAGTCCTCAGGACCATGCGTTTATGCAAAAAGATCCCCATTTATACAGCCTAGCTGTCACTCACACAGTGGAGTGGTCATCTTGGCGGGAAACCCTCCAGCCTATCAGGATAGACTGCGAAATGAGTTGCTGAGGCAACCCTGTCCAGTGGTCCTACTCCCCCTCCCACACAATGGACCCACCCAGACTCAGTGGTGCCGAAAGGAGGGCTTCTCAGCAGAAGCCTGCCAAAAGAACGAACAAAGGATCCCGACTTGGGTTAGGAGTTTAGAGGAAGACACGAGAAAGAAGTTATATTAAAGTTCTGGCAATAAAAACCTACCGGAGTAAAGTTAATATTAAAATACACCGGCGGTATGTTAGAGGCTGTCAGAAAAAGTGGTAGCCTCGAACAATGGGAAAATCCCATAGGGAAATATTTGCGGTCGAATATTTACGGTAGTAACCACTGCCACCAGCCAGAAACTTTTGAGAGAGGGACTGTACGGTACCCTCTCGAAAATGAACATAGGGGGAAAACTATTAACCCCTTCCAGTACCTCCATAGTAAGATGAGTTGTACTGGTTTAGTTCATAGGATTTGACTAGTAAAGTCAATGGTGACTTTACATGCCCTGGGAGACAGTAGTCAGTCCCAGGGTATGGAGTCTATCTTTGGGGGTCGCTACTGCACCCCTGTGTCACTGCACTGAGGGTGCTGTGTAACACATGTGAATAAAGATGGTTCCTATGGGGTTGAGAAAGATCCCATAGGCATTAAACACAAAAATAGCCTGGAACACACATAGCAAAAATGCCTAAGAGTGGGAAAAAGAGTCCCACTCTCAGCAAGTCAAAAGAAACAAACCCTTCAAATCCAGCAAAGCTGCTGGGGGACTCTATAGGTAAGGGAAATTAGCCTTGGTTCGTGCACAGCACCTATTGTTATTTATTTCTTCCACAGGTTGCGGCGCAGTGATTTTTCCTGACCGGAGCTGGACTTGGAGGCTTGCAGACGCAGGAGCGTTCGTCGGCAGAATCCGCAGGTAAGCAAATGATGAGCTGGTCCTTGAATAACGTTTTCTTCTTCTTTTTGCAGGAGCTGGTACTGGTGAACGTCACGCTGACAATCAGAGTAACGCAAAGCAAGGCGAAGAGCTCTGGGTGTGGTTTATATACCTGGCCACACCCGACCACGCCCAAAGCCTCCCTGACAATCCAATAGTTAGTCTGCATTATCTAATGTTGTATGTGCAGTCCTCCTCCATGTTGGGGGAGACAGGAAGTGATTAACCCTCAACATTGTCCATTGGAAAATGCATGTGGCGCCAGCTGCGCCATGCCTGCGCCCACCAATGTTTCCCACTCCTGACACCTGAACTGGCATGAGCCCCCAAACAATGCCCATGGAGCCTATGTTACCCGGCTGGGTTTTCTGATATGGGGGCATGTGTGCAGGGATTGGGGTTGGAGTGGGTGATTGTGACAGCACTCCCCAAAAGGCCCCTTTCAAGGACAGGATTCCCGGCACTGGCTTAGCCGGGTGGTCACGGTGGAATTTCCACACTAGTCGGGGGGGCATGCACATGTATGCTGTGTTCCCATGATCTGTCTTGTGTTCCATATCTCTTCCAGTTGATAAGGTAATACAGTTGGGATTTGTTGATCTTAGAGTCCAATATCTCCTTGACCTCGTACTCCTTTTCCCCATCCACATCCGTGGGACCCAGAGGGGTTTTCCGTTGGGTGACAGGTTGGACTGGTTTTAGGAGCAACACGTGAAATACTGGATGGATGTGCATGTTTGGAGGTAAGGTTAATTTCATCACAACCGGGTTGATTACGGCTTCAATGGTGTATGGTCCTAAGTATCTGGGACGAAATGTTTTGGACCATTTTGGACCATTTTGTAGGCACATGTTTTGACACCAACCACACGGTATCACCGACTTTGTACTCGGGGGCCTCTTTTCGCGGTTGGTCTGCAAATCTTGTATGTCTTTCCATGCCTTGGGTCAGCTGTGTGGTAGCCTCTTTGAAGACTTGATTGATTCTTGTGTGCAAAGTTTTTACCACAGGCATCTCCAGTTCTTCTAGAGGGTCAAAAACGGATGTTCGAGGGTATTGTCTATACATGATATAAAATGGTGTTTGTTCTGTCGTGGAGTGGTATGAGTTGTTTTAGGCATATTCAGCAACCCATAACATGTCTTTCTATGTGGTTTCTGAATGATGGTGTAGGCACCTCAAATATTGCTTGAGCGTCTGATTCGTCCGCTCGGTTTGACCATCGGTTTAGGGATGGTGACTAGTAGATAGACGTATGTCAATTTGTGCCAGAGCGCAACTCTTCTTCCAGAACTTAGAAACAAATTGGCTACCGCGGTCTGAAACCAAAACTGACGGGAAACCATGTAACCGGACTATCTGCTCCAGAAAAATCTTCGCCTGGGTGGATGCGTTGGGTAACCCTTTTAGGACAATAAAGTGTCCCATTTTTGAAAACATGTCTACTACCCCCAAAATCATTTTATGTCCATTGCAGGGAGGTAAATCCGTTATGAAGTCCAGCGACAATGTGTGCCAAGGCATGGGAGGAATTTCCAAGGGGCGTAAAAGCCCTGCCGGCTTCTGTTTTGCGGTCTTGTTCTGCGCACAGATTCCATATCCCAACCGGACGACATCCTTCCGCCAGGTGGGCCACCAGTAGGTTCTTTTGATTTTAGCCAAGGTTTTCGTTATACTAGGATGCCCTTCCAATAACCATCATGATAGCTGCTCATTATTTGTTCTTGTTGGACTGCTGTGGGTAGGTAAAGGCGGTCCTTGTAATAAGGTAATCCCCTTTTTAATGAATGCTGGGTGCCTTTCGAGGACCAGGCCTGTAGTTCTTCCGTGCCCATGTGGTGTTGTATATCGGCTTCTAGATCCTCCAGAGGAGTGATGGTAGTAACACCCAGGAGTTTGTCTTCAGGTATAATAGCAACTGGCTCAGGTGTAACATATGGATCTTCGCCTTGCCCAGACGAGATAAAGCATCCGCCTTTCCATTACATACACCTGGCCGGTAGGTGATAACATAATCGTATTCAGCAAAGAACAGAGCCGACCTCAGCTGGCGTGAAGACTGTGCTCTAGAAGACTTTAGGTACTGCAGATTACGATGGTTGGTGATAACCGTGACAGTGTGCCTGGCCCCTAAGAGGTAATGGGCCTCATTACGAGTCCGGCAGTAACCGTGCCTGAAATTCCGGCAGGTTACCGCCGGACTCGTATTACCATTCCGCCTCTGTGATTCCCAGAATTACCGGGGCATTACGACCCCAGTGACCCGGGAATTCCGGTGGCAGAATTCGGTAAATCCCCATTCCCATGGAGTCCCCTAGGCACCATGCTGTAATGGTGCCAGTGTTTCCACGTCCGCCTGCAGGCGGGAGGTGTTAAACCCACCAGGTCAGACCTGGCGGGAATGACACCTCATGCCTGCAGGACTCGAGATCAGTCGGTCCGTAAACAACGGTCACGGCGGGTTTACTGCCACCGTTATTTCCGGACCAACTGACTCGTAACGAGGCCCAATGTCTCCATTCTTTAAAGGTGGTTTTTAGTGCCAGGAACTCTTTATCAGTGATGGCGTAATTCCCTTCAGCAGGAGAGTATTTCTTCGACCAGAAGGCGACTGGATGCAATTGGTTAGTTTCCAGATTCCTTTGTGATAGAACGGCTCCCATGGCGATGTTGGAGGTGTGGGTTTCCACCACGTACGGGAGGTCAGGCTTCGGGTGTTGTAGTATCGGACCTGAGGTAAATCTCTGCTTTAGTATGTAACAGGGATGTGATAGGATGTACGATCTGCGAAAAGCCAGGAATAAAACGGCAATAGAAGTTTGCAAAGCCGAAGAAGCTCTGCATTCCCTTGACTGATGTTGGTGAGGGCCAGTTGAGAATAGTATCCACTTTACGATTGTCCATCCGAATGTCTTGAGGGGTAAGTATGAACCCCAAAAACTCAACCTCTGTCACGTGAAAGAAGCACTTTTCCAGCTTTGCGTATAGTCTGTGTTGTCTTAACCTTTCCAGAATTGCTCGGACATGCTTGACGTGTTCTTGCTCGATGATAGAATATATCAAGTTGTTGTTGATATATACCATAGCACAGACATCTATTGAAACGCAGCTGGAGCACTGCAAAGGCCGAAGGGCATCACTTGGTATTCGTAGAGGCCATACTTTGTCCTGAACGCCATCTTCCATTCATCGCCCTGTTTTACCCTTACCAGGCAATAGGCTCCTCTGAGGTCCAATTTGGTATACACCCGTGCATCCTTCACCTGGTCTAGGAGCTCTGGAATGAGTGGCAGCGCGTACCTATTTTTTATCGTGATATGATTTATCGCCCGATAATCAATGCAGGCCCTGAGGTCCCCCTCCTTCTTGGGGATGAAGAAGAGGGGTGAGGATGCTGGAGATTTGGAGGGTTGTATAAACCCGTTCTCCAGATATTGGTCCAGGTAGGTCTTTAGATGACAGTTTTCCTGTTCCGTGAGGGCATAAATGCTGCTGAAAGGGACCTGGGCGCCAGGAACGAGATTGATTTGACAATCGTATGCCCTGTATGGTAGCAGTGTGTTAGCCTGTTCCTTCTGAAATACATCTTGAAAATCCTGATAAACCGGGGGCAAGGTACCCAGCAGACCCAACATCGGTCCCTTCTTGACATGATTGCCCAAATAATTCAACTGACAACAAACTTTCAACTAGACCAAAAAAGGATACAAGTAGATTACAACCATAAAAGGATACAATTAGGATCCTGCCGATGTATTTCTTCCCCAACTTCACCAGCTGAATCCTCAAGGAAAAACCCTTTCTAATGATTACACCCACTGCCCGATAGATAACCACAGACAGAACGAGGAATCATTCGAAAGGGCAAAGAACAGAAACACTCTCTGATCTGTGTAATAGAAACAACAGGGTAAGAATATGTCTAATAAGGGTGCCTCTTTATTTCATATCACTAGATTTCCACTAACGTTATTAGGAGTCTTTTGAAGAAATAAAAGGTCCAGTGCAGTTAATCCACAATGAGAAAACAACGTCAAGGGAAAGGAAGGTTAGTAGGAATCTAATCCCGTACGGAACGAGGGTCGAACTAGAGCCGGGTTGGTGCACTCTGGAGAGCGTCCACTAGTTCTGTGCACAAATAATCAACAGAAGCATGTCCTCCTCTTCTTAATGGTTCAAAACAATGGGTATGATGTTTGTACTAGAAAACAAGTTTGCCCTTGAAAGTAATGGCGTTTGCCCTGGAAGATCAGTTTGCTTCTCTGGGATGTAGTACCAAAACTGTCCTTGAATGTAATGCACAACAAAAATAATTGGTATTAAGTAATTGAAAGTTCTGAATTTAAACAGCTCCCTTCTATTTGTTACTGGGGAGTCATGATTGTTCACTCTGAGTCAGCTGTAGCAAAACTGGGTGAACGAGAAGTAAACGTACCGAGTAAGATGGTAGCAGTTAGACCGATATGAAGGTGTGGAAACTGGCGTCTAGTAATGCTGGGGAAGCTTACAGCATGGCTCAGTCTTCACAAGCTTCCATAGAACGCCAAAGGGACTTGTGTTCTCTGTAGAAAGCACGCCAGGGAAACAGACATGCGAAACCGGCTCTGCCTTCAAAAACCGCTTCGGAAAGGATAAGTCTCAGGATACTAGACTGGAGCAACAACCGTTAAAGAAACAAGGACACGGTTGTATTTTAACTGCGGTAACATTAATAATACTTCACCGCGGCTTCAGAAAACATGAACATAAAGCATCAATCAGAAGCGGCATGTTGTTAGAAAAAGGCACCTAAATACTATAGTCTCGTAATACTATAGTATCGTGACTAACGTCATCACATGGTTCTTGAGGCTGTCCGGTAGTCAACGCCGCTTTCCCGGGAGGGCTCCGTCGTTCTGAAGGCATATTGGTTCTGACTACTGGATGGTAAATCTTTACCAGAGGAGGGATCGTGAGGGGAGGGAGGCGAGCGAGGCATGACAGTACCCTCCCCCAAAGGCATCACCACACCCCTCCTGGCATGAAACCTGCGGAGTAGGACAGGGGCATGAATGTTACTAAGAGGCTCCCAAGACCGATCCTCTGGGCTGTACCCCTTCCAATAAACCAAATAGTATGGTTTGCCCGCACGCAACTTCATGTCCAATATGGCTTTCACCTCATATTCCTCAGAATCTTTAATCTTCACAGCCAAAGGTCTGACAGGTAAACGAGTATCTGGATGGCATGGTTTAACCAAAGAAACATGAAACACCGGATGCACTCTCCAACGAGCAGGTAATTCCAGGCGGACAGCTGCAGGATTGATAAGTCTTGAAATCAAAAAAGGACCAACGAACCGAGGAAGACGTTTCTTTTTACCCGGTATCCTCAGGTTCTTGGCTGATAGCCAAACCTTCATTCCAACCCGATACTCTGGAGCAATCGCCCTCTTGGCATCCACATATCGTTTGGAAGTAAGCTGAGCCCGTATGAGTTGTCTTCGAATACGCTTGTGTAACATCGACAAATCTCTTAGAGTGGCATTTGATGCTGGATTGTCCGATGAAAGATTCAGATCCAAAGGAACAGACCTAGGATGTTAACTATACAGAGCAAAGAATGGAATGGTACCAATAGAAGAGTGAAGAGAATGGGGGCATGGCTAACCGCCATGTGAGGAAGATGTGTTTCAGACAGTTCTGTCGATGCGCCCAACATTCTGCCGTAAATCTATAACTTTGCTCTACTAAATTCTCCTGGAAATCACCCCACGTGTAGATGATAGCTGGCTACACCTTCGCCTGAAGTTTCAGACGGCTGTAAACCCCCGCTGAGGTGGCACATCGAGGATCGAGGCACAGCAAACTCAGGGAAAATGGCAGCTGCCATATAAACACACTGCCAGCCAGGCCCTGCAGCCAGGATCGACAGAGGCGCAAGCCCGGCATAACCCGCCGTGAATTAAGAGCCGCGGCTGCGGGGCAGCGAGCGTCAGGGCGGCGCACACCAAACAGCGGGAAGAAGAGAGACCCGGCGAACTGCAGAGCAGCACCCGGATCCGTGTGCCGGAGCTCTCCACAAGCGGGGACTCATAAGATAGGAGGGAGGGGGAGGGTCGAGTGCCGCTGAACCAGCAGAGGAGTGGAAGCGCCTTGCCTTGCCACAGCTACTAGCGGAGCGGGTGGATCCCTGTCCACATCGCGCTCGTGGGACGAGCATAAGTACACCAAGAAGTAGGAGAGCAGCCACTGACTGACACCGGCACACCAAGATCCCAAGATCCCAGCCAAGATAACCAGGGGACGCGAGGTAAGGCGAAGGGGCCGGAGCTCCTAGTCATCATAGCACTGTACAGGAGCGGCGCCCCCCGCCCGCTCCCCCATTAGCCCCCGCGCAGAGAACTCAGTCTCCCGGGCCCACACGCAGAGCTTGACCCGCTGCAATCCACATCGGCTGGGCGCGCGGAAGGAGGGCTGGGTCGCCATAACACCCCCAGCTTGGCGCTGGGGCAGCGCTCACTGCCCGCCACCCTTGGCTCCCCTGCACAGCACACGGCGGCACTCAGCATTCCCTTGCTGGCGACCACGATCCACAGGGGCCACCAAGCACTGGACAACTGCTGCGATACCCACAACCCAGGAAATACAGCTTGCCTGACCCCGGCACAACTGCGCCAGATAACCGAGGGCCCGCCAAACCTAAAACGCAACGCACAAGATCTGGATGGCCTCCTTTAAGGTCCCGCCTATACCCCCCCTGGGATCCCCGTGGGCCCAGCGCTAGACCGGGCCTTGGACACGGTGGAGCAGTCACAGCTAAGGCGCCTCACCCTGAGCTCATCCAGATAGGAGGAGCATACACGCCAGAGCCACAGAAAAGCAATACTACGAGCTGAAGCAACACCACTGCTAAGCCGACTACCACGAATACTACATGGGCAGCCGGCGGGAAGAACCCGCAGGCCCACCTGCAAGCGAAGGGATAACTACTAAAGGGGCCAGAAATAAACACAAGCAAACAACCATGTAGACCTACGTGGCCACGGGTGCTGCTAGGCCAGAGGCTACTTCCACCTCCACAACCGCTTCGGGTGCCGTGCCTCCCGAACCAGCCAACTCTCAGCTTTGGGAGGCCATCACAACACTACAAAAGACAATGGAAAGCAAAATCGACGCTGTTGCTATTGACTTAAATTTGCTACGCCAAGATGTACGATCCATAGCAGGCAGAACAGAGGTCCTGGAGACCCAAGTGAAGGCGAACTCGGCAGCAAAATCGCAGCTTCTGAAGGAGGTGGACATTCTAGTTCAAAAGGTAAAAAACCTTGAAGACAGGGCAGATGAGGCAGAGGGGCGCATGCGCCAAAACAACATCAGAATCATAGGCCTACCAGAGGGAATTGAGAGAAATGACCCCACTAATTACGTGGAAGACCTCCTACTCCAAGAAATAGGAGCGGGGAAAATATCGCAAGGCTTCACTATCGAGAGGGCCCACCGATCCCTCACCAAAAGGTTGCCCCCGGAGAACCCGCCCAGGCCGATAATAGCCAAAGTGCTAAATTACAGAGACAGAGAAACGATCCTAGCCTTTTCAAGATCGGGCGGCTGCATACAAAGGGACTCTGCGAAAATCGCCATCTACCCAGACTATACCCTCCAGGTCCAAAGGAGCAGAGCCCAATTTATCCACATCAAAGTCAGATTGAAAAATGTAGGCCTGAGGTACATGCTTCTATACCCAGCTAGGTTGAAAGTCCTCGCCAACAACAAAGCTTACTTATTCGACACACCTGCTGAAGTCTGCGATTGGATGGACAAGGAACAGATCCCCGACGTCGAGGTGAGGCAACGGCGACCGCGGCAAGCAAAGCCCTACCTACCAACCACAACGCCCTAACCAGAGTGCAAGGAAAACACTGCACCACACACATAATGCGGCAACATTGAGTTCATTAGAGCTATACTGAACACGACCTGCTCAGATAACGACACCCACTGAAGCAGCCTTTCTCATACCCCTTAGTTTGGGTAGTTAACCCGCCCGTAGGGCATCAGTAGACCTAGGTCGAATGGAGCGGAAACGGGATAGTCAGATTGGGGGCAACCCCATTAGACTAGTTTTTCTGTTAGGGAGTTAAAAGTTTAAAGTTAATGGGGAAGGGAACCCACACGTTAGGATCCCGTTCAGAGCTGCACAAAGGGAACACCAAGACCACTCACTGCACCGTAGACCACTAGACCAGAAGATCGAGCCACCTAGTAGGCCACCCACCTGTTCACAGCCACACCACGCTCATGGCTAACAAAATTAAAATTATATCATGGAACTTAGAGGCTTGAACAGCTATGTTAAGCAACACCTAATCCACACCTTCATGAAATGCCACAAAATAGGAATCGCCCTTCTGCAAGAGACCCACCTAAATGCACAAAAGTTGTCAGCGCTGGCCCAAGTATGGAGAGGAACCTTAATAGGCACCACATACTCCAATTACACCCTAGGAGTCCTAATCTGGATTGCCCCTTCTATCCCCATTAATCTGATCCACACCAAAATAGATAACGAGGATAGAATGGCCTTGATACAAGGCACCATCGAAGGCAGGGAACTTTGCTTGGTGAACACTTACGCCCCTAGCCACAACACCACAGTCTTCTTCCGCTCGTTGTACACCTGGCCGAGCCCATGCAGAGATGGCATATTAATATGGGGGGGCAACCACAATTGTACCCTAGATCCCCGTATAGACAGATCTGACAGTAAGCACGACCGGCCATCCCCCCCTGCCAAAATACTAACTGCCCTCATACAGCAATATGAACTGAAAGACCTATGGCATAACCAGCACCCAGAAAATAGAACCTACTCCTTTTACTCACCCCCTCACGCTGTACACACTAGAATTGATAGCATTGTTGTGAGCGAGGAACACCTAGATGCTTTCGAAGACACACAATACCTGGCCAGAGTGCTCTCGGACCACTCCCCCCTGACATCCACGCGGACAATTACTGCGCCCAGACCCCCTATACCCACATGGAGACTTAGAGGGGAGGCGCTGTTAGACAAAGCTTTTTGAGATCAAATCAGGCAAGGCACAATAGATTATTGGCGGACAAATATAGATAGTGTCCAGCACATCATCAGGGTATGGGAGGCATACAAAGTGGTGATAAGAGCGGAAATGATTGCTGCTAGCGGGGGGACCCAAAGATCGATCACGGCATTGCTAGTGCGCGCCGAAGAAGAGCTGAAGGAATTGGAAACCTTAGCCTCTTCGGACCCATGCCACATCATTAGAACAGTAGAACTAAAACAGACTTGCCTGACACACTGGGAGTTACTAGGGAAACTTAGCTATGCGAAACACACAGAAAGAACCCATGCCCTTGGCGATAAGCCCGGAAAGCTACTAGCATGGCTTTACAAGCGCAAAACCCCCAGAAAACCTATCTGCCTAGTTCAAGGCGCAGGCGGCCAGGACGCACATACGCAAGCTGGAATTAAACTGGCATTCACAGAGTACTACCAGGCACTCTACACCGACCCCTCACCGCCAACTGACACTGATATCGATGATGTTTTAGACATCATCAGACTACCTCACCTGGACGCACAAATAGCAGAGACCCTTGAGGGACCTATCACCCCTGAGGAGGTTCATGGCCGTCATTAGATCACTGCCCTCCGGGAAAGCACTAGGACCAGATGGACTCCCAGGAGAGTTCTATAAGACTTACGAAGACATACTCGCCCCACCATTAACCCAAGTATTTAATGAGGCATATGAATTAGGCCACCTCCCGGACACCATGAGGGAAGCCGTCATCATCCCATTACTAAAACCCAACAAAGACAGCACTGAGTGTGGCTCATACAGGCCTTTGTCCTTGCTAAATGTGGATACAAGATCCTGAAAGCGCTGTTGGCAATGAGGCTGCATAAAGCCATCCCTCTCCTAATCCACCATGACCAGACCGGATACGTGCCTGGTCGATCTATCACCGAAAATTTACGTAAGCTGCACCATGTCATATACAGTACAGAAAGCAGAACGGAAGAGAGTGCAGTGGCGTCCTTAGACGCCTCTAAAGCATTTGATTCGGTCCGGTGGAAATGGCTTCATGCCACTTTGATCAAGATGGGAACAGGGCAAGGCTTCTTTAAATGGGTTATGCTCACCTACACCAACCCTGCTGCCAGAGTGCGCACCGACAACACCTTCTCTGACAAATGGAGTCTATTCCGGGGCACTCGGCAAGGATGCCCCGTATCCCCCATGCTATACATTATAGCTATCGAACCAGTAGCAGCATACCTCAGACAGCAGTACGGAGATGGAGGAATAGTAACAGACGGGGTAACTCACTTAGTCTCCATGTACGCTGATGACATGCTTCTATACCTTAAGGACCCCGTACACATATTACCCTACATATTGGAGACTTTAGAGGGATTTCATAGCTATACTGGGATTCAGATCAACCACAGTAAATCTTGCCTGTACCCCATGGCTGCCCTCAGCAAGTCCAGCGCTGAAACCCTCCCAGCTCTAGACCTCAAATGGGAACCCATCTCTTTCAAATGCGTAGGCATCACGATTCACCGAGACCCCAAGACAGAACACATGTTGAATACAGTAAGAGCAAAAGAAGGCTTGGAGAAATCAATGGACTTTTGGAGCAAACTACCGCTCTCGGTCGCAGGCAGAGCAAGTCTCCTCAAAATGGTTGCGCTACCTAGACTTCTATATTTTTTCACAGTTGTCCCATACAATATCCCGCAACATTTCTTTAAGGACCTGAATAAGCTCAGCAGGAAATTCCTGTGTCAAGATGGAAGACACAGAGTCGCCTTGGAAACACTGCAAAGACCTTACGACAAAGGTGGCCTCAAGGTCCCCAATTTCGAACTCTACTATTTGGCTGGCCAATTGAAACATGTGATCCAGTGGATGGCTGATGATGCCTCATCTGACACTCGCCTACTGAAGCCCGCAATCCCCCAAATACTACTTAGGGATCTGCTTTGGAGGACACCCGGAACAAAACAACAATACACACACCTAATTCAACTTGGAACCCAGATGTGGAAACAAGCCTGCAAAACTGTTAAACTGTCTGACCCCTACTCTCCACAGATCCCGATCGCGACAATCATGTCAACCAGACCAGGAGACCAAAAGACGATCAGAGACATATGGGAGTCATTTGGCGTCGCTACCCTAGGAGATCTGGTGGATGACCAGGGTATCCGAATGTTCACCGAGCTACAGGAGTCCTCGGGGATACCAACAGGACAGTTCCTACTACACAACGCCGTAGTAAAGAAACTAGCAGGCCGCTGGCCCACAACAGAGAACCTCGACACAGGTCATGAGTGCATCGAGAGCTTGCTGAGCACCGCAGAGGGGGGCCACGAAACCTCCAGAATCTATGGAACACTGCTCGACTGCATCACCCAGCATGATCTCAAGTGCAAGAAGAATTGGGAACAGGAACTCAACCTGCAGTTTAAAGACACAGAATGGGAAGCCATAATGCACGGCCATAAAAAAATAACCAGAAATGCCCAGCTACAGCTTATACAATTTTACATAACCAATAGAGCATATCTCACCCCAGACATCATCTCCAGGTTCAGTGGAGCCGGAACCCAGGTGTGCCCTAAATGCTATGAACCCTGTGCTGCGATGATCCACATGTTCTGGGGATGCCCTGCAATAAAAACCTTTTGGACGCAAATCAAAGCCAAGGTGGCCGAGGCGGACATCACCTTAGAGGTACAGATACCTAAAGCATGCATCCTGGGGAGATACCCTAGAAACAAAAAGAACAAGCTTTTAAATAAACTGAAGGACCTAATGTACATCCTTGCAAAAAGACGCATCGCCATGGACTGGAAAAGCCCCAAAGCCCCAAGCGTAACACTATGGAGGGAAGACCTTCAGAGATGGTCAACTGCTGAAACAGGGGCTTGGGAGTCTGGCCAACGTCAACAAAAAACAGACTCATCTAACGACCTTCTCCAATGGGTGGCACTCACAGTGACTTTGTTCTGCCCGAAGGTGGATAGTTCCTCCTACGAGGACATGAAAAGCCCATGAGAACCTTTGGGGTGCACAGCTTGCGGTGCTGTTCCGTATGGTCTTGGAAAGGTGGGAGGGTGGGATGGGGGAGAGTTATTTGTGATGCGCCAATCATCCTGTAATGACTTGTCTGTTGTATTGTTAAGAAAATAATAAAGACATTTTTTTTAAAAAAAGAAGAGCGAAGAGAATTGTTGTACGCAAACTCTGCTGAAGGCAACACAGACAACCAGGTAGACTGGTACTGTAGACATAGGCATCTCAAATATTGCTCCATGGTACCGTTTGTCCTCTCGGTCTGCCCATCTGTCTGTGGATGGTATGAACTAGACATCCTGTCATCAATGAGAAGAGCCGAAGTGAGGGCCTTCCAGAAATGTGAGGCAAATTGAGACCCTCTATCTGTGATGATGACAGCAGGTAAGCCAAAAAAACGGAATATTTGTTGTAGAAAAAGACCTGCTAGAACAGAAGCTGTTGGTAACCCCTTACAAGGAATAAATAGTGCAACCTTGGTGAAGTAATCGACAACCACCCATATCGTGTCGAAGCCCCGTTCTAATGGCAATTCGACCACAAAATCCATGGATATCATATACCAGGGTTTATGTGGTACAGGTAGTGGCTGCAACAAGCCCATTGGTTTCCCAGGCCGCGTCTTGCATTGGGCACATACAGTACAGGAATTAACATAATCTGTTACGTCTCTGGTCATGGAAGACCACCAACACCACCGTCTGAGCAGTTCCAATGTCTTCTTTTGGCCTGGATGAGCTGCCATTAACGAATCATGTCCCCATCGCATGGCTATGGAGCGTGTGTTTTCTGTAGGCCGGTATAAAACCTCTTGTATAAACGGTAGACCCTTATAGATATCCAGATTGAGGGTGGTTACTTGTGGATTGCTAGACACCCACTCCTGAAGTTCCCGTTCAAGGGAAGACTGAGCAGAACAACTGCAAGTTACTTGTTTTGCCACAAGAGGGTGATGTTCTGTGGTGTCCACAAACTTGTCACCACCGATACGTGATAAAGCATCGGCTTTGACGATGTCATGTGATGGTTGGTAGGTAATCTGAAAGTCAAATTGGGTAAAGAACGCTGCCACCTGGCTTGTCACGCGGTTAGGCATTTCATTGTTTTGAATGCCTGCAGATTGCGATGATCTGAATACACAGTCACAGGGTGTTTAGCCCATAGTAGATGATGGCGCCATTCTAACAGTGCATCTTTAATCGCTAACAATTCCCTTTCTGTGACTGTATAGTCACGCTCATAAGGTGTTAATTTGCGAGAAAAAAAAACACTGGATGTTCCTCACTATTGTCTGGACAAGTTTGGGAGAGAATGGCACCGATTGCAACACAAGAGGCATCAGCTTCCTTCAAAGTATCAAAAGATCTCTGAGCCTCCTTGTTCCAACAAAAAGAAACTTTGGAACTGGTCAGAGCTGTCAAAGGGGTTACCGTCTGTGAGAAAGATTTAATAAAACAACAGTAAAAATTTGCAAATCCTAAAAAGGATTGCAGAGCCTTTGTATTGTTGGCTATTGGTCAATTCATGATGGCTTTGACTTTAGATCCGCTCATCCGTACCCCAATACTAGTAATGTCATAGCCCAAAAATTCCACCTCCTGAGTGTGGAAAACACACTTTTCTGTTTTTACAAATAATTTGTGCTCTCGTAACCTTTGTAGTACTTTGGAAACGTGAATGACATGCTCTTGATATGAAGATGAATATATCAGGATATCATCCAAATAGATGACCATGAACTGTTCCAGGATATCTCTAAATATGTCATTCATAAAAAACTGAAAAGTTGCGGGGGCATTGCATAAGCCGAATGTCATAACAAGATACTCATAAAGACCGTATTGTGTCTTAAAGGCTGTTTTCCATTAATCGCCTTCGCGTAATCGTACCAAATTGTATGCCCCTCTATGGTCAAGTTTTGTGTATATGACCGATGAGCCCAGTTGGTCCAACAGCACTGTGATTAACGGTAATGGATACTGGTTCTTAACCGTTATAGCGTTGAGTGCCCTGTAATCAATAGAGGGCCACAGATCACCCTCCTTCTTCGGAACAAAAAACAAAGGTGGAAGCTGCAGGGTACTGTGAAGGGCGAATAAAACCCATGTTCAGTGCCTTATCAATGTACTCCTTGAGGACTGCAACTTCTTGTTGGGTTAGCGAATAGACTCGACCTGTTGGTAGTTTGGACCCAGGTAATAGTTCTATTGGACAATTGTATGGACGATGGGGTGGTAGATCCTCTGCCATACCTTTGTCGAATACGTCAGCAAACTTTTTGTATTCCTGTGGCACCTGGGTGCTAGGGGGTTGAACAGCTCCTATGGTTGATGTCGCCTCTAGTAAAGAGGTAACCGAGGAATCCCTAACCACCTCTGGTTCTTTAAAGCAATGTTCATTGCAATAAGGCAAGGGATGCTGTATCAGTCCTGTTGTCCAGTCAATGAATGGATTGTGTAAAGCAAGCAAAGTTATACCCAAGATTAATTTTTACAGAGGCGCTGCCATTACATCAAAAACAACTTCTTCAGAGTGTCCATTGGACTGGGTCACTGTAATTGGGATGGTTTCCTTAGTGACCAAACCAGATGTTAGGATGGAACCATCGACAGTATTAACTGTTTCGGGTATGTTTTTTGCCACAGTGGGTGTAGCAGCTGCTTGAAAAAAAAGAGATATCAATGTAACTGTTAGTAGCACCTGAGTTAAGCATCGCCCGGGTCTGGATTCTGGAATCTTGAAAACACAATTCCACAGAAATGGCGACCGGAGTGGAAGGCTTTACTGAACAGGAGTCCATTTTGGGACTCGGCACTCCTACTGATAGCGAGACTTGGCGTTTCCCAGACGCTTGTTTGGTTTCTTGGGACAGGAGACGAACAAATGCTCTGCAGACCCACAATACATACAGAGATTGTTTTTGCGTCTGTTTTCTCTCTCTGCGTTTGATAGATGACCAAGTATGCCCCCTATCTGCATGAGTTCTGGGTCACTAAAAGAAGCCACCGGAGGATCTGAACGTACCATACAAGGCATGCATGGTCTCTTTTCTCCTTTTCTGGCTGATCTTCGAGCATCCAATTGCAGGATTAGATCCAGCAATTCTGTAAATCCCTCAGGTACCACTGGAAAAGTGGAGAGAGCATCTTTGAGTTCCTCTGACAAGCCTTTGTAAAAAACAGCAGCATTTTTGTGTTCAGGCCAACTCGTATCCACAGTTAACTGATTAAATTTGGCTAAATAGGCCAACGATGGTTGACTTCCTTGCTGAAGACTGAACTCCAGATCAGTGGCTTGGGTAGCATATCACACGTCGAACACCTTGCTCATCGCATCCAATAAAGCATCACAGTCATAAAGTAATGGACTGTTGTTTTCTAAGAGCGGATTGGCCCAAGCAGCTGCTGTGCCACCCAAATGTGATAGAACAAAAGCCGCTTTGGTAGTCAAGTCCAGAAAGGAACTTGGTCGGCAAAGAAAATGAAGGCAGCACTGATTAACAAAGGTACAATATGCCTTGGGAGCGCCAGTGAACCTCTCAGGAGGGCCTAAAGGAAACTGGGTAGACATAACCACCTGTACTGACTCACATGGAGATACAAATGAGCCAGAACCGAAGGCGATGGCGACAGGAGTCTCACCCCCTTGAAGTGAGGAGCGCATGGCGTCTTGTAATACGTCCATGCGGTGCCGTAAAGGCATCCTGGGCAGAAACCATCTCATTTTGTAGATCGGCTATTAGCCGTGTGAGGGCTTCTAAAGGATCCACAACCTCCATACTTATGGCTTCTGATTCTGACATAATTTTCCAAATAATTCAACTGACAACAAACTTGTAACTAGACTAAAAAAGGATACAAGCAGATTGCAACGATAAAAGGAAACAATTAGGATACTGCGGAGGTGATTTCTTCCTCAACTTCACCAGCTGAATCTTCAAGGAAAAACCCTTTCTAATGATTACACCCTCTTGCCGATAGATAACCACAGACAGAACGAGGAATCATTCAAAAGGGCAAAGAACAGAAACACTCTCTGATCTGTGTAATAGAAACAACAGGGTAAGAATATGTCTAATAAGGGTGCCTCTTTATTTCATATCACTAGATTTCCACTAACCTTATTAGGAGTCTTTTGAAGAAAGAAAAAGTCCAGTGCAGTATCCACAATGAGAAAACGTCAAGGGAAAGGAAGGTTAGTAGGAATCTAATCCCATACGGAACGAGGGTCGAACTAGAGCCGGGTTGGTGCACTCTGGAGAGCACCCACTAGTTCTGTGCACAAATAATCGACAGAAGCATGTCCTTCTCGGGGGGTGTGGCTAACCGCCATGTAGAGCGGACGTGTCTCCTGAGAGCTACGTGCTGATGTGCCATGATAAGCTGTTTTAAGTGACTTTAAAGTGCTCCAGAACCCTACAAGTTGCACCATTCGCCGCAGAACCTCTTCAGCAACCTTAGTACCGTCTCCCAGGCGGAGAAGAGATGGCTACCACCTCTACCCGGCGTGCGAAAAGTGTCGGTGAACGGATCCAAAATGGCGGCTTCCGCGCCCTGATCCTTCGAAAGACCGGACCTCACTATCACCACCCACGACGCTACCCGCCAGTGTGGGAAGAGGATCCTGGGCTGCCGACCTGTGCCGGGCCTGGAGGAGGGGGCTCAACAGCTGCGCTTATCGATTGAGAGGACCGACCCCGACGACCCTGCCGGACTGCACCCTGCCTGCGGCGCGCGACTGGGCTGAGGTGTGCCCTGGATAGTCGCGAGGGCCCTCGGCATAAGCGGTGGCCGACCGTTGCCGCGGAGGTAGGCGGGCGCGGCGGAAGACCAGCTCGGACATCCACATTGGCGGCTGGGTGCGTGGGGCCCGTGGCCGTGCATTATTCTACCCCCCTGCGCCTAACTTCGCCGCTGGTGTCAACGCAAGAACTTGGGCTTGCCTCCCCGAGGCGCTGAGACCCCGACTGTCTATTTTCCCCCGCCTGCATGAACCTTCATTGGCGGGGAGGTGTGGGCGAAAACACCTAGCCCCTGCCTGCAGACTGACGCTTCGGCGGACCGGGAGGCCCACTCTTAGGGGAGTCCCCGTGCTCCCCCACCACTCCACAGCCGACAACTGGGGGGGCCGTCCGGCGCACAGCGCGCCTGCTGGAACTGAGATAGCCTTTGCTTCCCAAATTGGCCTGCCGCCCCGCAGCTTCATATCATTGCCCCGTCGGTCCTGCGGCGGTAACAAGAGTCTCCCCTCCGCAGCTGCTGCTGGCGGCCTCCCGATTGCGCTCCCGGCACTCTCGATGTGGTGAGGCCCTGCGTTGACGATATGACCGGCAGAAACGGCAGGCCCAAGCAGCGCCAGACCATGATGGACACCTTCGCAGCCTGCGAATCCCCAAATTCTGAGGGCACAAACAAGGCAGCCTCGGACGCTCAATCTAACCCCATGGCAGTTGCGGCTACAGAGCCTAGTAACACCCAGATACTCGAAGCCATCAAGCTTTTCCAGGCAACGATGGAAAACAAAATCGACGCCATTGCCACAGACCTGGGCCTCCTGCGTCAAGATGTCCGTTCCCTGGCCGGCAGAACCGAGGCGCTTGAAACACAAGTCTGGGAAAACACTGAATCCAAAACTCACCTCCTTCGAGACGTCGATGAGCTTCAGCAAAGGGTCAAAAACTTGGAGGACAGAGCCGAGGAGGCGGAAGGGAGAGCTCGCCGGAACAATATACGTCTCCTCAGGCTGCCAGAGGGTTCCGAAGGCTCCGACCCCACTAACTACATAGAGAACCTCTTGCTACACGAGGTGGGAGCTGGCAAACTCTCCCGGGGCTTCACCATCGAGAGGGCCCACAGATCCCTGGCTAAGAAACCACCGCCGGGGGCCCCACCCAGGCCAGTGATAGCGAAAGTTCTCAACTACAGGGATCGAGAGGTTATTCTGGCCTTTTCCCGAGCAGGTGGCCAAATCCAATGGAACTCTGCTAAAATCGCCATATACCGCGATTACACCTTTCAGGTCCAAATGAACAGAGCGCAGTTCATACACACGAAGGCCAGATTGAAAGCCGCCAGGCTGCGCTATATGCTCCTGTATCCTTCCAGGCGTAAAGTGCTGCATAACAATAAGGGGCACCTGTTCGACACTCCGGCTCCGGCCAGGGACTGGATGGACGGTTTACAGATCCCTGATATTGAGGAAAGGAAGCGGAGACCGAGATAACAATCCTCCTGTCATCCTGGTGAGAACTATACTTTTGTTTGAACCTCTACACAGCTGAATAGATCCTCCTTGCGGAGACCTGGAGTCCAAGTTCACTCCACCCCGTGAATGTTTCTTCCTTTTGGGTATATATACCCGCCCGTAGGGCACGTGGAGACCCATGCACGGTCCGACGGAGCAGAAACGGGACAGTCATAACGAAGGTAACCTCGCTCGGCCAGTTCTATGTTTGGGGATTTCACAGTTAAGGCGGGGGACATACAAGTTGGGGACATACACTGGGGTATTTTTTTTTATTTTTTTTATTATTGTTGTGTTTGATGGAACATCTTTACAACATATAATTTAAACAATACAATAAATCAAAACACTTCAAACTTTACAAAACATCTTTTTCAACGTTACAATACTAAAACAACACATATGGGATATAAAAATCAATAAAAGAATCAGACAGACATGTCCAATATAAAAGAAAATTCAATTTTCACAATTCAAGTTTAGGCCTCCAAATAAATTGTTATCACACATTTTATATTAAAAGTTATGATAGTGATTAAGAGGAGCATTATATTCCCTTTTCAAACTAGAGCCTATAACTAGATATCTTTACAACCATATTTTCATTTCTTCTTTTTCAGTCAACATTTACTGTGCCTAATCTTTTTTCTATAATTTGAAGCAGACGTACCAGAGCAAGTACAACCGGCACCCTAAATCCCCACATACATTGAGCCCACAAGGATTCATAGGCAATGCCAGTAGCTGAAAATATATATTTTCCAAGAAGTTTCACCCTCTCTGATTCCAAGGCTGTACAATATAATACAAGATGTTTCAGGGTTTCCTGAGCACCTGTCATGCATAATCTGCAATTCATGTCTATTTGTTCAATGTTTTTCTTCCAACTTTTCATGCGATCTTTAGTCAATAGAAGGTTAAATCTAAATCGCATAAAAGAAATTCTCACCCCTTTACTGGGAACTTGTGTAAGATATAAAAGAAGAGGTTGCTGTTTGTGGGGGAATTTCGCATATTCCGTATGATTGCTATATTGTCCAATCTTATCAGCGGTGTTGGCCCAATCACACATGTAAAGTTTTTTTTTTACAATTTGAGGATATCGGACCAAATCCGATAGGTTCTGTGCAATCATAGACAGGGGCATTAAGTAATTCGCCATTTGCCTTCTGCAAGGATATAGGAATACCTTTCGTCACCATGGATTCTAGATCTTCATATAGTGAGTTTTTAACAGGATCTAACATTTTTCCAAAATTAGCAAGTCTCCGCCACAAGAGTTTAGATGCCAGAGAATTGAGTCCTAGCTCATGAATGATGATCGAATTAAGCATAGAAAGGGGCAAATGTAGCACCTTCTTCCAGATCAACTCCTGCAGTGCATTTAGTATCGGCCCAATTGAAAGTAAGCATAGGTCTAACCCATATATGATGATTGATTCAACTTTAAGTAGATAAAACTCAATAAGTGGAATAAGCGAAAATTTGCATAACTTACTGTGAATAATCTTCATCTGACCAATCAATGGCATTGCTTTTATTGAGATTACCGCCTGCCATTTAGATATTGAGTCGGCGTTTGACAGATTATATCCCAGATAAATGAGTCCTGGCACCCGAGGAATCTCATTGCTGTTTATGGACCATTTAAATGATACCGCCTTTCTTTTGTTACTAAAGATAAGTATCTTTGATTTGCTTGGATTTACTGACAAATTCTGGGTTTCAAAGAAGTTAAAAAACCATTGAAGTTTATGTTGTAACCCAAAGGGGGTGCGATCTAGAAGAATTATATCATCGGCAAATTCCATCCAATTTATGCATAGATCACCCAATTTCGCTGGAAAAGAAACCATCTGACTCTAGAGCTCATCTATGTCAGCAAGGTATAAATTAAATAGGGTTGCCGCTAGATTACACCCTTGTTTGACCCCAATGAAGGTTCGTATAGGATCAGTAAAACGACCAAAACAATCGATTCTCACCCTATAGCTGGTGTTAGAGTGAAGCATAACAATCATTGCTATTAAGTGATCCGGAATCTGAAACAATATAATCTTTACCCATAAAGTTTCTCTAATGCTGCAGTCGAATGCAGATGATAAATCGACAAATGCCATATATATTGTACCTTTTTGATCCTGCCTTACGCTCTTTAATAAGTGTGCAAGAATAGTTGCATTTAATTGTGTCTCTAGCCTCTTTCTGAAACCAACTTGATAACGAGAAAGGGTCTGAGAAACAGTTATAAAGGAATTTAGTTCTTTTAGAATTAATGCAGCAAACACTTTTTCCGAGATATCGATCAGAGCGATAGGTCTAAAATTGGCAGGATCAGCTGTGTCTCCTTTTTTGTGTAAGGGGATAACTAAGGCAGAGGTCCAAGAGGGGGGCAATTTTTTTGTTTTAAATATAAGCTCAAAGCAGCAATGTAAATAAGAGGCCCAGAATTTTGGATCATCTTTCAATACACACGGTGGAATTCCGTCTGGGCCAGCTGCTTTTGACTGTTTAAGATTCGTTATTACCAACTCAATTGCCTCCACCTCCCATGGACAACTGCTAGGTAAATCTGCTAAGCATACCTCATATTTAATCGACTTATATTTTTCAGGCATCTCATATTTGTTCCGGAAGAATACAACCCAATCTTCCCCGCTTACTGTAGAGGATTTCTGAATCTGGCTTCTATTCAATGGGTCTCTTAATATTCCCCAAATCTCTCTGGTTTTTCGACCAAGCATCATGTTAATCAATTGTTGATTCTTTTTCATATGTATAATGTATTTTAAAGATCTAATATCATTTCTGTATTTTGCCATAATTTCCTTTTTTCTGTCGTTTACTTGGGCAGACGAGAGATTATATGCCCTTTTCAAGACCCTTATTTCTTGATTTTTTTGTGTTTTTCTCTTTGCAATCGCCAAGTCAAATATACCACCTCCTTCCACAATCCGCGCAGGCTTGAAAGTGGAGGATATATCATTCAGGTGTTTACAAATCATTTTCCCATTACATAAGTCCAACCACCTACATTCTGCCATTGACAACATTTTCGGATCAAATGTAAGCAGGTCACGATTCACAAGACTGTTCAACTTGCGACACGTGTTTAAATTCCATCTTATGGAAAACATATTTCTGTCAATTACAGGCAATTTTAACAGACCATACAATTTGTGTTCATGTAAGGTACACGCTAACGCACAGCTCAAGCAAGAGTGATCACTAAGAGCTGATTCTTCAATTGTGCAATGCACATGAGATGTGACTAAAGAGGTCGATACAACAATGTAATCAATAGAAGACTTATAGCGGCCTCTTTTCCAGGTCGTTTGAGGACCATCTGTTGCAAACGGAATAACTTGCATGTACCAGTCATCAATAAAATGACCCCACAATTGACCTCTTTCATGAGACGATAAAGCAAGTTGATTATTTGAGTGTTCATACTCAACATGGCAGTACATCAAGGAAGAGTTAAAATCCCCACCCAGAATAATTTCAGCATTCGGCATTTCATTCATAATCACCTCTAACAGAGCATTCAATTTTTCTAATATTCCATCAACTGTAGACCTTATTGGGTTCCAGTACAGAGATAAGACTACTAGCGGAGTATTCTGGGAGTTATGAGACAATATGACAATGGCCAAGATTTCTTCAGAAACATACAATTTCTTTATAACCACATCAAAAACCAATGAGACTAGAATTGCAAGGCCCCCTCTTGGCCGCCCCAGGAGTCCCTTTTGTGCAAGGCTAAAGAAGCAAGAAAAACCTTCAACGGGCATATCTGCAATGGCCATAGTTTCCTGCAGAATAATAATCGCAGGCCTGTTTGGACATAAATTAGTCCTCGACCAAGTCATTAAGTTCTTATAACCACAACAGTTCCAATATTTTATAATAAATACATTTTTTATGAGTTGTCAACCACAGTATTTTCTTTAATCATCGATTTCATTAGGGGCTCTAACCATGCAAGGCTTTTTATTATTTGATCAACAGCTTCAGCCTGTGAGCTTACTTTTTCATGTAACATAGACAGTTGAGTGTCCCTTGGCTCAATTTTTTGATTGAATTTTTCCTCTACATCTTGATAGTCTATGAAGGCAGACGCATCCTCCATTGAGTGGAAGTCTTATAACCCAAAAACTCTAGGTCTCTATAGTGAGCCCAAATTAAAGATGCAATTATGGGAGATTGTAGTTTGCAAATCATTCGATGATTGTATGTGAATGGTAATTTGACCCAGTCAATGTCGTTTGAGACCAAATTTCGTAAAGCTGGAATCTGATGGAAGATTTTCATTATCGCCGCTCGATTTAGACTGGGTTTATCAATCAAGTTATAATCGGCCCACCATCCTATTATAGGTTTCATTTCTAATGGTATTTATTCCCTTTGGACCGCCCTACCCACTTTCTCTACATTATCTGTATAGGACAAGACTGGATCTAAAGACCCCTTCACATTTGTACAGACTGGCGACGGGGTGCGCTGATACCCACTTGTTATATTACTTTTTTGGATGACAATTTCATTTCCTGCTTGTTTCTCCACATCATTCCCCTCACATTCAGAAGAGTCATTTATCACATGTACCGACATGGATGTAATTTTTTTATCAATCTTCTCAAAAAACCTCTGTAATTGTGTTTGTATTAGCATAGGAGAGTTCTCGGATGTCTTTTCAGAGGAGGTACTTGCGGGAGGCAACTTGGTCTCAGCCAGCAGTTTACTCTTCTCCAAGAACACCCGACTCTCCTTATTCGGTTGTGTAATGTCAATGCCCATATCGTCCAATTGCCTTTGCGCAACACCCATTTTGGTGGACAAGGGGGTGGCTATTGTTTTAGATTTTTTTGAATTTTTCTTTTTTTTTTCGTAATAGCTAGGGGCAGTGAGGAGACTGTAACTCGTCCCTTTCTTTTTTGAGCTTTCGCATATTGTTTTGTTTGCCTTTCTTGACATAAAAAACATAGATTGCGGTGGCTCAGTTTCCTCTGCCTCTATCGATGAGGGAATTTCTGTCACTGAAAGATTGGCCATATTTAGGTCAATCAGATCCGTGATAGCTGAAGGACTATGTGGTTTTTCCAGGACCATGTTCACTGCTATCGGGAGATTAACACCATCTTTTTCCATTAACTCTGGGGGAACTAAGTTCGCTGCTACTACAATGTTTTCAAGGACCAGTATCCTGTCATGTTGTAATTTTGCAATTTCAAGATATTCAGAGACAGGTATAGGCTTGTCCTTAGTTACAGGCTGCAATTGTGACTCAGATGCCTCTCTTTTTTCTACGTAGATCCCCTCAGTTTGAGTAGCCTGATCACAAGATGGAGGCCTAACTAAAGAGTGTTCCAATTGCCTCACAGTGTCCAGTTGTGAAGCCCAGAAGTTATTACATTTTTCCTGTGACATCATAAATCCTTTGATTCTACTTAGGTTGTTCATAATTTCTGCGTTAGAGTTAATTAATGCATGCAGCGCTCCATGTGTATACTCATGACCTTTATCAAGCAAGTTCAAAATTCTTGCAAGCACAGGAAAATTTTGGAGTTCTTGATTGTTCAGGTCAATTAGGGTATCCTCAAGTGGGTAGAGAGGAAAAGACGAGTTTGGTAAGCGTGGACTTTCATTTCTCTCTTTTAGTTGGGTTCGGCCTATGCCCAAAATAGGGGATTGTGAATTACTTGATTCATTATACATTTGAGGTAACTCATGTGCAGGCGAGCTGACCTTCCTCATGGTGTTAGCATTAGATGTATCATTTATTTTCATGTCCTTTTCAAGCTGTTTCAAATTTGCTTCAATGGCAGCATGAAAATGAACTTGTTCTCTAAATTGATGAGAGCTCGCGGCTGGCGTAGAAGGCCCATTTGACAGTCTGGTTCGACTGTATAATTCTGCCAACACCACCAGAGCGACTAGGGAGGTATCTAATGGCGGCAAGGAGTCCTTGTCTCCAACACCACCCAACATTGAGTTGTCATTAATAGGTACATTAGTAATCACATTTTTTGGATATATAATACCATCAGAAAGTTCCGTGCAACTGTCCTTCTCTAAGTCAATGGGCTTTACAATGCTAGCCACATGTGTGTGGTTAGCTAAATTGTAAGCCGCTGGAAAGCACTCATGAGCATTAAAGTCACTGCTAGCAAGCGTGCTATACATATTGCAACTTTTTTTTTTTTGCCTGATTCGCCTGAACATCAATATCTTCTTCTTCTGAGAGACTACCCTCATATGCAGCCCCGCGGGATCTATTCAGACACCTTTTACCGTTACGTAATTTTTTCACCATTTTAATTCTTTTACACTTGCCCAGAGGATAGAGGTACTCCACTCTATCCTGTCAATTAGAAATTTAATCCACAGAGTGGTCAAACAGAACTCCTACCTAAAATTTACGTTAGACCAGATCCTGGACTCTTTCCAAGCTTTAACCCGTAACCGCCACAAAAATAAATATCTATTACCTTGCAGTCACTGAGTTATACCTTAAGGAAGCCGCACAGCCACACATCCAAACAGCCTAACAGCCACTTCCCAAAGCCACTTGCAATGCGCGCGCAATGCGCGGGATCACCAGTAAATATCCTAGGCCAATCACCGGGAGAGAGTTATGGGGGCGTGGCCAAGGCGCGCACTGCAGGAAAAGAAAAGAAAGGGCTATCGTCAGAACCAAGTTGAAAAGACTTGCACCGCAGTAAGCGGTGAATGCACAAATGCACAAGGTAAACACAAGGTAAACACAATAACAAAAAGGAAAGCAGTCCATGAGTTAGTCCATTACTTGTGTTGTGGTATTTGGAATGTTACGGAGAAGAAACACTCTGAAGGGCTTCCTCTTGCCGACGGTGACGGCAAACAGAAGCGTTTTCACAGTCGTAGAAGAAGCCGGAGCAAAGCTAGACAGCGTCCGTCCAGCCTAACAGCCACTTCCCAATGCCACTTGAAATGCGCGCGCAATGCGCGGGATCACCAGTAAATATCCTAGGCCAATCGCCGGGAGAGAGTTATGGGGGCGTGGCCAAGGCGCGCGCTTTTAAATGGCCTCCTGGTGAGCGAGGGTCGACACAAACCAATCCTGGCTACATCACAGGCAACATTGACGAGGGGGAACTATGAATGCACAATCACCGGGAGAGAGTTATGGGGGCGTGGCCAAGGCGCGCACTGCAGGAAAAGAAAAGAAAGGGCTATCGTCAGAACCAAGTTGAAAAGACTTGCACCGCAGTAAGCGGTGAATGCACAAATGCACAAGGTAAACACAAGGTAAACACAATAACAAAAAGGAAAGCAGTCCATGAGTTAGTCCATTACTTGTGTTGTGGTATTTGGAATGTTACGGAGAAGAAACACTCTGAAGGGCTTCCTCTTGCCGACGGTGACGGCAAACAGAAGCGTTTTCACAGTCGTAGAAGAAGCCGGAGCAAAGCTAGACAGCGTCCGTCCAGCCTAACAGCCACTTCCCAATGCCACTTGAAATGCGCGCGCAATGCGCGGGATCACCAGTAAATATCCTAGGCCAATCGCCGGGAGAGAGTTATGGGGGCGTGGCCAAGGCGCGCGCTTTTAAATGGCCTCCTGGTGAGCGAGGGTCGACACAAACCAATCCTGGCTACATCACAGGCAACATTGACGAGGGGGAACTATAGTTGCTGCGCAGACTGGACAGTCACACTGGGGTATACCGAGACCACGGGAACAATTCACATGCAACGCAGCACCATCAAGACCTCGAGCTCCACCTGTTACATACAATAAACCACACTACGCCTATGGCTGACACAATAAGGGTCGTTTCTTGGAATGTCAGAGGCCTGAATAGCTTTGTTAAACAACGGCGTGTCCAAACCTACCTGAAAAGATGCAAGGTCGGAATCGCCATGCTGCAAGAGACTCACTTAACTGCCAAGAAACTGGAAGCCCTGGCCAAAACTTGGCGTGGTACCCTAATAGGCGGCTTACTCCTCCTATGCCATAGGGGTTCTGATTTGGATTGGCCCCACAGTTCCTTTTGAACTCACTAGCACTAAAACAGATTAACGAAGACAGGATAGTGGTGGTGTGCGGCTCCGTCGAGGGCAAAGATGTATGCCTGGTCAGCACTTACGGACCCAACCATGACGCGACTGCCTTCTTCCATTCCCTTTATACGCGACTCAGCCCGTATGTGGACAGAATTATGATATGGGGTGGGGTGACCACAACTGTACCCTTGACCCTCTACTGGCAGATCAGATAATAAACACGATTGCCCCTCCCCTCCGGCCAAAATACTTTCCAAACTAATCCAACAGTTGCAACTCAGTGACCTATGGAGGGTCCAGCACCCGGAGCAACGTGGGTATTCCTTCTACTCCCCACCTCACGCTGTACACACCAGGCTGGACTACTTTTTTCTCAGCCTAACACAACAGTCCATATTTGTTGATGCGCGCTACCTGCCTAGGGTGCTGTCTGATCACTCTACTCTATTGGTAACCTGGGAGGTGTTCCCGCCTAAACCCCCTGTACCCACGTGGAGGCTGAGGGCTGAGGCCCTACTTGACACTGCATTCAGGGAACGCATAAAAGATAGTACTGAGGAATATTGGCAAAATAACTTGCATAGCGTTAGATACTTGATCACAACTTGGGAAGCATACAAGGTGGTCATGAGGGGCAAGATGATCGCAGCAGTTGGGGGAGCTCAGAGATCCATTACATCCTTGCTTGAGCGTGCAGAGAGGGACCCGAGTAGGCTCGAAGGCAGGGCTGACCCATCCCCTGACCAATTACAAAAAATGGCCGAACTTAGACAAACCTGCCTAACTCATTGGGAATCCCTCGGTAAACTGAGTTACGCCAAGCACACAGAGAGAATCCATGCACTGGGAGACAAACCGGGGAAACTCTTAGCTTGGCTCTATAAAAGGGAGACCACCAGGCCACCCATCTACCACATACTCACACCTGACGGCAACGCCGTGCATACCCAACAAGAAATCAATTCGGTTTTTACCGACTTCTACCGTAGCCTGTACTCCGAAGCCCCGCCCCCCTCGGACACAGGATCGAAGACGCCCTTGACGTCATTGACCTACCTAAACTAGACTCGCAATTGGCTGAGACCCTTGATGAGCCCGTCACCCCCGACAAGGTCAAGGTGGTAATTAAATCGCTACCAGCTGGGAAAACCCTGGGTTTGGATGGTCTCCCGGGGGACTTTTACAAGACCTATGAGGAAACACTTGCCCCAATATTGGCCCAAGTCTTTAATGAGGCCTTCGAGTGTGGTACCCTCCCGAACTCCATGAGTGAGGCCGTGATTATACGCTTACTTAAACCAGGGAGGGACGGTGCTGATTGTGGTTCATACAGGCACCCCTCTATATTTAACGTAGACTGCAAGATCCTTACTGACCTGCTTGCGAATAGACTGCGCAGAGTAATCCCTCTGTTGATCCATCAAGACCAAACTGGATACGTCCTGGGGTGCTCCATCACTGAGAACCTGCGCAGGTTACATCATGTCATCTATAGCACTGAGGGAAGGCCGCAGAAACTTGCAGTGGCATCACTAGATGCCACCAAAGCTTTCGATTCCATGAGGTGGGACTGGTTGTATGCCACCATGGCCAAAATGGGAATAGGCCCTGTATTCCTGAAGTGGACCCCGCTAGTTTATGCTAACCCTACCGCGAGAGTACGCACCAACAAAACCTATTCCGCTAAATGGTTCCTACACAGGGGCACCCGCCAGGGGTGCCCTCTGTCCCCCATGTTATACATTCTTGCCGTGGAACCAGTGGCGGCCTACCTGAGACAGGAATATGGGGAAGGAGGCATTAAGATAGACGGGGTGACCCACCTCATCTCCATGTACGCTGACGACACCCTTTTGTACCTTCAAGACCCTGAGCACCTTCTGCCCTACATCTTGGAAACCCTGGACTGCTTCCACAAGCTCACCGGGATCCAGATTAATAGGAGCAAATCTTGCCTTTACCCCCTTGCAGCACTTTACACTGATGAATACAGATCCCTCCCCCCTCTAGATCTCGAATGGCAGGCAACATCTTTCAAATACTTGGGGATAACCATACACCGCAACCCCGGCACAGAACACATCCTTAATACCTTAAGGGCCAAAGACTCTCTTACGAAATCCATGGAATTCTGGGGTCGGCTCCCGGTCTCGATGGCCGGAAGGGCTGGTCTCCTTAAAATGGTCGCCCTTCCCCGCCTACTACATAACTTCACTAACGTCCCCTTCAACATCCCCCCTTATTCTTCAAAGATCTCAACAAACTCTGTAGGGGCTTCCTCTGGCAGGGAGGTAGGCATAGGGTGGCATTGGAGACCCTCCAAAGACCATACGAAAGGGGCGGACTTAAGATCCCCAACTTTGAGCTGTACTTCCTTGCCAGCCAGCTGAGACATGTCACGCAATGGATGGCCGATGAGAGCACGACAGACTCTCGCTTCCTCCAACCGGCCCTCCCCCGGTTGTTACTAAGAGACATACTATGGGCTGGGGAGGGTGCTACGAGACACTGCCCTTACCTCGGCAAGCTCGGGATCCGGCTTTGGAAAAAGGGCCTGCAAGCTGGTTGGGTCGGACGACCCGTTCTCCCCACAGATCCCCATTGCTGCACTTATGGTTAATCACTCTTGGGGGCAACTTGAAACACGCACACAATGGGAGCCCCTCGGGGTGGCCACGCTTGGGGACTTGATTCAAGAACAGGAAATCCTAACTTTCTCGGAACTCTGTGAGGCCACGGGCCTTCCGGCAGGACAGTTCCTGTTGCACAGGGTGGTCGTACAGGCCTTGTACAAGAGATGGCCGGTCACTGCCGACCTGACTGAGGAAAATGAATGCATGGAAACGATACTGAATTCCGCTGAGGGGGGCCATGAAACCTCACGAATCTACAAGGCCCTGTTGTGGTGCACGACCAGGGGAGACCTTAAATGCAGGAGTAAGTGGGAAACTGAACTGGGCCTTGCTTTTGAAGACAAAGATTGGGGTGACATAACCCACTACCATAAGAAAGTTTCCAGGAACGCCCGCTTGCAGCTTATCCAGCTGTACATCGCCAATAGAGCGTGCCTCACACCTGAAGCCATATCAAGATTCGCAGGTGCTGGAACCCAATTATGCCCCAAATGCAGTGAACTCAGGGCTGGAATGACTCACATGTTCTGGGGCTGCCCAGTGATCAGGGAGTTCTGGTCACAAGTGAAGGACAGAGTGGCCGACGCAGACATCGTAGTTGAGGTGGTCGAGCCTATGCCCTGTATCCTGGGCAGATAAAGGCGAAACAGGAACAACAAACCCCTATCCAAGCTCACAGATCTTATATACATAACAGCCAAAAGACGTATTGCCATGGGGTGGAAAAGCCCCAGAGGTCCACATATGCCCCTATGGTGGGGAGACCTTACAAAGTGGATTATAGCTGAAACCGCTGCGTGGGAAACGGCTATCCATGTGCAAAGACTGGATTCCAGCGAGGAACTACACCGTTGGGTGGCCCCGACGGTGCCCTTGCTCCACCCTGAGGCGGATAATACGGAGCGGAGTGGAGAGAGTTGCCAGGACACGGGCACGGACTAGAGAGGAACAGTGAACTAACCGTGGTCTTGGGGGGGTTCTGGTGGGGGGGGGGGGGTTGGGTATTTCCTGATATGCTTGACCAATCGCTAATGATATTGGTTTGTTTTCTTGTTTACCTCATGTTATTAAACCAATAAACAAATTAAAAAAAAAAGAAGAAGCGTTTGCCCTGGAAGATCAGTTCTCTTCTCTGGGATGTAGTACCTTAACTGTCCTTGAACCTTTAGAGTGACATTTTTGCAGAAAATCATTTAAAAATGCAGCGCTGTGCTACAAATACAAAGCATACTTTTCTGATTGCAGGGCCGTCAAAAGGCGGAAGATTGGGCCACATGGTTCGCCCTCCCCTGGTCATTTTAGTTTACAAATTACTTGTACCGCCAAGAGCGTTGAAAGTTTTGAAAAAGGGGATCTGTGCCTGAGCAGGCACACAAGATCTAAAATGTGCACATTGGCTTCAAATACATGGATGGGGAAAGGGTGACATTAGCCCCTTACTTCTTTGTCTACAGGGGCAGGAACCTCATTCTGGCTTGGTAGAGATGTTAAAAAAATGTATATTCTAGCCTAATGATCTTATTGCTGGAGTGAAAATACTATTGTCTTCAAAGTCATATATATCAACTGCCTAACATACAGTGATTTTGAGCAGAATTAGCGATCCAGTGTTCTTTGAATGTTGAGGGACAAGTGCAAACAAGAAATCTGCAAAGGTAGCAATACAGGTTGAGTAACTGTGGCTGAGATAGTATATGTTCAATTCTGCCTGTAGATTCATGGGCATTTTTTTCTAAACATTTTGTCTAAATGTAATGGAAAATATACTATAAAATTAACCTTTTCGATCTGGGTATGGATCAGGCTCCCTCAATTTGTTTGGTTCCTTGCTTATATTAAGGGCAGGGGAATAACTGCCCCAGCAATGAATGTCAAAACTTGGCACCCATGATTGGGCACATTCTCTTCACTGGCCTTCTTCGAGATGATCAGAAGGTGATTGCCAGGAGGAGAGATCCCATTCTGAGCCGTCTTACTAGTGCCTGAATTATTTGCCTAATTACAAAAGCAACTCTAACATTGCACAGAGAGAGTCCAGTTTCCGTTGCATCCTGGGTGCAGAGCATGCTAGGTGTCTCTTTACCTTGATGATGAGAAGAGTATGATTCAGCAAGAGCTGTTTATTATGCACTATTTAATACAGCTATTTGTGTGCCTTAATAGCCTTAGCTGCCTTCTTAAAAAAGATGTCTGGATGGTCGGTCTGATATTTTTGTAGCTTTACAAAGCATGCCGGACCTTGACAAATATGGTGTCAGAGACCTTTGGGGAAATCTAGTACTTTACTGACATATTTCAGAGCATACAAAAATCATGACTTGTACTAGCAATATATAATTTAAGACAATGGTTAAACATGTGTGTGTTACACTGCGATAACCACAGCATACTGTTATTTTATGAGAAGGTTATCCTACCGTCAACAAATCAATACTGTGACACCTCAGCTCTTGACCCCCAAAGATCCAATTGTTCGCTGCCACTAGGTGAGAGGCCCAGTAATATTTCTTAACGTCTGGGAACCCCAGCTCACCCTCCCAGACCAGCCTAGTAAGAGTACTAAGCGCAATCCTCAGAGTGGATCTGCCCCAGATGACCTCCCTCTGAACGTTTTCTATAGTGCGATACACCTTGCCGGAAGTTGGTACAGGGGCATTCTGGAGGACATATAAAAGTCTGGGTAGCAACAGCAGCTTGAATAAATTCACCCTATCCATCAATGAAATTGGGAGGGTCGCCCAATGCCTGGCGCCACCTTGTAGTCTCTCAAGGACTGAGTCCTGATTATTCTCCAAGAAGGTGGAATCTTCTGTGCCGAATTTGGATACCCAGGTATTCGCTCGAGTCACAGGCTATCAGGAGGGGGCAGTTATCTGGTATAGCATCTGATCCTCACGTCACCGTCAGAAGTGCAGATTTGTCCCAGTTGATACAGAGTACGCTGAAACTACCGAACTTCCCAAACACCTCCATCACCACTTGGCCAGTGGTCTTGGGGTTACCCAAATAAATCAAAACTTCATCCGCTTCCCCGTCCAACGGAAGCCCACAATAAGAGAGCCCGACATTACAGCCGCTGCCGGGGGTTCCATGGTTTGCAAAAATAAACCCAATGACCCTTGACCGGGCTTCCGGCTGTGTATATAGGAATTTTACCCAACTAATAGATTAGGGCCCAACCCAAATTTCTGCATGACCACCCAAAGATAAGTCCACCTTGCAGAGTCAAAGGCCTTTTCCAAATTGAGGGCCATGATTGCATCTGGGCCCATCAATTGCATGGACCTGCTCAAGGGGCTAGTTACCCTTCTTATGTTCATTATGGTGGCCATGCCGGGGAGAAATCCACACTGGTCCCGGTGAACCAAGTTTCTCATCACCTTCAGTATCCTGTTTGCCAGCATTGTTTCTAATATCTTGGCTTCCCCATTCATTAACGAGATTGGGTGATAGGCCCTACATTGATCTGGGGGTTTCCCCTTTTTGTGAATGACCACAATCATTGCCTGTCTGAGGTCCACTGACAGCTCGCCCACTTGCAAACTCTCAGTGAACATTGCTCCCAATGCCATCACCACCTCCTTGCTAGCCCTTTTCCAGAATTCCACCAGGAAACCATTGGGTCCCGGGTTTTCCCGGATTGGAACTGCTGTATCACCATCTGTATTTCCTCCTGAGTAAGATCAGTTTCCAATTCCGGCTGGCTCTCTGGACCCAACCGGGGCAGCCTGTTTTCGTGGAGATATTCGGAGATTGCAGTGCTGTCTGTTTCCCCTTTCTCTCCATACAACTCCCGATATTATCGGGCAAAGGCCTCCGATATGTTCGCCCCTCTCTGCACCATTACTCCGTCTTCTGTCCGGATCTCCCTGACCCATCTGGATCCCTCTCCCCTTTTCTTCAGCCAGCCTAGCATCCTTCCACACTTGTCTCCTACATCATATCACTCTTTTGGTTTTCAGTGTTTCTCTTATGCTGACGCTATTCAGATTCTGATGCGGCTAGACTGGTCTTTTCCAGCTTCTGCCGAACGCTGCCGTTCCTGCCTTCTGGCAATTCACCTCTGGATGGGCAGGAACTGGTTCTGCCTTATTGGTGATAAAACAGAGGTGTTTGTAGTTGGCTCATCTCCGGTGTCCTCCGGCTGGTCCTATGCCTTTTGGTCTTCTGAACTTGGTCCACTGTCCGCGCTTTTGTCTGTTGTTAAGAACTTTGGGGTCAAGTTCTCAGACTATCTATGCAGAACCAGATCAGTGTGGTCTGTCAGTAGGTCCATTTTAAACTCTGCATACTGCGGAAAGTCCTTCCTTTTCTCCCCACTCATCTTCAGTCACTGGCCGTGTCATCTCTCATGCCCGGTTCTTTGGACTACTGCAAAGCGCTGTATCTGGCTCAGCCAGCCTACCATCTTCGGCGGCAGGAAATGCAGCAAAAGTCTGCAGCCCGCTTTGCAGTAGGCCCCCCTCGGTTTTGCTCGACTACTCTGATTCTGGCTTAATTGCACTGGCTCCCAGTGGCCAAGCAGATTAAATTCAAGGCCCTCTCTGTGGTGTACCGAGCATTCTACGGCAAAGAGCCGGAATTTTTTCAAGCTAAATTTCGACCTTAGACTCCTGCTCGGTCCCTGCGCTCTGCTTCTTCCATGAGGATAACCATCCCCTGCTTCAAGCTTGCTCGAGCGGGTGGCTGTTCTTTCTCAATTATGGCAGCCCTGCTGTGGAACGCCATTCCTCTGCCACGGAGGATCGTCTCGCTTTTCGCCAAGCCTTGAATACCCATCTTTTTACAGTCTAACCTGGTTCTTTACTTCCCAGCATTCTCCTTCTCCTTTCTTCCTTCTTTCTGTCTAGTCTCTTTGACCTTGTAGCGCCATGATGCCCTAGCAGGTGTAGGTGTGCTTTATAAATGATTTTCACATTACATTACATTACATATCCTTGCCTTCTTATCCCAATAGGCTGCCTTGTCCTCCCCCAATGCAGCCTTTTTATAACTGTGTGTGTGTCCCAGTAGTCTCCTTTTGTTCTCATCCGTTCCCTGTTCTGCATACTTTGCATCTGCAGCAGTGACCTCTGCGGCCAACCGCCTCAACTGTGAGCTTCTTTCCCTTTTAAACAATTGCATGCATCACCTGATCCCTCAGTACTGTTTTGTAAGCCCCTTACAGCGTAAAGTGACTGTCCACCATCCCTGCGTTTATGCAAAAATATACCTCAGTTTCCGTGTTGAGTTTATCTGCTATTGTGGGGACTGTAAGGTAGAATGTATTGGGTCTCCAACCTCCTGACTGCCTATATCCCCTTCACCTCTCTGACATAACCAGGGGGGCGTGGTCGGAGATGCCCCTATGGAGGAAATTAGCCAATCCCACTCCACCTGCTACCGTGCCTAGCACATGGAAATAATCAATCCTTGATGAGGAGGTGTGTGCGCTGGAATAAAAAGAAAACCCCCATTCCACCGGATGGAGATCCTGCCATGTATCCCTCAGTCTAGTGGCCTCAATGAAGGTGTGGAGTTTTGGTCTAGGGTGAGCTGGTCGAGTACCATGTGCCGATCTATCATACGGTGGCCACACCATGTCGTTGAAATCCCCCCCACTATCATGATGTCTCCTCCAAATTTCGCTAGCGAAGCTTGCACTCAACCTAGTGTATTTGCCTTAAGCATCAGTGGAGCGTAAACATTGAGTATTACAGAGTGATTCTCCCCACAACATGCCCAGTAGCAGTATGTACCTGTCATACTGGTTCCGCTCTACTTGGGAGACCTCCAAAGGTAGGGATTTCCTCACTAATATGACCATCCCTCTTGCAGAGGACACTCTTGATTGTATATGTGTCAGGAAAAATGAACTGAGATGAAGATTACTCCTTCAGAGAAACCACTGTTGCATACTAGTTGTTTGCATCATGTGATCAATAATGGACTTTAAAAAATGGGAGAGAAACGAGAAGATGGAGTCTCAAGGATCCCGACGTGGTTCAGGAAGCAGCAACGGTCCATTGTGGAGAGGCAGAAGGAAGAGAACCAAAGAAACCCTGTGGCGAAGAGTCAAAGTCGGAGAGACTGTGGTTGCAAGGCTGGGAGCGGCGGATGTTCTAGAGTGAAGACCGAAGCAGTGAGCGGACTGAAAGGGGCTGTAGCAGTCGCTGCGAGAAGGAGGGGGTTCAAGCTGCAGCTCTAACAGTGGAGGACGCAGAAGTCACCAAAGGTGAAAATTCAGCATTGCCAAGGGGGCGCACCTGGGGGATGCAGTGGGGAAGGAGCACTCCTGGGGGCGAGGACATCATTGACTGCTGCACAGTTTAATTTATATGCAGGTGCAGCCGGAGAAGTCTGTTGGGAAGATTGTGATTGGGGGTACAGAGTGGGGCATAGGAGAGAAGGGTACGCAAGGGATAGGGGCAAAGGGCACGGGTAGAAAAGGTAGTGTAGCACAGGGTGAACAACACAACAGCCATTTTGGAGTATAGGCCTCAAGTAATTTACACATTTGTCTTTTTGCATTGTGAGAAACCTGACGGCGTCTCACTCGCTAGTCCCCGGGGATCGGCTATCCAGGTGGCCAGGACACAGCCATCGCTTTTAGATCCAGTTCCTGGGGGTGGACCAGTGCGGGAGGATCATCTGGATGAGGGATCTTCAGGGAGTGAATTGGGCACCGGATGGTGAGACGCATAATTCCCTTCCCCGTAACACCTTTTCCCCATCCTACCAGGTAGGATACCTAGGAACTCAACCCACCCCCCCTTTCCCGGCACGAACACTTTCTCACAGACAGTTCACTGTGAGCGACAACGGACCAACATCAGAGCCAAATACCTGACTTGTCCCAATAACATGGTCAGGCAAGGTCAGGCAACTACTGATCATTACACACACCCGACTTCCATCACACTTCCCCACACGGATAAAAGGCAGAGCACGAAAGCGCACTCAGAGCGAGGAAAATCACACAAGGAAACAGCAGTTCCAAGACGGCAGTTTAATACAAGGAGAAAGACGGCGAGAACAGAAAGGGTTGCAAGGAGGGAAGTGCCCTTGACCTTTAAAGACCGTTACTTTCGCAAACCTTGGAAAGTAAGACTCTTAAGACCGGGAACTAAAGCTGATCAAACCTACACTGTGCATCATAGGAACCCGGGGCTTTCCTGCGTCGATTACCAAGGCGGGGAGGAGCAATTGCCGCCGTAGTACTGTCATTGGGGGTCATTACAAGGTTGGAGGTAGCCATGCCGCTATTAGGCTATTATGGCTATTATGGCTAACCCCTTACTGGGTCCTGGGTGCGGGTTCCTTAAATGAGGAATTACCGGGCCATTCCAACCTTGGAGGACCCGGTAATTTCTCATTTAAGGAACCCGGACCCGGTACTTCCCCATTCCCATTCGAGCCCCCATAGGGCTCAATGGGAATGGGGAGGGTGCTAACAACGGGCCCGTTAATAACAGGTCCGTTGTTAGCACCCTGGTCTGCTCGCGGGACCCACTAAGGGCGCCTGGTATTACCAGGCGCCCTTACTGGGTCCCGCGAGCAGACCTCGTAATGCGGCGGTAGGGGTTTAAGAGGGCTGGCAGCTCTAGCGGCCCCGTTAAAGCCCTACCGCCAACCTTGTAATGACCCCCATTGTCTCCTACAACAAACCAGCACCAGTAAAGACAGCACAGCCGGTGAGTCGGAGAGACTGATACCAAACCAGCTTGTTTTTGAACCAAGGTTGCAAGCAGCAACATTGTATGAAAAAATCCATAGAGGACAGTGTGTGAAAAGCATGTGATAAGCAACGCAAATATAATTGGAAACCAAAGGAGCGAATTAACTATGGGAGACCAAGTGAGATACCGTATACAGAGTATGGGTGTTCATTCGAAGGACTCTGTTACGTATCCAACTGAATGGCAACTGTATTGTAAAACGGAAGTTTGTATCGAAGTGGCCCTGCTACGGGTCAAGGTAAATCATGTGCACATTCGAAACTCTTCTATAAACCAAGGTGTACGACAAATTGGTCCGAGCCCGGCTCATGGAGACTGATTGAAAGGAGGAAGGATCTTAAGTTCATAAGTCACCTGAGAAAACGAATATTCTCTGAACTTAACAGGGATCTGAGCATGGAAGAGGGAGATCCAGGGTGAATATTTTGAGAAAAAAAGAACTGTGCATCTTATTTTTTTGTACATCAGGCCCTCGGAATCAAGAGACTTTGATGAGAAAAAAGACTTGGGTACAGAAAGCCCTTTTGCTGGAAATAGAACTGTATCCTCGTGTAGAAGAAGCCAGACTGTGTGCTTTGCTCGAGTGAACCGCCTTACCCTGTGCTGAAAACCTGGAGAAGGGAGGCCAACGGCCTGAATATCCTGACATATCGTTTTGTGAACACTTCTTTCTTTTTCATGAACATTACCCCACACTATTTGTAAATAAGCGGTAAGGATTGGCAATAGTATTTTTTTTACTGGACTCCACTAGGACTGGTTTTTTATTATTTGATGGTCGTAGCTTGTTCCCATCTGTAGATTTAGGTTTAGATAGGCGTTTATCACACCCTTGTGAACGTTCAATAAACACCCTTGAACTTTGGTCAGTTGTGTCTGTCTTACTGTTGATAACAAGCATAAAGATAGAGTTGAACTGCTCTATCAGGATTATATGTACATATGCCAATGCATTTCGGTTGTAAAAAACCTTCATCAGGGCGGTACATTCAATCAATAATCTATATATCCAAATGGTTCGTGTTCGTATTACCATCCAGTGGAAAAGACAACAACTTGTAGTTCAAGTTCCTGCAAAACCACAGGAGGGTTAATCAGTAACAAGTAGTTAACAATTAAGGCCATGTATACCGAGAAGGGAGTGAAGTAAAGTCGGCCTTACCGTGCAGCAACGCTGAGTCAGTGTCAGCCGCATTCGCACAGGTACGCGCGCGAATGTCAGTCTGGGAATTTAAACGTTCCCATGGTTACCAAAACGGCGTCGTGGCAGAGCATGTACGCCTTGGGTCCCACCACCGTGGCGTCACAGGAGGCGGGACTCATCACCATGGAAACGTGATCCGTAGAACGGATGCTTACTCATGCAGGTGTTTCAACCTTTGTAACTTAGGCGCACAACATTCTCGTGTATCTAAGCGGTAAAGCGAACAACATTATCATGTGTATTAGCAGCGGTCACATAGGTATGTAGCAATATATTATGAAAATACACAATAAACAAAGAAACAAATTAGCTCAATCAGTGCAATTATATCGAAATCGTTCTCGTGCTGCATAAACTGATGATGCATATCTTGGTCAAGTAGTGAAAAAGCATACCGTGGAACACTAGAAATGTGTAATCACATACATCATTAGAAGTTAGTGAACAAAAGATAAAATACAGTTCATTGTTCTGTAATCAAATGAAAACTGTCAGTAAATATCTTCGTAAAAACAGCCCACTCTTTCATTGGAAATCCATCACGGCAAATTTCAAGGAAATAATTTTAAAGGAAAAAAACGGAATTACAAATAACACATATAGTTTATTTCTTCTTTGATCACCTTAGGTGCCAGGATCCCCAAACGATCAATCCAGTAAGTTTCACGTTGATCAAGTTTCTTTTGCAAATTTTCATATTTGTTATACCTTTATACCACTTCTAGGATAACAAATTTGATCTGTGCCAAACTGTGGCGTTTCTCACACCAGTGTCTTGCTACCGTCAAGGTCTTGCTACCTCGGCGGTAGCAAGACACTGGTAGATAGAGCAGTTCAACTCTTATTTTTTGCTTGTAATTTTTTGGTACCTATGCCATAGGACCTCTTTATAACCATATGCCCCAGGCTAAAGTTTGATTAAAATCTACCGTGGATTAAATTTAATTAACAGTATTTTTGTAGTGCCCAACTTTTCACTTAGTTCTGTCTTACTGTTGATATCATGCTTTCCTTACAGCAGCCAGAGGCATCATGTCCTGGGCAACCATTATTTTTCTAGCAATCAGCTACAGCAGTGTGCTGGAGAGATGTTGTAAGTTGGCAATTCCCAGGAGATCAGAGCCTGGGGAATGGGACCAGTAGATACTTTTGAGGCCAGCAAGCTAGGCACCTGGGTGATTGAGGGAATGAGCGACGGGGAAGCAATTACCAGGAGAGGTTTTGTTGTCCCTAGGGTGCAACAGTGTTTTGTGTCCTTGCTGATGTCCGCGGGACACTTCATTGGTGCAATGCCATGTGAATGTTTCCCCTTTGCCAAGCTCAAGTTGTTTTGTGTGCTCGATGAGGGCTGACCAGTGGCAGATGAATGAAGTTCCAGTGGTCAGCATGATCACGCAATGCTTAGGAACATAGTTGTGAGGTGGTGTGGGAGGGTTTGTGACGTTACGATGGGTGGTATTGGACAATGGGGGGCAGGATGGCATGAGCCAATTACGATCATTCAATGTATTCCTGGATATAGGGGACTGACACAGTCCCACCAATCAGCTCTTGTAAGGTGTTCCAAATGTTTTTCAAATGTGTATATTGAAATGATGTCACTTGTGTATAAAAACTTTGCTCGCTGTGGGCAGGGTTGACAGCTCACTTTACTGGGTTCAGTTCCACAGGGGTGTTTGGACCGTGCTTTCCCAGCTGCGTTCTGGGCCTAAATAAATTGCATGACTTCCTGCTTGGTCTACTTTGGTGTTCTACTCGTCACTTCCCTTTGAGGACCCCTGATACTTTTGGAGGCCCTAGCGAGATCGTCAGTTCTCTCAGCAGGCTGAGGGTATTCAGACCACCATCCCGAGGGGCGCGTGCCATGCGAGCGCAGACGTTTCCGAGGTACACTACTGAGGAGGCCCTGCGGACGCAGAGTTCACTAAGGTCTGCCTGGTTCTGAGCGCCGCCCATGCTCAGGTGGAGGTGCGTGTCGTAGGGAAGACTCGGTGCCGCGAGGACTCAAGGATCTCTAGGACACCTGAATATACCCTCGCATGAATGCTCAATACTGTGGTTTCTGTTGAAAAGATCCCCTTACAATTCCAGATCTCTTATGTCCAAGATCATTTGCCACCGTTCAAAGAATAGATATGGAACTTCTTCTTCTACAACTTTACCATTGGTTCAGACCTCTGCAGTACATTTGCTTCTCTTTGGGTTGCTGGTTCCCTCTTAACAACCAATCTTCTATTATTATTACTATAAGAAGTCCTTTTTGTCCCACAGTAAAGAACTACTCCAAACCTCTTAAATGTGACATCCACTGACAGTATTATTCACCACCACAATTCAAGTACTTCTGCTTCAGTTCTATATTTAAGAATTGTTAGGCATATGATGACAAGACACTTAGACCTCTACAGGGAGGCAAGGCACTCTTCCTTTCTATGCTCCAAGAAAAGGGCAGCCTCTTCCGCCTGTCTTACTGCCACCAATATAAGCTGCCTCTGTCCCAAGACTGACTTCCTCTCATCTTCAGCAGTCTTGAGCATTATAGGTTATTTCCTTAATCTGCTTTACAAGCACCCAGCTCCCTTTCCCAGTGTCACTCACACCTTCTTGGTTCCAGCAACTACCCCAAAGCTGAAGTGCCACTCTTTCAGCTTCAGGTAACAATGCCACACTTGTATCAGGGGCCATTGAACCTTTAACAACTTCATAAAATAGGTGGATTGGTTTGAACAGTACTTGTTTCACTATGGAAAGGGTTTGCCTCTTGGCTTGGGTAATGCTCATTCTCCTCATCAATAGAACAACTTCTGGGCTAAAGAATAATTGTTCCGGATACTACAAGGTTCAGTCTTCAAAGGGAAAACATAATTAGGCACACACAACTACTCTTTAAGATAGATCTTTAACCTTACAGGGTTGCAAGTAATTGTATTCCCGTAATATCTTGGAGAGAATTTCAGACTTCTCTCTGGAAACACAATTGGCCATATGCGACCTTCCTTTGATGCTGTATTCACTTGTAACTTTTTTGATTGGGGCCTGACTCCAGAGGGTTAGGGCAAATCTATCAAAGGAAAATTGGAATCAAAAGCTACCCTTGTCGTTGACGCTATGGTAGTTTGCTTTTGTAGGCAGTGGAGCTACAGATAACGTATATCAGTTTGCTCTTACAGGGAATAAGAAAGAAAAGTAAAGTGAATTCATTAAATCCTGCAGTTTATTTGTTTGCATAAGAAAATATGTTTAAAACAATAACATATGCCATCCTGGGCACAAAGAAAAATATATTGCATATAAATCACAACAGATTGTACACATTTTAGTGGGTTAGTACAATTAAGGTGACTGTGATTTTATGTATTGCTAGTAATGAGGCAGTACAAAAACATGGTTGACACACAATCAATTCAGGTGTTTCTGGTGCGGTGGATAGGTTGAGCTTCCGGCGGTTGGGGTAGTCGAAACCTGCTGGTAGTGGCACCGCACTGTCGTCAGGACTGAGGGGCATTAGAGCAAGATGGTGCAAAAAAGGAGTGCCAAGCACCTGTAAATGGTAAGACACGGGATGGGGTGTTAGGGGTGGAATTATTAAAAGGCAAAATATAATAGCACAAAAGGGAACACTGCGAAAAGAAACCTACCTAAGGTAGTAAAAGCGTCATGACTGGGTATTGTTTTTGTAGCCAGTGGTCGAATGGATCTCTGGCGTCGTATTGAAGTCCGCAAAGTGGGCACGTGGTCTCTGCAATTACTATAGAGATTCAAAAGTGATTTATTTGTAGGAAATCTATCACTATGGATTAGATATAGAAGAAAGGGTTAATTGACAAAGCATGGAGTACCTTGGAAGATTGGTCTGGGAATCAGGTAAAAAAAGGTGGGAAACTCTATGTAGTATTCGCCAGGATGTTGTGATTACTCTGTTGGAGAGGCCAAAAATATATATAATCTAAGCTGCACAATGCTGGCTGCAGGGGCAAGTATGTGCAATTGAATGCTCGTGCAGATAAAAGCGGCCAGGTGAATTGGAGACACTATGGAAGGAGGAACCGTGTTCAATCTTGTGATTCAATGAAAAGATGAATAAATGAAAACATTGTGAAATAGTCACCCGTGAAAGTATAATGGCATGTGCATGCCAAATCCAGACTAAACCGTGAGAGAGCGTGTTTTACGCACTCGGCAGGATTAAATCTAGGGTACATGCGTATGGTCTGGTCGAAAAAGGCTTATTTCGTACAGTTAATTTAAAACAGAACGCTGAGTGCGTTCGTATCCCGTGAGTGCCGAGGGACTATAAAAGTAGCTTATTGGACCATGAAAGAACATGCTTGAACTCGGCAAAATGAAGTGCGCGTGGTCTGTTCGAAAAATGAGGCTGCATTGGATAATCAGTTTAAAGCGGAACGTTGAATGCGTTTGGGTCCCGTAAGTGCAGAGGGACTGTGAGAAAATGATTTTCGGGTAGTGCCCGGGGCTTACCTCTGAGCGAGCTGTGTAGTTTTCTCCCAGTGTTGTCTGTATAGGGCGCATGCGTGTTGGCTGAGGTATATGCGATGGCTTTGTGGAAAGAAGCTCAATTGCGTATGTGTAGAGAGGTAGCGTGACAGTTAGGATAACGGGTGATACCCCTACAGTAATGGCACCGGGGATTGAGAAATGAGCATCACGGATGGCCGCAAACATTAAAAAGAAAGCATTAGGAATTTTGAAAAGTGCATTACTACAAATTTGATAGAGAGCAGTCAAATAAGCACATATGTTTAAATGTTATAGCAAACAGAAAATGTTTACTTCACGATTTAGCATACTTGTTGAAAAACACAGAAGTTGTAAATTACTGACACCTGTCTCAAAAGAATAAAAGGCGGGCACATCTGTGTATTGAAAACGAATTTAAATAATATACTATTGAAACATCACTGATTGGATGTTATTAATTAGTCAAATGTATAATTGAAAGGACTACACAGAGATTTGTACATTTTGCTAGTAAGAAAACCAACACATCACAGAAGCATACAGAATAAATGCTAAATCATAGGCACACATTTGGTAACAAAAAATCCGTTGGCAGCAGTAAAAACCAAGAAGCCAAATCTCCTGAAATGTGGAAAGGTGCGGAATGGAATCTGTTAGGGAGCATGTTGTTTCAATTTCAATAACAGAACTTCATTGTGTATGACTAAAGAGAGAAACCCTCTCGTGGGGGATGTTGCTGATAATAACCCATATTGGTGTTGGTAATTTTTATTATTAGGTCTAGTGAGTTTTTCGCATAAGCAGAAAATTGTAGTTTGAAAGGTCGGCGGCAGGGCTAGACCATTTGTTGAAAAACAAATTCCACTCGATGTATATATTGAGGCCATTTTTAACAGAGTCAAGGCGGTAAATCCATTTTTGTTCTAATTTCCGGAGTGCAAGATCTCTCTTGCCTCCACGGAAAGGGTTGTCAACAGTTTGTAACACTGCCCAAAAGATGTCATTGTGGCTGTCTTTTTTCAGCTTGTAGTGTGCTACTAGGGGCTTGTCGTCGACTAGATTTTTTAGACAAGAGCGATGCTCACAGATACTGGGCCTCATTACACGGATGGCGGTATTAGCACATGGACCAAGGTGCTATTAGCACCTTGGTCCATGCCGGTAAAATACCGGCACCGCCTTGGTGGAAGGGGGAATTACCGCCCCATTCCAAGGTTGGCGGGGCGGTAATTCCCCCTTCCACCACTGCCCTTCCCCATTCCCATTTTTGCCCCATAGTGCATAATGGGAATGGGGAAGGTGCTAATTACGGCACCGCAATTTTGCGGTGCCGTAATTAGCACCAAGGTCCCTTAGCGGGTTGGTTTTTAACGCCTGCAAAAAGCAGGCGTTAAAGCACCAACACGCTAAGGGACCTCGTAGTAAGGCGGTAATGGTTAACGGTCACCGTTACCATTAACGGTGACCGTTAACCATTACCGCCATCCGTGTAATGAGGCTCACTTTGTTTAATCTCTCTCTTACATTTACCGATGTAGATCAAGTCGCAGGGACATTTAATGGCATATACTGACCATTTTATTTTGCAGTTGGTAAAATTGGGGAATGTCCATTTTATGTCTTTGAGATCAATCTGTTTGATGTTATTCGTCAGGCAGCACACTGAACAATTACCACATGTGAAATGGCCTTTGACGGGAGGGAGATTCCAAAGGGTTCTCTGGGTGATTTTCTCTTTTGTCTTGTCTTCGTAGGTGTGCACCAGGCGATCTTTCAGGTTTCTATTCCGTGTGAATGCGAATCTAGGTTTCACGGGTTTGAAGTCTTCTGTGTGGAGTTTATCCCAGTGATGGAGGATAGTTTTTTTAATGGAATTGCTGACGGAGGTGAAGGTGGTTATGCATGTCATCTTCGTTTTGTCTTGCTCTTTGGATGCTGGTGTGAGGCACCTCTCTCTGTCGGTGTGTTTTGCTCTTCTACGAGCTTGACGACATGGCTCGATATCCGCGTACTTTGAGCCGTGTACTAAGATCTTTGCTCGTGGTATCATAGTATTCGTTTGTGCTGCAGTTTCTTCTCAGTCTGAGAAACTGGCCAAAAGGAAGGTTTGTCTTTAGTCCTGCTGGGTGGAAGCTGCTGTATTCCAGAAGAGTGTTCTTGGAGGTGGGTTAACTGTAGAGAGTAGTGGCCAGGCAGTTATTAGAATCTTTGTAAATGTCCAAGTCTAAAAAAGGTATCCTACTAAGATTGTAGTCAATTGTACATTTTATGCCTCCACTTTTCCTTTTCAATTAAGGACACACAACCAATCTGGCAATAGTGAAAATGCTTAACAATGGATGTGATGTTCTTTACTTCTTTTGTGACCTATATGGCTTTCACAATTAGTGCACGTGCTACATTTCCATTGCTAGAATGGGTCTTCAAACAACTAACAGTTTATACTTACTTTTAAGTATACGCAAGTTACTTTTGAGCTAGTTACAGTTACCAGCAAGGCTTTTTGAGTGAACCTAAATGCTGACCCTCACTCACCGACTCCAGGAACACTGCGGTTGGAGGCTGCTTCACTCTCCAGACTTCCTCGACTCCTACTACTGCTTTGGGCACATTTGGGACACACACTCTTCTGCTGCACGGATGTCTCAGGTACGGCCACATTAAGTGGGAGTCTCCTTTACTCCCCAGCCCCTCAGCTTGCCTTCTGCTTCTGGCCTCAGGCTTCTTCAGCACTGTCACGGCTTTGCAATCACAGCAACTCGCCGCACATGGGAAACACTTTACTCTCAGCACACACTTAAATCTGATGTCTCCACATTTGGGGCGTCCCTTCTGTTTTCCAACTTCCTCGTGAATTGCCAGCCTCATGCTTCTCCTCTACTTCTACTACTGCCAGCCTTCCAACTCCTGCTCCAGCTCCTTCTTCCTCTCCTTTCCTGCTCCTGCCTTTTATGCTTCACAGGTTTGGGAATTGGCTTCAGGTGTGAGCCATCAAATTGCCTGACTTCTAAAATGGCTATTAGGCTTAATTGCCTGACTGCTACATTTGCATACCACTTCAGCCCTCTTCCTTGTCTCAGTCCCTCTAGGATTCTGGGACATGTAGTTTGCTTAATCAAAGTCAGTTTTTTCTACTTCATGATCATTTTTAAGGGTATATGTATTTCCCTTAGTAATTTTACAGAGGGGCTATGATATTTAACTTGTCTTGAGGAAGATGATTTAGAGAGGACAACATTTCCGCCATCCTTTGGAACTGAGGTGTGCCTTTCATTTGAGAAACCAAAACGAGTCTTTCTTTTGGTATAGTATGCTTTGTTGTTACAACCTTTGGGTTCACCACCTTAGGTTTAATAGTAGGTTGAGAGACATTGAAATGGCAAACCATAACTTCTTTTGGTACAGTGTTAAGGGTCTCCCTATCACAAGAAAAATACTATTTCTCATTCCACAGAATCTCCTCACAACCCTGGGCCCCGTCTCTACCCAGGTGATGCTCCCGCAGTACACCACCACCAGGGTTGGGATCAGGAAGTGTCTGCCTTCCCCTGGCCACCGAGGAGGAGACTTTAGGCAAGGTTTTAGTGAGGGATCCACGAGGGGCGTGGTCTGCACGCATGGTGTGAAGCTGTGAATCCGCCGTGCTCCTGCCCAAGATCCTGAAGCTGCCGATACTACGGCGGCAGAATCGAAATAGCAGCTACAAAAATTGAGAGGCACGTAGTGGAACCTTATTGCTCCACTCGGCTGAAATCCCAGAGGAAATCGGAGCTGGCAAAGAGGATAACGGAGCGTTTGAAAAAGCTCCCCTACGGCACCCAAGATGGCGACTCCCAGCGCGGAGGCTGGTGGAGGACTGTTAGGGCTGGACTGGGCGGAAGCCCGGAGGGCTTGCTGGACGGGCCACGAACCGGAGCCCTCTGCGAGCAGATGAGATTGTGATCGTTTGCCCTCCGGATTGAGACACACGGCAGAACCGCAGAGTCCTGGGCTGAGACCCCACGTTGAGAGGGAAGAGCGACCCCCGCCGGCAGACAACACCGAGGGAAGCCTGGAGGCCTGCTGAGGAGCTGGAGTGAAAACGAGACGGACGGAAGAAAAACCTACCCCTTCAGCATTGTGAGGCGAAGATGATCGAGTTGAGCGGAGTCAGACGACTGGGGCGCCAGGATTGCTGACGGCTGAGGAGCGGAGACGGGCGCCGCATACCCGGCGGGCAGGAACACGAGCAGTCCCGAAGAAGAGGAACGGTTTGGCACAACACATGGTTCCCTATTACATACAACTGGGCCCTTACCTCGCACCTGGAAGGCAGACTAAGCAAACCCCTGGGCCCGGCGGCTACGACAGACATAGGAGCTGGGACCCGCCGCCTCACGCAACGCAGAACCACCTAGGCATTGACAGCATTGGGGTACACGGCGGGTGATTGCCCAAGCACCAACTACACGTCGACCCTGGCCACAGATCATTGTGGCATTCACCAGTGCCCCGGGAAGAAAGAAAATATATTTGTTTTCCTAAACAATAACACCATCTGCCTGAAAAGATCACCCGCAGTGGACAAAGGTAGGGATAGAGGGTATTTAAACACAGATGCCTAGAAATAAAACTTTTGCCCCGCCTGCCTGAGTCGAATTAAGACGCATGAGGACAACACGCCTGGAGCCTGGAGTCCAAAGATTGTAGTGCTTGGCAAGATACTGCCCATATGAAAACTGACCGCTGGCCCACTATATGTAGCACCTGAGTGAAGGCCCCCCACAGTAAACAGCAGAACTGGGATTAGGATTACAGAGCTAAGGCCTGCAGCCCGCCCCGTAAACCTGGAACTCTCCAACGGGGCCATGTCGCCTCCTAAGAACAGATCAAAAGCCGCCACGATGGACGCTTTCACAACTGCATTCCCGAGGCAGAAACTACTGCAGGAAGCAATCGCTGCGGCAGACCCACCACCCTCAGCGTTGGACCCCCGAGACGCTCAAATTTTGCAGGCAATTGCAGCGTTACGCACATCTATGGAAGGCATGATCGGAGAAATCAGGTCAGATATACAACTGATGAGACAACATGCCCGCAACCTGACGGAAAGGGTAACTAGAACCGAAACGTCCCTGCAAGAAACCGGCGAAGACACACGGGAGCTAAAGGTGAAAGTCCGAGAACTGGAACTGACAGTGGCAAGACTAGAATCCCGCTCAGAGGACGCAGAAGGACGGGCCCGCCGCAGCAATGTCCGTATCCTCGGGGTCCCGGAGGACATGGAAGGCTCAAACGCCACCGAATTCAACGAAACGCTGCTGCTTCAAGAAATTGGAGCAGGCTCACTTACCCAGGGGTTCTCAGTGGAGCGGGCCCACAGATCCCTCCAGAAAAGACCGCCCCCGGGCTCATACCCACGCCCGATAATTGCAAAAATTCTGAATTTCCGTGACAGGGAAGTGATATTGCGATTCTCACGGGAGGGCGGGGTGATCAAGAGGAATGACTCCGTAATAGTTATATACCAAGACTACACCCCCACGGTGCAACGATTGCGGAATTCCTTCATACCCATAAAGGCCAGATTACGGAAACTCAACCTGAAATACATGTTGTTGTATCCGGCGAGACTTAAGATACTATACAAAGGAAAGGCAGTCTTCCTGGAAACCCCAGCTGCCGCTAATATGTGGCTTGAGCATAATAACCTGGCCGACGACACTGAAGAACCTGAGAAGGGGTCCATATGACTAAGGAATGACTGAATCTATATATGGAAGAGACCGCACCAACATGCTGGAGATAAGGCCCGCGAAACCCTACTTAACGCTGCAACAAACTGATGTCTTGATTGGGCAGGAGCACGAAGGCCCAAGCGCGAGACCGTCAACGACCCACCCCGCCTAGAACAGTGCAGGCCAAATGCCTACACACCACCCATACCGAAAGGCCTGGAAAGGCCCCCGAGGCTCGGGAGCCCCTGAGCGTCGCGAGTTCAAAACGACTGCTGGGGGCAGTTACTTGTTTTGTTTTTCGGTTAATGCATCCTCCACGTTGGAGGATGAGAATGTTGGTAAGTCTAAACCTACGACAAGGGACGGGAGGACGGAAACACTGAAGATATTGGACCTAAGCCTACTACAAACGGGAAGAGACAGAGACACAGCCGCATCAGCATACAGCCCTTGCAGGAGCGGGATTGCTCCCAGACCCCCTAAGAGACCACCATGGTTGTACAAATTAAGATAATGACGTGGAATGTCCGAGGCCTGGGCACATATTACGCAGGAATAGAATCAAGTCCTACCTGCAGCGGAAGAAAGTGGACATTGCTCTACTACAAGAGACACACTGCTCTGCTGAGTTGGAGGCGAAGCTCAACGAACACTGGGTGGGACAGGGTTTTGGGGCCTCCTATTCCAGATTCGCAAGAGGAGTCTACACCTGGATCAAACCCCACGTACCGTTTCAACTCACTAAGATGGATAAGGACCCTGAAGGCAGATATGTGGTACTATGGGGGATACTTGAACAAAGGGAAGTGTGTATAGTGAACTCATACTTCCCCAATAACAATATCCCACTACACCTGAAAGATCTGAGCTCCAAAATGCTACAGTACAGAAATGCCTTCTTTTTATGGGGAGGGGACTTTAACTGCGTCCATGATCCAATGCTAGACAGGTCCAGCCCCACAATGAAGGGCCCTTCAACGGCCACAACATCCCTGAAAACCACGACCAATAAATTGCACCTGGCGGACGTCTGGCGGGAGCTACATCCAGGTGAGAGAGGTTACTCGTCTCCACATGCCCTCCATACCCGGCTAGATTACCTCTTTGTGGGCAGGAAGCACTTAACTCAGATGGGGAGTGCGCAATATCTGGGAAGAACTATTTCAGATCATTCGCCACTATTAATCGAATGGAATCACACCGGCCCGAGACCCCCCACCCCCATGTGGAGGATGCCTGCGGAGGCCTTGGGGGACCAGGCGTTTAAAGAAGAGCTACACGAGTCCATAGACAATTTCATAACCAAAAACACTGGGAGTGTAGAACACGTCAGCACGCTATGAGACGCCCTGAAGGTAGTGGTGCGGGGGGAAGTCATTGCTAAAGCGGGCGGCATTAGGAAACTTCTGCGCAGCGAGCTAGACAGGGGAGAATTGAATATCACGGCATTGGAGGCAGCCCCTACAGACACCCCAAAGAGAGAAGAAGATCTTAGAACTTTGAGAGAGAACTGCACCGATGCATGGAACAGGCTATCAAAATTCGACTTTATTACTAGAATCAACAGGGCACACGTCGAGGCAGACAAACCCGGCCGACTATCAGCTTGGCTTTGAAAAAAAGAACACGCCAGACATATAACCACTGTATTGAAAGACGAACTCGATGAAACTCACAACACTCAACAGGGCGTCAATGACACCTTTAAGATTTTCTACGAGCAATTATATTCCCATGCGGACTAGATCCCCCGAGATCAAATACAGGACACTCTAGATGAGATATGCTTACCCAAATTAACCCCAGCACAATCTGAGGCTTTGGATGGGGACATTACACCCGATGATATTTCGGAAGCAATTAGATCCCTGGCGACGTGTAAGACCCCGGGCAGTGTTGGGTTGCCCCCGGAGTTCTACAAGGCATTCAAACCCTCCTTGACGCCACTATTGCTTGAAGTCTTCCTAGAATCCTATGAATGTGGGACCCTCCCCGTCAGCATGAGAGAAACTTTGGTGGTCCCCATACTTAAACCCGACAAACCCGCAGATAGGTGTGACTCTTACCGCGCGATTGCGATGATAAATTATGATGCTAAAATACTTACGACAATCTTAGCCAATCGGTTAGCCAGAGTAATTGGAGACTTAGTACATGAGGACCAAAACGGCTTTGTACCCGGTCGTAATACGACCATGAACCAGCGTAGGCTCCAGCATATAATAACCCATACCAACACAAGCAAAGAATGCTATGCACTATTGTCCTTAGATGCCATTAAAGCATTTGACTCAATATATTGGGAGTGGCTAGTGGCGGTCCTGGAACGGTTTGGTTTCGGTCAGGGGTTCATTAGATGGATTAAAATACTGTACAATGGACCGAGTGCACAAATAAAATCTGGGAGATATGTGTTAGAATCGTGGGACATTCGCAGAGGTACCAGACAGGGGTGCCCACTCTCACCCATGCTGTATATACTGGGCCTGGAGCCCATCGCTCTCTTTTTTAGGCAGCAATTCTTTGATGCGGGCATTTGGGTCAGAGGGGTGGACCACATCATCTCCTTATATGCTGATGACGTGCTGATATATGTCAATAATCCCCTTCTCAATGTACCAACAATGCTGGACGTTTTAGACAATTACGCCAAGGTCTCGGGCATAAAATTCAGTAGAACCAAGTCCTGCTTGTTCCCGCTAGCGGGACTGAAGGGAAAGGCCATTACGGAACTTCCTCCGGTGGGCATAACCTGGCAGACCACTTTGTTCCGATACCGTGGGATTCAGATTCTACACACCCCAGAACTAATGCACGATTATAACACTAGGGCGAAGATCCCAGCGCTACGTAAGTCCATGGGGTTCTGGTCTAAGCTGCCTTTATCCATGATGGGCAGGGCCTCCATAGTCAAAATGATTGTCCTCCCCAGGTTCCTGTATGTGTTCCAAAATGTGCACTTCTATATTACTAAACCTTTTTTCCGTTTGCTGGATACAATAATCCGGGATTTCTTGTGGGGGAGGTGTAGACACCGGGTGGCCCTGTCCACATTGGTCTTACCATACAGATCGGGTGGGATCCAACTGCCTAATTTAGAGAAATATTACCTGGCCGCCCAGTTAGGCTTTGTATCAAAATGGTTAGCAGACGAGGTCACTTCAGAGGCCCCTTTGTTGCAGTCCATGATCTCTCCGTTACGCTTAAATGAATTGATCTGGGGGCCTCAGACCCTGATAAGCAACCCACCCTTCCGGGTGACCCTAGGTAGGAAAATATGGTGCAGGACCTCAGTGATTATGAAACTAAAGCAAACATATTCCCCGGAAATGCCACTGCTCTCGAGGTTGAATAAGACTGATACCGATCTAAATAGTGTCAGGCTCTGGGAGGGAAAAGGCGTCTACACGTGGGGAGACCTGTATGAAGGGGGGACCTTTCGGGAGTTCTCTGAGTTACAGGCGGAGTATGATATTCCCTCCAGTCAATACCTGTGGTATCGGAAGATTAGACTGTTTGCCCGAACGAATTGGGAAAATTGGCCAGAGGAACCAGACATGAACTCCTTTATAACGCTGCTTTATAGTTTGGGAGAGGGTGGAAGAGTGGTTTCCCAAATATATGGCCATCTAAGCGACACACCTAACCCCCGAAGTACGGAACTACGGACCACATGGGAAACTGACATAGGGCGGGAACTAACAGATAGCGAATGGGACAGGGCACTGTCATTCTCTGGAGAGGTCCCCAGAAATCACCGATTTCGACTGATCCAGATCAACGTGTTATACCGCACCTACCTAACCCCGAGTAGATTGGCCAAATTCAACAACAGTGTGCCACCAAACTGCACTTGGTGCGGAGCTGATAATGCGGACCTAATTCACATGCTATGGAACTGCTCCAAGACCCAGACTTTCTGGTTCAAAATAAAACAAATGTGCGAGGAGGCGGGTCACATTAGGTACGAATGGACCCCACATGAGTGTCTCCTGGGCACCTATCCTAGGTTAGCTAAACTCAAACATTCAGTCAAACTAATGGATTTGCATGCATAATGGCGAAAAGGGCTATGGTTATGTCATGGAAAAAACCTGCAGGTCCGATTTTCACAGTGTGGCGTAAAGAACTTGAGAAATGGGCGAACGCCGAAACAAAAGCTTGGGAGGAGAGCATAACCAGGTCTACTGAAGACTCGAGTATGGCACTGGTTGCATGGAAAGACACCATGACAAAACTGTTCCACTCCCCTGATGATAAACCTCCTTGAATAATCCGCAGGAAGCACACCCGACCACTGCAGAAAAGAGATGCCGGCTCCTATAGGTCCATCGTGAGACACAATGACCCCCTGGTCTGGTTCATGTCCCCTCCCCTTCCCACGACAAGAGCATCCGCCCTATCGGTCACCTGTGAAACTAGACTTGGATTGACACCGGAGACAGTTACTGTTCATTGTTGTTTGAAATTATTGTTTGACATGTTGCTGTATAAGTATGCAAACTTGTTTATTGATACTGAGGTTGGCACCAGAAGGAGGTGCAGTGTTTGCAAATATAACAAAATGCCAATAAACAAATTTTAAAATAAAATAAAAAATTAGTGAGGGATCCACAGGATTCTTCACAGTGTGGGGCGGGCACATCTGCGTTAGAACAGAAGGGTGCATAGGCAGTGGCAGACCCCATTAGATGGGAGTTGTGCGTAGTGTATAGTTGTGTCATTTTTGGGGGACTGGGTGTTAATAAATTGCTGATTGGTTTAAGAAAGGTGCACAGTTGGATAGTAGGTGGTAACTAGGTCGGGCGTTTTTATATTTTGGTGTTCTGTCGCTGTATTGGTAGTAGTATTTGTTTTATGTGAGGTCGGCCGAGGTGAAAGGGTCGACACTAGAGGTAGGGTGTACATAATTGCGCTTGGCACAGTAGGGGTTAATGCAAGGTCAGAATAGGGCGTGGCCAGGCATTTGCATACTAACAGAGTATGCTAGGGAACAGGTGGGCCTGTGTAGAAGGCCATAGTTGTACTAATAGTGAGTGAGTGAGTGGACCTGTGGAGAAGGCCGATGAGCATGATAGGCATGAGTGGGCAGGCCTGTGGAGAGGGCCAGTGAATTAGGGTATGGTGTGAGCAGGAGTAATGGTATGTATGTGGGAGGTGATGGTGTGCAAAAGGTACGAGTGAAAGGAGGGGATTGAAGAAAGGTATGAAGAAAATATGGGTAATTAGGACATTGTGTGGTTTAAAGTGTGAAAAGGGAGGGAGCTCCAAAGGATAGTACAGTGGAAGCATAGAAGGTGGTGGGAATGGCGTTAAGGTTGGATACGCCCCTGGGCCATTTATGTAATAAGTTGCCCCAATATCGTGATAAAATACTCAAGTACCACTTTCAGTGGGCACAGGACACTGCAGGACAGTGTTTCCGTGAATGGCCAGGAGAGGGAACATTTGATAGTGGAATAATAGAAAGCATGTTTTTGTATTTATTGGCAACCTATAAAGGATCCAAATGAAAGAAAAGGAAAAATATCCTTGGGCTCTGGAAGCTTGACGGAGAGAAAAAGGAGGAGTCTGCAAAGGGGGGCAGTCAGGACAGTGACACGGCGGTGCTACCAACTGCGCTGCCGCCTCCCTACAGATTGTATCTGATGCTGAAACCTGCTGCAGGGTACACCAACCCACGGTGCATGTCCCCAAGCAGAGGGGGACAGAAACAGGGAAAGGTAAGCCAGAGGTGGGGGTACTAGGGAACCAAAGGAGAAGAGCAGTAGGAAGTATTTGGCCGATATAGAAGAGAGCACGGGGCAACAGTTGGACATGATGTTCAAAGAAGGAGAGAGAGTGTTAGAAAAGGAGGTGCAGAGACACGAGACAGAGCCGGGGGGAAAAGGGGGTAGAGATTGGTGGACATCGGGGGAAGATAAGGCTTAAACTGGACAAAGTGGATTCCGACGATAGGGAGGAAGGGCAGGACTGGTCTGAAGCGGACTCCATTGCCTTGGACAGGAATGAGTGGACAGGCAGTACCATGGGAACGATGGTACCACGGGCCCTGGGAGACAGATGAGGAGAAGGAGAGGGGATGGAAACAAAAGAAAAAGGGGAAAGAGGGGTAAGAGTAGGGACTGGTCCACGACTCTCCACAGTGGAAAGGCCAGAATGGCAGTGGCGAAGGCCCCACCAGAAGGGGGGGTCCAGTCCTCAAACACAACTGCCCCTGTTGCGGGAGGGAAGACACACACTGCGTACCATGGCAGATGATGGACAGAGACAACTTAGTGAATAGTTTGTTCTCCCTTATGGCAAGAGTGAGCAAGTGGATATATGCCCTTAAGAAGGAGACAACATGGGTTACCTTAGCTAACGGGGATATGAAAGGTTGTTTGCTGCAATACTGGAGGAGCTAAAAGACAAAATATGGGAACAAGCAGGATAGAACAGGGTAAAACCGAGTAGCATTATAAACGATGGGACGCCCTTTAATAACTGTCACGCCCATGTGTGGAAGGTGCTAAGAAGCATGTACCCCAATACTTCAGACATGGGGGCCATACTGTCCTGTAAGATGAAACCAGATGAGGTCTCTGCAGAATACATAAGACAAATACAGGAGATGTGGATGCTAGAGACACGACAATCGTGGGATGAATACATACCCATATTTTATCATATATTGGTCCGAAGGCTCCCCTGGATGTGCAGAAAACCCTAAATAAAATAGTAGGGATAGAAGTCAAAGGGTAGCCAGAGATACAGTTGCCTATCGTGCTCTTTTGCAAACGGAAGCAAGAAAGAGAGAAAGATGCGGCAGATAATGCTGCAAAGGCAGAAACAAAGTTGGTGCAGAAGAAGTTTGCAAAGCTCTTAATGAAAGGTGCGCCGCTCACCCCGGGCCCCATTGAGGTGGCTTCCGTCCAACATGGGGGGTTTCCAGTGGGGGGCGGACACAGCCAGGGGCGTAGCTGCATCTACAGTACGGACAGTATTGGGGGGATCCAACAGCCCGGCTTCTATCCACAGCAGGGGAATAACCCATCACTGGGACATGTAAGGAACTCATGGTGGCAACAGTAAAGACAGACACAAGTGATCACAGTTCAAGGGTGTTTATTAAACTATATAGGTAGGTTGGAAGACGTCTAATCTACACCTAAATCTAAGATGGGAGCAAGCTTCGACCATCAAAGAATAATAAGGCAGTCCTAGGGGCGTCTTGTCAAATAAAAGGTCGTATACTAGGAAACACTTATTGCCATTCCTTACACTAAATACAAAAGAAGTGTGGAATAAGATTTATAAGAAAGAAGGGAATGTTCACAAATAATAAGTCAGGATACGGTAGTCTGGGTCTCCCTTGACCCACGTTTTGAGCATGGGATAAGGTAGGATTCTGGAGCTCCAGCTTTCCCAGCACGAGCCAAAAGTTCCGCTCTAAACAATTAGGGCCTTCAGTGGTTAAGTCTCTTTTCTATAAAGAGTCTCTTGCCTCCGAGGATCTGATGGGTTTCAAAATAGTAAACAAAAAGTTCCTTTCGGTACAACGTTGGGTGTTGCCTTTTTGTATGCACGGTGGGGTTGACTTTTCACCCCTGGGTCCCGTTCTTCCGGGCTCAGATCCATAAACTGGTTCTTAATGATATTGGGACCTTCTATAGTTATGTTTTCTTGCTTCCGAGGACCTGACAGGTCCAGAGTACAAAACAAAAGTTCAACAAAAGTTCTTTTCTGCTTGCACTTTGGGTGATGGTTCCTCACCCTTGGGTCCCCCCTCTTCCGGGCTCAGACCCCTCTCGAATATCAGCCTCTCTCTGTCGGGTTCACTCTGGCATGTATTCCAAGACTTTCTCTGTTGCACTGTTCTTTGCTGCATTCGCGGGTTAGTGGGTGTTGGCTTCTCATCCTTAGATCCCCCTCTTCTGGGCTCAGATCCTACTCCACTATTCACCTCCCTCCATTGGGTTCGCTATGGCTTTAAATACAATTCACAAATCTTAATGTCCTTTCTTTAAACAGTTCACTGTGGACCTCCCTCAGCCGGGTTCACTCTCAATACACTATATATCAGGACTTTAGACGTTGCCTCTTGTTTTTCGGCATCCCTGCTTCGGATTCACTCTTGCCAACTATGTCATCAGTTTTACGAGGTGGGATTCACTTCTCTTAGCTTCACAATCACCTGTCAGTCAAAGACTTTCGACTGTACAGAGGATTTTACTGAACTGTATGACCACTTTGACCCCCTTTCTTGCATTTCCCAAGGCCTTCTGGTAATGGTAGTTTCAATAATCGGGTAATTGCCCAGAGTTTCCTGAGTGAGCACCCACGTGGTGCCGGACTCCTCTGTTGTTGGTTTTCCCCCTTTTTAGTATCAATAGTTCTTTATGCTTTCACAGTTCAATTAGCTGTTTGCTACTTTTCGGTCAACACAGTTCGGTTTCTTATTGGCTCTCCCCTCGACTCACCTTTGATGAATCGCTCGGCTTTTCTTCTCTTTGGAGTCAAGGTTGGTACCACGGAGGCAAGCGTCTCTCCCCGGCTTGGTTATCAGTGGAGGAGGGTCCCATGTACCATTGACACCTGCTGCAAAACACGCTGGTTATTGTTCACGGTCTTACCCAGGTCCGATTTCATGGGCCTTGTACGGAAAGGGCAAGGTTACTTCTCTCCTTATCACCCTCTCAGTTTGCAGTGTCTTTCTCCTCCTCTTGAACTGCTCTGCTGAGTTAGCTCTCTCGATGTGCAGTCTGCCTTGCTCGTATTGTGCTCTCATACTCCACCTTTTATCCCTGTGGGCAAGGGAAAGGGCTGTCAGGTGTGTGTGATTCTGGTCAATTGCCTGACTTTGCATGACCCTTGTGTTGGGACATATCAGGTAACCGGTTTCTGATGCGAAAGTGTTCGCCTCAGAAAAAGGGGGGTAGAGTATTTGCGTATCCTACGTGGTAGATTGGTAAAAAGGTGTCAACAGAAGGGGATACCGCATCTCACCCATCGGTATCCCACCTACACTCCCCGAGGACTCCCATCCAGGTGATCCTCCCTCACTGGTCCACCCCCAGGAATTGGATCCAATAGCGATGGCTGTGTCCTGGCCACCTGGATGACAGATCACCGGAGACTAGTCAGGGAGACACCTTCAGGATTCTCACAAACACTACCAGCAGGGCAGAGGGTACTCACAGATGGGCACAGGATTTGTGGGTGGAGGGGCATGACCCAGGTTTTCAGGGCCATGTTTTCTTTGTAGGCAACAGGGCCATTTCGCACTGATGTGGCCCTACGGGGAACAGCTGTAGTACAATCCCGGGGGAACAAAAGCAGGCAACCAGCTGACACAGCATCAGGTGCAGCCCACAGACATACGCAGCCCCAACAGCAGCCCCCACTGCAGCAACTACAGATGCCCACACAAGCAGAACATGTAGGGATCCCAGGGCCACCAGCGAATGCATTACAAACTCCCACACAGACACACCCACAAGGGGACAGTACACTGCTGGGTCAGAACATAGTACCCCAAAACACCAGAGTCCTGGGAGGGAACCCCTTCCCATTTCCACAGGGCACAACACCCCAATAGGAATTCCCACAGAAAGTGCGTGTGCGTCCAGTCCTTGCAGTAAACGAAGGCCCTGAGGTAGCAGTGAAGATAGGATCGAAAGATGTCTCCTTTTTGATAGATACAGGGGTCACCAAGTTGTGTATAAGAGAGGGTGGGTTCCTGCTGTCAAACAAAGTTATGGACACACAGGGCTTCTCTGGGGCTGTAGTCACGGTTCCAGTAACACAGAATGTACCATTAAAGATATGCACGCAACACCTTGTGGCACCCCTTTTGTATTCCACAGATACTCTGATAAACATACTGGAGAGGGGCTTGCTAAGTAAACTTAACGCAATGGTTTTGCTCTCAGAAAAAGGCCAAGTGTGCTCTACTCCTGGCATGTACCCAGAAAGAGTGTCAGCCATCATACAGGCCTACTGTGTGCATAGCACCTTGCGGGGACAACCAACGCACCCTTAAGTGTTCCTTTATGGGCAGTGCTCCAGATAAGATTTGGAAGTGCTGGTATTTTACTCCTTATTTTTAAAGTTGAGAGTAAAGTGTTTTTTTTAGGGAGTAAAAATGTAAGTCCAGTTCCCAATGGCAGTACTTTTTATAAGCGTGTAAAAAAATGTTTATTGGAAAACAGAAATGTTTTTGTAATAATTATTTCTTTGCGCCTGGTTATTCATGCACATTAAAAGATGTTTACTTCTTTCAATCAGGCAGTTATAATACTTTCTTCCTGTTGTAGTACGTGCACTACTGGTCCAAACATATCCATGGAGTTGTGTGAGTGAAAACAGGGGCACAAGGTTCTATGTGTCCGTTTCCTATTTTTTGTTGCCAGTATTTGTACTCCTTATTTTTATTTTTTGGTCGTATTTACCTATTTTTAGGGAGTAAAAGTGGTTGATACTACCCTTATCTATAGAGCTGTGTACAGGGTCCAAATACTATTGGCTTGGATGCCCAGGATGGAAGGGAAAACATTTCGACTGGACACAGAACTTTTGTTCAGTCGCTGTTCAGGAAGTTGCTGCAGGAATGTGGATACTGTTGCAGTTAGATGGGTCAGTCACACGAAAAGACATGGTGATAATATGTGGGACAGATGATGAGGAAATTGAATGGCATACAGTTCTCTGTATTGATGCTACGTTGACATTGACAGATGATCAGCTATTTGCAGAGAGCATGGAGGAGCGGGAAATGGTGTTCCAGCTCCACATCCCATGCCAAATAAAAGTGGTAGAAAGGCTAGTGCTGCAAATGACACAGGTAGTGAAGAAGCAGGCTGCCTATACTCGGGGAGACTTGAAGGAGGTCCCGGAAAATGTATGAAGCAAAGGGCCCCATGATTTCAGAGTGCTCAAAGGAGCAGGGGCGGTCCACATCAAATTAATGGAAGGGGCGTTGCTCCATCGGATGAAACAATATCCAATTTCCCATGAAGCATCTATGACACGCTCCTCACATTATAGAGTAGAGTATAACACAGACATCAACATCCCCATGCAACACGGCCATATACCCAATCAAAAAAGCAAAAGGGGGCCTGGAGATTTATACAGGATCTTCACCCCTTGAACAATGTGGCAGAGGCTGAGTTTCCACTTGGGTCAAACCCGACTACGATACTAAGAAATATCCCACCAAATGCAAACTACTTCACAGTGATTATTTGAAAAATACTTTCTTCTTCATCCCTTGCATCCAGACTCCCGAAATCTCACTGCAATTACATATTGTGAATCCCACAGTGTGTTCAACAGAGTGATCAAGATGGATTTAAGCCATTTGCAAACTCCCAGCACAGTGATACAGTACATCGATGACCTTCTAGTGTGTAGTGTGACGGAGGAGCAATGCAGGAAAGATTCAATAATTCTTCTGACCCCGTTAGCAGAAAAAGGGTACAAAGAAGACAAAGAGAAGCTACAGTACTGACAGACTGAGGTGGTGTCCTGGGGCAAATAATATCAGTAGAGGGGTGAAAGATAACATCAAAGAGAGTGGAAGCCATACACAGAATGCCACCGCCCCGCTGCAAGAGATGAAGCAATTTCTGGGATTGAGCACCCTGATTAAGTCTCAACATAACTGCTCATGTGCTCACCCTGATTCCAGCCTACCACTATAGACTGTGTGCCTATCTGAATTAGCCTACCACTATAGACTGTGCGCATATCTGAATTAGCCTACCACTATAGACTGTGCGCCTATCTGAATTAGCCTACCACTATAGACTGTGTGCCTATCTGAATTAGCCTACTACTATAGACTGTGTGCCTATCGGAACTAGCCTATACCTCTTCAGTCAATCCTGATCCAGTACCTCTTAACAGCATGGATTCACTAAAACATGTGACACTCACTATGGCCACCATCTTCCCACTATTCCATAATATAGCACCCTCCAACCTCCCTCCTAACACCTGGAACAACATACTACCCACCTCAACTATAGGTACGACCACCCTCTCTAAACCACCGCTATCACAGTGAAAATGGATTGCCAAATTTGCCTCCCCTCCCACACCTCTTTTACCCAACAGCACATACTTGAGAAATGCTAAACCTGGTTCCTGTACAACCCCACCCAACATTCTGAATTTCGACATGGCCTGCCCCCTGCTCTTAAGAAATACCTGACTAAGCTTGCGTATCTGCGCCAAACATACACTTGCCAGAACCTCTGTGTCACAACGAAGGGAAAGTAAACTCCCCCACTCGGACAAACTTAATAACCTTTGCCCTAATACACAACACACACAACCGCCTGAGCTATTAGCAGACTCAGCCATCACTACTATCAAAGGAGCCCTTATCAACGCACGCTCCTTAATCGCTCACTCACCTGACATTTCAGATGTGATTATATCGAACAAACTAGACTTCCTTAAAGTAACTGAAACCTGGCTACACCCCGCTGCTGGACCCTCTCTCGCTATACCCGAAAACTACACCATTATCAGAACAGACAGAAGAACAGGAACAGGGGGAGGAATAGCCGTCATTGCTAAAATGAACTTAAATATCAGAGAAGTTAATAATATAGACATATCTTCTGCTGAACTACTCTCGTTCAAATTCCCATTATCCAGATCTCCAACAATACTCTTTCACTTGATCTACAGACCACCCGGGGCTATTACCTCCTTTGAGGAGGACATCTCCCACTTACTAACGGCCAACATGAAACCAGGTTCACAAATCACATTACTAGGCAATTTTAACCTCGGCCTACAGGACCCCAATGATGCAAATGCATCTTTAATCAACTACACTATTACACAAATAGGTTTGATACAACACAATAACAAACCCACACATTTTAAAGGCAGAACATTAGACTGGCTTGCCAAAGCCAACTGTAACATCTCGGTGACTGACATTACACCATGTGCCTGGTCAGACCACCACCTTAACACCTTTACAATACCTAAAGTCACACAAAAAAAGGATCACACAACTGAGGTTCCGAAAAACTTAGCCAGAAACAAACGTAATATTACCATCGAGAATCTGAGACCCTTGATAAAGCCCATCACCTCAGAAACCTGTACTTCCTCCAATACTAACCCCACAACTTTAGTCGAACTTCACAATAATACACTGGAACAAGCTCTGAATCTAATAGCTCCTTGCAAATTGAGAAAGCTCAAACCCACTGGGCATGTGAACAAATGGTTCTCGGCAGAACTAAAGGCGACTGAATAACCTCAAGAGAACAGCTGAATCCAGCTGGAGAAAAGCCCCATCAATCACTTCCAAGCAAAAATTCTCCTTAACAGCAGCCACATATAAAGCTGCTATTATGAATGCCAAAAAAGAGATCTTTAACACAAGAATACACAATGCCAAATCTGGCACAAAAGAGCTCTTCTCTATCTTACGAGAACTGGAATCTCCTGTATCCCCCACTGAGGACTGCATCAAGGACAAAACTTGGTGTAATAATATCCAACAAGCACTCCCAAATAAAATAGCCTTCCTGGAAGCTAAAATAGAATCCAAAAAAGCTAGTCTCACGCCTAAGGACCATCCTGACGACCGGCATAGCCATCTTCCCCCTGACTGCTCACTATTCCACTTCTCTCCTATTACAGAGGACAAAGTAATAAACATAAATGCTAGCTTAAAACCTTCTAACTGTCTTGGTGACCTATGTCCTGCTTCAGTCATTAAGGATGGAGGCAGAGACTTTGCCCCCTTCATCACCTCACTGATTAATGCCTCGTTCAAAAACACAGCAGTCCCCAACAACCTTAAAGAGGCTTGGGTCCTACCCTTGCTCAAAAAACCTAACCTAGACCCCAACACTCCCACTACTTACAGGCCCATCACCACAGTCCCCTTCCTCCTAAAAAATACTAGACAGAGTAGCATACCTCTAAATCCAAAAACATTATGAATTCAACAACCTTTTGGACTGCGACAATCCGGCTTTAGACCCAGGCACGGGACTGAAACAGCCCTCCTAGATCTAAAAATCCAAATGGATGAAGCCAAAGACATGGGCAATTTGGCCATTCTGCTCTTGTTGGATTTGACTGCAGCCTTCGACCTAGTGGACCACCAAATTCTCACCGAACACCTCTCCTCGGCTGCCTCATTCTCCCAGGATGCCACCAATTGGATTCGGTCCTTCCTATTGGACAGAACAACTAGGGTCATTGCACCTTCGGGCGGTGCCACTGCAAACCCTGTCCCAATCCAATGGGGAGTTCCCCAAGGTTCTTATATCTCCCCTACACTTTACAACATCTTCACCAAGCTCCTCTTCGACCGCCTTGATGACCTGGGCGTCATATACACCAACTATGCTGACGACACCCAGGTCCTCATCACCCTCACAGGGAGCTACGACGAGGATGTTGCTAAACTGAACGAGATCTACCTAGAAATACAAGCATGGATGGCCACCCACAGCCTCTGCTTAAACAACGACAAGACGGAACTGCTTATTGTCAGCTCACAGACCCGTCTCAACAAACTGGACCCCAGGTACCACTCCTTCACCATTGATGGCAACATCATAAAAGTGTCGAAGGAAGTTAAATACTAGGGGAGTACCTTGTCTCCACACTCTCCCTTAAAAAGCAAATCAACGCCACCATCTCAGCAACAGCCTATACCAATAAACTTATAAATGCCTGCAGACCATTTCTATCCACCAACAGCTGCCTCACATTGGCTAGAGCCCTCATATTATCTAAATTAGATTATTGCAACACTCGTTTGCTTGGCTCTACTAACCACAACCTGAACAGACTGCAGATACTTCAAAACAATGCCCTCCGCTGCGCTCTCAATCTTCCTCGGAAGGCCCACATCTCCACGCTCAGAAAGGAATCCCACTGGCTCCCCATCCGAAATAGAATTAAATTCCGGGCACTAGTCATCACACACAACCCTACGGTACCTTTCAGACAAATTCACGAGACAGAACTCTATCAGACCAACCAGATCACCTTACCTTCACCAACTCAACATACCGAAGTTCAACCTGAAAACTGCTGGGGGAGCTAGCTTTCCCGTATTATCAGCTAAATACTGGAAAGCACTACCTATGACGATTAGATCAGATGCCTCATTTTGGTCGTTTAGAGCCAAAATCAAGGAATTGCTCTTCACCCAACAATAAAATGACTACGCCACTACCCAAGGTGGCCATCACCTTATTTAACTGTTTTGTAAGCTATTCTAGTCTCAGCCTCTTAAATATAGGTTATGACAGTGGAAATCCAAACTGTAACTTTGTCACATCATGACCCACTGTACCTCACCTTGGACCATTCTGTAACCAGGTCCATGGTACCATTCACTGTAATGCATTATATTATGTATGTGCAACAATATGTAAAAAAAGTTGATCCGTAAGTTTTTAGCGCCCAGTTACCCGAGGGTTTGGATGCGCTTTACAAATAAACAAACTAAACTAAATTAAACTAAACTAAACTGTAGGGCTTGGGTGTTTGACTATTCAACATTCACAAGGCCCCTCCTCCAGGCACTCAAGGAAGCACAAAATGTTAAGAGCCCCATCAAATGGACATGAACGTACATTTTGCCGAAATCAAAAAAATACTTGTTCATGCCTCAGTATTGGCAACCCCATACTATATAAAGAACTTCTATTTGATCTCACATTCTGATGATACAGTAATGACGGCTGTCCTCACTCAGAAAAAAAACTGAGGGGCACAAGCCCCTGGCATACTACAGCGGTCTGCTGGAACCAGTAATACAAAGGCAGTTCCCATGCGAACAAGCGCTTGCAGCTGCAGCATTTACTATAGAGAAGGCAGCCACCTTAACAATGGGATGCCAAGTGTTTTTGTAAGTGGAGCACTTGCTTTTTGCGATCATTGAAAAATCCAAATCCACGTTAACGACTCAGAGGGTCTCGGGCTAAGAGGGGATACTGACAAACCCAGCAATTGAGGTTGTTGGATTTTGTGTAGTGAACCCAGCAACTTTCATAGCACAGCCAGCTGCGCTGGGAGAATTTGATCACAATTGCGCATCTTACATGGACAGGATAGAAGGAACACCCAGATGCAAGAGGAACCCATAGAGGAGGGAGACATGCTCTTTGTTGACGGGTCTTCAATAATAGATTTGAGCACGGGTGCCGACATACTGGTGCAGCTGTAATGTACTATCATGAGGGATAATTCGGCACTTGGTCTCAAATGCAGCTACCAGCTCATTATTTGGCACAGGCAGCTGAATTGGTGGCCTTAATAACAGCATTAAGCATCCCAGAAGGGCAGGTGTCTGTCATAAATCACCAATGTATCAATTGAAAAGGATACGGTAACCAAAAAAGGATACAATTGGTAGGGCTCTTCCGGATCCTTTTCACATGACTTGATTGTAGGTAGGTCAAATTAGACCTTCCAAATGATACAACTCTCTGACTGATAAAACAGGCAGAGAGATGGATCACTGGAAAGGGCATGGGTATTGTATCGTAAGATATGCCTAGGATAGATAAAGTATCATAAGAAACTGTCCCAAACTCAAATCACTATGATAGCACAGTATTAGCATTAATTCGAAACACTAACCTTAAGACCAAACTGAAGAATTCAACGAAAGTCTCATGAAGAAAACCAGGAGTGGAAACAACGATAAAGGAGGGGAAGATTAGTAAGGGAGACTTATCCCGAACGGCATGAGGCTCACGCTAGATACCGGGTTGGTGCACAGGATAGCGTCCAAAGTACTGTGCACAATCACCTTCCAATAGTTCATGAAATACTTTCTATCCCACGAAGAACAAAATTAGATTTTCACTTGTTAACTGTCACAGGCACCAATGGTTCAAAGAAGTTCAGAAAACCATGTGCAGGATTTCACGCGACAGCGTACACGCAGCCAGGCCAGCCGCGCTTGGAGGCAGCGTTTTCGCATGAGGATTTAGCAAGCAAACAGGATACATGCAGCCCAGGGCAGCCGCGCTTACAGACAGCGTCTGCGTGGATTATTTGGCACGCGAACAGGATACACGCAGCTCAGGACAGCCGCGCTTGCAGACAGCGTCCACGTGGAGATTTGGCACGCAAACAGGATACACGCAGCTCAGGACAGCCGCGCTTGCAGACAGCATCCGCGTGGATATTTGGCACGCGAACAGAATACACGCAGCTCAGGACAGCCTCGCTTGCAGACAGCGTCCGCGTGGAGATTTGGCACGCGAACAGGATACACGCAGCTCAGGACAGCCGCGCTTGCAGACAGCATCCGCGTGGAGATTTGGCACACGAACAGGATACACGCAGCTCAGGACAGCCGCGCTTGCAGACAGCGTCCGCGTGGAGATTTGGCACGCGAACAGGATACACGCAGCTCAGGACAGCCACGCTTGCAAACAGCGTCCGCATGGAGATTTGGCACGCGAACAGGATACACGCAGCTCAGGACAGCCACGCTTGCAGACAGTGTCCGCGTGGACATTTGGCACGCGAACAGGATACATGGCTCCAGGAATTAACGTGTGGAGGAAAACACGCTCAAAAAAGGCCAAAGAAGTTGCTGAAGAGAATGCGAGAACGCAGGTCAGGAGTTCAGCTACAAAACGGCAAAATTGACTTAATCAGAAGCAGCGATCAGCGTTTCCACTCTGCTTATGTACGCACTGCCGTGATACACGTGACGAAACTAAGTCACGTGAATTTTAACGACGTGAAAAATGCAGACGTCGTTTTCCGGGCAATGCATCGAACAACCTCCATTTCGAGTAGAATGGTCTAGTGGTTCTATGGGCGTAACTCATTTTGTATGGAGAGGTCGTTCCTGGTCCAGAGATATGTCCAGCAGGCATGACAGTTCCACCCCCAAAGGAGCAGCCTCTCCCCTTTTCGAGTGGAATCGCCTTAATAAAGCAGGAGCATGAATGTTAGACAGAGGTTCCCAGGATCTATCCTCGGGACCATAACCTTTCCAATCCACCAGATAATACGGTTTCCCAGACCGTAGCCTCATGTCCAGTATGTCTTGTACTTCATATTCGTCTGACCCTTTCACAGAAATAGCAACAGGCCGTATAGGCAATCTAGTAGCATCCGAGCACGGTTTGATGAGTGACACGTGGAATACAGGATGCACTCGCCACCGTTGTGGCAATGCCAGACAGACAGCAGCCGGATTTATAACGTGGAGCACTTCATATGGCCCAATGTATTTAGGCAACAATTTCTTTTTACCGGGTATCCTCAAGTTTTTTGTGGACAGCCATACCTTCATACCTGCTTTGTAGACAGGTGCAGGGATTCTATGAGCATCGGCATAGGTCTTATCTCGTTTTTAGGTTGCTCCAATTGCTGCTTAACTTTCGTCTGTAGACTCTTTAGATCTCTAATATTACGTCCTGCTGCAGGAGTATCCAAAGACAAACTGGAGTCCAAAGGAATGGATCATGGGTGTACCCATACAAAGCATAGAAAGGCGAAGTACCTATGGAACTATGGTAGGAATTATTATAGGCGAACTCTGCTGCCGGCAGAACATTGAGCCAATCTGACTGAAACTGCAGGCCCAAACATCACAGATATTGTTCCATAGTGCTATTGACTCTCTCAGTCTGTCCATCCATTTGAGAGTGATAAGCACTAGACAACCTGTCATCAATTAGTAATGCCGAATTTAGTGCTCTCCAAAAACGTGACGCAAATTGTGAGCCCCTGTCAGTGATTATCACTGAAGGTAAGCCAAAAAAACGGAATATATGCCGGATGAATAGATCAGCCAGACCAGCAGCTGTTGATAAACCAATACAGGGGATAAAAAGCGCCAATTTTGTAAAGTAGTCCACCACCACTCATATGGTATCGTAGCCTTTATTTCTTGGAAGTTCTACCACAAAATCCATTGATATCATGTCCCATGGTTTTATAGGAACAGGTAGGGACTGGAGTAAACCCACTGGTTTGCCAGGAGTGTTCTTGCATTGACTGCATACAGAACATGTTGAAACATAATTTATAACATCTTGTGTTATAGTCGGCCACCAACACCATCTTTTCAGCAACTCTAGGGTCTTCTTCTGTCCAGGATGGGCGGCAATCAAGGAATCATGACCCCAACTGAGGGCCTTGTTCCGAGTAGTACCAGTTGGTAGATAGAGTTGAACAGGGTGAGCCTCTACACCACAGGAGAAGGATACGGTCAAAGCGTTCCGACTAACGAGCTGCGGCAGTAACTTCCGGTGCCTCGAGCCACAAGAGGTGCAGCGACAGCGCAATTCGATATTAAGACACACGGGTTTCCGTGTCATCAGATGCGAGTCAGTTCATAAGGTCCCTCTTATGAAGAGGAATTGAGTAGTCCTACACAATGGTTGAGACTCTCCCCTAAACTAACCAATGTCGAGTGATTTTGTAAAAGAACGACACGGTCAAGCAGTGTGTAGCAAAGTGCCCCCCGCAATACCCTTGTGTTGGGTGGCATATATCCAGTTGAGTGTAGTGTTGTACAGTGGTGAACTCACCATAGATGAAGAGACATGAGAGAAGGGAATAGATGGTCCCCCTGATGAAGTTCTGGTATAATATATGAAATGGAATGAAGAAGAACGAAACATGTTGGGCAATCAAAATGTATTGTGATTTAGTGACAATATACTAGTAATACAATATATCGAGTTGAATTCACCCCAGGGTAGCATTGTTTGGGGTCGAGTGTATTTAACAGATGGTGTACTGTACATGTGGTATCCTTTAGTCAAAAGGAACCAGTGGGCTATCAACCATTTTTTTGTCTTTCGAGACAGTGTGATCTCTTTTTTGTATATGGTTTAGCTTTGTATAGGCAGGATGTCACAGGGTTGAGCACAACACAGGCTGTTTTACATATGGAAAATGGTTTTAGGATACATTTTGTAAAATGAGTTTTAGAATTGTTTGCAAATTTTAGGAGTTGTTCTTAGAAGGTTATTACATTTGGTATTGTGATTTATATGAAATAAAAACGTTTAGTATAATTTGTGTGTGGTGACCTAGCATTTATTTGTTAAAAAATACTAGGTAGTATTGACCTGGGAGTAAGAGAAAGGGGTAGCAAGTGGACGTGGGTTGATCTTTCTGTCATAGGATTGTCCTGTAGTTGTTCTTAAGGAGCCAGGTCAACACGTCGGTAAAACGGCTCTACGTCTCTGTATGTATTGTGTATGGTAGATAGAGTACTCCTTGTTTGAAAGGCAAACCATTGTATATATCAATATTCAATTCCTGAATCAATTGTGGATTTAGTTTCACCCACTCCTGTAACTCGTTTTTTAGGGAAGGTTGTGCAGAACAACTACATATCACGTGATCTGCCAACAACTTATTTTGCAACAATGGTTCTTCCTTCACCTCTTCACCGATGCGAGACAAAGCATCCGACTTGACATGTTGTCTGGCAGGGCGATAAGTAATTCGAAAATCGTATTGAGCAAAAAAGACATGCCATCTGGCCTGTCTAGCTGTAAGACATTTCATAGTTTTGAATGCCTGAAGATTTCTATGATCCGAATACACCAGCACCTGATGTTCAGTCAATGGCGGGATTATGAAGAGTCAACCAATTAAGTCCAAGTAATATTTTGTACTGAGGAGCCGCAATGATATCGAAGACTATTTCCTCCGAATGACGATTTAATAAAGACATCTGAATAGGTACAGTCTCCTGAGTTACCATACCGGAAATCAAGACTGATCCATCCACAGTATTAACAGTTTCAGGTTTGTTCTTGTCTACAAGGGGTATAGAACATTTCTTGGCATATGTGATATCGATGTAATTATTAGTGGCTCCAGAATGAACCATAGCCTTGGAAACCAATTCTTGATCATCGAAACGTAAAGTCATCTCAACAGCTATAGGTGCATGCGCTGGAAATGTAATGGAGTCCGATGTAACACTCGACACAGGGACTCCTGCTACTGTCGAGTTTTGGCGTTTCCCGAAGGCTTACTTGGTTTTTTAGGACATGCCGCCAGTAAATGCTCAGATGAACCGCAATACATACATACATTATTTTTTCTTCGGTTCTCTCTTTCTGCTCTAGACAACCGGCCTCTCACCGCACCAATTTGCATTGGTTCAGGATCATTCGAAGAAGCTGCCGGTGTATCAGAACGAACCGGTGCATGAAGGAAAGGTTTTCTCTCTCCTTTGCGGGCATTTCTTCGGGCATCCATTTGTAAAATTAAATCAAGAAATTCTGAAAAATCTGTAGGAACCACTGGGACCATGGACAAGGCATCTTTGAGTTCTTCTGAAAGACCCTTGTAGAAAACAGCCGTCTTCTTGTCTTCCGGCCATTGGGTTTCGGCTGTTAATTGGTTGAATCGTGCGATGTAAGCCAACAGAGGTTGAGTGCCTTGTTGTAGATTCAGCAACTCCAGATCTGTGGCTTGAGTAGCGTAGCGCATATCAAAGACTTTGTTCATAGCAGCCAGAAGATCATCTATTGATTCCAATAAAGGATTTGCCCAAGCAGCAGCTGTACCCCCCAAATGGGAAAGCACGAATGCTGCTTTAGTAGTTAGATCGGGAAACGAATTAGGCCGGCAAAGGAAATGAAGTCGGCACTGATTAACAAAAGTTCTATAGGTTTTAGGATCACCTGTGAACCTTTCCGGGGGAGCCAAGGGAAACTGTGTGGGCATAACCACTTTAAGAGTTTCCTGTGATAATGATGGTGTCGTAGTCCCAGATCCAGATGCAGTGGCTACTGGAACCTGCGCTTCCTGAGGAGTGGCATGCATGGCATCTTGCATAACATCCATTCGATGCCGTAACATGTCCTGTGCCGTAATCATTTCATTTCTCAAGTCAGTGATTAACTGAGTTAAAACAGTTAAAGGATCCGTACCCTCCATGGCTTCTTATTCTGTCATAAATCACCAATGTATCAATTGAAAAGGATACAGTAACCAAAAAAGGATACAATTGGTAAGGCTCTTCCGGATCCTTTTCACACGACTTGATTGTAGGTAAGTCAAATTAGACCTTCCAAATGATACAACGCTCTGACTGATAAAACAGGCAGAAAGATGGATCACTGGAAAGGGCGTGGGTATTGTATCGTAAGATATGCCTAGGATAGATAAAGTATCATAAGAAACTGTCCCAAACTCAAATCACTATGATAGCACAGTATTAGCATTAATTCGAAACACTAACCTTAAGGCCAAACTGAAGAATTCAATGAAAGTCTCATGAAGAAAACCAGGAGTGGAAACAACAATAAAGGAGGGGAGGAATAGTAAGGGAGACTTATCCCGAATGGCACGAGGCTCACGCTAGATACCGGGTTGGTGCACCACAGGATAGCGTCCAAAGTACTGTGCACAATCACCTTCCAATAGTTCATGAAATACTTTCTATCCCACGAAGAACAATATTAGATTTTCACCTGTTAACTGTCACAGGCACCAATGGTTCAAAGAAGTTCAGAAAACCACGTGCAGGATTGCACGCGACAGCGTACACGCAGCCAGGCCAGCCGCGCTTGGAGGCAGCGTTTCTGCGTGGAAGATTTAGCAAGCAAACAGGATACACGCAGCCCAGGACAGCCACGCTTGCAGACAGCGTCCGTGTGGAGATTTGGCACGCGAACAGGATACACGCAGCTCAGGACAGCCGCGCTTGCAGACAGCGTCCGCGTGGAGATTTGGCACGCGAACAGGATACACGCAGCTCAGGACAGCCGCGCTTGCAGACAGCGTCCGCGTGGAGATTTGGCACGCGAACAGGATACACGCAGCTCAGGACAGCCGCGCTTGCCGACAGCGTCCGCGTGGAGATTTGGCACGCGAACAGGATACACACAGCTCAGGACAGCCGCGCTTGCAGACAGCATCCGCGTGGAGATTTGGCACGCAAACAGGATACACGGCTCCAGGAATTAGCGTGTGGAGGAAAACACGCTCAAAAAAGGCCAAAGAAGTTGCTGAAGAGAATGCGAGAACGCAGGTCAGGAGTTCAGCTAAAAACGCCAAAATTGACTTAATCAGAAGCAGCGATCGGCGTTTCCACTCTGCTTATGTACGCACTGCCGTGATACACGTGACGGAACTAAGTCACGTGAATTTTAACGACGTGAAAAATGCAGATGTCGTTTTCCGGACAATGCATCGAACAACCTCCATTTCGAGGAGAATGGTCTAGTGGTTCTATGGGCGTAACTCATTTTGTATGGAGAGGTCGTTCCTGGTCCAGAGATATGTCCAGCAGGCATGACAGTGTCCAACTTTTTTCAGACTCGGCATATGTCACCTCTACAGTGCACTCAGCATGGCATAATTTAGTTTTGAAAAAGTGATATCAAACTTTGCTAGTTAAAATGTTCTTGATTAGCAAACATACCTATTTAATTAGCAATTGTGTACTAACATCTATAGATATTTGTACCCAAGACATACAATGAGCAACAATACAGTATTTGTGTACCAATGAAGTAAGACCTTAGTGAGATGAATGTCTGTAAAATGTAAAGGTTAGCTGCATGAATGGAGACAAATACATATGATAAAAAAGGCCCCGTAAACAGTTTTCAGTGCAAGGCACTTTGCAGATGGTGCAGTCGGTGTTGCACAGGGCAGTGACTCATATTGTATGCTTGACCCATCGTTTGCTGTGGAAGGAGAAGTTCAGAATTTTCATGAATCAAAATCCAAAATGTTAAAGGAAGTTCATACCCTGAGATGAAGTACGTAGTAATGGGTTGTGGCAGGCAGGGTAATTGTCATCTTCAGGTGGACAAGAGGACCTTTTCCAGTCACTGATATCCACTTTTTTCAATATAGTGTTAAATACCACTATCGAGGAAGGGCAGGGCTGCTAACAGCCCTCAAGCCTGTGCCAGGTAGGCTCAATGGCAGCATTCCAGCCCTGTGCACCCATGGAAGCAGTATTTATCGCTAATTGCACTCAGTGCTGCCTTTTGAGGTGCTGGTATTATTTTATTGTTTTAAGGAAACTAGGCTTTAGGGTAATTCATGCTTCCCTTAAAATGAAATTAGCCCTATTTTTGCAATTGGAAATAACTTTTACCAGGACCTGAAGAAAGAGCCAGGTGATGCGTAGGTGAGCGGGCTGGAAGTGGGTCAAGGTGTGGAAGTCTAGTGGAAACTCGGCCTGGAGCTCATGGATTGAGCACCAATTGCACAGAAGTACGCAACCAGCAGGTCACAGAACTAAGTTTGCCATCAACAACATTTGGCCCTGTGATCATGTATATTTTTAAAGGTTTTCAAAAGACATTATGATGCATCTTTCCAAACAAAATTAAATATAGTTCCCTCTGAGATTTAGAGCCACTACCCTAAACATTACTGAAAATCCTGGAGATGTAGTATTTTACAGTAGCAACACTGTCAATGTTAAATAACCAACATTAATAGTAACGGAATTACGTACAGTCTTTAAAAAAAGTTACAGATACTGGTATTTGCCAAACAGCATATAGTTAGCTTAATACAAGTATCATCCGGATTACTTCTGGTTTGCGATAATTTGGACAAGAAAGAACATTTCTTGCCTAGCACCCCCGTGGCATATTTAAGGGGGGGAAGAGATGATTACTGCTGCACTCTCTCCATTAGCCCCTTTGAAATTGCAGTGAACAGAGAAGAGAGGGTGGAGAGAGCCCTGTTGGCAATAATGGAATGCAGGATGAGCTGTGCTTTCATAAAACATTGTAATTTAAATAGCTGTCTGTGCTACACAGGTGTCAATTTAAATAGCAAACCTACAGAATTGCATAGCAGATTGCAATGCAACACTGCTTAATTTATACCTTGCTGAGGGTTAGCTCGAAAGGAAAGGAGGGAATTTAAAAGGAGTGATGGGTCCCCCGTTCAACATGCAGAATTACTGGCACGACTTATTAAGGTGTTACCCCTCCCAGTGGAGGTGGTGATAATAAAAAGTTCCTCCCACCCAGGCAGTTGGGATTTTATTTTATAGGGCAGTGATATGGCCGATAGGCCACTTCTTTGGCTGCTCTATTTGCCTGAAGAAACTACAAAGTTACTCCCAGGTAAAAAAGAAAAAGTACACCCATGATGGCACTCTGACCTAAGCAACCCGAGAGCTCTAATACTACTGAGCCCTTTAATGCACTGCCCATTGTTCAAATAATAGAATGACAAGGTGTAGTGCCCCAAGAGGAAAACGAACTATGGATCAAGAGAGGGTGCTCCCTATCGCCCAACATATTTAGTGTGGAGGCAAACTAGAACAGGCAAGCCTGTTATGCACAAATAAATTACTTAATGTAGCATTGGAGCAACTCCATTATCCGGCGCACGTTTCGAAAGAACACGTGGCCGCAGACATTAATGAGAGTTTGTTGCTGAATTCACAGGAAACTGCATGACCTGTCAGAAGTTCTTGGCAGAATACACACTCATAACTGTTAGGGCAACATTACTGTGCCCCGAGGGGTCCTTCCGGCACTTGCATATTAACTATGTCGACATGAAAGATAGTTGCCTCTAATAGGTACATGATATTTGTGGCATGCCCCTTTTCACATTGGCTTGAGGCGGGACCCTTTGCCCATAATGATGCACAATTAGTGGCTAAATTCCTATTGCAAGAGGTTTTCCTGAGGTGGGACATATGTGATGAATTGAGGTTCAACAATGAGCAACATTTTTCAAATTATCTGTTTGAGTAGGTTACAGACTTCCTGGGGATAAAGAACTGACTATGCTCCTCAGGGTACCACCCTCAAGCCAACGGCTTGGTTGAATGTTTAAAAGGCTTGCTTAAAGAGCTCTTGGCCAAGCTGTCAGTGATACTTGGCAAAAATGGGCTATTGTGCTTGCCTATCGCTTTATTTACCCTATGCAATTCAGCTGGCACGGATCGTCACTTGGCTGACTTGACTGCATTAAATTGTTACTGGCAGGAGAATGCATGCACTTCTCACCCTTGCATGTATAGTTTCAGATGTCAACAGCTCTGCTCAGATACTGTGGGATTAATTCACTGCATACTTGAGGGAACTCACAAAGTCTCTCAAATACATAGCTCATCAGGTGCACCCATGCTCAAACCGGCGAGCCAGAGAGACTTTACCAACAGACGCAGTATGAGAAGAGTCTTTTGCACCTGCAGTCCCACCACTCTACCCTGGAGACAGAGCATTTGTCCACAACTTTACACGGTCGTGGAAGACCCTTGCTTCACATGTCTGCATACAGTCATCTACTCCACACCAAATGCAGTCAAGGTAGCTGATCGCCAAGCATGGGTTCACCATTCAGACGTCTGCAGACACAACAGTGCCATCTCCCTCGAAGGACAGGAGGACCACTTGATGGGGAGTATTGCTTAGTTATCTTTTTTTTTCTCTCTGCTATTGGGCTATACAGGAGGATTGTGGAGGAGGTGGACGATATGCCTTGCAGTAACATTGGTAATGGTAGAAAGCAGATATACACTGGGGTATGGTGTAGCATAGCATGTTTGTGTGTTGCTTGCTTTCACTTTGGTTTCTAGTATATAGGGGGCTAGGAAGTGCTGCTACAAGTAATGATGAACGAGTTAGAAGTAAAAGAAGTTTATTTAATGCAGATATGTTTCATGATGGCATTGGGGCAGGCAGGACACGGCCTAGTAATGTGTGGTACGATGATATGCAGCGTGTGGGAGGGGAGAGGGCAAATTACTCTCATCCCACACGTCACAGGGGCACCCAAGCTTTTCCTCCCCCAAGAGGTCACAGTAGAGGAAGGGGGTGCCTACTGCACCTGTCACTTGGCAAAACGAGGAGCCATTTTCAGGGTCATTCAGTGTCTGTCCATTCGGTTGATGAGGGAGAAAGGATGCATGCTGACAATTATTTGCAGCTGGGGAGAATGGCAAAAAATGAAGCTACCCAACATTTATTGGAATTTGTTACAGATGGGGCAAGAAGGGGGCCAATTATTCACAATGCACAGCAAAGTGCAGTGAAGAAATGCAACAGGACATGATAATCCATGGTGCCACACAAGTCCATTAATGAGGATAGAGGATTCCATCTTTCATGACGGGAAATTGGAGGGGGAAATGGTACAGTGTTGCGCAGAAGGGTTCATGGGGTTTGAAGGGGATGCAGTTGCAAAAATGAATCACAGCTGCAGGGCAAGGTGGAACAAATATGTGCATTCGTTAACATGGAAAGAAGAGAGACACCAACCAGTAGATATAAAGCCTCTTCACGGTTTTCCTTATGTTTCAGATCTGCAGGGCCAAAACATCTGGGGTTTAATGCCGGCTACACCAAAGTGATGAGCATTCCAGCATTGAAGAGCTGGACAGTGGCAGTCATGGACCACTGGTGGGCATGTGGGACTCATGGGTATGTCCAGCTCCCGCCCAACTGGGGTAGGAATGCTCCCTTGTCACACTGGACAGCCCTGGCCTGGTAGTGCCTCAGTCAGAATTGATGCCCTTTTTCAGCCACCATCCTGAAACACTGATAAGAGACAGGCATAGCAGCAACTATTGCTCTAGCAAATCATCAGAAGGTTTGGGCTGCAATTCTACCACATTTTTGCTTGTTCTCGAAGGCATCCATGTTTTTTGCATCTCTTCTGCTCCTAGGGGTCCAAACAGCAGCTAATGCTAAATGGCTGCAGATGAATCGTTATGCGCTCTTACAACTGGAAAACTCGATCGAGAAAGGACTAAATGTGGTAAGGGAAGAGCTTTGGGCAGTCAGACTGGTGGCACTCCAAAATAGATATGTGTAGAATATGCTACCATAATTGAGGGTGGCGTCAGCCACAAAATAGGCAGTAGCTGCTGCACTATAATACAAGCTAACTACGCAGCTAATGGGACTTTGACAGAGGCCATAGAGGAAATGTGTATGCTTCATGAGACTATGATAAAGGAAACAAATGCAGTGTTCTGACTTGAGTGTCGTGTAGACCGTTGAGACCTCCGTCCCCAAGTGACGCACAGGGAAACCAAAACCAACCCGCTGTGCGACCTTTGGGGCCACAGGTGGGAGATGTTACTTCCCGGATCCACGGAACCTCTGGAACACTGACGCTGCTGCAAAAAGAACGAGGTTAAGTACCAGGCAATTACAATATATCACAAGAACCAAAGGATCTGAATAGTCTTACCTATCTGGTGTTTGGAAAACCCAGGAAACCTAGGAGGGAGGTTCGAGACTCAGATGAGGCGGTCCCTAGAACAAGAGGGACGCAGGCAAGCGTGGATACAGGATAAGCCACCTGTAACTTGAATCCCAAGAGGGAAATAGCGTAGAAGTTCAACAAGGTACCAAGGGATGATCCGAAGACAAAGTGAGGGTCGTGTCAAAATCCAGTAATAGGTAAGCAGTTCCAAGCAAAGGTACAGAAGGATAATCCGAAGGAGTCCAGGTGAGAGTTCCAAGATCGAGGTAAACCAGTAGTGTTTGTCCAAACGTAGCGTTCAAACAGAGTCTGAAGACAGCTGAGAAGCGATGAGTGCTCCGTACATCAGGCTTTCAATACTGTGCGTTTCGGGGTCATGTGACGTCCACCAAGGTCACGTGGGAAACGCCGCTCTGAATCATGTGAGCAGGTGAACGATCGGCGTGGAGGTGTTCCGCCGCCCCTTCTGCTGTATGTTCTCCATGGCAACTGCCAATGCAGGAAGGGTTGCAAGCGAGCCCGTAAATTGTACCTGGTACGGAACTTTCGGTCCTTTGGGTAAACCGAATCACATGAGCCTTGAACCCTGGAGGGAGCTGTGTGGGAACCCGAGGAAGGTGTTGGGGAGATGTGAGCAGTGTTCTGGTGTGCAGAGGATCGTCTAACATAGCACCCCCCAACGGCCCACGACCCCGTGGGCAGGACGGGTGATCCTTATGGAACCGAGCTACCAACCGAGGAGCGTCAAGATCCAAGGCGGAAACCCAAGAACGCTCCTCCGGTCCATAACCCTTCCAATCCACCAAATACTGGAGCCTATCCCTAAACCAACGGGAACCCAAACCAGCTGACACTTCAAAAACATCAGGGGAGGCCAGGGACACCGGGGCTGCTGGGGCCCGAAGGCGGGAAGAATCAGGACATGGCTTGAGGAGAGAGACATGAAAAACAGGATGGATATGCCAAGAACTCGGGAGAACCAGACGGAAAGCCACTGGATTCACAACCTGAGAGATCACATATGGACCAACGAAGCGAGGCAGAAGTTTCCGACAACCCACCAGGCGAAGGTGACGGGAAGACAACCACACCCTGGAACCCACCGCAAGGGGAGGAGCAGCCAAGCGCTTGCCGTCAACACGGGACTTCATAGAGACATTTGCTTCAGTAATATCGAGCAAAGTACTAGCATGAACAGCAGATAGATCCCTAAGACAGGCCGTGGCCGCAGGATTCAAAAAGACAAGGGCGTCAGGGACAGGCAAGACCTTGGGGTGTTGGCCATAGAGGGCATAGAAAGGAGAAAAACCTGTAGCAGAGTGAGCCGCGTTATTGTATGCCAACTCGGCCAGCCGTAAAGCACTCAACCAGGAGGCCTGCTGCTGCAAGATAAGACAACGAAGATACTGCTCCATAGATTGATTCGTCCTTTCAGTCTACCCATCAGTCTCAGGGTGATAGGCCGAAGAATACCTGGTATCGATGGCAAGTAGTTTAGTCAAAGATCTCCAAAAACGAGAGGTGAACTGTGACCCACGATCGAAAATAATGACAGAAGGAAGCCCAAACAACATGAACAAAGATTCAAAAAACAAGTCTGCCAAGACTGGGGCCGAAGGGATCCCCCTACAAGGAACAAAGCGAGCCATTTTTGTGAATGTGTCTACCACCACCCAGATGGCGTCAAAACCCTGTACCTTGGGGAGATCGGTCACGAAATCCATCATCAATGTATGCCAAGGTCTTGGAGGTACCGGAAGCGGAAGTAGCAGTCCAACTGGACGACCTCTTCGATGTTTGGCCTGAGCGCAAACAGCGTAAGAGTTGACATAGCATTCCACGCCGCACTTCATAGAGGGCCACCAGCACCAGCGCTTTAGGAGATCCATAGTGCGCTCCTGGCCGGGATGGGCATTAAAGGGAGCATCATGCGACCATTCAAGGGCCAGGTTACGGGTGTCAGGCGTGGGAAGGAACAGACGTTCATGTACGAAAGGCAAACATCACAATATACGGGATCCCAATCCCGCAGTTGGTCGGAATGATTGCTCGTCCATGCTCGCACAGAATCCAACAGTGACAGAGAGGGAGTGCAGAGACAAATCACATGACTCTTACCAAGAACCGTATCGGGGAAGGTTGGCAACTCGACTCCACCCCGAGAGCGTGACAAGGCGTCCGCTTTTCCACGAGTGATTCCAGGACGATGAGTAATATGAAAATCAAAGGCGGAAAAGAAGAGATGCCACCGGACCTGTCTGCTATTGATGCACTTTAAGGAGGCCAGATCCTGTAGATTCCGATGATCTGAGTATACAGTGATTGGATGCTTAGCCCCCAGGAGATGATGGCGCCAGACACGAAAGGCGTCCATGACAGCCAGAAGTTCCTTCTCCGTTACAGTATAATGGGTCTCAGCATTCGAAAACTTGCGGGAGTGGTATGCCACCGGGTGCAACTTGCCTGTCGTAGGACATGTCTGAGACAACACCGCACCGAGGGCGAAAGAAGAGGCATCCGCCTCAACTATGAAAGGAAGATCGGGATTGGGGTGCTGGAGAATCGGTGCGGTGGTGAAAGCGGTTTTCAAAGCCTCAAAAGATTCCTGATGTTCCTTTTGCCACCGATAGGATACCTGAGGGCTGGTCAAGGCCGTAAGTGGGGCCACAATTGTGGAAAAGGACGAAATAAAACGCCTGTAAAAATTGGCAAAGCCCAAAAAGGCCTGCAAGGCCTTGAGTGTCTGAGGAACTGGCCAATCTAGGACTGCCTTAACCTTGGATTCGTTCATGGATAGTGCCCCAGGGGTAATGTGGAAGCCCAGAAACTCAACAGACGTTTTATGAAATTGACATTTCTCGGGTTTGGCAAATAGGGAATGTTCCCTCAGACGGGATAAGACCTCCTGGACATGCTTTACATGGTCATCAAGATTCTGTGAAAAGATCAAGATATCGTCCAAATAAACAACCATGTATACGTCCAGAATGTCCCTGAATATGTCATTCATAAAACGCTGGAATGTTGCCGGGGCGTTGCATAGACCGAAGGGCATGACTAGATATTCATACAAGCCGTAACGGGTGCAAAAGGCAGTTTTCCACTCATCGCCTTCGCGAACGCGCACTAGATTATATGCGCCGCGAAGATCCAGCTTGGTGAAAACGGAGGCATGGGATAAGTGGTCCAGAAGAGGTGTGATTAAAGGAATTGGATACCTATCCTTTTTCGTGATGGCGTTAAGACGCCGGTAATCCACACAGGGACGTAAGTCCCCCTCTTTCTTAGGTACAAAGAAAATGGGACTTGCAGCAGGTGAAGTAGAGGGTCGGATATGTCCTAATCGTAGGGCGTTCTGTACATACAGCTTCAATGCTTGTTCTTCCGAGGGGGACAGAGAATAAATCCTGCCCGAAGGAATGGTAGAGTCCGGGATTAGTTCAATCGGGCAGTCATATGGTCTGTGTGGAGGAAGTACCTCGGAAGAACCGCGATCGAAAACTGATTCGAATGCTTTGTATTCAGATGGAATCCCGGTAACCACCCCTCCGACAGTGTGAGAATTCACAACCTCTGATCCATTATCATTCAACGTGAGTTGAGCAAGAGCTCCCAAGGCCCGTGAAGGAGTATCTGTTACCTGATGGGTTGAGAGACAATAGCTCTGGCAGATATCAGACTCAAAGAGCACCGTGCCTGTTTGCCCATTAATCAGAGGATTGTGTTCACGCAACCATGGTATTCCTAATATGATACCGAATTGAGGTGTGGTGATCAAGTCAAAACTTAGCATCTCTGTGTGAATATCTTGTATGGTCAATAGTAGAGGAGCAGTTTGGTGTCTGACGGGACCAGAGACTAGTGCAGTGCCATCTACGGCCTGAACCGGTTCAGGTCGGGTTTTTACCACTAAAGGTAGATTGAGAGAATGGGCTAAAGCAATGTCTATGTAATTCCCAGTGGCACCAGAGTCAATGATGATCGTGACTGTATGTGAGATACCCGTAGAGGGACAAAGAGTGGCCTGTACAAAGATGGGCTGGACACGAGCAAAAGCAAGAGTGGTACCCAGAGATGAAGACTGGAAACTTGACCTAGTCTCCGGATCTAAGGTCGAGCTCTCCGAAAAACCTGAGACTTCTTGGGACGTCGAGGGCATTCCTTCACATAATGTCCCGTGGTGCCACAATAAAAACATGCATTATCCACCCTCCTACATTCTCTCTCAGATGTCGTGATAGGGCTACGTAAACCTCCCACTTGCATAGGTTCCTCAGTACTAGAAGCAGGGGTACTAACAACTGTAGGATGAGAAGAAAGACCCAACTCCGCTCTGCGCTCTGATCGACGTGCATCAACCTGCAGGGCAAGATCCACTAGTTCCTGATACTGAGTGGGCACGGAAGGAATCACTGCTAAGGCATCTTTCATTGCGTTATTCAACCCCCTATAGAATATGACCGCCTTTTTGCTTTCTGGCCATGAAGTCTCGGCGACCAATTGGTTGAAACGGGTGATGTAATCTATCAAGGTCCCTCTACCCTGGGTTAGCTTTAACAACTCCAAATCCCTAGACTGTGCCTTGTGTCGGGTATCGAAGACTCGGGACATCTCTAGAACTAACAAATCAAAATCATAGAGAACCAGACTATTGTTCTCCAGTAAAGGGTTAGCCCAAGCGGCCGCTGTCCCAGCCAGGTGGGAAAGGGCAAAGGCCGCTTTAGCAGTGGAATTAGGAAAGGCCAGAGGTCTACACAGGAAGTGTAACTTGCACTGATTGATGAAAGTCCTGAACTTCTTGGGGTCACCTTGATAACGTTCAGGAGCGGCCAAAGGGGAAGGGGTTGGGAGGACCACCAGAGATGGAGCTGGGGTACTAGCCAACGGAGGAGGTGTGGTTGAAGTGGCAGCATCCCCGAATTCAGAGTCTAAAGGAAGGGAATGCTGAACACTCTGTATGGAATCTAGCCTTTGGTGAATCACTGTATTAGCGGCGGCCATATCTGCCCTTAACACTGTAATTGCCTGAACTAAAGCAGCTATGGGTTCTTCCATGGACCCCTGCATTATCTAACACGACTATATGGCTTCTCAGTCTGTTCTGACTTGAGTGTCGTGTAGACCGTTGAGACCTCCGTCCCCAAGTGACGCACAGGGAAACCAAAAGCAACCCGCTGTGCAACCTTTGGGGCCACAGGTGGGAGATGTTACTTCCCGAATCCACGGAACCTCTGGAACACCGATGCTGCTGCAAAAAGAACGAGGTTAAGTACCAGGCAATTACAATATATCACAAGAACCAAAGGATCTGAATAGTCTTACCTATCCGGTGTTTGGAAAACCCAGGAAACCTAGGAGGGAGGTTCGAGACTCAGATGAGGCGGTCCCTAGAACAAGAGGGACGCAGGCAAGCTTGGATACAGGATAAGCCACCTGTAACTTGAATCCCAAGAGGGAAATAGCGTAGAAGTTCAACAAGGTACCAAGGGATGATCCGAAGACAAAGTGAGGGTCATGTCATGTCAAAATCCAGTAATAGGTAAGCAGTTCCAAGCAAAGGTACAGAAGGATAATCCGAAGGAGTCCAGGTGAGAGTGCCAAGATCGAGGTAAACCAGTAGTGTTTGTCCAAACGTAGCGCCAAACAGGGTCTGAAGACAGCTGAGAAGCGATGAGTGCTCCGTACATCAGGCTTTAAATACTGTGCGTTTCGGGGTCATGTGACGTCCACCAAGGTCACGTGGGAAGTGCCGCTCTGAATCACGTGAGCAGGTGAACGATCGGCGTGGAGGTGTTCCGCCGCCCCTTCTGCTGTATGTTCTCCATGGCAACTGCCAATGCAGGAAGGGTTGCAAGCGAGCCCGTAAATTGTACCTGGTACGGAACTTTCGGTCCTTTGGGTAAACCGAATCACATGAGCCTCGAATCCTGGAGGGAGCTGTGTGGGAACCCGAGGAAGGTGTTGGAGAGATGTGAGCAGTGTTCTGGTGTGCAGAGGATCGTCTAACATGCAGTATCATCAGACAGCTGGTTTGACTCTCTTTTTGCTTGGGTCCCAGTGTGGTTGGTGAACATTTTCTAAGTAACTTTCCCAGTGCTCATCACCTTCTGTGCGGGCCAGCTAATATTACGACATTGCAAGTGCAAAAAGGGGTGGCAGAGATATATAATGATCCTGAATGTTGATAGGATGGGGATAAGGCACACAGTAAAATCCAAGGTCAAACACAGTCTGGAGCAAATGAAAGCTATTTACAGGGGGTGGTTACAATGCCACCTGCAAACGTGGAAGAGTATGATGCTCGTTAGTTAGCATGATCAAAAGAAGGGCATGAGTGGGTGATAATAGAGTCCTCATTGGGGGTGTATGAGGACGAAGGGGTAAGTATGGATAGGGTAACTAAGCTGCGGATCCCCAAGGTGGTAGGTAAAAAAACTTAACAAGCAAGAAAGTGTTGATATATGGATCGATTGAAGGGGGGAATGCAATAAAGGTACAAATGTAGTGCTGCGAAGAGGGGCACAGCTATCAATTACATAACTGATGGGGGCTGCAGTGGGGAAGGGGCGGGGGCACTCATGGGGGCGGGGACATCATTGACCGTTGCACGGTGTAACTTATGCGCAGGTGCAGCCGGAGATGTCTGTGGGGAAGAGTGGGATTGGGGGTACAGAGTGGGGCATGGGAGAGAGGGGCATGCATGGGATATTGGTAAGGGGTAATGGGTAGAAAGTGTGGTGTATCACAGGGTGAACAACACAACAGCAATTTTAGAGTATAGGCCTCAGGTAAGTAACACATTTGTCTTTTCGCAGACACAGGCCTCATTTCCTGAGCAACCATGAATTTCTTGAGCGCTGTTCCAGTCGTTACTTACCTTGGAGGACCCCTGACACAGTCTGGTGTGCCTGGGGAAAGCCATAAAGGCACCGGTTGGTTCAGTGCATGAACCACGAACCAGCCGAAGAGCCTCCACATGACAGAGATAAGTAAATGAATGAATGAACAAACATTGTCAAAAGCCAATAGTAGTGACATTAAAGGTCCAAAGAAAGGAAACCGAGTGAATGAACAAGTATTATCAAAAACCATTAGTAATGACATGGAATGTAAATGGAAAGGAAGGCAAGTAAATGAACTAGCATTGCATAAAGCCAATGGTCATAACTCTGAAAACACAATGCAGAAAAATCAAGGAGTTGAACAAGCATTGGCCAAAGACCATAAACAAAACGTTAAAAACGCAAATAAAGTTACACAAGCGGGGAGACAACCCTTGATTAAAAAAAATTGCGAATCCATTGAAATGTGGAAAACCCTTAGAAGAACAGAGAAGGACATTGGAGTAATCTTGTCAAGCATCAAGAGAGGAGTGTCAAGGACCCATTACTGGATAAAAGGATAACTACTAGAGGTCTGGGCAATTCCTGGCAGGAAAGTATACCCATTTAGTGAATATGTCCCGAGCCAACCGTGAAAAAAAAAATACTTTGTACACAACCCTTTGGTTTGACAAACTGGTCTGAATATGTATGTACTAGTAAGGAGAACTGGTCTAGAAATATGCTTTCCTTTTAGAAGTAAACAGTTGGAGGAAATATTATACTGTATAATATAAAAATCAATATCAAACTTATATGTATGATGAGATAACTTGAATCTAATGTAAGTTAAAACTTATTTTGTAGAATATATTGGAAAACCACATGCCCCATGATGTTCTTGTGAAATTTTGTATTTGTCATTGGAATTATTAATGTTATTAACAAATGTCTACAGATCTTTTTTTAGAAAAATCATTGCATAAAATTATATGATCAACATATGGGGTTCTTTGCCAGACAGTTTTGTCTAGGCAATATATAACCTATTCAACTATTTTCTGATTTGTTCAGAACTTGGATAGTGTGCAGGGGACGTGAGATCCTTAATAGGAACTCTTTTTCTTTCAGAAGAGTATACCAGGCACATTGCGAACAGTTAAGAGACCTGACAAGCGAGTATACGAGGTCTTGGGAAAGTGAAATTGCTTGATGAAATACCGGGAATCTTGGCAGTAAAGTACACCAGGTATTCCAAAGGAAACTGAAGATTGTTTAATGTTTAATAAGGAGCTGGGAATGCTGTCAGGAGAGTACACCTGGTATTCCAAAGGAAACTGAAGTTTGTTTAATAAAGAACTGGCAATCGTGGCAGGAAGAGGATACAAGGCGTTCTAAAGGAACCTGTAACTGTTTAAGGAGAATCAGGATTCCTAGTTGGACGGTACACCATGTTTTCTCAAAGGAAGTTGAACCTAATATCAAACTTGGATTGTTAGAAAGTCTGAGCACTGGAACAATGTGTAATACTCTAGGGACAAGGAAGAGCCCTCCCTTCCTATGTTTCTGGGAACTGTTGTTGAACATGTATTCTTTGTTTTATCACGTTTGGAAGTTTGTGTTTGATCTACTAGGCTTAAAGGGGTAGCTAAAGAAGGTTATCTCCCATACGTCTTTTTTTTAAAACAATTTTTATTATTTTTTCCTTAAAGCATACAGTATCATCGTTTTTTTTTATAACATGCGTATACTTCCATTACTGGTCAACCTGCGTGTTTAAAAAACTATGTCTCATCTATCCCCCCTCCTCCCTAACCCAACTTTAATGAACAACATTGCACAGTCTCAGGCTGCTTTCCAGTCTCTATATGCATTGGTGACTGCCCGTGCACCTCATTTCCACCTGCGTATAGTCCATGTTTAGTATTTAACTCATGAGGTATTGTCCTGATTGTCTTTGCTCCTCGGTGCAAATACTGCTTGTATGAGTGTTTTCCATTCTTGCAGTTTCATTAACCTGTCCGATTGGGCCATGGTAACCGCCCTCTGCCATACCGAAGTTTCGGCCATCGCCAATTTATACAAGTTCGCCCACCAAAGATCCACTGTAAGGTTCTTTGGGGATTTCCAACCCATGGCTAGTTTGCGTTTTGCTAATGTTTATGCTAGATCTTTAAATTTCCCCTGTGTTTCGCGTTGCTTTTTCTGGTAAACCTTCCAAGCAAGCAAGCAGCTGGGGATTGCACATTCAATGAAATATCTGTTTGAGCCAGTTTGTCTGCAATCACTTCCCAGTATTGTTGAACTATGGGGCATGCCCAAACCATATGCAGCATGCCAGCTTTTTCTGTCTTGCATTTAGGGCAGCGCAGTGTTTCAGCGTTATTCAATTTTGACATACCTCTGGGTGTGAGGTAGCTCTGTGTGTGATAAATAATTGTAGCTGCTGCAGTCTGGCAATCCTGGATACCTGTTTAAGATATGTTAGTATGCTTGACCACTGGTTTCTGTGAATGGTTTCCCCAGGTCTGTTTCCCATTTTGTTTGCACCTGCAGTTCACTGTCCGCAGCACTAGAGATGAGCAACTCATATATGCGAGAGGTGAGGTGTCCTCCCGTCATATACCTCGTAAAGAGTATCTACTATGCTATTGGATAGCTCTCCATTTGTAAATAAGTCTCCTACAGTCACCACCCCGTTGGGCCCCCAGTACCTACGTATATTTAACCGTGTTTGTTGGTTGTCCGCCACCAATGTAACCAGTAGGATTTGGGAGGAAAAGAGGGAACTCAATTGGAGTAAATTGCATTTTCTAAGCCATATACTCTTTCCCAGTGTGTACATGAGAGGGGGATGTATCAGAAGGGAGTTATTTATCCATAGCAAAAAGAAGGGCATGCTGGACATCTGTAGTACAGAGGAGTCTAGTGAGGGTTTGTCCGAAAGCCAGTTGGCTCCGAACTGCAATTGGCTAGCTAGGAAACAAAGTTCAAAGTTGGGCAATCGGATACCTCCCCTGTCGTATGGGTGGCATAGTGTGGACAAGGCCAGCCTAAATCTTCTGTTGTGCTACATGAATCTTCTGCATACCGATTCTAATTCTATGAAGAACTTTTTGGGTATGTTGTAAGGGACGTTACTGAAGAAATGCAACATTCTTAGGCAGGACCACGATCTTTAATAGTGAGGCTCTGCCCATAAGCGACAGAGGTAGTTGTGTCCATTGTCTTCTCCACTCTACATAGTGCAAGCACCATATTATTTTCATTCTCCATCTGTGGTTTGTTTTAGATATCTACGCATAGGTATTTAAACGTGTTTCTGTGCCATTATATTTGTAATGCGGTAAGTCGCTTTCTGTCAGCTCTCTTAGTCTGGCCAATTAAAAGAGACACGATTTGTCAAGACTGATCGTGATGCCCGATAGCTCCTCAAACCTATCCAGTATCTTGAATATGTATTCTAAATTAGTTTCCATGTGTTGTATGTATAGCAGCATGTCATCCACGTACATGGGGATCAAGTGACTTTTGCCATTTAACATTATACCGGCCTCTTTATATTCTCGCCTGAGGTATGCTGCTGTTGGTAAGTCTGCTCCTAGAATGAATTTCTGCAAAGTGGCTTCTAACCATGGCTATTTTATAGAATCAAATGCTTTAATTGCATCTAATAATGCCACTGCACATTGCTCCATAAAATGATACTATGTATGATGTGGTGCAATCTACGCAGGTTCCATGTTGTATTTCTTCCGGGAACATACCCTGTCTGGTCTGGTTGAATCAGTTCTGCAATCACTTTCTTTAATCTACTGGCTAACGTGAGGATTTTACTGTCTTGATTGAGGCGGGACAACGGTTTGTACGAAGTACAGTCTATGGTAGCTTTACTAGGTTTCAGGAGATGTATGATTATGGATTATCTAGCTAGTTCATTTATAGCCCATCCCTACCTGAGGTCTTGCCTGTCGACAACTCTCTTATCGTGGCAATAAGCTCTTCCCTAGTAATAGGGGCTCCTAATTGTTCAGCGGGTGCAACATCAAGACATGGGAGGTCTATTTGTGCTAAGACCTCTACCTGGTCTGTATGTAGCACCTCACGTGTGTTTGTGTACAGCTTCGTATAGTACTCAGTGAAGTTATTATTTATATCAGTTTATGTAGTGCACAGTGGGCTTGTGTCGTAAGCAATGGTCCGTAGCATCTCTTTCCTGGTATCGCTCTTATATAGCCATGGTAATAACCAACTCGGTTTGTCTCCTTCTGCGTGTAGCTTCTCTATATATTTGTTGCAATTTAGTTTGCCTAGTCTATCCCAGTGCTTTGCGCATTCAAGTTTGTTGCGTTATGGTGGAGGCGTTCATGTTAGGGTTGATATCTCCTTTTCGGCTGCTTCTAATTTTCCTTCTGCTGCTTTTAATTCTCTGGTAATTACTGCCTGCAACCCGCCCGACTTGGATATGGCTTCCCCTCTGAGCACCACTTTGAACGCCTCCCATAATGTATCTGCCGTATCTACGCTGTCTTGTTGTGTTTAAAGTACACCTGAATGATTTGCCTGATTTGTTCTTTGAATGTGCCTTCTTGCAGGGCTTCTGCTCTCAGTTTCCATGTGGGGATCTTTTGTCTAATGCGAGGGCTACCTGCCATGTAATCATAAGGAGAGCGTGATCTGATAAGCAGATAACCGGATAGCACTTCCTTAAGAAACACGGCAACGGAGCTAAGTGAAAATGGAGAGATCGAATCACTTATTCATATTATATTTCTATATATCTAGAATATCTATGATTTGTTTTATGTTGGTTGTAAGACTAATTGTAAACATGATTTTAGTTATTTTTTGTAAATAAGAGATGAGTAACCAAACATAGAATATTTTATTTAAAAACGTTCAAGAAGTATTATACATGTGATTGTTGACAACCCACTATTAAAACTGAAAATATTGCCAGAGAAGTTAATATAACATTTTATGGATGTATTTCAATGAAGAGTGCGGTATGCTCTCACCAGTGGGTTCTAGTGGATATCTGACTTGTTTAGTATAGTAACATAAAGCAGGTTCCACAGTACTTGCACCCATGACTGTAATGTAAAACATTTTATTTAAATCAGGTTAAGAAAGCAAAGAAATAAGGAAAGTGGTTGTGGCTCCCCCTCATTTATTAAACCAGTCCACACACAGATGCCGACAGAGCTATGGCTACAACCATAGAGCTGGGGTTTGTAGGGGAGGCATCGTATCACAGGCACAACACTGACACAATGGGCACAATTTGTAAAATCTTTATTTAAATGGTTGGGATTGGAGAAACTCGTATTCTGCCCTATAACTAAGATGGGAGTAGTCTTGACCATCAAATAATAACTTGTTCCTAGTGCAGTATGTCAATTCAAAATGGCCTATGCTAACAAAAAATGAATGCCTGCCCTTACTCTTGTACAAAAAGTGTAAAAAGGAGAAATGTATGCAGAAAGAAAAATCAATGTTCAAATGATAATGTGGCTGAACCAGCTCTCCTCCCCACAATAGGCCTCATTGAGTAAGGCGATCCTTCTAGGCAGGATGACACACTCTTGCTCAGTTTTCAACACAATGGGCCTCATTACGACCCTTGTGGTAAGTAACGTACATTACCGCCATTGCGTAATTAACGTTTCCGTGCTGAATCGAAGCCGTAAAAAGCGGTACATTACGACCCATCGGGCACGAGCATTGCGCCATGGCGGTAATGTAAAGAGCGCCATGGCGTAAATGCCCCAAAAACGGCACCTACCGGCATCGCATGCCGCGTAAGGTGCACTACCGCCATCCCGGCCACCGATCTTAGCACTGACCGTAATTAGTGGTCACCGTAATTAGCAGTCACCATAATTAGCGGTGACCACCAGTAAGCGGAACCGGAAGAAGCGTCATCGCGGCGGAGTGGGAAAGAGCACGGCGGCCATCTTTAAAAACACAATCCATTGCAATCCTCCACTATCGCTGCACATCTGACCCCGAGACCTTGCAGAAAGCTACAGCCACATCCATGCATCCCCACAATGCCAAAAGTTGTCAAGAAAGCCTGAGATCGGCAGCGGCAGGACCGCTTCAGCAGGGAGGAACTAACAATGTTGGCTGAAATGCTACAGGAAAAGGCGGACATCGTCTTCTCCGCAGAAATGACAAGACCAGCCGTAGCCCGCAAAAAGGCCATATGGGAACTCGCAGCACAACGGGTCAGCGCTGTAGGAACCACTGCACGCACCTCAAAAAAGTACAGCAAAAGGTGGGATGACCTCCGGCTCTGAGTAAGGAGCATACTGTCGGCCAACCGCAACATGGCCATGGTAACTGGCGGAGGAGCAGACTCCCCAATTAAGATGCAGCCGTGGGAGGAGATATGTGCCTCGACGATCGGCATGGAGAGCATCGAGGAGGTCGGTGGAATGGAGAGAGGAGCCCCGACATCAGGAGACACAGGTAGGTGCCTCTAATTTATCCATGCGAAACCCCCTGAATTCCACTTACATGTGCATCACAATGTTGCCCTATAGGGTTAACGCAACACATCAGCAGAAGACCTACACCCTGCACACATGCAGCATGCACACTCCACACCAGGCACCCACATTCCTGCATGTTCAACCCACCCAAAAGGGAGACAACCTGTATGTCACAGCCTACAAAGTGCACCATCTATCCATCAAATTCATGGCAGTCATCACAATGCCTGCTCAATGTCCGCTGACCCATCAATAACACTTTCCCTCCTCTGCTCCACCACAGGCTCCCAATCGGACACCGGCAGGGACGAGAGTGGCACCACACCTGCCAAGAAGGCCAGGCCAGGGGCAAGAGCCCACCAACCCTCCACCTCTGCTGGACCCAAAGACCAACCACAGCAGCCAAAATTGCCTGTCGCAAAACAGCCCAGGGCAGCAATGATCCCTGAGGCAAGCAGCATGGCACCACCCACAGGAGACACACAACAACTGCTGCCCACTGAGGGGAATGTGTCTGCGGGGAGCAGTACAATTGGGGAGACTGCTGCCATCGCAGCCTGCTCTGACAGCGATGTGGGGAATGAGGAGGATGACACAGAAGATCCCCCCACTGCCCACCTTCATTCCCCCCACCTGTCCCTAAGTAGCCCGCACGGAGTCGGCACACAGGGGCTATCCCCTGAAGAGTCATGGCCAGCCACTCCCAGCCCAGTGGGAGGAGGGGAGGAGGGGAGTAGCCCAATTACCCCGGCAATTGCAACATCCAATGCCCCAGATTTCCAACAGTCGCTGGACCAAATAATTACGAGGCAACAACAACTGTCCTCACTACTCACGCAGCATGTGGCTGATTGTGGAGGTGCCAGTGCACACATGGAAAGATGTGCTGAGACTGTCAAGGCAGCCTTCCAATCCGCAAGCAAAGACATATGTGCAGAACTAGCCGTGGTGCGGAATGTGCTTGGTGAGCTTGTACAGACAATAAGGGACACGCGGCATACCGAGCAGCCCAGTACCTCCTCCGCTGCAAGTTCTGTCGCAACCAGCCCCGTCCGCAGGTCAGCCAGGAACCTGCGGAATACAGGCAGGGGGGCCCCAGGGGCTGGGAGAGGGGGCTGCAAATAGTGGCCGCCCAGTGGACAAATGAAACATTACTCACTTCATCATTGGCACCGTCACACCTTTGCAGGGAGTTCAGGGGGGAGGTGGGAGGGGGGATTGGGTGTGTTGGGGAGTTCAGGGGGGAGGGGGGATTGGGTGTGTTGGGGAGTTCAGGGGGGAGAGTGAGGGGGGATTGGGTATGTTGGGGAGTTCAGAGGGGAGGGGGGATTGGGTGTGTCAAACCTATTCACATTCATAATACACTTTTTTCTTTTGCACAAATCAAATGTGTGGACATTGCTCATTTCGTATGTGTGCTTTATTGGTGTACAGTCCACAGTGTGCATGTTCCAGACACACACAGTGCCCCAAGTGCCGTCTCCATGTTACACACACCAGCCGTGTGTGCTAGAAGCATTGGTCAATGATATTTTGACGCATTTCATGCCCCTCCTGTGCATCGCGGCCTCCATGAGGTGCTGCCCCATCCACACCCTCCTCATCCTCATCGTCAGGTGGTTGCAGTTCAGCGTCAGGGGGCAGGGCCACATTGCGTCTGACGCACATATTGTGTAGCATGACACATGCCATGACGATCTTTGCCACCTTCTCATGGAGGTACAGGAGTGCCCCACCAGACCTGCTGAGGCAGCGAAACTGTGCCTTCAATAGGCCAAATGCCTGCTCAATCACCACACGGGTACGTGTATGTGCACGGTTGTAGTCCTCCTCGTGCTGGTTCTGTGGGTTCCGGACTGGTGTAAGGAGCCACCTCTTCAGGGGATAGCCTGCATCACCTGTATGTGGGCGAGAATGTATGTGTCAGTCATGACGTCTATTTCAGAACATGACGTGCCACCATGGCTTGCATCCAACTGTTACTTCGGACCTCTTGTAAATGCACTAATTGATTCACACTATGCGACCAGTATATGCTCATGGCTCTTATGGAATGTTGTGCATGCCATCAACCAATGTATGCAGGGGGGTCAAGAGCCTTGTGAGTGCCCATCCACTGTGTTTGTTCATGCCGTTTGTTTTGGTGGCCTGGCACGTGTCCTGTGATGTCAACGCTCACATCATTGCAACATTGCTGTCTGCCTCATCATGACCCCAGTGAGCAATGCTGATGTTGATAGGGACATTTTGTGGGCATTGCTGTCTGTGTGATGGTGTGTTGATGTTTCTGTCCGTCATGTGCCTCATTCGTGCGCAGTTATGGGGGACAGGCCTTTCAGTGGAGGGTGTCTGGTGACGTGCATGTAGGTGCATTTCGTTGAGGTCAATGTGGTGTGAATTGGTACAATGCACTTGCAGATGGTTGTGTCATGGTTGGGGCACATCTTCATTCACGTGGTGGGGCAGCATACATCGGCCATTAGGTTTAGTGGTGTCAGCTGAAGTTTGTGCTGCTTTAGGGTATGATCTGACTCAGTTGTCTCTACTACTCACAGCCAGGTGGAGTATGCATCATACCCCCCCTTTCAGCCAGGTGGAGTATGCATCATTCCTCTCCCCCTTTCAGCCAGGTGGAGTATGCATCATCCCCCCCCCCTTTCAGCCAGGTGGAGTATGCATCATTCACCCTCCCCTTTCAGCCAGGTGGAGTATGCATCATTCCCCCTGCCCCCTTTCAGCCAGGTGGAGTATGCGTCATTCCCCCCCCCCTTTCAGCCAGGTGGAGTATGCATCATTCCCCCCATTTCAGCCAGGTGGAGTATTCACCACCCCCCCCCTTTCAGCCAGGTGGAGTATGCATCACCCCCCCTTTCAGCCAGATGGAGTATGCATCATTCCCCCCCCTTTCAGCCAGGTGGAGTATGCAGCATTCCCCCCCTTTCAGCCAGGTGGAGTATGCATCATCCCCCCCCCTTTCAGCCAGGTGGAGTATGCATCATTCCCCCCCCCCCTTTCAGCCAGGTGGAGTATGCATCATTCCCCCCCCCCGGAGTATGCATTGGTACGTCGTTCACCTACCCACTTCACTTTTCCATGGTCATGACATGTGACTCACCGAGTAACCAGGATATTGGGCCTGCATGTCGCTCCATGTAGCGTGGTATTGTGGAGTTCCGAAGGACCATTGAATCATGGGTTGCTCCGGGGAATCGGGCACAGCAATGTGTGATGATCCTGTTGGAGTCACAGACCATTTGCATGTTGATTGAGTGATATAGTTTACGGTTGCGGTACAGTACCTCCATGGCATGTGGCACCACCAATTCTACATGGGTGCAGTCAATGGCACCAATGCAACCAGGTATGCCGGATATGAATGGAAACCCACCTTGGTGTTTGCAATCTCCTGGGCAGACCGTGGTAAAGAGATGTAGTTGTCTGTGTGCTTGAGGAGGGCATCAAGCACTTGGATCAGTGTACGTGAGAATAATGGTAGTGAAATGCCATGCAAGTGTCCCACTGTGTGCTGGTAGGTGCCTGTGGCCAGGAAGTGGAGTACAGACACTACCTTCAGTAGGGGTGGGATGGCGGTTGGTGTTTCTATCATGCTGACGATGTTGTTGTGTATCATGTCTATGATGGCGGTGATGGTGTCCCGGTCCAAACGGTACAGAGTGTGGATCTGCTCAGCGGTGAGGTTGAATGGACTGGCTCTGATGCGTGGGATTGTGGGCTGCCTGCGTGGTGCCACTGGCTGTGCTGGTGGGGCTTGCTGGCCCTGCCTTGCCCTCCTTCTCCTCCTGCGTCTCCTCTGTGCAGCCTGTTGTTGTTGCTGTTGTTGTTGTAGTTGAAGTTGTAGCACTTGCATTGCTATCAGGTCCTCCAGCCCCAACATTGCTAGTCCTATTAGAATCATTGTGGAGTGTGACTGGGTGTGGGAAGGAGTTGGGTGTGCTCTTTTTGTACTTCCTGAGCCTGTATTGCCTCCACCTGTGCTGATTCTGTGCACCTGTGGCAGCTGGATTCACTGCACAAGGCCCTTTACGGTTGGTTCTCGATGGCGTAATTAACACCATGGCGGTAAGGTACTTAATGGGCTGGGTGATGGCGTTAGGTGCATGTCCGCTTGGGTCGTCATTCGCGTAGCTTTGCGCCATGCCGGTATTTACGGCGTGGCGGGACGCCTGCGCACGTCCTTGGTGCAGTTAGCGGCAGTGTTAACTACGATGCCGCTAATGGCATCGTAGTTAACGGTCACGGGTCATGATCGGACCTAGCGGAAAACGATGCCGGTAATCATTTACCGCCATCGTTTTTCGCTTACCGCCAGGGTCGTAATGAGGCCCAATATCTACAACAGAGAAATACCATAAAGCAAGGGAGGTGAAGTGAAGAAGCAAGCTTGCCATTATATTCCTGGGAAAGAAATTTTAGAAGCAGGCTAGGCGCTATATATCTGAGTGTTTCATAAGCCAAGAAGTAAATAGGCGCTATATCCCTCAGACTGCGTTTGACCAAAGATGCGAGCTGGGTGATATAACTCTGAGATTGTTAATAGGATTAGAGAATGCTGAATTGAAGAGTGGTCTCTTAGATAGGCACTGGCACCATTTTGCATTAACCGATCCGGACACCCTTAGTCTTAGTTTAGATATTTTGCGATGTCATGGAATAAGAGGGGAGACACCTGCCCTACTTTTTATTTCCTGTTACATGTTTAGTTATCCATACTGACACCTTTTGTTGTGCTTTAGTTGGAATATCTCTAGGTGTTCATCCACCCCAATCCTGTTTGTTTCTTTTTAAAGGGTGGGGTCATACTCAGGGATTTAAACAAGGAAACTCAACACTCTCTTCTCAGTGGGCTTGGTCTCTTTTGTTCTCTCTAATTAAGGTAGGGACTTATAAGGCCGATGACTTATTTCTGTAGCGATAGCCAACAGGTGTGTTTAAGCAAAGAGTGTTTACGGTGGGGAAAACAAAATTAGCAAGTGACAGGTTCTCTCTTCCGGCTTCTCTACCTAGAAGATCATAGACCACAGTTTGTCCCTTTCTATGGTCAGGGCTAATAGCCATGTGTGACAAAATAGTCACTACAGTCTTTGGAGTGTATATTGTCTCACGCTACTTTTGGTACATGCCCAGGGCATTTCTTGCAGTGCAGCTCTTGGGGCTCAGATTGGAAAGTGGTCCCGTGTCTAGGAATTTACCTGGCACCACCACCGTAGGTGATCTGGGTCGTCATAGCCTGGGTCAGGTGTCTGGCACTTTCAAAAAGCACTGTACTATTTATTTTTTCCTTGTCACCAATCTCAATTGCCTGCAAATACTTATGTCTCCACATGCATACCCTCCTATGTGTACCAACATGCAGGCCTACTGGAGCAGACCGATTCTTTAGTGGCAGAGTCACCAGAGTACATTTCTGCCAGGCTTTCCCTGTCACCACCTGGGCCTGCGCTGTTTAATTGTTCAGTTATTCTACCTCACCTTCTTAAGTGGACCCTCCTTCCTGCCTGTACACTTCTACCTCTTTCTGGTAGAAGTGTACTCATTTCATACTCATTCTTTTTTGTTGGGTTTGTCCTTCACTCCCTTCTACTGTTCTGCTCTGTTCTTTCTCATTGGAAGATTCTTCCCCCACCTCACAACCTCTTCTTTCACTGGGTGTTTGTCTCAGCACTCTTCTAAGCTCACCCCGTCCTTATACTCTGGGGTTCTTTGTTCCACTGCCTCCTGATCGGCATTCATTCCTTTCGTTGGGTGGCCCTCTCCGCTACCTCCTCTCCGCTTAATCTGCTTAAGGTTTTTCTTGTTACCTTCTCTTAGCCTTTCCCCCTTTTCATCTTCGGGCCTCTCGCTCTCTCTCCACCCCTCTTTCTCTGCTTTGTTTTCCAAACATTCCAGACCACTCCTCTTCCTTCTTAATTTAGTCTGACTTATTAGCTAAATGTTCGAATGGTGACACAGTAGTGTACTAGTGATGACAGTTTCTGCCGCGGACAATGATTGATTGTCTTCCTGTATTGCTAGAGAGAATGTTAAAAGCTAATGCTGATGATTTTGAATCAATGGTGATGCAACACATTCATGAAGGGCATTACGTCCTGATGTAGATAATAGTTTTAATAGGTTGAAGCATGCATGTTGACGTATGCAGATGTAGCATTGATGCTTTAACATAACTTTTGATTGAATTGTTTTACACTAAGTGGTTTATATGTTTGTGCTGTGGTTTATTTGCACAATATGATTTTTTTGTATAGGAGATCACATCCCTCTTTTCTACATCTTTCTCTTCCCCCTCGAATGTGTATTGTATTTAAATAATTAATCTTGGAATTAAATCCAAAATAGTCTGGTACTTAGCCCCATAGATAGAGGTTGTATCAGACACATTTACTTGCTAACAGTATGCATATATTCCCAAAAAAGAAAAATAGGGATTACAAATACCTCCAACATAAAATGGCTAACAGACACATAGGGGCCAGTTTCATGTCATTTTACTGATGGTAATTACTTTGAAATAATTTACTTCAAAGCAATTACTTTGAAATATCACCTCACATTTTTATTTTTATTTTGGGTGTCCCTTCAGGCCCCCATTTCCCCTTTACTAGAACCCCTGGCGCTCCCCACCCCTTTTAACTCCTTATCCCACAACCCCCTATTTAAATCAAAGTGTTTTTGAAGTAATTACTTTAAGAAATTTACTTCTAAATAATTACTGCCAGAAAAACCACAGGAACCCATAGGCACCTGTTCCCTGGCATTCACCAACACACCTCCATGCACAGGTTAGAGCAAGTAGTAACATAGTGCTAAACAAACAAACATATATTATTACTGCCTAATTTGAAGAGGTAAACATGTATCTTTTAATGTCCATGAACTAGCTACAGAGAAATATTTATTACAAAAATGATTTCTGTTTTACAGTTCACATTGATAAATACCTGTGGAGACGTATTTCTTCCTAGCAAGACGTATTAGATCAACATAAGACCAAGAAATATGGGAATGTATCTAAAACATATATTTTAGTAATAAATCAAATTTTACATATCTTAAAATGATCTAATGCCCACTCAACAGTACATTCATTCATACAACTTATAACTTTCTTTTTTTTTACCATTTAAAGTTTATTGAATCATATCATATACAAGAATGTACCACATACCATAATATTAATGCCCTTATATGTCAGGGATTAAATGTCACAATTTCCTTTTGTTCAGAAAAAGAGCATACCTGACTTCATCCTTTCGCTGGTATATTGTGGGTCCATATCTGTCATATTTTTAACAATTTAAACCAGTCATATTCAGAAGCAAAAACCAAATAAGGAATACAGCAAAGCAAAACAAAACATAGTTGTAGATACATCCATATTTTCAGTCATGAGTACATAGTGAGCTGTGATTAGTGGATTAGAGCTATGCAGGGATATGAATCGAGCAGCAAAGTCTCTCACAGTAATGAGAAGGATAACATTTCATGCGGCCTATGGTGAATGTTGGGGATATCAGGGTTATTTACAAACGTGATCAGTGGGGCCCAATCTGCCAGATACTTTGACATTTCGCCCCTCATTGCCACTTCAATTTTGGACATAGTTGCTACATACCACATTCTGGCCCACCATTCCTTTATAACTTGGTGTGTCTTGTGATATCCAGTGATTTCCAATTACTAGACGTGCCACTACCAGAAAAAAGGTAATCAGTCTGGAACTTCTGGCATTCAGTTTATAATGTGTATAACTAGGGGTGTGGTAGCCGCCGCTCAAGTTGAAACATTTCTAAAGTGTAGAATGTTATTTTATTTGCAAAGTAGATATTCTGCGATGGTGGTGGAACTAATCACCAAGATCCGGCATGCAAGAAATATGAGTCATGCTCACACGCACAAAAGTAACAGGACTGTTTCTGAAATAAATCACAGAACTAATATATAGCCCATATATAAGGGGACATGTGTTTATTTACTTGTATTAAAGGTAGGAGTCAAATTATCATAGTGTAGAAATACTAAAAATACTCAATGTCAAAATGAATACATTGGCAAAAGATGGAAACAATATTTATATCCATGGGAAACCACAACAAAAACTAAGCAGAAGTCCTAGAATAGGAGTGGCTAGTAGTACTGGATGAGACAGGACATTGCTCCTAGTATGAGACAGTCATTTCCTGATATTTTAACAAAAAAACATACAGCAATTCATGATTTCTGAAATTTTTGTGAAACATTGGTGAATTTAGATACATCCAGTATTACATACATTGTGATGAGGTGAAACAAACAAAAACACAACAAAGATTAGGTACGTTCTGCTAGAAAACATAGTACCTTACTATGCACATGTCATTTCATTAGGCATGTACAAAGTGTAAACTCTAGGTCCAATGTTACAAGAGAGTATGGGCCTGTTTGTTTGTTTGCAAATAGAACTAAACTTTGTTGTTAAATGTTACACATTAAATGGGTAGTGGCCAATCCTTGGTCTACGTCGGGAAGAAAACTTCCCTAAGATTGAACTGGCGGCAGGATGGACCTGCTGCAGTGACGTTTCGGCTTGGAGATGGAAAGCCTTCTTCTGGGCATGTTGTATTGTGACAACCTGTATAATGTGAACAAAAAGCAGAAACAAATCCACTTAGATTGGGATATTGCTTGTGGGTTATTTAAGCAAAGAATGCTGGATCAATGGTTGTTAAAAGAGTAACAAAAATACCACATATGGATGTGTGTTCTAAAAGAAGAAGAGGGTTAAAAACATCTAACCTTGGTAAGGTCCGGGCTGGAGGTGCAGGAAAGGAGGAGGGGCTGGACTGGAGGTCTGGTGGTGACTCCCAGAAGCAGTGGAAGGGGGGCGGCCCCTTAGTTAGAGGTGTATACTTGATCAAGGGAGTCCCAAGGTGTGCCGCTATAATAGCTGCAAACAAACATAAAGCAACCGATGGCTTAATATTGGTTGTGAAATACGAGAATGCCAGAAAGCTGGCAATCTGGGGAACGTGGTCTCCTACTTACCTAACAGAAGATTAGAGCCTCTGCTATGTGGGGATAAAGAAGAATCCCAGGTGGTGGAGATGCCTCAACGTTGCCAATGGTATTCAGGATGCGGGGCACGCACGTTCATGTAATGGAGCCTCCTGTAAAAAGGGAGAGTGCCATTAAGAAGCTGCTTGTGGTATTGGCCTAACAAAGTAGTGTCCTGGCCTGTTGGCATAAAAATACGAAAAACATGCCTGGTATGGGCTATGGGGGCCGTGATCATACCTGCTTAGTCAAGGTCAGGCGGTGGGAAGAGCGTGCAGGAGGACCGCCGTGGTCTCCTGTGGTCTGCTGGGGCATGCTGCTGGGTGTTCGGCTGGTGAAAACGGCAAGCGGTGTGATGTGCAATGCGCGCATGCGCCAGGTACACTGTGTGGTCCACAATATTCCCGTGTGCTGTATTGTGCGCATGCGCGAGCGGGTAGTGTACGGGCACAGTAAGCTCTGTGACACTATCCCTCAGGGGAAAGGCCCTGGATGTAACAAAGGGTGCATGCGTGAGGGGATAAATGTTGAACACCCTCTGGTCAACGGACATCATACAACTATGGAAAGTGTGAAAGTATGCCCTCGTTGTGTGGGCACCTGAATAAGGACACAGTATATGTCCAAATACACAAAAACCAGAACGTGTGCCTAGAATGCACACAATTAGTGAAAGCTGGTAAGTGGGGCAGTTTATAATGCCCTTGGGCATCTCCATTACCTAGGAGCAAAACGAAGGGATCCATCTCCAATTCCACGCCACATATTTCTCCAATTTGCGAGACCACTGCCTGCCAGAATGTTTGAATCAACGGACATTCCCACCACAAGGGAAAAAAGGATCCTAAGGGGGGGGACGGGCTGATTTTATGCAACCATTCCGTGTAAGGTAACAACGGAACACCAACTAACTTATAACTGTGTAGCGGGATGATCCTCCAACGCACCTTATAGGAAGACAGGTGTAGACGGGCACCCAAAATACAACCTAACCCACCTCTTACCTGTCTCCAACATCGCTCTCCTGGTGTACTTTGATAGGAAGAAGGTAAGGGTAGGGAAGATCAAGACAGGTTGGGTCCCCCAAAACACTTTAGGAGGATACACAAGGTTAGACTAACTGGAGAACACAAGGAGAAGCAGACAAAAGGAATGCTAGTGTACGGTTCTTTTTAGTTGTATTAAGCTTTTTTATATACTTTCCCAGTACACCAGCAGGGTTTGTGAGTTTTTTACAAAAAGGGCAAAACACTAGACAATATATACAACTTAAATTCTCCTAAGCAGCTGCGTTACTAAAAAAAAAAAGAAACACCAATATACAAACTCTATACAGTGCAATGTATTTAAAACGATTTACAAAAGGACCTTACTTGTAGGACAACCTGGCCAGGGCTGTCTCAAGGTCCTTACTGCTCGCTTGATCTTCCTTCGTTCTTCCTGCGCTCTTTGAAAGTGACTCTCCAGGCAGTGGGTGGCAGGTGGCAGCAACAGTGTGTGGGGGCCCCAATTCAAATCTTCATGTAGGCTGGCCTGCTTATGTCAGATGCAGCCCACCACTCAGAGAAAGCGTGGGGGCACCCCACTACTCACTCCACCTGGGCCACGTCTGCCAGGTGTGGCCCAGGGAGATCTGGTGGGCCACCTGTAAGGAAGGGGGCCCTTATTCCTTTTACTTAAACCCCAGGAGGGCTAAACCACATTCAAGGGTGCTCCCCTGCTATGGGGAGCGCCAGTAATTGCATGTGCCCTGAAATGAGGGCCAACTGGGGGACAGCACTGATTATAGGCACTCCCCTGCTAATCAGGGGAATGCCAAAATAAAGGCCTGAGCTGGGCGGTAACTGGCACTGAGCGGCGCACCTCCAACCCTTCTTAAATCACTGGCCCTACGCTTGCGCAGGTGACTTTCTCTTTGTCACGTGCGAGGGTCCCTTACTCTAACTTTGTGCATACTTCCTGGTCCCCGGCACGGCTTGCATCAAGGACCTGATTATTTTTTTTCTATTTCGGGATCCCCGGCGTGGCTTGTGCCCGGGACCCGATTCTCTTTAATTTGTATCTCAGGAACCCTGGCACGGCTTCACACGCCAGGGAATCCTTTCTTTCATCCCGACTGGGGGTTACATGCTCCCCCCTGTGAACTATCCTTGGCCCCGAGGATAGCTTTGGCCTGGTCAATGAACCTGTCAAGCCATGATTTAGGACAGGCCACCGGTTGCCACCCAGTACCTTGAATCTCAGGCACCTACCACAGTACCCCTGAACCCCTAGGAACCTGCTCTAGAGAAGTAGGGATGGAAGACAGAGGAACGGACTTGAACCTCACACTGGACCCTGGGTGTATTATATGTTAATTTCATAACCGGTCTGCTCTCCCTGGTGGTACGACAGAGAACAGCCAGGCCCTCAGGTAGGTTTACCCCTGGACTTGGTTGAGGAGCTCAGCACCAAATAAGGGACCCCATCTTCCAGTGGAGGAATGGGTAAGGTTCCTCTACCACGTCCAGCGCGACAGGGGCAACAGGAGCAGGATTGGGAACAACCTCTGAAGGAATACTCTGAGGATGGGATTCAGGTTCACTAGGAGTGGGATCTTGATCAGCGTGTGTAGGGACCCAAACTAGCGTCTGATCTAACTTTTGGTCTGGGTAAACGCTGAACTGATCACTCTCAACATCAGCCTCTTCACTGGCTTTCGGCTGACCTTCTGACCTTTCTGCCTCAGTAGCTGGAGAAGCTTCTGGGGTTTGAACCTTCGAAGGATCTTCTTCAGGCACGGAGTTGCTGCGGTCTCATTACCGGCCTCTTGGCTGGGTCACCTCTGGTGTCAACTCAACCTCATCCCCGACTGGGAGCAGGTGGTTTCAGTGCAAGGTCTTGATGTTCCTTGGCCGTCCTTCCTCTCGCAGTCGGTAGACAGGGAGCTCTCCCAACTGATGCTCTACGATGAAAGGCTGAGACTCCCACTTGTCACCTAGCTTGTTGCGTCCCTTCTTTCCCAAGCTGAGGATCAACACACAATTGCCAGGTTGAAGAGCCTGAAACCTGACCTTGGCGTCGTAACACCGTTTGTTCTCTTCTGCCGTCTTCTCCGCAGCAGCCTGGGCGAGCTGATAGGATTGCTCCAGTTGACGCTTGAGCTGTTTCACATAACTGGTGTAGTTCGTGCTGCCTGTTCCGTCGGCAGACATTCCAAAACACAGGTCTACAGGTCGCCGGGCTTCTCTGCCAAACATCAAGAAATATGGTGTAAACCCGGTGGCATCATTCTTCGTACAGTTGTACGCATAGGTCAGGGTGGCCACATGCTGACTCCATCTGTTCTTCTCCTCTGTCCTCTGGGTGCCCAGCATAGCCAAGAGGGTACGATTAAACCTCTCCACTTGGGCATTCCCCGGAGGGTGATATGGAGTTGTACGGGTCTTCTTGAGGCCAACCAGCTCCAGCATCTGCTTGAAGAGTGTCGATTCAAAGTATGGTCCCTGGTCGGAATGAATCCTGGCCGGCCAGACGTAGTGCACAAAGTATTTTTCTCACAACACGTGGGCAATGATGATCTTTGGTGGGAAAAACCTGTGCATACCGAGTGAAGTGGTCTGTCACCACCAGGAGGTTCTGCACACCTTGCCTGTCCATCTCCAGCTTGAGGAAGTCAATGCAGATGAGGCCCGAGGGGGCCCGGAACTGTGCAGATGGTGAAGATAGGCTGCAGGAAGAGCCACGGTCTTCCTCGTGACACACCTGGCGCAGTGCTGGCAATAATACTGGACATCTGCTGTTAGTCTGGGCCAGAAAAATCTTGAGCGGACCAACTTGAAGGTTCTGTTGCTGCCAAGATGTTCGTGCTGGTCGTGAAGTGCATACACAACAGCTAGGCAGAATCTCTGTGGCAAAATCAGGTGATGTAGTAGCCGGTCTCCAATTTTGCTTTCCTTGTACAGGATTCCACCCTTCTGCACAAGCGTCTTCCACTCCTTCAGCATTGCAGCTCGCTCTTGGTCAAGAAGGACGTCTCTGGACACATCTGCTCAGGAACTGATGCCAGGATCTGCTAGCTGTGACATCCAGATCTCATCTCGGGTCAGGCATGGTAGCTCACATACCTCCAGACTGATGATGTTGCAGTAGATGGTGGTTACCTCCTCAGCTGAGGATCCCAAGCAATCCACGCTCCTGGCTCTGTCTAGCTCCTCTTGACTTGCAGCCTGGCAGATAGCTCTGACGCCCGCTGAAGACGAGGTGGATCCAGTTGTATCATCTGGCTTAGCATGAGGTCTCCGAGAGAGGGCATCGGCATCAATGTTAGTGCACTGAGGTCTGTATTGTAGATTTAAATTTTATGTGGATAGTGCAGCGAGCCAACCTTGTCCAGTAGCGTCCAGCTTCGCCGACTTCAACACACACGTAAAGGGGTTGTTGTCCGCCCTCACCATGAAGGTGGCGCAATAGAGGTAATCCTGGAACATCTCTATAACGGCCACTTCAATGCCAAAAATTCCAACTTGTGGATCGGTAATTCCTTTCTGCTGCATGCAGGCGTTGGATGGCAAAAGCGACCAGTCTTGTTTCCCCATTCGTCTCCTGGTAGAGAACAGCTCCCAATCCCTCCAAACTTGTGTCCACATGCAGGATGTAAGGTAACTGCAGATCTGCGTAGGCCAGGACAGGTGCTGTGGTGAGGGTCCGCTTGAGCTCCTCTAAGGCCGGCTGGCATCGAACAGTCCAATGCTCACCAAAGGACTCCTGTGGATGGTATAAATGGTCAGCAGAGTTGGCAGTGTACTTCCGGCTCCTCTGGGTAGGTGGGTACCCTTTGGTGAGGTCCACAAGTGGTTGTGCATTGTTGCCGTATCCTGCGACAAACCTCCTTGTCATGATCTCTGCTTCCAAAAGATCAGGACTTGCCCGACTCCCTTGGAAGCAGACCCATAACCCCGGTTCCGAGTGCCAGCCAGTCCCAATTGGGACCTTTTGGACCCTGTCCTGGCGCCAGTGGCACCAGGCTCATAAAGATGCCCAGTCCCAGCGCTGGAAGCGCCAGGCTCATAATGCTTGGGTGGACTTACCTGCAGCAGACCATGCTGCTTACTTACCTGCCAGTTGAACCCCTGATCCTCTTCTGTTTGGGACTACTTTTCCTGTTTGGTGGGGCAGGAGCCACTCCCTAGGTTCAGAACACTGGAACTCTTCTGGAAAGCAGGAACTCTTTTCTTACCTAGGCGTGGCTGTGGAAGGAGACACCTAAGCACTACAGGAGGCTATTTAAACCACACCCGATGGATGAATCTTGCTTTGTGTTATTCTGCATTCTCTGCAGCAGAACGCTCATCGTGTCTTCTGCTTCTGATCCTGGGCCTAAGGGAACAAAGGCTTACCATCCTGGAATCCAGTCTTCAGCAGCACCTGTAATGACAAAGAAAGAACAGGTTAGCACTACGGTCTTCAGTGGCAGCGCATCTCTTACCTGGTCCATCGGCTGTCACCAACGCCTCGCGCTGCATTCCGGCATCTGAAAGACAAACGCTTACCTACTCTTCGCATGCTCCGGAGGTCTTCGCACTGCATTCCGGCATCTGAAAGACAAAAGCTTACCAGCTCTTCGCACGCTCCGGAGGCCTTCGGCGCTGCATCCCGCATCTGAAAGACAAAAGAAGGTGCGTTTAAAGACATTGGGCAACTTTATTACTCACGTGCCATTACTCCTTCCCACGCCGAATCCAGTGGGTATTCCAGCACCCTTCAGCTTCTCTAAAGCTCCGAACTTGTACCTGCAAGATAAAAGGGACAGTTAGTGCGCATCGTGAAGCAGGCTACAAGCGCTTACTTACGTGCTTCCAGGCGCTTCTATTCCTCACGCGGGTTCGATCCTCAACTCTCATCAGCCCGCCATCCGCCATCGCCGGAACCCTGCAAAACAAGAGATATCATTACAAAAGACTTTTAAGACATTTGAAGTGCCCAGAACTTACCGTTCGTGCAGTTAACGACGGACAGCAGTCCTCTGAGGTCAAGAGGCCTGCACCCTTATCCAGTGAAGAAACTGGTTACGGCACCATGCCCCGAGGCAGATGGAGAGCTCGGCGTTCACTTACCTAAGGTGAGGGCGTTAACCTTTGGGGTTCTACAGGAGAAGAGAAAGGGAAGAGGAGAGAGGCACCCAATAACCCCAGTTCATTAATCCCATATTTTCTATCTGCAGACATCTTACTCTTCAAGTCAGACATACAGTGCACAGAGGTCCAGCCCAAAGAGCCAACCGTGTGTTACACATCACCTTTGAAGATACGGCATTCACCCAGTCAAGACCGGCGCCTCTGCGGGAATCAGGTGAGCGTTACAGAACACAAAGCCTACCGCAAAACTCCCACCCAGGCGCTATGGAAACCTCAGATACCGACCAGCTAGCCCAGTTACTTGGGGAACTAAGAGCAGAAGTGCATGCAGCCCGTCAGGAAACGAATGCTCTAAGAAGGGAACTGATTATTTCCAAGGAGCGAACAGACGATCTCGCTAGACAATTGCTACAGTCACAAGCCGGACAAACTCCGTTACCCGCATCAGGGGCAAATCTTCCTTCAACATCCTCTACGAACCCAGTGCAGATCAACCTACCTGGGAATGTACCTCTGGCTCCGCCCGAACGATTTTCTGGTGACCCAAAGAGGTTTGCAGTATTTATTAATCAGTGCCGGTTGCACTTCTTATGCCGGCCAGCAGCCTTTCCAACTGATCAAGCTAAGGTAGCTTTCGTGCTTTCGTACCTTAGTGGCAATGCGGCAGACTGGTCGATCCCTCTAGTTAATCAAGATGATCCGGTTCTCCATGATTTTCAAGCTTTTCAGCTCAGTATGGAAAAACTGTTTGCAAGACATTCACAGGGGCAGGCCTTGGACAATGAGCTCCTCGCATTGCGACAGGGTAATCAAGAGCTTTTGGCTTATATTGCGTCTTTCAACAGACTGATAGTGGAAACTCGATGGCCTGAGGACAAAAGGATTACGCTGTTTTATAGAGGTCTACGTGGAGAGCTCAAAGATGTGTTAGCCCAAGTAGTGAATCCCCCGCAAGACTGTTCGGACTATATTGACTTAGTCGTTCAAATTGACCACAGACTGCAGAACAGGAAGGCCGATCGTTCCAAGTTTGATGCTCGAGTATTTTCCAAACCACCAACTCCTACCAAAGGAGTAGACTCCGGGGAACCCATGCAAATAGGGGGCCTGAAAGGACCACTAACACAAAAGGAGCGGGAAAGGAGAAAACAGCTGCAATTATGCCTCTATTGCGTAAACTCGGGGCACTTTCTTCGAGACTGTCTGGTGAAACCAGCCAAGAAGGCAGTAGGAGCTGCAGTTACCAGGGTCACAAACTCTGAGCAGGGAAACGACCTCGCCCGACAAGAATAGAGGTCCTCTTGCCGAGCGTTAAAACCAGTTCAGTGACCTCGCATTTCGTGATACCTATGGTCCTCATTAGCCCTGAACATCCGGATCGATTACATGCGATTGAAGCTTACGTCGACAGCGGTGCCATCGGCAATTATGTGGATCATGAAATGGTTTTGAGGATGAATCTGACTCTTTGTCCAAAGGCTGTAAAGGACGTCATTACTACGGTGGATGGTACGGAGATAGCCTCCGGACCAGTAACGCATACCACCCAAGAAGTGATGCTAGTAAGTCAAGATGGACACCATGAGAAGATCGTGTTCGATGTGATCAAGGCCCCTCAGTTCCAGATTATTCTAGGAATTCCTTGGTTAGAGAAGCACAATCCTCAGATCGATTGGCGAGCAAGAACGGTTCAGTTTCCAGAATGTGTCTCTACTTGTCACCCTCGACCTGGTGTTGCACTGGCAGCAATTTCCTCGGAGGCTCCCCAGTTACCTCCTGAATACCTAGAATTCCAAGATGTTTTCCGGAAGGATCAGGCTAACTCTCTACCTCCTCATAGGTCTTATGACTGCCAGATAGACCTGATACCTGGATCTACTCCTCCTTGTAGTAGAATTTATGCCCTCACCGAGCCTGAGAATCTTCACCTCCGACAATACCTGGATCAATACCTAGCGAATGGGTTTATTCGTCCTTCCAAGACCCTGCTTCCTCAGCTTTGTTCTTCGTTCCAAAAAAAGAAGGGGACCTTAGAACTTGTATAGATTATCGCGCCCTGAACCAGATCACAGTTAAGAATAGATATCCGTTTGATCCCTGAACTCCTGGACCAAGTCAGAAAAGCATGCATATATACAAAGCTGGATCTTAGAGGAGCCTACCACTTGGTACGAGTAAAAGAGGGCGATGAATGGAAGACGGCCTTCCGCACCAAGTATGGGCTATTTGAATATCAGGTCATGCCCTTCGGACTTTGCAATGCCCCGGCCGCCTTTCAATATTTTATGAACGATGTCCTCAGAGAGCTCATAGATGTGTGTGTTGTTGTTTACATTGACGACATCCTCGTTTATTCTTCATCGGAAACTGAACATCGGAAACACGTGAAAATGGTCCTCGAGAGATTGCGTCAACACAAACTTTTCGCTAAGTTGGAAAAATGTGTTTTCAACGTGACTGAAGTTGAGTTCTTGGGATTCATATTGTCACCTAGCGGAGTGCGTATGGATTCAAAGAAGGTCGATGCAATTCTCAAATGGCCATCGCCATCCTCCGTAAAAGGTGTTCAAAGCATGTTAGGCTTCGCTAACTTTTACCGCAGGTTTATCCCCGAATTCTCTCGAATAGTTCAGCCCATCACCGCCTTGTTAAAGAAAAACAAACGTTTTGAATGGTCTACCGAGGCGGAACAAGCTTTCCAGAATTTGAAGACTAGATTTATCTCTGCACCGATCTTAAAACATCCACGCCCAGAACTCCCCTACATCGTTGAAACTGATGCTTGGAGCCTTGCCATGGGGGCAGTTCTATCACAAAAGGACCCAGTAACCAATCAGTTGCATCCCGTGGCATTTTGGTCCCGCAAATTCTCGCCTCCTGAAATCAATTACACTATTACTGATAAGGAACTTCTAGCTATCAAATCCGCCTTTAAGGCTTGGCGGCATTATCTTCTGGGGGCCCGACACACCGTTACTGTGATTACAGATCACCGAAACCTGCAATATTTGAAAACCGCAAAAGCTCAATCCTCTAGGCAACTCCGTTGAGCACTATTCTTTGCCGAGTTTGACTTCATAATTACCTATCGACCTGGTACAAAAAACGGTAAAGCTGATGCCCTTTCTCGGATGGGAGTGGAAGAACATTTGATCAATCCTAAACCTGTACCTATCATTCCCGAACAAAGAATTCTAGGTGTAATCGCCACACAATCCATAGAGGAAGTTAAGGATAAAGCCAGGCTACTGGTAACTCCAGCAGACATACAGAATTGGCATCTGCAGGGAAAGGACTTTACGGTGAAGGACAACCTATTATATTTCCAAGAACGGTTATACCTGCCCAGCACAGATTTACAGAAAAAGGTAATCTCTTGTTATCACGATTCTTTAATGGAAGGACATCCCGGTATGACCAAGACCTCGGAAAAGATCAAGCGCTACTTCTGGTGGCCGTCTTGGAAAAAAGATATCAGAGACTTTATAATGTCCTGTGGAGTATGCGCCCAAAACAAGAGTCAAAAGGAAAAATCAGCCGGCCTCTTATGCCCTATTGACATCCCGCCTCGCCCTTGGCATACGCTTTCTATGGACTTCATCACCGATCTACCTCCATGCTCCGGATACAATACGATCCTAGTAATCGTGGACCTATTCTCCAAGATGGCGCATTTCATTCCACTCAAAGGCTTACCAACAGCAGCAACTCTGGCCCGAGAATTTCTAGAAAACATCGTCCGACTGCACGGTTTTCCTTCAGTTCTAATTTCGGATCGAGGTAGTCAATTTATTTCTCATTTTTGGCGAAGTTGCTGTCGGTCGACTCAAATTGATGTGAGACTTTCGACCAGCCACCACCCTCAAACCGACGGACAAACCGAGAGGACCAATCAAACTCTGGAACAGTATTTGCGCTGCATGCTACAACAAACTGAAAAAACTTGGAAAGATATCCTTTGGATAGCCGAATATGCCTACAATAACTCTGTCCACTCGGGAACTGGGAAGGCCCCGTTTTTTCTTTTATACGGTAGTCACCCTCGAACCTCGGAGTTGGATCCACTCCAAGATCTTGGAACACCAGCAGTAGACCACCTGCATTCTACAATCACCCAAGCCTTTAAGGAAGCCGTTTCTCACCTTCAAAGGGCTAAAGAACAATACAAGAAAGGAGCAGACCAACATCGGAAGGAAGCCCCCCAATATCAAGTAGGAGATCAAGTCTGGTTATCCACCAAATATCTACCTCTAAAAGGACCACGCACATTCAACCCAAGATACCTTGGTCCCTATTCCATCACTACCATAGTAAATCCAGTAGCGGTCAAGTTGGACTTGCCCCCTCACATGAAGATACATCCGGTCTTCCACGTCTCTCTATTAAAACCCGTGCAACCTCAAACCCGACTAACTACATCTCCAAAACCTATTCTAGTTGATGGAGAACTCGAGTTTGAAGTCAAAAGCATCCTGGATTCCAAGATCTCCAAATCTAAACTATTTTACCTGATTGACTGGAAAGGCTACGGTCCCCAAGAAAGATCCTGGGAACCTGCAGAATATGTCCACGCGCCTCGTCTAATCAAAAGATTTCATCGAACATTTCCTAACAAGCCCAAAGCCCCGGAGAAGCCCGGTTTGGGAGGGGCCTTGAGGGGGGATACTGTCATGATCTCTGCTTCCAAAAGATCAGGACTTGCCGACTCCCTTGGAAGCAGACCCATAACCCCGGTTCCGAGTGCCAGCCAGTCCCAATTGGGACCTTTTGGACCCTGTCCTGGCGCCAGTGGCACCAGGCTCATAAAGATGCCCAGTCCCAGCGCTGGAAGCGCCGGGCTCATAATGCTTGGGTGGACTTTCCTGCAGCAGACCATGCTGCTTACTTACCTGCCAGTTGAACCCCTGATCCTCTTCTGTTTGGGACTACTTTTCCTGTTGGGTGGGGCAGGAGCCACTCCCTAGGTTCAGAACACTGGAACTCTTCTGGAAAGCAGGAACTCTTTTCTTACCTAGGCGTGGCTGTGGAAGGAGACACCTAAGCACTACATGAGGCTATTTAAACCACACCCTATGGATGAATCTTGCTTTGTGTTATTCTGCATTCTCTGCAGCAGAACGCTCATCGTGTCTTCTGCTTCTGATCCTGGGCCTAAGGGAACAAAGGCTTACCATCCTGGAATCCAGTCTTCAGCAGCACCTGTAAAGACAAAGAAAGAACAGGTTAGCACTACGGTCTTCAGTGGCAGCGCATCTCTTACCTGGTCCATCGGCTGTCACCAACGCCTCGCGCTGCATTCCGGCATCTGAATGACAAACGCTTACCTACTCTTCGCATGCTCCGGAGGTCTTCGCACTGCATTCCGGCATCTGAAAGACAAAAGCTTACCAGCTCTTCGCACGCTCCGGAGGCCTTCGGCGCTGCATCCCGCATCTGAAAGACAAAAGAAGGTGCGTTTAAAGACATTGGGCAACTTTATTACTCACGTGCCATTACTCCTTCCCACGCCAAATCCAGTGGGTATTCCAGCACCATTCAGCTTCTCTAAAGCTCCGAACTTGTACCTGCAAGATAAAAGGGACAGTTAGTGCGCATCGTGAAGCAGGCTACAAGCGCTTACTTACGTGCTTCCAGGCGCTTCTATTCCTCACGCGGGTTCGATCCTCAACTCTCATCAGCCCGCCATCCGCCATCGCCGGAACCCTGCAAAACAAGAGATATCATTACAAAAGACTTTTAAGACATTTGAAGTGCCCAGAACTTACCGTTCGTGCAGTTAACGACGGACAGCAGTCCTCTGAGGTCAAGAGGCCTGCACCCTTATCCAGTGAAGAAACTGGTTACGGCACCCTGCCCCGAGGCAGATGGAGAGCTCGGCGTTCACTTACCTAAGGTGAGGGCGTTAACCTTTGGGGTTCTACAGGAGAAGAGAAAGGGAAGGGAAGAGGAGAGAGGCACCCAATAACCCCAGTTCATTAATCCCATATTTTCTATCTGCAGAAATCTTACTCTTCAAGTCAGACATACAGTGCACAGAGGTCCAGCCCAAAGAGCCAACCGTGTGTTACACATCACCTTTGAAGATACGGCATTCACCCAGTCAAGACCGGCGCCTCTGCGGGAATCAGGTGAGCGTTACACTCCTGTAGTAATTACAGAATCCCAGGAAACTCTGTAACTCCTTGAGGGTTTGAGGTCTTGTCCAGGTGAGGAGGGCATCCAACTTTGCCGGATCCGCAGAGACGATGTGCCTGATGTACTTGACACTTGTCTGGCAAAACTGGCACTTATCCACACTGACCTTTAGCCCTTAGCTTGGTTTAGTTTAGTTCAGTTTCTTTACTTATACTGCGCTGAACCTTGAGATAACTGGGCGCCAGAGACTTAGGCAGAAGCAATAGGTTACAAGTAGTTACATATTATACAGGCATGGATAACAGTGATAAGTGCAAGTGACCAGGTTACAAGGTGGTGGCAGCGAAGGTACAAGTAAACATACAATGCAGATGAGATACAGAAAAAGGTCAGACAAGAATGGTCAGACACGTGCACAATTCTTGCTGGCAAGCCAGGATTTTGTTTTGGCTTTAAAGGTCCAGAACGATGATTCCATTCTCAGGGATAGAGGCATAGCATTCCATCGTTTGGCTGCTAGAGTTGGGAAGCTGGGTTGAATTTAGGGATGGTGAGACAATGCGTGTACATTGACCTGGTAGGTCTGTTTGATAGCCGTAAGTTGAATTTGTCAGCCAAGTACTTGTCCCCTACTGGGAGCCAGTGGGCATCCTGTCTGAAACTCGATATGTGGGTATGCCTCAGAATGCATAGTGCCTCTCTGAGGGTTTTGTTCTGCAACACCTGGAGTTTGTTTAAATTACATTCTGAGGTTCCTAAGAAGTGGGTGTTGCAATAGTCAATTTTTGATAAAAACAAGTGCCCTGGCTAGAGTGATGCAGCTCGACGGTTCGAGGAATGCTTTGCAAGCATTGATAATCTTGTTTGTGTAGGCTGTGGACAAGGCTGTGGCGTTCATTTGTTTTTTTAGTGAGAGGGTAGTGTCCGAGTATGCCCCAAGTGTTTTGTCCTCTTTGGCCACTTTGATCAGGTTTCCATCGATTTTAATGGCGGCATAGCACTGGTCAATTTTGTTAAGGCGAAACTGGGTGCCGACAAGAAGAAGCTCAGTTTTCTCGTCATTGAGGCAGAGGCTGTGTTCGGCCATCCATGCTTGGATTTCTAGGTATAGGTGGTTACTTTAGAATCCTTTTCATAGCATCCTGACAACGTGATAAGTATCTGGGTATCATCAGCATAGTTTGTGTATGAGACACCCAGATTGTCAAGGCGGTCGAACTGGAGATTTGTAAAGATATTGTACAAGGTGGTTGATACGTAACAGCCTTGCGGGACTCTAGAGTAGATATGGATAGGGTCAGCTGAAGCTGAGGGTGAGAAGATCCTTGTGGTATGGCTAGAGAGGAAGGATTGTACCCAGGTTGTGGCCTCACTAGAGAAGGTGGCTGCAGAAGTCAGGTGCTCATCGAGGATCTAGTGGTCGACAAGGTCGAACGCTGCCGAAAGGTTGAGCAGCAGAAGGATGGCTAGATTGCCATTGTCCTTTGCTTCGTCCATCTGGATTTTGAGGTCCAGAAGGGCAGTTTCTGTGCCGTGCATAGGTCTAAAACCTGATTGTCTGAGACCTGAGAGGTTGTTATCTTCCAAATTATTTTGTATGTGTAGATAAGCCACTTAGGCTGCTTGGTACTGAGCTAGTTTTGAAGGAGGAGTTTATTAGGGCTGTTATGAATGGGGCCAGTTCATTGGTGCCTTCTTGGATAGTGGCAGCAGGGCAAAGATCCCCTTAGCATCTGGATGGTTTAAGGCCTTTGATAATGTTTTCTACTTCTTTGGTCGAAATCGGTGGCAAGGAGAAGGGAGGACAGTTGGAGTCTTGAGAGTGGGGGAGGAGAAGGGTTAGGGCTTTGAGCCTGAGAGTTCTTTTTTTGCTCAATTCTAGACTGTAGCAAGGCTATTTTATCTGCAAGAGCTTTTTGTATTTTTTCGCATCAGTCTGCATCTTTCACGCAAGATTCTGTGGGTGTGTCCGGAGACTGAAGTTCCCTAAGGATATTGAAGGGCCCTTTTGTTCTAGATTTAGCATTAAGTATTCTGAGGTCGTAGGTCACTTTCTTGGCAGTGAGGATTGCTGTCTTGTAGGTAGAAGCAGCTGCTGAGAAGAGAGCTTTGTTGGAGCGTTAGGTGTTTTTCTCCATACGGATTCCGCTATTCGTTTAGCATTCCGAAGGAGTTTCAATTCACGGGTGAACCATTTGTTAAGATGGGCAATCGGCTTAGCTTTTGTGGGTTTGATGGGGGTAATATTGTCAATTGCTGCCTTCAACGCTTCGTTATAGAGGTCGGCTAGTTTGTTTGCATCTAGGCTAGTGTTAATTGTAGGGTCAAGGATGTTCTGGATAAGTGGGCGAAGATTTTGCATAGTTATGTTGCGGTTATTCCTGGTGAGTGTTTGTGGAGCCAGGACTGGGGTGGCGTTAGGATTGGCATTGCTTTGGAAGGAGAAGAAGATGGCATGGTGGTCAGACCAAGCAATAGATTTGTTTTTTAGGATAGAGATAGTGCAGTTGTGATCGGCTAGCCAATCCAAGGTTCTTCCTTTGTTGTGAGTTGAGTCGGTGACATTGGGCCTCATTACAGGTTGGGCGGTCCGGAAATAACAGTGGCGGTAAACCCGCCGCCACTGTTAATTCCGGACCGCCCGATCCCGACTCCTGCAAGCGGGTGGTGATGTTCCCGCCAGGTCTGACCTGGCGGGTTTAACACCGCCCGCCTGCAGGCGGACGTGGAAACACCGGCACCATCACGAGATGGTGCCGGTGTTTCCACTTCCCCATTCACATTGAGTCCTATGGGACTCAATGGGAATGGGGATTTACTGAATTCTGCCTCCGGAATTCCCGGGACACTAGGGTCGTAATGCCCTGGTATTTCCGGGAGTCACGGAGACGGAATGGTAATACGAGTCCGGCGGTAACCAGGCGGTTTTACCTCGGTTACCGCCAGACAAGTCTTAGGTTTCTTTCCTTCACTGGATATGGGTTCCAGGGTGTGGGTGGTAAGGCAAATTGTCGAATCCATTCTAGTGGGCTAATAGAGTAGTTGGGAAGGCAAGTCTGTTTAGTGTCATCATACACCATAGTCATGGGGTAAGTGTGACGTTGATGTGAAGGTGGTAGTAGACTTGCAGGGAGGAAGGTTGTGATGCTGCGGAGGATAAGGTGAAGAGTCGCCACCAGGGTTGAGTGGTTCTGCAAAAGGCTGCCATGAACACACAATTTGGGGGAAGAGGTTCACTAAGGCACAGTAGGCTAGTTCAGTGAGGAAACAATAGGCTTGTACATTCAGGCACAGTGGGCTTGTTCAGTGAGGGCACAATAGGCTGGTACATTCAGGCACAGTGGGCTAGTTCAGTGAGGGCACAATAGGCTAGCACATTGAGGCACAGTGGGCTAGTTCAGTGAAGGCACAATAGGCTAGTATATTCAGGCACAGTGGGATAGTTCAGTGAGGGCACAATAGGCTAGTACATTCAGGCACAGTGGGCTAGTTCAGTGAGGGCTTAATAGGCTAGTACATTCAGGCATAGTGGGCTAGTTTACTGAATGAACAAAATGCTAGTATAATCACGCATAAAGGCTAGATTTCTAGTGGCATAATAGGCTGATACATTCTAAGGTACACTAGGCTGTAATGCCCTGGTAACAGGGGGCCAGACCCTTCAGTACAGGTCACAGCAAAGAGGCACGCTCGATTACCTGGGTGTAGTAGACAGAAGGCAACTCCGGGAATGAGCAGAGAACAGCAGTAGTACCGAGGCTGATGATCAGGCCATCCAGCACCTTCATGAGCCTCCTGTTATGTTCCTCCAGGATCCTCCCGAACACAATGATGTCATCTAGGTACACCAGTACCTCCAGGAGGTTCATGTCGCAGACGGTCTTCTCCATAAGGCGTTGGAAAGACGCTGATGTACCGGAGCTCCCCTGAGGCATGCTGACGAACTCGTAAAAACCCAAGGGACAGATGAAAGCGGTCTTCTGACAATCTGCAGGATGCATCAGGATCTGGTAGTAGCCACTCCGCAAGTCTAGGAACGAAAACCACTTACTACCAGTCAGGCAGTCCAGTGCCTCGTCCACCCGGGGTGTGGTGTACTGGCCCGGAATAGTGTAGTGTTGAGTCGATGGTAGTCGATGCACATCCGGACATTCTCATTTTTATTCCCTGCAAGGATAATGGGATAAGGTTAGGGGATCCTGGACTCGTGGATAATCCCTGCCTGCAGAAGATCATCCAGATGGCGGTGTACATCCTCCAAGTCTCCTAGGGCCAGGCATCACGACCACTGCCTGAAGGGAGTGTCATCAGACACTCGGGTGCAATCTTCCACTCCATGGGCCTTGCCAATTTCCCAGGAGTTTGTGAAGAATACCTCGGCGCGCAAGGCGAGCTGCTCCTTCAGGTGGTCCTTGTGCCTCTCAGAGATCGGGGAAGTGTCTAAAATCCAAGGTCTTCTGATACAACGTCGTCTCAGATGAGCTGGTGGCGACACTCGTTGGGGCTACAGATGCAGTCAGGTGGAACTGTGCGATGATAGTGTATCCTGGTACACGGTTTGTCCTATTGGTCACATCAATGACCGGTACTTTGATGCCTCCATCACCAGACGTCTTGGTCGTTGCTCCCCGCTGAGTCGCACTCTGCCAGGAACCATCACAGTAGTGTGTGCCGGGATTTTGATCTGCCCAAACCGGGTGGTACGAACACCTCCAATGGGTCCATCAGGCGGAGCTTTGGACCTGATCTCTCTCTGAACAGACCCGTTGGCACATGGGATGCATGGACAATGTGCTGGCATATCGTGGTCCAGCCATCTACCGTAATAATGCCGCCAGTGCGTCGAACATTGAGAAATTAGTTCCAATCACCACCGGTGTTGCGGGATCTTCACTTCGACTGTTTCAGACCAAAGCCATGGTGCCGATAAGAGCGCTGACTCCAGCTACATCACGTGGAAACTGCAGTCTGACCAGGATGTAACCAGACATTTGCAAGGGTCGTTTCCCACACCGAGATGGTACAGCCCAGCCAAGGGCTCCAATAGAATATTAGCCAGGTGTTTTCTGTAGAACGGCTCATAAACAATGGTCACCTGCGAGCCACTATCCAGAAGCACTTGTGCCTGTCAACCAGCAATGGCAATTTTCACAGTGGCGGGTGGTCCTACGAGTCCATCAGGTATCGCCCATGATGTTCGGGTGCTGGCGCTTGCTGGTAGTTTGACTAAAAGTGATCTTCCTCTCGGGTGGTATAGATAGTCTGGGAGGATGTTGGTTCACAGATGACTTGCTCACCAGTGGTGTAATTGCAGCCTTGGGCCTGGCTGATGGCGCAGACCTGTTGGTTTTTGCCTCTACTCGATTGGAGCATAGTAGTATTGAGCATTCCGGTGCTCTGCTTCCTGGTCCTCGCTGATGTTTTCCACCATCCCGTGTGTTGGACTATTCAAGGCCTGGAACCTTACCATGACTTGATTGTAATATGGTAGATTCGCTCACATGGGGAATGTGCGAACCTCCTGTCCACATCTATGGGAGAATTGCCAAGGCTGGAGTGGTGCAGTACGCTGTTGATTCACTTGGAGCTGCCGTGGCTCTTGAGTGTGCCGGAAGAGCTGGTGTTCTCTCTCTCGGGATAGCGGTGTAGAGCCTCTCTGCGCTCTGGTGGCCCGGATTGCATTACAGGCGGTGGCTTGGCCTGCACCACCTGCAGCTGCATCCCCTGGATGGTTTGGCGCACCTCCTCTACTTGATGTCGCAGATTATATTCCGGGGCAGCATCTGGAGACACCAGTTGATTTAGTAAACTGTACACTCTGTCCTCCATCTCGCACTTCAGAGTATGCACATCTTGGAGCAGTTCAAAAGGGTGGTGGTCTCTGGGTTCGTTCTCTGAGTCGTAGCTGCAGAAGTAACAGCGGCAGAGATTTGGCTCTGTGCATGACCTGTTGCAGCCGGACCAGGTTCAGGCTGTTCCACTCAATCCCCTTCCGTTGCAAAGCCAGCTGAAGAATTGGCTCGGTCCTCGCGAGAGGTCTGAGAGGGAGAGGGAGGGCATTCCACAAGGAGGCACCTGCGGAGGAGAGAGATCTCCCTCCACTCTCTGCTTGGAAAAGCTTCTGATCTGCAGAGAGTTGGTGCTAGATGACAGAAGGGTTCTAGCAGGGAGATATTTAAGGAGAGAGAGTTGGATGTAGCGTGGTCTATAAGGAAGGCATGGTATTAAACAGTAAGACAGACACAATTGATCACAGTTCAAGGGTGTTTATTATACTTCAATTGAGTTTGAAAAACGCCCATATATTCCTAAATCTAAAGATGGGAGCAAGCTACGACCATCAAATAATAATAACGCAGTCCTAGTAGAGTCTGTGTAAATAAAAGGGCCCATACGAATAAACCTATTGCCAATCCTTACTTCTAAATATAAATAGTGTGGGAAACAATGTTATGCAAAAGAAAAGTGTTAAAGAAATTATATGTCAGGATATTCAAGCCGTTGGCTTCCCTTCCCCATGTTTTCCGCATGGGAAAAGGCGGTACACTCAAGCTTATCACAGTCTCTAGCTTCTCTAGCACGAGGATGCAGTTTGAAACCTCAACATCAGGGCCTTCTGTGCCAAAGTCGATTTGTCATTCAAAGTCTCTTATGTCAGAGGGCCTGATGCAACACAACAAGCATAAAAGTTCCTTTCTTCTTTAGGATCTTCTTTAGGATACAACTTATTCTTCCATCCCTGACTGGGGGATACAACTGTCTTATATCCTCAAACACCTTGATGAAGTACATATATTTAAAAAATGTTTTCACATCTAAAACGTGTCTTCCACATCTAATGAAAAAAAGCAGAAGAATACAAACACAGTTATTACAATAATTACAAAAAGTACAATTGTTATCCAATTCACCTTGCAAGATAAACTCTATTCTTTGTTACTCGGGCCTCTGTACTGTTAACAATTCCTCTAGGTGTCATTTTTTGCCCCACAGTTATCAATGCTGTTAATATGTTAACATGTTGCATTGTGTTTTTTTTCTTTAAAGGAGAATCAAATTTATATAAAGAAACATACAGAGATATTAAATATACAAATATCGATAGGCATTTGATTGTAAAGATTTCATAATGTTGCTCTGTTTAAAATGACAATTGCAATGCAGTAAATGATTGTAAAGGCTGCTTTGTGAATGAAACCAACCTAGACAATTACAAAGCAAAATCAAATCCAAAGTACACAACTTGCCCATCAGCCCACCGCAAACCCCTACCAATGAACCTCCTGCACACCTACAGCTCTTCCAGTTCTCTCCCATCACCAAACTCGATCTGGCCAACCCTGTGAAGGGCCTTAAGCACTCACGGTGAAAAGGAGAAACCTGTCCTGCCACCTTGGTTAAACAATGCATGGTACCGCTCAACCCCATCATCACGGCCATTGTCAATGCCTCTGACTCCAACATCATCCCCTCCTGCCTTAAAGAATCCTGGATCACCCCTTAGTTAACTTACACCTCACTGGATCCTACCATATGCACCAATATTGGTCCATAACCACTGTACCATTCCTTCTGATAATCCTATACAGAATCGCTTACACCCAAATACAGACTTTTCTGGTAGAGTACTCCATCCTCAGCCCCTGCCAATCCGGCTTTCGCCTAGGTCACGGAATGGAAATGACACTCTTTGACCTTAAGAATCCACTGGACAATGCCAATGATGCTGGAAAACTCTACCTCCTGATATTACTTGATCTCTCTGTCACATCTGTCGTGGTAGACCACAGGACTCTCTGCCACCACCTGACATCAGTATCATACTTTTCTACAGAAGCAGCTAGTAGGGTTGCCTCTTTCCTCAAAAAACAGAACCTTGCGAGTCTTCACAGGCAAGGCCTCAGCTCCGCGCACTCCAATGCCACACAGTGTCTCACAAGGCTAATGTGTCACCCCTACCCTCTATAATATTTATACAAAACCTCTGTTTGACCACCTTGATTCCTTGGGTATCTCCTTCACCAACTACGAAGATGATACTTAAATACTAACCTCATGACAGGTTCTTACAACCAGGAATGCACCACTATAAATGTGATTTACGCAACTATCCAAACTTGGATGGCCCAACTTAGCCTATGCCTTAATGACAAAACGACTGAGCAGCTTCTAGTTGGCCCCTCAACCCATCTCTCAAACCTTGACCCGGCATGGCGGCTCTTCTTCATAGATGGCCACAACATCCCTGTCTCCAAATCAGTTAAACCATTGGGCATCTACCTCAACGCTTCTCTCAACATGACCTGCCAAATCAACAACACCGCCTCTGCAACGGCGTACACGACAAAACATACGAGCAAGCAGATCTTTCTTATCCACCACTAACCGCCTCTCAGTTGCCTGCACTCTTGTGCTGTCCAAGCTAGACTACTGCAACGCCTTACTCTTTGGGACTTTAGACAAAAACCTGAACAGGCTGCAGGTCATTCAAAACAATGCTCTCAGAGACGCCCTCGACCTGAACAAATCTGACCACATCTGAGTCAAGGCTCTCAGTCCACTGGCTCCTTGTCCAGGAAAGAATACATTTTAAAATCCTCACGATTGCACACCGTTCCCTGGCAAATAAAGTCCCAACCTACCTCACCCAGAGGATTAAGAAATACTTGCCAGCCTGACCGCTCAGATCCTCCAGCAGCCAGCGACTACTCACCGTCAGATTCAGACTGAAATTTTCAGGTGGCTCAAGCTTTCCTACCATCATGTCCAACCTCTGGAACAATCTCCCGCTCCACTTACGCTCTGAGACATCTTACCAACTCTTCAGAAACAAACTAAAGAAACACTTGTTTAACTAGTGTCTTGGACTGCACTAGCCTATGTAACTGTACCCATGTAACTAGCGGCCAGATGCCTGAGAGCTTGGTGCGCTGCTTTAAATGTTCAAATAAAATAAATAAAAAAATAAAATAGATCTGGTGTCAGATCCAGAGGATCTGAGCGACTTGCTGACACCTCCAGGAAGCCAAGGGAGAATTGTCTACCAATTCCCCAGACAGGTAGACCTTACAGTTCGGAGAATTACACAGTACAGGCTGTTTCCCTTTCCAGGGCAGAGGGAACGTATATGATGCGTCTCCTCTTACGTTAATCTTGGTAATGCAGTCAGGAGCTGTGCATGGGGAGAAGCATAAAGGGGAACATGGGTTAGAAAATGTACCGTCAGAGTAAATAAGCTTGATTACTGAATTTCCTTTGCTCCAATATAAATGCCATTAATCCCCTGGTCCCTCTTGAACCAGCATGGATTACATCATTAGTTTCCTTCTGTTTTCTTCACAGAGGGACTGTGGGTAAGGGGATCCCTTTTCACTCATCAGGAGTGGTTCTGTCCCCACAGGTTTCTCGGCTGGGAGCCAAGCTCATGAACAGTTTACAGGGGGACGTGATGAAAGTTAAACAAACACAAAAGGACTAATTACCTAAGCATGAGCCTTGGTGAGGACAGGCTTGTGTTTTAGTTGCAGCATATGGAATGAAGCGCGTCTGCTCTATTTATCCCAAATAGAGAGGATTCTGGGTACTTGGTGTATACGCAACTCCACGAAATGATATCAGGAAATCAGTCGCCCATCTTGGATGGGGCCTAGTATGGCCACTCATGTCAGCCATCTTGGAAAGGGTTGGGGATGATCATGGAAACTTGTCCCATAGCCACGAGGTAGCAGCAGGTTTAAAGAGGCTGCCACAACCTTCCAGGACAAAGGAGAGCATGACCCCATATGGGGGAATTCCTAACACTTAGATAGCGAAACAGCATTTCTTCCCCCCCACAGCCACAGCAACACAGCAACAGGACTGCAGAGTGGCTTGCTTTCCCATCAGAAATGTGCAAACACTGGCTTTAAAGCGCAGTTCTAAAGGTTTATGCCTGGACCTTTTGTATGGAGAACAGGCCTTCCAGAGCAAACCAAATGGTACTCATTTACAACTTCTATTTGTCTCTGAGCTTAGGCTACAACCCTTAAAAATACCATTAATTTGCTCTGGGAAGTTGTCTGCAGTGGTCTCCTCTCAAATAATCAAATCTCCCCATCAGTCTGGAGAAGGAAATTCACACCTTTGGACATTGGATTTTATTTATTTCATTTACTGTGCATGTATAACGTGTCTATACACAATGTGTTTCAAGGCACAACAAGACAAGATGGTGGGGAACAAAGAGGACAAAACAAAAATGATCCTACCAGGTCTTGTGACATTCGGATTGTGCAAGTGCAGTAAGAGAAGGTGCAGGGGGGCTGTGGAGAAGTGTTGGTCAGGGCAGAAGGGCCCGTGAGAGAATGAGGGCTAGAGGAGGCCAGGTGGACAGAGCCAGGGGAAAGCAGAGAGTGCAAGGGAAGGAAGGTCCACAAGCTACGTGAGAGGTACATGGCTGGAAGGGCTGCAAGGGTGCAGGCCCAGCCAGGTTAGGTGGGGAGGAGGGGCCCAGAAAGGTAAGTGCAGGTTGGGGGATGGGTCAGGGGAGACCAAGTGTGGGGTAGACTGGACTATGGGGGTGGCTGGTGCCCTAAAGACACTGAAGAAGCCAGGCAACCAGTCAGTAGACAGACTGGGACATTAGCAGAGGAGGGGGAAGAGGGTAGGAAGAAGAGAAAAGGAACTGCTTGCGAAGCTTCTGGAAAATTAAGGCTCAAGTCTGTGAGAGACAGGGAGGGCATTCCACAAGGAGGCACCTGCGGAGGAGAGCGATCTCGCTCCACTCTCTGCTTGGAAAAGCTTCTGATCTGCAGAGAGTTGGTGCTAGATGACAGAAGGGTTCTAGCAGGGAGATATTTAAGGAGAGAGAGTTGGATGTAGCGTGGTCTATAAGGAAGGCATGGTATTAAACAGTAAGACAGACACAATTGATCACAGTTCAAGGGTATTTATTATACTTCAATTGGGTTTGAAAAACGCCCATCTATTCCTAAATCTAAAGATTGGAGCAAGCTACAACCATCAAATAATAATAACGCAGTCCTAGTAGAGTCTGTCTAAATAAAAGGGCCCATACGAATAAACCTATTGCCAATCCTTACTTCTAAATACAAGTAGTGTGGGAAACAATGTTATGCAAAAGAAAAGTGTTAAAGAAATGATATGTCAGGATATTCAAGCCGTTGGCTTCCCTTCCCCATGTTTTCAGCATGGGACAAGGCGGCACACTCAAGCTTATCACAGTCTCTAGCTTCTCTAGCACGTGGATGCAGTTCAAAACCTCAACATTAGGGCCTTCTGTGCCAAAGTCGCTTTGTCATTCAAAGTCTCTTATGTCAGAGGGCCTGATGCAACACAACAAGCATAAAAGTTCCTTTCTTCTTTAGGATCTCACATATACAACTTATCGGGTGATTTTCTGTTCACCCAGTGTCCCCCTCGGCCGGGCTCAGACCAAATGTATCTACTTTTCAAAACTCTGCTTATTCATCAAAATTGAAGACTTTTGACTGTGTGCAGGATTTTGCTCGACCCCTCGACCACTTTGATTCACAATTATTAGTTGTCTTCTTAATAGAACCTTTTTATCACTTGTACTTTTGCCACTTCTCAGCTGGATACCTTAGAGACCTTTGATTGCGCACCCATGCAGTGCCGGACTACTCTGTCAAAGGTATTGCATTTTGCTTTGAAAGTTCAATCACTTATCAGCAGTTCAACTTTACTTGCGACTCTTATCACACGCGTTTTAACAATGCTCATTCCAGCGCTCGCCATACAATGTTGCTGCTTGCAACCTTGGCATCAACACAGACCGGTCTTGTATCCGTCTCCCCAATTCACTGGCTGCGTTGATTTCATCTATGGTGCTTTGATCTTGGAACCAAGGACAGTACTACAGCGGCTGGCGCTTCTCCCTGCCTTAATTACTGACGCGGGAGGGCCCCGGTTATCTCTGACACACAATGCAGGGTTCTTCAGCCTGGTTTCCTGGTCTTGCGCTTTCAATTCTTGAGGTTTCTGGAAAGTAATGGTTCCTTGTCGAAAAGGTCAAGGGAATTTCCCTACTTGCGATCCCCTTTTGTTTGGTCGTCTGTCTTCTCTCATTCAGCTGCCGTCTCGAAACTGCTGTTTCCTTGTGTGCTTTGCCTCGTGTGCTGTGCCTTTTATCAGTGTGGGGAAGTTTAGTGGAAGGCAGGTGTGAGTAATTATCAGTAATTGCCTGACTAATACATTGGGACATGTCAGGTATACGGCTAGGGTGTTAGTCTGTTTTCTCCCATAGCAGGCTGTCCGTGTGAAAGTGTTTGTGTTGTGATGGGTGGGTGTAGCATTCCTAAGTATCCTACCTGGTAGGATGGGGTAAAGGTGTTACAGGGAAGAGGATAAAGTATCTCACCATACAGCGTCCCACTCCCACTCCCCGAAGACCCCTCACCCAGGTGATCCTCCCACACTGGTCCACCCCCAGGAATTGGATCCAAAAGTGATGGCCGTGTCCTGGCCACCTGAATGACAGATACCAGAGGACTAGTGGGTGAGACACCTTCTGGTTACTCACAGGTCCCGTGCCCCAGAAAGCCTTGTGGGTGAGAGGGTCTTGAACTTGATCCTCAAAGCAACTGGGAGCCAGTAGAGTGAATTAAGGGCTGGAGAGATGCCGTCCCTGGGTTTGAGGCAAAGGATAAGTCTTGCAGTCCTATTCTGTATTAATTGAAGGGGACGAAGGGAGTAGTTCGGCAGATTGAGGAAGAGGATGTTGCAGTAGTCCAGCATGGAGAGGACCACAGCTCTGGAGACATTGGGTTTCATTCTGAGTGTGGTGGTCCGGAAATAAGGGTGCCGGACGCACCGTACCGGCACCCGTTCCGGACCGGCAAACTCCAACTCTGCCTTCCTGGGCCGTTGAGCCTGGCAGGTCTCACTTGCCGGGCGCAACGGCCCCAGTAGGTGGGTTGTCACGGAAGCACTGGCACTGTTGCTGGTGCTTCCGTGTCTCCATTCCTGTGGAGTCCTGTGCCAGGGGGACATTACAAGTTGTGGCAGTCCAGGATATCAGGCAGCAGAACAGTGTTACGAGTTTGGCAGCAACCGGTCGGTAGCACCAGCGGATTGCCGCTGGACTCGTAATGGGGCTCATTGAGTTTCTGGGGGAAGGTGAGGAAAGTGAGAATGCCTCTGAGGAGGTGCAGCTGAAAGTGGGCCTTCTTGGCAAGGTCTGTGAGGAGAGAAGGAGAGAGAGGAGTTGAAGATGACACCAGGGTTTTTTGCCTCACAGGAGGGTGAGGGGAAGTGGCCCATGGAAGGCGGCCAGAGTGTGGCAGGGAAAAAGGGATCAGGGGTGCCAATGAGAAGGATGTTTGTCTTACTGGCATTAGGCACAGATCGTTAGCAGAACACCATTCCTGAATAGCAAACAGGCAATCAGGAATGAGACAGGAAGAGGAGGAGGCAGAGGAGGGAAGCTTGAAGGAGAGCTGCATGTCATCTATATAACACTGGAAGTTAGGAGAGATGGTGGACATCAAATGGGCTAGAAGGGCCAGGTAGATGTTGAAAAGCCTAGTCGAGATGATAGAGCCCTGGGGGACATAGTAGGTGGAGAGTGAGATGTAGGAGAGAAAAGTACCCAGTTGATCATGGGAAAGTCAGTCCAAGAGGAAGGAGGTCAACCATTCCAGAGCCAGGCCCATGATGCCAAGGGTTTTACATAGCCATTTTATCAGGGTGGCATGATTGGCAGTATCAAAGGCAGAGGAAAGGTCAAGAAGGATGAGAACGGAGGGAGAGCTGGAATCAAGATTTGAGAGCAAGTCTTCGCTGTTGTTGAGGAGAGCAGTGTCCGTGCCTCTAGCAGCTCTGAAGCCAGACTGGTGGTGTGGAGACAAGAAATCCCTTTGGAACTCTCAGAACCAACAAAATTAAAACCCAAATCAAATTTCACCCCAACATTGGCCACAGACAATATGATAGACGTATTTTTTATGGCGGTCCAACAAGAACTACGTCAACTCTACCTAAGGGACAAAAAACCTACGATCAAAGAAGACCTAAGTCACAAGCAAAAACAAGCCATACAGAACATTAAGGCAAACCAGGATATAGTGAAAATTGCAAAGGAGGAAATATAGTTCTGCTCCGAAGAGAAGACTATATCAGTATAGCTAAGTACCAATTGAACAATAAAGATTGTTACCAACTCCTTACCACAAACCCAATCAAAGAACTACAGCAAGATTGGAAACTCATCAGCACTCATTGGAAAGATCTAAGTCTGATCACAGAGGAAGAACATCTCTACATGAGCATAACTCACCCAATACTTCCAACAATATGTTTTGTTCCAAAGATTCATAAACCATTTACAGACCTACCACAATGTAGACTGATTATTAACAGTATCGGCTCACTAACAGAGCGCATTTAAGAGTACATAGATCATTTTTTGCAAGCTTTGGCAGCAGGACTGACATCATATAAAGGACACCACCCACACGATCCAACAATTGGAAAATATATATTGGAATCAGAGTACTGGTTTGTACTACTTTGAGTATTTAAATACTAATTACTATAATCTACAAATAACCATCCAATACAGCCAACAGGCCATAGACTTTTTGGACCTCTATATACAAGATCAAACTATTCATACGACTCTGTATGTAAGGCAAGCAAGGGTGCCGCCTGGCAATAGGCAAATAAAGGCGTAGCCCACACATTGATACAATGACTAGAGGTGAAACAAGTGTACAGATAGCACACAGATGCAAGGACAAGTGGTGAAACAAATGTAAAGAATAGCATATGTGCTTAGAAAGCACACAGCTAAAATCAATTCAACCCAGGGGCAAGCAGTACTAGTACCATAAATACAATCAAATGAAGCAAGTATTCGCAGCATACTGTTACTTTTTTGAATGTATGAAAAGAATACACTTTCAAAATATATTTTTAAGTTCTTTGTGAACACCATCGATATATCATTGCTGTGGAATGCAACATAAACCACAGGAGTCAAATTTCTTTTTTTCAGTTAGTGCGTAGCGCGAGAATATATGGTCCAAACCCCTTTATCTGGTATGGAGACAACCAACAGATTCAGTGTGGTGGATAAGCTGGGAGATTGCCAGTGTCTCCAAGAGTTTGCCTAGGAAGGGGGTACTGGAGATAGGGTGATAGTTTGCCAGCCAGGAAGGGTCGGCAGAAGGCTTTTTGAGGAGAGGGTGCAGAAAGGAGTGCTTGTGGGCTGAGGGGAAGGATCCAGTGGCAAAGGAGTGATTGCAGAAGTAGGCCAAAGCTGGAGCAAGGGAGACAATGTTGTCCTTCATAATTATGGAGGAGCAGGGGAGCACCTGTTTGGCTGAGACTTTCATAGAGCGAACTTGTCTAGAAACCTCTTCAGGTGATATGGGCGAAAAAGAGGAGAGTAGGAAGGTAGGGGAGAGAGGGACCAAGAGAGGCCTGAGAGCGGGAGAGGGAGAAGGGTAAGGAGTAGAGGAGAGTGAGGACAAGATGCCCTGAGTTTTAGAAATGAAGTGAGAGGCCAGAGAAATGCAGACGGCCATGGAAGGCAGAGGAGACATGGAGACTACAGTAGGGTTGGCGGGATCCTTGTAGATTTTGAAAGGTTCAGCTGTGTTGTTAGTGGCTGCAGAGATGCGGGCTTGGAAATAGGCCCTCTTCTTCGAGAAGACAGAGTTTGTATTGCCTTTGGAGCAGGCAGCAGGGCAGTTTTTCAGAGGATGTGCCTGAAGCCTACCACATCCGCTCAGCCGCTCTGCACTTGCGTTTCAGAGCGGCCAGACCAGAGTCATACTTGGAGGCAGGTTTCATGCAGATTCTCATGACAGGTGCAAGGATGTCCAGAGTATTGGGGATGGAGAGCTGAAGGTTAGCAAGAGATGTGTCAGTGTGAGAGTAAGTGGCAGGAGGAGAGGGAGTGAAGGGGCAGAGAAAGCAGCAACGGACACTCGCTTCATAGATTGAATAACAGAAAAGGAGGCTTGATTGTGTGGGCGGAGGCTTAGCGAGGGGACCTACGAGGTCCAGGTGGGAGGAAAGGAGAGCATGATCAGACCAGGAGAGATGGGTATTGAGAGGGTTAGAGATGGAGATGTCTGATACAAGGCACAGGCAGATGCTGTAACCACTCATAGGGGCAGGACTGAGTCTTAAACGCCCTGCTAGCAACTGGATTTCAAAGGACTTTTGGCATGACAACCAGTCTTCTTAGTCATAAATGTCCTAGCTCTGAGCTCAAACAAACTGATACCAGATGCTTTGTTACTGGGCAGTGGAACTGGAGATGTCATTTAATATTTTGTAAAGTAGGAAAACAAACTTCCTTTTACATATAACATATGGAATTTTTGCTTATAACGGAATTGTTGCTTAGAACATTTGAACGAAAGGTCCTAGAGACTTATTTTTTTATGGTTCATGGTAAAACGCTCTATCAGCTGAATGTAAAACAATGTGTTTATGTGTGTTTCAAAAATTAGGCGAATGTGGATATTTTTTATCAAGAAACGTTTTGTGCCAGTGATTCATATATCCTAGCATTCCTGCTGGTGAGCCGTTTTTTTTCTAATATGGGAATGAAACTTTGGAGTAAAAGTATCAGAGGGTAAAAGAAGAAAATCTAAAAACACACCCACCACATGCTGTACCGAGATGGGAATTGCATGAGGTGGATTCATCTTAGTGAGAGCAATCTGATGAACAGATTATTACATGATCACATGTGAAAAATATGATGCTTCAGAAAATTACAATGGTTCAATGTAGAAATCTCCAAGATTACATCATATTAGAGGGAAACTGGATTTAGAAGTCACTCCCATTAGACTGCCCTCTTCATTGACCACTTAAATGCTGAGCTTTATGAAATTCTACACAAATAGGACGATCATAATGGTCTTTAGCACTTAAGGGGTTAACATGCCCAATGAGTACAGAAGGGATGGTTTAGTGTGATGTCACTTTTGGAACACTGTCCAATCATATGTGCTGACCAATTAGATTAGAGAAATGATAACACCTAAAAAGGGAGTGGTTTCTGATCTATGAAAACTTCAAACCCATAGAGTCTAGGCACAGACTCACTTGCTCACCCACTGATTGGGAGGGATGGACTGACACATTGAAAGGAGGACTGACAACAAAGGAAAGGAGAATGGAATAGATTACTCTTCTTTGTACCCATTTTGTATTACTAACAGTACACTGCAAGCAAGGCCCTACCTGGAGTTAATGTCCCAGGCCTTCTTCAGTAGAAGAGACAGCGGACAGACCCCATCTTGCTAACTGACACTCACCTGTTCCTAGAGGGGGAGAATATACCCAGTCCTTAAAATGTTGCCCACCTATCTGTGAGATAGCCAAAACAATTTCCTATGCAAGTATAATACCAAAGGGAAATATCATTCTGATAGGAAAAATACTCTAAAGGGGAATAGATTAAATCCCAGCCCTTTTTATTAGTGAAAGTACTGAGTGGGCGTGGTATATATATTGACTATACATCCTGAGAAATTAAGAAATAGTTCAGAAGAGTATGTGCTTCTGGAATTATAGAGTTGATGAAATAGATCCTATGGTCTGTATATTGGGAGATCTCATTCCCCTTCTCTGTGTAATGATCAAGCACAAAAGAAGTATTCTAGGAGTAAAAGGATATCTGCCTGTGTACATACTGAGACAAATAAGGTAATTAAAGTAATTTCATGGTTAAATCACCAAGCAGTGTTCTGTTACTAAAGGGAAAGGGCAATTAACCTCTACCCATTTTCTGGCTTTTAAGTTGTTCATTGAAAATGAGAAATGTAAACTTTTACAAGGTTATGCAATAGAAGCACAATGTATAGGAATCTAGCAAACTGACATGTTAAACAGACATTTTGCTCTTTACAGGCGATTACTTGGGATGTCAAGTAACCAGTATTTAAATTGAGCGTTCTAGAATGCTATATGAAATTCTGACATGTGCATTGAGTAAGTGGGAGGTATCTATTTTCAATCAAGGGGAAGCATACAGACTTAGATAGGCAGGGAAGTTCTGATTTAATTGGGTTTTTCAATCCATGGTGCATGTGCGCCCAAGGTAAACAAAACATATATAAGGTGATGTGTGTGTTTTTTCCAAAAGCCTACAATTAAGTTAAATGCGACATTGGAAAGTGATGCCACTAGTATAGTGATCTTTCTTCATTGTATTAACTATTGAAATTGGAATTTCCTAGATGCACAATTTGTTAATATATCAATTGATTCCATTATTTCTATTTTATTAATAAATACACCTTCTGTGCAACCCTGTGTTTCTTGTCCCGAAAGGGTAGGGAGGCTGTTGGTTATCTATATTGTTAAACTGGCGGTGCTAGTTTCACATTAAGAACTTAATTCAGTAAGTTGAAACTGTTTGTCTAATTTGGGGAGGGTGAAAAATTCCTCTGAATTAGATGTCACCTGATTAAAACATCCTACAAGGACTTTTTTTTTGTTGCCTTATTATCAGAGTGATGGTCTTACAAGTCTTGCTTTGCTTTTTTTGGCCACTGGTTGCACATTTGATCAGATCTCTCTGTATTCTTACTTCCACTGAGCTGCACAATAATGTGCATCTCGGCTTGGCCCCTCGCTACCCTTCACTTTTGTCCATGTTCTGTTCCCAAGCCCTTTCCCCAAAGGTTTTATCTTTCTTTTTATCAAATTAGTTTGTCTCTGGGTTTGGCACCCTTCCTTATACCACCATTGGTCATGATTAAAATCCTACCCTCCCAGGTGTGCACTTGAGTCAGAACAAGACACAGCTGCGCTCAGTCATAAAGTGTCTTGCTTCAGTGCTGTTCTGGCCCTAGACACCTTCCCCTCTGCAAATCCCACCCTCAGGCTAAGTTGCCATAAGCATATCCATAAGCAGAGCAAGCAATCTCTCCTGTTGCCCTTTAGGAAATGTGCAGTGAACAAAGGGGGCTGAATGGTTAGTTTACAGTCTGTGAAGAAGAACAACTAAAGCATATGTGAGGGAGGCATGGTATCACAGGTAGACACGGACACAAGAGCTGCAAGTTTCAAAACCTTTATTGATGGTTTAAAAGGGGTTGCAAAACTCCTATCTTGCCCTATAACTAAGATGGTAGTATTTGCGACCATCAAAAAAAAAGAAAATACAGTCCTAGTCAATCCTTAGTCAAAATAAAATGGCCTATACTAATTAACCTAATGCCTTCCCTCTTTCTAATACAATACCTGTGTCAAGGGAATATGTAATGCAAAAAGGAAAATCACTGTTCAAAAGAAATGTCAGTATTGCTGAGCAAACTCCCTTCCCCACGTTTTGTAGCACGGGTTAAGGTGGCACACTTGGACTTGCGACACACTCTGGCTTCGGACACAAGAATGCAGTTCATTTCATGGACCAGGGCCCACTTGGCCGGCCATGAAAAGTCATTAGTTTATCTGCTGGACCTCTCGGCTTTCTCTCACTCCAGCCCAGGTAACCTTTTAACTTGTAATACAGTTCAAAAAAAGTATGTATCCTTCTTGTTGCCACAATTCAGTACATGGTTCCCTCCGCCAGGCTCAAACCTTTCAATTACATTTTGTGGGGGTTCCCTCATCCAAGCTTCAATCACACCTTCATAGGCTTCCCTCCATTGGGTTCAAGCCTCCTTTCATTTTCCTTGCACTGTTGAAGACATTGGAAAGTGCAAGGCTTTTGCTACCTAGGAATGACCACTTCGACTTTCTTTCCTTCAATGTCACTTTTTCTCTCTTACACCAAGGCCTCTTGGGAAAATATTTTTGAGCACAGTAATTTTTTCAAAGTTCAACGATATCTCTCACATCCAGGTTTCCCTCTGCCGGGATCAAACCTAACAGTTCACATCTTGCATCTCAGTTTCTTTCTCTTCACGCTGCTTCTACGGCATCAGACATTTCACAGAGAATTTCAATTACGCAGTCTTCTTTGTCTTCTTTCGCCATACCACTCTGTTACTTTGTATCTCTAATTTATAGTTTTTTACAATGCCTTGCTTTCTCTCGCTGCTTATCGGCATACACGCAACCTTCATACGTCGGATACTGTTGCCGTCAAATTTCATTGAACACAGACTGGACTTTCACTGCTTTCATCAACTCACCGGCAGTGATAATTAATTTTCGTCTTTCGCGGCTTTGATCCTGAAGTCAAGGCTGATACCATAACTGCTGCTGCACCACCACAACTCTGCCTTTCACCCGGGAGGGAGGCTGTTATCCTTGAAACACAAAAGAGGTTTGTTTCTTCTCTCTGGCTGGGCCTTCTTGTGCAACCTTCAAGGCCCTCCGGAGGTAACGATCTCTCTCGCCAGGGTGTCCTAGGTTCAGCTCAGCTCCACCTGGTTCGCCGTTGCCCTGGAAGAACTGCTCCTCCTCGTGCATATCCATGCTCAGAGTGTGTCTCAGTGGACCTTTTAACCATGTGGGGAGATCTAATAAGATACCAGGTGTATGTAATTAAGATCAAGTGCCTGGCCCTGCCGGATCCTATTAGTTGAACATGTCCAGTGTAATGCATGGGTGGTAATCCTTTCAACCTCAGACCTCCTCTTCCTGCGCTCAGTGTTCATGTAGGAAAGGGGGGATCTGGGGAATTGGAATATCCTATAAAATTGGAAGGGACAAGGGTATACCATGTCTTGCCATCGGGCGTTCCTCCCCCACTCGAGGCAACGCATCCAGGTGATCCTCCCGCACTTGTCATCCCCCAGGGTCTGGATCCAAAGGCGATGGCCGTGCCCTGGCCACCTGAGGAAGGGATCCCTGGGATTTAGGATGTGAAACACCCTCTGGTTTTTCACACCTCACATCCCTAAACAAGCACTGTTGAAATTAGTGTATGTCATGATGCCTACCCCGGGGAACCAGATCAGGTCTAGCAACCCCGGAAGCAGGCATCAAGTTACTTTGAGCAAGCCCAAAAACCCCTGCTAGGGGCTGTTTGGGTGTGGTCCAGGCGCCTATGGCGCCAGGCTCATATGAAGAGTCAGTCCTGGAGTCATAGGCGCCAGGCTCATAGAGTAGAACTTACCTGATGCAGACCATGCTGCAGAGCTCCGAGCCAAATGAGGCTTGGAAGGGACTATTTTACCTAGGGACTATTTTTTACTCGGGTGGGGCTGGAGAGGAATACTTACCTGGGACTACTTTGGAGGCTATTTAAACCACGCCCGAAGAGCTTCACGTTATTCTGCATCGAGCTGCGTAACGCTCACCGTGTCTCCAAGCCTGCATCCACTCTTCTGCCACGCCCGCCTCGAGTCTGCAGCTCCTAGAAAAAGGGAGGAACAGAAGGAGAAGAGATTAGAACAAGAGCAAAACCTTCGATCCTTACCTGAATTCCGAATCCACCGCGCCTTCGAGCTGGAAGAAAGAAGCATTTTACGCGCGCCGCCTCGCCTGCCGGAGCGCCGCGCTGAACTCACCGGCCTTCGCAGCATCCTCACGATCCACCACATCCTTCTGCATGTTCCCGCCGCACTCTGGCACCTAAGGGGACCACAAGAACAGCAAAGGTGAGCCAAGGGAATAAACAGAGGCAATAGTAACTACCCCCATAGACTAACCTGATTACCCCTGGGGGTACTATTCCTCTTTACGGGTCGGCACAGTCTCCATTGCATCCTCGCCGTACCCCGGCCCCTAAGGGGAACAAAAGGACAAAAGGTGAGACGAAGGGAAAAACTAGGGGAACTCTTCTCACCACAATAGACTTACCTAATTTTACCGCCGGAGGCATTATTCCCCGAACTTCATATTTTCTCTCCACACCTGAATAAGGGAGCAAGCCACAGGTTACATTCTGGCCTTATTTTATTGAACTGTGTAGGATAAGCCAAATCCTTACCTGAACTTCATCAGCTACCACGAGGAACTCTTCGCTGGGGTCAAGCTGCAAACTTCAAGGAATCGGACAAGAGTGAAAGTCAGACATTTGAACTCTTACGAACTACGTACTTTTCGGAGTCAATATTGTTCTGGAACTCACCAATTCCTTCGAGCCAGTGAAGCAACTGGTTATCAACGCGCCCCTGTGCTCAATGCAGGATGTAGAGCTCATCTTTTCAAACCATCAGGTGAGACTATAAGAGGGGACATCAAAGGTGATCTGCGGGGAGAACAGCGGGGGTGGGGGGATTTACACTCAACCCCACGGGTGGTTAATTCCCTTTCTCCATTTACAGAAGAATATTCCTACCGGCCAAGCAAACGAAGCTAGGAGGGCCAGTCCAGTCCGTCATCTCGGCCTTACGCATCACATTGGTGGAGACCGCAGCTGTCCAGTTCAGATCGACGCCTCTGTGGGAGCGAGTTGAGCATAACAGTGTATATGTCTTGTCGTGAACAGACTGCTAGGGCGAGTCTTATGGCAAATGAAATTAGCAGAACCCAGTTTACATTATTTTCTCAGGAGAATTTCAGGCTTGGATCACTATCACAGACGAATTTCAAATACATAATTCAGTGGCCATTGTTCTCGAAATGATCTTTGCTCTTATGGAAATCGCCAAGGCTCAGTTCCTCTAGCAGTTCCCCCCCTGCTGAACTTGATTGAGTTCCCTGAGGAGATTGGGCACTGCTCGACTTGGCCTGCGGCTCTGTCCCTTAGCCCCATCAAGTATTAATAACCACTCCCTCACCATGTACAAAAGGAGCTGGTTGGGTTCCAGAGTAAATTGTGCCCCTTTCCAACACTGTATCCTCTGTCTCTCTTGTGTCTGATTAGTCTGCATCTCCGACTCACCTGAGTTACCCCTGTCTCTTTTGGCCCAGCTGTCTACATGAGCATCAGTGTAACTAGGTGTTGTATCCCTCCCACTTTCCTCTGCCCTTGGGCCTTGCTACCTTCACATTGTAATCTTAATAGTTTGCCCTCTGGCTTGTAAAGATCTTTTTGTTTTCTCTCCTGTTTTCTTCTGCTGGCCAGCATTATTTTCCCATTTCCCCACTGTTCAGGCTTCGGGTTGTATCTTACCTCTTCAAACCCATATCGTAATAGAGCAGACCTATTTCAACCCAAGAACGGCAGCTCAGACGGATGCAGAAAATCAGATGCACGTTTCACTGCCATTAGTCATCATCCATGCATGATAGTCTAAAAACAATTTTGTTTGTTTAGCAAACACCATCAATGTTATGGTGGGTTGAAAAACAATATAAACACCTTTATACCTGAAATGTGATATTAGAACAGGGCATTTTAGCTAAGCCACACATGCCACAGCGCACCAAGTAGTTTAATAATATGCAAGTCTCTCGAGTTTGCACACAAGCATTGTTTTCCATAATCAATAATATGTAATAAAATACTATAAAAGGCTACTGGGAATTCTACATACACTCCTATTGTTTGTCAATAAATGTCTCTCAATATTCCTAACATCATAAAAACATGTCAACTTGAGGCATAATATCACATTTAAATGTGTCAAAATAAAGTATTTACTTTCTCCATTATACCCACCAATTATAAAACGAAAGTACTTTTTCTTAAATGTGGTGCAGGGATTCTTACATTTGTGTGCAATCTTCTTCAATGAATATGTATGTATACAGCTTTCAATATATACGTGTGCAGCTTTTAATAAACTTCTATTTGTTTGCCCTCCTATCTACATGGTGTGGGCTGGAGATATAATATTCTCCATTAAAAGGTAAGATATTAAAACACCCTTTCCTTTTTATGTCAAACTCACAAAGGGAAGATAGGGGACTCGACCCCCTCATCCGAACCACAGAAGCCGAATAGATTGACCCTTCCACCGTGGTTGGCACGGACGCCTGATAATGAATAACACAGGAAACCACGTGGCAGCCAATGGGGGGAAGGCAGAGTTAGGGAAAGAGGGTGGAATGACAAAGGAAAGAAGGGGAAAACATAACAATCAAGTACATGACAATCGCTACTGTTTAAGTCAATACTCCTATACCGATATTCTCAATCCTGAACACCTAACATGGCCTCCTAAAACCTGAAATCAACCTCCAGCATACAAAGATAATAAACAGTAGAGTACCTAGCATAGCATATCCTTGTTACTGGTCATATAGACACCACTCTCCAGAGAAAGAACATGGGGTTAAATACTTAGACATGACACAATACTGGAGCAAATGGTGGAATATTCCACTTGGCACATAGAGGTTTGCAAATAAGCGTAATGGCACAAACAAAAGGGATGTCCCTTGCATGAAAACACAAGACTCATGGCCCACGGGGCACAGTAAAGTGACAATCAATAAATCACAACAAAATACACGAAACATGTGCCCTCTTGCTGTGGGACACTATGTAATGTTCACAAACTCAAATAAACTAGAGATGATTCTCTCCTTGTAACTGCATAATGAGTCAGGTGTAATGTTTTCTCCAACGCTCTCAGCAATTTTTGTGAAACAAAATAAGCAGCCAAAAGAACACATGCTTCATAAACAATGCCAAATGAAGTAATACACTTAACTGGTGGTCTGGATGCCTCACGAGGACACCCGGACCCTGAAGTCTGTTGCCCAACACGAAGTGTACAGCTGTTTCACTGCTGCGGCCCCGGCTCCTTCTCCTTCCTGCATATCATGCCGTAAATCACTGTCATGACCCGGGGAGAAGCTTCACGCGTCCCAACGCGGTCTCATCTGCTAGTGTCCTCAGCTGCCGCCGCCCGTGCTGATAAACTGTAATTACTTGCACTGAGGCACGGGCAGCGGCTCACTTTAAGCAGCTCCTCATTAAGCCCAAATGGAGTTCCGTGCGAAAACTTCCAAACTACACACTCCCAAAGCATGCTGGTAAATGTAGTTTTTTCCCTATTTATCATCTTTTTGGGTACAGGAAGCGCTGTCCCTTACCCCAAACCTTAACCATGGCGGTACCTCCTCCCTCAGGGCCCTTAACAAGTTTTGCTTTCTCCGGGTGGCGCAAATTAAACTGGTGTACCAACCGAGGTGCATGAACCGCACTAGCCGGTTACCGTGAACAATCCTCTGGTCCATACCCCACCCATTGAATGAGATACCACAATTGTTTCTGTCTTCGTCTTGAGTCCAGTATTTTCTTCATCTCATATTCCGTCTGCCCATCCTTAGTAATTGCTGGAGGTCTCTGCACTCGCGTCCCCGGAGCTGCGGGTTTAAGCAAAGACACATGGAACACTGAATGTATCTTCAATGTTTGAGGCAACCTCAATTTGACTGCCACCTTAGATATACATTTCATCACCTCATATGGTCCAATAAACTTAGGGGCAAATTTACAAGGTCCTTTCAATGGTAAATTGTGAGTAGACAGCCATACCCTATCTCCCACCATGTACTGAGGAGCCTCTCTCCTTCTCTTGTCTGCATATTTTGTATACTGTTCCTTAGCCTGTTCTAAATTGGCTCGTGCATTCTGTCTAATGTTGAGAAGTAACTGTTTTTGTTCCTGAAGCATAGGAATATTCTCCATATCAGGTAAATGCACTGGTAACATATTCTGTGCTTGACCATACAAACATTAATTCAGAGCCGTACCAAATGATGCATGAACTCAGCCAACCATATGGATTGCACCCAAGATTCTCGACCATCAATTAAATAACAACGTAAATATTGTTCACGTATCTGATTCACTCTCTCTGTTTGTCCATCCGTTTGTGGGTGATAACTGGTGGACAAAGCACAATCAATTCCTAACATCTGACAGAAAGCACGCCAAAATTTGGAAGTGAATTGGGGACCTCTATCAGATACAATACTCTGAGGTAGACCATGTAACCTGACCACATGTTGCAAAAACAACTCTGCCAATTCCCCAGCTCCCGGAATACCTTTACAAGGCACAAAATGGGCTTGTTTCGAGAGGTAATCCACCACCACCCAAATTGTATCATACTGGTCCTCAGGAGGCAAATCAGTAATGAAATCCATGGATATATGTGTCCAAACCTTCTCCGGAGTTGGTATAGGCTGGAGCAACCCTGATTTTTTGGTATGATCTGTTTTACTTCATACACATGTTTCACACCCTTGAATATATTTAATAGCGTCTTGTCTTAATATGTCAAGATACAACTAATCATGGGGGGAAGAGAGGTCGACACTCTTCCCCAAACCACGGAAGCCGAATGAAGTTGACCCTCCCACTGTGGTTGGCACAGGTACCTGATGTATAATAAACAGGACATCACGTGGCAGCCAGTGGGGGAAGAGGGTTAGGGAGAGGTTGTGGACAGGATAGGGCAGGTTAGGAACACCGGATAGAGAGGGTGGGAGAGCCTTATTTGGATGGGACTGGGGGAAGAGACAGGAAAAAACCCTACACTCACTAGAACCCTGTAAAACCACAAATGGAATGTGTTCTTATAGCATAGCCTATACCTTGGTATACCTTGATACCCTTAACTTACACACTAGGACTCCTTGTTAACTTCACCACATGATTTGTTAGGACACCTTAATACATGTACCTCAAGAAAAATGCATAGCACACATGTTAGGACACCTTAATACATGTAACTCCAACAGAATGCATAGCACACAAAATGAAACATACGATGGGAAATGCTCCCATTATGAAGAAACAAGACACATGGCCCCCTGGGCTGACGTAAGCAACACTGACATACCAGAACACAGAATTAGCAGTAACATGAAACACAGAGTTTGGCTCTTTGCCTACTTCAAACGTGAGTTTGTCCCAAAATGCATTCCATTTTTAGTATGTGGAAATTAAAGCAACAGCGGCCTCTCATAACCTCCCATAATGCCTTTTCATTCCCACAATAACGTAGAACAAGTTCATGTTTCCCCAGGGGCTGGCCCCTCCATGCATAGAGAGTTAAAGCGTTTGTTTTCGCTCCCCTTATAATATCTGAATTCAGTGTGCGTGCAGTTCATGGATGCCCCTTCCAGCCCCCTGCCCGTACTTATCTTTGGGCCGGGAGGCTCCTGTGCCTACCCGGACTTTGAAGGATGTCGCATGTAATTGCCGCCGAGTCCTCCCCTGTTCCTCCTGGTCACGCCCGCCGGTACCTCAGCGAGCAGCCCCTCTTTCTCCGACACAGCATACGCCTGGATACAAAATAAGCCACATCTGCCGTGCGCCCTAGGCCCTTCATAAACCATTGTTCATTAAGATCACCTGGCCACACGCGCGAACGGCAAAAGACTACTCAATCTCCCAAGTGCTGCTGGGAAATGTAGTCTTACTGCATTTTTTCCTCATTTTTGGCTTTTCCTTGGTCCATAACTCCTGCGCCCACCCTTATTCCTGACATAATCCTGGCCACCAGAAATACTTCTCCAGCATACCTTGTGTCTTTTTACTTCCAGAGTGTCCTGCCAAAGGAGAATCGTGAAACCAATGCATTGCTTTCCTTTGCAAAGCAAGCGTTGGTAAATACAACTTTCCCGCATAATAGGGAAGACCATTGCGAAACGTTTCTTAGGGATTCTCAATTCCCCATTTCACCTTTTCCGTTCTTTTCATTTCTAGTCTAAAAGTGACCACAAAATTAAGTTTGTTAAAGTACTGTGACCACCGTAATTGCCTGGGACTCAACGTATGAGCTGTCTTAAAATACTGCAAGTTCTTATGATCAGTGACCACCATAAACTGATGTTTGGCCCCCAGCAAATAATGTTGCCATTCCAAAAACGCTGCTTTAATGGCCAATAGCTCCTTGTCAGTAATAGAATAATTTTGTTCACAGCTAGTAAGCTTACAAGAGTAGAAAGCTACTGGATGACACACGCCTTCCTCATCCTTTTGAGACAACACTGCCCCAACTGCCAAATTGGAAGCATCAGTTTCCACTTGGAAAGGTTTTTCCAGATTCGGGTGTTTCAGTACCAGAGCTGACGTGAATGCTTTCTGTAACTCTTGAAAAGCTTCTTCTGCCTCAGAGTGCCAACAAAAAAAGTGGCCTTCCTTAACAATTTTGTAATGGGTGTAACAATTTGTGAAAAATTTGAAATAAATCGCCTATAAAAATTAGCAAAACCCAAAAAAGACTTAATATCTTTGATGCATTGAGGCGCTGGCCATTCAGTAACTGCATGAACCTTTTTCTTGTCCATCACAATACCAGAGGGAGTCAAAATGAAACCAAGGAATTCCACTTGAGTGGTATGAAAGGCACATTTTTCTAGTTTTACATACAACTGATAATCTTGTAATTTCTTCAACACGGCCCTAACATGACCTATATGTTGCTCTTCAGAAGATGAATAGATCAAAATGTCATCAACATATATTACATCAAACACATCTAGGAACTCACTCAACACCTCCTGCATAAAGTATTGAAAGGCTGCAGGAGCGTTGCATAATCCAAAAGGCATGACAAGGTATTCGAATAAACCAAACTTAGTCCTGAAGGCCATCTTCCACTCATCCCCCTCTTTTACACGAATCAGATGATAGGCCCCCTTCAAATCTAGTTTGGTGTAAACCACTGCTGTCTTAACTTGGTCCAATAGTACCAAAATCAAAGGCAAGGGATACCTGATTTTCACTGTCACCTTAGTCAGAGCCCGATAATCGATACATGTCCTAAGAGTACCCTCTTTCTTTGGGACAAAGAATAATGGTGACGAAACGGGTGAACTTGAATGTCTATTAAAACCCTCACTCAACATATCATCCAGCTATTCCCGTAAATGCTGGTTTTCTGTTTCAGTCAAAGCGTAGATTCTACTACAAGGTAACTTAGCCCCTGGTTCCAAATCAATCACGCAATCATAGGATCTATGAGGTGGTAACCTGTCAGCTCCCCCTTTGTCAAAGACCTTAGACAAATCTTGATACTAGTTTGGAATACTCACAGCCATTGCTCCCACCATCTGAGGTTCTGCCCTTTGCCCTGCCAGAAATAATGCAGGACTCATCTCCTCCTCCGTGTGACCCTCACATTCCAATCCTGCAAAGACCACCTCCCGCATAACCCAATCAATTCTGGGATTGTGTTGAATTAACCAAGACATGCCCAAAATGAGTACAAACTGAGGTGCCGCTATCAAATCAAATATAATTTCCGCTATATGTCCGGACCCACAGCTCAATTGAATGGCTGAGTCTGTTGACAAATGGGCCCTGAAACCAAGGGTGATCCATCCACCGATTGCCCCCCTTCCACCTGTGCTTTCTCCCTTAACGGTAAACACAACCTTTTGGCCAATCCATTGTCAATGAAATTACCGGTGGCTCCAGAGTCCACCATTGCAGACACTATCTGTTTTGTACAAGCAAAAATGAAAGTCAGCAAAATGTACAAATGTGAATTTCTCTTCCCTGTCGTATTGGCTATCCATGTGGGGAACCTAGTCTTCTCTGGTCCTGTCACCTGAGTTCCCCCTAAGGTTGGCCCAATCCTTTTCCCGCCTCCACCTTGTTTCTATCCCCGCCTGCTCCTTTCTTTGGAGTATTCGGACAGGTCCTAATATAATGCCCTGGTTGACCACAGTATAGGCACATGTTGTTTGCCTTGCGTTGCTCCTTTTCTGCTGTAGACAATGGCCCTCTCACTCCACCAATCTGCATAGGTTCTCCTTCTGTATTCCTATTTCCCTTACCACGATCCAATCTAGCAAAAGGCAACACTTCTGGTCTTTTCTTGTCTCCCTTGCGCTCACTTATCCGATGATCCAATCTTAATGCTAAATCAATCATAGCCGTACATGTATCAGTTTGAGGTTCTACCTGAGCGATGGCATCCTTCAATTCTTCCTTTAGCCCTTGGTAAAATAACACAGTCTGTTTATTCTCAGGCCAATCTGTTTCGATCACTAACCTGTTGAATTGAGTAACATATGAAACCAAATCGCGAGTTCCTTGTCTTAAAGCTAACAATTCCTTGTCTTGAGCCAGGGAAACTTCCTGGCGATAAAACAGTCTTCCAAATTCCCCCAAGAAACCATCCCAATTATACAGTAAAGGATCATCCTTCTGCACCAAAGGCATTGCCCAAGCGGCCGCATCTCCAGTTAAATATGAAATAACTAATGCTGTTCTAGCCTGTATGGTCTCGAAGGCCGTAGGTTTACACAAAAAATGCAGACGGCACTGTGTCAAAAAGGTCATATATTTCCTGGGATTTCCTGCAAACCTTTCTGGTGCCGCTAAAGGCACACTACTAGGGGGCTGCACAATCACTGCAGAAGTGACTCTACCAGTTTGACCCCCTGTAGTTGTTCCAGCCCCATCCAGAGGGGTGCTTTGTGCTACCAAACCCTGTACCTGGGCTTTCAACGTACTTGATTTTTGTCTAGCCTGTACTCATTCCAACTGAATATATTGCAGTGCTTTTAGCACATCCGCTAAAGAAGGAGGATTCATATCCATTTGCCCTGGGTGGTTCAATTACCCCGAAATCGGGGGCAGGTAATTCTGTCAAACTCACAAAGGGAGGATAGGGGATTTGACCCCCTCTCCCGAACTACAGAAGCCGAATAGATCGACCCTCCCACTGTGGTCGGCACGGGCGCCTGATAATGAATAACACAGGAAGCCACGTGGCAGCCAATGGAGGAAGGCGGAGTTAGGGAAAGGGGGTAGAATGACAAAGGAAAGAAGGGGAAAACATAACAAGCAAGTACATGACAATCGCTACTGTGTAAGTCAAAACTCCTATACCGATATTCTCAATCCTGAACACCTAACATGGCCTCCTAAAACCTGAAATCAACCTCTAGCATACAAAGATAAAAAGCAGTAGAGTACCTAGCATAGCATATCCTTATTACTGGTCATATAGACACCACTCTCCAGACAAAGAACATGGGGTTAAATACTTAGACATGACACAATACTGAAGCAAATGGTGGAATATTCCACTTGGCACATAGAGGTTTGCAAATAAGCATAATGGCACAAACAAAAGGGATGTCCCTTGCATGAAAACACAAGACTCATGGCCCACGGGGCACAGTGAAGCGACAAACAATAAATCCCAACAAAATACACGAAACACGTGCCCTCTTGCTGTGGGACACTATGTAATGTTCCCAAAATCAAATAAACTAGAGATGATTCTCTCCTTGTAACTGCATAATGAGTCAGGCGTAATGTTTGTCAGTTCTTAGATTAGTGGCGTGTTTCCTCCAGCGCTCTCAGCAATTTTTGTGAAACAAAATAAGCAGCCAAAAGAACACATGCTTCATAAACAATGCCAAATGAAGTAATACACTTAACTGGCGGTCCGGATGCCTCACGAGAACACCCGGACCCTGAAGTCTGTTGCCCAACACGAAGTGTAAAGCTGTTTCACCGCCGCGGCCCCGGCTCTTTCTCCTTCCTGCATATCATGCTGTAAATCACTGTCGCGGCCCGGGGAGAAGCTTCACAGTCCTTAAGCGTCCCAAAGCGGTCTCATCTGCTGGCGTCCTCAGCTGCCGCCGCCCGTGCTGATAATTACCTGCACTGAGGCAAGGGCGGCGGCGGACTTTAAGCAGCTCCTCATTAAGCCCAGCTAGAGGGCCGCGCAAAAACCTCCGAACTACACACTCCCAAAGCATGCTGGGAAATGTCGTTTTTCCCTATTTATCGTCTTTTTGGGTACAGGAAGCGCCGTCCCTTACCCCAAACCTTAACCCTGACATTTTACAACACACATAAGTCTACCGCTGTATTTAAAGACAAGGGATTGCATGGGTTTTAACCTTTGCACAATTTTCAGTGAGCAGTATGAATTCTCTAATCTACTTCTCACCCATAACATGTTTTATGACTACATCTCCCACGTCAGACAATTGTGTTTCATGAATACACTAAAGTCAGCACCATTCTATGCCTGCATGATCCACAGTTCTATTTTAAATACTGCTAAATTTTACAAAAACAATATGCATGTAATTAAGAAAATGCTGTCAGTTTTAATCTGTGGCTCTCAATACAAAAATGCATTGGGCTTTAAGGGAATGACATCTCACTTGCTTTCAATTTCAATTAGAGAACACAGGGCCATTCAATCTTACACTGCCTCTTTGAAGATGTAAAAACTAGTAACTCATTGTTGTGAGGGGTCAGCGGACAACTGATTGAGGATTTCTCAGGATAAGCCATTTTATCATAAAAGAAAATATGTCAAATGACTCACTGTCCCTACTCTGCTGAGGAATTCCCTGCCTGACCTAAAGCTAAGATAATACACTAACACAGGATAACTGGTCCTCACACTAAACCACAAATACATAAAGAAAAGATATGACAATTCAACATAACGAACAACATTTACAGTTCCAAACTACCTTCTAATGTCCTGGGTGATTTCCCTTTTTTAACTCAATTCTTCATGTTTCAAAGTCAAAATAAAAGTTAATTAACAAACGTTCAGTTGATACAGAAATCTCTTCTTTTGGGTGAAATTATCCACTTTCTACTTCCAGCAAAATAGCCCTAAGGGTAATCCTGCTTTGTTACTCCCACAGAAATATTTGCCACAGTTCAAAAGGAAATGTAATATCCACACTGCCAATGATACACAGTTCTTGGTTAACAGTTAGGATTTCTTGAATTACAGTCTTAGCATTCACAATGGTATATTTGTCAGAATGACTTCTCAGTGCTGCTGCTTCCACTTCGACAACTATACTTCTACTTGCTTCACCATGAGAACAGTCACCTTTGTCCCACAGTAACTCACCTTGTTTTCGACAACTACAATGGAAAATCAACTGACAACCAGATTTACCACTTTAGCTTCAGTACTTTGGAATACTGCCACTGCTTGAATGATTTTTAGACAGACTTCGACAAAATAGATTTCTAAAGGCACTCTTCCTCTGAATAACCTTCTTCAAAGGGGCAGACTCTCGGCCGCTCTTGTCTATCTGCCAATACAACAACCTGGGTTTGCCCTTTTAAACTCCCTTCTTACTGGCTTCCCCAGTCTTGGGCATTTACAGGTTGAGTCTGCTTCAAAAATAGTTTTTACAAGCAGCCAGTTCCCCTACCCCAGCTTTACCTACACCTTTCTGCCAGCTATCAGTCTAATCAATCACCCAGAACTCTTCGTGCCACTTGCTTAGCTTCAGGTAATACTTGCACACAATTGCTTTAGGCCAATTAACTGTTAATAACGTCACATTATTGCTGGATTGCTCTTTATTTTTGAGAAAGGTTGGTTTCACTGTTAGTATGGGATGTATAAGGTACTCATGGTGGCAACAGTAAAGACAGACACAAGTGATCACAGTTCAAGGGTGTTTATTAAACTGTATGCAGGTGTCAAAAACACCCAATCTAAACCTAAATCTAAGATGGGAGCAAGCGTCAACGATCAAATGAAAATTAAGGCAGTCCTAGTGGCATTGTGTCAAATAAAAAGGGCCTATACTAAGAGGGTGGGATGATCTTCAGGAAAAGAAAGAAGTGTTCACAAATAATATGTCAGGATGCGGTAGCTTGGTATCCCCTTCCCATGTTTTGAGCACGGGGTAAGGTAGCATCTTGGAGCACAGCATACACTCAAACCTCCCCAGCACGAGTCGGCAGTTCTGTTCCAGTTTATCAGGAGCCTCAATGGCCAAGTCTCAATTCTCTTGAAAGTCTCTTGCCTTTGAGGGCCTGACGTTTTCAAACAACACAAACAAAAAGTTTCTTCAACAAATGAACGTTTGTTTCAAGGTTTCACTTAGGGTGCAGATTCTTCACCCATGGGTCCCTGTCATGATCACCAGCAACCCAGGCCTCTGCCACTGTATCAGGTGTATACATCGATGGAGGAAGATGGAAGGCTGGACCCTGTTGTGGCGTACTTGGCATTCTCAACAAGCACATCCTGCCAGTGTTTTCTGATTAAGTGTTTAGTTTGGTATAGGACCTCCAAGATGGCCACCCCATTTGACCTTTATTACCTACTCTCAACGTGGCTGTCGGAAAGACCCAGGGATGTTCTGTTAATTGTGCAGTCTAGATGTATGGGTGTGGTTGCTATATAAGCCACCCCCATGTCTGTCCTCATCGCTTTGCGTTTCTGTGCCTCCAGCAGTGGAACGCTTACCACCAGCATCTGATTCCAGTGACCCGATCCGTTCCCTGCAACACAAAGGAAGATCAAGGTCAACTCTCGAGACACGCGATCCTGCTGAAGCAGAGCAAGTACTTCAAAAGAACGTATCCTTTACTAACCGCACCGCGCGTGTGCCTGTCCCACAATTCTTCGCCCATCGCCATAGACGGTTCCACCACACGGCTCCAGTTCCGCGAGTGCTGTGTATCTGAAAGGAACAAGAAATGGATTAATAAAGACCGGACAAGCAACCCGGAAAGGGGCAGCATCACCCATGAGCAAGCGCAACCCAAGGGTAACCCCAAGAGTCTATAACCACAGATAGAAGAAGGAGGGGTTGCAGCCACCAATGAACATTGCCAGTACTACTTACCCATAGGAGAAGGAGGGCTTTTCAGCCCCACAGACATTATCTCTAACCACCAGAGATACCAACCAGAGGACTACTCCCTCCAGCTAGCCACAGCGGATCTGGGGTGCGCTAGTGACACAAACTGGCATCGAAGCAACCGGGAATCTTCACTCCTCTGCAGTTCAACAGGTGAGGTCAGCCCTCCCTGGGTGGGGGTCGTTAAAGGGGCCACTTGCCTGCAGAAGCACTGATCTGTGTTCTTTGGCCCTAGGACCTACATACCCGATTCCTGGCAGTGCTAGGTGGCATCTCTACGACACATTCCCCAACAACGTCTCCCACTCCTTCCAACTCACACGTGGGTGGTGTGCTTTTGGTACTACACGGGTGTGGGGCAGCGAGTAGTGTGGAATCAGCACCAGAGAGTCCAGGCGCTCCTGCAGAGACCAAGGTAAGTGCTACAGTCCTCCTCTTCCAGGCACTGACCCCTCTTTACTCTCAGCCTCCCTCCACTGGGTTCACTATGGCTTTTCCTTCCTTCACAAATCTTAATGTCTTTTTAAACAGTTTCAGTGGACATCCTTCGGCCGGGTTCTCTCTTGTCAACACAGTTTCTTGGGACTTTAGACTTGCCCCCTTCTTGTCAGAATATCTCTTCTGGGTTCACTCTTGCCAACTTCACATTCACAAATGTTTATGGGATTCACTTTCCTTGCTTTCTCACAGTTCTCCTGTATGGCTACTTTGACCTATCTTGGTGGCTCCCCTGTGGCCTCCTGGTATTTGTAGTTTCACTCAGACTGGGATCGACCAGAGTCTCTCGAGCTAGCACCCACATGGTGTTGGATCCCTCCACTGCTGGTCTCCCCTCAACACTTTTACAGTTCTTTGCACTTGGTTCAACTTGCGACTTTGCGTCTTTCATTCAACACAGCCCGGTTCTTATCGGCTATCCCCTCGACTCACTGGCTGTGATGAACCACTTGGCATTCTTCTTTACTGGAGTCAAGGCCAGTACCACGGAAGCAGGAGTCTCCTTCGCTCTGGCTTATATGCATCAATATGCTCTGTGTACCGTTGACATCTGTTGCAGCACACTTGGGCTATTGTCCTCGGTCTTAAGTTTCTTTCAGCTGAGGGTTCACAGGGTTTTGTCAAAAGGGGTAAGGTAGTGTCTTTCCTTGTCAGCCTTTCGATATTTGCCGCTTTTCTCCTCTTCTTGAACTGCCGGGTCTGGATAGCTCTCTCGTCGTGCGGTCTGCCTTGCTTGTACTGTGCTCTCTTGCTCCCCCTTTTATCCCTGTGGGGAAGGGAAAGGGCCGTCAGGTATGCATAATTCTCGTCAATTGCCTGACCCTTGTATTGGCACATGTCAGGTAAATGCCTCTGGTGTTAGTCCATGGTGCGAAAGTGTTCATGTTAGGAAAGGGGGGCAGTGTTTTCTAATGTCCTGTGTTGTATGATGGGGAGGAGGTATTGAAGGAAGGGGGATACCCGGTCTCACCCATCAGTGTACCCTCCCACTCCCCGAGAAGCCCCCATCCAGGTGATCCTCCCTACCTGGTCCACCCCCAGGAACTGGATTTAATAGGCTGGCCATGTCCTGGCCACCTGGATGACAGATCATCACAATTAGGCACACACAACCATGCCTTTGATGTAGTTTTCACACTTTAAAGTTTGTAACTCATGTATTGTCAGGGTTAGGTATTCGGTAATGGTCTTAACAACGTACCCTCTCTTTAATTAGGGACACACAACCACTCCTCCAGACAGCAACAGTCTTTAACCCCTTAAGTGCTAAGGAGGAGTATGCTCGTCCTTTTTGGATAGACTTGATTAAAGCTCAGCAGTTAAGGGGTTAAATAATGGAACAATGGATTTCAGTAACTTTAGCTCCTCATGTGAGCAAGAGAACGTTCACGGTATACGCAAGTGCCACAATTCTATTGCTCATAATATTTCAGACGCAACTAACAACTTCTACTCGCATATAGTCTTACGCGAGTTAAACATAAGCTAGATACAGTTACAGCTTTTGCAATGTGTTATAAGACTGTGCTTCCCTCACTGGCTTCTTATACACTTGCTCTGCTGGTCGGACTGCTTTCCCGACTTCCACCACAACTTCTACTGCTTCTGGCTCGCTGGGGAACAGTGGTCTCCTGTCTGACCATACATTTTGGGAGTTCCTCGTACTCCCAAGACCCTCTGCTTGATAATTGCTTCTTGCCTCATTCTCCTGCACAACCGCAACTTGGCAACCAGGCTCACATGGGGAAAAAGATCTATCTCCTGCACGTCTTCCGCTGCGCAGCCTCTACACTTCAGAGTTTGGGGGAACAGTATTCTCTCAGAACACGCAGGCAAAAATCGGCTGTTTCCACGTTCCAGCATCCCACTTGTTCTCCCAATTCTGCTTGGTTTGCCAGCCTTTTGCCTTCTTTCTGCTTCTACTGTTAGAGCCTGCACTCCAGCCAACGTTCCAGCTCCTTCTACTCCTTTCTCATGCCTGCACCTGAGGGGGCCTTTTATGCCTCCCAGGTTCCTTCAGGTGTGGATGCTTGGCTCAATTGCCTGACTACTGCAATGGCTACTAGGCTTGATTGTCTGACTGTTACAAATGCATGCCTCCTCAGACCTCTTCCTCGACTCAGCTCTTCTGGAATTATGGGACTCATAGTTCCCTTCAACCACATTAGCTTTTTTAATATTCAAGTTACTTTTAAGGGTAGATTTAATTCCCTTAAAATTATTGGGAGATGGACTATGCAAATTAGCTGCTAGAGAGGAAGGTAGTTTACTGAAGACAATTTCATATTCTTTTACATTATAACCTTGAGAGTGAGGAAGGTTTTTAGTTTGGGACACCCAAAAGGATCTTTCTTTGGTAATGTTTGTTCAGATTTTACAATATTTGGGTCTGCAACCATAGATCTAACAGGAGGGTATAGGGACCTTAAAATGACAATAAGCCATTACCACTTTCGGTAGGTACCTTGGGAAGATTCTTCCTTATTGAGGAAAAATGTTGTGCCTGATCCCACAGAATCTCCTCACCACCCTGGGCCCTGTCTCCTCCCAGGTGATGCTCCCGCAGTACACCCCCCGGGTTAGGATCAGGAAGCGTCACCTGGGAGGAGACTTTAGGCAGGGTTTCAGTGAGGGATCCATAGGATTCTTCACATTGTGCTCCCAGCACTTTATTCCAAGATTTGACAGACAGCACTATAGGGCTATCTGGAGTTATATTGGGGTTTTCTTACTTACATTTTAAATTGTTGAGCCTCCAGTTGGTCTCAGTTCTCCCCAGCCATCTCCTTCCAGTTGTATCCAGAAAATAGTCTTCAATATATTTTTCCAAAATACTTCCTATTTACTGTATGCAAGCTAATTTATGATACAAACCTCCTCCTTTCATTTTGTGGCTAAGGTATGGCTAGCCACCAGTCACAAGACTTAGAAGCGGGGGATGGAGGGGAGGACGACTCTCACCTAATCTTACAGAGAGAGGTCTTTCTTTTATATGATATAATTTTGGGAGTGAATGTGCACGTTTAACAGGATAAAGATTGTTACAATACATATATGAGAAGAAACAGTTAAAGACGCAACCGTCCCTATGTAATGTTAATTCAGAGATAATTTGCTTTCCTATTTTTTTTTACACTTTTCTATTATCATACACTAGGCAGATTTTACGTTGGGCGAAGACATATTTTTGACCTACTAGTTGAAATTCGTTGCAAATGTCTATGCTATTCCATTATAAAGATATGATTTTTCATCTGATTATACATATTCTGTCTTGTGATGAAAATTTCTGAGGTTGGGGCTGGTTGCTCCAAGCTGAAATCAGGGACATGCACAGGCAGGTCTTACTTCAAGTTACATCGAAATGCAGTGTTATTCAAAGTTAAATTAAATGCATGACAAGACCCAACGGAAGTTCGAATTATGCTTCTTTTCTTTTCATTAACCTTTGCATTATTTTAGTCAAATATATTGCAAGACAATTATTGAAACAAATGAAAGGTTATTATAGTACACACATGCATTTTTCTTCTCGGCACTAGCAACCCAGCAAGATGACACTGTGATAAAATCCTGCATTTGCTCATGTATGTTATAATGTATGTTTTAATGCTCCTATAAACGTTCTGAGGGGCCTGCTGAATTCTTTTGGGTGTGGCAAAGGTCCAACTTCCATAAGGACATTTCTCTTCAATTCAGTAGCATCGACAAGTCTCTGGAACCCATGTCTTCTAAAAGGGTCTAAGAAATGGTTCTAGTTTATGGAATTCTCTTAATTGTTGAAAATTGTCTCTCTTGTGCACATGCAGTTATTTGTAACCCACAGGGACACCCTTTCTATCATGGCAGTACGAGGCAAAATCCAACAAAACAAGCTCTTTTGAATAATGCCTCCCAGGCTCTGCAGAAACAGTTTCTGGTCTTAGTTTTAGGCAAATTATCTTTTGCTGCCTTTTTCCTTTACAGTAGCCATCCCTGGAAGTACGGCTCTTCTGCAGAGCCACTGAGCAATGCATTGTGGGTATGAAAGGTTGCTCAAAAGCATTCTTTTTTGCTTTAGGAAATTGTCTTTGGTCTTAAATGGCAGTTCTAGTTTCCACGGAATATGTGGTGCAGAGTAGGAAAGTCCTCTTTTTTGGGGGCTGTGTGGAGGACGACAAATAGACAATATCTTATACAAGAGGCACAAAAAGCAGCTTCCCACCTTCACATGCACAAGGTCAAATAGTTCACAACTATCACCAAACCGAAAATGTCATCATTTGTATAGCCAAATAAACTTGAGCTTCACATATTTTATTCAATATATACAAAACATAAACATAAAATGTAAACATTAAAAACACCTATAAGTAGTAGTAAAATAGACCCTTTCTGACTAGGGTAGTGGCACCCAAGGCTAACTCGATACATTCTAAACATCACAACATAATGGTGAGGTTAGTAAGAGAGTGTGGAATATGTCGCCATAAGTATGTTGAGCCTCTTTGTTCTATAACTCTCCTTAAACTTAGTCGACACTAAGCTGTGTTTCTGGGTCCCGGAAAATTAAGGCTGTGTGCAACTGGTTCAGTCTAATTTGCAACGTCTGTTGGACCCGTCTTTAGGACATTTTGTAGTAGAACACATAGATTGAAGATGGCACAATGTGTGGAAATCTTCTAGTCTTGTCAATCTAAATAAAAAGAAGAAAAGGATTTGTATTGGTAAGCAGGTCTAAATTTTAAAAAACCACAGTGAACTTTTGTATCAGTGGGTGATGTTGTGACAATTAGCACTGACCTTTCAATTTCTTTCACGGCATGCGAGGAATTGTCTGAAATGATGACAATAGTATTTCTTCATTCATTGGTTGCTTAATACAAACTTTTGCAGGACTATAAAAAAGAGGAAACAGTTTGAAAGTTAATCAATACTGTTTTCTCTAATCTCTTTTATGTTAGTTTATCTTACTGGAACTATTTTGTAATGTCTTATCGGCAAAACCCAAAAAGGATCAAAAGATCTAGCATTCTCAAAGTTAGAATATTTAGAGGAGGTATTTATTTTCTCATTTTGAGCAATACGTTCTCGTGCGTTTTCTTTTGCTAAATGGATGGTGAAAACTACATTGTTCACACATTGAACAAATGGTCACATTCATTTTTACCTTTGGTCCATTAGTTAGTAATGTTTTCGGTGATGTTATTTCTTGTCTTTCCGCCATGTATCTAAGCCAGAGATACGGGACACGTACAAGGTGAATAAATGTGCAGGGTCCCCGAAATATCTGGCGAGAGAAGATGACAATTTAGCTAACCCTGAGTCTGTGGAGCTGCGCGGCATTAGTGCGAAAGAATTCACGGTAGTTTAACCCCTTAAGTGCCAAGGACGAGGGATCTCGTCCTTGGGATTACCTCCAGGTTGCCAAGGACGAGATAGCTCATCCTTTTTGGCACTGTGTTTTGTGTGATCCCTAGGTGCAAAATTGCGGTGCCGTAATTAGCGCCTTCCCCATTCCCATAGAGCCCTATGGGGCAGAAATGGGAATGGGGAAGGGCAATGGCGGAAAGGGGATTTACCGCCCCTCCAACCTTGGAATGGGGCGGTAAATCCCCTTTCCGCCAAGGCGGTGCCGGTAATTTACCGGCATGGTCCAGGGTGCTAATAGCACCCTGGATTACCGCCTTCCGTGTAATGAGGCCCAATGTCTCTGTTTCTTCACCTAGGTGCAGGAAGAGGTTATTGTCGTGCTAATTGGGATTGAGCACAAGGCGGTGAGTGAATGCATGATGCGCGGCGCTATTTGTCTTTTCTTGTGCTGACCTGTGTCTCCCTTCTTTCTTGTAGGCCGCTGTAATGTCCCACAATGAATGCTGACCGAGAGAGCACTAAGCGGTTAGTGAATGTGCGATGCGCGGCGCCTTCTTGACTTTTCATGTGCTAACCTGCATTTTCTCTCTTTTGTAGGTCGTTGTGAGGTTCTGGAACGGGTGCTGACCAAGAGCGACTCGAATTCAGGTAAGCATCTGATGGTTCTTGCTGCTTTCTGAATTGAAATATGGAAATGCTTACTAATGCTGTTTTCGCTCCCTTCTTTCCAGGTTGCGGTGTTCCGGAGATGGATGCGGTGCCGAGATGCTGTGTTCACTGGACCGGGTGAGTGACGGATTGAGAACAGGATACACAGGTAAGTATGGCACTAAAGATGTTCTTGTTGTTCTTTCAGGTATGCGGCTCCAGGAAGGCAGGTAAGGAACTCAGGAGATCGAGCCGAACACGGTGATCGTCACCCTGCTAACCGCAGAGTAACACGAAGCGTGTTCCTCTGCCTGGGCGTGGCTTATATAGCCCCCAGGTACTCCAAGGCCTGACCACACCAAAAACACTAGACCGCATAGCACAGTTCTTAGAACTGAGCTATGTGGGCGCCTCCATGTTGCACCAAAGTTCATTTAATAAGTCCAGATCCCATGTCATTCTCACGTCACGTTGAGTATGAGCCTGGCGCCAAAGGCGCCAGGACTGACTCCAGGGGAGTCTTTGATGAGGTGGCAAGGCCTTTAAGGCCATAATGGAGAATCGTAGCCTGGCTCCAGTGACTTGCCTATGAGGGTTGGGGGCAGGGATCATGACATCTACCAACAACTACACAGCACCAGCATGGGTACTACTTTTGCCCCAGACCTGGCAAACTTGTTTATGGACCATTTAGAACATAGATCAATTTACCACAATATGAATCTGTTTAAAGAACAAGTAAAAGCATGGCATTACTATATTGACGATGTTTTTCTACTTTGGCGAAGCAGTGAGGCTAGTCTATTAAAATTACTAGAATGGTTAAACACACAAGATTCATGTATCAAGTTTACTATGACTTCCCACACAGAATAAAATCACTTTCCTGGATCTGGAAATATATAAGACATCCTCAAATTGGCTGGGTACTACCCTTTTTAAAAAACCAACTGATAAAAACACAGTTATTATTGAACAGCTTTCATCCCCAAGCACTACGGGGGAATCTGCCTTACGGGCAATTCCTGCACATTAGACGCAATTCTACCACAAAAGAGAATTTTGATATTTACAGCAAAGATCTCACTTTAAGATTAAAAGATCGTGGGTACCCGGCCCACACTGTCTGCAGATCCATGAAACGCGCTCGTAACGTCGGCAGAGAACAATGCCTCGAGCGACAACTGAAGCTTAAAGAAGACAAAATCACTTGCGTGTACCTTTTCACCGATCAGTAATGATCTACGTAGATGCATTCTCAAAAACTGGGGCATGATACAAACCGAAGACTTTGTCTTAAACAAACCCCGTTTCGCATTTAAGCGGATGCCCAACCTACGAGACAAACTTGTGCACACTTATAAAGTCAAAGAAAAAACACAGAATCCCACACAAACCACTCTGTGACATTTGCCCCCGGTAATTGGGTATTTCAAATGCAGAAATTGCTCCGTCTGCCGCCTTACCAGTAATCTGAAAGAAATCAACCTTAATGGCCGTAAATGGCAATTGAAAAACTTTACAATACACCCTGGACAATATACAGCATTAAATGCCCTTGTGGACTTTCGTATATCGGCAAAACGAAAAGACCTGTTAAACAAAGGATCTGCAAACACTGTTCCCGTGTGAAAAATGCCATTGCAGATAAACCACTCGTGGCTCATTTTGTAAAAGTCAAACACAATGAATAAGACATATACTCGTTTGTCATCCAAACAGTCTGGCCCACGCTCGCGGTGGAGACATAGATTTGAAATTAAAACAACTAGAACAAAAATTGATTTTTGATTTAAATACGGTCAAGGCAGAGTTCAACGTCGCGATTGAATGGAATTTATTCATTCACAAATAAATATATCATTAGATAGTAGGAATCCTGCGAGGGTAATCGAGCCATACTATATTCACACATCACAAAGCCCTAAAATGAACCATTACTAGTACTAACTAAAATAATCCATGCTTGTGATTATAACACACATGCATCAAACTCGGGTGGACCATGACAAAGTTGGTTGTTGGTGCTTGTAGTTTGTAGCTTTACAAGATGGCCCTAAGCCCTTTATGTAGTTATAGAAACCGTAAGTGAAGTCAACAGCAAGCTACATCCCTATTAAGATTGAAGATAAAATACAGCTATCCATTCCTCGCTGCTTCATAATGTCTGGCTGGGCTTGTACATGCATTTAGTATGCACTTTTCCATCTCTGCATTTTTTTAGATTTGCTAAAAGTGAACAGAATTAGATTGTATATTAACCATTTGGGTATTTGAATGACAAATATAGACGCTTTAAAACACACATAGTAACTCCCGTTTTCAATATAGCACCAATAGACCTAAAATGGCGGCCCAATCTGGACATTCTTGAATGAACCATGACATGATAGCGGTATACATCATATACCGACATCCCAGACGATCAAGCGCGTTCGCGTCTAATAAATGGTTAGAAGCTCTTTGCGACTCTTATGAAGATCACGGTTTTGACTAGTAAATTAAGTTCCATTACTTTTAAATATAGCCGCTAAAACTACCGCAAATTATTTCGCGCTAATGCTGTGCAGCGCCACAGACTCAGGGTTAGCTAAGTTGTCATCTTCTCTCGCCAGGTATTTTGGGGTCCCTACACATTTATTCAACTTGTACGCGTCCCGTATCTCTGGTGTTGATACGTAGCGGAAAGACAAGAAATAACATCACCGAAAATGTTACAAACTAATGGAACAAAGGTAAAAATGAATGCGACCATTTGTTCAATGTGTGAACCATATAGTTTTCACCATCCATTTAGCTGGAAAAAAAACGCATGAGAAAATAAATACCTCCTCTAAATATTCTAACTTTGAGAATGCTAGATCTTTTGATCCTTTATTGTTTTTGCCGATAAGACATTACAAAATAGTTCCAGTAAGATAAACTAACATAAAAGAGATTAGAGCAAACAGTAGTCATTAACTTTCAAACTGTTTCCTCTTTTTTAAACCCATTCCAAAGATGGTATTAAGCAACCAATGAATGAAGAAATACTATTGTCATCATTTCAGACAATTCTTCGCATGACGTGAAAGAAACTGAAAGGTCAGGCGCTAATTGTCACAACATCACCCATTGATACAAAAGTTCACTATGTTTTTTTTAAATTTAGAACTGCTTACCAATCCAAATCCGTTTTGTTTTTTTTAGATTGACAAGACTAGAAGATTTCCACACATTGTGCCATCTACAATCTATCTGTGCTACTACACAGTGCCCTGAAGACGGGTCCAACAGAAGTTGCAAATTAGACTGAACCAGTTGCACACAGTCTTAATTTTGCGGGACCCAGAAACACAGCTTAGTGTTGACTAAGTTTAAATAGAGTTATAGAACAAAGAGGCTCAACAGACTTATGGAAAACATATTCCTCACTCTCTTACTAACCTCACCAATATGTTGTGATGTTTAGAATCTATCGAGTTAGCCTTGGGTGCCACTACACTAGCCAGACTACTTCTAGGTGTTTTTAATGTTTACATTTTATGTTCATGTGTATGTTTTGTAAATATTGATTAAAATATGTGAACCTCAAGTTTTTTTGTCTGTACAAATGATGATATTTTCGGTTTGGTTATAGTATTGTGAACGATTTGACCTTGTGCATGTGAAAGTTCTAGCTTCCATACCTGTATCAACCCAAGAAGGAAGATATCTCCTCCTCACAAAGAATTTGCAAAGGTTCCAGTCCAACCATGAGATACTGACCAGGTCAGTGGGGTGTACATATGGGGATGCAAGCCCTATAACGTATGAACCATGCCGATTTTAACGTTTTAACTGCTAATGTACACACTTGTACTTTCTCACTCTCTGTTCACAGTAATTGAAAGAACTGAACTATTTTGGAATATACGAACATTACGTCATTCAATTAAGAAATGATCTGTCCTGAAGAGGGCTTAAAATTAGAAGAGCGAGACACCAGGGATGGTGTCGACATGGGATTCTAGCCGAAACATATGTAGACATCTATTAGACATATAAAGAGATCTATCTAAGAAAAATAGAGACTGCAACATCGGTCTCTCACATCAAAGGTTTCCCCTGTAAGAAAATGTTGAAGAACTTATAGCAATGACAGTTTGCTGACAACCAATAATTGTCACAGACTAACCCCACTTCTTTGTACCCTACATTGGTTTTGTAAGAAACCAATATAATTGTTGATTTTTGTAAATGATGTGCCTTGTGGAAAGCACTCAGAATAAACATCATGTTTTTTAGAAATGTTATATTATATGAATAAACTTTGTTTTAATGTGTTAAAGGTTTTGCCATGATTCCGTATGTAAGTTTGTGTCTATGAAATAGCTAACATATTCTCACACCCCATTGCCCAGCTATCGCGGTAGACTGAGAGAGGGGTAATTGGGCTGCTGTTTTGTTTTCTGCATATACGGTCCCTGTTCAGCACAATCCCCCTTCACCAACAAATTGGGAATCACCCACTATATATCCTAAACCCAAGACATACAGTGCTGTGGCATGGGTGGCTTAACCGAAATGGCATGGGAGGTCACCTTTTTCCTTCTCTTTGTTCTGCGTATGTATTCCTCCTCCTTTTGCCACAATGTTCAGACATTCTCTGTGCTCTCATTCCTTTTTTCACTTTTGCCTTAGGATGTGGTCACTATGTTCAATGCTCCCCTCCCCACACCCAATCGGTCTGCATTCTATGAGGACACTCCTTCCCTTTGGCCTTTGTCTTTTATGTTAGATTATGTTGGTCTTACTACACTGGGATGGCATCACAGGGCTCTGAGACGTCACCTGTGATGGTCTTGGTGTTCTACATCTAGTGTTAGTTGAGCCTGGGCTGTGAATGTTAAAACTTCCTGTTAAAAATAAATATTGTATCTGGAGTGTTTGTTTGTACTTCTCTCGGTTGGTATCAATCCTGATGCACATTTTAGCTCTTTTGATGAACATTTGTTATGTTATTGTTACACTGCAAGAATACATTTGGGGATCTCATAACAGCCATCAATGTAGCACTTGCATTACCAATGTTGAACAAAAGAGCTAAAAAGGTGCATTATGGTGGATGCCAGCGAGAGAGTTCGAAGGGTTGTTCTGACACAATAGTAGGGCGGTAGAGAAGTTACTATAGCGTTTGCATCTAAAGCATTTAAAGGTCCTGATATCTCTTTGTGGAACCCAAGCAGGGTTCAAAAATGAGGGGATCTGGAGCCTATTTAGCTCCCGCTTCTAACATAGTAAAGTATGGTTAGTTTGAAACCAACGGCTACTAGGAGCTACTTTTGGCTCCTGGGGCGAACTGGTGCCTTCCAAACATGTAAATGTGACATTAACTTTGAGTATTTAAGAATGTTAATAAAGAATTAAAACACAACTAATTTACATTTAAACACAATGTTTCATATAAAATTGACAAAAAGTTAAAGAAGCATCTATGGTAGCTCATGGTTCCCATGTGGTAGCCCCTGCTTACAGGGTGATGCCTGACACCCAGGAGCAGGTTTTAGCTCCTGCAAACTGAATCTCAGTTTCGAACCCTGCCAAGCCTGGCGATTTGCATAAAATCAAAGAGCATTTTGGGAACATAAGAATGCCCACAATTTTAAATGTGAAACATGTCTGTGATAGTGATTAACCAAGAAGCCCTTTTCAGAAAGTAATGGAAGTTGGATTCTGCTCTGTTCATTGGTCACAGTACTCACCCTAACAAGAAAACGTCTGTAAATTGCAATATACCAATTTGGACAGCTTCTGAACAGGATGCGAGTCTTTTACGGTTTCTGCATGCAGTCTTGCATGTGAGTCTTCTGAAGAGTGGGCAGTTCAGCTCATCTGTGAGAGATTGGCTTGGGAACAGATCTTGGATTTTCCAGGACTAGTCCCTAGGCCTCTGGATGAAGCTCTGCCCTGTCTTGTTCCGGTCCATTTCCTACGCTGCCTGTGGGCCATTAGTCCGGATTCTTGTCGCTCCTTACCATTCTGGATTTCGGGAACATTACATTGAACCCTTAACCTATCATGATCAAATAGGTCTCATGGATCAGCATTCTCATGTCGGCCGTCTGTGGCACAATGACCACTGGGTAGACCAGGCTTTAGCCCCCACCCCCTGATATTGTGGCCTATATTGGTTTGATACGCCTGACCTATGGAGCCGGATAGTCCAGGACACAGACAATACACAGTTGACAAATGCCTAACAATTAGCAATGTAAAACATTTCATTGATAGCAATTGCATTCTTATGCATACATTTTATCCAATTAGAATAGTGAAGGGGGCGGGTAGTGGGTACTTGCATGTCAGGGGAGTGATTAGAAGGGTGTTGGGGCAGTAGACAACTCAGTCTCACAGCAGCCCTTAAGTGTGTGGTGTCGGACAAGAAGGAGAATGAACTGCTTGTAACATTGAAGCTGAATTAGAATAGTCTCAGAATGTGTAAAGTTGGATGCCCCCTGAAGTTAGGGCCTCTTCCAACAACTGAAGAGTAAGCTCCCTCGCCCAGTAAAGCTTAGCCTAGTTGCACACCTGTCTGTTCGTTTAAGAGCATCGATCACCCTTGGGGGGTCTTTATTAAGCCTGACCAATGCGCTGACACAAAGGTGACTATAGTAGCCCCAGTTCCTATTTCCTCCCCATTGGCGAAGATTATGTTGGGGTTTCCCTGGCCTATGATTGCTGTGGTGTATCTGACACCTGCCCAGGGTGTCTTTTACTTCTCGAAACTCGCCCGCGCGTCTTTCCCATATCCTGCAGGCTGCAGCGACTGAAAGGATCATGCGCCGATCACCGCAGAGGCAATCGTTGCTGTCTGCGAAAATCAAGTGTCAATTGTCACAACCAATAAGAATAGGGGGCGCTCCCACCTTTATTCCTACCTGTCCAATGTTACTGTGCCCAAGGCGGGGCCTTGCTGGGTCTCGCGGGAGCTGGCATCACGGAGCCGGAAGTGTGGCGGAAGTGAGCGTGTTGCCTTGGAGACTGTGGTTTGGTAGCTGCGACCAACAGGGGGCGCTGAGGATTTAGGAAGGAGGGAGGGAAGGAGAGAGGCGAAGGGAGCGGAGCGGGGCGGGGAAAGAGAAAGCTATAAGAGCGGAGACGGGACGTCAAAGCCGTTCGTTATTGTGCCCGGCTCTTGTGTAGCCTGTGCCCGCTTTTGATCAGGTTCTAATAGTAGCGCTGCACGCCACCAATATGCAACGCCCGGACGAGGTGCACCGGCTCACCGAAGGGGTCTATAAGGTGAGTCGGGATACACAGTTTCCCCAACTGCGAGGCTGCCTTGTTTTTCTTCAATTCCGACTCTGGGTGAAGGGACTTGGTGTTTTGGTAAGGCGGGGTTAGCTATGGTTGCAGCATGGAGGACTTGTTTTTGCTTGTTGTACAGCTAGATTTTTGAGTTTGCTTGTTATGGTGTTTCGGCGGTGGGGAGCAGTGGGGGTGTACTTTTTGTGTTTAGCAGGAAAGGTCCCGGGACTGGTGTTCCTTTGGCATTCTTTGATTTTGGGCAGGCGCGTCTTTGTTTTGGTTTGCGAGGTAGTCTATTGGTTTGAGTCTGCGGGTCCCCCTTTGGGCAGTGTGCTTTTTGATTTTTGTTGGGGCGGGACGTCATATTGATTTGCTTTGGCGTGGGAGGGTGGGGGGCTTGATGGATGGGATTGTCTGGTCTTGGTTGATTTGATTAGAGGATGAACGTATCTGAGTGGGACTATACCATGAGTTTATTGGGTGTGTGGGGTCTGTAGTCGGGATTCTTTTTGGGGTTTAATCCGTGGGGTGGGGCAACCGCCTCTTCGTTTGACTGCTGGTTGAGTGATTATTTGTGGGGAATGCGTGCCTTTTTGGTTTGGATGGATGCCTCTTGACTTTGTGGGAGGGGGGTGTTTTCTGATTGGCTGTTCTTGTTTGGTGTGGGGAGTAGACACTGTGACAAGGGTTTCTTAGTCTACTGGGCGGGATGCCTGGTGCCGAGGGTGACTTGTATTTTTGGTTTAGTGATGGTGTGCTTCTTGTTGAAGCTGTCGTTACTTATTTTGGATGGTTTCCTTGGCTGGGCGTGCATATTGTTGTTGGATGATTATTTCCTTTGCTGAGCGTGTCTTTTATTGTGTATGTTTTTGAGTCAACAGCCATGGGATGCTATGGTAGTTGTCTGTATGGGGTTGGCCCATAGTTGGTTGGGACCCTGGCATTGGGTTAGGGCTAGGCACATTTAGGCGATATCCTTGTTAGAGATGTGCCCCTTGTTATGCATTCGACAATTGCTTGGTGAGAGGGTGTCTTTTCTTTTTGACGAGGGGGTGGTAATTCCTGGTAGGATTAGGTGCCTCTTGTTTTGGCTGGGAAGACCATTCCAGTTCTGCAGAGAAGTGTTGGGGTGACGTTTCATTGGAGCAATAGATATATAAGTCCCGCCGGTGATAATGAAAACACTAGCACTCGGTGCTTCGCTATGTATTCTCATAGTCCCTGTTTTTAACTGGTAGCTTGAAGAATCAGATGGTCGGTAAAGGTTTATCTGTTTACGAACCTTTTAAACACCCTCCCACTGTGAAGGCTGCTTAGATCCTGTTATATTGTAGATGCCATGTGTGTAGCTTTTCTGGACCTTGCATGTCTCTTTAATTGCTTATGATTCGTATTTTACTAATATGTGACTATACTCGGTTTTGCAAAGTGGGGAAAGGCATGATGATCGACGACGACATGGATTGGCGAAAAGTCGATGAGTTTTTTTTCTAAATCACAACTGTACGATAAAACCGAGGGCTAGTTTAAAACGTGTTGTTTTCTTTTTCGGGAACTGTTTTTGATTGGCTATGGACCCAATTTTATTTTGAGGTGCTGTTGTGTCATTTGTAAACGGACGTTGCCTGATTTCTTTGTCGGATTTGATCCAATGCTTGTGATGGCGACTGGAACTGGTTTTATTTTGAGGGAAGAGGGACAGATCAACCTTTTGCTGTGACATGATCATATAGGCGGCTTACATTTCACCATTTCACTATGGAACATTCTGCTTTATATATAAATATTTTACTGTATTATGAAATGATCTTGGTTACCCTGGCAACACTTCAGAATGGCGTGGGGCTGCGACAGTTCCTCCTTTGCACAATTTTGGATTTGTGTATTCCCCTCCCTCCCCCCGCCCCAATTCAAAGCGAATGAAAGCATAAAATGCATCTAATTAGGAAATCTGTCAAAGAATAATACAAATAAAGCCTGCTGTCTATCGTCCACGCCATATTGTAGTTGCATACACATCCACAGCCTTAAATGATCTTTCTGCAGCAAACCCATTGTTTTGAAAGTCAAAATGTAACTTCTTTTCGGCCAAATGTTGCTCTGTGTTTACGTTTCTCTGTAAACAGTAGCCATGCTCTTATCAGCTCGGTCATAGAGATGGCTGTTGCGCAGTGCTCATGATAACGTATTTATATTGCTCAACTATAAAAGGCGCACACCACTTTTGTACAGAGGCACACTGCCTTGTAACGTTTATGTAACTGGGTGTATTCCAATTGCTTGCTACTTGCCCGATACCAGCTGGAGTGACTGCAAATGAGGCACATGTGCAGCGTGACTTATCTGTGGAGGTAGTGGCTTGGTTAAAGAGCTCAATTTTCAGTGAAAATGTCTTCTAGCTGCATGCTGTTGTATGAGAAAGGACCTTGCTTGTTGATTGCCGTCTTCCCCGTACTTTTTATTCATTATTTTAATATAAAGTTTGACATCTGGATCACTCTTTGCCCTGAGTTAATGTTTTCCCTTTATAAAGGGCTAACAATTAAATTATAATGATGCGTTATTTATATAGTGATTTCGCCAGAGCGCTATACATGGAACCTATGTACATAGCATATCACCCGACCTAAATTGGTACTCTTTTATCAATCTCTGAACGGTGAAAGACTGAGTTGGCCTTGTCGGGACTTAAACACGCAACCTGCTGATCACACATAGATCGCAGCAGCGATCGCTCAACCCGCTGAACTATCTTATCAAGCTAGATCGCCTTTTTCAGATAGCTTGGATGCCACCACTGTCTTTCTCAGTGGTCTTGAATCCTCGTTTGGTAGGTTTTTGTTAATCATTTTAAAGTTTATGGGATCTACTAGAAAGGCCTCACCCTACATTATGTGCAGAGCTATGTCTTTGACAGATATGCTACCTGAAAACGACTTTATATGGTCTCAAACCAGAAACATCTTCTCAGTGGTGAAGTTAGGGGCTGACCAGAAGATATGTAGGCTACTGATTAGGAATTTCCTTATGGTTAACACTTTGGTGCCAACATTACAGCAGCTATGTGATTGCCTAGTTCTTGGGATGCAGTGTAGCATTTCTTTTGTCTATGCTCAGTAGCCAAGAGGTTGATGGCTGTCATATTGTCGTTTAAAATAAATCTTCTGTCCAGTAACCCCTCCTGGTGGGCCAGAAACTCAAAGTGGCTGTTGACTCTCCTCGGATGACCATCCTGGCTGTGGTGGCGCCCAGTCGGCCTCTGCTGTGCCAGAGGGGGTGGAGGGCATCTGTAATTTTTACATGCATAAGGTAACGCTTTTTATACTCGTGAGTTTAGGTGCCAAATGTTGTTGCGATATCTATCTTTCTTTAGTCTGTTTCTGTAAAATCCTAGCAAGACATGAACAACCAAACTGATTGGCTTATGCCACACACTTGCTCGGGCACTCCTGGAAGTGAGTCTGCTCTTCTACATTGATACTTACACGGTACTTGCCATGTGTTGGAAATGTTCCTGATGCTCAACATGGCGAGTTGGTGTCACCACATGACCTAACTGTAGGACTTTGACCTGTATTTCTCGCATCCCTGTGTCTGACTGCTTTGGGTGTTAATGGACTTGTGATCATACTATTGCACTTGGTAGGATGCTTCCTCTTTCGTTTAAGTTACGTAATCTTGTCGCCAGTGTTGGCATTTTATATAATGGTATAGATCTGAAGAGTGCCGAGATATTCCAGGTTTTGAGGGCAGCCGAGTCAATTGGTGGTGCTGAGTTTGAAAAGGTCCTGCATTTATTATTGTGAGTTCTAGAGTGATAATTTGCGACTCTCCGTTTCTGGCCTTTCCAGCGCTGTCTTACCTTCAAAGCGCGACCGCTCCTTTACAGTCCTGTGTGTAATCGGGAGCACTGACCTCTGTTAGGAATTTATTTTTTCTTTTAACAATGACAAATGTATGATCCCTTGAACCTTTTTATATATTTTGTTGCTTCTGTTAAGGGCTTTGCACGCTGGCATAGACCTGAGTAGTGTTTACTGTACACTATGTGATTGAGGGTATTGCGTCATCAGTCATGAGCAGCTTCCACTGCTTTTGTTAAAGTCGCAGGAAAGAAAATGCCAGATTGTTTACCTTTCTCCACCCCTGGCGCGTAAACGGAGGGACAACCCAGACTATTCAAAGTAAATTATTGAAAAAGTGGCTCGAACCGGGCGTTGATCATCTGGTTCTTTAGTCTTAATGTTGCTTTGTAGGAGAACTGTGACGGTCCAAAGCAAGGAGTGGATCCCAGTATTGTCGGTTTGTAGTACTAAAGGGTGCACCCCCGCTGGAGCATGCGACATCTACTGAAGGCTTGGCTTTTGAAGTTGCAGATGCTCTTTGGGTTCACCTGCGCACTAGGACGTCTGAAAGGGCATTCATGTGGGGTTTTGGCAGTGTAGAAAACCCATAGCGTTTGTTCATTAGTCCAATGGATCTGCACTGCTGTTAGGGGTGGATTGAATACTTCCGCCGTAGTCCTAGTCGTGGAAGAAAAGCGTGAAATATGGGCCAGTGCCCACCAACACCCCAGGAAAATCTGCGTTCTTTGGGTTCTCAAAGGCATTTCAGAAGGCCGTCTGGTCGCCTTCTTGCATCATATTAAGCAATCTGACTTACAGCGCCAATACGATCACTGGGCATAGATAGCGACGAGTAATATACACAATCCAACACATCACTGTGTACGATTTCTCCCATTACTGTACTGGAAAATACGATATTAAAATGGTGTATCATTTAACGTTCCTTCCTGTGACTCGAAAACAATCCCGTAAATTAGTTTTCTTCTATAACTTGTGCGATTTTGCAGATCTAGCGCTGCTTTGCAGGACATCATGTAATTAAAAAGCCCACGAGCGGGACGCTGTAATGCAACAGGGCGTGGGTGGACGGACACCAGCTGCGAAACCCGTTAACCCCGAAAGTGTCTTCTATTTGAATCTGTTTAGTGTATTGTAGCCGACCCTTGAAACTTAATTCGCTTGACTGCCTGTCCCTGTCTCGTTCGTCCCTATTAAGCCCTCACCCCTGCCACCCAGGACCATACTAATCGGCTGAATGTGCCATCTTCCCTTTTTAGGTTGTCTTGAGTGACACATCTGTTGGCGAGTGCCGGCGCCTGAGTCATCGTCAAGGGGGATGTGTTATGTGGGCGTCCGTGTGGGCACCTGCCTACCTGTGCCGAAGCCCTCCGACGCTCAGCTCGGGGGTGGGCGGTAGCAATCTGCTGCTCCAAACCCGTGTGAGCGTCAGTTTGCCACCCGCAGGGAGGCTTTCCTCTGGCTAAGGAGGCCCCTCATAATTATTCCACTGAAGCTAAGCTGCCAGTGGTGTTCTGCTTCCCTCTAATTACACCGACAATCGGCTGCCTGCATTTACATTTACGTAATAATGATATGGTGGAAAAGGGAAGAACCCGGACCTTTCACCATCTAAAACTTCCTTCTCCCTGAAACCATTACACACGGAGTCCGTCGAGGTTCTGCTCGTGCAGGAGCCTGGTGTCCCGAGAATGTTTTGAGGGGTCGGGCAGGAGAGTCTGAGCAGGGCTCGGTGCTGGTGGACTGATGAGGATATTGCAGCAGCCACACCGTACCACGTATTGGTGCAACAGTGTCTCAAGATCGTCATCAGAGATGCATGGAGCCATATGTGCTCCATGCATCTCATCAAAAACCCCATGCTTTTTATGCCTGTACCTTTTTAATAGTAAAAGCGGCTGTGCCTCTGAGCAATAGACCTAATGTCCCTGGTACAGGGCACAATATAGTGAATGGCCTTCTGATATCTCTTCCCCAGTGTGTCTTCACACTGGCAAGACTTCCCAACAGATGGACTGCAACTAAGGATTTTTACCACTAGTAATTTTCCTCTGTGCTATTAAATTTATGGTTGGGCTGTGCCGTATAACCATATCAAAACAGCAATATGGAAATCCTTCTTGGCCTCACCCTGAATTGGAGTGGCCCACCACACAGTTCTTGTACAGATAGGCAAGCAACCCAAACTAGATCATAACTTTGAGTATTTTTTAGTGAGGTGCTGGGACTTGTAAACCCATATCGCCGAGGGCACCACCCACACGTGAGGATAATCCCCAGCACTTCGCTCGCATTACTCCACATTTCCCAAATTCAGTGTGCTCAGATTAAACATCTTCATGTTGCGGTTGGTTGTCTGTAGTAATTCTTGTCATGCAGTTATCTCCTACAAATTTTCTACACCAACACGTACTATATTCAGTCTCTTCTGATGAACAGGAAGATCTTCACTAATGATGTTAATGTCACTATTGAAAGACGTGTTCACCGAATTTGTTCATTTTAACAAATATGCATTTGGCAGTGTCAAGGTTTAAAACTAGTAGGGTGATGGCTAGTCGTGTGTGGAACATGCCAACTCAATGTTTTAAAAGAAATCGTAAGCCTGAAGGTTTTTGTCAACCAAAACACAATAAAAAAAGAAATCGCATTACTGAAAATCCGCCGTTTCGCCTGTTTTTGATGGACGCTAGAACACACTATGCATTACTTAAACCAACTACAGTTGAGGAACCTTTTAAACAGCAGACATTTATTCAGGTAGACCTCTGCGCCCTTTTGTCAATAAAGGGAAGGTTTCTATGTTGGTCGCATGAATTTTGTAACATCGGAGAAAAAGTGGTTCCTCTACTCCGTTTTATGATTAAGGGTAACAAGAGAGTTACTTAGTATCATTCATGCGCCCATTTTTTAATGAAAAGACTACACTTTAGTCAACGTTTAGTTTTTTGAAATGTAAATTTATAGTAAGTAAGTGCCCTTTTTGATGACACGTGTTTCGACGATCACAGTCGTCTTTTTCAAATCAGGGCTAAGTGGTATTATTGAATAATACAGATTTGCACGGATGCCGTAGGATGGGATTGAACCCATGACTTTGTTTGACTTGCTGAAAAGCTTCATTACAAATTATTCAATAATACCACTTAGCCCTGATTTGAAAAAGACTGTGATCGTCGAAACACGTGTCATCAAAAGGGCACTTACCTACTATAAATTTACATTTCAAAAAACTAAACGTTGACTACTAGTCTTCATTAAAAAATGGGCGCATGAATGATACTAAGTAACTCTCTTGTTACACTATGCATTACATCTGCTCTTTTCTGTGTTACTGCAATGGTTCGGAGAGACTGTTTGGATGCCTGATGTTTAGAGCACCAACCCAGATGATGTGGGGTGGATGCGTCTAAAGAGCAGGTTACATAACCCTAGCACAACTAACTGCTAAGTAAGGAGTGTAGTGAGGAAACTGAAAGGGCAATATGGGCCCCACTACAATAGCATATGATCCCTTCCACAGAGTGAGGAGCACCGATTGTTGTACTTTCCCCTGGTTCAGTCAGATAAAGGAAACCAGGCCCAAGGATCAATCGCACCTACTAATACTAGTACACTCCAGTACTGGAATGATGGGACCGTTTACTTATGACATTAGTTCTGATGTATGGAGAATGTAAGAACATGTTAGCAGTTTGAGGGGCATGTATTTGGCCTGCCAAGTTTGAATAGTCGTTTTTATGCAATGTACAATCCCCTAACCCACCCCCACCCCAATCTTGCTTCTTTTGGGTTTTGACATCTTTTTGATGAAGGTAAGTGTTCAAGATGGAGGAAAAGCAAATCGTTTTTTTCCTTTAAGCAGATGAGTACTTTGTCCAGAAATAATGTACATATGGCATACTGAATTTCAGAGCAGTCTCACTGTTGGGCAGAGATATCTGGTGAGTGGAGTGGTACATAAACCAGTGTATGGGGGGTTGGTTGGAGATAATTTTATTGGGGGGGGACGACGACTCTATACAGGTTAAAATGCATAACCTTTGCGCTATGTACACATACAGCCCGTGGTCGCAAGGGAGGGTTACAGGGATCCTCAGTCTGTTGTATTGAGGACGAACTTGAAGCTATAACCTTTGATGCTGTCTAGTTTCCTGTGGAGGAGTGAAGGTGCAAGGCGCCACAATGCGGATGGGAAACTGTTTGGGTGGGAAGGGCCTGTGAGGAAATGATGCAAGGAGTTGTTTACTGGTGATATTGCTAGCCGGTAAGGAGGTGATATTCCTTGAATGAATTAGTGGAACAGAAGTAGCTGTCCTTCAGAAGTTTTATCCTATGTGTATCTTATTCCTTCCTCAAACCCCGCCCCCTTTTTCAAAGCCTTATACGGTAGCCCCATGCTTTGTGCCGGGACATGCAATTCATAGGTTAACAGGCAGCAGTCTCATTCAACAAGTGACGAGGGTAAACCATCAAGTGAACACTACCAAAAAGGGTCTGCAACGTTTCCTCCGGAAGCGATGCCACTTGTGTACGCCCAGCCTGAACTGTACGCAAATAACAAAACGCGTTTGCTGAAAGATGTCGCAATGCAGTGCTGCTTTTTGTTCCCTATTTTTTCGCGTTCTAATAGCTTGTCTGCTCCTTATGAATCCCATCGCCATCGAGGCTTCAAAGAGCTGAATTGAATGCCATGTTGTCATGGCACTGCTACCTTAGTTTTTGTTCCCCCACCGTGTTAAAGCGGCGGCACTGACTAAAAGCATTTTGTGTAACATTGCCAGCCTGTACCCATACCCATGTTTCATCTATTTATGTAGAAGTTTAAATATATAATTGTAATTCAGGGTTCCAATAACATGAATATTTGTTATTATAATTTTTTTTTTGGTTGATTCTTATGGTACTAAAACACTTGGCTTTACCGGTGCTCGACAATGGTGGGCATGCCAGTGTTCATTTTTCGGAAGCGACTGGCGTTAATGTGTGTGCCGTAGTTGTGCAGTTTACAGCTCACACAGTTGTTTAATCACTTGTCTCTTGGATGTGTTTACCTCGCGTACATAGCAGAATGAACCCGGTTTATGTTTATTGGAAAACGAATGTGTCCAATAGAACGTTTTTGCTTTCCGATATATCATCTTCGAGCTTGGTCTTGGCAGTGCAGTCTTATCGACTGAAACCAAGTTTCTAAGCCTTGAAGATGACTGGGTGTCTTCAGTACTGAGTATAGTGTTTAGTTCCGCCGTATTAGAACATTTCGTACATAATCTGCCAATACTGGTGTTAAGAGCCCTGTTTTGCCCTAAATATGTTGCACGTTGCTTCACGTAACTCGGGTTCTACTTTTAGTTTTAGTACTGAATTTGTCCTGTGCATGTGGCAAGGGTTCATTTTAAATAAGTACTTTTCAAAGCATAATAAATGCACAACACTGCCACTCCTGGATCATTAAATGGATCAACTTCTAGTATAAGTTGTTAGGGCTATTTTTCCAGTGTCTCATTATGACCTACTGGATTACCTTGGTAATTAGGTATTGGCCTAACTGACCGATTATACTCGATCGAATGGTGCATCTGGCCGAATTCGATCGATTTATTAAACATACCGAACATGTGGAGCAGGGGTGTCCCCTGCTCCTCATGTTCGTTATGTTTGACCATGGCGGTTGCGGGGGTGTCCCCCGCTTTGTCAGAATGGGAGGCAGGGACAGAAAAAGAAAAGGGGACCCTGCGACGCCGGATCCGACCTGCGTTAGAGGGCTGGATTTGACGCTGCAGGGCTGCCGTGGACCTGGAGGCGAGCAGGCAGTTAAGTAGGGTTGGGGGGTGGGCATGGGGGCAGGCATTTTTGGTGAATGTGTGCAGGGATTGGGGTTGTTTCTTGGACCGATAATTGTATTTTTTTTTTTTTTGCCCTCTGGAAGTATTAACCTAGTCGTCTTAACCCACAGACATTCCACCTGGGCCAATAGGATTTGCAATCTATCTGGATATTGTTATTCAGCCGCAGGAGGGGGCCCCTGATGCCTATTCCAGCATACGTCTGTCTCTCCTGTGGATAACATTCCACAGCTCACTCACATGTGAAAGGATCCCGTTATGAACTGTATAGGTGGGACTTTGGCCAAGACAATGTAATGCAGAAGGGAGTCTGTAACATGTAAACACAAAAAGATGGCGACTGCAATATAAACCTGCTATTCATTAAGATACGCTGTCGTCCTATCTTCCAAACATATTCACAAGGTGAAATGTGGAAAAAGGTATGCCCCGTTACCCTACTGACCAATGAAATTGGGTCTAGATGTGAACCATTCAACAGCACACTGCAATAACTGGAAATTTCCCCCAAAAATGTATTCCAGGTGTATGTAAACAAACCAAAAGGTTTATTGTTTTAGCAAAGAACCGCTCTAAAATAAAGTTCACATAAAGTGCAAAGTATTAGTACAATATTAGATCAAGTCCTTTTTGCTCGATCAATAAAGCAAATTCTACACGCTTGCACCTATTTAACAAATCCTGACAAGGATCTTTTACACCATACACGTTTCGGGACTACCTTCCATCTTCAGGGGTACACCCTTGCCAAGTTCCTATAACAAAGTGCAATTCCCGTGAGGAGAGGACACTTTCTTTCTTGCTGCTGCTGTCTTTTGCAACGTGCGCTGGAGTTCTAAGAACTCGCGCATTTCGTATCTCCAACTCGCCTGCTCGCTCGCTTCCAGGAGGAGGCGGAGCGCTGTGCCGTCACGTGACTGATCACCTGACCTATCCAGGCACATAAAACAGAGCCCAGCACAGCCGAGCGGCGTGTGCAATTCCCGTGAGGAGAGGACACTTTCTTTCTTGCTGCTGTCTTTTTCAACGTGCGCTGGGAGTTCTAAGAACTCGCGCATTTCGTATCTCCAACTCGCCTGCTCGCTCGCTTCCAGGAGGAGGCGGAGCGCTGTGCCGTCACGTGACTGATCACCTGACCTATCCAGGCACATAAAACAGAGCCCAGCACAGCCTTGCGGCGTTAAGCCCGAAGGAGTAAAGGCCGCTGGCTGTTGTGTGGCTGTTTGGCGCTGGAGGTGCCTACAATGAGGATATTGCTTCCCTCTCTTAGTGACCAGCTCGAGAGGAGCTGCACAACGATGGGCCGCTTTAAAAGTGAGAACTCAGACTCAGGGGCGGAAGAGCGAGTGAAAACCAGGCAACAGGTAAGGCAGCGTGTTGCTTCTGATCCGGCTTTGGCCAGTGGATTGTCACCGATTGTGGGCGGCCCTAACAAAGGTATGTTGCCTTGGAAACAAAGCCGTCTTGTCTTCTTAGCAAAAAAAGCACACGAGCAGGACCAGCCCCAAGCACCGGCCATACAAGAAATTACTTCTATTGACCTGGTACACGATGAAGGGGATTCTGGCAATACACTGACGGAGGCCCTATTCAACCCAGACCTAGAACAGAGCCTACCTGTGGCGGATAGGTCCCAGGGGGAACAGAGTCAGCACACCCTGCCGAGTGACCCAGGGGGAAAAAAATACCTGTAAAACCCTTTAAAGGCAGGGTCGTCCCCGCACGGGTCTCATTGCTTGGAAATGCCCGGTGGGGCAGAATCCTCGGAAGGGGGGCTAGACACACACATGGAGAATCTGGTTGTGGAACAGTCCTATGCTGTGGCCCCAACAGGTATGGCTATGGGAGCAAAGGTAGAAGGGTCAGATTTTTATGATTCAGTTCCATCCATGAACAAAGAAGACCTGAATGAGCAACAAGGGTCTGTACTCCCCAGCATACTAGCAGAGAAAATTAGGGAAAATCTGGAAATTATACCAACTCAGAAGGAGGTGATCACAGAATTTCCAACTACAGAGAATGATCTGTCTCAGATGTATCCTGCCACTTTGGAGAAATCTCCCAGCCCACGACAAATCCATTTAAGCTCTGGAAGCAGTTTCACCGATATGGATTTAAGTGTCGGTGACTGCGGGGAGCACAGGCCTGGTTCTTTGCAGGAAACCTACCCTCAAAGTGCTGGCATGGACAGGGCCTGTGAAACCCTTAGTAATACTAGCCTCGCTTCCAAATTAATCCAGGATATCTCAAACCTCACGGGCAAAATAGTGAGAGAAAAAAGGAGAAGTTTATCATTTGTCAAGGATAAACTAGCTGCGATTGACGATGAAGTGGATCCAGCAGATCAGTTTCCTTCGAACTCCTCACAAGTAGGGGGTAATTTGCATCAAACCCCAGGAATTAGACAGAGGGATTACAGAAGCCAAGCCTCCCAAGGGGAGGCGAAAAAGGCGCACAAGCTGGGCATAGATGACATCGCCCTGGAAAAAATAAGTGATCTGTGCTCGAAGGGAAGGGAGGAAGACCTAGCTCACATCCAAAATGTGGTGATGGCATCACTAAACATCACGCTTGCTTCTTTTTTGAAACTTTACGAGACTCTAAATGAAACTTTGCAGTTATTACACCTATCAACAGTAAAAACTGAGGAAGGGATGGGTGAAATAGTTAGTTTCACGAAGCAATTGGATCTGAGATTACAAAAAGAGTCGGACCTCTCACATCAATGGCAAAATCGCCTATGTGAATTGGCGCGTCAGGAGTCCAATGATAAGCAACTACTGATGGAAGCCATACTGGATGATCATAAATGTATAAGAAAATTGAATCAGCAATCCGCCTTAAGATCAGACCCAAAGCGAAGTCCTATAAGGGACCGGGACCCGGTAGATCCTAGGAGGAAAGACCTGGAAGACCGGAGAAGGACAGACCCGGAAATGGCCAAGACAAAGGAAAAAGTTGGCGGTCCCTTAGTATTAGGGAAGGGCATAAAGACGTCTAAACCTACTAATCCGGACTGCATCTTGATAGTAGAGGATGAGGAGGTAAAATCAAGCTTTGCGATCTTCAAAGAACCCCCACAGCAATTGGGTAAAAACAGCACTACGGCAAAAGACCCTCCCCATAAAGACCAGAGAGAAACAGGTCAAAAGAAAGCAAAAAAACAGGTATGTAAGCGTAAGGCTAATGGATCAAGAGCCTTCTTAAGAAACATCAACCTGCCTATCGAGGAGCCGGAAGAGCCGTTACCTAAGAAGCCCAGGAGAGAAATTAACTTGTTGAGTGTATCGAAGGAAAAAGTTGTGCAGAAGATACCTCGAGATGGGGAGTCGGTCCTGCAAAAGAAAAACGGCCGGGACACAAGTGGCTGTCTGAGTGATCTCATTGAAATAATTGAGGAAACCAGAGAGGAAGAGATGTGGGACGACATCAGCTTATCAGAATGGCAAGAAATTGATAAGCAGTTAAATGATGTCCCGACAGGAAAAGAACCAAGAACAGAGGAAGAGCAGCGAGCGAATAAGCTCACTGGGAAAATAAGGAAAAATGAAAACCATAAACAAAGACAGAACCGTTCGCATTATCGCAAAGACTAACATCGGAATGCCATAAGGAACACACGGGACAGGCATCAAGCAAGTAGATCCCATCGATGGTCAGAACAACGAGACCGTGTCCCAAAAGATGAGAAGGAAAACGCTAAAAGGAGGCCACGGGACAAATACCGAGAAAATCGATCTCATCGGTGGTCTAAATCGCCGTGTAAATCCCGTGACAAAAGGGCAAAAGATCTCAAAGGAAAAAAGATTGACACTAAAACCCAAGAACTACGATCAATCTCACGGGACAAGAAAAGGAGCCAGAATAATGCAACAAAAAGTAGGGACTTATTAAAACAACTAGAAGCCAGACGAATGGCTAGACGTCAGACAAGTATAGGGAATCTTCCGAGAAAAACCCCAAGATACAGGAGTCCTGAAAAGTCCATGACAAAAGTTCAGCAAGTGGTGAGATGGGACACCTCAGTTGAGTATGAACATTTCCACACACTGAAACTGGAACGGACCTGGAGAGACAGACGAAGGATAGTGCTGAATAGGAACAGGGTGATGTCAATACTTAAAGATCTACCAGCAAGTCGGAAAATCCACACCGATGATGTGGCAATTGTGGAATTCATTGATGAAGAAAAGCCGGACGTGGTCCTACTACACTTGACAACAAGAAAATTGGATGTAAAGAATAACCTGGAGTCTTGGGGATATAGACTTACTGACCCAGATAATAAAAGTACCTGGAGAGAGGCAAAGACCCACATACCTGTCGATGATAGGGTGGAAAAAATTATAAAAACCCGAGAAAGGAAACCCATTAACACGCGACAAGAAGAGAGGTCGAACCAAAAGTTAAATACCAGGCAAGATCGCCTAGATACAAGGGACCGTAGCACAGAACCAGTGCGTAAAATAAACAGCATCCAGAGGTCAACAGATAACCAACTAACAAATCTGAGATTTACAGTTGATAACTCAAGTAAGAAGACAAAACGGGCAGGAGTCAGTAATCAGACACTGACAAAAGTGGAGAGTCGAGGACATACGCCCAGTATCAATCCAGAAAAAAAGCGACAATAGACTGACCACATCGGTGTAGGAACCAAATCCCTTTTAGCTTCATGGAACACACGGGGATTCGTCCATCTATATTCGGGAGAAAGTAACTTCCTTGAGAAATATGAACTAATTTGCAAGCAAGAGAGCTGGATTAGAAAAACTCCCGTATGTGAAGGTTATTTGGTCTATATAAATCCGGCACAGAAAGGACCTTTGGGAAGACCCCGGGCGGGGCTTATAACCTTAGTGAAGGATGACTGTCAACTCCAAGTCTTAGACCATCTGACGCCAAATCCGCTTCTCCAAATACTTAAAATAGTGAAAAACAGAGGACGGTATGAAAAGAGACTCCTGTTAATAAATACATACTGGAATGTCTCCGAACTAGCTACGGAGAATTATCTATCGGATTTTACGGTGGCTCTTGACGCCTCAATGCGAGAAGACAAGGACCAACTGATTATCATATGCGGGGACCTGAATATCAAATTGCTGGATAAAAATGGCTTGTTACAAAGAAGACACAATCTCCCGAAAAATGAAAAACGCTGGCTGGTAGAAATGGACATTCGAGAGTTGTCAATGTTGAATGGCCAAACAGCAGGTGATATTCCGGGAGCGGACACCTGGTTTGCGAACTCAACGAAAGCCTGCTTGGATTATTGCTTTGTCGCAAGAAATACATTGCCTTGGATAAACTCCTTTAAAGTTGTCCCACAGACTCGTAGCGACCATGCTCTCCTTGAAATTGAATTACTCTGGAAAACGGAAGAGCCGGAACATCAAATCATCCCCGAAATGGAACTATCATGGGGACGTAACAGGCTGAAAATCAAAGCAAGGACAATCCCTCAACTAGCAGTCTGGCTTACTCATAACTTTGAAGTTAACCATGAAACAGCGGAATATGGCTGCCTACTTAAGGAGTTTGAGATTAAAAAGGGATTAAACAAAAAAAAAGATTTTACGAGGAATCACGCATATAGCAAAATCCTGGTGGAAAAAAGAAGGGAACATCGTGCAGATTTGAGACATCTCCAGAAAAGCAGCCACATTAACAAAGAGGAACGTATAAGACACTGTAAACAGTCTTATAAAAATTGGCTAATATCCACTAGGATTTGGCGAGCACAAGCAGACACCGAGAAAATGATGGCAGCAATAACTACATCTAACTCTAGGTCCCTGTGGGAAATGATCAATAAAGGGGATGATTTTCAGTCAGCCCTGACAGCCAGTAACGTCTCAAAAAAGGACTGGGTAAAGTTTTACAGTGATCTCTTTCAGGAGAAAAGCCCAATAAAGACCAAAAAAAGTTCGGGGAACGAATGGCGTATTGATATAGACAGGGATGACATTCTAACAAGAATTCAAAAATTGAGTTCATCGCGAGCTGCCGGTCCAGACGGCATCTCGAATTCAATGCTGAAGGAAAACAAGGAAGAGTGGGCGGATTTTATCCTGGTACTATTCCAGCAGATATTAAAAACAAGATCAATCCCACACTCTTGGAAAGAGGCCCTAATTGTACCCATATATAAAAAAGGAGATCGTAACAATCCAAGGAATTACAGGCCCATCGCCCTCCTAGATTCCATAGGGAAACTGTTTTGTTCCATCTTGCGAAGAGATCTCAAAAAGTGGGCAATTAGGGAAGGGATTCTGGACAAAAGACAAACAGCTTTCATGAGTGGCGTCGGAACATCATTGAATCTATTCTTCTTGAATATGCTAAAGATGCGGGCACTAAAACAAAAAAGGAATATTTACCTGGGCTTCATTGATCTCGAACAGGCCTTTGATGGGATCTGTAGAGCACGGCTTTGGTCCAAACTCAGGAAATGGAACTGCCCGCAAGATCTGCTACAGGCCATTCAGGAACTGTACACTAACACCTCAGTTCAGATAGTGGTCTCAAAAGGAGGAGATCTGACAGAGAAAATCTTAACCACCAAGGGCATAAAGCAAGGGTGCGCCCTGGCACCTTTCCTGTTTGTTTTGTACCTAGCAGACATGAAAGAATCACAGGAACACATTCGTGCATTCCCCCCAGTATTTCAGGAGGAAGCCCTCTCATGGATCATCTATGCGGACGACGTGGTATTTATGGACCAAACTCCCATAGGTCTGCAAAGACGCATGGTGGAATTCAAGTCTTACTTAAGCAAAAACCATCTGTTGGTCAACGTAAAAAAAATCCATGGTCCTAATAATGCAGTCGGCACGAGGTCCTAATATCGGGAAAAATAAAAAGGGCTTTACATGGTCATTGGACACTCAACCTCTGGAAATAGTTGATTCAACAGTTTACCTGGGGGTCAGAATAAATAAAAACATCAATGAGCAGGGCCAATTAAACTTTATCAAAGAAAAGCTGATGAAACTCTCTAATCAAGCTCGAGCCCTGCACCGACGCTACGGAACCTTTTCAATGATGCCACTAATTATATTCTACAAGCAAAAAGTAGTGGCAAGCATAACATACGGAGCTGAATCATTGTTAAATCTTCACTGGAAAACGTGGGCGGTTCTAGAGGCTTTTTTCTGGAGAAGGGTACTTAGGCTTCCGAACTGTCTCCCTGCATCGATAATAAGACATGAGTTGAGATTACAATCAATGGAGTCAATAGTGCTGTGGAAGACCCTCTCGCTATTTCGAAAATGTATTCTTGATTAACCTCCCATTTCATTCGAATTACTAGCGAATAAAGAGGTAATCAATGCAGATCCGCATTTCAATGCTTGGAAACAGAACTGCTTTGAAATTCTGGAACATCATCATATCAAAATGGATACGCTAAAAGATAATCCCGAGAAAGCAAAGAAAAAAATACGAGAAAATGACTGGATAGACACTGACAATCTAAAGAGGGAGAACACAAAGTGTTATTATATCATCTGGGAGCGCAAGGCACTGAATGATCCTCCACCTTATCTCCGAAGATTTCCCTCTTCAAAATATAGGGATCTCTTGATGAGAGTCAGATTTAACATCCTGCCAACAAGAGAAGTGCAATATTTAAGGAAACAAATTCTAAAGGAAGCTGCTAGTTGCCGTTTCTGCAATGCTCCGGACATCTTGGAATCAGTAAAACATTGGACGCTTTCCTGTCCGGCCTTAATCACCCGAAGGAACTTATACCTAGGAGATTGGGTGGATAACATAAATATATTGACAGATGAGGATTATTGGGAACGAGTTCTGACGGTCCAAAAACTTGGTCCGACCCTGGAAGTACTACGATTCATAGAATCGATATTAAAAGGTCTCGAGGGTAATGATGAAGTGGAAGAGGAGGTTGAATCTTCGTAAGGATGGTGGGGTCCGGAAAAGGACATTGACTATTTTCTGGGTCTTTGTTAAAGGTTGAAAATTTATTTAACCAATAAAACATAAAAAAAAAAATAACAAAGTGAAAATGATCGGTTTACATTAATAATGGAAAGTGAAAACACTTTTTAAAAAAAAATAATTTTACCCCTAGTAAGTGACCACACAATTTAACAGCACAGTACTGGCCCCGATCAGAGATGTCTCCCCACATACCTAAAGGAAATGTGTGTCTTGATGGTATTTGTGGATATCGTCAATTTGGAGATACTGAATTGGATTGTTTTGTTGCAGGCAATCTTACTTATGGGCATTTGGTGAATGTCAAACTCCATGTCATGATTGAGTACGTGTTTATTGATGCATTTCTGATTGAGGTCGGTACTATGCTGTTAGATTGTGTGGTACCTGTTACTAGCGGTAAAACAGGGGAAATCTTCTGTTAATTGTGATATACGCTATTGCAGTGTGCTCTTGAGTTCTAGATGGTTTCCATCTAGGCATATTTCAGTCTTTGTAGCATGCCCATTCCGTACCTGCAATTTGAGCTTGGACCAGCTGAGCTAATCTAGTGGCCCTGAAGTACGTTGTTCGGAACCTTCAGAGTCGCACTCTGCTTATCCAAGTATAGCATGTGCAACTTTATCTCGACCCAGCCCTCACCAGAAAAAATCCGTAAGTGAGCATGGCATTTACTGGTATTACTAATGTTGCGACTGGTAGTGGCAGCCTGTTTAAAAAAAAAAAAAATATATATATATATATATGAGGAACGGATTCTTCACCATGGCGAATTGACCCATCAAATATCACCAACACTACTTTAAATGTAGTTCTATAGGTTGCCCATGGTTGGCTGTTGTCATGGAAGACGAGATTCTTTGCAGTATAGCCTCTAAATAAGTTTATGAATGTGTGCCTTAGGGTGTGGTGGAGCTAGCTCTTGAGAAGCTGTTAACCTATATCAAATGTATTTCTATGGGCCAGTATTTGTGCTGCTAGCAGCTCCCATAGGCTCACAGACATTGCTAATAGTAGTTTTGCTGCTTGAAATTACTGCAAAATTGTCTTGCACTCTGGTCTTGCTTACCACGTTCTAGGGTGATTTTAATTGGCATGCATTCCAGTCTTATGCCCCTTGTTTCCATGAACTAGAAGGCCATCGACTTGCCTGTGGATATCTCTGCCATGGGATTGTGAGACAGCGTAAATATCCAATGCAATTAAATCTTCTCAATCCAACATTTTACAGGGAACTGATCTGGCATAGCCACTTGACCCAAATCATCTCGGCTTCTATGAGAATCGATATCAGGTGGTGTTAGAGATGTGCACCAGTATCATCGTGTGGAAGGATGGGTGAGGAATCTCCTCTCACCAGGATGTGTGATCAGACTGTCACATCAGGAAGATCTTTAGAGATCTTCGCAAGAAATGACCAGTCCATGTTCAGCAGTAAGATTTGCTGGCAGTCTGTGTTCTCTGGCACCTTAAAATGTTTTAAAATGACAATTATGGCTGCCTGTGGCGTGAAGTTTGGATTCTAGCCTTGTATAGTTTGGTAAGGTACAGAGTCTAAATCACTTAACTTTGGTTGTGAAATTCTGCCATGAGCCTGCAGGGTTTGAAATTAAGAACTGATGAGCAGGAGCTAAAATCAGCTTCTGGGTATCGAGCTTTAACCAGTGACCAGGAGCTACCACTGGGGAACCAGGAGCTAGAATGGTGTTTCGCAAATCTAACTTCCACATAAGATGCAAACATATCACATTGTCCATTATTGATGCCCCCCTGCTTTAAATGTCACATGTGTCTTTATGCTTATTTATAGATTGTCCCAAACGCAGAGTTAAATCCACGTAGGTGTTTGTTCGGCATTGGTTGGCCTGGGGAGCCAAAAGTAGCTCCTGGTAGCTGTTGGTGTTAAGCTAACCAGACTGTTGTAGGCCACATGCAGGAGCGAAATAGCTCCCAGCTCCCCTCGGTTTTGATCCCTGGCCTGTTTGCCAGCTGCGCTTCCATTCCTGGGTACTGCAGTGTCTGTAGTCCATGTATGATACTGTAATGTTTGCAGTCACTAGTTTGAGGAGGAACAGCTCTTGATTGAAAGTTGGTACTTGCGCCCAGGTACTCTTGTAGTTCTGAGGATTTCAGGCACGTATGATGGTCAGAATTTAAAATGTATAACCTAGCCGATGGCGTGGCCACCCAATGGGTTTATGGCATCACTTTTCTATACTTTCCTCCTGTTGTATCTTGAATGTATCTTGGGTGTATGTGTGAGCAAGCTAGTTCCTTTAGAATGCTTGAAGTATTTGGGGCCTGTGGATTCCACAGAGTGACGGTTGGGGCTTGAGTATGGCAGGGAACAAGGAAAGATGCTTGTAACCTTCTCTCCTACCTTTCATAACTGCGGCTATGTAACCAAGAACAATAAAGCATCTATTTCTGAGACGTAGGTGAGATTCGCCATTTTGTGAGGGTCCAAGGGGAGCCGTGGGTGGCACGTGCCCAGAGTTGCCCTTGCGTTCCAGTCCTGCCGTGGGGTTCGAACGCATTGAATATTGCCCTTCGCTATTGTTGTCGGAGCTCTGAAGCCTGCACTGTGGAGAAGGAGATTAGAAGAAAGGTCCTCAACACGTGTGGGAGCGTGATGATGCGTTCCAAAGAAACAGAAGCCGAACTTTGGAGCTCGGGAGGTTCTTGTATTACGTTGTTCCTCGAGTAAACCTGTATTTACCGTTGCTGGCAACCAAAGGGACAATGATTAACGGTATGAGAGAGGCAATGAAATTAAAAGAAGCACTGTCGAGATCTTTTAGAAGTGCTTAGGTACTTAACGTGTGTTAACTTGCAGCCCAATGGAGTTATTGCAAAAGAAGCATGCTGCCAAGGTTTTTGAACGGATATTCTATGCGGCGGCAGCGCATGGAGGAATTTCTCGAGAGGTGGTCTGTTTAATATTTATTAGACAGTATTTTAACACCATGTTAGAGCCGTGAGTGATGGTATTTTCCGCAGCATGGGGATAAAGAAGCACATGTGAATTGAAATTGAAGGTGTAACATATCGAAGTGATTACGGCAGTGAGATTTGCCAGGGCTAAGAGGAATTGAAATGTTTTAGTGAGTTGCTGACAATTTCAGGAGGATATTAACACTGTGTGCCACAAGGCAAGTAACTGAGTATTATAATGACTTTCAAACCGTTATTACTAGAAACCGTTATTACTAGAAATAGATGCCAAGCTGGGCTATAACGCCTGCATCCAAATGAGAAAAAATCAGGCAGCTCAAGTAACGTCGTTGATCAGCCAATTTGCACGACAGAACTGTGGAATGCCACTATATGGAATACGTCAAATCTATACACAGGTATTAACTCCTATGGTCGTTTACGGGCTAGAAGCGCTACTGCAAATGGACCTAAGCTGGCTGCAAGTGATAGAGGGCAAGTTCTGGAAAAGAATTCTAGGTCTCCCTCAATCTATCCCAATGGCATTGCTAAGATTGGAAGTTGGGGTTTCCTCGCTAAGGTCCATCGTCCTGAAAAGGAGAGCAGAACTGTATTTAAAGATATCTAATCAACCAGAATCTCGGCTATTAAAAGAATTTGGCATGGAAATTACAAAGGAAAGCACCAAATGCCACCTGAAAAAGGAGACTGAAGCCCTCCTGAGGACAATATGTTGGACCACGAGTGGAGAGAAGTTCACTGATCCTCAAAAAAAAGCTCTATCCAAAAAAATTGATCTTTGGGATTGGCTAGAAAACTACGCACATCTTGACAAGCTTCCAAAATACAAATTTATTCATTACATGCTCTAGTCATTCAAACAAATAATGACTTTCAAACCGTTATTATGAAGTTGTTGCTGAACGTTGTTATCATGAATTAATGGAGATGAATGGGAATTGATGCAATGAGTTTGCATGAGTTGGTTGCGTGCAGCACATGTTGTGGACGCACGAGTGATAAATGCATTCTAGATAATATGCACAGTGTTAAATATGGTCTGCACAGGAACATTTTAACGGATATGGGTTTCTTATATGATGATATTTCTTTTTAAATGAGTTTTAAAGGAGATGTTGGGATGTTTTATTTTGTTGAACACCTTCAGAATGGTGACTGATCACCACCATTGCTGTTGGTGTGTGTTATGTCGGCTTGTTAGTCATCAAGATATAAAAAGGATACTGTGGCAGGTACACTTCATAGATGCTTTTATTCAGCTCATCAGTTACAGGTACAAATCAGGTCTCATCAAGTCCATAAGGAGATGGGAGGAAATAATGAGGGGAAACCCACTGGCTCCCACCACCCAGGCTATCATAGCTCAACTGCCTGTATTAGAATCCACTCATACCCACACTCCAAGCTTACCTCATACATTCCACAAATGACATCACCAAATCATACAGCATTCAGGAGGTGAAACCAGAGTGAGAAAGGCTAATCCCAACACCTCCTTCCCTTAACAATCACAAGCACACCGTGACCTACAACCAGCATCGCACCTCACCATCACAGGGAACTCGAGCACATCAACCCCTGCTTCCCTACTGTCACAAATTCACCCAATGAAATACAAACTTCACAGATAGCCAAGACATCCAACGAACTAGCACAGCTCCACTGCCAAGTCACTCTAAATAGCCAAGAAGCTAAACAGCTGGACCAACAGGCGTAACTAACAATCCGGTAACTGTACCCCACCGACAAACTTCTACTCTCCAAAATAATCACTCCTCACCTTCTACCCGTCACCACCACCGGGTCACCAGTCTGCCACGCTGGAGCACAGACCTGCCCCTCTGGGCTACTAACCAACACACCATGCACGACCTGGGGAAACTGAACACCTGTCTGCCACTGGCAGACCTCAGGGCTGCCACACCTGAGCACAAGCAGCCACCTATATGGGCTGGCACGAAGTCCACTACACACCTACAAGGGACATCTCTAACCTACTACTCCAGACCATAATGTTGTGGCTACTAAAGAGACTGGCACCTACCATCAACCAAAACACACTCACCTGACTCATCCTCAAACACTCAACATTCATTACAACACTCGCAACAGAAGCAACCAGTAGGGCACCGGTCAACCATACCACTAAACTTCCTCAAGATGTTGGCCAGACACCTGAGCCACTTGAGCCCTCGTAGCTATAACAAAAACCAACCGGGTGGGCACAGCCACAAAGATGATAAGTTGTCATGGTGCAAGAGTCTAATTCAGGATGATACCAGAAGCAACTCAAAAGTTAAACAACGAATACCAGGTGGACTACTGGCAGAAACAAACACATACAACATCCACACCAACAAATGCATCCTGATATCCACAAAGACCCCCCACGCAAACACCACTGCTGAGAAGGCCTGCATCCAAAACAACTGTACCACTGGATACATCAGAGGCCATTCTCGACCAGCCCACTGCTGATCACTAACCACCACCTTCCTGTGGATGCATACTCACAAACTCTACAGCAGAGTTCCCAGCCCAGCCTAAACTGGACATACACCCAAGCTACGTGGACACACCACCATGCACCACATACTCCATACCAGAGTCACGTGACCAGCCGCAACCGGTCACTACACAAACATCAAAACACGTGGCTTCATACACACCATGTACAACACACTCTACTCCAGAGTCCCTAACTATTCAAACATGCGCTGCAGACGCTTTGAATAGTTGCACAACAACTTAGCGTTGTGAGCAGGGCCCTACCACACCTCAAAATAAACATGTTCATGCTTAATCACCAACAATAAGTTTAACTTTTCTATTTGAAGTAACACTCAACTTGGCTGCAAATCTCATATCCTAAAAGTCCATGTTGCTATGTTCCCAGGAAGCAACAAAAATCCTCAAAATCATTAAACGCTACATGTTAGACAGCATAAAAAAAGAAACGCTTTAAACACACCTCACAAACTGTTACCCACTCATCACCACAAATGCGCAAACATGCATCAAACCTAACCTCTTTAAATTCCTTGTCATATGCTTAAAGAATGTAATACACTCTGCAAATCTTATAAATGAAAACAAACCTCATCATACACGCGATACCAAGAGTCCATTGCAGCAGCTTCGCAACATAACCTTCTAGCAAAGCCTTAAAAAGATAACCAATTTCTTAGCAAGCATGTCAATGTTAAGCACACACTGCAGAGACCTAAAATGACATGTCCGTATGCCTGCACACAAACGGTAAAAATGTGCACTGTAGCAATTCCTCAGGTAACCTTTTCCAAAACACATAACTCGCTGGATGAACAGATGAAACAAAATGCCAAAAATACTTCTATGAGTCACAAAAACAGTGTATGGAATTGCGATCCACTCAACACTTGCTATCCCATTGTCAAGTGCATCTGTTACTGATAAACATTATGGAAGCCTTCGTGTTCCCCAACAATACCGCATTATAAACCTGAGACTGGCCTGCACGAAAGGTTTTCGCGATGAAGCCACCTCCTGTGAACTCCTCTTCAACTCAGGAAAGGAAACAGTTGCGCCTTTGAGGTAATTCACTGCCTTTTCCATCTCAACCATCATACCCATAGCTTAACATCCTGGTCACATTACACGTAGAGCTGGGTGCTTTACTTTGAATCCGTACATTAGCACATCCTGCTGTGTGCTTTACTTTGAGCCCTGACGCTGATGATACATTACTCCAACGGTCCCCACAGCCATCGCTGGCACGTCATCCAACCTTCCACGCCATCGCCAGCTCCCCGGGTAACTACGCTGATGTTACCATTTGACACAGTTGAGCGAATGGTGGAGAGCTCTGCAGCTCCAACAGTCGCCGCAGCTGGCCACTCACACACACACGGGCATGATCTCCCCTCAGCCCGGATAGTTCACTCCATGATCCCTTCACGGCTCCTACGGACACAGCGGAGTAAGCATTTTCTACAGTCACCACATGAATAAACGCTTCTTGATAACAACGCCACAGTATTTACTGCAACTTTTATGTCTTGACACCCTGCTGCAACAGCAATGCCCCTGCTTTCATGAACTCCCTTAAAACAGACAGGGCACTGGGCATGCCAGGTTCACCCCTATAAGGCAGTCGGGGGACAAGCTAATCCTTTGCTGGCACTGTAACATTAGAACAGTTCCTGGAACCTTTAAAGTCATTGGTGACTGCTGCCTCATGCCAGGACGATCTCTCTTCCTTGGACGCCTACGAGAGTCTCTTCTGCTTCCCCCCTGGGAGTCCAGCAAGACCGACTTTTACTTTCCACTGGGTGCCTGGAGTCCTTGCTGCCCCGTGAGTGTCTACCAGGGTAGCCTCCTTTAATCATCTCTGGGTGGTGGGACTTATCATGGGGGGGGGAGTGGGATCCCTCTACTTGTCTGTCTCAGCTTCAACTTCCTCCTGCTCTGCACTCCCCGCAGCAGTGTCTCCTCTCTCATTTCCCTGGACCACAAACACGGGTACCTGTAATCTCCAGGAATCCATCCAGGTCCTCACCAAGACCAGACCTCAACGCCAATTGTTATGTCTGCTTGTTAGTCATCAAGATACAAAAAGGATACTGTGACACTTCATAGATGCTTTTATTCAGCTCTTCAGTTATAGGTACAAACGAGGTCTCATCAAGTCCATAAGGAGATGGGAGGAAATCGTGAGGGAAACCCACTGTGTCCAACCACCCAGGCTATCGTAGCTCAACTGCCTGGATTAGAATCCATTCATACACAAACACTCCAAGCTTACCTCATACATTCCACAAATGACATCACCACATCCATACAGCATTCAGAAGGTGAAACCAGAGTGAGAAAGGCTAATCCCAACAGTGTGGCAAATCTCTTTATTGAAAATGTAGTTTGTTGAAGCACCTGCTGAAGTGAGAGTTTTGTGGATAAGTGCATGAGTAAATAGGTTTGTTTGAGTGCAATTATGTTTGCGTAGTGCAAAGTGTATATTGTGTGAATGAAGTATGTGTGGACATGTAGGATTTATAAAGTGCATGTGAGAGGTAGCATGAGCACGTTTTGATGTTGCATAAGTGAATGCATAGTAAAGTATGTAGGGACATACTTGGTTATTGAGTTTAAATGAGAAGTTGCATGCATTTTATATTTTGAGGGAGTGGCTTTCACACGCCGGCCAGGTGTGGTGCCGTTAAGAAGAGAACCTACGAGAACCTGTATTAATTAGATAGAAGTTGAACACGTAGAGGAACAGTGTTGTTTTTGAGAAATAGACCCTAGACGGGTAGTTGTATTAAGACACTAGGGCATGAGGCCTGAGTTGCGGTTAGGAGACTGAACATGTGGGCGCATGATGAGTGGACTTGCATGATAGGATAAGCGTTGTAGTTGAGCGCATGTGTCTCCAGAAATGGTTGTTTTGAGAATAGTGTCGGTCTGGGAGTGAGTGGTTCAAACTCCCAGTTGAGTTCTGTGTGCCAGGTAGTGTTTGGATGTGGGTTTGTCTTTAGCACACCTAGGTGATTGTTAAAATGTGGGAGTTGGGCACACAGATGTAATTCCAGTGTTATTTGAGTGTATTTCTAGTTGGGTTGTATTTTTAGTTGGGTTGTAATACATGAGTTTGTGGTTATGGGTTGACTGGGTGAACCATACACTGGCAAAGTTGTTGGATGAGAGATGTATTTTTTTTGAAGATCAACATTTTTTCTTATTTAACTATTAGCTAGCACGACATTTTCATTCTTGTGCTTGTTACACTACATTTTTCATTCTTGTGTTTTGAACAGTTTTATTTTGCATATTTGGGACTATCCATTGTTACACACCACATCTTTCTTTTTGTGGTTGTGTTTATTGTATTTTTGTGCTCTGTCTTTGTGGGTCCTTTTGCTATAATTTTCATTCTTTTGTTTGTTTTTTCTTGCAGGAGAAGGGAGGAGATATCGGTTGTTGGTGTTTTTTTTGTTTTTAGTCTGTATGCTTTGGACATGTTTTGGGCCAATGTAGTAGTCCCATGTTTTTTTTTGAGGTTACACTTTTTGGCAAGTGAAGTCGCCACGGGTTGGGGCATAGGTTTGTGCTGGGATGTGGAGGACCTGTGGACAGGGGTGGCAGTCCTGGCGGAAGGAGTTTAGCAGATTGCGGGATTTGAATGTAGGTTTGTTTTTCATTGTCCATGTGTGGCAAGGCATGTGCTTGGTGATGGCAGCACTGAGACCCTGGCGTGGCAGGCCATGGTAGACCGAGTATGGTTTAGTTATGAGTTGGTCTTGGCATGGAACAGGGTATCATCAGGAGGGAGATGGTTTTGTATCTTGAATGCTATAGTTTGGAGCCTGTGGATTCCAGAGTGACGGTTGGGGTTTGGAGTATGGCAGGTAACCAGGGTAGATGCTTGCAAACCTCTCTCCTACCTTTTCATAACTGCATCTATGCAACCAAGAACAATAAAGCATCTATTTCTGTTTCTACTTACCTGGGTCAGCCTGGTTCCTGATCCAGGCATATCTTGCAGGAGGCAAGATACTACACCTCCTTTATTAATGTTTATTATTGTCCTTTTCATAGGTGCTGCCCAATACAAGATGGCTGTTGTAGCTGCAAAGATCAATTATTGCCTACTTTGCTTGTTTTGGGTCTACAATGTGTGGTTTCAGGCTGTAGGCATCTTCAAGGATCATAATGGATCCCTCCAGTTCAGAAGACTTAACGCATTCCCTTCTCTTGACTACGACCCCGAGAAATGCTTTTCCAGTGTCTCGTTACATCCGTGTTTGCGTTAACTTGGTCTTTCTGTGAGCTGGTAGTCCATTGAGGCTGGTCTTCATTTTGCTGCTTCTTCTGAATACTGCCCTTGGGTGGTATTGGTGCATGGTATAAATCAACATAACAGAGTAACGAGACATTGTTTCCAAGCCTTAAGTGGCTTTGCCTTTGTTGTAATCCAAAAGTGGGTAGTCAACAGCCTGATCTGGGTGTGCCTGATGGGACTTGAGCTGCGAGAAGGTCCAGGTATTGACACTCCTAAATAAAGAGAATATCAGTAGACCCGTGACGTGGCCATTGATGCCTGTAGTCCCTGAAGGTCAGATGCTGTGTTTTCAAGGTGTTTTTTCCTTTTTTTTTGAGTTGGAAAGCCGGTCTCGCTGGTGACTAAACCTATTCTAGTGTGTGATGGTTCAGCACTTCATTCAAGCCTAGAATTGGGGGATGGGATGGTATGGTAAAGTAGCCAGAATGCAGCGCATAGGCATCCAAGAATCAGTGTTATCTTTTTTGGGGGGAGGGAGCATATATGGAAACCGAGTTGTCTAGGCCAGTAATGGATCTGCATGCCACTAGAGTCCTTGTCGATAGGTGCCAATTGGAATGGAACCTCATTGTGTAGATGCACTGCAACCCAGCCTTCCTTCCTGCTGCCAGGCTAAGTAATGTTCGTCTTAACTTGTGTTCCGATTGTCACACCCTGAAATCGAGGTGGTTACTGCAATATGACCAATGCCGTGTTCAGTTTCATCAGAAGTTGGTATCTTTGGTTATTGTGATCAGATTATTAATCCCATGGACATTCCATGACTGGAATAGTATGCAACTGAAAGTTCTGCTAAGTGTGTGATTTTATTTTTTTTTGCATTTTAACTACAGTACTTATGACCATTCCTACCAGCTCTCACAACAGGACTTTATTTGCAGACCTCCAGTGGACCAAATTGATTGCTACCGCGATATAGGAATTTTGTAATCTCAGTATTGGAGCTTTACCAAATCCTCTCCTGATCTGGTGCCCTGTGCTTTCTTGCATGACAGGCCTGACCAGTATTTTGTCAGCACTCCATTTGCATATCATCCAGCGTGATTGCATTTTCATAAGGAGGGTGTGGACGTTGAATTTCGCTTACAAAACAAACCAGATCTGTATACTACGTAGCAGTGGGGGAAGTGCAGGAACACGCACATCATTATTCTTCGACAGGTATGCCTGCAATGTATGTGGAACAGCGACGTCCTATGATTGGGTGGATCGAATGCGTGCAATGGCGTACTGACTAATGGAGTCATTAAGGGACTTACCAAGCAGTCTGGTCCGAGGCCACCTTTCCTAGCCATGCCCCCAATCCTGTTGCTAAATCTCGGACTGGTCATGCGCTTATGCCGCAGAATCATGTGTGCATAGCTTTTAAGGTGCTGTTAAAACCAGTAGATGGTTAAAGTTGGGTGGGTCTTAAACTTCTGTTCTAGAGGTGTAAGGACCTGACTAGGCATTGTGGGTTTATTATGCCTTGGCAATCACCTAGTGCTTGGTTAGGTTTGTGCACTGTACAGTGCTTTTGACTTCATGACACTCATTAGTCCTACAAATGACTGGTAGGGCAATTGAAGACTATTCTACTAATCCAGCATTTATGAATATTCATAGCTCTTCCATTATTTTTTTTATGGTGGATACTTGTATTTTTTGTTTACACGAACTAAAACTCTCCTGTGGGGTGTTTTATTAATTTGGGTGTTTTTTTTTTTTTAATTGTCTTTATTGGAAATGTTATAGGTGATCATCTGAAATCTCCTGTATCATTTCTATGAAGGTTTTCTATAGATGTATGTATTCGTTTTTGTGTAGCGCGCAACAGCCCATAGGCATCGTGGCGCTTGTTACAGTAAAGGACTTAGTTACAGAACATACAGAGCATTTTTACAGTGACCAATACATACAGGCAGTGATAAGCAAAACCGTGATGAGGCAGGGAAAGTGGCACTTGTTACTGGAAAGGACATGGTTCCAGAAATACAAAGGCATGAGTACAATGACAGAATATGAACAAGTCCGTGATCAGCAAAGCCGTGATGAGGCAGGGGTGCTACTTGAAGAGAGATTTTTAAAGTTTTTGCAGAATGCAAATGGGGAGGTTTCTGCTCTGAGGGCTGTACGGAGCATGTTCCAGAATTTGGCCGTTATGAAGGGGAAGCCTAGCCCACCTACTTTGGCCCAATTGGTGTGGGGGGTGATCAGGAGACTGGTGTAATGCGTACGTGTGGGATGTGCAGAGGTCACTCTTGTGATGGTCTCTGACAGGTATGAGGGGGGGGCTGTGAGGAGAGGCATTTGTGTGCGAGTAAGGATCTTGCATGTAATGCAGTCTTTTACAGGAAGCCAGTGTGCTGCTTGTCTTGCATTGGAGATATGGTCCCTTTTCGGAATGCTCAGTGCTGCTCTTAGGGAGTTGTTTTGGGTGATTTGGAGTCAGTTTGTTTTTTGCTGGGGTACCGTCAAGGAGGGTGTTGCAATAGTAGAGTTTGGCCACAATATTAGCTCTGGCTATTGAGGGACAATTTTGGCTTGGAGAGGTATGGTTTTATGGCGTTGATGAGCTTGGTGGTATGGGCCGATGCTGAGGCAATGGCGCTAACCTGCCTTGTCATGGACCCCTAGGGTCTTTACAGACGTGGAGACGGGTATGTTAGTGTTATCAATGTTGCAATTGGAGTATAGATTATCTAGTTTAGCACCCGTGGCTTTTTTACCTAAGATGATCTGTCTTGTCTCCATTGAGGCAAATGCCGTTGGGCGCCATCCACGCTTGGATAGTGGAGTAGATTAGGCTTAGTGCGATCGCATCTTGGTTGTATGAGCCGGATAGTGGTAGGAGTACATGTGTGTCATCAGCATAGTTGGTAAATGTTCTACCTAGTGCATCAAGTTTGTCGAAGAGAGGCTTCGTAAACAAGTTGTGCTGTGTGGGGGCTTTGCAGGATCCTTGGGGGACTCCGCAATGGATAATGGTAGGGGCTGTATGAGAACTGACATTGCTCTTCCTTCAAGGAAGGAAGTGATCCAGGATGCTGCTTCATTGGAGAATTTAGCCGAGTGTGTGAGGCGAGCGGTGAGAGTTTTATGATCTACACGATCGAAGGCAGCCGAGAGTGCTGGCTTACCTTTGTCCATAATTTGGGTGATTTGGTTTTTGAGATCAACCAGTGCAGTTTCTGTGCCGTGCCCTTTGCGGAAGCCTGATTCTTTTCCCTAAAATGGAGTTGGTTTCAAGAAAGTGTTGGATCTGGGTGTGGGCTGCTTTGTCAAGAATTTTGAGGAGGAAAGGGACAGTGGTTATGGGGCAATAATTATTGGGTTGGGCGGGGTCTAGAGTAGGTTTTTGTAGGAGGCGCACCCAAGCTTCTTTGAGGCTATCTGGAACGATGACTGATTTAAAAGATGCGTTAATGAATGCGGTCAAGAGGGGCGAGGGAATTGACGCAATCCTTGGTGATCCTAGGTGGGAATATGTCTCCTTTACACATGGATGGTTTAAGGTGATTAAGGAAGTTGATGACTTGTCTCTGAATGAGAATAGGCTGTATGGGCTTGATTGAGTGGGGACTGTTTGCGGAGGCAAATGTTGATGGGGCAGGGCTTTGTAGTGATCCTGGATTTTCTTTTGTAAGAGGTCAATTTTATTAAGCATCGCAGATTGTATACTTGCACACCAGGCCTCATCTTTGATGATCTCATCCGGGCTTGTAGGTGGAGACGTGAGCTCATTGAAGATTTCCTTAGTTTGGGAGTTAGCATTGGTAATATAGGCGTTGAAGGAGTTGGATTTAGCTTTGGAGATGGCATTTTTGTACTGGCGGGAGATGCCGTTAAAGCTTTCCTTGGTACTGTCGCAATCTATTTGTGTATGGGATCGTTGAGCACATGTAACTACTTGAGGACTCTGTCATAACTCCTTATTATGACGTCACTGCAGTGGCATCCCACCCAGTGACGTACCTTGAGCTGCAACAAAGGGTTGTTGGCCTCAACGCACCAGAGCCTGCCTCCAGCCCTCTATTACCAAGCAGTCTGTGTGGAGATACTGGAAAGTACTCTTCTTAGAAGAAAGGGCTATACTTTGCTTCCAAGCAGAAGGATTCTGAAAGCGCCCAAATGCAACATAGTACACATGTGACTTCTGAACCAAGGGGGAATATTGAATTTTGTAAAACCATACTGTGAATCAGTGATCCACTGGAGTCTTACCCCTTCATACTTTTTTTTTTTTTAATTGATTTTTACTACTTCCTCCTCCGTAATGGGGGGGAGTCTGGGAAGTCTGACTCCGCCAATATCTTTGCAAAGATCAGACTTCCCATAAACTCAGCAGTGTGGGTCCCATCTCCTACATGTTCTGCCGTGTACTTTACAGATTTCCTAAATTCCTCACCAATCCCATGGGTATCGTGTACACCCTAGGAGATTTGGGTATTAAGAGGGCACTTTTTGATTTCCTTTGCTCTCAATTTCCATGCCTTGCTAACATATTTCCCCCCTTTTTCAAATTATTTTTGCTAAGGAATTGCAACTTCCTTTGTTTCATCTATGAACTTTTAGTTCCACTGTCTTTAGGCTTTAGGACCTTCAAGTTCTCAGGGGTTGATGTAAGTTACGCCTAGGTCTCCTGGCTCAACCCCCTCAAACCTAAACCTTGTCATTCTTTTGATAAACTTTTATTTTTTTTGTTTTGTTGTAGGATCCTATCCTCATTATTCTCACCGACAAACCCCCCCGCCCCCCCCCCACTCGATTGCGGCATTAAATCCCTCCCAAAGGATGTTTGCTGAGACCACTCCATTGATCTGCAAGTACTTATTAATGCTGGTGAATAACCCCTGTCCCACTTCTTTCCTTGAGGATGTCCTCACAGACCCACCTCCCTTTGCTTCGAACACGGACTCATCCTTTGGATCTTTACCACTACCAGATCATTATCAGCCCAAGGGATCGGAGCAAGGTCCACTTCCCTGACCTTCACTATCACTCCTGTGTCAACCAGAATAAGATCTATTCATAAGTCATGAGCTGCTGAGTATGGTAAAGGTAATACAGGGGAATCGCTATACCCTAGTGGATTCCAAGCATCTGCAACCTCCAAAGTATGATTTGTAGATCTCCAAACCACTCTCGTATCTGGGATACAGGGATCTGTATAGTCTTAAAGCGTTTCCTATCTCTTACTGGGCACAGCACCATTCTTAAATCCCCTTCCTATAAACAGGATCCCTGCCACAAGCAATTAGATTTTTATGGACTACCTCCTGCCGAAAGGTAACTGGGGCAGTGTATTGACCTCAATGTAATCTTGGATCCCTGGTAAGAAACAGAAACCTACACCCAGAGTTCCTCGTTACGTTCTCCACTGAGCATCTGGGACGTGTCCCAGTCATTATTGCCACCCCTTCCTTCTTACACTGCCCTGATAAATGATACACTTTCTCAAATGCAACCTCTGAAAATCTCAGGTCGCCATGGAACTCAGCGAATTAAGTCCATGAGCTTTAAGAGAGGCAATTGTTAGGGCATTGCCCTGGTCAGCCAGATTCTCTCCTTATGTAATACTAAAATGTTCCCTCATGATTAAACTGTGCCCCTCGGGTCCGCACCCTTTCCACATACTCCACCCCGCTCAGTGTCCCACCGTCCCTTCTAAAACACAGTACACACAAATACATCCCTGAAAACAGACCCCTTCCCCAACACAACAAAATCCCTGAACCTCCCTCCCCCATTCCTCAGGCGGCCAGCTAGGAACCCATCCCGTTCCCTAGTGGAACCACCAGCACCCTCCCAAGGCTCTGCCCCCCCCCCCCCTCTTTCAACCACCTATAACTATGCACGGTCATGCCTTGCTGTCCCCCGGCAACTACATTCCCACCATCCCTGCTCTCCCCCAACAAAACTGCACTAGCAACACCTCCCTATTCAAACCGAATTACACTCCCTAGACCAACTAGGCCTCCGCTTCTGAGCCTCCTACAGCATCTAGCTAACATTACCCAACCTTCATACTGTGAAAGGCCACCTTCCTAATGGGAGTCGGTTCCATGTTAATTTTTAACGCTGCAAGGGCTGTTCTTTTCTAAAATGTTCGAGAGCCTGAGATTCTCCTTTTGCCCACCTCGGTCTCTCCCTTCGATTGGGCTTTCCTTTGCAAACACACTTCCTGCTGGTGGGTTACTCTTCTCCCACCAGTTCCCCCGAGACTCTGAATATCATCCTTGGTGACAGATTGTGTTTCATTCCTTCGAGTTCCAAAGAGATTGAAAAGGGGTACCCTCACCAGTACTTAAACACTTTCTCTCCCAACAAGCTAGTGAGAGGAGAGCATAAGCACTGTCTGGCTGGTGTGAATACGGAGAGGTCCTGAAAAATGAACACATTGGCAGTCCCATAATGCATAGGACCCACCTTTCTCAAGAACCCTTGCTTTTTCAGCATAGTGGAATCCCGCCAGAATGGAGCGAGGGCCTCGACCACCACCTGCTCCTGGTGCAACATTTCTTCTATGAGCATCTCACCACCATGTAAGGATCACAGAACCTACTGAATTGCCTTTTCCACGTCTCTGGGCGTTTTCCCATCCTTTTCTGGGATACCAAAGAAGCAGAGGCTGTTTATTTTTCCAGATTTTTAAAATGGTCAATTTTCAGCTCCTTTCTTCACGCTGTTCCAGTTCCGAGATCCTCGTGTTTGGTCTCAAGATGTCCATGGACTTCAAGCCCATTAAGGCGCTTACTAATATCCAAGCTTATCCCTTTGAATTCTTCCATGAGGGCAGTTATGTCTCTTGGTTGCCGCTTGGTTCCCCATGTTTATGTGGTCCCACTGCTCCCTAGTCCTGTCGCTGCTGATGGTATACTGGTGCTTTTAACTTTCTGCAGAGACTCCTTACAACGCATTTGAGTAACCTGCCCCACCTCCAACATCCTGTGCTGCCTGTTTTCTACCAAGAACCCACCTGATCTACAATGCTTCTCTTTAATTGATAGTCCAGGTGGTGTCCTTGGATTGGTGTCCAGGTGGTGGTGGTGGTGGTGGTGGTGGTGGGGGGGGGGGGGGGGGTGAATTTCCTTCAGTTCACCACTTTGTATTCTTCCTGTACAAGGACCACCTTTAACCTGCTTCAAATTGGGTCTACCAGTAGCTCCGCTACACAAGTGACTCTGGTGCTTTCTCTCCTATTATGCACTCCCCATGCACCTCCACGGCACACTTCCCTCAGGTCTTTGCTGTTGACAACGGTGCGGATATTAGACCCCCACCTTCTTCACTAAGCCTCCTCCTTGCATTAGAGCACGAGCACTCTTCCAGCCTCTCCGCGGATACAGCTTTATGTGCCACCACTGAGACGGGCATGTCAACAAGCACGTTTCACACTGATATCTTCTGAGACGGTTCCCTGCCTCCAATTATGTGGGATCAGTGGTGCGGCTGCTGATACTTTGTTGGCTCCCAAGCCAGTGTTTGGCAGGAGGTCACCCGTCTGTCCGTTCCCTCCTGGGCTTCCACTCGTTCCCCCCCTCAGACTCTTCCAACAAAGTCCCAAGGGGACTTTCACCCCCATGGGAGAAGCCACGTATCTGTGCCTTGCGCAGCTCCCCTCTCAGCTCTCGGTAAGCGCTCTCACTTTGACTCCCACGTAGGGTCTGCTGCACCTTCTTGAGTGTGAGCGGATTAGTCCTCCTCCCTCCATGGATGGCTGACTCTTCAACGCGGCACCGGAGGCACATTCAGAGAGAAGTTTCTCAGACACACAGAGACGGCCCTTGGGATCCAAACCGCTATTGGTGCGCCATGTCCCTGCTGCAAACAGGCTTCTCCGATCTCCAACGGCAAACAGTACCTTGCTCCAACGAGGTTGGTCTACGGACCTCTGGCATATGTATCTCTGAGCTTCCAGCCTGATATCTGCTGTCTGTTCGGCCTATCCGTAATGTGCGTGGCTCCATCCGGCTTCCACTGCACTGTATACGCGTCTTCCCCCGGGGATCCTCTGCTCAGATTACTGTTCTTGTAGTGGGGGGGGGGGATCATCGGCCCAAAGTACCGATCGGTCAAGAGATCAAAATTAACTGCACAGTGAAATAACTCTTCAGACTAGCCCACTTTGACAAAAAAGGGGGGGTAAAAATGCCCACACTTGCATTTTGGGCCTTCACTTCGGCCATTTCACTTTTGCCCTATATGCCAGTCCGATCTTGCTAGTAGGTCAACTCTCTGTACATAATAGGTTGCTTAAGGAACAAACAAGGGTGGGGTTATTCCAATTGTGTTCTCCCTTACTCGCAAACCCACTTGATGGATTTTGCCACACGGCACCACTTGATCCAGAAGAATGAACTAAGGAGGCCCGACGGTAGTGTGTGTAATAGTTCTTTTTTTTTTTTCTTTTTCTTTTTTACTTGAATACTATGTGGTGGTAGCCTGGAGGGAACAGTTGATTACAGTACTAGAACTTGCTCCTAATTTCGTTGTGCAAGATCGTATTCATGTGCTCTTGGTGTGAACTTTTTAAATTGCATGGAGTAAATAATGTTCAATGGATCATCTACTTGGCACCTGGCAATAGATTTCAGGGATTGAAATTAAGATTGGATGAGCAGGAGCTGAGGGCATCTTCTTGGTATCCTGCATTAAACACTGAGCAGGGGCATATAATTCCACAAATCTAGCTTCCACATAAGTTGCTAACTTAAATTTTGCCCATTATTTATAACCCCTTATGCTTTGTCATATAGATGTGTCTTGATGCTTATTTATAGATTGTCCCGAATGCACAGACGCAACGTCACATGGGTATCAGTTGGCCTGGGCAGCCAAAGGTAGCTCCTGGTAGCTGTTGATGTCATGTGATTTCTGGGCTACAAACGGGATCTAAATCGCTCCCAGCTCTCCTCAATTTCAAACAGTGTTTTAATTTTATGGAGATGCTTGAAGTTCTTTGACAAACTACATTGGATAAATGGAGTAGAACTAGAAATGCTGTATTGGTTTATATTAAAATGGCCACATTGGTTTTAAGTCTTGAATGTTGTGTGGTTTCGATTGAGACATTTTAACAACTTCAATAACATTATGCGGTTGTGACGATCAAATTCCAACGTACCATGGGTGAATATCTGTTTCTAAACCATCAATCAGCCCCACACCTCTAATACACTCGAATGGACCCGAACAGATTAGATTAAACAAGCATACAATTAAAATTATGAACCTCCTTGTCCAAATTTGGTAACGTGTATGGAACAGCAGGCTTATCTCCTTTTTAAAGGTCCTGAATCGTTGGTTATTTGCAACACAAAATACAAGCATTACCCAGTGATAAGTGTCCACTCAAGGTTGTAGTAAAATATCTACTTTATTATCACAACAGACAATCTAATAACACTACTAAATGCAACCCACCATGTAAAGACTAGCAGAGAACAGACCGTTTCTAAGAAGGAAAAGGGGTGTACTCTGGAGACTGACGAGAGTAGTTGGTATGGTTAATAACCACAATAGCATTTCTAAAGGCTTCTTGGCTTCAGGGAAGTGTTTTAAAATGACTCGAAGGGCCTTCTGGGCAGGATTAGCAGGACAAGAACCACAGTGTACCTTTTGCTGTAGTCAGTCTTGGTGCTCAACAGCTGGCTTCAGGGTGCTTTTGAGGCTTCTAGAGTTGGAAACTGGAATCTGTGGCGGGTATCTGGTGTCAACACGGTTCGGTGAGCGAAGCTTGGCGAACGACTGCAGGCTTTGTCACGATATATTAGGCGGTCACTCTACTCAGGGAGTTGCTTTCCCGCCCCAAGCAAGGTGGTGTGAACTCAAAGTGCTTATACAGATACAACTTTAGTGAGGGCTCCAACTTATCTCGCACCACCCGAGCAAATAAGCTCTGTACCCCGAATGAGCTAGGAACCAAGCCAGTGTGTAGTAAGGATCTATATTTATTAAAGGTTTGACAAAAAACCATAAAGCAACCAAAACATCAGGCATCAACACGGTGGCACATCATCACAATTTCAAATTACCTGCGCCAATTGACAGACTTATTTCTACTGAATTTACAGATACTACAACACATAGGTTGAATTTAAAGACTTTACATCAAAACAGGATTTCTTGCACATTAACAATTATGACATTTGAAACGATCCCCAGTGATTGCTCGAGTTATCACAATGTTCTTCAATCGTAGCAGCCCACACCCCCAGGAATCTGTTATATAGGACCCCTTAATTTGAAAGCAAGGAACAGGGAGTGGGTTTACAGTAGCAACATTGTTTTGGCCTTTCTATTAAAAAGGCAGTGTTTGAAAAATGGACACAATGAAAACATCTTTTGGGACTTTTTTATTTGAAAGGCAAAGTTTAGGAAAGTAACTCAATGAGAATCGTTTTGTGCTCTTATTTGAATAAAATGTCGGGCCTTGTGAAAAACAGTAAATAAATGGGAAATTACGTTTTGCGCATTCTGCATTCACTTGAATGGCAGCGTTTTATGGTTACTTATTTTGGGATTATGGACACCCCCTTCTGTAAAGAAGATAGGTTTCAGAAAGGTAGTCACTCAAGTACTTTGTCACACTGGGCATGAACTTTGTTTTGAACTCTTAACATTATGGGAATTAATTGATTTAACTTCAATTGAATGTGCTAAGGATCTACACAGCCCCCCCACCACAATTTAATGGAAAGGATTAGGGCAGGCAGTCCCCAACACAATTCAATTTAAATGGATAGGGTGATTTACTGTAGTGGAATTAATTTGAGTTGGAGTTAATGAAATGTGCCAAGAGTCTCTCCAGTTCCACTGCCCTACCCGCTATGCAAGATGGAGATTAAAGCTGGCAGACCCCCCCCCCCTCCCCACCTCCTCCACCACCCCCCTTCCACTTCCACACTTTTGTTGGCCTTTGGCTTAATCTACTCACGTGGGAGGCCTTGGTTATGGGGAATCCAGGCAAACAGCCGGGTTCCTCTGTGGACAACACAGATCGGATCAATAGATCGGGCCAAAGGCTTCGGTCAAGGGTAGTCCCCAGCACCCAGACTTCCTCTGGCCCCTCAAATGGCAGGCCCAGCTAGCTTCTAGATGTCCCAGACCGTCACCCATGCAATGTTTAAGGCCTTGGCAGCTCCCTGTCTCTCTGCTGGTTGTTTCTTGCAAGAGTCCAGAAGTAAACTACCTCCAGCAATAGCGTGGGACAATCCAGGGTGCCAAGAGTCAAAAAGCCCCTTCGGATTGAAAACTGATCTCTTTAAGGCTGGTGACACCAATCATAATTCCCACGCTACGGATTGCCCAGCTCTCCTGCCCCCAATAGGCACACTGCCTGTTGATTGGACAAGGATTTGGGAGGTGTGGATGATGGAGGCTGAGGGAGGAGAAAGATTCATCATCCCAAAATGACAAGTGGGTTTAACATTTAGTGTTCCTAAAAATCTAACGTGGCAACTACCCTAATTTTTCAGATGACTCTAGGTACATATTTTTGAGTTCTATATTTTATGGGGAGTCAGAAAATACTATCAAGGCACACCCTTCCTGTACGGATCTACCGTTTATTGATTTACTCCTGAGCCGAGATAGTCACAAATCTTACTCTTCATGATTCAAACCTTACTTCCATAAACTATTACCATACCAAATTTCCATTCCCTCGGTCTTATGAGAAGGCCAGAATCATAAATGTCTTCATAACATAACTCAAATTGTATACATTACACAGGATTCATATTTCCATGATACCGACAGGCTTCCCATCCCCATTAATGAGTCTGATATGAGCTCACTGGGACATGATTCTCTTTTTATTCAGGAAAAGAGTAAAATTTAATGGCAGTGCTTCACATATGCCCCTCAGTTTCAGCCCCTACCTATGCCTAGGTTTCATTTCTCCATCGTCACCACGCATGAACATCTGCTCCTCAGCGAGGTCTGTTCCATACACCATGTTTGAGCGTCCATTAATGGCTCTGAAGCCATTTCTTGAAGCCATTTCTTGAGGTAGTCGGCCCTGAAAATGCCATTTCTGTTGGCCACTAATGCAGTTACTGGGGAGACCTGACATTTAAAGGTCATTTCTACAACTCCCACAATTTGGATCTAATTCTATTATTTCTTTCAATTTATAATTGAACCAGGCCTGCTTTTCCTGGTGGGCCCAGCCCAGGTCTTTAGTTCAAATTTCTAAAGGCACAGACCTTCAGTTCAGTGGGGAAAAATCAGCTGCATTCCATACTTCAGAAATATACAGCTTTAAATCAACAAGACGTGCTTGCATGTAATTAACATTATATCTGGGCATGTTGCGTATCCTACAATCTTTCTTTACATATGGTTTGGACAGATACAAGTTCACTTTAGGCATTATTCACACATGGCCACTTACATAGAAAATCCAACAAGTGGGCCTTTCCATTTGAATGTCAGTTTATTTGAGAAAAGTGCATTTCTCTGAAATATGCCACTTGGCTTCACTTTTTAAATGCCTTGGTATTTTTCACATGCCTATCATTTCAATGTATATTTTCCCATGTGTACTGCTGTAGTTTTGAATCTGTCAAAGTGCTTTTTTCCCAGTTTACACAAAGTCTGCATCTTCCCTTTGGGCATATCTATCAGTTTTAAGCTCGCATGTAGATTCCCCTTCACTTGCACACCTGTCTATTTTCTTGGAGTTGGCTAGGCCCATTTCTTTCGATTTCACTAGACCTTATGTCGGAAATCACTGCTTTGTACTGGCTTTTATATTTCAATGGAACTACACTCAAAATGGGGGCCTAGCATGACCTCCATCTGTCACTTTGGGGCTGTCTTTTTCACCCCACAAGTCCTGCCCCCTACTGACCAGTTCAAAAGAGCAAAGGAGAGTGGGGGTGGGGGTTGTTTTCTCTTTGCTTTAGCTCATTCCATGAATTTCCTCATTTGAGCATGTCTGCTCTTTGCCTGTCCCGAGGGAGTGGCGCTCTGGACTGCACTCGGCTCTTTTCGAATTTTGGGGTTTGGTCCTGGAACCCATTCCTTTTTTGGAACCTTCTACCCCCAGGCTGTGAAGGTAAGGATTTATTGGGTCTGGAGAGGTTAAGGGGTTAAGTATTTTATACAGTACTTAGGCATACAATTTCTCAAACTCATTGAAATGTATTTCCCTTAAATGAACTTTTTTTATTTATTTTTTTTATACATTCTTTGTGAGTATAAGTTCCTTTACTCCTTGTTAATGTGCCTTATTCTCCATCAGTGTTTCTTTCCTTTTCATTTTTAGATGGTTCCTAGGCTCTACTACCCTCATTGGGCTCCTCAATCAGTCGTAAGTCTGTCTGGGGTGACCGCTCTTCAACTGATTGATATGAACTCATTTCTCTTCCGTATGTTCTCCTTTTAGGGATGCAGATCTAATTTGCGACAGGTGAGATTTTGACAAGTTCAAAAGCACCACGCCAAGAGGGGAGGAACTTCTGCCCCTTGGTCTGGTTACTTTTGAAATTGTACATGTAGACTCTGTCTCCTTTAAGTCGTAGTTATTTGATTCCTTCTGCCGACTTTTCTAAATTGCGGTGACTGTAAGCAAAAGCGTGCTGAAGGCGTTTCTGTACATGGACACGTTGATCAGGGTCTGATCTTGAGTTCTGTAGAGCAGATGATTAGGTAGCACCCTTTTCTGTCCAGTCATGAGCTCAAATGGAGAAACTTTGGTTGCAGACAACGTGGACCTAATGGCCATTAGGACAAGCGGTAGTCTGATGGGCCAACTTGGTCCAGAGTCTGCCACAAACCTTCAAGATGCCCACGATTGTTTTATTGTACCTCACAATACCCTAGTATCTCCCACATCTTGGTCATCACCTCGCTGGTAAAATGACTTCCTCGGTCCGACTCCTTCCTTTGGGGAAGGTCGAAACAAGAGATGTCATTGATCATTAGTGCGACAGCTGCCTCTGCCTTTACAATTCCGGCAGGAAGACATTCTAACCCCTTGGTAAACAAGTATGTCCTGGTCAACAAATTGTTTCCTCTAGAGGAGCATCACTGGCTGATGAAATTGACTTGCACATCTGACCATGGCAGTGTCATTCCCTTTTCTGTGGGGGAGCTCTGTGTGGGAACTTGGCTGATACTGAGCACACACAAGACACCTCTAAGTAGATGTTGACGTCCTGACCCATGTGTAGTCAATAGACGACCTTGCGCAAGATTCTTTGACCGGCCTTGACCATGTCATGGGCGTGACTGAACATCGGCTTTGGAATGAGGTAGGTACCACCCTCTGGTCACATCCAGATGTGGATCTCCGTACCAACGAACCGGCTTGGATTCAGGACATTTTGGAAAACTTCATCAACACCCAGAAATCCTCCTTCCTGTTATATCCTTCCTGTTATAATCTTATTCTGTCAGAGGAAAATGTATGGGCTCTTTAGTATGTTGATAACATTTCCCAATAATTGGGTCCTCTTTTTGTGCAGTAATCAAATCTACATCTGGGGTTTCTTTTCTCCACTGGAAATTTGAGTTCATATTTGGCATGGGTTTGGGACATGGTGACCGCAGCGACCTGGATTTCCCCCAACAGGGATTCAGTTTCTATGAGATCCCCGTGAATGGCTCTGGTTTTGGCCAACTGGTCAGCCAAGTCCTTTCCAGTTTTGTCTGGTCCCTCTATATTGGAGTGACCACTGATCTTTATCCAATAAATGGTAATTCCCACTAGAGGTTACCAGATAATCAATCGATTGAATTAATTTCCCATGATTTAGCAGTTTGCTGTTTGCACACAGCTTGCCTCGATTTTTCCAGTATTGGGTGTTCCACAAACCCATTCCTGGCATAATCGGTCAGTAATTATGACCAGTCATTTGAGTTGGTGGTGTGCTGCAGTGAGGATGACATGATGTACCACTATAAACTCTGCCACCTGCCTGCTTCGGGGACCTTTTTTGTACCCAGCAGAGGATTCCGGGGCCTCATTTACCCAGGCATTCCCAATGCCAACCACTAATTCTTTTTCCCTGTGATTGTCAACATGGTAGGAGCTCCCATCCGGAAACTGTGGGTATCCCCTGACGCATGTCTTCCTCCTAGAATTGGTGGGCAGAAGTAAGGTACACCTCCATATTGTCATTGGTCTTTAGACTTTCGTCCTCAAGACAGTTTTCTTGAGCAGTCATGCAAGTCAGCCAATCCTTTCGCTAGAGGGCTGCTCTTGTTTTGGCCATTTCTGACTTCCACAGGAAAGCCTTGCATGGACAGAATCCAGGAAGTAATTCTAGAATAACTCTCGTTCCGATTTGGTCACTTTGTAAGTATTGTAAGGGTTGGTGATGTGCTCCGCCTGGATGAATGGGCGGTAATTCTTCAATGAACACACCGTTGCCAGGAGTGCCTTTTTGCAATCATTGAATATTTTTTCTCCACAGAGGATAGTCTTGCTCGCGTACGAGATTACTTTGTTGACATTGTCGTGCTTTTGTTATATCATCACTGGCAAGTATCTGAGAACCCATCTCCAAGAATAACTCCTTGTTCTTTATGTGGTAAGCCAAGCAAGGGGCTTGGCAAAGGCTTCTCTTTAGTAGTTTTACTGCCTCAGATTGTTCTGGACCCCACTCAACCCCGGCCTTTTATAAATGGACCATGGGTTGAGTGACCTCTGCGTAGTCTTCAATGAACTTTCTACTATAATTAGTGAGTCCAAGAAGGCTTCTTAGTCCTCGTAGAGTAGTAGGGTCTTTCAGTTTCAATATTGCTTCTTCCTTTTTCGCCTGGTGACGAAGACCTACGGGGGGGGTGATTTTGTGCCCCAAATTCATACGGGTCTTGCACCACTGTGCCTTCTAAAAGGACAGTTTTGCTCTGGCGTTCTGCAACTTAGTCAGAACATGGCATATTTCTGCTATGTGTTCCTCCACAGTTGAGCTCTTGAGACATCTACATAGGCCAGGTTTCCCTTTCGCCCAAATCGGGCATGGCCCTATGTAGGAAGAAGTTAAATTTGATGCCAGAGTTTATGTATCCAAAGGGGGTTCAGGCCCTTGTGTATTGCTGCCCCCCTAAAGGTACAGGCACATTTATACTGGCCTTCCCTACTCATGGGTACTGTCCAGTAACAGTTGGTCATGTCAGTGGCGGTATATACCCTTGAATCTGGGCCAGTCACCGATCAATGTAGTGAAGGGGCCATCTTGACATATGGACCCGTTTATTTAACTCACTGAGGTCTGTGAAAAGTCTCCCTTGGCCATTGGGTTTGAGTGTATACAGTACCGGGTTATTAAAGGTACAGTGGATTGGACTAATTATCCCACAGGATTAATAACTGTTTGATAATCTCTGTAAGTGACTCCATGGATGTGAGATGTAACTGGTATTGCTTCATATAAGTCCACAGCAAAGATATCCTGAAAATCTAGAAACGCCTGTTTCAGCTCGTTTTTACTCCTCTGTTTCACAGGCATCCGCGAGATTGATTCGTTCTTCGTCCATCTGCTTAAAGCCTGGCAAGACATCATGCTTGGTAATTTTGACGGTATCCTCCAGTTGGATGGAGAGATCTCTTGTGATGGTGTTGGCCTGGACGGGAGTTTACAATTATAGGATGTAGTCACTGTTGACTCATACTACCACCTCATTCTTCCTGATGTCCCAGGTCACTTCTTTCACACAATAAGGGCAGGAAAGGTACACCAAGAAATCTCCCCCTTGCCTGGTGAAAATATTTTCTGGAGTGATACCATCATTAAAATTGTAACAGTCATTTGGAATAGGCCCAGGGATCGCATTGCCTAAATCAATAGAATAGTGTTGGGCATCAACCGCCATTCCAATAAAGGTGTCTGCACCCAAAGTGATACTTCGAGGGTCACTGTTAGCCACCAATATTCGAATGGTGTCATGCTCTAGGTCAACTAGAGTTGTCGGATGTAAATACAAACCTTGGTGTGGGAGATAATTCAAATTTATATAGGTGTCCTGGTTTTTGAGGTTCTGTCCTTGCTCAATATTGAGGGAAATTGTAAATTGTTGCACCGGTCTTGGCAACCTCTTCTTGCACTTGATCTTCCACTACATAAGGCAGCAATTGAGCTGACCGGGATGCTTTCTCAGTGTTGTCTAAGCCCATGGGTTACCCCCCAGTTAGGACCAGGCTTTTATTGCGAATGTCACTGCTTTTGAAACACTTGTGTATAGGCGAGTTATAAATGCCATCTCTCACAATCCAACAAGTCTGTTCTGTGCTGTTGTTGCCCAGGGCATTTTTAGCATACACCTAGGCAGATGTTTGCAATTTGGAGTTTCCAGGCCCATTGCCCACTTATCAATCAATTTAAATGTGGTAGTGGTCTGATCTTTTGGGAGTTTCCTGAAAAATGCTTCACTGATGCAATGCTTCTTCTATTATTCAGGCATACTTTGGTGAGAACAGGCTCCCCCCTCATTGATCTGAATGGGGGTGGGGGAAGGGAACAGCTGTTCACCCTTTATCTGGATGTCGGTCAAACTTTGAGCTGGTGTTTCATCTTTTGTCATGGGATTTGGGTTTTCTTATTGTGGATTGGTAGAGTATTTCCCCTCCGGTGTGGAATGGCACTTAAGACTGGGAGGGACGTTGATTTTTCAAGAACTGAGAAGGGTTCCCATCACCAGTTTGTTCTCCTACAGAGATGACAGTGATGTCTGGGACTTGATTGTTCCTAAAATGGATTTCTATTTTGTCAGACCTTTGTCATGTGGCAACTAGCATAACGTGTGATTTGTTTTAATTTAATTGGCTGGTTAGTCTGAGTCCAAAGGACCTTGTTCACCCTGTCAATCGGGGGTATCAACCTCTGAAGGTCATTCCGCAAGAGACAATGTCACTCAATTATTATCTCCAGATCTGCAGATCTGCAAATATCATTTCCATCAAAGTTTTGGAGTTGTTCAGGAAGAGGTGTGAGGGGAGTTTGGTGACTCTTCCGCCCCCTTGACCACCCCCCCTTCCTGAATTTAGTTGGTCAAAGGCCAGGAGGGCGGCTTGTGATCCGGTATCCACCTGCGCTGATAATGCACACTGACCCTGTCCATTGACAGGAGCCTAAACTATCTCTCCTCAAGGGGGCGAAGACCATGTGCATTCTGTGCCAGCTTGTTGGTTAACTTTAATATTGAACTCAAACACTGTGAGCGTGGTGGATTTCTGTGTCCGAGTGTGTGAATCCTTAAAAAAAAAAAAATATTGCAAACAGAATCACGTGGGATTGGGAAGTTTATACCCCCACTTTGCTGTCCCCCTTTTCCTGGAGACAGTTACCCAAACCTGTTTAGGGGGAGGATACCTCTGATTTCTGGGTGACATTGTTTGGGTTTAGGAGCTTCTTTTTCTGGGTTGGTTTCCATACTTACCCTGGGACCCTCCAAGAATCCTCCAGGGATGATTCTTCTTCAAAAGGGATGATGCAGACTTCCTCCACAAAAAAGGTTGTCTTTGGGTTTTGATTTCTCCTTCTTACCCTCTATTCTTTTAGGATCCAGCTTTTAGGGGGTAGAATATTCATGTTTGGGGGGTTTTGTTCTGGTAGGAAAGGAAGCTTCCTCTAGGGCTTCACATCTCCCTTCCACCCAGACCCCCCCCCTCCTTTGGAACCTGTTGGTTGTCAGTTTTCCTCCCGCCATTGCCCCCAGGGTATCATACCTGGGTGTTAAATTATTTGGGGCAGCAGTTTCCAGTTGGGGACTCTGTTGAGCCCTCAACATGTGACCCAAGTCATGGGTAATTGTTGGACTTGTTCCAGTTTTGACATTTATTCTGGTTGGTAGGGAGGTCTGGATTTACACCGTTGCTGCTCCCGGAAAGGGTAGCGCTCTCTAGCTCAGGTAGTGGGAGTTTCCCTGATAACCTTCATCCTAGTTCTCCCTTCTTCCGGCTTCGGCAATCTATTGTCCTGAAAGCGGGGAGAGTGGAGGATTATTCTGGAATTTAGGGTTTGAAGGGTAGCTGGGAAAGAAACTTGGGTTGCGGGGGGTGCGGGGTGGAGTATTTCTTCCCTGCTGAGGGAAGTTTAGAGGGAAGCTTTGAGGGAAGTTTCCTGGGCGGTACCTACCTGGTCATGCCCCTGTTTCCGCTCCGGCGAAGTGTAGAGTTACCCCTCGGACTGATGTAGGTGGCACACTCGGATGGAGTTTTGGGCTGGTACCCTGCCTGTCTACTACCCGATTGGTTGGATCTGAAGGTCTCCTCTGCCTCTCCTTATACTGATTGATGGGAGGAGTATTTTTAGGTCCACCCCAGCTCCAAGTCCAATGGGGAATAGCTTTCACCTCTGCTACCTTTGCAGTGGCAGGTTTTGTTTTTGTGTTTGGTTATTCTTGTTTTCAGAGGGCTTTTGCATCTACTAGATCAGCCGGTCCAGGGTCCAACGTTCATGGAAATTCCTTACTAATTGGGTCAGTCTGTATTTTGGGAGCATGTGAAAATGTGCTGATCTCCCGGTTATTGGTGCTCACCTGCCTAGCAGTCAGTGCAAATGCTTCTTTCAGCTCCTGCATGAACTGTAGGTGCTTGGTTTACCCCACACTGCAAGTTGTATGCTGCTTTGGAGTCTCCTGCGGGTTCCTATGAATTGTGAAGTGTTTCAAAATGGCTGCCTTATAGGTGGACCACATTTTGGTGATCTTGGTCCTTCAGCCCTGCAAAGATGCTGGAGTATTCAGGGGAGAATGTCCACTTGGCAAATTCCATGCAATTCCCGTCATTTTAAATACCAACTGATGTCATTTGGCCATAAAGCTCTAGATGCTCCCACACCGAGTACTTTGCATGCTTATGATAGGGAGGCATGAAGCTTTTTATGGCCTTTATCTGCCGAATTGGGTCTTTTCTCCAGACATTTGTTCTGTTTGGCAGACTTTCTTTTCTGCTGCACCGGAGTCCAATCCTCCTCTGACTCAGAGCTGCTACGGTTGGTGGTCCATTCCCTGTCCACTAAGTGCTCGCTACATTCTGAGAGACCGGGAATACCCCCCAGAATTACAGGGTCTGGAATCTTCTCTCCTGTGGTGCTGTGGGCTCTCGGGGTCATTTCCCTTGTTCTCCCCTTTTCGCACCCTCCTTCCAGGTATGGTGGGGAATTCTTCCCCGCACCCCTCACCTCCTGAATGTGTGGAGATTTTTAAGATGCTATTTTGAGGCTTAAACTCTGGTTCTTCTTTCGGTAAAGCAGACCAGGTGGTCCCTTTGTAACTTCATTTTCTTCCAGTCAAACTCCCTGATCTTTACATCATAAATTCCTAGAGACCGCTGGTCCGGCCATGTTCCCTCCTACTTGGTAACCCTCATTGATGGATCATTTGGACTAGGTGGGGTTGAGTCCAGCTGCCTCATGTTTATCTGTTCTTGAGAAGTGGTATGCATGCAGTCAGATGCACTCGGTACATATGAGATGGTGAGTTGGCTTGAGGTCCCTGTTAATGAGATAATCGCTCCGTAATCGGGAACTTTTCCATACCCTGCCTGGTCGGGTGCCTCAAAGCCAGTTTGTATTTGGTGATTTCACTTTCCAGCCTCACATTTTGTGTTTCTCAAGCCCTATCTCTTGGTGGTATGCAGAAACCAGAGTTTTCAATTCTGACACCAGTGCTTGAGTGGCTTCTGAAAACTATACATCAAAACGGAGGGTTTCTTGCACATTTTAAAATTGGTAAATTTGAAACAACCCCTGCTCCCCACAATGCTCTTCTCTCCCAGCAATCTTCACTCCCAGGCATCAGTGGTTATATATGACCCCTTAATTTGAAGGCAAGGTACAGGGAGTGGGAATACAGTAGCACAATCGTTTTGGCTTTTTATTAAAAAGGCAGGGTTTGAAAAATAGACACAATGGAAAAAATCGTTTTGGGCTTTTTTATTTGCATAAAATGCAGGACCTTGAGAAAACAGTTTTGGGATGCAAGCAAACGAGAAATGTTTTGCACGCTCTGCATTCACTTGAATGGCAGCATTTTAGGGTTACTTATTTTGGGATTATGGACACCCCCCTTGTTTACAGAAGACGGGGGTTTCAGAAAGGTAGCCACCCAAGTACTTTATTGTCTAACATACTGGGAATGATCCTTGTTAGTTTTGAACTCCAGCAACACTCATCCCATGATTTTCTATATGGGAATTATTTGATTGAACTTCAATTGAATGTGCGAAGGATCTACACAGCTCCCTCCTCCTCTCCCCCCCCCCAACCCCTCCAAATTTAATGGAAATGATTAGGGCAGGCAGTCCCGACACATTACATTTTATTGCATAGGGTTATTTTCTGTAGTGGAATTAATTTGAGTTGGATTTAATAAAATGTGCCAAGGGTCTCCCCGGTTACACCCTCTACCCGCTATGCGAGATGGAGATTAAGGCTGGCAGATTCCCCTCCATGGGGCATCCAGGGAAACAGCAGGCTCCTCTGAGGACAGCACAGATCTGGTCAAAGGCTTCGGTCAAAGGTAGTCTCCAGCACCCAAACTTCCTCTCGCTCCTCAAATGGCAGGCTGTTCTCATCTAAATTTCCCAGTCTGTCTCCCATGCAATGTTTAATTCCTTGGTAGCTCCATGTCTCTCTGCTAGTTCCTTGCAAGAGTCCAGAAGTAGAATGCCTCCAGCAATAGTAGAGTGGGAAGGTCAAGTGAAAAATCAAAAAGCCAAAGAAAAGCCCCTCCGATTGAAAACTGATCTCTTTATAGGGCTGGTGACACTCCATTATTCTATTTCCCACGATTGGCCAGCTCTCTCCCTCCCACACTACGCCCACTGCCTGTTGATAGCTGTTTAGATGGCTGCCGCCAGTCCTGTTGTTCAGGGTTGCTAGGTTACTAGCACAGCTGCTGCTTCGTTTTCATTGGTGCAGCATCCGCGTAACTTCCGGTGCCCATCGACGGATAGGCGAGAGCTGGACCGCCCACCCAAGGACCCACACCTAAGGATTTCCCCTGTCTTGGCCTCCCGGGGCCGCAGGGCCACCCAAGCTGCTCCGATTGACCCCCATTTGAGGTAGAGGCGCAATGCCTCAGACACTGTTCCCCGAGCACCTTCCGCATCCGTTACAATTGTCTGCCCTGACATACTTTACTGCTGCACTGGTCTACAGATTCCAACGCAGCAGCATGATATCGCAATAGGGTGTCGACTATCCCTGCCATATTACACGGAGAGGAATAATCTCATGTCTAATGGCTAAGCCTCACCCATATGAAATGTATGTATTACAAGAGTAAATGAAAGTTGTTTCCGTTTTATATGCTGCTCGAATTGTTATAAGCACCACTGTCGTTATCTATAAGCCACACAAGGTATTTTGATCACATGACATACAGACTTTGATATAGAACTGGTCGTACCACTCAACTGTTTATATCCTGTCATAGGCACTGTCATATACTGTCTATCTATAAGCCACACATGAGATCATGATGCACAGGCTCTACCAGTGTCTAATGCTAATATAGAACTGCATTGCTATTGAACTGTTACATATATGGAGCAAACGTCCCTCTATGTACGTGCACATTGTGTACTCACAAAGTTTATATTGCATTTGGTTAAACTATACCCAACTCCTATCACACCGACTACCTGAAGCACTAGCTCTATCTGCATCAGCCATTCACTACAGTGTACAAAAAGAAACACTATCACTAATTGTGTTCTCCACCATGTTGACTAAGGTCACTCCCACAGCACGCCCTAACACACTTGCACTCCTTGCCACCCTCTACGTAGCCGCACACATGGCATATGCATTCTCTCACCCAACCATGATTTCTATCAATCCTCCTCACGTGCCAAAACACATCGCTATAGCTCCTTACCGCTGCACTCCCAGGATTGCTCCACAGTGGAGACTGAAGCATTCATGGCCTTCCATTGTCCCAGCCCCCTAACACATATGCCAGACTTCAGACTTGGAAACCGTACACTACCTACGTTCCTAATCGGCACTCCATTACCTTCCACTAGAAGAAACCTCGGACTAAGCAGCTGCACTGCTCCGCGACCTCCCACCCACCGCAGCAATGCCTGCTCATCCGCTACAATAGCACCCTACATTAACCGTGCACCCGCACACACCAAGCCTTGCATCAGCCTACACAAAAACAAATCAGCTAACCAAAAGCAAAGAAAATCGCATCCCACACGCACCTCAAATTTGCATGACCTAATATACATTCACTTCCCGCACATGCCCTGGAAATAAATGACCTCTTATCCAGCCAAGATTTGGACTTACTAGGCATCACGGAAACCTGGTTTCACACTAGCCCTACCTCCCAGGTTATACTATCCTTGGACAGGATCGACTTGACAAAATAGGGGGAGGAGTAGCCCTTATCTACAAAGATACTCTAACCATTAGGCCCATCAATAGCACTTGGGAAGGTAATGCAGACTTCCTATCAGCCACATTAACCCTATCGCCCAATGACACCATCAACTTGCACATACTATACAGACCTCCAGGCCTCCCCTCCGACTTCCAAGATCACCTCACCCATCTAATTAGGAACAACATCAAAAAATCCTCTAAAAATCCTACTCCTCGGGGATTTGAACTTAGGCTTCAATGACCCTAAGGACAAACCTGCCACAGCACTAGCTAAAGATTTGGGAGACCTAGGCTTTACCCAAAAAGTTTTGAGCCTGACTCACTCCAAAGGCTGCACCGTAGATTGTATAATGGATCACAATTGTGCATCTTCCATCACTTTGAATTCTGCCTTCCCCTGGACGGACCACACATGCATTCAGTTCACTATCCCCACAGCCCCCAACACCAAAACCCTCACACACGCCCCGCCAGCACAAGCAAGAAGCTCCAAAAAACTTAATGCGGATAACCTCCAACCATACCTTGTTACCCCATGTCTAGCACCCCCATTCTCAAAGGAGCCCAACATACTAGCAGACATCATTAAAGATACACTCACCAATGCTATAAACTCCATAGCACCACTCGAAAGAAAACAAATCTTTCTATTACAACTCCTGGTTTACGGACAAGCTCCATGCCTTTCGCTCACATAAACGTGAAGCGCTTAAAAATTGGCAGACTAACCCCAATGACTCAACCAAAAATAACTTCAAACAGATAGCTACACATTACAAAGAAGCGATGATCTCGGCCAAAGCCAATTCCTTCAATGACAGGATCTCTAAAGTGAACTCCCAAACCAAAGAGATATTCACCATCTTCAACGAACTTGCCACACCTCCGACTAAGACTGCTTTGCTTAATAAAATAGACCTCCTCCAAAAACCAATTCATGACTATTACACAGCCCTCCCCAGCCAACAGCTACCCCCACCATCCCAGATGACACCATTTTCCTTTAGGGACACTTTAGAATCAGAGGTCATTGATCTCATTAACCATCTCAAGCCGTCCTCTGCAAAGGGGACATTTGCCCTCCCAAAATCATCAAGGAATGTGCCAAGGATCTCGCACCCATCCTAACCGCTTTCATAAATGCCCCTTTCAGATCAGGTATTGTTCCTGACATTCTCAAAGAAGCTTGGGTATGCCCCCTCCTGAAAAAAAGTTAATCTTCACTAGACCCAGCACAGCCCAATAACTATAGGCCGATAACCACTGTCCCATTCCTTCTCAAAATTCTCAACAAGGTGGCTCATAACCAGATCCAACTCTACTTGGAATCCAATTCAATATTAGTTAAGAGACAATCTGGGTTCCGCAAAGGTCACGGAACTGAAACTGCCTTACTAGACCACTTGGATCATGGACATGGGTAAGCCAGCCCTCCTCCTACTCCTCGATCTCTCTGCGGCCTTTGATCTGGTTGATCACAAGACCCTGACCACACACCGCAAACGAGCAACCCCATGATCACCACCTTTCTTGAGGGCAGAGCAATGAAGGTATGCCGACCACACCACCATCCACTTTGGAGTCCCTCAAGGCTCTTGCACAGGCCTGACTGTATACAACCTTTTTACAAAGCCTCTCTTTTACCTACTTAATTCACTGGGTATAGCATATACTGACGATACCCAAGTACTCTTAACACTGTCTGGGTTTTACGACCAAGACTCCACCACATTACATACAAATTACTCCACAATCCTGTATTGCTCTCCTCTAAAAACTGCACGGAACTACCATAAATCGCCAGTGCAATTATAGAGCAAATACTTCAACCCAAAAACAGACACAATAATTCACAGCCACGCACACTTTAGAAGATAATCAGCTCTTTACGGCTATTTATTCAAAGCTTACAGGTACATAGAAATAACTCGTACAACTCACATGGGCATAGATCACAGAAAACATAAAGAAGTCAAAGAAAGAAATACATCACCGTGGGCGTAGCTTAATGGAACTTCATCTGGCCAGAAGCGGCTGAAAGACCCCGATAACAGCCAGGCCAAGAGCACAACAACCCACAGGAGTGTCGGACCGAAGCGTCCCCCCTCCGACTGAAGTCTTTGTGCTTATCCCCCCTGACCGTTGAGGGCTTCCGCATATATGCCCTCCTCAACAAGGGGTGGCAACTTCTCGAACCTTCTGGCAGTGCGCTTGCGCATTGATGGGTGACCGTTGGTTGCCAGCTGAATCAACCGACAGTAACCTCAAGGAGCAAAGCACTTCTCTCTCCTAAACGCCCCGGGAAACAATTCCATAACTCATCTCAAAACCTTGGCACAGGCCGAGCAAACACAAAACAAACTTCGCTATCAGGTACCAGCCGGCACCTGCGGATCTTAGCTTTCCCAGCGCCGTGTCCTTGGCTGGGAATGCCTGCATTCCAAGCCCATCAGCAATAACGTTGAAAACATGTTGTTTCGCAAAGCAAGTGTAGCTTTCCACTGAGGCATGGATAAATATCCATCATGGCTCTGAGTTCCCCCAGAATGCACTGCGCACCAGCGCCATGTTTTAGCTCAACCATCACAAATCCAAGCGTGGATGGCGGTCACCGGCCTATGCCTAAAATGGGATAAGACCGAAATTCTTATCGGATTAAAAGCCACCTTAGCCAAACTTGACTTCTAATACTCCATTTCAACATTGACAATTCCATCATCCCAGTCCCGTCGTCTGTCAAGACGATAGGCGTTCACATTGATGCTACTTTATCAATGAACAAACAATCAGTGCCTCCACCGCCACATACAGCACCAAACTCAGAAATGCCATAAAATCTTACCTCTAAACCAAACTGCCTCGCAATAGCTAGAGCAACCATGGGCTCCAAACTAGACTATTGTAATGCCCTCCTGGCAGGCACATCCACAAAAAATCTAAACCGACTCCAAACTACCCAAAACAATGCCCTTAGAGCAGCGCTTAGCATCCCTAGACTGAACCACATCTCTCAAGCCAGACAGGCAGCACAGTGGCTTCCTATTAAAGATTGCATCACACTAAAAGTCCTCACTATCCCACACAAATGCATCAACCACAAGCACCTTCATACCTAACAATCAATATCCAGAACATCCTCCACGCGTCCTACAAGAACGCAGTATGACAATCAACTCCATATCTCTCACATCCGCAGAGCCAAAGCAGGAGGGATTAGTTTCTCCTATATAGCACGAAACTATAGAGCTCACTACCTACCACCCTCAGAGCTGAAACCTCCCTCCCTGCTTACTGCAAGAACCTCAAAACTTCCTTTGCTAATTAACCCTTCCTCTCTATCCTTACACCATTTCTCCCACTAATTTCCCTCAACTGTAATTGTATATATTTTGTATGTAAATATTACACTATTGTAAAGTATAAATGTATAACTCTGTACCAAAGATTGCCACTCCCTGTAACAAGTGCCACGATGCCTTGGGGCTGCTGCGCGCTTTACCAATTCAAATAAATAAGATGGATGGCTGAACTCTGACCTGGTGGGCATAGGTTCAGAAGGCCAGCCTAGTTTCTTGGAACAGGGTAACCTTCTGGACAAGCCAGACCAATCAAGGTAGCATTGGCAGCAGTCAAGACTAGGTGTCAGGAGGGGTGAGGGTGATGGCCCACAATGAGCACACAGCAAGGACACTACAAATTACTCTGTCAGGTGGTCAGCTGTCTATCAAAAATACATATACATTTATTAAATGCATGTTAAAACACAAGCAAAGATCAGCAGTAAAATTTAAACCAACACAACACTATATATATATATATATATATATATATATATATATATATATAATTTTTTTTTAATCCAAATGGCCTAAAAGAATGGCGTAGTATGGGTCCACAAACTGTAAAGAAGGGGGGGGCACACAGTGCTAATGTCTTTTTAGGAACCCCTTCACAACACTAACCAGGACGCAGTCCAATCCCTAAGAAGAGTGGAGCCGTGTGCTCAAAAGTACTTTCGGTGCTAGTGCACACGATCATGTGGTAGAGCCAAAACTGGGTCTCTTGTAGAGGCTGTAGCGACTCAGGCATGGAGGTGTAGTTCCCACTATTCGAGGAGTGTCTCCCCAAGAGGGCAGAACAGGATCCAAGAGTTGGGAATAGGACAGTAGCACAGGCTACATCGATAAAGGTGAATGGCCCTCAGGGGGGACACTTGTGCGTAAAAATTGATGGTTGCGCCAGGGCCACCGGGAAGGGTTGCAATTACTCACCCACCCTCGCTGCACTCCTGACCGAACTTCAGCAGTCGAGTCCACTTTGGTTGCAGATTCGATTTCTGCGGCTCTCAGCAGCTGAGTTACTGGGATGATTCTGTGGCGGGGCAGTGGTGAGGTCTCTGCTCCTGGTGAAGGGATCAGGCCAATGGGCAAAGAGGGGCACAGCAGCAAGGCACCAACAAAGTTTGTCACCACAGCTGGGCGACACACGACCATGTGTGCTCAGGTTAAGGCTTACCCTTCTAATTCCAGACCTAGGAATGCTAAGTGTATGAAACTCAGTGGGAAGAGTGCCTTATACCCAGAGCTTGCAATCTCCAAGTCTCAAGTGTCAGCTCAAGACGGCGGCGGTTCCAGGGCAAAGGTCCCCTGCAAGCTGGTCAGTTCACTGGTTGGCCCAGGAGCACTTCTGAGAAGGCTTGCTTCGAGGGTAAATTGGAGGTGCAGAGAATAGTTGGCCCCACTATTCCAATGGGTCAAAGCGCCTTTGCAGACTTAAGTTCAATCAGAAACAGGTGGTCCAACGGGACAACAGCAGGCTCAGGGTGCCAAACCTTCCAGCAAGTCACAAGCGGTTCCTCAGCTCTGCTTCTTGGTTTCAGGATACTTGGCTCCTGTCCTAAGTTTGGTGTGCACGCAAGAGATCGACCTGCAATGTGTCTAGGATGCCTTCTCTTATCCGAATCTCCTTTGCGCCAAAACGAAGAGGAACTAGTGAGGGATACAGCCATTCCAGACGTGGACCAATCACAGACCACGCTGGCCCCAGTCATTCCTAGCACACCAGATGCTCTGGCACCTAGGATGTGTATTGGAACTGGACTGTCCAGCTCACATCCTGGAGCACACACAAGGCATGCAGAAGCCTGCGACCGCTTTGGTTTGGGTGGGGGTCTGCATGACCAAATAAGGACTTTCCTGGGTCTGCTCGACCTGGGGAAGGCAAAGGGATGAGATGGCCAAAGGCCAGAACAAAACCATGTGGCATGGCCATTTTTTGGGCACATGCCACTATCCAGGGCCAATTGCGGTTTGGACAGTAGGAAAGGGTTAAAAATATGCTAAATGTCAGCTGCCACCAGCTCTGTCCAAGGCACATCCGTACATCCACCGAAAAATCCTCTGAGGGTGTCTAGGGCCTTAGAAATGAAAGGTAGACCCAAGCGCACTGTACTTTGTGCACTGATGATGTTGCTGAAGAATTGCAACAAAGTAAGACTAAGGGAAACAGTCTCCCTGTACTGACTCTCTTTAAGGGCATGTCCGTTTCCCCATAATAAAATGAGCAAAAACCCAGTGGAGTACAGCAGAAGGGATTTCCACTTATGTATAATTTTTATAATAATTAAACAAGGCGTTGGGAGGTGTGGATGATGGAGGCTGAGGGAGGAGAAAGATTCATCATCCCAACATGACAAGTGGGTTTATCTTTTAGTGTTCCTAAAAATCTAACATGGCAGCTACCTTAATTATTCAGATAACTGCAGGCACATCATTTTTGAGTTCTATATTTTATGACGAAAATACCAATCTTATCCCGGCACAGTCTTCTGTGAGGAGCTACTGTTTTTATAGATTTACTCCTGAGCCGAGATGGTCACAACTCTGAGCCTTCATGTTTCAAACCTTACTTCTATAACCTATACCCATACCAAATTTCCATTCCCTCAGAATTATGAGAAGGCCGGAATCCTAATTGTCTTCGTAACTCCAATTGTATACATTAGACATGATTAATATTTACATGATACTGACGGGCTTCTTATCCCCTTTGAGTCCAGATGAGCTCACTGGACACACAAGTCTTTCTTTTCAGGAAAAAGGATTCCTCTGTTAATTGCAGTTCTTCACATATGCCCCTCAGTTTCACAGAGCCCCCACCTATTCCTAGGTTTCATGTATCCGTTGTCACCTGACACAAACATCTGCTTATCAGCGAGGACTGTTTCATATACAATGTTTGATCATCCATTAGTTGCTCTGAACCCATTTCCTGAGGGCGAGTTAGCCCAGAAACGGTAATTTCTGTTGGCCACTAATGCACAGTTAATGAGGAGACCTGACATTAAAGGCTATTTCTGCTGGCTGGGTTATCTACAACTCCACCATTTGGATCTAATTCTTTGTATTTCTAACTGAGCCAGGCCTACTTTTCTTGGTGGGCTGAGCCCAGGTCTTGAGTTCACATTTTCAAAGGCACAGACCTTTCAGTTCAGTGGGGAAAATACCAGCTGTATCCACACCACAGAAAATACAGCTTTAAATCGAGAAGGGTTGCTTGCATGTAATTAACATTATATCTGGGCATGTTGCTTATCGTACAATCTTTCTTTACATACGTTTGGACATATACAAGTTCACTTTAGGCATTATTCACACATAGGACACAGTTACATTGAAAATCCAACAAGCGTGCCTTTCCGTTTGATAGTGGGTTTATTTGTAAGTGTCTTTCTCGAAAATATGCCACTTGGCTTCACTTTTTAAATGTAAGGGCTTTGTTATTTTCCTATGCCTATCACTGTAATGCATATTTTCCCATGTGTACTGCCGCAGTTTTGAATCGATCAACGTGCCTTTTCCCAGTTTAGACGAAGTCCGCATCTGCAGCCCCACATGTTATTTCTCATTTATTGGGCATATCCATCAATTTTAAGCTCTCTGGTAGAATCCCCTTCACTTGCGCACCTGTCCGATATCTTGGAGTTGCCTAGGCCCATTTCTTTCCATTTCACTAGGACTTATGTCGGAAATCACTGTTGTACTGGCTTTTATATTTCAATGGAAATCTACATTAGCCAGCTTCACTCTCACTATAGGGTCCTAGCATGACCACTTCTTCTGTCACTATGGGGCTGTCTTTTCACCCCCCAACCCTCCTAGGCTGGCCTTCATGGCGACCCTGGATTGGGAATAGTCTCGGTGCTGATCAGCGGTTCTGAAGCACTGGTCAAGATGTCTCTGGTTTATTCAGTGGCTATGGCTTGACTGCGGTTGCTCGAGGCTTGGCGGTGGTCACCTTTGCAGGCGGTTGTGGATCGAGGAACTCGACTGGCTTGAGAGTCCTTGATGGCATCAGATGCTTGTCATTGCACATTTCCCCGTCTCTTCAATGGGCTTGCATTGTCCTTTAAGGCGGATGGCCCGAAGCTACGGAGTGTGTTGTAGGCAGCTGCCTTGTCCTTGGTTTCGGGTTCAGAGACCTTCTGGCAACCACTGTCAAGCGACTTTGCTCCATAGCCTAGCAGGGCATGCTGTGTGCTGGCTGGGTACTGGTTCTGAAGCGGTTGAAGGGTCTTCTTTTCTCTGTTCCCACGGGAGGGGATCTTGATTCCCTCTTTGGATGTTCCTGAGCTTCCTTCACTGGCGGAAGCTGTAAGGCAGACTGTACCTTCAGCCAGGGTCCAATGATGAGTTATTTTTCTTGCTTCATGTGAGGGGCTCCCGCCCTCTTTTAAAGCCAAGTGGGCCACAGTGATTGGTGTAAGCTCAGCCTACCTTAGTGAACCAATCCTGGGGTCCCTACTGTGAGAAACCAGAATGTGTCTCTCATGCTAGTCCCCAGGGATGTTATTCAGGTGGCCAGGACACGGCCATTGCTTTTGGATCCAGTTCCTGGGGCTGTACCAGTGTGTGAGGATCACCTGAATGAGGGCTCCTTGGGGAGTGGACGTGGGACACTGTAGGGTGAGACGGGTATCCCCTTCCAAATAATGCCTTTGCCCCATCCTACCAGTTAGAATACCTAGGAATTGAACCCCCCTCCCCCTTCCGACATCGCTTTCTCACGGATAGTTCACTGTGAGCGGCAACGGACTAACACCAGGGCTGTATACCTGACATGTCCTAACCCCATAGAAGTGCAAGGTCGGCCAATTGCGGATAATTCCACACACCTGACTTCCATCACACCCCCCGCCCCCTATCGATACAAGGCGGAGCACGAAAGCGCACGCTGAGCGAGGCAAACCAGACGAGCAAACGGCTGTTCCAAGATGGCAGCTTAATACAAGGAGAAAGATGGTGAAACTAGTCGCAAGAAGGGAAATACCCGTGATTTCTAATGAGTTACTTTCGTGAGCCCTGGAAAGTAAGAAATCTAAGACCAGAAACTATGCCTGATCAAACCTGCAATGTCGGAGGTACCGAGGCTCTACTGCGTTGATAAACAAGGTGGGGAGGAGCGATGCCGCTGTGGTACTGTCCTTGGCTACTAAAACAAAGAGACGTCACAAACGACGGCACAGCCGCTGAGTCAGAGAGACCGATGCCAAACCAGTTTGTGTTTTAAACCAAGGTTGCAAGCGGCAATATTGTACAAAGACAACCGTTTGTGACGCGTTTGCAAAGGGCGACGCAGATATAATTGGAACTAAAGAAGTAATTTAACTTTGGGAGGCAACCAAGATACCATACAGTGGTCCGTCGCCACGTGGGCACTCATTTGAAGGTCTCTGTTAGGTGTCCAAATGATGTTGAGTGTGAGAAAAAGGAATACCGAGATCTAAGTGGTCATGCAACTGGTCTTGCTAAATCCTGTGCACATTCGAAAGTCTTTGATAGTTTAAAGTACATCACAATTGCTCAGGGAGATTAATTGAGCGATAGAAGGGGATCTGAGCCTGGCTGAGGGGGACCCAGGGTGAACCGTGAGTCACCAATGAAAGGATTATCTGAACATAGTTTGAAAGGGATCTGAGCCTGGCTGAGTGGAATCCAGGGTGAATACCAAATTGAAATATTGATCAGGAAAAGAACGTTTACTTGTTGTGTACACCACGCCGTCCGAGTCAAAACACTTGCAAGAAGCAAAGAGACTTGGACGCATAAGGTCTTGAACTGTGAAAATAGAACTGTATCCTGGTGCCGCAAATGTGCTTTGCTCGAGTGAACCGCCTTTTCCCATGCTGAAAACGTGGGGAAGGGAGGCCAATGGGCCGAACATCCTGACATACTTTTGTGAACACTTTCTTTTTCATGAATATCACCCCACCACAATTTAATGATTGGTAATTTTTCATTATTTTTGTTTTTTTCCTTTTTTTTGTATAGGCCCTTTCTATGTTGAGAGACTCCACTAGGACTGTATTCTTTATTATTTGATGGTCATGGCTTGCTCCCATCTTTCGATTTAGATGGGCGTTTACCACATCCATGTGAAGTTCAATGAACACCCTTGAACAGTGGTCACTTGTGTCTTACTGTTGATACCAGGCCTTTCTTGCACTACCAACAATTCTGCATGTGAGGTCATGACAATGGTGCTTTGCAACAGGAAAAGGTAAAGATGTGACACAGGAACAAGAGGTGTCCCAAAACCAATATGACAAAACCCTTCTCTCAACAGTGAGCTCTGGGCTCACTCCTCTGTGATACCAGCCCCCCTCACTCCTCACCCCCCCCCCTTCTTGTCTGCTGTGATCTAAGAGTCTCTCTGGTTAATGGTTCTTCCTGTGCGCTTACTTTTTAAAGTGGCAGATCTCCCTTGAAGATGCTGAGACCAGACTCTGGCTTCTCCAAGCCACATTCTTGTATCTTATGAATGGGGTCCTCCTAACGGAGGTCTACTGCAACAATATACTCAGACATGTCAGTTCACTCTCATTGATACTGAGGGCAGGAGCTGGCTTCAGGTTTACAGTTACATATGAAAGGTGTGTTGTGTTTCCTGTCTCCTTTTCGTTTTTGTTATCCTCTGCAGCCAGGCATGTTTGAAATACCCTCTATTGGTATGTTAATCACTGCCACCAGCTGAATGTCCTAACAAAAGAGCATGGCGCTTCCATGTAGCCTTTGTCAGTTAATCAGGTTATCCATGGCAGGGGGAACCCCCTCCCCTGCCCTGCCACGCCTACTCATTCTAATTAAATAACACCGGGGCGGTCTGTGCCTGTAGGCTGTGTCCATGCCAGAGTAAACGGGTCTATGCGTTTGTTGTGGTGTGAGCATAGGAAAATGTTAGTGGATCAGCACCACACATTTTCCTGAGGCAGGTCTACCATCCTCCATTCACTTAAAATGTTTGAAAAAGCCCCGGTGAGCCCCAGGCCCACCACACGGGTGGTCCAGTTCCTCACAGCTGCACAAATGTGATTTGCACGGAGTTTGAACCCACATATTATATGGTGGAGTATTCAGTGAATGGTACGTCTATCTCCAGCCCTAACCAAAAGGTCCTTCTTTATTTCTTGAGTTCACCTGTATCCTTGGTGCAGATATATAAACCGAGCTACACACTTCTCTTCACTAGATTACCCTTTTGAGTCCCTGGTTAGTTGATAATTTGGATGAGCCAGACCTTGTACTCCTTCTGTCTGATCTAGCTGTTATCTTTTTTTAAATTTCTCTGTTGGTCATGAAGGTGCAATGCCACATCATTTTAAGGATTCCCTTGTATAAAGGCACCTTCTAAAAAAAAGAAAATAATAATAATCCTGCTTTTCATAAACCTTTTAAAACTGGATTAGTCCTTTCTAGTGGCTAGGCAGATTCTTAAACTATTTGAGCTGCTGTGGCCAACGGGAGACAGATCAAGTGAATGGAACACTCTCCAGATTGGCTTTCTTCAGTTCATTTAAGTAGATTAGAATTCTTCCACTGCATTTAGAAAACCTACGTTTTGTTTTTTGTAACGCATCCATAGCCCTGTATTAAAGGGATAGTGCTCTCAAAAAATGTTATTGGCTAAAAAGATGGATATATATATTTGAAGCACTAGGAGGCATCCATTTTGTGAAATGGATGAGCCTCCTGTGCTTTATGTTAATTTCTGCCCTTGCGGCACTAATGAAGCAAAAGCCAGCCAGCTGTAATACACAAAAGCTACCAGCAGGTTGCTTTTGCTTCATTTTTGTTGGAGAGCAGAGATTAACACAACCTGCTGCTGGTAAGTGCTTGAAATGTTGTTCTTTTTTTTTTTAAAAGCAATGCAAAATAAATGCTGCGGTTTTCTTTCTAACTTAGAAAGAAAACTCAGCATTTATAACATTTTATTTGTTTGATGTGGCTTCAGCTTTGAGTCTCCTGGGATCCCCCATTTTGGGGGAGCCCAGGAGACTCCAAGCTGAAGTCACAGCAAAGAAATAAAACGTTGTATTAAGGCTGCGGTTTTCTTTCTGCATTTCCTGGAGCCTGAGAAAAGTAGAAGGGAAAACCGCATCATTTAGAAATGCAATAAAGTTGTATTTCTGACTGCAGCAGCTTCAGCTTTGAGTCTCGTGGTCTCCCCTGGGTCAGGGAGCCCAGGAGTCTCAAAGCTGAAGCCACAGCAAACCTAAATACAACGTTGTTGTATTTAAATATGCTGCGGTTTTTCGTTCTACATTTCCTTGAGCCCGAGAAACGTAGAAAGAAAGCCGCAGCATTTAGAAATACCACAAAGTTGTATTTCTGACTACGGCGTCTATTTAGAAATACAACAACTTTGAATTTCTGACTGCGGCGGCTTTCGCTTGGAGTCTCCTGGACTCCACCGACCCGGGGGAGCCCAGGTGACTCAAAGCGAAAGCTGCCGCAGTCTGACATACAATGTATTTGTGATTGCTATGGTTTTGGCAATCACAACTACAACAACGTTGTATTTATAATTGCTGCATCTTTTGCTTTTTGTCTTTCATTTTACGTTTTCTGTGCTTTCCTGGGCTTAGCTGCAGTAAGCTAAAGCTCCCAGTAGGGGGCATTTGCTGCTTTTGTAGTGCCGCCAGTGCAGAGCTTAACATGAACTGAGGAGGGAGGCTACCTGAAATGGCAAGATGGATGCTCCCATGTAAACGCTTTGAGCCTCGTTTGCTCAAAGGATCTTTCATTAAAATTATATTTAATGCATGTTTTTCATTATTGCGCATCTGTTGGGACAATAATATTTTTGAGCGCACTATTCCTTTAAGTTTGGTTCCTGGCCAAACACTATTGCAGGACCAGGAGCCATCTTTACTGAGTGCCAGCTCCAGGTACAGGAATACATTTAGGCCACATCAGGTAAGTTACTTGAACAGACATCCACTGGTATCCTCTGTCAACCCATCTTCTGAACTGACATTCACAGAACCACTCAGAACCTAACATTCTCACATACAGCATTCCATGCATACAGGGCAGGGCAGGGTGCAGGGAAAGACCAGACACCACACCCTACTGTCTTTTGTAGTGCCTTGAGTTCTAACTGCAGCTAAAGAGTGGGTGATGGCAAGTGCGATTGGGCAGTGGTGGAACCGCTAGGAAGCAGTTGATTGCACGGGCTGAGGGGGAAATGAAGCTGAGCAGTACTGAAGTGGAATACTTGCAGAGGCTTGCATTTTTTCGGCACCTTTTTATCATGATGTTCAAGGTCTACTTGTGGTAGATGAGTGGTCAGTTTTGCTGACTTACCATACACGCCACCACATTTCTCCATTACCTGTTTCTCGTGACTGCCAGGTTCGATACTGCTCGGCATTCTGGGCGCAGCTGGTGCATGATTTTGCCGAGACCCAAATCACATATGCCTTGTTTGCTTGTGGTTGCCATGGTTCCGGTGCATAACACGGACTGCACCCTCCCACCATGCGGTCTGTGACCATGAGTCATATTTCGCTTTCTGTCTCCAGTTTAACCCCTAGTTCTCTCCCTTTGCTTCTTTATAACGTTTGTATAATATCGTGGGGTTCAAAGGCCTTTGTTTTTGCCCCTTTTTTTTGTGTTCCCATTTGTTTCCCTCTCTTCAGTTAATTCAACCTGTATTGCAATTTCCACAGTAATTCTGACACTTGGCGTTCTCCCCAATCGTGCCCTCCATCTCCTCATGTATCTCCCAACTATTAATTCTGCCTGCAATGGAAAACTTTAAGCCGTTGGTATTTTCTCCTTATGCCTGCACTTTCTTTCACAAACCACTCGGAGGCTTAATGTGCACTATCGCTACATCATATGTACGAGCTACTTAATTTTTGTATTGGTCTCAAGTAGTCTTATATCCAAGCCAAACACATCTGTGTAGGTTCTACAGGACACTACATACTTGATCCCCTTGTGCCAGACTCGACATTTCATTCATCCCAATGCTAAGGTCTGTACTGTTTGAGTGTGGGAACTAGACACGTGCGATGAAAAATATAAATCTTCAGCTATTTCTATCGATCCACTAACAGTCGCTGTATTTGTATTGGCAACTGAATTTACCTGTCTTACTCTGATTCTAATTTTGTTTTTGGAAATGTGTATTAATCTGCCCCCTTCCTAGAGTACATTTAGACTCTGATCTAGTTGCTTGATTTCTTTAAGCGAACAACCCTGGGAACCTGATCATTCGTTACTGTGTATGAAAGAAGACCATTGTTTTGTTGTTATGCAACTCCATAAGCATCCCGCCCTCTGATTCACACTTGTTTGTTGAGATCACTGCTGAATAGGGTCCTCGCTTACTGGTGTGCATTCAGAATAAGAAGTTTCAAATTGCAGCGTTTGTTCATTTTGGTGTTTGTTATTATCAGAAAGCACTGGCACACCCCTAAGTCGCAAATGTGCTCTTGTCCTCGTAGCTGTGGTGCCGACACGCGCCTTCTGGTGGCTCACAACACTCTCAAAGCGATAACATCCTTGTCCTGTTTCAAACGGGATCTGGAATGTAAAACGCTTCTCATTATTTTGGATGGGCTGCGCTTCAGTTTGTGCATAGTTCTTTCAGCAAGTCCAGGGACCTCTAAACGGGGGAAGTGACTATCTCTGAACTCGGACACAACCATGGCTTCTTGGCCGTACCACTTGACCCTGCAAAGGTGGCATCCTGTGTCTAGAATGTGGGCGGTGAACCAACAATTCCTCACGATCACCGCCACTTGTATGAACCTCCAACATTTAGAAAATGTGTCCTTTTCTTACTAACCACTCGGAAAACCTGCTCCGCAAACTAGACTACTGCTCAAGCTTACTCCTTGGTCTTCCATTCCACTCCTTCAGACACAAACCTTAACTTTGCTACTGGCACCCTCTGCAGACTAACCAGATCCTACCAACAACATGCTGATGGGCTCAAGTTGAGGGTACACAAGGGTGGACGCAGTGCACCCACTTTTTTCAGAGGGTGGACACAGTCTCCCTGGGTATTTTAGTGGTTGTGTGTAAAATGAGAGCATTTTATTGTCTTCTTTGAATTTATGCCGACCGGGGGATTCAAACTGCAGTCGCCAGGTTCGCAGGCCAGGCACTTCACCACTGCACCACATAACCTGATGAAAAACACAATACTACTAAAGTTGACATGACATTTCGGGACAGCATGTTCCAGGGTAAACATTTGTATTGATTCTTGGAGTTTAAACTGCCACATTTTTAAACACTATTAGAAAAAAAGATCCCATGTTTTTGGTGGATGTTTTTATGAAGGTCAAATACCATTGATCCTGTACAATTTGGTTATGGAAAACCAATTGAATGAAATGTGCTTGTCACCTTGATATAGTAATTTCTGGTGATGTCGCACCCCACTGCGCTTGCAAGCCCGCTGTGAAGGATTCGACAATCCGCACGAGAAGAGTGCGCTTGCCTGGGCTTTGTCCTTTTATAAAGAATGAATGATGAGAGAACCTCCTCCGAAAATATGTGGGGCCATTCCCACACATTTTCCACGCTCAATGCACAGCAGAAAAATAGTCTACTCTGGGAGGACACCGCTTACCAGCGCTGCCCTCCCCTGTCATGTGTAGCTCACGCTTGTCGAATGTGGGTACATCAAAAGCCTTTGTTCGTGGGCAGCCTGATTAGAATTTCAAGGCCCCATGGATTTGCATCTCCATTGTCAAATCTTGCTGGTGGCTGTGAATACTGAAGAATGTTAATTAGCAGTCCTCTGGAAAGGCCTGGGTGCTGGAAGTGACAATGGAGACCAGACGCCAACACCTCTTTGTAATGCAATGTGTTAACTTGGTACTAACATCTCTCTCTGGTATGAAAGGGATGTGAACATCCTGTCTGGAACCACTCATTTCAGAGCAGGGAAGTATGTGAATTGTAGGAGATGAGTCTGCCTGCAACCCCCTACTTCAAAGGAGGCCCATGTTGTGATCAAGCGCCGCATAGGGCTCAATTAGTGACACTTTGATGTACAGCAGACAGGAAGATGGGTGGGACTTGGAAGTATGTTGTCATCCTTCCCCTGTCTGTTGCCAAGTGCCCTGGTTCGGAGCTGAAGCATCACTGAGGATTATTGGTGGGGACCCAGGAGTGGCTCACTTAAGTTAGGCTTGGCCTACACCAATCCTTCGGCCCTGTTTGGCTTTAAAAGAGGGCTGAGCCCCACACTGCTCACATCTGAAGACTTTGCAAGGGGCAAGGACTCACCTGGACCCAAGCTGAAGGTACAGTCCACCTTACATCTTCCGCCACTGAAGGAAGGCCAGGAGTTCCATGAGGGAAGCAAGATCCCCCCCCTAAACATCTCCAAGGGAAGGACCCATCCAGCAGCTCCAGAACCGGTACCCAGCCAGCACACAGCGACGGCAAGCTTCCTAGGTGTGAAGTGCCGGAGAGTCTCTGGACAAAGGACAAGGCTGCTAACACCTTCCTGAGCTTTGTGCTGTCTTGCTTCAAAGGACACAAGCCCTGCGAAGAAGCTAGGAGTGCCACACAAGCATCAGCCAGTGTCCATCTTTTTAAAGACCATTTCGAGGCAGTCAAGCCCTCGAATCGCATCCATCTGCCCGCTGACTGTTGTCATGCTGCAGTCGTCTGAGCTGTCGGCCTCGCCCATCATTCCAGCTCCACCTACCAGCACAGAGACAACAGTTCTTGGCCCGAGCTTAACGCCGTCTTGATGCTGTCGAGCACCAAGAACTTCAACACCAGCTACATTGTGGTTCTGCCTCCCCTAGTCAATTCTCTGAAGACCCCTAGAGACAGTTATGACCCTTTTTGATGCGGAAACCAAATAATCTTGAACAGTAAGACTGATTGCTTTATCAACTACCCTTCTGTCAGTATCCAGCGTGCATCCCTTTCCTTTGTGAAACTCTGTCCTCTGTGTTCCTTTACAGTGTGGGTTGTAATTGTAGTGTGCTAGAACTGTCTGTTTTAATAATAAAGTAGACATTTTAATACAAGCTTGACTGGACTGTCCCTTTTTATCTTTGGGTAATGAAAGTATTTTTGCTTTGTTACAACTAACAAACGAACCGTGACCTTGCGGAGATAAGCCTGCTGTTCTACCCACGTTACCAAAAAATTGTACAAGGTCTTATAATTTACCTGTATTCCAATCTGTTGGTGTCCTTTGTGGTGTACTAGAGATGTCGGGTTGATTGGTTTAAAAACCCATATTCATCCCTGAACCACTGGTGAACCAGGAGTTCATTCGTCACACCCACTTATTTATATATATATTTTTTTAAGACTTGGTTAACAACCGCTCTTTTAAAGTTCCTGGCTCAATGTTCCTCAGTAACTGTATGATTGTGTATCCGTTTACCTTCCATCTCCTTTCTTCCCGGCCTTGTCTTCACTCAAACTCGCCATACCCTCTGCGTGCTTCTGCTTTCCGCCCTAGTCACCCCCCCCCCCTCCTCCACTGGAAACCACTGCAATTGACCAACGCCAGCCCAACTGTGGCTCTCTTCAAAGCGTGGCTTAAACTTGCATTACTTGGTAATGTGGGAGGCCCCCCAGCCGTATTCACCATTCCCCCTATCTGACCCTCCATTAACTCGTAATGTAATAAAAAAATAATAATAATTGGTACACCTTTTTAGCTCCAGGCACTTGCCCTCTTAGGTAAATGTTGTTTAAGTCGCCGGTTTTCTCATAGACATATGTCCTAATGTTTTACACCATCATAAACTGGTTCAGTAAGGGGGTGGGGAGGGAGGGGGATAAGAGTCTTCACTCCATGGTATGGCCAAGTCACAATGCTAGAAAACATTGTTTTCTTTCTTTCTCTCACTCACATCATTTAGACACTAAAAAGAACACATACTTTGTGCCATTTGACGCATACAGCATTGGCAATGCAAACATTTTGGGCTTTGTTTAGGCATGGGAAAGGCACTTGCCAAGCACTGCGTAATGGTATTAACTGGTCGATGATGGTAGCACTCGCAAAATGGTGCGAGTACCTGGTAATAAAATGGCAAAGCTTGGCAAATGCCTAATACTTAATCATAAGCCAAAGCTGCTGGCTTTGCCAATGTTTGTTTTTAACAGGTCTTAAGAGAAGGACATGCAGAGTACTTACAAAGAGAGTGGTTTAAGGCAGGCCTGGTTGACGTTTTCTTTTTACGCCAGTAGAAATGTAATTAACGAGAGGCAACGTTTTATGGTGAGGCTTGATTAAAGCGAGCTGGAAGAGTTCACATGAGGTGTTTTGGGTGGGAGGGGCAGAAATTGGGAGTGAATGGCCATCGTGATAAGCATCGCCATGAGCAGTCAATTGGTGGGCAAATAGCCAAAGACCATCAAACTTTGTGTCTCTCCTCAGATTCCATTTCCCCCATCTGTACTCTAATGCAATAGTTTTGGCTTATAGGTGGCTCTGCCACCTAATAGCCCAAACTAATGAGATGACGAATTGCTCGCCGGACCGTGCAGCCCCCACCACATGGCAACCAATAAGTTTGCAGATTGGACGCGTGCTGGTCACTGCTGGCACCAGAGCGGGGATGACAACCAGGAACTAGGAAGATATAATAAGCATTGGCAAAGCCAACAGTTTGTGCTTGTGTAGGCACTTGCCAGGCACTGCCACAGTGGTATTAACTGGCTATTGTTGGTAGCAGGTACAAAATGGTGAGTGCCTGGGTGTCTAACAGCAGCACCTGAAAATGCCTAATACTTACATACACAAGACAAAGATGTTGGCTTTGCCAATGCAGGCCTTCAGTGAAGGACACACATAGTGCTTAGAGTGGCTGACAGATCTGGTTAAGACATTTGTATTAAACCATTAGTGCAATTTTACTCCAATTAAGCCATTAAATCTCAGACTGTTTTGAGAAAACGTTGGCAGGAGCTTGCGCTTCAGGTGGCAAGGCTTGATTAAAGCGAGCTTTGGGTTCCCAGGGGGAGTTGTTTTGGGCTGGGTGGGAATGGCCATGGGGTTAGCATATACATGGGGATTAGCATGACCATGGGCAGTCAATTGGTGGGCAAATACACCTACAATCTTTGTGTCCCTCCTCATATGCCATTTCTCCCTATATGTACTTGCAATAGTTTCGGATTATAGGTGGTGCTAAAGCGCTACCTAATGGCCCAAACTAAAATTCAGTAATCACTGACATGGAGGTGCTCGTGTTGTCTCCACCCCTTCTTGCAGTGAGCCAATCATTTGTAATGGTTCTCTCTGCCTTCCCTCACTGCTAGGTGTGGCTGTCTGTTGGAAAGCGAGTGAGTACAACTGCACAAGCCTCGGAGCCAAGCAGTACGAGGGCCCATGCTTTGAGGCACAGGCCCTGGCTTCTAGCTGTATTTCTACCTCCCTTGGATCTGATGTTTCACCCTCCTCCTGTGCTGGTAGCATTCTGCAGAAGCTTGCCTGAGTCGGCTCCTCTGCCCTCCCTCGGTGCGTGGTGTAGCAGGTCGCCACCACTGTTACTGTTTGCTGCACCACTGCCCCCATGCCCCCCGATCAGCACTGTCACTTTGCTGCCTACAGCCTGCCTGCCACAGAAGGACAGCCAACCAGGAGCCTGCGGCGCTCTTCCTCGCATTTCTCAGGATTGAGGCGAGGGAGACGAATGGCCATTAAATTGGTGAAGATGCGTACATTCATCCTCCATACAGGGCACTCACAAGGGGGGGGTGCCAGTCAGAGGGACAAAATATCCCGGACCTTGCGGGGTGGGGGTTCCTCATGTGTTGTAGGTTATTTGCATATCAATTTTAGCGCTTGAGGCCAGGTCCCAGTGATGGCAAACTGAGGTGTGGCCTACTGTCCACATTACAGAACTTGGCATGCAGAGACTTCAATTCAAATCCTAGTTTCAGTACCTGATCAGCAGTGTTATTCTGGACCAATCTCTGCATCTCACCAGGTCTAAAAGTGCAGTTCTGTGGAATGTAATGTGAAACTGTAGCCGCCAGCCATTGTGTACTATATCGGCCCACTACTTCTCAAATTCTCTAATTTTACTTTTTGACCGCCACAGCCCCAAGGCCAGATTGTTGTGTGTGGTAGCGAATGTTTGAGGGGGTCCTGTGCCATCTATCTCCAATATCTGCCTTTATCCAGCAGGATGCAGGCAGTTACAGTTCACCACCTACATTAGGTTTGATTTGTAATAACCTGCTCAGAATACAAAAAATATACATAAATTAAAAGGGAAAAGAAATGGGGTGTTGACCTCTGTAACCTGTTGGACACCGTTTCTGACCCCCATCAGGGCTGGCTCAGTCTTTCCTCCTTTCAGAGGTAGATAAAATGAGTACTGTTTAGCTGATTACTTAGTGCCAGGTTAGTTTAAAGAGCCCAAAATAGCTTAACTAATAGATTTTTTTTAAATGCTTGTCTGAGGAAGAAATGTGGTCATTTGGGGAGGGGAGCTTGAGGAGGGCCTTGGCAGTATTTCTGGTGTGCCCACTCCACCCCTTGATTGTGTATGGCACACAGTGAGGGGCTCTTGCATCCACAGGGTCTTAAATTAAGTGCATGGTTGCAGAAAGCAGAGATGTATAGCCCCAGAGGGCAATAATTCTGAAAGCAAGAGATAATAGCTTTTGCACAGCATGCTGTAAGAGCTAAATCATGTACCGCACATAGGCTGGGCAAATGCTATATCAGTCAGATACTGGGCCACTTCTAAGCCATGGCACATTTGATTCGCAGTGGTTATTAGCTGGTGTAACCTCCCTGGAGCCTGTGTCTTCAAGAGAAAATAAAAGCAGGTGACGGGTAGGCCCCGTTCCTCCAGATGTAACAGGAAAGTAACAGTAATGGCAATTATGTTGACCAAATGCACAATAAATATTTTGGTGTGGAGGCTTTTGTTGAGAATATTTTTTTTCTGGCAATTATGTGCGTCGAACTGTTGTAGGAGGAGCTGTTCCGGGTAGAAGAAACGGACGCAGGTTGCAATCTCAGCATAGTCCCTGTCACTCAATGTTGCAAATTTGACATTCCTTTTGAAAAGCAAAACACACTGCTATGCTTACTTGTTGAGTGTGTGCTTTTTAGCACACCTGCTACAGTTCATCTTTGGTGAAGGGCATGCATCCACACCCTAGCCATTAGCACCTTCTAAATATCAATCGCCGGCTAGCTAAGGTGATGGCTGACAACAAAAGCGGAGTGCTAACAGGCAGGACAGGTGTGGTCTATTTGTCTGCATACAATGAGAATTTGAACTGTGGGATGGGCCTCTACCCAGCAAAGAAGTTGTTAGACTTTTTTAAACACATCATGATAATGCGTAGTGTGCTGATGAGGTATTGCAACCAAGTTCAGATCAACTGAACCTCTAAATGCCCAGATTGTGCATTCATTCAATACAGCACAACCTTTGTAGCAATTCCATTTTTCTTTGGAGAACATGTGGTGATAGCTCAGTGAGTTAAGCACGTGTTGCAGAGATCTGTCCGTGGCTGGGGTTCATATTTGTGTGTATTTACATGCTGTTGATAGGAGCACTTACTGTGCTACTAAACATACCTGCAATAAAAAAAAGTTATGTAAACTAAAATAGGGTCATGTTGGTGCTGTTCTAGTCAATGGTGGTGCATTTCTTTCCTCACAATTTATTTTTTAATGATTAAAAACAGCATTGCAAGATAAATGACAGCTGATACATTTCTAAGTCACACATCTACTAGTTTATGCAAAACGTGCATGGGAAGTGATGGTGTTTCTCAAAGCCTCCTTATAATTGCCCTCTTCTCTTTAATTTGTGCTCAAGTAAAACAATTCCTAAGCATGATGTATGTCACATTTTAAAATGTACACAGTATGAAGAATTGCCATCTGGCAAGGGTGCAACGCCCTGTCTTTTATTTGGTTAACACATAAAATGATGTGGGTAATTTTTATCTTCAAAATGGTAATTTGCTACCAGATTCCTGTGTCCGTCAACTCCATGCCAAATAGTGTACCTGTGCCATGCTGCATCAGTAGCATGAGCCCCAGTGCCTGATCTGCCCGTGGCGTAGAACATATTCAAAATGCACAAGATGCCCACTAGACAGCTGCAGCGACCAAATTTCTGCAGCTTTCCTGTCCCCACCACTTCCTCTGGAGCAAAGAACTTGTGTGAGACGACATCCAGGCAAAGTACACTCCATTCAATAACTGGGATTGGGCCACTAAATCGGGCTAGCTTTAATCCAAACACCTGGTGACTTTGCCTTTTAAAAGAAGGGGTCTCACTGTGATGCGGGAAATGCATCGGAGGGACAGGGCCTCTGTACCCTTGTCCTTTACTGCTTTTTATCATGTGTTCTGTTGTGTTTTCCGTGCAGAAGTTCATGTGGGACTCTCTTTTGGTTTGGTGAACAGACCCGTGGGATACCCTTATGGCAACCCTGTGCCCCTAGTGTATGTTTTTGGGCACCTGTGTGTGACCCACAGAGCAGGGTACGGGCTGGTGGCAGCTCCGTGCTGAAATGACTGGTGCCCTGAGCGTCCTCCATTTTGGGATGCGCAGGCCCTGTCATTTGAATCGGTAGATTCCTGATGGAGATAAAATGGCCCCCATGGCCTCTTGCCTTCATCACCTGTTACCTTGATCTTCCCGAAGTCCCGGGAAGCCCTGCCTCTGTCCCTTCCCCCTGACTGGCTGTTGGGTGGATGTTCCATATATGGTAGTGTGGGAAAGTGCCGCCGACCAGACTGGCTGGAGCCTTCTCAACAACCGTATGTTGTGGGTACGCCTGTGGGTGGGACCTGGGTGAATGGAGTGTGTGACGAATATGCATTCTATGTTGTGGCTGTCTAGTATCTGGTGTTTGACACAATGGTTGAGACAGCCCTGCCCGAAACCGGTATGAATGCAGCCTGGAGTGTTGAATGGCTCGGTAACTTGTTGTGAGTGTCTGGAGAGAAGTGAATGGCCTGAATACCTCGTGTGCCTGATTGCCTGCCTGCCTGCCTGCATGAATGCCCGTAGTCGTGATTGGATGCTGGAGTATGACCCAGCGGAATGAATGGGAGATCAACAGTATATCTGGGGACCTCTCACTGCTAGGAATCTTGTTCAGAAGCTGAGGTCCACTACGACGAATAACTGGAGTAACTGAAGCTTAACATTGAGCCCTGCTGGACTAGAAGAATTGCTGTTGCTCTCCTTCACAATCTGAAAGCTGTTGTGCCTCAAGAACTGACCCAGAGAGGACCTGGTAAGGCGCCCTCTTCCCGAGCTACGAGGGACCATCGTGCACAGCCGATCTTTGCGTAAACTCCCAGGTAGACAGACCTTCGACAGGCTGCCGACCCGATACGGGGATTGCTGCAGAACTCCAAGGAGAAGCACCCGCACTGTTGTCCGCCACTGATGCCGACTGGAGCTGCTGTGTTCCCGTTGCCTAAGAACTTCATTGATCCAAGGACGCTCTCGTCCGCATCGAAGCTGTATCTTGCCAGAGAAGGCCTGTCCGTCGATGCGCCGAGGAGCATCCACCAGTGGGTTTCCCGCCACCCAAAGACCACAAAGATGCCGACGACTTGACGCCCTTGCCGGGCCACAGTTCAACTCTTTGCGGTCCAGAACTATTGACATCGAGTTGCCCGGCACGCCTCTTCCTTGCAGGATGTTTACGTTTCCCTGTTAACAAGCACCGCTAGGAAAGAAGCTGCCACTTCACCATCGTAGCTCGACCTGTTCTCCGTCGGACGTTCGACCCGTGACTCCTGCCTTAAAGGGAGGGGCCTCAAGAAGGGTTGTCTATTTCCCTGACGAGGAACGCTACAGTGCCAGGTACTTTGGGGCTGCAGAACTATTGGAAAGTCTAGTGTGAACAATATATGGACTGGGCTTCTATCTTTCTTCTACAGGTTGCCCAGGTGGGGGTGGGTATTTCCACACAGAACTGTTTTGATAGTTACCGGTATTCTGCCTATTGCTCAACCATCTTGCTTTCCTTCCTCTCTACTGCTGGTTTCCTCTTTATTTTGATCTGTGTCTCATTCTGACCGTATGCACTTTAAAGAGATCTAATAACGTTAGTGGTACCACTTTAGAATTGTACATATTTACCATTGTTGATTTTCGGAGTACAAAGTGAGTTATCGTGATCGTGTATATGACCTTGAATATTAATTATATAAAGACTGTGTTGTAACCAATAGTGTGTGGACATTCCTTCGTGGGTGCTCGGGGACTACACTGTACTTAAGAACCAGCTCGCATCACCTCCTGAGAAGATAGGCCTTAATTGCTCGTCCATTGCTACCGTAATAGAGAATCTTGGCAGGGGTCTCTGTGCCTCCCCTCTACCATATATAGAGAGCGGAAGTGCAGACCCCCCTCTGGTCTTTACACACACCCCTTTAGATTATCAGATCCTCAAGACCTGAAGATTCACCCGAGAAGAACTTGCTGGACTTATTTGGGAAAGTTGTTGTTTCCAAAGACCTCAGGCTGTGGTGAAGGAGCTGTCCAAGGCAGAAGGAAGATCTGCCCGTACCCACTGCCAGAGCACATCGGAGTGACCTTTACTGTGGACCAGGGCCCACCACTCTGTGCCAGGATCGCCTGAAGCTGGGAGAGCGGACCCTGAAAGGAACCATCCTGTCCTCCAGTCCCCCTGAAGGGGCTTCATAGCAGCTGGAGCGCCAGACCAGCTGAAGCTCTGTTTTACCAAACAGATTGCTCAATGTTTATTGTACAGTGAACGTGAGGGAAGTTGCTGGGACTGGCTTTTGTGCTCCTCCGCCAAGTCAAACTATTGCTTGCACTTCTAACCAGCTTGACGTTGCCTCGTACCCTTGCTAAACCTGTCACCTGCTAGGCCATAAGCGACTGCTTGATGCCATGACCTGGACGAATCGCTGGTGAGGCACACACCGTCTCACCAGGGGTTACAACCATGGCTCAGCCCAGCTAGCTGTTGAACAGCGGCCACATCAACCTGCACATTGATGCCCCAAAAGTCACCACTTTGACCATTGCCTGCAGACACGAACCGCTGGAGCGTTGCTCATCGAAAGGCCACCACCAGCGGCTAAAGCGGTGTTATTCAGAGCATATTCGCCCCTACTCTGCGACCACCAAGAACAATTGTGGTACTATTGACCCTGAACTGCCCCCTTTATCCACTTGGGGCCGAGCGACTGGTTAGATCATGGATTGCACCTGTTTTCTTTCAACATTATTTTATTTTTTTATTTTTTTGTAGCTAGTAATTTTGCCACCACCTCTGGCACCACGCTCTGTGCTAGTTTCTTCTTTTATCTCCTCTCTTCCTTCGGGGTGGGTTTTTGTACAGTATTTGTAATTTGTTATATTACAGGTGGGGTGTTTCATTAAGTGTGTGTATATATATTTGTATAGAACCTTCATTGGCCATTCCCTTTATTTTGGACTCTGATCCTGTGTTTGGGTCACTACTGGTTAACCTTCACACCCCTCTTTAAAAGCATAGCCTTCCCCTCGGCCCACTCCACCACAATAGACGAAGGAGGTATCTTAACTGTTCATGTTATACCTTTATGATTGAAGCCAGATTGTATTGTTTAGCCCCGTTAAGCATGGAGTCTGGAATTAATAATTTTGCAATATGCTGATCTAGGTGTAAATGGTTTAATCTTGGCAGTGTTTCCGGCACATCATCCTTGGCCAGTAGAAGGCGTATACTCCATTTCCCTTTATTTTCTTTTTAATATATTTGAAAAACAAAGTGAAAATGTCTTCAATATTGCCCTCTCGTGGGGAAACGGGTCACCGAGATGTGTAATGTTCATATTTTTATCAACGAGATCAATCCATTTAAATCCTAGACTTGTTTCTGTTGCATTTGACTCGAGGTCTCATCTCTTCAATGTGTGAATTGGGAGCGGGCATGGGGTTCGGGGCGGCGGTGCCCAAGGCTGTCTGTACCCCAGGCCCCAGAAACTGATAAAATGGCCCTGTTGTCAGATTGCGGCTGGGTAGAAGTGCAAGTTCTGGACCCTTCACTCTTTGAACCTTGCTCTTATCAAAGGAAGGTCCAATGTGAACTGTTAACCTTCTGGCTTTACACCCCTTTGTAAACTGGGACTATTTATAATCAAAGCAGTCATAATATTGAGCACCATCTTTGTGTAGCACTTGTTGTATGGGGACACTGCTTACACACACTGACTTTCGATTACACTGTGGTGTGCGTCTAAATATGCAATTGTACTCTACTAGTAAGTAAATTGCCTATCTGTACAGTTTCACAAATTGTGGCCCATAGTCCACCCATCTAATGTAGCAGTTTATTTTTTTTTTTTTTTTTTTTTTTTTTTGAACTATTACTCGGTAAAAACTGAGTTTTGTCAAAAATAAGGCAGGCTTTCCTCCTTCGCAATGTAAAATTCGTGTCTCCGGGTTCTATTAGTTTCTACAGAGCCTCCCCCAGGTCTCCAGTGACTAAACAAATGGGTTGATTGATTTGCCCTTTATTACTCTCGGATTGTCTAATCTGGTCAAACGCCATTTCAATTAGTTTTGCTTTTTATTTTTTAACAAATGTTGCTTTTACCACACTTTACCTTTTCACAGCACTGTAAATAACCGGTGTTCACGAATCTCAAATGTAATGGATCACGATTTATTGATAATGGAAGAATAAAAGACCGCGTTCACGCTGTACTAGTCACGGGTTACCGGTTTATTCCACATCTCAGCATTGTGCCCTTAACCCACTGAATGAACACCGGATATAGGGCCAGATCACTATGTATTCACAAATAAGTGCTTATGTTAATGTAACGGGGTTCAATACTGTGATCTGCTGCCGTTTGCATGGTCTCATAAGAGGGTCAGGATTAGGTTAGCAGGGTGAGGGGAAAATGTAAGATGGCTTTTGTCGTTATATCGGAGTGCAGACCGGTACTGAGTTCTTCATGGCTGTATTTGTGCCCAGAGGGAGCCTTTTGTGCCCTTGGATGGAAGTGTTTTGTAGAGTGAGCTTGTCTATTGGAGGGAACTTCTGTTACTGGCAATGGAGGGCCAAGAGTAGGCTTGTTTAATGATCAAGGAGTTATTAAACTCCACTGTTTAAACTGTGCGTCCAAAAAAATGTTAATGTAATACTGCAAATACATTCCTACTTCCAAAGCCGTTAAATCAGACCAACATCGCTGTTCACTCTGCAAACTAACCTGCACACAAACTCATTCAGCTGCAGCATGGCATGTGAGGTTTTTGCAGTTTCTGCATTCTTATCATCTTGGCTGCGCCACTAGAAAGACGCACCGTGTGATTATGGGCACATTTCTACCTTTGCCTCGGATACCACCTCTCAGCGTATAGTCAAGATATGTAAATACGTGGACATGTTCAGGGTCAGCCCCTATCGGCTCTTGGTCTTTACGTTTATGTTGACGACCTCTGTGGCAGCCACGCCGCAGCCATGTTTCTTTCGCCCGAGGTGGGGAGGGAATGCGGTCAAGTGGAAAACCAAGTCGCTGCGGCAGCCCTGGCGGCGGTTGGATTTTAATGCGGGGGTCGAGGGTAGGCTTCGACTTGACAATAATGCAATGTCCGAATGAAACACAAAATGCTAGTCTGTGTGGGGACACTTTTGTGCCCCACGTGGGCCAGATTGACACGTTACTTCTCCACGTGACTAATGGTTTTGATCAGTGTTACTGGATATTCTTTAAAATGCACAATTTGCATCACATTTCATCAAAAACTTCCCCCTTATGTACCACTCAGTCTGTCGAAAAAGGAATGCATTGTATGCCCCAGTCCGACCCTGGTAGAGTGGGAGGGATATATTCATTCACACCTTGGGTATCATATTGGGACATATTCGCCAGTACAGGGGTAGTTTGGGTAGTAGTGAACACAACCTATAAACACAGGGGAAAAGACTAGTACAAATGTGGCCAGATATGGCAGGGGCGGGGGCGGGTCGGCGTCCTGGATAACATGAGAGCAGGTCAGGTAAACGATAATGTTGCTTGTCACTTCTTTCGGGTGTTAGCTCAAATGCACTACCCGATTCCACCCTGCGTTAAGGTACCCAAGCCACCCAGACGCTCACACGCCCTGTGGCAAAGCACACACTTGGAGTAGCGCTACCCGCACTAGCGCTACCCGCACTAGCACGCATCTGGGCGGGGGTGCTTCAGAAGAGATCTGGTTGGTAGCGTTCTGTGCTGGCCCTTGTGCAGCACTCTGGAGCTAAAGGATGCGTGATCAACCTGCACTTCAACGAGCAGACTGCTTTCAGACGAGTAGGCAGCGCTCCGCGCCGAGTCTTCTAAAAGCCACCTACCTGCTTGTTGAGGCGCAGGATCTGGGATATTAGCCCCTGGGTCTGGAGGACGGGGCAGCGCTCCGGCAAGGCGTTTTTTTCACAGCGCTGCTCCGTCTTGTTCCGGCCCATTCCCTTACCCGCGCTGATGTTGCATTAAAATGGATGCTTTGTGGGGGGAGGATTAAACTCTTCACTCTACCTGCACACTGATGAAACCCGGATCTTAGATGATACTTGTAGGACTGCTTTAATTGGAATCGTTTACAACGAATATACACAATCGGTGTCCAGTCAACTGGTCGAAAAAAAACTGGTCGACTGCAATTTGGTCGACGCAATTTGGTCGAAAACCAAATGGTCGATTTTTTTTTATTTATATATTTATTTTTCGCGTTTTCGTTTAGTAAAAAAAGGGGTTTTTAGAGAAAAAAAGGGGTTTGGGGGGGGACCCCCCCAAAAAATGGAAAAAAAAGGGTTAAAATAAAAAAAAAAAAAATTCGACCATTTGGTTTTCGATCAAATTGGTTCGACCATTTGTCTGGTCGACCAATTTTTTCGACCAAATGTCTGGCAACCTATACAATCTAGTCTAAAATGCTGGCTTTTCTCTTTCCTACTGAAGTGCATTTTTGAGTTGCCCCTGGTGCAGTCATATTGTACATGGTTAGCCCGCTTTCCTTAAACTACTTAGCCCGCACACAACTCTTCGCCGCCCACCCCTTTCCCCCACGCCATTTTATTTGATTTGTGCACGAATCCTATACATGTCTTCGAAATGTTAGAGGCCTATATTGTCTGGCAGTTTTTAATGTGCTGCTTTTATACCCTATATGGGATTTTTTTGTTGCCTCTATTCCCAAGCGTCAGTTGGGTTTTCAGGTTGTCAGTTTGCCTGGCTGAACCAGATCACTGTGTTCCCTCATGCCCTAACGTAAGCCAGTAGCCTCAGTTGTCTTCTGTAACACACATCCCACCCGCATTTCTTCCCAGTCACACTCCACTCCTCTTCCACACTTCGCTTGCCTTCTTCCCGTGTGGAACATTAACTGCCTGCCACCTCAGGCATGCAATGTCATTGAGTTAATCGGGCTCCAGCCGCCCCGCCCCACAACCCACTGGAATGTGAGCCGAGGGGTTGGGCTTCTGTGCTGAGGCTTTAACAGTTCAAATGATCAGGAACCTGGTCCTGGGCGCATTTTGTAGATTTGCCTCGGAAGAAACAATCTGCTCGACTCGGATGATCAAGCACTGCCCGTTTCCCTGAGTCACAGCCCCCTGAGACACACAGGCGGCCTCCCTGGCTGTGCAACCAGTGGTAATGAACTCTTATCAGCAGCATGACCTTTCTTATGCATGATGGTGAATTTCCAACTGAAAGACCACCACTCACCTTGCAAATCTGTGACCGTTAAAGGGAGCAACACAATAAAGAAAGCACCCTTGGAAATATTTGTTCATACCCATCATATCTAATAGCTTGATATGTTAAAAAGTAAAGTTTGCTTTGATGTCCTGAGTCGAATGTTCCTATAACCATACATAACACCCTGGAGGTTTGTGACGGACCTCCAAACCCAAGTGATTTTATTACACAACTTTATTGTGTCTTAAAGTGCTGAAAATGGGTAAATAGATATTTTGTCTTTTGCATCTTATAGTTTTCCATTTAGGAAGTGGAAAATAAAGGTACACTGATATTATTTTTGGCTCAACATGCTGCTATAAGGATTTACATGTCATGCTTTACTATTCAATGTGTGTATTTTGCAAGTAAACTCTATAGGACAGTATTATTGTAGGCCTTGCCACCCAAAATATTTGTTCGAAGTAAAGCGTGGAAGAAGGTGGCTGTGCCTAAATTGCAGAGTGGGTTCAAATCCCGCTTTGCTGTTTAGCATAAGTGCGTGATCCTGGGCAAATAAGTAATCTCACCCTGATCTTCAACTGCAAAAATTGGAGTGCTTTATAAGTGATTAAGTTTACACCCTTGCAATAGGACAATTTCAGTAAGTGTAGGAATAAATTGGTGTAACCTGGTGCTCCTCTGCTAGAGGCTCCAATACTGTCACATAGAATTACATTATTCCTACACTGGCCCTTCCCAGTCTCAAATCACTTGATTTGACAAGTAGACTGCCTCACCAGTCGGTGCACTAGAGATTCTAGTACAGCGCTAACTGGTTGTATCAACATTACAGTTTCTTCCCTGTTGGTCCTGGCCACTGAAGTTGCTTGGGCCATCCAGAGTTTTGAGTCTTTCATTGCGCACCATCTGCCATTTTCACACTTTCTACGAGCTTCAGGATTTGCAAGAAAAATGGGCAGGAGGCTAATGCAGTAGCAGAGGGATCAGGCCAAGATTGCTTTGTTACAGTATTGACGCGTGCATATCTTAAAAGATATTATTTTGTACGGTGAACGTTTTAGATATTTTGTGAGCTGTGTGGAGCCGCAACGTTTTAGATATTTTGTGAGCTGTGTGGAGCCGTGGTTGTGTACGCTTCAGGTAGCTAAATTACTTGTTTGTGTGATTGACAGAACATTGAAGCGTTTTGCTTCTTGCTTTTGCCACCGACCCACCAAAGGAGAGATGGACCAAAGGTCCAACTCTCAAGGGAGCCAAGGACCAGAGGAGAGTTCACCAGAGCAGCCAAGCACCAAGGGGCAACTGACCAGAGAGGTTCACTTTTACCTTCGTTTTACTTCATTCTATTTTTAACTTTGACTTTAAGCCGAAACTATTGAACTGGAGTACAATTAGAAGGGAGTTAACTTGTGGGGAGGGACGCACAGCTTGTGGGTGTTTTGTTTACCAGCCCACTGACTGGCCGTGCAAATTCCTATGGCCAAACCCACCCTGCACCTTACAAAACACATCCTCATGGGATCTTTGAGCTAGCTTTATCAATCATTCACGTCAACCATTAGCTTTCCAAGATTATTTCTAAGCAGTCTGTTGAGAGTTAATGTCTTAATTACAGTTGTAAATTGCTTTTGGTGTGATAAAGCCTCAACCAAGTGTGCCTTCAACCACTCGATTTAGATCTGTTCCATGCGCTCAACTCCTTTTTAAGAAATAAGCCAACAGTATGGAGTTGATATATTAGAAAGGCATTTGCCAGTTAATGCCATCATATGCCTAGGTAATCACCCAATTTTTGAGCCGTTGCCATCTTATTGAAAAGTAATACCATTAATCCGTGCCTATCCCATAGTTGCACAAAAGCCAAAACTGTCGGCTTTGCCAGTGCTTGTTTATTCCAGGCAAGGTCTAGTGTAGCCACACAGCAACAAGAGACATTGTAAATGGCAAACCAAAGGTCAAACCTCTCCCACTATCCCACTCCCTCCTTTTCAGAAGCAGAGTCCCACGGTTTCTTTTTTCCACTTACACCACTGTTCTGAATACAGCATTTTAAACGTGAATAAGCCACTTTCTTGGCACAGGATGTAGCGCCGACTCTACTTGAACTTGCCTCATCGCTTTCAAACTGTTTTTAATCGAAGGTGTGGTTTTGCAATCCAATGTAAGCTCTGTATGGAATTTAAAGGCATTGTGATTTACATCAGGACGGACGGTGCTCAGAAGCACCCGAGTCTTGAGTGATTAGCTTCTTCAATGTTGGGTCATGAAATGCGGAGAACCCCAGGTCTGATCTCTTAAAGTGCTTTGCGGAAACATTAGTTAAGGAAAGCATTTAATTGTTGGCACCTGCATTCATATGCATACATTTTTCGGCAATTGAAATCGTGATTTGGGTTTAGTACTTACATGCCAGGAGAGTGATTGATTGGAAGGGTAGGGGGACAGGAGACAGCTCATTCTCGCAGCATTTCTTAAGTGGGTGTTTTCAGACTTTGGGAGAGAGTTGACTGCTTGTAACATTGACACTGCATTAGAATAGTCTCATTAAAATGCGCCAAGAAGTTAATGTCCCTACACAAGTAAGTTTGCCACTCCCCAACCGTCTCTGAAGTTGGCGCCTCTCCCAACTTTTGAAGGGATATCCCCATCTAAATTTTAGCCTAGGTGTGCCCCCCCCTGGATGTGTGCACTATTTTGTTAGGCAGAGAGGTGAGGGAAGCCTTTCCCGATTGGCGGTGCTAAAGCTTTGCTGTGTTTGTGCTGAAAAACGTACTTGAACAAACGCAGTAAAACTTTAATGCTACTTTCAAGAAAGGTTTCCAACGCCTCTGCATATTGCGCTATGTACTATTTGGTCTCCACACCAGACTGGGGGGGGGGTGGAGCCTCCATGTTTGCCTCACCTATTTTCTGAAGTGGCCCCTCCCATCAGCACTGAGCCCCCCTCTGAAATGTAGGTTTCGTTGCGCCCCTGTGCCACCTTATCTTTTCTTTAATGCTTGTTAGGGAGAATTCTCCTTCTAGGGCTAATTTCCCTCACCTAGTGAGTCCCCCAGCAGCTTTGCTGGACTTCTGGAGTTTATTATTTCCACCTGATAAGAGTGTACATCCTTTTTCCACTCTTACATGTGTTTTGACCTATGTGTTACTCATTGTGTGATCTTGGGCACTGGCGCACACCACTCCAAGTGCCCCTGTTCTTGTAGGGGTTACACAGCACCTTTAGTGTAGTAACCCAGGGTTGTCTTTTAGACTTCCCTCTGACTCCATTAGAGAAAGGTAAAGTTGCCATTTACTTAGTCATTTTTACCACAAAACCAGTACACCCCATCTTACATGGGGTACTGGAAAGGGCTGATCTGTACCCTTTTTCTGTCTGTACCTCCCTGAGCATTGTTTTGCTCTTTTAACTTTTAGACTTGGCTGGTGGCAGTGGTATCTACCATAACTTTTCTACTGCGATTATATTAGATAAACGTGGTACCGTTCTTGGCTATTATATTGGCCTCGAACATAAACCCGCTTGACCATAGTCTTTCTTTTGGCTCCAGTTGGGTTTATTCGCCATTTCTTTTTGTTAAAGTCCTTCTTGTGTTTTACTTTGCACGGCAAACTAGGTTCGCCTTCTTTGTTCACCGTCTTTTGGCAGACTTCTGCAGAGAAGCCCTCCTCTTGGCGCCTGGGTGTCTAGGTAGACAATGTGGGGGAGGGGTGTAGTCACCCCCTGCACAGGGTATCCTAGGAAACCAAAGTCGCACTTTGCCATGATTGGCTGAGATGGTTGTCCCAGCTGGACACCCCCCCTGCTGTGTGATTGACAGCCAGGCTGTGTGAATGGGGGTTTTGCGCATAAAAGGCAGGTCTCTTGGGCTAGAAGTCAGTTGCTTCTGGAACTACAAGGAACCAAAGAGAAGCGTAGAGAACGACGGCTGCTGCAACTACACCGTCCCGGTGAAGCCCTGCTGCAGTCCTGAGCTATCTACCCTTCGACGACTAAGAGAAGATCCAGTCCGGAGTCGTCTTCCCTTGAGCCTGGTAGGGATAACCAGCTCATCTTCAGCCAGAGAGCTCTGCCGTGGTCGTAATCGCTGCAAACTGCTGTAGTGGTCCGGATAGCCACCTGCTGAGCCTCTCCTGTGTTTAAGGAGCACACCTTTGCGTTGTCGCTGCTGTCGGCTTCATCCCTGTGTGGTGTAGACCCCCTTCAGACATCCTCCTTCACAACGAAGCTCTAGGAATCGTGGGTCTGCGGGAAACCAACAGGAACAACTGCCAGGACAACAGCTGCATCGTGGAAATAAGGTACTGTGTTCTACTCGAGGAAACTGGGTGAATCTTTTTTCTTCATCCTCAAGGCTCATCCTTGTCTTCCCTCCTTGTATCTTTTGCTTCCGAACATTGACCATATTCAAGTACTTTTTGGCTACACAGAATTGTGAACTGTCTAACGGTGTGATCTTCGGCACAGGCCTCTGGTGTCACCTAAACCTGACTCCGACCCTTTGACATTTGAACTCCTGTTTCTGAGTGTTTCTCGATACTGTCTGCCTAACCTAAATATTGCCTGTGATTTTTGCCTCCAACTCCCTCTGTGTATCTCAGGTGCTAAGTGTGTTTTTGCCCCGGTAGAATTTCATGTCACGGATGCGTGTTTATTTAGTAGACTGAACTATCAAAGTGATCGCAACCGTATCCGCGGTATCGTGTTTTGTTCATAACACCGGTTCATTCAAACGCCGGGTACTTAACTTGAGACTTACTGTACAAAGTGAATTGGTTAGTTGTAGTATATTTAACGTGTGGTTTTGTTTAAAGTTTAATAGAGGTGTTATGTTTATAACTGATGCTTTAAAAATAAATGTACTTATATTTTTTACCTGAAACCTTGAGTCAGTGTTTGCTTGAGTCAAAGTAATTGTGGTCCCTTTGTGTAATCTCTGTTACTGCTCATATACTCTTGAGATAAGCCTGGCTGCTCTGCTACTGCTACCACTATAACTTAGTAGTACGGGCTTGTACTAAAGGTAAAACTTGTATTGTCACCTGTAATCTTAATCAGGTGTAGTGGTCCCTAAGGGCAGTGAACAGGATTCTGCCTAACGATGCTGCATTTTTCCCGATGAGCACCCCCAAATATCACCACACTATTTCCATCATGGGACACTATTACCTCCCCCTACCGGCCTCAGAAATATTAATTGCCAGTGCAGTGATATGGGCTATTCGCGCCAGGGAAGGGCGCTGGTCCAGCCACCCATGGCACCGGACGTTAAGATGTATTTCTAACTTCTGACCTGGTGGGCAGAAGTTTAGGAGGCAACCCTCTGTTTAGTGAAACAGGGGAACCTTCTGGACAAGCCAGACCAATCTAGGCAGCTTGGCAGGCGGTCAAGACTAAGTCACAGGAGGGGTGAGTGTTCGGAATCCCACAATGGGCGCACACAGCAACAAACCACAAATTACTCTCAGACAACTGTATATGAAAAATAACCATACGAAAAATAACTATACTATAATTTAGTGCTAAAATACAACCACAACCTGCAAAGAGTGTTAACGCAGAAAGGGCACTAGGTCATTCTTCAGAGTTCGTTCCCTAACCTTTTGAGTCCAACCCTATGAAGAGTGGAGTCTTGTGCTCAACAGTACAGTTTTACATCAAAATGCACGATTGCGCAGATGAACAAAAAGCGCGTCTTGTAGAGGCTGTAGCAAGTCAGGAAGGGGATGGAGGCAATGAAGAATTGGTTCCCACTATTTGAGTAGGCCCTGCCCTTGGCAGCAAATCCGTGTTCAAAGGGGGAGAAGAGCTATGGAGCGCAGGCTAACCCAGCCATGCCCGAATACCTTTATGGGATACTCGCACGTAAAAACGACCGGCTGTGCCAGGGGACCACCATTAGTGATGTAGGTACTCACCGACCCTCGGGACAGTCCGGACCAAACTTCATCTGTTTAGTTGAGGTCACTAGTAGGTCTGAGTCCTGCAGTTTTGCGGTGCTTCGGCTCTCACCGGCTGCGGTGGACAATGATCGCCTGTGATGGGACAGTTGCCTTTACTCTGCTTCCAAAGGAGGTATGAAGAAAATTCCAGGGTAGCTGGTGTCTGGGTGCAGAAGAGCAGGGGGAACTGGAGCGACCGTCGCCACCAGGTAGTGACGTGGGAATTGTTTATGCAGGCAGCATTGTGCACTCTCCTTGTTTGGGACCCAGAGGAGCTAGGCCTGCGAATTTGGTGGGAAAATGCACAGGACCACAAGCAAGCAATGTCCCATGTCTTGGGTCTGCACTCAAGACTGCGGCGGTGCTGCGGATTATCCTGAGGTAGAGCTGAACAGTTGGCTGGATGGCCCAGGAACACTTCCGTAGTGGTAAGGGTTTAAGCTCCTTGGCAGGCCGCCTTGATCGAAGAAAGCAGGTGTCCGCCAGGACAGCAGTGGGTAAAGGGTGCCAAAACATTCCAAAGCGTCTCTGGCGGTTTCACAAGTCCGTTTGTTTGTGTTGGAGACTTGGCTCCTTCTGTATTTCGGTGAGAACACAGGTGATCGACCTGGAATGGCTGCAGAGCCCTTTCGAGGGGATTGGGTCCTCCGACGTATTCCATATCTATGACGGGTAATCACCACAGCTGTGCTGCTTCAGAAAATGTTCGGCTCCTGCGTCAATGACATTGATACGCTCTCCTCGAGGGCCTCCGTCGAGCCGACATCACCAGATGTTATAAGTAAAACGCACAGCGCCTGTAGCCTCAGTTCTGTGAACGTGTTCACTTCAGAGATCTCGGCGCGCCTCGGTTCTTCTGAGTTGTTCTATCGGTTCTTCGAACCAGTTTGTGAAGATTTCCATGATGTCTTTATCTTCTTCTACCCCGTGGCCGGGTTTCAAGAAGTGTCGGGACTGCGGTTCCAAGATGTCGCTGACGGACCCGCACGACGCCTGCCTCTGGTGCCTCGGTGAGGACCACACCACGGACGATTGTGACGATTGCCAGGCGTTACCTTCAAAGGCCTTGCGGGAGCGTAAAAAGCTTTCTGTCGGTAAGGTGTCCAAACCCCAGAAGTCAAGATCCACTGGGCTTTCGACCGACGATTTGAGGGGGCGACACTCCACATCGTCGGCGTAAGTCCAGGGGGTCTCGGTCCGGGAGCGGGTCCCGCCATTCCTCTGCCTCTTTGAGGCACTCACGGAAGTGCCGTCATCGGTCGCCTTCCTGGTCTGAGGACTCCGCCCATCAGCGGGTTGCTTGTCCCACCAAGCATTCCACTCCTGCGGAATGGGATTCATTCCGTAAGGAGATGATGGCGATTTTATTTCAGTCGCAGGGCTCCGTTCCATCCGCACCGTCGAAAGACGCCGGCAGGGATTATGCTAGATAACTGTTCACACGCCTTCGGGCTCGAGCGGTTGTCGTGATCACAGGGAACCTTCGAGGTCCCGGTCGGACAAGGTAGATCGCTCTAGCCATGCCCGCTTCAGGTCCTGGGCCTCGATGCCATCGAGACAGTCTGAGCCTGTGAGGTCTTCGAAGAAGACGTTGGCGCCGAGACCGTCGAAGGACTCTCTTGAGGCTCTGCCTCCGAGGAAGCCAATTGCACCGAGGCTGTCGAAGGACCCGCTTGGGGCTCCACCCTCGAGGCCTGTGTCGAAGCCATCAGTGCCACGCTCGACGCCGATTCCCTCAATGCCTTTTGAGGAGGATTTTTCGGAGGTGCCCCGGAGACCGGTGGAAGCCCTGAGGAAGGCTCTGGCCAAGTCCAAACATATGCCCTCATCCAGGGTTTTATTCCAGCCTCTTGACTATATTTCCGAGGTGGATGAAGGGTCTGATGATGGTATGGTTCCTGAGGAGGTTCCTGATGACCTATTGTCTGGTCATAGCCAGTTAGAAGACCTGTGTCAGTCGTTGCATGACGCCTGTGGTCTGGACACCTCCCCGGAGGTTGAGTTTGGCAGGCCTGAGCCGGGTACGCATGCTGAATCCTCGTACCGGCGCCTCATGTCGAGGGTCATGGAATACTTGGGGTGGTCTGCGCCACCAGGAGATTTTCTGCAGGATGATATGACAGACATCTTGGACCAAGGTCCACCAACTGACCCGGTACTGCCATTCCATATGGCCTTGCGAAGGGTGGCTGCGGCTTGGACTGCTCCATAGAGTCTCCCGGCAGTGGGCAATTCTTTGCTGAAAAAATAGCGTCCTGCCAGTAGCGATCCCAGCTACTTGACTACGCACCCCACTCCGGAGAGTTTGGTGGTGCGGGCGGCTACGGCCCCGGCAAAACAGGCGTCATACCCTATCATCCCTGCTGATGGGGATGACCAACGTTTTGATGTCTGGGCGAACGAAAGTGTTTTCTTCAGGGGGTATGGCTTTACAGGCAGCCAACTCTGTGTGTGCCTTAGCACGTTTCACTCATACTCTGCGGAATTGTGGCTCTTTGGCGGTTGAACATATTCCCGAAGGGGAGGAACGGGATGGCTTTCTTGCTCTTGTTCAGGATGGCAAGGATTCCATGTGTGAATCCGTTCAGTCGGCTCTGGACGTGGCAGATTGTGTCAGCCGGTCCATGGTGGCGAGCACCATAATGCGCAGATTTGCGTGGTTGCGGAAGTCGGGGTTTGCTCCTGATGTGCAAACCCGGCTTCTCAACATGCCTTGATGGTGAACATCTTTTTGGCAGCAAGGCTGACAAGAGCCTTGAAAGGTTGCAGACCTCCAACGCTGCAGCGAAGTCGTTGAGCTCTGCAGTTCACCAACCTCTGCCTTTTCGTCCTAGGGGACAGCAATGGAGGGGGGGGGTCCTTTCGGTATTACTCTTCCTTTGTTAGATCGAGAGGGGCTGCAAGTCAAAAGGCCACCGTAGGAGTGCCAGAGGTGGAAACCAAGCTACTTGAGGTGCCAGAGCTGCTCGGGCAGCTGCCTCTTTACCCTCAGGCACTGCAGCAGCCACTTTAGCTCAGTCATGAGGCCATGTCCCATGGTTCGCCGGTTGGGGGGGAAGGCTGGCGCAGCATCTTGTAGAATGGCGTGCCATTGCTTCAGATGTGTGGGTTCTGGAGATCATAGCCCACGGCTACTGTCTTCCCTTCCAGCACAGGCCTCACGGCCTCTGGATCTGCACCTTGCGCAGGAAATCGAAACCCTGCTGGAGAAAGGCGCCATAGAACTGGTGCCTGTAGCGGAGAGGAACAAGGGATGGTATTCCCCTTATTTTTTTATTTCAAAGAAAGACTGGGGATTGAGACCCATCATGGACTAGCTTGGTTTGAACAAGCTCCTCATGAAGGCCAAGTTCAAGATGGTTACTCTCTCTCAAGCTCTCTCAAGTCCTCCAGGCCCTTCAACTTCAGGACTGGTTGGTGTCTCTCGACCTCAAGGATGCTTACTTTCATGTGCCGATGCCTCCCAAGCACAAGAAGTACCAGGGTTTATGGGTTGGCGACTCTAACTTTCAGTTTCGGGTCCTGCTGTTCAGATTGACATCTGCTCCGGGAGTTTTCACCAAGCTCATGGTGGTGGTGGCAGCGCATCTCAGGAAAGGGGGATTCAAGTCTACCCCTACCTGGACGATTGGTTGATCAGGGCACGCTCTCCCGAGCAATTCCTGGATAATCTGTCCGTCACCTGCCACTCCCTTCACAAGCTGGGCTTCTCCCTCAACTTAAAGAAGTCCCACTTGACACCAACTCAGCGGCTCCAGTACATCGGAGCAGTGCTCGACACGTCCCTGGGACAGTGTTTCCCCTCCCCAGGTGAGGGCTCATCACATTCTGCAGATGGTGCACAAGTTTCAACATGCCCAGAGTCTCCCAGCGTTCGAGTTCTTGAGGTTGCTCGGCCTCATGGCATCCTGCATTCCTCTGGTGCCAGAGGCCAGGTTGCGGATGGGATCTCTGTAATGGGCCCTCAAGATGCAGTGGTCAGTCCTCTGGCAGAATGTCGGACCCCATTCAGGTGCTGCCCTCGGTCTCCCAGGACCACCTGTGGTGGGCCGTCGTAGGCAATCTGATGAAGGGGGCTCCTTTTTGGCTACTCTGGCCGCAGGTGACGATCGTGACGGACGCATCCCTCACGGGATGGGAAGCTCATGCCAATGAGTTGACAGTCAGCGGTCGTTGGCTGTTGGAGCTGAGGGCCGTCAGGCTTGCACTGAAGGCTTTTCTGCTGACTGTGCGAGGGAAGAATATCCTGATTCTGACGGACAACCCATTGGCCATGCACTACCACAACAAAAAGGGGGGGCAGGGTCACTTCCTCTGTGCAGGGAGGCGATGCAGCTCTGGTTCTGGGCCATCCAGCAGGAAATTTCGATCTTGGCAGTTCATCTGACCGGAGAAGAAAACGAGACGGCGGATGCTCTGAGCAGGCAGAGCGCGATCTCTCACGAGTGGGAGCTGCCCCAGGAGATTCTCCTGGAGATCTTCGCCCTTTGGGGGACCCCACAAGTGGATCTCTTTGCCTCCAGTGTCAACCGGAAGTGTGAAAGTTCTGTTTGTAGGAATTTCCTCCAAGAGGAGACTTGGGGGACGCGTTCGTGATGGAATGGTCCTCCCCACTGCTGTACACGTTTCCTCCAGACCCCGTCATCCTGCAGGTGTTATGGAGATTTGGTTACCAGATGATCCTCATTGCTCCAGCATGGGCCCGGAGAACGTGGTACCCGGACCTTCTCGACTTGTCTATCTGCCCTCTATGCCGTCTTCCCTACTGAGGCGATATTCTCACGGTAGGGGGGGGTCTGGTTCTCCATCCAGAGGTCAGATCCCGCAACCTTCACGCTTGGCTTCTGAAAGGCTGAGGTATAAGGATTGGGACCTCGCTGAAGATGTGATGGAGGTGTTGCTTTCGGCCAGACGGCCTGCAACAAAGTCCCTCTACCGTTGCCATTAGAGAAAGTTCTGCGACTGGTGCAGGGTTAAGAATGTGGATCCTTTTTCATGTGACATTCCTATGGTTCTGTCTTTTTTGCTTTCGTTAGCCCACAAGGGTCTGCAAGTGGGTACCATTTAAAGGTTACTTGGCAGTGCAGTCCATATTTAAGTGCTCGTCTGAGGAGTGTTCTTATTTCAAAATTCCTTTCATTTCTCAGTTTCTGAAAGGGCTCACTAATGTGTTTCCACCGTCACCTTTCCAGGTGCCCGGTTGGGATTTGAACCTTGTTCTAAAATTCCTAATGGGTGCTCCATTTGAGCCTTTACATTCTGTCCTTTTGAGACTGTTAACCCTTATTTTTAGTTGCGGTTACTTCCGCTCGCAGAGTGAGTTAGTTGCAGGCACTTTCCGTTAAGCCACCCTTCAGTGTTCCATAAGGACAGGGTTGTCCTTAGGTTTCGTCCGTCCTTTCTTCCGAAAGTGGTGTTGGAATTTCATTTAAGCCAGAAAGTCATTCTTCCGGCATTTTATCATCCTCCGCATCCTGGTAAGGAAGAGGAGAGGCTCCATAGGTTGGATCCTAGGAGAGCTTTAAGTTTCTACATTTCACGCATGTCCCGGGTCCGCTCTTTATAGGTTACGCTGGAAGGCATTTGGGACAAGCTGTTACTAAGCAGACTTTGTCCAGATGGATTATCTTGGCAATTTCTGAATGTTACCGCTTGGTGGGTACGGACCCTCCGGTAGGCTTACGGGTCCATTCTACTAGGGGTATGGCTGCCTCTACTGCGCTGCAGAGGGGTGTTCCTATTCGTAACATCTGTGAAGCAGCCACATGTGCTTCGGTCCATACTTTTGTAAGACACTACTCCCTAGATTCTATTCGTGGGCAGGATCTGGCCTTTGGCAAGGCGGTCCTTTACTCTGCAATTTAATTGGGCATTCTAAATTTCTATATTCTAAATTCTTTTCCCTCCTCCATACGTTGGTACTGCTTTGGGAGTCTGTCATAGAGATGGAATACGTCGGAGGACCCAATCCCCTCGAAGAACAAGTTACTTTCTTACCTGGTAACGTTCTTTCGATGGGCTGGTCTGACGATGTATTCCATATCGCTCCCTCCCTACCTGCCCCGCTACAGAATTTCTTATGCGATTGCAGCTTGCGTTTCAGCAAGGCTTTCTGTGGTCATATTGGCAGAAGATGGGTGCCACACATTCTGGGGAAAAAACTATAACTGAGGCTACGTGCGGCCTATTTATAACATCCGTTGACGTCGGCTCGATGGAGGCCCTCGTGGACAGCTCATTGATGCAGACGCCGAAAACTTTCGAAGCAGCACAGCTGTGGTGATTACCTGTCATAGATATGGAATATGCCGTCGGACCATCCCATCGAAAGAACGTTACCAGGTAAGAAAGTAACTTGTTCTTCTCTTATCCAAGATTAGCTTCACCCCAAAATCGTGGACTTCCAATAGATTTGCTCTCTTGCAGGCATCCCAGACATAGACCAATCACGGCCCATGGTGGTCTGTCATTCAGCCACTTGGACAGCCTGGCACCAGTGGTGTGGATTGGGACTAGACCGTCCCAGCCCTCTTCCTGGGCACACATACGTGACAGGCCAAAGCCCGTGACAGGCCGAAGCCCTCGAAAGTGATTGCTTTTCTCGGGAGGTTGCATGCCCAAATAAGGAAAACCTGGGTTACTCGACCTGGGTGAAGGCAAGGAACAAAATGGCCGTGGGACAGGACAAGACTTTGGCTCGGCCATGGCCACAGTCTTGAGCCAAACGCGGCTTAACCCAGTGAAAAGTAGTAAAACATGAAAAGTAACTGCTGCCACCAGTTCGTCCCAGGCACACTCATACAATCGCCAACAAATCCTTTGACGGTGTCTAGGGCCATAAACCAAAAAGGGACTCCAGCACATGGTACTGGAAGGTACATTGTGCACTGTTAAAAAGTTACCAAGAAATGGCAACATACTAAGGGAAACCTAGTTTCCCAGTACTGACAGTCTGAAGGACGTGTCAGTTTCGCCATAACAAGTGAGCAAAAGCCCAGGGGAGTTCAGCTGAAGGCTGGGCTCCACCGGAAAAAGTCAGGTTAGGATAGTCAAACAAAAGCAAAAAGTTTGGGACGGAGTCCATAATTGGAGGGAAAATTGCACTTAAATGTTTGCTAAACACCGGAGCTTTGCTCTCTGGTCCCGGCGCGCCTCCCGTCTGGCCGCCACCATAGACCTGGAAAAGGGACAAAGTCCCTTCTCCATATGACGGCAGCCATAATTTCTTATTTTTTTAATTCATTTTTGTATTCTTTGGGAGATCGACTGCGCAGGCACTGCGCACCTCCTGATGTGAAAACCATGCACCCCCCGGGGTGCAAATGGCTTTCATGCCCTGCCAGGAGGGCGGACATGGCCTTTAACGGCCCACAGCCCAAGGTCATTTTCATATCTTGTTTTGTCTGCCAGTATTTCTGCTGTGCCATAATGTTTAGTGTAGAAGATTGGCCTGTTTCTTGGAATAATTCGTAATGTGGCTGTTATTTGTTCGGTTTGATGTTTAGCAGGTGAGTCGTATACATTATTTTTCTGAGAACCGTTATCCGGCAGGTTGTTTTCCATGGTGACACCTGCAAGTATATATTCCCGATTTGTGCTGTGAGACATTTCCTTAAGTATAATCATATTTAACACTTGCAAAATCTCCTTTTTGGCCTGCCTTTTTATTTACTTTTGTTCCAGATCTTTGGATAATATTTATACCATCCAACTCTACCTTTTCCATGGACCAAGTTTCTTGCAGTATTATTCCCAAGTAGTCCTGTTCGTATAATCCCCCCTCCTCGTAATGAGCATATGCAAGATAACAAATGTAAAAGATGACTGTGGTTTAGGGTCTGGTCCGGATTGCAGGCTGTGAGGTAACCGGCTCCAAGACACAGGGCCTCATTACACAGATGGCGCTAAGGGATTGCCAGCACCGGTGCGGTAATCCCTTAGCGCCATACTACGGGGTCCCTCAGCAGGTCTCGTCCTTAACGTGTGGCCAGACCACACATTAAGGAAGGGACCTGCTGAGGGACTTCAGGGCAAATAACGGTACCGCTAATGGCGGTACCGGTATTTGCTCCTTTCCCATTGAGCCCTATGGGGGCTCAAATGGGAATGGGGAAGGGCCTTGGTGAATGGGGAATTACCGCCCGCCAACCTTGGAATTGGGCAGTAATTCCCCCATTCACCAAGGCGGAATCGGTAAAATACCGGCGGCAACCATGGCGCTAATAGCGCCATGGTTACCGCCTTCTGTTTAATGAGGCCCAAAGTCCTGTCGCCATCTCCTGTTGTTCCAATACTAGTTTTATTCATAGGTGCTTTAAAGTTTGCCACTTTGATGTTGCGAAGCTATGCAGTGTGGTGGGAAAGTCAAAATCGTCTCGTTTGCTTTCATGCCTACCTGGGGTCGTACAGTCTGAGCATCTAGTTTGGCAGCTATTGCAAGATATCCAGCTCTCTTGCTGACGGGCGCTGCTCCCTTGAATGGGTGTGTTGAAGCCTTAGTCATTCTCGCCTCTGCAGGAACGCTCCTTACAGACCCGGAAACGTTTCCTTTGGTATTGGCAGCTAATCAGCCAACAGCTGACCATGGAGCCTTTCCAATGGCCTGCCTAAGCCTGTAGCTGTTGGTGCTGGTGCACGAACTAGTACGAATTTGTTTCTTTACGCTGTCCGTCTTCTGCTCACAGTACATTCAGACTTGATGCCTGCTGTATAGAATCCGTCAATGTTGTGATTCAAACGATAGATGGTTTTGATAAACCGTAGGGTCTTCTGTTACCAGTTTTTGCGGTTGGGGGGTTGGGTGAGTGATTCAGGATGGGCTTTAGTGCCAAATGTGAAAGTTGGGCGGAGGAGGCAGGAGTGAAGCGCGTTTGTAGGTGCATAGGGGAACTTTTCTTTTACTCTCTCCGACGAGGTGAGGGCTAGTTATCACTGGGTCAGACATTTGTTGGGATTTCTGCCCTTTTTTATACACTGGAAGCAGAAAAGATTCTCTCCTTTCCGGCTAGACCGTTTGAAGAGACTGATTTTGGGCCCATGGCCGTTCACTGTTGCAGTCTTGTGTTTCTGCATCAGGATCAGTTACACCTCTGCAAGATGAGAACACCAAGTCCCTAACCCTGCCCATAGGCCGTCTATTGAACGTTTCACTGCTTTTTAGAGGCCATCCAGCAGTTCCACAGAGATTGAATGACTGCCTCAAGCTGAAAAGTACAGTAGGATTCGTGTTTATAAAAAAAGTGGTTTGCCGCCTGAGCGAGAGTTATCTTGAGGTTCTTTAGAAAGATGCTGGTGGCAAATAGCCCTTATTTGTTTTGTGCGGTGTGGTGGTTGCTTTCTCACTACTTCCCTGCTGCAATAGTTCTGAATATTAGCTGCCATGCCCACTGCTGTCCTTACGCCCTCTTCTGAAGACAGTTTATGCCATACTTTATGAAATGCTTTAGAGTATTCCACCATCGTCTACGTTGCTGTGACTTATTTGTTGGTCTTCCAAATTCACTTGTGACCCAGTTTAGGGTGTCGCTTGTAAAGTACTTTGCATGCACTTTGTCGGGCGTTTGGCGTGTCTGTGAAAGCTGCTTCATGACGCACTTACATTGCTAAAGACTCCAAGCTTTCTGAATTGTCTAATTGCGCCCTCTGTTACAACAGCCTGTAAGGTGTTGGAGTTTCTGGATATATCCGTTTCCCTACAAACTTCTAACATCCGAATTTAAACCTGTTAAGGTCTGATTTCTCTGAAATGTGTGTTTTGGCTGGTTTCCCACCCATCCTGAATAAGGGACTGTTCGCATTGTGCATGAATAACGCTAAATTCCTTTGGTTTGTACATAGTTTTGAATTGTGTAATACCAGAGCTGTCTGATGGAATATGCTGGTCTATCTTCCCTGAAATGTTTCTGTAAATCTTATATTTTTTTTCTTTTTTTTAAGACCATCATGGAGCAGTTTAATCCCACCCTCCGGAACTTCATAGCCATGGGCAAGAACTATGAGAAGGCTCTGGCAAGTAAGTACCCGTTTACAGCACTAGAGCCTCTGTCTTTTAGATTGGAACCAAAATGCCATGTTTTGTGAAATCGCAATTTCTCCTACAATGGCTCGAAATGAACAACGTTGCGTGTATGTTTAGGATAAACTAACGTGTGTTTTTGGGGGAAGGGAGTGGGTTTCTAACCTGTTTGCTACGGTTTACTTTTATTCCAGCTTATCGAACTACTAGTTTGTTTACCCAAACACAGGGGCGTATGAGACCCATAAAAGCTGGGGCTGGGGGTGGACGGGGGCACAATGGGGTCTTTGTTTTTTTATTTGTTGTGTTGTAGTAAAAAAACTCGACTTTTCACAAAATGAAAACAGCAGTACGTATTAAATTACATATATCACTGTATAAAACACAAGAACAGGAGGAAAGAAAACCTAAGAAAAGCAGTTCAGAGTATGAAATCCTCCCAGCGATGGACCTTTAGAGAGATCTTTTATAATACTCTCACCTGCGCTTTAAGTGCAGACGCTTTATGGAGTTTCACCAACCCTTCCTATCCTATTCCACTTGAACCCTCAATGATGGAACATGAGTGTGCCCCTTTACAGCAGTGTATGGGCTGCAATCCTACCTCGGCACCAGGGTATTCACTGGATTTACATGGATAGCAGAACAAGTGCTGTTCTTGAATCTCGAGGCTCTGCTATATTTGTTTCTGGGTCACGCAGATGGCTTATGGTGGCCTCTATTAAAAATGGTCTACAACTCATTCAGCTGGTGGTGGGTACCAAAAATGTAGTTGCATCCCTATTTTAAAACCAGCATTGGTAACGCAACCGTTTGAGCTTTAATGTAGGCATGGAAAAGGCCCTTACCAAGCACTGCCATAGTTAGGTACCCACTGATGGTAGCAGCTGCAAAATGGCGCAAGTACCTGAACATTTAATAGGAGTGCCTGGCAAATATCCAATACGTATAGACAAGCAAACACTTGCCATTGCTGGTTTTTAGCAGGACTTCAGTGAAGGAGATGCATAGTGCTAATAGAGTGATTGATTTGTGATTGTGCATAGGCACTATACAAATAAACAATGTGTTTCAAAGCGCTTCAAGGGGGGGGGAGGGGCGCATGGGAGAAATAGTTGCATTCTTACAGGTCCTTGAACCAATTAAGAATGTGAAGAATAACTATCCTCATCCTGACAACAGGATAGTGCAATGAACAATTGAGAAGAAAAGGAGTGGATGAAGGCATCCCTGGATAAGACATTTGTATTATACCAGTAGTATGTTTCCAGCTCCAACTAAGTTATTAACTACATAGGGCTTTGTAGTAAACCTCCCCAAGTCAGTGGCTTTATCTTAACCAGAACTGGCACTTTACGTGCCCTTTATAGATAATTCCAGTGTTTTTTTTAAAGGCATAGGTTATGGTGTAAAATGAGTCTGCGGGCCGAGTAGCATCCATCCATCCACCAAAAACCCATGGAAGTTGCTAAGATAGCCCAAATAACATGATGCTGTGTCGCAAGGCAAGATGCAACGCACCCTGGCACCTGCTCCCACTACAGCACAAGTCAGAGGTGAATATATACCTCATTTAAAGTTGGTCCTGACTTCAGACCTAGGCTGCAGGTAGGATTGAGTGAAAAGGGAGTTGATGCAGGAACAGCCTGCTGTGACTGTCTCTTCCTGGAGAGGAACCAGACAGCAGCGCAGATGACACTGGGGCAGTGGGAGAGCGCCAAGCCTAATCTCCCACGTTCCCTCTAATAAATCATCCCCATGCCGGTCTGCATCTGGGAGAGGGGGGGCCACTTTGTCTATCAGGCCCAATCAATGTGCAGGCAGATATGGTGTAGTGTATATATCTGCAATTATTACAACAAACTACTTCTAATCGTCCTCGTGCAGGCCTCGTGAGCATGGATCAAGCGTTAGAAAGCAGACTCATTCGTGACTGCATCCTTTATCTGGGAACATGAGGCGACGCACCATTCTTCCTTGTACAAATCTCCCCTCTGTACCCTTCTATACTCCACATTCTCGTCTGCTGTACACCCTTTTCTTCCAAATGTCTTCCCTGCACCCCACACCAAGTCGCTCCTCTGACACACTGCCCTCTGTACTTGTCTCATTTGCAAAACCTGAAGCGAAGCACCTCCTATGCCATTTCTGCCCTACACCACTCTACCTGTGTTCTGGACTTTCCTGCACCCCTCTCTCCTAAAAACACTGGTCACCCTGTGCTGAAAACCATCCCCATCTTTCATCTGCACTCCGTTTTTGTTCCCATCTCTCCCCTCCCTTGCTCCTCCTTTTTCTGTCCTCTGTACCCTTTCTACCATTTTTCACTTTGCAGTCCCACACTACTGCACCCCAGTCCCTTGCTTCCCTTTCCCCCACGGCCAATACCCCACAACTCTCCTCTACACTTACTCAGCACTTTCTCCTCCGTCTTCAGAGCACCCTCGATATCCTGGCTTACATTTCACAGGTTTTCTCTTGCACGCCTTACATGACCAACCACTCCATATAGATTCTCAGAATAAGCTGAAACAGGCATGCCAGATCCATGACCTTAAAATGGTCCATTGATACCTGCAAGCATTAACACGTAAGAAATGGTCAGGAGCATGGATATTTGGAAGGGGGGGGACGGACACAAAAGTCACTAAATCCACGTACTGCTGAGGCTCTACCCCAAAAATCTGATCGCACTGCGACCACTCAAGAACGCTTACAGAAATAGCCAGGCTGAATAAAACGGGGTGAAGCTTAGCCAAGACCTACAGAAGATTAGCACTTTATTTCTGTTAGGCGATGCGCAGGATCGGCACCAACAAATGGTTTATTTTGGGCAGGAACAGAGTTCAGGTCTTTGTGGGTAATAGTTTGCTTTATGGAATATAATAACACTTTGGTCATATCGCTTCATGCTAGATGCTTTCAGCTTCTGGGCAATGTAATAACAGGTATTACACTCATTTGAAACAACACTGAAGTTATGACCGGTTAAGTGGACCCTGCTGCTGGGTTTGAACTAGCAAAATGCAGGTAGCCCTCATGTCCGAGACCATGTTTTAGGTGTAGTACCATCCAAACTTCAAGCAGGTGTGAGTTGATGGGAAGATGTGGAGGGGTGTGCCTTAAGTGAGGCCTATTGATATTCTAGTATACATCAAGTGATTTCCCTTGACTACCTTAGACATTACTATGCAAAAAGCACACATTCCACGTAGCGGCCTCTCTTGATATTGGCTCATTTTACTTTATATGGTTTCATGGGGATTTCGTATACAATGTCAGGCTGATATCTCAGGTAGTGTCTGCACTTTGCAAGCCAGGCCTGGGGTACAGGGACATCTGGGATAAATTTCAGTCTTCACCAGATTATGTGATCCTGGGCGAATCGTGTGACCCTCCACTGTGCATTATTTTCTATATATGTTTACTTGGGATCACCTAGAAGGTACTCAGTTGGCAGTGTACACTATAACGAAATGTCTCAATCATAAATGTTCTAACAGTTTCTTGTTGCTCCATGTATGCGAAGCATGTTGAGTGAGGGTGAAGGTCAAAGTGTCACAGCAATAGATGTCACCTCCAGTTGGGGGACAGGGTCTCATTTTGGGAAGCAGTTATAGATGCATAGAATTGGTAATGTTTTTTTGCAGAGGAACTTATCGGGTGCAGTCAGCATGATCCAACTCTAAGGAAATAAACTAGAAACAATCTCAAAGTAACCTGATGGTTTAGGGGCACTAGTATAGTGTAAGCGGCAAAAATAATTGAGCACCCTTCTCCTTAAAGGCAATACATAATATATTAAACAGTGTTGTGGAATTTGTATAAAAAACTGCATGTACATGTAAATATATTCTGGCTCCTATTGTGCACCCTTGATCCTCTGCTTTATAGGTGAATGGCCTCTATTTTTTTGTGCGGCCTTGCAAGCCCGTGTTGGCCAATGCTTGGAGCTTAAATGTGAGCCCTGGATGCCCATCAGTAAGGAAAGAAAAAAGCCGTTCCAAATGCATACTTGGCAACCCTACAGATTTAGGCAGTAGGCTACTGCTTTTGAAGCAGCCCTATCGCCTACAGATTTCAGTGACCGATCCTACTGCTTTTTACAGTGGCAAGTAATTTATGTGATTCTGAGGCAGACCGCTTGAGACCAGCCCAGGACAAAGCATGCACCGCATGAATTAGTCTGTCTGTACAGTGGGCTAGTAGGCTATTACTTTAATTGGGCTCAGTCCACTCCACTGACCTGTCGGCTACGTGACTCTCTCCTGCACTCTTGCCAGTACAACCCTTAGGTGAATCAGCAGTGAAAGCAAGTGGCAGAGTGTAACATCATCACACAGCATCTGCCGACAATTTGGTGTTAGCATTCAGAATTATACATTTCTAACATTTCAACATAATTCCATGTTGGCTGTTTGTATGTTTTGTATTTTCCTGTGATGTCATTGTTATGGGAATTATTATTTTTCAAACTTGAAAAATCCTTCATCTTTTTGGTCACAGAATGTTGGCTAGTATGCAAATGTGAGGTTTGGCACTGGCTTTAGCACACTTTCATGAATTGAAAAACCTGAGGGCGGCACTGGCAGGGCCTCAGGTTTATCAGTTCATGAAAGTGTGCCACTGCCTGCGTCAGATACAGTTTATAAACACGCGCAGATTTTTGCAAAGTGATCTGGGAATCCTGGCATCTTAATGTTTCATTTAAACGTAAGCAAGGATTCCCTGATGAGTTTTGCAATGTAGCACGCATGTTTAGAAACTATATATCTCACATTGGCACACTGAATCCACTCCAAATAAATCCACTGCCAACGTCCGATATACAGTTTATAAACGAGCGCGGCACGTTGCAAACTTATCAGGGAATCCTGGCCTCTTTATTCCCTGATCAGTTTTGAAATGCGCTGCGCGTGTTTAGAAACTATATCTGACACTGGCACAGCTGCACATTCCCTCCAATAAATCCTCCCCATGCTGCCCTGAGCCTCGGAGGGGGGGTGGCACTTGACTGACCTACCTTACGGTAGCTGCTGCCTGCTCAGCCTTACTCTGTTTCCCTCGATAACACACAACCTGTCATGAGCACAGAGTCACTGCAGCACACGTCGATGCCTGGCTTCTCCTTTGTTCTGAAAAACGAAGGCTGAGGCTGCACAGCAGTGCACTGTGCAGGCAGGGCACGTGCAATTTGTTTGTTCCCCAGCCTGGGCACATTCATTATGCGCAGGCGCGAGGCAGCAGCAGAAGTTGCAGACAGTTGAGGTGGCCCCCTCCAGTTCGGCAACAAATCATGGGTCACGCCACACTCTTGGCTGGCCTAGATTACCACGCTTGTGCAATGTGCACAAGCGTGCTGCTTCAAGGGTACGCTGCACACTGTGCTTGGAGCAGCATACATACATGCGTGTTTTAATGTATTAAACAGCACACTTTCTGAGAAAAATTGTCTAAAAAGCCAGAGCGTTTGCAATTGTTTTGTAGGTTAACACCAGTCCAAAAATCCTATACATGCATGTCACCAACAGTGCACAGGAACATTAATGCTTTCATTAATGGAATGCTTTGCTATTAAAAATGACATCCCACAACCCCCGCCCCCCACACATCAGCCCTCCCTCTAACCACCTGCTCCAACCCCCAAAATCAGCACATCGGCCCAGAATTGCCTCCCCGTCCCTCTTCCTTGTCCCAGTGCTGACGTATGAGGCACCTTCCCTCATAGATAAGTACAAGGACGAGGAAGAGTGGAGCAAGATGTAATGAAGATTACAGGTAACTAAGCCAGGCATTACCTCCATGTCCCGCTACCTCATCCCAGTACTTGTGTATGAGGCAAAGTGCCTCATACACAAGTACTGAGATGAGGAAGAATGGGGAAACGAGTAATGAAGATTATCAACAAGTAATCATGGCATTCAACACAAGCAGTGGCACAAAGACCATTGATCTGACTGGGCTGTAGCCCTCTTCCCCCCCCCGCCCCCCAACCCCTGAAATTTTGGGCTCTGTTGACTCGACCTGGCTGACCTACAAATCCGCCAGACAGAACAGGACTAGTTGTTAAACGGCACCTGTGTTTGTTCCTAAAGGTACTTGCATGCAAGGGGAGTGATTGGAAGGGTAGAGAGGGGACAGGAGACCGCTCATTCTCACAGCAGTCCATAAGTGGGTGCTTTCAGACTTCAAGGAGAGAGGTAACTGCCTGTAACCGTGAAGCTGCACTAGAATAGTCTCATTAGAATGCGGAAAGAAGTTGGATGCCCCCACACAAATAAATGTGCCACTCCCCCACCGCTCGTGAACTTGGTGCCTCTTCCAACATTTGAAGCATTAGCGGTCTCCCGAAATTTAGGTTTTGTTGAGCCCCTGAACACAAGCACACACACCATTCACCATACACGCACATCCAGCCACCCGTACATTTAAGTGTGCACCCTTTCACCATACAGACACACCCAGGCAGCAACCCATATATTTGTGTACCTTTTCACTGTACTCACACATGCACACCCCGCCACCCGTACACCCATTCACTTGAGTGTGCACACTTTCACCATAAACTCACAGGCATATCCAGGCCGCATCATGCACTCACTCATTAAGGCACATTACATTATATACATACACACTTACTTGCATGCACACATATTTAAAGAAAATACATTTTCTTACCTTTAACCCATTGGTCTAGGGAACGAGACCTTCAGCTCACTGCAGTAGCCAGGAATGCTTGTTCCTGTCACTTGCAGAGGATTGGGAGGCCTCCGTGTCATGGGGTGCAGGGGAGTCCCATTACTTCAAAAATTAAATGGTTTCGTTTTTAAGTCTCTCTGACTTCATAAAGAAATTGTATCCATTAAAGGACCAATTTGGAACAAATTATTTTTTTATGAGTTACTGCAAACATAAACTATAGGCCTCCTTATAAGTGTGGCGGTCCGGAAATAAGGGTGCTGGTAAGCTTTCCGGAACCCTTGTTTCCGGACTGCCACACTCAGAGTATGCCTGCTGGGACGGCTGCATCCGACAGGTCTGACACTGGTGGGCGCAGAGGCCCCAGTAGGCAGACTCATCACAGAAGCACAGGCACCATTAGTGGCAGTGCCGATTGCTTCCGTGAACCCATGGGGATGGGGACTAACATTTTCTGGCACCTTACTTCCCAGTATGCCAGAATTGACCTCATAATGAGGCCCTATTTATCTTTGAAGTCATAGGGCTCCCCGCCTCATGCCTTTGAGGCCACTAGCCTTTAGGATTCCACGTTATGAGGTGGGGAGCCCTCTGACTTCATAAATAAATGGAATCTTTTTTTGTCATTCTGCCTTTATAAAGAAATTATTTCTGTTTAAAAAATGTTTATGAAGGCAGAGTGACTTAAAAGAAACTTTATTTTTTCTAACATTTTTTTGGTAAACAAATCTTAAAAAAAAAAAAAAAAAACTTTTTTTGTCTGAGGGGCCCCTACCAGGTCATGGACTGGGCCTGCGCACCGCATGCGGGCGGGTGCAGGGGCCCCAGTTACACCAGTGCTTACATGACCACTGCAGCCTGCAGTCGTATTTTACGGCACAGACACAAATAATCTGGGGGGGGGATAAAAGCTATTATATCCCCCCCGACTTAAAATTGTGGGGGGGGGATTTGTCCCCCGGCCCTTCCTACCTCCATGTCCTACGCCTGAAAAAAATGGCAATGCTTTGTAAATCATTCATATAGTTGCATTGAAGTCCGCCCGCACCATGTCTTGGCAACTCTGTGTCTCTTGTTTTGTGTTAGTTTGCAGAGCTTAGGTTTTTATTTTAAGTGCCAACTTGTGAAAGTTTCTAATAGTTCAAGCAGTGCTCCAGATTGGAAGCCAAAGTATTTTACTCCCTATTTTTTGTAAGTTGTGAGTAAAATAATTTTGCAGGGAGTAAAAATGTAAGTCCAATGTATTTTTTTGGGAATTTTTTTTTACTTTTTTTTTTTTTTTTACTAGATTATAAAATACTTTTAACTACAAAACAAATGTTTGTGTAATATTTATTTGCGCCAGTTATTTATGTACATTAAAAGATGCATGTTTACATCTTCCCATCAGTTAAAATAGTTTCTTCCTGTGATACTACGTGCACTACTGGTTCAAACATATCCATGGAGCTGTGAGGGTGAAAGCGGGGCCGCAAGATTCTACATGACTGAGTGTTTATTGACTTGGTTTTTATTTTTTGTGAGTATTTGCCAATTTCTAGGGTGTACAAGTGGCTGATGCACCCTTTATCTGTGGGGCTGAGTTCAAGAGTGCTGATTGAGGACCCCCATCTTCAGTGATTAAGCTTAATGTTTCCCTTACCCAGCGTCTAGGTATATCTGTTTTTCATGAATTTCTTTAAGGTCCCACATGAACACACTTGCTCTGCAGTGCAGCTTTTTCTTTTTCTTACATATAGAGCCTTGCCACCTACTTCAACGTTTTTATAATCCTCCCTTTTCTCATTATGAACATCCTTCAACACTTCAGTGTCTCCACTGCTATATCCCAGATCACACACCAAAGCTATGTCTCATTCCTCTGATAAGATGATCTGGTAGTAGCTTGGGTGAATCATATATGCTTGTGCTCGAGTGTCAAGGATTCCGTTCCCACCATCCCAATCTACAGTCTTGATGATAGTCATTAGACGGAATGACTATTTCTGGACTGGAAGATGGTAGAGGAGGAAAGTGGTTAACCTTCACCCCTCTCAGGATTTTTACATTGTGTATGTATGTTGCATATCTTGGCAGTAATATTAAGCACATCCAAATAGTCTTCAATATTTTACTGCACATTTCCAAGGTATGGCACAGCTCTTTGCAGTTTCCCTTTTCAGAGCCGCGTACAATGGACTGTGCATCCCACTGATGTCCGTTTAACAGGGAAAGGGTTACTAATTTACTTCTGCCCAGCAGGAGAACATGGATGAGTAGAGGTTAAAATGCCCACTCAGCCCTCGTACTTCTATGAACTGACAATCCTAATGGTAAAACGGGCACAGTTGAGAGATGCCGCCTTTGCCTTTTGTGATAACGTCAGAGTATGGCCTGCAGAGGGCTGTGAATGCGATTCTATAGGGACCCAATCTGTCAAGCAGAACACAGCCCAAAATAAAGTAATGTTCAATGCTCTATAATGGTATATTTACTTTAAACCAAGCGCCAAGTCTGCTAGAAAACGAAATGGAAAACACTGTACAAAACCCACCCCTGTCGAAAGTAGACAAGATACAAAAGAGAAACGAATGTAGCACTGGGATCATGAATACAGGTGTGGTGGGCAAATTATAAAACGAAACAATGATGTGTCTATGAATGAGAAAGGTGCACAAGTCTCTATGTTCTATGTTCCAAAATCGTCCAAGTTATTGGTCAATAGTGCCTTGTTTCGTGTCTTTGGTGGGTCAGCGAGGTCAAACCTGGCATCGGGCAGAGGTGCGAGCGGATCAAGCTCTGTTCTGTTAAGTTGGATCGTGTGTGATAAACAGCAAGCGGGACGTCAAACAGGTTCAAATGCGGTAGCTCTGTGCAGTTCGAAGACGACGCAGGCCAGAGCGCTCACCAAGATATGTTTGAGAACTGGTTATAATCATCAGAAAGGGTGGATGAGTGATGCTCCAGCAGTTCTAATTGGCAGACCGCAATTGTCGAGTGATCATGTTCCGTTGTGCAGTTCAGCGAATCTGAGGAGAAGATGGGTTGATCTGTGGCGTAACCTATGGTTCGAGGGGATTGGGTCCTCCAACGTATTCCATATCTATGACATGTAATCACCACAGCTGTGCTGCTTCGGAAACTTTTTTCTGCGTCCTGCGTCGATGCGCAGTCGTCGAGGACCTCCTCCGACGTCATCCGATGTGATAAGTAGGACGCACGACGCCCGTAGCCTCAGGTCCGTTTTTTCCGCGAACGTGTTGCTTTGTGATTCTCGGTTCACGCCTCAACTCTTTAGAGTTCTGTTCTTCTCGGTTCTTCGAACCTGTTCGTTTTGTGAAAATCCTTCGTGTGAAGATGTCTTCTACTTCGTCTTCGACCCCGCGTCCGGGTTTCAAGAAGTGCGGGGAGTGTGGGTCCAAGATGTCGGTGACGGACTCGCACGACGCCTGCCTCTGGTGCCTCGGGAAGGCCCACGACACGGATGACTGTATCGACTGCCAGTCGCTCACGTCCAAAGCCTTACGCGAACGTAAGAAGAAGTTGTCGGTAGGTCGGGTGTCCAAGCCCAGGAAGTCGAAGTCTGCGGGGCTTTCGACGGATGATTCGAGGGGTGACTCTCCGCGTCATCGTCGGAAGTCTCGTGGGTCTCCTTCTAGGAGTCAGTCTCGCCACTCCTCGGCCTCTTCGAGGCATTCTCGGAAGCGCCGACACCGGTCGTCTTCCAGGTCCTCTTCGGAGGACTCTGCCCGGCACGTCGCTTACCCCACCAGCCGTGCGACGCCGGAGGAATGGGCTTCCTTCGGGAAGAAATTGCTGGCGATTCTTGAGTCGCAGGGTACTATGCCGTCCGCGCCCCCGAGTGGGGTCGGTCGTGAGAGGTCGAGAGACACCGCTCGCAAGAGTGGTCGGCACGAGTCACGGGAGAGATCCCGTTCAGACAAGGAGACTCGTTCTCGACGTACCTGTTCCAGGTCCCGGTCCTCGACGCGTTCGAGACCGCGTGCACCTGTGAGGTCTTCGAGGAAGACATCGACGTCTGAGGCGTCGAGGGCGTCGACAGGCTTTCTCGAGGCTCCGGCTCCGAGGAAGTCGTCGAAGCTCAGGTCGTCGAGGGACACGCTCGGGGCTCCGGCTTCGAGGGCTGTGTCGACGCCGCCGTTGCTGGAGGCGCTGCATCTGACGTCGACGCAGATTTCCTCGACGCCAATCCTCTCGGCACCGATGCCGGTTCTCTCGGCGCCGATTCGCTCGACGCCTTTCGTGTCGGAGGTACCCCGTGGCACGGGAGAACCCCTTAGGAAGGCTCTGGTTAAGAGCAAGCACTCTCGGGTGCCTTCTTTTCGCCACCTGGACTATATTTCAGAGGCGGATGAGGATTCTGATGGCCTGGTTCCTACTCAGGTTCCAGATGAAATTGTCTCGGGCCATAGTCAGTTTGACGATTTGAGACAGTCACTGCATGATGCCAGTGAACTGGACACCTCTCCGGAGGTGGAGTTTTGTAGGCCTGAGCCTGGCTCTCATGCCGATTCCTCGTACCGGCGCCTTATGGCTAGGGTTTCTGAGTACCTGGGATGGTCTGCTCCCCCAGGGGAGTTTGTGGAGGATGATCTGACGGACATCCTTGATGTTGGTCCCCCAACTGATCCAGTACTGCCGTTCCATATGGCTTTACAGAGAAGGGTGGCGGCGGCTTGGACTGCTCCGGAGAGTCTCCCGGCGGTGGGCAGATCCTTGTCGCGAAAATACCGTCCAGCCAGTAGCGACCCCTGCTACTTGACCAGGCACCCTACTCCGGAGAGTTTGGTGATGCAGGCGGCCACGGCCCCGGCAAAGCAGGCGTCGTACCCTACCATCCCTCCTGATAGGGACGACAAACGTTTTGATGGCTGGGCGAAGAAAGTGTTTTCTTCTGGTGGTATGGCGCTTCAGGCGGCCAACTCCATTTGTGCCTTGTCTCGTTTCACACACACTCTGTGGAACTGTGTTGCGTTAGCGGCTGAACATATTCCCGAAGGGGACGAACGGGATGGTTTCCTTGCTATGGTCCAGGATGGTAAGGATGCCATGTGTGAGTCCGTTCAGTCGGGTTTGGACTTAGCTGAATGCGTCAGTAGGTCCATGGCGGCGAGCACCGTGATACGCAGGTTTGCGTGGTTGCGGAAGTCGGGGTTTGCTCCTGATGTGCAGTCTCGGCTCCTCAACATGCCCTTTGACGGTGAACACCTTTTTGGCAGCAAGGCTGACGAGAGCCTTGAGAGGTTGCAGACCTCGAAAGCTGCAGCGAAGTCGTTGGGCGCTGCAGTTCGCCAACCTCCGCCTTTTCGTCCTAGGGGACAGCAGTGGAGGGGTGGTTTCTTTCGCTATTACTCGTCCTTCAGTAAAGCGAGAGGAGCTGGCAGTCAAAGAGGCCAACGCAGGGGTACCAGAGGTGGACGACAGGGTACCCGTGGTGCCAAGGCCGCTCGGGCAGTTGCCTCTTTGCCCTCAGGTAACGCCACGGCCGCTCCCACTCAGTCATGAGGCCATGTCCCATGGTTCGCCGGTTGGGGGAAGGCTGGCGCAGCATCTTGTAGAGTGGCAAGCCATTACTTCAGATGTGTGGGTTCTGGAGATCATAACCCACGGCTACTGTCTTCGCTTTCGGCACAGGCCTTGCGACAATCCACCGGGGAACCTCTCTTTGCAGAGTCCGGATCCGCTCCTTGCGCAGGAAATTCAAGCCCTGCTGGAGAAAGGCGCCATAGAACTGGTGCCTGTAGCGGAGAGGAACATGGGATGGTATTCCCCTTATTTTTTGATTTCGAAGAAAGACTGGGGATTGAGACCCATCATGGACTTGCGCGGTTTGAACAAGCTCCTCAGGAATGACAAGTTCAAGATGGTTACTCTCTCTCAAGTCCTCCAGGCCCTTCAGCTTCAGGACTGGTTGGTGTCACTCGACCTCAAGGATGCTTACTTCCATGTGCCGATCCGTCCCAAGCACAAGTACCTGAGGTTCGCGGTTGGCGACTCGCACTTTCAGTTTCGGGTCCTGCCGTTCGGATTGACCTCCGCCCCGAGGGTTTTCACCAAGCTCATGGTGGTGGTGGCAGCGCATCTCAGGCAAGGGGGGATTCACGTCTACCCCTACCTGGACGATTGGTTGATCAGGGGGAGCTCTCCCGAGCAAGTCCTGGATCATCTGTCCGTCACCTGCCACTCCCTTCACAGGCTGGGCTTCTCCCTCAATTTAAAGAAGTCCCATTTGACGCCAACACAGCGGCTCCAGTACATCGGAGCAGTGCTCGACACTTCCCTGGGGCAGTGTTTTCCTCCCCAGGTGAGGTCTCTTCACATTCAGCAGATGGTTTACAAGTTTCAGCATGCCCAGACGCTCCCAGCGTTCGAGTTCTTGAGGCTGCTCGGCCTCATGGCATCCTGCATTCTTCTGGTGCCAGAGGCTCGCCTGCGGATGAGATCTTTGCAGCGGGTGCTCAAGACGCAATGGTCGCAGTCCTCTGGCAGGATGTCGGACCCGGTTCAGGTGCCGCCCTCGGTCGCCCGGGACCTTCTGTGGTGGGCCGTCGAAGGCAACTTGATGAAGGGGGCTCCTTTTTGGCTTCCCTGGCCGGAGGTGACGATCGTGACGGATGCATCCCTCACGGGTTGGGGAGCTCATGCCAACGGGCTGACAGTCAGCGGTCGTTGGTCTCCATCGGAGTCCAGACTCCATATCAATCTGTTGGAGCTGAGGGCCGTCAGGCTAGCCCTGAAGGCTTTTCTGCTGACTGTGCGAGGAAAGAGTGTCCTGATCCTGACGGACAACACAGTGGCCATGCACTACCTCAACAAAAAGGGGGAGGGGGGGGCAGGGTCACTTCCTCTGTGCAGGGAGGCGATGCAGCTTGAGTTCTGGGCCATCCTGCAGGAAGTTTCCATCTCGGCAGTTCATCTGGCCGGAGACGAAAACGTGACGGCGGACGCTCTGAGCAGGCAGAGCACGATCTCTCACGAGTGGGAGTTGGCTCAGGAGATTCTCCTGGAGATCTTCGCCCTTTGGGGGACCCCTCAAGTGGATCTCTTCGCCTCCAGTGTCAACCGGAAGTGCGAAAGGTTTTGCTCGCGGGAATTTCCTCCAAAAGGAGCCTTGGGAGACGCGTTCGTGGTGGAGTGGTCGTTCCCGCTGCTGTACGCGTTTCCTCCAGTCCCCGTCATCCCGCAAGTGCTGCGGAGGTTACGGAAGTTCGGTTCCCGGATGATCCTCATTGCTCCGGAGTGGGCTCGGAGGACGTGGTACCCGGACCTTCTCGACTTGTCCATCTGCCCTCCGCGTCGTCTTCCCTACCGAGACGATCTGCTCTCACGGGTGGGGGGGTCAGGTTCTCCATCCAGAGGTCAGATCCCTCAACCTTCACGCTTGGCTTCTGAAAGGTTGAGGTATAGGGATTGGGACCTCCCTGAAGACGTGATGGAGGTGTTGCTTTCGGCCCGAAGGCCAGCAACAAAGTCTCTGTACCGTTGCTGTTGGCGTAAGTTCTGCGACTGGTGCCGAGTTCAGAATGTGGATCCTTTTGCATGTGACATCCCCATGGTTCTGTCCTTTTTACTTTCTTTGGCCCACAGGGGCTTGCAAGTGGGTACCATTAAAGGTTACCTGGCGGCGCTGTCCATCTTTAAGCGCTCGTCTGAAGAGTGTTCTTACTTTAAAATCCCTTTAATTTCACAGTTTCTGAAAGGGCTCACTAATGTGTTCCCTCTGTCACCTTTCCTGGTGCCCGGTTGGGATTTAAACCTTGTTCTTAAGTTTCTTATGGGTGCTCCGTTTGAGCCTTTACATTCTTGCCCTTTGAGGCTGTTAACTCTGAAAACTGTGTTTTTAGTTGCGGTTACTTCCGCTCGCAGAGTGAGTGAGTTACAGGCACTTTCAGTTAAGCCGGCCTTCACTGTATTTCACAAGGACAGGGTTGTCCTTAGAGTTCGTCCTTCTTTTCTTCCGAAGGTAGTGACGGAATTTCATTTGGCCCAGAAGGTTGTTTTTCCGGCATTCTATCCTCCTCCGCATCCTGGTAAGGAAGAGGAGAGGCTCCATAGGCTTGATCCTAGGAGAGCTTTAAGCTTTTATGTTTCACGCATGTCCCGGGTCAGAGTGGACGATCAACTCTTTATTGGTTACGCTGGAAAGCGTTTAGGGCAAGCTGTGACGAAACAGACTTTGTCTCGCTGGATTATTTTGGCCATCTCGGAGTGCTACCGCTTGGCGGGTAAGGACCCACCAGCTGGCTTGCGGACCCATTCTACCAGGGGTATGGCTGCATCTACTGCCCTGCAGAGGGGTGTTCCTATTCGCACCATCTGTGATGCAGCCACCTGGGCTTCAGTACATACATTTGTACGTCACTATTCCCTTGATTCCATCCGAGCACATCTGGCCTTTGGCAAGGCGGTCCTTTGCTCTGCTATTTGACTATTCTAAATTTTGATTCTAAATTCTTTCCCTCCTCCTTGCTCTGGTACTGCTTTGGGAGTCTGTCATAGATATGGAATACGTCAGAGGACCCAATCCCCACGAAGAACAAGTTACTCTTACCTGGTAACGTTCTTTCGATGGGATGGTCCGACGACGTATTCCATATCGCTCCCGCCCTGCCTTCCCCGCTGCAGAATTTCTTTTGCGATTGCAGCTTACGCTCCACAAGGCTTTGTGTCTGACTGGCAGTTGACTAATGTCACACGTTCTGGGGGAAAAAAACTACAACTGAGGCTACGGGCGTCGTGCGTCCTACTTATCACATCGGATGACGTCGGACGAGGTCCTCGACGACGGTGCATCGACGTCATCGACGCAGGACGCAGACGCCGAAAAAAGCTTCTGAAGCAGCACAGCTGTGGTGATTACATGTCATAGATATGGAATACGTCGTCGGACCATCCCATTGAAAGAACGTTACCAGGTAAGAAAGTAACTTGTTCTTCTAGTCCACAAATGACACTTCAGTGGTTTGAGTCTGTTTCCGGTGTTGAGTGGTTGATTCCAGCCTTGCAGGTGAGTGGCTCTGAAAGAACACACTGCTACGTCGAGCAGCTCGAGGTGCACGCACCAGCGGAGTCCTTCGGCATAATGCAGCTCGGCATCGGTTCGACTGGTTTCAAGGTGGCAGAACAGGGAGCCTTAACTGATCTGCTCCTCCAAATGCTGAGACAGTTACTTCAGGGACTCTAGGACAAATCTGAAAGGAACATAAAAAGGGAAGAAGGAGTTCATAGAGGCAGATACCCTCTCAGGAGTAAGCAGGAGATTTGAACTCTGCTGGAGCTTGGATGCCGAGAGTGGGGCGCTTCCCCATCGGCAAAGGCACCCCTAACCAGTCTACCGTGGTCGAATACAGAGAGAAGCACACGCCAGGGCAACCAGCTGAACAAGATAGCTTAAACGCGTGGTCAGGATGGGTCGTGCAGCCCAGAAGCAAGGAATGGTTGCAGAGCCAGTGCAGTCCTTGGAGCAAGCAGAAGGTTAGTTGCAAAGCCAAGAAGCACCCGCAGACAACCTAAGTTCACTGGTACTGTCATGATGCCCACTCCCGGGGTGCCGGTTCAAGCCCTGCGTCCCCGAAAGCGGACATCCAGTCCCCAAGGAAGGACCCAGCAACCCCATATAGGGGCCCTTTGGACAGTGTCCTGGCGCCTATGGCGCCAGGCTCATAAGACATCAGTCCTGGCGCCATAGGCGCCAGGCTCATTGTGGGAGTGCTTGGGTGCACTTACCTGATGCAGACCATGCTGCAGGATCCCGGCCTCCTTGAGGCCTGAAAGGAACTACTTTACCTGTGGGACTAATTTACCATCCGGGCGTGGTCGGAGAAGGATACATACCTGATTGGAGGAAGGATACATACCTGGAACCTCTTCCAAGGCTATTTAAACCCCACCTGAACAGCCACACATGCTTCGCGTTGTTCTGCATCTAGCAGCTGGACGCTCACCGTGTCTGCTCCTGCATCCCGACTTCTGCCACGCCTGCCAGCATCCTGGATCACCTGCAAAGGAAGAGAAGAAGAGAACAGAAGAAGGAAAAGTCCTTACCTGCTAAATCCGCATCCCGGAGACATCTCGCCGACAATCCTGAAAAGGAAGACTTTTATTTAAAAGCTCATTGCGTCGATCGCTGCAGCGCCGCATTCCACTCACCTTTACAGGGCGCCTCCATGTTCAGCAGCGATCATCCGGATTCGCAGTCACGCCCCATCGCCTAGGGAGAAAAAGACCAGAACAAAAGGTGAGAGAGAGAAGGGAATAAGGAAAGCTAAATCTCCATGTTAAGACTTACCTGTTGATTCATTCCCTCTTCATTTCGGGTCCGCGCCGCATCCTGGCATTTCCGGCCCCCGGCCCCTAAGGGGAAAAAGACATCAGCGTTAATGAGCGAATGAAAAGACATTACCAAAAAACGCTCATTAAAGACTTACCTGATTTCTACAAGGATTTCACCTCTCAGCTCGGGTCGGTGCCTGTTCCCCGGCATTCCGTACCCCGGCCCCTGTGGGGAAAAAGACACTAGCATTAGTACATTAATGCATGGACACAAGGGGAATCTCTTATCAAAAAACCTACCTGGAAGCCAAGCAAGTTTTGGTTCTCACCAATCTGAAAATCCAGTGAAGTAACTGGATACCAACGCGCCCCTGCATCAGAAGCAGGATGGAGAGCTCGTCCTTCCAGACCCTAAGGTGAGACGCTACGAGGAATCACAGAAGGGTTTCGAGGAGGGTGAGAGGGGAAAGTGGGAGGCTGATTGCATTACCCCGCAGACAGTTAATCCCCTATTTTCGCCTACAGAAGGATACTTCTGCGAGCCAGACAAGCCAGATTTGGGGGCCCGGTCCAGTCCGTCTTCCGAACCCTGCGCATCTCCTTAGAAGAGGTCACACCAGCGTGAACCAGGCCAGCGCCTCTGTGGGAGTCAGGTGAGCGTTACAGGTACGCCTTCCGTGGAGGTTGCGGAAGCCGGTATGGTTGGCGGGAGAACCAAAAGAAGGGAGATTCATGAAAGAAGGGTCTGGTCCCTCCAAGGGGCTCTTTCTAGTCACAGTACTTGGCAAGCTAGAATAGCAGGTGAACAGAATCTCAAGAGAAACAAATGCGTGTCTGGGACCCACACCCACATGATGATCAACGCCTCCAAGGAGATCTTCGTACCTGGCAGGCGGCCAGAATCTGAAGAGAAATGAGGGAGTCTGGGGACCCACAACAGAGGTTCAAGCAGAAAAAGTGACTATTATAGCCCCAGTAACAGATAAGTGCCAAGTCAAGTGAAACATATCTGTGGAGAGCTGCATAGGTCGAGAAGAATAATACTGCTTCGCTGCAAAATCTACAGTGTACTAAGGAGAAGTAGAGCAACCCAGGGAAGAGAGTAATTCCCGGTTAAATGACTGGAAAATCCACATTATACTAAGAACTAGAATAAACCAGGGGGAGGTAGTGTCATCCCCTCTGGAAAAAGGTAGACACTGAGAAACCAGAAGGGAAAAGGGTATTCCCTTAGGCAATATTGTACATGAGAAGCTAAGGAACCAGGTGAAGGGAAGACATCCCGACTGGCAATTATATCAGAACTTGGGTGGGAAGAACATTTACCCAGTCCAGAAGGAGGGGACCACCATTCCAGACTCACCAGAGACTTTATCTTGCTTTAGTGTTGGGGACAGAGATAGTTTGACAGTGTCAAACATTTATTCTTTTGAACATTCCGAACGATTCCTTACTTTGATTTGAGGCAAGGAAAACACCTCATAGTGTTGGAAAAGGATAAACCTACCTCTCCCCATTTCATGAATAAAGGTATATGCCACTCGTCACTTCTGCGTCCGTCTCCTCCTTCTGATCCCTTGGTGTTCAGTCCCTGCTCCTGGAATCAGTGGACATTTCCTCTGACATCCCACCCAAAGTCAATTATGCTACAGGAAGTGGAGCACACAGGAAGCAGAGATGGTGGGAGAGTTGAACAACACAATGGTGGAACCTTCCTCCAGTTGACTGGGGTTCCCTCTGCCTACACTATAACCCTGCCCCTCTCTTCTCAATAGAATGAAAGGCCTTTGGTCCCTGTTCCAGGTCAGCTTCCTGTGTAGTGCCTGCCTCTCTGGGGAGGGGTTATCAGCCCTCACAAAGGAAACCAAGAGGGATTCCCCCAAGCCTACAGTCTTGCTACTGGTGTAGACACAGTCCTGTCTGGTAAAACACACGGCCCTTTCCCAGCTGAACTGGGTTCACAGGTCTGACATATGTGGGTTTTCAATTTAATGTGGCTGTGGTAATGGAGCTGCTGACCACCATACCCTAACCCGTGTATGGCTTCTGTTTGCATTTTACGTTGCCACCAGGACCATCTCCTCAGTTATGTAGCTTATGTAGTTGTAGCTGCAGCTCTCAAGAGGGCACTGACCCCTTGACCCTGATCTTTGCCACTGGAGAGCATGTGCTGCAGATCAGGCTTCTAGTGCCGCAGGATACAGGTACCCATTGTTTTTTGACATGGAGCTTTCGAAAGTGGCATCTGATTGGAAGATTACTGTTTCTGAGATGAAATTACCCACTTTTTAAAATGTTATAAATAAAGAATAAACAGGGCGACTACATCCTTGCCAAAGGCCAATTCCTCATGAAAAGCAGCAGAAAACCCACCTTGAGCCGTCGTGCCACACCTATCTCAGCAGGGAAGCATCCAGTAGTGGTACAGAGCACCATGTGTTCTACGACCTGCTGGCTGCCATGCTTGTCAGATGGTTATAAAGCATGTCTGGTTTAGAGTTTGGACAATTTAGGCCCTAGTTAGATCAGTCTTGTGCTTTTACTACCACCAATGTGCTGATGGACATGAGTCTTCGGATGCCAGAATGTGAGTCAAAATATACGACCTTTTTATGTAGTTAATCCACTTTAACGTTAACCTCCTTATGGTAATTTGTTCTGTTAGCAGCATTTTGTGTGTGGGGGAGGGCAGGATTATCCGATCCTCTGATTAGCAGGCCAGCAGAGTTCATAATCTAACAGTTCTTTCCTTGTAAACCCCTCCGTAATCCAGACAACCAGATAAAGCAAAGCACAGATTAATTATAGTATTGGTCTCTTGACATTTGGATGATAGTATATGGCAAGGAATGATTATATGAAAGAGCCCTCCACCCACAGCCTTTGGCTACAATAACATGGTTTTACTGCTTTCTTTCTGGGCCAGCAATTTCAAATTGCTGATTACTTGCCAGGCATTCAATTCCTTGCCATTTGTAATACATTTCTCCACATGCAGACATTGCACCATTTCCTAAATACCGCAAGGGAATTATCCACTTTTGCTAATGAAGTGTAGGTTTTTGTGGCCATCTAACATTCTAACCAGTGCGGACAGTAAAAGGGAAATATTACATTGATTCAGAAACTGACTTGTATTTGAAATAACTGGCATTGAGCACTGCTACGAAGGTATAGAATTGAAAGTTTGGCTTGTGATAATGCTTTGAAATGGGTCAGTGAAGTCTGCCACAAGAACTCCCTTTTAAAACAATTCGGTTGTGGGGTGTACTGCTAACATATAGCAACAGTGTGCTTCTTAGTTTACGTGCTAGCTCCATAAGCACATGAATGGGACCTAGTGTTACTTGTGCCCTTGGGCAACATGTGTTCTGCCATAGTAGAAACCCTCTTTGCAAATGGGGGGGGGGGGGGGGGATTTGTTTTTGTACTGGCCATCCACGCCTTCAGAATTAGATCTACCAAGCAAGGTGCTACGTTTTCATTGGTAGGGTCTCCAAAACCATTCCCCACCTGAGCAGCACAGAACAGGGTTGAATCCCGTAGATGAATGCGCTAGCCCTCCTTTTATTTTAATTTTATTTCTTAAAATCAACTTTAAGGTTTTCATCATTATAAAACATGATGCAGCCAATTATAAGACACGTGCCCAACAATAAACCAATCACAAAATCACTTAACAATAGGTATCATCACATCATCTGGCTGTTTCTCTCCCGCCCCCCACCTCTCACATTACACTAACACCCAATCCAAGTCGAACGACAAATATTAAGGTCCGCCCAGGCTGATCCACCTGATTCATGTATCCCCCCGCGCCCTCAATCCTCTTTAGACGGGATCATCCATTTCTTACACCTCCCATGGTAGCTGCCCCTCCCCATCGTGCCACATTCCAATCAACTTCGCTCACATCCCTCACCCCCCCCCACTTCCCCCATACCTGGCTCGGAATTCCTCCCATTTCATCTCAATCCTCGTATTGATCCATTCCTTCTTGCTTGGGAGCGTTACCCTATTCCAATGCGTTGTTCAACATGCTCTAACCGCAAGGAATGTGGCCGTTGCGACAGACTATTTTCCCCCTCCCCGCCTTCCAAACTTAATAGGACCAGTAACAATTACTTTGTTCTGGGGACTCCTTCCAGCGCCTTGATCCACCCCAGCACCTACTCCTAATACATCTGGACTCTCGCACAGCCCCACCACATGTGCCAATAATCTGCCATTTCCCCACATTCATGCCAGCAGAGAGGGCTCACCTCAGGAACATCTTGGTGAGGCGCAATGGGTCATACTGCCATCTGTGGAGTAGTTTAATGGCGTGTTTGTCCTGAGATGTGATTGAGACTCTACCCTGCCGCATATTTTCTGCCATAGCGTTTTATCCACCTCCACACCTAAATCCCCTTGCCACTTGATCCTAAGCTTCTCTGGCTCCCCCAAGGCCCTGTTTGTTTGTTTGTTTGTTAGTTTATTTATTTGTATGGCGCACCTTACCCAGGGGCAACAGGGCGCATGCAAAAGATAATTCGAAGCTTACAATGTTGCAAAAACATGGAGATCAGCCCTTTCATGTCTCCTTGAGTCCAGCATTTTCTCAAAAGGGGTCAGCTCCCTCTGTATCATTTCCCTCCAAGGCTCGGCTGTAACTACCCACTTCAACTAGAGATAAGAAAATGCTGACGCATTCCCCATGCCCAGTGCCTCCTCCAAGTCCACCAGCGAAATAAACTAACGTCCCTCCACAACTGCACCATCCTTTTCAGCCGCCACCTCAAACATGACTGGAACCTGTCCAAATTTGGGATTTGTTCCCTCACTCCCGGGGCCCAAAGATGACTCAAAGGAGAGGGCCACGTTGTTATGCCCTTCATCTCTGAACACTTTTGCCAAATGGCTCCTAAAATGGGGAGTTCCTTTTTTGGGAGCAGCTCCCTCAGCGCCCATATCCATTCCCCCGCCGTAGCTGATTGTTTGTTGTACTCATTTGTAGTGCGCGCCAGACCCAAGGGTATCGGGGCGCAGGAGCAACAAGGTTAGTCTCAGCTTGGTTTCAGTGGTGTACAGTATCTTGCAGGTGTATACATGGGTCAGTACAGGTACAAGAACAAGGAAAGGAATTTACAGAATGTACATAAGGTGGGCAAGCATGGGTGAGGTTGGCAATCATTTTCCTTTATCCACTAAATGTAATTGCATCTAAAGTGATGGTAGGTTTGAGGTGTCCTTAAGGTGGGTGGCAAGGAGTTCCAATGTTGGGCTGCTTTCACCTGGAAGCTATTACCACCAGTTTTAGTGTTTTTTAAATCTGGGGACTGTAAGGAGGTTGGCGTTAGCAGTTCTAGTAGATCGGGTAGGAGTGTCTCTTGACTGTATTGACAAGGTAGCGAGGGGCTGCATTGTTGAGGCATCTGTGCGTCAGAGGCTACCTTGAGCATGATTCTGTAAGTGGTAGTGAGCCAGTTATGAGCTGTCCTAATGTTGGAGATACTCAGAGCTGCTCTGAGAGTATTATTTTGCAAAATCTGGATTTTGTTTAACATATCTATTGACTCCTACTTATAGGGTGTTGCAATAATCCAGTTTTGATAGGATTAAGGCTCTGGCTAAGGTAGTGCAGCTCTGGGTCGAAAGGAAGGGTTTGGCGGCTCTTATTAATTTACAGGTGTAAGCTGTAGAGGAGGCCATGGAGCTAACCGGTTTACAGAAGGATAGGGTGGCGTCTAGATAGAACCCTAGGGTTTTGACTTCTTTGGCTACATGAATGGGATTGCCGTTGATACTAAAGCTGGTGTATTTGTGATTTAGTTTAAGTTATTGGTGAAACCAAGGATGAGGAGCTCGGTCTTGCCATCATTCAGGCATAGACCATGGGAGGCCATCTATGCCTGGATGATGAGGTACACCCTGGTCACCAAGGCCTTGTCGTAATCTCCTGTCAGCGGGATGAGGATCTGGTATCATCTGCATAGTTAGTGTAGGTGATATCAAGATCATCAAACAGGAGCTTTGTGAACATGTTGTATGGAGTAGGGGAGACGCAAAACCCCTGGGGGAACCCCGCAGGTGATGGGGATAGGGTCAGCGGAGGCTGAAGTAGAGAAGACACGCATAGACTGTTGAGGAAAGATTCAATCCAGCCGATAGCCTCTTGCAAAAAGTGGGCTTCCGAGTCTAGGTGGTTGCAGAGAATTTTGTGGTTGTCTAAATCAAATGCTGCTGAGAGGTCAAGTAGAAGTAGTAGCGCAGTTTTACCATTGTCTCTGAGGGTATCGATTTGAGCTTTAAGGTCGATGAGTGCAGTCTCTGTCCCGTGTTTGGGTCTAAAGTCCGACTGACGGATTCCCAGGAGATGGTCTTTTTATAGGTATTGTTGTATTTGCAGATATGCTGACTTAGCTAATATATTAAGCAGGAAGGGACAGTGGTGATGGGTCTGTAGTTAATGGGTATTGATGGGTCTAAGGCGGGTTTTTTTGAGTAAGGGGAGGACCCAAGACTCTTTGAGATGGCTGGGGATGGACCCTGTTTTGAAGGAGGCGTTGATGAGCTTGGTGATGAAGGGTGAGAGGTCTCTGGCAGCGTCTTTGATGTTTTGTGCGGGGTAAGGGTCGCCCTGGCAGTTCGAGGGTTTGAGGCTAATAATGACTTTTTCCACCTCTAATGTGGAAACCTTGGAGAAGCTGAAGCGAGAGGGAGGTTTGGTGTGAAGCTGTGGGGTTTTTGTAGGCCTGCCTCTTTATTGGAGAGGAAGTTTTGGACACAGGTGTCAGGGACTGGAGTGGTTGTTTCCAGCTCTTTGATGGTGAATAATTATTTTATGCTGGAGTTCGCTTGTGATATTCTCAGATTGTAGAACTCTTGTTTGGTGATTAAGATTTCTTTTTTGTAAAATGCAGTTGTTTTATTGAGGTTCACCTTGTTATCTGAAGGTGATTGTCTCCAGGCCTGTTCTCTTTTACGTTTCTCGAGTCTTGGGAGATTTTAGATAGGGGGAGAACCATGTGTTTTAGCGGTGCGATGGAGTCTAGAGCTGATCTCATGATTTTGTTGTAGCCATCAACAAGGGAGTGAGCTGATAGTGAGTTCAGAGTCGGGAGAATGAGGGGGAATGAGTTTTACTCCTACGTCCCGTCCCCTTTCCTCCATACTTATGTGACATCTCTCCGTCCTGTGGGACGGGACCGGAGCATTTTGTAAAAAGCATCCACATTTTATTCAAAAATGTGTCCCTCCTCTTTCCTGCGCGGGGCCCGGCATGCGGCCGTAACCCCGCCCACCTTGGCTCCGCCCCACGCATCGCCCATCAGTCCTTTTGTCCGCACGATCGGGGCCGGACGCACTTGCATCCTCGGAAGACTTTCTTCCCTTTTTCCCCTCTCTGGCTCTCGCTAGCGTTCGTTTACTAGTCTGTCTTTTAAACTAGATTTTCCAGACTGTTCGTGTCACCGTCGCTTCGCGAGGGCTGATCCCCATCCTCTTTGTTTAGAGTGTTTGGGTCCGGAACACTGTTGGGACTCCTGTTTTTACTGTGACTCCCTTTCGGTCCGGGCACTTCAACGTCGGATGGAGCGGTGGGAGGAGGTGTTCGGACGGACTCCTTTGCATTTTCAGGCGTTCATCGATGAGAAGAAAAAACGCCCAGTAAGTTCTTAACTTTTCAGAGCACCCTGGCCGGGGGATACCTTTCTGGGTTCCTCTCGAGCCGGGAGGGGCGTTGATCGCTCTGTTACCGGGGTTCGCCCTGAGGTGCCTGTCGGGCCTAATCATTCTACCGAGTTTTCTCTGAGGGTCTCCGTAAGGGGCCTGTGTCCACCGGAGTATGCTCCGAGGCCCCTCCTGTGGGGGCTGTCTGTAGACCCAGTTCTACTGAGTCGTGGGGTACCGGAGCTTGCTCTGAGGCCGCTTTTTCGGCTTCCCTCAAAGACAAAACCGGGGTGCGCCCCTAGGTCTTTGCTGGACTTGAGGTTACCGAACGGATGTTCGAGGCCTGTGCCGATAAGGCTTCTACCGGGCCTAGGTCCCTCGTACAGAGGATAAGTATACCAACAGTTCTGAGGGGCCGGTCAAGGCCCTGTCGGTGAAAGCACACCGTTCCCGCATATTGCCCCAAATATTTGAAAGGGCTTTTCAAGGAGATATGTCCACCCGTTCCGCCGGTGGTTCCGCCGGCGCCTCCCTTGCTCGTGGTGCCTCCCCCTGCGCTTCCGCCTGTGCCACCATTGTCCCCAGTGGACAAGGCAGTGCCTGACACAGCTCAGCAGGATCCTGACCTGTCAGATGACCCTCAAGACGATCAGGACAACAAGGACCTTCCCCGCTCTATCAGAGCTTTCCATGACCGGGTGCTGGACATGAGTTTCTTAGATGTTCCGGTGCCCGAGGCACCTGCCCTGCGGAGGGCGTGCTTTCTGGGGTGTTCACCTTGTCTCCTTTGGAGCGTACCAGCCTGTTCTTGCCGAAGGACTTTCTGGCCGAGGTCCGAAGAGTTTGGGGAAAAGCCACACTCGGGACTTTTTGTCAATAAAAAGATTGACGCGAGGTACAGGCTGCATTCTTCGGAAGAAGTGGCCTTGTCGTCTTGTCCGCCTCCCTCCTCCACAGTGGTGGCTGTGGCTACGTTGCAATCCAGGCCTGCAGCATGCTCCTCAGCGACGGCTACTCAGGTCTTGGGAAAGGAGGACAAGCTCCTGGACTCCCTAGGGAGGAAAATCTTTGCCAATTCGGCCTTGCAGCTCAGGCAGGCCAATGCAGAATTGATTTTGGCGGGAGCTAACATGCGGATGTGGAGAGGTCTGTCGGAGTTTGAGGAGCACATTCTGTTCGAGAAGTTGGAGGATTTCAGAGGAGGCCTTTCCGATGCCAGGGTTTTGGCCCAGGATCTCCTGGAGGCTGCGGGTCATCACGTAGACACCTCGGCTCGGGGTCTGATGCTTGCGGTTGACACCTCGCGGCAAGCGTGGCTGCATGCCACTAAATTTTCGAACGAGGTGCAAGACAAGGTTCTGGACCTTCCATTTGATGAGAAGCTTTTTCACTCTTCTACTGATGTAGCGCTCACCAAAACCAAAGATAGCACTCAGACGGCTAAATCATTGTCTGTTCTGGTTAAAGCTCCCTTCAAATCTCAAAGGCCGTTGTCGCAAGGTCGACCTTCCTCTGGTTTTAGGGGCTTCCTCGACCGCAAATATCGCAGAGTGGATACTCCGTAGACAACAGCGTTTGTGGTTTTTCTCCCGCTCCTCAGCCTCCTCCAGGTTCAGGTGGCACCGCCACCGATAAGCCTGCCAAATGAGGGTTTTCCACGCTTGCACGAGACCCCGGTGGGAGGACGCATTACGTCTCATTGGGAGGCGTGGCAGGCCATCACAGAAGACAGATGGGTCTTGTCAGTCGCTCGAGCGGGCTTCCGCTTACCTTTACCCTCTACCCCACCCCTCAACCCTCCTTTTCAGCTGTCGGGCTCACCCTCCCTCAAGGCCGAGGTTCAGAAACTTCTGCACCTCAGAGCTGTGGAACCCGTTCCCCTTGGGGAGCGAGGGGAGGGCTTCTACTCCCGGCTGTTTACGGTGCCCAAACCCGACCAGGCTGGCCTGCGCACCATCCTAGACCTTTCCCAGTTCAATCTGTTCCTACCCCAAGAGAAATTCAAGATGATCACGCCCGGCCAGATTCGCTGCTCTTTGCAGATGGGCGATTGGCTCAGCATGGTGGATCTTCAGGATGCGTACATGCATATCCTGATTTGGAATCCACACAGGAGATACCTCCGCTTCTCTTTGGGAGAGGAGCACTTCCAGTTACAGGTGCTTCCTTTTGGCCTCAGTTCGGAGCCGCGTGTCTTCACGAAGATGACGTCGGTGATTGCGGCCTATCTTCGTCTCCAGGGTATCCATGTGTATCCCTATTTGGACGACTGGCTCCTACGCAGCCCTTGTCCGTTGGCAGCAGCGGAAAACCTCCAGTCTCTCCTTCAGCTCCTGTTCCATCTTGGGCTGTCGGTGAACTGGCGGAAATCCTCCATGACTGTCTCACAGGACCTGACTTTCCTGGGTTTTCATTGGAACCCGATCGACTGCCGAGTGTATCTGACCGGGGACAGAATGGCGAATCTGTTGGTCACGTGTCAGATGTTTGCGCAGTCGGAGAGCATGTCTGCCTGGTGGTTCCAGAGGCTTCTGGGCCTCATGGCCTCGTGTGTACTGGCTCTTCCTCTTGCTCGTCTCAAAATGAGACGGACCCAGATGGCTCTTCAGAGTCCCTGGCGTCAGGCTGTGGACCCGGACTCCAAGCGGATAATGATTCCGGATTTCATGAGTGGACCTGGACTGGTGGTCCTCTCTCAGCAACCTGTCAGTGGCCGCGGGGTTCCAGGACCCAGCCCCCATGGTGACGATCACGACAGACTCCTCCCTTTTGGGGTGGGGTGCGACGTTAGATCTTCTTCAGGTCTCGGACCTCTGGTCACTTCGGGACAAGCTCCTGCACATAAATCATTTGGAGCTTCAGGCGATTTTTCTGGCGCTCAAAGCGTTCGGACTTCTCATTGTCAACAAGGTGCTCCGCATAAGAACGGACAATGTGGTATCAATGTATTACATAAAAAAGCAAGGGGGAACGAATTATCCCCCTCGTGTGGACCTGTCCTTCCAGATTTGGGAGTGGGCCGTGCTTCATGGGGTCTGGCTGCTTGCAGTGCACATTCAGGGCCAGCTGAATGTCACTGCGGATGCCCTCAGCTGGCGGACAGTGGTCAGCTACGAGTGGGAGTTGAAGGTGGAGATCCTCTCATGGATTTTCTCGCGTTGGGGCACACCGGAGTTGGACCTCTTTGCCACGGCGGTAAACAAGAAGCTTCCTCAGTACGCCTCCAGAGTGGGTCTGGGGGCCTCCTCTCTGGGGGACGCACTCGAGATTCCATGGCACAACATGAGAGCTTACGCCTTCCCGACTCTTCCCCTGGTTCATCGAGCAATTTGGAAGTTGAAGAGAGCTGTCGACTGTTCTCTTCTACTGATAGCTCTGTGGTGGCCGGCCAGGTTTTGGTTCTCAGAACTTCAGCACCTGTCGGTGTGTCCGCCGATCAGGTTACCAGTAACTCCCGATCTTCTTCACCAAGGGGAACAGCAGCTGTGGCACCCCTCCCCACAATCGCTCAACTTGGCAGCATGGTGCCTGAGTTCACGTCTCTAGAGCATTTGGGTTTGTCTGCGGATAACATGCGCATTATTCAGGCAGCCAGGAAACCCTCGACCAGATCCCAATACAAGAGTAAATGGCTCAGGTTCTGTCATTGGTGTTTGGAGAAAGAATTGGACCCGAGGGTGGCAACGATTGACACGGTGCTGTCCTTTGTATCCGCCTTAGCAGAGTCAGGGGTTCATGTTCTGTCTTGCAGGACTTAACTCTCAGCGATTTCCGCTTACCTCTCTACAGACCGGTGTTCTTATTCTTTAACTAACCCAATGGTGAAGAGACATTTTGCTGGCTTGACACGCATCTACCCTCCGGTTTGTAGACCGCACCCGCCTTGGGACCTAAATGTAGTCCTGACGGCGCTTTCCCATAAACCCTTTGAGCCAATGGCTACGGTTGACCTCAAGTACGTGTCCTGGAAAGTGTCCTTTCTGGTAGCCGTTACGTCAGCGAGGAGAGTGAGTTAGATCCAGGCATTGTCGGTGGAGCATCCTTTCTTGGTCTTTCACAAGGACAAGGTAGTCCTTCGGACAAACCCAGTTTTCCTACCAAAGGTAGTGACCGAATTCCATCTGAATCAGTCGCTTTCCCTTCCAGTCTTTTTTCCGAACCCTGCCTCGGAGGCGGAAAGGGTTCTACACTGCCTGGATGTCCGAAGAGCTCTTAAGTTCTACCTGGACAGGACTTCCGAGCTTCGGAGCTCTTCCCAACAGTTTGTGACCTTCGGTAAGCCTCAGGGCAGGCCGGCGTCTAAGGCATCTATTTCCAGATGGATTACCGCCTGTATCACAGAATCTTTCACCGTCCAAAAGCTGAAACCTCCTAAAGGTATCCATGCACACCAGGTGCGAGGCAAGGCAGCCGCGGTTGCTTTTCAGAAGTATGTTCCCTGGGAGTCCATTGGTAAAGCGGCTACTTGGGCCTCCCCATCTGCTTTCTGTAAGCATTACTGCCTCGATATGAGCTCTAGAGCTGACGCTCAGTTCGGCCAGGCTGTGCTGAAGAACCTGTTTCAGTAAGGGGTATTTCCATCCACCCATAGTTCCTGTAAGGATGTCATGATCTCTGCTTCCAAAAGATCAGGACTTGCCCAACTCCCTTGGAAGCAGACCCATAACCCCGGTTCCGAGTGCCAGCCAGTCCCAATTGGGACCTTTTGGACTCTGTCCTGGCGCCAGTGGCACCAGGCTCATAAAGATGCCCAGTCCCAGCGCTGGAAGCGCCGGGCTCATAATGCTTGGGTGGACTTACCTGCAGCAGACCATGCTGCTTACTTACCTGCCAGTTGAGCCCCTGATCCTCTTCTGTTTGGGACTACTTTTCCTGTTGGGTGGGGCAGGAGCCACGCCCTAGGTTCAGAACACTGGAACTCTTCTGGAAAGCAGGAACTCTTTTCTTAGGCGAGGCTGTGGAAGGAGACACCTAAGCACTACAGGAGGCTATTTAAACCATACCCGATGGATGAATCTTGCTTTGTGTTATTCTGCATTCTCTGCAGCAGAACGCTCATCGTGTCTTCTGCTTCTGATCCTGGGCCTAAGGGAACAAAGGCTTACCATCCTGGAATCCAGTCTTCAGCAGCACCTGTAAAGACAAAGAAAGAACAGGTTAGCACTACGGTCTTCAGTGGCAGCGCATCTCTTACCTGGTCCATCGGCTGTCACCAACGCCTCGCGCTGCATTCCGGCATCTGAAAGACAAAGGCTTACCTACTCTTCGCATGCTCCGGAGGTCTTCGCACTGCATTCCGGCATCTGAAAGACAAAAGCTTACTAGCTCAGCTCTTCGCACGCTCCGGAGGCCTTCGGCGCTTCATCCCGCATCTGAAAGACAAAAGAAGGTGCGTTTAAAGACATTGGGCAACTTTATTACTCACGTGCCATTACTCCTTCCCACGCCGAATCCAGTGGCTATTCCAGCACCCTTCAGCTTCTCTAAAGCTCCGAACTTGTACCTGCAAGATAAAAGGGACAGTTAGTGCGCATCGTGAAGCAGGCTACAAGCGCTTACTTACGTGCTTCCAGGCGCTTCTATTCCTCACACAGGTTCGATCCTCAACTCTCATCAGCCCGCCATCCGCCATCGCCGGAACCCTGCAAAACAAGAGATATCATTACAAAAGACTTTTAAGACATTTGAAGTGCCCAGAACTTACCGTTCGTGCAGTTAACGACGGACAGCAGTCCTCTGAGGTCAAGAGGCCTGCACCTTTATCCAGTGAAGAAACTGGTTACGGCACCCTGCCCCGAGGCAGATGGAGAGCTCGGCGTTCACTTACCTAAGGTGAGGGCGTTAACCTTTGGGGTTCTACAGGAGAAGAGAAAGGGAAGAGGAGAGAGGCACCCAATAACCCCAGTTCAGTAATCCCATATTTTCTATCTGCAGACATCTTACTCTTCGAGTCAGACATACAGTGCACAGAGGTCCAGCCCAAAGAGCCAACCGTGTGTTACACATCACCTTTGAAGATACGGCATTCACCCAGTCAAGACCGGCGCCTCTGCGGGAATCAGGTGAGCGTTACAAAGGAGTGCTTGGGAATCTCCCATAAGTATGGAGGAAAGGGGACGGGATGTAGGAGTATTACCAGGTTACTCACCGTAGTGACCACCTTACTCCTAGTCCATAGTCCCCTTTCCTCCATACGCCCGCCCGCCGTCCCCTCTAATAAGGTTCCTCTGTTATTGCTAATGGGTCTTTGACCCTGCGATAGAAAAGGACTGATGGGCGATGCGCGGAGCGGAGCCAAGGTGGGCGGGGTTACTGCTGCGTGCCGGGCCCCGCGCAGGAAAGAGAGGGACGGACACATTTTTTAAATAAATTTGGATGCTTTTTACAAAGTGCTCCGATCCCGTCCCACAGGACGGAGAGATGTCCCATAAGTATAGAGGAAAGGGGACTATGGACTAGGAGTAAAGTGGTCACTACGGTGAGTAACCTGGTAATTCCGCTGTAATGTTTTTCTTATTTCTCGTCGATGGCTGGGACTGGGGAGTTATCAGTGGTGGGTGTTAAGGCCTCGAGGGAGAAGGTTAGGAGATGGTGGTTGAACCATGGCTGGGGAGAGATGGCGGTGATGGAGGCCAAGCAGTTATAGTCCGCAACCCAGTCAAGGGCTCTCCCCTTATTATGGGTAGGAAGGGTCGCCCTTTGGGTAAATCCTAGCTCGGATAAGGTGGTGTTAAGGGTGGCTTGAAGGTCTTTAAAGCCTATATTAAAGTCGCCCATGAGAAGGCTCTGGGATGTGTTTTTTTAGGTTGTTAGTGAGGATGGTTATGAGGTCCTCCTTAAAAGTGCCTAGAGGGCCAGGTTGGAGATGAAAATTGTCCAGCGCTACCCATTTTGACCGTCCCTCAAATGCGAATCAGGACCCTAATCTGCGCTGCCTTTTTATAGTATAAATCTGTCCAGGAACCCTACTCAAACGCTTTGGACCACTAGGGTTTCATACGCCACCCTGGCCGCCTTTCTCTGCCACAAGAATCTTAGGAGGCAACCTTAACCTCGTAGAAAACATGGAGTTCCGCATTTGAATTGGGAGCATCTAGAATTCTGGAGCGGAAGTTAATCTTTAGTGTTCAGCTTTCCCAACCACGAGAGTGTCAATTTTCTCCAAATCTCGAATAGCTTTTCGAGGAGAGGCAGTAAATTTGCTTCATATAAGCCCCTCCATTTCTCAGGTAACCTAACTGATCTCCTTTGACGTTCATCCTCAGCATGGCCAGTCTACTCAGCTCGTCATCCCCCAATCGGTCCCGTGGGAATAGGACTTCCCTTTTTGTTAATTTTAAAGCCAGAGAGCACTCGGTTTTGCCCCACAATTTCCACCACCGCTGGGACCGAAGAGATCCGCATATTGCCCCAATTTGTAAGCACCCCCCCCTTCACGGGAATGCCTGCCACTTGGGGGGTCCTCCTGCAACGTCTAGGCCAGAGAATCCTTTAAGGAATCAAAAAAACAGAGGGGACAGCCCTGTCTCGTACCCCTTCTCAACTCAACGTGAGAATTTCCCTATCAGTCACGCAGGCCTTTGGATCACAGTAAAGTGCCATAATACCTTGCAAACACTTTGCCCATTTCCCAAACTAAAACTGCCTTCAACTCCCAGTTCACTCTGAAATGCTTTTTCTGCATCGACCGAAAGAACGTAGAGTCCCCCCTCTGCCTCGGTTCTCTTCAATTAAGTGTAGGGATTTACGCATTGGCTGCTCCTTGTCTCTCCCTCCCAAACCCTGCCCCACCATCCTCTCCTTATAAAACCCACCTGGTCGGAATGCACCAATTTTGGCATATGCTCGTCATGTCTTGAGGCCAGGCCTTGCATGAGTAGTTTTGCATCCACATTGAGAAGGGAGATTGGGCAATAGGAACTACATGGCTGTGGGTCTCTGCCCTCTTTATCTATCACTGAAATAAGCCTGTACAAATGTTTGGGGTGCCCAACCAGTGTCCCGGATGCTATTAAATTAAGTGAGGGACCTTGGAGCCTGCAAACGTCTTATAAAACTCTGCAGTATACCTGTTCTCCCCTGGAGCCTTTCCCCGCTAGCCCCTTTTTGATCGCGTTTAAGTTCATCTGAGTGCATTGGATGAATTTTAGTGCTTTGTCAGATGGAGAAACAGTTTAAATGAGTAACGCCATCTCCCATTAAAGACAACATGTACCAATATGTTCATTTTCAATGTGCAATCACAAATGGGGCATTGCTGCATCCTCTACTCTTAAAAGGGCTCCTTTCTCCATCCTCCTACAATTACTTTCTCTCTAAACCCCTGACACCCCCACCCCTCCCTGGAAAAGAATATTGAACTTGTATTTGTATTCAATGTTTACTGCATTGCGGCTTTTGATGTGCCAGAACAACCTAGCGTGATAAATGCCCCCCACAGCCCACCCGAATCTCTACTACATATTAAAAATCCAGGTTCTATCATTTATTTTCGGTTATTTTACCCCCTTAAACCAGCTAAAAGGTACATGCAAAGTAATTTTAGTGTCGACAGTTGCCATTGCACTCAAGCACCACCTTTGTCTCTTCTGATCTAATGTGCAGTAATCGGTGGGTTTGGGCAGTAGAAAAGTGGCGGAATGTCTGACGCCTCCAGAGATATTCTGGCTGCCTGGAAAACATTGCTATGCATTCGAAGTAGACTAAACCTAGCACCACCTGCTATGAAAGACCTGCTGCATTCTTAGATCCCTGAGCACATACTGATTTTGTAACGTTCTCGGGTTGTAGGAAAGTGCTGTCTTGGTAGTGGTAGCTTCACACAAGGGTCTATCGGGACATCTATTCAATCTACCAGTGCTGTAGTTGGTGTAGCTGTTAACTTTGTGCCGTTTTCATTTGCTTTGTTTCTTTAAAGGAAGACACTGAGGCCAGTGTGGGGACAATGGCTCTTTTTTCAGTGCTACATCATTTAGGGTGTCTCCTATTACTTAGGAATCTGCTGAAGTTGAGTAATGATTTGACCTTTTTGCTAAGCCGAAATCGTTAAATCCTTGTTCTTGGTATGCACTCCCACTCGGGACATGGTTTCCTCCAATTAGCAGCAGAATCTCCCTCCGCATCTCCCTTCTGGGCCCCCCCTCTCCTTGTGGTGCTTGCAGGGAAGGGTAGTGGCTGGTATGCACTGTTAGAAAACTGTGCCGTTAAGGATGAGTATTTAGTTGAACATACAACTATTTCTGAAATGCCTAACACTTGACTTAATGATGGAAAAATGTAACCTATTAAAACACTATAATAAGACTTATAATGTGATTAAACGGTTAAAGGACAAATAATATTGTCATTTGGTTAATAATATTTTGACAATCACAAGAATAACACAATAGCAGAGCAATCACTTCACAATATCAAGAGTAAAATCTAAGTGATCAAATGGTCAATATAAACAAATACTGCCATGTAAAATTCAGCTGATGGTATATAATCACAGAAAGGTTTAAAAAGTTAACTGCGTTGAAAAAAACAGAACAAGACAATAGATGAGTATTGATGATTTTCATTGTTTTTTGTTGCTATATTTGCAGTGATAATAAAAAAGCCAGAGACATCTAACACCGTGGAAGTGGGCCAACCAGCAAGATAATGGCACCAAATTAAGGCTTTTTATTTTCCTCCTTTTTTTTTTTGTTCTTTATTTAAAAGTCTTTTCACTTCAAACGCACTACAAGACATGACCTAATGCTGTAATGTTTCAGGTTGATTATTCGTCTTACAGAAACTACAAAGACAGAGTCAGATTCAAGTCAGGCCGTATCTTAATTAAACTGCGTGTGTAGGAAGAATGTTCTAAAGCGCAGGAAGCAATTCCTACTTATCTTGCTCGGGCAAATGTCTAAATATGGGACTGGAACCACCACATTTTTATAATCCTATTGCAGATGACTCAGATTTGTAAGGGTGCTTGCCTGACATAATTTCCAGCCAATCAAATCTAAGAACCAGTTGTTTGCTGTTTTTTTTTTATTGAGTCAAGGTTTGTCTAATAGATTAACCCAACATTTACTATAATCATTGAGAAAGCTGTTACCCTTCAATATTTCTGTTAAATTATAGTCCTGGAACAAGGAATTGTGCACAGGACGTAGGAGTTTATAAAAGTAAGACAATTGCAACAGGCCCTAGATTTAAGTGACTGCAGGCCCAACTCGTACAGAATTGCAGGAAGTGGAAAACAGTGGGTAGCCTTGGAACCTTTCTCCATGATTATTGATTCTAGCACAGGCACAGGCACAGACAGGTATTCTAAGATCCAACATGGCAGTATCTCAATGCCATGTAACATTTTTGTGGCAATTATTTTTACCAGCGAGGCAAATAAATTGGAGTCATGCATCACCCAAGTTAGTTCTGCGATGTGATTTACTAAGCACTCGATTTGAGGCTCATCATTGGAGTTGATGAGTTTGCCAGAACTCTTGAGTATTGCATCTGTTTAAAAGTATTGAAAATACATTCATTATATTTTCTGAGTTCTAAGAACAAGATAACCCTGCCCCCCCCCCAAGCCAATTCCGGTAGCTCGGTTTGATTTTTCTAATACTAGCCTGCCTCTCTGCGAGGGATAAGGTGTTAGACTTGTTGTGCAACTTAATCGGTGACCTAATCTCCTTTCCTTTCAGCTACCTCCCAGATCAAAGCTATGAGGGTATTTCGTGTAAGCAATCCTAGAGTTATTTTTCCTAGGCTTAAATGTGTGACTAATATGATCAGAGATAAGTCACTGATGTTGCCCACTGAAAAAAACATATTGACAAGGAAGTGGTATCTCCATTAAAGATACAGCAAAAGAATCATTAACGTGCTGGATTGTTACGGGATTCCAATTAATTCTGTTACCACCAATGTTTTTGTGGAGGTCACCACACCACTGACTTGATCCATGGAATCTAGTTTAGCCTTTGCCAAGTCAAGTGCTACCTGCAATGTACTATGATCACTATATTCAGTGCCTGTAATATTGAAAGTTAAACATTTCCCAAATAAACCATTACTGGTGAAAATGTAATCAATTGTATAAGTTCAACAAATTGAGACCCAACTCATAGTTTCCAGCCACATGTAACCAAAGTATTCTTTCCCTATTAAATTGGAGCAGGTTCTACGCTCAAGGTCCAAATTAATGAGGCATGAGGCGTTAAGGTCTCCACAAAAAAATAATCATTCGTCCAGATAGCCAGCCATGTATTAATACAATTCAAAATATTGTTTGTGACGATGTTGATGATTCTTATCCCTAGGCGCCAATGAACATCAATGGCTAGAATATCCTAGTGTGAATTTAATGTGCGACCAGTGCACAAGTTTTTAACTATTTTTTTTTTTTTTTTTTTGGGAAATTGGTCACACAGCCATAATACATTGGTGACAGTGGGCCAGGTCTCCTGAAAGAATATTATGGAATGTGAAAGCAGCCTGGTGCCGACCACTGGGTTAGACATCGGGTGAGAATGTCCCTGAGTATTCCATGAGAGGACCATAAAGAAAGATGATTCTTCATCAAGTAAGCAACTAGGGCTAGGTATCCTTATTCCCACTCAGGGTTCTAGATATCCAGGCTAGTCTTTCGGTTGGCTAGAACTACTCTGCTTATTCCCAGAGAATTGTATCACCCTAGAACTTTGATTCTGGTTCATTGATATTGGTATTTCTTTAGGCAAGTTATCCACCTCAGCCCCTGCTTCTGATTGACCCCTATCAATATAGGGTGTCTGGTCAAAGCCATAGGTGCGTATGGTGCAGAGTTCACCCATTAGCAAATCAAGTATCACTTTAGTGAAAATATATGTCCACTCGATTGGTCCTGTAATGATCAACAAACCTATCCGATCCAAATCACCTGATGTGATGTCCTTGTTTGGGAATGCTGTGAAATTGCGTTTATTTTTGGGTAGAATACTTTCAAGGGGGACTCTGATATGTGCACCTAAATATAGCCTTATCCTTTGTGGCAGCCGAGGGAGTTTTAGTATCCCGGGAATATGCTGGGCCCTGGTGTTAAAGCAATCTCCACCTTTCGAACCATTCAGAATGCTATAGATGCCGTTCTGAGGTCCCCAAGGTACACTTGAGTCACCAATGGTATATTGCAAAGTGCTGAGTATAACCATGTAGCAAGGTTTAAAAAATGTATTGGATTTTCAAATGTAACATACTATAACAGAAACTTGGCAAAATAAACCCCCCCTATAACGCCTCTCCCACCCCCTATCTAGGCCGCCCTTCCACTTCCCTCCTATGCGCCCCCCCCCCAATACACAGGTATAGCCGATATTCAACAAGATTAAAAATTTTCCCAGTAGCCATATTTTATGCTGGCAATATTGCACCATATAGTCTCCATATAGAAAGTCTAAAATCGACTACCACTCTGCCGAAAAAATGTGACCCATTCCGAAGACCTAAAGGTCCAAGTCTGTTGTACCATTCCTTAATGTTCAGGGGTTCTTTTGATTCCCATTTGAGCCACCACTAGCACTACCGCCATTTGGATAATGTAATTTGCTTTCCTTCTTTGTTTCGGCCATTGTCTGTTGTCCTGTCTAGCCATACCCAAAAGGCATTCTCCTACGGGTCACCTTGATTTTAAACTAAACATAGCCTGTATATTCGTATTCACTTCTTCTCAGAACAGCTGTAATTTAGGGCGGGAGCACCAGACGTGTAACCAGTCCTCTTTCCTCCCATAGTCTCTCCAGCAGGAGTCCAGAATGCTCAGTCATCCTGTGCAAGTGTTCCGGAGTATAGTGCCATTGGAACATTAATTTTACCCAGAATTCCCTGATCTGTAGGGATCTAGTCCATCGCAGGATATCCGGCCACAAGACCATTTCTTCTGTAGGTGTGAACCCAGTGTATTCTCCCATCTGGTGTGGTAATGTTTTCTGCTGGGATTCATCTGTTTGAATTTGTATGTCTTTGAGATTAAGTGTTTGTCTCGTGGGTTAGTGGGCAGGAATTTCTCGACTGGTGCATCTACTCCTATTTGGAGGGGCCATCATCCAGTGGCGAATCTGAAAATATTAGAACCTCTGGTTCTCATGGAGCCCTAATTCTTCTTTGCATTGGTTAACGTCTTAATATTCTCCCCCTGAAACATATCACGAAATGTAGTACAGCCAGCTGTTTTCCAATGTGAAAATGAATTGACGCCTAGACCTGGGGTAAATTGTGGGATCGCAAAAAGTAGGGTGAACGGGGAGGGGAAAAGTTGTAATATGGTGTTGACAGATTGCTTGATCCCAGGACCCTTCCAAAACTTTTGAAATCTCACTGAAGTTTCATGGCCTGTCTCGTCTAGGTAGCCATAATTTTTCCCCCATTCTAGGGCTCACCACTGCCTTTTCCATCTTCCCCCATCTCCTACTTGTGTCCTCCGCAAACCATTTCTTTATCACTCGCTGCTGAGCCACCTGGTAGTATTCCCAGAAATTCGGGAGACCTATCCCCCTCTATTTGGAGGGAGCATTAGAGATACTATGACACCATTCGGTATAACTGTTCTCATATCTACATCTCCCGCTCACCCCACATCATTCTATGTAAACACTGCTGGTTTCACCCCCCCCCAGCCAGGCGTTCTCCTCAGGCCTAACGCAGCCACACTCGTTCTGGATAAATCGGCTAGAGCGAACACATACTCCTGATCTCTCATCCACCACACCTACCGCTATGAAGCAGCTACCACCTGAATTCCGCACAAGCTGCACACATACCTGGTGCGCACACGCACTTTTTGGACTCTCTACTGACCCGAACTTCGGTTCCCAAGGGCGTTCAACCTACCAGCGCCTTCAGACCATACCAATGGTATATAAGGCGCTATATAAATGCAAAATAACATAACATAGCATTAGAGTTTTCAACGCTATATGGGGGTTGGGGGGGGATTTATTTTTCCAAACATTTAATATTGTCTTATGCAGGGTACGGAAGAACATAGGAGCATAGGAGGGCTTGAGTATAGAACCCAGGGAAAATAGACCATTTTTATAGTGTTAATACGCCACAGCTGTAACACAAAGTGGATTCCACGTCTGTAGTTGTTTCTGAATACCCACCAAGAGTGGCTGTAGATTAGCTACAGATAATTCCCTAAGTGTGTGTGTGTGTGTGTGTGTGTGTGTGTGTGTGTGTGTGTGTAATAGTCACCTCTAGAATTCTAAAACCCTTGGAAACCCAGTGAAGTTGGGTCGCCTCTTTGGCCTTTATTCGTCTTGCTTGACTGACCGGTTTCAAATTTCAGATTTCGTAATATTGATTTTCAGTCTTGCCAAGGTACCAAACCTTTCCAATTTGTGGATTGCCGCTGGGAGCAAGACTACCGGGTTGGTAACCGTAAGGAGCATTTCAGCATAGGCCATCAGTTTGTGGGTGTCACCACCAAATGGAATTCCCATAATTGCCTCTGATTGACGCAGTTGTAGCAGTAGTGTTTTGACGTGTAGCGCGTAAAGGAGAGGGGGCATTCCTGTTTCGTACCCCTTTGAAGGGAGACTGAAAGATGACCATTGATAGTCTGGCCATGGGCCTGACATAATTAGCTTGTATCATGGCAATACATTTGGGCCCAAAACCCATTGCTCAGAGGGTATTAAAAAGGAGACCATGCAACCCTGCCAAAAGCTCTTTCTGCATCGAGCGATACAATAATATATATATCATTTATTTTTTTTCTTCTTATAAGCCCAGTTTGATCTGGGTGGATTAGTGTGGGCATTGCGTTTTCCAGCTGATTCTCGAGAATTTTAGTGTAGATCTTTGCATCCATCGCGATCGGGCAATATGATGCACCTTTATCTGGATTTTTACCTGGTTTAGGGAAGAATTATTTTGGCTTCCTGCATGGAGGCGGGTATCTTGCCAGAGGCTGCAAATTAGTTGAAAAGCTTGGTTAGTTTGGTGGCTAGGATCGCACAATTAATTATCGAAGGAGGCTGGGTATCCGTCCGGGCTCTGATTTATTCACCAGTAGGTTTGCTATTACATGAAGAACCTCCTCCCGAGTGATGTCTTTCTCTAGCCTCTGTCCCATATGGGAATTGTGTTTAACGCAATTGCCTGTAGGTACTTGTGATGAGATATATGGTCGGGGTGATCTAACTTATACAAGGTTGTGTAGAAGGCCTGAAATTGTTAGGCAATGTCTTCTGTTGTTTGTTCCTCCTTTCCCCGTCGAATCTTCCACCCCCATAATTGTTTGGGCAGCGTTTTTCTGTTTGGATTGCCTTGCTAGCAACCCATCTGCTATAATAAATTAAGTATATTCGGCTTGTTTCGCATGGAAGAGGTCTAGTTTGCCCTTAGCGTTTCTATGTAGTCTGTGGAGATCCAGACTGGAGTCAGTCCGTCTAAATCTGTTTCGAGATTGATTCAGTCTTTCTTTGAAGTTACTCACTATGTGCCTCAGGCTCTATAATCTCCCCTCTGCTGCTTTAAACGCTCCCAGATTACAGCCTTACCTAGTTCTCCGCTAGTGTTAATATTAAAGTATTCTTGAGATTTTGCTTTCTAATTTATCACAAATTACCTGATTTGTTAGTAACGCCTTTGGAAATTTCCAGCTCCATAATTTGGGTTGTCTGGGAAGTTTGAAGTCCAGTGTCAGCGGGGCATGATCCTAGATGGTGATGGTATGAGTATCTGTGTTCCATTTTTCCTATCGCCGTGGTCGAGGCCTAAATGTAATCAATTCTAGAGAAGGATTTATGTGTATGTGAGTAAGGAGTATATGCTTTTACCTTACCCTTCCAGGTTGTCCAGACATCTTTAAGTGTCAGTTCTTATTTCGTTTTTAGGGCATGTGTTGGAGAGGTTGGGCATATTTTGTATTAGAACTTCTATCCTGTAAGGGGAGCCAATGCAATGTTTGTCGCCCATCAGTATATCAGTTTTGCCCATCATTTCAGTTTTGCAATGTTCTAGGTTCGAGATGACTGTTTATTCAAAAATACCTCTTGGCCAGAAATTGGGGCATATATGGAAGCCAGTGCTTGGGTCGGCGGTCACAGTTAGATAAGGAGGAAGAAATAGGGGCCTTCTTTGTCCGCTTTAGTCTTCAAGACTGATACCTGGGTGCCTGCCTTAAAGGCGAGGTACTCCCGCTGTCTTCCCTTGGCGTTTGCTTGAATAATGATTGGGTAGTGCCTTATATTCAGCTTGCAACAGTGTTGGGTCTTGATGTGTTTCTTGTAGTGCGATTAGGTCGGGATGATGTATCAAGAGAAGGCGTTCTAGTTTCCTCCTCTTGACAGAGGTATTTAGACCCTTAATGTTAAGTGAGTCACTGAAATGTTGGTCTCTTTTTATAGTGTTCATGCTTCAGCAAGTCCTAGGCATTGTGATATTATTTAATGGATCCATGTGTATTACCCAGCTCCCGCGCCTATTCCTACTAATCCCAAACCCCCACCCCCTGTAACTAAATCCCTTTTACCCATCTCTCCCCTGTGTAGACTACCTTTGTTAGTCTCACCTCAGACCCTCAGACTCGGTGATCAGAGGTAGCCTATCATTAGAAACATGGGTATGTGCCGGGTATCCTAAAACCCCTTACGTAGGTCTTTAGTGGATTCCAAGCTGAGCATTACACGTGCCCCAGCTTTCCTGTGATAAATGTACTATCTCGGCGCTATGTTACCTCGGTCGGCCGTAGTGTCCTCTTTCAGCTGTGTCCTTGGCAGCTGGGGTGCTTAAGGTTGATTAATTTGACAGACCCTTCTGATTTTTCTTGCGGTCACGTTCTATTTTCCATTCCCAATGGTGTGGGCCCCGGGGCGTATACAGTCGGGCCGAGTTTGATCCAGGATGTTCATCTAGCTCAATCTGCAATATCCGGGCCCCTTCCTCCTTTGTCACCCGATGCTGTCTTCTTCCCAGCTGAACAGAAGGCCCAATGAGAAGGAACATCTGCAAGTTACATTTTTTGGATTGCAAATACTACCAGCCCCTACATATCCCTCTGTTTTTGCAGCGTCGGTTGGTAGAGGTCTTGGAAAAGTTGAATTTCTTTGCCACTGAACGTTATAGGTACTGCCTTTCTGGCTGCCTTCAGAATCCGCTCCTTTTGTGGAAAGCGTGCAAGTGGGGCCAAGGGTGTCTCTGGGACATGCACCCTGATCCTGGCATTTGGGCCCCACTCTGTGAATTCGATCTATTGGAATATCCATTTCTCCTTCTGCGTGAAGTTCCCTGAAGATACCCGTCACTTCATCTTTAAAGTCTTGTGTCCTGCACAGTTTCTGGGAGATTTCTTATACAGATGTATTTTTCTAAATCCTTCAGTGCAACTCGATGTTGTCTGGCTAGCAATTCATCGGACTTGAAGGTGTCCAGGGCCAAGTTTTGGAACGCCTTTTCGATTGTCTGTTCTTTACTCGATCCTATCAGCCAGTGCAGACTTGACTTCACTAGTAAAGGAATTAAATTGCGTTTGCAAGGAGGCAGATAATTTGTCCTGGAATTGAAGGAAGCAACACTCCACATCCTCTTTGGAGGCAGTCATTTCGGGGTCTGTTGAATTTGAAAGGTCTTTGCAGCATCTGGTGTGCAGTCTGAGTTCAGATGTGCCCCCTCTGACCTTAACTAGCACTTACTAATTGGGTTCACTTTGGAGGTGGACTGCTTTCTGGGATTCTGCGCTGGGTCCTGCCATTGACTGCACACTCCTCGGGAGAGTCCCCTTTGCCCCTTTTTCAAATTGCTTAATAAAGTGTGTGCCCCTGTGTTGTCCAGTATCCCAATGAACTGCGCGTGCCACCTACTGAGCAGATTACCCTATGGGGGGGTGTTATCTTACTCTACTCGCCCTCTCTGGAGTTCGGTTGCTCACCCGACCCCAAGGCACATGTCTGAGGGATCCCAACACCTCCGTGGGGGGGAGGGGGGCAGTGTCCTTCTCAGCCATTCCCAACTGCTATTTATTGCAGCTTAAGGGGCCGGCCCATTATACTCCCCACTGGAGGAGAAGGCACTACTGAGTTCTTGTGCGCATAATAAGCTGTGGGATGGTCCTCAAATGCTTCCGGACTGTCCCGAGCCACACCTTGGGGCGGTGTTTCAGCTGTGCAGGTACCAGTGTTTTGCTTCGTCTGCCGGCTGACGCACTGCTGAGGATAAGTGAAATGTGGTGCGGGCCCCACCTGCATCCGTCAAGGTAAGGGTACAACGCTGCCTCTAGCCGCCATCTCCCTGCGTGCCACACTGGCCGACCTTCCCGGCTTGCTGCGTAGAGTAATCCCGATCTGCATAGCTGTGGTGTTGGTGGGTATCTTACTTTCTTTTTGCTTTTGGTCGTTTGCCTCGCTACCGGCCCTTCAGAGGTTAAAGAAGCTACGGGCGAACTTTGCGTTGTCTGTACCAAGCTAGGCTTCTTGGGAGGGGGGGAGCAGAGCTAGAGTGGCCGGGACAGCACTATCAGGCGGCCATCTTGGAATCTTTAGCAAGGTTTTTAAACGCTGTCTTGCCTGGATGTGCAAGATTACTATTCACACTTAGAGGTTCTGTTAAAGAATTAACGAGATTACTGCATGAGGGAAAACTCAAAGGTAACCAATTTTGTGCAATAACATTCATTGTCTTCTTCGGTACATTAAAGGGTTGATATGACAGAGGCAGTGTGCGGGTATTCCATTGGGAGGATGTAACTTTTGCCAATGTATTAGTCTCTCTCAATAGATGTTAAAGAATTCACGTTGGGGATAGACTGCCCAGTGGAGCATGAGATGTCAGAATGGACCACAACAATGGGCTCGACATGTACAGCGACACAATCTGGCTCACCACTGTTTTCTGTTTCGGACTCATCAATACGACTTGATTATTATGTTTGAGAGCATATTACGTCCCTAATTAGGGCTGCTTTAGGGGGGCGTGGCTAACCGTCCTCTTCACATGGCGTGGCTAACTTCCATGTGAAGAGGATGCGTCTTGGGTGAGCTCTGCACGATGTGCCCACGATAAACTGCTTTTCATGCACTACAGAAGCCCTAGATACCGGTAAGCCACCATACCCGCCGCAGAAGACATCAGGAAGCCACAGATGGAGTTTTGTGAACGAGAGTGCCCCGGAGGATCCGAGACACCTCGCAAAGCGCCGCCGTGAAGCCGCGCCTAAGATGGCCTAAGATGGCGGCTCTCAGGCATTAGCCCGTGTATCATTGCGCACGCCGAAACTGAGCTGCGGCCCCAGTCCGCGACCTGCCGAGCGGACCGGAGGCCCACGAGTCCGGAACGAGGGAGCGCACTGCCCCGTTCTGGGAGCTGAAAAGGCTTGACCATAGATCCGGAGCGGCAGAGGCAACATCCGAAGAGCGCAAAGTGGCGGAGGTGCTCGGTGCCCGCAGGGTCGCCGCCAGAGAACCTGCTCCGGAGGGGGGCGGACAAGCGCCGGAGAAGCAGTGGCAAGTGAGGAACAGAAGAGACGAGCGGTCGAGGTGAGCGCCCCACCCGACCCCCGCCTTTCCCCTCTACATCTTGGCAGTTGAGCGCAGCACGAACGGGCACAGACAGCCGAGCGGCCTGCCTCAGACACTAGCAAGGGGCGCCCCATCGAACAAACTCCCTGGCCCCTGGAACCTGAAGCAGGCCCAGCAAGGCCGCCGCAACCTGGCTGGGATGTTCGTGAAAGGAGCGAGGACCAAACTGCGCCAAACCACCATGGGCACCTACACTGCTGGAGGGTCCACAGGACCTGAAACCACAAATAAGATATCCCCCGAGGCGCTGCCGGACCCCTCTGAGGGGGCAACTGAAACAAGCAACATTCAGATCCTGGAAGCCATCAAAATGTTCCAAACAATGGAAAATAAAATCGATGCAGTGGCCATAGACCTAGGCCTACTACGACCAGATGTTCACTCCCTAGCCAGCAGGACTGAAACATTGGAAGTCCAGGTGCGAGAAAACACTGAAGCTAAAACACAGCTCCTAAAAGATGTGGACGTGCTGCAGCAGAGGGTGAAGAACCTGGAGGACTGGGCCGAGGAGGCCGAAGGGCGGGCATGCCGAAATAATGTCCGACTTTTGGGCTTGCCGGAGGGAACCGAAGGATCCGACCCCACGAACTACGTAGAGACCCTTTTGCTACAGGAGATGGGAGCTGGAAAACTCTCGCAGGGCTTCACGATCGAAAGAGCACATCGATCCCTCACGAAAAAACCTCCCCCGGGCTCCACGCCTAGACCGATGATGCCAAAAGTGCTTAATTACAGGGACCGTGAGACCATCCTGGCCTTCTCCAGATCGGGGGGCCAGATACAGAGAGGCTCTGCGAAAATAGCTGTCTACCCGGACTACACCTTCCAGGTCCAGATGAAGAGAGCACAATTCATATACACAAGCCAGATTGAAAAAGGCAGGACTGCGATACATGCTTTTATACCCGGCGAGACAGGGCTCCTTTGTTTGACACCCCTGCGGAGGCCAGGGGATGGATGGGGAACAGATCCCGGATGCCAATGTGAAACGGCGGAGGTCGCGGTGAGCCATAGCACAGGGCAAGCGGGGCCCTTAACCCGCAGAATATTGGATACAAAATAGCCAAAGATGGGCGCAGCTGGAATGATTCCTCGAAGACTAACGCCCCTCTACCCCCTGAAGTTACCGGGATATATATACCCGCCCGTAGGGCACCGGCAGACCATGTGCGGTCAAACGGAGCGGAAACGGGACAGTCATAACGAGGGAAACCTTGCTTGACCTGTTTTTAGTTTGGGGAGTTTAAAGTTATGGGGGGGAGGGAATGCAGGAGTTGGCACTAAAGTTGGGGACCTAAAGGGGGAAACACCAAGACCACTAGGAGCCTTCAAGAACAGTTCAGCAAAAAATCAGCCTCGAGATGCCTCGCTCGATGCTCAACCACCCGGCACCCCTGGCTGACAAAATCAGAATTATGACATAGAATGTCAGAGGCATGAACAGCTTTGTCAAGCAACGCTGCATACAAGCATATTTAAAAAGATGCAAGGTTGCTATTGCCATGCTCCAAGAGACCCACCTGAGCGCAAAAAAACTTGAAGCAATTGCCAAGGCCTGGCGCAGAACCCTAATGGGATCCTCTTACTCCTCCTATGCCAGAGGGGTCCTGATCTGGATCAGCCCGACCATTCCCATCAAGTTGCTAGGCATCAAAATGGACGACGAGGGGAGGAAGGCGCTGGCACATGGCACCATAGAGGGAAAAGAGGTATGTCTAATCCGCACCCAACCACAATGCCACAGTCTTCTTCTGCTCACTATACTCACGGCTAAGCCCTTAGAGATATGGGGGGGGGTGGAGATAACAACTGCACTCTTGATCCCCGTAAGGACCGATCAGATGGGACACACCCGTCCATCCCCTCCTGCCAAAATTCTAACCACACTAACACATCAGCTCCTACTCCAAGATCTGTGGAGGGAACAACACCCGGAACAACGGGAATACTCCTTCTCCCCACCGCAGGCAGTCCACACCAGATTAGATTACATATTTGTGAGCCAAGAGCAACAGGCCACGTTTGGGGACACACACTACCTGCCCTGGGTGCTATCTGACCACTCTCCTTTAGCGATCACCTGGGACACATAAAAGAAAGCATGGAGGGGTATTGGCAGTCGAACCTGAATAGTGTGAGGCGTATAGGCACGGTGTGGGAAGCATATAAGGTGGTCATGAGGGGGGACATGATTGCAACGGTGGGAGGCACTCACAGATCCATCATAGCCTCACTTGAGCGCACCGAAAAAGAGCTGGGACATTTGGAGGGGAAGGCTGACTCAACCCCTGAACACCCGCAGCGGGAGATCGAACTTAGACAAACCTGCCTAACTCACTGGGAGGCCCTGGGGAAATTAAGTTACGCCAAACACACTGAGAGAGCCCACGCCCTGGGGTACAAACCCGGAAAACTATTAGCTTGGCTCTATAAGGGGGAAATCCCCCAGACACCTCTATGCCACATTCGCAAACCAGACGGCACCACTGCGCACACGCGGACAGAAATAAACTGTCTTTTCTGATTTCTACCAAGACCTATACTCCGACGCCACATCCCCTACGGACATCGAAATAGACGATGTCTTGGATATTATCAGGCTACCCAGATTAGACATGCAGATGGCGGAAGCCCTTGATGATCCCATTGCACCCGATGAGGTGAAGGCAACCATTAGATCCCTGCCGTCTGGAAAATCCCCGGGCACGGATGGTCTCCCGGGGGAATTCTAAGAGACATATGAGGAGACTCTAGCCCTCTTACTGGCCCAAGTGTTCAATGAGGCTTACGAGACAGGCACCCTTCCTGAATCCATGAGGGAAGCCGGTCTCATTCCCCCTCCTGAAACCTGGGAAGAACGGTGCGGAGTGCGGCTCATATAGGCCCCTCCATGTTGAATGTAGACAATAAGATCCTAACGGCCCTGCTAGCTCAAAGATTGCGTAGAGTGATCCCCCTACTGATGCACCAGGATCAAACAGGCTATGTGCCCGGGCGCTCCATCACTGAAAACCTGCACAGGCTGCACCACGTAATATACAGCACCGAAAGCAGGCCCCTGAAATAAACAGTGGCGTCCTTAGACGCTACCAAAGCTTTTGATTCTGTATGGTGGAAATGGCTGTACGCCACCATGATAAAAATGGGGATAGGGCCTGTCTTCCTGAAATGGACCCAGCTGGTATACACTAATCCCACTGCCAGGGTATGCACTAATAAAACATTCTCCAATAAATGGGCCTCCACAGGGGCACGAGACAAGGATGCCTGCTTTCCCCCATGCTATATATCTTGGCCATAGAACCAGTAGCAGCTTACTTAAGACGGGAATATGGAGATGGGGGCATAGAGATAGACGGCGTAACCCACCTCCTCTCAATGTACGCCGATGACATGCTAGTATACCTACACAACCCTGAACGCCTCCTCCCATACATCCTGGAAACACTAGACGGATTCCACAGATACACGTGGATCCAGATTAATAAAGACAAATCTCCCTTTACCCCCTCACTGCGCTGTGCGGCAACGAATATGGATCCCCCCCCCCAATAGTCCTGCTATGGAAGGCAACCTCCTTCAGATACTTGGGGATCACTATACATCGAACCCCGGGAACTGAACACAACCTCAAAGTAGTTAGAGCCAAGGATGCCTTGGCGAAATCAATGGACTTCTGGGGAAAACTGCTGCTCTCTGTGACGGGGACGGCTGGCCTCCTCAAAATGGTGGCGCTGCCCCGGCTACTACACAATTTCACCAATGTCCCATTCAATATCCCCCCCTCCCTTCTTCAGGGAAATAGACAAACTTTGCAGACGGTTCTTGTGGCAGGGAGGCAGACACAGAGTGGCGCTAGAGACACTACAGAAACCCTATGAAAGAGGAGGCATGAAAATCCCCAATTTGGAACTTTATTACTTGGCAAGTCAGCTCAAGCATGTAGTGAAAAGGATGGCGGACGAAACAGACACTCGACTCTTAGCAGCCTTGCCTCGGCTGCTACTCGGGGACCTACTCTGGGTCCCGACCGCCACACTACAAAATAGTCCATACCTGTTTAAGCTGGGACCCGGCTGTGGAAACGCGCCTGCAAAACTGAGCAGATGATACGTATTCTGCACAAATCCCTGTATTCTCCACAAATACCCATAGCAGCAATCGTGGCCAACAGACCCTGGGGACAAACAAACATGTAGCCAATGGGAGCCCCACAGCGTGGCCACACTGGGGGACCTGATTCAGGAACAAGAAAGCATAACGTTTGCAGAACTCAATGAGACCACGGGTCTACCGCCAGGGCAGTTCTTGCTCCATAGAGCTGTGGTGCGGCGCATGGTGGACAGATGACCAGAAGCCACGAACATGGTAACGGAGCACAAGGTCATCGAAAACCATGCTAAATGCGGCCGAAGGGGATCATGAAACCCCTCACCTCTGAGGCACTAACGGGAGGGCATGACCAGAAACGAGCTCAAAAGTATGGTGAAGTGGGAGCACAAACTCAGCCTGGAATTTGATGACCAGGAATGGGAGAAAATAACTCACTGTAATGACTCAGACAAGGGGGATTGCAAACCCTGGGAATATAGAAGGGAGACTTGCGGGCTGGGAAAGAACCAACCGCAACCTTCAGAAATGGCGAGTGGTGGGGCCTTGCATCCCAGAAACCAAATCCCGACATACCCAGAACCGAGGAACTTCCTGAATTCTTAAAGGACTGGGGGCCCATAATATCCATGAGTGGGACATCACGGGACAATATAAAGAAACCAGAGCCGCCGACGCTATGTCAGCCCGCAGAGACGTGGTGGCTGAAACGTCCCCGCGAAGACGAAATCCCAGAGTTCGAGGACGGAGAGGCAGAGCGCCGCGTCCGACAGGGAGAGACTCGCCTCACAAAAGCAGCATTGACGGCCAAGGGGAGAGGAGAAGGAAACCGTAGCCGCGAAGAGGACCCGACTTCCCATATGAGACGGATGTTGGAAGGAAGAACGCCAGTTATTACGTGGAGACGCCATCCGTGTGTGTTGCTGCAACCGCTGGCAGGACGCCAACCGCGTGTTATGTGGAAACATCGGGCAGGAGGAAGGTGACCCGCTGCAACATAGTTATGAGCACGTAGGGAGATGTCTCTGGCAGGGAATACATAACCCGACCATTGTTCCCCACAAAATACCAAGTGATTCAACAGCAGACACTTACCTGGGCGGCAGAAAGGCATTCCGGGGAACAGATGCAGGAACGAACATGGCGAGGGACTCACAAGGAAAAGGGGGCGGGGCCTATATGGGTTCTTATGCTCTAAAACCGGAAGTAGAACTTGATTGCCAATTGTTACCTGCCTATATAAAGAGCAAGCAAGTTTGAAGAAGGGTGTTCATTGTTGTTCTCCTTGCAGAGCCGATAAGACGTGGATTCCGGAGCTACAGGAAGCACCTGGGCATATGAGGACTAGGAGGAAGAAGCCTGCCAGAGGTCCATACACCGTGCCCTACAAGAGAACAGAGGAAAAACCATTGCTCAACAAAAAACACCTGGAAACTTCTTTAAAAAGAACTTTGTGTGATATTGCCAATCAGCATTTTGTTAAGTCTGAATAAAGACCAGCATTTTTTGTTTCCTTCAACCCGCCTGTTTTGCCTCATTGTCACACTCCCTAGCACAAAAAAATCTCCAGAAACGCACGCCTGCAGCTCATCCAGTTTTACATAACCAACCGAGCATACCTCACGCCAGAAGCGATTTCTAAGTTTAGGGGAGCGGGGATCAAAGTATGCCCCAAATGCAATGAAACCAGGGCTGCTATGACTCACATGTTCTGGGGATGTCCAGTGATATGGGAGTTCTGGACACAGGTCGCAGCAAAAATGGCAGGGGTGGGCATCGACGTAGAGACACCAGCGGCTTGCATCTTGGGCAGATACAGACATAGCAGGAAAATCAAGCCCCTAAATAAACTCAAGGACCTAATATACATAACAGCGAAAAGACGCATAGCCATGGGATGGAAAAGCCCGAAAAATCCAAGTGTGACACAGTGGTGGGGGGACCTCCTGCGGTGGGTGACTGCCGAAACTGGAGCATGGGAGACTGCGCTACAGGAACAGAGGCTGGACAACAGCTGAGATCTTCATCAATGGGTGGCGCTGACGATGCCTCTGCTCCATCCCAGCGGGGAAGACCATATCCCAGAGGACCCAGACAACCCTAACTCGAACGCTAGCACAGCGAGGTCTGATGCACAGACTGTGGTCTGGGGGGATGGGGGGGGGGTGGAGGAGCAGGAGGGAATTTTTGATGGTTGTATTTGAGTGCACTGATCATACCGGATGTTTGTTTATATTGTTAAACCAATAAAGACATTTTTTTTTAAAAAGGCTGCTTTGATTAATGGCTTATTTAGCAGGCAATTAACAAACTTCCCCATGGCTTGCGTTTGCTGATTTGGATGTATATTTTCTATTTGTGGACGCGTAGTGGACACACGTGCAACGATGGGCTCTGTTGGGGAGTTCTTCTCAATGGGCCCCATCCACACGACTACCATTTTGCTGATTCATGACTGACCTATGATATAGGGACCGATTAGGGCGTGGGGAAATGGCACCATTCAAAGCAGTTTGGACCTTTGAAACATCCACCAATACTGTCCTATCGTCATTTAATTCAGTTCCAAAATGATTAGACGATCTTGGGCAAGTTGGTGCTACTCCCTTATTGTGTACTACTTTCCCAGTAGTATCCTCGATTTTTAAAATTGGGCTGTTGAGGGCAACAAAGGGGCCAGTAATTCATGCACCACCCTCGTTCCTCTCAGCAGTTTGCTGGGTGCCGAACGGCCCTGCAGGGGGGCTGGAAAAACAGCATTACGGTACCTGCTAACAGTAACACCAGACAATGAACAGCTTCCCTCACTAGAAGAAGCAACTAGAAACACGTGTACAGGCACGTTATAAATGACTTATCATAACTGTTACTTTAGTGGATAGCTGTTGCTGCTGATCAGAAAGTCTATCAAATTACTATGGATTTTTAAGATGTCCAGTTTGAAAAGCAATGATTCCAGCATAACCCAGTGAGTCTTGGTCTCTACCTACCATGATATCTTCATAAAGGGAGACCACAACACACATCACTTGGTTAATTTCAGTCAATTTGTCCTGCTCCAATTCATTGGCGCTTTGCCGAAACATAGTGGAAAGCAGTCTTGGTGGAAGCTGGGCCAGAGTAGATTAAGATGAAGCAATTATAGAAGTGTTATTTAAAGGTAAAGTACAGAGATCCAGTGTAGTATCCATTATTGTTCATATATTAAACTGGATAGCTACGAGTTCGTATCCTCCAGGGAATCCTCTTGGGCATAAGAACAGGGAGTTTCCAGAATGCGTGGGGTAGGAAGTGTATCCGATATCATTTCGGAAAGTGTAACCGAGTGTGTCGGTGCGCAGTGATTTTGTAGAAAAATGGTCAGTAATGTTTCCTTGATTGGAGGGTCTGTCTTTTATTTGTTGGTAGGCAGATTCCCATTTTAACACGTTGGACACCATATGGGAGTGATGATTAGAAAGCCCTTCACACCGAAAGCGGCAATGTTAAATTAACGGCCAAGAGGTTCTCTTGATTTGACAGTGGGGCAAATTTCAAGGACCTACTTTTACTACAGCGCAGGTCATACACTTGTGGGCAAGGGTCCAGCTGCCAAACTGCGATCACGTTTCGTCCGCACTCCTGATTGCGTGCATTGCCTGGGGTGGGGGGGAGTGGGGTGTTTATATTCTTTGAGGCAGCGATGAGGAGGGTCGAGCAGGAAGCTCCCAGACCGATTTTACCAAGCCAAATAAACGGTCGCAGCTAATACATCAAAAAAAACAATTGTTCAGACGGTAGGCCAGCGAAATGATAGGCAGTGTTTGATATGAACACAATCCCCTGCCAAACTGTGATCACACTCTGTCCGCACTCCTGTTCACAATACATATTTATACACTGTACTTAAATGGATGGGTGTGTTGGGGAGGTTGGCATTGACCCTGAGCCTAGACTTGGATGTTAAATTATTGCAACGCAACTTTAACACTAAGTAATTGGTCGGTTTGAATTCTGGGTCATTTCTTTAGTTTACGTAACCCTAAAATATTCGAAAGTTTGAAGAAAAAAGTGCTTAAAATTTTATTTGCTTAAGCTTTCTTGTTTGTCAGTGTTTTACATTTTCCTGTGTTTAGATTTGTTGGTCTTTATTTTTCGTTGTCAATCTGTTCAAGGCTTTTTAAAGTTTGCTGAAAACACTGCCTATCCAACATGTACAATGCTCTGTCATTTCAGTGGGCACAAGACTAGGAACATATTTTCAGTATTTAACTGGTACACTATTCGGACAGATGTTGGCGAAGAGTGTCGGGAGGTTACTGCTCTTCTAGGAGGCATATTAGCCCTGCCAGGACTAATCTCTTAAGGCTGTGACCTCAACCTGAACTCCTTTCGCTTGACATTAGTTTACCACTGATAGCTGCACAGTCGGATGATTAAACGGAATTGAACAAGACGGTGTGTAGTGTTCGTGTCTGTCCTATTTCAAGGTCGCCCAGACTATATGCAGCTGTTTGGTCTGGTGGAAACTTGCACCCATGCACTTGTTTCAGGACACGCAACCGTCATTTTGCCTTCTCACAAGAATTTAGTTGCTTCCTGTTTTTGACAGCTTGTTCCTAGGAGGTTGATTGGTTCCCTGTTGTTCTCTTGGCAAATTGCACATATAAGCAGTTTATTCTAGCGTGTTGTCCCCCAAAAGTGCACTTTTGGTATGGGGTTGGTTGTGCGCATGGGAGGTGGGCACTGTTCAACTTTCCAAATTGATTACTTTATAGCATGGTTGCAACTTCTGGCGATTCTTGTGGTTCCCAACTGCTGTGAAATAGCGCAATTCTTGTAATTTGCCTCGGAATCCTGTACTTGTTTCTAATTTTTCCTTATTGTGGTTCTGCAATCACAATCTAACGTACCACACCAGATGCTGTAACTGTATTGAGCATATGGAAACTTTAATCTAACCTAAATATGGGGGTTTGTAAGAAATATTGCCCTTGCTTCAAATCCCATTTGGTTGGAATCTCTAATTGGCTACATGTATCACTTGTTGCTTGTAAAGAGTACTGGTCTCAACCCCATGCCCCTATAGAATGTATATGTATTTTTATAAATGGTGCTGGATGCCAGATTCTCTTACCCAATTTAGGCAACTCACTTTTTGACTCCGTGATGAAGGACATGATAAATTTGAATCTCTAGCACAATTAGGTGCAGGCTTTCCCCGTAACGTATGCCTGGTGGTATGCAGCACAGCGTCTTTGTTGCAGTCACAAGCCTATCTTGAACCAGTGCATCATTCCAAATACAGCCATTCAGACTACTTTTGAGCACAAGTAGAGTAGGGTTAAGAGTCTCACTCCCCATCAGTAACCATCCCATTAGGAGTCTATTCACTCTGGGTAGCACCAGAAATGTTGGGGCACTGCAAAGTGGTACACTGACAGTGGGATGGGGTAATTGAAGTCAAATGTGTGGGGCAAGGGAGCTTGACCATATCACTTAGTGCTGCAATATCTGTAGTGTCTTATACGGTCAGCTCTCAACTTGGTTTCCTGTGCCACAAACTTGCTATATAAGTGACTAGATCAAAGCTTAATGACTTCCTATTGCATTCATTTACATAGTATAGGTCGCAGGGTTATCCACACTCTTATAAATGGTGTTTCCTGAAAGATTTCTTGTTTATTTTGCTAGGACTCCAATTTGGTATGATAGTGCGTTTGCATTTTTTTAGCATGCATATCCTTTGCGTCTTGTTAGTACACACAATGCTGGAAGATGGCACGAGTCTTCAAGAGGATTAGGTTTTTAATTCCCTTTTACTAATCAAATGGTTAATTTCATGGAGAATCCAATGGCGTCTTCATCTGAACAGTCAACTGTTTGAAATGTATCTTCGATCTAATTGAGACTAAATTAGTAGAACGATCAATGTGCTCCTTCATTGTCCCCTTTCCTACATATTTATGGGACGGGAGAATTTTCGCAGGTCAGCAAAGTATTTATCTGTGGCTTGGTATAGGGGCAGCCACAGTCTGTTGTCCTAGGCTTTGCTCTTCAGTCCACTCCTGTATGGCCGAGATTATACATGGTGGTACAGTTTTGCTTCTTTCTTCTATTTCAAATTCCTTTTATTCTGCTTGCTCCCTGTTTGACCCTCCACTTATGCTGGGGTGAAAGGGATGTTCCTTCTGTGTTTTGTGTACCCAGAATGTCATCTTTGTCACCTGTCTAGTGGTTAGAGGCAGACTGCTGCTGGGATGCTTCTGTGTTACATGCTTTCTGTCTGAACGTTTGGTCAAAGGCTGTGACGGGGAAGTCTGGATTGCAGCACTAGTGAATTTTACTTTTTGATCAGAAGGGCAGGACGCTTAGTGATCTTATATTTACAGCACCATGGCCTAGTCTGGGGGTACTGGGTTGGAGGTGGTGGGGGACACTTCATTTGTCACAGTATCACCGGAGGCCACCCATTGAATGTGCCCACTCCCTGAAACTAACACCAGAGTCCACTCCAAGGCTCCCTGTTAAGGTGATTACTTAATAGAACAAGAGTAAGTTTCCTGTTAGGGAACTCCCGTCCCTGAACACTATCTATGGCTAGAATAGCCCAGTAGTTTTAGAGTGGTAGAAATGGGTATTACAATTAAAGTCAATGTTTTCTCTGTAGGTATATCTCGCAGATAAGAACATAGTACACCATTCACAGTCTTTTTTTCTCAAAGGTGATTTATTCCAAATAGATGTGCCCAACGCGTTTCGAGATTAATTCTCTTCATCAGGGGCTGTGAGTTCAATCAATTTTCATTTATCTACAAATTTTCAACAAAAGAATGTAAATCAGTAAGTGTAAATCATCCAGAACAATCATTGTATAAATCATCAAAAAAAGGTATCTAATAAAGTTTATTGAACAGATAGCAAATTCAATCATCTGTCAAAACCTGATCAATGTTCTCATAATGTGACAAATTTAAGAAACAAGAAAACAATATATACTTTGTAGCCAATCCTAAATTATGGTTTTTAAATGATTCATGGTTGTGAGAACAGTAGGGAAGTTTTGGAAAACATCAACCTTAAACCCATGTCAAATAGAGAAAACATAACAAGGAAGCGTTAAAAAGGAGGTGTACCATATGTTGATTAGAAATAAATGGAAAATGAGTCGTTTGTCAATAGTGTGGCTTGCAAGTTATTAACCAAAAAATGTAAAGATATGTATAAAAGAAAGGTCCCTCAGATTGGGCAAATGTTATGATTAATAAACGAGAAAAACGAGAAGTTGAAGCACTTACTCAAGTCTAGTTTGTGGCCCAATACCAGATGTGGCTATGGAAAGCAGCCGAATATGTGTGGCTGAAGAGTGCAGGCAGAACGTCTGTGTTCCTATGGACAAACGGGGTCAAAGGAAAATAAAGGCCCGGGCTTCGATCAAGCCTGAGAGTACTTGCAATAAGAGGATACACAAGCCATTCAATTCTTGCCATGTACCAAGTTACAAAACGTGGCGGTATAAATATACGTCATGCGCATGACGTCATCATGTTGCTAATGTGTGTGATGTCACGGAAGTAAAAAAGCCGCGTATATCGTTTGTGACAGGATTACGTTGTGTTTACAGAAACTGTTGCTGTTATATCAGTAAGTTGCAAAGAAAGAAGAAATATTTGGCTGCCCAATCTGAGGGACCTTTCTTTTATACATATCTTTACATTGTTTGGTTAACAACTTGCAAACCACACTTGACAAACGGCTCACTTTCCATTTATTTCTAATCAACCTATGATACGCCTCCTTTTTAAAGCTTCCTTTTTATGTTTTCTCTATTTGACATGGGTTTAAGGTTGATTTTTTCCAAAACTGCCCTACTGTTCTCTCAACCATGAATCATTTAAAAACATTATTTAGGATTGGCTACAAAGTATATATTGTTTTCTTGTTTCTTAAATTTGTCACATTATGAGAAAATTGATCAGGTTTTGACAGATGATTGAACTTGCTATCTGTTCAATAAACTTTGGATTCCTTATCGGCGGACTACCTCTGTGCAGAATGCTAACGCCAGTAGCGAGCAAGTTCTTGAAGGTCCTTCTAAAAAAGGTGAAAACCAACTGATAGAGGTTCATGAGCTAAGCCGAAGCAGTAACCAGATGTATAATTATGTCAAGCTTATTTGTCACTTCTGCACAGTATGCCACAGTGGAATTTGGTGTACCTTTTAAAATGTCTGATCCCCACGCCCCGGATCATGGAGGAACCCTTTAGATGTTTGTTCCTCTGTGTCTAGGCCCGTTGCTCCATCGAAAAGTCGTACTTCACCTCGGTTTTCAGAGTCATTAGAGTCATTAGAGTAAAGATCTGTGTCTCACGAGTGAAGTGGTTGGTACTGATCGGGATTTGTCCACCAACTACCTTGTTTCTTCTAGCAAAAGTCTTGGAAGTTTCGATTTCTGAGACTCCCCAACAAGTAACATTGGATTTTTCTATTCGGGTCTCTGTAGGATCTGGCCATATTCTTCAAAAGGCTGTTTAGCTGAGGCTGGGCAAGTTTGATCTAAAACTCCTGCCATCCTACATGCAAACCAGTGCGCACGATTATACTACCAAAATACTGCTCATGATGCACACACCCAACATAATAGTGCTTAACCGAGGTACTGAGCGTTAGCTTTATGGATACAAGAAGCCAGGTTACACAACCAACTTGCCCACATAAAAGATGCCAGTTTCTACTGGTTCTGATCCTATCCGATCACTATATCCTCACTAACGCACCATGCCCCCTTTTCTTGCAAAACCACCAGGGAGTCTGACCCTGGGGTGGTAACGGTGTGCGGTAGAAGTCAACATAACAAATCAAACATTAGTGAAACATCCCGTCCCCTTTCCCCCATACTTATGGGACATTCCTCCGCCCTGTGGGATGGACCGGAGCACTTTGTAAAGCATCAAAAAATCTTTGCAAATTTTTTTTGTCCTTCCTCTTTCTACGCTGGGTACTGCACGCAGCTGAAACCCTGCCCATCTTAGCTATGCATCGCACATCAGTCCTTTTCTCCGCTCGTTCGGGTCTGGACGCACTTGCATCTGCGAAAGAATTTCTTCCTTTTTTACTCCACTCTGGCTCTCGCTAGCGATCGCATAGTAGTCTGTCTATGCTGTTTAAGCTAGACTTCCCAAATTGTATTTCGTGTCAGTGGTGCTTCGCAAGGGCGGATCCCCATCCACTTTGTTTAGAGCGTTTGGGTCCCGATGACCGTTACGACTCCTGTTTCTATTGCGATTCCCTTTCGGTCCGGGTGCTTCAACCTCGATTGGAGCGGTGGGAGGAGGCGTTCCAACGCGCTCCCCTATTGCATTTTCTTACGTTCATCGAAGATCAGAAGAAACGCCTGGTGAGTTCTTTACTTTTTAGGGCACCCCGGCCAGGGGACTCCTTTCCGGGGTCTTCCCGGTTCGGGAGGAGCGTCGACCGCTCTGTCACCAGGGCTTGCCCTGAGGTGCTTTCTGGGCCTAAAAAGTGTACAGAGTTTTCTCCGATAGTGTCCGTAAGGGGCCTGTGGACACCAGAGTGCAATCCGTATGCTTGTAGACCTAGTTCTACTGAATCGTGGGGTACCGGAGCTCGCTCTGAGGCCTCCTTATTGGCTTCCCTCAAAAGTACTGGGGTGCGCCCCGAGGCCTCGGCTTGGCTTGGTGATACCGAACATATGTTCGAGGCCTGCCGTGAAGAGGCTTCTACCGGACCCGTTTCCGAGGTCCCTCGTACAGAGGCTAAGGCAACCAACAGTTCTGAGAAGCCTGAGAAGGCCTTATCGGTGAAAGGTGTTTCTCAGCGCTCCTGCTCCTGCTCTTGTGGCGACGCCAGAACCGTTGAGGGGACAACGAGTGAGTTTTTGAACCGTAGTTCCTCCTTTACCGGCAGTGCCAAGGTCCTTCCTGTGAAGGCTACTTTGGCTATTGGTATGTCGCAGAAAGATCCCAGGCCGCATAGTACCGGCTCAGCCGAGGTTCCTTGTGTAACGGCTAAAATGAAGACCCCTGATCCACCGATGGGGACCCCTGGCCCACTTCCACATGTGCCCCAAGTCCCCTCAGGTGACGACAAAATGGCGGCCGTTCCCGCCAAGACCACGGCAGCCATTTTGGGCGCTTCCGCTACAACTATGCCATCGGCCTCAGGTGTAGGGATTGGTTCTGTTGGTGAACATAAGGTTCCTTGTGCGCATCCGTTTTGTCCGGTTTACGACTGGAACGCTCAGATGCCCCTTCCGCACAACATCTCGCTGCCTGTGGGTTCGGCATCCTTGATTTATGTGGACACCTCTGGGGATGGGCCTGCTTGGCAACCCTCCCCTCTGCGTCCCTGGAATTATCCCCCTCATGAGAGGCCTTCTCCGCCAGCTCCAAAGCTTTCTCCGGAGGATGCTTTTTTTCCGGCAAATTTCAGGTACCCAGGCGTACCGACCCCTTGAGAGAGTATTTCAAAGGTCTTTTTAGGGAGATATGCCCGCCTGTGACACCGGTTCCATCTGCGCCTCCGGTGGTTCCGGCGCCGCCTGTGCCTGCCCCTACCCTTCCACCCTTGCCTCCGGTGGACAAGGCAGTTCCTGACGTGGTTCAGCAGGACCCTGACCTGTCGGATGATGCGCAGGGCGATCAGGACAGCGAAGACCAGCCCCGCTCTTAGAGCCTTTCACGACCGGGTGCTAGACATGATGTGTCTATTGGATGTCCCAGTGCCCGAGGCACCCGCTATGCAGCAGGGTGTGCTTTCGGGGGTGTTCACCTTGTCTCCTTCGGAGCGTACCGGCTTGTTCTTGCAGAAGGATGTTTTGGCTGCGGTCCGTAGAGTCTGGGAGAAACCACACTCTGGACTTTTCGTCAATAAAAAAATTGATGCGTGCTACAGGCTGCATTCTTCGGAAGAGGTGGCCCTAGCATCTTGTCCACCCCCTTCCTCCACGGTGGTGGCTGCGGCCACTTTACAGTCCAGGCCTGCAGCACCCTCTTCTACGATGGCTACTGGGGTTCTGGGGAAAGAGGACAAGCTCCTCGATTCCCTTGGGAGGAAGATTTTTGCTAATTCGGCCCTGCAGCTACGGCAGGCCAATGCAGAACTGGTGTTAGCGGGGGCGAATATGAAGATGTGGAAAGGTCTGTCGGAGTTCAAGGAGTTCAAGGAGTTCATTCCGGTCGAGCAGCTGGAGGACTTTAAGGCGGAATTGTTGGATGCCAGGGTCTTGGCCCAGGATCTGCTGGAGGCCGCAGCTTATCGCGTTGACACTTCGGCTCGGGGGCTTATGATTGGAGTTGGTACCCCTCGGCAGGCTTGGTTGCACGCCACCAAGTTCTCAAAGGAGGTGCAGGACAAAGTGTTGGACCTGCCGTTTGACAGTAAGGAGCTTTTTCATTCCTCAACGAATGTGGAGCTGACCAAAACGAAGTACAGCACCCAGACAGTCCTTGCCCGTCCTGGTTCAAACCCCTTTTAGGACCCAGAGACCGTTGTCACAAAGCTGGCCCTCCTCTGGTTTTTGTGAGATTTCCGATCTAGAAACCCCCTGAGTGGATACCCTTTCAGGGAATTCCCACCGGAGGCAGCATCGGACTCGGTTTTTCTCCCGTTCCTCAGCCTCCTCCTCAGGTTCAGGTGGTAACACCACAGAAAAACCTGCCAAATGAGGGTTCTCCACGCTCGCACGAGACTGGTAGGACGCATTTTGTCTCATTGGGAGGCGTGGCAGACCACCGAAGACCGGTGGGTCTTGCCAGTCGCTCAGGCGGGCTTCCGCTTACCTCTACCCGCTACCCCACCCTTCAACCCTCCTCACCAGCAGTCTGAGTCGCCCTCCCTCAGAGCTGAGGTTCAGAAGTTGCTGGACCTCAGCAGTCAAACCCGTTCCCCTAGGGGAGCGAGGGGAGGGCTTCTACTCCTGGCTGTTTACGGTGCCCAAACCCAACCAGGCTGGCCTGCGCACCATCCTAGACCTTTCCCTAAGAGAAATAAAAGATGATCCCGCCCAGCCAGATACGGTCCTCTTTACAGATGGGCGATTGGCTCAGCGTGGTGGACCTTCAGGATGCGTACATGCATATACTGATCTCGAATCCACACAGGAGATACCTCTGTTTCTCTGTGGGAGAGGAGCATTGCCTGTTTCGAGTGCTTATCTTCGTCTGCAGGGTATACACGTGTATCTGTATTTCGACGATTGGCTCTTACGTTACTCTTGCCCGGTGAATGCCGCATGCAGTACCCCCCGTAGAAAGAGGAAGGACAAAACATTTTTGCAAAGATTTGATGCTTTACAAAGTGCTCTGGTCCCGTCCCACAGGACGGAGGAATGTCCCGTAAGTATGGAGGAAAGGGGACTATGGACTAGGAGTAAGGTGGTCACTACGGTGAGTAACCTGGTAAATTTCAGCTATTGGTTCCTGGTGCCATTTTAAATTTTTTTTTTTTTTTTTTTTTTTTTACATTTGTATAGCGCACTGCAGCCCAAAGGCATTGAGGCGCTTAAGTGTGCCTGATCATCTTGCCTTTGGCTTTTCTTCAATGGTGGTTGCAGTTATTCATTCGAGACTTTTACTACTTCAACAGCATCGCTGGTCCCAAGTAAGAAAGATGGAGCCCTTAAGGCAGTACAAGTGTGTGCCAATTACTAAGGCAGAGGCAGGGTTTTTATTGGGCTGAGGGTCGTGTGGGGTGGAGAACCGTGGTAGTCTCCAAAAAACTGATTCGAGCCAGCAGTCTGTAGGAAGGCCCCTGCTGGAGGTCAATGCTGCACTTGGGGAACAAAGAGGTAGGTGCACCAGAGTGCACACTAACACTAAAAACGATCGTATTGTGATTCCAAGCAATACATGTATTAATTCTTCACTCTGCCTACTAACCCACGAAAAAGCAGATATTTATGTGCTCAATGATGCACCCTCTCAGTGCAATGGCACTCTTTTGAAAATATGTCTCTTTTTTGAAAATATGTCTATTGTGTTAGTGTTAATAAACCTTTTTCTGGATACACTCTTCCTTTTCAAGGTGTTTGTCTTTTCAAGCTAGCAACTACCTAGCTTTGCTGCAATTGTTGTGACCCCCTGTCACGTTGTGGGTTAGGGTAGCCTTTGACTCCATTTTCTTCTCTTCCTATGTCACCTTCATCCAGCCATCCCACCCCAAGTAAATCCTTCGCTTAGTGGGAACCATGAGTGGTACTAGAAGATTACTGATTCTTTAAGAAGAGTTGAACCGTCCAATTGATAAAGGTTTTAGGCCATGTGTATTCCAAGACACACGTAGCATGGGGCAATGAGCCCAACACAGTCAATTTTATGCTAACGTCTTGAACACAGGTGCCCAATAGTTTTAATTAGAGGGATATTCTTCTTCCCCACATTTAATCTGCATAGTTGGTCTTGGGTCTTTATGTGCTGGCACTGTCTCTCTGCTATTATATTTTCATTGGTATACAAACAAGCGTCTGCTGAGCAGAAAAAGATGCCTGTACTTAAAAGCCAAGTTTTAAGATGGAAAATTAAGAACCTGATCCGGTCAACAATCACTGGAGATATAAATGTGACAATTGACCAGTTAGTATCATTGTCCAAGGCAGGCATTTTATCGCTCTAGATATCCTTCAACAATGCAACAGTAGGTAAGGAATTTAATGCAGCATAAACAGACAGGTGCGTTTCTCAGGAAAGGGCTGTCTCCCAATGGGCTAGTCTACCAGAATCTGATTTGCTTTCCATGAAGGCCCCCATATTGAGGCGCTGAAATATTATCAATGGGTATTACTTGATTAATGCCAGCGGTGAAGGCTATAGAAGGCATGGTAGGGCAGGTACGACGTCCTTTCATCACCAGCCTGTTCATCCCCAGGCTTTTTAATGTGCCCATTCCATCGAATGTGCTCATCGAATTTTTTAGGGGGGGGGGGGTGGGAAACGGCAGTTAAAGGTTTGGGCGAGTGGGCAATAGCAAAAAATACGTTTGGGGGGTGCCCCCCAAAAAAAGATGAGCACATTCGATGGAATGTGCACGTTAAATAGCTTGTGGATGAACAGGCAGGCAATGAAATAACATGGAACAGGTAGGGCGTGTTATAATGGGTATTCCCATCTTGGTATTTAACCTGTATTAAATCAGTGGATCTGATCCGGTACCAGAGTGTCTTGCATGACAGTCTGCCGGAAATGTTTTCTTTGGTGGCACAGGCCATTAATTTATCTTGCCAATCAGGAAGTATTTCAAGAGTTGAAGCATGCAATTGTGGTTCCCCTTCTAAAGAAGCAGTCACTAGAAATGTCTGATCTGGCAAACTTTTGTCCACTTTCCTTAGCTTTCTTTTTAGAACTCTTGGAAACATTGGTATTCTCTTTCTTTTTTTAAGTCTTCCTCATTGCTTGACCCCTTTCAATCTGGCTTCCAGCTGGGGAGGGTCGCCGAGAGTGTCCTGGTATCAGTAATTTACGATCTGGCCAGGTTGGTAGATGGAGGGAGAGTGGCTGCCCTGATAGTGCTTGATCCATCAGCGGCCTTTGACCACTCATCCTCCTGGCCTCTCTGGTGCAGTCTGGGCCTGGTTCATGTCCTTCCTAACTGATAGAGACCAATTATTGTCTTTGCCCCCTTTTTTCTTTCTGCTGTAGTCACGTTATCCTGCAGTGTCCCTTATTTAACATCCATATTCAGCCTCTTATTTGGCTCATCTGCTCTCACTGCTTCTGGTGTTACTCATAACAGTAACACGCAGATCCTGGTCAGTTTGGACCTTGACCAGGCTAATGCGTCGTCCCGCCTGTATGAGTGCCTGGGGGACGTGAAGGGAAAGGTGAGTGGTTACTGGCTTAAATTCATCAGGGATAAGACTGAGGTCCTGGTGGTGGGTGCCCCTTCTGTCTCTGGCTCACGGTCGTCTTCTTTTTGGCCAACTTTCAGTGATTTTCCAACTCCAGTGACGGTTTGGAAAATCTGGGTCTACCTGTCATCCTCTCTCTATGGCCTCTCAGGTCAGTGCTATTTGTAAGACTGGCCCTTTCATACTGAAGGTGCTTTGCAGTGTTTTGCCTTTTGTGCCCGCCCACCTTCACTCAACTGTGGTAGCCTTCCTGCTCACCAACCGTTTGGACTACTGCAACGCCCTCCATCTAGTCCAACCTAGTGGGTTAATCCACCGACTCCAGCTACTGCAGAACCTAGCGGCTCTGGTAGCCACTACTACTCCCTGTGGCTCACACATCAGCCCAGTTTTGAGGGCTCTTCACTGGCTCCCAGTAGGGAAAATTATGTCTGGTCCACCGGGCATACTACAAGGTTGGTGCTGACTTTCTTCAGGAAAGTTTGTGCTCTGTCTTGGCTAGGGCTCTCTGCTCAGGCAACAACGGTTGGTGATGGTTCCCAAGTTCCGGTTCAACAGAGCGGGGGACTGTTTTTTTCGGTAGCCGCAAGCCAGCTGTAGCATGACCTTTCGGTCAGCTTGAAACTTCTCAAACATCTTCATTTTCGTCGTCAACTCAATTTCTGCTATTTTAGCACTTGGTTAATCATCGACTACTATGTGTAAATCCTTATGCCAAGATGCCTCTCAGTGAACGTGCGTGTTAGTGCAAGTGCCGATACTTGTAATGATTGTAGCCAAGGGCGCGTAAAACCAATATCGAGTAGCAGTTAATAAGTCAAATTGGAACGTAACCACGTGGAGCCGGTCCACTCTCACTGCAAGGACTGCTCGAACCTCTGCTCCTCTTGCAAGGACTGCTCGAACCTCTGCTCCTCTTGCAAGGACTGCTCGAACCTCTGCTCCTCTTGCAAGGACTGCTCGAACCTTTGCTCCTCTTGCAAGGACTTCTCGAACCTCTGCTCCTATTGCACACTCGGTGGCTTTTCGAAAGTCCAGCACCAGGCAGTCTAGTATAATGCACAGCTCCACAGCATAAGCAATCAATCACCAAACGATGGTCCCTTCTGCATGACTGCTCGAACCTCAGCTCGTTAACATTCCCTTTATCTTCACTAGCCTTCTCTGAACTCTACATTAAACTCAATTAATCCCTGTGCGTGAAGTATCCTGGTAACAAGCTGGTACTTCAGCGAACAACTATCAACACGGACAGCATAATTGCACATGCTCTCAGTGATTTTGTTCTGTGAAGATTCATGCTCTTCTCCTGGGGATTTTGCATGAGAAGCCAAGATGTAGTAGCCTCTTTGTGTTCATCAACTTTTCCAAACATAATCCAAGAATGAGTGCGGTTTTGGGTGGGGTGCTACCTGGCAAAGTTAATCTGTGTAGGCTTCTACCCAACATTCAAATACACTGCAAACCTTCACAATTGGTGAATTTACTGTTCTTTGCCTATGAGCGGATTCCTGAAACAGTCTTATGTGCTGCTCTCCTCGTTGTGAAATTTGGATCCCTTGTTCTTCCTGTTTACTTCGCCTGCACCTTGGGGTAAGTGGAATGCCTTTTAGATGACTCTGCACTTTTTCAGCAATTTTCTGTCCTTTCTGATGAGTCAGTTTAAACTTAAATTAAGTAAAATGGCTTCCAATAGGCGCCCCAAAAATGTATTTGTGCACATCTGAAGCGAGAAGGATCATAGTTTTTGACTATTGACTAATTTGGATTTGCATGTGTTGGGAAATGGTGTAGATTTTAGAATGGATTCCTTGATGATTGACAGTACAAAGTATAGGTTCTCTGTATTTGAAACATACTGCATGGAAAGCTGAACCATGAACCCATACGGCTAATCAAGGCTCAAACCTGTAAAATGACCAGGGCGAAAAATGTATTGGGGGCTAGCGAGTAGGAGGCATACCGGACAGCGGGCAGACTGTTTTGTCTTTTGTTGGACATTTAAAACATTACTCTTACGTTTTAGGTTTCAGCCATATACACCGATTTAGAGTTTGGCCCGGCCCCCACCACCTATGCTTTTTGTATTTGTTCCTTCTACCTACAGTCATTGTGTAGAAGTAGTCTCCGGAGCTGTGTTTTATCGCTATACTAGAGGTACGCCCATGGGGGTGGGAGAGCAGACTTGGGAGTCCGTCCCTGAAAGGGGACACAGGCTACACAGCTCCATAAAGGCGTCGGTTTCCCTTAGTGGTTTTTGACTTCTCAAAGCCATGACTTGTCACGCTCATGCCTGCAGAGCTAGTAGGTAAGGCCTCTCTGCTCTCCATTCCACCTCCAGATACCTTTCCATGTTTTACAATTCCGCGGTTTTTAAAGCTTCCTATCTTTTTCACCCTGATAGCCCAAAAACAATATAACTTTTTTATTTATACATGGCTAACAATAGCATGGAACAATCGCCATGCTCAGCACACTCGCTTGGACATTGTGTATATTGTGGCCAGGTCGATGGGATCAGTCATGGTGTTGTGTTGACCTTTAGGTGTGATCCACTGCAAGTCTTACATGTGCCTCTTTTAATCTTGTTTGAGCACAAGGCCGGCAAGTACCTAATTGTAGGCACTGATAACAAGGTTCTTGAAGGGGCAGAAATCCTTTATCTGCCCACGATTTTATGGGGGCAAGGTTTTCAGATTTGGAAAGCATTGGACATACTTACTAATGGACTCCTTCCTCCAACAGATTCCTCCTCTGATATCCAGCGCCAGCTGCTATTCGGAAACCTTTTCTACTGCCAAATGGCGCCGTGCGGGTCTGTGTTTGCTGCATGACATCTGGCACAGTATATATGAGCTCTGCTCTGTACTGGGAACAGACCGCGTAGCTTTTTGTATTATCGTTTTGTTGCTACATCTCTCGTGTTTGCGCGATGCTGAATCGGACGTGGTCTTTGAGGTTCAAGCCCTGCATGGATTGCGGGCGTCGGAATTCTGTTTTGGAAAGGCGCCGCATCTGCCATGGCGAAGGCCACGGTGCTGAGGACTTCGCATCATGCCACTTGATGCACCCGAATGTGCTCCGAGTGGGACGCAAATTTCCTCCACAAGATGATGGGTGATGCAGACCCACTCGAGGTCACTTGGATCAAAGACAAAAAAGAATCGCTGCAAGAAGCCCAGGTCACCCACAGGTCCTTCACATCAGCACCCATCTTCGACTTGGAAAAAGGGGAGCATCACTCCAAGGAGGGCTATGAGGAAGAGGCCCGGCAGGTAACTTTCCCTAGCAAATGGTCTACCCAGATGAATGGGAGGCTTTCGGAATGAAGATGCTAGACGTCTTTGCCGAGGTCCCAGCGCCAGCGGCCATGGCATGGGAACCGACTGCTTCGGCCAAACTCACTGCGCTTAGTAGAGCCGGAGGAAGTCTGCAGTGTGACATGACAAATTGTGACAATGCATCAGATCGTTCTGTCTCCGGAGGTCAGCTACCTGACCTATGATCCCAGTCCAGTGATGTTGTTTATGGGTAATATCAGCCCTACAGTTGAGTGCTGTAACAGCCGCTTTTACTCCCTAAAAATAGGCAATACGCCCCAAAAATTAAAATGTTGAGTAAAAATACTCTCAACAATGGGAAACGCAATACGCCCCAAAAATTAAAATGGTGAGTAAAAATACTCTCCAAACAATGGGAAACGCACATATGACATTGTGCCCCTGCTTGCGCTCGCACAGCTGCATGGATATGTTTGAACCAGCATTGCAGACACTAGCACAGGAGCAAACTGCTAGTATGACAGTGCATCTTGGTGGTAGCGGAGATCTGACTGTGCATGAGGTTGCTGCAGTAGCTCCTGAGCTCGCAGTTGTCTGTTTCAGGGATGAACTTCTTTTGGTCTGTGTCTGGAGATCTGTGAAGGACAACTTCCTGAAGGTCTTTTTTTTTTGTGAACTTTTGGCCACAAGTCACCCGTCATGGATGCATGCCTCAAAGGCTGGGGCGATCACCTCCAAGATCCTATGGTGAGAGTGGACTGTTGTCTCCATCAGAGTCCCGGGAACACCACTATCTGCTTGAGCTGAGCCCTATCGCACTGGTCATTGCCTCACTTCTGTGAAGGGCAGACTGTACTGGTCATGACTGACAGTACTGTAGCCATGTAGTACCTCCAAAAAGAGGTGGTGTGGGCTCCGTCTCTCTCTATGCAGAGAAGCAATGAGATTGTGGTTTGGGGCTCTGGAGGGCAGCAGTCTGGCTGCAACCCATGTTGCTGGCAAGGAGAAAGTGCTAGCGGGTGCATTGACCAAACGATACTCAACATTCCAAGAGTGTGAGCTCTGCCAGGTGGACAGCTTTGCTTCCAGTGGAAACCGTGAGTGCACTAGTGACTCCTTGATGGATGAATCGGACCTGCTCTATGCGTTCCTGCTGATCCCTGTCATGCTGCTGGTTCTCAGGAGACTGCGTCTATTTGGGTCCACCATGAACTTGATTGCTCCAGAGAATGTGATAGCAGATGAAATGTCCAGAAAATCCAGCTCTCCCTGGTGTTTTCTTGTCTCCCACTCAGAGAAGAATCCTGCTCCTGAAGCTCCGCAGCCTAAACATTCATGCCTGGCTGCTGAACGGCTGAGGTATAGGGCGTGGGAGTTGTCAGAGGACATACTCCTTTCTGCTAGAAGACCCGCCACCAAGTCCATTTATGCCCGAAGGTAGCAAATGTTTTCGACTTTAATCCGGGACAGGGATCTAGACCGCTTTTGACTTCCAACACTTCCTGTGTTGGAATTTCTTTGTTTGGCCCCGGACAGCCCTACAAATTGATAGTGAAGGTTATCTTGCAGCCATTTTGATCTTCAAGAAGACTCTGAAGCGTAGCTCCTTTTTCATGATCCCCCTCCACCAGGTCAATCAATTCCTGAATCGTCATTCCAAATGTGTTTCCCCTGTGGCAGTTTGTTTCAGCATGGGATTTAAATTCTGTTAATGGGCGCCTTGTTTGAGCCCGTTCATTCTTGTTTCAAGCCTGCTCACCCTTAAGATATATATTTTTTTCTGATTGAATCATTTCCATTATATGTCATTGACCTCCAGGCATTGTCTTTTTAATCCTCCCTAGTTGGTTTTCTTGAAGGAGAAGGATATCTTGAGTGTTGGACACTCCTTCCTTTTGAAGGTGGTCTCGGATTTCCATCTCTATCCCAAAAGAGCCATCTACCAGTCTTCTTACCTCTGCCTCATACGTCCAGGGCAGAGCAGCATTTCCATTGGCTGGATCACATGTTGACCCTAGACTAAAGAACAGGACTAATGACCTGCTTTTTGTATGTTACGTGGGTGACTGAGCAGGTCTGTTACCAAACAGACCATGTCTAGATGGATCATTCTTTGCATTACTGAGTGATATGTCATTTATAATGCGCCTGTACACCAGTGTCTCTAGGCGCGACAAGACAAACTATCATACTAGGCCTTGTGTCATTCAGATCGTGCAAGGGCGACAATGCAAACTGCAGGGCGAAGAGAGAGGGAGGCTGGGGGTGCCAGGGAGGGAGGAAGGTCAATTTGGGCAGCATTGCTCCGAGTACGTGCAGCCAGGGTGGTGCGGCTCTGGATAAGTGCAAGGAGACTGTAGAGGTTACAGTTACAGCCCCTAAGTATGTAGTAGGTCCAGAGGCCGTGCGGAGGAGACTGATCATGTAGGAGCCTGGTACCCCGTGCGACTAACCAGTCGGCGCAGCATATAGTTCGGTCAGCAAGGGAGCAAGAGAGAATGCAGAGGAGAAAAGGAAGGTCTTGAGCTGCTTCTGGAACTTCAGGTGGTCCGGCTCAAGTTTGAGAGGGGAAGGGAGGCCATTCCAGAGGGAGGCACCTGCAAGAGAGGGGAGGGGGTGAGGGAGAGGGAGGGGAAGGGGAGAGAAGGGAGGGGGAGATGGGGGGGGACAGAGGGACAGATGGAGCCATGAGGGGGAGAGGGAGAGGGATCCCCCCCACTCTGCATGGAGAAGCGTCTGACCCTTGGTGAGTTGGAGGTAGCTGAGCGAAGAGCTTGAGGAAAATGCAATGATTTGGTGGGAAAGAATGTCCCCAAAGGTTTTGGGTCGGGGGGTGGGCACTCCAGCAGAGGGTTGGCTGAAACCTCAACTTTACCAAGCGACGACATGGGTTTCCTTGCACACATTTGCTAAGTATTACTGCTTGGATTGTGGGTCTGGTCAGGATGCTTGTTTTGGCAGAGCTGCCTATCAGTTTTTTCTGGTTTTGGTGGTTTCCTACCCTCCCCCCCCCTCCAGGTCATTGCACTGCTTTGGGAGTCCATCATAGATGACAAATCCGTGGGAGGAAGGGAGTCCATTAGAAGTTATTTTTTGGAAAGGTTCTTTCTGATTGACGTTCCTCCCATGGATTCCTCTTTGCCCTTTTTGACTTGCCCTTTTTAGTAGTTGGTACATCTAACTTCTGTAGTCCCTCCATGTCAAACTACTGGGGGAGGAAAATGGGTGAACTGGGATCACAGGGCATATCCATATATGGTTTCCCCAGCATCCTGTCCAGTGCGTAGAGTCCTCTGGCAGAGCCATGCTGTACCCCCATGTGGCGGAAAGTAGAGCAGCTGGTGCTGGGAGGTAGATATCAAGGAATCTATGATCGGGAACGCCCATCAGGCAGATCATTCCCTACATTATAGCGTTTCCTTTTTGGGGATGGTTTTCCCCCCAAAAAACATAGGCTTGCAACAGACTCAGGATAACGCTGAAGGTCACCAATTTAACCAAATGGCCTTGGATGAAGAGGTGTGTGCCCACCCCCCAGAAAACACAAGAATTACTTCAGTCCCATTGGGTATTGCCACATGTTGCCTTTTGTGGTGTTGAGGGAGCATTTTCAATTCCCTGACCTTCCTTTGGCCTAATGTCAATGTCTTCCGAAAAGGGACATGGTCCCTTTTCCTTTTTAGTGGTAACAGTCCGACAAAGAACAAAATATGCCCGCCCCATTTGAAAAAAGATCTAGTCCTTTTTCTATTTTTTGCCGCAGTGCGGGCAGCGAATACTGAATCACGCCCGGGAAGAATGTTTAGGATCGGATAATCTGTCTTCCTGGGTGCAAATTTTGGTAACCCAGGGATTTTCCCCATGGCAATTAAATTCGGCCAAACCAGTTAGTACTGCACTTGTTCAGCTTCGGAGTAGTTTCACCAGTTCACCTACTTTATTTTTTCTTATTGGTGCCACAGCCGGACTCAATTTGACATTTTGATTATGAGATTTCATTCTAGGCCAGAACTAATCTAGGCTGATTGTGGTCGGTGTCATTATTTCACTTTCAGTTCAGGTCTCTGTCATGATGCCTACCTCCAAGGAGCCAGGTCCGACCCAGCGACCCCAGAGGCAGGCATCATTTCCCCCAGGGGGGAGTGCCAGCGGGCCCAATCTGGGGCCCTTTGGATGCAGTCCTGGCGCCTTAGGCGCCAGGCTCATGTTGGACCTCTGTCCTGGCGCCTTAGGCGCCAGGCTCATAAAGCTAGACATGTGTTCAAGTGTTTTAATGTGCACTTACCTGATGCAGACCATGCTGCCACATCCAGGCCCTCTTGAGGCCTGAATGGAACTACTTTACCTGTGCGACTACTTTCCACCCGGGTGTGGTCGGGGAAGGATACATACCTGATCGGAGGAAGGATACACACTTGGAACTTCTTCCAAAGCTATTTAAACCACACCCGATCAGCAACTCACGCTTCGCGTTGTTCTGCTCCTCGCAGCTGGACGCTCACCGTGTCAGCTCCTGCATCTGGACTTCAGCCACGCCTGTCAGCATCCTGGGTCACCTGCAAAGGGAGACAAGAGAACCTTAGCAGCTAAATCTGCACCACAGAGACATCACCGACGATCCTGAAAGGGAAGACATTATTTTTAAAAGCATTTCGTTACGATCGCTGCAGCACTGCATTTCACTCACCTTTCCTGGGTTCCTCCATCTTCAGCAGCGATCATCCGGATACACAGCCACTTCCCAGAGCCTAGAGAAAAAGACAAGAATAAGAGGTGAGAGAAGGAAGGGAATAAGACTTACCTGTTGGGTCATTCCCATTTCATTTCGGGTCTTGCCGCTTCCAGGCATTTTCCGGACCCCGGCCCCTATAGGGAAAAAAGACATAAGCATTGGCGCTTGCAGCAAAAAGACAAAGAACATTATTATTAAGCTTGGACTTTTGAACTTGCACAGAACTTTTACAGAGCCTTACCTGAATAGTCAAGCTTACCTGAACTCCCAACAATCCTCAATCCAGTGAAGTAACTGGGTTTCAACGCGCCCCTGCATCAGAATCAGTATGGAGAGCTCATCCTTCCTGACCCTAAGGTGAGACTTCACGGGGAATCGTGGAAGGGTATCGTGGAGGGTTGGAAGAGAGTGGGATACTTGAGCATAACTCAGTCAGTAGGTAATACTCCCTTTTCACGCACAGGGGAATATTCCTGCGAGCCGGAGAAGCCAGAGTAGCGGGCCCTTCCTGTCCATCTTCAGAGTCCTGCGCTTCATCATTGAAGCATCAGCACTCGCAGCCAGACCTGCGCCTCCGTGGGAATCAGGTGAGCGTTACAGTCTCGTAATTCAGATTGGTTATGTAAAAGCGAAAAGAAGCTCCTATCCAGCATTAGCCAGTCACCAGGAGCTACCATTGGTGAACCAGGAGCTAATAATGGCGTTCTCCAAATGTAACTTTCACATGAGCTGCAAGCATATAATTTTGGCCATTCTTTAGGACCTTGTATGATTTAAATGGCATATAGATGTGTCCTACTGTTATATTCACCAAGGTGTTTGTTCAGCATCCGTATGCCTGGTGATCCAAATGTAGCTCCTTGTACCTGTCAAACTAAACGGGCTCTTCTAGAGTACAAGCAGGAGCTAAATATCTCTGAGCTCCCCTCAGTTTCAAACCATGCAGTTGGAGGAGGTGTGGTTAGACCAAATAATGGTGAATTAACCACAAGTGGGAGCTGAAAGTGGAGGTTCTTGTTTAAGGAAGTGGTAGATGGCGGGGGAGTGGCGGTAGAACTAGTACAATATTTCAAGGGGCTTCCAATGCCTAGATGCCTTCCCTTTTTTGACTACTTAACCCTCTGGCCCCCATTTCTCAGAGTGCTCCTTAAATTGGTAGTTCAGAGGAGACATTATTTTGATTACCAGAGACTTTACACATTAGTTAGTGGTGTCTGGCAGCCAATTTGACTCCTGCTGAGGGAGGAACTGTTTCAGGATTTGTGCTATACTCCAAACTAAATAGTTTGTGCTCCTGTCGGATGTTTTGGAGGTTATTTTGGTTTCCAGTATGCCTTCTGCCAAGGTGACATGCGCTGGTTGGTAGAGGTGTATGGCTTGGTCTGAGAATCTGGTTCTTTTGCTATCTCCTACATGATTGAGTATTCTGCAGTTTGTGATTTCTCTGGAGGAGGAAACTAATTCTGATATATTAAAGGGTTATTTGGTGGCTTGGTTGTTCCCCAGAGCAGTGCCCTTGTTTTGTCCTCACTTACTATTTTGAAGGGCATGTGGCTTTAAAAAAGTGTATTTATTTTTGTGCCCACTATTTGAACCTTTTCATTCATGATTGGGACTTTTTGGTGCAAGTCCTTTCTGCTAGGAGAGAGGCAGGTCTCTTGTTTTTTTTCTGTAATTAAAAGAACAATGAGTAAATAAACTCAACATAGGATTCTTCTGTGAGAAAACCTAATTCTTAACCAAAGTAGATGCATCTCCACCTGGATAAGAGAAATCTTCCAGTATTGATCCCTGTAATGCATATTTTGAAGAATGCGGATAGATGGCACAGATGGAGCTTCTGTGGCACACCTTGGTGGTTTGGTAGGTGCATGTTACTAGGCTTTTCACATGCCAATTAAAAGTTGATCTGGATATTACTAATTATCTTTCTCTGTATAGGCCTGTGTATTAAACCTTGCCACAGGACTGCCGAAAGAGATTGCAGTTTTGGCAATTGAACTTCTTTAGCATTACTTGGTTCCTCTGTCGGGCAGGTACGTGGTCTTTGTATGCACCTTTACTAGACATTCCTGGTTTGATGTGGAAGTCCATGAAGGACTGTATCACTTGTATTCAGCAAATCCTCTCTTTGTGACTTATTTTTTTTTATATCACTTTCTAACTTTTAGATTTCAAAGGTTGGATCAATTTTATTTTTTTAAAATTAATTTCCTGCACCTACCCCATTTAACCTTTCACCATTATCTTGCGTTTTGCTGCAGAAATAGTCCCGTCTGAAGGCTCGGGCAGATGCGTTTTCTCTTAAAGATGTAGAGGTGCTCAGCTGGTGTATTGATTAAGGTATTCTGGGTTCATTCCTTCTCTAAATATTGAATACCCATCAGAAGAAAGGTGTGTGTGTGTGTGTGTGTGTGTGTGTGTGTGTGTGCGCGCGCGCCTAGCCAATACCCAAACGATTTTCTAAGAATTTGGTAGGTTTAATTTGGGCAAAATGAGGTATGTGAAGTAATGATGCAGTAGAACATGGGTCTGCAACCTCTGCCACTCTACAGATGATATGCTGCCTTGTACTTGACCAAGTGTGCTAGGGCTGATAGGAGTTGTAGTCCAAAACAGCTTAAGCCCCGAAGTTTGAAGAACCCATGGACTAGGCTATTCAACAATTGCATTAATTATGTACCTCCATACACCCACCCTGTATCAACTATTCTGGAGAAATGTGCGATTCTTTACCCCCGCCCCCACACGCAACCTTAAAAAACAAATGTAGAAATACTCTTGACTATGCATGTGATTTCAGTTTAAAATATTCTCCCAAGGACCCTATATACTTAGGCATGTTTACTAGGTGATCATTTGATCAATTTCACGTTGCATGATTTGTGCAAATACTGTAAATGGTGACTTTAACAAAAATATTCATTGGTGTGCAGCTTCCATTGACCCTAAAATGCAATGTTCTGTGTAGTGGGTTTGAAAAAAAAAAGTAAGATTTTTTTTTATAGTGGAGTGAGACCCCTACCCCCAGTTACTTTGTTATTGCATTTCACTTGTGTAGTGTCACCTTGCAAGCAAGACTTGTGTTTGATGGGAGAGTAGGGAAGCCTGGTTAGTGAGTGATTTACAATATATCTTTTTTTTGTTTGATCCTTGGGTAAAACAATCTCGAACATGATCGAATAATTTGTGAGTCACAGAAATGTTTCTCAATCTTGGTGGCATCTTCCAATTTTCCTTCATAATAAATGGTTATAGGGTGTCTGCCTGCGTCCTTCCTTTGAATGTTTTTCTTCACCAATAACACTAAATGCGATTACAATCCGTCAATTCTTACCTTTTTTCCTCTTTACACTCTTCCTACGCATTCATTTATAAAAAGGACACGAGTTTTTTTTTTCTACTGCTTTCTAGAGAGTTGATCATAGATGGAAAATCGAGTACTGTCCCTTCACGCGTTACCTTGGCTTAATGACCAAGTTAACTCCCGCCACTAATCATGCATGCATGTCCTATTATTCTAATTGCGCCTTTTAACATTACTATAGTCTCAGCACGTTTGGGAACGCCCGTGGGGGCCGCAGATCAGAGTATGGGAAATGATCATGGAGCTTTAGAATGCATGTGTGCATATGGCCAAGATTAGAGATTGGACTGGCTGGCTAGGCTCCGCAACCCAAGAGATCAGGCATGTGGGTGGTTGCGGAGTGGGGGCGGGTAGTCACGATTGTTTGCGAGTGCAGGAGACTCGCTATGTGTCCAGCTAGACCGAAATGTTATCGGTCATAGATCATTCTAATGTGCGTGGATGGATAGCCATGCCTTCAGTAGGTGTCCACTGAAGTGGTGCGGTTATGCATACCTGATGCCCCAATTGAGCTCATCCTTGTTGCTGTATCAGATCTTCTGTGGGGTCAAAAGCCAACTACCATTCGCAGACTCTTTTGTACTATGGGGAGGCTACCCTTTAATCTTATAGGTCCAGTCCATCTAAGTCTAACAAGTTTCCTATCCTTCATGAAGCATTTAATTAGGTGCACCACATTTTCTACCCTCAGCAATCCATTGAAGCATGACGCATGTCCTTCCCCCTCAGTAATCAACCCAAGTGTAACACATTTCCTATCCCACGCAATACATCTAGGTGTAAACCATTTCCCGCCCAAACAGTGCATCTGATTTTGGTTGGGTGTGTGATCTTGATGGAAGGGGAACGGAAATCGAGGCTCAAGATGGAACAGTGCAGCGTGCTAGGTTTTTGTTTGTAAATGTTTAAACACTTTTTCTTTTGCCTTTTGAACCTGAGCCAGATGATCCTTTTGAGCATGTTTGCTGTGAGCACCACCATAGGCTGAATCAGAGTATTCTTCATCAAAAACTAAAATGGTGATCTAATCAGTCTTCTGGTTCTTTTCAAAACCATGTTAAGATGTCAAGGTGAACAGTTCTTCGACCAGGGTCCTACGATCCTGTTCATTGACTTAGGGTGCCACAAGCACTAACATTGAATGTGTCCCCCATGATTTACCAAATATTTTTTGAGGATCTTTGACACAGAGGTTGTCCAGTGTCTTGGCTGAACTTGGTTACAAATACAGTCACCCAAATCTTATTATTTTTTAAAATGTTTTAACATTAGTTGTTCCTGGCCATGCTTATGGACTTCTTCGCATTCCTGACCGCTTTAGTGTGATCACCTTTGGTGACATTCAGGAGGGTCTGACAGATTTACCTGACTGTGTATGAATATAATCCCTAGTTTTTCATCAAGGCTCTTCACATGAGCAGCTTGTTTCATACCTGGTCTTTGCTCCTAAATCTTCTAAGTGGATGTTTAGCATCTACAATGCGGTTCTGTTCACATCCTTTCCAGGTATTTATTAACCACATGACCCAACAAAAAATGGAAGCCTCTTTTTTGGTTTCTTGGCCCTCATCCACATCCAGGCTAGTTCATTGTGGCCAAAGTCTGACTAATAGATCAGTCACTTTGGGGCTTCAGAATGAACGATGGGGAGTCCTTTTTAATAAAGGCCAGAAATGTGACCGCTGTGATGGTTGCATCAGGGTAACCAACTGCAAATGGCAAACTCTATGCACATTTTGGCTTGATGGAATGGTGACGATGTGGGTATGGTTGTAATATGAACTAGTCTGCTGCTAGTGGATAAGTGGAAGCTGACTATTTTGCAAGATCGTATGTACCTAGGCCAGGTAAGTGATGAACTTGAAGCAGCAACCAGACTGACCCAGGTCTGTATGAAAAAGAAATGCTCATTTATTTTCTTGGTTACACTTACAGTAGGAAGGCAGGAGATCGGGGGACAGGCCTTCTCTCTGGTTCCTTCTCACTCAAGTGCCAACTGTCACCCCAGAGCCTAGAGCATGCTCCAAGTTCAACACGCTTGACTACATTCTCATACCATCAGGTCTCTTGGCTCATGCACACAGCTAGCCTAGATGCCTTACCTACAACAGTAAACTGACCATTTGTCTGCCTGCTGATCTGTTAGAGTAGCTGGCCTAAATATGTTCCTTGTTAATTAGTGTATTTTTCCAAACTCACTCAAACTCTCTGCCCATGCTTCAGAGCTTCCCCCAAGGCTACCCAGAAGGATTTCTTCGTGGGGTCAGTATCTGATTTTCATTTAGGGAAATATTGAAGGACAGCACTGTGGGTTTCATTTAGCTAATTATTCAGACTATGATGTCAAATTATGCCCTTAATAGTCAGGGTGACACTTGACTGTTTTTTTTTCCCCTTTCTGATGAAGAAACCGGCACCAAAGAAAAAGGATACTTGGTTCATATCCATCTGATTTGGCCCTGATGCTGCTATAATTGTGTATGCCATACATTGAAGTATGGCAGTGACCCTTCTAATAAGACCTGCAATTTATAGATTCTTAGCTGCGAAGGTAACCATGAAACATTTTGAGGACTTCACTCGCTACACACGTGTCCGCTCTTAAATGAGGAAATTTAATTTTCTTTAGCAATACTGCATGTTCTTTTTACGCTTTGCAAACACCGTCATTGATAATCGACCAGAAATAAAGCTTTAAGCTTGTTACTCCTTAATGACGACTCATTGGGCATCGTCCATCTCCCATGGATACTGCACTATCAATGGGCACACATAGACTTGGACTAGTTGAATTTCCTTAAATAACTTTGTATTCCCTACACCGGTGGTTGGGTGAATTCAACCTGCAAGCAAGGAGTGGAAAGTATCTTTCTTCACTACTGAACCTTTAATTATTTTCATGCTTGAAATGTTCTATTTAGTCCAGGATGGTAGTTTTCGATTTTACATTGGCACAAATGGGCAATACATAAACTGCAAATAAACTGCAGCAACAATGTATGTAGCCGATCTGCATCCTTTCTGGCTGTTTGCACCCCCGCCAATGAGGTGAGGGGGGAGTCTCAAGATCCACCCCTGAGACCATGGTCTAATCCTAACACTGTTAGGAGTCCTCTGCTTTAACTGAAGGGTTTTTTTGATGTTTAAAAGTTACTTCAAGCTGCCAACTACCAGTTTCCTGTCCAAGATACTTAAACACAGATAAGGTATTGGTGTGGAGTAGGAGATTTTGCTAGTTTTTTTTTTTTTTTTTTTGTCTTTATGAAGGATTATTATTTACAGATCCCTTAACTGTTCTAAGATGTGCAATGGTACAAAGCAAATCACTCCACAGGACCTGGGTTTCCTGTAGCTTGTGAAATGTAGGAATGGGACTAACCTGAAGTTGGTATTTTATTTATTGGACATTTGTATGGCACCTATACACAAGTGTTTCCAGTTGCCATAAGACAAATTGGGGGTGGGGAAGATAGGACGAACAACAAACTGTTTTATTGGCCTTGTGGCAATCCTACCGTGCAACAAATTGGGGGAGGGGGAACATAGCATGCACCCTAAACAAACGGAACACTGACATTTCTAAGAGTTTTAAAAAAAATAAAAAAATTAAGGGTAGGCACAGCACGATTATCTACTGTCCCACAAAAGGCATCCAGGCTCTTCAGTTTACGAGATCGTTCCTCAAATCTAAAGCGAATAAAAGCGTTAAAAGTACATTGATAACCATTGTTCGAGGCCTTCACATTGCATGTCCCCAGCATAATCTAGTCTTCGAAAAGCAACCTAGTTGATTCAAAGATAAGACCACCAATGGCATAAACTACAAATCACTTGTCAATATGTTTCTTTCATCAGCAATGAGATGAAGTCTGCATCCCATCTGTGGCGCCTTCATCCGCAGTTGCTTCATGGACCATCATTCGACATAGCCTTTCTTCAGTGGCCTTGTCGACAGTTATGTCCATGGGAGAATATATGGTACATGAAAAATTGGTGTACAGTTCTATGTAACAAATGCTAATTATTCTACTACAAGTTACGGAGATACCTGCAGAGAAATTCTGGAATGCCATATAAACAAATTTTGAGGCTTCAGATATTGAGGCTTCACAGCACCAGTCTTCCAAGCATTGCATTTCAGGTGGCTCTGGGGTAGATCCTTCCTCGGAACACACTGCTTATGCCTGGATGTCTAATTATTGGCCAGCCCATCCTCTTTATTAATTAAGCTTCTCAAGTTCACCAGCCGCCAGTTCAAGCACAGTTACTTGTGATTATGCTGTTCCTTTCATATCTGCAGACTGTGTTGGTGCTGAACAGATTGAACCCTCAGCTAACGGCGTGGTTTATTTTTTTGCCAGACTGTCCTTTTGCATTATTGCATTATGCATCTCTCCCCATCCCTCCCACACCCACCCAACACTGCACGTTGTGTGCAACAGATTCAGGAGTGCCCGAACTGCAGATGGACTGGAGGATACACTGTGGTGGATTCACAATCAGGGGTTGATGTGTTGAGATGCCTTCTCTCATCTATGTAGTTATGCGTTTTGGGTGGGTGAACCAAAAACCTTCTGAGGGCTGGAGAGGCCATCTGGATGAGGTAAAAATGCAAGAACTCTGGTTAGAAGAAATTGGCAAATTGCACATGAATATGCTAGACGTGTGGGCATTAAGATGGGAACTACATATTTCTTTCCTTGCCCTAAAGGGAAAGTGGTTGGGATCCTCCTTTCGTCCCCTCCTTTCACCTCCTCCTGTCATGAGCTCTGCACAATGATTATGGCCATGGGCCACTTAAGACTGATGTCTTACCTGCCTGCCATCTACTGGCTTTATAGAACACAATAGAGGACTACTACCTCGACCTAGCAGAGTGTAAACCCATTCTGATCCGCTCTATATCTGATCTTTGGTCTGGGACAGACTGGTGTACCACCACTATCCAGCATAATTTGACTGGTAAACTGTGATGAATCCTATGGAGCCTAAAGTCTCCTCCCATGTGGCCAGGGAAAGGCAGTCGCTACCTGATCCGGACCCTCGGGGGGGGGGGGGGGGGGGGGGGTAGGGTGGTATCCTGGGGTGGATCACATGGGAAGAAATGGCAGTCGCAGGGAGGTGGTGACTCCAACAGGAGGGGCGCAGTATTCTTCTCTTTCAGTGAAGAATAAACCCTAACTGTTGCCATTATTAAAAATCTTTCAATGGTAACCCTGAAAAACTCTTTTTGCTAGTAGATTTTTCAAACAGAACTCCATTTACTCTTGAGGTGCGTAACGCCTCTAAAACACATTTAACATGTAATGTTTATGATGGTTATTTAAAAAAGTATCCACAAAGCAACTTAAACCAGTCTAAAATTCCTTGGGACTCAAAGTCCCAGAAAGCCTCTGGTATTGAGACAAAGGAGCAAGGAGCCCTTGGGGAATGAAAGGGGTGCAAAGTGCGGTCTAGTTTGTTTCTGTGCTTGGAGAGGCTCAGCTTCACCTCACTGATGATGCCCAACAAGGCTGAAACACGTGTATGGGGTTGCTGATGGTACTCTTGTTCAGAGAGGAATTGCCATAGCATTTCGGTGCTGGACTGCCCTTGTGGGCGGGACAAAGACTGATATGCAAATGGATATTTCCCATCTGCGAAGGTACAGTGAGCAAAAAGCAATGGCTGTGAAGTCTTTATGTGGTTAATAACCACTGAACAGGTTATCATGCCTTGTTCTTTCGAGAGAGGGGCGCCTGCTACCTTTTTTGTATTGTTTCACAATCAGCTGCACGGGACATTTAAACCTGAAAATGGCCTGCAAGGTAGATGAGGAGAGGAGAGCTGCAGAGAGCACAGAGCGGGAAGCAAACCCAGAGGCAGATTCAGAGTCGAGCCTTGCAGGAAGAACACTCCTGCAGGTGACTTCCTGGAGGCGTAGCGTGCCGACAGGAACTCAATGAGGCGGTGCGGGGTTGCCCTGGAGGGACCGCTCGAAGCAGTAATTTGCTGTGGTACCGGAGGAGACGCAGTCTTGTGGAATGACAAAGGTCACATTGGCGAAGGAGTGAAAAGCCGACGCGGGAACAGAGGGAGGCTCTGCCTAGCTGGGGAACTCTGCCTGTCGAACCCTTTGTCGCAGCTGCACGTTAAACCCTGGTGTCAACCCAGAGGATTTTGATGGCGGTGGTCCGGGACATGCTATCACGTTAACAAATACTTGGGGAGTCATTTTGATTACCCACCAAGTAGAATTTGAAGGACACGGGCAAAAAGGGTAACATTCTTCATATGAGATGTCATTTGGGTACCAGCATTCCCATAAGCCAAGAGACACCAGAAATAAAAGGGCAAACGTTATACAATTTTCCTTACATGAGATGTCAGTTTGGGGAAACTTGGAACAAGCGTTGCCAAAGCCAAAAGACACGAAGAAGGAAGTTGACAGACAGAACTTGAACAAACCACCATAAGTGGGGATATCAATAAGGGGATGTTGGAACAAGTGATACCTGGCGTCAACAAGGTATAAACAGTCAAGTACAGCTGTGTTAAGGAAAGTGAACATTGTAGCAACGACCTGGTGAAAGATGCACATCAGGCAGTAAGCCCTTTTTGGAAAGGGTTACTTTGCTGGAGTGTACACTGAGATCTGTGTGAACCAGAAAGGGGCAATTCAAAGAACACCAGGAATTAATAAGGTGGAGAAAAGGAAATGATGCATGAAAGATGCCTGGCAGGAGAGTACACCAGGATATATCTATTCTATAGAATTCTTTTATAGCGCCAGAATTCCCACAGGCCTCGGGGCGCTCACAGTACAAACAACGAAAAAACACAATCAGATATATATATTTTATTTTTTTTGCATGAACATTTTTTATTGAATTCTCAGTCAGCAGGAGTTACATCCAATATAATACACAAATAGTGAAAGCATTAGTGTATCATGACATTGAGATCTCATTTTATTCCTTCTAACTTACAACTATGTAACTTTCGCCTAATATAACAATCCACATGTAAATATAGTTTGAAAATTAACGTGGTTAAAATAAAAAATAAATAAAATGTAGGGAAAAGAGAGGGTGAGGAAAAAACACAACACCGCGCCATGTGCATCATGTCAGTAATCTAGTACATCATGCCTATCGTCATGGATTTAGTAGGCATTTCAGAAGTCTTTGTTGAAAAACATTTGTTCTTTATCTGCCACATAGTCCAAAAACAGGCTCCATATGCGCATAAACTTTGGCAGTTCCCCTCTGCAATGGCTGTGAGCTTTTCCATCCCTAGTAAGTCCTAGGCTTTTACCCACCAGTACGCCAAATGCAGTCCTTCAACGTCTTTCCAAAATAACACCCCTCGTATTTCGGTCTGCCGAGAGCAGTTGTGAAATCAGTTCAGCTGTAGGACCAGACATTGGGTAAGATCCATCTTCTGGTGCATCGCCCAATAATAAGATACGTGGGTCCCTAGGGAGTAAGGGGCCAGTGACATCTTTTGATCGTAGATTGCACCTCCAACCAAAAGGATTGTATGGTCCGGCAATGCCACCACAGGTGGGTTAGGTCGCCTCGTCCACCAAACCTATGGCAATATTTGTCTGGATACTCGGGGTTTCATTGCGTTTAGTCGATACAGGAATAAATGCCAACAGAAACAAATCTTTAGGGCCCCCCTCTTTCACCATGATACAGCGGGAGATGATCTGGGCTCTAAACCATATCCTTTGCCATTATTCCCCAGTTATCTCTACCCACAGCTCCCTCTCCCCCGCCATCATGTAAGGGAGTTTCTCTTCCCATGAAGTGCTATCGTCTCCTAGAAAACAAGTTCCTATTTTATGAGCCTGTTGTCCTTCAAGGACTGAGTTCTATTCCTGTTGGAGTTCTAGTGGCTGCCTGCCTTACCGCTGGGTTGGTCAATCAGTGGCGTAACTGGATATATCGGAATCATTCAGTTTCCGGTAGTTTAAATTTCTCTTTGCATTGTTCACAGGTTAAGGGTTCCTGGTCTTCATAGAGATCACGCAATTTTAAGGGTTCGCCCTGCGACCAGAGCTGAAAAGGGGCTGGCTTGTAGGCCAGGGGTGAAGGCCGGATTTTGATTGACAGGCGAGAGAGGACCAAGGTCTGACGCAAACCCACGTTGTGCGCATGCTTTGTCCCAGCACTTCTGTGTTAGTGTGGTGGGCAATATAGTCCTGTTGCTTGCGCGTTTCCCTTTCGAGGAATGGGAGATGCTTCAGGGGAGAGGGTACCTGCTTGTTCAGTGTCGTGCCATTTAGGGGATTCAATTATATCCGTCCAGCTCAACATTGCTGCTAAGGGCTGCACGATAATATTGAGGAATTGAGGGTAGCCCTAAACCACCTTGCATTTTCCCTCTCGTAAGGAGCTTGTGAGGGAGTCTAGGTTTTTTACCTTGCCAAAAAAATTGACCTATTGCCTTTTGTAACTCGAGCAGATAGTGCTCCGGGATCCTTACTGGGAGAGCATGAAAAGTATATAGAAGCCGTGGGAGAAGGGTCATTTTTAACTGCGCTGACCTGTCTCAATCAGGATATCTCCTGTGAGACCCACCTCTGTAGCCAGTCCTTGGCTTCCTTCAGAAGATCAGGAATATTAGCCTTCAGTAGCCCTGGGTATGTTGGGGCCAATCGTATACCTAGGTAGGGGATAGCTGTGGTCACCCAACGATAGGGGAATGCGTTCTGAAGTGTAGCCACAGTAGAGTGTGCTTCAGAGTCCCATTCCCATTGATTGAGTTTTATCGCAAACCCAGAGATCACTGTGATACGGGTCAATAAGTCCACGAGGATAGTGAGAGAGGTGAGTGCATCGTTTAAAAAGCAGAACACATCGTCCACGTATAAGGCGTTTTTTTTTTATTTTTTTTTATTTTTTATGGCATTGTCCCCCACATTCCCACATTCGAAGCCTGGATGTTTGGATGGAGGCATATCTGTTGTGCTAAGGGTTCCATTGCCAACGCAAACACCAAAGGGGATAGGGGGCAGCCCTGTCTGGTTCCCTTACCTAGGGAAATGGGAGTAGACCATTGAGAGTTGACCCGCACTTGGGTATATGGGATTTGGAAATTTGACAGGAATAGAGTGGTGAATCCCTTCAGGTCTGATTTTAGATAATCCCAAGACTTGCTATCAAAAGCGCTATGGGCATCCAGGGATAGGAGCGAGAGCCTGCCCAGGATTCTGGGAGCTGAGGCTATCGGGTCAATCACACAACAGATATTGTCGTGTGCCTAGTGGTTTTGGATGAAACCTGTCTGATCTTTGTCTATTAGTATTGGAAGAACCTCTCCAAGACGACGGGTTATGATTTTAGTGTCGATTTTCGTGTATTGAGTAGAGTGATAGGACGATAAGAGGTGCATTCCGTGGGGTCCCTCCCTGGTTTTTGGATCAAGATTATGGTAGATCCTGCCATAGACTGTGTAACTGAGCCTGCGTCCCAAGCCGAATTAAAAGGTTTTGTAAGGTGGGGTATTGGGTCTGCTCTAAATAACTTGTTTGTGAAGCCATCGGGGCCTGGGGCTTACCCGAGGGGGTGGGATTTAATAGCAAGTTCAACTTCCAGGGTGGATATAGGTTCTTCCAGAGGATCAAGAAAGGTTTGCTGGACCCGTGATAAGTGTGCGTGGAGTATGAATTCATGGGCAGCCTGCGGGTCAGTGATATGGGGGGGGGCGGTATGTTCCCTGAATAACTCCTCGACAATACAAAGTTTACCCTCTTCCGTAGTAACGCATCCACCATTGACTTCTTGCAGGCTTTCTATTCGATTACGTTCCGATTTACATTTTTTTTTTTAGCTTTGCCGATAATAGTTTGATGGCTTTGTTCCCTCTTGTATAGAAGTGTTGCTTCGTAAGCAGCATAGAGTATGCTGCCCGCCTTGTGTGGTGTGCTTCTAGTGCCTTCCTCCCTATGTGCAGATCTCAGAGGGAGCGCTGAAACCCCTTCTCCTTATGTACGGCTTCATACCTTTGAATTTCTCCCTCTAACTGGAATTGTAGCAGTTTCCTGATCTTTCCCCTTGCTTCAGCCTGGTCAATGAGATGGCCCCTAATGACTGTCTTCCCCGCATCCCACACTGTGTCTCAATTCTCCAGTGTCGTTTTCACTAAAATATAGCTTTATGGCATCCAAGATTTGGGATCGTACTAGGGGATCTTGCAGCAGGAAATAATTTAATCGCCAGGATGGCCTGCGGGGGAAAATCTGCAGGGAAGATAATGTTAGCATTATTGGCGTGTGATTTGAGGGTGTTTTTGGAAGAATCTCAGTGGCAATTGTCTGGGATATGAGGGAATCCAAGACCAAGAATATGTCCAGTCTAGTGCCCCCTTTGTGAACTGCCAAGAAGAAAGTGTAGCCTCGCTCTTCTGGTTGAAAAAATTGCCATGTCTCTAAGTGAAAGTTCTCGTTTGCCGTTGGGGGTAGTGTTTTATCCACTAAGGGGTTAACTACTGCATTAAAGTCTCCCCCCAGGATCAACTCTCCTTCCGCATGCTTTTCTATTGTTTTAGATAAGGAGGTAAAGAACAGTTCCTGCTGGGAACTTGGGGCATATAGCGAGATCAAGGTTACCTTGCGCCTGTAAAGCATTGCTATTACCAAGATAAATCTTCCCTCTCCATGCCTCCACATCCTCAACATTTTAATGGTAGTGCCCCTACGTACTAGACTGGCAACCCCATGTTTCTTCATGCCACTGGAAGTGCAGAATTTTATAGGGTAGAGTTTAAGAAGGAATTCATCCATGGGCTGGAGACGGGTCTCTTGAAGAAATAAAAGCAAGGAGTCGAGGGTGGCCATCCTATGAAACGGTGCTTTACTTTTCTGGGGGGAATTTAAGCCTTGAACATTTGGGGTGAGGTATTTAACATCTGGGGTAGCCATTCCGGGGTCGCTCTAGCAATTGCAACGTGCTAGAGATACTTTCCCTTTCGGGGGAAGGGTCAGCTCTGGGTGTACCTGTTCCCACCCTCTCGTGTCCAGATGTTATGCTGGCGGGTTGTTGTGGAGAAGGATAACAAAATGACTCCTGTCATCATTTCTTCCTTTCGGCGAAAGAAATGCACACGCGAGAGCACATCCAGAAGCCGATTACACCTCTGTTGGGCAGAAGAATAGACCCGATGGGTCATGTCTAGGACCATTTCGTCTGAGTCGGAGAGACCCAGTAGGGACCTGAACAGTGCGCTTACATATTCTGGCAGCTACTGATCTGAGATGTGCCGAGGGATCCCCCGCAGGTGGACATTGTTCCTGCTCAATCTATTTTCCAGGTCAGCCTGTTTTGCCCAGATGTTCTTTGATGGCCCCTACTCTTTTAGTAATTTCTGCGCAGTCATGCGTCTGTTCACACGTTATGTTTTCCAGGTCATTGACTCTGGTTTCAAGGCCCACTATGTGTGTATTCAGGTCAGAGAACAAGCGGGTAAGGGACTCTTTGGCGGTCTTGATCTCCAGCTTTATTTCCTGGGTGATGTCTTGTTTAAAGCTCTTAAGCATCTCTTCGAGGTCGCCTATGGAGAGTGTTGAGTCTAGCGCTGATGGTGCCGCTGGGGCCGAGTGAATGTCCGCCCTCACTGCCTGCATTCGTGGCTCCATGTCTGTTGGGGGTGTTAAAACGGCTGTAATGTTCTCCTAATTGCCCTCTCCCTGCTGCCTTGGGCATTGCCAGAAGCCTATTTGTGGGTTTCCCAGAGCGCTGACGGCGTTCAAACAGGTATTTTTTCACAGCCTTTCTGAATTGAGCAAGTGATGGCGACTGTCTGAATGAGGGAGATCATTCCAGACCTTTGAGGCCCACACATCAACACTCAAAACCTCCAAAGCTTGAAGCATGGCTGAGTCAATAGGTCCTTATTGATTGACCATAACGTTCGCCTATATGGCAGTTGCCTGATTTGCGAACTGAGAACCTGGGGGTGTCACCTGCAGGCATTTATAAACTAAGCAAGATGCCTTAAAATATATATTCTGGCAACCGGAAAGCCAGTATAGCTTCCTTCAGGGGTCCGACATGATCTTTGCGTCTAATACCGCAGGCGGCTCTGACTATCCCATTCTGAACTGTTTGCAGCCTTTTTACATTGGCTTGCAAGGTACCCCAAGGTACCCACTAACAGCCCATTACAATAGTCCAGCCTTGTGTTAATTGTGGCTGTGGCTATCATGGCCCTGTTTTCGTCTGACGAGTATGGTTGTATCTGCCATAACAGTTGTCGTAAGTACAGCTGCAACTGACAAGAGACACATGTTTGTTAAAATTTAGGTTGCAGTTAAAGACAACCCCCAATGTTTTGACCTGCTTGGAGACCAGTATTCTAGCGCCCCCAATTGTGAATGCCTCATACTGTGGGGTCTACTTTATTCAATTTTGCTGTACTGCCAAGAATTAAAATCTCGACTTTCAACAGAATCTAGAGATTTAGTTGAGAAATTACTGACAGGAGAGGATACCAGGAAAGCATAATTTTGAACCGTGGTGTGAAAAACACTATCATTTGATGCAGTTGTTGAAGGTAAAGACAAATATTTGTTTTTCCATCCTGCGAAAATATTCTATAGAAGAGACATTTGCGTTGCCAGTTTGAAGAAGGAATTTTGTGGAAAATAAATTTTCATTGACTGTAACAGAACCTTGTTGGAACAAAATGCTCAAGGTTTCCTGAAATAGTTAAGGGGAAGTGAAATGAACCCCTGGACACATGGAGTGTTTTGTTGGATTTATACATTTGAACGTGTGCACATTTTTGTTGAAAACAGACATTTACCTTGCACATTTTGCTTGTGTATGTTAGTGTTTGATATCTTTTGGACACAAGGTTGGCTTGCTTTAGTTTCACAGGCAGGGACACTCTTGTTAGGATAGGGACAGGTGGGCCTTTACCCCAAACCCTTTTTACTTTAATAAAAAAGGCTAAGGTTGAAAACATTACAACTTTATGTCCGCCTCTCATTTCTGACCCCTCACACAAACTTAATGCCTTGTTTAGAAACTGTCTGTCAAATGTCCAGCTGGCTGCTTTGGTGAGGACTTCTTAAATGCAAACCTATTGATTTGAATTTTTGCATATCAAATGCAGAAATGCTTCCATGAGACCTTCAACATTTTCTGGTACTCCACACCAGATCCTAACTCACCTGTTGTCTTCGAGGCATGGCTCAACCCCCAATTTAGCCAGTCTGGGTACACCTGGCAGCAATATCAACGGACCTCTCCACACGCCTGTGGGTGAGTACTTAACAAACAGCATGGTATGATCATTTGAGCCAGTTACTTTTTTTATAGTGCATTAACTGGAAGGCATCATTGTTCACGGCTATTGTCTCAGCAAGGCAGCACACATTTCACCGGTCACGGCACGGTCAGCATCAGACAATGCAGTGAGCAGGACCATCTCGGTACATGTCATGGTCAGGTCTGCATGTAGAAATGAAATCTAGTGAATGGAGGATAGCACAGGGGCAACACGCTTGTCTTGGAAGCAAGACCACGCAGAGCAACAGAGGTTTGAATCCCAGATCTGTGCATAGAAACTGAACTCTGGTATGGTATTGGGCGCGTGTATAAAAAAACAATGAAATATCTAAATTGAACATGGTTTCGCATGTGAACAAAAAATAAAAAGATCAACAGCACACAGGTAGGGGAGAGATTTTTTACCCCCCGATTCACACACAGTTTTCAGGAGTGACGACACCTTCACATCCAGTAGTGCCTCACTGGTCTGAAGTAGCAAATTTAACTTTGAATGCATGGATTTGGAACAAGATATTTATCAGAACAGATTCTTGCATTCAATTTGATATATGTGGCCCCGATGAAGGCGGCGGTGTCGATGGAACAATATCAACCTAGTTGCAATTAGAGTTGGCCAAGCTTTTAGCTTTTGTTCTGATTGGTGCTCTACCAGTTGGACTTGAATTTCCATTCGATGCATTTCACATCAGGGGCATTGATTAAGCCTTTAGCTATAGGAAAAGAGAGAAAATGCCAGGCAGGATGTATTACTCTGCGATATATATCTTTTTTTGGGATAATGTCATGCTTTTTGAATTGTTTAGCATTTCTTTTTTAGGTGAATGTGTATGTATGTGATTGAAGAGAACGTTGGAGAGGGTGAGGTATGCAAGTGGTTGTTGTTGGAGAGTAAAATGGTTATTTAAAGAGTTTACCTTTGATGTACATGTGTGCGTTTGCAATTTATCTTTTTTCTTCATTACCATATTTGATTTTGTGTTAAAATGGGTGGGGAATAGAAGACTTTGCACAAGCAGTGTTAATTTATTGTACATATATTATTGTATGGTTTCAAAATGGAATACATTATTTTACTGATTAAATATAGAAATGTCTTTTCAAGGGTCATTGTAAGCAAGGCGGGTGGCAGAGATATAGCTCTTATAATCAAGTCCTACTTGGTACCAATCTGAAGTGCCTACCTGAAGTACTATACTATTTACAAATTGGTACAAATTACTAGCCTTGTTTTTAAAGTATTATTTAGACAAAATGACACTTTCTGTAACGCTCACCTGATTCCCACTGAGGCGCAGGTCTGGCTTCGAGTGCTGATGCTTCTTCAATGGTGAAGCGCTGGACTCTGGAGATGGACAGGAAGGGCCCTCTACTCTGGCTTCTCCGGCTCGCAGGAATATTCCCCTGTGCGTGAAAAGGGAGTATTACCTACTGACTGAGTTATGCTCAAGCCTCCCACACTCTTCCAACCCTCCACGATACCCTTCCACGATTCCCCGTGAAGTCTCACCTTAGGGTCTGAAAGGACGAGCTCTCCATCCTGCTTCTAACGCAGGGGCGCGTTGAACCCAGTTACTTCACTGGATAGAGGTTGGATGGGAGTTCAGGTAAGCTTGATTATACTGGTAAGGCGCTGTAAAAGTTCTGTTGCAAGTTCAAAAGTTCAATCTTTAAATAATAATGTTCATTGTCTTTTTTCAGGTGATGAATGAAGATTCCTTTGGAGACTTCTTGCAACAAAGCGCTGATGTTGATGTCTTTTCCCCGTAGGGGCCGGGGTTCGGAATGCCGGAGATATGGCGCCGAGCCGAAGTGAAACGTGCAGTTCCAGTAAAGATCTGGTAAGTCTTAGATGAGCGCTCAGGTAATGTTTTTGCATTCGCTCATCTAATGTCTTTGTCTTTTTTCCCCATAGGGGCCGGGGTCCTGCTTGGAAGCAGCAAGACCTGAAATGAAATGGGAATGACCCAACAGGTAAGTCTTAGAAGGAAACTAAGCTTTTCTTATTCCCTTCCTTCTCTCACCTCTTATTCTTGTCCTTTTCTCTAGGCTCTGGGAAGTGGCTGTGTATCCGGATGATCGCTGCTGAAGATGGAGGAACCCAGGAAAGGTGAGTGAAATGCAGCGCTGCAGCGATCGTAACGAAATGCTTTTAAAAATGATGTCTTCCCTTTCAGGATCGTCGTGATGTCTCCGTGGTGCAGATTAGCTGGTAGGTCTCTTGTCTCCCTTTGCAGGTGACCCAGGATGCTGACAGGCGTGGCTGAAGTCCAGATGCAGGAGCTGACACGGTGAGCGTCCAGCTGCGAGGAGCAGAACAACGCAAAGCGTGAGTTGCTGATCGGGTGTGGTTTAAATAGCTTTGGAAGTAGTTCCAAGTGTGCATCCTTCCTCCGATCAGGTATGTATCCTTCCCCGACCACACCCGGGTGGAAAGTAGTTCCATTCAGGCCTCAAGAGGGCCTGGATGTGGCAGCATGGTCTGCATCAGGTAAGTGCACATTAAAACACTTGAACACATGTCTAGCTTTATGAGCCTGGCGCCTAAGGCGCCAGGACAGAGGTCCAACATGAGCCTGGCGCCTAAGGCGCCAGGACTGCATCCAAAGGGCCCCAGCTTGAGCCCGCTGGCACTCCCCTGGGGGAAATGATGCCTGCCTCTGGGGTTGCTGGGTCTGACCTGGCTCCTTGGAGGTAGGCATCATGACACTATCTTACATCTCCAACCTTTTGTAGCCGATTGCCTGACCCGTATAGATTGTGGCATCAGTGAATCGCAACCTCTGACCCCTTTGATGGTGACCTTCCACTGCAACAATTCATCACTAGTATTGCCATCTCTGCTGCGCGTATTGACCTTCCCAACATTTGGAAAATGTGTTTATTTCCTACTCTCCACTGATGGCTCCAATCTCCACCCTAGGTTCATGCTTTGTCCTTGTTCTTCCTATTTCCTCAATCTGAAGTCCTCTGTTTTGCTACCTGCACTCTATACATCCTACCCAGATACTCCCAAGTTTTACCTACAAACACCATGCTGGTTGGCTCTCCATGTTAAAGTTTCACCTAGTCTACAATGTGTCGATGGTCTTGCGACTCAGTTCCTGGTGGACTGCATCTCTACTTTGCATCCATCTACTCACCATCTTGTTCCTTCTTTTATTGCTTATTTATACTTGAAACTGAAGATTCCCAGACGGCTATTCAAAACTTGCTTATCGATGAAAGATGACAATCGTAGGTAAGCAACTTTTTCCTTCACCAATAGCAGTGGTCACTGATGTTTATCAAGGTTCTGAGGTTGGGGTGGTTTTGCATAGGAGAAGGCAGTGAAGGGCAGACTCAATACTATGGCCTGAATCTCATATTGGTCCTGAATGTTCAAGAAGTGTATGATCCCTGAAGACCAAACACCAGATTCAAGAATGTACAAGCTCCAGAACGTTACTTCATAATAGGGACTCTACACAATCATATTGGCCTCCAAGCCCCACAATGAAAAACTGGTTCAAGGATTGGAAAAAAAGTATGATTAAATTGACAATTGGTAGAGTGAAAGGCACCCTGCGCTGTGTTGCAAATCGAAATGTAAGCATTAAACTTGCCAAGCAATTATGATTTGATAAGTCGTTTATAACGCACCTGTACACAAGTGTTTCTAGTAGAAAATTCACATTTGGAATAGAATTGTAGTTCATATCTTGGTCCAGGAGAAAAAGTAGATGGTAGCTGAGACTGGGTACCTTGCTGCTTTGAAGTAGTCGGCTCTCTTGCTACAGAAACTACATTAAAATGCAATTGCTCTTTATGATGCAACATAGTAAGCAGTGTTATCAATAGATTCCCTTTTTGTTCTTTATCTCCTCCCAAACAGTGACTTCAAACGTTTTAAAGCCACCATGAAACTGAGGTCCTAATTTTGGGACCGGAGGCATGAGTAGTGTGGCCACTTTTCAGCCATGCTACCTAAGGCCTGTACTAAATTGTCACATTAGCAAGGCATTGTGTACTGGTAAACTACTCCACCACTACCCAGCGTTTGTATACATTTTTGGCCCCTTGCAAATGTGCAAAAACTTGTAATTTTCAGTTGCTAGAATTGGATGGAAATTCTCTTTTTGCCAAATTATGTTCAGTGGACAATTTTCACTAGTTGAAGATTAACGAACATAATTCCTTTGTGGTCGTCATGAGTGGACAAAGGCAGTAGATATGGCAAGGGAAATGTTTACTAGATCTCAGTGAATAACTTTGTCGGACAACATGCACTCGTCAACCAAAATACATTTGCACAATAAAACGCAGTATGTGCAAGTAGAGCGTGATAAGAATTTCAATATATGAAAAGGGATGTGAGGGTAAGCACTTCAAAGGTCCTTTAGATTACAAGGAAAGTTGGCAAGCTCATCAGACGCAATTGCTGTTACAGGCACTGTCAGCGCTAAGCCCACATAGATGGCAAGTAATGACAGTATTTTATAAGTTAACTTAAAGACAGTTCTCACAGGGACGAGACGCACCACCTGGAATGTCAGTAAAGTCCATGAACCATGCTGATCAAACAGGGAGCAAGGAAGGCTGTAACAGCAAAGGGAGGAAACTTAATACATATGAATCCTGACATGGGACATGTAGGAATAGTGCTTACAGGATAGTGAGGAAAACCTAGACATTCACACAGGAACTGGACACAAGCGCACCCTACATCTAACAATGGGGACCTGAGAGAAGTGTAAGGGAAAACCAGGAACAGACTCCAGGAGGAAGTCCAGAAACGAGAGCAGGGAAAACAAAATTACACACCAACAACCTTCCACCTTCCCATCCATGAAAGAAAAAGGGGTATAGAAAATATTAACTGTTAATGAGGGTTGTCCAAAGGATCAAGTGTAACTGCAGAACAGAGAAAGGTCCAAGAAGTATAAAACTAAGAAAAGAGCTGCATAGGATAAGACTGGAAGGTGCTGCCTGCAAAAAAGAGGAAAGCGGAAAGGGAATCCAGGAAGTGGAAATGCTAATAAGCACACTACATTCAGGATCTGGGAACAAGAAATAAGGAATTGGAAACTAAGGAGCCATCTTTGATCAGCCCCATCTCCAGCTGAAGGCAACAAGAGGCTCCTCCCGATTGGTTTTCCCAGAAGACCATGCCTCATGCCAGCAATAACAGGGACAATATCGGAGACCAACCACTGATGGACCACTGATGGACTAGTGAATCGGGTGACCAGAGTCAGCATGTCGCCCCTTCTGGCCTCCCTAGGGGCTGCCCAGTGAAGGACGGAACAGTGAATAGTGAAGACCAACCTCTTTGCCTGTGAGCCTTTGCTTTTGCCTTTCTCCCCTTTGCACCTGTGAGTACCCCAAACTTCCTAATTATTGAATTCTCTCCACATTGTGCTAATTGCCTGTAATGCATTCACGCCTACTGTTCCTCCTACTCCACTTTCCCTGTGCTTTTTCCAATTGTGCTACAACTTCCTCTTTTCCTATACCTATTATAAAACTCAAAACTCCCACTACTCCATCTGTCACCTCCAACAAACGCAACAGATGAGCTAACCATACCCTAACACTTATTCATCTTGCTCCTCCTCCTCTGAGACTCCACTTCTTTACTCTTCCTTAATTCATCAACTGAACATTGCACTTTGGAATGCTTAGTCTGTGTGCAGTGCAACCAAACCTCCTTTATCACAGACTACTTTCACTCCAGCTCTCCTCACCTAGACCTTCGTGCTATCACTAAAACCTGTATTTCTCCAACTGACACTGCCACTCTGGCTGCCCTACACGACTCCAGACTATCTTTTATTCACTCACCTCGACTGACTGGCAGAGGTGGAGGCGCCTGAGACGACTCTCTTGCTGCTTCAATGCCTCACAAATCGCCAATATCACGTCCTCTTTTGAATTTACCATCTCTACTATTGCTCTGCCTCACTCGGTTCACATCTCCATCTATCGCCCTCCTGGTATCACTGGACTATTCTTTGATCTTGGGCAACTCCTTGTTTCTCTTCTCTTTCCACTAAATATCACCTAATTCTCTGACTTTAACCTTCCCTCTCCAATCACTTCTGATAAATCTGAACTTTATTATTTTCTTAGTGAACACGTTCTCCACTCTATCCATAACTTACCCACCCACACAGGGGGTAACTCTTTGGATCTATGTTATTCATCTCTACCACTCTCTCAGCCACTAATACTACTGCCACACCATATCTAATCATTTAATTTTCAGCCACCATTTCCTTTCTACCCTCTGACCTTTCCTCACCACTTGCTTCACCTATTACTAAAAGGAAATATAAATCTTCTGCCATTTCCACCCTTTCTCTCTGACCTACAGTTATGACTTCCCTCCTCCACACCCGATGTCTCAACCCTGCCTTCTCCAGCTTCCAATCCCTGCTATGACACATTCTCCTCACTTCCCAATTTCACCCCTAAGTCTCAGCATCATCACCCATGGTCACCCTATTCATATGCTCTCCCCACACAGACTGGCATCGGTTGCTGTGCAAATGGAGGCGTACCCACTGACATGAGGTCCTGCAACTCTACCTCTCTTCCCTGAACTCTTAAAATGCACACTTGATGGAGCGAAAAGTGAATTCTATATAACCACCATTGACACACTCCAGCCATCCTCTTTCCGGCTGCAAGGCCCTCTAAACTCACTCCTCTGAAGTCTAACTATCAAATCCACTCTTGCAGCTAATGACCTAGCTGAATACTTTGCTGCAAGCATTAAAGACCTTAATCACGCCTACATTTTTCTACTCTGCCATCATCCTCTGCCAGTATTAGTGCGACTAAAGTGGGAAATGGAGACAAAGTCCCTTCTCTACAGATTAAAATGCTTACCCTCTTGTGCCCCATCAGACCTGCTTGCTCCTCAGCTAGCCGAAAGGTTCTCCCTTTCATTCTTGTTGAGCTTTGAGCGCCTGTGATCTTAGCCTCTGACTTCTTCCATCATACTGCAACTAGTTATTCCTGGCACAGCAGACCTACCTCCCGCAGCACCTCTAAGTTCTCCAGAACTCCGCAGCCCATATATCTCTGTGGGGGGACTCTCGGGAGCCAATTTGAGTGGTTGCAGGCAAGCCTATTGCCCCTTTAGTGGCAAGCAGGTTTCCACTCCTGTTACCCCACAGCAACTGCTTCCATGAACGTGTCCAACTTAATCACCTCTGCTAGCACTCAAGTCTGTCCTAATTCTTCTTGACCTGTCTGCTGCCTTTGACACTGTCAATCACTCTGATCTCCTTTAATGTTCTTTCTTTTTGGGATTTGCGATCAAACCCTTGCCTGGATTGAATCCTACCTTGCACCTCATCAATTTTATCTCCTGGAGCTACACCTTTCAACTTGCTCCTCTATCTGTTGGTGTTCTCTTGTGTCTACTCCTCTTTGCACCTCTGCTCTTGGGGCACTAATCTCCTCCTTTGGGTTCTCATGCCCACTCTTTGTGAACAACACCCAAATCCTTTTTCCTGGACTCTCCTCTTTATCAAAACTTTGATCTGTGTCTCTGCCATTCAATATTGGATGGTTTCACACTCTGATGTTAAACTCCACCAAAACATATGTGCTCTTCTTCTCTGCCAAAAGCTCTCTCCTCTTCCTCTGCCTATCTAGTTCCACCTAACTCTCTCCCCTACTCTTCAGCTAGCAACCTCAACATCATTTGTAACCCTTCTCTACTTGTTCCAAAACTAGAACATCAGTTTGCCTCAACCTCCTAAATATTGCACCTCCTTTCAACAACGCCAAGCATCTCTTAACCACTCTAGTCTTCTCTAAACTGGACTACTGTCCCAGCATCTTCTTTGGTCTCCTCTGCTATGCTTTCTGTCATCTCGAAGATCATTACCTTCGCTACCAGGGGTCTATTTGAACTCCCTCCCTTCACACCTACTTCATCGTACAGTTACCTGGCTGGATGGCTGATGATGCAAAACAGGTCCAGATTTAAACTTGTTATTCTAGTACACAAATCTATCCACAATAGGGTACCACTCTTATCTATCCTCTGACCAACGGGTACCACTCTATCTATCCTCTGACCAACTATACACGCCTTTTCATAATCTCTGCTTTGCCTCCCCAACTACCCTTGTGGTTCCTTGCCCTCCATGTGCTTCCTCTGGCTTCCGCTCTCTTCTAACTCTACTGGCATGGAATTCTCTTACTCTGCCTCCAATCTAGCACTTCACCAATCATGGTCCCATCCTGAGCACAGCTGGCCATACCAGCTAACTGCACTTTAAAATGTCCTATGTTGGTTGTCTTAAACGATATACGCCCGCTAATGTATTGTCCCCAGTGACTGTTCAATTTACTCCCCTCCAAAACCTGTTCAGAATGTCCCTCAAACTCGCTACACTGTAAGAAGCTCACTACCGTCTGTCAAATCTGATTTCTTATCCATTGTACATTCTTTTGTGATCAAGAGCATTGGTCCTCGAGCGTGTGTGCACATATATACAGGGTTCGAATTTGAGATTTGATGAGCAGGAGCTAAAACCAGCTCCTGGGTGTCGGGCATCACCCTGTCAGGAGGAGCTACCGCAGGGGAACCAGTTTTTTTTCCACCTAACTAGCCGATCGCACATAATGCGGAGCTCTTAAGAGTTTTATATTGCGGATTCCTGTTCTTCAGCCGTTCGCTCACCTTGGACTACTCGATGGCTGTTCAACGTCTGATTCTGTCTGCCGACAAACCATCCTTGACTGCTCAGCGACTGCTTTCCACATGGCTTTGGCCCTCCGGCCCAGCCTTTATAGTAGGGATAGTGGAGCAGTGTTCGTACTGACTTCTCTTGAGAATGCCCTTTCTTTATCCCTGCTCTCCCCTTTAATTTGGTCTGGCTGCCGTTTCCCTAGGCTATGCAGAGGACACCTTTTTGAATTTTTTCCCATCTTGCAATGGCAAATTCCCTTGGAAAGACACCCATCGCTGATGCAATGTCTCCCTCGTGATCACAACGAGCCTGCAAACCTTCGACCCAAAACTCTGAAAGACAGGCGTACAAAACGGTGGGCTGCCTACGCAATGCAGGCCGAGAGTCGCTCCCCTGCCGTCGCCTCAGACAAATATTTTGGCAGCTATGGCTCCGATTCAAAGGCAGTCTACCTTACGGGAGCTCTTGCGTTCCCACATGTTCGTCCCCACCCCTGACAAGCATGCTGCTGGCAGTGCTATGGGGGGTGGGGGAGTCTCATCCCTGCGACAGGGACACATGCACCACCTGCTCCACTTAACCACTACACTTACACTCGCGGTTCTGTGCCTGCTGCGCAAACGCCCCCAAGGCCTACGTATGGGGCTAAATCTTAATCTGTAGTGGGTGGGTCCACTAAATCTATGGCTTCTGGCACAGTAGCGTCAAATAGGTGCGACGAGACGGGACCACTCGTTTAACCCTCCCGAAGCATCAGGAGAAGCTTTCCAAAGCTAGTTTGAGACCCCCAAGAAGGCCTCCCCTTTGCCAGAGGACTAGTCTCAGGCCTCTTTGCCTCTTCCTATGCCTTGCACCAGTACCCAGCTCCCTCTACACAGCCTTTCCCACCTCCTGATTCCTCATCTCCTGAATTCAACAGGAACACATTTGAAGCTTGTATGAACAAAATGGCTGAGTTGATTAATATCCAAGGCCAATTTGACCTCTTGGAGGCATAGGGATGTTTACCCCTCTCCTGTCCTGAAGTCAGATGCTCCAGTTCCCAGGTGCTCAATTCTTATCCCAGGAGGAATCCCGTCGGGACCCCTAGGTGGATGTCTTTTTGGATGATCAGATGACCCTAGCTAGGATGTTTTCTATGTCCAGGACTCTGGCCAGGGTGGCCAAGATCCCACTTTTCCAGACCCAGACTGGAAACCTGCGGCTGACTGGGGCATGTGGCATTTCACCCGCCACATGATCCAGGGAAACTTTTTCTGGATGCTACTCCTGTCACCCAATCCAAGGACTCATCGCCTATAGATAACCAGAAGATCACTTTAATTACCACACAAGAAGCAGGTGCTGATTGGGACTCTGTGGAAAGTATCCTTGAGTGGATAACACCGGTCAGCCAAGCCATCCCTTTGTTGAGCTCAGTCAAGAAGTGCCTGCCCCCACCCCCCCCTCATTGCCCACACTCACTGCTCAGTCCCAGTGAGGAGAAAACGTTCCGCCTCGCTCCTTCAGACTCGCTGTGCATCAGGGGCCATGCTGTCCCAGACTCCCTGGTCATCACTATGACAATGAAGATGGGGGAGGGATGGGGTGTGTGTGTGTAACCCTGTCCTCGTTGGAATCCCCTCTTGACAATGTCTGCAAGAAATTGTACGCCCTTGGCAAGCTTGTCACCACCTCTGCTGCATTTTCCACCAGGATTGCCAACCATACCACACTCCTCCCACGGAACAGTGAGGTTCAGTGGGGTCTTGTCCAAGACAGCCTTCAGGATGTCCCGGAGCATACTCGCACCTGCCTTTTTAGCCATGGTTGCAGCGGGGTGGGAAGTCACCCAGAATATCCTTTAAAAATACCTTGCTCTTCCAAAACTGTGGGGCGTATCCTTGCCCAGGTGACCCTTCTCAAACACAGCACAGGCTGAAGAATTCAGGTTTTAAACCAGAGACCCAAGCCTCCCTCATTAATAAACCAGTGGAGGAAGCTAACCTTTTTTGGTAAAGCAGTAGATGAAGCTCTGGAGACCACCAAGAAGGAGCACAAGACACTAAAATCGCTAAATCGGATCTCGGCCAAGCCCTTCGTCCAGCGAGGCGGTTTCAACACCCGCCAGCTCTTTCGAGGTCAGTCATCCTCCTGCTCTCCTCGTGGACAGTATGGCTCGGGGGATGGTGGAGGGGATGGTCTAACTGGGCTTCCGGACAGGGCTGCCCGATGAATTCCAATATCCTCAACAAAGAGGCTTTCAACGAGGGAAAGGCAGAGGTAGAAACTGTGCTGCCAGAGGCTCTCCATTTTCTGCCTCCATGTGACTCGGCAGAACGGGTCCCCTCCCACACTTCCCAAGTTAGGGGATGTGTAACATCCTTTACCCACGCGTGGGAGTCGATCACAAGAGGTCAGTGGGTACTCAAGCCCGTCGCCCACAGGTTCTGCATAGAGTTCCTCCAGCGACCGCGCGGCCATCAACCCCGAAACAGAGGACTGTCACCTGACCATCTGTGCATCCTGTTGGACAAGGTCCAGGTCCTGCTGGAAAAGGGTGCCAATGAAGTCGTCCCTCATCTCCAGGTAAACAAGGGTATTTATTCAATATACTTCCTTGTACCCAAAAAGGATCGAACCATGTGCCCCGTTTTAGATCTGGGTCCTGCAAACAAATATGTCAAACCAAGAAAGTTCAGGATGACAACTCTTAGGGAAGTAATCCCACTGCTGCAGCAGGGGAATTATGACACATTGGACATGAAAGATGCATACTTTCATATTTCAGTGTTGCCAGTGCACAAAGTACCTCGGGTTCAGGATAGGAAACGCACTATCAGTTGAAGGAATTCCCCTTCGGCATTGCCTCAGCCCCAAGGGTGTTTACAAAGGTACTGGCGGTAGCAGTGGCTCACCTGAGCAGCCAGTCCATCCCTGTGTATCCTTACTTCGATGACTGGCTCATAAATGAGACTTGTACAGAACAAGCCTGGAAAATGCCCAGAAGACTGTATTCAATCTAAGATTCTCGATCAATGAGAAGTCGAGCATGGTCCCCATTCAAGTCGAACATTTTCTAGGGCCTAATTCAGACAGAAGACTCTCCCATCTTCCCCTCCAACGAGTGAGTTCAAATCATGCTTTTCCAGATCCCTCATTATGTAGCTAGTCACTGAATAACCATTTTCAAGGCCTTGCAGATTTTGGGGATGATGGGTTCCTGTGTCTTAGTTCCTCACGCTTGTCTGTGCTGTCGAGCCAATGGTGTCAGAGCAGTTGGACAATCTAGTTGTCTCGACAGCCCTCTTATAGTCTCTGCAGTCATGGGCAGGAGAAAACAATTACCACTCACCACAGACACATCTGTGCGGTGGAAGGGGTGGGGGGCGCGGGGGGGGGGGGTTTGTCACCTCCTTAAACAGACTGTGCATGGCATGCGGTTCCAATCACTATCAGCCACTCGCATCAATCTATTGGAACTGCTTCTGGTGTTCAAAACCCTGAAAGCTTTCCAAGCACACCTTCAGGGGAAGACCGTCCTTATAGACAGTACCACAGCCATGTACTACCTGAACAAACGGAGGGGCACGCACTCTCTAGGGCCATGCAAACAGTCCCAGAACATCTGAAAGTGGGCACTCAAATGTTCCAGGTGAACACCATCTTCTGGCAGATGTGCTCAGCAGAGGCTTCTACCTACACGTAGAGCACGAGTGGCATGTGGAAGAGCACATTCTAATCAATGTCTTTGCAGAGTGGGGTTTTCCATGATCGACTTGCTCGCGACTCGGGAGAACACCCAATGTTCAGATTACGCCTCCAGGTACCCACAAACATTTTCCAAATGGAATGGTCTCTGGATAACATGGTCTTGGGAGATTTGCCTATGCTCCCCTCCCCCCCCCCCCAATTCCCCTTCTCAACAGGATAGTGCACAAGATGCACCAGTAACAAGTCACAATGATCCTGGTAGCACCAATGAGGGCCCTCCAGCCATGGTTCTCCCATCTCATGAGAATGTCTGTCTCTCCTCCCAGGAAACTGCCATGCCTGTACAACGTGCTGTTGCAAGACCAGGGGGAGGCATATCATCCGTGCCCCCAAACACTCAACTTAGCAGCTTGGCTCTTAAAGTCCTAGAGTTTTAGCACCTCACACTCCCTCAGATGTATGGACATAATCGGAAGTGTGAAAAACCCAACACCAGACATTGTTACCCCAATAAGTGCTAACATTTATCTGGTGCAATGTTAAGAACGTCAATCCCATTGACTGCTCCCCTAAAGATATTGTTCTTATCTAACGTACCCATTAGACTCCGGACTTGTTTTCAATTTCCTAAAGGTCCACCTGGCTGCTCTCTGCGTATACCACATCCCAGAGCAAGGTGTCATGGTCAAGATTTCACACCCCTATTTCCAACCCAACACACAGATGGGACTTGAAAGTTGTCCTTACAACGTTAATGGGATCTTCTTTCGAACCCATGCACATAGCTAGCCTTAAGGCCCTCACCTACACGACTGCCTTCTTAGTGCCCATCACCTCGATGAGGAGAGTTGAACTGCAGGTGCTTTCTGTTCAAGACCCATTTGAAACTAGTCATAAGACATTGTGGTTTTGTGCACACATCCATGTTTTGTGCCTACATCCAGCTCGAAATTCCATGAGAATGAATGAATCGATCGAACTTCACACTTCTTTCAAAACCCCACTAACTTGGAAGAAAGAAGCTTCCATACACTTGACGTGAGGAGGGCAGTAATATACTACCTTGAGAAAACTTGGAAAAAATTACACTTTAAACAAAAAAGAATTTCAGGGGTTTGCCCCAAACCCCCTTTTATTTTTATTCATACTACCCCCCCCCCCCCCCGACACCAAACACTGCTATTCCCATTCCCAACTACATATTTATAGTTTTAATAAAATACATTTTTTCCCCTGTGTTTTTGGTTTGTTGAAAAGTTCATTAGTGTGCCTTCATTAAAACTGCATACTGAAAGACCTAAGCCACTGAGAAAGAATAACCCATTCTTTCTGTTTTATAGCTGGTAGAGAAGGGGACCCTGTATCTAAATTGGCTATTTCCAAATGGATTGTAAATTGCATCACATTGTGTTACTCTTGCCAAGAGATCTACCCTTTACACCTAGAGCCCACCCTACTCTAGGCACAGGGGCTCCCATAGCATTCATTGCAAATATTCCTCTAGATTTCATATGCAAAGCAGCAGTTTGGAGTTCTGTTCATGCCTACACCCAACACTACTGCTTAGACACACACTCAAGTCTGAGTCTCAGGTGGGACAAGTGGTGCTAAGAAAGACATCATTGCTACTGTTCCTTCACACATCCCACCACCATCTCCTGGTACTGCTCGCTAGTCTCTGAAGAGTATGCGATTCTAATCAGATTTACAAGCATCAGAAGACATTACATTATTCACTGTAATCATATTTGAGTATTGCATCTGCTTATATTCACATGTGCTGAAGGCACGCCCCCAAACGCTTACACCAGGAAAAAATACAACCGTTAGGAAAAAAACACCCAAGAAACTCTTGCAAGGATAACGAGTTCTATTTCTACGAAAAAAGGTGCGTCCACAAAGAATTCTGCCACCATTGAGCGCTCTAAGAAGAAGCTTAAAAGGCAATACAGCATTGCAGCCTTCACCATTGCATATGGTGAGAACCCGCGTAGCTGGTTGGTGCAACGCTATACATTGGCGGCCTGCTGCAGAGGGGATGCCAGGCAATTGGTCCCAGCCTAGTTTGTGCGTCTTCCATCACGTGGGGTCTGCTGGACTCATCGTCTCCAGGGAACCAAAGCTAAAAAAGTTAGCTGTATTTGTAAATAGTGTTGTATTATCATTTTACAAGGCACCTGGCATGCTCAAAGACTGGCACAGGGAGTTTTGGGGTCATACTGACCCACACATTCTTCACTCATCCCTATTGCGTCACGGCTTCCAGGGCTTCCACCCTCACCTTTGAACTATAATGTATACCTCCCTGTACCTTGCATTACAAATCATGTCATTATGAAATAAAGGTGGTATGACCATGCTCTTGGATCTTTTATGGTGGATTGGTTTATGGTTGGTGGTCTAGTATCTTGGAGTTCAGGGGTCTTGGGATCAGGGCAGTTGTAGGGGCTATAACTTGTGGTTGGCTGGGTGGGGGTCGGAGGCCTGCTCTGGCCTTTGTGGGATAACATGTACACCATGGCACCCAGCACTGTCTCGTGGCTTTGCAGGGCACATTTTTTGTAGAACACACATATTGGCAGCAATTTTAGAACACAGGTTTCTGTGAAAGCTAGTCACGTGGGCATCTTATCAGCACTTGTGCCTATTCAGATTTCTCCTTCAGGCTTGCGGCCTGTCTAGCACTAAATACTACATGGCTGTGCAGGCCTTGTGCTTAGACTATGGCTACAAAATGGCATCTGCTTATATATACGCACTATGTCTAAGCTTCCGAATTGCCTACCCTAACATGATTGTGTGGGGAGCTAAAAGATGCCCCCCCTCGTCCCCTGGATAATTATAATTCTTTCAGTGGGACTCCTCACCCTAAAGTGCCTAGGGGTTGGGATGGGTTTGCTCCCTTCCTCCCCTCTTGGAGTTGAAGGAACATAGGCATCTTGCATCTTCTCTAATCACTCACACATTCTGCAAGTCTCCCTCGTGTCGAAGAAAAACAGGTGGGACCTTGCGTGAAGGATCCCTCTCTCCCTCTCTCTCTCTCTCTCTCTCTCTCTCGCTCTCTCTGCCCCCCCCTCTCTCTGCCCCCCCTCTCTCTGCCCCCCCCCTCTCCCTCTCCCTCTCGCCCCCCCACTCCCCCCCCCTAGGAAATCTGAAAAAGGAATTGCTAATAACGGTTTATTCTAACAACGGATTTGGCAGAAATTGTGCAAACAAAATAAGTTGTTAAAACAAAACGCCACAGTTGTTAGCACATTCAATTTCACATTGCGAGAGTGCAGTTTTTAAACAACCGTAGCGTGAAAACCGCTTGGCAGATTTGGACCAAATAAAGCATTGACTTATTGCCTTGACAGGTTAGGGGTAAATCCATCCAGTAGTTTTTAAATTATTCGACGGAGAACAGGGCGTCCCTACGCCGTAACGGTTATATCAGTATTGTTGCTGTGCAGCAGAACGGCTAATAACTTTTGACTTGCTGGATGGTTTTGGATGAAAATTTCTAAACCAAGGGATTGTCAAGGGACACCCCAAACTGGACATTTTGGGAACAATTTGTCAAAAAATAAACTTTATTAAAAATGGTAGTGTAGTAGTCATTCTATGTATAGTGCCCAGTGGGCCCAAATAAGTGTATTGGGAGGGGGAACCTTTACAGTGGGCACCGCCAAAGGCCATGCTCACTGGCCAGGGCCAAAGGCCTGGGCATGGCCACCTAGTGGGTGTAAAAGAGCGTATTTGGGTTGGGGGGAGATATAAAGTACACACTACCGAAGGCCATGGCTAGTGCCCATTAACAAAAACAGATATACCAAAACCCTCGAAAGTCACTGTAAACACTGCAGTTAACTTGACATGTTTTAACACAACAATACCCTCTAAATTTAGCATATGTGGGAAGTAATGACCAGCTTAACTCTGCGTGTCCCGTAGAAAAGCCCATGAGCACATACATATAATAGAAGGGATTCACGATGACCTACAAAATGACATTATGTGGGACATCAATGGGAGCGCGCTGACTTAAGCTAGTCATGACGTCCCACGGCCGCGACATTTTAAGGGTTTTGTTACATTAAATCTGGTAAACTCAACTGTACTTTAAAGTGTGTGTATCTCTATCTCCTCCATGTGCTTTTGGACATCTCGCAATCAGGGAGGCGGTCTGTTCAGGTATTGCTGTTTAGTACAAAGTTATAGTATCAGGGCATTCTGGTAACTGCAGTTCATGCCGGCAGCCAGTAACCTACTCATCCTTCCATTCCACAATGTAAATCCCACAGTGGGAGGGAAAGGGGAGAAAACCAGTAGTGTGGCTCTCCAAAGTGGGGGCATGTATCATCCTGGTGCTCCTCTCTGGAGTCTGGCACTCCCAAATATATCTACAAACGAAGGGGGGTGAAGGGCGCTCTATGGTTCTCAGCTCTATCATCCTCCCACAATCCAGATGATCTCCTCCAAGAGCTTCTGTGCCTCTCATACTCATACACACACTTCAACAATGACCAGTGCTGGACTGAAGCTTTTAACCTCAATCATGCCACACTCCCCAGGTGGCAAGAACAAGAGCAAAGGGAACAAATTGTGACCTTGTTGGTGTGGCGATCTGTATTGGTAGACTTTGTGCCGCTTCAGGGGTTGAGTTTTGAATTTGTGGAGCAGGAGCTAGAAGCGGCTCCTGGTTGTCATGGTTTTTTGCATGACCAGGAGTTACTCATCTGGACCCAGGAGCTAAGCAGAGATTGAAAAACAGCAATTTTTGTGTAGTGCTGTAAAATGTGAGTATCGCACATGTTGCAGCAGTTGCTCTTGTGTTCCCAAAAGCTGGTAAAACCTCCCTATTCTTTTATTTTTTACACAAACTTTTGTATGCAGATTTTAAAAAAGTGCACACCATGACCGGGACTTTCAGTTGCTGTGCTGCGGGCTTTCGCTCTATGGCTGACTGTTTTTGTTGATTCATTTACTTTCACATTTACATTGTTTTTCCTTTTTATTTCCTGTCATTTCTGTCTTGCTGGTCCTTCTGGTTTACTCATTACCTAACTTTCCTGCAACATCTAGAGTTCTGCCACTAAATCTATTTCTGTTACTGCATCAGTCTGTTGCTGTCTCTTTACTGCCACAGCATTATGATCTATGACTTCCACCTTTTATGCTAACTCCCTCGCTTTCTCTCACCTGAAGAATAAGGAGCTAATATATAGTCTGCCACAAATCTAGCACACACATGAGATACAAACTATAACTTTTTGTCCAGTACCCATGTATTGGCCCATTGTGTTTTCCATGTCTTCTAGATGTTTCCTAATGTAGGTTTTCTACAAATTACAATATTGAATTTGTGATTAGTATATTTGTGCGGTGTGACTTGGATTGGGGAGCCAACACTAGCTCCTTGTAGCTATTGATGTCAAGCGAGCAAGCTGTACCCAGGAGCTAAATTTCTACCCAGCTTGCGGCAATTTCAAGCCCTGTGCTTACTCTAATGAAACAAATGCTTCTCAATGTGTAAGACTGATTTAGTTGCAATGCTTGCATTTGTTGAGTATGTGGCAAGGCATGATCTTGATTTATTTGAAAGTAGCTTCTATTATAGCTTTAACCTTTTGAAGTGTTTGATTATTTCTTGTTCTCTGGCAGTCTTTTTATTTTATTTTTCTTTATATTTTACCACAGCCAACATTATATCCAAAGGTTTTTGCTTTCAAACCGGTCTTTTATTTATTAGTTTGGACTGTTTTGTACTTTAAGCCAAAACTATTCTCATTAAAATAAAATAAGAGCTTTAAATTTGGACTTTGAATGAGGGTCTAATGTATTTCAATAGAGATACATTTGAGGAGGCATACACATGTGTTCGGCTATTGAATCCCTCCCATTCCCTGCCCCTAGCCATGCTTATTCCTACGGCGAATCCCACCCATTCCTGCCCATCTCAGACCTCTTTCACCTCTCCCATGGAGGTAGCCATCTTGGATGACTGTCTCTACGGAAGCTCTCTGGAAACGAGCGGACATCTTTGAATGAGAAAGATACCATGCATCTTAGTGTGGAAAATCTGTATTCAGAATGTTTGACCTTTTCTTTTGCTGAATACAATGCAAGTTCATGCCTTCACATTGATCCGTTTTCCTCTTTAAAGGGATATACTCAAAAATGTTATGCTTTAAAAATGTTGGCCATGATAAAAGAAAATATAATGGCATTGTTTAAATATATATATTTTTTTAAATGACCATTCAAGTGTTGATAGAAAGCGTAGAACCTATTAAGAGGGAAGAGCTGATCTCCTCAGGGCCGTGTGACGCTTAGTACACAGGTCTATTCACCTGCTGTGTTTATTCACTGATGCCTCGAAAGCGAGGTCACATCAGAGGAACCAACCAATACATGGAGTAAGGAGATACACCTACACAGTAAGCTTTCATCACACTGTACTGAGGCAAGGCGCCTGCACACAGATCCAGCTGAAACATAAAGCTGAGCGCTGCACCACCATTTGCCTGTTTCCCCTGCTCAGTTTCACTACAAAGCCATTTTGGCAACTAGATATCTTGCAGAATTTGCCAGGAACACACAGGACAGTGCTCTCGTCGGAGACCTGAGATTCTCTGACGTGAGCACTGTCTTGTGTGTGAGAGATTGGGATTTTGCTCACACTTCAGATTTCTAGCTCCCCGCTGCCGGCATGTGCCACGTTGCTGGCAGCACGTAACTGGAAATCCTGAATGCAAGAAAAATCGCATGAACACAGGACAGTTCTGTCCCTCTTTCCAGCACCAACATGCCCTTCTCTTTCGCCAGTCTCTATCCCCCATAAAGATGCTGCCCCTCTAACCCCACCGCCCCCAACCCTGTGTGCTGCCATCCTCCTTGGCCTCCACGCCTGGTCCAGCCACCATGTGACTCTGGCTCGGCCCGCGTTGGACTTCTACAGCCAGACCCAAAGGCTTGGTCCTGGCTCGGCCCTAACCCAGTGTTCCCTGCCTCTGCCAGCTCCACATAGTGGCAACATGAGAAGGGACATTACAAGATGCAAGCGGAAAAATAAATATTTGTGAATACATGCGTGTCACTGCTATGTACTAAATATTTACTTGTGACAATGAACTTAAATAAGGAACTTGTATTGAAGACTTACTTGCAGGCTCCTACTTGCTTCAGGTCTACTGCATACCACAAGACTATTGAAAAACCAGGCACTACCATAGTGGTATTAACTGGTCGCTGATAGTAGCAAGTGCAAAGCACTGTTCGCTTTGCCAATGATTTTTTAAATTTTTTATTTTGGCCCTGTTGACATTCATGTTAAAATCCCTCCTACTCTGGGGCCAAATACTCTTTTGATCACACTGATAGAATTTAAGCCCAATAAAACAATTGTCTTATCAATCTGCTGCTACACAACTACACAAAAGACTTCATGCAATGGATTGCATCTTATCTGCCAGAAACCCAGTAGTTTACCTCCTGGTAGTTCAACATGCATTCAACAAGGGGACTTGGTATTGATTTTTGCAAAGCAGCCTTATGACTTGAGTCTGTAAACCTTGTCTGGTTGCTTTGTTCTATTAAAAAAATAGTGTCCCACTCATTCCCATACCTTACTCTAAGAGCACACATCGTTGTAACCGCCACCCTGACGATCCTTTCTGCTTGCTATGCGTTACACCCAAACATCAGGAAGCCATGGAAGATTGCTTAACAAGTTTGATACTCACCTGCAACTCTCCAGTATTGGAATTTCCACAGGTCCAAATGCCAACCACCTTTGTTCCCACTGAGCATGTTTTTCCATAGTTTCCATGTTTCAAAACCAAGTGTGTTTTACTGCCACTTAAGACTGTTGGAGCGTTTGGCCCATTTTGAAATTACTTCACTGGTACTAGGCTATTATTCAACCAAGCATGTGACTGTTTAGGGTGCCATTAATGGCAAACTGTACACACTAGTTGGCAATTTTTCCAGTGAAGTCAGTCTAAACTTTCTCCATTGTTTTTAGCCAGCGTCTGACCAAAGGTCTTGCTTTGTTTATAGTCTTAGTTGTAAAAGTAGGGGCTTGGAAGTATGGCTCCCCCTGCCCCCTTTGAAACTGTGAAGGGGCAGGGTGAAGTGAAACCCTGACCAGTCCTAAAGGGTGACAGGCTGGGCATAAAAGAAAATGCACTGTCTGTACACCATTTAAGCAAACGATTGGGAAAGCTAACAAAACAGAAGGTGGGTGTTTATGCATGGAGTTGTGGCCATTGCTGTTAACAATTGAAACGTGATTTGACAGAGGATCCTTACAACAAGCTGTTTCTTTCCTTATCTGCGGTCCTAAGTAAAGAAGGAAACCCAATTCCCTAATTTCTATGCATTACTTTTTTGACAATTCTAAAAAAAATGTGCAATTTTTATTTGTATTTTCTTTTTAGGTGTAACGTTTGCAGCAAAAGGCTACTTTGATGCTCTGGTTAAAATGGGAGAATTGGCCAGTGAAAGCCAAGGCTCTAAAGAACTTGGTAAGTTAAGGCAACCAAACGCTTTAGCTTGAGAGCCAAACACACATATGCAGTACTTGGTGTCGGCAGCTCAATCTCCCTTAGTTTCTAAATTAAACTAAAATTTATTTTAACAGATGTTAGCAGTACTACAATTATGATCAGAGCTTCTATACATACATTTTATGCATTCTGCCTACAATTGCTATCAATATTTACAGTGCTTCTGCTTAAGTCAAATTGTACTTGCAATACTGTGCTTTAATGTTTGCTACCACCTGCCTAGACAGACTTTAAGATGTTCACCTCTCTCATGCCTGGTAATGGTTAACGTACTTGGAAAACAGCCAGGCTGTTTGATTTCTCCATGAGAACCCTGTGCACTATATTTGTATACACTGCATATTAAAGAGCTGTGTTTATGCTTGTAGTAGGATTTGTAAGCGTGGCATAAGTGTTACTAAATGTTCCTGTTGCTGTTGTGCTCGCATTTGTTCTGTAAGGCTATTGCTTAGAGGTGGTTGGCATTGTCGCCGACCTACCTGAGATACCGTTCACCGGTCAAGGTAAGCTGTAGACTGAAGAGGCCTCCAGGACTCGTAATGCAGTTTATGAAATAGATTACATTGGGTAAGAATTTCTCAAGCCTTTGTCATACAATTAGAGATTGTCCATGCCTATATTCACTTAATTGATACTTCTACCCCCAACCCAAATGAAATGTCTAAATTGATTTAATATATACAGAGTATATCATATACTAGATGCCCGCCACAATATTCTGATAGAAATTTGAGCAGCAAACATTGTAGGAGTGGATAATCATGTGCTCTGTATATGTTTGCTAGAGTATCATTTTTGTTGGCCCTTTGTTGGGAGGCTGAGTATTGATTCTTGCTATGTTGCAGTGGTTTCATTGGGACGTTTGCCTTGTGTTGCATGGATGTGGTTGGCCGTCTGCAGGTGTAAATTACTTTGTGTTTTACTAACATTGTTTTGTTGATGGATCCTGGCATTGTATTGTAACCACTGAGGGTTGATGGGCTGCAGGGAGCATTTTATGATTTTTGTCTGCTTTGCCTTGATGTTTAAATGACAAACCCACGCCTGGCATTTCAGTCCAACAGCCTGTTGTCCTTGGCAATATCCCTGAACCTACTGAGCATGAAAAGAGTACCAGTCCAACTGAATCAGGGTGGGGTTGTTGGGGATGGACCCCCAGGTATGCCAGAGTGACACTGGAAGTCCGGACTTTGAGGGCCCAACTCCTTCCTCCAGGCTACACTGAGGACTCGGTCAACAGCAAATTTATACTGTGGTTTATTACAGGCAAAGCCTACGGGGGGGGATCAGCAAAGGAAGAGCAAAAATCCATGCACATCCCTTTTCCTCGGCCCGCAGGCCGGTTTTACTTCCAAATGGCATCGGCATGACGTCTCAACCTGGGCCCCTCTCCAGAAAACGTATTGGGCCAACTGATTGGGTATTGAGTATGTTATAACCTATACATGACATTATAGATGTTGTTCTACTGGCCCTCGCATGTCAGGTGGCTGCCCTGATCCATCCCCCAATTCACTAACTAACATTGTTGCAGTGTTATGGACTTAACATTGGTTCTTGCCTGTGGCAACCCACCCTTACAGTACTAAACTGTGATTGGCTAGAGCAGACGTCCTCAGGCCTGGGATCTGCAATGATTCTCCGCTCACTGTGTACCTCTTCAAGGTAATAAGAATGATTGTGTCTGTATGTACAACCTTAGCTTATGAGAGTGCTCTCCTAACTGGCGCAACACTTGTTGCATACTTGTCCCGGTCTGTGTCTGGCCCCAGCTCTCCTTTCCCACCGCTGATAGATATCCATTGTCTGCTTCGTGTTCAGAGACCACAAATGTGAGCTGTGCAGCTCTGAATTATGAAGATGTATTAGTCTTTTCTGCAGCGGGTCCCTTTGTTGTCTGGGGATTGGAATGTCATCCCTATCTCTTGACCTTAGCTGCGGGTTCTGTCTCGCACAACTTGCTTTCTGTCCAGCTTGAACCAGTTTTGCTCGTCTCTTGCTCAGAGGACTGCTGTAATTTTCCTGAACCTTATAATGCGGTTTCTAGTGTCCATGCTATGCTATATTTTCATAGGTTAGTCAGACTTGGCTCTGTCAGGTCCCATTGGTGCTCCTGCAGTTCCATAGGGTTAGTTGCGTGCCAGCATCGGCAAACTCTGCTCGGGATTGCTTGTCTCTTGTGGTCTGCGCATTGCAGCGTTTGGCTAATGGCAAAATAATAAAAGCAATGACGGGTATGCATATGCATCTGTCCACTAACTATAGAACTGTACGCTCGGGTTCTTCATGTATTCAAGTGTTTTTGTGTCCCGATGTGCGGATGGCACGTATGCTTCCTGTCGAACACTGTTATGTTGTAGTATCTCCAATGACGTCAGCAACATGGCTTTTTGGTTTTTTAGCCCAAGCTGTCAGTACAGGCGTCCTTAATCATAGCCTGTGGCTCTTCATCCATGCATGTATAGATCTGTATGTCCCTCGATCGGTATGGCTGGCTGAGGGGATAACTCTCGACATACTTGTCAATTATGGGTCCATTCGTCTGAAATGGAATGGCTGATTTGCTGTGTTTTCTGGCCTTCTTTCTTGTCATGAATTTAGTAAGAGGGGGTGGAAGGCTTCCCCATCCCTCGAATGCCCTCCCACCCCCCGGTAGACCTATCCACTACATCCTTGTATGACAGTCCTTTTGCTGTTGGCTGCCATAGCTTTGTTTTTCCTCCAAGGTGTCCATAGTAGTTGTGTGATCATTTAACGACCAGTTCACATAACAGCACACTCCTTCGGGGTTACACCAAACCCACATCCCTTCATGGTACTTTGCATCAAATGGGTTGTCCAGCTTCATTGCTCCAAGTGGGACTAGTTCCCATTGACCAAACCTTGCCCTGATTTTGTTCCTTTTTGCTTCAATCTCATCCTTTGCACCTGCTATGTTTACATCATCAGGATCTGCATCCCCTTAGCTTCCTCTGCTGTTTTCTTGCACCTGGCCATGCAAATTTTGGTCCCACATATTGACAATGCTGCTAGTATTGATGCACCCATTATCAACTTCAGTCCATCCGACGGCCATGCTGGCATCCATGACCATATATACGTTATTCAGCGCTGGTCGTTTCCTGTCCCCCTTGCTTGCTCTTCCATTTTGGCATGCATTCGCGCCAGCTGCGCCACTGCATCTGATGGTGTTCTGTTATTTTTGTTGGCAGGTATAAATGTGCAACATGAACTCATCTTTGCACAAACTCCTTCTTCCATGGATGAGGGGTCCAGAACATTTATTCTAGAGTGCCACCAACCTTATGGCTCTGAGCTCCTCCTTTGTGTTGAGCCCATTCACAGTGGCATTGATGGTCACCATCAGCTCCCAGCGTGTTATCTGTAACCACTTTGCATATGTCTGTACAGATGTTATTATTGATGCAAAGTACATTTGTGGCCTGCTGAACAGCCTGTGTTCTGCTGGAATGTCATCTAGCGTTTTCTCTGATCCTTTTGGGAAGTAATTTCCTCCTCTTTGCTCTGCTCAGTTCAGCCGGCTTCCCTGTGGTTGCCACTTCAATTGACCCCTTTCTTTTGTTATTTTCCATGTTCGGAAACTAATCGAGCTTCACATCCTTTTTGGCACAACAGACGAAGGCATGTTGATGTGTACCAACGAGCAAACTCATCCCCAGTCACGTGACAGCTTCTTGTTTGCTTTCGATCCGCAAAGCCCAGTAGTGGTCCATCAGTACTGCTGTTACTGCTTTCATAGCTGCGTGTTCAATACTTCTGCATCACACATACTCGCTAAATTCAACTTCGCTATTGTTCTGGTAGCACAGTGCTGGTGTCTTCAGAGGTATTATAGGCATCAGGCCCGCTTCATTTTCTACTCATGTCAGTAACTTGGCACTTGCAGCCTATTCTTTCAGGCACTTGTCATTTTATTCCTGTACCTTGTTCACTGATGACTGTGCTAGTGTCAGTGTTTTGCTTCCCACCACTCCGTCCATCCTTCCCACTTGGCCATACACTCGTATCTGTGGTCTTCCCCACAAGCCTGGCTCTCCTCCTGTCTCCTTCATTCTTGTCCATGGACATGGTAGTGCCTTCAGAATGATCGTTTTTGATTCTACTTTGTCAGGTCAATTGGTTATGTACTGTATACCTTCATCTAGCTGCCAATAATTGTTCATCATGTCTAATGTCTTCATGTAATTGTCATCCTACGGGAAGGTTGCTTTGGACATCCACCAGTGTTGCTGTCTTCCCTTGACATCTGCCTCAAGTTGGCACCATCAAGAGATGCATTAGGCATTGTACTCTTGCTGCTGGTATTTCAGTTGCTATGAACATTAGGGAGGCACTCATTGAGTTGGGGGATTAAGGAGCAGACCTAACCGCTTTCCCTGGTGGTTTCCTTACCTACTTTTGTCATGCAATTGTACCACATGTTAGACACTCAAGCAGTGTCGGTGAGATACATGTCAACTCCTTTCATGTCTGTGTCAACACTGCGCTACCCTCTGCTTACCTTATCAGCATTGTTCTCTTGGCCACCTGACCTGGTCGTTCGTTCTGCTCGGGTTGGGGGAATGTTGGAGGGTACACCGGTAGTACTAGCAACCCAATTGATTTTTCCAGAATACGAATATAACACTGCTAGGAATAAGCAAGACCAACGGAACCATCACATTTTCAAATGTCATTCATTTTCACTTGCGCTGCTTGATCCTTGCAGCTTGACGAGGTAGTTGCCCATCTGAAATGCGTTACTGTGTTAGTGGTCTAGGTACTTCTTAAGCCCCGCAGACCAGATAATCACTGATGGCAAAGGTAAACACTTCTTCCCACAATTTTCTCACAGATGGGTCTCATTGTGCTGAAGCTGAGCCTATGTTTGGGCCAAATACTCTATAAAGGCAGGATAGTATACTCTGGGGGAATCTGGCTCGGAATCTGCTGGGTCTCGTCACAGTGGGGACAAATTGGTTTGAGAAAGTATCTGGGTGTTGGGCAGAGGGCAACATATATGTGAATAGACAGCACAGTTACATTGGCTTTCACGTAGATTGTGTGGGGAAAAGAAAAATAACAGTGTTCCCTAATCTATTTCCACAAGCAGTCTGGTCTCAACTTCTGCTGCTCGCGAGTGTGTGACCATTGGATGCCCTTCTCTCGGCGTGTGAGTTAAGAATGTGCTTGTATCTCTCCTAGGTGCTGAACGTTGGCCGTGACGGTGACCTGGTTGCCAGGCGAGGCTGCTGCTTTGTAGGGCTTGATGTCTGCCAAGTGGTTCTGGACCAGCTTCCTTCTAGTTTGACAGCATGGTCGGCCACTTTCTCCACAATGTGCTGACCTGTGAACCTTGGTGCATTCCAGCGCCGTACAGTTCCTGAGGACGACTGTCCCCACTTTCACAGGGTTTTAAAATCCAGAGTCTTGCGGTGCTGTCACAGTTGCTCTCATCGTTATCGTCCGGGCCTCACTGGTGTCGTATCTGGCGAGGGATAAAAGAAGCCCTAGTCACTAAGGAAGTAACATAATCATTAATTTCCTGTCCTAACACATCTGCACTATTCTCACAATCCTTCAGTGCCTTTGTGGGAGGAGCCAGGGGTAGATGCATGCGCCGTCCAGTCACGATTTCATGGGGCGTTAAATGGTGGTCGGAACCAGGCTCATTGCGCAAGGCAAACCAAGCAAGAGGTAGACAGTGCAGTCAGTTCTTTTTGGTAATCTGTTTCTTGACTGTACCTTCTTTCGGGAGGCTGTTCAGGTGTTCATACAACCCATTTGCTTGCGGGTGGTATGCACAGGCGAACTTCTGTTGTGATGAAACATTTAATTGGCCAATTGAGGCCCATTGTGAGACCGCAGGACCTCACACACGCCCCATTTTAGGAATACTTTCCTGACTAAGAACCCAGCTGCTCCAAGGGTGTCAGCATATGAACGGGGGACAGCCTCTATCCACCTGGAGAATGGGCACACAACCACTATCATGTAGCGGTATACTTGGCAAACTTGGATCATGTCTACATAATCTACATGTAAATGCTGGAATGGGCCCACTGGCCTCTGTATGGCTCCTCTCCCAACTCTCTGGGTATGCCGTGCTGACAAAATCAAACCATTGTTCACAAATTCAGCCACGTGTCTGCCAAATTAGGACCGAACCATGTTTCAAATAGATTGTGTCCTCCAACGTATTCCACATCATTGACATGTAATGTCCACAGCTGTGCACTTCGGAAACTTTTTCGGCAGAGGGCGTCCTGCGTCGATGGCGTTGGGTCAATGTCCCTCGAAGGCCTCCGTCGAGGGCAACATCACATGTTATAAATAAGACGCACGGCACCCGTGAAACTCTGCACGCCTCGTGTGTTCATCATTACGATGTCTTTGTCTTCGACCTCTCCGACTCTGCGGTCAGGCTTCAAGACCTGCTGGTACTGCAAGTCGAAAATGTTGCTCACCGACCCCCACTGCATTTTGTGGTGCCTCGGTGAGTCGCACAACACTGACTACTGCTCGAAATGCCAGTTGCTGACTGCCAAGGCCTTGCGGAAGGGGAAGCGCCAGGTAGGTAGGGGCTCTAAGCTTAAGTCTCAGACATCCAAGTACAAGGGGGTTTCCACCGATGACTGGAGGGACGACTCTGCGTTGGAAGGAGTCCCGGGGAATCTCAGTCCTGGAGTGGATCCCACCACTCTTCTTCCTTGTCCCGGCACTCTAGGAAGCGCCGTCACCGGTCGCCTTCCCAGTCCTCCTTGGAGAATGGTGCATTGAGGAAGGTTACGTGCCCAACAAAGTCCTCGACTCCGGAGGAATGGGTGGCGTTTAAACAATCCATGTAAACAATTTTTCAATTGAAGGGCACAGTTCCAGTCGCGCCTTCTGACGAAGCCGACCAGGATTGGTCTCTTACCGTGGGTCGCATGCCTTCAGGCTCAGGTTCACGACTTGACTCGCATTGGGAGCCTTCGAGGTGCCGTACGGACAAGGATTCAAAGTCGTAAGACATGTCTCTAGGTCTCGGTCCTCGTCCACCGTGAGACCGCAGCTACCTATGGAGGGCTCGATGTCGACTCAGTCGGCGCTGTGTCCGTCTGACTCGGACGTCGGCACCTGTCGACGCTGTCCATGCTCTCTGCGTTGAAGCCTTCGGCACCTTTGGGGATTTTTTCTCAATTTGCCTTTGGAGTACCCAGATCTCGTGGATCCTCCAAGGAAGGTTACTGGGAAGTCTGTGCGGCCAGTTTTGGCCTCCAGGCCCTCTTCTGTCCCCAGGCCTGGGTTTCCACTCCCACTGGATGACCGTTATGATGATGATGATGAGGAGGAAAGGTCTGAGGTTGAGGAACCTGGTGACCTTGAAGATGCTCCACTTGTTTCTGGAGACAAGTTGGAGGAGTTGCGGCAGACCCTCCATGATGCCAGTGGGTTGGACACGTCTCCGGAAGTGGAATTCGGTAGGCCTCATCCTGGGGCTCATGCACAGTCTTCGTACAGGAGGCTCATGGTGAGGGTCTCTGAGTATCTGAGCTGGTCCAGTCCTCCTGAAGACTTTGTGCAGGATGATATGACAGACATTCTAGATCAAGGTCCGTCCTCTGTCCCTGTTTTGCCCTTTCATCTTACCTTGCAGAAAAGGGTGGCAGCTGCTTGGCAGTCCCCGGAATCTTTCGGCTGTGAATAAAAATCTAACTAAGAAATACCGCCCTTCTGTTCGTGACCCCAGCTATTTGTCTACTCACCCCCCCCTCCAGAGAGTTTGGTGGTTCAGGTAGCTACGGCTACCTCGAGGCAGGCGGCGTACCTTACCATACCTCCAGATAGGGACGACAATCGCTTCAATGGTTGGGCTCGGAAGGTATTTTCTGCTGGGAGCTTGGCATTGAAATCTGCCAACTCCACGTGTGCCCTGGCAAGGTTTTTGCACACTCTTTGGAATTGTGTTCCTTTGGCGGCTGAGCATATTCCCAAGGGGGAAGAAAGGGATGGGTTCCTTGCTCTCGTGCAGGACGGCAAGGATGCCATGTGCAAATCTTTTCAGTCGGGTTTGGATATGGCCGTCAGTGTTAGCCGATCCATGGCTGCGAGCACCGTTATACGCAGATTTGCGTGGTTGCGGAAGTCAGGGTTTGCTCCGAATGTGCAGGCCCATCTTCTGAACATGCCCTTTGATGGCGCACATTTGTTTGGCAGCAAGGCTGACGAAAGCCTTGAGGTTGCAGACTTCAAAAGCTGCAGCGAAATCTTTGAGCGGCACGGTGTGTCAACCTCTGCCTTTTCGTTCTAGGGGACAGCAGTGGAGGGGAGGTTGTTTTCGTTACTACTCCTCCTTTGGTAGAACAAGAGGGGCCGCCAGTGAAAGGGGCCAGTTAAAAAAAAGTAGCCGTGGTGGTCGAGGAAATAGTGGTGCCAAAGCCACCCAGGCAGGTGCCTCTTTGCCTTCAGGCACTGCCGCAGCCGCTTCCAAACAGTCATGAGGCCATGCCCCATGGTTTGCCGGTTGGAGGCAGACTGTCTCAGCATCTCAAAGAATGGCGGGCCATTACTTCAGATGAATGCGTTCTGGATATCATAGCCCACGGCTGTTGCTTTCACTTCCTTCAGCGGCCTCCCAACAATCCACCGGGGAAACTCTTTGAAGCTTCCGGAACAAGGGATGGTATTCCCCTTATTATAGACTGGGGATTGAGACCCATCATGGACTTGCGTTGGTTGAACAAACTTTTCCGGAAGGACAAGTTAAAGATGGTCACTCTCAAGTACCCCAGGCCCTTCAACTTCAGGATTGGTTGGTGTCTCTGGACCTCAAAGATGCACTTTGTTTCGGGTCCTGCCCTTTCGGATTGACCTCCACCCTGAGGGTCTTCACCAAGCTCATGGTAGTGGTGGCAGCGTACCTCAAGCGTGGTGGGGGGGATGGATTCACGTCTACCCCTACCTAAACGACTGGCTGGTCTGGGCACGCTCTCTCGAGCTAGCGTGGATTGCCTCAGTGTCATCTGCCGCACCCTCCACAGGCTGGGCTTCTCCCTGAATTTCACCTTCCCAACAGCTCCAGTACATCAGGGCTGTGTTAGACACGTCCTTGGGGCTGTGTGCGCCTCACAAGGTAAGGGGCTCATCACATTGTGTAGATGGTGGACAAGTGTCAACATGCCCAGTCTCTCCTGGCTTTTGAATTCTTAAGGTTGCTCGGCCTCATGGCATCCTGCATTTTTCTGGTGCCAGAGGCGAGGCTGCAGATGAGATCCCTGCAGTGGGCCCTCAAGATGCAGTGCTCGCAGTTCTCCGGCAAGATGTCGGATCCCGTTCAGATTCCACTCTGTCTCCCAGGATTTTCTTTGGTGGGCCCACGAAGGGAACCTGATTAGGGGAGGAGGTGGGGGGGGGGGACAGTTTTGGCAACCGTGGCTGGAGGTGACGGTAGTGACGGGTGTTTCCCTCACAGGATGGGGCGCTCATGCCAATGATTTGACAGCCAGCGATCATTGGTTTCCGTCGGAGTCCAAACTCAACATCAATCTGTTAGAGCTGAGAGCCATCAGGCTAGCCCTGAAGGCTTTTCTGCCTTCTGTATGGAGGAAGAGTGTCCTGATCATGACGGACAACACAGTGACCATGCATTACCTCAACAAAAAAGGGGGGGAGGGGTTGGGGTAACTCCCATTGTGCAGAGAGGCAATGCAGCTCTGGTTCTGGGCCATCCAGCAGGAAATCTCGATCTCGGCAGTTCATCTGGCCAGAGACGAAAATGGGGCGGCGGACGATCTGAGCAGGCAGAGCACGATCTCTCACGAGTGGGAGTTGGCTGAGGAAGTCCTTCACGAGATCTTCGCTCTTTGGGAAACCCCGCAAGTGGATCTCTTCGCCACCAGTGTCAACCGAAGTGCGAGAGATTCTGCTTGAAGGAAATCCCTCCAAGAGGAGCCTTGGGAGACCCGTTCATGGTGGATTGGTCATTCCCACTGTTGAACGTGTTTCTTCCACTCCCAGCCATTCCTCAAGTGTTGGAGAGGTTACGGAGGTTCGGCTCCCACATGATCATCATTGCTCCAGATTGGGCCAGGAGAGCGTGGTACTCGGACCTTCTAGAAATGTCAATCTGCCCTAATGCCGTCCTCCGTACCGAGGATCTGCTCCCTCTCTCGTGTGCATGGGAGTCGCAGGAGGATCGTGGGGGGGGTCGTGGGAGCATTGGGGTGGAGGTGTGTGTGTGTGTCAGGGGGGGTACGGTGAGCAGGGAGGGCAGGGTCGCAGGGTGAGGTTCCAGGTTCTCCATCCAGAGGTCAAGACTCTCAATCTTCACGCTTGGTATCTGAAAGGTTGAGGTATAAGGATTGGGACCTCCAGGATGATGTGATGGAGGTGTTGCTTTCGGCCAGGAGGCCTGCAACTAAATCCCTGTACCGTTGCTGTAAGATCTGTGACTGGTGCAGAGATCACAATGTTGATCCTTTTCAGTGCTCCATTCCTATGGTTTTGTCTTTCTTACTTTCTTTGGCCCACAGGGGCCTTCAAGTGGGTACCGTTAAAGGTTACCTGGCGGCGCTGTCCATCTTTAAGCGCTCGTCCGAAGAATGTTCTTACTTTAATATTACTTTGATTTCTCAGTTTGTTAACGGACTGACTAATGTATTCCCGCTGTCTCCTTTCCAGGTGCCAGTTTGGGATTTTAATTTGGTTTTTAAATTTCTCATGGGTGCTCCGTTCGAACCTTTGCACTCTTGTCCTTTGAGATTACTGTCCTTCAAGACTGTTCTAGGTTGCGGTTAATTCCACTTGCAGAGTGAGTGAATTGCAGGCACTACTGTTTCACAAGGACAGGGTTGTACTGCGAGTATGTCAATCTTTTCTACCCAAGGTAGTCTCTGAATATCATTTGAGTCAAAAGGTGGTTCTTTCATCTTTCCACCCTCCTCATCCTGGCAAGGAAGAAGAGCGGCTCCATCTGTTGGATCCTATGAGAGCTGAGCTTTTACATTTCTAGGATGTCCAGGGTCAGAGTGGACGATATGTAGGATATGCTGGACACAGTTTGGGCCAGGCTGTTGCCAAACAGACCTTGTCCAGGTGGATTATTCTCACCATTATGGAGTGTTATTTATTGGCAGGTAAGGACCCTCCTGAAGGGTTGCAAGTTAATTCCCCTAGGGGCGTGGCTACTTCCACAGCCCTACAGCGGGAGGTTCCTATTAGGAACATTTGTGATGCAGCCACATGGGCTTCAATACACACTTTTGCTAAACATTTCTTCCTGGATACACTCCATGGGTAGGATATGGCCTTTGGTACGGCGGTTCTTTATTCTGCAATCTGATTGGATACTCTATTCTTTTTCCCGCCTCCATTTACTGGTACCGCTTTGGGAGTATTTTTTATTTATTTTTTTATTTTGCATTTTTAAAGCGCTCGCACAGCCCGCGGGCATCGAGGTGCTGTTACAGGAATTGTGTTTTTTCAGTTGCATAATTGTTTATTTTTTTGTCTTAGTTGCGTATATTTATAACGCGCTTAAACACCCAGAGGCTTCTAAGCGTGGACCCAGGGATCGAACCTGTGTTGCTTCGTGTCATTGCCGTTAAGCTATCCTCCCGGGACAATATGTCAAAGATGTAGAGTATGTTGGAGGACACAATCCATTCGAAGAACAAGTTACTTACCAACTGGTAACGTTCTTTCGACTGGATGGTCCTCCAACGTATTCCACATCACCCTCCCAGCCTGCCCCTCAGGAGAATTTCCTATGCGATTTGCAGCTTCCGTTTCCTCAAGGCTAAGTGCAGTCAAGCAGGCATGAGACTGGTGCCACACGTTCTGGGCGAAAAAACTTACTTAGGCAATGGATGCCGTGCGTCCTATTTATAACATCCTGTGATGTCGCCCTCGACGGAGGCCTTCGAGAGACATTGAATTGATGCAGGACGCCCTCTATCGAAAAAGATTCTGAAGTGCACAGCTGTGGACATTACATGTCAAAGATGTGGAATACGATGGCGGAACATCCAGTTGAAAGAACGTTACCAGTTGGTAAGTAACTTGTTTTTCTCCAATGCGTGTAACCATGATCTCCTTCCGTGTGTGTTGTATAGTGAAATTGTGTCAATGCAGTGTTCAATAATGTGAGTGGTATCTCCACATTCCCAGTGTTCTACTGCCACCATAGGGCATCTGTTGGAGACATTATGCATCCACACCTTGTCCACAGTTCCTTCTCGTCCTTTGGTGCAGCTCCCTGCAACTCCATGATCTGTGCTTCTGGCAGCATGTTGTCCTCTTCCTTAAGTACCATATTTCTGCTGCACTCTCATGTTTGGAGCTCCTCGTAGTTCCCATGGCTCCCCAAGTATGCTGCGCATTAGGCCTCCAAAGTTTGCTGCTTTATTCCCCCTTGAAATGGGACTCTGCTTTCATGTGTGCTTGGCACTTCACTAGTGCTACCTGTGTTGGATAAGGAATTACTGCATGTTGTACCGGAGTCCAGTCTGCCTTTCAGAACCCTCTCCTGAGCCATTGTGACAATCCAGAGTGTACTGTTGAAGTCACATAAGCGGGGTCTGAATAGGTCGTTACTGCCTTATCTCTGTTTTCCAGTACAAGTATTAGGGCTACTAGTTCTGCTTGTGCTGAGTAATGGGATGGTAGTCGTGCACTGGCTACTACTTCACTTGTCCCGTCCTCCTTCAGTCTTACTACTGAAGTCCCAGTATGCCTGACCCCATCTATCTGGTCAATTGTTGACGACCCGTTCATGTAGAGGACGTCTCCCCACTCAGTGCATCCTCCTCTACCTTTCGAGTGTCACTGAACATCGGTTTGCTGTACAGTTTTTTTAATTGATATTTTAATTATCGCGCTCATACACAAGTGTTTCAGAGCGCGGAAAGGGAGGGAAACAGGGGACAACAAAACGGCGATCTTACTAGGCCCAGTGACATTGAGAAAGCGCAAGTGCATGGGAGAGGGGGAGGGGAAAAGTGCATGGAAGGGGGGAGAGGTGGAAAGTGCGAAGCAGAGGAGAAAAAGACAACACAGTGGTAATGCAGCCAGCAATTTGCAAGTGCTAGGTTTAGGCAGCAGACAGGGTAGGTCTGATAAGTGCAGGAAGAAAAGGGGGGGGGGCTGTATGGGTACAGATACAGGCCCCAGTGCAAGGGGTGGCCCGGAGGCAGTGCTGGAGGGTGGCAGGATGAGCAGGTACCTGGGCCCAAAGGACAGAGGGTGGCCAGGTGCACGGTGCCAAGAGAGAACAGATCAGCAGGGGAGAGTGGGAGCGAAGGCAGAAGAAAAGAGGAAGGTCTTGCAGTGCTTCCGGAACCGGGGATGGTTCTCCTCAAGTTTTAGAGTAGCAGGGAGGCTGTTTCAGAGGGAGGACTGAAGACGGCCGAAGACAGATCTACCCCCAGCTCGTTTCTTAGAAAACTGACTGACCCTGTGTGAGTTGGAGGTAGAGGAGTGAAGAGCTTGAGAGGGGAGGTATTTGCGGAGGGATAGCTGAAGATATTTTGGACCCAGGCCCCAGAAAGCCTTGTGGACAATGCAGAGGGTTTTGAATTTAATCCTTGCATCCACTGGGAGCCAGTGGAGAGATTTCAGACCTGGAGAGATACGATCCCAGGGCTTGAGGCCAAGGACAAGTCTCGCAGTCCTGTTCTGGATTAGTTGCAGAGGGCGGAGAGTAGAGGCAGGTAGATTTAGAAGAACAAGTTACTTCTTACCTGGTTAACGTTCTTTCGATGGGATGTTCCTCCGACGTATTCCTTATCTTTGATCGATAACTTGCTCGCTGGCCTCGAACATTTTTTCAGTAGAGGCTGCTGTGCGTTGACGTCCCTCGAGTTGGTGCCCCTCGACAGCCTGCGTATCGGCGCTGACGTCCTCATGCGTATAAATATTCACGCAGCGTCCGTTGCTCAGTTCTATTTTGTAGCTTGGAATTGTCTGTTCATGAATTGGTTATTGACCTTGAAGGAGCGTAAGCTGCAACCACAAGGGAAATTTTACTGAGGGGATGGATGGGAGGGGCGATCGGGAATACGTCGGAAGAACATCCCATCGAAAGAACGTTACCAAGTAAGAAGTAACTTGTTCTTCGAAGGGATTGTGTCCTCCGACGTATTCCTCATCTTTGATAGACTGCCATAGCAGTGGTGTGTAAACGGAGGTGGGAGTAAAATTGTCATATTCCCTTTTAAAGTGAACAGAGTGTAACGCAGCTTTGCCAAATCTAGTCCCTTGACTAGAGGAGGAATCCAGATTGTAGAATTTAGTAAAGGTATGTGCGGACGACCATGTGGCAGCCGCACATGTGTCGCGAATCGTACCCCTCTCTGGAGGGCCGAAGAGGCTGCAATACCCCTGGTTGAATGAGCCCTAAGATTTTGAGGAGGCTCTTTCCATGCCAATTTGTAACATTCTAGAACGGCTAAGATAATCCATCTGGAGATGGTCTGTTTTGTAATGGTCAATCTTAGTTTGTGCCCTGTGTAACCTATGAATAGTTGGTCTGATTGTCTGATCCTATCCAGTTTGCTGATATAACAACTCAAGGCTCGCCTTGGATCCAGCCTATGTAGCCTCTCTTCCTCTTTCCCTGGATGGGGAGGAGGATAGAATGAGGGTAAGGTTATTTTCTGAGTGATGTGGAATTCAGAAACCACCTTTGGGAGGAAATTAGGCTTCACTTGTAGGACCACTTTGTCCTTGTGAAAAATTGTATGAGGAGGTTTACAAGATAGGGCTTGTAATTTGCTCACCCTCCTGGCCGATGTCAAAGCCACTAATAAGACAGTTTTAAGGGTGAGAAATCTTAACAAACAAGAGTGGAGTGGTTCGAAAGGAGTACCCATCAGGAAATTCAAAACTAAATTTAAGTCCCAAAAGGGAACTTGAAACGGTCTCGGGGGGGATAGACATTAGTTAACACCTTCAGAAATTGTATTACTAATGGTAATTTGAAATATGATGGCTCCTCTGCAGTGCGCTTGAAGATCGACAGCGCTGCAAGGTAGCCCTTGATTGTACCAACTTGAAGACCTGAATTCGCCAAATAGGCGGATAGCACCGCTGGTGTACCACATGAAAAGGGGGTCAATATTCTTTTCTCTACACCAGCTGCAGAATTTGTTCCAGCAGCAGCGGTATAAAGTTTTTGTTGCTGGCCTTCTGGCTGAAAGCAACACCTCCATGACGTCATCTGGGAGGTCCCAATCCTTGTATCTCGTCCTTTCAGAAACCAAGCGTGAAGGTCGAGTGTTCTGATGTCTGGATGGAGAACCTGACCTCCCTTCTGTGAGCGAAGATCCTCCCTGTGTGGAAGATGAATTGGAGGGCAGATGGACATGTCTAGAAGGTCCGGGTACCACATTCTCCTGGCCCAGTCTGGGGCAATTAGCATCATAGTCTTCCGGAATCTTCTCAACCTCCTGATCATCTGAGGAATGACGGGGACTGGAGGAAACGCGTACAGAAGTGGAAACTCCCAGTCCACTACGAACGCGTCCCCTAGAGCTCCTCTCGGGGGAAATTCCCTTGAACAAAACTGATCGCACTTCCTGCTGATACTGGTGGTGAACAGATCCACTTGAGGGGTTCCCCAAAGGGCGAAGATCTCTTGAAGGACTTCCTGAGCTATCTCCCACTCGTGAGTCTGTGTTCTGCCTGCTCAGAGCGTCCGCTGTCAAGTTCTTCTCTCCGGCTAAGTGAACTGCCGATGGAGAGATTCCTTCTTGGATTGCCCAAAACCAGAGCTGCATCGCCTCTCTGCACAGAGGCAGTGATCCTATGCCTCTTTTGATGAGGTAGTGCATGGCCACTGTGTTGTCCGTCATTATCAGGACATTTTTCCCTTGTACAGATGGCAGAAAAGCCTTCAGCGCTAGTCTTATTGCTCTCAGCTCTAACAGGTTGAAATGTAGTCTGGACTCCGATGGAGACCAACGACCGCTGATGGTCAAGTCGTTGGCATGGGCTCCCCACCTCGTGAGTGAGGCATCCGTGACTACTGTTCTCTCCGACCATGGTTGCCAAAACAGTTCTCCTTTCAAAATGGTCTCTCGACAGGCCCACCACTACAGGTCTTGAGCCACCTTGTCCGGAAGGAGATCTGTCATTCTCCCTGAGAATTGCGACCACTGAGTTCTTAGTGCCCACTGGAGAGGGCTCATTCTCAGGCGAGCCTCTGGCACAAGGAAAATGCAGGATGCCATGAGGCCTAGCAACCTCAAAAAATCGAAGGCTGGGAGACGTTGGGCATTTTGAAACTTGGTGGCCATCTGCAGAATATCTTGAGCCCTCACCTCTGGTGGCAAGGCTTTCCCCAGGGAAGTGTCCAGGACTGCTCCAATGAACTGGAGTCTCTGTCTTGGTATCATCTGTGACTTCTTTAAATTGAGGGAGAAGCCCAGTTTGTGAAGGAAGTAGGGATGTAACGGTATTACGGTATACCGTTAAAGATACCGTGAACCACTTAATTGAACAATAATAACCGTCACATTGTTTATACCGTTCATACCGTTAAGTGTGCTTTTCAATCTGATTTGGAAAGGCTGCAGTAAGCAAGTGCTGTGCAGTCTTGGTCTTGCAGTCTTGGTCTTGCAGTGTTGGATGTGCCGTCTGCCAAGTAGTTTTCAGTTGGAGCAATTTTTAAATGCCATTCCATAAACCACACGTGCCTGACACAAAATCAATAGGTTAGCAATAGGAAAAATAAATACAGTGCCAAGAAGGAAAAGGGTTTATTTTGGGTTGGCGGCTTTGAGGTTTATATATTTATAATGGATAAGGTTTTCTCAACATATGACAATGGGGGATTTCCCTGGTTCCATCATTGAATTTACATATAATAAGTCACACTGCGAAATTTACTCATCTCTGTGGGTATTCCCTGCTGCCATACCAAGGTGTAACATGTCCGTGATTACTGAACACCAATTGGCCCGCAAGTAAACTAAAGGCTGTAACATAAAGAGAGTGCGTGTTCGTGTGTATGCGCACAAGCGTATAATACCATCAGCCTCATTGATCTGTGGCATGCAGGTTATCAAAATGGCAATATGTTCACCAGTAGCCAGTGGGGGGGCTAAAAGCCTAAATGACCACTTAAGAAAAGCCATTCAGTTTGCTTTGCCAGTCGCAGCAGGGCTCCCCCCACCCCTCCTCCTCTCCACACATGTGTTAGAGTTTGGTGGAAGCAAGGGGTGGCATTTCAGTGGAAAGTATATTGAAAAGCCCAATTCTGGCCCTGGGTGCCTGGTTTTGTTTGTGATGATAAATCTGACAATGTATGACCTTTTAGAAAATATTGGTTAAGATTAGTTAACTCCACCTGCTATACCGCGATAACCATGATATGCCGTCATTTGGCAAGAAGGTTATTGTACCGTCATAAAACTAATACCGTGACACCCCTAGAAGGAAGTGGCAGACATAATCTAGCTGGATCTGAGCTTGTTCCGAAGATACTGCTCTGATCAATCGTCTAGGTAGGGGCAGACGTGGATCTCTTCCCTCCTTAGACTTGCAGCCACTACAGACATTAGCTTGGTGAAGACCCTCGGGGCGGAGGTCGGCCCAAATGGCAGTACTCGAAATTGATAGTGAGAGTTGCCAATTGCGAACCTCAGGTATTTCCTGTGTTTGAGATGGATTGGCACATGGAAATAAGCATCCTGAAGGTCCAGAGATCCCAGCCAGTCCTGAAGCTGGAGGGCCTGAAGGATCTGAGAGAGAGTTACCATCTTGAACTTGTCCTTCCTGAGGAATTTGTTCAATTCTCTTGAGACCAATATGGGTCTCAGTCCTCCGTCCTTCCTCGTTATCAAGAAGTAGGGGGAATACCAACCCTTGTTCCTCTCCGCTACAGGTACCGGTTCTATGGCACCTTTCTCTAGCAGGTGTAGAATCTCCTGCAAAGGGAGCGGATCTGGAAACTTCAAAGAATTGTTCCCCGGTGGATGACTCTGAGGGGTGCGTAGGAAAGGCAGGCAGCAACCTTGGGCAACTGTCTCCAATGCCCAAGCATCTGACGTAATAGCCTGCCATTCCATCAGATGTTGAGTTAACCTGCCCCCTACTGGTGTTTTGTGAGGAGAGTCCTCAGAGCGGTTTAGAAGCGGCTGATGCAGATGCCAAGGGTAAAGAGGCACCTGCTGCGGCTTTTGTACTTTTAACGCGTCCACCATGGGTGAATTTCTTTTGGTCTCTTTGAGCCGGCTGTCCCCTTCCTCTTCCAAATGCGGAATAGAAACAAAAGGACCTACCTCTCCAAGAGGTTCCTGAGGGACGATAGGGAGTTTGACGTATTGCAGCTCCAAGGGATTTTGCTGCTGCCTTAGATGTTTGTAACTTCTCTAGACTTCATCAGCCTTTTTACCAAATAAAGAAGAGCCGTCAAAGGACATATTCAAAAGTCTGGCCTGAACATCCGGAGCAAAACCAGATTTTCGTAACCATGCAAACCTGTCAAGTGTAGTACTTTCCGCCGTGGCACTGCTGATACTGTCAGCAGAATCAATGCCAGTTTGAAGGGATTCGCACATTGCGTCTTTACCATCTTTAATGATGTTCAGAAAAGCTTCCCTTTCTTCTCCTTCCGGGAGGCAGTCAGCCGCTGATGAAGCACACTCCCAAAGTTTATGGCTGAATCTTGCGAGCGTACAAGTGGCATTAATGGATTTAAGTGCCATGCTAAATGGATTTAAGTGCCATGCTAAATGCAGAAAAGACCTTTTATGACATAGCGTCAAATCTCTTGTCATCCCTGTCTTGTGGAACAGTAGGGTATGCAGATCTTCTGTTCGATGAAGTTGCAGCTTGAACAACTAGACTCTCTGGAGTTGGATGTTTTGAGAAATATTCAGGGTCAGAAGCAGATGCCCTGTATTTGGCAGATAGTTTCTTGTTAACTGCCGGGATAACCTCAGGAGTTTCCCAGTTGGACGATATTTTCCTCTGCAATGCAGTATGGAATGGAACCACAGGATCTTCCTGTGGGCCTTTAATCAAGTTGTCTGTAAGGTCATCTTGTTGAAAAGTAGGTAAAGGTGTAGACCAAACCATGAATTCTATTATTCTGCCCATTAAAATTCTATAAGGGGTCTCAGCATGTTCCCCTGGATCTAGTTTGGCAAATTCTGCTTCTGGGGGAAGTATCCAACCCACTTGCGTCATGCAAGGAATCTTGCAAGTCCTTCAACCTATTTTCTTCAGAGATAAATTACTCTGGTACAGGTGTTGCAGTTCTCTGCAACCCAAAAGTCCTTTCCTGATCGGAATCCTCACCTTCTTCATAAATGGAGGATAAGGCATTGAAATAATCTGACCTTGGAAAAGCCTTAAAACCCATTTTTAAAGCAGAAGGGGCTAAGCTTGTGGTAACTGGTTGAGAAAACGTCGACGTCGACGCAGAAGTCCAAGGCTTTGAAGAAACCGAAAAGGGCGTCAAAGGTATGAAGTGACCTCGAAGAACTCGATCGGAATCCTACTCTGAGTCGTTGGGGTTATCGACGACATTCTCGAGGTCATGATGGGAGCCCTCGGTATGACTATTGACTGCGAGGTAGTTACAGTCGTCGGTTTCTCCTTTATCGGCGTCGAGGACGGTGTCGATTCGACCGATCTATGCGTCGACCGGCCCTTCCATAATGGCGTTGATGATGCAGATTTATGAGTCGAAGGGGCCTTCGACGAAGGCGTCAATGACGCAGTCTTAATGCTTTTTCTCGAGGGTTTGGAATGCTCTCGAGCAGTTTCTTTCGCCGGGTGCAACGACTCGCAGCGTTTCGACTTTTCGGGTCTTTCACCCAGGGTATCACCTTTAGCCGTCTCCGAGGGAGTCGAGGCCGTTTTCTCGCAGACGCTAAGCATCCTTTTTCGGAATTCCTCCCGCTTGTCTGGAGAGCTATGTTTTGTGGGGCAGGTGACCCTTTCAGGGGAAACAGAAGAAGACGAAGAGGGAGATCTTTGCCTCTTTTTCGAATGTTTGGATCTCGAAGAGTGATGGGAACTACTTCGAGACCTCGAACGAGAATGTTTACCGTGCCGGCGAGGAGACGAATGTCTTGACTCTACCGAGGAAACTTTTGAAGGGGTTTTAGACGTTTTAAGAGTCTTATCTCTTTCGAATTTCCCCTTACGCTCCTTCAAGGCTTTCGCGGTCATGGACATGCAGTCCTCACATTCTGAACACTGGTGCTCCGATCCCAGGCACCACAAACGTAACCTGTGAGGATCCGTCAACAACATTTTCTTTCCACAATCTCGACACTGTTTTAAGTCGGACCGTGGTGTCGACGGTTCAGATGAGAAAGCCATTGAAGCGAGTAAGAAATACTCGAGGAGTAAGTATAATATACTTTGAGTAACAAACTGATGAACACGATTCCGAGGCCCACAAAGCGCGGAAAAACAGAACTGAGCTACGGACGCTGCGCGAGTCTATTTATACCTATGATGACGTCAGCGCCGATACGGAGGCTGTCGAGGGACGTAGATGCGCAGCGCCCTCTACTGAAAAAAAAATTCCGAGGCCAGCAAGCTGGAAGTGATCTATCAAAGATGAGGAATACGTCGGAGGACACAATCCCTTCGAAAGAGGCTGTTACAATAGTCCAAGCTAGAGGGAACCAGAGCTTGAGATACCATGAGCTTTTGGGAGAAGGAGAGGAACGGCAGAGTACCTCTAAGGAGGTGCAGTCAGAAATTTGACTTTTTAGAGATGTGGGCGGAGAAGGAAAGGGTGTCAAAGAAGACTCAGAGGTTCTTAGCCTCGCAGGTGGGGGTAGGAGGAGGGCCAAGGGAGACCGGCCAGAGAGTGAGGGGAAAGGATGGTGTGCCGATGAGGAGGATCTCCGTCTTGCTGGCATTCAGACAAAGATCATTGGCGGCACCCCAATCTTGAATGGCAGTTAGGCAATCAGAGGAGGGAGAGGAGGTGGCAGAGGGCAGCCTGAAAATGAGTTGTCGTCAGCGTAGCACTGGAAATTTGAGCAGAAAATGGCAATGCAGTGGGCGAGAGTTGCCAGGTATTGGTTGAAAAGCCAGGACAAGAGGTTAGATCCCTGGGGAACACCACAGGTAGAGAGGAAGATAGATGAAAGGAAGTTGTGTGCATAGTCTCCTACCTGTAGGACGTCTGCTAGTAAGATGCAGGATTGTGAACTCAGCAACATTTCTATCTCAGGCCTACATTTGAGATTATCACCTCCTATCCTGATGCTCTGTGTAGTCGGAGTGCTCTTTGACTTCTGCAATATTGCAAAAAGTGTGTGTTCCATGTAAAGTGGTGGTGCACCCCATGGTTATTGCTGCTGACTTCTCCACTGCAAATGTGGATTCTGTCAAAGCTTGGTTGCACTGATGGTGTCCTCTCATTACTGGTTCGAGTTTCCCACCGTAGTAACCTATTGGCTTGTGTCCCATGCTTGTCTTTTGTGTCAGTACTGCCTTCATCACTGCAGTCTGTAGAAGAATTCCTTTTTGTAGTCTGGGATGCCTAGCACTGGTGCTTTGCTTATTACTTCCTTCAGTTCCTCAAATGCCTCCGTCATCTCTGCAGGCATGTCAGTGTCTTGTTCCCTTTCTTTGCTTCCTTCAGTGCAGCCAAGTATGTGCTGTAGTCAAAGACCCATGCTCTGCAGTAGTTGCATAACCCCAAGAACTGTTGAATGTCCCTCACTGTCATGGGCTTTGGTGTTTTATGTATTGTCTCTGCTCTCTGGGGTGATCTGTCAGCCATTTTGGGATATCGTCTGTCCAAAGTATAGCACTTCTTTCTGACAGTCCTGTATCTTGGCTTTGTCCACCTTGTATCCCTTGTCAGCGAACAGTTAGCATGTGTACTGAGTCTTCCCTACACTGGTCATCTTTCGTGCTGCAAATCAAAATGTCATCTACGTACTGCAAAAATGTGCTTTCCATCTGTATGTTGCTTAATTCTATCTGTATCACACAGCTAAAGATAGGTGGTGACTCGCAGTACCCTTGTGGTAAACAAGTATGTTCCCACTTCTGTTTTCTATACATACAGATGGTCATGTCCTGTGAATCTGGTGGTACTGAGAAGAATGCATTATTCAAGGCGATAGGATATTCTGCTTCTACAATGTTGTTAAGAGTCCTTAAATCCTGTATGAAAAGCTACAATCCCCCCCCTTCACCTTACTCACTGGGTACACTGCAGTATTGCATGGGGACTCTAATGGTAAAATCAATCAGGGCTGTGATTGTCTCATAAATGTCCTCAACTGCTTCTTTATTGGGGGATGGGATGCTGCTTTACTCTTGGTAAAATTGCTCCTGGCTTCAGCTTGATCTTCACTTCTCCTATGCTCTTTGTGGCCCATGTCATAGGGAGTCGTGGTCCATAGGGTGCTCCATACCTTGGCCAGCTCCTCCTCCCAGACTGGGGGTGGCACCGAGCGCCATTGCCATTCTGTGGTACATCCCTGTAGTGTATTTGTAACCAGTAAGTCGCACTCATTTCGAACTCAATCGCTCTAGCCTCTTCCCTGAAAAGCTCTAATTCGAATGAATTGTGTCCTCTTTGATATGTAATGTTCAGCTTTGGCTGCATTGGAAAAAAAATCAGTAGAGGGTGCCCTGCGTCGATTCGATGTCCCTCGAAGGCCTCTGTCGAGGGTGTTGTCGTCAGATGTTATAAGTAGCACGCACAGAGCCCGTTGGCCTCGGTTCTGTTTTTCCCCAAATGCGTTTGCTTTGTGAGAAACTCTGTGCACTCGTACCTGTGGAAGTATTTGCTATTGTTATTTCGATATGTCTTCGTCATCTACACCGATGACACCTCAGTCCAGGTTCAAGAAATGCAAGGACTGCGGCTCCATGATGTCCATTATGGACCCGCATCGAGTCTGTGGTGCCTCGGGGAGGCCCACGATACGGATACATGCTCCAAGTGTCAATCCATGACGGGAAAGGCCTTAAGGGATCGCAAGGGAAAGCTTCACGTAGGCAGTTTCCAAACGCCATAAGTCCCGACCTGCTAGGCCTTTGACTGATGAGTTGAGCGGCGACTCTCCTTGGAGGAAGGACAGGCGCGCTAGGAGTGGTTCCCGCCACTCTTCGTCAAAGAGATCGAGGAGAAGGCACTGCCAGTCGCCTTCCTTGTCTTTGTCAGGCGGTTCCCCCGAGAAGGTGACATGCCCGTCCATGAAGACGACACTGGCAGAATGGGAAGCTTTCGGAGTGGAAATGCTCAAGATCTTGGAACAGGGTTGTTCTCGGACTGCACCTTCTGTGAAAGCCGGCAAGGAGAGGTCTCAGCCAGAAAATGTATCATAGGATCACTCTGGACAGGGAAGAGGTCAAGGTCGTCGACACCTTCGAGTCCTTCGAAGGCCTCAGTGTTACGCCAGTCTATAGAGCCTATCAGGCCCTTGACCCCCATTCAGTGCCTTCGACGCCACTGTCTATGTGAAACCGTCTGCCAGCTGTGCCAATTTTGTCGCCTCAGCCCCCAGTGCCTGTTCACCCTCCGAAAAAAGCAGTGGCTAAGTCAAAGTTGACGCCTTCGACCATTTCGAATATTTGCCCCTCTACCTAAAGGTTATTTTTTATGTCCCTCACTTCCATTTTTGAGGAAGAGCGTTCGGATGAGGAAGACGCCCATTTTGGTCTCCAGTATGGGACTCCTAATGTGCCTGAATTTCAGAGAAGAGTAGAATGCAAGATCTAACACTTTGCATAATGCTAGTGGCATTGACACCTCTCATTGACACCTCTCCTGCGCTAGAGTTCGGCAAGCCAGAACCAGGGGAGCATGCTGACTCCTCAACTCGCTGACTGCTCAACTCGGGTCTAGGGTTGTTGGATATTTGGGCTGGTCTAGACCTCCAGCACCATATGATCAGGATGATCTAACTGACATTTTGGACAGGGGTCTACCTACAGATCCAGTGTTACGTTTCTATGTGGCACTTCAAAAAAAGGGGTGGCCAGGAATTGAGACCACAGAAACTAATCCGGCGGTTGACAAGTCATTTTCAAGAAAATACCGCCCCTACAAAAAATTTGCATATTTGAGTAACTTTGGGTCTCACCCTAAGTTACTAGGGAATCCAGACGTGGACCCCTTGCTCACTATTCTTAGAGAGGCACAGCTCCTCCCTACTGATGAGGTCCAACCAGACCGAAACACGTGTCTGGGGATGCTGTTGGTACTCTTGTTCAGAGGAGAATTGCCTAGCATTTCGGTGCTGGACTGCCCCAGGGCAGGACAAAGACTGATATGTTTGGGATATTTCTTCTCTGTGAAAGATAGTGAGCTAAAGACTCTGGGTAAGTCTCTCGCAACCAGGACTAATGTCTGACAGAGGGACTCCCAGGACCCCCCTTGTTAATATCCCACTGGTGACTCAATTTCTGAAAGGGCTTACGAATGTGTTCCCACCATCTACTTCAGGTTCCGGTTTGGGATCTCAACCTGGTTTTGAAATTCCTGATGTGTGCATCATTTGAACCCTTGCACACATGTCCGTTGAGGTTGTTAACCTTTAAGACAATACTATTGGTTGCTATAACATCTGCAGATAGTGAGTTTGTGGCACTTTCTTCCAAACCACCCTTTACTATGTTCCACAAGGATAGGGTTGTATTGAGGGTAAAACCGTCCTTCTTGCCTAAGGTAGTTTCGGACTTTCACTTACTGGCCTTCTATCCTCCTCCACATCCTAGTAAGGAAGAGGAAAGGTTCCATAGTTAGATCCTAGGAGAGCATTAAGCTTTTATTTTTCCAGAATGTCCAACTTGAGAGTGGACGACCAGCTCTTTGTGTGGTATACAGGACAAAAACTAGTCCAAGCTGTTTCTAAACGGACCTTGTCTAGGTGGATCATCCTCTCTATTTCTGAATGCTACAGACTAGCAGGCAAGAGCCCTCCTGAGGGCTGACTCATTCCACCAGGGGCATGGCCACATCGACAGCCCTGCAACGGGGTGTCCTTATTAAAATGTGATGCTGTTACCAGTATGTTTACAGGTGTCTGTCAAGAGTAAAGCAAAGGCAGAGATTGATCATGATCTCCTATAGAAAGTGAGATGTTGTCTGTAAAAGGAGCCCCTTCCCCACTTCCCGAGCCCCAGAGAATCCTTGAGTGTTCATGGCATTGCCTGACAATGTAAATGTTCCTTCCCTAATGCAGGACCTTGTCGCATTTGTGTCAACAAGAAAGGAAATAGTTTTGTCACCTATTGCCACCCATATGCGAGGTTCCTCCACAGGGTTGGAAGTATTCAACAGGATGGGACACATCAGGTTCTTCTGTGGGCTGTCCGATTGAAGGTACAGGGACATCCCATTCCCTGTAAAGGGGTTGCTCCCCACCATGGTAACTCCTCTGAGCTGTCTGATGGGAACTGTCGCCATTGGGTCTGCGTCATTGTTCTGGGTCTGTACTAACTGCTGTATATTCCTCGGATCTATGGCGCTTGTACATGCGGCACCAGTGCTGGCATCTGTGGTACCTGAATTTGTATTTGTGGGTCTTGTGCTTGTGGAATTTAATATGTGCTCTGCATCAATCCTTGTTGGTCCTGTGAATAGTAATCGTCCTGGTCCCCTTGATGGGGCTGCTGGCCCTGCGCTGCTCAATTTTGTTGCATCCCTCTGTACCTACACACCTTTGAAATGTCCCGACTGCCCAGAGGTCCAGCATTGTTGGGTTTCCTTCAGTTGCCATTGGAACGAACCCGGAAAATCCCCTGGGTATTGCTGTATCTGTTGCCCATATTCTTGAACCCCCCTTGGTTATGATGCATCTGTGGTCCGAAGCCACGCCCTCTTTTGGCCCTGCCTTCCTTGGAACCCTTGCTGGGGGCCGCCCCGCGAACCCTCGCCCCCCCCCCCCCCCCACCCCATGGGCAGTGCCAATGGCAGTGGCTGCTGTGCCTGTGGGGTGGGGCTGGTTATGACCGGCCCTTCCATTGCATAATTCGATATTTTTCTCTGTACTAGTTTCGCCTCATCTTTCTTCCTGTCCTCTGCCTTCTTAATCTTCTCCTGCCATAGCCTACAATGATGAACTATTTTGAGCTGTATTTCTGGCCTCATTCGCCTCTATCCCTACAAATTTCCTTAAACGCTTATGAACAGGTTTTGGTAGCCCGCCCCTGTACCAGTATGCAATAAAATTCTCCCAAGTCTCTCGAGTTTCAAGGTGCCAAATCTCTTGAATCTCCTGAATGTTCTGCACAGGGTCTTCATCTTCCCTCTTCTGTGACGTAATCACCCCAATGTGTGACGTGTCTGGGTATTGTCCTCAGTGCTTGCCATACTGCTGCCCTGCAGTTTGCAAATGACAAACCATCATATACTGTGTAGTGTAGTCACCCCTGGGAACCCCACCCTTTTCCATAGGTCATCAGCTGCATCTCCTATGATTGACACTAAGAGTCCCTTTACGTCACCCACAGCTAGCTTATGTCCCGATGTCATTATCTCCATCTCATAGATCCATTGCCCAGAGCCTGCACTAAACAATGGTAACCTACACACTTCACAATCTCGGTGCAAGTATGCTTCCATGGTACATACTGAGGTTGCACCCCTCTCTAGTAAGGGCATCTGTGTGAACCACGCCTCCTACTCGTGTGTTCTCTTAGTCTGCTTTGTCGGTCCCCTCTCTCGCGATGCGTGTGAATAAATCTATTGGCTCTAGTATGGGCACTCTGGTGCTGTCGTCATATCTCCTTGTTAACCGTCCCCTTGAACAAGCCATTGCTTTCTCCCCTTTCCTTTGTCCTGGGAGGTCTCTAAGCCTATTGATGTATGTAGTGGTGCACTGTTGGATGTGCAAGTCGGTTGCCAGTCGTGTCTGCTCATTCGAGCTGCCCTCTCCTTCTCCCCTGTGTGCGTCCTGAACACCCATGACACTTTTGTCTGTCCCATTTGACTAGGATTGGAACTGCTCCCCACTGTACCGGTCTTCATTCTCAGACCCTGTGTCCATATAACTACAAAAATCATCTGCGAAACTCGGCCTCCTCAATGTTGAGTCTGTGTTAGGCCTTGCGCTGAGGTCCATGTCCCTCAAGTCGTACATGCTTCCTCCACCCCAGGCCTGCGCCTTCCCTGTCTATTGTAGTCCTGCCTCGTGAGCTTGTGCTGTCTGTTTCTGTGCGTCTGTTCTCCTTGAGTCTATCTCCTCCCCTGTCTAGGGTGCTTTGTTTCTTTACTGCTCTTATTGCTCGCTCGTCCTCTCGGCGCGTTTGCTCCCTTGCCAATCTATCCAACTGTCACTTCCTCTTTTCCCACTCGGCTAACTTGTGTTTTTCCCGCTCTGCTACTGCTCTTCGCTTTTCGATCTCTTCCACTTCCCTTGTCCTTCTCATCCCCGCTGCTCTTGCTCTGCTCTCTTCCTTTCCTGGAGGTCTCTTTTGATCCTCTCCTCGTTCCAGTTTCATGCACTCCTTCTCCTTCCTTCGTTCCCTATCCTCACTCTCCAGCTTCTCTCCTCTTTCTACTCCCTTTCGAGTTTCTCCTTTTCCTGTCCTCAGCCATTCTGCCCAGTCGAATGCTTCTCTTCAGACTCTCCATTGCCTTAGTCACCCCATCTGCCGCATCTGTTTCCCTTCCAGCTTCAGGAGTATCTGTCCTCCTATCCACTAGTTTGTAGTTTGTGGTTGTGCTCCTCCTTTGCGCCTTATTGGTTGTCTCTTGGTCGATAACTTGCTGTCCTGAGCCTATCCGCCTTTCCTTCTTCGTGTATGGTGGTGGCTTATGTTGGATTTGCGTACCCTCTGCTGCCCTTAATTCTCTCATTGGGTACATCCCTTGCTCATCTGTGTCATTGGATGCTACACTTTGAGGAGCATGGGGAGGTGCAGTGGGGATGAGTCCTTGGCTCCTTCACCTCCTGCTGGCTCTGCATCCACTGATGCCTCGCTGCATCCCCCTCAACCTCCTGAAACATGCGCCACAACTCTTAATATAGCCATGCACTTTTTACTTCTTCCCCTTACAGGTACAGGGTACCTGTATGTGTGTCAGCAGTGATTTCTGCACGTCTTTGGAGAAACTCCACAAGGTGGCCATGGTTTAGTTAACTTCCCCTCGGTACCTTTGGACCATTCTATGCTATACTTGCAAATCTTCTACTGATAAGGTAGGAATGTCTTACACAGGTTCTGAAGGGGCGTGTCCCCTCCGCACTTCCCCTGATACATAGTCAGTACCTTTACCTGACCTCAAGTCGAGGGTTTCAATAGTCCGCTGTTTAGGGAAAAAGGCACAATATAATGGCAATACTTTCCAGTTTCTACTAGCCTCTGTCTCCACCACTTGGCTCCGAGCACCGCGCCTCCTTCACAGACGGTTTTCTGGTTTAATTTAATTATGATGTAATGCATGCTGTATCTTGTTTTTTCTTCTTGTAAAGCGTCGTGGAATAAAATGCTATATAAATTAAATATAATAATAATAATAATTTTGCATTTATATAGCGCTACGAACCCTCAGGTATCTGAGTGCTGCTTATTACCCACAGTGTGTGGTGCTAATTTATCGACCTCGGAAGGATGAAAGGCTTAGTTTGGCCTTACCGTGATTCGAACCTGCGTTAGCAAGCTCTGCACGGATGTCAAAGCGAGCGCTCTACTCGCTGTGCCACTTGACCGGCTAGACAAATACAGTCACTGCCTCCTCAGTCCCACCCACAATCTTGCGCATGAGCCTTCAGCGCACCGTCACTGGTTCACCTCATCTGCCAATCTCAAGTTTCCAATACTAGCTATCCACTGTGTTGTGCCTTCCGTGTCCTATGTGTAAACCTACAGGTGATGTCACCAGTCTAGAAAAGGTAATACAAAAACAAATACCGCATGCATCTTGTCATAGCCGGTTACTCCCAAACCCCACAGGTGTCTTCCCGCCTCCAGGCCGAGTATACCAATATTCTCTTGTGATCGAACTGCACCCGCTGCGTCGCATAGCTTTCAAAATGTCTCACTTCAGGACACTTAACCAGTCGACTCGCCTTCCGCAATCTAGGCCAGCTCCCTTGCTAACCCTTACGGGGATACCGTCATCTGACGCCCTAAACAAATTCAGGGAACCGACATATAATTACTTGGAGGTAACCTGCTTTGTACCAAGTTAAGATGGCCAGCACCATTTCGATTGATAACCCCAGGTAAATCCTACGCCAACATTTTTCTTTGTCCTGTATTTTAAACTCTCTTAAAGTGCTTGCAAAAAACTGCTGTCACTCATCCTTTAACTTGGCAAAATTACATGGGATGTTTCGTAGAGTTTCCACTGATTCAGGCACTTTATAAAATCTACACTCTGCGATAGGGTAATAAAATTCTACATATTGGGAGTAAAAATTGAGTTATAAACTTGGGAATTTAAGTATGGGGCCAAGGATCCCCACTTTCTATGATCCAAAAGCAGATCCTGATACAGCCTGTTTCTCAATTGTATGATGAGTGGAGATCCAATGCACCTACCATAACTTTAGTTTGGCTATTGAAGGACACTGAACTAATACCTCCATGATTGCTCTATTGCTCTTAATAGTTAATTACACCTCATGCACCAATGATTTACAACTCATCCTTTTTATATAGTGTATTCAACTCAAAGAATCTTGAGGGGGCAACAGCATTTTTCTAAAGTAGGACGCTCCACATTAATCTAGCTTTCTTGGAGATCAATCCCAACTCAAATCGAATAACTGCTCTTGGAGTACACTTAGGCAATCGTAGAACATCTCTCAATAACAGAGCCCCAAGAAAATCCATCACGTTCCAAGCAAAGGATTGTTTGAATACCATAAATATTTTGAGGTATTTGCATGATGATATTGTATTACAGGGTTTAGAGAAAACTACCGTATTTGTAAAGAATCTTTCGCAGTTTAGCGAACAGTTCAATCTTAGTTCTGAAATAGGTGACTAAAGACATTATTTGAATAAGTAAAAATTGTCTTTCCCAGAAATGTAAAATCCACTACATCAAAGATTTTCTCTAGGTACAAATTAAATTTCATTGGCTTTTTGGACCGGAGCAATCTTGCAATCTTTGTTTTATTTTTGTTAATGATTAAATCATGATCTAGCACGTCTCTAAATCATCCAACAGTCCGTAAACGCCCAGTTGTGTAAAATCCACAGGAGGACCTAGTACTCGTCCACCTAGGCGAGCCACTTTAGCTGTTACTCAGCTAATCTAGGTTGTGCCAAAGCGCAATTCTCAAGACCCTCCCCAATGTCCGATATTAATATATTAAGCATGGGGCCAATAAGCTGCCTTTCTGAAGGCCCCTGGTAGTAGTAATCCCTTTTGACAATCCCCCATTTTGGTCCAAATGAACCCTAATCTATTAAGTACAAATGGATCAAAATTCGAAGTAGCCGCCCGGTAGACACCAGTTATCCAGTTCAGCCCACAAGGTTGAAGGATGAGGAGAAAGTGCCCTCTCTCCCCCCCTCCATGTTTGCCCCCCCCCCCCGGTCTACTAATCTCTTTTCAGAGAATTATTTTTTAAATTGCAGCGTGCATTAGGTCATCCAGATACGAGGTAAAAGCCAAGGGTGATGTAAAACTTGTATACAATCTCATTAGAAACTGCTTAATTGAGTTTTTTTTCTTTTTTTATAGGCCGCTGGGACAACTTGATCAGATTCCCAGCAGAATAAGCAGAACCGTCGTGTGGACCCACCATAGTCTGCTGGTTATCAGGCAAACAGAATTGTGCCGTAGCATTCTATGGTCGCTCATTTCTGTATCTACTATGCAAAATGTTTGAGAGAGAAAACAAATCCCTAGCAACTAAAGCATAATTGTTTTTAAAATTATTTTTAACAGTGACTCCATTAGACCAAGTTTCGTGAGATTCCAGGTCCCCCACATTACCATTTAAACTAAATAGTTCCCATTTTTCAATGACCTTTGACATCTAGCAATATTAGAGGGGGCCATGCGGAGTGATCGCTTGTCACCCATTATGTCTAAACCTCCTCCATGAGCGGATTTTAATAGAAACTACCAATCTAAAATACAAAACCACCTCCAAATTTTAAAAACATTTCCTCCAGAATAAATGAAACTTAAGAAATTGCACGCTGGGATTTCTCTTTGGGTTCCAATACACAAACACTTTTTTTTTTTTTTTTTTTTTTAAGCCCTTTCGTTTTCAGACAATACATACTGGATTGGGACTCCTTAAGATTCCATCCCAAGGAGTTTTTAACTGCAATCAAGGGTCACCCAGACGGACTACCAAGAGCCCTGAAAAGCCATTTGTTGATAGATACTAAAGATATCCCAGGATACAGTAGAGGTTAGCCACATTTCGTGTTAGACAATAATTTAATATTTTCTCAACATGATACACAATTCAACATTATTTAATAAATGGCCACTACATCTAGTGTTCCAGGAAAGGACTTAAAATATCACCTTGATTATAGGTGCTGCGTCGTGCCACTCAACTGGCATGGATTTGTATTTAAAGCAGCTGATAACCGGTAACCACAACAGTCACCCTTCCTTTAAGCAGCTTGCCAACTTGATATGAATTCTGGAGGGTGGGGGGACAAAGATTGCTTCCATTATACCAAAGAGTTGACAAAATCCCTAATGATTGTAGATGGGGGGCGGGGGGAGGACTGTCCAACTCTGTCAATAAAATCAACCTGTTCAATATCTGAAGTAGTTATCAACCTAAGCTTAGGTATATCAAAGAACAGTGCCAGAATATTAGATCCGGTCAACAGAGGCCTCTGATGATTGGACAATAAAAATGCAATAAACTCTAAATGAGGGATGGGCCAAAAGTTTCCAATTTCAGAACTTTGTTGGCACTATACCAAGATTTGTCACCAGGCCACTTGCATCTGTCCTGAACAGAGTCCCTTTATCTGTAGCCAAAGGAAGCTGGGACCTTGTGGATTTAACATTCAGATCAGGACAGAGGCGCATCAGGAGAGACTACGCAAGCCCAGCGCCTCAATTCAGGATAGAGATGACCACTAACCAATTCCACTAACAATTTCCCCCTCTGCATACACCCCTCAAACTCCAAACCAAACACAACCACAAACCTACAGCACAACAAACTGCACAAACATCACTACATTGTAACAGCAAAACAAAAACACACATAGACTCGCACAACAGTACATGAAGACTACCGGCCGCAAACACCCCAGGCCCAGCTAACGGAGCCACCGGGCTGAGGCCGCCAACAGCACATCACTGCTCTCTTGCACTTTTCCTGCTTCCTCCCACTAACTCACCCTACCTTCCTCTTTCAGAGCCGCCAGTGTGCCAGGGGACAACTCCGGTGGTGATGGTGCGCGGTACAAATGTCCTTTAACATTAACATTCCCTTCATGCATCCTGGGGCACAACATTTGAGTAGAAGTCTCCTTAGTACTCATTTGCGGAACTTCCTCCATCCTATTACCCATGATTATCAGAAGACTTCCATAAAGTAGCCCCTGAGCATCCAGGCACTAGCGTTGTTTGCATAAGATATTGCTCAATTGTTAATAGTCTGTACTATCTGTAATTCTAATTTGTTTCAAAGGTTTCCTAAGTAACGGTTAAGTCACAGGCTCATGTAACTGCAGTGAATGCAAGAATTTTCTAGAAGACCTCTGTTCATTCTAGCTTTCTTGTGATTTTTAGATATGCATTTTTTACTATCTGCAGAGACTTGCTACTTTGGGTAACCTATTCACCCCCCTGCATTGGATAAATGCACATTGGCTCAAGGCAGGCTTTTTTTTTTCTTTTTTTTCATCCTTTTTTTTAATCTAGTACTCCTATACTAATTCAAGCAAACGTCACATTATCAGTTTGCTCATAGTGATACAATCTTTTGTCGAGGGAGATTGTAAACTGTGGCATCCTAGGTCAAGCCAGGTGAATAAGATATGTGCCTCTATTCCTATTGCTGCTAAAAAATATAAAACTAGGTGAACAAGGGGCGCTGCAGTCGGGCAGTAGTTTTAGATCCATCAATGTGTATGTTGCCTGGTTTTCAGACACAATCCGATCTGATGTCAGGAGGCTTGAACTTTACCCTGCCATTTCCCATTATCTTTACTCTCTATTTGGCAGCTAGCACTTCTTCGAAATACATTTTATATCTGCCTGCAAAAAGAAAGTCGGAACTTGTGTTCCTCCCTGCACCCATCCGTTTTGTCCTTTTTAAATCCTATGCTTGTGCTCGACTTTTAGTCCGGGCCTGGCTTTCAGGCTGCATTCTCTGGAGACTTGTCCACAAAGGGTTTACCTGTTTGTCTGCAACAGACCTTTGACCCTATGATGCCTATAAATTGCCGGTCTTTCAGAGGCACAATAATCATATGGATTGAGGGAGTTGTGGCAGACCTGGCGCAGCCTGCGGAGGCTACCCCAGTGGTGGCTACCTTCGGGCCTAGAGTTTCCCTGCCACCCAGGAGGGAAACATCTTTACAGCCTATCGAGGACCCCCGGGATGAGAAAGGGGGGGTCATGGTAGCCCTAACCGACACAGATACCACCTCTCAGGATGAGTTGGCTGGCGTCAAAAAGATCCTGGACAAGAAGTTCGAGGAGGCCAGAGCCTACGGGAGGGATCCCGACTAGGAGAACGTAGAAAGCAACGGTGGGGCCGATGAGGAACCGCGGACCGTCCAAGCGGAGGAACCCGCGCCCCAGCTTTGGCCCTCGTCGCAACCAATGCCACAAGACAATTCAGGAGCAATCTTGATAGCTTTGCAGACCATGTGTACGGAGATACGGACAAGGTTGCCCTTACCACCAGAGGACGATCCTGCGGCGCCTGGACGATCGGGGAGCCCACTGAACAAGCTGAGGCGAGTCAATCCTCCACCTCCCCTCCAGCTTTCACCCCACCCCTTCCCCCTAGGGACGAGACAGGGACGGCGACGATGGGGACGGACTACAATGGTGGTGACGACAGGACGGATCTCCAATCACCCCCTGCCCGGGCCTCCCTCCCCCCCCACGAAATTGGCTCCTTTCATGCCATGCTCGCCAGGGCATCGGAGCGGTTCCAGCTATGCCCCAAAGAGCAGAAGGAAGCATACCTCTGCCAATGACGGGAGGCCAAGAGGAAGACCGTCCTCTCAGTCTCCTTACTGGATGACATCTGGGACGAAGGACTGTCCCTTCTGAAGAACCTGTCCACAGCCACAGCGAAGAGGGACTGGTACGAGAAGTACTGGGTCCCGGACTCCGCTCCAAAGTGCCTCAGGGCACAGCCGTCCCCCGATTCAGTGGCCTCTGCGGCGGCCAAAAAGAAATCGGCAGGGGCGATGGCATCAACTTCCACTTCCCCACTGGACGCTGAGGGGGAAGAAGATGGACGCCATGGGACGACGGGTCATCTTGTCGGCAGCGACTACCATCAAGGTGGCCATTGCCCTCGCTATCGTGGCGCGCTACGACAGGGAGCTGTGGTTCAAGATCGCTCCCATCCTGGACTTTATCCCAGATGACCAAAGGGCAGAAGCCCTTGAAATCCTGCAGGAAGGTGAGGTGGCGTCGGACCATGCCATCACGGTGGCCACGGACATCTCCGAAACTGGCTTTCGCCAGATGGGCAACAGCGTTTGCCTTTGCCGGCGCGGTTTGCTCGGGGCCACTCATTTCTGTCAGGACGTGCAGATCAGGGTACTGGACATGCCCTTCGACGGGAACAAACTGTCCGGCAAGGCAGTGAACGAGTCGCTGCAGGCCATCAAGGCGGACTCCGAGACGGGCCGGGCCCTGGGTTCTTCATCAGCGACGGCCGTCCTTTCGGACCTCCAGAGGCAAGTCTCAAGGTGCATCCAAAGGATTCGGCGGCAGTGCCTCATCGTACCGCCAGGCAGCCCGCTCCTCAACGCAGGAAGCTTAGAGAGGCCGCAACAAGACATGAGGACATAGTCGTTGCTAAGGTGGCAAGGCCTCGGCGCAACAAGACTAAACCGGCTGTGACGTCGGGCCCCACCTGAGCACAGCGATGGGAGGCCGGCTGGCAAATTTCATCAGCGTGTGGTAGTCCATCTCCACCGATTGTTGGGTGCTGGACGCCCCAGCCAACAGGCACTCCCTGGAGTTCCAAAGAAAGTGTCCCAGTTTCCCACCTGTGGCAGGAAGGAAAACCACGTGCCACAGCTACTTCTGGAGGTACGAGCAATGCTGAGAAAGGGCACGATGGAACTCCTCCCAAAGAGGCTCCGGGGCTCTGGAGAATACTCTTGGTACTTCTTTGTCCGAAAGAAGACCGGCGGCTGGCAGCCCATCCTAGACCTTCGCCGCCTCAACAAATACATAAAGTCCCAGAAGTTCTGGATGGTCACCCTTCAGCATGTGCTGGGACAATTGGAGGAAGGCGACTTCCTGACGTCGCTGGACTTGGAGGACGCGTACTTCCACATCCCCATACGAAAATGACATTGAAGGTTTCTACGGTTCGTAGTCCAAGGGTGGCACTACCAGTTCAAGGCCCTGCCCTTCGGGTTGAAGTCAGCGCCAAGGGTCTTCACAAAGTGCCTGGCACTGGTGGCGGCGTGGTTGCGTCTCCAGGGGATCCACGTATACCCCTTTCTGGACGATTGACTCATCCGAGCAAAGTCAAGAGAACTCGCTGTTGATCACACAGCGAAGACCGTCCACCTGCTCTCGGAAATGGGATTCTCGATCAACTTCGCAAAGTCCCACTTGGTACCGTTGCAGGACGCCCTGTTCCTGGGAGCCAGACTTGACACAGTGGCAAGGTTGGCTTCACTGTCAGAGGACAGGATGAAAGCCATCCTGGGCAAGGTACAACGGCTGTTGACCATGGAAGTGGTCAGGGTGAGGTCCATCAAGTCCCTGCCTTGTGCGTCTGTGCAGGTTGCGGATGCAGCCACTGCAGGAGTTCCTCGACGCCCGTTGGATGCAAGCGGCGGGCAGCTTGAAAGACAAGATCTCCCTCAATGAGACTTTCCGCCAAGCGATCTGGTGGTGGGGCAACCGCGCGCATCGATCGGTGGGCATGGACTTCCAGACCCCGGCACATCAGGAAACAGTGACGACGGGCTCCTCCCTGGAAGGATGGGAGCGCACACCGGAGATCTCCACGCAAGAGACCTTTGGCTCCTGGAGGAGAGGTCACTACACCTCAATGTCCTGGAGCTCCGAGCAGTGTTGTGGGCTCTCAGGTCGTTCCTCCTGTCCCTCAAGGGAAGGTGGTGAGGGTCTTCACCGACAACACCACAATGTTCTACATCCGGAAGCAGGGGGGCACCAGATCCCCAGCTCTATCCAAGGAAGCTCAGGATCTGTGGCACTGGGCCGTTGCCCATGGGATGCTCCTGGTACCCTTTCATCTGGCAGGAATAAAGAACACCCTCGCCGACTCACTCAGCAGGGAGCTACGTTCTTGCCACGAGTGGGAGCTTCAAGTGGATCTCCTGTTCCAACGATGGGGCAATCCCCAGACCGATCTATTCGGGATGGCGGCGAACACAAGTCCCGGAACTTCGCCAGCAGGTTTCCTCAGCCGGGGAGCATGGGCGACACATTCTCATTCCCCTGGGATGGCCTGTTCCTGTATGCATTGCTGCCGCAACTCATCAGTCAACTCAGATGGTCCTGGTGCAGGATGATCCTCGTCGCACCGGTGTGGCCGAGGCAGATCTGATTCCCGAACCTTTTGGACATGCCAGTGTCACTCCCCCACCTCCCCCCCCCCCCCATCACCCCCCATCCAGTCAAACTGTCGACAGATGCAGATCTTCTCTCCAGGGAAGGGGGCGCCATCCTCCATCACAACCAGGGATTGCTGAACCAGCAGGCCTGGCTCCTGCAGCACTAGAGTTCGGAGGGTAGGATATCCCGGCGGACTGTAAGGAGGTGCTTGTAAAGGCCAGGGCGTCCTCGACTCTTAAATGCTATGGATACAAATGGAAGAGGTTCTCTGTCTGGTGCCGTGCAGTTGATCAACCCTCTGCGGATTACGGCCCCTCAAGTGCTGCCGTACTTGCTGTCGCTTGCAAGGCGTGGCTGGCGCACGCCTCCATCAAAATCCATCTGGCAGCGATCTCCTGCTACACCAGAACTCCGGGGCGGTCATCTCTGTGGTCTTATCGCCTGGTGAAGGAGTTCATGAAAGGGCTGTTCCGCTCGTTCCTGCCGGTGAAGGCTCCGGCGTGGGAGCTCAATGTGCTGCTGACCAGGATCATAGGCCCGCCATTCGAGCCTCTGCATTCGACACCGTTGAAGTTCCTATCATAGAAGGCAGCGTTTCTTGTGGCCATCACCTCCGCACAATGAGTGGGAGAGATACAGGCACTCTCCTGTAAACCTCCATATCTGACATTCCACGAGACGAGGGTAGTGCTTAGGACGCACCCCTCCTTCATGCCCAAGGTGCCGTCGGACTTCCATCTCAACGAGCCCTTGGTGTTACCTGTTTTCTTCCTGTCTCCTTCGTCGCTGACTGAGAGGACTCTGCACTTGCTGGATGTGGCTAGAGCGCTGAAGTTTTATGCGGACTGCAGTGCTTTCGGAAGACATCACAGCTGTTTGTGAACTTTGGACCTGTGAACCAAGGGAAGGCCCTCTCGACGGCTTCCATTTCCAGATGGCTCTCCGGCTGCATCATGCACTGTCACCGGTTGGCAAACTGATCGTTGCCCGGCTGTCCGAGAGCCCTCTCAACCAGAGCGATCGCTGCTACTACGGCGTTCCTGTCTGGTGTGCCCATCCTGGACATCTGCAGGGCTGCTACGTGTGGAGGACGACACACACCTTCATGAGATTCTACTGCGTCGACCGGGATTCCAGGGAGGAATCCAGAGTCGGCCAGGCAGTGCTGCTCCACCTGTTCACTTGAAGGGGAGTCTGGTGAGGCGGTAAGAGATGCTTAATGTTGAGTTGTTGAAATGCTTAATGTTGAGCTTTGCCACCTCCCAAGGTTGTGCATGTGTGTACTGCTATGTATTCTTGTATTCATGAGCATGTGAATCCATGCCAGACCCCATGCTGGAGAAGGAACAAGTTACTTACCTGTAACTTGTTCTCCAGCATGGGTCTGGCATGGATTTACATGCAAACCCTCCCTCCAATCCCTCTGCGGCTCTTTTCTTGGTCCGACTGCCACTTTACCTGCTACCAAATCTGAAGATGGCTGCCAGAGGAGGGGCTTAGGTAGAGGGCAGTCATTGGCTGGGGGCAGTATAACCCATAGACCAGTGATTGGTTATTAGTAGAAAGACAGTTCAGAAACTGATTTTTTTCTTTACCGAAGATTCTTAGCCTGACTACGGAATAATCGTGAGCATGTGAATCCATGCCAGACCCATGCTGGAGAACAGTTACAGGTAAGTAACTTGTTCCATCCAGCTGATGCAGAACAAATGACACTGCCTCTGACCGGCCTCCAGGTGCTGCGCTTCCAGCTACTTATTTCTATGAAGCTCACTTTGAATAGAAATGCAGCATTTGGTTGATTTAGGATATCTGTTCTTGTACAGAATATAGTGCTCTAGCAGCGTCTATAGACAGTGTACCAAGAGTGATATCTCAGTCCTTTTATAATTCAGCCGCTTCCTCCTGATATAGAATTCAGTAGGAAGAAAGGCTGCTCGGAGTTTGCCAAGTACTGCATAAATCTACGCTACAGTTGTTTTGCGCTACTGAGCTTTCTTATCAGCAAAGATTTGATTTGCAGGATTTGTTTTAGCCTGGAAGCCATATTGTTAATTATGTTTGACTTGTGGGGAGCTTGAACCATGCTCTCTTGCAGCAAGGCACTTCCTGTGGGTACTGCACAGGAAGGCTTTGTGAAACCTCCACTTTCCCGCAAGTACAAAAATGTCTGCACCCTTGCTTCTGATTTTATAGAATGATAATTTCTGGTGATAAAGAGCGGTTTATTTTCATTGCACACTCTATTTGACCAGTATCTCTTATACCTGATGCGCCTCTGCACTGAGGCTGCGATTTGGTAGTTTTTGTTTTATTATTTACGAAGGTACTATCTCTAGAGCAATTCTCTATGCAGCTCGTCAGTATAAACCTTGCCATTATTTATTCCCACCCCAGAGACCTAATTTCTTTTCTATTAATACTCTTCCTAGAACCCTTTTGGACTGTTTACAGTTAGTGTTGTGCTAGTACATGCACAGTCCAGGGCCTTGCACGCCTGCAGAAAGCCTAGGGGCAATCATATACAATATTTCTAGGCTTGAGGCTGGTGCAGCCTGAAAATAAATCTGCAAACTTTCCGCGCAAAACCTCCTGCTGTGGTGTGCATGACTGAGGTGGAGTGACTGCGAGGAATTGCCATCTGGCATGGATGCAAAGCCCTGTGGTTTTTTTTTTAATTTTTTTTTTAGTACTTTGACGGCACCATGAAGTAGACAGAAAAATGAATAAGGTTTGCGCTTTAAAATCTTATATTAAATGTAGGGTTAGAAAAAGTCCTAACTTGCCCTATGTGAAGGTGGGATTTCGCTACCTAAAGGAAACTAAGGACGGTCTGTGTCAGGAATTTCGAAACAAATGGCTGTGTCCAAAACTTATACTTGCCCTCACCTCTAATTGTATACAATCTGTAGGATGTCCACACAAAATGAGTAGTTTTCAAATAAAAGTTCAGAGCTTCTTCCCGCTTTTGGTGTCTTATGGGTTTGCCTTCCCCAAGGTCAAAATAATTCACAATGCAAAGGGGTTCTCTTCCCCAAGCTTTTGAAGTGGTTCCCCTTTCCAAAACAATGCAATTCCTTGACGCTTTCCAGCTAGTCTGGTTTGGTTTCTTTTCACCAATGTCCTATAGTTCAGTTCCTTGGTTTCAGATCACCCAAGCTTTCCTTCCTATTCAATCACAAGCTTCTGTGTAGGTGCTTTCAGTGGCTTTTCCATAGTGGGGTGCACTTGGTCTAGGCGCAGTTGTCGGACCACACGGTACACTCATTACAGGTCACGCAACACACATTACTTGCTACTTATCTGCACATTGCCACTGCTTCAACTTTACAGTGATGCTAAGTTCTATCTCATTCCACATTTTCCTAATGCTTTGTCATATTTTGCCACTATTCACTTGTACTTTCACATCCTCTCTAGGCTCTTGCTAATGCTGGTTTGCCAATGCTTACTTTCTCCAATTAGTTTCTTATATCAGGAAATTCCACAAACTTGCTTTCAATCACATCAGTATTAAAAAAATGCTTCCTTTCATTTTCATTTGTATCAATATTCAAAAAGTACTTTCTTTCATTCAAATCGGCATTTACTAAAAGCACTACGTGCTAATTATTATGCCATCCCAGTGCCCCTTTCCAAGGGTGACTCACCAGTTGGAACTTGCGGCGTTCCACCAAGGCTTCCTGCTGCCACGAGCTCCCTTTCCCCGCTCTCACCTCCGATGCTTCTCTCGCAGCTCAGGCCTCACTTGACGGGTTTGTCTGGTAACGCTTGTTCGCTTTCCACCAACAGCCTTCAGCTTTGCTTCCCACTGCGTACACTCTGCATCTTCCAAAAGGTCTCGAGCACTCAGTCTGAAACGCCACCTTACAGGATTGTCTGCTCTTGTCCAGCAGTTCGTAGATGTGCTGACGTGATATTCACCATACTTCCTGCTTTTTAACTTCCCGCCAGTTTGATTTGTCCAAAAAGGACTACAACGTTCGGGAGGCCTGCATTGCTTTTGCTGGCCTCCCCGTCCAGAAGTGTTTGTATGTATGTATGTATGTGTGTGTGTGTTCATAAAGAGAGGAAGGATTTCTCTAGTTTGTCTCTTCCTCGTCCCAGTACCAAACTGGTGTCTATTAGGGAATGATTTAGGGGATAGATAGGGAAGGGATTGACAATAGCATATAAAGGCTTTGGGGATATTGGACTCCTGGTTGAAGGGGAAGAGGGGATACTGTGTCTCACATGAGGGTGCCTCATCCACGCTCCCCAAGTCTCCTCCACCCAGGAGATCCTCACTCGCATATCCAACCCCAGGATCAGGATCTGATGGCGACAGCCTTTCCCTGGCTACCTGGGTTGAGGATATTTTGGGCAAAGTGAGGACGTCCTCACAGTACCTGAAATGATGCAGGTGATTCTTTCTCCAAAGGGGTAATCTACAAACTAGACCCCTACCTTTGTCTCCACTCCATGGCAAAGCATATTGCACTTGTGCCATGCTGCATCTGTAGCCTGATCCGCAGGGTCCACTCTACTCGTGGCGCAGAGCAGGTTCAGGGCATCATTTTATATTTCCCCCTGTACCCAAACTACCATGATCATGAGTACCCCATGCTGGTGGCAGGGCAATCTCTAGGAATAGACTATGCCTGAGTTTAGCTATAGTGCATGGCAATACATATTATCGTGACCACCACAGACAAATTAATATTGCCCATGTGTTGGCTCTGCTGTAGAAGGTAATGTATGTTCAGGTCCGACAGGCTGATGCTGCCACTCAGCAGGACAATCCCAAAGGACCCAGCCTCTTTTATTCTCTTTGTAAGGGCCTGTAACCCCCCCTCCTTAGAGACTGGCACAGCAGGCAGCAGTCCTGGGCCCAGGTATCAAATGTCTGATGCTTGTTAATCTGCTTAGAATCACATGCTGTGCATATGGTCCGACATCCAGTGGTAACCGCAGAGTATTGCATCTTGTCTTTCGGGGACCGAAAGGGGACGTCGGCATAGGCGTGTCTGAAACACTATCCCTATCGTGACGTGTGTAGTACCCAAAATCCCTCACGCGCCGAGGTCCCTCAGATTGTTTTTTTCCGCCCAGATAACTGGTCGCCCTATAGCGGAGCTCTTCATGAAACATTGTTTATCTTACCGAATTGTCGGTTTAATCCCCGTAAAGTCACGCCCATCAAGAACATAGACTATGGGGGAATCTTCTACGGTTGTGGGTTCCGGTGCCTAAGATCCGGCGTTCGGACTTCCACGTGGTCGGGCCTTCTGGCCGGCCTACACAGTAGTGAGAGTGGGCTTGGGGTTTGCCATACTGTTAAATTATGTCTTTCCTCTTTTCCACTGCTTTCCTTTTTGGTCTGGTCACCCTTCCCTTCTGCTATGGAAAGGACTCCATTTAGATTCTGCCCTGTGTGTAGGGTCAGATATCCGTGGAAAGACGAGCACACGTCGTGTAACGCTTGTCTCCCCCTAGAGCACGACGCGAAACGGTGTTCGGCGTGTAAACTCCTTAGACCTAAAACCCTTAAGGAGAGCCGGTCGAAGCGGTGGGCCGCGTACGGAATGTCACGCGTGGAGCCTCCCCCCCCTGCCGCGACACCAGCCGAAAGTGATGGGGGGGGGGGGGTACATCGGATGACCAAATGTCCAACGCGGACGTTATAGAACTTGAGGCGGACTATTCTAGGGCCGCCACGCCTGTCCCCGACCCTTCCAGGCTTGACTCCGGTCTTGCTACAGGGACCACACCCGGTGACAGGGGCGTACAATCGCACCGCACAAAGCACACAACCCAAGCGCCCTCCTCGATGACTTCGTCGAAGAAGGCGAAAGCGCCAGCGGGTCCACCGGAATCTTCGGCGGCGCCCACGGATCGGTCTGATCCGAAGCCTTCCCCGCAGCAGCGCATGACGACTGGCCATAACAAACATAACAAGGGCGCTACTCCCCAAACAACACGCGCCGAAGTTTCAGAACAAGAAACTTCGACGGATTCCAAGGCCCGTACAGGCCCAAAAACTACGAGTAGGCCTCTACCCGAGAAGCCATCCGCTGGCCCTTCTGGAGCCGCGAAGCCATTTTCACTGCCGACACATCATCGGAGGTGTTGTCTCCCAAAAATTCGGTGACATCCGTAAGAGCATCAATAGGATTGCTACGGTGGTGGGCCTAGTGCTGGTTCCGCCCACAGTTATGAGCCAATCCGCCGAAAAGTTTTCCACGGATTTGGAAGACGATCCCGAAGACTCTTATGAAGAAAGCCAGGTACCCCTCTCAAGCACCCTGAGGAGATCCTCTCAACGCCTTAGGGCGGAGAACATGGTTCCTACTCAACTAGGTCCATTTGGGTCATCCAAGTGGACCACGGAGCTATTCGAGGGGTGTATGGATCGGCTGGAGCAGTTTTTTAGTGTTTCTGATCAACCTCTGCCGAAAAAAGCTCAGGTAGACCCTAACACTCAAACACAAGATGTCCAACATCAAGAAGATGTCCAGATGGACACGTATAGAGACATCTATACAGAAGAAGAGGAGGAGTCTTTTCTGGACAACTATGGGGAAGATCGAGGAGCAACAGACAACTGGGAGGACACTCAGCAGGACGATCACAACTGATATCATCTGCCTCGACACTCCCCCATCCACCCCGATTCGCCAAGCTTCTCCGATGGATGATCAATTGGCTTTCAACAACCTGTTGAAAAAAGCAGCAGAATTCTTTAAAATTGCCACGCTTGAAGCCTTGCCCGAACAAGATTTCGCGGAGGACATTAATGAAAAGCCTCCGGGAAGCCAGTATATCCCTCTCTTGAGCTCTGTAAAGAGACGGCTGGCCCCTTCCCTACTCTCACCCGCTCAGTCTAGGGCTGTGAACCCAAGGGTCAAAACTTTTCCGACCCTCCCCCACCGACCCGCTTTATATCAAAGGACACGCAATCCCAGACTCGCTGGTGGTGACCAACACTCGCAAGAGAGCAGGGGGTTACCCTGGCCACGGGAGAGTCACCCCCGGGCAAGGAGTCCAAAAGGTTGTATGCCTTAGGCAAACGGGTTACGTCGGCGGCGGCCTATACCGTCCGGATTGCCAATAACACAACGTTACTGGCAAGCTATGTCGATGCCCAGCAGAACCTACTCCAGGAAGGCCTTCAAGAGGTTCCGGAACCAACCAGAGCCAAGCTTCTCGCCATTGTCTCGGAGGGCAAACTTGCCAATCAGAATGTGGTAAAGAATACCCTGGACATCGCAGAGACAGCAGGCAGGTCTCTCGCACAGGGTACTCTCCTAAAGAGGCACGCGTGGCTGCGCATGTTGGGCTTCAGGCCTGAGAGCAGGCATCAATTATCAACAAACCCATCGAAGAGGCCAACCTCTTCGGGAAGGTGGTAGACGATGTATTGGAGACAGCCAAGAAGGAGCACGGAACTATTAAGTCGCTGCACCAAATTTCCCAGAAACCCTCTTCACAGAGGGGCAGTAATTCTCGGCGGTCCTTTCGAGGACAAGCCCGCGCCGCTCAAAATAATTTCAGCACGGGCAACTTCAACTCAAGTCAACCTGCTTCAAGCCCCACTTACTACCCCCAGAGGGGTCAGAAGCGCAGAAAGAATAGAGGCAGAGGCTCCAATTCCATAGGAGCGTCAACTTCGGGTCAGAAATGACCACCAAGTCCAGGTCCCCTCCCATGTCTCCCCGGTCGGGGGGTGATTAACATCTTTCCTCAAGGCATGGGAGGGGATAACTTCAGACCAGTGGGTCTTAAAGACGGTCGCCCACGGTTACTGCGTGGAATTCGCCCGACCTCCACAGTACAGACCGCCGAAACATTGACACCTTTTACCGGAACATCTGCAGATCCTGATCCAAGAGGTGGAAGCTCTGCTGGGAAAGGATGCCATAGAAGCCGTACCGATTCTTCAGGTAAACGAGGGTATCTATTCAGTGTACTTCCTTGTACCCAAAAAGGATCTCACCATGCGTCCTGTTCTAGACCTGCGCCCAGGGAACAAGCTCATAAAATCCCAGAAGTTTTGCATGGTAACACTGCAAGAGGTGATCCCATTGCTAAAACAGGGGGACTTCATGACAACATTGGATATGAAAGATGGATTCTTTCATATTTCAATGCTGCCAGCGCACAAAAAATTCCTAAGGTTCGTGATTCAGGACAAACACTACCAGTTCAAGGTACTCCCCTTCGGCATAGCCTCAGCGCCAAGGGTTTTTACCAAGGTCCTGGCAGTGGCACACCTGCGCAGACTTTCAGTTCCAGTTTACCCTTACCTTGAAGATTGGCTCACCAGGGGGGACTTGTTCGACGTTTGTTTTTCGAACACCCAAAAAACAGTAGACCTACTTTCAGCCTGGAATTTTCTATCAACGAAAAGAAATCCAGCCAAGTAAAACCGTTCCTGGGGGCTCTAATTCGTACGGAAGATGGTCTAGTCTTCCCTTCCAGCAAGAGGGTTCAGAACATGCTCTCTCAGGTTCCTCAATATGTAGCCAGTCGAGAGGTGACGGTACGCAAAGCAATGCGTTTGCTAGGGATGATGGCGTCATGCATATACTTGGTCCCCCATGCGTCCCATGCAAGAGTGGCTCAACAGCCAGTGGTGTCAGGCCAGTGGACAATGGGAAGATCTGTTAGTTGTCTCGCCAGCCCTCGTTCTCTCTGCAGTGGTGGTCGAGGGAGAATCTCTTGAAGGGGAAAACCTTCACCACCCCTGCAGTGGAAGCCACTCTCACGACAGACACATCTCTCACAGGGTGGGGGGCTCACCTGCTTCAACAGACAGCGCACAGAGTGTTGTCCCCTCAGGTAGCGTCCAACCATATAAAACCTACTGGAGCTACTAGCAGTGTTCAAAGCATTGAAAGCCTTTCAGGAGCAACTGTAAGGGAAGACAGTGCTGGTCCTAACCAACAGCACAACAGCAATGTATTTCCTGAACAAACAGGGGGGAACTCACTCTCCAGGGCTATCCAAGCAGTCCCAAAACATCTGGATATGGGCTCGCGAACACAAGATGTTCCTGATATCCCAACATGTTCCAGGGGAACTCAATCTTCTGGCAGACGTACTCAGCAGAGATTTCCTCTGCCAGAAGAGTACGAATGGCGACTGCACGAAGACATTGTATCCAACGTCTTCGCAGAATGGGGGTTTCCAGAGATCGACCTGTTCGCCACTCAGGAGAACGCCCAATGCCAAGAATACACCTCCAGGTACCCCCAGAACCAATCCAAGGGGAACGGTCTCTGGATAACTTGGTCGGGGAAATTTGTTTACGCTTCCCCCCCCCCCCCGACTCCCCTTCTGAATAAGATAGTACACAAGATGCACCAGGAACCAGTCATGATTCTGGTGGCTCCCATGTGGGCCCGCCAACCTTGGTTCGCGCACCTGATGGAAATGTCACTCTCTCCACCAGTCAAGCTGCCCTGCCCGTACAACATTTTGTCTCAAGACAGGGGGGAGGCTCTGCACCCATGCCCACAAACTCTGAATTTAGCAGCCTGGCTCCTGAGGTCATAGAGTTTGGACATCTGCAACTCCCTCAAAGATGCATGGACATACTGAGGGAGGCAAGAAAGCCTAACACACGTTATTGCTATGCCAGGAAATGGAAACGTTTTGTCATCTGGTGCAGTTCCAAAGGCGTCAATCGCAACGATTGCTCGCCTTCACACATTGTGTTATATATATAACCCCTCTGTTGGACTCTGGGTTAGTCTTCAATTCCTTAAAGGTTCACCTAGGCGTTGTCAGCCTACACCACGTCCCAGCAGAAGGTGTTGTGGTGGAAAATACCTGTGATTAAAGCCTTTATGGAAGGGGTTAAAATAATGTATCCCCCCATCACTCACCCAACCCCTGGGTAGGATCTAAATGTGGTTTTAACTAGGCTCATGGGACCGCCTTTTGAGCCTATGCATAAAGCTAGTCTGAAAGACCTGACTTACAAGACAGCCTTTCTAGTAGCTATCGGTTCTATCAGATTTATCGAACTACAGGCTCTCTCAGTTTTGGACCCCTTTGTTACAGTCCACAAAGATAAGGTAGTTCTGCGCACTCTTCCCAGATTTGCGCCGAAATTTATTTCGAAGTTCCATGTGAACCAGTCAATCGAACTACCCACGTTCTTCCGGAGACCTACTAACATGGCCGAAAGAAGCCTTCACACACTAGATGTGGGCAGGGCAGTCATGTTCTACATGGATAGAACTAAACCACTGAGGAAAACTAAACAATTCTTTGTTTCAGTGGCAGCTGGTAGAGAAGGGGATCCTGTCTCTAAATCAGCAATATCAAGGTGGATTGTCAAATGCATCACACTATGTTACACTCTTGCAAAGAGATAACTGCCCTTCCAGCCTAGAGCACATGCTACTCGAGGCACTGGGGCATCCATAGTATTCATTGCAAATGTTCCCCTAGAGTCCCTTTGCAAAGCGGCAAGCTGGAGTTCTGTACACACCTTTACAAAACACTATTGCCTAGACACTCATTCTAGGTCTGATTCTCAGGTGGGACAAGCCGTACTAAGACCTCTTTTTTTCTACTGTTCCTTCTCACAACCCACCTCCAACTTCAGGTACTGCTCGCTAGTCTATGCACAGCATGTGATTCTAAGCAGATTAACAACCATCAGAAGACATGCATTACTTACCGTAAAAGCATTTCTGATGATTGTATCTGCTTAGATTCACATGCGCCCTCCCTGCCTCCCCGCTTGGGGTGGAAGGAACATAGACTTCTTACTACTTTCTCTCTTCATGTACTCACTCACTATAGCCTTGGGCTCCCTCATGGCAGAGAAAATACAATCGGAGGGACCTTGGCGCGTGAGGGATTTTGGGTACTACACACGTCACTATAGGGATAGTGTTTCAGACACGCCTATGCCGACGTCCCCTTAAGACAAGATGCAATACTCTGCGGTTACCACTGGATGTCGGACCATATGCACAGCATGTGAATCTAAGCAGATACAATCATCAGAAATGCTTTTACGGTAAGTAATGCATGTCATCTCACCCATTCAAGAGGAATAGCCTCACACCGGGGTGCTGCATGTCTAAAGGTCTTCTGTTGTCAGTAGGAGGTAACTGGGACGGAAGTAGGATAGGCAGGAGTGCTCTGAACAGTAGAAGCCTTCCACCATCTTGTTGCTCAGTCTTTCCCTTTCCGGTCTCCTCTGTGTCCCCTGCAGCAAAGCACTTTGGTGCAAGATCAAGAAGGCAAAGTCCACTCCCGCCAGGAGCAGGGATTTGTCCCCCAACGCAGGCTGTCCTTAGACCAATCACCTGAGGATTTATGCCCTTAAAAGGACTTGCACACATTCAACCGAATACCTTCCATTAAGGCTGAAGAGACGTTCTGGAGACTCTCACCTGTACTTTCTTTGGGACAGTTGCACTGTCCAAAGCACTCTGCTGGAGTTGAAAACAGAGCCGTCCAAGACAGAGGGGAGATCTGTTTCCTAACCATTCCCAGGGACTATCGGGAGTGACCACTGTGCCGTGGACCAGGATTCGAGCAACGGATGTTCTGTGCCAAAGAGCATACCTTGAGGTAGAGTAACTGGTCCTCCGGCCCTTTGTCAAGGCCTTGCAGCAACCCAGAGGTCTGGATCCCCCGATGCTCCTTGTTAATCCACACAGAACCAATCGCTCTGCGTTTCCCGCATCTTGAATGAGATGTAAGGCACTGATGCTGGTATCTGTGTTCTTCCAACCAGCCGAATGATTGCAATGCGTCTCCATCAGGCCAACACTGATTTGCGTCCTTGGAGAGTCTGTCAACTGTCAGACGCGAAGCGTCTGCTCAACGCCGGACCCCAACCAAATCTCTGGCCGATCCTACCTGTTGGTTATTGCTCCTCCCAGCTAGCCCCAGAACCGGCTCATAATTATAATTGTTCTTTCATAACACGCTTAATACTATCGATTGGGTTCCAAGCAAAGGATCAGGATTTGAACCTGTTGCATTGCGTTGTCTTGCGTCCAAAAAAAACAATTTGCACCCGAGATCCCCTCCCGCCCCGCATTGCGTGCACCTAGATGTCCCCTTGATCACCACTTTCCGACAGCCACTCACCAACTCCAACTGCTGGAGCATCACTTACCTCTGCCAGCGGAAAAAGCCTGACTCTGCCAGGCCAGTGTTTAAGGGTCCTAGGGACCGCCCTGACCTGCACATGAACCATCACCATTCAACCGCAACGAGGACCCGCATTTGTATCTGCTCAACGCTCGTTTGCTGCCGGGGCCTCCGCGATCCTATGTGCTCGACAGAGCCTGATCGGCTTGCTTCAATGTCCAAATGTGACACTGACCTATCCCCTGGTGGTCGGTTACCTTCACTTACCCTAGGAGTACGTGTAAAACTTTTGTCCTAGTTTCTGGGTGGTCTGACCTCTTCCCCTTTGGCCAAAAGAGTGATTGCGAAAGGACTACCCTTTCCAGGCCTGCAACGGCAGATGATTGTGGCTGGCGATGGGCTGCCTCAACGATTTAGGCCTTTGGGCCACATGAGTTGGACCAATCGAAGGACATATCTAGGAGTATTGACTGAACATCTGGTGCAAACCAGACCTGTGCCGCCAAGCAAATCTCTGGATTACTGTGCTAGAGCCCATTCATCTGCCGATGCAGTCTGGCGCATCTATGCCCGATTGATCGATTCTCGCAACTCGCCTTCAGGAACGTTTTCTGGGAAACTACATTCCAAAAAGTGTTTTTTGCCAGTGCACAAGATGCATTAATGGATTTTAATGCCATGCTGCCAGCAGAAAATACTTTTTTGCAATGGAGTCCTATCGGTTATCGTCCCTATCCAGAGAATTGGTCAGATAGGTGCAGCCTTTGAAGTTGAGATTGCCGCCGGTATAACCAAGCTTTCTGGTGTTTGGCTCCCAGAGAGTAAATCTGGATCCACAGAAGGCGGCCTACTCTTCTACACCAAATCATTAACCGTCAGAGTGGTGTCTGGTTTTTGCCATGTTTCCATAACGTTTTTGTAAGTGCTGAATGGAAGGGCAGCACATGCTCCTTGGGATGACCTCTTATCAGGGATATCTCGGGTCATATTGGGTAATATCCTTTGCAAGACGCCACTATTCCTAATATTCAATCACTTTGTTCATCACCATCCTATATGCCACATTTAGGTGAGAGTGGACATCTTGTGTGTGAAGTCTTATAGACTAGAATTGATCCAAAATCAATTCTTCTGGAACATTAAGGGTTCCAAAACAATATCCAAAGGGTATGAAGTAGACTTCCTCCCCATCTGTCTTAGATGGTGTTTGAATCTCGGAGCAGACGCTAAGGTTAGACATCGAAGGGTCCTTTGACTCTTTCGAAGAGGAAGTTACAGAAGCTTTTGGTTTAGAGGTTATTGTAGCCATTGTCGCCACTCGAGACGACACGATTGCTACACGGCCCAGCCTGTGTAGCACTCAATCATTCCTAGCACTCATCAATGTCTTTCCTGCAAGCTCGGACCTCCCAGCACTGACCCCCTCTTCATTCTTCCTTTCTGCACTTGCACATTTTGAATACTCCCAAGGCATCATAGGTTTGTCCCTCCCCTTCTACTCCCCCTCTGCTCTTAATATTGTGTTAATTGTTGTTCCCATATTTCCCACCCCTGCCCTGTGGGCAATTTGTAACGGTATACTCTTACTGTACTAGCGCCATACAAACAAATAAACATCTGAGGACACTGGCTTTTAGGCGTGCTGTTCGAAGACTTTCTTAATTCCCCTCCGGTCTTGGAATATGCAGTGGGATCAATAACCTTTTTAGGCTCTATCGAGGGACCAGGAGGGGCTGCCATTAGGGAACACTTTCATGATTTTCTCACGGAAAAGTTCCCATTCAGTCACTGAGGCGGTCTTTTCGGGAAACGTTCCTGATGTTTGTCAGCGAGGAATCTGAAGATGGCCAACAATGCTGTTATTTCTTAGTCTTCACTGACGACAAAGAATAATTCCTGTAGTCGCTTGTGGATCCCAATCGCTGAGGGTTATTGGGGCATTTCTGGACACTTGGAATATGGATATTTAGAAAACTGACCGACCCAGGGTGAGCTTCGACCTTCTCTCCTTAAAGGCCCGACTAGTCTTTGATTGGCACGAGCCACATTCAACGACTTCATTCATCGCGAGGCACCGCAGACCAGTCTTGTATGGATTAGTGATCGGCATCCTTGAGTCACTGAGCGCACATCTCTTAAAGCCTTTGGCTTAGACATTATGATAAGACAAAGTATTGCGATGTTTGACGACAATCGCTAAGGCCACTGTTCTGAGAGCGTGCTGTGGAAAAACGGAACGGGCACAGTGCATACTATTTATACTATGAGTGGCGTCTAGACGCAGGAATAGTTGCTGTCAACGGACATAGATCAAATGCTGCCCTCTGCTGTCGCAAACTAAGCAAGACCGAATATATCAAAGATGAGGAATCCGTGGGAGGAACAATACCAGTAATTTGTGTGTTTTATTTTTTTGTTTTATTTTTTTTTTATTTTTATCACAGACTGGATGCTCTACCTACCAATCTGTTAAAATCTAGGTAGAGAAAACCTGCTCTCCGATCCGAAGAGTGCACAAGCCGATCGACCATTCTGCTGCAGGAAGCAAGCCAGAATCATATGTAGTGTTTTATCCTCTTGTATCTTGGCCAAATGCACAGTTGTGTGTGAGGTACTTGCCAGAATCTTTACATCCAAACAAGCACAAATATGATTGTGTAAAGGGGTTTACAAACGCAATCTCCATTTCCCTCAACCATACCATTCCCAAAACTACTGGGGCTCCGAGCCACGATGTTCAGCGTTACTTTAGATCCAAAGCTACCATAAAACAATGACCATGCAGAGTTAAGCACAACCTAAGTTCATATTGCGCACTGCTGCCACTAGCATGGTCTCTTGTCAATCTGGCGGGTCTACAAAGGAAGGAGTATTGCAGGTTTTTTAGTGGGATTGCAGGGGAGAAGAGCAAGAGAGCTTTGATGTGCTCTTGGCAGCTTCAGTTCGGAGAAACCGGTCGCTGAGCGTTTTCGGTTGGTTGCTTTCATGTGGTGGTGAGGTGTGATTGTGTGTGGTTTGTTTTCGTGTCTTTTATTGTGAAGTGCATGGAGGTTTGTGGTGCGTAGAGGAGTTGTGTTTAGTTCAGAATTTGAGGGTGAATATACAGAAAAGTGAGCTTAGTACGGTTGGTTTGTGTCAATACATTTCCTAAACCCAACAATCCCTCCAAAGGCGATACATTTGCCACCCCAACAGTTCATACAAGTGCAGCATCTGTCCCAATTGTCCATCCAAGTCTGACATGCCTGCCTCTCCCCAACACAATCCTCTAGTGGCAAACTTCACGTCCCTAACTGCCCATTCACGTGCAACGCATCTTCCATTCCTTTCCCTGCACCCTGCTGGAATACATCCCGGTGCAATCCATCTAGGTACATTTCCTCCCCCAACAGTTTATCAAAGTGCGATGCATTTCACACCCCAATAATCATCTAGCGGAGCCGAACCCTGCATGCTATAGATGTTACATAGTGCCAGTCTCGGGGTGCAGCCGGGAGTAGAAGGCTTAGCTATATTATACCAGGTGCAGAATGAGGCAACATTTTACATATAGGCCGAGTGTAGAATGTGGCTACTTTACACAGTTGGGCTAAAAGTTATGTTAGTAGGCTAAATACTGGTAGGTGTATATCAGGTAATTAGATTGGTGGGATTGTCTGGAGTACATCAGTGGCTGTTGTACTATTTTTGTTAGGTTTCTCTTGATTGATTTTGCATGGTTTAGTGCGTTGAGTAGTGTTGAGGAAGGGGGGGTAGGTCCCTTAGTTTGGTCTCTGTTCGTGTTGGGGGTGTTCGGTTAGTCACTGGTTTCGTGAGGTTAGTTATCGGTGGGGCGCAACATGGAACCAGACTAACTTTGTTCGTGCCTCGTCCGCTGATTGCTCATGACACCAGTAATGCCCAATCCACAAGTTTTCAAGTGCATATTCACAAAATTACCATCGGTATTTAAAAATTGGACTTAACTTAAAACAGTTGCAGTGGGGCTTAAGCGTCCTTCCCAAGTATTCATGTGCAGCAACTTCAGTTTTGACATGCGCTTCCCACATTAACTGACGCCTAGTCGAGCAGAAAGATAAAATTTTGATACCGCTGTATCTGATGCATCCTTTTCCTGCTTTGCCAGGGTAAAGTGAAATACCACTGCCATCCCATAGCAACCTCTTTGCCAGCGGGTCTAGAACTACCGTTTCCTTTGGACCAAGAAATACTCGTACATCAGTGGAAGTGACCTGGCTCCACATGATCACTTCATGCTTCTTCCCACCAACTGCAAGTCTCCTGTCCAAGTACACCAAATGAGTATTTCGGGAACTATAATCACCCAAGGAAACCTTAACCACAAAGCTCGACTGTAACTGTTTAGCTTTCTTTTTCACAAACCTCTTCGTTTTCTCTAGCTGCCAGTATTCTCTTTGGCATTAATCATTGAAACAGGATAACTGCCTAGATGCTCCATACACGCCTGCCTGTAACTTGGGCTTTGAAGCAGTGTCTGACGAGCACCCACAGATAAGGCTTTGAACTGGGCACCGTTTGATTAAGAGTTGGTGCAATTGTTTTCTGCATGTTTCTTTAATGGAAACCTTCTAAGGTCATCTTTTGACTGGTCTGTCCAAGTTGTGGTTTTGAAGACTCTTGGCCTCCATTGCACATGTGCAAAGGTTTATTTGCAACCCCGATCCATTGTCCACTCGAAGCATACATCTCCCTCCCTCTATCGTCCCATATTCATGTTTTATGTTGGCAATTGAGGTGGCACCCACTGAAATGCAATTTTTTTTTTTGCTGGGTCTTAAAGAAATCTTTGAAGCCATGCTGGTGCCAAGAACAAAGCCTGCCAACCTCTTGCATGAGACTTGCTGTGAGCGATATCTTGGCAGCCATAAAGTGCAGGGAGCGAAATAATTTGATGCTGCATGTGGCATTCTCTTTGCTCCTGACGGTGCTAAAGTGAGAAGGTTGTAATTATCTCTTGCCAGTGCTGTCGGCCAGCATACACCACACTCTACATACATTTTGAAGGCGGCTAAAAGAAAAAGGGGTGACCTCCTCAAATTCACACTTGTATCTGGCTTATCTGTGTCCAATGATTCTTTGAAAGGTTTTTATGGATGGCAAGGGACTTATTCGCATGCAGTGATCAAAAGGCATTAATTTGAAATCGCTCTTCATTTGTTTAAAGGACATGCACATATTTTGATCTTGCTTCATGCTGAATTGCAAATTCAACATTGAGCAGTAATTGCAGCATGGGGGAACAGGGTAAGGATGTGTTATGGGTCATGGATGGTTTAAAACTTCTTTCTGTGAAATGCCCTCCAAACATCATACCTTGTGTTCTTGCTGCTTGGTAAACATGAGATATTCAGAGGTCTATCTACTCTGTGCTCTGAAGCGGCCTCCTGGGGAGTTCATAACATAACCTGTGTGTATTTTTGCAGCTTGTGAATGTTTTAGATGTATGCATAGCATGGAAGTCTTCCAGCTTTTGGATGGCTTGGAGTAAACCACGTTGACTGAGCTTTGGTTTAGATGTCAACAGGGGCAGTCGAGGGACGTCATTTCACCAATATGCCATGGGTAGCGGAAGTGACATCACAGGAAGTGATGTCATTTGACCACCAGCCTGGAGTGACATCACAGGAAGCGGTGGAACATGGCCTTTCACCCCTTGACAAAACAGGAAGTGGCATCAAATAGCATTGTTCCTAAGTACACTACGAAAAATATGGTTATATCACTGTGATGTTCATTTCATACAAGAATGGATCACCATCTGTATCGTTAATATCGGTGTGTTACCAAATTACTGTGAATGCAACCAGACGTCTATGGCCAAATGATAATGTGTTATACTCCTACGTCCCGTCCCCTTTCCTCCATACTTGTGGGACATCTCTCCGTCCTGTGGGACGGGACCGGAGCACTTTGTAAAAAGCATCCAAATTTTTCCCAAAATTTGTCCCTCATCTCTTTCCTGCGCGGGGCCCGGCACGCGGCCGTATCCCCGCCCACCTTGGCTCCGCCCCGCGCATCAGTCCTTTTCTCCGCACGATCGGGGCAGGACGCACTTGCATCCTTGGAAGATTTTCTTCCGTGTTTTCCTCTCTGGCTCTCGCTAGCGTTCGTTTACTAGTCTGTCTGTCTTTTAAATTAGATTTTCCACACTGTTCGTGTCACCGTCGCTTCGCGAGGGCAGTTCCCCATCCTTTGTTTAGAGTGTTTGGTTCCGGATCACCGTTGGGACTCCTGTTTTTACTGTGACTCCCTTTCGGTCTGGGAGCTTCAACGTCGGTTGGAGCGGTGGGAGGAGGTGTTCCGACGAACTCCTCCTTCTCATTTTCAGGCATTCATCGACAAGAAGAAGAAATGCCCGGTAAGGTCTTTGCTTTTCAGAGCACCCCGACCGGTGGATACCTTCCCAGGTTCCTCTCGGGCCGGGAGGGGCGTTGATCGCTCTGTTACCGGGGTTCGCCCTGAGGTGCCTGTCGAACCTAATAATTCTACTAGTTTTCTCCGAGGGTCTCCGTAAGGGGCCTGTGTACACCGGAGTACGCTCCGAGGCCCCTCCTGTGGGGGTTGTTTGTAGGCCCAGTTCTACTGAGTCGTGGGGTACCGGAGCTTGCTCTGAGGCCTCTTTCGGCTTCCCTCAAAAACAAAACCGGGGTGCGCCCCGAGGCCTTGGCTGGGCTTGTGGTTACGGAACGAATGTTCGAGGCCCTTGCCGATAAGGCTATTACCGGGCCCAGGTCCGAGGTCCCCCGTACAGAGGCTAAGGCTACCAACAGTTCTGAGGGGCCGGGCAAGGCCCTGCCGGTGAAAGCGGTTGCTCACCGTTCCCGCTCTTGTGGTGACACCAGATCTGTTGAGGGGGGCAAAGAAGCAAGGTTCTTCTTTTACCGGCAGTGCCGAGGCCCTTCCTTCGAAGGCTCAGTTGGCGGTTGGTATGTCGCAGAAACATTCCAGGCCTCATAGTACCGGCTCTGCCGAGGTTCCTTAAGTTAAGGCTAAAATTAAGACCCCTGACCCATCGACGGGGACCCCTGCCTCACTTCCTCACGTGCCGCAGTTCCCCTCGGATGAGGACAAAATGGCGGCTGTTCCCGCCACGACCACGTGGCCGTTTTAGGTACTACCCCCTACAACTACGCCATCGGCCCCTGGTGTAGGGATCGGTCCTTTGGGTGAACCTAAGGTCCCTTGTGCGCATCCTTACCGGCCGGTTTATGATTGGACCGCCCGGATGACTCTTCCGCACAATGTTTCGTTGTCCGCGGGGGCGGCTCCTTTGATTTATGTGGATACGTCGGTGGAGGGGCCGGTGTGGCACCCTTCTCCGTTACGTCCCTGGATTTGTCCACCTCATGAGAGGCCTCCTCAGGTTCCGAAACAATCTCCTGAGGACGCCTTTTTCGGTAAATTTAAAGTGCTTATGCGCACCGACCACATGAGGGAATATTTCAAAGGGCTTTTCAAGGAGATATGTCCACCTGCGCCTCCGGCTCCACCTGTTCCTCCGGTGGTTCCACCGACGCCTCCCTTGCTCGTGGTGCCTCCCCCTGCTCTTCTGCCTTTGCCACCATTGTCCCCAGTGGACGAGGCAGTGCCTGACATGGCTCAGCATGATCCTGACCTGTCAGATGACCCTCAAGGCGATCAGGACAACGAGGGCCTTCCCCGCTCTATCAGAGCCTTTCATGACCGGGTACTGGACATGAGTTTTTTTTTAGATATTTCGGTGCCCGAGGCACCCGCTCCGCAGGAGGGCATGCTTTCTGGGGCGTTCACCTTGTCTCCCTTGGAGCGTCCCGGCCTGTTCCTGCAGAAGGACGTTCTGGCCGAGGTCCGAAGAGTTTGGGAAAAGCCACACTCAGGACTTTTTTTGTCAATAAAAAGATTGACGTGAGGTTCAGGCTGCATTCTTCGGAAGAAGTGGCCTTGTCCTCTTGTCCGCCTCCCTCCTACATGGTGGTGGCTGCGGCTACCTTACAATCCAGACTTGCAGCATCCTCTTCCGCGATGGCTACTCAGGTCTTGGGAAAGGAGGACAAGCTCCTGGACTCCCTAGGGAGGAAAATCTTTGCCAATTCGGCCTTGCAGCTCAGGCAGGCCAATGCAGAATTGATTTTGGCGGGAGCTAACAAGCGGATGTGGAAAGGTCTGTCGGAGTTTGAGGAGAGCATTCCGGTTGAGAAGTTGCAAGACTTCAGAGGTGGTCTTTCCGATGCCAGGGTCTTGGCCCAGGATCTCCTGGAGGCTTCGGCTCATCACGTAGACACCTCGGCTCGGGGCCTGATGCTTGGGGTTGATACGTCGCGGCAAGCGTGGCTGCATGCCACTAAGTTTTTGAAGGAGGTGCAAGGCAAGGTACTGGACCTTCCATTCGATGGTAAGGAGCTTTTTCACTCTTCTACTGATGTCGAGCTCACCAAAACCAAGGATAGCACTCAGACGGCTAAATCATTGTCTGTTCTGGTTAAAGCTCCTTTCAAATCCCAGAGACTGTTGTCGCAAAGTCGACCTTCCTCTGGTTTAGGGGCTTCCTCAACCGCAAATCTCGCAGAGTGGATACTCCTGTGGGGAATAACCGCCGTAGACAACAGCGTATGCGGTTTTTCTCCCGCTCCTCAGCCTCATCAGGTTCAGATGGCATCGCCACCAATAAGCCTGCCAAATGAGGGTTTTCCGCGCTCGCATGAGACCCCGGTGGGAGGACGCATTGAGTCTCATTGGGAGACGTGGCAGACCATCACAGAAGACAGAAAGGTCTTGTCAGTCGCTCGAGTGGGCTTCCCCTTACCTTTACCCCCTACCCCACCCCTCAACCCTCCTTTTCAGCTGTCGGGCTCACCCTCCCTCAAGGCCGAGGTTCAGAAACTTCTGGACCTCTGAGCTGTGGAACCCGTTCCCCTTGGGGAGCGAAGGGAGTGCTTCTACTCCCGGCTGTTTACGGTGTCCAAACCCAATCAGGCTGGCCTGCGCACCATCCTAGACCTTTCCCAGTTCAATCCTTTCCTACCCCAAGAGAAATTCAAGATCACGCCCGGCCAGATTCGCTGCTCTTTGCAGATGGGCGATTGGCTCAGCATGGTGGATCTTCAGGATGCGTACACGCATATCCTGATTTGGAATCCACACAGGAGATACCTCTGCTTCTCTTTGGGAGAGGAGCACTTCCAGTTTCGGGTGCTTCCTTTTGGCCTCAGCTCAGCGCCGCGTGTCTTCACGAAGATGTCGGTGATTGCGGCCTATCTTCGTCTCCAGGGTATCCATGTGTATCCTTATTTGGATGACTGGCTCCTACGCAGCCCTTGTCCGTTGGCAGCAGCGGGCAACCTCCAGTCTCTCCTTCAGCTCCTGTTCCATCTTGGGCTGTCAGTGAACTGGCAGAAATCCTCCATGGCGGTCTCACAGGACCTGATCTTCCTGGGTTTTCGTTGGAACCCGATCGAGTGTATCTGACCGGGGACAGAATGGTGGATCTGTTGGCCACGTGTCAGATGTTTGCGCAGTCGGAGAGCATGTCGGCCTGGTGGTTCCAGAGGCTTCTGGGCCTCATGGCCTTGTGTGTACTGGCTCTTCCTCTTGCTCGTCTCAAAATGAGACGGATCCAGATGGCTCTTCGGAGTTCCTGGCGTCAGGCTGTGGACCCGGATTCCAAGCGGATAATGATTCCGGATTCCATGAAAGTGGACCTGGACTGGTGGTCATCTCTCAGCAACCTGTCGGTGGGCGCGGGGGTTTCAGGACCCAGCGCCCATGGTGACGATCACAACGGACTCCTCCCTTTTGGGGTGGGGTGCGATGTTAGATCTTCTGCAGGTGTTGGACCTCTGGCCGCCTCAGGACAAGCTCCTGCACATAAATCATTTGGAGCTTCTGGCGATCTTTCTGGCGCTCAAGGCGTTCAGACCGCTCATTGTCAACAAGGTGGTTCGCATAAGAACGGACAATGTGGTATCAATGTATTAAATAAACAAGCAAGGGGGAACAAAGTCTCCCCCTTTCGTGGACCTGTCCATCCAGATTTGGGAGTGGGCCGTGCTTCATGGGGTCTGGCTGCTTGCAGTGCACATCCCGGACCAGCTGAATGTCACAGCGGATGCCCTCAGCCGGCGGACAGTGGTCAGCTACGAGTGGGAGTTGAAGGCGGAGGTCCTCTCATGGATTTTCTCGCGTTGGGGCACACCGGAGGTGGACCTCTACACCATGGGGGTAAACAAGAAGCTTCCTCAGTACGCCTCCAGAGGGGGGCTGGGAGCCTCCTCTCTGGGGGATGCTCTTGAGATTCCATGGCACAACATGAGAGCTTACGCCTTTCCGCCTCTGCCTCTAGTTCATCGAGCAATTTGGAAGTTGAACTCTGTGAACTGTTCTCTTCTACTGATAGCCCCGTGGTGGCCGGCCAGGTTTTGGTTCTCAGAACTTCAACACCGGTCGGTGTATACGCCGATCAGGTTACCAGTAACTCCCGATCTTCTTCACCAAGGGGAACAGATGTGGCACCCCTCCCCACAATCGCTCAGTTTGGCGGCATGGTGCCTGAGTTCAAGTCTTTAGAGCATTTGAGTTTGTCTGCAGATAAAATGCACATTATCCAGGCAGCCAGGAAACCCTCGACCAGATCGCAATACAAGAGTAAATGGCTCAGGTTCTGTCATTGGTGTTTGGAGAAAGAGTTGGATCCGAGGGTGGCCACGATTGACACGGTGCTGTCCTTTGTATCCTCCCTAGCAGAGTCAGGGGTTCATGTTCTGTCTTGCAGGACTTATCTCTCAGCGTTTTCCGTGAAGAGACATTTTGCTGGCTTGACACGCTTCTACCCTCCGGTTCGTAGTCCGCACCCGCCTTGGGATCTAAATATAGTCCTGACGGCGCTGTGCCATAAACCCTTTGAACCAATGGCTACGGTTGACCTAAAGAATGTGTCCTGGTAAGTGTCCTTTCTGGTCGCCGTTACGTCAGTGAGGCGAGTGAGTGAGCTCCAGGCATTGTCGGTGGAGCATCCTTTCTTGGTCTTTCACAAGGACAAGGTAGTCCTTCGGACAAACCTGGCTTTCCTACCGAAGGTAGTGACTGAATTCCATCTGAATCAGTCGATCTCCCTTCCGGTCTTTTTTCCGAATCATGCCTCAGAGGCTGAAAGGGTTCTACACTGTCTTGACGTCCGAAGAGCTCTTAAGTTCTACCTGGACAGGACTTCCGAGCTTCAGAGTTCTTAACTTTTTGTGACCTTCGGTAACCCTCAGGGCAGGCCGGCGTTTAAGGCATCTATTTCCAGATGGATTGCCGCCTGCATCAGTCTTTCACCGTCCAAAAGCTGAAACCACCTAAAGGTATCCATGCACACCTGGTGCGGGGCAAGGCAGCCGCGGTTGCTTTTCAGAAATATGTTCCCTGGGAGTCCATCGTTAAGGCAGCTACTTGGGCCTCCCCATCTGCTTTTCTTACTGCCTTGATATGAGCTCTAGAGCTGATGCTCAGTTTGGTCAGGCTGTGCTAAAGAACCTGTTTCAGTAAGGGGTATTTTCATCCACCCATAGTTCCTGTAAGGAGTGCTTGGGAATCTCCCACAAGTATGGAGGAAAGGGGATGGGACATAGGAGTATTACCAGGTTTCTCACCGTAGTGACCACCTTACTCCTAATCCATAGTCCCCTTTCCTCCATACACCCGCCCGCCGTCCCCTCTAATAAGGTTCCTCTGTTATTGCTAATGGGTCTTTGACCCTGCGATGGAAAAGGACTGATGGGCGATGCGCGGGGCGGAGCCAAGGTACGGCCGCGTGCCAGGCCCCGTGCAGTAAAGAGAGGGACACATTTTTGGAAAAATTTGGATGCTTTTTACAAAGTGCTCCGGTCTCGTCCCACAGGACGGAGAGATGTCCCACAAGTATGGAGGAAAGGGGACTATGGACTAGGAGTAAGGTGGTCACTATGGTGAGTAACCTGGTAATTGTATAGCACTTACCCTTAAGCGCTATGTATAGAAAAGATATACATGCAATATCACCCAACCCTTGTTGGTACTCATTTATCGACCGCAGAAGGATGAAAGGATGAGTTGAGGTATTGAAGAACAGACTAAATCGGTGACTCGCCCCCTGAAGTATGCCTGAAATAAACCTTTAATGAGTCTAGCAATTGTGTATAATTGCAGAGGAAAATTATTTATTATTCCTATTCTTTCTTATTTAGGATCACTGTTCAAAGTGTTGCACTTGTGGAACCCCCCGCTTTTTTAAGAGGCCTGAACAAGAAAGCCAGCCATTCCAAAATTAAAGAGCCACATGGTGCTGGCCCCTTATTATTTTAGGGTTAGCTAGGGAGACCACAGGGGTTGCAACTGCGACCACCAAATGACGTCCCTGGGGCAGTCGAGTAATAGGATAATGTATATTCCCCTTGTGCAGCCCGGGTCTGATGGGGGGGGGTGGGGGAGCAGGCAGGGTGGCAGGGCTGTTCACCGCTGCGGCCCGGGTGTGGGAGACACTGTCCCCTCGCAGACGAAGGAATAGGCCCTGCCGCTTACTTTGATCTGCGCCAGGATGAATTTTTATTCATCTTGCGCGGATGCTGCCGTAACACCTAATCACCGCCGCCCCGCTTGCCAGTACCAGGCGACCCGTGCCTTTATCCTGCATGAGGTTCCTGGCCAGCGCTTCCTCCACTGCAACAGAGGGTTGGCCCCACCCATTTCCTTTGTTAAGGGGCCGGCGCGTTACCTCCACGCGATGAGGCTGACACCGCAGTTCCTCCCTACGGCCTCCACTGCCGCTGCTAGCTCCTCCTCACACCGGCGCCCACACCTCCACGCGATCACCTCTGGTGGGTCTACCTTCCGCGGCCGCACTTCCACGCGGTCGCTTATCACGTGGCTCTGTCTCGTCAAGAGGCCCCGGAGGCCCGCTCACAAGGTGAGCAGGGACCCCTAGAGCGCCTCGTCAATGTGGTGGCCCGCCTCCGGTCACCGGGGTGGGCTACACCAGGTGTCAGGACCACCCGACACGGGTCCTCTGGGGCTGCGGTCATGCAGCTCAACTGCTGCAGAAATCATCCTGCTTAATCTGGGTCACCGGACAGATGCCGCAGCTGGGGGCACCCAGTACGTGACGGCCATGGCCTTGGGGGCATCCAGGCTGGGCCAACACACAGGCCACGATCATTTGGCAGGCCCAGTCCCAATAACTGGTACAGACACGAGTTGCCGCTTCCTGGGGCTCTGCTGCACTGCCTTGTGCGTGCCAGCAGAGCTCCTCTTATTAGAGGCGTCATGACGAGGTCATGACGCTCTATCTCATCGTAACCACTAGACCCACACATAACACTACCCACAAAGATCCTTCTGATCGAGGCCCTACTTGTTTTTCCTTTTTTCTCTGCAACTTGGTTGCAGCCCCAGAGTAAAGGAATAAACAAAAGACTCCTAACCCTGGAAGTAGTGATAAGGCTTTAAGTGACCATGCTTGTGCCAGGTTCTACAGAATGGATGGAATGTTTCAGTGAAGGGGTACCTTGGACAAAACTCTGGAGAAAAAAAATTGAAATCTCAGACTCTGAACTGCTTCTGCAACAGAGGCTAGTACATCAGACCCTGGAGACAAATCGACTAACCATATGCCAATTTACTAGAGTAGATTGATCATACAGAAAGTAATGTGTTGGCACCGATCCTGTATGGTGAACAGGGCTCCAGTGGAAAGCCATGCCTTTCCTACACTGAGTGTGAAAACACATGGCATGGAAAAGCCAGAGGGAAAATGCCTGGGAGGCTAATAGGGTCATCAAGCCATGAACTGACTTGCACCGACTTTCTACTCCACAGGCTTGAAAAATATACTGGAAAATCAGTCCTGATCATTACACATTGCAGCATGGCACCAAGATCCTTCTTGGCTCAAAGAAAACATTAAATCTGAATGACTACGTAATGCACCGAAAAACTCTGGGGCGGCACATGCTGTTTAGTAGCCTATGCATCGTGAAGCTTCATGAAGGACTATCTTTTCCAGAAAGACAAATTAACCTGACCTGAAGGTACCAGAGACCAAGGACGCCTTAAACAGACTTCTCAAAGGATTGTATGTGTCTCAAGCACATGTGACCAGACCGACTCTTACCAACATCCTTTGTCGTTCGATCTCCAGATCTATGAACCCGTCATGGTTTCAGCTCTCTCCTTTTTACTCCTCTCCCAATAATGGCAGCCCTTGGTATGAGGTCCTTTTGGCCCCCCTTCCACTCCTCTAAGACCATCATTAATGTCTATCTGAATAGCACCGTCTTGGTCCAGCGCCATCAGCCCAACCGCCTTCTTTCCAATAGGTATCTCCCATGTTTTATCAACTTCCTTCCTTTTACTGCTGCTCCTACCAGCACCTCTGGCTGCTACGCCTACCAGCACCTCTGGCTGCTACGCCACCTTCATCTTCCGCCACCTCTCTGGCTATTCTGCCATCTCCTTCCGCCTACTCTCGGGCCCCTCTACCACTTCCACAGGGTATACTGCAAGCCTGACCCCCAATAGGGAAGTCTTTCAAATGTGGCAACCTGCTCCATGTCGCTACGCTCAACTCTCGTTCTGCTGACAAACACTCCTCTGACATTTGTCACCTACTTGTAGAATTGGACGTGGATGTCCTTGCTTTCAGAGACATGCTTCATGGCTAGCTCTGTCACAAGTTTTGACACGCTCCTCCCTGACTGCTACAAGATCCTCGCCGAACCTAGAACCAATTGTCCTGTAGGTGGAGTAGCTCTGATCTTTCCGGAGTGGATCCCTGCTTCTGTCATTCCTATGCAGTCATGCTCTTCCATCTATCTCTCATGGCCACTCTCTGACCATGACCACCATCTACAGGCCACCTGGCCAGGTCACCTTCTTCCTCTGTCGGCCAAATCCCTTCTCTTCTCGCCTCTACCTCTCAACTCCTCCTCCTCGGAAACCTAAACATCCAGCTGGATGCTTCAACCTCTGCGATACCCTTACTATTCTTCCCTCTGACCCGACACACACTGCTGGGCACACTTCGGATGGGAGGGGATACCGCGTCTCATCATCCGGTGTCACACTCAATGAAGACCCCTCACCCAGGTGATCCTCCCACACTGACCCACCCCCAGGAGCTGGATCCAAAAGAGTAGGCTGTATCCTGCCCACCTGGATGACAGATCTCCGGGGACTAGTGGGTGAGACACCACCTGGTTTCTCACAGACCCCTGCTCCCGCTCTCCCTCTTTCACTCTGGCTGCCCTCCTTGTGCTCTCTGCCTTCCTGTGAGGCAAAAAACCTTGCTGTCCTCTTTGAATCCACTCTCCTCACATCACGGACCTCGCTAAGAAGTCCCACTAACAGCTTTACATCCTCGGAGGTAGTCTTCGTTTTCTCACTTTACCCCAGAAGCTCACTGTCTCCCAAGCCCTGGTTCTCTATAGGCTGGACTACTGCAACAGCCTATTTCTCATTCTCCGTCTGCCTTCCTCTGCTCTCCGCCCTCTGCAACTAATCCAGAACAGGACTGAAAGACTTGTCCTTAGCCTCAAGCCTGGGGATCGTATTTCTCCAGCCTTGAAATATCGCCACTGGCTCCCGTTGGCTGCAAGGATCAAGTTGAAGACCCTCTACCTCGTCCACAAGGCTTTCTGGGGTCGGGGCCCACACAACATCTGACTCTCTACAGCACCTTCACTCTCAAACCCTTCGCTCAGCCACCTCCAACTCTTTTAGTCGGACGCTTCTCCAGGCAAAAAGTGGGTGGTAGATCTCTCTCCTCTGCAGGTGCCTCCCTCTGGAATTGCCTCCCTGCCCCTATCTAACTTGAGCCGGACCACCTGAGGCTCCGAAAGCATCTCAAGACCTTCTTTTTCACTTCAGTTTTCTCTCTATCCTCCTGACCTACCTGTCTGCTGCGCTAACAAGTTGCCTGGCTAACCCTCAGAATCTCAAGGGGCTCTAGGCTCCTCCACGACCTGTAGCCCCTACGTTGCCTCTGGGCATACCGCACACATGGGACTGACTCTTCAACCCTACAGACCCCCGCCTCCTTGCACTTGTACAGATGTTTCACTTGCTTGGAGCAATGCTGGCCAAAATTGATGTTACAGACTGGTGGCGGACCCTTATTGAAGAAGAAAAGGTGTTAGTTAATCTGGCTTTGACGCAGTTTTTAACGGAAATTTTTCAGAAAATAAACGAGGTCCTCCACGAAGAATGAGGACAAGGAAACAAACATTGTGAAAGATGGAGTTAGAATGTAAGCCGTCATCTAAACTATCGGACTGGACAAAGATCTGGACAATGTATTCTTGTTTTCTCTCGCTTTCTGTCTTGAACTGTGTTTTATGTGATTTTACAGATTGAATGGTAAGGGCTAGAGGTTCTCGATTTTGAAAACCATGTAAAGCCCTAATGAAAAAATAAAAATAAAATAAATGCTGCCCTGTTTGCACTACCTCCTTCACTCCCTCCTGGCACTTGCCTCCCCCCACACACTTCTGCACGATCTGAATGACACGAGGCATAGTAAGATCGTTGTTTTGTCCTCCTGTCTTCCCTACCATGTATTGTTGCTCCTAAATCACTTGTGTATAGGGGTGTTATAAATGACTCGTTATATCATAATGTTCACACTTGAGTCTGAGACCACTAAAACTGTTCCAAGGAAGGGAGAAAGCTTACAATCAAACAACCTTTGCTTTCATTTAAACACAATTGCACAGGAGTAATTAGCAGGGGACAGAAAAACCTGCTCAAGAGCTGCCCTCCGTTTATGTGCAAAGGTTTGAGGGAGAAAAGTTCCATGCTAATAACCGCACGAGTACGACGACTGACCCAAAGTCACCTGTATGGCTATATTTTACTAAGTATAACACTGCTAGTGTAAGGAGATGTACTCCTGAAAGGGGTGGTGGGGTCATTTTAAATTAATCGCATGCATAGTAAATACCATGATTCAAAATGGCTGCCCATTATCAATTCAAAGTACTACCTTTCTGGATAATATCCGCTCCATGAGGGTGCATAAAGGCGTGCTTGGTAGTAGAGCACTTGCGCCGAAAGCATTGCATGCGTACTACACCCGGGAAACTGCATAATGACTGGGTGCACAACCACTCGGTGCAAAACTCCTATTTGTGCAACTCCAAACCACCCTGAGATTCACAATCCTCATGGAAAAATTAACTTGCTGGGAGTTATTTTGGTACTGGCATGGCCTTTTTGTTACAGGAGAAGATTCAGGCCTTTGTGGCACTAGGACAATTTCCCCTTTACTAGAAACCAGTTGTAAAAAAACAGAATATATTGTACATAATGGCTATGGTAGCCTCATGCACCCACCTAGTGCCAAATGCAATTACACATGAGACCTGTGCCGGAATGGCTGTCTGCTGGCAGAGAATGTAGTAATACAATTGTATTTTAATTTTTAATTGCTAAAATGGTGGAGCCAGAAAAACCTCACGAGGATGAGCCTTCAGTCACCACCACTCGCCCGGCCATGACTTGGTAGAACTGTTTCTAGGTCTAATGAACACTTCTGACCCAACATGTTTCACTTGAAGTACATTACCTTGTGTGGTTTGTCTGATTATGAAGATTACATATTTGGAGTTGGCAGACAACCGTGGCCTGTAACAGAAAGCCAACAACTTTGGGGACTGACTTGCTTGTTTGTGTCTATTTGAAGTAGCAATAGTAATAGTTACAAATGTTCTTGGCGTTTGGTGGAGTGGCTGTCGATTGCCTAGCGCTCTGTTCCACTTGTGTGTCGCTCAATGACCTGCTGCATTGCTGGGGCCCTGTTTCTCCCTTCAGGTACCACTGGGTGTGCACTGTGTTTCTGTTGGTGACTGAGACTGCATGAGCCACTGCTGCTGGTCTGTTTTCCTGCCTGCAGGTCTTTTCTCTGCCCTTACCATAACGTTCTTGTTAGGCAGAAACCTGTGCAGTTCCCTTAGGGACCGCTGCAAAAAGTTTAGGACTACAGGTGTTAGCAGTAAACCCAATTGGTAGGAGTCCGCACCACCCAGATTTACCTGGTAGCTGTGGCTGAGCAGTCAGACTTCCCTCAAGAAGAGTTAGGCAGTATATAGAGTATACACAATAGGGCTAGAAATACAGTAGTACAAGCAAACATTGACCAGAGCTTGGGTATAAAAGTATATCATTATTTATTTAAAAACGCACTTGTAAAAAATACACTGGCACTAATATGTCAAGCAAGTTCAAACAGTCACTAGAAATATTTACGCCTCGCTAATTATTGGACAAGTCTGTTAAGACACCACTTATTTAGCAAAACAGAGGCGAGCGCGTAACCATAGATGGCACTCCAGTAATTTGTTAAAAAAAGGGAGAGAAAAGGCAGAATAGGAAAATCACACAGTACCAACACTTTTAAAGAACCACAGCAAGTCAAGAAAGGCAGGGTGTACTGTAGAGCAAAAAGTTCATAGGACAGGCCCACTCTTGGAGAGAACAAGGCAGAATTACGGGACACCTTGGACAGTCTGTTGCAAGGGAGACCAGGCGGGACAGAGTACCTGAAATGGTGAGAAAGCTCCAGCGGGGGCAGTTGTTCCTGGCAGCAGGTGCAAATCGGGGCTTTGTCCAGGGGAAGAGAAGATCTCGACATGGAGGAAAGCTGGAGGTTGTTGCACTGCCAGGGAAGAAACCAGCCGCGGTTTCCCGGTTAAAAGGTACTACCCTTTTATTCACGGTAGTGGTGATGTGTGGCTATCCGGCCGCCTGGGTGCTTGGCATGGGCGATTTGACCACGAGACGATCCAAGAAGGGGAAAAAGGCGAACTGGTTGGTCCCACAAGCTCAAAGGGAAGAAGACTCTCCTGGAAGAAGATCTTCTCTGTCGTCGGGGAAAGTGGTGAGTTTCGTACAGCAGGGCTCCACCGGTGGTGGTGTCGTTGTAGATGGCTCAGCTTCTCCCCTCTTCGGATTCTTTAGGTCCAGTGGCGACTTCTGATGTTCCAGTCCCCAAAGCCCTGCTTTTATGCAGCAAAACCCCCATTCATCAACCTAGCTGTCAATCAAACTCAGTCCAGGGAGCCTACCCTCTCTCCTCCCCCCCCCCCCACATATCCTGTAGACCCAGACAGAGTGGCACCGCTTTTGGAGGCTTCTGTGCAGAAGCCCGCCAAAAGTGGAGCAAAGGACTCGACTTGGGTTGGAGTTACAGAGGCGAACACTGACGCCATTTTAAAACGGAGTCCTGGCAAAAAGACCCAACCGGAGAATAAATATTAAATAAATGACCCGGCGGTATCTTTAACATTGCACCAAAAAAGTGGTGCGTTTAAAATGAATGGGAAAATCCCATAGGAAATATTCCGGTGGAATATTTCGCATGGTAACCACTGCCACCAGCCAGAAACTCGACAAGGGGGGACTGGACAGTGCCCCTTGGAAAACAGACCCAGGGGCAATCGAATTACCCCTACCAGTACTTCCACAATATGATGGTTTGTACTGGTTTTGTTCACAATTTAAGACTAGCAAAGTCAATGGTGACTTTATATGCCCTGGGAGACAGTAGTCAGTCCCAGGGTATGGAGTCTGTTTGGGGGGTCACTTCCACACCCCTGTGTTGCTGCACTGAGGGTGCTGTGAAGCCCTATGGAGTAAAAGACCCCCATAGCCCATAAAGCACTTTACATAGTCAAAGGACATTCTCAAATCATGCATAAGAGTGGGAGAAAGAGTCTCACTCTTAGCAGGAGAAAAAATGAAACCCCAAAAATCCAGCAAAGCTGATGGGGGACTCACTAGGTTTGGGAAATTAGCCTTAACAGAGAATTCTCCCTAACAGTTCTGGCTTGGAGGAGGGTTTAAAATCCCAGGCACACGAGGAACGTGCTCTGCGTGCTGCGTTTGTGTTTGTGACGGTTGACGGAGTGGGACTATATTGGAAAAGGAGTCCTCTTCGTGCAGAAATCGGTAAGAGTCTTGACTGAAGGTTTTGACTCTTTCTGCTGTTGACAAGCTTTGTTGCATCTTAAATTGTGGAAGGTGGGGGGCTAAGGGAGGCCCCAGTTTTGAGGAACTGTAGCTTCTCTGTGTCGGAGTGACACAGTCAAGGTGTTATTTGTAGCATATATTTTGCTCCTGTTTCCCCCGTAAATACAACTGGGGATAAAAGAAAAACAAAAGCTGTTCCGTAAGACTGTGAAAGATTGAAAGAAGGGTGTGGTTATAAAGTTGGGGATTGAACTGCAACTTTTAATGTTGGCTTTGAAGGACAATGCCGGAAATGGCACTCTAAAAACAAAGGGTCTATAATTTACGAAAAACTAATCAAGCCGTCAGGAAAAGCGGCAGGTTGCAAGAGCAGTAACTTCAGAGTCACCAGGATCCAGACAGGGATTACGCGAAGATTGAGGTGAGGGGAGGATTTACTAGGCAGCTCCCCCCCTCCCCCCTACTCCACGGCCATTCAAACTCAGGCCCCTGCACCTGGGCAAATGACCAAATATTTCCAAGCCAAAAGTGCCGTGCCAGTTAGGGGCCCAGTTGCCATGACCAATATCTATAACCGAATGAACAAAACAGCGGGAATGTTACCTCGAGTTACGTTCAGACTCCACATTTGGGGACCAGTTTCTTCCTTGTTAAGACTCTGTTACCAGATGTGTTCTGGTGGTTGCCCATTGACTGAAAGGGGGCATCTGTCTGAATTTAATCCAAACTCTACAGGAGTGGGCCCTCCAATTCCCCTTCCACTGGGCACCACACTACCATGGTCTATTCCCATTCCTACCACCCCCCAGTTTTCATTACCTCTTCCCCCTTCGTTACCTTCCTTGACTAAACTGCCTCTTGGAGCTCATTTACCTCCACAACAACTCTGTGACTCATGTGTTTCAATTCCCCCCGCCCCCACCCCCACCCTGTCTGTTGGAAAATGGCAAGGTTGGCGAGGGGTTGCAGCAGTTGGAGACTGGTGTGGCAGATATTCTTTCGAGCAAGAGCTTGCCCATTGAGGGGATTAGTCAGCACAACTGGAGGTGGGTACTTCATGGGATGTGTTGAATTTTGCTGTGAAATTCTTTTGATTGTGCGGTAGGATCCAAGAGGAGGTTGTGAAACAAAATGATCTGTTGGCAACCTTAAGGGACGGTATGGCGACCTGTCTTAATGCAGCACTTAAGAAGGCGGCAGTCCAAGATGTTGAGCCCCAGGTACAACCTGAGAACGATCGGCCAATTATCCCATCTCAGAGCCTGGCTACAAATAACAGTATCCAGTAATCTCACAATCAATTGCCCCTAAGCTATCCTGCGCATAAACGGCAATGTTGAAAGAAAAAGTGACGAAAGAAAACTGCGGCAACCAAAGAGAAAAACCCTGTGACACCAGATAAAGATCAGTCTCTCCTTTTAAACCCAACCATTGTCATTGACTGAAACCAGACTAAGCCATTAAAACGTATGGAAAAGTTTGTCCCTACAAAAAAGGCACCGTCAAACGAGTATGGGCACCCGGATTAGCTGGCTTCAAGATAATGGGGCTTGAATCTGGATAGAATCAGGTACTCCGCCAAGTGGTCTCGAAGAAAGAGTTGCCAAGGTTGCTGAGTCAAATGCAGCCGTAAACTTCCTCACTCAAGAGACGGAGCAGACCCCCATAGTTGGCTCCTCATCAAACCAAGCAAAAGAGCCGCCAGCACGGGTTACAGATATCCAGACCTCGGCTGCGACAAAGGCCCCTTGCTAGACTTCCTTTTACAAAATGGGATTTATGCTGCAAGAAACTTGGCTAGTGCACCCGTATTTGATTGACTGGTACAACGTGCATCGGGCCATGGCAAAAAAAAGGAGGAAATGTCCTGGCGGTGGAATTAATCTTGAAAGGGTCCTTCTCTGTAAAGTGTGCTGGCAATACATAATCTATGATCCACCATGGGGGGGGGGGCGCAACTTGACATTTTTTTGAATGTCTATTCAGTGTTTATCAACTGGGTCAATTCACCAGGAGAGGATGGTATCATTTTGGGGAGAGATCTGAATGCGAGGTGTGGTGAGCTAAGGACGGTGGGAAACTTCAGTACGGTGTGTTTAGATGGTAAAATGGAGTGGAAGGCCTCAAATGGAAAATGTGACTAAGAGTGGGATTTGGTTGCATTAAAAGTTAGTGATTGGAGATATCCCAGGGAAACCGTCTTGGCAGGGTGGGGCTTTGACTGGCAACTCTGGACTATCAGCGCTCTAATAGCGTCTTAACTGAGAGAATTATTGGGTTGGACATCCTTATGCAAAAGGCAAGTGACCATGCAGGCATGAAAGCGGTATGGGCGCTTGAACTACAGGGCCCCGAAATGGCAGGGGGACGGGGGGGGAGAGGGGTTCCTTCACGGGCAGTAAATAGGCTGTCGTGGACTGAGAGAAATGTCTTAAGGGCCTGTGAAATGCTATGGGAAGAGCTAAATGGGGGAGGGGGGAGAAAAGGTTGGCCCACATGTGCTACAAGTAAATGAAATGGAGTGCTGGTTGACAATTGCTTTCTGTGTTGGTAAAAAGAAAGGCAAGATTCCAAGTCAGGAAAGCAAGCTACACACCTATATGACCCCGAAATTAGAAATGCAAAGTCTTCTCAGGAAACAGTTGGGTATATTGCACAATTCGTTACTCTCCCCCTTTGCAGTTCAGCGAGAAATATCTTGGGTAAAAAAACAATACAGAAACTGGGTAGGGAGGAGGAAAAGGGATCAGGATTGAAAATTACCAAAAAATGATTAATGCCTTTAATAAGTCACCGCTCGGATTCTGGCGTCAGTAAGGAGTCCCCCTGTCCAGTTAATACTGAACCCTGTTATGGAGAGTGTGTGGGTCAGGGTTATCGAGTCTAAAATGTTTGGTGCTGAGGTCCAACAAGAGTCGATGTTGTCTCCGGACATTAGTTACATTATTAATGTCACCTTTAGTAGCATCTTCGGTCATTTGAAGGCTCTACAAAATTCTTGGGCCAAATTGTCTATTGGCTGCATTATTGAAGGGAACCATTGAGCTGTGGGCAGACACTTTATGCCCACTATTTACAAAGGTCTATCCCAGACTCCAGGGAAAAAGTCAATTATGGTCCCAATTTACAAAAGCTGGAGACTGCCTGGCCCCGGAGAATTACTGACAGTTGTCCTTGCTTGACGTTATGGGCAAATTATTTGCATTATGTCTTGGAGCATTTACAGAGCTGGGATATGGACAACAATATACTGCACCCCTTTCAGACGGATTTAGTCCTCAGTCGAGTACTATCCATAATGTACTATACCACATCATAGCTCGAGCTAGATAGCCCAACTCAGCTTCTGTTTATATTGTTTTCGACGTTAAGTCGGCTTTCGACCAAGTTGACTGACATATATATTGTGGGGGGAAATGTGACCGTGGGAGTGCCCAAGTTGGCTTTTGGAAATAATTATAGCTTTGCGTATGGACGCTTCTGCTCAGATCTGCCTTGGTTATCATGGCCAACTGTCGGATGTAATGAGAATTAACAGGGGGTGCGTCAGGGTTGTACGTTAGCCCCTCTGCTTTTTAACATCTACGTAGCAGACCTATTAAATAGGTTTAGGGTATGTGCAGGTTACATTCCTAGGATTGGCAATGAGCCTATCGGCGGGATGCTTTATGCCGACGATTTGGCTATATTTGATCTGTTCACAGGGTTAAAAGCATGCTCAATGAACTGGGAAGGTATGCAATCGAGAACCTGCTCTCAATCTTTCCAAAACCAAGGTAATGTTAGTTTCCTCAAATAATTCTGAGGACAAAACTGGTGATTTAGGTTGAAGTTGTGGTGACTTGGGTGGAAGTTGTGGAGTACACTGATTTTTATAAATATCTGGGTCTTGAGATGACAATAGCTTGTGGTTATGGGGCTTTAATAGGGTCCAAAGTGAGAAGTGCCAGACAGAGCACCTATATGGGCAGAACATGTGTAGGAGCATGCTGGTTTTCACTAGCCAGGGAAAGTCAGGGAAAAGCGCCTCCTCCCAGGAGACATTATTCCAAGAGCTATGCAAAATGATCGATTGGGCCCCCGATTTTGATAGGTGTGATATTTTTGCTACACTCAAGGGGGCATTTAATCGCCTGGTGATTAAGTGGGACTGTCTCCGAAATTCTGAACATCTAGTTAAATTAAAGAGCCACGCGAGCATGGCAAATGTGGTTTACTTTTTTGTGCACCCAGAAAGGTTTTTACTGCTCTGCCCCGGTCCAGTCGTGCGCAAATTTGGACTGAAAATTAGGATGAATTCATTACCAGTGTTAACGGTCAGAGGCCCACAATTGAAGCTGGCCCCAATGGCCAGATATTGCAGAAAATGTAAAATTGTAACTAATTTAGAATCTGCTAGGCATGGGCTAACAAAATGTCCCAAAGTGGGTGCCCTTTATATGGTTAAGCTTGGTCCATTTGCATGACTAGAATTCTATAAATACATTTTGCTTAAATTCAGACTCTATGCCTGTAATACTGGCACTATTTGGAGTATGGAGAAAGATAGAAAATTATCTCAACTAAAGCCATGGTTCGAGATGGCCACTCTGAGTAGTAATACTGGGTCCCTAAATGAATTTTGTTTCTTTTTTTTCTCCTTTTGCCAGGTTTGGTTTTAGGTTTTTGTGTAAGTAGCGATTAATTGATGGACTGTTGGTTTGAGTGTGTGATAATGTAAATATAAAGTGAATAATGGAAGTTGTTTAGGAGAACTGTGCAAGTGCATGTTGTATGTATTTTATTTGAGTATATTGTAAAAGCGTTTGTAATTTGGATTGTAAAAGTTATTTCAGAACTATGTACAATAAAGTATTCTAATAGACCTCGATGGGTTGTGTAAAACTGTTTGAAATCTCTCTGGGCTCCTCTGTGTGAAGAAACTAGTAAGATTGGACATAATTAGCAGATATGATGGCACTTGTCTGGAATGAGTCTTGAAATTGGCTTTGTTACCTGGGCACAGGGTCTGTAAATTAAATCCAACAGTGGTTTGGCATGGCAGTATCATAATTCCAGCTGACAGTTCCCGTCTTAAATCTCATGATAAGGCAACTGATAATCTGTGGCTGGTATAATGCATATGGTGCTTACCCTGGTGGGAAATATGCTTGCCCCTAGCTGTGTCTCTTGGGCAATGGTGAGGAAGAGTGCCTCTTAATGGCCAGTGCTTTACTTCTGAAACCTTTAGACTATCTATATTGGATCAGTTATCTATAGTGGTAAACTGAGCTGCGAATGTGGCTTACACCTTCATAAGTAAGCAAGCCAATCAATGAGACAAACTCCCACCGCCCCACGGAATGGGTCCTTTTGTCACATTGTGAAAGTTAACCAAATCTGCTAATTAGAAATTGTAATGCAATAAAGCAATGTTTAGGATGCATTTAATTCACATGTTTTGAATAATTTTAAGGATGTATGGGGCAATAACCTCTCTAAACTAGACTCCTATTGGTATTAATCACCAGCCATTCCACATGCTCCTTAAGACGAGTTAGATTTTTTAAACAGTTATCTCCTATTGTGCTTTTCTGTGGAGTAGTCCCATTTTCCAGATTTTTGAATTTTACACCACTGCTACACATTTTCATAAATGTTTTTTTGGTATGTGGTGATATTCACAAAATGCATCACTATGGATGTGCCTCCATTTTCTTCCTCCCCTTTTTAATCTTTGCTTGTTCCTCGTCATTTCCACAGGGATTGAGGTAATACACAATGTTTGGGGTGTTGGAATGTTTTTGGTTGGGGGGGGGGGATTATGTCTTTCAAGTAAAAAGAGTACTTCGATTGGATTGTGTCCTCTCACGTATTCCTCATTTTATGATATTCGTTATCGCCAGCTTTGCTGCTTTGGAATTTCTTTTTTCAGCAGTGGGTGCTGTGCTGGAGGTCATGGCGTTGATTGTCCCTCGACGGGCTCCATTCCGTGTCGACGTCACTGCTGGTATAAATGGCTCGCGCTGCGCCCTTTGGCTTCAGTTCTGTTTTTCTGACTGCTTCGCTCTCGTGAACGGCACGCTTCGAGATTTTCTGTCAAAATATGTCTTCATCATAAACTGCTTATACACCCAAGACTGGGTTTAAGAAGTGTATCGACTGCGGGTCGAAGATGTCTAGCACCAATCCTCACCGTATCTGTCTTTGGTGTCTGGATTTAGGTCATCGAACCGGCCACTGCCGCTCCTGTCAGTCGATGACGGAGAAGGCCCTCCGTGAGAGGAAAAGTAAGTTAGCGGTGGGGCGGAAGGGGTCAAAGGCCACTTTGAAGGCCTTGTTGAAAAGCCATAAAAAATCGTCTGATTCAAAGGAATCGGAACATTTTAAAAAATACTCGGAGATCCCGATCTCGTAGTAGATCGAGACGATCTTCTTCGTCATCTTCAAAAAAATCCCCAACAAAATGGGGAAGATTTTAGGAAAAAAATTATGCAGGTCTTTGAGAATGTGGCCTCGACCCCCTCAAAGAAACCTCAGAAGAGCCAGACTCCGGTCGCTCCATTGGACGCAAGGAAGTCGAACTACTGCGGTAAAACCCAGTAGTATGGGTGAAGTCCGTAAAACTCGAGTTGACAAGCCGTCGAGAGTTCGAGTATAGTGTTTCCCTGACTCCTCATAAAAAGCAGAAGTTGTCGAAATCAAGCGCAACCGTCGACGCCAACGGCTTCGACATCGAAGCCTAAACTATCTTCGACGCCTTTATTGAAGACTTCGAGTGTGTCGAAGGTTCCTTCATCACCTTCGAAGAAAAAACCTATTCCTTTCGAAAAAAAATCAGGAGGAAGAGAGAAGGTTTACACCCTTACCGAAGTCAGATTTCTTTAGGTCCATGTCTTCAATTTTTGAAGAATCTGGCTCTGAGGATGAATGTCACTCCTTTTTGGAGTAAAATACGGCACTAGACCGGTTCCAGAGGAACTTATAAACCCTGAATCTAAAATGAGAGACAGTCTGCTAGTGGAATTGACAGGTCACCTAAATTAGTTTGCTGCACCCGATCCTGCAGAGCATGCAGTCTCAGGGTACAGGAGTTTGATGAACAGGGTGATAGAATATATGGGTTGGGGAAGAGCCTCACCTACTTTTGAACAGGATGATATGACGGACATAATAGTTCGAGGCCCCCAGAAAGATCCAGTTCTCCCTTTCCATAGGGCGCTTCGGAGGACAGTGGAAAAGAACTGGGAAAAACCTGTTAACATTGCTGCAGTAGACAGCAATCTTCCGAAGAAGTATAGAACTTCTAGTTCTGATCCAGAGTATCTGAATAGACACCCTACTCCAGAAAGTCTGGTTATTCAGGCTGCTACTACTTCAAGACAAACAGCATACCCAACCATACCTCCGGATAGGGAGGATAAGAAAGTTGATGCTTGGGCTCTTAAAGTTTTTACTTCAGGTAGCATGGCCTTGAAATCAACCAATGTCACCTGTACCCTGGCCAGGTTCACACATAGCCTGTGGGAATGCATTTCGGCGGAGGCTGAACATATTCCAGAAGGCGAGGAAAGGGAAGGCTTCCTGAATATAGTAAAGGAGGGAAGGAGGCAATGGGGGAATGTCTCCAGTCTGGACTGGATACTGCTGATAGTATTAGCAGATCCATGGCATCAAGCACAGTGCTACGCAGATTTGCGTGGTTGAGGAAGTCTGGGTTTGCACCAGATGTGCAGGCCAGACTTCTCAACATGCCCTTTGATGGCTCGAGGCTGTTTGGTAGTAAGGCTGATGAGAGCCTAGAAAAGCTACAGACCTCAAAAGCGGCAGCTAAATCCCTTAGTGCTTCCATGCGACAGCCTCAGAAACCATGTTCGGGCTAATTTTCCTGAAGGGGTCGTCCTTTTCGATACTATTCTGTTGGAAGAGTAAGAGGACAGGCTTTTCAAAGGGGCAAAAGAAATGTCACTTGTGGTGGACGAGGAAAGACTACAAACCCATCTTCAGGAGCGGCATCTATGCTCTCAGCCGCTCCTGCAGCCGCCTCCAAATCACTCTGAGGTCTTATCATACAAAACACCAGTGGGAGGCAGAGTCTCTCAGCATCTGAAAGAATGGCGGGGCATTACTTCTGATGATTGGGCACTGGAAACAGTAGCTCAAGGTTACTGCCTTCCCTTCCTAAAAAGGCCTCGCGATCATCCACCGGGAGCCAGCTCTACCAAAATTCCAGACCCACTCCTTTTGCAGGAAATTTTAACCCTGCTAGAGAAAAGTGCAAAAGAACATGTACCTGTAGCGGAGAGGAACAAGGGATGGTACTCCCCTTACTTTCTCATCCCAATGAAGGCCGGAGGATTGAGACCCATCTTGGACTTAAGAAACTTGAACAAGTTCCTCAGGAAGGACAAGTTCAAGATGGTAACCCTTTCTCAAATCCTTCAGGCTCTCCAACTCCAAGACTGGTTGGTATCATTGGACCCTCAGGATGCTTATTTTCATGTGCCAATCCATCCCAAGCACAGAAAATACCTGAGGTTCGCAGTTGGCGGTTCTCATTATCAGTTGCGAGTTCTGACTTTCGGGCTGACCTCCGCTTCAAGGGTTTTCACCAAACTGATGGTGGTAGTGGCAGCGAGTCTCAGGAGAGGAGGGATTCACGTCTACCCCTACCTGGAAGACTGGTTAATCGGAGCATTTTCTCCCGAACAAGCTCAGGAACATCTGTTGATCACCTGCCACTTCCTCCACAACCTGGGCTTCTCTCTGAATTTCAAGAAGTCCCACATGATACCATCCCAAGAACTCCAGTTTATAGGAGCAGTCTTTGACACTTTCTCGGGCAAAGCCTCGCCGCCCGAGGTAAGAGCTCTCCACATCCAGCAGATGGTAACACAATTCTAGAAAGCCCAGCATCTGCCAGCCTTCGATTTTTCTAAGGTTGCTCGGCCTCATGGCATCCTGCATTTTTCTGGTGCCAGAGGCCAGACTGAGAATAAGATCCCTCCAATGGGCCCTCAGAACTCGGTGGTCCCAATTCTTGGGGTATGTCAGATCTTCTGCAAGTCCAGAGTGCAGTTGCTCAGGATCTACTATGGTGGACTTGCAACAACAACATCCACAAGGGAGAATCTTTTTGGCAACCATGGCCGGAGATAACAGTAGTAACGGACGCCTCACTCACGGGTGGGGAGCTCACACCAACGATCTGACATTCAGCAGTCTGTCTCCATCGGAGTCCAAACTACACATCAACCTATTGGAGATGGGGGCCATTGGACTAGCGCTGAAGGCCTTCCTGCCCTCTGTACAGGGAAAGCATGTCCTGATAATGACGGACAACACAGTGGCCATGTACTACCTCAACAAATGAGGAGGCGTAGGATCACTACCACGGTGCAGAGAGGCAATGCAGCTCTGGTTCTGGGCAATACAAGAAGGAATCGCTGTTGGCAGTTCACCTAGCCGGAGAGCAGAACACGGTGGCAGACGCTCTGAGCCGGCAGAGCACAGTCACCCACGAGTGGGAGTTAGCTCAGGAAGTCCTTCTGGAGATCTTCGCCCTTTGGGGAACCCCTCAAGTGGATCTGTTCGAGACCACGGTAAACCGGAAGTGCGATCAGTATTGCTCAAGGGAATTTCCCCAGAGAGGAGTTCTAGGAGACGCTTTCGTGGTGAACTGGGATTTCTCCCTACTGTACGCGTTTCCTCCAGTCCCTGTGATTCCTCAAGTAATCAGGAGGTTGAGAAAGTTCAGGAAAGCCATGATCCTAATTGCCCCAGACTCGGCCAGGAGGATGTGTTACCTGGACCCTCTGGACATGTCCATCTGCCCTCCAGTAATTCTTCCGCAAAGAGGTTTTCCTCTCGCAAGAGGAAGGTCGGGTTCTCCATCCAGAGGTAAAGACACTCAATCTACATGCATGGTTTCTGCGAGGTTGAGATACAAGGATTGGGATCTTCCGCATGACGTAATGGAGATTTTGATTTCTGCCAGAAGGCCAGCAACGAAATCTTTGTACCGGTGTTGTTGGAGCAAGTTCAGTAACTGGTGCAAAGATAGGGATGTGGACCCTTTTTCAATGTGGCACCCCAATGGTGCTTTCTTTCCTGTTACAGCTAGCCAATCTGGGGCTCCAGATCGGAACAATTAAAGGATATCTTGCTGCGCTGTCCATTTTTAAGCGCTCCTCGGAAGAAGTTTCTTACTTTAAAATTCCATTAATCATACAGTTCCTGAAAGGACTTACCAATGTATATCCACCAATACCGTTTCATGTTCCAATTTGGGATTTAAACTTGGTTCTTAAATTCCTAACTTGTATACCATTTGAGCCACTGCACTTCTGTCCATTGAGGCTTTTAAAACTTGTGGCATCAACATCAGCCCGCAGAGTTAGTGAACTACAGGCTCTCTCGTAAACCTCCATATACCATCTTTACAAGGACAAGGTAGTTCTTAAGGTTAAAACATCTTTCGAAGGGATTGTGTCCTCCGACGTATTCCTCATCTTAGATATCTCCTTCCAGCTCTGCTGGCCTCGGAAAATTTTTTCTCTAGAGGTCGCTGCGCGTCGACGTCTTCCGAGTCGATGTCCCTCGACAGCCACCGTGTCGACGTCATCCTGCCTATAAAGGCCGTGCACAGCGTCCGTTGCTCAGTTCCGTTTTTCCGCGCTTACTCAGTGCCTCGGAATACCGTTGCTCAGTTCTTAGTCAGATTAATCCTATTTACCTCGAGTCATTTGATCCGTACTCGATGGCTTCCTCGTCGGAACCGACAACTCCTCGATCCGGCTTCAAGAAATGTCGAGATTGTGGGAAAAAGATGTCGTTGACTGACCCTCACAGAGTTTGTCTGTGGTGTTTGGGAGCTGAACACCATTGTTCGGAATGCGAGGACTGTATGTCCATGACAGCTAAGGCCCTGAAGGAGCGTAGGGGGAAGCTGGAGAAAGGTAAGACTTTTAAAGCTTCTTCTTCGTCGACGAAGTCGAGACATTCGTCTCCTCGTCACCTTTCGCGCTCCAGGTCTCGGAGTGGGTCTCATCACTCCTCGAGATCGAAGCACTCGAAGAGGAGATGTCGAAGATCCCCTTCTCCGTCTTCCTCTTCCTCTGTTTCGCCAAAAAGAATCCCTTGCCCCACGAAACATAGTTCCCGGGCTGAATGGGAGGAATTCCGCAAAAATATGATGAGCGTCTTCGAGAAAGCGGCCTCGACCCCCTCGAAGACTGCCGAGAGCGATGCTCTGGTTGAAAGAACCGAAGGTCAAAAACGCAGCGAGTCGCAGTACCCGGCGAAGGAAACCTCTCGAGCGCGTCTCAAACCCTCGAGTAGGACTATGACCTCCAAACCTTCCTCGAAGGTTCCGCCGTCGACGAGGGTTCCGTCAAGGTCGATGTCTTCGACGCTGTTGTTGAAGGGACCTTCGACACACGGGTCTGTCCACTCGACGCCAGCTTCGACACCGGCGTCGACGCCAAGAAAAGTCACGGTTACGACACACTCAGTGACTATCCCCAGGCCCTCGACGTCGATGGCTTCGAGATTGTCGAGTAGAATTCCAATTCTGTCGAGGTCTTCGAGTCCTTCGCCTTTGTTTTCGACGCCACGCTCGAAGACGTCGACGACATCGACGTTTTCGAGGCCGATGATTATAAGTTCGGCACCCTCTGCCTTGGAAATGGGATTTACTCCCTTTATGAGTTCAGAACAATGGAGAACTATGTCCTCAATTTTGGAAGAGGGTGAATTGTCTGAACAGGAAGACACATTTGTGTTGCAGGGACCTGTAACCCCAATTAGAGAGGAATTTTTCTCTGAAGAGCGCAGGTTAAAGGATCTTCATGATTCCTTACATGAGGCAAGTGGGTTAGACACTTCCCCTGAGGTGGAGTTTGCTAAGCCAGACCCGGGGGAGCATGCTGAAACCCCCTATAGAGCCTTAATGGCCAGGATCACAGAGTTCATGGGGTGGTCTGCACCTTCACAATCTTTCCAACAAGATGACCTCACGGATATTCTTGACAAAGGCCCACAGGAGGATCCTGTGGTGCCTTTTCATAAAGCTCTTCAGAGAAAGATCATGACAAACTGGGAAACCCAAGATTTAGTACCAGCAGTAAATAAAAAACTGTCTACAAAGTACAGGGTATCTTGTACAGACCCAGAGTTTTTGTCTAAACACCCATCCCCAGAAAGTCTGGTGATACAGGCAGCATCCTCTACCGATGTCAAGACGGCTTATCCTACCGTCCCACAGGACAGGGACAATAAAAAATATGATGCTATGGCAAAGAAAGTCTTTTCAGCATGTAGCATGGCGTTAAAATCTGTTAATGCTACTTGCACCCTTGCTAGGTTCAGCCATACACTTTGGGAGTGTGCTTCTACAGCGGCTGACTGCATCCCGGAGGGAGAAGAAAGGGATGCGTTCCTGAATATTATACAGGACGGTAAAGACGCTATGTGTGAATCCCTCCAGACGGGCATTGATTCGGCTGACAGTATCAGCAGAGCAATGGCGGCAAGTACATCAACCAGGAGATTCGCTTGGTTGAGAAAGTCTGGTTTTGCCCCAGATGTGCAAGCCAGGCTCTTGAACATGCCATTCGATGGCTCTTCTTTGTTTGGGAAAAAGGCGGATGACAGTTTAGAGAAACTGCAAACTTCAAAAGCAGCAGCAAAATCCCTAGGAGCTGCAATCCGTCAGACTCCTTTTCGTCCCACAGGAACCTCTGCGAGGGGCAAGTCCTTTCGCTTCTACTCCGCATTCGGAAGAGGTAGAGGAAGACCGGCTCAAAGGGGACAAAGAAGAACTACCTGAGGTGGACGGGGTAGATATTCAAAAGCCGCAGCAACAGCAGGTACCTCTTTACCATCGGCATCTGCATCAGCCGCCCCAAAACCACTCTGAGGACTTCCCTCACAGGACACCTGTAGGAGGCAGGTTGACTCAACATCTGGCGGTATGGCAGGCTATCGCGTCAGATGCTTGGGCATTGGAAACAGTTGCCCAAGGTTACTGCCTGCCTTTCCTACGTATACCTCAGTCATCCACCAGGGATCAGCTCTCAGAAAGCTCCAGATCCGCTCCTCTTGCAGGAAATTTGGGACCTGCTAGAGAAAGGTGCCATAGAACCGGTACCTGTAGTGGAGAGGAACAAGGGCTGGTACTCCCCTTACTTTCTCATTCCAAAGAAAGACGGAGGACTGAGACCCATCTTGGACTTGCGAGAATTGAACAAATTCCTCAGAAAAGACAAATTCAAGATGGTCACTCTTTCTCAGATCCTCCAGGCCCTTCAGTTCCAGGACTGGTTGGTATCTCTGGACCTTCAGGACGCTTATTTCCATGTGCCTATCCATCTCAAACACAGGAAATACCTGAGGTTCGCAATTGGCAACTCTCACTATCAATTTCGAGTGCTGCCATTTGGGCTGACCTCCGCCCCGATGGTCTTCACCAAGTTAATGTCGGTAGTGGCTGCAAGTCTAAGGAGGGAAGGGATTCACGTCTACCCCTACCTGGACGATTGGTTGATCAGGGCTGTTTCTCCGGAACAAGCTCAGATCCAGCTAAATCACGTGTGCCACTTCCTTCACAGACTGGGCTTCTCCCTCAATTTAAAGAAGTCACAAATGATACCATCGCAGAGACTCCAGTTCATAGGAGCGATCCTGGACACTTCCCTGGGAAAAGCCTCGCCACCAGAGGTGAGGGCTCAAGATATTCTACAGATGGTTACCAAGTTCCAGCATGCCCAACGTCTCCCAGCCTTCGACTTTTTGAGGTTGCTAGGCCTCATGGCATCCTGCATTTTCCTAGTGCTAGAGGCTCGCCTGAGAATGAGATCCCTCCAGTGGGCACTGAGGACTCAGTGGTCACAATTCTCAGGGAGAATGACAGATCTTCTTCAGGTTCCCGGCAGGGTGGCTCGAGACCTTCAGTGGTGGGCATGTCAGGAGAACATTCTGAAAGGAGAACAGTTTTGGCAACCTTGGCCGGAGTTAACAGTAGTCACGGATGCCTCACTCACGGGGTGGGGAGCCCACGCCAACAACTTGACCATCAGCGGTCGTTGGTCTCTATCGGAGTCCAGACTACATATCAACCTGTTAGAGCTGGGAGCCATCAGACTTGCGCTGAAGGCGTTCCTGCCAGCTGTACAAAGGAAGAACGTCCTGATAATGACGGACAACACGGTGGCCATGCATTACCTCAACAAAAGAGGAGGCGTAGGATCACTACCCCTGTGCAGAGAGGCGATGCAGCTCTGGTTTTGGGCAATCCAAGAAGGCATCTCTCTATCGGCAGTTCACCTAGCCGAAGAGAAGAACTTGACAGCGGACGCTCTGAGCAGGCAGAACACAGTCTCCCACGAGTGGGAGCTAGCTCAGGAAGTCCTTCAAGAGATCTTCGCCCTTTGGGGAACCCCTCAGGTAGATCTGTTCGCCACCAGCCTAAACAGGAAATGCGACCTGTTCTGCTCAAGGGAATTTCCCCCGAGAGGAGCTCTGGGAGACGCGTTCATAGTGGACTGGGAGTTTTCGCTTCTGTACGCGTTCCCACCGGTCCCTGTCATTCCTCAAATGATCAGGAGGTTGAGAAGATTCCGACGAACCATGATCCTAATTGCCCCGGATTGGGCCAGGAGAACGTGGTACCCGGACCTTCTAGACTTGTCCATCTGCCCTCCAATTCGACTTCCACTCAGAGAGAACCTACTCTCACAGAAGGGAGGTCAGGTTCTCCATCCAGACATCAAAACCCTCAACCTTCACGCTTGGCTTCTGAAAGGCTGAGGTACAAGGATTGGGACCTCCCTGATGATGTTATGGAGGTGTTGCTTTCGTCAAGGAGGCCAGCAACAAAGTCTTTATACCGCTACCGTTGGAACAGATTTTGCAGCTGGTGTAAAGAACAGAATATCGACCCTTTTTCATGTGGTACACCAATGGTTTTGTCCTTCCTACTACATTTGGCAAATTCAGGCCTTCAAGTTGGCACCATTAAGGGCTATCTCGCAGCGCTATCCATCTTTAAGCGTACTGCGGAAGAACCATCCTATTTCAAATTACCCTTGGTAATACAGTTTCTAAAGGGGTTAACCAATGTTTATCCCCCAAGACCATTCCAAATTCCCCTATGGGATTTAAACTTAGTACTAACTTTCCTGATGGGTACACCTTTCGAACCTCTCCATTCTTGTTTGTTAAGATTCCTTACCCTTAAAACGGTTTTATTAATAGCACTTACATCTGCTAGAAGGGTGAGCGAATTACAAGCTCTTTCTTGTAAACCCCCTCACACAATATTTCACAAAGACAAAGTTGTCCTGCAAGTGAAGCCTAATTTCCTCCCAAAGGTGGTTTCTGAATTCCATATCACTCGGAAGATTACCCTACCATCTTTCTATCCTCCTCCTCACCCGGGGAAAGAGGAAGAGAGGTTACACAGGCTAGACCCTAGGAGGGCTTTAAGTTTTTACATCAGTAGACTAGCCAGGATAAGACAGGCAGACCAGCTGTTTGTAGGTTACGCAGGTCACAAGCTGGGGTTACCAATAACTAAGCAGACCATTTCCAGATGGATCATTCTAGCCATTCTGGAATGTTATAAACTGGCAGGGAAAGAGCCCCCTCAAAACCTTAGGGCTCATTCGACCAGAGGTATTGCAGCTTCATCGGCCCTCAAAAGAGGCGTGCCGGTTAAAGACATATGTGCGGCCGCTACATGGTCATCTGTCCATACCTTTACACGTTTTTACAATTTGGATTCCTCCTCCAGTCAAGAGACTAGGTTTGGAAGGGCTGTACTGCATTCTATTCATCAATAGAAGACAGCGTGAAGTCAGTACTCCCTCCTCCGATAATAGAATACTGCTATGGGAGCCTATCTAAGATGAGGAATACGTCGGAGGACACAATCCCTTCAAAGAACAAGTTACTTCTTACCTTGTAACGTTCTTTCGAGGGGATGTTCCTCCGACGTATTCCTCATCGACCCTCCCATCCATCCCCGCAGTTCTACTTCCCTTGTTGTTGCAGCTTACGCTCCTTCAGGGTGATTAGTTTAGTCCAGAAAGTATTATTGTGGGCTACAAAACGGAACTGAGCAACGGACGCTGCGCGCGGCCTTTATAGGCAGGATGATGTCGACATCGACTCGGAGGACGTCGACGCGCAGCGCCCTATAGAGAAAAAATTTTCCGAGGCCAGCAGAGCTGGAAGGAGATATCTAAGATGAGGAATACGTCGGAGGAACATCCCGTCGAAAGAACGTTACAAGGTAAGAAGTAACTTGTTCTTCTTACCGAAAGTAGTTTCCGACTTCCATTTGTCACAAAAAATTATTTTACCAACATTCTATCTGCCTCCTCATTTGGGTAAAGAAGAGGAGAGATTGTATAGACTGGACCCCAAGAGGGCCCTCGGTTTTTAAATTTCAAGAATGACAAAATTATGTCAAGATGACCAACTCTTTGTGGGTTATACAGGTCGTAAAATGGGGCTAGCAGTGACAAAACAAACTATATCCCCCTGGAACATTCTGGCTATATTGGAATGCTACAGATTAGCAGGAAAAGACCCACCGGATGGGCTACGAGCTCATTCCACTAGGGGAATGGCTACTTCTGCGGCTTTGAAGAGGGGAGTCCCTGCAAAAGACATTTGCTTGGCTGCAACATGGGCATCAATGCATACCTTTATCAAGCATTACTGCTTGGATGCCTCCTCCAATGAGGGCTTATTTGCCAGGGCGGTACTTCATTCCGTCCATGAAAACAAGAACTAGCACTCCCACCTCCAAATTGATCACTGCTATGGGAGACTATCACAAGATGAGGAATACATGGGAACACAATCCATTCGAAGAACAAGTTACTTACCAACTGTAACGTTCTTTCCACTCGATGTTCCTCCCACGTATTCCTCATCGACCCTCCCAGCCTGCCCCACAGTACAGTTTTTACGTTTTCTTGAAATTTCCTCTCACGATGGGCCTATCAGTCACAGCATACGCCTGGATGTTCCACAAGTATTTACTCGAAAAAACAGAAGCCAACGGGCGCGGCCCGAGCTATTTATACCAGCAGTGACGTCGACACGGAACAGAGCCCGTCGAGGGACCATCAACGCCACGACCTCGAGCACAACGCCCTCTGCCGGAAAGTTTTTTTCCAAAGCAGGTGATAACAAATATCGCAAGATGAGGAATACGTGGGAGGAATATCAGTCAAAAGAGCGTTACAGTTGGTAAGTAACTTGTTCTTCTCGAAGGGACTGGCTGTGCATCTGCCCCATGGATGATGTCCTATTAAGTCTGGTAGTCCCCAGCAACAGGTAACCAATACTGATTTGGTCAAGGTTTTTGGCTTTCTGAAAGCAAACCTAGCTCTGGGTTGAAACCTTGAACTGCAAATTAAGTGTTTAGGATGGTTTTTCACGTTTTGGACTACTTGTTAAATGATGCACACTTTCATGTCCTTTAGTAAAAAGTCTTTTGGATGTAAACTTTTCTTCAATATTTAGCTCTTTGCTTTAGCGATAACCTGTTTTGGTTTAGCATCTTTTCTGGTTTTCAAGAAATTTGACTAATGCATATAATCAATCGGCTTTTTGCAACTCTTATGTCTTAAGTGCTAGAATTCGCTATAGTGGTACATCATCCCAGAGTGGCTTTTGGTGGGGGCTGCCACATTGTAGAAGGGTGTTGCTAACTGCAGATTGTCTATAAAGGTTTTACTACTTTTGATTTTTGTTGAATAATTCTTATATATGCTTGTATCATTAGACACAAAGTAAATCTACTTGAAACTAATGTTTCAGAATGTAAACTATTATGAAATGCTACCTAGCTATTCTGTGATCTTTGCCACAATATAATTGTGGCAAGTATTTTTTTTACTGCAATGAGTTATTTGAGAAGATTTGTCTTTGAGATGTGTTTAAGAACAGATTCGTCAAATTGGGGACATATGAAGTTCTCTTGTCTATTTGGAAAAATTTTGTTTTTATAGTAAAACATTTTGAAATACTGTTATTTTGGGCTGTCCGTTCTGAAGCTTGATGGAACCCAGTGTAGTGTAAAGTACTGTGCTTGGTATACTTGTGTAACCACTCCATCTAGGATTTCTAAGACCGGGTGAAAGCCCGTCTTCTGCTAAATTAAGGATTTCTCAAAATTAACAATGGAACACTGACCCCTCTTCTCCCTCCTCTCGATACTCTTTCTGGTGGATTCTCAGATGACTTGTACCACTTATGCAGTACATGGCACTTTGGCGCCAAAGGTTTTGTTTTTTTGTTTTGTTTATCATGGCATAGCCTGCTTTGGTTTGTAAGAAAAGCATGGTATCAAAAGCAAGACTTACTTGGAAAACCTGTGTTTTCGAAAATGGGGTTCGAAGAATGCCTATCTTGCCCTATGCCTAGGATGGGAGCACGCTCGAACATCGAATAATAAATCACGCAGTCCTAGTGGAGTCTGTCAAAACAAGATGGCCTATACTAGGAACCTAATGCTAGCCCTTACTCTAATGTAACAATGTGTGTTGGGGAACAATGTGTATGCAAAAGGAATAATGTGCAAAACTATAAAGAATCAATGTGGTAGAGTCTTCTCTTCTCCCCACGTTGGACAGCACGGGTAAAAGGCGGTCCCCGTAGACAAAGTTCACATAGGGCTCCCTCATTCAGGCTCAGACCTTCGATGTTGGTCCCCCTCTGCCGGGCTCAGACCTCATCGCAGTTCAACAATTGCCGGGGCTCCCTTCCCCAAGCTTTTTACACTTCGGGCCTCCCTTAGTCAGGCTCAGACTGCTTTTCGGATGGTGAAGACTTTTGAATGTGCGCGGCCTCTTTACAGACCACTGCAGGACCACTTCAACTCTGAATTCAATGTTCATCTTTTCCTTTCACCTTGTCTCGGTGCTAACTCTGTTCACTTTCACAATTAATTTGCAGGTCTGCCTTTCCTCGCGTCTCAACACGGGTGCAGCCCTCACTTGCAATATATTGTTGCAAACTTCAACCTTTTTTTAGCACATACTGGTCTCTTGGGTCGCTTGCCAACTCACCAGCTGTGTCTCCCCCTTCTTGGTTCGGCAGTTTTCCACAAGCCCAGTTTAACACAACAGGCTTGGCCTCAACTCCCCAACACCTACCGTTCACCCGGGAAGGTCGCTGGCATCCTTGAAGCACAATTCAGTTTCCTTGTTTACTCCAGGGGTCTCCCTCAGCCGGGCTCTGACCGCTGCACAAGTTCTTCACACATGGGTCTTCCTCAGTCTGGCTTGGACACCTCTTAAAGTCCACAAAATAAATCTCCTTGGACTTCCAGTTTCAGAATCCTTCATTCTGATTTTGCTCCCACTTCGCTGGGTCCTCGTTTTGGCACTCTGGCAGTTTTGGGAGCTGCAACAGTTTTTGGGGATTCTTATTGATGTCAGGGTCTCACCCACTGCCCCTCAAAGACCTGGTCCTGCCCGTTTTGCCCAGTGGAGGAGTTCTGGTGTTTGCACCGCCAGGTAACCCCAGCTGCCCCGGGTTTGTCTTCCTGGAGGTACAGTTCCCTTTCCACACTGCAGCGTCCCCTGTACTCACAGGCCTGGCAGTCCTTCTTCCTCTAGGGTCTCTCTAGCTTGAATTTTCTCCCTCTGGCTTCCGTGCACCATCCAGCATCCCCAGCTCACTGTGTGCCTGCGTGCTCGGCCTTTTATAGTGAGGGGAGGCTTAATAGGTCTCAGGTGAGACTGATTGTCAAGGGAGGCCTAACTTTGTCTGTTAAGGGGACAGTCTGTCGTCTGAGTGGATTTTTTTCTGTGATCTTCATTTTCTCAATCCTTCTTTGTCTCTGTGTTTGTATAGAAAAGGGGGGAGTTGGGAAGTCATAGTGCTTTGGTAATTATGGGAAAATTGGGTTTAATGCATTCTATGTAGACGGGGGGGGGGGGTCAGGTGGGGGTGTGTCAGAAAGGGTGAATACCACCTCTCTCCGTGGGCATTCCTCCTGCAGTCCCCAAGGACCCCCTCTCCAGGTGATCCTCCCGCACTGGTCCACACCCAGGGTCTGGTTCTAAAGGCGATAGCCGTGCCCTGGCCATCTGATCAAAAGATCCTCGCAGTCTATCTTTGAGAACACCCTCGGGTTTCTTGCAGCTCATGACCCTTATTTATTTTTCCCCCCCATGGGTTAGTACAATGATTCTGTGGGGTTGACTAATTTTTCTGCACTATGCTTTGTTCAGGAATGTATACCATGATCACATTTTGATGCACTAAGCAGGGTATGCCTCCTTTTTAGGTCATTGGAATTATGTAGGGTAACTTGAACAAAATTGGGCTAATCTAAGTCTAGTGACCTGCAACTTATGTATTCACTAAAAAATCTTTTAGGCATTGGAGCACAGAGGGTGCACTTCAACAAAACAGAGGTACCCAAACTAAGGTTCCCCAGACATCTTCAGTACTACGAGGAAAACCTCCAGTAGCGAGTATTGTGCCGGTTTTCCATCGCTGCACTCAATGTTGATTAACATACAACAAGCACTTAAGTATTTATTTATAATTTGTTTCTTCATAAATAGCTGCCATTTAGGGTTAAAATTGAGAGAATTTCAAACTTCATGCTCTTTACCTTCTGCCTTTTGTTAGCCCTTCCCCTTGTATCTCCGCTTCCCTCATGCGTCCCCCTCAATGACTTGTAAAGGGCTCTATTGCTTCCTGCTCAAATACTATGCTAATACGACATCCTATATTTTTAAACGTTCGTATGCACATATACGATGCATTAGGCCCGAGGTGAGCTGCCACCTTCATTCCAGCTGATACCACGTTTGAAAGGTGAATTACTTTGTTTTTCATCCAATTCTTAGAACCAAATTGAACCCCTTTATGCCACATATTTGTCTTAATCAACAATGGTGCATGTCTTTTCAACTGAGACGACCTGAAGGCTGTTCTATTGTAAAGACCCTGAGGAAGACTGAGAACCTGGATCAACCACATTATAGAAACCTGTCGGGGCAGATGTCATAAGACCCAGAGAAATGGCTCCATTAATGAAATAATTTCAAAAGAAACTATTAATCCTGTAAACATTTATCGTCCATATACATTTTTTGACGATTTGTTGGAATATTATATTGATTTTTCTTCTGTTTGATTGAGATATGAACGAAATTATGTTGGAAAGATGAATTCACTATTCCTTAGCCCACTCAAAACGTTGTCTGGTAATTTATAGCGTCATTGAAAAGTCCAAATAAATATTTGTATAAATACTTTTGTCTGTAGTAGGAAGAACCTAGAACCTAATCGATGCACTTTTGAATTTCAACACTTATCTGGAACCATCGTCAAACTTCCCAGCCCCGCCCCCCCCTACCCGCCCCCCAAACATCTTGAGTGCCATAAATAAAACTCAATTCACTCTCTAAAGTAAGAATGCATACCCGAATGCACCAGGCTCCTGAGTTTGGTCATTTAAAGCTTTTAAAGGGAAGAACTCTTGCACTTTTGAAATGGATCTTTAGACACATCGATGAATTTCCAAATGTCATATTGCTCAAGTGAGTTTCCATTATTCTAGAATGCAAATCTACACACGCTTGGATGTCTGTATAGCTGTTATTATATGAAGGGGGGGGGGGGCAGAAAAACCAGACCGTTCTGTATAGATTTCGGTATTGTACAAGGGGCTATCCCATCAGCAAAAGCAGGGATATCCAAGGGTACCCAAGAACATGTGCTAGCACTGAGGCAAGCTACTTGAGGAGCTAAAGGCTCCTTCCACCAGGGCACGATAATTCTACTGTATTGCCTGGCAAATGTGCAGCTAGATGCGGAATGCATAGCTGCAGGATGGACTCCTTCACGAAGCACGCCTGCAATAACGCACACATTAGCAGATTCACAAGTTGACCATTCCGTACTACAGATTGTTTAATACCCAGCCATGTGCGAGGAGATGCTGCATGCTAATCCATGTGTAACATCCGATTCACAAGCTACACAAAATGAAAAACGTTAAATACCCACTACAGATATTGCCACCTTGTTTATATATTTCTTCTGGGTGCCCAACCTTCCTGTAAGTGGGTACAGTACTATGTTCTACATAGATATGACCTACACTATAGCGTTAACACCCGATCCAGCCCACCAGATCGGGTGTTATCGGCCGGGGCCCGAGTTAAAGGGCTGAAAGAAGCGAGGGCGTTTAACAAGGGTCCCAGGGCCGATAACACCCGATGTGGGACGTGGGGGAGGATGTTCACGCCACCCCAGGTTGCCAATCCCAGGTTCTGAGAGTGGTGCATTTTGTCTGAATGAACGGGACACTGGGGGGATAGGGGGGAGGAATTCGGATGTAATAAGGAAGATTATTATTATTTTTTTTTTTTTAAAAGGACGGGTGGGGGCAAGATGGCGGGGTGGTGATTCAAAGCAGCACCCAACGTGGGCTGAGATTAGCAGTTTCAGATGGCGATCCGAGCAACCGTATTGGTTGCCTCTCACGCCCAGGGTGCCATTTGTTTTCATATTTTCTGTAAAACCCGAAATGTGTTAAATCAGTGGAACTTTTAGCTTTTCATTTCGTAAGTCTTTTTAGTTTATTTTTAGTTTATTTACATTGGCTGAGTGCACCAACCAAATAGACTATTGGTTGGTATCGTGCAACTGTTGTGCGTAGATGGTATTACTGATCCACCCTCATTGCTGCCATTTAAAGTTTAGTAAATGTGTAATAATCTTGGCTAACCTGGAAAGGACTAGCTGTGCCTAAAGATCCAAGGTGTAAAAGTTGAAGATTGCAAGTATCTTGCACAGAGCATCAGAAGTAGCGCTGCAAGTATCTTGCACAGAGCATCAGAAGTAGCGCTGCAAGTATCTTGCACAGAGCATCAGAAGTAGCGCTGACCTAGAACATATTGTTTTGATGTTATAACTTGCATTTGTCTTCATAGAGTAATCTAATGCAGCCATTCTTTTACACATCTGTTGTGATTAGATTACATCACTGAATCTTTTGCATCGTGCAGAATTGCTCTTTTACTGGACTGAATGGTTCAGTCCAGTGAGATTGAGATCGATGGAAGGCGGCCAGAGTTTTGAGGCATTAATGTTGAAATATGGGAAAGTGGAACCATGCTTTATGGTTCTTGCATACGATCTATATTGGTATTTCCCATGTGTTTCAGGAAATAAGACTTTTTCCTCTAAGTGAGTAAGATTGGCATTTAAATTAAATGATACTTTGGGAATTGGCATGTGCCAGAACTTGCTCCTCCTTGGCTAAGGAAAACCTGGTGCTACATGTTTTTTAGTGACCCAGCACGAAGTTGCATAGCTGCTGTTTATGTGGTGAGCTATAGGAACGGGATTCCTTCCGAAAGGAGATGTTTGCGATTTTTCAATCGCAGGGCGCCGGTCCGTCCGCGCCATCGGAGGACGCCGGTCGTGGGCGTGCTAGAGACACCACTCGTCCGCCTTTGGGATCGAGCAGTCGTCGCGACCACTGGCGCTTTCGAGGTCCCGGTCGGACAAGGATGGTCGCTCTAGACATGCCCGTTCCAGGTCCCGGTCCTCGACGCCCTCGAGACCGCGAGAACCTGTGAAGTCTTCGAGGAAGACATTGGCGGCGCCGAGGTTGTCGACGGACTCTCTTGAGGCCCCGCTTCCGAGGAAGTCGTTGCCGCTATCAGCGCTCAGGCTATCGAGACACGCTCGGGGCTCTGCCCTCGAGGCCTGTGTCGAAGCTGGCGGCGCCGCGCTTGAATCCGATTCCGTCGACGCCTTTCAAAGCAGCCTTGTCGGAGGTACCCCGTGGCACGGTGGCACCCCCTAGAAAGGCGCTGGCCAAGGCTAAACATGTCTTTGTTCCTTTTTCGGTTCCCTCTTTCCAGCCTCTGGATTATAGTTGAGGTGGATGAGGGGGTCTGAGGAAGGTGTGGTTCCTGCAGAGGTCCCTGATGACATTGTTTCTGTTCATAGCCAGCTTGAGGACCTGCGCCAGTCATTGCATGACGCCAGTGGGCTTGACACCTCTCCGGAGGTGGAATTTGGTAGGCCTGAGCCTGGCACGCATGCCGACTCCTTATCGGCGCCTGATGTCGGGTCACGGATTACCTGGGGTGGTCTGCCCCCTGTGGGGATTTTCGGCAGGATGACCCGACTGATATCCTTGACCATGGTCCACCAACTGACCCGGTGCTGCCATTCCATATGGCCTTGCAGAGAAGGGTGGCTGCGGCTTGGACTTCTCTGGAGAGTCTCCCGCCACTGAGCAAGTCCTTGCCAAAGAAATATCGCCCAGCCAGTGGCGACCCCTGCTACTTGACCACTCACCCCACTCCGGAAAGTTTGGTGGTTCAGGCGGCTATGGCCCCCGCAAAGCAGGCGTCGTACCCTACCATCCCTCCTGATAGGGACGACATAAGTTTTGATGGCTGGGCGAAGAAGGTATTTTCTTCTGGGGGTATGGCGCTTCAGGCTGCCAACTCAGTTTGTGCCTTGTCTCGTTCCACCCACACTCTGTGGAACTGTATTTCCCTAGCTGCTGATCATATTCCCGAAGGGGAGGAACGGGATGGCTTCCTTGCTATAGTGCAGGATGGCAAGGATGCCATGTGTGAATCCGTTCAGTCGGGTCTGGACTTGGTTGATTGCGTCAGCCGGTCCATGGCGGCAAGCAGTGTAATACTCAGGTTTGCGTGGTTGCAGTGTTGGGCAGAAACCTGTGCAGTTCCCTTAGGACCACTGCAAAAGGTTTAAGACTACATGTGTTGGCAGTAAACCCAATTGGTAGCAGTCTGTACCACCCAGATTTACCTGGAAGCTGTGGCTGAGCAGCCAGACATCTCTCAAGAAGAGTTGGACAGTATATAGAGTATACAAGATAGGTACCAAAATACAGTAGCACAAGCAAACACTGACCAGAGCTTTGGTATCAAGTATATAATTATTTATTTAAAGACGCACTTAGAAACACTCTAGCACTATTATTATAAGTAAGTTCAAAAACAGTCACTATTATTATATATACATCCCTTATTCCTTATTGGACAAGTCTTAGTTAACTCCATTTATTTCCAGACAGAGGTGAGCACTTAACTACAGATGGCACTCCATTAAGTTTAAGAAAAAGGGAGGGAAAAGGCAGAAATTAGGAACAGCACACAACACAATCCTTTAGAAGCACTTAGCAAGGCAGGAAAGTCAAAGTCTACTTGTGAGCAAAAAGTTCAGAGGTCGGGCTCCCTCTTGGAGAGAGTAGAACACCAATGCGCCCAAGATCACACAGTATAAAAGGCTTGGAAAGTCTTGCAGAGAGTTCAGAAAGGAATTAGTTCAGTTTAGAAAAGTTCAGTTAGCCAGCCTAGGGCCAACCCAAGTGGTAAGTTGAGGCTTTAAGAGTCACCCCACACAGATCATTGCGAGGGAGGCCAGGCGGACACAGTACTTTGAAAGTGGAGAGGATCCTCCAGCAAGGGCAGTTGTTCCTGGCAGCGGGGTGCAAGTCGCGGCGGCGTCCAGAGGAAGAGATGATCTCGACGTGGAGGAAAACTGAAGGTCGTTGCACTGCCAGGGAAGAAACCAGCCGCGGAGTTCTCCGGTAATAAGGTACTACCCTTTTATTCGCTGTAGTGGAAAAACATGGTATTCCGGTTGCAGGGGTGGTTGGCACAGGCAAGGCGGCCACGAGATGATCCGGGAAGGCGAAAAGGCGGGCGAACTGGTTATCCCCACCAGTCAAAGGAAGAAGACTCTTCGGGATGAAGATCTCCTGTCGTTGGAAGAAGTGGTGAGTCGGTTCAGCAGAGCTCCACCGGTGGTGTCGTCGTTGTAGGTCGGCTCAGCTTCTCCCTCTTCGGATTCTTTGGTCCTGTGGCGATGTCTGAAGTCCCAGTCCCCAAAGCCCTGCTTTTATGCAGAAAACCCCCATTCATCAGTCCTAGCTGTCACTCAAACATGCTAAATGGTGAGCCGGATGGCTCACCACTGGGCCAATCACACAAGAGTGCGACTTGAGTTGCCGAGGCAACTCAGTCCAGGGTGCCTAAACCCCTCCCACACCCCCGTGGTACCCAGAGTGGCACCACTTTTGGAGGTACCCAGACAGAGTGGCACCACTTTTGGAGACTTCTGTGGAGAAGCCTGCCAAAAAGTGGAACAAAGGGCTCGACTTGGGTTGGAGTCACAGAAGCGAACACAAACGCCATTTTGGAACAGAGTTCTGGCAAAAAATACCAACCGGTGAATTAATATTAAATAAATAAACCAGCGGTATGTTTGAGGCTAGGTTAAAAAGTATTAGCCTCGAACAGTGGGAACATCCCATAGGAATATATTCGCGGTCGAATATAAATAGTATCCACTGCCACCAGCCAAAACTCGCTCAGGGGGGGGACTGGACAGTGCCCCCTTGAACAGACCCAGGGGCAATCGAATTGCCCCTACCAGTACGCCCACAATATGATGGTTTGTACTGGTTCTGTTCACAATTTAGGACTAGTAAAGGCAATGGTGACTTTACATGCCCTGGGAGACGGTAGTCAGTCCCAGGGTACGGAGTCTATGTTTGGGGGTCACTATGACACCCCTGTGTTGCAGCACGGAGGGTGCTGTCTAACACACATACCAAAAACACATGACGCCCTATGGAGTAAAAGACCCCATAGCCCATAAAACATTACAAAGTCAAAGGATATCTCAAATCATGTCTAAGAGTGGGAGAAAGAGTCTCACTCTTAGCAGGAGAAAAAAAATAAACCCTAAAAATCCAGCAAACTGCTGGGGGACTCGCTAGGTTTGGGAAATTAGCCTTAACAGAGAATTCTCCCTAACATGCGGAAGTCAGGTTTTGCTCCTGATGTGCAGGCCTGCCTCCAACATGCCCTTTGATGGTGAACATCTTTTTGGCAGCAAGGCTGACGAGTCTTGAGAGGTTGCAGACCTCCAAAGCTGCAGCGAAGTCGTTGGGCGCTGCAGTCCGCCAACTTCCGCCTTTTCGTCCTAGGGGACAGCAATGGAGGGGAGGTTCCTTTCGATGTTACTCGTCTTTTAGTAAATCGAGAGTAGCTACTAGTCAAAGGGGCAACCGTAGGAGTGCCAGAGGTGGCAAACAAGGTACTCAAGGTGCCAAGGCTGCGCGTGCAGTTGCCTCTTTGCCCTCAGACACTGCCACAGCCGTTTCAGCTCAGTCATGAGGCCCATACTTCTCCGGTTGGGGGAAGGCTGGCGCAGCATCTGGTAGAATGGCATGCCATTTCTTCAGATGTGTGGGTTCTGGAGATCATAGCCTACGGCTACTGTCTTCCTTTCCGGCAGAGGCCTCACGGCAATCCACCAGGGGACCTCTTTGAGGAGTCCGGATCCGCTCCTTGCGGAGGAAATTCAATCCTTGCTGGAGAAAGGCGACATAGAACTGGTACCTGTAGCGAAGAGGAACAAGGGATGGTATTCTCCTTATTTTTTGATTTCGAAGAAAGACTAAGAATTGAGAACCATCATGGACTTGCGCGGTTTGAACAAGCTCCTCAGGAAGGACAAGTTCAAGATGGTTACTCTTTCTCAAGTCCTCCAGACCCTTCAACTTCAGGACTGGTTGGTGTCTCTCGACCTCAAGGATGCTTATTTTCATGTGCCGATCCATCCGAAGCACAAGTACCACCTGAGGTTCGCGGTTGGCGATTTGCACTTTCAGTTTCGGGTCCTGCCGTTCGGATTGACCTCCGCTCCGAGGGTCTTCACCAAGCTCATGGTGGTTGTAGCAGCGCATCTCAGGAAAGGGGGATTCACGTCTATCCCTACCTGGACGATTGGTTGATCAGGGCACGCTCTCCCGAGAAAGTCTTGGATCATCTGTCCGTCACCTGCCTCTTACTTCACAAGCTGGGCTTCTCCCTCAATTTTAAAGAAGTCCCACTTGACGCCAACACAGCGGCTCCAGTACATCGGAGCGGTGCTCGACACATGCCTGGGGCAGTGTTTCCCTCCCCAGGTAAGGGCTCTTCACATTCAGCAGGTGGTGCACAAGTTTCAACTCGCCCAGATGCTCCCGGCGTTCGAGTTCTTGAGGTTGCTCGGCCTCATGGCGTCCTGCATTCTTCTGGTGCCAAAGGCCAGGTTGCGGATGAGATCTCTGCAATGAGCCCTCAAGTTTCAATGGTCCCCGTCCTCCGGCAGGTTGTCTGACCCCGTTCAGGTGCCGCCCTCGGTCGCCCAGGACCTTCTGTGGTGGGCCGTCAAAGGCAATCTGATGGGAGGGGGCTCCATTTTGGCTGCCCTGGCCAGGGGTGACTATCGTGACGGATGCAACCCTTACGGGATGGGGAGATCATGCCAACGAGTTGACAGCAGTCGTTGGTCTCTGTCGGAGTCAAGACTCTATATCAATCTGTTGGAGCTGAGGGCCCTCAGGCTTGCTCTGAAGGCTTTTCTGCCGACTGTGCGAGAGAAGAATGTCCTGATTCTGATGGACAACACAGTGGCCATGCACTACCTCAACAAAAAGGGGGGGGCAGGGTCACTTCCTATGTGCAGGGAGGCGATGCAGCTCTGGTTCTGGGCCATCCAGCAGGAAATTTCGATCTCGGCAGTTCATCTGGCCGGAGATTAAAACGAGATGGCTGACGCTCCGAGCAGGCAGAGTGCGATCTCTCACGAGTGGGAGCTGGCTCAGGAGATTCTCCTGGAGATCTTCGCCCTTTGGGGGACCCCTCAAGTGGATCTCTTCGCCTCCAGTGTCAACCAGAAGTGCGAAAGGTTCTGCTCGCAGGAATTCCCTCCAAGAGGAGCCTTGGGAGACGCGTTTGTGGTGGAGTGGTCCTTCCCACTGCTGTAAGTGTTTCCTCCAGTCCCTGTCATCCCTCAAGTGCTGCAGAGGTTCGGTTCCAGGATGATCCTCATTGCTCCGGCATGGGCCCGGAGGACGTGGTACATGGACCTTCTCGACTTGTCCATCTGCCCTCCACGTCGTCTTCCCTACCGAAACGATCTGCTCTCACGGGAAGCGGGGAGGGTCGGGTTCTCCATCCAGAGGTCAGATCCCTCAACCTTCACGCTTGGCTTCTGAAAGGTTGAGGTATAAGGATTGGGACCTCCCTGAAGATGTCATGGAGGTGTTGCTTTCGGCCAGACGGCCGGCAACAAAGTCCCTGTACTGTTGCCGTTGGAGAAAGTTCTGCGACCGGTGCAGGGTTAAGTATGTGGACCCTTTTTCATGTGACATTCCTGTGGTTCTTTTTGCTTTCTTTAGCCCACAGGGGCTTGCAAGTGGGTACCATTAAAGGTTACCTGTTGGCGCTGTCTATATTTAAGCGCTCGTCTGAGTAGTGTTATTTTAAAATCCCTTTAATTTCTCAGTTTCTGAAAGGGCTCACTAATGTGTTCCCTCCGTCACCTTTCCAAGTGCCCGGGTGGGATTTGAACCTTGTTCTCAAGTTTCTAATGGGTGCTCCATTTGAGCCTTTACATTCTTGTCCTTTGAGACTGTTAACCCTGAAAACTGTTTTTAGTTGCGGTCACTTCCGCTCGCAGAGTGAGTTACAGGCACTGTCTGTTAAGCCACCCTTCACTGTGTTTCATAAGGACAGGGTTGTCCTTAGAGTTCGTCCTTCTTTTCTTCCGAAAGTTGTCGGACTTTCATTTGAGCCAGAAGGTCATTCTTCCGGCATTTTATCCTCCTGCGCATCCTGGTAAGGACGAGGAGAGGCTCCATAGGTTGGATCCTAGGAGGGCTTTAAGTTTCTACATTTCACGCATGTCCCGGGTCAGAGTGGACGATCAGCTCTTTATTGGTTACGCTGGAAGACGTTTGGGACAAGCTGTGACTAAGTAGGCTTTGTCTAGATGGATTATCTTGGCAATTTCTGAATGTTACCGCCTGGCGGGTAAGGACCCTCCAGTAGGCTTACGGGCCCATTCAACTAGGGGTATGTCAGTTTCTACTGCCCTGCAGGGGGGTGTTCCTATTCGTAACATCTGTGAAGCAGCCACTTGGGCTTAGGTCCATACTTTTGTCCATTCTATCCATGGGCAGGATCTGGCGTTTGGCAAGGCAGTCCTTTACTCTGCAATTTTATTGGGCATTCTAAATTTGTATGTTCTAAATTCTTTTCCCACTATCTTACTTTGGTACTGCTTTGGGAGTCTGTCATGGATATGGAATACGTCAGAGGACCCAATCCCCACGAAGAACAAGTTACTCTTGCCTGGTAACGTTCTTTCGATGGGATGGTCCGACGACGTATTCCATATCACTCCCTCCCTGCCTTCCCCGCTACAGAATGTCTTATGCGATTGCAGCTTACGTTTCCGCAAGGCTTTCTGTGGTCATACTGGCAGAAGATTGGTGCCACACGTTCTGGGGAAAAAATTACAACTGAGGCTACGGGCGTCGTGCGTCCTTCTTATAACATCCGGTGACGTCGGCTCGATGGAGGCCCTCAGACAGCATATCGACATCATCCACGCAGGACGCAGACGCCGAAAGATTTTCCGAAAGCAGCACAGCTGTGGTGATTACTGTCATAGATATGGAATACGTCATCGGACCATCCCATCGAAAGAACGTTACCAGGTAAAAGAGTAACTTGTTCATCTTACCCAACAGAGAGATATATAGATATATAGATATATATATCTATCTCTATCTTCCAACTGTGCCTCTTTGATGTCGCTAACTTTAACTTCACTACCTCACTCTCTGATGACTGCTGCTGATCTATATGCTCCACTGAAATTGACCCAAGGTCGCAGATTACCTTCCCAACCCTGGTTCACGGACCAGCTTAAAACGGCTCGCCTACAGCTCAGACAAGCTGAGCGTAAATGGCGGATCAGCTATAACCCTGTGCTTGGAGATCTATACAAACTTTGCCTGTCCACCTATCTGTCCAGCGTCAAACTGGCTAAATCCCACTTCTTTGGTCAGAAAATTGAAAATGCCTTGTGCAAACCTAAAACTCTTTTCTCCATCGTGCACTTATTAGCCTCTTCAGAGACTCTCGCCTCTATGGTCAAGCCCTCACGAATTGTGTAATGACCTGGCCTTTTTCTTTATTTCCAAAATTGATGCGATTCGAGCTAACCTCGCAAAACCTCCTGTGATGCTTTCTCCCGACACCCCTAGTTTTGTGCCTGCCCTCTCCAGTGACCATCCTGCTACCTGGAATCCTCAAAAATCTTTAATCACGCCCAGGCTGGTTTTCGGCCAGGGAGAGGTACGGAAAGTGTGCTTGTCTCTGTTCAGCATGACATGTCCAGACTAGTCGATGCGGGCGGAGTCGGGGCTTTGATTTTGCTGGATCTGTCCGCTGCTTTTGACACGGTTGACCATCCCATCCTCCTCTCTCGCCTGGCACGGATCGGGATATCTGGCTCTGTTCTTGCCTGGTTTACCTCTTTTCTTTCAGATCGCACACAGACCCTTGCTATGCCACCTTTTCTTTCTTCCTCCTGTCCCCTCACTTGTGGTGTCCCTCAAGGATCCTCTCTTTCGCCGATTTTGTTTAATATTAACATTTGGGCTTTGGTCTGTCATCTGCTCTTTTGGGCTTTATTGTTACTCTTATGCGGATGATACATAAATCCTGATACGTTTGGATGAGGATCGAACTGAGGTTTCAGCCTGCCTCCATGACTGCCTAGAGGCAGTCGGGATCTGGATGGACCAGAATTGGTTAAAGTTAAATGGTGATCAGATGGAGGTACTGTTGGTGGGTTGTCCCCCCAACCCCTTACCGTGGACTCCCGCCTTCTGGCCCTCCTCCCTCGGTCCATTACCTGATCCAGTTAGCAAAGTGAAGAACCTTGGGGTTATTCTTTCTGCCTCCTTATCTATGTCTAACCAGGTGACGGCTGTTTGCCAGTCCGCTCATCATCAGATCAGGGTCCTGCCTATGATCCCGGAAGCCACCTGCCCTCCTGTGGTGGCTGTGCTAGTCCTCCCACGGTTGGACTATTGTAACTCTGTATTTGTCGCAACCGATCGGTCTTCAACACCGACTCCAGCGCATGCAGAACCTCGCAGCTAGGTTAGCCACTGGCTCTCCCTATGGTGCCCACATTTCGCCAGTGCTTCGCCGACTTCACTGGCTTCTGGTGGCTCAGCGAATTCACTTTAAGTCTCTGTGTATCGTCCATCGGGCGATCCACGGCCGAGGAGCTGAATTTCTACAGTCTAAGTTTTCCCGATACACGCCGGTTCGGGATCTCCGCTCTGCCACCACTAATCTACTCACTGTTCCAAGATTCAGCTGGGAAAGGGTTGGTGGCAGAGCCTTCTCCATTGCCGCGGCCCAACTTTGGAACTCCCTCCGCTACTTAGAGCCTCTTCTAACCATTTGAGCTTCAGAAGAGCTTTGAAAACTAATCTATTCTAGTCCCTGGCTCCTTCACTAGCTTCTCCCTGACCTAGCAGTCTTCCTCTCTAGCGCCATGATGCCTTTGGGTGACCGTGCGCTTTATAAATTGAAATAACATAACAGAGCTGAAACAACTCCCATCTATCAGGGTCCTGGATTCGAGCAGGTAACATTTTTTACAGTTTCCCGAATCTACAATGTTGGCGATTTCCTTGCAAACCTACAGAGAATCTTCTGTGAGAATTCTGATGAAACTCAGGAAGGACTAACATGTCACCATGAACAAACAATTTAAGCAAAGCACATTAAAAACTAGCTTAGGTAGTATGCAGGTCAGCTCAAAGTGAGTTTGACCTGAGGTACACATGGACCCAACTGGGCATCCCCATTCCATCCCCAAATGGGTTGCTATTTCTAAAGGGGAGAACCGCTATAGCATCGGAGGTCTTCCCAGAGAGGTTCTTTTCCGGCAATTGGATCAGCTTGACGGTCACGGAAATATTTGCAATATTCTGTATGAACAAGATCTACACATTCTTAGACCCATATAACCTCAGTACTTCATCATGTGCACTGTACCAGTCCTTGTAGGATCTATGATGATGTTTTACCTCTGACATTCAATTGGCATCGTTATTTATTATTTAAATAATAAATTTATTTATTATTTACCCCTGGTAACGTTCTTTCGACTGGATGGTCCTCCCACGTATTCAACATCTTTTGATAGACTCCCAAAGCAGTGCTAGTTTTGGAGGTGGGAGTAAGAAATTTCACAATGAATATTAGTCCTGGACCGAAATGAGACTGCCTTTCCAAATCCTCCTTCCTGAGGTGAAGGCGAGTCTAGACAGTTTTACATAAGTATGGGTGGTAGACCAAGTGGCTGCTGCACAGATGTCCCTTATTGGCACGCCTTTTTGTAGGGCAGAAGATGTTGCCATGCTCTTGTAGAAGGGGGCATTAGGCCTTCTGGAGGGTCTTTCCCAGCTAATCTATAGCATTCTCCAATGCTCAAAATAAATCTGGACAGGGTTTGTTTCGTTAATGCAATTCCTAATTTATGACCTGTGTATCCAACGAAGAGCTGATCATCTTGGCAATCTTTGCCGATTGTGAAATATAGAATCTCAGCGCTCTTCTTGGGTCAAGTCTGTGTAGCCTCTCCTCTTCCTTTCCAGGATGAGGGGGCTGGTAAAAAGTTGTTAAAACGATAATTTGAGATGCATGGAATTCAGACTGTTTTAAGACTATTTTAGGTAGAAAAAAAGGTTTTTCCTTAAGAACAATCTTGTCTCTATAAAAAAAAGTAATAAAGTAATAAAAGTGGTTCGAGGGGATTGTGTCCTCCGATGTATTCTACATCTTTCACATTGATTACCACAGCTGTGCTGCTTCGGAAACTTTTTTCGGCGTCCTGTGTCGACGTCGATACGCTCCCTCGAGGACCTCCTATGACAGCCGACGTCACGAGATGTTATATGTAGGACGCACGACGCCTGTAGCCTCAGTTCAGTTTTTTTCCGCGAACATGTTCGCTTTGAAATCTCGGCGCGCCTCGGTTCTTGTGTATCAGTTCTTCCGAATATTATTGTAAGTTCTACGAGAAAATTTCTGTCTTCTGCTACCCCGAAGTATGGCTTCAAGAAGCGTCGGGACTGCGGTTCCAAGATGTCTCTGACGGACCTACACGTCTGCCTCTGGTGCCTGTGTGAGAGCCACGCCACTGATGACTGCGACGAATGCCAGTCTTTAACGTTGAAGGCCTTGCGGGAGCGGAAGAAGAAGCTGTCGGTAGGTATGGTTTCCAAACCCCGTTAGTCAAAGTCTGTTGGACTTTCGACCGATTCGAAGGGCGACTCTCCACGTCAGCATAAGTCCAGGGGGTCTAGTTCCAGGAGTGGGTCCGCCATTCTTCGGCCTCTTTGAGGCATGCAAGGAAGCGCCGTCATCGTTCGCCTTCCTCGTGTGAGGACTCCGCCAGACGGCGGGTTGCTTGTCCCACCAAGCATTCATCTCCGGATGAATGGGACGCCTTCTGTTAGGAAATGTTGGCGATTTTTGAATCGCAGGGCACCGTTCCGGCCGCACCTTCAAGAGAAGCTGGCGCGGAACGTTCTGGAGCCACCGCTCGCACGCCTTCGGGCTCGGGTGGTCGGCGCTATCACCGAGAACCTTCGAGGTCTCTATTGGACAAGGACGATCGCCATCGTGCCCGCTCCAGGTCCCGGTTCTCGATGCCGTTGAGACCGTTGGAGCCTGTGAGGCCTTCGAAGAAGGCATCAACGCCATCAGCGCCATGTCCGTTGAGGGGAATTTCTCGAGGCTCCGGCTCCGAGGAAGCCATCGGCGCCAAGGCCGTCGAAGGACACGCTCGGGGCTCCGGCCTCGAAGCCGCTGTCGGAGTCGTCGACGCCACTCCCATCAGCGCCCTCAACGACTTTTGAGGAATTTTTGCCGTAGGTACCCTGGAGAGCAGTGGAAGCTCCTAGGAAGGCGCTCAGCAAGTCTGTGTGGCCTGTTTTCGACCCATACTCTGTTCATCCTCCTAGGGTGGAATTGTTCCAACCCTTGGAGTACATTTCTGAGGTTGAGGAAGGGTCTGAGGAAGAGGTGCCTCCTGAGATTCCTGATGACCTGTTGTCCAGGCATAGCCAGCTGGAAGACCTGCGTCAGTCTTTGCACGACGCCAGTGGTCTGGATACCTCCCCGGAGGTTGAGTTTGGCAGGCCTGAGCCTGGTACGCATGCAGACACATCGTAAAGGCGCCTCATGTCGAGGGTGACGGAATATCTTGGTTGGTCGGCTCCACCTGTGGATTTTGTGCAAGATGACCACACAGATATTTTGGACCAAGGTCCACCCACTGACACGATGTTGCCATTTCACATGGCCTTACAAAGTAGGGTGGCAGCGGCTTGGACTGCTCCGGAGAGTCTCCCGGCAGTGAACACGTTTTTGCCGAAAAAATACCATCCAGCCAGTGGCGACCCCTGCTACTTGTCTACGCACCCTACTCCTGAGAGTTTGGTGGTGCAGGCGGCTACGGCCCCAGCAAAGCAGGCTGCGTAACTACAATCCCTCCTGATGGGGATGACAAACTTTGATGGCTGAGCAGAGAAAGTATTTTCTTCTGGGGGGGGGGGGTATGGCTTTAAAGGCAGTCAACTCCGTTTGTGCCCTTGCAAGATTCACACGCACACTGTAGAATTGCGTCATTGGCGCCTGAACATATTCCCGAAGTGGAGGAACGGGATGGTTTTCTTGCCCTCGTTCAGGATGGCAAGGATGCCATGTGTGAGTCCGTTCAGTCGGGTTTAGACATGGCAGACTGTCAGCCGGTCCATGGCGGTGAGCACCGTGATGCGCAGGTTTGTGTGGTTGCGGAAGTCTGGGTTTGTTCCTGATGTGCAGTCCTGGCTTCTCAACATGCCCTTTGATGGTGCCCATTTTTTTGGCAGCAAGGCTGACAAGAGCCTTGAGAGGTTGCAGAACTCCAAAGCTGCAGCGAAGTCCTCGAGCGCTGCAGTGCGTCAACCTCTGCCTTTTCGGCCTAGGGGACAGCAATGGAGGGGAGGCTCCTTTCGATATTACTCTTCCTTTGGTAAATCGAGGGGAGCTGCCAATCAAAGGGGCCTCTGTATGAGTACCAGAGGTGGAAAGCAAGGTACTCGTGGTGCCAAAGCCGCGCGGGTAGTTGCCTCTTTGCCCTAAGGCACTGTCGCAGCCGCTTCAGCTCAGTCACGAGGCCGTGTCCCATGGTTCGCCGGTTGGGGGGGGAAGGCTGGCGCAGCATCTTGTAGAGTGGCGTGCCATTACTTCAGATGTGTGGGTTCCGGTTCCCACGGCTACTGTCTTCCTTTCCGGCAGAGGCCTCATAACAATCCACCGGGGAAGCTCTCTTTAAAGAGTCCGGATCCGCTCCTTGCACAGGAAATCCTATCCCTACTGGAGAAAGGCGCCAAAGGACTGGTGCCTGTAGGGAAGAGGAACAAGGGATGATATTCCACATATTTGATTCCGGAAAAAGAGTGGGGATTGAGACCCATCATGGACTTGCGTGGTTTGAACAAGCTCCTCAGTAAGGACAAGTTCAAGATGGTTACTCTTTCTCAAGTCCTCCAGGCCCTTCAACTTCAGGACTGGTTGGTGTCTCTCAACCTCAAGGATGCCAACTTTCATGTGCCGATTCATCCCAAGCACAGGAAGTACCTGAGGTTCGCGGTTGGAGACTCGCACTTTCAGTTTTGGTTCCTGCCGTTCGGATTGACCTCCGCCCCGAGGGTTTTCACCAAACTGATGGTGGTGGTTGCAGCGTATCTCAGGAAAGGGGGGATTCACGTCTACCCCTACCTGGACGATTGGTTGATCAGGGGGCACTTGCCCGAGCAAGCCCTGGATCATCTGTCCATCACCTGCCACTCCCTTCACAAGCTGGGCTTCTCCCTCAATTTAAAGAAGTCCCACTTGACACCTACCCAGCGACTCCAGTACATCGGAGCAGTGCTAGACACATCCCTGGGGCAGTGTTCGCCTCCCCAGGTGAGGGCTCATCACATTCTGCAAATGGTGGACAAATTTCAATGTGCCCAGTGTCTCTCAGCGTTCGAGTTCTTGAGATTGCTCGGCCTCATGGCTTAATGCATTTTTATGGTGCCGGAGGCCAGGCTGCAAATGAGATCCCTGCAGCGGGCACTCAAGATGCAGTGGTCACAGTTCTCCGGCAGGATGTCGGACCCCGTTCAGATTCCGCCCTCGGTCGCTCAGGACCTTCTGTGATGGGCTGCCGAAGGAAATCTGCTCAAGGGGGCTCCGTTTTGGCAACCGTGGCCGGAGGGGACGATCGTGACGGGCGCATCCCTCATGGATTAGGGAGCTCATGCCAATGAGTTGACAGACAGCAGCCTTTGGTCTCCGTCTGAGTCCAGACTCCACATTAATCTTTTAGAGCTACGGGCTGTCAGGCTAGCCCTGAAGGCTTTTCTGCCATCTGTGCGGGGGAAGAATGTCCTGATTATGATGGACAATACAGTGAACACAAAGCAGAGAAAGAAAGTACCAGAGACCTGGTGCTTAGGAGTTGCTTACCCCTCACTACCCTCATTCAGAGCGGGGTTGGATATATTGTTAGTCACACATACATAGGGTTATATAACAACAAAAGAAATTGTCAATAGCACAAAAAACCAAGGGTAGAGGAGAGAGAGGCATACAAGCGAATAATTTTAATTCACAATCTAAAACATTAAAAAACTACAGATAAGCACATCAATCACATACAAGTCAAGTGAAAGGACACAAATAGAAAAAATATAAAATTAGTGTCAAACAATTATATAAGGCAAGGCTCCAGATGACAAAAAAGCCTTAAGGAAAACAAACACAGGCGAGGTGAAATAATCCACCTTCACTTCCTGATACAAAAAATGTAGCAAAATGGCGAGAAATTTGGCATTTGCTGAGATTCAGAATGTCGACATGTTTCGGCCAATGTTCATATTGGACAGTTTCTCAAGTGTCCATATAGAATGCAGTTGTAGTGGCCATCATCAGGACAAGACATTTCTTCAAACACAGCCTTATAAATGATTCGATATTGGCATCACACAGATCTGGAAAAATATACATATATATACAATTAATTATACAGCATAGACACACTTACATCTATATTGAAACTAAATGACAGTGACAATGTGGCCTCTAGTCTTTGAACATCTCTTATGTCGGCTGATGGAATAGCCTGACAATCTTTTAAATCCTACAATTGTGCCACATAAACCAACCAAATTCGTATATATGCTGAGCATCATGCCCAAAACATTTTACGATAGAGACATAACATTATATGACATAAAAAAGTGTGTGAATCCAACCCTTACCACTAGCTACTGTATAGGGTGTGATAAAGAAAAGAGACAAAAAATGACTCTTGCGCGAACAGAAATGTAGCACAGTATGATTACTTCAGTCATCGTTAGGAGGATTAATAGTGTGCTCTAGTTGAGTCGAAGATGACAGGACAATAATTTCATTATGTGCCATTCTAAACCCGAAACTCTTTATAATATAATTTTGTGACGGTGTCTAAAGTTAGACCAGGATAACGGTAAAAACGTCAAGTTAAAAAGCAATGTCGGGTAAACTTATTTTCTTTTTAGCCCAGCCCGAGAAACACTAAATGTAGGCGGACTCTAACATAATTGCTTAAGTGTTTATCATCTAAATGATGCAAAGCAACTGAAAAACAAGTGTGTCACATGCGAAGACAAATCATCTATAGTTAAAAAAGACAACAAACTTGTTTGTTACGGAGGTGGACAATTACCCTTCCAAAGGAAATGTCAAAACGCGTGCCTTCGTTGACACGGAACACAAGTCCCTGGCGATTTATAGCGAACGGCAGGCGCGATTGTATCAGCGTTGCAGAATCACGTACATCTATTGCCAAGTGATTCCAAAGTAGTTTGACAATTGGTCAGTCAAAGTTCTGCACAATACAAAAGGAACCAGTTAAAACTTGGCAGCTCGATGCGAATCGAGCGAGTAACTCTGGGCGCAATGTAGAACCCATGCTTACCTTAACATACTGCAGGCAGCACCAAGGAGAACCTCTCCACCGCCGCTGTGTACCAAATGGTCGAAGCGGTAGTGTGAAAGGAGAATTTAAATACGTGTATAAATCACGTGACACCAGGTAAAGACTTTGTTCTTTAAAGGTGCAGTGCGTACACCCAACTCCTACACAAGGATGCATTGGAATGCTCTTGTCCAAATATGCCAATGTTCTAGGGAGATGCATGCACAGCATGTCAAATATCCACTACCGAGGAGTGGCAACGATGGGGGGGTGTCATAGAGGGAAAATTTATTTATCTCAAAACGTCCTCTTCGAAATGTGTGCGCATGTGGGGAGGACCTACTGACACGCGATCTAATGAAACGCGGCGCTCAAATTTAAAACCACGGCGTGTTGGCGTCAAAACCTCACCAGCAAAAGGGGTGATGGATGACATCTAAATCCCAGAGCCCAGGGGATCTAGCAGGTCAAGAAACTGTGTTATTTGCGAGGTTCTGACCACATCACGTGATCAGATTATTCCATTCCACCGAGGAATTGAGCCCCCGATTGACCGTGTTCAAAGTATATATTAGTCTTTGTTCAGCGCGGCTCAGAGACAGATCTCTATTTCCTCCTCTCGGTAACAAGGGGGGGACAATACAGTGGCCATGCACTACCTCAACAAAAAGGGGGGGCAGGGTCTCTCCCACTGTGCAGGAAGGTGATGCAGCTCTGGTTCTGGGCTATCCAGCAGGAAATTTCGATCTCTGCAGTTCATCTGGCCGGAGACAAACGCGGCGGCGGACTCTCTGAGCAGGCAGAGCATGGTCTCTCATGAGTGGGAGCTGGCTCAGGAAGTTCTGTTGGAGATATTCACCCTTTGGGGAACCCCACAAGTGGATTTCTTCGCCACCAGTGTCAACTGGAAGTGTGAATGATTCTGCTTGCGGGAATTTCCTCCAAGAGGAGCCTTAGGGGACGCGTTCATAGTGGAGTGATCCTTCCCACTGCTGTATGCGTTCCCGCCAGTCCCTGTCATCCCACAGGTGTTGCGGAGGTTCGGTTCCCGGATGATCCTCATTGCTCCGGCATGGGCCAGGAGAGCGTGGTACGTGGACCTTCTAGACATGTCTATCTGCCCTCCACGTCGTCTTCCCTACCAAGACGATCTGCTCTCACGGGAGGGGGGTCGAGTTCTCCATCCAGAGGTCAAATCTCTCAGCCTTCATGCTTGGTATCTGAAAGCCTGAGAGATAAGGATTGGGACCTCCCTGAAGACGTGATGGAGGTGTTGCTTTCGTCCAGAAGGCCTGCAACAAAATCTCTTTACCGTTGCCGTTGGAGGAAGTTCTGCGACTGCTGCAGGGTACAGAAGGTGGATCCTTTACAATGTTCCCTTCCTTTGGTTTTGTCTTTTTTGCTTTCTTTGGCCCACAAGGGCCTGAATGTGGGTACCATTAAGGGTTACCTGGCTGCGCTGTCCATATTTAAGCGCTCGTCTGAGGAATGTTCTTATTTTAGAATCCCTCTGATATCTCAGTTTCTAAAAGGGCTAACTCATGTGTTTCCACCGTCGCCTTTCCAGGTGCTGGAATGGGATTTTAATTTGGTTTTAAAGTTCCTCAGGGGAGCTCCGTTTGAGCCCTTACATTCTTGTCCATCGAGACCATTCACCTTTAAAACTGTAGTTGTAGTTGCGGTTACTTCCGCACACAGAGTGAGTTAGTTGCAGGCACTTTCCGCCAAACCACCCTTCACTGTGTTCCATAAGGACAGGGTTGTCCTTTGGGTACGGCCTTCCATTCTTCCGAAAGGTTGTGTCGGAATTCCATCTGTGCCAGAAGGTAATCCTTCCGGCATTCTATCCTCTTCTACATCCTGGTAAGGAAGAGGAGAGGCTCCATAGGTTGGATCCTAGGAGAGTTTTGAGTTTCTATCGTTCACGGATGTCCTGGGTCAAAGTGGATGATCAGCTCTTTATTGGTTACGCTGGAAGGCGTTTGGGTCAGACTGTTTCTAAGCAGACCTTGTCTAGATGGATCATTTTGACAATCTCTGAATGCTATCATTTGGCGGGGAAGGACCCTCCTGTAGGCTTAGGGGGCCATTCTACTAGGGGTATGGCTACCTCCACTGCAGAGGGGGGGTTCAGATTCTCAATATTTGCAATGTGGCCACATGGGCCTCATTGTTCCCTGGATTCTATCCATGGGCAGGATTTGGCCTTTGGCAAGGCAGTCCTCTATTCTGCAATTTGATTGGCATTCTAAATTTTCTAAATTATTTTCCCACCTCCTTACGTTGTTACTGCTTTGGGAGTCTGTCAAAGATGTGGAATACGTCGGAGGACAAAATCCCCTCGAAGAACAAGTTACTTTCTTACCTGGAACGTTTTTTCGGTGGGATGTTCCTCCGAAGTATTCCACATCGCACCCTCCCTACCTGCCCCGCTAGACAATTTCTTTTGCGATTGCAGCTTCTGTGTCCGCAAGGCTTTCTGTTGCAACGCTGGCAGAAGATTGGCGCCACACGTTCTGGGGGAAAAAACTACAACTGAGGCTATATAGGCATTGTGCGGCCTACATAGAACATCTGGCGACGTCGGCCGTCTGAGGAGGTCCTCGAGGGAGCGCATCGACGTCATTGACGCAGGATGCCTACGTCGAAAAAAGTTTCTGAAGCAGCACAGCTGTGATAATCAATGTCAAAGATGTGGAATACGTCGGAGGAACATCCCATCGAAAGAACGTTACCAGGTAAGAAAGTAACTTGTTCTTTTGCAAGATAGATGTGAGCTTCTAGTAAAACGGTCTTAAATATCAGACGTTTTAATGGACACAAATGAAAATGCTTAAAAGAAGCACGCGAGAAATTTTAGAACAAGACTCTAATCCCAAACAGGAACTCGAAAAGGTGTTGGGGAAACACATTGGTGAGCCTCTTCAGAAATTGTATGATTAAAGGAATTTTAAAGTATGACACTTCCTCAGAAGAGCATTTAAAAATTGAAAGCGCTGCCAAATATGGTTCCAATCTAGAGCCTAGGATTTGCCAAATGTAGCAAGAAAGAAAACACCATAGGTTTATTACAATGAAATGGATCCACATTCTTATCTCTGCACCAGTCGCAGAACCTGTTGCAATGGTACAAAGATTTGGTTGCTGGTCAAAAGTAAAATCTCCATTACGTCATCCGGGAGGCCCCACTCCGTATAGCTTAACCTCTCAAACCATGCATGAAGGTTGAGTGTCTTCACCTCTGGATGGAGAACCCGACCCTCCATTCACGAGAGAAGGTCCTGTTTGTGGAAGACTCATTGGAGGGCAGATGGACCTGTCCAGAAGTTCCGGTACCGCGTCCTCCTGGCCCAATCCAGGGCAATTGGGATCATGGGTTTCCAGAACTTTCTCAACCTCCTGATCACGTAAGGAATCGCGGGGACTGGAGGAAAAGCGTACAGGAGTGGGAATTCCCAGTCCACTACAAACGTGTCCCCTAGAGTTCGTCTTGCGGGAAATTCCCTGGAGCATAAAGCTTGCACTTCTAGTCTAGAAGTGCCTGATTTTTGGTTTCTCTGTGTGACACTTTGGTGGCAAGCAATCATGCCGATATTAATGTTGTTGAATTTCACCGCGTGTTACGAGATTCAGTGCTGTTTGCGATGGAGGCACTTGCCCAGTTCATGCGTTTGGTTCCGATCCTTTGCATACGTTTTTACTGCATTATACAGTCACGGATGTGGAGCATCATTTTCTATTCTGTCCGTGAAAGCAGACAGCGCGGTACTTTCTCTGACATGTGCCAATGACATACCTTTCCCTTAGGAATATGACGTTTCACAGGACAAATACTTTTCGTCGGCTGTAACGGTCGTGTTAGTATGCCAGCAATCCCGCTTTTTGTACACCGCCTCTACATTGGTTTTGTGACCTTGAAAGTATTCATACCACTTTGTAGTTGGTGTTGTGCTGTGACTCTCTTGAAAACGCTCTGCAACACGTAAACAAACCTACTTGTACAGCAACCTCCTTTCTAACCGATTCCACCAGTGTTTCCCACACTGCATCACATCTAGCCTTGCATGTGTGCATTGGCAATTGTTTATCTGTGAAAGGTGCTTTCTTTATTTACCTTTTTTGTTTGTTTCCCAGTTCATTTATCATGCTGTTCTCCCACACGCCACAGAAGGAATGACCGCAAAGGTCAGGTACATAAGGGGCAGCACCTACCTGGATACTATAAGGGACGTGCCGGGAGACAGAATTATTGGGTGGCTCTCACGTACATGGGCGCCAGTCATTGTAATGCTCCGGTAAGGACCGTTCCCACGAAGTACCCTCCCTCTGTACAGTAGCGCATTGCAGTACATGTACAATACAATGCCCTTTCCTGAGTAAGGGTTTGTAGTGCTGCACATGGTTTGCTAAGTTTGTTTTTGACCTCCGCTGCCCTACAGGAGTGCCCCTCTTGTTGCCTGTGTCAGTTGTGAGCAATTCTGTACATGAAAGTAGGATACATAATTGTTGGAAGGGCAGTAGGCTGCCCACTGGTCCCCTGGGCTTTCATTTCAGTTGTCACATGCAGTATAACCACTTTATGCTACGCCACTAGTGTTAGGGGTAGCATTCACGGATACGCATGCATTGTGGAATTCAAGAATGTTTACAACAATGGGAAACACAACTTCATTACGTGCAGCCATTTATTGTGTGTCCCATGCAGCTAACACGGTTTTCTAACCACCACTAAGGCTGTTTGCGCTCTGCATATTCTGTTTTATTTGCCTTTGCAAGCACTAGTATGTGCACGAGGAAGGTGCACAAGCTTTGCCGTTGTGCAGACTTAGTACAAACTGTGCCACCTCCAGTTACCGGTTTTCTTCGACCGCACAACCGGCAGGCGACCTCTTGATACTTTCAGTCACACTGCTGAGTGCACACACAATGTATCTGTTTAACGGGTTATGGAAAGGCAAGCCGCAGATAAATCAATGTAATGCGACATTTACCATGCCCACGTTCCATTACAGGGTGCTGTTCCTTGTTTACCAGTGGCCGTTATACAGTTAGTACTTTAGCTACGCATTGGTAGGTTTGCAGAGCCAACCAGGAAGTCAGCAGCAATACTTTAAATGCGGTAACCTACTGCATGAATCCGTAGGGCTAGCAACAGGGATGGTGTTACCAGCATACAATGGATGACCTATGCATGGGTCTAGGTGTTCAAAGGAAACACGTGCCCTTCCCCAACTACTTACAAGTACATTCGAAGATGCGGACATGCAGCCACTAATGGAGTCCTACGGATAGCTGCAGTGTGATTGCATATAGGACAACTAGGTGCAGTGTCCATATTGCTCATCTGTAGTTATCTCGGCCAGTTGTGTGCAGTACAGATTTATCATGCAATGTTAACAGAAAAAGAGAGCCTCCTGACACACTAACCTTTCCTATGTACATCTGTAATTGGTACGAGATGTACATCACAAATGTCATTCTTGACATCACTCATGACATCACATGTGTGTCTCCCTCTGGTTTGTTCACTACCCTAAGTAGGGCAGGTGCTTTTCTTCACTAACAGTCCCGAACAAACAATTGAAAAGGTTCTATATTTGTTTGCGGCAACCTTCTCATATGTTCTATATGCCTTTCTTAATGGTTCACTCACATTATATGATACATATAGGGGAAGAGGAAAGCGTAAAACACAGTACTGGTTTCTGTGCATGAAGATAATCAGTTATGTTATGAACAGTTTCGGTAATACTGCTGCTTTTTTAGCTTTAAGTCCCTTGCATATGGTCATGTTTGTATGCATTGTGCTATCTTTATGGTTTCTGTGCAGTATAGCAAGTCTAGTTATGAAGGCAATGGTAGCTACTAACATGTATCACAGGACCCGACACTCTAAAACGAATGCATTAATATTGTCACTATTGAAATATTTTTAAGGTTACACTTCCATGGGTCATGGTGCAGACAATGGCTACGTTAGCACATGAGTTCCTTCATATACACTGAAAAAGTGTGTAATACTATGGTGTGTATAGCAATGCATTCCTCCATGACTGACTTCTCTCATGATAGTTCTTCCAATATTGTTTTATAGTTTTTTGCCACATTACAGTAACAATCCCTTGAGGAGGATTCCTATGAAAAGTAAATGCACATGTGATGTTTTTGAATGAGATTTGTGATGCCATCTTTGATGTCATGGGTGTTGGTTCTTGCAGTGCACACTGGTGGCACGAGTTATGGTTGCTTAGCTTACCATAACTGTCGAATTTTGTGTGTTTTACCTGTAACGTCACTGTAAAAACGTTTTTCCATCGAATTTCTTGCTAGTGCAACTTAACCAGAACGTCACTTTAACAATGTTTTTGTTAGTGAAAATATTATATATATTTATTTATTGCTGGTGATTACGTCGACCTCAAGACAGGAGGCCTTCTGACGAATTTCTTTTCTAAAGCTGAAAAAGATATCGAAATATGAGTGCGTGGGAGGACACAATCAATTCGAAATGACTTTGTACTAGAACTCTAAACCGGTAATTTAACTTCAGATATGCACAGTTAGTTTTAAACTCAATTGTAATGCACCAACTGCTGACCATAATTAAAAAGCATTTAAATTGGGCAAGGGTTAACTTCATAAAACATTACTGTAGAAAGGTAGGTAATAATTAGAACCTGGCCAGGATGCTTTCTTTATGATTAAAATGCAATGCTGTGCGAGGACCACCCCACTTGGACAACCTGTTGGTAAAAGTTAAGGTGTACTTTAATTTATGTATTGCATTTCACTCAAAAGATGCTCATTTATATTGTGCTTCTGTTTACACATCCCAATACCCCAAAGTACCTGGGAAGCCACATGAGAACAGGATCCAAGGCTAATCTGGGACCCCTGGATGAATCCTGAGGAGGGAAGATACTCTTCCTTGTCACAGTAACTTTGCAGGCAAAGTGGTGTGGTTTCTTGGCTTTACTTGATGAGACCCCTGGAGGATAGACCTCCCCCCCCCTCCCTTGGAAGACTGAGTTGCTGGAATGTTGGTGGCAAGATGGGCACCGAGCAGTGTTGGAAAGGCAGAAATGCAGGTATGTCGCTGTGGTCTCAGATGTTGGGTTGCTACGCTGGTTGTGGATGCCTCATGAAGAGGAAACTTGCTCTGGACCTCGACAAGGCTTGGCTGAAGAAGTTAAGCCCCTTGGCGGCAGGAGATGACCCTCGGTGGTGGCTGGTGCGGAAGTAGGTGTCGTCTTGGAATTTCATGGCTTACCAACTTTTGGTTCTTTGATGCTGTAGCCACAACACAGACCTCAGGAGGGCTTCTGGCAACCTGGACTGGACTGCGGACCCTCAAGTTTGGACCTTTGGGATGTTGTATTTGGATTTTGGTGACTGGAAATCCAACAGCGGAAATGTCTCTGCAGGCTGCCACCCTGGACCTTCTACGTTGTGGACTGATGTGGTGGCAGGGATTCCCCTTAAAGGATTCTTCATTGATTTGGAACTTTCACAGATCTGTGTATAAGCAGCACTATGACAGGGTACCGCCTCTTCTGGGTGATACTCGGCAACTTGGATTCCAATCGTCATACGCTCCTCTGAGCTTTGGATGACCCAGATGGACTCCCTGGCTTAAAGCTGTCCGGCACTCCTCTTCTGGATCCCTTCTCCGGATGGCAGGCACTCAGGACTGGCTTCCAGTACTCTTTGGGTGAAAAACACCAGTTCCATGATGCTCCCTCGTAGCGGCATAAAGCGGTCACCCATCAAGGTCCTCTTTGATCCAGTCCTTAGGTCAGCACAGTAGCTTTTGGATTGCTTGATGATTTGCAGCTTTTAGACTTCTTCCTCCAGCTGGACTCCAGGATGCAAGCTTAAGATGACTTCAGCTTCTGCTTCAGGTTTCTTGTTTCAGCTTCTGACCAGGAGGGGAGTGTATGGCCCGTTATACAAACCACTCACCATTCACTCAGGAGGTGCCAGGCTCAGCCAGCCAATCCCACACAAGTGCATCCATGCAGGCAGCACCCAATCGGGTTCACAGGCATTCAGGCCATTCACCAGAAACCAGACAACGAGCCCTTCCGTGCACTACACTGCATTAATTTCAGTTTGTCAAGGCTGGCTTAGGGATTGTCGCACATCCAAACCCGGACACCCACAACACAGAATGCATATTGACTACTCCTCTATTCAAGCAGGCTCCACCCCAAGGTTGTACCCACAACAAGCAGACCATGTGATGGCTCCAGACAGTCTGGCAGGATGCAGCCCCAGAGCCATATATGGTTTGTCCACCCAACAAAACAACCATTCAGGGGAAGGGAACAGAGCCAGGACTTTGAGAAACAAGAGGGAAAGGCAAAGGAAACCAAGAGGCTACCATTGGCCATCTTGCCTTTGTGTAGGAATATAGAAAAACCAAGGAGTCAGAAGCTACCCCTGTTCAAAGGCGTATTTGTGGTAGGTCCAAGTTGCAGCAGGCTAGTTTTAACAAATGCTAGCCAGAAGGTCACAAAACAGGAGAAATTGAATACAAAATAACTTTAATTTTAAATCATATACTGACAAACCTCTAAAAGGTGCAGGCCTATAACATAACAAGAGACCTTAAAAAACAAATGAGCCCGGAGGGCTGAAGCAATAATATGTTTTAGCTGTACATTATAGTGAAGGTTAGTAACAAGTGCAAATTCATGTACTCCTGTTTAATAGTAGTACGCCATTATTGTCAATGTTGTCAATAGTCGGATGTTGAAAAAGGATTTTGAGTCTTGCAGGATACAAAAGCATGTACTTGAGTCCCAATTGTCTTAGCCTCGCTTTTATAGGTATAAATGAATTCCTGGCTCTTTGGACCATAGTCCTGGTATATCGCGTTGCCACGCATTATCTCGCCCTGTCTCTAGAGTGTTGTAAAAGGACTTCTCTGTCCTGGAAGTTGATGATCTTGGCCATCATTGGTAGAGGATGTGACCCAGGGAGGGAGGGAGGGGTGGGCCTGGGGGTCTTTTTTTGTAACTTTCAGTGGGCCCTTTCCATAGCAAATCCCTACAAGAGCTTGCCTGGTTCATTCTCTTGAGGCAGCAGGTTTTCCACGTAAGAGGTAGGGTCTGGTCCTTCAGTTCCCTCTGGTATACCAAGCACCAGCACATTGTTCCTCCCTGATCTGCCCTCTGCATCTTGTGCATGTAGGTCCAATGTGGTGTTCCGTTTTTCGAGTTCTTTGAACCTCTTTTCTAGATCCTTGGTGGAGACCGATGTCTTTCAGGTGCATTTCGGCAGACGTGACTTTCAGCTAGCTGTCTGACATCTTGCCGTAGGAGCTGTATCTGTATTTTGACCTCATCTATCTTGTTTCCAGGGATGAGCATAAATCCGTTATTGCTGCAAGAACCTGGTTTTCTTGCGAGTCTAGTGGGGTTGTGGAGGCCAGTTGACTCATAATTTCTTCTTAGGTAGGGATGCAATTTATGCCCTGGACCATGAATGATTCCATGGTCGTTGGTTAGTTCTTGGTAGGTGACATATTGCAGTGTATTCGTGTGAGGGATATATTTCCACAGCGTCTTGTCCCACTGTTGGGAGGATCCTGTAACACCTTTGTTTCCAGGCGCAACCACGCCTGGCACCGCTGCAGTGTTTGTGCCTGTGCAGCCGCTGTGTGGTGGCGGTGTGCGGTAGATGGACCACCAGGTGGGTGGGGTTCCAGGTGCTGCAGTATTAGTGCCCACCCTTCCAGGGGGTCTCATGTGGGTTGCTAGTGCAGTGGTGTTATGTAAGCTCTGGTCCTGGAGGTGGATCACTTTAGTGTTCCGTGTGTATGCCCATGCCCCCAGCAGTTTAATTTGGCAGGCAAATGCACAAATAGTCCTCTGGGCAGGGGCTGCGTTACTGCCACAGCTTCCTGGATCTCTTGGTCGGCATCTGCGGGGTGAACAGGCTGTGTGGCCAGGGACAACAGTGGACAGCATATGTTTGAGACAAGAAGGGGTGAATTTCTCCTGGGTCCTCCATGCCTAGACCGCAAGCCCCCTCCCCTGGATGTATGGTGCCACAACTGGGGCCAGGCAGAGTTCTGTGCAAATCTGGAGCCCTGTGGTGTTGCAGCAGTGAGAGCCACTCACTGCGTTGTTGGAGGTAGTGGGACGCAGGTCCCACATCTCGCCGGCGGGATCCCTGGAGCGCTTGCAGTGGGAATGGCTTTCCTAGCCGCTCGAGCTGCTGGGTGTCGGGAGGATGAGGCCTCTGCGTTCTGTTCACCAGCATTGGGGCGCAAACAGTGACCCGCAGAGCTCTGAGCGCCGCAGGCACCTCGGTCAACCTTATGGGTCTGCCCACAGGGATCTGTTGCGGGTCATGGCAACACTTTGTGTGTGGTGGTCGGGGTGCACTGCGCCACAAAATATCTGAAGCTCGTGAGGGAGAGCCGTGTTAGAGTTACTGATGGGGCTGGTGTCCTTCATAGGCTGCACTGTTCCTTTCCCACACGCCGCAGTGGCCATCTTGAAGCGTGAGGGGGGGGCTTCAGTTATCTCAAGGATTCACCAGTTTCCCCACTCCAATTTATTTTGGGTTCGGCTCACTGGATGGGTGTCATTTCCCCCCACTATGGAGTACATTTTAGTGCGGAATTACCTTATTTAGTTGCCGCTTGCAGGATCTCGGAGGGAGCTTCACGCATCGCCTCAGGCCACGCCTCCATAGTCTTATGCTCCGGGTTTGACCTCTGAGCAGACTGTGGACTTAAAGGCCGCCTTCTTGTTTTATTGGCCAAGGAATAGAAAATGAACCCTTCAGGAAGCGAATAGACAAAAGGAAACCAAGCGTAGCCACGCTTTTCAGGAGCTCTATGGAGAAAAAGCTCCCAACACTGGAAACCTGTGGTAAAAATCTGAAGATGGCCACGGGTGGAGCTTAAGAGGATGAATGTCATTGGCTAGGGCAGTAAGACCCAAACTGAGAGGAGACTAGCAGTTTTTAGCATGAAACTAAGCTGCTTTAATTTTACAGAGGATTCCCAGCCAGACAGGTAATATATATATGAAAAAAACACATGTTCTGGACTAATAGGGGAGTTATCACCTGTCGATTTCCCCCGGTTTACATATCGCACAAACAAATCACAGGTTCACAAATTTGTAGTTATTCAAAACATTCCTACATGATGTGGAGCCTAAGTCTAATTTGCCCTCCAACAATACCATCTAAACCCTCGTGAATTCCTACGCCTAGCTAGTGCTGGTGGGCCGCTTGTCTAGGGTGAGGGGATAGGAGTAGAGAACTTGCCCTATCTAGATCTAGTCACCAACAATTTTTCAATTTCTCAATTTTTCAAAGGCACTTTTCATAAGTGTGTGTAATTTTCTTTGCAAATGAAATTCCTCATTTTTATTTTCTTTGCTCTGCAAATTCACACTTTTAAAAATGGTTACAGGACCTTAACGGATCCTGTTTTAGTACATAAAGAGATCACCATTATTTGGTGTCTCAGAGACTACACCTTGCACCCTGTTTTTCTGATCTGGTGCAATGTTTCCCTCACAAACACTTTCTGCCCGCCATATACTGGTGATGGACTCTGTCCATGAACAGACCAACTGGTAGACCCTGGCAACACTATAATTCCCAGGCCTTCCTGTACATGGACAGAGTATCACCAGTATGCCAGAGGTGTGCTCATGTTGAGATGGGGGGGGGGGGTCCTACTAACTCCTCCCCCTTTAGATATGCCGAATATCATTACACCACATGCCAGCAAGATCTAAACGTATTGACAATTGACGACGACACCCCAACATTCATAAGTGCTCAAAACCACCACACAGTATGAGTGAACTTCTATATAATCAGTGACATTTGCCATTGTATGCCAAGGAACATGGGTTGCATCATGTGCAAGAGAAAGCCTTGTGGATCTTCTTGCAATACGATATGAACATGCAATTACGACTTCAAGATGGCACTCACAGGAACTGCCCGTTAAGTTCTTTCTCGCGGATGATGCACGCGGAAACACAAACACGGGAAAGCACTCTCAGGCGAGTAAAGAGAGCGCGAGGAAACAGGTTCTCCTACGCGGATGCGATCGGAGTTACCAGATATGAGGTGCTTTTACTACACATACTCTTCGAGCCTAGATGTCTGATCGGGCACCTCTGTCCCCAGGGACACGTGCTTTTAACTTAAATAACGAAAACACGCTAGACGTGTGAGACAAAGTCCTCTAATTACTGCAACTTGATTCAGAAACGCATGTCATTTCAGGTTGCACCTGAATGCCAAAATACTCACGCATCCGAACCAATTAGTTAATCTACTCTCTAATGCTGGCACAAGCTACAAAAAGGGTAAGAAATGCTACCAATTTGGGAAAACTATAACCATATAAGAATATGGACTGAGCAAGTATAGGTACATAATAAAATACTGTCTCTTCCCCCTCCCTACTTTTTGTATCAGCTGCAGGTGGGGTGATTTTCCGTATAGAGATTTGGAGAACTCTCTTGCTATGGTAGCATGGCAATACATGTTATGGCCCTGAAGAAAGTGGGTAAATGATATGCCACTGAAACCATTAGGCCAAAAGTGACCCTTTCCTGAGAAGGAATAGACCAGCAGGATGGTAGGAGGGTCAAGATGAGAAATTCAGTTTCAGCATTTTTCACTTTCCACCCTTGCAGGCAGAAAGTGTTTGTGAGAGAAACATTGCACCAGATCAGAAAACCAGGGTGCAAGGTGTAGTCTCAGACACCAAATAATGATCTCTTATGCGCTTAAACGGGATCTGTTATGGACAATGGAAGTGTTGGAGGCGGCCTCTTACAACGCAGTTCCGCATACGTTGCATTGAGGTGCGGCTTGACACTAGCGTATCCACACCGCAGGGTCCATTCCTCTGACGGACCAAACGGCGGATCGAATGCGGCTCAGTTTCTGCTGCAGTCACCGCAAGCTGGCGGGCGCCTCAAGCCGGCATGTCCCCCCGTGTCCCCGGACGCCCACGGAAGGGGTGGGGCTGCTGCAGTGGAGAAGGGCCAGGCTTGGGGGTGACGCGTCCACGATTGCGGATCTGACTTGTGCGGCTCCACGCACTGTTCTGGCATAACGCTGCATAACGCTGCACCAGCTGAAACATCGAAGCGTGGTCCTTCTTCTGCACTGGGACCGCTTGCCGCAGTTTGGGAGGTGAGTGGAGAGCTGGGAGCGACCTCCTTTGGGCTGCTTTTCACTCTCTGCTTTTTCTCCCTACTTTTACTCCTAGTTCACTGTGGCTCTGTGGTCTTTGTGCATTAACTCATCAGCGTTGAACAATCAGTGTCAAGTCTGACAATATTACATACTTGCCAAGAGCCCCGACTTCCTACTGACCCTCCACTGTGTATAACCTCCATTAGCTTTGGCTCTTGTGGTAGGAGTGTGGGATCTTGTACTCGTATTACGGTTCCATACTGCTGCGCTAGAGCAAGGTGGACATTGTCACCTGTTACAGTCAATCTGGTCTCAAGGCTATATGCCCAGGAAACTGCTGGTTTAGGCCTTTGATCCTGGGCACCTTGGCATTCTGTTTCTCCATCAACCTTTGGCCCCCAGCTGAGGATTGTGGCTTATTCCCCTCCTTTCCCTCGAGGTCGAAGGAACAACAACTTTCTCTTGACAACCCTCATACTTGCCATCTAACTCAGCATTGGAGAGTTTTTTGTCTTTTGAGTAGATAATTCTGGTGGACCTTACTATTTACCTTTCGCTGATATGCAGCAGGGGAAAAGGTCCTCCCATTCGAACTACAACCTACGGAAAACGAAGACCCTACCCTCTAAGGAGAACATGGAGACTCATATGAAGGTTGTTAAACCCAAGAAGAATGCGAAATATGCCAAGCCGGTGTACCAAGGTGCTATAACTGAGTTCTTTCCAGTAAATCTACCTCTGGATATAAACTCAACTACCATTGAGGAAACCGTAGTCCCTGGCCCTAGTGGCAGCATTTCATTGAATACTACCAATTTTGATGATATTGACAACAATTCTCTTAGATCTGTGCTTAACTATTCAGAGAGGGATGTCATCACAAACTCCACTGACGATAGCTAGTGGCTCATTACCCCGCAGCATTAGCAACATGAGCACTCCTCATGGCCTACATAACTCCATTGGAAGCAGTGGACGATTGTCTGCTTCCCCTAATTTAGCAATGGCATCTATGGAGGATGCACCAGACAAACAGGACGATGATTTGGATTATCAACACCCTGGCTCAACCGAGGTTGCTGAGCTCCAATCTTAAGTTGCTGCTCTTCAATTTGCACTTAAGATCTTACTGCAAATGTCAGGCCGCATTCTGACCAACACTAACATCCTTAACATGGCGCTGGAAGAGAAGGACCATCTCCGTGAAGAGGCGGAAGCTAACCTATCTGACGCCTTGCACATTGTTGAAGAAAGCGATGACCAGGACAATATGTAAGAAGCTGTAGCTGAGCCATCAGAACCCGTCATCAGCGCCGAAACCCATGAAGTAACCCAGGAGAATGTTGGTGACCTTGAGATGGTACAAAGCCCCTATGTTTTCTTCTCACGGAAGCAACGTAGACTGGCGAGGAAGGTGCTTAAACATAAAAAAACGAAAACAAGTGCCTTACTGCCTTTTGTTGTGCCACCGACAGGGCTGGATACACGTTCGAAAAAAGCCAAAAAGACACTAGCTAGATCAGCCGCACGGGTGTCAACGACTAAAGGTTCCCTCTCTAGCTGGCTTGTGCTGGAAGAAAAAGCCATTAGTCCGGTCTCTGATGAGGATCTTTTGAAAGACTCGGACCCGGATCTAGAACTTAGCTTACCAGTATGCACTGAGCAACCAGCAGCATCTGGACATGAGGGAAACTTACTGATACCTGTGCTTCCTGAACTGGGGAATGATTTTAAAGACATCAACGAGAATCGCATCTGCTTTATTAAGAACCTATATTGGAGCGGTTAAAATACTTGCCTTGCGCGATCTGAGTTATTAGTCAGACTTAACTGCATTCCCTGACAATTTTCTGTTCGTAGAGCCTCTGATAGGCCCTAACCCCAATGTCTCTGCCTTACATTGTACCTTTCTGTCGACAGTGCGGCTGATTAGGAAATACAAAGAGGAACTTAGGACTGTTGACATCGACATGGACCTGAATGAAACTGATCCTAACATTGGCCCTGATGTCATTGCAGCTCCAGTCCCGTGTCTATTTGTCCCAAGCCAACTGAAGTGAAAAATCTTGAACTCGCTGAAGTACAACAAGTTCTAAAATGGTCTTTTGCAAAACAGGGTATAAGGGGCCACCCCTTTGGTGGTCTAATCATTGGGGTGTTAAACACGGTGGTCTCTCGTAGGGTTCATTGTGATGTCGAGGAATACCTCATGGCAGTAGAGGTTGAATATGAAGAGGAAAGTTGCTCTTTTAGGTTTCTCCTTGTTAACCTTTACAATCCACTAGGAGCAATCATTGGAGAACCTTTACAAGAAGCACTTCAGGACCTAATGTCATCTTGGACAATGAAACCTGGTAACGTGGCAGTGGTGGTCATGGGTGACTTCAACTGCCACATGACAGGCGAGGGTTATACATCGTCTAACCCGAATCTTGGCACAACATACCTAATGATCCACGAGAAAAGAGGCAGAGGGGCTGGGCTGGTTACAATTGTTCGCTTATTGGGCTCTTCAGATGATTAATGGCCGCACGCCTGGTGATAGGCCCGGGGAACATACCTGGACAAATGGGTCCGTTTCCAGCACTCGATTACATATTCATGTGCTCCGAAATGCAATCGAAAGTTACCGATATGAAAGTGATCAATAACTGGAGTGACCTCGCGATGCTCCAATGTTTCATTCGATTACCTAGCCACACCACTCCCACATTGAATATTGATACTATTAATATCAATAGTTCAGGGTCTAGAATTATATGGTCAGAAAAAAATATTCGGTCAGCTACGAAGCCCTCAAATACACCTCTTTTGGCTCTCTGGACTTTAATACCATGACCATTAATGCCATTGAAGAATGGATACTGGCATTCTCGGGAAAACATGCTGTGGCCAAAATGGGCTATATGATAAGAATAGAGGGCGTTAGTCGCCCCTACAATAAAGGAATTAGAGATGCCAAGAGAGGGTTGAGAGCGGAAATTCGTAGCATTAAGACCTTGAACTTACCAGCAGCCCTTTACTGCGAGAGAATCAGAAAAGCCATAAATTGTTACAGAACCAGCATTAAGCATATAGAAAAAAACAGACCGAGAAATTGCGCCTATCAAAGGCTAGTGCAGTCGATCTGCTCTAGGAACTCTCGCAGTATCTGGTTTCTATTGAATGAGACTAGGGAGAATGGTAAAGCCCAACTAGCCAATCCTATTAGTGAGGAGGTCTGGATAACTTTTTTAGAAGGACGTAATGTAGGGGAGACCAAGTTGCTTAATACATCCCTGAATAAGGCCCCTATTTTCCCGCCTTTTGAAGTATCCCCTGGGATTATTCTGAACAAAATAAAAGCTCTTAAGTCCTCAAGGGCCCCTGGACCTTATGGGCTGGCTAATGTGGTAATTATGAATTACCCTGAATTCTGGGCAGAGTTATTCTCCGTACTCTTCGAAAAGATCTTGGCGCAGAGGAGAAGCCCTCAATCTTGGCAAATGGCTATTCTTCCCATTTTCAAAAAAGGCAACCCTGCAGATCCCAATAACTGTAGGCTTCTCTCTATGTTGGATATCGCAGGTAAACTTTTTGCTTCATTGTTAAGCGAAGTGCAGAAATGGGTAGACTAGACCAACGTACTCAGCAAATTTCAGTGTGGATTTCGGCGGGATTTCTCTACATCACATAATCTCATGTTGATGGACATATTTCGCACACGGGCACTCACCAAGGGGCAGCCTCCTCTGTATGCCCTATACATTGACTTCAAATCTGCGTTTGTTTCCATCCCTAGAGATAGACTGTGGCTGAAACTTGAATTAATGGGATGTCCGGGAGGCCTCTTGTACTATCTGAGACTCCTGCACCAAAACACCATGGCCTGTCTTAGGCTAAATCAAGAAGGCAACATGACCAAAAAGGTGTCCCAAAATAGAGGGGTAAAACAGGGATGTGTTACCGCACCCCTGATATACAACCTCTATGTATGATATTCCCGCAGTACTAGCTGAAATTGATAATTGTCCTCCGAAAATTGGTGAGGTGCCTTGCACTGTACTAGCATACGCCGATGACTTGGTAGTATTTGATAACACCATTAGTGGGCTTCGGCGCTCCGCTACCACTTTATTGGAATGTGCTGGTCTTAATGGTCTGACTATCAACCTAGACAAGACCAAAGTGCTCAGATTCACTGGGAAAAGAGCATCCCGAGTTAACTTGATGGTGGGTAAAATTAATATACCTTATGCACCCGCCTATCGTTACCTCGGAATTGAAATCGAGCCCACTGGCGATTACCGCTACTGCAGACAAGGACGCAAAATCAGGGCAGTGCAGGTCACTGCACTGATTGCTGCATTCTCAAACAAGCAGGGCAGCTATACGCTCTGAGGGACACGGCACCTCTACATCCAAGTGTTTGTAGCCATGATCACCTATGGTCTTGAGACCCTTCTCTCTTTTGATTTAGCTTGGCTCCAAGTGATGGAAGGTAAATTTTGATGCTGGATATTAGGATTATCCCCAGGAGTGCCAATGGCTTTGATAAGACTAGAAATGGGTCTCCCATCACTAAAAGCAATTGTACTCAAAAAGAGAGCCGGATTCTATCTCAAGATGACTAGTGGTTGCTCAAATCCCCTACTGTCTGTGATACACCAGGAAGGGGTAAAAAAACATACCACTTCACCCCTATTCAAATTAATGTCAACATTTCTTGCTGACATAGGTTGGACACACAGAGGGGCAGCTTATACTAAGCAAGTTCAAAATGGACTTGGGAAAAGGGTGGACCTTTGGGATTGGCTTGAGAACTTTGCGCGTCTGAGTACTCTAAAGAGCTATCAATTCATCAAATACAGATTGTACACCTATATGAAGCCCCAAGCATATTTGAACCTCTGTCCTACGAAAAAGCCTCAGACGTTTTATCATTCTGTTTAGATTGGAACAACTACCTACTCTGAGGAATTTGGGAGCCAGGGAAAAGATTCCTGTCCTTGAGCGAATTCGTCGCCTTTGCAAGTTACCTGAATGCTTGGAGACAGCCAAACATCTCCTTGCGGAATGCCAGACATTAACTAGCACAATAGCTCTATACCTTGCCGAGTTTGTTCACAACCCTCAAACCATTTGTGAAATGTCATTTTGGCTATATTGCACAAACACCTGCAACATGCATTTGTTTATAGCCCTCTAACATATGGCTAAAAATTGAATTAAATTTGGGCTTTTTGATTTGAATAATTTGAGCACCGTAATGCGAAGAAAATTCATGCCATCTTGGGACTTGTTATTGGCATACTATAAATTTGTGTTCAATACATGATTTTGATGTGAGTAGTCCTGTAAATATGTATATTATCGTTCAATATGTATGTTTGCCCAGCACTTGGGGGTAAAGATGATAACAATACTATTTATTCTTAATTTGATATATTATCTGTGTATTTAAATTTTAAATTTATTTTGTTGAATATCATTCGTTTACTGCTCTTATTATTATTAACAAATAATTATCATGTGTAAAGTTTGAATTTTCTTTCATTCTATATCACATTAAAGTTTAAATTAGTTATGGTCCTGTAACAATTTTGAAAAGTGTGAATTTGCAGAGCAAAGAAAATAAATAAAAACAAATTTCATTTGCAAAGCAAATTACACACACCTATAAAAAGTGCCTTTGAAAAATTGTTGCTGACTAGATCTAGATAGGGCAATTTCTCTACTCCTATCCCCTCATCCTAGACAAGCGGCTCACCAGCGCTAGCTAGGTGTAGGATGTCACGAGGGTTTAGATAGCATCATTGGAGGGCAAGTTAGACTTAGGCTACACATAGTAGGAATGTTTTGAATAACTACAAATTTGTGAACCTGTGATTTGTTTGTGTGATAGGTAATATATATGAGCATGCAAATCCATGCAAGACCCGTGCTGGTGAACCAGAGTTATAAATAAGTAGCTTGTTTCATACGAACACAGTACTGAAACGCCACCTCCCCCACCAAATAACACCTTAGTGCCTGAGGTCTAGTAGAGAAGGAGAATAAAGGATAGCCCGAGTGAGATAAAAGAAACAGCTGGACTAAGTGATGGCACCCACAACAATAACAGCAACAAAAAATTCAAAAACCTAACCGAACGGCATGAGGGTGCATGTGTAGGGCGAGAGTATCCACGGCATGCAGAGTTCCAAGTATCTAGTACAGACCAATCAAAGGTCCAGCCGTTCCAGAAGCAATCCGAGGTCAGATGAAGAAAGTTAAAGATCCGAAACCACAGTAAAGGAAAACTAAGCCACCTGTCAAGATCCACAATAATGAAACTAACAGGAATAACGCACCACGACTGGTAAGAATGCAGCTGCCGAGACTGCCTAAAGTAGCGTTCTCATCTGATCTTCTGGAATGCTTGCCGTCCTGTCTCATGTGACAGCCGGCCATGTAGGCATCCGGAGCAAGGTTTGCTGTGAAAAGTAGCTTCTTGCCCCTAGATTATCATAGATGCCATGATACTCTCCAACCACAGTGCAGTAAGTGTCACGATCCTGGGGTCTGACCTGGAGAGAAGAAAGGGAGAAAGTTGTCTTTCATAAGTTGGATGTGAAAACAGATGCAAGTGATAGAGGAGATGTGCAGAATTGAAGATAAAGACCCAAGCTATGTCCTATTGGGGTTTGGGGGGACATGGAGGAGGGGGAAAAGGTGGAGGAAATTAATAGCAGGGTACTCTGCACAGAGCATTGGTGGACGCAAATTAGATAGATTGAATAACTCAGAGCGTTAAGATGGGAGGTAAACCATTGTAGAACCGTGCCAGAAAAGTAAAGGGGGCAAAAAGCAGCAGATTGGGGTGATCGACTGTCGAAAGCCACACAGATCCTGAAGAATCAAAATGGATTGTGTGAAGCAGAGGGAGTTTAACACATAAAGGAGAGCAGTCTCTGTAGATTGCGCAGAATGAAAGGCAGATTGAGTGGAGGGTAGGAGTGCATAGTGCTTAAAGTATGAGGAGATTTGGGAATAAGCAACTCTTTCCAAGAGTTTAGTGAGGAAAGGAAACGAAAGTTGTAACGGGTGGAAGAATCCATAGAGGGTTTCTCTAGTATAGGAATGACTGTCTTCTTAATAAAGTATCAAGGGTTGAAAGTAAAAGTATGGAAGGAAGCATTGATAATGGCAGTAGGTTTGTAATGGGGGATAGGTTTTAAGAACAAGAGGCTGGGGAATTGGGAGGGGATTGGGTGCAGTAACGTGAGCATGAGAGAAAAGTGGTAGTCTCAGTCAGTTAGCAAAATGAGAGGCCGACAAGGTAGAGATTGTGGGTGGAGAAAGTATTTTATTGATGAGTTGGAGACCACAAGGATGTTGGAAGCACTAAGAGTAGGTTTTTTGTTTTTTGGCAGCCAAGCGATTAACCGTAAGGAGAGTGGAGGGAGAACAGATGGAGAGGGTTTTTTCCTTTTTTCTAGCTGCGCTTTGCGGTTGAGCAGAGAGCAGGGGGTAGTCGGGGTTGTGTTTTTGCCATATGAAAAAAGGTGGTGGGTTAGGTCCAACTGGTTGTTATTTAGGTTGGAAACCACAAGATCATGGCGAGAGAAGAGATTGGTCGAAAGGACTGCAAAAGTAAAGAACTGGTGAGATTTGATTGAGGTTGCAGTGAGAAAGTAGAAGAGGATGAGGTTTCTGGTAGATTAAGTTGGAAAGAGAAGGAAATGGTTATCTGAGTAAATGGGGAGGAAAGATAGCCTGAGATATGAGAGGGAGAGCAAGGAAGAGAAGAGGTGGAAAGTGAGAGGAATTAGTTGGAGCCATGTGATTAGTGCGTAGATGTGGCAAGAAAAAATCCCAAGCAGGAAAGGGAAGATGCGAAGAGTGGTGCCCATAATGGAATACCAGTGCCACTGTGACCAAGTGATATGGAGTTAAAGTGGGGGCTGTAGGGGAGGGACAGGGGGGAGGGAAGTATGGTGCTCCCCGGTGCAAATGGGATAAGCACTCCCTAGGAAGGTCCCCCCTTTGAGTGGATGCCTAAAGTGAGAACGCCCAAGTGCGATGGAATAAATAGGGGTGCATAGTCACGTGACTGATTTTCACTTGCGATGTTGGTGGCAAGCAGCCTCTGGTGGGAGCCGCTGGGGAGGACCCCGTTGGCAGGAAACTGAATGCTGTTGGGCCCCTGGCAAGATGGCTGATTATAGCTCCTTAGAGGATTGTTCCTGTAGGGTCTTTCCATCTGCAATACTGTTCAGGCTGCTTTATGCTTGGCCCTAGGGCAGAGGATTTAATTTTCTTAAAAAATTCTTGCCATCCTCGCTGGGGATGGCTTTCCTTCACCTTGGCAAAAACTCACCAAGGTTTTTCATCAGGGATCCAGGCTATCTAGTTCCCAAAGATTCTGGCCTTCATGTGGTGCAAGGTTCAGGTTGGTGGATGTTAATTTTCAACAGTCAGTGAGCTGAGCGCCAATATTCTCAAGAAAAGGTGTTGTAATTTCTCAACAGCAGTTTACCTTCATACATTTACATTCAGATCTAGGGCAATATCAACTATCCAAAGGCTTGTGCCTTTCTGGGACTCCATGTCTAATGTAGGGCTATTCCCTGGACGTTTCCTCCATGGAAAATGCTGTATTTGAGGATGTTTCATTTTAACAACCAGACATGCTGTCTATGCTACATTCTGCTGTGCGATCTGATCCCATGTATGTATGTATGTATGTATGGAAGGAGTCAGAACCACAGTACCTTAATGGTGATTATGGTATGCTCGATCTCTGGCTCCCACCTCGCCATTACATTTTGTATATTCTAGTGCTACTAGATTGCTGCTTGGTGTAAAAGCTAGAGAGCTGGAGGTTGAGCTGTATGGGCTAGAAATGTAAGGGTACATTGGTAAGTGGGTGCATGAAATAGCTTTTGTACCAGGGTTTCATAGTCCACATTTTAATGCTGCTTTATGCAACATGCTTGGAGACATTTTTGGAACCAGCCTGCTACAAAGCATGGACTTGTTTGTATTGTTTGTGATTTTGCACTATGACCCCCCCCCCATGGGTTGTCTCAGTGGTGAGCCTATACAAATAAACTGAAGCGAAATTTTGAATAAAAACTTTCATTTTCTTTCCGAATGGATAGCCCTCTTTGCAGCCAATGTTCTCCGGTAGGGCCTTCTAGTATCCCACAGCCATCCCAGAACAAGAATGACCAAGTGCTCTAGTTCTTTAACGTGTGGGAAGGTTCTTATGTGTCCAGTACTGATCATCAGGGGCCAAGATCTAATCTTCCATTTCAAATGAGGTTTAAGATCAAAGGGGGAGCTTGAGCATAGAGCGAAGTATGCAGAAGTGTGAGGTGCATGCAGGGAATCCTTCACTTTAATTTCCTGAAGGCATGTATATTGTGAGAAGGTAGCCTTTCTAAGTGCAGGTGCCAGTCAGTGGGCCAATTGATGTCCCACTGGGGAACCACAGGCCTCTGGTGCCAGAAAGTACCATCTGCATATAGGTCCATTGGCTTGAGAGCTAGAAACTCCATCTAGCCAAACCCAGTCTCAAGGTTTGAAATGGCCCCGATCGCTTTAAACAAACTAAGGGAAAACATTGCAACAACCCAGACATTGGGTTTGTTTTCACCAGAATCACTGGTGAGGAAAAGCAATATTAAAATCAATGAGTCAGTGAAAGAAAAGAAATGGGAGAAAAAGTAATGTATCAAGCATTCTTTTCACGCTCCGGCATACTTCATGGTCGATGAAATGTAGCGATTTCTGCAACCTAAAGACTGCAGATGAAACCAATGTAACAAACCCCAAGCAGTGTTTCTCTGAGAAAACCACACACAATAGCAGGCACCCATAGAGGTTCCAGGGGATGAGGATTGGAGCACACCCATAGGGAAGGCCAGTTTAAAAGAAAGAGGTGGCTGGCCCTCATATCTTTTGACAAAACCCTGGGGTACCACCTGGTCCAGAGCCCATGTCCTAATCATGCAACAGTACAAATCAAGCCACACGAAACCCACATAAGGAGGAGCAGTCACCTCACAGTGAAGTTTTTTTTCAGTCCCTGGGATTGATCACTTGAGGGTACCGTGGAGGCTTGGTCAGAAATCTGTCCTGAGAAGAGATTGGAGGAAAGCAGCTCCTGAGATACTCTGGAGGAGGCAACTTGGCAGCTAAATGACTGACCTGTGGAGAGCTCATCAGAGGAGAGCAGGGGCTGTGCCATCATTCTACTTTGCTTAAGGCAACTATTTGAATTGGATGTTTTGTCCCGAGAAATGGGCTTTAAAAATGCCCTCCTGCAGCTTCTACTTCTGAATTGGTCACACCATTGATATTAACATTTGAAAGACTTGAAGTCCTGAACTAACTAATTAGTTGAGATAGGGGTGGTGTACCATCGGCCATCTGAATGGAAATATTCGAGAGCGAAGCGACACAGATTGATCTATGTCTGCAGGTTTGTGAATCCTAGGGATGCTGTCCAAGATGGGGGCACTTAGGGTGCAATTGTGAACTCATCAACACCTGTCGTCGGAGTAGTTTTGGAAGAATTTGCAGTATGGTTCCAGTATGTGTCAGTGAAATTCTGTAGGCATTGAGCAACCACAGTGAGAGTGATGATTAATGTGTCTGGCCATGCCATGGATAAGAGGTTGTTTGTTTTTGAGCATAAAATGAAACGGTCCAGAGAGGCCTGCCTCTTGATTCTGGTCCAGTAGGTTGAGAGTGGTTTTTGTCTAATGTCTCTACAAAGATTAGGCCTGCTAGTGGATTGCCGGTCATATAATAAATATTCACTAGTTCTGAAGTTCAATGGGAACTACTCTAGGATGCAGCGATAGGAGACTGAAGATCGGTTGGAAGCCTGTACAGTCTGTTGGGTCTAGGATTACCTCTGTTCACAGGAGCAAGTTGCTTTTTTTTCAAAAGGTCAGGGTCAAGAGACTTTGCCAATTAGGAATTACATAGTTTAACCTTTGCTGCTCCAGTATCTGCTTATATATTTTAAAAAAAAGTTAATCAAGGATTCGGGGCACAGATTCATCTGATTATAGCTTTTCTTGCCGGTTTATGATGTATTCATTTATTCGAAGGAAAATATCCCAGTTGCTTCTAGGCGTAGTAGAGCTCTTGTGAGCCTAAGGGAGGCGATCTGGAAGAGAATCTGACGTTGATTCAGCGTGTTAGGCAAGATTGTATGCAGTACCCTTTGGGAGACTACACAAACCTTGACCTCCTGGCAATAGGAACCCAACCTTTGGTATAAATCTGTACTACACAGGTTGGTAGTGTGGCTGAGCAGCCAGGCTTATCTCAAGAAGGGTCAATGTGAGCAGTAGTGTTCTTACACAAAGGTTTACATTGAGAGTGTTCAAATAAGCTCTTACAAAGTTTCTTGATGAAACAATTATTAATTTACTTAAGTCAGTTCAATAAGCCTTCTTTAGAAGGGAGCAAATATATGTAACACAAACATATACTTCAAAATACACTCTGTTTCAGTAAATCAGTAGATGTCCTTTGGGTATGGCACACAGACACTGCCTACACCCTCAAGTGACTTAAATACCTAGGACACTGTGGACATTGATATATCACTGGTACATTTAGAGCAATACTGAGTTTGGTGTCAAAGAAAAGGGTGTGGGAATAAAGCAAAGGTTAAACAAATATTCTGAAGCAGGTAAGTACTTTTGAACCCCCAGTGCAAAGTCAATTGCTGGAGGAAAGGTAAAGCACAAAGTCAGAGGTAAGAATAGTCTTCCAGGGAGCCAGGACAGCCAATGTTAAGTTAGCAAAAGTCTAGGTGATCTGAAGCACGTCTTGCACAATGTTTCAGAAGTTTTTGTAGAAAAAGTAGAATCAATGTAGGGCCACAAGTTGGGAGGTGCAAAGCTGCAAGCAACTCTGCATAAGCAACCAAGTCAAGTCTCAACTGAGAGCTACCAAGGCTACAACAAGAAGAGGTAAGCCCCCTTAGTTTTACAGTACCTTTGGTTAGAAGAAATTGGTTTCAGCTGGCTTCTTTTCCTTCCCGTGTAGGTCTGCAGATCCTGTTCCTGGGCCTCAGTCGTGGGGACAAGAGGGAGAATATGAATGGAAGGTCAGCAGCAGCAATGGGCAAACTTCAAATCAGCTGCACTTTGCAGTTTTAGCTCCTCGCATCTCCAGCAAGTAGCACCACTGCGGTTCTCGGATACCACTATGGACTTTCCTTGCATCTGAGGTCCAGCACACTGTTGAGGTGACTCGGGCTTGGTCAGTCCTGCTTCCTGGGAGTCAGTAGGATGTTCCTGTAGCTGGGGTCTGACTTAAAAGCGATACTCAATCTGGTGTTCCTCTCCCTGGCACTTTGGTTCCAGTAGTAGTAGTAGTAGTAGTAGCAGCAGCGGAAGTACAGCCAGCTCTTAGGGGATGTCCAGACAAGTTCACTTTGGGGTTCATTGGTCTCACCAACCCAAGGGAAGAAAAAGAAATCGTCCTTGCAGGGCTTCTCTAGTTGAGGTGAATTTGGAGCTTCAGCACAGCAGCAGGGCTTCACTGGGCAAACCAACAGTTCAGGAGCTCCAGCAGGCGTCTCTTCCAAGTTCTTCTTCAGAATTCTTTGTCCAGTGGTCGGCTCTACCTTCCAAGCCGATAAGCATTGCCTTTTATGCAAGTTTCTCCGATTCATTCCAGCCTAGTTGTCAATCACACAGCAGGGTGGCTGTCCTCTTATGCCAGCCAGCCATCCTTGGGTGCATTCCAGTAACCAAGGGAATTAAGCACATGGGAGTTTCAGACGACACCACTTCCTGCCCCTGCTAGACATACTGGAGCCAGACAAAACGAATAACGGGACCAAACCTGGTTTGGCATGCAAAGTAAACCTCAAGAAGGACCTGTCCAGCAAGAAATGGCGAAAAAAGACCAGGGTTATTTTGACAAAATGGGCACCCAGTGCTCCAGATAAGATTTTGAGGTGGGTGTATTTTACTCCCTATTTTTAAACTTTGAGCGTAAATGTGATTTCAAGAGAGTAAAAATGACTTTTCTCCTTTGCAAGAGAGTAAAATGTATGTGACATCCAGCTGACGTATGGAAATCATAGCTATGCGGCTGCCTTCTGCATTGTGACAGAATACACCTTTCCTTATTTCTCTAATGTTTGGCCATTTGATCTCTCCTGTATATATTTAAGTGTTGAAAGCATTCAGGCTTCTGTCAAGTAACCTGACCTTTGCACTGCCTTCTGCTCACAACTTGTGTGTAAATGTACACAGGAAAATAATAAAGCTGTCGTATTTACAAGATTTTCATGCGTAAAAACACCTAGTACGCACCTTATCTGGAGGCCTGTGGGCACCCATGGGTGCCTTACTGCAGCTGCGAACACAGCCTGTGGTAAAAATGCACCATGGTAGTAAAAAGTAAACTGCTGCCACCAGCCATTAATTGTAGGAAGGGTAGCATAAGCATGTTAAATGAGAGCTTGCGCTTATTTATACTCCTTCAGGGGAAAGTTGAGCAGGTCTGCCAAAGGTTTCTCCTTCGTACAATCAGCCCTCCAGATTCACGACTCAGGAAGCCTACAGAGGCTGTTCCACGGCCTTCAGTAGCAGGGGACAGCTTCGCCCGCAGTTCAAGATGCCGGCTCTGAAACAGGCCTGAACCGGCCGGGATATCGAGCTCCCACGTGTGCATCCTGGTGGGAGGCCGGCTGACTGTTAGTCTGCGAGTGGAAGATCACTGACAGATGGGTGCTGGGTGCTCAAGCCCAGTGGCGCACCCTGGAGTTTCAACTTGGGTGTTTGCGAATCCCTCGGACTACCCTTCGGTAACAGAACATCCCTCAGCTCCTGGAAGAGGTACGGGCCATGCTCTGAAAAGGGGTGATAGAGCTAGTTCCCCAATGGCTCCAGGGCTGCATACTTTCTAATCAGAAAGAAGAAAGGGGGCTGGAGGCCCATCCTAGACCTGTGACGTCTGCACAAATACACTCCCAAAAGTTGAGGATGGTCACGTTGCAACACGTGCTCGGCCAACTGGAGGAAGGAGACTTCTTGACGTTGCTGGACCTGCAGGATGACCATTTCCACATCCCCATTCACAAGAAACACTGGACGTTTCTGCGTTTCAAAGTGCAGGGTGAGCACTACCAGTTCAAGGCTCTGCCTTTCGTATTGAAGTCGGTCCCCAGAGTGTTCGCAACATGCCTGGTACCGGTGGTGGCCCATCTACGGGGCATACACGTATAACCGTACCTCAATGACTGGCTCATCCAGGCCCGTTTGCAGGAGTTGGCCGTCGGACACACGGAGGTGACTTTCCAGATATGGGATTCTCCATCAACTATCCAAAGTCCTGCCTAACCTCATCTCAGAGCGCAATGTTCCTAAGAGCCAGACTAAATAGTGTTCTGCCTGGTGTCCCCCTGGGAGGAGAGGGTAGCAGCCATTCAAGGGACGGTGCAGCGGTTGTTGTTGAAGGACCAAGTCGTTGCACAGCATGATGTTGACCTGCATCTACCTCATCCGACTTTGCAGGTTGCACATGCAACCCCTCGAGTATTTCCTGGACGCTCACTGGATAAAGTTCTCGGAAGTTTTTTTTCGGACAAGATCCCAATCGACAAGAAGTTCTGTCGGGCGATAGGGTGGTGGGGCGTCTGCTCCAACATCGACCGGAGCACTGGGTTCCAAAATCCTCCATACCAGGAGACTGTCACCACGGACGCTTCCCTGGAAGGCTTGGGAGCCCACACCGGACGGCTAAATGAAAGGGGCCTGTGGCTGCCAGAGTAGAAGGAGCTCTAGATCAACATCCTGGAGCTACAGGCAGTGTTCTGGGCCCTCAAGTAATTTCTTCTGTCTCCGAAAGGCAAGGTGGTGAGGTTCTTCACGGACACCGCCATATTCTAAATCGGGAAACAGGGGGAGCACTTGATCCCCCAGCGCTCTCCAAGGAAGCACAAGACTTGTGGCACTGGGCCGTCGGCCAAGCCATGTTCCTCTCTACTGTTCACCTGGCAGGAGTCAAGAACACCATCGCATAGAACACCATTGCAGATTCCCTCAGCATGGACTTGCGCTCCTGCCACGAGTCGGTACTTCGGCAGGACCAGGTGGACCACTTCGTCAAATGGGTTAGGCCCCAAATCAATGGCGGCCAACTCCAAATGCCAGAAGTTTGCCAGCAGATTCCACCAACAGAGGAGCCTAAGGGACGTGTTCTCCTTCCCATTGAAAGGAATGTTTCTGTAAAAGTTTCCTCGGTTGCCTCTCCTATGTGTCAACACACTCGGACAGTGCCAATACTGGATGATGCTCATCGCACCGTCGCGGCCGAGGCAGATTTGGTATCCGGACCCTCTCAGCCTGTCGGCGTCTCCTCCGGTCAAGCTGGCAGTGATTCTGGATCTGCTCAGCAGAGGAGGTGGCACAATCCTTCATCACAACCCAGGATTGCTGAACCTGAGGGGTTGGCTCCTGTAGCCCTAGAGTTTGGAGGATATGAGTTGCCTGTGGACTGCAGGGAGGTCCTTGCCAAGTGCTATGGTCACAAGTGGAAGCATTTCGCCACATGTTGCCGGTTTCAGAAGAATACCCCTATGAGGGTCACGGCCCTGCAGATTCTTCCATACTTGCTATCCTTGGCCAAGGCCGGAGTGGCGCACGCCTCCATGAAGGTACATCTGGCAGCGATCTCCCGCTACACCAGGTCTCCAGGAAGGTCTTCACTTTGGTCTCATCGACTAGTGAAGGAGCTCCTGCCCTGGCATGGGAACTCAATGTGGTTCTGACGAGGCTCATAGGGGCCCCCTTCGAGCCTTTGCATCAGGCCCCCCTGTTTCCTCTCGTGGAAAACCACTTTCCTTGTGGCCAGCACCTCTGCCAGGAGGGTAGGTGAGATCCAGGCCCTATCCTACAAGCAACCATACCTGACTTTCCACGAATCGAGGGTGGTGCTGCGGATGCACCCCTCTTTCATGCTGAAAGTTCCATTGGAATTTCACCTCAACAAGCCTTCGGTGTTGCCTGGTTTCTTTCCCCCAAAGCCTTTGTCACCGGCTGAAAGTTTTCGGAAGACTTCACAACTTTTTGTGAACTTTGGTCCTGTGAACAATGGGATGGCCTTGTCCAAGACTTCCATTTCAAGGTGGCTCTCTGGCTGCATCACGCACTGTCATCGGTTGGCGAACCGACTGCTGCCTGGCCGTCCGAGAGCCCACTCCACCAGAGTGATTGCTGCAACGGCGGCATGCCTGTCTAGTGTGACCCTGCAAGATATCTGCAGGGCTGCTACGTGGAGGTCCACGCTCACCTTCACGAAGTTCTGTGCCAACAGGGATTGCAGGGAGGAGTCAAGAGTCGGCCAAGCAGTGCTATGGAACCTGTTTGCTTGAGGTAAGTCTGTTCCAGAGGTAAGAATTAATTGCTTCTGTTGAGCCTTGCCACCACGTGTGGTTGTGTGATGTTGTACTGCTATGTATTCGTCATTCATGAGCATGTGAATCAATGCCAGACCCCATGCTGGAGAAGGAATAAGTTACTTACCTGTAACTATTGTTCGAAGGGATTGTGTCCTCCGACGTATTCCTTATCTTAGATAGAAATCCTTCAGCTTTGCTGGCCTCGGAAAATTTTTTCGCCAGAGGGCGCTGCGCGTCGATGATCGCCGAGTCGATGACCCTCGACGGCCTCCGTGCCGACGTCGACGTCATCCTGCCTATAAAGGCCGCGCGCAGCGTCCGTTGCTCAGTTCCGTTTTTCCGCGCTTCGTTGTGCCTCGGAACACCGTTGCTCAGTTCTCGTCAAGATAACGTATATAATAACTACTATTTACCTCGATATCGATGGCATCCTCCTCCGACCCGACGACCCCTCGGTCCGGTTTCAAAAAGTGCCGAGACTGCGGGAAGAAAATGTCGTTGACGGACCCTCACAGGGTCTGTTTGTGGTGTCTGGGAATCACGCACCAGAGTTCGGAGTGTGAGGAATGCCTTTCCATGACGGCGAAAGCCTTGAAGGAGCGTAGGGGGAAGCTCGAGAGAGGTAGGTCAACTTTAACTTCCTCGAAAGCTTCTTCGGTAGAGTCGAGACGTTCGTCTCCTCACCATAAAAAACACTCTCGATCTAGATCACGAAGTGGCTCCCACCACTCGTCGACATCGAGACACTCGAAGAAGAGACGTAGGAGATCCCCTTCGTCATCTTCGTCGAGTTCTCCTGAGAGAGTTCATTGCCCCACAAAACGCAGCTCGCAAGCTGAGTGGGAGGAATTCAGGAAAAAGATGCTAAGCGTCTTCGAGAAAGCGGCCTCGTCCCCCTCGAAGACAGCTGAGGGTGATACCCCGGGTAAAAAACCCAAAAAATCTAAACGCCGCGAGTCGCAGTACCCGGCGGAAAAGTCAACCCGAAAGCGCCTCGAGCCATCGGGAGATAAAGCATCATCGACGCCATCGTCGAAAACTCCTTCGAAACAGAGGTCGGCGCCATCGACGCCGTTGTCGAAGGATTCATCGGCGCATCAGTCGATCGAGTCGACGCCGACGTCGACGCCGATATCGACGCCGGTGAAGGAAAGAACCACGGCTACTCCACAGCCAACGGTTAGACAAAAGACCTCCGACTCGACGCCGAGAACGTCGACGTCGTTCTCGAGCAAGACTCCGATCCTTTCGAGTTCTTCGAGGCCTAGTACACATTTCTCGACGCTTTTCACGGCGCCTTCGAGTACTTTCACGTCGGTGTCGACGACATCGACGTTTTCAAGGCCTGTGATGATGGCTCCTTCTGCATTGGAAATGGGGTTTATACCATTCCAAAAACCAATGTATCCCCCTTTAACCTCGATTTTTGAGGAAAGGGAGGATTCAGACCAAGATATTGATTTACAGAGGACCACATCACCAGAGCCAGAGACTTTCGCCTCTGAGGAAGGAAGATTAAAAAATCTTCAGGATGCACTTCAGGAAGCTAGTGGCTTGGACACTTCTCCTGAAGCAGAATTTATCAAACCAGACCCAGGAGAACATGCGGAGACTCCATATAGAGCTCTGATGTCTAGAATCATAGAATTTATGGGTTGGTCTGCACCTTCTCCTGCCCTTCAGCAGGATGACCTCACTGACATACTGGACAAGGGCCCACAGGAGGATCCTGTGGTTCCATTTCACTCTGCTCTACAGAGAAGGATTTTGACAAACTGGGAAACGCCAGAAATTATCCCGGCAGTAAATAAAAAACTGTCAACAAAATACAGGGTGGCTAGTTCTGACCCTGAATATTTGTCAAAACACCCTACTCCTGAGAGCTTGGTTGTACAGGCTGCAACCTCATCAGGCAGCACATCTGCATACCCCACTGCTCCGCAGGATAGGGATGACAAAAAATATGATGCCATGGCTAAGAAGGTTTTTTCTGCCTGTAGCATGGCGTTAAAGTCTATTAACGCGACCTGTACGCTCGCTAGGTTCAGCCACACCCTTTGGGAGTGCGCTTCATCAGCGGCTGACTGCCTCCAAGAAGGAGAGGAAAGGGACGCATTTTTAAACATCATCAGGGATGGTAAAGATGCGATGTGCGAGACCCTACAAACTGGCCTAGATTCTGCTGACAGTATCAGCAGGGCCATGGCGGCAAGTACCACAATCCGCAGGCATGCGTGGTTGAGGAAGTCTGGTTTTGCCTCTGACGTGCAGACCAGGCTTTTGAATATGCCCTTTGACGGTTCTACCCTCTTTGGAAAGAAGGCGGATGACAGTTTGGAGAAACTGCAAACGTCCAAGGCAGCAGCCAAGTCATTGGGAGCTGCTATCCGTCAGAATACCTTTCGTCCTTCGGGATCATCGTGGAGAGGACGGTCCTTTCGTTACTATTCCTCATATGGAAGGGGCAGGGGACGACCGGCTCAAAGAGGCCAAGGAAGATTTACCCGTGGTGGACGGGGTAGGGGAAAGAAAGCCGCACCCGCAGGAGCAGGAGCCACTTTACCTTCGGCAACTGCATCAGCCGCTTCAAAACCACTCTGAGGTCTCCCCTCACAGAACACCAGTAGGGGGCAGGTTAACTCACCATCTGACGGAATGGCAGGCTATTACGTCAGATGCTTGGGCTCTGGAGACAGTAGCCCAAGGTTACTGCCTGCCCTTCCTACATATCCCTCAGAGTCATCCACCGGGGAACAACCCTTTGAAGCTTCCAGATCCGCTCCTCTTGCAGGAGGTTTTAGACCTGCTAGAGAAAGGTGCCATAGAACTGGTACCTGTAGCGGAAAGGAACAAGGGTTGGTACTCCCCCTACTTCATAATACCGAAGAAGGACGGAGGACTGAGACCCATCTTAGACTTACGGGAATTGAACAAATTCCTCCGAAAGGACAAGTTCAAGATGGTGACTCTCTCTCAGATCCTTCAGGCCCTCCAGCTTCAGGACTGGTTGGTATCTCTAGACCTCCAGGACGCTTATTTCCATGTGCCGATCCATCCCAGGCACAGGAGATACCTGAGGTTCGCAATTGGCAGCTCTCATTATCAATTTCGAGTTCTGCCATTTGGGCTAACCTCCGCCCCGAGGGTCTTTACCAAGCTAATGTCGGTTGTGGCTGCAAGTCTAAGGAGGGAAGGGATTCATGTCTACCCTTACCTAGACGATTGGTTGATCAGAGCTGTATCTTCGGAACAGGCTCAGAGACAACTAGATTATGTTTGCCACTTCCTTCACAAGCTGGGCTTCTCCCTCAATTTAAAGAAGTCACAGATGATACCATCACAGAGACTCCAATTCATTGGAGCAGTCCTGGACACTTCCCTGGGAAAAGCCTTGCCACCAGAGGTGAGGGCTCGAGATATTCTGCAGATGGTCATCAGATTTCAGAATGCCCAATATCTCCCAGCCTACGACTTTCTGAGGTTGCTAGGCCTCATGGCATCCTGCATATTCCTCGTGCCGGAGGCTCGCCTGAGAATGAGATCCCTCCAGTGGGCACTGAGAACTCAGTGGTCACAGTTCTCAGGAAGGATGACAGATCTCCTTCGGATCCCGGTCAAAGTAGCCCGAGACCTTCAGTGGTGGGCCTGTCGGGAGAACATCCTGAAAGGAGAAATGTTTTGGCAACCATGGCCGGAGATAACAGTAGTCACGGATGCCTCACTCACGGGGTGGGGAGCTCACGCCAACGACTTGACCATCAGCGGTCGTTGGTCTCCATCGGAGTCCAGACTACATATCAACCTGTTGGAGCTGAGAGCCATCAGACTAGCGCTGAAGGCTTTTCTGCCGTCTGTACGGGGAAGAAACGTCCTAATAATGACGGACAATACAGTGGCCATGCACTACCTCAACAAAAGAGGAGGCGTAGGCTCACTACCACTGTGCAGAGAGGCGATGCAGCTCTGGTTTTGGGCAATTCAGGAAGGAATCTCTCTATCGGCAATTCACCTAGCCGGAGAGAAGAACTTGACAGCGGACGCTCTGAGCAGGCAGAGCACAGTCTCTCACGAGTGGGAGATAGCTCAGGAAGTCCTTCAAGAGATCTTCGCCCTTTGGGGAACCCCTCAAGTGGATCTGTTCGCCACCAGTATCAACAGGAAGTGCGACAGATTTTGCTCAAGGGAATTTCCCCCGAGAGGAGCTCTAGGAGATGCGTTCGTAGTGGACTGGGAGTTCCCACTTCTGTACGCGTTCCCTCCGGTCCCTGTCATTCCTCAAATGATCAGGAGGTTGAGAAGGTTTCGGAAGACCATGATCCTAATTGCCCCGGATTGGGCCAGGAGAACGTGGTACCCGGACCTTCTAGACATGTCCATCTGCCCTCCAATTCGACTGCCATACAGAGAGGATCTTCTCTCGCAGAAGGAAGGTCAGGTTCTCCATCCAGCCATCAAGACCCTCAACCTTCACGCTTGGTGTCTGAAAGGTTGAGGTACAAGGATTGGGACCTTCCGGATGATGTTATGGAGGTGTTGCTTTCGGCCAGAAGGCCGGCAACTAAAACTCTATACCGCTGCCGTTGGAACAAATTTTGCAGCTGGTGCAGAGAAAAGAATATTGAACCCTTTTCTTGTGGTACACCTATGGTGTTGTCATTCTTACTTTACCTGGCTAATTCAGGCCTACAGGTTGGCACAATTAAGGGCTATCTCGCAGCGCTATCAATCTTTAAGCGCACTGCAGAGGAGCCTTCATACTTCAAAATTCCATTGGTAATACAATACCTAAAAGGATTAACTAATGTTTATCCCCCGAAACCTTTTCAAGTTCCCTTATGGGATTTAAACCTAATTTTAAACTTCCTAAAGGGTGCCCCTTTTGAACCACTACACTCTTGTTCATTGAAGCTTCTCACCCTCAAAACTGTTTTGCTAATAGCATTGACATCTGCTAGAAGGGTTAGCGAGTTGCAAGCCTTATCGTGTAAACCTCCACATACAATCTTTTACAAGGACAAAGTTGTTCTTCAGGTGAAGCCTAACTTCCTCCCGAAGGTAGTCTCGGAGTTTCACATCACTCAGAAGATTATATTACCTTCTTTCTACCCTCCTCCTCATCCGGGGAAGGAGGAAGAGAGACTGCACAGGCTGGACCCTAAGCGAGCCTTGAGCTTCTATATCAGCAGATTGGCTAAGATCAGACAAGCAGACCAACTCTTTGTAGGTTATGCAGGACATAAGTTGGGCCTTCCAATAACAAAACAAACCATCTCCAGATGGATTATTTTAGCCATTCTGGAGTGCTACAAATTGGCAGGAAAGGAGCCTCCTCAAAATCTAAGGGCTCATTCTACCAGGGGTATCGCAACATCCTCAGCCCTTCAAAGAGGGGTGCCAATTCGAGATATATGTGCGGCTGCCACATGGTCGTCCGCACATACATTTACCAAATTCTATAGCCTGGATTCCTCCTCTAGTCAAGAAACTAGATTCGGCAAGGCTGTGTTACACTCTGTCCATTCTGGAAGGGTAACATAACTTTTATTACTCCCGCCTCCAGTCACAATACCACTGCTATGGGAGTCTATCTAAGATAAGGAATACGTCGGAGGACACAATCCCTTCGAAGAACTAGTTACTCTTACCTTGTAACGTTCTTTCGATGGGATGTTCCTCCGACGTATTCCTTATCGACCCTCCCATCCATCCCCGCAGTATGACTTCCTGTGGGTTTGCAGCCTATGCTCCTTCAAGGTGATTAGTCTAATCCAAAAACATTACTGGGGACTACAAAACGGAACTGAGCAACGGACGCTGCGCGCGGCCTTTATAGGCAGGATGACGTCGACGTCGGCACGGAGGCCGTCGAGGGTCATCGACTCGGCGATCATCGACGCGCAGCGCCCTCTGGCGAAAAAATTTTCCGAGGCCAGCAAAGCTGAAGGATTTCTATCTAAGATAAGGAATACGTCGGAGGAACATCCCATCGAAAGAACGTTACAAGGTAAGAGTAACTAGTTCTTCTCCAGCATGGGTCTTACATGGATTCACAGGCAAACCATCCCTCCGACCCCTCTGCAGTTCTTGGTTATACTGCCACTTTATGTGCTTACCAAGTCTGAAGAGGGCTGCCAGAGGAGAGGCTTAGGGAGAGGGCTGTCATTGTATGCGGGCAGTATGACCCAGAGGACAGTAATTTGTTTAAATTTGAAATGCAGTTTGCAAGTGAGTGTTTTTACTCTTATCGAGGATTCCCAGCCTGACGACTGGGAATATTCACAAGCATATGTATCCATGCCAGAACCATGCTGGAGAACAATAGTTACAAGTAACTTGTTCCATACCTTTGATTTTCTATGAAGGGCACATCAGTTTGCGAGCTCAGTATTGGCATTCAATAGCCACCTCAAACCTCATCAAATAATCGAGCTCCGGGTCATAAAAGTAGTAAGCTATGTCTTTGTGCTGTTATGCCTTTAAGGCAGCTCTGCAGAATTAAGTGCTTAGGCAGAGATCTGGGTGTAATCTACAGGTTACAAATCTGAATTTCAGAAAGGCTGACTGACGGCCATTGTCTTTAGAAGTCGATTACAATTTAGTTTGTGTAATTCTATGTAAAAACGGTTTTATAACGCCCTTGAATGGCAGCCCTATGTAAATAACGTTTTTTTCCACAATTTGAAAGCATCGTTGACCCTCTGAAGCACAGATGATGTGCTCACTCTAGTCTGTGGATGTGTTGTTATTGAAACCCAATAGGCACCTGCTTCACCACTGAGCTACAAATTGCCTAGCCTAGTGTGGCCTGGCACAAACCACGGCATGGCCTGTGTCGACTGTTTGAACCAAATGCACAGCCTCATTGAATAGATCATAGTATGACTAGTCCCTTCCACATACATTCAAATTCCAGTGTGGCTGACTTTCTAAAGGGGCCCCTTCTGCTTTCTGTAGCAGTTCTGCACATGTGCTGTTCTCCTGGTGCTGAAGTTGCATAGCTAGCTTTTGTAGATCTGAAATGGTCCTTTGAAGAGTGATGGGTTAGGTGTACAAATACAGCCATAATTTGTTTTGCTGCTATTGTAGACTTGCACTATACCTCCCTGACCGTTTGATTGGCCTTCGTCACCTTTTGATTGGATGTAATGTGTTATGTCATTGATCTGGATGCATCGGCTATGTAGTACTCCATCTCTACTGGCCTTTTACTGGTCAGTCTATAGTGGAGTGGGGGGCATTGATGAAGCAGGCTTGTTGTAATCCTGTCTGGAAAGATGCTGAATTCTTAAGACCAGTTTGTTTCTGCAGCCTGTCCGTTTTGAAAGATGCCTTGATGTGGAATTTGTATTACTTTTGTAAAAAATAACGTATTGTTTTGTCCTCTCGGAAACTGACACTGCCCATCTCAACATTGCGTAATCTAGTACTCCGAAGACATCCTGGGATAATTAATACTTTCAGCCACCTGGTACTTGTCATGTCGAGTTCCTGAAGTACCCAGTTTTAGTTGAGTAATGGCATCATTTTGAAGTAGGCTCTAACTATCCCTTTAATGCTCAGTTTTGAGCTTGAGAAAAATTGGTTTAAGCAGTAGTCTGCTTCCCAAAGGCATGCTAGTGTGGAAGGTGGATTGGCAGAACATGTGATGTTGTATATTAAAGTGCTGAGCAGGTTGAGACCCTTGCTGTGCACAGCACTACATGCCGGCAGAGCCAGAATCTCTGGTGAGCATCCCTTGCGCCACACCAATATCTCTATGCTTCATTTGAAGTCCATGCAAGAGACCCTGTGCTTTGATGCCTGGCAAACCCACCCAGAGTTGGGCATGCCCGCGTCTGTTTCTCAGCCCACTGAAATGTCATACAACACTCAAAGTAGGTCACAGCTCCTATTTATTCTGGAATTTGTTGGCCCATCTCCATGGGTGACCAAACCTTTATATCCTGGCCTGGCCATCTGAACGAGCAAGGCCTTTACCTAACAAATTTGCACCTTGAAAGCCAGGGGAAGACTGTTCAATCTGCTCTCTAGTCTAAGCTCTGTTGTGCGCTCAGTGGTGCTTTGCTACTTCCTGATTTCTTGAGACTGTGAAAGAACCAGGTTCTTGGAACGCTGCATTCGAAATCGTAGAGCCCCAATGGCACTGCATTACATTTCAGAGGACTGCATGTTTGGGAAGTAGATTTCACTCCGAGGCTGAAGCGTTTAGGCTGCAAAATCATGACCTTGTCTAAACCGTAACTCATTGTGGCAGATGTCCAGCATTTGTATAGGGCCTGCAGTGTTTGTATTCTATTTATTTCAGTCCCTTCTGGGGTTCCTATGTCTAACAAAAGCAGGAGTCCGCAGTGCTTGAAGCTAGGCTTTGCAAGTGTAAATTGGGTTTGTTAGAGTAATGGAAATAACTTGTGATACCATAAAGCCTGGGTTGGCCTAGCAGACTTGTAGAACCAAGAAAGGTGTATACAAGCGGTCAGTCTTCCATGGATAACATTTGTGCTGTGCTGGAACATGGGTGTTTTTGCTGGAGAGAAGTCCTGTCGTTTTTCCATACTTTGTTCTAGTGTGAATGATAATAATAGCAGCTCCACAATGTATATTCCCCGGGCAGAGGGTGCTCATGCCTTCCCCAGACTTTGACCAGTGCATGTACAGAGCACTGTGCCTAACCTGCTTTGTACTTTGGATCCTCTAATGAAATCTTTTTTTCTGTGAGTTGTCTGGATATGCGTCAAATCATTTGGACTCGTGTAAGTGATCTGCCCTATGGTTTGGTTACCGTGTTTTGTTCTAGTATGCATTATTAGCTTCTCTATGCGCTTTCCCTGTTACTGTTTAATTGCTTTGTAGTCTATGCTTCTACACTTTCTATATCTTGTGCATGTGTGGGAGGAATTGGACATTAAGGGCTTACTAGTTTCTATTTACTGGTGTGGCTGGGAGTTCGACCATGCGTAAATGCATATTTTACGGACTACAAATCTGGTATCTACTGACCCATGCAATGCTATTGCTTTTATAAGGTTGGGAACTTGGGCCTAGTCCAGGAAAGCCTGATTTGGATTTTTGATAGTGTATTTGTTTGTGAAGATGTTTTTACTTCTGTGACCACTCCTACCCAAAGCAGAGGCACACATGAGACCTTGACCAAGTCTGTGGTGGTGGTAGATTATTGTGGGGTGAAGTGGCTGGTGAGAGATTTAGCAAGGCTTACAAAATAAAGGATCGGGGAGGTTGAGCTTAAGGTTTGCATCCTTTGGCATTAATGAGACATGATTGGCCTAGTGACTATAAAAGCCTTAACGTTTCCAGTTGTCAAAGTATTGCCCGTTGCTTTTTGGTACAATTTGAAGCCTTGTTGATCAACTGCAAGTGGACAGTCACAGCCTAGATAGGGGTGTTTGGTGACGGATTAAGGTTGAATCTAAGGTGGATGCAAGAGGAAAATTCAAGCTTCCTGCATATAGTCCTTGGGGTGATGAGAGCTGTCCTCACTGGAAGCAGAGAATGGATAGACTATAAAATATACAAACCAAGTACATTTCCAATCTGTTGAATTGCCATGCAGTCTACTAGACTTGTTTGAAATCCTCATACTCTTACGTCCCGTCCCCTTTCCTCCATAATTTTGGAGATGCACTTGCATTGTTGGGAATTTTCTTTTTCCCCACTTGTCTCATCTTCCTGCTCCAGTTAGTCTTATTTTCCTCCTATGCTGGAGCAGCAGGCATTTGTGTCCTGTTCTTCGTGCAAACGTCTTTTTGCTAGGGCGGAACATTCTGTTGAGTGCTTGAGTCCAGAAAATCGGTGGGACTCTTGTCTTTACTGCGACTCGCTCTACGTCCGGGCCCTCCAGCTTCCTCCTCCACGTTTGCAGCAATTCAACGACGACAAAAGGTTAATTCGAGGGGATTGGGTCCTCCGACGTATTCCATATCTATGACATATAATCACCACAGCTGTGCTGATTACATGTCATAGATATGGAATACGTCGTCGGACCATCCCATCGAAAGAACGTTACCAGGTAAGAAAGTAACTTGTTCTTCTCACACAAAGCTACGTAGAGGTGGCATGCATCATCCTACCACGAGAAAAGGGATATATTGATCCTAATTTGTCCTGAGGAAGGTTGCACTACTGAATGGACACTAGTTCTGAAGTCCTTTTATGACAACCGAAACAAGTGTAGGTAAAGAATCTGTGGAAACTGTCATACAGATTGTTACCAACACTAGATAAGGAGTCAAATTGTGTTCAATATTGCTAAGGGAGTGTTATGACCAATAGAGTGGGTTACAGACGAGTGAAGACTGAAGTGTATGGAGAGTGAATGAATGTGAATTAGATGTGGGGTCACTAGAGTGTGCAAGTCAAGAAAATGGTTCAGAGTTTCTGAAAAATTGTATTTTAAAGCAATCTGTGTTATTGGCTGAAGAAGCCAAATGTTGTAAATGTCTGTAGATGGATCTATTTTAGAAGTTTATACAAAATAAAAATATTTGTTTTTGAATATACATTTATCTATATATTTGAAAGGATGAATGATGTGCTAATTGTCATCCCTCACTCACTGGTCCACCTTACGTCTTTTTGTATATGATATATAGCCTGAAGGACCAGGGTTTAGAATCGGACGCCCCTTCTTTTTTGATCGGTGCTTAAGGTGCCAGTGGTGCAAATAAATCTGTCTGAAGTGCCATCAGTTTTCTGTTCCCTCCACAACTGGCGAGGAGCATGTGGACACGGATAGTGAAGATCCGCCCCATTCGGGCACAGCTTTTCATGACCAAGTTTTGGATATGATGGTGTTGCTGGATATTCCAATACCTGTCCACAAGGAGTACTTTCAGGAGCGTTAACTCTTACTGCACAGTAGTGCACAGGCCTTTTTCCTCAAAGATATGCTTGCTGAAGCCTGTAAGGTCTGGGAGAAACCTCATTCTGGACAACATATAAACAGGAAAATAGATGCTTGCTACAAGCTACACTAGTCAGAGGACATACCCTTGACTGCATGTCCATTCCCTTCATCAACGGTAGTGGCAGCAGCTACAATCCAGTCTAAGCCGTCCTCAACATCTTCCACGCTGCCTCTCGGGTCCTGTGCAAGGAGGACAATATTCAAGATGGCATCAGAGGAAACATTTTTTCCAGTTCAGGTCTTCAACTGTGACAAGCAAATGCTAAAGTCATCCTTGCAGCAGCAAATCTCAAGCTGCGGAAGGAGCTTTCTGAATTTCAGGATTGTATCCCACAGGATAGGTTGGAAAATTTTAAAGAGGGCCTATCTGATGCCAGAGTACTGGCTCAGGACCTGCTGAAGGCCGCGGCCCATCATATAGATGCCTCCACTCTGGGCCTTCTGGTTGGAATAGACATTTCCCTGTCAAGCGTGGCTGCACGTGACAAAGTAGTCGATATCCAACCTCCCTTTCGAAAGACAAAGAACTGTTCCACTCCTCCACTGATGAGGAGCTCAACAAAACGAAGTCAAGCACGCTAACGGCTAAATCTTTGTTGGTCCTTGCAAAACAACCCCCTGCTAAATCGGCCTATAAAGAGCTTGGGCACCCAGACAAAGGTCCTTGGGTTTGAGAGGGTTCCAGGAGCGCTGAGCAGAAGGTTTCTCAGGTGGACCTCAATGCAGGTAGCAAAGGCAAAGAGGAAGTTTTTTCTCTCCGACATCAGCCCCCTCCTTTGCAACAGGAGGTCTTGCTCCCGATAAATCATCCAAATTTTCCATCGGTCACAAGAGACTCATCTGGAGGTGTGGCAGACCATCACCGAGGGCCAGGTTTTTGTCCGTCACCTGAGCGGGCTTCTGCTTGCCCCCACCCCCTCCCCTCATACACTACCCTCACACTCTTCAGAAGACTTGGTCTCCCTCCCTCAGAGCCGAGGTACAGAAACTTCTGAAACTCAGCGGTGGAACCTCTTCCGTTGCGGGAGCCAAGGGGAGGGCTATTACTCCAGTCTGTTTACAGTGCCAAACCCAACCAGGCTGGCTAGCGCACTATCCTCGACCTTTCTAATCTCAATCTTTCTCTCCTGCCCCCCCCCCCCCTGCCAAGAGAAATTCAAGATTATCACGCACAGCTAGATGAGGTCCTCTCTCCGGAAGGGCGATTGGCTGTATGGTAGATCTCTAGGACATTTATCTGCACATGCTGATCTGGGCCCCACATTGGAAATACCTTGGGAATGGATAATTTCCAATATAGTGTGCCGCCGCTTGGTCTCGGCTCAGCAATGCGTGTCTTCACAAAAATGATGGTGGTCATCGCAGCACTCCTCAGACTGCAAGGAGTTCGTCTTTCCATGTTTGGATGATTGGCTCTTCTGCAGAGTCCTTGCTCCCTGCTGTGACAGTCCATCTTCAGTCTCTCCTCCATCTCCTGTTCCAACAGGGGCTGTCAGTGAACTGGTGGAAATTGTCTGAAGGTTACTCAAGACATATTTCTAGGTTTCCGTTGGGATACTGTCAGTATTTGTTTATTTATATCGCGCACCCAACCCGGGGGTAACTGGGCGCTTGGGGGACTTGTGAGTTACATACATGTGAGGCAATATACAGTGACGGGTAGAAAGTAAAACATACAGGGGGACCCTGGTCACAGTTGGGGTCAGGCGACAGGTGGGTAAGGCAAAAATAGGCATGTGTGCAGTGTCATAGATGGAGAGGAAACCTGTAACAGGCGAGACGACATCAGAAGGCATCCGTACAGTATCGTAATAGAAATGCGACATAGGGGATAGTGCAGTAGTTGGTGAGTTGGAAATGCTGTGAGGTGGCCGGCTGTGGAGGGTTTCAAATTATTGTAGAGGCTTATTATTGAGCCAGTTTTGATTCTGGCTTTGAAGGTGAGGAAGGAAGGTTGTAGTCTGAACTGGATCGGCATGGAGTTAAATCATTTGGCAGCTTGAACCGGGAAGCTAGCTCCTCCAGCTGTCTTTAGGTTATACCTTTGTACCACCAGCTTGAGTGAGTTGATCTGGTGGTACGTGAGGCTTGGTGTTTGCATATTTTGTCGGACAGGTATTTAGTGGCTGTATTCGAGAGACCTTTGTGTGTGATAGCCAGGGTGCATAGGTGCATAGTGTGATTCTGTCATGAATAGGCAGCCAGCTGGCGTTGTGCCTGAGCGTGGAGATTCTGCTATATCTGGGTGGGCGGAGTGCTGCTCTCAATGAGTTATTCTGAAGTGGCTGTAGTCTGTTTAGGTTGAGTTCGGAGGAGCCGTAGAATAGTTACAATAGTCTAATTTAAACAAGGCACGAGTCCTAGCTAGGGTGAGGCAATTGCTTGTCGATAATTATGATTTGCAGCTATAGATCAGTTTATTGGTGAAGGCTGTGGAGGTCGCCAAACTGCTGACTTTTTAAAGGGATAGTGTTGCGTCAAGATAGTCCCCCAGTGTTTTTAATTCTTTGGATACTTTGATGATGTTACCATCAATGTCAAAATATGAGTACCTACAGTTGAGTTTATTCATTTGTGCCGGAGTGCCCATGATCATTAGCTCAGTCTTATCGTCATTAAGACATAAGCTATTGGTGGCCATCCACGCTTGGATTTCAAGATAGGTCCTTCAGTAGTTGGGAATCGTGGCTGTAACAACCAGTGAGGGGGATGAGGACTTGGGTGTCATCTTCATAGTTGATGTCGATGACACCAAATTTGTCCAGACGACCAAATAACAGCTTTGTAAATATTTTGTATAATGTGGGTGACACACACAAGCCTTGATGGACTCCAGAGTGTGGGTATCGGGTTTGCTGAAGCTGAAGGGGAGATGGTGGTCCGATTTTAGAAAAAGGAAGACTCAATCCGATGTATTTGTGGAGAATGCTGCAGCTGAAAGAAGGTGCTTTGTGAGGATTTGGTGGTCCACGAGGTCAAATGCCACTGATCAGTCTAGGAGTAGGAGGATCACTAGCTTACCTTTTTGTCCTTCGCCTCGTCCATTTGGATCTTTAGATCAAGGAGAGCTGTCTGTACCGTGTCTGGGCCTAAAGCCCAATTGTCTAAGGCCTAGAAGTTCATTTTCCTCTAAATGTTTCTGGATTTGCAAATATGCTACACGGTCCAGGATTTTAGGAGGAACTGGACAGTGGTGATGGGCCTGCAGTTTGTGGGGATACTTTGATTGAGGTTTTCTTTTTAGAAGTAGCATCACCCTGGCTTGCTTGAGGCTGTCCAGGTGGTGATGAATAGGGCTAGGTTTTTTTGCACCTTCCTTGGTGATGGAGGCTGGGCAAATGACCCCTTGACAGTGAGAGTTTTAGACTTGTTATGATGTCCTCTACTTCTTTTGGTGTAACATGTGAGAACGTGAATGGGGTACAATGATGTATGTTATTAGTAGTGGCCGGTGAGGATTGGGAGGTGGTAAGGAGACTAGCCTTCTTGGATTCAATCTTCTTTTGTAATGGTGTTTTTTATTTTTTTTGTTTTGTTTTTTTTGTTTTTTTTTTGTCAGCCGGGGCTTGTACAACAATTCAACACCATTCAGCATCTTTAGTACAATCCTGAGAGGGAGGTGCTGGGGATTCTAGCTCTTGAGATACTGAAGAGCTCCTTAGTACTTGATTTGGCATTGTGGATTCTCGAGTTATAGGCTTCTTTTTTTGTAGAGAGGATAGCAGCTTTGTAGATTGCAGAGGCTGACGTGAATGTGATTTTATTGGTATTGGTGGGTGATTTCCGCCAGGCGGATGCCACTGATCTGTTGGAGTTTGAGGATTTTTTGTTCTGGGGTAAACCAATTACTGAGGTGAGCGATGGGTTTGGCTTTTTTAAGTTTAGGTGGTGCCACAATATTTAGCGCTGATTTTAGCATGTCATTGTAAAGGTCTACCAGCTTGTTGGGATCGAGACTCTTTAACGTGGACTCATCGAGAATGTTATTGATGAGGGGCTGGAGACGTACAATGGTGATATTGCAACAGTTTCTGGATAGAGATGGGCCGGGGGGGCGCTAGGATGGTTTTAGGAGGGCAGGCTCCTGGGATGGAGAACAGCACGTGGTGATCTGACCAGCCGACTGGGTCATTTTGGAGAGTGGTGATGGAGCATTGCAGGTCTGACGCCCAATCCAAAATGCGGCCTTTGGAATGAGTTGGCGTTGAGACTCTGTTTAAAGCCCAGATGTGTGATGAGTTATCCACAGCAAGGGCAAGAGCTTAATTGGGGTTGTGCAGGCCTAGGTTAAGGTCTCCTAAAAGGATAGTTTGCTGCGCAAGTTTGGTGTTGGTGGAGAGGAGGTTTGAAACGTCTTCCTCAAATGAGGGAGAGGTGCCGTGGGGGTCGGTAGATTAGGTGCAGGAGTATCATTTGAGTGGGTGAGAGTGTAAGTTTCACTGATAGGTTCTCTGCAGATGGGAAGCTGGTAGGGGTATGGCTCTGAAAGCCAGGTGAGTTTTAGCGATGAAGGCCACTCCACCACCTTTGCCTGTGTTTGTCAGCCTTGATAATGGTATAGCCTTCTGGAAGGGCTAGGGATAATACTGGGCCGGCTGCTTGGTGTAGCCATGTTTCTGTAATAGCCAAGAAATCGAGGCTATTGGAGGTAATGGGGTCAGCAATCTTTGTGGCATGGGCTACGAGGGATCGAGTGTTGATGAGTGCTCCTTTAATATCGAATGGTGGAGGGACAGGGTGGTTTCTTTGGAGATCATGCTAGGTGGTGGGTTGATTATTGGGGAAGCGGCAATGAAGCTGCTAGACTCCGGTGGGTTGAGCAGCTTTTTTTAGCTTAGGCAAGACATTGTGGTTTGGGAATCGGGAGCCTAATCTCAGGTTCCTAGTGTGGACCGATAGTGGGAGAAGTAGCGTGGAAGATGTTGCAAAACGCTGTAGCCATTCAATAGGGCTGAGTATGGAATTAGCTGCTGAATTCATGGATGCTTTGATGGTTGGTTTGTGAGTGAAAGTGGGTTGGATAGCTGGCAGGAAATGAAATGTGTTGGGTTGATTGTGTGAACTAATGGAAGGATTGAGGCCATGGCCAGAGGAACTATGGAATGAGGTTATTATTGGGAATATGAGGGTGGGATCCAATAGGAGGATGGTGGGCGAGAGTGGCTGAGAAAGTCGGCAAATATGCAGGTCGGTGGGAGCACAGAGCAAAAGGTCTAGTGCTGTCAGAAGCCGGTCACAAAGCGGTAACAAAGTTCAATATATTTGATGCTTAGGAATAGGTCTAAACAGTGCAAAGCATGTGCAATGTGCACTTGGTCAATACAATGTAGGCTGATTCAGGATAACGTATGGTTTGAACACAATATAAATGCAATGGGCAATTGGACAAAACAATGCAAAGCACCTGCAAAGGGTGTAAGGTTAAAACAAAGTAGGCTGATTCAAGAGAGCGCGTGGGCATGAACACAATATATGCAATGGGCAATTGGACATTACAATACATTGTAAAGCATGTGCAATGGGCGCTAGGTTGGAGCAAAAGTAGGCTGGTTCAGGATAGCGCACAGGGCATGAGCACGATATATATGCAAAGGCACTTGGTCAAAGCAGCACCGTGTGTGTGCAAAGGTGGGTTGGTCAAATTAATTAGGGGCATAGATCGTGTGCACGAGTAAATGGCGTAGTTAATATCACTAAAGATGGAAGTTCAGGGTTTAAGGCTAGGGAGTTAGGTACTCACTGGTGTTCGGAGTGACGCTGAAATGTCAAAGACTCATGACGGCGGCCACGGATAGGCACAGACAGGCTGTGTGCCTTATATCGGGTGCCTTGCAGAAAGGTGCCGGCTCACGCCTTCCGGCGGGGCTGTGCTGATCATAACCAGAGGGCTAAGCAATGAGGAGCGAGGATTGTTGCGGAGCAACCGGCAACAACTTCAATGCAGTGGCCATTTTTGGGTATGCCACAGTTTTCCGCGTCAGTGAAGCATGAAGAAAGCCAAATCTGCTGATTTCAATGCAGCAATGAGGTTGGCTCAGCAGAGGGGGCGATCTTGGATGAAGCGGGGATATCGATCCTGCTCGATGCGGCCTTGATGTCCCTTCAGGGCGTTCCAGGGTCAGGATCAGCTGCTTAAGCTGATCAGTGGATGCGGATAGGCTCCTGCCCGTCCGACGAGTGGTAGAATCAGTGCCATAGTTTTCCTAACGTAGGACAGAACTCCCAGATTTATCAACTACGTGCCTCCTTTTCCTGAACCCCTCCCAAAGGTCCGCCTGGCGGTTGCAGAAACTGGTTGGTCTGATTACTTTGTGATTTCTAGCCCTGCCTCTTGCAAGATTGTAAATGAGGCACTCGCAGAGCTGCTGGTCCCAAGCCTTGGACCCAGACTCCAAAATCATACTGATCCCATCTTCCACGATGTTGGATCGCAATGGTGGTCTAACTCCTGCAACCTCTTAGTCGGAACCTGCTTGCAGAAGCAGTTCCCACATGCACAGTTACAAAGACTCCTCATTTCTAGGATGGGGGGGCGACGTTGGATCATCTCAAAGTCTACGATCTGTGGACACCCCAAGGCAGGATGTCTCGTATCAACTACCTAAAACTCTTGGCGTTCTCCCTGGCATTGAAAGCTTTCCAGCTTCCTATCGTCCACAGAGTAGTGCGAATTCACACGTACAGTTTTGTAGCTATGTTCTACGTCAACAACTGTAGGGTGTTGGGGGGGAGGGCGTCGCACCATTGCGCCTCCTGGTGGATCTAGCTATCCAGATTTGGAATTGGGCAGTTCAACACAATGTCTGGGGCTGCTTCAACCGGGGTTATGTCCCAGTCTGGAATTAAATGTACCGAGCCTAGTCTCACTTTTCCTGTAAAGTGACTAAGTACTGGGGCTAATCCTGAGGATCTCCAAACGGGGGCTATAATCAAAAGCATCAGGAACGTAGAGCCCCAGGGGCTCTGGCTACCGGGTGTGACCCTAAGTTTTCCCACAAACAATCTTGGGGTTGTATAGGTCCTTCTGAGGGGGCAAAGAAGGAGGGCAAGGTCCTATGTCTTCAAGCACCAGCCCTGCCAAGGTTCCCTCACTGAGGGCTAATTGTTCTGCAGAAATTGAAGGGGCTGAAAAGTGTTCCAGGTCTGCTAGTACCGGCCCTGCTTGGGTTCAGTCAGAGGGCTAAAATTGATTCCAAAGCCCCTACAATCCCTCTGGTTACAATGATGTGATTGGTTATTTATAACTTGCTTAATACCCAGAGGTTTCTAAGTGCTGACCCGGGAATGGAACTATGTTTTGCTTCCAAGGCGAGCACGTTGCCCCCAAGTTATCCTTCCAAGACCTCACTAAACCTGTGAAGCAGATGATTCAACCCACACAGTAATGCAAGAGGCACCTTCTACAAGAGCGCAGTACAAAGGTAAATGGTCTCTGAAGAAGATTGGATTCGTGACTACACACAATTGTATAGTAAAAAAAAGCCCACACAAATTAATCCATCTTCCCTGATATCCATTGGGACTTGAAATTCGCAAAGATTGAGATTCTAAACCTTATCAAAAAATTGAGCTTTTCAAGGGCACCTGAGCCTGATGGCGTGACAAACTACACCCTAAAGAGAAATCCTGAAGTTTGTCCGGACTTTTGTTACCAGCCTATTTTACGAAGATCGCTACCACTTGTGCTACTCCAGCTTCTTGAAAATTTGTGATCATGCCCATTTTCAAGAAGGGCAATAGACCAAACCCAAAGCACTATTGCCATTCTAGATGTGTTGGGGAAAATATATGTGACCCTTCTGCAACAACAGCTGGAAAAGTGGACACTGTCAAGTAATCACATTGACTTCAGACAAACTGGGTTCATCAAGGGTGCGGGTTGTAGTCTAAATTTGATCGTGAATTTGTTAAAAATTGACTCCTTGAGAACCGGTGGAAAGATCTATCTCGCTTTTATAGATTTATCGCATGCTTTTGATAGCATTGATCGTGAGATATTGTGGAACAAATTAACAAAATAGAAATGCCCAATAAGCCTCTTGCTGGCTATTCAAGATCTCCACACAAACACCGATATAAAAATCAGGCTTGACCGATTCGGAAGACACTCACCTGCCATTCAAACATTTTGTGGGGTAAAACAGGGTTGCCCCTTAGTATCTATTGTTATCAGATATCGATCAAAGCCTAAAAGGTGGTGCATCCTTTCCACTGAAAATCAATGGAGTCCATATTGGTCGAATGCTATACGCAGACGACCTAATTTTACTGGACACAACACCAATTGGCCTTCAGCGCAAACTGAATGCCCTTCAGGAATACGTCAAAACAAACGGGCTCACCATCAATGCGTCAGTCGAAAGTTTTAGTACTACAAGAACATACGGGAACAACGTACAAAACCAACTGAAATTTCGATGGCATCTAGATGATGTGACAGTGAACACCGCAATACAAACCAAATATGTAGGAATGCTAATTAATTCCAGCATCAATGATGCGCCGTGGGTCGAAAGCACCAAATCTAAATGTCACAAATTGGCAATCCAGACAGCTGCCCTGAACAAGAAATGTGGCAAATTTTCGCTTCGGCCATTTCTTGCCTCTTATAAGCAAACGGCTGTGTCTGCTTTAATCCATGGAGCAGAATGTGACCTGTGGAACCCACTTGAAAATATCTTTTGGTCACGTGTACTAGGTATGCCAAGGGCCACTCCAACTGCATGTATTTGACATAAACTTGGCTTAATCTCAAATGCCAGAATTTGTTGGCACATGCTGAATCTATATCGTAAAATGACTATGGAAGTGCCTTTGCCACAGTTAGGAATTTTCCCTGATTCTTGAATGATGCAAAATTTGTGTGCCGTCTGTGGGCAGCTTGCTGCAAAGAAATGCTAAAGGAGCTCAGCATCGACTTGAATATCTTACAAACTAATCCTAATCGTGCCAAGAAAACGTTGTGGAGGCAAGATTGGATTTTAACTGGTGAACAAAGATCAAAACACGGCATCATGGAAAACGTTCCTAGCGAAAGGTGTAAATGAGACCCAAAACTATTTGACAATATTCCCTGACCAACATCGCAGGAATCTGTTCAAAACCAGAGAAAGAACAAGCCTTTGGTCAAATGATGATGAACACAAAGATCTGTAGATTATGCAACTAAAACAATGAAACGTTGAAACATCTCACGCTCACGTACAGCGCTATTCATAGAAAGAATGACGTTTCTTGGAAGATTCATGATGGCGAGACCTAGCGTAAGTGCGAACAATTGGTGGCAAGTACTATTTGATGAAACAGACTGAAAGTTAACAATAGCCTCGACATTCTTCTTAGAAGTAATTCTCGATCGCATTGCCATGAATGACAATGTGCAGAAAGTGATGAGCAAAATGTGGATGACTTCTAGTGCCAAATTTTTCTTGTTGTGCACCTACGGTAATAGACCTTAACAGTTATGTGAACAAACTTGATTTCATTTTCCTTTTCTTACTTGTTTCTCTTTTCTTCTTGAACCAATCTTTTAATTACTTTTTGATGAGTTTGTAACTATTATGCATTTTGTCATTCTATTCTGCTATTTTAATACATGTGCTCATTTTTGATAAACTACATTTTAAAGGTTTGTAACAAATAAAATTAAAAATTAAGTAAATGGCTTTCTATAGATAATTGCTCTTTTTCTCATGCAAAATGCCTCTTGATTACTGTATTTGCCAGTCTCCTTCACCTTTCTGCTGGTTAAGCCTCACCCCAAAATGGGGTCTAAACATGGTCCTTGCCACTTGTCACAAGCAATTGAACCAATGGCCACTACGCAGCTCAAGTTTCTCTCCTGAAAAGTGGTGGTCTTGATTGCCGAAACCTCTGCGAGAAGAATTGGTGAGCTTCAAGCTCTGTCGAATACCCTTTCTTGACCTTTAACAAGGATAAAGTTGTGCTCTGCACTCATCCTTCTTTCCTTCTAAAATTTGTGACCCCCACATAAATCTGATATGCCTACCGGTTTTCTTTCCGAACCCAGTCTCTGATGCGGAAAGCGTTCTACATGACCTGGATGTCAGAAGAGCTCTTAAGTTTTCCCTTGATAGAAAAAGCGAACTCAGATGCTCCTCACAAACAAAAGGGAGACCGGCTTCAAAAGTATCCATCTCACGATAGATCGCTTTATGTATCTTGGAGGCTTATTCATTTCACGGACATCTGCCCCCAAGGGGCGTTCATGCATATTTGGTCCGTGGCAGAGCGGCTGCTGTTGCCTTCCAGAAATGTTCCTTGGTAGTCCATAGCCAAGGCTGCTACGTCAGCTTCACCCTCTGTTTTTTGTAGACACTATTGCCTTGACCAGAGCTCCAGGGCCGATACCCAGTTTGGCCAGAAAGTTCTTATCCTGCAATTTCTTTGGTCAGTGCTTGGGAATCTCCCAAAAGTGTAAAGGAAAGGGGACAGGACGTAGGAGTATAGGTTACTCACTGTAATGACTACCTTACTCCTAGTCCCGTTTCCTCCATATGCCCGCCTGCTGTCCTGTCTAAAAAGTTTCCTTTATTTTGCTAATGGTCCTTCGACTTTGGCAATAGAAAAAAACTGAAGGGCGATGCGTGGGGCAGAGCTCAGGAAGGCGGGGCTTCGGTCACGTGCCGTGGCCCAGCATAAAAATAAAAGGCAAGTTATTTTTGATGCTTCAAAAGAGCTCCAGTCCCGTCCCGAGGGACGGAATGTCCCAAAAGTATGGAGGAAAGGGGACTATGGACTAGGGGTAAGGTAGTCACTATAGTGAGTAACTTTTATTTTTCCCCAGTGGCAACATTAGCTGTTCAAATATCCTTCCCACCATGGTCCAACCCCTGAGTTGGTCTCTTACAAATGTGCAGAACCAGTGCATCACTTGCAATCTAATGCATGCTCTGCTTGGGAGAAGGTGGGTGTTCCCTGGTCCGATTGGCAGTGCCCTATATTTATTACATGGTGTTTATGTTACTATCTCACCAGAGGAACAGATAACCACCAGAGGAATTCCGGTGTAGACTTTATTTTATTTGAGTATGTGCAACCCATTTTCTTTGTAAATTATTTGTGAAGACTCTCCTGCAACAAGATCTCTTTCCAAAAAGCCTTCGCTAATACGAGATATATTCTGAACTGGATAATATGCAGTGAAGGCTGTCATGTGATGGTGAAATGATGTTCATGAGCATGTGAATCCATGCAATTCCCATGCTGAAGAATAAGAGTTGCAGTTAAGTAACTTGTTCCAACTAACTGTTCTCCACCAACAATCCATCACTGTACAGACCTTTCTCTCCTTCTCCATTCCTCTAAAATCCTTCAGGGTTATTTTCCACCTCATAGTCCACCATCTCAAAGTACTCACTTGCTGAATCTGTCAAATCTGGACTCTGGTCCAAACACTTGACTCGGACTGCTCGCATCCATGTTGCTAATTCTCTTAAGGCTGCCTATTCTCCAATTTTCTTACTTTTAAGATATTTCCCCTGCCTTTGGCACTATGGATCATCCATCCCTCCCTCCTTCAAACTATCGGTCCTAGGTCTTCACCCAATACACTGCCTCCCTCAGCAAACTAGTTCCTTGATTTTACATTATCTATCACCTCTTTGCTGACGATACTTAAATTACGCCACCCCCCCAACCCTTTTGCAATCTCTGAACACAACCATCTGGAACACCAACCCCACTATCTTCCCAGCTTCCCCATGCACTCACCTCTCCTCCCCTGCCCCACTCTGCCTTATCACCCATGGATCGCAACCTTTGGGTTCTTTGACAGCATCCTGATACCGACCAGTTCATCACTGCCAGACTAGACTGCTTAAACAATTAGGAATATTCACCCACACACACTGCTCCACTAAAACGTGTATCTTTAGTCTTGTGAAGGTTTGGTCTGGATTACGGCGAGAGCCTACTTTGTCTCCTACCGCTCTACTTTTTTTTTTTTTGCTCCTCTCCAGTGCTTAACTTTGCAACACTCCCTTTTCAACCTACACAGATCCTTTCACCTCCCCCACACCTGAATAGTCATACTGGATTGCATTGCTCTATATGCAAAATCTCTTAATTCCTGCTATTTGTGTATAAATCCTTGTCCTCGCCTCACCCCGCGCGCATCTTGAATCCTACAAAGATTGTATCTAAATATATGTTCCGTCTCAAACTCTCTGGTCATAATCTGTTCTGTGGAACTCAAACAAGTCTTGGACTCCTCTTGCTAGCAGGGAAAATCAGCCCTGCAAACTCCACCTCCTCCCTCTCCAACTTTCCAAACTAACCTCCCAAACCACCACTGGAAGTACTTGTCCTCCATTCCCTGCCCCCTGATTAATATTCTAATCGTACCCCCTCTGTCACCAAATAGAACTCCAACAATTCTCTTATGTAAAAGCAATTTATCCTAGCATTGCCTCTGCTCTTTTATTGCCTACGGTGTAATCCCCTTTTGTTTGAAATGACACCATATTCTCAAACCAATATAAAATACCCAGTCAATGAAGAGCTGCTGCAGGTCCCATTTAATTTGTAATGTACATGTTTAAAATGGTCTCCTGAGGATATTCTACCAGGCTTGTGAACAGCCTGTGCTCTGGCCATCTTTATGTACGTTTTTTTTTTTGTTAGTCGAGTGGTCGCAGCCTAGTCATGCAAATGCATTACACTAGTGAATGTATGACCTCTCTATGCAGTCTTGCTTTGTAGCATGTGGGTTGTGAACTCGTCGAGTCTTGGTCCACTCGCTCCCATGCTTGCTATTGGACTGCCCACACTGGAGACTGAACTACCATGAAGATGCTTACTTGCAACTCATGTATAGACTGTTTGCCTATAGTTTCACAAAGTGCTTGACTAGATCCCAAGAGTGCATTTTAGATTTAGTGAAAGGAGAAATGGGTTCACCAACAGCACATCAACGGCTAGTGTAGTCCTGTTGCTGGGCACTTTATGTAGTCCTGATCATGTTCAGAATATATTCAATCAGGTGGTGGAGGGAAGGTTATGGAAATAATACATGAGAACATCACATTTTCTGAAATTGTGTACATCTCTACTAGAGAAATCAATGTTTTCCCTAATATCTTTAAGAACATTGTTTCTGTTTTCATCTGTAGTTCTGAAGTATAACAGACTTTAAATAAAAGGCGGTATACATATATATATTTTTTCATTTGCATTCAAATTAAGTAAAGTGTTTAGTTTAACGTTTACATTTAAAATGTTCTATAGATTCCACTCTCTGGCAAAACCTCTATCAAAAATTTCACCACTGCTAAAACAAAAGGGTTTTTGTGTCCAGACATCGGGCATGGCCACCATACTTTCTTGTCTGCCATTGCAAAGTCCGAAAACAGTGAGCGAAAATATTTAGAGCGCTGTTCTTTCAGGGCGGAACATTGGGCCATCCAGTGGAAAAGTGACTCAACTTTCCCAGGGACCCGGCAGTGGCACACAGGTTGGCCTCAGACTGGCCTCTGATTTCATTGGTCGGGTGTAAGTTGAGTCTTGTCCGCAGAAAGAAGTCACTGGCTCTTTTATCGGGGGGGGGGGGAGTGTTTCAAATAGACACAAGGGGTATTGTGTCTATGAACTTCTGAAGGAAGATCTGCTACTAGCTTGTAACCTCTCACCTGCTCTAGGGTTTGAATCCAATCCTGCTCCTTGGTTTTCTTCTTTACTCTCTCAGGGTTACAGAATAGTTGATCCAGAGAGCTGCCAATTTCATCCAAAGAAGACAGGGTCTAAGTGGACCATTTTGCCAGTGTCCGGTTTGTGCCAGTCTGCATCTCTTTATAGACCAGTTCTGAAACTGCGGGCCGAGACTGCTCATGACACTTTTTAAACAAAGCCAGTCTGTTACAGATGACTGTTTGTTAGAGAATAAGGCCCAACTCTCTCCGAATTATGGATATCTGTGTATAAAGGGGAAGCCACAAGACTTTTTTTTCCAGTTACCCCCCCCCCCCGCCGCCCCCGCTTGAGGCAATTCCAGAGGGGGCCCGGGAGGTTGAACAAGGCTTCCTCCCCCGTATGCTAAGGCTGGTACCACATTAGCCTTGTAATACTTCAGTACCGGGACGATCGAGAAACAGCCAAACTTCCTGTTTAGGGCAGAGGCTTGACTGGAGAGCAATTTCATCTTGGTTTGAAGAGGAGTGGACTTTGGCGCCTCTGTTGGAGAGTTGCTCAACCATATCCCTAGCTACTTGAAGGACTGTACCTTGTCTTTTTCTTCCTCTCCAGCGATGTACCATGAGTGACGGCTTAGACCGTTCATGCCATGACCGAATGTTGATTTTAGTTTTCCCCCTTGTTCTCAAAATTGTTACAAATGTAACGATGTAAGGTGTCAAGTTGTCTCTGGAGACCAACAGGGGTTTGATCGCTCAGCACGACGTCATCTGCGTAGAGCAGGCGTGGTAGCTGGATTCCACCAACCTTAGGGGGGAAATGACAACGTGTCCACGAAGGCTTCTGGGAGATACTCCGGAAAGGTTAAAAAGCACCGGAGCCAAGGATCAACCCTGCTTTACTCCTCGGAAAGTTCTTATTTCATCTGAAAGTAAACCGGCTTTGTTGAGCCTCACTCGCAGGGATGTGTTGGAGTGCAATGCTTTAATAGGATGGAATATAGGCGTCGGGCAGTTCTTCGATGCCAATTTAGACCATAACTTGCAGTGTTAATCTGGTCAAAGTCCTGTACTAGGTCCACAAACACCATGTAGATCTTTGATTTGGCGGGCCTAGGTTACCCTTCAAAAGTTGGAGAAGGATATTTATGGATGTACTCCGGCCCTTGACTAAGCAGTTTTGAAAGATGTCCAAGAAACCAGACTCTCTGCACCACCCAGTGAACTGCTCTGACACAATCGAGCTGTAGAGATTGCCGGTAACACAGAGCAAATAAATGGGGCGACAGTTCTTAGGTTTGCTCCAGTACCCCTTTTTGTGGATAGGAACAACTATTGCTCTCGTCCAAGAGGGCGGCAGGTGGTGGGATGTGGCCATTTGTCCTTACAAGAGCAAGATTAATGCAGCCCTTCAACATTCAGTTCGACAGACCGTCAGGCCCTGGTGCTCTGGAGTTTTTCAACTTCATTATTCTTCAAGAGATGTCATTTGGACAGGTTGAGGAAGCCCAAAAGTCCGAACCTTCAATGAACTTGAACGGGGTAATAGTCCCGCCGACTGCAGCGTATAGTTTGCCAAAATGTGAAATCCAGGTGTCTTCCCCAGTGGGATTTGTTTGGTCTGCTCTCAGGGCCAGATCGTCTGTCTTGATTAAGGACCAGAATCTATTCGGGTCTTTGATTCCCAAAGCTTCTAACATTGCCTCGGCATCTCTTTGGAAACATGTCTAGATTCACTTGAGTCACCAGTTCGGGATTTATTTATTCGCATTTGTTGAGCGCACAGCAGACCGAAGGAATCGTGGCGCTAGTTACAGTGTTGCTTATACTTAGTTGCATACAGTTCATGTCCATACGGTTACATTGGACGAGATGTACTTCTTTTTACAGATATGCAAGAGCAGCAGGAGCACAATGAAAAACGGGGTTTGTTGAATAGGGCAGGTTTGAGCTTTTTTCGGAATAAGAAGAGCGATGCATCAGCTCTGAGGTCAGTAGGTAGGGAATTCCAGAGTTTAGGGATCAAAAGCATGTTTGAAGTGTCGGGCTATTCCACCCAACCGAGGGTGCCGATTGAAATTGCTGCAATAAGGGGAATGGTTAACCGTTGCTCCTGCCCAAATCAGTTCCCCTGACAATGAGTGAATCTCTGAAGGAGAGAGTGTCAGGCTAAGTCCCCTGTTGCAGGTGTCCAAGGCTATTGGGTAGTGCTCATGAGCCGGAGAATCCTATGGGTGACCATTCCAGTTGGAGCAAATTGTGATCACTGTGCATGGAATTACTTGGAAACGCTCAACTAAAGGCAAAAAACTTTTCCCGATGTACATGTACTCGATAGTAGATGCCATGGCCCGATCGGCTGAGGAGGCTTAACGCCTATGCAATTGCCGTTCAAAACATGAATGTCACGGGAGTACATTAGGTTACTCAACAGTTGTCGTCTGGCGTGCCCATCTAGATTCCAGTTGTGATCTTGACGTTTTTTTTTGACAACTTTATTTATATATTTGCACACAGGTTATGAACATACCATTATACCATACATTCTGCTTTTTACATAACTGGCTGGCGGGATTTCTTCAGAGATTGGGGTTTCAAGGTCATTTAACTCTGTTAGGTATTGTTTATATCTCGACAATATGTTTCTAGGTTTGGAGGGGAGTCAATGTACAATTCCTCGTTATCATTAGCCCACATGTCCTTATTCCAGTCTTCTCTGGTCGGGGGCTTATATTCTTCCACCTCATCAGTATGACCCTTTTAGCGATTAGTAGGCTCACATTTAGCAGTTTACGCCATGTCGGGTTCATCTTTCCCACCGCCCCAACATACATATTTTCGGGGACCATTCCATTGGCTGATCTGCCATCATGTCCAGTGCTCCACATACATCTGCCCAATATTGTTTCAATTTAATACAATCCCAAAGCATATGAAATATGTTCGCGTTCTCGCCGTTGCATCTGGGGCAGTTGCCGGGCAAGGTGGGATATATTTTCTTGAGTTTGGCTGGGGAGTAGTGTGTTCTATGCGTTATCTTATAATGAATCAGCTTAAATCTTGAGTTGCACGATATTTGTTTGGTTAGTGAGCATATCTGAGACCATTCTTGATCCTCAATCTGTTGTCCCAGATCTTGCTCCCACTTGCCCCTGGCTGAATGATTCACTCTCGGTCGTGTCTGAATTATAATCTTGTATAACGCTGAGACGGTTATCTTCTGTGTTCCCCCTGTGTAAATGTAGCCTAATGCCATGTTGATTTCCGGCTCCTTCGGGAATGAAGGGAACATACAACGTGAAGTGTCCTCCACCAGAGTGTATTGAAGTTTGTGTATTTGTGTTACCCAGTACGTCTTTAATGTCTTCCCAGCGTACAAACTGCTTCTCCGGGAACAGCTGTCCCCATTGTGTTATTCCTCTCGAGCTCCAGTGTTTCGCTACTACGCTCTCCTCAGATAGTGATGTATAATGGTCGCCCCAGATTGGCATTCTTGGATGGTATAATTTACTGGCCCCAAACATTTCTGTGATTTTTGCCCATGCCGTGATTGTGACTTTGGTTGGGTTTATTGTGTTGTAGTGCTTGGGGGCCGGCCTAGTGATCCTTTGCAGCGCCATCACTGCTTCACGCTCCACTGATATGGGGGTGTGAGGGGCCTGGGTCTATGAAGGATGTGGCCCAGCTCGCTGCATGGTGTGCCTGTGCCGCGAGGTAGTACACTTCCACGTCGGGTGCCATCAGCCCACCCCTAGGATACGTGTCAGACATAACCCTCCAGCTCAATCTCGGGTGGCCACCCCACGCAAACGCTATACAGGCGCTGTTTATCCTGGAAAACAGAGCACGGCCTGGCCATACTGGGACAGCATTGAAAAGGTAGAAGAGTTTTGGTAGAATAATCATTTTAATCAGTGCTATCCTTCCCATCAGGGATATGGGCAGGGCATTCCAATGCTTCATTTTGATGCATAGGTCTTCTACAAGAGAGGAGGGGGAAAATGGTGGAGATGATGTGATGACATCTCCTTATGTTGGTTGCTGTGGATCTGCCTGTTATAAACCCAGCCTGATCCTCATGAACCATATATGGCATCAGCGGTGTGAGTCTGATGGCCAGAATCTTTGCTAGGATCTTAGCGTCCGTGTTTATTAAATTGAGTGGTCGATATGACCCGCAGTCTTCAGGAGGGTTCCCCGGTTTGAGTAGCAGTGTTATTATTGCCTCTCTTGTGGTTTCTGGGAGCTCTCCTTTTTTTTGTATCGCTTCTATCCATGTTGCATGAAGTCTGGCCACTAGCAATTGACTGAATTCTTTATAGAACTCCGTCCCCAACCCGTCTGCGCCCGGCGATTTCCCGCTGGGGAGTGCTTCGATTGCTTCTTTCTCTAATCTCAGCCTCAGTGATGGGTTGTTCTAGCGATTCCCTAGTGGCATCTGCTATGAGGGTTGTGGGTATTTGGGAAAGATACTATTCTATTTCGGGATCTGTGGCAGTGCTCTGTGGTGAATATAGATCTTTGTAGAATACATAAAATGTGTCCTTCACTTTTGTCTGATCAACGGTTACTGCACCGTCCACCGATCGTATACAGGGTATAGTCGTGGGGCCCCTTTCACCTCTCACCGTCCTAGTCAATAGCCTTCCTGGCCTTTCCCCTTCTCCATACCTACGTGCTGCCACTGGTCTGTCGAGGTATCTGATCTCTTGGTCTGCTGCCTCAATGTAATCATCAAGCGCATTTTTGATCTCTAAGCTAATTTGGGGCGTTGGAGTGGTCGCATATTGGGCCTGTAGGGCAGCTATGTGAGTCTCTAGTCGGGTTAACCGTCCCTAATATCTTTCAGTATTCCACCTTCTATGGATATCGACTGCCCCCTAATGCATACTTTAAATGCTTGCCATAAAGTGGCCTGAGTGGAGACCGAGTTTTCATTTAAGTCAAAATATTCCTGTATGTGTTGTTCCATTGAATTCTTATAAACTAGATCCTTCAGTGCCTCTGGCTTAAATCTCCATGGTGGGCGGGATTATGTCTTATCTGGGATTTTCAGTGTTAGTTGTATCGGAGAGTGGTCAGAGTACGTCCTAGGGTGAGTGTGGGAGTTTGTGACCCATGTCATGCTGCCCGGGTCTAGTAGCCATAGATCTATTCTAGAATGCATACCATGGACTGATGAGTAGTACGTATAGTCCCTCGTGTCTGGGTGTAGTGCTCTCCAGCCGTCACTTAACTTCAGGTCTGACATATATGTGAGGATTGACTGGGCAGCTTTAGTTAATGTCCTAGGTTGAGTGGATGTGCGATCAAGTTGTACATTCAAGATAGTGTTGAAGTCCCCCCCACAGATCACTTGAGCTGTTGGGAAGCTTGATAGTTTCTCGAAGATCGATGCATAGAAATCTGGTTGGTCTATGTTTGGGCCATATATATTTAGGAAGATTATTTCTTCCTCACAGAGATTACCATGCAGTAGCACATATCTCCCTTCCGGGTCGCATTCTGCCTCTATTGGCTGGAATGATAATGATTTATGCAGTAGTATTGCGACCCCTCTCGCTCGTCTAGAGTATGTGGTGAAGTATTGATAGGTGCCCCAATTGGGTATCACATGTTCAGTCTGTCCTGGACCTATGTGTTTCTTGAAGGAAGATGATCTTGTCTGTTTAGATACGACATGATCTTTCTCCTCTTAAGCTGGAATGTAAGGGGCCTTGGGTCTAAGATTATCGCATTTATATCATCTCTGCCTAGTCTACCCATTGTCTATTACGTATTCCTTTTGGTTTGCGCTCCGGTAGCCTCCCGTTGTGTGCTTTGGTACAAACGTGTCATTCCTTTGTGTGCTTTTTCTTTTTTCCGCCCTTTGTAAATAACAAATCCCCCACATCCCCTGTGTCACCCCACCCCCCACCCCCCACCCTCACAGTTCCCCAAACTTCAACTGTGCAATAGGTTGTCCATCCCTTCCCTCCCTTCAACATCTTAAGCACCTGCTACGGGGAGGGGGCTGCGGCATCTTCGGTGCTGCTGCCGGAGATGAGCCATTTCTGGTTTTGTTCCGTTACTCATTCTTATCGTGTTGTCTAGGGTGCATATCGGCAATCATTGAGAGTTGAATTCCGACGCACCTTAGTGTAGAGTTCTGTGTGGAGCCTAGCTTCTTGTTGTCCATTTCGTTCCTTGGTGTGCTGGTGGTAGTGTGGCCATTTTTCCCCCTTCTTAGTCCCTCTCAGTTGCGGATCGCTCCTTATTCGGAGGAATATGTGTCTCTACAAAGTTCACTGCCTCCTCAGGGATTGTAAAGAAAAAGGGCTTGTTTTTGTGTTGGATTTTCAATCTGGTGGGGTAAAGCATTGCGTACTGCACTTGCCGGTCCCGCAGCATTTTCTTGACCCCATTGAAGAGTTTCCGTTCTTGTTGGACCGCCATCGTAAAATCCAGGTAGATGCGTATTATATTTGCCTCCCATCTCAGCTCCTGTTTCTCTCTGGAGGTTCTCGGGATCAGATCTCTGTCCCAGTAATTCAATATACGTGCAATGATCGGTCTTGGGTAAGCACCTGGCTTAGGATTCGGGGCCGCTGATCTGTGTGCCCTCTCGACTATAAACGTCGGGGACCATCCAGGATCCCCTAGTAGCAAGCGTAGGAGGTCTTCTATCAGTTTTTCCATCGGCCCTTTGATTGAGTCTTCCGGGACCCCAATAATGCGAACATTGTTCCTCCGGGATCTCGCTTCTAAGTCCTCACATTTGGTTTTCACAGTGCCCAGTTCAATAGCCATAGTGGAAACTGTGGCTTTCAATGCTTCAAGGGCATCTTCCGTGCCTGATATTCTTGTTTCAGCCTCTGTCATACGAGAGGTGGTCTTGTCAAGTTGTGCTTTCATGGTGGCCACACTGGCTGTGATCCGTCAAGTTTTTCAGTGAGCGTTGTGAAGTCCTGCTGCATGGCCGTGAAAACTTCCTGGGGGTTCATCATTGCTGTGGGAGGGGGTTGACTGTCCTGTGCTTCCATCTCCCCCTCGACCTCTGGCACTGTCTTTTCGGATTGCGGTTGTATATTTGTCTATTGTGCCTCTGTTCTTTTTGGGGCCAAAGTTCTTGGGCATCGTCGCCGATCCAGTTGAATTCAACTTTAAATTAGCCGGGGGTTCCGTCCAACTTGTGAAGGTATTTGCTGCGTTTATATGTCCTGTGAATGCCCCAATTGCCAGTGCGGTTAGGGCGCAGATATCGTTAACCAGTTTACCAGCAGGCCCTTACCCTAGGCCTCTTTTCGGGATTTCGTGGCCTGTCTGCCCTGAGGGCTGAGACGAGGGAGTGGGTTTGCGTTAGGTTAAGATGAAGCAGCAGTCTATGCGTCTTGCATCGCGCCTTGCCTAGCGTTCGTGCTACTTCCTTAGCTCAGGGCACGTGTAAGTCGAGGGGGGGGGGAACCCCACTCCGCACTGTGAAATTATGCGATACCTCTGCCAGTAGTGTTCAGTTTATGCCCCCTCTGTGCCGTTCTACACGGCTTTCGTTCGTTCGGAGGGCGAGTCACATGCATCGCCGGGGGGGAGAGGGGTGGTCCGCCTTACCTCCCGGCTTCTGCGGTGCGAACCGGAGTCCCCCCCCCTCTCTCGGTCCATCCGGGAGACCGCAAGAGGGTCCGAAGGCGTTCCAGGTTGTTCGGGGCGCCCACGGTTCTCCCCCCGCGAGTGCACTGCTTTTTTTGCATGCGTAGCTCACGTAGGTTTGGATCCGGGCTCCTCCCCGCCGCGCCTGCTTGCCGCTCCTCCACGTGCCGTGGGATCTTGTTGGGCTTATTACTCGGCGATCCCTTCTCCGTCTGGCCTCAAATTGTCTGTGCGTCTTCCGAGGGTGCCACTGCAGGCTCCACTCAAGTTTCATGAGGAATCGGGACAGTTACAAGCGATTATCCCGGCATACGGCACCGAAGTCTGCCGGAGCTTACACAGAAGCCGCCATCTTCCTCTGTGCGCAACAGTGCCCCCCCAATCTTGACAGTTTTTTGATAAGTCTGGTATATTAAGGTCCCCACATAGGATGACATGGGCAGGCCCAGGGTGCATGGAAATATCATCCAAAGTTTCTGCAATTTTATTTATAAACTCTTCAACTTCCATCAAGATGGGGTTCCAATAGACATTGATCAGTCTAACATGCGTAAGGCTTTTGACACCCCTCTGAGGCCCCTGTCTCCCATCCAATCATTGACACTTGAGTAAGCAAGTTCTTGTTTGAGTTTAGAAGATTAAATGAGCTGCCCGATCTCACTGCAGTCAGGCGACCCGCATAGGGACAACCCGTGATCTTTCTTGGCCGGGTTAATGGGGACTTCAATCCGTCCATACCCAGGTTCTCCCTCAGCCAGGTCTCCTGTAGGCAGATCAAATCGTAATCTCCCAGGTTTATTTCGAAGGGGACTGTCGAGTGGGTAAAGCCCCAAGTGTTGCATGACATCAGTTTCTTCTTATCAGAGGAGTAGCAATCAGAGACGCGGGAATGACCCACAGCGTGGACGTTGAGTGGCTTCAGGGATTTTTGAGCCACTAAGGCACTTGAAAGCCACAACCAGTACCCGTTAGGTAAACTAGGTTTTCTCAAACCTGCTTCCAGGCCAACTCATTTGACCAAATGAGGGGAGGATATGGTTTCGAAGGACACAGATATTTTATCTGGCAGGCCAGATGGGACTATGCCCACTCCAAGCGGGTCCTTGTAGGTTATGTCCCTAGTAAGAAGGCTTGAGGTGGGCCCTGTTGCAGTTGGAAGAAAATGGGCGTAGGTATACTTGTGTCTGGCTTTAAAAGGAGTAAGGTTTTTGCGATTGGTCTCCTTCCGGGAAAACCTCACTGATCCTGTTCGATTCATCCTGAAGGTGGAGGTTGGCTGCAGGGGCTATTGCTGCCTCCCTAGGGAACTGACGAGAGGCGGACAGCAAAATGTCATTAACCTCCTCTATTTGGTTCTTCGGTATCGGGCAATTCGCTTCCCCAGATAGTACAGCCGTCAAGTTGAATCCCAATATCAAACTTTCTGAGGCCTCCATCAGCATTTTTTTTGCCACAGGTGAGCTGATATGAAGAAACACGGCATCAAGACATCTGTCTTCACAAAACTCTATCAGCGTTAAATCAGGTGAACGTAACTGTCTCAGGTTTGGAATTGAGTAAAGGAGGTCCATAATCGTTCTCTGATTCAAAGTGATGGAATCATTTCGATCAAGGATTTTTTCCAGTTTGAGTTCTCGTGTGGGTAATTTGTTTTCCGTGCCTGTCTGGACGATGGCCATAGAATTTCCTTGGTGGAAGGTGGGGCTCTGCTCGCACCAACCCACCTGCGCCTTCTTTAACTGGGTGGTCGATTTGGTTCCTGGAAACTGATGGCTCCGAGCTGCTTCTCCCTCAGAGTTAAAGACTGCTCCCTCAAATTTACTTGCTGTTGTTTTTCATCCATAGTCAGGAAGATGGGAGAACAAGGGCCTGCCACGTGGGCCTGCCCACGTGGGCCTGCCCACAAGAGAACTTAGCATTGCCAGGCCCCACAGATATCTCCACCTTCTCCAATCCCTGACTGGACTTAGTCGTCCAGTGAATAGGTCGATAAGTCCATAAAGGCCATCGAAGTCTGACTCAAGGGTTCCTCCTCGTGGCTGGCCGTGGGGAGAACAGGCCGTGTTTTTTGGAGGCAGCGCTTCAGACGGGCAGGACACAAAGGCCAGATTCCATAGGCAGTTCTCAAGGGGCATGCTTCAGAGCGCCCACCCTACCACAGGAGCACGTTTTTTAGTTGGAATCTGAATTGCAGGCTGGGGTTTGGTGGGAGTTTTGGTCCTTACCCCGACCACTGAGGCCTAGAGGAAATAAAAATCAGAAAGGCTGCACAACCTGGCTCATCCACCTCCATGCCAGCTAATGTAAGACTGAAGGTTCTCATCATTGCTAGAGCAGGGGCCGTCATTCTGTCTCAAACTGTTATTTGTGAAGGCTGCAAGTTAGCTAAGCCTTCTCCCGTTAAGCCAACCGACAGTGAGGTGTTCATGGTCTGGACGGACTTTGAGGTTGTAGTCTTCAGTCAGGCGGCAGGGACGCCTGCTCGCGTTGGAGATTTATTCCAGCTGGTCTGTCGCTACTTGCCGTCACAAGTGTGGTCCTTGGCCGTGTCGTTCAGTTGCTTGTACAGCTTGGAGAAGGGCACCAGAGCAAAATCTTGACATAATTGTGAACAGGTCCTTTTTCTCCTTGTTCTCTGCCGCTAGTTGTTGGAGTCCAGAGTGGGTTTTGGACCAATTTGGAAGATGAGTTATTTGGGTAAGCACAGGAGAGGGCTCGGAGAACATCTGACAGAAAATGTGGACATTCGCAGGGACCCGGGGCTGGCTGTGCAAGCCATTCCAATGGGGTTGCTTAGGTATCGGGCCTGGAGGAATCTAAACCAGGCCTTGCAGCCCCCAATGGCTGGCAGGTCGTCTGTGGGTCATGGACTTGAGGTTCGTTGTGGACGGCCTCACTGCTGGCCACCATGGAGGGGAGAGACGCAGGAGATCTGGAGGGGCTCCCAGGTGCTAAGATTTTTTTTTTTTTGTTGGATGCATGAAAGGCAGTGATGTTCCTGATGAAGAGGAGTCGGACCCGTTCGGGGGTAGCATTGAAAGAGGCTAAGAGCTGGAAGGAGCATGTATGGTGAAAGGAATGATCAGTGTCGAGGCTGCAGCACTGGCCATGAGTGGTTCCTCCATCTCTATGGGGGGGAGGGCAAATTCAGGTTTCAACTCCTTTGAGAATGTCTGCATCAGAAAGATCACCCAGAGTTGTGAAGGAAGAGTGGGTGCTAGCTTTTTTTAAAACGGAGGGCATCAAAGCCCCCGAACCAGCTCCTTGTTTTGTTAATTTGTGGAAAATGCATGCCGCTGTGCCGAAAATGGGGGTGGTTTCGTTGCTGCCGGAGCTTTGGCCCTAGAGCCCAGATAACGTTTGGACTTAGGGGCGTTAGGTGGCTCAGTTGCCCCTTTGGGGCCAGTTGTTGGGCCCTCCTGGTTGGGTTTGGGCCCAGGGGACTTCCCCGCAGATATACTCCATGCAATTAAGGCAACAGCGCCCAGTCCCGGACTGGCCAGCCCTTGGCCCAATCATTCGGCCGTTCCCCAATTCGGATGATCCAAGCTCGTCCCTAAGGCAAGGCGAGACCAATGGAAGGGCGACAGGTAAAGCAGGGGCCTCTGGCTCAATGGAAGGCGAATCCGTGCACCGTAGGGAGGAGGGTAGCCTGTGGTCCGAAATGGCAGAGGAACTAGTGTGAACAAGAGCCTTGGTGATTATTGGGTGGGGCATGGGTAGGCTGGGCTGGATTGGCCTGGGTGGGGGGAGTCCATAGGCCTGGTTATCTCTGCAAGCGGAGACGTCGCTACAAAAGACGTCTCACTTAAAATAGCACTTCCAAGAGGAGCCGAGCTGAAGTCGTTGAGAATTGGAGTAGCTGAATCAGTAGATGTAGAGTTTTGCCCCGTTGGATGTTCAACAGACTCCTTTGAACACGCCATGGCAGGGGCGTCGTCGGAATAGCAAGGCAACACACTTGGCCAAAAGTTCTTGTGCAAATTTAAGGGTCCCAGGGCGATGGGTAAAGGAAATAATTCCCCAGACAATAGACTGTCACTTGTAGAACCCAATGGTGCATCAGTAGAATGCGTTGAAAGTGGGCAAACAGAGTTGCGAGCAGAGTAGGTGGAAGGTTTCAAAATTGCAAGTTTGTTTACTCACCCGCTGCTTGTTCGTGTCAGATGCCGAGTCCATGCAGGATCGAAGAGGAGATGAGGTTCGCGAAGGGGAAAACATTCCAAGGCCTTGAGTGGTCTGTTTAGAGCTCCTTGGGAGCATTGCCTCATCCATCGAACACCGAGCACCTGATGCTCAACCACACTCTGCTACGCTCCGCTATTCGGGGTGGTTTTGAAAGTGGGTGTAGCAGGAGGGGGAGTGTCTAGGTGAAGAGCAGCAACAACAGACTCGGCAGGCGGGATCAGCAGGGCTGCACCAAGCAAAGGTGCTCAGAAGAAAGACTTCTTGAGTCAAACACTGGTAGAAGGTTCTGTCAGTGGTGTCTGGACATTTCATCAAACAATTGCTCGACAGGACATTTGGTCGACGTTATTCCGTCGAAAACCAAATGGTCGAATTTTTTAAAAAATTTATATATATATTTTTAAGGTTTTAGTTTAGGGAAAAGGGTTTTTTTAGAAAAAAAAGTGAAAAAAAAATTCGACGATTTGGTTTTCGATGAAATTGGTTCGACCATTTGTCCAGTCGACCAATTTTTTTCGATCAAATGTCTGGTAACCTCTGTCAGTAGATACAAACACAGTAGTTCCACAGCAGGTTATCAAAAGGACACCTGCTGCTCAACCGCACTCTGTATACATATTTTCATGTAAGTGCTCTTCTATAATTGGTGCAAATCTGTCTTAAGTGCGCAGCCGGAGCATTCAGCCTGATTGCCAAAAGGTGAACCCAGGTGTTCTGGTAAATTGCTTGCTTGGCTCCAGAGTTTGTGAATGCTTGGCCGTTTAAGAAGTGTGAGACCGACCATCTTGGACGTGCCCAGACCAACCCCAGTCTCTGAGTAACACCATCTGGAAATTGATTGCTCTGATATTGTCATAGCCATGAGGGTTATTTGACAGCATCTTCTGCCTTGTTACATATTAAGCAGCATTTTGCACTACAGACCAGGCTCTGATGTGGCACTGTGATGTGCTGTAGAATGTGAAAAGCATGACTGACATGTGTGCAGAGTTGTATCCATCATCCTACATTAAAAAGACTGCACTAGTGACCTATTCAAGACTATCTTATAAAAATGGGTGGAGGGCACAGGGAATCTGCAGGCTGTTGAAGTTAATCGCTTGATCTCTGTGCTATCCAGCAGTGTGTGCATTCTGCTTCCTGCAGTGATAAATGTCTCCCACTGCTGCAGATGAGATGTGTGCTGTTCAACATATGAACCTTACTGCACTCATCAAATGCTGCATTGACCCAAGACAAAGTCCTAGAATGGATCACTTTTCTGTTATTGATGGACCAATATTTGGCCTAATGGACCCCTCCAGATCCTCACGCAAGGCATTCCCTATGATGCCCAAAACCTCTCTTCCTCGTTCGGAATAAAGGAATGTAGGTGACCTCTTTTTATAGAATAAATATCCACCAAAAACCCCAGCACCTCATTCATGGCCCTCCTCCAGTCTTGACTATCTAGAATATAACAAACCTAACCTTACAAAACTGTGTGGTCCGCTAGCTCCTTTCCTCAAACTGTAACTTGGATGCCATGGACTACCAATCCTATGAATCCAGCCTCTTCTACATAGCCATCTTTTCAAGATTTATGTTCCAAAATAAATACTCTGTTTCAGTTCTCAACATTGTGCAAAGTTAAGCCTTATCTACCTGAAATCAACTTGCAAGCAGGTAACATATATATAATTGAACTGCCCCATTCAGGAGCATGCTAGACTCACCTTTAGCCTGAACTACGGCTGTTGTACATGTGTCCCACACTGCCTCAGAGCAATGGACGTTTTGACAAATTGCTCAACCTTGATTGAACTGTAACCTATCTTTCAGAGCTGCATCCTACAACAGTGACCTACATGGCAAATTGCCTTTGAGTACTTTTGCAGTCGGCCCCATGACTGTGGATCATCCCTTCTATCAGAACTGACAGCTCCTTCTACAATTCGTTAGAAGCACAAAGACCTCTTTTCAATGGCTGCCTTTGTGCTTGTGACTGAATTGTGGCACTCCTAGACTCTGCCTGACACTCCAAATCTCAACCACATTCCCTACTGCATTGCTTCTCTTGTCCACTCCACCTACTTGTAGAAACTATTTCTATTCCTATATCTGCCGTGACTTGTACGTTGGATATGTCGGTTTGTACTTTCATAATGAAAAGTAGGAGGCACTATGGGACATGACTGATGTGTCTGCCCTGCTCATAGAATGTCTCCTGTCGGACTAGGTGAGGTTAACCTGTGTAGTATCGACTATGGTTTGGAATACCTTGGAGGCACTCCGTTTTGTATCGGGCTATGTGGCATGTCCAGATTGGGGTCATCGGCATTGCTGTATGTAGGTACCCCTGCTGTAAGTTAGAGGGTGTGCGCATTGCTCACATCAGGTTTCCTCATCTAATACGCACGCATTGTCCTAGATCTTTGTGCTTTTCATGAGTCAGAGAATCCTTTTAGGAAATTCTTCATTTGTTGGGAAGCCGTATTCCAGAAAGCACCTACTCAGATGTTGGGTTAGTCGAAAGTCAATTGTTTAAGATTACTTCCCTCATGGGTAACAATTTCAAGTTGCAAGCTACTAGCCAGCCCTAAGAAGTCACTCGCCACGTCAATTCCACACATACACACAGCACACCATTTCACACTCAAGGAATCCATTATCACTAGCCGCAGCTGAGTGGTCTGTGCAAGTTTTGCACTCTGTTCCCTTTTTCCCCAGCCCATAGGCATGTTTCCATGGTCCCCGGCTCCAGGAGGAACTTTGATTGCTGCAAGCCACCTGAGCAGACATGTTAGGTTCCCCCTGATAGCCCGAATACTGGCCTCCAGGTGGAGGGTTCCAGTGGGTGTTACTAAAGGGCCTGTTGAGGTTGAGCCCAGGTACACTAAGGCTAAGAGGGGCCAACACCAGCGGCATTGCTCATGAGGATTTTTGGTCTGGCACTGCAGTTACCCCTGAGATACCCTGTCCGTCCTAGTTCTGCTTCTTGGAACACTGCAACCACTTCATAGTTTTTGTCCTTCTCACCAGTGACTCAGATAAGAGTTGTGCTCAGTTTGACACCCAGACAAGAGAACTCCTCACGCCAAAGATCCCTCATTCAGATGTGATCTTTCAGACCCCTTGAGTACAGTAACTGGCCAGCAAGCTTCTCCATAAGATTTGGGGCCTTTTACAGCTATTTTGCTGACAAATGCCAGATCAAGAAGGTACTTGGGATACACTCTACCTTGCTCTCTGGAAGCAGATGACGAACACTGTTCACATGCAGGTTGGCTGTGATCCATTACCTACCTACCCAACTCCCTCCAGACCTGTTAATACAAATCGGTTCATTCAGAGAGGTGAGATTTGCAGTCTCCACCAGAATCCAATAGTGGCAGCAGCCACCACATGGCATAAATCGGCCTCTTAATCTCCTTTTGAAGGAGGATTAAGCTTATGGAATGTCTCTGGTACAATATACCAGAATGTAGTCCTTGACATTAAAAATGCAGACTCCATCCTTGCAACCAACCAAAGGCTGTTAGCGGGAATTGCACATTTGCCGTTTTCTTCCTCCTTAAAAAGCAGTTGGCAATTGGGTCTCGTTTAGCAGTGGCCAAGCCAGTAGCCACAGATTTGATGGAATCCACCACATATATATTTCCCCTAGGGGTTTGTTTCTGGGAGCCAATGGAGGAAGGCAGGATTGTGACAATTCAGTCAGGATGCTAAAGACACTTGGACTGCTGTTCGTCACCCTAGAACCTTTCCACCTCAACAGAAGGCAGCATCAAGTAAAATGGCAAAGTCTTCGGTATTGCTTACAAAGCCTCCCTTCGTTCTCCACCAGATCAGACAGCAAATGGGTGTTTATCAGGTTTCAGGATCAAAAGTATAGAGCTCTTGTGTATTTCTAAAGCAGTAGCATACTCTGTCAAAAGAATGTTCAGCTCTTCTTCCAGTGACAGCATCACATGGTTTAGGAGAACAAATCACAAAAGTAGGTCATCTTGCACCACTCACATAAAATATTCCCTTTTAGCAGAAGATCGGATTAGTGCAATGAATCTTAAGGAGGCTTATCTTCATGTTCCTATTTGTATATATCCTCATTGCAGGTTCCTTAATTGCTCTTTAGGCACTCAGTAGTTTCAGTACATGGTTCACCCTTTTAGGTTTGAACAAAACTCCTGTAGTATTCAAACTGTTGGCTGCAGTGTCCTCGTTTGCAGGCTTTGGGTGTGTATGTGGAGCCCTCCATGGATGTCCAGCGCATTGTGGCTGGGAGACCGAAGGAGACTATTTAATTGGCTCGTGGTCCGCTAGATCACCAAGCCTGGTGGATTTCGTCACCCAAAGCAAGTTTAAACTGGTTCTCTGAATGATTGGCCTAGATTGGCTATATCTGGTGTACCACTCAGACCATGGATTTTGCACACTCAGTGGAAGCTAATGGACCTCAGGAGAGTGGCCCTGAATTTCCTGCTGAGGAACTACATTTCTGAAGGCTGGCTCAAGAGACTGCTGAGATGTCCAGCTTTGTGTGATATGGCTGTACTGCTGGCTTGGCTGCACAGGTGTTGTACAGAAATCTGGGCATAGTTTGGAATCTGAATGGGCAGCCACAGTACACGATTTTCTTCATTCCATAAACAGTCAAGCAAAAAATAACTTGGTGGTACATGGAGCAGAATCTCTTTCAGGTCCACCTTAGGCAGTCCTCTGTGCGAAACTACTTTGATGGATTCCCCCTCTTGACCGCCTCCATGGGAGGCTTCAAAATTTACAACCAACAGAACCAGGAGGATATCGTCCTACAACATTCTGGAGCGAAGGGGCAAATAACTTGTCTCGAAGGCCTTTGTCTTGTGGAGGGCAGGAGTGCCATGGCCCTAACCGGCAATGACTGTTCTACCAGAAAAGTAAAAGGGCCACCCAAATCGGAACAGCATTTGATGGTTCTGGATCTTTGGGAGTGGGCCTTTCAGCACAGTTTTTTCTTACAAGCCTCATCTTCTAGGGGAGCATTATGTGCTGGAAGATGAGCTCTAAAGGATTCATCATTAACCTTGTGAATGACTTGTCTCTGGAAATTGTGCAGCCGGTCTTCTAGGGCTTGGACTCAGAGTTAGACTTGTTTGCCACTCTGGCCAACTTCAAGTGATTGAATTGTGCATCTTGGATGAGGAAAGGGATCGTAACTAGGGAAATGTCATTCTCTACTGGATAGTACCCTCAATTTCAATGAGTCACAAGATGTTGAGGAAATTCAGGGCGACTCTGAAGTTCTATATTATTCTGATGGCTCCCCTGATAAATTGGGATTATGGACTAGGTGTACAGTCACTTTTGTGAATGTATTTTTTAAAAATATATTTTTTTTGTGTGCGCATCTTCCTACCTTTGCTTTGGTTCATTCATTCGGCACCATATTTGCAACATGCAGCTGCTTCTGGGCACATTTTAGTAACCACACTGGTCCATTTCATGTACTACAGGGGGAGTATTGTGCCAGCAAGGACGTGGTGTAATTGAACCGCCTGAAACTTTCTAGTTACTTCAGATGTTGGTTATCAGGCCACACGCAACATTTTTAAACTTCTCTGCTCCTTAAAACCTGTAGCACACAGGAACTTTTGTCCTCTTGAGTTGAGGTCTGCCTCCAAGACATGCACCTTATTTTATTTTTTATTTTTTTCGTTTCTTTGTGCAGTCCAAGATTGTGAATTTGGTCTAATATTCCAAACTAGATCAGTAAATCATTCACTAACTGGACAAGAGGGCCATGCACAATATTCTCGGTTGGCGACTGAAGCGTGTATTTTCAATTTTGGTCTATTGGGAATAGTCCAAGTAGCCAATTTGGCATGGCTGCTTCCTAACTGCAATGACCAGTTATCAACACTTTTTTTTTCTTTTTTGCACCCCTTGCTGGGGATCTACATTTTGGCTTTCCTATAGAAGCTGTCCCTCTAGATTGCTCAGGACTATTCATAGGTTTTTGTGGTCTGGTTTTGAATCTTTATTTAGCAGCTGGGCTGTGTATAGACCCTCTTAGAGGATTTAGATCATTTCTCTCGGAACTGGAATCTGTGTGCAGAATGAAGCCTCTGAGGTTGTGCACTTCTATTCTTGATCACGCAGACTACCACCATTGGACTGTAGCTGGTCCTGCTGATCTGGAATTGGAACAACCTTCCAATGTATGGTGGTAGCTGAGCGGGGAACTACTGTCTTAGTTGTAACCTGCCCATATCATCCTTGCACATCTACCAGACTCCCCACAGGTATGCTTAACAATTATTATTAACAGTCCAAATGGGGCCAGTTTGGCTTACTTGTAGGTGGGGGGGATAGTGAAGGGAGCAAAGGCGATTACAGTGCAGAACAGCTTGTCAGTACGGTTCTAGGTGATCACTGAAAATTCTTACTATTACGCCGCATTAACGGCTTAGTTATTAACAAAAATCTTTTTCTTGTAGATTATGAAGGTTTCGGTTCTTCATCCTTCATTTTGTATGCTGTGCGAGGTCTACATGAAATTGTAATATTCATCATGAGTGCTGGTCTAGTCAGTTGTGCAGTTAATCCAGAGCCTGCTCTGCAGCAGAGCAGCACCTACAATCTGCCCGTGTGGTTTCTCAGGTCAACTGTGGCATGGTCAGACCTAGGCAAATCACTTCAAGAGGCCATGGCAATGTTTACGATATGAAAGGGAACAGAGCACAGCTTTACATACCATTTCTCAGGCTAAGGTCATTGGACTAGCCCCGCCCCTTAAACGCACCCACTCGCCTCAATGTCCAATCAATCCCTCAACGTCATTTACAGTCATTGAGCTGTCCAACCTCTCCCGACCTCGTTTTTGGTCAACCATTTTCTTTAATTATTCAAAATCGTATGCCCTGGGATAAACCCTAAGGGCAGCCAGCACTGCTTCATTGCAGTTTTATCAAAATTAAGTTAAGCTGCTCTCTCCGCAAAGATTCTTCTGCCTTCTATTTTTCTTATCCACCTATGAATATATGTGTATCATTGACCATTTGGTGCCCAACAGTTGTTCAAACTGGAGATAAAAACTCAAACTGGCTCAACCAAAAACCTTGGTCCGGTCACAGCAGTACAGATAAGCACAGTACCTGCTAGTTTGCCTCCAATAAAGGCCAATACTTTCAACGAAAAGATTGGATCTGTTGCATAAGAGGGGAAAAAAATCTGTTCTCCAAAGGCCTGACCGTTGCCTCCACCTGCACAGTTCCACAGATGTGTTCAGATACGTTTTATTTCATGAGAGCAGCACTACCAGAAGGAGTGTCTTTAGAGTTGCCTGACCTGAAGAGTAACTTAAAGGTAAAAGGATCCCTTTTATTTTGTATGAATTACTAGTTGTAAAGTATGGATTTCAAAGATACATTTTTGAGTTCAAGTAACTGTTCTCCCTATAAAATAAAATTCCCAAGTTAAGAGTTTGGAGTTTCACTCCCTATTCTCTGCAGCCCTTGGGCAGAGTGAATATAAATCTGCTCGAAAGTCTTAATGTATTATACATGGTACTGAACGGACAGCTTCTGATGGGGGGGTCGGGTGGGGAGGCTCCTCTACAAGGATACAACTCATTAATTCCTGATGGGTCGTAGGAACTTGGTAGTCCCTACATCGAATGGGGAGGATTAAAATGGACCAATGAAGAGGAAATGTTTTGGTGTATATGTGAAAACCTAAAGTGGACTGGTCTTTGATCCAGGAGGCTCACATTGAGGAGGTGAATTGCACTTGGCTTCTGAGCAAAATGTACTCCAAGGTTTCCAGTTATGTTTTAAAGTAGTGATGTAGCCATTCTGTTTAGGAGAACCCTTCCCATTAAGATGGGAGGGTGACTCTGAAAGATGAGGTAAGATGTATTCTTGCATGTGTGAACTCCAGCCATGTGGTAGGCAGTGTGTATGCTCCTAACTCCTCTAGAGGTTTTTTCTCTTTTTCAGTCATTTTCGAAAATTCTGATCCCAGTCTGCTCCAGACCCTGCCTCTGGGTTTGTCGATGCTGGGTCCTAGATGCAGGAATAGTGTCTGAAGCTCATTTGAGACAAAAGTAAAGCTGCCCCAGACACCTGCTTATAAATATCAAAACTGCAAGCCTTTTCTCCTTCTTTGCCTTCCCTGTATCTATATCCTCCATAGCTAAGAACCTGTCATAGGGATGGCGGCTTAAGCATGAGCTTCCAAATGAGATTGTGGTGATCTTGCTTTTTCAACAAAGTACACAAGAGGTTCACGTGGCTATTAGCAGATCATTTGACAACTCTTGGCTGGACTATCCAAATACACTTTAGTCACAGCCTCCCCCATATGAATTTAAGACTGCTAAAAATGCAGTTGGCTGCCTCTTTGCAGGCCTTCATAAACCTCTTCCCATAGTTTCATTCTTAATTGAGCTTCATGACTGCATTTGATCAAAATTAAGATGCCTAACCTTCATGCCTGCCTACTTAAAACCAAAGTCCAACCACAACATCCTAATAGCAACTGCCAATATAGGGAACCGCTACTATTCTTGTCCCATCCAATCCCAATGTAAAAGGAGACAGATTTTCACTTGCAGTCGCTACAGAACTCTTTACTCCCCTACAGTGATGTTTTAATTCAGAAAACTCCTAAGGCCCTGCAGGGATCGAAATTGGGGTTTGGTGACCAAGAGCAAAAAGCATCTCTTGGGTATTGGGCATAACCAGTTAGGCAGGAGCTACCTCTGGGGAACCAGGAGCGAGTGCATCGTCCGCAGCAATTATAACTCTGCTAAAAACATTTCGTCAATTTTATATCCCAATATATGCTCTAAATGTCCCTTAGGTGGGTTCTTTATTCTCCATTAATACACTGCCAAGCATACCCAGTTAATACCGCACAGCTATTTTTGTATGGCACCACTTGCCACAAGAGATAAAATAAGCCCCTGGTAGCTGTTGGTTACAAGCCAACCAGGTTCCCCCTGGCTATAAGCAGGAGCTAAATGGCTCCCAGCAATTCGGAGCCCTTATCCAATCCTAGTCTTTCCAGCTAGCATCTCCTTGTCTTGCCCACTTCTGCTTCTATCATTGTCTTCTTATCACCTAACATTTTTTGTAGTGTTTGCTTTAAAAGCTCCTAAATTAATAAAGAACTACAGACTTAACATTCACAAGAAAATATTAGAAAATGAATACCCTTGTTATGTTACTGTGAATTTGTACTGTGCTGAATCACCACTGTGTATTTTCAAAGTGCAGAATCAGTGTTCAAGGTGTATTGTACCATGGTGCATTGAGAAGAATAGAATGCAAGTGCCACGGAAGTTATGCAAGAAGAGTAACACAACTGTCCACTATAGGATGAACACTGCTTAGTTGGTTGTAGATTAAACCGAAAACCCTTTTAAAGTAGTCCATATCTTTTTATAGGAATAGCAGCCCCAGACCATCTTTGTTTGTAGTATGAATTGATCCCCCCCCCAAAATCCCCACTAACTCCTCCTTTCAGGCGTGCCCATGAACAGTGTGTGGTTTGGCTCTCCTTTTCTCCATAAAATGGAGAATAGTCTTCTCTCTGGATGGAGCCTCCATGCTGGGGACATACATTCTGAGAGTTACTTGTTGTCCATATATATATATATATATATCATGTCAGCAATGTCAGCAGGGGGTGGGAGAGGCCGCACAAACCTCAAGCAGATTCTTGTGCAAAGGTCGTGTTCGCCACTTGTGTGGCCCAAGTCCTCGCATTTCGGTGCAGGGCACAATCTCATGTAGTCGCCCTGCTCTTCAGGTACCCAGATTTGCATATCCAGATATGCAGCAGGTACTGTAGTGTCACCTTGGCTTGTATGTGGGCATCCTCTGCTTCTTAAGGTTCCAGTAGCCCAGATAGCCTAACTGGGTGCCAGAGCTAGGTCCAAATTCTCTTGTTAAGCAGGCCCTTTTGCCTAGCCAGGCTGCTAACAAACTAACAAGAGCAGTCGGCTAGTACATCATTTTCCAGTATGCAAAGCAATGTCTTTTGTTCCTGTCAAATGCGCACAGGCGATGTTGTTATATGCCTCTAGCCATTTTAGAGATCTGTGTGTTTTTGTGGAAGGTTTGGACTGGATTTTCTTAATTTTTGTATTGAAGTTGCTGAACCAGCTCCAAGTAGTAGGTCGGAACTACCACCTGCAAGAGTAAGCAAGGTGGGGATGTGGTCCCCTCCAGGGGCACGGGAGGGTTAAACACTGGGTAACCAAGTCACAGTCGCAGGGGAAAAGGCCATGTGGGGGATTGCAGGAGTGGGGATGCATTATGTGTATTAGCATCCCCAAGGACCCACGTATAATTAGCACATTATGGGGATGACCTATCCTAAATGGAACACATACAACAGGGAAAGCCCCATGCCTGGGAAATCCTGCTCCTAACACATGATTAATCTCCTGCGGGCTATGTGAAAGGAAGCTGAGCTAAATGGCGGTCCAGGAAGAACCAATCAAGTGGTAAGTGTTTGTCCCCGGGAGGTGGCCAACCTTCAGAGTATCTGCTACAAGCTCTGCGAAGGTACTGTGTGACTGTCTCCCTTCCCACAAGAAGCAGGGTGTTGCGTGTCATTTTCACAATGGTGCTGACCAATGGCAGATTAATAAAGCCCCAGCGGTTCGCACAAATGTTATATTCTTAATTATAAACTGTTCCTGGGAGGGGTGAGAATCGTTGTGGCGTCACACGGGAGGGATGTTTTGGGATATTGTTGACCTGTTTGCTCCAATCACGTTTTGCTTAAGTAGGCATAGCATTAAGGATTTGACATAACTCTGCCAATGACGGTCTTGGGAACATTGAACAACACGTACATTCAAACCGTAACAGTTTCAAATGTTTGGACTATAGTATTCATCCTATAAAACTAATGTTCACTGTAAGCTCAGATGCCGGCTCTCATCAGTCCATTCCAGTTCACTGTTCGGTTTGATATGCGCTTGCCCGGCTGTAATAAACAACTCTGCTTCTTGCCCGGTGCGTGCTCCTCCTTCATATGATGTGATCAAAGGACCCCTGAGTGTATTTTTGGAGGCCCTAGCGAGATCCTCTGTCCTCCCGGTTAGCTGATCTCACCGCAGACCTGATTAACCCACATCAATGAGGAGGCCCTGCAGATGCCAAGTTCAAAGGTCTGTCTGGTCACGAGTTATGCCTGCATTTTGTGGGTGGGGTTGAGCTTGTGCTGGAGGCTTGGTGCCGATGGGAAGCGAGGGTCTCCACAATGGGAGTATAACCATGCAAGAACGTGCTGTATCGTGGTAGCATGCCCATGGGGGGGGGGGGGCGGGAGAGATACTTTTTCCATGGTTTCTAGGATGCCTTGTCAAGGAGAGAGGACGATCGGCCGAAGTAGTTGTTGCAAGTAGTGTGTGCCAGCCAATAGGGATTGAATGCAGGTGTGTGCACGCCTGCATTAGGGCAGGAGAAGTGCGTAGTGTGTGGCAAGCCCTGTTAGATGGGAGTTGTGCGTAGTACCAGCGATTTGTATAGTTGCGTAATTTGGGTGAGAACTGCATTATTTACTCTTTGTTGTTTATTTTGGAGGTATAGAGAGGTACACGCATGTGGTAGTTGGTGTTTTCATGGTGCGGACTCGTGGTGGAAAAGGCATCACCAGAAGGTACCGTAGTGTAAAATAACGCACTTGGCATTATAGTGACGGTTCTGTGCAGGCGGCACAGCAAAGGCACGTCTATTTGTTTTAACATGGGGCATGATGAGCCCATGGAGAAGGCTGTCGGATACTAACACTGAATGAATACTTGGGCCTGTGGAGAAGGCCAGTGTGAATATTGAAGCAGGGAGTAGGTGCGTGGAGGACGAGGGGGGCAGGGAGGGAGTGAAGAAAACACAGGGTAGCAGGGATACAAAAGGGAGGATAACAGAGGAATGTCATATTTATATATCCCCCTGGACCATGTGTGTCAAATTGCCCCTGTATTGCAAGAAATTATTAAAATAGAACTTTCAATGGTCCCAGGAGACTGCAGGTCAGTGTGTTTATGCGTGGCCCAGGGAGGGTACATTTGTTAATAGATTTTAAAAAAACTTGCTGTCAAACTAACAGTACCCTAAGTTGCAAAGTAGACTGAACAAGCTGTGGAAGCTATATGAGGAAACCGAAGGGGAAAAGATGAAAAAAGGAGGAGGGAGACACTGGAAGGGAGGGGACCGAGCTCACCGCCTTTGCCCTACAGTGTCTACCCATCATTACGGCCCGTAGCAGGGTACACTAACCCCCAGCGAGAAATACCAGGAGGGGAACAGAGCAGAGGGAAGGGGATAAGGACAGACACACAGAGGGATGAGCTGCATGCAAGGGGAGAGAGGAAATACCTAGCAGATATAGAGAATCTGCGACAGCTGGCTGCGTTATTGAGGCAGGGAGGGTGATGTTAGAGGAAGTCTGTAGGAAAAATAAGGGAGAGAAGGGGGAATGGCTATCGGGGAAGAATAAAATTCAAATGGGACGACTAAGGGGAAGACTGGAAGAAGGGGCGATGACGATGCAGCATCAGACAATAATGGACTTGGATAGTGACGAATGGCAGGTGGCTATGTGAAAAGGATCGAAGTGGTGTTCCTGGAAGAACTAATCAAGCAGTACGTTGTGTCCCAACTTCAGAGTATCCACTACAAGCTCTAAAGGCCAATATTTGGAAGGTACCGTGTGACTGGCTCCCTTCCCACCAGAAGCAGTGTGTCTTGTCTTTTTTTTGCAATGGTGCTGACCAATGGCGATTAACAAAACCCCTGCAGTGAGCACAAATGTTATATTACTAATTATAAACTGTTCCTGCGAGGGGTGAGAATGTTTGTGGCACCACACGGGAGGAATGTGTTGGGGATATTGTTGACCCGTTTGCCCCAATCACGTTTCACTAACATATGCATAGCACTAAGTATATGAGGTAACAGAGCTGTCCTGGGAAACATTGAAAAACATGTACATTCAACCCGTAACGGTTTCGAATGTTTGGACTATTGTATTCCTATAAAGCTAATGTTCACTGTAAGCTCAGATTGTCAGCTCTCCTCAATTAGTTCCAGTCCATTGTTCTGCTTGAATTGTGCTTGCCTGGCTGTAATAAACATCACTGCTGCTTGTCCGGTGTGTGCTCCTCTTGAGTTCTTTATATGGTATAATCCAAGGACCCGCAAGTACAATTTCATGAGCCCCAATTGCAGCAACCTGTTCCATTTTGTAGCCATGGAAATTGATGGTGAGGCGGTTTGCCGGATGTCTTGAGTTTGCCACGTGGGTCTCAATGAACCTTCCCAACTAATTCTAGCCAGAGTTAAAGCCAATGCAATCATGCTTATTGCACTGGTTTCTCATGAAGGATTCCAACCCCAGGAGGTCTTGGAGCATTATCCCTCCTCCCTTGTATTGTACTATGGTAGTTTGAGCCTAAGTATTACAACACCACACCTACACATAAAACAGTTATTTAAATATCCATAGCTTAATTGCTAATTAATTTGGAGGGGACTCGTATTATGGGAGGTCTGCACTGTGGTGGGACGTCTACTGTAAGTGTACTGTGAATTTATATGCTTCACATGCCGATCACTGACAGGACGATGCCTATAATTTAAAGCAGTCATTGCACTTAAAAAAAATGACTGGATTATTGTCTGGCTAGCGATTGATATTTAACCATTCTTATTTCTATCCCAGTTTTAAAAATCTGATTTGCTGACTTAGTGTTCAGGCTTCTATGATCTGAGAGTAGCCTTTGAGCAAAAAGGTCGGCCTCACAAGCACCACTCAAGATTGCTTAAATACTTACTCTGTCATGTAGCTTTGGAACCATGGCTTTAGCCTGGTTCAGAAAATAAAGCACATCAGTCACTGAAATCCTGAGTTACAGACCCTAAGCAAAAACTGGTGGAACGTTCATTTGATCTTACTAATGCGTGGTTACTTTAAATGTATGTGTACAGTAGTTGAGTGAAGCTTTGGTGCCTTGAAATTCCAAGAGAGAATTTAGGGGTGGATGAGGCGTTCATTTCGGACCATTGACAGCTGTTGTGAAGTGCTTACTTTATAAAGGGCAAACGTATCTGCTACACATCTTAGAATGTAAGGTTAGGCCGAGAAAAAGTCTGTCTGGTTGTTCACAAGAGAAGTTCTGCACCCAATTTTTTAAACTTTCTTCCTACTGTCCGGTGCCTCCTATGGAGTGTTATACGTGAAAGATCCTGGACAGTGGTGAGGTTTTTGATTCTGAATCTTGTCTAAGGGAATGTATGCAGTCTTACCTGGATGATTGGAACACAAATGTATACTCCTACGTCCCGTCCCCTTTCCTCCTTACTCTTTGGACATTCCGTCCAGTGGGACGGGATCAGAGCACTTTTGTAAAAAGCATCAAATTGAAAAATGCATGCGGCCGTAACCCTGCCCTTCTTACCTCTGCCCGTGCATCGCCCTTCAGTCATTTTCTCTGCACGGTCGGGGCTGGACGCACTTGCATCACCGGGAATACCTTTTTCTTTTCCTGTTGTCCTGCTCCTCCTGCTCCAGTTCTGCGTTTGCATAGTCCTCTGTCTATGCCAGATCGTTTGGGATTTGTATCTTGTCTTGTGAATGTCGTTTCGCTAGGGCGGATCTCCATTCTCTCTGGAGTGTCTGTGACCGGATTACCGTTGGGACTCGTGTTTCTACTGCGCCTCCTTTTCGGTCTGGGCACTTCTGCGTCGTCTTCGTCAGTGGGAGGAAGTCTTCCAGCACGTTCCTCCACCACATTTTCAACTCTTCGACGGAAAGAAGAGACGCCTGGTAAGTTCCTTACTTTTCCGGGGCAACCCGACCATGGCACTCCTTCCCGGGGTCCTCCAGGTCCGGGGTGGGGCTTTAAGAGCTCTGTTACCAGGGTTTCCCCTGAGGTGCCTCGCAGGCCTAATGGGCGTACCGGGGGTTTTCTCCAAGGGTTCCCGCGAGGGGCTTGCAGTCACCAGATCACTATCGTAGGCACACCATTCAGGTGCTAATAGCCAGCCATTCGTGCTGTGGTGTTTGGTACCGGAGTTCGCTCCGAGGTCTCCTTGTCTGGAGCTTCGCATACAGACACCGGGGTGTGCTCTGAGGACTCCATTGAGGCTTTCTGTACCGAACCATGGTTCGAGGCCCCTCTCGGGGGAGCTGTTAAGAGGAACCTCGGAATGGAGTCCAGTCTGATCGAGGCTAAGGTGTGTACCGACAGAACTGAGAGACCTGTCAAGGTCTTGTCTGTGAGGTGGATTCCTCAACTTTCCTGTGCTCGCAGTGTTACCGGTTCTGTTGAGGGGGCACAAGGAGAGGTTGCTGACCATTTCTCCTGTTACCAGCTTTGCCAAGGTTCCTCTCTTGGAGGCTAATTCAAGGGACAGGATGTCCAGTAAACATCCGAGGCCCCATAGTACCGGCTCTGCCGAGGATTGTTGTGTCAAGGCTAAAGTTTTGATCAAGTCCCCTGACCAGTCTGTGGAGATGCCTGCCTCATCCGCATATGTGGCGCAGTTCTCCTCAGATGTTAACAAAATGGCGGGCTTTCCTGCGTGATCTATGGCAGCCATTTTGGATTCTTCCCTTACACCCACATTATCGACGGCGGGTGCTAGGAACCTTTTTGGGTGAACCGTTTCTGTGGGTCAGTGTGTACCCATTCCTCCCTTCTTATGACTGGCTTGCTTGGATGCCACTACCGCATACACTGTCGCTTCCTGGCAGCTTCTTCGTCCGAGACTGCCTTTTTCGGGAAGTTTCAGAGACTTATGCACCATGACTTTAAGCCCCTGAGGTGCCCCAAGGGCCTAACGGGTGTACCAGGGATTCCTTCAAGGGTTCTGACGGACCTGCCAGTACCGAACATTGTTCTGAGGTTCACCATCACAGTGCTAAAGTTAAGCCCAGTTCGGCTGGGAGCTGGGATACCAGAGTTCACCCTGAGGTCTCCGTTTCTGGAGCTTTCCCCGCTGTAATCAGGTTGAAACCTGAAGTTCCTCTTGTGGAGGCTAAAGTCTATATTGAACGATCTGAGAGGCCTTTTCTGAGGGTCTTGTCAGTGAGGTATTGTCCTCAACCGTCCCACGCTCAGGGTCATGGTGGTACCAGTTCTGTCGAGGGGGCAAAGAGGGGACCCCATTCCTTCTGGTACCGGCTTGTCCGAGGTTCCTCCGTTGGAGGCTAATTTTGAGATTGCTTCTAAGATGTTGACTAAACATCCGAGACCACCCAGTACCGGCTCTGCCAAGGATCCTTATAAGGCTAAAGTGTTACTAAAGTCCCCTGACTCTACTGATGAGGCAATTGCCTTAGCTATGCATGTGACGCAGTTCTCTTCAGGTGGTGACAAAATGGCAGCCCAACCTGCGTGGCCTACGGTGGCCATTTTGGATACCTCCCTTACACCTACTTTCGCAATGTCTAGTGCTGTGAATATGCCTTTCGGCAATAGTAACCCGTTCCGCCCTTCTTTGACCGGCATGCGTGGGCTACGCTGCCTCATACCGTCTTGCTCCCTCCTGCTTTTGCTCCACTGATCTATGTGGACCTGGCTGATGGTGGACCCTCCTGGCAACCATCCTCCTTGTGTTCTGGGACGGGGGTTTGGTTACTTTCGAGTGGTTTCTTCCTCTTCGACACCTAAGCCCTCTGCTGAGTGAGTGTTTTTATTTTTTTTTATTTTTTATTTTTTTAGAAATTTCAGATGCTCATGCACACTGACCCTATGAGGACGTATTTTAAGCGTCTTTTCGCTCCTGTTCCACCTATGCCCTGGCTACTCCGATTTCGTTTTTTTTTAAAACCTGGGGCCGTAGGTGTGGAGGTCCAGTCTTCTGTTCCTGCCTCGTTGGGATGAGCCTTAAGCGGATGAGGACGGCGATGAGCAGCCCCGCTCGGGGAGAGCATTCCATGACCGGGAGGGTCTTGTGTAGCTCTGTTATCAGGGATTCCCCGAGGTGCCTCATGTGCCTAATAGGAGCTCCAGGTCCCTCCGAGAACCTGCCAAAACAGGACATGGTTCCGAGGTTCACCATTGAGTGCTAAGGTTCAGCTCAGTTTCTGTGGCTCTGGATAAATGGGGTTTGCCCTGAGGCCTCCATTTCTGTAGCTTTCCACACTGATACTGGGGTACTTGAGGTCCACGTTGCTGGTGCTTGTCACACCGAGCCATGGCTCGAGGCCACGCTTGAGGGAGGTATATGTCCCGGGTTAAAACCCAAGGTTCCTCTAATACACTACCGATGGAGTCGAGAGATCCTCTACGGGTCCGGGTCCTGTCCGTCTGGTACATTTCGCAACTGTCCCACGCTCGGGGGTTGTGGTGGTACCGATTCTGTTAAGGGGGCAAAAATGGTGATCAGCAACAGGCCTTCCAGTACCGGCTCTGCTGAGGTTCCTCCTTTGGAGGCTAATTCTGGGTCAGTTCCTAGGATGTCCACTTAACATCCTAGATCTGCCAGCACCGGCTTGGCCGAGGATCCTTGTTTGAAGGCTAAGTGTTTAAGTCCCCTGACTCCCCTGATGGGACAGTCGCCTAATTTTCTCCTGTGACGCAGTTCTCTTCAGGTATTGACCAAATGGCGGCCCAACCTCCTTGGACCATGGCAGCCATTTTGGATACCTCCCTTACACCAACTTTCATGACGACTGGTGCTGGGAGCGTTCCTTTTGGGGCTGAGCAGTTTTCCACGTTATGTGGACAACAAAGACTTGTTTGTTGTTCCTGGTGACAGCTTCAGCTAAGGCCCCTTGTAGACAGAGGTCAGGGTCCCAGGCTCTACCTTCTCCGGGATCAGGGGGTTTTCGGGTTGCAGTGCACGCCGATCTGAAACTCCTGTTGGTGGCCCTGCCTTAAGTGGCAGCGGCAAGGTGGTTGGTTTTTCTCTCAGCCATCGGCCGCATCTACACGGACAGGTAATCTCCCTGCCGAAATATCACCAAATGATATTTTTTGTCGGTCACACTACACTTCGGTGGGAGGACGAATATCGTCTCATCTGGAGGCGTGGCAAACCATTACCGAAGATAGGTGGGGGTTGTCCATCGTTTAGGTGGGTTTTCGCTTCCCCTTTCCTCCTAGCCCACCCTTGAAACCTCTCTTCCGACAGATCGGGATGCCCTCCCTCAGAGCAGAGGTACAGAAACTACTATACCTCAGAGCGGTGGAACCTCTAAAACCCCCACCCCGCCAAGAAGCAAGGGAGGTCTAGTACTGCTGTCATTTCAGTGCTCAACCAGGCGGGCCTCCGCACTATCTTCGATCTTTCCAGAAATTCAAGTTGTTCACGCCCTGCCAAATAAAGTCCTTTCTTGGAAGGGCAATTGGCTCAGTGTGGCGGTCTTTTAGGATGTATAAATGCACATTCTGACTTGGAGCCTGCATATGAAATATCTGCGGTTCTCTGGAGCCCGCATATGAAATATCTGCGGTTTTCTGGAGCCCGCATATGAAATATCTGCAGTTCTCCGTGTGAGCAGAACACTTCAGATTTGGGTACGCCTTTTGGTCTCGGCTCAGCGAGAAGCACCGGAAACTCATCTGAGGGGCCCCACAGCGGTCTCCCAATACCGGATCTTCTTTCAAGGTTCCTCATTTGGGGCTAAGGTTGACCCCAGTTCTGCTGTGGCTTTGGATACCAGGGCTTGCCCCGAGGGTTCTCCATATGGAGCTAACTGTACAGAGTCTTGGCTCGAGGCCCCTCTCGAGGTGGCTAGAAGACCAGGGTTAAACCTGAGGTTCCCCTGATTGGGGCTAAATTGGTCACCAACAGAATGGAGTCCCTCATCGATGGTCCTGGCTGTAAGGTATATTCCTAACCTTTCCGCACGCATGCAGCTGTGTTGATACCAGTTCTGTTGAGGGGGCGAAAAAGGCGGCCATGTACCACAGACCTTTCAGTATCGGCTCTGCTGAGGATCCTCCACTAGAGGCTAATTCTGGGGAAGCCCCTGACATGTCGAGTAGACATCCTAGATCTGCCAGTACCGGCAGATCTAGGGTGTTGCTTTTGTTTACTACAGCTGGCAAAAAAGATGGGCAAGTGGCGGCTTTTCCTTCATTAGTGCCACAAAAGCGAGCATAGACGGGCATCCATTTCACAAAATGGATGCCCCCATGTGCTTGCTTTTGTAAATTTTGAGCTTCAATTGCTCAAAATTTTACATAGGGATTTAAAAAAAAAAAGTGCCAGATTTTTTTTTTATTATTGCCCATCTTTTTGGCCAATACATTTTTTTTTTTTTTTGGCCGAACCATTCCTTTAAAATCCTTTTTCAGTAAGGAGGTTCCATCCACCCGTATTTCCTGTGGGGAGTGCTTGGTAATCTCCCAAAAGTATGGAGGAAAGGGGATGGGACGTAGGAGTATAATAGTTACTCACCGTAGTGACTATCTTACTCGTAGTCCATAGTCGTCTTTCCTCCATACGCCCGCCTGCCATCCCCTCTAATAAGTATCTGCTATTGTTGCTTAAAGGTCTCAGATCTGGCGATAGAAAAGGACTGAAGGGTGATGGGCGGAGCTAAGGAGGGCAAGGTTACGGCCGCATGCGGGAACCCGCGTAAAAAGAGGATGACAGATTTTTCAATTTGATGCTTTTTTACAAAAGTGCTCCGGTCCCGTCCCACTGGACGGAATGTCCCAAAAGTATGGAGGAAATGGGGCTATGGACTAGGAGTAAGAGAGTCACTATGGTGAGTAACTTTGTTAATTGTTACTATTTTGCTCCTTTTTAACTGGCATGTGCTTTATTAACAAGATGGCATGTTTCCAGGGCAGAGGTAAACCTTTCAGGTTGCATGCTTCTAGCCAGCCATAGTCAATTGCCAACTCAATTTTACACAAACACACAGCACACAATTTCTTATTTGCCAAGAGACCACTACCACTAGCTTATGGCTAGTGGTGGGTGCAGATTTTGAACTCTCTTCCAGGAAGTGTTGTACCTTCTAGGTGGAGTGGTCTCTAGAAGAATTGGCTGCAAAGGTTTGGCCAATAACCACAGTAATTGTTTGTTTTCCTCATGTTACATGTTACCATTGTAAGACTGCCTCCTTCCCCCCCTGTCCTGTCAGCCACCCTCAGCAGACTAGTAAAGAAATCCGTACATATATCTGCATTGACCCGTCAATTAGTGTACTTCTGGTCTTGCATTCTTAACCCGTATAGCTAGGAGCAGTCTCAAAGCCATGTTAATGCCCACTTCACTCACTAGGGATATGCCAACCAAGGGTAAAGTGTATGAACATGAATTTTGAATGTGCTTCCTGAAACCCAAATAAGAAATGGATCCATCTAAATCGAGTTCCTTGTGCATGTATTCACAAATACCTGCTTATGGCTACCAGTGACTTTTCTTCCGGCCCAGTGCATGCTTAATACCAGGCATTCCAAAAGACAATGGCATTTGATTCTGGGTCTTGGCCTACTCCATCTTTTCTGGTTTCCAACACTAGACACTCACCACTGCAAGCTGTGTACCTGTCTTGAAGTATTTGACAAGTGAAATTTAGATTTTTATTGCATCTGTTTTGTTCTCTTCTCCAGCCTTGAAGTAGCATGTAGGTAGCCACTCTTGCAGCTCCGCCTCTGCAGGCTTCTAAATCTAATCTGTATTTTTTTGACTAAAGTGAGGAAGCAAATGTTTTCCTGAATTCTTGGCATCTCCTGTTTGTTTCCCTATCTCAAGGTCACACGTGTCACTGCTCTGCTCTTGCTAGGCCTGTAGCTCACCTCTAACCATTTTTTCATCTCTAGGGGATGTTCTTTTCCAGATGGCTGAAGTTCACCGCCAGATAGAAAACCAGCTGGAAGAAATGGTGAGTTTGTTGCTGCTTGTGGGTGATTGGTGGGGGGAGGGGTATTGGATTGGTGGCAGTTCTGTGGCTTTTCCTGACAGCCCTGCTGCACTGCATTCTGGTTTATCTCTGTACAGGTCATTGCATTTGGCTGGCTTCTTTATGTTACATTTTGTGCTTGGGTGGAAACGGTTGGCTTACAATTTTTGCCATGTAACGAACATGTGAAGATTGATCGCGTATGTATATTGTATTATGAGCACTGTAGTAACCTGCGATGTTGTGCTTCTATTGGACCCCGATCCAAGCTATTGTGAACCTAACGTCCTGTACTAGGTTCCCACAATGAGCAACCCCCAATCCCCTTGCACTCCGTTATTTAAAGTAGCAATCAGATTAAGCATTTCTGTTGTGTGATGGTGAGGTCCCCCAAGTCGTATTTTCCTTCATGGCAGATGACCTGGCAGCGTGTGCCTCTAGCTCGATACAATGCCATCTGGATCTCTGCGGCCAGTCTGCAGGACTCTGTCGGAATTCTGTGGCTAGCTCATCTTCATACGAAACAGCCGGTTTGATAGCTGGTGACCTTCCTCTTCCTCAGCTGGATGCCTTGTCTGCCATCATGGTCTCGGCACCTGTTCACTTTTTTTCTACATGAAGCCTTTTGGCTGCGATATTTTAAATTACTTGAATTTTTGTTTTTGCTTTACAGTTGAAATCGTTCCATAACGAACTCCTCACGCAGCTCGAGCAGAAGGTGGAACTTGATGCCAGGTATCTCAATGTAAGTTTTTATGTGCCTTTTCTACCAGCATTAGCAGACTGTTAATCTGCACACCCAAACCCCTACCGTAGCTCAGGCACTTCAGTAAAGAGGGCTGTCGTTAGAAAGCTATGGCATGCCGACATTGCTCAGAGAAGCCGGTACAGACCTGAAGGCCTCAACAATGGCTTCCTATTTAGTGTGAGATGCCTTGTTACATTGTCAAAATCATTTGTGTCTCTGTGTAGGCTGCACTGAAGAAATATCAGGCAGAGCAGAAAAACAAAGGCGAAGCTCTGGAGAAATGTCAGGCTGAGCTTAAAAAACTGAGGAAAAAGTGCCAAGGCAGCAAGAACCCTCAGAAGTATTCTGACAAGGAGATGCAGGTATGGCTATGGTGGACCACTGACACGCTCATTTTCTTTGTAATCTATAGTCTCATCGCCCCTGCTTTACCAAGTGTATTTACAGATGAACCAAGGATGTTTGTTCCGTTATGTGGACATAAAACTGGTGCTGTTTGTGCTGTCTGATCATCAATGGGAAAACTGGTTTTGGTGGTGAAGTATTTGCCAACTGGCTAGATAATGACTGGAGAAGTGAATGTAGCCTGTTTTTATTGAATTTTATCCTTCAGTATGGGTACTATATGCAAGTCAAAATGGGGGTTCATTAAACGAACAGACCTGAACAGCATTTTTTAAATTACCTTACATTGTATGAGGTATGCAAGACTGAGGTGGGTGGGTTGGAAACAGATGTCCGTGACGTGACAAATAAAAGCTTGTGGGTGCTGTGTGTTGACCATGACTGGAGAGTTTGGAAATCAACCATCAGTTGGACCTTTGATCAGATACCCCGGCCTGTAGCAGTATGCAACCGTTTGTCTCTGCTCTGTTGGCCTTTCGCAGGCAGCACCCATCTGGAAATGGCATATGCTGTTGGTTCCTAGGCTATTGCCACCACTTATATTTGTAGGGAAAGCCAAGCCTTCCCATGCATTGCTAGTCTTGTAGTTAACGTTGCACCTTCTCTGAGGAATCGACTGTTGGAAATCCCACGAGTTCTGCATGGGCTGTTCCAAATTGAATGCTTTGCTACAGAGCAGTATAGGAATTGAGTAAAGTTGGTAAAGCAAAAAATCTGCATGGGTTGATAAAAGTCCGTACCATGATTTGCAGCAATTCTAATTTCCTTTACCCATATCGCACGACCACCTCCTTCTGGACGACTACATGGGTTGAATGGCGGTAATTGATTTCACCGCTTGACTTTATGGCCCTGGGTTGGTAGGGGCTTCTGGTGTTTGCCCTATGAAAGGCTTACAGGGATGCACCTGCAAGATCTGGCCACCAAAGGCTTGCTCTAACAAATCCCTGCCAACTGCACGCACTTAACCGCATGCAGGCACTTCAGATTCTAGAGCTCTAGCTCAGGCAGCATCTGCTTTTCCCAAATATCACTTATGTAATTTATGGTGGTAAGGACCTGGGGGTTTGCATTACTGTTGTCTATTGTTGAGAACAATACAATCTTAGGGCACACTTTTTCCTGAGGTTTGCTCTTGAATCGCATAAGCCTGTCCAGGTTGGTATGTCTGAACAGGAATTTCTCTACCATGCTTTAGCTCCTGTGACTTTAAAGTCTTGGCCCTCATAGGTTACAATTCATTGCATCAGAAGTTCATCCACTGTAATAATTGTCTTCTCCAGCATGGGGTCTGGCATGGATTCACATGCTCATGAATATTCCCCATCGTCAGGCTGGGAATCCTTGGTAAAGAAAAAATCAGTATCAGTTTCGTTTCTGATCTGTCTTTCTTAGTAGTAACCAATCACTGGCCTCTGGGGCATACTGCCCCCAGCCAATGACTGCCCTCTCCCTAAGCCCCTCCCCTGGCAGCCATCCTCAGATTTTTACTGCACGTTCAAATGTTGGGAGTCCCCGTGCTATAGCTCTCGAGCTTTTACTGCGTTTTGCGATTTTTCAAAGAGTTTAATAAAATTTTTTTCGGTCAATCAAGCCTCAAGCTCCACCGTTTCTACTTCCGATCAACGGGGAACCATTTTGGAATTTCTATGCCCCTCGAGGGCAAAGTTTCCATCGAGTACGCTTCTTGGAGTCCAGAAGACCTTGAGGCCTACCCCGTGGACATGGCCCAGGACAAGGGAAGCTCGACGCCCGGATCCAGGCTGTTCAAGAACTGCCCTGGATGCGGATTGCATAATGTGTTCAAGGAGGACGAGCATTCTAGATGCCTCTACTGCCTTCACAAAGACAAAACTCAGGTTGAAGGAATGTGTTTTGCAAGAACATGGAGACAACCATGAGGGATCGACGGATCCGCCTCACCAACTGGCTGGAAGGAAAGAGCCCAGCTGTAGGTGAGAAGAGGTCCGAGCGGTCTTCGAAGTCCTGGCGCTACGGCGATGGGGGCCCAACAGAAGGCTAAGCACCGCGAGTCCGCGGGCACCGGGAGCACCGAACGGTCGGGCTCCTCGGCTGCCAGGCTGGGCGCACTTTCACCGACGCCATCAATCACGAGTCAACGCTCTGGCTCGGGGAAGAGGAAGTCTGAGATCCCGGGTAAGCTTCTGGAGAAGCCCCAGTCGATCCCGACGGAAACAGCCGAGGGGGAGCAATGCGGTGTCCCTCCCCAAGGTCTGAAGGCCTCGAGCATGCCAAAAGTTGTGAAGGCCCTGATTAACCCGGCTATGGCCTCTATTGAGGGCGTCGTGACGGCCCTGGCGAAGCCTGTGGAGGCTACCCCAGTGGAGACGACCGCAGGGCCCAGAGTTTCCCTGCCACCGCAGAGGGAATCCTCTTTTCAGCCCATTGATAAGACCCCTGTGAAGACCCCGGTGGAAAAAGAGGGGGGGGGCAGTGGCCATCACGGACACGGATACAGCCTCTGAGGAGGAGCTGGTGGAAGTTGTGCAAGGCCTCAACAAGGTTTGAGGAGGTCCAGTCCCACGGGAGGAACCCCGAGGAGGCAGACGAAGAAAGCGACGGTGGCTCTGACGAGGTTCCCGAGGAGGAGGAGCAACCATCGCACCCGTTGCAGCCATTGCCGGACAACTCGGCGGCCATTTTGATGGCAATCCAAACCTTATGCACAAAGGTAAGGACGAGATTGCCTCTACCCCCAACAGATGACCCAGCAGAGCCGGGCCCGTCGGGAAGCCCTCCAAACAAGCGGAGGAGAGTTCACGCCCCCGCCTTTCCAGCCCTCACGCCCCGCACAGCCTTCATCTCCTTCACCTGATCCTATGGATGACACGGGAACAGATACGGGGACGGATGACGGTGGTGACGGGATGGGCCTTCCATCACCACCCCCTCGGGCCTGCCCGACCGACGAAATTGGCTCCTTCCACGCCATGATTTCCAGGGCATCCGAGCTCTTCCAGCTCTGCTCCGAGGAACAGAAGAAGGAAGGCTTCCTCTATCAACGGCGCAAGGCCAAGAGGAAGACTGTCCTCGCTGTGCCATTGCTTGACGACATCTGGGACAGGGACTTGCTCTCCTGAAGAACCCGTCCACCACGCCTGCCAAGAGGGCTCGGTACGAGAAGAAGTACTGGGTCCCCGATTCCACCCCTTTGTGCCTCACGGCGCAGCCAACCCCAGATTTGGTCGTCTCGGCGGCGGCCAAGAAGGCGGCGGGGGCGGCGGCTTCGACTTCAACTTCAACCTCTCCACCTGACGGCGAGGGAAAGAAACTGGACGCTATGGGACGACAAGTCATCTCGTTCACGGCGACGACAATTAAGGCAGCCAACGCTCTAGCGATTGTGGCCCGCTATGACGGGGAGTTGTGGTACAAGATCGCTCCCCCTGCTGGACTTCCTACCAGAAAACAGGAGGGTTGGAGGCCCCGGGGATCCTACAGGAAGGTCAGGTGGCGTCAGACCACGCCATAACGGTGGCCACGGACATCGCGGACACTGGGTTCCACTAGTTTGGCAACTGTGTTTGCCTTCGGCGGCGATGGCTCAAGGCCACAGATTTCCACCAAGACGTGCAGACCAGAGTTCTGGACAGGCCCTTCGACGGGAGCAACCTGTTCGGAAAAACAGTAGATGAGTCACTTCAGGCCATCCAGACCGACACGGAGACGGCTCGGGCCTTGGGAGTTTTGCAGCAACGATGGCCGCCCTTTCGGAACTCCGGAGGCAAGCAAGGTTCCTCCAAAGGATTCAGCAGTACCTCCTCGACGTACCGCCAGGCAGCCCGTTCCTCATCACAAGAGGCCTACTCAGGGCGCGGCAAGTCAGGAGGACCCCGTCGCCAAGGAGGCCAGGGCGGCAAGGCCGACCTCCAAGCAGGACTGAACCGGCCGGAGCGTCGAGCCCCCACCTGAGCACCCTGGTGGGAGGTCGGCTGGCGAAGTTCGTCAGCGTGTGGGAGTCCATCTCCACTGACCGCTGGGTGCTGGATGCCCTGGCCCATGGACATTCTCGAATTTCTGAAGAAGTGCCCCCGAATTCCTCCCGTGCCCAGGAAGGAAAATTGCATCCCACAACTGCTGTTGGAAGTAAGGGCGATGCTCAAGAAAGGGGCCATCGAGCCTGTCCCAAAGAGGCTCCAGGGCTCCGGAGTATACTCAAGATACTTCCTAGTCAGAGAGAAGACCGGCGGTTGGCGCCCCATCCTGGACCTGCGTCGGTTAAACAAATGCATCACGGCCCAGAAGTTCCAGATGGTTACCCTCCAGCACGTGCTGGGACAGCTGGAGGCAGGTGACTTCCTGTCGTCGCTGGACTTGGAGGATGCGTACTTCCACATCCCCATTCTAAAAGGACACCGAAGGTTTCTCAGATTCGTATTACAAGGACGGCACTACCAATTCAAGGCCCTGCCATTCGGATTGAAGTCAGCGCCCAGGGTATTTACCACGTGCCTAGCGCCAGTGGCGGCTCGGCTGCGCCTGCTAGGGATCCACGTTTACCCCTACCTGGACGATTGGCTCATCCGAGCAAGGACAAGCAAGCTCGCTGTCGAGCACACAGCGAAGACTGTCCAACTGCTCACAGACCTGGGATTCTCCGTCGCAGGTCGCACTGTTTCTGGCAGCCAAGCTCGATACAGTGGCACAATTGGCTTCCCCATCGGAGGAAAGGAAGAAGGCCATCCTGGGAAAGGTGCAGCAGCTACTGGCCACAGACGTGGCCAGGGTGAGGTCCATCAAGTCACTCCTCGGCATGATGTCCTCTTGCATCTACCTGGTGCGCCGATGCAGGCTGCGGATGCGTACCCTGCAGGAGTTCCTCGACGCCCGTTGGATGCAAGCGGTGGGCAGCTTCGAAGACAAGATCCCACTCAATGAGATTTTCGGCCAAGCGATTCGGTGGTGGGGCACCTGCGCGCACCTCGCGGCGGGCACAGACTTTCAGACCCCAGCACACCAGGAGACGGTGACGATGGATGCCTCCCTGGAGGGTTGGGGAGCGCACACGGAGATCTTCAAGCGAGAGGCCTTTGGCTCCCGGAGGAGAGGTCACTCCACATCAACATCCTGGATCTCCGAGCAGTGTTCTGGGCTCTCAGGTCGTTCCTCCCGTCCCTGAAGGGCAAGGTGGTAAGGATCTTCACCGACGACACCACCACGATGTTCTACATCTGGAAGCAGGGAGGAACCAGGTGCCCGGCCCTATCCAAGGAGGCCCAGGATCTGTGGCATTGGGCAGTTGCCCAGGGGATGTTTCTGGTGCCCTTCCACCTAGCAGGGATAAAGAACACCATTGCTGACTCGCTGAGCAGGGAGCTGTGCTCCTGCCACGAGTGGGAACTGCGTCAGAACCAAGTGGATTGGCTTTTCCGACGATGGGGCAAACCCTAGATCGACCTGTTCATGACGGCGGCAAACTCCAAGTGCCAGAGGTTCGCCAGCAAGTTTTTACCCAGCCGAGGAGCATGAGCGATGCTTTCTCGTTCCCCTGGGATGTCCTGTTCCTGTATGCGTTCCCTCCGTTGCCGTTGCTACTGCGTCTCGTCAAGCAACTCAAGAAGTCCCAGTGCAGGATGATCTTCGTCGCACCAGCGTGGCTGAGACAGATCCGGTTCCTGGACCTTCTGGACTTGTCAGCACCCCTCCACCCCAGTCAAACTATCGACGGACGCAGATCTTTTCTCCAGAGAAGGAGGCGCCATCCTCCATAGCGACCTGAGGTAGCTGAACTTGCAGGCCCGGCTCCTGCGGCACTAGAGTTTGGAGGGTACGATATCCCGGCGGACTGCAAGGAGGTGCTTGCAAAGGCCAGGGCATCCTCAACTCTCAAGTGCTATGGACACAAATGGAAGAGGTTCTCTGTCTGGTGCCGTGCACAGAATATTAATGCTCTGTGAATTACGGCCCCTCAAGTGCTGCCGTACCTGCTGTCGCTGGCCACGTTGGGGCTGGCTCATGCCTCCATCAAAATACATCTGGCGACGATCTCCCGCTACACCAGAACTACGGGACGATCATCTCTGTGGTCTCATCGCTTGGTGAAGGAGTTTATGAAGGGACTGTTCCATTCATTCCCGCCAGTGAAGGCTCCGGCCCTGGCGTGAGAGCTCAACGTGGTGCTGACCAGGCTCATGGGGGCGCCTTTCGAGCCTCTGCATTCAGCACCGTTGAAGTTCCTGTCGTGGAAAATTGCATTTCTTGTGGCCATCACCTCTGCACGACGAGTGGGAGAGAGCCAGGTCCTATCCTGCAAGCCTCCATACTTAACTTTTCACGAGACGAGGGTGGTGCTGAAGACACAACCCTCCTTCATGCCCAAGGTGCTGTCGGACTTCCATCTCAACGAGCCCTTGGTGTTACCAGTTTTCTTCCAGTCGCCTTCGTCGCCGGTCGAGAGGACTTTGCACTCGCTGGATGTAGCTAGAGCGCTGAAGTTCTACGTGGCCCGCACTAAGTTTTCGGAAGACATCACAACTGTTTGTGAACTTTGGACATGTGAACCAAGGTGTGACAATGAGGCAAAACAGGCGGGTTGAAGGAAACAAAAAATGCTGGTCTTTATTCAGACTTAACAAAATGCTGATTGGCAATATCACACAAAGTTCTTTTTAAAGAAGTCTTCCAGGTGTTCTTTTTGTTGAGCAATGGTTTTTCCTCTGTTCTCTTGTGGGGCACGGTGTAAGGACCTCTGGCAGGCTTCTTCCTCCTCATCCTCATATGCCCAGGTGCTTCCTGTAGCTCCGGAATCCACGTTTGATCAGCTCTGCAAGGAGAACAACAATGAACACCCTTCTTCAAACCTGCTTGCTCTTTATATAGTTGAGTAACAATTGGCCAATCAAGTTCTACTTCCTGTTTTAGAGCATAAGAACCAATATAGTCCCCGCCCCCTTTTCCTTGTGAGCCCCTCGCCATGTTCGTTCCTGCATCTGTTCCCCAGAATGCCTTTCTGCCGCCCAGGTAAGTGTCTGCTGTTGAATCACTTGGTATTTTGTGGGGAACAATGGTCTGGTTATGTATTCCCTGCCAGAGACATCTCCCTACGTGCTCTTAACTATGTTGCAGCGGGTCACCTTCCTCCTGCCCGATGTTTCCGCATAACACGCGGTTGGCATCCTGCCCGCGGTTGCAGCAACACACACGGATGGCGTCTCCACGTAATAACTGGAGTTCTTCCTTCCAACATCCATCTCTCATATGGGAAGTCGCAGCTACGGTTTCCTTCTCCTCTCCCCTTGGCCGTCAATGCCGCTTTTGTGAGACAAGTCTCTCCCTGTCGGACGCGGCGCTCTGCCTCTCTGTCCTCGAACTCAGGGATTTCGTCTACGAGGGGACGTTTCAGCCGCCGCATCTCTGCGGGCTGAAAATGGCGTCGGCTGCTCTGGTTTCTTTATATTGTCCCGTGATGTCCCACTCATGGGTATTATGGGCCCCCCAGTCCTTTAAGAATTCAGGAAGTTCCTCGGTTCTGGGTATGTCGGGATTTGGTTTCTGGGATGCATGGCCCCACCACTCGCCATTCCTGAAGGTCGCGGTTGGTTCTTTTCCCAGCCCGCAAGTCTCCCTTCTATATTCCTGGGGTTTGCAATCCCCCTTGTCTGGGTCATTACACAAGGGAAGGCCCTCTCGAAGGCTTCCATTTCCAAATGGCTCTCCGGCTGCATCATGCACTGTCACCGGTTGGCAAACCGACCATTGCCTGGCCGTCCGAGAGCCCATTCGACAAAGAGCGATCGCTGCTACCGCAGCATTCTTGTCTGGTATATCCCTGCTGGACATCTGCAGGGCTGCTAGTGGAGGTCGACGCACATCTTCACGAGATTCTACTGTGTCGACTGGGATTCCAGGGAGGAGTCCAGGGTCGGCCAAGCAGTGCTACGCAACCTTTTCGCCTGAAGGTGGGCCTGGTGAGGAGGTAAGAGTTGCTTAATGTTGAGTTTATGTAATGCTTAATGTTGAGCCTTGCCACCTCCCGTGGTTGTGCATGTGTGTACTGCTATGTATTCTTATATTCATGAGCATGTGAATCCATGCCAGACCCCATGCTGGAGAAGGAACAAGTTACTTACCTGTAACTGTTGTTCTCCAGCATGGGTCTGGCATGGATTCACATGCGAACCCTCCCTCCTACCCCTCTGCGGCTCTGCCACTTTACGTGCTACCAAAACTGAGGATGGCTGCCTGGGGAGGGGCTTAGGAAGAGGGCAGCCATTGGCTGGGGGGCAGTATGACCCAGAAATCAGTGATTGGTTGGTAGAAAGACAGTTCAGAAGTGAAACTGATTTTTCTTTACCGAGGATTCACAGCCTGATGGGGAATAGGAGCATGTGAATCCATGCCAGACCCATGCTGGAAACCAGTTACAGTTAAGTAACTTGTTCCATCTCACACCATTCCTTGCAACAACCCCAGAACCTGGATACCAGGTTTACCCCTACCTGGACGATTGGCTCATCCGAGCAAGGACAAGCAAGCTCGCTGTCGAGCACACAGCGAAGACCGTCCAACTGCTCACAGACCTGGGATTCTCTGTCGCAGGTCGCACTGTTTCTGGGAGCCAAGCTCGATACAGTGGCACGATTGGCTTCCCAATGACCCTGAGACATGCAAAGAATCGCCTGAGACTGCCAGAAAAAAGACATGAGCACCCAAGAACGGTGTGGGAAGACTGTACCCCATACATCACACGAACAGATGTGCACCATCAACACCCACGGCACACCAGACAAGTCGACGAAGTACTAATAACCAAAAACCCAACCATTAACCTAACTGACAGATTCAATGAAGAAGCCTTTGCTGATCTTCAACCAATCGCATGAATGGGGAAGCACCGCTATTAAACAACCAAGCTTTCAATCTAGCAGACCGCTTCAGTGAACATGCAGCCTTTGCTGATCCTCATCCTTATTCAATCAACGCCGATACAGATGCACTGCGACCAAACAACTGCAAACCAAAACAAGGAACAACTAATGAGCAAATCCACACCAAAAAGATCCACTGCAATGTAATCAATGCAAGGTCAATGTCCAAACATGCCACCAAAATATATGATCGCCTTTGCGACAGAGGGAATCGACATCATATTTGCAACAGAAACATGGCTAGATGACCACTACAAGATCACCTTCCACAACTGCCTGAAAACTTCAAATGCATCCAAGCAAACAGAAAAAACAAAAAGGGGTGGGGTGGAGGGGGTCTGGCAATCATCCACAAGGAACACCTGGATATCAAATTCGATAAATGCGAATCCTTAATCCTAAGTCTATCCGTAAACCCCAAAACAAACCTGAAATTCATACTGATATACATACAGACCACCAACCTACGGTGCAACCTTCATAGACGACTTCACAGAAGCAATCCCCATCCTAGCCATCAAACGCAATCACCTGATCGTCCTCAGAGATTGGAACATTTGGTTTGAAGAAGAAACCACAACCACACACATCTCTAACCAGCCAATTGGTAGCAGTTAACCTACAACAACTAATCAAAGGAGCATTTCACTCGGCAGGACATACACTTGAAGCAATCTTCACGAACATAGAACTCCTTACCACGGTACCCCCAATTCAAATACTTGGGAGCGACCACCTCATCATCCCCTTTGTAATCAAAATGACCACTCCAGCAAATGGGCAACTAGACAAACCGCAGACCACCATGAAAAGAAACTGGAGAACCATCAAACTCCAACCTAATTGAACTCCTGGAACTCAGCAAACCACATTCAACATTTATGGAAGAAGCTGACCTGGACAAAAAAGTAGCCCTGCTCCACGCCTGGATTACAACAACTATCGACAAAATCTATTTATATTTTATTCATTTGTATAGCGTGCCAAGCCCAGTGTCATCTGGGCACATTTCTTAAAGGTTACAGTTACATATATTTACACAATGACACATCGCCAAAGAAACACCTTTTCAATCCTTCTCACAAAAGAGCATGGCAAAATGGTTCGCCCCACTACTCGGCACCATGAAAACAAAAAAAACGAAGACTAGAAATAGATTGGCAAAATGGTTCACCCCACTAGTCGGCACCATAAAAACAAAGACTAGAAATAGATTGGAGAATAAATGACTGCGAATACGCTGAAATTCCTGCAACATAACCGTGCATACAAAAAGGAAATACTAAAAGCGAAGAGGAAACTATGAAGCACCACACCCAAAAAGAACTCTTCAAAATCATCATAAATGAAATTTAAAAAATCCACCGGCTGCAACAACACACCAATTCCTTCAACAAAACTATGCAGTGACCTAGCAGACCACTTAAAAAACAATCCCCAGCATCCAACGAACCATACAAAGCAGACCTCCCGATCATACTACGATTCCCCAACTATCCTCGGGAGGAACATCCAAACAATCTATGAAGCTTTCCCGAAATATCATTGGAGACTTTCGTCAAACTGGTAAATCAAAGTAACAACTCAGGGTCTCCTGGGGACCCCACTCTCCCCCCACCCCCTTTGGACATATACAAATAGATTCTTAAACAAGGAACTCCCATGTAATATCACAGGAACTTCCTCAACCTTTCAATTGCAACTGGGAAAGTGCCACAAGCCTTCAAATCAGCGTACATCGGGCCACTACTCAGCGGGAACCGTGCAGGACCTCCAACTACAGACCCATCTCCAACATCCCATACACAGCCAAGCTGCTCGAAACGTACATAGAAAAAACGACCCAAGAATTCATAGAAGAGCACTGCCTACTAGACCAGGCACAAGTTGGTTTCAGACCAATGAGGGGAACAGAATCGGCTCTCCTCGCAATATGGAATGACCTAAAAATAAACGGAGACTTGGACAACAGCACTGCCTTGATACTTCTAGACCTATCTGCAGCATTCGACAGTTAATCATGACATCCTCATAACAAGATTAGAAGGACTCGGAATAAGAGACACTGCCTTACTGTGGATCAAATCTTTATTAACAAATAGATTGGAAACCATATGGATGAAACCTTTCAAATCCAACTCGAGAGATTCCACATGTGGAGTGCCACAAGGATCATCCTTCTCCCCGCTATTATTCAACAGCTACCTATCTCTACTAATCAAAGTCATCAAAAGCCACATCCTCACCTTCTACAACTATGCCAAAATCTTCAAAATACAAGATAATCTAGAAATGAACTCAACGCTAGAAAACTGCCTCGGTCAACCCAGGCAAAACAGAAATAATGATAGTCACAAATAATGGAGGCGAAAACCAGTTCATCCCTTTGCCAAGGGACCTCGGGACAACCCAAGCACCTTTGCAGACTGTAAAAAACCTGGAGGTTATGATGGACAATCTCACCCTAGAGCCACAAGTAAATGCTCTACTCAAGAAAGGCTTCTTCCTCCTGCGAGCGGCAGAGAGGATCCTACCATTCCTATCATATGCCAACACCACCACCACCATCATCGCTCTCGTCATGGTCAGAGTAGACTACGCCAATAGCCTATACTTGGGTATGCCTGAATGACTTCTAAAAAAACTACAATGCATTTGAAATGCGGCAGCCAGATTGCTTCTGAACCTAACCTGAAGAGAACACATCACACCTGCTCTAAAAACACTACATTGGCTACCAATAAAACTAATAAAATTCAAAACAATGCACATCGCACACAGCAGTACACAAACAAGGCGCTTAGTTCCTGAGAGACGAATTGCGCCTATATCAACCAACAAGAACCCTCAGATCAAGCAACAACATCCGCCTGGAACTGAAACCCTACAATAAAAAAACTCGGAGGATCGTCTTCCTCTCACCAGGTGCCAAAAACCTGGAACGAGCTACCAAAGTACATACGCAAATCAAGAAACCACCTACTATTCAGGAAACTACTCAAAACCTAGTTCTTCACTGCGTAACTAAAAGACCGTGCCCAGGGACACACAAACTAAAACGATGAATGAAGAGACAGAATCTTTTCCCAGTTGATTGCTTAGTGTGAATTCGGGATCTAAGGAAGATACTCCACGACATAACGAATGACTAACCTGAGAAACAACCATGATAGGACCTAAAAGACTGGATACATAGCAAGCCAAGCCAAGACAAGCACCAGGACGAATCATCAATGGCACCCTGGCCCTACACCATAGCCACATTTCAACAGACCCTTGTCAAGATAGATAGCAAGGGAAAAGGGGGGCCACCAATCCCTCAGCTCCGAAACCAGAGGGAGCAAAATGGACATACCCAATCGCATTATACAAAGCTCATTCCGATACAGCTGAGAGCGCGCTGCGCCATCCCACACAAGCAACAACCAAACAATAGCTTTTAAGGAAGACGCTCAACGACATACCGATCAACTAACAGAGAGCCATGATAGGAGGACACTAAAAACTGAATACATAGGCTGACCAAAATGGAAGTACTAGGACGTTTCATTAACAGCACCCTGACCCTGAACCACACCAAGCTCCAGCAGTCAACGTCACAATAGATAGCAAGGGAATAAGGAGCACACAACCTCGGCTCCCGCACCAGAGGGAGAGAAATCAGACATACCTATCACACCATACAATGCTCATTAGCATACAGCTGGGACTGTGCCCCACCATTGCATGCTACAATCAAGCGGCCTATAAGGAATCGGCAACAACCCCACCCACAGGAATACAGCTCAAAAGGAACAAGAATTAGTGCCAGGATACAGACCCCACTAACCAAACTTTCAAATCTCTGCAAACTCAACCCACCCAAAACTCACACAACCATCTCTCACCGAGCAATCCGCACGCACTTTACCACACTGCATCAACAACACACAACCCATAAACACCTACAGCACATGTCTTGCCCGATCCGATACTCGCACCAAAGCTCAGCACACAGTGTACACCGAACTGAAGCTGCCAACAGCACACCACTTCTCCAACTCTCCTACTCCCCCTCCACCCAACTAATTCTACCCGGCCTCCTTGTTTACAGATCCACCACAGCGCTTGGGGACCAATTCCGTTGGTGGCGGTGCGTTGTAGAAGTACTTTTAACATAACATCCTCACAAAAGGTGGTAAAATGAGCAGACTTGAAGACTCAATAAATCCCCTTTCTAATGTGTGAACTCTACATATTTTCAGTGGAAATGCAGAACGCCTTCAGATGTGAATGTGCCAAAGTGTCTTGGTCTGACATGTGAGCAAGTGTTATCTGATGGTGCTCAGATTATTTGCATCTAATCTAGCAGTGGGGTTTGAGTACAGATCTCAATAAACTGGCTGCCCTTGTGTGCACCAAACACTGACTTCTTGGCATTATCAAATCTTACCTACTCTTCAGATAGTTTTCCTTGGAGTGACTACCTTTTTGTTACTCTTGTTTGTGAAGTGGAATCGTTTCTCTTGGCTCTGTCGTGATATTCAACAGGAGTGGCGTGGGGAAGAACGTTTGGGCAGGTAGTGACTCTGATTATTAAATGGCCTCTAGCTTCGCCTGCATATTTGCACATCTCATGTTGCTATTGTGCTCCAAGATGTGAGGCATGTGAAAGGACTGCATCGGCTTATTGGACTAGTTTTCGTTACCATGGAAACGATAAGCCCTTGTTTGAGCTGTTCCTCGCGAAGACATATGCTGGCTTTGTACTCCAGTTTACTGCGATACTAAAATATGAATGTTGTGCATGTTCTTCCCCTTGATTTTTCTTATGTTATGCAGCTTAAGAGCAATCAGATTAGCCCTTATTGTACACCATTTCTTGTAATACAGGAGAAGAACTGTTAAACCCTAACCAAATTGAATGCTTCCTTGGATGCTATTCGTTCTAATTCCCTGGTTTAGACTTGTCTTTCCATGTCTGCATCTTTTTAGAACATCAATACCATTTCATCCCTATTGTTAATGTTGGTGTTAATTGGACTTCCATAGCACATTTTATTTGCAACAACTCCTTGAGTGACCTAAATGGGAGTGAGTAGTTACCTGGAATTGTGTATAGAGTATGGTGATGGACTGGTACCTTGCTTTTTCAAACCTCTTTCCTTCAGTCATTCTAAACCTATTCTTCGTCTCATTATGATCTGGACACCGGCTCCTGAGCCTTTGGCTCTTCTATATTTCTGCCTGTACCCTCTAAGCTGCCGTGATGGTATTAAGGCGTTGTAGCCTTTGTGTTTTCAGAAAAGAAAGGCTGTGCTTAACATAAGATTTCCAATGGGTGACATTGAGGGTGCATACAGGACTAAAGACCGAGCTGTGCTCTGATGGGCTAGGCTGATTCTAGCTGAATCAATGTGTGGGTATTTGCATTGGCAAAATGGGCATGGATTAAATGAGTCTGTAGTGGGGCCTGCAGCCTGATTACCTGGCCTCATGTGTCGCTCTTCTGCCTTGTCCTGTTGGCAACAAAAACAAATTCCAACAACCGCACTGAATGTACAAATCCAGTCGTAAAAGCCAAAAAGTATACTACACCACAAGAATCCAATCAGCAACAAACCCATAAAAAGAACTATTTGTAATCAACAAAATCAAAAACCCAACATTGTGCAACAAATGCATCGTACCATTACAATCCCTATATCACTGATCACCTAAGAACAGAAATCTAAGCAATTCAGCCGACCAAGGCACGCAAAAAACCAAATCCGAAACCAGCACACCAACGCGACAGATTCGAACCCATAAACAAATCTTCAACAAGCGAACACCACACAACATTGCCTTATCCTTTAGTGATCCATGTCCACCAGTCCTCTTAAAAGAAATACTAAATTACAGAACACCAACATGTTTCTGACTACTAAACTATCCCTAAACACTGGAATAGTACCTAAAACTTTTAAATCGGCATAAATCGAGCCCCTCCTAGAAAAACTAAACCGGAAATGTGAAAGACCCCACCAACTACAGACCTATAGCAAACCTTGCCACCATTTAAATTTAACTCCAGAAACAGCTGTGGCGTGCCACAAATATGTAGCCTTTCCCCACTCATCAACGTCTACATGTCCCGCCTAATGAAACCCATTCAAACCCATGGAATGGTCACCTACAACTACAATGATGATACCAAGCTCATCTGCATGATAACCTCAACCCAAGACGCAAACACCCTGAACAAATGCCTCACAAACATGTACGTCTGGATGACCATCAATCTCAAATTAAAACTGACCAAAACAGAAATGATTGCCTCAACCCTTTGCTTGTCAACCTATGGAATTCATTACCAAAGGAAATCAGAGCGACAGAAGATCACCTAACTTCAGAAAACAACTGAAAACCTGGCCATTCAATTCACTTAGACAAGCATAAAAACGGGCACCTCCTACAACTCTTACCTGGGCCCAAGGCAAACGTCTTCATCATGACTTTATTTCGGCGATAAGGCCATAAGTAAATTATATCAATAAAAACAAATGAATCATTCAAGCTTTGCTATAAGCAATTAATGTTCCAAACCCCCTGTGGTCTATCAATGTCCACATGGAAACCCACGTCCCATCTCCTCTCTTGCACCAGAGAAAGACATCAACTAACGGCCCACTTGTCATGCTAGTTTTGCCCATAAGAATTTGCCTAGTAATTTCCCCAGGGGGACTGCATTTGCACCGGTTGGCACACGTAAAGACCCCCCCCCGAATATGCTTCAACTTCAATCGTTGTTTTAACAGGGGGCGGCACCTCTTAACCAAGCCCTGTACGCCTTTACCCACACCTGGCTCCTTGAAATCAATTTGAACAAGGTCATTGGCACTTTCCCCAGATGGTGCAACCCAGTATACCTCAGTATTCTTTTCTATAATCCCTTACATTCCATTGGGATTCGTGAGAATTGAGGGGCAGCTTGGAAACCCTATGTAGAAAAATTGGCCATCCCTATCTTGCTCTGCCATCTTGTTAAGAGTGATACTAAGATTCTTTGGCAGCCAGGCTGCTCCACAATGAGGTTTACCTATAGGGGCGTTGAGTCCCACAACACTGTCTTACCTGATAACATGGAGCGGCACCCTGCAGTTTCCGGTGCTGCAATGTTTCCAGGGAACTTTCATTCCCAGGATCTACCATACATGTAAATCACACACACACTTGTTCCAGCAGTTTCGATGCCGTTGTGGGTATCCAAGTTACCGGGGTGTATTCTGAGGTATCCATGCGATGCGTTTTTAAACTATCCGTGGCCATGGCCATATGCATATATGTGAACATGACTATATCCATAGGTGTGCGTCTACTTATTGCATTTGGTTATAGGCCCAAACCCTAGGGTATCATGGCGTAGGTTACAGGAGTACTTTCAAGCTTAATGGTTACAAGTAAACTTAATTGGTTGCATACTTTCAAACTTAATAGTTAACAAGAATACTTACAAGCTTAATAGGTTGCATGGTAGGAGTGCTTAGTACTGTTTTCACAAATATATGCAGAATAATAGCAGGGTACATGATTACATGGTAGGCTGAGCATGGTTAATGTAGAACATTTAGACAATAATATGCAAGCAGAGCAGTGTAATGTACAATGGTTCAGGTATTACGGCATGGGGGCCTAGTAGAGGATGCATACAGTACCTATCGTATGGTTAGTATTTGTTAAATATCCAGGTTTTTAGCAGTTTCTGGAATTGTGTAGGGGAGGGCTCATTACAAATGTTAGTGGGTAGTGAATTCGAGATTCTGGGTGCTGCTACAGGGAAGCTGGAGCTACCTGTTCTGGAGTTCTTGAAACGGGGATATTGAGGTGTGTTGGAGTTGGATCTGAGTGTTCTGGCTGTTTTGCATGTAAGGCATTGATTAAGATAGATAGGGGCATTTGCAGTGACACATTTGTGTGGTAGTTTTATGTAGTATTCTGTCTTGTATCGGCAGCGAGTGTGCATCTCTCCTGTGCTGCGATATATGGTCCCTTTTATTGATACCTAGCACTGCTCTTAGGACCTTGTTCCGTAGTAGTAGCATTTTGTTTATATTTTTCTTGGAGGTTCCTAGTAGGAATATGTTGCAGTAGTCTATCTTGGCCAAGATGAAGGCTCATCCAATTCTGAGGTGTGAGGAAGGGTCGACTCGGGGCAATAAGTTTGGCTGTGTAAGCATTGGAGGAGGCAAGTGAGTTGACGGGTCTACACATGGTAAGGCTGGAGTAAAGGTACACACATCGGGTTTTGACTTGCTTGGAGATGGTGATTGGGGTGCCATCTATGACAATAGATGTGTACTCTGAATGTAGCGCCCCTACTATGAGTATCTGTTTTTTTTTCCTTTAAGGCAGAGGCTATTTGTCACCATCCAGTTCTGGATAAGGGAGTAGATCGTGTTGATGTAGATGGTGTACTGTTCTAAATTGCCAGAGATTGGGATGAGTATCAGAGTATCATCCGCAAAATTAGTGTATTACACCCATGGCATCTAAGGCAGTGAAGAGGAGTTTGGTATACGCATTGTAGAGAGTGGGGGGGAAAGGCATGATCCTTGCGGGACGCCCAGGGGTACTGTTATGGGTTCACTGCTTCCTCACCAATGGCTACTCTAGAGGTGCGATCTGACAAATGATTTGATCCAGGAAGTTGCTTCGTTAGCAAAAAAAACTTCCACTTTTCAAATGTTAGGCATAATTTGTTGTGGTCCACTAAATCAAATGCCGCGGACCGATCAAGTAGTAGTAGTAGGATTCAGAGGTTCCCCAATTCTCTGATAGTGTCCATCTTTTTTTGGGGGTTTTTTTTTAGATCCAGTAAGGCCGTCTCAGTACTGTGCCTGTGGCGAAAACCGGATTGTCTGTCCCCTAGTAAGTGGTTGTTTTCAAGGTGCTATTGAATTTGGTTATAGGCCATTTTGTCTATGGCTTTAAGAAGAAAGAGGACTGTGGTGATGGGTCTGTAGTTGGTGGGAGTAGTGGGGTCTAGGGTGGTTTTTTGAGGAGAGGTTACCCAGGCTGCTTTGATATTCACTGGGACGGAGTTGGAGCTGAACGAGGCGTTAATGAAATTGGTGATGAGGGGAGCTAGGGGGGGTGTGCAGGCCTCAACTAATTTAGCAGGAAAACGATCACCTTTGCAGTTTGAAGGTTTGAGAGAGGCTATGGTCTTAAGTACTTGTGTTGTGGTCACTGCGGTGATATGGAATTGAGGAATGGTTACTGAGGTGTTTCTCTCAAGTGAGGGTGTGAGCTCGGTGGTATGTGCTAAGATTTCTTAGCAGCGCAATTTTGTTTTGAAGGGTGTTTACTTTGGAGGCTAGTGCATCCTGAATGGTGGTACACCATGCTTTGCTCACAATGGCTAGGCTGGGTTGCTGGATGGGTGTTTCTAGTTCTCTGATGATTGAGAAAAGTTCTGTTTGTATGTTTTGGATATTGCGTGGAGTTCTTTATTAGTAATACTGGAGGATTTTTTCGGGAGAGGTTCAAGGGCTCTTTTTTTTTTTTTCTTTCAGAGTTCAATGAGTTCATCATTGAACCACGGGTTGCTACGTTTTCGGTCTTGGTATTTATCTGCGAGGGGCTACTTCTTCGATGGCTGTTTTCAGGCATGAGGTAGTTCAGAGAGATACTATCAGGGTTATTGTCGTCCATGGGTTGGGCATTGAGTAGTTTTTTCAAGATAGGGGTCAGATTTTCCGGGGTATGGTTCCTGAGTTTCTCACCATAATGGGGATGGGTGGAATGGTAGAAGGGACAAGATTGCTGGTCATAAGTTTGAATTGAATTAGTGAGTGATCCATCCAGGATATCTTCTAGGGAGACTGTAGCATTCGATGTTTGCATCCAGTCTAGAATTCTTCCTTTTGAGTGGGTTGGGGCATTTCTAAGAATGCATTATGGAAGACCGAGGCTTTGAGATCTGATACGTCGTTAAAGTCCAGATCGATGTCTCCTAGGAGGAGACATTTTGTTTTTGGGTTTAAGGAAAGGGGTAATAAGTAGAGGTAAGTCAATGTCTGGGATATTAGATGAGTTAGGAGCTCTATACACTGAGGAAATTGATGGTGGTTTTGGGGTTAATTGCTAGTTTGAGCGATAAGTGTTTGTATCCTGTTAGGGTCTCCGTTTTGCATTCTCTAAACTATAGGGAGCTTTTGGCAATGATGGCAACACCTCCGGTGGTGACCTGTCGGTCTGCTCTAAGAATGGTGTAGTTTGGAGGAATGGCTAGCGTAAGTAATGGAGCTGAAGCTGGGTGGAGCCAAGTTTCGTTCAATACCAAAAAGTCTAATTGGAATAAATAATGTCGACAATTATAAATTCTGTAATGTGTAACCTTGTAACAATGCCTCAAAGCTTTGTAAACCTGCAACCATCTTAAGCTTGTAAACCTGTAACCATTTTCCTAAGCTTGCATCCGCGCCTAGTTGCCTTTGGGCTTTGCACGCTTTATAAATACATTAAATACATTCTAGAATAAGGTTGTGCACGTGAATGGCGTGTGCACCTAAAGACCTTACATTAAGTAGGGTGCCTTATTAGTGGTGCTTTGGGGGGGGTTGGGAAAGGGGAGTTTGGGCTGGTGGAACCCGTATGGGGATTTCGGTTTCATGCTGTATTTTGGGTGGATTGAGCTGTGGTGGTGGTGGTGGTGTGGTGGTGTGATGGTGGCTTGTGGGTGCAATGTGAGTGGTGCGAGTGTGCGTTGGTGTTGGCAAGAGGGATAGTCTGATTCCTAGTGTCTATAAGTTGTTGGTGCGTGCGGGAGGAAAGTCTTGCTCTCCTTATGGGTCTTGTGAGTGTGTTTGTGGTGTTTTGTGTCCTTGAGGAGAGGTGTAAGCGGAGCATGGCAACTGTGGGGTATGTTGGCATGTGATTTGCATGTGTTATTGTGCGGTGTGGGTAGGAGGGCTGCTGTGTTGGGCAGAAATTGAGTGGGGCATGGGAGTGGGTGGTGTCTGGGGCAGTGGATGCGTGCTAGGCCTGAACGTAGGTAGGTGTAGGCACCTTTAGTGCATACTCTATTGTCTGTGGTACTGATATTCTGTTTGGGGGGCATCATTGATTGGTAGTGGTGAGTAACTTTGGCACTGGAGCTAGAGACCAGGGCTAGGTGTTGAGTGTGGCTAGCAAAGAAGTTTGTGCTAGGCCGGGTAATCTGGTGCCTCTAGTATGCATATGCCAGGGGCTAAGGTCATTAGGTAGTAGTGCTGATGCACCTATGTTGGCATGCTGAAACATTAGGTCACTGTCTAGGGTAATCACTGTGGCGAAAGAAGGCTGATTTTGGGATGGTGGTGGGTAAGTAGGGCAGGAGCAGCCAATCAGCGAAGCATGATAAGATTGTGTGCTAACTATTTGTGTGTTGAGGCATGCTTTATAGACTATTTGCTAGGTACATCTAAACAGATAAACCGGTGTTGTAGTCTTCACTGTCCTGATAAATATAATTATCTAAATAGCTGAACAAGTATTGTACGCTTTACTCAAGTGGTCTAGTCTATCCTAACAATTAGGCAATCTGGGTGCGAGCTGCGAGCAGTAGTATTTTATGTGAGTTACAAACCAACAACAATGGACAGCATACAATAGCTGAATCATTATTTTAGAATAGACAGCGTCTGGGGTCTGCCCCGGACGCTATTCGTGCATTGAAGAATTGAAGATGGCGCGTGATGAGCAAGTAAAACAATCGGCGGTAGCTGATGGGGCGGGAGTATCAGCAAAATTTAGACTGATTTGCATAATAGTTCAATCTTACTGCGCCATGCGCTTGTCCACTGTGGTGCGGCGTCACTGAGTGGAAGATCAGACGGCATTCTTACGACAATTAGGAAGGGCGGTACTACTAGAGTTTTAGGTGAGGGAAGAAGCTCGGTTAGAGCAGGGATTCCTTGTGTTGGCATCTGGACGACACTGGACAGACACAGGGCAGGTGCCTTGTTTGAGCCCCTTTGTTGGGGACCGGCTAACGCCGGCCGGTGCCCCTCGATTGGTTTAGTGGAGGTGATTGCCCAGTCAGAGGGCAGTGAGCATTTACTGCCTGAAGATGCCGATACACGTTATAAAAACAAAGCCCAACTGGTGGACAGGCGCTCTCGTTGCTGGTGAATTTTTCTTATTCAAGCAATGCAAAACAAAGTGGTAGTCGATCGTGGTACAAAGCAATTTTTGAGCGGGATGAGCCCACGGGCTTACCTTGAGGAGATCAAAGGCAGATGAGGTGGGTGATCTGTTCCTGCAGCCCACGGAGGGAAAGTAGCTCCTGCTCCTGTTTCCTACGATCCGAGAATAACACAAGCACATGATCTGTCCCCTCCCAAATGAGGTTTAGCTGTCGCCCCACCCCCTCCCCCCAGAAGGTGAAAGGCTATCCACAGCCTTAAAAAATCCACTATAACTAGGTGCTCAAAACTGCCAGGTGCACCTACACCCCCACCCTTTCAGACGTGCCTGATGCTAACTCAATTGCCCTTATGTCATGCACAGTTGTCTGGCCTTTTCAGGAATCCAGACTTAGAGACGTTGGGAGGGACCTATAGAATGATGCATTTCGCTAATAAGCGTATGAACCTCCCCAAACGTTGCTCCTAGTTGTGGGGGGGTAACGAGGGAGCAGTAAACATTTTTCCTAGTTTATTTTTTATTTTATTTTTTGGGTTAAAGCCAGGGCAAATGAGGAAGCACACTGGGCGTATTAGCTGGCAAAGATGCAGCATGCTGGGCATATGGAATGGACGGAGATGCACTGCTAGAATTCTGGCAGCCGCTGGAAGTCATTTTAATCCAGTTTTAGGTATACCCCACTACCTCAGTTCATGTCGCGGGCACACAGTAAAGAGCTCTCCCAGGCTACGAGCACACACCTTCTCTACACACGTTGAAGCAATGATCTGTTAGCCTTCAGGCTACTAATAAGGATGGACGCACACCAGCAGTTATAACATACGTCTTCTTTATTCTCAATACAAACAGGAACTGCCCTATCCTCCTCCCTTTTTCCCCTCGTCTCATCCATCCGTGGCGAATTCTACGCGGGTCTGTCTTAAAGCAGCAGACCCTGACAACACCACCCTCGGACAAAATGTCCTTGAAGGGTTTGGTTTAAACATTGCAAACCAACTTCTTAACACTCCTCCACTAACCTCGGAGGTCTCCTGATAACTCTTTGAGGTCGTCCTTGCGACTCTTGACTTGAGTCTCTTTCGCCGAGTTCAGTGGGTTCCACCCACCGTGAAACTTTGGGTTCTCGAAGGACCCACTCCTAGTCATGCATGTCAGTGTTCCGGGTCAATTGGCAGAGGTCTTTCCTTCTCTCCTCTCACAACATGCTTGAACACAGAACTATTTCTGGTTGCCTCCTTTCCTTCATTTGCTGCTGTTACCATTGTTCCTTTGACAGCAGTTACGTGTAAAGGCTCTGGTGTGAACCTAGTCTGTTTTCCTGGTCATGGTTTGTTGGACCCAAACTTCATCTCCAACTTGAAACTCCTTTGATTGATCTTTCCTTCTTTCATCTGTCTCATTTCTAGCTGTCTCTTTCCGTTGCGCGTCTCTTCTGATGATTTCTCGGTCGGGCTCAGGTCGAGTTGTTGGATTACTGATAAGCCTGGTCCTCACTTGATAGCTCATCATGAGTTTGGCTGGAGTTTTGTTTGTGGTGTCATGGGGGGTGTTGTGATAGTCCCTCAACATTCGACACAACGCCTGATGGGGATCTGATCCTTCAAATCGTGCTCTTTGCATCGTCTTTTTAATTGAGGCCATAAATCTTTCAGCCATCCCATTGGCTTGCAGCCAGCGAGGCGTGATCGTTTGGTGGGTAAACCCCATGTGTTTTGCGAATACTCCAAACTCGTGCCCGCTGAACGGCGGACCATTGTCTGTTTTTTTTTGGGTTTTTTTTTTTTTTTTTATCCTGTCGGGAATACCCCATTCACTGACTTCATTGAACGTGGCCGCGACATGGGCAAACTTTGTAGACTTCACCTTCTTAACTATGGGGAATCTGGAGTGCTAGTCAATGAAGAGTAGCAAGTATTCACCCATCTCAAGTGGCCCATAGAAATCTACTGCCACCCTTTCCCATGGGTGTTCTGGAATCTTGGTCACTCAGAGCGGCCTTGGGTGTTCCGCTTTGGTGGTGCATTGACACGCCACACAGTTCTTCACCCACCAGTCCACCATATCGTCCATGAAGGAGAACCAGACATGACATCTTAGTTGCTGTTTGGTGTTGTCAGCCTCTAAGGCCATAGAGGGAAGTCTTGATGACTTCAGATCTCAGTGTTGCTGGGATAACAAGTCGATATCCTGAGTAGAATCACCTTATCCTGGACAGCCAGTTCGGTCTGTAGCGTGGCAAGCCTTTCCAGCTCGTCTCTGCAGGCTCCTGGGTGTCCTTGCACCGCTCAACGAAAATCCTTCCACCTATTTTCCATCAAGCTTATGGCTAAGGCCATGGAAGGGTTGCTGACGCGGCAGCAATGGCTTCAATGGAGATGCCTGGGTGCAGCACGTTGGCTGTCACGTAGCTGACGTATTCAGTGTCTCCAGGTCTGGGGATCGGTTTGCCCGTTGGGTGTCTTGACAGGTAGTCAGCAGGGTTGTTCTTGCCCTCCGGTCGATGGATGATCTCGAAATCGTACTCCTGTAGACAAATGCCCCACCGTTCGATCCTTGGGGGCATTTTTGTCCTCGGGTTCCCGAAGAGGGATAGTGGGGCCTGATGGTCCGTGATGAGTGTGAACCTTTTTCCGATGACTAAATTGTGAAAGTGTTCACAGTCCCAGATGCTGCCAAACTTTCTCCGCCTGTGACTATGCCGATTCCGGAGGAGCCAGTGCCCTGCTGGCGTATGCCACTTTGTGTCTTGGATTGGTGTCAGGGCCACTGGTTTGTGCTAGAATGGCTCCTAGTCCAACTGGGCTGGCATCAATGACAATTTCAGTATGCCAGTCGGGCTACTAATAATGATGGACACACACCAGCAGTTATAACATACGTCTTCTTTATTCTCAATACAAACTGGAACTGCCCTATCCCCCTCCCTTTTTTCCTCTTCACATCCGTCCGTGACAAATTCTACGCGGGTCTGTCTTAAAGCGGCAGCCCCCAACAACATGATCTTACCCAAGTATCCTTTGTGCGGCTCAAGAGTCAAGGCGTCCTCCTGCCGCCACTCTTCCAGTTTAGCTGACTGAAAGAGGTCCACGATAAAGTACCTTGGGAGCTGCACCTTAGTTTGCCTTAAATTACCAACTAAATTACAGCAAAGCCCCCAGGTGCTGATCACCCTTCAGGTGCAAAACACACACACCCTTGACCCCCCCGCAGGCAATGACGGTACGGATCCTGGAACTGACAATAAAACAACCACACACCAGTAACCTCTCCTGCATACCGCCCACATAACACTCCCACACCCAAAAGGGCTAGCCATACTACACGCAAAACGCACAAGCTAGACATCCGCCACAAGAACCGCCACAAACTACCCAGGCACTGGACGCTACCCCTTCATGCACAACAAGCCCAGTGCACTCAATCAAAGCACACTCAGAAAGCCGTCATGCTTAGAAACCAGGCTCTCCTGGTTCTGCAAACATCAACCGAAGGGCACAACCTCTATTCTATCCTTCATACCCCCACCCACCCTCTTACAGAGCCACGTGTGAGCGCCTTGAGACCACGACAATAGTAGCATGCATGGTATAAACGGTATAAACAAACAAAACATATTGCAATCTGCTGTGCCTCTCCTTTCAAGAACGGTTTGAATCCACTGACCAGCAAACACACCAGTGTGTGAAATGTCTTGTCAATTTAACTGATTATACTGCTGTAAGGTGGTCTAGAACTTTCCTTTCACCCAAGGACAGCTGCTCTAGACTTTGAGAAAATATTTGTTTAGCCATCTGCAGGTGCGGCTTACTGTACTTATTTTCTCGACCCTCTTCTCCCGCTCAAAGGTGTGCACAGATAGGGACATATTTGCTTTGGTGGGGGCGTGCAGTTATGTTTGCGCATTCATGTTCTTTGAATTGTGGCAGACCAGGTTTGTGTTTGTAGCTATAGAATTGCACGTAGATCCGAGCCGTTTTGGAATGGGATTTGCACACTGACCACAGAGCACGATTCCACCCCACCGTGTTATAGTAATTCCTATAATCCTAATTGAACTGCTAAAGCCGTTTTCACATATTTTCGTCTCAGGAGAATAGCTCAGTGGCAACGTGCTCGGCTTGCAAGTACGGCGACACGGAGCAACACAGGTTCGATACCCTAGTCCGTGCTTAGAAACGTCTGGGTATTACGCGTGTTATCAATAACTTATCATACTAGTTTGCAACATTTAGTGTTTGCTTCCTTGTGTAAAATGTTGGTAATTCAGTGGCTAACTTGGCACAGACGCTACCTTCTGTAACCACCCAAGAAGATGCTAGAGGCAAGCAGCTCTTCTGTTGCGGCAGCCCGATAAATGGTTAAACTGTCGACTGCAGGCAGCCGCGCTGGCAGTTCTGCTCTTGACTCATCTGTGTGGGCGGCAGCACCACCTATCCTGAGTGTGGGGGCGTTCTTCAATTTCTCTCGCTGCTTGGCAGACGTGCCTGCGCTCACCTAGTGTGTGTGTGTGTGTGTTTTTTGTTCTTTTTTTTTTTTTTTTAACTCCAATGCCGCCAGGAATCCACAAAGGCCAAGTTCACTTAGTCCATCGCCGGTTTTGCCTATGTAGGCTCCGCCATCCCATGTTTTCAAAATGGACTTGGTCACAAAGGCAGTTCTGTCCTGCCAGGGTCATTTGGTTTGTGCAAGATGGGAAGCACCGGATTTTTCGAAATATTGTGCTGCTTTTGCTTCCTTCGCGACCTGAACACCAAACGAAACTGCCCATCCTTAATGCTTGGAAGACTTGGCCTTCCCACCATACCTGCCTACATTTGAAAATCAATAACCCTGAGAATTATGCCCCGCCCATGGCCATACAAGACTCCGCCCACATGTCCAAAAGGTAAACTATATTGAAAGTGTATTTTGTTTGCATTTTTAAAGCGCTCACAGAGCCCGCGGGCAACGAGGCGCTGTTACGGGATTTGTTTTTTTTAGTTGAGTAATAGTTTTTTTTGTGTGTCTCAGTTGCGTGTTTATAACGCGCTTAAATAACCAGAGGTTTCTAAGCGCAGACCCGGGATCGTACCTGTATTACTTTGTGTCATCTTGCTTTCAAGGCGAACACGTTGCCGCTGAGCTATCCTCCCGGCTGTGTGTGATCAGCTATGTGCACAAAATTGCACCAAACTTAACTGTTCCGTCAAAAAACACATTTACCATTTTGACAGGGCCCTTTTGCATTTGGAAGCATTCCACCATTCCAGATAAAGGCATTTTTGCTAACATGTGCAGGCAGGTCTTCTCAGCAGCGTGGAAGGGGATCACCAAACCTCATTTTGAAACGCGCACCACACACCAGTCCATTCGGAGACATTCCTCCAGCCTCTAAGTTGATTCTGGAAATATACCACTGGTTTCCCGTTATAACTACAAGACCAGTCCCAGAATGCAGTTCAGTCATTTCACACTGGCATGCATCTTGTTATGCAGGACGAAAATAAAATGTGCAATGCCTCATAAAGGGTAAAAACATTGTTTTCATGTCAACCAAGCAGACACGGCACAGACTATTTGTATTTATTTTATTTATATAGCGCAGCCAAGCCCTGGGGCATCTGGGCGCATATACATATACATCTGTTGCAGCAATACAGGAAATACAGAATGGGGCAGTACATGATTATACGTAGTTATTGAATACATAGTCCCAGTTATATACAGCAGTTGAATGCAATGAGGTTTGCTGAGGGGTGGTGCAACGTTGGCATAGATACCGGTAGCAAGTTAGCGATCCTGCTCGAATAACCAGGTCTTTGAGTTTTTTCTTAATAGTTAGTAGGACGGTTCAGCTCTCACGGTTAATGGTAAGGAGTGCCACAATTTGGATGCTAGGACAGGGAAGCTGCTTCCTCCTGCCTTCTGTAGTTTGAATCTGGGCAGTATGAGGCAGTGCGTCTTTGCCAGTCTAGTGAAGCGGTTGGACGTATGTCGTGTGAAGTTGTCAGAGAGTTAACTAGGTGCTTGGTTAGCAAGGCACTTGTGAGTGAGAGACATCGTTTTAAATGCAATCCTTTGGTTAATGGGTAGCCGGTTCAGGTTGCGTCTGAAGGATGAGATGTGGTGGGATCTAGGGATGTTCAGTGCTGATCTGATAGCGTTATTTTGTATTGTTTGCATCTTTTTCAGGTTCCTTTGGTTGGTTCCCGGGTAGAGGGCATTGCAGTAGTCCAGTTTAGTTAAGACTAGAGTGCTCTGGCTACTGATGTGCAGTTCAGGGGGGGAAGGGGGCTCAGGAATGGTCTGCAGTCTGCGATTAATTTACAGGTGTATGCTGTTGATGCGGTCGCATTGATTTGTTTGGTGAGGTAGAGTGGGGAGTCTAGACACCTAAGGTTTTCACAACTTTGGAAACCTGGATGAGATTGCCGTCAATGTTAAAGGAGTTAAATTTGCTGTTCATTTTGAGTTTCAGTTGTGATCCTAGGAGGAGTAACTCTGCCTTATCGTCATTAAGACAGTCCATGTTTGGCCATCCAGGCTTGTATGACAAGGTAGATGGCATTGATTGCTTTTGTGACGATGCCATAGTAACATCTGATGGGGATGAGCATTTGGGTGTCATCTACATAATTAGTGTAGGTGACACCCAAACAGTCCATGTCATCGAATAATGGTTTGGTGAACACATTCTAGAGAGTTGGAGATGAACAAGATCTTTGGCGGTCACCGCAGGCGACTGGTGATGGGTAAGCAGAAGCTGCAGGTGCAAAGACTCTCATAGAGTGGTTGTCTAAGAAAGATTGGATCCATTTATTAGCTTTATCCGAGAAGTGAGTTGCAGAGGTTAAATGATTGCAGAGGACTTTGTTGTCTACCGAGTCAAAGGCAGCGGAAAGGTCCAATAGTAGAATAGCAAGATTTTACGTTTTTGTCTTTGAAGTCTTCGATTTGTGTCTTAAGGTCAATCGAGGCAGTTTCTGTCCCGTGTCTGGGTCTGAAACCCGATTGCTTGAGACCCAAGTAGGTTATTCGCATCAAGGTGTACTTGAATTTACAGATAAACTGCTCTAAGATTTTTAGTAAAAAAATGGGGACGTCGTGATGGGTCTATAATTGGTTGGGATGCTTGGGTCCAGCGTTTTTTTTTATTGGTCAGAGGATCCAAGCGTCTTTTAGTTTATTAGGGACGATACTGGTTTTGAAGGAGGCGTTGATTAGGGAGGTGATGAAAGGAGCAAGTTCCTTGGCTGCTTCTTTTATAATAGGGGCGGGACTCAGATATTCTGTTGCAAACGGTCGGGGGCCTGCCCCTCCTAAGAAGTGATGGTTCCCCCAATACATGTTTTCCCTTTCCAGCACTGGCACAACCTGTTTGCAGGCAATGCCACGTGAGATTAAATTATGTGCCAATAAGCACACACTTTGTGTGAAAGGATTTTAGATACTGTTTTTTGTCAAACTTCCAGTTTAATTATTGTGTTAAAGTTTGAATATCTGTTAAATTTGACAGACGATCTTACTAGACCAAGTGACATTGAAATCTCCCAAATGCAGGGGAGGGGAAAAGTGCCAGGAGAAAGGGGAGGGGGCATTGCTTTACATGAAATCAAAACAATAAGTGCGGCCAGCAGGTGTCATGCGCAAGGGTAAGTGCAGACAGCAGCAGTTCAAAAGTGGAGGTAGAGGGACTGTAGGGTTACAGATACAGACCCAAGTGCAAGGGTTGCCGGGAGGCAGTGCGGGTGTGCAACTGGGTAGGCAGGGACCTGGGCCCGAAATCGGAGTGTAACTAGTGCAGTATCAGACAGGAATTCAGCAGGGGAAAGTAAGAGAGAAGGCGGAAGCAAAGAGTAAGGTCTTGAGGTGCTTCCGGAACCAGAGATAGTTTTCTTTGTTTCAGAGAGGCAGGGAGGCTGTTACAGAGGAAGGACCCAGCCAAAGAAAGAGTTCTACCATCAACTTGTTGCCTGGAGAAGAGACTGACCCTGCAGGAGTTGGAGGAGTGAAGAGCTCAAGTATGAAGGTATTTACAAAGAGATTTAGAGGTATTGAGGACCCAGGCCCCAGAAGTCCTTGTGGACAATGCAGAGGGTCTTGAACTTAATCCTTGCAGCCACTGGGAGCCAATGCAGAGATTTCTGTGCTGGAGCGATACGATCCCTGGGCTTGAAGAAAAGGACAAGTCTCGCAATACTGTTCTGGATGAGTTGCAGAGGGTGGAGAGTAGAAGCAGGCAGTTTTAGGAAGGCTGTTTCAGTAGTCAAGCCGAGAGAGAACCAGAGCTCTGGAGACGGTGAGCTTCTGGGGGAAGGAGTGTAAAGGAAGAATACCTCTTAGGAGGTGCAGTTGGTAGTTTGACTTATTAGAGACGTCAGAGATGTGAGGAGAAAAGGAGTTTGTGGAGTTCAAGATGACCCCAAGGTGGTGGTTAGCCTCATGGGTGGGCGCAGGAAGCGGGCCAAGGGGAGGCCAGCCAGAGAGTGACAGAAAAGGAGGGTGCAGGTGTGCCGATAAGAATCTGTCTTACTAACATGAAGGCAGAGATCGTTGGCGGCACACCACTCCTGGATAGCAGACTGCCAACTCTTCTCTCATTGCTGTCTGAGGAGAGCCTGAAAGCGAGCTGAGTCATCCCCATAGCACTGAAAGTTGGAGCAGAGAGCAGCAATGCGGTGGGCGAGAGCTGCCAGGTATTGGTTGAACAGCCAGGGAGAGAGTATGGACCCCTGGGGAACACCACAGGTAGAGGGTGAGATGGACCCTCCCAGGGGTCTTTCCTTTCCTCTATCAGAGCGGAAGGTGGTCAGCCAGGCCAGGGCCTGATCGGTGATACCCAGGTTATCACAGAGACGATTGAGCAGGATGGCATGGTTGACCGTGTCAAAGTCCGAAGAGTGATCGAGTAAGATGAGGACAGAGGGGAGATTAGAATCAAGGTTAGAGAGCAGGTCTTCACAGATGTAAATGTTTTCTACGCGTCCCGTTCTACATGCCCGTTCTACATGCACCACCCCTTCCGGCTCCATACCCTTCCAAGTTCCCAACGTCATCCATGGACGCAATACCGCCTTCCCCCATTTTGCGGGAGGGATTTTTATCTTTGTCTGTGCTGTCAGGTATATCTTTGAATTAATCATTTTGAAAAAAGAGTAGGATGCTTGAATGTGTTATTTTTTTTGTTCTATCTAATTTATGCATGTTTTGCTTTGTGATGGGGCATTTGTTTTGGTTAATTTTAGAACCACGCCTCCTTACCCACTGTAATGTGCTAGCACTCCTTTGTCCCAAGGCCCTAGAATAAATCCTTGTCTCTTGGAATTACTTGGTAATGAGTTTTCAACCATGACTAGTCCCAGGGAAGGGATTGGTTCACTCAAGGGAGCCATAAGTAACGTTCTTAATCCTCTCCAGTTTCTTGGTAAAGGCAGTAGAGGAGTGCCATGAAAGCGTAAAGGGACAAGTTGGCCAGATTTAAAAATTTGGGGGAGGCAGGAGAACACTTGAGCTCTCAATCTCGGCTGAGAGAGTGTATCTGCTTTACATGACAAAGGGTGCCGTGTGCTGCTCATTTTCAGGTCGGTGGTTCCCATTATTTATTTGTGCAAGTTTATCTTATTTTCAGAACTAGTTATGATGACTGTGAGTCCAGATGAAATGAAGATGCAGAACCAGAATTTAACAAGATCATACAATTGTTCTTCACTTGGCACATCAGCCAAGTCCTGCGATATTCGATGCAGCCCTCTGTCGTGGAATGGATTCCTCAATGGTCTCTTGGGTGAGGGAGGAGGGGGGCAGGTTCACTTCCCTCAGTGCAGCCCAGATCACATTTCGCCATCCAAGCAGACCTTAGCCACTTGGCAAAGGATTTGAGCCTGATTTTGAGATATTGTGCCACCATGACTATCTTTGCTTCTGGCAACCCAATGCTTCAACCTTTATCAATATCGAGGAAAAGTGCATAGCAATAGTCGGGTGTACAAAATGATTGTGTGTTGCCTTTGTTAATTTAGCACAACTGTTTGACCTGCTGTTAGGCTCTTTCGTCTTCGAAGTGCAATTTCTGCCCCCACTTTCCATATGCAGACAGTATAGCCCCTACCTGCTCAGGAACCAATCTCCTTGCTCTTCCTAGTAAACTGGATACAATACTTTTCACCCTTTGTTTTTGGCTATTTCAACTGGTATTTCATTTTAGTCCATCTGCTTAATATGTGGGCTTGTCTTTTGTTAAGGATACCAATTGGGCGTCACACACAGGACCAGGACACTTGGTCTTATCCTGTGATGTGGCGCTCAATACGACTGTTTTTTCTTTAATTTCAATGAATTCAAATTGAGCCAATACCTGACCCGTCTCACACCCCCTTTTGCAAATACCCCGGGTCACAATGGACCAGGAACAAGGCCAGTTGGTGAAAAGTACAATATTTATTTTGAAAATTCACAAAAATCACACATTTTAAATATTGGGCAGCAATCACCAATGGGGTGATAATTACAAGGGGAATGGAAGCAGTGCACTTGGTTAACCTTCTAGTAGAACATATCCAAAGCACAATTGAATAGGAACACTTTTTGAATTAGGATAGATAGTACTCAAGTTAAGTTTTCCCCCTGCAATGTTCCCTCAACCCACAAATAATCGAATTCTGAGTGGATAGAAAGAAACAGCAGGTAGTCGGGGATAAGGGGCAGCAAACAATCAAAATATGACCTTCGCTCACCGAATAAGAGGGAAAAAACGGATTTTAAACCCCCTGCAGAGGCCTAAAATGACTCTCGCATTTTGACAAATAATTATGTGTTTTGAAATAATGCTGTGCATATGTTTTATCACAGTATCAGGGATGTTATATCACTAGCAACCATAAGGTAAGGTATCGCAAAAGCATGCAGTTCACAAAACGGATTTGAAACTGAAAACCCAGTGCAGTCTCATCACACGCTGGAAAGTTGCATTTTTTACACGAAGCAGTTTTAAATGCAAAAAGGTTTTTAAAAAATACTGGTGAAAAACACTGAATTTGAATGCGGCTTTTGGGCTGGGGGATAGATGTATATCACAGGGACAATATAGAGGTGAAAGGAGGGGTATAGGTGGTGAATTGAGAGGGATTTGGAATGTAGAAAGACCTTCGTTTTTAGGAAAATAGAGCAGCTAAAGAGAAAATCAGTTTTAAAAAAAGGCAAATTTGACTTAAACTAAATTATCTAAATTGTTAGAGGGACACAGCTCCAAGGTTGATTCGCAAAGTCAACCTCGTCACCCCAGCGCTCAATTTTAACTGGGAATTAGTTTGATTACTCAAAATATGACTAACGGCTTATGATATACACCAGACAGAAATGAATACAGAGATAGCGCTCACACATAGAAGTCAACGGCAGGGTGCATGGACAATTCTAACAAGTTACCAGGGTAGGATAGGATTGCTTACGAGTGGAATAAAGTCAAAAGGGTCAAGATTGGGAGACTGTTTCTCTGGGATGAGGAGATACTCAGATTCCACGCTTGGGTTTGGAATTTTGGAACAGCCAACTCGGTCTGGTCACCACACGGCCGGTGTGCAAACAGCTGGGTAATTCGGTTCACTGGATGGCAGGGTGGCAGCGGGCATGCAGTTAGTGGGCAAAAGCCAGGCTGGATTCAGGATGCTTCCCAAAACAAAAATACAGCTTCTCCCGTTGGGTATTGGGATTTTTAATAGGGCTTCAGGATTGAGGCCTTGCTGGGATAAGATCAGCTATGCTCTGGCTTTTCATTGGGATCTGGAGTCTGGCAAGATGAATGTGGAAGACCAGGAACGACGGTGCAGGAAATTCAGGAAGAGTCCGAGGTGTACATATGCGTCAGGATTTTGCAGTTTCTGTCCTCTTTTAATTCAAGTGGGACTAGTAGTGTACATCCTGGGATGGTGACCTCCTCTGCAATTTGAACTTCAACTGCATACGGCAGCAACTGGGCTGACCGAAATGCTTTTTCTGAATCAACAATGTCTATAAGATTTCCCCCTAGTCAGGACTAGGCTTTGTAATTGATCAGGTCCAAATTAATGGCAAACCGATTGATAATGTCACTGCCTAAATAGAATGCAGCAGGTACATCTTGCACGACCCAACACTTGTGTTCTATGCTTTTGTTACCTATAGAAATTTTGAGCATAGACCTGCTAGGCAGGAGATGTTTGGAATTGGGAGTTTCCAGGCTCATTTCCCACTTATTGATCAATTTAAATGTGGGAATGGCTGGATCCTTTGGGAGTTTTCGGAACATGGCTTCACTGATGACTCTCTTAACCTTGTCCACACACACACTCAGGCAAGAACAGACTTTCCCCTTATTTAACTGAATAGGGTTGAACAACTGTGCTCTAATTTTCTGAATATCAGTTAAACTTTGAGCTGCTTTCTCATCACTTTTGACTATAGGATTGGGATTTTCAGATTGTGAATCAGCATGACATTTCAAAGTATGTCCTTCCAGTGTGGAATGCCACTTCAAACTGGAAGGAAGGTTGATTTTCAGGACTGGAGAGGAGTTCCCATCCCTAGGTTGTTGTCCTACAGCAATTACTGTCCTGCCAGGATTGTTCTGGAAATGAAACTCAATATGATCAGGTTTTTGTTCAACCATGGGGAATGTGCCATTTAAACTAACATGGTTGACACTCTGTTTTAATTTTATTGTCCTGTTAGTCTGAGTCCAGAGGACATTGTTCACACAGTCTGTTAGGGGGGGACAAACTACCCAGGATGTCATTCCCTAGTATACAGGGTGTTTCCTCTGGAGTAACTACTATGACTGGGTGTTTCACTTTGTGTCGCCCGATTCTTATTTCAAACTCCGCAGTCCCCTTGACTTGAATTTCCTTTTCGTCGAGGTTCTGGAGTTGTCCAGGAAGAGGAGTGAGAGGGATCTGATATATCTACCCTTCCTGAATTTAGCTGCTCAAAGGCCCTTTTTGACAGAAGAGTGGCTAGGGATCTAGTGTCAACCAGTGCTGAAAATGTACATTGCACTTGGACCGGAGCATAAAATCTACCCTCCTTCTCCTCAAGTGGGCAAAGATAATGTGCATTTTGAGCAAGCTGGGTGGTCGTTTTCTTTATTTTGGATTCGGACACAGGGATAGTTTGGGGATAATTCTGTGTTTGAGTTTAGGAATCTGAAAGCAAAATTTGACATTATGATATTTGGGGAGTTTCGGGCTCCTCTTTTTCTGATTCTGGGCTGTCCCCCCTTCTTGGAGGCATTCACCAGAATTGGGTTGTGAGGTTTGGGATCCCTCCTTTAATACTTGATTCTCTGGATGCTCATTCTGGGGTTCAAGGAGGGGCGATTCTGAATCAGTTCCAACATACCCCCAGTCTTCGTTTAGATCTCTTGGGATCCATTTATCTTTGGGAGGAATTCCCCTGTCCCTGAAGGTAAAGATTGTTTTCCCAGAATCCTCTAAGGATTCTTCCCCTTCAAATTGGAGGACACTTACTTCCTCCCCAATATGGGCCTTTTTGAGGTCTCTATTTCTCCTACCCACCCTCTGTTCCCTGGGTGGCAGATTTCCAGGGGTAGGAGATTTTTGTTCTGGTTTCTGGGTATCAAGAGGCTTTTCACAGGTGAGGAAGGAAGCTTCTTCTAGAGCTTTACAACCTCCCCTACCCCCCCGTGCCTCCTCCTCAGGAACCGGTTACTTGTCAGTATTCTCTCCCTGTCATTGTTCTGGGGTGCCAAAACCTTGCTTTCTGGGGTTCTGAGCCGCCATGTTCATCTGAGGGTTCTGTTGAGCCCTCAACATGCGACCCAGATCCTGGGTAAGGTTCTGGACCTGGCGCTCCAGGTGGGACACCCGTTCCGCTAGTACGAGGGTCTTTGCTCGTACCTCGGTTGTTCACGGGAAGGGTAACTATGCCTTTTTCCATAGTACCCTGGAGATGGTGGATTTTGGTAGCTCTCCTAGATTGGGTTGTCTGGGCTCCTGAAACCGGGGTAAGAAAGGAGGGTTGCCCTGCAAGTTAGGGTTTTGAGGGTACTGTGGAAAGAAACGTAACCCTGGATTTGGGGGATTACTGCTCTCCTAAGCGTAGTTAGGAGGGAAGGTTCCTGGGGAAGTACTTACCTGGCTGGACCCTCCTCCTTGGGTGGGAGGAGTAATACATACCCCAAGATAAGCCGGTTGCACTTGTACCTGGGACTGATATACTCAGGAGAATTACGGTTTCCATTAATGGGATTACCTCCCTGACTGCTACCTGTTTGTGATTGGCCCGAGGGCCTGCCTCTGGTTGGGGATTGGTGCATTTTTAGGCTCCCCCATTTCTAGGTCTAAAATGTGGGCAACCTTCACCTCTGCTACCTTAGCAACAGCAGGTGTGTTGGCTGGTTTGGGGTTTGTTCTGATTTTTTTTTTTTCTGCAGGTTTTTGGACTTCATAAATGCGGGTCGTCTGCTCTATTACCCAGTCCAGAGACCTTTTATCGTGGAAAATCCCTCACCACAATATTAATATAATATAATATGATTTCTGAGGCTTGTGGAATCTGCTTAGATCACATGCTGTGCATAGGCTGACATCTAGTGGAAGCTGCAGAGTATTAGTTGTTTTTCGAAACTCGAAAATGGGCGTCGACACAGGGCGTGCCAGTAATACTATCCCTAGTGTGACGTCCACTGTACCCATGATCCCTCGCGCGTCTAGGACCCTCAGATTCTTTTTTTCCGCCATACTGGTCGGAAGCATTCCGCAGAGTTCCCTGGCCTTAGCCATACTTTTGCAAAAATATTGTTATTTCCCCATTTCTCCACCCCAACGTCGAGTCACCGAACTTACACACTCAACGCTGGCCCGGAGAAAGAATCGACCGTCGAGAGCTGCACGACGGATTTGGGCCTCGGAAGGCCTCTGGCCTCGGCCCTGCAAGTAGGGAGAGTGGGGGGTGGACATACTCTACACTCTTTGGTATATAGGTACATTCTTATATATTCCTACACTTATTAGCCCGCTGCCACAAGGTGCGTATGGAGGGTACCCCTTTCCAATTTTGCCCCAAGTGCAACCGCAAGTACCCTTGGGTTGACAGACGCACCACGTGCAATCTCTGCTTGCCGAGGGACCACCCCAAGGCGAACTGCAGAGCGTGTAGTAGGTTCAAACCGAAAACACTAAAGGACCGTTCGATCAAGCGTTGGGCCCACCACGCCAGTTGTCAAGAGGCCATGGCAGCGGAGGGCGCCTTCAGCGATGGCTTCTGTCCCCAGACCGCACTCCAGGAGTCGGCTTCAGAAGGCCGCGTAACGGCTGTCCCCGAGTCCCAACCTCCACGCTCGAGAGATGGGGACAATACCCCCGAACATCGGCGCCAGGCGTCGAAAGGCTCGGAAGAGGCGAAAAAACAGGGTAAACACTCTTCGACCCACGGGGAAGAGGAAAAACAACGGACGAAGCAATCCCAGCCTCCTTCCACACCTCAAAAACATTCTACTCCACATACATAGACCGACAAGTCTCAGTCTTTTGTTATCCCAAAGACCCCTGCTCAAACCAGTAGGTCTAGTCAAGATAAAACGGGGAAAGCCCTCCATGAAAAAGTCATTCCCAGTTCAAGAGAATGGTCTAGTGATGACATAGTCATGTCAAGGATGTCATCATTGGCAGATTTCTACGCCAAGAACCCTGAACACTTTCTCTCTTATACCCCCGAAGGGTCAGCACCCTCAGGCTCTAAGGATCCAATACCCCCAAGTAAAAAGTCCCGGGTTGAAGCACCAACAGTCTTCAGACCCCTTCTGTATACAGCCCTATTCTCAATACCAGGGAGATGCATCCTTTGGTGAGGATCCAGATTTGGGCATGTTGGAAGAACAAACTGGGACGGGCTACTATGGGGATGATGACCAAGAGGAGGAGGAGGAGGAGGACGACACAGAAACCTACAGGGTAGATTCCCCGGTAGATAAAGAACACCCGGTTACCGACTCCCCTGTCGACAACCAGCCTCTCTTGAATGAAGTTCTGTTCAGAGCGGCAGAACACTTCTACATTGACACCCAAGGTGCTCAAGAAGAGAGGGACTTTGCCGAGGAGTTAGTGGGAGAAAGGAGACCTGTTGCCCAGGCCATCCCTATCCTTAACTCAATCCAAAGAAGAATAGACCCTTCCCTTGTTAATCCCAATCTCACTAGGGCAGTAAACCCCAGAATTGAGAAGTTTTTCAGGGCAGCCCAATCAGACCCACTGTACATAAGGGGGCATCTGAAACCGGACTCCCTGGTAGTTACAAACACCCGTAAGAGGGCGGGAACACCCTTGTCTTCGTCTGAAGCTCCTCCCGACAAGGAGAGCAAGAATATTTATGGCTTGGGCAGGAAGGTAGCCTCCACTTCCGCCTACCAGGCAAGGATTGCCAACTCCACCACCCTGCTGGTGAGTTAAAACTGCCACCAGTGGGAAGAAGTCGCGGCACTCATAGATTCCACCCCAGAATCCTTAAAAAGCCAATTGGCACGAGTTTCGGCAGAGGGAAGAGCCGTGTCCGGTTGCATCCTTTGATGCCGCTGTTACCGCCGGCAGATTGATAGAAAGTACTATTATCAAAAGGCATGCTTGGTTGCGGCAATCTGGGTTCAAACCCGAAACCCAAGCATCATTAATAGATAAACTGGTGGAGCCGGATCTATTGTTTGACAAGGCGGTCGAGGACGCGCTGAAAAATGCCAAGGACGAGTATGAGACACTCAAATCCCTAGGCCAACTAACCAATAAACCCCTAAACCAAAAAGGGAATGGCAATTTTCGTCGCCCACGCGGATAAAATTCCCAGAGAGGATCAAACTATTCCCAGGGCCAGGGTACACCATGGAACAATAACAACCAGCGGTCTACCCAGGGTAATGGCAGGGGTAATAAGAGAGGATGTGGTAAAGGTAGAGGCAGCCCCAGTAGAGGCGGGGGCATGCCTCCACGGAAACAATGACGCTCCGTTCAGGGTCCCTTCTCGCACATCCCCAGTAGGGGGACGCATTTCCAACTTCACCCAAGCTTGGGAAGGGATCACAACAGACAGATGGGTGCTGTCGACAGTGTCCGCAGGGTACTGCATCGAACTGTTAGAGCGTCCCCGAAACCACCCTCCACGACAAAAAATACATTCTTTGGACCACCAGAAGATCCTCCTCAAGGAGATCGTCAATCTTCTAGCAAAGGACGCGATAGAACTTGTCCCGGGACACCAGGTAAATAAAGGCATCTATTCAACTTACTTCCTTGTGCCAAAAAAAGATTTGACAATGCACCCAGTGTTGGATTTACGGCCTGCAAACAAGTATGTCAAGCACCAAATATTTCGCATGACTACATTCCAAGAGGTAATCCCCTCCTAGAAAAGGAGGATTACATGGCAACATTGGACATAAAAGATGCCTATTTTCATATTTCCATGTTCCCAGCGCACAGAAAGTACTTGCGCTTCAAGGTGGACAGTCGGCACTACCAATTCAAGGTACTGCCCTTCGGGATAGCTTCGGCACCAAGGGTATTCACCAAGGTGGGTGCGGCAGCACACCTACGCAGGGAGGCAATCCCGGTGTACCCTTACCTGGACGACTGGCTCATCACGGGGGAGACCCCAGTAATTTGCAGAACAAACATTCAAAGAACGATTGACCTCCTCTTTGAATTGGGTTTCTCAATAAACGAGAAAAAGCCAAGTCTGGTGCCAAGCACCTCCAAACAGTTCCTAGGATCTATCCTAGACACACAGGAGAGGTTGACCTTTCCATCAGAGGAAAGAATTCGGAATTACTGATGCAAATTCCGCAATATCAGACCGGTCGCCAGATAACGGTAAGCAAAGCACTGCGTTTGCTGGGCATGATGGCGTCCTGTATTTACCTGGTCCCCCACGCGCGGCTACGCATGCGTCCCATGCAGGAATGGTTGGCGAAACAGTGGTCTCAGGCAAGTGGTCAGTGGGACGATCTAGTGGTCGTTTCACCAACACTTGTACAAAGCCTTCACTGGTGGACAAGAAAATCTGTCCAAGGGGAAACCCTTTTACGATCCCGCGATACAGGCGGTAGTCACAACCGATGCTCACCATCTCCACCACACAGCTCAGGGTCTCTGGTCTCACTCAGTGGCCAAGAATCCTATCAACCTGCTAGAGCTTCTGGCAGTATTCGGAGCGCTTCATGCGTTCGAGCCCTACCTGTTGAATCTATCAGTGCAGATCCGAACGGACAGCACTACAGCCATGTTTTACCTGAACAAGCAAGGAGGGACTCGTTCGCCAAATCTGTCCAAGCTTGCCCAGAAAATTAGGATATGGGCACTCAGACGGAACATCTTCCTTTCATTTCAACATGTTCCAGGGGATCTCAATTCTCTGGCGGATGCTTTGAGCAGAGATCCCCTCACAGAGGAACATGAATGGTGTCTACACAGAGAAATCGTAGAAGATATCTTCTCTCAGTGGGGTTTCCCCACTATAGACCTATTTGCCATAAGTGAAAACACAGTGCCCAGGATTTGCATCCAAGCTCCCCAGCCAGACTCCCAGGGGAACGCCTTGTGGATGAACTGGTCGGGGATGTTTGCGTACGCTTTTCCACCAACACCTCATCAGGAAGGTGGTCAACAAGATGAACAGAGAATTGAAGACACTCGTCCTAGTTGCTCCCATGTGGGCGAGACAACCGTGGTTCCCACACTTACGCAGACTAGCGGTGTGCGAACCCATCAAACTTTCGGGCTGGTACAACCTACTGTCCCAGCACCAAGGTCAAACAGTGCATCCTCAACCCAACTCAATGAACCTGGCAGCATGGCTCCTGAGGTCAGAGTTTGGACATCTCAAATTACCACAGAGATGTTTGGCTTCCTAGATTCTTTTAGGATGTCCAAACACGAGGCACTGCTACTTTGACAAATGGAAAATATTTGTTATCTGGTGCCAGAATAAGAAAATCAACCCGGTTGATTGCACTCCTTCCACAATTGTCACATACATGCTCCACCTGCTGGATGCAGGACTGGTATTTAACTCACTGAAGGTACACCTGGCAGCGCTGTCAGAATACACCACCTCCCATAACAGTGTCATGGTGGAAAATACCAGTGGTTAAAGCTTTCATGGAAGGAGTAAAGCGACTTCACCCTCCTATTTCAAACCCACCACCAGGATGGGACCTTAACGTGGTGCTATCTAAACTCATGGCCCCCCATTTGAGCCCATGCATAAAAGCAGTCTCAAACACCTGACTTATAAGACGGCCTTCTTAATAGCAATTGCATCTATAAGAAGGGTCAGTGAAATTCAGGCTCTGTCAGTGCAGGATCCATTCTTTACAGTTCATAAAGATAAACTGGTTTTACGTACACACCCTAGGTTCTCACCTAAGTTTATTTCTAAATTCCATGTGAACCAGTCCATCGAGCTTCCGGCTTTCTTCCAAGACCCACAAAGCTCAGCTGAGGTGAAACTTAACATCCTAGATGTGCGTAGGGCGGTCCTCTACTAGGTAAACAAGACCAGACCGCTAAGGAAAACAAACCAGCTGTTTGTCTCCGTAGCTACAGGCAGAGAGGGAGATCGGGTCTCTAAAGGTGCCATCTCTAAGTGGATTGTTAACTGTATCCAGCTGTGTTACTCCCTTTCTGAAAAAACTGCCTTTCACGCCAAGAACCCACTCTACAAGAGGCATTGGGGCCACTCTGGCTTTCATTGCAAATGTACCCCTTGACACCATTTGCAAAGCAGCTACTTGGAGCTCTATTCACACTTTACTCAGCACTACTGCATTGACACCCATTCGAAGACAGATACTCAAGTGGGACAAGCAGTTCTAAGACATTTATTTGCTCATGACCCTTCTCACATCCCACCCCCTTCTAACACTGCTTGCTAATCTATGCACAGCATGTGATCTAAGCAGATTCCACAAGCCTCAGAAGGGATATATTACTCACCGTTATCGTATTTCTGATGCTTGTATCTGCTTAGATTCACATGCGACCCATCCTTCCTCCCCTCTGAGAGAAGGCGCATGGAGATTTGTAGTCTTATCTTTCTATCTATCTGCTTGGATTATCTGTACTCGCGCTACTCCTCCTGCTACCTCATGTCAGAATAAATAAAATCTGAGGGTCCTAGACGCTTGAGGGATCATGGGTACAGTGGACGTCACACTAGGCATAGTATTACTGGCACGCCCTGTGTTGACGCCCATTTTGGAGTTTCGAAAAACAAACTGTAATACTCTGCAGCTTCCACTATATGTCGGCCTATGCACAGCATGTGAATCTAAGCAGATACAAGCATCAGAAATACGATTACGGTGAGTAATGCATCCCATATTTTGGGAGCGCATGAAAGAAGGTAGTTATAAACTCTGTTATCCGTGCACATCTTCCCCGCACTTCAAATTGCAGGGAGTGTTGGGAGCCTCTTGGGGGTTTCTGTAGGTGGAAAAGAGTTTCAAGATGGCCACCCTGTAGGTGGATCATCTTGAATGGTTCTGCTCCAGCAAAGAAGCTAGAGTACTCTGGAGAGAACGTCCATTTAACATACTCTATGCAGTTCTGGTTGTCTTTAAGGTGTCCATTTGGGTTGTATACGAATTGTTCGCTTTACAACTGTTCTAATTACAATTGACCTTTTAACAATTGACCGAATTGTGAAGGTCAATTGTAACATATATGTGGGGGACAACCCCCACCCAACGCCAAATATATATTTGTTCATTCAAACAATTGTAAACAAACAATTTGGGTAATACTGTCCATTTGCTCATAGAGTTCCAAATACTCCCAGACAGAATACTTTGTGTTTTTATTGTAGAGATTCACGAAACTCCTGATGGCCTTGATCTGCCTAATGGGGTCTTTTACCATAACTCTTTTCAGTTTATCTACCTTCCTTCATCGCGTCACCCGAGTCCATTCGCCCTCAGACTCGGAGGTCTGCTATTTGAAGTCCACTCATGATCATCTAGGTGCTCCCTGATTCTTTGAGCTTCAGAGAGGCTCGCAAAATGGTGGGGCCTAGTTTCTACTCCACCGTGGCGCACATAAGAGTAGTCTTCTGAGTCCTCCCTGCTTCCAGGGTTGGTGGAGGATGCCCCCCACTGCCCTGATTTGGTGGCGGTTTTCAGGATGCTCTTTTGGGGCCTCTTTACCTGTTGTTCCTGTGCAAATTGAACCAACTGGTCTCTTTGGAGGTAATGATTCTGCAGATCTGATTCCCTGACCACCTCCTCATAGGAGGTTTCCTGGTCAGAGGCATCAGCCTTTATATTTTTGTATCTGTACATGGACACCCGTCTATCAATTTCTGGGGGACGCTGACCTGTCTGCTCCATTCTCCAGCATGGGGTCTGGCTTGGATTCACATGCTCATGAATATTCCCCATCAGGCCGGGAATCCTCGGTATAGAAAAAAATCAGTATCAGTTTCGTTTCTGATCTGTCTTTCTCAGTAGTAACAAATCACTGGTCTCTGGGTCATACTGCCCCCTGCCAATGACTGCCCTCTCCCTAAGCCCCGCCCCTGGCAGCCATCCTCAGATTTTTACCGCACGTTCAAGTGTTGGGAGTCCTCGAGCTGTAGCTCTCGAGCTTTTGCTGCGTTTTCATGCTTTTTTCAGGAGAGGAGATTTTTGCATTTTTTCGGTTAAATAGAGCCTCAAGCTCCACCGTGTCTACATCCGATCAACGGGGATCCGTTTCGGAGTTTCTACACCCCTCAAGGGTGAAGATTTCATCGAGTTACGCTTTTGGAGGATTCCAGTAGTTCCGAGGCCTACCCCGGTCATGGCCCAGGAGAAAGGAAGCTCGACGCCCGGGAAGCTGTTCAGGACCTGCCGTAGATGCCAGCGTCAGAACGTTTTCAAGGAGGACGAGCATTCGTTATGCCTCTACTGTCTCCATGAGGACAAGACGCACAAGGAAAAGGACTGCGCGTTTTGTGGGAACATGTCGGAGTGGACCATGAAGGATCGCCACCTCCGTCTCGCCAACTGGCTGGAAGATAAGAGCCCGCCAGGCGAGAAGAAAAAGAAGTCCGAGCGGTCTTCTAAGTCCTGTGAGGGTGCCCCGGCGACGGAGACCCAACAAAAGGCTAAGCACCGCGAGTCCGCGGGCACCGGGAGCGCCGAACGGTCGGGCTCCTTGGCTGCCAGGCAGGGCTCATCCTCCCCGGCACCATCAACCACGAGCCAACGCTCTGGCTCGGGTAAGAGGAAGTCCGAGAACCCGGCGAAGCTTCTGGAGAGGCCCCGGTCGATCTCGAAGGTTCCGGCAGAGGGGGAGCGAGGCTCGGACCCTCCCCCCCCAAGGTGAAGGGCCCAGGCGTACAGAAGGTGATGCTGGCCTTAATTCACCCTGCTAAGACCTCGATTGAGGATGTTGCCGCGGCCCTGGCTCAGCCTGTGGAGGCTACACCAGTGGAGGCGCCCTCAGGAACCAGAGTCTCCTTGCCACCGCGGAGGGAGTCGTCTTTCAGGCCCATCGAGAAGACCCCCACGAAGTCCTCATTGGAAAGGATGGGGGAGGGGCTGGTGGCCATCGTGGATACGGACACGACCTCTGAAAAGGAGCTCATCCAATTCGTGGAAGAGGCCCAGCCCATCTGGAGGGATCCCGACGAGGGCGACGACGAGAGCGACGGTGTCGCAGACAAGGCTCCTCAAGAGCCCTCGCTCCCATAGTTTCCGGCGCCGCAGGACACCTCACCGGCCATTTTGTCAGCCATTCAGTCCTTATGCTCGGAGATAAGGACTAGGTTGCCCCTTCCCCTGATGGAGGTACCTGAGCCAGACCCGACGGGGGAACCGGAGCCAGGACCTTCGGAGAGCCCACCACTTAAGAGGAGGGAGGACGCATCCTAGGCCTCCTCTCCCGCCTCTGCGACCTTCTCTGCCTTCCCCCGGTCTACTACCCACAGGGATGATACAGGCATGGACACGACTATGATGGGTACGGATGACGACGGGACGTGTCCCCCGTCGCCCCCTGCCCGGGCGTCACCGCCCCTCGAGATTGGATCCTTCCATGCCATGATTTCCAGGGCATCCAAGCTCTTCCAGCTCTGCCCCGAACAAAAGAAGGAAGGGTTTCTTTACCAACCACGCGAGGCTAAAAGGAAGACGGTCCTCGCCGTACCACTTCTTGATGACATCTGGGATGAGGGGCTCGCCCTCCTCAAGAACCCTGCCACGGCTCCTGCAAAGAGGGACAGATACAAGAAGTACCGGGTCCCCGACGCTGCCCCCTTGTGCCTTAGGGCGCAACCTACCCCGGATTCGGTCGTTGCGGCGGCCAAGAAGAAAGCGGGAGGGCATCGGCCTCGACTTCAACCTCCCCGCCGGACGGCGAGGGTAGGAAGCTGGATGCGATGGGACGACGGGTCATCTCATCTGCAGCGACGACCATCAAGGCGGCCAACGCCCTGGCCATCGTAGCCCCCTACGACAGGGAGTTGTGGTTAAAGATCGCCCCTCTGTTGGACTTCCTTCCGGACGCCAAGAGGGCTGAGGCCCTGGAAATCTTACAGGAAGGTGAGATTGCCTCGGACCACGCCATTACGGTGGCTACGGACATCGCAGACACTGGTTCCGTCAGTTGGGCAACGGCGTGTGCCTGAGACGACGAGGATGGCTCAAGGCGACGGATTTCCGCCAGGACGTACAGACCAAGGTTTTGGACATGCCCTTCGATGGGAACAACCTTTTTGGCCAGGCGGTTGATGAGTCCCTCCAGGCGATCAAGACGAACACGGAGACGGCCCGTGCACTGGGTGTGCTCCAACAGCGACCGCCGTCCTTTCGGAGCTCCGGAGGCAGACCGGGTGCCTCCAAGGGAGCCGGCAGCAGCTCCTCTACGTACCGTCAAGCGGCAAGATCTTCGTCGCAGGAGGCCTACAGGGGACGCGGCAAGTCGGGTGGATCCCGCTGTCGTCGCCAAGGTGGTCAAGGAGGCAAAGCGGCCTCCAAGCAAGATTGAACCGACCGTCGGGTCGGGCCCCCGCCGAAGCACCCCGGTGGGAGGCCGGCTGACGAAGTTCGTCGGAGTGTGGGAGTCTATCTCCACCGACCGTTGGGTGCTGGACGCCCTGGCCCTGGGGCATGCCCTCGAGTTCCAGAAGAAGTGCCCCCGCATTCCTCCCGTGGCCAGGAAGGAAAATCACGTCCCTTAACTGCTGTTGGAGGTAAGGGCGATGCTCAGGAAAGGTGCCATCGAGCTTGTTCCAAAGAGGCTTCGGGGCTCCGGAGTTTACTCAAGATACTTCCTCGTAAAGAAGACAGGAGGATGGCGTCCCATCCTGGACTTGCGACGACTGAACAAATACATCAAGGCACAGAAGTTCCGGATGGTCACCCTCCAGCATGTGCTGGGACAGCTGGAGGAGGGCGATTTCCTGTCGTCGTTGGACATGGAGGATGTGTACTTCCACATCCCTATTCTAAAGAGACACCGAAAGTTCCTCAGGTTCGTGGTCAAAGGGCGTCACTACCAGTTCAAGGCCCTCCCGTTCGGATTAAAATCGGCGCCCAGGATGTTCACCAAGTGCCTAGCACTGGTGGCGGCACGGCTGTGCCTGCAGGGGATCCACGTCTACCCCTACCTGGACGACTGGCTCATACGGGCAAGAACAAGGGAGCTTGCCGTGGAACACACTGCGAAGACCGTCCAGCTGCTCACGGACCTGGGGTTCTCCATCAACTTTCCAAAATCCCACCTGGTCCTGTCGCAAGTTTCCCTGTTTCTGGGAGCACAGCTCGACACAGTGGCGTCGGAGGAAAGGATAAGGACCATCCTGGGAAAGGTGCAACATCTGCTGGCCACGGACGTGGCCAGAGTGAGGTCTATCAAGTCCCTCCTCGGAATGATGTCCTCCGGCATTTATCTAGTGGGCCACTGCAGACTTCGGTTGCGGCCCTTGCAAGAATTCCTCGACGCCCACTGGATCCAGCCGACGGGCAGCTTCGAGGACAGGATCCCGCTCGACGAAGCGTTCCGTCAGGCGATACGATGGTGGGGTATCCGCTCTCATCTGATAGCGGGAACAGGTTTCCTAGCCCCGGCCCACCAGGTGACGGTGACGACGGATGCCTCCCTGGAAGGTTGGGGAGCGCACACCGGGGGTCTCCACGCGAGCGGCCTTTGGCTCCCAGAGGAGAAGACACTCCACATCAACATCTTGGAGCTCCGTGCAGTGTTCTGGGCCCTCAGGTCCTTCCTTCCGTCCCGCAAGGGCAAGGTGGTGAGGATCTTCACCGACAACACCACCATGATGTTTTACATTCGGAAGCAGGGCGGAACCAGATCCCCTGCCCTATCCAAGGAAGCCCAGGATCTGTGGCATTGGGCCGTCGCCCAAGGGATGTTTCTGGTACCCTTTCATCTGGCAGGAATAAACACCATCGCCGACTCACTCAAGAGAGAGCTGCGCTCGTGCCACGAGTGGGAACTGCGCCAGGATCAAGTGGACCGACTCTTCCGACGATGGGGCGAACCCCAGATCGATCTCTTCGCGACGGCGGTGAACTCCAAGTGCCGGAGGTTCGCCAGCAGGTTTCCACAACCGAGGAGCATGGGCGATGCTTTCTCGTTCCCCTGGGACGGCCTGTTCCTTTATGCGTTGCCGTTGCTACTCCGGCTCGTCAACCAGCTCAAGAGGTCCTGGTGCAGGATGATCCTCGTCGCACCGGCGTGGCCGAGGCAGATCTGGTTCCCGGACCTTCTGGACTTGTCAGCGTCCACACCAGTCAAGCTGCAGACGGACGCGGATCTTCTCTCCAGAGAAGGAGGCGCCATTCTTCATCACGAACCAGAGTCGCTGAACTTGCAGGCCTGGCTCCTGCAGCACTAGAGTTTGGAGGGTACGACATCCCGGCCGACTGCAGAGAGGTTCTTGCAAAGGCCAGGTCATCCTCAACTCTCAAGTGCTACGGACATAAATGGAAGAGGTTCTCTGTCTGGTGCCGTGCACAGAAGATTAACCCTCTGCGGATTACAGCCCCTCAAGTATTGCTGTACCTACTGTCTTTGGCCAAGGCTGGCCTATCTCACGCTTCCATCAAGGTACATCTGGCTGCCGTCTCACGTTACACCAGAACTACAGGCCGGGCGTCCTTGTGGTCTCATTGACTGGTGAAGGAATTCATGAAAGGACTGTTCCGATCATTCCCGCCAGTGAAGGCCCCTGCCCCGGCGTAGGAGCTCAACGTGGTGCTAACTAGGCTCATGGGGGGGCCCCATTCGAGCCTATGCATTCAGTGCCGTTGAAGTTCCTGTCGTGGAAGACAGCATACCTCGTGGCCATCACCTCTGCACGACGAGTGGGAGACATCCAGGCCCTGTCTTGCAAGCCTCCATACTTGACTTTTCACGACATGAGGGTGGTGCTGAGGATGCACCCCTCCTTCATGCCCAAGGTGCCGTCGGACTTCCACCTCAGCGAGCCCTTGGTGTTGCCAGTTTTCTTCCCGTCTCCTTTGTCGCCGGCTGAGAGGACTCTGCACTCGCTGGATGTAGCTAGAGCGCTGAAGTTCTACGTGGACCGCACGAAGAGTTTTCGGAAGACATCACAGCTGTTTGCGAACTTTGGACCTGTGAATCAAGGGAAGGCTCTCTCGAAGACTTCCATTTCCAGATGGCTCTCCGGCTGCATCATGCACTGTCACCGGTTGGCAAACCGACTGTTGCCAGGCCGTCCGAGGGCCCATTCGACCAGAGCGATCGCTGATACTACGGCGTTCCTGTCTGGTGTGCCCCTGCTCGACATCTGCAGGGCTGCTACGTGGAGGTCGACGCACACCTTCACGAGATTCTACTGCGTCAACCGGGATTCCAGGGAGGAGTCCAGAATCGGCCAAGCAATGCTGTGCAACCTGTTCGCCTAAGGTGAGCCTGGTGAGGAGGTAAGAGTTGCTTAATGTTGAGTTGTTGTATTGTTTGATATTGAGCCTTTTGCCACCTCCCGTGGTTGTGCATGTGTATACCGCTATGTATTCTTATATTCATGAGCATGTGAATCCATGCCAGACCCCATGCTGGAGAAGGAACAAGTTACTTACCTGTAACTGTTGTTCTCCAGCATGGGTCTGGCATGGATTCACATGCGAAAACCCTCCAACCCACCCATCCAAGGGTCTTCCCTTGGTCATACTGCCACTTCACGTGCTACCAAATCTGAGGATGGCTGCCAGGGGCGGGGCTTAGGGAGAGGGCAGTCATTGGCTGGGGGCAGTATGACCCAGAGACCAGTGATTGGTTACTACTGAGAAAGACAGATCAGAAACGAAACTGATACTGATTTTTTTCTATACCGAGGATTCCCGGCCTGACGACGGGGAATATTCATGAGCATGTGAATCCATGCCAGACCCATGCTGGAGAACAACAGTTACAGGTAAGTAACTTGTTCCTTATGCAAGGCATATTTAATTCTGATGGCCTCATGGTTTCCGGCTCATGGAAACCGGTAGCCATGAAGTCAGCAGTGCACAAAGTGTTAAATGGGTTTGAATCCCTTAGTACAGAGGTCATCATACTATGATCAGGGGTTGCCCTGTCCCTCTCCACCTGTTTGGGGTCCCTCCGGTTTGTATTAGATCTAGGCTACTCTTTTTCCAACCTTGCTAGTTTTTCGTCCTCAGCCCTGATCTCTTGATAATAGGCAAAGATCTGAGCCTTTTGCTCGGCTATTAGGGTTTTACTGGCCTCTATGACTCGCACTTGAGCTACCAACTGCTGACGGAGACCATCATTCTCCTCACAGAGAGCCTCTATCTCTTTGGGCTGCCTTTACAGTTTGGGCACACTGAGCAATTTTTGTTGTAGGTGAGGCTCCCTTTTCTGCACATTTAGAGCTTAGGATAGCCCAGCGGCAACATGCTTGCCTTGGAAGCAAGATGACATGCAGCAACACAGGTTTGATTCCCGGGTCCGCGCTTATAAACCTCTGGGTATTAAGCGTGTTATAAATAACCCATCCCATCACATCACATCACATCACATCTATGGCCTGCTCTAACTCGAGTTCGATTTGTCTCCTATGTCCTAATAATTGGTCATAAGTCAGTTCCTGAAGATCTGACTCCCTTCTCTCCAGATTGGTTTTTAAATTGCACATTTCCTGGTGGAGGGTCTCTTTCTCCTGACACAGGGCATCCCTTTGTGTTACGGCGCATAATTTCTGGCGCTCTTCATCAAATTCTGATTCAGAGTGGAGGTCTCATTTTATTTTCCTCTTCCAATTTTTTTACCTGATTCCATAAAGTGCCCATTTGCTCCATGCTGGGATTATTGTATCTCACTTGTTCTAATTTCAGTTGACTCTCTTCCAAGGAGTCAACCTTTTCTTGACACTCCATTCTTAAAGCATTTAATTGGGCCTCTTGGTCTACATTATCCTGTTGGAGAACCAAGTCCTCTTTTAATTCTTTAATATAATTTCCAGATTCTGCCTCAGCATCTTGGCTCTTTTGCAATTTTTGTTCCGCTAATTTCAGTTCAGTCTGGATTTGAGCTTAAAGTTCAGATTGATTTTGTGCAGGGGTTATATTTTCCTCACGCATTTCCTGAAACACTCCCTTATGGAGATACATATAGGCTGCAAGTCTGTCAATTTTAACCTGCTTCTCTTTAATTTTCGGAGTCATGTATAACTTGCTCAAAGCTTGGTGTAACAGGCCCCCGTCCTGCCATGTATCCAGGTCTATAGCGGTGACTTGTTGCGTTATTTCTTCTAGCCAGACTTTCATCTTGTTCTGGCCATTCCCCCCTGACAAAGTTTACGCAGAAGGTGTTCCCTAGCTATGTTGATTTCTACTGTGGCCATTTTGGAAAGTTTTCTTTATTAATTTATGTAAGGGTAATCTGTATTCTATTGCTTTTTGTCTATTTTTGGGGTTGCTTTAGCTTTAATTTTATACACATGCCTGGTACTTAGGATTTTTGTTTTGGGAGGTGCTTCTACAGTGTAACCCAGTATTCCAACTACACACAGTATCACTACTTTACAGGTTAGTCTGCTGTGCTGGGCTGTCACAGGTGAATAAACACTTAATCTTGGACGAACCCCCAATTTGTTAAAGATACCAATCGGGCGCCACGCACCGGACCAGAACACTTGGTCTTATCCTGTGATGTGGCGCTCAGTAGGACTGCTTTTTCTTTAATCTCAATGAATTCAAATTGAGCCGATACCTGACCCGTCTCACACCTTTTTCAAATGCCATGGGTCACCATGGACCAGGAACCAGGCCAGTTGGTGAAAAATTCAATATTTATTTTGAAAATTCTCAAAAATGACACATTTTTAATATTGGTCAGCAATAACCAATGGGGTTGATGATTACAATGGCAATGGAAGCAATGCACTTGGTTAACCTTCTAGTTGAACATTTTCAAAGCACAATTGAATAGGAGCACTTTTTGAATTAGTATAGATAGCACCCATCTTAAGGTTTCCCCCTGCAATGTTCCCTCAACCCAAAATTTTATATATATATATATATAATCTATCTCTATATCGGCAAATAGAATGAAAATCCGACATTCCCTCAACAAATAATGGGAAAAACGGACTTTAATCCCCCTCAAAGGCCTGAAATGACACTCGGATTTTGATAATTATATATATTTTGAAATAGTGCTGTGCATATGTTTTATCACAGTATCGGGGCTGTTATATCACTAACAACCATAAGGTAAGGTATCACAAAATCATACAGTTACAAAACAGATTTGAAATTGAAAACCCAGTGCAATCACACGTTGGAAAGTTGCATTTTTACACAGAAGCAGTTTTAAATGCAAAAACGGTTTTAATAAAACAGGTGAAACACTGAATTTGAATGCGGTTTTTGGGTTGAGGGATAGATGTAGATCACAGGGACAATATAGAGGTGAAAGGAGAGGTATAGGTGGTGAATTGAGAGGGATTTGGAAGGTAGCATGAGGTTCGTTTTTAGGAAAATAGAGCAGTTAAAAAGAGAAAATCGGTTTTAAAATGAAAGGCAAATTTGACTTCAACTAAATTATCTAGACTATATTGTTAGAGGGACACAGTAAGCTCCAAGGTTGATTTGCGAAGTTAACCTTGTCACCCCAGAGCTCAACTTTAACTGGGAATTAGTTTGATTACTCAAAATATGACTAAGGGCTTATGATTTACACCAGCCAGAAATGAAGAGAGATGGCGCTCGCACTTAGAATTATCCGTGCTCCCTGCCCTTGACCTTTTAACAGTTTTAACAAGTTACCAGGGTATGGATAGGATTGCTTAGTGAGTGGAATAAAGACAAAAGGGTCAAGATGGGGAGAGTGTTTCTCTGGGGTGAGGAGATACTCACATTCCACACTTGGGTTTGGAATTTTGGAACAGCCAACTCGGTCTGGTCACCACATGGCGGGCGCGCCTTACAGCAAACAGCTGGGCAATTCAGGTATCTGGATGGCAGAGTGCCAGTGGGCATGCAGTTAGTGGGCAAAAGCCAGGCTGGCTTCAGGATGCTTCCCAAAAAAAACCACAGCTTCTCCCTTTGGGTATTGGGATTTTTAGTAGGGTTTCAGGATTGAGGCCTTGCTGGGATGGTCAGCAATGCTTTGGCCTTGCTGGGATAGGATCAGCTATGCCCTGGCTTTTCAGTGGGATCTGGAGTCTCGCAAAATGAATGTGGAAGATCAGGAACGCCGGCGCAGGAAATTCCGTAAGTCTGTCCAGAGTTCTGTCAACCACTCCATATATAGAGCATCAGCCTAAGTTAATCGCCTCCTCGAGGAGGAGTCCCAGTTTATGAGGTGGCTTTTTATGAGGTAAAAAGCCATCCCCACAGCCCTTTTCCCCCCCAAAATCCAGTGTTTCCATAAATGGCACATTTTTATAATTGGGGCATCTTAACAAATTATATAAGCAGGTTACATATTTTATGCAGAACATGCCAGTCCAACTCTGCAGTCTGTAAAACATTGTTTCGCCCTTCTAATCTATGGTCATTTTTAATGTGAAACATTCGGCCTAAAATTCTATAAATTTAGGTGCGTGTACATACTGTCATGGGGCCTATTTCTTTTAATTTTTAACATTCCATCATATGTCCTTCCCCCATGATGCACATTCTTCTGGCGGTCATGTCCCATACATGCTATTGACAGCCAAGATATTTTATTTGAAAGCCACAAAAATCATATTTAACTGTATAACTTTTACATTTTTGCGAAGTCCTGTTGCAAAGATAAGTCTTAAGTGTTTATTTATAAAAGTCTTTGGAGACAAATGGGCATCCTTTGTCCTTCACTGGAACCATTTCCAGTTCAGCCCATTGTGGAGGGGGGGTTCCCAGTTTGATTGAAGGTTTGTCTTCACAGGTTGGTGTCCCAGAAGTTCCATTGTAAGACTGGAGCACAGACCAAAGTCTGTAAAGGTAGCAGTGATCACTTCTGTGTTGGGATCTACTGTGAAGGGCCTTCTGTTGCTAGCATCGCCTCCTCCCCCCAAGCAGAAACCGGTCTTGGGCTGATTTCTTCCAGGTTGCCAATGCAGTTTATTTTATTTATTTTTGCTCTGAATTCGAAGACAACCTGAATAAAACAATCTCATACATGTATTTCACAGCACAACCCCCTTTCACATAGCTAGGCTAGGATACGTTTTTGTTCAACATAATTTTAAAACCGGCATTTTCTTTGGTTTGCAAAAGCCCATTTTTGACACATGTGGTGACAGCTGCTAGCATTTTCCTTTCAAATTTGGGTTTTCCATCTGACTTCCCAATACTGTTCTGTAGCTTTAGCCAGCTTCTTTTACACAAGTCTGTACAAGGCAAAGGTCTCCATGAAATGGACATGTCCACAGAAAGCTACAATTTCTTTTCAAGCTGTGATTTGTGACATCTTGTAGCAAATGAAGCTTTTTGCTGTGCAGCTGAAGTAAAGCTTTTGTTGACAACCTGCCAGTATTTGCTTCCAAGGTGGTGCAGCCATCTTTTTGTCGTTGCAAAATTCAGTTTTGGTGTGCGGCAATGGTGCTCACAGGAGCCAGCGCAGCCATTGCTGCACTTCTGCTGAAGTGCAGCTTGGTGATGTGGGGGGGGGGGGGGGGGGAGTACTGCTGAGTGGGTAAATATATCCCATACTTTGAAGTTTGTGTACAGGAGATGAGCATAAGACTCCACTACAATAAATGCACTTCCACAATCAGAGGAGGTAGTGTTGGCGTCTGGTGCCAATAGAGTGCAGCAATAGCAGTTGACTTTATTTATTTCTTCAATGTGGGGTTATAAGTGTTTCTGATCAAAGAGCATGAGCTACCAAGTGTAACGAGGGAGCACACACTTACCAAAGGGGAGTTATGGGGACAGGGAATTATTTTTTACCAATGGGTTAACATGGTGCATTTTTAGTCTTTGTATTTATTGAATGTAAAGTGCTTCCTCCAAAGCGCTGTACAAGAGTTACTGGGCAAAATGAGGTAACGACGATAATACTTAAGTTTTACCGCCATGATAGAGAAATAAAATGTTTTAAAGACAGAAAATGGTTCAGAATACCTAATGGGGAAGAGTTCCAGTGCTCTGGAGTGAGAAGGTGCAGAAGCAGAATTGAGCCCATGGTGTCTTATTTACAGTAAAAAGAAAATGACTGAGAGCGAGGATGAGCTAGTGTATAATCGGACCAGTGAGGAAGGCTAGTCCAGATGAGAACAGATTGATTCAGGCTGAGATTACGAGTTTAGTAATGTGAAAGGAAAGAGGTCAGGCTTTGCAAATATATTATACAGGTGGAAACGGCCATAACAAGCAGTGTTAGAAATAGTGTGACCGATAAAGCGTAGGGTCAAAGATAATGGCAAGATAATGTGCAGACGATGAGGGGAGGTTGGGTGGGAAAGGAAAATGGAGGATGCATATAGGAAACAATAGAAAAATGAAAAATAGCAACTCCATTTGGAGGAGCTAAGATTAAGAAAAAAGGCATCAAAATGACCAGAATCTTTAAGCGGTAATGGAGGAAGCCTATTGAGTTAGAAAAGCAGATGTTATACCAAAATTTCCCTGAAATGCGGAAAAATTGAAAATTAAGTGGCCAAACCAGGAACATGAGGCAGTCCAGACAATTTCAAGATTCGGGTGGAGCAGAAAGATGGGGATAGATCTAGGTACAAGAATGGATTTTAGCTTGGTAAGGAGAAAGTAAGGAATTGGTGATGTAGAGTAAAATAAAACGAGATTCCAAGGTCCAGGTACGTTGAGATTTGGGAATCCTCTGCCAATCCTGTTACAGGACAGCCAGGTACCCCGCCTCAAGACACTGTTGTCTCAAGTTCCTTCCAGACCAATTATGTCTGATCCTCTGCCTCCTCCAGTTCAGACCTGCCTGTTCCAGGAATGGATGCCCTAAAGGACTGCACAAGAATGATGGTCCAAATAAGCTGAGATTTGTGCGTTCACTGCTTTTTATGCAACATTGGTAAAAAGCTACACATCTCCAAATCACCAAAAGTATAGTAGATTTGTATATAGATGCCGGCATTTCCACTGGAAGACAATATTTAGGTTGATGTTGACCAATAAATCCAGCACTACACCTGTAAGAACTCAACTAGGATGGCTAAGAAAAACGCATCTTTGCTTTATCCCCACATAAAGACGCTCATATTGGATTTGCCCTCAATGCAGTAATAATGCAGGTGTACCCAAATAGTCCAGGATGACTGTGCAGTTTATGCCAGTTCTCTGCCTAAGCAGTCATTTTAGTATTGCCCATAAAGCACACTAATGCCTGGACAGTAAGATATAGCCCTGCTGACTGTAGTTTGTGCCAGTGTCTATTGCACTTCTAGCAATCATTGTCTCTCTTCCCCAGCACATGCAACCTGCTTGCATACATTATACTCATACACACTTTGCATACTCATGGACACATTCACACATCAACCCCATGCATTTGTGTATTTATACATAGTTTCTACACTTACCTGCTCTCAGCCTCGACTCTGCACGCCATATGCTGAGCTGGATGGCCCACGTCTCGTCTTCATCTCCTGTCAGCCAACTTGTGTGACACACCTACTTTGCACACAGATGAGATGGTAGGGCCAGACTTCCAATGCCCCGCCAGTCTCTCAATGTAAATCTGCGACTTCTGCATGGAGCCCTTTGGGCTCTTTTATAAATGTTATGGTAAAGGTACTTGAATAGCTCACAATCACCAATGGAATTGGTCCACAGATGCTCTGAGGGATCTGTAAATAGGAAGGAGGGCGGGTAGGGTTAGTCTGGAGCAGGGGAGCAGGGGAGTAGGAGAGTAGGAGAGTGGGAGAGGTGGTGTGCTGTTGGCAGCTTCAGCTCGGTATACACCGGGTGCTGGGCTTTGGGCATGTAACGGATCAGGTGAGACCTTGTGTGCTGTAGGTGCTGTTTGCGTTGTTGATGCGGTGTGGGGGAAGTGCTTGCGGATTGCCGGGAGAGAATGGTTGCAAATTTTGTTTGGGTTGAGTATGCAGAAAATTGAGGATTGAGATTAGAGGGGTCTGTATCCTAATTCCTGTACTTCTGGTTCCATTTTAGCCGTATCCCTGTGGGTGGGGTTGTTGCTGGTTCCTTGTGGGCTGTCTCGTCGTGGTGGTGCTGTGCGGATACAGCTGTATCATAGTGAATGTTGTATGGAGTGATGGGTGTGTATGAACCTTTTCTTTAGGTGTAGAGTTGGGTTGGTACCATCTATTCTCTTGTTGTCTAATGTGACACTGGTCAGTTGAAGCTTTGAAAGGTTCAGGGTCAGAGTGCTGTTGATGAGGCATCCTAGTGGCTCAGTTTTGGTCAGCCTGTGTATTCAGTTGTTAGTTTCCCTCTATCATGACGATCTTTCAGTTAGTTCTTTGGTTTCCGTGGGGTGATTTTCTTAGGACTGTTTAGTTGTAGTTTGAGTGTGATGGCGCATTGTGCTTCTCGCTGTCTTGATGAGGATTGTGTAATGTGTGTGCTTATTCCGTTTCTCACCCTCTGGATGTGAGCTACTGGTAAGGGTTTCCTATTCCCTTGCTGTCTGCCGAGAATAGGTCTGAGAATGGGTATAGTTTAGGGTCAGGGTCCTATTGATCAGTCGTTCTGGTGTTTCTTTGTCTTGCTATGTATTGGGTCTTTGGTCCTATTAAGGCTGTCTCTCGGTTAGTCGTTTGGTATGTCGTGGGGTATTTCCTTACACTTTTTCTGTCGATTGCTTGGTGTGGATCAGGGTCTGTCTCTTCATTCATGGATGTTTTAGTTGTGAGTGTGCCCCTGTGGTCGGTCTTTCTAGTTATGACGTGAAGAGCCAAGTTTTGAGTAGTTTCCTGAATAGTAGGTGGTTTCGTGTTACGTATGTACTTTGGAAGGTCGTTCCAGGTTTTTGGCGCTTGGTGAGCGAAGGAAGATCCTCTCAGTTTTCTTTTGATGTAGAGTTTCGGTTCCAGGCGGATGCCAATGCTTGAGCCGAATGTTCTTGTCAGTTGATGTAGATGCAGTTTGTCTCTGAGGAACTCAGCGCCTTGGTTGTGTACTGCTCTGTGCGTGATGCACAATGTTTTGAATTGTATTCGTTGTTTTACTGGTAGCCAATGTAGTGGTTTCAGGCTGGTGTGGTGTGTTCTCTTCAGGGTAGTTTCAGAAGCAGTCTGGCTGCCGCATTTGTATGCGTTGTAGTTTTTTTTTTTTAAGTCATTCAGGCATACCTGTAGTAGAGGCTGTTGGCATAGTCTACTCTGGACATGACAAGGGCGATGATGGTGGTTGTTTTGTTTGTGAATGATAGGAATGGTAGGATCCTCTTTGCTGCTCGCAGGAAGAAGCATTTCTTGAGGAGCGTTTACTTGTGGCTCTAGCGTGAGATTGTCCATCAGGACCCCAGGTTTTTTACAATCGGCAAGGGTGCTTGGGTTGTCCCGAGTTCCCTTGGCCAAGGGATGAAGTGGTTTTCTCCTCCATTCTTTTGTGACAATCATTATTTCTGTTTTGCCTGGGTTGATTTTGAGGCAGTTGGAGTTAATCTAGATGAATACATTGCGGAGGCAGTTTTCTAGCATTTTTATTTCCAGATCAAAAAATCTATGTAGTAGGTGATGTGACCCTGCTCCGAGGCAAGCGGCACAGTGCCAGTCCAAGCTATCCCCGGCCTCACCTTTTGCTCACCAGGTGAAAGATGTACTTTTCGATATTTTTATTTTTTTATTTTTTATCTAAACTTGCATCCCGTCTCCATAATGGGGCTGACATGTTTGGGCCATGTTGCCCCAGCACACCTGCCACGAGTACAGATCCTGCTGGGATCTTGCTTGTCCTACACCTTCTTGCATGAAAGGTGTTTGGGCCTTTGGGCAGCTGGTCTGTTTCTGCGAGTTGTGTGGCCATAGCAGAAGAGGGCCACATATAGGTCAAGCTGCTTTGTAGCTCGCTCACACTTAAAGGTTATGATGGTTCTCCAATATGAAGAGTATTCCAGTACTAATGGTGTAGAGTCAGTGAGTGTTCAATCCTTTAAGGTTGCTTATATGCTTACCTAATCTTGGAAGTAGTGTCTGTTCCATGCTACCTAGTTGCACTCTGTAACCTGAAGGTTTTGTTTAGTCACTTGTTATGCGCACCAGACCCGTAGGTAAAATGGCGCAGCAGTATGAAGATGCAAAGCTTACATAGTTACAAAATATACACCAGGTACAGAACTTACATAAATATAGAAGATACAGAAATAAGAAGGCCTATATAAGTTACGAGAATAAACCATGAGTAGAGTACATAAATAAGAATTGCATAGTAATACCCTCTGTGTATCACTATGGCTCGCAGGTAAGCTGTATTAACGGGCATATCCTAGAAGGTGGGAGGCTAAGGGTCTGTGGCGATAATGTGTTTTATAAAAAAAATTCTGAAATGTAGGTAAGGTTGGTCAGCTCTCGGGTCTTGTAGCAGAGAGTTCCAACATTTAGCAGCCTTTACAGGGAAGCTGTTGCCGCCAATAGTGGTAAGCTTGTATTTAGGTATGGTCAGGCAGTTAGCATTGCCAGCTCTGGTTAGTCTGAGGGATTCTTCTCTGAAGTTTGGCTGTGAGGTAGCTAGGGGCAGCGTTAAGAGCTTTGAGTCAATGATAACATCTTTAATTGTATTTTATTGGCCATGGTTAGCCATTTATGATGGCGTCTAAGGGGGGGAAATGTGTGTTCTTTGGTTTATGCCTAAGGCTGCTCTTAAGGCATTATTTTGTAAGGTTTGGAGATTTTGGATAGTCCTTTTATTAGCACCACTGTAAAGAGCATTACAGTAATCAATTCTGGAGAGTATTAAGATCAAGCAGCTGTCGTCGGAGAGGAATGGTTTGCCAGCTCTGAGTAGCTTGCACGTGTAAGCCGTGGAAAATGTCAGGGATTTGATCTGTTTATCAAAAGACAATGTGGAGCCAAGTAGAATCCAAGGGTTTTTACCTCCTTGGAGAGACTAATGGAATTCCCGTCAATATTGAATGAGGAAAATTCTTGGCCTAGTTTTTTCATTTTAGCCTGTGAGCCCAGAATTAACAACTCAGTCTTATCGTTCAAGCATAGGCCATGGGTGGCCATCCATGCTTGGATGATGAGATATACTTTGCTCACCAACCCCGTGTCCTTACTGTGATCCCCAGAAAGCGGGAGGAGAATCTGGGTATCATCTGCGTAATTGGTGTAGGTAATACCCAGATGGTCCAGTTCATCGAACAAGGGTTTGGTGAAGATATTGTAGAGAGTTGGTGAGACGCAGGAGCCTTGAGGCACACTGCACAGGATAGGTGGTGAGTCTGCAGCTGCCGAAGGAGAGAAGACTCTCGTGGTTCTCTCGCTCAGGAAGGATTCAATCCATTTGATGGCTTCCAGGGAGAAGTGGGCAGCAGAGTCAAGGTGTCGGCAGAGGACTTTGTGATTGACCAGATCGAATGCGGCTGAGAGAACAAGTAGGAGCCGAAGTACTGACTTCCCTTTGTCTCTCAGCTCGTCTATTTGGGTCTTTAAATCGATTAAGGCTGTTTCTGTTCCATGTAGACGGCGGAAGCCGGATTGTCTGTTACCAAGGAGTTTATGCAGTGCAAGGTTTTTTTGAATTTGGTTGTAGGCGGCTTTATCCAATATTTTGAGTAAGAATGGGACCGTAGTAATGGGCCGGTAATTGGTGGGAATAAGAGGGTCTAGAGTCTGTTTCTTTAGGAGCGGGAGCACCCAAGACTGTTTAAGGTTGGAAGGGATAGTACTTGTGGCAAAGGAAGCATTAATCAGTTTGGTGATGAATGGGGATAATTCTCTGGCGGCATATTTTATTAGTTGTGCTGAGCAGATATCACCTTTGCAATTAGAGGGCTTCAGTGACAGGATGATTTTTTTTCTACCTCCAGGGTAGACATTTTGGAAAAATTGAAAATATTGTATGCCGGTGGTGAAGCACTCGGCACAGGGATATTAGGCGAGTGCTGTAGGTTCAGTACTTGTTGTTTTTTTTTTTTTCTTTTTTTTTGCTGAATTTTATTTTGGAGGGTGACAGTTCTATTAGCTACTGCATGTTGGATGTCCGTACACCAAGATTTATCTTTGGTACAGATGTCAGGTGTAGCTATTGGGGACTCTAGTTCTTTAAGTATGGAAAAAGTCATTTCATACTAGAATTGGATTTGGCAGTGCGCTCATCATAGGAGTTACGTTTTGCCCGGCAGACTTCCTTATAATGTGAGGAGAGTGAGGTTAATTTGGCTTTATTCTCACTGGAAGGGCAAAGTCTCTAATTAGTTTCGCTTTTTCTTTTTAGGATGCGAATGTCTTTAAGTTGTAGCGTAAACCATTTGTTTAAGTGGGCCATAGGTTTGCTGGGTGTAAGTTTGAGTGGGGCAATTCTGTCCAGAGTGGTAAGCATAATATTGTTGAATTCGTGAACTAGGATGCTAGGATCGAGATTTTCTGATAATGTGTTGAGTGTGAGAAGAATAATTTTCTCTACTGTGATACTTTGTTTATTTCTGGTTAAGAGCCAGAAGGACACCAGTGAGTGGACTGTCCAGGAGAGCGGCAGGATGGATGAGATGGTAACTGTGCAGTTATAATCCGCCATCCAATCCAATATTCTCCCTTTTTGGTGGGTGGGTTTATTAACTTTCTGGGATAGACCTAGTGCGTTAATTGTATTTTCTAAGCAATTTTATTGGTTTATTCAACCAAACAACAATACAAACCAAACACGCAGTGCATATATCAACAGCTCAATTAGTACTTTCGGTCACTGCTCCCCTTATCCCACCCCCCTTACAAGCCTATTTATCCCACTCATTCTGTATCTGCCACCCATGGTTGGGTCTCACTTTCCGTGAAATATGTCAAATATTGTACTGTTCCAAATAATTCTGCTATCAATGATGTCCATGCCATCCGGGTTCCCGCCTCTTCCTCTCCCCCCACATTGCTCGCCTCTTGCCATACCATGTGTCTTGATGCCTACCCCCGGGGAACCAGACCAGGTCCAGCAACCCCGGAAGCAGGCATCAAGTTATTTTGAGCAAGCCCAAAAACCCCTGCTAGGGGCTGTTTGGGTGTGGTCCTGGCGCCTATGGCGCCAGGCTCATATGGAGTCAGTCTAGGCGCCAGGCTCATAGAGTAGAACTTACCTGATGCAGACCATGCTGCAAGCTTACCTGATGCAGACCATGCTGCAGTGCTCCAAGCCAAATGAGGCTTGGAAGGGACTATTTTACCTAGGGACTATTTTTTACTTGGGTGGGGCTGGGGAGGAATACTTACCTGGGACTACTTTGGAGGCTATCTAAACCACCCCCGAAGAGCAGCATTCTGCATCCAGCAGCGTAACGCTCACCGTGTCTGCAAGCCTGCATCCAGTCTTCTGCCACGCCCGCCTCGAGTCTGCAGCTCCTAGAAAATGGGAGGAACAGAAGGAGAAGAGGTTAGAATAGAGCAAAATCTTTGATCCTTACCTGAATTCCGGATCCACCGCGCCTTCGAACTGGAAGAAAGAAGTATTTTACGTGCGCCGCCTTGCCTGCTGCAGCGCAGCGCTGAACTCGCCGGCCTTTGCAGCATCCTCACGATCCACCGCATCCTTCTGCACGTTCCCGCCGGCGCTCTGGCACCTAAGGGGAACACAAGAACAGCAAAGGTGAGCCAAGGGAATAAACCGAGGCAATAGTAACTACCCCCATAGACTTACCTAATTTTACCACCGGGGGTACTATTCCTCTTCACGGGTCGGCGCAGTCTCCATTGCATCCTTGCCGTACCCCGGCCCCTAAGGGGAACAAAAGGACAACAAGGTGAGACGAAGGGACAAACCAGGGGAACTCTTCTCACCACAATAGACTTACCTAATTTCACCGCCAGGGGCATTATTCCCCGAACTTCATATTTTCTCTCCACACCTGACTAAGGGAGCAAGCCACAGGTTACATTCTGGCCTTATTTTATTGAACTGTGTAGGATAAGCCAAATCCTTACCTGAACTTCGTCAGCTACCACGAGGAACTCTTCGCTGGGGTCAAGCTGCAAACTGCAAGGAATCGGACAAGAGTGAAAGTCAGACATGTGAACTCTTACGAACCACATACTTTTCGGAGTCAATATTGTTCTGGAACTCACCAATTCCTTCGAGCCAGTGAAGCAACTGGTTATCAACGCGCCCCTGCGCTCAATGCAGGATGGAAAGCTCATCTTTTCAAACCATCAGGTGAGACTATAAGAGGGGACATCAAAGGTGATCTGTGGGGAGAACAGCAGGGGTGGGGGGGATTTACGCTCAACCCCACGGGTGGTTAATTCCCTTTCTCCATTTACAGAAGAATATTCCTACGGGCCAAGCAAACGAAGCTAGGTGGGCCAGTCCAGTGCGTCATCTCGGCCCTACGCGTCACATTGGTGGAGACCGCAGCTGTCCAGTTCAGACCAACGCCTCTGTGGGAGCCAGGTGAAAGTAACACCATGGTTTCTGCCTCTGCCCATTTCTGCAAGTCTTTCCACCACACCTCCACCCGTGGTTTGACATGTCTTCCATCCCATGGCAATCCTTCTTTTTGCGAGCGCATATGCTAGATCTTTCAATTTACCAACATGCTTAAGTTTCTGTGATCTGGGGAACCCCCCCAGCAAGCAGGCTCAGGCTGTGTCTATGATGATCGTGACCCATTTTCTGCTAGTTTCTGTGCCACTTTGCCCCAGAAACTCTCAATTACTGGGCATGACCAAACCATGTCAGCTTTTTCTTAGTCACATTTGGGACATGCTTGTCGTCCAGCATTTTCAAACCTGGATATCCTCTGAGGTGTCGTACATGCCCTGTGTAATGTAAAGTTGTTTCGAAGGGATTGTGTCCTCCGACGTATTCCTTATCTTTGATAATACGTTTCCAGCTTGCTGGCCTCAGATATTTTTTCTGTAGAGGGCACTGCGCGTCGACGTCCGCCGAGTCGATGTCCCTCGACGGCCACCGTACCGGCGCCGACATCACCATGCCCATAAATAGCCACGCGCGGCGTCCGTTGCTCAGTTCCGTTTTTCCGCGCTTCGTGGGGCCTCGGAACATCGTTGCTCAGTTCAGTCAGATAATCTAATCTACATCTACTCGAAATATACCAAGTCGTTCTCGATGGCATCTTCATCGGAACCAACAACGCAGCGATCCGGCTTAAAAAAAATGTCGGACTGATCCACACAGGATCTGCTTGTGGTGCTTGGTAGCCGAGCACCATTGTTCGGAGTGTGAGGACTGCATGTCCATGACGGCGAAAGCCTTGAAGCAGCGCAAGGGGAAGCTCGAGAGAGGCAAGTCAGTCAAAACCTCCTCGAAAGTTTCTTCGGTCAAGGCATTTGTCTCCTCGCCGTCAAAAACATTCCCATTCTAGATCCCCTTCCTCGACGTTTTCTGTTTCCCCAGAAAGGGTCTCCTGCCCCACAAAACACAGCTCTCAGGCTGAGTGGGAGGAATTCAGGAAGAAAATGTTAAGCGTCTTCGAGAAAGCGGCCTCGTCTCCCTCGAAGACAGCTGAGGGTGATACCCCGGGTGAAAAACCCAAAAAATCAAAATGCCGCGAGTCGCAGCACCCGGTGAAACATTCCACCCGAGAGCGTCACGGGCCATCGGGTAAGAAGGCACCGTCTTCGACGTCGAAGATTCCTTCGACGCATGGATCGGCGCCGTTGTCGAAGGGTTCTTCGACGCATCGGTCGATCGACTTGACGCCGATGAAAGAGAAGACCACGGCTACTCCACAGCCAACTGTGATTCCAAGAGCCTCCGGCACGACGCTGAGACCGTCATCGATGTCCTCGAGTAGGATCCCGATGCTCTCGTTCTTCGAGGCCTCTTCCGGTTTTCTCGGCGCCTTGGAAGCCTGTCACATCGGCGTTGACGACATCGACGTTTTCTCGCCCATTAATGACGAATTTAGCTCCTTCTGCCTTAGAAATGGGTTTTATACTATTTCAGAGGTCAGAGTACCCTGGATTATCTTCAATTTATGAAGAATGGGAAGATTCTGACCAGGAAACCTTCGAGTTGCAGAGGACCACACTACCGGTTTCAGAGGATTTCTCTCTGAGGAAAGAAGGTTGAAAGACCTACAGGAGTCATTACATGAGGCAAGTGGGCTGGACACTTCCCCAGAAGTGGATTTTGTTAAGCCAGACCCAGGGTAACATGCCGAAACACCCTATAGAACCCTGATGGCAAGAATTATTGAATTCATGGATTGGTCTGCGCCTTCGCCTGTTTTCAACAGGATGACCTGACAGACATATTAGACAAAGGTCCACAGGAGGATCCTGTGGTCCCCTTCCATACAGCCTTACAACGAAAAATTGCATCTAACTGGGAAACTCCTGAAGTTATCCCTGCTGTCAACAAAAGATTATCAGCCAAGTATAGGGTAGCTGCTGCTGACCCTGAATACTTACCGAAACACCCGACTCCAGAGAGTCTGGTGGTCCAAGCGGCAACTTCATCAAGCAGCAGGACCACTTACCCTACTGTCCCACAGGATAGAGATGACAAGAGGTACGATTCTATGGCAAAGAAAGTCTTCTCTGCTTGTAGTATGGCCTTGAAGTCCATCAACGCCACCTGTACGCTCGCCAGGTTCAGTCACACACTGTGGGAGTGTGCTTCATCAGCGGCTGACTGCATACCCGAAGGAGAGGAAAAGGAAGCCTTCCTTAACATTAAAGATGGCAAGGATGCCATGTGTGAGTCACTTCAAACTGGCCTCGATTCCGCTGACAGTATCAGCAGGGCCATGGCGGCAAGTACAACAATCCGCAGGCATGCGTGGTTGCGAAAGTCGGGCTTTGCTCCAGATGTACAGGCCAGACTTTTGAATAGGCCCTTTGACGGCTCTTCATTATTCGGAAAAAAGGCTGATGACAGTCTGGGAAAGTTGCAGACTTCTAAAGCAGCAGCAAAATCTTTAGGAGCTGCTATCCGCCAAACTCCTTTTCGCCCCTCAGGAACCTCTGGGAGAGGAAAGTCCTTACATTATTATTCCGCATTCGGGAAAGGCAGAGGAGAGCCGGCTCAAAGAGGCCAAAGGGAATCCACCCGAGGTGGACGGGTCAAAGGTACTAAGGCCGCAGCAGCAGCAGGTGCCTCTTTACCCTCGGCATTTGCATCAGCCGCCCCAAAACCACTCTGAGGTCTTTCCACACAAGACAACTGTAGGGGGCAGGTTAACTCACCATCTGACGGAATGGCAAGCTATAACGTCAGATGCTTGGGCATTGGAGACAGTTACCCAGGGTTACTGCCTACCATTTTTACACATCCCTCAGAGTCATCCACCGGGGAACAGCTCTCTAAAAGTTCCAGATCCGCTCCTCTTGCAGGAAATAATAGACCTGCTAGAGAAAGGTGCCATAGAACCGGTACCTGTAGCGGACAGGAACAAGGGCTGGTACTCCCCCTACTTTCTCATACCAAAGAAGGACGGAGGACGGGGACCCATCCTGGACTTACGAGAATTTAACAAGTTCCTCAGGAAGGACAAGTTCAAGATGGTAACACTCTCTCAGATCCTTTAGGCCCTCCAGCTCCAGGACTGGCTGGTATCTCTGGACCTTCAGGATGCTTATGTCCATGTGCCAATCCATCCCAAACACAGGAAATACCTGAGGTTCGCAATTGGCGACTCTCATTATCAATTTCGAGTTCTGCCATTTGGGCTGACCTCCGCACGAGGGTCTTCACCAAACTAATGTCGGTAGTGGCTGCGAGTCTAAGGAGGGAAGGGATCCACGTCTACCCCTACGTAGACGATTGGCTGATCAGGGCTGTATCTTCGGAACAAGCTCAGACCCAGCTAGATTATGTCTGCCACTTCCTTCACAAACTGGGCTTCTCCCTCAATTTAAAGAAGTCACAGATACCATCACAGAGACTCCAGTTCATTGGAGCGGCCCTGGACACTTCCCTGGGAAAAGCCTCGCCATCAGAGGTGAGGGCTCAAGATATTCTGCAGATGGTCAAAAAGTTTCTAGCCGAGGTTGCGAAACAAGCCCTGGTACTCCTACAAAGAGAACATCTTGATAGAAGATCACCCACAGTACATGGAGCCTCTCAAAAATCTCATTTGAATGAGATACACGTGCCCGAGAGACGTCATGTCGCTACCGACACAGTTATTGGAGAGCCTAAAAAAAGTACAAAAGTAGTGAATCAGGAATCGAAGAGAACACAGAACTGCTGTTCCAATGTAGTGGTGGACATCACGTCAGAGATCTGTGATTGTCCAGTCAGAAGTCCAGAGAACAAAGAGATCAGAAAAAAAACCAGAGGGAATACTGATGCGACAGAAGACGTCTCCACAAAAAAAGGAAAGGCTAATGACAAGAAAGTCATTGAGGTCATAGAAGATACGCCCACGGAAGAAAAAGAAAAAGTTGACGGGAGTTTTACAGGGACTGAGAAGAGCACCTTAGAAAATGAGTCTGAAACTGAGTGGTTCGACATATTTGAGAAAGACAAAAGAAAAGAGCGACCAGAGAATAACTCGCAAAACAAGTCTGGTAATCCAAAAGTGAATACGAGCAAGAAAAAAACTAAAAATCAACAGAAAAAAACGTTTCAAAATCCAAAAAGCTCAACGAATTTCTTTCGAAATATAAAAGCCCTAAATGTAACTGTGAATAATCCAGAGTCGATGGTTTCAAAAAATAAAAAAGGAGATCATGGTGTCATCGAAGAAGTGGAAAAGCAGAAGCCAGAACGGCAATCCATAAGCAACAAATCTCCAGCTAAACTAAATATAATCGAGAAAAATCCAACGTCTGAAGAGAGGTGTATAGAGGAAGAAGTTGAGGAAGAAGCTGATGACGAAGAGTTGATAAATTTGTCAACATATAGTGACCAAGATGTAGATGAAAAAGAAGACGAGTCGTCAGATGAGAAAACTCAACAAAAGGCGGTAAAAGAGCAAAAGACGGATAAAGAAATTCGAACTGGGAATAAAGAGGCAGGACTGAAAAGATGCTCGCCTCTAAAAGATATGGAACTGCCGAAAATGAAGTTGAATAAAGGAAAAAGAATGATTACTTGGCCGAAATCACCGGGGAAAGAGGAGCCGTCTAAAAAGAATAAAGATCTAAATGAGACATTAGGACAAGTGTTTCTTACACTTGAAGAGAAACGTGCCTTGAGTTCACATCAGAGGAAACTTGAAGAACAAAGAGACATAACACCCATGGACTCTCAAAATGTGGTCCAGTCTGAGATGAAACAAACGATGGGGGCTAAGAAAATAAGTTTAAGAGAACCAAAAACATCAGATACTTCCCTGAAGAATAATATAACAACTAAGAGAATGGATAAGGTTCTTAAAGAAAAGTCATACAGGGTGCTGGTTGAGAAAATAGAAAATTATAAAAATGATGCGCAGCTAAACAGATACACGATTATGCAACTATTCCAAAAGATCCCGGTACTCAGAACAATAAAGAGCCAACGAATAAACCGCGTCGAATTGATACCAGATGCCCTGCAGAAATTCGTGTTGCTCCATATTAACGAGAAAAAGGTAGCTGAGCAAGTCATAATGTGCGAAAGACAACTTTTGGATGCAGGCTATCAGGTTTATGAAGTCGATAACGCACTGGTGGAATCGGAGAGAGAAGATTCAATTGGTAAAATCAATCAGCCCGGTATTGAACCAAAAGATCAACTGAACGAATTATCCAAAAAGCCCAAAAAAAGTAAAGGAGAAGATGCGTCGAAGATCAGAGGACGAAGAGGAAACGAGGCAGCAGTGGTTAAGTGAAGAGATACAGCTGAAAAAGATCAAAATAACAATAGAGAACCCACAAGAAGGCAATGCTGCAATAATAGAAGATCCGTCAGATAATAGCGAAGAGGGCCTAGCCTGGAAATGGCTAGCACCAGCCTTGAATGGAGCAAAGAAGAGCTAATGGCTAGAGGAAAGAACCAACTTGGTGATAACCTCTTGGAACACGAGAGGTTTCTCACACTTGGTGAACCAAATTCCAGAAATTATGACAAAGGCAGATCTCATCGTATTACAGGAAACATGGATAACGGAGACACCATGCATTGAAGGGTTCGAAATGGCGTTTAACCCAGCTATTAAAAAAACAAAAGGCCGCCCTATGACAGGTCAACTCACGTTAGTCAACAGGAAATGCGGGCTGCGAATTAAGTCATCAAAAAACATATCACCTTATATACAATGGAGCCACATTGTATCTGAGCTCCAATCATCAGGGTTCCATGAAGCCTTTCATCTTATCAATGTGTATTGGAACCCAACAACAAAATCCCATCAAAAATTTGAAGATGATTTACTAGATGTAATTGATAACATCCTAACAGAAGATCCAAAAGCAAGAATGATAATGTGTGGAGACTTCAATATGAAACTGATTGAAACCTCGCAGTCGACGACGGTACAAAAAAGCAGAGAGAGGATAAAATGTGACCGCTGGCTAGAAGAAACAGCTCAGAGAAACCTCATAATGATGAATGGAGTTAACTGGTGGTGACATACCGGCGCAACCGACTTGGGAAAGAGGTACCCAAAGATCAATTATAGACTACATCTTTGTATCGGAGAATCTTCTGGCAGAAATGATCTCATTGAATATACACACAACGGAACAAAGTGACCATCATATTGTAGCAGTTGAATGGAACAAAAATAAATTAGAGAAAAGGGAACAATGGAGACACGAAATATCGGTAGTCCCAGGACGAAATAGATTGCGGATGGGAAAGAAGGACATTGTGTCAGTAACCAATCAGCTCCAGCAATATCAAGAGCTGAGCTCATCCGCTTCAATCGAATACCAACAGTTCCTTGAAGTTTACAAAACGAAAAAGTGGCCTTCCCGGAACAGACCGGGATTCCAAAAACACCAATATGATCCCGAGGTGACTAAAAGAAAAAGAGAACTAAGGAAGGCAATAAGGACAATCCTTTCATCCAAAACCAACGATGGAAAAAGTCAAATAAAAAGGATAAAAAACCAATATAATAACTGGTGTAAAGACCATAGATCGAGATTGGAACAAAGAGATGCTGAGGTGATCCTGAAAGCACTAAACCAAAAGAATTCGAGAGGCTTTTGGGCCATACTAAACGATACAGAGAGCACTGATAAAGCACTATTGTCAAGCGCAGTACAAGAAAATGAGTGGGGAAAGCACTACACTGAGCTATTCAAAAAAAGGAAAAAGGGAAGTCTGACAAAGATGGACACAAGCCAACCCTGGACATTAGAAATAACAAGAGACGACATTAGAACAACTATCCAAAAAAGCAATGCGTCACGCTCAGCAGGCCCTGATGGCCTGTCAAATGCAGACTTAAAAGGAAATGTAGATGAATGGACAGAGTTCTGCTATACCCTGTTCACCGCGATAACAAAAGAAGGCCGAATCCCAACAAATTGGAAACAGGGGATCATAGTGCCGATCTTTAAGAAAGGCATTCGATCCGATCCAGCGAATTACAGGCCAATAGCACTACTCGATGTACTAGGAAAAGTGTTTGCATCGTTATTATTACAACACCTAAGTGAGTGGATTAGGCGACAAGAAATCTTCGACAATCGCCAGTCGGGATTTGTCAAGGGAGTCGGCTGCAGTGTTAACTTGCTTATGTTAAATCTCTTGAAAATCGACGCAATAAGAACTGGCCAAAAGATATATCTGGCATTTATCGACATGGCAAATGCCTTCGATGGAGTCGATAGAGAAAGCCTATGGTCGAAACTAGAAAAAAAAGGGTGCAACACATGTCTGCTCCAGGCGATAAAAGATCTTTACTCTGAAACTTCGATCCAAGTGAGGTTGGACAAAGAAGGAAATTTAACAAGACCAATACCGACCGAGAGGGGTGTCAAACAAGGATGCCCACTAGGAGCTACACTTTTCAATTTTTACATTGCTGATGTAGGATCCGCACTAGCATCGGTGGTGTCGTTTCCACCTTCTATAAATGGAGTTGAGATAAATCACATTCTATACGCAGATGACATGGTAATTTTGGACCGCACTCCCATTGGCTTACAACGAAAATTAACGGCTCTCAGAACATTTACTGAAGACCTGGGGCTAGAGATCAATGCTGCGAAATCCGAAATTCTAGTGTTGGAAAACGTAAGAGGACGGAAATCAAAAAATCAGAAGGTATCATGGTATGTAGGTCCAAAAAAGATACATAAGGTACCCTACACGAGATATCTAGGAACCATCATTAATTCCAACATAAACGACGAGCCAATGCTGAGAAAGCTACTACATAGTTGCAAGCAGCTCACAACGCAAGGTAACATGATACAGAAAAAATACGGGAAATTTACGTACGATCCCGTAAGAAGATTCTATCAAGGAAAAGTGACCCCAATCCTTACGTATGGAGCTGAAAATATGTTCGGGGTTGATCACAAGGTATGGTCACGATGTGAAGGAGTCTTTTGGAAGAAAATACTGCAAGTTCCTCAAGGAACGCCAACGGCCTGTGTGCTGTACGAAGTAGGGGTGTCATCACTCAATGCACGGATTGCCTGGAATAAGTTGGCCCTGTTTAGAAAAACGAATGCAGAAGCAAACTTACCATCTGTCAAAATTTTAAGTCAAAAGAAGAGTATAAGGCAATCGGCATTAGATGAATGGAAGAGCCAGTGTAAAGAGATTCTTGCACAGGTGGGGGCGGATGAACAAACGTTATGGGTGAACCCCGACCTGGTGAAAAAGAAATTATTAGATCTAGACTGGATCCAAGTATGTGAGAAAAGAGCGGCACAAAAGTGTATGAATAATGTACCATCAGAAGCCAAAAAACGTAACATACTTGCAAACTATTTAATGCTATCACCGTGCAAACGACTAAGAAAATTATACCTGAAGTTCAGATTAAACATCTTCAAAACGAAAGAAGTTCTAATTTGGAGAAGGTCAATTGAAACAAGTAACTCCAAGTGCAGGTTGTGTGCCAGAGATGACGAAACCCTAAAGCATCTGATATTGTTTTGTGCTGAATTAAAGGATCAGCGCGAACTATGCTTAAGGCGTGAGAGGAACCGAGTTCTGACATACAATGCAGAAGAATGGTGGAGGCATCTATACACTGGCGAGAGCAAAACCCTAAGGATCGCCACAATGAGATTTCTAGATCAAATCCAAAAATGTTTAGAGACCAATCCAATAGAATCAGCTGACGAAGAGCCGCCACAAATATAGGTGAAGTCATCAATTGACAGAAGAAAGTGGAAGAATGAGAAGAGAGAAAAGAGAAAAAAAAAAAAAAAAAAAAATTGGAAATGTTAGTTCTTTTATCCTATATAGTTTTTTGTCTTAAGATTTTTTTTTTTTTTCCTTGTCTCGTACACGTAATGTGTTCTTATAGTTATACATTTCGAAAAGTTTGTAAAAACTAAATGAAATAAAAAAAAAAAAAAAAAAAAGTTTCAAAATGCCCAACGTCTCCCAGCCTTCGACTTTTTGAGGTTGCTAGGCCTTATGGCATCCTTCATCTTCCTTGTGCCAGAGGCTCACCTGAGAATGAGATCTCTTCAGTGGGCACTGAACTCAGTGGTCGCAATTCTCAGGGAGAATGACGGATCTCCTCCGAAATTCCGGACAAAGTAGCCCGCAACCTTCAATGGTGGGCCTATCCAGAGAACATCTTGAAAGGAGCACTCTTTTGGCAACCATAGCCGGAGAGAACAGTAGTCACAGATGCCTCACTCACGGGGTGGGGAGCCCATGCCAACGACTTGACCATCAGCGGTCGTTGGTCTCCATCGGAGTCCAGACTACACATCAACCTATTGGAGCTGAGAGCAATCAGATTAGCGCTGAAATCTTTCCCGCCATCAGTACAGGGGAGAAATGTCCTGATAATGACGGACAACACGGTGGCCATGCACTACCTCAACAAAAGAGGAGGCGTAGGGTCACTGCCACTGTGCAGAGAGGCAATGCAGCTCTGGTTTTGGGCAATTCGAGAAGGAATCTCTCTATCGGCAGTCCACCTAGCCGGTGAGAAGAACTTGACAGCGGACGCTTTGAGCAGGCAGAGCACAGTCTCCCACGAGTGAGAGCTAGCTCAGGAAGTCCTTCAAGAGATCTTTGCCCTTTGGGGAACCAAAAGGATCTGTTCGCCACAAGCACCAACAAGAAGTGCGATCTGTTCTGTTCAAGGGAATTTCCCCCGAGAGGAGCTCTAGGAGACGCGTTCGTAGTGGACTGGGAGTTTCCACTCCTTTACGCGTTTCCACCAGTCCCCGTTATTCCTCAAATGAACAGGAGGTTGAGAAGATTCCGGAAAACCATGATCCTAATTACCCCAGACTGGGCCAGGAGAACGTGGTACCCAGACTTTCTAGATATGTCCGTCTGCCCTCCAATCCGTCTTCCACTCAAAGAAAATCTTCTCTCGCAGAAGGGAGGTCAGGTTGTCCATCCAGACATCAGAACCCTCAACCTTCACGCTTGGCTTCTGAAAGGGTGAGGTACAAGGATTGGGATCTCCCTGATGACGTCATGGAGGTGTTGCTTTCGGCCAGAAGGCCAGCAACAAAGTCTTTATACCGCTGCTGTTGGAACAAATTTTGCAGCTGGTGTAGAGAAGGGAATATCACCCTTTTTCATGTGGTGCACCAACTGTGTTATCCTTTCTACTCCACTTGGCAAATTCAGGCCTTCAAGTTGGCCCTGTAAAAGGCTATCTCGCAGCGCTTTCAATCTTCAAGCGTACTGCGCAGGAACCATCGTATTTCAAACTACCTCTAGTGATACCATTTCTCAAGGGATTAACTAATGTTTATCCTCCAAAACCATTCCAAGTTCCCTTATGGGACTTAAATTTAGTCTTAAACTTCCTAATGGGCACTCCATTCGAACCACTTCACTCTTGCTCGCTGAGATTTCTCACGCCTAAAACTGTCCTATTGGTAGCACTTACATCTGCTAGGAGAGTGAGCGAGCTACAAGCTCTCTCCTGTAAACCCCCATATACAATTTTCCACAAGGACAAAGTTGTCCTACAGGTGAAGCCTAATTTCCTCTCAAAGGTGGTTTCTGAATTTCATATTACTCAGAAAATTACCTTACCTTCGTTCTACCCTCCTCCCCATCCGGGGAAAGAGGAAGAAAGGCTACATAGGCTGGACCCAAGGCGAGCTCTCGACTTTTACATCAGCAGAATGGCTAGGATCAGGCAAGCAGACCAACTGTAGGATACTCTGGTCACAAGTTGGGACTACCCATAACAAAACAAACCATTTCCAGGTGGATTATTTTGGCCATTCTGGAATGTTACAAACTGGCAGGGAAAGAGCCACCCCAAATTCTTAGGGCTCATTCAACCAGGGGTATCGCAGCCTCTTCGGCTCTCCAAAGAGGGGTACCGGTCAGAGACATATGTGCGGCTCCCACATGGTCATCCGCACATACATTCACAACATTTTACAACCTGGATTCCTCCACTAGTCGAGAGACCAGATTTGGCAAGGCCGTATTACATTCGGTCCATCCCTAAAGGGATACATAACATTCTTACTCCCACCTCCAATTGCATGCCACTGCTATGGGAGTCTATCAAAGATAAGGAATACGTCGGAGGACACAATCCCTTCGAAGAACGTTACTTCTTACCTTGTAACGTTCTTTCAACGGGATGTTCCTCCTCCGTATTCCTTATCGCCCCTCCCATCCATCCCCGCAGTAATACTTCCCTTGTGGTTGCAGCTTGCGCTCCTTCAAGGTCAATAACCAATTCAGGCATGACTTTTCTTAAGCTACAAAACGGAACTGAGCAACGGACGCCGCGCGTGGCTATTTATGGGCATGGTGACGCCAGCGCTGATACGGTGGCCATCGAGGGACATCGACTCGGCAGACTCGACGCGCAGTGCCCTCTACAGAAAGATTTCCGAGGCCAGCAAGCTGGAAACGTATTATCAAAGATAAGGAATACGTCGGAGGAACATCCCGTCGAAAGACCGTTACAATGTAAGAAGTAACTCGTTCATCTGTTTTAGCCTCGCATTCCTTGACACCTTCTTGTGGTACTCCAGGGCACGTTCCCACATCCCATCCTCTATCGGGGCTCTTACTTCCGCTTCCCAATCCAGTCTCAACTGTGTTAAATCTTTCCCGACCTTTGACATCACCATCTCGTACAGTCTAGAGATCTCATGCCCCCCTTCCGTTATATCATGTATTATATCTATAGTAGCGTCTGGTTCTTCTTCCAGTACGTTTCGGGCCATGTTTTCCTAATTCTCTGCACCATTCTGCGATATGTGATATACTGGCCTGTGTAACCCCGATTCCTCACCCAGCACTTGAAAATCTATGATAGTCCCCTCTCGCCAGACATCTCCCATCCTTACTAACCCCACCGGTTCCCAATGGTTCCTGATTATCATCCTCAGCTGCCTATCTCCCCCTACCAGCGCAACTAGTGGTATCTCCGGGGAGCATGGGAATGGGTTCTCCATCATCCGGCATGCCCAGCGCCACATCTTCCACCCAAGCATCATCATCTTAGGGCGTTCTTCCATTTCTGTCTTGGGTAGCCAGATCATCTCTCTTAAATAAAATGGGGCCCAATCATGTCCAAACAACTTGGATTCAGGGGGTCACTTCATCTGATAGCCATTTGGCAATGTATTGCAGTTGGCTCGCTACGTAATAGACCTCATAATTAGGCAGTTTTATCCCTCCTTTGTCATAAAAGTTCTGCAGCTTCCGTAATGCAACCCTATTCCGGGTACCATTCCACAGGAAATCCCTACACATACTGTTCAGTTTAGTGAAAAACTTCTTGGGTATCAGGTATGGAATATTCCCAAAATAATGCAGGAGCCTAGGTAGGACCACCATCTTAAGCATTGCCCCTCGTCCCATCATTGCTAGGGGCAACTTCACCCAGAATTTCATACACTTTTCGATTTTATTAATGGCTACCTCGGTATTGTGCCTGTGCTCTTCTTCCACCGTGTGGTACAAGTCTATCCCAAGATACTGGAAAGTACTAATCGCCCATGGTATATGTAACACCGGTAACCGTCCCACAGGGATTCTCTTGTAACTGCCTAACAGGAAGATACTAGATTTTTGAGGATTCACCGCTACACCAGACAGCCCCACATATCTCTCCATCACTTCCAGGATGTACTGGAGATTTTCTTCCAGGTGCCTCAAGTACGGCAGCAAGTTATCTGCCTCTAAGGAGATCAAGTGTCGTTCCCCCCCCCCCCAACCTCGATACCTATAGTATCGTATTGTTGTCTAAGGTATATTGCTAGGGGCTCCAGGGCTAGTATATAGATCATTGGGGACCATGGGCACCCCTGTCTGGTGCCTCTACTCAGTTGCCATCTCTCGGATATCACTGATCCCGTCCTGACCCTGGCCAGCGGTTCACTATATAGCATCTTCGCCCACCTTAAGTATCCAGTAGGGATGTAACGGTATTACGGTATACTGTTAAAGATACCGTGAACCACCTAATTGAACAATAAGTCACATTGTTTATACCGGTATACCGTTCATACCGTTAAGTGTGCTTTTCAATCTGATTTGGAAAGGCTGCAGTAAGCAAGTGCTGCGCAGTCTTGGTCTTGCACCGTTGGATGTGCCGTCTGCCAAGTAGTTTCAGTTGGAGCAGTTTTTAATGCCATTCCATAAACCACACATGCCTGACACAAAATCAATATGTTAGCAATAGGAAGAATAAATACAGTGCCAAGAAGGAAAAGGGTTTACTTTGGGTTGGCGGTTTTGGGGTTTATATATTTATAATGGATAATGTTTTCTAAACATATGACAATGGGGGCTTTCCCTGGTTCTATCATTGAATTTACATGTAATAAGTCACACTGCGAAATTTACTCATCTCTGTGGGTATTCCCTGCTGCCATACCAAAGGGTAACATGTCCGTCATTACTGAACACCTTTTGGCCCGCAAGTAAACTAAAGACTGTAACGTAAAGAGTGTGTGTGTGTGTGTGTGTGTGTGTGTGTGTATACGCACAAGCGTATACTACCATCAGGCTCCAATGATCTGTGGCATGCAGGTTATCAAGATGGCAACATGTTCATCTTCACCAGTAGCCAGTGGGGGAGGTAAAAGCCTAAAGGACCACTTAAGAAAAGCTATTCAGTTTGCTTTGCCAGTCGCAGCAGGGCTGCCCCCCCCTCCTCTCCACACGTGTGTTTGTGTTTGGTGGAAGCAAGGGGTGGCATTTCAGTGGAAAGTATGTTGAAAATGCCAATTCTGACCCGGGGTGCCTGGTTTTGTTTGTGATGATAAATCTGACAATTTATGACCTTTTAGAAAATATTTGTTAAGATTAGTTAACTCCACCTGCTATACCGTTATAACCATGATATACCGTCATTTGGCAAGAAGGTTATTGTACCGTCATAAAACTAATACCGTGACACCCCTACTATCCAGGCCCCATTCCATAGCCTGCTAGGGCTGCCAGCAGCCATGGCCACTTGCCTGAATCAAAAGCTTTTACCGCATCCAAGGACACAATCGGCATTTCACCCTCATTCTTACTCCCCCATTCGACAACCCGTTGGAGTCGTCTATGATTATATTTCTGTTCGGGACATAGCCCGTTTGGTCGGGGTGTATTAATTTGCCTATAACTCTCTGCAGTCTGTTTGCCAAGACAGCTGTCAATATCTTGCTGTCCTGGTTCAACATCGACAAGGGTCTGCAGGAGCCACAGCTATGCCCAGGCTTATTGGGTTTGGGGAGCGGTATTATGATCGCTTCTCTAAGTGACTCTGGCAGCCGTCCCACCTCAAATGCTTCATTTAACATTTCTAGCATTGTGGGGAGCACTTCCTTCACATACACTTTATAAAATTTGCTTGGGAACCCGTCCGCCCCCGGAGTCTTACTAATAGGCAGCTGCCTCACCACTTCTTCTAACTCCTCCAAAGTAATCGGTGCATCCAGCTCCTCTTTCCTCGGCACTTATCGTGGGCAGCCCTTTGTCCTCCAGTATTTCTGTTATCTCTCCCGTCACTACTTCCCTCTTCATTCCCATACAGTAACCTATAGTAATCTGCAAATTCCTGATTGACTCCCTCCTGGGTGTCAGCTACACTACCATCTTCTCTCGTTATTGTTCTGATTGTGGGTCTGGGGGTTTCGCTCTTGTATAACCATGCCAATAGCCTTCCTGTTTTATCCCCTCTCGCATACTGTCTCTCTATATATTTTTTATAGTTGAGGTTGCACAGTCTTCCCCATTGCTCTGTACATTTCTGCTGTAGTTGAAGTATCCGCACCATGTCTCTCTCCGTTTCCCCCACCTCCCTTCAGTGCCTTTTCCAGTTCCCTTTCTGCTGCTTGTAGGTCCACCAAGATACCACCTTGCAGGCCTTTAGATTTTGCTATGGCTACACCTCTCATCACCACCTTGAAGGCTTCCCATAATGTGCTCGCCGAGTCCACGCTACCCGTGTTCATCTCAAAGTAATTTATAACCTCTTCCCTTATATCTTCTCTAAAGCAGGGATCCTTAAGTGCCTTTGCCCGGAGGCGCCATGTCGGAATTCTTGCCCTCGGGGGGCAATATTGCCAACCGAGAACCAGGGGCGAGTGGTCAGAGAGAACCCTCGCCTTATATTCTGCCTGAGTAATCTCTGTTGCTACCTCTGACGTAGCAAAGACATAGTCCAGCCTCGTATGCAACTGCTGCAGGGCGGAATAGTGCGAGTACTGCCTTTCTTGGGGGTGTATCATTCTCCACACATCTGCCAGACCAAAGTCGTCTAGTAGTGTCTGCAACGCTTTAGCCGCTGGGGCGTGTATCGATCTTTCCATCTGAGCTATCCACCCTGGGGTTTAATACAGTTAAATTCCCCACCCCAGATCACTGCACTCCCCATACACATGCTAAGGTTAGTACACAGCGTTGTGAAATATGTTGCCGTATTCTGATTGGGGGCGTATGTGTTTACAATACTAATCTCCCTATTCTCCACCAACCCCCTCAGTATGACCATACTCGCATCCGTTTCTGCCTTTTCCTGCAACAGTTGAAACGGGACATGCGGCGCCACCCAGATGAGCACTCCTCTAGCATAAGCAGAGTATGTCAAGCCCCCCACTATCCCTTTCCATTTCTTCACAAACATCTCCATCTTCTACTGTGTCAGGTGAGTCTCCTGCAACAGTGCAATGTCTATCTTTTGTCTGCGCAGGTACAACATAACCTTGTTCCTTTATAGATAACTAAGTCCCCTGACATTCCACGTAAATATTTTAAGTTCCCATATGGCCCATTAGAGTTCCCCCTCCCTTCCCATCAGTGCAGTCCAGATCCCATTTCAATCTCAGTCTGTGTAGGCTCATATTCCCTTTAACCAAAAACACACCAAACTCCCCAGTCCCCCCTACCGCCTTCCTTCCCATCCCCGACATCATCCCCCCTCCCCCCAACTGTTGCCCAGCTCCATCCCTGGATCTCGGGCACCCCCGCATCTAGCTCTTTCTGGCAATAGCCTTTACTCGATGCTCAGCAGGGTGAGGTCGCCCTAATGGCTATCCTGCGACTACTACTATTACTACCAGGGGGTAGGGTGCCATCGTCCTGCCACTCCTGTTTCGCTTTAATTCAACCACACATTGCTGTTTAATTCACTTTTATATATTCAATGTTCTATATTCCAGTCGTTTAAGTTCAACAGAATCACAGGCATCCTGCCAAATGTCAGCACTACTCGATTGCACCCCTTTATCTTATCACTAGCATAGTGTCTACTTGGGTACCCGCTCTACATCATTTCAATATGCATATAATATCCTAATCACTTATCATGCTCCTCCTGGGCCTTCTCTGCATCTCGTTCCGAGCAACCTTGTAGATCCAGCCATGCCGCTGCTTCCTCTGGGGTGTCAAAAGAGAACATTCTACTTTTGTGCAGCACTTTCAGTTTCGCAGGGTACAGGAGCATGTACTTGATTCCGGCCATGCGCAATCTCCCCTTGACTGCCACATAGCAATATAACGTGGCCTCTGGACCGACATTGTGTAGTCGGGGTACGCCGTGATGGTACTAGAGGCCCTTTCGATCGTTCCCTCTTGGCGAAAATACTCCAAAATCTTCTTGCGATCTTTATAGTTCCGTATCTTGGCAATTATCGCACGAGGAGGGGCCCCCGGCTTCGGTTTCCTCATGAGGGCTCTCTGTGCTCGCTCCACGGTGAATCCCTGCGAGAGTTTGCCGGCTCCAATTTCTTGCAAGATCAAGTTCTCCACATAGTCTGTAGGGTCTTGGCCGTCTTCCCCCTCCGACAGTCCAACCACGCGGATATTGTTCCTTCGTGCCCTTCCTTCCGCTTCCTCGGCGCGGTTCTCTAGGTTGGCTACCTGTTGCTTCAGTATATGCACCTCTTTTGTGTTGCTGGTGCTAGTGTCTGTGTTGGTTTTCACCGCACTTTCCAAGCTGCTCGTTCTCTCTGCCAGCATTTGAACATCTTGTCGCAGTAGGGTGACTTCTATGCCTACAGCGTCTATTTTAGCCTCCAAGGAGGTTCGCAGGTCCGCCAGCGCTATCCCCCACGAGTATCTCCGCTCCGTTATAGCCGCTAGTATGTGGTGGTTTTCAGCCGCTGAGGTGCTCTCTGCCGGTGCTGTCGCGCCGCTGTGCGTTGTCGCCGCAGGAGACTGCTGCATCTTGACAAATGCTTCCATCGTGGATTTTGTTTTTGCTCTTGCTGACAGTTCCTCGCCCTGCCATCTTGCAATCTCCGTTATGTATCTGAGGGTACCTGTTCCGTGGTGTATCAATCCTGCCTCTCTGTCGTGGTGTACCACCAATGTGTCACTCCAGACCCAGGGTAGTTGTCCTTGAGAAGCCCCTGCTTAAGTTCGTATTTGTGACGCTGTATCTACGGGTGGGCTGTGTCCTCCCACGTTTCTAATCAATTGACTGCTTCCTAGAGGCTATTTTATACCATCAGCATGACCACCCATCTCTTGGGCTCCTCGTGGTCTTCACGCCACTTCTTTTTCCCCGTTGCAGTCCCCCGCTCCCAGTGTCATGTAGGCTTAGATACTGTCCAAAACCCTCGAGTGGGTCGTCTCCTCCCACGTATCTCCACTGGCTGCTTTGGTCGGCCCCCCTTTGCTTGTTTCTTGGATCGCTGGGTATTCCTCCTTCCGCGCGCCAGTACATATTTTCTATGGTGTCTGTGCGCTTCAATGCCTGCCCCCTGTCCTCTAACTATCACCGCATCTGGCAAGTGTCCAGGAGGCGCCAGCACATGGACTGCACTTGCTACAGTAATGGGAGCACACACTTATATCCAGTTTTCTGGCAGTGCCTGGGTGCACTACCAGTCTCCTCATGCAGGTTATGGGTGCTCTCCCTGCCCTTTTTGGTGATATGGTTCCCAGGCCCCCACACAGTGAAGGGCAGGCGTCCAGCACACTCCAGGTGCCAAAGTGTGTCAGCTTCCCATAGGGACACAGCACCCAATTATCATTGCATTAGAGCTGTATGCAAGTTAAAGCTTTAAGTTACACTGCACACCAAGGGCGTTTGTTATTTTTATTCCATGCGGTTCATCACCTTTATTCCATGCGGTTCATCACCTTCATTTATGCCCAGATCGTTTTCCGCTCCTATTATCTGCTCTTTATTCATGTGGGCAAGGTATCACCTTCCAAGCCTTGCGTTCAGGGGTGCGACAATGTTTTCACAGAATCTGCTCACCAGCAGTGTATCGGCTGGGAGCAGTAAGACCACGTTAGCTTCAACACAAAACCAGTCCCTCACGTATGAAACAAAGTATCTTATTCACCGGCCGCTGTTCGCCTGCAGCAGAGGTGCTCCCTGCAATCTGCGCTGGGTACGCCAAAGCCTCACGGAGCCCTGGACGGCTCCCTCGCTGCTACAATTGTAGCCGCCTGGGATACTTAGTTTTCCTGCCGATGCCCACCGCCGCTGCTCTCAGCCCCCTCCACACCGTGAACGCTGTGTGCCATGTGCTTTTATCTCCCATGCGGCAGCAGGCTCTGCAATGCAAGCGTGTTTCTACTCGCAGCCGGCCTCACTCCACGATCCTTGACTCCAGTCTTCACAGACCAACGCTCAGGTCATTAGGCTCGAATCCTTTGTTCGCCGCCATCATGTGCCCCAGTCTTTCAGTGCGGCCACATCCGAACAATGTTCTTTTTTATGACAAGCCTCCGTTCTGCTTGTAAAGTTCAGTTATTGTGGAGCACACGTTCCGACGTCCCTGCGTCTATTCATAGACGCCGTAAGTCATTTTAAGCGTGTGTCATCGGATCGATCTCGGATCCATAGGAGCAGCTCCGTGGGACACGTCCTACTGCATGACTAGCTGGCCACGCCCCTTTCCTAGTGCGTTAATTGTATTGACTATATCTGTAGCGGTTTTATCCGTTTGGTCCTTAAAGCCTAGGTTGAAATCCCCGAATAAGAGTATTTGTGAGGAGGATTTGAGGTTGTTGGTAATTATACTACGCAAATCCTCCTCAAAGGTGCCAAGTGGACCAGGCGGTCTATATATCAGGTGAATGGCGAGTGTTTGTGAGTGGTTTATCTGGAATTTGGCAGAGAGAACTTCACATGATTGTGACAGATGGACAGGGGCTAGTCTTAGACATATACATGTTTTAGAGATAATGGCAATGCCGCCTCCTCATGCGGTATCACGGTCTTGTCTATCTATCAGGGATAGCTAACATGAGTGAGGGTCCTGCTGCATTATGGAGCCATTTTTCCCTAATCGCAAGGAAATCCAGATTGCCTTCTGTGATTAGGTCGGCAATGTCGGTGGCGTGGGCGGCGTGCGATCTTACATTGAGAAGCGCTCCCGATGTTGTCGAATTGCCTGAGTCTTCTCATACCAAGAGAGCGTCCGCATATCTGACACCCAGTTCTCACAATGTGGCTTCTTCCTGGATTTTCTCACCTTCATTATTTGTTTTATGGCCATCAACAACGCTCCATCAATCCATTCCGAACAATCCCACATCTCCACACTTCGACTATCAGTTGAAAGGAAAATCACTGACAGAAAAGTACGAGGCAGTGTCATACTAGTTACCATATCAATGCAATCGAAAACCCCTCTCCAAAAGTCCAGCTCTCTACTACACTCCCAGAGCATATGTAGATAGGTCCCTCTCGAGCCTCCACACCCCCTAAGTACGAGGAGAGATAGGAGTCATTCAGTGATTTATTTGGATGAGGTCTAGGCTTTGGTTTATTTTGTGGATATTGAGGTTGGGGTGGGGGGTTGGCAGGGGTATATGTTTTGTCCTGTTGTTGTTTTTTGTGTTTTGTGTTGTCACGTCTTGCCAGGTGGGTGGGGATGTTTTCGGATTTTCTTTTGAATAGCTGTTAATTTAGTAGTAATTTGCATTTTGTTGCACTGATGTATATAGAGTAATCTCTTGCTTGTTCCCATTCTGTTCTTACTCAGTTGTATTATTTTCTGTATAATTATTAAATAAAGTTGAAAAAAAAAAAAAAGAACCTGGAAAGCCTTGTCTCCGGGTGAAGATCCTACAATGAGAAGCGCTCCTTTGAGGGGTGGGGGCGTCTCAGAAGCTACATTGACTAGAGTAGATTTGTCAGAATTATTATCACATAACTTCCGCTTCTGATTATTGTTTTGAGGGACTTTCGTATTCAAGGTGTACAGTGGCGGAGACAGATTTACATGACAAGGTGTCAGACTAAACTTAGTTAGTTTTAAGGTTAGTAGCCGGAAGGGATCTTCTCAGAGGTTCATATAATTTGGATAATCTGGCGCAGAGTCTAGCATTTCTGTTGGACGTGGCACAGGGTAGAGAAGCGTGGGTAGCTGTCACAGGGGCCTTATTATGTAAAGGTTGGCTCGTGGTAGCAATGTTCGTTAATGTGTTTGTTGAGGTAGGCGGGCTAGGGTCTAAGATAAGTGCTAGCGTGAGCTGAGCAGAGTGTAATTGACTTCTAGGGTTAGTCTACCTGGAAGCCATCATTGTGCAAAACAGTAATGCTAGGATTAACATCTTTCCAATTACGATGTCAGAGTATGGTCCAGCACATAGAGGCGCTTAGGCAAAGTTGCAACTTTGGCTACACATTTGCAGAATAGGTAGATTCAACTATAGCTAGATGTTCACAACATTGGCAGATTCGATTTAACTGAGTTCACAAAAATAGGCAGAATCAACTTGGCTAGGAGTACACGAAATAGGCAAGTTCAATGTAGCAAAGTGTTCACCAAGTAGGCAGATTCAATTTAGCTAAGTGTTCACAAAAGTCAGCAGATTCAACTTGGCTAGGAGTACACAAAATAGGCAGATTCAGTTTGACTAAATGTTCACAAAAGTCAGCAGATTCAGCTTGGCTAGGAGTACACAAAATAGGCAGATTCAGTTTGACTAAATGTTCACAAAAGTAGGCAGATTCAACTTGGCTAGGAGTAGACAAAATAGGCAGGTTCAACAATCTGACTCAACAATGACTTCGGAGTATATGGATAGGGAAGTATACCTGCTGCTGTAACTTGTTACACTCTGTGCACAATTGTCGCTATATCTAGAATGCAAGGGACTAGATACTCCATGGATCATGAGGCGCATGGACATTAATGCGAAGGTGAAGCAGCAAAATAATGGAAGGTGGGGCATTCAAGTGAGAACCTTAGATGATACTCATATAAACATATGGGACTAGCATTAAGATGAAAACTTAATTTGGTGCAATTGCAAATACATATAAAGTTAACAATGCATTTAGCATCAGGTGGCGGTGACTTGGATAAACATACTGTGGATCGACAGTAATGTCCACAGAGCAGTTGTGAGCACATTTTGTGGTTACATTGAACGCTTCTTGAGGGCGATGGCTATAGTCAGGATTGTGGTATGATTCACCTTGTCTTACTGTGAAAGTGGCCTTGAGCGCAGGTGTGTCAGCTGGTCTGGGATTAGCAAGCATTATACTTGCATAGTGCAACTGAAGACAGTTTTACGGCTTTCCAGAAGGTAAGCTGTGCCCCCTATGCTGATTCAAGAGGCGCTTTCATCCTTCAATAGGACATTCTGGAACACTAGTATTCACAGGAGTGAGGTCTAGGACGCCTGGTGGAAACTAAACCTATGTTGCTCACCCTGGGACTACTATGGTTATGATCTACAGCTAAAGGCTTCTGTCAGACCTACATGACTATGCCCTTTATCTTTATCCTTTTGGGTGAAGATCAACTACTTGCCCAGATCATCATGGGAACTGTTGCAGCTTGCAGATGATCCCCAAACTTCAACACTGATTACAGCCAAATTAATTTTGATAATCGCAAAGGCTTGGCCTGCTCAGAGCTTAGGGATGCCTTTTTATTTTTTTAAGACCATTAAGGTTCTCGTACGAATTTTGTGCTTTATGCGAGTGGCTGGCCTGCCAGAATAGATCTACCAATTACCCTAGACGCAAGTTCACATGATCTGTTATGGTTTTGCAAAAAAAACATTTCAGTTTGAGGTGAAAGTCGTTGTATAGCCTTAAACTTCAACCGGTAACTGGTACGAATAGTATTTTCTAAAGAAAACCGTTAAAATGATTACCCTAGTTTGAAGTCTGCTGGCAGTTGGGACGTTGTGTAGGGGCCCGTGAGAAAAGCTCTGCTCTTAACTCCAGTGGTTTTGACATTTTATTTTTGAACATTTGTATGGCGCCTATACAGCAGAAAGTGTTTCCAGGTGCCACAAGACTAAGGGGGAAGGGTAACGGAGGAGGATACAAACAACAATAAAAAGTCCTACTAGGCCTTGTGACATTCGGACCGTGCAAGTGCAGTAAACCGGACGTTCGGGTGGCGGGGAGGGGGACAAGGAGAAGGTAAGTGACAGGAGGGGAGTGGCCCCCAGGCTGGGTAAGTGCTATGGGGGGGGGGGCCTGGAGGGCAAGTGCGAAGGGGGATGGGGAAAGAGGATAAGTAGTGCGAGGAAAGGGGGGGATTGGGAGGAATTTTCAATAGATCATGCAAATGCTTTAAACACTTTTTTATGGATACATTTGCTACTATTCAGAAAAGTATTAAGCCTCAAAGGGAACATGTCTTAGTCCCTATGACTGTCATGAACGGGAATATCATGTTAACGGAAGGGGGAACTCTCAAGAGTCCACCGTTCATTTTTAAGCCGATATTAGAGGAAGCTATTTCTAGTCTTTTGTTGGCACTAAAGCCTACTAGCAACGTTTTCTTCCTGCTACCCGCTTACGCTGCTAAGTGTATCTCGTCAGATTTAATTCCTTTTATGACCAAGTTCATAAATGGGTCTTTTACTCGGGGAATTTTGCCAGATGACTTGAAACTGTCGGTCTTCTCCCCTATGCTAAAGAAGTCAAATCTTGACCCTGAGGACTATCGGAATTATCGTCCCATTGCAGGCCTCCCTTGGTCAGGACAAATTTTGGGAAAGTTGCCACAGCACAGTTACAGGACAGTATTGAAGACGGCTTGCTACAATCAGGATTCCGGCCTAAATCCGGTACTGAAACAGCGCTGATGGCATTATGGGACAAGTTGTTGCAAGCAGGGGACGATGGTAAATTATTCCTTGTTGTAATGCTCATCCGCGTTTGACACAGTGGACCACAGAATCTTGTTGGACCGCCTAAAAATTATAGGAAATGTTGCTACAGGGGCCTTGGACTGGTTCGCATCATTTTTTGTGTGGGGGGCGGGGGGTAGCAGACAATGTGTACAGGTGAAGGAGGTTTCTGATTCTTTTGCAATGCTGTGGCGTTCCACATGACTCTGCGCTTCCCCCATCTTGTTCAATCTACTTTTGTCCATTGATGGACATACTAAAAAAAAAAAACACCACATCAGTTTCCAATCATACGCCGACGATACGCAGCTCTACATCAGACTTGATGTGGATAATGCACTTATCAAGGTGGGTAGATGCCTTGAAGAATTAGGGGCATGGATGGCATCACATTGGCTGCATCTCAATCCAAATAAAACAGAGGTGATCTCTCTCGACCAAAACATCTATTGAAAGGGAATAGCAGTCCACCTCCTCCCCGATTTCTGGGTTGAAGATTGAAGTATGCTTCTAAGGTAAAAAAAAACATGGCTTGCATATGCCAGAGTGACTTGGGCTGTGATGGTCAAGTCTCAGCAGAAGTTCAGTCAGCATGCTATAATATCTGGCTGTTACGACAAGCCCTCCCCTATGTGCCTGAGGATGACCGTGCCCTGGTGGTGGGAACTCTAGTTAATTGGATTATTGTAATGGTCTACTTGCTGGAGCCCCTGCCAAACAGATTTTTCGCTTACAAAGGGAACAAAATGCAGCGGTTACACTAGTGTTTGGAGTACCTAACACACCTCAATCTCGGGTCTCCGCCTCTCTCTTCAATGGCTAGCTGTCGGGGATGGCACCCAGGTAAGGTTTGGGTGGCTGTGCCGATGTAAGGTGACAGGTAAGCACACACACAGCAGGAAGCTCAACAAGAATGAAGAGTAGGCAACTGTAGCAGGAAATACAAAGGTACAAACAAACTGGATTCTCTCTTGGGGTGTATGCAGAAATGGGAAAGTGTTCCACGGACCTTAGGAAACTCCAGCCTTCTGCGCAGATTGCTATTACAGGGGCCCACGCTGTATGCTCATCGCTGGGAACAGCAGCAGTGGGTATCTGTAACACTGAAACGCGACAAGGGAAGGGGCAGAGGTTGACTGCCGGAAACCAACAGTCAAGCTCTGTACAAAGGGATCTACGTACGATACAAGAGAAAACAAGAACAGAAATATCCAGGGAAAAGGAAGTCCATGAGCAATCTAGCAGAAGGAAATGAAGGAAAAGCAGTATAACTGATATGGGTAACCTAAGGGAAGAACAGAGGACTCGAGGAAGAGAAGGACAGGGATCAAGAACGGGGGCTTGCAAACAAGGAAGAGAGCAAGGGGCAGCAGCCAGGAAACAGGGGGGCTGCAAACAGGGGAGCAGGGCTGCAGTAACGGATGGCACAAGGTACAGGTAAACTGTTGTGGACTGCAGAGGACTGTAGTAGGCTGCAAGGCAGGGAGCCCAGAGGAGCAGGGCAGAGAGCTGTAGTAGACGTTAAACAGAGAGCCCAGAGGAGCAGGGCTGCATGGAGTGAGTCCAAAGGAGCAGGGCTGCATGGAGTGAGTCCAAATTGAGCAGGGCTGCAAGGCAGGGAGTCCAAAGGAGCAGGGCTGCAAGGCAGGGAGCCCAGAGGACAAGGGCCGAAGGTAGAGGAGTGTAGCAAGCTGCAAGGCAGGGGGCCCAGAGGACAAGGGCTGTAGGCAAGGAGCCCAGAGGACAAGGGCTGAAGGTAGAGGAGTGTAGCAAGCGGCAAGGCAGGGGGCCCAGAGGACAAGGGCTGTAGGCAGCGGAGTGAAGCAGGCTGCAAGGCAGGTAGCCGAGGGGAGCAGGGCAGCAAACCCGGAGGAGCAGGGCTACGAGGCACGGAGCCCAGAGGACAAGGGCTGTTGGCAGCAGAGTGAAGCAAACTGCAAGGCAGGAAGCCCAGAGGACAAGGGCTGTAGGTAGACGGCAGCAGAGCGTAATCGGCTGCAAGGCAAGGAGTCCAGAGGACAAGGGCTGTAGGCAGCAGAGTGAAGCAGGCTGCAAGGCAAGGAGCCCAGAAGAGCAGGGCAGCAAGGAGTGAGCCCAGAGGAGCAGGGCCGCTGAAAGTAGGCTGCAGAGGACTGTAGTAGGCTGCAAGGCAGGGAGCCCGGAAAGGGCACTGGAACAAAAGCAGAATAAAGCAGGAACAGCATACAAATTCGTGGCTCAAGGCAAAAAGGGGCTGGGAGACTCTTGATGCAAGAGACTGAGCTCCTGCAGGCAGCTGCTTAAATACAGCCCTGCCCTGTACTGAGGCAGGCTAATTGGCAGCACCTGGAACAGCACAACTGTAGGCAATCTGCCTCCTCCTTCTCTGGTCCTGAGAAGTTGGAAGCAGCACTGATTGCTCGGGCTTCTGGGGATTGTGGTTCCAATACTGACAAATGGGAATGGCCAGGAATTGATAGCTGTAGCAAGGTGCATTATGGTACATGTAGTTAGTTGAATTAAGTAGGAAAGTACCAATGTTGCGCAAATGGGAATTAAGGACCAAAGTGTGAATAGGGGTTGTTCAAAGAGTATTATGAAGATGAATGAATAACAATTAGTCCATGATGGTTGCCAATGAGTGCGCCCGTGGCGCAGGCATGACACTAGCAGTGGAGGACCGTATAGAGTTAAAAGTAGGGTGCCTGGTGTTCAAATGCATTAATGGTTTGGCACCGTTACCTGAAGTACAAACTGAAACTATATCCCCCTACTCGGGCACCAAGGTCGGAAGACAAACTCCTACTTATCCCCAGGACAGAATGTATATTCAGGGGAGATTGTAGATTCTCAGTCTTCGGGCCAAGACTATGGAATAGTCTCCCTTTAAATTTAAGGAAAGCAAATTCGCTTTTAACGTTCTGAGCTGGCTTAAAAACGTATCTGTTTAAATCATGTTTATTCTTGTTCTGACCTCTGGACTACTACCATCATATGATCAGCTTTTACGTTTCTATTTGGCACTTTCCAACTGCATCAGAATTAGATTTGGTTAACTTTTGTGCGATTTTACAAATACCTCAATGAATCAAGAACCAGACTCCGTAGTCTAATCAGTGAAGGGTACCCGCAGGGAAGTGCTGGTAGGGGATGGTGCTGAGGCAGACTGGTCGAGGGAGTGCCTAGCCCCTGTATGATTCGGAAGGGACCAGGCAGCCAGTTGTATCAGCGAGCAGGCATTAGCAAGGAAGGGGGAGATTGAAGGAGGAGGTGAAAAGGAAAGTTTTGAGAAGCTTCCGGCCATTAAGGGGATCCGGCTCAAGTCTGAAAGGGGCAGGGAGGCCATTCTAGAGGGAGGCACCTGCTGAAGAGATCTACCCCTCACTCTCTGCTTGGAGAAACGTCTCACCTGCAGAGAGTTACAGCTAGAGGAGGTAAGGTCTCTAGAAGGGTAGTATTTAGAGAGAAAGTGCAATGTAGTGTGGTCCCAGGCCCCCGAAAGCTTTGTGGATGATGCAGAGGGCCTTGAATTTGATCCTTGCATTCACCTGGAGCCAGCGGGGAGCTTTTAGGCCTGGAGAGATGTGGTCCCTGGGCTAAGGATAAGTCTTGCAGTCCTATTTTGGAGTAGTTGGAGGGCGAAGGGAGGAAAAAGGCAGATTAAGGAAGAGGCTGTTTCCATAGTCCAGCTTGGAGAGAACCTGAGCTCTAGAGACATTGCGTTTCTGGGGGAAGGTGAGAAAAGAGAAGGCCTCTGAGGAGGTGAAGCGTATACATAGTTGTGTATTCCTAAATCCATTGGCTTTCCTTCAGTTCATGATCAGAAGGTGTCATGTCCAGTATCCATTCATGTCTTGTGGCTAAAGCTTTACTGCCAGCTTTTCGCTGGGGTGATGGCAGTGGTTGCAGCTCTGCCTCATCTCTATTCGTAGCCCAGATAACCAGCTAGTCCAGGCAGCTCCTGTCTAGCTGCTGATCCGTCTCGCCGCCTGACCTTAACGATCTGGGTTTCTGGTAAGTATCGGAAAATCCTGCCATTGTTTAATTAGTGCACCTTTATCTTATATCAGCTTCTACCAGTTTACGAGTTATGAAGCCAATTAGTGCGCCCTCGGAGGAATATTGAGTTTTGAAGGCAACAAGGACTCCATTCTACCCAGACTACCACTCCGCACTGCAGGCGAAAGGTTTCATGGTCAGCTGTCATTTGTTTCCTGTCATATCTGCTATTTGGGTGGAAGCGAAGGCTGTAAATCCCATCTAGCAGTGGGATCCTTTAAGTGAAAAACATTACGGGTCAGAAATACTTTAAGTTGATGACGTTCAGTATCATTTAGTCATCTCTGTACTGCCTCATAATCCTGGTCTGCAATAATCATGGCAAAAAATTGGTATCTTGCCCTTCTTTGTTGCTATTACTGCAATAAGAGAGGAGTGGTGAATGGCATTGCAGTCCCTTTCTGTGGAATATATGCTCCCACCTAGCCTTCCCCCTCCCCCGCAGACCTCCTTCCCCCCATCCCAAAGGGACTTTGAAAACTAAATTATAAATGAATACCCCTCCTTGGTGAAAACAGACAGGAGGAAAAGCTGCTGAATGCCTGGCAGCATTCTGAGACCTGATGGTGGATATATCTTAATAGATTTGTTCCCAACCCAACTAAATCCTAATGCTCAGTGCCAAATAGTTTAAAATGTGTGTATCCTCAGTCAAGCCTATGAAGCAATATTGTATTTTTTGAATGGGTTGTCCGCCCGCGTATTCCTCATCTTATATTTCCATATCCTGCTTCAGTTGCTAAAGAATTATTTCCCTGCAGAGGGCACTGCGTGTCAATGTCAACGTTCTCAATGGTATAGAGCGCATGCAGCGACTGTTGGCTTCAGTTCCGTTTTTCCACGAAAACTGTAGCTTCAGGTACGGTACGCCTCGGTTCCCTATGAGAATCTTCAATAAAATAATTCAAATGGCGTCATCTGCGTCAACTCCTGAGATCGGGGTTTAAGAAGTGCCAGGACTGTGGGGCGAAGATATCGTTACTGACCCCCATCGGGTGTGTCTGTGGTGCCTGGGTTCCCCTCACGCTACCTTTGACTGTAAGGCCTGCTGATCATTGACGGTGAAAGCCCTGAAAGAGCGAAGAAGAAACCGAGCGGCAGGTAGGTCTAAATCCCCATCAACGACGACTGTTGAAAAAACAATTTTCAGACAAATATTTCTCCTCGTCGAAAGAAGACCAAAAGATCACAATCGTGCAGTGTTTGAAGTAAAGGCACCATAGATCGCCTTTGTTGTCGAGGTTCTCCCCAGAACAGGTCAAGTGCCCGATGAAATCGGCCTCTCCGACTGAGTGGGAAAAAGTCAGAGGGAAAATGATGAAAGCTTTCGAGACCCTTGACCCTTGAGCTTTGAACCTCTCAAAGGCTTATGAAAGCTATGCCCAAATCGCAAAACCTGTGTGACCTCGAGCGGCAAGGAAAAAACTCCTCGAACGGTCGAAGGATCCCTCGAGTCAAGACTAATCTCCTGCGAGGAAGAAGTCATTGGCGCTAAAAGACTCCATTGGCCCTGAAAAAGTCCTTGACGCTAAAAGCATCTCAACCCTCGACGTCGACTGAGTCGAATCTCAGCGACGCCATCAAGGATTATTGAAAAATCAAACGCTCCACTACCAAGAGAGGATTTATTTTAATCACTTTCTTCTATTTATGAGGATGTAGACCATTCTTCTGTTAAGGATAAAAGATTTACAGGAGTCACTGCAAAAAGTAAGTGGACTATATACGTCCCCAGAGTTAGAATTTGGGAGACTTGATCCTACTGACCATGCAGATGGGTCCTACAGAAATGTAATGTCCAGGGTGGTGGAATACATGGGGTGAAAAAGACCCACACCAATATATGAGCAGGATGAGCTTACTGATATCCTGGATAAAGGACTCAAAGAAGATCCTATTCTTCCTTTTCATGTGGCTCTGCAAAGGTGGGTAAATTCCAATTGCGAGATGCCAGAGTTAATTCTGGCAGTAAATAAAAAGCTAACATCTAAATCCAGGACGTCCAGTAGTGATCCCGGTTATCTGATAAAACACCCGACTCCAGAAAGTTTGGTAGTGCAGGCTGCCACGTCCACCTCAAAACAAAATGCACTAAAGTCGGTGAATGCTACGTGCACATTGGCCAGGTTAACTTTTACACTTTGGGAATGTATAGCAATGGCAGCTAACATATTTCCCGAAGTGGAGGAAAGAGACAGATTTTTAAATCTAATCAAGGATGGCAGACGCAATGTGCAAATCCCTGCAGATAAGCCTTGACACTGCGGACAGTATCAGCAGGTCAATGCGTAGATTTGTCTGGTTAAGAAAGTTCAGTTTTGCTCCAGATGCGCAGTCCAGACTTCTTAACATGCCCTTTGACGGCACACATTTATTTGGTAACCGAGCTGACGAAAGCCTGGAAAAACTGCAGACCTCCAAAGCAGCAGCAAAATCCCTGCTATTAGACAGCCACAAAACCGCCCCACCGGTACACCTTGGAGGGGTAGGTTCTTTCGCTTTTACTCAGTTGGAAGAGAGAGGACGTTCAGAGGTAAAACAAGATTCCCTCGTGGTGTACTGGGAAGAGGTACTAAAATCGCCAGCCACAAAACCTTTGATGCCTTAGCTCACAAGACCCTGGTGGAGGCAGACTCTTATGGCATCTGAAAGAATGGGCAAGCAATACTTCAGATGCCATGGGCATTGGAAACAGTTGGCCAGGGTTACTGCCTTCGCTTTCTAAAAAAAAGCCCGAGTCATCCACCGGGGAACAGCTCTTTCAAAGTTCGTTCCGCTTCTTATGAAGGAAATCATCACCCTGGTAGAGAAAGGTGCTATAGAACCAGTACCTGTAGCGGAGATGAACAAGGGTTGGTACTCCCCATACTTCCGAAAACCCAAAAAGGACAGAGGATTGAGACCCATCTTGGAGACTTCGAGTTCCTCTGGAAGGACACCTTCAAGATGGTTACCCTTTCTCAGATCCTTCAGGCCCTCCAACTTCAGGACTGGATGGTATTATTACACCTTCAGGATGCACAGACAGTACCTGAGGTTTGCCGTTAGTGATTCTCATTATCAGTTAAGAGTTCTGCCTTTTGGGCTGACCTCTGCCCGAGAGTTTCCACCAAGTTGTGATGGTGGTGGTGGCATTGAGTCTCAGGAGAGGGGGATTCAAGTCTATCCCTACCTGGATGATTGGCTGATCAGGGCCAGTTCCCCCGATCATCTCCACTACACCTGTCTCACTCCACGGACTGGGCATCTCCAACTTCAAGAAGTCCCACATGATACCATCTCAAAGGCTCCAATTCATTGGCGCAGTCCTGGATGCATCCCTGGGAAAAGCTTCGCCACCTGAAGTGAGGGCTCGAGACATTTTGCAGATGGTCACCAAATTCCAAAGCGCCCAGCGTCACCCGGCCTTTGACTTTCCGAGTTTGTTCGGCCTCGTGGCATCCTGCATTTTTCTGATGCCAGAGGCAAACTTGAGAATGAGCTCTCTAGTGGGCTCAGGACTCAATTACTTCAATTCTCGGGCAGGATGTTGGAGCTCCTTCAGGTTCCAAGCAGGGTTGCACAGGATCTCCAGTGATGCGAGGACAACATTATGAAGAGGGAACCTTTTTGGCAGCCATGGCCGGAAATGAGGGTAGTAACGGACGCCTCACTCAAATGTCTGGTCAAAGGGTCGACCACAAAAGGTCGAATGGTCAAAGGATTGACACCAAAGGACCGAAAACAAAAGGATTGCATTTTTTTTTTTTTGGGGTTTTCGTTTATGGAAAAGTGGGTTTTACCACAAAAAAATGGGGGGTGGGGGGTGGAGCCCCCCCAAAAAAAGTAAAATAAATAAAATGTCCATCCTTTTGTTTTCGGTCCTTTGGTTGTCGATCCTTTGACCTACAACCGGTGGGGAGCACATGCCACCAATCTGATAATCGGTGGTCTTGATCGTAGTCCAAACTACAGGGCAATCAGACTAGCACTGAAGGCTTTTCTGTTCTCTGTGCAGGGGAAGAATGTCCTGATGACGGACAACACAGTGGCCATGTACTACCTCAAGGGAGGTGGTCTAGGGTCACTACCACTGTGCAGAGAGGCAATGCAGCTCTAGTTCTGGTCAATTCAAGAAGGAATCTCCCTATCGGCAGGTCACCTAGCCGGAGCGGAGAATACGGTGGCGGATGCTCTGAGCAGGCAGAGCAGTCTCCCACGAGTGGGAACTAGCTCAGGATGTCCTTCACAGTTTGGGGAACCAAGTGGATCTGTTCATCACTGGTGTCAACCGGAAGTGCGAGCAGTGGCGTAGAGAGGGTAGGGCATGAGCAGGCAAGGCTCACCCATACTCTGTAAATGCTCACTCAGCAGTGCTGTGCGGGCATTTACAGATGTTAATGTCACTGCGGTGGGCTCAGCTACATTAGCTTCAGAACCCACTTATTGGACAATCCTGGCTATGCCTCGGAGTGCGAATGGTACTGCTCAAGGAAATTTACCCCAAGAGGACCTCTCAGGGACACGTTCATAGTGGACGGGGAGTTTCCACTCCTGTATGCATTTCCTCCAGTCCCTCTCATTCCTCGAGTCATCGGGAGGTTCAGGAAATCCATGATCCTAATTGCTCTGGATTGGGCCAGGGGGGCGTGGTACCCCAGACCTTCGGGTCATGTCATCTACCCTCCAATACATCTTATACAATGCAAGGACCTTCTCTCGAGAGACAGGAGGGTTGGGTTCTCCCTCCAGAGGTCAAGAGACTCAACCTTCACGCATGGTGTGTGAGAGATTGAGGTACAAGGATTGGTACCTCCCAGATGACGCAATGGAGATTTTGCTTTCGGCCAGCAACAAAGTCCTTGTACCGCTGCTGTGGAACACATTCTGCAGCTGGTGCAGGGATAACATTGTCGACCATTTTACATGTGGTGCTCCTATGGTATTATCATTCTTATTACTCTTGGCCAGTCTGGGGCTCCAGGTTGGTACAAGTAAGGGGTATCTGGCAGCGCTCTCTATTTTTAAGCGCTCCTCTGAATGGAAATGCACCAAAATGTCGACCATGTAACTGCGACTGCTCAGTTATGCCGACTTTGGTGCATTTCTTTTTACCGACTCCCAGAGCGGTGTTGCGGGGGTTGTCACCTGCTCTCCATGGGCGCAGTAACGGGAGTCAGGGGGCGAGAGGGGGGGGGGGGGGTTGCGGGTGTTTCCCTTTTTACCATTGTGGTTAGCGGGGAACAAGAACATTTTTCTTAAAAGCACCCTGCGGCGTCTGCTCCGACCCACGTTAGTGGGAGGAGCTGACGCTGTGGGGAGGCGGTGGCCCACAAAGATGTGTTGGGGGGGAGGGGGTGTCATGTAGGGGAATGCGGGCCGGGGGACGCGGGCAAAGAGATCTATCTGATCACTGCGCCGTCAACATTTTCGTCAGTGCAGTTACTGGTGGGCAGTGATCTCATAGATTCCTCTGAAGCAGTATCTTTCTTCAAGATCCACTAGTTTTCCAATTTTTAAAAGGGCTGACAGATTTCCTCCCGGTCCCTTTTCAAGTCCCAATTTAGGACATCAACTTGGTGTCCTTTTTGAGCCTATCCATTCCTGTCCAAGGACAGAGTGGTCTTAAATGTGAAACCTACCTTCTTAACTGGGATTGTGTCTGGGTTTCATTTAACTCAGAAAATACTTCTACCTTCATTTTATCCACCTCCTCATCCTGGAAAGGAAAGGGAGAGGTTGCACAGGCTTGCTCCAAGGCGTGCACTTAGTTTAGACATCCGGCAGATGTACAAACTAAGACAGGATGACAAGATTTTTGTAGGTTACATGGGCCACAAGCTTGGTATGGCCATCTCGAAACAAACTTTATCAAGATGGATCATTTTAGGAATATCTAAATGCTACAGATTAGCTGGAATGGATCCTCCAGAGGGCCTTAGAGCTCATTCGACCAGGGGCATCGCTACCTCCTCTGCCTTTCAGAGCGGAGTCGCAATTAATGCTATTTGTGCGGCAACCACATGGTCGTCCGTACACACTTTTACCAAACACTATAATCTAGACTGCCTCAAGCTGGGAAGGTTTATTGGAAAGGCAGTGCTACATTCTGTGCACACAGACCTTTAAAGGAACTCCTAAATTGTCATGAGTCTGAACATTCTGACTACCTCCTCCAGGAATACATGCACTGCTTTGGGAGTTTATCATAAGATGAGGAATACGTGGGACGACACAATCCATTCGAAGAACAAGTTACTTACCCATGGTTACGTTCTTTCGACTGGATGTTACTCCCACATATTCCTCATCGACCCACCCAACCTTCCCTGCAGTTGAATTTTCCATGTCATTTCAGTCTTCGCTCTTTCTGGGGGAGTACCTGTTGGGTGTAAGATATCCTATACACACAAAAAGCAGAACTGAAGCCAACGGCCGCTGTGCGTGCTTTATACCATCGATATCGAGATGGAGGCCTCCGAAGGGACATTGAGTCGAAGCTGCATATGGAAATATCCTAAAATGAGGAATACATGGGAGGAACATCCAGTCGAAAGAACATTACCATGGGTGAGTAACTTGTTCATCTAGTCTACACTCGTGTATCCATATCCAAGATATACATTCTGTACAGAGGCAGGCGGTGGGCCAGTTATTGGTGGGAAAGGGATGAGCCCAGTTGTAAATGGGTGGAGGACCAGGAAGGATTGAAGCAAGGATGGGAAGTGGCGATGAGGTGGGGGTGGGGGGTCGTACCAAGTGTCACAAGTATGTTTCAGTGACGGGGCTGGGAAGGGGTGGTACTATGCACATGCCTGTGACATTTGGACAACGATCTGTTTGCGGTAGGTGGTCATGTCATACCAGTTGGCTGTTCTGTACTATTGAGTGTAGAGGACAAACTGCAGTAATCATTTTTATCATTTGTATAGCAGTAGTGTTTACCAGCATCTAACCGGCAACACATTTCCGCTGTGGAGGTGGGGTGCCGGTTTTCGATTTGATTGCCATGAAATGTTTCTATGAAGCAGAGATGCAAATATTACCATTGCTCCAGATAAGATTTTGAGGTGGGAGTATTTTACTCCCTATTTTTAAACTTTGAGAGTAAATTTGATTTTAAGAGCGAACAGACTTTTCCCTTTTGCAAGAGAGTAAAATGTATGTGACATCCAGCCGACGTGTGCAAAACTGTATGGAAATCATTACTATGCGGCAGCTTTCTGCATTGTGACAGAATACACCTTTCATTATTTTTCTAAGGTCTGACCATTTGACCTCCCCTGTATATATAAATGTTCAAATCACAAAAACCTAGTCAATTACATAGTAAAGCAAACATGAATTGTATTGTGTTGAGGTTCGGTAGCAGAATTGTCTATTGATGTTTAATAAAGGTCCTCATTTCCTGATCTATTACTACCTAATGGTATGCAAATTATCTGATACAACAGTGCAGAAGGGCAAGGACTCCATGATAAATTCTATATCTAATGTAATGGTCAAATTGTTATTTATATAGCGTTTTTGGCAAAGGGCTTTAAATTGAACATATTTATTACAATTATCACCAAACCAAAGTCGGTACTCCTTTATCGACCTCAAAAGGCTGAGTTGGACTTGCCGTGATTCGAACCTGCAACCTGCAGATCGCGCACAGTTTGGCGCAACAAGTCCTGAACCAGCTGAGCTATCTTATTGACTAACATCCATCAGAGGTCGGTTAACTGAGTATCGACTGAGGTATAATAATCACAGTACCTAGATGTTGGATGAACCATGTATGAAGAGCTACATAAAGTTAAATACCTATCTAGATTATCACAGGGACAGGATTTGCTGAGTTTTTATTTCAATTACCAATGTAACTCATTTGTTTTTTTATACAGCACTTCCTGGAGAGTCAGTTTTTGGATGTTTTTAATTGTAGGCTTGAAGATTTGAGGCTAGAACACCTGTGATTGGTGTAATGACAATCAGTCACCCTTGAGCAGACTCTGCTTCCACTGACCATTTATAGTAATGTACACCATTGACTGCAAGGTTGAACGATGTAAACTATACTGTGCATACTCGTCATTTCACACACTGTTTTTATAATTAGTGTACATTAAATTATAAGTGTAAAAATTGTCTGCCGCTGCATGATTATGCACACAGCACAGAAACTGAAAAATGTAATTGTGTAAAACTGGTTTTTCACTGGGGAAAATGCATAATTTGTTACAAAATATGAATTCTCAATTGCAACTTAGTATTCCATCATATTAATTATACAATCCTAAAATTCTAGGAAAATATGCACAGTACTTTTGAAGCTGATTGGAAAGAAACCATTCCTTTTATCAGTGTGCAGTTTATTTTTTTGAAAGGCTTCATAGAAATACATTCTGTTTCAGAGGTGGCATGCATTTACATCCATGTAGATAAAAACCAAAAGAAGCCTTCTGGTTTCTGTTAAGTAACCTGACCTGTGTAAATGTACACAGGAAAATAATAAAGCTGGCGTATTTACAAGATTTTCATGCGTAAAAAAAGGCCTTATCTGCAGGCCTGAATATTACCACAATACTTGGAACTGGTCTAGAGAAAACTTGTTTCGAAGGGATTGTGTCCGCCGACGTATTCCTTATCTTTGATAATACGTTTCCAGCTTGCTGGCCTCGGAAATGTTTTCAGCAGAGGGCGCTGCGCGTCGACGTCCACCTAGTCGATGTCCCTCGACGGCCACCGATCGGCGCCGACGTCACCATGCCCATAAATAGCCACGTGCTCAGTCCGTTGCTCAGTTCCGTTTTTCTGCGCTTCGTGGGGCCTCGGAACGTCGTTGCTCAGTTCAGTCAGGATAATTATCTATTTCTACTCGAATATACCTTCTAGTTCTCGATGGCTTCTTCATCAGAACCGACGACGCCGCGATCCGGCTTCAAGACATGTCGAGACTGCGGTAAAAAAAATGTCAATAACGAATCCACACAGGATCTGCTTATGGTGCTTGGGATCCAAGCACCATTGTTCGGAGTGTGAGGACTGCATGTCCATGACGGCGAAAGCCATGAAGGAGCAAGGGGAAGCTCGAGAGAGGTAAGTCAGCCAAAACCTCCTCGAAAGTTTCGTCGGCTGAGTCGAGGCATTCGTCTCCTCGCCGTCAAACATTCCCATTCTAGATCTCGAAGCAGCTCCCACCATTCATCGAGATCAAGACACTCAGACACGTCGAAGGTCCCATTCCTTGTCTTGTGTCCCCAGAAAGAGTCTCCTGTGCCACCAAACACAGTTCTCAAGCAGAGTGGGAGGAATTCAGAAAGAAAATGTTAAACGTCTTCGAGAACGCAGCCTCGACCCCCTCGAAGACAGCAGAGTGTGATACCCCGGGTGAAAAACCCAAAAAATCAAAACGCTGTGAGTCGCAGCATCCGGCGCAACATTCCACCCGAGAGCGCCATGAGCCATCGGGTAGGAAGGCACCGTCTTCGACACCGTTGTCGAAGATTCCTTCGACGCACGGATCGGCACCATCGACGCATCGGTCGATCGACTCGACTTCGAAGCCGATGAGAGGACCAAGCCACCCCACAGCCAACGGTGATTTCAAGGGCCTCCGGCACGGCGCCGAGACCGTCGTCGATGCCCTTGAGTAGGATTGCGATCCTCTCGAGTTCCTCGAGACCCCTTCCAGTTTTTTCGATGCCGTTTTCGGCGCCTTCGAAGCTTGTTACATCGGCGTCGACAACATCGACGTTTTCTCGTCCAATAACGACAAGTTTGGCTCCTTCTGCCTTAGAAATGGGTTTTAATCTTGGACTTTCTTCAATTTATGAAGAAGGGGAAGATTCTGACCAGGAAACATTCGGGTTACAGAGGACCACACTGCCTACTGCAGAGGATTTCACCTCTGAGGAAAGAAGGCTGAAGGAACTACAGGAGTCACTACATGAGGCAAGTGGGCTGGACACTTCCCCAGAAGTGGATTTTGTTAAGCCAGACCCAGGGGAACATGCCGAAACACCATATAGAACCCTGATGGCAAGAATAATTGAGTTTATGGGTTGGTCTGCGCCTTCACCTGTTTTCCAACAGGATGACCTAACAGATATATTGGACGAAGGCCCACAGGAGGACACGGTGATCCCCTTCCATGCAGCCTTACAAAGGAAAATTGCATCTAATTGGGGAAACTCCCGAAGTTATCCCTGCAGTCAATAAAAGATTGTCAACCAAGTATAGGGTAGCGGCTGCTGACCCTGAATACCTGTCAAAACACCAGACCCCAGAGAGCCTGGTGGTTCAAGCGGCAACTTCATCTAGCAGTAGGACCGCTTACCCTACTGTCCCACAGGATAGAGATGACGAGAGGTACGACTCCATGGCAAAGAAAGTCTTCTCTGCTTGTAGTATGGCGTTGAAGTCCATCAACGCCACCTGTACGCTCGCCAGGTTCAGTCACACACTGTGGGAGTGTGCTTCATCAGCGGCTAACTGCATACCCAAAGGTGAGGAAAAGGAAGCCTTCCTTAACATTATTAAAGATGGCAAAGATGCCATGTACGAATCACTTCAAACTGGCATCGATTCCGCTGACAGTATCAGCAGGGCCATGGCGGCAAGTACAACAATCCGCAGGCATGCGTGGTTGCGAAAGTCGGGCTTTGCCCCTGATGTACAGGCCAGACTTTTGAATATGCCCTTTGACGGCTCTTCATTATTCGGGAAAAGGGCTGATGACCGTCTGGAAAAGTTAGACTTCTAAAGCAGCAGCAAAATCTTTAGGAGCTGCTATCCGCCAAACTCCTTTTCGCCCCTCAGGAAGCTCTGGGAGAAGAAAGTCCTTTTGCTGCTATTCCGCATTCGGGAAAGGCAGAGGACAGCCGGCTCAAAGAGGCCAAAGGAGATCCACCCGAGGTGGATGGGTCAAAAGCACTAAAACCGCAGCAGCAGCAGGTTCCTCTTTACCCTCGGCATCTGCATCAGCCGCCCCCAAACCACTCTGAGGCCTTCCCACACAATGCACCTGTAGGGGGCAGGTTAACTCACCATCTGACGGAATGGCAGGCTATAACGTCAGATGCTTGGGCATTGGAGACAGTTGCCCAAGGTTACTGCCTACCCTTTCTACACATTCCTCAGTCATCCACCGGGGAACAGCTCTCTAAAAGTTCCAGATCAGCTCCTCTTGCAGGAAATTATAGACCTGCTAGAGAAAGGTGCCATAGAACCGGTACCTGTAGCGGACAGGAACAAGGGCTGGTACTCCCCCTACTTTCTCATACCAAAGAAGGACGTAGGACTGAGACCCATCCTGGACTTACGAGAATTGAACAAGTTCCTCAGGAAGGACAAGTTCAAGATGGTAACTCTCTCTCAGATACTTCAGGCCCTCCAGCTCCAGGATTGGCTGGTATCTCTGGACCTTCAGGATGCTTATTTCCATGTGCCAATCCATCTCAAACACAGGAAATACCTGAGGTTCGCAATTGGCGACTCTCATTATCAATTTCGAGTTCTGCCATTTGGGCTGACCTCCGCCTCGAGGGTCTTCACCAAGCTGATGTCGGTAGTGGCGGCGAGTCTAAGGAGGGAAGGGATCCACGTCTACCCCTACCTGGACGATTGGCTGATCAGGGCCGTATCTTCGGAACAGGCCCAGGCCCAGCTAGATTATGTCTGCCACTTCCTTCAGACTGGGCTTCTCCCTCAATTTAAAGAAGTCACAGATGATACCATCACAGAGACTCCAGTTCATTGGAGCGGTCCTGGACACTTCCCTGGGAAAGCCTCGCCACCAGAGGTGAGGGCTCATGATATTCTACAGATGGTCACCAAGTTTCAAAATGCCCAACGTCTCCCAGCCTTCGACTTTTTTGAGGCTGCTAGGCCTCATGGCATCCTGCATCTTCCTTGTGCCAGAGGCTCGCCTGAGAATGAGATCTCTTCAGTGGGCACTGAAGTCAGTGGTCGCAATTCTCAGGGAGAATGACAGATCTCCTCCGGATTCCGGACAAGGTAGCCCGCGACCTGCAATGGTGGGCCTATCCAGAGAACATCTTGAAAGGAGAACTGTTTTGGCAACCATGGCCGGAGATAACAGTAGTCACAGACGCCTCACTCACGGGGTGGGGAGCCCATGCCAACGACTACACATCAACCTATTAGAGCTGAGAGCGATCAGACTAGCGCTGAAAGCTTTCCTGCCATCAGACAACACGGTGGCCATGCACTACCTCAACAAAAGAGGAGGCGAAGGGTCACTGCCACTTGCAGAGAGGCGATGCAGCTCTGGTTTTTGGCAATCCAAGAAGGAATCTCTCTATCGGCAGTCCACCTAGCCGGAGAGAAGAACTTGACAGTGGTCGCTCTGAGCAGGCATTCTCCCACGAGTGGGAGCTAGCTCAGGAAGTCCTTCAAGAGATCTTCGCCCTTTAGGGAACCCCTCAGGTGGACCTGTTCGCCACAAGCACCAACAGGAAGTGCGATCTGTTCTGTTCAAGGGAATTTCCCCCGAGAGGAGCTCTAGGAGATGCGTTCGTAGTGGACTGGGATTTTCCACTCCTTTACGCGTTCCCACCAGTCCCTGTTATTCCTCAAATGATCAGGAGGTTGAGAAGATTCCGGAAAACCATGATCCTAATTGCCCCGGATTGGGCCAGGAGAACGTGGTACTCGGACCTTCTAGATATGTCCATCTGTCCTCCAATCCGTCTTCCACTCAAAGAGAATCTTCTCTCGCAGAAGGGAGGTCAGGTTCTCCATCCAGACACCAGAACCATCAACCTTCACGCTTGGCTTCTGAAAGGTTGAGGTACAAGGATTGGGATCTCCCTGATGACGTCATGGAGGTGTTGCTTTCGGCCAGAAGACCAGCAACAAAGTCTTTATACCGCTGCCGTTGGAACAAATTTTGCAGCTGGTGTAGGGAACAGAATATCGACCCTTTTTCATGTGGTACACCAACAGTGTTATCGTTTCTACTCTACTTGGCAAACTCAGGCCTTCAAGTGGGCACTGTAAAAGGCTATCTTGCAGCGCTTTCTATCTTCAAGCGCACTGCGGAGGAACCATTGTATTTCAAAATTCCTCTAGTGGTACAATTTCTCAAGGGACGAACTAATGTTTACCCTCCAAAACCATTCCAGGTTCCCTTATGGGACTTAAATTTAGTCTTAGACTTCTTAATGCGCACTCCATTCGAACCACTTCACTCTTGCGCGCTGAGATTTCTCATGCTTAAAACTGTCCTATTGGTAGCACTAACATCTGCTAGGAGGGTGAGTGAGCTACGAGCTCTCTCCTGTAAACCCCCACATACAATCTTCCACAAGGACAAAGTTGTCCTACAGGTGAAGCCTAATTTCCTCCCAAAGGTGGTTTCTGAATTTCATATTACTTAGACAATTACCTTGCCTTTGTTCTACCCTCCTCCCCATCCGGGGAAAGAGGAGGAAAGGCTACATAGGCTGGACCCAAGGCGAGCTCTCAGCTTTTACATCAGCAGAATGGCTAGAGATCAGGCAAGCAGACCAACTGTTTGTAGGATACTCAGGTCGCAAGTTAGGACTACCCATAACAAAACAAACCATCTCCAGGTGGATTATTTTGGCCATCCTGGAATGTTATAGACTAGCAGGGAAAGAGCCACCCCAAAATCTCAGGGCTCATTCAACCAGGGGTATCGCAGCCTCTTCGGCTCTCCAAAGAGGGGTACCGGTCCGGGACATATGTGCGGCTGCCACATAGTCGTCTGCACATACATTCACAAAATTTTACAATCTGGATTCCTCCACTGCTCAAGAGACCAGATTTGGCAAGGCCATATTACATTCGGTCCATCCCTAAAGGGATACATAACACTATCACTCCCACCTCCAATTACATGCCACTGCTATGGGAGTCTGTTAAAGATGAGGAATACGTCGGAGGACACAATGCCTTCGAAGAACAAGTTACTTCTTACCTGGTAACGTTCTTTCGACGGGATGTTCCTCCGACGTATTACTTATCGCCCCTCCCAACCATCCCCGTAGTGATAACTTCCCTTGTGGTTGCAACTTACGCTCCTTCAAGGTCACTAACCAATTCAGGCATGACTTTTCTTATGCTACAAAATGGAACTGGGCAACGGACGCAGCGCGTGGCTATTTATGGGTATGGTGACGTCAGCGCCAATACGGTGGCCGTCGAGGGACATCGACTCGGCGGACGTCGGCGCGCAGCGCCATCTACAGAAAAAATTTCCGAGGCCAGCATGCTGGAAACGTATTATCAAAGATAAGGAATACGTCGGAGGAACATCCCGTCGAAAGAACGTTAGCAGGTAAGAAGTAACTTGTTCATCTAAATATGTGGGTATATACAAGAGTAAGATCCTTTAACTCTCCGGAACAAACCTGATGATTGTTGTGTTCCCATAGGCCCCCAACCCCTCTTCAGTGACATAGCTAGATGAATGTCCAGTCTAGCTCCGACAAGGCGTTCTTGGATAACTTTTGATCCCTCTTGTTGAAGATTTACTCTTAAATGGTGCCAATATAAAAGCGTATACCACAGAACTGTGCTGCAAAATTAGTTATTCGAAAGAAAGTGCAAAATTCCATTCTATGTCTGTCCTTTTGAAAAATCACTACCCAAGAAACTTTGGTGCCGTATTGGGTTTCCAGAAGTCAAAGCCAAGGTTTGACCACAAGCGCATGTACTTTGGGTTCAAACTCTGTCGTCTCCTATCAGTCCCAAGCAGGAGTAGTTCTTTCAATAGTGGCAGGAACCTGAGTTGGCTCTATATATGTTGGTTGTTTTTTTCTACCTATTCTAGAATATTGGAACTAGTAGACCTTCTATAGGTTAATAGGTCCGTACAGATCCTTACTGTGCTGCACACTTCTTTGATAGTCTGCACCTGCTCAACATAAAATCTGTTTAGCTCAAAACGTGCTCTGCAGGTCCTTGTTGCTCACACCCCATCCATCCTGCCCTGCGGAGTACTCTGCATTTCTTCCATAATGGTTCTCTTGTGCTCCTTCCCCTACCCCCCACACGCCCCCATGCCCACACCCTGTGATCTACTGAGCTGGATACATGCTCTAGGCTTTGACCGTATGTAGGAGTTTTGCTTCTTTTGTAACTCACGTGGTAGATGTTTGCTTCCTTTCCATAAGGCCTGGCTGCCTCCTACTTGAAATTCTAGCTGTGGCTTTGTATTTTGCATGGGCTTACTTTTTTTGTTATTTATATATTTTTTATTTTATTTTTTTTTACAAATACCAGTTCCAGTGCCAGTGCCTATTTTAACAGCAGTAGTTATTGCTGGGGTCACTGGACGGTTGATTCTAGCCAAAGTGGCCTTTGTGGTTTGTCCGAGTTTGGGGATACTCACAATGGGGGACCTCCACAAACTTGTGGTGGGCAAAGAGATCAATGGATTACCTGGAGATCCCTTAACATAGTTCCGTAATGCCAGCCTGGTATAGTCAGACGTTGAATCGGGAAGCAAATGGTGAATGACAGAGAATGCACATTCCAGGCAAACCGAGGCGGGTGCAAACGTGAATGCGCCACTCCAGAGAACTAACATGACACTTGTATGGAATAAGTTCTAGTGACCAGTTGGCAAAACAGCACATGGGAGAACTAGCACTAGAACAGCGGGACAGGTTTCCATGTATTTAAACAGCAGGGATTCCAAAGCAGTAAATGGAGTTTTACGCGCATTCATCGCCTCTGTAATGCATGAGATGTTGACCCTTTTCCTTTCTTTAATTATGGACACTTTTTAAATGTACGACTTGAAATGAGCTCAAGAGTTTTTTTTTTTTTTTTTTTTTTGCATAGTGTATCGTTTTTCAAACTACACGGCTCTTCCTGTACTGCTTGTGGCACGAGAGCTTGTTCACTGTAGTCTGAACCAGCATGGGGTAAAACAAGCGGCTCCCAGAGATTTGGAAATTAATGCGACACAATTAATAGTCTAGGACTACAAAGTAGTGATAAACGTTTGGTGCCCTTCAGCATAAGCTCCCCTTTGTGGGGCTAAACCAAGTTTTCATCGAAATCTCATTACGTGCATTTTTCAGGACTCCAGCACTACCATTTCAAAACAAATGGGGACAAGCCGACTCACAATAGTAGGAAGGAGCAATGAATGATGAGCTTTGAGTCCAGGATGTGATTTACAAACACAGAATTCACAGCAGAGTAAACGAATTTGCACCATTTCTACAGTGTTCAGAACATTCCAAACGGGGGCATCCACAATTCAATGGCAAAGGGGCTGGGGCTATAGATGTAGTTGGAGGTCCTGCACTTAAACTAAATCTAAGAAATAGGTCACAAAATGGAAGTAAATGAAGTGCGTACAGTGCCACTGGATACTTCACCAGGATTGAGCAAAGCACATAACTCAAAGCATAGGCATATGCACATGGGAGAAGGGAGGAAGCAAGGAGCACACCAGGCAAGGCGGCTGATTGCTCAGATGAGCTCAAAAGAGCTAATCTTCCCAGGAACTGAGAAACACTTGCATGTTTTGCTTAATACCAGCAATGGCAGTGTCGGGGGGGGGGGGAAATTCTGCCGGGGTCGGCCGGGCCGTCCGCAGACCTCCGGGCAGGGAGGCCCCAACTCCTCCCGTGTATCCCAAACGAGATAGAGTATGCAATACACACAAGAAGCAAGGTGACTTCCGCTGTTTATTAAACACAAACGGCAGGGATGGATCAAGGAGCGTACGCGTCCGTCCTGACACACACACAATCGTGGGCTCGCAGGCCCTTTTTACTTTAGTATGACGCGCTACTTGCATCATCTCAAAAAGTTAGCAAAAAACCTATCTCCACTCTGGATTGGTTGCTCGAGTGGTAGGGTTAGTATAGCATACATATAGAGAATAATATTAGTGGGTAAAGTGGGTCAGGTGATATATCTGGGTTGTCCCTACAATTAGATACATGAGAATTGTTACATGAAGACTACTAATGATTGGTCAAAATTAATGGCGTCAGTGATAAGAGCCCCATGTTCTGATTGGTGCGTTCGCGAGCCTCCCAGTCTGGGACCATCGCTGTTCCCAGCTCGCGGTGCACCTGTTACTTGCAACAATGTTTCACTATGAGTACGTGTAGACAATGTGAAGGCTTATTCATGAGCTGGAAGGCCGACTACTCCCACTGTCGCAGATGCCCATTGAGCCTTTCAAGTGTATCTGCCTGTGTCTCGTACTGAGGGATCCAGACGCCTTCTTTCTTCTGGGCTTGGCATCCTGTCAGGTTCGGCTTGGTCACGTGAGGTGGGACCGTGTTTGAGGCAGACTTTTCACCATTAATATTGTTTTTCCATTGTGCGCTTAGTTTAATTTTGCAGGTGTGACCTGAACGTTGGTGTGCGGCATGCGAGGTTGCAACATCGTGCCTTTGATGGTCTGCTTTCGGAATGTGGGCTTGCAACATTATGACCTTGGCTTTGATGGTCTGCTTTCGGAATGTGGGCTTGCAACATTATGACCTTGGCTGTCTGCTCTCTTCGGGCTCCTTCTGCAGGATCAGCAACTCGACTCTTGTTCTTTTCACGTTCATGGAAGCTCTTGCTTGCGGCCTACTAAGGCCTGGTGTATAGGTAGAACCATTTGGTGCACGGCGCTTTAGGTTATAGTAACATATTGTCTTATGACCAGGATCATGTCTTCGTTATATTTCTCATTATTGCATCTGGGTCTAGGAAAAGCGTAAGCAAGCTCTTTAGGTGAGTTCATGATGCGTCTTGCGTTTCTGCATTTAAAAAGCCTATATGAAAAATAATAAAGATGCACGTCCATGAGTATGTCTGTCACCTACGTCATAGCACTGAGTATATTCTTCGTGTAGATTGGTGCGGGAGTGTCCAGCGTGTATATTTGCACAGGTGCGCTGATCGTTGACTAGGTCGTCATGGCATCTCTAACGATGTGTTGGCTTTAATCTAGTTGATCCGTGCCGCAGGTGTCAGCATGGGCAGGTCGTGCTGTCGGGCAGGCAGATGGACACATCCGTATGTTCCTGTACCAGGGTATTTGGTCGTCTGGTAGATGGGAAAACTCTTCTCGTGGCGGGTGCCTGGGCCGTGATCCTTTAGGCCAGGCGCGAGAGGACAGGGACGGGAGTCTGTTTTTCCATTCTCCCACTTCAGCAGGGTGAAGAGCAACCCAACAGCAGTCGGGAGGTCTTGTGGCCTGTCAGAACAGACCTCAAGCAGCATGGAGCAGCGACCTCATGCAGGCTTGGCAGAATCCGCAGGAAGGCCTCGGACAGGCGAGACAGCAGCAGAGTACAGGCTGGCAGGCTTCCCGGGGAAAAGCTACACCTGAGTCCAGGGCAGAGGTTTAAAATTAGCAAAGGAACAGTCGAAGTGGGTGTGATGGCTTGGGAGGGACTAGAGGCACTGGGACAATACTACTTACTAAGTGGAAGTAATCTACTCCAAGAGCATGCAAATAAAGAGCCGTTGAAACCGGAATTACAACACTCCAAATACGAAAAATGGTACAATAAAGTAAGCCATGAAATCGCGTATTCTGAGATGAAATAAATCTAAAAATTGTAGGTTTCAGAAAGTGTCCGACATGGTCAGAGGTAGGCTGTTTATTACTAGGGCTTCCGGGAACCTTACTTTGTGAAAAGGGTGGCGAGAGTGGGGAAAATGCTAACCTTTTTGAACGTCTCAAACTGAAAAGCCTGAGCATGAACGCTAGCGTTCTGGGAAATTCCAGCCCCCCATTGATAATACAGTTCATAGAAGAGAAGGTGGGTTCCTAACTGCCCACAGGAACCCAGTGCGATTTGAAAGGCTAATTTACATAAGTTTTCCTCCCAGCCCAAAACAGTCCTGTAGTGCAAGTTGACTCGGTCATTTCTGTTCACGGAGTTCATCTGTACCAGCATCGGCCTTGTCCATCAGTTATGGAGTTGTAATGGGCAGGCTACTTGTCAAATATCCACTTTAACAGAGTCTGTGGGCCCACAGATCACTGCCCTTGGGCGCCACTTACCAGCCGCTACTTTGGGGGCGTTACATGTGTCTATAGTGATCTGGGGTTAGAACGCTTCGTGGGGTGGGAATACTGGTAGTGGTTTAAGAAACATGTCCCACTGTACAGTTCTGACAATTGTTATTGCTCTTCTTCCAGTACATAGAAACCATCAGCAACCGACAGAGTGAACTTGAGAACTTCGTGTCAGAGGGCTACAAGACCGCACTCATGGAGGAGAGAAGACGGTACTGCTTTTTAGTGGAGAAGCAGTGTGCTGTGGCCAAGAACGCATTGTCCTACCATTCAAAGGTAACGGCCTTCTGCTGCACGGATGGTTTGTGGGTGAATGTTAACTTTGTGCTTAAGGCTGCAGTGCAAGAGTTGGAGCATGATCTACGTTCTGCTGCAGTGAAAGGAGTAGAGCATTGCAAGAAGTAAAAGCGAAGCCCCCGCTCCAGCCAGCCTGCCCCCAGGTTTCATTCAGTTGTGCTTTTTAAACTGGGCGGGAGGCGGGGGCGCTATCATAGCCCTTAGCTGCAAATGATAAAGGTACAATCTAATTCCCGCTCTACTATATCATATGCTGCGTGGCAATCTGCCTCTAAACTAATGGATGATTCGAGACCCCCTTTGTAAAATGGGCTAGAACTAATTTGGCCATCGCGGTAAAATCGCCATCTTAATGATCATTCTGTTCAGTTTACTTTGATATCCAAGTCTGATTGGGACGATTACGTTTTAACGTATTGTCAACTAGTTGAGGGATGCATGAGCTGTCTGAAGACCACGAGAGCCCATGCTTCCTGATCACCTCTATGGGCCCCCTCCGTTAGCCGTTTTATGTCCGTTTCACATCATGCACTCACATTCTTGGCTATTTAAAACCATGCCTAAAAGCAGGCTATGTTGTCACACATGCCTATTAATGACCATTCTGTCTGGCTCAGTTGAGCTGTTCAGCTCGTACTGTCAATAGGTTCATTGCATTGCGTAACTTTTTATTCCTGTTTTTTACACTGGCAGAATAAACTGCAAATGTTTTACAAGAATTTAGAATGATGTGATCCGGAACTTGCCAAACATCTGGAGCCTTTACACACAGCCGTGAATTTAAAGATGCAACGGACAAATAAGTAGTTTGAAAAGCTCAAATTTGTAAACAGCAACTAGGAAACCTGGGCTCACGGATTACTCAAAATGGAAAACCTATGTGATCCTGGGCAAAACCCATTACCTAAATGAATTGTCTCTAGTCTTGGGCAGATATGTTGGCTGCATTCCTGCCTCACCCCTGGCAGAAAGGCATGAGCCAAATCATTGTTCATTTTATCATCTCAGGAAGGGTGTTGTGCTTTTAGGAAACAGGTTTCTGACCCCCAGCTTACACACAGGTTTCTGCAACAGGTACACAAGTCAACTGAGCTACTTTACAAATAATATTGCCCCTATTTAAGCATATGCAGGGTTGACACACGAGACCTGACATTCCGAAGAGGGAGGAGGGGACGGGAAGTGCGGCAAAGTATCCCAATGTAATGCAGCTTGGTTTTATGTCGCGCCACTAATGCCATTTAGGTGTTTCAGGGCACTTTGCAAGTTGTGGTTGCTAGACGATGAATTAATCATAGCCATTAACTTTATTCACGCTAGCCTCATTTTCAGCTCGTCCTTATCATTACCGAAAAGAATTAGCCAGTTGGATAACCGCAACTGGGGTATGGAAGGGTGTCCAGAGCAATGCTAATGATTTATTAATTTAACATGTCATCACTTTTTGATGGAGAGGGTTATTTTTTTATTTAAGGGACGGGGTTGGTCGGTGCCTCGCCCACAAGCACGTACTTGGTGTCACTTCTATTGACATTACGCGGGCCAATGGTTGTGCCATAAAGATCGTACCCCCCATTCCCACACACCCAAAATCGAAAATGTAAAATTTGAATTCACAGCTATTCAAACGCACGTGTCCTTTTTGAATGATAAATATTGCTATTTTTCACGTGCTCCCGCCTAAAATAATTCTAGCCTCAATGCATTCCTATGGGAAACATTTTTTCGTCCCATTTCTCTGAAGAAATCTCCCTCGCAGGTGCTGCAATATGTTGGCATTTCTGCAACACGTGGCTGTAAAAGGTTGCTCTGTGACAAGCCCTTCTTGCAAAACGGCGCTCCTGCTTCCATGCCATCATGGGCCGCGAGATAGCTTCTTGCTTTAAGAGCTCATCACATCTAACGGGGGTGCGAAAGCTATTAACATGAAAGCTGTTGTTCCAGACTCCCACGTGCACACTTTGTGCTGCCCACATCTCTGGCGCAGCGAGCCAAGTGTTCTTTGGCAAAGGGGCGGAGGATCCACTGACAGCTCACTCGGTCTTTGGCAAGGCTCTGCAGCCCCCTAAAGGCGCATAGAGGGATGCGCACCAAGGCTTGACCGTAGCAACGTTTTCGGATCGGTCTGTTACTGCTCTGAAATAGCGCAAACCTTTTAAATTGTCCCAATTTTTACATGCTTTGAGGTACTAGAAATGAAAAACCATAGCGGGGGCATCCCAGTACCTCCCCCTCCTCCTATGACTTGTCCCCTCGGACCCACCCCTGCCCCTCCCCTGGTGCAGTTCCGAACAGGTAGTGTTTGGCCAACCAGAAATAACACACAGACACTTTGTAAAGTTGGAAGAGTTAATGCCACAGTAGCTTTATTTGCATAAAGTCTTGGAGTTATCTTACAGGCGAGCCGTAATTCACCACACCACAGGTTCTTCTATGCTGTGTGCGGCTAACTAGGATTGCCCCTCCACCCGCCTCCTCCCATACCGTTCTCGTCCGGTGGATGCCTCGGGTTGGGCCCGGCCCTTGCTAGCAACTTCTCTACCCCTGGCCATTTGAATGTTTCCCTTGTTTCATACTTCTTGTCATTCTCCCCCCTTTGCTCTAAGGAACCCATTGGCAATCCCCCTCCTCCCCCGACACTAGTCACTGTGTCCTATGTCTGGTTCTAGGTAAAACAGGTAGCCACTCGGTGCCTAGCTATTAATCAGGTTCCTATACAGACACCACCATCGGTGCCCCAACACAGCACATTCCCCACATACTTGTACATTTTGGCCGACACCGCCTTCCAGCGCCGACTAACAAGTTTCTGCCTGCCTATACAGTCATCGCTTGCGATGTCCAGCTATCCTAGCGCCCTTACTACTCTAATCTGGCCCCCCCGTCTCCAACTGTGCCGCTCCTACTGTAACCCCAACTTATCAGGCTCCCGCGAGGTCCCCCTTCCGCCTTGCCGTCCCCTGGGCAGGGCTTCGCCGTGCCCCTAACACTTACAGTGCCCTCTCCCCCCAGGCCTCCCTACGAAGTCTAGCCCAGTACCCCCACCCCCTCATCCTCCATGGACCCTAGCCCTCCCCATGCCTTTCCCTAGCTTGCTCCTCCCCTCTCCAGGTCCCAGGTTTCTTAGTGTCCGTCCAAGGCCCCCCCCCCGACATTTCTGCCCCTCCAGATCCTAGGCTCCCGTTCCCCGCAAGACAGACTTCCCAACCCTGTTCTTTCGTACCCTGTCTCTTACCCCCCAGCATTGGTCATTGCCCCCCCTTTTCCTTCCTTGGACCCAGTTCTCCCCCCCCCCCCACCCCTGTTCCCTCTGCTCGCCTTACGGCCCCGTCTTGGTCCCCCACATCCCTCTCGTGTCTCCTTCCTTCCGTGAATACTTCCCCCTACTGTTATCTCTGTCAACGTTACCTGAGCCCAGGTACTCTCCTCTTGCTCCCTCCCCGTCCGACTTCCCTTCCCTTCCTTTATTGTGAGTTTGTTTTATTCATTGTTACCCCCCCCCCCACTCTCTGGCTTCCAAGTCCCCTAAATCCCTCCCCTTTTTCCCCAGGGCCTCCCCTGAGTCTAGAACTCTTGGGGCGCCGTAAGATCTAATCTGATGGCTGCGCATTCCCCTATGGGCCTGCCAGTGCTTTGCTAAAGGGATCGCAATGTAACTCCGCTGGGCGACCTGTAAAACAAAACAGACAAATTAGTGCAGACATTTTGTTTATTGGGAGGGAGGGTGGGAAAACAAAATGGGTGTTCCGGCAGGGGCAAGTACAAAGGGAAAGTGAAAGGGTTCCCGGAAGACCTGCTCCTTTATAGGGTCTTCCTCTCCCTTGGTTCCCTGCCCCGCCTTTCTATCCCCGCACTCTGGCCTCTTCCGGGGGCGGGCTTACCCATGCACATCCCCCACCCCCTGACGTATCTGAGGAGGGGGAAGGAGTTTGGCTGGGCAACCCCACCAAGGGGCGGTGCCCGCCATGCCTCCTTCGTTGGCGCGTTCGCCCGCCATTACTGTGGGATTCCACCTCGTATCTATGTGATGGGATTGAAAAAAGTGGAAATAACGGGCCAGACATCTCCCATTAAACCTGCCTGACCATATACATTGTTATAGTAATCTGTTCAATGGAAAACTCGCTTTATTGTTCTCCTGAATGGGTGCTTAGATTTGGCAGCATACAAAGTAATGAGGCTACAAAAGTTATTACTAACTAAACTGAAAAGCTCAGTGAAGGAAAATGCATCATTTGATCACCTGCTTGGAACGTGTTACCCACCACAGCTTTCAGCTTTATGCACCCCTCGCCTTTCCAAACGCCAACCATTTACACCTTCTAAGGGACATGCCCAAATTAGCTACATAATGCTGTCTTTGCAGCAATCGAACATTAATCATACATAAAGGTAAAAAGTGAGGCCGAGCAGCGCTCTTATGTGGTCTTGGAGCAGCCGATGACTGCGGCTGTGGAATTTTATGCTGCTAAGAGATAAACTTTTGTTTACCCTTGATTTGGGAGAGTTTTTCCCATATTCTGAATCCAGCCCAGCTGTGGTTTGTTCTTTACCTCAACTTCGTATATGCTTCTCTGAGGTCACTGACTTTAGACCGGTCCTGAGATCTGCACTACCATGGTCGTTTTATCTGGACGAGCTAACAAAGCTTTTTTCGATAGGCTATTCTTCCACCCTGAGCAACAGAACACTGCTTAAATCCTAACCTATGGCCATGAATGGTAGGGTTTACCAAATAGATATAAGTATTCAGCCGAATACCGAACAGGAGCTGAATAGTTGCCTTTTTAACAAAGTTATGCAGACAAGAAAACACTTTGTAAATGGAATACACTTTCAAATATGTACATCAATTTTTTTTTATTGCATTTCTCTTCTTTGTTGTCTACAGAGGATGTTTGTGTAAAGCATGAAAAGAATACATTATCAGAAAAGTTTAAAAACAGCACACCTTGTATTTTTGTACATTCATGCAGGACACAAATAAATACTTGTAGTTTTTAAATGTTCCTTTTGGGCCCTTCTGGCATAAGCAAGGCACTGAAACACAAAAGCAGTGACTATCTCAATTAGCACCCTGCTGACTGGTAAAGTGGGACTGTATACAAACCTTTGGGATGTTCAAGCCATGCTTCCCATCACTACAGAGTGTGAGGCATTTGAAAAATGTCGCTTCATTTATAGATGGATTTTTTTTCATTGTTTTCAGGTGGGGGCATGTGTGTTTTTGGAGCATGGTAAGACGCCAAATAAAATATATGGAATGGCGAGTCCTCTTTTTTTTTTTTTTTTTTTGGGGGGGGGGGGCTGACCCTACAGGTAAGGGACAGTGCTGGTTTTCAGATATTTAATTGGCATGTGCGTGTTTATTTTGCTTCTTTTGGCTAGCACGTCCTTTAGTAACATCTGTCACATTTGCCCAATTTAAAGGGACTCGTTTTAGTAACATGAGACAGTTGGACGTCAGGAATTGTTACTTATGTTTCATTATTACAAGCACATCAGTGCTGAAGGTAAATTCTTTACTGAGCCATTTTACTTGCTTCATAACCTTAGCTTGCAGGCTGAATACAGTTTTTTTTTTTGCTGCTGGCACTCTACCCCCTGAGCTATTTTACTCAGTGTTTGGAATTTATTTTGGCAGTTATATTCCACTTAATTGTATTACTTTGCAAATTGATCTATTGGAACCTGTAACTTTCAGATTACTCGCACAGGTCATCAGCAAATCAATAATCCCCTAAAAAATACCATTTTCCAATAGACTGTGAACTATTGTTCCAGCTCAATGGTTTTCAACTGCAAAATACAGGGAAGCCAGATACCTCTTTCCACATGACAAATATGGAAAGTTTTGCTGCAGTTGACCCATTCCCAGCAGACCACCAGATTAAAGTCTGGCTGTCCAACACATGAAGGTTTGAGACTTTGTTTGCACTTTCACACCCCTGCTCTGTCTGAAATTCAATTCGACAGTGAAGAGCAGCATGTGTTCAATGATCCTTTTAAAGGAGTAACATGACGTCCCTGAATGTTTCCAGGCAGTCAAAGCAGTACTTAATGTATTTTGCACGTGAAACTATTCGGCTTCGAGTGAAAATTAAGTATTCGGCTGATGCCCAACGGCTCATTTTCAGCTGGAATTCGGCTTAATACTTACTCAAAGCCGAATTTCAGTACACCCTTAATGAATGGTAGGCGCCCTTCACTCCCCTGGAGTAGATCATGCAACATTCCTCTTTGGTACTCTATAGATATAAAGGCATTGTAAGCATGGTCTCTTATTCACCCATGTATGGCTGGAACTCTTCTAACGGGTGAAAAATATATTGGCTATTGGGAGTAGGTTTCTAGACTGTTGAACACCAGCTCGAAGCTGAAACTGCTTAGTCATTGCAGCGCATAGCATCTTTTTGCAGGGCACCTTCGAGACCCATTTAGTTTGTTTTATACTTGAGGTGGAGGAGATTAAACTGCGCTTCACTAAATGCTATACAGACCCTTTGCATAGTGACATTTTCTTAGCATATGTGTAAGAGTTGGCCAGCTTTTTCCTGTAGATTTAAGGCCACAGCATTTTCTTTTCTTGCGTCTGTTTAATGGCTCCTTTTTATTCTCTGCAGGGTAAAGACAGTCTTTCACAGAAGATGCCAACTTGGCAGCAGGCCTGCAATGAACCCAACAAGGTCCCTGATCGTGCCATGCAGCTTATGCAGCAGATGGCCATTGCCAGTAATGGTTCCATCCTCTCTGGCCCGATGACCTCCTCAAAATCGAGCTTGTCCATCTCCGAGCCCATTCCTGGTGCCAAGCCACTGCCTGTGCCACCTGAGCTGGCACCATTTGTAGGGGTATGTATCTTATGCATTTCCTTTTTATTTGGCATTGGCAGTGCAGCTTATCTTCAAGGGGTTGTCTTCATTATGGTCCTAAGTGAAAGTGTTTTTTATTTTTATTTTTGGATGAGCTTTTTTTTTCTTTACAAATTCAAGACCTGTTGAGAGACTGAGGATTTATGAGATATTAGCTTAGTGTGCTCTGCGCCCCATTTCATCCCATAGGTTTTTTTGGAGATGTCACAGGTGTGTGAAAAGAAAACTGAGAAAAAGCTCCCCTACTCAGTGTGGTATATTCAAATTAAGGCTTTCACACAACTCTGTGCCACTGTTTGTACAAAGACTCTGTTGCAAATTTGTTTGCTTGAACATTTTTGGTTTTATTTTGTGATTTCATAAAGTTTTGGCCTTCTGTGAGACATGTGTTTCAGCATCTCTTGTTCCTTTTTCAAATCGGGGCACTGACCATTTCATTCAAAAACATCCATTGTTATAAATGTCCAAAAATAGAAAGACCATTACATAGATGTAATACAATAAAATAAAAATGAAGCAAAAGAATACAGTAGGCATCAACAACCATTACAAATTTGGTCAAAAAATAATCTGTAATAGTCATAAAACCACAGAGATGAGAGAATGGGGACTGGGAAGGATGATTTACGGTCGTTTGAGAAATTGAAGGAGGAGAGGCATGAGAAAAGAGAACAAAAGAAACAAAATGAGTATAAGTATCCCTGAGGTAGTCTAAACAGTCCTACCTTACTATCAATACCACCATTGGCTCTTTGATAGTCTGTTTGGTGGTAGTATCCACCCCCTTACTAAGAGCATTGCCTTAGTGGTCTAATGTAATTAGCACATACTTTGGTCCTCTGTGTTGTTTTAACACCTGTCATTTTACAGTTCGTTCATCTGATCCATTCCATGCACAATCACAAAGGGAAAAACTATTCAGGAAACCATTTCTAGAGTAGTGTATTTTGCATTATTTGCTAGAGACTCAAATTAGATGAAAGAATTGAAGAATATGTTGGATGCACAATCGCAAAGAGAAACTCATTAAGACTCTATTTCTAGAGTGGTGATTTTTACAAAATTCTTCATAATTATACTTATTGTGATAATTCATTGTACTAAATCAGTCTTTCCGGTATCTTGTCTCAGTTTGAGTTTTTTAGTGTATTACCACCTCTTATCCTTGTTTTTCTCAATTTTCTTTTTGTTTTGTTTTCTGTTTGTGTGTCACGGGTTTAATCCCTCCTAAAATGTAATAGTATTGTATGTTAGTTATGACTATCCGTTCTGTTTGGCTCAATTGCGTTTTTCGTTGTACCATAAAATTACGGACATTGGTCTTAATACTTTCGAAAAGTTGTAACTTTGCTTGCTTTTTTTCTTATATATTAGTACCCGGTGAGAGTCAAGCAGAATGCAACACGCATTCAGATTAGCTCTCGCCGGGTCCTTACCCGGCCGAGAATCCTTCGATTCTCGGCCGGGACTCCAGCTGCCTTGGCCTCGGCGGGGGGGGCGTGGCAGCCCCTTAGCCAATGAGGAGGCTCGAAGCGGGCCATCCCAGCTCCGAGCCTCCCCACGGCTGAGAGGCTGCCTCCGCCCCCCCGCTGGGGACTCGGATAAGCTTTTTTTTTTTTTTTTTCCCCTTCCCTTCCCTCCCTCCTCCCTACGCCACCCCACTTACCTTCTTGCTCCTGCGTCCCTGGTGGGGGACGATGGCAGCCTCCAGCAGTGTGGAGACTCTGCGCCTCCACACAGCTGGAGGCTTCCATCGTCCCCTGGCAGGGACGAAGGTACCTTTTTTTCTTTTTTTTTTTTTTTAAGATACCTATTGATAAAACAACCTGTGCTGCCAACAATATATTTTTAACTTGGGTTCACACACCATTAAAATACGTACCTAAAGGCAGACCAATACTTAGAGGTATCAGATGGGCTACAGAAAAGATTGCAGAATACATTGATAATGTACTAAAACCAAAAGTATCAGGAGTAAAAGCACACTTGGAAGATACAGTAGAAGCTATTCAAATTGTGAAACACATTAATTGGCAACCAAACTACCTATTGTCCACGTGGGATGTAAAAGCCCTGTACTCTTCAATTAAGCATGATCTAGCATTGTCAACTATGGATTATGTTTTTAAAAATGACTCACATTATAACTTTGCTAAAGGAAATGCTTATTGCAACATTAAAAAACAACTTTTTCGTATTTGACAACAAATTTTACAAATAAGAGGAGTAGCGATGGGCATCAAATATGCGCTAGCAAATCTCTTTATGGGCATGTTCGAAGAAAAGTACATTTACACGGACAAGGCCTATATGGAGAATGTCATTCTATGGACACGCTACATAGATGACACGTTTTTGATTTGGAAAGGAACATCTATTGAACTGGAGAACTTCATGACCAGAGCCTATCAAAATCAGGCAGGAAAGGAATTTATCTGGACTAACAGCAGAAAAAGTATTAACTTTTTAGATCTAACCATCTACATGTCCGGGAATCATCTGATGACAAGAACATATCGCAAAGACACGGAAGTGAATTCAACACTTTATGCAAGCAGCTGCCACCATGGACCTGTAAAACGTAATATTCATAAAGGTGAATTTAGGGCACAAACTGTGGTGACCAAAATATCTTTGAAAAAGAATGTGACTTATTATTCACCCAGTTTAAAGAAAGAGGTTACACCAACAAATCTATTAAAGCAGCATGTGAAAAAGCTCACCAAACCACCAGAGAACAAACTTTAACACCAACGAAGCAAAAAGGAAAACAAGAAATAGTTAAATTCATAAATACCTATTGCCATTGCAACCAAGTGATTAGAAAGATCCTTAAAAGGAATTGCATTTACTAAAACTGGATTCACACATTTGCAATTTTGTGTAAGAACATCCATCTATAACTTACAGAAGAGCCAGAACATTAAAGACTAATCTGAGCCCGTCATTACTCCCAGAGGATAAAAAGCAATCTTCAACCTCATGATTACAACAAAGACTGGGTTTAGAAAATGTGGCACATGTTCAATGTTCAGGTATGCACTTAACAGTGCGGATCAATTCAAAGATTCAAATGGGATTCAACTTAAGATAAAAGACAACATTAACTGTAGATCTTGTTAGGGAGAATTCTGTTTAGGCTGAATTTCCTAACCTAGTGAGTCCCCCAGCAGCTTTGCTGGATTTCTGGAGTTTGTTTTTTCCATCCTGCCAAGAGTGAGACTTTTTCTCCCACTCTTGGACATAAATGTGGTTAATTCCTTGGAATGTCAATGTGTTCTATGGGCTATGGGGTCTTTTACTCCATAGGGTCTCATATGTTTTTCTATGTGTGTTACACCGCACCCTCCGTGCCGTAACACTGGGGCATCCTAGAGGATCCCCACCATAGACTCCATACCCTGGGACTGACTACTGTCTCCCAGGGCATGTAAAGTCACCATTGGCTTTATTAGACCTAAATTTACTAACAGAACTAGTACAAACCATCCTATTGTGGACATACTAGTAGGGGTAATTCGATTACAAGATGGTGCCTTGTGGCGGAGCACTCCGCGGCTGGTCTCTTCCCTGGTGGTGCAACGATCTTCAACTTTCCTTCAACGAGAGCATCTCTTCTCTTGGCAAAGCCCCGACTTGCATCCACCACCAGGAACAACTGCCCCCGCCGGAGCTGTGTCTCCACATACAAGGTACCGTGTCCGCCTGGCTTCCCTTGTGACGGTTAGCGTGAGGTGTCTTAATCCTCGCCTCTCCATTGGGTCGCCTCCAAGTCTTCTTAAACTTTGTTATGAACTGGTCCAATCTTTCTGTGACAATTTGCAACTAAGACTTGAAGTGCATTTCCACTGTGATACTTTTTGGGACATATCGCCTTGCCTCTCTCCGAGTGGGCCTGGCCTCTGAACTTTGCGATCTACAGTAGCCCCTGCCTTACTTGCCTTGCATTTGTTCGTAAAAGTGTTGGTACAAAGTTGATTTCATACCCTGCCTTTTCTCTCCCGTCCTAACGAATACTAGAGTGCCATCTAGGTTAAAGCATTCACCTCTGTCTGCAAATAAGTGGTGCCGTTGAGCCTAGACTTGTCGAACTATTGTTAGGGGGATTGATTTACTTATAGTAATTGTAATTGAAGTTGTTGGCCGTATTAGTGCCAGTGTGTTTTTCATAGATGTGTTTTTATAAATAACTATATATCTTTACACCTAAGCTCTGTTCCGTGTTTGCTTGTTCTACTGTGTAGATTGCCCTATTTTGTATACTCCACATACTGCCTAACTCTTCTTGAGGGAAGTCTGACTGCTCAGCCACAGCTACCAAGTGAATCTATGTGGTACAGACTGCTACCAAGTGGGTTTACTGCCAAACACCTGTAGTCCTAAATCTTTTGCAGTGGTCCCAGAGGGAACTGCACAGGTTTCCGCCTAACAGATCTAAATCTGTGGTCTATGCAATTGTCTGCACTTGCAAACTTATTTATGTAGGCAGTACAATACGAGAGCTAAGAACACGTATTCGGGAACATCTATCACTGATTGGGAGTCGGGATGCGAAACTCCCATTGGCACAACACTGTCAACGCAATAACCAAATGAGTGATTAGAAAGATCAGATTTATAGGTCGACAGAAAGTCACCCTAGGTTGCTGGGGTGGAAACAGAGAATTGCGTTTAAGACAAGAGGAAGCATGTTTGAGCTGTATGTTCAGATCAGCTGAACTTGGTTTAAACTCGGATAATGAAATGGCATCATTCCTGTAGAGTGCAACACACTCCTTTAAGAAACCTAGACTTGATGTATATGCCAACATTATAATAACTGAAATAGTTTCTCAAAAATACATCCTTCCAAATTGAAATACTACCCAAAGGAAGTAATCGAGACATGTCATTTCAGGCGATTTATGAAACTGTCTATATGCAACCTACATGATGGGGGTGGGGGGATAGAGTACCCCTGTTAGTATAACATAACTGTAAAGAACAGTACTGAAATAAGAATTCTCTTCTGCAAAATAATAATTAGTAATTAGTCATAGCTGTGTATACTATACCCACTGTAATATATTCAATGTATGTAATTGTACTAGAAGTCTCACTCAAGATGAACTTGTGAGCAAGGGATTATTTTCCATTTATATTAAGCACTAGTTCCAATGTATGTGACTGTATTACAAGTTTGATTCAAGATGAACCTCGGACTAAAGAATATTCTCATTTGTCAAGTAAGATTGAAGCGTTCGAGAAGACGTAAGTAGAACAAACTGTCTTTTCACATGCGACAACCTAAGAGACAATCTAACATCTAGATCTAGCACAATGATATATAGTTCCAGGTGTCAAAAGCAAGGGATCACACTGCACTGAACATCGATACAGAAGACAAAAATTGGGATCATTATGTGGAACACTCCAAGCCTACAAGCAATGGACTAAATTGCACCCAATTTTGATCGTATCAGTCATGCATCAACATTATAAACGTGCAATAAAAATAATTAAAAAAAATGAAAATGACTAGATAATGGATAAATAGTAATTTTGGAATAACTAAGAGATCGGTGTGGCTTGACCATTTGCAAAGAGCAATCTGGCTAAATGCAATATTGTGTGTTTAAGAAACCAATACAATATGTAGACGCAACTATGGGAAGAAACACACCTTGCAGTATGACTAATACAGCTGATGAACCCTAAATATGGCCGCCGTCCTGAGCGGAGCAGTCAAAATAGAGGAAGGACGTAAAGTAACCATAACAACGTCTATATACATAGACCACACGAGTCGGCGTCTCCGATACCAATGGAGAGCCGACGAGAGAGACTAGAGTTTGCAGGTAAGCTCTTGGTTACCAGCCGACCCCCTACAATGCTAAACCAATAGCTAATGGAATGCGTCAGAGTGCTTTAATAGCAACTCACTCACGATGGACCTCGCTGCGTAAGCGGCTCTGGGTCAGACGCGATATATAAATGTAACCGACATCCAAACCAATTGGTAATAGAGAGATGGCTATGGAGCAAAGTCATTGACTGCACTAGACAGCAATGAAAAGTAATCCATATATGAGAAAAAAAAGATTTTTGCTTAAAAGACCACTCTAGAAATGTATTCTTGATGAGTTTCTCTGTGATTGTGCATGTAACAAATTAGATGAAAGAATTGAAGTATGAGTCGCTAGCAAATAATGCTAAATAGACTACTCTAGAATTGGTTTCCTGAAGAGTTTTGCTCTTTGAAATTGTGCATGGAATGCATCAGATGAACAAACTGTAAAATGCCAGGTGTTAAAACAACACAGAGGACCAAAGTATGTGCTAATTTCATTAGACCACTAAGGCAATGCCCTTAGTAAGGGGGTGGATACTACCACCAAACAGACTATCAAAGAGCCAATGGTGGTATTGATAGTAAGGTAGAACTGTTTACAGACTACCTCCGGGATACTTACTCATTTTGTTGCTTTTGTTCTCTTTTCTCATGCCGTCTCCTCCTTCAATTTCTCAAACGACCCTAAATCATCCTTCCCAGTCCCCATTCCCTCATCTGTGTGGTCCTATGAATATTACTGGTTTATATTTTTTTGACCAAATGTGTAATGGTTGTTAATGCCTACTGTGTTCTTTTGCTTCATTTTTATTTTATTGTATTACATCTATGTAATGGTCTTTTTATTTTTGGACGTATATAACAATGGATGTTTTTGAATGAAATAGTCATTGCCCTGATTTGAAAAAGGCACAAGAGATGCCGACACACGTGTCCCACAGAGGGCCCAAACTTTATGAAATCACTAAAATGCCAAAAAAAACTTCAAGCCATCAAATTTGCAAGTCTTTTTGTACAAACAGTGGTGCAGAGTTTTGCGTGAAACCCTTAATCAGTTTAGAAAGACAGCTCAGAGGGGTCCTTCTAAATCAACCGGTCAGGCCTTGCTGCACACGAGTGCGCGCAGGGGTTTTGGGTGCAGCCGGGACTGGTAGAGGGAGGTGGAAGTCGCTGGCATGAGAGTTAATTATTTAAGTGTATTTTGAGGGGGAATGTTTGTAGTGTGGAGGGTAGAAGGTGTGGCAGAAGGTTCAGTGGGGAGGGTACATGGTGGGGGAGAAGGTAAGTGTGGTTTGAGAGGAGCAGTGTTTTTTGCATGGAAAGGAGGGGGTGGTAGAATGTTTGTTTGTGTGGCTGTGGTTTGTGTATAAATATGTATGACGGGAAGGGAGCAAACAGAGGTTGGGGGTGGAACCCCCAGATTTAAAGGGAGAGTGCAGGCAGGGGATCGCTTTCATAGCAATCTGGAGGAGGGCATACATTGGTAAAAACGAATAGGTCTGTTTGGTGTGCGGCCATCAATATTTGAAAATATCCTATAGAACCCTTGATTTTAGCTGATGTCGACACTCTGCGAACTCGATTTACTGTATGCTCTGCTTGCTTCAAGAAGATGGGAATGGCTGAATTGGCACAGATTTTGTGTGAAATGTAACTTCTGGATTCCTTCCTACTACTTATACTGCCAGGTCATTGCTGCTTGCATTCTGACATGCTTTTTCTTTGTAGCGAATGGCAGGCCATGAGGGGCCACCATTGATGAATGGTGTGGCTTCTGAAAGCAACATGTATGACCACTGGCCGGACATGAAGGCAGGCCAGCCCAAATCACATTCTTCACAGCCACAGAAAATGAGTGATTCTTACTCCAACACGCTTCCTGTGCGCAAGAGTGTCGCTCCGAAGAGCAGTTATCCAGTTGGTGAGCAAGTTTGTGCTAATTAAATATTCTTATTGAAGCCTGGGCTCCTTGGTTCCCATTTGCCAGGCCAAAATAAAGGAATCTCACAATTTCTCAGAGCATGAAACTGGCTTTGGAGAGTTAACTAGTCATCACAATGACCATTTTTAAAGATAATGGTTTGGTCACGTCACCCGTTTGCATATTGAAGGTGTCTCAATTTTTTTCACATACTTGTCATTTGGTAGGGCTGTAGTAAAACCCTATGCGTATCCTGCATTCTATAAAGTAGTGGTAGCCTGCTCCATCCTACACATGAGGACTGCAAGTCCAGCAACAATGCTTATGGACTTTTTCTTATTAGGATACTTAGAATTGTACATGCTTAATTCCCCCGCTGACATTGGAGAGGGCATACATTGTACTCCTATCATCTGCTAATCGGCAATTAAGGCCAATTTAAGTTTAACCTGCTTCGTTGAGTGCAGCACCACAAAGCGGATAGGCTCTTTCCCTGGAGCAGGTTAGGTGTGCCAGAAAAGAACAAATGCAAGAGATTGTTATGCAGAAACCTAAAACTAGTTATCAGCAACTTTATTATACAATTTAGAAATAAAACCTTAAAAGGACCACCAATGATTGCTGGATCAAACCAACGATAGAAGATAATTACTTAAGTGACCAGCTGTTAATGGTATAAATTGAGGCCCTTTGTTCACAATAGCATGTGGCTCCCCATAACCTCAACCAAACATTGTAACCTCCCCAAGTAGGCTTCAGTTGCTTCGTTGGCGTATCTGTGCGCCCTTTAAATTGTGAATGATGAAAGTGAGCGTCTCCCCAAATGCAATAAGAACTCCCCAATGAGTCAATAACGGACACACCCCAGGAGGGATGGAGACCAAGACTAAGTGTGGGTGAAGATAAAACGTAAAGTTTATCCAAAACCAAAATAGGGCAAGCAGAGAACTCTGTAAACTCTGAGAGCGCTCTGCTAAAACATCAAACTTCACATTATATTACAAAATCACGCCGTCTCTGACGTGTGCTATAGGGGATACGTTGAGTTGCGGTCATTGGACAAAGGGAACAGGACAGTATCCATTCTGTAGGGGCGGTGCTCCCGGATTGGCTAGCACGGTGCTGGTTACTTCATGGAGCACGTGGGTCAGCTGGGCTCATCTGGGTGAGGTGCAGGGTCAGGCGAGATGTCCTAATCATGAAGATATGCCCTACCTAATGATCTGCCCTTGTGGCCACACATACCTTGCACATAAGTGATATCACTAGATGTTTGACCTAGACAATAAAAGTGCGACTACTTGGGTCCAGGTGTCTAATTCACCATATTACATTGACACATTCATTATACATTGCCTTAGATCCCATGAGAGAATGGTTTGTTTGTTAGTGTAAAGAGAATATATTGGCACACATTGGATCAGGGGTCTGGGGTGAGCTGGGGTGGTACATTAGAAAGGGCCTGCAGTCATTGCATCAAAAAGGCTTTGGGGTAAGGGGCTTATTGTCTATTTCTTTGACCAGAGTCCGGGGGTGCAAGGCGAGTTCATGGTAACATCATGTGTCAAAGGGCTGAGGGGAGGGTGGATACTTGGTGCAGGCTCAGCGGAAGGGTGAGCGGTTACATTTGTAGCATCACAGCATCAGTGAAACAAGGGCCTTTAGCCCTGCATGAGGGGGGAGAATGGTGGGGGCTGAGTGTGCAGCACTGCAAGAGAGGGGAGAGAAGGCCCTGTGGCCTGCTGCCGGTCCATTTTGTGGGGTTACATACAAATCGTTAGGATGCGAGGTAGAATTAGGTCAGTATGGTTGCAGGTATATTGAATAATATGCGAGTTCGGAGTATAACATGGGACATACATTTATGTTTATAATGAGCATCATATTACAAAATATATTCTATCTACAATAACCTTGTGGCTTTTATCGTTTTGCATTATACACAGTTAGAACCGTATGCTAGCTAAACATGTTTGTGAACATACATATATTGGAAAACCAGTGAGTATCTGGATCATGTACCTTGCATCATCTCGAACAAGTAAATTAACATATCATACATCAGTGCGAGTGTTTGGCAGAGAATAAGATTCGCCCAACAGTATGGGGCCTAGGCATATAACTAATAGCTTTTGTGCATTAAAATAGTTATAGATCTTGTTTCGTTTCATAGAATCAGCCCCTTCATACACAGCTACAGGAGGGCATTTATAACCTTTACAGACGGATTAGCAGTGGTCGATGAAACAGAGTGGCACACTAGCGTGGCACCACTAGGGGGTCTTGAAGACCTTTCCTCCCATACAATGACCACAGACTGGATGTTGATTTGAGGTCTTGATATGTACCGTAGTAGCAGATAAATTAACACTGGGAGCGCTGATATGATCCTTGCGTGAAGGAAATGCAGTAACTGTTGCAAAGTAGCCTCTAGTAAGGGAAAGCTTTTTGATTTTTAAATTTTAAAGAAATGCACCAAATTCAAAGCCTTTTAAAAGTGTAGCCCATCCTTGTCTCGGGGGAATAAAGTAGGGAAAGGGATTGTATCCAAACACAAGACTGTGATCTAAAATGTAGTCCCTCGCTAATGTCTGAAAACATTTTCCTTGTCAATAGTTGAAAATAAGACCTTGCCACGATCCAGCTCCATGGCTGCTGGACTGGAGAGAAACGGCAGAATGAGGGTGCAAGCCATCTTCTCCCATGCTGCTGGTGACAATGGCACCCTCCTGAGCTTCCACGAGGGGGATTTCATCACTCTGCTTGTCCCCGAGGCCAGAGACGGGTGGCACTATGGCGAGAGCGAAAAAACCAAACTGTAAGTAACGTGTGCATGTTTAAATCCATGAGTACCAACGTGTCCCTCAAAGGGCGTAATCCTTGTTCCAGATCTAAGACAGCTGGAATAGATAGGATCAAATTAGGTTTTAACATACACATTTTTAAATCAATATTCTAGGGGATTTGGGTCCTCCGACGTATTCCATATTTATGACAGGTAATGTCCACAGCTGTGCTGCTTCGGAAAATCTTTGGCTCCTGCGTCGATGTCGTCGATGCGCCATCCCCGAGGACCTCCATCGGCCGACGTCACCCGATGTGATAAGTAGGACGCACGACGCCCATAGCCTCAGTTCAGTTTTTTCCGCGAACGTGTTCGGTTTGTGTGAAGACCTGTTTGTGACGATGTCTTTCTCATCTTCAACCCGCGTCTGGGCTTCAAGAACTGCGGGGACTGTGGGTCCAAGATGTCGGTCACGGACTCGCACGACGCCTGCCTCTGGTGCCTCGGGGAGGCCCACGATGCGGATGACTGTCGACTGCCAGTCGCCCATGGCAAAGAGCTTGCGGGAACGCAAGAAGAAGCTGTTGGTAGGCCAGGTGTCTAAGCCCCGGAAGTCGAGGTCTGCGGGGCTTTCGACGGATGACTTGAGGGGCGACTCTCCGCGTCATCGTCGGAAGTCCAGTGGGTCTCCTTCCAGGAGTCGGTCTCGCCACTCCTCTGCCTCTTCGAGGCATTCCCGGAAGCGCCGGCATAGGTCGCCTTCCCCGTCCTCTTCCGAGGACTCCGCCCGTCGGCGGGTCGCTTATCCCTCCATGCAAGCGACACCGGAGGAATGTGCTTCCTTCGGGAAGCAGATGCTAGCGATGCTTGAATCGCAGGGCACCGGTCCGTCCGCGCCTCTGAGTGGGGTCGGTCGGCACCGGTCGAGAAACACTGCTCGTACGCCTTCGGGCTCGGGAGGTCCCGCTCGAACAAGGGGAGCCATTCTCGCCATGCCCGTTCCAGGTCCCGGTCCCCGCCGCGCTAGAGACCGTGTGATCCTGTGCCGTCTTCAAAGAAGACGTCGACGCCTGTGGCGCCGAGGTCGTCGACGATTTCTCTCGAGGCTCCGTCTCCGAGGGGGTCGTCGACGCCGTCGGCGCCTGGGTTGTCGAGAGACACGCTCGGAGCTCCGGCTTCGTGGCCTGTGTCGATGCCGTCGATGCTGGCGGCGCTGCAGCTGACGTCGACGCTGATTCGCTCGACGTCGACGCCTTTTCTGCCGGCGCCGACTCGTTCGCCGCCCTCGACACCTTTCGAGGCGGTGGTGTCGGAGGGGCCCCGTGGCACGGGGTTTGCCCCTAGAAAGGCTCTGGTTAAGGCCAGGCACTGCTTTGGTCCCCAGAGGTCTTCCTCTCCCCGCCTGGAGTAAATTTCAGAAGGTGATGAAGGCTCTGATGGCGGCTTGGTTCCGGTTACGGTTCCGGATGAACTTATCTCGGGCCATAGTCAGTCTGATGACCTGCGGCAGTCGCTGCATGATGCCAGTGGACTGGACACCTCTCCGGAGGTGGAGTTTTGTAGGCTGGAGCCTGGCACTCATGCCGATTCTTCATATCTGCGCCTTATGTCTCGGGTCACCGAGTACTTGGGTTGGTCGGCTCCCCCAGGGGAGTTCGTTCAGGATGATCTCACGGACATCCTTGATCTCGGTCCACCCACTGACCCGGTTTTGCCTTTTAATATGGCTTTGCAGAGAAGGGTGGCGGCGGCTAGGACTGCTCTGGAGAGTCTCCCGGCAGTGGGCAAGTCTTTGTCGCGAAAATACCGTCCAGCCAGTAGCGACCCCTGCTACTTGTCTAGGCATACCACACCGGAGAGTTTGGTGGTGCAGGCGGCTACAGCCTCGGGATAGGGACGAGAAACGTTTTGACGGCTGGCCGAAAAAAGTGTTTTCTTCGGGGGGTATGGCGCTTCAGGCGGCCAACTCCATATGTGCCTGGTCTCGTTTCACAAACACACACTCTGTGGAACTGTTGCATTAGCGGCTGAACATATTCCTGAAGGGGACCGAACGGGATGGTTTCCTTGCTATGGTTCAGGATGGCAAGGATGCCCTGTGTGAGACCGTTCAGTTGGGTTTGGACATGGCGGATTGTGTCAGCCGGTCAATGGCGGCAAGCACCGTAATGCGCAGGTTTTTGTGGTTGCGGAAGTCTGGGTTCGCTCCCGATGTGCAGTCCCGGCTCCTCAACATGCCCTTTGACGGTGAACACCTTTTTGGCAGCAAGGCTGACGAGAGCCTTGAGAGGTTGCAGACCTCCTTTCGCTATTACTCTTCCTTCAGTAAAGCGAGGGGAGCTAGCAGTCAAAGAGGCCATCTTAAGAGTGCCAGAGGTGGAAACAAAGGTACTTGAGGTGCCAAGGCCGCACGGGCAGTTGCCTCTTTGCCCTTGGGCAATGCCGCAGCCGCTACCACACAGTCATGAGGCCAGGTCCCATGGTTCGCCGGTTGGGGGAAGGCGGGCGCAGCATCTTGTAGAGTGGCAAGCCATTACTTCGGATGTGTGGGTTCTGGAGATCGTAACCCACGGCTACTGTCTTCCTTTTCGGCAGAGGCCTCACGACAATCCACCAGGAAACCTCTCTTTGAAGTGTCCGGATCCGCTCCTTGCGCAGGAAATTCAAGCCTTGCTGGAGAAAGGCGCCATAGAACTGGTGCCTGTAGCGGAGAGGAACAAGGGATGGTATTCCCCTTATTTTTTGATTTCGAAGAAAGACTGGGGATTGAGACCCATCATGGGCTTGCGCGGTTTGAACAAACTCCTCAGGAAGGACAAGTTCAAGATGGTGACTCTTTCTCAAGTCCTCCAGGCCCTTCAACTTCAGGACTGATTGGTGTCTCTCGACCTCAAGGATGCTTACTTCCATGTGCCGATCCATCCCAAGCACAAGAAGTACCTGATATTCGCGTTAGGCGACTCGCACTTTCAGTTTCGGGTCCTGCCGTTCGGATTGACCTCCGCCCCAAGGGTTTTCACCAAGCTCATGGTGGTGGTGGCAGCGCATCTCAGGAAAGGGGGATTCACGTCTACCCCTACCTGGACGATTGGTTGATCAGGGGGAGCTCTCCCGAGCAAGTCCTGGATCATCTGTCCGTCACCTGCCACTCCCTTCACAGGCTGGGCTTCTCCCTCAATTTAAAGAAGTCCCATTTGACACCAACGCAGCGGCTCCAATACATCGGAGCAGTGCTCGACACGTCCCTGGGGCAGTATTTTCCTCCTCAGATGAGGGCTCTTCACATTCAGCAGATGGTGAAAAAGTTTCAATTTGCCCAGGATCTCCCAGCGTCCGAGTTCTTGAGACTGCTCGGCCTCATGGCATCCTGCATTCTTCTGGTGCCAGAGGCTCGTCTGCGGATGAGATCTTTGCAGTGGGCACTCAAGCTCCAGTGGTCTGTCCTCCGGCAGGCTGTCGGACCCTGTTCAGGTGCCGTCCTCGGTAGCCCGGGACCTTCTGTGGTGGGCCGTCGAGGGCAATCTGATGAAGGGGGCCCCATTTTGGCTGCCCTGGCCGGAGGTGATGATCCTGACGGACGCATCCCTCACGGGATGGGGAGCTCATGCCAACAAGTTGACAGTCAGCGGTCGTTGGTCTCCGTTGGAGTCCAGACTCCATATCAATCTGTTGGAGCTGAGGGCCGTCAGGCTTGCCCTGAAGGCTTTTCTGCCGACTGTGCGCGGAAAGAGTGTCCTGATTCTAACGGACAACACGGTGGCCATGCACTACCTGAACAAAAAGGGGGGGGGGGCAGGCTCACTTCCGCTGTGCAGGGAGGCGATGCAGCTCGAATTCTGGGCCATCCAGCAGGAAGTTTCGATCTCGGCTGTTCATCTGGCCGGAGACGACTATGAGACGGCTGATGCTCTGGCAGGCAGAGCTCGATCTCTCACGAGTGGGAGCTGACTCAGGAGATTCTCCTGGAGATCTTCGCCCTTTGGGGGACCCCTCAAGTGGATCTCTTCGCCTCCAGTGTCAACTGGAAGTGTGAAAGGTTTTGCTCGCGGGAATTTCCTCCAAAAGGAGCCTTAGGAGACGCGTTCGTGGTGGAGTGGTCATTCCCACTGCTGTACGCGTTTCCTCCAGTCCCCGTCATCCTGCAAGTGCTGCCGAGGTTGCGGAGGTTCGGTTCCCAGATGATCCTCATTGCTCCGGCATGGGCCTGGAGGGCCTGGTACCCGGACCTTCTAGACTTGTCCATCTGCCCTCCACGTCGTCTTCCCTACCGAGACGATCTGCTCTCACGGGAGGGGGGTCAGGTTCTCCATCCAGAGGTCAGATCCCTCAATCTTCACGCTTGGCTTCTGAAAGGTTGAGATATAAGGATTGGGACCTCCATGAAGACGTGATGGAGGTGTTGCTCTCGGCCAGGCAGCCGGCAACTAAGTCTCTGTGCCGTTGGAGAAAGTTCTGCGACTGGTGCAGAGTTCAGAATGTGGATCCTTTTGAATGTGGCATTCCCATGGTTCTGTCTTTTTTGCTTTCTTTGGCCCACAGGGGCTTGCAAGTGCGGACCATTAAAGGTTACCTGGCGGCGCTGTCCGTATTTAAGCGCTCGTCTGAAGAGTGTTCCTATTTTAAAATTCCTTTAATTTCGCAGTTTTTGAAAGGGCTCACTAATGTGTTCCCTCCGTCACCTTTTCTGGTGCCAGGTTGGGATTTGAACCTTGTTCTTAAGTTTCTTATGGGTGGAGAGGGCGCTAGAGAGCCGTCCAAGATGGCGGCCTCCCTGTGAGCTCCGCGGAGCTCCCCTAAAATCCTGATCAATCAAAGCATCTGTGGTGTGCAAATTGTCCGCAGTCACCACCGGTTTGTAGCCAAGGCGAATCCGAGCAGAACGTGGTATTTCATCCGTCGACCCTCGGAGGCCGAGTCCCGATTCCTCGAAGGTGAAGAGCTCCCCCCCCTCATCCCCGTGCGAGCGGGGCACAGTCACAGGCCAGGCGCAGAGGGGCCCGCGTGAGGAGGACTGCTGGCAACGGAGCAGGCCTGAGACTCGAGGGCGCCGATCGGGCGGCGCCGATTGAGCCTCGTCGGTGCATTGGCCCCCGAGGAAGAACCAACACGGACGAGCGCCGGAGGGCTCTCCGAACGCCGCCGAGGAACAGGTACGCGCGCCCCGTGCACCCTCGCTCGCATGTCCCAGATGGATCCCCGGCTCTCCCGAGTGACATTCAGTTTACAAGAAAGCGCAAGAGCGTGGGGGTCCATGTCATGATCACTGCTTCCAAGGAGCCAGGATCAGTCCAACGTCCTTGGAAGCAGGCCCCTAACCCTGATCCTAGGCACCAGCCGGTCCCCACAGGGACCTTTTGGACCTTGTCCTGGCGCCGGTGGCACCAGGCTCATCAGAAGCCTTGGTCCCGGCACTGGAAGCGCCGGGCTCATCATAGGTGTGAAGATGCTTGGGTGGACTTACCTGCGGCAGACCATGCTGCTGACTTGCCAGACTCTTAAAAGTCCTCTGTGAACTGGGACTACTTTTCTTACCTGGGTGGGGCAGCTCCACTCCACTGGAACTCTTCTGGAAGCAGGAACTCTTTTCTTACCTAGGCGGGGCCGTGGAAGGAGATGCCTCATCACTCCAAGGCTATTTAAACCACACCCGATTGATGAAACGTGCTTCGCGTTATTCTGCATCTGCAGCAGAACGCTCACCGAGTCTGCTCCAGCTTTTCTTCTTTGGATTCTGAACCTGCAAGAATTATACTCACCATTCCGGTACCCGAGCAACATCAGCACCTGCAAAAGATCAGAAACAACAGGTTAGCAGAACGAACTTTCACACGCAGTGTTTGCTTACCTGATCCATCGGCAGCGGCCGTGTCTCACGCTGCACCTTCGCCTGCAAAGACAAACAGCATTATTTTACTTACCGGCACGCCGTGCATTCCGGATTCCTCACGCTGCATCTGCACAAAGACAAACAGCATTATTTTACTTACCGGCACGCCGTGCATTCCGGATTCTTCACGCTGCATCTGCACAAAGACAAACAGCATTATTTTACTTACCGGCACGCCGTGCATTCCAGATTCTTCACGCTGCATCTGCACAAAGATAAACCGCAGTGTTACACTCACCGGCACGTGGCGATTTCCGGATTTCTTCTTTCTGCATCGTCGCCTGCAAAGACAAAGAAAGAGACAGTAAGAGCGCTTGCCATACTTACAGACTAAAGGTGTCCAGAAACTTACCGGTCGTGCAGACAACGACGGTACTCATCCTCTGAAGTCAAGAGGCTAACGTTTCACCAGTGAAGGAACTGGCAACGGCACCCTGCACTAGACGCAGATGGAGAGCCCGGCATTCACCTATCTAAGGTGAGCAAGTTGACCTGGGAGGGGGGTTCAACAGACAAGCTGGGAGGAGAGAGATAGGGACATTCAACAACCCAGACCTTTAATCCCCATATTATTTCACCTGCAGAAACCTCACCCTTCGAGTTCGACACACAGTGCGGAGAGGTTCGACCCCAAAAGCCAACCGAATCCTGCACATCACGTTTCGTGTTACGGACACCTTCCTGCCAAGACCCGCTCCTCCGTGGGAATCAGGTGAGCGTTACACAACGCGAAGCCCACCACTAAACTCCTACCCAGGCGCAATGGAAACTTCAGATACCGATCAACTAGCCCAGTTGCTTGGGGAATTAAGAGCAGAAGTACATGCAGCTCGCCAGGAAACAAGCTCCCTAAGAAGAGAACTGATAATTTCTAAGGAGCGAACAGAGGACCTTGCTAGGCAGTTGTTACAAACTCAGGCAGGACAAACACCTTTGCCCGTTCCAGGAGGGAGTTATCCTTCTGCATCAACTTCAAACCCAGTGCAAATCAATCTGCCCGGTAATGTGCCCTTGGCTCCGCCCGAACGCTTTGCTGGTGATCCAAAGAAATTCGCAGTGTTCATCAACCAGTGCCGCCTGCATTTCTTGTGTCGACCAGCTGCATTCCCAACGGACCAGGCCAAGGTAGCTTTCGTGCTTTCTTATCGCAGTGGCAGTGCTGCTGATTGGTCAATCCCTTTAGTCACCCAGGATGATCCGGTTTTACACGATTTTCAAGCCTTCCAGTCCAGCATGGAGAAACTGTTCGCAAGACATGCACAAGGGCAGGCCTTGGACGATGAACTTCTCTCATTACGACAGGGTAACCAAGACCTCTTGGCTTATATAGCCTCTTTCAATAGACTCATAGTGGAAACACAATGGCCCGAGGACAAGAGAATAACGCTTTTTTACAGAGGCCTGCTTGGAGAGCTCAAGGATGTGCTAGCGCAGGTTGTGAATCCTCCACAAGAATGTTCAGACTATATTGACTTGGTTGTCCAACTAGACCATAGACTACAGAACAGGAAGGCAGATCGTTCCAGATTTGATACCCGAGTGTTTTCCAAACCACAGACCTCGAATAAGGGAGCTGACACTGTGGAACCCATGCAAATAGGGGGCATGAGAGGACCTTTAACCCAGAAAGAGCGGGAAAGAAGAAGGCAGCTGCAATTATGCCTCTATTGCGGTAATTCAGGACACTTTCTTCGGGACTGTCCCGTGAAACCAGCTAAGAAGACTGTAGGAGCCGCTGATACCTGTACCACAAGTTCTGAGCAGGGAAACGACCTCGCCCGACAAGAGTAGAGGTCCTCTTGCCGAGCGTTAAGATCTGTCCCGTGACCTCGCATTTCGTGATACCCATGGTCCTCATTAGTCCTGAACGTCCGGATCGTTTGCATGCAATTGAAGCTTACATTGACAGCGGAGCAATCAGTAACTATGTGGACCGTGAAATGGTATCAAGGATGAATCTACCCACCCCTTGTCCCTAAGGCAGTAAAAGACGTCATCACTACTGTGGATGGCACGGAGATAGCTTCCGGACCAGTAACGCATGCCACCCAAGAAGTGACGCTGTTGAGTCATAATGGACACCGGGAGAGAATAGTGTTCGATGTAATCAAGGCCCCTCAGTTCCAGATCATTCTGGGAATCCCTTGGTTAGAGAAGCACAACCCTCAGATTGATTGGCGAGCAAAGACGGTTCAGTTTCCAGAGTGTTCTACCACTTGTTATCCTCGACCTGATGTTTCACTGGCGACGATCTCTTCTGAGGAGATTCTCAAATTGCCTCCCGAATACCAAGAGTTCCAAGACGTCTTCCAGAAGGATCAAGCTAACACCCTACCTCCTCATAGGTCTTACGACTGTCAAATAGATCTGATACCTTGAACAACCCCTCCTTGCAGCAGGATCTATGCCCTCGCCGAGCCCGAGAACATTCACCTCCGACAGTACCTGGACCAATACCTAGCTAACGGGTTTATCCGTCCTTCAAAATCTCCAGCTTCATCGGCTTTGTTCTTCGTTCCGAAAAAGGAAGGAGACCTTAGGACTTGCATAGATTACCGCTCCCTGAATCAGATCACTGTTAAAAACAGATACCCGTTACCTTTGATCCCTGAACTCCTGGACCAAGTCAAAGATGCCTGTATATACACAAAGCTGGATCTCAGAGGAGCCTACCACTTGGTACGGATCAAAGAGGGCGATGAATGGAAAACGGCCTTCCGCACCAAGTACGGGCTATTCAAATATCAAGTGATGCCCTTTGGACTGTGTAATGCTCCTGCTGCTTTCCAATATTTTATGAACGATGTCCTCAGAGAACTTATTGACGTATGTGTAGTTGTCTACATTGACGACATCCTCGTCTATTCATCATCTGAAGAAGAACATCAGAGACATGTTAAAAAGGTTCTCGAGAGATTGCGTCAACATAGTCTTTTTGCTAAGCTTGAGAAATGCGTCTTCATCGCAACGGAAGTCGAGTTCCTGGGATTCATACTGTCACCTAACGGAGTCCATATGGATTCAAAGAAAGTTGATGCAATTATCAAGTGGCCATCACCGACCTCTGTAAAAGGAGTTCAAAGCATGTTAGGATTCGCTAACTTTTACCGCAGATTCATTCCTGAATTTTCCCGGATAGTCCAGCCCATCACCGCTCTGTTGAAAAAGAACAAACGTTTTGAGTGGTCTTCTGAAGCGGAACAAGCTTTTCAAGACTTAAAAGCTAAATTCATTTCTGCACCTGTTTTAAAACACCCTCGCCCAGAACTACCTTACATCATGGAAACGGATGCTTCTAGTCTTGCTATGGGTGCAGTGTTATCACAAAGAGATTCGGTCACAAACCAACTACATCCGGTTGCCTTTTGGTCCCGCAAGTTTTCGCCTCCTGAGATCAACTATTCAATTACAGACAAGGAACTTTTGGCCATCAGATCGGCCTTTAAAGCCTGGCGGCATTATCTTCTAGGAGCCAGACACACAGTCACCGTGATGACTGACCACCGCAATTTACAATACCTAAAGACAGCCAAAGCTCAGTCTTCCAGACAACTTCGTTGGGCTCTGTTTCTAGCAGAATTTGACTTTTTAATTACTTATCGACCAGGCAGTAAGAACGGAAAAGCGGATGCCCTCTCCCGGATGGGAGTAGATGAACATTTGATCAATCCAGATCCAATACCCATAATCCCAGAACAAAGGATTTTGGGTTTGGTCAGCACTCAATCTTTTGAAGACATCAAGACCACGGTGAAATCGCTCCTAACTCCAACCGATTTGCAGGACTGGCAATTAAAGGGAAAAGATTTCTCAGTAGATCAAGACCTACCATATTTCCGAGGACAATTGCACTTGCCCTGTGAGAAACTACAAAAACAAGTAATCTCTGGTTATCATGATTCTCTAATGGAGGGGCACCCTGGCATTACCAAAACCATGGAAAAGATTAAAAGACATTTCTGGTGGCCATCGTGGAAAAGGGATATTAGAGACTTTGTAATCTCCTGCGGTGTGTGTGCCCAGAATAAAAGTCAAAAGCAAAGACCAGCCGGCCTATTACAGCCACTTGACATCCCTCCATGTCCATGGCATACCCTGTCCATGGATTTTATCACGGACTTACCTCCATGCTTGGGATATACTACCATCTTAGTAGTCGTGGATCTATTCTCGAAAATGGCTCACTTCATACCCTTGAAGGGTCTGCCTTCAGCCTCAGTATTGGCCCGGGAATTCTTGGCAAACATCGTTCGCTTACACGGTTTTCCTTCGGTTTTAGTCTCCGATAGGGGAAGTCAATTCATCTCCCACTTCTGGCGCAGTTGCTGTCGTCTAGCCCAAGTTGATGTAAGACTTTCGACCAGTCACCATCCCCAAACTGACGGACAAACCGAAAGGACAAACCAGACACTAGAACAATATCTACGCTGCATGCTCCAACAAACAGAAAACTCCTGGAAGGACATTCTTTGGATCGCTGAATACGCGTATAACAATTCGACTCATTCTGGAACCGGGAAGACTCCTTTTTTCTTGTTATATGGACACCATCCTAGAACCTCCAACCTGGATCCTCCCCAAGAAATTTAAGCACCTGCTGTGGATCACTTGCATTCGGAGATCCCCTGTGCTTTTAAGGAAGCCACTGCCCATCTGCAAAGAGCTAAAGCTCAATTCAAAAAGGCAGCCGATCGGCAACGTAAAGAGGCCCCTCACTACGCTGTAGGAGATCAAGTCTGGTTATCCACTAAGCACCTGCCTTTAAAAGGACCCCGCACGTTCATCCCGAGATACCTGGGGCCCTACCTCATATCTGCCATAATTAATCCGGTGGCTGCCAAATTGGAATTACCTACGCATATGAAAATACATCCAGTATTCCATGTCTCCTTATTAAAACCAGTACAACCAGAAACCCGATTGACTGAACTCCCGGAACCCGTTTTGGTAGACGGAGAACTCGAATTTTAAGTGAAGAACATCCTAGACTCCAAAATGTCCAGGTCTAAATTATACTATCTGGTTGATTGGAATGGATACGGTCCCCAGGAAAGGTCTTGGGAACCCTCAGAACACGTCCACGCACCTCGTCTGGTCAAGAGATTCCATCTGAATCACCCCGACAAGCCAAAGCACCCGGAGAAGACACACTTAGGAGGGGCCTTGAGGGGGGATACTGTCATGATCACTGCTTCCAAGGAGCCAGGATCAGTCCAATGTCCTTGGAAGCAGGCCCCTAACCCTGATCCTAGGCACCAGCCGGTCCCCACAGGGACCTTTTGGACCTTGTCCTGGCGCCGGTGGCACCAGGCTCATCAGAAGCTTGGTCCCGGCACTGGAAGCGCCGGGCTCATCATAGGTGTGAAGATGCTTGGGTGGACTTACCTGCGGCAGACCATGCTGCTGACTTGCCAGACTCTTAAAAGTCCTCGGTGAACTGGGACTACTTTTCTTACCTGGGTGGGGCAGCTCCACTCCACTGGAACTCTTCTAGAAGCAGGAACTCTTTTCTTACCTAGGCGGGGCCGTGGAAGGAGACGCCTCATCACTCCAAGGCTATTTAAACCACACCCGATTGATGAAACATGCTTCGCGTTATTCTGCACCTGCAGCAGAACGCTCACTGAGTCTGCTCCAGCTTTTCTTCTTTGGATCCTGAACCTGCAAGAATTATACTCACCATCCCGGTACCCGAGCAACATCAGCACCTGCAAAAGATCAGAAACAACAGGTTAGCAGAACGAACTTTCACACGCAGTGTTTGCTTACCTGATCCATCGGCAGCGGCCGTGTCTCACGCTGCACCTTCGCCTGCAAAGACAAACAGCATTATTTTACTTACCGGCACGCCGTGCATTCCGGATTCCTCACGCTGCATCTGCACAAAGACAAACAGCATTATTTTACTTACCGGCACGCCGTGCATTCCGGATTCTTCACGCTGCATCTGCACAAAGACAAACAGCATTATTTTACTTACCGGCACGCCGTGCATTCCAGATTCTTCACGCTGCATCTGCACAAAGATAAACAGCAGTGTTACACTCACCGGCACGTGGCGATTTCCGGATTTCTTCTTTCTGCATCGTCGCCTGCAAAGACAAAGAAAGAGACAGTAAGAGCGCTTGCCATACTTACAGACTAAAGGTGTCCAGAAACTTACCGGTCGTGCAGACAACGACGGTACTCATCCTCTGAAGTCAAGAGGCTAACGTTTCACCAGTGAAGGAACTGGCAACGGCACCCTGCACTAGACGCAGATGGAGAGCCCAGCATTCACCTATCTAAGGTGAGCAAGTTGACCTGGGAGGGGGGTTCAACGGACAAGCTGGGAGGAGAGAGATAGGGACATTCAACAACCCAGACCTTTAATCCCCATATTATTTCACCTGCAGAAACCTCACCCTTCGAGTTCGACACACAGTGCGGAGAGGTTCGACCCCAGAAGCCAACCGAATCCTGCACATCACGTTTCGTGTTACGGACACCTTCCTGCCAAGACCCACGCCTCCGTGGGAATCAGGTGAGCGTTACAGTCCACGAGCCTGGGCCCACATGAACAGTAAACAACATATCGGAAGGAGATACTCGGGGGGAGGGGGGGGTGTGTGATGCGACCCAGGGCCTCCTACGGGCGCACTGCTCAGCCGATAGCAAGCTGTATATATCGCCCACGGTGGATCGGCGGGCAAATCCGGCGCCCCCCCGCTTTCGCAAGCACTCATTCGCAAAAGAGGCCCCATGTGAATCCCCAACACCTCCGTGTAACACCGCCAGAATTCGAGGAAGCGTGATATACAGCACAGACTGTGGCCAAACGGCCCGAACCGGCCCAACGGCAAGACCTACAGAAAGTCACACCGCTGGAAAAACGACAAGCCGGGCGCCCCCGGACCCTTGACCTGCCTCCGTCTTCCCCCTGGCTCCCGCAACGCAGGCACCAATGGCGACCTCGAGGAAAACGGACAGATCTCAAAAAAAGCTGAACTTCGAGGGTAGCTTCACGACCAAAGCAACCACCTCGAACAGCAGAGCGCAGTCTCCATCCAGGTTGCAGCCCAGGATGAAGAGGAGGCCCACGGGTTCGACATCAGGGAAATCCTCCTTGAACTTAAGGCTGGGATCGGGGGGTTAGGAAGCAAACTCGACGCACTCTCCTCCAAGGTCGACCTACTCCAGCACCGGCTGGACAAACACGCCGACAAACTGGACACAGTCGAGCAGAGAGTGTCTGACCTCGACGATGGTGCAGCGGCCCTAACATCCAGAGTGGCCTCCCTAGAAGTGCAAATGAAAGCAGTAAACGCAAAGAACGAGGACTTGGAAGGCCGCTCTCGGCGCAACAACATCAGGATCGCGGGAGTTGGGGAACAACAACTCACCGCGTAAATGGAAGACTACGTTGAAAAGTTAAGTATGGACCTCTTTGGTACAGAGATCCTGTCCAAACTGTTTGTCGTGGAGAGAGCTCATCGAGTCCCCAACGCCAGACCGATCCCGGGGGCAAATCCCCGCCCAATCATAGCGAGATTGCTCAACTATAAGGATCGAGATGCTATCCTACGGGCGGCTAGGGAAAAAGGGGATCTCCAGTACGATGGCGACAAGATCCAGTTTTTCCCGGACTTCTCCCAAGCTGTCCAAGTGCAAAGAAGATCGTTTACAGCAGTGAAGCGCAGGTTACAAGAGAACCAGATACAATATTCCATGCTCTACCCGGCCAAACTCCGTATTCAACACGAACTCAGTTTTTTAACACCCCAGAGGAGACAAGCGACTACCTGGATCGCTACGGCTGTAGACCTGCCACTCTCAACAGAAGACCACAAAGGGGCGACAGACCAAGAAGAAACCCGCCGTAAAATTTACCCATAGGATACCCAAAGCGGCAGCACGAGACTTCATGGTTGACTAGAAACAACCACCACAGATCAATATTGCATCCGAAGAAGGGAGCCAGTCTCCTCTTGGAGGGCCACCTGCGCCCCGAGCACAGCAATGCTAGTTGTACTGTTAACATGGGATTGTTCATCACGGGCCTGTTGGGGGTTGGCCGTGCAGGGGAGGGAAGTTAGTTCAGCAAAACCGCCACAAACCGCATACCCCCGTTCCACGACAGTCACACGAAGAACTATGTACCTAACAACTGTCAAGTCCTCCCTGTTCCGCTATGGAAAGCGACTCCAGTCAATCCCGCGAGCCCCGGCTCGACATGATTACATTGACCCCTCTAGATGGCTTCGGCAACGTTGAAAATCGCCACCTGGAACATACGTGGTGGCAACAGGCCTACGAAAATGAGGAGAATTCTTCAATATCTTCGGAGACACAAAATCAACATAGCGATACTCCAAGAGACTCATCTGCTGCCCTCGTCGGAACAACATTGGGCCAGATCATGGGGATGCCATCGGTACTTCTCATCCTACTCATTCGCCAGAGGTGTCGCGATCCTGATCGACAAGAGAACTAATTTCAGCTTTATTGAGTCAAAGAAAGACACTGAGGGGAGGGCCCTAATGGTGAAAGGAATAATCACCGGGAAAGAGGTGGTGTTTGTGAACTCATACGCACCGAACACAGATGGACCTGATAATTTCAACTGGATAATGTCCCATCTAGACACGACCAACGCGACGACTGTGGTGTGGGGTGCGGACCTCAATACTACACTTGATCCCAGGCTCGACAAATCCCATAATACATCGGGAAACCCATCCAAGGCCAGTATTCGAGTTCGAGAGATTTGTCAGACCTTCAATCTATCTGACATGTGGAGAAGACACAACCGAGACAGCAGGGACTACACCTTCCGATCAGCCGTGCACAACACCAGTTCCAGAATCGATTATATCCTGGCATCCTCCCATAGCCCATTCAAATGGGGTGCGTTCCATATCCTTCCAAGGTCTTACTCCGACCATTCGATGGTTGTACTAGAGGTTACCCTTGCGGCCGTCGCAGTACCTGGCCTCAATTGGAGGTTCAAACCCGGTTCACTCAGACGCCGTATTTGCAGCAGAACTGCGACAAGAGATAGTCTCCTTCCTGGACATCAACCAAGACTCAGTAGACTCGTCGTGCACCATCTGGGAAACGCTCAAGTGCTATGTACGAGGAATTTGCCTGACTAAAGAAAATAGCTTATTGAAATCGATCCGGGGGGAATTATTCAGTAAAGAGCTTCGTCTGAAGGATCTAGAGCACATACTCTCCAATGCCCTAGATCCATGCACTCCAGCCGAGCTCAAAAAAGAACTCTTGGGGTTCAGGGAGACAGCGGACCGCGAATTGAAGTTCCTGGGTGCAGGCAACAGATCAGACAGTACGGAGAGGGGCAAAAACCAGATGCACTGCTGGCCCGGCTACTAACGATAGACAAAGTCCCACCCCGCATTGAATGTATCGCGGATACGCAAGGTCAGAAGGTTTACACAGAAGAGATCTCCAACGTATTCCGAGAATTCTATCAAAACCTGTATAGCTCAAAAGGAGCATCAGATCCCAACGCGATACAAGAGTACCTCAATGACACGGAACTATATTGGGTGAGCCAAGACCTGCGCGAACCCTTGAACGCGCCCATATCACTCGAAGAAATCCAGATAGCAATCAAATCCTTGCCTAACACCAAAGCCCCCGGACCTGATGGACTCAATGGTGAGTTCTATAAAGCACACGTGGAAATGGTGGCCCCCCTTCTTCAAGTCTATGAAGAGGCGGTGGAGCGAGGGAAACTCCCTCCCACGATGCGTGAGGCTAACGTAATGATGTTGCACAAAGCTGGCAAACCTACAGAAAACTGCGCTTCGTACAGGCCGATCTCACTAATCAACTTAGACAACAAAATCCTAGCTAAAATTCTGGCGACCAGATTACTCCCCTTGATGCCGGCACTGGTGCTGGGCGACCAAGCCGGGTTCATCCCGGGGCGTAGTACAACATACGGCATCAAGAGACTATTTGGCGTCATTGAGGCCCTGGACCCGACGCAACGGGCAATAGCAGTTCTATTAGATGCCGAGAAGGCGTTTGATTCAGTAGAGTCGCCCTTCATGTTCGCAACACTAAAGCAGATGGGTATGGGTAACTTCTTCCTGAAACTAGTAGCTTTGTTATATAACGAACCACGCTCATACATCACATTAGGGAACACCAGATCCACAGGGATCACATTGGAGCGCGGAACGAGACAGGGTTGCCCACTCTCGGCCCTTATCTTTGCCCTGGTGATGGAACCCCTGGCCTCAAGGCCTAGAGCCGAGCAGTTATGTCGAGGGTTAAAGCTGGGTCCTCACAGACTAATCGTCTCTTTATATGCTGACGACGTCATGCTGTTCGTCAGTGACCCCCAAACCAATCTCAACCCTGTAATGCGAGAGGTGATAAAATTCGGGTTAATGTCAGGCCTCAAAACCAATCATTCCAAATCGATAGTGTTCCCCCTGACCCCTTGCACTTCAGAGTTTGCAGATGACCACGGGTTTAAATGGGAAAACTCGAAGGTGCGCTATTTGGGGATCAATATGTCGCGAAGCCATCACGAGATATTTAGAGACAATTATGTAACTACACTGCAGTTATTACAAGAACGTATCCAGAGATGGAAATCTCTACCACTAACGCTGTGGGGCAGGTCCTCACTAACAAAAATGGTTATTCTCCCCAAACTTCTGTATCTCTTTACGAAATCCCGCTACTCCTCCCCAAATCCTTCTTATCAAAAATCAAGAGCTTGATCCTAGAGTTACTATGGGCGGGGAAACCAGCACGGGTAGCGTACAACACACTTACATTACCAATATCAAGTGGAGGTTTGGCTCTCCCCGATATAGAGAAATACTACTGGGCGGCCCAAGCCCAATTCCTAAGCCACTGGTACTCAACCCACTACATCAGATCACATGTGCAAGTGGAACGGGCCCTAGCTTCCCCCGACCTGTTAGCTGCAGTCATAATAAGCCACATTCCTGTGCCGCATAAAACGCTGAACACAGTCCTATCCACATATACGATATGGAAGAAGATCGCTAGCGAATACGGAGTGGCTATACGATTTTCCCCCCTGCTACCGATAAAATTCATCCCCGGCATCCCCCTCACGAATGAAAGAGTATTCCTGATATGGATAGATAAAATAGGGATAAAATCGCTGGGAGACCTCTTCCCAGAGGGCACCTTTCTGACCCCTCAAATGGCTAAAGACAGAGGAAGGAACACATCCTTGGATGTCTTTCTCTATTTTAGACTCCGCCACACCCTTCAGGGGCTATTTCCCACATTCCCTAAGCAACCCCCCACGTGGGATCTGTTACATAGCACAATTTTAGCACAAGGTGAAGGTTAGACTGGTGTCAACTCTGTACAAAACTTTGTTAAGAGACACCCAGAAACTTCAACCTAAAGTGCAACGAAAGTGGGAATCGGCTATACAAGAACCGATTAATGAGGAAGACTGGGCCTATATTCTTCGACAGACTCAAAAGGTAGCGTTAAATTCTCGATATAAGCTAATACACATTAACTTTGTGCACCAAACATACTACACTCCAGTCAGGAAACACGGACACCACCCAGAAGCGTCAGCCCAGTGCGAGAGATGCGCATTTGCCAACGCTGATTTTCTTCATCTGGCATGGGGCTGCCCTGGCATCCAGCGCTTCTGGACTTCCGTTACACAAATAACATCCGACATTATAGGTGAGCAGATGACCCCCTTACCGCTGGGACCGCTCCTCGGCCTCACTAAATATCTACAGCCAGCGTCACGCAAGCTGGCGGCACTCCTCATGGTGCTGGCACGAAGAAGAATTGCTATGTCGTGGGGTCGTGGCCCACTCCCCAAGATTGTAGACTGGGAAAAGGATATAACATACTGCCAAGATATGGACACCGAATTTACTCGAACGCTGCCTTTGCATGCGTGCCCTCCCGACATTTGGGGGCCATACATCACTTACCTGATGAACAATGCTGAAGCTTCAGACTCGGACAATCCGAGCCCCTAGAGTGAGAGGCCATGGGATGAAGGTACACAAGGGCAACGTGGAAAGCTTTCCTTCCAACTCAGACAAAGGATGGAGGCAATCAAAGTTACAGTGGACATGGGGGTGGGGGCGGAGGGGCGGCGGAACGGTTGTTGGGAATTGCATTATGCGGCTCCCTGTTGGAGCACTGTTTATTTGATGCAGTAAAAAGTTAAAAAATATTTTTTTTTTAAAAAGTTTCTTATGGGTGCTCCGTTTGAGCCTTTACATTCTTGCCCTTTGAGGCTGTTAACTCTGAAAACTGTGTTTTTGGTTGCGGTTACTTCCGCTCGCAGAGTGAGTGAGTGAGTTACAGGCACTTTCAGTTAAGCCACCCTTCACTGTGTTTCATAAGGACAGGGTTGTTCTTAGAGTTCGTACTTCTTTAATTCCGAAGGTGGTTTCGGAATTTCATTTGAGCCAGAAGGTTGTTCTTCCGGCGTTCTATCCTCCTCCACATCCTGGTAAGGAAGAGGAGAGGCTCCATAGGCTTGATCCTAGGAGAACGTTGAGCTTTTAGATTTCGCACATGTCCCGCGTCAGAGTGGACGATCAACTTTTCGTTGGTTACGCTGGAAAGCGTTTGGGACAAGCTGTGACGAAACAGACTTTGTCTCGTTGGATTATTTTAGCCATCTCCGAGTGTTACCGCTTGGCGGGTAAGGATCCTCTGGCTGGCTTGCGGGCCCATTCTACCAGGGGAGTGGCTGTGTCTACTGCTCTGCAGAGGGGAGTTCCTATTCGTCACATCTGTGATGCAGCCACCTGGGCTTCAGTACATACTTTTGTACGTCGCTACTCCCTCGATTCCATCAGAGGGCAAGATCTGGCCTTTGGCAAGGCAGTTCTCTATTCCGCAATTTGATTGGGCATGCTAAATTTGTATTCTAAATTCTTTCCCACCTCCTTGCTTGGTACTGCTTTGGGAGTCTGTCATAGATATGGAATACGTCGGAGGACCCAATCCCCTCGAAGAACAAGTTACTTTCTTACCTGGTAACGTTCTTTCGATGGGATGGTCCGACGTATTCCATATCGCTCCCTCCCTGCCTTCCCCGCTGCAGAATTTCTTTTGCGATTGCAGCTTGCGTTCCGCAAGGCCTTGTGTGTCTGACTGGCAGAAAACTAGTGGCACACGTTCTGGGAAAAAACTATAACTAAAGCTATGGGCGTCGTGCGTCCTACTTATCACATCGGGTGACGTCGGCCGTCGGAGGAGGTCCTCGGGGACGGCGCATCGACGTCATCGAGGCAGGACGCAGACGCCAAAGATTTTCCGAAGCAGCACAGCTGTGGACATTACCTGTCATAGATATGGAATACGACGTCGGACCATCCCATCGAAAGAACGTTACCAGGTAAGAAAGTAACTTGTTCTAAAGATATACGCTAAGGTAGCTCAGTGGCTTGATTGAGAACCTGAACCATTGATTGGTGGCAAAGACGGGCTAAAAAAACATGACGAGGAAGGTTACTCAGAGCAGTACCATTTGGTTCATATGTATTCAAAATGTTCCACCCATCGCTTTTTTGATTAGTTGGACACCCTGTGTGAGAGGGTATACCCAGACATGGGTCCCTTGCTTGCAGGGCCATAGGGAACCAAGCTGCACCAAACTTATGAGTGCCAACAAAGCCAAAACATGCCTGGGGTTACTTTTGTTTTCGTGCAGAGGAGGCCTGGCCTTGCAGTTCTAGTTGGACTGCTCCCATTGGTGGCAGTACCTGACTGATTTGTATATGGCTCGTCCCCATTTGCAATGTCGCGGCTTGGATAAACAGTGGTGTCGTAGGTTACCCCGAGCAGTGCAAGTGGTTCAAGTTTATTCAAAACCTTCCATCACTTTTTTTGATTGCAGTGATTGGTTTCACCTGAAAGGCATACGTTTAGGTACTTTTGGTGCTGGCAGTTTTTGGTCTATAAAATCCAAACTATTTAAGTTTGCCACTACTAGCACCTCATGCTAATGCACAACTGTGTTAATTAAATGACAATATGGGAATTTAATTGGCAAGTTCTATTTGCTGTTATGACAGTGTTCCCAGTGCTGTAAGGTTTTTAACAAATGAGACGTGAAATAAGTAGGTACATTTTTGGGTCATACGCGAGTCACTTTAGCAACACCAAGTATGGATAGTGGTAGCTAGGAAATTAGTATGAATACAGGCCCCCCATCAGTGATGTTCTGTTAGTATTTCTTTTCCTGATGTTGCGATTTGCTAAAGGATGAACATTCTATGCCCCCCCCTTTTTTTTGTTTGTTTTTTTTTTTAATTGAAATTCTCCACCCCAGATGTCCAAAGTTTACCCGAACAGGGTTTCTTTTGTTTCGGTCCTTTGTGTCCGCTTTGTGTTGAATACTTTCATGATGATCAGGAAACCTTCTGACCTTAATTGCTGACCGTTGGTAATGTCATGAAGTTTAATGGATCATTTGAGACTGCACTTGACATGCCATGCCTATTTCCTTGGACTGTTATTTGCGTAGATGAGCAACATCCTCCTTGCCTCTAGGTGGAGAGTTTCTTCTAGGCCTCTGTCAGGGGTCCCCCCTAGCTTGGCGGCATCCTGCTCACTACGTTTCTGTCTGTCTTCCAACCTTAGGCGAGGATGGTTCCCGTTCTCGTACACACGGGTCATGGACAGCAGTTCGGGAAGTAGTCGAACATCTGCAAGGTGAGTCTTTACTAGTCACAAAATCAGGAATTTGTTTTTAAAATGTAATGATTGGTAAATGCCCCTTCAGGTCCAAATCTCCTTTACATGTCTTGGAAGTATGAATTGTTAGCAGCATCTAATCGACAGAGTAGCCAGGTTACCCCAGGACAGGTAGGTTGTGGGGTTCTTTAAGGTTGAACATCTCTGGCTCTGTGTTCTGCACCCTGTCTTTTAAGCCCACCCCTTGCATTTCTCTACTGCCACCCAAAGGTTGAAGCTTTTTGACCTCGCGTACCCGCGACCTACGCTGGTCTTATTTGGAGAGACTGTTCTAGAAGATGCCTCCGTGGCACACGCTCCCTTTGGTTTACCTATTGAGTCATTGTGTAGTCTGTTACCCCATGTCTCTCTTACTGCGTGCAAACCTTCGCACAAGTGGGCAGTGTATGCCATTTGGAATTGGTTTGGACCTGCAGCCGGCATGCAATGAGTAATTCCATTCTCTACTTGTTTTTTTTTTCACGCAGTCTGCAGCCTGGGAAAAGCAGCAGCACAGGGAACCTCTTGGACAAGGACGACCTCTCCATCCCTCCTCCCGACTACGGTGTGGCTGCTAGGAGTTTTCCTAGCCAACCAATCAGCACTTTTAAACCCAGACCTTACAGTGTGGCAGCGCCCGTATTTGCACAGGTGAGCTCGCAGTGAGGCTGAGCAGGTGTAAATGAGAACAGTGTTACAATTGACAAGGACCCTCGTTTCATGACCACTTGCTCCCTGCTGCCCATGCCATGCAGTGGAGCAATGACCATTGGGAAGATCGGGCTTCAACCTATTAGCCCCGCAGCTCATCCCCCTCTGTCCCCCCCACACATTTTTGTATTCACCTGACGGACCTACAGAGCAGTAGCAGGACCGGACACAGACAATAAACGGTGCCTGCCGCTGAAATTAACAAATGCCCAGCAATCATGTAAAACGTTTAATTGTTAGCACCTGCATTCTTATGGTGTTGGGTCAAAATATAGTTCTTTTTTTCGCCTGAAATGAGAAAATATCGATTTCGAAAGACCAATCCATGACCGCACAGATCGGTCTTTCTAAATTGAACTGTGTCGTCCCTGCCGCACACGAGTGCGCGCGGGCTGACGGGCACTGTGAGCCCCAGCAGAGTTGGTGCGCGAGTGAAGTCTGTGTGTACTCGCATGAAGTGCCGGAAAGGGGGTGGTGTGTGGGGAAATGGGCGCGGGGTTACCCTCCCTGGGGGAGGGACGGGGGGGGGGGGCTAGTGCAGTATGTGCCATTTTCCGCATTTTAAAGCGAACACAAAAACGGTCTTTTTTTGTTCGGCTTTAAAGTGCATAAATATCACAGAACCATTATTATGCATACTTTATTAGGCAATTGAAATCGTGATTGTGTGTTAGTACTTGCATGTCAGGGGAGTGATTGAAAGTCGGGTCATTCTCAGTTATTACGTGCTTGGCTTCAAAGGTGAAGGGTAGAGTTAACTGTTACATTGGAGCTGCAACAGCAGTTCATTAGAATAGGTAAATGCCCCCACACAAATAAGTTTGCCCCTCCCCAGTCTCTGAATTGCCCCCCCCTTCCACAATTTTACAATAGATGCACCCACACCCCTTTGCTACATTTTGATTTTGCAATCCAATCGTTTTTCTGCTAGTGAACCAAATTCGACAGCTGTAAATATCCTGTCTGAGATCTGCTTAATAGTTGTTTGGATTTTCCAAACTGTTAAGGTGTGTCGCACGCCCCCGCCCCCCTTCGCAACCCTTCAATACAATGAATCGCCTGCTTTAGCAGACATTCCTTTAGCTGCCCACCTTAAGCCTTTGTAGAATGTGCTCTGTAGTGACCTTTTGAATGCTCCATATGTCCAACAATTGCTTTTCCTACTTGATTTTCTTTTTTCTCTCGTCTCAGGGCCTTGAGGACTACGGAACTGCACGATCAGGTAGCAGGTAAGCGCTGTCTAGATTAACTGAATGTGAAATATACATTTTGTCTGTTTCGTGCATCTGAGTAGATGCTGCAGTGACTCGTGATATGCCATTTCTGCACCCAGTTTAGGAGATTAGATGTTGGGGTTTCCATCACGTGCATGCCTGCATGTCTAATGGTTTTGTGTTGGAGTGTGTAGTGATGGAAGTGTTCTTGGTTTATCCATTACTGGGTAATTGGTTAAAGGTGTGATGGGCTGCCACCTGTGCCTAACTACTAGCATTTTTTTTTTTAAATATAAAAACCTGAAAGTTGGGTGGTAGCGTTTAAGACCAAAGCTTCGTTCGTAAAGCCTTTTAGAAGCGCTGGCTTTTTCTGGCTGGCTAGAAATGTTTCTAAAAAGTATCAGTCTTCTAATGGGCTGCTGTTGATGGGTCGCCAGTGATGCTTCAACAGCTTCCTATTTTATTTTCAAAGGATGTTCGAATTCTAGGAAGCACCTTTAGGATGGGGTTACCTTTGTCTTCTTGTCCAACCTTTTTCATTTTTGCTCCATTTCCTTAATATGGGTTTCTAGAAGCACTCGCAATGCTAGTCAAGCTTTGACATACATCGCTACAGATGCTTTTCCAGCATTGGTATGGTCCATACGTTCACTGGCTATGGTGAATTATCTCCCGGCCTACTCTGGGAAAATTCACTGCAGCCTAGGAATTTATGGAACTTGTTGATGCTGTAATAGCAAACTACAGTTTTGTTATGGTTTTTACTACCTCGAGCCAGTGAAGGAAATTGAAATGTAATGTTACTGCTTGTGGATATTTTTTCATAATGGGTTATGCAAATGGGCCACAGGTGCAAGTTAACTGTTTCTCATGAAGCCACTTTTGGCAGTATTCAGGCTGGCTCAAGAAGCAAAGGTAAGCTCTATGGGGCTTTTAATTTTGAACTGACTTCCGGAACAAAAAGCTCAATCACTGCAGTAAAGGAAATGTGCTAGCAGCCAGATTCCTGCATGCAGTGATGTCGATTTCTGCCTCCAGAGTCGGTGAAAATGCCCTCGGATGAGTAAGGGGGTTCCTTCAGAATGTCGGGGACCTGCAGAAAAGGGATACTGCATTGGCTGGTGGGGAGTGGCGGCGTGTGTCTTGTGTTTGTGAAAGGCCTTGAAGAGCAGCTTGGCAGTATTCCTCTGCTTTTTATTTCACAGCGGCAATGCCACAATGATCTCCACTGTGTGAGGAAGAACTTCACTAGGAACGGCACCTGTTCTTCTCATCTTTCCAACAGCTTTCCCTTTCTTTTTCTTCTGTCGTTTTTTTGTTGATCATCTGATCCCTTTGGATTTTTTTCTGCTTCTCCCCCCTTCCCCCTTTCCTTTTCCAATACTGTTGCAATCATCAAGGAGCCCCTCTGGTGCTGCTACAAAATCCTCTCCCTGATGCTAACCTTAAGCCTTCGCTTTCAAAGCCTTTCTGTGCAGGAACTTCCAAACAGTTATCCCTTCGGAGCAGCCTGGATACAGTTTACACAAAGTAGCTGGGCGAGCAAGTTTCTTTTTCTTTTTTGGTGCCTGTGGCTGACTAAGATGCACTATCCCTTTTCTGAGGCGTTTAACAGATGATTACTCTATCCGAACCAGAGAGGCATGGGATGGGACATTGAGCACTGTTATATTAAATTCTTGTCACCTGCCCAGATCTTTTGTGGGTGGGTGGTGGACTCTCCTCCCTTCGCAGGATGAATGCACCTTTCTGTGTAGCTTTGTGACTACCCATTTAGCTGTCGGTTGGACTAATGGAATTTTATGGTACAAAGCTTGTCTGAGGCCAATGCTGTCTACACGAACTGCCATCTTTTTCTATGAAGTGTGTAAATAGGTGATATGGCTAGCGGGTGGGGTGGGGGGTTGATTTCTAAAAATCCTGTATGTCTTTAAAGTATTGCCTTGCTTTTAATATTGCAAACGTGTTCTGAGCGGGAGTGTTCGAGGGTTAACGAGGCTAATCCAAAGATCTGTATTTCGAAATTAGACTGTTTTTCTGTTTCGGGGGAGGGGGGTTTGGGGTTGAGTTCATGGCGAATCTGCTGGAAGGAAAGCTCTTTGGAGTGCATGATTGCTGTATGTTTCTTTTCTGTACTTTTCCTTTAATTCTCCTTAATTATGTCAAATCTTTTTGTATGTCTTGAAAACTTTAGAGGCAAACGCGGTGGGATTGGCGTTAATGGCTACCTCTATTGCTTCCTCACGCACTGAGGTCTGGGAAGTGGGAGGAAAGGGGCGGCTACCGCCTGTGCAGACTTTTAAACCCTTACAGTTCCTGTGAGCGTTCGTCCATGCCAAACCTTTGACACTACCTTTTCTGGCGTGCTAAAACTGGTTGAAACTTGCCTCCGTCATGGGACAATGCTGGCAATATATACATAATATATATATATATTTATATGTACAGTATCTCTATAAATAGACCAACGTTTTGTTATCTGAAAAGAAAGAACATGGACCCATCCAATAGGAAAGTCATCTTTGATGTCATGGCTTTGTATAGATTTTTATCCTGGGCTATTTGTTTCTCAATGGATGAATGTAGAATAATCAGATGATTGTAAAGTGCTGAGCACGCGTCGTCGTCCCCCCTCCCTTTTTTTCTAACGAGAAATGTGCCCTGTAATAAAGTTACTGTTTGAATAAAGTTTTATTTATTGCACTGAGGTGGAAGTTGGTGTTCTTTTCAGGTCTTAATGTCACACCTCTGAAGCCCCAACCTGTTCAAGCCCGCAGAAGGGGATTATCGAGACAGTGTTACAGCAGGCCCCAGTAACTGACTACATAGCAAGTATTCGATAGGCGGTCCTTCCCGATACTTTTATCCCGACCTAAATATCATTTCTGCAGAGCACATCATAGGTACGCCCGCTCCCTCCCGAGAGGGGGGCGAGGGGTGGGGGGGTGGGGGGGGAGAGATTCCTTTGAATTCTTATTGGTATCTGTATTTGATTCGAAATACAGATATGATGGATGGCGCAGGCAGGGGATCACACCGACATTACCGAGGGTATGGCACTGGCCTCTGATCATGGCATAAGCCCACAGGTTATTTGCTGCAAGATGGCGCCACCGCTTTATGGATGGTGCATTTTCCCGTTGTGTTAACTCTTCTACAACCCTACCAGTGTAAAGCAAATCCACGAACTGCATTTCTGTTTTTCTTTACAGTCTTGATGCCGAGTTCGCCAGGTTTTGAGGTGTATTGCTGTCTAGAGTTAGTAAGTTACCCATTTATTTAGCCTGACTTGCTTCTTTTTCTCAAGGCGGACTTTGGCTACTAAAAGCCATTAAGCCAGTTCTGCAGATGTATGCAGTACGGCTCTTTCTTTTTTCTGTAAGGTCAACCGAGTTTCTTAAAAAATAAGAGGGGGATGGAGGCAATTTTGTAATGTAACTTAAGCTGGTTGCCAGCATGACAAACCTGAGATTTAATTTTATGACTCGGACTACACTTGATTAAAGCATCTCTATGCTTGCATGCTGGGCTTATCTGAGATCTTAGTGCTAGCTGGACTCTCCGTCCTAGGAGTCCCATCTCCAAGACTGTGGTCTCATTTTAGGTTGCTTCCAATACATTAAATGAATTACATCGCTGTTTAGAGATCTTATGACTTTGTACCTCCACTAGACTAACAATGCAAGATACTGGATGTGCTTGCGCCATGGTTGCAAAACAACCGCAAGCCTGTCTAGCCTAATTTCAAAATGAGATCATGAAAACCTTTCTATTTTGTTCAGTGAAAGCTCTAAGAATATAATGTGGACTACTCTCGAACTCCCAGAATAGAATGTAGGAATGTGTAAATGGGGACTTGGGAAGGGACACCTTTTAAGCAGACATATTCTCATATTGGGTGTCCCCACACAGGCTGAAATCTGTAAGACTTTAACATAGGGACTGGCTTGATCAGCCCCAGGTTTCCAGAGAGACTTTTTTTCGGTGTAAAGGAGCACATTCTCTAGGAAAACGGCTCCATCACTCCGAATGAGTCCTCTGGGCTGCTGCTGTACCAGGGCTTTCTCAGTATGACCTTTTTGAGGTTAGTTCTCAAATAGGAAAGAAGACACATTTGGCTTGTCTTGCAAGTGCACACCATGCAAATGAAGCTTCCTAGACCATAAAGGTGCCTCAGTGTGTAGTTTATTTGGCAGTGCTAGAAACAGGAGGTCACAGCTTGATTATCCCAAATGGTTCATGGAATTAAGGGGCTAAGCCAATCTTGCCAGGTGGGTCGGACTCATTCTCCATCCACATAACGATCTCAGTAAAAGGCCCAGACTTGCAGTGTTTGGATGCTTTAAGACTTTGGTTAGATGGGCTGCCAACTTTGGCTCAAATTGGTTGACCTCACACATACACCTTCGTTTAGAGCACTAATCTTGGCACTTGCTCACAAATTCCTTCCTCTTTGCATCCAACATTTCTCCTATCTGCTCTGGGCTCTTGGAATTCGGCTCTACATGCTTGCTTTGTGTTTAATCTTGACAACTCATAACCTGGGGTGCAAATCAAGTGGCAATTGAATCCTCTTGTCTCTTCTGGGAATCCCACCTTGATAGGACATCACCCTGAGCCTTTCTTGCAGCTCAGTATCCTGCTTTGATCACGTAGAAGTGCTGGTCTATCAACTCTAATCCACTAACAAGATTTCAGTTGTAACTGTTTATTAATGTTGTTCTTATATCATAGTAAAAAGACACGAATGTGCAAAGTACAAAACGTGACTAATTTGGCTTTGATGGGGAACTGTGCAGTATTGTCTTCCTTTGTTTATCAAGCATGTTTCCCAGCATAGCATTCCCCCTCCCCAAATACTCCCTGTAGTCTCATTTCAATCCCCTGAGTACCCCTAAAATTGTTCAGTGTCACTCACAGCTGATAAACTGTTGCCGCTGATACATTCTAAATTGGTGGCGCCTAAATATCGTCTAATTTGCCCAAACCAACTGACATGGGCATGGAGGAGGCGGTCATTAATAGTACCTAGAGCATTTTGCAAAACCTTGTGGTTGTGCTCCAAACAAATGGTGCTCAATTCAACCATCCATCCTCACATTGCGTTAGTAAAGTACATTTCCATGCTACTTGTGCCTCAGTTGTTAAGCCTGTCTCAACAGTATATTGCTCCAGCAAAACACACATTCATACTGCTTGTTGTCCCAGTTATGCCCCATATTACACTCCATTGGTAATGGTTCTGCCTGCCCCTTTGGTATTAGTTTTCTGGCTTCTTTCTCTGTTTCACTACTGCTCCAACATGGCCCAATTCCCCTATCCACCACATATCCATGCGCATATCCACACACAACCAGCCTGCGTGGTCGAATGTTATTCAAACTTGCCTATTTCCCTGGTACCTTCGCTCCTCTTCTGTGCCTGGCACCTGCAGCCGACTATGGGCCTTGTCCAGGAAACTGGTTACCAAGAGAGAAGTTCATTCAATACCCCCGCAGTTCGGCTTCCATTGATCACATGAGGCGCTGAGATCTCATATCGCACATTGCAATAACTTCAACCCACACCTAATGGCCTCCAGCCACGTGGAGCCTGCAGGGGCCCTGAAGGTTCCCTATGGGAATGGCCCAAGGGCCGGCCTTGGGATAGGGCACTCATGCATTAGCATGAGCGTCCTGTTCCAGTGATTAACTCCCTGCCAGCACCGTAGCCGAGAATTTGGAAAATAAAATGTGGGGGGCGATAGGTGGTGCAAATTCGCTCAGTGCGCTGCTGCTGCGAAGGCCGGCCCGGAATGGCCCCCTGTCTCACGAGCGTTTACGAGAGTCTCAGACCCTGTAGATGGGTAGCATGAGCTGCTGAGCTGTCCCAGTTTAAATTTACTGGCTGGGGCACGCTCTGCATGACTGTAGGGGCCTATACATAATGGAGGCGCACAGCCCATTCTGCACGGGCTGCCACTGCCAGGAAGCACTAGTCTTTTCACCAACCACCTACCAGTAGTATACCGATGCAACAGAACTATTGCCACCATAAACCTTGCACTTTGTACTGTGACTTTACATTGTTTGGTTTACTTCCTGTTTGGTCATTTGGAGAAAAGCTCTGCTGTTTAACAATTGATTTGCCTCTACTATCGACGACTTGGGAGAATTAAGTCTTTGCACAGCTAATCTTAGAATAGCTTCAATTTCTTTTTTCAAATGTGTATAAATGCAAATGGAGGCTGTAATCTGGATATTACCTTTTTAAGGCCGAGTTGTTGAGCATCTGAAATTGCCTGCAATTTTTCATTTAAATTTGACATTCCTCCATAGGAGACGTTGTTTGCTTTTAGGATATATTTGAACAAACCTGCCCTTTGTTTATTGAACAGCTTTTCTTTTCTGTTAGAGCAAAAGTATGGTGGTAAGAAAGCTGGGCACTACTGATGTTTTGGGGCAGGGGCTCTACCCAGAAACCCATTAGTGGAGTAGCTTTACTGTGCTGTTTTACATACAGCGCTTTGGATAGTGGCTAGATTGCTTCAATCTGAAACCTGCCTCAGATTCTGATTGGATGTATCTCATGCGTTGGTTTCTCATGACTGCTCGTTTGAGACTGCCAGGAGTTTCCTTTTTTTAAGTAGGTTTAGTTCACTTTAATAGCAACCAAACACGCTTACTCTTCACCTACCTCCCGGTTTATGGTGTAGCCAGTTCTGTCAATTTGGCAGTTCATTAGCTGGAATAATGGAAAGGTGGTCAACCCGACAATCGGTTTTCATGTAACCAAAGTGTTGATCAGAAGCGACTGACCAAGTGTGCATTAACTTTGAAGCAAACCTGGGACTTGCACAGAATGAGCTGTTGCATTCTAAATGTGGATTTTGCTTTAACTGCAGGAGTGTGAACTTGAAGCATATACATTTTATGAATGTTGAAAGTTTGAAATGTTCTGAAGTTTGAGCAGTAACTTTTCTATTGTGATTGTATGTCACCTTAATTACCCATTCTTGTCCATCAAAGGTAGCAACACGTGGGACACTTTTCTTACCTCGAATATCCTCAATAACGGCAAAGATGTCTTCTGACCTAGCTTTTAAAATATTTCCCGGAATTGTATGTGTGCTTTTCAAAGAGTTGGCAAGCGCATTATGTGCTTCATGTGGAAACTAAAATGTTTCCAAAAACCCCTTAATCTCACATGACAACTGTGAGTGGAAGCCGTTTTCCATGTATCAATTTTGATCTCAGAAATAATAAGGTCTTCTGGCACGAGGGAAAACATGTAGGTCCTCAAATGCATTGTCTCACCATCTGCAGTAATCTGCAGGTCCTTGGTTAACCATCTGGGCACTAGATCTTATTTTGCTCTGCATTTTGTATTAAAAGGATTTTGAATTAGTTCACATTTTGGATTTGTGTGGTAGAAGAAATAAAGTCAATTTTTCTCATAACCTCCCTCTTTCCATCTGGCCGAGGGGTCTCTTTTTTTTTTTTGGAATGTGCTGCTCATACCAGTGATCTGAGCTCATGACCTGACCAGTGTAAGTAATATAAAAGGACAGATACATGAACGTAAACTTTATTTTGGTACTATTGGCGGATCTGTAGCTATGGTAATGATCTTGTCTAAATAAACCTTCAAAGAGTCTACTCGTACCCGAATGAACCAGTGAGATCATGGTAAGCACACTGCAAAAGTTCACTTTGGAAATTGCATCGACTGACAAACTAGTAATCTGAATAGAACTTGTATTATTGTGAGTCCCTATGATGATACCAAGGCAAGGCATGCTTACTATAAGCAAACTAGTGTAAGCATGATAAGGTTTCTATAATATTGGGATGCTGAGTAGATTGTTGGTTCTTAATCTGGTCCGTTAGCAAAGGGCTAACTCGTTCAGGACCAAGTAATCTCTTGCCACTGGGCACCTGCAGTTTTTGTTTAGCAAGCCTAATCAAAGAGATTACACAGGAGCTTCCCATGTTTCACAAGGGGAAGATGACCGTGCAAACCCAGGTAATGTTTGCTTCTGTGGGATCTTGAACATGTTCACTAACCTGATGCATTTTGCGAGACATTCTGAGGCTTAGCATAACATTCGGGTCTGGCAACATGGACCGTCGGATGTTAGTCGGCCATTTATTTATTTTTGTATTTATAAAGCACTCTAAACCCTCTAGTATCAAGGCACTGTAACCAACCTGTTACTTGCAGTACTTATCGTTAGACAGGAAAAACATTCACAACACAGGGCTTGAGAAGTCCATTCAGGTGAGTTGCAGACATGAGCTTTACACAGCACAGGGCTGGAATGGACAATTCAGGTGAGTTACAGTTGTTATGCACAGCACAAGGCAGGAATAGTTAATTTGGGTAAGTTGCAGGTATATGTTATACATACACAGCACAAGGCTTGAATAGTCAATTCTGGTGAGTTGCGGCATAGGTTATGCATCGGGCTGGGATAGTCCATTCAGGTGAGTTGCAGGCATGAGTTATACACAGCACAGGGCTGGGATAGTCAGTTCAGAAGCATTGCAGAAATAAGTTATACACAGCACAAGGCTGGGATAGTCCATTCGATTGAGATGCAGGCTCAAGTTGTACACAGCACAAGGCTGAAGTCATCTGTGTGTAGGGCTGAGGTTGCGCTTTCTGAGTAACTTTAATGCTCAATGCTGTAGCATGCTGGGGGGCCTTCACAAAGGGGAGGATGGATTATACTCGGTGGCCATTTTGATGGCAATCCAAACCTTATGCACAGAGATAAGGACAAGATTGCCCCTCACCCCAACGGACGACCAAACAGAACCAGGCCCGTCGTAAGCCCTCCAAACAAGCGGAGGAGAGTTCATCCCCCCGCCTTTTCAAGCCCTCGCGGCCCACTCAGCCTTCATCTCCTTCCCCTGATCCTAGGGATGACACGGGAACGGATTCGGCCACGACAGGGACGGATGACGACGACGGTGGTGACGACGGGATGGGCCTTCCATCACCACCCCCTTGGGCCTCCCCGCCCGACGAAATTGGCTCCTTCCACGCCATGATTGCCAGGGCATCCGAGCTTTTTCAGCTCTGCCCTGAGGAACAGAAGGAAGGTTTCCTCCATCAGCGGCGCAAGGCCAAGAGGAAGACGGTACTTGCGGTACCATTGGTTGACGATATCTGGGAGGAGGGACTTGCTCTCCTGAAGAACCCGTCCACGATGCCGGGCAAGAGGTATCGGTATGTGAAGTAGTACCGGGTCCGCGATTCTGCCCTTTTGTGCCATAGGGCACAGCCGACCCCGGATTCGGTCGTCTCGGCGGCGGGGCATCATCCTCAACTTCGACCTCCCCACCTGACGGCGAGGGAAAGAAGCTGGATGCCATGGGACGACGAGTCATCTCGTCTGTGGCGTCAACAATTAAGGCGGCCAACGCCCTAGCGATTGTGGCCCATTACGACAGGGAGCTGTGGTACAAGATCGCTCCCCTGCTGGACTTCCTACCGGACAACAAGAGGTCGGAGGCCCTGGAGATCCTACTGGAAGGTGAGGTGGCGTCGCACCACGCAATAACGGTGGCCACGGATATCGCTGACACCGGATTCTGCCAGTTGGGCAACGGTGTTTGCCTTCGACGGCGGGGATGGCTCAAGGCAACTGATTTCCGCCAGGACGTGCAAACCAGTTTTTTGGACATGCCCTTCGACGGGAACAACCTGTTTGGAAAAACAGTGGATGAGTCACTTCAGGCCATCAAGACCAACACAGAGATGGCTCGGGCCTTGGGAGTGTTGCAGCAACGACGGCCGCCCTTTCGGAACGCCGGAGGTAGACAGGGTGCCTCCAAGGGATCTGGCGGCAGCTCCTCGACGTACCGCCAGGCGGCCCACTCCTCATCGCAGGAGGCCTACATAAGGACGCACCAAGTCAGGAGGATCTTGTCGTCGCCAAGGAGGGTGAAGGCCGCCTCCAAGCAGGACTGAAATGGCCATAGCGTCGGCCCCCACCGGAGCACGGTGGGAGGCTGGCTGGCGAAGTTTGTCAGCATGTGGGAGTCCATCTCCACCGACCGTTGGGTGCTAGATGCCCTGGCCCACGGGCACACTCTCAAATTTCAAAGAAAGTGCCCCCGCATTCCTCCCGTGGCCAGAAAGGGAAATCACGTCCCTCAACTGCTGTTAGAAGTAAAGGCAATGCTCAAGAAGGGTGCCATCGAGCTCGTCCCGAAGAGACACTCGAGGCTCCGGTGTATACTCAAGGTACTTCCTCGTCAGAAAGAAGACAGGCGGTTGGCCCCATCCTGGACCTGTGGCGGCCAAACAAATACATCAAGGCATAAAAGTTCAGGATAGTCACCCTCCAGCACGTGCTGGGACAGCTGGAGGAGGGCGACTTCCTATCGTCGCTGGACTTGAAGGATGCTTAGTTCCACATCCCCATTCTAAAAGGACACCGAAAGTTTCTCAGATTCATAGTCCAAGGGCGGCACTACCAATTCAAGGCCCTGCCATTCAGGCTGAAGTCGGCACCCAGGGTGTTTACCAAGTGCCTCGCACCAATTGGTAAATCCGTGCAAGGACAAGAGAACTCGCCGTCGAACACACAGCGGAGACCGTCCAACTTCTCACAGATCTGGGCTTCTCCATAAATTACTCATAATCCCACTTGGTCCCGTCGCAGGTCGAACTGTTTCTGGGAGCCAAGCTCGATACAGTGGCGCGATTGGCCTTGCCGTCGGAGGAGAGGACGAAGGCCATCTTGGGCAAGGTGCAGCGCCTGCTGGCCACGGGCGTGGCCAGGGTGAGATCCTTCAAGTCCCTGCTCGGAATGATGTCCTCATGCATCTACCTGGTGCGCCTGTGCAGGCTACGGATGCATCCTCTACTAGAGTTCCTCGACGCCCGTTGGATACAAGCGACGGGCAGCTTTCGAAGACAGGAGCCCGCCCAATGAGGTTTTCCGCCAAGCGATTCGATGGTGGGGTATCCGCGCACATCTCGTGGTGGGCAAGGACTTTCAGACCCCGGTACATCAGGAGACAGTGACGACGGACGCCTCCCTGGAGGGATGGGGAGCGCACACTAGAGATCTGCACGCGAGAGGCCTTTGGCTCCCGGAGGAGAGGTCACTCCACATCAACATCCTGGAACTCCGAGCAGTGTTCTGAGCCCTCAGGTCATTTCTCCCATCCCTCAAGGGCAAGGTGGTGAGGATCTTCAACAACAACACCACCACCACAATGTTCTACATCCGGAAGCAGGGAGGCACCAGATCCAGCCCTGTCCAAGGAGGCCCAGGATCTGTGGCACTGGGCCGTCGCCCATGGGATGTTTCTGGTGCCCTACCATCTAGCAGGAACAAAGAACGTAATCACCGACTCACTCAGCAGGGAGCTGCGCTCATGCCACGAGTGGGAGCTGCGTCAGGATCAAGTGGATCGACTTTTCCAATGATGGGGCAAACCCCAGATCGACCTGTTTGCGACGGCGACGAACTCCAAGTGGCAGAGGTTCGCCAGCAGGTTTCCCCAGCCGAGGAGCATGGGTGATGCTTTCTCGTTCCCCCTGGGACGGCCTGTTCTTGTATGCGTTCCCTCGGTTGCCGTTGCTGCTCCGACTCATCAACCAACTCAAGAGGTCCCGGTGCAGGATGATCCTCGTTGCACCGGCATGGCCGAGACAGGTCTGGTTCCCGGACCTTCTGGACTTGTCAGAGTTTCCCTCATTAATACTGGCGACGGATGTAGATCTCTCCAGAGAAGGAGGCGCCATCCTCCATCACGACCCGGAGTCGCTGAACTTGCAGGCCTGGCTCCTGCAGCACTAGAGTTTGGAGGATACGATATCCCGGCGGACTGCAAGGAGGTGCTCGCAAATGCCAGGGCGTCCTCAACTCTAAAGTGCTACGGACACAAGTGGAAGAGGTTCTCTATCTGGTGCCGTGAACAGAAGATTAACCCTCTGTGAATTACGGCCCCTCAAGTGCTGCCGTACCTGCTATCGCTGGCCAAGGCGGGACTAGCTCACACTTCCATCAAGATCCATCTTGCAGCGATTTCCCGTTACACCAGAACTTCGGGACGGTCATCCCTGTGGTCTCATCGCCTGGTGAAGGAATTTATGAAGGGACTCTTCAGATTGTTCCCGCCGGTGAAGGCTCCGGCCCCGGCGTGGGAGCTCAACGTGGTGCTGACCGGTCTCATAGGGACGTCATTCGAGCCTTTGAATTCGGCACTGTTGAAATTTTCATCGTGGAAAACAGCATTCCTTGTGGGCATCACCTCCGCACGACGAGTGGGAGAGATCCAGGCCCTATCCTGCAAGCCTCCATACTTGACTTTCCACGAGTTGAGGGTGGTGCGGAGGACGCACCCCTCCTTCATGCCCAAGGTGCCGTCGGACTTCCACCTCAACGAGCCCTTGGTGTTGCCAGTTTTCTTCGCGTCGCCTTTGTCGCCGGCAGAGAGGACTTTGTACTCTCTGGATGTAGCTAGAGCGCTGAAGTTCTACGTGGAATGCATGAAGAGTTTTTTTCGGCAGACATTACAGCTTTTTGTGAACTTTGGACCTGTGAATCAAGGGAAGGCCCTCTCGAAGGCTTCCATTTCCAGATGGCTCTCTGGCTGCATCATGCACGGTCATCGGTTGGCAAACCGACCGTTGCCCGGCTGTCCGAGAGCCCATTCGACCAGAGCGATCGCTGCTACTACGGCGTTCTTGTCTGGTGTGCCCCTGCTGGACATCTGCAGGGCTGCTACGTGGAGGTCGACTCACACCTTCACGAAATTCATGAAGGGAGGAGTCCAGAGTCTGCCATGCAGTGCTGCGCGACCTGTTCGCCTGAAGGTGGGCCTGGTGAGGAGGTAAGAGTTGCTTAATGTTGAGTTTATGTAATGCTTAATGTTGAACCTTGCCACCTCCCCTGGTTGTGCATGTGTGTACTGCTATGTATTCTTATATTCATGAGCATGTGAATCCATGCCAGACCCCATGCTGGAGAAGGAACAAGGTACTTGCCTGTAACTGTTGTTCTCCAGCATGGGTCTGGCATGGATTCACATGCGAAGCCTCCCTACTACCCATCTACGGCTCTTCACTTGGTCATACTGCCACTTTTCGTGCTACCAAATCTGAGGATGGCTGCCAGGGACGGGGCTTGGGGAGAGGGCAGTCATTGGCTGGGGCGGTATGACCCAGAGACCAGTGATTGGTTACTACTAAAAAGACAGATCAGAAACAAAACTGATTTTTTTTTTTCTTTACCGAGGATTCCCAGCATGACGACAGGGAATATTCATGGGCATGTGAATCCCTGCCAGACCCATGCTGGAGAACAGTTACAGGTAAGTAACTTGTTCCTTATCTTCTGCCTGGGTGGCGGTACGTTGCTGTAGCAATGGAGTAGGATGCCCAATGGCCATGCTGTGTGGAGGTTTCCAGTGGGGCTTCGATGCAGAGAAGACTGCAGGCCCCTTATTGGGGCCGGCTGTGGCTTTGGACCGGAGTACAGAAGTTACAAAACCAATGTGGAATGGGATCCGTTGGGGTAACATGGCGTGTGAGATCTGAGGCATCATTGTGAGACGCCTAACACCTGCAGCGATCACAGCGCCCTTGGCCTGTATGTGTTCTCTGGTTTAGAGCAAGATGTCCCTTCCGAAAGAAACTTTTCCCACATTCTGTGAATACGGGAAGTTTCTCAACTGAATGTGTTCTCAGGACACGAACAAGAGATCCCTTTTCACTAAAGCTTTTCCCAGTCGGTGCAGATGGCAGTTTCTCACCTGTATTTATTCTGTGGTGTTGAGTAAGACTACTTTTCAAACTGAATCTTTCCCAGAATCCGTGTTTCTGACGAGATGTTGTAATGTGTAAGATCTAGCATGGCCTGACTGCCTGCAATTTGAGTAGCTTTTTTAAAAGTGCCAAGAATGGTGGGTGAAGCTATTGTTTGCCGAAGAGCTTATTAAAAATGGGGTTTCAGTGTCTTAGCATGATTGCTTGTTATCTCATATAAGGCAGGCCCTCCTGCAGATACACACTGCTAACGCCCAATGCTTGATGCAGCTAAAGTTTATACCAAATGATTATATTATGGATTGGCATAATGGGGTATATTTACTAATCATCTGCTGAACCAGTCGGGCTTCTTAAAAGGTGTGACTACAGTAACCTTTTTGATTCTTAACACCATTATAATAAAGTATATAAAAATATAGCTCTGGATAGCTATACTTGGCTTTTTGGAATTGGCTCTGCCAGATTGTAGGCCAAATAGGAGTTCCTTTTGCCTGATTACCACTAATTCCATTGGTTTATTCAGGGTGCAACATCCACTACATGTTGCACGGAACACACTCTAAACGAACATATTTCCAGTTTAAAGAAACGTATTGATATTTAAGGCAAAATCAAAATGCATACATACAGTAACCAGTTAATATCCATGAAGTAGTAAACTTATTGTATATCTTGCTTATAACTAATAACTCTTCAATCGTTCCTGATGGTGGTCAGGGACTTCACTGTGCTTATTTTCACCAAACATGTGTTGACCGTGTTTTATATGAAATGCGGGGAGCAAAAAGTTGGTGAAACTGTTTACATTGGCAGTTTGGTAGTGTGCCCTTGTGGACATTACCTTACATGCAACTCACCTGATGGAACAAACTGCGATACAGATGCATTAAGCAGGACATCCCAGCCAATTAAAACAGCCAGGTTAACCCTTCAATCGGAGCTATTGGTGATGACGGATGAACGGCAACTGCTTCAATGCCTCCTGAAATGGGGGGGGGGGGGTGATGGTCATTGAGGAAACCCTGCCAATCTCCTTGGACAACTTGTTTGTGCAGACGTTTCCTCCTGATCCTCTAGTCCCCCAGAAACAACAGAAGTTCCTTGGCTGTGAGATTCTCCTGGTCACTCAGTTTTCCATAGATGCCTTGATTCTCAGACCTGCTGCACATGGTATGTGGACCACCACACGTTATCCCTGCCTTCCAGATCTCCTTCAGTCCCTGGAAAGTGTTACAACCCTGCCCTCAATCGCTTTCATTGGCGATCTGGCCCCCAAAAAAACTCTCATTTGGGCCTGTCTGAGGCTAATGGTGTTATGGGCCCCAGAAAGAATTCCACCCTGTCGCAATAAAAGGGCAAGGTGCTCCAGGTTCGTCACTATGTGCTAGAAAGATGTTAACCTTCTCATGCTTCAGAATACATATTCTGCCATTTCTGTCAAATACAAACCAGTTGGGGACACAGATGGGCTTACCTTTCCGCTCTTGGGGCTCACTTCATAGACCTTTTTCCTCTATTCAACCTGGTCATTAAGGACTACTTTTTGATGCTCTTCCACCTGTTCCCGCCCATGTGTAGGCCTATCGACATGTACCTGAACTTACTGTCCTTCGTTTTTACCTGAAGTGTTTAACATTGTTAGCCCATAAACCGTTGGCGCTTATGCATTGTCTGTGGTGGATACATACATTTCCTTCCACAGGAATAGTGGTTCTGTGGATTTATTCTGCATTTCTTTCCGAAAGTCTCAAGCGTTTCTTATAAACTAAGAGATTGCATTGCCAGTCTGTTTTTGGTCCTGATCTGCAGACAGAACTTCAAAGCCCTGCGGACATCCAAACAGTGCAACAGCCTCTATATACAGGGCTAGACCTCATAAGTCCTCAGACGGCTTCTTTGTAACCTTTGGTGTCCATCTACAAAAACAAGTGGCTAAAGCCACAATAGCTTGATGGGTGCTAACATTGAACCGCTTTCTTGGGAAGTGCAAGGCAAGGTCCTCCTGTGGGTCTGAAGGCCCATTTTACAAAAAGCAGCTACATGGGCCTCACCATCTGCTTTCTGAGGGCATTGATTTTTACAGGCCTGTCCGAAATGTGAATTGGCTCCAGGGCTGATGCACAATTCCAACAGGCAATTCTACAGAATCTCTTTGTAGCAGTGTAGATTCCTCATCCCTGTAGTTGGACCAATGCTTGTTATCCTCCCACAATTATGGTGGAAAGAGGGCGTGAGGTAGGAGTAAGATCGCTTACTCACTAGGGTGACTCTTTTCCTAGTTCAAAGTCTCTCCCCTCATGCACTGTCCCTCCATCCTCTAAAACGGTCAGTTAGTCCTCCTGGTGGGTAAGGGACTGAGGAGGGAGTGTGAAGAAAGGTGTGGGGGGGGGATGCTAGGGTGGGTCAGAGCTGTTTGCTGGTTGCCTTCACGTGTAAATTATTATAGGGGGAAGCGCGCATTAACCGCTGGGGCCCATCCCATCTTGGCAAGATCGCCCATAAGTACGGAGAAAAAGGGGGCTTTAGACTAGGAGTACTTTAGACTATGTGGGGTGCATTTAAAGGCCTCAAACAGAAGTCCCTTTCACATGAATAGCAGGCATTTAAACACAAAAACGGCCTGGCTTTTGTTATGTTTTTCAAGTAAAGCTAAAGGGGCATGTGGAAAGGGGCCGATCTGTCATTACCAATGGACAAGCAGCATTTTAGTTTACAAAAGGAGGAATCAAAGATCCCTTTCAAATGGGAAACAGGATTTTTAAACATTTAAAACAAAAAGGGCCTGCACATGTGTGTGCAAATAAAAAATGGCTTTAAAAAAAGGTAGAAAAAATATCACTACTCACAGAACAATGTCAGGAAAACAAAACCTGATGTGTGGGTTGACAAAAGCAATGCATATTATGTGTCACCTACAAAACCCCAGGGACATTTGAAGAGCCACTTTGTCATGGAAAATCAGCCCAAGGCAGAACCTGTGTCTGGCTGTGGTCAAAACTTCAGAAAGGAAAACTGTCATGATGCCCGCTCCCGGGGAGCCGGTTCAAGCCCTGCGCCCCCGAAAGCGGACATCCAGTCCCCAAGGAAAGACCCAGCAACCCCATATAGGGGCCCTTTGGACGGTGTCCTGGCGCCTGTGGCGCCAGGCTCATAAAAGACATCAGTCCTGGCGCCATAGGCGCCAGGCTCATTATGGGAGTGCTTTGGTGCACTTACCTGATGCAGACCATGCTGCAGGATCCCGGCCTCCTTGAGGCCTGAAAGGAACTACTTTACCTGTGGGACTAATTTACCATCCGGGCGTGGTCGGGGAAGGATACATACCTGATTGGAGGAAGGATACATACCTGGAACTTCTTCCAAGGCTATTTAAACCCCACCCGAACAGCCACACGTGCTTCACGTTGTTCTGCATCTAGCAGCTGGACGCTCACCGTGTCTGCTCCTGCATCCTGACTTCTGCCAGCATCCTGGATCACCTGCAAAGGAAGAGAAGAAGAGAACAGAAGAAGGAAAAGTCCTTACCTGCTAAATCCGCATCCCAGAGACATCTCGCCGACAATCCTGAAAAGGAAGACTTTTATTTAAAAGCTCATCGCGTCGATCGCTGCAGCCCCGCATTCCACTCACCTTTACAGGGCGCCTCCATGTTCAGCAGCGATCATCCGGATTCGCCGTCACGCCCCAGCGCCTAGGGAGAAAAAGACAAGAACAAAAGGTGAGAGAGAGAAGGGAATAAGGAAAGCTAAATCTCCATGTTAAGACTTACCTGTTGATTCATTCCCTCTTCATTTCGGGTCCGCGCCGCATCCTGGTATTTCCGGACCGCGGCCCCTAAGGGGAAAAAAAGACATCAGCGTTAATGAGCGAATGAAAAGACATTACCAAAAAATGCTCATTAAAGACTTACCTGATTTCTACAAGGATTTCACCTCTCATCTCGGGTCGGTGCCTGTTCCCCAGCATTCCGTACCCCGGCCCCTATGGGGAAAAAGACACTAGCATTAGTACATTAATGCATGGACACAAGGGGAACCTCTTATCAAAAAACTTACCTGGAAGCCGAGCAAGTTTGGTTCTCACCAATCCGAAAATCCAGTGAAGTAACTGGATACCAACGCGGCCCCGCATCAGAAGCAGGATGGAGAGCTCGTCCTTCCAGACCCTAAGAAGGATACTTCTGCGAGCCAGACAAGCCAGATTTGGGGGCCCGGTCCAGTCCGTCTTCCGAACCCTGCACATCACCTTAGAAGAGGTCACAGCAGCGCGAACCAGGCCAGCGCCTCCGTGGGAGTCAGGTGAGCATTACAAAAACTCCCATTTCCAGCCTGGATGTCACATCTCCCATCTAATGACCCCCACAATAAAAATCTGCTGCTAAAGGTGTAGAAATTCAGTACTCTACAGACCTGCTGGCTATGAAAGCCGAGGCTTCAACGAAAGCCATCCTTGGCTGGAGCATGACTGAAAGGTGTGAAGACTATGGGGCTGCAACTTCCCAGCAAAAACAAATGGTCTGAGGTAGAAACTGCAATTTGTCCCACATGAACATTCACAATTTAAAATAACTATTATCATTTAGGCCTGTTTCTCAGACATCGTATGGCGGATTGATTTCATTTTTGTACCAATTTTTATGTAATTTGTAGCTGATTCTGGGGATCTAAAATGCATCTACCTGTGACTCTGGGAACTGTAATGGCCAGTTAAACTAGGTTTCTGGCTGATCTGAAAATCTTCCAAATGTGAGAGTTGGTGAGCGGGTGGAAAATGACATTGGGCATATGCTCAGTAACTTACAGATTCATAACTGTTGTGCCTTTTATGGAAACTGCAGAAATGTGCCACATGGCCGTGCTACATCATACAGATTTGGTGGCGTATCTAATTCTCCATGATTAGCTAAAACAAAGTGTTTAGTATGGCAGTTGCTGATAAAAATATGAAGTTGTGATACATAACTAGTTTTGGCCAAAATGTTGAAAGGAGAACAAAAGGATGACGACAAATGGAATACACATGTTGGTCCAGATTCCTAAACCAATCCTGACTTGGAAGCAGGGCTGGGAGTAGAGTGAAGGGTAACTGTCCAATCCTAGTGGCAGCGATTATTGCAAGGTACTTCCCCCAAGATTGTAAAATTGGTGATGTCATTTCTGCTAAATAAGGGGGACTGCACACACAAAAACCGGGGAGACAGAAAAGGGAGAGAGCGGCGAAGCGAGAGAAAGCTGCGGAAATTTACCATCTGACCGCTGTAAGGAGACACCAGAGGAGATTGCTGAGTGCACCTGGGTGGAGCTGTCTATTTCTAGGAAGGCCTCAAAGCTGACTAGGTCCTGTGGTGGAGAGTGGGAGGCCATCTTTGAGAGTGGAGTGACCAGACCCTTGACCTATCTTATCTTTTCAATGTGACTTGAGATGCAGCTGGCTTTCCTGAACCTTAAACAGAGGTTTGCTATGTAAGTAGAACTAAGCCCTGGAAAAACAAAAGGTGGGGGTTGGAGGGGTGTCTGCTTGCCTTGAATCCTTCCCCTTTATAGTGGGTAGATGGGCAAAACTGTGTAGATCCTTGGCCTATGTAACCAAAAATATTAATTTAATTAATTACCCATTTGGCAGAGCACTACATGGTGAAATTTGTTAAAATTCGAAATTAACAAAGCCCACTTCTCAGTGTGCGCTGAAAATGATAGCCTATAATTTAATTAGGTAATCCTTGTTGTCCAGCTGACCCCGACTTCTTAAGGAAGAGGGTTGTCTCATAAATTAGGGAACACACAGCTTATTTAATGGGGTAGATTGGAATGAGCGCGCGTCTCTGGCTTGGCTTTCAAGCTCGTTTTAATGCACTGTGTCGTGCTAAAAGGAACATGTTAGTCCACTACGGGCTGAACCATGTCTGCTGCTCTTCAGATGAAAAAACTAAAGTCTTTAATGGGTTTTCTCCATAAAGCAGATCATTCTAATCTACCCCATTAAATAAGCTGTGTGTTCCCTAAGTGTGACTATTGTACTGGGCAACCCACAGTTGGCAATCCCTAAACAGTCCTTTGTGCTTTATATGATATCTTAAAACAGTCCAACCTTTTTAGCCAGCTCCCCAACCACAGGCCTTTCAGTAAGGGGTGTCTGAAATCCCAAATTCCTCAAAGCATTCCAATTTTTCTGACAGACTTCCCAACCTAGACCAAAGCAAGAAGAGGCCTGAAAAACAAAGCAATAAATCACCATGTGTGTTATTTTAAACCAAAAGTGTGGGTGAAATTACAATTGCCATATGTATTTTTACCAATCTTGCAATCCCACTGCAAGCCTTTTAAGCCTGCAGGAAAATCAAAATCACCCATTACCGAAGTGCCTTCTCTATTGACCAGTGTAATTTTATTTTGTGAAGTGAAATTTATAGAAGGGGAAGAATTCTGTCTGTTCTTTTTAACTCACTGTTGTGATTTATTTATGCTGAGAGAAGTTGACTGTGTTGTGCCACGAATAAAGTGGTGTATTTGATATTTCTGTGGTAATTTCTATTACTTTGAATTTAAATACCAATATATTTCCCGAACATCGGCCTGGTTCTTGGCTCATTGTTCGCTCCGGGGTGAGGGATCCAAGGGGCATGATGTGTCTGAGGCTACGAATCTGTTAAACAGTTAATTGAAGTGCAAATTGAGTGGGATGGGAAGGGACTCTGTGTTGGGGGTGGCTTCTCAATAAACCATTACAAAGTGGGTGCTCGTCCGGGATCTTGCTTCCTAGTACATTGTGACAGTCTATTCATTTTAATGCACTTGCATTAAGGTGGAGGGAAAGTCATCTTTGTTTTGTTAGTGCCGCTAGGACTTGACTCCTGAGTTCCAGGGAGGTGAATAGGTAAAATAATTGAATGTGGAAGAATTTATTTGAGTGAGGAAATATCAAAGTGCAAAAAGCCAATTGAGAAAATGACTACTGTACAAATTGGGGAAGTCAGGTAGCATCTCCTAACTAAATTATTTCTCAAAGGAGAATTGGTTGGGGACGATGCAGGAAACTGGCAAACCAAAATTGTGCGGAAGGTTACTTCAGTTGAGCAATGATATTTGTCTTGAATCCAGAATATTGCACAAAGCATTTTATATGACCACAACTGCTTGTGATGAACAAATAAAAATGGCCCAGCTAACTGCTCAGTTATATTCATTTGATTTTAGTAGAAGAGTGTTGGCAAAATAGTGAGACTAGTAGGATGAATCAGGCTAGAGACCTGTCACAGGGCCAGGGTCTTGTTAAGAACTTAAAGCTGAGTTAAAAACACTGCAGCAAGAGTGCCGAGCGTGAACCCGTTTTTTGCACATATAAATGCACAAAAAAGTGTTGAAAATCTGAGCACACTGCAACACAAGCTAAATGATAAGTCTGCTCAGAATAGTTTTTTGGAGGACATTCTCGCATTCCAAGCAGAAATAAAATAATTGAAAATAGTAAATTATCAAAGGGGTTGATTCCCTTTGATCAGATACATCGGCAGGTAAGTACCAAGGACGCAGCTGGCTCAAGAAAAATACCTCTTGAATCAGAAAAACAGCGTCCTGTTACAGAGGATAAATCAGTTGGAAATGGAGGTAGAAAAGAGACAGTCAGGTTCTCAGGAACTGACCTTCTCAGGAACTGACCAGAATTGGAGAAGAAAGGAACGGGATTGGGGTGCGAGCGAGTAAAATAGAAGCTGAACTATTGGAGGCAGCAAAGTGTAGGGATGAACAAGAGAAGGAGATTAGTCTCCTGAAGGAAAAGCGCCTTAAATATGCATGCATCTTACAAGGCTCACAGAGGGAGAATTACTTCAGCAGGAGGTGCCAAAAACAAAGGATTGGTTGGTAGCTCAGAGCAGGGTAAATGAGATTAATCATGCCTTGGGGTCAGAATTCAAAAGCCAGCTCTCTGACTACCAACAGCAAATAAAGAGACACAGGTGTGCAAGCCCTACCAAGGAAATCGAAAATTATAAACTGGACCTGAGGCACCCGGACCAATCCGGATATGGGACAATGCCACTGATAAAGGTGAGGCGCCCAGCAGGGGCCTCATGCCAGTCATTTACAACCTCTCATGCACAAATGGGAACCAACCTCATGCATGCCGCCTATCCAGAACCAGGTGACATGAAGTAGTTGGACTTGTCCAGGCCTTGCCCAACTGTTCAAGGCCAGTACCTTTCTGATATTGATGAGTAGTCATCTCTTCCACACAGAACGGAAAGTGGCCAGACCAGTGTCTCCTGGCAAGTAAAGAATTATACAGTGAGTACTTCAGACCATAAACTCTTATCAGGCAAAAGTCAGGGAGTAGGATTGGCTGGAGATGCGACCGAGACCACCTTGCCCACTTCGCTGAAGAGGAAAAGCCAGACCCTCAGCCTAGAAAGGGCATTCTAAAAACCTCTGTATATTCAGGCGAAGGGGAGGAATTACCAAGACTCCCTGGTAGGAGGGACGAGGAAACTGAGTTTTATGCTGGGCCAGAAAGGAAATCCAGGGGATGAGTCCAGTCCCTGTGGTTCTTGAAGATATTCCCAGTCTCAGAGACAGGGAGCCCCTCTAAGACTTGGAAGGGAGTACCGGTAGCAGTTGGAGTCAGAAGGTGAATGGACTATGGTGCAGAGGAAGAAAAAACACTGCAAAGCAGAGCAAGGGTTTTGTGAAAGACCAATAAGACAAATCAAAGCCATAAAGAGCTTCCAGACTCCATATCACAAGAATGCCAAGTATTTGGTATGGGAGCACCTAGAACTTTATGAGCAGATGATGGCATCATTGCAGATCAGGAATGATGTGAATTGTATAGCATTTGCTAAAGGGACATTCTCACCTGAGCACTCCAGTTTCTTTGCAGTACCGGAGGACCAGGATCAACAGAAATGGTCCACTTATAAGGCGACCATACTGAAACATTTTTCCACCCATAGGAACCCACAAGAGGCCCGTAAGGCTGCATATAACTTGCAGTGTGGGGAAGATCAGGCACATAGGGAGTTTGTGCAGGAGCTAAAGCGTGCATTTCCTCTGACATACTGGTGGGTGAACACAAATGGGGAGTTCATAACGACACATTTCCATGCTCTCCCCAAATACACCATGACTCAGTCGATGCATGACTTTCATGAGCATAGGACGCTGGATTGGGTGATTGAACAGGCCACCAGGATTTATAAGGTCCAAAAGCCTGCTGAGAGTAAAAAAAAAAAAACCCCAGACCAACTAACACACCTAGTGCTGCAAAGGTGGCGGAGGGTAGAAAACTACCCCTCCATTGGATCTGGAGATGGGGCGGTGGGGGGGTTAAAAAGTAACCTACCTGCCACCAAGCAAAATGGAAAGCAGAAGGGACCCCACAAACCGGCCCAATCAAATGGTTGTCGGGAATGGGCCCAGAACAATGATCCCTCTGACCCTGCCACCTATAGAAGTCCGAAGTACAACGGTACTAAACCAATCCTGGAGTATCTCTCCCCGGCCCAAGTGTGGGGGGGACTAATCGAATAAGTACTGCCCTGGGAAACATCCATCCAAACTTCTCTCGGGAGAGAAGTATTACTCCACCTCCCAAACTGCACTGTTTCCCCAGATATCCCCCAAACCAGAACTTCCCAAAATATTCCCCTCTCCCTGGTTCCAGGACAATAGATCCCTGAACCCAGGAGAAGGGAGATTCAGGATGGAAAATTATGGGGGGAATTTCCAGTACCTGAGCTACTCTGGGAGAAGGGACAGTTACCCCTCTCAGGAGCAGCACAGGTATGACTTGAGACCTTCCTACCACCCAGACAAGGTCTGAACTAGAGTGACAGGACCAGCAACTGACTAACAATCTGTGTTGCATGTTGAGGGCTCAGTCCAACTCTCAACCTAACCCTGCTTCCCAGAATTCCCCAACACCCAGATCTGATGCCACATGGTGAAATGACTGGAGGAAACCTCTGATAACTCCCAGGTTCTAGAGGAGGGGGCCCAGGTGGAGGAGAGATGGCAAGCCCTTGAGGAAGCTTTCTTTGTCACCCAAACATAACGCCTAAAAACCTCTCAGCCTAAAAGTTTCTTCTACCCCCAAAATGTTAGAACCCAAAGAGCAAAGGGTAAGTAGGAGGAGCCAAAGAAGAACCCACTTTGTGGAGGAACTCCGGATTATCCCCTTTGAGAGAGAAGAATCCCTGGAGGATTCAGGTAAGCAGACATTCTTTCATGAACGGGGGGGGGGGTTCCCTCCCAAAGAAAAATGGGTCCCAAAGGACCCTGAGTGGGACAGGGTAAGTATGGAGACGTGAGCCACAATGAAGTGAAACGGAGGCAGTGTCCTTTCGCCAAACAGGTTCTGAGACCTGTTGCCAGGTAACGTGGGACAGCCAAGGAGCCAGGGAAAAGGATTCTCCAAACACCCATTGCGAGTTGCAGTTTTCTTTCTTTTTACAGATTCCCCAACTCCGACACAGAAAACGGCCCAAGATCAGTGTCGGGGTTCAATATTAAGAAAATGATCACCAGGCTGTCAAATAACTCACTTTCATTGCACCTTGGAGAAAGAAGGTCTATTTATTATTTTTTTTTATTTTTAAACATTTTTTTATATGCACCAGTTAAGGTGCAAGGTCAGTGTGAATTATCAGCTATGGTGGATACTGGATCCCAAGCCACCCTCCTGTCAAAAAGGGCCTTTGACCAACTAAACTCAGGACGTGGAGATGGCCAAGAGGGCCATCAAATTCCACTTGCACCACCACTTCCCCGGACAACAAATTTTTACGGTAATTATATTTCCGTCTAAGGGACTGCGGATCTGGACATAAAAATTGGATGGCACCAGCTGAAACATCCAGTGATCGTTGCGACTCCAGGGGGCACACCTTGTTTACTGGGGAACAATCTCCTGAGGAGGGTATCTCCTCTGATCGACTGTGTAAACAAGGTCCTCTGGACTCAGACTAACCGCCCTATCAAATTAAAAATGAGTAACAATTATGTAAGCCTCAGTGGTACCTGTCACGTAATTAATCAACGCTCTCAGAATGTAGTTCCATCTAAAATTAAAATAACCAAGTCCCAGACATCGCTGTCATCTCTGTAGGAGAACCAACTGGTGATGGGAACCCTTCTGCATTCTTGACCTTTCTCCAAGTTGTAAGTGGCAATCCACACTGGAAGGGAACACCTTAAATCCTAAATCAGAAGAAACCTGGAGTCCTGTGAAACCAGATGAGGAAAAATCTGCCCAAAGTCTGGCAGACATTCAGAAAAAGGGCGAGCAGTTCTCCAGCATGGGGTCTGGAATGGATTCACATGCTCATGAATATTCCCCGTTGTCAGGCTGGGGATCCTCGGTAAAGAAAAAAAATCTGTATCGGTTTCGTTTCTGAGCTCTTTCTTAGTAGTAACCAATCACTGGTCTCTGGGTCATACTGCCCCCAGCCAATGACTGCCCTCTCCCTAAGCCTCGCCCTTGGCAGCCATCCTCAGATTTTTACCGCACGTTCAAGTGTTGGGGGGGAGTCGTGCTATAGCTCTCGAGCTTTTACTGCGTTTTGCGCTTTTTCAAAGAGATTTCTAATTTATCGGTTTAATCGAGCCTCAAGCTCCACCTTTTCTATTTCCGATCAACGGGGACCCGTTTCGGATTTATCTATGCCCCTCAAGGGTGATGATTCCGTCGATTTACGCTTCTTCGAGGATTCCAGAAGTTTGAGGCCTACCTCGTGGACGAGAGAACATGGCCCAGGAGAAGGGAAGCTCGATTCCCAGCAAACTGTTCAGGATCTGCCCTGGATGCAACCTACAAAATGTGTTCAAGGAGGACAAGCATTCAAAATGCCTTTACTGCCTCCACAAGGACAAAATGCATGTGGTGGAGAAGGACTGTGCGTTTTGCGTGAACATGTCGGATCGGACTATGAGGGATCGCCAGACCTGTCTCTCCAACTGGCTGGAAGGCAAGAGCCCAGCAGGTGAGAAGAAGTACGAGCGGTCTTCTAAGTCCTGTGAGGGTGCCCCGGCGACGGGGGCCCAACAGAAGGCAAAGCACTGCAAGTACGCGGGCACCGGGAGCGCCGAACGGTCGGGCTCCTCGGCTGCCAGGCAGGGCGTAACTTCAGACGCCATCAACCGCAAGCCAACACTCTGGCTCGAGGAAGAGAAAATCTGAGAACCCGGCTAAGCTTCTGGAGAGGCCCCGGTCGATCTCTAAGGACCCGGCCGAGGGGGAGCGAGGCGGTGACCCTCCTAAGGTGAAGGCCTCAAGCGCGCCCAAGGTGGTGAAGGTCTTGATTCACCCAGCTAAGGCCTCTATCGAGGGAGTCATTTCGGCCCTGGCAAAGCCTGTGGAGGCTATCCCAGTGGAGGCGACCTCAAGGCCCATTTCCCTGCCTCCGCGGAAGACTGCCCCTACCACCGACAGACGACCCAGCTGTACCGGGTCCGTCGGGAAGCCCTCCGAACAAGAGGAGGAGAATTCATCCAGTGCCCCTTCAGCCCTCACGGCCTTCTCAGCCTTTGTCGCCTTCCCCGATCCCAAGGGATGATATGGGAACGGACACGGCCACGACTGGGATGGGTGACGACGGGACTGGCCTCCCGTCTGATTCCTCGGGCATCCCCGCCCGATGAGATTGGCTCCTTCCATGCCATGATTGCCAGGGCATCCAAGCTTTTTCCAACGGTGCGAGGTCAAGAGGAAGATGGTCCTTGCGGTGCCGTTGCTGGATGACATCTGGGGCGAGGGACTTGCCCTCCTCAAGAACCCGTCCACGACACCTGTCAAGAGGGCCCGGTAGGAGAAGTAGTACCGGGTCCCTGACGCCGTCGCGTTGTGCCTTAGGGTGCAGCCGACCCCGGATTCGGTCATCTCAGCAGCGGCCAAGAAGAAAGCGGGGGGGGGGGCATCGGCTTCATCCTCAACTTCCCACCGGACGGCGAGGGAAAGAAGCTGGACACCATGGGACGACGAGTCATCTCGTCGGCGGCGACGACTATTAAGGCGGCCAACGCCCTAGCGATTGTGGCCCGCTACGACAGGGAATTGTGGTACAAGATCGCCCCCCTGTTGGACTTCCTCCCGGACAAGAGGGCAGAGGCCCTGGCCATCCTACAGGAGAGTGAGGTGGCGTCGGACCACGCCATAACTGTGGCCACGGACATTGCCGACACAGGTTTCCACCAGTTGGGCAACAGTGTTTGCCTTCGACGGTGGGGGTGGCTCAAGGCGACGGATTTCCGCCAGGACGTGCAAGCCAAGGTTTTGGACATGCCCTTCGACGGGAACAATCTGTTTGGAAAGACTGGATGAGTCGCTGCAGGCCATCAAGACCGACATGGAGACGGCTTGTGCCTTAGGAGTTCTGCAGCAACGGTGGTCGCCCTTTCGGAACTCCAGAGGCAAGCAAGGTGCCTCCTAAGGATTCAGCAGCGGCTGCTCGACCTACCGTCAGGTGGCCCGCTCCTCATCACAAGAAGGTTACAGGGGACGAGGCAAGTCAGGTGGGTCTCGCCGTCGTCGCCAGGGAGGCCAAGACGGCAAGGCTGCTTCCAAGCAAGACTGAACCGGCCGTCGGGCCCCCACTGAAGCAACCCGGTGGGAGGCCGGCTGACAAGGTTCGTCAGTGTGTGGGAGTCCATCTCCACCGACCGTTGGGTGCTCGATGCTCCGGCCCACGGGCACCCTCTGGAATTTCTAAAGAAGTGCCCCCGAATTCCGCCCGTGGCCAGGAAGGAAAACCACGTCCCTCAACTGCTGTTGGAGGTAAGGGCGATGCGTAATGTCACATCTCCATCCTAAAAGGACATCGAAAGTTTCTCAGGTTCGTAGTCCAAGGGCGGCACTACCAGTTCAAGGCCCTCTCATTCGGATTGTAGTCGGCGCCCATGGTGTTCACCAAATGCCTAGCACCAGTGGCAGTGTGGCTGCGCTTGCAGGGGATCCACGTCTACCCCTACCTGGACGACTGGCTCATCCGAGCAGGGACAAGGGAACTCGCCGTCGAACACACAGCAAAGACCGTCCGGCTGCTCACAGATCTGGGATTCTCCAACTTCCCCAAATCCCACCTGGTTCCGTTGCAGGTCGCGCTGTTTCTGGGAGCCAAGCTCGATACAGTAGCGCAGTTGGCCTCACCGTCGAAGGAAAGAACGCAGGCCATCCTGGGCAAGGTACAGCGTCTGCTGGCCACGGATGTGGCCCGAGTGAGGTCCATCAAGTCCCTGCTCGGGATGATTTTCTTACATCTATCTGGGGCGCCTGTGCAGGCTTTGGATGCGTCCTCTGCAGGAGTTCCTCGACGCCTGTTGGACACAAGCGACGGGCAGCTTCGAGGACAAGATCTCGCTCAACGAAGTATTCCGCCAAGCAATTCGATGGTGGGGTACCCGCACGCATCTCGCCGCGGGCACAGACTTTCAGACCCCAGTATACCAGGTGACGGTGACGACAATGACAGATGCCTCCCTGGAGGGGTGGGGAGCACACACCAGAGATCTTCACGCGAGAGGCCTGTGGCTCCCGGAGGAGAGGTCGCTCCACATCAACATACTGGCGCTCCGAGCAATGTTCTGGGCCCTCAAGTCATTCTTCCTGTCCCTCAAGGGCAAGGTGGTGAGTATCTTCACTGACAACACCACCACGATGTTCTACATCCGGAAGCAGGGAGGAACCAGATCCCGAGCCCTTTCCAAGGAAGCCCAAGATCTGTGGCACTGGGCCGTTGCCCACGGGATGTTTCTGGTGCCTTTTCATCTAGCAGGGATAAAAAACACCATCGCCGACTCACTCAGCAGGGAGCTGCCCTCGTGCCACGAGTGGGAACTAAGCCAGGATCAAGTGGATCAACTCTTCCGGCGATGGGGCAAACCCCAAATTGACCTGTTTGCGATGGCGACGAACTCCAAGTGCCAGAGGTTCGCCAGCAGGTTCCCCCAGCCGAGGAGCATGGGCGATGCTTTCTCGTACCCCTGGGATGGCCTGTTCCTGTATGCGTTCCCGCCGTTGCTGCTCAGGCTCATCAACCAACTCAAGAGGTCCCGGTGCAGGATGATCCTCGTAGCACAGAGGTGGCCGAGACAGATATGGTTCCCGGACCTTCTGGACTTGTCAACGTCCCCACCAGTCAAGCTGTCGACGGACACAGATCTTCTCTCCAGAGAAGGAGGCGCCATTCTTCATCACAACCCGGAGTCGCTGAATTTGCAGGCCTGGCTCCTGCAGCATTAGAGTTTGGAGGGTACAATATCATGGCTGACTGCAGAGAGGTTCTTGCAAAGGCCAGGGCGTCCTCAACTCAAGTGCTACGGACACAAGTGGAAGAGGTTCTCTGTCTGGTGCCGTGCACAGAACATTAACCCTCTACGGATTACAGCCCCTCAAGTGCTACCATACTTACTGTCGCTGGCCAAAGCTGGGCTAGCTCACGCTTCCATCAAGATACATCTGGCAGCGATTTCCCGATACACAAGAACTGCATGACGGTTGTCCCTGTGGTCTCATCGCCTGGTGAAGGAGTTTATGAAAGGACTATTCCTATCGTTCCCTCCGGTGAAGGCTCCAGCCCCAGCGTGGGAGCTCAACGTGGTGCTGGCCAGGCTTATGGGCCCGCCATTCGAGCCCTTGCATTCGGCTCCGATGAAGTTCCTGTCGTGGAAGACAGCGTTCCTTGTGGCCATCACCTCTGCACGACGTGTGGGAGAGATTCAGGCCCTTTCCTGCAAGCCTCCATACTTGACTTTCCACAAGACGAGGGTGGTGCTGAGGACGCACCCCTCCTTCATGCCCAAGGTGCTGTCCGACTTCCATCTCAATGAGCCCTTGGTGTTACCAGTCTTTTTCCTGTTGCCTTGTCGCAGGCTGAGAGGACTTTGCACTCGCTGGATGTAGCTAGAGCGCTGAAGTTCTACGTGGACCGAACAAAGTTTTCGTAAGACATCACAGCTGTTTGTGAAATTTGGACCTGTGAACCAAGGGAATGCTCTCTCAAAGGCTTCCATTTCCAGATGGCTCTCCGGCTGCATCATGCACTGTCATCGGTTGGCAACCGACCGTTGCCCGGCCGTCCGATAGCCCATTCGACCAGAGAGATCGCTGCTACCATGGTGTTCTTGTCTGGTGTGCCCCTGCTCGACATCTGCAGGGCTGCTACCTGGAGGTCGACTCACACCTTCATGAGATTCTACTGTGTCGACCTGGATTCCTGGGAGGAGTCCAGAGTCGGCCAGGCAGTGCTGCGCAACCTGTTCGCTTAAAGTGAGCCTGGTGAGGAGGTAAAAGATCTTAATGTTAAGTTTTATGTAATGCTTAATGTTGAGCCTTGCCACCTCCCGTGGTTGTGCATGTGTGTACTGCTATGGATTCTTATATTCATGAGCATGTGAATCCATGCCAGACCCCATGCTGGAGAAGGAACAAGTTACTTACCTGTAACTGTTATTCTCCAGCATGGGTCTGGCATGGATTCACATGCGAACCCTCCCTCCTTCCCCTCTGCGGCTCTTCACTTGATCATACTGCCACATCACGTGCTACCAAATCTGAGGATGGCTGCCAGGGGCGGGGCTTAGGAAAAGGGCAGTCATTGGCTGGGGGCAGTATGACCCAGAGACCAGTGATTGGTTACTGCTAAGAAAGACAGATCAGAAACGAAACTGATACTGATTTTTTTTTTTTCTTTACCGAGGATTCCCAGCCTGACGACGGGGAATATTCATGAGCATGTGAATCCATGCCAGACCCATGCTGGAGAACAACAGTTACAGGTAAGTAAATTGTTCCTTTTTTTTCCCTGTTCAGTTAAATGAGTGAGACGAACCAGTGCTCGCCACAGAATGCCTGAATAATGGAAGGAGCTTCATCAGTGAAGAATTAGTCAGGAATCTCCCAAAAGATCAGACCATTCCCACATTGAAATTGATTGACAAATGAAATGGGAAGTAGGTCTGGAAACCCCAAATTCCAAACATCTCCTAACCGGTGTATGCTAAAGATTTCCATTGTCAACAAAAGTATAGACAATAATTATTGGGTCGTGAGAGATGTACCTTCCGCCTTTTATCTGGGAAGTGACATTTTCAACTGATTCGCTATCAATTTGGTTCTAATTAATAATAAAGACTGGTACCGAATCGGGAGTAACCCCATGTGCTTTGACAACATTGAAAAAGCATTCCAGTCAGCGCAGTTGCTACCTTATGCGGTTGAAGTTGATACGCAAAAGGTTACCATCCCAGGATGGGTGCAGCAATTTACTCTTCCCCCTCAAAATTAAGCGAGGACAGATCCTCGAACATCAGGACGCATATATAAATCTAAATTCCCATCTCTAACAACAAGGTTTATATTTAAATCCGACATCTCTAGTAGACCTAGAACACACCATTCGAATATTGCTGGATAACGGCGACCCTCGAAGTATCACTTTGGGCGCTGACACCTTTACTTGAATGGCGGTTATGCTCAACATTATTCGATTGATTTAGGTAATGAAATCATGGGACCAATCCCAAATGACTGTTTCGACATCACCAACGGTATTCCTCCACAAAAGATTCTTAATAGGCATGGGGGGAAATTTTACTGGTGTACTCTTCCTGCCCCTATTGTGTGGAAGAAGTGACCTTTGACATTAGGAGGGAGGAGGTAGTGTTCAGAGTCAAGGACCACTACCTCGAATCCCCTGTCCATGTCAACACTATCAAGAGATCTCTTCACCCAACTGGAGGATACCGCTGAAATTGCCAAGCCTGAGGTCTTTCCAGGTTTGAAGCAGACGGTCGAGGAAAGGATCAATCTGGCTGATGCCTTTAAGACCGAGGATCAAAGACAAAAGCTAAAACGGGTCTTCCTGGAAATCCAAGATCTCTTTTCAGTGGACTCATGACTGTGGACGCACATCCATCCATCCATCCATCCATCCATCCATTCATTCATTCAACCACCAATCCCATGGACCCCAAAATGGCTCCCGTATTTGTGAAACAATACCGGTTACTTCTCACAGAGATCATTAAGAATTTAGAATCCTGTGGGATAATTCGTCCGATCCACAGTACCTTCAACAGCCTGGTACTGGGGATTCTCAAACCAAACGGCCAATGGAGACTATGTCCAGACCTGAGGTCATTTAACAAACTGGTCCATATGTCAAGATGGCCCCTTCCCTACATCGATCAGGGACTGGGCCAGATCCAAGGGTCAAAGTTGTACACTGCCATTGACCTGACCAATGGTTACTGGACAGTACGCATTAGTAGGGAAGACCAGTACAAGCTTGCCTTTACCTTTGGGGGACAGCAGTGCACATGCACCTGAACCCCCTTCGGATACATAAACTCCGGCAAGGAGTTCAACATCTTCCTACATAAGGCCATGCTCGATTTGGATGAAAGGGGAAACCTGTCCTATGTGGATGATGTTTTGATCAAGAGCTCCACTGTGGAGGAACACATAGCAGAAATCTGCTATGGTCTTACCTAGTTGCAGAAAGCCGTAGCAAAACTGTCCTTTCAGAAGACCCGAGCAAACTTCTTTTGGCAGTTGATCACACCTCAGGGTCTTAATCCCCAGGCTAAGAAGGTGGAAGCCTTATTGAAATTAAAAGACCGTTCAACTTTGCGAGAATTAAGAAGCCTTCTTGGACTTACTAATTATAGTCGAAAGTTAATTGAAGACTATTCAGAGGTCACTCGACCCTTGGTCCATTTATTAAAGGCTGGAGTCAAGTGCGAGTGGGGTCCAGAACAATACGAGGCAGTTAAACAACTGAAAATAAGCCTTTCCCAGGCTCCTTGTTAGGCTTACCCCCTAAAGAACAAGGAGTTTTTCTTGGAGACAGGGTTCTCAGATACTTGCCTAACAGCCGAATTGTACCAAAAGCATGACATGGTCAACGATGTCATCTCATACGCGAGCAAGACTTTGTCCTCTGTGGAGGAAAAATTCAGTGACTGCAAGAAGGCACTCCTGGCATACTTTGTGCCAACAACAAACCCCTAAAGCATGCCAAACTGATCCAGTCAATCGACGATCTGGTGACTTCTAATGAGATGACCATCTATTGGAAGAAGAGGTCATTCCAAAACAGAGGGGCCAGATAAGACTGGGAATGACCTGGCTGACCAGCTGGCTAAAACCGGAGCTCTGCAGGGGAATTTCATAGAAATGGAATCCCTGCTGGGTGAAATCCTAGTGGCAGCTGTAACCAGATTACAAACTCGGGCTAACAGCGAACTCTCAACAGCCCAGTGGAGTAAAGATACCCCAGCTGCAGATTTGATCACTGCACAGAAAGAGGACCTGATCATTGGGAAATGTTATCGGCTCATTGAAGACCCCATGAGCTTTCCTCTAACAGAGTAGCATTATGCTGGTAAAGAGAATCTCCTGGTGTTCAGGTTTTCCAAGATGGTCCGGATCTCATTCCAAAGCCTGATGTTGAACACGCCCATGACACCCACTGCCGGTCATGGGGAGGGGATTCATACGACATTGGAAATCTTGCATGAGGTTGCCTACTGGCCAAACATGGGCCAGGACCTCGACACGTACCTAAAGGGGTGTCTTATGTGTGCTCAATTCCAACCCAGTTAACTCGCACACAGAGCTCCCCTACAAAAAGGGGGATTGATCCTGCATTTGTCCGATTTGCAAGTCGATGTCATTGGGACAGTGATTCGCTCCTCTAGAGGAAACAAGTACATGTTGACTGTGACATGCTTCTTCACAAAGTGGGTAGAATGTCTACCAGCCCCAAATTATGAGGCAGCTGCTGCACTAATGATCAACCACATCTTCTCTTGTTTTGGCCTGCCACAAAGGATCGAGTCGGACCAAGGAAGCCATTTTAACAGTGAGGTGATGGCGAAGATGTGGGAGATTCTAGGGGTATAAAGAAATCTCCACATTGCCTACCGCCTGGCCTCAAGCGGGGGGGTTGGAGAGATGCAACAAACATTTGAGTATCTTTAAGTTTGTGGCAGACTCTGGACCCAGTTGGCACATCCGATTGCTGCTTGTCCTGATGGCTATTAGGTCTACACCATCTTCTGTAACAAAGTTGTCTCCATTTGAGCTCATGACTGGACAAAAAATTGTTACAACAGCATCTGCTGTATGGAACTCGGGAGCAGACACTGATAACTGCATCCACTAGTACATTGAAAATTTAAGGAAGCACCTCCGGCATGCTTTTGCTAATGCTGAGCACAATTTAGAAATGTCTGCTGATGGAATGAAGACATACTATGATCTAAAGACCACCTAGAAAGAGTATAAAATCGGTGACAAGATTTACCTGTACAGTTTTCAAAGGAATCGGCCCAAGGAGTAGAATTTCCTCCCATCTTAGCTTTGTGCCTTTTAAATATCATCTGTTGCTTACAAGATCTGCATCCCAAAAAAGGAGAACTGACAGAAGAACAATGGGTCCACATCAATCAGTTGAAAAGCTATCATCCCAGACAGGCTTTAAGGCTGATTGATGAGCCAAATGAAAGTCAAGCAGAGGAACCATCTGAAGAATGAAAAGGATGAAAAATCAGATGGAAATGTATAAAAAAAATTGGAGTAATTTTTCTTGGTGTTGTTGTACAAATGAAGACAAATATTTAAAATTGTTTATGAAACAGAAATGTCCTGTTATAACTGTAGGTGGTTGTTGTAAATTCTTTGTAAATCTTTCGGGGAGAAAATGTGTGTAAAATGTACTGAAACCTTTTTTTTTTCTATCTTTTATTAGAGAATTAACCTCTTTAACTTACAGCCTGGAGGTGAGAGCGGAGTCCGGTGAGAACCCCATGGACCTAGGAAGGAAGAAAAGGGGGGGGTGCCATACCCCCATCCAGGGATTGAAGGGGAGACTGGAGTGCCCACTCTCTGATGAAGGAAAGTATCCCTAAGAAAACCCCACTCTGCCCTGCTCTTCCCCAACCAAGAGTCATGGAAGAACGGGGGCGGGGGAATGTGGGGTGCATTTAAAGGCACCAAACGGAAGTCCCTGTCACATGAATGACGGGTATTTAAACACAAACAAAACGGCCTGGCTTTTGTTTTGTTTTTCAAGTAATGCTAAAGAGCCATGTGGAAAGGGGCCTACCTGTCATTACAAATGGACCGGCAGAAGAAGGAATCAAAGATTTTAAACATTGAAAACAAAAACGGCCTGCACATGTATGCAAATAAAAATGGCTTTTAAAAAATAAAGCAAAAGTGGAAAAAATATCACAGCTCACAGAACAATGGCAGGAAAACAAAACGTGTGGGTTGACAAAAGCAATGTATGTTATGTTTCACTGACACAACTCTAGTGACATTTGAAGAGCCACTTTGTCTTCATGGAAAATATCAGCCCAAGGAAAACTTCACAAAGGAAAACTCCCACTTCCAGCCTGGATGTCACATCTCCATTCTAATGACCCCCACAATAAAGATTTGCTGCTAAAGGTGTCACAATTTATTCTACAGACCTGCTGGCTATGAAAGCAGGGACTTCAAAGAAAGCCATCCTTGGCTGGAGCATGACTAAAAGGTGTGAAGACTGAGGGCTGCAACTTCAAAGCAAGTTTCCAACACAAAGGAGACTGATTAACAGGCTGACCCGGTGAAAACAAATGGCTGGAGGTAGAATCTGCCATATGTCCCACATGAACATTCACAATTAATTTAAAAGAACTATCATTTAAGCCTGTTTTTCACATCGTATGGCAGATTGATTTAATTTTTGTACCTATTTATATGTAATTTGTAGGCGGTTTTGGGGATATAAAATGCATCTACCTGTGACTCTGGGAACTGTAATGGCCAGTTAAACTAGTTTTCTGTCTGATCTGAACATGTTCCAAATGTGAAATTTGGTGAGCGGGTGGAAAATGAAATTAAGGATATGCTCAATAACTTACAGATTCAGGACTGATGTGCTTTTTTAAAGACACAGCAGAAATGTGCCACATGGCAGTGCTACATCGTAAAACAGAAAATGTTTAGTATGGCAGTTGCTGGTAAAATTATGAAGTTGTGAAACGGAACTAGATTTTGCCAAAAAGTTGAAAGGAGACCAAAAGGATGACAAATGGGAATAGACGCATGTTGCTCCAGACTCCTAAACCAATCCTGACTTGGAGGCAGGGTTGGGAGGAGAGTGAAGGGTAACTGTCCAATCCTAGTCACAGGAATTATTGCAAAGTACTTCCCCAAGATTGTAAAATTGATATCGTCATTTCTGCTATTTAAGGGGGCCTGCACTACGACAGGACACAATAAAAAAAACTGGGGAGGCAGAAAAAGGAGAAAGACCGGAGGAGAGAAGGCGGCTGAAACTTACCATCGGACAGCTGTATGGAGACACCAGAGGAGATTGCTGAGAGTGCATCTGGATGGAGCTGTCTATTTCTAGGAAGACCTCAAAGCGGTATCGGCTAATAATGTCCCCATACATGTCGCCGGGAAAAGCCGTTGGCGACATTATATATGGTGACATTATGTATGGGCATGGGATGCAGGGGATGTCCCTTGCTCCCCTTGTAAAAAAAGCATAATTCGGGGTTGCGGGTGTGTTCCACGCATGTTCAATGTAATAATGTCTCTGTGGGGACATTATTATATGGAACCCTCAATGCTGACTGGGTCCTGTGGTAGAGAGCAGGAGGCCCTCTTTGAGAGTGGTGTGACCAGACCCCTGCCCTATCTTTCTAGAGTGTCCTGAGATGCAGCTGGCTTTTCTGCACCTCAAACAGAGGCTTGCTATGTAAGTAGAACTAAGTCCTGGAAAACCAAAAGGTGGCGGGTCAGAGGGGAATCTGCTTTCCTTGAATCATTCCCCTTTATAGTGGATGGGGGTGGGGGGAAACTGTGTAGATCCTTAGCCTATGTAACCAAAATATTAATTTAATTAATTCACCATTTGGCAGAACACTACGGGGTGAATTTTGTTAAAATTTGAAATTAACAAGGTTTACTTCCCATTGTGCGCTGAAAACTATAGCCTATAATTTCACCTAGACCTAAGCGAGGGGAGATCTGAAAAACAGATAAATCACCCTGTGTTTATTTTAGACCAAAGGTGTGGGCGAAATTATAATTGCCATATGTATTTACTGCTAGCCTTTTAAGCCTGCAGGAAAATCAAAATCACACATTACCGAAGTGCCTTCTCTATTAACCAGTGTAATTATTTTGTGAAGTGAAATTTACAGAAGGGGAAGAATTTTGTCTGTTATTTTTAAATCACTTTTGCGATTAATTTATGATGAGAAAAGTTGACTGTGTTGTGCTACGGATAGTGTTTGATATTTCCATTACTTTTAATTTAAAAAATACCAATATATTTCCCGTGCACCGGCCTGGTTCTTGGCTCATTGTTAGCTCAGGGGCGAGCGATACAAAGGGCATGATGTGTCTGAGATGGGGCTAAAAAAGAATCTGTTAAACAACTTGTTGACTAACCACTTGAGTGGGGAGGGGAGGGCCTCCGCATGTTGAGGGTGGCTTCTCAAACCGTTACAACTACGTCCTTTGAGCATCTACTCTGGTCGTCCCCTTGGGCATGTTGAGATTTGAGCCTTTCAATCAATGCCTTAAAACAAAACCACTCTGTATCCTTCCCCTCCACACCATATTCAAATGGTATGTTCCTTGAGGAATTCATGAAGAATTATTCTATGTGATATTACTTACTGCATGTTAAAAACCTAACACAAAAAAGACTGATTTATTTCACCTGTTTTTGTTTCAGCTTTTAAATGTAGCAAAATCGCTTTCTGCACCCACCCCCCCTCGACCCCTGACGTGGTGAACCCACCCTCTCATGCAGGTCGTTTACTTAATCGGGGTTAAACCCCTGAACCCACCTTTTAACTCGCCCCCTTATCACAATATACACTCGCCACACATACACACACACACCTACCCACCCACCTACCTTCCACTCCTGCGATGGCTGTTCTGGGTTCTTGTTAGCACCTGTGCGCACTTGTGTACGGCAGGGGTTTGACAAGCATGACAGTTTGCTCTGTGCGGTCTTCCTAAACCGATCATTTTTCTATTCAACCCTTTTAAAAAGGTAATTTCACTTAGGACCTGAAGAATATCCCACCACCACCTCTCTTCCCTTCATTTTCCCTCAGTTAAATCTGGCCTTTCTCCACTGATGCCTTTCTGTGGGACCACTGGCCCTGCCTTTTCAGGCTCTCAGCCCTTTCGAAATTTCCTTTAGCATTTTCTCTTGGCCAGGTCCTGATACCCAATGACGGAAACCTCCTCTCTAAGGAGATCTAGCCTGATGGTACAGAAGGATCTGTGTCGTGGGGTTTAAAAGAAAAAAACTCAAAAAGGGGGTCTCAGATCACCATTGGGGCCACCTCTTCATAGTACAGCTTAGGAGCTAGGTGGGACATAGTTTCTCGAATTGGCATGTGATCCGGTTAGCTCAAGACTCTACTTAGATTGTGTGTCCTTGTCCTCGTGGCATCAAGTCCACTGTGGATTAGGGCCTCTAAAATGGATTGTATGTACACTGAATCAGATGTTTAGTGACGCATGGAAGCCCTTTTCAATCTGGGGGCCTCTGGCTTATTGCATCTTGCGTGACACCACATGACGTCCATCTGAGAATGGGAATGATTAATGACAAAGGGTTTCTGAGGCAGTGGAGGCAGAATATGCAGAGACATTGGGAGGATAGATACAATTTTGGAGTTTAGCCATCCCATCCCTGGTAAAGGAGGGCATATCTTCAGAAATTGAAGTCTGTCTTGATACCTTCCCAAATCAGGAAGGTATGAGTCATTGTGGTTCTTTAATTTTGTATGGCCTTTGTATTTAGAAATACTGTGTGAAATCTGATGGAACTCTAAGCCATTGATTTCAGGAAGCCTAAAACCAGAAACCGAGGTGTCCGTGATGCCTTTATGAAAGATCAGGGCGAGGCAAAACTGATTCCTGACAGTGGATGCCTTTAGCGGAATGATTTGTGATGAACTGGTTGCTTACTCTGTCCTCCATAGCAGTTTGGATGTAGGGCATTCCACGGAGGTACAGGTTTCAACAGCAAAAAAGGCAAATGTCAAAGCTTTGTGTATCAATGTGGAAAGTGAATGTTCAGGGATGTTTATTTTAATCAGTTTTCTCTAAGGAAATCTTACTCTTCTTTCCTTTAGGCTCTCACTCCTTCCCAACTGGCTGGGGAGGTTTGCTCCTGTGGCAAGCTGGGCTGTTAAGCTGCTCTAAAGATGCTACACGGGCCAGCAATATAATTTACTGTATTTAGTTTAAAGAGCCCCAGATTGCAATTGCCTGCCCATGCACACTCCCTTATATAAACTTGCTCCAACCACAAGTTCACGTCATTCCAACGGCTGTCTGGTTGAACTACTCGTGTCACTTCCTTTGTGATCAGGCTTTTTTTTTTTTAAATCTGTCAGACCTTTGTGTTTTTTCAATTAAAGGAGATTCCAATGATGGTGAAAGAGGCTTTGCCCTATTCCAGGTAAGGTTTGTGTGGCTGTCCTGGTGTGTCTACAGGATCCTATAATTGTTACTGTTGAGGGGATGGATTCCCTTCAATGAGATTGACCGAACTCAGTTCTCTGCTTCTGCAGCTGCCGTCCTGTAGGCCCACTTTGCAGAGCATGTTTGTAGCCAGCAGTGACTTGCTGTAGTTTTCCAGAGGCCTCTTCAGCCATTGCGTTCTTTTGGTGCACGCCACCTACTCTCCCATGTCCTCCCATTGTACAAGAAGAATTGTTGCCTTGCAATCCTCTTGGGCAGAGTCTAACATTTTCTTTGTCGAAAGCTCCAGAAATGTGTCCCAACAGACTGTACTTCCTGCCCTGGTTGTTTTGTGGGCTGAACCCTCATGGATATTCTGCCAGATCTTCCACCTGCAGCTTTAGTCCTCCACTCTATGCCACCAAAGGGAGTGACTCTACTCCCTTTGAGATTTATGAACCGCTCTCTAGATTCCATGCATGTCCGGAACGCCAAGAATTCATTTCCCAGAACTTGATTCCTAAAAACAATCACGCAGTCTTAAGATCTATTGTGGATTTGTCATTTCTAAATCTTTTCTCTAAATCTTTTAATTCTATTGGAAACCTTAGACCTGGTTAAGATTGCGAACATATTGGTGTCTGTGTGAGAAGGGTGCCCAGTTGGGATCAGTCGATAACTTAAGGATGGTTATTTTGACATTTCCTTCCTTCGTTGCCCCTCCAAAATCACGAGGAAACATCGGACAATGGAAAGTTGTCACTGTTACAGATGTTGTCCCTTTTGTCTGAATACCTCTCTATCCTTAAAATCCTGTCTGATTTTCTTTTAAACCAAGATCTTTACTTTCCTGTTTTTCTGCATCATGGTGCTCCTGCTGAAGAATCCATTAAAAATGTTAATGTAGGCAGAACATGTAGGTGTTATTGTAACAGAACTTGGCCTTTCGTATAGTTCTGATAATGTCACTCATGATTCGCCTACATTTATTTCACCTGAATTTAACGCCTCCAAGGCACCATTGCCAATGGATCATGTCGTGCATCTCTGTAAGACCCTGCTCCGAAGAGACGTGCACATGCTGCAGCAGCTCTAACTTTCCACAGGCGTGTACCAATTACAGAGACCTATTGGGCAGCCGCCTTGGCTAACACAATGGGCCTAATCACAAGTGAAGTGTGGCAGTACAGTAAAAGTAGTCCTAATTCTGTTAACGCCATTTTTTCCACACCTGCAAATTCCGATTTTTGACCTTGAAATTGAGCATTTACTTCCAGCATCGTGCTGGAAGTAAATCCTCCACTTTAAAGCCAAAGATCTGAAGAATTACTGCAAGCAATAAATTCTGCCGAAATCACCATGGAGTCCTATAGACCCTAAAAATGGAGAGTAACACTGCCCTACCAACACGTGTAATCCTGTGGCAGCCGATGGGACGGTAACCGATTTTGGCGGAATTACCACCAAACTCAGAATGTATTTAGCATGCACTATTCTTCAGATGTTTCAGCTAGCAAGTGCTGTCTAATCAATTCACATGAAAACCTCTGGGCATATGCTTTACCTCCGATCTCTATGTTGCTGTGTAATCTGTTTCTACCAAGTCCTGTACCCAACTTTCACCCAGCCATTCCCTTGTGGATATACCAGTCTTATTTCTTTATGTGGTGGTTGGGGCGCATTGATGTCTTGCTCTGTAATGAAGCGTTTGCATACTGGGGGTTCTGCCCTCTAAATGCTATTGCTACCTCATAATCTTTAGAGCAGTTTACCAGCCTAGCCTGCTACAGCACCAAGCCTTCCCAACAAGTTGAGAGGGAGAGCCACAGACTTGCAGTACCTGAATCAGCATGAAAGTATAGATAATCCCCCTGATCTCCGATTCCAATATAATGCAATAGCTTAAGATTTCATTAGCGTTTATACTTACTCTTATGTCCCATTCCCTTTCCTCCATACTGCATGGGCCTTCCCTTCCAAGGGACGGGAGATGGAACCTTTTTCACCAGAATAAAACCTTCTTCCCCTTTAAATTTAAAGGCCTCTCAGGGGCGAAGCCAGGGAGCATGCGCTGCCCTGACTCCGCCCACCAGTGCCACGCTTTAGTCCCCTTTTCCGCATCGACTGGAACGGGCCAAATTCACCAGTGCTCCTGGGTTTTGCTTCGGCCATGTAATTCCACGCGTGGATACTTCTCTTTTGTCTTTTTATCATTCAGGTACTCTGTCCTCAGGCATCTCGCTCCTCCCCGGCGCATGTCGACTTCTACAGGGTTCAGCAGGTGTCCATCCACTGACTGGCTCTTCTCGACTAAAGACCCCCCACGCCCTCTGCCTACGGTGCCTTGGCCCAGACCACGGCTAGCCAGGTGGAGCAAGCTCTTCCTGAGACTGCCTCCAAAGGACCTAAAGGACTTTGTCTTCCATCGATCCAAGCCCAAGGTAGGGCTGCTCTGTTCCATTGCACCCTGCAAGGGAGACTCCTTCCCAAGGACTTGCCCGTATGGGAGGGACCGCCCAGGTCCTTGTACCGGCACAAGTACCGAAGCTGAATCAGCTACAGGCTCCCAGGCCGAGGGGTCAGTAGATCCTCCTGGCGACAGTGTTGAGGGACAGCAAGGTTCTTTTACCAGGTATTCACCCAAGGAGCTATGCCTAATACTGGCAACATGTCCAAGGAAGCGCCTATACGCAGTTCTACCAGTAGATCTGCTGAGGGCGAAACACTTACCAGGCCTCGGCCTGAGGAACTGGGTAGGCCCCATGATCCACACTCCTGGACGGGGGGGGGGGGACCCAGTGAGCCTAGCAACACAACGCAGGCACGTGGAAGGCAGCTCGACAAAATGGTTGTTGTTCAGAAAATCCAGACATCCGGCCTACGCTGCTCCATGGAAGCTAGAAGGTGGAGGAACGTGTGTCAGGGTGGGACTGGTGTCAACCAGGTATTTAGCCTACAGCTTACCCTTCCTTCGCACAAGGCAGGTTCCCGCTGCGCCCATATGGGCAGGGCATGCAGGGGCTCCAGCAGCCTCTCGCTACCCCGTCAATAACCTATACCACCACTTTGGCCTGCGAGGACAGGTTCTTCAAACCGTTTCTCGGTCTCATGAAATCTCCTTGGATGGGGGTCGTCCTCAGGAATGCCATCAGGGACGTGTTCCAATGGGTCCGCCGCTGCAGGCGCCCCATTCCCTGTTCAGCCTCTGCCGCCCACTCCAGCCCCCCAAACGATGGTGCAGGTGGTTCTGTACCAGCCTCCGGCTCCTGTCTCCACCCCCAAGCCTTTGGAGCCCAGCACCCCTCCACCGGTGCCGGACCAACCAGACCCCCAGGTGGCCACAGATGAGGAGGAGGACCCCGACACCGTCATCAGCCAAGGCCTTCCATGAACGTCTTGCGGGGCTGGCAAAATATTTGGGCCTTCCTCAACCCGAGGTCAAGCAACCGTCAGAGGGGGTCCTCGCCGAAGTTCTCACAGTACGTCCCATGGCGAGAACCGGGATCCCGATGCAGAAGGACGTAGTGGCCTTGGACAAAAATGGCTGTCTCAAGCCCCACTCGGTCCAACGGTCAATCGACGCACGGACGCCAAGTGCAGGCAGATGGAGGGGGGATACACCCTTGCTATCGGCCCACCCTCAGCCACACTCCTCAGTGATTGTTGCGGCTTCACTATACCCCAAGCCTCCGTCATCCTCTGCCTCTTTCGCTGCGCTTCTAGGCAAGGAGAAGCTCTTGGAGGCGTACGGGAAGAAGCTGTATTCCAACACGTCATTGCACCTTCATCAAGCCAACGCAGATGCCATGCTGGCAGCCATTAACCAAAGGCTCTGGCGGGAAATTGTGGATTTCCTCCTAGAGCTTCCAGGACAGAGCCAATCAAGATTTAAGACAGGATTGGCAGAGGCCAAGATGATGGTGCAGGACATCCTGGAGTCCACCGTGGCCCACATTGACACCTCTGGCTGTGCCATCTGCATTGCCACAGACATGAGAAGAACAGCCTTGCTTTGTGCTACGAAATTCAACCTGGATGTCCAGCAAAACATCTGAGATCTTCGTTCGAAGGGGGTGACCTATGGACGAGGAGCTAAACAAAAAGAAAAACCGCTCACAAACGTCCAAGTCTTTATCCATTCTGGAAAAGACCATGCCCAAAACGTACACCCAGTCACAGCAGCGCTCCGACAAGGGGCGTACGTATGGAGGGTTCCGCGGCTTCCAAGAGTGGAGGTCCAGGCAGCCTGACCATCGAATCAACATTGGTGCATACAACAAAAAGCGGGGGGGGCTTAAGGGCATTTTCCAGTCCCCCTCCTCCAACCGCCTCAGAGGGAAAGAAGGCATGACACCCCGTCCGGGTCCACATGTGTCCATTGGGGGGCAGGCTTGCTCTCCATGCACCTTTTTGGCACCAGAATATTGCGGCCCCCTGGATCCTCTCCGTAGTATCCACGGGATACATCCTCCCCATCCCAGCCTCTCCTCCCTCCTCACCTCCACTCCCACAGGTTGGGACAGCAACTCTTTTGGCGGAGATCTGGTCGCTCGTTGAGAGCCAAGCAGTGGAGGAAGTCCCAGCCTCCCAACGAGGCTTGGACTTTTACTGCAGGGTTTTTCGCCATTCAGAAAAAGCACCAGGCGGGCCGGAGTTGTGCTGGAACTTTCCACCCTCAACCTCTCCCTACGAAAATTCAAGATGTTTATGCCACCTTTGATAGCGGAGACATTGTGCAGGGGAGACTGGATGTGCTCCCTGGATCTGAAGGATGCGTACCTACATGTCCCGATCTGGCAGCCTCATCTTTCTTTTCTACGATTCAGGATCATGGGCTACCATTTCCAAGACAAGGTGCTTCCTTTCAGCCTCAACTATGGCCCCCAGGGTCTTTACCAGGCTGATGAACACAGTGGCGTCCCTCCTCGGGTCGCAGGACCACCACATCTTATCCGTACCTCGGCGACCGGCTCGTCAGGGCGACATCCCCAGAAGCAGTGCACCATACTTCCCCATGCTCTGAACACACTGCATGAGCTAAGTTTTTCACTCAACCTCAAGTAGCAGATGCATCACATGCAGAGACTGACCACCTTGGGTCTCGTTTGGGACACGTGCTCCAAGAGCGTTTTTCCCTCGGAGGACAAGATCACAGCCCTCAAGAGGGCCTTCGCGCACTTCCTCAGCAGACAAGTGACCTCGGCGTGGTGGAACCAACACCTACTGGGGCTCATGGCAGCAGTCCTCTTGGCCGTCCCCCCACGAGACTCAAGGTGAGGAGGGTACAGTTGCACTTTGTAGCCTCCTGGAACCAGGAGCGGGGCTCTGAGATGATCAACGTTCCTCCATCACTTCACCCGGACCTCACATGGTGGTCCAGGGTCTGCCACCTTCGGCTGGACAAGCCCTTCTGGCAGCCCTACCCCGCAGGTTACCATCACCACGGACTTCTCTCTTGAGGTTTGGGGGGCCACCCTGGACAACCACTGCGCCCATGGCACCTGGACCCGGCAGGAGCAGGAGTACCACATTGATTGGCTGGCGCTCACAGTGCCTTCCTTCCAGTTATCTAGGGCAAGGTTGTCTCATTCAGACAGACAACTCGGCTAGCATGTTCTATGCAACAAGCAGGGAGGTACCAGACCATCTCCCCTCCCCCAGCCCCCCACTGTGCAGGCTCGCAGTCAGCATGTGGGAATGGGCACTGGAGAACATCTACCTCACGGCTGTACACCTCCTGGGGGAATCCAACCTGAAGGCAGACAGGCTCAGCAGATTGGGGGCAGACAAGTACGAGTGGTAGTTGAACGCCTGACCTGGAAAGGGCAGGAGCCCCCCCCCCCCACTCTGGCTGATCCAGAGGCTACCCTGCAACAACGCCAGCACGATGTCTCCATAATTAGGGGCATCTGTTAATGCTTCAGTTTAAAAGGCATTTTCATTTGTTTGCTCGCAAATTAAATCGGCCCGCAACCATCCAAAATGGCCGCCGTGTTTGCCTGAGCCCACCAAGAGCCCTGCCTGACCTCAGCCGCAAGCTGATTGGGCCGCACTGCCACTTTCCTAACCGCCCACGACCGGAGGCGGAAGCCGGCCACCCGATCCAAAGGGCCACCGTCACAAGGGCCTGTCTGCGGCTGTCCGTGGAAGGACGCGTGCAGCCGTGCGCCCTAAAGCGCCACCTCCCACTATCAACAATGAACTGTGCCTTTAACCTAACACTTAAGAACTAACTTGTCGGTCCAATGCGGGCACCTGTACCTTCATACTGCTTGCCACAACATTGCCTGTTGCCTATCCTTATAGAGTAATGCTAACCCACCCCCCCTCGCACCAAGCCTAGTTTGCTTTCTCAACCTGCAAACCAACAACTAGCCTGCGCACCTAAGTACCACCTGCCGTTTTTACTTGTGCTGCTTTATGCCTACTGGTGATCATTTGCATCCATCCTATATGCCTAAATGCCAATAGATTCCGGCCTCAGCCTGTTTCCTACCCATACTGGTTAATTGTACTTAGCCCATGTGCCCAACCGTGATCTGCATTTCTGCATTAATGCACTACCTACCTGTGCTGGATAATTGTATTTAGCCCATGTGCCCAACCATGATCTGCATTAGTGCACTACCTACCTGTGCTGGATAATTGTATTCAGCCCATGTGCCCAACTGTGATCTGCATTAGTGCACTACCTACCTATGCTGGATAATTGTATTCAGCCCATGTGCCCAACCGTGATCTGCATTAGTGCACTACCTACCTGTGCTGGATAATTATATTTATCCCATGTGTATTTAGCTGGATAATTGTATTTATCCCATGTGCCTAAATGTTTTATTGAACCCTACTTCTGCCCATTCAGCCCCTACCTATATAATGCAGGCTCTCCTGAGCACCATCATGTTCCCTTTCTGCATAATTCCCCACGCCACACTGAGCACAAGAGGACAATTCATCAAGATTGGTGAAGGTTTAGCCAGACTAAGATGTCAACGACACTTCCCAATCCCCTGCCCCACCCCATTCCTTCCCTCACTCCCCCCTTTCCCCACACAATCTCCACCCTCCTACACTACGCCTGCTACCATTAAGAACACGGCAACCTTAGACATCCCGAGCCTCAATCCCAACCTGCCCACGTACAAACGCACCCATCTATTAGTACTAACGATAGGACTACACCCATCCTGGGTATTGAAAGACTTAATAGACTCCTGTCTAGAACCAAACCGTCCCTGCTAGCCACCTCACTCACCCCTAAACCCAACACATTCACCAAACTAGACACCACCCCTATTAAGTACCAACACAAAAGCCTCCACAACTTACCTCTCAAACACCAATTCAAGACCAAAACCATTGATCTCTCCCCTAACCTAGGGAACACACTACCTCCTGCCCCCACCTCCACCCTCAAAGGCGCACTCGTCAACGCTCGCGCACTAGGTGCCCATGCAATAGAAATCCATGACCTTATCGAGACCAACATCTTGATATGCTGGTAGTCACTGAAACCTGGCTTCACCCAACGGCAGGCCTACTACTAGCTCTTGGCAGGCCTACTACTAGCTCTTGCTATTCCCCCAGGCTTTAGTATCTTCAGAATAGATAGGACAAACACCCAAGGAGGCGGAGTAGCCATAATAGCCAAAACCATGCTGGAAATCAGAGATTGCCCATTAGAACAGATACAGGATTATGAACTCCTACTAGTAAAGTATACATATAACCCCAAAACCACTTCTAACTTAGTGGTGTACAGATCACCTAATAAAAATACCCACCCCGATCTGGACATCCCTCTACTCCTAACTCCCCTCATCAAGCCCAAAACCAAATGTATAGTCCTCGGTGACCTCAACCTAGGATACAATGATCCCCTAGACCTTGATGCATCAACCTTCTACACAGCCATGTCAGAAATGAACTTCGCACAACTGATAAACCCACCCACTCCAAAGGAAGAACTTTGGACTGGCTCCTCACTCTCGACTCAAGTGGCCATTGACTCCATCCTCCCTGTTAAATGGTCAGATCACCTTGTAATTAACTTCACAATAGACAATGCTAACATAGACCACATCACTCCTAAAAAACCAGACAACTTCGAAACCAGAAATATTGAAAAGCTTTCATCTGACAATCTAACTCCAGCCTGGAGTGCGGCTCTAGACCACACGGTACTAGGTACCAACAACCCTTCCTACCTAGCAGAACAATGCCTCACCCAAACTATCAACCTACTTGCTTCCATCACCACCAAAACCCTTAGACCAGACAAACGATCCTGCTTTTGGTTTAATGAGGAACTAGTGGCTTTAAGACGCAGAAAAAGATCACTTAAACACCTCCATAAGAAAAACACCCCAGAATCAGCATTAGCCTTTGCTGAAGCCAAAAGCCAATGCCTTCAACCTTCGTATTACTAATGCGTCCACAGACAGTAAAGAACTGTTCACCATCCTTAGAGCTTTAAAACCCCAGTCAAACCACAGCACCTACTAACACTAGTGCACCACCATACAAAACGCCCTCTCATCCAAAATCCTTCTACTGCAAAACAAAATTGATAGTAAAAAAACACTCCTAGCAGATAAAACTCCACCCACCATAGCAGTGACCACAACAAACGCCACTCCTGGCCCCCCATTTCACTTCACACCAGTTTCCAACAAAGAAGTACTTGACACCATAACGAAACTTAAAGCCTCCAACTGTAAAAAAGACCAATTCCCCTCCCACCTAGTGAAACTCTGCGCCCCCACCCTTACACCAATCGTCACTGAATTTGTCAATGCTTCTTTCCTCACTAACGCAGTTCCCACCAGCATCAAAAAAGCTTGGGTGACATCCCTCCTAAAAAAAACCAACCCTGGACCCATTAATACCCACTAACTACCAACCTATTACAACTGTCCCCTTTCTCCTAAACATAATTGATAAAATAGCCTACTCCCAAATTCAAAACCATTTGGAACACTACCAACTGTTAGGAGACCGACAGTCAGGTTTCCGCCCTAACCATAGCACAGAGATAGCCCTCCTTGATCTGAAGATCAAAATGGATGCCACTAGAGAAGCAGGTAAACTCTGCCTTCTAATGCTCCTGGACCTCTCGGCGGCTTTTGATCTGGTCGACCATGATAAACTCTAACACTTTAGCTAACAACTTCAACCTAGCTCAGAACACCACTGACTGGATCAAATCATTCTTGGCAGATAGGACATCCAGAGTATCCATCGGCAAAGAATCAGCAGACCCTGTGCCAGTCCCTGCAGGCGTACCGCAAGGCTCCTGCCTATCCCCGACTCTGTACAATGCCTATACCAAGCTGCTATTCGCACCTTTGAATGCCATGGGTGTCATCTATACTAACTTCGCTGATGACACCCAAATCCTCATCCCACTCTCAGGTAATCGCGATCAAGACTCACTTCTAGTCAACCAAATCTACTCTCTCATACAAAACTGGATGGCCAACAGCCTTTGTCTAAACGACGACAAAACTGAGCTACTCCACCAAAATGGATGCCCTCGAGCCTGCCTTCAAATCATTCACCATTGATGGCACCACAATCCCGTACTCAAACAAGTCAAGGCCCTTGGCGCTACTTAGATGCCACCTTAACAATGTCAAAACAAGTAAACACACTAGCCTTATCCACCTCTTACACCTCCAAACTCATCTCCCTTAGTCGCAAATTCCTCTCAGCCAATAACTGTTACACTAGCCAGAGCTCTCATACTCTCCAAGCTAGACTATTGTAATATCCTTTTCCTTGGCACCTCCAAATCCAATATAGCCAAACTTCAACTTATGCAGAACAAAGCCCTCAGAGCAGCCCTAGACATCAAAAAATCTGAACATATCTCTAACACCAGAAGAGACCACCACTGGCTCCCTATCCAAGCCCGAATCTTATTTAAAACCTCGAGCATCACACATAAATGCATGGCCAACAAAGCCCCTAAATGCCTCAACAACATAGTCGTGAAGAAACCCCAGGCCAGACTCCTCAGATCCAATAAAAACGCATACCTTGAAATTCCAAGATACAAAAGAGATAAAGCGGGGGGTAGCAGCTTTAAAATACTGGCTCCCAGACACTGGAATGCTCTACCCACTAATATGAATGAAACATCCTTCCCAAAATTAAAAAGCTCTTTGAAAACCTGGCTATTCAACAGGTACTAACTGAACCAGAGCACTAACTCGTTCCAATTAATTGTACATATCTGACTGCTTTGTATATCATTGACTGTTTGTTCCTGTGTATCTCTGTGTTCACTTTTTAAGATTGCATTCTGCCATTGTCTGTAACTACGCCGTGATGCCCCCGGGTCTGGGCATATAACAAATGTAATAAAATAAAAATAAACGACTTAGGTCTGCAGGAAATCTTCCTCAAAGGGGGACACCCACAGAACCTCTTGGACAACAGGAAGTGCCAATGGTTCGCTTCCTGGTAAGGTCTGGGCCCAGGCAACCTGGGCGATGCATACCAGATTCAGTGGGACGGAATGACAGCATACGCCTTCCCGCCCACACCACTGATACACAGGGTGAAATGCAAGATCAAGGAATCTCGCCACCTCAGCATCATACTAATAGCACCGTGGTGGCCGGCCAAGCCATGGTTCTCAGAGCTGTTCAGCCTCTCAGAGAAGCCGCCTATTTGTCTTCCGACGGGCCCAGCACATCTTCTGGCGCAGCAGGGGGGGCAGGGTCATCCACACTGCGCCACGGAAACTAGCCATCACAGCGTGGTTCCTGAACAGGTCACGCTAGCTCACAGCCTTTCCCAGGCTAACCTAGAGCTCATACTGGGCGCCAGGAGCAAGTCTACCAGGGCCCAGTATAGGAGCACGTGGACCAGGTTCTGCCACTGGGCTGAATCTAGGGGTATCCACCCCCTTTTATGTACCAAGATGACGTGCTCTCCTCGTCGCACCTCGCCCACCCAGGCGTGCAAGTAGACACTTGCTGCACTTATTTGGCAGCCAGAAACTCAGGAAGAGACCTTTTCCTCTTCCAACCCGACTGTCAAACATTTGACGGAACTCTCCAGACTCTACCCGCCCATCAGGAGCCCACACCCTATGTGGGACCGCAACATAGTTCTGGGTGCCATGGCGCAAAAACCCATGGCGTCCGCGGACATCAGGCTGGTCACCATTAAGACAGCCTTGCTAGTCGGCCTCACCTTGGCTCCAGGCGCTGGTCACCTCAGAGCCATATACTACATTTCATAAGGATAAAGTAGTCCTCCGGACACACCCAGCATTCTTGCCCAAGGTGTCTTCTGCATTCCATTTGAACGAAGAAATAGTGTTACCTAGGTTTTTGCTGAGCCCAAGGGCGAGGCACAGAGTTCTGCACTGCCTGGATGTCAGGCGTGCCCTGAAATTCTACTTGGACAGGACCAAGGGCTTACACAGGTCAGACGCACTGTTTGTCACCTTCGGCGGATCAAGACCGGGGTATCGGGCCTCTAAGGCCTCCATAACCCGTTGGATGGTCTCGGCCATCAAAGAAGCTTACGATGGACAGCAAAGCCACTGCCGGCCAGCATGCACACCCACGCGGTCAGAGCTAAGGTAACGGCCATCGCTTTCTAGCGGCATGTCCCCTGGCAAGTCATAAGCAGGGCGGCCACATGGGGCACCCCTTCGACTTTCTACAAGTAATACTGTTTGGATGCTGGTTCTAGGTCCGATGCGGCTTTCGGACAGGCGGTTCTTGGAAACCTGTTTGCTTAAGGAGGGTCTCCTCTCCACCCTGGGGTTACTCTGTTGTAATCGCCCATGCAGTATGGCGGAAAGGGGACAGGATGTAAGAGTAATTATAATTTCTCCAGCATGGGGTCTGGCATGGATTCACATGCTCATGAATATTCCCCGTCGTCAGGCTGGGAATCCTCGGTAAAGAAAAAACCAGTATCAGTTTCGTTTCTGATCTGTCTTTCGTAGTAACAACCAATCACTGGTCTCTGCGTCATACTGACCACAGCCAATGACTGCCCTCTACCTAAGCACCGCCTCTGGCAGCCATCTTCAGATTTTTACCGCACGTTCATGTGTTGGGATCCTCGTGCTATTGCTCTCGAGCGTTAGTGCTATTTTTTCACGTTTTCTCTCAAAAACTTCGGTTTTTTCGGTCAAAAGAGCCTCAAGCTCCACCGACTCACTATCCGATCAACGGGGACCCGTGTCGGATTCGTCTGCGCCCCTCAAGGGTGAAGATTCGTCGAGCTACGCTTTTGGAGGACTCCAGAAGTTTCTCAGGCCCGGTCATGGCCCAGGAGAAGGGAAGCTCGACGCCCGGAAAGCTGTTCAGGGTCTGCCCTGGATGCCAGCTGCAGAACGTCTTCAAGGAGGACGAACACTCCTTTTGTCTCTACTGCCTACATGAGGACAAGACGCACGTGGAGAAGGACTGTGCGTTTTGCGGCAACATGTCGGAGCGGACCATGAAGGACCGCCATTAACGTCTCGCCAACTGGCTAGAAGGGAAGAGCCCGTCCGGCGAGAAGAAGAAGAAGAAATCTGAGCGGTCTTCTAAGTCCTTTGAGGACGCCCCGGCGACGGGGGTCCAACATAAGGCCAAGCACCGCGAGTCCGCTGGCACCGGGAGCGCCGAACGGTCGGGCTCTACGGGCGCCAGGCAGGGCGCACCCTCCCCGGCACCATCAACCACGAGCCAACGCTCTGGGTCGGGTAAGAGGAAGGCCGAGCACCCGGCGAAGCTCCTGGAGAGGCCCCGGTCGAGCTCGAAGGCCCCATCGGAGGGGGAGCGAGGCGGTGTCCCCCCCCTCAAGGATAAGGCGGTGAGCGCACCTAAGGTGGTGAAGGCCTTAATCCATCCGGCCAAGCCCTCTATCGAAACTGTCGCGGCGGCCCTGGCTCAGCCTGTGCAGGCTACACCAGTGGTGGCGACCTCGGGGCTCAGAGTCTCCCTGCCACCTCGGAGGGAGTCATCTTTTGTGCCCATCGATAGGACCCCCGTGAAATCCCCCGTGGGGAAGAAAAAGGGGGGGCAGGGCGTCGTCGTAGATTCGGCCTCAACCTCGGAGGAGGAGCTGGTCGAGGTCTTAAGCCACGGCCTCGGCGTGGAAGAAGACCGACCCGTCGGGATGGATCCCGACGCAGGTGACGACGACATCGTCGAGGGTACCGACGGGGTCCCTGATCGCCCGTCGGATTCCCCTCTGCCAGCGCCGCGAGACAACTCGGCGGCCATTTTGTTGGCTATACAGTCCTTATGCTCAGAGATAAGGACGAGACTACCGTTGCCGACGGAACCTCTCCCGTCGGGGGACCCAGAACAGGGACCTTCTGGTGTTCCCCCTACCAAGAAAAGAAGGATCCACCCTCCGCCTCCTTTTCAGCCGTCGCGCCCCTTCCAGCCCTCCTCCCCGTCCACCCGAGGGGATGATACGGGGACTGACACGGCAGCGACGGGTACGGACGACGAGGTATACGACGAGGATGTACCGTCGTCGCCTCCCACCAGGGCTTCTCCGCCCGACGAGATTGGATCGTTCCACTCCATGATCTCCAGGGCATCCGAGCTTTTTCAACTCTGCCCTGAGGAGAAGAAGAAGGAAGGTTTCCTTTATCAGCGGCGCGAGGCCAAGAGGAAGACGGTCCTCTCAGTGCCTCTATTGGACGACATTTGGGATGAGGGCCTCACCCTCCTCAAGAACCCTTCCACGACGCCAGCTAGAAGAGACCGGTACGAGAAGAAGTACCGGGTCCCGGACACGGCCCCCCTGTGCCTCCGGGTGCAGCCTACCCCGGACTCCGTCGTCTCCGCGGCGGCCAGGAAGAAAGCGGGGGGGGTGCGGCCTCCACATCGACTTCCCCACCGGACGGTGAGGGAAAGAAATTGGACGCTATGGGACGCAGAGTCATCTCGTCGGCAGCGACGACGATTAAAGCGGCCAACGCCTTGGCTATCGTGGCCCGCTACGACAGGGAGCTCTGGTACAAACTGGCTCCCCTGCTGGACTTCCTGCCGGACGACAAGAGGACAGAGGCCCTGGAGATCCTGCAGGAAGGTGAGGTGGCTTCGGACCACGCCATTACCGTTGCGACGGACATCGCCGACACTGGGTTCCGCCAGTTGGGCAACGGCGTTTGCCTTAGGCGGCGTGGATGGCTCAAGGCTACGGACTTCCGTCAAGACGTTCAGACCAGAGTCCTGGACATGCCCTTCGATGGGAACAACCTGTTTGGCAAAACAGTGGACGATTCCCTTCAGGCCATTAAAGCGGACACTGAGACGGCCCGGGCCCTGGGAGTTCTGCAGCAACGACGGACGCCATTTCGGAGCAGCGGAGGCAAGGGCGCCTCCAAAGGTTCCGGCGGCGGTTTCTCCACCTACCGTCAAGCGGCCCGCTCGTCGTCTCAGGAGGCCTACAGAGGACGAGGCAAGTCTGGCGGACTCCGCCGTCGTCGCCAAGGAGGTCAAGGCGGCAAAGCCTCGTCCAAGCAGGATTGAACCGGCCGTGGGGTCGGCCCCCACCGAAGCACCCCGGTGGGAGGCCGGCTGGCGAGCTTCGTCAGCGTGTGGGAGTCCATCTCCACCGACCGTTGGGTGCTGGACGCCTTGGCCCGGGGCCACGCGCTCGAGTTTCAAAGAAGGTGTCCACGCGTCCCCCCCGTGGCCAGGAAAGAACTTCACGTCCCTCAACTTCTCCTGGAGGTAAAGGCAATGCTCAGGAAGGGCGCCATCGAACTCGTCCCAAAGAGGCTTCGGGGCTCCGGAGTGTACTCGAGATACTTCCTCGTGAAGAAGAAGACGGGGGGATGGCGCCCCATCCTGGACCTGCGACGTCTGAACAAGTTCATCAAGGCGCAAAAGTTCCGGATGGTCACCCTCCAGCACGTCCTGGGTCAGCTGGAGGAAGGAGACTTCCTGTCGTCGTTGGATTTGGAGGATGCCTACTTCCATATTCCCATCCTAAAGGGGCACCGAAAATTCCTCAGGTTTGTGGTCCAAGGGCGTCATTACCAGTTCAAAGCCCTCCCCTTCGGTCTACGGTCGGCACCCAGGGTGTTCACCAAGTGCCTCGCACCGGTGGCGGCGCAGCTGCGCCGCGAGGGGATCCACGTCTACCCCTACCTGGACGACTGGCTCATCCGAGCCAAGACGAGGGAGCTCGCCGTGGTCCACACGGCAAGGACCGTCCAACTTCTCACGGACCTGGGATTCTCCGTGAACTACGCCAAATCCCACCTGGTACCCGCGCAAGACGCTCTGTTTCTGGGAGGGAGGCTCAACACAGTGTCCCTTCTGGCCTCCCCGTCGGAGGAGAGGACCAGGACCATCCTGGGCAAGGTGCAACGGATGTTGGTGGCCGACGCGGCCAAGGTGAGGTCCATCAAGTCCCTTCTCGGAATGATGTCTTCCTGCATCTACCTCATTCCCATGTGCAGGCTCCGGATGCGCCCGTTGCAGGAGTTCCTGGACGCGCGCTGGATCCAAACGACGGGCAGCTTCGAGAAAAGGATCACACTCGACGAGAGTTTCCGACGAGCGATCCGGTGGTGGGACACCCGCACGCATCTGACGGCGGGCATGTCCTTCCAGACCCCAGCCCACCAGGAGACAGTGACCACGGATGCCTCCCTGGAAGGGTGGGGAGCGCACACCGAAAATCTACATGCAAGGGGCCTTTGGCTCCCGACGGAGAAATCCTTACATATCAACGTCCTGGAGCTCCGTGCAGTGTTTTGGGCCCTCAGGTCCTTCCTTCCGTCCCTCAAGGGCAAGGTGGTGAGGATCTTCACCGACAACACCACCACCATGTTTTACATCAGAAAACAGGGCGGAACCAGGTCCCCAGCACTGTCCAAGGAGGCGCAGGACCTGTGGCATTGGGCAGTCGCCCAAGGGATGTTTCTGGTGCCGTTTCATCTGGCAGGGATAAAAAACACCATCGCCGACTCACTCAGCAGGGAGCTGCGCTCGTGCCACGAGTGGGAACTACGGCAGGATCTAGTGGATCGCCTCTTCCGACGGTGGGGCACACCCCAGATCGACCTGTTCGCGACGGCGACGAACTCCAAGTGCCGGAGGTTCGCCATCAGGTTTCCCCAGGCGAGGAGCATGGGCGATGCTTTCTCGTTCCCCTGGGAGGACCTGTTCCTCTACGCGTTCCCTCCTTTGCCACTGCTAATCCGGCTCGTCAACCAGCTCAAGAGGTCACGGTGCAGGATGATCCTCGTCGCACCTGCGTGGCCGAGGCAGATATGGATCCCGGACCTTCTGGACTTGTCAGCGTCCCCGCCAATCAAGCTGCCGGTGGACGCGGATCTGCTCTCCAGGGAAGGAGGCGCCATCCTCCACCACGACCCAAAATCGCTGAACTTGCAGGCCTGGCTCCTGCAGCGCTAGAGTTTGGAGGATACGACATACCGGCCGACTGCAGAGAGGTTCTTGCAAAGGCCAGGGCGTCCTCGACTCTTAAATGTTATGGACACAAATGGAAGAGGTTCTCTGTCTGGTGCCACGCACAGAAGATTAACCCTCTACGGATTACGGCTCCCCAAGTTCTGCCGTACCTGCTGACGCTGGCCAAAGCTGGACTGGCACACGCGTCCATCAAGATTCATCTGGCTGCGATCTCCCGATACACCAGGACCACGGGACGGACGTCCTTGTGGTCTCATCGTCTGGTGAAAGAGTTCATGAAGGGACTGTTCAGATCGTTCCCGCCGGTGAAGGCTCCGGCCCCGGCGTGGGAGCTCAACGTGGTGCTGACCAAGCTCATGGGACCTCCGTTCGAGCCTCTGCACTCGGCCCGTTGAAGTTTCTGTCGTGGAAGACAGCGTTTCTTGTGGCCATCACCTCCGCACGACGGGTGGGAGAGATCCAGGCCCTTTCCTGCAAGGCCCCGTACTTGACTTTTCACGACACGAGGGTGGTGCTCAGGACGCACCCCTCCTTCATGCCCAAGGTACCGTCGGACTTCCATCTCAACGAACCCTTGGTGTTGCCTGTATTCTTCCCGTCGCCTTCGTCGCCGGCTGAGAGGACTTTGCACTCGCTGGATGTGGCTAGAGCGCTGAAGTTCTACGTGGACCGCACGAAGTGTTTTCGGAAGACGTCACAACTCTTTGTGAACTTTGGACCTGTCAATCAGGGGAAGGCTCTCTCGAAGGCTTCCATTTCCAGATGGCTCTCCGGCTGTATCATGTACTGTCATCGGTTGGCAAACCGACCGCTGCCCGGCCGTCCGAGAGCCCATTCCACCAGAGCGATCGCAGCTACCACGGCGTTCCTTTCTGGTGTGCCCCTGCTGGACATATGCAGGGCTGCTACGTGGAGGTCGACGCACACCTTCACGAAGTTCTACTGCGTCGATCGGGATTCCAGGGAGGAGTCCAGGGTCGGCCAAGCAGTGCTGCGCAACCTGTTCGCCTGAGGTGAGCCTGGTGAGGAGGTAAGATGCTTAATGTTGAGTTTGATGCAATGCTTAATGTTGAGCCTTTGCCACCTCCCGTGGTTGTGCATGTGTGTACTGCTATGTATTCTTTATTCATGAGCATGTGAATCCATGCCAGACCCCATGCTGGAGAAGGAACAAGTTACTTACCTGTAACTGTTGTTCTCCAGCATGGGTGTGGCATGGATTCACATGCGAACCCTCCCGCCTACCCCTCTGCGGCTCTTCACTTGGTCATACTGCCACTTCACGTGCTTCCAAATCTGAAGATGGCTGCCAGAGGCGGTGCTTAGGTAGAGGGCAGTCATTGGCTGTGGTCAGTATGACGCAGAGACCAGTGATTGGTTGTTACTACGAAAGACAGATCAGAAACGAAACTGATACTGGTTTTTTCTTTACCGAGGATTCCCAGCCTGTCGACGGGGAATATTCATGAGCATGTGAATCCATGCCAGACCCATGCTGGAGAACAACAGTTACAGGTAAGTAACTTGTTCCTTACTCACCGTAGTGACCAACATACTCTGTCCTTAGTCCCCTTTCTTCCATACTTCCCACCAGCCTCCCCTCTAATAAAACTGGTGTCATTAGGCAATGTTAGTCTATGGGGACTGAGGTGTTGTGCTGGAGGGCAGAGTCAGGGCAACGTATGCTTCCTATGCCGCACCCCCGCGCACCTCTAACTTTAAAGGGGAAGATGTTTTTTTCTGGTGAGAAAGGTACAGTCTCCCATCCCTTGGAAGGGACGCCCATGCAGTATGGAGGAAAGGGTACTAAGAGTACGTTAGTCACTGCAGTGAGTAACTTATAATTTTCATTGCACAGAAATGGCATTGCCCCTGGTGGCACCCAGAGCCACACAACATAACTCCTCTCCCACCTGACTATCTTGTACGCTGCTTTGCAGGAAGGTTGTGGATTGCGTTAAGGTTTACCTGCACAGCTGATCACTGTTTGATTCTTGCTGATGTCCTTGGAAGCCAGGTCAACACATAGCTTTGCCCCCTCAATGCATGATTTAAAGCTCAATTGGCTGGATTAGAGAGACTAGTGAAAATACCTCTTGCTGGTTTTGTTCTTTCAAAATGTACTTTGAAGAAAATTTGTATGCATCCATTTTAAATGTATAATTTGTATGAAGAATGTTCATCAGTGCGGGTTGTCTTTACATTGAGCATTTAAATCCCCGAACTAATTGTTTGCCATCTTTCATACCCTTCTATTATGGTTTCCAGGACTGGCTGCCCAATTTCTAGCATCTTCGTTGACTCCTTGTACAAAGCTTACCCTGATTCCAAAATGTATTTAATCTATTTATCTAAAGTGGCTATATATTGGGGCAAATGCAATACTAGTTTTCTTCATGACCATACTTTTAATGGATTTCATAGCCTGTCTGTTCATGCATTCAGAGACACCATAGTAGGCGCAGATAAATGTTTATCTGCTGCTACGCTGGTGGTACCAGTCATGCAGTATCACTCTGGAAGTGGCAAAGTAAGGCTATGTATGGCCATATATTTTTCTCTACCTGTGGCGTCCTCCAAGGATCTAACCTCTCTCCATGGTTGTTCAACCAATATCTGGCACTCCTTGCCCACCACATCGCCGCTCTCTGCCGCAACTTTCAGTGCTATGCGGATGATACCCAGCTCATTTTCAGGCTACCCTCGGCCTCCTCCTCTCCTTCCCTCATCTCTGACTGTCTTTCTGCTATCCAGGAATGGTGTGCCGCCAATGACCTCTGCCTTAATGCCAGTAAGACTGAGTTTCTACTCATCGGCACATCCACTTCCTCCTTCCCTGCAGCTCTCTGGCCGGCCTCTCTTGGCCCTCTTCCTGCTCCTACCTGCAAGGCAAAAAACCTCGGGGTCATCTTTGACTCCACACTCCTTCTCTCCTCACATATCTGACGTCTCTAAGAAGTCACACTACCAGCTGTACCTCCTCAGAGGTATTCTTCCTTTCTTCTCCTTCCCCCAGAAGCTCACTGTCTGCAGAGCCCTGGTTCTCTCTAAGCTGGACTACTTTAACAGCCTCGATCTAAATCTTCCTGCCTCTACTCTCCGCCCTCTGCAACTCATCCAGAACAGGACTGCGAGACTTGTCCTTGGCCTCAAGCCCAGGGACCGTATCTCTCCAGGACTGAAATCTCTGCACTGGCTCCCAGTGGCTGCGAGGATTAAGTTCAAAACCCTCTGCATTGTCCACAAGGCCTTCTGGGGCCTGGGGCCAAAATACCTTCAACTCTCTCTTCATAAATATCTTCCTTCTCGAGCTCTTCGCTCATGTCCTCCAACTCCCTCAGGGTCAGCCGCTTCTCCAAGCAATGAGTTGGGGGTCGATCCCTCTCTGCGGCAGGAGTCTCCCTCTGGAACAGCCTTCCTGCCTCCCTGAAACTTGAGGAGAACCATCTCTGGTTCCGGAAGCACCTCAAAACCTTCCTCTTTGCTTCTGCTTTCTCTCCCCCTCTCCCCTGATAAATTCCTGACTGAAACTGCACTGAATCTGCAACTGGGCCACTGTCACCGATCTAGGTCCCTGGCCCAGTCGGACTCCCCTTGCACTGCCTCCCTTGGCAACCCCTGCCCTTCGGGACTGTCTCTGTATCCCTACAGCCCCCCTTCCCAGCACTTGTCTGCACTTGCCACAAGCTGGCCCTTATTATTTATCCTGTTATTCTACTACCCCTGTACTGCACTTTCCCCTCTCCCTTTCCCCTTGCACTTTCCCTTCCCCTCTGCCCATGCACTTGCGCGATCTGAATGACACCTGGCCTAGTAAGATCGTTGTCTGTCTTCCCTTTGTCCCCCCTCCCTGCCTCGTCGCGCCTTGAAACACTTGTGTAAAGGCGCGTTACAAATGCCATATATCATATCTTAATGCACTTTCAGTTACTGGATCTGAAATGCACCAATTTTGCAGTGTACTTTGCAAGTTTTGCTATTCAAAATTAATTTGGGCATGACTTAGAGGTTTTTATTGTGATCAGTGATAGACTACTGTGGCCTCTGTTTTTAAAAATATTATTTTGACACCTTGCAGTATGATGTCCAAATATTCTGCTAAGTCTAGTTCGTGTGTAGCACTTATAACCGCAACTTGTCAAAGTGGCCCTGGTGCATACACAACTTTTAACATTATTTATTTTTTAAAGTTGCTGGCCATTGAATTTGCATTGAACTACCCTCTTTCCTTGAACAAAATTTAAACAAGCATTTTGTTCAAGGAAAGAGGCACCATGGTGCAAGGAGGAGAGTGGAAAGTTTGAAAGGAGGATGCGATGAGTGCATTTGTGCAATGGAATGAAAAGGGGAATAGAGCAAGAGAGGAAGCCATCGATGATCAGGAATAGGAAATATGAGTGAGTAAGACATATAGCGATAGCGTGAGTGGATGGGTTAGAGAGTATAGGATGAAGGGGGGGGGGTAAGAGAATGTAGGATGGGTGGTGGGGGTATCGAGAAGTGGTAGGGTTGAGTAGAGAAAGGGGATAGGATGGGTGGCTGTAGAAGAGGGGGTAGGGTGCTTGGGGAGGTAGGATGGGTGGGTGGTAGAGTGGGAGTATAGAGAGGGTTGGGCGGGTGGCGAGAGAAAGGGTAGGGTGGGTGGGAGTGGACAGGATGGGTGTGAGGGTAGCGAGTGGGGACAGGATGGGTAGTTGAGGTTAGAGAGTGAGAGGTAGGCTGGTTATGGATAGAGTGAGTGGGGTTAGAGAGGGTGGGGTGGTGGTATAGGGGGTGGGGTGGGCGATGGTAGGGAGGGTCGGGCTAGGTTGGGGTGGTAGGGTGGGTACCGGTGTGTGTGTGTGAGTTAGACGGGTGGGGTGGCATCTTCCATGCTGATACTTCACTCCAGAGTCTACTGGAGTGGGAGGGGAACCGGGCCAAACGCGCTTTACAAATAAAGAAATACAAATACAGTGGTCGAGGTGTAAAAAAGAAAAGAAAAAAATGTAGTGTAACGCTATTGCCTCTGCCCACTTTTTCTCCCTCCACTCCCCATCCAACTCCTTACCTTGTTCCTTCATTTGCACCACTCCATAACACTGTTTGTCACAACAGTTCAAGCTAGACTGAAGAAAATATGGTAAAATAATATGCATTTAAATGACCACCATCAGTGTCACTACCCCCCCACCCCTCTCAGCATGTAGCTTTATGCAGCCACCCCTTCCAATCACCCACCATTGGCAGCTCGTAAGGTACATTCCAGGACTGTAGTGACGGCGGACCCCTCCCATGTTGCGCCTATAGCAATTTGCAGATCCCTCCTGAGCTGGGATTTTTGACTGCTTGGGAATGGGATTTTGGTCCCAAGCAGTCTAAACTGGGCCAATCCAGCACCTGTGAGATGGCGCAAGATCTGTGACACTGGATTGACACTGGCAGGGTTTAGGTTGAAATTCCTAACAGGGGAATAGTAAAAAACGGAGTTTCTTGAAACGGGAATGTTGTTCCCTTTAGTTCCTTCCTTCCCACTTTGACCTCTGGGGGTGGGTACAGCAAAGCCATCATTAATGCGTTAAGTCCCTCCGAACTAAGCAGCCCTTGCTTGACTTAGTTGCACAAAGGTAGTTTTCTTTCTCTTACACCCTTCATCCAGTAAAGCATTGTTTTCTGCTTGGAACACAGGTACCGTCAATCTTCATCTTTCGTTTTTCATCATGCCAGCGGCCGACCATTGAGGTTTGACGGCCATGTAGGAAGCTTTTCAAATTTCCCCACCCCAAGATATTTCTGGTTACCAATGTTAGAGTGTGGTGCGACGTATGGCTGGACGTCTTTGTTAATCTTTGCGAGTAAGAGCAGAACTCCGGAGGGAGCTATCTCCTCCATATTAGTGTTACGACAGAGAACGCCCACCTAACGGGGACCGTTCCTGCCCCCAACTGCCCTGGCAGGCAGCGCTAGCTGGCACCAGTCCCCCTTTATGCTGTTCACCACACTTCTTTGCTTGTCCCATGACAGCCACTTTTCACACAATGACAAAACTGAGCCACCAGTGCCTTCCCTCAGAGCAGGCAGGTTGTTCGTCCCAGTTGTCTGGTGCTCAATGCCCGTCGGTAACCGACTTCAGACAATGGGCAGTCTAAGCACACCATCGGCCTTCCAGGGTGGCCCTTTCCAGCAGTTATTAACCACACACATGTGCTAGACTTTCACCCTTTACTCCGCTTCAATATTCTTGCTGCAATGCTACCGTGCACTTCCCTCTTTTCTGGGTGGATACTGAATTTCAACCACATTGCCTATGGTGCGAAATGGCGGATGCACAGCCCTCGGGAACAATTCAAGGCCCGGCCGGTGCTCGGCCATGGCATCCTTTAAGCTTCAGCCAGTTGCCATGCCAACACAAAACTGCTCCAAACTCCCCTTTTACTCTTACAGTATCAATGTTTTGGCATTAGGTGGCGCTAGCGTGCCACCAAATACCCCAACACCAAAAAGCATATGTTTTATTACCATTCCCTAGTGTTGATGGCTGGAAACCGGATTGTTATGCCACCTTTTGGCAGAATGTGGGAGCATTGTTTCTACAGCTTTGGTTTTTACCCCAATATTAGTATACTTTTTATTATGGAAGCAATGTCACAACCTCAGAACAGCAGCTTGGACCAGTAATTGTCTCTTTCAGGAATAAAATAAGTGTATAGTAAAACAAAAGGCAAGATATGTTTCAGAAGTGACCTTATACAGTAAAAGGACCTGTAATGAACGCTCCAGGCACACCCCCCCCCCTTCACCCCCGCCCGCCACCAAAACCCCCAGAAGTCTATCCCTTCACAGTAAACACCTGCTGTCCCCTTTCTGGGCGTACATTCTCCACTCTCTCCTTGCTCCCAATGTACTTCTCTACTCTGTGCGTGCACACAGTGCTGCCTCCCATTTGGTGACTGTTTGATAATGTGGGTGTGTGCCCTGTGAAGGGAATGGCTGCTAGGAGGCTCCCCTGGAGCCATCGTTACTGTTCCTTTTTATGTGTATTCTTCCTGAAATAGCCATTTAATGTTTCCTACTGGGTCTGTTGATGTTATGGGGTCATGGCCTTGTATCCATAAAATTGCCAGTCTCATGTTTTCAATGGCGGGTCGTCCACACGGACCAATGGTTTCGTGCTTCACCGAATTCACGCATGCTGAAAGAGGTGCACTTAAATGCAGCCATGCCTACGCTATTGCACCAGTCTGTACAGTCTCATTCATGTCAGCTCTTCACCTTGCTCCCTACTGCTGCACATGGTCATTCTTTACACAACGTGATGCTGATAATAGGTATGCAGCACCCACTGGGCTGTCACCTCGATAGCAACAACGTGCTCCTTGCTGTGCTACAGCAAATGCTACTAGGACCCCATTAGTACCACACCTGTGCCCTGCTGCACATTGTTTATTAATTTCTAATGCGCACCAGACCCAAGGGTATCAGGGCGCAACAGTTACAGGATACGCAAAGCTTAGGTTAGGTTAACAGGTTACAATGGAATAGTTGCAAGACAGAAATAAATCAAATACATTGGGTGAGAACACAGTTGCAATACAGGGTAAACACATGAAAGGGTCTTAAAGATCATAGGACTTGAGCCAGTTTATGAAGTTGGTTCTGAAGTTCAGGTAGGGTTGATCTTCACTGATGGTGTGTGGCGGGGAGTTCCATAGTTGGGCAGCTTTGACGGGGAAGCTACAGCCGCCAACCTTTGAGAGCTTAAATCTAGGGATAGTGAGACAGTTGGAGTTGTTAAGTCTCATGGGTCTAGTAGATGTTCTCCTGTGGAATCTATCCGTGAGCTAGTTGGGGGCAGCGCTATTCAGTGCTTTGTGGGTGAGGAATGCAGTTTTGAGCTGGATTTAGCTTGTGAGCCATTTATTTTGGTGCCTAATTGTAGTTGTGTGATCTTCTAGCCACACCGAGAGCCGCTCTTAAGGCATTGTTTAGGAGGATTTGTATCTCTGTATGATCGATTTGTTGGCCCCGACATAGAGGGCATTACAATAATCGAGCATTGAGAGTATGAGGGCTTTGGCCGGGATGATGCAATTGTCTTTGGAGAGAAAGGGTTTGCCAGTTCTGATGAGCATGCAAGTGTAGGCAGTGGCAGAGGCCATGGCATTCACTTGTTTGGCGAAGGAGAGGGTGGAATTGAGGTAGAAGCCAAGGGTCTTTACCTCCTTGGCCACCTTAATGAGATTGACATCATTCAAGAAGGAAGAGTAGTCCTGGTCTAGTTTCTTGATCTTGGCGTGGGTACCCAGGATGATGATCTGTTTTGTCATCATTCAGGCATAGACCGTGGGTAGCAATTCATGCCTGGATAATGAGGTACACTCTATTCACCAAGGCCAAATCCTTAGCGTAATCCCCTGAAAGTGGGAGGAGAATCTGAGTATCATCTCCGTAGTTAGTGTTGGTGATACCAAGATGGTCCAGATCATTGAAAAGGGGCTTGGTGAATAAATTGTACAATGTGGGGGAGACACAAGATCCCCGTGGCACCCCACACGTGATGGGGGATAGGGCCTGCCGCTGCTGAGGGAAAGAAGACCCTTATGGTCCTGTCGCTCAGGAATGACTCAATCCAGGTTATGGCGTCTTTGGAAAAGTGGGCAGCTGAATCTAGGTGGCTGCATAAGACCTTGTGGTCTACAAGGTCAAATGCAGCCGAGAGGTCAAGCAGTAGGAGGGCAGTTTTTCCTTTGTCTCTTAGCTCATCGACTTGGGACTGGAGGTCGATAAGGGCGGTCTTGGTTCCGTGTAATGGTCAGAATCCAGATTGTCGTGCTCCTAAGCCTTTTGGGGCGTTCCAGATATTTTTGGATTTGGAGGTAGGCAATCTTATCGCATATTTAAGAGAAAGGACATAGTTGTGATGGGACGGTAATTAGTGGGTATAAATGGGTCAAGGGTTTGCTTTTTTAGCAGCAGGAGCACCCATGATTATTTGAGATTAATGGGTATAGTACTGGATGCAAAAGAGGCATTAATGAGTTTAGGAATGCAAGGGGCAAGGTGTCTTGCCACATCCTTTATCAACTGGGCTGGGCAGAGGTCGCCCTGGCAGTTGGACAGCTTGAGTGAGAGAATACATTTTTCTACTTCCAATATGGAAGTTTTGGTAAAGTTAAATCGAGCAGGGGAGTCAGATTATGGTTCTTTGGGGGGGTTGGTCAGGAATAGTTTTAAGCGAATGAGAGAATTTATTGAAGCTTTTTTTAAGGCCATTTTGTTTTGGAGGTTGGATACTTTGTTAGAAAGTGCCTACTGTAAGTCTGAACACCATGTTTTATCCTTAATGTATATGTCAGGAATAGGGATGGGAATCTCCTGTTCCTTGAGGATGGTGAATAATTCCTTCATACTGGAATTGGCATTAGAGATGCGTTGTTTGTAGGAGTTGCGTTTGGATAGGCAGATTTCCTTTTTGTATTGGGATGAGACTTCAGTTAGCTTAGTTCTGTTAATTTCTGACGGGAGTAATCTCCAGGAGGTATCACATCTCCTCTTTATGTGCGTGTGTGTTTTAGTTTTGTATAGCGCCGGTAGCCCGAAGGCATCAGGGCGCTTTGGACAAACAGAACACATAACATGACCTCACCCTAGCCTGAGCACGTGTTAAAGATACTCCTGATGAATACTTTCAAACTGAAGAAAGGAGGTCTAGGGATCTTCTTACTGAAAACGAAGAGTCTTAAGACGCTTCCTAAAGGCCAGATTTTCCTCAATTCTCAGGACCTCTGGCAGCTTGTTCCATATTTGAGGAGCCAAAACCACGAAAGCTCTGCCCAAGCCCGATTTATGTCTGTATTTGGGAATGACCAGCATGCCTGTACCCTCTGATCTCAGATTCCTCTGTGGCACATATGGAACTATACAGTTATTTGAATACCCTGGGGCATTACCATATAGGCACTTGTGTACGAGCGTGAGAGATTAAAATTTTATCCGCTCTTCGACTTTTAACCAATGAAGCGATCTTCTTTGGTTTGTTACATGGTCCCATCTTTTCATATTTCTGACTAGTCTGACCGCATCATTTTAAATTACTTGGCATTTAGCCAGATCTTTCGCGGTGGCCCCTATCATCAAAGCATTCCCGTAGTCCAGCCTAGACGGAATGATGGCTCTGGCTATTGTGGCCAGGTTCTTTTCATTCAGGAATAGTTTTACTGCTCTTATTAGCCTAAGGTAGTAGGCTGTATTCTTTTAGGAGGTAGTTGGTCTGTGCCTCAGAATTGACCTCTGCGTTGACCATCATTCCCAGAGTTTTGACCTGTGCCAAGACCTTAATGATAGCGTCCTTAATCTGGAAAGACTTATATTCCCCTCCCAATTTGGATAGCTGCCGGTTTGAGCCGAATGTCATCAATTCGGTTTTTGCGTCATTCAGACACATCCAATTGGCTTGCATCCACTCATCAATCAAGCCGTATATTTTCCCCACTGCAGCACTATCAGCATCATGGTTTCCACTCAGCTCGAAAATGAGCTGTCTCGTCAGCATAATTTGTAAAGAACGTCCCCGCCTTGACCAGGATGCTTGACTAGTTGTCGTAGATCCTTTAGCTGTGGGGTAAACCACTTGTTCAGGTGGGATTTGGGCTTGCTGGGTCTAAGTTTGAGTGGGGCGATGGTGTCAAGTGAGGTTAGCGTGATTTCATTGTATTCGTTAACAAGTTTCTGGATCTAGATTGTCTGCGAGCGCATTAAGGGTAGGGTGGATGGCAGGGATCACCTTGTCCTCTGTGATGTTCTTTTTATTCCTTGTTAGACAAGGTGGGGCAACAGTGGTAGCTAGGGGGAGGGGTGCGGTGGTTAAGAGGGTAAATGACAGGAGGAAGTGGCCAGTCCAGGGTTGAGGTGAGATGGAGGTGATGTTGGCGGTGCAGTTCTAGTCGGCCTACCAATTGAGGGGTCTCCCTTTGTTATGAGTGGGTTCACCGATTTATTTGGTTATTAAGTTCAGACAGGATATTGGCAGTGACTTATTTCTCTTGTGGGTCATTAAAGCCCAGGTTAAAGTCACTTAAAAGTAGAAGTTGGGAGGACGTTTTGAGGTTGCTGGAGAGTATGTTGTAGATGTCCTCCTCGAATGTTCTGGTAGGGCCAGGGTGTCTGTAGATGAGGTGAATAGTTAAGGTCGGGGAGTTGACCAATGGCAGTTTGACAGTAAGGACCTCACAAGATTGGTTGAGTTGGGCTGGAGCTAGTCTCATGGAGAGGTTGGAATCCGCAATAATGGCAATACCTCCACCTCGTGCTTTATCTCTATCCTGTCGAAGGATGGTGTAGCCATCAGGTACTGCTAGCGCAAGTATAGGTCCTGCCGCTTCATGCAGCCATGACTCCGTGATGGCAAGAAAGTCCGGGTTGTCTGCCAGAATCGGGTCTGAGACGTCTGTGGCATGAGCAACCAGTGACCTAGCGTTTATTAGGGCTCCTTTGAGCGGGTGGGCAGAGGTTGTGGCTGTAGCGAGGGGTATTGGTGAGTGTTGGGTTTCTTTTCTTGGGTTTAGGCCCAATGTAGTGCTTAGTGGTGGCGCAGGGGCTTGGGTTGATGGTGATATGGCTAGCAGTGGTGCTTTTCTGGTTAATATGAAGATTGGTTTTCTTGTTTATCATGGGTAGAGATCTGATGGGTGGTTCAAAGAGTTTGGATAGTCCAGAGCGCAGTCTGGAGTTTCTAGAGCTTAAAGTGCATGGGTTGCTTGGGACTGGGCATGCTTGTCCAACTGTGTGTAGGTTGTCTGTCAGCATTTTAGTTAAGCTTGTAGCGGCTTGTGCGTTTAATGGAGAGAACCTGGTAAGGCACAGTAGTAGGTTGAGTAAAGAGGGCACTAGGGGTGCAAAGGTTGTGAGCTATGGTGAGCATGTTGTGATAGTATATCAGTTGTGACTCGGTGCCGTTCGTATTTGGCAGCGTAGGCTAGTACAACATTGTTGTGGCAGGAGATGGTTAGCTGGGTGGGCCTAAGCCGATAGTGCAGGCTAGTACATTTAAGGTGCTGGGTTGCTCCAGCAATGCAGGCAACAGCATTTTACATTTGGCAAAATAGGCTAGTTTGACTTTGGCATTGGGTAAATGTCTACTAGGCAAGTCTAAGTCAGATAGTACAGGCTAGTACATTTAAGGTACTGGGTAATCCAACAATGCAGGCAACAGCAGTAAGCATTTAGCAAATTAGGGCATTCGCGTATACTTGAGCTTACAAAGGGTAGTTGAGGGCCATGTACACCGTACGCAGTACAAACGTAGTTAGGGAAAGCTAGACATAATCCAGCTGTGGCATAACAAAGTGCATATTTTCACAGTAAGGCAGTTAATCTACACAGGCACATGTGCGCCTTGGTACATACCTTCCATATATACAATAGCTGCGAGCTAAGAGGCCTGTAATCAGGGGCGTATAATGCAGCGAGGCTATTCAGGGTAACCCGGGAGCAGTATATACTGACAGCAGGGGAGGCTGTGAGCTAAAGCTGGAACAATAGACTATCAATAACACTAGTTTGTGTTTCGGACAGATAGCGTTGGTAGCGTTGCAGACTCCGGAGGAACAGTTCATGCGGACGAAGAAGTAATCCACCAATGTGAGGCAGCAGCTTCTGGGCAGTAGCAAACCGGTAGTAGTTGCAGTTCAGCAATAGTGTATGGGAGATTATGTATTTTTTAGATACTTTTAGATCTCGGTCGAGTGGGTACACAAATGTATGGGATCAGGTACAGAGCAATGGGATCCGTTACAGAGAAAACAGTACTAATGGGTGTGGGAGTCGTACCTTTCTTCAGCCAGGCGAAGGGGTTAGCGCCGCGCACCAGTGCACGTTAACAGAGCGGGCCTTGCTGGATGCAGGTCAGCTTCCGCCTGCCGGCGGGTTGCTGGGATATAAATTGCAATCGCGGACCAATCGGGTTACTAAGCGACGTGACGCCGCTCATTCTCCAGCATGGGGTCTGGCATGGATTCACATGCTCATGAATATTCCCCGTCATCAGGCTGGGAATCCTCGGTAAAGAAAAAAAATCAGTAACAGTTTTGTTTCTGATCTGTCTTTCTTAGTAGTAACCAATCACTGATCTCTGGGTCATACTGCCCCCAGCCAATGACTGCCCTCTCCCTAAGCCCCGCCTCTGGCAGCCATGCTCAGATTTTTACCGCACGTTCAAGTGTTGGGAGTCCTCGTGCTTAGCTCAAGTTTTTTGCTGCGTTTTCGCGCTTTTTCAGGAGATTTTCTCATTTTTTGGTTAATCGAGCCTCAAGCTCCACCGTTTCTACTTCCAATAACGGGGACCCATTTCGGAATTCTTCTACGCCCCTCAAGGGTGAAGTTTTCATCAAGTTTACGCTTCTTGGAGGATTCCGGAAGATCTGCGGCCTACCTCAACGGACATGGCCCAGGACAAGGGAAGCTCGACGCCCGGATCCAAGCTGTTCAGGTGCAGCCCTGGATGCAGACTACGAAATGTTTTAAAGGAGGACGAGCATTTGCGATGTCTCTACTGCCTTCATGAGGACAAGACTCACGTGGAGAAGGACTGTGCGTTCTGCAAGAACCTTTCGGAACGGAGCAAACAAGATCATCGTTCCTGCCTCGCCGCCTGGCTGGAGAAGGGCACAGCAGGTGAGAAGGCGAAGAAAAAGTCTGAGTGTGCTTCTAAGTCCTGTGAGGGTGCCCCGGCGACGGGGGCCCAACAGAAGGCCAAGCACCGCGAGTCCACGGGCACCGGGAGCGCCGAAAGGTCGGGCTCTTCGGCTGCCAGGCAGGGCGCGACTTCCCTGGCACGTTCAACCACGAGCCAGCGCTCTGGTTCGGGGAAGAGGAAGTTCGAGAACCCGGGTAAGCTGCTGGAGTGGCCCCGGTTGATCTCGAAGGGACCGAGGGGGAGCGAGGCGCTGATCCCCCTCCACCCCCCAAGGCAAAAGCCCAGGACGCAACTAAGGTGTTGAGGGCTTTGATCCAGCCGGCAAAGGCCCCTATCGAAGTGGTCGCTGCGACCCTGGCGAAGCCGGCTGAGACTACGCCAGTGGAAACGGCCTCTGGGCCCAGAGTATCCCTGCCACCGCAGAGGGAATCATCTTTCCAGCCCATTGTTAAGACCCCTGTGAAGACCCCGGCGGAAAAAGAGGGGGGGGTGGGAGGCTGGTGGCCATTACAGACTCGGAATCGGCCTCTGAGGAGGATCTGATGGAAACCGGGGAAGGGCCTCAAGAGGTTCATCGGCCTCAACGAGAAGTTCGAGAAGGATCGATCCCAGGAGACGGTTCCCGCTGATGTGGTCGAACATAGCGACAATGGCGACGAAGAGGGCCCAGTGGGGCAGCCATCCTGTCCGTCGCGGCCATTACCCGAGCCCCAGGATAGCTCGGCGGCCATTTTGTTGTCAATCCAATCCTTATGTACAGAGATAAGGACGAGGTTACCACGGACCCCGACGGAGGATCCTGAACCAAGCCCGTTGGGAAGCCCTCCAATAAAGCGGAGGAGAGACCACCCCGCTCCTCCCTTCGTGCCCACGAGGCCTGTGGACCCCTCATCCCCCTCGCCGGACCCTAGAGAGGATACGGGGATGGATACAGCAACGGGGACGGACGACGACTGCGGCAATGACCCAATGGACATCCCGTCTTCACCCCCCTACTCCCTCCGGCTTCTCCCCCCGACGAAATTGGCTCCTTTCACACCATGATAGCCAGGGCATCCGAGCTCTTCCAGCTCTTCCTTGAGGAACAGAAAAAGGAAGGGTTTCTTTACCAACGTCGAGAGGCCAAGAAGAAGACGGTCCTCGCGGTGCCATTGCTCAACGACATCTGGGACGAGGGGCTGGCTATCCTCAAGAACACTTCCACGACACCCGCCAAGAGGGACAGGTATGAGAAGAAGTACCGAGTCCCTGATGCCGCCCCCTTATGCCTCAGGGCCCAGCCCACACCGGACTCTGTCGTCTCGGCAGCGGCCAAGAAGAAAGCAGCGGGTGCGGCAGCTTCAACTTCCGCTTCCCTGACGGACAGCGAGGGCAAGAAGTTGGACTCCATGGAACGACGAGTCATCTCGTCGGCGACGACGATTATGGTGGCCAATGCCTTAGCGATCGTGGCCCGCTACGACAGGGAGCTTTGGTTCAAGATAGCTCCCCTGCTAGACTTCGTACCGGACGACAAGAGGGCGGAGGCCCTACAAATTCTGCAGGAAGGAGAGGTGGTGTCGGATCACGCCATAACGGTGGCAACGGACATTGCTGATAATGGATTTCGCCAACTGGGCAACAGGGTTTGCCTTCCGACGACGAGGATGGCTCAAGGCGACAGACTTTTGCCAGGACGTCCAGACCAGTGTGTTGGATATGCCATTCGATGGCAACAACCTTTTTGGGAAGACGGTGGACGAGTCGCTCCAGGCCATCAAGACCGACTCAGAGACGGCCTGGGCCCTAGGGGTACTTCAACAACGACGGCCCTTTCGGAACTCCGGAGGAAGACAGGGTGCCTCCAAGGGATCCAGCGGTGGCTCTTCTACATACCGCCAGGCGGCCCGCTCCTCGTCCCAGGAGGCCTAGAGGTCGCGGCAAGCAAGGGGGATCCCGTCGTCGTCAAGGAGGCCAAGGCGGCAAGTCCTCCTCCAAGCAAGACTGAACCGGCCGTGGCGTCGGGCCACCACCGAAGCACCCTGGTGGGAGGCCGGCTGACGAAGTTCGTCAGCGTGTAGGAGTCCATCTCCACCGAAAGTTGGGTGCTGGACACCCTGGCCAATGGGCACTCGCTGGAATTCCAAAAGAAGTGTCCTCTCATTCCTCCCGTGGCCAGGAAGGAGAATCACGTCCCTCAACTGCTGTTGGAGGTAAGGGCGATGCTCAAGGAAGGTGCCATCGAGCTCGTCCCCAGGAGGCTCCGGGGCTCGAGTGTACTCAAGGTACTTCCTTGTCAGAAAGAAGACAGACGGTTGGCGCCCCATCCTGGACCTGCATCGGTTAAACAAGTACATCAAGGCGCAGAAATTCAGGATGGTCGCCCTCCAGCACGTGCTGGGACAGCTGGAGGAGGGCGACTTCCTATCGTCGTTGGACCTGGAGGATGCTTACTTCCACATCCCCATTCTAAAAGGACATAGAAAGTTTCTCAGGTTCGTGGTTCAGGGACGCCACTACCAATTCAGAGCCCTGTCGTTCGGATTAAAGTCGGCACCCAGGGTATTTTCCAAGTGCCTGGCACCAGTGGCGGCGCGGCTGCGCCTGCAGGGGATCCACGTCTACCCCTACCTGGATGACTGGCTAATCCAGGCAAGGACAAGAGAACTCGCCGTCGAACACACAGCAAGGACCGTCCGGCTGCTCACTGTCATGATCTCTGCTTCCAAAAGATCAGGACTTGCCCGACTCCCTTGGAAGCAGACCCATAACCCCGGTTCCGAGTGCCAGCCAGTCCCAATTGGGACCTTTCGGACCCTGTCCTGGCGCCAGTGGCACCAGGCTCATAAAGATGCCCAGTCCCAGCGCTGGAAGCGCCGGGCTCATAATGCTTGGGTGGACTTACCTGCAGCAGACCATGCTGCTTACTTACCTGCCAGTTGAACCCCTGATCCTCTTCTGTTTGGGACTACTTTTCCTGTTGGGTGGGGCAGGAGCCACTCCCTAGGTTCAGAACACTGGAACTCTTCTGGAAAGCAGGAACTCTTTTCTTACCTAGGCGTGGCTGTGGAAGGAGACACCTAAGCACTACAGGAGGCTATTTAAACCACACCCGATGGATGAATCTTGCTTTGTGTTGTTCTGCATTCTCTGCAGCAGAACGCTCATTGTGTCTTCTGCTTCTGATCCTGGGCCTAAGGGAACAAAGGCTTACCATCCTGGAATCCAGTCTTCAGCAGCACCTGTAAGGACAAAGAAAGAACAGGTTAGCACTACGGTCTTCAGTGGCAGCGCATCTCTTACCTGGTCCATCGGCTGTCACCAACGCCTCGCGCTGCATTCCGGCATCTGAAAGACAAAGGCTTACCTACTCTTCGCATGCTCCGGAGGTCTTCGCACTGCATTCCGGCATCTGAAAGATAAAAGCTTACCAGCTCTTCGCACGCTCCGGAGGCCTTGGGCGCTGCATCCCGCATCTGAAAGACAAAAGAAGGTGCGTTTAAAGACATTGGGCAACTTTATTACTCACGTGCCATTACTCCTTCCCACGCCGAATCCAGTGGGTATTCCAGCACCCCTCAGCTTCTCTAAAGCTCCGAACTTGTACCTGCAAGATAAAAGGGACAGTTAGTGCGCATCGTGAAGCAGGCTACAAGCGCTTACTTACGTGCTTCCAGGCGCTTCTATTCCTCACGCGGGTTCGATCCTCAACTCTCATAAGCCCGCCATCCGCCATCGCCGGAACCCTGCAAAACAAGAGATATCATTACAAAAGACTTTTAAGACATTTGAAGTGCCCAGAACTTACCGTTCGTGCAGTTAACGACAGACAGCAGTCCTCTGAGGTCAAGAGGCCTGCACCCTTATCCAGTGAAGAAACTGGTTACGGCACCCTGCCCCGAGGTAGATGGAGAGCTCGGCGTTCACTTACCTAAGACATCTTACTCTTCAAGTCAGACATACAGTGCACAGAGGTCCAGCCCAAAGAGCCAACCGTGTGTTACACATCACCTTTGAAGATACAGCATTCACCCAGTCAAGACCGGCGCCTCTGCGGGAATCAGGTGAGCGTTACACTCACGGAACTGGGATTCGCCATCAACTACCCCAAATCCCACCTGGTTCCGTCGCAAGTAGCACTGTATCTGGGAGCGAAGCTTGATACAGTGGGGCAATTGGCCTGCCCGTCGGAGGAGAGGACGAAGGCTATTCTGGGCAAGGTGCGGCGCCTGCTAGCCACGGACGTGGCCAGGGTGAGGTCCATCAAGTCCCTCCTCGGGATGATGTCCTCATGCATCTACCTTGTACCCCTTTACAGACTTCGGTTGCGTCCGCTACAGGAGTTCCTCGATGCCCGCTGGTTTCAGGCGACGGGCTGCTTCGAAGACAGGATCCCTCTCGACAAGGAGTTCCGTCGGGCGATCCTATGGTGGGGTACCCGTGCGCAACTCACTACAGGCACGGACGTTCAGACCCCAGCGTTTCAGGAGACGGTGACGACGGACGCCTCTCTGGAGGGTTGGGGGGGCCCACACCAGAGATCTCCACGCAAGAGGCCTTTGGCTCCCGGAGGAGAGGTCTCTCCACATCAACATTCTGGAGCTTCGAGCAGTGTTCTGGGCGCTCAAGTCATTCCTTCCGTCCCTTAAGGACAAAGTGGTGAGGATCTTCACCAATGTTAGGGAGAATTCTCTCTTTAGGCTGAATTTCCTAACCTAGTGAGTCCCCCAGCAGCTTTGCTGGATTTCTGGAGTTTTTTGCCTCCTGCCAAGAGTGAGACTCTTTTTCTCCCACTCTTGGACATATTTATGGTGTTCCTTTTACTGTTAATGTTTTATGGGCTATGGGGTCCTTTACTCCATAGGGTCTCATGTGTTTTTATTATGTGTGTTACACAGCACCCTCCGTGCAGTAACACAGGGGCGTCATAGTGACCCCCCACCATAGACTCCATACCCTGGGACTGACTGTCTCCCAGGGCATGTAAAGTCACCACTGGCTTTACTAGTCCCAAATTATTAACAGAAACCAGTACAAACCATCATATTGTGGACGTACTGGTCGGGGCAATTCGATTGCCCCGGGGTCTGTTAGTCGAGGGGGCACGTCTCTGTCCCCCCTGATCGAGTTTTGGCTGGTGGCAGTGGAAACTACTTTTTATATTCGACCGCAAATATTTTCCTATGGGATTTTCCCATTGTTCGAGGCTACCAACTTTAATTATTTAATTCTCATAGCCTCGAAACATACCGCCGGTTTATTTAATATTAATTCGCCGGTTGGTATTTTTTTACCAGGACTCGATTCTAAAATGGCGTGTGTGTTCTCTTCTGTGACTCCAACCCAAGTCGAGCCCTTTGTTCCACTTTTTGGCGGGCTTCTCCACAGAAGCCTCCAAAAGTGGTGCCACTCTGGGTACCACAGGAGGTGTGGGAGGGGGTTTAGGCACCCTGGACTGAGTTACCTTGGTAACTCAAGTCGCACTCTTGTGTGATTGGCCCACACAATCACACCGGCCGGCTCACCACTTAGCATTTTTGATTGACAGCTATGCTGAGTGAATGGGGGTATGCTGCATAAAAGCAGGGCTTTGGGGACTGGAACTTCAGAAGTCGCCACAGGACCTGAGAATCCGACGAGGGAGAAGCTGAGCCGACCTACCACGACGACACCACCGGTGGAGCCCTGCGGAACCGACTCACCACTTCCCGACGACAGAGAAGATCTCCCAGCTGGAGAGGCTCCTTCCCCTGACTGGACCTATTGCGAATACTCTGTATAATGCCTAACTCTTCTTGAGGGAAGTCTGACTGCTCAGCCACAGCTACCAAGTGAATCTGTGTGGTACAGACTGCTACCAAGTGGGTTTACTGCCAAAAACCTGTAGTTTTAAATCTTTTGCAGTGGTCCGAGAGGGAACTGCACAGGTTTCTGCCTAACAACCGACAACACCACCACAATGTTCTACATATGGAAGCAGGGAGGCACGAGATCCCCAGCCCTATCCAAGGAGGCCCAGGATCTGTGGCACTGGGCCGTCGCCCAGGGGATGTTTCTGGTTCCCTTCCACTTGGCAGGAATAAAAAACACCATCGCCGACACACTCAGCAGGGAGCTGCGCTCGTGCCACGAGTGGGAACTACGTCGGGACCAGGTGGATCGGCTATTTCGACGATGGGGCAAACCCTGGATCGACCTTTTCGCGACGGCGACGAACTCCAAGTGCCAGAGGTTCGCCAGCAGGTTCCCGCAGCCGAGGAGCATGGGCGATGCTTTCTCGTTCCCTTGGGACGGCCTGTTTCTATACGCGTTCCCTCTGTTGCCGTTGCTGCTCCGTCTCATCAACCAGCTCAAGAAGGCCAGGTGCTGATGGATCCTCGTCGCACCGGCGTGGCCGAGGCAGATCTGGTTCCCGGACCTTCTGGACTTGTCAACGTCCCCACCAGTCAAGCTTCCGGCGGACATGGATCTTCTCTCCAGAGAAGGAGGCGCTATTCTTCACGACCCAGAGTCGCTGAACTTGCAGGCCTGGCTCCTGCAGCACTAGAGTTTGGAGGGAACGATATCCCGGCTGACTGCAGAGAGGTTCTAGCAAAAGCCAGGGCGTCCTCAACTCTCAAGTGTTATGGTCATAAGTGGAAGAGGTTCTCTGTCTGGTGCCGTGCACAGAAGATTAAACCTCTGCGGATTACGGCCCCTCAAGTACTGCCGTACCTACTGTCGCTGGCCAAAGCTGGACTGGCTCACGCCTCCATCAAAATACATCTGGCTGCCATCTCCGATATACCAGGACTACAGGACGGGCGTCCTTGTGGTCTCATCGCCTGGTGAAGAAGGAATTTATGAAGGGACTATTCCGATCATTTCCGCCGGTGAAGGCTCATGCCCCGGCGTGGGAGCTTAATGTGGTGGTGACCAGGCTCATGGGGGGGGGCCCCATTCGAGCCTATGCATTCGGCACCTTTGAAGTTCCTGTCATGGAAGACAGCGTTCCTCGTGGCCATCACCTCCGCACGACGAGTGGGAGAGATCCAGGCCCTATCTTGCAAGCCTCCATACTTGACTTTTCATGACATGAGGGTGGTGCTGAGGACACACCCCTCCTTCATGCCCAAGGTGCCGTCGGACTTACACCTCAACGAGCCCTTGGTGTTAGCAGTTTTCTTCCCGTCGCCTTTGATGCCGGCCGAGAGGACTTTGCACTCGCTGGATGTAGCTAGAGCGCTGAAGTTCTACGTGGACCGCACAAAGAGTTTTTGGAAGACGTCACAGCTGTTTGTGAACTTTGGGTCTGTGAATCCAGGGAAGGCTCTCTCGAAGACTTCCATTTCCAGATGGCTCTCCGGCTGCATCATACACTGTCACCGGTTGGCAAACCGACCGCTGCCCGGCCATCCAAGAGCCCATTCGACCAGAGCGATCGCTGCTACCACGGCGTTCCTGTCTGGTGTGCCCCTGCTGGACATCTGCAGGGCTGCTACGTGGAGGTCGACGCACACCTTCACAAGATTCTACTGCGTCGATCGGGACTGCAGGGAGGAGTCCAGGGTCGGCCAAGCAGTGCTGCGCAACCTATTTGCCTAAGTTGAGCCTGGTGAGGAGGTAAGAATTGCTTAATGTTGAGTTTTGGATGTAATGCTTAATGTTGAGCCTTGCCACCTCCCGTGGTTGTGCATGTGTGTGCTGCTATGTATTCTTATATTCATGAGCATGTGAATCCATGCCAGACCCCCTGCTGGAGAAGGAACAAGTTACTTACCTGTAACTGTTGTTCTCCAGCATGGGTCTGGCATGGATTCACATGCAAACCCTCCCACTTACCCCTCTGCGGCTCTTCACTTGGTCATACTTCCACTTTGCGTGCTACCAAATCTGAGTATGGCTGCCAGAGGCGGGGCTTAGGGAGATGGCAGTCATTGGCTGGGGGCAGTATGACCCAGAGATCAGTGATTGGTTACTACTAAGAAAGACAGATCAGAAACGAAACTGATACTGATTTTTTCTTTACCGAGGATTCCCAGCCTGACGACGGGGTATATTCATGAGCATGTGAATCCATGCCAGACCCGTGCTGGAGAACAACAATTACAGGTAAGTAACTTGTTCCTTACATGCGTGCGGGGCGGCCATCTTGGGTGCAGGCATTGGCCTGTTTTTTGGGATCAGCTGGCTGGAAATGCGGATCCTCGGATGTTCGAGATGGGCTAGGTTTTTCAGAATTCGTAGGCGGGCAGGTTTAGGTTTCAGGTGTTAACTTAGATGTGTGCCACTAACCGATGCACAGACCGAGACCTCTGTGCATCCAGCCACTGCAAGGTAAGCCTATTGAAGATTGCTGTCACCACCTTTGATCTGCAGCAGCAGCGCATTGGAACGCGCTGATATTCCACGCTTTGTTATTATTTGATTAGGTGGGTTCTCCAGCTAACCTCACCCTGCCCACTCTGTGCTGTGCCTCCATTGAGTCACACGCGGCGACACCATTCGAAGATGGCTGCCTCTCTGTAAAAGGCATCGCCACCCCCCTCTCCCAGCCAGGCCGCATGTAATTGGCTGCCAGGTGCTTATTGTACACCAATCCTTCGTTGGGCCGACTCCTAGAGCTGATGCACTCGAGCAGCATCTACCATAACCTACTTTCACCCTGCTAATGGTTACTGGTTGCTGTTTTCCCTAGTTACCCGCACATCATGCGAGGCTCTTCTGACATTTGGACACTGTTTATACATCCTACTATGTTTACTGCATACAGCCCACCATGATCTTAAGGCTCATTCTATGAGACTTTGTACTTGCTCCTTGTTTGCTTGAGGCTTATTACCGCCCCTGCGGCATACATGTAATATCAGCGCTCATTATCTATGCCTCAGTTGCCAGTTTAAACGTGAACCACTGTTCCTCTGACCTATATTGTTTTTAGTTATTCATACAATACTATTATACACTGCTGTCCAGTTATGCCAATTAGAGGCCTATATGCATGGCTCTTGTATACAAAGTTGTAAACCTCTTTTAACTATTCGTGATCAGTTTGCATACTTCTCACATTGTAATAGCCTGCGCCTTTCATGCACACTTAGCCTGTCCTATATTTGCAGCCCTCACATCGACCTATACTACGCACCATAACGTACCTCCTGCTTACCTTGTGGGTCCTAACCTGGACACCCTACAGCACATACACATCTTGCAGCACTACCTCACAGTACTAGCACCTACACTCACCAGCCACATTTACGTCATACTGGGACGTCCTAAAGTCTCCTGTCAGCATGACTATCTCTAATCCTTATCTCAATGCACTGGCCCTTTGGCTACAACACTTTGTGTCTAAACCTACGCCTAATCAACCCTGCACTACCCACCTGAGAAACATGAGGCTAGGCGCACGACTTTGCCATGCAACTCTCAACCAGACCCCTATATTAAGTAGCATAATCCTTCAAGAAACTTGCCAATCCTACTGCTGTCGCCTCTTCTCATACTCAGCCCTCTGCACTGCCCTGGCCTCCCACTTCTCCACCAAAACGCAGGCCATCCTGTCCACACTATCTTCTACCACCTTTTCTCTGGCCTCCTTTGGCTCCCCAATCCCCCATACGCTCCTCCTTCTCTCCTATTGCATTGGATGAGGTATCTAAAGTAGTCTGCTCTATGAAAGTCACCTCTAAAGTGGTACTCCCCTGCTCTTCTAGAACTATCAAGGATAACATTTCCTCTCTCGCCCCTTCCTTGGCTGACCTCTATAACCATTCCTTTGCCATTGGCTTTCCCACAACCCCTCAAGCACTCTTATGCACCCTGTCCTAAAAAAGCCGTCTGCAGACCCTTGATGCCTGGTTAACTATTGCCCTATCTGTAGCGCCCCTTGGGCAAACCCACTGAGAATTTGATCATCCCTCAACTGACCCAACACACAGAAGCGGTTAGCTGCTTCTATGACCACCAGTCCGGCTTCAGAGCATCCAGAGACATGGAAACCGGTTTCCTGAACAGCCATGAAGACCTGCTCTCGGACCTGGATTCTAACTCTCCCTCTGTTCTGATCCTTTTCAATTTTTCTTCTGCCTTTGACCCGCTCAATCATGCCATCCTCATAAATCGTCTCTGAGATACCCTAGGCATCACGGACCAGGCACTGGCGTGGTTGACCTTCCTTTCAAACCGACCCTCCCAAGTGCAATTGGGCCCTTCTCCTCCACCTCACTCTTTCGAGGGGATTGAGTCCTCCGACGTATTTCATATCTATGACAGGTAATCACCACAGCTGTGCTGCTTCGGAAACTTTTTTCTGCGTTCTGCGTCGATAACGTTGATGCGCCATCGTCGAGGACCTCCTCTGTCGTCATCCGATATGATAAGTAGGACGCACAACGCCCGGAGCCTCAGTTCCGTTTTTTCCGTGAACGTGTTGCTTCGTGAGTCTCGGTTACGCCTCGACTCTTTGGACTTCTGTTCTTCTCAGTTCTTCGAATCTGTTCGTTTTTGTGCGAAAATCCTTCGTAAGAAGATGTCTTCTACTTAGTCTTCGACCCCGCGTCCGGGCTTCAAGAACTGCGGGGAGTGTGGGCCCAAGATGTCGGTGACGGACTCGCACAACGCCTGCCTCTGGTGCCTCGGGGAGGCCCACGACACGGATGACTGTATCGACTGCCAGTCGCTCACGTCCAAAGCCTTACGGGAACGTAAGAAGTTGTTGTCGGTAGGTTGGGTGTCCAAGCCCAGGAAGTCGAAGTCTGCAGGGCTTTCGACGGATGATTCGAGAAGTGACTCTCTGCGTGGTCGTCGGAAGTCTCGTGGGACTCCTTCTAGGAGTCAGTCTCGCCACTCCTCGGCCTCTTCGAGGCATTCTCGGAAGCGCCGACAGCAGTCGTCTTCCAGGTCCTCTTCTGAGGACTCTGCCCAGCACGTCGCTTACCCTACCAGCCATGCGACGCCGGAGGAATGGGCTTCCTTCGGGAAGAAAATGCTGGCGATTCTCGAGTTGCAGGGTACTAAGCCGTCCGCGCCCCCGAGTGGGGTCGGCCATGAGAGGTCGAGAGACACTGCTCGCAAGAGTGATCGGCACGAGTCACGGGAGAGGTCCCGTTCGGACAAGGGGACTCAATCTCGATGTACCCGTTCCAGGTCCCGGTCCTCGACGCGTTCGAGACCATGTGCACCTGTGATGTCTTCGAGGAAGACATTGTCGCCTGAGACGTCGAGGGCATCGACAGGCTTTCTCGAGGCTCCGGCTCTGAGGAAGTTGTTGACGCTCAGGTCGTCGAAGGACACGCTCGGAGCTCCGGCTTCGAGGACTGTGTCGACGCCGTCGATGCTGGCGGCGCTGCATCTGACGTCGACGCCGATTTACTCGACGTCTACGCCTGTTCTCTCGATGCCGGCGCCGATTCCCTCGACGCCTTTCAAGGCCGGGGTGTCGGAGGTACCCCGTGGCACGGGGGAACCCCCTAGTAAGGCTCTCGTTAAGAGCAAGCACTCTCGGGTGCCTTCTTTTCACCACCTGGAATATATTTCGGAGGTGGATGAGGATTCTGATGGCCTGGTTCCTAGTCAGGTTCCAGATGAGATGGTCTCTGGCCATAGCCAATTTGACGAATTGAGGCAGTCACTGCATGATGCCAGTGGACTGGACACCTCTCCGGAGGTGGAGTTTTGTAGGCCTGAGCCTGGCTCTCATGCCGATTTCCTCGTACCGGTGCCTTATGGCTAGGGTCTCCGAGTACTTGGGATGGTCTGCTCCTCCAGGGGAGTTTGTGCAGGATGATCTCACGGACATCCTTGATGTTGGTCCCCCAACTGACCCGGTACTGCCGTTTCATATGGCTCTACAGAGAAGGGTGGCAGCGGCTTGGACTGCTCCGGAGAGTCTCCCGGTGGTGGGCAGGTCCTTGTCGCGAAAATACCGTCCAGCCAGTAGCGACCCCTGCTACTTGACCAGGCACCCCACTCCGGAGAGTTTGATGGTGCAGGCGGCCACGGCCCCGGCAAAGCAGGCGTCGTACCCTACCATCCCTCCTGATAGGGACGACAAACGTTTTGATGGCTGGGCGAAGAAAGTGTTTTCTTCGGGTGGTATGGCGCTTCAGGCGGCCAACTCCATATGTGCCTTGTCTCGTTTCACACACACTCTGTGGCACTGTGTTGCGTTAGCGGCTGAACATATTCCCGAAGGGGACGAACGGGATGGTTTCCTTGCTATGGTCCAGGATGGTAAGGATGCCATGTGTGAGTCCGTTCAGTCGGGTTTGGACATGGCTGAATGCGTCAGCAGGTCCATGGCGGCGAGCACCGTGATATGCAGGTTTGCGTGGTTGCGGAAGTCGGGGTTTGCTCCTGATGTGCAGTCCCGGCTCCTCAATATGCCCTTTGACGGTGAACACCTTTTTGGCAGCAAGGCTGACGAGAGCCTTGAGAGGTTGCAGACCTCCAAAGCTGCAGTGAAGTCGTTGGGCGCTGCAGTTCGCCAACCTCCGCCTTTTCGTCCTAGGGGACAGCAATGGAGGGGTGGTTCCTTACGCTATTACTCATCCTTCAGTAAAGCGAGAGGAGCTAGCAGTCAAAGAGGCCAACACAGGGGTACCAGAGGTTGACAACAGGGTACCCGTGGTGCCAAGGCCGCTCAGGCAGTTGCCTCTTTGCCCTCAGGTAAAGCCGCAGCCGCTACCACTCAGTCATGAGGCCATGTCCCATGGTTCGCCGGTTGGGGGAAGGCTGGCGCAGCATCTTGTAGAGTGGCGTGCCATTACTTCAGATGTGTGGGTTCTGGAGATCATAACCCACAGCTACTGTCTTCCCTTTCGGCAGAGGCCTCACGACAATCCACCAGGGAACCTCTTTGAAGAGTCTGGATCCGCTCCTTGCGCAGGAAATTCAAGCCCTGCTGGAGAAAGGCGCCATAGAACTGGTGCCTGTAGTGGAGAGGAACAAGGGATGGTATTCCCCTTATTTTTTTATTTCGAAGAAAGACGGGGGATTGAGACCCATCATGGACTTGCACGGTTTGAACAAACTCCTCAGGAAGGACAAGTTCAAGATGGTTACTCTCTCAAGTCCTCCAGGCCCTTCAGCTTCAGGACTGGTTGGTGTCTCTCGACCTCAAGGATGCTTACTTCTATGTGCCGATCCATCCCAAGCACAAGTACCTGAGGGTCGCGGTTGGCGACTCGCACTTTCAGTTTCGGGTCCTGCCGTTCGGATTGACCTCCGCCCGAGGGTTTTCACCAAGCTAATGGTGGTGGTGGCACCGCATCTCAGGCAAGGGGGGATTCACGTCTACCCCTACCTGGACGATTGGTTGATCAGGGGAGCTCTCCCGAGCAAGTCCTGGATCTGTCCGTCACCTGCCACTCCCTTCACAGGCTGGGCTTCTCCCTCAATTTAAAGAAGTCCCATTTGACGCCAACACAGCGGCTCCAGTACATCGGAGCAGTGCTCGACACTTCCCTGGGGCAGTGTTTTCCTCCCCAGGTGAGGGCTCTTCACATTCAGCAGATGGTACACAAGTTTCAGAATGCCCAGACGCTCCCAGCGTTCGAGTTCTTGAGGTTGCTCGGCCTCATGGCATCCTGCATTCTCCTGGTGCCAGAGGCTCGCCTGCGGATGAGATCTTTGCAGTGGGCACTCAAGATGCAATGGTCGCAGTCCTCCGGCAGGATGTCGGACCCGGTTCAGGTGCCGCCCTCGGTCGCCCAGGACCTTCTGTGGTGGGCCGTCGAAGGCAACTTGATGAAGGGGGCTCTGTTTTGGCTTCCCTGGCCGGAGGTGACGATCATGACAGATGCATCCCTCACGGGATGGGGAGCTCATGCCAACGAGCTGACAGTCGGCGGTCGTTGGTCTCCGTCGGAGTCCAGACTCCATATCAATCTGTTGGAGGTGAGGGCCGTCAGGCTAGCCCTGAAGGCTTTTCTGCCGACTGTGCGAGGAAAGAATGTCCTGATCCTGACGGACAACACAGTGGCCATGCACTACCTCAACAAAAAGGGGGGGGGGCAGGGTCACTTCCTCTGTGCAGGGAGGCGATGCAGCTCGAGTTCTGGGCCATCCAGCAGGAAGTTTCGATCTCGGCAGTTCATCTGGCCGGAGACGAAAACGTGACGGCGGACGCTCTGAGCAGGCAGAGAATGATCTCTCACGAGTGGGAGTTGGCTCAGGAGATTCTCTTGGAGCTCTTCGCCCTTTGGGGAACCCCTCAAGTGGATCTCTTCGCCTCCAGTGTCAACCGGAAGTGCAAGAGGTTCTGCTCGCGGGAATTTCCTCCAAAAGGAGCCTTAGGAGACGCGTTTGTGGTGGAGTGGTCATTCCCACTGCTGTACGCGTTTCCTCCAGTCCCTGTCATCCCGCAAGTGCTGTGGAGGTTACGGAAGTTCGGTTCCCGGATGATCCTCATTGCTCCGGCGTGGGCTCGGAGGACGTGGTACCCGGACCTTCTCGACTTGTCCGTCTGTCCTCCACGTCGTCTTCCCTACCGAGACGATCTGGTCTCAAGGGAGGGGGGGGGGTCAGGTTCTCCATCCAGAGGTCAGATCCCTCAACCTTCACGCTTGGCTTCTGAAAGGTTGAGGTATAAGGATTGGGACCTCCCTGAAGACATGATGGAGGTGTTGCTCTCGGCCCGACGGCCAGCAACAAAGTCTCTGTACCGTTGCCGTTTGGGTAAGTTCTGCGACTGGTGCAGAGTTCATAATGTGGATCCTTTTGCATGCGACATCCCCATGGTTCTGTCCTTTTTACTTTCTTTGGCCCACAGGGGCTTGCAAGTGGGTACCATTAAAGGTTACCTGGCGGCGCTGTCCATCTTTAAGCGCTCGTCTGAAGAGTGTTCCTACTTTAAAATCCCTTTAATTTCACAGTTTCTGAAGGGCTCACTAATGTGTTCCCTCCGTCACTTTTCCTGGTGCCCGGTTGGGATTTAAACCTTGTTCTTAAGTTTCTTATGGGTGCTCCGTTTGAGCCTTTACATTCTTGCCCTTTGAGGCTGTTAACTCTGAAAACTGTGTTTTTAGTTGCGGTTACCTCTGCTCGCAGAGTGAGTGAGTTACAGGCACTTTCAGTTAAGCCACCCTTCACTGTATTTCACAAGGACAGGGTTGTCCTTAGAGTTCGTCCTTCTTTTCTTCCGAAGGTGGTTTCGGAATTTCATTTGAGCCAGAAGGTTGTTCTTCCGGCGTTCTATCCTCCTCCACATCCTGGTAAGGAAGAGGAGAGGCTCCATAGGCTTGATCCTAGGAGAGCTTTAAGCTTTTATGTTTCACGCATGTCCCGGGTCAGAGTGGACGATCAACTCTTTATTGGTTACGCTGGAAAGCGTTTGGGACAAGCTGTGACAAAACAAACTTTGTCTCGCTGGATTATTTTGGCCATCTCGGAGTGTTACCGCTTGGCGGGTAAAGACCCACCGGCTGGCTTGCGGGCCCATTCTACCAGGGGTATGGCTGCATCTACTACCCTGCAGAGGGGTGTTCCTATTCGGAACATCTGTGATGCAGCCACCTGGGCTTCAGTACATACATTTGTATGGCACTATTCCCTCGATTCCATCCGAGGACAGGATCTGGCCTTTGGCAAGGCGGTCCTTTTCTCTGCTATTTGATTGGCAAATCTAAATTTTGATTCTAAATTCTTTCCCTCCTCCTTGCTCTGGTACTGCTTTGGGAGTCTGTCATAGATATGGAATACGTCGGAGGACCCAATCCCCTCGAAGAACAAGTTACTTTCCTACCTGGTAACGTTCTTTCGATGGGGTGGTCCGACGACGTATTCCATATCGCTCCCTCCCTACCTTCCCCGCTGCAGAATTTCTTTTGCGATTGCAGCTTACGTTCCGCTAGGCATTGTCTGACTGGCAGTAGACTAATGTCACACGTTCTGGGGGAAAAAACTACAACTGAGGCTATGGGTGTCCTACTTATCACATCGGATGACGTCGGAGGAGGTCCTCGACGACGGCGCATCGACGTCATCGACGCAGGACGCAGACGCCGAAAAAAGTTTCCGAAGCAGCACAGCTGTGGTGATTACCTGTCATAGATATTGAATACGTCGTCGGACCATCCCATCGAAAGACCGTTACCAGGTAAGAAAGTAACTTCACCTGTGGCGTCCCTCTGGGCTCTATCCTATTGCCATGGATCTTCAACATCTAGCTTGCCCCACTGGCCCACTTGATCTCTCCCTTCTCTCCTCACTTTCAGTGTTATGTTGACGACACACAGCTCTCTTTTATGCTTCCATCTTCCTCTCTCATACCAGACTGCCTGACTGCTATTCAGGCAGGGTGCTCTGCTAACGATCTCTGCCGTAATGCCAGTAAAATAGAGCTCCGTCTCATTGGGATGCCTGTTCTCTGTCCCCTACCCCCTCACCCCCCACCACCACCTGCTCTGGCCACCCTCCTTTGGTACCTTCCCCTCATCCTCTTGTGAGGCTAAAAACCTTGGGCATATTTGACTCCTCTATGCACATCACAGTCCAACTTTCAGCTTCACCTCAGAGGCATTCTCCCTTTCCTCACCTTCCCCTCAGAAGCTTAATGTCTCCAGAGCTCTGGTTCTCTCTGAGCTGGACTACTGCAACAACCTCTTCCTCAATATGGCTCTTTTCTCCCTTCACCCCATTCAACTAATCCAGAATAGAGCTGAGACGTATCCTTGGCCTCAGGCCCAGGAACCACATATCTCCAGCCGTAAAATCTCTCCACTAGCTCCCAGTGACCGCAAGGATTAAATTCAAGATCCTTTGCATCACCCAAAAGGCTGTCTGGGGCCTGGATCCTCTCTACATCGAGCTCTTTCCCTAAAAACCTCCCTGCTAGAGTTCTTCGGTCATCTAACTCGAACTCTCTGCAGGTCAGAAGTTTCTCCAAGCAGAGAGCGAGAGGTAGATCCTTTTCCTCGGCAGGAGCCTCCCTCTGGAACAGCCTCCCTGCCCCCCCTCAGACTTCAGATTTTCTTAAGTCCTGGAAACTTTTGAAGCCTTTCCTTTTCTCCTAATTACCTCTCCCACGCTAATGTCCCTCTGCTGCTGCGACTGGTGCCTGGTCCCTTTATCCTCGACCAGTCTCCCCCAGCATCCCTAATCAGCTCTTGGCCTTTGGCACCCTTCCTGGACTAACCTGAATATAGTCCACCCCGTCCATCGCACTTATTCTCCTCCCCTTTCGCCTGGACCTTCGTGAATCCCCTCAACACTTGCTCAGCCCCTTGGGCCCTGCCCCCTACTTCACAGCCCCCTGCACTTTGTCATTGCACTTGCACAGTAAGAATGTCACAAGGCTTAGTACGACTTACTGTTTTTTGCTTTCTCCCCTGCCCCCTTTTTTTTGTCTTGTGGCCCCTGGAAACACTTGTGTATAGGTGCCATAAAAATGTCCAATAAATAAACTCCCCTCCCTACTTGCTCTAACCTGATCTATCCGGCTCATCCAACCTCCTATCGCTCCCGTCTTTCCCCTCCAACCTGTCCCTTCCCTTTGTAATGCCAAGCAACAAAATGTTTCCTCACTGACCACTTAAACTACCATTACGATAAACGATCAATGGTGGGTGTCACAGAAACCTGGATCACTGTCGCCCCCAAAACACTGCCCATTTGTACTTTGCACACTAGCTTCGCCACCTTCACTCACTCAACATATAAAAAAGGAGGTTTTGGCTTAAAGATCAGTAAGAACTCCACATGTTCCATCTTCTGACACTACTCCCTCTTCAATAAGATACCTCTGCCCAACCTCTCCACCCACCTAGTCCTCTACCACCATCCTGGAAAACTATATCCTTCAAGAAACGCTTCACACATTTGCATGTGCTCCGCTTCCAGATTCTGCCCTAAGACCGCATCCCCTTGGAGTCAGAGCTAGAGAGGGATATTTCCAACTAAGCAATTCATGGTGTTCAACCTGTGCAGTATTTCTCCAGAATAGTTTTTGAATACGTTTATATAAAATTACTGCCCAACCAAATTTGATTCTCATTTAATATCCTATGTAAGAGGCTGAGTTGACTTTGCCAGGATTGGAACCTGCATCTCACATGTTTGGTCCACAAGCACTTAACCTGCTGAGGAACTGTATCGGCTATGCTCAACACTCTTACACCTATTGGAGTGGGTAGCCAAAGCTCCCATTTTAGGAATATATGTTGCCAGTAGAAGACATGATCAGTAAATCTTTAGTGCTGAGAAACAGTTTTTTATTTGTGCTGTATAAATAGCAAATTGTTACTAATGACTTGTGTCATAAAATCTGAAAAAGAAACTTGTTTTTTGCAGAATCATCAGGTGTCATCAGAAGGTAAACCCTGAGCCTCTTAACGTTTCTAGAATGTGTGCTAGTTGCTCTAGAGGATGTTTCAGGACATCAGAGGGGTCAGGGAATTGTTAATTTCAGTGCTGAAACATCAAAGGCACAATGTGTTGTATGCCTTATAGCAAACTTTCTCCTGTTGCAAAACTTTCAAAGATTGAAGATTTCTTACATCTTTGAGCCTCTTTAGAAAGGGGATTGCTTAGGTTCCATAAATGTTCAGGATATCCCCATAGGCAAAGAACATTACACATTTTCTGAGGATGTTTTTTCCTTTTGGCCTGCACAGTGCACCAATGGAGGTCACCAAGGCTTTATTGATGGTAGTCTTCATGTATCCGTCTTAAAGGGAAATCATTTTTATTTAGAGCAGTCTCTGGACTGCTTTTGGAAAATCATCAGTGTGTGACACACTATTCAATCTGGGAACTTAACCAAATTTTAAAAATCTGACCTTGTCTAGGTGCCATTGTTTTGAAAGCATTGCTAGGATTGGAGTGTCCCCCTTTAGGGACACTACTGTGATTGAAGTGCATATATGCACTAGAAGTACTCCTATGTCTGGTCCTTTTCTCTCCATTCTGCATGGGTTTCCCTGCTTAGAGACTGACCAGAACTATTTTGCCTCGCAAAAATACTTTTACAAAAACATCTATCCTAGAGTAGAAATTGCGGTGATTGTTCTCTGGCCATGCTAACCTGTGGATGCTTAACAAATTGGGAAAATGCCAAGGTGGACTCTCACCCTCTTTTTGGTGAAGGACCCTTTTGTTATGGAATGTGTTTGTGGCAAGATTAGGCTCTTCCTTTCATAGTTGTCTGCAGATATTTTGGTCCTGTGGGTTACTTTAAAATCCTATGTGTATTGTGAATTCAGCCACTTTGTTGCCTGCTTTGGCAAGCAAGACAAGGGTAGAAAGACTCTGTGGAAGTGAAATTCACAGTTGCCCTTTGAGACGAACAGTGATACGGACAGCAAGAAGATGACTGGAGTTAAGCAGTTGTCTGCCTTTTCTTGTTGAAACCACTGGTTGACAATGAGAATTTGATATAGTGAAGATACTTGAATAAAAAAATACCTGTGCAATTCAATGAATAAACTTGCCTATATTTTTGCACTTTTGAAAAAAGAAAACCCCACATTTGCAAAAGCACACTTCCAGGACCAAGCTGCTGCTGCTTTTGCAAGTTTGGTGCAAATCCATTCAGCGGTTCGGGCTGTAGCTGTAAGCAATTTTCTTTAACCATTGAAGTATAATGAACCTTTTGCGTCCCCCAAACAACTTTGGTCCTCCTTGACGAAACTACACTAAACTCTCTGGTCTAGATTTTGTTTGGGACCATTCAATGAATCTGCATGAAATTTGGCAAAGTGATAAGCTGCACAAAAGTGTTGTTCTTCCTATGTGAAAGCCAACTTACAGATAAGTACATGCCCTGGATTTATTTATCAAGTTCCCAAACATCACAGCAATGTCTCCAAACATCTGAGATGTTTGCAGACTTTAAAGATGAGAACACCTGTTTTTGGCCCCCTTTTTATTTTATTTTTTAGGCGTGTTCCACCCAATCACCCCCATAGGTGGTTTCATTTGTAAGATCATTGTAATCTTGTCTTTTAATCTATTTTTATTGTGGTTGCAGTTCTTAAATTCAATATGTCAGCTGTTTTAGACATTTTGGTCCAGAGGTGTTCGTGGATACCGATTTAGGAAGTGAGTCTGAAACAGACTGAGATCGCTGTTTTAATCTACTTTGTGGGCATTTAAAACAAATTCTGCTGGACGGTGTTGCACCAAATTTACAAATGCCCGCTCTCGGGACCTGTCTGCGCCACCTTGCTCAAGTTTTGTGCAAAGCTGCCTGGTAACAGATCCATAAGAAGTGGTGCTTGTTGGAGATGGAACCCTGCTTCTACGAACCAAGCCATGAATGTGGAATTTTGATATTTTAGAAGGATCTTTTAGATGTTGCTGGCCCTGACCAGTCGCTTCTGGACTTTTTAGGATGTTTGCAAATAAGTGTATGAGGAGAAACTGAGGAGTAGTTTGTAGGGTACCTTCCAACTTTGAGGTCTGCATAGATCTAGATATGATCTGGCGAAGCTGCTGCCCTGATGGGAATTTTATAGAAGCTGTAAATGTTGGCCCAGTTATGAACTGGGCTTTTTAATGCATGTGAAAAACATTGGGGCTTTGTCAAATGTCGTGCAGGACAGTCATAACTTTAAATCTTAAGCCCGGAAAGGATAACGTCTGATGCGAGAGGCCAGTAATTATCCTGTTACTAAATGTCTGACGAATAGGGTGCTGGACAAGTTAATCTGTAGGTTAGACTGTTTTTGTAGCAGCGAGGCAATGCAACACCCATGAAGAACTCTTGTAAACTGTTCACGCTACAGGGTTTTGAATATCCCTATATACACTGGAGTGCCAATGCCCAAAAAGCCTTAAAAAAAAAAAAGAAAGTGGCTTTATATGCGCTGGATGAGCTTGATCTGGGTTGTTGGTTCATACATGCTTTTGAGGTCCTTGCCAATGTAAGGGCAAGGAGTTTTACAAATTGCTTTATACTGAAGAGAATAACCTGACATGGCTATCCACTGCTGAGCCACTTGTTAAACCTTTCTATCACACAGTGCTGCGAACCAGGCTTTGCATAGTGCTAGTGCAACATTTAAGGCAATGCTGTATTCAAGCCATATGGTTATTTGAATTATGTTAAAATATGCACATTTTTGATGAGGCAGCTCCCTCCGCCTCCAACTCTTAACCAAAAAGACTGAACCCAAAGTGCCTGAATAGGGCTTGCAGGGAATCCGACTTGGCCTGCACCGCAGAGTTGGAGAGGTTGGCTAAAAGTAAAGTGTAGTGAAAAGGCCTAGGAGGAAGAGGACCGGCACCTGGGAAGGAGGGACCACAAAGGTTTGCAAGACCTGATAAAGGCAGAGTTGGAGTAACCACATCCTCCTATGTCGCATCAGTTGCAGCAGCGGCACCAAAACCACTTTGAGAATTTCTCATACAATACCTCTGTCACGGGTGAGTGGGGGTGTTCTAATGCAGCATTCCACAGAATGATGTAGTATTTCTACATACACTTGGCTACTCCTAAACCACTAGATCCACACACCTTGCACTCCCCACCCTACCTGAGACTCTGCTCTTGTTAGCTCCCGCTTCTTTTTTTTTTTTTCTCTGCTTCTCTCACTGTGTTCTTCCCCCATGATTGTCATGTGGTCTGTTGCTTCCTGAAGCTAGGTCAATTCCCAATATGGGATAAGACTTGTGCTACCCATTGGTACTGCCTCGCCTTCCAAAAATGCTCTTCACTGTCCCTTCCAGAACCCAGACCTTCTTCTCCAGCAGAAAATACTTTCTCTCCTGGAGAAAGGTGCAATAGAATTAGTGCCTCAAATGAAGCGGAACAAGGGATGGTACTCTTACAATTTCCTGGTAGCAAAAGACTGGACTGTGACTCTTCTTGGACCTTGGGTGCTTGAACAAGTTCCTGAGGAAGGACAAATTGAAGCTGGTAAACTCTCAGATCCACCAGGCCATGGAGTATCTGGAATGGTTGGTGTCACTCAACCTGCAGAATGCTTACTTGCATTTTTCCAAACCTACTAAGCACAGGAAGTACCTAATTGCGAGTTCCCACTAACCATTTTGGTTCTTGGCCTTTGGGCTCCTGTCTGCCTGAGTGTCTGTGCTGGTAGCCAGTCTCAGAGGTAAGGGAAAACATGAAACCCTTACCTATATGATTGGCTGATCAGAGCTTGCTCCCTGGAGCAGGCTAGGATTCATCTGAGCTGCACCTGCTACTTCCTGCACAAACTGGGCTTTGCCCCTCTACCCTAAGATGTCTCAGACACCCTCACAAATGCCCCAGTTCCATAGAGCGTTCCTGAACTCCTCTTTCAGAAAGGCTTTTCCACCTGAGGACAGGTCTTTGGACATCCATTATATGGTTGCCCAATTCCAAAACGCCCACACACTGCTGGCCCTGGACTTTGTGGTTGCTGGGTCTCATGGCATCCTGAATTTTCCCAGTGCCGGAGGCCTAGCTGAGCATGAGGTATTTTTAGTGGTCCCTCACACCGCTGTAGCCACAGCTCTCTAGCATCGTGATGGACCTAAACAGGGTGGCACAAGATCTTTTGTGGTGGTACCTGTGAGACAGACATGGTATCAAGAGACACACACTCAAAGATATTCGTTTTAAAACTCTTTATTTACTAAGGTTCCTCGGCTGGTGTAATGCCTAACTGGCCCGAACACTAAAATGATTGTTCCCTTTACTGATGTTTCTAAGGGCCGTCGATGTCCAAGTCAAAAATAAAGATCTGTCTGTGTCTAAACCTATGCTTGCCCTCCCTCTTTGACAAAAATGTGTTGGGAAGTTTTTCAAAAGCAAACAGTGGTGGTTCAACAAAAATAGGAAAACCAGAATTGGTTTCAGGTGGTCTTCCCACCAGGTGTACAATGGTCAGCTTCAAAAGGATAAGTTAAATCGAAAAAAGGGACTGTTTATAGGATCATCTCCATGGTTCAAACAATGTCACTGTCTTTAATGCCTTGGGGTTCCCTTCCCCAATCTTCAGTCTTTCCAAGTTCAAAATATACCTAAAAATACAGTTCTTCTTTAAGCGTATCGGGGTTCCCTTCCCCAAGCTTCAATTCCTCTAGTAACACAAAATAATGAAGATTCCACTTTGGTAGGCCTCTTAGGGTTCCCTTCCCCAAGCTTGGGGCTCTTCCTAGTCCAAAACACATGTTCAACTTGTCAGGATGTACTTTTCTTTCTTATACAATTCTCCCAAGGGATGGATCAGAGCCTTTCGACAATGCTGGGGTCTTTGCTCCTCCGAAGTGTGACCACTCCAAGCTCTAACCTCTCTGTAATTTCTTCCTCCTCTTAACCTTTTGTGCTTAAGGACTTTCTGCACCCCTTTCCTGTTCCCCTTTTGTTTTCTTGACTTTTCTCGTTCCCACTGGCACCTTCTTTAACTTCCTCCATACACATTTTCCACTCTGCCGGGTTGCTTGCACCCTTCGCGCCCCCTTTATTACAGTTCTTTCATTTTGTGCCCCTTGAGCATTCTGCTTTTCTTGCATTCTTACTTTCTCTGTATCCCGTCACTCTTCTTTGATTCTATATTGTTTTACCAGTTTCTTTCATTTCTTTCCTCTTTTCTGCTCCGTGCCGCTTCATGCATTCTTTTGTCCCGCTCTGCTTCAGTCAGCCGCATGCTTCCGAGTCTCACCCGGGCAGCAGCGCATTGACAAGCGGTCTCTTACGATTGTACAGACCTGGGGTTAGGGTCTCACCACCTGCCCCTCAGGCACCCTTGGGGCAGCACAGGTCCCAAGAGAATAAGCAATGTTCCGACTGCCAATAGCAGCCTGCAGAGTACTTGGCTCTGTCTCCCTGGAGACACGGCTCCCTAACCATGATGCAGCCCCACACCATTGCCGGCCGAGTGTCTCTGCATGCTGTTCTCCTCTGAGCCGTAGATCCTGCTATTCTCTGCTTCATGCCTTCTCCTGTCAGACAACGTCCCCAGATTGTGCTCCCACCTGTGTAGAACCACACCTTTTGCAGTTGTGAAGTGTAGTCTGGTGCAAGTGATAATTAGTAAATGCCTGTCCCTGACTCTTATCAATGGGACAACTTAAGTTCTTGCTACAGCCGGTTTCCCTTACACTCCCCATGTTATTACTATGGGAAATCTTCACTGCTCCCGGTTGCTTTTTCCTCATCCCAGTATTTGTTGGAAATGGGGAGGAGGAGATGGAATGGGTATGGAAATACTCCATGAACACAGAGGGAAAGGGTTTTGAGGTAGAATGGGAAAAGGGTAGGATACCATGCCTCGCCCTCGCATGTTCTTCTCCCAATCCCCCATGACCCTCCACTCAGGTGATCCTCCCTCATGTGTCCACCCCCAGGCTCGGGATCCAAAAGCAATGGCCCTTCCCTAGCCACCTGACTAGAGGAACCCGAGGGGAGTAGGTGGGACAACAGTCGGGTTTCTCACAACCCACAGAGAGAACTTGACAGGAGAACCATTTGGGCAACTGTTGCCTGAAGCAACTGGTTACGGATGCTTCTCTGAAGGTTTAGGGAACACCTGAGCGGTTTGCGGTCCCAGTAGAGCAGAAACCTCATATAATATAAACTTGTTGGAGCTGAAGGACATCCCACTGGTGCTGATTGCCTTTTTGCCAATTGAGCAGGGGGTAAACTGTCATGATCATGACTGACAACATAGTGGCCTGCACTACCTCAACAAGTGGGCATGGTGCCACTAACTGTTCAGGGAGGCAACGCAGTTCTGGTTTTGGGCACTGCAAGAACAGGATCTCCTTGTGGGCAATCCACATGGCCTGAAAGGAGAATATTGCAACACATTGGTACCCTGTGGTTAAAGATAATCCTGACCCTTGCACACTAATTAACCAGAAACAGTCCAGTGTCGAAGAACTTAGTCAATCTGTGAAATGTTTACACTATCCAAATTAAATACAATGCAAAAAGCTATTTAAGAATGTTCTTTTGAAGGAGACTTTGGGTAAAGTACAAAGGTTTTTTTGGCAATATATTTTATATTTAAAAAGAAAGTTGAATCCATTGCACAACGCATTTTGGGACAAGTCAATCCTTTCATTAGAAGCATTTTCTCACAAATTATTATATAGAGTATACATTTCCTTGGTATTCTGATTAATCCATATAAAAGATACTTGACAATATACTAGATCCATAAAAAAAGCTTGCAAGAAATATGACATTAATACTGTTGTAGAAATACCATTAATGTCAAGTACTGGACATTTGGTTCTTTCTCTTTATAAGGAGATGTACAGAAAGGTATCAGCAGTTGTATAAAATGAAATTTGATCAAATACGCAAAACATTGCAATGAAAGTAATCAATACCTTGTTATAATGGGAGAAATCCTACAAAGATGTATGCTGGTTGATGTTTTTATTTTCAAAACGTTTGAAATGTAGAGTACCTGTAAGGCTCAATATAAACTATGAAGATTCATTAATACAGACTTTGAATTAATGTGGCAAAAAAGATTGTTGGCCAAAATCTCTAGGAGAGTATAAATGAACCACATGGTAGTAAAACATTGACACACCAATTTTCGTTTATTTGAAATGGCTGTTTCATGTAGTACATAATCCTGTACATAACAGGATCATGCAATATCTATACCTAACATTTAAATGTCTTTAGGTTTTGAAAACCACACAGATCAAAATCAAAATTTAGTTGGTGTTCTGTGTTCTTTTGCCAAAATTAGTTATGCTGTGGTTTATTTTGAAATCATTTATTCGAATGACTGCCCCCATTTTATTTCGATAGTTTTTTTCAATGGGGCGCTCTAAATAACCCCTGTTCAACACTACCCCGCCATACCACTTACCCTAAAAATACACATGTATTCCCCCAACCCATCGAAGTAATTTTGTCAAGTAAATTACATTATTTACTTCAGCAAAATGTGGTACTGTAGTTTTGTAAATACGGGTTCTAAATACTAAATATGGTTGTTATATGTGGTGTGTTCCTGACTGGATGACGTCAAGGTGTATGTGTGACATAACAACCTCATGGTGTGTTCTGTAAACTCAGATCAAGCTCAACATTTACAAAGTTTAAGTTGAACTAGATCCAGTGAGCTGTGGATTATCAAGAAATTAAGTTACTATTTCACGCATACAATCTAGTCATGTATGGACGTCATATTAAAGAAAATGACATTGTACACCTACAATGTGATACAATGTTGCAGAAAGTACACCCTGAATGATTAAAAAAAAGAATGCTGAGATTTTAAGGCGAAATGGCTATACTATGAAATATCAGTACAAATAGTAGTAGGAACATTTTTTGACTAAATGACTGTCATGAAATGAGTACAATTATTAGTAATGGGAGAAGTACAGGAGAAACTCTTGTGTCAAGTACAACCACTTGTCCTCAAGGAAAAGATACACAAATGATTACATTTCTATGTTGTAAAAATGAACTTGCATGACAAGTTTAGGCAATTATTGTGCCAAAATCGAAAAAGGTTTCAGAAGTATACTCCTACACTTGTCCTTATTCATTCCGAGTGGGTACTTGGTCAAGTCTGTTGTTGTAGTATACCATGGGTTGTATTGCCTCCCCCAGCACCCCGAATTATAACATTAATTTGTTCCTAAATACGCTTAACGCTATATTATGACTTAGGGGGGCTCAGAAGTACTTGTTACTGTCAGAAAGGAGAAAATGACAGCAAGTGCCATGAGCAGGATGAGCTCGGTCTCCACCGAATGCGAGTTGTGGGAACCTAATGTAGATCTGTTCTCATGCAGCTCCAAAAAGGAATTGCAAGTTGTTCTGCTCTCATGAATTTCCTCTGAGTAGTACTGGGGGGAGGAGGGAGTAGGTTTATGGCAGACTGGAATTTTCCACTTCTATACACGTTCTCACTGATTTCAGTCATTATTCATGTAATCGGGAGATTGACAAAGTTCAGAACAACCATGACCCTGCTTTCTACAGATAGTTAGAGGATGACCTTGTACCATGACCTTCTGGACATGGCCATATGCCCTCCACAGAGGGTAGACCTACTCTCCCAATAGGGTGGCCTGGTTCTGCACCCAAGCATGAACACCATGTGGTTACTGAGAGGTTAGGGTATAGGGATCTTCCTGAAGACTTCATAGAGGAGTTCATTTCTGGCCGAAGGCTAGTGACAAGCACTCTTTACCGCTTGTGACAGGGTCTATCCCTGGCCCTGTCCAAAGAGGAAGGGAGACAGATTCCCCCCCCCCCCCTGCACCCCACCCATGGTGGTGCTGGAGAAAGGCATCTGAGCAGCTACGGTGGGGGTGGGGCGGGCATTGCAGACACTATAGGAGAAGAGACCACGTGAAGTGGCCCAGCACTGCAGGCAGCATGATGCCAGGCACATGAACGCCGGAGCAAGCCCCGGCCTTCTGGGGCACTGGTTGAAGGGGCAGAGCCAGCGCCAGGGCAGCCCCGGGTGACAGTTCTTTGTATAACAGAGGCGTCCACGAAGGTCGTACGAACACCACTCGCCCACGTATATCACCTAAAGGCTTACAAGGAGGCCAGGATTAACTGTCCAACAGTCACCTATGGTCTGCTTTGGGTTCTCGGTTAGAAATCTGGCAGTAAGAGGGCATGGTTTACAAAACCTTATATGCCCTCCCCTGTCGCAGACCCTGGAGAAAGGGAAGATATTGGTCAGGGTAAGTTGGCCAATCTTGGTGGTGGTTGGATGTTTAAAGGGTAAACTGAGATGATTTAGTTGTGGGCTGTAGTTGGATGAGGACAGGAGGCGGACGGGAGGTGGGATAAAGACATCCAAGAGACCAGAGGGGAGAGTGAAAGGATTGTGGAGGTTCTTTGAGAGGGATCTGTGGGGATTGTTTTTGGGAGTAAGTGTTATAGTAGTAAAATAGGAGTAAGAAGGGAGTAGTAGTTGTAGTGGGAAGAAGTTGTAGGAGTAGTGGACTAGTGGTGGGCCTGAGAGGTGGTGGTAGTAGGCTGCTGTAGTAGAGGGTGTTGGTGAGAGTAGAGAGAGGGGAAACTGGAGAGGAGTGAAACAAAGACTGGGGGGTGATAGTAGTGGGAGTCGTAGTGATAGGCGAGGTGGTAGTAGCAAAGTGGTAGTGGAATAGTGGTAGTGGCATAGTGGTAAGGGGACAGTCGTGAAATAGAGAAAATAACAAAGGGGAAATATTCAAAATTGCAGGTAGTGGTAGTAGGGAATGGAGGAGTAGACTGGAGGGGGAGTATGTGAGAGCAAGATAATAAGTTAACCTCTAAAAGCAAAGACAGTACAACGGTTTAAAACAAAGACATAGATGCATGGTGAGAAGAGAACCTCTTGGGACCTAGTGTAGGAGAGGGTCGAATGGGACTGCGTGCATGCCGAGTCTGTGGAGCCGAGGAGAAAGAGGCCCTATCCCGTACGTGTAGATGAATGATCAAAAACCCGAACAATAAAAACTATTCCAAGTAGGCCGGATAATCAAGGCACTGTTTTCAAGGAAAACAAAGATTTATTGCATGCAAAAAAAGTATCCGACGGTCCAGTAGAACCTAACAAACACAGAGCTCGCCCCACCCAAAGAAGTGATACCTTTTGATAGTGTAAAGCCGCAAATTAACATGCATAAGGAGTACAACCTAATCATGCACTCCCCATTGGTTAACACCTATACAAAAGTCTAGTTATCACTTCTAGTCTGTTACCCTGTTGGTCACACATTATCTAGAACACATGCCCCTGAACACATGACTTACTACATAGTCACTATGAAACTTAGTTTTTTGACTACCAGGTACATTGTTGCCAGAATAGATTTCATTACAGAATAAACATTTTTTACTACCACGTGATGTTCACCCCTCCATCGGAACCTGATCATAGTCTGAAGAGTGGGGCCAACTCTGCTTTGATAATACAATTGGTCTCCTCATTATACCAGACACTGTGGCCCATACAGACATCCTCCTGACCTCGTAAATGAATTTGATATCCCCTCTGCTCCTTCCAACCCAAATCACAGTACTGCCCTAGCACGTCTACTCCCTTATCTCTCTGAGAACATATGTGCCCATGGATGATGCCATTGGGGTACCACTCTTCTGTTTGAATTTCACGTATTTATTAATCCCCTTCAGTGCAGCACCACAGGTTCAAATACGATGATACCTTTCGGGTGAAGGTAGTAGGGCTCTAAATCTTAATCAGGCTGCTTGGCCTCAAAAAACCCCATGCCCTGTTGCCATGAATTTTAACTTTCAAAGGCACATCCCGGCCCTTACTCCCCTCGACCCACATTTCCTTCACAGCGCCACTGAGCTCCTCAGCTGGACCCAATTAACTTAACGCCAAAACTCTGCTGCCGGTGACCTTGCCAAAATAGCCTCTCTTGGGGATACAAGGGGGACTCCTCTCTGAATTAACTAAGCGGAGCCGCATCTCCATGCACGGTCTAGTTTGCATCCTTTCGCGAGCACACCCTGTAACATGCCTCCGACTTAAACATGGTGGAACTCTTGCTACCCTAGCGCCCGGACCTTGTCTGCATCCCAATGCTTCCCTGACTCCATCTCCTCACTACTGTGCTCGCCAGTCTCTGCTCTGCTCATCTATTCTTTTGATCTTCTCTATTGTTCCTCCTCCTATTTTATCTTCTTTAGCTAGTCCCGAGGCAACCATCTATTTCCATCACAATCTCTGGGCTTTTAATACTCCTCTATTTCATCCTGCATTGCTGCTCTTCCGTCTCATTCCACATTCTCTGCCCTCTGCTGAGGATGCTGCAACTTTTTTCCTCTTCCTCTTCGATTGATACCCTTTATCCTGCTTCTTCTTTCTCTTCCTCTCGCAAACCCCCTCAACCTTGGCTCTCTTGCCATCTACGCTCAATGCAGAAATCACTTTGTTGCCTTGTGCACTGCTGGTGCAAGTCCCACTCTGTGTCTGATTCCCTTTATTTTTCATCCAAGCACTCTTTATAACTAGGCTCTTCTTGAAGCTAAGCATAACAATTACTCTGACCTTCTGCATGCCCATTCTGCTCACCCCAGCGTCACTTTCAATCTCTCATCTCCCAACACCTCCTACCTCGGATCATTCCCTCCACTCTACTCTTACCACTTGCGACTTTGCTACATATTTTTCTACCAAAATAATTTCTCTTCCTGCTACCATTGTTCCCTAAACCTTCTCTCCTGCTTCCCCCACCTCCTTAATCTCTTCCTTCCCCCCATTACTAATTTGGAGACCTTCTCTTCTGACTAGTTTTTATCCCACTGGTTCACTCTCTGATCCTATTCCATCCTATTATTCCTAGAGTTTATCCTTTTCTTGTTTCCTATCTTACCACTCTCCTTAATACCTCTTTTCACGTTGATCTTTCCTTCTTGCCTTTCCCCGTGTTCTTCGCTGGTACCTAGTCTATAACCTTCAAACATTGCAAATGATACAAAATAATGATCTTCGAGCAGCACTTGGCACTCCCAAAAAAGAAAGTGTACTTGCTGCCCATTCGTGAATGTATCATTTTCAAAACCCTGTTATCACCCATACGGGCCTTTCTAAAACTGCCCCACCACCTCTTGCCAGAAAATTTCCAAAGCCCAATCGACTAGACAAACCAGGACACCCTATGCTCATCGCCTCCTTACCCAAAGTCGCGCGCGCTAAAGCTGGATGTTCAAGCTTCACATATATCTCAGCCGTTCAGTGGAATTCCCTCCCCCCTACTCTGAGCAGAACCATCATACTGGGTATTCCGAAGAGCCCTAAAATTCTGGTTGTTTGATTAGACTGTGTTTTTCTCTGCACCTATATCGGTTTCTTCCTGCATAATACACTAGCAGAATGTAAGTAACTGGTCTCTGTAGCAGCGCCTCAATGTTTCAGGGTTATTTGCATGCTTTATAAGTGAAATCAATACAATAAATAAGTCTGCTTCTTTCTTCCTATTCTTAAAAAGCCATCTCTTCACCCTTTTCCAATTTCCATCCGATTGCTTTCCCCATTGCGAAAATTACTTGAGGTTAGTCTATATTAATGTTTTGAATGGATTGTGTCCTCCCACAAATTCCTCATCTTTGATATTCGATATCCAGCTTCAGCTGCTTCAGAGAAGGTTCGGCAAAGTACGCTGTGCGTCGATGCAGTCAACTCGATGTCTCTCGACTGCCTCTGTCTCGATGATGTCATCGAAGGAATACATCACGCACAGCGCATGTTGGCTTCAGTTCCGTTTTTCCGAGTAACCTCAGGCTTTGAGTACCTATGTCGCCCTTCTTTTGTACTAATCGCAATGTTGTCATCCTCGACACCTACTACCCCGAAGACTGTGTTCAAAAAGTGTCAGGACTACGGCTCCAAGATGTCGATAACCAATCCACATCGAGTATGTTTCAGTGTGGAGCACATGACCTCGGGCTGCTCCAAATGCCAGTTGATGACCAGAAAGGCTCTAAAGGAGCAAAAGGGGAAATTGGCGGTATGTAGAAACACCAAAAAATCCCCATTGACTACCCTGTTGAAGAAACCTTCTTTGGATAAGCCGAGAGGTGACTCTCCTCGAAGGAAGAAGGTTAAAAGATCCAGGTCGAGGAGTGGCTCCCACCACTCCTCTTCGTTGTTCAGGAAATTGAAAAGGAGGTACCACAGGTCGCCTTCTACTTCGTCAGACACCTCCCCTGAGAGGTTAGCTTGTCCCTCAAAGGCCTCCACTCCTGCCGAATGGGAAGCATTTAGGTCAAAAGGTCATTTCTGAAGCCGGTAAGGAAAAGGCTTGAGCCAAATCCTGCACACCCTCGATCCCAGTACGAAGGCCAGATCCTCATCGAGAGCCGATGAGGCCTCGACGCAATGTGAAATCATTGAAGGAGCCGTAAGTCGAAGCAAGGGTCAGTTTCGGGGTTGTCTACACAATCTGCGCCATCTGCACCTATGTCACCTTCGAAACTATTGAAACCTTCAAAGCCCAAATCGACTACAGTAAAAATATCAACGACTCGAGTGTAGAGTTAAAAAAAAAAAACCTGCAATGCTCATTCCAGATAAAACCTATTCCTTTACCAAGGAAAGATTACTTCAAATCACTAACCTCAATTTATGAGGAAAATTAGCCCTCTGATTCCAATGCGCCATTTGGGCTTCAATATGGTACACCAAATTTGCCTGAGTTGTATCTCAGAAGAATCACGATTAAAATATCTTAATGACAACTTGCAAACAACCAGTGGGGTAGACACTTCACCAGAACTGGAATTTGGTAGACCTGAAGCTGTTGAGCATGCAGATGCCATCATATAGACAGTGATCTTCAAAGTTTTAGGCCTGGGCCCACCCCTGAGCAAAATGTGGACAGGGTCTCCCCCAAAAATGCCAAATGGACAGTAAGTCCAAATGGCTATGAACTATCGCACACGTCACTGCACCCTACTCCCAGTATAGACCCTGGGCTCCCCCATCTGCTCTCATTACATTCTCTGGACTCCCTCATCCCACTCCAGACCCTGGGCTCTGTAAACCCTGCTCCCACCACTATCCCTTGGCTCATGCCCATCCTGCATCCTGCACAGTCCCAGGGCCATTGGAGGCTGGTGAATTTTTAAGTGGTGGGGCATAAATATTTCCACCAGTTATGCCATAGCAACCAAGCACAGCGAGGGAGTACGAACCAATCCAGGATGGTTCAGGGGGTTTCCCCCCCACCATGTATTTAAAAATTAAAAAAAAAAAAAAAAAAATGGGTTAAAATTGTTGCATTTTAGAGCATACTTTAAAAAGAATGTAGACCCTTTACTATGCAAGACACCAGAGGTGTAATCTTTCCTACTATACCTAGCCAATCTGGGGCTCCAGGTTGGAACAATTAAAGGCTATTTGGTGGTGCTATCCATTTTTAAGCACTAGTCAGAGGAATCTTCATATTTTAAGATCCCACTAGTAACTCAATTTCTAAAGGGACTCACCAATGTGTGTACTCCCTACCCCCATCTCCTTTCCAGTTTGGGATCTAAATCTGGTATTAAGATGTCTTGTGTACACATTTCTTAACCTCTACGTTCTTGCCCAGTAAAGTTGCTAACATTTAAAACCATTCTATTGGTAGCATTAACTTCAGCCCGTAGAGTGTGAATTGAAGATGCTATCATCCAAGCCACCCTTTACTATTTTCCACAAGGATAAGGTTGTTCTGAGGGTTAAGCCTTCATTTTTGCATAAATTTATTTCAGATTTTCATGTAGGACAGAAAATTGTATTGCCCACTTTCTGTCCTCCACCTCATCCTGGCAAAGAGGCGGAGAGATTACACAAATTGGATCCACAAAGAGCTTTAAGCTTCTACATCTCGATTATCCAAACTTCGTATAGATGATCAGCTTTTATAGACTATACAGGTCACAAACTGGGTCAGGCTGTGACAAAGCAAACCTTATCCAGATGAATCATTCTAGAAAACTCTGAATGTTACAGGCTGGCAGGCAAGGATCCTCCAGAAGGTTTTAAGGGCCTATTCCACCAGGGGCATAGCTGCCTCTGCGAAAGGGGTGTCCGATTAAAAACATTTGTGAGGCAGCTACGTAGTCTACTATACACACGTTCACAAAGCATTACTGCCTTGAGTATTCTCTCGGTCAGGATGAAAGCTTTGGAAAGGCTCTCTTCCTTTCGGTTCATGAAAACCATTCAAAGCTAAATTCGTACTCCCTCTATCAAAACAAACACTGCTTTGGGAGTACATCAAAGATGAGGTATGCGTGGGAGGACGCAATCCATTCGAAGAACAAGTTACTTACCCCGGGTAATGTTATTTCAATTGGATGTTCCTCCCACATATTCCTCCTCACCCTCCCAGCCTAACCCACAGTAGAATTTCCAATGCTATTACAGCTTTCGCTCCTTCATGCTTAGTATGCTCAAACCCGTGGTTATGCGGGTAGTTTCTACTGAAAGAAAAAACAGAACTGAAGCCAACAGGTGCTGCACATGCTATATATACCTTCAATGACATCATCCTCAAGACGGAGGCCATTGAGTTGACTGCATCGAGGCACAGCGCCCTCTGCTGAATTTATTTTCCAAAGCAGCTGAAGCTGGATATCGAATATGAAAGATGAGGAATATGTGGGAGGAACATCCAGTCGAAAGAACGTTACCAGGGGTAAGTAACTTGTTCTTCTGTCTTTGTCAATAATAACTCTATTCCTCCCTCTCTCCAGTCTGGCTTTAGTACCAGTCACTCAACTGAGACTGTCCATCTCTCTATTCACAATTCCTTGCTCTCTGCTTGTTACTCCAAGCATTCCTCCCTTCTCATATTTATAGATCCATCCTCTGCTTTCAACACAGTTGATCACACTCCTATTCTGGCACCTGGGCTGGTACTTCCTCTCAAATATTTCCCCTTCATTGCGTCCCCCAAAGCTCTGTTCTTGGCCCCTTCCTCATCTCCCTCTATACTTCTCTTGAACACATGTAACTTTTTCTCTCACCTCATTTACTCCATCTATTCACAATAACCCATCTTCCTATTTGCTTGCTGTCATGTGTTGGATAGCAGACCACTTTCTTGTTCTAAACTCGTCAAAAACTGAAGCCTTCTTCCCTGCCACCACTATTCCCCCCCTTCCCTCCCTGTTACCTTCCCTCCTTCCCCTCTTTTTCCAACGCCGCTCGTAATCTGTCTATACACAGACCTATACTTTTCCCTTCATATTTCTAGCTTTTGTCGCTTTCATCTTTTTAATATAAAAAAACCTGCCTTTTTCTGACCTTTGGTGCTACTAAACTCTTGATTTAATCTCCTTTTCTCTCGCCTTTTTTACTGTTCTACTATTTTCTTTGGTCTTCCTCTTTCTCACTTGCCACTCCCTTCCAACCCTCCGCCCCCCAAGTCGATTTTCAATGCGTCTATTAGTCTTCTCTATCAATTATCCCCCCCATGATTCCATTTTGCAATTTCTGCTCTCGCTTGGGTGGCTGTCTTTCTCTTCCCGGCTCAAATTTAATATTCTTTGTATAGTTTTTAAGTCCCTCTATGGCCTTGCTCCATATTGTCATCTCTGGTCTCCTTCTATGCCCCTACCCATTCTTTGTTCTCAATTCCAGTTTTTACCATCTGTCCCTCATACTTGTGCCCAATCCTGATTCTGTTCATTTTCTCTTCTTGTTCCTTATCACTGGAACTCTCCCCTCCGTTCTACTTCTTATTTTGCGTACTTCACTAAGGAACTATGTACCTCACTAAGCAACAATCTTCCTCAGTCTTAATTCTTTCTCTGACAATGTTTTAAATGAATCAATCTCCATTTTATTGCACTGTCATGTTTTATGTATAGTGCTTTGGAGTAAAGGGCATAAATACAAATGCACGTCTACTTCTGTTAGCTACCTACAAACACATCTCTGAAAACACTACCTTGTACACTACCACTAGATAGAAGCTACTGCACCCTATCTTTAACTTCTGCAACGTAACTCAAATACATTTGTTGCTTATTCTGTGTAGCTACATGGTGTTTGTTTCAAAGCCAACTACAATTGCATACGCATTCTGCCCCACCCAACCACAATTGCTAACACTGTGCTGCCTGCTAATGTCTTGCACAATCTAAATCTCTCCGCTGACACTAAGCAGGATTGAGTTTGAGAAAGCTGGACCTCCCTATGGAGTCAGGCAGCCATCAACAGAGGGAAATGCCAGTAGCCTAAGCTAATAAAAAGACAAATGGGTGTCACCAAGTCCTACTAACCCTGCTAGGGACGACTGGGCTAGGGATGAGGGAAAGGCAAGGGCAGTCAAGAGGGATGGCCCTACTGCCAAAACTTCCATAACAACCAAGTTGGCAAAAAATCCAAAAGGATCCAGCAGCCAGGATTCATTTGAAAATAAACACCCTTGGAAAGCTAGCTAAGCCTCTGGCATGATTTATGGCAAGACCTTGTCACACAATGTCGATAGACATTTTGTGCAGTACCTCAGCAGTACTGTTGCAGCTAGCCTAGTAACGGTTGCAGCTGTCTACAGTTAAGGGATACCTGGCAGTGCTTTTCCCTTTTAAATGCAACCCCAAGCAAGTCTTATTTTTCTTCCTACCATCACATCCCCTCTTTGTGGTTGGGGCTTGGGACCTAAACTTAGCTCTGACTTTCTGAATGGGAGCCCTGTTAGCAAATGCATTTCTGCCCACTTTGGCTTCTTATTTAGGAAACCATTTTTCTCACTACTCTGAGCGAATAGCAAGCACTCTCTTGTAAGCCACTTATGATTTTCTCAAGGGACAAAGTGATGTTAAGGGTGCAACCATATTTGTTACAGCATTTGATCGTTCATAGATATGCATGAATGTTCTGCGTCGACAGATTGGTATCCTCTAACGTTAAAGCAGTTGGATTTGAAGTGAAGAAAACTGCAGTCACTTTAGTGTGCTCACAGTATTGTTTTGGTTAATTTACCCCTCACCCAATAGACTGTGCCTTCTATACCTCCCCCCTGGAGGCCATCTCCAGATCATTTACTGCACGTTCAGTGCTGGGCGTCCCCTCCAAAGTTCTCCTTTTATTCAACATTTTCTTCAAAAAATGTTCATCCTATAACTTACACATTTACATCTTGTGAAAGCTACAGATTAGTACTTTACTATAGTGGGGTTTGGGAGCTTCTATAATCTTGGTATTCAGTTACAAGTTTACTCTGTGTTCCTTTTTGGGTAGAATCCATTGAAGTGTGCCTTCCTCTCCTCACCATGACTTATTTTAGATGGGCTTTCCAAACTCACTGTACTTGCAGTTTAAAAAATAAAAAGACGTTTATGTAGAAAATAAGCATAAGGAAAGTCTTTGCTACCTTTGCGCTGCCCAAAACTTTGATACTGGCGCTTTGATCAGTGTTTGTTCAAAGATTTTTCCAACGTAAAGAGGTCTGTGCACCAAATTGCATAGTGCTTCTGGAACCCCTGCTTAAAGTGTAATTTGTCTAATTTACTTTCTATTTTAGTTCAAAGGTATTATGGAGGGCCTGGCTATAAGCTTGGCTTATTTTCCCACATAATAGCCAAGAGGAAGACTTGCGTGCCACAGGACTCTATCTACAAAAAAGCCTAGTCTACAAGAGTCAACATCCATAAAGAATAAAAGCAGCTCTGAGAGAGCATCGTCAACAAGAAGGCTGTGAACAGGCTAGTCTACAAGAGCCTACTCTACGAAAGGGCGCGTCCACGTAAAGTGCTAGTCTAGGAAATGGCCTAGCCTACATAGGCTAGTCAACAAGACAGCCTTGTCTACTAGAAAGCCTCATCAAGCAATGATCATAGTCCATGGAAAAGTCTTCCCTGTGAGTGTACTTGGTGTATGGAAAGTGCTAGTCCACAACAGTTTAATCAATTAAAGATCTTTGTCTTTGAGGGTGCTTAGTCCATAGGAGACACAAAGTTACAATAGCAGTCAATGAAAATGTTGCACTAGGAGTGTACTTCATCTGCAAGGGACCCTAGTCTACAAGTAATCTTCTACAAATATACCTTGTCAATAAAGGCTCTACTGTATGATGGGGTTTAATCTATGACTGCCTTACTCCAATACAGGCATTTCTAATAAAGGCCTGATTTACTACAAGCTTCTCCACCATGCCTTCCTCAGAGGGGCCTCCTCTGCGGATGAAGCCTTGCACAAAACAGTTTTATCAATGGCCATCCCACTACAAAATAACTAGCCTCCAACCGGTCTGTTCTATTATAGTCTTTGGCAGCCTTGTCAGGAAGGGTTTCGTTCAGGACCACTTATTGCACGAAATTCCGATTTTGAGTCGAAGACTCTATAAAAACCTGTTCTTGTGGATTTGGCAGGCGCTAGCCCTAGTCTGCATAAGTCCTTGTTCACAAGATACCCAGTCATCAAAATCCTTTTGTACGGGAAGCTGATTTATCTGCAGCATCAGCTATAGAAAAATGTATTGCAAGGGCATTGTCCGTGACAAATTCATGTGGAGAAGACTCCTGCAATGTCGATTCAGCCTTTTCAATTCTTTCGCCCTAGGCGTACCACTTCTCATATCGGCAGGATCTATCCCTCCACATACTGCTCCCAGTCATACAGGGTGTGCTGAACCTCTCGCATGAGTGAAGTTCAGCCCTATGGACGAGAAACCATGGCTCTTCTCCACTTACAGGCAAATCCAAAAAGCTCAACTGTTGCCCAGTTCCACCCTTCCTTTTTGCCACTACAGTGGGAGGAATGCCTATCTTCGTTTTAGCATCCAATGGAGACATATAGCTGCCAACTAGGTGCTTTTCATATTGGCCCACGGCCGCACCTCCCAATTAGAACCAAGGCTACCAACAATTCTCCCATCCGAAAAGTTAGCAAACATGTCTTCATGTGCTTCAACTAGGAGTACAGGTGCTCCTGGCAAAGGAGCTGTGGAGCAAATCCCTTGTTTTCAGGAACATCATGGTAGCCCACAACAGCGAACTCTGGTTATAAGAACAAAAATACTTGCACATCGACATCCTGGAGTTGTGGTCGTTGTACTGGCCTCTGTAGCCCTTTGTCTCAAACCCTTTCTTGTGTTTACAGGCACCACCACCATGTTCTCTATCCAGAAGCGGAGGGGCATCAGATCAACTGCCCTTTCTGCCAAAGTCAACCCCTCTGGAAAGATCTTTCTCAGCGGATGTTCCGGTCTTCATTCCACCTACCTGACATCTAAAACTCTGTGGCTGATTCCCTCAGCAGTTAACTTAATTTCTGCTACAAGTAGACGCTCCTCCACTGTCTAGATATAAGCATATTACGAACATGGGGGATGTCTCAAATAGACCTGCTTGCTGCTAGGGCCAAATCAAATTGCTTTACCTTTCCAAGTAGGTTCCTGCAATCGGGCAGTCTCTGTGACGCCTTCACGATTACATCAATTAACAAGTTCCTCTCATACCTAGTCTTTTACCCCTTCATGCAACAGTGGTGGAAACTGATTGTGGTGGCCCCGGCAATGTCAAGACCACTTTAATTTCTGTTGTGCCTAGCTTTCTTCAGCACCCGCATCAGCTCCCGCCGTCGTTCTACCTCGTTTCCAGGGACCAGCCTACCTTCACAAACCAGCCTCACTCAACCTTATGGCCTGAGGGGGGATCTGTGAGAGAAACATCCATCAGAAAGAACATTACCAGAGGTAAGTAATTTGTTCTTTGGTGGCAAACCTGGTTGATGCAAAAGCCCTGCTGATTGAGTTAATTTGAGAATACTCTTATCACAGGGTATTCTTTAAATTTGGGTAAATCTGAATCCTTTCAAGCTCTAAAATGTTTGGGGTGGTTTTATATACTGGGGATTAAAGCCAATATATGTTAAAACGGGACTCTCCATTAACTTGACTACATCCTTGGATAGGAATACAAACTGGCGAGATGGGAGAAACGTCACTTGTCTATTTGGGCAAATATTAACTAGTGGATGCTGGGTGTCTTTCTCCCCTACCTGGTTTTCTTTGGAAAATGGGATTTGTACTCCCTACATTCCTGATGTATTGAATTCTCTGGATGGCTTCTGAAGCAGGTGAACTCCTGGCAAGTGGTACCATGACATAAATGGGCACATTACCTCTTGTCTGTTACGGAGAAGCTCTTACATGAGGAGACATTCACATAGGAAATCCAGTATAGACTATCAGGGATGTAAAGCAATTTCGGCCTACCTGGGTTAAGGCTGGTGTTAGGTGTATTTCAACTTTAGTGTAAATTGTGCATAGGCTTTAGGCATAAACTTCTGTAAATAGATAAGTGCTGCATCTTTTAAGTACAGCATCTTTAACAGGCTTCATTCTCCAGGTCATGGTAAAATGCATATCCAGTTGCCCAGGCGGCCTGGAATATTACTGTGGCTGCTTGGTTGATGGCATCTAGGCCCGGAGTCTCTCTAAGGAGATAAAGGACTGAACCCATGGACCTTCAGGCAATTGCCAGGATCTCCGCTGCAGGAGGGCCTCATAATACATGTAACTTTAAAGTGTTGGAACATTTACCTGCCTGGCTTCTTGTGGACTTAACAGTTGGCATACTAGGGCTCTGCAACTTTGAGGATGGAGGCAGAGAATGGTAGACTTTAAGTACCTCCGGTTTAAAAACATACTTGTTGGGAAGTAGATGTATAATACTTGGGAACCACCTGGAGGAGATGATGGGACAAATGGCTTCATTATTAAAGACCAGCTATATACAGACTCAATGCTCTTCCCCCACCAAAGTCTGAGATGCCCATTTTCTATGTGCTGGTGGATGGCCAGTTAAGATGTCTTCACTCCTTGAAGGTCTGTCTATTGGAGAATGTGTTGTGGAAAACTGGGTTCCTTCAGTCATGTGCTCTGGAGCTTCCTGATGGTCACACAGTTCAAGGTTGATCTGATGGACAGTCTTAACTTTGTGCTGAATAATAATTTACCTTTGGGCCATGGGCTGGTTCTGATGCATATGAATGAGCACCTGATGACTAGGTAAGGGCAGGGAAGTTGTACATCTTTGAAAGGGTATGGCAAAGCGCATGGACGGAATGTGGATTGAAGCTTTTGCACATTCAGTCAAGGATGGAAAGGGTTCAATCTAAGCATTATGGTGCTCCAAGTACATCTGATTTTTGAGCCATTAAAAAAAATAATAATAATGCAGTTGATTGCCTATTGGGCACTGGTATGGTGGCTGTGCTCCATGATTTTGTGTGTGCCGTGTTGGCTTCTCTGTCCCTCCCCTCCTCCATTTTCTGGTGTTGTACCTTGCATGGTCCTTTCACATATAGTTCTGAATGTGCCCTTAGGTTTAGAAGACGCTGCAACCTTTGGGTCTATGCTTGTATTCCTAACTACTGCTGACACAGCCCACTGATTGTGCTATTGCTTATCCTCAACACTATCAACTACTGCATCCACACCGCCTTACCATGGGATACCCTCTGTTGGCTGTTAACGAGCATAACAATAACTATGCCCACACCAACCAGTACCTTAATGCCCCTCCTCTCTGGCTGGAAAACTTTGCAAAGAAACCTACACCAAATTAACCTTGCTCCCTCTACATCAGAAACAAGAGATTAGGATCTAGATTGTCACTTGAATAGTCGTACCAACTTCCTCAACTTCCTTCTCCTCGTCTCAGCACTCATATAATGTGCACCCCTACTCCTAACTCTAATCCTAAAACCTCAGCCCCAGTAGCCAAAGTTTCACAGATTAAGGGTGCCCTTATCAACGCCAGATCTCTCTCTGCCCATGCACTAGACATTGCAGACCTTATCACGACCCAAGAGCTAGACTATATTGCTATATCTGAGACCTGGCTACATGCAGCCTCTGGGCCCATACTGTCTCTGGCCATACCTCCAGATTACAGCATCACTCGCTGCGATCGCAACACTGCTCAATCTAGAGGGGGTGGAGTTGTCTTCATTCATAGAAATTCACTTGGCTTAAGAGCTGTACCTAATGTTAACATTGAGTCTGCTGAAATACTCAGTCAAATTACCACTAACGCCAAACCAAACTGCACCTTATTTACAGACCACCTGGCCCAGCATCTTCCTTTTCTAATGAGATTTCCTCCTTATTACTAGATAAATCAAAACTAACTCGCAAATCATTCTCCTAGGGGACCTTAATTTGGGTCTCCTTGAGCCTAATTACCCTACCGCTATTGACCTTGCTAATACTTTATCGGACTTTGGATTCACCCATCATATCCAGGAACCTACCCACATTAAAGGGAAGACACTGGCTAGCTGTTACTAACTGCAACATTTGCCTACTCTCGAATGTACCATGCTTATGTTCAGACCACCATATCATTACCTTTTAATATTGACGCAGCCCCACCCCCACCCCCAACGATGGCACCATCCCTCCCTACTAAAAATAAAAGGGATATAACTAGAGAGAAATGACTCCCTCTTTTACTCCCCTCCCTTAACGAGGTCACACACTCTTGCTCTGATCCTACAATCTTAGCGGACACATACAACCACACAATGCTCTCAGCTCTAAACTCAATCGCCCCTATTAAACTCAGGAAGCCCAAACCACATGCGCATCTTAACCCTTGGTTTACACCTCAGCTATGTGTGCTCCGTAAAGCTAAACGCTGCGCTGAAACTCATTGGAAAAGTCATCCATCGGATGCACACAAGAAGAAGACATCTTCCTTGCTAAAAAGGAGTCATTTAACAATCGCATCATGCAAGCAGACTCTAACACCAAATAATTATTTAGGATCCTAAAGGAACTTGAATCACCTGCCACACCTCCTGACACCTGTATTAAAGATAGCAAATGGTGTGCAAATATCCAGACTGCATTACTGAATAAAATCTCATCCCTCCAATCTAAAATCAAAGACAAACAAAATTGCCTGCAGTTGGATAACCATCGGACCATTCCATCAAGGGTTGCTCTCTTGGTCCCACGCAGTCTCAAACCTTTTGCCTTTTCTCCACTTGCTATTGCTGAAGTGGAAGACGTTATCATGACCATGCCCCTTTTATCACGGCCTTCATTAACTTTTCCTTTAAAACAGGTGTTGTTCCAGACAACCTTAAGGACGCTTGGGTGACACCACTGCTTAAAAAACCGTCCTTAGACCAGAGTATACCAATTAACTACAGACCCATCACCACCGTCCCCTTCATGCTCAAAATACTAGACCGCTCTGCTTACCTCCAGATTCAAGACTACCTGGAATCTAATCACCTCCTCGGTCTAAGACAATCCGGCTTCCGTCCCAGGCATGGGACCGAAACGGCTTTGATAGATTTGAAAACACAAATCGAAGTCTTAAAAGACAACGGGAAACTATCTTTGCTCTTACTCCTAGACCTTTCCGTGGCCGTTGACTTGGTTAATCACCAAATCCTTTGCCAGTACCTCCGTTCTGGCGCCCACTTCTCCAACTCAGCCACTGCGTGGATCAGTTCCTTTCTTCGCAACAGATCCATGAAGGTTTTCTCACCACCATCAGCAGCCGCTGACCCCGCGCCAATTCATTTCTGTGTCCCTCAAGGCTCTTGCATGTCACCTACATTTTACAATGTGTTTACTAAACCACATTTTGATGTTCTTGATTATCTGGGTGTCTCCTACACAAATTATGCCGACGACACCCAGATGATCATCCTTATCACTGGTGACTACACAGTTGAGCCAACACAAACTTTGCTTCAACGATGACAAGAAGACTGAGCTCCTCATCCTGGGCTCCACACAACTTCTTAACAAATTAGATCACTCCTATCAGTCTTTCATCATAGATGGCAACGATATTAAGGTCTCCAAGGACACCAAAATCTTAGGTATTTATCTTGATTCGACTCTGTCCCTGACGAGACAAACGAATGCAGTCAGGTCAGCGTCGGCATATACCTGTAAACTTATTGCAGCTTGCAGACCTTTTCTGACCATCCCCAACAGCATCACTTTAGCTAGAACTCTCATCATGTCTCAGACTATTGTAGTGCCCTTTATCTGGGAACTAGCTAGGCTAACCTCAACAAATTGCAAATCACTCAGAATAATGCCATCAGAGCGGCATTAAACATTCCTAGAAATCAACACATCTCTGAATTCAGATCTAATCTACATTGGCTCCCTGTCAAGCAGAGAATATCTTTGAAAACACTTGCCCTTACCCACAAATGCCTAGCTAACAAGGCCCCCCCTTTACCTATCCAACCGCCTTTCCCTCCACACATCCCCAAAGAATTGCTCACACAGCCTACCTCCACCCAGATTTAAACTTCAAAAAGCTGCCGGCGTGAGCTTCCCTGTCTTGGCTACCAAATTCTAGAACTCTCTCCCCACTACCATCTGATCTGAGCCCTTATTCAGTTCCTTCAAACTGAAAATGAAATCATGGCGTTTCGCTCAAATTTGATTCAGTTTTTGTTTTTAACTATCGCCTCAGAGTTTTGCCGCCAGCCTTGGCTTTCCGGCTCCACTACTCTACTGTAAATTATGCCTGTTTAACTTAAGTTGCCATCATGATAATTTGTTCAAGATCGCTTGACTATGTAACACTTTGTTCCAAAGTCACCCACTAATGTTTGTACTTGTATGTACTTGTAATTGATCATAGCTTGACCAAAGCTGTATCTCTATTGTATATTTATGTAACTGTGTCCATTAAGTTTTCTCGCCCGTATGCCTCTTGGCCTGGTGCGTGCTACAAATAAATAAAATACTGTATTGTAAATGCTCACCTCTTCAACTATTTTGATCTTTTGCTGCCTCCTTGAATAAAACATTTGATGCAAAAAGTAATTTGGGGCAAAAATTCATGTGGTATGTGGTCCCTTTTTTTGTTTGCAATGCTGGGAATGTAAGGTACAATTTAAGCTGTCAGTTCAGTGAGAACCCCACCACAAATCTCTGTTTTCTCTGCAGCTATTATAGATAACCTCCTACTATTGGTTCCTTTTTGTAGTCATTCTCCCTTGGGTGTTTATAACGGATGACTGAAGGTGACTGCAGTGAGCACCCCCTAGTAATAGGTTTGTGGCCCATACTAGACAGCCATATTGTGTTGACATTGAAGGCATTGTTTCCGACCTTGAAGTCTTCAATTCTTGTTCTTAGATCGTGCACACCACACCATCCAATATTTTATGTGAACATGCAGGGTGTCCCTCAAACTTCAAGCTGGCATGTTAAGAATCAAATCCCTCTAAATTAGCCTTGTTGGTTATGATACACTAATCTACTTCTCCTGTCCAGTGGAACCTTTCTCGACTTTCTTTTAAGGAACACTGACCATTTCAAAGGGTTACTTCTGCTTCCCTCCCTGTGAGTTTATGCTCACAAAGCAATTTCTCAGCCAAACATTTCAGCTGTGCATCGGTGCAAAGGGTTTAACCAGGATACAATACAAGAGCAAATGTGGTTTCTGCCATTGGACACTGGACAAGAATCTTAACTATTTTGTATGCATCCATTCGTAGAAACTGCAGTGAGAGGGTTTCATGACGCATGCTGAATATTTGAGATTCCTAGACAGAGGGTACCCCACAAAAGTGATCAAAACCAACCTGAAAAGAGCAGCAAACTCTTCCAATAGGGAGATGGCATTCATCAAACAAAAGAGATCCTCAAAGATTGGTATGTGTCGCCACCTTTAGTCCTGTTAGTGACCAAATCAAAAGGATCATACAAACAAATTGGCACCTAGTGAAACAACCGGGGACACTTGACAGGAAAACCTTGTTCGCTTTAAAAATAAACCACTTAAGACAATCTGATGCTAACGTACAAAATGTCCCAAGATACCACAAGGATGTTACCACTCTGGGGTCTGCCTCCAGTGCAGGGACACAATAAATGTGGAGCCTGTATTGGATGCAATTTCACAAATGCCAAAATGCTGTTTCAACATGAAGGAATACAATGGGAACTGCGGGCCCACATAAATTCTAAAAGCACATTTGTTGTCTACATTGTGGAGTGTCCTAGTAAGCTGCGATATGTTGGCAAAACTATTCTCCATGTGAGACAGAGGATTTCTGAACATCGATACTGCATATGTAATCTGGTGCCCGACAAACCTTTAGGTTATCATTGTGTACGGCTGGGACACACTAACAAAGATCTGGCCTGGTTTGTGATACGAATGCTAAAACCGCATCCCAGAGGGGAGATCTAGCAGCTCAATTGTATAAACTTGAACAGCGTTGGATATACAAGCTCAATACAGTCAACAGCCTGAACATTTCTGTCGAATGGAACAATTTGATATTTTCCTGACAATATAGCCTTGCAGGGCACTCATCTAAATGTGGACACTGTGCAGAACTCTACTGTACTGTGAAAAGATATGTTCATAGGCGATATTGTCAAAACACTATGGTACACACATTGACGGCGGAGACTACGACTGCCCATCCCGGGACGTGCATAGTGGACTAGTGAAGGCACATTTATTCCAGCATAGATAGACAGCTTGAAAGACATTGTGCATGATGCTAAATGAATGTGTGTGTGGGAGATGACGTTTACTCAATGCCATGGATATTTGTATACTGGTACACTGTATAAACTGTGCTGAGTGCATTGCAATATATTGTGGAGGTATGCTTATTCCAGCATAGGTAGACAGCTGGAATACACATTGTGCTAAATGAATGTGTGTGGGAGGTAACGTTTACTCTATGCCATGGATATGTTCATACAGGTACACTGCATAAACTGTGTTAGGTACATTGCAATATATTGCTCACTGCACCTGTACATGGTATACTATTGTCAATAATGCCTCCCACACATGTATATGCGATAGGTTGATGAACAATGAGATCCTTGCATCTCTCATGGTTACCGCAGCTGTTGGCACCACTGGTTATTCCTATCTGGCTTGTCTTGACCACATGAAACTAAATTGATTTAATCTGGTGTCTTCATGTGTCTCGGCGTGTGCTTTTATTTTTATTCTTTCTCCACTTATTTTATGCACGCATGCCATACTCCTTCGGGTGCCTACATTTAATGGCACCCTTAGCAGTGGTATCCAGGTGTGGTTCGCCTAGTTGTACACCCTCATTTACATGGACCAGCAAGTAGAAATAGGTCCTCTTCAAGTTGGCAGCTCTGGCAGCGTTGCACTAGGCTAGCCCTTTTGTTTGGGGCTGGTTACTTGGCAACCCGCTGTGAGCCGGCTCAGCTTCTGTACCCGGTGAGCTCTGATTGATCCGGAGCATCATAAAATCAGGTAGGCCCCCCCCTCCACCCCATTTGCCTCAGTACACTGTGTGGGGGATCACATATGAGGAATTAGTTTAGTCCGTGGGGAGACACAAACTACCCCTCGCCCCCTTACTTTTGGAATATCGGCGCCCTTATACAATACTAAGCATGTAATGGGACCCGCTCCCCGTGTTTTTCAGTGGGTGACTTGCTCTCCGCTCGTGGAACTAGGATGACATCTCTCGGGGCATTTTTGCACAGTGGCACATGGGGGCGCCTGGTGGCACAGAGGTCTGTTTACATGGGTCGCACTAGCCAATTGAACATCTGTAGGACAAGAGTGACCTAGTGTACCTGTATGTGCCTGGAAAGCAGACCCCGGGTAATCTGTTGAATCTTAATTTGCAGGATTAATCCGTTGGGGATAGGTTTTGTCCTTACCTACCTGGCTTCACTGGATGATACAGCCTATTTACAGCATTTAAGTCATTCATGCTATATTGTAGATATCGAGACACTGATAATGGTAGAGTGCCACCCTAAACTGACGCACATCCTGCATTTATAGGCTTTGGAGAATTAAATCTTAAACTTGTCAAGTGGGCAATTCGGACTCCCGCTGTGCTTCTGGCTACTACCTAAGGTAGGATGCACAGTTGTACACGTTAGTGACTATCTAAATAAATAATACTTGATGCATTTAGTTGTCCTTGAATTTACATGTCCCTTTGCCACGCCCCTACTTCTAATATGCACATACATATCTGCTTTTCCACAGACACAGAATACAAATTGTATTATTTGGAAATTGGGTCACGTCCTGATGAAGGCCGCAAATTCATGTAACATCAGCTATGCTTCCAGAGACGGCCCAAACACACTGTCGACTTTCTATGAATTGACAACGACACTGCAAATATAGGGCAGGTCACACATATAGAGGAAAAAGCACAACAAGGGATTGAAATGACTCTGGAATAAGTCAAGGTCTTTGGTTCAAACATTACATACACGTGTCGGATCTATGTGGATTATGGGTCCTAAACTGTAATCACTGGGTTGTTTTGTGTCTGATAATGAAATGTTAATGTTTGTTACATAAACATGTCAATGTCTAAATGAGGTCTGTAAATAGTGTATATGAAAATGGCTTAACTTTTTGTTACTGTGAATATAATAACATTTTGGGTAAATAGAAGTGGTTTAGCCTATACAAATTGAAGTAGTGGTATGTGACATAAAGGCCTTGATCATTGTGTTGTATAAACATTGTTGTTAGCCTGGAAGATCAAGGCTTGCAGGCACCTTTTAGCATAAATATCGATTGAGAAGATGACATTTATTCATTGGCAATTTTTTGGCGTACAGCTTGAATCTTAGCATGGTCTATTTGGGCCAAACTGATTTTGTTCTGTAAAGGCGTAAAAAACTAACTTTCAAAATCCACTTTTATGGGATCTTCTTCCGGATCTTCTGGTTAGGGAATTTCCTCCTCAGTGAGACTTGGAATTTCTATTCACTTATGAAAAAACACCTTGCGCATATGACTCCCAACACCTGGACCTTCTTGCTTAGAAGACGTTCTAATGGATTGCATACTCCCAACATTACTCATCTTTGGTAGATGGTCTGCAGCAGCAACATCTGTCTAATATTTACAGCAGAGGCCATCCCCTCCCACCCCCTCATATGCTCTGCAGCAGAGGCAATGCCTTACTAGGTGGAAATTGGAAAAACTGAACTTTGAAGCACTCATTTTGAGGGGCAGAAGGGAGGGTGTCGAGCAATCTTTGGGGGCAAAGTCCTTTTCCTTCTAATTGATGACCGGAAAGAGCTAAAGTACAACTTCAAATCAAACAATAATTCTTGTGGAAGGTGTGTATGGGTGACCAGGTGGCTGCCTGGCAAATATCTGCTAGCTCTAAACCCAGAGGCGTAGACTGGGTAGGGCCTAAATGGGCAACACACACCTAAAATCCGTAAGTGCCCACTCTGCAGTGCTGTGCGGGCATTTACTGATGTTAATATCACTGCAGTGGGCCACTACATACTCTTTCGTCCATCCCCTTTCCTCCAAACTGTATGGGCTTACCTCGCGAGGGACGGGAGACGGAACCTTATTCACCAGAAAAACCTTCCTCTTTTAAATTAGAGGCACAGCCCTGGGAGCATGCGCTCGCACTACTCCCCAGTCCCTTTTTTTATGTCGACTGGAACGGGCCAATTTCACCAGTGCTCCTGGGTTTGGCTTCGGCCATGAGATACCACACGCTCTTCCCCTGATATTCTATCTTGTCCTTTCTTTTTCTTCTAGCTACTTGGCCCTCAGACACCACGCTCCTCCCAGAGTATATGGCGACTTCGACGGGCTTCAGCAGCTGTCCAGCCTGCGAGGGGCTCTTCCCCCACATCGGAGCCCCACGCCCTTTGCCTCCGCTGCCTTGGCCCTGGCCACGGCTGGGAAGGTTGCTCAGCGTGCAATGCTTTGACACCTCAGGCACTGAAGAACAGGCTAGCTAGGTGGAGAGAGCTCTTCCAAATGTCACCTCCTAAGGACCTGAAGGACTTTGTCAAACTTTGATCGAGACCTACGGTAAGGCTTCTATTCACCATTGCACCCCCAAAGGGTGCCTCTTTCCAAAGAAGCGCCTGACCAGGAGGGGCCTGTCGGGCTCTCCTACCAGCACACGTACCGAGGATAGTCCAGCTACCGGCCTTTGGGCTGAGGGGTCTCCGGATCCTCCTGGTATCGTTGCAGAGGGACCGCAAGATTCTTATACCGGGGTTACTCCCGAGGGGAATGCCCTAGTAACTGCATTGTGTCCGAGGGGGTGCCTTCACGCAGCACTACTGGCAGTTCTGCCGAGGGCTGTACGCCTTCCAGGCCTTACGATCCAATATCAAGCTTCTTGGACTGGGCTGTTTCCCCGGAACCAGGCACCACGGCTTCAGCGCGTGGCACGCAGCTCCACAAAATGCTTCTGTCCAGTGCCGCCTTTAGCAGAGCGGGTCGAGGAACGAGTCACAAGCTGGGACTGTGGTCAACCAGGTACGTGGCATACAGCGTATCCATCAGCAGTGCAGGGCAGGTTCCCCCTGCATCCCAGACAGTGCACCCTGGCACCATCATCCCGTGGCCACTCCAATATCTTCTGGCACCTCCTCAGCCTCTGAAGACAGGTTCTTCAAAAGGTTTCTGGTGCTGATGCGAACACCTCAGATGGGACATATCCTTCGGGATGCCATCAGGGACATGCTCCCACAGGTCACCCCACTGGTACCTTTAGTCATTCCTCCAATGGCTCTGGTGCCCCAGCGCTTCCCACGCTTCCTTTGCCGGCTCCCGCGCCACCGGCAGTTCTGGGGGGGTTCCACAGGTTCCGGTTCCCACACCGCAGCCCATGGCACCCAGTACCGCTCCACCAGTTCTGGATCCTCCCAGCACTCAGGCGGACACAGACGAGTAGGAGGACCCCGACACACCATCGTCAGCGAAGGCCTTCCACAAATTACTTGTGGCCCTGGCAGAATACCTGGGCCTTCCTCAGCCTGAGATTGAGCAGCCTGAGGAGGGGGTCCTGGCAGAAGTCCTCACTCTAAGGCCCCCCCTCCAAGACGGGGAGCCCGATGCAGAAGGACATTGTTGCCCTGGCCAAGAAGGAGTGGCTCAAGCCGCACTCTGCCCAACCTGTCAATCAGCACCTTGACAGCAAGTACAGGCAGCTAGAGGGGGACACTCTTGTTTTTGGCACAGTCCCCAGCTGCACTCCTCGGTGATCACTGCAGCGTCACTCTATTCTAAACCTCAGTCGTCCTCGGCCACCTTGTCCTCTGGACTGCTAGGCAAGGAGATGATGATCTTGGAGGTGTATGGGGAAAAAGCTGTACTCCAACGCCTTCCTGCACCTGTGGCAAGCCAACACCAGTGCCATGCTGGCAGCTGCTAACCAAAGGCTCTGGCGGGAAATCGCCGACTTCCTCACAGAACTCACGCCCCAAAGCCAGGCTCGCTTCAAATCGGGACTAGGAGAAGCCAGGCTGGTAGCTTCTGACATTATGGAGTCTGCTGTGGCCCATATCGATACCTCTGACCGGGCCATCTGCATCGCCATGGACAGGAGAAGGATGGCCTGGCTCCGGGCTAAGAAGTTCAACCTGGACGTACAAGAACGCATATTGGACCTTCCATTCGAGGGTAGTGACCTCTCTCACTCCTCCACGGATGATGAATTAGCGGTCTGTGAGCTGTTCTTTTTATCCTAGTCTCTATTTGTACAAAGGCCACGCCCAAGGCGTACACCCAGTCCAACCCACGCTCCGACAAGGGGCAGGTACCTGGAGGGTTCTGAGGCTTCCAGGAACGGAGGTCCAGGCAACCTGACGATTCCCCGAGTCAGCATCGGAGGAAACAACAAAAGGGGGGCAGGGCAAGGGCTTTTTCCAATCCCCCTCATCCTCAGCAGCCTCGGAAGGAAAAAAGGCATGACACGCCCCTTCGGGTCCATGTGTCTCCTGTGGGGGGACAGGCTTGCCTCTCCCATGCAATTTTGGCACCAACATTTTTCAGACCCCTGGTTCCTATCTGTAGTCTCCACGGGGTACCGCCTACCGGTCCCTCCCTTTCCTCCCTCCTCCCCTTCTCTCCCACAGATTGGGACAGCCACTCTTTTGGCAGAAGTCCACTCGCTCGTCGAGAGCCAGGCAATGGAAGAAGTCCCAGGCTCCCAGAGAGGATTGGGTTTCTGTTCCAGGATTTTCGCCATACAGAAGAACCAGGCTGGCCTGAGAATTGTGTTTGGACCTTTCCATCCTCAACCTCTTCCCTACCTCTACAAAAATTGAAGATGGTTACGCCAGCTCTCATTGCTGAGACACTGAACAGGGGAGACTGGATGTGCTCCCTGGATCTGTAGGACGCTTATCTTTGGCAGCCTCATCGGTCCTTTCTGCACTTTAGGATCATGGGCTGGTATTTCCAGTACAAGGTTCTACCCTTCGGCATCAAAACAGCCCCCAGGGTATTCACCAGACTGAATGCTGTGGCTGCTCTCCTCAGGGCCCAGGGCCACCACATCTACCCATACCTGGAAGACTGGCTCGTCAGGGCCTCGTCTCTAGAGGTGGTTCTTCACACTTCCTCCCCTCTTATGAACACACTCCATGACCTGGGGTTTACGACCAATCTCAAGAAGTCTCAGCTGCAACCCATGCAGAAGCTGACCTTCCTGGGCCTCATCTGGGACACCATCTCCGAGAGGGTGTTTCCCTAAGAGGACAAGATCATGCCCATCAAGAGGGCTACCACTCACTTCCTCTCCAGGACTGACTACGGCCTGGTGGTACCAACACCTACTGGGCATCATAGCAGTGGTCCTTCTGGCTGTCCCCCACACGAGACTCAAGATGAGGAGGCTGACACCGCACTTCACAGCTTCCTGGAATCGGGAACGGGGCTCCCAATCGGAGCCTGTGGACATTCCCATGTCTCTCCAACTGGACCTCCTCTGGTGGTCCGCGGACTACATCCAACGGCGGTGCAAGCCCTTCCGGCAGCCTCTCCCTCGGGTCACTGTCTCGACAGACTCCTCCCTTGAGGGATGGGGAGCCACTCTGGACAACCACAGCTTCTATGGAGTCTGGACTTGGCAGGAACAGGAGTCCCACCTCAACTAGCTAGAGTTGAAGGCCATATGGCTGGCTCTCAAAGCCTTCCTCCCCCTCATGTAGGGCAAGACTGTACTTATCGGACGGACAACTCCACCAGCATGTACATAGGTGAACAAGCGGGGTGGTACCAGATTGTCATGATCTCTGCTTCCAAAAGATCAGGACTTGCCCGACTCCCTTGGAAGCAGACCCATAACCCCGGTTCCGAGTGCCAGCCAGTCCCAATTGGTACCTTTTGGACCCTGTCCTGGCGCCAGTGGCACCAGGCTCATAAAGATGCCCAGTCCCAGCGCTGGAAGCGCCGGGCTCATAATGCGTGGGAGGACTTACCTGCAGCAGACCATGCTGCTTACTTACCTGCCAGTTGAACCCCTGATCCTCTTCTGTTTGGGACTACTTTTCCTGTTGGGTGGGGCAGGAGCCACTCCCTAGGTTCAGAATACTGGAACTCTTCTAGAAAGCAGGAACTCTTTTCTTACCTAGGCGTGGCTGTGGAAGGAGACACCTAAGCACCACAGGAGGCTATTTAAACCACACCCGATGGATGAATCTTGCTTTGTGTTGTTCTGCATTCTCTGCAGCAGAACGCTCATCGTGTCTTCTGCTTCTGATCCTGGGCCTAAGGGAACAAAGGCTTACCATCCTGGAATCCAGTCTTCAGCAGCACCTGTAAAGACAAAGAAAGAACAGGTTAGCACTACGGTCTTCAGTGGCAGCGCATCTCTTACCTGGTCCATCGGCTGTCACCAACGCCTCGCGCTGCATTCCGGCATCTGAAAGACAAAGGCTTACCTACTCTTCGCATGCTCCGGAGGTCTTCGCACTGCATTCCGGCATCTGAAAGACAAAAGCTTACCAGCTCTTCGCACGCTCCGGAGGCCTTCGGCGCTGCATCCCGCATCTGAAAGACAAAAGAAGGTGCGTTTAAAGACATTGGGCAACTTTATTACTCACGTGCCATTACTCCTTCCCACGCCGAATCCAGTGGGTATTCCAGCACCCTTCAGCTTCTCTAAAGCTCCGAACTTGTACCTGCAAGATAAAAGGGACAGTTAGTGCGCATCGTGAAGCAGGCTACAAGCGCTTACTTACGTGCTTCCAGGCGCTTCTATTCCTCACGCGGGTTCGATCCTCAACTCTCATCAGCCCGCCATCGCCGGAACCCTGCAAAACAAGAGATATCATTACAAAAGACTTTTAAGACATTTGAAGTGCCCAGAACTTACCGTTCGTGCAGTTAACGACGGACAGCAGTCCTCTGAGGTCAAGAGGTCTGCACCCTTATCCAGTGAAGAAACTGGTTACGGCACCCTGCCCCGAGGCAGATGGAGAGCTCGGCGTTCACTTACCTAAGGTGAGGGCGTTAACCTTTGGGGTTCTACAGGAGAAGAGAAAGGGAAGAGGAGAGAGGCTCCCAATAACCCCAGTTCATTAATCCCATATTTTCTATCTGCAGACATCTTACTCTTCGAGTCAGACATACAGTGCACAGAGGTCCAGCCCAAAGAGCCAACCGTGTGTTACACATCACCTTTGAAGATACAGCATTCACCCAGTCAAGACCGGCGCCTCTGCGGGAATCAGGTGAGTGTTACACAGATCCCCGCCACTTTGCAACCTCGCGATCGGCATGTTGGAGTGGGCCCTGGAGAACATATACCTCATGGCTGTCCACCTCCCGGGGGAAGCAAACCTGGAGGCGGACATAATCAGTAGACTGGGGCGGACAATTACGAGTGGCAATTGAACGACCTGATACTGGAGGAAGTCTTCCGCAGATGGGGACACCCCCAAGTGGATCTGTTTTCCTTCCATGTCAACGAGAAATGCCAGCCGTTCGCCTCCTGGCAGGGGCAGGGGCCCGGCTCCCTGGACGATGCCTTCTAGCTACAGTGGAACTAAATGAGGGCGTACGCCTTCCCACCCCCCCCACTGGTCCACAGGGTGATCTGCAGGATAAAGCAATCGGGTCACCTCAGCATCATTTTGAATGCTCCCTGGTGGCCAGCGAGACCATGGTTCTCTGAGTTGCTCAGCCTATAAGATAGGCCTCCCATTCACCTACTGCTGGGCCCAGCTCCGCTCCTGACACAGCAACGGGGCAGGGTTCGCCACCCTGCTCCTCACAAGCTAGCCCTTGCAGCGTGGTTCCTGAACAGGTCACTCTGAAGCACTTGAACCTATCGCAGCTACCAGCAGCCAATACAAGAGCAAATGGTCTAGATTCTGTCATTGGGTCAGCTCTAAGGAGATCGACCCTCTCAAGTGCTCTTTGGATGATGTCCTCTCCTTTTCGGCACACCTCGCACACTCCAGAGTGCAAATCGACACATGCCCCACTTACCTGGCAGCCATAGGTGCCTGCAAAAATTCTGAGGGTCTATTTTCCTCCTAACCCGGTCATCAAGCAGCACCTGGTGGGCCTCCAGACTCTACCTGCCCATGAAGAGGCCTCACCCAGCCTGGGACCTCAACGTGGTATTGGGCGCATTGGCCCACAAATCATTTGAGCCAATGGCGTCCGCTGACATCAGGTGGGTAACCCTAAAGACGGCTCTGCTCGTGGGCCAGGGTCAGCAAGATCCAGACCCTCATGACCTCCGAGCCCTACACCACTTTTCACAAGGACAAGGTGGTCCTCCGGACGCACCCTGCCTTCCTACCCAAGGTCTCATCCGCCTTTCACCTTAACGAGGAGATCATTCTACCTACTTTCTACTCAAATCCCAAGGATGAACCTCAGAGTGTTGCATCACCTCGATGTCAGACACGCTCTGAAGTATTACTTGGACAGGAGCAAGGATTTCTGCAAGTCGGATGCCCTTTTTGTCACTTTCAGAGGTACAAGTCCAGGATATCAGGCTTCCAAGGCCTCCATCTCTAGGTGGATGATCGTGGCCATTAAGGAGGCCTATGAGGGGCAGATCTGGCTACTATGAATGCTCATGCTATCAGGGTCAAGAGCATAGCTATTGCGTTCCAACGCCATGTTCCATGGAAGGTCTTCAGTAGGGCAGCCACCTGAGCTGCCACCCACTGCTTTTTGCAAGCACTACTGTCTGGATGTCGCCTCTAGATCAGACGCGGCTTTCGGTCCGGCGGTTCTGAGAAACCCGTTTGCCTAAAGGAGGGTCTAATTTCCACCCTAGGACTACTCATTTGTAATCGCCCATACAGTATGAATGAAAGGGGACGGGACGTAAGAGTAATTAAGTTACTCACCGTAGTGACTAACGTACTCTTAGTCTATAGTCCCCTTTCTTCCATGCGTCCCACCATCCTCCCCCCTAATACTGGTGTCATTAGGCAATGTTGCATATTGTTGACGCGTCAATGGGGACTGAGGAGTGGTGCCGGTGGGCGAAGTTAGGCGAGTGCATGCTCCCAGGGCTGTGCCCCTGCACACTTCTAAATGTAAAGGGGGAAGAAGGTTTTTCTGGTGAAAAAGGTTGTCTCCCGCCCCTCACGAGGGACGCCCATACAGCATGGAGGAAAGGGGACTATGGACTAAGAGTACGTTAGTCACTACGGTGAGTAACTATTAATTCAGCTTCAGTCCCCACTTAATAGACAATCTTAGGTACACCTCTGTCTAAACCCCTCTCTAATGCCTAAGCTGCAGACAATCCTCTAGTGGCATAGATCCTGAAGTCTTGTGGGACCTACTTTACTGTCCTAGAATAACTTTCTGAAATGCAGATTATTATCACAGGAAGTAGCCTGCTTTGCCACTGCCTTCACTTTCGAGCATCAGATGAATAAAAATAACTGATCTTGACGAAAGGTCTTGTCCTTTCAATGTAGAAACCTCTCATTGGAGGGATCAGGTGGAGGATGAACAATGGGCAATTGCATCTTCCGACTCTGGTAGAATTTGGAGACCCCCTTCAGCAGGAAAGATGGTCTAGGTCTCCAAGTAACCACCTCTTTAGAGGAATAAGGGGGATTAGATGGCAGACTGAAGCTCTCTCTCGGCAGAAGTTATAGCTGCCAGGAAATCTACCTTCAGTGTCGGTAGTTTTAAGGGGCCTGGATTGAGAGCCGAAATGGACAAACAATCCGAAACATGAATGCTAAATTAGGGTCCAAAATGGAACCACAAACTGCCTCAGAGGAAAACCTGCTTTTCAAACCTTTCAAAAACTGAATAGGCATTCCAAGATGGCCGCGCTTCATTGCGGCTCCCGACCCGTCAAGAAGCTGTAGCATAAAATAAGCCCTCCCCAGAGTTCAACAGCTTTAAATAACCCCACCGGATTGAAGAAGGAACCTGGGGGCCACGCTAGGTGAAGTGTAGGGACCTACCTCCATGAAGCGAGCAGCCCCGTGGGATAACACCTAAACGAACGCAGCAGCTCCAGGAGAGCAATCGCGACTGTGGGCTGGCTGACTCAGCTCACCTCATACTATAACAACTGGAGACTGAGATCGGCACCCATCCGCTGCCTTCTATATGTGGACCCGCACCCAAGGCACCCTACCCACAAAGAAACACCATTGCATGGCCGTGAAGGCCCTGTGGGTGGCGTCGGAAAGGCCGCACAGGCCCACCCGGCTAACAAGGCTGAGGGCAGCCACACAGCGAGGAATCTGACACAACAGTGGGAGACTGCTTCCACCAACCGCCCCCAGACGATCAGAGTGGCAGAGCTGACAGCCGAGGCCGGAGAAGGGGCCGCAGCCAGACTTCCGCCCGATGGAGCAAGGGCCACATCAGCGGGGAGCATAGCTGGGACCTGAACATCAGCACAAGCACCAGCTATTTGGCCGCCTCACAACAAGGTGAGAGCTTGCAGCCCCATCCAGCTCCTGCTACACGCTGAGGCACTCATTCCCCATAAAACCTCCTTACCCCGCCTGAATACAATCCTAAAACCGGGCCGGCACACAAGAGACACTTGCAGGGGACGCTGCTGCCCCACAAACCGCATCAGGGAGTCAGGAGCCCACACCGCACCCCTGGATCGCAGTCCATGCAGAGTGGGAGTGCTTAATCCGGGCCATCAACAAGCAGGGGAGGACAGGGTCCTGGTACTTCCTGTGCCACGACAGCATTCCGGAGGCCCTAGAAGCCCAGAAACAAGAGCGCAGATCCACCCCAAGCCACAGAAGGCAATCCAGACAGCGCAAAAGAAGAGAAACACCAGTCTTCGCCCCTAAACCCGCAAGGAACCGAAGGGAAGAAACTACCGGGCACTCTCAACCAGCCGGGGGTACGCCTGGGATACTAGGGGCCCAGCAGCTTGGCAGACATCCAACGCTGAGGAACGAGTAATTGAGACCCTAAACTTTGCAGCCCAAATCTCCGGTCCACCTCACAAGACCCAGCCACACAATAAAAGATGGGTGGCTGGCCTACTTTGTACTGCGAGTGCTCTGCAGGGCACCGAAATCCCATAGAAGGCACTGCTGCTGCTGTGCACGAAGTCATAAAGGCACACCGGTCCTGCCAAAAAGAGCATATTCAAAGGCCCGGGCCCCGGGCATATCAGCAATCAGAGAAGCGGACTGGCCGGACAAGAAAGCCTGCCAAACAGAGCTCAAACAAGACCACAGAATACAATGGGCCACAAAACCCTGACCAAAGAAGCAAGGAAGGCTGACACCCTCTTGGAAACAGTGGCGGTGGCCACCCAAAATCTAGAGTTACAGGCTGAGGGCCTGGAAAATGGATCCAGAAGGTCAAATATATATACAGGTCAAAAGCCTACCAGAGGAGACACAAGACCAAGACTTAACACGTATGCTTAAGAGCATCTTCAGCAACTTCCTAGACTTGGACACAAGAGCAGAAATCCAATTAATAGGATTCACAGAGTGGGCCTGTGCCGGTTAGAACCAGGGGCGTGACCAAGAGACGTCCTACTGGCCTTTCACAGCTATGGGATTAAAGTACAAATACTAGCTAGGGTCAGGAAAGCAGACCGCATCACGTTCAACGATGTAGAAATATTACTCTACCAAGACCTATTGCAGGTAACCCTTATCAAAAGGAGTTAATGGCCCCGGTTCTGATCTGAGAACCCAACAGGTCCGATATCGATGGATACACCCGTTTGGTCTGAGCTTTAATTGGCTCAGCAAGCAGCACAAAGTGACGACCTGAGACTAAGGAGCAACCTTTCGGGGAATTGAGGAACAACTACTGATGAGAGCCCCACCCTCCTCCCCTCCACCCCCCTCGACCAACCCGCTCAATGCCCGGAAACCATGGAGGGGAATTCCAGGGGGACACAGAGGGTTACACGTTTAATTTGCACGCACCCCGCAATTGCGCTTTCAGATCACGCCCCAATAACCCTCTCCTTGCCCCCCCCCCCCAGGTCTGTGGAAGTGGCGCTACCCAGGCCCACTGTTCAAAGACATAACTTGTGTCGGGAAGTAGAAGAAGAGCTGGGGGCATATGCAGAAAACAAGGTTGAGGATACCTCTCCGCAGACGTGGTGGGACGCCCTCAAAGCAACAATAAGGGGGAAAAATGATAGCCATAAAAGCTAAAAGAGAAAAAGAAACGGTGGTCGGAAGATGGTCAACTAGAGAATATATTCAGACATCATGGTTAAGATGGGCTTGACTCAGCCACCAAAAGGGAATATAGGGCGATCAGAGGGCAATTTGATCTCATGCAGACCAGGGCGGCGGAATGCAGCCTACTGTGCCTCAGGCAGGAATATTACATCAAGGCCACTAAATGAGACCGACTATTAGCCAGAATGTTGGGGAAAGAAGAAAAAGACCAAACAATCCTGAAAATTAAGGTTAGCGGTGGCCCGGCTAGCACTAACGAGAGACAGACAGAGACTGAGAGAGACAGACAGAGACTGAGAGAGACAGACAGAGACTGAGAGAGACAGACAGAGGCTGAGAGAGTGACCGAGACAGAGGCTGAGAGAGTGACCGAGACAGAGACTGAGAGAGTGACCGAGACAGAGACTGAGAGAGTGACAGAGACAGACTCTGTCTCGGAGACTGAGTGAGAGAGTGACAGAACCAAATTATACTGCTCTAACAACCCATCTCCCACATGACACAAAACCTATTTAAACCAAATCGGGTTACAACAAATCTCCGAAGGTGGAAGGGAAATCCTGGAGGGGGAGATTACTAGAGACTAGGTTAGGACCGCAATAAATGCTCTGCCCACTAATAAATCCCAGGGCCCAGGTGGCTTTGTCACTGAGTTTTATAAAATCCACAAAGAAATCTTAATTCCTCATCTCACAAACCTATTTAACAATATAGGAGAGACTATCGCCCTACCCAACTCGATGGAGGAGGCAAAGGTAATACTGATTCACAAAGTGCGGGTCCTACCGCCCCATAGTGCTGAAAAATGTAGACTCAAAAATCCATACGAAAATCCTGGTGTCCAGACACTAATGGGTACTCCCCAAAATAATTCAACCCGAACAATCAGGCTTCATCAGAGGCAGGCAAACGAGGGACAACATCAGGAGGATATTACATCTAATCGAGAAGACCCAAAAGATCCCTGCTCTCCTCCTGGCACTGGATGCTCTAAAAGCCTTTGACAGAGTGGAGTGGGGATTCCTCTTCGCAACCATGGCCAGGCTGGAATTTGGCCCCAAGTAGCTTGGTCGAGTCAGGGCCAACTACCAGCACCCGCTCCTCCGACTATCCATAAACAGGCACATTTGTGAACCAGTAACAGTAAAGAGGGGCACAAAGCAGGGTTGGCCTGTCTCCCATTTTATACGCTATACTTCTAGAGCCCTTTCTAGCAGCTATAGGAGCAAACAAGGACATGGCAGGGATACCATTCGGGGGGACAACCCACAAACTCCCCACCTTCGCGGATGACATGCTCATAACGCTGACCCAACCAGACACCTCCCTAAGGGCAGTAAACGAGGAACTTGTCCAGTTCGGAGATGTGGCAGTGCTAAAAGTGAACGTAAACAAATCTGAAATCCTCAACCTTACCCTCTCGAACAAATCAGAGCACGACCAAAAAAAAAACTACTGGTACAGATGGGGCTAATAACGCCATAATGTACCTGGGGGTGCGACTGGCCAAAACGGTGGGAGGTCTACCAGGCAAACTATCCACCCCTCTTGGAGAAACTCAAAAGTAAGATGATTGATTGGGGCCCACTGACCATAACATGGATGGGACGCATTAAGGTACTAAAGATGGTGGTACTAACGCAGCTGCTGTACTACTTTACAGCCCTCCCGATCCACATTCCATCGGCCTTTTTCAGATCTCTCTGCAAAATCACAAACCAATTCCTGTGGAATAAAAAAAAAAAACCCTAAGAATAGCCGTGAAACTCATGACCACCCCTACTTCCTGAAGGGATATGGGGGAACCAGACTTCAGAGCCTACTACGCGGCCGCCCAAACAAGAGTCGTCCGAGATTGGCAAAAGGATGACTGTGGGAAGTTGCGTAGACCAATGTACAAGGCAGTGGCGTGCATGGGGGGGATGGGGGAAACGACTTGGAGAGAACCCTGTGGAAACCCAGGGCAGACAGACCGACCCACATTTATAGTAGCCAAATCCTCTCGGCAGTGGGAGACACATGGGACTAGGCGGTGAAAAGGTCACATCACCATCTACCCATCCCCGTACATGCCCTTTTTCGATAACACACAATTCACCCCAGGACATAAAACATCCGCCTTTGAAACTTGGCAACAAAAGGGATGCCACAGGGTAAGAGGTATGTTTAATGGGGATCAGGTCAAACAATTCGAGCAATGCAAAGCGGACTTCGACCTGGGGGAAAAGCAGAGGTACGCCTACGTCCAGCTCAGGCATTGGCTTTTGCATCCAAGTATGAAACGAGCAGAGTGCCGGCAACTAACCCCCTTAGAGAGGTACCTAAACACAGATCCCGGAGATAGGAGGGTGGTCACTTCCATATACAAACACATCAAGGAGGGAGAGGACCCCCCAGCTAGAGCATACATGGGGATATGGGAACTCGAAACAGGGTGCACAATAGAGGAGACAGAGTGGAACAGACTTTGGCTACAGATCCCCCAAATTATCAAGATCTCTCAAAATCGGAGATATCTGGCTGATGCTAATGCTCCAGTGGCACCTAACACTGGTCAGGTTGCATAGGATGTACCTGGGGACATCACGACTCTGTTGGACGGAGTGCGGAGGGGAGGGAATCTGAATCCATATTTGGTGGAGTTGTCCAAAAATAGAGACCTACTGGAGAGGAATACAAGACGCAGTTGAGCAGGTCCTAGGAATCAAGTGTGGAGGGAACAGGGGTCTATAAATGATGGGACTCAACAGGGTCCAAGAGAACATTACATCAAAGTCAGGTCGCAAACTGTATGTGATATTGATGGTAGCAGCTCTAGTCTTGTTGCGTATATGGAAATCTAGAGACCCTCTACATGACCACGAATGGGTTGCAAAAATCTGATGAATCGTTGCTATGGAATGGCTCACGTACTCGATACAAGGGCAACACACCAGATTCAGGTTGCACTGGTCAAGCCTGCTGAGATACTTAAGAGACGGAGCGCGCCAAGCATGGTTCCCCAGGTCATTGGGTCTCTTGGGGATAACAGATCTCCTGGGAGAAGGCGACCCATAAAATTCACACAGGCGGAGCAACGTGATGGGACACTGCAAAGACACTGCATAAGAGACTGCACGGCCAATGTTGCCTCCCCTGTCCCCCCGAGGGACAGTACCAGAGTAAGGACGGTTCCTGGAACAGGGGGGTGGGAGAACTAGGGGGGGGGGGATTCGAGGGGAGGGGCCAGGGGGAAGAAATACAACTTGTACGATGTGGTGTTGTTTAAAATGCAAATAAAAACTTATTGAAAAAAAAAAACAGAATGGGTTTGTAAAATACATGCCCTGTCATGGAGTGGTTTTAAACGCATATTGCAGCGTGGTAACTTTACAGCAGTATTCTTTTAGTCTATCCAGGCCAAATAAAAACTGCAAGGGCTCTAGATCCCTTGCTGAACCATCCACTGACCTTCCTCCACCTGCACACTTGTATGGCTTTAGTAGCCAGTCTACATGTAGAAAGTGACACTTCCAGGATCCCAACTTTCAAATCTAAGTCCCTTTTACTTTAGCCTCCCAGAAGACATGCATGTCGCATGGAGAAACCCAAACCACCCCCCCCCCCCCACCCAACTCTGTTATGGGTAGGGAGCCATCTCCAGAATATTCTGGTACGACATACTCTGGGCCCAAGCCAGGACAATTGGTATACTGGTGGAGCACTTTCTCCTAAACCTTCGGAGAACCAGTGGTATGACTGGAACTGGTGAGAATGCATAGAGTACACGTATCACTCCAGTGGAAACTCTTTGCCCAATGGCCATCTGAGTAATTTCCCTCAAACCGAACAGCTTGCACTTCCTGTTGTCCCTGGTCACAAACGTGTCTATGTGACAGATCCCCCCCCCCCCCCCCCCCCAATGATGGAAATTCTCCAGAAGGACTTCCGGGCAAAGTTCCAACTCATGGGAAACTATGCCCTGCTTGCTCAGTGTCCATCACCATAGTCTGTGGCCCGGCCAGATGGATCGTGGAGACCAAGCCCTAAAGCATAGCTGCATCACTTGCCTGCATAGAAACAGTTAACCAACACCCCATCTCATTGAGGTCAATGCATGGCCTCTGTGCTGTTTCAGTATCGGACACTTTTCCCCTGTATCGAAATAACAAAGGTCAATCAGAGCGAGCCTGATTGCCTGCAGCCCCAACTGGTTTATGGAGAACCTTGACTATACCAGGTTCCAAAAACCTCTCACCCGGAGATCCACCAAGGGAGCACCTGACCCTTTAAAAGCAGCATCAGCGTCAATTCTGGCCTCCAGCCTTCACTTCCTGAATGAATCTAGTCATGGGACCCAGTAGGTGGAGAAAGGCTGAGACTAATAGCATTCATATGTTCTGTAACAGGTCTACTGCTACTGTCTGTCCTCCAGGAAGGGGTTTGGAGGGGCAGAGGGAGAAGAGTTGGGATAGTGTCCAGGACTGCTTAGATGGACTGGATCATATGAGATGGGGTCAATTGGAACTTTATTTAAATTTAGAGAAATGCCCAACTTGTGTAGTAACGAACAGGTGGCCCAACAGTTGTTCAGGCGAGCAACCTCCTGATGAGGCAGTCATCCAGTTAAGGGACAATCATGGATTTTCACCCTCCCGAGACTAGCCTCCACTACTGCTATCAATTTATGGATGGGTTGGCATTTTGAAATGTGCATCCTCGAGGTCCATTAACTCAGTCCTGTCTCTTTAGAGTCTACATGATCCATTGCAGGAAATTGCTCTAGACCTTGAGGTCCAGCATGTGACTCGATCCTCCCATCTTCTTGGGAGAAGAAAATGATGAGGTCCATCTAGTCTACTTTCCTGCAGATGAAACCAAATCTACAGCTCCTTTCGCCAGGAGAGTACACATCTGCTAGTAGCACTGGACCCTGGGCTGGAGGAGTATCCATCAAGGGATATGTGGGTCACCTGATTAAGACAAGACCATTTCCACATTTCACCACCTGCAGAGCCGAGGCATCTGAAGTAGTGGCCTGTCACTCTTGCATATTACCCCTGACCTGAAAAGTTTTTGTTGACGCTGTGGGTGAGTGGTCCTTCTGCACAAACACCCCAACGTAGATGTTTATCCTCTTTTGGACCTATGCTGCATAGATGCATTGCATTCAATCTCGGTGGATGCATGTTGAAACATGTTTGAAGCCACAACCCTTAGCAAATGAAACTGAAGGGGAAGACGATGGGGGGCATTGATGTGTAGCCCGGCCCAGAGCTTTTGCTGTGGCATTAGCCTTTAAAATGTTTTAAGGATATATTTGCTTTTTTGCCACTCAAGTTAGCCCCCATTGACTGGCATGTCAAGCAAATTTACACTCACCTCTTGTCCCTATGCCTTCAGTTGCATCCAGTCCAGACTGCAAAGCCTTTGCTGTCAGGAACCATGGCTGAAAAGCCTTCTTAGCGCACCTTCTGGGAAATGGTCAGTGGCTCTATTAGGTCCAACGCATGCATGTCTTCTACTTTCAGCACATAATGGCTTTAAGGGCCAAACTGCATGATGCAACCTTCCTTTTATTTTTTACACTCAGTTTTGGGGAGCCCAATCAAGAAAGGGGGAGACTTTACATGCCCTGTGATGACTCAGACCACTAGGCTTTTTTGTGGTAGGATGCTGAGTGACAAAAACACTTGTTCTGTTGGTTGTGATTTTTACTTCACCAGGTTTTTGTTCACTTTGGGAGAAAAACGGTCTATTGCTGCATTAAATGGTAATGTGGTCTCTGTATCTTTAGCCAATGTGTTTCGGGGATTCCCTGAAACAAGCTTCTCAATCATTTTGCAAAAGGCTGTAATTGGGTGACTATACTGTGAGGCCCACTGCGGCTTGCATCCTGGAAACGCACTGTCAAATTTGAAATTTAATCTGACAAATTCTGTAACCAGGTCTGAGATAAATTAAAGGACTTGATACTTATCGGGATAGGATCACCTTTCTCATAAATAGCCTGCATAGAGTAGAAGACTTGCGTCCCTGACTCGGGAGCACAGCTTTCCAATGGTTGATGCTTTTGCCAGAAAAGCGTTGATGGCTTCAACTGAAGTAGACCTAGAGGGAACCCTTGGGTTCTTCAACTGATCAAAAAGGGCCAAACCTTGGGGCGTTTGTCCCTTAATCTCCTGGGGCCCTCTGCTGGCTTTTGAGGGTGCTGTGGATCCTGATACTGCTTTGGGTGATGTTTACTCAAGACACGCTTTTACCCAGCAGCAAAGTGATGGCAAGCATTAAATAAAAAATGGGATGAGGATTGGAGCATCACCTACCACTCATGTTACAAGCATGTGCTTTTATCAGCCAGGCACTTGACACAATGCGGCAAAAACTGTTCTCAGGTCATTCGTCTGAACTGCCCAACTATCAACTTGCATTTGGTGGGGGTAGGCTGTTCTTTTCCTAATCCAAAACTCCACAACAGAAGTATAAAATGATAACTTTCAATGTTCATTACTGTATAAGATGGAGGTACCAATTTGTGAGAAGCACCTCGAAGCACTGTTTTGCTGCTTGTGCTGCTCTACTACCTACTTATCTGGATTTGGATTTTTATTTCACGCGGAAATATTGGACTTTATTGTGATTATAAATGTTTGGCTCATCCTCTCCTACTTGCTGGGCATAAAAAACTGCGGGCGCACCCACCTGTGAGAAGCACCTGGAAGCGCTGCGTTGCTGCTCGTGCTGCTCTGCTACCTGCTGATCTGGACTTGGATTTTTATTTCATGCAGTAATCGCACTCTTCAAACTGCTAAATTGTCTTGTATGCACTTTGAAACATTATGTAACCACTTATATTATCCTAGCTTTTTTTCATTTAGGAAATACTGGACTTTATTGTGATTACTAACGTTTAGCTCTTCCTCTTCTACTTGCTACGCATAAAAACCAGCACATGTGCGAAGCCGCAGCAACGAAGCGGCGAGATTGGTGAGTGGTATCAAACAGCAATCTACATTTCTGGGGGCATTCTCGTTTAACTGTCTAGCTACATAATCCACAAGTGGGGGTGTTGCATAGTATAACATTTAAGAGAAAAAATGACAACATTTTTATTTTATCTTACGCATGTCTACACATCCTTATTCCTTGAAAACAAGCATGCCAGAGCACCTCAACACGCCTCAGATAATGGCAATGAGTGAACGTAATCGACCCCGCTGAAGGTCCTCACAAAAGGTAATTGTCTTAACGCCAGTTAACAAGCGCACACCCGTTAATACAGATATTCCTGACTTTTGTTCTACACGCCCTGAGTGCAGAACAGAGTCCTGTTCCAAAACTGCTCAAAAGGGTGGAGAGTTGATTGATTGGCCTACATGAGGCAAGTGTATCCAATAACGCCATTCTGCCCTCCTCCCTTAATATTAGCACCCCCAATACATCAAGAAGTCTTAAACTCCCACAAGTGATTTCCGACCAAACAATACTGGGAGCATCTCACTCCCCTCTGTGTCCTGTGGTAAATTCAGTAGACTCGGTGGTTCCGAATATAAACCATGTAATCTTAGACATTTCAATTCATGCGCGTGTCTGTGATATCTCCGATAACATGGACAAGACCTCTTCACCTAATTATTATGATAGGTGCTCAATGAATTCCTCAGTGCACGCAGCATCTTATGCACATCCAACACTGCGTAAGCGCATACTATCACAAATTAAATCGCCTCAACATATGTAAACCAGAGCGCAATGTTGAAGATAATGTTGATAACAGTGAACACAACAATATCAAGTTTATTCAAATTATTTGAATCACTTGATAACAAAATGACACTGCAATCTGCTCAAATTCAATTGATAGCAGATTGGATTGTGCAAGAGATGCTTATTAGAACAAGCAATACAATTCCAATCGAAAAATCTAAATCGTGTGCAGTATTCTCACCTAATCCCCGAATAACATCTGTAGAAAGGATTGTCATGTCTTCTGTTCTTACCCAGTTTGACCAAGTAATCAGACCTATAGGAGACCACTTGAATACACCTCAGTTGTAAAAATAAAGGACTTGTGGATTAGTGTGAAGCAGAACTCTTTACATCTGATTGATACTGAACCAAACTCTTTTGATATAATAATTGGAAAAGGATTTAAACTAGGAAGACAAAATACACGAAAATCCAAATCCAAACTGTTGGATCAAGATTTAAAAAATAAAATCAAAAAATATCTGTGCACTGAAACCTGCAAATAAATATTAAGAGTGCTAAACCATTCATACGTGCCATTTGTAGAGCATTAAAGAGCCCTCAAATGCTATGAGCTCTAAAACCTAGCCAAAGACATAATAGCCAAAAATGCCATGTCTATTAATTCTGTGGATCAAAATAGAGAACACTCCTTAACGCATGAACCTTTTGAATGATTTCAATTACAGTAAAAGAGCAGGTCCTCTCCAGACAACCACTTAAATGAGTTCCACCCCGAGCATTGAATGAAGTCATATTAGAAAGAAATGAGGAAGAATGCATAGAAATCAAGAAGGCAGTAGATGTCTATCGGATGGAACATTTTAAAAATCAAACCTTGAACTTGCATAAAATTGAAACCAAGGACTGCACACTAACAGAATCTGTCCCGAGTGAGGATACGCTGCAGAGATCTTCAATACTGCAGCGCGAGATCAAATAACACTTGATTGTAGGTCATCTGATAGATTGTCTGCCCAAAGGCCAATTACAAATAGATCACAAGTCAATAGCAATGAAAACCTTTCGATCAACAAACAAGAGGCGTTTCGCCATGCTGTGATCGCAAAGGAAAAGTCTTTACAAAAGACACATTCATTGATGATGAAATGTCGTGCACTACCAAACAATAAATGATTCATGCAGAACCAGCATATTGAATATATTTGCGGAAGTGCCGGCATTAGGAGATATCACGTCTGTCGACCTAGAACAAGATGAGTTCTTGAATGATGTGGATCTCTGCATTGTTAGACTCTGGATACCTTATGTTCTAGTGTTGAATGCAGTGTGGAGAGCAAAAATGGACCTCCTTTAGGTTAGATTTCATTAGAGCACAAAAACAAGAGAGGACTCCCTCCTCCACCAGCGAACGAGATTGATCATCTCACATCAAGCTGTCCAACCTGTGAGCACACGAGCACATAAACAAGTGATACACCGACATGAAAAGGAAAAGGCATAACCACCAGTAGACAATCACAAAAAACAAATACAATTGGCGAGTCGGAATACTTGCGGTCACTCACATCTACAATCATCCAATGATAATCAATTAAACAAATTTGACATTATAGCCCTTCAGGAGACCTGTCTCAGTCACCCCAATATGGGATAACCATGATATTATCTTACTGCCAGCAAAGTTATCTACTAAAGGCAGACCAACATCTGGCCTGCTGGTAGCTGTAAAAAAAAAAAAAATGTTCTGGTCTTACCATCCTGCCTTGGGCAGCCCCGAACAACTTTATGCAATTGGTTCAAATAAATTGCTTTGATCGGAAAATAGCCCTTCTGAACCTATTCAGAAATCCTGCAGGCATAACTGATGATAGCTTTTATAAAGCACTGATAACATTACTTGATATCATTTCAATGACTGCGTATCTTCACCACCATAATCACGGGAGATCTTAATTTAGATTGCATTAATCCTGGGCAAAAGGCAAAACACTCAGTCACCAGATGGACCCCACAAATGTCGGAACTAAATTTTAGAATGGCAAATGGGTCACTCTCACTCTCAGGTGATGTACCACCTCAGAGCACATGGAGGAGAGGAAACTCTCAAAGTATTATTGATTATATCTTCCTAAAGGACCATCTCTTTGTAACAGTAGACACATTTCATAGTGTCCATCACATGCTTTCCTTATCATGGATATGGCAACTAGAATCTAATACTTTGCAAGCATAATTATATAGATATCCATTCATCATTAACAATGCTAAAACTTGCTTCTGCTGGTGTGAAGACAATTTACAATTGTTAAATAATAAACTCATACAGCGGAATTTGAGTGGATCCACTAAGCAATATACAGAAATCTTGGACAGTTTTAAGTGGTCATTGATGGCAGCTGGATCAAAAGCTTTTTATCATGAACATTGCTTTGATCCAGAAGTAAGTGCCAGTAAGGGAGAGTGGCGAAAAGAGGAAAAAAAGCATTCTGAAACTTCCAACAGAGAGATCTACAGCCTTGAAATTAGCAAAATGAAGATATCGCCACTCGACAAGAGGTCGACTAGCATGGTGGCTTCAACGCGACAGTGAAGCCATGATGGAATCTCTGCGTAATAAAAACTCTGCACAAACTTGTCATCTTTTGAATAATACTAAATTTAACATGCAGAGTGGTAGCCTGAACATCAGTGATTAGAACATTATACCACTCTGTATGCTGATCCAACATTCAATGCCATGAGGCATTCCTACCAGCCACTTGAAACTTGGAACCTATATTCTACTGTTGAAACCATTGAATATCTAATCAAAAAATTGAGTGGATCGAGAGCGATGGGCCCAGATGACTTCATGTTTAAAGCAGATTCTCGAAAATGGGCCTTCATTCTAACATCTTTCAAGATATTGCGGCAAAACACACCCTCCTCTCTCTCGAGGTGCTAATCTTTAATAGGCCCAATTTTTAAGAAAGGTGACCGCTCATCCCCAACCAACTACAGACCCATAGTCTTGCTGGATTCCCCTGGAAACGTCTTTGCCCATATAGTGCTATAGGATTTCAATGCATGGACTGAGGCGCATCAGCATCGAAATCCCAACCAAACTGGGTTTGTAACTGGAATGGGGATGGGAATAAACCTTCTATGCCTTAATGCTATCAAGGCAAAAGCCCTTTCGACAAAACAGATCTAGTTCTCATTCATTGATCTTCACTCTGCTTTTGACTCGGTATCTGGAGTCCTTCTCATATCCAAACTCAAAGCAGGCTGCCCGCCCACCTTGTGCGACATGTATGCCTTTCATTCCAATACCTCTGTTCAAATAAGATTGTCTATGGAAGGACTGCTCTCAGCATCTATTCATACAGCGAGAGGGCTGAAGCAAGGATCTATTCAACTTATTTATACATGATGCTGGGGATGCATTTGGCCACATTGTGTCTGATTCACCAAAATTAAATGGTGTACCAATTCAAGCATTATTTTATGCTGACGACTTAGTGTTGATCTCGAAAAAGACCAATGGGTCTTCAGAGACTATTGAATTGTCTGGCTCAGTACATTGAGGCAAATCAATTGACGATTAATCTGCAAAAGATACAAGTTCTTGCATTTACCGCCAGAAAATCAATGCATGGCAAAATGGCATGGGCAATTAACACAGTTTGTCTGGATATAGTGTTGAATTATACTTCTTTGGGGATGATTATAGATCAATAAGCACATAATGGGAGTCGCCTCCTGAATCTTGATTGCAAATTAGCATCAGCCATATCACAGACTAAGATCATACTATATAAATATGGCAAGTTCTCTTTAACACCAGCCACAAAATATTCTACACAGAAGGTCACACCAGTCCTTCTCTATGATATGGATTCTAGAACCATCTTACCGAATTTTCATTGAATGACCAAATGCATGTACATGACAAACCGGAAGTGATCGTCAATTGCTAGCATCACCTTATGCTAATATGGAGTGAGCAAACTTAAAAGCCTCATAATGACATCTTGCGTCATTATGAGACTGATACAACACTTTCTTCAATTAAGGCCGGCAGGTTGAGTAATCGTTAATTCTGCTGCTTATTGATGTGGAGAGTGTAACCTTAAGAGACTCATAACTTCATAATCTGATCATCGACGAATTGAGGCTAGCAATTGCAGTTCCTTCCAGTGAAATGTGCCTATTGTGCTTATTTATTGTAAATATGCAACTATTATATCGATTGATGAAAGATGACAAGATCTAAAATAACGAACGCAGAAGCATATGCCCATTTGATTGTTTAATGAAGAAAATGTGAACCTTTTATCTTCATTATCGTTACTATTTTCATGATTTTATATTCTGTGATGTTAATTATTTGTATGTTTGAATGTTTGCATTATGTTTTTTTTGTTTGTTTTGGTTAGATCTGGCAATATAGGTTTGAGTGCCTGAGAAATGTTTGAAAAGCAAATAAATAAACCAATATCTTCTAGTCCAGTCCTGGTCACTTGGCTCCCAGTATACATTTCTTTGTTTGCTGCATGGTTTGCATGATTGTTTTTTCTTCTGCCTGAGGTTGGATGGAATTACCTTAAAGCACTTTGCATTCTCACTCATGAAAATCTCTCAACTGCTATTCAGAAGGGGCTTCAAACATCAGCCCGCTCTCATGGATAAGTGACTCAATGTGGTTCTGCCATTGCAAACCTTTTCAAATTACAGCAGCACATATGCTTTTGCATACAAAGTCATCTTGATTGCCACCAGTGGCGAGTTTAGACGGCAACCACATAACTTCAAAATGGAACAATGTCCTTCAACACCATATTTCTGTAGTTTCTGTTCTAGACCATTTCTGAATTTAATTATGAATTTTCTTTTTTTTTATGTTCCCAATGCTCCAGCCCCTTTCTGTTCTGATCAAGATGCTTCTTTTTTTTATCTGCCTGGAATAGTAAATTGCTTACGAACCGAGCATTATAATGTTTTTATTCTGTCCAGCGAAGACTTATGTGCATACTTTTCGAGCCTGAATCTCATTTGAAGATACCTTTTTGGTTTTAGTAAATATGTCTGGTGGGAGGGGGGAGAGGTTTTTCCATCAAAGCGGACTTATCCTGAGGATATTGTCGCATTCCAGGGGGTACTGATGCTGTCAGTCAGTACTGGGTGGGGCTTGTCTGCCAGCACAGTTGCATTTTCCAGACTTAGTTTTGTCTGCATGATCCTGCTTTTATCACAGAGTTTTATTTTTGTGAGATATGTAATCTTTTATAGATAACGGTATGCTTTCTGTAATGCATTTAATAAGTAGGTTGCTTGTGGTGGGGATTGTTTGCCTACGATGTGCTGTAGTGATGCTTCATTGTCTTTTTACATTTGTGGTTTTTCTGTGGGAGTCTTAACTGAAGGTTCTTCATGTTGAGCCCAAGGGTTATGTGAGTGATTTGGGGGGGGGTGTGATTCTTTGTTTCTGTTTTCAGTCGCGAGTAGGCAGATCTCTTTCTGGGTGACAGCCTGATTCAATGCAACTCAACAGAGTGACATCATGGTCAGATACTTGGACATCCTATCCTCTCCCCTTGCAGCCTTCAGAAGATCAGCGATTTTCTTAGTTTTTTTTTGTTTTTGTTTTGGTGGGCCATGGTTTTGTCTTCATGTAGTTGCCCTGTCAGTCATGGAGATTGCGAGTGTGTGTTCATCTGTTCATTCATCTGTACTTCATAGATTTTTGAAGAGTGATGGTATCGTGTCCTTAACTTCTGTGATACATTTTGGATCTGCTGCAGCGTCTTTTCTTGCTTTATTCCCTTCTGGTCCTATCCTCATTTAAGGCGAGTGGAAATATACATTAACTGAACACCAGTTCTTTATTCTCTGATTCAAATGCCACACAACAGTTTTGCCCGTGGTCCACAAATGGCGAAATCCCAAATGACCTCTCTGTGTTAAGTTGCAGGCACTGCTGTCAGGCTGGCATGCACAGATACCAGATGGTGGCGGCTCCCTACCCTGATCTCAGACTAATGATGGGAAGGAGCACATGTTGAGTCTCCCTCTGCAAATCTTTATTTGTTCTTCACTACAATTACTCACCAAGCTTTCTGTTCACCCTGCCAGGGATTTATCTTCCAAGGACCCTGTTATTTATTAATCATGCTAACGCAGCTGCTAATGCTAATGCAGCTGAAAAAACAGTATTTAAAGAGCGGAAGATTGTAAGTCAGAGAGCATTAGCTTAAGTGCTTTGTTTGATACTAATAAATGTATCTATGCGACTGCTGTTCTGTGAAGGTGTCTCATTCTTGGTTTTATATTCCAAGTGGGAGAACATTTAGGACGGCACACACCTTTACCCCAATTTACACATTTTTTTCAAATGGCACCATGCAGATGGGACCATTGGAAGTAAAAACAAGACAGACTAAGTACTGCGGTTGAGAAAAAGGCGAACGAACATGGAGCGCACTGCACAATGTGGACTGTGTTCCTGCAGCCACGGTCTGTCTGACCTAGTCAGATTTCCTGTCATGTCGATTTTCCCTGACTGAGGTCCTCGCCTGGAACAGCATTTTGCTTTCGAGACACTGGCATAGACTGAACTGGGTGAATGGACGGGAGAACTAAAGCATAACCGGTGATATTGGTGCTGATTGAAACATTTAATACATGCTATGCTTTTCTTTTAGTATTGCAATATTTGGGGCCCCAGTTTTAAGTGAAGCTAGACATATTACAACTGTGGGATCATAATTGTATCGATGCACATGAATTATGGGGAATGCAAGCACCAAATGTTGTGGGTGTAGAAAATGCTTAAACTTGAACAGCATGTTCCGACTCTCCCAGAAAGTTCCCTGGATGGGAATTAATGGTTACAAAATGTACTGGGGGTAGTATTATTTTTGAGGGAATTGCACAGATATACTGCCTACAATCCCAATTTACAAATTCCAGAGCATGGGACTTTTTTTTGTGTTCACATGTTTCTCCAGCATGGGGTCTGGCATGGATTCACATGCTCATGAATATTCCCCGTCGTCAGGCTGGGAATCCTCGGTAAAGAAAAAATCAGTATCAGTTTAGTTTCTGATCTGTCTTTCGTAGTAGTAACCAATCACTGATCTCTGCGTCATACTGACCACAGCCAATGACTGCCCTCTACCTAAGCCCCGCCTCTGGCAGCCATCTTCAGATTTTTACCGCACGTTCAAGTGTTGGGATCCTCGTGCTATTGCTCTCGAGCGTTAGTGCTATTTTTTCACGTTTTTTCTCAAAAAACTTCTTTTTTTTTCGGTCAAAAGAGCCTCAAGCTCCACCGTTTCTTCATCCGATCAACGGGGACCCGTGTCGGCTTCGTCTACGCCCCTCAAGGGTGAAGATTTCGTCGAGCCACGCTTTTGGAGGACTCCAGAAGTTTCTCAGGCCCATCTCGGACATGGCCCAGGAGAAGGGAAGCTCGACGCCCGGAAAGCTGTTCAGGGTCTGCCCTGGATGCCAGCTTCAGAATGTCTTTAAGGAGGACGAACACTCGTTTTGTCTTTACTGCCTACATGAGGACAAGACGCACGTGGAGAAGGACTGTGCGTTTTGCGGCAATATGTCGGAGCGGACCATGAAGGACCGTCATCAATGTCTCGCCACCTGGCTGGAAGGGAGGAGCCCGTCTGGCGAGAAGAAGAAGAAGTCCGAGCGGTCTTCTAAGACCTTTGAGGACGCCCCGGCGACGGGGGTCCAACACAAGGCCAAGCACCGCGAGTCCGCTGGCACCGGGAGCGCCGGACGGTCGGGCTCTACGGGCGCCAGGCAGGGCGCATCCTCCCCGGCACCATCAACCACAAGCCAACGCTCTGGTTCGGGTAAGAGGAAGGCCGAGCACCCGGCGAAGCTCCTGGAGAGGCCCCGGTCGAGCTCGAAGGCCCCATCGGAGGGGGACCGAGGCAGTTACCCTCCCCCCAAGGAGAAGGCGGTGTGCGCACCTAAGGTGGTGAAAGCCTTAATCCATCCGGCCAAGGCCTCTATCGAGACAGTCGCGGCGGCCCTGGCTCAGCCTGTGGAGGCTACACCAGTGGTGGCGACCTCGGGGCTCAGTCTCCCTGCCACCGCGGAGGGAGTCCTCTTTTATGCCCATCGACAGGACCCCTGTGAAACCTCCGACGGAGAAGAAAAAGGGGGGGCAGGAGGTCGTCATGGATTCGGCCTCAACCTCTGAGGAAGAGCTGATTGAAGTCTTAAGCCACAACGTTGGCGTGGAAGAAGACCAGCCCGTCAGGAGGGACCCCGACGTAGGAGACGACAATAACGTCGAGGGTGCCGACGGGGCCCCTGACCGCCCGTCGGACTCCCCTCAACCAGTGCCGCAAGACAACTCGGCGGCCATTTTGTTGGCTATAGAATCCTTATGCTCGGAGATAAGGACGAGACTGCCATTACCACCAGCGGAGGAACCGCTCCCGACGGGGGACCCGGAGCCAGGCCCTTATGGGAGCCCTCCCCCTAAGAAGAGAAGGTTTCATCCTCCACCTCCTTTTCAGCCATCGCGCCCTGTTCAGCCCTCCTCCCTGTCCACGAATCGTGGGGATGATACGGGGACTGACACGGCCGCGACGGGTACGGACTAGGTTTACGACGAGGATCTGCTGTCGTCACCTCCCACCCGGGCTTCCCCGCCCGACGAGATTGGATCGTTTCACTCCATGATCGCCAGGGCATCCGAGCTTTTCCAGCTCTGCCCGGAAGAGAAGAAGGAATGTTTCCTTTATCAACGGCGCAAGGCCAAGAGGAAGACGGTCCTCTCCGAACCTCTACTGGATGATATTTGGGATGAGGGCCTCGCCCTCCTCAAGAACCCATCCACGACGCCGGCTAGAAGGGATCGGTACAAGAAGAAGTACCGGGTCCTGGACGCGGCCCCCTTGTGCCTTCGGGCGCAGCCGACCCCGGACTCGGTCGTCTCCGCAGCGGCCAGGAAGAAAGCGGGGGGGGGGGCGCGGCCTCTACGTCGACCTCCCCGCCGGGCGGCGAGGGAAAGAAATTGGATACGATGGGACGCAGAGTCATCTCGTCTGCAGCGACAACGATTAAGGCGGCCAACGCCTTGGCTATCGTAGCCCGCTACGACAGGGAGTTGTGGTACAAACTGGCCCCCCTGCTGGACTTCCTACCGGACGACAAGAGGGCCGATGCCCTAGAGATCTTGCAGGAGGGAGAGGTGGCGTCGGACCACGCCATTACGATTGCGACGGACATCGCCGACACTGGATTTCGCCAGTTGGGCAACGGCGTGTGCCTTAGGCGGCGTGGATGGTTCAAGGCTACTGACTTCCGTCAGGACGTGCAGACCAGAGTCTTGGACATGCCGTTCGACGGAAACAACCTGTTTGGGAAAACAGTGGACGATTCCCTTCAAGCCATCAAGGCAGACACGGAGACGGCCCGGGCTCTTGGGGTTCTCCAGCAACGGCGGCCGCCCTTTCGGAGCGGCGGAGGCAAACAGGGTGCCTCCAAAGGTTCCGGCGGCGGATTTTCCACCTACCGTCAAGCGGCCCGTTCGTCATTGCGGGAAGCTTACAGGGGACGAGGCAAGTCAGGCGGACCCCGCCGTCATCGCCAAGGAGGACAAGGCGGCAAAGCCTCGTCGAAGCAGGACTGAACCGGCCGTGGGGTCAGGCCCCCACCGAAGCACCCCGGTGGGAGGCCGGCTGGCGAGCTTCGTCAGCGTGTGGGAGTCCATCTCCACCGACCGTTGGGTGCTGGACGCCCTAGCCCAGGGTCACGCGCTCCAGTTTCTAAAGAGGAGCCCGCGCGTCCCCCCTGTGGCCAGGAAAGAACATCACGTCCCTCAACTTCTCTTGGAGGTAAAGGCGATGCTCAAGAAGGGCGCCATCGAGCTCGTCCCAAAGAGGCTTCAGGGCTCCGGAGTTTACTCAAGATACTTCCTCGTGAAGAAGACGGGAGGATGGCATCCCATCCTGGACCTACGACGACTGAACAAATTCATCAAGGCACAGAAGTTCCGGATGGTCGCCCTCCGACACGTCCTGGGTCAGCTGGAGGAGGGCGATTTCCTGTCGTCGTTGGATTTGAAGGATGCCTACTTCCATATTCCCATCCTAAAGGGACACCGAAAGTTTCTCAGGTTTGTGGTCCAAGGGCGTCATCAGTTCAGAGCCCTTCCCTTCGGACTGAGGTCGGCACCCAGGGTGTTCACCAAGTGCCTTGCACCGGTGGCGGCGCACCTGCGCCGAGAGGGGATCCACGTCTACCCCTACCTGGACGACTGGCTCATCCGAGCGAAGACGAAGGAGCTCGCCGTGGAGCACGACGGGTGGGAGAGATCCAGGCCCTTTCCTGCAAGGCCCCGTACTTGACTTTTCACGACACGAGGGTAGTGCTCAGGACGCACCCCTCCTTCATGCCCAAGGTGCCGTCGGACTTCCACCTGTTTTCTTCCCGTCCCCTTCGTCGCCGGCTGAAAGGACTTTGCACTCGCTGGATGTGGCTAGAGCGCTGAAGTTCTACGTGGACCGCACGAAGTGTTTTCGGAAGACGTCACAACTCTTTATGAACTTTGGACCTGTCAATCAGGGGAAGGCTCTCTCGAAGGCTTCCATTTCCAGATGGCTCTCCGGCTGTATCATGTACTGTCATCGGTTGGCAAACCGACCGCTGCCTGGCCGTCCGAGAGCCCATTCCACCAGAGCGATCGCAGCTACCACGGCGTTCCTATCTGGTGTGCCCTTGCTGGACATCTGCAGGGCTGCTACGTGGAGGTCGACGCACACCTTCACGAAATTCTACTGCGTCGATCGGAATTCCAGGGAGGAGTCCAGGGTCGGCCAAGCAGTGCTGCGCAACCTGTTCGCCTAAGGTGAGCCTGGTGAGGAGGTAAGAATTGCTTAATGTTGAGTTTGATGTAATGCTTAATGTTGAGCCTTTGCCACCTCCCGTGGTTGTGCATGTGTGTACTGCTATGTATTCTTTATTCATGAGCATGTGAATCCATGCCAGACCCCATGCTGGAGAAGGAACAAGTTACTTACCTGTAACTGTTGTTCTCCAGCATGGGTCTGGCATGGATTCACATGCGAACCCTCCCGCCTACCCCTCTGCGGCTCTTCACTTGGTCATACTGCCACTTCACGTGCTACCAAATCTGAAGATGGCTGCCAGAGGCGGGGCTTAGGTAGAGGGCAGTCATTGGCTGTGGTCAGTATGACGCAGAGATCAGTGATTGGTTACTACTACGAAAGACAGATCAGAAACAAAACTGATACTGATTTTTTTCTTTACCGAGGATTCCCAGCCTGACGACGGGGAATATTCATGAGCATGTGAATCCATGCCAGACCCATGCTAGAGAACAACAGTTACAGGTAAGTAACTTGTTCCTGATTTGTTTTACTACAATACAGTTCACATATACACGGGCAGATACAGCAAAGTATAGTTGTATCATTTCTAGCAACGGCCCCTTCATATAGATTCATTATCTTCCGTTTGCTCAAGATTACTCTTTACATCAAAGACTTTTTACATAAGTCATCAATCCAAGGCAGCCTGCTTTGAGCAGTGGAATTTTTCCAGTTTCTTAGAATAATTTTCTTTGTAGGAAGGGCCGCTCTAAAAAACCCAGCACCTTTTGAGGTAACTCTGATCATCCAAGATGCGACCTCCCCCAAAATCACACTGATCCATCTGCAGAACTCTCTTCATAGTCCTCGTGACTTCATCAAAAATAATCTCACCTTTGAGCATTCCCAGATCATGTGCTCGAAGGATCCCTCCCTATGGCTGCAACCCCAACATGCGTCAAAAGCAACCATTCCTCCTGCAAACATCTTAACCAGAGTGCAGTATACATTGTGCAGTATTTTGACTTGACAAACTCTCTCCTACGTTCAGCGATGTCAGGGCAACACTTCCAAACATTTTCTCCCATCTACCAGCTGTTACCTCCGTGCCCAGGCATTCAGACCAGTCCCTGAGAAGTCTTTTGTTCAAGTGTGTATAAGTCATCAAGAACTTGTACATGCTCGAGGCACACTGTCCTTTCTCTCTTAGGGTGGCTAGATGTATTCCAAGTTCATTATCGTCTGTAATCTGCAGCTCACCTAACACTAATAATTTACGTTATTCACCATAAGAGCAACCTCCATGGTCATTCGTAGCAGTTAAAGTGTGGATGTCCCTTGGTTTAAACAGCCAGATCTTTCCTTGTCCTGTATTTGATAGAGAGCTACTGAGCAACACTTCGCTGCTAGGCATTAACATTTTGTATGCTTATGCGCTCATTGTGACCAGCTAGTGCTGGTTCCGAATTTACACAGCTATTCACAGGAGTTTTGGCACATTGCGGACGAAAAGCTTGTATTTAAACGCGGTTATTGTGAATTCTTATTACAAGTTACAGGATTTTGGGTTAGTTTAGGTGAAACCACAGCTAGATTTGAAACGGATAACCTTGGATTTGAACGGTAGTATTTGCATTTTCGTATATACTATTAAAGCAGAGATACACACTCATTATTCTGTGTAAAATATTTTGCTGAGACTGTAGTTTTCTGGAAAGCACAAGAACTAAATTTCCCAGCATTCCAGTGCTTACTAATTGATACGTCAGTCGCTTCAGCGGCAAGTCGGGCATCTTATGTCATCAGCTTTTGGCATTGGTCTCCAACTAGGAGCGTTGGTAAGTCACAAGATTCCCCTTTTTCACACTAACGCTAAAACTAAGGACATTAACTGGAATGCAGATGGGCCCATGCCATTTGGACCTTGCACTGTGCCATAGTCTTCACAATTAAGGCCACTATACACCCATTCACAGAATTTTACTGATACATAAACCTGATCAACTATGGGTCATTCTAAGAAATTCAACTTACTATTAAGAGCTCACAAAGTGGCACGCCTGGCTATTGTCAGCAAATACCTACTTTTTGAAAGCTGACAACTCACCCATGACCCTGGCTAACTAGAATACTGTGAGCTTAGAGACCTCTTCAACTATGACTCCACAATAACTCGTCAAACTCTCTGGGAGTAATACCTATCAATATTCCATCCCTAGTACCAGAAGCAAAATACAAGTTGACGACTGCTCTAGAGGCCAGTCTCAAGGGATATAATCTTCCGGTAGACCCAAACCACCTTCCACTAGAAACTTCCAATGCCAATCACATTACTCACATTTCCCAGGAATGTACTAGTAAGCAGGCGGACAAGGGAACATCCACCTCCTATATGTGTTAGGTCTCTAACAATAATGCCATCCCAATGAAAGCTTCCCCTGACAATACAGGGGCCATCTGTGTACCTACTAAGCCTGTCACTAACCAGGTTAACGGCTGTGATATAAATATAGCCCTTATGAACACCAGGTCACTTTGCAAGCACGCCTTGAACATCCATGACCACATTTTACAAAATAACGTGGACATTCTCTGCTTGACAAACCTGGATCACAGATACAAGCAGTCCCATTGTTTAATTAGCAGTCCCAGAAGGATGCTACATCATCAGCAAAAATGGGGAGCAAGGCCCTAGGATGGATTTGCCATCATTGCCAAGGACACATTTTGATTTCTTTTTTAATGCCCTAGCAGTTGACAACTCTGAGATCCTCCATCTCCAAATGTCACCTAGTCCCTGTAGTTTTCAGAATGAGAAACCATATGAGGAATATGTTGGGGCATATCAACTCCCAGACCCCGGCGCCCTATATTTCCTTTGTAGTTCTAATGACATATCACATGTGTGTGAATTGATAAACAAAGACGCAAGTCCCTCTACTCAGTTTCATATAGATATCCCTTGTCTCCACACTTGTTCATGTGCCACAAAAAATCCACTTGATACTGAATTACTGTTGTGTCCAACTCCAATTTTTATTTTTGAGTGATGATCATGTATTGTAATGCGCCCTCTGTGATAACCCGTGTTTCGGCATACACTATGCCTTTGTCAAATCAGGGCAAATCTCAAATGAACCTGACCGTTTAGTGCAAATGTGACAATCATATAGTATTAAAAAATGAAACCCATAAAGATCATAAAAATTAAGGAATAGATATGTGTATTAAATCATTTTGCTCGAGCATTCCGGCTAGAATACCAAGGAGGGACACAGTAAGCTCTAGAGGTGATTCATGACTTCAACACCAGATCCCCAGTGCCCGCCCCGGTGGAACCAGTCGGATCACTCGAAATAGGATTGATGGTTTAAGATTTACACAAGATAAAAATGACTAAAGAAATGGCGCTTAGCAAGATAAATCAAAGACAAGATTGCAATAAGGATTCTGACAATGTTACAAGTTATGCTTTGGTTTTCTCTGATTCCTATTAATACTTAGAGTCCACTTTAATTTAGGATTTTGGACCGTCAAGGGTTCTGGTCATCACACGGATCAGAACTAACCAAGGGCAGCTGGCCAATTCTGGCGGGATATGATCATCTAGGCCGTTCTGGTCCCCGGACTGCACTGGACTGGCCCTTCTAGTTACTGGAGACTGGAAATTAGTGGGATGGCGAGTTTGCAGGCATGCATCTAGTAGTAGCAAGCTAGACTGGATCAGGATGCTTCCCTTGGGTTTTTGGGATTTTTAGAATTTGAGGCCTAGCTGAAAAAGGGTTCAGCAATGCATAGGCTTTGGCTTTGCAATGAAATCGGGATCAAGCCAGATGAAGAAATTAGGAACAGGCCACCACGCAGGAAATCAGGAAGAAAGTCAGGAATCAGTGCGTCTGTGTGTCGGGTTCCGTTATTTATCATGCCAAATGACATCACTACAGTATATGGAAGGGGCAGGCTTACTCCTCACACCCAGAATGCTTGGATTGGGCAAGAGCATGGTTTCCGCCTTGCTCTTCGCTGATGGATCACAGAAAAGGATGTCATGTTTATGGGATGATTTTTACAATGTCTAGAAACCTCCCCTAGCCACTGGAGCCAAAATCTAACTTTTCCACAAATACATATTTATACAGTTATACCCTCTGAGAAAATTAGATGCACAGGTTACATATTTTGTGGATCACATTTCACTCCAAATCCCAAATCTGTGGGACCTGATTTAGCCTTCCTGCTATATTTTGGCAATTTTAACCATGAAAGATTTGGCCTAATATTTCCACTTTGTGCACAGATGCGCATTTACCCCTGGAATGTGTGTACAAAATGTTATTTGCGCAATATCAATACTTTCCCTGCAATCTGTCATTCTTTACAACTTCTGTTCCTTATGCAGTAAGGGAGTTCTACCAAGTTTACAAAGAAAGAGTATAAAATTAGATTTAAAACTACAAACTTTTCATATTTTCTCATTCTTGCCGCAAAGTTAAATGTCTTGAAGTTCAGTTACAAACTAGGTTTTTTAAAACCAACAGGAAGTCTATTGTCACTTAATTCACTTTATTTCCTTTCCCCAACTGCAAGCAAATGACAATTCCTTTGAGGCAGGATGAGAGGCCTCTCTTTTGATTGAAGTTTACTGCCCCTCACACTTGACGGGTGAGTGTCTCAGCCTGCTATTGTCTAAGCCTGGAGCAAAGATGAATGTCTGACGACTTGGGAACTCCCTTTGTTCTGGGTATTCAAAGCCTCCTAGCTAGCAATTAGCCTTTCCTGTGCCAGAAGTTTGAGATGCCACCCTTTCTCAGGGCTAGCAACTGGCAGAGCAAGTTTTTTTTTTTAAATATAGTTTGCCAACTCAGCCTGGGTTTTAGCTTTGATTTTTCTCCTTTTAAATCTTAATTTTAAACCTATAGAATAAAAACAGTTTAAGTGTATTTCTACCAGCAACAATTCCTTTTACATTTCTAAATAATCAAGCCTTCACACAACAATGTATTTTAAATAGGCGATTTTCCCCCTTCAGTCAGGAAAAGGCACATTTTACTATTTCTTTAAATTCGGTTTTAGATCACCAGCAAATATACACTTTGTGCAGCTATAGTTCTTTTCTTGAGTGCTGGAATTGTTTTGCAAGATGGATACAGTTACAGGCATCTATTTAGAGTCTTTCTCTGGACAGCTGACTCTTGATACTGTTGCAAAGAAAATAGGCCTGTTTCCCATGTAAAATGAAAACCAAGCCCCTGGTTGATTTTTTTCAAGCATACATTTGACAGGAGCTGTCATTCAAATGAGGCCCGGTTCCTCTGAGACACAATGAATGATCCTGGGCATTGCAGGGCCTTTTTAATCAGTGGTTCATGAGAAATTGATGAATTTAGCACCAAGCAGCACTTTTAAGGTTGAGAAAGTGTCATTTTAAAGAGGCATTTTGGGTTTTCAGCAAACTAATGCTGCCTCTTTCACTTCACTCCAGTCCATGTAAAATGTTGCAGAGCACAGTGGCACAATCCCGCAGTTTCACCCCACCTGAAATGTGTGTGGCAGGATGTGCAGCCATTTTCTGGTTATTACAAAAATGCAGTTTAGAGATCTTGGTGCGCACAGGAGTAAGCGCAGCCATTTTTTGCTGTTTCTTGCACCTATGCAGCGAAGGGACATCTGAGTGGGTAAAAATATCCCACATCTTGCGGCGTGGTGACCGATTCCAACTTCAGGAAAACAGAAAACTGAATCTGCTTCACACCGAATGCGGTGCTCAACTCCACCTCACTTCAGGGCAAACTAAACTGCAACCGCTTTCAGTGTATGCTGCGTGGATACGTAACGTCGGGAAAAAATGTCAATGTTATGGCATACGAAAGTCGCATAGTGAATTTCAACAGCGGTGCAGAATACTCTAATGTCCCTGCATGAGGAATATTGATTACTGTCAAAAGAATACACTTGCGAGTCGGAATAAAGGTATACTAAATGTAACCATTTCCTGTTGACTAAAATATTCAGGAATTAATGTGAGTGCAGAAAGAATAAACTCAGTTATTTTAAAACTATTTACAAACTTTTTTATATTGGACTCATATTAAGTTATCACTTAACTTAATTGAAGAGAGGATCATAGGTTTTCTTTATTCATGACTATACTTGTTCTTTAATCCTTCATAGCTGAAAGTCTTCTAAAGTAATTTCCAGACCTAAACTCGGAACGCAAAATAAACGGTACCTACTCCAAAGTCAAATTCCAATTAAAGGAAGTTTAGAAAGTTCTGCCTGGCCACATTGTTTGTTCTTTAACCAATCAAGAGTCCAGGTTATTTCCTCCATCTTGACTTGGGATAATCTCAGGACTCTGAATTGCCCTTGTTAAGGCCCAACCACCCAACAAAGTAAAATATAGCATAAAGTTTAGCTAGCCACTAAATGAATGTGGTAAAATGCTGAGGAAGGCAAATGGCTACTAAGTGAATGTGGTAAGAAAGTTAGATGGCAAATAACCATTGCATTAACTACCTACTTTCTACATCTACCAGGAACCTGACACTAGGAAAGGCCTTTCCAGCCCAGGCCAGACGTGAGTGGAATTCCTTGCCTCAAGTTCTATGAATGAACAACCTGGACTCCTTCAAGCGTGCACTAGAAACACTACTCTTCAGCTAAACAACTATTTATCCTGACCGTGTAAGCTACGCATTATAACTAATCTTGTCTCATCGAACTATGTCCATCTTGGTGTGTTTTTGTGTGCCCTAATGCCCGCGGGGCGCCAGTGCGTTAAGTAAAAAATGCAACAAAAAATGGTCAGTTCCACTTTTAACTTTGATATTATGCTTCTCATGTTCACTTGGATTATCCAACGCACCTCAGTAGCACCCAAGTATTTCATTTGCTCCGGGCACCAACGGAATCCAAACCTCTTAACACAAGAACTTGCACACGTAGATGAGGCTGGCATTGCTTCATACTTTGCCCAATTTATTTTATATCCAGAGAAAGATTAAAAATTCTGTATTTGCCCCATCAGAGCTGGCAATGAGTTGTCCAGGGTCCTTAGCACCGAAACCAAAAAAGGGATGGGTGGAAGGTTTTGAATTAATCTGAACCACTGGTGTTGCTCTGGGCAACCTTCCACACCACTGTGTTTTAGCCCGTCTACACCATTGCAAAAGGGGTCCAGCCATATGCAAATCAGTCAGGTAGTGCCACCAATGGGAGCAGCCCTGCCCGAACTGCTAGGCCAGGTTCCCTCTGCACGGACACACAAGCAACCCCAGACATGTTTCGGCCTTGTTGGGCCTCCTCAGTGAGGTGCAGCTTGGTTCCCTATGGCGCAGCGAGCAGGGGACCCACGTCTGGGCATAGGGTCCTTAGCACCAGCAACATGTCGGCATACAAAAGGTGTGGTTGTAATACTTTCCCATACCAAATTTCTTCCATCTCTTCAATGTTGAATCCTCACCGCCAGTGGCTCTTCGGCCGGAAGTCTGATGACCATCTGTTAGTATTGACAGCAGCCGTGGATTTCAAATGCAGCAGTGCTATCCATCTCAGGATTTCTGCGCCAAATCCTACGTCTTCACTAGTGCAAACCAGAAGCTCCACGCGATACGATCAAATGTCTTCTTGGCAACCAGCGGAAACACAGCGACCCCACATTCCAGCTTGATGCATTCCTGCAGCATCTAGATCAATTTCCCCATGTTTACTGACTGGCTTCTTAGCTTTACAAATCCGGATTTATTTTGATTGATAAGATGTCCTAAGGTTTTCTTGACCCGCATAGACTGTGCCTTTGCCAGGATCTTGCTGTCGGTATTGATCGAACTGATCAGCTGATAACTCCCCATAGAGATCTGGAGACTTTCCTTTCTTCAATAGTACAGAAATTGAAGCATGCCTACCGGTTGCCAGTAGTACACCTGTCTTGACTTGATCAGCATTCCCAATAGCCGCTGGAACACTGCCTGACCAGGACATTTTCCCACTGTTTATGTGAGAGACTGCACTCATCAGTTCATCCGCGGAGAGAGCTGAATCCAATGAATCTTTCGTCATATCAGTCAAGCTCGGTAATCTCCATCCATCCAGATAACTCCTCAGTTTATCAACAGCTGGGAGATCTTCAGAGGTGTACAATTCGCAGTAGTTACAGAATTCCTTGTTGATCCTCATGCCAGGATCAGAATTCAGCCCTCCTGAAGCTCTAGTAATGGCGCTTATGGTCCAATCTGCCTCTCAGCCCACCGATTGAGGGTGCAACAGTCTGTCACACCTTTTGCCTCCCTCGTAGTAATTGCACTTTGTTCTAAAAAGGAGTCACTCTGCCTTTTCAGTCAGTTGCTTGTTCAGTTCATATGTTATTGGTCAGCACTTCAATGGATTGCTTTTCTCCTGCACATTCCCCATCTTGATAGATATCGATCATCCAGCTCTGCTGTTCGGACATTTTTTCAACAGGGGGCATAGTAGACCTTGACTCAGCTGTCGATCGTCGGTCCATCTTGCTCAGCTCTCAATCATCGGCTCCGGAAGTGACGTCAGTCTGTTCAGGTGTTAATGGTTAGTACCTATTATGGCCTCAGGGAATTCTGGTTGCTGTAGTCCATTCAAGTAGCCAGGAACCAACTTGCCTTCCAATTACACAGTGTAAATCCCCAATTGTGAGTTGGTTCCTGGCTACTTGAATACACTACTTTCCTCGCCCCACAACCCCAGAAGGGTTGGTTATACAGACTTGCCACTATGTCCACCAGATCTGTGGCATCCACTTCCACTCTGCCTATGGACCGAGGGGAAGAAATCGGATGCTTATGCCAGAAAGGTGTTCACCTCTGGCACCATGGCACTCAAAGCCACAAACGTAGTCTGTGAATTCCCCAAGTACTCCTTTGGTTTATGGAAGGCTGTGGAACATGCTGCTGAATACGTCCCTGTGGGTGCCATGTAGGACGTATTTTTATAGCTGGTGGAGGATGGGAAGGAGGTATCCAAGCAGTTATTGCAAACAGGCCTGGACGTAGTGGACTGTGTTGTCAGAACAATGGGTTCAGCCGTAGTAATTAGACACCAAGCCTATCTAAAATCTTCTGGCTTCTCTCCGAATGGTCAGATTGGGCTGCAGGATATGCCTTTTGAAGGTGATCTGCTTTTCGGCCAGAAAACAGACGAATCCTTGGAGAAATGTAAAGAATCCAAGTTGGCTGCTAAATTATTGGGCCGAGTGGCGCAGCCGGCCAAGCCTGCCTTCAGCTTTGCCTCCAGGGGTAGAGGCTATAGACGTTATGTAGCCTATGGCAGGAATGCGCAGCACCCTCAAGCCAGGCAATGGCAGAGGTGCGTCTTGTGTCCCGGAAGGGGTCTCTAGAGGCCAGCAAGCTGCAACAGGGGCGCGCGCCCTCTAAGCAGCTTTGAATTTCCCTTCCCACGATGCACCGGTTGGACGGTTGGCAGGGCATTGGTCCCAGTGGCAGGAAATAACTTCTGATGCCTGGGCCCTGCAGTTGATTCAGTGGGGTCTTTTGTCTTTTCTAAAGAGGCCTCCAGACAGACCTCCACCTCCCCCAACACAACCGGGACTGGAGCTTCAGGAAGAACTGAGATCCCTGTTGTCAAAGGGTGCTGTGGAAGAGGTTTCTCCTGAGAGGGATGGGTTGGTATTTCCTGTATTTTCAGTTGCCCAAGATGGGTGTGTCCCATCCTGGACCTCAGGGCCTTGAACAAGTTCCAGAGGAAAGGCAAATTCAGGACGGTGATGTTGAGAGAGATTCTCCACGCTCTCCAACTTCTGGACTGGCTAGTGTCAATGGACCTACAGGACGCCAATACACCAAAAGCACAGGAAGTTCTTTAGGTTCCTCATAGGGGACAAGCACTATAATTTCAAAGTGCTTCCGTTTGGGTTGACCTCCTGTTATGCTTGATTTATGCTTGATTCAAAATGGCGCGGACGCGCAATGCATTCTGGGAGCGCTCGGAGCCATGTTGGATATTTACTTCACACCGCAGTGAAAGGCTGCTCACATTTTGCTGAAGTGTTAGATTCACAGTGCTGAGACAAACATGCTTTTCCAAACCTGGTATGTGGTCAAGGCCATTTCTGCTGGGAAAGCTAACATTGTTATAGCTTGCTACTGTTCTCCGTGGAGCGTGTTTTTAGAGCAGGGAGGCCCTGCGTTACTTGAGGGGAGCTCTCGATTGACCCAGCTGGCAACCGACAGCTGTTCCTCAACTGCGCAGGTGCAATTTCCAGAATGTTCGAGAATTAACTCCCCATTGTGGAGTGTGTATATATGCGGAAACCCGGAGGGGGTCAGGTGAGACTTCAGCCAGAGAAGGACGCTCCGTCTGGCCTTCCTGTGAGCTGTGGTACTCGGCCTGGCTGTCCCCGGGGTCTTCCAGCCACTTCTGGACGAGATGAGGACTTCTATTACGCTCACGGTGATGTATTTCTTTTTGACTTCTTTATTTCTTCTGTGATCTATGTCCATATTAGTTTTGAGTTATTTCTATATACTTGTAATCTTTGAATAAATAGCCGTAAAGGGCTGATTTATCTTCTAAGAGTGCATAGTTGTGAGTTATTGCGTCTGTCTGTTTATGGTTTAAACTACTTGCTTTATAATTGCATTGATGATTTATGGTTGTTTCGTGCACTTTTCGGGGGAGAGCAGTACACCTCCGCACCAGGGGTCTTCACCAAGCTCATGGCGGAAGTTGCAGCTCACCTCAAGATATCTGTGATCCATGTACTTCCATACCTGGAAGACTGGCTCTCAGAGGGAAGCATGTCCTCGGCCTGACGGACACACGGTGGCCATGCACTACCTCAACAAGCAGGTGGGTGTGCACTTGGTCTGTGCAGTTCATCTGGCGGGGACAGACAACACCTTGGCGGATGCTCTGAGCAGGCAGAGCACGGTCCCACATGAGTGAGAAGTATGCCAGGAGGTCCTAGAGGTCTTCGCTCTCTGGGGTTACCACGAAGTGTGAACAGCTTTGCTTGAGAGTTCCCAGAGAACAGCGCACTAGCACACTGGGGGACGTTTTTCTGGTGGATCGGATCGTCTCTCCCCACTACATCCCTCACCCACCCTCTGATTCCAGTCATACCTTGGGTTCCCAGGAGGTTAAAGAGATTTCAAGCGACCATAATCTTGATCGCCCCGGGTTTGGCGAGGAGAATGTGGTACTCGGATCTCCAGGAATCTGACCATCTGTCCACCTCACCCGTTGCCTCAGCATCTGGATTTCCTGACCCAGTCAGAGGGTCGATTGCTCTAGCGACCCCGAATTCCCTCAACCTACATGCACGGCTCTGGAGGATGAGGTACGATGAATGGGACCTCTCCGAGGAGGTACTTGAGTTGTTGCTGGCTGCACGCAGACCTTTTACAACATCTCTGTATGTGCAGAGGTGGCGAAGATTTGAGGCGTGGTGCAGGGAACGCAAGACTGACCCGATCCTTTGCCCCACCGCCACAGTGATGGAGTTCCTTCTGTCACCTGCCACTTCAGGTTGCCACAGTCCAAGTGTTTGACGGCCCTGTCTGTTCAAGAGGTCCCCAGACCAATGTTACTTTTTTACTATTCCAGTCATGGCCCAGTTCCTGAATTTCTGTCAGCCCCGTTTGTTGTCCCAGATTGGGATCTTAATCGGGTTTTGTACTTGATGGCGGCTCAGTTTGAGCCTGTGCACTCATGTTCTTTGCTACTGTTATCCTTTAATGGAACCTTCTTGGCAGTGATCACATCTGCCCGGAGGGTTAGCGAGCTGCAATCCTTGTGCTGCAAACCTCCTTTTCTGAGTTTTTCGTGAGAAAGTCTGTGAGGCCTGGATTCCTTCCTTAGGTGCTTTTGAGGTTCATCTGTCCCAGTCTATTGATTTACCTGTCTTTTACCCTCCTCCACATCCCTGCAACGAGGGAGAGCGGTTCCACCACATTGATCCCAAGAGCGTTAAGTTTCTATGTTGCTCTCACATCTGAGTTTCGGAAGTCAGACCAGTTGTTTGTGGCCCATTCCTTGTCTAGTAAAGGTCTTACCATCACTAAACACTGCTACGTTGGATTATATTGTGCGTATCCGAGTGTTACTAATTGGCAGGCTAGCAGCTTCCAGTAGGCATCGGGGCCCACTCAAGTGTTTCATCCTCTACAGTCCTTCACAGATGGGTTCCTGTTCGAGATATATGCCGGGCAGCCAGTTGGTCATACTTAAATACATTCACCAAACACTATGCCTTGGATGTTGCACGGGGAGCTGATGCACAGTTTGGTAGGGCGGTTCTTCAGAATCTTCTTGTTTCAAACTTCTGCCCTCCTCTGTTAGTGTAATTGCTTGGGGAGTCTATCAAGATGAGGAATCTGCGGGAGAAAAGCAATCCATTGAAGGAGAAATTACTCACTGTAATGATCTTTCTGTGGATTCTTTTCCCGCAGATCTCATCGACCTTCCCATTCATCCCCGCTCAGAGTTCTGTGGCTTGTTGATTCGGTCCAAAGGAGACCACCTCTAGTAATGCTTCTTATATGACCGTTTCTGTCTTGTTTTAAAAAGTTTTTTTCCCTCATTGTTATGTGGGATCACCCTTGTTGGGATGTATCCTTGTTAACGTTTTTACGTGCTGATTAGCATCCTCCTTTGGGAAATCTGCAGGAGAAGAATCCATAGAAAGATTGTTACAATGAGTCACTTCTCCATCCCTAGTGGCTGTTGTTGGATTTGGCATATCTCTAATGCTAGTACTTAAGCTTGTTTAGACTTTAGTTCCGACTCCTGCACTCTTCTTCTCTTACTGGAGTGACCTAATAACAAACAACGCATGTAACACTTAAAAGCTTCCCATGTTGTATCTCGTGTTGATACAATTCAAAGATGCAAACAATTCTGCCTCTTATACAATCTCATCGACCAATTCAGTGTCATTTAACAGTGCAGTATTCATCTTCCAGTAGCTGGCTTTTGGCATTATGAACGACAATGATACTTTAAGACTGGAGCATGGTCAGAGATTACTATGGTATCTATATCTGCATTCAGGAAATTTTGGGTAAATTGGCCAACAATCATTAACCTATCATTTTGTGAGAATACATTGTTGCAACCAGAATGATGAGTATTCCCTTTACCTGTAGGATTAGTCCCCCTACACAAATACACAAGATGGAACTCCTCAACCAACGCGTGTAAAGTCCAACCTAAACGGACTGCAGATCCATCTCTCTGATCTACGTAGGGGTCCATTTTCTCATTAAAGTCCCCGCACAGAATCCAATGCACCTCTCCAACCCCCTGAAGGAACTTTGCGAGGACCCCAAAAAAGGAACCATCTCCCCCATTCGGGGCATAGATATTACAAATTCTGATGACAGTATCCTTAATTTTAAGGGTCACATAGTTGATCCGGCCCTCGTTATCTTTGTTGAAAGAATAGTAGGCCTATCTGTAATAGAATACAACCTCCCCTCACCCCTTAAATATGAGCAACAGCACGAGTATACTGAACCCACCCAACCCCTCTTCAACAGGTCCACATTTAAATCTACCAAATAAGTCTCTTGCAGAAGGGCCACATCTGTCTTCGTTCTGTCCAAGTGATCCAGGACCCTTCTATTATTTAAATCATTGATACCATTCATGTTCCAAGTAATCACTTTCAGACTGCGCATGTCCTGGACCGACATCTTGAAAAAATTGACCTCCTGTCAGACACACAACCACAGACAAACAAACGCAGACAAACCGACAAAAACACAACACTGAATAACGTCCTGGTATTATCACACCAGGCCTCAATGCTTCCCAATTGCAATCGTGTTAAAAAAGATTCCAAAACCTACCCCCACCCCATAACTACTATCATCCAGATAACAAACTTTGAAATTGAATTACCAACAAACCACCCCCATAAATGCTCCCCACCACCTTTCGCTAACTTGGTTTTGTCTTCACCACAAGCCTGGATTATGGTTTCCTGAATATTCCAATAATTCAAGTTTGACCTGAAATAAATTGCTATTGAGCAGAAAACTACAGTTACCAAAGCTACAACGTGTTTCAAGTGTTGCTTTTACCCATCGATTTGAGGGATCCAAAAGTGTTTTATCAATGCACAGCAAAGGACACAATTGTTGCCCCAGAAGATATAATGGCTAAAGCCCATTCCTCCATTCCTCTGCAGTATTCATTGTGTTCCAAATTTTCCTCCAAAGCACTTCTCTTTTTTTGATAATGACAATCTTTCCAGCAGAACTACCTTTCGACAGGACTGGCTTGACACTCTCAATAATAAAGGACTTTACTGTTCCATGCCTGGAGCTCTCTACAATGCCATGAACCTACAAACCGGGCCTCGCCGGGTAAACACAATATAATGCATAAACTGCCTCAACATCACAGCGCTCTATACGCCATGAGCATCAGACCATCTTTATTTGCTCTTGCAATCCATCAAACATTGAAATGCTGGCCGAGGGATTCCAATTAGACATTTATATTTCTGCAGTAATTCAAAACATCCCGCCTAAACCATCCCAGTGTATACCCCCACGAAAAGGCTGCTTGATTGGCACCAGGATTACATAACTTTTTTAAAATGCAGACATGCACATCATCCAAACTGTCCACTTTCTTGCGTTTGCATTGGTCCCCAAACCATGTGCGTTTGAGTTAACTAAAACATTGAAGAATCCAAACTGCTTACAGTTGCTAGTATTTGCTTTCCCAAGATTATCCACACACAACAGCCTTGTAGGTCACGAGGAAAAAGCATACATTCACCAAAGGTCAATGTGACGCAAGTTCCGATCACCCACTGTGTACCCCTAAATCAGTGCCCAGGAAGTTTAACACCTTATTGCAGTACAGGTAAGATCTAGAGTACTATTCTCATTTCCTTTTCCGTCTAATTAGTCAAGCAGGGAAGAAAACAAACAGAAATTAGTGCCAGAGGCATTATAAAAATGTCCGACACGATGCACCGACTGTAGAATAGCTAGAAACGGGTGCTGTTTGAATCTTTCAGACCTCCATTTTGTGAGTTTACCATGTCCAAAGCAATTTGTTTCTATAGCACTCTGTATCTGGTATTTCCATGTAACTAACAAGTGTCACGTCCTCGATCTTGCCTTCCTCCCGACACTTACCCGGCACCATCCGTTCCCGTACCCACCACCCACACCAACGGGGAAGACACGGCAGGCGGGATGTCCGAGGGGGCAGAACCACCTCTTTCCGCCCAGTTCCGTGCTGGTGCCTGCCCTGGCGTCTCATCCATGCCCGACGGCTCAGGTGTCGCCGGCTCCAGCTCCCGCGCACGGGGGAAACCCGATCGCGTCTCGCTCAGACGATCACGTGACTAGTCACGGGATCGTCTGTAGCCGACGCCGGCGTTCCACATTGGACAAACGCCAATCACTGATGGCGTCCGAACTCACGTGACGCTCCTGTGCGGTCATGTGCCCTGTCACGTGATCTACCTTTCCTTCAAAAGGAGCTGAGAGGAAACACTCAGTGCTTCACAGCTGTTTCGACCAGAGACCTGTTCGGCATTACCCTCTTTCTTGTTGCTACAGTTTTTGGAACTCGACCACGGAACGTTACTTGGACTTGTCTTGGATTTCCCTTTGGATTCGACGTATTATCTGGACCCTTGGAACTCTTGACCTCCCTTTCTGGCCCTGGAATTGTTCTGGATTACCCTTTTGTCTTGGCGAACTTCTAACCACAGAATTCCTGTCTATCACGTTTGCCTCCTGAGTCATTTGGGGTTGACCACCTGGACCTTGGATGGACTTGCTATCTGGTCACGCTCTGGCTACAGGTATGAGTTGGAGGAACTGCAGTACATCCCAGCCTGCTGTTGGTCTTCCCTCGTTGTCTATTCAGGTTTCCCACCTGTCCTATCATCCCCAGGGTAAGCTTTGTCGTTTTTCCTTGTTTGCTGGCACTGCCATTATTGTTCGAAGTATACCTGATCCTAACCTTTGCCTTACAGCACTCAGGGGTCCTTCCGGTGTTCCCGGTATCTGACGGACGACGCCACTCATCACCTGTGGCCTCAAAGATTGCTAGGGCAGTATACTTTACCTGCTCGAGCGGTACTTGGGGACGGAGGTAGTTTATAGCTGCACGACCATCAAGGCGGATCACCAAGATCAGAACAGACTGTGAAGCCTATTGGTCGTCCAGCTATGGACACCTCAGCCGGGGACCCCGTGACGGCTTTAATGCAGGCAGTGACAGCACTCAGGGTCGACATGGCAACCGCTACTGCAACCCTACGCGCTGATATGACCACTGCCACCACCTCATTACACCACCGCCTCGACACGGTACTAAGTGCACGCCATCCCTTACCTGCAGAAGCTGAATTTGATGAAGCCATTCCTCCCCAAAACCCTCCTCCTGTCATACCCCCTTCCTTCCCGGCCGCTCCTGTGGTGATCCAAAACCCTTTTCCCTTGGCTGCTCCCGAAAGATACCAGGGCGACCCAAAGAAATACCGTACTTTCATCAATCACTGTAAACTACATTTCATGTGTCGTCCTCAGGCTTTCCCCGATTCCGTGTCAAAAGCAGCCTTTCTTCTCTCCCATCTATCTGGGGTAGCCGCCACATGGGCCAATCCATTGCTGGAAAACAACCACCCTGCGTTGTACGATTTTGAGTTACTGACCCAAGAGATGGCAAAAGTATTCGACACCAGGCACAAAGCACAGTCTAGAGACATGGAATTCTTAGATCTCACGCAGGGTCGGTCAACCCTCATAGAGTACATCACCAGGTTCAATCAATTGTCTGCTGAGACCTCCTGGCCAGAAAATAAAAAAGCTGTGGTGTATTACCGGGGTTTGTCTGGGGTCATGAAAGATGCCTTATCTGTAGTGCCTACGCTTCCCACAGTATATGCTGATTTGGTCGACTTAACATTACAAGTCGATGCCAGACGATCAGAGCGACGCGGAGAAGGTACATCCTCCTTCCCACTTCCATCCACGGCCGTTGCTACTCCCGAACCCATGCAGATAGGCGGGATCCGCAGCCCTATCACACACATCGAACGAGGGCGCAGGAGAACGGACAATGCCTGTTTTTACTGCGGTCTCAACGGGCATTTCGTAAAAGAGTGTCCTCGCCGCCCAAAAAACAGAAACCCGGGTTTTCAGAAGGCTCGCCCCTAAGATCAGAGGTGGGAGCGAGTACTATCCGGAATACTTCTGAACTCACCTTCGGTCCTGTGCGACCCATTATAGTTCAGGCCTTTCTGAACCACGCTACAGGTTCTCACGCCGTGTCAATAGTGATAGACTCAGGTGCTACAGGCTGCTTCATCGACATAGCCTTGGCCGGTTCACTGGACCTGCCTTTGGTCACGAAGACATGTCCCGAACCGGTCCAGGCGGTGGATGGTACTTCTCTTGCCTCTGGTCCGATCCGGCAACAGACAGCTCCCTTAGAGCTGATTGTCCAGGAAAACCACAAAGAGACGATATCGTTTGATCTCATTGCCACCCCTCAGTTTGGAGTAATATTAGGCATTCCTTGGCTAAGGCTGCACAATCCCCTCATCAATTGGGGGACGGGTCAGGTAACATTTGAATCCGAAACATGTCAACACTACTGCCTACTGGCAACACCTCAGTTCTCCCGTCCCGCAGGAATCCTGGGAAGCGTCACATCCATGGCTATAGGGGACAGCACTGACCACCATGATACGCACACAGTAGGGGCTGTCACGGGTGGGATACCCGCTGTTTACCACGATTTCCAGGCGGTATTCAACAAAAGGTCTGCAGAAGGCCTACCCCCGCATCGACCTTACGACTGTCCTATCGACCTGATTCCTGGCGCATCTATCCCGAAGGGTCGTATCTACTCCCTGACTCAGGTGGAAGAGCGGACCTTGCAGGAGTATATCCAACAGGCTTTACGACTAGGTCATATTCGTCCATCGACTTTTCTGGCTGCAAGCCCTATATTCTTCGTTCCGAAGAAGGAAGGGGACCTTCGTCCCTGTGTCGATTATAGGCGCTTGAATGCCTTCACAGTGAAGAACCGCTACCCCATACCTCTAATCACTCCCTTGCTGGACAAACTCACCCATGCCACAATATACACCAAACTCGATCTCCGCGGGGCTTACAATCTTATTCGCATGCGTGACGGTGATGAATGGAAAACGGCCTTCTGCTCACGACAAGGCCTATTCGAGTACACGGTCATGCCTTTTGGTCTTTGTAACGCCCCGGCTACCTTCCAACTCTTTATGGACGACGTTTTCAACGATATCTTGAACACTTATGTAGTTGTCTATCTAGACGACATTCTGGTGTTCTCCACTTCCCTTGATGAACACATAACACATGTCAGGGAAGTATTGTCGCGACTACAAAGCAACGCCCTTTACGCCAAGCCCGAGAAATGTACGTTCCATACCAATCAAGTCGAATTCCTGGGGTTCCATATCACGCCCAAGGGGCTCTCTATGAATCAAACCAAGGTTCGGGCAATCGATGAATGGCCGACTCCGACCAGTCTCAAACAGCTAAAGTCATTCCTAGGATTCGCGAACTTTTATCGGAGGTTCATATCAGGGTTTTCTTCGGTTGTGGCTCCACTCACGGCACTCACTAGCCCTTCTGTCCCCTATGTATGGTCCACGGCTCAGCAATCTGCTTTCGATATACTGAAAACCCTGTTCACCACCGCTCCGGTATTACAGCACCCTGACCCCAACCTTCCGTATATTCTCGAAGCAGATGCCTCTTCCTATGCATTAGGTGCGGTGTTATCCCAGACCTGTCCTACCACCAACCGTTTGCATCCAGTAGCATTCCACTCCCGCAAGTTCACGACTACCGAACTACATTACACGGTTACAGAAAAGGAACTGCTGGCTATTAAGGATGCACTACAGGTCTGGAGACACCACCTTCTAGGTGCCAAACATCAAACCACAGTGTTTTCGGATCATAAAAATCTCCAGGACCTTGCTTCCTTGAAATGCACAAACAGTCGCCAGGTTAGGTGGCATCTTTTCTTTGCCGCGTATGATTTTGTGGTCAAACACAGGCCCGGTGTTGGACACGGTAAAGCCGATGCCCTGTCTCGTTCACCTTGGGGGGAGACCCTTCCCATTTTTCCGGACACCCTGTTGGGAAAGAATCATGTAATCTGTCTATGCACACCGACTCCCTCCTTGTTGTCAACTATCCGCCAATGGGCCTCTCAGTACCCGCAATCACTGGCGGAATGGGACCCGGTCATGCAAGATGGGCTGCCTTTCGTTCATGGGGGTAAACTCCTTCTACCCACAAGTGAAACCCGGAACCAAGCGCTGACCTGGTCCCACGACGCTGCCATCAACGGTCACCCCGGACAACTTCGTACCTTAGACCTCCTTAAGCGTTGGTGCTGGTGGCCTACGATGAAGCGTGACGTACGGGACTACGTCAATACCTGTGCGGTGTGTGCCCAGGGCAAATCGTGCAGGGGTTGGCCCTTGGGTCTTCTCCTTCCTCTCCCGATCCCTCCACGACCTTGGCATACGATTTCCATGGATTTGGTCACTGATCTCCCCCGCACTCATGGGTTTGACACTATTTGGGTCATAGTAGACTCGTATACCAAGTTTGCACGTTTTATACCCTGTAAGGGAATACCTTCAGCCCCTGTCTTGGCCAAACATTTCTTCAAGCATGTATTCTGTCTTTTCGGATTGCCCCATGTGTTGGTCTCTGATCGTGGTTCCCAGTTCACTTCCCGTTTTTGGCGAGCCCTAACCGCTCTGTTGGGCATAGATGCCCGGTTTTCCTTCTCGTATCACCTGGAGAGTGACGGCCAGACCGAAAGGGTCAACCAAACATTGGAGCAGTATCTGCGCTGCTTGACGCTACAATACCAGGACAAATAGCTCACTCTGCTACAACTTGCGGAGTTTGCCTACAACAATGCTCTGCACTCGGCTACCGGTTACTCACCTTTCTTTTCACTCTACGGTCAGCATCCTCGCACCCTCCCCATTCCAGACTTTTCCTCTTCCAACACCCCCGCCGCATCGGCTTGTGCCCGAGACATCGTATCTGTCCACGCTCGCACCTTGGTCCACTTACGTGAGGCACAGGCTTCCATGAAGGCGGCTGCTGACAAGAAAAGGGCCGTTCCGCCCGTTTACGGGGTGGGGGATAGGGTTTGGCTCTCCACTCGTCATCTACATATCCCTGGCTGCCGCAAGCTGTTGCCTCGTTTTGTGGGTCCTTACAGAGTGGTCAAGGTTCTGAACCCGGTGGCGTTGCGTCTGGCGGTACCCTCCGCTTGGCGGATCCACCCAGTTTTCCATGTTTCTCTCCTTAAGCCTTGCCTTGGCCCTACCTGCTTGGTTTCTCCTCCTGCTCCCGTCTCTGTCTCTCTCCCGATGAATTTGAGGTCCGGGCTATTTTGGGTTCTCGTGTCCATAGGGGTGTCCTGCAGTACTTGGTGGACTGGTTGGGTTATGGCCCTGAGGATCGATCGTGGGTTGCTTCCCAGGATGTTCATGCCCCCCGTTTGTTGGCCTGTTTTCATCGTGACAATCCTTCGAGCCCACGCGGTCGTGGGCCTTTGGGGGGGGGGGCTCTGTCACGTCCTCGATCTTGCCTTCCTCCCGACACTTACCCGGCACCATCCGTTCCCGTACCCACCACCCACACCAACGGGGAAGACACGGCAGGCGGGATGTCCGAGGGGGCAGAACCACCTCTTTCCGCCCAGTTCCGTGCTGGCGCCTGCCCTGGCGTCTCATCCATGCCCGACGGCTCAGGTGTTGCCGGCTCCAGCTCCCGCGCACGGGGGAACCCGATCGCGTCTCGCTCAGACGATCACGTGACTAGTCACGGGATCGTCTGTAGCCGACGCCGGCGTTCCACATTGGACAAACACCAATCACTGATGGCGTCCGAACTCACGTGACGCTCCTGTGCGGTCATGTGCCCCGTCACGTGATCTACCTTTCCTTCAAAAGGAGCTGAGAGGAAACACTCAGTGCTTCACAGCTGTTTCGACCAGAGACCTGTTCGGCATTACCCTCTTTCTTGTTGCTACAGTTTTTGGAACTCGACCACGGAACGTTACTTGGACTTGTCTTGGATTTCCCTTTGGATTCGACGTATTATCTGGACCCTTGGAACTCTTGACCCCCCTTTCTGGCCCTGGAATTGTTTTGGATTACCCTTTTGTCTTGGCGAACTTCTAACCACAGAATTCCTGTCTATCACGTTTGCCTCCCGAGTCATTTGGGGTTCACCACCTGGACCTTGGATGGACTTGCTATCTGGTCACGCTCTGGCTACAGGTGTGAGTTGGAGGAACTGCAGTACATCCCAGCCTGCTGTTGGTCTTCCCTCGTTGTCTATTCAGGTTTCCCACCTGTCCTATCATCCCCAGGGTAAGCTTTGTCGTTTTTCCTTGTTTGCTGGCACTGCCATTATTGTTCGAAGTATACCTGATCCTAACGTTTGCCTTACAGCACTCAGGGGTCCTTCCGGTGTTCCCGGTATCTGACTGACGACGCCACTCATCACCTGTGGCCTCAAAAATTGCTAGGGCAGTATACTTTACCTGCTCGAGCGGTACTTGGGGACGGAGGTAGTTTATAGCTGCACGACCATCAAGGCGGATCACCAAGATCAGAACAACAAGAGACTGAAAGAGCTGGCACATATACGTTTGTAATTGGGTACTAATAAGTACAAATGTTATGATATAATGGTGGTTCGCCATAGATATTTGAAAACACTGTCCATAGCTTTATTACAAGTTCTCCCGTTCTTTGATCAGGATGAAATGTAATACATCTTTAAACCGCTTCCCAGCAAGTATGACTAAGATTAAAAGCGCAAAAGAGATCTCATTCATACTGCAAACAATATGAGCCTGCGTCATGTTACAGTATTCAGCGTTCACCCAGGAAAACACATTTATCCCTCAGACCTCACTGCTACGATCCGAACAGAGTGTGCGCTCTCAGCCAGCCACTTGCTATATCAGGCAAGGTTGTTAGCAAAGGGGCCAAAGGAAATTAGATCACTTCAGTGGGAAACGTACAATAAATGGGAAGATTACGCTAGGCATAAAGCAATGAGGGAAGTCCAGCTAAAAAAAAGGTAGCCACAATCAATAATGTTAAGGCTAGAGTATATGATGAACAGAAGTTAAGGGGACGGGGAACAGGATGACTGAGAAATACCCATGCAAGAGAAAAAGACTTATGTTGTCTGTAGGCCTCAGACAGAGGCTTCTGCACCCTCTGAGTATTCAGTCATACCCCTTGTTGAAACATGTGTTGACTAAACAATTTCTTCCGCCTCCATATAATATGGATGATAAGATAGACCTGATAGGCGAAATGACAAGAGACGCTCTACATGGGGTTCCGTACTTCCAGAAACTCGGCACTCATTGAAACATGGTTGGAAGGATGGCTTAGGGCAGGAAAGAAGGGACCAGCCCTTGCCTCTAAAGTCATGAAAACTCAGTCCTTGTGGGCAAATATCATTGTGCAGTTATCTGGAATAGTGTTTGAGAAATATAAAAAACATAATGGCAGTCAGAAGGGGTCTCTTGAGTGGCCTTTGCCTGACCAGTATGAGGATATAGACGTAAATGAATTGGGGTGTGAACAGGGAGTTTGAATGTTACTTGAGTGGGTCGGAAAAAACTCTGTCTCTATTAATCCGGCCCCTCTGAGGGAAGATCTGGGGTTTAGCCCAGACCATCCGACTCACCATGTACATGTACCATGGAAAAGGATGGAGCTGTTGTCTTTTTACCAAAGATTTTCCTGACTTCTGACCGAACCATGAACATTGATATAATCAGACTAACAAAATTATATGCAGAGGCCCATTACCATTAGGGGATATTGACCAACCTTTTTTCGTGCATATTACCTCCTGGCTTATGGAGACAGTGTAGGAAACAGAATAGTGAAGAACCCTCAATGAAGTGTGAAGTTTTGGAGAAGAAGGAATTGGTGAATTTTAGAGGGGTAAGCGGGGTAATTGCATGAGGGACATATTGGCCCTACCCACGGGTGTTATCAAAAGAGCAAATAGTGCCCCGGAAACAAATGAACTTGGATAAATTAATGACCTGTAGACAGGACGAAGACGAGTTGGTAGAAAAGTACTTGGTGTCCGGTCAAAGGGTCGAATACATGGATTGTTTGGAAATTCAATAGTTTCGAAACAAAAGGACCGGGAAAAAAGTCAGTGGTATGGATTAGCTACTGTAGAAGGGCAAAAAGCCTTTTGTTCACACTTTGTGGAAGGACTTTCACAAAGACATTTGTGATCAAACATATGAATCAACAAATCAACATGGCCCATGCAGACTGCGGCTCACATTTTGGCTGTGGCCAGATATTATGCAGATAGTAAAAGATTTAAAGATACAAATATGAATGCAGCAAGCATTTCCAGAACGCGGCAGAGGTATGTCACGAGAAAGAGGAATGTGTATAGGGAGAGGGGTAAATGCTCCTCCAGCATACAGAGATGGAATAGTGGATGATCGATGCCATTATTGCAAAAGCCCAGAACATTGGATTCAGGAATGTCCCATGCGTCCAAGGGGAAGAGGAAGGTCTAATGAATGAGGAATAGTAAGAGGGAGCGGGAGTCAGTTTGATGGTAACCAATCGGAAAACAAGGGCCAAGGACAGTACAATTATGTTGATCCAAGACAGGGACAGCGGTATCCTGTCAGGGACTGTTATGACGTCCAGCCATATCCATACTATTATGCAACATAGGGATGCCAAGGAGGGGGAAAAGGCAGAGTACAAATACCAGTTGACCCCACAGGTCCATATGTGGAACTTTGCATTGCTGAAAAGAACCAGAAGTTCCTTTTTAGGTACACGAGCAAACAATACTTATATTTTCCACAAACTAGTGCCTTCAATACCCCTCTCTGGGACAATTAACACTTCAGTTGGATTTCCTAATTATTCAGTCCGTAGTACAGTATCAGACCCATTCGTTTAGATATGGGGCCCATTTCCTACATGACTTGCTTTTGTTGTAACAGATAAATGTGCTTTAAATCTTTTGGACATCCACTTTTTGAAACGCTTGCATTCAAGCATTTACTGTTTGCCGCATGGCTTCTACCTCACATGCTCGGCTGAATCTTTCGCTAATTATGTTTCGACCGCTAACACATTACCACCCAAACTTGAGAAAGTGGATAAAAGATGTGGGCATAAGGTAAAAATGATGTAGGATGTATGGCAGTAGATCCTTTTCAAATTCATGTTCAGACCAATGCCATACTCCCAAGGATACCCCAATACAAAATATCCCAGGAAGGATTAGCAGGGATAAGGGGAGTGATTAAAGATTTACTGGCTAAAGGAATAGTCAAAGTAATAGCAGGGAACCCGTGTAACAGTCCAATGTTGCCAGTTGAGAAAAGAGGGATGACAAGGAAGAAGGCTCACTTATTGAATGGAGAATGGTGGTAGATTTGCGCGCTATCAATAAAATTGTTGTCCTCCAGCCCCCACCCCCCCACCCCCCAGTTCCCAGTTGTTCCAGATATGACTTCACTTACTATGGTTCCTCCCTCCACACAATACTTCAGTTGTGGACTTAATAAATACATGTTTTAGCATTCTAATACATGAATAAAGCAAGTTCCTTTTTGCCTTTAGCATAGAAAGTCGCTCTTACACATTTTGTAGAGCACCCCAAGGATACACAGAGCCCAAGCATTTACAGCTAGGCATTAAAAACACAATTGGACATTTTTACCCCATCTCCAGGCACTGTTATTGCAGTACGTTTATTTATTTCCATTTGTAAAGCGCACAACAGCCCTAGGGCATCGTGGCGCTGTTAAAGAATATTCACTTAGGTACATGTTACATAAATACTCAACAGAGTGATACAGATGTTGTGAGATAAAAACAGTATTTGTGTTCCATGGTTACAGGGGAACGGTAGTGAGGAGCAGTTGCAGTTGAATAGCTTCGTTTTCAAGGTTTTTCTGAAAACCATAAGCAAGGTTTCTTTTCTGAGTTTGAGTGGTAGTGAGTTCCAGGTTTTTGGTGCTAGCACTTTGAAGCTGGACCCCCCTGCTTTTGCTCTGTTATAGGTACGGATTGTAGGTTGGTGTGAATATTGGTCACGTTTAGGTCTGAGATTGTGCTTGCTGAATTTGTTCTGTTATGTAGGAGGGTGCAGACTGAGATATGCATCTGTGCAATGGTGAGGGTCTTGAACAGTAGACGCTTATTTGACCGGGAGCCAGTGGGCATCTTGTCTAGCCTGAGGGATATGCTCTCTCCTAGGGATACTGAGTGCAGCTCTGAGAGCATTGTTTTGGGTAATTTGGTAATTTGTTAAGGTTCTTGGAGGAGGTGCCTAGGAGGAGGACATTACAATAGTCCAGTTTTGCACCTACAGTGGCCCTAGCAATGTTGAGACAGTTTTTGGTGGAGAGGTGGGGTTTTACAGCATTAATGTTTTTAGTTGTGAGCGCTGCTGCTGATGAGATGTAACTGACTTGTCTATCCAAGGACAAAGTCGAGTCAACGTATACTCCCAAGGTTTTTACAGCAGCAGAGACTTTGATAACCGTGTTCTCTATGCTGAAATTGCTGTATTTACTGTCTAGTTTGTTCAACATCTCCTTGTGACCTACTAGTAGGATTTCCATTTTGTCCCCATTGAGACATAAACCATTGGCCGCCATCCATGCCTGGATGAGAGCATATCTCTCTTGTAGGGTTTTGAGGTCCTTTTCATAATCACCAGATAGTGGAAGAAGAATTTGTGTCATCGGCATAATTGGTGAAGGTTATGCCGAATTCTTCTAGGTCCTTGAATAAAGGTAAAGTGAAATGATTATAGAGGGTGGGGATGTGCATGAGCCTTGTGGCACTCCACAGCCGCTGGGTGATGGAGTGGCAGATGCCTGGTCTGAGAAGACCCTCATGGCTTGTCCTTCCAGAAAGGATGTAATCCAAGTGCTGGCTTCAGGAGAGAAGTGAGCAGAGTCTGTGAGATGTTTGCCTAGGATCTTGTGATCCACCTAGTTGAAGGCAGCCGACCGGTATAAGAGCAGAAGAAGCGCCGATTTACCCTTGTCCATGTTTTTTAGTAGCTGATTTTTTTAAGTCTAGCAGAGCTGACTCTGTGCCATGTCGAGGGTGAAAGCCCGACTGCCTCTTTCCAAAGATATTGTGCGCTTCCAAGTAGGCCTGGATTTGTAAATACGCAACCTTATCTGGAATTTTCAGCAAGAATGGCACAGTGGTGATAGGCCTGTAATTTTTTGGGGAGTCTGGGTCAAGTGTGGGCTTTTTTAGTAAAGGCGCTTCCTTGAGCGAAGAGGATACAGTGCCAGAGGCGAACAATGCATTAATAAATGCTGTGACAAAGGGAGCTAGTGTACCCGCACTATCTTTGATTAGGCAGGCTGGGCAGACGTCACCCTTGCACAGTGATGGTTTAATGTGCTCCATAATTAGTAAGACCTCTGGTATGGTTACTTCCTTGAAGGTAAACGTTATTGGGGGCCTTTGAGGCGGAAGGGTCCCATGGACCATGCTCAAAGTCGGTGTGTGTTGGGAGCGCAGCCTTGGATATTTTCTCCTGAAGTAGGTTAATCTTGTCTAGCATGGCGTGCTGGATGTCATTACACCATTTTTCATCTTTCACAGTCTGGGGAACTATCAGTTCATTGAAGATGGCAAACAGTTCCTTGGACTGGGATTTTGCTTTGTTGTTCCTGAGATTGTGTATGGTGGCTTTCGCTGTGGCGATGGCCTTTTTATATTGCTTGGCAATTGTGAGGTAAGGATCTCGTGTGGAGATAAGAGGGGCAGATTTGCCATTTGTTTAAAGCTTGCCTTTTAAGTGCTTTTAAGTCCAGTAGATCTTGGCTGTACCAGGAGTTGGCATGTTTAATATGTTTGGCTCTTTGTTTCTACCGATTCTTTGTGGATGGAGTTGTAGAGATCGACCAATTCTCTTAGGTTGTTTGAGACAGGGCCTGCTAATGCTGATGCTTCTAGAAGGGGGAGAATTCTGTCTTTGGTAAGCAATTTCTTTGATCTAGCCAATCCGGCGGGCACGGGAAGGCTTTGTTTAGCTGCTCTTCTGGAAGGAATGTGGAAGTGTAAAAGGTGGTGGTTGGTCCACTGGCATGGGGTGTTGGAACTGATGTCCACATCACAATTGTAGTCGACTAACCAGTCCAGAATTTGACCTTTCTTATGTTTCGGGCTATCTACTTTCTGGATAAAACCCAGGTTTTATCCAGAAACGTTGATGACCTACTTATAGCAGCAGATACCAGGGATGGGTGTGTGGACTGCATCATGTTTCTGCTAGAGTTTTTAGCTCCTTTAGGAGATAAGGTTTCCCCAAATAAGCTGCAATTTTGTCAGCCGCAGGTCACGTATCTAGGTCATTTACTTGCTAAGGTAGAGAAAAGATTGCACCCTCAACAAATACAAATGATACTTACCATGCCAGTACCCAGCACACAGCAAGAGGTTAGAAGATTTGTTGGGGATGACTTCATTCTTTAGTCAATGGATTCTGAACTTTTCTTCGATAGCTAAGCCTTTACTGCAACTTACTGCTAACACTACTCCTGTATTTCTACCCTGGATTCTGTCTCATCAGGAAAGATTTGAGGCTCTCAAATCTATGCTATGTAACTCTTCTGCGTTAGGAACACCAGACTATACTGAACCCTTTTCTCTGTTTGTGCATTAACTAAAAGGGTAGGCCTTGTCCGTACTAACTGAACCACAAGGGGAGATAAATAGGCCCTGTGCCTATTTTCCGACCACCCTGGACCCAGTGGCTAAAGGATTGCCAAATTTCCTAAAGAGGGTAGTGGCTGCTGCCCTTTATTTGATACAAGCAGAAACCATAGTATTGGACCATTCTTTAACTGTTGTCGTTCCCCATGCACTAGATATTCTCCTGAACAAAACACGAGCACATCATTTAACTAATGCACAGCTCATTTGGTATTAGTTGGCCATGTTCGCACCCAACATTACTTTGCGAAGATGTAATGCCATGAACTCTGCCATCTTGTTGCCCCTCCCTTCTGATGACCTCAATGTCTTACATGATTGTATACTAATAACGGACGAGGAGATGAAGGGACGGGTTGATTTGACTGATGTTTCGTTAGAAAAGCCTGATGGCATTTTACATGTTGACGGCTCTTGTTATAAACTACCCGATGGCTCAGCCACCGCAGCTTATGCCATAACTACATTAAAAACAATTGTGGAAACCTGTCAAATACTTCAGCATTCAGCTCAAGTGGCTGAAATTATAGTACTAACCAGAGCATGTGAGCTCAGCTCTGGACTTGCAGTAAACATTTGCACTGATAGCCAGTATGCATTTGGGGGTTGTCAATTTTGGGAGGCTCTGGATGGAATACGGCTTTCTTACCTCAAATGGCACTAAAATTCAACATGGTGAACCTATTCATAAGTTGCTCAGTTCCCTGACCTTGACAATCCGTCTTGCCATTATCAAATGCAGCGCACATAAGAAAATAACTGACCACGTGGGCAAAGGCAATGCGTTTGCAGTTGCAAAGACAACTTCCCAAACCCCATATTCTCTCGCTTTGGTTTGCTGTTGACTCCCAACAGAGAATACATTTGACATCGTTCAGTATCCAAGCGGACGCTACCTGTCTGGAATTGGAAACATTGGGAGATTGATGCAATTTGTGAGGACGTGTGTTGGGTGTACAGGGTAAAAAAGGGGAGATTGATGTTGCCAAACAAATAGGTACCTATAATATCTGTCGCCCATGGAATGGCTCACATAGGGGTGGATGATATGATTAATTTACTAACTACAATGGTTAATTAAAATGGGTATTTTTGGTCCTCCAGATTTACCATTCGAGGCACTACAAATGGACTTTGTAGAATTGCCTTCCTGTCAGAAATACAAATATGCTGTGGTAATCGTCTGTATGTTCAGTAAATGTGTAGAGGCATCTCCTTTGAGAGATCACTGCACGGAGTACAGCCAAACCCCTTTTCAAGGAATACTTTCCAAGATATGGTCTGCCCCGCTAAATTTGGAGTGACAATGGGTTTCATTTTCTGAATAGAACAATGGACCTGGTATGTCAGGCGTTGGGCATAAGGCAAATGTTTCACGCAATATATCGCCCACAGGCGGCAGACACTAAAAATCAAACTATCCAAAATGTGTGAAAGTAGCAACTTAATTTGGATGGCCACCTTACTGTTAGCCTTACTTTCCATGAGAACTGTTGCGCGTTTTGGAGTAGGGTTGTTTCCCTATGAAGTTATGGGCCGCCCAGCCAATGTGTGGGGATTGCCTCACCCAAAGAAACTGTCTGATGTGCCATATCCTATGCTAATTGACTATTGTAAGGTGCTTACTAAAGCATTGTCCATTATTCATAAACAAGTGAAAGATGATCTGCCTTAGCCCTTGGGGCCAGGACACTCATTCCTGCCTGGTGACTGGGTGTTCACTAAGAACTTTCAGCGTACCTCTGGTCTGCAACCCAGGTGGAAAGGGCTGGTGCAGATGCTCCTGGCATCTCAAACAGCAGGTAAGTGTGATGGGCACGAACCTTGTATACATGCCAGCCATGTGAAGAAAACACCTTTGTCCCTTCTTTTGCACAGCCCCTCCTTTTGCACAAACAATCTAAGGACGGCGGTGCTGCTGCACCACTGATCTTTTCTTCTGCAGAAACATCCGCTGGGAAAAAGGACCTTGGATTGCTTCATCCAGCTACAGTGTGCCCCAAATACGTTGTAGGACCAAGAGAGGGGCCACGCTATAATCTGAGACCAAGAAAACTTCAATGAAACCGTCAATGAAAAATGTATTATTTGGGAAAACTCTCAGGAGAGAGCAGCTACCCTTGGTGGTCAAGACCGCCAACTTTAAAGGACTACGTGGGTGTGAGGTATTTTGGACACTACCAAAAATATATTTGCCGCCTCCACAGATACACTGACCATGCCTCTCCATTGCTTTCTCTTGACAAGACAATTGCCCAAATATGAAGTATTACGCACTGAGAAAATGGTATCGCTCGAGATTGTACCTCTTTTACTTGTATTTGGATCCTGCTTGATGCTTTTATATTATGTAGTATGTATTGGCCCTTTCGATAAAACCTACACCTGTACCCTTTCCTGTTGCGATGGCGCCTTTACCCCCTGACCAGCATTATCATTGTGAATCAATGAGCAGAAATTAATGTTACCCTTGCGCATCATACACACAAGAAGGCTCACTGCGGCAATTGCTGTCTGCCTGTAGTTTCCTGCCTTTGTAATGGAAGAGCTCCTGCTGCAACAGTTTCCCCTCCTGTGCTTTGCTTCCTGTTATGCTTTACGTTTGGCTATATTACGTATAGAAACTATAATTAAAGGACTAGCCCAGGGAATAGCTAATATCTGCTGTTTCCCGTTCCTCCACATTTGTATGCTCAGTTACAGCAGCAGGTGCTGCGCAAAGGAGCCTGTTATTTGTCATTCTCCCAAATGCTACTTTCCCTTTGTCAGATGTGTTTACTCCTTTTTCCTCCCGGGCTGCCCTAGTGACCGCGGCAACCCCCGTTCTACCTGCTATACTACTATTGGATAATAACCCTCATTCATTTTCCATCCCTTCCCTGCTTCTCCAGGCTTCCAACATAATGGATGCTGGTTGTATTTAGAACAATGGTTCTAAGTTCCTGGGTTATAGTGCCAACTGCAACATGACATTCATCATTCCCCAAGACGACACCGATGTTCGCTTTTATGTTGGCGACTCAGTGTATTTCATTTGTGGGCTTAACACCTATACTTGGCTACCTCCACATTGGATTGTCCGTTGCCATTTAGGATTTGTATTTCCAGTTGTATCTATTAGACCCCCTGATATTGCCAACCCTACCAGGCATCGCATAACTGTTATTCAGGACGATAAGGTGCACAAATATTTGGCAATCATTATGGTAATCCTACCATGGTATAGCCCTGCCATCAACTCTGTAGACATTAGTTTCATGACTAGATTGTTGGAAGTAACCATTGATGACACTACTGAAATATTGAGTAATATCACTGTAGAATTACAGGTGGTACGCGTTGTGGCCCTGCAAAATAGGTTAGTTTTAGATTTGATACTTGCAGAAAAGGGTGGCGTATGCAAAATCCTATGGGCACATTGCGGTCTATGTACCCGGCACCTCCACTTTTTTTTCGCAAAGCAATAAAGAAGATGCATGCTATTGCTGAACAAGCCCACATGCCCACAGGCACATGGGATACTACATCCCGTTTTTGTCCATCAGCTCTTTTGGCTGGGAAATTGGTGCCTTCCTAATGATGGTCCTATTATTTTTCTTGGAGGGCTGTTGTCATGCTAACAAAGCTGAAAAAACAGTATTTAAAGAGTGGAAGATTGTGAGCCAGTCACAGAGCACCAGCAAACATATGGTGTCGCCTCTCCCCTCTCAAGTGCTTTGTTTGATGCTAATATATGTATCTGTTATTCTGTGAAGGTGTCTCATTCTTGGGTTTTATATTCCAGGCGGGAAAACCTTTCGGAGGGGCCTCACAGCTTTACTCCAATTTGCACCTTTTTGCAGCAGTGCCTTTTGTGCAATGACTGTCTTGTTAACGTTTGTCCTGTATGCTATACTTTTGGCAAATCAAAGTGAAAAGTAATAAATCAAAATTCCACTCTTAGTTGACCTGCATTGCAGGTGATGTGGATTACACGTAGTAGTTTCGGTAATCAAAACCATGGTGAGCTTTTTTATTTATTTAAAAGAAACTGTCAAAAATGGACTGAAGATGCTACCTCGTTTAATTTGTTACAAGCATGTTTAACATAGAGGACACTGCCTTCTGGGCCGTGGCTGAAGCAGTCGGTGTCGATGTTTTACTTTTAAGCCAGTTACTTGTTTGTTAGCCACTCTTGGCCATGTTAAGGTGCAGATCCTTTATTTGTGGGCTTGACTTTGGTGATGGGCTAGGGGTAAAAATGTCAAGTTTCAAGCTACTTGCCAGCCATAAAATGTTGCTCACCACCTCGATTCTATAAATACCCAGCATACCAAGTTTTACTCACCAAGAGTCAATTCTGAATATTTTGCACCCTATGGTAAGCGGCTATTAACCATAGTCCTACCTTTATCAAGTACTTTCACTCCCTATACTCGAACAGGTTTAGTGACTATTTACTTTAATGTAAACATAGTAAGCATTTATGCTGTGCTCATTAGCACTGTAGTGGTCTTGCAGCCTTAAGGCTTTCCTGAGTGAATAGAACATACTGTGCCATGGCTGGGCTTCCAGATTGTGGTCTGAGGTAGGAAGATGGAGTAAGTTGGGTGGGGGTTGGATAGTAGTGGGGGTGGGGGGAGCAAAGGGGGAGAGTGTTGATAAGTTGTTACTCCATGAGTGGAGGGAAAGTGGGCTGGGAGTGGGTTTGTATGAGGATGAGGATGAGTGTGTGTAAGCTTGAATTCTGCAAGTTAAAGCAGGAAAAATTGTAGGGTTCTCGAGTTGGACAGCTGTAACTGCAGGTGTTCTAAAGGGGTATATCTAGTGCTACCAGTTGGGTATGTTCAGAGGACATGAGTAGTTGCATGATGGGCTTGAAGTGCTCTAACAGTCAATATAGATTGGAGCCTGGGATGGTATGTGTATGAGTCTCCCATTCCACCCAACTAGAGCTAGACCCAGGTATTACTTACTGTCCTGCTCTTCACAAACAAACTGTCTATATTCACAATTTAAGTGGCTGTTGCACTTTCTCTCCTGGCTGAAAACTGCTGCACAGGAGGCCCTCAGCTAATATATTCACACGTTTGTGATGAAATGAATAGTGGCTAAACATTCTGAGCCCCACACTACAACTAAATGAGCAGTGATCCCAATCCTGAAGGTAAAACGTGCACAGCCTGAAAGGTATACCTACTGTGGTTGTGCAAGCAAAGGGTACGCTATATTTTCAAGAAGAAATGTGTGAGCCAGCAAACTAAATAATACATAATTTGAGTCTATTTTTATAGAAATAATAACCAGCAAATATCTAACTAAAAATAGCAAAAACCCACCAAGCTTAAGAAACATAGGAAATGCAAATGGTTTTACAACACAACTCTTGGTATTTGAACATTGGTTTTACGGCACTCAATTTGCACACTGTCAATGTTCATGAAGTTGTCTTGTAAGACAAAGGTAGAGAAGCAGGGCCTAAGTCATTGTCTCAAAATGCACTCTTGGGCCTTGTAAAATTGGCTTAAAATAAATGTGTCCCTCCCAGCCCTTGTGCAGCCCCGCTCTTTCCAAGCCCTCTCCATTGCTCCGATCTCCCTCCTCCCAGCCCTCCCACCTTACCCGATTGGTCAATAGCCTGGTAATTACTGTCCTTCCCACGGCAGCCCTCTGCCCGCACAGCCCCTGCTGCTAAGGGCCCACGGCAAAGGGCAGCTCCTACAGTGGCAGCTCCATATTGTGTCTGCAGGTATCAGCCGGGGAAGCCAGTGGCCAGCCATCAACCAGCAGCAACTAGTAAGGTAAGTGTGGCTAAGGTGGGGGTAGAGCAATTACTCTACGCGGGAAACCCTACACTTTACAAATGATCCAATCACATTAAATGTTAGCCTACGTCACCCCTTTATTGAGCAATTCAGACTGACCTGTGATAATATTGTATATTCTGCCTGTTGCACACACTTAATTGTTCCTGTTGGCCTATCTTGCATCTAGATAGTGCGCCCAAGAGACTACTGTGGTGTTGCTGCCTGTCACACACACTTAAAAATGTTCCTGTTAGCCTGTTTTTGCATCTAAATGGTGCACCAAGATCCTGCGATCTTAGATTCTGCCGGTCTCAATCACTGAGAAATCATTCTGCTAGCCTGTTTCACATCTAGATAGACCTTAGGTATTACTGTGTTGTATTCTCCCAGTCCCAAACACTGGGTTTAGCCTGCTTCATTTACTATTTCTGATCCTGAACACACCCCCTGTGGTGGCACTGTGATTTACTTACCTACGCTACATAATTAAATTGCTTTCACTCGTTTCCCCCTACAAGTACAAGTGCCACCTGAGATAGTACTGTAATGTACTTGCTTAAGTTCTAAGCGCCTCTTCTTCATCTGGACCTCCACCCTACCCAAACACTTTAGCCCTTTCCCACGGTGTCCAGATCCTAGTCACAGGTTGTACATCCAGGGCCCCACATCTACCACCACTAGTTCTTCAATCCCTAGCTACCAAACACCGGATAGAGACCCCAGCCCACAAAAATCCCCCTCTACCACCCATCCTGATCCCCAGCCTCCCACCATCCCCCCCCTTATCGCTTACCCCTCACGGCACCTGGCCCGCACTCTAGCACTCATCTTCATGACCCCCTCTAACACCCTCCTGAGCACAACCCTAGACACCTCCCCTTGCACTAAATTACACCCCGACGCCGCTCGCCCACTCTCCTACCACCACCCCGCATCCAACTCTAAAATCAGAGGTGCACTCTGGCGCGCCAATCACCTCCCTCCTTAGAAGCCTATTCCCCACCCCCTCTTCCCACCCTAACTCGTTGTCTTCCACCCTCCCTCTGACACCTATTGAGAACTCCCTGGTACCCTACGGCACCACGCCCCCTATCGAACTCCAAAGGCAGAGGAGCCCTCTGGCATTCCAAACAGCGCAAACCCACCTCTTCCTCCACTCCTTCCTTGCACCTTCCAATGAACATCCCTCCCTCCGCTCCGCCATTTCCCCCAGTCCCTCCCCTTTAACCCATCGGAAAACTCACCTCCCCCTCACCCCCTTAACCGCTTCTCGACCCCTGCCAACAAACCACCCCCTTCACATCTCTTCCCTTCTCTCTGAAAGCAGCAGGTCTCGCCCTCGCAAGAACGGTAGCTTCATCTCCCTCCCCCTCTGATTCCCCCCCCTTACCCTCTCTGACCCCTATAGCACCAAAACCACGAAATGCAGAAAGTGATACTGGTCCTCTTCTTCAACTCTCTACTCCTTACCACTTCTACCTCAACCTGTCCTCCAAATCTCTCCCTCCCCTAACCCCGCACACTCCCCCCTGTCCTCGCCTGCTTCCACCCCCTCTCTCCTGACTTCTCACCCTGCACACCAGAACCCCGACTCCTTCCAGACTCACTCCAATTTCTAGCCCCCTAAAGCCACTCACACCGACCGACCATCTCTGCACTCACACGTCCCTCCTCGACTCTACCCACACCCCTCACATATCCTCCTCCGCCGGCTACTCTTCCCAGCCTCCACTGACGTAACCCCATCTCCCGTCACTCAAAATCCACTGGCACCCTGCCCCCCTCCCTAACCTACCTCATCCTGTCTCAGCGACCCAGAATGTTCCACCCCCGCCCTCCTCCCCTCCAATCTCCCAAGCTCCTCATGCTCCCACCCTAATGACCTCCACTAAAACCACATCCCCTCACAAAGTCCACTGCATCCTTTTTAATACCCGCTCTGTAGCAAAAAACAGACACAGCATCTTCGACCTCCTGTCTTCTGACAAGCCCAACATCATCTTTATCACTGAAAACTGGTTCTCCAACGACTTTGCCCCTGTTACACATGAAGCCTTGCATCCCTCCCCCCAGCCCCCGGCAACTCGCTCATCCCCCACAATAGACCCTCCAGAGGAGGGCGAGTGGCAATCCTCTTCAATTCTCATTTCTCCGTCTCTCGTTGATTCTCAGACATGCATTCCCTCATGTGAATCCCTTCTAGTTAAACTCTGACTACCTCCAACTTTCTCCCACAGCTTCCTACTCCTCTACAGACCCCCTAGTTACAGACATTTCTCCAACAACCTCTGTGACTCTGTAGCCACCATTCAAGTAAATCACCCCTCTCTCACACTCCTTGGAGATTTCAATATCTAGTTGGACATTCCCACCAACCTTTAACCCATCCACTGGTTGACAGTCTTGATGCGCTCACCCTCTCCCTTCATGAGACTGGTCCAACCCATTTAAAGGGGCACACCCTTGATACAATTTTCAGCTCCCATGAACTGATTTATACATCCTGCCCCAAACCACTCCTCTGGACGACCACTTTGTCATCCCCTTCTCCATCCTCACCCCTGCACCTCCCCCTACAGCTCCCTAATGCTGGAACAAAGTGCAGATCCTTCCCGACCTTGCCAAAGCCCTACTTCTTAGATCCCGCTACAATGCCCCCCCCCAGACAGAGCCTTAACCATTGACTCTTTCGACTCTTGGCTGAATGACTCACTAATTCCTCTCAACCCCCTCACACCCGCTTCGTCACGCAATGAACCATTCCCCAAATGGTTCACGTCCCACCTGAGGAACGCCAAAAAACAAAATAACCTTGCACCATCGTAACTACAAAGCTGAAATCTGAAAAGCCAAAAAAGCCTATTACAACAAACGAGTTCTGAACTGCAGAAACCGCAGCAAAGAACTCCACAGAATCATATAAGAATTTGTCAAACCCACTTGCACCTCTATCCATCCAACCCATCTCACTCACTCTACGACTCCCTCTCCCTACACTTCAACTGCTCTTGACAGGACTACCTCCCTTAACAACAAACTGTCCCTCTCCCCTCTCCCCCAACCGACCAATCCAATAAACCCCCCCCCCCCAATTCCCCCACCTTCGACTCCTTCAAACCAATCTCCAGAGACCAGTTTCTTAACCTACTATCTGCCAGCAAACCGTCTGGGTCCCCCCCGACCCCTGCCCTGCTTCTGTCCTAAAAGAAATATTCTCGTCTACCTGAGCAGGAGAACATGCAAGAGCCATACTAAATGACTCCCTCAGCTCTGGCATCTTCCCTGATGCCTTCAAAATTGTGCATGCCAAGCCTCTTCTTAAAAAGCCATTCCTTGACCCCAAAAACTACAGGCCCATCTCGAACACCAGATTCCTTGCAAAACTCATCGACCGAACCGCATACTCCCAGCCAAACGCCTTTGTAGAATCCAACAACCTTCTTGGCCCTGCACAATCGGGCTTCAGACCACGACATGGAACTGAAACCACTCTGACCTCGATCTGGGATGATCTTAAGGTTACTGCAGACTCTGAAGGATGCACTGCACTAATTCTCCTCAATCTATTTGCAGCCTTTGACACAGTTAACCATTCAATCCTCCTTTACTGCCCCCACTCAATTGGAATCTGTGGCACTGCTCTCAAGTGGACCGCCTCTTTCCTCTGCAACAGGAAACCAATAACCCTCCTCTCCCCATTTGTCTCAGCTGCTCGCTCGATTAACACAAGAGTACCGCAAGGCGCATACATATCTTCTCTCCTATTCAACCTCTATATGACCATCCTTCCTGGAATCATCCGCATGCAAAACATCTTGTGCTACAACTGCGTTGACGATACCCAACTCATCCTAAAAATCCACAATTCGGGCACCAACACCCAGCCCGACCTTGAAGCCTGACTTTGAGATATTGACCAATGGATGAAATAAACCACCTCTTCTTCAACCCCACTAAAACCGAATTCATGGGGTGTGTCAACACTGCCCTTCTACTTTATCCAATCCCATTGCCCCCGTCCACCCCCCGTCCCTGGCCCAACCCCTCTCACCAAAGTAAAACACCTAGGCTGCACAATGGAATCTGGCCTAACCCTCTCCCGTCAGATCAAAAATCTGTCTAAATGTGGTCACTACCATCTGAAACTTCTGAGACGCATCTTTCCCTACCTCTCCTTCCCGGGCAGACTTGCCGCAGTTATGTCTATTGTAATGCAGAGACTGGACTATGCCAACTCCCTATACCTAGGAGCCCCGGCATGCCATCTTAACAAACTCCAAAGAGCACAAAACGCTGCTGCCAAACTGCTCCTCACCCTGGGTCCGAGAGACCACATCTCTCCAGCTCGCCGAACCCTCCACTGGCTCCCAGTCAGACGAAGGTCCACTTTCAAGACCATGTGCATCACTCACCGTGGAGTACACAAGACTGGCCCATTATACCTGCAAGAAAAGATAAAACCATACCTCCATTCCAAATCCTAAATTCAAGCACTGCCCTCCTTTTAGGGATTCCAATCTCTAACTCTGTCAGGATCGGAGGATCCGCCTTCTCAACCTTGGCCCCGACTCTGTGGAACTCGCTTCCCCCACATAGTCGACACACCCAAGACTGTGACATTCCGCAAAGCTCTAAAAACGTGGCTCTTTCTGTAATACTAAAATACCAACCACGACCTTCTGAAGGGATTGAAACCCTAGCAACCCGATGACTAATGCTCAATGAAACTACCAACAATGTCATCAATGAATATGCTCATTAATTTGGCTATCAAGCAACTGCATGCCTGAAATGCCGAATAATGATCTCCTTGGATCATAACTCCACGCAATTCCCTCTCCTTACTAATATTCACATATCCTTGCCAGTATCCTTGCTGTCTCTTCACCATACTAGACCCACAACAAAGCCTCCGTCAACTCCCTGTCTGCCTCAGGCACGCTTCCCGTCCCCCACAATGTCGTATGTACCCCCCCTGCCCCTCTGTTTCCCCGTGTTGTCGCTGGGTGTCCCCATCCTCCTCCAGTTCCTGTGATGTCGCTATATTCCCCAACCCCTCCGGTCCTTTGTTGTTACTGTGTGCACCCAAGCCCCTTCTGGTCCCCCGTGATGCTGCTGTGTGCCCCCCAGCCTCTTTAGTCCCCCATGTTGTCGCTGTGTGCCCCCCAGCCTCTTTAGTCCCCCATGTCGCTGTGTGCCCTGTGTACCCCCTGCCTCTTTGTTCCCCCATGTTGTTGCTGTGTACCCCTTGCCCTCTGACTGTGTGTTGTCGCTTTGGACCCCTCTGGTCCCCCATGCTGTCGCTGTATGCCCAGCATGCTCCAGTCCCCGTGATGTTGCTGTGTGCCGCTTGCCCTCGGGTTCCCCGTGCTGTTGCTGCGTACCCCTCTAGTCCCCCATGCAGTCACTGTATGCACAGCCCCCTCTAGTCCCTGTGTGCCCTACCCCTCCAGTCCCCTGTGTTGTTGCTGCATACCCTCAGCCCCCTCTGGTTCGCTGTGATGTCGCTGTTTGCCCAAGCCCCTCGTTTCCCCTTGATGTCTGTGTACCCACAACCCCTCAGGTCCCCATATTTCACTATATGCCCAGACCCTCTGGTTCCTGTCTCGTCACTGTGCCCCCAACCTCCCCAGCCCCCCCCCGGTCTCCCACGATGTCAGTTTTCCCCCAGCCCCGTCTGGTGATCCTTGATGTCGCGTTGTACCCCCAGCCCCTCTGGTCCTGTAATGTTTCTCTGTGCCCTCTGGCCCCTCAATGCTGTTGCTGTATGCCCCCAAACCACCTGGTCCACCACTATGTCGATTTGTGCCCCAGCCCCTCTGGTCCTTGTGTACCGTTCCCTCCTGTCTGTGTCTTGGTGCTTACACTGTCTGGGTGTCGCTAGGCTAAGTGCAGTGGCAGTCTTCACATTCTTGCTGTTCATGGCCTGTGGGCGTCTTTGCGTTTTCCCTTGTTCCCTCCCTTGCATCGAGCGCTTTTGAAGCGCATTGTATGTGGGGCGATGTGTGGATGAACCATCATATAGCCTATCACCATCCTTATGCTCTACTCTATACCATCACACAATTAGAGTGCTGTTACACCCTTCAATCAATTCGGCCTAGCTGCTCACACACGAACGCTATCCCATGAACACCTCATCATTCTAATAAAATGCAGCTAGATCCCATGAAAAAAACGGCCTAGCTGCACACATAAGCGTCCCACAGGCCTAACACAGCCAGAACCCAGTCTTGGTGTCCACCCGCCAGACTGCACACATTGAACCGATACCATTACCACCACACCTAATGCTAGAATGCAGCTACCATCAAGCAACTACATCAGCTGCACACTTACCTGGTGCACCCAAGCACCTTTTCGACACCCTACTCTTTCAACGGACCTGGACAACGGTCCCCAAGGGCGTTCACTCTACCAGCGCTTTGAGGTCATACCAATGATAGAGCGCTATATAAATGCCAAATAACATAAAAGGCCCCGTCCCACTTTTGTTAACAGTACTTTATTTCTTTGTCTTTGGAATTCTGCAGAGTTTAACTAGGAGTCTGGGGGCTTTCATCTCTGGGCTGGTGTTAAGTTGCAATGCAGTATGGCAGCATCGTTTCCTTGCGGGTGAAACACTGAATGGCAGAAGCTGTAGTTCTGCGGCATTGGAAGAATGACCTTGTGCATTTCGAAGCAAAGATTTGCCTTTGGTGCTAAGCGGCTTGGCTGGCAAAACACGGTGTTGCAGTACTCCAGCGGCTTGGTGAATCTCTGGAGGAGCTTGTGCATCTGCGATGTGGAGGCAGCTGAGCATATAGGTCAAGGATTATTCTGCTGGTTCCTGATTAGCTACTTACACTGCGTTGTAGGCACCAAACTGGTTTTGGGTGGTTCTGGAGATACCAAGAGCCAGGGGTCACTGCCTTGATTCTACAATTGCTGGGAGTTTCAATCCAGGGGTGAGTAATTCTGTAGCACTCAATCTACTGAGCTTGTCGGCACCTATTGGGATTTATTTTCCCCCCATTGACAGTGTCTTGGTTCCAGTGCAGCTACCCACACTGTTACTTGGGGATGCCTTCCATCTTCACCTCCCTGCAGAGGCTTTAGGATAGACTCTGTTCCCCAAAAGAGGTCCCGATGAATTGGGCAACTCCATAGATGAACAAAGAATAAGGGGGTGCCTGCTCATATTGTAAGCAAAATGACATGGTGGATTGGTCCAAAGCTAGTCTCCTGCGGGGTAGTTTTAATTCTTTCGTTTAACAAGTGCCCTTTGCCTTATGCTTGTGGAAATGGAGGGGACAGGAAAAGGAAAAGAGCCTTAACAGAAGGCAAGATCTTGGAACCCCTCCCCAGCCCTGCTTTCCTTCTTTGTAACTCTGGCCCTTTCCCGTGCCTGCTGGCTTCAAAGGCATTCCTGTTATCTGCACCTTGGTGTGGGGCTGTCATTGTTATGTTGGCCCTGCATAAGACGCACCGTTTCAAAGCAGTCTCCTTGGAGAAATGTCTATGCCCTGAAGCAGCATAAAAACCAATCCACATCCGTCCTGTCATGGTTAATCCCTGCTGACAGAGCGGACACTGGTGTGATATCAAATTGATGTGGCTTTATAACTGTGTATCCTTAGCAGTCACCCATGGCATGGTTTATTTTACAGCTGCACCTGCCCCCAGACTAAGGCATACAATTATCAGAATTTTGTGTGGATGTGCAGATAGTTACAATGCTACTTTTGCCTGCAAGGTCTTTGTGTCCCTGCAGCTGTGGGGGGATGCACAGATGACCTTTGTACCTGCTCCTTTCAAAAACTGAATTACCTGCACCGTTTTATTGTAAAAAAATCAAACCAGCCAGGGATTTCACTCTTTCAGATTGGCAGATGGCAATCTGTCTCCATGTGCCACACATGTTTTTCTTCAGACAAGGTCGAAGCGGCTCTAGATGTAAATTGCTACGAACCTGGTTTGTCAGACTACTGTCATGTTTTTTAGACTTTTCTGATAAGGTGTGGTCAACATGATGCCCTGAAGTAACCCCAGTGGATTAGAAGCAACAATATGGGCTTTGTCGCTTCTTTTTTACTTTTTTACTTGGCTAGTCGCCAAAGGAACTGTTGGGCCCAACCTACTAGGGATCGGTCTCCTCTGTTGGGACTTCAGACTCTCTATGTCCATATCTGTGAGGTATATTTGTTCCTTTTAATGAAGACAGTAAAACAAAAAAGACCTGCCTGCCGGATTTTAAAGATTGTGATTTAAGCTCATTTGGGAGGTGGAGGTGATGTTTTTATTTGTGCATGCTAGAAACAAATTATAGCCATTTATACTCTAAAGAACATAGGATCTTCTCCTAAAATTATTCACTGGGCAAACTAGTTTGTCTCTAATGGTTATTTAATGCTGTTTGTGAATGTTTCCCTTTAACGTTCAAATTACTTTCCATTAGTTTCTTTTTGCGTGTTTTTTTTTTTTTTTTTTTTTTTAATTTTTATTTGTGTTTGACTCTCTTAGCAAGTAAGAGAGACTTTACAAAGAAGATATAATAAAAAAAAGGGCATTACAGCAAATGCCTACAAACGTGAAGACTTACAATGCATAGACCTAAAAAGACATCATACAAGTAAAAGTTTAAAAGCCATTAATTCCTATAACATAATGAAAAACACATAAAAAACAAAAGAATACACAATGGGGTTATCTATACGCTCAAATGTACATACATCCTCAAATTCATACTAATTTACAAGGGGGAAGAGAGTTAAAATAAGTGATTCAAGAGATGTTCATGTAACAGTCTTTTTCCAATTCTCTTGCAATCACTTTACATAATTTCGTTACAGCATATATCAACGGCTTATGGTTACCTCGCATCATTCTGTCCCAAAGAAAAGGTAGGCAGTCAGTAAAATTAATGTTTACAAATTCCATCAATAATAACGATCTTTGATTCCTAAAATGGGGACAATTTAAAACCAGATGTTTTAATGTTTCAGTGGGTTCGGTACACATGGGAAATCTGCAGTGCGGACTGGAGGCATACAGCTTGTGACCGATCCATTTTACAACTCTTTCTTTGGTGTGAAACAAATTGAGTTTGAACCAGAGATACGTCCTCCGCGTGGAGTTACAAGGAAAAAGCACAATGTAGTCGTGTCTAGGGATCCGTTTACGTGCAAATAATTGGTATTCCTTGTAAAGATAGTACGATCCCATTTTATCAAGGGTTGTGCACCAATCAAGTTCAAAAAGTTTTTTTTTAGCATAGCCCGGTCTATGATAGACATCGTCCACGGTAATGTTAGCCGTCTTGAGTATACCAGCCATTTTTGACACATAAAGAGCCATGGAAGACGTAGGTGACAGCGTAATGGTATGATTCAACTCGGCATATAGGGAGTTCGCTGTGGGATGCCTGATCTTAGCAAAATTGGTTAGGAGTCGCCATTTCCAACGGGTAGACAGTGCTACTAGACCCAATTCATGCCTCAAGATCGCATTGGGGAGGGACATCGGAAGCGACATGGCACGTTTCAGGGCAGTACCCTGCAGTTGGTCCAAAATTGGGCCCATTTCACCCATACGTATGTCAAGAGAATACAGGATTACGCTTTCAATTTTCAAAGTAAAGAACTCGATAAGGGGAATTAATGAAAATTTGCAGTATTTTGCATAGATTACTTTGGATTGTGATATCAGGGGTCTGATCTTTTTACTGAGAACATCATGCCACATTGAGATGGAATTTTTCTCTGTTAAGTAGTATCCCAAGTAGATCGTTTCTCTAATGACTGAGATGGGGATCTGCATGAGATGCCACTGTGATTTGCCAGTTCGTTTCTGTACACCAAATTGCATTACTGCTGTTTTAGCAGGATTAGGCATCAGGTTGTGTGCTAGTGCAAATTCTTCAAATAGACGTAGTTTAAGTTGGAGGCCTGACGGGGTGGGATCAAATAAGATGATATCGTCTGCAAAGGCGAGCCACTTCAGGTGGATTAAGCCGATTTTAGCAGAGAAGAGATTTTTTTCATCCCAACCTTTATCAAGATCAGAGAGGTATAGGTTAAAGAAGGTAGCAGCAAGATTGCAACCTTGCTTCAAACCCACCTCTGTACTGATATCTTTAGAAACGCGTCCCGCTGAAGTAAGCTTGATTCTGTAAGAGGTGTTAGTGTGTAAGGCTTTAAACCAATAAATGAGAATAGACGGAATTCCCATGTTGGTCAACTTAGTCCATAGTATATTACGGATCACTGTGTCGAAAGCTGAGGACATGTCGATAAGAGCGATGTAGACCGGGTTAGATGTTAGTTTTTTGGCTTCTGCGATCGTGAATGCCATTACCATAGCATTTAACGCGGTGGACATGCCTTTCCTAAATCCAGTTTGGTATTTGGAATATAGTCCTAGTGCCCCAATGTACTTTTCCAAGTCATGAAGAAGGAGAGAGGCGAATAGTTTCGCCGCAGTGTCAATTAAGGCAATGGGACGGTAATTCTGTGGCAGCGCAGCATCTCCTTTCTTAAAAATCGGAATGATGTTGGCAGTTAGCCATGAAGCTGGAATAATTCCTGTGTTAAAAATGGACTGAAACTTGGTATTGAGAATACTGGCCCACAGGTCCGGATCTTCTTTATAGAGGCATGGAGGTAGGCCGTCGGGACCGGATGATTTAGAGTAACTAAGTTTGGAGATCGCCCATTTAATGTCAGCGATGGACCAGCCCAACCGCGGCAGATCTTGATATCTTATTAGCGGTGTCGAGATATTCGCAAATTGCACCGGAATCCGGAATTTGTGCCAGATATACTTATACCAAGTAGGTTCCGATATGACATTCGGCATAGAAAGTGATACTTGCGAAGAATTGCTCTTAATCGTTCGCCATATAATACGGGTGTCATGAACAGAGATGGCTCTGATGAGTTTACAATTTATTTCGTTATGCCTTATGAGCCTTAACTGTTGCGTGTTTTAGGGTTCTTGGAAACTGTTGAGCTCAGCTTGTTCTAACTCCAGTGCTTATAAGGCTGCGGTTATAAACTGCATTTGTTTGATGTTGAGAGACGCCAATCGTCACACTGAAGCATGTGTAAATTGGCCTTGTTCTCTGGGTCATGCTGTAATGCTGTATTATCGAACTCTCAGGCAAGCTCTGCGTTAGCCTTCGGAAAATAACTCCTACTTGAATGTTCCCTTAACATCTAAATGGAACAAGCAGTGCATCGACACACTGCAAATAAACGCACATTTCAGCAATAAGACCAGCTTGTTTGGTGAGCTCGTTTCAAGAGTGCAATCCTGAAGATCATAGTGGGGGCGGGAGGAGCATATTCCCGGTTGCCCGCCCCAAAATTCTGCGTACTGTACTTTATCTGTACCCTGATATACTAGTCGTTCAAATGCAGTTCACTTAGCAATACTTCGATTAGTCTGTCATTTTTAATAACCGATATTTGTTCATTAGCTTTCTAAAGCGCTCGCTACAACTCTTCTCGTTGCCTGTCTACCTGCATTTTGATCCAAGTGCTTCCTTGGCGCAATCAAATTAGCAATGCTTGTGCAATGATTAGCATACAGATACATTGCTGATATCTCTAAAATAACTTGATCCTTAGTACTTTACAATCCATAACGACAGCCTACCTTTTGTGCTTCAAAGAGCAAACCTATAATTATGCAACACAAAACCAAACCGTTACGACCTTCCTAGTCTTTTTCACTGCATAATCGCACATCTTGCTAAAAATGATATGTTCTTGGTTTGGATGCAATTATTATCTTGCACATTTGTTTGTAAAACCAATAATTGCCATTTTTTTAAATATGAAATTAGTTTACACTGTAATCCCACTAAATGCTCATTTATAGTAGATAGTATATTGTATCAGCATTTTATAATCTGCATCATCGTCATGCAGGTTCTTTGTGAGCACAATACCCACCCCTACAGATAAAAGGTCAATTGGCCACTTTTATGCCGTAAAAACAGGCAAATACTCCCAAAAAAGAAAAATTGGGAATATACTTGCAACAAAAAATAGGAAACGGCCACTTCGAACCTTATGCCCATGATTTCACCCTCAAAGCGCCATAGATGTGTTTGGACCAGTAGTGCAGAGTACAACAGAAAGAAACTATTACAACTTCCTGATCAGAAGGAGTAAACTGCATCTTTTAGTGGGCATGAATAACTCGGCTCAAAGAAATAACTATTTCAAAAACATTACAGTTTACCTGCTAAAATATTTTTGCTGATAAAATACTACCGTTGGGAATTGGACGTACATTTTTTGAGGAGTAAAACATAATTATTTATTTTTACATTTGTATAGTGCACATACAGCCCAAAGGTATCGCAGTGCTGTTACTTGTGGCAAGTCTAGTTACAGAAGAAATGCAGGCATACGAGTAATGAATAGGTGTCGGGGCATGAGAGTACAATCATCCAGATACATACATTATGATATGATATGATATGATATGATATGGTATTTGTAACGCGCCTATACACAAGTGTTTCAAGGCGCGACGAGGCGGGGGGGGGGGAAACAAGGGAAAGACAGACAAACGATCCTACTAGGCCAGGTGTCATTCAGATCGCGCAAGTGCCGAGGTAAGGGGAAAAAGGAGAAAGTGCAAGGGGAGGAGGTGGGGGGGAAAGTGCAGTACAAGGTAAGTAGCGTAAAATAAATAATGAATAAAAAGGGCCAGCTGGTGGCAAGTGCGAGGTAAGTGCAGAGCAAGTGCTGGGAAGGGGGCTGTAGGGATACAGTGACAGTCCCACGGTGCAGGGGGGGCCAGGGGAGGCAGTGCAAGTGGAGAGTGGCTGGGCCCTGGACCGAGGTCGCTGAGAGTGGCCCAGATGCAGGTTAAGTGCAGAATTCAGTGGGGAGTTAAGCAGGTTTAGCAGGGGAGAGGGAGAGAGAAGGCAGAAGCGAAGAGGAAGGTTTTGAGGTGCTTCCGGAGATGGTTCTCCTCAAGTTTCAGGGAGGCAGGAAGGCTGTTCCAGAGGGAGGCCCCTGCTGCGGAGAGAGATCTACCCCCAGCTCGTTGCTTCGAGAAGCGGCTGACCATGAGGGAGTTGGAGACGGATGAGCGAAGGGCTCGTGAAGGAAGATATTTAGGAAGAGAGAGTTGAAGGTATTTAGGCCCCAGGCCCCAGAAGGCCTTGTGGACAATGCAGAGGGTTTTGAACTTAATCCTCGCAGCCACAATCCTAAGCATGTGGTAGGTATTGGTTTTTGGTCAGTCTTTGGATGGGTCTTAAGTGAAGGGTTTTAAGTGAAGAGCAGAGTTTTCACAGCTTTGCAGAATGCTAGGTGGGAGATTTCTCCTCACAGGGGTGGTGGTAGGGCGTTCCATTGCAGAGCTGATGGGTATGGGATGCTAACGCCTCCGGCTCGGGCTCTCTTGACTCTAGGAATTACGAGCATGTTTGCATAGGGTGTTCTGGTCGGTGTTGTGGAGATTGTGGAGTGAATTATTTCGGAAAGGTAGGGTGGAGCAGTGTGGTGGATGCACTTATGAGTAAGGGCAAGGGTTTTAAAGAGGACTCTCTCTTACTGGGAGCCAGTGTGCCTGTTTCTTAGCTGCTGTGATGTGCTCTTTTTTCGGGATTCCAGTATCTGCACGCAGAGCGTTGTTTTGTATTGTTTGCAGTTTGGCCATGTTTTTGGTGAAGGTACCCAAAAACAGCATTGCAGTAGTCTAGTCTTGATCCTGTAATAGCTCTCGCAATAGTAATGTAGTTGTCCTTGGAGAGGAAAGGTCTGGCTGCTGTCATGAGTTTGGCATGGTATGCCGCTGATGATGCAATGGCATTGACTTTCCTCGTCATTACTGGGTTGAAGTCAAGATAGACACCCAATGTTTTTACTGAGTTAGCTACAGGGATTTTGATGCTGTCGCTCATAAAGTGACTGCCTTGGGAGTTGAGGTTCTTAGTTTCCTTCGAACCAACCATGAGAAGTTCAGTCTTGTCTGAGTTGAGGCAGAGCCCATTGGCTGCCATCCAAGCTTGGATTGTGTTGTAAATTTCGTTCAGTGTCTTGGAATCAGTGTCATAGTCTCCTGCTGGTGTCGGGGGGGGGGGGGATCTGGGTATCATCCGTGTGGTTTGTGTACGAGATACCCAGAGAGTCTAGAATGAGGAAGAGGGGCAGTGTAAAAATACTATAGAGGGTGGGCCAGAATCATGATCCTTGTGGGACGCCGCATAGGATAATGTTAGGTGAGGCTGAGGCCACGTCAAAGAATACTTGCATGGTCCTTCCTTGCAAGAAGGAAGAGATCCAGGCGGTGGCATTGGGTGAGAATTTGGCTGTGGTGGCATAGGACCTTGTGGTCGATGAGGTCAAATGCTGCCGATAGATCCAGGAGAAGGAGGAGAGCAGGTTTCCTGGAGTCTAGCATCGTGCATTTGGTTTTTTGAGTCCAGTAGGGCTGTCTGTCCCGTGCCCTGGGCGGAAACCGGATTGACGGAAACCGGATTGACGGAACCTTAGAAGTTGGCGCCTCAATAGATTGCTGTACCTGTAAATGGGCTGCTTTGTCCAATATTCTGGGGAGGAAGGGAACCGTGGTGATGGGCCGGTAGTTATTAGGTGAAGAGGGGTCAAGGGAGGGTTTTTTGATGAGGAGGCAGACCCAGGCTTCCTTAAGGTAGGAAAGGACTTTGCCAGTGGCAAAGGAAGCATTCACAAATTCTGTAAAGAAGGGAGTGAACTGGCTCGTGCAATCCTCAATGAGTGTAGCTGGGCAGATGTCTCCTTTTCAGTTTGATGGTTTGATGGATTTCATGATCTTGATCATGTCACATTCTTTGATTTCCTTGAAGAAGGAGGGGTTGGGTGTGACAAGAAGGGGTGGTGGTGTAGAAAGGGGGGTATTCAATGCTTGTCTAGTTGTCTGTATTTTGGCTTGCAGGATGTTGAGCTTGCCGATCATGGCTGATTGGATTCCGTCACACCAGGTCTTATCCTTGGTGAAATTCTGTGGTGTGGGTGTAGGGGTCTCTCTAGATCTCTGAAAATAGAGAAGATCTCTTTGGTATTAGATTGGGGTTTTCTGGATTCTGGTTTCAAATGAGATGGCTTTAGCACAAATTATAGCTTTTTTATACTCTGGCCTTTAATTTGAAGTCAAGTTTAGCTTCATCTTTGTGTGAGGTTTGCCATAGGGTTAGGGCTGCACGTTTCTCATATCAAAGTGCAAGATTCACAGTGTGAAGTCCAGCGAGATCCAACATATACCTCTTCCACATCATCCTGGTCCGGGCGTCTGGAAAGACTGAAATTGGAGCATTAATTTCAGCGCCATCCCACATTTTAATATGCCACTAGTTGCTGCGCAACGGATTTAAACAAACACGAACAGCGCCAGGGTTATCTTATTGAGACTGGGAGTGTGGCCACTTAAGGCACAAGATTTGGGGAGTGCACAGGAGTTTTCATATGTTAAAGCACCTGGGTAGGGAGCGCCGGGACACTAAAGAATCCACTATCATTGGGCCTGGGGGTCGCCCTGGGAATTTAGCGTGGTAAAATAGGGCAGTAAGTGCAAACACACAGATAAAGGTGGCTGAGCCGGATAGGGGGCTGCGCCCAGGAGGCGAGTAAAAGGCAGACATCTGTAAGTTTTGCAGAAGAAAACAGCGACACTGAGGAGCAGTGAAGTAATAGCAGGCATATATACAACAAAAGAATGTCACTGTACTGGGAAGAATGTTATTGTCAACACTTGCCTATCAGACACGCAGCATGGTTCCACTTCACCGCCATCCCTGGGTGCTGCACCTGGAACTCTACTAATGCCCCAGGCCATGTGTGAACCAACTGTACGTGGGTGGTCACAATCCATTTGGAAATTACAAGAGCCATTCCAAATCACCATAACTGTTTAACTGACCATAACTGACCCCCACTCTACTGCTTAGGCTATAATTCCTTAACTGTGGGCCCCAAGGCTGTTGGGCTTCCTGCAAGTTGGAAGTGTCGCTGGTGCCGCTTCTTGTAACCCTAGAACTGCTGCTGTGGGTGAGGTGGGACCCACAGGGTAAGCTGGACAGCTTCATGGAACTATATCAATAAGTCCACGACATTTAGCAAGCTGTTGTGTGGCCCCAATTTGACTTAGAAATGTAAAAGTGCCATGGATCCCTACAATAGCGGCTCCGGTGGTTGGAGTGTCTCATAAACAGCTTGCAGTGTTTTGATTGCTGTTATATATGACGGTCACCTAGTGCAAGGTCTGAAAGCCATCACACCCTCCAGCCCACTCAACCAGGCATGAACGGCGACAGCTCCTCAATAGCAGGGATCAAGCAAAGGAAGGCCATGAAGCAGCATAAAAGAATGTGGCAAGGAGCAGGAACGCTGAGTATAAAGTCAGAAGACACAAACCAATAACCCCGCACAGCAAAGCTCAAGTATTGAGGCGAGCCTGACACATATAGGTACCACACAGGGACACATTGCTCTAATAGGGACTTGCAGCCGGTGACTTTAAGCGCAGGGCATCGGCTCTCCAACAAACTAAGATTCACAGAAGCGCCATAAACACCCGGGTCCCACAGAAAGAACAATGAGGGACAAGTATGCAAACACATTGAATTTTAGACTACTTCAACATGCATGCCTAGAAATGGCAGAAATGGTAGCACACCAGGTGTTAGAAAGATGCAAACAAAAGTCAGACACGGTATGCCGCATAATTTCACAGGAACAGCCTCACAAAAAACAAAAATATCACAATAAATGCACACAAAGACAGTATCAACAAACCTAGACAACTGAATTTCTGCCTGCTCAACACTAGATTGTTAAATAAACATGCCCAAGATGTTCACAACCTAATCATCAGGGATTCTGTGGATTTGGTTTGCATAACAGAGACATGGTTACAGGAACCCACTGGGCCTACATGCTCTATAGCAGCACCCCAAGGCTATGTGATATACCACAAAGACAGGGAATCGGGCACAGGGGGAGGAGTGGCCATGATAGTTGGAGACATTAGTATGTTTCCATTCACGACCACCAGTGCAGGCTGCAAAACATTGCATCTTAAACACTCTCCCACAGCGAACGGCAGCATCAATGTCATTCTTGTATACAGACCCCCATCACTTGTCTCGGATTTCAACGATGACATCACCCAACAACTTAATGTGCTGAAAGGTAAAAGCACAGCCAATTTGGTCTTAGGGGACATCAATAGATGGTATGGAAACATAAAAGACAAAGACGCAATTCAGCTAGAAAAAACTTAAATAACATTGAGGTCCAAGTTAAAATCTCTGACCCAACCATGAAAAAGTCTACCAATTAGACTGGATGATCACCAACAACTTAGAGACCAGTGCTTTTGTAACGCAACCCTGCATATGGTCAGACCACTTCTTAGTCACCTTCTCGCTGACGCTAAATACATCCTCTAAGAACAACTTTGGTAATGAACCAAAAACAGTGAGTAGCAGGAATTGCAACAAAATTGAATCAACACTTAAAACAATGCATAGAGAATATACTCAAAGAAATTAAGGAAGATGACTCTTGCGATGAATTAATAACCAAATTTAATTCACAGGCAAAGAAACTAATAGACTTGAGAAGCAGATTACTAAGACCCAATAAAGACCACCAGAAATGGTTTAACACACAACTGGCCGAGCTCAAAAGAGAAAAGAGGAGGAGAGAAGCAAAATGGCAAAAACCCCAACACCAGAAAACAAAGACAGTTGGAAAGATAGCGGAAAAAAAAATTCAGAAAATGTATCTGCGACACCAAGAGAACTTATTACAATGATCATATAAAAAACAGCACAAAACTCATCTAGCAACCTATTCGAAATCCTAAAAACAATAGAAAAACCCAAATCATTAACCCCCCCGCCCTCCCCCCATTCTCTCTGTCCAGTAAAGATTTGGACAAAGTTCAAATAGCGTTCGCAGATAAAATAAGGAAAGCCAGGACCACTCTCAAAGAGGTACAAAAAAAGCTAAGCGGAACTAGTAAAAGGAGTGGCGTCTATAATACAGCAAGGAATCTTTAAATTCCATGAAATCAAGAGAGAAGATATGCTCAAAACTCTCAAATCAATGAAACCCACCACATGTGCAGAAAACCTTATCCCACCCAAACTGATACTGGAGAATGCCAATATTTTCGCCCCCTTTTTTTACCAAAAAGATGAACCCTACATTTCGGCAAGGCCTGGCACAAACTGACATCAAAAAAGTCACAATCACACCTTTTAGCAAACAAAAACGGAATTAGACTAAATTGATCCCGGTAATCTAAGACCCTCACTAACTGTAACTTTCTTCTAAAGGTATTAGACAAAATCGCCACAAACCAACTTCAGGCTTTTGTCTATACAAATGAGATCCTTCACAGCCAACAGTCAGGTGTCCGGGAGGCACACTACCAAAACGGCAATGCTAGATCTCCAATCCCACATGCTAAACATAGTGGAGAATGGAAAAAACAGGGCTCCTAATATTAGATCTCAGCGCAGCCATTGACCTACTGGACCACAGCCAACTCAGACTGGCATTAGAGCGAGGAGCAAACTGTTGCAAAGAGGCAATCGACTTGATATCCTCATTTCTGTCGGACAGGGAGTCAAAGGTTGACTCGGGGGATAATTTCTCTTTTGCAGCAAAAATTTGCCGCAGTGTACCGCATGGAGCCAGTCTGTCACCACTTCTTTTTAACTTTTATATTAGTTTCTTTGTATGATTCTGGAGAAAATCAGCGTTTGTTTCACCAATTACGCTGATGATACCCAACTGGTCATAGTACTTAGCGGTGACTACGCCCAAGACATTGCCAATGTAAAAAAACTTTACAAGTTCATTGAAAAATGGATGACCAACAACTGGCTTTGTCTCAATGGCAAAAAGACAGAATTAATGATTTTTGGGACTAATACAGCCAGACCAAGACTGATCGATCCATCAATACAAGTGTTTTGAAATCAATGAGACCCAAATAAAAGTTGTGAACAAAGTCAAAACTCTGGGGATGCACATTGAATCATCACTAAACGCAGAGTCCCAAGTCATGCAACTGATTAAGAACTGCTCATATTACCTGAGACTCCTACACCGAAAACGCCCCTATCTAAGCAAGGAACATTGCGCCACAGTAGCAAGAGCCACCATATTGTCCAGGCTAGATTACGGCAATGCCCGGTTACTAGGAGCTAACAAAAGGCACATTGCAAAATGTCAAAAAAATACAAAATAGGGCTGTGAGAATCATCAATGGAAAAAAGAACACATCAATGAAGATAGGAGAAATCTGCACTGCCTTACTATCGAAGATGGAATATAGGTCAAAACACTGACGCTAACCTACAGGTGTGTCCATGGGTAAGCCCCAGCCTACCTCAAGAAGAAACTGGTTACATATGTACCGAGATAGGGACTCTGGTCTGAAGCCCAGGGCAACCTCGTAACGACCAGTGTCATGAAAACCAATGGACTCGGCAAAGCCTTTCACACCAAAGCTGCGACCTTATGGAATAACCTCCCACCACAGATGAGACTGGAGCTCTCATACATTACCTTCCGAAAGAAACTTAAGACCCACTTGTTTAGATAACTTCCTTAATCTAAGCCAAAACCCGCCTGAAAATCTGTAGATTCATGTTGTCCTGTGACTTGTTTGTATAATATGATTCTGCGTGTACATTTGGTGCCCTGATGCCTGTGGGCTACGGCGCGGTAGAAATAAATAAAGGAGGTCTGACGTAAACCAGGCATTGGTGTGGCTGGTAGGTTTGGCCTTTCGTGGTTTGAGAGACACAATAGCTTCGACTGCTGCTTTGATGGCTATGTTGTAGGTGCGCGCTATCGGCCGAGGTGCGCGGGATCGGCCGAGAAGGGAGCCCTGAAAGCTGGTCCCGATGGGAATGGAAGTAGTTTGTCTTTAGTTGCCGAGAACCTCTTGCAAGGGTTCGGGGCAGTGGTGGCTCCAATACCTCCTTGCTTCTGGCAGTGGGGATACTGAAGTGAATAATATTGTGGTCCGACCAAGGGGTTGGTGAATTTGCTGTGATGGTGATCGGGCAGTTGTGCTGGGCTATCCAGTCCAGGGAGCGGCCTTGGATGTGCGTGGGTCTGATAATGGCGTTAGAGAAGCAGAGGGTTTAGAGTGCAGTGTTGAGTGCCTTAGTTGCAGGGTCATTGGCGTCATTGAGCCCTAGGTTGAGGTCACCTAATAAGATGGCTTTGGTCGATTGTTTCAGGTTGTCAGAGAGGTGGTCAAAGAGCGCGGTTTGGAATTCACCTATGGGGCCGGGTGGTCGGTAGACGAGATGCGTGATGGTGCAATAGTGGAGAGGTTGATTTTGGTGAACAGGTAGTCACTATTGTTAATTGTGTCTTCATCTGTTTTTTCTGATAGAGAGGGAGTCTTTTGCTATCGGGGTTACTCCACCACCAAGAGTGGGGCGGTCCTGTCTGATGATGGTGTATTCTGATGGTAGGGCTAGTGTAGGGCCTGAGGCCACGTGTAGCCATGATTTGGTTATCATAAGGATATCCAGGTCATGGATAGTGATGAGATCATGGATATCTAGAGCATGAGCATTAATGGAGCGTGCATTAATCAAGGAGCACCTTAGGTGTGAGCTATCAAGGTTGCTTTTGGCCTTATTGGTGGCGGGGGCAACATGGGGTGCTGGTGGTATCATTGGCATTGGCAATAATACAGAGTCACATCATGGGGCAGGCGTGCTGCAATGGTAGCAACAGTAACATTAATACTGAGTGTCATGTCAAGAGGTAAGCATGCATCATTAACATCATTGGCATCATTAATGGGCAGTACGTCAAGGGGCATGTGTGCGGCAAAAGTGGCAACCTATACATTGATACTGGGTCACATCAAGAGGTATGCGTGCATCATTAACTTCACAGGCAACATTATTAGGCAGTAGCATGGTTTTCGAGGGTGAGGTGTAACCTTTGTTCATAGCCCTGGTATGCACGTAGTGGGGCCATCCTGCAGCCAACATGCTTATTACGGTGCTTGAGGGGAGCGGGGCGGCTGGGATGAGGTGCAGCAATGGACCGTGATTGGAGGCGCGCACACCTGTTAATGAGTTGAATTGTATGAGAGATGAGAGGCGAAGATGGCGAGGGGAGCACAGGGTATGGGTCGTTGCTCACCTTGATGTTGCACAGTTGTAGCCGGTCCAGGTGGCTTATGAGGGCTCCCCGTATCATAGGCTGTAGACTTTAGACTGGAGATATTGTTGTAAACAGGAGCAAACCGGGACTAACAGGGCAGGGTCTTTATCCCGACCTTAATCCGCTGATGCGGTCTGGGTCAGTTGTAGATGGTTGCTTAGCGACCAAGAGCCTCGCTCTCATGCTGTGGTGCGCTGGCCATTTTAGGTCAGGCAGCACGGTGTAGATGGATGCAGATTCCCACGTCGGAGGGGGCTGTGGGGCTGAATAGGACTCGGCGAGCAAAACAAAATCATTGTACTCCCAACTTTCAAAAATAGGGAGTAAACTGGAGCACTATTTTTCTATTTTGTTCTTTCCTAATAGAGGAGAGCAAAACAAAATGTAATTCCCTCTCACGGATCAGTGGGCACAGGCCACTGGAGCAGGGATTACAGATGGCAGGTCAAACAGTGGATTGGCGTTGCTGCAGTGTGTGTTGGATCAGCTGGGGTCACACGAGGGAGATGGGCTCCAGCCCTCAAGACCTCAGTGGATGCCAGGCAGTGGGGGTCTTCCAGGGGCTAACTGGGCAGGGCCTTTATCCTGGTCCTAATCCTCCGCCAGATTCCGTCTACCGGTGATGCATTCTAGGTAATGTTGTAGATAGTTGCTTAGCGACCGAGAGCCTCGCTCCCATGCCGGGTTGCGCCGGCCATTTTAGGTCAGGCAGCACAGTGTAGACGGATGCAGATGCCCATGTCGGAGGGGGCTGTGGGGCTGAATAGGACTCGGCGAGCATAACAAAATCATTGTACTCCCAACTTTCAAAAATAGGGAGTAAACTGGAGCACTGTTTTTCTATTGTTCTTTCCTAATAATGTCCTATTAGTTAATCTCGCATGACTCATCCATTGTACCACCTTAAACAGATCTTTATTTATCCTCCACTTTGAATCTCGACTATTTTCGATCTATGCAAAGCGGTAACTTGACGTTGGGAATACACAGTAAAACAAATTAATTAGTAAATTGTAAGTTGTGGAATAGGAAAGTATTTATTTCACAAATGTGAACATGCAGGAATGTTATTGAAACAAAAAAAAGAAACATGCCATCTGTAACGACCGAAATCGTTTTTTGTGTTGAATAATTATTTGCTGTTTGACCATGAAAATACAAAAAAAGAAATCGAACACGTTTTTTTAATTTGGTTTAGGATTTGTGAATTTACCAACGATCAAGTTATGGACTTGCTTTATTAGAGATGTATCTGTATGATTATTATGGCATAAAAGTGCTTAATTATTTTGATTTCCTTGAAGGCAGAACAGTTGGCAGAGATTAGTTGCCTGAGACAGAATTGCAGAAAGTTTGAGGGAAATAGTATGTGCTTTACAAACCTGTAATGCACAAAAGGATAATCCTTCAAAATTACATACACTAAACATATTTCTTTTTAGCTTGTGTGGTTATGTATGTATTAGTTTTGTAGTGAGCATTGTTTTATATGCTTCAGATAAAGCATTGTGCACAGAATGTGGACACTAGCTACTGTTCACAGGTGATTTGCTTTTCTGCACGTGATTATATGCCACTGGGTGTAATGTCTTGCCCTATTCCACTAGTAGTTGGGCTTTGTGCAGTTTCTACCGATCACCCAACATCTTTCAAAGAAAAATGCTGAATAGTGTTTGCCTTTTGTGCACATTTTCTCCACGAGGGAAGGCATGTTAAGCCCTTGGTGTTTGAGCCCCTGAAGACATGCTTGCAAACGTTGGGCATATCACTGCTGGAAAACCAGCTCTGTAGTAACTTTCTGAAGTTGAGATACTCCATTTTCTGCACATGCTTTCTTTGTTAGGATACATTGATTACATTGATTTACATGCAGCTGGAGCTATTTCAAAGTGCAGGTCAGGACCAAAGTAGGGGTTGACATGCTCAGGAGTGAAGGTCAACGAGACAAAGGTCAACTGAATCTTCACTACTTTGCGCATAAGAAATGGCAAGCGTATAAATAGATGAGCCTAATTATATCGTACTCAATGGGAGAGCCGAAACACAGCTCTACACCAGAATGCAGAACTGCACTGTGTGTGCTTTCTGCACAGGCTCTCTGAATAGGACATGCACTTCAAAGGTTTAGCTCCTGGAGCAATCGCCCATTGGTCATCTGCACTGCGGAAATCACATTCTCAATATTTGTATCTGCTTTGTGTACTCACAGGAAATCTGTTTGTACACCCACTCTACACAGTATATTCAATAAATCATGAATATTTATTGCAAAATTACAATCCCCAACCATTTAAGAAACAAACCTAATACCACCTAACAAAAATACAAGGGCTTACTGTGATGCTCCAAATCCAAAATGGAGAATGTGTGAATGTTGAAAACGATCCAATCTCATGACCCCTCGCTCCACTCACCTGCAATCCTGCTGTCATCCTTTGTCACTTTCAAATCAGAGCTTGGTAGGAATTCTTGAAGGCGAATAAAGTCCATGCCTTTATAATATGCCAGCTGAATTGTTTCTAGTGGCATGCTTCAACGATCTCCCAACACTGGCCACAAAAGTATATGCAATCCCAAACGCATTGATCCTAAGTCCCTGACTGTATAAACCAATCAGTAAATATCCCTCTCCAGAAGAAACCCTTAGTCCGTCCCAAGATCCTAGCCACTGCAAACCATGCTCAAACCTCCCCTAAAGCAGAATCTTGGAGGAATAAAGTGACGAGATAAATTAGGTAATTCATGGAAAAACACAACTTCTTTCACAAATGCCAGTCCTATGACCGGAAAAGAATAACAGTAGTAAACCTAAACAAGGAACACCTCAATACAAGGATGAATGCCGTCATTCTGCTCTTATCCTATAGGTGTCAATCGGCCATGACACTGGGGATCTTAAAATCTTGACTTGTACTAAAAGACAGGGTATCAATCATTGTGTCTCAATTATTAAATCCTTTCTAGAAGATTAAACCAGATGCCATTTGAACCCACATAGTCTGTCCTCTTCCTATTCAATTGCATGAGCCCACTGGCCCAACTAATCCAGTGCCAGTCACTCGAGTGGCCGATGTCTGTAAATGATGCTCCAATCCACATTCGTGTTGATGAAATAGACCAGCTGGATTCCACCAGGGAGCGCTGAGATGAACTGATGCGCCTCGTTGGGACTCCTCCATGTGGTCTGAATTGAGGGACTGAGCCCCCCCCACGTACCCCCAGGAATGACCCTCCGACCCCCTCCCCAACCCCTGGGGTGGCCGGATGCTGCGTCGCCCCCGAGGCGAAAAAATCTGAAGTCCCAGCTCCCATTATAGCCCGAGAACCTATTCTGCTCGTTGCAACCGAAGCTCCCGCACTTTTCTACTTGGATCCGCCTATTGATAACTGCAGTGGGCCCGGACAGAGCAGAGGTGCCTGGGGGAAATGGGATAGTGTCTTGGCCCCCCCGTCGTGGGACCCTTCGCCGGAGGTGCACAGGGTGGTACTAGCCCGCCGAGACCAGCAGCATTCTCCCGTGGTTCGGATCTGTCCTGTGGACTGGGAGCGGCAACCCTCCACCCCCCCCCCCCCCTCTCTGAACAGCAGAGTCCTGCACTGTCGGCGATACGGGCAGGCGCCTGCCCAACGAGAGCAGCAGCAGAGACCGGCATAGTGGAGATGGCTGGGGGACCGACACTGGTTGTTCCTCCTGGAGAAAACGGTGACCTCCACTGGCGGAGCTGAGAGCCTGCATCCGCCCACAGACTACGGCTCATCCCCGTGGGGCGGGAGCAACCGAGGGCCAGTAGCTCCCCTTCTGGCCCCCTTGCTGGCGTTGACACGGATGTCCTGGAGAGACCATCCATGATTCACCACAATGCTCCAGAGTGGATGACCTGGAGCCCCGCTCCAGCGTATGTCTGCCTGGAGAGCACCGGTCCTCGATCCTGGGCCATTTTGAGCGCAGAGCCTCCCGCCGCAGCAAAAAGCCAGCACCACGCTGGGGCTTGACTCTGACCTCCCCGCCATCCATCACGTAAGACCAAAAGCAGGCCCCAGTGCCGACTCTATTCCACCCCGCCCTGTTCGGCGACACCAGCCAACGTGCCGCAGGTGAGCAGGGAGAGACCCAGAGAGGGGAGGTTGGTGGATCCTGAGAGTGCGCCGGGGTGTGGGCTCCCCTCCCCCTGCCTGCCGGTTGTGAAGCGTGGTGTTCACTGGCAGGGCGGGCGTTCTCCTTGGGAGCTCCGCTTAACTAATTCCATAGGGCAGTTGAACAATAAGTGGCGTGCTTCTATCCGGTTGCCCAACGGCAAGTTTCAGCAGCGACTCTAGGCCTCCGCTGCATGTGTGTTGGTGGAGCAGCCCCCTGCGATCCCTTCCTCGTGAGCCTCTTCCTGGTGACCCCCACCTACCCTCTTCGGATCGCCTCTCTAAGATACCCTGGCACTTGTGTCCTGGTCAAGTGAGAAGTGAAGCCTGGTGGCACAGCCTCGACCAGCCCCCCCCCCCCCCCCCCCACACCCCCTCTGTCTTCCTGTGGTGAGTACACCACGCATCGTCCTTTGAGGGGGGGCAGAAGTCTTTGTCTCCCTGATTATACATGCACCAGTCTCCATCATAGGGAGCCCGGACCTACTCGCAGCACCATCTCCTATATTTTGATCTCATCATCCCCCCCACCCTCATTCGAGGGCGCCTCGAAGAGCCTGGAAGGAGGCATCCAGCATAGGTCCCAGACAGAAGAACTCAAAAATTCTACAATAGAATTCTACAATAGTGCCTGGGTGGCCCTATCAATCGAGCTTCGGTAGGGCCCGCTGCTCCAGTCTGTCTTCATATTCATAAGGGGGAAGCTGTAAATGTGATGGCCTAACACCTTCCACACCCTAACTCTATTGGTCCCTGTTGGAGGATACCGGAGGTCAACGTTTGCCAAAGGCGGGCGGGTGTAGGCCCCAGCCCCGTTATAGTCCACCCCCATCATCCGAGTAGTTCTGCACTGCGGCCACGCAGGGATCCTTTGGAAGCCCCGGGCGGATCTTTTCACAAGACACCCCTGCCCTCCTACAGAAATCGGGCTGGTTAGCCCTACTTATCTCTAGAGGTGGGCCTGGGGAAAGGTGCTGGAGCAGCCTGCTACGCTTCCCAATCTCTGGAAGAGAGCGACCCCCCCCCCCGATCACCATTAACATCTCTGCTTCTCCCGAGCTTGCGCCCCCAGCCAGCTCTCTCCTTACCTTGTCGCAATAGCAAACCTCTCTCCTCCCTCCCTCACTTTTCTAAGTAGCCATATCCCCTACGGCTCTCCATGGCCGCAGTTTAACTACCTTGCCTGGCTTCTTTACTAATCACCTGGTAGAAGCTCTTCCTCTGGAACCCCCAACTTTTCGTCTGGTCCCTCGGGGATCCCGCATATCTGAGCGTGCTCTGTCATACACCCTCCTCCCCCAATGGACTGGTCGAAAACCTTACAAAAGTATCAGCACTCCCCTCTCCCGGCACCTGACGTAACCACCAATGCGGGCATCCAACCAACCGGAAGCGATGGACGCCTGATCGGTGAGTAAGGGAATGTCCGCACTTCTCGAGGAGATAGGTGGATTTAGAGCAGACATTAGTAACGACTCGATTCCCTGGATAAAAAGGTATTCTCTGTAGACGACCGGGTGCAAGCCTTTGAGGCAAACCAATCCTCGCTTGACCTCCTCGTAACACAATTTGACATGCATTTATCAGAATTAGAAAGAAGGGAGGAGAAATGCACCCTTAAACTGGACAATTTGGAAAATGGGGATCGCCAAAACGTCCTGTGGTTCGTTGGGGTTCTGGAACGAGAGGGTGAGACCCAAGCAGACATGAGGTTTGTAAATTCTGTGATCAGTAGATTGTTTGAGGCAATACCAGTGAGCCAACTATCGACAGGCCCAACAGAGCCGGGGCCGCCTCCAGGGGACCCAGGTCCATACTAAATGGCTCTAACCTAAAGAGGTGAGCCTTTCTTCCTCTCTTTCGACTATGATGGCTATAATTACACCTTGGTAACGGAAGACGACATCCAAAGAGGGACTCGTGAACTACTGGGCGAGCCTAGCCAGGGGAATGACCAACCCAATGAGGGAGGAGACTCCTTGGTGCCCCGGAAGCCTGGGGGACTCGCGGAGAGGCGCTGAGTCTGCGGCAAAAGGAAGTTCAGGAGGGTGGCCCCAGCCTCTCCCAGACCCATGGATGAATGAATGTCGCTCAAACTAATCATCTTTGCACAGCGAGTTGGAGACTACTGAGCTTGCCACTGGCTTCTGGTCACCTGAGGCGGTCTTGGGCCAGAGCCGAGCCCTCTGCACATGAATTCTCCTGTTCGAGTGGGGGTCGTTTCTGGGGGGGATACTGTTATGTGATGTTGATCTTGGAGTTTTTGGGGAAGAGGGGGGCTCAGAGAATCTGTTTATGGATGTCTTATAGCCCAGTGGCGGTAGATGCTGGTGGCCTGGCTTGACAGCATCTCCTATGTCGCAGGCATGCCAGGCGTTGGGGTGGGAGTACGAGTTGGGGGTTCAGTTGCTGTTGTTTTGTGGTAATTTGTGGTCATATCTACCGAATGGGGACTTTAATTTGTCTGGGTCTGTTTTTTCAGAAGGGGTTCTTACTTTACAAAGCCAAAACGGGGACCTGTGCAATAGGGGATTCTCTAAAGGGAATTTGAGAAGAATGTATCCCGTTGATGGCTGATGCTTTACAATCGCTGACACTGGGTTCGCTCAATGCAAGGGAACTGAACTCTCTGCATAAGAGACCTTTAGTGGTAAAAGAGTTGAGTAGGCTGAAGCTATATAGGCTGAAGCTATATTTGCAGGAGACACACTGGGAGAGGGGTAGGGAGATGTTGCTCAAATCCAGATTCATACAGTAAGTCATTCACGCCTCCTACCCTTGTAAAAAAAAAAAAAGGAAAAAAGGGGGGGGGGCGTTGCGATAGTGGTCTCCTCTAGAGCCCACCTTACACCTAGAGCTGAATGTAAGGATTTGGAGGGGCGCTTTGCAATGGTTAAAGGGGAAATAAGAGGTAGCACAGTCACTCTGGTATCAATTTATGCTCCGAATGAGGCCCAAGAACAATTCTGGTGGGGTGGAGGGGTGAAGATAAAAATAATGACGCTTGCTGAGAGGATCCTCCTGGCAGGCAGGGATTTTAATATGGTCCTCCATCCGAAATGTGACAGTCGGACCGCTCTTTTATGGACACCAATACTCGGAAGAGGATGGCTCTTTCCTTTCATAACACTAATGACGAGTTGGGCCTCTTTGACTCCCTCACGATACGACATGGGTGTAACCCCCTCTTCAATTTCGTCTCTAGTCCGCAATCCTCTTTCTCCAGAATCGACTATGTCCTTGTTGATAACTCAATGTGCGAAAAATAACCGACTTTTCGGTCGTCCTAATCCCATGGTCAGACCATGACTTAGTCTTGGTCCAACTGGTCATCCCGCCCCCCCATTTCTCAAGGTGGTCTTGTAACGACCTTCTAGTGAAGGACAAAGAAACATCCCAATCCGTCCTTGCAGCTATAAAGGAGTAATTTGAAATCCACGACAATGGCCAAGTGAGGGAAGCGGGAGTCTGGGAAGCCTTTAAGGCGACGATCCGGGATGTCTTGATGGGGATGGGATCTGCTAGAAAACATGAGATCACAAATGTTCCCGGGCAAATGGTCAGAGCTCCAACAGCTTAAAGCGAAGTTGGCCACCCTCTTGGTTGCCCAAACTGAGATAAAATTATCCTTTCTAAAACAAAAGTATATGGAGAGGGGAGAGAAGGCGGATAAAATCCTAGCCTGGAGGTTGCGGGAGCTTAGAAAGATCAGAAGGGTTGACTCACTTCGACTTCCCGAGGGGAATACTTGCCTTGACGACCCAGGTATAGCGGAACAATTCCGTTCGTACTACGAGCGCCTGTATGCGTCGGAGTACTCGGGTGATGAGTCCGAGATCGATAACTTCCTCTATTCCCTCCTAATCCCACGCCTCCCTCCTGAGAAGGCGGATCCCCTGGAAAGGCCCATCACGCCGCAAGAGGTGGTCGATACCATTGCATCTATGAAGGGGAGGGTACCACTCCGGACGATGATGGCTTTACGGTTCTCTTCTATAAATACTTCCTCTCTGGTGCCCTTTCTCTCAAGACTCTTCAACCTTGCCCTGTAGTCTGGGTCTCCCCCCTCCACCCCCCCACAGTCAATGTTGTCTGCCTGTATCGTGGTCATCCCGAAAGAGGCTAAGCACTCAACCAGCTGCCAATCCTACCGTTGCATCTCCCTTCTTAATACGGATGTGAAGGTCCTGCCTAAGCTGCTGGCCAATAGGCTGTCCCAGTATCTTCCTTTGCTGGTCCCCAGGGACCAAGTCGGATTCATACCGGGCAGACAGGGGTCCGATAATATCAGGAAAACTCTAGACCTTATGCACCATGCCTCTTGCAACGACATGGAAACCTATCTCCTAACTCTTGACTCTGAAAAGGCCTTCGACCGGGTAGAGTGGTCATACATGGGGAAGGTCTTGCGGAAGATGGGTATGGGGGACAGGTTCTGCGGATGGATTGCCTCGCTTTACAACGGGCCCTCTGCTAGGGTGGCAGTATCGGCATCGTTCCCCCTCTCTAGAGGGACCGGCCAGGGCTGCCCCATATAGCCCCCTCTATACGCTCTTGCGATAGAGCCGTTGGCCATAGCGATAAGACAACATCAAGGAATCTCTGGGGTTTGATGTGGGGAACTTGATTTGAAACTCTCCCTATTTGCGGACGACATCCTCGCATATTTAACAGATCTGAAGGCCTCTCTCCCTTCCCTCCTGAATCTGATTTCCTCCTTTGAGGTCTTCTCCGGACTGAAAATTAACCCATCGAAATCGTGTCTCATGCCGATGGGTAAAGGCGACAAGGACATTGATGAAACTAAAATAATAGAGGGAATTAGAATTGAACGAGAAGCTGTGCCATACCTGGGAATCCTTCTCCCTAGAGACTTGGGTGCCCTCTTTCAACTAAACTCCCCCCACCATTCTTTCCAAGATAAAACTAGACCTTCAACGCTGGCCCCCCCTGACCCTCTCATGGTTCGGACGAATGGTTTCTATAAAGATGAATATTCTTCCCCGCCTTCTCTATCACTTTACCTCTCTCCTGACAATTATCCCGGAGGCTTTTTTTAAATCTCTCCACTTCATGGTCCAACGATTCATCTGGAGGGGTAAGAAACTAAGGATCAAATATGACTCACTGACTCTCCCGAGGTCCAAGGGTGGTTACGGGCTCCCAGATTTTCGACAGTACTATAAGGCCTCCTAGCTGAGGGTGATGTTGGAGCACAGAGACGACATGCATTCTTTTTGGTCCTACATTGAAGACACGCTCACACACCCCGGGAAGGTAAGAGACCTTCTGTGGTCCCTGTCCAAGGCCCTGCCCGTTGCCGTTAGATGTCACCCGACCCTATCAGTCCTGTGGGCCTTATGGAAGCGGGATAAAGTAAACATACCTGTCTTTTCTTGGGCCTCCCCGCTGTCTTACCTCTGGTGTCCGCCTCTGGATTTGGGCAAGAAAGGTCTGCGGGACACGCAAAGTTGGTCGGATATGGGTCTTGAGACACCCGCGCAGCTTTTCCTTCAGAACGCATTAGAGTATGATAAATTAGTAGAGGCCATAGGGGACAAACTAATGTTGATTTTTGATTATCTCCGTGTAAAGGGGATTCTGACTACCCTCAATGGGGCGATGCACTTGCACGCCCTCTCAAGGCCCTTGATAGTCTTTGTGGAGTCCTCATCGAGGCGGGGTGCACTGTCTAGGGTCTATAAAGTGCTGATTAAATCCCTGTCTGCCCACTTGGTGCAATGTAAACATTTTTGGGAGGAGTGGCTTGGTGGGGAGTTGGAGTCGTCCTGGACAAAGCTCTTTGGAACACTCTTTTCGGGCTCCCTGTGTGCTTCAGCCATGGAGCACAATTTCAAACTTCTTCACACATGGCATCTACCCCCGATAGGCTGTCTAAGATGTTTCCTGCTGTATCCCCTTTCTGCCCTAGGGGATGTGCCCAGAGAGGGACATGGTATCATTTGTGGTGGGAATGCCCGGCTGTTCAGTTGGATTAAAGATATTGTGGGCATTCCTCTACCCTGGCAATCCTCTTTGGAATTCCTTTCCCAGAATCTGACTCCGGCACCATCCCCAGGGTGATTCAAGCCATGTTGAGAGCCGGGAGACTGGCCCTGGCTCATAAATGGAAAAGTAGCTTTCTCCCTTCCAGGCCGAAATGGTTAGCTAAACTGTGATTTTTACTTATGAGAAACTGACAGCCCTGAAACACGATACGATGAAGGCCTTCCTGCTCGATTGGAGATTGCGGGCGGTGCAGGGGGTGGAGGCTCCCCTACCCTGTCTGGGGTCTGAGAAAAGTTCTCCACTATCCACTTTATGCTACGCTGAAAGAACCCTATTGTCCGTCTGCCTGTGGGTTAGGGTCCCACAACAGTGCCTATCAAAGAGCCCAGTGCTCAACCGGGCTCGGTTTGCTACAAGCGGGGGAGGGGGGAGTTACATCTGAGAATGTTGTCTACCTTCAATTGATTTTTCTAATGGAAAATGTTCAATAAAAAATTAGTTGAAAAAAGAAAGACCAGCTGCTCAATAAGGAATGAAGCATACTGAGACTCTTGGAATTCGGGATCTTTGTCTTGTTCCTGAATTAAAACCAGCAATGGCAAAGCCAACATGTTTGGCTGTTGTGCATGCACAGAATAGCCATTTGCCAGTCACTCCCATAATAGTTCTACCTTGCCCTCAGGTGGCAACAGCTGCAAAATTGTGTGATTACTAGGCATTTATAATTAATCTAATACTGCACCCGTTTGCTTTGTCAGTGCTTGATTTTAACAGGACTGTATTGCCAGGAACCGATTCAAATCAAGTGGCTGAAAACAAACTTGGTTAAGACATTATCAGCAGTCCCCTGCAGGCCATAGATTGATATTACTGCTTGATACTGCTTGATAGAGCTAGTGCAGGGATCACAGGAGGATGTATTCTTGGTGGGTAGTGGGGGGGATAGCCTTTGCAATTAGTATGGTCATTGGCAGTGGGAGGTAGTAGGGGTGGAGAAATGACCAAACACCCACGGACTGTGTCCCTTCTCACTTGTCCTTTCCCTCCTAGCTCTACACGTATGCAATAGTGTTGGCTTCTAGGTGATACCTAGGTGTCATCTACTAGCCAAAATTAAATAGACCCGACATTGGTTCTTTGTGTTTTTTTGTTTGTTTTGTAAGTATTCTACAACTCTATGTGCAAGTATGAATATCACATACGGAGTAGTTCATGCTTTGTTGTGTGTATTTTCTTTTTAAGCTACCATTTTACTCCTTATTTTACATTAATTAATTTTTAGGACCTCATTTTGTGCGTCATATTCTGTATCCAGTCTTACTTGCTATCATTGTGTTGTTGTGTCCACATCTCCCTCTGTAGGTGTCGTGTCGCAGGCTTTGCCAACAATGCTAATCTGTTGTAATTTGTTTTACAGAAATCTGTTTGCTGAGGTTAAGCTAAAGCCAACAGTGACTCATGACCGGTCGGCTCCCATCATCGGTTAATCCAGAAACTGGGCTTGTACCCCAGGCTGTTGCTCTGCCATCAATGCTGTGATTTAATTGGAGGGGAGATCTCCAAACATTGCGAGGGACTCCGGCTCTCCCCATGCCACTTCAGGGAGTCCACATGTACTGCGTGGAGCATTGATCCGCACTAGTCAGTTTATCGGACCCAGGCTCTCAAGCTGGATTCTGAACACACCATCTTGTGGATTTGGCTGTGCGTCACCAGTGTTGTGTGGTGAAGAAGAATGGCTATCAAATGTGGCTCTCTTCGAAGGCCAGTAGGCATAGCGTGGACTGCTGAGCGTTGAATCATTGCCAAAGTGCTGTATTTAACAAACCTTGGCCTGCCAAACCGGACTCTAGCAGCCCGGGATTTGAATTACACGTTTATGGTGCTTTGCCTCGCAATGCCCAGATCCATCATCAAATCACAGTTACTATGCGATTTCCACAAATTGTTGCTCTTTCATAGTGACTGTTTCCATTAATGTTTTAATTCGATTTGTTTACACCATATGGACTTTGTTTCCTTTCCAACCCTCTCTTCTGCGAAGCTCATGAATCATGTATACAAGCAAACGCCTGGTACAGTGGTCAATAATGCTGTAATACTGTGTATTGTAATTGGTTGTTTGGGAGTCACTCATATTGTTTGTGGTGTTCCACTGTTACCAAGGACTCGTAAGAGGTAATGGGGATGTATTTATAGGATGTGTTAAATTTAATCAGTTAAGAATAATAGTGCTACTGATAATAAACAACTGAAGTAGATGTAGGAATGCTTAGCACCAAAATGAGCCCCTTTGTGTTGTAAGTAGCCTTACCAATGCTTAATTCACTAGTAAATATTTGAATTCCACTGAAGATTTAAATTAACAAAACTGATGGGGGCTGTAGGTTTGGGATGTTGGAATAATTCCTGCAAGAGTCTGTTGTCACCTTAGGTCTAGGGTGTAATGTGCTTAAAATACTAGAGATATTTCTATGTGAGGGGCATGGAACTATCACTTGCAGTTCACAGAGCCTCTTGACCTCTCCTACCTCCACTATAGTGAGTAAGGCCTGCTGTGTCCTTAGTTCTGTTTTTTCAGTCTGTTTCTTTCAGACTTTAATTTATAATAATACTACTTTGAAGCCTCATGTGATCGCTCTACAAGCTTCCAAGCGGAACTGCCAAAAGACGGATGCTCTGGTTTGGGGCAGGGTTACCAAGAATAAGCTAAAGTGGAGATCAATGAAGGCGAATTCTGTACTCTGGTGGCTGTGTTGGTAGTGTTTCTGGTGTTGTTGAGGATGGTTTTCAGTGGTTCCTTGTTGCAGCCTGGGAAAGTGAATGTAAATCGTTGTCCGCTGAAATACATAGTCTTGCAAATGTATTTTACCTTTGAGGTGCCAGTAAGAGCTCATGGAACTGGAATGCAATATCACTCTAATAAGGATCTGGAAAACCAGAAACATTTAGCTTGATTCCCTTGTAGCAAACAGTAAATCTTTATAGTATGCATGAAAGCACTTAATGATAGTCCTATAGATGTGTGCCCCATGTAATAGCAGACATACTGACTGGACGAGATCGGAACAGAAGACCCTGTAAGGCAGAAAGTGTGTTAGCCGTAAAAGACTTCCTGCCCTAATTGAAAGGTGTGTAAGGAAAATTCGGTTACAAATGGTTACAAATACCAACGTTTTCGAAGCCCTTCCCCTGCACTCCAACGCTTGTATGTTTGATAGCAAACTGGTTTAAAAGGTATGCACAATGCTGCCAAACGCCTATGAACCATTTCATGACAATCTACATCTGGGAACATGTGCTGCACTATTATTACATGTGTATGTATGGTTTCATGGGTGTGGACCTAGCCCATCAGTAACCGAAACTGCTTTAGAAGGACTTCTGGTTCCAGGTCTGCAGCATCAACTTAATATATGTTCAGGTTGAAAACTCTCCCCTCATTCCATTCATCGCCAGCCAATAACCATAAAACATTGATTTCTGTGTTTTTTTTGGATTTGTCACGTGTTCTTTGCTTATTCCAGGTGTCCCTAGTGGGCTGTCTGCAAAGAGGTCAGTGGGCACATAGGGCTGGTATTTGAGTGTTCAAACACTAGCAAAGTCTGTCTCACAAAAGTGTCAAAATAAGTCATGCCAAAGACCATTTCTGTCTCGTGCTTCAACAATATCGTTTAAAAAATACATTGTTTCAATTGTTTGGAACAATTTAGGATTTAAAAGCAAAATGCCTGTTCCTGGGTTGGCTTGTGATCTCCGAATCGGCTATGGTGCACGCCCACTTGCATGCCGAGCCTGTGATTCCATGACAGAACTGAAATGCATTAGACATGACACTGCTGCTATTTTTTTTATGAAGGTACATATATTTATGATGCATATAGCCAGTTGCTCGTAGGTTTACCAAGGTTGGGACTTGTAGATCCTGTACACATGTTTTATCACAGGCTGTAAAAACTGCTAAAAATTGCCTTGATTCATAATATACTGTCTGCCTTTTTCAACTTGGTAACTAGGGTCTGACAATAAACGTAATGGCTACGCTGATGTCATGCATATGTTTGCGGGTCGTGGGGGGAGGCTGTGCCTGGAGAAGAATGTGTGCTGGGATTTGTCACAGATCAGTGGAGTGTGTTATCGCTCTCCTATTTCACCTGCATAGCGTTTTCCTTGCTGCTGCTATGTGTACTTCCCCTGTACAACATTCCAAGTTGATCATCTCCGTGGAATATTCAGGCTACCACTGTCTGTGTCTGGTGTGGGGCTCAAAAGAAGCCATTGAAATAAATGGGCATTCTCCAGCCTTTACTCTTGCTGTCCGAGTGCAATTGCTCCCTGTGTCTGTCCGTTGCTGTCTGCAGTCATGTTACTATGTTGGGCTGCTCTGCTTCTTCCTAGAGTCTGTGCTTGCATTTTTGAACACTTGATCTGTTCTGATGCGACTCTTGAGCATCCCGCCAGGAGATCGAAGTGCAGAAGAACAGTCTGACAACAACTGTGCTCAAAAAAAGGTTTCTTACACTGAGGATTTATTCACCGTGTCCACACAGCTTCCCATAGCTCACGAGATGTGGTTTTCTTAAATGCAAACTAGAAAGTTAAAAAATGGCTTCAAGATGCTGGGTTGTAAATAAAGACCATACAGCTGCATAGGTTCCATATTAAGAGGCAAAGGACATCTAGTACTTTCAAGTAAACAAATTGTCAGGCTAGCTTTTAAACTTTAAACTCAGAATTGCACAGGGACATTGTCAGTTTACACAGTTAATGCTCAGGGCACGTTATTGAACTGAGCCCCTTCCATTTCCCACCTTATCTTTACAGTGTGTAGGAAAGGTGAGCAGAACATTCTAATAGGAAGGTTTAGCACCATGAACAGTTTTCCTTACTAGGCAAGCAACTTAATTTGGAGGCCCCCTGGTAGCCAACCAAGAATCTTGTAATGTGTTGACATATTAATGTTGGTTCCTTCTAACCAAACATTATTTCAGTGGCCCTGTTTTAACTTCTTAGTGACCCTTCTCAAACATTGGTCAACTGTATTTTATTTCTGTGTTCGGCATGAAGATCCAGCAGAGTTTGACTGACATCGGCATATGTTTGGAACTGGAGACAACGGTCCTGGATCAGTCGAGTAGACGTTAAAGAAGTGGAGACCATCATACTGACTCCTGGCGCATGTGGGAGAAAATGGAGGAAACCATCTCACCAGTTGGACCTCTGGAACTCTAACAGAAAGGAGTGAATCCACCCCAGCACTCCCACTGTGATCTCATCACCTAACGTAGGTGATGTTTTTTGGGACTGTTTTGAATGAGCTGTACTCTCGTGAATAACTGCCCCTGTTGTCCAGGTAATACTTTATTCTTTAAATGCAAAAGCAAGTTTAAGAAAAATAAAGTGCCATCTTATTCCAACACTTTCCGTGAGTGTTTGCAACTCCTGTCAAAACCTCAGAAACCCCCTCTGTATGGGTACTAGCGCCCCTAAGCTTGGAACATGCTACTTGGATGCCAGCATTTCAGCTCTGAAAAGAAGTCTGCCACATCTACAGCATTGTGCTTCACCGTAAGCTATTCTCTATTGGAAAAGAACTAGGAAAATGGCTCCTCTCCCAATTCAACGGTTCTGACCCCTACTTGCCTTGCACCAACTTCCAAAATATACAGGAACGTGCTTCTTTCACCAGCAGCACTGGACATGGCGCACTGAAGGTGGATGATGTGCCATTGTTTGATTCTCTAGCTGCGAACACCTACCTCAATAAGTTCTCACCCCACTCTGTTGAATTGCAAATCTTGGGTTGGGCGGGCGGCACTGTCAATACTCATGTTCAGCCAGGTTGACCCTACACCGTGTATCATGCTCATTATGTCCTCAGACATAATGGAGCAAATTAGTTGACATAGGTTGGCGGTACAAATCGGTACAACAATAATTTAACTGTAATTCATGAAATGTAATACATTCGATCACCTGACCTTGTGGATTATATTATGTGGGTATGACCAACCGCCCTGGTGAGGAAAAAGGATTACAGATAACGAATCGTGTAAATGAACATAAATGACTGCATCCATGGTTGAACACTTTAACATAATCACACAGCAGACCAAATATACTGGACTATCTTAGAAAAGGCTGAGAAACCAAAAGTTGGCAGATATTTAGGTGCAATGCTATTAAGGAGAGAGCAAAACTGGATTTTTTGAGTATGTACTGACCAAAGGGGACTTAATGAAGCGCTACAAAGGCAAGCCTTATCGGTTAGTTAAGCCCTCCCAACAGTTGCGGAATTTTACCCATGGGTCCTGTCACAAAACTTTGAGTCCTCATTGAGATCATTAAAGAATAAATATACACTGATGTAGATCGACTATTATATAGCCATTTTGGAGGATTCATCAAGAAGATCTAATATGCACCACCCATTATGGTCTAGTTTTATATGGTTGTCGTTTGATGCACTTAAGGTTTGGCTTTTCTGTAAGCAAGATGAACAAAGACCTTCATCATCAACAGGACGTGAATGTTGTATGACATACAGTTTTCTGTTTCTTAAAAAAAAAAAAAAAATAGTACGTGATACAACCATGTGTTAAGAATAAAACTGGCAATAGATTAATTTCATCTCTTAAAATTATGATTTTTCCAAACTATGAATGGCAAATATTCTAAAGAACGTGGGTACGTCCAAGATGCTGCTTCCTCTACACCATGGTCCATTTATACTGGCATACAACGGTCCATGTGTAATGTCCTGCCGTAGAGTATGGGACCTGGAAGAGACGTAGGCACGTCCCGTGGCCCGATATGGTTGTGCTCTGCGTAATTGACGTAATAACTCACAGATGTTTTTAAAGAAACAATAAAATGGCAACTCTGTGATTGTAAACGGACTGTAGGCACAGTGATGCTAAGACACTACAGGTAACTGCTAAATCAAAACCCGCAAAATCTTTTTTAGCCACCCAATATCTATGTGAAAACACTATACCATCCTATATCCTGTTATGAAGACTATTGCTTTGTAAATATTCACACAGCCTAATCTATTTTGCAGAGAGAAAGTAATCTGCATGTGTGGTGTCCCTCTCAAAACAAGTAAACAAAAGTAGTCTTAACGCAAGTCTGGATGGGTGACTAAATCTATCCAAAAAGAAAGGTAAGCCTCCATTAGGGTCCAGTCACTTTACAACAGCCGCACATACTGTTATTGGTCTAGAAAATGGGTACAAAATGAGTAGTCATTGAGTTTCCTTTCCTTTTTGTTTCTTGCTACAGATTGATGCTGATCAAACTAATGAGGCTGAGTGAATAAGGTGCTCAATCAACCCTGAAGTAAAGCAACGTATACGTTGTGTTGGTCCTGATGAAAGCGACACAATGCACAAGTTGTTGAAACCGATTGACCTTGCCTGGTGTGGGATATACATTTTTATCGTTTACAGGTAACCAATCCCAAACTCAAGATATGCATTTAAGAACGGACAAAACTCAGATGATTTTGAGTAAGGGCATTTGGCTGTGTCGGTATGCCTTTTTAGTAAAACAAAGGTATTTGATCACCATAGAAGGATAGTAGAAGTACCTTCCATTAAGTGACACAAGTGTGTTTTTAGCAAAAACAATTGTTTAATAATAGTGTGTGCAATAGCACCTTGAAGTATTTATTATGCGCAGAATGACATTACCATAATAAATGAACCAAGACTCAACCAAATAAACCCAAAGAATATGGCAAAGTACTACTTTGTCAGTTCAAAATAAAGTAGGGCAATCTGGCGGACCACAAGCAGTAGTCTGCACACGATTTTAATTACACAAAGGCTTTATACCTCTGTCAGCTTTGACGCCATCCTATGTAGCAAACTTTAAATCTATTGACGGGAGGGGTTGGTTAAGGGAACATATGTACCTATAGTTTATGTAAGGGTTAGTAACTTAATTGGTTGCCCCTTATCTAGTAGGTACTCCTTGAACTACCTTTAAATACTGATTATAACGGAATACAGTAGCAGATTGGCCTGTGCAACTTTGTATAGCTGGTTTCTACATGGACCCATGTGATTGGTTGGCATTCTTTCCCAACCTTGGACTTTCGGCTTGTTAGCCGCAAGTAAACTAAACCCAGGTGCAGAGAACAACCTCGGACTACTACCCACTTGCTCCAATTAGTCCATCTCTCATTGGTCAGGCCCTTAGCCAAAGTTTCTGCTTTGTAGATAACCTCGCAGCCTGTTCTTTTCTCTGGTATCTTTAAGGGAGTATCTTCATCCAGAGCTTAATGAAGGACCCTTATTTTCACCCTCCGAGTCATGTGTGAGGAGACCATGAATTTTTCCATTTCGACCTCTTATTTACTGGTATTTGATTTAATTGTACTAGGTTCTATTCCGTCACTCTGCCTTTAAAGACTTGCTCACTCCACTTTGCATAGACTTTCTGCATTTTTAATTGCCCAATACTTGGCCCTTGCAGATGTTTTCTTCTTTGCTTGATCTAAGCAAAATATGTCTCAACCTTTTGACTCCCCTTGTGCCTTGCAATTATTCCTTGAAGTAGCATCCTTGATCCCAAGCCAAGAGGCTCCTCTCCATCCTTCCCAGGGGGTGGGTTTTCCTGAGTCTCCTGTCTTTGCAACCTTGGTCTGTTTTTGAGGTAGCTTGGTTAGATTCAAGTACGAGTCCAACGTCCATCTTTCCATCATAGCCGCGTTAGTAACATTATAGGTTATATTGCAGTAAGCTCCGATAAGTCTCCTCTACCTTGCATTTCCGTGTATATACATTTACTTGGCCTCTTTTCACTTGTTTCTTTGATACTCCTGAGTTCTTCAGACTTGATTACATGTTTCTCTTGTTTCATTTACAGCTTTTATTCTTTTGAATATTCATAGATTGTTTCAGTGCATCCATATGTCTTTACTTCAAAACATCACTATGCAGCTGTTTGATTTTCTTTACATTTCTTCAATGTTCATTACGGTATGCCAACATCTGTCTGTCTCAGTACTAGGGTACATTTGATATGCATAAAGTCTCTCGCACACTCGATGCAGCATTGAGACAATGGGCCTCATTACGACCCAGGCGGTAAGTTACCGCCTGGGTCGTACCTTTACCACCATGGCGTAAACTATGTTTACGCCATGGTGGTTGGCGGACTTACCGCCCCATTCCGAGGTTGGCGGGGCGGTAAGTCCCCATTAACCCATTTACCCTTCCCCATTCCCATTTTTGCCCCATAGGGCATAATGGGAGTTGGGAAGGCGTTAATTACGCCACCGTAAATTACGGTGGCGTAATTAACAACAAGGTCCCTTAGCGCCATGGATTTTAACACCTGCTAAAAGCAGGTTTTAAAACCTCCATGACGCTAAGGGACCTCGGAATCAGGCGGTAAGGGTCGGCACTGTTTACGCTGCCGTAAACCCCTTACCGCCTGGGTCCTAATGAGGCCCAATGTCTAGTGTCCCACATACGACTTTCACTGTCGTTCCAACATGATGCAGGTGAGGCGGCACAGCTTTACAATGACGTATTTGTCTGCTCCTCTACATTCCCCCCTTATGGTTGAACCCTCAACCACCTCCTGTTCCTCAATCTTTATTGCTTCTGTCCATCTTTACTTCTTTGGGATCCACACCTTTGTCACTGCACCCCCCTCAGGTCACCTGTCTTCTTTATATGCTCATCCACACTCCAGGTCATGTGAGAACATTCACTGGTGAACTGGCAGAAAAATCTAACGTTCAATATAGTTCTTACAATCCTCTGGGTAGTAGAACTTCATTCCTGGGTGTGCCAGCAAACATTTCTTTGTTTTTACCGCTATTGTCTTCAATCTGTGGTTTGTGGCCACCTTTCACATCAATCATTATCTTCATCCCAATAGCTTTCTTTGCAGTTTTCGTGCATTGTCCTATAAATATCCTTATAAGACAGAATCCTAGCAAAATCGACACTAGTATTGTTCCAAGTAGTTTGAAGGCCTTCGCCATCCAGGTTGGAACCCATGAGAACTAGGATGAGAACCAATCATCTTCATCTATCTCGTCCGCTTCTTTCATTTTCATATGCAGGGTTGTCAACATTGTTACACCTCTATCAGGGTTCCATTTGATCCATCATGGGCAGGGGGGAATGTGCAGCAAGGACCAATTTTTGCACAAACGCCTCCTTCAGTTGCTGTAATTAGATACAAAACATGCCTGTTCTGGAGGGTCATTAGCCTGATTGCCTTCAGTAGTTCTCTGACTGCGTTAAATCCTTTTGTTTTATTATCTCGGACTTCACAGAAAACAGTGTGTGAGCTTCTGCACACATCCTTGTTTGAGCTTATCGCCAATGTTATAAAGTAGGCTCTGTGACACTTCAGGTAAGTTGCTCTTAAGATCCTTTTATTTAGAAACAATTTTTCCTAAATTGTTAGTTTAGGCTTACATTTTGCTGATAGAACAGAGAGACCTTGGTTAGTACACCCGTTCATTTTCTGTACTTGAATTGCACATTACAACTGGAGTGCTGTAATACTGCGTGCTCCTCGTGATCACCTGTATTCCTTTGTACTAAATTTCCCTTCAGCCCTTGGGGCATTGGGGAGGTTGGTTTGCGCCAGTATAAAGGCAATGTTTTTCCCACTTCAACGCTTTGTATGCATGCATTTATGAACGGGGTTAATTTGTGTATGCTTGTAATCATCTGCAGTGTTTAGAAACTACTTTTCCAAAATTTAGTTTAGGCTTCAATTTTGCTGATGGAACAGGGAGACCTTGACTACTACTCACATTCATTTTATGTACTTGAATTGCACATTAACACTGGAACGCTGTAATTCTGTGCGCTCTTTGTTAGGAAAGATTTCGTAATTGTAGGTAATTTTCCTTCCATGTGGCAACCCCTAAACTTTTTGCTGTTTTTCACCTTGTTCTCTACTTTGCCAGAGAAGTGCAGCCTTCTGCCGCACTCCTCTGTGCTTTCGCTCCTTTCTTACGGGGAAACTGACATGCCCTTAAGACTGTCAGTACCGGGGAACGCTGTTTCCCGTAGTTTCTTTTATCATGTTGCGGCTTTCGTGCAACATGACACAAGAGGGCACTGTAAGCTAAGTTACAGCTCTCTTGGGTCTCTAGCCTTCAACAGGCCCTAGATACTCGTTTAGGATTGTATCTGATCGGTGCAAGTGATTCAGGGACGGGAATGGTGGCAGCGATCGTTTCTTGTGTTTTGAGTTCCTTTTGGCGTTCTAAGCGCGTTTCTCGCGCTTAACCCAAAATGGTGGCCTGGCTCCCAAAATAGACCGACCACGAGGCTCCTTTGTCCTATCCGCTGACCGTCTTGCTCCCTTCACCTTCCCCAGGTCGAGCCGACCCAGGGCCTTCCTTATTTGGGCATGTACTTTCCCGCGAAACACAGATGCTTTCGCGGGCTTCTACATGTCTTGTGTGTGCCTCCAGGATGTGGGCTGGGATGTCTGGTCCCAATACACATCCTGGGTGCCAGAGAGTCTAGGGTGGTGTGAATGCCTGGGACCACCGTGGTCCGTGATTGGTCCACGAATGGTGTGAGTGTTGATGAGCGGATCTCCCATTGGGTCCCCTCCGTTTTGGCGCAAAGGGAACCGTGGATAAGAGGGGGCTGGAAACACCACTACCATGTCGATCTCCGGAGTTCTCACGAACGAAGGAATACAGGAGTCAAGTATCCTGCAACCAAGAGGCTGGACCGAGGAATCGCTGGTGACCAGCTGAAGGACTTCTCCTCTGCACTGCTGTCGCCTTGTGAAACCCTTTTCACCTTTGATCGTACCAGAAGGCCTGTACTGGTACTTCGACCCTTGGAATAGCGGGAACAGCTATTCTCGGCATCTTCACCATCTCCTGCCAGTAAGCCTTCGGAAGCGTCTCTGGGCCATCCAGCTGACTGACCAGCTTACACGGGAGTCTTGCTCTGTAACCGCCGCCAGGTTGTGTAGTATTTCAAATCCTTGTCACTCTCACACGCTTCGTACACTTGGCGTTCCCAGGTCTGAAGTGAGTAGTGTACATTTGGCTCAGATACACACTGCCACTCCGTTGCCCTGCTGTGGAAACAAACTGTGCGGGTTTCTTCGATTGGGACGTCTTTTTACTCAACACGACGACGAGGCGTTCCCTGCTCTTCTGAACCTGCCAGCTGCTGAAACTGACGCAGAGAAGCCTGGGTCTGCTTGCATCGGGGACCGGTGAGTAGCATAGCTAGGATCTGGCCGCCCTCCTGCAGGAGCCCATTGCTTTTCCCCGCTGTGTCAAACAGCACCCTTTTCTGTACTTGCGCTCTGCTTCTGCCCGCTGTGGAGGCTGCGCTTGTGTTGCGGAACTTGTTCTTCTTCTTTTGTGCACTAAACTGAACTGCCTGATTTCCCTCGAAGAGCTTCTCCTTTTGCCCGTTGGCACCAGCGCGTGCAGGTACTTTTGAGCACAAGGCTCCACTCTTCGCAGGGCTCGGACTTCCATCTAGTTAGGTGCCTCTGAAGGCGAACTGGGTCTAAGCATTATTTCGCACTGCCTGTCTTCCTTCCCTTTTAGGTGGACTACCCATTTCGTGCATCTAACGCTTGAGACTGTCGTATTTGTATATATATTGTGTTGATATGGTATGTGTTGGTTTACTATCGTTATATTGTGATTTTCTCGCTAAGGTCATTGTTTTAAAGGCCTTGGAATAAATGTGTATATATTTTTAATATAACAACTGTTTGGAGTAGTTTGTAAGTAATCTTGCTTTGTGTGCTCATTGCAGGCTTTCAGTCACCCTCATCCCTCTTGAGACCAAGTCTTGACCGCCGCGATCGCTACCTTGATTGGTCTGGCTCGTCCAGAGGTTACCCTGTTCCAAGTAATTAGGTTGGCCTTCTGAACTTCTGCGCCACCAGGACAGAGTTCAGAAATCCGTCTTAACAAATTGGTGTACAGCGGTGGGATACGACTGAAGGTATCCAGTGTTGCGCACGAACTAAGGCATTTCAGGTTATTCCAACCAGGACACGTAGTGAATTGTTGTAGTATAACTTTAAAAAGGCCATAGTCCTATCTAACAGTATGGAAACAAATACCTTGTTAACTTTAAATGCTTCCAAATCAGAAACATTGAAAAAGATGTGTGCGGAGAGAGGTGTTTCCTCTCAAGGCACGAAATTGGAAATGATCCAAAGAATCGTGGCGTGGCAAGAAGCGCAGCTTGACGCTATAACTTCTGAGGACAGTGCGGAAGGAGGTGGGGCTGCTCTCACTGGTAGAACCGACGGTTCTGCCGCTGCACTGATCCATCGCGACCACGAGGACAGGGAGGACGAGATGTCTAATGTTTCCTCTGCCAGTGCTGATGGGGAGGCTATGCTTGAATTCAAGAAGCAAGAGCTGCGGTTTAGGCAGCAGGAGCTTGAATTCAGCATAGCCAAACTAAAAATCGAACAGGCAGAAAAACAAAGACAGGGATCACCAGTTGGAACTGGCCAAGCTTCAGGTTGCAAATGGGTCCAAGGGTCCTGGACACGGGTCTGGGGCCTCCTCTCATCCACGGTTTCCGAAAGATCTGCTCAGTGTGTATGAGGAAAGGAATGACATTATGGACTGGCTGAATGCATTTGAGTATGCATGCGAAGTTCAACAAGTTGACAATGCTGATAAGATTGCCTGGTTACTCAGCAGACTGCCCCATTCTGGCTGTAGTGCCATTATGGAAATGTCGAAGGCTGAGCGAGCTGATTTCGCAATGTTAAAGCAAACTCTCATTTTAAAGTTTGGGAAGACTCCGGCCCAATATTTGAAACGTTTCAGAGAGTATAAGAAAAAGGAAGGTGGTACTTGGGTATCTTATGTCACTGAGTCCTTGAAAAACGTAACTGGTTGGGTCGAAGGTTATAAGGTTTCTACCTTCGAAGGCATGATAAATCTTGTCATGCTGGAACACATTTTTGCATCTTCTTCCCCGGAGCTTAAGCAGCATTTGGCCGATTCGAAGGAGATAGATCCTAAGAAGCTGGCCATTGCAGCCGACTTATGGGTGTCACATCGAGTGTCCCATAAGGACAAAACTCATCCTGGTAAGCAGGAGGAAGGGAAAAAGTCCAAAGATAAGGAGGGTGTAGAATCTGATAAATCTTCTTCTCATAAGGGCCACAAAAAGAAAAATAAGGGTAAGACACAAGAGAACTCACAGGGTAGTGGAGGTCAGCCTCCGAAACAGAACTCTGGTTACAATAAGCCTCCCTATGTAAACAGACCCAATGGATCTTGTTTTGCTTGTGGAGCAACTGACCATGTGAAGGGGGATCCCCGGTGTAAGGTTAGACCTTTGGGGGTCCACTCCGCTAATCTGGCCTTCTCCTCCTACGAGGAAGAAGAGATTACAGGAGCATCCTTCTCCTCAGACTCATTTCCCAGATAGAGGCTGAGGTAGTTTTAGTGTCCCTGGGTTCCTGGGAGCCTAAAGTCGCAGAGGCTTATGCTAGGATTCCGGATAATACCAAGCACTACTTTAAAGACAGTGTGCTGATCAATGGAGTAGATACTCCAGCTCTTAGGGATAGTGGGTGCAGTCGCACTGTAGTGGATTCTACCTTGGTAGACTCAGAGGAAGTTGCCAGAGCTACTCTGATGCCCACTAAGTTGGCTGACGGCCCACTCCGTATTTTCCCAGTAATACCTGTAAATCTTACTTTAAATGGTACAGCAGTCAGGATTCCAGTGAGCATTCAGAGAAACGTCCCGGGAAAGGTCTTGTTAGGTAATGATCTCAGAGCTTTAGGGCTCGTAGGAGACACTGCCGAAAGACCCTACACACGGTCTCAAGCACGGGCAGCATTGGCCAAGACCAATACGCTGCCCCAGCCGAAGGGGAAACCCAAGGCGAAAGGAGTCGACAAGTCAAGACGAGGGAAAGAGAATATTCCCCCGAGCTCGCCTACCACTGTGGTGGAGGAAGTTGGTCAATCGCCCGGGCCTGACGAGGAGGTGGCGATGCCTGAAATATTTGACCCCAACAATCATCCTGAACTAAAAGACTTGTTAGTTGAAGGAGGTCCTGATAGGGACGAATTCAGTAAAGGCCAACGTGAGTGCCCATCTCTGGAAGGCCTAAGGAGACAGGCCTGCTCCCAGCTTGAGGGTGAACCTCCTGGGACGCATAGGATTTATTGGGAAGGTGGACTCCTGTATAGTGAGCCCACAGAGTCTACAGAAGGACACCATAGGAGGTTGGTGGTTCCCCTTGCTGTTAGGCCCTTCCTCCTGCAGTTGGCGCAAGAAGTTCCCCTTGCTGGTCACCTTGGTATGAAGAGGACCAAGCAAAGCTTATCCATGCACTTCTACTGGCCCAAGATGGGGGTGCAAGTAGAAAGTCACTGCAGGAGTTGTGCCTCCTGCCAGTTGTCTGGTAAGGTTGGCGCGACAATCCAAGCTCCGTTGGTACCGCTCCCAGTTGTGGGGGTACCATTTGAAAGGGTAGGGATCAACATCGTTGGTCCCCTTGACCCGCAAACATCCTCGGGCAATAGGTTTATCCTGGTGCTGGTCGACCATGCAACCAGATATCCTGAGGCCATCCCATTGAAAACTGTAACTGCCAAGTCAGTTGCAAAAGCTTTACTTGGCATATTTACTAGGGTTGGCTTCCCTAAAGAAGTTGTGTCGGATCGTGGCAGCAACTTTATGTCGAAGTATATACAGGCTATGTGGAAAGAATGTGGGGTCACCTACAAGTTCTCTTCTGCATACCACCCCCAGACCAATGGTCTGGTGGAACGTTTCAACAGAACGTTAAAGAGCATGATTGGGGCTCTGGAGGAACCTCAGAGAAGAAAATGGGATCTTCTTTTACCATGCTTACTGTTTGCCTACCGAGAGGTACCACAGGAGGGTGTTGGCTTCAGCCCCTTCGAACTTCTGTTCGGTCATCCCGTACGGGGACCCTTAGCCATCGTCAAAGAGGGATGGGAGATGCCCACTCCCCCTGTTACTACCAACGTAGTTGATTATGTGCTAGGGCTCAGAAAACGGATGGTACTTCTGATGGGCTTGGCTAGTGATAAATTGAAGGCAGGACAAGCGCTGGTGAAACATTGGTACGACCAGAAAGCTTCCCTCATCAACTTTACACCTGGTCAGCAAGTCCTGATCATGAATCCCATAAGGCCTCGAGCTTTACAGGACAAATGGTCAGGCCCTTACACAGTGGTGGAGCCCCTGGGTGAGGTTAACTATTTAGTGGACCTTGGAAGGCCTGGACAGGCTCCAAAAGTGTTTCACGTGAATAGGCTGAAGGCTTTCGTCCCAAGAGTCGAAATCGCAGCACTGCTACTGGCTTCAGATGTTGAGGAAGAGGAGTCTGAACCTCTCCCCGACCTGTTCCAAAGCGGTCCTTCAGATAGCTCCTTTGAGGGTGTCCCGAGTGGCCCCTCACCTGACTTCAGATCAGCAGGCTGAGGTGAAAAGTTTGCTTAGGCAGTTCACCCCCCCTGTTTTCACAGTCGCCTGGTTTGACACCTTGGTGCAAACATAACATTGACACAGGAGACAGTGTACCTACCAAAAGTAGGGGATACAGGATGTCAGACAAAGTACGGTCTTATATTAAGACCGAGGTCAACAAGATGTTAGACCTTGGGGTGATTGAACCCTCTAGTAGTCCTTGGTCCAGCCCTGTGGTTTTGGTTCCAAAGGCAGTCACTTCTGAATTGAGGTTCTGCGTGGATTACAGGGCTCTGACTGCTGTCACCAAGACAGATGCACACCCCTTGCCTCGAACAGATGAGCTGGTGGATACTTTGGGTGCCTCCAAGTACCTCCGCACGTTTGACCTCACTGCTGGCTATTGGCAAATAGCTTTAGCAGAACATGCCAAGGAGAAGACAGCATTTTCTACTCCAGACGGCCTTTACCAATTCCGGGTAATGCCGTTCGGGTTGAAGAATGCACCTGCCACTTTCCAGAGGCTTGTGAATCATGTGTTGAATGGGTTGGACGAATTCTGTCTTGCATATCTGGACGATATAGCAGTTTTCACTGCCACCTGGGAAGACCATGTGAAACACCTCGGGATTGTGCTCCAGGCTCTTCAGAAAGCACACCTGACCATAAAGGCTAGTAAATGCCAGATTGGACAAGGCTCAGTGGTTTACCTTGGACATGAAGTAGGTGGATGGAGGATACAGCCTCTTCCCAGTAAAGTACAAGCAATACAAGACTGGCCTACCCCCACTACGCAAACCCAAGTGAGAGCCTTCTTAGGACTCACAGGGTATTACCGCAATTTTGTGGCAGACTATGGCACCATAGCTGCCCCTCTGACTGCCCTCACAACTCCGAAGAAACCCAAGAAGGTAACTTGGACCGACGAGTGTGAGAAGGCCTTCAATGGCTTAAAAGACTCCTTGTGCCAGGCCCCTGTCCTCAGGGCCCCTGATTATCAAAGACCTTTTATCGTGCAGACGGACGCCTCTTACACTGGGATAGGAGCTGTACTATCACAAGTAGATGAGAAGGGTAAGGAACACCCTATTGGTTATATTAGCCACCAGCTTAAGGACAGAGAGCTCAGATGGTCCACGGTAGAGAAAGAATGTTTCTCTGTTGTGTGGGCCCTAAGGAAGCTGAGGCCCTACCTCTATGGGACCCACTTCACTGTGCAAACTGACCATAAGCCCTTAAAGTGGCTAATGAACATGCAGGGGGAGAATCCAAAGTTGCTTAGGTGGTCCATAAGTCTACAAGGCTTCGACTTCACTATTGAGCATAGGCCAGGTGTCCAACATAGCAATGCTGATGGGTTGTCCAGAATGTTTAGCCGACCTGAACAAGAGACTCATCCAGGGGTGGATTAGTTCCCCCTGTCCATAGTCTGGGAGGGGCGAGTGTTAGGAAAGATTTCGTAATTGTAGGTAATTTTCCTTCCATGTGGCAACCCCTAAACTTTTTGCTGTTGTTTTTCACCTTGTTCTCGACTTTGCCAGAGAAGTGCAGCCTTCTGCCGCACTCCTCTGGGCTTTTGCTCCTTTCTTACGGGGAAACTGACATGCCCTTAAGACTGTCAGTACCGGGGAACGCTGTTTCCCGTAGTTTCTTTTATCATGTTGCGGCTTTCGTGCAACATGACACAAGAGGGCACTGTAAGCTAAGTTACAGCTCTCTTGGGTCTCTAGCCTTCTACAGGCCCTAGATACTCGTTTAGGATTGTATCTGATCGGTGCAAGTGATTCAGGGACGGGAATGCTGGCAGCGATCGTTTCTTGTGTTATGAACTCCTTTTGGCGTTCTAAGCACGTTTCTCGCGCTTAACCCAAAATGGTGGCCTGGCTCCCAAAATGGCCACACCACGAGGCTCCTTTGTCCTGTCCGCTGACCGTCTTGCTCCCTTCACCTTCCCCAGGTCGAGCCGACCTGGGGCCTTCCTTATTTGGGCATGTACTTTCCCGCGAAACACGGATGCTTTCGCGGGCTTCTACATGTCTTGTGTGTGCCTCCAGGATGTGGGCTGGGATGTCTGGTCCCAATACACATCCTGGGTGCCAGAGAGTCTAGGGTGGTGTGAATGCCTGGGACCACCGTGATTGGTCCACGAATGGTGTGAGTGTTGATGAGCGGATCTCCCATTGGGTCCCCTCCGTTTTGGCGCGAAGGGAACCGTGGATAAGAGGGGGCTGGAAACACCACTACCATGTCGATCTCCTGAGTTCTCACGAACGAAGGAATACAGGAGCCAAGTATCCTGCAACCAAGAGGCTGGACCGAGGAATCGCTGGTGACCCGCTGAAGGACTTCTCCTCTGCACTGCTGTCGCCTTGTGAAACCCTTTTCACCTTTGATCGAACCAGAAGGCCTGTACTGGTACTTCGACCCTTGGAATAGCGGGAACAGCTATTCTCGGCATCTTCACCATCTCCTGCCAGTAAGCCTTCGGAAGCGTCTCTGGGCCATCCAGCTGACTGACCAGCTTACACGGGAGTCTTGCTCTGTAACCGCCGCCAGGTTGTGTAGCATTTCGAGTCCTTGTCACTCTCACACGCTTCGTACACTTGGCGTTCCCAGGTCTGAAGTGAGTAGTGTACATTTGGCTCAGATACACACGGCCGCTCCTTTGCCCTGCTGTGGTAACAAACTGTGCGGGTTTCTTCGATTGGGACGTCTTTTTACTCAACACGACGACGAGGCGTTCCCTGCTCTTCTGAACCTGCCAGCTGCTGAAACTGACGCGGAGAAGCCTGGGTCTGCTTGCATCGGGGACCGGTGAGTAGCATAGCTAGGATCTGGCCGCCCTCCTGCAGGAGCCCATTGCTTTTCCCCGCTGTGTCAAACAGCACCCTTTTCCGTACTCGCGCTCTGCTTCTGCCCGCTGTGGAGGCTGCGCTTGTGTCGCGGAACTTGTTCTTCTTCTTTTGTGCACTAAACTGAACTGCCTGATTTCCCTCGAAGAGCTTCTCCTTTTGCCCGTTGGCACCAGCGCGTGCAGGTACTTTTGAGCACAAGGCTCCACTCTTCGCAGGGTTCGGACTTCCATCTAGTTAGGTGCCTCTGAAGGCGAACTGGGTCTAGGCATTATTTCGCACTGCCTGTCTTCCTTCCCTTTTAGGTGGACTACCCATTTCGTGCATCTAACGCTTGAGACTGTCGTATTTGTATATATATTGTGTTGATATGGTATGTGTTGGTTTACTATAGTTATATTGTGATTTTCTCGCTAAGGTCATTGTTTTAAAGGCCTTGGAATAAATGTGTATATATTTTTAATATAACAACTGTTTGGAGTAGTTTGTAAGTGATCTTGCTTTGTGTGCTCATTGCGGGCTTTCAGTCACCCTCACCCCTCTTGAGACCTAGTCTTGACCGCCGCGATCGCTACCTTTATTGGTCTGGCTCGTCCAGAGGTTACCCTGTTCCAAGTAATTAGGTTGGCCTTCTGAACTTCTGCGCCATCAGGACAGAGTTCAGAAATCCATCTCACTCCAGGTCATGTGAGAACATTCACTGGTGAACTGGCAGAAAAATCTAACGTTCAATATAGTTCTTACAATCCTCTGGGTAGTAGAACTTCATTCCTGGGTGTGCCAGCAAACATTTCTTTGTTTTTACAGGTAGTGTCTTCAATCTGTGGTGTGTGGCCACCTTTCACATCAATCATTATCTTCATCCCAATATCTTTCTTTGCAGTTTTCGTGCATTGTCCTATAAATATCCTTATAAGACAGAATCCTAGCAAAATCGACACTAGTATTGTTCCAAGTAGTTTGAAGGCCTTCGCCATCCAGGTTGGAACCCATGAGAACTAGGATGAGAACCAATCATCTTCATCTATCTCGTCCGCTTCTTTCATTTTCATATGCAGGGTTGTCAACATTGTTATCACCTCTATCAGGGTTCCATTTTATCCATCATGGGCAGGGGGGAATGTGCAGCAAGGACCAATTTTTGCACAAACGCCTCATTCAGTTGCTGTAATTAGATACAAAACATGCCTGTTCTGGAGGGTCATTAGCCTGATTGCCTTCGGTAGTTCTCTGACTGCGTTAAATCCTTTTGTTGTATTATCTCGGACTTTACAGAAAACAGTGTGTGAGCTTCTGCACACATCCTTGTTTGAGCTTATCGCCAATGTTATAAAGTAGGCTCTGTGACACTTCAGGTAAGTTGCTCTTAAGATCCTTTTATTTAGAAACAATTTTTCCTAAATTGTTAGTTTAGGCTTACATTTTGCTGATAGAACAGAGAGACCTTGGTTAGTACACCCGTTCATTTTCTGTACTTGAATTGCACATTACAACTGGAGTGCTGTAATACTGCGTGATCACCTGTATTCCTTTGTACTAAATTTCCCTTCAGCCCTTGGGGCATTTGGGAGGTTGGTTTGCGCCAGTATAAAGGCAATGTTTTTCCCACTTCAACGCTTTGTATGCATGCATTTATGAACGGGGGTAATTTGTGTATGCTTGTAATCATCTGCAGTGTTTAGAAACTACTTTTCCAAAATTTAGTTTAGGCTTGAATTTTGCTGATGGAACAGGGAGACCTTGACTACTACTCACATTCATTTTATGTACTTGAATTGCACATTAACACTGGAACGCTGTAATTCTGTGCGCTCTTCGTTATTGCGTGTAGTCCTTTAAACTACACTTCCCTTCAGCCCTTGTTTGATACTGTGAAACGATATGGGCACTCTTAAAAGAACACATCATTAATAAATACTTAGATCTTGCACTTCAGCCCAACATGGGCTGAATCTCAAACCGTTGTATAGTTGGCTCATTGGACAGACGCAAGGTCCCTGATCTGCTTTTGACCTCTGTAGCTAGTACTATCCCTGAGGACCTGTTTGGTTGCCCTAATAATGAGCCCTGCATCGTTCAACCACAGTTAACTGTATTCAGAAGGGAGATTCTGAGTAATAATAGAAATACACTGCTGACCAAAAAGGACACAGACAATTTCCCCTCCTCCATAACCGTTTGCCTCTAAAGCGATATCGCAGGAAGTTACGGGCACCATCAGCCCACATCCTATCCACACTAAATTGCCATGTCTGAATCTGATTCTGATTCTCCTAACGCCTCCTTCGATACTTCATGAACAGTGAGGTTATCCTGGGGTTTGAAAAATACAATCAAACACTGAAATACATGCTTTTAAATACCAGATCCTTATTAAAACATTAAACGTAAGTTGCTGACTTCATAGTTGAACATAAAATCGATATCTGCACTGCAACGGAGTTCTGGCTTCAAGGAGCGGCTGGCCCTGCACTGATGTTGGCCCTGCCCTAGGCATATAGAATTCTACGAGCTGATCAGCCAATGGGGAAAGGTAGAGGCATGGCTCTCATCTTTCACAAATCATTAAATAGCCGCGTGATCAGCACAAGCATTTCGGACTGTGAAACTTTGCATGCCAAAATGCTGATCATCCCTAATACCACGCTTAATATCTTTTTGATATATAGCCCACTCACCGGCCGCCCCCCCCCCCCCCCCCGCTAGTATGCCAGAGTTGCTAATGACCCTGATGACACACTGACAAAGTCTGCTCAAGGCACTATAGAACCTGAATTTCTCTCCGCATATTAAACAGCCATCACATAGCGGTGGTAGCATTCTGTTTGGGTGGCTTCACATGGGTTAGTGTTAGAAAACTTTGAAGTGAATCCCTGCACTTGGTCTGACCACTTCATCTCCTTCCAGCAGCCTAAATGTATGCTGCTTGAAAAAAAGAGTAAATCCTTAGTGAAGGTTGTGTGTTGTAATTTGCGTAAACTAACTCCCATCTCCATGCACCCTTTCTTTGCTCCTGTAATAGACAACCTCGCTTTTTTTGACTCTGCCTCAAAAATTGCATCAGCATATGTTATGTGACACTATATGTCGTTGGTATGACCTCAAAGCGCTTGTGGGTTGAATGCCTGTAGTCCATGCCAGTCGAGAGATTAGGGTGTTATAGGGTGTTTGGGTGCACTCAATATGGGAGCAACTGGTGCGATTGCTTGATGGGTAGCTGCATCCTAAAATATGTGTAGTTTGTTTATTCATTTTTAATGCGCACCAAACCCAGAGGTATCGGGGTGCAGCATTAAGCAGGTGGAAGGCTTAAGTTACAGAGTTACATGATATAGGCAAGAATACAACATATATACAGGTTATGAGCAGGAAAGATACATAAATACAGCAGGCATGTGTCGAGAAATACTTTGGTTGTATTGAGAGAGCAGTTGAATGTGTGCAGTCTGGTGGTTGGTCTCCAAGACTGCATTCTGGTGGCATTAGGCCGGTGTAGGACGTTTGTGTGTAGCTAGGCTGATTCTTCTTCATGTAGTATATCTGTGTTCTAGCAGGATGTTGCGGTGTTCATGGAGAAATGTGAGCAGCTAGGCTGAAATTGATTGAGGGGTGTAGCTGCGCTTTATTGTGTGTTTGTGTAAAGTAGAGAGTGAGCCTAGTGATAGGAGAGGAGTTTCTGGAGTGGATGTTTTATTCTTACAAGCCCACTGTTATGGATTACATTCACGCGCTTTGTGATCGCTGCATTCAGGGGGAGATGGCACAGGAGGTAGCTAGGCATGTGTAGTGGACTCAGGAAGCGGCTACTCGGTAGTCCTATTGAAAGGGGCCCCTAGGGGTCCCTCGCGAAATGGAAACAAGGCAATGACCATACATGAAAAGATGTGCCAGACACGAGGTTCAAATTCCCAATGCTAGGGTTTATTGCAAGCAAAAATAGTCCCAATTGGCCAACTGTGGTCTCACGCCCCGCGACGTGAGTTTCCTAGACCTCGAGGGATGCAAGAGTGCGAATTACGTACATCAGTTACATATATACAAAATGTATATCATACAATCAGTTATGTCATGTTTAACACCCTCCTTTATTAAGTTTCTTTGAACTCGGGATGACGATAGACATTTCCGAGGGGTATGACAATTATGACACTTTCCATGTCTATTCTAGTAACAATGTGCAATTTAGAAAGTGCGGAGGCATCTTTTAGTTGAAGCAAGCTGCACGCGGGGGAAGAGCCACATTCCATGCTTTGCTACCTATGAGGTGCTATTCGTGTCCTGGGAGACGACACGCTCTACAGGGTTTTGCGAAGGGGGGGGCCATTGAAAGAGCATAATTCAAGCCTTTGCTGTTTTATTCTAACATATTCTGTCATCGTACGAGACTGGCTGGCAGCTGTGAAGTGATTAAATGTCCTGCAGCTCTCCCTCAAGGCTACAGAGATGGAGCGTGGGCATTCCTTTCTGGGCTACTCTTGAGGAGTTTTCAACGAACTCCTCAGTCCCGCGACCTTGCCCTTTCATATTCAGACAACAATGTTAACAGTTGAGCAGAGTAAGCAGAATCCGAAAGAATTGCAAGCTGCAAAGCATTTTTAGACCGAAAGCAATGAGCAATGGTTAAAAAGCAAAATGGCGGTTCTTGCTACGTTTAAAATGGCCGCTTGTTGGTCAAGCATAGCAGTCTATATTTCTATAATTCGGTGCATAAAACGGTTGACCTACGGCCATCAAGTTACGTCTGTCATTCAAATGAAGGCTATTCACTTTTCCAGATTGACAAACCCTCCTTTTGGCCGTATGCCAAACGTCTTATTCATTCATTGTATCCTCCTCCGATGAGGATAAGTCTGAGGTTTCTATGTCTGAACCTTTCATGCTATCATGAGCATCATCTTCATCATTAATGTCTATAGCCATGAATTGTTTTACTGTTTTTGTTTCATCAGTGTCTCTGTTATTCCGGCCATCCGTTTGTTTTCCTCTCGATACCATGTGCATACATCCCTTAGTACATCCATCAGTTATTTCAGTGCAAACTATTGGTAAGCATTGTATGCAACAGCAACATGTTATGAATATACCAAGTACCACCATTAGTATCGAAATTAACTTCCATCCCCAAGACCGCAATAATCCCCAAAACCAGGATCCTCTCCCCCAACCCCCTTCTTCAGTAGAGATGGTGGAACTTAGGACATGTAATTTCCGAATTGCTTTAAATATCGTAGGGGAGTAATCATCTATATACACACAGCATGCAGTTTTTACGAGTTTGCAAACTCCCCCACGATCAACTAATATTATATCGAGAGCCATCCTGTTTTGGAGTGCCATTAGTCTTAGTCCTTTTTCTTCTAACGTCATATTCAATATAATATCTGTTGAATATATTATATTTTTTAATATTCTAGACAGTTTTCTTATATTGTAGGAATTTTCTATTTGGGACAAGAATGGTATAAATGATTTGGCTATATCTATTGCTATCATTCCATCCTCGCTACTCATTTGGGTTCTACCTTTTGTTCGTCTGGCTACTTCTGCTGTCTCCAAGAGGAACACTCCTGGAAACAGTAGACCTAGGTAGCATGTACCTCCCCAGTTCCTAGGTAACCATGGATATGCCTTTTATTCCACATATAAAGTAAACAGGGTCCCTTATGTACACGGGTTCTATTTCGTGCTTTAAAACCACTGTGTTCAGGCAGTTGCTAAACGTTCCTACTTTATAGGAACCCTTTTTCTGTAAACATAGGGGAGCAGTTTCAGGGCTGTGATCCACTGTATAGGCAGGGGGCACAGCATCGTTATTCCACTCATACCTCATTTGAAATGTCATTACTGATGTTTCTTCTGCTGGCGGGGCTGGTCTATTCTGCCCATGTAGTCTATCTAGTCTTGTTGTCTTTTGTGTATTCTTCCTCATGGGATCTGGTGAAAACACGCAAGCTTTGTACAATATGGAACAACCCACAGGTCTCATGATCACTTCCTCAAATTCATTCATATTGGTCTCATCTAGCTGACCCGTATTACTCTTGTTCCATTTCCCAAAGAACATTGCACTCAACGATACTTCACATGAATAAACCAATGGTAATGGTTGTACATACCAGCCTATCCCTTTCCCACCGTGCTGTGGTAAATGGGCACAAACCCAGCAATCTTTTTTCTTTAAAACCGCATGGATCATGTTCATGATGAGCAACAATGTATTGTTGCCGTATCCTTCTCTGTCTTTCTTCCACTGGGAGCAAAGTACCAGTGATTACATGAACCGGGCTTTCAGTAGCTGCTTTTGGCAAAAGTGTTTCTAATGGATGCACGGACTCCAGGAACCATAGTGTAATAGCTGTATTTGTTGATAGTACCATACTTAAACACAGGACTAATGTCCAAATCAGTACCTTATTCCTTTTACCATGCTTTTTCCCCCTAAATGTACAGTCTCTAAATCTATCATCTTTTCAGCAGGGGTGCATGAGGAGGCTGAAACCGGTCTTGATTTGTTCTTCATCGTCCTTCTTCTTGCTGGCAAAGTTCGTCGCAAAAATGTCTCTCGTTCTTGATGCCAGAAAAGTTCAACGAAAATGTCACAGTTCAATTCTGCCAGCCCTTTCACAGCCTAGATCACCTATCCACTCCGAGCAAGATTAGTTGTGTTTTCTTTTTCTCCCACTGCTCAGACGATTTCTGAACAGTTCTTTATTGATAGAGTACTATGTGCATCCAGCTTGTCCTGCTCTGGCTTAGGACACATGTACTTTTATAAGCGCACAGAGGAGCCGTGAGTCTTGAATTGTCCGACTTGCACAACTCTCACACTTCTCTCCTCTATGCCCCTGGCTCCTACTCCGTCCGTGAGTGGAACCAAAGGCAAAAGAAAAGCACCAAAGATTTGTGGATTACTTTGCCTGTCGAGGCTGCAAATTATACCATTTCACTCCTGGTATTGTATGATCTGTGAATAGTGCCGTTGCACTTCCAGTATCAGGCTCAGTGTCAGCCTGCAGCACAATGATGGGTAGCGATGAGCGCCGTGGCAATGATGTAGTTTCTTTTTTTGGCTTTGGTGCGTTTGTAGAAACTGGTGGGCGCCAAAGGGTTACACGCGTTGTTTCTGCTCGTGTTTGCAATGCAGGGTTTGTGTCGCTCGGCAGTGATGTTGTTTCTGCTGAGCAACGTTGGGGCATTTTTCGCCCTTTCCCCTTACTGGCAGCCTCCTCAGGCTCTGTTTCAAGTTTCACTTCTCGCTTGGACTTTGTTTCGACTTTCACTTCTCGCTCAGACTGATGCTGTGGTAGTGGACTGGCAACAGTTTTTTTCGTTTCCGAGACCGTTTCCTTTCTCTGGTTGTCGGAAGTTGTCAGCAGTCCTGGGAATCTTTTGGCATGTGTCGCATGGATCCATGCCTTCCGTCCGTCCACTCGAATGGCCGTTTGCGTCGCCAAAAGTACTTGGTAGGGGTCGCGCCACCTGGGTGCTAATGCTGTCTTCCGCTCAAAGTTCTTTATTAAGACCCAACTTCCAAGCTCCAGCAAGTGCCCCGGTCTGGTGTATCGCACTGGTAACGCCTCCTGCACCTGCTGATGAATTAAACGCAACTTCTGCATTAAAAGGCCACAGTACGTGCTTAACATAGGATGCTCGACCTCACATAATCTGTGGTGCGCACCATACATTTGCCGGTCTCCCCATTATAATTTCATAAGGGGAGAGCCCAGTTTTAGCCTGCACAGACGTGCGCATGCACGATAGCGCTAGAGGTAATGCATCCACCCAACTCAGCTTGCTCCCAGCACAGATTTGAGCTATCTTTGACTATTAGATACCGTTATGTCTCTCAACAAGCCCGGCAGAACTGGGATGCCTGGAACTGTGGAATCGTTTCTCTATCTGCAGACCTGCACAGATCTGTAGTACTACTGCACCCACAAAGTGTGGGCCGTTGTCTGACCACAGGACACGGGGCAACCCAAACCGGGAGAAATACTCCTTCAACATTACTTTTGCCGTTGACATGGCAGTACAGCCTTTTAAAGGATATGCCTCCACCCACTTGCTAAATGCACAAATCACCACTAACACATATTTGTAGTTCTGGCACCTTTCCATTTCTATGAAATCAAAATGGATCACCTCAAATGGCATAGAGGGTGGGCCAAAACTACCTACTGGAGTCATGGTTCCTTTCCCTACATTGTGTTGCAGGCACGTAATACAATTCTGCACTAGCCTTTCTGCATTCTTTTTTATGTGCTCATTTTTCCATACTGTGGATAAATGCTGTACCATCTTCTTCGCGCAAATGTGAGTAGGGCTATGCGCCATTCTAACCATTGCGGTTACGTAACAATTTGGCAACATCCAGTTCTTGGTCTCTTTGTCCACCCAACATCCCTCCAAATCTAACTCAGCAGAGCCCTCAGCCCACCCCTGAATCTCTTCTGTCGTGGCCTCAGCCTGCATTTCTTTGACTGTGGCAACTCCATTCTCTATCATACAAGATACTTCCTCAGTCTGTACTGTCATCATTTTATTTCCCAAATCTGTGGCTGTTTGCTTCGCAATCCTGTCTGCAAATGCGTTTCCCTCTCCCACTTTACATGTTACTTTTTTATGCGCCTCGCATTTCACTATAGCTAGGCGATTTGGAAACACGAGTGCAGACAACAATCGCACAATCAAAGTGCCATGCTGAATCCTGGCCCCATGTGATGTCAAGAAACCCCTCTCAGCCCAGAGTCGGCCAAAGTTATGAACCAAGCCAAAGACGTACTGGCTGTCAGTATAAATATTCACGTTCAAATTCTCAGAGAGTTCACAGGCTCGGGTCAGTGCTATTATTTCTGCGGCTTGTGCCGAATTGTAGGGGATTCTTCTGCTTTCTACAACACTCACTAGGATAGTAATTGCATATGTGGCTGTTGATGTGCCATCAGGTAATTTAAAACAAGAGCCGTCACAAAATAACTCCCCATCTGGCTCTTTCTGTGGGATGTCGCTCAAGTCAATTCTTCCCTTTGTTTCTTCTTCAGTTACCATTAAACAATCATGGGGTGGTGATTCGTTGTCACCAATTCCTGCTATGGGCAGTGGCATTAATTCTGCAGGAATCAATGCGCTACACCTCATAATTTGGATGTGGGGGGCAAACAAGATGAGCTCATATCTTGTTAGTCTAGCTGAGGTGAGGTGTTGCGCCTGTGTCCTATTTAATAGAACGTCTATAGCATGTGGCACCATCAGAATTAAAGTGTGCCCCAATACCATTCCTTCCGTTTGTTTCACTGACGCAGCAGCCGCTGCGACGGATCGCAAACATCGTGGTAGTGTGCGCGCTACAGGGTCCAGCGCGGAAGAATAATAGCCGCACGGCCTATTTCTTCCACCTTGTTCCTGTGTCAAAACCGCCAATGCACATCCTTCACTCTCACTCACAAATAGTCTAAAGATCTTTTTATATTTAGGAGTGCCTAAAACTGGCGCAGCACACAATGCAGCTTTCAATTGCTCAAACGCTTTCTGACATTCCTCATCCCACTGTAAAGACATCACTGCATCCTTTTTAGTTAACTTTATCATCGGCATCAAAATCAACGCAAAATTACTGATCCACTGCCGACAATAAGAGGCCATGCCTATTACAGCTCACTCCTTTTTGAGTTTTTGGAATAGGCATACTAGAAATACTTTCTATGCGTTGTGGTGTTAATCTTCTCCCTTCTTTCGAAAGTAGGTAACCCAAATAAGACACCTCCTTCTGAGTATACTGGAATTTCTTCAAATTTGCCTTGTGACGATGGGTCGCTAAGTGTGTCAATAGTAATATAGTACTTTCTTTGCAGATCTCTTTTGTGTCCGCAGCTAATAATAAGTCATCTATGTACTGCAAGAGTATGCAACCTTCGGGTAATTCTAGCATGTCTAGCTGCTCTTTTAGCGCTCAGCTGTAAATGCTCGGGCTTTCTGTGTATCCTTGTGGAATGCGTGTGAATGTGAATGATTGACCTCCTAGAGTGAACGCGAACAGATTTCTACTGCTTTTATCCACTGGAATGCTAAAGAACGCGTTCTTCAGATCAACTACACTAAAGTATTCTGCAGTGGCCGGTATCATTGTTGGTATTGTTGTGACATCTTGGAGCAAAGGGAATTGTGGGTCCACCACTTTGTAAAATGCGGGCAGATCAATTATGAAACGATAGGGTACTTCATTGCCTCCTTTCTTGTAAACTGGAAGAATCGGGCTGTTGCATGTACTACCTGCAATTTCTTCAACCACCCCCAATCTCACAAGGTCAGTAACAATACTTTTTAATCCCTTCTCATCTTCAACAGAAATTTTATACTGGGGAATTCATGGTAATGTAACACCTTCTTTCAAAGTTATTTTTGCTGGCTCTATTTTCAAGCATCCTACATCGTTATCATGAATTGCCCACAGACATGTTGGTACTCTACTTAGCCTTCTGGTAACGCTTTTGACATAAATTCCATCACCGGTGCATCATGAGGCCACATCGTGAGGAACACCCCATCTGCCGTACAATGTATAACTGCCCCCAATTTTCTCAACAAATGTAATCCTAGCAAGTTCTCCCCACAATTTTCTGTCAGAAGAAATGGACATTGTTCCGTAAATGGTCCTATTGTAATTGGGACAGCTTCAGACATGCGGTTAATTACTGGTGTACCTGCGAACCCTACAGAAACATTCTTTTGCCCCGACAGTGGGATCTCCGGAACCAAGTGATGGTCTATCGAACACTTCTGTGCCCCTGTATCTACAAGGAAACGGTGCTCCTTATTCCCGACTCTCATTTCTACATAGGGTCCTCTCTGATTCACGGGAATAGACACTGGTTCTGACCCCTGCCGTGGGCTGTCCTATCGCGAAAATAACACATCGTCCGATGTGTAGTCACCGCTGCTGCTATAATACGTGTTTGGCTGTGTATCAAAAATATTCCCATTTCCCCTTCGGTGTCCTCCACTCTGATCATTTCTCTGTTGGCCCTGCCCGCCCTGATTTGGTTCGAAACACTTTGGTTTAATGCCTGGTTCTGTTGCGCTTGGTTTTGACCATAAGATTGGTTTTGAGTACCTCCATTGGTATATCCCTGCTGCTGCATGCTATTTCTGCTTGGGCCATTTGACCCCTGATGTCCTATATGAGGCCTTCTCTGGCCAAACCCACCTCTATTCTGTAGGTGCGGGCATTGCGCTCCCCAGTGTCCTTCCTCCTTACAGTACGCACATTGATTTACTCCCAATGACACCCCGTGCATATTATTCAAATTTCCTCTGCCTTGTGCATTTCCTCTACCTCTATTGTATCCAATGACCAGCTGCAGCAACACTCCTATCGTTCACATCGCTTCTTTTCTCATCTCCAATGGGTACCCATTACATACCTCACTTACTTCCTTCACTGAGGTTCTTTTGTTTGACATCCATCGCATTGTTTCCCCCACCCATGCCTGCAATCTTTGTTTATCACCTATTTGTCCCGGTGCCGGCAAATGCTTTGCACCACCTGAAAAAACTGTCGGCCACGATTTTTGCATATACAACCTCGACGCCTCCTTCCTACCTTTCTTAATACTCTCCTTACAATATTCAGGTGTAGCAAACATTTCAGCATATCTATCTTCCATTTCATTTTTTAGTTCAATGAGTTTGTACGCATGTTTTCTTACATCCTCATCTCTTTGCTCACTGCGTACTAACTTACTCAAATCTAACAATCGTTGTGGCGGTAAATTCCCAAGTATCTTTTTACATTCTCCCACCAAAAATTCCCCCATGCATTCCAACACTACCTGTCTCTCGGTGCATTTTCGGTACCCATACAATGAGGCCAATGCTGCCGTCCCATAGTTTCCTTCTATGTACATTTCTGCCTCTTGCCGTAATTCAACCTTTCTTTCTTTGCTGATTGCGCTTCGAGTTACCCGTCCAAATCCTGTTCCTTCAGCCCCGCCTCTCGCCTCCCCGGTCTCAATTTCGACTTCAGGAGGGGCGGATGGTGCTGAATCTGTCTCTGGAGCGGGAGGTGCGGATGGGACAAGTGACACAGGTGGCATCTGTGAAGGGCCTTCCTGGGTGCTGGGAAATTCTGCGGTCTGCGCTTGTGGGAGGGCTCGAGCTGTGGGTGGGGCTTGGGTTAATGCTTGCGTGAGGGGAAGAGCTTGGGCTACGGGGGGGGGGGTACGAGAGCTACTGGTTGGGCCTGTGCAGTCACTACTGGCGTGTTTGGTTTCGATTCTGGTTTTGGGCCTCGACCCGTATTAGTTAGCAAATGTTCCATTAATCCATTAATTCGTCTGCTATGTGTAGTTCCTGCTGCGGGTATATTCCTTCTATGTTCATTTGCTCACGTCTCCCTTCCCGTCTTAGACTTTCCGTCCACTCCGCCTCCTCCTTTTCTTCTGCTACCTCAACCTTCGATTTGTGCCTACGCGCATGCTTCTCTCTACTCCTAAGTCGGAGCATTGCTTCCCTCCTCCAATCTTTGACAGTCTCAAAAGCTGCTGGTCGCGCTTTTTTCCTAATCAGCACCCTTTCTAGGTTATGTATCCTCGCAATCTCAAAGCTACCATTAATCGGCCACTGATGGTCGGGTTGCTTTCTAGTTTGCCTATGCCAAATTTCACAACCTATCGCACCCACACCATATTTTGCATACATGTCATAAGCCGGCGTTCCCCCAGGCGGTGCACTTTGGCCATATTCCAAGGACTGTCTACCGCAGCTGAAAAGCCCCGCTAAAGTGGACAGTACTCCAGGCATGTTTTTTTTTTTAACCTTCCCCTTTGGTTAGCTAACCTTTACCTGGACATTTGAATTAGCAAAATCAACACACTACCAAAAATCAGGTTTTTATTTGAATCGGGGAATGACTCACCTGATAAAACAAGTCACCTGTCGTAACGCAACCTCTCCCAACGTCGCGTCTGTGCTTCTCTGGCCTCTGCCTCGCTTCGGGACCCTCGCCTCCTTTGCCCTCTGGCCCGGTACGTTGATCAGGGATCAGATGTGTGCAGATCTGCGAAGGAATCTCTCCTCACTTCTACAGGGCGCCCCGTACACCTCTTGATCCCGGCTCCATCGTCCCGTCCTCGCCGTTCTTCCGCCTTTACTCCGTTACAACGTATACGATGGGGCAAGTGGGGGAGGGTCCCTATTCAGGCGCCATCTTGAAAGGGGCCCTTAGGGGTCCCTCGCAATATGTAAACAAGGCAATAACCATACACGCAAAGATGCGCCAGACACGAGGTTCAAATTCCCAATGCTAGGGTTTATTGCAAGCATAAAATAGTCCCAATTGGCCAACTGTGGTCTCACGCCCCGCGACGTGAGTTTCCTAGACCTCGAGGGACGCAAGAGAGCGAATTACGTACATCAGTTACATATATACAAAATGCATATCATACAATCAGTTATGTCATGTTTAACACCCTCCTTTATTAAGTTTCTTTGAACTCGGGATGACGATGGACATTTCCGACGGGTATGACAATTATGACACTTTCGATGTCTATTCTAGTAACAATGTGCAATTTAGAAAGTGCGGAGGCATCTTTTAGTTGTTGAACAGAACATAGTGGTTCTGTTCTTGGAAGCAAGCTGCACACGGGGGGGGGAGAGCCACATTCCATGCTTTGCTACCTATGAGGTGCTATTCGGGTCCTGGGAGCCGACACGCTCTACAGGGTTTTGCGAAGGGGGGCTGTAGGAAGAGCATAATTCAAGCCTTTAGCTGTTTTATTCTAACATATTCTACCATCGTACGAGACTGGCTGGCAACTGTGAAGTGATTAAATGCCCTGCAGCTCAAGGCTACAGAGAGGGAAGGTGGGCATTCCTTTCTGGGCTACTCATGAGGAGTTTTCAACGAACGCCTCAGTCCCGCGACCTTGCCCTTTCATATTCAGACAACAATGTTAACAGTTGAGCAGAGTAAGCAGAATCTGCAAGAATTGCAAGCTGCAAAGCAGTTTTAAACAGAAAGCAATGAGCAATGGTTAACAAGCAAAATGGCGATTCTTGCTACGTTTAAAATGGCCGTTTGTTGGTCAAGCATAGCAGTCTATATTTCTATAATTCGGTGCATAAGACGGTTGACCTACGGCCATCAAGATACGTCTGTCATTCAAATGAAGGGTATTCACTTTTCCAGATTGACACTATATCTAGTGCCTGCAGGACGCATAGGACGTCTAGGGCAGTGAACAATCTTGCACCATTAAAATCAAAACTGGTAAAGATGCAACCATCTAAACTGTTCAGGACTACTACACCTCAGCAGTCAAGACTTGTAAGCTATCTAGGGGTGTGGCTAAGCAGCCATGCAATGAGGACGTTGCTCCTGCATGACCTGGCATAATTCGGACCAAAAGTAGCGGATTGAAAGCATTTGGAATCCCTGACAGTGTGCAAATCCAGTGGAGGAAAGCGCAGGCACACGCGAGTGAAATCCGGCTGAAAATGAGAGGCTGCATAGCAGAGAGTGAGGCTGCTGTAACACAGCGGGCAGTGTAATACCCAAGATGGCGGCAAGCACGGGCGCAGTGACCCGGTCCGACACGAGAGGGAGAGGGGATCACTAAAGCCGATGCGATTAGCAGCGGAAAGCCGATAATAGAAATTCAAATGCCTGATGCGAATGGACCGCTAAGTGGAAAGGAAGGGTGGTCGGCCACTTGGACATTAGAAGATAGGCAACGCATTGGACCTGCCCCAGGGCCGGTACCAAGTGGGGAGGTTCTGATTGGGTGGGCGCTGGCAACAACTGGAGGACACGCTGATAAGTTATTGAATAAGGCGCATGAGGAAGTGAGACATGGCGAGCATCACTACGCTCAGTCGCAGAGGGACTGTCCCCCATCATAAGAATAGCGCTCAGAGACACAAGGAGGGAGGGGGGGCACACTGCAGCCATGCAAAGAGTGCATATGCAGCAGGAGCGATAGCTGCAACTACCCAGGAGCTGGGCCAGATGCAAATGGTGACAAAAAAGAGGTAAACACAATGTACATAAGCAGATTGATAAAACAAACATAAAGGCAGCAGTCCCGATGACCCATGCCAGTTGACACACGCACAGGAGAGCTCAGCATAACAGGGAGACAGGAGGAACATCAATCCCTGGGTGTGTCGCTCATAGTACCCTACCTGTGCCCAAGCCCAGGCCCCGCCATTTACACACCTGCACTGCCTCCCTAGCAACCCCCGCACCTGGGGACTGTATTCTGTATCCCCACAGTCCCCCACTAGCACTTATGTCTGCTATTACCTTGCACTTGCCACCATCCGGCCATTATTTTTCTTATTTATTCTACTACCCATGTACTGCACTTCCCCTCTCCCATGTACTGCACTTTTCCCCTCTCCCTTCCCCCTCGCGCTTTTCCCCTTCCCCCTTCCCATGCACTTGCGCGATCTGAATGACACCTGGCCTAGTAAGATCGTTGTCTGTCTGTCTTCCCTCTGTTCCCCCTCCCCTGCCTCGCCACGCCTCGAAACACTTGTGTATAGGCGCGTTATAAATGCCTTATCATATCAAGCAGTGGAGGAACCAGTGTGATTAGACATCTAGAACGGATAGAGACGAACCCGGTGTGAAGAGGTGTAAATAATGCCAGCGGATAGAGCACAAGCATCTGACAAGGGGTCACACATGTCAGCCAAAGCGATGAAGAGCAGATCCAAGCAGCCAACACTGGCCACATTTGCAAAATCAATAAACCCTGGTGAAGTCCCTACACAGGCGGTCCTAACACAACAGGGGTAGCAAGAACATATGAAGGGAGCAAAGCAAGTTCTGAAGTCAATGGCGTCCCTAAAAATAGCACTAGAGACCAAAATGGACGCCATCCGCCTAGATGTGAACCTGTGGAGACAGGATGTCCGAACATTGGCAGAACGTACAGGGACCCTGGAAAAGCAAGTCGCAGAAAATGTGATAAATGTGAAAAACACCATGAAAGACATAACGCTGCTACAGCAAATGAGCAACCTGGAAGGAAGGGTTGAGGATGCAGAAGGGCGTGCACGAGGCAATAATGTAAGAATAATCAGTATCCCTGAAGGAGAAGAAGGTACGAACCTCACACACTTTGTTGAAAATATGCTATTGCAAAAAATTGGCCTGGGCTCCCTTAGTGAAGGCTTCACAGGTGAGAGAGCATATAGATCCTTAGCCAAGAAACCGCTGTCTATGGCCCCGCCACGTCCCATCATAACCCAGATAATAAACTACAAAGACAGGGAAAATATCCTAGAACACTTCAGGAAAGGAGGCACGATACAAAGAGCATTGGCATAAATTACAGCCTACCCAGACTACACTCTGCAGGTGCAGAAACAAAGGATGCATTTCACTGTGGTCAAAAAGAGGCTCCAGGAATCAAATCTCAAATGCATGCTGTTGTACCCGGCGAGGCTGAAGATCATACGCAATGGCCAAGCTGTTTCCGTCGACACCCCGGATGAAGCTCACAAATGGATGGATTCAGAGAACCTACGTGCTGGAACTGACAGACAACAGGTGAACAAGATGGGTACATGTGATTTCCACACAAAAGCTAAAGAGCAGAACAGGATCACCCGCAATCTGTCAGAAGAGAGATTCAACCCATACAGAGAGCAACATTTGGTGATAGTAAATTTAATTTGCTGTGGGAGCAACAAGGTAGACTCTGGTAGAACTGGAGCACGTTGCAAAGAGATGTTCTTACCCAAGATAGACTTTGTTTCTGGATACTAGCAGTTACGTATCCGCCTGCTGCACTCCACACACCAGTGGACAGGACAACTGGGACGGGAGTGAGGAGCAGGAATGGCTGAGCACAAGGTACAGAGCTGGGCAATTGTTAGGGGTTGGGGTATCCTGGAGGGAGGGGGGGACAGATGGGAAACAGCTTATTCAGCCACACACAGTACACAAAATATACACAGCAAACCAAGAAGACATACACAAGATATGACGGAAGACCTTAGGATAGCCTCCTGGAACATCGGAGGACTCAATAGTTACATTAAGAGAAATCGGATAATGACCTACTTGCGCCCCAGAAGATTGATATAGCATTCCTACAAGATACACACCTTAACGAAGAGAAGCTAATTGTTCTCTTCAAAAGATGAAATGGCATTACTTTGGGCTCAGTATACTCTGCATATGCTAGAGGAGTATTAATATGGATAGCGCCGTCAGTACCATTCTGTGTCCTCAAAATGGTCAAAGACAGAGAGAGCAGGATGGTGGTAGTAGAAGGCTTCCTGGAGAAAAGAGAATTTTGCATTATCAATACTTATGCCCCAAATCATGACACTGCAGCTTATTTACGCTCACTATATTCCCGAATTGGCTCATATAGGAATAGCACACTAATATGGGGCAGAGACTTCAACTGCACACTTAATCCAAGGTTAGATGGATCAGATAAGAAACTAGCACACCCAGCCCCATCAGCTAAAGGCCTTAACACCTTGCTACAGGAGTTTAATCTTACCAATATTTGGAGCACTCTCCACTCGCAGGCTCGTGGTTACTCACACTACACAGCCCTGAACAACCTATACACCAGGATAGATCATGTTTTTTCACAGGGCAGGAAACCATTTGTGGATTTACTACGGCTGAATATAAAGCACTAGTAAGGTACTATCCGACCACACACTTCTGATAGTCACATGGTGGGTTATCCCTCCCAGGTCAAGAAACCTAACCTGGAAACTTAGAAATGAATCATTAAACGATTGTGTTCCGGGAACACCTATGGGAAGCCATTAAAGATGATTTAAAGCATAAGCCGGGTAGTGTAAAGTAGGCGGGCACATTGTGGGAAGCCTTTAAGGTAGTAATTAGGGGAATAGCAATAGCCAAAGTAGGTGGAATACAAGCCACAATAGAAAGGGACACCACACGGCTGAAGCACCAATGTTTGAGACACTGGGATAGGCTGGGCCCCCTGAGTTACACGAGATCTTTAGAAAGGCAACACGCAGAGGGGGGATAAGCCTGGAGGTATGCTGGCCTGGCTATATAAAAACGAAACAGAGCAATATGTTTCGGTCAATTCATGGAAGCAATGGAGTAGAGTGGTTTATCTCGTCTAGGGTCATTCTGTTTGCTAGACTATTACAGAGAGCTATACACAGAGAAAGCCGAGACACCCCCTGCCTCCTCTGAGATGGATGAAGCCCTTGCGCAGGTAGACCTCCCAAGATTAGATCTCAATACAGCGCTGCAGCTTGCGGCCCCCATAACGCTAGAGGAACTAGAATCCACTATTGGAGGGCTACCATCTGGTAAGACACAGGGGACAGATGGGTTATCCAGTGAGTTCTATAAAGAATACACTGCAGACATTACGCCCCCACTGCTGGCAATGTTGACTGAGTCATGTGATACGGGAGCCCTCCCAGTATCGCTTAGCGAATCTATCATTATACCACTGCTATAACCAAATAAACCTGAGATTGTGGGTCATACAGACCTTCGTCGTTACTCAACCAAGATGGGAAAATTCTCCCAGCCCTACTGGCCAACCGGCTCAGGAGTATAATATCTAAGCTCATACACCAGACAGGAACATTACATGGAACCTATGAAGGTTGCACAACATCATTGATCACATTAAGGAAAGCGCAAAGCATTACGCAATAGTCTCACTAGATGCGGTCAAAGCATTGGACTTGGTCAGATGGCCATGGTTACTGGCCACACTGGAAAGATTCGGCATGGGGCCCACATATATTAAATGGTTATGAGTGCTGTACAACACGCTTGTTGCGAGATTCAAGACAGGTAATTGGATCTCAGCGCAATTTGTGTTAGAGAAAGGTGCGCGGCAGGGATACCCATGGTCCCCCATGTTATTTATCCTGGCCCTAGAACCTCTGGCAGTGTATCTACGTAAAGGATACCAAGAAGCAGGTATAGACACATATGGCAAAGGAAACCTAATTTCCTTCTATGCAGATGACATGCTCTTATACTTGCAACACCCAGAGACCAACCTGCAATATATACTAGATGTGCCTGAACGCTATGCTGACCTGTCGGGCATCAGTTAGCAAACAGAAATCATGCTTGTTGCCTTTGGCGGGCTACAGAGCGAACTCAAAGGACACACTACCGGTACTACCAGTGAGATGGGAGGTAGAAACCACGACGATCTAAACCCCCTACTCTTGCTGTTGCTGGGAAAGTCAATATGGAATAAAGCTTGTCGCTTATAAGGGAAAAAGACACCTTATTACCGTCAGAATCCCGCTGGTGCGTTAAGAGCAGATGATCAGCAGAACAGACTAAATGTGACTAAGGGAAACCAAGAGACTTCCGCACACATAGCTGAAACCGGATTGCAGGAGGGTTAACCTATACTACATGCATCCCTCCTCACAAGCCTGAAACTGAAATGGCCAGAAGTGGCCAAGGAGCTTAACCAAGATGTAACAATTGAAACGCTCTACTACATTTCAGAGGGAGGACACAAAGTATCGAGAGTATACGAACTAATCATGTTTCAGCCAGGGCACGACTTGGTGCGCACCCGACGGAGCTCAGAAGAGGACCTACAGGAGCCCATGACAGACGAGGAATGGGAAAGAGCGATGACATACCACAAAAAAGTGTCAAGAAACGTGAAACATCTACTGATACAGCTATACGTGACCCACAGGGCGTACGTGTGGCTCGGAAATCTGCGAAATTCAGCTAGGCAGCAGAACAACGTTGTCCAAAATGTAGCCTAATTGATGCAGATCTTATGCATATGTTCTGGTCTTGCGGTACAATCCAGCAGTACTGGGAAGAGCTAGCTCAAATGCTAGCCAAAGCAGATATAATACTAGACATACGTTCCCCTACAGCCTGCCTGCTGGGTATCTTTGCAAAAAAGGCAAAACATGTAAGCATTCTAAAAGACCTTGAATATATTCTGGCAAACTGAAGGATAGCAATGGGCTAGCAAGCACACAGGGGCCCGGAGGCACGACTATGGTGGAGAGATCTCCAGAGGTGGTAATTGGCAGAGACCTCGTGTGGCAGGAAGCAGCACGTCTGGGTAGAGGGGAACAAAACGCAGATTTGGACTCTTGGAGACATTTGCTTCAGGAAATGTTGGCTTCCGCACATAGTAAAAGGCAAGAGGAAACTGGAACCCTGCCGTCTGAGATGGTGAAGGAACAAGGCCAAGAATAGTCGATACTAACAATAATGGACCTGGCAACTATAACAAACAGGTGGCTGAGTCTGGGGAGTGGGCTGGGGGAGTTGACGGGTGGGGGAAGCAGACTTGCTCATGAATGTACTTAACGCACATGAATAATTATGTCCAAGTCATGGTACACAAAAAAAGCAGGCCATCTGTGAGGCCAAGAAATGGGAAGAGAATTCCGGGAGTCTCTGCCAACTGAACTAAACTGTTTAAGATCTTAAAAGAATTAGAGGACCCATGCCCACCTTCCTTTTCTGTCACAAAGGTTGTGGAGTGGTGTTTGGACATCCAGAACTTCATGCGGCTAAAAATTGATAACATCAAAAGTGACATCTTGGTCAGCATGTATACTTTATCGGACAGCAATTCTATATTAAGTAGATAAAGACCAGTTGATCATATGTCTCGCTTTTTCTTCTCGACTGATGTGGTTAATTTGGAGATGCTAAAAAAAATGGAAGCCAACCAATTGTAAGGGTGACATCTACCCTTCGGTTATTGTTAAATCTTGTGCTCACCTTCTTGCCCCTTTTGATGACTAAATTTGTTAGTCTAGCCTTCTCTAAAAACTATACTATGTACCCAAGTCCATTAAGCAAGGTTGGATTACTCCCCTGTCAAAAAATACCTTCATTGGATCCATTTGTTAACAACACGCCTTTTCTACTAAGAATGTTGGATTAGATCACCCATCAACAAATGCATGACTTTTTCGGCCGTCACAATTTTATAGGCCCAAAACAGTTAGGTTTCAGAAATCATCATAGCACAGAATCCACCATATTACATCTTAAAACAACTATCTTGCAACATCTGGATAAAAGACAAACAACTTTTTTGATGCTTCTGGATCCGATTGCAGCATTTCGATCTGGTGGACCATGACACACTGGTTGTCAGACTTCAAGATTTGGCTGCCTTTTCTCTTGAAGCGTCAAGCTGGGTTCTTTCTTTTTTGACTGAACAATCAGCAAGATTCCTCAGTGACAATGCCATCGCAGAGGGCTTTGTACTGCCCTGTGGTATCCCGCAATGTTCTTGTATTTACGCTCTTTACCATGCCTCTTTGAATTGTTGGAATCCAATTGTGTAATTTCCGCAAATTATGCTGATGACATTTAGTATCTCATTCCCCTTACACAGGTAACTATGCGAAGGATTCTCTGACAAACAACACCACGTACAATCATATACATAGGTGGATGTTAGTTAATGACTTGGCGCTTAACAACTCAAAAACAGAGATTATGATTGTCGGTACCACCCACAAACTCTGTAATCTGGACCCTGCAGTTCAAACCTTCAAAGTGGCCGAATGTTCACTTAAAACCCTCCCAAAGGTCAAGACTCTAGGAGTTATTTTGAATCGGGAGTTGAGCATGAAAGCTCATGTTAGCCAAATCGTTTTTTGCTCTTCCTATTATCTCAAGCACCTGCTGCAAATTCGTCCCTTTTTAGAACCTTGCTGTTGTGCTACCCTGGCTCGGGCCATTAAAGGATCCCGCTTAGATTACTGTTCAAACCTATTACAGGGCATAGGACAAGGGGAACTTAATTGCCTCCATGTTGTTCCGAAAAATGCGTTCAGAGTGGTATGTGGTTCTTTGCATTGGCTTCCCATTAGGAAACACATTATGTTATGCACTCTGTGTATTGCACACGTGTCTTTTTGGAAAGAGTCCAATCTACCTCTCATCTCTGCTGGGATGGCTCCCAGCTTAGACACACTTTGAGGTCCAACAACTCAGGCCTTCTGCTGACTCCAAAGGCAAAACTGACCATGGTATTGGATGGATGTTTCACAGTGGCAGCGCCGCGCCTTTGGAACGCACTAGATCTAAGGTCTTGCTCCTCCTTGGCTTCTTTCGAACGTAAACTGAAGACCGTATTGTTTGAATGACAATCATTCTAAAACTAATTTCACTTTGCCAGTTAGGATACTTTTTGTTTACTGTAGGTCGGTCTTGTCGGGAGCTTCCATGCCTAAGGGCCTAGTTTCAGCGCATTACACATTAATTAAATAAATTAATAAATTGATCGCCTATAGCAGCTTCTGCCTGGTTTTCTGTAACCATTTGGCGTTCACTCAAGTCAGTAGTCGTGGCATGAAGATAGATGTAAATATCACTGCTGTCCTGCTAAATCTGTGCTCTGCAGGAATGCAGTCAAAAGCATCTTCTGATTTTGCTGAGAAATGGTTCTCTCTCTTCTTTCTTTTGAGGCTAAGCGACCTCCTGTGCATCAATTTTAGGAAATTTGTCAATATTTAGGTTACTTTGGGGAACCACCAATGCAGGAACATGTATGATCACAATAGAGCATATTCCTCCCCAGTTTGTCGGCAGCTGCATATAAGCTCTGGATCCACAGGCCCAACAATGATCCATTAGCACAGCAGTTCCACCATTCATTCCTGGTACTTCGAGCATGTGCTTGCATCCTTTTATTTTCTCCACCTGGAACCAGGCCTTTGTTCCTAAGGCATATTTTCACATTCTATGTAGGCATCATGGGCACCGTTCCTGCTTCGGCGTCAACCTATGTTAGCAACTTAGAATACTTGGCCCTTGACTTTAGGCATATGTTTACTATTTGCACTATGCTTACCGATTCCTTCATCAATAAGTGTGCAGTTATGATATAATTCCCTCTTCCCATCCTATGCTGGTGGCAACTCGTCCATATACCAATAGCTGAGGCTGCTCCCAGCATCTTGGTATTTCTTATATATCTGCACATCCCAGCCTCTTCATTTCTGCAATCCTTTGATCTGCGGTCAAGATTGAGTATATAATCATTCTGCTCAACCAACCTATGGCTTTCTCCATCTTCTGTGATCGTACATAATCATCTTCATATGGAAATGAGTTCTTCGATTCCATCGTAGGCTGCATATCTTCTGTCAAATTGTCATTTTGTTGTGCACAAGGCTAGATGGCTGAGGCACTTCGCATTGTGTGCAGGTATTTCTTTTGCAATAAATGTTCTGGCTGCATTTGTGACATAAGGGATGAGGGAACGTATGTATATGTAGCAGCTTTCATCTGAAGTTCTCTCCCCCACCTCCTTCATGTGCTAATACCACATGTTCTTTAAATGGGGCAAATTATCAAGATCTGTATTTATTTTTTCATAATCCGGTCCAACAGGGAAAATATTACTCGGACCTTTATTGTAGATGTCTCATTTTCAGGTATTTCACCTGTTTTATAAAAACAATACCTGACGAAATGCGTAAATCATAAAGAAATAAATGTCATAAAACAAAGTGCAACTGGAAGATGGAATGCCTTATTATTTAAATGCCACATAATCTCTTGTGGAGTAACTGGTCTCCTTGTGAACGTGCGTTTTATATGATGGAAAATTACAATTTTTAATTCAGTTTATTTACTTTCACTTATTTTTTAGATGCTATATTTGGCAATATCAAATACTTGATTAAAATAGCAACAATTCTGAGAATAGGACTGTTTTTAGGATCCTCCAATAATGGACGTGATCCATGTGTTTTCTTACTAAAGCTGGATAAGACTGAAGAATATAGGTGTAAAGTACATTCAGAAAAGTGCATAACGTTACAATCCTGGTCTTCATGAAAAGATATATACAGATATGGTACTGCTTTATTGTTGACTCATTGTTCTGATATCACTGTAATATCTCAAGCAGTGTAAGGTGTGCTCTGTAAATGTTGTTTCCCATGGTTGTCGTATAGTCTGTTTTGAGTTTTAATTGTCAAAACCTTTCTGGAACTGAGGCAAGTCCATTCATTTCCTACTTAAACTTTAAAGGAGCGGCTATTCATTGCAGAATGTATTTTTCTTTAATCTGTAAATTCTTTATCCTTTCCCTTGGTAACCCATCTGGTCTGCGTCCGCGGAACTTCTTCTCTTGCTTCGCAGTCAACGGTTGTTGGAGGGGTTGGGATCTCTCCTTTGTAGATCTTCACGTCAGTCAGGAGTAGCCAGCCTCTTCTTCCTTTTAGTTTAACGGCAGTGGGTGTGACCTCTTCTACGGCCAAAGCTTTGTGCTAACATTTGGACCCTTGGGTACAAACTAGGCTGCTTAACTAAAGTGTCAATATTGCTGGGTTGGCTATCTTCAAGCTTCTTCGACCCTTCCCTCCAATGTGTGATCGGTTGAGAAATGAGAGACACTAGCGTTCATACTTAAATAATCATGCATTTCATCACCTAATGCCTTCGCTACACTGTGGGCATCATTTTCCACCTCAGTGGGAGGAGCAAGGGGTATTCTCATTCGACGCCCAGTCACCAACTCATGTGGAGTCAGGTGATGATTTGAACCAGTCTGGTTCCTCTAGGCAAACAAAGCAACGGGCAGACAATGCAGCCACCCCTTCTTCAACGTCCTTTTAATCTCAACTATAACTCTCCTTAAGGCGCCTGTTTAATGGTTCACAAATTCCATTTGTCTATGGGTGATGGGCAGAAGAGAACTTGTGCTTTATGCCTAGTAGAACTATCTTGAACAACTCATTTACAAAATGCGGTCCATTGTCAGACTGTAGGACTTCGCGCACACACCATCTTGGAAATACTATTTTTTTTGTTTTCTTGGTTTACAGAAAACAAACCTTTAACCCCTTAAGCGCCAAGGGCAAGGTATCTCGTCCTTGGGATTACCTCCCTGTTGCCAAGGATGAGATACCTTGTCTTTAGCACTTAAGGGGTTAATGAAACAGAAAACGTTAGAAGGCATTCAATGGCGAAATACCAAAATCACCAAAAAAGGCCTTGACACTGGGGTGGGGGGAACCCATGGCAGTTAAAAGGTTAACCATTTTTGTCCCCCCTATCACCTCCAACATTCTTCATATTTCACATATTATGCAATACATAAAATGTTCCCCATGTTTAAAAAACAAAGCATAGCAGAGCAGAAACGCCATTCTCATTTTTGGAAAATAATCATCGGTCACTTCCCTCCATTACTTACTTCATATCATTAAAATTAACAATTAAGGCTGAGATGCCTCAACCTAACTAAAGAGTTCTATGATCAGCACAACTACAGCAAAAATCAATGCTAGCTAAACGAATCATGTACCACCATTCATCTATCTGAGGAACCAGATTCCCTAACATCAGTGTTCCCATATGTCGGAATCTCGGATTCTTCAGACTCATACACTGCGCAACCAAATGTTTCTTAGTTTCTGCATTATCCTGTAAACCACAGAATCTACTGGCCACATCTGAATTCTGTATCTGCTTTCTAGTTCTTAGGTTCTCCTTTGTGGGAAATAGGTTTAGATGCATTCTCATAAATTGCTCTCGGTATTTTCTGCATGGAAACGTGATCAAGTATTTTGTGAGTGTTCTTACGGCTCTGCTTTCTTTGTTATACTCGCTCGTTAGGGAGTAGGAGTTCCTTTTTGTCTGGGTCGAATTCCAGTCATCGTCCTAGACCTTACGCTTAACTTGACCTGGGTTAGCACCTAACTCTTGATAGTTGCATTGAAGTGGGCCAAGCATAAGGCACATTTGTCTTTCCAATAGTCCAGTGGCCATTCTATATTTTTTTCCTTCTATAGTCCCTAATATGTTTAAACAGGGGGGGGGGGCAGAATCAGCCATAAGTGACTTACGGAATAGACATAAACTTCCATAGACTCACTGCATACATGGAGGGCAAACCGAATTCAAAGCGAATAAGGACAAGCAGCAGCCCTAGAGGCAGTCTTAGAACCATTCTTCAAGAGCATCCCAAGTTTGCCAGGGCATGTACAGCGCTGCCTCTGCACTGTAGGTTAGAATCGGGACAACCTTCAATCATTGGCATGTTAGATCTTTTACTTTTGAAAGTAAGATCTGTACCCACGGGGACTCAACTATGCTCCAATATAAACACACTCCCAGATAATCTTCTACGGTATTTCTAGTATTTAATTCCCTATCTGCCATTTAAAGGTGGACCTCATGCCCTGCGTCCTACCACCTGGATTGATGATTATTATCCTTGATTTTTTTTTTAGGGTTCAAATGTAGGGCATTTTTCTCCATAAAGGTCTCCATGTTTGCCAATCATCTTTGTAGGCCTATAGGAGTTTTGTCCAACAGAATAAGGTCATCTGCGTATAAGACCCAAGGTATTGGGCATCCATTTATTCTTGGCGGGAAAGCTCTCACCCTAGCTTGATGTTCTGACAGGTCATATGTGTGTACATTAAACAAAACCGGCGCCAAGGGGCAGTCCTGTTTAGTCAACCATATGTCTTAATTTCTCTAGTCAATACCCCCTGTGTGTTCATGCGCGCTTGTATGGAGGTTCCTGAGAAGAGCGCCATGATAGATTCCAGTAGGTCTCTCGGGCAACCAAACGGCTTTAGTTTTGCCCACAATTTTTCCCTACTGATTTCGTTGAATGCATGCTCTAGGTCAACAAATGCTGTGTACAGTTTTGTTTTTTCCCTCATTGCCTGCAGTTTCAGCAGGTTCATCAAAAACAAATTTACTGAAGGGACCCACTCCTTTCACGAATCCCACCTGATGAAGGTCCAGTATCTTGGCTTCCGCAGCCACCTTGTCAAGTGTCCCAATATCGGAGAGGCAAACAGATTTCCCAAGATGTCAAGAAGGACGATAGGGAAGTAATTCTTTGAATCTGTTCTATCGCCTTTATTGAAAATCGGCACAATTATTGCTTTCTTCCAAGACAGTGGTATTTTCCCTTTCTACATTACCAATTGGAAAATATCATATGCAAAATCTGCCCACTGTTCAGGGTTTTGTTTTAGGATGCTGTTCGTAAGACCATCAAGGCCTGGTGCTTGGGAAGTGCTTAACTTTCCAATTACGCTCAAAATGTCAATTCTTTCAAATTTCCAACACCACCGGCCACTTACATTAGATCCAATAATGAATTCTCCCGCAACATCTAAGGAAAAGCGATTTGAAGTGATCGACCCAGGTTTCTTCAGATACCCCTGTCAGGACCTTGAGCCTTTAATTATTCCCATCTTGGTTGGGAATATTTTCTACTTAAGGTTTTCAGCATTAGTTCTGATTCGAACTAATATCTTGGATGTTTAACATATATTAACTAGTTTTTATATTGTTGTTTCCTATGTTTTCGTTTTTGTTCTCTAATTACTTACGGTTGCCTTAGTTCTCGTCTAAATAGTGTTCTCGCCTTCACCAATTCATTGTTATAGCTGTATTTGTGAGATAGCTTCGAGTTTGCATGACCCACTTTTCTCACCACAAATGGGGCCAGTAAAGGTGTATATTCCAGTTTTTGTTTTTACGCTCAGAATAGCCCACACACCATTGTTTCCTTAGTTTTATGACTTCATCTGTGGTAATTTCTAATTATTTCTAACTTCCGCTGGAGACATTCTTGTGTTACTTCTCCCAGTGTCTACTACAGGGGCTCCTTTCCAGCTCATTGTAAATAAGGAGATTCGCTAGGCCTTATTCTCATGATTGACAGGGAGTTAACTTCGCGATGGACATTTGAGGAAACAAATATAATCCAAGATGCTCTTGGCTCTACAATTATGCCATGTTTGCTTAGCGGGAATGCCACCCTTTGTCCGTTCAGCAAGGCATTAATTTCCATCAACTGTCTACTTGCCCTCTTAAATGGGCCATGCTCATGTTTTTTGTCATTGTATGGATCGAATGATCTAGGGTCGTTAACACAGCATCTTATATTCAAGTCTCCACATAATATGGTATGAACTGGGCTGCTTGCAGCTCTTGTTGCATCAATCTGATCAGTAATGCAAGATACAAAATCTGACTCTTTTACTTTTGCGAAGTTCCAGTATAGATTGAGAAGATGAACCAATTTAACATGCCCCCTACTAGGTTCCCTGATTGAAGTCAGCCGGCCCTCGGGGCCTTTTATGGCTGCATTTAAGAAGCATAGATAGCTGTCATACAGAGGAGGTTGCCTCAGCCAGCATTCTTGGAGACGCAGAATATCATGAGTCTTAAGATCCATTTTTGGATTTGTAAACGGGTGTTAGCCCCTAATGTTCCAGCATCCCAAACGCAACTCCTCCACTGTCTTTACAGGCTCTCATTATGTGTTATTTTCCTTTGACAGGGCTCCAGGTAGCCATGCCCAGTCCATTGAGGACTCCTTTTCCAGTGTGAGTTGGGTCTGTTGGTTTATTCTTCGGGCCTCATTCTTCAAAGTGGCGAAAGTGACAGACCGACCTTTCAGGTCCCTAGCTTTTAGGCCAGGGACTTGTTCTGTGGAAGTATTTTGAGTACACATCCTCGGTAGATAGTTCGGTAGAATTATTTCATCCACCTTCTTGTTAGTATTCCTTTTTTTATTGGCTGGGCAGTTGGTCTATTATTGCCGATCTGTTCTCCTGTTTAGGATGATCGATTTCTTTTAGGTCGAAACCTAGTGGTCTAAGCATTTCTGCTGCTTCACACACAATGTTTTTGATCAGTTTTGTCCTGAAATGTACCCAATCCATTCACGTTTCTTTAACGAATTCCACTACCAAGATGTCATCTGATGACTTTGCCTGCAAGGTCGGGATATGGTGGAGGAGTAACATCAAATTTCTTCTGTTTGGAATTAGGTTCTCTTTGGTGTGGAGTACACATTCTAATGATAAAATCAAATCGTTATTAGGTGAAGATGGTAATGGGGGTTCCACCTCAGTGGATTATTCCCCCCTTTTTGGTTTATTCCACTCCCTTTCCGTATAGTTCATCTACCAACTTTCTTTTTTTTATCCATTTTTATCCATCGGTTTGAATTTTAGACCTCTTTGTTGATTTGATTTTAGTTTCCACAAGTGGCCTGTCAGCCGCTGGGGGGGATCAGTTTGGAGCTTTTCGCGCCACTGTTACCTGATTGAGCTTCTGGATCTTCATGAATGGTTCCTATGGAATACACAAAGTATTCCAGGATCGATTCATCAGGAGGCTCGTTTCAGAGGTATTGATACTGCGCGCTCTCTCATTTTTCTCCCACTAATAGCTTTTTCTCCTTTTTCAAAGATGGTGAAGTTTTCCATTTTAGGTTGTGTCTTCTGTTTTACTATTTTAGTAATTTCTGTATCAGAGTTGGGGATAGCTCCCTGGGACTGTCTAGTTGATTCTGATGTAACGTCAAGTCGGCTCTTCCCGTCTTCTGTCACCATGTTGGGCGGCCACTGCTTACTTCCACGCAGGCTTCAGAGGTGTGCCTCTCAGGGCTTTGTAAGGGGACATTTCTCAGGGCAACTTGTGCCTTATTAAGACAGATCCTTTCCTGGTGTTTTTGTTGCAGATTTGTCAGTGGTGGAATGGGGAGGAGAACGGCACCATCAGCTTTGCTTCGGTGAGATTCCTCCTTCAGCCGCAATACCTTCTGAGTCTGTTTAAATGGCATGCCTATTGTTTCTGTTTGATGATTCTTAGGGGTAGGTATTGGTTCCAGTAGGACTTGCAACTACTTTTGTGATTCAAGTACTGATTCCATAAGGGCTGTTTTATTGATCAGTTTCCCCCTTGCCAGGTCACACAATCGATTTTGCCATTGTTGAGATTGTTCTACCTCTCTATCTAGGAGTGTCTGCACGGCTGTGGTAAAGCTTTCCAGAAAGGTAAGTTTGGAGTGCACCATCGCTAGGAAAGTGGCTTGGTCAAGGCCGACATTATGGAGCCCTGAAGTTGAACCGTGAGGTTTTTATTTCTCATATTCTCTACTGGAGACATATTAGGTGAGAATAGAGATTCATTAAGAGCTGTGGTTGATAAAGAGTTGGACGAAGATGGGGAAGGATCCTCTCTTTGTGTGTCGTCATCATCTCTATACAAAGAGGTTGGTGGGTTTTGCTTGTGGTTATAGGCACCTGCTTTTTAGTTGGTTCTAATAGAGGACAGGTTCCGTTCACTCCTATATGATCGTTCATGACTCTCTTGCTGAGCTGCATCACTCTTTTCTGGAGGTCTAGCTGGTAGAACCTCCCTTCTATTTTGTTCAAGCTGGATATGGGCAGCGATAGGCATTGAGGAAAGAGGGCTGTAGATTCCACTTGGGGATTTCCGGTCTAAGTTGTCTTGAATGGCTGCAATAACTTTTGACAGCTGCAACACCAATAAAGAAGTAGAGGGGTCACTGGTCCCACCCACTTTCAACATACACTGTCACCCTGCGTGACTCCTGCATTCATTCCAGATTTTTGGGGAGATGTGAAGCCACATTGTCTATCCTCATTATTTCCAATTTCCCCCCATGTATTCATCCTCTTTGGTAGGATCTACCACTTCAGTCGAAATCTGCGTACAGTTCTGTTCTGGACGTTTAGGAGTCATTGCAGTGTCCTCATGGGTAGCAGGTAATTGTTTTTTTACTTCCACTTTCAACTAGTTGCGAAGATTTTTCCGCTGGAGTCAGGATTTCCTCTTCAGCAAAGTATCTCATGATCTGTTAGAACGGCCAGCTTTTGCCCTTGGGATCTTTCAAAAACAGGGCGCTCAGCAAGCTCTGCACCTTGGCTTTTCATTGGTTTATAGTGCTTGTTTATTACATGTTCAAGGCCTTGTTCTGATTCTGATGTCCATTGGGAGGGTGCTGCCCCTTGCGTTTTTAACTGGATCCTCGTACTAGAGCCCATCAGGAGCCCTTCCAAACGGCAGAAGAGTACCTGCAAGATCAGTAACGTCTTTCGAGAATAATCCGGATCAATATCATAACAGGCCCAACAAAATGCCAGGTATGTCACCAGTGGTGCCAGTTTGGTGGCTAGAGAAGAGACTGGCTCAAAGGCAACATGCCTTCAGTCACCAGCTCTTCAACTAGGCATCTAGCTACCAGACGGTATCAGTTTGACAACTATAGGAGGGATCCGTAAGAGCCTTTACAGGAACAGATACCAGCCTTTGCGATGTTGTTGGGGCTTTTGGGAAATCTGCAGTCCTCGGCGTAGTATGGTAGACCTTTGCAGTTCTTAATTTGGGTGGTCCTCTCTTGCTGTAGATTGTGCCACGGTCTGTTATCAGTGTGGGATCGGGAGGAACATTGTCCGAGTAGGTCCTGTAAGCCAGTCAGCCTCGACAGCCCACACAGACTACAAGGACTGCTACTCTTTGCCGCTCTGCGGGTAGCAAGAGTGTTTAGGCAAAAATCGCCAGGGTCCACCTCCAGCAATAGTAGGTAGGGTTGACAGACTCCACAGCTAGCACAGGAAAAACAGAATAGCTGCATGGACTGCTACTCTGGAAATACTTTGCGCACAAGAAGCATGGCAGCACATGCGGCATCGGGGTGTGTTCACGGACCTGCCTCAATCCATCTGGAAAAGGGACATGCTACTTCCAGCATGTAACTATAGCCATTTCATACTTGCAACATATCCACATATTCAAGGGGATTGGGTCCTCCGACGTATTCCATATCTATGACAGGTAATGTCCACAGCTGTGCTGCTTCGGAAAATCTTCGGCGTCTGCGTCATGCGTCGATGACGTTGATGCGCCTTCCCCATGGACCTCCTCCGATGGCTGACGTCACCTGATGTGATAAGTAGGATGCACAACGCCCGTAGCCTCAGTTCCGTTTTTTCTGCGAACGTGTTCGCTTCGTGAATCTCGGTACGCCTCGACTCTTTGGAGTTTTCTGTATTCTTCTCGGTTCGTTGAACCTGTTCGGTTTTTGTGAAAACCTGTTCGTGACGATGTCTACTTCATCTTCAACTCCGCGTCCGGACTTCAAGAAATGCGGGGACTGCGGGTCCAAGATGTCGGTCACGGACTCGCACGACGCCTGCCTCTGGTGCCTTGGAGAGGCCCACGATACGGACGACTGTGTCGACTGCCAGTCGCTCACGGCCAAGGCCTTGCGGGAGCGCAAGAAGAAGCTGTCGGTAGGTCGGGTGTCTAAGCCCCGGAAGTCGAGGTCTACGGGGCTTTCGACGGATGACTCGAGAGGCGACTCTCCGCGTCATCGTCGGAAGTCCAGTGGGTCCCCTTCCAGGAGTCGGTCTCGCCACTCCTTCGCCTCTTCAAGGCATTCCTGGAAGCGCCGGCATCGGTCGCCTTCCCAGTCCTCTTCCGAGGACTCCGCCCGTCGGCGGGTCGCTTATCCCACCATGCAAGCAACACCGGAGGAATGGGCTTCCTTCGGGAAGCATATGTTAGCGATTCTTGAATCGCAGGACACCGGTCCATCCGCGCCTCCGAGTGGGGTCGGTCGGCACCAGTCGAGAGACACCGCTCATACGCCTTCGGGCTTGGGTGGTCGGCACGGCTCACGGGAAAGGTCCCGCTCGGACAAGGGTAGCTGTACTTGCCGTGGCCGTTCCCGGTCCTCGACGCGCCTGAGACCGCGTGATCCTGTGCCGTCTTCGAGGAAGACGTCGACGCCTGTGGCGCCGAGGTCATCGACGATTTCTCTCGAGGCTCTGCCTCCGAGGGGGGTCGTCTATGCTTTCGGCGCCTAGGTCGTCGAGAGAGACGCTCGGAGCTCCGGCTTCGAGGCCTGTGTCGATGCTGGCCGCGCTGCAGCTGACGTCGACGCCGATTCTCTCGATGCCGGCGCTGACCCGTTCAACACCTTTCGAGGCGGTGGTGTCGAGGGGCCCCGTGGCACAGGGTTAGCCCCTAGAAAGGCTCTGGCTAAGGTCAGGCATAGCTTTGGTCCCCAAGTGTCTTCCTCTCACCGCCTGAAGCACATTTCGGAGGGTGATGAAGGCTCCGATGAAGGCTTGGTTCCGGTACCAGATGAACTCGGGCCATAGCAAGTTTGATGACCTGAGGCAGTCGCTGCATAATGCCAGTGGACTGGACACCTCTGGAGGTGGAGTTTTGTAGGCCGGAGCCTGGCACTCATGCCGATTCTTCATACCGGCGCCTTATGTCTCGGTTCACCGAGTAATTGGGATGGTCGGCTCCCCCAGGGGAGTTTGTTCAGGATGATCTCACGGACATCCTTGATCTTGGTCCCACCACTAACCCGGTGCTGCCATTTCATATGGCTCTGCAGAGAAGGTTGGCGGCGGCTTAGACTGCTCCGAAGAGTCTCCCGGCAGTGGGCATGTCTTTGTCGTGAAAATACCATCCAGCCAGTAGCAACCCCTGCTACTTGTCCAGGCACCCCACTCCGGAGAGTTTGGTGGTGCAGGCGGCTGCGGCCCCGGCAAAGCAGGCGTTGTATCCTACCATCCCTCCAGATAGGGACGACAAATGGTTTGCCGGCTGGGCGAAGGATGTGTTTTCTTCAGGAGGTATAGCGCTTCAGGCGGCCAACTCCATATGTGCCTTGTCTCGTTTCACACACACTCTGTGGAACTGTGTTGCATTAGCGGCTGAACATGTTCCCGAAGGGGACGAACGGGATGATTTCCTTGCTATGGTTCAGGATGGCAAGGATGCCATGTGTTAGGCCGTTCAGTCGGGTTTGGACATGGCAGATTGTGTCAGCCGGTCCATGGCAGTGAGCACCGTAATACGGTGGTTATGTAGGTTCTGCGGTTCTGCAACCATGCAGGTTTGCATGGTTGCGGACGTCTGGGTTCACTCCTGATGTGCAGTCCCGGCTCCTCAACATGCCCTTTGACGGTGAACATCTTTTTGGCAGCAAGGCTGACAAGAGCCTTGAGAGGTTGCAGACCTCCAAAGCTGCAGCAAAGTCGTTGGGCGCTGCAGTTCGACAACCTCCGCCTTTTCGTCCTAGGAGACAACAATGGAGGGGAGGTTCCTTTCGCTATTACTCGTCCTTCAGTAAAGCAAAAGGAGCTGTCAGTCAAAGAGGCCACCGTAAGAGTGCAAGAGGTGGAAAAGAGGGTACTCGAGGTGCCAAGGCCGCTCGGCAGTTGCCTCTTTGCCCTCGGGCAAAGCCGCAGCCGCTACCACTCAGTCATGAGGCCAGGTCCCATGGTCCGCCGGTTGGGGGAAGGCTGGCGCAGCATCTTGTAGAGTGGTGTGCCATTACTTCAGATGTGTGGGTTCTGGAGGCTACTGTCTTCCTTTTCGGCAGAGGCCTCACGACAATCCACCTGGGAACTTCTCTTTGAAGGTTCCGGATCCGCTCCTTGCGCAGGAAATTCAAGCCCTGCTGGAGAAAGGCGCCATACAACTGGTGCCTGTAGCAGAGAGGAACAAGGGATGGTATTCCCCTTATTTTTTGATTTCGAAGAAAGACGGGAGGATTGAGACCCATCATGGACTTGCGCAGTTTGAACAAACTCCTCAGGAACGACAAGTTCAAGATGGTTACCCTCTCTCTCTCAAGTCCTCCAGGCCCTTCAACTTCAGGATTCTTTGGTGTCTCTCGACCTCAAGGACGCTTACTTCCATGTGCCGATCCATCCCAAGCACAAGAAGTACCTGAGGTTTGCGGTTGGTGACTTGCACTTTCAGTTTCGGGTCCTGCCGTTCGGATTGACCTCCGCCCTGAGGGTTTTCACCAAGCTCATTGTGGTGGTGGCAGCCCATCTCAGGAAAGGGGGGATTCACGTCTACCCCTACCTGGACGATTGGTTGATCAAGGTGCGCTCTCCCGAGCAAGTCCTGGATCATCTGTCCATCACCTGCCACTCCCTTCACAAGCTGGGCTTCTCCCTCAATTTAAAGAAGTCCCATTTGACTCCAACACAGTGGCTCCAGTACATCGGAGCAGTGCTCGACACATCCCTGGGGCTGTTTTCCTCCCCAGGTGAAGGCTCTTCACATTCAGCAGATGGTGCACAAGTTTCAGCTTGCCCAGACTCTCCTAGCGTCCGAGTTCTTGAGACTGCTCGGCCTCATGGCATCCTGCATTCTTCTGGTGCCAGAGGCCAGGTTGCGGATGAGATCTTTGCAATGGGCACTCAAGCTCCAGTGGTCTCAGTCCTCCGGCAGGTTGTCGGACCCTGTTCAGGTGCCCCCCTCGGTCGCCCAGGACCTTCTGTGGTGGGCCGTCGTAGGCAATCTGATGAAGGGTGGCCCCATTTTGGCTGCCCTGGCCGGAGGTGACGATCGTGACGGACGCATCCCTCACGGGATGGGGAGCTCATGCCAACGAGTTGACAGTCAGCAATCGTTGGTCTCTGTCAGAGTCCAGACTCCAGATCATTCTGTTGGAGCTGAGGGCCGTCAGGCTAGACCTGAAGGCTTTTCTGCCGACTGTGCGAGGAAAGAGTGTCCTGATTCTAACGGACAACACGGTGGCCATGCACTACCTCAACAAAAACGGGGGGGCAGGGTCACTTCCTCTGTGCAGGGAGGCGATGCAGCTCGAGTTCTGGGCCATACAGCAGGAAGTTTCGATCTCGGCTGTTCATCTGGCCGGAGATGACAACGAGATGGCGGACGCTCTGAGCAGGCAGAGCGCGATCTCTCATGAGTGGGAGCTGGTTCAGGAGATAATACTGGAGTTCTTCGCCTTTTGGGGGACCCCTCAAGTGGATCTCTTTGCCTCCAGTGTCAACCGGAAGTGCGAAAGGTTCTGCTCGCGGGAATTTCCTCCAAAAGGAGCCTTAGGAGACGTGTCCGTGGTGGAGTGGTCATTCCCGCTGCTGTATGCAGGATGACGGGGACTGGAGGAAACGCAAGTACTGCTGAGGTTACGGAGGTTCGGTTCCCGGATGATCCTCATTGCTCCAGCGTGGGCCCGGAGGACGTGGTACCCGGACATTCTCGACTTGTCCATCAGCCCTCCAAGTCGTCTTCCCTACCGAGACAATCTGCTCTCACGGGAGGGGGGGGTCAGGTTCTCCATCCAGAGGTCAGATCCCTCAACCTTCACGCTTGGCTACTAAAAAAAAAAAAATCAAAGGTTGAGGTATAAGGATTGAGACTGTCCTGAAGACGTGATGGAGGTGTTGCTCTCGGCCAGGTGGCTGGCAACAAAGTCTCTGTACCGTTGCCGTTGGAGAAAGTTCTGCGACTGGTGCAGAGTTAAGAATGTGGATCCTTTTTCATGTGACATTCCCATGGTTCTGTCTTTTTTGCTTTCCTTGGCCCACAGGGGCTTGCAAGTGGGGACCATTAAAGGTTACCTGGTGGCGCTGTCCATATTTAAGCGCTCGTCTGAAGAATGTTCCTATTTTAAGATTCCTTTAATTTCTCAGTTTTTGAAAGGGCTCACTAATGTGTTCCCTCCATCACCTTTTCTGGTGCCCGGTTGGGATTTGAACCTTGTTCTTAAGTTTCTTATGGGTGCTCCGTTTGAGCCTTTGCATTCTTGCCCTTTGAGACTGTTAACTCTGAAAACTGTGTTTTTGGTTGCGGTTACTTCCGCTCGCAGAGTGAGTGAGTTACAGGCACTTTCAGTTAAGCCACCCTTCACTGTGTTTCATAAGGAAAGGGTTGTCCTTAGAGTTCGTCCTTCCTTTCTTCCGAAGGTGGTTTCGGATTTTCACTTGAGCCAGAAGGTTGTTCTTCCGGCGTTCTATCCTCCTCCACATCCTGGTAAGGAAGAGGAGAGGCTCCATAGGCTTTATCCTAGGAGAGCGTTGAGCTTTTATATTTCGCGCATGTCCCGGGTCAGAGTGGACGATCAACTTTTCATTGAGTACTCTGGAAAGCGCTTGGGACAAGCTGTGACGAAACGGACTTTGTCTCGTTGGATTATTTTAGCTATCTCCGAGTGTTACCGCTTGGTGGGTAAGGACCCTCCGGCTGGCTTGAGGGCCCATTCTACCAGGGGAGTGGCTGCGTCTTCTGCCCTGCAGAGGGCTGTTCCTATTCGTCACATCTGTGATGCAGCAACCTGGCCTTCAGTACATACCTTTGTACGTCACTACTCCCTCGATTCCATCCGAGGGCAGGATCTGGCCGTTGGCAAGGCAGTCCTTTATTCCGCAATTTGATTGGGCATGCTAAATTTGTGTTCTAAATTCTTTTCCCACCTCCTTGCTTGGTACTGCTTTGGGAGTGTGTCATAGATATGGAATACGTCAGAGGACCCAATCCCCTCGAAGAACAAGATACTTTCTTACCTGGTAACGTTCTTTCAATGGGATGGTCCGACGATGCATTCCATATCGCTCGCTCCCTACCTTCCCCGCTGCAGAATTTCTTTTGCGATTGCAGCTTGCGTTCCGCAAGGCCTTGTGTGTCTGACTGGCAGAAAACTGGTGTCACACGTTCTGGGGTAAAAAACTAAAGCTACGGGCGTGGTGCGTCCTACTTATCACATCAGGTGACGTCGGCCGTCAGAGGAGGTCCTTGGGGAGGGCGCATCGTCATCGACGCAGGACGCAGACGCCGAAGATTTTCCGAAGCCGCACAGCTGTGGACATTACCTGTCATGGATACGGAATACGTCGTCGGACCATCCCATCGAAAGAACGATACCAGGTAAGAAAGTAACTTGTTCATCTATATGTAGATGCTGAAAAGGACCATTAGGCCTTGGGATTGCTTTGCTCACTGTTCTTAAAGTGTGTCCTGTTGTGAATAGCTGACGCATAATGCAATTTACAATAAACTGTGCCACCTATTCTAATAAATTTGGTGCAAACCAGTCTTCTGCGATCATGGCAGCAAGACACTATTGTGATGTGCGCTGGGTAGTGAAGCTGCTCCATCGCCTTGTTCAATAATGCTAGAGGCCTAACTGGCTTTCCGGTGCTAACTTGTCTCCATAAAGCCATTTATCAGTGGGGGATAAAGAAAACCCCTGGGTTTTTTTTTTCCCAAAGCTCCTGTTCTTTCTGTGGTGCACGACCTTGTCACTCAATTGTATAATGTATAACATATTAAAACCTTCCTTGATTATCATGCACCGTCATGACAATTGATTCACACTCTGTATCAAAATTAGAAATGTTTGGGAAATATGCTGCCTTTTTGGCTTGTATATCTGCGGTTAATCAAGCCTGCCCTTTTGGTATGGGCTGCACACTTCATGACTGCGATAGTCAATGGAAGCTTTAATACTTTAATAAGCTTATCTAATAGCAGCGCATGTTGCACAGGGGCGAGCCGTCTGCCTGGAGGAAACCCCTCCTTTTCCAACGTGTCAATACTGAGTGTATGGTTGATGTCACATAGGCGGAGTCAGAGTACACAGTCACTTCCTCATCCTTGTATCTCTGGAGTGTGGCAATAATCGCCATTAACTTTGCAGCCTGTGTGTGCTGAACAAGGCAATCTTGCACTTGTGACTACCTCAAATTCACTCGCCTGATTCAATTCCACTACTGCTGCTCCAGTATGCCTTTCGCCAGTTTGTCTATTTATTGATGTTTCTTCAAACATTGATAAAGGTCTTGCAGCCTCTCTCCTTCTGGACACGGCCAGATAACCTGTTCTCGGGGAAGGTGTCCACTCAGCAGGGTCTACAACCACATTTTAGTCCACTGTACTTTTCACAGAGGAGAAATATCCATTTGCATTTCAGTCTGGTCCCACCCACTTGGGCAGTCCAGCACCGAAATGTTATGCAATTCTCCTCTGAACAAGAGTACCAACAGCAACCCCAGACAGGTGTTTCAGCCTTGTTGGGCCTCAACAGTGAGGTGAAGCTGTGCCTCTCTAAGCACAGTGAGCAAAGGGTCCACGTCTGGAGTACCCTGGTAGGGTTAAACCCCAAGTTCTTAAAAATACAGAAAGAGGTCTTGGAGCACCTCTTCCAAGAAAAAACACAGCCAAATAACCTGTTCTCTGGCAAGGTGCCTACTCGGGAGGGTCTACAACCACATTTTAGCTTGCTGTACTAATTCTGCTAGAAATGTTGCTGTATTCACTTTTCTGCATCTAACAATTTTAATTGCTGGGTTTGAAATGATAACCTCATGCTCTTTATGGTGAGCCATTTTGAGTAATTTATAAAGCACCTGTACACCGGTGTTTCTAGGCACGACAAGACAATGGAGGGAAGACAGAGGGAGGACAAAACAACTGTTTTACTAGGCCTTGTGTCATTTAGATCATGCAAGTGCCAAGCATAAGGTGCAGGGGTGGAGGGAGAAAGGGGGAAGTGCTATCCGGGCAGCATTGCTATGAGTACGTGCAGCCGGGGCAGCGTGGCTCTCGGTAGGTGCAAGGAGGATGGGGACTGGAGGGGTAACAGTTACAGCCCCTAAGTGTGCGGAGGCCCAGAGGCAGTGCAGGGGTGCCTGTTCATGGAGGAGCCTGGTACCCTGTGAGACTGAGGGTAGCCCGGCAACCAGTCAGCACAGCAGACTAGTAGGTCAGTGATGGAGAGAGAGTGGGAGAAAGAGGCGAAGAGGAAGTTCTTGAGCTGCTTTCCAGAACTTTAGGGGATCTGGCTCAAGTCTGAGAGGAGCAGGGAGGCCATTCGAGAGTGAGGCACCTGCAGAGGAGAGGGATCTCTCACCCCACACCCCCCCCCCGCCCCCCCCCATTCTCTGCCTGGAGAAACGTCTGACCATCAGAGAGTTTGAGGAGACTGAGCAAAGGGCTTGAGAAGGAAGGTGTTTTGGAAGAGAGAGTTGGATGTAGTGCGGGTCCCAGCCACAGAAAGCCTTGTGGACAATGCAGAGGGTCTTGAACTTGATCCTTGCAACCACCACCACCAGCCAGTGGAGAGATTTAAAGGCTGGAGAGATACGGTGCCTGGGCTTGAGGCCAAAGACAAGTCTTGCAGTCCTGTTCTGGATTAGTTTTAGAGGGCGAAGAGTAGAAGAAGGCAGAATGAGAAAGAGGCTGTTGCAGTAGTCCAGCCTAGAGAGATCCAGGGCTCTGGAGACAGTGAGCTTCTGGGGGAAATTGAGAAAAGGAAGAATACCTCTGAGAAGGTGCAGCTGGTTGAGGGTCTTCTTGGACTAGTCCTTAATGTGAGGAGAGAGTGTAGTCGAAGATGACACCAAGGAATTCCGCCTCACAGGAAGCGAAAGAGGGCGGCCCAGGAACGGCAGCCTGAGTGAGAGGGACAGCGGGAGCAGTAGTCTCAATGAGAAGGATCTCTGTTTTAGCATTAAGGCAAAGATCGTTGGAGGTGCACCAATCCTGAATTGCAGATAGTCAGGAATGCAGAGGAGAGGAGGCTGAGGGGAGCCTGAAAGAGAGCGGAGTGTCAGCTGCATAACACTGAAAGTTAGAGGAGAAAGTAAAGATATGGTGGGCCAAAGAGGCCAAGCAGACCCTGAAGGGGCAGGGTGAAAAGTTAGAGCCCTGGGGAACACCACATATGGAGAGAAAGGTGGTATAGAGAAAGGACCCAAGTTGGACCTGGGAAGGTCGGACCAGGAGGAAGGAGGTCTACCACTCCAGGGACTGATCCGTGATGTCCAGGTTCTCACAGAGTCGATTGATTGGGATGGCATGATTGACTGTGTCAAAGACCGGATGAGTCGAGGTTAGAGGTCAGCTCTTCACAGGTGTTCAGGAGAGCAGTTTCCGTACCTCTGGCTGCTCTGAAGCCAGACTGATGGGCATAAAGACTGCCAACAGATGCAGTGTGGAGAATGATCTGGTAGATGACCAGCTTTTCCAGGAGTTTGCTCAGGAAAGATTGATGGAGTGATAGAAATTGGGTGATAGTTGGGGGGGGCGTGGCCGACAGCCATGTGAGGAGGAAGCACTCTCTCAGAGCTCCTGCGGATCCGTCAAAGAGCAGCTCTGTTTACCAATGAAAATAAGCCTGAACCGGCTTGTAACAAAGTTATGGCATTATGAATCATCCGCAAACCTAATTACCAAAAGCGAAGGGCTGAAGCAACGCCCCCAGTGAGTTATCGCCGAGTGTTTGGAATGTGGAGGCTAAGGCGGAGGAGAGGAAAATTGTAACTGCAGCTTCAGAGGAGCAGAGAACGAAGAGAGTGAGAGGCTGCTGCAGACAGGAGAAACCACCGGATAGACTGAGAAGGGGAGAGACCATCTGGACGACTGGTCTGGGCCGAATTTCGGCCCATAGCGGATAAGGGTTATCGAGGGAAGGTGCAGTGTGGATGAAGGCAGAAGGGCACATGAGGCATGGAGACGGGAACAAAGGAACCCGCGGGCCATAGCGAGGAGCAGCCAGACTGCCGCAGCACCTACGCTGGGTATGCGGAACAGGAGGGAGGCATACAGGAAGCTTGCCTGTGGTGACATACAGTTCTGGGAGGTTTTGCAGGGGAGACAGAGCTGGCAACACAACGCTTCCAGCAAAAGGACAAACTCGGCTGTGGTGGGAGAGGGGAAGCGCAGTCCCCTGGGCAGTTGTTGAGACGGTATCTGAGAAGAACTCTGGAAGGAGATCGGGACACGCCGAAGAAGACAGTAAGGAGTGGGGGGAGGGGGCCCAACAAATGAATTGTTTATATTTACATGAAAACAGGGCACCCCCCCACCCTTAAGACATTATAGGAATCCAGCACCACAGAGCTGGAAGTCGAGTAACGTCGCTAAGAGGGCAGAGGAGGATCCCTCCCCGAGATTGAGCGTCATGGACATCTGGTGTGTGAGCTCCGGTTCAGAGCAAAAAGAGCAGCAAAGGGGCCATGACAAGCCCTGGCTTCCTTCAGATGACCATTTCACCAGAATTGTCTGTTACTAAACAGACACAATCCTGGTGAAGGGATCACCTGAGGGCCCTCAAGCCGACACAGCAGAGTGCTCATAGACAATAGCATGGGGGGGGGTGCAAGAAATGACACAAGCCCCAGAAAGGGCACCGTCCTCTAGGGCGAAGAACGCATCGCCATCTCTGAAGCTTGCGCACCAGCGAGTTTGGCCCACTGCAGGGAAGATGCATCAGGATAAACTCCCACATGGATGCACTGGATGAGATGAGGCAAAGCTCAGGGCCATGCTCTGATTCACAGACCCCGAGTTGAGGACAGCAACCGCCCAGATCACACAAAGGTGAAACACACCGGAAACTGGTGTGCCAGCGGTGCAAAATAGTGGCCTAAAAGGAACAAAAGACTACGCTACCACGCCAGGCAAGCCCCTTGGTTGAGACTTTGGTGAGCAATTGGAGGTTAGTGGGTTGAGACACCAGTGAACGCTTGCATAAGAAAGGTTGGATACCACGCTACACTAACCACACATTCTGACCACTTCCCACAAAAGAAACCGCAAGGCAGGAAGGGGGGCCTTGAATAGAGTGGGCCTCAACCCATGAAGGTGCCTCATATACAAAGGCCACCACGGCCAAGGCAGATGGAGCGAGAACCGCATGCTGATGGGGTCCTAACCGACGAGGCGCAGGAGGCGAGCTGATGGCTGGGGTCAGAGACCTCTTAACCCACTATTGAATACTGGGGGCATTATAGTACACTGCGTACTAGTGGCAGCAGAAGTGGAGCAACCTTCTGTGGGCGGCACACACAGGAGACACTACCAGATGCCCCAAACATAATGTCATCCAAAAATAACAAACCAAAGCAGAAGCAAGCCACATTAGAAACTTTTACAAAATGCCCATCCAGCCGCCAAGACTGTGACAGAGGAATCACAGCGAAGGAGCAGACTACCCCTCTAGCGGAAGAAGCAGATGTGGGCAATCGGCAACTCCTGGAGGACATTGTGGCACTCCAAACCATGCTAGAAAGCAAGATTGATGCGGTGATCTTGGATGTGGGACTGCTGTGGCAAGAGGTGTGCACCATAGTGGAGCGCACAGGGAAATTGGAGGAGCAGGTCAAGGAAAATACGGAAATGAGCGCTAGAACGACCAAAGATGTAGACTTCCTCCTGCAGAAGGTTAAGATGCTCTAAAACAGAGCGCAAGAGGCGGAAGGCAGAGCATGCAGAAATAACATTCAAATTGTGGGACTTCCAGAAGGAGCTGAATGGTCGGATCCCACCACTTACATTGAAGACATGTTGATAAAAGAAATTGGGGCGGGTGATCTTTCACAAGGGTTTACAATCGAGAGAGCACATTGTGCCCTTTTTAGGCGGCCGCTACCAGGGGCTCCACCAAGACCTATGATAGCTAAGGTGCTAAACTACAGAAATCGAGAGAAGATCCTGGCCTTCCCTAGGGCGGGTGGAACGGTACAAAGGGTGTGAGCAAATATCTCGATGTACACTGACTACACCTTTCAAGTTCAAAAGCAGGGAGCCCAATGCATCGTGACGAAAGCCAGACTCAAGAAGGCTGGCCTATGATGTATGCTGCTAAACTAAAGGTGATCAACAAAGGCAAGGCTCTCTTCTTCGAGACCCCCAGCAGAGGCGCAAGATTGGATGGCCATGGTACAGATGCTAGACACTGCCGACCAGAGCCAAATATGGGATATATTTACCCACTTGGCAGTACTCCCATCCATAACCAGGCTGCATTTCAGCAGAAATAGCAAAATGGCTGCGCTGGCACCTTTGAGCACCACTGCCTCACACCAAAAATGCATTTTGCAGCAACAAAAAGATGGCTGCACCATCTTGCCAAGCACATATTGGGAAGGATGGAACAAGGGGGCACACTGAGAAAGCCTGCCAGTGTGTTCTTCTTACATGTACAAAAGAAGGGGAGTGAAAAAGCAGTGCTGCTTGCTGCAAGCCCAGAGTTCCCAGGGAAAAAGGGAAATATTTACATTTTAAAATGATGCCGCTTTGATGCTCTTTTTCCTCTGTTACTCATCACAATACTTTTATTAATGAGACCTTGACATGCCCCTCCACATTCACATTGTGCTCTAAGCAGACAAGAGCAGTATTCCTGAATGACAGGCTGTTGTTCAGATCTGAAGAAATCAAAAGAAGCTTTACTTCAGCTACACGGGAAACACTTTACTTTTTGGCTACAAAATGTCAAGGATCAATGCGTCAAAAAGGCCCTGACTTTCTGGGCCTCTGTCAATTTCAGTGCATCTGTGTTTTAACCCATTGCTGCATACCAAAAGCTAACTATGGCTACAAAACAATGTGGGAATTCAGATGGAAGAGATACATCGAACTTGCAAGGACAATGTAGTCCCCACACGTTTAAAATGTACTTTTGCAAACTGAGAAAAAGACTTGTTTAAAAGTGTATGTTGGATAAGGCCCTGCCCTTATCTAGAAATGTGAAGGGGTTTTGTGCTGTGAAACATGTATGGGAGATCTTATTCAAGGCTTTATTCTGATTTATAACAAAAATAAATAAAATAAGGAATTAAATTGCATTAGTTGCAGTGGGGGAAATCAGCCGAAACAGGTTGCTGCTTGGGGGTTGCCAGCAACAGAAGGCCCATCACAGTAGATGCTAGAATACGCAAGTGATAATTGCTACCTTGGCAAACCTTCGTCTGGACTGAGGCCTATTACAATGGAAGTTCAATGGCCACCAACCTGTGAAGTGGAAGCGGCCATAAACCTTCAATCAAACTGGGAAAACCCATCCCCACACTGGGCTGAAGTGAAAGTTGGAGGTAGCTGAAGAGAAAAAAAAATGTCCCAGTGAAGGACAAAGGATGCTCATTTGTTTCAAAAGTCTATTATATTAAGAAACTTTGATGGTTATTTTTGCAACAGAAATTTGCAGGAATGTAAAAAGTTCAGTTTGTTATGTGGATTCTAATTTAAGACGTTGTAGCCTTCACTGCCATATAGGGAACAGAAATCCCAGAGAATGGGGTATTCCAAGGAAATTTTTCATGATGCCAATGTAAAATTCAATACGGACATGCCTGATGATAATCCAAACACGTGTAAAGTTATAGAATTTTAGGCTGAATATTTCACACTAAAAATGACAAAAAATTATTAGAAGGGCAAAGCAATGTCTTACAAATTGTAGAGTTGGACTGGCATGTTCTGCATAAAATAGGTAAACGGCGTATGTAATTTGTTAAAAGGCCCCAACTGTACAAATGTGCCATTTATGGCAAAACTGAATTGTAGCTAAAGTAACTGTGGGAGGTTCTGGACATTATAAAACTTGCGTCATAAATCTGACATCATGCCCTTGAAACCCAACCAGCTGGGAGGAAGGCGGTAACCATCTCCCCTGACCCATCCAGTTGTTTAGAGGCGTGCTTAGCTAAGCCTGCCCTGCCATATAATTCAATGATGTCACCATGCTCTATAAAAAGGGTGGCTGACAAAACTCTACACACACACTTTCCTGGATTTGCTGCACCTGTGTTCCTGCTCTTCTACATTCATCTTGCCAGATTCCATATCCCTCTGCAAAGCCAAAGCATAGCTGATTCCAGATTCCACTGCAAAAAATGTGCCTTTAATTTTTAAAACTGATTTTCTCTTTTTAACTGCTCTAGTTTCCTAAAACCGAACCTCATTCTACCTTCTAAATCTCTCTCAATTCACCAGCTATTACCCTCCTTTCACTTCCATATTGTCCCGGTGCCGCGGATCTATCCCCCTGCCAAAAAACCGCATCCCAATTCAGTGTTTTTCACTCGTTTTTTTTTAAAATAACATTTGACATTTAAAGCTGAAAAAGTGTAAATGCAACTTTTCCATGTGTGAATTCGGCTGCACTGTGTTTTCAATTTCAACCTGCTTTGTGAACTGTATGCCTTTGTGATATCTTGCCTGATGGTTGCTAGTGATATAACATCCCTGATTCTGTGATAAAACATATGTATATCATTAGTTAAACACACCTATAATTAATTAATTGTCAAAATCCGAGTGTCATTTTAGGCAAAGGGTTTTAAATCCTTTTGTGAGGGAAGGGCGGTTTTTGATTCTGTTTGCTGCCTCTTATCCCGGACTACCTGTTGCTTCTTTCTATCCACTCAGAATTCGATTAGTTGTGGGTTGAGGGAACATTGCAGGGTGAAACCTTAACTTGTGTGCTATCCTAATTGAAAAAGTGCTCCTATTCAATTGTGCATTGGATATGTTCATGTGGAAGATTAACCAAGTGTAGTTCAGTAGTTTGTATTGTAATTATCACCCCATTGGTGACTGCTGCTCAATATTAAAATGTGTGTGATTTTTGTGAATTCTAAAACAATTTATATATTGTATTTTCACCAACTGGCCTGGTTCATGGTCCATTTTGACCCGGGGTATTTGTAAAAGGGGGTATGAAACGGGTCGGGTGCCGGCTCAATTTGAATTCATTTAAATTAAAGAAAAAGCATTCCTATTGAGCACCACATCCCAGGCTAAGACCAAGTGTCCTGGTCCAGTGTGTGACGCCCGATGGGGATCCTTAACAAATTAAGACTTGACGAAGCAGGGAACCCTGGAAGTGGTCTATTCAAGTAGTATGGATTGAGAACAAATGTGTGTGTATGTATATGTATATGTATATATATATATATATATATATATATATACTGAGCAATATGCGGAATTTGACATAAAATGCTGTAAGCAGAGAGTAAACGGGAAGCTACAAGATATGTTACTGAAGTGCAGGAGAGAAATGGAGAGCAGCGGAAACCCAGTAGAGGGAAAGCCGAAGCGGACCCAATACCCCACCTAGAAGTAGTTTTTGGGCTATTTCTTGGGGCCCGCTCGTAGGGCACCAATAGACTGGTCTTGTGGCTGGGTCGAATGGAGCGGAAATAGGAAAGTCCTATCATGCCTAGTTTGGTTTGTGGGGAGTGGGGTTGAGAGGGGGTGTTAAGAGTCGAGCCCGGCATGTATGTTCACACTTTGCATCAAAACTTTATTGAGACTGGCAATGGGATGGAGGCCTCATTGATCCCCCAGAAATTGCATGACTATGGCCGGTACGGTTAGGATCATGACATGGAATGTCAGAGGGCTTAATGCTTACGTGAAACGGAGGAGAGTGCACACATATATTAAAAGGAATAAGGTTGGGATAGCACTGTTACAAGAAACGCACTTAGACGTGCAGAAGAACCTAGCAGGGGCATGGGGAGGTGTATTGGTGGGTTCCACGTACTCTACATATGTGAGAGGGGTCCTCATTTGGGTGGATCCCACTATACCATTCAAAGTGTTGACAACAAGGTCAGGCAATGAGTAGAGTGGTAATATTACATGCACTATAGAAAAGTGTGAGGTCTGCATTGTGAATACTTATGCCCCGAATCATGATGCTACAGCGTTTTTTAGATCGCTGTATGTGAGGTTGGGCCCCTACATGGCTGGCACATTGATTTGGGGTGGAGATTTTAATTGTACAGTAGACCCAAAGTTGGACAGATCAGATGCAAAACACAAGCGACCAGTGACCAAGGTATTAAACTCATTATTGAAGTATTTCCAAATCACAGATCTATGGAGAGTAAATAACGTAGAAGAAAGAACATATACACTAGAATTGATTACTTGTTCACTGGGAAGGAGCATGGAATAGACTTTACTGAAATGGTGTGCCAAGCCAGGGTCTTGTCAGATCAATCCCCACTTGTAGCGAGGTGGCATGTGACTGCTCTGAAGCCACCCATTCGCACATGGAGGCTGAGGAGTGAATCACTGTTAGATAAAGCTTTCGCTGAACATATTCGGAAGAGTACAATCTAATATATAGCAGTAAATGATGGGAGTGTGCAGAAGGTGGGCACAGTCTGGGACCGGGGTGGCGTACAAAGTGGTCATTCGGGGGAATCCTAGCGGAATCAGGTGGTATACAGAAGGCCTTAATTGGAGACCTCGAGAAAACAGAAGAGAAGCTGAGGGTGTTGTAAGAGGAAGTGAAAATGAACAAAGATCACGTCGATGAAGCAATCGAATTGAAACAAGCATGTCTGACACAGTGAGACAAAGTGGGACAAGTTGAGTTATGCGAAGTACCTGGAAAGGAGTCGTGCACAAGGGGATAAGCCTGGGAGGGTGTTAGCCTGGCTGTACAAGAGGAAGATTCCCTATATGCTCCATTTGGAACAAAGAGCTAGAGGAGGTGAACACACAAGTAGGCATAAATGAGGTGTTCTCGGAATACTACAAGGCACTTTATGCAGAGCCCTTAGTGAATGAAGACATACAGGACGTTCTGGAACTCGTGACTCTGCCCATGCTGGATGCACCCCAAGCGGAGGCGCTAAAGGCTCCTAAAACTTCAGAGGAGGTCATGACTAGGGACAGACGGGCTACCTAGTGAATTCTACAAAGCCTATGCGGATACGCTGGTGCCACTGATGGACAGGGTGTACAACGAGGCGTACACAGACAACATACTACCAAGGGAGTATGAGAGAGGCCTTGATAGTCCCTCTACTTAAAACAAGCACAGACTGCGGATCCTATAGGCCACTGTCGCTGCTGAATCAAGACAGCAAATTCCCGACAGCCATCTTGGCAAATCGACTCCGCAAGGTTATACATGTGCTGATCCATCCAGATCAGACTGGGTATGTACCAGGTACCAGGGAGGAACATCTCGGGAAAACCTTAGAAGGCTGCTCCATATGATTTATAGCACAGAAGACCACGCTGCAGAGTGTGCAGCGGCCTCCCTGGATGCGACTAAGGTATTTGATTTGGTGTGCTGGGATTGGTTATATGCCACAATGACAAAGATGGTGATCAGACCACAATATATGAAATGGGTCCGGCTGATATACACCGAGCATATTGCTAGAGTCCGAACTGGGAACATATACTCGGAAGCATGGCGACTGTATAGAGGTACAAGACAGGGATGCCCACTCTCCCAGGCTCTATATCATAGCAGACGAGCCCATGGCGGTGTATTTGCGGCAGGAGTATGGCGATAAGATAAGGAATTTATAACGTGCCTATACACAAGTGTTTGAAGGTGCGACGAAGCAAGGGAGGGGGAACAGAGGGAAGACCCACAACGATCCTACTAGGCCAGGTGTCATTCAGATCGTGCAAGTGCATGGGAAGGGGGAAAGGGGAAGTGGGAAAGTGCAGGGGGAAGGTGAGGGGACAGTGCAGTACATAATAGAATAAAAAACAGTAAGTAAAAGTACAACCAGCAGGTGGCAAGTGTAAGGGTAAATGTAGACAACAGGTGTCAAGTGCTGGTATTGGGACTGTAGAGATACAGAAACAGTCCCCAAGTGCAGGGGTTGCCAGGAAGGCAGTGCAGGTGTGCGACTGGCGGGGGAGGGGACCTGGGCCTGAGATCAGAAGATGGCCAGGTAACCAGTGCAGTTTCATTTTCAGCCAGAAGTCAGCAGGGGGGAGGAGGAGAAAAAGCTGAAGCAAAGATGAATGTTTTGAGGTGCTTCCGGAACCGGAGATGATTCTCCTCAAGTTTCAGGGAGGCAGGGAGGCTGTTCCAGAGGGAGGCTCCAGCCGAAGAAAGATCTACCGCCAACACGTTGCTTGGAGAAGCGACTGACCCTGAGGCAGTTGGAGGCGGATGAGCGAAGAGCTTGAGAAGGAAGATATCTAGGAAGAGAGAGTTGAAGGTATTGAGGCTCCAGGCCCCAGAAGGATATGTGTACAATGCAGAGGGGTTTGAACTTAATCCTCGCAGCCACTGGGAGCCAATGGAGAGATTGCAGTCCTGGAGAGATACGATCCCTGGGCTTGGGCCAAGGACAAGTCTTGCAGTCCTGTTCTGGATGAGTTGCAGAGGGCGGAGGGTAGAAGCAGGCAGATTTAGGAAGAGGCTGCTGCTTTAGTCCTGCCTGGAGAGAACCAGAGCTCTGGAGACAGTGAACTTCTGGGGGAAGGAGAGGAAAGGAAGAATACCGCTGAGGAGGTGCAGCTGGTAGTGTGACTTATTAGAGGCGTCAGAGATGTGAGGAGAGAAGGAGAGTGTGGAGTCGAAGATGACCCCGAGGTTCTTAGCCTCACAGATGGGAGCAGGAAGAGGGCCAAGAGTAGCAGGAAAGGAGGGAGCGGGTGTGCTGATGAGGAGAATCTCGGTCTTTCTGGCAATAAGGCAGAGATCATTGGCGGCACACTACTCCTGGAGGGCGGACAGACAGAGATGAGAGGGAGAAGAGGTGGCTGAGGGTAGCTTGATAATAAGTGGAGTGTCATCCGCATTGCACTGGAAGTTGGGGGGGAAAAGTGTGGCAATGCAGTAGGCAAGAAGTTCCAGGTATTGGTTGAACAGCCAGGGAGAGAGGTTAGACCCCTGGGGAACACCACAGGTAGAGATAGAGATGGCAGAGAGAAAGGACCCAAGTTGTACCTGGGAGGGTCGATCAGATAGGAAAGAAGTCGGCCATGCCATGGCCTGACCGGTGATACCCAGGTTATTGCAGAGACGGTTGAGCAAGATGGCATGGTTGACCATGCCAAAGGCAGAAGAGAGATCAAATAAGATGAGGACACAGGGAGTGTTGGAATCAAGGTTGGAGAACATGTCTTCACGGATGTTCAGGAGAGCAGTTTCTGTGCTTCTGGCAGCTCTGAAGCCAGACTGATGATCATGGAGACAGCCAACAGATTCAGTGTGAACATTGAGCTGGGAGATGGCCAACATTTCCAAGAGTTTGCCTAGGAAAGGAGATTGGGCGGTAGTTAGCCAGGCAGGACGGGTCGGCAGAGGGTTTCTTAAGAGGATGCACAAGGAAGTGCTTCAGGGGGGAAGGGAAGACTCCAGTCATGAAGGAGTGGTTTCAGAAGTTGGCCAGAGCAGGAGCCAGGGAGTCAATGTGATCCTTGATCGTTTTGGAGGAACAGGGATGAACCTCTTTTGATGAGACTTTCATAGATCTGACTTGTCTAGAAACTCCATCTGGGGAGAACAGGGGAAAGGCAGAGAAGGATGGAGGAAAGGTGGCCGCAGAAGGGCCAGAGGAAGAGCAGAAGTAGAGGGAGGACGGAGAGGAGGAGAGAGAGAGGCTAGGATGTCCTGAGTTTTAGAGATGAAATGAGAAGCCAGTGCCGTGCAGAGGGCCTCAGAAGGGACAGGAAAGGTAGAGACTCCGGCAGGATTGGCCAGTTCCTTGCAGATTTTAAAGTGTTCAGCCGAGTTGTTAGATGCCGCAGAGATGCGGGCTTGGATGTGAGTTATCTTCTTGGTGAGGACAGAGAGCCGGTATTGCCTTTGGAGCAGGCGACAGGCCAGTTTGTCAGAGGATGTACATGAAGCACGTCATTTCCTCTCAGCCACCCTGCACTTGCGTTTAAGAGTGACTACGTCTGAGTCGTACCAGGAGTTGCACTTGGCTTTGGGCTTCAGGTGCATCCTCATGACAGGGGCACGAACATCAAGATTATCAGATATATGTAACGCTCACCTGGTATCCACGGGGATGTCACTCAGCCTGTTCTGACCTCTTACGACCTCAAACCCTTCCCTGGAGGCTATTTGACTGGAGACTGGGCCTGAAACACGGGATTGGTAGAGTTTAACTCCCTATTGTCTCTGTGTGCTTGAACCCCTTCTTCCCCGGGTCCAACCCTTCCCTTTGATCCACAGCTCACCTTGTTTTCTTGGATAGTGTGCTCTCCGTCCTGCTTTCAGCGCAGGGGCGCGTTGATTGATGCAGGCTTGTTGCTGCCTAGTTACTTCACTGGCAAGAGTCCGACAGGTAAGTATGAGTCTTTTGAACAGTTCTCTAACTTTGTTCCTTTCCTTCCTTAGATGATGGCCGGCGTCCGGGGATGGCGGTATGCTGCTGAGATGAGTAGCGTTGAAGGTGAGTGAGAGCGCGATGCACGATGCACCCCTTTCGCATTTGCATTGAATTGAGTTCTTTTTCTGTGTCATTTAGGTGCCGCAACGTTTTCAGCGTGGATGCCGGTTATGAAGAACAAATGCGGTGGGTAAGCGCGGTATGCAGCGCCTCTAGATGTTTCCACGCTAATCTGGAGTGTCTTTTCCCTCTTGCAGATGGATGAGAAGTTCCGGAGACAGAGTTCCCCCAGAGCGGCTGGGATTCAGGTAAGCATTTGAAGCTCGTACAGTATTTAAAAATAAGCGAAGATTTGCAGAATGCTTACTAATGCCTTTTTTCTGTTCTTTTCCCTTTTCCTTAGGAAGCGGCGTGCCGGGATGGGAATGACACCGCCGAAGATGCCCGCAGAACAGGAGCGATGAATGATGGGCAGAAGCGCCGCAAGGTAAGGCTGTTACTAACGGTGTTCTTGTTCTTGCAGGAGCTGAGCACAGAAGAAAGCTGCAGGCCTACTGGAGACCGATCCGAACACGGTGAGTGTCTCGCTGCAGGTGCAGAAAACGCAAAGCATGTTTCTCAGCCTGGCCGTGGCTTAAATAGTCTCTGGGTATCCCAGGTGTCTCTGGGCTGAACCACACCCAAAAGACTAGACTGCACATGCAGTTCTGGGAACCAAAATATGTGGGGCATCCATCTTGTCCCCATCAATGCACTACAAGTCCAATCCCCAATGTTATCCTATGGGAGTGAGTGAGTGAGTCTGGTGCCACAAGCGCCAAGTCTGACTCCAAGTGGGTCTTTGGAGGGATGGAGAGGCCCTTGATGGCCATGTAGGTGATCGTGGCCTGGCTCCAGCCTGACATGCATGGAAAGAGCTGCGTCAGGGTGTGCGTCAGCCAAAGGGGGAGGATGGGGAGAAAGTGGCGGCGGCGAAAGCCTCAACTGACACGCGCTTCATGGGGCGGATGACCGAGAAGGTGGGTGGCAGTGATGGAGTTGGCTTGGCCTGAGGGGTAGAAAGGGTGAGTTGGGAGAAAAGAAGAAAGTGATCACTTCAGGAGAGAGTAGTAGTGAGAGGGATAAAAAGGGGAAGGTCTGAGGAGATCAGAACATCCAGAGTGTGCCCTGCAGAGTGAGTTGGGCCAGAGGGGAGAATAGAGAGTGAGAGTGAGAGTCGTGAAGGTCGCGAACGAGCCCAGAGGAAGGACAGGAAGCACCCAGGTGGATGTTGAAGTGGAGAAGTTGAGTGGTCCGCCCACTTGGAGAGGAAGGAGATCTGACCAGGTGGCCGATAGATAGTAGCCACAGTAAGGGAATAGCTAGGAGAGAGAGAGCCTGCAGATGAGGCATTTGAAAGAGGAGTAGGCCTGCGTAGGAATGACAGAGGCAGGAACCCACTGGGGGAAGATCAGGGCTACACCACCTCCAGAACGGTTCGACTTGGGCACGTAGAGGATCTTGTAGCCATCAGGAAGGAGTGTCAAAGCTCGTGACCGAACTGCCCATGAACGAAGTCTCGGTGAGACCGAAGACATTGAGGTCAACTTCCTCCAGAAGGTGGCAGATGTTGGAGGAGAGTGACAGCTGAGCGAGAGTTAAGAGTGGCAATATGGAGATGGTTGCCGTCCTTGAAAGACTTCCGGGGAGGGGTACAAATCGGAGGTATGCCCTGCGGAGGTGTAGAAGAAGCCGAGGGGGGCAGAAAACGAAGGAGGAGAGGGCAAGGTAGCCAAGGAGGTGGCAGCAGGAGGAGGCAAGGAAGCCGTGGAGAGGGGACAGCAGGAGAAGAATGGAAATTGATGAAGCGCTGGAAACATCTATCAAAGAGAAGGTTGGCCTGAGGGCCTAGGACAAAGACTGTACCATTCACATAAACATTAATGATGACCTTGGAGGAGAGGAGGAGGCTATGAAGGCCTCACACTGGGTGCCACCATTAATGGGAGAGGAGGAGAAGGGAGAGAGCACAGAGACCATATGTAGGGTCTCTAGGTCAGGTGACGAAACGACAAAGAGGATGTTGGTGAAAGTTTGCCTGGAGAAGTCACTGGTATAGGTGTCAGCGATAGGGAGGCCTGGTTGGAGACCAGGATGTCCTTTGTAAACTTCTTCCTACCAGATTTAGTGAGAAGAGGAGGATAGTCGATAGAGAAGCAGTTAGAGAAGATAGGAGAGACAGAGAGCACCATTGAGTAGGTAGGTAGGGAGAGAAGGGGATAACTCTATGGAAGGGACACTTGGCAGGGTGCAAGCGGATGAGACAAAGAGAGGTGAGACAAGTTGATCAGTTGGATAGGACGACAGACACTCAGATTTAAAGACTATCACAATGCACTTTTTTTAACACAGGAGAAAAACACACCTAATTGTGAGAGTTTTGAATAGAGGTAAAAGGGCCTAGGTTTCACAATGCAATTTAAATACTTTCACTGTGCAGTTTAAATACTTTCCAATGCACTTTTAAAACGGGAGAAAAAACATCTAAACATTCGCGGAGTGTGGCATATGGTATCTATGTATGCGGATGACGTGCTGTTGTATCTGAATGATCAGCAACAAATTTGCCATACATACTAGTAATACTAGACAACTCGAGTAGACTGACAGGAATTAAGATAAACAAAAGCCAGTCATGCTTATTCCCACTTGCGGCATTGGCGAGAGTAGGGGAAGAGGACTTGCCAGTCCTGCCCTTGCGTTGGAGCAAACACTCCTTCATATATCTGGGAGTCAACATTTATCACTACCCCAAAAAAGAATGCAATACAGTACGAACCAGACTGGTTGGTGAAGTCCATGGAATTTTGGGGTAAGCTGCCCCTGTCGGTGATGGGCAGAGCAGCGCTGCTGTAGATGGTGGCACTGCCGAGACGTATGCATTGCTTCGGAAACATCCCGTATGACATACCGGGGAAGTTCTTCCGGGAATTGGAGGCGATCTGCAGGGGGTTCCTGTGGCAGATGGGGAGGAATAGGGTGGCCCTGGGCACGCTGCAAAGACCATAGGATTAGGAGGTCTAAGGGTACCGAATTTCAAGTTGTATTTCCTGGCGAGTCAGCTCCAGTATGTATTACAATGGCTGGCAGATGATCCCATGGCAGAGACAACACTACTGCAGCCGGTTATAAAGAGCAGATACCTGAGGGACCTCCTTTGGATCCCCACCAAGACGCATATGAAACATCCATATTTGGTGGAACTGGACATACGAATGTGGAGGAGGGCCTGTAAGGTTATGATTCAAGGGGACCGGCTTTTGCAACAAATCCTGATGGCGGCAATACTAGAAGGGGAAACAAGACAGTGGGGTCGCAGCAAGAGCAATATGGGAAGAGTGTGGTGTAGCCACGGTGGGAGATCTGTGGAATGAAAAGGGGCCGATGTCATTTGCTGAACTACAAGAATCCACTGGGTTACATGCAGGACAGTTTTTGTTGTATAACACAGTGATTAAAGTGTTGCGGGATAGATGACCTAACAGTGGGGAGGAGGATATAGGCAGCGAAGAAACAGAAACGCTGCTTAATGTAGCGGAAGGAGGGCATGCTATTGCTAGGATAAACCTCACAAACAGACCTGAGATGCAGGGAGAAGTGGGAGGTGGAATTGGGAGAAACATTTGAGGACGGCGAATGGGGGAATCTAATGAGATACCATAAGAAAGTTTCCAGAAATGCTACATTACAACTCATACAATTGTACATTACGCAAAGAGCATATTTTACACCGGCTGTCATTGCTACATTTAAGGGAGCAAACAGACAGGAATTCCCCAAATGTAGAGAGATGGAGGCTGGCCTGATGCATATGTTTTGGGGATGCCCGAAGGTACGTGAGTTCTGGAAGGAAGCAGCATGCAAAGCTGCCCAGGGTTAGATAGAGCTACATATCCAGACACCAGAGGCTTGGATACTGGGCTGATAGAAGAGGAATGTGAAGGATAAACCGTTGACTAAACTCTGGCTGAACGTAGTATAGCCATGAGATGGAAAGACACTAAGGAGCCGTGCGTAGCCAGATGCTGGAGGGAGCTGGAAAAATGTGTTATGGCAGAGACAGGGGCTTGGGAGAAAACATTGAATGAACAAAAGGCAGAGATGGGAATGGACATTCAACGTTGGATCGCGCTAACCGTGACATTGTTCACTGACAACAACAGAGGGGAGGTCGCAGAGACTATGTCCAGAAATGCGAGTGCAAAGTGATTAAGATTATAGAAGGGATAGGAAACTTAGGCTGGGATGGGTAGAGGGGTAGTGGGGAAGGAGGGAGTGGAAACTCTGATTTGAACATTTTGTGATTGTTGATATTATACTGTTTGATGTGGTTTATTGATTTAAAAATGTAATAAAAAAAGTTTCAAAATCTTTTTTTGAAAAGAGATTGGGCGATAGTTTTCTGGACAGGTAGGATCCCAGAAGGGTTTTCTAAGGAGGGGATGCATAAAGGAGTGCTTGAGGAAAGAGAAGAAGGTTCCATTGGCAAAAGTGATTGCAGAAATCGTCCAAGGCTGAAGCAAGGAGGTCAATGTGGTCCGTGATGGTTCTGGAGGAGCAGGGGGATCACCTGTTTGGACGACACTTTCATAGATTGGACTTTTCTAGAAACCTCATCAGATGAAGTTGGGGAGGAAGAGGACAAAAGAGAAGGAGAGAGAGTTAGAGAGGGGGAGGAAGAGGAGAGAGGGGTTGGGATGTCCTGAGTTTTAGTGGTGAAGTGAGAAGCCAGAGCCATACAGAGAGCCTGGGAGAAAACAGGAGACGTGGAGACTGCAGAAGGATTTGCCAGCTCCTTGCATATTTTAAAGAATTTGGCTGTGTTAGAGACTGCAGAGATGTGAGCTTGGATGTGGGCTCTCTTCTTTGCCAGGACAGAGAGTCTATATTGCCTTTGGAGCAGGCGGAAGGCCCGTTTGTCAGAGGATGCCCCTGATGCTCTCCACTTACTCTCAGCCACCCTACACTTTCATTTCAGCGCGATGAGGTCGGAGTCATACCAAGAGTTGCACTTGGAGGTAGGCTTCAGACGGATTCTCATGACCGGGGCAAGGGTGTCCACAGAGTTAGAGATAGAAGGTGCAGGTTAGAGAGGGCTGTGCCAGAGTGTTAATCAGCTGCAACCATAGCAGTAGCAGAGAAAATAGCATTAAAGGCATCTACTGACACATGCTTCATGGGCCAAATGACCGAAAAGTTAGGCAGCAGTGCTGGGTTGGGCTTTGCCTGGGGGACAGAGCTTCAGGGGTGAGGAGAGCAGAAAGTGGTCAGTCCAAGAGAGAGGAGTGGTGAGAGGGAGATGTCTGAGGAGATGAGAACATCCAGAGTGCGTCAGACCAGAGGGTAGAATGGAGAGGGAGAGTGTCACAAAGGTTATGGAAGAGCCCTGAGGAGGGATCAGAAGCATCCAGGTGAATGTTGAGGTCTCCGAGGAGAAGTTGAGCGGTAGAGGCAAGGAGGGAAGAGCAGAGGTCAGCCCACTCTGATCGGAAGAGGGCAACCTGCCCAAGTGGCCTGTAGATGGTGGCCACAGGCAGAGGCTAGGAGAGATAGAGAGCCTGCAGATCAGACATTCAAAGGAGGAGTAGGCCTGCATAGGAATGGCAGAAGCCGGGACCCACTTCAGAAAGATCAGAGTTACTCCACCTCTGGGTCACTTGGCTCTGGGTTCGGAACGAATCTTGTAGCTTTCTGGGAGGAGCTTGTCAAAACCTATGACAGAGCTAGCCGTGAACCATGTCTCAGTGAGAGCAAGGACATCCAGGTCAAGTTCTTCAAGGAGGTGGCAGATGTCAGAGGAGTGTTTGACCGCAGAGTATGAGTTGAGAGTAGCGACGTGGTGCAGGTTGCCACATTTGAAAGACTTCTGTGGTGGGGTACAGGCTTGAGGTGCACCATGTGGAAGTGGTGGAGGGGCCCGAGAGTGGACAGGGGTGGTAGAAGGAGGTGGCAAAGTTGCCAGAGAAGAGGAGGAGGAGGAGGAGAAGGAGGAGGGTGCCATAGAGGAGCTGGAGGAAGGAGGTGGAAGAGGAGCCAAGGTGCTGCTGATGGGGGTAACAAGAGAAGGGAGGAAGTTAATTAGACGCTCGAGAGGCCCATCAAAGAGGAGGAGATTGGGCTAAGGGGCCAGGACCAAGGCGATGCCATTCAGATAGACATTAATGATGGTCTTGGAGGAGTGGAAGGAGGCTAGGATGACCTCCCACCAAGTGCCACCATTAATGGGAGAGGAGGATAATGTAGAGAGAACAGAGACCATATGAGGGGTCCATAGGTCTGGAGAGGGAACGACAAAGAGGATGTCGGTGAGAGTCTGTCTGGAAGAAGTACTTGTGTAGGTATTGGTGATAGGGATGCCTGGGTTAGAGACCAGGATTGACCCTCTTGAACTTCTTCCTTCATGATTTTGTGATGGGATTGGAGAAGTAATTACAGAAGATGGGGAAGATGAAAGCACCATAGACGGTGTGAGTAGGAGGAAGAGAAAGCAAAAGGGAGGGATGCACAGCCCAGACCCACACAGCACAGATTGCACAAGGAGGTTAAGGGGGTCACCAGTAGGGAACACACAGAAGGAGCAGACAGGTACACTCAACAGTACAAAGGTACTCCCCGTGAGGTGAGGACCTAGAGAGTGAGAGAGTCCATAATGAGACAGTTAAACAGTGCCACAATGCAAAACACCAAAATTCAACTTTCCTAAAAGGAGATAAAAAAAAGGCCTGATTTAAAAACACAATAGCAATGCAAAAATAAAAAAAAACATCCAGATTCAATTTTCCAGGTCAGTTGCAGCAGGTTGATGGCTGCAGGCTTCCTTGCTTCCAGGCGGGCACCGGCAGACACCATCTGTGGCTGCTTCCGTGGAGCTGTCCTTTACCTGGGGTTCCTTAACCACAGGGTGACTGTAGGGCAGTGCGGCTGCCCTGGGAAGATGGTTTTTGTGGCTCTGTTGCGCCAATCGGAGTAGGGCAGGGAGTACTGTTTAAACAATCCGATGGAGCAGAGTGTTCCGGTCACATGGGCCAGATAGATGGGCCAATGGAAGCAGTGCTGGGCGGGTACATCACACACAAATGGATGCATGCACTATGGTCCAAATTAAACTAAGTAGAATAAACAAAATGAAATGGGGCACAGGCAGGACAAGGCTGCTTCCAGGCACTTACACGGCCAAATGCTGTGAGGAAATAGCGCAGATTTCGCAGAAAATCTGTTTAAACACTCTGGTAAATCAGAGCATTGTTTGTGTAGTGAATGTACTTTCAGGCTTCTCTAAAATAGCAAATAAGGAGTGCTGGACAAATAATATCACAGAGCACCCCATTGTAATACTTGCAGCCTTTTCATTCGCAAATGCGGCAGTAGCTAAAGCTTGTTGTCAAGGTTAATGTGCCTGCGTTACTGGGTCTAAAATCCCACTGTAATAAGAAAGTGGGATGTGCCCGTGTCCTAAAGTTGTTTTCTGTGTCAAAACTGCTGTCATCACTACACCATTGGAGTTCATGTCTACCTGTCCTTCTTGAAGTCCCTTTAAAAGTGGTTGAATATATGCACTACAATTGAAAATCCAGGCTCTACAATAATTACATAGGCCTAAAAACTGTTGCATTTCTCTTATGGTTTTTGGTTGGGTAGTCATCTGAATCGCCTCTGCTCTTTCAGGTGTCACTTTTCTCCCCTCTTGAGAGATCAACTGTCCTATGTATAGGACCTCTTCCTGACAATATTGTAATTTCTCCTTGTCCACTTTATATCCTTTCTCTGCTAACTTAGTCATGAGCTGAATGAGTCTTTTCTGCATGTTTCTTCTGTCTCACAGTACACTAAAATGTCATCCACTTATTGAATTATTGCAAGCTGTACATTACCCAGATGCATTTGGGGAACTCTGTTAAAGCTTGAGGGGGACTTCCAGTACACCTGGGGCAAACAAGTATGTTTCAGGTGGATATTTCTATATGAAAATGAAGTCATATCCTGTTAGTCTTCATGGAGGGGAATTGAGAAGAATGCATTTTTTTAAAATCTATTACAGTAAAATACTTTGCTGTTGGTGGATATTTTATAATATTGTAGCTGGGTTTGCAACCAGAGGAAACTCTGCTTCAGCAATGTTATTAAGAGGTGTGAGAAACCAGGAGTCTCTCCCGCTAGTCCCAGCAGATGTCTTTCTCAGGTGGCCAGGGCATCGCCTTTGGATCCAAACCTTGGGGGTGGACAAGTGTGGGAGGATCACATGGATGAGGGGTCTTCAGGGAGTGGGACACCGAATGGCGAGATGCATTATCCCACCTTTACCCCATCCTACCAGGTAGGATATGTAGGAACCCCCTTCCCTTTCCTGTTACGAACACTTTCACATGGACAGCCTGCTCTGGTGCAAGTCTGTTTTTTCCCAGAGCGGTGTACCTGACATGTCCCAATACAATGGTCAGGCAATTGCTGACAATCATTCACACCTGACTTCCATTAAACTTCCCCATGCGGATAAAAGACGCACCACGGAAGCACACTCCAAGCGAGGCATAACACGCGAATGAACAGCAGTTTGGAATCGGCTGCTGAATGAAGGGAGAAAGACGGCAAACCACAAAGGATTTGCAAGGAGGGAAATACCCTTAACCTTTTCAACATTATTTTCACTAAACCTTTGACAGGGAAAGCATAAGGCCAGGAAACCTGCATAAAGAATCCTTCATTGTGTGTCAAAGATACCGGATGCCCTCCCATATGGCTGACCAAGGCCGGGAGGGAAAGTAGATCAAAAGTGGGTGAGACTCCCCTGTGTCCTGCCGTAAGATTGTCGTGACCCCAGGACATAACTTTAATCTGCAGAGAGGAGATAGGAACAACCAGACGGTCCAGACGATAATATAATCTGTCTCGGACAGATAGATCAGGCCATCCTGTGGAGTCTCTTGATACTCTGGAGTGAAATAGGCCTTTTTGATTTGTTGAAGAAACAGGGAGACTCTACAGATTAATGTTTTATCGTCCAATATCTTTTTACCCATCAGGGGTTCCTCCCTTCTTTCTTCTCCCTTTCTAGAAAGAGCATCAGAAATGGTGTTTTGGCTTCCTGGGATGTAGGTGATCTTGAACACGAATTGAGAAAAGAAATAAGCCCATCAAGCCTGTCTGCTATTGCGGCATTGCATTTATTGTATGAGCATTACATTAGTATGATGACTGCAGACTTCAAATTCATGTACAGACCCCAACAAGAGATGACGCCATTCCGGCATTGCTTCTCGGATGGCCAGTAGTTCCTTTTCGATCACAGAATAATTCTGCTTGCTGGGACCTAAAGTGCGCGAAACAAAAGGCTACTGGGTGTTCTAGATTGTCGTCTACCAAAAACTTCTCCTAGAGCACCAAATGAGGCATTGGTCTCAACAATAAATACCCTGGTTTGATTGGGTTGACTAAGGATAGGAGTTGTACAAAAGGCAAGACTAGCTGCTTCATCCAAGTAAAATGGTACGTCCTTTAGGAGCTTTGTGATGGGAAGGGCGGCATCAGAAAACCGGTCAATGAACTTCCTGTAGAAGTTGCTATTCCCAGAAAGCTTTGTATTTACTTTACTGGGGTCCGAACTAGCCACCCTTGTATAGTCAGTCTTTTGTGGACCCATTTATATGCCCTTGTTGGAGCGAATTAATCTGAGATCTGGAACAGATTGGGCTTCAAACAGGTATTTTCGGGTTTAGTGAAAAGATAATTCCTAGAACGTCCGTCCAATACTTCAGTGAGATGAATCTGGTGAGTGGAAAGAGAAGGTAAAAAAACAGAATGTCATCCAAATAGACAATGACTGAATGAAAGAGAGTGTCAGAAAAAAAACCTGTCCACGAATCTCAGAAGATAGCGGGAGCGTGAACCAAACCAAAGGGCATGACCTGATATTCGAAATGGCCAAATTGTGTGCGAAAAGCCATCTTCCACTGGTCTCCTTCTTTAATGCGGAGTAGATGATATGCTCCCCGTATGTTGAGTTTGGTAAATACTTCTACTGATCGTACTGCTTCAATGATATCATTGAGGAGGGGCATGGGGTGTTGAGCCTTTTCGGTTATCTGGTTTAGGCCCCTCTAGTCAATGCATGGCCTAAGTTCTCTACTATCTTTTTTGGGGATATAAAAAAGTGATGCACCTGCCCGGGACTTGGGTTCCTGGATTAGACCGTTGGCTAAATTGTCCTCCAGGTATTTGTGTAAAACTTCCTTTTTCCAAACCGATGTGGACAATGTGGTGGAAGTTGACAAGGTAGTTTGTCCTTGAACATACCTACATAGTCTTGATACTTGAGAGGAATTATTCTAACCTCATGTATAAGAGGATAAGGAAGAGCTGGACCAAGAACGGAGCCAAGGTGTGTCCTTGCTAAACCTTCCGTTTCGTAACGATGGGCTGTGCATATGGATTTGTATTTGAATTGTATTTATTTATAAAGCGCACCAGGCCCAGAGGCATCCAGGCGCATCACTTAGGTTACAACATGGTATGAGCAGACAAAAGCGTTACAGAAAATTACAAGACATTACAAAAAGAACTATATACATACACATCTAGTACAGGATAGTTAGATGCATATTTACACAGGAGTGAAGTTGTAGCCTATCGCATAAGTAGTGGCTGGCGAGTGGTCTGAGACAGGGGCAAGTCTTGGGCTGATAGCCAGGTTTTGGCTTTGTTTTTGAAGGTATGGAAAGATGGTTCAGCTCTTGGTGGGTTGGGCACGAGTTCTAGAGTTTCGCAGCCCTTACTGGCAAACTGGTCATGTTAGTTGCACAGTGTTGTCCGTCCAATTTATTAGATGATTATGGTATCTCAGCCACGGGATCCCTAGTATGAGGAGGAAATGTGCAGCTCGGATTATATCAAAGGTAAGTTCCCCCTTGTGTTGGTGAATGCCCGTCATAAGCGGAAGGTTTGTTGAGAGACGGGGTCTGGGCATAGTGGTCGACCGTAGACTCCTTCTACTGTTTGGATTTCCGTCTTCCTTTCCAATGGTGTGTTATGTTCTTTAGCCCATGTACTGTCCATAAACATTCCAGTGGCACCGCAATCTAATGGTGCTAAAGCTGTTAAGGGGCTGATCGTTGGACCTTGTATCGTCACCTTTAGGACCACTAGTTGATCATCCATGGGTTGTCTGATTGCAGTAATGTGAATATAGGGACTCACTACAATAACCCGGTCTCCTGTCCCCACTAGCGCAGGGGTTTGTAGTTTCCCTGCTTCTTAGAAGGGGCATCGGGGCAATCACGTAGGCGGTGGCTTCTAGAACCGCAACAAAAACAGAGTCCTTGATTGCGTCTCCTTTGTCTTTCCGTAGGGGTCACCTGTCCTCTGGCTGTTCCTAGCTGCATGGGTTCATCAGGAGAAGATGAGTCTCTAGGCATAGAGGGAAGACTATGTCGAGGTAGCAGAGTAGGTTCTCTGGTCTTCTTTCATTCTTCTCTTCCTTCCTGTTGTCTAAATTCAATCTGCAGGACAGCGGAGATCAATTCAGCCAGAGAAACAAGGCATGGAATCCAGACTAACTCGCCTCTGATCTCCTCAGACAGCCCCCTGCGAAATATTGTATATTGTTGAGATTGAGGCCATCATGCTTCTTGTGCTGCCATTTGAACCTTGCTGCATAAGTCAGAATCTCCAGATTCCCTTGTCTGACATCCAAGAGAGATTTGTAAGCATGAAAAGTCATTTCCTGTCACTCGAACATGTCTTTATGCGCTTGTACAAAGGCAGCATGTGAAGCTACTAAAGGACTTCCAGAGATAACCAAAGGAGTAGCCTAAGATAAGGCATTTTCAGACATGTTTGAAATCATAAACCCTATTTTAGCCTTGTCTGTGGCAAGCATGTTATCTCGGAATAGAACATGGACTGTACAAGAATCCAAAAACTCTTTAAGTCGTCCAGAGGAACCATCAAACTTCCCTGAGTTCAAGGTACCAGTCTGGGCAACGGGAGTAACTGCATCTCTTGCAGTCACCATATGTCTCAAGGTGTTGTATTCGGCCTAGAGGCCTGTGCTTCAGCTGAAAAAGGCCTTGGACAGCATTAATCTATTCTTGCATCTGCGCCATCCTGTTAGTGTCCTTTTGGTGTTGCAAACTCTCACCTGAGTCTGAACAATCGGAATACTTCCGGGACGTTCTGGCCTTTCCTTTCTTAGTCTTGGTCTTATCTCGAAGCCGCTACTGAAAGAGATGGGGCCTATCCTCGTATGATGCCACAGTGGCCTCCTATTGATGACCATTGGTTGGACAGTGCGGCGGCTATGCAGGATGCGCCCAACGTCTTGGGGGGCGGGGGGGGAGCCCAAAGGCACAAAAACCCTCTATGAAGTGAAGTGTACAGGCTTTTCAATTTGCTGGCAATGAGGCTGATGCAGGATGCAGCATAGAGTTCCAAAGAATACAATACAGAGAGAGATTCCAAGCGAATGGAGAATGAGAGTTAAAAAGGGCCGGAAGCGAGAAGGAGTACCAGAGTGGGGAAGATTACAGCAGCAGAGAATGGATGCAGAAGACCAGGATCCAGGAGGAAGGGAAGTCAAGGATCCAGGAGGAAGGGAAGTCGAAAGTCGAAAGCAGGAGTGGTTCAAAAAGGCAGGGTGGGTACAATGAAAAGGAAACCGGGCAAAGGTGTACACAGAGAGAAAAACAGCACTAGCGTCTTACCCAAAGTCTGCCATAGCGAACGGGGTTGCAACGCAATGCGTGTTGAGTCTTTACCAGTAAATGAAGAATTCTGAGAGTCAGGGGGACATCTTGGTTGTAGACTAGACAGTTGCTGTAGATCGAATAACAACCTGATGGAACACTCATACCTCTAGTCATACCTCTAGTCCTCTGTACGAAATGAAGCGTTCGGCGCCCTCTGTGCCATCGATACCACAGGGACCAATGGGTCGCTGTGACATCTACTTGCATCCATGGCGCAGCTCGAGTTCCTTGGCATCGACTCTCCCTCAATCAACCACTTTGTTGTCAGTCTGTTGGGCACCGGGCAGGAATTTTTTCAAAGGGGCCCATGCCAACTGATTCTTCCACACATTTGAGTATTCACCAATCTGATCTCAACAGGAAGCTCCATGATCTTCTGGCTAATGGTCGGAGTCACTGATCGTCCGAAACTCTAAGTATAGCTATGGGCCTAGGTCGACTGGATCGTGAACCATCCGCACCGCTACCAAATGTGCAATAGCACCTAGAAGTGTTTATTATGCACAGAATGGAATTACCATACTAAATGACCCCAGACTCAAAGAATATGGCAAAGCAGTACTTTATTGTCAGTTCAAAATAAAGTAGGGCAATCTGGCGACCCACAAGCAGTAGGGCGATTTTAATTACACAAAGGCTTTATAGCTCAATATGCGCCAGCTATGACACTTAAAACCTATGAAGGGAGGGGTTGGTTAAGGGAAAATATGTACCTATAGTATATGTAAGTGTTAATAACTTAATTGGCTGCCCCTTATCTAGTAAGCACGGTTTGAACTACCTCTGAATACTTTTAATACTGTGTTTTAATGCAATACAGTAGCAGATTGGCCTGTGCAACTTTGTATAGCAGGTTACTGCATGGACCCATATGATTGGTTGGCATTCTCTCCCAACTTTGAACTTTCTGCTCGTTAGCAGCATGTAAACGAAACCCATGTGCAAAGAACAACCTCCGACTACTACCCACTTGCTCCAATTAGTCCATCATCTCTCATCAGTCAGGCCCTTAGCCAAAGTTTCTCCTTTGTAGATGCCCTTGTAGCATGTTCGTTGATCTGAGATCCTTAAGGGTGTATGCGTACACCCTTATCTGAAGCTTAATGAATGGCCCTTGTTTTCACCCTGTGAGTCAAGTGTGAGGAGACGACGTATGTTTCGATTTTCGACCTCTTATTTACTGTTCTTTGATTTAATTGTACTAGGTGCTATTACTTCCCTCGGCCTTTAGAGATTTGCTCACTCCTCTTTGCATAAACATTCTGCATTTTAAATTGCCTAATACTTAGCCCTTGCAGATGTTTTCTTCTTCTTTACTTAATCTAAGAGAAATATATCTTGTGTACATGGCTTATCCTTTTGACTCCCCTTGTGTCTTATTATTCCTTGAAGTAGCATCCTTGATCCCAAACCAAGAGGCACCTCTCCATCCTTCACGCAGAGCTGTTTTTGTAGCGTCCCCCATTCCTGCAGCCTTGGTCTGTTTTGAAGGTAGCTCGGTTAGATTCAATACAAGTGTGCCGCCCCTGCTAGAAAATTGAAAACAAAACTGGTAGATTGGGGACCACTTGCTATATCCTGGTTAGTCTGCGTCAACGTTTTGAAAATGATGGTCCTGCCGCATGTCCTCTACCACTTCACCTCCCTCCCGATCTAGGTACCACCTCGCTTCTTCAAAAACCTCCATAAGGTGATGGACAATTTTCTCTGGAGCAACAAACCAACGAGAGTGGCGGCGGGGTTGATGAGATCTCCAGTGCTGGACGCGGGGCTGGGAGTGCCAGACTTTAAAGTGTATTACGTTGCTACCCAAATAAGGGTCATCAGAGACTGGCAAAGGGACGACAGGGAGAAAATATGGAGACCTATGGATAGGGCCGTGGTGGGAGCTGGGCAGAAGGAGGTTCTGTGGAAACCAAAGAAAGACAGACCACCACAAATGTATGCAAGCCTGGTTACTGGAACTGTGGGCAGGGCCTGGGACTCCGCTGTCAAGAAAGCCCGGACTACTTCTTTCCCCTCTCCCTACCCGCTACTCTTCGGAAACCCCCAGTTCACTCCTGGCCTCGAAGCTTCCACATTCCAGGTGCGGCAGCGGGGAGGTTGCCACAGAGTGAAGGACATGTTCGCTGGAGCCCAGCTCAAAACATTCGAGCAATGCAAAATTGACTTCGACCTGGGGGAAGACCAACGATTTCCCTATGTCCAACTGAGGCATTGGCTATCCCACCCAGAAATGAGAACCGCAGGGAGTCAGGAGCTCACTCTATTCGAGAAATATCTCAATACAGACACAGGAGACAAAAAAGTAGAAGCAAATATTTACAGACTCATTAAAGAGGGGGAAGCTCGTCCGACCAGGATATACATGGCGAAGTGGGTGGACAACACTGGAACTACAATAGACTTAGCCAAATGGACAAAACTATAGAACCAGATAACAAGACTTACAAGATCAATCCAACTTTGCAAAATTTGGATGAAGCTATTAACACAATAGCACCTGACCCCAGTCAGGCTCCACAAGATATAACCAAGGGTCTTAGAGGAAGGCTGGAGGAAATGCGGCCAGACAGGCACCTGGAGCCATATATGGTGGTCTTGCCCGAAAATAGCCCAATACTGGGAGACCATCCACGCAGCAATAGAACAAGTGTTGGGGATCAAAATCGGAGGGAACTGGGGCCTAGCCATGATAGGGCTGAACAGAGTTCTCAAGCGAATCAAAAATAAGCCCCTCCGTCAACTCTATATCATTAGGATGATGGCGGAGTCCCTGGTCCAAGCGCGCAAATGGAAGTCAGCGCACCCTCTCCTAGACCACGAATGGATCGCAAAAATATGGTCGCTCCTCGCAATGGAATGGTTAACATACTCCCTGCAGGGAGATCACCTAAAGTTCAACACAGAATGGTCAGCCCTACTGATGTGCCTCAAGGACGGAGCTCGCCGAGTTTGGTGCCCGAGGGCTATGTCCCTCCTGGGGATAATCCCCAACCAGGAGGACAAAGAACTATAACGAGCGCCGACTTCTGGACTTCCAGACTTCTGACACAGGAGTAGCAACCAGTCGACACAAGTCTGCCCTACTGTCAAAATCTTTCATGAACTGCTCCGGACCAAGGGAGGGAGCGTGTGGGGGTGTGGAGGGATGAGTTTCTTGTTGATGTTGTTTACTTACAAAATGTCAATAAAGATTTATTGGAGAAAAAAAATTGAAAGTGATGCAAGATACCCCTTAGCAGTGGAAACCTGCAGTCCTCGATGGGCCAAATGTAGTAAGAACGATAACACCTAAGGTGTATCACAAGAAAAAGGATTATTGTCATTAGCTCTACACCAGCTGCAAAACGTGTTCCAACGGCAACAGTAGAGAGCTTTAGTAGTTGGCCTTCTGGCCAAAAGCAACACCTCCATTACGTCTTCCGAAAAGGTCCCAATCTTTGTTTCTCAACCTCTCAGAAACCTGGGTAGAGAATGAGACCTCATGTCTGCTCTTTTCTGAAGAAATAATCAGAGGGCAGATGGCCATGTCTAGAAGGAATGACGGTGACTGAAGGAAACGTGTACAGGAGTGGAAAATCACAGTCCACCACAAACGTGTCCCCAGAACTCCTCTATAAAGAAATTCCCTGGAGAACAGCAGGTCTTACCTCCTTCTGAGACTGGATGCGAACAGATCCACTTGAGGGGTTCCCCAAAGGGTGAAGATCTCCAGAAGGACTTCCTGAGCCAACTCACTTGTGAGAGACTGTGCTCTGCTTGCTTAGAGCGTCTGCTGCTGTGTTCTCTTCCCGTGTTCTAGGTGAACAGCCAGTAATACTACTTTTTGCAGTGCCCAAAACCAGAGCTGCATTGCCTCGCTGCACAGTGATAGTGACCCATACCTCTACTCTTGTTGAGGTAGTGCATGGCCACTGTGTTGTCCATCATTATCAGGACATTATTCCCCTGCACCGAGGCCAGAAAGGCCATCATCACTTGCCTGATTGCCCTTAGCTCTAAAGGTTTTATGCGTAGTGTGGACTCCGATGGAGACGAACTACTGATGATTGTCAGATTGTTTGCATGGGCTACCAAACCTGTGAGAGAGGCGTCTGTAAATACTGTTATCTCCAGCCATGGTGGACAAAAAGATTATCCCTTCATCACATTCTCTGCGCAGTCCCACCACAGAAGATCCTGTGCAACCTTGCTCAGAACCTGAAGAAGGTCCCTCATCCTGAAAGAGAACTGTGATTCTGAAGGACCCTCATCCTCAGCCGGGCCTCTGGCACCAGGAAAATGCAGGATGCCATGAGGCTGATCAACCATGGAAAATCGAAAGGCCAGTAGATGTTGGGCATTTTGAAATGTCAAGACAATCTGCAGAATATGTTGAGCCCTCCCCTCCATAGACTTGCTACTACTACTGCCATCAATTTGGTGAAGACCCTCAGGCGGAGGTAAGCCCGAAAAGGGAGAAATCTAAAATGAAAGTGAGAACTGCCAATGGCGAACCTCAGGTTCTTTCTGTGCTTGTGGTATACGGGCACATAAAAGTAAGAATCCTGAAGATTGAGCGACACCATCCAATCCTGGAACTGAAGGGCCTGCAGGATCTGCAAAAGAGTTACCATTTTGTACTTGTCCTTCCTGAGGAACTTGTTCAAGCAGCTTAAGTGCAAAATGGGTTGCAGCCCCATGTCTTTTTTGGTAATTAGAAATTACAAGGAGTACCATCCCTGGTTCCTCTCTGCTAGAGGTACCCTTTCTTTGCAGAAGAATCTCCTGTAAGAGAAGCAGATCTGGACCCCAAAGGGATTGACTGCTTGGTGTACAATCCAGAGGCCTTTTTATGAATGGGAGGTAGTAACAATGGGCTACTGTTTGCAGTGCCCAAGCATCGGAAGTAATGCTTTGCCATTTTTCCAAATGCAGTGTCAATCTGCCCCCCACTACTGTGCTGTGGACCAAGGCCTCAGAGAGGTTTCGGAGCTGTGGCTGATGCAGATGGCAAAGAGGTTGTGGCTGCCTGGGAAGGCTTACCTCCACATCCTCATCCACCACAAGGAACCCTTCTCTGTCCTCTTTAAGAAATCTGGCCTCTTGACCTTCCAACCAAAGAGAAGTATTGAAAGGACCGACCCCTCCAATTCAGAGAAGTTGTGTGTTCCTGCTGCGGTTAACAAGTCGCTGCACTCAGAGATTTTGTCATGGCCTTGATGTAGCTTCTCCAAGCTCGTATCCGCTTTGGAGCCAGATAGTTTGAAACCATCACAGGGCATATCAAGAAGTCTAGCCTGGATGTCTGGAGCAAATCCTGATCTGTGCAGCCACCGAAAGCTTTGTGCAACAGTACTAGTTTTCATCGCCCGACTAACACCATCATCAAGACCAAGCTAGACTGGAAAGACTGGCACATAGCATCTTTGACATCCTTGATGATGTTAAGGAATCCTTACCTCTCCTCACCTTCAAGAATGTACTCTGCGGCCATTGCAGCCACCTCCCACAAAGTAAAAGTGAGCTTGACTAAGGTACACGTGGCATTAATGGACTTCAAAGCCATGTTACTTGCTGAGAACACCCTTTTTCTTAAGGCGTCAAACCTCTTGTCGTCCCTATCAGGAGGGATTGTAGGGTAGGCAGCTGCTTGCAAGGTGGGTGCGACTGCCTGAACCATCAGACCTACCAGATGAGGATGCTTTGAGAAAGATTATGGATCCACAGCAGAAGGCCTGTATTTTTTTTGCCAAGTCCTTAATGACAGCCAGAGTAGTGTCCGGTCTCTTCCAGTTTTCCAGGACTCTGTACTTCAGGGTTGTATGGAATGGCAGGACAAGATCATTTAGAGGAGGAACTTTATCAAGGATGTCAGTGAGGTCAGCCTGCTCAAATACAGCAACAGTCCTTTCACAGCCCAGGTATTCTGTCACTTTACCCATGCCATTCCTATACGAAGCATCTGTATGTGTAGATGGATCAGGGTGGCAAAATCAACCTCAGACGAGGTATCTCTATAACACTAGCATCCTTCAATGAGTCAACAAGGTTCTGTAACCTGGATATTAACTCCTAAGGCACTTTAGGAGTTCCAAAATGCAGACCAATCCAAGGAGTATCATCCTCCCCCTCAACCCTCCTCAAACATTGAGCTCATGGACACAAAGTCCTTCTTGGCTATAGGTTTACAACTCTTCGGATCCGTCAAAGATGTCAATGGTTTCGACTTCGATGATCCCGGCATCAAAGGACCCGACGCAATCTCCCTCGAGGGAGAGGGAGTGGAGTGTAGAGGCTTAGGCTTTGATATGTCTGGAACCTTTGAGACTCTTAGCGCTTCTCGAGGAAGGTTTGCTGTTTTGTAGCCCGGGCTTAAAGGCGCACATGTGCAGTAGCTCCAACGACTCCCTGTTGGCCTTACAAGGCACGATGTGATCCAAAGCCGTCTTCGGTTCTTTTGAAAGGACGGGAGTGTCTGCCTTCTGAAACACTCATCATTTGGAGGCGAAAATCCTTCCATTCAACTTCCCTTATCAGGGAAACATACCCATTTTCTGTCGGGTGAGGAGTCCAAAGAAGATGAGTGAGATCGATGATGCCTGCTCTTCAACCTCTTATGGGAGGCTGATGACGAGTGACGAGAACCACTTCTCAGCCGAGAGTGCTTCAAATGCTTAGAGCGCTTTTTCTATCAGTGAGGTGAAAGCTTCCTAGAGCTTCTCTCATCAGGCGACCTCTTCTTGGACAGTGTAGTAGAAGGAGACTTAGATGGAGGCCTACGCAGGGCGAGCTTTGCCTTCCTCTGCTTCAAGGCCTTAACAGTCATTGACTGGCATGAGCCGCAATCATCGACCTTGTGGCTGATTCCAAGACGCCAAAAAGGCATACACGATGCAGATCGTTGATAGACATCTTCGACCCGCATTTGGTACACCTTTAAACCCGGTCTTCAGAGTAAATATGGTCTTTGGAGTAAATAATTTTTTAGACGAATAGGCAAATAAACAGTTGAAAAATCACTGGGGCGATTCTGAACTGTTTGAATGGTGCTGTGAATGCAGAAAAACAGAACAGAGGCAACGAGTGCCGGGCATGCTATTTACACCAGTGTTGCCATCATGGTCGAGAGCGGGATGGATGCCGCAGAGGGACATTTGCTAGATGACGCATGGTGCCCCCTGCTGTGAAATGTTTTCAAAGCTGCTAGAAGGGTCTCCGATATATCAAAGCTGATGAATACCTGGGAGGACACAATCTATTAGAACTTTTTTTATGATGGGTTTTCTGATGGCTTTGTTTTTTTTAAAGCAAGTGTTTGACTGCCAATCAGATCAAGCATGTATTCATGTTAATGTTATTGTGGTAGGAAAATTAGTTTACTTTGTAGTTAGGCATTGAGATGTAATGCTGTGTACCCATTTGGGATGGGTGTTGCCCAGTAAAGCATTACCTCCTTTTCATTTAGGAAATGTAATTTTGTACCACAAGCAAACCTTTTCCACACTATACACTAAGACTCAGCTGCAACCTGAATCTCTGAAAACTATAGTTTCTAGTAAAAAATACTTTTCCCTCCCCAATGAAATGAATACATATAAATAGCCGCACAGTACTGCTCTGTGGGTATTTATAGATTTTGAGTGGCTCAAACACAGTCAGGCTTTCTGTAGCGTACATCTCAGTATAGTCCCTGCTTTTGAAACCTACCTAAGAGATTAGCCTCATAACAAGAAGCAGCTTTTTTGCTCCTACATGTAAATGTTACAAAATATTTCTGCCCTGGTAAATATCTCTAGCCTAAACCTAGATTTCTCGAACCAGTCCAGCCTCATGATAAAGTCACGTTTCCAATTCCTAATCATTTACATATGTGAATGCCTAAACTAAGCAATTCTGTGTACATTTACCAATGTGGGGTATGTGTTTTCCCGTAAAGCACTACCTTATTTACATTTTGCAAATGTAATTTTGCACTTCATGCAAAGTCTAGCTTTTTGGTTCACGGCCTAGTAGGTCACAGTATTTAGAGAATTAAGATTATAGCTATGGTGTCCAGTACATGTACTTTCCCCTCCCCAATGAAATGAACACTTATATATGCCTGTATAGTACTGCTCTGTGGGCAATTACAGATTTTGAGTGGCCCTGGCATACTCAGGCTTTCTGCAGCATGCAACTAAATGTAGGCCCTGCTTTTGCAAACATAAATCTGGTCTACCAATTACTTACATACCAAGAAACAGTTTTTGTATCCTTGGTCAACCAAACTGTATTTGATTCCTATGTTTCTTGGGAAATCCTTTCCCCCTCTTAAATATTTCCATCTGTTGAAAACATGACTTTCTGCAACCAGTTGGTCCTCATTATATAGTCATGCTTTCTACTGAGACTCATTAACCTCTGGAAATGTGCAAACATCACTGTTCTGTGTACATTTACTAATTTGTGGTGAGTGTTGCTCAGTAAAGCATTATCTTGTTTGATTGTGCTGTAAAATTACATTTGCTAAATATAAAGTCTACCTTTTTGGTGCAGCTCTTTGTTTTTCACACTATATACCAGGACTCAACTACAACTTGAAATCTCTGAAAAGCAGGGTTTCTAGCCAATGTACTTTTCCCTCTCCAATGCCCTGTTTTGGGGTTTTGGCAGCATGCTTTTCTTGGTCTTGCACTTCTTGCTAGAATCCTTGTTTTTGAACTGCTCTTGTCTGGTCAGAGGGGATTCTACTGAAGTCCCCAAGCCATTGCAACTCTTTCTGGCGTGCTGTCCTTAGTAGCTCTTATGGATACCAGGTCAGCAGTGTTTTATTTGTTGCAAGGTGATTCTATCACCTTGAAAGGATGTTGTGCTGGTACCACCTGCGATTTATTTTTGGGTTCACTAGGGCTGTAGTCATGTTTAATAAATAAGTAGTCCAAGGCACCTAGATAGTCGCCTTTAGGGTACCAATTCATTTTATGAAACCCTCCTTTCAATTTTATTTTGGACCATACGTTAGTCTGTATGGATTGAAACGCATGGCCAAAATGACCGTTTTGATGACATAGGCTCATCAGGACTCGAAAAGCCACCCTCAATTTAAGTTTAAACTGGTGCAGACTGGTTTCAATTCTTCTAGATTTGACAATGTAATTCCAGTGTAGGGGGGGGTGGACGCAGTGTGTTTGGCCGTTTGTAGGGCCAGCCCAAATGGGCGCCCAGTTGTGAGATTGATGGGATGGCTTTGAACCGCCCCTGGGTAAATGTATTAACAGCACAAGACCCTCTGCATTCCCGAAATATTCTGTACCTGAACTAATAGCAGGCTGCTGCTGAGGACCCAGTATCTGGACATACTTGCTGGACCCTGGCTCCTTTGTCATTGCTCCCTGTTCCTTCTCTGCTGGTAGAATCTGAGCCAGAGCTGTTCCTTCACATCTAACCAGTCCTCCTTGCAGGCTGGATTACAGTGCCTCTGTGGGACCGTTTCCTGGCCCTTGCTCCGCAGCTTCCATGTTAAATTCTTCAAGGCGAAATGCCTCAAGGTGGTGAGCCTTTCTTGCCTGGTTGTCAGGTGGCTTGCTGCAACCCCTCTCTGCTCCCTCTTGAAACATTCTGGGTTGCTCTCTTATTACTCCCCTCATTGGACCATTTTCTGCTGGCAGGTTGCCTGAGCTGGTTCTTCTGCCTTGTGGGTGGTCCTCCCTAGTGTACTGTTCATTGCTCCTTTAGATCGTTGGGGCTCCTCGCAGGGTCATTGATCAAGTTACTTCAAGTTAGAGGGCCCAACTGGTACTAGCTCAACCTTAATTTAGCACCTAAACTCCTCGTCCTCCCAGAGGTCCAGCACTGAATCTTCTATATCAAGCAAACAAAAACTTGTCCTCAGGCCGTGGGGTCCCAAGATATTGATTCTTTTTCAGGGGTTCTCAGATTCTGTGGGTAGTGGGGCTTCATAGGCTCCAGTCTACCACATTTTCCATTGACAACAGTGGGCTTGCACTCCCTCTGCAACCAGTTATCCTTGATTTGCTGGTTCACAAACTCATGAGCTTAAACCTTTCAGTCGCCCTCTATGGCTGGGCGCCCCCTCCTGCTGTACCTGTGGCGTAAAAGGAGAACATGCCTAACGTTTCCACATAACTGTAGCAAGCCTATTGCTTTTGTTCCCTTTTCCTTTATGTGAAAACTTCTGGAAGCTCTGGAAACTCACCTAAAGTGACTAACAGGTCTCTTATCTGTACAGTAACATTTTCCCCATTTCCCCCTGGGTGTACCCACATTTCCTGCACTGTATTATTTTTAGAAGATACCAGTGATCATTTATGCATTTCATGGCAACTTACCCTTTTCTATTGGATACCACAGTATCTAATGTGACGACTATAACTTGTTTTCTGTGTGGGTGTTTAAGTACACTGGCACTGTTTTAGCCTATTGTTATTGACTTATTTCTAATAACCCCACTGTTATTGTGTGTACATGTGCTTTAATGCACTTCCTACCAGTTATGTCCAACAGTAATTTCTTGTACGGAGAGTTTGGCTGTATTAGGTAGGAGAAGAGCACTTTTCACCCCTTAGTTTAGTAGACTAGGTTATGAATTCTACATGCGTCTAGGACCCCTCTTCTCCCCCCTACATAGGCATTATAAAGTGTATGTTATTCTGCCACTGTGTATTTAGTCGGATACTGGCATTAGAGGTGGTAAGCATCTTGTCCAAGGTCATTTACTGTTTTATAATATACTGCCTACACCTCTTCTGTAAGGTCTACTGGTTCAACCTCACCTTACAAGAGTGTTGTACATTGTTCATTATTGGTTCCAACTTTACCCAGCTACCCATTCCCTCCTAAGAATTATACTGGACTTCTCTGCTACTTACCCATTGGGAGTTGTGGTCCAACTTGGTGCGCACACCATTTGCCACCTAAGGATAGCTCGTCAAACCGCTCACAGGGTTGTGAAAAAATCTCTCCAACAAAAAACCTTTGAGAGTGGTGGCAAGGGGGTAGTTGGACCGATATTGACTCAAAGTGTGCAGGTCTGTGGACACAGCAGATATTTTTAATTTAGAAATAAGTATCTCACTGGAGTACTCCTAGTCAACTGTCCCCATTCCTCCAAATATGGGCGTCCTAGCAAAAATGTTCAATTCCCCTTTAAATTTTGAAGTGCTTAGGGATGCAGCTGCAGGTATGACCACCCTTCTCTAGCCCCACCCTCAGGCACCTCTCCTCAGATGGAAGACCAGTGCTTGGCTGACTATCATTGGGGAGATGGATCATGGATAGTATGGATGAAAGGGGACAATGAACTAGAAGTACTACAGTAAGAAAACTGTATTAAACCCATGTCGTGTTCCCATTCCTACACACTGTATGGGTGATTTCAAAAGACCACCTCAAATGGGAGAAGGATCACTTATATCCCAGTATAAGCAAACCAATGTTTGAAAAGGGTTTCTCCAAAAGCAGATTCTGACCTGGCACTGAGATCCAGGCAGTGCTTGCTGGAGGAGACAGCCACATAGATGCCTTGCTGATAACTTCCTAGGATGGCCGTCTTCGGAAGGCTACTGCTGTTGCCTTTGCCTGACCACATGTGCAAGGATTCCTGCAAGGGGGAGAGGGGGGCATATTGTGTATTCTTATGAGATGGCAGTAACCATCCAACTGGCTACGGATGCTTTTGATGCTCGATTGTCCTGAGAGGTACCCCCAAATGTAATGAAAATGGCATCTGACTTTTTAACTACTTAGTTCTGCTGATGTCAAATTATAGAACTCATCACAATTCGAGTGAATACAGTGTTCTGTCTGCATCGGACTAAGGATCGGGGGGGGGGGGGAGGGCTGCACTATTTCTTGGCCAATATGGAAGGCCAAACATATTTTAGGTCGAAATTTAGGATTCGTACGAAGCACCACTGCAGCCTTAAGAAACACAGTATAGGGTTTTTAAGATACTAATGCCTGCATTTCGCTCACCCTTTGAGGGGATGTTCATGCTACTAACAGTACTCTTTTCCGCATGCTGTGTTCATTTACTGTCCACCAGTGTCATTGGTTCAAAGGGCCTATATGCTAATGTTGCTAACACCACATTAAGGTCACATACTGGATGGGGCCAGCTGAATGGAGGAAACAATCTTGCAAGACCATGCAAACGCCCTGGATCAATGTTATTTCTTGACGAGAAGCAGGACCACTTGCTTTCATATTGAGCTCTGGTAGAATCCTTGCTTGTAACAGCTGCAAGTTTTGATCGGTTAGCCTAAAATGTCCCAGAGTCAATTGCTCACAAACCAGGTTGTGAGGACAAGTGTCACCAGAGCTGGGTGAATCGCAGCTCCCTCTTGCTGGGTCAGAAGATGAGAGGTAGTTTGTAACATCTGTAACCTCACCCAGTCAATTGTAATAGGTCTGTAAACCACACCCTGGACAGCCAGTGAGAAGCCACCAGAATCATCCTGTACCCCGACAACCTGGACTTGCAAATCACTTTCTGCAAGAGGGAGGCAGGGGAAAGACATACCACCACTCCCAGAAGACCTGTTTGAGGGCTTCCTGATGTAACTCCCATTCATACGTGTTCTTCCCTAAACTGCTTAGTCTGTTTTATTCTCCATTGCTGTCTCCAGGAAGGTGAACCGGTCTCAGGGTCATCCCTGGCTGAGCGCTCAATTCCAGATTTCTATCACCGGCATGTAGAACCATAAAGATCTGCCTCCTCCCCCACTCAACATGCTTATTGAATGTTGACATACAACATGGACATTAAGCTATCCATTCTGATTAGGACTAGTCTGCCCCCAACTAGAGGAAAGAACAATTTAATTGTCAACTCAATAGCCTCGAGTTCCAGGACGTTTATATGCTGGTGTCTGTCCTGCAGGGACCACATCCTGTGGGTGAAAATGTTTCCCAAAGTGGCACACCCCTCTAATGAAGAGTCCTTTGTGACTATTGCAGAGTGCTCCTGTTGGCATAGAGGGGCTCCACACACACATTACACTGCTCTCCTCTTTCCACCACAGCATCTCATCCCTCAGAGATAAGGGGAAAGTTTCTTACTTGTAGCTCCATCTCTCCAGCATTGGTATCTTTCATAGATTTGGATGCTATGAACATTTCCCATCGTCAGGCTGGGAATCCTCGGTTAACTTTTTTAATGAATAAATAAATATTTACTAGCCCATTGCCCTCCTTTTGGGTGCTTTCGGCCCCCACCAATAAGACATTGAGTATGTAGCTCCTCCCATTCAACCTCCCTTCAGATTCTACCTAGTACATGCTGGATTTCAAGGTATCCAAGGGAGACTTTTTACTGTAGGGGGTGGCCGGAGGGCGCATGTGAATCTATGAATGCTGCAGAAATTGAGTTACAGGTAAGAAACTGACCCCTTCTCCAGCATTGGATCTTTCATAGATTCTCATGCTATGAACAGATTTCACCACAGTACAACCATTGAATGGTGGCAGAAAATAGGAAAGAGCCTACCTTATTGAAACAGGCGCTGCAGGATTTCTCTTCCCGTCTTTGCATCAGCAGCATGTTACTCCTGGAGGCTGTAATGTCTAGAAAACGTGTGCAGATTGGTCCAGGTGGCTGCTTGACAAATGCCTTTATGGGGCACCCCCGACCACATTGCTGCAGATGCTGCCGTAGCTCTTGTGGAGTGGGCCTGGGCAGGCCCGCTAGCGTTTCTTGTGCTTTTACGTGACAAAAGAAGATGGTGAAAGATATCCCCCTTGCGATTCTCTGTTTAGAGATTGATTTTACTTTTTTTGGTGGTCAGTTATCGAGAAACAGCTGAGCAGAGGTCCTTGAGGACTTAGTTCTGTGGAGGTAGTATTTCAGTGCTCTTTTAACATCCAAAGAGTGTAGTGTACCTTCTGCTGGTGTTTTCGTCTCTTGGAAGAACATTGGCAACGTAATCGACAAAAGCTTATGGAACTCGGATGGTACCTTCGGTGGGCCAATGTGAATTGTTTGTCAGACCCACTTTTTCCCTGTAAAAGCATAAGTATGGTTTGGTTACCGTGAGCACTTGTAGCTCTGTGACTCTCCTTGCTGATATAATGGCTATATGGAAAACACCTTTCCAGAAGTTAAACCTTCGGTGAGCCATCACAAATGGCTCAAGTGGCACTTTCATGAGTCCGACGAGACCCACATTGAGACTCCATTGTGGTGGAAACTTACACAACCTGAACAACCCTCTCAGGAAATGTTTTACTAGTCGATCGCTGAAAAGGGGAGTTTTCCTTCTTTCCCTGGTATGCCTGGAGATGGCCGCCAGGTGTACTTTAATTGAAGTGTGGGAGAGCCCTCCCTGTGCCAACAATAACAGGTACGGGAGGATAGCCTTTGGACTTGCTGAGAGGTGCTGAATATCTGTTTTTTGCGTCCACCTTTTACAGAACTTCTTCCACTTGCTCTGGTAGGAGCGATTGGAGCACATGCCGCCTTTAGAATGTTTGCGCACTCCTGAGATAGAATTAAGTGACCAAATTCTGTGAAGTCAAGAGCCAGGCGGTGAACTCGAGCTCTTGCGGGTTGTGATGCAGCACCTTCCCGTGGTTTTGAGAGAGGACGTTGGGGGTTATCAGTATCACCGTGCATGGGTATATCTGTATCAACTGTATTACTTTCCAGATGATGGGGAGGTGGGAAGGCATAGGCGAAGAGGCCCGTCCAAGGGAACAAGATTACGTTTCCAATCGATCCCCGCTGGCGCATCCTGCTAGCAAACTGCAACAAAGCAAAACGCAAAATGCACACAAACAGGTCATCTTTAGGCCGACCCCACTGGGCAAATATGATCTTTAATTGGCTGTTGCACAGCTCCCACTCGTGGGATTGGCTGGTCGCCCTGCTAAGGCTGTCCACAATCTCGTTGTTTATTCCTGGAAGGTGAAATGCATGCAGTCTTATCCTGTTGGTGGTGGCCAATTACCAAATTCTTTGTGTCTCCTGGGAAAGGGTTGGCATGGTTGTGGTATTATCACAGAGGATCCAGTTGGTCGAGTCCTTGAGACTTCAGGGCCCAGCACACTGCTCCGAGCTCCAGGACATTTATGCAGAGGCTGGCCTCTTCAGCTGTCCATCTGCGCTTGATGTGGAGGGAGTCCACATGCGCGCCTCAACTGGACAGAGAGGTGTCTTATCAGAGTATTGGGCAGGATCGGTTCCTGGAACGGGGACACCCTTGTGATGATTGCGGTGTCGTCCACCAATGCAAGCGGTGTGTGAGTTTATGTGATCTTTACTCTGTCCTCTCATGATCCTGGGTACCTGGGACCAGTGTCTGGCGAGGAACTCCTGCAGTGGGCGCATATTGAGCCTGCAATGAGGTATGAGTGGAATGCAAGACATTGTTCCTAGCACTCCCATACATTGTCGGATTGAAAACCACGCTCCTGGCCTTGAACAGAGGGAACAGCTAATGGTGTATGCCCTCTATCCCACGAGTGGCAAACTAAAGTTTTGGTTGTTGAGAAATTAGCCCCTAGGAAAACAAGGCTTTTGGATGGCTGCAGAGAAGACTTGTCAAAGTTTATCCTGAATCCGAGCTGCTGCAGCAACTGCTTTGTTTCAGACATGGATGTGTGTGCTGCCGCGACGTTTGGTGCTCACACCAGCCAATCATCTAGAAATGGGTAGTCTTGATGGCTCCTCTTTCGGGGGCCGCTGCTAAGGGTGCCAGGCACTTGGTGAATTTCCGCGGTGCCGAATGGGAGCACCTTGAACTGATAATGCTGTGTCCCAACTGCAAAGCGCAGGTACTTTTGATGCTTCCTGTATATTGGGACGTTAAAGTACACATATTTTAGATCTAGGGATACTAGGAAATCATGCGGTTGCACTGCTCGTATAACATGTTGCTCCATTTTGAACAGTTTTTTTTATAAACTTGTTTAGCTTGCACAGATTGAGTACGGGGCACCAGCTTCCATCTGGTTTTCGTACTACGAAGTATCGGGAATAAACCCTTTTACCCCTCTGCTGCTTTGGTACTTTTTGTATGACATTCTTTGCCAACATTTGCTTTATTTCTTGTTTTAGCACACTTATGTGTGGATGGAACTTTTTATTTAATTTAAATTTTATTAATATAGTGCAAAACAACAACCCTTGGGCATGGGGTGCTTGGAAAAAACAAACAAACAAGCAAGCAACAGGAATAGGAAAGTCAAGTGGAGGCAATTGTCCTGTGGCACATGGGCTTAAAAGAGCAGCACCGTTTTCAGCCCTTGTTTAAAAGTAGCTAGTGAGGCACATGTTCTCAGGTCTGGCGGTAGAGCATTCCAGATTTTGGGAGCTGCGTGTGGAAACGATCACTGGGCCACGTTGGAGGGTCTGGTGCTAGGTATTTCCAACAGGCAGGCATTGTTAGACCACAAGACTCTTCAGACTGGTAGCCACAAGATACATTTAGACATGTACTTGAGCCCATGCCCGTATAGGCATTTGTGTGTGATGCAATGCACACAAAAAGAAATCCTGCTACTAACAGAGAGCCAGTGCAGAGCTTTCCTGGGTGCAGTTACATGGTCTAATCTATGCAGACCTGCCACAGTACAAACAGCGTTATTCTGGATAAGCTGCAAGAGCATAAGATTACCTTTGGCAATGCATAGCAGTATGCTGGAACAATGGTCCAGTTTTGCCCCTATCATGGCACGAGCGATGGTGGCACAATTGGTGGTATTCAGAAAGAGGGGAATTTCAGCTGATACGAGGTAGTGGAGACAAGACTGTTGACGTGGGCTTTCATGGTAAGTTCTTGATCAAAGATGACTCCTAGAGTCTTAACCTTAGACTGGGTATTGATGATACAGCCAGTAACATTAAAGGGATGATATTCGGGGCTAGGTTTACACAGTTGAGGACTAGTGCCCAAAACCATAAGTTCTGTTTTTGAGGCATTGAGCGCAAGCTTATTGGCCTACATCCAGGTTTGAAACCGATCCTAAATAGAGTTCAAGGTGATGGAGTCAGTGACGTAATTCCCTGTGAGAGGAACGAGGCATTGCGTGACATCTGCATAGTTGGCACATATAATGCCTGCTTCATCCAATTTTTCAACGGAAGCATGAAGATCTTAAAAAGTGTAGGCGACACGCACGAGCCCTGCACAACCCCACATGTTACAGTGAACTATTCTACCCTAGCCTCCTTGCAGAAGACCCTGGCCCTAAGTTTTGACAGAAAAGATTTCAACCAATAAGTAACCGATGAGGAGAAATTAGCTGTGCTACATAGTCTATCTGCCAATATAGTGTGATCCACTAAATCGAAAGCTGCGGATAGATCCAGTAGCACTATCATGGCTGTGTTCCCTCTAAGATATTAAAAATATTCCCTTTGATCTGAAAACAAACAACAATGGGAGAATATTTGGTGGTTGCTTGTTGAACTCCAGAAGAAGGCTGTACTGGACCACCTGCAACACCCATTTGTCACGTTTGCGCCACTGATGCAAGTGATGTGACAGTTTTCCATCCCACTAGTGCTGTTTTGGCTGCGCAATCAGGGTTGCACCTTTGCGCTACATGTTAGGGAGCTGGTGAATCCTCTTTGGTGTTGCTTGTATTCTCTCTGGTGCTGGTAGTTTTGGTGACTGCTTTTTGTATCTCTATTATAATGTTGCTTATGTAAATAGTTGCTTGTATGGGTTACCGATGATGTAGCTGATGTTCTGAGTGGAATGTCAGCTCTTGATGGTACGTGCTGTATTGTGGAATGTTCATGCTTTAATTCGGTTCTTGATCAGTTGTTGCTTGCCCAGTCTGGAGGAAGCAAGTGCTGGGGGTCTGTGAGCAACCTACTTTAAATAAACACAGTTTTCTATATATCTTATGGTGTGTATCCATTCCTACATTGGCAATGAGGATGGAATATGTGAAGTGAAGCAGACCTCCGGTATCCTAATAAAGCTAAGCTGCTCTACAGTAAAGAAAGCGTAGCAGCGTCCAACCATGGACAAAGAACATAAGCAGCTCCGCCTACCCTTGCGTCTGCAGCGGCCAACGTGGGAGAGTTTTTGCGAGGCATACGCAGTGAGATAAAAAAATCATAACGTCACATGAATCTGCCCCCACCTGATCTTTGGAGTTGTGGTCGCGACGTTGGTATACCGACAGCTGATCATGCCCAGGACCAGTGGGTAAATCTAGGAAATTCTGGACGTTCTTAGAGTCACGATTTTCAGCGGAAAGCCAATTCGGAAAGGTGAGGGACCGACCCATAGCAAACGCGCATGCGCATTGCAACCTCACCGGTCACACAGCAAAAAGGGATTGCGCACACGTGCTGTGTTGCCTGACCTTGCTATAGCAGATACCACGCTATTGAGCATGCACAAAGTCAAAACATGTTCGAGGCCATTAAAAGCAAACGTATGTACACAAGGAATTGGAATACCAAGCAAGTATACATAAGAAACTGAAGAGGAGGAAAATAAAAACGGCACAGAGCGAGATCACAGGAGATTACAAAACATTCTATATCCCACTATTTAAATAAAAGAAAAAAAAACAAAGGGAGGTTATAAAACAGAGAGAGCCTCCCCAAGCAGACAAGGGTGAAATTCGTTTTTTTTCAGCATGGCTTAGACAGGGTTGCCTGATCCACCTGTTTTTATGGCATTTCCCGACCCGCCAAAAGTAAAATGGTCACAGTGGAAGAAGGGTTTTGTTCACTATATTAGAGCTGAATGCAGCAACTCATACTCAATGGATAGAAAGGTGTTGCTACTAATGCATTTTTCAGGCTACGAGGGACAGCATATATGACACATTACCCCCTCTTACAGAAGAAGTAGACAGCGACAGCATGTCTGATCTGGACATTGCCTTGAGAAAATTGGATATCCATTTTAACCCTAAAACAAGCACACTATTGGAAAGATATCATTTTGGCATTCAGCCCAAGAGCAAGGAAAAAGTGTCGAAGAATTGCTGTAACAAAAATGTGTTACATCATTGGGACATTTAGCTCTATAGTGCAAGTTCAAGGAATCTTTTGATGAACACATTAGAGACCAGTTCATGATACATTGCAGCAGTAACAAGATAAGGGAACAACTATGGTTGAAGGACGAACCATCGTTGGAGGAGGTTTAAAACATCGCAAAGAGAGTTGACCATTCCATGGCCTGTGTTGCAAAGATAGCAGAAAAGGAAAACAGCAAAGGCAAAGTCGAAGTATTGAACATTGTGGATGCCAGGCAAAAGGGAAGAGGAAAAGAAAAACCTAATGTGAAGGAAAGAACAAATGTTGAGCCCAACAAATGGAAGGGAGAGAGGAAGGACGAGAGGGAGCAGTTATGTTTCAGGTGTGCGAGTAATGCAGATTTTGCTGCTTCCTTATGTCTAGGCAGGGAGAAAGGCTGTGTGTACTAAGTGTAAGAGGTGCGGACACTTCGCAAACTGTTGTAAAATGTATCAATATAATCAAAGAAGTGTTATGATAGTCAATGATGAGGAGGGTCATGTAGGATCCGATGAGGAGGAGAGTTGCAATATTAAAAACATTACAGTCAATGTTGTACAGGTATCGAATCGTGATGACTTTGAGCATCCATATGCAAATTTTGGGGTGAATGGGAAGAGTATTTTGATGATGGTTGATTCAGGTTCTAAGATATCGCTGATGTCTAGGGCCATTTTTGAACAAGAAATGCAAGGAGATGTCTGCAACTTAATTAATCCGGATATAAACCCGGGTGGGTATAAATCAAGACAAGATCGAATTATTGGGCTATTTTGAGGCTGAGTTCGTGCTCAAAAGCAGGTGTGCACAGGAAAAGGATATTACAAAAAAGGGAATGACCAAACTTGAATGGCGTGATCAAAAAAATTTAATGGTGAGATTAGATCCCAATAGAGTGGATCAGATGATGCAGAAAGGTGCATCAATGGGAGTTGCATACAAAAATGTATTCAAGAAAGGTGTGGTTAAAGGGAGGGGAATGAAACCTCCAGATTCGTCGCAGGGTCAGAATCTGCGGATCCCACCGCATTGCCTTTAGTGTCCCCGAAGGATTTGCCTTTTGCCCACACTCTACAACATGTATACCAAGCCACTCTTCAACCAACTGGATAAATTAAATATCCCCTACACCAACTTTGCGGATGACAAGCAAGTCCTCCTCAAACTCACCGGCAACTACGAACTTGACTTTGACAATGTCAACCAGGTCTTTATCATCATCCAAACCTGGGTGGCAAACCACCACCTCTGCCTCAATGATGATAAGACAGAACTATTCATTGTCGGCTTTCCTTTTCGCCTCAAACACCTTTACCCTGCCTTCACCTCCTTCTGCCCATATCAAAACTCTAGGGGTCTACCTTGACGCTGAACTTAACATGCATAAACACGTCAAGGCTGTCGCCTCATCCGCAGCCTACTCAATGAAACTCATCAACCTATCTTGGAAATTCCTCACCAACGTAAAACTGCCTTACACTGGCCAGAGCCATCATATGGAGCAAACTTGACTACTGCAATGCCATCCTTGCAGGTACCTCCTCAAAAAACCTAAAAAAACTGCAGCTAATCCAAAACAATGCCCTGAGAGCAGTGTGGGGGATGAAATGCTCCAACCAAATCTCCAATATGAGATGCAAAGCCCAGTGGCTTCCAGTGCATGCCCAGCTCCCCTGTCCCCCCGAGAAGTTTAGATTGAGAACAATACGCTAGGAGTATGTGTTAATGATACAAGGGGGGAGTGGGGAGGTGCCCACAAGGGATGGTGAGACGCAGAAGCTTGTAGTAAGTGCAGAGTTTGTAGAGGTTAGGCATTTTAAGTGGTCAAATATACTGATCAGCTGCCATTTTGGAAGCTAGGCCTAGAATGGTCAGGCCCAAGTAGCAGAGAATAATAGATGTAGGCCTCAGCAGTAATAAAATCTCCCATCCCCGGTCCCATCTCAGGCGATAGAATAGAAGGTCATTGTACCAATTAAGACATAACACTTCATTGTTTCACACTGCAGGTTCACGTTATTCGAAAGGAATGGGAATAGCGAAGCACGGATAGGGTTGCACCTGTCCCTGAAGGACAATCTCATGGGAAGCTTGGCAGAGGTCTGGAGCTGTCAAAACTCCTTACCCAGATTCAGAACACCTGTTCCCCCAGACCCACAGTCATTACTTTTGAATTACCAGATGCCCACTATCGGAACCCCTAAGTTCTTCAGTGTTCAATTGATTGGTGTGTCCACAGAGGGCAGTCCAGGGAAGGGGCAGTTGACAAAGGGGGGGAGCACAAGAAGAATTCCCTGTGATTTGTACTGTGAGGTGCGTGGGGAAAGAACAACAAATTCAGGCCAATGGTGGGGAGGGATAGGGGGGGTGCCAGAGTGTCTGGGATCAAACAAAGCTGCTCGCATTTCAGAGAGCCATCTTGACACCGAGAGTATCCACTGTGCTCATGTCTAATAACCAGGTGCACATCACGTGGGTGAGATGTGGGCAGGGAAGCTGTATGAACCAACGAACCAATTGTGTTGTAAGGGCCAAAAGTCAGTGTTAGGCAGAATCATATGCAGTACCCTTAGGGAACACTACATACAATTAAGACTACAAGTGATAGTACAATTTCACCTTTGGTACAAGCCTGTATTACACAGTAAAGTGGTAGTGATGGCTGAGCAGCCAGACTTATCTCAAGAGCAAATGAGCAGTAATAGGGATTTTTTATTAAAAAAGGTAGCAGGCGCTCCTCTCCAGAAAGAACGTGGCATGATATCCTGTTCTGGGATGAGAGTTTGCAGCACACGCTTTTTGCTCACTGTACTTTTCACAGATGGGAAATATCCATTTGCATATCAGTCTGGTGAAGCTGAGCCTCTCTAAGCACAGTGAGCAACTCCCTGCTCACTGTGCTTAGAGAGGCTCAGCTTCACCTCAATGATGAGGCCCAACAAGGCTGAAACACGTGTATTGGGTTGCTGTTGGTACTCTTGTTCAGAGAGGAATTGCCATAGCATTTTGGTGCTGGACTGCCCATGTGGGCGGGACAAAGACTGATATGCAAATGGATATTTCCCATCTGTGAAAGGTACAGTGAGCAAAAAGCAGATGGCTGCAAACTCTCAATGTGGTTAACAACCACTGAACAGGTTATCATGCCTTGTTCTTCCGAGAGATGGGCACCTGCTACCTTTGTTGCATTTATTTTTAAACCATCTGTTCACAAAACACTTCACTTCTATTAGATAAAACCATACTCTAAATATACTACACACAACCAATTCCTCTTGTTCAGGTCAATTCAAGTTAAGTACATTAGGATATGACAGACCGGTGTTTCGAAAAAAAGACGTTACTGTGGGTTAATACACTATCACTTTTTGACAGTAATGACAGTTCAGTCTTACGAAAATAAAGCGTACCCGCGAGAAGAAATACACCCGAAGTCAAACACATAGCATTAAAACAAGGGAATAGTGGATAAAATCATAGGCAATACTTTTGTCAAGGCAATAGAATCAGAGGACATTTTCTAAGAGGCAGATAAAAGTCAATAGGCTGCGCCAGTGTCAAATGGAGCAGGGCTCTGTTGTCGAGGATCACACAGTTAGAATAGTTCAAGATTAAAGTTGCCAGGAGTACTGGATATTGTCAAAGGGAAGCAAAAGTTATAAGACGGAAGGAAGAAAGGACAAGCCTTCGGAAAGGAAAAGGGTTCACCCTGATTCCTCAAGGTCAGACAGAGAGAACGACCAAATGGACGCAATACCTTATTCGGATGAAGAAAGCTGGTGCTATGGCTGTTGTTCCTGGTAGTTCCTGCAGACTCACGGTTCCTGAGGACAAGAAGGAGGCCACCTGGAGCGATCTTCACTACCCAGGGATGAAGCCAGCAGCAGCAAAGCAACGATAAATAAAAGGTGCGCTCCTTAAAAACAGGAGAGGGCTCTTCTGATGGCTATCCGGACCACTACAGCTCAGTGCAGCGATTACGACCCAGGAGGGGATTCTCTGGCTGTAGGAGATGAGCTGGTTGATCCCACCAGGCTCAAGGGGGAAGACACCGGACTGGATCTTCTCTGTCATTGAAGGGTAGATAGCTCAGGACTGCAGCAGGGCTTGAACGGGATCCAGGAGTTGCAGCAGCCGTCTTCTTCTCCACTTCTCTTCGGTTCTTGTAGTTCCAGTGGCGACTCTGACTTCCAGCCCAAGACTCCTGCCTTTTATGCCAAAATCCCCCATTCACACAGCCTGACTGTCAATCACACAGCAGGGGGGTTGTCCAGCCCGGACACCCACCTCAGCCAATGGACACAAAGTGTGACTTGGGTCTTCAAGGAGACCCTGTGCAGGGGGTTACTAAACCCCTCCCTCACATTCAGCCCACCTAGACACCCAGACGCCAAAAGAGGGCTTCTTTGCAGAAGCCCGCCAAAGAACAAAAAACAAGGAAACCAAACCTGGTTTGGCGCGAAAAGCAAACATTAAGAAAGACCTTTCCAACACAAAATGGTGAAAAACCATGCTAGGACCCATGATAAAAATGATATGGGGTAGCGGGTTTTATGTTCACATATGTCACCACAGCCACAACACTAACACGGGAATCCGTGTAAAAATTATAGTTACCACTGCCACCAGCCATGTCGAGTAGGGAAGGGGGGCACAAAGTACCCCTTGAGTTACAGAAGGACAGGGGAAAGATATTCACCTCCAGTACTCCATTGTAAGATGGCTTGTACTGGATATGTATTTTAAAAGGACTAGTAAAGCCAATGGTGACTTTACATGTTTCTGGGGGCAGTCGTCATCCCCAGAAATGGAGTTCAAAAGGGAAGTCTAAAAGACATCCCTGTGTCACTGCACTAAAGGTGCTGTGTGACACACAAGTAAAAAGATGATGCCTAGGGAATTGGTGACACTCCATAGCCCATGAGCACAAAAAGTACAACATACACAAGAAATACACTGTAAGAGTGGGAAAAAGGCTCGCACTCTTACCAGGTGGAAAAAATAAATCCCAGAAATCCAGCAAAGCTGCTGAGGGACTCACTAGGTAAAGAAAATTATCCATGAATGAGAATTCTCCCTAACAGTCAGCAAGCCAGAAGACCATGTGGAAGAATATTAACACATGAAACTGTAGCCAATCACTTGGTGTACACTAAAGAGCGAACTACACTAAACAAGCTTTGAAACTCCTTCACCAGACATTGCATCTATAGAATACTCAATAAAAAGCCAACGACCAGACAGAGATGCCCACGCAATTAGAAGAATCTATGACTTCGAAAACACCTTTTCAGAAACAGAATCTACAGAATACTCAATGAACTCAAACTCATAACAATTAACGAACTATGGATTTATGTGGTCATTGTGCTCGTGGAACACCAGAGGAAATCTACATCTATTCACGGACACAGCCGCTGAACTAGAGCAATACCAATTCATATGCCTCCAAGAAACCTGGCTCAGCGATCCACCTGCATGCGATGGTTTTATCACATTCCTAAACCCAGCTATCGTACAAAAACAAGGAAGACCAGCTTCAGGCTTACTCACCCTAATCAAGATAAACCCTCACAGCACATTAATACTCTCCGAGAATATAAACCCTTGGATTCAACTGACCACAATAATATGTGCAAAAAACCAGCAAAAGCGAGAAGACAAAAACAATTCAACAATCCTAATCCTAAACCTCTATTGGAACCCACTAGCAATATCAACAGATACGTTCCTAGACGGAGTTTTCATCTCAATCGATGAGGCCACAACTAAATACCCGTCATTGGAAATAATAATATGTGGCGATCTGAACATCAAGTTATATGATAACAACGGTGGCCTCTTAAAGCACTCAGATTTATCGGCAAATGCAAAGAGATGGATAAAAGAAACCACGATACGCAACCTACTCCTTCTAAGTCAAGGGAACACTTTGAAATCCTATACACCAACATGGAGCAGAGGTTCATCCCATGCAATCATCGATTATATATTTTTATCTGAAAAACTTCACCAATCAGTCACAAACGCGCAGATGATATTAACAGACAGGAGCGACCACAATCAACTCACCGCCCACTCTGAAGCGACATTGGAAAAAATAGAGTCAGTATTACCATCTCCTCTATTAGAACTAAACGGAACAACAACAAGACTGAGAATCCCACAAGCATCCCTAGCCTCATTACCGGGAAAATTTCTACAGGCAAGTCTGACAAATGCTCTAAAAATCGACTACGAATGGATCCTAATTCCGTTCCGACAAACCAGTAAAAATCGCCCGCAGAAAGACCATCGACATTCCTACAACCAAGAAATTGCCGAAAGGAAAAAAGCCTTAAACCGAACAATAAGACAGTTAAAGAAAACTCCAGCTCTCGATACCTCAAACCAGATTAAAATTCTGAAAAACAACCATCGAAACTGGACTAAATCACAAAAAAGTCTCATTCAGCAAGCAGATGCAGAAAACATATTGAAAATCCACAAATCCCACAATACAAAAGAACTTTGGAACTTACTCAATGACAATCAACAAAAACAGCACAAGCTTACAGCTAATGTAACCCAAGAAAAATGGATAACGCACTTTACTACCATTTACGCACCACGAGAAACAGATCAACAGAATACACAGCCCACAACAGACCCAACATGGAAAGTACACGCAGAATTTGAAGATTTCATCCTCCTGATTAACAAACTCAATACTTCTAGAGCACCAGGCCCAGATGGACTATCCAATGCCATAATCAAAGAAGATCCTAACGCTTGGGCAAGCCTCCTATGCCACATCACAAAACTGATCAATAAACTGCACAGAATACCAAACTCCTGGAGAACAGCAGTAATTGTACCAATCCACAAACAAGGCCCTAGAGAAGACCCCCAAAACTTCCGACCGATCGCTCTGCTCGATCCGCTAGGAAAACTATTCGCAGCAGTACTTCTAAACCAACTCACCGCGTGGGCCATAAAAAACAATAAATTCTCGACCAGACAAACAGGATTCACGGCCAATGTTGGAACAAACCTCAACCTGATATTACTACAAGTAATTAAACATGAAGCTATCAACTCCAACTCGACAATCTACGCAGCATTTATTGACCTAAAAATGGCTTTTGACGCAATCTCACGCGAAAAACTATGGTCGAAACTTAGAACATGGAACTGTCCACCTGATATCCTAGAACCGATTATTCTGCTGTATTCAAAAACCACGATAAAAGTTAGATTGTCAAGACAAGGAGCTACAACATCTGCCATACCAACAGAAAATGGACTCAAACAAGGCTGTCCTCTCGCAGCGACACTCTACAACTTGTTCACTTCTGATATCGAAGAACATCTAAAATCACATAAAACCAATCCCCCCAAAATCAACTCGATCCCAGTCCCAGTCATGGCATACGCCGATGACATTGTGTTACTAGACAAAACACAGACTGGGTTACAAACGACACAGGCAGCCCTAAGCCATTACATGAAAAAAAACGAACTAACGATCAATACGGAAAAAACAAAGACAATGACTCTCACCAAACCATCAAAAAAAAGAACAAACCAGCGTATCTTTACGATCAACAATGTCGAAATAGAAAATGTTACTTCGTTCAAATACCTAGAGATCACAATAAACCAGTCAAAATCAGAAGAGCAGTGGATAGACAAAATCGAACAAACATCTCAAACGCTATCAAGACAAGGCTGCCTCCTTCACAGAAAATACGGCAAGTTCTCCTTCAAGCCAATTATCTCCTACTACAGACACAAGTACATTCCGATTCTGACCTACGGTACTGAAGCAATGTTGAACGCTCAGAGAGTCAACTGGACAAAATATGAAGCGGTTTTCTGGCGCAAAGTCCTTCGACTCCCGCAAACATTTCCAATGCCAAGAATACGCTATGAATTGGCAACTCAATCAATTGAATCAGTCGTACAATGGAAAAGACTAGATATTTTTCGCAAAATACTGACAGACGGGAAAACTCCAGCAATTCAAATACTGCGACATAAAGAAAACACCTTCAACACGACAATATTGCAAAAATGGAAAGATACAATGAGAAAAGAAATGGATAGTGAAAATATCACAGAAGAACTGCTTATACTTCGTCCACAACACGCAAAAACAAAACTGCTGCACAACGACTGGATAAAGACCATCCAACAAAAAAATACCTACAAACAGAATCTACATTGCACAAAAGACAATAGGAGAATCCACGAACCACCAACCTACCTGCAAACCTTCCCAGACCAAACCATTCGAACAACATTTCTAAAAATTCGCCTAAACATTCTTCCTACAAAAGCATACCTATCTACAAAAAGACAGATCAAGCACGAAGACAACTACTGCAGGTTCTGCAAAGACCAAAAAATCGAGGAAACCATATTCCACCTCGTCATGGAATGTAATGAACTCGCCTCACAACGCAAAGAATTCGGTGCTTTTTTTCAACTTTCATCGACACAAATGTGTACGCAAGAAAGATGGACCGCTCTCCTCAGCGGCCACAACAACAAGTACACTTACACAATTGCTCTCTTCCTATCTTCCATACTCGAACTAAACAAACAAAATTAAAAAAGCCAATCATACCATGTCTTGTTGGCATCACTTGCTGTGAACTAACTAATGCGCGCTCCGTGGCAGTAGGCTTTGAATACCCTGGCTGACGTGTATTTTTCCTTTTGAGAATTAAAACTTTGTCATCCTTGCAAAAGGTGTATCAGGTTTTTCTCCCTAGAGGGTTGCATTTTTTCTGTGTCTGGTTGATTGGAGGTCTTCCCTACACTCGCCACCCATTTAGTTTCTGATACAATCTAATGTAGAATATCTGTGTCCGTGTTACAGACCAAAATAGAGTTCCCGAAAAGAGTAGTTGAAGGGGGTAAGGCTATGCAAGCAGTTTCTTTAGAGGAGTTACACAATATTACTTACAATACCTTCAAGTGGTCAAAACATAGAATTACATGCATCATAAGGGAGCCTTATGATTTGAAATGAACAGTAAAGTAAGCTGCTCAGGTTCACCACAACTCCTTCCTTAGGAGTTGCTTGGGGTAGAGGATGGTTCATCTAAACATTTGAGAGCGTTATAGGGGAGTATCCAGCATGATACTTGAGGGAAGAACTATGGAGAAAACCTTCCTTTTGGTGTGGAATCCTGGGTCTCCCAATGCGTGGTTACAGAAGAAAGCGAGACCTAACAAGCCATCTCCTTCGGCACCCACACCCCTCTGCTACAGTCCATACAAGGTACGGTGCAATGCACAAACTTCACAGCATCAGAGCAGGTGCCAATAGCTTCACATCGTAAATAACAGACCACGTTATGATTACCCTACCAAATGGAATTCATGTTTTCAACGTTCAGCTGCAAAAGAATGAAAGGAAGAGACAGTCCTGCTGGCATTCCAACATATGCCTACTGGTTGCAAAAGATCTCTAGCTCTACATACGGGTCTACCTATGAGTGCCACATTTCGATTTTCCCTACGGGGCTCACGTCCATCACCCCTCCTCTACCCAAATAGGAAGCAACGAAGCAAAATGTAGGAGCACACCCCCAGAGGGACTTAACATAATGGGCCTCATCACAAGTTGGGTGGTAGCCCTTAAATGCGGCGGTAATGCTATTAAATTTACCGATCCGCCCAACCGCGAGTTGGGCGGAAAGTTTGAGTTTTACCTCCAGCTTTTTCCTGGGGGTAAATCTCCAGCTTTCCGGCCGTTTTCGGTGCTATTACAGCCGGCGCTATTACTGAAGGCGGTTATAGAGCCGAAAATCCACATACAGTCCTATGGACGCTTAAAAAAAAGGGGGAATTACAGCCTTACCACTACTCGTGATGGGGTGGAAATTGCGCTGGACCGAGTAGCGGTAACGCTATTTGCGTTGGCTGTATCCCGGTGCAATTTCAGCCGGCATAGCGCCAACTTCGTTATGGAGCCCAATGTGTCCAAATAGTGCACTTTACAGCACACTGTTTCAGAAGAAATCAGGAAAAGAGCCATAGGATTTACAAGCGGTTCTGAACGCATGGTATCAACCACAGTAGCATTACTATGGTATTTGTTGAGTGTGCCCTAGCTTGAGCAGGCAACCGAGTGCTTTACAAGTGGCAAGAGGAAGCACACAGTGAAGAAAGCAGGAATGCAAGGCAGGTGCGAGCTAATAAAAGGGGACTGAGCGAGGGCGGGCAATGTGGCAGAAAGGGAGGAAACAGGCGGGTGCAGATCACACAGTGTCAGGTTAGGGGGAGAGAGAGCTACCTCAACCTGAGCTACGTTTCCAGCTATTCCCCTCTGCACACATCCTTCCACTTTCAAGGAATGTAGTCGCCCGGATACTGGTGAATATCACTGCACTACCGCACAGTGCCTGCAATTGATTGTTTAACATCAATGGCGTTTCATCTTCGGCATCATCAGTACTGCGCACAGTGTCCTACAGACCATGCAGTCATAAAACAAAAAACTGGAAACATATTTTTTGGGGGCAAAATGATGTTCCTGCTCCCATTGCTATTGGACGACTTTTTCTTGCGGGCTGTGAGCGCCAAATTCTGAGCTCCATGAAAAATACTATAAGTGTAATTCCCTGATGGAAGAACACTTGTCCTATTTGCTCCGTATTATGTAACTATATTTATGCCACGCGGGCTTCTACTTGTTTTATCATCCACCTATGCCACGCGGGCATCTACTTGTTTTATCATCCACCTCTGCCTCTCTGTCCACCATCACGATCTGTGTTCACCATTCACGGACTCAATGGGAATGGGGATTTACCGAATTCCGGCTCCGGAATTCCCGGGACGCCGGGGTCGTAATGCCCCGGTAATTCCGGGAATCACGGAGACGGAATGGTAAAACGAGTCCGGCGGTAACCAAGCCGGAAAAACCGGCAGGTTACCGCCGGACTCGTAATGAGTCCTAATGTCTCCAACAATGGGATTACTGCTCAGGGATCAGTGGCTGGTGTAATGTTAACTTCAATAACACTGGGATTGCTGCTTAGGGACTGGTGGCGGGTGTAATGTTAACTTCAATAACACTGGGATTACTGCTCAGGCATCAGTGGCTGGTGCAAAGTTAATTTCTATAACACTGGGATTACTGCTCAGGCATCAGTTGCTGGCGCAAAGTTAACTTCTTTAACACTGGGATTACTGCTCAGGGATCAGTGGCTGGTGTAATGTTAACTTCAATAACACTGGGATTACTGCTCAGGCATCAGTGGCTGGTGCAAAGTTAATTTCTATAACACTGGGATTACTGCTCAGGCATCAGTTGCTGGCGCAAAGTTAACTTCTTTAACACTGGGATTACTGCTCAGGCATCAGTGGCTGTTGCAAAGTTAACTTCTATAACACTGGGATTACTGCTCATGCATCAGTGGATGGTTCAAAATTAATTTGTATAACACAAGAATTACTGCTCAGGCATCAGTGGCTGGTGCAAAGTTAACTTCTATAACACTGGGATTACTGCTCAGGCATCAGTGGTTGGTGCAAAGGTAACTTGTATAACACTGGGATTACTGCTCAGACATCAATGGCTGGTGTAAAGTTAACTTCTTTAACACTGGGATTACTGCTCAGGTATCTGTGGCTGGTGCAAAGGTAACGTCCATAACACTGGATCACTGTTCAGGTATCATTGGCTGGTGCAAAATTAACTTCTACAACACTGGGATTACTGCTCATGCATCAGTGGATGGTTCAAAATTAATTTGTATAACACAAGAATTACTGCTCAGGCATCAGTGGCTGGTGCAAAGTTAACTTCTATAACACTGGGATTACTGCTCAGGCATCAGTGGTTGGTGCAAAGGTAACTTGTATAACACTGGGATTACTGCTCAGACATCAATGGCTGGTGTAAAGTTAACTTCTTTAACACTAGGATTACTGCTCATGCATCAGTGGCTGGTGCAAAATTAATTTGTATAACACAAGAATTACTGTTCAGGCATCAGTGGCTGGTGCAAAGTTAACTTCTATAACACTGGGACTACTGCTCAGGCATCAGTGGTTGGTGCAAAGGTAACTTGTATAACACTGGGATTACTGCTCAGACATCAATGGCTGGTGTAAAGTTTACTTCTTTAACACTAGGATTACTGCTCACGCATCCGTGGCTGGTGCAAAGGTAACTTGTATAACACTGGGATTACTGCTCAGGCATCAGTGGCTGTTGTAAGTTAACTTCTAGGTATCTTGACCACTCATCGATCATCACCAAAAATGTAAATCGGACATCATTGTTTTGAAATCCATACTGACCTGAGTCCAGGGCATTGAGCTTCGCTGTGGCTCTTCTATTGCAGGGGAACACATGGCCCCTGTGGTTGCTGGACACCAGATATATCCTTTGAGGATGTGTTCTACAGTCTGGGAACCACACGTTCTCTTTAAGGCAGGCTTTTGTCTTTAGAAACCTTGGTGGCCCATAAATTCCAGAGTGATGCTGTTTGTCGATGAGAACGTAGGGTATTACTATTCAGGATTCTCCCAAGATGAGGCCTTTAGGGTGGCATGGCAGCGCCTGACCTATCATCTGCAAGCATTGTAGTGATGCCTTGACCACCGGCAGGTGGACTTGCTGTTTGGCAGCTCCTCCCGGCTTTCCAGTTGCTCTTGAGACCAATTGAATGCCTTCCTCCGGTAGAGAGGCTAGCACCATCTCTTCTGAGGTCATTGGCACTGGGACTGCTTTTGCTGTCACAAGAGATATGATCTTCAACCCTCCATCCTGGTCTTGACCTTTGTACTGTCCTGGTGGGTGCCATGGCGAGCAGGTCACTGGGTTTAGCTCATAGCCTCTTTGCTATTGTACTTTTGAATTTGTGGTAGCCACTAGTCTATCCCCACTGGGGGGTGAGTGAGGTGCTGCACCTGACATTGTGGCGCTAAGTGGGCTATGATCAGTTATTTCTACCATCAGTTTTCTGCATATGAATATGTAGATGCAATAATGACAGCAGCCCCAGAGAACTGCCAGCTCTATTTGTTCTGTTTACCAGCATCTTTTCTCGTTTGCTGTTAGGGACCTGCTTGCATAGGCTATAGGTGGAACTACTGTTTCCTCATTCAGCTGTGCAATTACGTATGTTTGGGTGGGCGGGTGAGTGGGGAGTGAATGCTGTATGGTGGTCCTGTGCTTCAGTGAGGCACAGTGGCTTTTGCTTCCCCAGACTTGCATGGCCCATTAGGGAGGCAGGCAGGAGAACTGCAGGTCTGAATACGCATAGGGGGCACTCTTATGCCGCAGGCTTCCTGGGGTATTCATTGGGGAGCACTACAGTTCCTCTGCACATCTGCAGGAACCAGGAAGCTCCCCCGGCTCTCTGTTTAGTGCTGCACAGTAGCCGGAGGGCCTCCATGGCGGGTGGCTCGAGAACTATTGAGAAAAGTCCAGATGGGGCTGGAGGTAAGAACAAAAATGAAGAATGTATGTGAATGCGTGGGTTTGTGCCTGTAAGTGGTGTGTGAATGAGAGGGTGTATGTGTGTGCGTATGTGTATGTTTGGGTGGACGGGTCAAGGAGGAGTGAATGGTGTATGGTGGTCCTGTGCATGAGCGAGTGGCTGTGGTATGAATGTGTGCGCGTGCTTGTGTTTGTGCTGGGCTCGGCTGGTATGCAGATTTGGTAGGCACAGGGAAATTGGCCATATTTTTTGCTGGGCATCAATGCTAAAACAAACACAATGCATGTTATCACATGCTAGACTGACCTACTTCGCTGCTGCCAGCCCAGCAATATTTTCTTAATGTAGCATGGCCTTATTTAATGGGCATCTGGGGTAAAGAGAACACAAGTGTTATTACATAGCTGGACAGGACAACATTGGTGTCTATCCATAGCATCTGGGTTTCTGCCATCCCTGGTTGGTCGTTGCAAGGGATGTTCTTCACACCCCTTTTCTCACCTTGTGGGCGTGGGTGTTTACTTGTGATTATCCACAGGATGGCCACTGCTTACGCTGTGCAGAAGAGAAGGTCCTTCATTTTCAGTTCAAGTACCGGGCAGCACCGATCTTTGGTATACTTCATAGAATAAATACTGTGATGAAGAAGAGGAACCTATAGTTAATGATCTGATTTGTTAGCGGTAATGTTCATTACTCCTTGTCTACTTGTGGGATGTATTAACCCACTTATGCTCTGCCCTGCGGCATCACTGTGCGCTGATGGTGCCAGAATTATCAAAATGGCAGCGAATTCCCTTGTGCGCGCCAAAACCCTTGAAAATTGCGCTTTACAACACGAAAAGATGGCTGCCAAATCTACCATGCATGTTGTCAGTGGTGGAACGGAGACCTCACTGCTGAAACATGTCACTGGGCTGCCCAAGAAGTAAAAATGGAGTCTGCACGAAAAGCAGTGCTTTGCTGAAAGAAATCCAGAATCTTGCGTTTAAATCTTTTTCTTGGTTGCTGAAACTGCAGAATGCCGGTACAAAACACCCGCAAACATCCAATATTCTTGCTGGGTGCTACAAGTCACTTGGTTCAAGAAATCATTATGAACAGACAATGGCCCTCATTACGACCCTGGCGGAAATCGAAAAACGATGGCGGAAATGCAATACCGCCATCGAATAGCGCTCGGTGCGACTATGACCCGTCACCGCAAAGTACGATGCCATTAGCGACACCGTAGTGAACGCCAACGCTAACTGCACCAAGTACGCGCGCGCGCGCCATGCCAAACCGTAAATACCACCATGGCGCAACGGTACGCGAATTCCGACCCTAGCGGACATGTACCTAACGCCATCAAGCACGGCGGAAAGTACCATTCCGCCATGGTGAGAAGTACGGCATCGCGAATCAACCGTAAACGGCCCCACTGAGTGCCTGTACACCGCTCCCTGCCCACAAAGTACAACTCCCCGTAGGTGCAATGAAGTCACAATGCAACCAGTGAAATGTACAAGTCACCCATGCATGCCAACGAACAAAAGAATCACAAGAGGGGCCAATGGGAGCTGCAGGGCACAGATGGCACGAATACAGAAGCCATTCCAATGGACATGACCACAGTCCCCCACCAAGAAACGCACGCAAACACAGGCACCTGTGACCAGCAATATTCCGAAAATCACATCATTCCACCAGTCCACCTGGCTGACCGGCATCTGTTACACAAAACCCAATCCCCCGCCCCTGAGCATGACAACATTCAAACAGTCATATTGGCAGCCCCCATCCCTGACCTCACTGGGCTTCGTAGGCAAACGCGCCCAGCACAGTACCACGCAACTAAACTCCGAAGCTGGAACCCAATGCAGATCTCCTCACAATACATCGCTCCCCAAATAGGAATATGCCACATCACTTGCAAAGAAGAACGCTACACGGCCCATATCAGAATAGAAATTTAATGCACAACAAAATCACCAAGCCCATACAGCCATTAGGCCATGAACTCCAAAACACATTTCACCATTGTGGGCTGCATCCGCAAGAAATGACCAGCTACTACTTGTGTGACGCCCTGTTCCATCATGGTACACAGAGCCACATTCACGTACGAAAAGGCAACATGGAAGCGCACAGAACCGCAGGGCCATCCCAATGGGGAGGCACTAGTCCAGCTGAAAGACCGAAATGTTGCTCCGAGCCACTAGTACTGCGTAAGGGCATGTGGCCCATTGGCGATCGTCCCATAAGATCGTAATGCTGCTCCACTGATTAACACGAAGCAGCAGGTGTCGGGAGTAAAAGCCATCTGCAGGAGTGGCATACAGATGGCAGTGGCAAAAGGGGAGGAGATACCTGTCAACCAAAAGAAAAGAAAAAGAACAGAATGGCCATCAGAACTACATTCGAACAACTCACTTCAATGATCACACTAAATCCACAGCCATATGCATGCTAGCCCACTCCAAAGGATCATCACCACCCCAAAACCACTTGCGACTCATAACCATCTATATCGAGGTGTAAACACCATCACAAACGAGTGTACCTGTGCATGCGTCTGTGAAAACAGAATCCATCAGATGGGAATGTTAACGTGCATGGACACAAGTGTCTGAAGGCGCGTCGAGACAGGGAGGGCTCAACAAGGCCAGATAGACGATGGTCCCACTATGGCAGCCCTGCATCACATAGCGCAGGGGAGGCGGACAGATTCCAAGAAGCCCTGTACATGGCAAACTCTGTATCAAATCATCTACCCATGCATCCATTCATCATTCCCTCATCCCGGTATAAAAACGCCTGAATATTTACTCACATAACATTAGAAATATCCATTGAGTCTGTGCGTTATGCAGCCTGCAAAATCCACAGTGCCCCAGCCCGTAATTCCAGTGTTGTGAAGTAACATGTATTTGGGAACGTCCGGCCTCATCGCCCACGTCGCTATTGCGCATCCCAAACTATTCATATCAATCATTGCATCCTCGCCATGGCCCCTGTCTCAAGGACATTGAACAATAGAACGTTATATTTGCAGTCAGACCTGTGGGCATCTCCTCGCCGCTAGCTGAAAACCGAAAGCGCCGCCCTTCGAATTCCTCATTTGCAACATCACGTCGAAAAGGCATCTGTGGCCGTTTGAAATCACAAATTAATCCATCTAGTGCGGCTGTGTGTGAAAATGGCAACTGCCTTCACCCACAAATGGGACGCCCCGCCCGTCGGTGCAACTCGGTACAGTGATGCATGAGGGCCCACCGTTACTCGAGTACTACGTTCCACTGACCCTTCACAAGTCTGTTCGCGACTGCAAAGATTGTATGTGAAACAATGGGACCATAGCCGAATGTACATATCAACCAATGTTACACGGCCATCGGGTACAAATACATGATTGCAATAGCAAGATGCCATTACTCGAATTGCAGCGTTGTGTGCGGGACGTGCTCGGCCAAAGGGGAGAGCAGCTTGCACAGGTGGAATGAATCACCACAGGTGGAGGCCATACAGCCTGAAAACACATAAATTGCACACCCAGTCTCCTCCCACAACCACACCCACTCCGAAATGCTACCGGCAGGACTCGCGATGTTGGCCCTGGGGGACCTGATAGCACTGCAAGTACTCCAACTCCAAGAAGAAGACGAACACCAACTACAACCGGCCGCACAGAGGAGACGCAGGAGGAGGAGGAGGCCAAGGCAGGGCCAGCAAGGGCCGCCAGCACAGCCACTACCACCACGCAGGCAGCCCGTAATCCCACGCCTCCGAGCACATCCGTTCAACCTCACTGATGAGCAGATCCACACCCTCTACCGTTTGGACCGGGACACCATAGCCGCCATTGTGGACATGACACAGGCTGACCTTGTCAGCATGATAGATAGCCCAACCGCCATCCCACCCCTACTGAAGGTGGTGTCTGTACTCCACTTCCTGGCCACAGGCACCTACCAGCACACAGTCGGACAGTTGCATGGCATTTCTCAGCCACTGTTCTCACGGACACTATTGCAAGTGCTCGATGCCCTCCTGCAGCACGCAGACGACATCTCTCTACCACGCTCGGAGCAGGAAATTACCAACACAAAAGTGGGATTCCATGCACTTGCCGGCATACCGGGTTGCATTGGTGCCATCGACTGCACCCATGTGGAATTGGTCGTCCCACATGCCATGGAGGCCCAGTACCGCAACCGAAAACAATTTCATTCCCTGAATGTACAAATGGTGTGTGACTCCAACAGGATCATTACACATTGCTGTGCCCGATTCCCTGGATCTACCCATGATTCTATGGTCTTGAGGAACTCTACAATACCACGCTACATGGAGCGACACGCAGGGAACAGATCCTGGCTACTCGGTGAGTCTCATTTCATGCATGATGATGTGGGGTATGTGATTCGGCAATGACCTGGCAGGAAGGGGGGGGGGTGTGCGTACGTAGCAATGGCATTCCACATCATACGTTTATCGTCCACATACAGGTGATGCTGGATATCCACTGAAGAGATGGCTCCTCACACCAGTCCGGAACCCACGGGACCAGCATGAGGAGGACTACAACCATGCCCACTCACGTACCCGTGTAGTCATTGAACAGGCATTCGGCCTACTGAAGACTCGTTTCCGCTGCCTCAGCAGGTCTGGCGGGGCACTCCTGTACCGCCATGAGAAGGTTGCAAAGATGGTCATGGCATGTGTCATGCTCCACAACATGTGCGTACGTAGAAATGTGCCCATGCCCCCTGACGCAGAACTGCAAGCCCCTGAAGATGGTCATGATGAGGGTGGGGATGTGGCAGCACCTCAAGGAGTCTGCGAGGCACCGGAGGGCCGTGACATTCGTCAGCATCTCATTGATGCATGCTTCTAGCACTCACGCCTGGTGGCTGATACATGGACACGGTACTCGTGGCACTGTGTGTGTCTGGTACATGCACAATATGGACTGTACGCCTATGATGGCCTAGTACACAAAGATCATTGTCCACACATCTCATTGGTTGATCGTGCATTGTTTATGGCATATGTGATATCATGTTGAACACCCTATCGACCCGCCACCCAAGTGAGCCCAAAACACCCCCTCCACCCTCCTACCTCCCCCCCGAACACCAGTGTCCAAAGATGCTCATTGTCAGTGGGCAGTCGCTATTGCAAGCCCCCTCTGCGGGTATCGGGGGCACCCCTGCCTGTGGAGCGCAGGTTCCTCCCAGATCTACGTTGGGGGCTGCCCTGGACGGAACTTGCAACGGATGATGTCTCTGCCTGCTCACGTCCATGCATGTCCCTAAGGGTTTGTGAGAGCTCAGTGAGCACACGGCGCACTGCGGCAAGTTCGGCACATACGTCTTTGGACGTCGCATGCAGTTCCCCCCTCAGGCTCTCGGTGCTTCTCTCCATTTGTACTCTCAGGCTCTCGGTGCTACTCTCCATTTGTGCCCTTAGTGTCTCTGTACTTCTCTCCATTTCTGCCCTAAGTGTCTCAGTTGATGTTTCTATGTCTGCCTTAGTGCCCCCACATTCATCGGCATGGTCCTTGAGGAGCGTGGCCAGTTGCTGCTGTTGCACGATTAACTGGTCGAGGGACTGTTGCCTCTGCTGGGCCATGGCCATTTGCGGTGGTGTCACAGAGGGGCTGGTGACCTCATGTTGCCTTGCCACAGGGCTTGTGGGGGATGGCCAGTCGTCGTCTTGTGGGTGCCCCTGCGTGGTATCCTCATGGTGTACGGGATGGGACAGACAGGGGGATTGGGACAGGTCATGGATGGATCTGACTTCGACATCCCCCTTTTCTGTGTCGGAGCATGCTGCCATCAATGGGGTGTCACCTATGGTGCTGCTGCCACCAGAGGCAGTGCCTTCTGTGGCATCCATTGGGGGGACCTGTGGTGGTGGTGTTGTGGGCATGCTGGCTGCTGGGGTGCCTGTTGATGTTCCCTCCTCTGTGCTGCCACCTGATTTGTGCTGCTGCCGTGTCTTGATGCGTGCAGCTGAGGTGGAGGGTCTTTGGCCGTTGGTCTTGGCCCTCTTTGCAGGTGTGCTGGTAGGGGTGTCCTGATGCTCGTCGTTTGGATCGGACCCTGTGGTGGAGTAAAGGAGGGCGAGGGTTATTAATGGGTCTGTGGGAATTGGAATGGCATTGTATCACATGCATTGGGGTGGTACCTGAGGGTGATTTGGGTCGGGGCCTTGGAGGTGCTTTCATTTGTGTGTGGAGTGAGGGTGCAGTTGTTTGGCAGCCTGCAGTTAGGGTGTGCCTGCTGCACGTGTAGTGGGTGTTTTAGGGGTTTTTAATTATTTATGTATTTATTGTGAGTTTTAAAGTGCGCTATCAGCCCAATGTGTGTGGACGTTCTCCTGGACATGTGTTTCTGTTGCACTATGTGGACACATGGTACTTCACATGATTGGACATTGTGGATTTAGCTTTGTTTCATTTGGGCCACCTACCTGATTCTTCGGATGTCTGCACTCCTTTCTCCATCCCTCCGACTCCCTCTATGCTCTCCATTCCAATGGTGGAGGCACAGATTTCTTCCCAGGGGGTCAACTTGATGGGTGATTCCGATCCTCCCCCGGTGGCTGTGGCAATGTTGCGGTTGGCAGAAAGTATGCTACGGACGCGTATCCGCAGGTCGTCCCATCGCTTTCTGCATTGCTGTGGGTTGCGGGGTGCGGTCCCTACCGCACTTACCCGCTGTGCCACCAGAGCCCATATGGCCTTCTTGTTCGCAAGTGCCGTCCTGGTCATTTGCGTGGAGAAGACGACGGCAGCATTCTCCTGGAGGGTCTCTGTTAGCACGGTGAGTTCCTCACGGGAGAAGTGGACCTGCCGCTTGCGGTCGCACGCTTTCTTCGCTACTTTTCCCATTTTTCTTGGTTTCGCTAGGGTGGATGACGGGTTGGGGTGTGTTTCAGGGTAGTGTTTTTAGTGGTTGTGTGGATTTTGTGGTTTTATAGGTGTACGGCGGGATGTTTCCCGTTCCGGGCCCATGTTTTTACTTCCGTTTCCGTATATTTACGGTCACCGTACTTTCCGGTTGGCGCTCACTGCGGTGTCCGCTAAGATGGGTGGCGGTATTGCACCTAGGGCGCCGTACGGCGGCGGTGTGGGCCGTTTTGGGGTCATTTCCGCCATCGCAGACTTTGCACTTCCGCCATGCCGTGGTGCTCGTGCCCGATGGGTCGGAATGGGCCGCACTTTGCTCCATCGTGCAATGGCGGAAACGCTATTTACGCTGTGGCGGTCCGGTCAGTCACTTTCCGCCAGGGTCGTAATGAGGGCCAATGTCCTGAAAAGCTGAATTTGTCAAAAACATTCACAGCAAAAATGTGCCTGCCTGTGAAATCTGTCAAAATCTGGGCGCAGTACCCGTGGCCACCTGTATGACAGCTGTCAGAAGCCTGCTTTAAAACTGTAAACTTATACCACTGAAATCTAATGTCTGAAATCTAAGTCACCTGTTATTGAGAGTAACCTAGGTTGTAACTATTTAAATCCCATGGTTTAGAATCTGGAATAAGTGTTCTAGCTACTTGTTTGGAAATTACAAGTCTGTTTTAAACCAAGAAAAAAATGTAACAAAATGACATTGAATTTAAGCCTGCCTAAAGCAATTTAACCAGTCCAACAGCTTCCCCCACAGAGGCCAGGCATCTCCCTTTGGCTCCCTCCACCAGGAAATCACACCTCTGTGATGATTAGATTAGGGGAGGAGAATTTGGTCTGCCAGGGGAAGAAGACAATGGACTTCCTCCAGTCAAAGGAAGGCTAAGTGTGAAGAGTCGTAAAATGGCCTGGGCCTCTGGAGGAAATGGGAGGAGGCTGCTTCTATCTGCAGAGAGCCAGAAGGAGGCGGAGACAAACAGCCATTTGGGGCTGGACATTCACAAAGAAACATTTTGTTAAAGACATATAACTCACCACTTAAAAATGTTTAAATTACAAAAATCACATATTTGTGTATCTAAATTCTGACAGTAATTTTAAGAGGCAGAAAAACTGTGTGACACGTTCTAGAAGGAAATGGCGGAAAAGGTAGTTTTACACCAAATGTATTTCTGCCAGAAGTATGAAACGTTATATCTTTATGCCCATGTTCAACACGCATATTTGTACACATTTTCAGATAAACTGGACATTGTGTTCCGGACAAAAAGAGCAAAATTCTGTCAAAAGCAGACACAAGATCCTACAGCGATGAGGTTAAAAGGAGTATCTGCTGCACAAAATATGTAATTTATATATGTTATTGTTATAAAGATTGCACCTATGTAAATATGTATTGTACCAAAAGTAGATTTTATGTTCAAGGGACAAGGGGAGGATTCTCTGACTCATAAACTCACACCATCATGGTGGCACCCTGTTTTCTCCTCCAATCAAGGGAGAGAAGAGACTCTAGCCAATCGCCTACCAAAGGGGGCGCGCTTAGGATAAGCCAGCACACACACCCCTTTATTATAAGCATAAATAGAGACAGCTGATGGCTGAAAAAAGACACACATATTCACCCACTAACCGATTGCTGGCAGAGCACCCTGCGAGGGAACCATCCATTTTCCTGGCTCCAGACTTCAGAAACTTGGCAAGCAGAAAGGCCCATTCCATTAGTTGAACCATTTTCAACTAGGCCTTGAATTTCCAGAACCAGAAAGAATCCCAGAGACCTAAGGGGAACCAAAGAAACAGCTGTGCTGTGCTGTAACTGCTTGCCTGCTAAATAATTATGTTCAGAACCAAGAAGGGCAGATTAAACCCAATCCTCTGCCGTGCTGTGCTGTGCTGATCCTGTCCAGTCGTGTCGTGCGGTGACCAGAGCGCCTTGCTGATTGCAGACCCAGTCCAGTCCGGTGTGCCCAGCAGTCTGTCGCAGAACCAGAATCCCTGACCAGAATCCCTGACGGTTCCGTTTGAAACCCATATAGTGAGTATCTCTAGAATAGAACTGTGTCACTAGCATATGTACCTGGCCTATTCCAATCCCTATCTAAATCCATCCTATCTTGTCTTTAGAACCTAATATTGTTAGGAGTAGTTTGAATTGTCAGAGCATTTCTTGCACTGAGTTCTCTTATTTGTATTCTAAAATCATAAATCCATAGTGTTGTGAATAAATAAATTGAATCCCAGAAAGAAATTGATTATCCACCACATGAAGGGTCCCTGGCCAGGATTGATGGAGATTCATGTGTGGCATTCTCTTTTTCTATAGTCATAACCTAGTGTAAACGAAATCCCATTTGTCTTTGCAAAGTGCATCCCTGTTTTCCCATTCTTGCGCCTATCTCAGAAAAACGACCTCCACTGAAACGCCCATAACTTCCTCAATTTTTATGCTAGAAACAATATTTCAACTTCTGCTTGTAGCTAACATCCACTGCTTCAGAGACGTTTTTATGGGAGGGCGAAAGGGGCACTTGCCCAGGGCCCCCACCATGGAGGGGGGCCCCACAAAGCTCCATGATCTGAAGAAGTAAGATTCCATTGTTCACCAGTCCTAAATAGCACACGTCAGGATATTTTATGGGCTGCTGCTGAGGGTCTAAACCCATTGCCTTTCTGTTTTGACAAGTGCCTCTGCCTTGAGCAATTCATCATGTAGTGCTTTCTGTGTTCACTGTGGTATACATAGTTTGTGTGTTCCTTATGGCACAAATCTATAGCATTCTTTCCTTCCTGTGGGAATTATGTTGATCATGTGCAATAGGGAACAGTGAAATGCATATTGATAAATTGAGTACCACAATGGTTCAGAAGTTAGCTCAGTGTGTGAAGCACCTATTGCAGAGATATGTGTTCATATGCAAAATTAGAATATCACATTCCAGCAGAATGGCTGAGCCTTTCCTATGTCTGAAGTTTATAAACCTGCCTGCATATATTCTTGGTTTAGCAGAACAACATCGGCTATTATCAGCAATGTACCTGCACCAGATAGGGGTTTCTATAAAATGTAACATATCATCCATATGGTGAAGGTCTAGAAATTGGTTTGTTCAGATGGGATGTTGTAAAACCAAGGCAATCGCCTCCAACGATGGCATAAACTGTTAGTCCAAGAGGTGAATAAGTATACAAATTCAAGACTATGGAACAAAAGCGTTCATGCTTGTATCCTGGATTAGCCAGCAGTCGATACAGTGATCCTGGTCAAATCATCTAATAAATCTTACCTTACTGTGCTATCTTCTGTGAGGTTTGCCTTCTTGCATGACGGTAGTATCATTTAGCCCATTACTTGATCTTTCTTCTTATGCAGGCCTTTTGGGTGGAAGGGGTAGTAGACAGAAGAGAGCGGACCAGATGTTGCACGCCTCAGAAAAGCATTTTTTAAGGTCTGCTCGTTTTGACACAAAAAAAACGGTTTGCTTTTCGGTAAAAGTTGAAGGGTTTATGCACATTTATAAATTAAAATGTCACAAGCCATTGTTTTGGAAATATTTAAAGCTTTAAAATACAAAAGACAAACCCAGATTAAATTTGGTAAATCACATCGATTGGTATGCTGGTACTAATAGACTTCCCTTGATGATGGAGAGAATGAAGCTATAACCATTCCCATTTTGCATAACACCCTTCTATAATATTTTCTTTAAAAATGGTCATGTTTGGTAACGTGATTTGTGTACTTTCCGAGTCTGTTTTTATAAAAAGAGATTGTTTTATTTCTCTGTAAGAACTGGAAAACAAAGTGCTCAAATGCAGAAATTGCAGAGTTGTCACAAATCTCAGATTCACCCCTTCACCCTTTAACCAATGTGTGATCCTGGGCATCTCATTTAATCCTATATTGCATAGCCTCTCAAAATTGCCACTCCCTAAACCTTTCAAAATTGTCAGCCCTTCAGAGTGATTTCCTTCTCATGGTATGATCTTCATAAAAAACGTATTCATGGTTTCACTGGCTGTAGGGTTGCTTCCACTTTAATAGTGAGCATATTTATATCACACACCAAAGGCATTTGTTCCTTTGATATCTAATGTCAACACTATTTGAAAACCATATCCCACTTCTAATCTCAGTCTGTCTGGCTAAAGACACCTTCCTGGTAGCTTCTAATCTGCATCCACTATCCATGCTACAATGTGTATAGCTTTCTTTTCCTTCCAATTGGCCTCCTCTATCCATGCATGAGCGCTTTTGCATTCTGTGAGGCAGTTAATGTGAGTTCTCTGTCTATTATGGGTTACATGTACATTTTACATACGGCCCGGCATTAATACTACAGGCTGCATACCTTCCTGGATGCTATTGATAAAAATGATCCTGTATGTGCTAGAACAGTAACCTCTTCGTAGACTGCTAATGTTGGTCTTCAAATGCTACTTGTTTATCATTCTGATTAGAGCAAGAATGAAGAGGGTAAGGGGACTTAAAGAGAGTAAACTGCCTATTACGCTGCAAGACAGCATATCAACCTACAGGTTGTGAGCGCAATGGGTGGGATGCGGGGGGCGCGAACAGTATTCTTGATCCCTTAATTCCTTTGGTTTGGTGGAGGGGGGCCCCAAAGCTGTCAGTGCCCAGGGACCCAAAAGTGCTTAAAATGGCCCTGCACAGCTTTCCATGGAACCAAAAACCGCATTCAAAATCCATACAGTTCTCCCGCAATCGGGTTTACCAAGCGCTGAAATATTTGCCGTGAATTTGGTTTTAGGAAAATTCTATCACGTGTAAAACAGCTTTTGATTGCACCCAACTGCAATTTTAAGTTTTCACATTGCTTATTAGTCTCACATCATTGCTAGTGTTTGTCTGCAACTATCTAAAGCGGCTCCCATAAGAATTTAAACAATTTCTGCAATTTAAACAAGATTTAGTGTTCTACCCAATCCATTCTCAGATAACTTTAAAACCATTTTGCCAGTTTGCCAATCAGTTCTGTTTCTCTCTTTTGTTTGCTGGGGGGGAAATTGGGATTGACATCTTGTTTGAATTCTGCATTCCTAAATACCTGCTATCTCTCCTCCTATCCTTTTACATTGCCTGTTGGGGGGGTTGAGGGGTGTGCAGGGGGAAATAGTAACCACACTGCTATTTGATCTGAACACACACAAAAGTATTATTTCTGTGCTGAATTGTTTTGCTTACTATTACTCCTTGTGATTGAAGAGATTGCTTAGTGTTACATTACCCCATTGGTGATTATTGTATACCCATTAAACATAGTGTGATTATATTGTGAAGTACATAAAAAAATATTTTAACTTTGCAAACCAGCCTGATTCCTGGTTTAGTGTGACCGGGGGTTGGGAGGGGGGTTCCATGAGAGGGGCGTGATATGAGTGGTACATTGTCCAGAATAAAAGAACTTTTAGACACAAAATAAATAAGGGTTTCAGTTGTGCATTACATGCTAGGCGTTGACTTAGGTGAAGTGCCAGATTGAAATCACTTACATACTCTTCCTCGTCACACTAACGACGCCCTCCTCTTCCTCCCAGATGTTAAGATCGTGCTGGTTCCTTTGGAATCCAAGGAAGATTAAGCGGATAGGAGAGATGCTCAATACCACAGGCTATTAGTGTTTTATTTCTGAGAAAGGGTTCTGTCTGTCTATGAGAAGGCAGAGCGACTTAATAGAGTAAATACTGTGACCTAGAAGAGTAGGACTAGGAGTAATGAAGATTATTGGTAAGCAATCAGAGCATTTTGTGGTTGAAGTCAACTACCCGGGAGAACAAACATTCCTAAACCTACATTCCTGGCAATAAAAGAAATAACTCAACCAACAATGTATTATGTTTAATATATACTGCCGCTCGTTTTGCAATCTCATGGACAAGCTGTGTGTTCACTTTACTAATTACGCTGCTGACACCCAGCTTTTGCTTGAATTAAGCAGCCACTACACAGATGATTCACATCGAATTAATAAAGTGTACGCTTCCATTCAACAGTGGATGGCAAACAACGGAATGTGTCTCCACGCAAATAAAACCAAGATGATGCTTTTTGGGTCTTCACAGGCAAGATCCAAGTTGGACCTGTCATACGCCACTTTCTGTGACGAAGGTCATGTTATCAAAACGGTGGACAAAGTCAGGACTTTGGGAGTGATTTTGAGTCATCTCCAAACATAGACGCAAATGCGGAAAACATAGCAAACAAAGCACAGTACATTTTACGACTTCTAAGGCTAGTTAAACCTTATGTGTCAGAGGCAGGCCAGCTGCGCCACATTGGTACGTGCGCTCGTGATGCCTCGGCTAGACTACTGCAATGCCCTTATCTTTTGGGGAAGCAAAAATGGCCTTAGACGATTTCAGGTTGTACAAAATGATGCAGTAGTTAGCGTTAAGAGCATACCCAGACATGACCTTATCTCCTCTCGTAGGAGGGATCTTCATTGGCTTCCAGTGGAAGCACGCCTTCAATTCAAGGCATTGACAATAGTGCATAAACGCCTCTGCAGGAAAGCTCCAAGCTACCTTAATGAACATATCAAAATCCACAACCCGACCAGGTTTATCTGGTCTAGTGACAGGATTTGTCTTTCGGTTCAAAGAAGCAAGCGGGCACGAGGGATGGGCAGGTCCTCCTCGACTCAAGTTGCCTCTTTATGGAATAGACTTCTGATGGTTTTACGGGCAGAGACAGGTTTTCTGAAATTTAGGAATGGAGTTAAAACAAGTGTTTTTAGATAACTCTTGGTTGGTTGCTGTTTACAGTACTTGGTTTTCTTCACCATCTTCTCTTCTGCCCCCTGATGCCTGTGGGCTCTGGCGCCTTTTTAAATGAAAATCTAATCAAATGAAATGTGGGTGTTTACCCCCAAAATACCACGATTCTTTGAGCCATGAGCTACGCTGGTGCGGTTGTTTTTCTTTGGGTTTAAAGGACTGTCTCGTTCAGAAAGGAGATCTGTTGTTAGTTTGAGATGAGGGGATACTACCTGTTGAGACAATCGTTTAAATCTTCCAGAGCCTTTCATACTTCATGCTTGTTTTAACAGCAATTTAGTGCAAGGACCAGATACATGAACACACATATTGCTTATAAATCAATGGACTGAAGGTGCACTTGGCTGAGACGTTTCTATTACACCAAGAGCTGGGTTGCAGCTGCAATCAAATCATTACCTTTTGAAAACTGCTTGCAAATAACAGTACCTTCCACTTGAATGCACAGAGCTAAGCAAATAGATTCCAGGGATTTGTATTTTGGGTGTGGACGGGTGCAGTGCCCACCCCAGCGCCCTGTGCGAGATTTTTCCACCCGACTCCCTCCCCCGCTCCGCCCACCACAAATGCAGAACATCAGGGGGCTCCGTTCTGTTGTTTGAACCGAACAACAGACCTGAGACCCCTGCTCTTCCATTAAAGTGTATTTATTTATTTATTTAGTATAGATATAACAAAACAAATGTTTTATATACCGTGATTACCCACTATTACAATATTAAACATACAAGATTAATACCAATTTACTAATTGAGCACAATAAAAACACACATTAGATTTCATACAATACTCTTGAGATACCCTACATAATTATACAATACAATGTAAAGTGTATTTAAGGGCGCCATGCCTCCAGCTCAGTGTCATGTAAACAGCGCCTATTAAATAGGCGCTGTTTACATGACATTGAGCTGGAGACTATGCGCCCTTTCTTTGATTGCCTTGGGGGCGCCCTTGTGCGGCCGTACCCTCTGAGCGCCCCTTGAGACGCCACTGAGCGGGTGGGAATGGCCACAATGACTAAGATGGCTATGGTTATTCATTGGGTGGGTAAAAACCCAAAGAAAACACATTGGCTCTGTGTCTACACCCGCTCTCATCTTCACGTACCATACCAACCGTTTCAGGTTACGTTACCAGTTGTGCTTATAGTGCCTCTTCAAAGCCACAACTAACTTCCTTAAAGAGGCGGTACCTGACAGACGGCCTCTGATAGGACAGCTGGGCCAGGGAAGCGTCAGTGTCCCATTGCTTAAGCTTGTTGGATCCCTGCTTCTCAGCGTAGCGGATCCACGCGGCGAATCCGGCGCACGCCGGAATAATACGCGGAGCCTGATCCGGGGTCAACCTTCTTTATTAAACACTCGGCAGAACTGCCGTAATTCCCCTTGTCCCTCCCCCTCACCCTTGACGTCATGGGATGGCGGGAGAGATAGTCCGCTGGGTTTTCTTCCTTTCCTGGCCGGTGTAGTATGGTGAATTTGTAGTCTTGCAGCCGGAGTCCCCATCTGGCAATTCTTGGTGGCATGCTGGCCTTTGGGCTGCCATAGATGGTGAGTAGCGCCTGGTGGTCCGTGATGATAGTGAACTCCTTGCCGAAAAGAAATAGGTGAAAGTATTCGCAGGCCCATACAACCGCGAGGCTCTCTTTTTCCGCCTGAGAGTATGCTTGTTCCGTGTTAGTCAGGCTTCTGCTGGCGTATGCTACCACGTGAGTGGACTGTGGTTCCTTGTGGTCTTTTTGCGTCAATATGGCGCCCAGACCCACAGGGCTGGCGTCCACTATCAGTTCGGTGGCACGGTTGGCGTCAAAATATGCCATGTCCTCCGCCTGTGCGATGGCATTCCGTATCGCTTCGAATGCTGCTTGGCATTCCTTTGACCAGGTAAACGGCATGTCCTTTCTGGTGAGAAGTCGGAGGGGATTACTGACGGTGGCATAGTCCTTTAGGTATCTGGAGCAGTAGCTAGCCAACCCCAGGAACGATCTGAGGTCTGTGGTGTTGACGGGGGGTGTGGCTGAGTTGAGGGCCTCCACTTTTTCCGCGTCGGGCCTCATGCCTTTATCTGAGAAGATGTGCCCGAAGAACCGCAGTGACCCTTTGGAGAATTCGCACTTGGCTTTATTTAGGGTGAGCCCTGCGTCGTCTAGTGCCTGGCATACTCTGTGTAGGGCCAGGTCGTGTTCCTCTTGTGATTTTCCGTATACTAGGACATCGTCCGAATAATTTAAGCAGTTGGGGACGTGCCTGATCACCTTGTGGATCTCCTCTTGAAAGATTTCAGCGGCCGATGATATGCCAAAGCTGAGCCGTTTGTATTGAAATAGGCCGAGATGCGTGACAAACGTGGTGATGTAGCGGGATTCTGGTGCTATTTCTATCTGGTGGTAGCCTTTTGTGAGGTCTAATTTGGAGAATATCCTCGCCCCATGGAGTAAGTGAATCATGTCTGTGATTCTCGGTGCTTGATGACGCTCCCTTTCAATGGCTGTGCTGGCTCTGCGCATGTCGACGCATAGCCGTATGGATCCTTCCGGCGATTTTTTTGGGACGGGGACGATGGGTGACACCCATGGTGTCGGACCTGAGACGGGTTCTATGACGTTCATTTTGATGAGCTTGTCCAGTTCCTCTTCTACTTGTCTTTGGATGTTGAACGGGATGCCTCGGTAGTGTTGGGCTACCGGTTTGACCTGAGGGTTGATGTGGAGGTGCACTTTACGGTTGCGGAGTTTGCCCAAACCTGTGAAGAGTCTGGGGAATGATTGTTCAATTGAGTCCGGCTTGGCGAAGTACTTGTGGGCCATCAACTGGTATAGGATATGTATCAGCCCCATGTCAACTGCTGTCCGGAAACTCAGTATGCAGCCACTGTTGGCTTCGGTGTCTAGCACATATAGCTGGAGCTTTGCCACGTGTCCTTTGTGTGTGCATGTGGCCGTGATCACGCCTTTGCATGGCAGGGGTGTCGTGGATCCATAGGGGTATATGTCCACTGTGGCTTTTCGGATCTTTGGTGGGGCGGTCAAGGATTGATATGCGCTTTCGCTGATAATGTTAACCGTCGCTCCGGTGTCCACGAGGAATTTTAGAGGAGTGTGATTCACTTGGAGTGTCAGGATGGGGCTGTGTTGAATGGCCGTCGTGTTGTCCTTTAGGGCCCACACGTATCCTTTTCTTCTTTGGTCTTCCTCTGACGAGAGGGTGTCGGTGCTGGTGGGGGATCGAGTCTCCACGTATCTTACGAAACGCCGCCTGTGCGATCTTCTTGTGTCCTCGGATGATCTTTTGTCTTCGCGTGTATAGCGACTTCTGCGGTCACTGTCGTCTTTTCTGTTTCGCCGCCGTTCCCTGTCCGCTGGTGGCTTGGGCGGACTCTGTGGTGTGGGCCTGCGCCTTTCCTGGTATCGGTGTTTGGGCGTTGATAGGGTAGGGGTGTTCTTGCACATGGCCCTATAGTGGTCCATACCCCCGCACGCGGCACACTTCTGCCCTATGGCCGGGCACGTGCCAGAGTGCGGATATTCGTAGCCGCACTTGAAGCACGTGGCATCAAGGTGTTTGGTGATCTGACTCGGGTGGGTGTATAACTTGTTGATGGACTCCGCGGTATCGCTGGGTTGATGGATGGACACCTTGCCGAGGTTGTCTAGTTGCGAGTCTACCGCTGCTTCCATGCGGGCCAGTGCCAAGATTTCCTCTAGTGAGCGTTGTTTTTGTAGAAGTTGCTTGCGGAAAGGCTGAGAGAGGCATCCAGCTATCACTTGGGACCTGAGCGCCTCTTCATTGGAATATCTGTGGAATTCACAATGTTTTAGTTTGATGCGTAGGCGCATCACAAAACTGTCTATGGACTCCCCTTTTTCCTGGCTTGTTATGTGGAACATGTGGCGCTCGTAATCCACTTTCGTGTGCGGTGCGAAGTATTCAGACAGCTTGGTGTGTAGTTGGCTATACGTGACGGTGTCCACATCAAGCAACTCCCCTGCAATGTCTCTAACCGCTGGTCCCACCGCCATGAACAGGGTGTTCTTCAGCCTCGTGTCGTCTGTCAAGCCAATGGCCCCAGTGTAGAATTTGAAGTCCCGTAGCCGTATGCTCCATCTGGGCCCCAGGTTAGACGTATCTCTGATCTCAAATGGGTTGGGCATATGCATGACTTGAGCGGCACCTTCTTGATGTACCTGTGGGTTGTTGTCCTGTGCCGTGTCAGCGCTTCCAGACGCTTGTCCTGCTCCTCCTGACGAGGACGCCGGGGTCGTTGCAGTGTCCGACATGACTCTGCTGCCTTAGGGCGTAGAGGTGCTTACTCGTGGTCTGTGTGTGCTGGCGTCAGCGTTTCTACCTGGTGTGGTATCCGGCCTGTGCTGTTGTGGGGTGCCTCCCCAGGTACAGGGCGCACGTGTCCTGTGGGTTGCTGCTGTGGGTTGCCTCCCTTGGATGCAGGGCACGCGTGTGCTGGGCTGCTGCTGTGGGGTGTCTCCCCTGGTGCAGGGCACACGTGTGTTGTGGGCTTCACAGCACGGCGTTTCGCCGTGTCACGCGGGGCCGGGGGGGGACGCTCTCCCTTTTGCGCTCGTGTAATATGCGCTCAGCTGTTGGGGGCGGGCCACCCGTGACGAGTGTTGTACGGCGCTCGAGCGCCCGTGCCTGGTCTTGCTTATGCAAAAGTCACGCGGGAGCCGGGGCCCGCGATGCGTGCTCGGCGGCTTGTCCGTGCCGAATGTCACGCGGGAGCCGGGGTCGCGCTTCACTGGTGCCCCCGTAGCAGCGGAGGAAGACAGGCTGGAAGAGGCCTCTGTCACGCGGGAGGCGGGGCCTTGCCTGATGGGTACTCGTGCCCGAGGCGCGCCGACGCGCTAAACTGCTCGGCTGCAGACCTCGGCACGGTGCCTGCGGGGTCCGCGCCCGCTCGTCGCCAGTGTTGGATCCCTGCTTCTCAGCGTAGCGGATCCACGCGGCGAATCCGGAATAATACGCGGAGCCTGATCCGGGGTCAACCTTCTTTATTAAACACTCGGCGGAACTGCCGCAATTCCCCTTGTCCCTCCCCCTCACCCTTGACGTCACGTCCGGGACGCCAATGTCCTGAGGACCCAAACGGGGCCCTCCCACACAACGATGCGGGGCGACCTGACAAAGCTCACCGTTGAGAGTGCTTCCTTAGGTACACTCGCGCTTAGATTTGTTTTCACTTTGGCGCTAGTGTGTGATATGTCGGTGACTCAGCCCCTCGTGTTGCTGCAGGCAGAGTCAAGCACACAGCAACCCAGCAGCGTGCTGAAGGACCAAGCGGTGGGAAGCAACAGCAGATGGAACTCCACATCCCTGATCCCTGCCACCCCCGGAGAAGGAATGCATTTCGTGGGCTGGAAATCCCGCCATCCGTTCCCTGCCTGTGAGAAGAACGGGGAGGCCTGGGGGCGCGGTCCAGACAGCAAGCACTCCAGTCTCTGGCCTGTTGTGCTCACCCCTGGACTGGTAGCGCTCATGAAGGCGCGGCGGGCTGTGGGCATAGGCTGTTTGATGGGACGGTGGGCATCTCCAGGCTCTCTGAAGGGAGGCTGGCCCTGCCCAGTTATTCCCACTTTTAACATATTGCAGACAAAAATAAAGAGGTCATGTTTTCGATCAACAAAATGTAGACCGAACAAATTAGGGAGAAGTTGGGGCATCAATGAGTTTTCAGGAGGGTGGGATTGGGCCCCCCACCCCCTCTATCTTTTAGGTGATGCACGGTATGTATGGGATTTATAAACAGCAACCCTACCTGGAAAGCAACAGGGCGCTGGACATAGGGGATGCACCTGGGTGATCCATGTAAGGCTTCAGGGATAGGGCGACTGTGCGATGGAGAGAGGATGCACGGAAGCTCCAGAGGCGGACAATAAGGGTTGAGTAGCGTGATAAGCGAGATTTCATTTAAAGAGTAGTGTCTTCAGGTCCCTCCGGAAGTGTAGGATGAAGGGGACCAGTCTTATTTGCATTGCAGGAAAAGACCTGTTTCCTATGTTTTCCCCCGCTACCAGTTCTCTGATTCCAGTCTGCCGATGTGGCTTCTGGTCGTTCCTTGGCCTCCGGAGATGGCCAGTTGTCAGCCAGGTAGAGTGCTGTTTTACTTGTGACTGCTTTATAGGCGACACAGGAAGTCTTGAACATGATGTGTGCCTGAAGAGGTAGCCAGTGCAGCTCTTTTAGGATGGGCGTGGTGTGGTCAGATTTTCATAGTCCTGAGATGATGCTTGCTGCACCATACTAGATGGCTTTGTAGAAGGGCCAAGGTGGCATCAGGTGTGTTCTTGTGTTGCCCTACTCTACCAGCCCCTGGCAACAGCCTCCTTCCCCGTCATTCGACCTAGTGTCATCTTTTGCAGCCATCTTCTCTGCCCCTCCTACTCCAGCCACTGACTCTCCCTCTGACACTGTCCTTAATAACCTTCAACTCTCCATCAACTCTCCATCTCCAACGCTCTGGGCATCCTTGCCCCTGTCATGAGGCTCTGCATGAAACCTGCCTCCAAGTTCAACTTCTGGTATGATTCCGACCTGGCTGCTCTGAAACGCAAGTGCAGAGCGGCAGAGCAGACGTGGCCGGCTTCGAGCACATCATCTGACAAACTGGCCTTCTGCCTGCTCCGAAGGCAATATAGACTCTCCATCTGCTCGAAGAAGAGGGCCTACATCCAAGCCTGCACGTCTGCAGCCACTAACAACATGGCTGGACTTTTCAAAACCTGCAAGGAACTCGCCAACCCTACTGCAGTCTCCACTTCTCTGCTTTCCCTGGCCCTCTGTACTTCTCTGGGCTCTCACTTCATTTAAAAATCTCTGGACATCTGGTCCTCACTCTCCTCTATTCCTCACCCTTCTCCCTCACCTGCTCTCAGGCCTCCCTTGGCTCCTCTCTCTCCTCCTACTCTCCTCTTTTTCTCCTATAACACCTGATGAGGTCTCTAGACACAAGTCTGCTCTGTGAAAGTCTCATCCAAACAGGTGCTCTCCTGCTCCTCCAGAACTACCAAGGACACCATTGTCTCCCTTACTCCAGCCTTGATCGGCTTCTGTAATCACGCCTTTGCACTGGATCCTTCCATTCACTCCTCAAGCACTCCCTTGTGCACCCTCTCCTCAAAAAACATTCTGCCAACCCTTGCTGTACAGTAAACAACTGCCCTATCTTCATTACCCCCTTCCTGGGCAAACTCTTGGAGAAGCTGTCCATCTCCCAGATTATCCACCACACTGAATCTATTGGTTGTCTCCAGGACCACCAGTCTGTCTTCAGAGCTGCCAGAGGCACGGAAACTGCTCTCTTGAACACCCGTGAAGACATGCTCTCTAATCCCGATTCCAGCTCTCCTTCCGTTCTAATTTTTCTTGACCTTTCCCCTGCCTTTGATATGGTCAGTCATGCCACTGGAGTCTCACAGGTCCCTGGCACTCCCGCCAGTCCTCTGGCACTCGCCTCTGGGCCATGCACTCGCCTCACCATCACTGCACTTGAGAAATTACCCAAGAGAGTCGCTCTCTCTGCACTTATCCTAGTTCCCATTGACTGGGTGCACTTGAACTCCCTCCCCCAGGACTTGTCCCCTACCTCCCGTGTAACCGCCTGTGCACATGCGCGATCCGCATGCACCTTGCCTGAAGATCGTCTGTCTGTTTCCCCATCTTCACTCCTTCCTTAACTGCACTTAGAAAAACTGCAGGATCGTCGTCAGACCTATTTGCTGTTGTCCAAACTGTTAATTGTATTATAAGCACTTACTCTGCCCGGGCAGACTATTATCGTCTCGGAAATTCAAGGGCTCTGAACGACTTGTTTTTTCCCCATGTTTTCGCCCTCCTTGAGCACTTTGAAACACTTGCCTTGTGTATAGGCACTTTACAAATAAACATTACCATTACCACCCTGATAAATAGGCCCTGTGATACCCTTGGCATCACAGACCTGGCTCTGGACTGGTTGAACCTTCCCAGGTTCAACTGGGCCCTTTTCTCTCGACCATTTCACTCTCCACCTGTGGGTTCCCTCAGGGCGATATCCTCTAGCTTTGGCTTTTCAACATCTACCTGGCCGCTCAAGCCATCTTGATCTCCACCTTCTCTCCTGACTTCCAGTGTTATGCTGATGACACCCAGCTCTCCTTCAACCTTCCCTCCTCTGCCTCCTCCTCTTCCTCTCTCATTCCAGACTGTCTGTATGCTATTCAGGCATGGGGCACTGCTAACAATCTCTGCCTTAATGCCAGTAACACAGAGATTCAGCTCATTGGGACCCCTGCTCCCTCTTTCGCTCCCACACTCTGGCCCCCCACCATGGGCTCCCTCCCCTAACCCTCTTGTGAGGCAAAAAAACCTTGGTGTCCTCTTCGACTCCTCTGTCTCCTTCTCACCTCACATATGAGACCTTGCCAAGAAGGCCCACTTTCAGCTGCACCTCCTCAGAGGCATTCTCCCTTTCCTCACCTTCCCCCAGAAACTCAATGTCTCCAGAGCTCTGGTCCTCTCCAGGCTGAACTACTGCAACAGCCTCTTCCTCAATCTGCCTAAGTCCTCCCTTTGCACCCTTCAACTAATCAAGAACAGGACTGCAAGGCTTATCCTTGGCCTCAAGCCTAGGGACAGCATCTCTCAGCCTTAAAGCCTTAAAATCTCTCCACTGGCTCCCGGTTGTTGCAAGGATTAAGTTCAAGACCGTCTGCATCATTCACAAGGCTTGCTTTCTGGGTCCTGGGATCTCTCTACATCCAACTCCCTGTCCCTAAATACCTCCCTGCTAGAGCCCTTTCGGTTGTCTAGCTCTAACTCTCTGCAGATCAGATGTCTTTCAAAGCAGTGAGCGGGGGTTAGATCTCTCCTCCGCAGGTGCCTCCCTCTGGTATGGCCCCCCTGCCCCTCTCAGACTTGAGCCGGATATCCTTAAGCTTCGGAAGCTTCTCAAGACATTCCTTTTCTCTTCTTCCTTCCTTCTCCCCCTTCCCGGCTAATGTCCCCTTCTGCCTCTTGACTGGCTACCTGGTTCCTTTAGAGTCTTACAGGGGGTATGAGGTAATAATATCCCCATACATAATGGCACTGGGAAAAGGCATTGGCGACATTATATATGGGGACAGGTTGCAAGGATTTCCCCTGCTCCCCTTGTAAAGAAATGTCTCAGCAAAGCATGCAACATTTTTGTCAGGAGACATTTTTGCAGGGAAATTATTACATGGAACCACAGGGCACCAGCATCCCACCCCCAGTTCCAGTCTACCCCTGCACTTGGTCACCCTTGCTCCCACCCCCTCACCTACACTTGCCCTTCGGGGCCCCTTCCCCGTCACTAGCCTGGATGGCCTGCACCCTAGTAGCCCTTCCAACCCCTTACCTTGCACCTTGCACCGGGACATGTGGGCACTGGCCCTCCATCTTGGAGCATTATCAGCGGTGTCACAGCATCAAGTCAAAGGTACATGCATGCTATGATTATGCCTCTGGGGACCTGGCCCTAGCACAGTTAAGGCATAGTGATTCTGCAGGCCTACGGCATGTCCGGCTGAAGATATGGGGAGGGGGCCATTTCAACATAATGGCTGAGAAATACAGCCAGGGGTTTTAATAGCAGCCGATTATCATGAGACAACCAGTCAGCAAGCAGAGAGTTGAAACACTAAGTAACTCATTTCCTAAATGAGGTGATACTACCATGCAAAAAAGCAGGCGAGTTCCATGGGAAATCATTGGTTTCATGCCAGCATGAAAATCTTAAACTGGCCTGAAACCAAGTTGTTTTGGAAGGCAGAGAGTAAACGGGAGGCAAAACATAACTCCCGTTTCACCCTAGCCTTTGCCTTCAAAAACAATGAAAATTTCCCAGACCGTAACTGTGTTATGTCTGTCTTTAGCCCATCCATTGTCGCTCCAGGGGCTTTGAAAATGAGCTCCTTAATGCCCACTGAAATGCTATAAATCCTTCTTTGTCAGCAAGTGGAGAACCCAGGGTTAAAAGGCAATGAGGTGATAACACTTCTGTATACCCCAAGTGAAGTGATGGCCGGAAAGGCTCCAGCAAAAGCATCTTGTAAGGTGAGCTCTGCAAAGCGAACATTTAAAGCCCCAGAATGAAAGGAATATATTGTTGTGTTATAAGACTGCTGACTTGCAACATGGGGGCAGTTGGGTGCTCCCCTGCTGCTCAAGACCCCTTTCAACTGAAAAATTTGAATTGCCCCTGAGCCGTTTCAGAGGCCTCGTTTAATGGTCAGCAACACCCTGCAAGGCCATTTTGGTCAGTGTTTGCAGTGAACGCAAAGAAAACCATAACAGTGAGGCGAAGTATGTTATGTTATATGATTTGGCATTTATATAGCGCTCTATATATCATTGGTATGACCTCAAAGCCCTGGAAGGTTGAACTCCCTTGGGGACCGTAGTCCAGGTCGGTTGAGAGAGGAAGGTGTAGTAGGGTGTATGGGTGCACCAATTAAGTGTGCAGCTGATGTAATTGCCAGATGGTAGCTGCATCCAAACATTAGGTGTGGTGGTTTTGATATCAGTTCAATGTGTGCAGTCTGGCGAGTGGACATCCAGACTGGGTTCTGGATGCGTTAGGCCTGAAGGAGGCTTATGTGAGCAGCTAGGCCGGTTTTGTCATGGGGTATAGCTGTGTTTTATTAGAATGATGATGTATCCATGGGGTAGTGTTTGTATGTGAGCAGCTAGGCCGAATTGATCGAGGGGTGGAGCTGCACTCCAATTGTGTGATGGTGTAAGCATAGTGATATGCGGGGGGAGTGTTTGGGTGGATTTCAGGTGTGGGTCGCTTGTAGCGAATAAATATGCCTATTCATTGGCGACATTGTTCGGGATTGCATTGAGCAAATCATCATTGGTTGCTAGGTTCAGTCGCTTCAGATGGTTGTGGTTGGTATTAAGGAGAGAGCCACGTCTTTAAAGCTTTGCGGAACATCATACAGTCTTGGGTGTGTCGAATATGTGGGGGAAGCGAGTTCCACAGAGTTGGAGACAAGGTTGAGGAGGCAGACCCTCTGATCCTGACACAGTTAGGTTGGAATTACTAGGAGGAGGGCAGTGCTTGATCTTAGGGTGCGAGAAGGGAGGTATGGTTTTATCTTTTCTTGTAGGTATAGTGGGCCAGTCTTGTGCACAGCTCGGTGAGTGATGCATAGGGTCTTGAAGGTGGCTCTTCCTCCGACAGGGAGCCAGTGGAGGGTTCAGAGAGCTGGTGAGATGTGGTCTCTAGGACCCAGGGCAAGGAGTAGTTTTGCGGCGGCGTTTGGGCTCTATGGAGTTTGTTGAGTTGCTATGCCGGAGGTCCTAGTTATAGGGAGATAGCATAGTCCAGTCTCGACATCACAATAGACATAACTGCGGCAAGTCTGTTCGGGAAGGAGCGTTAGGGAAGATGCGTCTGAGAAGTTTGAGGTGGTAGTGACAGCATTTTGACACAGGAGAGGCTCAGGCCTGAGTCCATAGTGCAGTCTAGGTTTTTATGGTGTCAGAAGGGGAGGAGGGGGGCCGAGAGACAGGGGCCATGGGAGCGGATGAAGTAGAAGGGCAGTGTTGCTGCATACCATGATTTCAGTTTTGGCAGGGTTCAAGAGGAGGTGGTTTATCATCCATCGATCAGTATCGCAAAGACAGGCTTCAAGGTCGGGTTGGGGGTTGGTGCCTGATTTCAGGATTCTTAGGATGATTTGGGTATCGTCCGCGTAGTTGTAGCACGAGATGTTGTACATGCAGATGATTCCAGGAAGGGTGATCATATAGAGGTTGAACAAGAGAGCAGATAAGTATGCGCCTTGGGGTACTCCATCGATCACTGTGCGAGCAGCTGAGACAAAAGGGGAGAGGAGGGTTATTTGTTTCCTGTTGCTGAGGAAGGAGCCAATCCACTTAAGGGCAGTGCCACGGATTCCAAGGGAGTGGAGGTGGTCAAGGAGTATTGAGTGGTTAACCGTGTGAAAGGCTGTGGAGAGATCGAGGAGAATTAGTGCAGGGCATCCTTCAGAGTCAGCAGTTACCTTGAGATCATCCCAGACCGAGGTCAGACTGGTTTAAGTTCCATGTCGCGGTCTGAAGCCTGATTGTGCGGGGTTGAGGAGACTGTTGGATTGTACAAAGGCATTGAGCTGGGAGTATGCTGTTCGGTCGATGGGTTTTGCAAGAAATCTGGTGTTGGAGATTAGGCTGTAGTGTTTGGGGTCAAGGGGGTCGAGGGATGCCTTTTTAAGAATAGGCTTGACATGCGCTATTTTGAAGGGATCAGGGACGATGACAGAGGTGAGGGGGTCATTTAGTTTGGCTCTTGCATGTTCTACTGTGCAGGTAGATGAGAATATTTCTTTCAGGACAGAAGTGGGGCAGGGGTCGAGGGACGACTCGGACGGTTTACTGGCAGATAGTAGGTCAAGGAACTCGTCTCTGGAGATGGGTTTGAAGGAGTCGAAGGTAGGGGAATTGGGTGTCGGGGCAATGGGTTCTGGGTGGTTGTGGTTGGAGTGGGGAGAGGAATGACAGTTTGGTGTTAAGGGAAGTCATCCTGTCAAGAGCGGTGGTGTAGAAGTGTAGGGAGAGGGAATCGCAGAGTGATTGTGCTCAAGAATGTTGTTTTGTTTTTTGGTGTTCCTCAGGTGGGGAGTGTACCATTTGGGGATAGACCATTGCATGAGGAAACGGGGCGTGAGGGGGTGAGAGGAATTAGTGAGTCATTAAACCAAGAGTCGAAAGTAGGGATTTGTCTAGGTCGGGAAGGATCTTGACTTTGTTCCAGCATTTGAGATCTGGACGGGGGACTGGGAGAGCTGTAGGAGGAGGGGCAGGGGTGTGGATAGAGAAGGGAATGAGATAGTGGTCGGTCCGGATGAGTGGTTACGGACGGGATATGTAAACCAGGTCATGTGAGCTGAAAAGTGCATTTAGGGTGTGCGACCCCGAGTGGGTTGGACCAGTCGTATGATGAGAGAGGTTGAGAGCATCAAGACTGTCAACCAGCGGATGAGTCATGGGGTTGTTGGGAATATCGAACCAGATATTGAAGTCTCCTAAGAGTGTGAGAGATGGGTGATTTACTTACATGGTAGCTATTGAATCACAGAGATTGTTGGCGAAGAGTCTGTCATAACCAGGGAGTCTGTAGATGAGTAGGAAGCTGTGGGAGAAAGTTGGTGGTAGCGAGAGTTTAACTAGACGGGATTCAGAGGAGGGAATACATGTCTGGGAATCAACAAGCGAGACAGAGAAATGAGAATTGAAGAGGAATGCCCTCTGCCTTCTCTGGAGGGTCTATTGTGGTCGATCAGCGAGTAGCCGGGGGGAAGGCTTCATGTGCAACCGGGGCAGAGTCAGCGGAGAACCTGGTTTCGGTGATAAAGATGAGGTTGGGCTTGTCAGAGGAAAGGAGGTCAAAGATGTTGTGTCTGTTTCTTGCTATGGAGCGGGCATTAAGATGTAGATTTTGAGTGACGGGTGAGTGGGTTACGTCGATGGGGCTTGGAAGAGTAGGCAGGTGGAGGTGGATATGTGAGAGGCGGGGGCAGTTGAGGGGGAATGGAATGGGAGGGTGGTGAGTGGAACAGTTGAGTATGGGGGTTTAGGCGGGTAGATTTTGGATTGCGTCTGGAGGGCGCTGGGGGTTCTGGTGTACAGGGTGAGAAGTCAAGAGAGAGGGGGTAGAAACTGGGCAAGGGGAGAGGGGATTGTGTGGGGTTAGGGGTGAGGGAGATTGGGAGGTTGGGTTGAGGCAGAATTGGTGAGGAATAGAGGGGAGAGGACCAGTCACATTTTCTGTATTTTGTGGGTTATGGTGCTATAGGTGTGTGTGAGAGAAGGTGCAGCAGTCAGAGGGGGGGGGGAGATGAAGCTACCGTTCTAGCTAGGGCGAGAGGCAATGCTTTCAGAGAGGGGAAGGGATATGCAAGGGGTGGTTTGTTGGTAGGGGTCAAGCAGGGGTTAAGGGGGATGGAGAGGGTGGCTAGGGAGGATGGACGAGAGGGTGGTGAGTTCCCCGGTGGGCTAAGTAGGAGGGACAGGGCAGCAAGGGAGGTCGGCGGTGGGCAGGGGGGTTGAACAAAAATAAAACAAATACTCAATGTAACAACCCTGCAATAGGTCCTCACTGCCTGTAACCAGTGTTAGGCAAGATTGTGGGCAGTACCCTTTGGGAGACTACACCAACCATGTCCTCCTGGCAATAGGAAACCCAACCTTTGGTATACGTCTGTACCACACTGGTTGGCAGTGTGGCTGAGCAGCCAGGCTTATTTCAAGAGCGGTCAATGAGAGCAGTAGGGTTTTCACACAGAGATTCACAGTGACAAGTATTAAAATAAACTCTTACACTTAAGGTTTCTTGATCAAACAATTATTAATTTATCTAATGGTCAGTTGAGTAAGCATTCTTCAGAAGGGAGCAAAATATATGTAACACAAAAATACACTTCAAAATACACACTCTTAGTTTCTCTAAATCAGCAAGTACCCATTTGGAATGGCACACAGATTCTTCCTACATCCTGAGGTGACCTAAATAACTAGACCACTGTGGACATTAATATATCACTGGTACATTTAGAGCAAAACTGAGTTTGGTGTCAAAGAAAAGGCTTTAAGAATAAAACAGAGTTTAAACAAATATTCTGAAGCAATTAAGTACTTTTGAACCCCCCAATGCAAAATAGATTAACCCTCTCCTGGAGGAAAGGTAAAGCACAAAGTCAGAGGGAAGAAGAGTCTTTCAGGGAGCCAGGCCAATGTTAATTGAACAAAAGTTGAGGTGAGCTGAAGCACTTCTTGCAGGTAAGTAAAAGTCTTGCACTGTGTTTTAGAAGTTTTTGTAGAAAAATAGAATCACTGTAGTGCCACAAGCTGGGAGGCTTGTGAGTGGCAAAGCTGCAAGCAATTCTGCAAAAGCAACCAAGACAAGTCTCAACTGAAAACTACAGAAGAGGTAAGTCCCCCTAGTTTTACAGTACCTTTGATTAGAAGAAATTGGTTCCAGCTGTCTTCTGTTTCTGTGTAGGTCTGCAGTTCCTGTTGTTCGTGGGCCTCATTCTTGGGGACAAGAGGGAGGACGTCTGGGGACTCCTGCACTACAAATTCAAGGTTGGCGGCAGCAATGGGCAAACTACAGATCAGTGGCACTTTGAGGTTTCAGCTCCTTGCTACTCTCGCAAATAACACCACTGCGACTTTCGGATACAACTATGGACGTTTCACGCATCTGGGGTCCACCGCTCTGTTGAGGTGGCTCAGGCTTGGTCAGTCCTGCTTCCTGGGAGTCCGGAGGATCTTCCTGGAGCTTGGGTCAGACTTAAAGACACTCCTTCGATTATGGTGTTCCTCGCCCTGGCACTTCGGTTCAGCAAAGGAAGTACAGCCAGCTCTGAGAGGATTTCCAGATGAGCTCGTCTTGGGGTCGAAGTCCCACCAACCCAAGGGGAGAAGTCGTCCGTTGCAGGGCTTCTCTAGTCGAGGCGAATTAGGAGCTTCAGCAATGCAGCAGGGCTTCACTGGGCAAACCAACGGTCCAGGAGTTGCAGCAAGCGTCTCTTCCAAGTTCTTCTTCAGATTCCTTCGTCCAGTGGTCGACTCTGCCTTCCAAGCAGAAAGCCTCAACTTTTATGCAGGTTTCTCCCATTCATTCGATGCCTATCTGTCACTCACACAACAGGGTGGCTGTCCTGCAAGGACAGCGAGCCAGCCAATCACCTTTGGGTGCATTTCTGTAGCCAAAAGGATTAAGTACATGGAGTTTTGTGCACCTCCCTCCCTTCCTGCCCCTGCCAGACACGCTTGAGACAGAGGCGGGCTTCACCAGTGAATCCCGCCAAAGACAAAATGAACAAAGGGACCAAACCTGGTTTGGCCTGCAGAGTAAATCTCAAGAAGGACCTTTCCACCAAGAAATGGCAAAAAAAGAAGACCGGGGCCATTTTGACGAAATATAAAATATACAATGGTAGGAAAAAGTAAACCACTGCCACTAGCCATTAATTGTAGAAAGGGTAAAATAAAAATGTTAGATGCGAAACTAGACAAAGGGGATACTAGGTAACCCCTCCAGCACCCTATTGTAAGATGGTGTGTGCTGGGTCTAGAAAGTTACAAAATGTAAGTAAAGTCAATTTCACTTCACTGCTCTTGGAAACAGTAGTTTCGCCAAGAAAAGGTATTTAAACCTTTGGGAATTCTAAGAGAATTCCCTGTGTCACTGCACTGAAGGTGCTGTGTGTCACAATGTAAAGATGATGCCTATGGAGTTTGTCAGACTCCAAAGTCAAAAGAAACACAGAGCCCAAATCACAGAAGAAAACTGTGAAGTAAAGGATCCGAATAGAATAAACAGTTCAGACTCTTTTATTAAGCTCAGCTCAACAGCGACAGCAGGCACCACCCTTAAAGACAGAACCCAACTGAAGCTTAAAGAACACACACAAATAATAACACTCTGAGAACACATATACATCACAGTGGAACCAAAGTCATAAAGCAAGTGAATGGAACACTGTTATTGATCTACATCCACATCTTGAACTATGTTACATATAATTCATTGCCCAATGCATGCTTACTTATGTAAACATAAATATGTAAACTCAACAAAAACATGAGAGAGTGGGAAAAAGCTCTCACTCTCTCCACATTAGAAATGAAAAGTCCTAAAGTCCAGCAAAAAGAGCTGGGGGTCTCTAAGGTAGAAGGGAATTAGCAGATTTCTGAGAATTCTCCCTGACAATCCCGGCTGCAAAGTTCCTTCTGAGGTATTGTTTTCAATCACCACGATAAGGAATCCACTGACCGGGTATTTGGCTGCAGATCCCGAAGTCCTCTTGCTGCAAAATCTTCTTCAATGCGGAGATACTGTGTTGGCTTGGGTATGTACTTACCTTAAGTCTGTTAGGATTTCTGTGTAGCTGTGGGGTGTTTTCTGTGATGGGCAGGCCTCTGATCCAGTGCACTCAGTTCCACTGCTAAAATCCTGCTAGGATGTCTTCTGCAAAGCCCCTGAACCCTCTTCTAACTCTAATGTAAAATACTCACCTGTTTGCCCAGTCTTCCTGAGGAACTCTGACTTTTGCTACTTAAGGGAAAGCCTTTTAAGGGATTGGGCATTTTGCCTAGAAAAGAAATTAAGTGTTTAAAAGTTACTTACTTGTAAATAGTTGGTTGGTAACTGTAACTCTAAGAGTGAACAGTTAGTAAATGTTCTTAATGACCTTAGATGTGTGATGCACCATTCTTAAAAGTATGATTAACATCTTTCCTTAGAAACCGTTTTGCCGTTCTAATAGAAAGTAGATGTGAAGGTTTATTACTCACCTGAGATTAGGTTGTGCCTCTTCCCAAAAGTAATGTGTTGGTTTCACCAGATTATCCCTGTTAGGATAATTGTATGAGTTTCCCCCAACTGGGTCTTGCTTGCCCTGACTTGCTGCTAGCCTGTCCAGAATAAGTCTGTATTAGGTTGTTGCCTACCTAGAATAACTTTGAGTCATTCAGTAAAGTGTAACATTGGGGTTTGCTTTCCCTGAGCTATTGTAGACAGACTCCCAGAGTCTTGTTGGTTCTAACTGTCCCTCATAAGTCATACATAAGTTACTTATATAGCTGGGAAGGATCTAACCTGAACTTCATTGTTAGGTTAAAAAAGTATATGGGAAAATACATAACACCGAAGTCTTGGTCGATTGTGTGACACTCATTCAAAGTCAGTGACAAGGTATTTGCCTTTCCCTTGGTAAACACCCATCACCCTTCTTTCGTGAGTGTATGGCACTATCATGGCGGGATTTCACCCACATGCTTGGTTCTCTGCTTGGGATTCAACGGGTCCAAGCAATCGGTGGTGACTATTAAATCCAAGTTGCAGGACCTTTATCATCTATGTGGACAATTATTTTCTGCATACGCGCATGGAATATTGTGTTATAGGCTATGAGGCAAGTCAGAGGCAGCCCCACTTCTTCCACATGGAGGTCAGCGTGTGGGTTTACAGTGGGCAGGTGGTCCTTGTGCTGGTTCTGAAAAGTGCAGAAAGGCCACACTAGTGTGCATGCCACCTGATACTGCAGCCACGATGCTGCCTGTAAATGTGAGGATGCCACTGCACTGCCATCTATTGCCTGGGAACCAAGGCTTTGGCCTGGCACAACCTCCGGTCAGCTGACCACCTCTGACCCGCATCATTCACCAGCAATCCCCAGGTCAGACGCCCGTGACCTGAGGAGAGGAGGACTGCAGTGTGTGTCCCTAATGTCAATCGATGTAAAGGAAACTGACAGTGCTAGAAATTGAATACATTTTCTCTGGGACCCTCACCCATGTCTGGTGTGGGTCAGGAGTTGAGTGATCAGAGCAATAATGGATTCCTGCCAGGCAAGTGATAGGACCCTAAAATAACACAGGGCTAAAATAATACTCCATGTTATATAACTAACCTGAAAGGTGCTTGAAAAACGAACCTGACACATCTTTATTGAAACGTTCAGCAAAAAGAGTATGGTTGTAGCTTTATTTTCCCCCAATACCTATTGGAAGCCTACAATAACCAGCATGCTTAACTTAAATAAACACCAACTGGTTTTATAACTGGTCCATCAAGACGAAAAGAAACCTAGGGAAAGATAAAGCATGATACGATCATATGCTTGCAGTCATTGTTTTACATAGAATGCAGCTTTGTGCACTTCCATTACGCACGCCCTGCTGGTTCTGCAGCCATCTAACATTAATCACACTTTAGTGTGCTCACATGCAAAACAAGTACTAGGACTGTGACAAGGAGTAGGGGTTGGATGAAGATGAGAGACTAGGAAGAGGGACTGTGACTCAAGACTCTATAAATCACATGGCTCTGCAGTTTTATCTTGTTTAATCTTGCGATCGCCGAGACATGCTGGCAGAAGAGAGAGCATGGTGAGCTGTAGAACACAACAATGTATATATATTTTTTTAATTCATTGTTTATTGGCTAAAACATCGTTCAACCTTAACAATATTACAACATACGAAGTTACAATGCAAGTTACAAACAACATTTAAAATATATATCAATTCATCCCATACAAGATTAAGAACCATAAAATAGTAACTAGATTCCAGATTAAGAGAGAAAGAGAAAAAAATGTAAATGTTCAATTAAAGAAAAGAAAACAATTCACCCAATCGTAAATGAGTAGAATTACTGTCAAATTCATTTGCGTTCTAAAAGCAATGGGCCTCATTCCGAGATTGGAGGTAGCGATGGTGCTCTTAGCAGCGCCGTGGTTGCCTCCAATACCGGGTCCGTGTCCGGTCTGGTTGAATGGGGACTTACCAGGACATTCCGACCTGTGCGGACCCGGTAAATCCCCATTCAACCAACCATTCCCCATTCCCATTGGAGCCATCATAGGGCTCAATGGGAATGGGGAGGGCGATAATTACGGGCCCGCGAATAGCAGGCCCGTAATTAGCACCCTGGGCCCTTAGCGGGATTCGTAAAGGATGTGTGGTCAGACCACACGTTCTTTGCGGTTCCCGCTAAGGGACCTCGGAATTGGGCGGTAAGGGTTTACCGGCACTGGTCTCCTTACCGGTGCCCGGTAACCCTTACCGGCCAACTCAGAATGACGCACAATGTTTTCTATGTATCCACAACCACAGTATTATGCTCTCTATCTTCGTTGTGCAAACCCAGGGAGTTTCCAAAGCTCAGGACAGCCTGCTAGTGGCACTGATGTGCCGCTCAAACAGCTGTTCCAAAATGACTCGCAGTCGGCCGTCCAATTGTTTTCAAGAAAGTTGACAATGTAAACCAGGCATCTAGACTTTAAGTTTCAGACTGCATAATCAAGTGTTCCAACTTTTCAATTGTCCCCTAGTTCCACGGAAACAGCAACTGATCAATTCAGGGTCAATTTCTGTGTGTCTACTCAAGAGCTCACAACTTTGACATTGATTCCAATGGAACCTTGTGAAGTCCTGTCTAAACCTAGGGCAAGGAAATAATCTCCAATGTGAATCAAGAGACTCCAAACATTTGTGTTCGTACGACGGATGATGCATATTCACATGACTTTGAAACCTATCGGTTATAGAGCACCAATCAAATTGCAAAATAGTTTTATTTGGGGCACTCACCAATTCTACCCTAGGGAGACCAATTTCTTTCAGGACAGAATCACTAATTAATAGTTTTTTCCTGTCCCGCTGATAAAATTTGATACAGTTCTGAATATAGCGGGTATGGGCACCAGCAGCTTATAAAAGAGCGACACAACTTTCCACCTGGCTGAAGATATAATACTACTCAGAACAAGATCAAATAAAATGACTGCCATTGGCACAGAATTGGATTTTCCCAGAACCTTCTTCCATATTCTGCTTTCATTCTTTCCAAAATTGGAAAGACCCAGGTTGGATGGATTACAATCCTGTAAGTCAATTTTGGAAGAACAGTACTAACGTAATACTTAATAAGGGGCAGCAGGGAGTACTGGCGAAATCTGTATTTAATATAAATCATCAGGGAAATTAATGGATCAGTCCGATATCTAAAATAGCTAATGGTATGTGCCTTGTTCGGGACACCAGAAATGTAAAAGCCCAGATATATCAGATCTGGAACTTTCTCCATGTGGAATCCTCCCAACCCCCAATTTCCTCTAACTGTAGTTCTCTTTGCTACAAATATCAATACTTTTGTCTTACTAACATTATTTTTTAAATAATTCAGGTTAGCATAGCCTTCAAATGCAGTCATTAGGTGTTGCAATCCTACAGTCGCACAATCCAACAACAAAAAGGCTTTGGCATAAGCAAACCAAATTGTCCTTAACCTATTTTAGGCGGAATAATTGCAGCCTTCTCAATTGCTTCCCCACATCGGATACATACAGATTAAATAGACAGGGTAATAAAATGCACCCCTGTCTTAATCCATTCTCAACAGAAATCTTTTTTTTGACATAAACCCAGTCATGTTTAACCTGACCTGGACTACTGTTGATTCATGTAACCGTATAATGAGCTTCAAGAGCCTGATTGGAATGCCCCAGTTATATAACTTCAACCATAGGAGGGTTCTACTCAAAAAGTCAAATGCGGATGTTACGCTCACCTAGTTCCCACGGGGGCGTCGACCGGAACTGGGCCGCTGTTGTTTCCACCAGCGTGACGTGTAGCGCCGAGATGACTGACTGGACTGGCCCGCTCAGCCTAGTTTGTCTGGCTCGCAAGAATATTCTTCTGCAAAGGAGAAGAGGAATTAACCATCCGTGGAATTTGAGTGTCAACCCACCTTCCCCACTCCCGTTGTCTTCCCACAGATCACTCTTGATGTCCCCTCCTTAGTCTCATCTGATGGTTTGGTAGGAAGAGCTCTCCATCCTGCGTCAACCGCAGGGGCGCGTTGATGACCAGTTACTTCACTGGCATAGAGGAATTGGTGAGTTCCAGTATTGACTCTAAAGTCCAATTGTTCATAAGAGTTCAAATGTCTGATCTTCACTCTGTCCGATTCCTTGCAGGTTGCCGATTAATCCACTCGAAGATTTCCAAATGGCACTTGGTAAGATTCAGGTAAGTCTATTGTGGTTTTCCCCTTAGGGGCCGGGGTTCGGCGATGAAGCAGAGTTGACTGTGCCGACCCGAGATGAGGTGAGACCCCCGTGGTAAATCAGGTAAGTTTTGTGGGGGGTAACTGGTATTGTCTTTGCTTTCTCCCCTTAGGGGCCAGGGTACGGCGATGAAGCAGAGTTGACTGAGCCGACCCGAGATGAGGTGATTACCTCCCGTGGTAAATCAGGTAAGTCCTTGGAGGTAGCTTGTATAGCCTTAGAGAGTCCCCTTGCTCACCTTGCTGTCTTTGTCTCCTTAGGTGTCGGAGGGCGGCCGCGAGATGGAGAGAGCGTGATGGAATGCTGAAGTACCGCCAAGCAGGTGAGTTCAGCGCGGCGCCGTAGGAATGCGAAGCAATGCTTCAAAGACTTCTGTCTTTCAGTTCCGTGGCGAAATGGATCAGGATTCAGGTAAGGATTAAAGTTAAAACACCTGTTCTAACCTTTATCCTTCTTTCTTCTTGTTTCAGGAGTCCCAGGACTGAAGGGGGCGTGGCTGAAGACTGGAGCTGCTGAAAACACGGTGAGCGTTACGCTGCAGCAAGCAGAATAACGCGAAGCACGTGTGGCTGTCCGGGCGTGGTTTAAATAGCCTTGGAAGAAGATCCAGGTAAGTATTCTTCCACAGCCCCACCCAAGTAACAAAATAGTCCCTTCAGTAAAATAGTCCCTCCTAAGCCTCATTTGGCTTGAGTCTTCATGCAGCATGGTCAGCCTCAGGTAAGTTATCAATAATGAGCCTGGCGCCCATGGCGCCAGGACTGACTTTATCTTTATGAGCCTGGCGCCATAGGCGCCAGGACTGCACCCAAACAGCCCCTAACTGGGGCTTTTGGGCATGCTCCAAGTGGCATGATGCCTGCTTCCGGGGCTGCTGGGCCTGGTCTGGTCTTCCGGGGGCAGGCATCATGACATGCGGAGCTAAGTTCGATCGTTGCTACGTGAATAGTCTTGTAGTGTCTGCCATTAACAAGGTCTTGGCAGCACTTTAAACCCAGTTTGCCATTTGCTCAGACGACCCATCTTCACCGCCCAAAGCTTAAGTTGTTTTAAGAAGACTGATGCATAAATCTTACTATCCGCATCAAGGATGGATATAGAGCGGTAATTTTTGTGGTCCGAGTGTGGGCCTCGCTTATAGGTATCATATAAGAAATTCCCCATGAAGATGGGAAGCAACATTTATTTTCTATATAAGAAAAAAGTATAGACACAATGCCTGTTTGGCTGACATTGCTGGATCTGAACCTTATTGGAAATGGAACTCTCAGAAATCGGGGCAGGAGTGTGACGTTGCGAACCAGCCTGTAAAGCAACGCCATAGCCTGCCTACCTTTAAAGTGACTTTTGCTGCATTTTGTCTTGTTCCGGAATAGGAATAGGTGTGGGAGTGTAGCAGGGGACGCTGTAGCCTGACCGTCCTTTATCCAGCGTTGTCCATCTTCTTACCCTTTAAGAACACTTTGCGGAACTGATCATTATAAATAGTGTGTTTTTCTTAACTTTAATTACTACCCTGTTTTTAATAGGTTGTGCTCCTTTCAATTTAGATTTACATCCAGCATCAAATAGTGTGTTTTTATTTTTGATATATTGTTCTATGTTTTGCATCAAATTGTGTATGTTCTTTTTACATTTTTATATAGCTGGCATCAAATAGTGATTTTTTATCGTGGTTTATAGTGGATATCAAATACTGTGCTTTTTAATTGTGATCTTTTCCTGATATCAAATTGAGTGCTTTTTTTTAACCTGTTTTTACATCTTGTTTGCTTTAACTTGGGACCTTGTTTTTAAAAACGTGCATCTTGTTGCACATTGTACTCATTTTGCTCCACATATTGCCTTTTTGCACATCCCCCTTCCATTATCCTGTCTTGATAGTCTCCATTTGGGGAACCAATAAGGATTAGCACAAACGAAAGTGAGTTCATAGAAAGTTACTATTTGTGCTAAAACGAGGACTGGGTCGAGGAGCCAAATGGTGCCCCAAGACTCTTCTCCATTTGACTGTCTGGAGTTGCGCGCTACGACCATCCTCACTAAAATAGGGAGGGGAGAGAAAAAACCGAACCCAGAGGTGCCCTATAATACACTGGTCGGCACAGTCGCTACTGGTACTCTCTTAGACATCTGCCTGACAAAGGCCAATGAGGGGGTGAACCTGGAATCTAACGACCAGCCCGGTGGGGGTAACTCTGAGGGCTATGCATCTAGTGGCAATCGTGGTGATTTAATTGGCCTGAAAATTCCAAATCGCCCTTATGTCTGGAAATTAACCATGGCAAATCAAACATTTATCCAGTCCCCGATTGCGGGGCAAACAATTATTGATTCCTACTTTGGTAAAACTGTAGGAACTAGCACTGAGATAAAATCGTTTGTTCCAACCAAAGGCATGGCATTTATTGACCATTCTATAATGACTAATGGAAATTGTAAGGCTGATTTTAGGGAATTTTGCTACTTAAGCATCATTGAATTTGCTAAATTAGAGATGGGAGGGCTAGAGGGTGTTGGGGCGGTGGGTAACCCTATGAGTGGGATTCAAAAGGCCTGTGATGCATCTATGCCTAATTCACCTACTGCTTTCACTAATCTTATTGAGAAAAATGATCCAATGGTTGAAAATGTTATCCAATCTCCAATCTCCACGGGTTGAAGGTTTAGATTCTCTGCGAGATGGGGGGATGCATCAGACTTTGAGAGAGGTTGAGAAATGAATTTGCTTAACCCATCCAGCCGTGTGAGCACTGAATATGGTACTGAGCTTGTTTGCTAACCTGTATGTTAATATCTGGCATGCACTCAAAGAACATAGTCTGCTGTTGATGAGCCTGTGTGACAAAGTTGAGAATCTGAGTAGGATTAATGCTCCTATTCCCTCGAACCCTCACCCTAACATTGAGGTCCATCAAATAATTGTAGGGGAGGGGTCGGTATCTCTCCCCAGGTGGACAGTTAACTCAGATCCTATTTTAATTACTGACGATTCAATTAAGGTAATTGGTAATGACTGTTGTTTGCAGACCGGCTCCGAGTAATATGAAAGATGGCACTCTAAAGGTGAAAGTGCCTTTGGATTCTGAGGTGGAAGTCCAACAATTCTGGAAACCTCTGAAGGGGGCCTCATTTGCTGAAACCATGAGGGGAAATCAAAAAAGGGGGAAAGTAAGTGGTTTTAGGCCCCAAAAACGGCTTTGTTTTGTTTTAAAGCAAACATCCCACAAAAACGAAAAAGGCGATGAAAAAGGAAGGTAACAAAAAATAATAAATCTGTGCTTACTGGCAAACATTCCCAAACATGGCCTAATCTGGATACTGTAAGACCTACTCAGGGGGGCAAAAGAAAATGATGCTCCATACGGACACCTACAGGGGTTGAGGGATCAGTATTGAATGCGTTGAGCAGGCGTAACTGTTCCAATAATTCAACTCATGGCTTACTGCCCCCACCCCAAACTGGCCCAAATGGAGGCAAAACATGCCCCATTAGAAATGTCACCACCCAAAATGATTTACAATTTTACGACGTATCCACTGGACTGTGGTTAGGGATATTAACCTGAATCTGAGTTTGACATCTGAAGGGCGGCCTAAGAAGGAGACCATTCAGCCCTCTATAAATTGTACAACTCAAACTGAGCCCCTATTCCCTGGTGATCAGAGCAAAGGGAATCTAGGTGTCCATACAAATCTAGTACTGTCCACTGGGCTTAATGAAGGACAGGTTGGGAAGCGATATCAGGCAGAAGTGAAGAGGGAAGTGACATTTAACATCTTGGATCTGTCAAAGAAGATTAAGATTGAGGAAGTACGGGGAGGTTTACTACCAGATTTCTCCAAAGATGCTTCTGATACCTTTAGGACTATGACTACTTCAACGGGCAACATTTTGGCCAATGGAACTAGGCCTTCTTTTCAGACAGAACATAGATTATAATTGTCTGAAAATGATCCTTATTCTGCCCAGCTAAATCTAGAGTTGGTAAACCCACGCCTAGCAACCATGGATGAGGACCGTTGGAGGCTGACTCAGGGGACTCCCAATATCAACTGGGAGGACTGGAGTCAACAAAAACAACAATGCACACAAATCCTACCCCCGAGTCCATACCTGTGGTTGCACTCAGGGGTTGGCCAATTGTTAGATAAATTGTAAAGATGCAATCCAGTGAACCATGTTGTAGAGCATGCAGAGGCTGAGGGTTTTTTGAGATTGAAACCTTAAAGTGTACGAAGACAGGCTAAAGAGGATGATGGCCAGTGGAGAACGACAGGCACTACAGAGATGCATAATACAATGAATAGGGTTTTGCCTAAAGAATCAGAAAGTAGGCAATTGATTGTCAAATTCAAATTAAGTTTGACCTGTACCTTTGGCCCAGAGGTGCAGGTATGCCTAAATAGGGGGAATGTATTCACCATTTTAGTGGAAATTCCCACTTTAAGTTTGGTTTCATCAACTGACATTGTCCGTGTAGCTTTTTCCAACCGTGCTGACACTAAACATTGTCATCTATATTTTGGATCAAACCTGGTGAAAGAATTGGTACTATTAGAAGCAACCAAATTGAAAGAATTGGGTTTCAACTTACAACCCGATAGAGTTACAGAGCTGGATGGAATACATTTGATAAGGGGTGGGGGCCTCCAAGTCTAATTTAATCCTGCTACTCATGGCTTCAGATCTGCCAAACTGGTCGGAACACAAGAGGATGTGGGCGTCCACATTTGGGCTCTAGTCTCATCCGCTTTGTGGGAAAGATCGGGACCATAACGACTCAAACGTTAGAAATAGGAGGATCCAGCATTTGGGTTTGAAAGTTGTATCCTGGAACTCCAGAGGAAGCCAGAATCTGTTAAGCAATATTGATACTATGCAAGTCCTGAGACTGGGTAATATAATATTAATTCAGGAGACATGGTTGTTGCAAACTCCAGTTCTGAATGGCTATCAGGTCTTTGCTCAATTGGCCAAGCCCAGTAATGGGGGGAAGGCCTCGGGGGGCCTGCTGAGTGCAGTAGGCTCTACCTCAGGAATGAGGGCCTCTCTGCTCCCCAATCTTCCATTCGGGGTGATGGCATTGGCATTAACTTCTTCTGAAGGATTAGTGAATATGCTGATTAGGAATATTTATTGGCACTGTAGAGTGGCAGATTTGCAAGACTTCTATATATCTGATTGTCTTAATACATGGGCTAACTCTTACCCAGATGGAAGAATTGTTGAGGGTGGAGACATTAATTCAAATTGTATCATTCCAGAAAAACTGGATGAAAATTGGGATGTGATTGGGGAGAGCTTACCCAACGAGCCTAAAGTCCAAAATGGTTGGCTGTGGTGGTCAACCATGGAGGTGTTGGGTTGAGCCTAATTAACTCCATGTCAATGGTGGAGGGAAAGAACTCCAATTTAGCGGCAAGAGGAACACGCCCCAATTTTGGATTATATTTTTGCTGATGCATTCTTATGCTATGTGAGTTTATTAGTTCAACATAATAACTGGAGTGACCACCAGACTAAAACACGGTCACATCCGTTTGTGGAGAATGTAGAATCTACCTATGCAGGGAATGCTATTCAGTGATCAGACCAGAATATTGCGATTATGAATGAAGAGTTGGATGGTGTTATTAGAGCTAACCCTTTAGAATGGAAGTTGAGGGTATTTATCCCGCTGTGTTTTGATAATTTCATGGGGGAATTGAACGAACAAGTAAAACAGAATCGTAAATTCTCAAGTAACACTAGGAAGAAAACTACTCAAGTTTACAATACTGCCATGGTAGAAGGGAAGAGGAAATTGCATAGAGACATTAGGCCTCTGAAGCGTGATAATAAGGGGAACATTAATTTTGGGTCCAAATTGAAGAAGTTAAAACAATAATACAGAAACTTCTGTTAATCAAAAAAAGCAACTCTTTCACAGTTGGATGCGGAATGTATGCTCCGCACTTCATTAAACATGATCCTCGTGCATTTTGGGTTTTAGTCAACAATCGGGACCCTTTGTTTCAGTCTATTGAACTGAATGCAGTCGGTACGCCCTGTTTCGGTGCCACCAGTCCGGCGCGGGCCGATTCGCCGCATCCAGTTTGGCGCGGCCAGTTCGGCGACGGGATGTTTTGGCGCTGGGGTGTTTTGGCGCGCTGCACACTTATGAGGTTGCAGCGCATCCTTGTGTAATTTGCATTTAAACGTGTTGCATTGTTGCATTTAAACGTGTGTCTAGCCCTCTGTAGTTTGTCAGGATTGGTGCAGCGTTTTTTTCTGAAGGGAATGAATGGCATGTTAGAATACCCCACCGATCCAGAGCGGGCTGCGCTGTATTTTCAGGCTGCCGCTTTTGGTGCTTTTTTGCTGGAGTTGGTCCAAATATTTTCATGTAGCTCGGTCAGTCCATTGCACAGCCGCTCTCCCCGAGGTCTCCATTTCGGAGCAGGCAGAGCACCCCAGCCTACATGCACAAAGTGCCCCCTATATTGCCGCTCTTCTAAGAAGTATAGGGTTATGCTGGATGTAGTGGGTATCGGGGTGCTGGATGTAGTGGGTATCGGGGTGCTCAAACACTGTGTGTCCGTGACTTCTTCAACATGCGCAGCACATCAACATACGCTGCCTACACGCGCAAAGTGCCCCCTAGATAGCCGCTCTCTCATTTTGGTGCAGGACATTTCTGTGTGGCCAGTTCGGCGCAGGCCAACTGCAGATTTTGAAACCAGGGCCTTACTGAAACTTTCTCAGCTGAGGGAGTGCTCTTAACTGTGAAAGGTAAACTTTGTTCCCTTTCACAGTTACATTTCCTGAGCCGCGCAAGCTCAATGAGCCATGCAAGTCTGGGGGTGTTTTCTTCCCCAGCTTTGCATGGCTCATTTGAAATGCTGGCTGGGGAACTGCACGTCTGTATGAGCAAGGGGGCGCTCCCGCGCCTCCTCGCACATACAAAAGGAGCAGGTTGGAGTGGGGCGTCTCTGGGCCCATGCTCAGGCCCCTTGCACACTTGTGCAGGAACCAGGAAACTTCCTGATTTCTGGTCATGCTTGCAGGGGGCTGGAGCACTGGAACCTCCGGAACCCGCGGCAGAAGGTACGTTTGTTCATTTTTAAAATTTTAAATTATGTGTCTGGATTCTCGCATTCTTGTGTTGTTAGGTGAATGTATGATGGATGCTGGGGTGAATGAGAGAGTGCTTTCTGTGTGTATGTTGTGTAAATGTGTGTGTTTGTATGTTCGTTAGTCTAGTATTTAAATATGTGTATGGATGCGTGTATGGATGGAAGTAAATAAATGACATGCCTGTCCCCTGGCTCCCGAGCTCATCACACATTCACACAATCAATGTGGTTATGGGTGTATGCAAGGCGCTGGAGGGACTATTATGCGTGTTGTGAGTGAGTGCATGGTACGGTGTACTAATGTGTATTTGTAAAGTGCCTATACACAAGTCAAGTGTTTCAAAGCGCTCAAGGAGGATGGGAACATGGGGAAAAACAACAGTTGTTCAGAGCCCTTGACATTCTGAGTGATAATAGTCTGCACAGGCAGAGTAATTGCAAATAATACAACAGTTGAGACACAGCAAATAGGTCTGGTGATGATCCTGCAGTTTTTCCAACTGCAATTAGGAGTGAAGACAGGGGGAACAGACACAACGATCACTTTTATTTATTTATTTAAATTTTTGGAACACGTCACATGCATGTAGGCCTCAGGGCGCACAGAAAACAGGACAAGACAAACTACGGGCAGAAACAGTAATACCAGAGGTGAACAGAAGAGAGGGAGTGGCGCATTAGTCAGGACTAAGGTTAAAGAGGTGAGTCTTAATGGCTTTTTTGAATGAGGAGCGATCGTTAATAAGACGTATGGAGGCAGGAAGAGAATTCCACTTTGATTGGGTGTGTGTGTTTGGCGCTGTGAGGCCCAGGGTACAGGCATGGTATTTTCTTACTGAACATCTATGATAGATGTCTAGTATAAAATACCATACCTGCCCCCTGGCCCGCCAGTGCCTTGCATACACACATAATCACTTCGATTGTGTGTATGTATTTGGCGCTGTGAGGCCCAGGGGACAGGGGACAGGCATGGTATTTTTTACTGGACATCTATAATAGATGTCCAGTAAAAAATACCATGCCTGTCCCCTGGCATACACACACAACCACATTGATTGTGTGAATGTGTGAGGAGCTCGAGGCCCAGGGGAAAGGCGTGTCATTTATTTACTTCCATCTATGATAGATAAGAAGAAAAAAGGATCCATAGGTAGAATCCTCTCGTCCCCTGCACACTTTGTAGATCTGTCAATGACAATAAGAGCATAAGTTCAAATACTTTCCTTTTGTCAGATGTATTCACAAAACCTGTTAAGTTTGTTTATACAGGTTTTGTAGGTAAAATATACAATTTTAATTGTAGAAAGTTTCAGGCAAAACAATCTGCATGTCCGATATTGATGGCTGGCGCATTTCGAGGATGCAGCCTCTTCTTCATGAGCCTTGCAGACTGCGGTGGAAATATCATACATAAGGACAAATTCAGTGAAGTTCAAATTAAATGTCAAGTGGATATGTAATCTAAATAGCTGATGGGCTTAACACTTGTCACATATTGAGAAATGCAGGAATTAACAATAAGTGCACAAATTAATGACAGGCCATTTTTTATGATTGCTACTCGTACACATGTAGCATCTGGATGTGAATAGAAATTATGCAATCTTTATTTTTTTTCACCTACATCCTGCATTTCTTCTGCTCCTTTTGAATTGTCAGCACACGTGGGCACATAGTTCATGTGCCTTTCCAAGATGATGGGTTTCTCTTTGTTTTAAACAGGCTCCTTGCCTGGCCTGCACTCCCTCTCTCCCATTGGCTGCCTGGGCTCTCATAGCCCAATCAGGGAATCCGGGAGGTGGTAGCCGGCACACCAGCTAAGGCCCACACGGAAGGCCCCTGTCTGCTTCCCTGTCCGCTACCGGGATGCTACATGAAGCTACTACCACAAGCTGACCCTTCCTGGTGCTGCCAGTTCACTCAGCCATGAATCGGGACTACCAAGACTTGTGTACCTCCCTCTCCATTGGTTAGTTTCCCTCCTTCTGCCTACCCTTCCTTTTTCCCTTCATTGTCCTTCACTCTTCCCTCTGCTTGCTCCAACTGGTCTCCTGGTATGCTCTCAAATGCCCACGTCTCAGCACCTGCCTCTGACTCATACCTCATCTTTTCACCAATGTTGCCTTAGCATTGCCTTTGTGTTTGAAATCTGGGTGTGTTTTTGTAATAGAAATTTGGGTTGTTTTTGAAAGTCAAATCTGGGTGTGTTTTTGTATTTGAACTTTGGGTTGTTTTTCAAAGTCAAATCTAGGTGTGTTTTTGTAATTGAAATTTGTGTTGTTTTTGAAAGTCAAATCTGGGTGTGTTTTTATCATTGAAATTTGAGTGTGTTTTCCACATTAATTTTGGCCCTCATTTCTAACCTGCTAGCCCAGTGACTGTTCCTTACTGCTTTTCTTGCATATTTCCCCTACTACCTTCCCTCTTTACTTGCTCATGGCTTTATCTGTTTCTCCTATCTACTCGAATTGCTTCTCTTTTAACTATCCTTCCCTTCTCACTAAGTCTGGTAAGAAGAAAGTCAAAAAGGATATCTTGGCTTCCAACCCATGTCGCCCCACCGCTGATACCTATTCCAGCGCCTCTGCCAGACAAACCCTCACTGACATTCTCTTTTTCGTTCCTTCGCCTGATCTCTGGATCCCTCATATGATCTCTCTGCTCTGTCCACTCTCTTCCTCTCCCATTAATGGTGGCTCCCGCTGGGAAGTCCTTAAGGATTTCTTTGACTACTCTAGAGTCATCATTAATGTCTACCTCAATGGCACTGTTATGGTGCAAGGCCCTCAGGCTAATCTCCTCATCTTTGATAGACGATTCTCCCACCTCATCAACCTCCTCTCATCTCCAGCTGTCCCCTACTCTCCCCCCTTGGCTACCTTGTCCTCCTTTCCTTCTGCCACTGCCCCATCTCAAGCTCCCTCCACACCTCTGCGTACCTCTGATTTGTACCCCTCCCCGGAAGGTCTTTAAGGGTGGCAAACTTCTTCATCTTGCCACTCTCAACTCTCGCTCTGCTGTAAAACACTCCTCTGACATCTGCCACCTCCTAGAAGAACTTGACCTTGATGTCCTCGGTCTTACCGAGACATGGTTCACTGCCAGCTCTGTCAAATGTTTTGACACTCTCCTCCCTGATGGCTACAAGATCCTCTCCGTCCCCAGATCCTCCCACCCTGGAGGGGGTGTGGCCCTGATCTTCCCTGAGTGGATTCCTGCCTCTGTCATCCCCACTCAGACTTACTCTTCTTTCGAACGCCTTGTTTGCAGGCTCTTTCTCTCCTAGCCACTCTCTCACTGTTGCTACTCTCTACTGGCCCCCTGGTCAAATTACCTCTTTTCTCTCAGAGTGGGCAGACCTCTCCTCCTCCCTCCTGGCCTCAACCACTCAACTCCTCCTCCTTGGTGACCTCAACATCCATCTTGATCCTCCCTGTTCCTCATTTTCATTCTTTTGCGACCTCTGCATTTCACTCTCCCTCTCTATCCTCCCCTATGCCCCGACACACTCTGCCGGCCACACACTTGATGTCTTGATCTCTTCCGCCCACCCCTCTGTACTCCCCTCACCACTCCTTTCTCCTGGAGTGATCACTGCCTCCTCTCCTCTCATCTTTCCATCTCCTCCCACCAAGCCAAGCCTACCCAAATATTGCCACCCACCTTCTCGGACATCTGGCCCATGAAGCGTGTGTCAATCGAGGCTTTCGCTGCCACCTTCTCCCCCTGCCTCCACCTCAGTCTGACTCACACCCTGACACAGTCCTGTGCCTGCTCTACTCCTCCATTTCTGCTACTCCTGATAACCTTTCCCCTGTAATGAGGATCCATTTGAAGTCCAAAGCAAAGTGTAATTCCTGGTATGACTCTGACCTAGCTACACTTAAACGTAAGTGTAGGGCGGCTGAGAGGAAATGGAGGGCTCCTCCTCTGAAAAACTGGTCTGTCGCTTGCTCCAAAGGCAATACCGACTCTCTGACCACACCAAGAAGAGAGTCCACATTCAAGCTCATGCCTCTGCGGCATCCCACAACTCGGACTGAACTCTTTAAAATCTACAAGGAGCTGGCCAACCCTGCTGCAGTCTCCACCCTTCCTCTCACCTCCTAGGCTCGTTGCAATGCCCTTGCCTCTCACTTTAATTCCAAAACCCAGGACACCTTGTCCGCCCTCTCCTTTAGCCCCCCTCTTCTCCCCTCTCCTTCCCGGCTTGCTGAGCCTCCCTCAGCCAACCCACTCTCTCTTTCTCCTCCTTTCCTCTTTTCTCCCGGATGAGGTTGCTAGACAAGTCAGATGCATGAAAGCCTCATCAAAACCAGTCCATCCCTGTTCCTCTAAAATCATTAAGGACCACATTGACACCCTCGCTCTGGCCCTTGCTGATTTCTGTAACCGTTCCTTTGCCTCTGGATCTTTCTCCTCTCCTCTGTAGCACTCCCTTGTGCATCCTCTCCTCAAGAAACCCACAGCTGATCCCTCTTGTCTGGCTAACTATAGCCCAATTTCCATCACTCCCTTTTTGGGGAAGCTCCTGGAAAAGCAGGCCATCTCTCAGCTTAACCTTCATTCTGACTCTGTTGGCCCTTTCTCCATGACCACCAATCTGGTTTCAGAGCTGCCAGAAGCACAGAAACTGCTCTCTTGAACATCCGTGAAGACCTGCTCTCCAACCTTGACTCTAACATTCCCTCCGTCCATATCCTGCTTGATCTCTCCTCTGATTTTGACACAATCAACCATACCATCCTGCTCAATCGTCTCTGTGACAACCTGGGTAGCACCGATCAGGCTCTGGTCTGGCTGACCTCTTTCCTTTCTGATTGACCCTCCAGGGTACAACTTGGATCCTTCCTTTCCTCTATCTCCCTCTCTACCTGTGGTGTTCCCCAGGGGTCTAACCTCTCGCCCTGGCTTTCAACCAATGCCTGGCAACTCTCGCCTACTGCATTTCCATTTTCTGCTTAAACTTCCAGTGCTATGCTGATGACACCCAACTCATTTTCAAGCTTCCCTCAGACACCTCCTCTACTTCCTTCATCTCTGATTGCCTAATCGCCATTCAAAATTGGTGTGCGGCCAACGATCTTTGTCTAAATGCCAACCTGACTGAGATCCTCCTCATTGGTACACGTTCACCATCCTTCCCCTCACTCTCTGGCCGGCCGCCCTTGGCCCTCTTCCTACCCCTACCAGCGAGGATAAGAATTGTGCAGTCATCTTTGACTCCACACTTTCCTTCTCTGCACATATCTCTGACGTCTCTAAAAAGTCAAACTTCGTACTGCACCTCCTTAGAGGCACTCTGCCTTTCCTCTCCTGCCCTCAGAAGCTCACTGTCTCCCAAGCTCTGGTTCTCGCTAAGTTGGACTACTGTAACCGCCTCTTTCTAAATCTACCTGCCTCCACTCTCCGCCCTTTACAACTAATCCAGAACAGAACTGCAAGACTTGTCTTTGGCCTCAAGCCCTGGGATCGTATCTCTCCAGCTCTGAAATCCCTTCATTGGCTCCCAGTGGATGCAAGGATTCAATTTAAAACCCTCTGCATTCTCCACAAGGCTTTCTGGGGCCTGGGTCCAAAATACCTTCAACTATCCCTCCGCAAATACCTTCCCTCTCGAGCCCTACGCTCCTCTACTTCTAACTATCTTAGGGTCAGTTTTTTAAAGAAACAAGCTGGGGGCAGACCTCTGTCCTTGGCTGGAGCCTCCCTTTGGAACAGCCACCTTGAAACTTGAGGAGAACCATCTCTGATTCCGGAAGCACCTCAAGACCTTCCTCTTCGCTTCTGCCTTTGCCCCACTTCTCCCCTGCTGATCTGTTTTCTCTTTCGGCACTGTGCGCCTGGCCACCCTCTGTCCGTTCGGGCCCAGGTACCTGCTCACCCTGCCTGCCTCCCTCCTGCACTGCCTCCGGGCCACCCCTTGCACTGGGATCTGTATCTGTACCCATACAGTCCTCAGTCCTCCATTTTTCTTCTGCACTTATCAGATATACCTTATCTGACTAATCATGCAATTGCCACTGGCTGGCTGCACTACCACTTTTCACTGCCTCTATTATTTATTTAGTGCACTTATTATTTATTCTGTTCTCTCCTCTGTTCCGCACTTTCCACTTCTCCCCCCCCTCCATGTACTTCCCCCTTTTCCCTTTTCCATGCACTTGCACGTTCTCAATGTCACCGGACCTAGGAAGATTGCTGTTTTCGTTCTGAAACACTTGTGTTTGAGGGCGATATAAATAAAATATCATATCATAGCCTCTAAATATACTGATTATGAATTATTTAGTCTCCTTTTAATTATGCTTGATTATGCTCAGAGGTTACTCATAGACATGCGTGACTGAAACGTCTACTGAATAGTACCTCTTCTTGCAGCCGTGATGTGACTTTCGTGTTCATAAAGAGGGCAGTGGAACCTTGGCACTGTCAAAAGGTATACGGCCCGTGATTGCTCTCTCTTCCACCATTCCAATCATCAATCAGTGGAACTCACTTCCACTCGAACTCAGAACAGAAACCTCTCTCATGGCTTTCAGAAAGGCTCTGAAAACCAAACTATTCAAGTGCACCTCCCCGGCTCAGCTGGTCTACCCTGTAACCGCTGAACCAGAGCAGCGTATGTACCTAACTACCGAACCTGTACCTAAGTAATGTAACTATGCTTAACCTGCTGCCAAGTGAAAATGCTGTAACAGCGCCTCGATGCCCGAGGGCAGTTTGTGCGCTTTATAAATGCAAATAAATACATAAAATAATCAAAGGTCTAGCAAGCATATATAGAGTAAATATATACGCTCCTCTTAAAGATACATAGATCTGTGCACATAAATATCTAGCAGGTGTGTAAATGATCCTGTATTGAGTTATAAATATGGCACTCACCCCCTCTGTGTTTGATCACGGTGCGTGTATGTTCTGAAGATGAAACTGGTGGAGTTAAGTAAACTTCATCGCAACATCAGGACGCTGCGCGTTCTATAGGGAGAACGCGTGTTCATTCTGCAAAAGTAAAACTAAAATAAACCTAACTGAAACATAGGGATGCCGCGCATTCTGTAGATAGAACGTGTGTTCATTCTGCGAAGAATGTATAGTAAAGATGAAGTAGGCAGCTACAGAGTGAGTGTTGGATGCACTCCTCTTAGGTTAAGATGTGTCTTTTGTAAATGCAGCGTACCTGTGCCGTGTATAAATCGCTGCTATCTCCTATGGTCTGGGGAATGGTGGCGTCGGTAGCCACAGCAACAGTCCAAACTGTTGGTGTGCGATCCGCGCCATATTACAAAAGTATGAAGACTAGATTAGGCTAGTGATTAGAAGACAGACTGCATGAACGGCATAGAATAACACATTCTACAGTGTAAATATCCAGATAATACATTCCAGAGTGATTCAGATAACAGTTTTCATAGTCATTTGTATATTGTACATTATTCACGTCGTGTCTGGAACATTAGTGCTAACAGAACCCTCCATAGACTGGGTGTCTGTGGTACTCATTTAAAAAGGGAGGGAAAGAGTAAAGTGGGTACCAAAGGGTGTTTTTTACAGAAACTGTGTGAAAATGTATGGATTCAGGAGACTCGTGGATTGTACTATGGATAAAGGATAGCATTTTATGCAGTGGATTATATATACAGCAGTGTACAGAGACTCAAACAATTTAAAATTCATAATTAACACACTTCCTATGCTATATAGGTCTCCGCTTCAACCAAAGTGGCTGCGGTTGCTATATAAAGCAGTTCAGTGAACATTCCTCCTTGAGGCCTCTTGGTTGGACTGTCTCTAGAAGATGAAACTTCTCTCTTTGTGAGAGCAGGGAGTGCTAGTTACCTCCCCTCAGTGGGTGTTTAACCACTTCCAGTGCTTGGAATTTCAATTTGGCAATAGTGTGATGTTGCTCAGTAAAATGCCTGGCTGCCGGTGACCTGACATTTTTGCACCTAATGTTAGATTTGTGCTCCGTCCACCTGTCTTTGACAGGTCTCATTGTTTGTCCTACGTATAGTTTCCCACATGGATTTGGGGATGGGAGATTGTGTCATGATGTTATTACAATGAGTACAACTGAGGCATGGAAATATACTTCGATTGTGTGTATGTATTTGGCGCTGTGAGGCCCAGGGGACCTGCATGGTATTTTTTTACTGGACATCTGTAATAGATGTCCAGTAAAAAATACCATGCCTGTCCCCTGGCATACACACATAACCACATTCATTGTGTGAATGTGTGAGGAGCTCGGGACCCAAGGGGCAGGCGTGTCATTTATTAACTGGCATCTATGATAGATGGCCAATAAAAAAACATGCCTTACCCCAGTGCCCCCCAGCGCCTCACAATCACACATAATCACATTAATCATTATTGTGATTATGTCTGACTGCCAGGAGCTGGCACACCATGGAGCAGGCTTGGCATTTTTTATTTCGCATGGTTCATAATGCAAGCATGATAAGTTTTGTTATGTAGTTAGGCTTGCATTTTAATGCAGTTTGTCTAGCCATTTCTTATTGTAGTATGACATTTTGTATTGGCATCTTTGATAAAGCAAGCAGCATCAGTGGTATTATTCTTACTGTGGCATTACATTTTGTACTGGGCATCTTTGGTAAAACAAGCATAAGTGTTATTATTTAGCTAGACTGGCATTTCAATGCAGCCAGTTCCGTCATTTCGTATTGTGGGATGGCAGTTTGTCTTGGGCATCTTTGATAAAGCAAGCATAAGTCTTATTATGTAGCTCGATTAGCATTTTAGTACAGCCAGTTTGGACATGTTTTCATACTGTGGAATGCATTTTTAATGGTAAAGCCAACTGGAGTATGTTCTTACGTGGGGATACTGCCATACATTGGCAGAACAAACATGGATATTTGTTCCTATAGTATCATTACTGCCATTGTGCACAAAGCAAACACGAGTATACCATATTATTCCCATATAAGAACATAATGTTGCAGTCACCATGGAAATGTATAGGCACAGCCAGTGTGAAAATGTTTTATATTGGCACTTATTGTGGGAAAATGCATCATGAAAATGTGTTGGAGAAATGCTCCTGTGCCCTTTTGGTGACTTGCATCGATTGGATTTTTTTCATCAATGCCCCTACAAAACCCAATTGCAAACTGTTTTGCTTTTTACCCAAAAAAGTGTGCTCTAAAATGCACCATTTTGACTGATTATTTTAAACAAGTTCTCGGGAGGAGAAGCCCCCTGAACCGCCCCTTGAGTGGTGTGGACTTCCTCGTTATGCTCGGTCGCTTTGTCGCTCGGCCATATCAGGGACAAATATTTACGCCCTACATTAAAAAAATTCACCAGCCGCCACTGCACGCATCTGCTCTGCTCCCAGGCGAAAGTAGCGTCATCCGAGCACACCGCACCGGCAAAGTTGTTCGCTCTATCACCAAGCTCTCTGTCAAACTGCTACCAACTTCGCTCCCGACTTGCCTTCGCACACAACAAAAACAGCATTGCCAGATAACATACCAACCAAATATTCCACTTCTCAACACGCATTCCTTTCCTTCTTTCTCTTATCTTTAGCATTGTTTTGGATGCAAGATGGTGCCACCATTGTGCAAAAACCTCAATAAGACAAACCAGAGCAGAGATCTTCTGAGGTTGGTACTTTTGAGTGCTGGAAACAGCTGATGGCTGCAAATGTAATCTTGTATTGAGGCTTGAGTGTGGGGTTTTAGTTGCCCTGGACCCAGGATCTGGGAGGCAGTTTTTTCCAGATCTCAGATGCGGTTGGAAATCTTTTATTTTTTTCAAATTTCCGTTTTATTAGTTTTCAAAAGATAGGAATTTGATAATCATATACAAGCACTTTCCACCAATAAGACAGCGAAAGATTACTGCAAAAAACAGCAAACGTGTATAGAACGTATAAAGTCTTTGCGGAACACATACATTTCCAATAACAATATAGAAACCAATTGCATACACCCCGCCCCCTCCCCCCAATTCTCATGTCGCCGACTGACGGGCTAGAAGACACTAGATGTTTCATTAGAACCGTTTTCATATACACAACATGGGACACATGAGCACAAAACGTCCTGTGAAATCTACATAGCAGACAACATGAATCATCGCATAGGTTATCTCTGGGCATAGTAACGCTCTGCACACATTCTATTTATGTGACATACTTAGCACGAAATTCAGACCATGCATTCTCAACTGTGGTGCGATCCCCCTGCAGGGCCGCAGTCAGATTGTCCATTCTGTATATGTTCAATGCGACCCCCAACCACTCCGTTTTGCTAGGGATCTTGGGTCTCTTCCAAGCATTGGTGAGACAGGCTCTTGCACCCATTAGAAGGCCTTGTATCATTTTGGGTGCTTTCAAGGTCGTGTCGTCCGTTTCAACCAGGCCGAACAGAATCAGGAGTGGTTGTTTCTCCCATACATCTCCATCCAATTCCTTGATCCAGCTGAGAACTTCTGACCAATAAGCTTGGACCACCTAACATCCCCACCACATATGCCAGTAGTCTGCTCGCTTCCCACAGCCCCTCCAGCATTGTGGGCTTACCACTTGGTACATTTTGGCCAGCCGTGTCGGATCATACTGCCATCTATACATCAACTTGACGGCATGCAATTTGTATTGGCAGGATATAGATGATTTTGCCGTTTGTCTACACATTTGTAACCATAGGTTTTGTGAAATCTGCCTGCCCATATCTGATTCCCATCTGTTCTTGAGTATGAGGGATGGTGTAATATCGACTTCAATCAGCGCTGAGTATATTGCACTAATTAAACCTCTAGAGGTCGTACAGGTGTCAAGAATTCTCTCAAACGGGGTGAGGTCCCTTTGTAGCTGATCTTTCCATATTGCCCTTGTCATCACCCCCTTGAGTCTAAGGTAGAGGAAGACTCAGAGCGAGCCTATGCCAAGTGCCTCCTGAAGCTCCTGAATAGTAATGAAGGTGCCATTCCTCCAGAGTTGACCAGCCCTTTCCAGCCCCACGTCATACCAGGTGTCATAGCTCCCTGGGTCCGGGATTGCATCCCGGATCCCTGGCGACCAGAGGTGTCCCAACGGAGAGGGCCACGTTGTAACTCCCACCATTTTCTTGCCTGGCTTCCATATTGCCCATATCGTTCCAATAATGGGGTGATTTTTGACACTATTGCGTAGCTGGGAACCCGGAACCCACAGCCATTCACCCAGAATGAAAGGGCGGAGATGGTAATTGTCCAAGGCTATCCATTGCGGCTCTGACTGCTGCCTGACATGCGGGACAAGCACACGCAGTTGGGCTGCCCTATAATATGTTTCTATGTCCGGGAGGCCCACCCCTGCATTGTCTTTTCGAAGATGGAGCAGAGATCTGGGGACCCTTGGCTTTTGATTTTGCCACAGGAAGGCTAAGAGGGACTTTCTAGTATCTGTGAAGTATTCTTGGGGCATTTTGATGGGGAGCATTTGGAACAGATAAAGTATTTTGGGAAGAATCACCATCATAATTGTGTTTAGACGGCCCACCCAGGAGATGGTGAGTCTGGACCGTGTCGTTTTGAAGGACAAATGACAGAGGGGGGAAGTTAGCCTCATATAGGGAATCCAAGTCGCGTGTAACATTGATTCCCAGATATCCGAGTGTGGAGAAGCTGACTTTTACACCCAGAGGGGCAAAGCGCTCCGGCTCTGAGTCTCTACTTTTATCAATTGGGAGGAGGATTGACTTTCCAGTATTAATTTTCAGGCCGGCCAGTTCGCCATATTCCTCGATTATATCGAACATAGCTGGGACAGAATTCAGGGGGTCAGTTAGGTGTAGTAATATGTCGTCAGCGTAGAGGCCTAGTTTATACTCGCGATCACCCACTATGATTCCCTTAACCTTACCATCGTTCCTTAACCTCTGCGCCAGCGGCTCAAGGGACAATACAAATAGTATTGCCGACAGTGGGCAGCCTTGCCTTGTTCCCCTTTCCAAGGGAAACCAGCGTGAATAGCCCCCGTTCACCGCTACCGACGTTGTGGGGGATGTGTAGAGTGCTTTGATGGCGCGGCGAAGCTTCGGCCCGAGCCCGTTCCAGACCAAAACCCTTTCTAAGAATTCCCATGACACCCTATCAAAGGCCTTCTCGGCGTCCAGTGACAGAAGAGACAGATCCCCACCCATTCCTTGTGCTTCATGAATTAGGTGAAGAGTTTTCCTCATCGTATCCGCTCCCTGTCTCCCAATAACAAAGCCAACTTGATAGCAGTGCATTAGCCGCGGTAAGTGTGATTCAAGCCGGGCCGCAATGACTCTAGCATATACCTTAGCATCAATATTGAGAAGAGAGACGGGACGATAGGAGCTACAATATTTGGGGTCCCTACCCTCCTTTGGAATGACAGCAAGCAGGGCCTGAGAGAAGGACGGGGGGGCTTGGCCTGTATCGAAGATGTGATTGAACAAGGATGCAAGAAAGGGGGCAATGAGTGCAGAGAATGTCTTATAAAATCCAGGTGTGAAACCACCATCCCCAGGGGCCTTTCCCTTCTTCAGGCGTTTTATGGCGTCCAAGACTTCCTCTTCTGTGACTGGTGTGCCTAAAGATTCGGCCTCCACGGATGTGAGCGTGGGGATCTGCACTTCTTCGACGTATGTGTCGATACTCTCGGGAGGTAGGGGAGGGTCACATGTATATAAGTCTTCATAAAAGAAGGCAAATGCTTCTTGTATGCCTTCGGGGGATGTTGCTGTCGTGTCTGTGAGGGTGCCGTCAGTCCTCTCGATGAGATCGACCCACCTCTCTGCCTTCTGTGTACGGAGACGAGCCGCCAGGACGGCGTCTGCCTTGTCGCCTTTTTCATAATATTTTTGTTTGAGGTATTGTAGGGTTTGAGCTGTCTTGCCCACAATAAGTATTTTCGACTCCTCCCTGAGCTTCTTAGCTTCGGCAAGATGCTTGGGTCTCTCACATGGGGAGGAATGTGCTAACGTTTGGGCTGGGGAGAGCTTCTCCCTAATATTCTTTTCTATCAGTGCACGTTCTCTTTTTTCTCGGGCCCCCTCCCTAATGAGCACCCCCCTCCAAGTGGCCTTGGCTGCTTCCCATACGGACGTCTTCCCAACCTCTCCCGTGTCATTTGTGGCAAAGAATTGATCAATCTCAAGAGTTTCTTTGAAAACTGAGTCTGCCCATAAGGAGTCATTACATCTCCATTTAGTATTCCGAGGGGCCAGATCGTTCCAGTATACGTCGACCGTAACCATGTCGTGGTCCGACCATGCCGTGGGGTGTATATTCGCGGCGCGAAGTATTCGCAGGAGGCCATCGGAGAGGAAAATGTAATCAATGCGCGTGAGTGTGCCATGAGGGAGGGAGTGAAAGGTGAAGCCCTTCTCCGCTGGATGCAAATGGCACCAGCTGTCAGTGAGGCCATATAGGTCCAAGGTTAGTTTGATTTCAGCCTCATCTCGGGAGGTGGGTGGATCGTGTGCGTCGGACATGGTCTGTCTATCCACAGAGCTGTCCATCCATGTATTAAAATCTCCACCTAGCACTATGTGTCTCTTGGCCATACTAAAAACCTTTTTGGTAATTTTATGGAGGAACCTATTCTGCCCTTGGTTCGGTGCGTAGAGCGAGGCTACGGTGACAATTGTGCCTCGAATGTTTCCCACAACCACGAGCGCCCTTCCTTCCTTGTCTGACCAAGTCTCAAGGGTCGACATCCTAAGGCCCCTGCAAATGAAAATCCCCACTCCCGCTTTTTTGAAATACCAGAACTCCAGTAAGAAGGACCCACTTCATACGATGGAATCACCCACTCCTCCCCCCCTTGGTATCGTGTCTCCTGCAGAAAAAGGACATCTAGGTTTGACCTCCTGAATTCTCTGGCCACCATGGATCGTTTCATGGTGGAATTTAGTCCCTTCACATTAAGTGTGCATATTCATAGTGTGTTGTTAAAGAGTGTAGGTGCCATCTTGAGCGTCATGTGAGTGCTTAAGCGACCATGTCGTCTGCATCATGGTCCGTGTCGTGCTCGCTAATGCAATGCATGGCTCATTACTCGTGCGTCTGGTCTCCGCGAGTCCTGAAGAGGCCAAGGAGAGACCCCTCCAATTCGCGCTCTGACCCCTCATGGTCCCACCTTGTGTACTTCCGCCCCCCAGGTCCGTCTTCTCATGGATCGTGTGTCTTCTTCCCAGCCCACCCTTTCCTCCCTCCCCCCAACATTCAGCGTCCGACCCGTCCAGGTTGACATCACCCGGTCGGCCTCGGACCACCAATGGAAACCGCAAAACAAGCGGTCCTATCCTAACGTAAACATATTTAACAGTGAGCCCCCAACCGTGCAATCTATACACCACAAAAGCAACATACAACTGTCAATTCTGAACCCCTTCTTAGGCATCGTTCCAGTGTCCATTTTACTCCACCTTCCCACCCAGGCACCCTAAACATGCAGGCCCCCGTTTGTGAAACGCGTAACAGAAATCAAACAGTTAGATCAAAAGTCTGACCCCGGGGTCGGGTGCACTGCTGGCGCCTGCTGCGCGTGAGCTCCCCGCACCAACATACCGAAAACCCTCTGCTTTCTCGCGGGCAGCGCCCGAGCGCTCAGCTTCAACAATACCAAACACCCCATTGTACCTTTGCCACGTGCTGCTTAACGTGACAGCCTGGAATCCGGGTCAGTGTTCCATGTCTTGTGAATTGTTTATTCTCCGGAATTTTCTGCATCACTGAATCCTCTTGCGCCGCGGGCCCTTAACACGCCACTCACCCTCACCTCCTTTCGATTCAGCAAAGGAGGGCCCTTCTTCCTGGGGATCCAACAGGTCCGCTATACAGTCCGCAATGTCCTTTTCCGAAACTAGTTTTGTTGTCTAAGCCTCCCAATCAAAGGTGAGTGAGAACTGATAACCCCACCGGTACTTGATACCTTTGTCCTTCAGCATCCGTGTAATTGGGGAACATTTCTTCCTCATTGCCAACGTGAGCGATGATAGATCTTGGTAGATTGAGATGTTCGCTTCGCCCAGTGAAAGCTGTGGTGCGTGTCTGGCCTTTTCTAGGATCCTAGCTCTGTCCGCGTAATTGGGAAAACGAGCCAGTATTGATCTCGGGCCTCCTGGTCTGCCTCCAGCCCTATGGATGCAGTCAATTTTCGGTTCATCCACTAATTCATCCCTAAATAAGAGCTTAAGAATGTTGTGTAGGGTTTGTTTTTGTTTGTCAAAATCGGTTTCGCCTTCCTTTTCGGGCACGCCGAACACACAAATGTTGTTGCGGTGCTCCCTATTTTCGAGATCATCAATCTTTAGGCGTATTTGTTCTTCCCTGTGTTCTATTTCTGCGATGGTGATCCATTTGAGCCTCCAAAGTGTTCAGAGAGGTTTGATTGTGCTTGACCTGTTCCAGCCTGTCATCCATTTTGTCCATTCTTTGTGTGATTTTATCGATTTTGCTGCCTATATCTGCTCTCATGCTTCTCATCTCGGAAAGCAGGTCAGCAACATCTGCCTTAGTGGCAGCGGCGTCAGATCCTACAGTCGACATCTTGGACTCGGCGGGTGGCCTCAGGGAGTCGTGGGTAGGTGTAAACCTATATTTCGCCAATTTGCCGTTATGGTCCATGAGTGGCGGGACCCCAAAGGCGAGGTGCGTGGGTCACACCCATACACAGAGAGCCCCTTCGGAATGGTCTATTGAGAGGTATACGCTTGTGTATGCGGGCTCCGTCCTCCAGTGGCTAAGCGTGTTGGGGGGATGATATTAAGAGCTCCGAAAACAGCTAGCCCCTCTTATGTAACTAATTGCCCTTCAGATCTTCTTGCTTCATCCAACTGGGGAGCTCTCCGTGGTGTAGGACGGCTCGATGCTCCGGGGCAGTACCCAAGAGAGAGAGATTTCAGATGGAGGCCTGCGCAGCGTGCCCCCGGCGGGTTGCCGGCTACCGTCCCCGGATCTTGCAGGTTCAGGAGTATGCGTGGGTTCCGAGGAGGGCACACGCCCTGACTGTCAGGGGCCCAACCCTCTCTCATGACCTGTTCAAAATCTTCTAGCGCCCTTGATAGGACCCGAGGCGCATCGGCTTGCTTATTCTCTCCGGGGACCAGGTGCCCTGCGCAGCGCCCCATCCAAGTTGCGACTCGGGAGAGGGCCCGCCACCTTCCCTGCTCGTAGGAGGAGAGTCCACTCGTGAAGGGCCGGGACAGCTTCGAGCGGATGGAGCCGGTCGTCTCCTTCTAGTGTGACCTGGGCGCACGCTCGTGCATGAAGCGACAGCGGAGACTGTGTAAACTGGGCCCGCTCCTCACCAGTCTTCCCACGGGCGCTCCCAGTGCCCAGTCGGGCTCCCTCCGGTTCCCCGGGACACAGGGGTCAGGGGGTGCTTACTGTACTTGTCGGCGGGCCCAGGAAGTGGTGTGCGTTACTGAATTCTCCTTGGTTCCACGCGTATAACGGCTCTGTGGACCCTGGAGGGCGCGGCGGGATCTCGCAGGCCTGCCCTTCCTCCGCGTGCTCAATCTTGCAAAGGGGGTTTCTCCACGAAAAAGACTCCGTTTCAGTCTGGGTTTTCTCCCAATATGTCCTGAACACTTCCAACGCCTATTTTCGTTAAAGTTGTGGCCGGGGGTCTCATGGTGGGGGCTCAATACACTTTTCAGGACCCTTGCGCGGAGCCTACACAGAAAGTATTCCCATCCGTGCGCCCACTGGTGGCCGATTGGAAATCTTTTTATAGCCGGGAGTTACATTTTCAAAGACTTATTAGAATCCATTTGTGAAAAAATTTGAAAAAAGCTGTTCCCCAATTATCTGATAAATAATGAGATTTAGGGAGACCCATCCACTGTAATGTGAAGTACACCACATACAATTAAAGTTACAATCTGACTCCATATTATGTGGGATACCATAACATGAAGTCAGATGTGGCACACCCATTACTAGGCTTTCTCCACTGGCTGTACTGAATTCTGTGGGTTGTAGTGTTCGATCGTTTCAACAGAATTAAATGAAACAGACCAGCCTGAATGTTCACCTGGGTGGGACAGGTTTGTGATCTGGGGGGCCCAACTTCCATTGGGTGTGGGTGTAGGAGAAGAGGTGGGCAAACCTGGTGAAGCCTGGGCTCTAACGGTGGCTGCAGCCCGACCCTCGTTTAGGGCCTGTTGTGGACCCCCACCATAGCTGCCCACCAGTTAAGAAAAATGCAGCCTACGCTGCGTGCTGGGCCCACCCATACACCAGTGAACCACGGACTTCCTGTCCCACTCCCAACACAACATGATTGGATGGGGGTAGAACAGGGAGTCACCAGCACCCGGGCTGCCATTTATTTTGTTTCCTTTTTTAACGTTTATTTCCATTTTGGCCTGCGCTGCTGCAGTCCGGGAAGAGGGAACTGCAGCAGCGCGGGCAAAATGGAAATATATGCATTAAAGAAACGTGGAATTGTGGCATTGCTGTGTTGTAAAACTGCTTCCTGGCAATGGGGGTGATTCAAAGGGGTAGGGGGTAGCACTTGCATGTCAGGGGAGTGATTGGAAGGGATGGGTGGTTAGTACTTGCATGTCAGAGGAGTGATTGGAAGGGATGGGGGTTAGTACTTGCATGTCAGGGGAGTGATTGGAAGGGATGGGGGTAGCACTTGCATGTCAGGGGAGTGATTGGAAGGGATGGGTGGTTAGTACTTGCATGTCAGGGGAGTGATTGGAAGGGATGGGTGGTTAGTACTTGCATGTCAGAGGAGTGATTGGAAGGGATGGGGGTTAGTACTTGCATGTCAGGGGAGTGATTGGAAGGGATGGGTGGTTAGTACTTGCATGTCAGAGGAGTGATTGGAAGGGATGGGGGTTAGTACTTCCATGTCAGGGGAGTGATTGGAAGGGATGGGTGGTTAGTACTTGCATGTCAGAGGAGTGATTGGAAGGGATGGGGGTTAGTACTTGCATGTCAGGGGAGTGATTGGCAAAATGGAAATAAATGCATAAAAAGGAAAGACAATAAATGCGTCCCTCGCACCCGGGCTGCCATTTATTTTAGCACCTTTTTATGCATGTATTTGTCTTGTTGCTGCGCTCATGGTACGGCCCATGGTGGGCTCCTAGAGCCAGGCCGGAACCCCAGGCTCGGCCCTACCCATGAATTCCCTCACTGGCTCCCCAGGTCTATGTAGAAGTACTGTAAACAAAGTGTTGAGATTGAGCCAGATTTCTCAGATCTGTGATCCAGCAAAAAATGTCTTCCCGGATATAGAAAAATCCATTTACACCTGTCCATTGGTTTAGTCTGTTAGACTGCTTTAAAAGGATTCAAACCCAGGTTGTTAGGACCAGGGGTCACATATTCACCTGTAAGACTACTTGAATGTCTGATAAAGATGCTTGTTAGGATTGCACAAAGGCGAATGGATTCTTGGGCATGGCTGACCGATAGCCCTACGTAGGCAGGGAATGGTGTGGAACTCATGACGGGAGTAGTTATTGGCTGTCACGAGAGCAACACATTTTACATATGTGTTAAGTTGTCTCTAAGTTGTCTTTTAAGTTTTTCTTCTATTGGAGTTCAGTGTTTAGGCGTATGGTCAGGCTGGAAACAGCCTGGTCCACACACCAGGCTTTGTTGACATAAAGTGCTTTGCTCAAGATCACTCAATTTGTTCAAGTTGGAAATCTGTCCTCTCCTTCTAATCCCTCATCCCTTCCAAAATCACATTCTCTCAAGACCCCCTTCCAACATCTTCTGCGCTCTTCTTCTATTTGCTCCTTTGCTTACTTTCATAAGCTCTCTCATTACTTTGACCTTCCACTGGCTACTCACTTCAGATTCCATCAACTCCTCCATGTCCATAAGAAAAACGACTGCCAAAGCATGAAAAATAAACAACGGTATACTGTGTCCCCTGAACAAGAACCTGAGAGATGAATCCCAATTAATCATGCCCTAAAACAAATGTTGTGTACCTTTTTCAACATAATGCTATAATAGAGCTATAAAATAAAGTACAGAGCAAAACAAAAGCAGGAAAAATAGTGCGGCAACATCAATCTACCCATCTGCCCTTCCCATCTGCTCTCCCCTTTCTAGTCTATCCACCCCTCCTTCACCTTTGACCCCACCAGTCACCTTCTATCAGCTCCCCTTGACCACCATTCCCATTTACCACCACTCCCACCTACCCCTACCATGTCTTCTTGGCCTGGCCAGGGAGAATTGAGGATGATGCCTCCTCCTCCTCAGGGCCCCAGTCCTTATTCCATCTGAGATGGTGTGTGCTCAGCAATACTTCCCTGAACACTGTGACTACTCCCAGCAGGCCACAAAGGTGGTGCTTGTGGTCGCACTGTCAAGTGAACAGAGGATAGCACAGGGGCAACGTGCTGGTCTTGGAAGCAAGACCGCACATAGCAAGAGAGGATCGGAACCCTAGAACCGCGCTTAGAAACCGAACTCGGGTATTAAGCGCATTATAAAAAACCATCAAATGAATAAATAAATAAATAGTTATCAAAGACAGACCTCTCACCCCCTCAAGAATACTGAAGCAATGACATTTTGTTTCTTACAACATGACATTGGCATGCAGGATAGAGACCTAGGGCAGGGAATCAGGTGGCAGACAGTGCAGGTTGAGGGGTTTCCGGCCTCTTGATGTCACTCCTAGTCGGGCGTGGCAAGGGAGGAGGGGCCACTGTGCAACTGCCACCGCCTGTTATCTCATTGTCTGGTACATATTGTTTACATACTGTTTATAATATGCAATTGTCCATGATCGCTTCTTGTTTGACATTATTACTTTTATTTGCTTTTGATTGTTACACTATTGTTCAATAGATGTGGGCTTACATTTTCAAAAGAAAGGTGTGTGTGTGTGTGTATGTGTATCTGTTTGGCTGAACCTGACCCCGGCGTTGCCCATCTATTAAACAATGAGTGGGGCTTTTTTTGGAATAGCTCACACTGCAAACTGAATTACTTCTAGGGGCACCTAATTTTGGCAGGTAAGGCACAGTGATATTACATAATTTGCCATTGATCACACACTGTGGTTAAGTGGTAAAGCCAGAATGATCAAATCTTAGGTACTTGACCACAAGTCTTCCCAGATCAATTTGGTACAAATATGTGTTGATGTTTGGTTTTTAAAACCTAAAATAATACTCAATTTTATATAGATTGCATAGATTACATTTATTTAAAAATGCACAAGGCACATGATAAAACAACCTGCCAACGTATACATCATTGTTGAAACATGCTAATGAAAAAGAGTAAGGCAGTAATTTTGTTTTGAATCCTAAATTGCGTGGAATGGACCATTTCTGTTTGCAATTCTTTGTAAAATAGCCCCAGAAGGCGATGTTAATTGTTTCCACCAAGTACTGAAAAAGTAAGTAGTAAAACATTGGCAAAATTGCTTTATCTCTTTATTTTTCCACTATGCGTCTGGAAAAGTGTAAATCCCTCCTACAATTAACAATTGTGGGACTCATCTACAATTGATTAATTTGCACTCTGTCTGCTTTTACCAATAAAGCTACAATAATAGGGGGTCATTTTCCAAGTCATGCTAAGTGTAAAAAGTGACACTAGAAAGCTTTTACATCACTTTTTCACCTCCACAGGACTTGCAAAATTACTCTCAATGATAATAGCTTTATTGTTCCCATCCTGACTAGAAACATACAAGCTCCAGCATGCAAATTAATGAGAACTTACAAAAACTCTTATACAGACACAAAATTAAATGAAATACATGACAAGGTCATTGTTTTACACAGCTTGTTCTGTGCCTCCATAATTTCTAATACCCAACAATAGATTATTAAAACCTTATATAATTTTAAGGAAAAAGTGCAACATCAATGGTCACTGACAGTTACCGTTTTCCATCTCAAATCACTTCCTGTTGTCAATAATATTCTGCTGAGACATGTTAATAAGGTAAGGCCCCACTGGGAGGGCCTGTGCATCCCTGTCTGACTTTGAGGGGAGAACGGTGTATTCTCTTTGCCCACAAACACTGTTAATAGTTACTCAAACAGAATGATGTTATCAAGTCTATACTTATCAGTTCATATCATGAAAAGTTCTGGCTGGGCAGGCTAGTCTTCCACAAAGACATAGATCCAGTCTATTTAGGTCAGAATCTCACTTGTAAGAACGGATGAGAAGGAGATCTGAAGCTGGTCCATACTTTCCATCCTAGCCTTGTTCGGCCAACTCAGTGAGGTGCAGCTGGATACCCTAGGCATAGCAAGCAAGGCACCCACATCTGTGGATACACACTTGCACATAGGGAGACAAACTAAGCATGCACTAGCAATGCCAACAGCTTGAGATTTCGAGTACACATGGGATATTCATTTGCCAGGCACTGCCATAAGGGTACCACCTGACCATAAAATGGGAACATCTGGAAAATGGTGCAAACCCTAGGCATATGATGTTATTGGGCCTAATTACGAGTCCGGCGGTAACCCTGTCGGTGCTACCGGTGGGTTGCCGCCAGACTCGTAAACTTTGACCGGTGCCACTGGGAGATTACAACTCTGGTGGCCCGGGAAGTCAGGTGCTGGGAATATGTGAGTCCCCATCCAATAGGACTCTATGGGATTGGGGACACTGAAGCGCTGGCACCGTTGTTAACGGTGCCGGCGCATCTGTGACCGGTCTGCCTACCAGGACCACTGCACTCGGCAGGGTCAGACTTGTGGGGCCCAGCGGCACTGGCAGGCAGGCTCCTAGTTTGCCGGTTCGGAAATAAGGGTGCAGTTCAGTTTACCGGCACCCTTGTTTCTGGACTGATAAACTTATAATGAGGCCCATTGTCTGACTAATGTCTTATACCTATACACATGCCAAACTGTTCGTTTTATGATTGCTTGTTTTAGATAGGACTCCAGTGCAAGTAACAGATGCAAGGACACAAATATTGATTATAAAGCAACTGGATGAAGACAAACATTGCTAGAACATCTTACATCACACCATGAGCTCATTTACAGAGGCAATTAAGTCATTAATCATTCAAAACAATGCTTAAATATAACAGTAGCAGGCCCTATACAGCACAAGGTTTGGGGTTACTCTGTGACAGAGCTAGCTCAAAGAGTTTCCAAGAGAGTACCTTAATATAATAATCGGTAATGGTCCCCTGGGAGTTTCTTTTTGACCGTCAGAAAACATTGCATTGGGCATTCCGGACCCTGACATGCTAAAACACTGAATGTGCAATGATGGATTCATATTGTATACTTGGTTACTGGACTGGGATCTCTGTTCTATTAATAGCCAGACCTCTGATGACTGGCCATGGCACTTCCTTTTTAGGGGCTACTGTGGAAATTCATCAATTGACTATTTTTGTATCTCAGCTGTAGATTGGTCACTTGTCGAGCAATGGTCACAGACTTAGTGATAATCATACTATAAATCTTACGATCAAATGGCAGCCAATTTAAAGATGGGTAGTGATTTACCACATCGGATGACTTCATAATTTTCTGCTAATCGAACTAAAAGACTTAGGTGGGCCTCACTGAATAAGGTAATTACTCAAAAAAAAATACTTGGCTCTAACTCTGCCTATTTTTCAAATCTACTGAAAGACAACACAGAGCTCAACCTAGTTCTGCTTACATTTGATCTTCTTATACCAAAGATCACTGAAGGGTTATAAGTCAGTTTCTACCCCCCCCCCCCCCCGTCCTCCTGAAACAAAGCCAAAGTAAGGGGATGGTTTGACAAGCACCGGCCTCTTGCTAAAGCTGAGCTATTATTGGTCTCTCGTTGGAAGAACTCAGAGGCAACAAAGCCCCAAATATTTGTGTTTGAGCTCATTATAAAAGGGCACTAGCAAAACCCAAAATTGAGCCAGGCAATATTGCCTGGTCAGATTTGGAGACAACATGCTTGGAGCATCATACAAAACAATTTGGCGATATTGTGGCTAAGGGCCCACTCTATGGCCCTGTGATTACATGCTTGGAAGTAAATGCCCACTATTAGGATTGGGTAGAGTACTTTCCAACCCTGTACAAACATCTAGGTACCCCCGTAGATCCTATACGACCTTGATCAAACTTGGTGATAGAGCCTACTATGAATGTGCATCAGCACGACCAATCTTTATTGAAATTCTCCATAACCGAGGTAACAGACTCTATATTCAAACACAGGATCACAATCGGTCTGCAGACCTAATGGAAGTCTGGGCACCCCTAATGAAAATTGTTTTAACGCCATATTGAATACGGGTAGAATTCCAGAAACAGGGAAAAAAGCAGTTATCTTCCCAATATTCAAAAAGGGAAATAGGGGTAGCGCAAATGCCAACAGGCCTATCTCACTGTTGGACACAAGTTTCAAGATCTTTAGACGATGTCTATTGAAGAAATTGCACCAATGGGTGAGAGAAAACCACATTCAAAAAAGATTAATCTGGGATTCCGAGCGGGCCTGCGGACCTGTGAACAGGCCCTAAACTTTTTTTTTAAAACTGCACATGCCCTGTTTTTTAAGTGAGAGCCATATTTTTGGCCTTCCTGGACCTGGCACCACCTTTGATAAGGTTAAAGGAACCAAATTATGGCAGATGCTTGGGTCAATGATGTGTCTGAATGATATTTTCAACATTTGAATGACCATCCATCAGAATAACAGGGTGTGCGTCATGAGTGGGAGTAATGGCCATTGCATGCCCTACTTCCCGATTAAGTGTGGTATTCCACAAGGGTGCGCCTTGGCCCCTTTGCTATTCTCTCTTTATATCAATGGTCTACACGATTCAGTGATGGGATGTAATGCTGATGTTCCGAGGAAAGGGCACACGTCATTTCCAGTGCTAGCTTATGCAGACGACACAGTATAATTTGCATGCACCTCAACAGCCGTAGAACTCCAAAACAGTAAACACGCTGTTTTTGTGAATTCATTGGATCTACAAGAAAACACAGCGAAGTGTGCAATATGGATTTGTTTTTTGGATACAAAACTATTAAAATACTGAAAATATTCAGCAACAAGTGCAGCCAGTGCTTCAGATAAGATTTTAAACTGTGAGTATTTTACTCCCTATTTTAAAAAAATTGGGAGTAAAAATGTAAATCCAATTCCCAATGTGAGTATTTTATAAGTGAGTAAAAAAATGTTTTAACTGGAAAACGGAAATGCTTTTGTAATAATTACTTCTTTGAACCAAGTTATTCATACACCTTAAAAGATACATGTTTACTTCTTCCAATCAGGCAGTAATAGTAGTCATTTCTGTCTATAGTACTACATGCACTTCTGGTCTAAACATATCAATGGAGCTTTGTCGGTTTCCTATTTTTGTTGGGAGTATTTTTACTCCCTTGTTTTATTTTTTGGGAGTATTTGTCTATTTTTATGGGGTGAAAGTGGCTGTTTCACCCCTTATCTGTTGTGCTGAGTGCAGCGTTCCACAGGTTATGGGATTTGTTTATTTAAGAAATGTGTCTTTCGAGAGACCTAGGGCCTCATTACACGGTAGGCGGTAAACCATGGCGCTATTAGCGCCATGGTTCATGCCGGTAATTTACCGGTACCACCTTGGAGGAAAGGGGAATTACCGCCCTATTCCAAGGTTGGGAAGGCGGTAATTCCTCCTTCCTCCATTGCCCTTCCCCATTCCCATTTTTGCTCCATAGGGCATAATGGGAATGGGGAAGGCGCTAATTACGGTACCGCAAATTGCGGTACCGTAATTAGCACCCTGGTCCCTTTGCGGGTTCGTTTTTTAACACCTGCTAAAAGCAGGCGTTAATGTACCAACCCGCAAAGGGACCTTGTAGTAAGGTGGTAAGGGTTTACCGGTACCGATAAAATACCGGTACCGGTAAACCCTTACCGCCTACCGTGTAATGAGGCCCCTAGTGGCCAAAACTCATTTTGAGAAGCAGGCTTCTAAAATAAAGCAATCTTGTGTATAGGGACATTACAAATGCCACATCATATCATATCTCTGGGCGGGTCACACTTCTTATGTAAATGTGTAAAGTCCAACCTCTCAACATGATTCTGAAGGTCTATATGGCCAAATCAAAAGCCATTAAAAAGTGCGGTGCTACTCTATAGGGCTTTTCTAAAGCTACCTCGCTTCAAATGGTCGAGAATGATTTTTTGAAAAGATGACTAGGTCTCCCTCATTATGTGTCGAATTATCCTCTTCACATGGAGTTGCGTTTGGGCTTTTTAGAAGATTCAGTAGTCCTCAAACCACTTTTTACATTGGATGAGTGTTAGGTTCATCTCCAAGGCTGCCCTGATACCATTTCTGATCAGTTGACTCTTTTCTGTAAAAACATTGTTACTGTTTTTGTATATAATTTGTACCTTTTGAAAATATATATACGCCTTTTTATTTTACAAAATCCTTTCTGTGTGAAAATGATTATTAACACCAAAAATGTCTTTGAGTTATTGTCTTTAGACTATAGTAGTTGGTCAGCCAACACAGAAGAGTGTGCAGTGGACGGGTGTATTCAAAGTTTGAATCTTCTCTTCTATGTTATTAGTGGAGGTCTTGTGCCAGGATCTCAGTTCCTCCCCTGGACCTTAAAATCTTTTTAACTTCATGACCCTTACCTAATAAATCATTATACCAGGAGTGCATCAATTGCGGAATTTAGGTTGGAAATGTAAGTCAGATAAAAAGTGGAGTAAAAAAAGCAACACAGGATCTTGCTACATAGTTGTTGGGAGTCTGCTTGAGCAAGTGTGCTACCTCACTTAGAGGTCTGACTGGCCCTCCATCTGCCTGGTCATTTGTGCTTTGGGGGCCATAACACATTGTCCAAGGCAAGCAAGCCAATCCTGGCTGACTCCTGCAGTGCAGCCCCTCAGAATGTCTAATTGCACTGAAGTTGCTGCTGCACGTTTTGAGCGAGAGACCCACTGCCTGCAACCCCCGGGGAGCTGGGCCTGAAATGAACTAAAGTAAAAGCAAAACCAAGGGCTGCAATAGGGCGTCCACGGGGGCATCCAGTTACCTGGCAGCCTTACCATTAGGTACATTTCTCATATAAAATGCCACACGCCAGCCCTGCAGCACTTTGGAGATTTCAGCTCACATTCAGAAGCCGACAGAAGCCGTCTGCACCTTCTCGTTTTGTAAGACACTTACTTTAGTTATTTTCAAGCAGCAGCTTAGTAATAAGGTTTAAAAGGATAATGTCCTCTTTCAAGGGCATAGCTTTTCATTGTATTGTGATGGTTCACCCTGATGACAAATAACTGCGTAAAATAAAAGTTGAAAATGTCATTAGCATTCCCTCTGGCCCCCACCTGGGGCGGGGTGAGCAACCAATCAGGTTGCTCGGAATGCAGGCTGTATCTACTCATAGTTCTCAACCATTTGTGTCGCAAAGGCGGGTGAAATCACCCGATTTTATTTTTGGCGGGTGAGAGGCCCATTGAAATGAATGGGCGTGCAGGTGGCTTGGCGGGTGAGTCAGCTGTTTACAAGGCGGGTGACACCCGCCAAAAGCGGGTGAGTTGAGAGCTATGTCTACTTAGGTAAGCCCACATTCCGAGCAACCTGTTGGCTGCTTCCCCCATCCTGCCATCTTCCCTACACCCTCCATTCCCTTCTTCTTTTAACCCCTCCCTCTCCTATTTGCCTGATTTCTACAGTGGAACGCTGGCTGTCATGAAAACGAAAGAGGGGCTCCATAAGGAGCCCCGTCTTCCAGCTCTGTGGCGGCCATCTTGCTGGAGTATTTTGTTTGAATGAACAGGAAGCCACAAGGCATAGCGTTCATAATCTCTCTGGGCTGCCGGATCGGGTATGAATGCTTAATTAAGACAAACAGAGAAAAAAGCAGCTGAAGGGACTCAAAGGTGCAGTGCCAAAACTTGGGACGAAAAGTAAATCAGTGAGGATGGGGATTGGTAATTCAAAATGAGGAGGGGGAGTGTGCTGTTGAAGACCAAGGAAAAGAAGAAGGGGAGAAGGACAAGTGAATGGGTGGGTAGCAGGTTGAAAAGACAATTTTCAGAATAAAGAAGGGGCAGAACACAGATGGGAAAGGAATGGGGTAAAGGGAGGAGTGCTCATGAGGTTTCCTCCCCGTAAAAGTACAATTAAAAAAATGTCACAGAAGCTGTTTCACCGAAACAAAATACCAGGGAAAAGGAAATACCAATATCAAGTAACTTTTACATTTTCATTTCTTGCGGCAGACTAATTTCGACGAGTAATTCCATAGTGTGAAATTCGATGGAATCCACTCTGCTCCAGCCGTTACACATTCATTTTCCTCTGTCACCCCTTCAATATCACACTCTCATTTAGGGCACTGCAGGATAGAGAAGTTGTAGGAAGGGCAGTGCTTTAAGTGGCAGGTACTTGACAGTACTGAGTGCCTGCACTTCTTTTATTTGAAAGACATGGGCCTGATCACGACTTTGGTGGTAACGCCGGCGGTATTACCACTGGCGGTATTAGCCCTACCGCTGAACTCCCCGGCGCTAATAGCGCCGGATCACGAGTTCGGCGGTAAGGTTAATCCCCATTCCCTATTGAGCCCATTCGGGAATGCCCCATTCCCCACTGGGCTCAATGGGGAATTTTCACACTCTTACCGCCGGCGGATTTCCCGCCGGCGGTAATAGTGCACATTTTCGGCGGATTTCCCCCCAGCTCAGAGCTGGGGAGAAATCTGCTGAAGACCTGATTTGGCGGACCCTTAAATCCGGCGGTAATAGCGCTACCGCCGGATTTAAGGGTTACCGCCAAAGTCGTGATCAGGCCCATCATACCGGCACTGCTAAGTAGCAATTCAGTACTGTTATCAGAGCAGTAGCTGCACTTTGCAACAGTGAGCAGGTACCCTGGGATAGTGCATACCTGCACTTCTGTGTTTCCATTTCAAGCACTGAGAAAGGGTGTTTCTGAATGCAGTCACCTGATTCCAGAGGCTCTCTCAGTCAGGCCCCAGTATCTCCCCATAAGGCCCCATATTCTTAAACCATCTCTAGGCCATGAATACAGTAATCCCCGCCCTCCGTCAAAAGTCCTCTTCCTGAAGGCTGGGCCTAGAAACATGGGCACAGCAGCATTAGGTTAATTGAGCTGCAGCCCCTCTTCCCCTGAAATTCTGGGCCATTCCTGCAGGACCCTGCTGACCTCCAGAGTCGTCCTGAAAAGGACGAAATGCAGACGCTAAACGGAGTCGGGTCTGCCCAATTACTTACTTTTGTTCTCAGCAGAGCATCTCTTTGGTGTGAATTGGTAGGCAAGTGGCACTGCAATGAGGCATTTCCAACTGAAAGACCCCATGCAGCTCCAATTACCTAGGAAATATGTGTCTGCTTACTAGACATCCTTTATAAACAAAAGAAAGCTCCCTTTTAAAGATTAGTTTACACTCATGATAGCCACTACTTTAACATGCAAAAAAGGGTTTCATTTTATGAGGCTATGAAGTGTTCTTAACATCATGCATTATAGCTAGCTGGAAGTTTGAGACATATACCAGGTGACTTGTTTGCACAATTTCTTTTAGAATGGGAACCGTGTTTATGATGTTTATTAGGACGTAGCGTAAAAATGTATATGCAAAAGATGTGTGTATGCTTTTTATGCTGCACCATATTGGTATTCATTTGTATGGCAGAGAGGGGGAAGAGAAAGAAATTGATTTTCCACATCCCCCGGCCTCCATCCTTCCGTCATACAAAAGACACAAGCATTAATGCCAGCCTGAGGTGTTGCTAGGACTGGAAAAGATCCGGGGCTATGCTAATGTTGGGACTGTCGGGACTCGAGGCTAGCTAGCCTTTTGGTTGTAGCCCCTGAGCTTCTATCTGGGCCTACAACGAAAGGACCTGGGGCTAAAGCCAACCCCCTCGCCCCCCAGCGATGCCTCTGATCCCAGCATGCAACCCACCCGCCCCCCAGCGATGCCTCTGATCCCAGCATTCAACCCACCCGCCCCCCAGCGATGCCTCTGATCCCAGCATGCAACCCACCCGCCCCATAGCGATGCCTCTGATCCCAGCATGCAACCCACCCGCCCCCCAGCGATGCCTCTGATCCCAGCATGCAACCCACCCGCCCCATAGCGATGCCTCTGATCCCAGCATGCAACCCACCCGCCCCATAGCGATGCCTCTGATCCCAGCATGCAACCCACCCGCCCCATAGCGATGCCTCTGATCCCAGCATGCAACCCACCCGCCCCATAGCGATGCCTCTGATCCCAGCATGCAACCCACACGCCCCATAGCGATGCCTCTGATCCCAGCATACAACCCCCCCGCCCCATAGCGATGCCTCTGATCCCAGCATGCAACCCACCCGCCCCAATTCAACCCACCCGCCCCATAGCGATGCCTCTGATCCCAGCATGCAACCCACCCGCCCCATAGCGATGCCTCTGATCCCAGCATGCAACCCACCCGACCCATAGCGATGCCTCTGATCCCAGCATGCAACCCCCTCGCCCCCCAGCGATGCCTCTGATCCCAGCATGCAACCCACCCGCCCCATAGCGATGCCTCTGATCCCAGCATGCAACCCACCCGCCCCATAGCGATGCCTCTGATCCCAGCATGCAACCCACCCGCCCCATAGCGATGCCTCTGATCCCAGCATGCAACCCACCCGCCCCATAGCGATGCCTCTGATCCCAGCATGCAACCCAACCGCCCCATAGCGATGCCTCTGACCCGAGCATGCAACCCACCCGCCCCATAGCGATGCCTCTGATCCCAGCATGCAACCCCCTCGCCCCCCAGCGATGCCTCTGATCCCAGCATGCAACCCACCCGCCCCATAGTGATGCTTCTGATCCCAGCATGCAACCCACCCGCCCCATAGCGATGCCTCTGATCCCAGCATGCAACCCACCCGCCCCATAGCGATGCCTCTGATCCCAGCATGCAACCCACCCGCCCCATAGCGATGCCTCTGATCTCAGCATGCAACCCACCCGCCCCATAGCGATGCCTCTGATCCCAGCATGCAACCCACCCGCCCCATAGCGATGCCTCTGATCCCAGCATGCAACCCAACCGCCCCATAGCGATGCCTCTGACCCGAGCATGCAACCCACCCGCCCCATAGCGATGCCTCTGATCCCAGCATGCAACCCCCTCGCCCCCCAGCGATGCCTCTGATCCCAGCATGCAACCCACCCGCCCCATAGTGATGCCTCTGATCCCAGCATGCAACCCACCCGCCCCATAGCGATGCCTCTGATGCCAGCATGCAACCCACCCGCCCCATAGCGATGCCTCTGATCCCAGCATGCAACCCACCCGCCCCATAGCGATGCCTCTGATCCCAGCATGCAACCCACCCGCCCCATAGCGATGCCTCTGATCTCAGCATGCAACCCACCCGCCCCATAGCGATGCCTCTGATCCCAGCATGCAACCCACCCGCCCCATAGCGATGCCTCTGATCCCAGCATGCAACCCACCCGCCCCCCAGCGATGCCTCTGATCCCAGCATGCAACCCACCCGCCCCATAGCCATGCCTCTGATCCCAGCATGCAACCCACCCGCCCCATAGCGATGCCTCTGATCCCAGCATGACATTTTCAAAAAGACATGGGGCTAAAGTCAACCCACCCGCCCCATAGCGATGCTTCTGATCCCAGCATGCAACCCACCCGCCCCATAGCGATGCCTCTGATCCCAGCATGCAACCCCCTCGCCCCCCAGCGATGCCTCTGATCCCAGCATGCAACCCACCCGCCCCATAGCGATGCCTCTGATCCCAGCATGCAACCCACCCGCCCCATAGCGATGCCTCTGATCCCAGCATGCAACCCACCCGCCCCATAGCGATGCCTCTGATTCCAGCATGCAACCCACCCGCCCCATAGCGATGCCTGTGATCCCAGCATGCAACCCACCCGCCCCCCAGCGATGCCTCTGATCCCAGCATGCAACCCACCCGCCCCATAGCGATGCCTCTGATCCCAGCATGCAACCCACCCGCCCCATAGCGATGCCTCTGATCCCAGCATGCAACCCACCCGCCCCCCAGCGATGCCTCTGATCCCAGCATGACATTTTCATGCTAGTGCAAATGATTTGGATTGTTATGGCATCTGACTGCTTTTCGCACCAGCTAAAATCAGGCAGATTCCAAAGGAATCTATTGCAAACACTGCCTGCCATGCATAAATAGCAAGTGGCACTTTGCATTGCAAAGTGAACAAACTAAGCATCTGCCTACATTTACACCTTTGTTTTGTACTCGGAGGACAGCTCAGGGGCAACATGCTCGCCTTGGAAGCAAGACGACACGGAGCAACACAGGTTCGAACCCTGGATCCACGCTTAGAAACCTCTGGGTATTAAGCGTGTTATAAATCACCAATCATATCATACTTCATAGTGAACATTACTAAAATTGCATGCAGAGAACCTGTTTGGACGCAAATGTAACAGTTCACCGCCATGCAATTTACATGTTTAAGGAAAAGGCTGCCTTTATTTCTTAAGGTGCTGAAAGCAGTGTTGTACAATAGGAGATTTTCAAGGCTATCATTATTTTGCAGTCTAGAACTTGTCGTTTTCCATTCAGGAAAATAAAGGCACCATGGTATTCTTTTGGCTTAACATGTTTCTGCGAGTATGTGCATATTGTCAGGTTGCTTTTAAATGTGATTTGTGTATTTTTCAACTATACACTTTAAGGCAGTAGTACTGTAGTCCTTAAAAAGCCAACACTTAAATACTTGCACCAACTAGAGCTTAGAAGGTATTTGGTCAAGTGTCCTATTTGCACAGGGGGTTAAAATACCACGTTTACTGAGTGTAATGTAGATGAGCAAGTGGACGCATTCTCCCTAATCAATTCCCCCCTCATCCCCACCCTATAGGAGTGACCGAGGAGGAGCCACAATTGGGAACTCATGCACAAGTTTATGCAACATGTCCATACCACGCCGGTTATATGAAAAGCGATATGCACTCAGGCAGCCATTCAGAAGATACCCTCACCTTGAAACAGTAGAGGAAACCTATCAAGAAGGATGTTCCTTGCCGATTTGTCAGAAAGCAGCCATGAATAAAATGGTGCGTAAAATGGATGCATGTTGAACAAAGTCTAAAAACAGCAAAAGAATGTCCCAACGAAGATGTATGAATCTATGCTGAAACAATATGAAAATACTTAAGAATGACAATGTAACTGAAGCATTAAGAGAAACATGCACTCCATGATGCAGTATTTACAAATACAAAGAAGAGTGAAGTGACCCCCTGGACAATAATTGTACACAGGGGTGTTGCTAGGTCAGGAATAGGTCTGGTGCTACGCTAATGTTGAGACTGTCGGGGCTCGGGGCTAGCTAGCCTTTTGGTTGTAGATCCTGGGCTTCTACCAGGGTTATAACCAAAAGACCGAGGGGTACGCCCCCTCAACCCCCCCTAGCACCGCCTCTGATTGTACATACGCTGAAACGCACGGTAGAAACAATACATAGAAGCTTGCTTATTAGAAGTATATGTGCAACGTTTAGGACTACTATCCGAACAAGATGGGCGATGACTCATGTGATCAACCCAGTTACCTCAAAAGTATGAGCCCAGGATCTTAAACGTGGAGAAATTATGCAGAAGCTGTTTTCCTTGCGAAATAGGGGAGTACATTGGCTTTGAATCAAGGATGCTATTTCGAGAGATGGAGGAAAAGCATGAAGGGAGTCTATGAGCAGACCATGCTCAGGGACACATTTGCCAAAGATTGGGAGGAATAAAAATGTTTACTGATGCCAAATATTGGATGATTAAAAGGCATAGAGTCAATATGGGATAGTGAGCAAGTCTCTAAAGGTCAAGAGGAGCAACTGCACCCAGAATAACTGAATCAAATAAGGTTAAATGCACTGTCGAATTGGACAATTTCATGTTCTTTCAACACGTGACGAAGAGCTTGCAAACAAAGACTATTCATTAGGCCCGGAGCTAAGATAGCAGTGTACCTACACACCCTTGAATGTCCCGAGACAGTGCAGACTGGCAAGGTCAAACTTCAAACAGAAGACACTGGCATGAGGCCTACCAATGAGAGAGGGTGGCCTAATTGGGAAACAAAGGGAAAGCAGATATATCTCCAACCACCTGGGTTTCATTTCTATGTACGTGCTGCTAATAAGGCGAATGTCCAAGGTTGGGTAGCCTACACCATGTGATTAGAAGAAGCTCAGGGTGTGTCTTACTGGAAAGAAACCACCAAAGAAGGACTAACAGGCACATTTTCTATATGTAGAGATGATTCTCTAATCCAATCCCACCCCCGATACGTTTTTGAAGTTTGCCACGTAGGATGACGTCATAGGTGACACATCTAGCATTATAATAGCTGCGCATAAATGATAAAACAATGCGATAGTGCATGAATCAAATTGATGAGTGTTTATTCGCCCTGCTTTACTTCTTGAGATTAAAGCAGTATTTTACCATCTCCTTTGAGTCTGTCCGGTTATTGTGTCCGAAGTATTTTCTTGGTAATTCCATCCAGGACAACAAATGCTTCAAGGTGCTAAAGCACAGTGTAAACACACTGTGACTTAACAGCAGAAAAGAGAGTCCTTAGCAGTGATTAAGTTCACACTATTAAAAAAGACTGCATTACGGTGGGGCAGATTTCAGATTTTAGGGACAAAATCGTGTCTCCTTGTGCTCCTCCATTAGAGGCCCCTGAGGCCATCCCTCAGTTCCCATATGACTTAATTTAAAATGCAAAAATGTAGTCTCATCATCAAATCACTGCAACAAAGATTATAGGATAGCAGACTGGCAGTAATTGCTTGCCCTCTTGCGGTGTCCAGTTAAAGGATCGAATGTAAAAGGATCGAATGTAAAAGGATCGACGCAATAGGGCCGAAAACAAAAGGATCGAAAAAAATGTTTTAATTATATATATATTTTTTTGTTTTTCGTATAGTTAAAAAAAAAGTGTTTTTTACCACAAAAGCAAGGGTTCGGGGGACCCCCCCCCCAAAAAAAGTAAAAAAACAAAAAAAATGTTTTCCATCCTTTTGTTTTCGATCCTTTTATTTCGATCCTTTGACCTACAAACCCCTCTTGCTGCCAATTGTTTGTGTGGTTGACTGTAGTGTCTGTCAGAGCGGTGTTTAGGGAGTGCAGAGAGTTGTGTTGGTCTATCTGTGGTGGGTTAGTATGTGTTTAGGGACATTTAGTGTAGGCATTGGTTTTCACTTGGTGTTCGTTCCATTGTGTAATCTATGTTGTTCTGCTGCTGGAGTTGTGTTTAGAGATGTGTTGTGAGGCTAGGGGATGGTATGTCAGGTGGCACTATGCCAGGACTTAAATTCAGAGACCAGAGTATCTAGTCAGTTTCCTAGGACCTCTCTTCTGAATGCCCACTGAGACCTCAAATACACTCAGCCTGGCATGGGATTATGGTACGATGCAGCTGGATATGCAGCATGAGCTACCAACTGGCAAATCGAACCGTAAATCAAACCACGCAGAACATGTTGGCAGTTCCCACCAAAATATGCATTTTGTATTTAAACATATGTTCTTGGGCAACGTCACTGGCAATTTCACCATTGGTTGCTAATTCCACACTAGTTACCAAAAACATTACATTGGGAAAACCGGAATGAGGCACCACACATGTAAATGTGCCCGAATGTAGCCCTTCCCCTGCCATTTGACGCGTTGGCCCTGCACCCCCGAAGTTACGCTCCCGTTCCCCCGAAGTTACGGTCTTGCGCTCCTACCTAGACATGATTTGGTTTGTATGCCGCTTACCGCTGACATCTACCCTTTTACTTCCAGTTACTGCAAATGTAGGATATATCTTAAATGTCCCGCCCATAGCGATGGCGTCATGAGCGATTACCCAGCTTCTGTGCTGGTGATCATATAAGCTTCAACCCATCAGTCTAAACAGGGCCAGCATTAGGGCCTTTCATCTTTGTAGTTGAAAGGGGCTTGAGACTCAAGAGGACCCCCAGCAACTGCTCCCATTTTGCCAGTTATCAGTCTTATAACATGCAACATGGCAATACATAACTTTCTCCCGGGTCTTTAAATGTGCGTTTTGCAGCGCCTGCCTTACAAGCAGTGCTTGCTGGAGCCCTTCCAGTCGCCACTTCCCTCAGGTTATGTAGCAGTATTATCACCTCATTGCCTTTTAGCACCCCTTTCTCCACATACACCACTTGCTGACAAAGAAGGATTTATAGCTTTCAGTTGGCATTTAGTGTTTCAGCTCCACGCTGGCTGGCCACCTTGATAATCAGCGGCTACTAACCCCAGCTTTATTTCCTTGTTTACATTAGAATGTATGCACCCCACAGGTGCCTCAGAATGTGTTCCGCTCTAAGCAAGGGCACCCCCTCTAAGCAAGGCCCCCCCACCCACCCCAACGATCATGTTGAAATTGGCCCACCTACATATCAACCGGGCTCGATTCTGTCGCAACAAACATGAGAGATAAGCGCTCTGAAGCGGTTGCAAGGCGGCAGTTAGCGCTCGACAAAACACACATGGAGCAGCTTTGAGAGGTGACAGTCATTTCCACGCTGAAAGACGTCGATACCCCAAGGAATACCTTTCTAGTGGCATGCTATCACAGATGTGACTGCGTCGCCAAATGTTTCACATCTGTAAACTGATGAGATCGCTCTGCTGCTTGAGTGCCCTTCGAAGCGATTGGATGTGATATATGCAGTTTAACGCTTCACAAACCGACGTCTCTGTATTTCATACGCGCTTTGTCGATAATATGAATGCCATCAAGTTAAATATCACACACCATTTAATTTAATTTGTATTTCACTCTGTTTGTTGAGCCGCATCTAGTCCCACAGAGGGATGTAGCCCCGTGTCCATGGCAACGGGTCCTCTACATCAGAGATTTGAACAGAGACATCTCACATGGGTAAACCGGTTAAATGGCAAACAGTGTGTTGTTATTGCATCCAGCACCTTGGTGACCTATGTGGCACAGGAAGTGGCCAGGTGTGTCTTAGCAGGTATTCATAGCTGGTGTGCTGCAGCAGCACCCTTTGACTGTACAGGCGTGACCGACAAGATAATTACCTCTGTAAAGCCCCACCTTCCTTAACATCTGCTGCAGATTGCTGAAAACACCCTTAATTGGCCTTCTCCTCCTCGGCTCTGAACCAATGAAGTAGGCTGGCCTAGAGCGCGTGCACATCATCGCCGCGCATGCTCAGTAGCTACCACAGCGCCGGATGCCAGAGGCGTACCCTTATAAGGGTGTATGCTGGAGGTAGGGGAAACCCTTGGAGACGCAGTTGGGAGCGGGTGGAAACAGATGTGGGAACGCGAAGCAGCGTCGACAGCATTTCGAGCCACATCAAATGTGCATTGTGAATATAAAGCATATCTGTTTACCTCCGCCCCCCCTGCACCCCGACCCCAGTAGAAGATAAAGTGCGGAGTGAAGAAGAAAGCCGTACTTGAGCAATTGAGACTTGATACACCAGGCCAAGTAGTGTAGTGAGAATTTCATTGCATATGGTAGGCCTACGGGCATGGATGTCTACTTTTGATTTTCACTTTGGGGGAGCAAAACCCAACCCCTCCTTGGTCAAAACCCAGCTACATTCTCTAGCTCGAATTCTATGCAGGTAAGACGTTTCTACAAGCAGAGAGTGGGGGGAATGGAGTAAAATCCAGAACGGGCCGGAACGCTACCCTAATATACAAAAAGGCAGCAAAACTCACCTGAAAATGATGCCAACACACATGAAGAACATTTTGGAAATGCGGAAGGTTGAACAATGTGCTGTCATTAACCCATTACTGCCCAAAATCTACATTTTCACACGAAAAAAGTACCCAGAACTGGCCGGAACGGTACCCTAATATATAAAACGGCAGCAGAACTCACCTGAAAATGATGCAAACACACATGAAGAACATTTTGGAAATGGGAAAGGTTGAACAATGCTGTCATTAACCCATTACTATCCAAAATCTACATTTTCACACGAAAAAGTACACAGAACGGGCCGGAACCCTACCCTAATATATAAAACGGCAGCAAAACTCACCTGAAAATGATGCAAACACACATGAAGAACATTTTGGAAATGGGGAAGGTTGAACAATGTGCTGTCATTAACCCATTGCTGCCCAAAATCTACATTTTCACACAAAAAAGTACCCAGAACGGGCCGGAACAGTAACCTAATATATAAAACGGCAGCGAAACTCAACTGAAAATGACGCAAACACACATGAAAAACATTTTGAAATGAGAAAGGTGCACCAATATGCTGTCATTAACCCATTACTGCTCAAAATCTACATTTTATCACAAAAAAGTATCTGGAATGGGCTGGAACGCTACCTTAATATATAAAATGGCAGTGAAAATCACCTGAAAATGATGCAAACACCCAGTGGTTTTGTTCGGTTGAGGTGGGTAGTCGGCAGTCATTCCGAGGGGTGTGAGGCCGGTCCCCTGTGTGAGTTCCTGCTGTTTGGTCAACAGTGTGGATGGTGACGTGTTTTAGGTTGTGATGTTTTGCTAGCATTTCATTGTTAGGACAGTTGAGGGGATTTAATTTATTTTAATTTTATTTATTTATTTAAATATGGTGCCAGATAATACAAAGGCTAAGAGCTGAGACACATAGGCTTATAACAAGGAGAGAGAGGTCCAATCAAGTCAGACCTGGCCAGAGGCAGGGAGAAAGGAAGCCAAACCACCGAAAGCAGACCGAGAACGAAGACACAGGCAGCTGGAGACACAAGAATCTGGAGCTGTGGAACCGCGGGAAAGAGAATTCCAAACACAGCTGCAGCAGACAAATTCTGCTCTGCCACCTGATGAGACTGGAGACCACCCAGACGATTCCCAAAGGTAGGGAAAGGGTTGGGCTGGTGGTGAGGGCATTAACGGAGCTAGAGCAGCTGAAAACCCATGCAGGCATATCCCAAAGAGCACACAGGGATGCAAGTGGTACTATATTTGATACAAACTTTGTAAATCATGCAAAGATATTCGGAGGAGCACAAGGGGATACCAGTGGCATATACGTGATACAGATTTGATAAATCACGTAAATACATCCTGGAGGGTACAAAGGGTTGAAACACTATGAGAATGTGGTAAAGCAAGGCTGTCACCCTAAAGATTTCAAAAGGATAAAGTAGAGTATACTCGGACAAATGCCAACCTCAAGAAAATGCCTATTTGTGATAGTACCTGGCAGGAGAGTATACCAGGTCTGTCCGAGTGGTTGGTATGGTTTTTGCGTTGTTGGGCTCAGCCATATAGGTATCTAAGAGGGGTATGACAGTGGCCATCTAATGAAAGGAAGAGGATAAAAAGGGGATAGGGAGGTGCAGTTTAGCGATGTCAGTCCTTTAACAGTCGGGGTAAGAAGGGGTCTGTGGGCGCACAGGAAGGGTTGGCAGAGCAGAGGATGGGAAATGGGGGAATAAATCTGACTGAATGGGAGATGAGAATGTGGGATTGTGGAGAGAAGGTACTGAGGGTTGGGAGGGAAAGTAGGCTAGTGAGATCAGGGATTTTTGAAGCCTTTTGCAGTGAGAGACGAAAAAATGAAGAGTGGTCGGGGGGAGAAGGGTAAACACTGATGGTCCTGGATAGTTTGTGACAGTAAAAATGGAGAGAATAGATGAGGTTGGTGTAGCAATGTGATGTGACAGAGTGCAGGATATAACAGAGTATGGCGAGTGATTCATTGTAGGCGACAAGAAGAACCTGGGAAAGAATTTTACAGCAGCGATGGATGTCCATATAGTATGATGAATCAGTAGTGATTCCCTCCAGAATCCTGACCTGGGACCCTTCTCATGTGGCCAGGGGAAGGCAGATGCTTCCTGATACCAACCCAGGGGGTGGTGTTCTGCGGGAGGATCACATGGGGTGGGAACAGGCCCGGAGGAAGGAGAAACTCCCTTGTTTAATTTTCCCTGAAACCCCAATCTTGGAATGGCTTATTGTAAGGTAGAAGAAGTTAGGAAAACTAACTTGGTTGGCAGGGACTTTAAGTCCCATAATTCCTTCTGTACTGGGACGAGGAAGAGGTATGCAGAAGAATATTGCTGTGGGAGCAGTCAGCTAATTAGTGTAAATGACCTACACCTGAGGGAGACTGAGAGGCATAAAAATCCTCCTCAGGTTTAGGAAGAGGGGGAACATGAACAGCAGGAGTAGCAGGGGAGGAGAAAACAGTGCGGGCTGCAGAGGAAAGTGAATCTGGTGCGAGAGAAGACGCCGGGACCATTGTGCAACCAAGAGCGGTGTGAAGTCATGAGTGGGTCTTTGCCTCAAGCTATTCCTGTTGCAGAGATTGCGCAGTGGGAAGTGTAAGAACGGGACGCTTGCCCATTGAAGGCTTGTTGTGCAGAGGTTGCGCAGCAGGAAGAGAAAGTAGCGAGGGAAGTGTACCCTTGTTAAAGGCTTTAGGTGGCTGGGTTGCACTTGAGCCTCTGCCGAGCGGAGGAAGCTTCCAATTTCGTGTGGCGTGAGCAGAGGTGGACCAGAAGAGGCTGTTTGCCTGACCACGAGGAGCCACAATGACAGAAGACTTGCGAACACCAAGCGGAGCTAGATCAAGCAACTTACCTTGTGAGTTCACAGCTTGCTAGTGACTCTGGAGCACTCTGACGCTATCCACAGCAGGCAGTTTCACTCACGTGTGAGTGAGAGAAGCAGTGATTACAATTCTGAATACCGAACCGTACGAAACCAACAAATGTTTTATGACTAATGGTGAGGGACTTTTTGGTTGACACCTTCTATGGTAATACCTCGTGACCTTGTTGTGTGTGTGTTGCTAAGAACTTGAGAGAACTTGATTGTAGGAGCCACGTATTAGCTTTTGGTCGCACCAATGTAAGCGTCTACAGAGACATAGAGGCCCTCAACTTCATTGTTCAGAATTTCAATGGTAGGTTGAGTTTACACATTTAGTGCGCCCCATAAATAGTATCATATCAGTCATGCATAGAACCGAGGATTCTCAACAGAAGAGAGACATATTGAGGAATATTTGGAATTGCTTTATTTGCAAATTACTGTAGCCTTTAGTGGATGACACGTGTTTTGGCAAAAATTGACGTGCCTTTCTCAAATCCAGGCCTTGCTCACTTGCGTGAATAGAAGCATAATGCAGGTTAGTGGTAAGTCATGGGCTCAATCCCTCCTCATGCAGATGTGTCCTCAGCAGCAAGCTCATGCAGATGTGTCCCCTGCAAGCAAGCTGAGGACACATCCGCATGAGGTGGGATTGAGCCTATGACTTACCACTAACCTGCATTATGCTTCTATTCACTAACCAGACCGGCTCCAGCACCAGAAGATAAAAAAAGGTTAGTGCACGACAAGCGAGACAGACACGCTGCAACCACTGATTAGCCTAGCATGGGAAAAGACACAGTCAAAAAAGTTACCACACAGAGCAAAATACACAACGGCCACCCCAAACCCTCCACCGGAACATGTAAAGTCTGGTGATGCGCAAGGCGCAGAAGACATTTCCCTCAAAGATGTAATGAATGCCATAGTGGGCTCACGAACCTCCATGGAGAAAAAAATCGACGGCATAAGTGCAGAGGTTTCCCTACTAAGCCATTATCTGCAGAAACTTACCTCCTGCACGGGATAGACTGAAACCCTCATATCGGAAATAGAGGACGGTCTACGAGCTGTGGGTCAACAAATGACCAGAGTACTGGAATGCCTCAAAACACTGGAGGAGCGAGTGGAGGAAGGGAAAGGGAGATCGAGACGTAACAATATCCGGATCCTTGGACTACCAGAAAAGACAGAAGGCCCGAGTATGGTACTATTCCTTGAGCAATGGCTATCGGATCTGTTTGCCCCAAGACCTCAAAATTCTTTTCCATTGAAAGAGCCCATCGAGTGCCAACTGGCAGACAAATTCCCAGAGCGTGCCATGCACAGTGATCACCAAACTACTTAATTACAGGGATCGGGACGCTGTGCTTCAGATGGCCAGAACCAAGGGATCCATGACATATAATGGCTCCAGGATCGCGTTCTTTCCGGACTTCACCAGAGAGGTCCAAAAGGCAAGGCAATCTTTTGATCCACTTAAAAAGTGCATTCAGGTACTCAATATTAAATATGGGCTTCTATTCCCTGCACAACTGAAAATATACCATAATGGTACGACTGTACACTTTACAGAACCCAGGGAGGTGTGGAATTGGGCACATCGACACCTGGAAGGAGACTGGAGGCCGCAAAGAAGAAATGAGAATGGCAGGGATAGACCACGAACAGATATATCACCGCCTGAGCGGCCACCACAAGAAACGCAAGAGATGCCTCAGGTGGACGATAATTAGAGAAAAAAACTAACCTAATACAGCCAGATTACCACCACAAGGAGAATACGTATGTACTGACATTCTTATATTTACTGTGCACTACTAACTTATCCTGCTTCCGCGAAGGCTGGCTGCCCACTGTTAGATGACCCTTGTTAATTGAGATTAATTGAGTTAATTAACCCCGATTGTGAGGGATGAAAGAAAGAGGATTCCTCAAGAAAAGTGGAGAGTAGTGGACAGACCATGGATTCAAGAAGATTCTTCAGGAAAGGTAAAAGAGAGATAGGACAGAAGTTAGAAGGGAACAGTGGATCCAGCAAGGGTTTCTTTAACAGTGGGATCACAGTGGCCAGTTTAAGGGAGGCCAGGATCACTCCCACAGAGAGGGATGTATTAACTGTTTCTGTCAACAAATGAGCAATGTGAGGAAGGATATAATTAATAAGATGAAGAGGAATAGGATCAAGAGGGGATGATGACCTGAGCTTAGAAACAGCAGTGTTCACCTCCAGAACAGAGAAAGTAGGAAACACAGATCAAGAAGCAGCCGGCGGAGGCTCACATGGCTCAATATCATTTGCTGCTATTTTAAAGTTAGCTGTTAGTACCATTTGCTGCTATTTTAAAGTTAGCTAGTAGTACAATTTGCTGCTTTTTTGACCTTGCTGCGCACAATGACTACCCTGTGCTACCCCCATCCTGCCTTTCCCCATCCTGTCCCCGCCCCAACCTACTCTCTTTTCCCCCTCCTCCACGACACCTATGGCACTCTCTGTCTCGCCTATTTTTTCTAACAGTTTCTCCATTGACTATGCTACCCTTCTCATTAAGTCTGGTAGGAAGAAGTTCAAAAAGGATATCTTGGCCTCTAACCCTGGTCTCCCTATTGCTGACACCTACTCCAGCGCTTCCTCCAGACAGACCCTCATCGACATCCTCTTTGTCGTTCCTTCGCCAGACCTTTGGACTCCTCATATGGTCTCTGCACACTCTCCCTTCTCTTCATCACCCATTAATAGTGGCACCCGGTGGGAGGCACTCCTGGACCCCTTCCACTCCTCTAAGGTAATCATTAATGTCTACTTTAATGGCACTGTCATGGCCCAAGGCCCTCGGGCCAACCTGCTCCTCTTTGATAGACGCCTCACCTCATCAATTTCCTTTCTTCTCCTGCTGTCCCATCTATCCCTTCATCAGCTTCCTTGCCCCCCCTCTGCATCCTCCTTGGCTACCTTGCCCTCTCCTCCTTCCTCTTCTGTCCCCCTCAGGCTCCTTCTACTCCTCCGCAGCGCGTACCTCTGATTTGTACCCCTCCCCGGAAGTAATTCAAGGATGGCAACCTTTTCCATATTGCCACTCTAAACTCTCGCTCAGCTGTCAAACACTCCTCTGACATCTATCGCCTCCTGGAAGAACCTGACCTAGATGTCTACGGTCTCACCGAGACATGGTTCACGGCCAGCTCTGTCACAAGCTTTGACAGTCTCCCACTCCTCTTTCAAATGGGTATCCAGGCATTGTTTTGAATATATAGTTTTGAATGCCAAAGTTTGAATGCCAAAGTTTTTCAAAAAATGCATTGAAAAAATGTATTTTTTTGTAGGTAAAGGTTTTTTTTAAACTAAAATGGATGTTAAGGGGTAATAAAACAGGGGTTGGGGGAACTCACCCCCATTTAAAAAAAACAATTTTTTTCGAAACTTTGCCATTCGAAACTTTGCCATTTGAAACAATCACTAGGAACCTTCAAATGCATTGTCTAAGGCATTCTCTCTCTCCTGGCCACTCTCTTACCATGGTTACTATCTATCAGCCACCTGGTCAAATCACCTCCTTCCTCTCCGAGTGGGCGAACCTCACCTCCTCCCTCCTGGCCTCAACCACTCAACTCCTCCTCTGAACTCTTTCGCGACCTCTGAGACTCTCTTTCTTTCTATCTCCCCTCTGGCCCAACTCACTCTGCTGGGCACACTCTGGATGCTCTGATCTCTTCAGACCTCCCCCTCTCTATCCCTCTGACCACTCTCTCTCCTGCAGTGATCACTCTCTCCTTTCCTCCCATCTCTCCCTCTCTACCCATCAGGCCAAGCCAACTCCAACACTGCCATGTACCTTCTCGGTCATCCGACCCATGAAGCGTGTCAGTTGAGGCTTTCACTTCCACTTTCTCTCCCCCTCTTCCTCCTCTGGCTGACTCACATCCTGACACAGCCCTTTCCATGCTCTACTCTTCTATCTCTGATACTCTTGACGTTCTTGCCCCTATCATGAACATCCGCTTGAAGCCCAAAACCAAGTGCAACTCTTGGTATGACTCTGACCTAGTTACCCTTAAACGCAAGTGTAGGGTGGCTGAGAGGAAATGGCGGGCTTCTTGTGCATCCTCTGACAAACTGGCCTGCTCCTGCTTCAAAGGCAATACCAGCTCCTTGTCCGCACTAAGAAGGGAGCCCACATCCAAGCCTACATCTTAGCAGCATCTAACAACTTGGCCGTATTCTTTAAAATCTGCAAGGAGCTGGCCAACCCTGCTGCAGTCTCTACCTCTCCTGTCGCCTCCGAGGCCATCTGCATGGCCTTTGCCTTTCATGTCATCTCAAAAACCCAGGACATCCTGTCCACCCTCTCGTCCTCTCCTCCTCCTCCCGCTTCTCTCTCCGCTACCTTTGGCTCCCCTGAAGCCGGCTCTCCTCCCTCTTTCTAATTTTTTTCTTTGTTCTCCCTTGACGAGATTTCCAGAAAGTCCAATCTATGAAAGTATCGTAAAAACAGGTTATTTCCTGTTCATCCAAAACCATCAAGGACCACATTGACACCCTTGCTCCTGCTCTGGCCGACTTCTGCAACCACTCCTTCGCCACTGGAGCCTTCCCCTCCCCTCTGAAGCACTCTCTTGTGCACCCTCTTCTCAAGAAACCCATAGCCGATCCCTCTTGCCCGGCTAACTATCTCCCAATCTCTATCACTCCTTTCCTGGGCAAACTCATGGAAAAGCTGGCCATCTCCCAGCTTAATCTTCACTCCGATTCTGTTGGTTGTCTCCATGACCATGAGTCTGGCTTCAGAGCTGCCAAAAGCATAGAAAGTGTTCTCCTGAACATCCGTGAAGACTTGCTCTCCAACCTTCATTCTAATATCCCATCTGTCCTCATCCTACTTTCTTCTGCCTTTCACGCGGTCAACCAACCAGCTCAATCGCCTCCTTGATAAGCTTGGTATCACTGATCAGGCCCTGGCCTGGCTGACCCCCTTTCTCTCCAACCGACCCTCCTAGGTCCAACGTGGGACCTTCCTTTCCTCTAGTCTCACTTTCTACCTGTGGTATTCCACAGGGGTCTTACCTCTCTCCTTAGCTTTCCAACCAATACCTGGCACTGCTCGCACACTGCATTGCTGCTCTCTGCTCAAACTTTCAGTGCTATGCGGATGACACCCAACTTGTTTTCAGGCTCCCCTCTGCCACCTCTACTCCCTCTCTCATCTCTGACTGTGTGTCTGCAATCCAGTTGTGGTGTGCCTCCGACAACCTCTGCCTTAATGCCAGTAAAACAGAGATCCTCCTCATCGGCACACCTGCAGCTTCCTTTGCTGTCACTCTCTGGCCGTCCTCCCTTGGCCCTCCCCCTGCTCCCACTTGCGAGGCTAAGAACCTCTGGTCATCTTCGACTCAACGCTTTCCTTTTCTCCACACATCTCTGATGTCTCAAAAAAGTCGCACTACCAACTGCACCTCCTCATAGGTATTCTTCCTTGCCTCATCTTCCCCCAGAAGCTCACTATTTCCAGAGCTCTGGTTCTCTCTAGTCTGGACTATTGCAACAGCCTCTTTCTAAATCTGCCTGCAACCACTCTCCGCCCTCTGCAGCTCATCCAGAACAGGACTGCAAGACTTGTCCTTGGCCTCAAGCCCTGCAATCCTATCTATCCATCTCTTCATTGGCTCCCAGTGTCTGCAAGGATTAAATCCAAGACCCTTTGCATTGTCCACAAGGCTTTCTGATGCCTGGTTCCGCAATACCTTGAACTCTCCCTCCGTAAATACATTACTACTTGAGCTCTTCGCTCCTTCGCCTCCAACTTCCTCAGGGTCAGTCGCTTCTCCAAGCAACGAGTTGGGGGTAGATCCCTTTCCTCTGCTGGGGCATCCATCTGGAACAGCCTCCCTGCCTCACTGAAATTTGAGAAGAGACATCTTCGGTTCAGGAATCACCTCAAGACCTTCCTCTTTACTTCTGCCTTTGCTCTTCCTCTCTCCTGCTAAACTATCTGCTTTGGCACCGGGCACCTGGTTACCCTCTGATATCAGGCCCAGATCCCTGCCCTCCCAGCCACACACCCGCACTGCCTCCTGACAACCCTTGCACTTGGGTCTGTATCTGCTACCCTACAGTCCCCTTCGAGCACTTATAATACACTCGTTGTTTACACCTTATTTTCACACTTACCACCTGCTGGCCTCACTACCTGTTATTGTTCTATCACATGTTCAGCACTTTCCAACCCTCCCCTGCCCCTGACACTTCCCCCTTCCCTCTCCCCTGCACTTGCACGTTCTTAATGTCACTTGGCCTAGTAAGATCGTTGTTCTGTCCTCCCTTGTTTCTCCTCCCTTGCCTCGTTGCGCTCTGAAATACTTGTGTATGGGCGCAATACAAATAATATATCATATCATATAAATATCAGCCTCAGAAGGAAGGTGAGTAACAGCAATATTCTATTGAATAGAAATGATTTCATCCATAAAACATGTGGACAAGGAATTACAGAGGTATGAGAGGAGGAAAGAGGAACCGGTAAGCTAGTAGAGAGATTACGAAGAACTCCCTGGGGTGATTTACAGAAGTTTCAATAATAGATGCAACATAGACACGTTTGGCGCATGAAATGGCAAAGTGATACTGGGAGGTGACAAGAGACAAGGCAAGCTTTTTGCTGGGGGTAGAAGAGCGCCTCCACTTTCGCTCCATCTGCCTGCATTGTATGCGAAGGGTGTGCAGCTTGTCCGTGAACCACTGCTGAGAGGGGCGGGAAGATAGCCTAGATATCTTGAGCTGAGCAAGGCTGTCTGCAACTGCGGTCAGAGTACTAGTTAAATAATTAATGTCCAAAGGGACAGCCCTGAAAGTCGGGCAAGTATAAAAGAGGTCATATCAGATTTAGATACGGAGCGCCATCCACGCCGCTGGACTAATTTGGCTGGTGGAGCAGATGGTGGGCTCTTAATGCCCCAGGTGAAGGGAACAAAGAAATGATCAGACCACAGGATTTGAAAGGCCACAAAAAGAGTGATCTCAGCATCTGCTGAGAAAATCAGCTCCAAGGTGTTACCTAAGGAATGGGTCTGTTCATGAACCTGCTTGGGGAGGGAGAGTTCTTTCACAGATGACAGAAAGCTTTGAATCTTAAAGTTCTCCACCTCATTGACCTTAAGATCAAAGTCACCCACAATTGTAATTGGTTATTTATAACATGCTTAATACTCAGAGATTTATAAGTGCGTACCCGGGCATCAAACCTGTGTTGCTCCTCCTCGTCTTGCTACCAAGGCGAGGACGTTGCCCCAGAGCTATCCTCCCGACACAATGGCATATCACCCTGACAAATACAGTTGTTGTTTACTTGAAGGAGACAAATGTACGTCCTGTTCTTACTCCAGGAGGAGTTGGAACCTATCACTTCTCTTCGTACATTGTTGATACAACTGAACTTTTTATTATCAAGTTTTGAATCCGAAAGCACTTTGTTGGAACTTTGTGGCAAAACAGAATTTCCTGATTTCTTTAGAACTGTGGAGCAAAACCTTGCTCAAACCTGGGGAAGGGGAATTAACCCAGGTCACGAGAAGAGGCACTGGCCACATTGTAAATGTGGTTTTATGTTATATATAATTGTTGGATTAAAGTGCCATACATTTCCTTATTGATTTATTGAGTATACAAGTGTGAGGGACAGATATCCTTTTGCAAGAGTATTTTCTTTAGCTTATTCTAGGCAGGAAAATCCTTGTCAGGGTAGGGATAGAGTGGTGTTTATCCTACCTTTTTATTTAATAAAATGCTAAAGCGTTCCGGGTACTTTTTCATGATAAAATGTAGATTTTGGGCAGTAATGGGTTAATGACAGCATATTGACGCACCTTTTTCATTTCAAAATGTTCTTCATGTGGGTTTACATCATTTTCAGGTGAGTTTCACTGCCATTTTATATATTAGGGTAGTGTTCCGGCCCGTTCCAGGTATACTTTCGTGATAAAATGTAGATTTTGGGCAGTAATGGGTTAATGACAGCACATTGGTGTACCTTTCTCATTTCAAAATGTTCTTCATGTGTGCTTGCATCATTTTCAGGTGAGTTTCGCTGTCATATTATATGTTAGGGTAGCGTTCTGGCCCGTTCTGGGTACTATTTCGTGATGAAATGTAGATTTTGGGCAGTAATGGGTTAATGACAGCATATTGGTGCACCTTTTTCATTTAAAAATGTTCTTCATGTCTGTTTGCATCATTTTCAGGTGAGTATTTCTGCCGTTTTATATATTAGGGTAGCGTTCCGGCCCATTCCGGATACTTTTTCATGATAAAATTAAGATTTTGGGCAGTAATGGGTCCATGACAACATATTGGTGCACCTTTTTTATTTCAAAATGTTCTTCATATGTGTTTGCATAATTTTCAGGTGAGTTTCACTGCCGTTTTATATATTAGGGTAGCGTTCCGGCCCATTTCGGGTACTTTTTCGTGATAAAATGTATATTTTGGGCAGTAATGGGTTCATGACAACATAATGGTGAACCTTTTTTATTTCAAAATGTTCTTCATGTGTGTTTGCATAATTTTCAGGTGAGTTTCGCTGCCGTTTTATATATTAGGATAGCGTTCCGGCCTGTTCCGGGTACTTTTTTGTGATAAAATGTAGATATTGGGCAGTAATGGGTTAATGACAGCATATTGGTGCACCTTTCTCATTTTAAAATGTTCTTCATGTGTGTTTGTATCCTTTTCAGGTGAGTTTTGCTGCCATTTTATATGTTAGACTACCGTTCCGCCCGTTCCGGCTCATTCCGGGTTTTACACACACCAGAGAGTGGGGGTAGATCTCTCCCTTTAGCAGTGCCTCCCTCTGAAATAGCCTCCCTGCCCCTCCCAGACCCGAGTTGAACCTCTTTAAGTTCCGGAAACGAATCAAGGCCCTTTTCTCCACTTATTTCCCCCCCCTCTCCCTCCCTTGCTAAATCCACTTCTGCCGGTGCAACTGCAGCCTGGTCCCCTATTAGTCTTTCAGGCTACCAGGCCATCGCGAACCAGTCTATACCAACACGCCCCTGATCAGCACTTCCCTCCGGTGCCCCCCCTCTGATCAGTATGAAGTCTCAACCCCCCCCTCCTCTGTGCACTTATTTTTCTGCACGAGCACAACCCGAATGTCACATGGCCTAGTAGGACCCTCATTGGGCCTCATTACGAATCCGGCGGTAACCGAGGCGGTAAAACTGTCTGGTTACCGCCGGACTCGTATTACCATTCCGCCTCCGTGACTCCCGGAATTACTGGGGCATTACAACCCCGGTGTCCCGGGAATTCCGGAGGCGGAATGGTGTTAATCCCCATTCCCATTGAGTCCTATAGGACTCAATGGGGATGGGGATCATGGAAAGACCAGCACCATCTCGTGATGGTGCCGGAGTTTCCTCGTCCGCATGCAGGCGGGCGGTGTTAGGCGGGTTTGACGCCTCCGCCTGCAGGAGTTGTGATCGCCCGGCATGGAAACAACGGTGGCGGCGGGTTTACCGCCACCGTTGGTTGAATAGTACCCAAGAGGGAGTTTTTAAAAAAAAAAAAAATTGGATGCAAATTGTTCATTTTAAAGAATATTTACTCAGCAACACTGGTCAAAACTATTATCCGCATAGTGAAGTAACTCATCACAGGTGCCATGGAAGTGGTTTAAAGTGGAATTGATATATAGTTTGGAAAAGAAGCTGCATGAAAGAAATAGCGCTGTTTAAAACTACTATTTTGGACATTTCCTTTGATCGGAGGTCAACTGCTGTTGAGCCGTTACAGGGCCCCGGAATGCGGCCTCAAAAGACAGACACGGAGCCTCATGATGGTGCAACGAACTTTATTCAATACAAGCCGGCAACTGCCGGAACCCCCTCTCGCCCCTCCGTAACCCTAACGTCATGCCCTGTCGATCCCGCTCGAGGACCTCAAGCAGGGCCTGCCCACATAACTATGTGAACTTGTGGACATCTCCCCCCTTTTTAAAATGTTAGTCCTTAGTGCTGATTTACCTACAGGCAGTGGCTGAAGGTGATGTATTACGCAGTTTATGTATGCATCTGCTAAGGAGGGCTGTGATTCAGTGGATCCCGTGGGATGTCGGGACAGGTAGTCCGCTGGGTTCTCTTCTTTTCTGGTGCGGTGTATCACCGTGAATTTGTAGTCCTGTAGTTGTAGGCCCCACCTGGCTATCCTTGGTGGTGTTTGTGCTTTTGGATCACCGTAGATGGTAAGTAGGGCCTGATGATCCGTCACTATCGTAAATTTCTTGCCGAACAGGAACAAGTGAAAATACTCACACGCCCAGACTACTGCCAGGCTCTCCTTCTCCGCTTGTGAGTACGCCTGCTCTGTGATGGTGAGACTCCTGCTGGCGTATGCTACGATGTAAATGTTGGCCGGTTCCATGGGGTCTTTCTGTGTGAGGATGGCTCTGAGTCCCACTGGACTAGCGTCGACGATGATTTTGGTGTCTCTACAGGCGTCGAAGTAGGCCATGTCCTCAGCGTGCGAGATGGCATTCCTGATCTTTTCAAATGCCGTCTGACATTCCGATGACCAGATAAATGGTGTGTCTTTGCAGGAAAGCAGACGCAGAGGGTTGCTTATGGTGGCGTAGTCCTTTAGCTATCTGGAGCAATAACTGGCCAGACCTAGGAACAAGCCTAAATCCGTTGTGGTTTGGTGGGTAGCGCAGAGTTCAGGGCTTTGACTTTGTCAGGGTCTGGTCGCATCCCTTTTTCTGAGAAGATATGACCAAAAAATCTTAACGCTCCTTTGGAAAATTTACACTTGGGTTTATTTAGAGTGAGTCCTGCTTCCTCTAGGGCTTGGCACACCCTGTGTAGTGCTCTGTCGTGCTCCTCCTGTGTTTTTCCATATACTAGCACATCATCCGAATAATTCAAGCAGTTAGGGACGTGTCTGATCACCCTGTGTATTTCCTCTTGGAAAATTTCGGCTGCAGAAGAGATGCCGAAACTGAGCCTTTTGTACTGGAACAGGCCAAGGTGGGTTACAAACGTGGCGTTGTACCTGGATTCTGGGGCTATCTCAATTTGGTGAAATCCTTTCGTTAAGTTTAATTTTGAAAAGATTTTCGCCCCGTGGAGGAGGTGGATCATATCCGTTATTCTAGGTGCCTGGTGTCTCTCCATCTCGATGGCTTTGTTGGCTCTGCGCATGTCGACACACAGATGTATGGATCCGTCCAGAGAGACGGTGTGGGGCCTGAGACAGGCTCGATCACGTTCATTTTGATGAGTTTGTCCTCCACCTGTCTTTGGATGTTAATCGGTATGCTGCGATAGTGTTGCGCTACCGGTTTGACGAGTGGGTTAATATGCAGATGCACTTTCCTGTTTTTTAGTTTGCCGAGACCTCTGAATAATTTGGGGAAGATTTGTTCAACGGCTTCGGGCTTGGCAAAGTATTTATGTGCCATCAGTTGATATAATATGTGCACTAGTCCCGGTTGTAGGTCAACTGGTCAAATGGTCGAATAACGAAATGATCGAATGACCATTTGATCGAAGTCAAATGGTTGGAAAAAAAGGTTGTTTTTCTTTATTTTTTTTTTTATTTTATTTTATGGGGGGGTTCCTCCCCAACCCCCCTTTTTCTTTATTAAAAATATTTTTTAACCAACCAAAACAAAAAAATATAAATAAATAAATAAATAAAAAAATTCAACCTTTTTTTTTCCGACCATTTGACTTCGATCAAATGGTCATTCGATCTTTTATTTTCGACCATTTGACCGGACAGCCTAGTCCCATGTCTACTGCCGTCCAAAAACTCAGGATGCACCCACTGTTGGCTTCCGTTTTTAAGATGTGCAGGGGAATTTTTGCCGTGTGCTCCTTGTTGGTGCACCAGGCCGTGATTATGCCCTTGCAGCATAGGGATATATGTCTACGGTGGTCTGTTTGATTTTTGGTGGCGGGGCGAGTGACTCGTATGCCTGTTTACTTATAATGTTGACCGTTGCCCCCGTATCGATTAGGAACTGTAGTGGGGTGTTGCCTACGTGTAGGGTGAGGATTGGGCTGTGTCGGGTGGCCGTGGTGTTGTTGAGTGCCCATACATATCCCTTTTTCCACTGGTCTTCTTCCGACGACAGTGATTTGTTGTTAGTTATGATATATGATATGATATTATACAATGATATGATATGGCATTCATAACGCGCCTATACACAAGTGTTCCAAGGCGCGACCTGGCAAGGGAGGGGGAACAGGGGAAGACAGATAATGATCTTACTAGGCCAGGTGTCATTCAGATTGCGCAAGTGCATGGGACGGGGGAAAAAGGGAAAGTGCGAGGGTGCAGGGGGAGGGGAAGTGCAGTACATGGGATAGAAGGATAAGAATAAATAAACAGCCAGCTAGTGGCAAGTGCAAGGTAAGTACAGGCATAAGTGCAGGTAAGGGGACTATAGGGATACAGAAACAGTCTCCAAGTGCGGGGTTGCAAGGGAGGCAGTGCAGTTGAGCAACTGGCAGGGCAGAGCCTGTGAGCAGAGAGGGAGGCCATATGACCAGTGCAGTTTCAGCAGGGGAGAGGAAGAGAGAAAGCAGAAGCAAAGATGAAGGTTATGAGGTGCTTTCTGAACCGGAGAAGGTTCTCCTCAAGCTTCAGGAAGGCTGTTCCAGAGGTAGGCCCCTGCCGAAGAGAGAGATCTACCACCAACTCGTTGCTTGGAGAAGCGACTGACCATGAGGGAGTTGGAGGGGGATGAGCGAAGAGCTCGGGAAGGAAGATATGTTCACTCTGTGCGCACCAAAAACAGCTTCAGATGCGCCACACCTCGAAGAGTCCAGCAAAATAATTTTGTAAAGCTGGCCAGTATAGTAGGGTTAAACAGTAAAGACCGAAATCACTACAAGATCGCGCAGCCTAGAGAGGCACATTACTTTTACACCAAAAGCTATCAAGAGCCGACTGCCACGCTAACAAACTGGTAACATATTCACATACTACTGTCTAGTGGTGGATCGCATCTCGATATACCTGATGAAATGTCGCCTTTAAGAGCGTCTGGTCCCTTCATGCGGTCGCCTGTTCTCCCGTGGGAACTGGCCCCTTTGGTCTCTGTCTTCTCTCTGGGGTGTTGCCGGTTCATCGTCTCTTCTAGAGCTGGGTGGGCTTCGCTGGGTTGATCTTCGCCTGTCTTGGGTTCGTTGTCTGTTCATAGCGGGGCCTGGTGCATTTTTGCACATCGCTCTGTAGTGATCCATACCCCAGCATGAGGCACATTGTTGCCCTATGGCGGGGCAGTCACCCGCATGCGGGTATTCATAACCACATCTATAGCAGGTGGCTTCAGGGCGTTTTCCTCCTTGGTTGGGGGTAGCATAGAGTTTGTTGATGATGTCCGGGTTGCTTGTGGGTTGTTGAATGGTAACTTTTCCCAGATTGTCCAGTTGGGACTCTACTGCAGCTTCCATGCGGGCCAACGCTAAGATTTCCTCTAACGACCTCTGTTTTTGTAACAGTTGCTTGCGGAATGGCTGGGAGAGACAACCGGCAATCACTTGTGATCTCAGTGCTTCTTCATTCGAGTACCTGTGAAACTTGCAGTGCTTCAGTTTGATGCGGAGGCGGATGACAGAGTTGTCCATGGATTCGCCCTTTTCTTGCCTTGTGGTGTGGAATATATGCTGCTCGTAATCAATATTGGTGTGCGGTGCAAAGTATTGTGAGAGCTTGTCGTGAGGTTCTCCATATGTCACAGTTTCAACATTTAATAATTTGCCTGCAATGTCTCTTACTGCCGGCCCCACCGCCATGAATAGTGTGTTCTTGAGCCTTTCATCGTCTTTCAATGTTATGGCCCCTGTGTAGAATTTTAAATCTCAGAGCCATGTGGCCCAGCGAGGCCCTAAGTTTGATGTGTCCTGTATTTCGAATGGCTCGGCATATGCATGAACTGTGCCGTGCCGCCCGCCGTCTGCGTAGGTTGACCATCTCCTTGTGCATTATCTACACTCCCCGAGGATGATGCCGTTGCTAGTGCTGGATCTGACATATTTGTGCGGGTGGGCAATGAATTTGTTGTGTTTGTCGACCTTCTTCTTTGGGTGGGCTTCTCTTTGTGGTCTTCCCACGTGTGTATCCTACACTTCTCCCTTCTTGGGTCTGCTCACTGTGATTTGAACTTGTATGTCTGCCCTGTCTCCTCTGCCGGGTGCAGCGCGTGAAGATCAGCAGCAGGGTGTGTCAGGGCGTGGTGGCCTGCATGCGCTTATCAGCGGATTGATTCTCCCCTCACTTTCAGCTGATCTCAGGATTCGGCCGTGGAAATGCTGGTTACAACGTTCTGCGTGCGACTTAAATGCCGGTCCGTGCGCGTTGAGCAAGCACTGCCTGTGCTCTAGCTTATACGCGTGGGAGGCGTGCCGACGCGCTAGACTGCATGACGGCAGGCATCAATTTCGGGCGCGGGCGGGTTACTTGCCCCTCGTCGCCATTGTTGAGCCCTTACAGGGCTCCTGAAGGCGGCCTCAAAAGACGGACACGGAGCCTCAGGATGGTGCAACTAACTTTATTCAATACAAGCTGGTAACTACCGGAAACCCCTCTCGCCCTTCCCTAACACCAACGTCATGTCCTGTCGAACCCGCTCACGGACCTCAAGCAGGGCCTGCCGACATAACGATGTGGACTTGCGGACAACTGCCAGCTCTGCCCCCCAAATCCCACCGCCTCGGGCAGCACCCCCCCACTCCCAAAATCCACCCCCACCTATTATTTTCCATTTCCACCACTGCTGCTACCACAGCTTTCTGCTTTCGGACTGTCGCTCAATTTTCAAAAGAATTGGGCAGTGCGGATCAACGAAATAAGGAATGCCAATAGTGCTGTATCTGCAGCAGCATGGACAACGTTCATAGTCTCATTTGGGATGTGCAGTCAGAACCTGAAAAGTGTGAAAATCTCTACAGAGGCAAAGGGCCTCATCCCGACTTTGGTGGTAACCCTTAAATCTGGGGGTCACGCAATTACCGCCCGATTTAAGTGTCCGCCAAATCAGGACTTTGGTGGATTTTGCCCCAGCTCTTGGCTGGGGCGAAATCCGCCGAAATGTTGCGCTATTACCGCTGGCGGGAAGTCCGCCGGCGGTAAGAGCGCAAATTTTCCCCATTGAGCCCAATGGGGAATGGGGCATTCCCGAAGGGGCTCAATGGGGAATGGGGAATTACATTACCGCCGAACTCGTTATCCGGCGCTATTAGCGCCGGGGAGTTCAGCAGTAGGGCTAATATGGCCGGCGGTAATACCACCGGCGTTACCGCCAAAGTTGTGATCAGGCCCAAAGTGTGGTTCCTGCCCCCGTTGCTGACGAACCACGGGGCAGTTGCTCTCGCTGTCTTTCTGTAATCGACCCCTTTGCCCAGGGGTGACAACTTCACACATTTATTGGAAGGGCCAGACGGAAGAAATTTGCACCAGCCAATCAGCTTCTGATGATCACAGCCGTCATTTATAAATGGGAGTCCTTTTCGAAGCTGGTGGCCGATGCTTAATTCCCCTGGTGCTTTCTTTGCCCGTTTGCCCTTGGTCCCCTTCATCATTTCCTTGTTCCGTCCAGCTGCTCAGCCTCTTACCCCTCACCCATTTCCAACACAGCACTGTCTAGGCTTAGGGCTTCATTACGAGGTTGGAGGCAGCCATGGCGCTATTAGCGCCATGGGTGCCTCCAAACTCGTTCTGGCTCCGCCCTGGTGAATGGAGCAATTACCGGTCCATTCAAAGGTTGGCGAGACCGGTAATTCCCCATTCTCCAGGGCCCTTCCCCATTCCCATTTGAGCCACCATAGAGCTCAATGGGAATGGGGAAGGCGCTAATAATGGTACCGCAAATTGCGGTATCGTTATTAGCTCCAGAGTCCCTTTGCGGGTCCCGTCCTTAACGCCTGGAAAAACCAGGCGTTAAGGGAGGACCAGCAAAGGGAACTGGTAGTAGGGCGGTAAGGGATTACCGGCACCAGTGCCCTTACCGGTGCCGGTAATCCCTTACCGCCCACCTCGTAATGAGGCCCTAGTCTTCAATAGCCGGACCCTGTTTCTGACTGGCATCTCAGTACCCATGACATTGAAACGGAAGAGTGGCTCCACTCGGAACCCAGTGCCATGTACCTGTTTTTTGAAAAATCAGTATACGGGTTGGGAGCTTGCCCATTCCATGTTTTCCTACTATTACCTCACCCATAGCACCCTGTGCGTTTGCCCTTGGATGCTAATAGCCATAATGCGCTGTCCTTTAGGATGGTAACAACCTGCGATAAAATTGGGCTGTGGGCCGTTACCACCCTGTATGGATCTCAGATCGCTGCATTATTGCTCATATAGAATACTTTTGCCTCTCCCTTACTCATTGTGTTCCCTCTTTCCAGGGCAGTTACTAGATAATATACTGCCAGGGCTGAAACTCTGCAATGCCCCACTTTCGCAAACTCCGCACTGCAACCACACCAGATAATTATGAAATATCTGCAACATATGAAAACATCACACCTATTTATCATTTTCCATTATCCATCTCCACACATATTTTAGGACTGGAGTTTGTTTATATAATGCTAGTATAGGTTGGGTTTGCAAAATAAACAAAAACTGGTTTATTTAACTTGTCATTAAAGTACTTAAAAGTAACATAGGCATAGCAAAGTAGACAATATTGCAAAAAAAAATACTCTTAATTATCTCATATACATGTTCATTGTCTAAGACACACACTCCTATGTTCTTAATCCGCAAAGTTTCTAGTGCCGCTGCACTATCTATTTTTTCAATCATTATGAACTGCAGGGAAAATACAATAAGAGGCACTAGCCTAATTATAAATTACCAACACTCCTCTCATCTATCAGTAACAGCAACTGTAAGCAAGATCCTCAGGGTGACCCATACATTTGGAAACAACAAATATTCTTTGTGTGCTGAATTTGTTCCAATAAAGGAAACATTTTCAGCAGCCATAATCTTTAGCTTTGCCTATTCTAGATTATAGTGTGCACTCTGAACTGAATCACTTCTAGGGACTCCCAATTTTGTCAGATGAGGCACAATAAAATTAAATGAATTCCCAGGATCACACACTTTGGTTAAAGTGGGAAGCTGGGATTGGATCTGTGGGCTTCCCTAATCTTGATACACATTGGTACCGGGGAGTGGGAAAGGATTCCCCCCAAAACACTTGCTCCAGAGTAAGACACCTTTGTTCCTTGAGGTAAATGATTCTTATCCTATGTCTGCACTGTTGCCTGTGCTGGCATGACTGACTGAGGTATATAGTTCTGTGCAACTTCAGACACTGGGTTCTGACAAACCCGAACCTGCTGTGGTTGCACAATTCCTGGGGCATATGGCAGTCTTGGGGACTGCATCTGATGCAAAGGAGTTCATGGAAAGCTACCAACAATTCCCCCTGGTTTAGCACGTGGGTCTAAAAACGAGAGAGATCTATTCTGACAATCTCTTGACACATGTCCCCACAAGACCAGCATTGTACTCCAATACAGCCCACTATACTGACAACCCATCGGCCCAACCATCCAGGGCCTCATTCCACCAAACCTGCCAAATACTCCACATCCTCTCGACAATGCTCCTATTTCCCTCATGAATCCTTTCAACTGCCTTAAATCAGGAGCATACTGTTACGCTCACCTGGTATCCACAGGGATGCCACCCAGCTGGGTTACTCTCTGGTATGCTTCTCAACTTTGCCCTGATGTGGTCTGCGGGGAAGGTTCTGCCTTGTGGTAGAATTAGGTGTGCTCTCCGTCCTGTATTCTTTGCAGGGGCGCGTTGTCTTTCATGGGCGAGTGCGGTCCAGTTACTTCACTGATGCCGGCCCGTTTGATATTGTTCAGGTAGGTCTTATTGCTGTTCTTTAGTTTTGTTGCTATCCTGCATGCCTTTCTTGTTTAAAATGCCTCTTTTTTCTCCCTTAGGTATGCAGACTTCAGCACAGCGAACTGGCTTGGTTGAGCCACGCTGGTATATGATGGCGCATTAAGAGCGCTATGATGCGTAAGTAAGCGCTATGCGCAGCGCTGCAAAGTCTTGCCTTTGCTAACCTGTGTTTTCCTTCCTTGTAGGTCGCGGTGTTCTTCAGCGCGAGTGGAATGTCCGGAGTGGTGCCAGCCGAGAGGCGACCAGCCAGGTAAGCCTTTTGAGCAGTTCGTAATTTGTAAATGTCTCTACAGCTTTCTTTAATGTTGCCTCTATCTTCCTCTTTCAGGTCGTTCTGTGCGGGAGGCATGCAGATTCGAAGAAGCTGTTCTCAGTAGCTGCGAGTGTTTAAAGATGAAGACTGCAGGTAAGGTGCTGCTGTTAATGATGTTCCTTTTGTCTCCTTGCAGGTTCTGCTTCTCCGAGGTTCGAGGGAATAGCTGGACACGGTGAGCGTCACGTTACAAGCTGCAAAGTAAAAAGAAGCATGTTCTGCAGTCAGGGTGTGGTTTATATAGCCCAGGTAAAGTAGTACCAGGGAAAGTAATTCCAGGCCTGCCACACCCAAAACACTAGAACGCATAGCTTGGTTCTTGGGGAACCAAGCTATGTGGATGCCTCCATGTTGGCTGACAATACAATAAAGTAGTTCCCAAGCACATTGTTGTTCATGGTGTATGAGCCTGGCGCCATAGGCACCAGGACTGGCCCCATGAGGGCTTTTGAAGAGGATGCCAGGCTATAGAGGCCCGAGTCCTGACTTCACCTGGCCAATGGGTTTGCCAGAGGGGGTTTTGGGTGAGGGTCGTGACACATACCCATCTATCGATCCTCATTCAAACTGTCCCAGTTGTTGAGATCGCCCCTGCTGTCCCTCCGGGCAGTCAGTAATCTCTGCTCCTTCCAGATTAATTTTAGCTAATTTCATCTGTGGAGGTTTAGCCTCTGCTTTTGTGCTTGTTCAGCATTCACTTTTTCTTTTTTCAATCTTATTTCTTTTTAAAAAAATAGTTTGTGCCTGTATCTCTGGCCCCTATCCCTGCAATTCTTTCCAAATCATGCTGAGCCTCTCTATGAAACCCCTCTTTCAACATATGATACAAAATTGTTCTTATCCCATGCTTCTCCTGTTTCTGCTCTCCACATTTCTTGAATTGTCTAAATACGTATGGTAGGAACATCTTCCAATTTAATTGTTTTAGCTAAAATTGAATTCACATCTGGTGTATTGGGGTACATTGCCCCTAGTTACTTCCACACATCGGCCCTACAATTATTAAAAGGTGATCCATCATATTCATTCAATTCTAATCTAACTTTGGGGTACCCCGCTTTCCTCCAAAGGTCTTCTGCTTGTTCTCCAATTAAAGCTGAACACTTTTCATGTGTCCAATAGCTAACATGACCACAGCAGTATGTTTTTCTAAAGCATAAATCCACTTTCATGCTCCTGCAATGAGCGAGGGCAGTGCCTTCATAAAATTATTCTGGTCCTTGTGTGCCCAGGGAACATACATTTTTCCTTGTCCTTTCTGAAGCAACTGAAATTGAGTTGCTCTTATTTGTCCTGTTCTTCCGCTATTATTTGCAGCAACCACAGTGTGTCCTAAGACCCCATGGTATGGATTCTGTAAATGCTGCTAGGGGCATGCCGTGGCTGCTGCACTCTGAGCACCCTCTCCAGTCATATCTTCCCAATCCTCATCTTCCTCCTCTATTGCTGCATCCATCTCTCTTCCTTCAGGTTAAAATCCTAGCTGCACTATTCTCATCAAGGTCTACCTGAACATCCTTGAAGGGAGATGTATCATATCTTAAAGGTACTTGCCTGTAACTCCATTTATCCAATCCAACCTCTCCTTTCTGTCTATTCCCTTCTTCCCAGCCTTGTTGTTGTAGTTCCAGTACCTTCTACTCTTTTCGCCTCTGGTTTTCAAGTTCCCTTTTCAACATATTTTCCATTCTGGCTGTCAAAAGCCCTTCCAGCTCTCTTTCATCAGTCCTACCCATTGAGAATATTGATCTTCTCGCATCCGCCACTCTTAGTCTTTCGATTAACCTTTCGGTTGGCAGCATATCCCCTCGCCATTCTCTCCAATCATACTTATCCAGAAGCCTCCCCATATGCGTGTATCATAGTTTACCCCCTTTCCATATACCGGTGGGTCCCCTTTTTCTCATCATGTATGTTCCATGACTCTAAAATATTACATCACGTTACTAATTTAGAATCCTTATACTGCGTAACTAAAATGGTATGAATATTTTCTAACATTATTTTCTCATTTAAACATGTTCCTCTTAGTTTCTTATACCCATTCCCTGTGGTACTTTAGAATTATTATTTTATGCCCCGGAAGCACCTGGCACAAATGATCAAGCAGAGTCTCCATACTTAACTTAATCCAGACACGACAATCTATTTGTACTGAAATCTAACAATTGGACCTGCAGCAACACAGAATCTAATCAAACCCCAGCACAAAGCCAATTCTTCCCTTCCAATTTCTTAGGATTTTTCCCCCCAGGCATTCGTTTTAGCCACACCACAATACCAAAATTGTCTCACTAACCGTTTTCCATATTCCTTGCCAAGACACTCATACACATAAGAAAAAAACAAAAAAACAAGAAAGAACAATACATTTGTGTTTTGACTTTTTTACCTATTAGCAATGCCATAAAAAAAGTATTACACGCAACTGGCACTTAGTCAAACAACAGGTCAGTTTGCAAAAAAGCCTCTTTTTGCCTTCAAAAGAAACTGCAATCTACGACAAAAGTTGGTGCATACTTATTTGGATACTTTGCGCAACAAACCGACTCTGCTGAACCAATGGGGGCTCCCCCTGTGGTAGGCCACTACAAATGTGGACACTGCGCAGCATGCCCTTTGACAGAAACACAGCATATTTTTGAATATGGGAGAATGAAATGGACCCTGAGGGGCCATACTAATTGTCTCACTAAAAATGCAGTGTATATAACACTGTGCCCATGTGATTTGATTTACGTGGGTAAGACCATGCGCCAGATGTGCATGAGGATTTCCAAACACAGGTCATGTGTAAGGAATCAGGTGAAGGACAAACCTCTGGTAGACCATTTCGTGAGAGCGAAACATAGTGAAAATGACCTGAGATGGTTTGTATTACAGACTGTCAAAAACGGGGAGACGTGAGTGGCTTACTACACAAATTGGAACAAAGATGGTTCCATTCATTCAATTCAGTCAATCAGTCAATCAGGGAATGAATGTGGCAGTGGAATGGAACAGGCAACTATGAGTATGAATACTTGAGACTGTATTTACCAAAGGGATACCATATATCACAGCTGTATATGAGCCTCATTTTCAGTTGAGTATTTAGTGACCAGCAGCCTGTGATTCCATCTATGAACATTGGTCCATTTGCTGCGTGAGTTGTTACATGGATATGAGTGAATTTTTCGTCCGCTGCCGACTCGAAGACAGAAGTAATGTTGCCCTCTGAAACTGGTCGCCAATGCTGGTGGTTGGGTGTGATAATTTGGTATTACACGTATGGCCACAAATAGTCTGCCTGTGTTGCATATCTCGCCTTTTCTGTGACGTTAGTGAGGAGGATCCACTTGTAAGTCGGAGATATGCACAGTTTGGCATTCATTTCCATTTACCCATAGTCCAGTCCTATTTCTATAACTCCTATGAAAGACCATACTAGAGAAGTCTGTTATTTATGTCTATTAAATCCGACACGCTTTACAGACAGCATCGGACCGCATTGACTACGCAGTGTAGTACTCTGATGCAATAGAAGTGAAGAGATCCTTTTGCGAGGTAAGGAATTATATTATAAATCTTTTTCCATGCATACCACGCGGCCCTCTGGAACCACGATAGGTTCAGCTGAGTGTCCAGAGACATGAAGAATTCACACGTTGTGAGGCTTTAAACGTTTAAATCTTTACCGTATGCAAGCACTGCCTATTTATCTATTGTTCGACACGGACTCTGCACTGCACTGGGTTGTGGTATGTTACGGTACTCTAATTTGCATGGAGTGCTTGGTGAACTGCACTGAGGATGTGGTATTTTGTGGGATTCTGATTTACACCTAGGACGCGGTATCCTGTGAACGTAGTTTATATTGGACAGGCATGAGAGGCTTTTCTCTCTCCCCTCCCACTGTGGTGACGGGTATCTGTTTTTTGAAGAACCTGATGATACACACTGGGTTCTGTATAGAGCGAGGGTGTACTCATTTAGCATCGAACATGGGATACTAGTGGGTGCTAACACGAGTATCTTTTTATTCCACTCTACAGACACGGCCAGGAAAATAAAGTGTCCTGAATCCCATTGGACACGATTCAATTCCGGCTCTAATATGGGTGAGTGCTGCCTTCCTCCCTTTGGAAAAGAGGATATGTACATTTATACCATTCAGAACTATGAGAAATTATTCTAATCAGGCCATCAAATTACAGGTTAATGAATGCCCATCCTGACCCACAGCATAGGACCGAGGTGATCCTTATTCCGGACATCTGAAGGAAGTAAGTTGCCTTCTACATTTTTAATTTACACATATTATGTGTGTGTCACCTGGCCAGTATGAGCCTGGTGTAAAACAAAGAGTTCATTTTGGACCTATCTTTCTATAGGTCATTTCGATATCCTACTTTGGAGGTCACATGTTGTTCCAAGACCATGATGGGGTCTGCGAGAACCTGAGGGACAATTTTGCCCAATACCTACAAGCCCCCTGCAAATACTAGCCGGAGGTGAGTGTGTGATTACACAACAGATCGACTCATGTTTGTGCTGCATAAATTTATGCGTGAATAAGAAATAGAGGTTGATGGTAATCAGTGTGTTTGTTTGGCACAAACAGAAAGAGTTTCATTACTAATCTGCATATTGCATTTCGTCCTGAAGAAGGTCCCGAAAACTAGGGGCAAAAATTGTGCCAGTAGATGACTGAAACATGTAGACAAGGGGCCACCAGCTTAGAAAGGTGGCTCGAGGATAGGTACCTAATTGTTAAGACAGGGCCAAAATAATTTGTAAAAAAGTGAAAAAATTGCAGTGTATGGTATACTGGTGATATGTGCTATAAAAATGTGGTAAATATATGAATATGAGATGGTATGAAAGTGTATGAAAGGTGGTTATGCAAGGCTTGGTCCAAAAGGATTGGACATATATAGTTTCTATCGTGTTTTATTTTGTACAAGTGTATACTGATGAAAAGAGAAATAAAATAATATTTTTTTCCATAAGATCCAAATTTGTTGTGGAGTGCTATGTTTTAGTATACCTTTCCAACCTCATTTCTCCGAACCCAAGATTTTGATTTAAACTCATACCATAAGACAGCATGTTATTAAACTACCATATCCAGAAAATCCTCTTTATCTGTCTTACAGTGCGCTCAACTACAATACTCTCTTTTGCTGACTACAGAAAGATTCCCAACACTGTTTTTAACTAACCAAGTAAATAAAATAATAAACACAGTTAAAAATAGAAAAAATACTTACAACATATAGCAATCCATTCACTCCTACCAAACACTCATCTCTGCACAAGCACCCTATCTGACTCTATACATAAGCATCCCCAATTATTATTCAGTAAAAGGATACAATACACAACCCTATAAAAACCCCACTTGGTTTCCTCTCAAGTGCACTTATATAAACTAGACGTTCTCTGAAGCTCTCCTGGAGTGGTGCTACTCTCAATCGTCCTGCACAGCTATGCCGCAGCATGGCTTAGGGAGCAGACAAGCTTTTAACCAATATGGTGCTTGCAAACCGCTCCTTTTCTATATGCACAATGCTTGGTCCCCTCAGAAATGTGCTGCAGCCAAAATGTGCAGACAGGAAACTCCAAACTTCTTGGGGGGCCTGGAGATCACGTCAAGGGGTCAACAATGTCAGGGCTGACCTCAGATCTCTGTACAATAAACTAGCCCACCTCTCAATAACTAAATACACGTCATTAAACCAAGTTTATTTCACAACAGACAACTCCTTGGAGATTGAACGTACCTGAGTCTCCCTGAACTACAGAACCTATACAGCATATATACACATTCACGAAACAGTTTACACACTCCCACATTTCCCTCATGTACCCTTACAAGTCATTACCGGAGATTGACAGTGCCAGGTGGCCAATGCTTGTTTGGCCACTCAATCAACAATTTGCAAGCTAATCCATGGGCCCATGCTCTTTATTTTATTTCAGATCCAAATAGCCATTCCCATATGGTTACAGCTGTCTTTCTGCTAACGAATACTTTCTCCCTCAGCCAGCCAGTTTTCCTAAACAAGAATGTATGCATGTTTATTTTTATGTATGCATGTTCAAAACTACCACAGCCCCACATAATGGATTCCCCATTAAAGCCTTTTTTCCCACTTTATATGAAGCTTCTGTGCTATGAATCTCATCATGCTAAGTTGCACATATTATATTGACCCAATTTATGTTGCTACATGTATGCAAATCTAAAATGTATCACACTTGACACAAAATGATACTAAAAGTGACCTTTAACAAACCTCAATTAACTATTCTAAATACATGCAAAATGACAACATTGTAACATTATCACATCCATTTCTTAACATTAATAAGGTGCGTGCAATGGGAATTTTCTCTTACCTATTGGGATAAAATCGATCTATCCCAACACCCACCTTACTCCCACTGTCTCTACTCCCACCCTACCCTCACTCGCTCTACTCCCACCCACCCAGTCCCCACTTTTTCTAACCCCCACACTCTCTTCTCCCATCAACCCCCACTCTCCGTACTCCCACTCTCTCTACTACTACCCACCCACTCTCTCTACATACCCCCACTTTCTCTACACCTGCCTACACACACTACCCCCACTCTCCCTACCCCCACCCACCATACATAACTGTCTACCCCTACCCACCCACCCTACCCCACCAAACTCTCTCTAAAAACCTAATTTTCTCTACGCCCATCCACCCTACCAACTCTCTCTACGCCCACCCACCATATCATCACCCTTTCTACATTATTTCCATGTCCAGCAGTTGGTATGTTTGTCTCCAGTGTAAATGAGTGGGATGCGTGACAAGTGGTGTCTGGGAAATGTATTATTTTAAATGTTCACCCCTTCGCCCCGACTTTGCTATATAGCTTCATATTGTTTTAAAAGCAAAGCAAAAGAAAGAGGTTATCCTGAAAGAACTAAACACCTGCAGTAATAGAAAAGAATACATTCATTCAGGGGACAGGGATATTGAGCATTGATGGTGCACTATTTATTTTCATTTATTTACAGTTATTTATATAGAGCCTCTATTGAAAGTGCTACATTATCTTAAAATATTTGGCAATATGCCCTGAAGGTAAAACGTTGCTTTTTAAATGCTGAAAATGGGGCCAGATGTTGCAATTATGGCAGTGCAGTGCCAGCCATTGTGATTTCTACTGGCAGGTTTGCTCAGTGTGATTTGAATTGATTGGCTAGGGCGTGAATCGATTGTCAGGGTCTTTTGGGGAGTGGAACTACAAAACATTGCAATGTTGAATTTTGGGAGGGAGGCAGGACATAAGGTCAACCCTGAGATATGAGGTGTGATGAAATGTGGGATATTTGGAGGTAAGGGAAAGCAGGGAGAGAAGCACTACAATGAGGTGAGTGATGACAATGAAGGGACAGTTCTTCAGGCGGAGGCAGAAGAGGCATTACAGTGGGTAACATATTCCACGGTACCCACGCAGTAATACCCATCCAAGCACCAAAGAGCAAGCAGCTGGCAGTTCTCCCATGTTCTGCAGCACCATTCCTGGTCAGAGGTGGGGAGTGCAAGGTGCATATTTTCACATCAGCTGCTCTGCTGTGGACATTGGGATATGATGGTCAAAAACTGGGCACCATGTCAACCTCGCAGCATTTGGTGGTTGGTACATGGCTGGTGGTAGACTACGACTTCAGCCATCAAAACCACTAATGACGACAACACCCGGGCAGGTGTGCCCAAAGTCTGTTTTACAACAGTGGCCATACCACCCACACCATTCATGAGAGGTTCGAGCCATTGGCAGAGTCGATGTACACACACCGGCAATGGATCCAGTGTACCCTACATTGGTGGTGGCAGCAGAGCAATTTCCACCAGCTGCACCAAATGATTCACTCCTCAAACGGAGTCTATGTACCTTAGTGCCACCACCTGGTCATCATTAGTGAGAGCTGTTTCTTGGAGTGGGCGATGTGCTGGGAATGCATCAGGCTCATTGCTACTAGAATTCTTTTGATTTGAAGAAGAGCTTAGTTTGTTTTTGGATAGCTCTATTGTTGGTGTTTTTTCATTGCAATCACCGTGAAGAAAAAACACAACTATTTAAAAAAAACAAGAAAGAAAAGTTGTGTTTGTTGACCTTTTCTTCCCTCTTTCTTCCCCACTGTGTATCCCCAGCCCTAAAACAACGATTTATTATTAGTACAAGCACACTATTAAAAATGCAAACAGTTGTTCGCTTTATTAGAAGTAAAAAAAAAACGCGCAAAGTTTCAAATTCATAATTTTCTGGGCCCAAAGAAAGGATTGTATTTATAATACTCTTTTATGTGACATTTAACCTTTACTCCAAACACCAGTGTACGCAGCTTATAAAAGAAAAGAGAAGTGTTTTACGTGACAGCAATGTTATCACTAAAAATAACACAATAGAACTGCCTTTGCAAAGGTGGTGGGAGATATTGCATAACAAAAGCCTTCAAAATCAGAAAGGACGTTAAGGTTCGGCAGTTGCTATGAGATACACCTTAACTGCGAGTCTTGGAATAAGGGTGGCATGGTTTTCATTGTGTTAAAACTGCATCTTAAGATCGCTGCAACTAAAGCTTTTTCACAGTATATGTGGATGTATGTTTTTATGAACGCCAGCAAAGTTATGGTGAGTTTAAAAAGCCTTGGAAAAAAATCCTTTCACCAGGAATGTGAAACAGAATACTCAATTTGAGCCACGTCACACATGGTACAATACCCCCTAATCACCATCGCTGGATGTTCACCTCCAGTTCAGGGCCACATCAGCACGGCATTGTGGGTATGCATATTAGCTTAAATTCAAGCCATTTTCTCCAGAAAATGTAATATGTCTTCCCTGGCAGTACTATATTTTGATTTCACAGAATATCTTTGATTTCATGTTGACCCTTGTGCTCATGACTTAATAGGGGTGTGTGCATGTGCATTTGGGCTGTGGATATTTTTGTCCTATTGCTGTATATTATACATTTTGTTTTATCCCTCTGACACGCTGTGCCAGCTGCATGTTTGGTTTGGCAGGTTATCTATCATGTGTGCTTTCTGGAATAACACCCTAGAGCTAAGGTAACATGGAACTTTACAGGGAAAATGAGGACATATTTTCTTCTGCCTGATCAATGCAGAATCCCCAAATGTGTTTGCATCCAAAGACATATGTCAAATATGTTGACTATTCATGGACATTGTCATATATAAAAAGAAAATGTGCAATAAATTGCTGTTTTTGCATTGAGTATTGTAAGGAAGGCATGGTGGTAACAGTGAGACAGACACAAGTGGCCACAGTTCAATGGTGTTTATTGAACTTTCGTAAGGGTGAGGAAAATGCTTAATCTAAACCTAAATCTAAAATGAGAGCAAGCTTCTACCATCAAATAATAATAACGGTGTCCTCGTGGTGTCGTGTCAAAAAAAGATGGCCTATATTAAAACATCTATTGCCACTCCTCCCTACTCCTTAACAACACAATGGGTGTGGGACAATGATGTGTACAACAAAAGAGTGTTTATCAAAATGAAAGGTCCAAAAGTGGTTCGGTAGTTCAGGACTGCTGAACTGACATTCTCCCTTCCCCACGTTGCATCACGGGACAAGGCGGAACAAATGGTAAGACTGAGAGAACCCCCCTTAAGTCTGTAAGCACCAGCAGAGCTTGGAGTGCAGTGTCCTTCACAATGGTGAGTTCTCTTCTTCTTGCTTTGGTCTGAGGCCTCTACATCGGGTTCGCCCATGTCTTTATAACACTGTTTGTTTCAACCGATCTTTATCACAAGACGGGATTCCCTTTCCCTTGCTTTTACTTGACATCCGTCTGTCGGTTTCACTTCTGTCCATGTAACAAAGTTCGCTCAACTTTAAACACATGTAGGATTCACTTTTCCTTGCTCTGCTTTGGCACCCCTCCTTTGGGTTCACTTTTGCCCTTTTTTAACTCAATTGCTTTCACTTGTCAAAGATTGTACGAGGGATTTGTCTTGACCACCGTATGACCACTTTGACTCTTTCTTCCAGAGGCCTTCTAGTATTTACAGTTTCAGATACTTTCGTTTTCACACTATTTCCTCAGGTCAGCTTCATAACTTTAGAAAAAGGTAAAGTCCTGGGTTCCTTGTGCTTTTTGGTTGAAAGGATGGATATCAACACAGTAGTTAATTTGTAAACCCAAGTGGTTTTATTAAAGTAGTGAAGACCTGTAGTCTTAGTGAGTCAGCCGACACGTGTTTCGACCACTAGGGTCCTTTTCAAGGTTGTCATTGTACATACAGGTGTTATAGTGGTGATTGTGACAAGTGTAATTTTGTGACATAAGTGCACAGCAGAATTGGGATGGCCCCATTTATCATAACAATACAGAATATGTTAGAGTATGTCAGTCATATATTGTTTGCCAGATATTGCAAGAACAGAGATATCATATATTATAATCATCCAAGGTTTAAGGTTAGAAAACAAAACAATTTTCAGATGTGGTCATGGGGGAGAAAGGAGAGAAGGGGAGAGAAGTGTGTGTAGGGTAGTCTCTTGGGGTATTAAGGTGCATGTTCCAATGTAAGTGAGATTGTTTTACCTGGTGTTCTGTCCTTGTCTTACCTGAAGTTGCTTGATCATGCCCAATATGGTTCCTGGGCTGATTGGCCTCCCGAATAGGTTAGAGCAATGTGTGGTCCGCCCTCTGTAATTCTGGGCTTGTGGCTTCCTGGATAGCCTGGGGAGGAAGTATGCAAATTCCGGGTCATTTGGGTGGAGGGTTATTCCATCCTCAATGCCTGTGTTCGGTGATCCTCCCTGTGCTGGTGCGGTGCCAGGCATGAGGTGCCTGTGACGATGATGTGTGATGGATCCCGGATGAGATCTAGAGGGTCCTGTTGATGTCCTCCATTACAAAGATCTGGGGCAGGGAATATGGTAAAGCGTTGAGGTGTGGCATACAGGTAGTATGCCCTATGCCGTTGGACATAGTAACTAACAAGTGCGATGTGTGATGGATCCCCGATGAGATCTAGAGCATCCTGTTACGGTCCTCTGTTACGATGAACTGGTGCAGTGACAAAGGCATGCTGGTGGGCTGTGGCATGCGGGTAGTATGCCCTATGCCGTGATAAATTGGTGCCTGCACTGGGCGGTGATCGTAGCGCCGCGGCAAAGCTATAATTTGTGTCCTTGGCTTGCAGACCCATGTCTAATTGGGCCATGTTTTTCACAGGCATCCATGGCATTTGGGTGAGGAGGGATAGTGGGTGATAGGTGCAGTGGTGTCCAGTACGGGTGATTGTTCAGGGTCCGGTCAAGGAATGGGAGCGTCCAGGTTGTAAGTGCTTGACGTGGTTTCTTTTATGCAAGTGCAACCTGTAGAGGTTGTGTGCCTGGTGCCAGCAGGAGGGGTGGCAGGAGGGGCAAGTGCTTGGTGTGGACCCTGGGGGCTTAACTTTGTGTTTGTTGCTCCATCGCTAAGTGTTCCTGCTCCTGATGAGGCGACTGCGATTAGTTATGCCCTGGTGCAGCATATATTTACCATTTGACATGTGCAAGTGTAACTACTCATGCGTGCATGCGTTGTGACTCTACTAGAGTGAAACAGCGCGCACATGCGTGTATGCCAAGGTCAGGCATCCCGCTGAGACAGTTTTCATGGGGCCTGCGCTTGCCTGTTGGCGTCAGCTCACTAGAACTCAGTGTTGTAATGCGGTGGGGATAGAAAGTGTGGGCAAGGGTTGTGGGCAAGTTAGTTACATGTGGTGCAGATGCAAACGACTCATGAATGGGGTCCTTGGGCAGCTATGAGTATTAAGTGAGGGTCCCTGGGTGGCATGAGACATGGCAAGGGTTGTGTGCAAATTAGTTACATGTGGTGTGGATGCAGTTAACAGGTGAATGGGGTCCTTGGGCAGGCATGAGTAGTAAGGGGGGGCCCCGGAGTGGCATGAGTGTAGGCAAGTCCAAGGAATGTTTATTGGCCTATTCCATTGTGTGAGCGACCTTGTCTGATGGATGGGAATGTCCTTGGGTCTAGTGAGGTACAGGTGGTGGTCTTGCCAATGAGAATTAACATGGGGAGTTCCCAGTGTGGGGTGGTTTAAGTTCTAGTTAGAGGTCCAGTATTAACGGATGACATATGGTTGAGACAAGTTCACCATTTGCATGAACATATCTTATAAAAATACATTAAAGTCATGATCCCTGTTCAGTCCTTGCATTACACATCTGAATCTAGAAATCATTCTGGATTCCTGTTGTCTCAGTTTACGCTCCTTGTTGCCACCCATGGTGCCACATTTCACAGTTTGTAGTCCCACGAAGCAGATTTTCCTATTGTCATTGAGCTGGTGGTTTTGTTGGCAGTGGGCCGCCAAAGGTAGCTTATTGTCTTGTGAGTGTATACTGTTCAGATGTTCTCTAATCTTGATGCAGAGTTCTCTGATCATACTCCCCATATATACTTTCTCACAAATGCAGATGATAGCATAAATCACATGTTTAGTTCAACAGTTAATGTGCTCTTTAAACGCAAAATCTTTACAATCCTTGAATTTAGCAATCTGAGTTTTTTCCGCATACCCACACATGGAACATGTTCCACATTTCGTGAATCCTATTTGTTTACTCTGGCTAAGCCAGTCTGTGGCAGAGATCTTTTTCTGAGCCATATAAGATGGGGTGAGGATATTGCACAAGTTTGGAGCTCTGCTAAATGAAAGGCTAGGGTAAACTGCGAGGTCCGATCTAATATCTTTGTCCATAAGTGGCAGGGACCAGTGTTTCTTCCAAATGTTCTGTATTTCATGACTGTTGGAATTATATCTGGTTACAAATCTAATAGTTCTGTCATCCCGTTGTTTCTTTTCCTTTGGTATAAGGAGGGTCTCGCTTTCCATTGATATAGTTTTCTCTTTCGTAAGTTTCAAATTGTTCGCAGCGTAACCTCTGTCCCTGAATGTTTGGTCGAGTAGTTTGCACTCCTGTTCGAATCCCTTGTTAGTATTGCAATTGTGCCTTGCTTTGATGTATTCTGCTTGAGGGATGTTGGTGAGGACCGACCTTCTGTGGCACCTGGTTGCGTATAGCACAGAGTTTACTTCTGTTGGTTTAGTGAGTAGTTGGTTGTTATTGACCACGATTGTTAGGTCTAGGAATTCCAGTTTTGTTGCACTTGTGTGGCTAGTCAGCTGGATGTTACACTCACGTAATATCCCCGGGGGCGTCTGGAAGGCTCTGAGATCTGGAACCCTGGATGCGTAGTTGCCCAGTGCTGAATAATGAATCTTATAATAATGAAACTAAAAAGTTATATGTAGGGTGAGCTATCCGTCCTGTGTTTCTTGTGCAGGGGCGCTTGACGTTTGTTGGCGAGCTGCCCGAGTTGCTTCACTGGTGCAGTACGCCTTCCTTGGGCCCAGGCCTGCTGTGACCCCAAATCTCCTGGGAGGCAGGTAGGTTTGTTAATTGTAAGTCTTTGTTCTGTTTATGGTGGGAATTCGTTAATATCATTATCTCCTTCTTTTATCTCCTTCTTTTCAGGTGCGAAGGTCTTGATGCTGGCGTGCCAGATGGAGAGGCATGTTTCTAGGTAAGAGAAAGCACGAAGAGCAGCGCCTTTATTGTCTTTTAAAGCTACCCTGTTTTTTCTTCTTCTTCTCCTCACAGGCTGCTGTGGTGCTGCAAGTGGATGAGAGCGTGATGAAAAACAGGCCCCCGGAATCCGTTAAGGTAAGTACAGCGCTGTGTGGTTGTTTAATATTGAAAGCGAACCTGAATATGTCTCTTTTCCTTTGCAGATGTTGCTGTGGTGCTCCGGATGAAAGAGTGGCGTAGCGCAATGTAATTCAGGTAAGACTGATGGAATTTGATGTTTTGGAAGCGCGCATTCTAATATTGTTTTTCCCTTTCTTGATATTGCAGGTCGCAATGTTCGAACAGCAGCTGTGGTAGCGGTTTGCCGGAAGTCCTTAAGCTAGTATTCACAGGTGAGTGATGTTTCTTCTTGTCTCGGTTTCCACAGATTGCAGCCCAGTGGAGATGCTGAGTGCTGGATGATGTTTTCTCAGGTAACGCAGAATATTCTTGTTCTTGCAGGATTACAGGAAGATGCTGAAGACCAGGAGCTGGACACGGTGAGCGTCACGCTGCTGGTTGCAGAATAACACAAAGCATGTTCTGCGGTCAGAGTGTGGTTTATATAGCCCAGGTAAAGTAGTACCAGGTAAAGTAGTTCCAGGCCTGCCACACCCAAAACACTAGACCGCATGGCTTGGTTCTTAGAACTAGACTGTGTGGGCGCTTCCATGTTAGATTTAAAGGCTCATGTACATAAATGGGACCTAGTTTGAACAGCCCTTCCCTCCTACATATGAGCCTGGTGCCAAAGCTCCAGGAGCCCTTTTGCAGTAGTTTTAAGGCCCTCAAGGTTCTGGTGGGAGCCTGCCTGTGGCACAACTTGTGCCCCTCAAAGTGGTCATGACAAGGGGGTTTATGAGTGGACGTAAAGCGGAGTTGACAGTAGATGCCAGTTTATAGGGGCTGGGAGCGACCTTGTCAGTTTGACGGTGGGAAGGAAGAACATGTGATAGCTTTTGCATCTAGACCATTGAGGGGTGCGGAAAAAATTATTTAGTTGTGGCGAGAGAAGCCTTGGCAGTATTTTGGGCTATCATGCATTTTAAATTCTTTCTGTGGGGCCTAACGTCTTACATTAAAAACGGATCACAGACCATTAGTACAAATGGTAACGTGTGGCAATTGATCCAAGGGTTCACCCAGAATTTCAAAACAGATATTAGGATCGCAAAGTTATGATTTTCATGTCTGCTTTTTTCCGGGCAAGGAAAATGTAGTGGTGGATTGCCTCTCTCGACTGCCGGAGAACTGTGGCAGTCAAGGTGGCCAAGGCGAAAGGAAGGAAGAGGAAATGATTATGGCCAGTATTGAGCAGGGCGCATTAAATGAGGAGGAATGGCAGTCGGCGGAAAGAGATGACCCAGTACTTAGCAAAGTGATGGAGTGGACAGTGGAGGGATGGCCCTGTATGAATGATGTGGACAGGCAATTTGGTCGCTTTTATGAAGTGAGGGAGGAGTTGTCTCTGTCTGGAGGAGTCTTAGGAGAGGGAATAAAGTGGTCTCCCCTGAGGGTGTTAGGAAAAGGCTGATAGAGATTGCTCATCAAGGGCATTGCGGAATGAACAGCACAAAAAGGATATTGAGACAGAGTTATTGGTGGCCAGCAATGGATGGTGGAGTTGACAGAGAAATAAGGAGATGTGAAATTTGTTTGGCATGTGACAAATTCAGAGTGGTGCATGAAACACCACTTCGCCCTGTGCAAGTACCTGGTCAACCTTGGAAAAAGGTTGCAGTGGATTTAAGGGGTCCCATTCAAGGTCTGGGTGAGAGATTCAAGTTTATTGTAGTGTTAGTGGATTACCACTCAAAGTGGGTAGAGTGGAAGGGAATAAGAGAAGCATCCACGGTGGAGTTAGTGGCATTTTTGGAAGACGTGTTTTTTCACAGAGGGTTCCTCCTACGGATATTGCAACTGATAATGGTGTGCAGTTCTGTTCAGAAACAATGAAGACATTTTTGACACAGTTTGACATTAAACACACACGCACAACCTTGTATCACCCTAGAGCTAATGGGCCGGTGGAACGTGTAAATAGATTCCTTGAAGATGGCATTCAGCTGGTTATGAGGTTGGGGTTGTTGTGGAGTGATGTGTTGAAACACATGGTATGGAGCAATTGCAGGGTGCGGTTTATTGACCAATTCAGTTGTTACAGTCACCCTAGTAGCACTTTCAAAGGGTAGACAATCAACAGACAGGTGATTAACTACACACCTCCAACAAACAAAGATTAGTGGTTGTTTGGAGGTGCTACCTACCTAAACGTAACTATACACTAGGGATTTATTTTTTGTGTCGCTCTGTTTAGATTTGTATAGGCAGGAGCTTTTTTGAGTGTATAGGTGACACTTAGGCAGGTTGGTGCTGTTTTTTATCAGTTTTTTATATATTTCATTTAAAACTGATTTAGAAATTGTATCGTGGTTTTGTACTTGATGTTTTAGTAAAAGTGCACTATGTTTTACATTTTTTTACAATGATCTGATTGTATTTTAAGATAATTGCATATTGTGTTTTTTTCTCTTTAATAAAATTGTATTCTGTCTCATTCATTTTTCAAAACCTGAGACTCGGTCCTTATTTGGTCCATGGACCGTGAGTGGGAGTATAGGTAGAGCTTTAAGAGGAGATAGACGGTTGGTTCCTTTTTTGTCTGGCATTGTCCATAAGGCTTCAATAGGAGTGTGGAACAGGCGTCTTTAAACTACTCCGTTAGTCTCTCATTGTTATTAGTTGTAATGGAGCAATTGCATTACATATCACTCTGTAACAAAAAGGTCTCCCTTTATATCATTGGACATCAACCAGGGACAGAAATGGTGTCCCGGATGGTTAGGGTTGGCGTTCTGCGTGAATGTTGACCCGAAGGAAGTGATGAGAATGGTGGAAGAGGCACAATGTCAACATAAAGGAGTATTAGATGAAAACCTCAAGGTAAAGGAAAGGGAATGGAAGGTTGGAGATTAGGTACTGATTAAGAATCCCAGATACAGGCTCAAATGCTTGGAGAGCACATTTTTGGGACCAAAAGGATTGCGGCTGTGAGGAATAGTGTGGTGGTGGTTGATGGTGGAGAGGTATGGTCCAAGGGTAGGCTGGCATCAAGTGAGGAGAGGTTGATATCACTTAAGGATGGAGTTGATGGAGTGATGAGAAGAGGTGGGGAGGAAGTGAAGAGTGTGGACAAGGAAGTGAAGAGTGTGGGTGGACGTGCCAGAGAAAGAGTTAACAGATGTCCATTTAAGTTTAAAGATTTTATTTGTCTTTCATTACAATTTCTAGGCTGTTAATGGTTTTCCAAATATAGTAGTGCATTATTTAAGTTTTGAAATGTATTTATCCATTGTCATTGTTCCATTTGTGATTGTTGGGGGTTGTGTACATTTTTTGTTGATTCTTTGTTAAGGAGAAAGATGTGTTGTGTTCTTTGAAAGAGTTCCGGAACCGTGCACGGTTCTGGAACATAAGGGAGTTGAGAGATAGGGAGGCTGGCGGAGGTGCTTGCTGCTCTCTGCGCTCTCCGTAAATAAATACTTCCCGGTCACCTCTCGTCTTGCCATGTCCCTCATTATCTTAACAGCAGTGTATGAGAAAGAGAATTTCTTTGTCTATGAGCCAAAAGTCACATTTTGGCAAATCGGGTCTATCTTTGTTTTTCATGTCTGCCTGTGCCATTGTCTGTTGATCCTGAGTCTGTGGCGATTGACACTGTAATTGGTCATCAATTGTCTAATTTTGGGGTTCTTCTCTGTGGCTAGGTATTCTGCCTCATTGTGATCCCTTTTGCATAGTCGGTAGCATTTCAATTTGCTTGTGCATGTTTGTAGTTATATTTGCAGATTCTGGTTTTTATATAGCGGAAACCTAGCTGTATAGTAAAAGAGTGATGTACAAGGGGCTGTAGGAGTAGGGTACAATAATATGGATAGTATGGATTTGTCTTTGTGTTTGGATTTCCCAGTGTGTTATATTTCTCTGCTGTGCCTCATTTGATCATAGATTTAGATATTAACTTTCTGAGATTGTTTTATTTGCTGGGTGGTGTGTCTCTGTTTCTGGCATGTAGGTGTCTTCTTCTCCTGGTAGGGTGTTTGATCACAAAGAATCCTGAGAAGAACAAATGCACCAATAACATACTTTCTTTTATTGACCCTAATGGTAAAAAATATGTTACAATCAACAATTTCCGAACTGAGTCACATGTCTATGGGATCTTCCAGATACCAATGTTATATTTAAAATAGGTCTTTTGTGAGGGACTGTACCACGGTCCTTCAAATCAGCGTATATTAAACCACTCCTTAAGAAAACAAGTGGTGACGTGGAAGACCTCTCCAACTACAGATCTATTTTAAACATCCCCTACCGGTAAAACTCCTAGAAACCTATGTATACAAACAACCCCAAGAGTACCTAGAAAAACACCAGTTGCTGGACCAAGCAAAAGTCGGCTTCAGACCCGCGAGAGGAACAGAATCGGCACTCCTATCGATCTGAGATGACCTAAAGACAAGCGCAGACTCCAACACAACCTTACGTGCTACAACTACACAGATGACACTCAAATCATCTACAAAATTGAAGATGCACAAGAAGAAAACACAACTCTAGGAGAATGTCTCAAATAAATCTACGGGTGGATGAACACCAACAACCTAAAAATCAACCCAGGAAAGACAGAAATCATGATTATATCCAAAAACCAAGGGAACAACACTTACATCCCATGGCTGATAGAAGGGGGAAAGACTTCCACACCATCAAAAGTAGTCAAAAACCTGGGAGTCCTAATGGACAATGCACTAACATTAGGACCACAAGTAAACGCAATAATTAAGAAATGCTTCTTCCTCCTTCACTCAACAAAAAGAATCCTACCATTCCTGTCCTTCACCCACAAAACACTGACAATCGTCACCCGCATCATGTCAAGAATCGACTACGCCAACAGCCTCTACCTTGGAATGCCGGAATGCCGAAATACCTGCTGAATAAACTGCAACGCATCCAAAACGCAGCAGCCAGACTTCTCCTCAAACTATCCAGAAGAGACCACATCACACCAGCGCAAAGAATGCTACACTGGCTTCCAATCAAACAACGTATTACTTTTAAAACAATGTGCATAATGCACAGAACAATCAGCGGCCAGGGGGAGAATTCAGAGAAAAGAAAATAATAATCTACAAGCCGACGAGACTCCTTAGATCAAGCAATGAAATCAGCTTGGAACCAAAGTCATACGCAAGGAAACAACTTGAGGGTTCCTCTTTCTCCCACCTGGCAACAAAAACCTGTAACAACCTCACGAAAGAAATAAGAAACATAAAAGACCACCTAAAATTCAGAAAACTGCTCAAAACCTGGCTCTTCAAGACCTCGGAACTAGACGGAACAACTGAAACAATAAATAGAAAGAGAGCCAATTAACACGAAACCCATGACAGGACAGATAACACTGAGAACCAGCAGAGAAGGGGACCACCCACAAGAACTAAAGAGACAATGCAAAGCTGAACGGACCATAAGCAACAATCCAATCAGGACAGAACAATAGCTAACAAGGCTGACGCAGGCAACTGGCACAACTAACAACCAATCTTCCCTCTAATTATTTTTCTCTATGTGTGGAACCGGTTGGCTGTTGTGCGTACATTATTTTCCATGTGCGCAACAGACTAATGAGGTAAGCCACTTTGTGAGCTACCATCGTAGAAGAGAGTTTGGAAAGGAATTTTCTCTTCCCAGCCACTGAAATTCTTTACAAATCTTACAACACTTTTTCCAAACACATAGGCTAAAATAAAATATGTCATTTGTGATTTTACAGAAAACTCATCAACCAGTCCAAGACTTCAATATCTGCCACAGTACCTTGCAAATGCACTTCTGCGGAGAGAAAAATGTCGGCCTCATTACACTTTGGTGGTAAATGGTAAAGTTGGCAGCAACCCTGTTGCTGCCAATGTTACCACTACTCCAAATTACAATTTGGGGCCTGGAGTGGAGGATTTGCCTCTAGGAAAATCCTGGAGGTAAATCCTCCAACTCAACGCCGAAATCGTCAGAATTTCCGCTGTGGTAATTCCACCAAAAAAGCCACATTGAGTCCAATGGACTCAATATGGACTCAATATGAATGAGGAATTACACTGCCACCACTGATGGATTAATGGCAAATAAAAGCAATGTGTCAAAAACATGGTGAAAGGAGTTCAAGTGCCACTTAAGTGATGTAATTGAAGGGCCAGGAGAACATGCTAATAATTTGTGTAAGGATAATAATTCCATCAGAATAACTGCACCTGAGAATATGATGATCCAAAATCCCTGTGCCTCTGCTTACTATCCACATTACGTTCTCCTGTCGGTTGTGATAACACCAGCCTTAGAGCTAAGAGACATATGCACCATGTATTTTTACTTCCTAAAAAAGGAAAATGTGCCTAACAAAAATGAGAAACAATGAACACATCATTGCTTCAACCCACAAAGCTCCACTGATATTTTTTCGAATTAGTGACCAGTAGAGCTGTAGCATAGGAAGGAAGGAACTCTAATAATATTCATGCCTGATCTCAAAAGGAATTTTATGGGGAAAGAACAGTTTAATAAGCAGAAGGTACCCCTATTGGCAAAGCTAATTACTTTTTTACTCCCTGAAAAATCATTTGACTCCAAGTAGGGAGCAAATTCTGATTAGAGCCCTGCTTGTACCCCTGGCATAGGGAGTGAAATGACAGTGCACGCAATAAAGTGTATAGTTTTGCCCACCCTTCCGTAAAACAGCCTACATAAAATTAAACAAGAGCCTTACTGAGGTTTATTATAGAGCCCTATTGACGAAAATCATACATATATGCCTTTTAAGTTAATTGCATCAATTCATCGGAGATACAACTGATTGAGTATCTTCTTCTGTAACTATGGATCCCTCTTATGTAATTCTTTGTGATCAGTTAAATAAGATGCAGGGAGATGCTAGAGACTGCACACACAGAACACATGGTTATATTGAAAAGCCCTCAGCAGTTGAGCATAGAAAGAAAAAGAAGGTGCTGTTGTCTAGATGGGTACTAGAATTTCCTATCCTTTAGCAAACACACAACACATTTCCTCCATTGTACTGCCGAAATGTCTGACTTGGTCTTTGAAATGTGCTGCTTTGTTCATCACCCGCAAAGAGTGACGATTCCACCCATACCCTTTCCCGGCCCCTCCGCTTGCCTCCAATACTAGTTGATAGAGCACTGTAAAAAGTGAGGGATTGTAGCAGTAAACACTCACTGAGATATTTGCAGACCTACAATACTTTGCAATAAAGGCATATTTAGATGCCTAAACATATGATGTGCATTTTAAGAAGGTCATGACTCTGCATGTGCACAATTCCTTTGCAGTGCATACACGATTGTTTGCAACATACCCCACCCTTATACCATTGTGTAGGATTACACAAGTGCTCAGTGAAATTGTTTTTGTATCGAAGCAAGTGATCGTATAATGTGTGATGGTCTATGCCCAAAGGAACTCTGAACATTTGGAAACGATGCAGATTGTGTGAAAAGCATTTTCCTGTCTGAACATTTGGTGCCCTGATACTATGGACGAGTAATCCCAGGCATTGTCCATACCAATTATCGCTTGTAGGCTAAGTAAATGATATTGCAATGCTGCTCTCTTCTTACAGGGTAATGTTAGTAATTCTAAAGTAGGAGACACTGAGCATCACATTTGTCTTTTCTAAATTTTTAAAGGCTAAATTAATATTTGAGTTCTATAATGCGTTAACTTACAAGGGTGCCGCTTCAAAGTACTTGCGTGACATATGTACAAAGAAGAGGAAGTATGGATTTTGGTTACACATCCAAGTAGCCTGCTTACCTGTATCTGATATTTGAGCTGGTAGTTTGATTAAATAGTGTGGGTGACGCTTTTGGTAAGGCACAATGAGTAACAGAAATTCTGGTGCCTGAACGTTATTCATGTTACAAAACATATAAAACAAGTGGATGTAGGTACACGTCTGCTAACCTTTTGCAGAGCCAAGAGAGGTAGAGTCAAGGTTGTCCAGTAGTATCTTAATGTACTCTGGGGCCGAAGTTAGAGTCCTAAGGTAAAAGTGTGGTAGAGTCAGATTTAGGAGTCATGGGTGGGGAGGGAACATTTTTGGTTAATGTGTGCAGGCTAGATAGGTTTGGACAGGCTTGGTTAGATTCTTCTGTTCATGGAGCCAGTTTTTCATATTAGTTTTTAACCTCTTGTGTTGTATTTTGCTGTTAGGGATTTTAGGTGCATAGTAGTGTAATGCAAATTAGCAGAGTATCAAGACTATATTCTTATTTTAAGAGAAAGAACATTTCAGGTCATTGCTGTGGCTTGTGCCTTATTAAATCTTTTTGAATATGTGGGACTTGTGTGTGTTCGCTGCTAAAAATCTCCTGAGCGGCACCCAGAAGGAAGCTGGGCAAGCGCACATGCGCACAGCTTAGAGGGAACATTGCTAACAACCTAACCCACTACTCAGCATCACCCCTGCCAGACATGACAACATAACATCATGTGTAACAGCCAATCCAATTCAACCTTGCATCCACACTATTGAACAATTACCTCACGCTCACAAGATAGCCATCTTCAATACCAACCCCACCATATAAGCAAACCCACTAGCCAAACCAAGACCACGAGTACTACACTGTGAAACCTGCACCGAAGTTAGTAAGTACAAGATGGAATCCACTAGTCTGACATACACGAAACCCAAGCAGAATTTGCTTGGACATACATTTGAAAAGACTAACCTGACACACATAACCAAAATCAATTGAGACATAGGTATGGTGATTGCCTTGTATCAAATCTGGACATGGTGGTAACGAGTGAACTGTACCGCATCGCACCCAGACAGAAGCGGGAATGGGCATGGGTCACAACTAGATAGACCCATGGGAACCAGTTTGCATCACACACAGACTAGGATAAAAGGTCTGGCCTGATAACATCAAAGATAGAATTATAGAGACTGACTAGCGTGACATATTGACAGAGAGGTGAGGGACAGCCTTGGGTCATGCTGAAACAAGAACATTGTAAGGAAGACATTCATCTAAACCTTGAAAGACATACAAAATGAGTGTGCGTCGCTTCAGACAACAATGCTAATAACCAACCCTACTAAAACCTCACCCCTCTGCATACACCTCTCATGCTCTAACTAAATGCAACCCGCACGCACTTCACTACACTACAACAACAAACAAACCACACATAGCCTTACACAAAGCATACGATGGATACCAACCGGATACCACACCAAAAAGCTCAGCAAGGGGTGTTAACCGTACTGAAGCTGCCAATAGCACATCACAGCTCCCTTGCTCTTTCTCCAAACTTTGTTACACTAATGTACCCCAACCAACCCCCTTTTTTTCATATCCGCCAGAGCGTCAGGGGACCACTCCGGTGGTTATAGTGTGCGGTATAAATATCCTTTAACATCAACATTAATATTACCATAACGTGTGAGAAACCTGAAAGTGTCTCACTTACTAGTCTCTGGGGATCGGTCCTCCAGGTGGCCAGGACACGGCCAACGTTCCTGGGGGAAATAGATCCAGTTCCTGGGGGTGGACCAGTGCAGGATAATCACCTGGATGGGTGTCTTCGGGGAGTGGAAGTGGGACACCGATGGGCCAGACGTGGTACCGCCTTCCTTATGACACCTTTTCCCATCCTACCCCATAGGATATTTAAAAACTCTACCCCCCCGTTCCTACACAAACACTTTCTCACACTGCGAAAGACAATGGCCTAACACCAAAGCTGTATGCCTGACATGTCCCAATAAAAGGGCCAGGCAGAGTCAGGCCATTGCCGATAACTACACACACCTGATGGCACCTCCTCAGGGATAAAAGGCGGAGCAAGAGAGCACACTTTGAGCAAGGCCGAATGCACAAGGAAGCAGTGATTTCGAGCCGGCAGTTCAAACGAGGAGAAAGGCAGTGTAAACCAAAAGGACGACAAGGAGGGAATAGCCCTTGGCCTTTTCAACCCAGACCAGCGAAGCAACGAAAGAACCATAAAACCGGGAAACACAGCTGGCGATAGGTGTGACAGATGTGAACAGTACACAGGGCCCTCCCACACTGATAGCCAGGGCAGGGAAAAGAGCCTGCCACCGTGGTAGCATCCTAGACTACAACAGAAGAAAAGCCAACAAGTTCAGCACAGCCAGTGTGTCAGAGAGAAACTGATAGGGGACCAGACTGTGTTAAAACTCAAGGTTGCAGTGGAAACATTTTGCATAAAGAAAAGAAGATAATAGACAAAGGTCTTATGTGAACAAAAGAGGTATCAATGTTAGAGTGGTCTGGCGCCATGTGGGCGCTCATTCGAAAGACTCTGACAAAGGCCCCGCTCCTGAACAAGGAGGATATGGTGAATTGAGAGAACTATGAGAACCAAGAGGCCCCAGGGGAGGCTGGTGTAAAATGTCAAAGGTGGTCGTCATACAAGGGTCAAGCCAAAACCCCTTGCACAGCCGAAAAAGTCTTTGACACATTGTGAAGAGAACTGTGTTACTGAGGGGAACAACGCATAGATTATGATAAAGTGAAATTACATTTGCCATAGAAACTCAGAGTGACCCAGCGAGACGAGCTTGCCCTTCGGAAGTCTCTGTGTAAAGTGACAAGTGTTTTGCAAAGAAAGTGAAGAAGGTCTGAGTCCAGATGAGGGGGACCTAAGTAAAGAGGAGAAGGTAACCTGGAGAATTGTTTAAAAAGAAATTGAGATTCCTGAATATTTCAAGACGATGATGAATTGAAAAGCTAAAGGAACTACATTGTGATGACAATAGTGAACCCGACGGAGGCATGTCTACAGTGAGTTGTTAGTCGGAGCCCGATTGAGGGAGGGTAACGTTGTGAAAAGGATTGGAGCCTGGCTCTAGGATGAACGTCCTTCATCCTAGAGTGAAGAGTAGTCGCTGAACGTGAAGATTTATAGAAGCAACATTTTGTTTGTTGTTCATGATACGTCAGGCCCTCTGAAGCAAGAGACTTTGAATAAAAGAGACATAGGAACAGAAGGCCCTGATATTGGAAAAGGATCTGTGAGCTCGAGCCGGAGAAGCCCAGAAGTGTGCTGTGCTCGAGAGTCCCGCCTTGAACCGTGCTTCAGACGTGGAGAAGGGAGACCTTGGAGCTCTATAACATCCTGACTTATCCTATTGAGAACACTTCCTTCTTTCTTTATGAACATTATCCTGCTCTATTTTGTATTTAGAGGTAAGGACTGGCAATAGCTTTTTCTTAGCATAGGCCTTTTTTATTTGGCTGGATTCCACTAGAACCGTATTATTATTATTATTATTATTATTATTATTATTATATGATGGTTGTAGCTTACTCCCATGTTAGATTTAGGATTAGATTAGGTCTTTATCTCACCCATTTCTACAGTTGAATAAACACCCTTGAACTGTGATCACTTGTGCCTGTCTTGCTTTGATACCATGCCTTCCTTACAAAGATCACACACAATAGTCCACCTACATGTATGGGTCCATATTATTTTTCATGACTGAATTTACATACATTTGTGCTATCAGTGCATTGATTCTTCTGAGGATTAGTACATTATTTTGGGCAGACCCAGCTCAAAAGCAGCAAAGAGCGATAGAGCAGGACTAGGGTAACATTAACAGCCAGAAATGTAGAGGGGCAGTCAGCAAGCAACGCAGTACTGTGTGTGTGTGTACACAAAACAATGAACACTAGCACTTAGTTCATTTGCAGTTAGCCACCTTGTCACTGGTGGGTAGCCTCAGAGTCTTGATAAAGTCAACATGTGACTGAAATAGCCTGGGGTTTTGTCTCTTTTCGGAACAGGAGGAGCGGGAGCTGTCCGGATTGCTATTGGGATGGAAAGGCAATTGTATGTTGTATTTCATTTATTTACATAGCGCTCCTGGCCCTGGGGCATCCGGGCGACTTACATAGGTTACATAGGGCCAGAGCATATCAGGATAATGACTGTTTCCTAGTGTTTGCCTTGTGGCCCGTCTAGTCTCTAGTCTGGCAACGGTCCTACTGCATGTATGTTGTGATCCGCTGGAGGAGTTTAACATAGCCACCAGGGAAGGTCGTGTGAGTTGCGTTGTAGATGGTGCAGGCATTTTTAACAGGCTGCTAAGGGTAACCAGTGCTGCTTGTGTGTGGGGGTCCTGGTTGAACTTACTTGTCCCAGTGATGAAGTGTGCCACTGCGTAGTTTGCCACCTCAAGAGGGGGGGGCAGGTTTTGGGGATGGAAGCATTGCTAGCAGGGCATTTACCCTATTCAGAAGTCCTAGGGTATGGTCTTAGGAAGTGGGGTGATTTGATGCCAGGCTGTTTGGGCATTTTTATTTTTAAAACACTTTTTATTATTTAGTGCCCACCTTTACACAGGTCGGAAGTGATGTCATCTGACCCCACTCCAAAGTGAGAGCAGGTAGCGATGGAACACAACCTTTCACCTGTTGACCAAACAGGAAGTGGCATCACATAGCATTGTACACTACGAAAAATATGGTTACGATATCACTATAATGTGTGGATCGCCATATGTATCATTAAGATCAGTGTGTATAGGCCCATATTACCAAATTACTGGGTATTCAAGCAGACGTCCATGACCAAATGATAATGATGCGTTATTATATAGCACTTACGCTTAAGCGCTTTACATAGAAAAAATATACACCCAATATCACCTAACCTGTGTTGGTACTCATTTATCGACCTCAGAAGGATGAAAGGCTGAGTTGAGGCGTTTAAGAACGGACTAAATCAGTGACTCACCCACTGAAGTGTGCCTGAAATAAACCTTTAATGAGTCTAGCAATTATTGTATAGAATTCCAGAAAGACACATTATTTTGTATTCCTATTCTTTCTTATTTAGGGTCAGTGCTGAAAGCGTTAGACTTGTGGCACTCCTGTTCTTATTTTTCTTCATTTTTTTAAGAGGCTTGAACAAGAAAGCCAGCCACTCCAGAAGTAAAGAGCCACATGGTGCCGGCCACAGCCCAGGAGCTAGCATTGCAAAAAAAATAAATAATTTTAGAGGTCACAAGGGAGACCACACAGGTCGCAAGGGAGACCTCAGAGGTCACAGTTGCGACCTCTGGCGACCCCTAAATGACGTCCCTGATTCTCCACCATGCCTTTGCAGAGATCAGGCCATGTTTCTAGCAGTGTGTGCGTTATGTTGAGATATGCCAGAAATTGCCCCTCATGTAAACTAAATTGTTCTACAAGTACCTCAAACTCTGCCAGTCTCCCCTCCTGAAGCAGGTCTCCTACAGTAACAATGCACGACTCTCCCAATATTTACAAACATTCAGTACATATAGCAGCCTGCCTGCCATTATGGAAGGAAGAGGGATCCGCTGAGAGAAGGGATCTGCCACGCCAATCGCTCTACAAGCCCTACTCCATATGCGCTTGCCCAGGACCAGAAGGTTAGTGGTTTGTTCCGTATGAGCACCCCACACCCACAACATTTCTTTCATGTAGTAGCGTTTCAAGGTAGGCTGTAAGAGTGTAGTGTCTAATGCTGGGTCATCTGCCATTGACCCAACCACAAACTGCAATTGTCCGGCCAAAAAATACAACTCAAAATGTGGCACTTTAATCCCTCTAGCTTCATAGGCCCATTGAGAAATCCTATGTCTACCTCCCTTCCACAAGAATCCTCTAAGCAGTGTGTCTACGTTTCAGAAAAAGTGACTGGGGATAATATATGGCACATTTATGAAAAGTATAAAAACCGAGGGAGGGCTAAAATCTTTAAGAGCGCATCTGTGTCCGTTACCGACAAAGGCAGCCTACCCCAAATCTCCATCGACTTTGTTAGTCTGTTCAAGGCACATTGCGTGTTACATTCATGCTCCATCTTGTCGTCATGGAATACGTCAATGCCCAAGTATCTAAAAGTGTCTTTGGACCAATTCAATTGTAGGGACGGGAGCGGCTCTGTTCTCTTACTCCTCAGCCCCGCTATGGGAAATAAACACGACGGCTGATAGAGTTGCCGGAAATGTCTGCAAAGCGGTCTAGCACATCTAGCATGTATTTCAGGTTTTCTTCCAGTCTTTGCACATACAGCAGCATGTCATCTGCATACATGGAGACTGCATGCGTAATGCCATCTATTCGTATTCTGCGTTTGCATATGCCTCTCTGAGGAACGCTGCTATTGGTTCCAGTGTGAGAATAAAGAGCATTGGGGACAACAGGCAGCTTTTTCTGGTGGCCTTGTCCAGTTCCCAACTGTCTGATATGTGGCATCCCGCTTTTATGCTGGTGCTAGGCGCAGTGTAAACCAGCTTCACCCACTTCAAATATCCACCTTCTATGCCAAATCGCTGGAGGGTGGCGTATAGCCAGTGCCACCTCAGTGAGTCAAACTCTTTAATAGCGCCCAGTGATGCTAAAGCATAGTGTTGACTCTTGTATTTAGTACAGTCTATTATATGGTAGACAATGCAGGTTCCTGGAGGTGTTCCTTCCTAGGATGTATCAGATCTCTGAGCACACCCTTCAGTCTTTTTGGCCGGAGTGCAGTAAGGATTTTGCTGTCAAGATTGACCATAGACAGGGGTCCATAGGAGCCGCTCTCCGCCTGGGGTTTATTTGGTGTAAGTATTGGTATGATAACCAATTCCCAGAGGCTCAGATGAAGCACTCCAGTCTCGTACGTCTCCTGCAACATCTTTAGAAGATCAGGGGCAAGTTCCTCCATGAATTTTTTATAGAATTCACCCGGTAGGCCATCTGCCCCGGGGGGTTTGCCCGCTGGCAATGATCTGATCACTGCTTGTATCGCTTCAACCATAATCGGGGCGATCGAGCGTTCTAGCAGCATCTTCCCCTAAACTCTGCAGTTTCATCAAGGACAAAGCCTCCACGAGCTCTGAGTCTCAAATGGGGGCCTTTGCAGAATACAAAGAGCTGTAATATCTAAAGAAGGTGTCATTGATTTCGCCCTGCGTCCTCTGGATGGTCCCTCGTTCATCTATGATGGAACCATGGGTGTAATTATAGGGGGGGATGAGGGGGACAAGTCCCCTCCAACGTTCATGGCATGTCTTTTTGTCCCCCCATCTTTTGGTGGGAGGGCCCGGGGGCTGCATTGTGGCCGCTGCATTCTTTGATCATGTAATAGGACAGCTCAAGCCTGGCTGAGGTGTCCAGCCAGACTTGCGCTCTCTCATTACATAATGCAGAGCCGTGCTCAGCTGCGTGTATGTTTGTTGGAGGGCTGGGCTGCAGACTGATCCTAGTGCGGGGGAACATTTGGACAATCACATTTGGGGTCAGGGCAGAATCAAGCACTGCAAGAGTGAGGGGCGAGGTGAGCCACAAAATGCAGTGGCTGTAATAGTTTCACTCACACCCCCAAACCGCCCACCCCTTCCCCAATCTACCTTTTGGTAACATTAGTGGCAGATGGCATTTTTACACATAAAAAAAATAAAACTGTAGGATGATTGCATATGTAGGAAAGTCTATAAGAGCTCTGTCCAGGCCCTCTGGGACAAAATGGATTGCAAAAACAGAAGTGACTTAATAGAAAAGGACATTGCAAGGAGTATCATTAGTCTTTGATACGTGGATGCAACATGGAAGTGACTTTAGAATAAGTTGCCATAAGTAAGCCAAGTGGCAAATAACCTTGTGGTGCGCAATACCTACATTGCACTATTGTGATATGTGGAGCAACTCTATGGTGATTAGCCTTTTTTTATTATAATAGTATGTTTTAACATAAGCTTTGAAGTGAATCACAGTCACGTAGAGAGCTTCAGATAAGACACGATGTGATTAAATTAATAACCCAGGATCACACACTTTGTTTAAATGGTGAAACTGGGATATGGACAATTTAAGCAACTGTGCACATCTTTCCAGATTTAGTTGATATAGATATTTAGTAAGGTTTTGCTTTACATTCCATGTACTTAAATAATTATTTCTGCTAATGCCTTGGAAGCAATTACATAACAAGCTAGCCTTTCATAGTAAACTAACTGTACACTACATACATTGTCATAGAAATATGTTGAGGAATAAGAGTATGGCTTTAGTTTTATTCTCCCCATCCTGAATGCAAAGTAACAATAGCATCATGCAGATTAACGTGAGCCTAACAAATCCCCCTTGGGTTTTAGAGACATAGGGCCTCATTATGACTACGACGGTAGCCATGCCGGTAAAAACGACAGGCTGCTGCCGGAATCATGTTTTTTTCCCGGCGAAACTCCCCATTCCCATTCGATTCCCATTGGACTCAATGGGAATGGGAAAGTCGGATGCACCGGCACTGTGTGCAACAGTGCCAGTACATCCGTCAAGGTATGCGGGCGGGTGCCGTTCCGCCCGCCAGGTTATACCTGGCGGGCGGGAGGGCATCCTGCCCGCAAACGTGTACCCTGCCGGTCCGTTACCAACTGTGCCGGTAGCTCAGCAGCACCGTTGTTACCGCGATAAAATGAAGCCCATAGTCGTTATTTCATAAAGCATGCAACATTATGCACCCTTCTCACTTCTGATCACTTCCTCCCATACACATTTCTAAAGGGACAAACGTCCCTGCTAATAGTCCCCCCTCCCTTCCATCAGTGCCTGATGGCTCGCAGTGTAATGCTCTGTTGACACAGAGCAACGTGAGGACCCTCTGCTTCCCAGAGCTCTTGGGACATTGTCCTGGCAGCAGGATACCTCTACCATTCGGAAAGTGCAAGGTGTCCTGTTGCCAGGACAATAAGCGTGCTGAGCAGAAATTGCTTGGCACACATTGTTCTACCAGTGGGACACCTTTTCCGTTGGGCACCCTCTTTGAGGTGCTGAACGGGAGTGGCGTCCCACTGACAAATGTCCTGCTCTGATCTCCTGCTCGGTATGCTACTGCTTGGGGTTATTTGAACACAGGAAAACATACCTTAATTTTAATGAGTCAGAATGTTGAAAGTAATTAATGAAATCAGAATAAGCAACCTAATGTGCTGTTTTTAAATCTTGCAGGCATCCATGTTGTATTATATCTATATGCTTGTTTGAGTCAGTGACCTGGTGGCAATAATCAAACACCAGCTTCCTTCGGCCCGCTTGCAGGCCCTCTTTAGGTAGAAGGGGTGCATGCTTTTTTTACTGTTGTCAATGCAGTGAATTCTAAAGACCAACTGTGGTGATATATGTTTCAGAAGACTGGAGTGTCTTTAGAATTGAATTTTAACAGATACGCCACCAGTCTTATGAAAGCTATAACAGAGCATCGGCAATGGACTCTTGTGGTGTAGTAGTTTAGGGTTAACCCTCAGAGCCACCATACGTCCTTCCTCCAACCTTCCCCTTTCTTTCACTTGTCATGTCCCCCACAACATTTTCAGCAAAGTTACTCCACTGGATGTAACACATCATTTCCCTTTTGTTCTCACTTAGGCAGAGCCAGGATAGGAGCTTATCCAGTTTATCCCCTTCTTTGTGTTGTTTTTTGGTATGTTTGGCATAGTTAAACCTATCCAGTCTCTCCCAGCATGCAATACATTTCTGCTTCAGCCCCATCAATTCTTGGGATGCAGCTTTTGCCTTAATGTTTCCCATTCTGCTATCTCCAGCTGCTTCTTTGCGCTGTTCAGATCGCACATTATGCCTTTTTGTATGCCTCCCATTTTACTCATAGCCTCTTCTCTGATTACAATTTTGAAGGCCTCCCAGTGTGCTGTCGGCTGGTACGCTGCCAGTATTGGACTTGAAAAATAACTTGATCGCCTCCCTGATATGCTCTCTAAAGGTCCTGTAACGCCTCACATCTGAATGTCCACATTGGAATTGGTGGTCTGGGGGGCGTGAGTAGGAGCGGGGCATGATCAGATGACACACAAGCCTTGTAAGTGTTAATACCCAATCTGACTAAAAAAAAGTTGTTTGAATGGGAGATTTGATCGAATATTAGATTGTATTCGGTCATTGTGATCAAATCTCCCATTCGAATGGCATTATAGTGATCAAGGGGAGCTGGGTCTGCAGGGGGGCCCCCTGCACCTTTGTTCACTATAATGTCATGGGGGTTGCAGGGGTGTCCCTGCCATCCGACCCCTTAAAGATTTATAAAAAAAAAGAAAAAAGAAAAAAATTAAAAGGGGCCCTGCAATGCCGGATCTGACCCGTTTTAGAGGGACGGATCTGACACTGCCGGGTTGCAGGAGGAGGGGTGGAGGCGGTGGGGAGAAAAAAGGTAAGTAGGGGAAGGGGGCGGGAGTTTTGGAGTATGTCATGATTTGGGTTGTTGTGCCAAAGTGAAAACAGATTTACAGCAACGTTGATTATGGTCAATTCCGCCGCAAATCTTTACACTTCAGTCAAACAAACCAAATCCTTGTAAAAGGCCTCTACTAACTCCCCAACCAAGTCATTCCCCTTAAACACGTAGTCAAGCTCAGTATGTACAGCATGGGGGCCAGTGTAGTGAGAGTAGATCTGGTTTTTCCATGTAGTGTGCGCCAAACCTCTGTTAACAGGAAGGAGCTCAAGAGGGTATTCAACGCCTTCGCAGGTGGGGCCGGCCTCGAGTACTTGTTGTCCGACCAGTCTAGGGTGGGGTCCAGGGTGCAGTTAAAATCTCCACCCCATATCCATGTACTTCCATATAGTGGGCAAGCCTAGAGAACAAAGAACAAAAAAAGGTAGTGGCGTCGTGGTTAGGGGCATATGTGTTAATTATACACACTTCCCTATCTTCAATGATAGCCTGCACTAAGACCATTCTATCTTTGTCATCTGTTTGGCTTTTCAGGATCTTTAAGGGGATTGTTGGCGCAATCCATATTAGAACTCCTTGGAGTAAACTGAGTATGTAGAGCCAATAGTATACCCACCCCATTCTGTGGCCGGTGTGTTTTGTCTATCAGGTGTAAGGTATGTGTCTCGAAATATCGCTATTCTGACCTTTTGTCTGCTCATGTATGACTGCACTCTATTCCTTTTTATGAAACCATTTAGACTTCTAACATTCCAGGTCAGCACTCTTATACCACCCACCATGTCACATTGGAATTAAGGGCCCAATTAAGACTAGGGGCGCGCTCCCAACAGCAAGTGCATTCCCCTTAATGCAACTGGCAGTAACAATAGCAGCGGGCATGTCAGGCAATTCTAAAGGCGCAACAAACAAACTTTCAAACTCCCATCCCAACCTAACCCAACCACAATACAACAACCGCCCAGCAACACACAGCCTGCTCAGGCACATCCGCATCTCGTGCAGACATATGGCAGCTACGACCACCCCGCCTGCACACATCGTTGGATACTGACGATCTGGGATCCCTAAATATAGTCGCAAAAAAGGGGGTTATCTGCAGTTTGTCTTCCCAGGCAAGCCTGGAGAAGTGCGATACGAGTTACGTTTATATTTGCATCCTGCTTCGGGAATATGTTATTATCGTCCCTAGTGCTGCATTTCCAGAAAGCTGCAGCAACAAGGCTTATAATGACAAGGTTGTAGTCATGTTGCAGTACAACTCTGTTATGTACCCTGGCCACTTTGTGTCTTTATTCTCTCTTCTGCAAACACAATATCTCGGGAAGTGTCACTCTATAAGCAGGACGATGTGGGATATATTTACCCACTCAGCAGTACTTCCCCTCATCACTAAACTGCGCATCTGCAGTCAACAGCAAAAACAGCTGCACTGGCTCCTGTGAGCACCATGGCCTCAAAACTGCGTTTTGATGCGACTATGGGGTGACTGTACCACCTTGCTAAACACGAAATGGGCGAATTGGAACAAGGAGCACACCGAGAAAGGTGCCTGTGTGTGCTCTTGTGTGTACCCAAAAAGAAGCACATCAAAGCGGTCCTGCTCTACTGATTGCAAAAAGTCGAATTGAAAAAGGGAATATTTCACCTTTAAAATGATGCTGCTCTGATGCTAGTTTCATCTGTTCTTCATTAAACTACTGTTATTAATAAGGTCCTGCCATGCCCATTCATACCCCATTGTGCTTCAGCAAAATAAAGCATGACACCGGAATGACAGGCTCTGTTAAGCTAAATCTGAAAAAAAGGCCCAAGAAACGTCACTTTTACCCACCCAGGAAATGCTGTGCTTTTTGAACTACAAAGTGTCAAGGATCAATAATTCAAAGAAATTTCAGCCCAATGCATCTGTGTTTCAAACAAACTGCTGCCTACCAGAAACTAACTATGGCTGCAAAAACAATTTTGGAATGGCAGATGGAAAAAACTAATTTGAAAGGAAAGTGCTAGCAGCTTGAAGCACATGTGTCAAAATGGGTCTTTACAAACTAAAGAAGAAAATGCCTGTTTTAAAAAAAATACAATGTTGACCAAAAAATTGCCTGCGCCTAGCAATGTAAAGGGGTTTGTTGCTGTGGGATATATAGGGAATGTTTTATCCAACAGGTTTGTTTTGATTCAGGACACAATAAAAGAAAAAGAAAACTGTTAAACTGCATGTGCTGGGGTTTGCAAGCTCCTACAACAGGTTATTCCAGTTGGTCAGAGCTAAGAGTTCCCCCAAAATGGAGCCAACATAAACTTCCAGGACACAAAAGTGATAATTGCTAGGTTGGAAAACTTTGACTTACCACGACAAAGAAAGTTCACATACTAATCAGACTTGGGTCTGTGCTGAGCCATCTTACAATGGAAGTGCTAGGACACGGATGTGCAAAGTGAAAAATCACACTTCCTTGTGACTTTTACCAGAAGATTCAAAGGAAATCTCAGTGACAGCCCTGGGTTGAGGGGGTAGCCTGGGAAAGGCATGCCCATATAATGGGAACAATACTGACATTTGCCTCTGAGGACTATTTATTAATAAAAATGTTAAATACTTTTATCTCTGCAGCAGGACTTTGCAAAAATGTGAAACGTTAACCATTTAAATGTGATTTTATGGACTTTAACTTAAGATGTTATAGGCTTCACTGACCCATGGGGAATAGAAATGGCAGAGAATTGGGTGTTATAAGGAAAGTATCCATGATGCCGTTGCAAATTTTAATACTTAAATCCCTTATGAAAATCCACACCCATGTATAAAGTTATAGAATTCTAGGTCGAATCTTTCATACTCAAAATGACTAAAAAGTGTTAAACTGACAAAACAATGTCTCACAGACTGGAGAATTGGGCTGCTATGCTCTACATAAATTATATAATCTGCACATGTGATTTGTTACCGTGCCACAACTGTACAAATGTGTACATTCTGTTATGATGGATTTTTGGCAAAAAGGACTGTGCGAAGGCTTTGTACATCGTAAAATACAACCCCTAAGCTGAGTCACATACTAGAGGAGGCAACCAACATGTATTGTCCAATCCAGTTGTTTAGAGGCGTGCTTAGCTAAGCCTGCCCCACCATATAGTCTATGATGTCCCTATGCATTATAAATAAGAGCCCCTAGCAGAACTCTACAGACTCTCTCCTGAATTTCCTGTGCCGGCGTTACTGATCTTCCACATTCATCCTGCCTGACTCCAGATACCAATGAAGGGCCAAAAGCAGAGCTGTCCCTACTCCTGCTAGGCCAAAGCATAGCTGAACCATCTCAGCAAAGGTCTCCATCCTGAAATCCTACTAAGAATCCCAATACTCAAAGGGAGAAGCAGTGGTATTTTTTTTGGGAAGCATCCTGAAACCAGCCCGCTTGCTGCCCACTAACTGCTTGCCCACAACCTGCATGCCTGCTGACCCTTAGGATCCGGCGACCAGACCTTGCCCAGCTGTCTTTTGCCCGGAGAGTCCGCATCCGGTGACCAGAATCTTTTGTGACCAGAACCTGTTGACCGTTCAAAATCCCTAAACTTAAGCGTTGACTGTCATATAAATCCCCACCCCATAGAAACACATAGCCTACGTTATCTTGACCCTTTTGTCTCTATCCTACTCTCTAAGCAATACTTTCTTACCCTGGTAACTTGTTAAAACTGTTAAAAATTAAGGACAGGGTGCACAGAGAATTCTAAGTGCGAGCGCCATCTCTTTATTAATTTTATCTTGTTTAAATCCTAAGCCATTAGTCATATTTTGAGTGGTCACACTGGTTTCCGCATAAGGTTGAGCGCTGGTGTGACAAGGTTGACGTCGCAAATCAACGTTGGGTCTTACTGTGTCCCTCTTTGGCAATCTAGTCCAAATACTAGTTTAAAAGTAAACCTGCTCTTGTCTCAACCGATTTTCTTTCCTATTTCCCGGCTTCATTTTTACTCCAATCGAACCTTTTTCTATCTTGCACATCTCATCCAAATTCATAGCTACCACCATTCTTTCACTTTGATATTGTCTCTGTGCTATACATCTGTCCCCCAGACCAAAAACTGCATTGCAATTTTCAGTATTTCACCCGTTTTTATAAAAAACCGTTTGGGCCATTCTAAACAGGAATTGAGAAAATAGCAACTTTCCAACGTGTCATTCGGCTGCAGCATGTTCTAACTTTCTACTCCTTTTCGAATTGTATGCTTCTTGTTGATCCATTGCATTGTGATTGCTAGTGTTTCTGCATTCCTGTTGTTGAGAGAAATCATATTTGCCTCACACATTTAACCACACATTAATTATTTATTTGTCCATTTCCGAGTGCCATTTCATGCCTTTGAACATGGTTTAAAATCTGTGAGGGAAGACAGGATTTTGATTCCGTTTTGTGCCCCTTATTCCTGACTACCTGCTGCTTCTTTCTATCCACTCAGAATCTGATTGGGGGTTGATGGAACGTTGCAGGGGGAAACCTTACGTTGGGTGCCATCTATCCTAATTCAAAAAGCGCTCCTATTCACTTGTGCTTTGTATATCTTCCAGGAGAAGGATAACCAAGTGCATTGCTTCCATTTTCATTGTAATTAGACCTTCAGGTACTGACTGGTATTAAAGAAAAATATGATAAAGTAACATAGGGACATAGGAGACAAATGGAACTCGAGCTAGAGGAGGCCTCAGAGGCTCTAAACGTGCAGAAAAAGGAGGTTCACCTCCTGCAACAGAAATGGTCTTATTGTTCCCAAACCATACAGGAAGCGCAGAGAGACAATGATGCCCTCTGTGATGAGAAAGAGGGGCTTCGCCAGCAGGTGGTAGCTCAAGTGCGAGTCATAGAGGCCAGTAAAACCCTGTCCTGGTCCAGTGTGTGACGCCCGATTAGAATCTGTAACAACAAGCTTCTTCATGTCCATCCATGCATATGCGCCTTCTGGGTTGTCAAACAAATAAGACTTGCCTTCATATAGCATCTTGAAGCAAGCAGGGTAGACAAGCATATATTTCAGCTCCGCTCACCTGAGCCAATCCTTTGTGGAGCCAAACTGGGCTCTTTTCCTTTGGACCTAGAGTGCATAGTCCGGGTAAATGGCCAGGATCACGCCTCCATTTCCGGAGAACGCCAGAATATTTTCTCTATCTTTGTAATTCATAATCCTGGCAATAATCGATCTTGGAGGAGCTCCTGGCGGTAGCTTCTTGTTCAAGGATCTATGCGCTCTTTCTACTGTGAAGCCCTGCGTGTGTGACCCGGGCCAATTTCTTGTAAGAGCATGTTTTCAACGTACATCATGGGGTTCGTGCCCTCTGTACCCTCCGGAATGCCCAACATACGCACATTGCTATGTCTCACCCTGCCTTCAGCATCTTCAGCTCTGTTCTCGAGAATTGTGACTTTCTGTTTCAACTCCTTAATGTCTGCTTAGGTGGCTTGGATCGTGGTCGTGTTATCCTCCACCTGCGCCTCAATCTTTGCTGTTTTGTCTGCTAAGGCTCGGACACCTTGCCGCAGCAGACCAATGTCTATGATGATGGCATTGATTTTGGATCTAAGCCAATTCTGCAAGGCTGCAGTGGCAGATAAAACCTGGTGGTTGCCACCGCCCTGTGGCCCATTAGTCTCTAGCGCAATTGTAGGCTTGTTGCCAGCCTTTGGAGCCGATTCAGGTTTCCCCCTACTGGCATAGTCATCCATAGTGGTTTCCCTGGCCTTACCACATCCAGACAGGCCAGGCATGTATTCAACAATTCGGCTCACAGCAAGCAGAGCGATGTCCTCACATGCCAATATGGCTAAACCACAGGGGGACAGTCCTCGCCTGGCAGTATCAATGCGTGCATCAGGCTGTCTGCACTACGGCGACAAATGGGCCCTGAGGCTTTTGATACAGTTTGAGCATTTCACATCTGGCTGCACTCTTGTGTCTCTGCATGTATTCCACCTGAGGCTCTGGGGAGGGCAGCACAAACTTTAATCCAGAGGCACATTGTGAAAAATTGCTGCATGAGGAGTTCAAGGTCTGTGTAGCCGTAATTCCGACAAATGTACTGGCAGTTCGCCCCCACCTGTCCACAGACAGCAGTGTGCGTCTTTTCCTGCATAGTCACCATGTTGTTTTATTTATCAGTATAGACCTCTCTGTGACCAGTGGGAGACGGGCCGAGGCAGCCCCTCTCTAACCTGCCAGCGAGCAATAGGCCAGTGCGCCCAGGAGTCTTCCAGGCAACAATCTAGGGAAATGGGAGGAACCCAGCGGGCATCTACTGCTAACGCCCAGCAGTTTAAGGGCATACAACAGCGCTGGCACTCAACGATTTTCTCTGTCACAATGGCAAGCTCTTGCTTCCGCTTCTCTCTATTCTGCTATGGTGAGGGCTCTTCAGCAGCACACTTTCTAGATATGGACCGCCTCAGAGTCGCGTACCTCCTCTCTTTCCCGCAAACACGCTGCACAGTGTGCATCTCCGCCATGGGTCTTGCACCATCAGCCACGCTCACTGTCAGCCAGCTCTTCAATCGGGGAGTATTCGCCCACAGAGGCAGTCAGCCGGGGTACTGCCCGGGCCAGCACCGCTCTGCAGCATCTTCTCCTATAGACGGGCCGTCTTCTCACTGCCGAGCTGGCGCCATCTTGCGGGGTCGGCAGATATGAAAGGTGCAATTCCTGTGTCGGAAGGGAGGTTCACGTCTCGGAACACCCGAAATGCTGCACCGGCACTGTACCAGGCTCCGACGCTGGTTTCTATTGTCTAATTAACGCGCTAGCAGCAATATGTGAATTCATCAAGCAGGAGCTCTCGTGTGTTGCAACGTCACAGCATGGCTGTAGGCCACACCCCCTGGGCCTTTTTAGTTATGTGTTGATGAAATTATAGGTTTCTGTCCACCATGCATCCGAGAGATTTTTCTGAGTTGGTGGGTTCATAAATCTGGCCAAGTGCATTCTGTCCAGCCACCTCAGAGCAGGAGTCTGCATGGCTGAGGGGCTTTGGAGCTAGGAGGAGGAATTTTGTCTCAGTGGGGTTCTTTTTCAAGTAGGCGCTTGACATCCATTTTTGAATGGTAGCAAGGCCTGCACAAAGGCGGGCAATGTCCTGTGGACCACAAACTTGTACATATAGTTGAGTGTCGTCTTCATATGGGTGTATTGAGATTGCAAGGTCAATTAAGAGGGCGCTGATGGAGTTCCAAGCATGGACTGAATAAGACCAGAGGGAGGATGGACTGGGTAAGACCGGAGAGAAGGCCAGCGAACCAAGGCCATCCATCTGGATGCCCTGGGGTCTCCCACATAGGTTTTATTTATTTATTTATTTATATACAGGAGGAACAATGCTCTTTTGACCACAAAAGAATGTACAATAGATAAGAAATCAGATTTTACAGGAAGTAGAGAGCTTCTTACAATGGAGTGAGCTTGAGAGACATTCTGATCAGATTGTAGAGGGGAATAAATTAAACAGACGCCGAGGGAAATATATTGGTGGACATACATAGATGGGATGTGATGTGATCATGATGTGTGAAGTGCTAGAGTGGACGCAGAGGGAGTGAGGAACAGAGCCAGGTTACAGTCGAGGGGAAGCATTTTAGCTAGTAGGCAGATAAGAGGTAGGTTAAGAGGGTAACTCGGAGGTGAGGAAGTAGGCTTTTAGTTTGGTTTTGAACAAATCTGTGTGGACTGTTTCTCAGGTTTCCAGGGGAAGAGAATTCCATGCAAGTGGAGTAAGAAGAGAGAACGAGCAGAAGTGAGAGGAAGCACAGGAGGGTAAGGAGCCACAATTGTAGTCGAGGAGGCAGAGCGGAGATTACAAGAAGGCTCCTAGAGTTGGATAGAGGAGGATAGATACAGTGGTGCCTTATTGTGATGGATTTGAAACCAGGAGAAAAAATGTAAAACTGGGCTTGCTTTGCATAGTCAGTCATCCAGCCTAGTGACGATACGAGGAAATAGGTGTGAAGTGTGGAAGTTCAAAGAGAATCCTGGTAGCAAAGTTAATGATCTTGTCGAGAGGACAGAAAGCATAGTTGGGGAGAACAAAGAGGATGCTGGCACAGTAGTACAGTTAAGAGAAGACAAGAGAGGTTAAGAGATGCTTGGCAGTGTTGAAAGGAAAGAGTTGCCTGATTTTCTTAATATTAAGGAGGTTGAGGTGAGATGCTGTTTCATTTCAGTTTTGGAGATGAAAGCAGAGAAGGTGTGAGAAGGGTCATAGAAGACGCCGAAGTTTCTAGCTGAAGAAGAGTAGGAGGGAGTGCGAAGGAAGTATACATTTACCAGCCTTCCTTTCATCTCTTCTTCCAATTCCATATTATTGTTCACATTAATTTCCCTTCCTTTCACTTGCTTATCCCATTCATTCTCTTTACCATTCCCCACTCTTGCCAACCTTCCTTTTGACAAACCTCTCCTCCTTCCAATATGACAATGTTACTTTTTACTGCACATATCTTTTTCGGTCCCAGAAATTTACTTTCCACACATTTGTTCACCAACCTGGGATTTTTTACATGTACCATCTCCCCAACCTTCCATTGTCGTTCATTCACCTTCATCCTGTCATCAAACAATTCCTTATTTCTCTCTTGACTCAAAGTAATAAGTCTCATTATGTGCTCACGATCAACATTAACCACTTTGGCCATACCTAGCCATCCTGGGCAAAGCCTTGTCCCAGGTTCTCTACCTTTCATAGACACACATGGAGATACACCGGTCACAGAGTGTGGCGTAGTAACGTAATTCCATGTTAACATCCTTAACACCTCCCTCCATGGTTGTCCTGATTTCATGGCCATTTGCAGGCCCCCTTTTATGTACCTGTTAACTCTTTCAACAAGACCATTAGCCTTGGGATTATACAACGCCGTCCTCGTGTGTTTTATGCTATAGCCTGCCAGAAATGTTTTCATGGCCACAGATACAAATTGTCAGACACAATTTCAACCGGTACCCCTTCTTTAAGGAAAACTCTCTCCAAGAAACTAATCAACTCCTTAGCCGTAACCTCTTTCACCGCTTCCCATTCAAACCATTTGGAATGAAAGTCTACCACAACAAATAAAAACTTCAAGCCTTCTCCCAGACCTACTACCGGACCCATAATGTCCACCGCTAACTTGCATGCAGCGAGACGTAAAACAGTTGAAGGAACACAATATTGAACCCTATGCATATGGGAATGTGAGAATTGAAATTGTAGGGATGTTCCAGGCTTCCATAAAGTACAAGGGGAGAAGCTGTGAATCTGAGATATATGTTACTCAAGAAGGTTCCTCACTCCTGGGATGGGGCAAACAGTGGAAGTTAGGAATCAGAATCCAAGCGAATGCGGAAAGACCTGTTGACGTGGCTGAGCTGAAAGATAAGTGGGAGAAGGAATATCCCAAATTGTTCCAAGATGAATTGGGAGTGTTAAAGGGATTTGAGTACCAAATTCAACTAAAGGCAGGAGCCTGCCCAAAAGTGCACAAGGTGAGGCCAGTGCCTCATGAATTAAATGAAAAGCTAAAAGTAGAAGTGGAGTCGCTACTTCATAGAGGAATAATTGAGAAGAGTGAGAGCTCTGAATGGCTGTCGCCGGTGGTAGTGGCAGCGAAGGCAAATGGAGACATCAGACTGTGTGTAGACCTGCGAGACCTGAACAGGAATATTTTAATAGATAGACATCCCCTGCCGATACTTAACCGCCTCCTGTGGTCACGCGGCTCTCGTTCCATGCTATGACCCGAGAGTGCGAGTGACCGCAGCAAGGCTAACAATAGAGTCTCTACAGAGTGCCAGGTGGGAACTGGATAGGCAGAGATAGACATGAGGGAAAGCTTTTGGCAGAGAAGAGCACATCTGTTTTGGTATATTTTTAACATCAGAGAGTGTGTTACCATCCAATATTGAATGGCAGAGAGACAGTTGGACATTTTGATAGAGAGATCAGAGGACAGTTTGGGAAAAGAGAAGATGATTTGGGTGTTGTCTGCAAAGAGTTGGTACAAGAACCGAAAGGAGGAGATTAGTACCCCAAGAGCAGAAGTGCAGAGTGTAAAGAGGTGCGGACCCAAAACAGCACCTTGTGTAACACCAACAGTTAGAGGAGTGAGTTGGGAGTTGTTGCTCCAGGAGACAGAGAATTGGCGAGGTGCAAGGTAGGATTCAATCCAACAACAGTGTCAAAGGCAGAAGACAGTTCAAGGAGAATTAGGATAGAGATTAGCAGAGGCAAAGAAGTTGGACACATTCATGAGAGCAGTTTCCGTGGCATGACAGGATTGAAAACCTGCTTGTAGAGGGTCTGGAAGGTTGCGGATCTCTAAGAAATTGGTAAGATGGTTGAAACCAACCCCTTCGAGCACTTAAGAGCAGTGTGGAAGGAACGACACAGGGCGGAAGTTAGCCGGTAGGTCGGGTAAGCCCCTTAATTATTTAGGAGAGGAATGACCGTGGCTGTTTTGAAAACAGAGGAAAAGCAAGCCGCATCAAAGGACAGGTTGAGAGGTTCAGAAAGGTGAAAGGCTACTAAAGGGGTAATAGGCTTGACTAGCTGAGGAGCAAAAGGATCTGATGGGGCACAATAGGGGTTAACCTTCATCAGTAGAGATAGCACTTTGTCAGATATTAGTGTGACTAAAGTGAGAGATTGAGACAGAGGATGATGGTAGAGTAGGGCAAAATGACGGAGGAGGGAGTATGAAGAAGTTCAGGAGAGAGTCTTATATTTTGGAGTTTTTTACAGTGAGGTTTTCAGCTATGTCATTAGCTGTGAGGGGGGAGTTGATCGTCATAGAGTTAGGAGGAGTGAGTTTAGGGTGCCCTGTAGCGATTGAATATCGTTGGAGAGATAGTCAATGAGCGTTAGGTAAAGTTCCCTTTTTTTTCGCTCTATCAAGAGTGGACTTGAGAGAGTTTTCCTTGAGGGGTAAGAGAAAACAAGGTTTATTACATGCAAAAAAGGTCTCTGACGGTCCACTAGAACTAAACGGACACAGAGCTCGTCTTATCTCAAGATGCTACTTCTTTTATAGCCAAAATAATACAAATTAACAGTACTATGCATAATGAGTACAGCATAATCCCACCACCCTCATTGGCTACCACCTATACAACATGCTAATCTCCCTATAGTCCCTTGACCGATTGACCACATCTATGCTACTTCCATTCCCCTAAATGCGTGGTCCCCTACATCATTACTGCCGAACCTAGGCATACGATTGGTGGGTTCTTATCAATAGGTTCATACATTTGGGACCATCACCTGATATGCACCCTCCTGTTCCAGTCACAATCAAAGTAACATGGCAAGACCAACCATGCTTTTGATGAGACAATAGGCTTCCTCCTTTTCCCAGACGCCACGGCGCACACAAGCTTCACCCCCGACCTTGTACTACGTTTATTGGCACCAGCTCTGCTCCTTTTATCCCAAAAATCACAAGATGTTCCAGACACATTCCAGTTCCCTTTATCTCCTCCCAACTCCAGGTGGCCAGTAATGACCAGGGCACTGCTCTTGAGTCTGAATTTCATGGATTTGTTTGTTTAAGTTGTGTGTCTAGGTGTAATTCATATGGGGTGTCTGCCCTGGGGTGAGGGCATTAGTGTTCTAAATCTTTGAAAGGGAGTATGATGAGCATTGGTAAAATACCCTGTTCTATGGTATTTCTTCCACTTGGGAGGGTCTACAACCATGTTTTAGCTCACTGCACCCTTCACAGAGGATAAATATCCATTTGCATATTAGTCTTTGTCCCACCGACAAGGACAGTCCAGCACTGAAATGCCAGGCAATTCTCCTCTGAGCAGGAGTACCATCAGCAACCCCATCAGACATGTGGTTCAGCCTTGTTGGGCCTCCCCAGCGAGGTGAAGCCGAATCGAAACATGTGTCTGGTACTATTGTTCAGAGGAGAATTGCCTGACATTTCGGTGCTGGACTGCCCGGGCTTGGGAGACTGGGGGCAATAAAAATGGTTGTGCTCCCACAGCTGCTTTACCTGTTCCAGGCTATCCCCCAGGCAGTCACGTCAAGCTTCTTTAAGGAGCTTCTTTAATGTTGCATCCCAACAGTACCAAGAGGCAGAGGTTTTTGTCCTCGCTTGGCTTAGTTTGACAGGTGCATAGGTATCGGTCAACTCATTTGAGTTTGGGGAAAAAAAGAGTCCAAAAGTGAGGGAAGTTTCTCAAAGGAAATGTTGAGAATCTATAGTGGATTTATTTTGGCGTTATAGGCCGCCCTGGTGAGTTTGGTAGAAGTGGATGGCGCGTGATAAGAACAGTCAAGGGTGATGAGTTCAGCACAGTTTAGGAGCAGGGTGGAGGAGAGGATTAGGTGCAGGGTGTTTCCCATGACGTGAGTGGGGGACGACACATGTTGAGTTAGGCCCAGCAATTCAGCTAGAGATAAGAGGGCGTCTTGCTTTGGTGGGTCCCAGGGAGATTGTGGTCTCAGAGAAAGATATTATTCGCGTGTGAGATTGCGGCGATCGAGATTAGGTTGGTGATCTCATCTAGGATGGTACCACACCTGTGAGGTAGTCTCTAGATGAGGTGGAACGTGATTGAGTCTTTATATGAAAAAGGGGAATATTAGGCACAAGACAGCTAACTCTTTACATATCTTTTGGTGGGAAAATACTACTATTTGTATAAATCTCACATTTATTTGGCTTTTATGGATTTAATTTCTACATTCAATATGGTGAGCAGGGCATGACTCTGGTTGGTACCTGAATGTCTTCAGATACTGCTGCATCTTTTGTTCTTACTGAAGCTTATGCATCGTGATACCCAGGTTGCAGTACATTATGGATCTGGTGGCGAGTGCACTGATTACTTTACCATGCATAGCGGTGTGAAACAGGAGTGTGTTATGGCACCACTCCTCTTCACCCTCTATACTAATTTTGCAGAATCTGAGCTGAAGGCTACATTTTCCAATGTACCCATGGATAGTGGGCTTCATATGCCGGGTCAGAGCTATGCGGATGATGCTGTTTTAATCGCCGGAATGTCTAGTGCATTGCAGGCTTTAATTAATAGTTATAAAGACTTTATGGTTTCGAGAAACTTGAAGATTGACGTTGAATAATCCAAGGTAATGATGATTGGGGATAAACAAGGGTGTTCCTTTTCCTTTATTGAGAATAATGTTAAGCTTGAACAGGTGGATTTCTTGACTTATCGGGGCATGATACTCTTATATAATTGGGGTGGGAGGGCTCATGGAAACAAACAAACAAACACAGTCCATGGCCGAAGTATGTGGATCTATCATGAGTACAGCAAATTGTCTAGGTTACCAGTACATGTTAAACATCATGGGGATTTACAAGTGAAATTGCCCTCTGTGGTTCAGATCTTTGTGGAATGCAGGATGTCCATACTATCCAATGAAAGGATGATTCCTTTGTAAGTCGTCTCCTTAGCCTGCCCTGCTCAGAACCCCCTATTTGAATCCATAATAAATTCAATCAACCCTTTGTTACTGTTGACCTTAGAGCAATGCCCATTCTCATGTGGCTGACCTAGTGGAATCATTCACATGATGTTTTATTCCACAACCTCCTTAAGGATGCTCTGCCTAGAGAGTATATCCTAAGAATCCCATGTCTGTGCTGCTCCATAAATCCTTATTGAAAGTAGACACAGAAAATCTTTACAAAAAAGGATGTGCTGGTTAGTGGGAAATTAAAATGTTCTGGAATGCTGAGAGCCGAGATAGTGAATTTCTCTACCAAATTAATGGGAACCATTAGCCTCATAACAAGTGTGGCGGTCCAGAAATAGGGTGCTTGTAAGCCTACCGGCACCCTTGTTTCCGGACCTCCACACTACAAGTCTGCCTGCATGGGCCGTAGCATCCAGAATGTCTGACCCTGCTGGGCGATTAGGCCCTAGTAGGCAGAGTCGTCACAGAAGCACAGGAACCGTTACCAACGGTGCTGGTGCTTCCGTCTCCCCACTCCCATGGCGCCCTATGGAACTCCACGGGAATGGGGAGTTACGAAATCTGCCGCCTGACTTCCCGCGCCACCGGGACTTGTAATGTCCTGGTGGCACCGGGAAATCAGGCGGCAGATTCAGTGGTTACGGGCCGGCGGATACCCACCGGTGGTACCAGCGGTTTACCGCTGATTTCGGAATATGGCCCCATATCTGTATTTCCAATCCAGGCAAAAGGATGGAGTACCTGGGTTGCATTATATCAGGTAGGGGCAGGTCCCTTGCGCATTTTAGATCTGAGCGGCCACCGATCAATCGTTTCTATACCTGTAGGTCTTACCCTCTAACCCAGAGGCCACCTGCCCATATTGCCACCATGGTGAAGAAGATAAAATGCACTTTATCCTTGTTTATAAGCTGCACGTGAAGGTCAGACAGAACATTATTTTTCCTTTATTTAGGGCTAGTGGTATTAGGAGAATTAAGCCTGATTTGCTCTACTTATTACTGGTGCCAGATATGGCTGCTTCGTTAGGACTACAAAGATATTTTTGTATCGCCTTGAGGTTCAGAAAACGTTATGTAATCAGGATATCTACTTTGTAATGGTCATTTTTAAAGTTATAATTTTATGTGATGTATTTTATTTGTGTTGATTTTATTTACAGAATTGTTTCCTTTTTATGGTTTTGTATTTTTTGCATCTTTTTCTAATTTGTGTATACATGTCTATGTACTTTTAAGGCTTGTGCCAAATAAAGTTTTCTGATTGATCGATTGGAATAATTTGCATGTAATGATTTCCATTGTTTTTAAGGGGTGGCTGAGTATGAACTGAGCATGGCCAGTCACCTTTTAGGATGACTGCCAAGCCGTGATGCTTGCTGAGTACCAATAGCAGCATAGATACGTGGTACTTGAATTAGATGTACCTCAGGACAGTCTGATAGACCTGTTGTTGCTAATGCCCCCTTGATGTCTATTTGGAGGATGGCGGCATGTGAACTATGGGCCAAGATTAAGGTTGGAGGAACACAGGAAGCGACTGTGTTAAACCCGACGATCTCACATGCTAAGCGTCATTCAAAAAGTCTTTTGTATAATGAATTGGTCCAACTGGTCTTGCTTCATTTTAAAGAACTTGGAGTTGATATACTTCCAAGTTCATGGCAGGAATTTTGCCTTTTAAAATTGGAGCATAAAACAAAATAGCTGGATGTGATTCAAGCAATTGATCATCTAACAATGCTCCAGCGCTATGCAGAGTATTCCCATCAGGGGTTAACAATTGTTTCCCCTAAGACATATCTCACAAAATGTTATTCACCTGCGCTGACTAGATTTATTCTTGCCATGTGCTTAAATTTTCTTCCAGTTTTTCAAAATACAGGCTTATGGTTGGGGATCGCCTGGGAAAAGCACGTTTGTAGTTTATGTTCTATGCAGGTGGAGAGCCAAAGGCATATTTTTACCAATTGTGTATATTTGAAAAAGGAATATGCAAAGGGGGGATCAAAAATTTGGTCTGGTGGGTTCTGATCAATTTTGGTCTATGGTTTTGGTAGCAGACTCACTTGTAATAGCCGCAGCTGCTTATCATATCTGGATTAAGGCCTTGGAAAAACTGACTAATCCTATACAAACTTAAAAGTTGGGTCGGACTGTCTATGAATGAAACCAGGAAGCTGCACTCCGCATGTTAATTGATTTATGGAATATTAGAAGTTTTAACTTGGTTTGAAGGAGTATCTTATGGAATTAATGTATAATAAAATACAAAACGTCTTTTTAGAATTTTATGGTTGGAATTAAGAATTGTTTTATGTTTACATGATTTTAAATGATGATTGTATAAACTGTAATATGTATTTTTATGTGTAGAGGACAATGTTTTTTCCATGCGCACTTAACAGAATTTTTTAAAAAATTACAAAAAATGCCTCATTTAGTTAGGTTTGCAGTGCTTTGACTTGGAGAGGTTTGTGTTACTTTTTCCCTACTTCTGCTTGGCATATGTTGCTTGGGGCATTTCCATGCACCCTCAGCACCGGTTTACGGAACAGCAGGTGCATGTTGTCTGCTGTGGTGGTGTCCAGAACCAAGAATTCACCATGTTCAGGTGAATGCAGGGAGTGTCAAGTGGGGTGGCACAGAAGGGGTAATCTCGATCCTCCAACAGCCAAACCTGCTTGCCCACTTGAGGACTGAGACTGATAAATGGATGCTGATATTTGTAATGCACACATCCAAGTGTGCAGCCATTTGCAGTAGGAAAGTAGACACTGAAATCCCTATGCAGGCAATGGTGAGCAGCATAAGAGAAAACAGACTTCCATTTCATCACACAATAACTGCGTCCTCATCTAGGTTAGGTGAACCGATATACATGGCCCATTTAATGCTCCTCTAAAGACTACACACTAGACTAGAAAACAAGTACTTTTACAGTGCAAAACTAGCAAGCATGCCTTGATGGCAAAACTTATTTTTTAAATTGAATCAAAGAAAACGATATAGCGTCCACTGGAGCAAAGGTCTTTAACAAAATACGAAGAGCTGTCGGACATTTATTTCACAGTTGGTTTGCCTAACAGAGTGGACATTGCCGGTCATTAAAAGTGACTGGAAGTGATGCAAACCAGTGGAGCCGGTCTTTTACCTTACAAATCCATAAAATATCCAGATCAACAAATGGGCACAAAATGCAGCCTGCAGCATAACCACTTTCCAATCTTGAATGCATCCTCGGGACCCGGAGTAAACCCAGAGAACCCTCGTGCAGAGGGCTGAGCCAAAAAGCAGCACTTGCCATTAACTGGACAAGGGATCCAGGGTGAGAAGAGTTTAAACAACATTTAATCAAACGATTAAAAGGTACAAAAGGGTAATGCTGTTACCACCTGCCCCGCAGGGTCCCTTTATTCTGGAAACTCCTTCTAGGTCCCCGGGGCTCACCCTATAGCAGGGGTCAGAGGTCAGGGAGCTTGATCATTCCCTTCCATGTTTTTCTTTCCAAAGAATTGACTCTTGGCATTTGTAGGCAACAGGGAGAGAGCGCATAGCAGGGGAGTTGCTAAGTCTGGAAAAGACCCGGGGCTAAGCTGATGTTGGAACTGTTGGGACTGGGGGCTAGCTAGTCTTTTGGCTGTAGCTCCTGAGATTCTATCCGGGGCTACAACCAAAAGACCAGGGGCTATAGCCCCCTTAGCCCCCCCCTAGCAACGCCCCTGGCGCATAGCATTTAATCAAGGAGGACTACATCATCAAAATGCGCTTGAACCACGCCCACATCAATAATGTCATTCATGGACTTAAACTAACGTAACTTTGCCCATTCAACAAAGACATGTTGGCGCGTTTTGGCAATCAAAGTGAGATAGAAAGTGAGCTCATCCATAGTTGTCATAAGGTTTGTAGCAAATTCAAGACTCTTGCAGACAGGGTAGGGGTGTTGTCTTGGCACCTCACATGCTGTCCTGATTTCAGAAGTGCTTATCGTCACAGTGCCCTCTTCTTTTCCTTCCACTCTTTCAGTCAGGATTTCAAAGCATTTGAACATCACTGACGAAGGTCTCTGGGATTTGCAGTATTGTTTGCTTGCTATAGAATGACAGCCTTAATAAACGATTTGCTTTTTTGTATTGTCTAACTTCATGCATTATTGTGTTATTATGATGCCCATTTACCTACTTTTGGTTTACTGCACAAAAACCCAGACTCATTTAAAAGTAGAAAAGGTCGCTTCAATGTGACAGGCCAAAGCTTACAATTAAACGCTTACAATTAAAATGGCTCCATGGCCTTACAGACTAAAGAACTATTTTAAACAACCAATTAAATAATTAAACATTTTCATTTTCCCCCAACAATTAAATAATTAAATAAAACCACTTCCTTCCTAACTATCCCTTGGACCCTACCGTCTCCTTACCCCTTCTCCAGGCGTCCCGCTTTCTCCCCGGGGCCATTCCCCTCCAGGCTCAATACCTGTTCCCCCGGGGTGGCCAGCTTGTGCAAACAGCACCACCCCATCCTTTCCCGTGCCATTCCCCCATTGTGCTTCCCTCCCCCTACATCTAAAGGGGCCGTGCCCCCGGCAACCAGAACCACTTCAAGACCCCTCAGACTCCCCTCTACACCAATCTCCCCCTTTCCTATGACCTGCAGCCAGTCTGACCTGCCACATCAGCAACATTTTACATCACTTCACTAGTGCCCCGACCTGTCACACAAAACTACCAGATAATAGCTCCTTAAACAGACCAAAAAACCCCTAGAAAACTTGACATGGAAAGTAACAAAAACCCTGCAGAACCCAAGTACATGCCCCCCTCCTTAGCAATAAAACCAGATACTAGACCTAAACCAAAAGAAAGGGGTGGGAGGGCGGTTCAATCTCAAAGTCCAACCGTCGTCTGTCTCCCGAACCTTCCCTGACAGCTTAAGTACTCCCTGGAGGCGCTTTACCCCTCACAGCCACTCGCTGGCCGTGTGCAGCGCCAAAATACATCCCGGGGGGAAATGCCAGTGAGGGGCTCACTCTGCTCGCTTGCTTGGCTGATTTTGTCCCACATTACTGATTCCCTTCAACAGTATTGTGCCCAAATACATGTCTGGTAATGCCCCTCTGTGTCACTGCTCACACGACAAGCCTTGCGATCTAATAAAAATGAAATCCTAGCGTGCCCTTGTTTCAAACTAAAATATCTCGGAGGTACCAGCTTTGATGTATGGGCTCCCTTGATGTGGAATGCGCTGCCTAACATGCTGAGGGCAATACTTTCCGAATCCCACTTCAAAAAGAGTCTGAAGACCTTTCTCTTCTATAAAGGTAAGGCCTAAAGCGTGCTCAGCTTGACCGACTCTACTCCTGATTATTTGCATGTCGTCACCGTCTTGCCAGCGGTCTGAGGTCTCCGGGTGTGTGGCGCTATACAATAAATATATAGACAGATAGGGGGTCATTCCGAGGTTGGAGGTAACGAATTACCGGCACCGGTAAGGGTGCTGATGCTGGTAATCCCTTACCTCTGTATTCCGAGGTCCCTTTGCGGGTCCTTCCTTACCTCCTGCTTTTAACAGGAGTAAAGCACGGGACCCGCAAAGGTACTTTGGAGGTAATTACGGTACCATAATTTACGGTGCCGTAATTACCTCCTTCCCCATTCCCATTGAGCCCTATGGGGCAGAAATGGGAATGGGGAAGGGCAAAAGCTGAATGCGGAATTACCGGTCCCTCCAACCCTGGAATGGACCGGTAATTACTCCATTCACCATGCCGGATTTGGGACGGTTTCGGAGGCAACCATGGAGCTAATTACTCCATGGTTAGCTCCAAAACCGGAATGAGGCCCATAGATTTTAAGATGGCGGCCACCATCACTAGGGGATTCGAAGGTCGCTGTTTGGTCGTCTGATGAAACTTGCTGCAATCACCTGACTCTCATCCCCGTTATGTTCAATGCTTCACCTCATCCATGGAGCAGGCATGCCGGCGTCATGCCTGACTCGAGTCAGTCTTCGCAAAGACCGCACACTGCATGTCCAGCTGCCATACTACTCCGGTAAGCGCTACCAACGTTTTTTAATTCAAATACAGTGCACCTGAGTCTATGGTGAAACACTATACATATATTACCTGGCCAGTTAACTGTAAGTAAACCGACAAAAGGAAATGCATATATATTGACTCTCACACTTCAGGACATGATCATTCACCTTCCCTTGCTGAGAGTGAGGTTTTACATCATGATATTTTTAATGTTTCTTTTCAAATGTCTCACCTAAACACCAAAGCCATTCTATTAAATATCTGTAAAGGAGCTGCAGGGGCACTCTTAGCAGTCACCCCGGATACCAAAATGCAAGACTCAACCATATGGCATATTTTACTGTCTTTATTATCAAATTAAGTGACCGGGATCACATTAGAACGGCATAGCAGTCCACAGGTCATTGTCCTCCAAACGTGTGTCACACCGTTTTAACCATAAGTGACGTCAAAAAAACAGGTTGCATCCTCCAAAACCTATCACCAAAACCTATCAGGAAAAACTATTAATGTAATACATAGGGGTTAGTACAACCCTTGGGTAGCCATATCTAGTGGCTCCTCCTAGGACCACCTCTAAATGTAACTAAAACAAGGGTGCAGGTTGACAGGGAAATTATTTGCCACTGCAACATAGTGTACCTTAATGTGAAAGGTAGCTAAGGATTTGACAGAACGTGTCTTTCCAGCCTTGGGACCTTGGACAGCCACCAGGTTGAGTAGAATGACTCAATGCAATGGGTACGATCACAAAGCAGTATATTCCCATCATGTTGTCATCCCTGAACGCCTAAGCCATGAGAGCGTACATCCAGCTTTGTACCTGTGTAGAAATGTTATCTTGCCACCTCTGGTTTGATGGAAACAGATTTTCTCCATCCGCCTCAAATAAATAGGCACTGTCCTAGTCTTCCAAGTCACGTGTTTGCGTGGACCACGAAATGGAGCTCTCCTGCCTGCAATTATGAGGATTTTAAGCTAAATTCCTTACATGGATCTTATCGGCTTGGTAAACTGGAAACATTCTGTCTCTGGTCATCCTTGGCTAGGATGTGCACCATGTCTGTGCTGGGTGCTCTGTCTATCTTCCTTCAGTGGAACCAGGCTGTCATCTTCTCCATGTATTCGAAGTCTTTATTGCCTTCCCCATTCACATCAGTGCACCTATTGCTTCCATCTTTGTTCTTATGACCATCCATGTTAGTCGCAGTTAAGCATGTGCAAGCTGATTGTACGTATTCTTGGCATCTTGCTGTTTCTGTGTTGCTTAAGATTTACTGGTGTAAGTGTATCAATCCTACTACCATGATTAATAAGCATTTGTCTGTCTACCTTCAGTGGAACCAGGATGTCACCTTCTCTATGTATTTGAAGTCTGCCTTGACTTCCCCATTCACTTCAGTGCATCTATGGCTTCCATCTTTGTTCTTATGGCCGTCCACGTTCGTCACAGTTAAGCATGTGCAAGCTGATTGTACATATTCTTGGCTTTTTGCTGTTCCTGCGTAGCTTAGGATGTACTGGTATAAGTGTATCAGTCCTCTAACTACCATGATTCATAAGCATTTGTTTAGTACCTATCTGCAATAAACTAAAGGTGTTTGAGTAGCTTTGTGCATGGATTCCTATATGCTTCATGTCTAAATTCATCTACGTTGTGATTTCAATAGTGACATCATCAGCTTTCGAAGCTCTAATCAGTCAACTTGTTTGATCAATGACAACTCTTTCTCCTCCATATTGTCAGTCTGGCTTGGTAGGAATGGCTGTCTGAGCGTGTAACGTTTCTGACATCTGCGATACATCGACGATGGTGATGAAGAGCCCAGGAGTGATGTACATCTCTGCCTTCGGGCTGCAAGTCGAGTGGGGGTCACGAGGGCCATACTTGGACTTCCGCCTTGATACCAGATCATCCATTACAAGTTGGGATATGACCACAAATCTTTGTGTTGACAATGATATCCTCTGCTTGTATATAACAGAATCCTGGCCTTATGATTCCAATAAACCTGCAATGAATGGCCTACTGCTTGGTGACTATCATATTTTATCTGTAGAAAGATAAACACGTAGTGGCACAGCAAATGTGTAAAAAGGTAACAACTATTCATGCTATCAACTTACTTTAACCTGAAGCTTTTCACTTGAAAATGTCGATTCAAAAGCCGGTTCTGTGCCTCAGTGGACTAATGAACCCACTACAGGGGCCTGTGTTTGACCTCATAGTCACACATTTTGAATCCCGGCAGATCCACTCAGCCCTTCATTTTTACCCAGGTCAATAAAATGAGTACACATAAGTTGGGTAACAATAAACATTTGTTATCTGTCAATAGCGCCAAGATGCCACTCTGGGGTGAACGTGTGCTCTACAAATATACCTGTTATGTTAATTCCCTGTCTACCGAACCCCAAAGCCCAATATTCTTGTCATACCTAATTCTGCTAATACTATTACAGAGATTGTCCCCAAATGTTCGCACTTCCTGGAAGATTTACATTTTTGATTTGATGATCTAGCGGATATACGTACCAAATCTCTTTTGACAAATCAGTCTGATTTTTGGTCTTTGGTTAAAGACTATTACCGACTCCCCAAGCTCGGCACATCTTAAATGGCATTTTTTTTAAAATGTCCTTACTTCACTCTGTTCTTGTAACCTTACCCCGCCCCCACGGCAATCAGATGGTCTGATCATTTCTGTCTCCCCTTTATATTCTCTTTCTCTCAGTGTTAATCGTATTATAGGTGTAACACACTCTTCTATAAACCGAAAGTGGAAATTAATGAATGCAACCTTTCTAAATGACTCTTAGACTGAACTCAATCACACATGTATACCCAAGAGGCAGCTCTATGCCAATTCAATTGCAACATTGTCACATCTTTGGAAAAAATGTTCCCCCTAAAAAACTACGCATTAAACCAAAAAAGTGTCAAATCCTTCCTTTACAGCAGAACTTTGTGGAATAAGGATTCTGCCAAGAGGAGTGGAAATGGACTTTTGACCATTGTCCCTTCTGCCTGCCGTATTAAGATGAAAACGTTGTTTGGGCTTGTGAATTATCATTCGAGTACCAATTTCGGTTGGTTGATATTGTATGTAAATATGTGCTCTGTAAAGGGCTTTGGATTAAGGTGCTATATAAAAAACACATCATTATCATTATCATCATTTTTAAAAAAAACATTTTTTTATTGTTTAATCAAATAAGATTTTTTTACAATACATTTTTACCTGCGAATTTCATCAGGAAACAAAACAAGACAAGACTTTGACACAGGACAGATGTTGTATCAGAATCCAGCTGAATTCGTCGAGTATTGAAAATGTTTGTTTGAATACTTAATGACCACGTTCGTCATTAAGTACGTTTTTCTCAATGTATTCTATCATTTTGGTCATTGCTATTTGCCATGTGGTTTTCTCGCCTCCGATGAGCCGGCACCACCAAGTGTGTTCTTCAGCCAAAATGTCAAAGCCTACCATTCGCGATAGATATTGTTGTCTGATGGTGGCAGTGGCTGGGCATAACATGATCAGGTGTTTTATGGTCTCTTTTGGTGGATGGGAGCCATTTTCACAAAAATGGCAACCATTTGTTGGTGCTTGGCCTCGAATGTGCAGAATCTCATTCGTTTTACATAGATTGAGACGTGCTCGCAGAATTGAATTTCGCACCTGCCTGCTTGGACATTGCTTTACATAGCTCTGCAACTCGTTGCGTTTTAGCGTCTTGCTTGGTAGATGGAGAGTGAGTTTCAATTTCGCTGCATTATCTATTGTAGAGGCCCAGTCGTCATCTTTTATTTTTCTTAGGATTTTACATGGATTGTTGATGAGTTCTTCTTCATTTGCTGTGATGTTATTTAGAACCGCTTGATTTTCATCTTGCCAGTATTTTAACATGGCACAATTTTTGGTATCCATTTCACATTTCAGCAACCTGAAAACCTTGTTGCTGTGGGCCATTCTGCATTTCCTGTATAACATAATGGAGTTACAGGTCACTGTACATTCTAAGGATTGTAAGCTTAGTTCTCGTCTGATGGCTACCCCTGGTGTAGAATTGGGTAAGTGCAACACTTTACGCCCAAAAAATGCTTCCAGCTTAGACCACAATCGTGGGCATTGCTTCCATGCCATATGTGACTGTAGGCACCACCTTCATTTTGTAAAAGTTGATCGTAGGTATTAGAGAACATTTTCCAAATTTGCCATCAATGACTTTGGCTTGGGCAGCTAATTTCTTGATCTTCGAAAGTAGTTCCAGTTGCATGGCGGTTTCTTTTCTTGAGCTATCCATGGTCACTCCAAGATATTTAAATTTTGTAACGATCTCAATTTTGGTTTCACCCAGATGCCACTTGAAATTACTTTTTTTTTTTCTCACAATTTTGGAGAATCATGATCTTTGTTTTACTCGTATCAATTTCAAGATGATTTATTGTGGCATACACTTGGAGGGCGTTGAGTTTCCGTTGGAGCCCAATTTCTGTCTGGTCAAATAATTGTCAGATCGTCAGCATACAAGAGGTGACCGATTTGCGATGTACCCAGTTTGGGCGGAAAGGCTCTGGTTGTTTCCTCTATGTTTTGGATGTCACCAATATATGTGAGGAAAAGCGCTGATGCCAGCGGGCACCATTGTTTTACTCCTCGCGCAGTGTTGACTTCATCTGATAACTCACCTTCTCAACGCAGTCGTACTCTCAGTGAGGTGTTGCGATGCAGCGCTTGAATAGGAGCTAATATGGCTTCTGGACAATTCCAGGCTTTTAGTTTATTGCATAGCAACTGTCTCTCCACACGATCAAAGGCTTGCGTAAAGTCAATATAGACTACGAACAGATGGTGTTTGTTTTGCAAGGTTTTGGCTTTTAGCGTACTGCATGCCAAGATGTTACATGTCGTGCCCACGTTTTTCTTAAAACAAGATTGAAAGTGATTGTTACATTTGGCTGCAGCTGCCCATGCTTAAAATCTGGTCATAAGTAGTGAGGCATATACCTTATCCATCACGTCAAGTAAGGCAATTGGGCGGAAATTCACTGGCTCCGTTATGCTGCCTTTCTTGTAGATCGGAATAATGATGGCTTTGGTCTATGATTGAGGAATGGATAGTGTTTCGGCGCAGCGTCGGAAGATGGCACTCATCAAGGTGGCCCATTCTTCCGGATGGCTTTTCAATTCTGCGTTGGAGTTGCCATCTGGGCCTGGAGCTCTAGAGTTTTTTAATTTCTTGATGGTGTCCAGAATGTCCTCTTCCTTTTCTAAATTGACCCACGTTGCACCGTCACATTGTTGCTCTTGGGAGGTTTCTCTGACAGCTGAACGAAATACTGTTTCAAAATGGTTTTCCCAAGTCTCTTGACTGATGTTATTCAGGATTTGGTTACCTAGTGTTTTATCCACATCACGTATTAGTGTCCAAAAGTCTCTACAATTGTTGGTGATGAGAGCTTTGGTGATTTGTTCAGCGTCTGCCTGATGCAGTTTGTTTCTATGGAATCTTACCCAATTTTTGTACTTATTTTTTATGTCTTTGATTTCTTCAGATACATATGTGCTCGAGATTTTACGAGCTGCTCGTAGCACTCTTCTATAGTCGCGCCTTTTCTCGACTAGTTCTTTGTTGTATACATGTTTAGTGATTCCTTTTGTTGCAAACCCATTTTCCTTTTTTTGTTGGATATGTGGGATCAGTAGTGGTTGATAACCAATATCATTAGTCGCTTCTGAGTATGTGTTTGCATTTTACTTGGCAGTCACTTTGATAATGTCTGCGGCATTTATTCTTAGCCTTGTGCCCTGCGCAGTGGGCTCAATTTGTGTGGTACATTTCGTGCTTTTTTTACTTTTTAAGTGCCAGGCAATTTCGAGCAGGTTATGGTGATTTGTCGATGTACGATGCACATTGAAGGATTTGATGATGCATAATAGTGGCTGCGAAACGAAGATGTGATCGATGGTTGAAGCAGCAGGTGGGCGTTCCCACGTCGGTATTCTGCCTGCTGCTGGGAATGCATCGTCTAGGTTATGCAACCCATACAATTTACTAAACTTAAACCATTCTTTGTTTCGTTGTGCCGACGAGTGCTGGACTGTCGTTACCTTCTTTGGATCCTTGCATGTGGTGTTTAGGTCTCCGCACATCAATATAGTTGTTGCAGGATGTTCAATCGTGGCTACTTCAAGCAAGTCCTCACATAGTCCGATGAATCCTTTTGTAGTGATTATTGCTGGATTCCAGTATAAATTGACTATGATAGCATGATTAAGTTCCAGTTTTGAATTTGTCCTATTTTGCCAAGAGACTAGCACTGCTAGCATGGATTGATTTTTTTCTAATTGTTTTTTCTAATGAGGCTCCAGATCCATTACGGCAAGCTATCATCAATTCTGATGTTGGGCGCCCTTTGCTTCCTCTAGCTGCTGGGGATGAAATAATCTGATATCCTTCCATCGTTGGTGTTTGCTGGAGCCAAGTTTCCTGGAGACAAATGATGTCGAATTCTCCTAGATTGGGCCCCCCTGGAGCCGTCAGATGGGAGTGTCCTCGGGTGTTCCAGGAACATAAGGTGATTTGATTTGTGCCTTCCTTGGTCGTGTCGCTTGTCGCCGAGCCGCCCTTCAGGCATGGCTATTTCTTACGATGTGTGGTGAGTGCTTTCGGCAGCCAAGCCCATAACCCTGTTTTTTTGATGAGAGATGTCTCCTTTTTGTTTTGTGAAAACTTGGATGAATCTGTTATTTGAATGTTTATTTTTTTGTTACCTTTGGGGTCTTGTCGGACCGTTGTTCTTTTGTTTCTCGGCTTCTCTCTGCTTGTCCATTTTTAGTTGTGTTACTCTCTCTTGCCTGTATCATTGTTGGCCTTGTGATGTTGTGAATCTAAGTCGCGCACCTATGTTGGACCATATTTTTTCTGGTACTTTGCCTCTGGGTTTTTTTTCACGTGTTCCCTTTGCACTGATTTAGTATGTCTGTCTCTGGTTACATCTTCCTGTCTATGTGTTGAAGCGTCCAGACTTTTGTGAACTTGATGAGACGTTAAGTCTTCAATATGAAAACCGCAGCTGTAGATGTCATGCTTGTATTTTTTAATCTTTTTATACACCGTATTGGAATTCAGGTGGAGCAGAGTGGCTGCACCAGATCGATTGTGCCATGGTTCCACAATTTTGTATGTCTGCCGAATGTATGTCTTGCAGTTTCTCGATTTGATTGAATATGGCCAGAACAGATTTTCTATTGAGAATGACATCTTCTTTTTTGCACCTTCTTTGTGTCATCCTTATTATCCACCTGTAGCTCGTTTTTCTGTTGAATTTACTATGCGAGTCATGTGCTGTTTGACCTCTCGCATTATTGTCTGAGCGGCTACTCCTGCTGGGTTCTTTTTGACCTGTTTTGGCTGAATGTGTGTGTTGATCTCTATTGTAGTTATTTTTCATTGTTATTCTATCCTGTCTCTCATTTTGATCACCATGGGGGTTGGAGCTTATGTCTTGATGTAAAATTTGAGATTTCTCTTGTTTTGCGGAGTTGACACTTGGCTGCCAGTCTGAAACGTCTCCCTTTCTTCTAGATTTCTTGTCCTGATTGGTTTCAGTAGTGTTTTTGTTTTGTTTCCGATTTTTGATTTGTTTGTCAGAATTCTTCATTGTGGTGTTTGCTTCTTTATGGCGCCTGACTGGCTCCTCAGTTTGGAATTGTAGTGTCAGGCGATTGCGTTTTTCCTCCAGAGATTCGAAATCGCGCTCCTTTTGATCTTTGTTATTTTTGTTCGCAATTACAGATGCTTCATGGCCTGCGCGATGTCTACATTCCCTCATTTGGCTGAATTGCTCTGATGTTGTCATTTTATTTAGGTCATCGTTAGGATAGACACTAAGATTCATTAATGTGTCTACCGTGTCTGAATCCTCAGGAAAATTTCTTGCCGCTGAGTATCTGTCTTCGTTGTCTCTTACTTTTGCCTTGCTCTCTCTTGCAGGCGCTGCATTGCCGGTAGGTGCCTTTTGGTTTTTGTCTACAGGCGAAGATGTTGCTCCCGATGGTGGCCCTTTGCCTGTTGTTTCATTATTGGAGCTGTTTTTTTGGGATACAGTGTTGTTGTTTGGGGTTGCTGAGTTGGATCCAGCGCCTAATTTGTCTTTGTAATTAGTTGGTTCGAAAATTGCATATGTTGATTCTGCTATTTCAGCATCGGTTTGGGTGTTTACAGGTGCCTTGTTTAGTACCAGCATCACCTTGGCACCTGATTTTGTAGCTTCAAAGGCAGCTTAGCCTTGAGGTTGCATTTATCAGTTAAAACTTGTGTTTTAAAAATTTGCGTTGGGACTGTCACATTGTCTTTTGTGCTCTTTTCTGCTGTGAGATCGATAATTATCTTAGTCTGTGTTCCAACTTCGTTTGTATTATTTGTCTTGCATTTAGCTTTAAGTGATACTGAGTCATCAATTGAGGCTACAGCTTTATTTGTTATGTTGGTAAGGAGCTGATCCAACATTTCTTTGGTATTTGTAGTATTTTCTTTTGCCGTTATGTAACCCTCTAAATGCAAAACCTTGGTCATAATCATGGCTAAAATGACATGTTGATCTTTAACTGATTCATTCATGGTTTCATACAGTTTGCAGAAGGGGTTCAATGCAATGGTTATGACTGACATAATACCCTGCAAGTCAGTTTTCTTCGATGCTGGATCTTGTGTTGCAGTTGGTGTTTGGGGGGCCATGTTTGTGCTGGAGATGTTTCCAAAATCAGAGTGCCTTCTGTTCAGAGTTTGTGACAGGCTCGAGGCTCTTGCTGCTTGCGATGGAGACAAGTTGTTTCTTGACGATAATCGATATGAATGTGTCCTTTGCTGATTAGGTGAGACTTCCCTTTCCGCCCTATTCAGTTTATCGCTGGTCCTTATGGTTTTCGCCGCTCGAGGGCTGGAATGCGCATTTGGTTCCTCTTGGCCTGTGGATGCCATCCTTTTATGAGCATCTAACATTAATGACTGTGGGAGATGATGTTGTTCCTGTGGTGGAAGCTCGGCAGCCAACTCCTCAGAGGACGTCAAGTTTGCTTCATTTGACTCTTTGGGTTGTGTGCTATGGATGGATATCTATATAGCAGTACTGGGAGTTACAGGACATTGCAGATTCGCGTCAAGTTCACCGATGTCATTGTCATCGGAGTATGGAACTCTGTTTAATTTCTTTGTCACGTTGTCACTTTGAGATGGATCTTTGTTTGTTGCGACATTGTCCCTTGCTGTGTGAGTTTTATTAGAGCTTGCTTCAGTAGGAGCTTCTGGAATCTGAGCAATAGATTCTTTGCTCTGATCCAACCCATCTTCTATCAGGGGATTGGGTGTGCTTTGCTTTTCTGTAGGCAAGTGTTCGTGTTCTGCAGCAAGCAATTGACTTTGGGATGGCAGGTTGTTTAGTGCAACATTATCCCTCAATGTTTCAATTTCATTGGGGCTTGCTTTTGTGGAAACTTCTGGAGTCTGTGGTGCATGTTCTTCTACCTGCTCTGACCCATTCTTCTTCACATAATCAATTTTTCTTTGTTTTGCCGAAGGCATATGGTCATGCACTGCCGCGAGCATTTTCCGCATAGGAGACTTCGGTGAATCGAGTGGATTTTGTTAGTAGCTGAGTTTCAAAGAAGTCGGTCAGCATTCGCAATGTATTGCTTTTTCTTAACGCCGTTGGATTTAAGCTGTTATTCATGCCGCCGTTCATGGCCAATTTTGCCTTTTTCTTAAAAATATTTTTTTGTTTTTTGACTGTCCATTTTGTTTCATAGTTTGTTTCTTTTTGGCTTGTGCGAGATCCTTCTTGTTAGTTGTTGCACGTGTATCTCTTGCTCTCTTCTTACAGTTTTGAGCTGTTGATAAGGTAAGCGTCTTCATATTGTCCGGACGGTTGGGATGACCGCCCTACTCCATCTTGGGAGTTGTCTTTTTCACTAGGGGCATGTACTTGAGCCGTGATGCTCTGAGGCGTTGAAATTCTAATTTCATCGTTTGCATTGGTCACTTTGAGTACAGCCTTCGACGCACAAGACACAGGGGACTGTGGTGCCACTGTGCTTCCGTGCTCATGACTCTGTTCCTGGTCTACCTCCTGCCACGCGTCTGCTGACATCCTGTCCGACTGTGGAGGTACAACATTGCTTTCGCACGATGCTTCGCTGACACATGCAACCTCCTCATGAGTGCCTTGCACCTCGGGCGGCTCAAGGACACAGCTACTGCTTTGCCTGGTCTCCCCTCCGGGGGACCGCGACATAGCAAATGTGGCTGTGCCGAGCCATGCTGCAGTGCGAGACTCTGCCACTCCACTCATCGTATGCTCCGGTGACGGCAATCCCTCCTCCCCTGTGCTCACTTTGTCTGCTGCTGGTAAGCTTATCAAGTCATTAGGGAGGGAACCCATACTACAGATTCTTGCCGGGCAGGCGCCGTCTGCCACTCTCTTCGCTTGTGCATTAAACATGGTAAGGATATGAGGGAGGGGTGCCCGCTTCATGGCGTTCCCCGTTCCACCATTGTTTACAGTCCCACCCCTTTTTTCGAACTACGTAAGCGCATAGCTTCTTCCTCCATGCAGAGGGGGATGAAAAACAACGTATATTATTGTACGCTGCTCTTAATTTTCAAATGTATTGTACACAAGCTTGTCGTCTTACCGGGTGTGCCTGTTGGGTGGGTCTCTTCCACGGTCCGCGACCCCCGCCGGACCACGACGGACCACTTCTTCCCCACTTCCAATCCGTGCGCGCTCTGTGCGGCGAGTGATGTTTTAAGCTGTGGGTCGCTGCAGCTCCTCCTCCACAATGGAAATAGCTGAAAGACTTCAGCAGTGGACCACGACAGACCACTTCTTCCCCACTTCCGCTCGGCGCGCGCTCCGCGCGCGCTCCGCGCGGCGAGTGATGTTTTAAGCTGTGGGTCGCTGCAGCTCCTCCTCCACAATGGAAATAGCTGAAAGACTTCAGCAGTGGACCACGACAGACCACTTCTTCCCCACTTCCACTTCCACTCATTTAACAAAGACCATGCATATTCTCTTTATGTACTCCTGCCACCAAATAAAACCAAAGACCTATTGAAAGTTCTTAATGGACTGCAAATTGTTCATTCTAATCACAGTGTCTTGGCTCCGCCACAGGAGCTGTCTGGTTTCCAGATAAGGTCCACCTGATCAGGAAAGGCATTGAGCCACACAGCCCTGGTTTTGACCCTGATGCTTACAAAGATATTTTTAACTCCTCATCCTACAAATCCATTATCTTGCAGTTTTACCCAATTAGACACACACATGCACACATGAAGAACATGCATACACGGTTCTGCAGAAACGCAAGAAAGCTAATAGTCCCACAGAGCAAGCTTGCAATCGCTTCACTGCAACTAACCATATAGAATTACAAGGACGTAAAAGGTAAAAGGTACCTAGTAGAGCCAAATGCTACTAACCCCTAAGGAGAATAATAGAATATATATATATGTAGGGAAACCATAGAATTACTGTAGTGAATTCACATGAAGGCACAGGCCTCAGAACGTGGGACAAAGAGATGCAGACTCTGCAGCATGAAGCACAGGGCCAGTGCGTGTGGAACATTCCTGTCTCCCGGGCAGGGAGTCACCTGCAAAATAACATAATAAATCCTCACTAATTGCAGACAGAAAAGCCCAGTTTTGCTGTCCTTATCCACATGACTCAGCCAAGCCGAACAGTAGCCATTTACCCGCGGTGGGAAGAGAAGCGGTTCCCAGCGAAGACAGACCGAATTGTTACATGTGTTGCCCACTGAACATTGCAACCTGCAGGCACTCTCTCAGGCTAGGTGGCTAAACCAGTGGCAACAATTGGGGGACACAATCTTTCACATTACCTTGAGAAGGTGCACTGAGCGCTTTGAACAGAGCAGGGTCCCAGGCCTGAGGAGACCCACTCCAACCAATCTGGGCACACAAATCCTGGGGTGGTGTGTAATGGGGCGAGAAGCAATGGTAGTCCTGTGACCCTGCAACAATAGATAGTATTTGGGGAAGTCTCAGGCAAACCCACCTGACTTGGAAGGACCAGTTAGGCCACTCATATAGGGGACACCTACATGTAATAGTACCTAAGCTACCCAATAGGGCTCCCTCCTAGGTTCCTGGGGAAGGGTTGTGAATTTTGATGTCATAGCGGGATAAATGCCCGTGACAAGGGCTCAGGAGCTGTGATTTCTGGAGATTTTGTCATTTCCTGTATGATCCCTGTCTGTTTAGAAAATAAAAGACAGTTCTGCTTTGCTCCATGGCTGAGTCCTCCGTCATTGCCAGGGGAGGGTTTGGTGGGCCCGGGGTACTCTGCTAAACTGTGATTTGTGGTGCTAACCCCTGATCCTCTGGACTACTTTACACTCTCATGGCTCTGTTTGCTTATGATCTGCAAAACATCATGAATACCTTTTTCAGTACTACTACTGTACCACATTGATTAAGAAACAGACAATAGTTTTAACACTGTTAAAGACAATCTTGACCCTACAAATCTAAAATAATTTGGCCCAGTATCCCTTTTACCTTTCACTGGGTAACTGTGTGAACTGGCGGTAATTAAGCAACGTCTACCCTAACAGAGCACTTAAGATTATTTGGTCATATTCAGGTCAGCTTTAGACCAGGTAGAGGGACTGAGTCAGTTCTAGTAGCTAAGTTGCACTACCTTATATGGGCGACGGTGTCACTTCTCTGATATTATTAGATCTTTGAGCTGTGTTTGACAATCTAGACCACTCCACTCCCTTGGGCCTTTTTCAACCCTACGGTATGCACAACCTAGCCCTACACTGGATCAGCTTGTTCCTCAGCGACAGAACGCAATCAGTTGTAATGTCTCATATGTAGCATTTTCCTTAAATCTGGCCTGCGCAGCTCACCTGGACTCTGTCCTTCCACAGCTTCTTTTTAATCTATTTCTCCACCCTTAGGTGACTCATTCACTCTTTTGGAATATCTTTTTCCATGTATGCTAACGATACACAGATCCTACATCGATTAGGGGAGGATTTGGGTGCATTGTTTCCTCCATACAGAGCCTGAAATTGGATAATGGCTTGGGTGCATAAGAATCATTGAAAGGTGGGCCCTTTTTTATTCCAATGCATCATTCTAGAAAGCCTCCTTAAGGCAGGTACGTGTTACCCTTGTCCCGATGTGGTCACCCCAGCTGGACTTCTAGGCATCTCATTCAACTCTGTGCTTTCTTTGACTCTGCACATAAATGTTCGAGCAAAATTGTGCTTTTTCCTTCTCAGAACAATTTGTCATTTAATTAATTTTTCACAGAGCAAAGAACACTTCTTCTCAATGCCTTAATTTACACCCATGTTTATTCCTGCAACGTGCTACATCTTGGTCTCCCAAAGAACCAAATCCTTTTCCTACTACTCTCACACTTTCAGTCCGCATTTTGTTCACAATCCTCAAGCAGATTGATTAAATTCTGGAGTGCAGGGTCACAATACGCCACAGACAAGGACCAGGTAATCTGAAACAACTACGATGGCGATTTGGCACAGTATAAAAGCAAAGTAACATAACTTAACAAATGCATCTGGTCATCTGTTATCTGATCTGAAAAAGTGGGATCATATTTCTAAGCCATTGAAACAACACCATCGGTTGCCTGTGGATAGGCGCATCGATTTCAAAGTGCTGTGCTTAATCCTTTAGCTCTTATTACACTTAGAGGGCCACCATTCTCCTGTGGAGTAGGGTTCACAAACTATCTCCTTCATATAATCTCTCATTGTCTGATCTTATATTTCTGGCTGATCCCAGCACCTATAAATATCACCTCGGGGGTCCTTTTTTCTTAGTTTGTCCCCTGGCTGTAGGATGCCCTGCTATTGTGTATTTGGCATTTAGGGACGACCGGTCTGTTTTTGAAAATTTCTTGAAAATAGTTTTCCCTCAAAAATCAGATTAAACTGCCCGTGAGTTGAACCACCTACCACCCTATTTTTTTTCTTAACAACAAGATGCTTATGGGCATATATTGTGCTTCGTAAAAACATGATGAAACAGAACACCTCTCCATATGTGAGCAAAACCAACACAGGTGCCTTTCCGGGGACTTGTAATCTGCAAATGCAGAAAGGGGAGGGCGAAATTGGAGGAGCCTGGAAGATAGTGGACACACTGTATCATATATGCTTAGTTTGGTCTGGACTTATGTGGATGCAGCAGCCAGTGGCATGTCTATGGGAGTGATGGGGCCCAGGCAAGCCTGGCTCCTCTCCTCTTACTAGACATTACAGGCACTGGAAAAGGTGGTGGTGGCCTAATTTCAGAGGGAGATCCTTTTTCCATCCCAAACAGGGGGTATATGTCCACAATGCAAAACCTGGGAGATGGTAGAACAATCTTAAGTTTTACCGAGATCCCCACCCCATATAACCATGCTCCCCATCCCTCTTGGGTGTTCATCTAAAGCTGACCAAGCTGGTGCATAATGGGTTTTGCAACCCCACCAAACAAGTGCTACTCAGGACAAATAACCCAGGAGGATCTATGGAAGTCCTCCAATTCATGATGTGTCCCTGTTACATGCCTAACGCAAGGGATTCAAAACTGTCCGCCCACCTTCTCTGGGCAATGACCAGCACAGTGCGATGGCATGGGAGTCTCCTTGTTCTTGCATCCTGGTAAAAGATCATACAGCACGCCTGAGTTCTAATGGTAGATGTAGGATAATTCAAGCTCACTCATCTGCCTCTCCCTCTTTACAACTTCCATTAAGTCTCCCAAGCACTTTTACAAGAGGTCACAAAGCTCCTAGAATTGTGGGCCCTGAAGCGTGTAACACTCTATTGCATCCTAGGTTGCATGCAGTGATGACACATGAGGCTGTGACTTCAATGTAGGGCTGTTTATTGATTACAGCAAAACATTCATGCCATTTTGTAGATATCAGTAACAGAAGTCGTCATCAATAACAGTCACTGGTCCATCCATCCATTCTCCTGCCAGGTCTCCCACTCAACTGCTGCTCTCTTGAGCACTCATCTATTTTATTATTGATTTATTTTTTGTATTTGTAAAGCAACCACGAGCCCGCAGGCAACTGGGTGCTAATTACATGAGGTACAGTTGATAAACATTAAGGCAGCAAGTATCAATGAAATATCAAGTTGTTTGAAGGATTTGTAAGAAGGTTCTGTTCTGAGGGCAAGTGGTAGGGAGTTCCAGAAGAAGAGGCATTGACAGGGAAGCTTGATCCAACAGGTCTTGCTCTTTTGAATCTGGGAATGACCAGCTTGAGACTGTTGCAGGAGCGTGTGGGTCTGATAAGTTTAGTCGGGGCTAGTATTTGTGAGAGGTACGAAGGTGCAGTTCTGGAGAGACATTGAAGGGTGATGACCAGGGTCTTGAATTTAATTCGGTCACCAGATTGATGTTGTATGATGTCACAGCCATGACCTGAGCAGAACTTTCTACGACCAGTTAAAGGAGAGAACTGGAAATGTGACAACATTCCACCATGCAGATTCTGCAGCCTCCACACTGGGAACATCCTCCAAGGACCCTACCAATGAAGGAGCCTACCGCTTTCTTCAATAAATGTGTGCATTGTCACCTTCCATTAGTGCTAGTAGCACCACAACTAACGTTTAAAATAATATGCACTGGTGCACCCGTGGTGTCACCTTGTAAAATGAATCTGTGGCCATGCCCACAACACTATTTTTAACGGTGCAATATTACACACACCGGTGCACCTGTAGTGTCACCTTGTAAAAACAAATCTGTGGTCATGCCCCCAGGACAGCACAATTCTTTAATGGTGCAATTTTATATGCCCTGGTGCACCTGTAGTGTCACCTTGTAAAACAAATCTGTAACTAAGACCACAGTACAATTTTTTGATGGTGCAATTTTACATCACTGGTGCACCCGTTGTGTCACCTTGTGAAACAAATCTGTGACCACGCCCACAGCACCATTTTTAAATCAATGTGCTATCAAGTACTTATGCATTATTCCCTCAAAATGTACATCACTATGCACAGGTGTGCATAGTATATTACTGTAAAAACGTGCATATGCTGCAGAATCTGCATGGCGGAATGTTTTCAAATTTCCAGTTCTCTGCTTCAACTGGTCATAGGAATTTCTGCTCAGGTCATATTGTTTTAACAGAAAGTGAAATTGAATTTTATTGGGTTGTATCACCCTGTTGTGTAAACAGAGAGGATGTGTTGTGCCTTGCATTCCCCTTCCTCTTGAGGCATGAGTGTGGCATCACAGAACATCCATCTGGTGGACAGATGAGTGTTTCAGAGAGCAGCGGTTGAGTGAGAGGCCTGGCACGATAATGTATAGATGGACCAGTGACTATAGTCCCCCCCCATGGCACATTTGTACCTCATCACCAAAATATTGCATCCTAGGATACTCACAGTGAGGACACAGGAAGCAGTGGCTGCAATGTAGAGCTGTCAATGTAGAGCTGTTTATTGATTACAGTAAACAATAAGTCATCTTGTAGATATCTGTTACAGTAGCAGTCACCGGTCCATCCATCCATTATCCTGCCAGGCCTCTCACTCAACTGCTGCTCTCTGTAACACTCATCTGTCCACCAGGTGGGTGTTCTACGATGTCACATCAATGAATTAAGAGGAAGGGGCATGCAAGACACAACACACTTGCAGGATTATGCCAGTAGCTTTATGCAAACTTTGTTGCAGTGGACAAGTAAAACCTGAATTTTTGCACCATCTTGGACATCACCTCGTTTTCTAAAGGAATCCTTCAAATTACTTTGAGGGGTATGGTCTGTACTGGAAGACAGCGAGCAATAGCCCGTGTTCGTATGAGAGAACTATCAAGAGATTCCTCCCATCCCTGTGTTATTGGCCTTCTCTGGGCCAACATATTCCCAAGTTGATTCACACTGACCCCTGCTGGCCTCAATGCTGAGTGGGGGTGCTCCCACACTCCTGCTGTTGTATGAGACACAACTAGGAAGCTCAACACAAGGAAGGCGCAGGTGACAGGCTGGTAAATAAATAGGATTTATTCTCATAAGTCCACTCCCAACATGGGAGCTGCACCTTCATCAGTGAAAGCAAGCCCCGCTCTCTCTCTCTCTCCCTGCTTGTCCCGTCATTCAGAGAAAGCCTCTGCTTGACCAACCGCATTGGGAATGCAACAGGCAACCACAAGCCCCTAGGAGGCAAGCTCGCGGCTGGAGATCCCGCTGGAGATCCCAGTACACATCTTCCTCCTTAACTAAACAAACGCAACACATAGTATTTGAAATTGACCGATGGTCTTTGCACACGCGCACCACAATCTTCTTGATCAGCTTGTACCTTGCCTCTCTTCTGCCGGTCGACCTCAACCTGCATCCCCAGAATTCTTTGTCCGAGCTCCTCGCTACTTCACCCTTCACACCACCTACGCCTTGACCAGCAACATCACCATTCTCACTTAGAACCGAGGGGTCATTACTCTGCACAACAGGCAACCATTCACATTCCTACTGAGATCCCATGGAAACATCTCCACTAGCACCTCTCCAGGCACCACCAACGGACAACTCTTGTGGTACCTCTTGGTGCAAAACTCCACTACACTCATGCACACCTTGTTCTATCCCATGACATTTCACCAACCAGCTTAGATTCCACTTTGTGTTGTCCTCCAACACAACAACAGTAGCCATGACCTTGCAGATCTTCCTGGGAGGAGACAAATATGGAGTTCCTGCACTCCCACCCTCGGGTTTCTCACCCTGATGAAACCACCAACCTCAAATGGCTCCTTATTCACATGCTTCCTACTGTCGTACAACCGCTTCTACCTCTCCTGGCATTTCTCTGTCCTATTGATAAGCTCCTCTCTGTTCACTTTAACTGGGCCAGATGTCCCCAGCCATTCTGGGGTCAGCTCATCAACCGGTTTCCTGCCCCTCAACGCCACAAAGGACATAACACCTGTAGTGGAATGGGGCGTCGTCCTGTAGGCCCAGAGGCATATCACGAATCAAACACCCAACATCTACATTGGACATTTTGGCCAGCTGAAGCATCCCTTTCATCACCCTGTTAAAACTCTCGACCATTCCGTTTTGGCGCTGACAGTATAAGGCTGTAGTCTTATGATAAACTGCCGCTCCTCTCAAATAATCAGCCACCACATTAGATTTGAACTGCATGCCATTGCCGTTGAATAGGACTGATGGCAACCCTCACACTAAAAAATGGCATGTAGAAATTGCACCACAGACTTGGCTGTGGTGTAATCTGACCACCATAAGCAAGGATAATTGGAATGGTAGTCCATGAGTACAAACATGATTCTCTTCCCTTGATAACACATAGGTAAAGGACCATTTATATCCAGCACTACTCTCTTCCAAGGCCTACCAGCGAATTTCATGGGACACAATTGAGGTTTCAACACTACGTGCGACTTATCACTAGATGCGCATGATACACAATGCATAGCTAGATGAATAGCTAGATGCTCCAGCTCAGCATCCATGTTTCTCCACCAATATGCCTCTCTTACTCTCTTTTTAGTCATATTCCTTCTTAGATGTCCCTTGTGAGCAATTTCAAGAATGATACTCCTCATGCCCTTCGGAGGAACAATGTTCTCACCTCTGCACCAAACCTCACCAATCACCCACAGCTCTTCTTTACCCTGTGCAAACTCTGCACATACCCCAAAATCCTGTTCTGGCCAACTGCCCTCCAATAACTGACAGACCTTAGACATCTTTTCGTCTGCCTCACTCGCCACACACCATGTGGCCAAATCCAACACTTCATTCTGACCAATAGGTGCAATCATGGACCATCCCTTCTCACCAATCTGCCTCCTCCCCTCAAGTAGAAGACGAGACAGGCAATCTGCTACAACATTCTTTGAGCCCGGGACATAGACAACAGAAAAATTATATTCTCGGAGGGCTAGGGCCCAACGATTAATCATCAGGGAGCCACCCACATTTTTCCCCGCTCAATGCATAAACCAAAGTCTTATGATCAGTCTTCAAAACGAATGGCACATCCAAAAAACAACAAAAAAGTGGTTGCATGCCCAAAACAAGCCAACTTCTGCATCCCCACAGTAGAATGGTTCCTCTCCAGCCTCTTCAAGGCTTTGGAGGGAAACACAGTTACACATGCCCTGCCATCCTGGATCTTAATAAGGGCAGCCCCAAGGTCCACCACACAAGCGGCCGTCATCAGGATAGTCATACAAGCTGGTTTGAACATGCTAAGAGTGGGAGCACTTGCAATACTGCTCTTTATGTGGGAGAACGTTCCCTCACACATGCTCCATACAAACCTGTTATTTTTCTTAACAGGTCCCTCAAAGGGGCACAAATGGTAGCAAACATTTCTATAAACTTCAAATAATACTCAGCAAAACCTAAAAATGTTTTCAAGGCGTCCTTGTTCTGAGGTGCTGTGGCTTTCAGTACCACTTACACCAAATTAACCTTTTGCCTGATGCCTTGCCAGTCAATGATACTTCTGTCATCCTGAACTTACACTTTTCTTTCTTAACAGTGAGACCACCCTTTTGCAAAATCCTCACGCACAATAAAAAAAAAAAAAATGTATATTGATTTTCACAACAAACTACAAACATTCAACAAACCAGCAATGTACTTTATCAGTCTACAACATCTGATACTTAACATTTGGGCTCTGCTGTTTACTATTAACCCTCCAGCACAACTCAAGCCTACTCCACTTCGCACTCCGCTGCTCCTCTGTTTCAAGGCGTTCCTGTGACCTGCTCCTGAGATGAATCATTCTCGCTGTGGTCGTTCTGGGCGGGCTCATATAATGTGGCTACCATATGTCTCCAGACCATCAGGGATCCTGCTTCCATTCCATTTCTGCAGGTCCCTCCACCATACCTCTACATTGGGTCTGTGGCTTGCCTTCCATCCCACAGCTATTCTTTGTTTGGCAAATATGTATGCCAGGTCCTTCAGCTTTCTTACATGCTTTAATTGTCGCGGCCTAGGGAACCCCCCCACCATACTTGCCCATACTGATTCTACATTGATCTTACTCCCTTTTTCCATTAACCGATGGGCTATCTCTACCCAGAACTTCCCAATTTCTGGACATGCCCAAAACATGTGTGTCATTCCTGCATTTACTTCTCCACATTTGGGGCATGTTTGTCGTTCCGCTTTCTCAAATTTAGCTATTCGTTGGGGGCTTAAATATGCTCTGTGAGTTACATACAGCTGTATCTGCTGAAGCCTTGCATTTCTGGACACCTTTTTATGGTACTCTTGGGCTCTTTCCCATAGGCTGTCACTGATGGCCTCCCCAACCTCTTCTTCCCAGTCTAACCTTAGTTGGGTCACTTCTTTCCCTATCCTGTACATCAAGAGCTCATAAATTCTAGAAATCTCATGCCCTCTGTCTGCCATGTCATACATCATTTCTATGGCTTCTTCGGCTTGTCCTTCTAGTATTATTTCTGATCATGTCTTAATGCTGTACCATTCTGGCAAGTGATGTATTGCCCCACTTGTAAACCCGTCACCTCCACCAGCACCTCAAATTCTTTTATCTTCCCCTCTTGCCATATGTCTCCCACTGCTGCAATCCCCACTGATTCCCATCGCCCTCGGATCATTCTCCTCAGTTGTTCATCCCCTGCAGCGAATGCCACTAGCGGTATTTGCAGGGAACACGTGGCTGGGTTTTCCATAGCCTGACATGCCTTTCGCCATATCTTCCATCCCAGCTCCAACATTCCCGGGCACCCTCTCACTTCCGACTAGGGGAGCCATATCATCTCTTTGAGGAAATACGGGCCACACTCCTGAGTCAGCAATCTGGACTTGTCCTCAGATGGCCATTTGGCCACGTGTTTCAATTGACTAGCCAGATAATAGGCCTCAAAATTCGGCAGTTTCATGCCCCCTCTGTCGTACATGTTCTGCAGTTTCCACAGGGCTAGTCTATTCCTAGTACTGTGCCGGAGGAATCCCCTACATATGCTCTGAAGTTTGGCAAAGAAACGTTTTGGTATCATATACGGTATGTTCCAGAGATAATGTAATAATCTGGGTAATACAACCATTTTCAATAGCGCTCTTCTTCCCATCATGGCCAAGGGTAGTTTAATCCAGAATTTCATGCTATTTTCTCTAGTTGTTAACGCTCTCTTGGTGTTATGCCTGTGTTCCTTCTCCACCGTGTGATAAAGATTTACCCCCAAATACCTGAATGTATCAGTTTCCCATGGTATTTGCAAGACTGGCAATTGCTTTTCTGGGGCTCCTATATACCTCCCCAGCGGGAATATACATGATTTCTTGGGGTTAACAGCGATGCCCGATAGTGTCACGAATCCCGCCATTATTTCCAGTGTGTATTGGAGGTTTTCCTCGGGATATCGCAGGTACAACAGCATATCGTCCGCATATAACGGAATTAGGTGCAGTTCCCCATTTACGTGGATCCCAATTGTTCTGTATTGTTGTCTTAAATATATTGCCTGGGGTTCTAGCGCTAGTATGTACAGCATTGGCGACCACGGGCATCCCTGCCTGGTGCCCCTGCCAAGTTGCCACTTCTCTGAGATACAAGCCCCCGTCTTAACTCTAGCCAGTGGCATGCTATACAGCAGTTTTACCCATCTAAGGTAGCTTGGTCCCATCCCGTAGTTGCTCAAGGATGCCATCATCCAGGGCCACTTGACAGAGTCAAATGCTTTGACCACGTCAAGTGATACAATAGCAATCTCACTCGAGTCACCTCTCACGTGCTCCACAACCCGGTGGAGCCATCTTAAGTTGTCTGATATGCTCCTACAAGGGACATACCCTGTCTGGTCAGTATGAATTAAGTTACTAATGACCCGCTTCATTCTATTAGCCAGCACCGCGGTAAGTATTTTTCTGTCTTGGTTCAGCATGGACAGTGGTCTATATGATCCACACTCCATGCCTGGTTTATTAGGTTTAGGGAGTGGGATAATAATCGCTTCTCTCAGGGATTGTGGTAGCGTTCCTATTTCGAACGCCTCGTTCAACATTGCTAGCAGCGGGGGGAGCCCCTCAGTCTTGTACTTTTTATAGAACTCGCCTGGGAGCCCATCAGTTCCTGGAGTCTTGCCGGTGGGCAATAGCACCACCATTTCTTTTAATTCTTCTATTGTGATTGGGGCCTCTAGGCCCTCTCTCTCTACCGCACTTATTTTAGGCAAGCCAATGTCTTCCAGTGTTTCCGCTATCTCTGTGCTATCGCCCTCCCACCCCCCGTCCTTGTACAATCTCTTGTAAAATTCCAGAAACTCTCTATTCACTTCTTCCTGGGTATCCACTATGAGCCAGCTCTTTCCCCACTACTGCTCTGATCACTGTTCTGGGGGACTCATTTTTGTATAGCCAGGCCAACATTCTCCCCGGTTTATCCCCTTCCGCATGTTGTCTCTCCGTATATTTCTTGTAGCTTAAGTTACACAATCTATCCCAGTGTCCCACGCATTCCTGTTGCAGTTGGCTTATGGTTCCAGCTGCCTCTTCAGAGTCGCCCCCTTTGCCCATCACTTTCTCTAGTTTCGTTTCCGCTTTTTGTAGATCCTTCAATACCCCTCCTTGCAGCTCTTTGGATTTAGCTATCGCCGCCCCCCCTTATCACCACCTTGAAAGCTTCCCATAAAGTGCCTGCCGAATCCACACTTCCTTTATTATTCTCAAAGTAATCTATAATTTCTTCTCTCAGGTCTTCTCTAAATTCCGTATCTTATACTGCCTCTGCTCTTAGTCTCCATGTTGGAATCCTGGCTCTCAGGGGTAAATATTGCCATGTTAGGAGCAAAGGCGAGTGGTCCGATAGGACCCTCGCCTTGTATTCCGTGCATGTTATTTCCGAAATCATTTCCTGTGTAGCAAACGTGTAGTCTAGCCTTGTATATAGCTTTTGCGGGGCCGCATAATGCGAGTATTGTCTGTCTAGTGGGTGATGTATCCTCCACACATCCTCCAACTGTAGCTCTGATAGCAGTGTCTTTAGGGCCTTGGCTGCCGGGGCTGGTTTGTCCCATGTGTGTCTGATCTGTCTACCCTAGGGTCCAACGTGCAGTTAAAGTCCCCTCCTCATTTCACCGCCCTCCCCAGGTATGAATCAACTGTATTATATACGGACCTGATGTACGTCACTGTGTCCTGATTCGGGGCGTATGTGTTTATAATACATATCTCTTTATTCTCTACCTGTCCCCGTATTGCTACCATCCTCCCATCTACATCTATTTTGGTCTGTAATAGTTTGAATGGGACGTGCGGGGCTATCCACTTGATCACCCCTCTTGCATACGCCGAATACGGCGCACCAATGACTATTCCTTTCCATTTCTCTGGACCACCTCCTGTTTTTCTTTGGTAAGATGGGTTTCCTGTATCAAGACAATGTCTATCTTTTTCCTTCTTAGGTACATCATAATCTTGTTTCTTTTCAAATAACTGTTGAGCCCCCTTACATTCCATGTGATTACTCTAAGGTCCCCCATATTTCAGCCTTATCCAATTCCTTTCTGGTCACTCTCCCACTCCCGCATAAGGCGCAGGTGAGTACGCTCGTTTCCCGTTCTATAAACTATTCCCCACAAACAACGCTTCAACTCCCCCAACTCTCCCCCCACACCTCCCCTCCAGTCCTCAACTGTTGCCCTGCTCCATCCCTGGATCTCAGGCGATCCCACTTCCCGTCCCAACCTGCGTTACTGGTGCTAGGGGCGCAGTGGGAGGCCACCACTCTATCAGTGGCCTTTCTAACCTTCCTTCTGGGGTGCGAAAGTGTGACTCCTGTATCTCCCGCATTTTGCTACATTTTGTTTTGTGCATTGAGTTTATATTATTCAGACCTAGCTATTCCGGTCCTTGCGCATTACATTATATTCTAGTCCCAGTGTTATAGTCATACAGCACTTCCGCCTCTCGGGCCGCCATGTCATTTCTCCGTGCCGTCTTCCTTCCACGTATCCGTCCCTGAGGGGCAATTCTGTGTATCTAACCACTCCATCGCATCCTCTGGGGTATCAAAAAATAAAGCTCTGTTTTTGTGGAATACTTTCAGCCTTGCTGGGTACATCAGCATGTACTTGAGGCCTATCACTCTTAGCCTCTTCTTCACAGTACTGTAGTTCATTCTCATCCTCTGTACCATGAGCGTGTAATCCGGGTAAGCTGTTATGGGGGTAGATACCCTGTGTATTGTACCTCCTTTGCGGAAGAACTCCAGGTATTCTCCCAGTCCCGGTAGTTCAGGATTTTGGCTATCATCGGTCTCGGGGGCGCTCCAGGTGGTGGTTTCCTCGTCATTGCCCCGTGCGCCCACTATTTCTTGCAGTAAAATGGTTTCAATATATTCCGTGGGGTTGGGGCCGCCTTCCCCTTCAGGAAGCCCCACTATGCAGATATTATTCCTTTGGGCTCATCCTTCCGCTTCCTCTGCTCTATTTTCCCACTTGGCGCAGTGTATGGATCTCCGGGTCATGCGACGCGCAGTCCGCTGTGTTGGTCGTCACTATCTTCTCCTGCTCACCTGTGCGTTCTGCTATTTTCCTTACATCTTTCCGTAGTAAGTTGACTTCCTCTTCGATTGCCCCTATTTTGAGGTCCAATGTAGCTTTGATTTCGTTCATGGCTGTGTCTAATTTGGTTTCCCAGGCAAGTTTCAGGTCCGCAATCGCATCTAGTATTTGTCGGTCATCCCGCTGGGGGGTTGCTTCCGCCTGTGGGGTCTTGTCTTTGTTCCTGGCCCCTTCGGATGGTTGGGTTGTTTTTGTATACTCTTCCATTGCCTGTTGTTTCCCCTTTGTGTTAGGTAACTTGGACGGCATCTCGACGCCACTGCGGTTCTGCTCCCGTTGCCCAATCTGTGGTCACTGTCTTCCTTTCTTACTTCAGCCCGTATGATGTTTGGGCTTTGTTGGGACCTTCCCTTTGGCCTCCAGTTTACTGGGTGTGTGCTCCACTTCTGTTGTCGCCACGGTAGGTAACCCCAGGCCAGGTTCCACTGCTCGGGCTCTGTTATTGCCACCTCTCTGTCCTATCTAATTATCCATGCAGCCCTCATTTCCGCAGTACTTGTCGTGGTCTTCTAAAAGGGTCTGCCCCGGGGCACTCAGGGTCCCAGCCTCTCACTTGGCTTTGTGGCCAGGCCACCTTCCTATGCGTTATTGTTGGTTTTATTTTGTCCCTTCCAGATCGTGCTGTGTTGTAGGTTGCAGACCTGCCCTCTGCACCTCGATGCTGAGATGCCTCCCATGCAGTGCGTCTCTTTCCTTTGCAGCCCCTCAGGGGCAACATCAGTGCACGACAGGATATTGTAGGATCAGCAGGAGACACGCAAAGACACGTCCTATACCATGGCTCTCTAGCCACCCTCCGGCCCACTTTGTTCCTTATTTGAGTGCCTCCCTGTTGCTGCTCTGCAAGCACTTCAATGCCCCCGAGGCGATGCCCTGTGCGCCATGGTTCGGCTCAAGCGGGGTCCCAGCCCAATCACAAGCCAGCCAGGAGGAGGCACAGGGGCTTTTCGTAGTTCCAGGGAGCGGCAAGGGGGGAAGCCCTCCCTATGCGTAGGTGTTCAATGTGTCCAGGCAGGGCCCTCTCAACCCCTCTCGCTACTTACCTTTCTCTGCTGGCAACTCGTCTTCTCCCTCACACTTCGTCTCTCTTCTTTACGTCTGTTGTGACTTTTTCAGACGCTGCAACAGAAGGGTGCTTTGTGTATTCACGCAAGTCCATTCTCACTCCTTCCAACCTGGCGAGGCCTTTCCTAACCTATGGGCTCCTACACCAAGTGGCTGTGAAGTTCCCTTTTCATGTTGTGCACATCGCACTGATAGAGCTCCGTCCGCTGTGGCCTCCTGGTCCAGGTCAGGTCAGGTCTGTGGGATTTCGTTGCCCCTGTTACTTTATTTGGAGGTGGAGGTCTCAGCCAGTCCAGGCCAATTATCGTGAACAGCCAGCAGAGCGCTACCCCTACCGCACTTCTGTATGGTATCGGGCTATGGCCGCTTGGTCTTCCACTAGCCCTTATTCGTGGGGTCACCCGTGGTACATTCCTGTGCCTCTGCTGCTCCGGCACATAGTGTTCTCAGATGTTCTTGACGTCCGGCCCAATTTCCGGTCGGGCAATGCTCTGTTCCTTCTTCCCTGGATGCTGATCACAGCCGCGTCTAGCCCGATGTGTCCGTTGTCCTGTCCCCCCTGCAGGTGGCTGCAAGACTGTGTCCCTGCCTTTGCCGCTCTGTGTGTCCTGAGTAGCTGGGTCAGTGCTGCTAAGGTATACTTTCCACTTTGTGTCTGTTTTGTGTAACAATGTTGGCCCGTCTGCGTTCCATGGATGAATTGTTAGGGATCGATGCCATTTCATTGCACGCATGTGACATGCGTTGCTTTGTCCACCGGTATTACACCATATCTAGTGTAACTTGGGCATGCCAATATGTTGTCAGCTGTGCGTTTGCTTCTTCGGTCTGCGATTATCACCTTCAGCGCCTCAACGAGGGGTACGAGTACCCATGGTGTTATTTCCTTACGAGCGGTGTGCACGGTGCATGGAGCAGCTGTCCACGACTCTCTGTGCGCACTTCCCAGCTGTTTATTCCCTTAGCACACTCGTGCGTTCCCTAGGCGCACAGCCCATTCCAGCCATGCAGCAGCGGAGTGTCCATGATCCTTTCTTCTGGTTACAAGCTTACTTGTTCGCCTCGGTTCGCGCTCCTCTCACTGGCAAGCAGCAGTCCTCTCACGAGTTCTGAACTTCGTATCAGTTCCTTTGTTCCTGATGGGCCGCCATTTTAGTTTCTTTGCTCCAGAGCCACAGCAATCTCCTTAAGACGGATGTGTTCGAATCGCTGTACCAGTCCGATCTAAATAGCGCTCCAGTCATGCCTTGGATGTTCATCAGTTCACACACGTGTTTCTATCCGTCGTAAACAGGGTTTTGCATAGTTACTATCCAGATCAATTCAGGATCAGCGGGAGCTCCTCGGTACACACGTCCTCTTACATGGCCCTGTAGCCACGACCCCCAAAATCCTCACACATAGTCCTCATAACGCTCAGTATCAGGAGCAAGCACCAGAATGTCGTACTGAAAGTACTTTACGCAAAGACAGACCTTTAAACAACATCTCCATAATTCTCTGGAAGACTGCCGCGGCGAACCAATGCCCAAATGGCATCCTTTTCAACCTGTATGCACAAAACGGTGTAACAAAAGAAGTTAAAGATCTAGAGTCTGTATTTAATCCAATCTGATGGTAAGCACTAGATAAATCAATCATGGAAAAATACTTTGCCTCATGCAGGAGGGTGATCATCACCTGCACTTTGGGTAAGGGGTGTCGATATACCTAGATATTATTGTTGAGGGATCGAAGGTCTACACACATTCTGATATTGCCGTCCCTTTTTTGGCAATTACAACAGGGGATAGATTCAGCAGCTTCAATAGGTTCAATGACATCATTCAATCACAACTTGTGAAGCTCAGATTGAAGTTTTTCTTTCAGTAATAGGGGAACCAAACGGACTTTGTGTACAACAGGCTTCGCCCTCCTTTTAAAAATTATATTGTGGCTGAAACCCTTCTGGCAAACCAGACGGTCTGCAAACACATTGTGATACTGAGCACCCAAATCATTCCCACAAACATAACCGGCTGCGGAGCATTTGGTTTCAGAACCATGCAGAGACCCTTTTGATGCTTCCAGCTTAGCAGGGGCATACCTTTGTCAGCCACATACAAGCCAGCTTTTATAGATCTGTCCTTGAATGCAATTTCAACAGACTTCGACCCTAAAGTATTGATAGGCGAGCCCCTGTACTCTTTGGGACATATGTCAGGGGGATCCAAATCTCCCACCGCAAAACCTAGTGTGTGCAAGACATCTGACCCCACAACTGTATATCTGGAAACCTGAATCGGTCATCATTCTCAAGTTATGCCCATCATCTTTTACTTCGCACCAAGGAGCATTAACATCTCCACCATCCACGCTGGCAATAAGCAAATTACTCACACCATCTTGAAACAGGTTATCTTCCTCCTCAATGCACCTCACAACTCCCCTGCTCCTGCACACTCCTCTTGCCAAGTGCCCCCTCTTATTGCATTTTGTGCATATTGCTTTCCTAGCGGGACAACGTATGTTAGTCGAAATGTGGTCCCCCTTCTCACATGCAAAACCCATCATATTCACTCTAGAAACTAGTGGCCGGGATCATTGAAAGGTACCAGACCTGGCATGGCTGCGTGGAGAAGGACGCGCCTCTGAGCGCTTAGCAGGCTTATAGCCCACATTGTTCACTTCACCAGTGGAAGTATTCAAAGTCATGGAATACGTCGAAGACTGCTCAGCAAGTTTGGCCAGGGCAATGGCCTGATCCAAAGAAAGTTCTCTCACCATCAGAAGCCTGTCTTGCAGTTTCTTTTCCACAGTGCATTTCACTATCTGGTCACATATCAGATTGACGGCAAGCGTTTCAAACTCACAATTCTTTGTCAAACCCTGCAGAGCAGCCACAAACATGTTCACTTTTTCACCTGACTGCTGTGAGCGTGAAAAGAAAAGATGGCACTCCATAACAACATTTATGGAAGGACCAAACTGGGCAAACAGGGCACGCTCCGTAGCTTGATAGAGATCTGTTGCATCCCCTTGGCCATCACCAACTGGAATCACAGGCAGAGTTTCAAAGATTCTTCGCTCTTCCACTCCTAAGCAATTGAGGAGAATGGCTTGTTTCCTCTCTGGATTGAATACTTTCCGACCAATCACAATAAGATATGTGTTGAAAATGTTCTTCCATTGAATCCATGCAATTGAGGGTTCACCAGGTGATGGCTGAAATGCAGGCAGAGCCTGTATGGTTGCTTCCATTCTCACTTGGTGCAGCTCCCCACTGTACAAAAGAAAATTCCTTGAAGACCTCCCCAAAGGCACTTAAAACAAGTTGATCCTTTCTTTACTGTATCTGTGAACTGCAGTTGCACCAATGACCACTAGATGGCACTAAATCTAGGAAAGACACTGCTGCCAAAACGAACATCCAGTAGCCAGCAAGGGGCATGGGCAAAATCCTCTCATTGCCAGTGTGTTGTGTTGTGAGGCATAACCAGGAAGCAGAAGACAAGGAAGGAGCATGAGACAGGCTGCTAAGTAAATAGGACTTATTCTCATAAGACCACTCCCAAAACCAAAAAAGTGATGGGTGGAAGGGTGCGCACTAATCTAAACCACTGGCGTTGTTCTGGACAACCTTCCACACCATTTTTATTTTGCCCGTCTACGTCATTGCAAAAGGACCCCAGCCATATGCAAATCAGTCAGGTACTGCCACCAATGGGAGCAGTCCTGGCACAACTGCTAGGCCAATTCCCCTTTGCATGGAAACACAAGCAAACCCAAACATGTTTGTTTCAACCTTGTTGGGCCTCATCAGTGAGGTGCAGCTTGGTTACCTATGGCGCAGCGAGCAAGGGACCAAATTCTGGGCCTGCTCTCTCTCACATAGGGAGACAAACTAAAACCAAAAAAGTGATGGGTGGAAGGTTTCAAATTCACCTAAACCACTGGCATTGCTCTGGGCAACCTTCCACATCACCATTATTTTGGCCATCTGCACCATTGCAAAAGTGGTCCAGCCATATGCAAATCAGTTGGGTACTGCCATCAATGGGAGCAGCCCTGCCTGAACTACTAGGCCAGGTTCCCCCCTGCAGGGTAACACAATCAACCCCAGACATGTTTCAGCCTTGTTGGGTTTCCTCAGTGAGGTGCAGCTTGGTTACGTATGGCGCAGCGAGCAAGAGACCCATGTCTGGGCATGCCCTCTCTCACATAGGGAGACAAACTAAAAGTTATGGGTGGAAGGTTTCGAATTAATCTAAACCACTGGCATTGCTCTGGGCAACCTTCCACACCGCCATTTATTTTGTTTGTTTTTTGCACATCTGGGACATTAATAAAAGGGGTCCAGACATATACAAATCAGTCGGGTACTGCCACCAATGGAAGCAGCCCAGCCCGAACTGCTAGGCCAGGTCCCCTCTGCATGGAAACCCAAGCAACCTCAGACATGTTTCAGCCTTGATGGGCCTCCTCAGTGAGGTCTTGTGGTCTCATGCAGAAGGGATTTTATTTATTTATTTTTACATTTGTATAGCGCACAAATCAGCCCATGGGGATCGCGGCTCTGTTACTTGCAGGGAGCTTCGTTACAGGGAGTTACAATATAAATAAGGGAGGTACAATATACATATTTTACATTTTACATCATTTAAATTGGTAACACATTAATGCAGTCAGCTAGTTGCAGATACATTTGCAGGTTTATAGGGAGAGGTAGCGTGAGGTCCTATAGGGACTGTGGTGTAGATCAGGCGAACAGAGAGGTTTTCATGGCTTTGCAGAAGGCAAGGAGTGAGGCTTTGGCACGAAGCGTCATAGGAAGGGCGTTCCAGGGATGTAACCTAGCAGTTGAGGTGGACTACCCCTTTTGTGGTGGGACCAGGCCTGATTTGCATATGGTCTCTCCCCTTCTTAATGGCGTGGCTGGTGAAGAACGATGGTCTGGTAGGTTGGCCAGAGCAATGCCTGAGGTTCAGATACATTTTAAACCTTCCAGCCATCACCTCTTTGTTTTTGCATAAGTCCGCTCCCAACATGTGAGCCACACCTTCATCAGTGAAAGCAACCGTCTCTCCCTATGATGGTCCCCTGTGCAGCATGTCGCATAGAGACATTCAAAGGATGCCTCTGACTGACCCGCCGGACGGGGAACGCAGCAGGCAGCCACGAGCCCCCAGGAGGCAAGTTCGTGGCTTGAGATCCCACTGGAGATCCCAGTACATCCTCCTTCTCCTTGGTGTCTCTGTTGCTCCACTGTCTTTAGTATAGTTTTATGGCATGCTGACCTTCCTTGTGGACAGCCCAGGCTGTCTCTCAGCTGCTGTGCAGCTCCAATCCCATCCCGGTTTCCGTCAGCTCCTGTTGCATTTGTGTTGCTGTCACTCGATGCGACACACACAACTCCTGCCATGTCTCAGGCTTGTGCAACAACGACTGCATCTCTGTCAGCTCTACCACCTGACTTGATTGTTAGCCGCATCTGTCATCTACCCTAGACGCTGACATTGTAAGGCATCAGAGGAGCTAGTAACAATCAGAAAAATCCAACTCAGAGGTGTCGCTAGGGGGTGCCCTGAGGGGGGTGTAGCCCCGGGTCTTTTGGTTGTAGCCCCGGATAGAAGCTCAGGGACTGCAACCAAAAGGCTAGCTAGCCCCGAGTCGTGCCAGTCCCAACATTACTGTAGCCCGGATCATTTCCAAACCTAGCAACACCCCTGATCCAACTTGTGGGGTTTTACAGACCTGAGTAAACCAATGCAGCAAGCCTCACTGGTTATATATAATAAAAAGTAGCTAAATAGCTGTACAATCAATGATTGCGCTGCACAGCACCGTAGAACGGATAATCCGCAAGAGTTAGGTCTTTTAATGAGAGAGACAATTGCAGTTGCTGCCCGTAGATTTCGCAGGCAGGCTACAGCCGAAGCGGCACCCTCATTTAGTTGCTGTCACACATGTCTAGAAATAAACATATGGGCCAGCGGTTAGGGGAACATTGTACTTCAGACCCAGCTTTATGGGAAAGAACAGGGCTGTTTGGCCGATGCACTACTGGTCAACTGGAGAAGCTGTCGTTCTATGCCCTACCTCCCATTCTTTCTATAACACAATTTATAGCAAGGATGGGATAAGCCAGTAGTGCCTGGGGATTCTGGTAGCTCACAGGAGTTGCAACATGTTTTGGTTCTTACACATTCTGGGGCTGGGGATGCAACCTGCAATGGTTCCAGTTCACAGTAGGGGCTCACCTACCTTAGCAACGGAGTCCATTCCATCGGCCTTGCCTTCAATTACTCTGCTTAGCTGGCTGCTTCATGAAACCCTAGACTAGTGTGATCTTTGCCTTTCTTAGGATAGCGGCTATATTCTGCAGGCAGCCAAGAGAAGGTCCATCAGGTGCCAGCACAGGAGAACGTTTCTTTCGCTCCTGCACTAGGATCTCCAGAAAAGCATGTGTCGTGTCTCCAGACATGGAGACCAACACTGCAAAGCCAAGTAAGGCATGGATGCATGTTGTGGTTTCGAACTGTTATCTTTATTGCATACCAAGGCTCGAAGACACTGCAAACTATTTTGTGCCTGCGTAGAACTAGTCTCCACATAGCTGTTCACTTTCCTTCCTGACACCAGAACCCTTGGACCTCCCACTTCTATGAAGTTCACCCCTACAGCTCTTTGCCAATCAGAGGGGCATCGCTACAGATGTCACATAGTCTGACCCTCTGTCTTCACACTCCCTTAACCTGTACTCTGCATCATTACAGCATTAATCAACTATATCATATGCAGTATTACATGTTATCTTTAGTTTCCCACTTAGACCTGTCCAGCATTTCTGTGTAATTATAAAGATCCTATCTAGCAGCAATTTGGTAAATGAAAGAATTTATGTAAATACTACTTATTAATTAATCAATTGATGAGCTTTTATATCGCGCTGAATCACCACCATAGTGGTCTGAAAGCTCCTATCCCAGGCTGAGATTTAAGGAAGTATTGTGTCTCCACCCAGGGATCGCCAGACCCTAGTCTGCTGGAGGAAAATGAAAATAAGGGATTGGAGGTGGACAAAGTATAGAAAGGAGGCTAGGAAAAATGGAAGGGAGCTTGAACTGAGGGCCAGAGTAAGTGGGGAGATGAACACCATGAAATTGTAACACTGCAGATAACCATTATTGAAACGACTCAAGCAACAATGATCCTTAACATTCTGGCCTGAAAGAGGTAGTGGTGAGGCACAGGCTTTCACAGAACTCTCATGCCAACAATCACTGGTGTTAGAAGCAGCCTCTATTGGATTCCTGCGAGGTGCAGCTTGACACGTTTGAGTTCCTGTTGTGGGCTATGGGTCCCTTACTCTAACTTCTTAGAGCGGTGCACAGTGAGCCGGCAGTGAGAGGCAGACCTTTGCAGACCTTCGCTTCCTCCTAGTGCTCTGTGGCCTGCTGTGTACGGTATGCGGCAGCGGGCGGCTCTGACTTCCTAGGAGCTAGAAGACCGCTGGGGATACCGTGGCAGTGGCATTACCACACTGAGGACAGTGAGTTCCATAAATTGAGTTCACTTATCTGGCGCCGCGGAGAGGAGCTGGCTGCATTGCCACCAACGCGTAAAATAGTTGTTGAGCATCGCATGTATCTCTCGGCGCCGACTCCATCACTGTGACTTGGGTGGTTGGGAAGCGCCCTGGAGACTGACCCGGGCTATTGCTAGGGTCGGAATAGGTCACTGCTACATCCAGCTGGGGCGGGCAGGTCTTCCCTATAGCGTTTACTTACTGCTCATGCATTTACTCTTGCCTCATAATATGCAGAAACAGGCATAAGCATTCCCAGCATGAGCGGTTACTGAGCAAGCTGTAGCAAGCTGTAGTAGCAGGCGGGGAGACTGTGAGAGCAATTCTTTTGATCCCCACGACCTTTTAGTACTGGCCAATACTTCTGCCATTTCAATCCACTGTTCTGGTCCCGAGTGCCTGTGTTGTAAGCATCTTAAGAAAACGCAGGTACATTCTTAGAGAGTAAACATACAATCACTGTGGTGCCTTTTATAGAACATTCTATGCAAAGTAATGAGCACCATTACCTCTGGAACAAGCTATAACTTACGCAGGATGAATGGAAAAGTACGCACAGTCAGTTTGGGCAATAAGGATGGCAAAGTTAAAACAAAAAAACCTGCCCCAGTAAGAGTAGGTGCTATTACCTCCTTTTTTCAGCCCAACCACCCAGTTGAGGAAAACCTGACCCCACTGGAATCTATGGAACCAACCACTGAACCTGGCAACAACACGCAGAACAAGTCCAATGACGGAGAGATAGACAATAATTCACTTCTGGAGATGTGTCTCTCAATGCAAAGTAAATGACGCCTGCCTTGCCTAGGGCATCGGAAGCCTATATATCGAATGCGTTATCACCAAATTTGGTGCAACCGCCAAATGTGGCAGAAAGGTTATCGGTCTCACCAAATTTGGAGGTGCATGTAGACCATTCGGTAATGGAAAAATCTAGTGACTCTTACTCCACGCCGGATGTGTTAAGGGAATTACAAGCCTCAGTTGCATCATTGCAATTTGCACTCAAGATATTATTAAAAATGTGTCAACGCATTTTGGAGAATACCATCATTATGGCTCCTGTAAATGAGCCAAATTGTAACTCAACGGATGATGCAGAGAACAACTTGTCCATTGCTGTAGGGTTGGCTGTCGCTCAGGCAAACGAGATTCCAATACAGGAAATGAATGTCTCCAACAACTCAGATATTTTTCTCCCGTAAACAGCAGACAGGCAAGAAGGGCTGTTATGAGTAAGCGACTGTGTGTTGAGGCCTCACCATTACCTGCGACTGCTCTACCTGGAAAGACTAGAAAGAAATCTAAGAAAAAAGCGACACGGGCGAAAAAGCGAAAACTAGCAGAGGGCCGTTTGACTAGCTGGCTGATTACTGAGAAGGTGAAGGATACTTCGGTGGCTGAGGAGAATTCGTCCAAGCTCTCAGCTTCCTTTATGGAATAGGAACCAGACAAGATTTCTTCGACTCCTTGTCACAAAAGACAGAACTTGCCGACAAGTGGAAATGTTAATTTGACAATGATAAACACAGTCCCAGTTTCTGCGGGGAGCAAGAAGAAGATTTGCATTATTAAGAACTTCTACCAAAAAAGTGAATCCGATTGGCTCATGAGAACTGAATTCTTGACCAGATTGCATTCAATACCGCAACTGAGAGTATTAAGATCAGAGGATTTTGAATTCATAGAGCCACTCAGTTGTTTGAACACCAATGTTTTGGCCATTCACTGTAAATTCCAATCCACTATACATTTAATGCGATTATGGAAATGATAAATGGAAGATCGATTGGAGACAATCCTGGTAAAGAAACGTGCGGAAATGGCAAATGCATGAGTACTCTCTTTGTCACACCTGAATTGGCTTGACAAAGGTTTTGAGGTGATTGATAATAACTGGAGTGACCATGCCTTACTCTCATTGACAGTGAACCTGAATGAGTCTAAATATACCTCTAAATCCTTGGGGAATATGAGGGTAAACCATGCAGCCACACAAATTAGTTGGTCAGAGATAAACATAGCTAACACAGCTCTGGCAATAGTTGAGGCACATCACCCTGACACTGCCACCTTTCGGAAAATGACAACTGATAATATCGAAAACTGGATAGCTGCATTTTCTATTAAACATGCTTCAGCTAGTATGGGGATAGCTAGGATCGACCAGCCTAAGACAAATTGGTATGATCATGAAATCAGGGATGCCAAAAGAGCACTCAGAGCAGCAATTCGTAAAGCCAAGAAGACACACCACAGTTTCCTATCACACTATTAGTAGGTCACTTAAAAACCAACATAAAGCCTAGATCAAGCAAAAAAGATATTTAAGCAAACTGAAGCAATGGCAGGATACTGTACGAGTACTATGTACCAAGAATATCCGCAATATTTGGGCAATATTGGGGGAATCACGGGGAAACATGTCAACCCCTATGATTAATCCAATCGGAGCTCACATATAGGAAAGATTCTTGCAGGATCGTAATATCCCTTGCAGAGAGAAAATGAGCTGCTTCGTGGTGGCTGGCCCTGCTTGTCCTCCGTTTACAATCACGGTAGACCAGCTTATCATCAAAATAAAAGAATTAAAATCATCCCGTGCACCGGGCTGAATGGCTTGGCTAACATCACACTGAAGAACAAACCGGTGTTTTGGGCAGAGCTCCTTAAGATTCTATTTGAAAACGTCTTTTGTGAAGGAAGAATTCCGATTTCATGGCAGAAGGCCATACTAATCCCTATACACAAAAAGGGTGACAAGTTTGACCCAGCAAACTACAGATTATTATCTATGCTGGATTGTACCAGCAAAATCTTTGCCAGCTTTCTCTTAAACAAACTCCAAAGATGGATAGACATGAGGGGGCTTCTTAACCGTTTCCAGTGTGGTTTCAGGCAGGGTTACTCCACTACGTACAACTTGGTCATTTTGGATACCTTGCGTATGAATCCAAGGAAAAAGGGGAACCCCCTGCTTACGCCCTCTTTGTAGACTTCAAAGCAGCTTTCGACCGAGTACTTACTTAAGTTATTATGGGTTAAATTAGAAACACTTGGTTGCCCACAAGGTCTTCTGTATTATCCAAGACTACTCTGTGAAAATAACACAGCTTCTCTGAAGCTAGATTTGCAAGGTAATATGACTGCACAAGTTGAACAGGATCAAGGTGTTAAGCAGGGTTGTGTTACAGCACCTACATTATACAATCTTTTTGTATATTATCTGCCTGAAGCGATCTCGCATGTACATAACTGTCCTCCTCGAATAGGTGCTGAAGGATGCCCGGTTCTTGCATACAGAGATGACCTGGTCATTCTTGACCACACATTTAGTGGTCAATGACGATCAGCGGAAGCATTGTGGCTCTACACAAAAAGGAAGGACCTGAAAATTAACTTGGAGGAGACCCAAGTTATGGTCTTCTTGTATAAGATTTTAAGTGCAAGAACTAGCTATATTATATACACCACCTATAGATATCTGGGCATCTAGTTTGAAACTACTAACGATTATTCTCTATGCAATTAAGCCAGGAAAATTGGAGTTGCTCAAATCACGGCTCTGGTCTATTGCTTTACTAGGACCCATGGGGGTTTCAGCATATGGGCGGCACGACTACTGATTCAGCAGGTACTCTCCCCCATGATGATATTTGGCCTTGAAGTCCTTCAACAGATAGATCTTAAGTGGCTACAGGTAGTGGAAGGCAAATTTTGGAAAACATTTTGGGTCTCCATACCTGTACCCTGATGGCTATTATCAGACTGGAGCTGGGGATGCACTCTTTGAAATCGATGGTCCTTAAAAGAAGGGCAGAATTATATTTGAAGATTGGCAGTACCTCAAGTAACCAACTACTGGTCTCTCTGCGATATGAAATGTGCAGGGAATCTAAGAAGTCGCTTTTAAAAATGAATATTGAAAATGTTTTGCCCAGGTTAAACTGGAGTAATCGATAGGGAGAATTCTCCCCCTCTGTTAAGTCTGCTCTGTCAAGAAAAATAGATCTAGGCGATTGGTTAGAAAACTAAGCTCACCTTGAACGTCTAAAAAGATATCAATTTGTGAAATATATGCTGTATAAATACAAAAATCCTCAACAATATTTAAACTTATGCCCAGGAATAAGACTCAGACGATTTATCCTTCTAGTTAGGATTAACCATCTCTCAGTCCTGGGAAATACTGGAGCAATAAATAAACTAACTAGCTCTGAGCGCTGCTGCAGAATATGTAAGGACAAAGAATCGGTTGAGACAGGGAAGCACATATTGACCTGCTGCCCGAGGATGATAAATACCTATAAAAGATATTATGATAAATATGTACATAATATAGATCATATAAAGGAGGCAATCTTCTGGTGGCGTAATATTAACTCTATAAACTCGAAGTGTTCTTTTGCAATGTACAATGTGTGGTTAGTGATCGAGAGTCTATTAGGTATTTCTATCTGAATAGAAATAATTGAAATGCTTGGTATCTGAACTTGAGTATATCAAGCTTATTATGGAAATGGAATGTCGAATATTTATCATGTAAATAAGACAACGCCTTATGATATATTTTATTGTATTTGAGTTAATATGATGTGACTTATTAAGTATGTTTATGTAATATTTTTGATATGTGATTTATTTTTTTACAGGAATCTGTATATATGATTTGTAATTATGTGAAAAGTTAAACTGTTAACACATTAATACATTATTATTACAATCACTGATTCGCTGACATAGTCAACCACACAGTTTTCCTTACCAAGCACACAATTGTTAAAGATAGTTTTACAGTACCAGTAATCTCTACCAACACATTGGTTATTTCCTGCAGTGTAACATACATTTATGAGGTGTTCTGCTTGCAATGTAATGAAAGGTTTTTCAGGACATTGCAAAGCCTGCAACTGCATTCAATTTCTTTGTGGTGGTTGCCTGTCAGCGCACTTTGTTCGCTCCACCTGTACTTGTACCATCCCCATAATAGCTGTCTGAGTCCCACAAACCAAATTCAGTTCTCATGCTAGCAATAACGAATTCACTGAAATAATCAAACAAACCCAACACAGGAACGTTAAAGGTAATGTTATAATACTACAAAAAATGTGTGATGCCCTTGACTGGGAACAAACACACCCAAATAGCCTATTCGATGGGCTGGTTACCCTTTAAGGAGGGGCTGCATCCATAAATTATTATTATTATTATTATTTTTTTTATGTTATAGGGCACTGTACCTTGCACAGAGGAGAATTTGCCATTTGCATATCAGTCTGTTCTCGCACACAAGGACAGTCCAGTACTGAAACTCAGCAATGCTCCTCTGAAAACAAGGTGTACCAACAGCAAACCCAATCACACATTTCAGCCTTGTTGGGCATCATCAGTGAGGCGAAGATGTGCCTCTCTAAGCCCAGTGAGCAAGGGGTCCACATCTGGAGTACCCTTGGTAACCTAGAATTAAACTCCATGTTTTTAAAAACATACAGCAATGGGCGAGCACAGCCAAATAACCTGATTTGCAGATTGGTTACCCTTAAAGAGGGTGTCCAATCACATTTTAGTTCATTCTACGTTTCACAGAGGGGAAACAGTATCCTCTGTGAAAGGTATAGTGAGCTAAACGTTATTTTAGACCCTTGCTAAGAGTGGTAGGATGGTTTTTCAAAGTCACTTCCTGAAACTTGGAAAAGCCAACCTAGGGTTAGCAAGGCTTTCCCAACCCCAGGCGAGTAAAGCCACTCTCTTAAGCAGCGTGGACCAAGCAGAAAAGCTGAACTAAGGAGGAAGAGGGCTCTGTTGTTTAGTACAGTTAACATTTAGCAGACATGACAAGAAAAAGACTCTCTGGTAAGCTATAAACAAAAAAGCATCCTAAACTAAGGCATACTTGAAATATTTCAAGGCAAGTTAAAATACAAGTCACAGTTAGGTAACTATGTGTAACACTGTACTTTAGAATCACAAGCAGGTATCTAAACAATAGATGCATTCACAAAAGTAGGGGAACATCATACAATAAAACTTCTGATGTCCAGCTATAGCTGTACCAAGTCCCTTGTAGTCTTTTAGCTGTGCCAAAGGTTCCTGAGAAGGAAGGTGACTAGTTCAGGAGGGCCAACTCAACTCTTGCAGGTAATGTACTGAAGGCGGTTAGTGCAATGCAAATGCAATGTCACAAATAGGTTAAGAGTGTTAATCGAGTTGCAGAAAAAGGAGGAGCAACTACCACTCCTGGGGTTCTCAGGGATGACCCACATAAATACTGACCCACCATCATGTAACAGCACGGATAGCGCTATGGTAGGCAGAACTTTGCGTCCAATGCAAACTCAATGGGAGGTGGGCGGTTCAAGACATAGAAAGAATGTGAGGACCCCACCCGCTAGAAAGGTAGAAATGGCCCCAGGCAAGAGTCAATCACTGGGAAACACAACTCTCCCCGTTGTTGTCACAGTCTGTAATCCTCAAACTGTGGGCAGACATCCAGATTTAGTTCCACAATGAAGGAGAGACCTTTAAATAAATCTTCATCGATGCACTTTCTTACATTGACCACAGACTGAGTCAGGAGGCAATGAGCAACTTGGCGGTTGAAGTTCGGTCTTCCTGCAGGCCCATCTCCTGGTGGATGACAACACTGCAGATTTCCAGAGTCCCAGCTGCCTGTCGGTTAGAGGATTCAGGTATGCAACACAGTGGTATTGGCTGAGCCAATGCTGGTTTCTGCAGCGGTCCTCTGGCGTCCCTCACTTGTATTCTTCTTTGGATCACGTCAGCTCCAGTTGTCGACTTGTTTCCTGGTTCCAGCTCGTCTCCTTATATCACATAATTGGCTGTGCACAACCCCAGCTCTTGAATAAGGACACTTTTTCCATCCTTGAAACTTGGAGGTGGCTGACCAATGGTGGATAACCAGCCTCTCAGAATCATCATCATCATAGCAACATCCAAGCCACTCTTGGAATGTGGATTGGGGCAGATAGGCCCCGCCCCACTTCCTGCCAACACACACAAAGGAGAGCCTTTGTGGGCTTCTTGCAAGAAGCTCACCAAGGAGTATAAGGAAAGAGTGTCCTCCTCCTATTGGCAAGGTACAAGGATAGGCTACCATGAGCAGCACATAAAACACAAAGAGGGGCCATTTTGAATATATGGTCCCCTTTAGTAAATTATCACAGCTGAAAAGGCAGCCTGGGACAATGCATTCAAAAACAGGTCAATAAGTAACACTGGCCATAAGCCTGTTAAGAGGTAGCCTGTAAAGTAGCAAAAATGTTACTTAAAGCGAAATGGACACAACAGGGCTCATAACGAGTTTCCCGGTATCCTGCCGGTAATTCTGGTGGGATACCAGGAAACTGCCCCTACCGTCTCCACTGTCTGATATCCCGGTATTACCGGCATGTGATGGAGACGGCGGTAAGTTCCCATTCCATGGGACTCCATGGGATGGGATTGCTGGAATCAAGGGCACTGGTATTACCGGTGCCAGTGATTCCAGCATTTATTTGTTGGTAGGGGCCTGAACTACCGGCAGGTCAGGTAGATCACTGCCCTGTAAGGGAGGCTTGGTATCAAGAATAGACAGACAAAAGTGATCACAATTCAATGGTGTTTATTAAACTGTATAAGTAGGTTGGAAAAATGCCTGATCTAAACCTAAATCGAAGATGGGAGCAACCTACGACCATCAAGTAATAATAAGGCAGTCCTAGTGGCGTCTTGTCAAAATGAAAAGGCCTATACTAAAAAAAGATTTGTCAATCCTTACAACTAAATACCAAAAGATTGTGGGATAGTGTTCATAAGAACGAAAGAAGTGTTCACAAATGATAAGTCAGGATGTGGTAGCCTGGGGTCTCCCTGCCCCATTTTTGAGCACGGAGAAGCGGGACTCCTGAGCACAGCACACTCTCAAGCTTTCCCAGCACGAGACAACAATCCCGCTTCAGGTATTAGGACCTTCGTGGTTAAGTCTCTTTTTCTACAAAAAAGTCTCTTGCCTCAGAGGACCTGATGGGTTCCAAAAATAACAAACAAAAAGTTCCTTTCCAATGTACGTTGGGTGATGACTTCACCCCTGGGTTCCCCTCTTCCGGGCTCAGACCCCTCTCGAATGTCAGCCTCCCTCCGGCGGGTTCACTATGGCATGTATGCAAAGATATTTTTACCTTTCGTATTCACAAATCTTAAAGGAGTAGTTCGCTCAAAAATATTATTGTCCCAAAAGATGGTCAATAATCAAAAACATGTATTAAAAATAATTATAAAGAATGTTCCTATGTAAACTTTTGAGCAAACGAGGCTCAAGGAGTTTACATGGGAGCATCCATTTTGCCATTTCAGGCAGCCTCCTCAGCTCATGTTAAGCTCTGCCCTGTCGGCACTAAACAAGTAGCTAAAGCCCCCTACTGGGAGATTTTGCTTACTGCTGCTAGAGCAGAGCTCAACATGAGCTGAGGAGGCTGACTTCAATTTCATTTTACGTTTTCGGTGCTCTCCAAGCCCAGGAAAGCACAGAAAACGTAAAATGAAGGCAAAAAGCAAAGGCGCTGCAATTATAAATACAACAACGTTGTATTTCTGATTGCCGTGGTTGGAAAACCACAACAATCACAACCCAGGGTTGCCCAGGAGACTCCAAGCAAAAGCCGCTGCAGACAGAAATACAACACTGTTGTATTTAAAAATGTTGCGGTTTTCTTTCCAGGTTTCTCGTGCTCCTCTGGCTCAGAGGAGCCTGAAAAAATTAGAAAGAACACTGCAGCATTTTTAAATACAACAACATGGTATTTATGTTTGCGGTAGCTTCAGCTTGAAGCCCAGGGGATGCCAAGCTGAAGCCACTGTAAAGTGAAAGCCGCTGCAGACAGAAATACTGTGGCATTTAGAAACACAACCGCGTTGTATTTCTGTCTGCAGCGGCTTTCACTTGGAGTCTCCTGGGCTCCAGGATACTCCAAGTGAAAGCTGCTACACATAGAAATACAACACTGTTGTATTTTAAAACGCTGCAGTTTTCTTTCCAGGTTTCTCGTTCTCCTCCAGCACGGCTGAAGCCACTGCAAAGTGAAAGCCGCTAATAAACAGAAATACTGTGGCATTTAAAAATACAACTGTGTTGTATTTCTGTCTGCAGTGGCTTTCCTCCGAGGGAGCCCAGGAGACTCCAAGTGAAAGCCGCTGCAGACAGAAATACAACGCGGTAATATTTAAAAATGCAGCGGTTTTCTTTCCAAATTTCTTGTGCTCCTCCGCAGTGTTTTTAAATACAACAGCGTTGTATTTATGTTTGCGGATAGCTTCAGCTTGGATCTCAGGGGACTCCAAGCTGAAGCCACCGCAAACATAAATACAACGTTTTAAAAGCTGCAGTTTTCTTTCTAAGTTTTTCGGGCTCCTTCAGCCCGGAAAACCTAGAAAGAAAACAAACCACAGCTTTTATATTTGCAGTGCCTATTTAAAAAAAGAAATAAGCACTTACCTAGATGCAGCTTTCCTGCCTGCATTCTCTGGTCCCCGGCACCAATGAAGCGAAAGCCCCCCAGTGGTAACTTTTGTTTATTACAGCTGGCTGGCTTTTGCTTCATTAGTGCCGAAAGGGCAGAGCTTAACAGAAGCACAGGAGGCTCATCCATTTCACAAAATGGATGCCTCCTAGTTCTTCAAATTTTTGAATTTGAGCCTCATTTGCTCAAAACTTTACATAGGGACTTTGTTTAAAAATATTTTTTATATATATTCTTGGGCCATCTTTTTAGCCAATAATATTTTTGAGTGAACTACCCCTTTAATGTCTTTTTAAAGAGTGCACTGTGGACATTCCTCTTTCTGGGTCACTCTTTGTCCTCACAATGTTCATCGGGCATCATGCTTCACCCTGTTGTGTAGGCATCCCTCTTTCGGGTTGACTCTTGCACATCGAATAGTTCCTTTGCTTACCTTGTTTTCTAATAATTTGCCCGTCAAAGACATTCGACTGTACAGAGGATTTTCAAGACCCCTGTATGACCACTTTGAACTTTTTTTGCGGCTCTCCTACGGCCTTCTGGTATCAGTAGTTACAACAAAATGTGGGATTAACCAGTGTCTCTCAAATGAGCACCCATATGGTGCTGGACCCCTCTGCAGCTGGTTTTCCCTTAATGTGAACAGTTCTTTCTTTAATCTGCAATTTGCGACTTTCGTTCAACATAGTTCGGTTTCTTATCGGTTCTCCCCTCGACTCACTGGCTGTGATGAACCGCTTGGCTTTTTTCGTCTCTGGAGCCAAGCCCGGTACCACGGTAGCAAGCGTCTCTCCCTGTTCTGATTATCAGTGTAGGCTTGCTCCGTGTACCGTTGACATCTGTTGCAAAACATGCTGGCTATTGTTTGTGGTCTTAAGATTCCTTCCACAGAGGATTTGCGGGTCTGGGTCGGAAGGGCAAGATCGCTTCTCTTCTTGGCGACCTTTCAGTTCTCGCCGCCTTTCTCCTCCTCTTGAACTGCTGTGCTTGGATAGCTGTTTCGTCGTGCCGTCTGCCTTGCTCGTCGTGGGCTCTTGTGCTCCAACATTTATCCCTGTGGGGAAGGGGAAGGGAAAGGGCCATCAGGCATGTGTGATTCTGGTCAATTGCCTGACTTTGTCTGACCCTTGTGTCCGGACATGTCAGGTAAACAGCTCTGGTGTTAGTCCGTTGTCTTTCATACTGTGCGAAAGTGTTCGTGTCGGAAAAGGGGTTTGGGGGGATAGAGTTTCTGAGTATCCTACATGGCAGGATGGGTAAAAGGTGTTAGAAGAAGGGGGATACCGCGTCCCACCCGTTGGTGTTCCACTTTCACTCCCTGAGGAACCCCTATCCAGGGGATCCGCCCTCACTGGTCCACCCCCAGGAACTGGATCCAACAGTGATGGCCATGTCCTGGCCACCAGGATGACAGATCCCTGGGGACTAGTCAGGGAGACAAATTCAGGTTTCTCACAGCCCCCACTGGCAAACTTGTACTTCCCTGGTCTGAAAAAAATGCCTGTGCTGGAATTATCAGCATTTCTTCTGCCATTTTTTTCAGACCAGGGAAGTTGTAATGACCCCCAAAGTGTCCCCATAGCTCTCCAGGGAAGATGGACTGTGTTGCAAACAGAAAAATACGAAAGGGAGATTACCACTTCTGCACTAGTAGGTGTAGGGACTCACCAGTAAACCCAAAACAACATTGCAAAAGGCCCCGTAGAGGTCCCAGGCAGCACACCACATATTGTGGGGGATGCTGCCATAGGAAAGCATGAGAGCCAAAACTAAGTTTAAAGTACCATAGACATTGAACCTTGTGTGGTAATGTGTTGCTTGATATTGCTGTTCTATGTTATTTATATAGTCTGTTGTTAGTAATTTGTTTGAAAACTTAACGCCTTGAAACTAGTTCTACTGGTAATTGCTTTTTGCTGGATGAATAAACTACTAAGAGTAGAGACCTCCAGATCCTGGAACCTTACAAAAAGGCTCTATTGTTCCCAGAACCAAAGTACTTGCAGGTGAGATTAAAAGAAAGTCGCTCTCACCTTCAAGGTCAATTAAAAAATCCCATTGAGGTCAGCAGTAGTGCTGGGAGGCTTGGGACAGAGAGGGTATGATTTGCAAAAAGAAAACCTCCCCAACAGCCCTCCTGAGTTGGAAACGTCCAATAGAACAGGTTGTTTGGGCCATGTTCTTTCTGAGTTGCATTAACCAGCAGCATTTATGGAATGTCACCTGTGTCGTCCTCCAAGGAGGAACCCTATAAACACACCCCAGTTATTGGTGATCCGGGCTGTTTGTCCGGAGCTTTTCCCATAAAGTAAGCCTCGCTGCATTCAGGTTGTCTATTGGAACCGAATGTGTAGACATTGCTGCATCTCGTATTGAAGGTTGGACGCCATTACTTCTTACTTGCAAAGCCTTCCTTTGCCACTAGTGGAGAAATGGCAACTCCCAAGGCGCGGACAGAGGCCGTGCTCTAATCTCAAGCTGCACCTTCTGGGTTATTGGGGTTGGCCTCGGAACACTTTGGCAGGAGTCTTGATCGTGCGGGGTCAGCATCTAAGGCTCAAACAGGCCCCAGAACCCAACTGCTTTCCACAGCACGTGAAGTGCACAGTCGACGCCCGTGTAGCGTTTAGGAATGTCATGAACCTGTGCGTTTGTGTATTTAGTCGGTCATAAAACACAGGGATAGGACCGATGACACAGAGACAAGACCACGACGGCCAGGGAGTGTTGATATCTAAGATGGCTGACTAATGTGACTAGACCCACTGACTAGGCCACCGTAACACACGGCCCCAGGCGGAACACATCCCTCCCAGATCTCCGCAGCTCTTTCTGTCGGTCATGTGGCAGTGCTGCCCCATCCTATTCCTCCCCGCAGACCTCTCAGTTGCTTGTGCAGGCACAGCGGCGCTGCCACCCACTCCTGCACACCCCCTCCGCCGCCACCCCCTCCTGCTGCTTTATGCAAGCCTGGTGGCGCTCCTCCTAGGCAGAAGCAGCTATTCCCGTCCTTGCCGCCCACGCCGCCTGAGTTCTCGTCGCTGTCGCAGGCGCTGCCAGTGGTATTGTGCGGCTGTCAGGCGAGTGTGAAGAGGGGTTTACAGGCCCTGTGTTCCCAGCGAGCAGGTGTCGTCACGGGAGTGATGGGGGATCGGCACACGTGTTATTATATATTAATATTCATGTTGGCTTCGCAGGAAAAGTTACGCAAAAAAAAGGATTCTAGAAAGGCTAATGTTCTGTAAGTATTCCTCCATCGACGCGTTCATTATGCAAATGTACAAAGAAGGGAGGTGAAAACGCAGTGCCCGTGTCTGCCAGGAGCAGCTGATAAGCAGTTCTGCTCTCCCAAAGAAGGGGCGACACCGGGATAGGAGCTCTTCCAAGAAAATAGGTTCTGCGCAAGCATCACGTTTATATATAGAGGGAGCACCGTGGCAGGTGATAAAGTGATTTGCCGAGCCTCACACTGCTTGATCAAGCAGGAAAGTTGGCAGGACTGCATATTGTCCATACCATAGCAGCACGCTTCAGCAATTCTCTGCAATGGGGCCTTCAGTAGGCTTTCCGCTGCTAATAGTAAACTTGTTATAAACCAAGGCTTTAAGTGGGCCAGGGCCAGCTGGAGCAGGCTGGTAGAAACCAAGGCCTTTTATTCTAAAGCCTGAAGCTCTTGCTTTATAAAAAAAAAGTCTCGCCTTTCCTTCCTAAATTATAGTGCCAGCCCCCACCAGACACTGCTTTAACTAGAGATGTAGGGATCATAACAATCGCACCCCAGTAGAGAGGGTGATGATCGATGCAAAGGGGTACCTGGCAGGTGGTCAGGCTGCAGCCAGCTAAGACAGGCGACACTTAAATGCTGCCCATTAGGCCACACCTCTTTTTCGGCCACACAGACGGAATACCCATGGCTCGATTTTGCGAGCCACATAAAGGACTGTTATAAACAAAAATTTAAATTTTGCACTCACATGACATGTCTATAGTTTTGGGTCCAGTCTGTTATAACGTCATGCCACCGAGCACGTTGGCCGCTGGCGGACATGAAGTATGTTATGTATAAAAGGGTATTGCTCTTCAGGGGTGATATCGAGTAAGGCTGACCTGACATGAGTGACATCGAAAGAGTCTTCAGATAGTCCAGAACAAGGCCCTGCAGATAGCGGCTGGAGCGCCATTCTTCGCAAGGATAGCTGTCCTTCACAAAAAACTGGACATCGAGATGTTGGACAAACATCTCGCAAAGCTGAGTAAGAACTTCTGCCAAGGACTGGATCAGAACCCAAACCCTCTGATCAGAAGACTCACTGCCACCACTTCAAACCCTTTTGACCGCTACCCGCGGCCCATCACGGCGAAGACCCTGTGAAACCAGCCCTACTGTGACAAGTTCACACAGACCATGACGAATGCAAACCCACAACTACATACTCCACCCGAGAAGATGAGGCTCAAGCTTCGGTATCCAATAATCACAGCTGATGGATAAAATATATAGAAGACGACAAACAGTGGGGTAGTATCATTTGTACCCAAGCTGTGGAGATAACCCAGCTCCCTCTCCTACCACTGGCTACGAGATGACGGTGGGTCTCTAAGCCCTGATGGCCACACTGTGCTCCAGCACACGCGGTACTCCAGAAGCAACTGCAGTGTCTGGTTCCAGGGACGTGTCCCGGTATGCGAGCTGAAACAGTCTCTGTTTTGTTGTGCCCTCACTGCAGTGATACTCCCCCACTTACAGAGGTTTGGAGAAATGTGTAAAGACTTTCAAACAGCCACAACGCAGACTGCATCAGGTTGCTGTACCTTGACAGAGTGTGAATCACTCGACAAGTCATACCAGGTCAGTCTGCTCGCACTTAGTATGAGCGGTCCACATAGAGCTGGGTGCTTGTGCAGTGAACTCCTGAGGAGAAGACACGCCCCTCTCACAGGGGTCACACTTCTGGGGATAATTGACAACCTGTAAGGATATACTCAGCCAAGCAGCCCATACATCTGTATAACATGGGTGGTGCTGGCCCTGATGGTAAAGAGGATATGGGTGTTGTCCTTCAATTGTCTGTGGCCACGTGACAGAGCTACACGGCCCACAAACCTAGAACCGCAAGAGAAGACATCTGAGTCTTGAACCAACTCCATAGCTGCACAGTGCCAGATTTTGACATGGCAGGCTCCCCTGCCACCCTGGGTCCATGATGGGTATCATGCAAGGAACGGCTAGGCATGTGTTTCACTGCTTTGGGTGCAGGTGATCATGGCAAGAAGTCAATGCTTCTGTTCTACTTAGACAGTGAGTTCCTCAAATTGAACAAGACGCTACCACAAGGCGATGGTTCCTACATGGCCACAATGGACACACTGACAGATAACTTGTATGTAATTCTTTTTCATTCGGTATTTTCTAGTTTACAATGAAACTTTTTTTTTTCAATGATCATCGTAAAATACAATATCCAAAGTAAGTCAACATGTTCAATTCCTAAAATACAGTTCCCAACTAACAAAGCAAAAATTAGAAAAAAGAACAAATAAAAACACATTTCCAATTCTCTGCTATCCATCCTACCCAGATCAGTTTACAACTCATGGGTTCATCTGTGTGGTCAGTTCGTCAATCTTTGAAGATACATTCTAATACTTGCCATCTTTACTCATCCCAACAATCCAGCCAATCAAGCTCCCCCTGCCCATCACCATTTCCAATTTCGCAAGTATTATCACCAAAACTGTTGTTATTGCCAGTATTAAACTCTGATTTGCTGTTGCCATTAGTCTCTCCCAAAATGCAGGATTAATTACTGAGTGGATGGAATGTAATCAGGGCCCTAAATCCTAATTCTATCAATATCAAAATGTGGACATTCCAGAACCAGATGTTGCAAAGTTTCCAAAGGGCCCGTCCACACACACATTATCCTCTTAGCTCCTTTGGTATTTTTAGTTTGGGGCCGATCACCTCCAATGTTGGAAGCACATTGAGGCGGAATTTCAAATAAACATCCCTAGACCTTTGTGATTGAAATTTGACTAAATATTTCCTAACTTTAATCTTGGGCACATAACAGACCTGTCAATTTTTGTACAGTGTCAATCGCTCAAACCCCTTCATATATGTACACCTGTCCCACCTAAGAACCTTCTTTTTATTAATAAAGTCGCCGTCGTTAGCAGTGATATCTATTATTTTCTCAGAATTCAGACAGCGCTTGTGAAAGCGTTCTAAAAAGGGTATGGCTTAGTCTTTGTTCTACAGCCACTCATACAGGGAATTGCCCAAACTAGTGTTTTCCGCCCATTTTAATGTTTCTAGCAGAGACAAACTCTGCTTAGCAAATTGAGCCCACCATGATGTGTTTCCCAAGTCCAGTCGGAGAGCACTGATTGGAGTTGATCTGGGCAATCCCAGAACAGCTTTCCAGATCTTTTCTTCTAGGATGTCAAGAAAGTATCTGTTATTGAATTTCACGAACCTGCATCCCTATATCATTATATATGTGATTTTCACTTTGTAGAAGTCAATAAGGGGGATTAAGGAGTACTCACACATTTTCCTTTTCAAAACCTTCATCATAGAAATACATTGTTGAATTATGTCCTCCATTCTTTTTTTCGGATTCTAAAGTTGACCCTTTGAAGAAATAGAGTGCCTCAGGTAGGTGATGTTAGTAACCTGTTTGATTGTTATAGCCTAGAGTTTCCATACATTTGGTCTTACATTATGTCTATTTGTAAAGGTAATTACAAAGTATCTGTTAGCGTTTATGGTTGGGTGATTCTTCAGTAAATAACTCTCCACACCCACCAATAGTCTCTGTAGACCTAGCTCAGCGGCATCCATCAGGACTAAATCATCAGCATAGGTGATAATGTTAGCCCTAAGGTCATCACATCTGGGGGTGTAACATTTCCAGGATGTACTTTCCTCCCATAAATCCGCAAGGTACAAGTTTAATAAGGATGGAGCAAATACGCATCCTTGTCTTACTCCTTTAAAGGTCGGAATTGCCCTGGATATATTTCCCTGCTTGTCAAGTCTTATTTTTGTTGTGTTATCTGTGTACAGAAGTTTAATCATACAGAGAAGCCCACTATCAATACCCCAATGAATCAACTTGTGCCACAGACGTTCATTGTCTTTGTTGTCAAAGGCTGCTTTCAGATCTTTTACAGCAATATAGATTGATTTCCCAAATGGTCCTCCTATGTTTGAGATGCAAGCATGCAGGGCCAGTGCACTGAGTGATGTACCAGCCTCTTTGCGAAAATCTGTTTGCACGGGTCTCAGAATCCTTTCTTTGTCTGCCCACCTACTTAGATCTTTTAGTACTAGATTCCCAAAGATTTTAGCAACTGAATCCAATAGGGCAATAGGACGATAACTCTTTGGTTAGGCTCAGTCTCCTCTTTTGAAGATAGGAACTATTGGTGCGCTCTTCCATGAAATTGGGCACTTTCCTCCTTCAGCGATATGAGCAAGAAGTTTATATAGTATTCTTGCCCATAGAAGACGGTTTTCTCTCTATATTAAATTGGAGATCCATCTGGGCCACATGGTCTGGAGTTGTTTAAAGATTCAATGATCAGGACGATATCCAATTCATCAAATATTATTAGTTTGGCTCACCTCCTGAAATGTCAGGTGCCCAGTTTATGTCCCAAATTTCTTGTAGTAGTAGTCCACCCAATCATCGTCTGAGACACAGCATGATTGCAGATGTGCTTGTTGAGAATCAGCTCCATTCAAGGATCACCAAGTCATTCTCGAATCCTTGGCAATGATGTGCTTAAATAATGTCTGATTTTTCGTTATGCATGATTGTACCCTGAGTGTCTTCAACCATCCCTGATGGGACCTTTTTGCAGTCATTGACTTTTTGTGTATCTCTGTGCTGTTTAATTTTGGAGTGTGTGTGTGTGGACAGTGCTTTTTTTTTTTTAAATTTAAAATGCATTTGGTTTACATCTTAAACCTTACATTTATCATTCACATTCAGTTTACATTATTCTCCTTCTAAAAGATTTCACAAACAAACACCAGACATCATTTATCTTTTATCCTTCTTCATTACTGTTGCTATTATCCAGCATAATGTTTTCCCAGAAGTGAACTATGGTTGCGACCATCTTTCTATTATTTCCTATTAAGATGTGACTCCATCTTTCTTCTTTTTCCATTTTTACTGTGGCACTCGAGCATTTGGCGCTAAAGAGCAGTCTCTTTTGATTTAGTGCCTCGCATTCCATAATTACGTGATAGAGCGTTTCGGTTTTTCCTCTTGTTTGGCAGAATATGCAGTCGCTATTTGCACTTTTATATTGGCTCCATTTCCCCTGTACTTCTCTTGTTGGCAGTAGGTTCAGTCTGAATTTTAGGAACATATCTCTAATTCTTCGATCCGGATATAATTTTAAGTAATTTGGAAGTTGATTAAATGCTCTTTCTTCTCCCTCGCATTTGAGTGTCATTTTATATTGGTCTTTCTGCACTTGAGTTTCAATCCAATCGGTTCTACTCAGCTTCTTTTTTGCGATTTGAGGCATTTTCTTCAATGTTTCCAGTGTGATTCCTTTTTTGTTACATATACACATGGCTGCTTCTTTCCATTTGTGCAATGTAACATCGTTTACGTGTACTTTTGAAGTTCTTAGGATTTCCAATGCCGGTATCTTTTCTTCGCTGTTCATTTTTCTGTAGAAGTCTATTATTTTCCATTCGATTATTGATTCTAATGATTGGAGGCCCAATTCATAGCGTATCCGTATCATAGGCATGTTCTGGGGTAGACTTAGTACTTTTCTCCTATAAATCGCTTCTAATTTCATCCATATGGTTCTATCATGGTTAATCATAGTTTCAGCACCGTATGCAAGGATCGCTGTCACTTTTTGCTTATAAAAGGTTACCGCTGGTTTAAGCGAAAATTTTCCGAATTTCTTATGTATTGACATGCCTTGTCTGGCTAACATTATAGTTTTTGACTTTAGCTGTTCTGCCCATGGTGCTTCTGTCAAAGATTGGTTGATCCATATCCCTAGATATTTATAAGTTGTAACCTGGATCAATTTCTCTTCCTGGAGGTAATATTGGAATGTTTTTTTCCCATTTGAATTCTTCTTTGTTAAGTGCATGATTCTTGTTTTCTTAGTGTTTATTGTCAGTTCATTTTGTTCCATGTATTCATAGGTTTTGTTAAGAGCTTTTTGTAATCCGCACAGTGTTTTTGCTAATAAGATGATATCGTCTGCATAGATCAAACAAGGTACTGCAGTTGCATTTAATTTTGGTGGGTTGATAGTTGGTGTATTTATAGCCTCTTCAAAATCTGACGTAAACAAACTGAACAGTGCGGCTGCTAGCGGACACCCTTGCTTTAGACCATGCCAGGTGTTTATTTGCTTTGTTATTATTCCATCCGCTGTCATTCTTACTTGTATTTTTGTGTTGGAATACAAAAGTTTAATTGGTTCTAGGATGTCACTAGGGCATCTCCATTGTTCAAGTTTCTTCCACAGCAGGTCTCTATTGATTTTATCATAGGCAAGGCTCAAGTCGACATACGCTACTGTTGTATTTGTTTTTGTTCTTTCTGCTTCTTGCTTCATCAGATTTAGAATCATGAGATTCACGTTTGTTCCGACATTGCGCACAAATCCTGTTTGGCGCACCGCTTGATGTTTTGTTTGTTTTGCCCAAATGTTTAATCTTGTCAGTATCAAATTAGCAAAAAATTTCCCTAGTGGATCCAGGAGCGCCAGTGGTCGATAATTCTTTGGTTCTTTTGATGATCCCTGTTTGTAAATTGGGATTAGTGTTGCTATTTTCCAGGACTCTGGGACCTTTTTCGTGCGGTTAATCAGATCTATAATTTTACCACAGAACTGTGCCCAAACCTCTGGATTTTGTTTTAATGTTGCGTTCGACATGCCATCTGGCCCCGGTGCCCTTGATGTATTTAGTTTTTTTATTATGTTGGTAATGTCTTCAATATCGTATCTAATGTTCCATTGCCTTGGCAAATGTTGTTGAGTTTTCTTTATTACTGTTGTTCGTTCTTCGTAGAGAGTTGAGAAATACTCTATCCACGCTGCTTCTGGAACATCCACTATCATTGCATTTTCAGCCTTTGTACTCGATTTCAAGAGTTCCCAGAAACGTCTGGTGTTACGGTTTTTGAGGGAGGCCATCATGGATTCAGCGTTTTCTTGGTCTTGCATCATTTTGGCATTTTTGTGCCAATTTTAAAATGTTTGTTTTGCTTGGCTAATTATTCTTTTTTTGGTTTGAGGTGATTCTTTTTGTGCTCTTTTAATGGATTCCTTTTTTTCCTTTTTCTTGTCTGCGATATCTTTGTTGTAAATATATTTTTGCTCGGGTTTGGATGGATGATTCAATCTCTGTTTCATTTGGAATTGGTCCGTTAACCACTCAATTGATTTTATTGGAATCTTCTTTCTTTGAATTCGTTAATGTTTCTGTTATTTCGGTTAATCTGTTATGCAGGCTTCTCAAGCGGTTCATTCTATTTACTAGTGTCAACTTGGGGATATTTATTTTGCGTCGTTCTTCTTTGTTCATTTCCCATGCGCGCTTTAATATGTAATGGTCGCTTAGTTCACTATATAGATTTTTGGCTTTGATTTTTGCTTGGGTAATTCCCTTGCTCGTATAGATATAATCTATGATTGATTTGTTTTCCCCTCTTGACCATGTTGGTATTGGTTTTTTTGCTGCATTGAGGGCATCCCATCTTTAGAAGTTTCTATTGCGTGTCTCTATTATCCACCTTCGTGCTCTATTTTCCAACAGTTGATCTGCTATTAGATCTCCTTTGTCATCAAATATATGCAGGTTAAGGTCTCCGCATATAATAAATTCTACATCTTGATACTCCTGTGCAATGCTGTCTATCTTAGTGAAGATAGAATCTATTACCATTTCTTCTGGTACTTTCTTTGGATTCCAATATATATTGGTGATGTTTAGGTATTGGGTCCTTTTGGACTCTTTGTTCCACTGTAGTTCTATCATCACTTGTCTTTTGATTAATGTGTTTTGCGCCCAGTTTCTAATGTTCTGGTATTCAATCATTTCTGTTGTCAGTTCCTGACTAATTCGGGTAATAAGTCCCGCTGACGGTCTGCCTCCATTGTTGTTAATAGCAGGATTCATGTATGTTAGAAATCCTTCACATATTGGAGGAGTTGTTAACCATGTCTCCTGTAAACATATCACCTCTGCTGAGTTTAACTCTGGTCGTTCCGTTTGGAATAGATGTAAATGTCCCCTAGTGTTCCATGAGCATATAGTTACTTCTTGTATGTTATTTCCTGTTCGTTGTTATTGTCTCGGTTTTTTTGTTTCTTCATTTCTGCTCTTTTCCATACTAATTTCCCGCCAAAAGGGTGATTTTTCAAAATTCCATTTGTTCGGTGTTTTATCCTTGTACTGTATTGAGTTCCTTCTTTTTTTCTCGTCCTTGTACCATCTTACTTCCTCTATTTCACTCCATCCTTTATTTTCATTATATAAGTTGCTTTCATCACTGCTGATATCCCAGTATGTTCTATTACTCTCTTGCTGCGTCCTACTGGGTGTTTCTTTCATGTCGTTGTTCGTTTTATCATCATTTGACACTCTGAATCCTCTACTGAATCCTCTATCTTCCAGTTCTTCAGCGCATGATGATATTAAACTTTTCAATTCTCTTGAGCGACAATATATCCAGATTTTATCCAATCTCTGTTCGTCTCTAAATTCGATTTGTTTCAGATCTTTTGATTTTAGTTTTTCCAATTTTGGAATTGCCTTAAAGAGGCGTAATAGATTAGTTCTGTTCATCACAATGTTAGCCTCTTTTTCAGATCTTCCTTCTAACTTTAGTCTCATTACACTTTCCTTATAGTAAGGATCAACAAATTGGAGTTGTTCAATTTTTGATCTTTCTTCGTTCCTAGGCTGTTTCATTCTTCGGTCGGCTCGTTTATCTCTGTTTTTGTTTGTTTCTTCGGGCTGTTGTTCCTGGTCTATTCTCTCTTTTCCTCTTGTGTTCAAAGTGCTATTTCCTGTGTACAGTTCTTCATCTGAAATTTCTTCACAGGATAGCTCAATTGATATATATGATTCTGTAATAGTTTCCTCATAACAATCAATTGTCAGCATAGATGCAGGATTTGGTTGTTGTTCCTGTTGCCCTTCTCCGCTTTTGTCTTCATTTCTAACCTTCTCTGGTTCCTGTGTTGAATAAGTGGAAAGGTTCAATAGTGATTCAATATTTCCTTCTTCACTTGATGAGACGCTCACAGATTGCAGGTTATCGCCCTCGCTTATTATTTCTTGGGTTTGGGTGGATTCTTCTACTCCTCTTGTTCTTGCTGCGCTTTCTTTTGTTACTGTATCCACTATGCTCATTTCTTTGTGTTTTTGTAACTGTGGTTTTTTACTATTATCTTTAGCACTTTGGGCTAGGTTCCTGAGAAATGCTCTAGATCCTCTTTGTTGTTTTTTTGTCTGTTTTTTTAGCCATTTGCGTTTTGTTTTATTTGAATTATTCATTGACTGTTGTTCGAATATGCTATAATTCGCATACCCTTGTGTTGTCTCAGGCTGCGGATATATTGTATTTGTTATTAATTCCGCTGTCCGGTTTATAGGTTTTTTATTTATTTTTGTCTTAAGTTCTTCGGGTGTCAAGTCTATTAGGAGCATGTCGTTCAGGTTCTCTGTTTCGTCATTATAATTGTTCTCTCTCCTATTCTGTGTGCTGTCTCCTATTATCTTAGCGGAGCCTATCTTATGTGCTCCCAACTTTTGATCTTTCTCTTTTTGATTTTTTCCTTCCATGTTATTCTTCGTTATGGATGTTTTTGTGAACGAAATTAGGGCTTCCATAAGGGTTGCTTTGTCCGTTCTATCTTGTCTTGCTATCTCTGCCAGTCTTTGTTGCCATATATAGCTGTTTTCTGCTTCTATGCTGAGCCGTTCTTGTAGTTTATATACCAGCAGTTCTAAATTCTTTCGTTTGGTGGATATGGAATTGAGTATCGTAGTGTGTTCTTTCATTGTTTCATGACTTGCTTCTTGTAGCTTTATGTAAGGTATCATTGTTTGCGTTGTTACAGCTACCAGCATGTCCTGTAGATCCAGCATTGATGTAGTCACTGACTCTTGTTTATTTCCTGGCTTAGGTGGACAATCGCCAACAGATTCCTCTGGCATGTAGTTTGTTTTCTTGGCATTGGTTTCCTTATTCGCTCTTTGTATCTTGTTTGTAGTTGTATAACTTAAGTCAGTATAGTTTTGCCAACTATTGGTTTCATTACTTGTTTCTAATGTTCTTTCAGCTAAATTAGCTTGTTTTCTGTTGTTCCTATTTATTTGTTGTAATTCCATCAATGTTTCAATTTCTGTTAAATCCAGCGATAGACGTTCCATTCGACATTGACTAATTGGCGCAATTTCTTTTATAAATCTTTCTGATTTTGACGCTCTTTGATAGTACAATTTCCATTGCTCTTTTGCCTTAATTGCTTTTTCTTTCTGTGATACTAGTGGCTGTTCATGTTTACTGGTATCACTTTCTTGCTTTAAGCTTTTTGCACCAAGCTTTTGTTCGATGGATGTTGCCGGTTCTTTTATTTCCTTTTTGTCTGTTTTTGTCACTTGCTCCTTTCCCCTCTGCCTCTGGGGATTAATTGCTTCTTCAGCATTTGTTGTTTGTGGATTTATCCCTTTATTGCTCTGTTGGTCGCACATTTGTTGCATAATTTCTCCTTTCTGTGTATCAACTGTTTTGTCTTTTATTGGTAGCACTACTTCATGGTTTTTGCTGCCTGTATTGTTATTCTCTCCCTTAATGGTTTCTTTCTCTTTAAGGGGTGTGCAATCCAGTATTTCCACCTGGCTCAGATTGTATTCCTCTTCCGTAGCACTGTTATGACTTTCATCTTGTTTCTTTGAATTTCCTAACATTAGTTTAGATGTTTGTCTCGTGTTTCTTCTTGGTATTTGCAGGGTTAATGATGCATTGGCTTCTTCCGCTCTGGCCGTCATTTCCAACGCTTCACCCTGTTCTTCCACGGGCAGCCTTGATCTTCTCAATCCCTCGTCCCTTTCCTCCTCCGCTTTCTTTCCGTCAGATGTTGCTCCGCGCTCGGCACACACTGCACGCGTGTAACCCGTACCGCCTGTGCTCCCCGTCTCTCGCTCTACACAGGCGTTCTCTCTCCCCGTCGGCACGCCCGTGCCGCAGATGGACTCGTCAGCCTCGCTACAAGATAGGTCAGTGTCGAGATGGGAGGAAGCAGGTTGATGTTTCTTTGAGCTTGTGGGGGTCAAAGGATAGGCTCCCGCAGTCCCCCCACACTGTTCTCTTCCTGATGTACAGTACACACCGTACCTTGGGTGCAACGTCTGTGCAACTCACTTTGTTCCGCACCACGTTTTTCGATCAAAAAGGAGAGTACAATGTCTAATGGTATAGTGTTTTCCATCGTCTTCGGTGTATTCGGAAACCCTTTTATTTGTAGTGAGGGGGTCAAAGGACAGATTCCTGCAGTCCCCCCTCGCTACACTTTTCACCGATTTTAAACGGGATTCCGCAGTCTAAGTTTCCTTTGTTATGTCAACTCACTTCTGATGGCTTTCAGTTATACTCAATCTGCTGTAATCTATGGCTCTCTTTTTATTTTTAATTTATAAACACTATTCCAACGTCTAGTTGTTCTTACCTGCTTGGGTATGTCTTAACGCCGCAAGGGTGGGTCGGGAGTTGTTATGTAGACGCCACAAGTCACGTGATCAGACACGTGGCGCGGACTGGCCCCGCCTCCTACAGGAAGCAGGGAGGCTCACGGCAAGAGCTTCGCTCGCAGTGCCGGGTGATGGTGATACTTTCAAGTAGGTCAATGATCCAATTCAAATGCAATCCTTCAGTGCACAATTGAATACACCGCTCGGGCGGGTCGGGAGTTGTTATGTAGATGCCACAAGTCACGTGATCAGACACGTGGCACGGACTGGCCCCGCCTCCTCCAGGAAGCAGGGAGGCTCACGGCAAGAGCTTCGCTCGCAGTGCCGGGTGATGGTGATACTTTCAAGTAGGTCAATGATCCAATTCAAATGCAATCCTTCAGTGCACAATTGAATACAGTGCTTTAATGGTGGCCCGCAGAGCCTTTTTCTTTGTATTTATTTGTGCATTAAAGGTGTTTCTGTGTTTCAGAACGAAGTCTGTGTATACTGTCACGTCCCTTTTTGGAGGGATTGTCACTTTGCTAAGAAGGGAGGGCACGTTGTCAACCTGGTTCACTCTTTACTTCTTACTTTCCGATAATGAGTTCCACCATGGCTCCAGTCTGATGTTAGCATTATGGGGATTTACAATTTAGCCTTACCTCCTGTTATTCCCAGTGACTACTAAATTATTTTGATTACCTTTGTAGAGGAGGTCCCAAATAAAGCCTGCACTCCAATCGCCCATTTTGAAGTACCAACGTTCACACCAAGATAAGTGACTTATGATGAGCAAATAAACCAGCAGAGAGCTGCAGTAGGGCTCTGTCCAGTATCTATGAGAAAAACAGCACCTGTTGAAGTACCAATACCAAGGAAACCATGAACAGTAAAGTATCCATTGCGAGAACCATATCAACAAATGAAATGGAATGAAGGTCGTCTGAGTACAGTCCCTGAAGAAACCAAAAAGGTCTTAATGGAAGACGAATTGTGACGTCACAAGAACCCGGCCTGACTCACATATAGAAGAAATGACGACCAGAGAAGGACGCAAAGAGACGAAAACACCAAGAACAAGGATATCGTGAACCTAAAGTGAAAGGACCTTGTCAAAATTTATGAAGCTTAAGCTGTAAGCATGTCAAAGATATTTGGCCAGTTTACACGTGTACATATGCTTGGAACCGCAAGAAAGCTAAGGGAATCGTGTGGCTTGCTATGCTTAGTAGAGGGATAGTGCTGAAAATGCCATATACATACCTACCTCAAATAAAGCACTTTATATGAAGTATACTTCCACTTTGCACAAAAAACAGAATCAACAAAAATGACTAAGGCCATTCGAGAAAGGTTTCACATTTAACAACATCAGGTTCTGAGCGGCAGAAACAAAACTCAGCAGAGGCAACTCGTGCCTAGGGAAACAAGGACCTATCCATCAAAATGAACGAGCAGTAGCTACAATTAACAGAAGCAAGGACCAGAATATACTGCGTTGAAGGGGCAAGATAAGAAGGCGAAGGCAGGAGGTGGGTGAACATAAAATCAAATATACGAATTGTTGGGGAAAAGGCAAATCCACGGTGTTTGAATCACGCGACCAGCCGAACAAACAAAAGCAAGACCCCCACACCTACGCATGGCTGTGAGGCAGGAGAAGATCTCTACGCAGAAGATGCAGTCTCGAGGCCAACCACAACAAAATAATTGACACATAGCCACTAAAGTGATGATTGATTGAAGGAAGGCCGGGTGAGTTGAGAGGCACCCTGCACCTGGCCGACCATTCTGCGTGCTGCTAAGCAAAGTGAAAAAGTAAGCATGGGGTTGGTGCCAACCCAATCACAGTGGACCAAGTAATTTAGGGTACCATAGTTAGTAGAACCAATGGGACATCGTACCTTTAGTGACGTCTGCAGTAGTCATTTTTGAAGGAAGGGCTAGATGCCTACCTGACAGTGTTTTCCCAATCCCCTTACTCCGTTACCATATACAGATATAGTACCTATAGTAAAGTTACCTTTTCCTAACCAATAGAATTGCATTGCAACTTTTGAGTGTTACACGTCGATGATGACGAATTTTCAGTATAAAAATGCTATCATTTTTATGAAGTTTGTTGGAGTTGAAGCGAGAAGGAAGATTGTGCCATTGTTGATATTCATAACTCCCTGTTTTTTGTACTTGTCATTAAACGGACCCCCTTTGCCAAACCGTTGAGTTGTCCTTATTGATTGGTGTTGAAGTAATAAATCTGCACCCCATCCATCTCAGGGGTGCCGCTATCTTGTCTTAAAGTGCTTCTGAGCAAAACCCGACTCTATGGGCCGGTTGGGGGTCTCGGAGCACACTTGGTAGCATAGATTGATGGTTATCGATTATCAATTAGATTAAGGCACCCATTGAACGTCAACATAAAGTAACTCTAGGTCGTCAGCAATATCACGAGTCCTTTGCCATTCGACTGAGTAGACTGTGAAGCTCCCCGTAGACAGTGGTAGAATAAAAATCTGCAGAACGAGGTCTGAAGGGACCCGTGTTACCCACATAACCCCTTCCCATTCCTACAGGCAGCTGAGCAGTAGAAAAGCCAGAGAAGGTGGTGACGAAGGCGGTGATCCCGAGGATCCAGAGAGGAAACTAATGCTTTGGCAAAAGTGCATGCCTTAGAACAAGTGAGGGAAAAGGTAACGGAGGGAGGCGGGAAAAAACAAAATATAGTCAGACGTAGAGAAGAATATATATATATATATATATATATATATATATGGGGAAGGGAATGATGACTCGAGAATAATTAAGTACAAAGGGAAGATACCGGGGAGAACACCTGAGAAGAGAGAGGCTACCGGGGAGGACACCCGAGAAGAGAGAGGATCCACCTTATTCCTACGCTTTTTATACAAGCGGCTAGAAGGAACTTGTATCCAGAGTCCCAAATAAAGGGGAACGCACAGTCCACCACGGCGATTAAAGGCACTGTGAAAGGGATACATTTAAACTCCATGTCGGGGTAATTTTAGAGGCAGAAATACATGTGACCAGCTGGAGTTCGTCTAGTCTGTTAATGTCTGTTTTATGTGTTATTTGTTGTGACTTCATAGGACGGAAAGTTTTCCTTCGAGGAACTAGCATAAAAACTGTGCGATTGGATATTTTGCAGGTTGTAGAAGGTAACCTGATGTTTATGAGTAAGATAGAAGATATAACATTTTGTGGAAAAATTGGGATTGGAGCTTGCGGTGATTGGTGCTTGCTCATATTGTTGACATTGTTTAAGTTACGTGAAGCTTTGACAAGTGTTATATAAGGGGAAAGGGAACAGATTTGAGCATGGATGACATAACTCCATTAGCACACCTGTGCAAACAGTTGCTGAAACATGCACCTAAGCTGAAAAAATACAGTGCGGACTGGGTTAAAGGAGCCGCCCACAAAATGTTTATGCCTTGGCCACAGGGCGGGTCATTATCTAAAGCAGTTTTGCAACATATAACGACATACTTGCATGCCACATACACAGGGAAAAAGTTAAACAAACGGCTAGCTAGTCTAGAGTTGTCGAAAATGTATCAACAAGACAAGGAAGAGGAAGAGGAACCGCCATCAGACTGGATACTTAATGTATGCACAGAGAGGGGTGAGACGCCTGCAGTGCCACCCGCCCCATATGAAACAGAAATTGAAAACAATAAGGAAGAGGGTTATACCCGCTCAGGGAACTTAAAGCAGCTACGGGGTATAGCAACTCAGCATATGTGTCACCTACGCAAAATAGTGATGAAAATCAAGATAAAGAAAGAGATAGAAATATTACCTTCAAAGTCCTGAGGGACAAGGAGAGACGCGATGATGAAAAGAGAGACCAGACACAGGCAAGTACATCTCTCGATAAGGAGAAAGAAAGCAAAAGATGGAAAGGAAGCAAGAATAGAACTGATGAGATAGCACTCGCACAGGATGAATGGATAGGAGGGCAGATTTTCTTGAAACTTGATGGCAAAGGCATTGATGACACAAAACGAAAGGAGAAATTAGATGATGTACAGAGGAAGGAGAAGAAAAAAGAAAAAGGATTAAGAGACGAGACACTAAGGAAAAAAGATAGACAGAGACAAGAATAGTTATATTGTGAAGAGCAAGAAAGGCATCTCGATCGTAAACAGAGAGCAGCCAATGATCAAGACAGACAGGAGCAGCAAAGGTTAGAGGAAGAACAAAGAATACGAGAGAAAAGAATAAAGAGACGAAGGGATGAGGAAATCCGAAGGGCAACCAAACGTAGAGACAAAAGGAAGAGGAAGAAGATAGGGTCAGAGAAGAGGCGAGGAAGCGCAGAGAATTTGATGACGATGTAGAATGTAAGCGAAGACAGAGAGCACGCGATCTTGAATATCTGGAAAGAGAGGTTAAAAAACCTGAGCCAGTAGTAGATTGGGAAGATATAGAAGAATTCTTTCCTGAGCACGATTCAATACCGGGTACGTCTAGGGCGAATATTGAGGATGACTTTGACACCAGAAGCATCGGAGAAACGATCGATAGAATATATGACAAAAAGGGGCTAGAACAAGTACTCCAAGGGGAGGGGGAAGATGAATGCCTGGAGAGCACTCAGCTGACACTGAGGATGAGGATGTCTCCCAAAGCAGTGGGAATAGAGAACTTTCCCTAGATAGATTAGAAATAAGCAGGAGCAAAGAGGATGCAAGAAGTTGCACACGTTGCGGGCGGAAAATGTCTGACACCGAAAGAGAGGAGTGTGAAGAAACAGAGAAGGAGAGAAGATGCAAAAAGAGAGTCTCAGGAGGGAAAGGGATAAGATGGTCAGATTCTAGTGGGTCTGCACACAGGGCATCAGAATCAGCCGCACAGTCAGACCAACATGAAGAAGTATCTCACGGTCAGAGGGGGGGTGTCTCTACCACCCTATGTGAGCCGGCCTAGGACATTGCTAGGTAGGCGGTGATGCAGAAATGTTACCCCTGCCATAGACAGGAGAACAATGAGAGAAGAGAGAGAGAGGGCTATGCATCCCAATTTCCGTTGCTTGAGAAAGGTGGAGCAAGACCACAGTATATTCCATGGCCACACATGGATCGAGAAAACTTGAAAAACAAGCTTCCAATGTTGACATCGGGAGCCGGGAAAACGGATACATGAGATAGAAAAAATGATGAGAGGGAACACGTTGGCTATAGGGGATATCAAGGGTCTCTTAATCGCTATACTTGGTGAGAGAGCAGACGATGTGTGGACACGAGCAGGCTACCCTGGTGTGACCACAGTTAATACCGTGCATGACGGAGCTCATTTTAAAAATTACAGAGTCGCGGTTTGGAAAGCACTGCGAGTGCTGTATCCAGATACTTCCGACATGGGAGCTATCATGACACGTAAAATGAAAGAGTCGGAAGATCTGTTACTGTATATACAGAATTTTCAAGACACGTGGGTACTCGAGACTCGTGAATCTTGGGGGAAATCTGTACCCATGTTCTACCAAATATTGTGCCAAGGGCTACAAGAGCCGGTTCAGAAATAGCTCCAGAAATTGGTAGGAATTGAGGCCAAGCCATGGTCAGAAATACAATTGACCATTGCACACTATTGTAGGCTTCTGCAAGAAAAGAATTGCAAAAACAAAGCTGTACAAAAGAGTGAAGAGGCAAAATTAGTGCAGAAAAAATTATCAAAATATGCTCTTGAAAGAGCAATGATAACTAGCACAGACAGCTGGAGCATGTAACAAGCCAATAATCCACAGCAGAATAATCAGGGCAGTACTGGGTTTTACCCCAGGGGAAGAGGATTTAGAGGAAGAGGATGGCAGAGTAATCAGGGAGGTTTCCAGAATAATCAAGGAGGTTTTCAAAATATGCAGAATGGCAATCAAGATATGTCAAAAGGGCAAGTGATCCGACCACCGCCAGTATGTTGGTTGTGTGGGATGACAGGGCATTTAGCGCGCACTTGCAGAAATCAAGGCATGATGCAAAACGGCTAAGGAATAGGAGCAGGCATGGTGAATCCACCTGCGTTTGTACAGCAGGGAGTTGCACAGAATCACACAGTGCAACAGCAAACGCCAGGAGCACAGCAAAGCCCACAACCTCAAAATGTAGTGAGTTTTCCACAAGGACAGTCCCAACAGTCACCGATGCAACTGTCACAGACAGTGAGTACAGAACAGGCTGCAAACCCTGGAATGAGGGGTAACACTGGCAATGGGGGAAATCCATCAGCACAAGGTGGGCCAAACCTATATATGGACTAAGACAGCACACTGGAAACCCTGATGTGTTCTATCCTATCAGTGATACCAGACCCTCACCGGGAACCAAGGGTAGATGTCGTTATAGGGGATAAAGAATATTCCTTCCTCGTTGACACAGGTGCAACACGTTTGTGTATATGTGAAAGGTTTTCCTTGTCCGGCAAGGCCATAAATACTCAGAGTTTCACAGGAGCTACAAGTCGTATTCCCTTTACAAACGCACTTCCAGTCTCTATAGGAGAATGTGAAATGAATGTGCTTCTATTATATTCACGACAAACCCCAGTAAACGTTTTGGGTCGAGATCTAATGACGAAGTTAAATATGACAATCTCGTTCATGGAGGAGGGCATAGTATGTTCAACTCCAGGAATGCACTATTCAAACGTATGCAAAATAATCGGAGCATATGCAGGACACACAGCCATGAGGGCTGTACCATTAGAGCCCGAAATATTTGTGTATGGAATACGTGTGCTAATGGTAGGGCTGCCAGGTCTTACAGACAAAATCATGAGGACTCCAGATGAATTTCTATTCAGGCCAAGAATATATATGCACGAGGAAAAGGGACAAGTATTTCCCTTGGTGATACACACAGCTGCAGTACGAGGGGAAAATGGCTCTGATTGATGGTTATGATGATGAAGGCTGACAAAGGTGCACAGTATGCACCATTGAAGAAGGATACCGATTGACTGACATCACTGATGATGATCTGTTTGATGAGCAAGCAGATATGGGAGAGACAGCAGTTGAAGTGAGCCTCACCTTTTGGGTGAGAATGATCAAAAGAGAAGTGCCTCAGAGAATGATGTTAGCACGGAACCGTCCCAAATATTTTGATGATGACATTGCCCAGGTGCCTGTCTCAGTATGGACTACAGGCCCCTATGACGTAGGCTTATTGAAAGGAGTCGAAGAGGTGAAAATCAAACTGAAGCCAGGAGCAATTTTACCAAAAGCACGGCAATACCTCATGTGCAGGGAGGCAGATGAAGGTATTTTTAAGACAATTTCAGCTATGATGAAGCAGGGCATCTTAGTGACGTCAGAATCGTCATGCAACACTGCAGTTTACCCTATCAACAAATCAAAGGGAGTGTCTTGGCATTTAATTCAGGATTTACACCCAATAAATGATATTGTTGAGGCCGAGTTCCCTTTAGTCCCTAACCCGCCTACAATTCTATGTAACATACCCGTTGATGTAAAATATTTCACGGTGATTGCACCGTGACTCACATATCTGACGTCATTCACGTTCAGACAGATGCCTCTGAAAAGCACAAGGTTACCTCAAGGGTACTGTGAGTCTCCTTCGATTTTCAACAGAGTCCTGCAAATGGACTTAAGCAATATTGCATCAGAAAGTGTTGTCCTGCAATATGTGTATGACATCTTAATTTACAGCACGACAAAGGAGCAATGCAGACATGATTCTGTTCAGCTATTGACTATACTGGCTGAGAAAGGATACAAGGTTGACAAAGAAAAGCTACAATATTGTCAACAGGAAGTGCTATACATAGGTCAGCTGATCTCGCACGAGGAGAAAAAAATGACCCCAGAAAGAGCTGAAGCCATACTAAACACAGCCAAGCCACACTCGGTAAAGCAAATGCAGAGTTTCTTAGGCCTGTGCAATTATGTCAGGGAATGGGTCTTCGACTACAGCTCTTACGCCAAGCCTTTGCTTCAGGCCCTAAAGAAAGCCCAAGTAATGAAAGAAAAGATTGAATGGTCCGAGACCATGGAGGAAAGATTTGCTGAACTCAAAAAAGCAATTTGCACAGCACCTGTTTTAGGAATCTCCAATTATGCAGAGGAATCTTTCCTGTTCTCGCACACAAATGGCAGCGTTATGATGGCAGTGCTCACACAGAGAACCACAATGGGGTATAAGCCCCTGGCATATTATAGTGGAAATTTGGACCTAGTGATGAGTGGCCATTTCCTGTGCAAACAAAGTTCAGCTGCCGCAGCTTTCGCCATAGAGAAGGCTACAACCTTCATGATGGGATGCTCAATGACGTAGTTCGTCGACCACGCACTATCTGCCATTCTAGAGAAACCAAAAGGCATATTGACATCTCAGAGAGCTTCTGCATATGAAGTGATCATATCAAATCCACCGATTAAATAGCTCATGTAAGATAGTGAACCCAGCTATGTTCATAGCAGATCGAGTCACTGAAGGAGAGCCAATATATTGTTATTGTTATTGTTATTTTGCACTTATATAGCGCCTTATATACCATTGGTATGGTCTGAAGGCGCTGGTAGGTTGAACACCCTTGGGAACCGAAGTTCAGATCAGTAGAGAGAGTAGGGAGAGTCAAAAGGTGCGTGTGTGCACCGGATATGTGTGCAGCTCGTGCGGTACACATGTAATAGCTGATTCTTATTGGTAGGTGTGGTGGTTGAGAGATCAGGAGAATGTGTTCGTTCTGGCAGGATTTATCCGGAACGGATGTGGCTGCGTTAGGCCTGAGGAAAACGCCTGGCTGGGGGTGTGAGACCAGCAGTGTTTACATAGAATGATGTGGAGTAAGCGGTGGATGTTCGTATGGGAACAGTTATACCGAATGGTGTCATAGTATTCTGTGTTCTAGTTGAGTGGTGATGTAAAGGAGAGAGTAAGCGTGGGGTGTGGTAAGAATGGTTATATGCTCTTTCAATGTGCAAACTTCTAAAATCACTTTCCCAGAGAGGCTACCGGGCGAACTTCTAAGTACAATTTTCCATACAGAGGCTATTGGGAACATTTCTAAATTCAGTTTATCAGCGAGGCTATTAGGCACACTTCTAAGTGTAACATTCGCGGAGGCTATTGGGTACACTTCTAAATGCAAATTTTCACAGAGCGTCTACTGGGCTACATTTCTAAGTTCAATTTTCCAGAGAGGCTATTGGGCAAACTTCTACTTGAGACTTTCCAGGGTGTTTATTGGATGCACTTCTATAATCAGTTTTCACAGATGCTATTGGTAGCACTTCTAAATGCAGCTTTCACAGCGTGGCTAATGGGCACACTTCTAAATGCCGCTTTCACAGAGGATATTGGGCCCATATCTAAATTCATTTTTCCACAGAGAGGCTACTGGGCGCACTATTAACTTCATTTTCCTGCGAGGCTATTGGGGATACTTCTGAATTCAGTTTTCCAGCGAGGCTATTAGGAACATTTCTAAATTCAGTTTACCCGGGAGGCTATTGGGCACACCTCTAAATGTAACGCTCATTGCGGCTAATGGGTACACTTCTAAATTTCACAGAGGGGTTGTTGGGAACACTACTAAATTCACAGCGAGGTTATTGGGCACACTTCTAATGGAACTTTCCAGAGTGTCTATTGGGTACATTTCTAAATGCGGCTTTCCAGAGTGTCTGTTGGGCACACTACTGAATGCAAATTTTCACAGAGTGGCTATTGGGCTCACTTCTAAATGCATCTTTCACAGAGGATCTTGGGCACACATCTAAATTCAATTTACCAGAGAGGCTATTGGGCACATTTCTAAGCTTGACGGAGAGGCTGTAAGGCACACTTTCTAAATGCAACTTTCACATGCTAACTTTCACAATTCCATCTAAGAGTGGACATGCTAACTTTCGCAATTCCGTCTAGGAGTGGGCATGCTAACTTTCCCAATTCCGTCTATGAGTGGGCATGCTAACTTTCACAGTTCTAGAGTGGCCATGCTAACTTTCATAGTTCCGTCTAGGAGTGGACATGCTAACTTTCACAATTCCGTCTAGGAGTGGACATGCTAACTTTCACAGTTCTAGAGTGGACATGCTAACTTTCACAAATTCCGTCTAGGAGTGGACATGCTAACTTTCACAGTTCCGTCTAGGAGTGGACATGCTAACTTTCGCAATTCCGTCTAGGAGTGGACATGCTAACTTTCACAGTTCTAGAGTGGACATGCTAACTTTCGCAAATTCCGTCTAGGAGTGGACATGCTAACTTTCACAGTTCTATAGTGGACATGCTAACTTTCACAATTCCGTCTAGGAGTGGACATGCTAACTTTCGCAATTCCGTCTAGGAGTGGGCATGCTAACTTTCCCAATTCCGTCTAGGAGTGGGCATGCTAACTTTCACAGTTCTAGAGTGGACATGCTAACTTTCATAGTTCCGTCTAGGAGTGGACATGCTAACTTTCACAATTCCGTCTAGGAGTGGACATGCTAACTTTCACAGTTCTAGAGTGGACATGCTAACTTTCACAAATTCCGTCTAGGAGTGGACATGCTAACTTTCACAGTTCTAGAGTGGACATGCTAACTTTCACAGTTCCGTCTAGGAGTGGACATGCTAACTTTCGCAATTCCGTCTATGAGTGGACATGCTAACTTTCACAGTTCTAGAGTGGACATGCTAACTTTCACAATTCTGTCTAGGAGTGGACATGCTAACTTTCGCAAATTCCGTCTAGGAGTGGACATGCTAACTTTCACAGTTCTGGAGTGGACATGCTAACTTTCACAATTCCGTCTAGGAGTGGACATGCTAACTTTCACTGTTCTAGGGTGGACATGCTAACTTTCACAGTTCTAGAGTGGACATGCTAACTTTCGCAAATTCCGTCTAGGAGTGGACATGCTAACTTTCACAGTTCAAGAGTGGACATGCTAACTTTCACAATTCCGTCTAGGAGTGGACATGCTAACTTTCACAGTTCAAGAGTGGACATGCTAACTTTCACAATTCCGTCTAGGAGTGGACATGCTAACTTTCACAGTTCTAGGGTGGACATGCTAACTTTCACAGTTCTAGAGTGGACATGCTAACTTTCACAAATTCCGTCTAGGAGTGGACATGCTAACTTTCACAGTTCTAGAGTGGACATGCTAACTTTCACAATTCCGTCTAGGAGTGGACATGCTAACTTTCACAATTCCGTCTAGGAGTGGACATGCTAACTTTCACAATTCCGTCTAGGAGTGGACATGCTAACTTTCACAATTCCGTCTAGGAGTGGACATGCTAACTTTCACAATTCCGTCTAGGAGTGGACATGCTAACTTTCACAATTCCGTCTAGGAGTGGATATGCTAACTTTCACAATTCTATAGTGGACATGCTAACTTTCACAATTCCGTCTAGGAGTGGACATGCTAACTTTCACAATTCCGTCTAGGAGTGGACATGCTAACTTTCACAGTTCTAGGGTAGACATGCTAACTTTCACAGTTCTAGAGTGGACATGCTAACTTTTGCAAATTCCGTCTAGGAGTGGACATGCTAACTTTCACAGTTCTAGAGTGGACATGCTAACTTTCACAATTCCGTCTAGGATTGGACATGCTAACTTTCACAATTCCGTCTAGGAGTGGACATGCTAACTTTCACAGTTCTAGGGTGGACATGCTAACTTTCGCAAATTCCGTCTAGCAGTGGACATGCTAACTTTCACAATTCCGTCTAGGAGTGGACATGCTAACTTCCACAGTTCTAGGGTGGACATGCTAACTTTCACAGTTCAAGAGTGGACATGCTAACTTTCGCAAATTCCGTCTAGGAGTGGACATGCTAACTTTCACAGTTCTAGAGTGGACATGCTAACTTTCACAATTCCGTCTAGGAGTGGACATGCTAACTTTCACAATTCCGTCTAGGAGTGGACATGCTAACTTTCACAATTCCGTCTAGGAGTGGACATGCTAACTTTCACAATTCCGTCTAGGAGTGGACATGCTAACTTTCACAGTTCTAGAGTGGACATGCTAACTTTCACAATTCCGTCTAGTAAGATAGAGTGGCATGGGCTTTCTGGAGTGGAGTGATTGCTCTACTCCCCTACCCATACCACACTCACGGCTTTGGTGGTGTCTGTTGGCTTCCTTGGCGTCCCCTGCGGACACCTGCTGACACTTCTTGGAGCCGCCTCTGTTGGAGCCGCCCTTGGCCATGGGGCCCTTAGCCGCTGGGGCTGCCGGGCAGAGGGCTGCCTTGGGAGGACCAGTGATGGAGGGCTCACGGCCCAATCAGAGCGGGGATGGGCGGGATGGGAGGCGGGAGGGGAGCGGGACCCAGGAAGAGGGTGCGGGGTGGGAGAGGGATGCGCCGGGGGTCTGGGGGCCTAGTTGCCACCCATAGAGGTGTGCAGGGCCCGGATGGCCTTTCTCACCTCGCGTCGGCTGCCTGCAGTGAATGCAGGGGCCGGCGCGAGGAGGGTCGCTAGACCCTTTCAGCCAGGGCTCACGGCCCAATCAGAGCGGGGATGGCGAAATGGGAGGCGGGAGGGGAGCGGGACCCAGGAAGAGGGTGCGGGGTGGGAGAGGGATGCGCCGGGGGTCTGGGGGCCTAGTTGCCACCCATAGAGGTGTGCAGGGCCTGGATGGCCTTTCTCACCTCGCGTCGGCTGCCTGCAGTGAATGCAGGGGCCGGCGCGAGGAGGGTCGCTAGACCCTTTCAGCCAGGGCTCACGGCCCAATCAGAGCGGGGATGGGCGGGATGGGAGGCGGGAGGGGAGCGGGACCCAGGAAGAGGGTGCGGGGTGGGAGAGGGATGCGCCGGTGGTCTGGGGGCCTAGTTGCCACCCATAGAGGTGTGCAGGGCCCGGATGGCCTTTCTCACCTCGCGTCGGCTGCCTGCAGTGACTGTGCAAATCATGAAGAATTCTATGATGAAATTCCCAGAGTGAAAGAAAATGCATTGGCAGATGGAGAAAGTGTCTTCATTGACGGTTCTTCGAGAATCGATCAAAGCAATGGGCAAAGATATACAGGCTTCGCTGTAATGAAACACACTGCCAATGGAGAATTTCAAGTACTCCTTAGTGCACGAATACCATCTCATTATTCAGCACAGGCTGCAGAATTATTGGCGTTGATACTCGCCATTGAGAATCACGCAGATCAGGAAGTAACTGTGTAAAGTACGGCATGCCAGTACAGCACACAGCCTTATTGGACAGGCTGATCAAGGCACTACAGCGCCCAGTGGGCATAGCTGTCGTGAAATGCACCACCCACAAGAAGGGGACAGATTTTATCTCAAAATCAAGCAGCAGACACAGAAGCCAAGCGTATGGCATCCAAAAATGAGACGATCATGGATATGGAAGTTATTAACACTAATGAGCGAATGAGTGGGGGCGTGGCTTGAACAGCCATGGAGTAGGACCTGCGTCCCATGGAGCTCCGGTGGATCCGATAAATGATCCGTACAAACTATCTTTAAAAGGGCGCCACTGGTTCCAGAATCGATCACACACGCATTGGAATGGATGCTTCGCTCATTGTATAAAGATCGAGAAAAATCGCAAGCGGGAGTCTGGAGGAATTGCTCGACGAACGACGGCGGCGGCTCGGTCCATTGTCACACAAGATGGCCCACAACAAAAGAAACAAAACCAGGGTACCCGAAGAGGATGAATAGAGGCGGCAGCCACGGGGAAAGAACGACAATGGCGAGGTGAAGGTGGAATACAAAACCCCCCCGGGGGCAGTAGGTCTTGAGTCGTGAAAGTTTGGGCGCTGGCCTGGACGGCAGGGGCCCGAGGGCAGCAGAGGTGTGAAAATGCAGGCCACACCACGACCAGCACGAGAAGCGCTTGCTCGGCATTGAACTAGCAGCGGCGAGAGGAGGTGGAGGTTGCGACTGCCTGGAGACTACCGCGACAGTCGGTAAAGAGCGGAAACTGCGGCTGGGGGGACACTCGGTTTCTGAACCAGAAAATGGTGGCGCGAGGGGCCGTGGGCAAGAATAAGACCAAACAACCCACGATGGACATTTTTGCGAAAGCACAACTGTCTCCTGCTGCCACCTCAACCAAAGGCCCGATGGCACAGGCTGAGGGCGCGACAGCTGAAGGAATCTTGGGGGGTTGCGATGGTGGACCTACCCACTTCCCTGGAGGATAAAATTGAAGCAGTGGGCATCGAAGTCTCCCGGCTGAGACAGGATGTCAGGGGACTGGCGGAACGCACAAGCAGCCTGGAGGGTGCAGTGAAATCTAATACGGACACCCGTGCCAACAATACAAAAGAGATCCATGTCGTCAAGCAACAGGTGGCCAACTTGAAGTCCCGAGCATAAGAAGCAGAAGGGAGAGCGAGGAGAAACAACATTCGTGTGGTGGGTCTGCCGGAAGGCGAGGAGGGCCAGGACCCGACTGATTATATCGAGAACTTACTCCTACAAGGAATCGGGGCCGGTACACTCTCGCAAGGATTTGTGGTCGAGCGTGCACATAGAGCCCTCATGCGGAAGCCGAGACCGGGGGCCCCTCCACGAGCGATAATTGCCAAAATACTGAACTATAAAGACCGGGAAAAAATATTGGAGTATTTTCGGAAAGGCGGTACAATCAAGAGGGCCTCGAGCACTATCACGGCATACCCGGATTACACTATGCTGGTCCAGAGGCAGCGTTACAGCTATGTAACCATCAAAAGGAGGCTGCGGGCGGCTGGGATAAAATATATGCTGCTGTACCCTGTGAAACTGAAGGTCGTGTATAAGGGCAAAATGCACTTTTTTGACACTTCGGAAGAAGCAACAACGTGGTTGGATCTGCAGGGCTGCCCGGATCAAGACACGGAGGAGACACAAAATGGACGTGAAAAGTGACTCAGAGACGGTATGCATTTTGCTATGGCGGCGAGCGAACATCCCAAGGGCGCCTAGGCGACGGCTGAGAACGATGGGCCTGGCAGTAGGAGGCTGATATTCGATAACATATTGCGGATTGTGAGAGACTTGATGGACTTGAATATAGTGACGGTATATATATTTAAACTGTATAGAAAGGTGTAGTTCTTTGATGTGCTATTAGAGCGGCAGGGCGGTAGCACCCTACCCCCCCGAATTGTAGTTGTAGTTATAGTAGGTTGGCCACTAGGGCGGCCTCACCCTGCGGAGCTTCGAGTACAGGCGAATGCCGGAAAGAGCTAGACGCGGGGGAGCCTGAGATCCAGGGATGGAGCTGGGCAACAGTTGGGGGGGAGAGTGTTGGGGAAGGGTTGGGAGGCGGGGGGAGAGGTAGTGGGAAGTCTGGTGTGTTTTTGGTTAACAGGGTATTAGAAGGGGATGCGAGCCTATATATACTGGAATGGAACTCAAGGTTACACTGCACCTGGGGGGGATCATACCAGGCTATGGGGGACCTTAAAATACTCACATGGAATGTGCGGGGCTTAATAGCTATTTAAAAAGGAACAAGGTTATGCTGTATCTGCGCAGGCAGAAAATAGATATTGCATTGCTACAGGAAACCCACCTTACACGTGAGAAGATGGACATGATTGCGGGAAAGTGGAAGGGGGTGTTGGTGGGCTCTTCGTACTCGGCCTACGCAAGAGGAGTACTTATATGAGTGGCGCCACATGTCCCGTTTCAGCGGTTGCAAGTGGTGGCTGAAACAAACGGGAGGATGGTTATGCTGAGGGGATTGGTAGAGAATAGGGAGATAAGCATTGTTAACACGTACGCCCCGAACCAGAACACGGCGGCGTACATTAGGACACTGAGTGCGAACCTGAGCGTGTGTGTGGGAAGTGCAGTGATCTGGGGAGGGGACTTCAACTGTGTATTGAACCCGAGGGTGGATAGATCGGACGGGAAATTGGATAGACCGGCCCCTGCAGCCAGGGCACTACAGACACTGCTTGATGACTTTGGGTTGGAAGATGCATGGAGAGTGTGGCACCCTGGGGAAAGGCAATATTCGCATTATCCAGCCCCACAGCAGTTATCAACAAGGCTGGACTATGTCTTCGCATTACCAGAAATGATAGCGGAGATTGCGCACATAGAGTACAGGGCCAGGGTCCACTCGGACCACTCGCCCCTGATTCTTGCATGGCAAAATTGCCCCCCCTAGGGCGAGGATCCCAACATGGTGCCTACGAGCAGAGGCGTTGAGAGACCCCTTCTTTAGAGAAGATTTACAGGAGGAGATAGTAAATTATTTTGAAACCAATACTGGGAGTGTGGACTCGTCGGGGACACTACGGGAGGCCTTTAAAGTTGTTATGAGGGGGGCTGCCATGGCGAAATCCAAGGGCCTACAGGGTGGGGTTTCAACAGAACTGAGGGAGGCGGAAGCAAAATTGGAAGAGGCCTTAAAATCCGGTGACGATACAGCGGAGAAACTAGATTTGATACTTAAGCTGCAGCAAAAATGTGCGGATTACTGGGAGAGGTTGTGCAACCTTAACTATAAAAGGTACATAGAGAGACAGCATGCGGGAGGTGACAAACCGGGGAGACTTTTGGCGTGGTTATATAAGAGCGAGACCCCGAGAGCCACAATCAGAACTATAGAGAGGGAAGATGGTAGTGTAGAGGACACCCAGGAGGGGGTTAATCAAGTGTTTGTGGATTATTATAAAGTGCTATACTGGGAAGACGGGGAAAGTAGCCGGACAATGATAGAAGAAACGCTTGAGGATATGGGGCTGCCCAAGATAAGTGAGGAGGAAAGAGAGGAATTGGACTCCCCGATTACCCTGGAAGAACTGGGGGAGGTGGTGAGGCAGTTGCCTACTAGTAAGACACCGGGGACAGACGGGCTCCCAAGCAAATTTTACAAGGTATATATAGAAGAGGTCCTCCCCCCGCTGCTAGAGATGATAAATGAGGCATTCGAGACGGGCCGCCTGCCGGAGTCACTGAGAGAGGCTGTTATAGTACCTCTCCCTAAACCAAATAAACCAGGGCGCAGCTGTGGTTCCTTCAGATCTGTGTCAATGTTGAACCAAGATGGCAAGATATTAACTGCGGTCTTGGCGAATAGACTGAAAAAGGTCATTGGTAAGTTAATACATCCGGATCAAACGGACTATGTCCCCCATAGAAACATCACCAACAATCATAGGTGACTTCAGAGGATCATTGTGTTTGGCAACGGAAGTGAGGAGGAAATGGCAATCGTGTCCCTGGATGCGATCAAGACCTTCGACTCCGTCAAATGGCCGTGGCTGCTGGCGGCCCTGAAACATTATGGGTTAGGGCCTGGCTATGTACGGTGGGCGGAGATTTTGTATAGTGAACCACTGGCCAGAGTAAAGACGGGATCTGTGATATCAGAGAGGTGGCAGCTTAGTAGGAGTACTCGACAAGGATGCCGTGGTCCCCTATGCTCTACATTTTGGCCCTGGAGCCTCTTGCGATCTATTTGAGGCAGCAATATGACACCATAGGCATCGAGGTGAACGGGGAGCGGCACTTGGTCTCCCTATATGCGGATGACATGTTGCCGTATGTGTGGTATCCGGAGGAGAACCTCCAGTACATTTTGGAACTGCTTGGGAGATACGCAGTGCTATCAGGCATAGCGGTGAACCCCCAGAAGTCTAGTCTGTTCCCGTTGGGGGGGTATACAGGGGTTCCAGCGGAGAGGTTACCGGTCTTATCAGTACCGGGGGTGGTTAGTACTTTTCAGTACCTGGGGATAGATATATATCACACCGTGGGGGAGGAGCATAGGTGTAATACAGAGGTGGCAATCCAAAAAATTGAGAAATGCATGCGGTTTTGGGCAAAGCTGCCGCTGGCGATGATGGGGCGGGGAGCGATGCTAAAGATGGTGGTCCTGCCAAGGCTCCTACATTACTTTGGGAATATTCCGTATCTGATTCCTAAAGGGTTTTTTGCCAAACTGAATAGCATGTGTAGGGACTTTCTGTGGCATGGCACTCGAAACAGAGTGGCGTTATGGAAGCTCCAGAACTTCCATGACAAAGGGGTTATAAAGCTGCCCAATTACGAGGCGTACTATGTGGCGAGCCAGTTGCAATATGTTGCCAAATGGCTATCTGATGAAGAGACCTCCGAATTTAGGCTGTTTGGGCGGGATTGTGCACCCTTTTATTTGAAAGAAGTTATGTGGGCACCCAGGGCGGAGATGGTGGGGCGCCCTAAAATGATGCTGCTGGGGTGGAAGGTGTGGCGCAGGGCATGCCAATTGATGGGGAACCCGTCCCCATGCTCGCCGCAGATGCCATTGGTGGTATTGACAGGGGCAGACGCTCAGCTGCGACTGATACTCCGGACCCACTGGGAGCCGGCTGGGGTGGCAACGATGGGGGATATTTGGCAGGGGGGCTCTCGTGTTACCTTTGAGGGGCTGCGGGAGGAGGCTGGGTTGCACGAAGGCCAGTACATCACGTACCACAGAATGGTACAGAGGATTAAGAGAATGTGGCCCAAAACTGTGTTGGAGGAAGAACTGGACGCCACCATCGACGTTATATATGATATAGCTGAGGGGGGCCATGAGGTCTCGCAGCTGAGATTGGACTGGGAAACGGAGGTTGGGGCCCAAATGGGAGATGGGATGTGGGAACGGGTGCAAAGGTATCATAAGAAGGTATCTAGAAACGCGAGACTGAAACAGATACAGCTTTACATAACACACAGGCTTATATGACGCCTTGGAGGATATCGAGGTTCGAGAATGCAGGTCGGCAAGCATGCCCCAAGTGCGACGAAGAGAACGCAGGCATGGTGCACATGTTTTGGTCTTGTCCGATAAGGAGAGGTTCTGGAGGGGTGTAAAAGAGAAACAAGAAGGAAGAGGGGTCAAGATAGTAGTGGACACGGTATGGGTCTGCCTGCTGGGGGGGTTCCCCAGACCAAGGAAACTCAGGCATGTAAGCAAACTAAGGGACCTGGCTTATGTGCTTGCAAAGAGAAGGATTGCCATGGGATGGAAGTCATGCCATGTACCGAGGATAGAGGTCTGGTGGAAAGACTTGCAAAAATGGGCAGAAGCCGAAACCATAGCATGGCAAGAGGCGTGCAGCAACGGTGGGAGGAGGAGAATGAGTCCCTGATGGCCTGGAAATCACTGACAGCCGGATTGTTTGGGTCGTTAGATGACCCGACTGAACCTGTTGAGGAGGAGACCGAACCACAGGGTGTGGAATCTGATGACTCAAGGTGATAGACTCGCAAGGGGAGTGGGGTAGTGGGAGTAGTGGTTAGGAAATTTAAAAAGTGTAATGAAACTGTTGAACATGCACTGTTTGTTTGGTTTTATTGTTTGTTCAAAAATTTAATAAAAACTTTAAAAAAAAACAAAAACTAATGAGCGAATGAGTGTTGCACGAAGTACACCGGAAAGCTACAACAATATGGGACAGGCACAGTTGATGGAACTCCAAGGGGAGGCACCACAGGGGGAAACAAATGTATGGAAGTGGCAAGGGTGTTCTTTAAGCCCATCTCACAGGTTGTGGTGATAAGACAGCACTGGTAAACCAGTAATGCCTACAGTCCTGTTAAAATTAGCGCTGGAGCAGTTACACTACCCAGCACACATGACAAAAGAGAATCTAGCGGCAACGCTCGCGCAAGACTGGTTCATAATGAACTTAGTACAGCATGTTGTACTGTTTCTGGTGAACTGTATAATTTGCCAAAATTTCACAGCTGGGCACACATTGAAGGTAATTAGAGGAGTCATCCCAAGGCCTAACAGACCTTTTCAACACTTGCATGTCGATTACGTCGACATGATTCAAGTATGTAACGGGTACAGATACCTAATTGTTGTGTTGTGTCTATTCTCTAGATGGATAGAGGCAGGTCCATGTACACACCCAGACTCTACCTGTGCTGCCAAATTTCTAGTGAGGGAGGTATTTCCCAGGTGGGGGGTATGCGAAGTCATGAGATCAGATAACGGGACTCACTTTGTAAACAAAGTTTTCGAGCAGATCAGCTTGTTGCTTGGTATAAAGCACAAGTTCTTGTCGGTGTATCATCCGCAAGGTAACGGAATATGCAAGAAGCTGAACGGCTTATTAAAGGAATGGATAGCCAAGTTGAAGCTTACTCTAAGAAAGGGATGGTTGCACTGCCTTCCTTTGGCATTGTATGCACTCCGGAATCAACCTGGTTCTGACCATCATTTTACACTGCACGAAATAGCCACAGGAAGAAGAATTCTCACCCCACTGGCACCCGGAGATAGAGCTAGATGTGATGCCCAACCAACAGGAGAAATCTTAGGGTCTGAAATGCAAAATTACTTGAATTGCATGACATCTTGTCTTACTGTAAGGGTACAGGGCAGCACAGAACATAGAAGGAGATATTACTGAAGGCACAGCTCAAGGAATTTGTGTTCCATCTGTTTTCCCTGGAGACACCATGTTGGTAAAAAACCATATGAGGAAAAGGTGGGACGAGACAAGGTTTAATGGTCCCTTTACAGTGGAAGACTGCACTCCCTCTGCAGTAAAACTACAAGGAAGAAGAACTTGGATCTTTTTGGGCAATGTCAAGCAATACATCGGAGAAGGCCCCCTGCCTGCACCCCAGCGTGAAGAGAAGACAGACGACTGGGAAGAACCACAGCACGTGCACGTGCAGACGAGATCCATGACAATGAAGAAGGATGCATGAGCAGCCGCAACGCAAAGACATAGAGCTTTTGTACAAAATTTGTGGTTTTATTTTGGACATTCCTCTGAGAAAAAAAAAAGAGGATAGGGACATAAAAACGGACACTCTGTGAATCCTAGTTGCAGGGTGAAGAAGAAAATTGCATTTATAAACCACAACATTGCCTGCCGAATTTGAAGTTTGGACTGAGGCACACCAAAGCATTAATAAGGAAAAGAGAACATGCAAAATTTTGATCGAGGACCCATAAGCTGGAAGTAAAACCAGTATCCTGACTCTTTCCGCATGATAACCTTGTTCGGAATCACTTATGGTGTCCCACAGTAGCAACATCACCAAAGATGTGGTGACATACTTTGATCTAGTGCTAAGATCGTACCCGTCAGTGGTGGGGAGGCTCACCAGTGTCACTGACTTTCTTCAAGATCCTGAAAACAAAAAGACTATAAGGAAATTGCTCACTGTGATTGCCGAGTAGTTCCTCCTACTTCCAGAGTACAGTGAGGAAAATCCAAATGTCCCAAGCGGAGAAGGAAGCATATGAGCTGATCCACGTATTGTTTTTTCGCCTAATCGAAGAGTTTCCATAACTTGTGGGGAGAACGACAGACGTATTGACTTTTCTTCGAGATCCAGCAAATACAAAAGCCTGAGCATAATCCTAAATAGTATAATCATTCAAGTTGCTCTCCACGCAAACGGAAATTGCAGACACTATTCACAGTGAAGTGAAAAGCAAACAATCCCAAATTCCAGCAAAGACAGGGCAAATGTCCCTGTCGCCAGAAGACAGCAGGTTGGCGAGCAACATGTTCTTCCGCTTAATCAAGGATTTTCCAGAGTTTGTGGGGAGACCGATCAATGTTGATGTCCTCAAATACATCAGAGACCCAGAAAATTTCGCACAGATGGGCATGCTCCTGCATGGAATTGTGATGCAAATCGAACTTTCTAACCATCAGTAGAATTATTTGAGAAGATTGTAAGCTTTCCGCCAAGGAACCGATCGAGAGAGCACTGTCAAAGTTTTCATTTGTTTTAGTTTTTATTTTATTTTTGTACTGACAAGGACACACCATGTCTTCAGGACTGAAACAGATCAGAGGCGTAGACTGGGAACTGATACATTTTGAACATGCACAGTAAAGAGACTTGTTGAATTATTGCTTGATTTTGACATTCCCCATAGCCTAAAAAAGAAAACTGTATCCAGAACTAATAGACAAATCCAGTGGTCTGACAAGGAGAGACAATTGCTTAAGTTTTACAGCTCACGAATGGAACAAACAGGATCTAGAGACAATATTATTTAGAATTTGTATTAAAAGTTAACACATTTTACAGATGATCGAGATGGGGGTCCAGAACAGTACTCTAGTCCTCCCGCAGGAGGAGAGACGGTCACAGTTCCCTGGACATAAATGCTGCCGCCTAACCTACAGGGGTATAATGTATTTGTGTATTATATTCATCATCATTTTACTGTCATTAACGATCAGAACTGCATTTTTTATTGGTGTAAGAAGCGTTCCAATCCCAGTACATCCACCCAACGATGTACATATGACATGTACGTATGACACCCATAAAAGTACCCAGGCCCTTTATAATAATTCCAGTCCCTAGGAGATCTGATAATAGAGTGAGTGAACTTAAGATGGATTTGATTAGCAATGACACACACACACTTGTGGTAACAAGCAAATCAAAAAGCCGGAGATAGGGTCGGCAGAGTATGAAAGAAAAAAGGTTACCGACAACCGCATACATGCAAACATTGAATGCACATACAGCAGGCCTATTGTCAATGAATGCAGAACCACAATCCCAAGCATGGAAGACTGCTTACTATGGGAAATCTCACTACAAGTAGAGTAAAGAGCCAAATGAAGGAAGCAGACGTTGTGAAAAGACAAGAAGAGTTGGAAAGAAAGCCAACAGAAACAGCTGTATCAGAAACTCTTGAGCCAACACTAAGAAAGACAAGAGCAAACTCATAGCCATTCATAGCCAGAGAAAGGAAAAGACTAGAGGAGCTGAAGAATAAACCCACAGAGACAACATCACTGAGTATATATGTTCCAGTAACAGGGACAAGTACAGGTTTTACTGTACAACCATATACTGAACCCAAGCCAGAGTGGATGCAGACATTTCTAACCAGAAAGAAAAAGACACATGAGGACAAGGAAAGAACTGCCAGACTTCTGTCTACTCAAATGGCACATACGAGGAGGCCTGCACCATGGACCAGGATACTAAGAATCCTCCAGTAAGAAAGAGCCATATAGATGCGTTCAGGGATGTAGTTATAGCGAACTACATTAAAACCTTAAGAATCAAGAGAAGCATGCACAGAGACAATAACAAACTAAACGATTACTTGGACAGCACCGCACATTTGGGTAACATCATTTGGTACCAACACATGACGGAAGTTGGAAGAAGAAATTCAGAGGGGGAATGCTTTGTGTGTGCACTCCTACCATACAGCATGGGGAAGTCCTAGATCTTCGTAGCTGTAGAAATTGATGTCCAGACAGCACACTGTCTCTCGCATGTAGCAATGTGCAAGATCAGAGGCCAGTTCATGGGTAGTGATGCCTCACTGAAGTGGGCAACTGAGAAAACTGATCCTGATGAAGATGATCATGTTCAAGACATAAAGACAAGAAACAGAGCTCATATGATCAGGTGATCAGGTACGAGCAACCTGGAGTGAAAGGAGCGGAAATCAGATGGGAAGTGAACTAGAAACTAAATGTCTAAGGAAAAACTCCAGAAGAGGTTCAAAGTTGGAAAAACAGAAGCCAAATGCAGATTTGGGGAACAGTGTTTTCACCAGACGGATGGGAGAAAGGAGTAGTAATTTACAGGGCCTGGATGGTCCTCGGAGCCTACAAGGAAGCAATTGAAAATTCACAAAGAATATGCAAGCCATTATAGCCAAGGCTTGCAAAACTGCTGACATGGGTCGAATACAGAGGAGGACTCTTGCAGATAGTACCACTGGAGAGCTAAAAATTGGGTTTCAGGAATAATGGCACAAGGAAGATGGAAGAGAATCAGAACTGTGGACGAATCTTTGATGCTCCAGGAATGATGCATGGAACTGCAGTGATTAGCCTCTGTGCTTTTAAGATTGTGTGCATACATTTTATGGACCCTTTGTTACTTTGTCTCCCAATACCCTTTATGTTTTTTGGTTTCTTTCCCTTGGCTTCATCCTTTCTTTTTAATTTGGCAGACACGGGTTCCTGCGTATCTGGAATTATTATGCAGTCTTTTGTTTTGGAATCCTCTGTAGACCCTACTAGAGATGTTATTAGGGCCTGATTCGGGGCCAGGTTGTCTCTGTTGTTAATAGGGATATGATCTTGGTCTTTTGTGTCATGCCAAAGCTCTGCTGTGCATTATCAAGGAGCGTAGGTCCCTAAGGGTTGCCGTATTTGCTCTGACCTCAAATGCCACTGTGTCATATATACGTATAAAAGATTGTAGTACCATGTTTACAGTAGCCAGTGAGCTAAGGCTTCAGTCTTCATGATTGTTCCCCTGTGCCAGATCTCCATCAAAGGGTAAGGATACACTCTGTTTCAACTGGTTGTAAAATACTCATCTGATGTTCGATGATGGTTAGCACAGGTCCTGACACTTCACAGTTCATTGTATCGTTGAGAGCTTTAATGTGACAGGGCCAAGTTCACAGCTCATATAAGTTACTCCCTTGGCTCAATGCCTTGACTAAACCTCATTGCAGGTTAACACATTGAACATGTTCATGTATACTCCCTGTCTCCTAGTTTCCATTGTCCATATTCCTGTCCCATTGCCACCTTGGAACCGTTTAACAACACTGCTCCAATAACTCTCCCGTAGCGTCACCCCTCTCCCATCCTCTTTCCCCTTCATTTCCCAGGGCTAGTTTGTCTGTACGATCAGAACTAAGAAAGCACTTCTTAACCTTACCCTACCATCTTTCCCAACAACCAAAACTGCTACAAAACAAGCCTCAAAATATGTGTTACCCATGGCACCTGCCAAAAACCTTCCATAGATGGTGTATTGTCAACTCAACCTGATCAGCACTTTTTTTCCAAGTCCTGGTCAAGCTACCCACTTCCAATGTGTGGAAACAATGCCCACCACTCTCTGGAGGGAAACTCCTGGCAGAAAATCAACACTACCGCTTCCAACTTTCTTGTCTCCTGACGAACACCACCAACCTCCACTTGCACCACTCCTGTCTTATCCCCATTCCATCCCGTTTCATGACCCACTCATGTCACTCCTTCCTCTAGTTAGCGCCAATCCTCTAACTCATGCCAGACCAGCCACTCTCCCTCACTGACCTAGCTCTCTGCCAAGCATTCTCCCTCACCATCTTTGGGTCGCACAGCAAACCCAATCCCCCCTAACACCCTTGCCTTTCAATGCAATCTCCTGCCAAGCGTCTTCCATATGCCACACATGTACCTCTCTTGTCCAACCTTCCTGGCGCCTTCCTCTAATGCCCAAAATCAGTCTTCTGCAGAACACTGCACCTGGCCTCTCCACAAGTGTGATGCACTGTCCTGGCACAGCCAACCACTTCAGTGTATTGATGCGGCATCAGATCCCAACACATAAACTGCCATCCACATTCCATCTGCGCCACCGCCGGAGTAACGACCCGCCAACGGAAACCACTGCGAATCCCGAAGGAGCTGCCTTTCCGACACTGTCTGGTTCCTCTTTTTCTCTTGGCATTGACATCCCAGTGACTCCTTCTTGAAAAGGGGGTCCGTCCTCAAGGGTTCCGTCAAGTAAAGCCAGAAACGTCCACCTCTTTGCCTGTCATGGCACCATAGGTACTGTGGTGTGGAAGAGCATCTTCCAGCCTCAGGATTCATCCAGGCGTCCCAGAGCCGATTCGTTGTGGATCCTGTTCTCCTGTGTTATCTCAGGTACTTTGGAGTAGTGGAACCTATATATATATATACCTATATATATTCATTGAGGTAGGCTCAGCCTGCACCAATCACTGGGGCCTATTTGGCTTTAAAAGAGGGCTGCGCCCCTCACTTAGCAGATCATCCAACGATTTCGAAAGGAGTAAGAAGAAGGACTCATTTTGATCCTGGCTGAAGGTACAGTCTGCCTTGCAGCTTCTGCCAGTGAAGGAAAGCTAGGATTTCCAAGAGGGAAGCAAGATCCCTCCCTTAATTAATTCCCAGGGAACAGAGGGCGATACCGGACTCAGCTGACCCATCCAGCAACTCCAGCACTGGTACCCAGTCAGTACCCAGCATGCCCTGCTAGGTTCTGCCAGCAAGCTTCCTAGCTAGGAAGTGCCAGAGAGTCTCTGAACAAAGGACAAGGCAGTTGCCTGCAAATAACTCTCCTCAGCTTTGGGCTGTCCGCCTTAAAGGTCACAAACTCTGTGAAGATGGTAGGAGGAGTGCCACACCAAGCATCAACCAACATCCATCTTTTAAGGAAAGTGTTGAGGCAGTCGAGCCCTCGAACCGCGACCGGCTCCATCGCTGACTGTTGTCACGCTGCAGTCACTAAAGCCATACGCAACACTGACCAGTGTTCCAGATCCACCAACCAGCACAGAGACGATTCTTGACCCTGAGCCTCTGTGTAGGCCGACCTGCATGCCATCCATATAGTCTTGCTTGCCGAACTGCCTGCTGCCTGATACCTGCAGCTGTCTCCGTTCTTGAACTCTATTGCAGGAGTTGCAAAGCATCCTGGAACCAACTCAACGCTGTCGATCATCAATATCATCTCAAGCACCGTGTACTTTGTGGTTCTGTCCTCTCCGAAGGACCCTAGTGACATTTACGACCCCTTTACTGCCTTGTTACTGAAACCAAATAACCTTGAACAGTTTAGACTGATTGTGTTATCGACTACCCTCCTGTCCGTGTCCAGAGTGCAGCTCTTTCCTTCGTGAAACTGTCTATCCTCTGTGTTCCTTTACAGGGTGGGTTGTATTTTGTAGTGTGCTAGTACTGGCTGTTGCAATACTAATAAAAGTACATATTTGTATACAACCTTGACTGGGCAGTCCCTTTTATCATTGGGTGATAATCTTATTTTCGCTGTGTTGCAACTAACCAATGATCCATGACCTTGCAGAGATAAGCCTGCCGTTCCGTCCACGTTACCAAAATTGGACAAGGAGGTTTATAATTTACTTGTGTTCACAATCTGTTTGGATCCCTTTTTGTGTACTAAAGGTGTGATGCTGATTGATGGTTTAGAAACCAATATTCCTCCCTGAACCATTGGTGCCCTGGAAGTTGATTCGTCACAAGCTCACTGTTATTGATACCAAGGGCTGGAGCTGGCCTCACACTAATGTTTTCTTCATCCATGAGCCTGGGGGCGTGGGCTGTTTTATAGGGCCAAACACTACCTATTCCACAATGGTAGCACTCTTCTATGATCTGACACAATCCAATTAACATATTCAGCCTCACACACCCTCTACATAGCAGCTGTTATAACTTTCTTCAGCAGGTTGTACAAGCTCCTGCTTATAATCCCTCTCAATAATGTTGCTCAGAAGCTTACTCTGTAAAACCTTCTCCAGGAAATAGTCAGGCATCAGAACTATGACTGCTAGGGACAGCCGAGGGCTTGGTGCCAGTGAAAATAAACATACAGGATGCTAATGTCATGGACATGGTATTGCTGTCTGCACAGTAAAAGAAACATATGGTAAAGTGTGAGTGTCAGAAGAAGGGAGAAGAAATACAGTTCTATAATAACTCATCGCACTGTATCATTAGATGGGCAGAGTGCCTTGCTTTATCCCCTGGGGCAGTGAAACTTCTTACCTTGAAGAGGACTTTTATTTTCAGCACACATCCTTTGGAAGGTGGGCACCCCACATCCCAACACTACCCCATCCAGGAACTTTAGCCGTTTGCATTGGCATGTGCCACTTAGAGCAGAACAGCTTTGCTTCTCTTAGTGGTCAGCACTATCACCAGATCGGATTTGTAAATTGCACTCAAGTAAGCAGTGATGGTCTGGAGTTGGAATCTCTCTTGTTTTTAAACAATATAGCGGGCACTTTCATGTTGGTAGTCTTTCCATCAGGCGAATCCTGCTCGTGTTGCACTGACTGCATAATGTGGATGTTAAATTGCCACTATAGGGGAGTTCCCCTAGCAGAAGCAAAGATAAGCAATACCTGTCGACTTGGGATGCAAATTCAAACATAAAAGTGGCCTGGGTTGCTGTGTGCAAAGCTGAGCAGCGCCTTTCATCCTTTCCTTAAACTTTCAGTGAAGGTAATTTGTGGGTTTTTAAAAGATAATTAAGAGAATATGGGAACATTTAGAGCCAGATAGGATTGTGTAGCCATTGCACAAAAAGAAACTATAATGAAAGCACACTTTTTCTTGTGTTGATAATATTTCCGTTTCAAATCGCTTTACATGTCTTATCGCTTTGTTGCTGCAACAAGTCAATTATGCAGCTATAAATAACATGTTTTTAATACACTGCAAGAACACAGTTGTCGGTGATACATTTAGGAGAGAAGGAAATGGGAAAACGCCGAGAAACACAGGTCTTAGTTTCTGTCAAGCCCTGGAATAAACCCATAACACAAATACAAACGAACCCACTGAAAATAGGAAACCCTACTTGTTGGATGCGGCATATGACCCCCAGGCCCTCGCACACGCAATCACACGCCGTCAGTCGCACAGACAGACACGGGACCCGTGTTGCTGGTACGGGGTCCCGGCTGCAACTGGCGACCGGGACCTCCTTTATTGAACATGCGCGAGCCATAACGAGGATCGCACATGCGTGGCATACTACGCCACATCCCTCCTTTTCCCCACACAATGAACACGTTTAAACTATAACCATAACAAACAAAACCTTGGTGCGCGGGAACAGTTCTCAACCTCCTACGAGACTGGGTCCATGATGAAGTATTGGAACCTCGACGGGCGTTGGCGCCCTTCCCGGCTCGGTTACCTTCTGCTGTCCTTGCGAGGTGGTCTCAGTGTCCCCTGTACCTCTGGAGGCCCTTCGTCTGCCGGCGATGCCAAGGGTCATGGCCCTGGAGAAGATGCCTCTGGCGGCGCTCCTGGTGGGGCCACCTGCAGGCCGGCCTCGATCTGGTTTAAGTAGGATATGTTCCTCGTGATCGTCCCCCCTCTCATTGGCCGCCATGACCATCAACCCCTTGACATGGGTCACCCCTAGAGGCTGGGCCTCATATGTGAGGGACATTTTCCCTTCCGGACACCTGTTTCGAACCAGTACGGTGTCCCCTACTTCAATCGTCTTTTCCTGCAGGTTCCAGCGGGCACTTTCTCTCTCATTCGTGGCCCTGCGCTCTTGGCGTACATGGTTGTTGTCAATCAGCCCGGGTTGTCGCCCCTCTACCTCAGGCAGCAGCCCTATGGGGCATCAGTTAAACAGTGCTTCGGCCGGCGCAAGCCAAGTGGACTGGTGGGGGGTTGTCCGATACTCTCGCAGGAACTCAAAGAGGTTCTGACATAGTTCCCCTCCTCCATCCAGTGAGATTCTGAAGTTCTTGTTGAGTGTTCACATGAAGTGCTCGGCCTCTCTGTTCGCCCTGGGCCAGAGCGGCGTGACTTTCCTATGTTTGATTCACCTCTCCTCACAGTACCTGGCGAACTGCTGCCCCTGGAATGGTGGGCCATTGTCCGAGCATATCTCCGTGGGGAACCCGTGGGTGGCAAACATCTTCTCCAAAGCCAAGATGGTGTGGTCACTGGCTGTAGACTCCACCAGCTCGACTTCTGGATATCGTGACCACTGGTCCACAACTGCCAGAAAGTACATGCCCCCGACCCGTGGAGCCAAAGTCGGCATGCACAGTGCCCCACGGCTGCTCACTCCTTTCCATGGTTGCAATGGGTGGACCCCTCTCCGCCAGGCTGGCCACCTGGCACGGAACGCACGTGCGCACAAATTCGTCCACTCTTTTCTCCAGGTCAGGGAACCACACCTTCAGTCTTAGGCTGCCTTGGTCTTGGCGACACCTTGATGACCCTTGTGCGCCAAATGTAGCACCTTGGTCACCATTGTTCGCGGGATGACGATCTGGCGACCTTGCAACAGAAGGCCACCCTCGGTTACCGATAGCTCATTGAGCACCTTCCACAGCGCCTGAAGGTCCTTCTGAGCCCCGGCCTCTCATCTGGCGTTGTTTGCGAGCACTTGCCTCCACTCGCCGCTGTCCATTGCCTCCATGATGACCAGGAAGATTTTGTCCTCTTTTGAAGCATCCACAATCTCCTGGCGTGCCAGGGCCACCGTCAGGGCTGCCTCCACCACATTGTGCACCATCTCAATGCAGTCCACTACTTCAGCGGTGTCATGGGGGCGCCCGGCCCCTGGATGTCTGGACAAATAGTCTGCCGGGTTATGGGTGCCTAGGCGATACTGCAGTTTGATACTGTACTCCATCAGCGACAGCATCCACCGTTCGATGCGTGGAGGCGGCTTGGAGGATGCGCCCGCCATGATCGGAATGAGAGGCTTGTGGTTGGTTATTACCACAACAGGCTTTCCTAGGATGTATATCCTAAAGTGCTTGCAGCCCCACAGAATAGCTAGGGCCTCCCGCTCAATCTGGGAGTACCTTTTCTCCGTTTCTGTGAGCGCCTTGCTGGCATACGCTATCGGGCGCCCGAGTCCTTGTGAGTCCGCCTGCATCAGCACTGCGCCTAACTTGACCGGGCTGGCATCTGCGACTATCTCGGACTCCTTGTCTGGGCTGAAATATGCCATGGTTTCCTTCCCCGACAGAGCATTCTTGATCTCAGCACATGCCCTTTGCTCCTTGGGAGTCCATGCCCATGCGACATTGTTCCTAGTCAGTACCCGCAAGGGCTCTGACAGTGATGCTAAGTCGTGAATGAACCGCCCGCAACATGCCAAGAAAGCTTCTTATCTCCGCCTCCCGTATGTCTCTCACCTTCTCCGGGTCAGACGAGATGCCTCCTGCATGGAATACGAACCCGAAGAACTCTATCCAGTCCTTCAGAAACTCACATTTCTTTTGGTGTAGAGTCAGCCCCAAACTTTTGAGTCTTTCCAATGCCCGTTCCAGCCTCTTCAGGTGTTCAGAAACTGACTGGGCAAAGACCAGAATATCGTCAGACATGTTGATGACGTCTTTTAGTCCCGCCAGGGCTCCACGGATGACGTTCTGGAACACCTCCGCCGCTGACGAGACACCAAAGCTGAGTCTTTTAAACTGATATAGCCCTTCGTGGGTCATAAACGTAGTAATATACTGTGACACCGGGTGAAGTTCCAGCTGGTGGTAACCAGACCTCAGATCGAGCTTTGAAAAGACTTTCGCCCCTGCAGCTTGCCCACAATGCCGTCCAGCGTAGGCGTGAGGCGACGCTCCCTCTTAATGGCGGCATTCGGCAGTCTCATGTCCACACAGATGCGGACAGCCCCTGGTTGCTTGGGCTTCGGTGCCACCACTATAGGGGAGACCCACGGAGTTGGGCCCTCTACCCTCTCAATGATGTCCAGGTCAATGAGCGATTGGAGTTCCTATTCTACCTGCGCCCTCAAATGAAATGGAATTCTTCGGTGCTTGAGGGCCGTCGTCCTCACTGATCCATCTATGTGGAGTCTGATGGGGTCACCTTTCAACTTGCGCACGCCCTGGAAGATGCTTTCAAAATGATGCAGCAGGCGATCAATGTCTATATGGTACAATGTATAGGGCTTTGGAGGCAGCACAGATCAGCAGGGAGTACGGGCTTACATGAGTCACAAAGAACCTGGCCTTGATTTTATTCAGCCCATGTGATACGGGGGCTACAAAGACACCCTGAATTGGCAGGGGCGTGTCCCTACCAAAGGAGTATATCCAAGCTTTGGATTCCTCCAGCTTGTGCGCCCTGGGAGAGCTTCATAGTGTTCCGCTGCTAGGACGCAGACCGACGCTCCGGTGTCAATCAAGACGGGAGCGGGCACATCACCAATTTTCACAGTGCATGTTGGTTGCCTGCTTTGCTTCGCCCCGGTGGCAATGCTAGAGATTAAAAAGATCTCCTCTTCATCTTCCTCTTCCTCGGCAATGTCCAAATCCTGCACCCCTTGCTCAATAGTAGACACACTTCTGAAGCGTCTGGGGTTACCCCCTCCTGATCTTGCCGGCCCCCTGGATGCATCCAACGGGGTCGTGGCCCTGCACACTCTTGCGTAGTGTCCTAGTGTGCTACACCTTCCGCAGACCTTTGTCTTTGCAGGGCACTCCCCATCATGTGGCAGGTCGTACCCTATGTCGTATGTCGTATGACATGCAGGTCGCATATGGCAGGACTGCGGATTACTGGACGTGGAGGGACTGTCCGCTCTCTTGGGACCCCAGCGCAACCTCCCTGGGGCAGAGCGCCCAATGGCAAAGGCACCCTCACTCTTCCCAGGATGCACCGCCGCGTCCATCTTCGTGCCTCTCGACTCTGCCAGTTCATATGCTCGCCCAGTGTCCAGGATTTGTGCCAGTGTCAGGCCTGGTTCTCTAAGCACTTGCCTCTGCAATTTCCCAGAGCTACACCCCTGTATGAGCTGGTTCCGCACCATCTCCTCCTCATTCACCCACATGGAGCTGCTAGCGAGGCGCCACAACCTTGGACAGAACTGGTCCAGAGACTCCTCCCCTTGCTGCTTCTCGGCACACATCATGAATCTGTCAAAGTCGACATTCGCCATGGGGAGGAAGTGATCCTGGAGGGCCTGTTTCACCGCATCATAGGTGACCACCTGAAGGTTTAGCGAGTCAAAAATCCGATGGACCTCTGTGCTAGCCGAGTACACCATTGTGGCCACCTTCGCGTCATCATCAATCTCGCCCGAGGCCCTGAAGAACATCTCCAGCTTCTTCACCCACAGTAGCCACTTCGGCCCCAGTTTAGATGGCAGGCCCAAAGTGTCAAACTCTGTGCATCCTACGTGGGACTGGCATGGGGGCCCCCTCTTCTCCCTCCTCTTCACCCATGGTGGTGTTTGGGGTGTTCCCCACTAATATTCTCTGGACAGGGAAAGGTGCCCAGTGTCAGATGGCCAAAAGCAGATGATGGAATGGGCCTGCAGCTGCAGCAGGTGATGCCTTTGGGTTCCCCAAAGTTCAGAAGCCAGGGCCCCTAATGATTCAGGGCTCTGGAATGTCAAAAAATGTAATTCACAATGCTGGATCACGGCCGGTGCATGAGCACCCGCTGTGATCCGCATGTTCTTAAGATGGCCGCCGGTCAACTGCGTAGGTCCGTGACTGTGTGGTGAGAAACACTTTCTCCGACGGAATCAGCCGGAGCAATGCGCGTTCCCCTCCGTGGCGGATTCTCGTCGCCAATGTTGGATGCGGCATATGACCCCCAGTCCCCCGCACACACAATCACACGCACACGCAGTCAGTCGCACAGACAGACACGGGACGTGTGTTGCTGGTACGGGGTCCTGGCTGCAACTGGCGACCGGGACCTCCTTTATTGAACAAGTGCATGCGCGAGCCGGAACGAGGCTCGCGCTTGCGCACATGCATGGCGTACTACGCAACACTACTCAGACTCAAAGATGTAAGAAACAAATCATCCTCTGCATCCATTATATAACCCTTGCAAGGTCAGGGAACCTATGAAACCTTGCCAGAAATTTCTAACTGGGGTTAGGGGGTGGGGGAGAGGGGCTGTGAAGAAGCCTGCTAAAATGGTGGCTTTGCTTTAAGCTCCGTGCAGGGCGGGCATATCTCACAACTGCAGTTGGACCCTACACCTTGCTTGATCCCCGCACTAGCCCATCCTGCAACTAAGGCTGGCCTGATCTTGGGGGGCAAGTTTCGGGGACGACGGTGCAGGTGCCAGTGCTGCTGCGGCGGCGAGGTGGTGTTACCATGGAGCCTTGAGTGAGGCTTGGAGGGGGCGGTGCGTGGTGTTCCCATGGAGCCTTGAGTGAGGCCTGGAGGGGGCGGTGCGTGATCGGACTGCCAGCGATGAGCTGCGGGGCATCGCAGCTGCCAGACAGTGCTCTTAGTTGGCAGAGACCCTACTGCCACCTTTGGGTCCCGCCCATACCTGCCTAACCTCTGGGTTTAGCCCAGAGACTCTGGGCTTTTAAGCTCTTCTCCGGTTCTCTGAGGAAGAGCGTGGAGTGCAGGGGAGTTAGGGAGGGGCGGTTTCTGTGTGTGTGTGTGTGTGGACGGGTAAAGTGGCTTTGTAATAGCAGAATGAAATGTAAGCATTATGGTTATTATGACCGCAGTCCAGCCGTGTAACAGTGAACTTGTACATTGGCAACCAAAGTACCTGCGAGTGTAATGGGAAAAAAAAGCAACACAAAATCAGTGCATGATCATCACCCCGGCCAAATCGTCTGCACTGGGGCAGTAACTTAAGCCCATGCCAAACCTGACCTTTCTCCCACCAAAAACTGCGGATTCATAAATGAGTTCCCTGCAGGCCATTCGTGCTCTGTTGCCACAATACATATCCAACAAAAGAGCTAAGCTACTTGACTTCTCAATCCTTCCTCACTTTCAAAACTGTTTTGTATTACCTCAGTGCACAATTTGTGCATCTGCTCTGATAAGGCATTTTAATGGACTAATGCATTCCCCTTTGTAGATGAGGCGGTCACTGGCAATATGGCCTACTGCAAATGGCTACCAGAAGGACACAATAATTCTTACACTTTTTATATGAACTCCATTTATTTAAATATTTTTATATTTGAATACTGGTTGCATTATAATGCAGTTGGTTTGTTTTATTTAATGAAAACATATATTTAATATTTTGCTTTACTTTCGGTTGATATTCTGTTCCAAACTGATCTTTTATCTGAGTTTATCTTTTTGACATGGGGCGGGGCATGTGGGCAGAGCCTTGTGTAATTGGGCGGTGTCTTGTGTGGCTATGGGCGGTGCATAAATCAGAGGGTTTCGAATGTTCAAATGTAGGCAGGTATGGTCCTGCCGTGAGAAGAGGTGAGGAGCCCAGCACAGCAGCGACGTGGGAGCATTAGTGAGCCTGCCCGCCCGCCCGCCGCCTGAAACAGATGTTGCAGACCTGAACAATGCAACTTACATCTGTAACCCGCCCCGCAGTAGTAATTTGGCAGTGAGTGTTGGCCGCTGGATAGTGTGCGTGTCGCCCGGTCTTAGTGGGGGATATCCCACAACTGCGCCTCCCCTGGATGTATGATCCCTCACCACATTCAGCCCCTCCCCTCCCGCACCCTACCAATCTCCCAGAAGGTTCCCCGAAATAAAGAGGCAGGACCAGTTTTCACAGGTGGAAGTCACAAATGCCGCAGCAAGCTTTATTGGATAAAACCAGGAGTTATCTTACAGGTGATCCGTTTATCCACCACACCTCAGGATTCTTCTACGCTGGGTGTGGCTTCTTAAGAACCTCCACCCCGCCGTCAGTGTCCCTCCATGAACAATCCCTCTCTACCCATCGCCATTTCTTAGTTTATTTTTTCACTTTTCACTTTCATTTTCTTTATTTCTTTATTCCATTTTCAGTTCATGTACTTTTTCATTCTATTTCTATTCACTAACTTTCTAACATTCTCATTCTAGGTTTAGATTTCTTGATTTTTTTCACTCCCAATTTGTATTAATTTGTTCTGTCTAACATGCTAATATTCTAATTCTCAGTTCTTTCTTCCCCATTCTACCAGTCTTCATTGTTCTCTTAGTTTTGTTTGAATGCCAAATCCTTTCCTTCTTCCTCCCCCCCCCCGGTCGTCCCCCGCTATAGTTCTATTCAATTTCTGCCGCCCCTTGCTTTCATGTTCAGTTCTATTTGTTCCCCAAGTTTCCTGGCCATTCGCCCCCCCCCGGTTCTTAGCAATCATCCCCCAACAAGTTGTTTCCCCAACCACCTAATTCCTCCCAGACCTGCCAACCTTTACCCCCCCCAGAAGCCCTTTCAGTCCCCCACTCTTCACGTTCCCCTAGATACTTCCCCTTCGCTCGTTTCTTTCCTTACCCACTTCTTCCTTACCTCAACCTCCTTATCCATTCCCCAAATTCTTCCTTTACCCAAACCTTCCTGTAACACATTCTTCTCGTTCCCCTACAACTTCCCGTCGCTTTCCCCCAGTTTCCATTCTCCCTTCCCCTCCCACCCCCCGCATTTAGCATTGGAAGGTCTGCCAAGCCTCCTAACCCCTTCCTCTTTTTCTCAGAGCCTCCCCTGAGTCTAGTACTCCTGGGCGCCGTTAATTCTCTGGCTGCGCAGTCCCCTATGGGATCTGTCGGTGATTTCAATGGGATCGACCTGTGACTCCGCCATGGCTCTCTGCTGGTTACCAGCAGCATAGAGTTCCCCTAGACACCAGGGTGTGGCTTGCCCTGGGGCAAGGGACTTCCCCCCCTACTTTCCGTTTACCCGCTCACATTCACACTTATCCCAACATTGATGACATTTAGAGGGGCCCTCCGGACGTGTCCGGCGGCGTGTCGAACTTTGTAGATGAGCTCCAGCCTGGCCTTGGCCTTAATATGAAAGTGTCTCTCATGCACCACTCGGTTTAAACCTGACCTGCCCACTATCCTGCTGTTAGGTGAGGGCGGGTGGGACCTAAGGCTTGGGGGGTGGAGAGGGTCGGACCCCCCCCGCAAACCCAAGCGGTGGCTTCCTGGGTTTGATATTCCAGCTGTACTCTCTACACCTGGCCTAGTGGCCCCCCTGTTCCCCTCGGTCCCTCATACACACCCGATCCTGACAAGGTTTCACTCAATTCCATGGTCATCAGTGCCACACCTACATCTGACAAGTGGGTCCTATCCCCCCCAAAAAACCTGGTGTCTTCAACGTCATCAATTCATGTCTGATCCAGCCAACGCCCCTACTTTTTAAATATGCCCCAATACTGGAGTTCAACTCCCTCCTTGAATTCTCCATCGCCCTGTGACAATTTGCACTCCGCCACTCCTTTCTGGTGATTATTTCAGACCGGAATACCTCTGTGTCTTGAAACTCCAACCCCACCTCGGTAAGAGTTCCCCGCATAGTGGAGGTTAGTTCCTTCCCAATGAGACCAGATCATTGCCCCCAAGGGCAGGACTAAGATGTCGGGTGGGCTGTGTTGCTTTGAGGCCATCTCTAGTGCCCCCCATAATTGGCCCCAATGCAACCTTCCTTTTGTGATCCACCGAATTTGTGTGCGCGATAAACCGAGGTTGCCATCCCGTCTCGCCTTCCTTGCTCTTTCTGCTGCTCTGGCCACAAACGAATGGCCAACGACCCATACTGAAGTAACATCTGTGCTGAGATGTAGGCAAGTTACCCCCCCAATGGCTTGTTGATGGACCCCCCCCACTCACCACCCCTTTTTTCCAAATTCCCCCCCACCCCTGGAAAGTCCACCACCAACCTATACCCTCCCCTGTTCATTCCTTTATACTCCAGACTCGAGCAGCCCTTCTTCAGGTCTGATGTACAGTTTTAATTTGTCTGAATTCCATCTCCCAATGCTTTTTATCAAATCGTCCCCCAGACCTTCCCCGTATGCTGTTGTGGGCGCCCCTATCCGAAATTAGTGTGGGGAATATAAGGATGGGTCGTACCGCTAAGACTCTGCTGAATTGGAATTGCTTGAGGGGTGAACCATCCTCATGTGAGAAAGATACGCTGATCTGCCACCCTCGCGCCCAGGAATGTGGACATAGCCACCACTGGACAAAAGGCATCCTGCACCAGCTTCCCCAACACCATCACCTTCCCCTTTGCCTGCTGATCTGTTTTGGATAACCTTATCTTGACATACAATGCTCCCCCTTTACGGCCACGTCCTTCGTGAATAAGGCTCTTTCGTCTGGATCTACTTAGCCTTGGCCACCAATTCGCTAATGCGTAGGGCCCTGACGAAAGCCAATGCAAAACAAGCTCTGAACAAGGTATGTTCATACCAGAAGTAACTCACAAACTCTAACACTGACATGATCTTTTTCAGGAGATCAAGGTGGATGGACCACCTATCGTCCTTGCGAGGTAGTGCCCCTCTGTCCCACCCCTTCAGAGCCGCCCTCACCAGAAAACCCTTGGTTGGATCCCCGCTTCCCTCCAACTGGCAGTGGAATGCAATAGCACAGATTGTCAAAGGTTTCCCCCCGGCTCACCTGAGTTCTCTTCTTGTGGCGTTCCGCGGAGGACTCCTTCTCCCCGCCGGACCGGGACTTGTAGAAGTGCGCACGAGTCGAGTCTGACTCCAGGGCGAGCGTTCAATGTTCCAGGAAGTCGCTTGTTCCGGGACGTCCAGGAAGAGGACCGAAGAAAGGTAAGAGATTACGGAAACAGGGGAAAAGGGAAGAAGAATAGGGAGTTGGCCAGGAACCTGGAAGGGTAACGCCGAGCAGCACACACACGTCGAGACACTACCTAGAGATAGCGCTGAGATGCGCGGAGGCGCGGGGGCGTGGCCCATTTATAGAACGTGCCGTGTCCGACGTACAGGCTAGTACGGAACACGGCACTGGGCACGGCCATGTTGGAAGTATCAAGGAGCACACACTCCGTCTGGACAAGGACCAGGAAGACCAGAAGGGGCTATGTCCATGGTTCATGACAGCATGCCTCCTCCGAAACCCCGTCCCACCAGGCTTGCCAGGGTGTATGAGATGGAATCTTTTCAGCAATCGAGGGGTGTTTAGGTTGGATAGTGGTTCCCATGTTCTCTCGCTAGGAGGATAGCCTTTCCACTCGACCAGGTATTGAAGCCAACCCCGTTTGTACCTGGAGTCACATATTCTGGATACTTCATATTCCAGCTGATTGTCCACAATCACAGGACTGGGTCTGCCGGTTTTCCGGGTGGAGTGGATGTAGGGTTTGAGTAAAGAAGTGTGAAAAACTGGATGTATTCTCTTCCAGGAGTCTGGTAGCTTGAGCCGATAAGAAACAGGATTGATGATTTCTTTTATGGAAAATGGACCATAATATCGGGGGGCTAACTTGTTAGGGCGTAGATGTCGTGGTAATAGTTTCGAGGACAACCAGACCTGGTCACCAATAGAATAGGAGGGTGCTGGTCTTCTTTTGGAATCAGCATATCGCTTAGTGCGAATCTGGGCCTTTCCCAATTGTTCCTTGGCTTCCTTGTGGATGTTGAGGAGAGTTTCAATCCAGGAATCAAGTGAAGGTACTGGAGTTGGATGTGGTAGAACTGAAGGTAACACGGAGGGATGAAAACCTTGACTGCAATAGAAGGGGCTAACGTTGTCGCTGAGTGATCTGAATTGTTATAGGCAAATTCGGTCAAGGGTATAAGGAGGGACCAATCATCCTGTACCTTGGTTGCGAAACAACAAAGATATTGCTCTAGGGTTTGATTAACACGTTCTGTGGCCCCGTTGGTCTGTGGGTGATATCCTGATGAAAGAGCGCGTTGAATCCCTAGAACACGACAGAGATGTTTCCAGAATTGTGAAATAAATTGCGGTCCTCGGTCCGATATGATCTTGGAAGGGAGTCCATGAAGACGGAAAATGTGTTCTAGGAAAATTCCTGCGAGCCCTGAAGAGGAAGGAAGTTTATAGAGAGGCGTGAAATGTGCCATATGAGTAAACAAGTCTATGGTTACCATGATGGTCGTGTAACCCCGGGATGGTGGTAATTCCACGATGAAGTCTGTAGCTATACATTCCCATGGTCTTGTTGGCAGTGTAGGTTGCAATAGAAGGCCCACCGGTCTCTTATTGTCGTGCTTATTCTGACTGCAGACAGTACAGGTCTTGATGTACTCTAATACCTTGCATTTCATTTCCGGCCACCAAAACTGTCTTTGTATAAGACGGAGCGTGTTGGTTACACCACGATGTCCAGAATGAAAAGTATCATGGCAGAGAGTTATTATTTTATGTTGAAGTTTCGGTGTGGGAATGACCAAGGCATTGTCCTTGAATAAGTATCCTTCCTTGATTCTTAAGTTCCAGGGGTTCTTCCTAGAGACGTCCTTCCAGAGGTCAGAGGACTGGGTTTTGGCTCGAATCTCTTCCAAGAGGTTGATCGCTTGAGCTATAAAGATTGTGTTGGGAAACATTGTAGGATAGGTCCTATCTTCAGTGGTTAAATAGTCAGGATGTCGGGACAAGGCATCCGCAATCACGTTTTGTGATCCAGGAACATGAGTGATTTGGAATTGGTACTGGGTGAAGAAGTAGGCCCAACGCGCCTGACGACTGTTCCTGCATTCCATAGATTGGAGAATTTGTAGATTTTGATGGTCCGTACGGACCTGGACTGGATATCTAGCACCCAGGAGTAAATGTCGCCATTCTGTGAAGGCTTGGCGGATTGCCAACAGCTCCTTTTCCAGGACGGAGTAATGGGTTTCACTGGTTGTTAGGGTTCTAGAGAGGTAAGCCACTGGGTGGTCCATCTTGTCCTCTAGCACCTGTTTCAAGACTGCTCCTATGGCATGGTTGGAGGCATCCGTTTCCACTATGAAAGGGCGATCTAAGTCAGGCTGAGCCAGGACGGGGGCTTGCGTGAATCTTGTCTTCAAGCGTTGAAAAGCCTTCTCTTGCGAGGAAGACCAGATGAAGGGAACATCCTTCTTCAGCAGAGCAACGATCAGTTGGACGAGCTCAGAAAAGGTAGGAATGAACTTTCGATAAAAGTTAGCAAGTCCCAAGAAAGACTGAACCTGTTCCACCGATGTAGGAGCAGGCCAGGCCAGTATGGACTTTACCTTTGAAGGGTCCATTCCAACTCCTTCTGGGCTGAGGATGAATCCAAGGTAATGAACTGAAGTCACGTGAAAAAGACATTTTTCAGGTTTGACCAAGAGCTTGTTTTTACAGAGCCGTTGTAGTACCGCCATGACATGTTCTTCATGTTTCAATGGATCCTTGGAATAAATCAAAATGTCGTCTAGATAGACAATGACAAAGAGAAAAAGCATGTCAGAAAACACCCTATCCATGAAACGTTGAAAAACTGCAGGGGCATTAGCTAATCCAAAGGGCATGACTAGATATTCAAAGTGACCAAAGGGCGTTCTAAAGGCGGTCTTCCATTCGCCCCCTTCCCGGATACGGATTAAGTGATAGGCACCCCGGAGGTCCAACTTCGTGAATATTACAGCGCCTCTGACAGTTTCGAGGATATCTGAAATCAGAGGCAGAGGGTACCGATCTTTGAGGGTGCATTGATTTAGACCACGGTAGTCGAGGCAGGGTCTGAGTTCCTTGGAATCCTTCTTAGGAACGAAGAACAATGAGGCACCCGCTGGAGATTTTGAGGGTCTAATGGTGCCATTTTCCAAATTGATGTCCAGGTATTCTCGGAGGGCCTTTTTCTCAGGTTCTGAAAGGATAAACATTCTGCCAAAGGGAATTACTGCCGAGGGATCTGTCTCAATGGCACAATCTTCGGGTCTGTGAGGGGGTAAAGCCTGGACTATGGCAGTGAAAAGACATCAGTATATCCTTGGTAGACCTCTGGAACTTGTACAATGTTTGAAACCATGAGTGAGGTTTTTTGCTCTCCTGAATGTTCGATAGCTGGTGTTAAGGAGAGATCCAGGGATAAACAGTGTGACATACAAAACTCAGAGCCCAGAAACAATGACCCTGCTGTCCAATTAATGTACGGATTATGTCTTTGAAGCCAGGGCATACCCAGAACCATTGGGTAATGGGCTGATTTGATGATGTCGAATGTAATCTGCTCTTGGTGGTGGTTTATGGAGAGACAGACCTCTTTTGTCTGTAGGGTTATGGGTCCAAAAGAGAGAGGTCTCCCATCAATTGCTTCTACCGGCTGTTTAATGTTCCGTGACTCATATGGTATTTTATGTCTGATAACCCAGTCTTGATCAATGAAAATTCCCATAGCTCCACAGTCCACCAGGGCCAGTATGGGATAGGTCTTGTGCTTGGAGGGCGATAGAAAGTTCTGTAGCACCACCAGGTTATTCTGTCCAGGAGAGTTCAAGGATGTGATTGATGTGGAGCAAACATCTTTCTCCCGAAACCTCGCTCCATCTAGGGCCGGGAGCTGGCATTTCCCGAACGCCGTGGAGAGGCTAAAGGACATTCTCTAACGAGATGCTTGTCTGAGGCACAATACATACACAGGCCGGTGTGAATTCTTCTCATCCTTTCTTGTGGAGTAATTGGCCCACGAAAGGCGCCTATTTGCATTGGTTCGGAGTCGTTATCAGGGGTTGCGACAGGATCGGATTTCACAGTCGACTCCGGAGGGGTTCGTTGAAAGGCAGTCTTAGCCTTTTTCCTTTCAGCCCTTCTTTCCTGGATACAAAAGTCTATTTGTAAGGCTAGATCTACCAAAGCCTGAAATGAACTGGGGCGAGCCACTCTGGCTAATTCATCATTGATATCGTCATTTAGACCCCTGCGAAATAAGGTGAAACTCGCTTCAGGGCCCCAATCAGCCTCCTTTACCAGCTGGTTGATTCTGGTAACGAACGTTAGCATATCCTGGGATCCTTGCCGAAAATCAAGTAGGCGTTCCTGGGCGCTGAACACTTGTTCGGGGCGGTCAAACATAGACTTGAGCGCCTGGATAAATGCATCATAATCTTCCAGGAGGACGTCTCCAGAGTGCACTAGGGGAGTGGCCCAAGATAACGCATTCCCTGTAAAATGGGAGATTATGAAGCCCACCTTGGCCCTGGAAGTTGAAAAATAATAGGGCTTGAATGTAAAATGCACCAAGCAGGAATCCAGAAATCCACGTAAGGATTTTGGCGAGCCATCGTATTTGTCTACCACTCCACCCAGTATCACGCTTTCCTTATTGGCAGAGTCACGTGACAGCACTAATTGTTTCAAGACTGCGTTCTCTGCCTTTAAGTTCTGTACCTCGGTTGTTAGCTCCTGCATGCCGCGCATGAGGTCCTGGACCGCTTTCTCCATAGCGGTATCAGTGTTGATCATTTGGCGTCTCAATCTGTCAAAGGATTCCCCCTGGCTCACCTGAGTTCTCTTCTTGTGGCGTTCCGCGGAGGACTCCTTCTCCCGGCCGGACCGGGACTTGTATAAGTGCGCGCGAGTCGAGTCTGACTCCAGCGCGAGCGTTCAATCTTCCAGGAAGTCGCGTGTTCCAGGACGTCCAGGAAGAGGACCGAAGAAAGGTAAGAGATACTGGAAACAGGGGAAAAGGGAAGAAGAATAAGGGAGTTGGCCAGGAACTTGGAAGGGTAACGCCGAGCAGCACACACACGTCGAGACACTACCTAGAGATAGCGTCGAGACGCGCGGAGGCGCGGGGGCGTGGCCCATTTATAGAACGTGCCGTGTCCGACGTACAGGCTAGTACGGAACACGGCACTGGGCACGGCCATGTTGGAAGTATCAAGGAACACACTCTCCGTCTGGACCAGGACCAGGAAGACCAGAAGGGGCTATGTCCATGGTTCATGACAGAGATGGCTGCCACCCAGGACTTGGCTTTCTTTGTGTCCCTGGCTCACAACAAGATCGCTGAACTTTGAGGCCCCAGTAGTCCAACTCTTTGTCTTTGGTTGTCTGCAAGAAGCTGCTCACATTTTTGCTGTATCTGTTTCTAGCCTGCCCCGACAAGGCCAGCGATGCTAGCTCCCTCATGCCTTTTCACAGCTCACCAATTCCAAAGGTGGTTGCTGAACAGTGTCATTGTTGCCTAGGCCTCTCGGTGGATTTTCCAAAAACGCGCCATCTGCGAACAAGAAAGTGCATCAGCTGCAACGTTATATACCCCAGGGATGTAGCGTGCCTTTGTGGCTGTGTTTATTTTCAGGCCCAACCTTTCCATGCGTCGTAGCAAACCTTGGGTTGCTGGGCAATGTGCTGAGTGCGTGTTGACTACTTGTACCACTGCAAGGTTATCGGACCATACTACTAAGCCCTTGTTGGCCAATTCCTTGGGCCATAAGTGTAGAGCTAGCACTATGGGGAACAACTCCAAGACATTGATGTTCTTGCTCCATACCTTCCTGATACATGCATTAGGCTAGTCGCCCCTGCACCATTCCTTCCCCAGGATCACCCCAAGCCCACCCCAGTCCTGGGGCATCGGTAAAGAGCTGGACTTGGGAGCAGGCAACCTAGAGGGTCTGCCACAAGCAAACCCATTAAAATTCCTTAGAAATTCAAGCCAAACCCGTAGATCCTCCCTTAAACCTGCGTTTAAATGTATCTTGTGCCACCCTTTTTGCTGCATCACCCGTAGCAGAGGCGAGACGCCTGGCAAAAACCCAACCTGCCTGAATGACCCTACCCGCAAAGTTCAGTCGCCTACTAGAGACTGGATAGCCCTCACTGTGACCTTGCTGCCTGCTAGCGCAGTGTTGATGTCTGAAATACATTCAAGTATCTTTTTAACGGTGAGGCGGCAAATCCATAAGACTGTCTATCTCGTTGCCCAAGTACATCAACCTTGTGCAGGGGCCCTGACTTTTTCCCTCGCTAGGAGCACCCCCAGTTCGCCTGCCAGGTTTATGAAGGTTTTGAGCAATGTGCTGTGGACGTCCGTACCCTGTTCTCTGACAAACAAGAAGTCATCCAAGTAGTGAGTCTCCCCCCCCCGGCCATCCATCTCATTTAGGGCCCATTCCAAAATGAGCTGAATGCTTCAAAATAGGCACATGACATGCTGCACCGCATCAGCATTCACTGATCAACATTGATCTCCCCCATGAAATGGAAACCCAATTGGTGGAAGCTCCCTGGGTGCACAGGGAGCAGTCTAAAAGCCACCTTGATTTCCACTTTAGCCAAAAGTGCGCCTTTTCCAGCCTTCCTGGCCAAACTGATAGCCTGATCGAATGAGGCATAAGAGACGGAGCAGACTGCCTCGTACAGCAAATCATTTACTGAATCCCCTCTGGGATGAGACAAGTTGTGGATTAGCCTGTATTTTCCTCTTCTTTCTTCGGCACCACCCCTAACAGTGACATTATTAAATCCCCCAAACGAGGCGTCAGGTAAGGGCCCAACACCCTATCTAGTGAACTTTCTGTCGATGTTTGCCTTTACAACTTCGGGCAAGTCCCTTGCTGACCTCAGGTTCTCTGCTGTCCGCGCTCCCCGAGGCCCCTTATATGGTGTCTGGAACCCCATTGTAAATCCCCCAATGAGTAGGTCCCTCTCTTGCACCGGAGGCTACCGAGGTAACCACAGAAATAATTATTCCACCTTGATCGGTGATGGGCCCTTGGTGGTGAGCACCCCTGGTCCTCCTCCCCCTGCCCTTCCCATAACAAAGTCCCCCGTTCCCCTGGCCTTCCGCCGCCCTATCTGCCCTCTTCTGTCCTCTTCTGCCAAACCGCCCCCTCAGTGTGCCTCTTTATCCTGCTGTAGGCCTACCATAACCATTCTGCCAGGAAACGGCTGCATTGAAGACTAGGTGAGCCCCTCGTGGATCTCTTCTAGTTGCCCCAAAAACGCTGCCACCTTGAAGAAATACATGTTTTATTTAGGTTAAGTAACAACATTTGTAACACACATTCTGTAACTAACATTTCCCCAAACCCCCATTTCCGGGACTTGAATCTCAATGTGCCTTTGTTTTCGCCGATCATTGCTACCTCCTCACCCCCACTCCTGCAACTCCTTGCTGGGTGCCCGAACATCCTGCACGTCAAACAGCTGTGCTGATATCGGCAATTGGGTCCCCAATTGCACTTGCTGTCATTGTAAAATGTACATGTGAACAAGGAGCACCCATTGGCCTGGTTGCCTGGACCCACTCTGCCCCTGAAACCTACCAGAGACGGTACCGGCGGCGGCCTAGTCCGGGAGGCTGCTGCACTGGGCCCCCCCGTTTCCCATGTATGACTGATGATTGCTGCTCGCCCCATCGCTCCAATTGGAGGCAGACCACCTGCCCTCGCCCCCACCCCCTTGTTTCTGATCTTGGTTGGACCTTGCTGAGGTTGCCGCGCATCCTGATTGTTTTGCACCAGATGGGGCCCACCCCGGCTGACGTACTGTTCCCATCTGGTTTTTCAGTCGCCCCTTTTCTTGACTAACTACTCCTTGACCTGTTTATGGTCCCATTTCATGCATGGATCTTTCTCCATCCTTATGCTGAACTGCTGGTCCATGATTAACCATATGGAGCCCCCTTTTACGCATCTGCAGTAATTAAATAATGCCGGCCCTTGAACAGGTTCCTTCTGTACGATGATTTGGGCCATTAATTTGAACCTTTCTAGACAGTTTTCTACGTTTTCTTGGGGCCTCACGCACTTTCTGGCCTTCACTGCCTCCCTCCCTCCATTTCCTTGCAAGGTGTCATGGCCCATGGAACCTCCTCCTCCAGATATTAATCTTTACAACCTCAGGAATATGCCAGCCCCGGGGGGGGGAGGGGGGGGCAGTTGCGACAAAGCAAGATGGCTGCTTGAGTTTCGTGCTCCGCACCGTGAGAGAAGGCACTTCTCAATAGAACCTTGCAGATACGGCTGAGACATCCCTAACTTCTGGAGCCGCCTCATGAATCCGTGCTTTCTGCACACGGCAGGAATTGGACCTTGAGACCCCCTGAGACCGCTGCTGTGGCCGCCGAAACATCAGGGCTGAGGACGCCTGTCCCGCCCCGCACCGCGCTTCCAGCGAGAGCGGCTTTGCTCTCCCACTCCGCCCCTCGGCGCGGACGGCCTGGTGGGGGAGAGGCCTCCTTCCAGATTCGCCCGGCGTACCCTTGAGCCTGGCCAGCGCGCCTGAACCGCCTGGCTGTGGTGCCCTGGAACCCCCCTGCTCTGCGGTGGCCCGGAGAGCTGGATTCCGTGTCTCCTGATCCCCCAGTGGCCCGGAGGTGGACGCCGCACACGGACTGAGCTGCCGCGGGTCCCTCCACTCCGGACCTCCGACCTCCGGCCATACACCCGCTCCCCCCACCCCCAGAGGGGCACAGGTGGTGCACATGTCAAGGTAAGGGGGTCGGGGGGTGTTGTGAGCGAGCAGGTCTTTCCTGCGGCCCGGCACTGGTCCTCCTCCCCTCATGCCGTGGGGATCATCTAACTTTCGCCCGCACTGTTGACACACAAGCGTGTCTCTGCGCTCTGGGGGACCACCGCGGGAGCCCCACACCAACGCTCATTCACTATCCCCCCCCCCCGAGGGGCTGAAGCTCTGTGGGGATTCCCTGAACCTGCGGCAGGCCTGGTTGCGCCCCTCTTTACACTCCCCATTGCTGGCGCTGAGAACTGTCCCCCCCCCGGAATACAACAACCAACAGGCCATTACAACTGGGCCACCCCGCTTATGGTGCTGGGGTCTGCCAGGGTGGCAGATGCGGGGGCTGGAACTCCCACCCTGGTCATACAATCTGTGATCCGGCCCTGCTGAGCCGGCCGGTGGATCCGTCAGTGGCGCAGAGCCTCTTAATTACTATGCACGTATTGGCTACATACGGGGCCTGAACCTGATCTCTACGACCTGTTCCACGCAGCACTGGACCCTGGGGGCATACACCGCCGGCAGTCACACTCCCATCAACCCCACCCTAAGGGATACCCAACTGCTGTGCCGTGCTCTAGGGTCTGGTCCATTGTTGACACCTCGGCCGGTGCCGCCCCGGGAGTGGTGCGGGGCCTCGGCACTGCGGCTGTAGCACACGCATGCAAACTTAAAGGAAGCCTTGGAGCATAACCTAATCCTGGACGGTTCCTGGCCCGGCGGCCCGAAGATCCACATTACCTCTCGCTTCTGATACCCCTGGCCCTGCGGCTGCCGCCGGAATACTCCATTCCCTCTGAACGCCCATACCCCCCTCTGGCTCCCAGATCCCTAACTTGACCCTCACCATCACCAAGGGAGCCGGTGCCTGGAAGAAACAAAGCTAGCTAAACATGTTTGCTAAAACGCCATCTAAATCGGCGACCGACGTCTCTGAGGAGGCACCAGCTGCCTCGGCCCCCTCTACCTCAGACGACTCACAAAAAATGCTAGAATATATCCGAGATGGTTTCACCACACTGCACACTAAACTGGACAACATGAATGGGACCATCTCCTCCATAAAAGCTCATATTGAAAAAACAGATGGACGAGTCGCTGAGGTGGAGACTAGGGTAGGGGCGGCGGAGGATGACCTGAGCTCTCTCCGCGCTGCAGTCTGTGCACTTACCAACAGGGTGTCAGCAGTAGAGGAAAAGAAATGACAATCTCGAATCGCGCTCGAGACGAAACAACATTGTCAGAATACCCGAGGAGAACATGATGGAGCCCATGGAAGACTACGTGGAACGCAGCCTCATGACACTCCTAGATTCCCCCAAGCTCTCCTCACAGTTCGCTATAGAGAAGGCACATCGTGCGTTGACCAGAAAACCCAGACCAGGGGCTCCCCCGAGACCCATCATAGCCAGGGTCCTAAACTTTAGGGACCAGGACGCCCTCCTGCGTGCGTTCAGGATCAAGGGAGAACAGACGGAACACTTGCTACCTTTCCCCAGGACATCAACGCAGAGTTCCTGACATTCTATACCTCCCTATATTCGAAGGCCGACGGACCCCATATCTCGGAAATCGACTCCTATTTGGAGGAACTTCCTCTCACAGTTCTGTCTCCGGATGCCTCCGCCTCACTGGAAAGGCCCTTCAGTACCGAAGAGATAACAGAAGCCATTGACTCACTTAAGGCAGGGAAGGCTCCGGACCCGGATGGTCTCCCCATGGACTTCTATAAGCGCTATAAATCTATTCTGGTCCCGCAATTACTTGCTGTCTGGGAAGAGGCCTGCGAGACAGGTATACTTCCCCCCTCTCTCCGTGAGGCCATGATTACAGTCCTGCTCAAATCTGGTAAGCCCCCAACCCAATGCGGCTCATATTGCCCCCACTCGTTAATAAACTGTGACGTTAAAATATACGCTAAACTCCTTGCTAATCGGCTGGCTCCACTAATGCCCCACCATTCACCCCGACCAGGCAGGTTTTGTCCTAGGTAGGTCCACATCCCTAAACCTTAGAAGACTTTTCAATGTGATTAGCAGAATTAATCCAAACACGCAGGCAGTAGCAGCCACACTGGACATGCAGAAAGCCTTCGACTCAGTGTCCTGGGAGTACCTGTGGCGTGTGCTGGTAAAATGCAAATTTGGCCCCAACTTTATGGCCTGGGACAGACTCCTCTACACCAACCCAGTTGCCAGGATTTGCACCGAGGACAGATGTTCTACCCTCTTCCAGATAGCCAGAGGGACACGACAGGGATGCCCCTTCTCCCCGTTGATATTTGCGATAGCTATGGAACCTTTTGCAGACATGATGCAACAGTCACATTCCCACAGGGGCCTACATACGGCGGGACAGGCTGATATTGTCTCCTTATATGCTGACGATGCCCTTCTTTACATCCGTTCCCTAGAGACCAACCTTGCTCCAATCCTTAATGACGTGGCCTGATTAGGACACATATCCGGGCTGAAAGTTAACTGCTCCAAGTCGGCCCTATTCCCGCTCACTAACAATACGCAACCACCCTCTGACCTGAAGGGTTTTACTTGGTCTCAATCCAACTTTATGTACCTGGGGGTATTGGTGTCCCGACATACTAAGAAGTTACGTGCCGACACCTATCAAAATTACCTAACTAACCTGACCATCAAAACCAAGAGCTGGACTAGACTCCCTATCTCTCTAGCTGGGAGAATCGGAATACTTAAAATGGTAGTGCTGCCTCAACTCTTATACCGATTCACCAACCTCCCACTATGGCCAGGCGAGGAGTTCTTCAAGACACTACGCGGCATAAGCAATACCTTTCTCTGGCACTCCGGTGCAGTACGCCTCAAACTAACTACACTCACAGCTCCCAAAGAATTAGGCGGATTCGGCGCCCCCGATTTTCTCAGGTACTGGGCGGTAGCCCAATCCCAATTCGCTTCCCATTGGTTTAACACCGTTGACCCCCCCTCATGTCCGACTTGAAAAACTGAAAGTCAGCGACCGCACGATTGGTTCCCTCATACTTAAGCCTGTCCCGCCCGCTCTCGACTCAGGGGACCCGGTTGTCAGCACATCACTAGCACTTACTAAAGTATGCACAATGGTCGCTACGCCTTACCCATTCCCCGGTGACCTCCCGCTCTGGAACTTCTTCCCTGATGTTCCATACATCTCTCAACCCACGGTGTCTCGTTGGGCTGCTGCAGGTTTCTTGACGCTTCGTGACGTCTACGTACAGGGCAACTTCCTGGAGTGGTCGGACATCCCCCTCAAGCGTAAACCATCAGCATGGTTATAATACTCTGCCCTCCGTAAGAACCTTAAAGCCAGATACCCTGAATTTCCCACAATACCACCGGACGATCCCATAATTGCTGAACTCTGTTCCGCCGACACCTTCAGAGGGAAGGTATCAAGGCTCTATAGCCTGCTACAGGTCAGAGCCACCCCCTCTTTTACCAAACTCAGGCTTAAATGGGGGGAGGATCTAGGAGTTGAGGTTACAGATGAACTCTGGTCCCGTATGTGTGCGCGCACCCAGGAGGTGTCCTACAATTCTAGGTTCAAACTACTGCAGTTCAAGGTGCTACATAGATATCACCACATGACCTCTCACATGCTTGCCCCAGATGTGGCTCATATCAAGACAACTACATTCATATGCTTTGGCACTGCCCTCACCTGACACAATACTGGCGCGACATATGTTCCACAATATCAGACATACTAGATTATACCATAGACCCTTCTCCTATGCGCTGCCTCTTCCACGATTTCCCCAGACTGAAGCGTGACTCAAGGAAATTGGCAGGGCTCTGCATGATGCTGGCGGTTCGCTGCATACTATTAGGCTGGCTTCGGCCTAACGCTCCCACCTATGGGCAGTGGCTAAGGGCAGTCACCTGGGCACACGATACCGAGGAGGCCTGGGGAGCACTTCAACATCCCCATTCGAGACCAAGGGACATTTGGTGGCGGTTTCGTGAATATATGTCTGCCTTGACCTCCAATTCAGATTCAGAGGTTTCTCCTCTCTCCCAATCCCCTCTGAGATCCCCCCTTGGATTTGTTCCTAGTTCGGCCCTGGGCACGCTACTTCCCTTGTCGACTGCCCCTCTCGAGGTTCATGAGATCTCGCACTGTACTGTAATTCTCCTTGTATAATTTACAAACTGTTATCATGCTATGCTTATTTCTAACCTGGTGTTTTTCTCTCATCTGTGTTGTCAAGACGAATAAATAAAGTTTAAAAAAGAAAAAAGGAATATGCCAGCTCGAGTAGTTACTCCCAGTGAATGCTGGCAATCTGCTATTCACTCCCCCAATCATGACAGGCATTGAGTTGCACTGCTCGCCTTCAGGGCCTGTTGAGTCATCTCCTCCCTGCTTCCCCTGGGCCACGCCTGTGCCCTTTCCTACCCAGATCCTACTCGCCCCCAAGCTTTACCCCCACATTGTTCACCCCAGGAGCCCCTTGTTTTGCATTGTCCCCTTGGAGTACCAACATGATCTTGGCTACAACTCACAGAACTCGTGGTCTTGGCAGCTGCCCCCCCCCCCTCGACTCAATATTGTGTCCTCAGCGATTGTCAACTTTGAGGTTTCGTACGTTTGAGTAGCGTAGGCCGGCGACGTTGCCACTGCCCCTGAAGATACCATCACTGGCACGCTGATGCGGGCAGTTACCGCCACCAATTCCTCCTCCAATTCTTTCTTGGTCCTTCATTGCCAGGGTCCCCACTCATTTTCATGAGCCTTTTGCGAGTAATGTTTGGCTCGACCCACACCACTGAGGCCTGTGATTCCTCTAATTTTTGGGCAAAGGGGATATAAACGCCTTTGTACTATTAGCGTCGTTCCCCACTGGGAGGCCCCATCCTGGCCATCGCTGCTTCCCAGCCGATCAGTTTCGCTAGGGCTGCACGTTTCGCCCGTGTTTCAGCGTCGATCGATCGGCCTGTCGGAGATGTTCCCCGACTTCCTCCTCCACTGGCCCTTCTTTTATTTGTATATCCTCCACAATATCGATTCCTGGGCTTCCCGGCTGAATCATGGCGACCTGGCAGAATGCAAAGAGGTCAACCACTGCTGTAATGGGGCGCTCAAACTAACGTCCTCCAGGGTTGGATTGGGCCGTCGGCCAATCGGCCCGTGGCCGACGAGAAATCATAAGCCCACACATGGGCCGGTTTTTAAATTATATGCCTGGGCCGGTTTTAGGGTGCCTGCAGTGCTGCAGGCAGCCCCTGAGCAAACTGCCGCGCACGACACCATGGCGGCGGCGCCAGCAGTGTTTATTTTACAAAACACTGGGAGCGGGCGGGCTGGGCAGGGCCGAGGCTGGCATCTGCCTCAGCCTGGCCCGCTCCCAGTAAATTCAATCGTAAGTGGCTGACCGTGGTGCGCATTTGCAACTTAAGTTGCAAATTGCTCCGCTTTGGCGCCGGGGGAGGGCAGGGCGGGAGAATTTCCCGAGCACGCCATACAACCCATGCTAGGGGAGGTTCCGGGCTGTGTGGCAGCTCCTGAGTTGAGCAACACGTCACTGGGCTCAGGAGACAGACAGCTGCTGCAGGTGACAGAGGAGCTGGTACGGATGGAGGCACGAGATGCCAGGGGCCGTGCCTGCCGCACAGCAACAACACCAGGTATGCCCCTTACTGAGAAACACTGGTCGCTATTACTCATTTGTACAGTGCAAAGTATGGCACTACGGTCCACAGCTCAAATCTCGAGCGCACCATTCCACTCAAACAGAGCACACAGATGCGCGTTAACATGTGTTAACCGACACCACAAGATCACGCAGACACTAGGATTGCAGCGCAGCATACTGAGGGGGAGAGGTGCATTTGGCGACTGCTTCTTTGCACCACAGGGCACATGAATAGCTAATTACATTGCTGCACACTGAGGAAGTAAATCTAATTATATTGCTGCACGTCCACTCCACACTCACCCATGTGAAATGGTAACGGTGCGCTATATACAAGAACAGAACACACCTGTTGCACACAGGCTCACAAATCTGTTGTGCATTGGTGTTCTTGCAGAATGAGGCTCGTGTAGGCGGAATTGTAATGTTTCACCAGGCACGTGCATTTTGCCCAATGTAGGTGCTGCAAAAGAAAATATTTCGGCATACTCGAGATCATACATGGTCAATTGTATTTGTGCACTCTTGAGGGATGTCACCTATACGTTCCCACTGCTGGGCACTGATATAATTCAATTGCGTGCTGCACACCAAGGTTCATGAATGGAAGATTGTACATAGAGACTCATGAATGAAGGGTTGCACAGTGAGGGATAATAATAGACCTCAACAAACCTTAATTTGATTGCCCCTCTAGTGCGAGTCCTGCACAAGACTGCAGCACAGCGAGCCTCGAGTAAATGACACTTCTGTGCTGCGCACAGAAGCGCAAGCACACACACATTCCAATGCAACCAAGTGACTCGTGCACATGGATTGCAATTCTGCACAACACGGCTCTGCAGCATACAAATGAAATAGTAAAGATGCTCACGTGCATACGATTGAATTGTTGCACATGCAAGCGATTGCACATAGATAATTGTATAAGTGCTTGCATAATGAATAAACCCTTATGCCTTTGCTGTGGATTCACCTTGAACTCGGATCTTTTGTTTCTCTGCTAATCCATGCTCTGTCCTTGCACGCGACGATTCCCTCTCCAATGGCCGCTGCACCAATACAGAAACATTGTGTTCTGGAACTTCCAGGCTGCCCGCTTGCACGACCCATGACTACGCACCACTGTCATGTGTACGGTCTCAGGCACTCGGCAGATGTGAAAGCGAGAGTCCTAGGGAGGAGTATGTCCCATGTAATGGCGTGGGCCTGTGCCTGCATTGGTTGGTCCGTGGAACATTGTTATGCCTGTAAGTGGACATTGTAGCCTAGAAGATTGTAAATAAGGCTGTGCCTACTGCTGTGTGCCTTGTCTTATAGTCTTTACAAATGTTGAACCTCATGTTTCTAGTGTGCACAGGCTGTCTCAAATAACACCAAGTGTGACGTATGGAAGGGATTCTTTGAGTAGCCCCGGAATTATGATAACACGAGTAACAGTATTTAAAGTGATAATAGAAATCTAGATAAAGGTAAAATGGCTAATCTGCTATATAAGAATGGCGGATTATGACTCCTCCAGCGAGCCTGGGCGAGGAGAGATGGAGGAAGTGGGAGCCATAGGTTGTGGAATACGGGTGTAGCAGGGACTGAAGAAGACATATGAAAGGTGAGCACTAAAGATTTTATTTACTTTTGTGCAGCACCTGTATATGAATGTGCATATTTGCGGCCATTTCATATTTGATTCATGTCAGTTCGATTTAGAAAGTGGCAAAGTGGCAACCAGATTGACTTACCTTTTCAGGCAAGTTCAAAATAAAGTTTGGGTGGCACATGGTCCTAATATGGAAGAGAAAGAAATGTGCCTCGGAGCTGTGGACCCTGTCACAGAAATGTATGCAAAGTTAAGTTATTTTATGAGTTGTGCTGTAATTTAACACACACATGTCCCGGGAGGATAGCTCAGAGGCAACATGCTCGCCTTGGCAACAAGACGACACGGAGCACCACAGGTTCCATCCCCTGGTCCGCACTTAGAAACCTCTGGGTATTAAGCGTGTTATAAATAACCTATCATATCATATCATGAACCCTCAATAAGTAGCATTTTCTGTAAATTTGTGAATTGGCGTGATTCACGGATGATGGTTTGAGGGCCACTTTTTTTTAGGCGAGGGGTGGGCCACTTTTTGAGACGAGGGGTGGGCCACTTTCTTTTGGGTGACCGGGCCTATTTCTTGTCCCAGTCCGACCCTGACGTCCTCCACAAGCTGCCCACACTAGCAATGGCATGCATGGTGCTCATTACCCTTCCCCGTGCCACTCATCGAAGAACCGGTCCTAGTACTGCACTAGACGGCTTCCTACTCCTATTGCATATTACTACGCAGCATGGCAAACACTTATATATCGCACATGTTCCCTGCGCTCGTTCCGTGCCACATAATCCCATTTGTAAAACATGTCATGCTTGTTCACCCATTCCCAAACTTCCGTGCGCTTGCTCCCCTATACCACGCAAAGTGGCCGACTAATCGCTCCCTTTCGTGACAGAACCACCAATAACTGCCCACGCTGCACTTTACAGGGCAATAACAGACCTCTTGCTCAAATTACATTGACCGCCTCGCCCATGGTCGATCTGGGCCATAAATTGTCTCAGACATCGATGAAAATTGGCCCACAGTTGCAACAGCAATTTGTTCCTTTCGTGATACGGCTAGAATAGTACCGAAGGGAGAGGTTTTCTGATAATCTCCTCTTTTAAAACCCATATTTAAAACCGTAATCGTCACAAACTGCTACCACATAATGCGGCGGCCCCCTGCCCTGCAAGCCAATCCAAGCCTCCCCATCACCCCAAATAACCTAGCACTCCCAAAGCTCCACCTCTCCTCAGCTCACCACTAACACCGTCCCCCAACCAACTACCGTTTCCCGTCCTACTGCCGGCGTACCTAATGACCCTGCCCAACCTGCTATGCTCCTTCAACACTTGAATGTTACATTTATCTCCCACATGGTAACACACAACCTGCCAGCAACGTCCATACCCCTTCAAAATTCAGCCCACTGGACATAAAAGAAGTGGAACCCCACTAGCCCTGCAGGATGCCCATAACCTACATTTTAACCCGCAGATGCTGTGTTCTAACCGGTTTATAGTGACTTTTTCGACAGTCAAAGTTTCGAAATATAAAAGTTTCGACAACAAAGCACAGAAAAAAAAAATTCTAATGTATTTTCTTTACATTTTGTTAATGGGGGGGTCCCCCCAAACCCGTTTTTAAAAAAAAACACACTCATTTTACTATACGAAACTAAACTAAACCCTTTAACATGAAAAATAAGGCATTAAAAAAAAAATTCAAAACTTTGTATTCGAAGGTTTTGTGTTTAGAAACTTGTTTTTCGAAATTATAATTGGATACTGTTCTAACCCACATTATGATCCGCCGTGTCTCCCCACATCCCCTTCCCCCATCTCATAGGCAATAGTATTAACACTTGTTGCGCACGTTCGCCACAAGAAGGGCAAGAAACTAAAACTACCTGATTTTCCCAGGATTTGCAGTGCGCGTTTAAAATGGATAACAAACGGTATCCTGCTTTGGCACATACATTTCAACATGTTGATCAATCAAACACGTTGCAGATCTTTCCAGAATATGCGGGTTGCATCTTACTATTCAGATGTCTATTCTGACTTCCGGAATGCAGGCAGCAGAGGCAGCAGCATAATCCTGTAGCTCCTGGCCCCCTCCTGCTACTGATAATATTGGATTATGAACATCAAGAAAAAGATTGAAACTGCCGATAACCCCATACCAAAGAAATCAAAGCAAACATCAGAGATGAGCGAAATACCTAGCACTCAGGATATTTATTCTTTGTTGCTCAAAATGGCTCAGGACTTGGAGAAAGTGGCCCATGATGTGGGGGATGTCAAAACTTCAATGGATGATTTGTCTGAGAAGGTATCTCGATTGGATGGTAGGATTACTGCCCTGGAGAGTGGATCAATATCTATGTCCTCAGAAATTACAGGAAGCTTCAGAGCCTACAACACTTTGAGGGAGGAAGTTCAAAAAGGTAGAGATAAGGGATTGGAATTGGACTTGAAGATGAGAAACAAAAATCTGAGGCTTGTTGGAGTGGAGGAAAGTCCTAATGAAGATTTGATACAGCTGGTGTTGGACATTTTGAAGTTTTGCTATGGTTGTGACCAAATAATCCCAGGGGATGTGGACAATTTATATAGAGTGGGAAAAAGCGCTGGTCCAAAGGCAAGACAAATTTTGATCACTCTGATGAACACCAGGACAAAAGAAGCTATTCTAGGAGCAGCAAGGAGGAAAGGAAACACATACTTCAAGGGTCATCAAATATTCGTGTATCCTGACTATCCAAAAGAGACTCTGCTGATTAGGAAGTCTTTCAAAGAGGCAAAAGATTTGGCAAGACTGGTGGGTGTTAAAGCTATCCTTAACAGGGCGAATTTGCTGACCTTGGTTTTGCCTGACGGTGAAAAGTCCACTTCTGACCCTAAAGAGGCTTTGAAATGGCTGGAACCATTGAGGGGAAGATGTACTTAATATTTCCTACTGCGTGTGTTTTAAGTTTTCAAACGCTACCTTTTTAAACCTTGAATTTATGCGCTTTTACATTAATTAAAATGGCGCTGCCACCTCACTACAGTTGAAGATTTTAGAACTTTGGGCGATTTTAAATGAACACTCACTTCAGCGTTTTCATTTCTGTGCTCCGTATTGTGGCCTGAAAATTAGAAGAATGCACCCTATAACGTGCCCCTTGCGTGCCTTGTGAGATCCAGGAAGCAGTCATGGCACGTCCGTATCATTACCGGGATTCACAGCACGTTTCTTGGATTTTCTATCCGTTGGGAGGAGTGCCATGATCTGCTGGTAAGTCCACATGGATTGATCGCTTACCTCATTTTCTAGTTTTTTTTTCCAAAGCGCGGCTGGTGCAGGATTCGAACCCTATTGCTCTTGTTTCAAAGACCGAAGCGTTGCCAATGAGCTATCCTCACAGCTCTGCTTCAGCATTGTCTTTTGAAACTGATGTTGCTGAAGTGTCAAATGATTATCCACTGTTGCCACCTTCTGGCAGAAGGTGGAATTGACTGCCTTGTCAAAACACGGAAACAACAAACGAAAGCAATCTTTCTTTTTCCTCTGCCTCTTCTGGGTACAGATGGAGTGTGTGAGACGATGCAAACATTTCAAAACGACTGGAAAAAAAGACTTCAACAATGGGTTTGAAGTCTGATACGCCGCAACATCAATACACACGTACAGTGAATGCATTTGAATGGGTTTTAGGATATGAAGCCCATGTGATCCACCTCTTAATGCTATAGCCAGACATGCTTTGCAAAGAAAGTGCGTTTTTTCGTTTGGGCAAGAACAAATAGCACTCGGTATGGGAAAACCTGAGAATGTCACCACCCTGCCAGCAAATGAGAGCTTTAAACTATGTTTCAATTGCTTGTCCATTGTGCAGCTGGTACTATGAGCGTGTGTATTATTCAAATCAGCAGAGAATGTGCAAACAACTCAATTGCTGAAACGATGATTACAAAGCACCATCTCTTTCAGGTGTATTTAGATGCATTTACACGCTGCCACTTGTGTTTAAATATCGTGCTCACACGATGCATGGATAAGAACCTTCCTGTGTGCTCCCAATTCGGCGTGAGGACTGATGGGTTTGTCTTGACTGCATATTGATGATAGGTGTGGAGGCTTTAAGACATAGAGACATTGATTGATGTCCGGGTAAAGTGTGCGAAGCCATACAGAACGTCATTCCATCACCTCTATAATATGGTCTGATTGTTGACCTTCTTGTGACTAACCTTCCAATTTATGGTCCTCCGCTATAGGACCTTGTGTTCAATGGGATTTTTGACTTTGTGGGTTGAGTTGGGGAGGTAGATGTATAATTATTTAGATGGGAAGCCTAGCACTTTTTTGGATGTTGACTTATACTGTTATCATTTGTCTGGGAATATATTTTAAAAGAAAACTGCTACGCTTGTGCTGGGTCTTGTAGATTGGGACGAAGTGAGTTGTTATATGCCCTGTTGAAAGTATTAGTATTGGCTATAAACATATTTCTTTCTAGGTACTGGCTGCTCCTTCCTGGTGAATTTATTGTCCTCATTTGATAATTGCGAGAGAATGGAGGGGTGTCTAATGGATGCTGGTGACAGGGTACATGTTTACCTAATATGAAATATATTTATATATTTATATAGTTGCCTATTTATAGATGCACCTAAAAATTCTTGATTTATTCAAAATTGTATGTTCTTTGCCTTGCATGTCTTCTATTTTCCATGCCGATTTTTATTTTTATTTTTCTCGGCTCATTTTGGTGTTTTAATTTGATTGGGTGGGTCCGACTAAATATGGATTCAGTCTTTATGTGAAGAGTAGTTGGATCTATTTAGTTTAATTTGCTATTTCTTTGGATATACTGCCTCTTATTTGAATATATATGTACGGCCCACGGGACATCACCCAGGCTCCCTGTGCAGATTGTTTTCGCACTCGCTCTTTGTGGGGAGTGTGTTCGAGGGGCTACTGTCCTAACTGATGACAATATGCTGGACTTGGGGGAGGCAAATCTGTGGGTTTGGGATACTGTTAGGTTTATTTGAGGCTGATGCATGTTGCTAGAGGTGTTATCAGTGGTGTGGGATGAGCGCTTAATTGGTGAGTGAAATGCTTTTGGAGATATGGAAACTGTAACAAATATATGGATGGTTGTCAAGGTCGAATTTAATATACATAAGGTGGCGTTTGACTAGTTGGTAAATTTTGGGGGGATTATTTCTATAGATAATGTTCATAAGCTTATAGGAGGGGTGTCCAGGACACTGGGCTATTTAGAATGTTATATCTAGTGTATAGTACTTGTCTGTTGTTGCTGACTTGCTTCTATTTCAGAGGGGGGGAGGGTTTGTTCACATCTTGTAGTTACCTTTTAAGATTTTCTGGTTTGGTAGTGGATCCTATATTTGGTGAATTTGGCGTTGATAGTGGGTCAGTGAACATGGCTGATGATTTACGTATACTTACGTGGAATGTTAATGGACTAAATAATTCAAAGAAAAGGCTAAAGATCATGAATTACATGAAAGAGCTGAAGTGCGACATTTGTTTTATTCAGGAGACTCATCTGCTTAAAGATGAAGTCAGTACCCTTAATAAAGGTTGGGTTGGAAGGGTCTATGGCTCATGTTTTTCCACTCGATCAAGGGGAGTGGCAATTTTAATTAGGAAGAATACTCCATTAAAGATTGTACGGGAAATATCAGATGGTGAGGGTAGGATGGTGGCTTTGCTGGTTAATATTCAAGGTTGTTTTGTGACGCTATGTAATATTTATGCCCCATCAGTGGATGATGGTTCATTCTTTAGGAAGGTGGCTCAGACGCTTCAAGACTTGGGTTCGGATAATATAATTCTTGGTGGTGATTTTAATACTGTTTTGAATAATGATTTGGATAGAAGTGTGTCTGGAAATTATAGACATAGTGACCGCCATTTGATTTCTCTGAAGGACTTGCTGGAGGAACATGCTTTGCGGGATGGTTGGAGGTTGGAACATCCACATGCTAGAGAGTATAGTTTTTACTCAGGTGCACATTCGGTTTACTCTAGACTGGACATGTTGCTGACAGCTGGACTAATGACGAAGAACTATAAATCCAGTGAAATAGGCACAATCTTACTGACGGATCATGCACACGTGGTGATGTGTATTAGCTTGGGAGGTCCTGTTCAGAAGCAATATACTTGGAGAATGGATAATACGTATTTGAAGATGGATAAGGAGGTGGAGAAGTTGAGGGCAGAAATTGATTTTTTTGTTTCAGTAAATCACACGGGCGAATTGAGTCCTGAGGTTGTATGGGAAGCTTTGAAATGCACTATGAGGGGTTATCTGATTAATTTGACGTGTGGATTGAAAAAGAAGAATTCTGGTAGGCAGAAGGAACTTGAGGTGAGGATTGGTGATTTATCTAAGGTGGTCATGACTGACCCGTTTGACAGAGATGGTCTTAATGAATTGAAAAAACTAAAGAGAGAACTTAGTGATATAATTGAGGAGAGAGCGGAAAAGAAATACCATAACCTGAAATGTGAGTACTTTGAGAAAGGTGAGAAGTGTGATAGATGGTTAGCATATAGGTTGAAGATGAGGGAATCTGAACGGTCGATTGCATCTATTCAGGATAAAGATGGCCGGATCACATTTATGCCAAATGAAATTAACAGTGTTTTTCGGGATTATTACATGCATTTATATAAGAGTGAAATCGATGAACCACTCGGGAGTGTGGACTTTCTTGAGAGGGCGAACCTTGCTAGAGTTTCTGATTTTGATTCGCAGACACTAGAGGAGGACCTGACATTGGATGAGATTAAGAAGGCTATTAGCAAATTAAATGTTGGGAAGTCACCTGGGCCAGACGGCTTTCCGGTTGAGTTCTACAAGATATTGCCGGATTCAGCCCTGTATCTACTTAGGGACATGTATGTATCCTCTTTGGCTAGTGGCCTACTGCCGCCTTCGACTAGACACGCCATGATATCTGTCTTTCCGAAGAAGGGAAAGGATGAGACGCTTCCTGGGAGTTATCGTCCGATTAGTCTTATTAACACGGACAACAAAATTTTGGCGAAGATCTTGGCCTCTAGAGTGGAGGATCTTCTCCCGAAGTTGATCAATGAAAATCAATCGGGTTTTGTGAAAGGGAGAAAAACATCTAGCAACATCAGGCGTTTATTCCATACGATTAATAAGGCGACGGATGAGTCAGGGGATGCAGCCGTTTTTTCATTGGACGCGGAGAAGGCTTTTGATCGGGTGGAATGGGATTTCTTGTTCTTAGTCCTTGAGAAATTGGGATTTGGAGTGAATTTTAGATCGTGGATCAGGCTCTTATATTCGGAGCCGACAGCAGATGTTAATACCAATGGGATCCGCTCTGTTCCTTTTAGTCTGGAAAGGGGGACGAGACAGGGATGCCCGCTTTCGCCTTTGTTGTTTGTTCTGGCGATTGAGCCTTTGGCAGCTGTTATTAGAAATGAACTGGATATTGACGGTGTCTCGTGTTGGGGTTTACAACAGAAAATATGGTTGTTTGCAGATGACATACTTTTGGTCCTGCGGGACTTGCATCTATCTTTACCAGCATTAATGGATGTCTTAACTTCATTCCAGAAGATTTCTGGTTATAGAGTAAATTGGAGCAAATCGGAAGTGATGCCGCTGGTTCCTGGATGTAGCAAAAAATATGTCACTGATCTGGGTTTTCGTTGGTGTCCAGATAAGGTGTTATATCTGGGGATTTGGATCACTCCGAGGATTAGTGACTTGGTAAGAGTGAACATGAATATGCTTACTGTGGCTTTTAAAAATGACTTGGAACGATGGGAATTACTGTATCTCTCGCTTTGGGGGAAGGTTAACGCTTTGAAGATGGTGTCCGCCCCTAAAATCAACTATATTTTAGGTATGATCCCATTGAATATTGAGGCTTCTTATTGGAAAGAATTAGACAGGCTTACACAAGGATTTTTATGGGACAAGAAACCGCCAAGATTGAGTTTGTGGAAGTTACAGTTGCCATTGGAGAAAGGCGGGTTAGGAGTACCAAATTTCAGGGCCTATCATCTAGCCTTTAATTGTGCTTTTGTGGTTGACTTCATGGAAACAAATCCTAGTGTGTGGGCTGTGGCCGAGGCGAGTGCTAATGGCCCTTTGTCACCTAGGGCATTGTTGACCACAGTATCGAAAGGTGTGAAAGATATATTGACTACATCATTGAGAAATTCCTGGAAGAATCTGAATGCATTGTTAGGTGTGGATGCATGCAGAGATCCGAATGCGTCATTATGGATGAATCCCTCTATCAAACTAAACGGCAAAACAATATTTTGGCCTGAATGGTTTTTAGGTGGTGTCAAATGGGTTGGTGACCTCTTCACTGAGGGTGAATGGAAAAGCGCTAGAGATTTGCAGAGAGAATTTCGCATTGAGGGTTTCAAGTTTTCAGACTACAGGAAACTGAAGTTGGTTGTTGGTGTGTGTGATTTTCAAAATAGTCTGAACCTGGAATTTCTTACGAGGAAATCTTTGGTGAATGAGGGCGGCTTAGCGAGCAGAGTATACAGGCAGATTCTGCTTGAATATAAAGGCAATGATTTTCTAAGATTTGAATGGAGTAGGAGAATTGGCACGGACATTTCTGTGGAAGTTTGGACACGGATGTGTGAGAATGTCAAACTGTGTTCCTTGAGTTTGACTGAGCGGACAAGACAGATTAAGATCCTGAATAGGGTCTATTGGACCCCGGAAAAATTGTGGAGGCGAAGTTTAAGGGATGGTCCGGAATGCTGGGCATGTGTTCAGGAGAATGGTACAATGGAGCATATGTTGTGGGATTGCGTGAAGGTTCGAGGGTTCTGGAATGATGTCGGTGTAATTTGTGAAGAAATCCTGGATGTGACAATTGATTTTAATTTCGAGACAATCATTCTGGGGAGCGACTTCAACTTGGATGATCTCTCTCAATGCCAGAAAAAATGGTTATTTAGAGGAGCTGCAGTGGGTAAGAAAATTATCCTTAGAAATTGGAAATCTGTTGCTGCATTGGAGAAAGAGTTGTGGATAAGTGAAATGCGAGATTTGGCAGCTATGGAGGAATGTATATATAGGAAACAGGGTAAGAATGGTTTGTTTGCAAAAATATGGGGGACTTTTTTGGATCTGTATTGAGTTTGATTTTATAGGTAATGTGATGTGAACTGTGGGTTGGGTTGGGTTTTATATTTAAAATATTCTTGTTTTTGATGTTTCAGTGAACTGGTATGTAATTTTTTTTGTGAATATGTTATTGTCTTTTCTTCTTTTTCTAAAATAAAGTTGCAAAAAAAAAAAAAAAAAAGATGTCTATTCTGTTAGTGACAAGTTACACATCCAGTTCAAAGCCCCAAAGCAAAAAGGCTGCTAACCCCCAAGCACCCCAACGTCGTATGCCACAGCGAAAGGCAAAGCGTGCCACTTCCCCGAAAGCAAACCACAACACCCCGAACGCACCGCAAAACGCACCCGTGACCCTCTCGAATGCCTGCACCCCTCCCCTCACACTCTCTGCAAGCACTTCACAATATAAACATTGCAGTGCGATACATTATTATTCAACACTTTAGGTGAAATACACTCAAATACAACTGATTTACTTAAAATATTCCCTTACACTTCCCACATCCATCACATTAGATCACCACCTTGCCCTGGACTCACCGATATGTAGTGTCCAAGTCACCCCAGTCTAAATGCATTAATCGTACCCGTTTGATGTTATCAGCCATCTGAGGCTGCATTGTCCTTAAAATGTAACCACATTGCCACCTCAAAACAGTCCCTGCTCTGCTCTAGCATGGCCTGTGCCTTAACCCAATAGACAACGCCTGCATTATCCTTGAGGTTTCTCCCCCTTCCCCTGCGAGTTGCTTTTCAGTTGCCTGTGTTGCTGGTGTTGCCAAGCACTCAGGGGTTAAGGAGTGCTGCCCCCACCGTTGTGGGGGCGGGGCTATGATACGGCGGGAGGACGAGGGAGAGAGGGGTTTTATGGGTAAGGCGCGCTAAGCGCCAGTTCGAGCTACGTTTTGTAGAATAAAGAAGCAGCCTGCAATCTCCGGTGTGCGCGTCCTCCTTTACACGGCCTCTACGAGGCAACACTGGCGACGAGGTTTCATTCCCGTGCGCTCACGGAGTCCTCCTTGGCAGTCCGCCGCTCCTCTGTGGCTTTCCGCCACTCTCCGCGCCGCAAGCGCGTTCGAAGGCATCCGTATTGGCAGTCCGCCAATTTCTCGCCCTGAATGCCCCGGGCCTCCTCCTCCTACATCTCGACGTCTGACACGGGCGGGAGCCCTCCTCCTCCTCTCAGTACTCTCTCAACACCTCAAGAGGGTCGTCGGTGGATCCTGGGAGCCTGCCTGACCACCACAGTGTGACGAGCGCCCCAAGCACAGCGCAGCACAGCGCAGGGAAGCATTGGACATCTGCTGCGACCCCCCCCACATCGCAGGCCGGTGAGTTTGCCCAGGCCCCCTGAAACGCAATAAAGACACGCGGCGAAGTTGGAGTGGACCCCCCCCCCTCCATAACATTCCACCTTTCAGACGGGCCAAGCTCCACCAGCCTACCCAAATCAGGCCAAATCAGGAGCAAGGTACATATTTTTCCGGCATCATGAGCACGCCGGCCTCCGCTTCAGGGTCCAACCCAGGGTCGCCTACGCCAGCTCACGTGGTGCAGCCGAATCAACTGCGGCTACCACCGCCTTTCACCATGACCCCACAAGCCACGAAAGGACCCAGATGGACTGATTGGATGGAAGATTTCCAGCACTACGTCAGGGGATCTGGTGATGGAAATTCCCCCAATAACAGGGACATCTTCCTTAATCTGGTGGGGGGCGAGATAAAGACTGTGGTCAAGACTATTCCTGCAGCTGAACAGAACGATTTCAAGGACTTAATAAGTGCCCTAGAAAAACTCCTCATCATGGAAGTCAATCGTGACTATGAACGCTACCTTTTCAACAAGTGCACTCAAATGCACAGGAGACAGTTGATGAATTCATAACCCGCCTGAGAGTAAAAGGTGCAAATTGCCAATTCGACGCATTTTCTCTGGAAGAAGCCATAAGATTGAGGGTCATTGAAGGCTGCTTATCCCCTGCCCTCAAGAAACAGCTCCTGAAAAAACCCCTCTCTATCCAGGAAGTGAGCGAGCTCGCTCGCATACATGAAAGGGTCGATGCCCAAGCTACATCCATGGCCAGTCCAAGCAACCCCAAACACGACGCAGCGGAACTAGTCGCAACCATACAACCATCTCGTCCAGGTGACAGGGGGCCACAGTTATACAGAACTCAAAACATCCAAACACCCCGCCTACAGAGACAATGTTATCGCTGTGGGATGTCTTTTCCGCATGCAGGATCTTGCCCAGCTTTGTCTCAACGATGCACAAACTGCGGAAGAGAAGGACATTTCCACTCGGTGTGCCGGGAAGGCGTACCATTTCCTCCCGCGAGACCCCAAATGCCAGTCAGAACATTTGTCCGTCCGCCACCTCCTAGACACTTTCAACCCAGATATTACCAACAAAGCCAAGGACAGAGACGGTACGTCAGAGCCATTGATGAATACCATACGCCGGGGTACCCACCACAGCCAGAGCAGACTGATCGGACCAGATACTTCACGGATGAATATGATCATCCACCAGAGGAATATGGGCCTGAGACTCTCTACCAGGAGGTGCAGGGAGCCGCATATGACATGCTGTACGACTCATACGACCAAGATGAGTTTGTCAACCTCATACTCGACACTGAAGAGGCCAGAGAAGCCCCGAAAATCCCCATCAAAATGGGGAATAGACAATTCCAATTCATGATTGACTCAGGCGCTACTGTTAACATTATGGGCGAACAGGACTATGCCGTACTACCGAACCCACCTGCACTTCAACAGTCCCGCTCAAGGATATTTCAGTGGGGCGCCACCACCCCCCTACCGACAGTAGGATGTTTCACACAACGCCTTCTCCTGAATGGCCGGAAAGTAGACACAACTATACACATCATCCGGTCACTTGCCAGAAGCCGATGCCTGCTCAGTTATCACACGGCGTCCCGCTTGGGGTTAATCGAAATACACGTGAGGGCGGGAGACTCCATCACAGCAACCTCCGAGAGCACAAACGCAAGGGACACAGTTGGCGCCATTGCATGCTACCAGCTGCAGAACCTGGTCACACAGGCTGACATCACAAGAGACTTCCCCAACCTCTGCACGGGGCTGGGCAAACTCAAGGCCCCTCCCATCCGACTCCACATTGACGCATCGGTGAGGCCGGTACCGCAACATCCCCGGAGAGTAGGTTTCCACCTGCAAGCGGCAGTATCAGACGCACTCCAACAACTGTTGTCTGATGGCATCATTGAACCAGCCACAGGTCCGACACCATGGGTGTCCCCACTCGTGGTTGTACCCAAAGAGGGAGGGAAGATCCGTTTGTGTGTGGACATGAGGGTGGCAAACACTGCCATTCAGCGCGAGAGGCATCCGGGCCCTTGCATCGAGGACATGATCGTGCAAATGAACAACCCCCAGATGTTCTCCAAACTCGACCTCAATCAAGGATACCATCAGCTGGAGCTGCATCCGGAATCTAGGCCCATGACGACGTTCGCGACCCATGACGGTCTCTACAGATATCGGCGCCTGAACTTCGGCATCTCATCAGCCGCAGAAATCTTCCAAGAGGCCATCCGGCAGGTGATCAGACCCATCAAGGGCACACTGAATTACAGTGACGACATCCTCGTTTTTGGATCATCGAAAGAGTCTCACGACAAGGCCCTGCTCGCTACATGCGCAGCACTCCAAGAAGCAGGCCTCACCCTCAATATTGCAAAATGCCGTTTCAGCAAGACCAAGCTGAAATTTTTTGGACACATCTTTTCCAGCAAAGGCATGATGCCGGATCCTGATAAGGTTGACACTATCACCAACCTAGAAGAACCGCGACAGGTTGCTGACGTCCGCTCGTTTCTCGGCATGGCTGGCTACTGTGCGAGGTATATACCGCACTACGCGTCCCTCACCGACCCTCTACGGAAACTCCTCCAGAAAGAAACGGTGTTTGAATGGACCCCTGCGTGTCTCCAGGCTTTCTCCGACATCAAGCGGGCCCTGATGGAAGCACACCGCCTGGCATATTTCAATCCTGCATGGCACACTGAAATAGTGGTGGACGCGAGCCCGGTGGGACTTGGTGCCATCCTAGCCCAAACCAGCGGGGCGGATGTCCACCCGAGACACGTTGTCGCGTACGCGAGCAGGGCCCTGTCCACCCCGGAACTGGCCTACTCCCAGGCGGAAAAAGAGAGCTTAGCCGCCGTCTGGGCGTGCAAACATTTCCATGACTTCATCATTGGGAAAAAGTTTACTTTAATAACGGACCACCAAGCCCTGTTATCGCTTTTTGGCAACCCGCACACCAAAATGCCTCCTAGAATCGAGCGGTGGGGAATCCGCTTACAAGAATATGACTATGACATTGTGCATCGTCCTGGGGGCGACCTTAACCCCGCTGACTACCTGTCACGTCCCCCAGTTGGGGCCCCACTGACCCGCGAGGGAGACATCGCCTATGTACAATACATAGCGTCAAACTCGCTACCACCGGCGCTGTCCCTGGAGAGAGTAGCTGCCGCATCAGCTGCTGACCCCACCATGGCACTCGCCATCAGCCTCACATTGTCCAGCAAATGGAGGGATCACCACAGAGCAACGCTGGCACACCCAGGAGCGTGCAAACAAGAAATTGAAAGGTTGGCCAGGGTACACAGCGAACTGGCCGTCAAGGACAACGACATCCTCCTCAGAGGGTGCAAAATCGTCATCCCCGCCACGCTCAGGAACGAAGTAGTAAGCACGGTCCATGAGGGACATAGAGGAGCGGAGAACACCAAAAGGCAGCTGAGGCGCCATGTCTGGTTCCCGTTCCTGGACGCGGCAGTAGAAGAATGGGTGAAGAACTGCCATGCCTGTCAGTGCACAGCTCCTGCGGAACATCCACCCCCACTCCAACACACACAGATACCCGAACGGCCATGGGAACGTGTAGCCATGGACTTCTACGGACCCACGGAAGAGGGTGACTACCTCCTGCTCCTAATAGATGAACACTCACGTTTCCCAATCGTCGAAACGGTCACCACCACCGCATTCCCCCAAGTAGCAGAGGCAATAGAAGAAGTGTTCAGCGAGTGGGGGATCCCCAAAATAGTCAAATCCGACAATGGGCCCCCGTTCAGTGGACATGAATTTGGAACACTAGCAGAGCACCTAGGGTTTGTACATACGAAGATAACTCCTCGCCACCCTCAAGCGAATGGGATGGCTGAACGATTCATGGCGTCGATCAAAAAAACGAGACAAAGAGCCAGAGTAGAAGCGGTCGACCCACACCAGGCGCTGTGCCGACTCCTACGGGACTACAGAAACACTCCTCACGAAGCCACCAACAAGACACCTGCCGAGCTCATGTTTCGCTACAAAGTACGAACCCGCATACCGTACAACCCATCTGATGAGGAGCCGCTTGACATGGATGTGCTCCGAAGGGATGCAGAAGCCAAGGAGAGAGCGAGACGAGAGACAGACGCCCGCCGCCATGCAGTGATACAAGACTTCCACATTGGAGACGAAGTACTCATCCAGCAACCAACACCCAGAAAGACAGATCCGCGGTTCGCTCCAAGCCCCATGAGAGTAACCGCAGTGAAAGGCACGATGGTGACAGCCGAGGATCAAAGTAGAGCTGTCACCAGGAACTGTCAACAATTCAGACATTACTCCAGACGAGAAGGAACAGAGCCGTTCCAGCGATCGGCCTCTCCAGAGCCGTGAGAGACGCGGGAGGACTTGTGGGTCCCTCCAGGAGGAGACCCAGGAGGGACAAGCAGAGAAGCGAGGACCACGGAACTGCAAGAGGCAGGTGATCAAGAGGAGAGGCCACGGAGAATTGTAAGAAAACCTGTGAGACTTGTTGAAGAATGTTGATCTCGATGTTTGAATATATTGTTCGGGGGTGATGTTGCCAAGCACTCAGGGGTTAAGGAGTGCTGCCCCCACCGTTGTGGGGGCGGGGCTATGATACGGCGGGAGGACGAGGGAGAGAGGGGTTTTATGGGTAAGGCGCGCTAAGCGCCAGTTCGAGCTACGTTTTGTAGAATAAAGAAGCAGCCTGCAATCTCCGGTGTGCGCGTCCTCCTATACACGGCCTCTACGAGGCAACAGCTGGTCTGCAGTGTTACCCCTCCCAGTCACACACTCACACAGAGAGATGTTTCTAGTTTGGGCTCTCTGGTCGCTCTGCGCGACCGAGGCACGCCCCATTTATTTACAGGCACGCGGCTGAGCGGAACGTCACTCCGCTGCGTGCTGAACCTTTAAAGGTTGCAGCACCACACTCCTCCTTTTTTCAGGAGGACAACAACAAACAGTACAACATGACTATACTTCAAATACCAACATCACTCCAAACCAAAACCCAGAAAAGACCCGTTTAATGGCAACCACCCGGATCCCGGAACAAACTGTAGGACCCCCGGAGGTTGCTCCAGACTCAAGTGTCCAGTACATAGTCACTGAGGTGGACAGGTTTCCCTCGCGCTGTCCCTAAGGGGTACCTCCTGCCCGCATCCCGGATAGGTACTCCTGTGCCAGGGCTCGGCCTGGCCCTGCCAGCCTCCCGGACCGGAACTCCCTCGGCGGGGCTTGCTCTGGCCTGAGAGCTGGGGAAGAAGTCCACACCCCCGCCCTCATTCGGAACCTCCATCATGTCCTGGCTCTGGGTCACCTCCGCTCAAGGTTCCCCAAGTTTCTTAAAGAAGCTGGCTTCCGAGTGACAGACGCAGTTCCATCCGAGGCCATGACCATCGACCCCTTCACCGCCACCACGTCCATCGGCCCTGGCTCATATGTCAATGACAGCTTCCCTTGTGGGTGCCTGTTTCTTACCAGCACCTCATTCCCAAAAGCAAGCGGCTGGAGCCTGAGTCTGGAGCCTGAGTCCCCTCCGAAGGTTCTCCTGTTCTGTCCGTAGCCTCCAGTCCATTTCCACCTACTGGTTATCGATCACCGTCAGCTCCTTCTCACCCACCTCGGGCAGCAGTCCTCGTGGGCACCTCTTGAACAGAGCTTCTGCTTGCGCCACCTCCGTGGATGCATGCGAGGTGGCCCTATATACGTGCAAGAATTGATAAGCGCTCTCTGCAAACACTCGCCCTGCCCTTGAGTGTTGTAGAACACTTTGTTTAGGGTCCTCATCATCGTTTCTGCCTCCCCGTTTACCCTGGGCCAAAGCAGGGTCACCTTCTGGTGGTGTATGCCATAGTCCTCCATCAGCTTGGCAAAGCTCTTCCCCTGAAAGGGTGCTCTGTTATGCCAGCAGAGTACTTTGGGGAGCCCATAAGCGGCAAAGACTTTCTCCATCGCCACCACCACGTTCTCAAAAGCGACAGACTCAATGAACTCCACCTCTGGGTACCTGGACCACTCATCCACCATGACCAGGAAGTGTGTGCACGGGTTGTGGAGCCAAAGTCAGCATGAACCACCTCCCACGGTGTCGTGCCACGAGGCATGGTTTCAATGACAGGCTCCCATTGGGCTGGGGAGGCCGCCTGATACCACACACACAACGCGACAAACTCTTCCACTCGCCTCTCTAATTCTGGAAACCAGACCTTCTGGCGCAACCAAGCTTTTGTGTTGGCAGTGCCTTGATGTCCCTGGTGGGCCAACTCAATTATCGGATGTATTTGCACCTGTGGGACCATGATCTGGTCACCGGTGAGCAGAAGACCATTCCTAGAGAACGTCAGCTCATCTCTCACCTTCCACAGCTGTTCAAGGGTGATTTTGGCCTCCTGTGTCCATAGCGAAAGATTGTCCAGCACAGCCTTCCACGACCCTTGTTGAATCGCGGATTTCAGGATGAAATGGCTGCATGGGCATTTGCCACCTCTGTGCAGGTGTCCTCCCGATCATCCAGGACCCCTCTGGGGTGGCGAGATAAGTAATTGGTCGCATTGTTGCTCCCAGGCCTGTAGACCAGCAGGCGCCCATATTCCAGTAGCGCTAACATCCATCGCTCAATCCTGGCAGGGGGCTTTGAGGACGAGCCTGCCAGGATGGGAAGCAGGGGCTTATGGTATGTTACCACCATCACCGGCCGCCCCAGGACGTATAGCTGGAAATGCCGACAGCCCCACATGGCCACCAGGGCCTCCCGCTCGATCTGGGAGTATCGTTGCTCGGTCTCTGAGAGGGCTTTGCTTGCGTACGCCATCGGCCTGACACCCGAACTGGTGTCAACTTGGGTTAGAACCACCCCCAGGCCAAACGGGCTTGCCTCCACCACAATCTGACTGCAAGGCTGGGTCGAAGACGGCCATGGTGTCTTCAGCTGTGAGGGCACTCTTGATGTCTTCGAATGCCACCTGTTCCAGCAGCCCCACTGCCACGTGGTGTCCTTTGTGAGGGCTCACAATGTCTCTGACCAAGCGGCCAAGTTCCTGATAAAACGGCCCCAGTATGTGACCATGCCCAGAAAACTCTGCACCTCTGACACATTCTCTGGTGGTCGTGCTTCCTTGATGTCTTTAACCTTGCAGGGGTCAGGTGACACGCCACCCTCTTTGAAAACAAACCCAAAGAATTCGATAGATGTCCTGAGGAACTTGCACTTGTCACGGTGCAGGGTCAGGCCCAGTGACTGGAGCCACTTAAACATCTTTGCCAGCTTCCATAGATGCTCAGCTTCAGACTTGGCGAAAATAGGATGTCATCACTTATGTTGAGTACGCCATCCAGATTCGCCAGGGCATCACATGTTAACGAGGTGCTAAGACCCCAACCGTGCTTTTCTTCACCTCTTCCATTCTATCAGGCCCTCCTGGACGTTCTGGGGCCCTCTGTTGCTCTCTAGGGCTCTCTGGCATTTCAGCAAAGTATTTCAAGAATTAGGCAGGGAGATGGAGTCAGGTTCACAAAAGACTTCATGTTTTATTCACGCCAGACTGACACAAACAGCATTGTTGTCAAGTACACAAACCCCTGCTCCCTTCTGAAAACAGAGCTTCCTTTTATACCTTTCAGAGCAAAAGAGTCGAACCCCTTCCTTTTCCAAACATGTCCAGGCAAAACTCTGCATTGAACATACTCGTGCACACGGCAATTATTCCTTATCTGTTTAAACCTTTAAAATGAAATACATTCTGGCACACATCCTAGGATTTTCCCAGCCACACTACCCCAAATATGGTCATGCAGCTGCTTCCCTTCCACCTTTCAGACATAGCCTAATTAACTGTCTGGTTTCAGACTGCTTATCTGATTCCTGCAAGGCACGGCGGCCTTGAATTTTTCAACTCTGGGCTGACTCATGCAGCCACTGTCTGTAGATAGTCACTTCATTTAATACATTCCTTTTACACATATAAAAACATTGTCAGTTAAAGGCATTGTCAGTTACATAAATGGTAGAGTTCTTTTCTGTCTGGGTATAGTATGCATTCTGTACCTTGCCTACTTACTAAACCATGATAAAATCATTTTCGACTTTATAAACATAACATCATTTAATGTCTTTTAACCCTACGAGTTCTATTTTCACACATTTACAATACTAAATCACTCCATACAATTTTTGTCTGCCTGGTTTTAAGTGGGGGGGCTGCCCCCTACTGCATTCAGTTGTTGGTACCTCATCTTCATTTCGGCACCTCCATTATACAAGTATGATGTTTTGAAACACTTCTGCAGCCGATGACACCTCAAAACTCAGTCTTTTGTACTGGTACAACCCCCGCTGTGTGGTGAATGTGGTGATGTACCTCAAGTCGGGGTGCAGCACGACCTGGTGGTATCCGGCCCTTATGTCCAATTTAGAAAAGAAGCGGGCACCCTGCAGCTCGGTGATAATGTCAACGATGGTGGGCATCAGATGCCGCTCTCTTTTGATGGCTTTATTGGGGAGGCGCATGTCGGCGCAGATCCTTGCCGCATCTGGCTGCTTTGGCTTCCTGGCAATGATGATAGGAGACACCCACAGGGTTGGGCCTTCAACCTTCTCAATGATTTTGAGGCTGACCAGATTGTCCAACTCCCTATCGACCAGTTCCCGAAAGTGGAAGGGCAAACGTTGATGTTTCAGAGCGATGGGTTGAACTGACTCGTCAATCTGTGCAGCATCCTGCCATACGCCCAATCCACTCAAATAAATGGGAATACTTGTCCAGTAGCATTTGAATGTCCCCAACATACACAGGGTATGCGAAACTGACAATTCCCTAGGCCTCTGCCGCCACACAACTCAGCAGGGTATTGATGCTCACAGTTGTGACGTAAAAGCAAGCTCTTATGCGAGAGTCCCCATGTCCCACATTAGCCACAAAAGCTCCGTCCAGCGGAATGGGTTGCAACCCTCCAAACGTGAATATACACGCCTTGGGGGCAGCCAGCTGCGGGCGTGATTCCATGGCATCATTATGTTCTCTCGCCATTACGTTTACTGAGGCCCCAGTGTCAACCAGCACCGGGACAGACACCATGGTTGCTGCCTGGTCTTCGAGCGCAGGACCCCCACGCTAGACACAAACAAAATGTTTTCTTCCTCCTCCTCATCTTCTTCAAGTCGTGTGTCCTCTTCTCCCTGGTCCACCTGGGCGACATTGGGCAAGCATGACTGACGAAAATAGCTGGACCAGACTGGACCTCTCGGCACCACCACGGGCAGGGGAGCTCGACACATGCGGGCATAGTTATCGGCTAGACCACACCGGCCACACGCTTTCCCTGCTGATGGGCACTCTGCAGGTTGGGGCAGGCCATACCCACACTTTAGGCATGACTCTCCGACCTTCTACCCAGATCACGGATGTTGCCCCCTGACCTTCTGGCGCCTCCGTGCCACGGCCTATGGCACACACTTCTTCAGCTTTGCCAGACCGCACCCCGGCCTCCATCCTGGATGCCCTCACTTCAGAGACTTCCTGGCATCGACCCAGCTCAAGGATGCCTGGCTACTGCAGTACCTGTCGACGTAGCTTGCCAGATGCAGACCCCTGGATCAGCTGGTCCCTGACCATCATGTCAGGGTTATCCCAGGCGCATGTCACTGACAGCCGGCTCAGTCGGCCATAGAAGTTGTCCATAGTTTCATAGTCCTTCTGTCGGGTAGACCTCATCACAAACCGCTCAGAGTCCACGTTTGCCAGCATCAGGAAGTAATTGTGAATCACAGCCTTATGAGGTGTCCGCCAGTTGAAGAGATTCAAAAAGACTTTGTGCATTGCAGGCCTAGCAGAATACAAGAGGGTTGCCAACTTACTTTCATCGTTGGTTTCCATAGTGGCCCGAAAGTACATGTCCAGTCAATCCATCCACCTTTTCCATTGGGGCCCCAGGCTGGACGGGGCACCCGAGATGTCAAACTCAGGGATTGGTTGCAGCACCCCTGGTGGTCTCATCGGGGCCATCACTTGGGGCAGAGGGGCCGGAGGTGCAGGCGGAGGCGCTCCTTGGTCATCCTGATCGTTCATGGCTATGAGCGCACAGGCACCCTACCAAAATTACAAATGGGGCTGCAACTCACTCTTCTTGGTGATGTGGGCTTCTCTACCCTTGAGGCAGGGCAACACCATGTCAATGGATCCTCCACTGACGATGAAAAATGGTGAAAACTGATGACACACAGAGTCCCAGCTGGAAGATGCAGTTGTCTCAGCCACAGGAATAGGCCAGCCAGGCCAAAGGAATAAGCCAGCCAGTGGTCCCAGAAACTGAGTGGGATGAGCCCAGGGAAAACAACAATGGAACAGCAGGCCTCCCTGGATCCTCAAACCCGACAAAAATTGATCAAATTCACTCCAGAAAGCACATCATGTGCAAGTAGCAGCTGTCTGCTGCTAAAGTGTCAAAAAATCATGCTTGGATGGCTCACTGTCACTCTAAAATCGAGCCGCGACCATCCTGGGCCCGTTGTGTAAAATTGCTGCCAGCCGCATGGTCTGCACCCCCTTCGGTGGCATTTCGAACCGTGAAATCATCAAAAATTCAATCACTGCCGGTTTCACAGCCGTGCCCGGGTTGCAGATCCTAACTCGTCGCCACGGTTACATGTGCCTCCTGAGCACACACACACGCTGCCGTGAGCTCCCTCCCAGTCACACACTCACACGGAGAGATGTTTCTAGTTCTGGCTTCCCGGTCGTTCTGCGCGGCCGGGACACACCTCGTTTATTTATAGGCACGCGGCAGAGTGAAACATCACTCCGCCGCGTGGTGAACCCCGCCAGCACCACTTTCCACATCAACTCTTGAAGCGACCATAGGGTGCCTGACATGCAAGCCGCAGCCCTTCAGATCACACCAGACAAATGCAGCCCTAACCGCTTGCCTCTAGGTGCACCCATTTTCAAAGCCCTGTCATGTTGAGTCGACAGTATCGCAGTCACTCATTTGCCAAGTAATTACCCATCTACCCTCCCTCAGCCCCCCTGACAGGACAAGTGTCTCATTATTTACGTGTTCAATGAATTCGAAAATGTCGCAAAAATACATGCGATAATAGACATTACAGGTTTAAACGATTCATTGTTTTTTGCTTGTGTGTTTCCCCCTTCGTATTGCTGCACATTTGCTTGCAGGGGTGCTGTGCAAACTGTTTCCCTAAGGATGTTCCCTTATGCTCAAGTTATGTATTGCCACAGATATAAGGAGTGGTTGCTGCCCGGGTACGTAATGCACGCATGGTTAGGTAATGTAGCATGCCACTTTGCTCCGACTTTGCCCCGAACTAGCAATTGACAACACCAAACTACAAGCCCCATAATGCACTCTCATACCGCAAACGAATCTGCCCGCTCATGTCTCCCATGGCGCTCTCCTGGATCCCCCCCCCCTATGCCAAATCCAAGCTCTGCAACATGAAATCAACTGCCCATAACCACGCTGCCCTCTTCTACACATCATCTGGGCCACCAGTGTTGTGTCCGTGAATCACATGGCTCCATGCCAGCACAAACCACAGTTGTCGATCGGAATTCTTGTAACCGACCTTCATGGCAACAGAACCACTCAACCTGCCCAATTTCGGCAAACTTGCATACTGACCCCACAAGTTCACAAAATACATGTGCATAAGCGGTCCATAAATTACAGCGTTTACACCACATACAAGCAGTTACGCCCCGTGCTGCACCTTTACTTGTGCCATGACTCGCATTAGTAAATACATATTTGCCCATCGCTGCGGACAAGGAAATACAGTCGATGTACCTTACAATCAATACAATCATTGATTACCCGACATCCCCACCCAAAATTCCCTGTCACTCCTAAACCTATGACTATAGGTGTTGGGAGTTCATTCAATGCCCGTCATCATCCATACCTCCTAAAACGACGGAGCCATTTCCCTTTTAATCTTCCTTTATTCCTTCAACATCGTAACTGATTTCCTCTTCCCTTGCCCCTCCCTTTCCTCCTGCTTCCTGCTCCCTCCCATAGTCTCGAGCACTCCCTCTTAAAGGGGCTCTGTACTTTTTCCCTTACAACACCTCCCCCTTGCTTAACATGAGACTTGCGAGGTTAAATTTGTGGTTCGATGGGGCCTGTTCGGTTGCTCGTGGGTCTCCTCTGCACTCTCTTTTATCTTGATCTCAATCACCTCCCTTTCCGTTGGTTCATGCTCTTCAAAGTATAACTCGTGGAGGAAGGAGTAATTTTGCGTCATATTGCCGTAGTTCCTCGTCGTATTTGTCACTTGTTCTTTGTCCCTTGTCTCTAGGATGGGATATGCACTGTTCGTCTGTCCGTTGGCTTTGCTCGTCTCTCCCGCATCTTGCTCAGGCACGTGGTCCTTCTTGTGGGTTACTTTGAATGATCTATAGTGGACGCTGACGAGAGCGTGCTGTAGTGTTGTCCAGTTACTGAGACGGCTGTGTCCTCTGGCGGGACTCGGTATCATGCGGATGGTGTCCGGCACTCTGTGGTCTCCTTGAGTTGGGTCACGTAGTGACCGTCCTTTAGGCTGTTCTGTCTGTGCCGTCCTCCATTGGATGGCATGGTCTTGGGGTCTGTCTAGGGGGTATTCTTCCGCCCTTGTCTGGTACTGTTGCCTTGTACTGACGTTTTCTGTGACTTCCAATTCCCCCCCCGTACAAAATTTCAAAGGGTACTGGGCGATTGCGAAGCTCATAGTCCTCTCGCAGAACGGGTGGGGTTTGTGTTCCAAGTGCCGGTCCGTCCCCTTTGTGGTGGGCTAACTCAGGGTAGAGGTGGTGTGCATTCCTGAGACCTCTGGGTGGGCTGGTGTTCATGTCCTTGATGTCTTTCCTGATGTCTAACCGTGCTTTAGGTGTATCTGGGCATCTTTCTTGGGGTGTGGGTTGGCATGCCGAGCTTGTGGGTCGTCCAGTTCTGCACATTCCTTGAAGATGACCTTCCTGGCCACAGCGCCAGCATGTTCGTCCAAGAGCTGGGTATGGTTGTCTGTTGGTGTTATTCCACCCTCGCCCGTGGCATTGCTCTCTGCTCGGGCTTTCTTGCCAGTGTCTTCTCTGTTTCCTCCTTCTCCAGGGTCGAGTGGGCTCGGAGTATTGCGATTGCTTTTCCGTGAGGGCCGCGATGGCGTCGCGTTCAACTTTCCTCTCAATGGCGGCTGCCTGTGCGTCAACTCTCTCGTATGTTTTTGCCATATTCAATATTTTCGCTAGGGGTAGGGGCTTTATGAGAAGGTGTTTCCTGAACGTTGACGAGGTGCACCCTTCTATGATCCTTAGTCTTATGGCTTCTTCATCATTGAAGTTGGCAAAGTCGCAGTCTCCTATCTTCTGCTGGCGACGTATGACGAACTCTCCAATCGATTCATGTGGACGCTGCCTGTGTTGGTTGAATGCAAGGCGTTCGTAGTCTTTGTTGGATCCTACTATGAGTATGTTGTTTACTGCATCGAGGAGACGTTGGTACGTGGTTTTGTCTGTGGCTGGGATTGTCTTGATAATGTCCTTTACCTCTTTTCCCACCAAGTTCTTGAATATGCTGAGTTTGTTTGGTGGGTTCTGGTTCCCGATTGCGCCTACAAAGTCTTCGAACTCTTCGACCCATTCCTCCCATCTTGTTCCTTGGTCGTGGTGCGGGATCAAGGCAAATGGGTTGGGTCTTCTCATGACGGGGGCATTTGATGTGGGGCACAAGTCTGCTAGAGCTTGCGCACTTGCGTCGGCATCTGCTTGCTCTTGGTCAGCCATGGTGGCCGTTGTTTAGTTTGGTTATGGAGTCACTATGCACTTTTGTATGGTCCTTTGGTTTGTATGGGTGGTGCTGCGTTTACTTCCGCTGTTGCCGGTCCTGTCTGGTACAGGTCTTCTCTGCTGCTGGTGCGCATATGTTTGGGCAGCTTTCTAGGTCTGTCTTCATTTTATTTCCTGTACGGGTCCGTGAGGTGGTGTTTGGCCTCTGTGGGCTTCGGTTTCCTAACCTTCGTATTGCGTTTCGGTGGCTCCCCGGGCTTGTTCAGACGCCTTTTAGCCCTTTCCCGTGGGTGTCTTACTCGGCTGTTGGGTGGGGTTGCAGCAGTGGGCCTTGGCTGCTCAGTGCACTACTGCTGTGTTGGGCTTTCTTCTTGGGTCGACCTGTGTCGTGGGTGCTGGTGGCGAGCCCTCCACTGTGTGGTTTCGCTCAGCCATGTGCTGTTTGATAAGCTTTGGTGCGGGCCTGTCCTCATTTAAGATGCAGGTGGCTGTGTGTGTCCTGTCCCTTGGGGTTTGGTTCGTGTAGTGACCGTCACGCCTGTGCTGGCAGCCGTTGGTCTCAACCCCTCTCGGGTGCAGTGGCTCCTAGTGGGAGGCGTGGGGTGAATGCTGCTTGGTTGTTGGTGCAGCTTGGTTCGGCTATTGTTTTCATATATATATATATATATATATGTATATATTTTTTTTTTTGGTATGTTGTCACTTCGTTGGGAGACACAGGGTTTCCCTTTCTTTATTTGTTGGGGTGCCCAGATGAAGTGTCACTTCGCAGGGAGACACGGGGATTCCCCTTTCTAGAGGTTAATGCTGCTTGATCTGGCGTTTATTTTCAGAAATAATTCTTTTTTTTTTGTATGTTGTCCTTTCTGGGGAGACGCGGGGTTTCCCTTGTTCGCTGTTTTATTTTATTTTTTCCACAACCCCCCCCGTCAGCGCTCCTTACTGTAATCTTAGCGGCCACACCGTCTTGGAGAGGGCGGGCTGGCGGGTCTGCAGCGCGATCGCGCGGTCCACCTTTCAGTCCTCTGGCGGCTCTGCAGCTGCTGGTTCCTCCTCCCGCACGGCTCCACTTCGGTCCTCGGCTCCTGCGTAGGGCACACGGGCCCTTCTGAAGTGCTGGGCATGTAGCCCTCCAGCAGGGCACACGGGCCTCTGCTTTGTTGCAGGGCGCACCGGCCCTCTCGAACTGCTGGGCGCACGGGCCCTTCAGCAGGGCATACGGGCCTCTGCTTTATCACGGGCACGGAGGCCCACTTAAACTGCTGGGCACACGGGCCCGTCGACAGGGCACACGGGCCCCTGCTCAGGGCACGCAGGCCCACACGAACTGTCGGGCACACGGGCCCACCTACAGGGCACAGAGGCCCACCGGAGTCACAGGGTGCACGGGCCCGTTGATGCTGGGCACGTAGGCCCCCTATATTGGCGCTCCGGGCCACCGCTGGTACTGGGCTCACGGGCCCACTTCAGGGAACATGGGCCCACTGCTACTGCAGGGCACACGGGCCCTTCCGTCTGGGCTCACGGGCCCTTCTTCACTGCAGGCTCTCAGGCCCTCCATCACTGCTGGGCGCACGGGCCCCTCTTTTCTGCTGGGCGCACGGGCCCTCCATTAATGCTGCAGAGTGTGGGGTCGCATCTGTCTCGTTGCCAGTTGTTGGGGGTTCATTCAATGCCCGTCATCATCCATACCTCATAAAACGACGGAGCCATTTCCCTTTTAACCTTCCTTTATTCCTTCAACATCGTAACTGATTTCCTCTCCCTTGCCCCTCCCTTTCCTCCCGCTTCCCGCTCCCTCCCATAGTCTCGAGCTCTCCCTCTTAAAGGGGCTATGTCCTTTTTCCCTTACAACAAAAGGTGCTGCATTGTGGGCCATGCCAACATTTAATGCCCCTCCTTTACTGGTACATAATCTACATTTCAAAACACACTGGATTGTTTTACGCATTGAATTTTCACTGTGCATTCAAACGGCGGCACAATCGCGCTACTCCACGGACAAAGGCCTTAAACCTTACCTCCCATGCACGTGGCCATGACTCCTAAACAAACCGAAACCTCCCAAACACATACAAGTTAACAAACCCCCACCTTATTATGAACGAAAGCTACCTGCCTCAGGTATTTACCTCCTGTTTTCTTCCCGCCGCGACACAACACTCCCTTCTCACTGGAACTGAAAACCCCTCCTTTGCAGGAACACTGGAACACACGGACACCAGAACCCTTCCTCGACTGGATTTCCACTAGGATGGGAGGGGGAGCAGGACCAAGAGGGTTCCCCAGAGAGGTCAAAGACTTTATATAGCCCCCACCTCTCCTGGTTCTGTCCCCCCCCTCGGCACCCCCTTGTGATGTGCTTCTGCCCCATGCCCCTCCGAGAAATAGGGGCCAACTCTTGATCCTTCGTTAGTTTTCCCCTTTCCTCCTGTGTCGGTTGGGTGGGTGCCCCCACCAAGGGCGGCGCCCGTCATTTGCTGTCCAGAGGCGGGCCCTTTTGATCGCCAGATGGTGGGTTTTATAACCAAAGCAACCTCACAGCAGTTTTCATTGTGGCAAAACTCAGCAACATGAGTACACAATTGGGCTTCCCCCAGACCACCCCATAGACCAACGGATTGCCACTGGGCCTCATCAATGTACTGTCACAAGAGCCTCGGCTGTGCATTGCAGCTTTCCCTGCTGAAACCTCACTGGCAGAGTGGGTATTCCCTATATGCTACGGCCCAATATATCTGGCTGATTGCTTTTCTGTTAAACGCTTTGCTGAAATTCTGCTACAGTGCGTACAAAGGGGTGGGGCTGCTGTGAAATCCTGCTGGGGGAACAAGTGGAGACGGAGAAACCCATGCTCCTGCTAGACTGATGCACCTACTGGGTGGCCTGAGGGGCGTTGGGACCACCTCCGGGTGTGGGCTAAATGATGCAGACACTGTCCCCCGCTAACCTCCGCCTTAGGAGAATGGGCCCCCCACATATCAGAGTTCCGGTGCTCTTGCTGCAGGCATGTGATGGCACTGTGCTACTAAACTGCGGTATGCTGCGTGCATGTTCCCCTGCCTAATATGACACTGGTGAGACTCACCCACTACACCTATTACACGCTGAGGGGGACATTGCAGTTGGCTGGAGACCGTTCGGCTGGCCACGCTGTTCTGTGCCATTGGCCGGGTAACTAGCTGGGCAGCTGTGCAATACCAGACTTATATAGGGAAGGCGTGGGGCCCAATATGTCAAAGGGAGGTGGTGGCAAGAAGGGCAGGAGCATGGATCGGTTTCCCAAGGCCACCCTTAGGCTTGCTGAGGTCACCACAATATCTATGGTGGCACTGGTTTGCTCGCCAGCCCCGCCGTGGAGCCTTTAAATATGCAACAGCTTATGGCCATGATGCAAAAAGGCTTTTGTTCAGTCAATGATTAACTGTACAACATCACGTCCAAGTCCCCTCAATACGTGCCCAGCTAGAAAAGGAGATGCAGTGAATCACAGCTGCATAGAGCAGGATAAATGTGATGGAGGATGACATCATGGCATTGCAGAGCACTGTGACCTCTCTCTCGAAAGACATGAAACTCATCCAAGCAAAGTGCGACGATTTGGAGTCCAGGTCCCGCAGAAACAACTTATGCATCATCAGGATCTTTGAGGATGTGCTGCGAGACAACATGGACGTTGCGGTAGAAGTGCTTCTTAGGAACATACTGGATGACCCGGAACTCCTTATCGCGGGCCTCTTCACCTACAGAGACAGAGACCAGATCCTATGCCATGCTAGGGAATTGAAGGAGCTGCGGAAATGCGCACTTTTGCCAGACTTAATGCTGAGGGAACGAAATTTCCTATACTCCATGCTATTCCTGGCAAGGCTCAAGTTCCAACACAATAACAGTGTGTACTTTACAGTTCCGTCTGAAGCCATATCCTTAATTGAATCCCATATGCTGCTACGTGCACCCAGCCCAGGCGGCTCATCCCCCCCCCAGAAGTTAATTTCTTTATCCTATGCTTATAAGTGGCCAGCTAGTATGTGTCCATTGTAATAATGTCATTGATGGGTTTGGAGGATAAAATAAGCATTCTGTCATGATACTAGTGGGGCGCCCGCTCCACAGGGCAACAGTGGTCACCTGCGCCAGTGCGTATGTTATTTGGGATGCTGAGTTCTTTTGGTTCAGCGGAATGCGGCACTGCTGTTGGTTGGGGAGCAGTCGGCGTGGACATGGGAGGGGGAGTTCGCAAGCGATGCGGCACATATAAAATACAATTGATAGAGCGAGGCACAGGCCAGAGCTGATGTGTGCTGCTGCACCCTTTGAGGCATATCATACCTATGCACACATGGCACACACTGGGGAGGTGAAACTGGGGAGCTGAAACAGGCAGTCGCACTCATTAGTTGGAATGTCCGGGCACTAGGTAACCTGAGAAAACCCTAGAAAATAATTGCATATGCTAACAGAAAGGGGGCAAAGATATTGTTTCTACAGGACCGGCAGGTGCTTAGTCTTGTGCCTAGCTGGGGATCGCAGCACTATTGTACGACATATTCCACAAAAGGTTGGGGTGCTCTTACACTAGTGCACCAGTCTTTGCAGTTCATGCACTACGCAGCAGGGAGGTTCTCTTGGTTAACGTGTATGGGCCCAATGTGGATGAGCCACCTATCTACGAGAAGGTGTTCTGACTCTGCGTTACATTTACATCTGCGGTGGAGATCTCAATACCATATTGGACACAACTCTCAACCTCACCAGCACCTCCCGCAGATTCCTCACCAGGGACGCTAGCGCTATCCTTACACATGCACACACGCTGGGGTCACTGGATGCATGAAGAACTATGCATGTTCAGGACAGAGAATACACATTCTATTCCTCAGTTCACAATATGCATTCATGCATTGACACATGGCTGATACCTGGCACGTTACTCAACACTGTGAAACATTGCACGATTCTGGCACGCACCCTCTCTGACCATGCAATTGTCAATGCAACTGGCTGTGGAATCTGGGAGTCGGCCCCCTTGGCGATTCAAACCCGCGTCACTGCTTGCTGCAGCTTTCTCATAAAATGTACACAAACATGTTGTGTCCTCCTTTGAGAACAACGTGGGGTCGGTTTCTTCAACAGCGACACTGTCACAGGCATTTGAAGTATATATAAGGGGGTGGCCATGGCTATGGAATTCGGGGTCCTTAGGAACATACAAAGTGAACTGAATAGTACAGAGGCAGTGCTTCAGCTTCTGCATCCACGCTGTGAGCGCAGTCCCACAGCAGAACTGTGTAATGACATTAAGACCACGTTAGACACTTTCAAGGATTTGGCATGCAAGGAATTGAAATGTGTGGATAAACCAATGCTAGCTAGGCGGTACTGGGAGGCGGATAGACCGGGGCACACCCTTGCGTGGTGGCAAAGTCTGAATTGGGCAATAAATACCTACCATACATTAAAAAGCAGGATGGGTCTGTGGTGCACACTAGTACAGATATAAATAACCTCTTCTATGACTTTTACTCAGCGCTATATCAGCCAAAGAGGCGGGCTACGTCCGCTGAGTCCGAAAAATTCTTAAATGGCATACCGACTACCCTGCTGTTCATGGAGACTAGCGAAGCCCTGGAAACACCACGAACGATAGAAGAGATTAACAGGGTAATTCATAGAATTCAGCGCACAAGTGGCACACGCGGCTGGCGCACAGTGTGCGCGTGCGACTTTCTGCGCCAGCCGCGTGCGCTAAAATCCATTTCCGCGCACAGCGTATTCATAGATTTTAGCTACCAAAACCAGCCGTGGCACACAGTATCGCAGCGACCCTGCAGAACCCCCAAGAACGCCCCTCGCGCAAGGAAAAGCCATCAAAATCCCCAATCCAGCGCAAAGGGATGCGCTAACCCTGTACCAGTATACAGGGCCGCCACACAGCACACGCCAAGCGGGGAACGTGTATTACTGGGGTTCACGGGAAGTTTCACACGCGATCGGAGCTTGGTACGTGTATTTCGGGTGTGGGTGGGAAGTTTCACACGCGATCGGAGCGGGGTACGTGTAATTCGGGGGTGCGCGGGAAGTTTCACACGTGATAGACCCTGTGCGAGTGGGGTGCGTGTATTCCTGGGGTGCGCAGCAGGTTTCACACGCAAATGTCCCACACATGTCCCCCAGCACCCCCACCCCCAAGCAGTCAGGGGCACCTGCCAGCAGGCCCTCACACATGTGCCCCAGCAACCCCACCCCCCAGCAGTCAGGGGCACCTGCCAGCAGGCCCCCACTCATGTCCCCCAGCACCTCCAGCAGTCAGGGGCACCTGCCAGCAGGACCCCACGCATGTCCCCCAGCACCCCTAACCCCCAGCAGTCAGGGGCACCTGCCAGCAGGCCCCCACACATGTCCCCCTGCCCCCACGTCATGACGATCCTCAATCATGGGCCTAATGGCTAGCCACATCACACCCCACACCACCCCAGCCCAAAGACCCAACCAAGTATTGCATCCACCCACATAGAAATGCCCATTACATGATACAACCCAAATGGCAAGTATGTAAATGAACACATGTCCGTCACACACACACAATGGGTGCAAGTGAATGTGAAAACCCAAATCATGACATGCATGAAATCAATGAGAGAATACCACACATCGAAGTATGAAACAAACATGTATTGTACCCAAAATGAATGTAATGGAAAGAAAACACACAATAATGTGAAGAAGAAATAAAAAGCAGCATGTCCAGAAAATAATCAAAAATATGAAATCAGAATTCAAAGAAATCCAAATGAAAATGTGTCCAAAGTCTCAGTCCAACAAAGCAAATCCAAGGGAAAAGAATAAGTGAAATCCATTGCTCCAGGGTGAAATGAAAAAAAAAATAATAAATCCACTGTTCAACTGTATACAAATCACCAATCCAGGGTCCATGAGCCCAACAAATGAAATGAAACCTACAAAAAAGACTACCTAATAAAGAACTGTATACAAAAACGTGGTGCATTGTCCAATCCCCCCAAAATAAACAAAAACAGAAAGGAAACCTAACACTATCTAACTATATACAATGGAGGCGGGCAAGTCCTGTGGCTCACTCTGTGCTGTCCTGGACCAGGGCATCATCGAACTCCATATCGATGGCCCAGAGCCGGGCCACTGCCCTGGCCCCGAGGTCTCGCAGGGAGGCACTCATGGCCTGTTCCAACTCCCTGCAAGTTGCCTCGAGGCACTCTGCCCGCCTCAACGCCCGACGCATGGAGAACTCCGCCCTGACCATGGTGAGCCGCGCCTCTTTTGCCCGCCGCCGCTCCGCATCTATCCACTGGCCCAACCGCTGCCACACGGAAGACACTCCCATTCCTGGATCCTCCTGCCCTCTGGCCGATGCCTGCCCCTCCCATGTTGATGGCCCCGAGCCATCATTGCTCCCACCTACAGCCTGCTCCTGCTGCTGCTGCTGTCCATGTGCTCTGTCCGATGGTGCCTGCACATCCTCCATCAGCTGGTCTCCAGTTGTGGTGTCCTCGCCTGCTGGACCGCCGACTCCCGACTGTGGCAGGGATGTGAGCGCCACCAAGCTGGCTGTGTTGGTCGGGCCAGGTCCACAGGGGGCCCTGGTGGAATCTGGGCCAGAAGACGGCAGGGAGAATGACTGGCGCATAGTCTCCACAGAGGAGGAGAGGTCCACCAGAGTGCGCTGCTTGTGCATGGTGGTGCAGTCACAGGGTCAAGGACAGGGACATGCACAGGCCCCTCCGCGGTGACCTGTGCTGCCTCCTGATCCTGGCCCTGGACTGCACCACTTGCACCAGTGGTATCACCCCCACCAGGCCCCATGTGCGGCTCAGTAGCAGGCTCCTCCTCCGCTGTGGAGACCACCAACCTGGATGTCTCAGTACCGTCTTCCGCCATTGCAAGCCCCTGTGGGGGCTCACCAGGCCCTTCCGCCACAGCCGTAGTGGCAGACGCGGCACCTGCCCCCTTGCTCCTGGATGATGGCAAGTCCTGGGAGGGTGGCTGGGCCTTGCGTCGCCGCCCGGTGGAGGCATCCCCGCCGCTTGGCTCCGCCCTCTTCTTCACTTGACGCTGCGTAGAGGGAGACATAGAACACAAGCATCAGGGTACAGTACAACATTCCCCTAGTCCCCTAGACAGGAAGCAATAACACATGAATTGCAGTGTCTAACGTCACTTCCATCCTGTCCCTCCACAACACATGGGTGAATGCACGCAACACACATGCATGAACAGGCACGGCGCCTGCAATCAACACCAGCATCCATGTACAAGGGCCTCTATTAACCAGAATCTTGCCTTCAAACTCACATGCATCATGGCTCACACTGATCCCATGCACACACATCACCGGAGGGTCATGCATCATGCCTTGCACACCACAGACACAGTGGATAGACGAGGTGCATACAACGGTGACCGCACTGCATGAGTGAATGTACACATCATCACATACATGTTTCATGAATACATGACGTACCTAAGTCACACACACACTTCTCAGACACACACACACGTGCACCATACATGTACATGACAGCAGCACCCATCCCTCACACCCCTACCATGTGCAAGAACAGACACTGGCATGCTTTCATGTGTGCATTTGCCATACGCTACCCATGTTGCATTGTAACTCATGCACCAACCATGTGGTTCACACATTACTGGTCTCACATGCAAGACCATGATGTCCCTGCACACACACATCCATACATGGCCTATGTCACACATACAGGCAAGTATCAGACTACCAGCACACTACAACATGCCCTGTCTCACACACCAATGCTTGGCCACTTCCCGCTCAACTCCAGACAGCTCTTCCTCTGCAGGATCTGGGCGTGGAGTGCTGGGCCTACGTGTTCCAGGACCCTCATCTGGATGTCACTCATGCTGACCCGGCCCCACTCCGCGAGGCGCCGGGCCTTGTAGAGGGTCCTGGTCCTCAAGTCCTCCCAGCGATTCTTGACGTGCTTGATGTCACGGGTTGCCACCCCCTCCGTGTTGATGGAAACCACTACGTCGTCCCAGATCCTCTCCCGATCTTCCTTGTTGACGCTTGATGTCCCGAAGAGGGCATCAAAATGCCCCAGGACATGCTCCACCAGGACACCAACTTTCTTCACACTGAAGCTGGTGGCCCTCTGCCTCTCTGGCTGGGGGTCGCCTGTGGTCTCAGATGGTGTTTGCCCCGACATGGCGACCCCAGAGGCAGGCGTGGGTGGGCAACTGGGTCGTGGGGCTGGGCTGTGGAGCGATGGTATCCCAGTCGGGAGTCTTCTGTTCCAGCAGGGGTGGACACAGCAACTGGAACCCTGGCTGATATGCAGGCACCAAATAGCAGGGCACGTGGGCAGCAGGCAGGCAGGCAGCAGCAGATGGCAGGTGGGAGCATTCTCGGGGCTCTGGGGGGGCAGTAATTCAGCCTTCTGGGCAGGAGCGTGGTCTTCCGTGTGTTGTTGCGTGGCCTGCTTGATACGGAGTGATTTGGCACGTGAAAATCTTGCACGTGAGTGTGTAATTCAAGGAAAGGCCCTATGCGTTTAAGCGCGTCAGCACACGTACGCGGTTTCATTGGACCAAAGGCCCTTAGCGCGTAAGCGCTTCTGTGACGTGACTCGCGCGGGTGTTTCTCTCGTGACGTGGGCATAGTGGTTCAGCGCGCGTGAAAAAACTGCACATCCGCGTGTGGTTGCATGTAATCCGAGGAAAGGGCCTACGCACGTAAGTGAAGTGACGCGCGCGGGCGTTTCCATCAACACGGGTGCATGTTCATCGTACACGTCCAAAAACTGCACGTCCGAGTGTCAGCTCGTGTAATTGGAGGAAAGAGCCTTAGCGCGTACACGCGTAAGTGACGCTGTATGTGTGGGCCGCTTTAAAAGGTACGTGTAGGACCCCATTCCCTTGTACGTGCTTTTTGTGGAGAGCGAGTGGGTGAATTCTGTACTTCGTGTCGGTTCACACGCGATTACTTCACAGCGTTTCAAGTTCGTACTCCCTGTTACCTCTGACAGTGTTCTTTATTCTTTTTGGGCCTGTTCCCTCAAAAAGCGTTCACTTCTTCTTTTGTCCTGTCTCCTCAGACAGCGTACAATTCTTCTTTTGGCGGGGGTGTTGCCAATGCGCACACGTGCATCTTTTTCACATTCTTTTTCCAGGCAGACGGTGAGTCGCGCATGTATTTTCCAACTGTGCTTGCCCTGTGTGTCGCATACCCCTTCAGAGGTCATTGTAGGCTGTGTGTATTACGTGTACGCTTATTTTTGTGTTTCTGGGTGCCACAGCATAGTGCGGGTTCATTTTTTCACGCACGTGGTCTACGAGGGGTTGCGTGCAAGTTATTTTTTTATTTTGGGCTGCCTGTACGTTGCATGACCCGTCATCTTCCCCCAGGGGTCACAGACAGCCTTGTTAGTGCACTAGGGTACGAATTCCATCTAGTACCCTACCCCTTTCACCCCCAATTGCCCAGGACCATAGTTTACTGCTACTCCCATACGGCCTGTTTGCATGTGGAAGATGACAAGTGTTTCCTGTAATGTTAAAGTGACCAACCATTGATCAGCCCACAATGACTGTGTTATTGGACACTGGATGTGTTTCAGTGTGTGACACATGTATATTTTGCAACACTATTCAGCATCAATCTTCGCATCATGCCGATGTGACATGGATGTGTGACAGTACTCATTCACTGACATATTGCTGTAGTTTTGTAATTTACCGTGGCTATGCTACATGACATCTGTATGGTAGCATGAGTCATGTATGTGTATTGGACATGCCACTCACAGCCTGATGTGTGATGCCAGTGCTACCCAGCATGCTGCAAATGTGTTGCATATCCATCTTTCTCTCCCCAGTGTCTGCCTTTTTGACTCCACTTCCAACTCTTTGACAGTGCATGCATGGCAGGGTTATAGTCATGTGGGACATGTGTAATTCATGTACTGGATCTCTGGCTTGTCACAGCCTATGTGTGTGCTATGGTGCTCATGCCTGTTTCCATTTGTTGTCTTTCATGTTTTTGCAGATGATGACGCACTTGGTGCTGTTGAGGTTGAGGAGATGGTGCAGACCCAGGAGGAATCTCAGGCACGACCGGGCACCAGTGGGAGACGTGGTGTGGTGGTGGGTGAAAACCCAATGTTACTGCAGACCATACTGTCCAGGGGTGCCTATAGTTTCACCTCCACAGACCTCTATTCAGGTGCTGAGTCGGATGATGACACTTATGTGCAGTCGCAGGTAAGCGTTTCTGGCAGGGATTCTGTTCTGTCCAACCCACCTGGACCAGGGGTAGAACCCTCTATGGGGATGTCAGTGTTGGTAGGTCCGCCTTTGACGGTTACGGATGCAGGATCACACTCCACAGCATCTGATCCTGTTCCTGGGCCAGCAGATCAGAGGGGGAATGCAGTCCTGCAGCCTCAGGCAGTGCCAGCACAGCAAGGTGCAGATTGCCTTGCCCCAAACAGATGTGGTGCCCGTCAACGCGGTGGCCGTGCGCCACCAGGCAATACTGTATGGGAAAACTCCATGTACGGTATGGCAACCCAATAGGCAGCATCAGTAGAAATGAGGACTCAGGCAATGGAGAGGGTGGCCACTTCCATTATCCCCCCTGAAAGGCAGATGGAGCAACAACAGCAGGCAACAGACTCCATTTGCCAATCACACAGGGAAGACATGTTGGCGTCCAACAAGGACCGATGGGCGGCACTGGAGACTCTGTGCGCATCCATATCAATAGAGTCCCAGGGCCACAGGGAAGCCCTGAGGGTAGAACTACATAACCTCAGGCAGTCTCTGCTTGAACTTGAGGCTTCCAGTAATTTCAGGGCAGAACAGCAGCTGGAGCAGCTCACACGTTCACTCTCAGCTGAGCTGCATGCAACACGTGAGGAGATCCGGGCATCACGTGAGGCCATGCGTGCAGAAATGCAGGCAACCCGTGATGTGCTGCATGGGGATCTCCGCTCTTTAATCCTCCAGAATCAGACCTTCCAGACCCGCATGCTTGCTGCCATGGAGGACCATACCAGGGCTTTGCGTGGGCTGCCTCCCATAGTGCCACCACCTCCTGATGCAGCAGCAGAGGATGAGCAGAGCGACAGCAGTTCTCCCACAATGGCATAGACGTGCAGGCCATGAGCCCAAGGAGGTATTTATTTTTCCTCAACATCCACGCAGGTGGGTGTTGGTGTGCACCCTGTCCTCGAACCTCCTGGGTGGCCTCCCCCGCCCCCTGCCCCCACATGGCCATTTTTGATTTTTGATTTTTCTTTTTTTACAGTGTGTTGCCTTGTGTGGCTCCCGTGGGCATCCACTGTATTCCGGCTGGGCACATGCAGGCTTGTCCTGAGTTTGGGTTAGATGCTTGGGTTCATGAGACACACACCCCTCCTGCTTCCCGTTTCCATGGGCTTGCAAAGGGTGTGACCAAGTGACAGTGAATTTCACAGTGACGTTGGGCTCCCATGAGCTGTGTGGGCAGTCTGTAGTCAATACTGTGTAGACATCCCTAGTGGATATTGTTGTTGTATTGTACACTGCATGGCGTATTGATATGTGCTTGTGCATCCATGTCTTCATCATAATTTGCAGGTTCCTTCCTCATGTCTTCCCAAGGCTGTCTACTTTGCAGATGCAGTTCATGTTGTATGCAGTACACCGAGACATTTGCGTGGCAACAACATTCTACAGTTGGAAGGGCTCGATGTGCTGGCGTATTCAGGTTGTAAGACTACCACTACTTGAACTTAGTACTGTCATGTTTTTGCTTTTTTTCCATGGTGCAGCATTGTGTTGTTGGTAAGTATTTGATAATGTGCGCTGTTAGTTATACATTACTGGGAGCATATTGTGTGTGGGCAGTTTTATTAGGGACAGTGCACTTTGTGACACTTGTGTCAGGTCTTGTGCATTGCTTTGTTTGCTTTCACATTGCATGACATGCCATGTTGTGTTTGGTGGTGGAGCTGGGGAGCGGTTGGGTGACATGGCGCTGTTCTCATGTTGTATTTAGCAAGGGGGTAATGAATTTAGCAGCATAGATGTATGTCTTTTGATGACACAGCATTGGTGGAGTTTGGGTAGGTAGGGATGCACACAATGTACCACTTCCAGGTGACCATTCTCAGGCTGGTATGGTTGTGACAGTTGACTGTCCCTTATGTCATCATCATTGATTGTCAGCTGGTATGTGCCAGGGCTGTGTGCACTCCACAGGGAGGTGATTTTAGGTGAAGTAATTAGCCACCAGCTGCGTACGGGCTGCCTCACCACGTGCCCTTTCCCCTCCCATGCGCAGCGGGCGTGCATGTGGTTGGGGATTTGGGGGCACCACCATGTCCACCGGCAGGCCCCGGCGTGTTGCAACGTTGTGCAGGACACATGCTGCCACTATGATCCTGCACACTACTGGGGGAGCGTATAACAACAGCTGCCCACCAGAAGGGTCAAGGGAGCGAAAGCGTGACTTGAGCACTCCGAATGTGCGCTCCACTATGCCCCGGGTTGCAATATGGGCTGTGTTGTATCTTACCTAGGGTGGCGTGGTGGGGCTCCGAATTGGCGTCATCATGTGGGTGCTCAGAGGGTAGGCACTGTCCCCTGGGGAGGTGGTGATGGGCATCATTAGTGGGGTTGTGACATTACTCAGTATCTGACATGCATGCATGTGCAGTGGCATTTATACTCACCAAGCAGCCATGTAGCGCCATGCCGCTCAGCTTCTAGGTCCCGGTTTAGGGTTGACATTCTGTAAATGAAACTGTTGTGGGTGGACCCTGGATAGTTGGCATATACTGAGGTGATGATTCCCTTGGCATTACATGCTACCTGCACATTGATCGAATGCCAGGGCTTGCGGTTTCTATAGATGTGCTCAGATGCCCTGGGGGGACGTAGAGCTACATGGGTGCAATCAATGGCACCTAGCACTTTGGGGAATTGTGCCACCCTATAGAAATCCTGGACGGCAGCCTGCCTTTCTGCAGGTGTCCTGGGCAGGTGTATGTGCCTGCGGACTGATGGGAGTGCAGTCATGATGGCCAACACTTGGTGTAGGCAGTGTGACTGCGTGGCCTGTGACACCACCCCCCCACTATCACACTAGTCCGCTGAAATGATCCAGTGGCCAAGAAGTGCAGTACATTGAGGACCTTCTCCAGGGGGCTGAGTGCTTCGGAGCACAGGGTGGGTGATGTGAGGTCATCCTCCCACTCACTCACCAAGTCGAATATAATATGTGAGGTGGAAACCTGTACCTCCCATAGACTTGGTCATCAGGCATCCCAAAAAGGCTGGCTCTGGGTGTAAAAATTCTGGCCCCGACTATCCTCCTCCTCCTCCTGCGGTATCCCACGACCACTGCTGCTAGGAATGGTATGTACATCTTTGCATCTGGGCTGGTTTGTTGTTTGCGCGCACTTTTATGCTGCACGGGTCCACGTACGCCTGCTTCCTGCTGGCGTACGTGTTTCTGGATTAGCGCGTCTTTTTTGGCGCATGCATTAGCCCCGTTCGATTCCATGAATACGTGTTGTAGACGCGCGCGTGGGCGTTCCGCGCATTTGCCTCCTGTACTTCCCCCGTGACGCCCACATTTTCACACGTTGTTCCGCATTCCGCGTGTTACGCCCCCTGTTCCGCCTACTTTTGTTGTGTGCGCTGCGCTATGTGCGCTTTCGCTGTGCAATTAGCGGACGCTGTTTGGAGACGTGTGCGCCAGCGTGTGCCACGCAGGAATTTAGCGCACATCCAGGGATTTACACGCGCACAGACGTGCATGAATCGCTGTGCGCGGGTTTCGCTGCGATTTTTGCACTTGCGCTGCGATTCGCACGCTTGCGCCGAAAATTTCAGCGCACATTATTTCCATGAATCGGCCTGTTAGTGTTTACTGCAATTATGCTGAATATGCCAAATCCACAATCAACCATATCGATGAGATCTTAATGGGATGGAATGAGAGATGGCCTGACAGCCTCACTTTAATCGCAGGTGATTTTAACACAAACTGCCTATCTCCTTGGAAATATGGTCAGTGTGTGTAGAACCTTGATGAGAAGCCGTACCAGGCCCTTAAGGGGCAAACATGGTGGAACTTCCTGGAAGGATGGAATCTAAGCCTGCTGGGGTGTGGGGGGGAAATCGAACAAGGGATGCCTAACTGGAAAACTTAGCGTAATGGTTCTAAGGCTTGCCTAATAGATTTTATTTTCACATTTGAAAAATGGGAAGCCAAGAGCATTAATTTTGAAGTGAAATGTGTGCTACCTAGTGACCATGCAATACTCTCAGTAGCTCTGTTATTCGACCTAAAGCCGGGCACGTCAACGAAGATGAGTAAAGTCATGGTCTCAGGGGGAAAAAACGGAATAATCAGGGCTCAGAAAGTCATTGTTGAATTCAATGTGAAACTCGAGATAAACCTCCTAATGCCCCATGGCAAGGTTAATAGTCACATATGTTTGGTGCAAAACCTGCCGGGGCTCTTAGAGAACCTCTTAGCCCCAGGAAATTAAGACAGCAGAACAGTAGCCCTAACTATAACCCCCTCATCAAACAGAAAAAAAGGGAATTCAGACGAATCTTGAGAGGAGCAATTTGTGAGATTGAACCGGGCCCCGACTAGTTATAGAAATGAGAGGTATTAGACAGGCCTATAAGCATAATCTGAGTGCCATTAAAGCAGTGACTTAGAGGGAAGGAGAGAGAATGCTCACCTGCTTAGGGAAAAAACTTCCAAAATACAGTACAGACAAACCCGATCGCGGAATGGACTTGGTCCTCCCGTTTCTCGCTCTTATACAACTGACCAGGGGAAGCCTTAAAGAACAGGGACAATTTAGAGAACGAAGACTGGAGAGGATATTAAAGCTATGATCTGCAGTAGAAGTAATTCCAGAGCCACAGGACCAAATGGATTGAGCAATAAAGTAATGAAGAAAACGCCTGAACTATGGGCAAACATTACACAACCATTTTCAATCTATTATAGAAATGAAAAGTACACCTGAATCCTAGAAGGAAGCGTATATAGCACCTATGTACAAGGAAGGAGACCGGGAGGCCCCAGAGAATTATAGGCCAGTGGCTCTGATGGATCCTGATTCCAAAATATTTGGAGGGTTATTCCTTCGCTCACTAGAAGAATTGGCTAAACTAAACAATATCTTGAAACCCAATAAAGTGGGCTTCAGGTTCCATGTAGGGACCAACCTGGCGGGTCGGGTGATTAACCACGTCCAGCGCTTGGCATGGGAGGGATCATACAAAGAGGTGTATATGGTATCAGTGGACCTCTCACTAGCGTTCGATCAGGAAAATAGGGAAACCCTCTGTAATAAAGTAGGAGGATGGGGGCTGCCAAATGGATTGTTGGCACCACTGATCCATTTGCACAAACACTCATGCATTAAGACAAGACAAAACCAGGATGGGACGCTCTCAATCAGGATATATACTAATAATGGTTTACGCCAAGGATGCACACTTGCACCATTTCTAATTAATGCATATATGGCGGATTTGGGAGAATGGTTGGCAAAAGTATTCTTCATTGCCCCAAAAGTCCTGGGTACAAATATTTCCTCGATAAGGTATGCAGGTGATAATATTCTCATGGACTGTACCTGGGTGGGGATTCAAAGAATGCTGACGGCTTTCTGAGTTTACTGTAATGAAAATGAGCCTATCATGAATTTAAAGCAAACACAACTAATGAACTTTTCAACTGGGAAAACACAGAAAGAAGAAAATGATTTGGACAGGCGAGGAACGAATCCGGGAAGTAGATATTTAGGTTTTGATATACATAATACCCCAAGTAAGAAAGCAATTATGGTAGGACTGCAACGAAGGGCCTCCAAAGCAGTACCTCACATGAGAAATGTTAACTATAAATACGAGTTACCTGGGGGCAACCAGACGTGGACTCCCTGCTCACTGTGCTGGGAGAGGCACAGCTTCACCTCACTGATGAGGCCCAACAAGGCTGAAACATGTGTATAGGGTTGCTGTTGGTACTCTTGTTCAGAGAGGAATTGCCATGGCATTTCGGTGCTGGACTGCCCATGTGGGAGGGACAAAGACTGATGTGCAAATGGTTATTTCCCATCTGTGAAAGGTATAGTGAGCAAAAAGCGTGTGCTGCAAACTCTCATCTCAGAACAGGTTATCATGCCATGTTCTTTCTGGAGAGGAGCGCCTGCTACCTTTTTTGATATAACTATAAATACGGTAAATTCTCCCTAATATCGCTTCTGACATTTTTTTATTGTATTTGGTTATATGAAACCTTTTACAAAATGTTCCATTTCCATTCACAATATTTTAAAAAAATCAAATCACGATCTTGCTTCTCTAATCCACATTACATAACTAATCAAATCTGAAATAAAAATCTATCTTTTAAAATGTTCATTCACTAAAAGGAGCATATACTGAGGCGAGACATTCCATTGAAGACAAATATCCAAAAAAAAGAAAGAAAAGAGGAAAGGAGAACCTATACAATCCATATTAACTAACAAACAGTGGGAACATGGTTCAAGCCCATTTACAGCTTCAATGAAGATATAGTTTCCGTGAGAAAAGGAATTTTCAAGGGGAGACCTTTGGCCTCTTCTTGCTCATCACGATATCATGTTTTTCAAGGACTTTTACCACTGCTGTTGTCTGAGAACTCAAATGTCCAGAGATTAGTCTGTCCCAAAAAAATTCAGCAGTGTGATCCTCTCTGCTGACTCCAAATCTCACAAAGAAGGAGAGTCTTGCAGGCCAAGTCCCCTCACACTCTAACAGTAGATGTTTAAGGGTTTGGTTGGCTTTTGAAATTGTACAGAGCTAGGATTATACCTATGCTGACATACGGAATAGAAATCCATCATAGTTTACTGAAGGAAGACTTCTGTCAACTTGAGGGCTTAATTCGGAAGAAGGTCCTAAGACTTCCTCAGTTTATTCCGATTAGTCTAATTAGGCATGAACTGGGTCTACTATCTTTGGACGCTCATGTAGTGTGGAAGAGACTTCTGCTTAGTTATAAGTTTGTTTCTGCCCCATTCATTGTATGCAGAAGTCAAAGAGGGAGAATTAAAATATTCTACTCCTCTTGGCAAAACACACATTGGAAGAATGGGGACTAAAAGATACTTTAATAGATTATACCACTGGAGCATATACGCATAGGCTGTGGCAAGCATACTGGCGCAGAACCCGTGACAATAGAAAAATACAAGTCTTACCAGAAAAATAATCGAGTAAAAAATAAAATTGGGATCTTGTGCTCAATATCTATGCAAATTCCCGTCATGGAAGGTTGGCTAAACGCTTATGGGGTTTAGATTTGACGTTCTTCCAACAAGAGCAAACGGGGCAAAATGGGAAAAGTTAGAGGAGAGTATACTGTTGTAGATTCCCCACAACTCCAAATGAAACATCTCAGCATCTACTCCTGCAATGCGAAGCGCTTAAAGCCCAGAGTTTAATATGCTTTAAGAAATACATAGAATGTTATGGGAGTAATACCAGCCTGAGAGTTTATGTGCTGGTCCAGAATACCTTACTACTTAGGTAAATGCTTGTTTCAATTTTTTGTGTTAATTGGATTGACTGAACAGAAAGAATGGTAGGAATATATCTGATCAAAGTGTATTTTTTAGTATATTTAATTTGTGATTTTAAGTGAAGGAGCACATCTTTCACTTATTTGTTTCTTGTAAAGATTGTATGAAATGACAATGTTTTATTATGCATCTGTGTATTGGGAATTTTAATATCAGTTTCGATTTTACTGTGAAATAATGTGTTAATGAATTTGTGTAAAGTTTTAATGGTTTTTAAAGTTAAAAGCCCAACAAAATGGAAAAAAATATATATAAATGTGCATCAACACTTATTCCCCTGCTGTCTTACTGTAAAATGGAAGCTCTTTTGTTGCGCATTGCTCTATCTGCCTCCAGGACTGTCAATTTCTCAATTATTTACCGCCCCTCTCGTTTTGTCTCTACTTTCATCAACTCGTTTGTTAGCCTTGTGGCCAATGTAGGGGAGGTATGGTATTACAAGTATGACACGGATACAATAGGTACAATTTGTAAAACCTTTATTGAAGATTCTGGGGTTGGAAATACTACTACTTTGCCATATAACTAGGATGGGAGTAGTCTCGGCCATCAAACGATAAACAAAACAGTAGTAGTGGAGTCTGTCAAATCAAAATGGCCTTTGCTATCAAAAACCTAATGTGTGCCCTATCTTTTGTACAAAAAAGTGTATAAAGGAGAAATATATACAAAGGGAAAATCAGTGTTCAAACTAATCAATGTGGCTGAATCAGCTCTCCTCTCCACGTTAGGCCACATGGAGTAAGGAGGTCCCTGTAGGCAGGATGACAAACTCTGGCTTGGGCCTTTAACACCATACACAGTTCCAAAACATGGACCGAGGCCTGCTTGGCCTTCCACGTTAAAGTGTTTCTCTTTCCACTTTCAAATAATGTTTCAACAAAAAGTTAATGTGGGCCCTCTCTGTCGGGTACAGACCTCTTCAAAGCACAGTTCACGTGGGTCGCCCTCTGCCGGCTCAGACCTCTTCAAAACACAGTTCACATAGGTACCCCTCTGGCGGTGTCAAGCCCGCGCCGCTGGCGCACGCATTGGCAACCATCATGGACTACTTGGTACTCATTTATCCTCCTAATACTCCTTGAACAACTCCTTTTCACGCCTTGGTCTTTTATTTCCATTTGCTCAACTTTGGTTCTTTCTTATTTTATTCAATTAACTACATTTACTTTAATGCACCTGGCTGCAGTCCTCAATTCCTGGCTATTCTCATTCATCGTTATTGGGACCACAATCCCCAGAAGCCCTAGCGGCCAGTGCTGCTTCCACCTGCTCAGGACCAGAGAGGGAGGAGGCAGATTGTCTTCAGGTGTGCTGCTACAGGTGCTGTCAATTAGCCTGCCTCAGAACAGGGCAGGGCTGTATATAAGCAGCTGCCTGCAGGAGCACAGTGTCTTGCATCTTGAGATCTCCCCGCTCCTGTTTGCCTTGACCTGCTACTTTGTATGCTGTTCCTGTTGCTGCATTATCATGTTTTGATCCAGTGCCCTTTCTGGGCTCCCTGCCCTACAGCCTGCCTCACTCCGGCTGCCTACGGTCCTTGTCCTCTGGGTTCCCTGCCCTGCAGCCTGCCTCACTCCGGCTGCCTACAGTCCTTGTCCTCTGGGCTCCCTGCCCTGCAGCCTGATTCACTCCGGCTGCCTACGGTCCTTGTCCTCTGGGCTCCCCGCCCTGCAGCCTGCCTCACTCCGGCTGCCTACAGTCCTTGTCCTCTGGGCTCCCTGCCTGCAGCCTGCCTTACTCCTGCTGCCTACAGCCCTTGTCCTCTGGGCTCCCTACCTTGCAGCTTGCAACCCTCTGCTGTCTCCAAGCCCTTGTCCTCTGGGCTCCCTAACTTGCAACCTGCACCTCTTCGCTGCCTACAGCCCTTGTCCTCTGGGCTCCTTTCTTGCAGCCTGTTCCCTCCGCTGCCTACAGCCCGATCCTCTGGGCTCCTTCCTTGCAGCCTGTCTCCCTCCGCTGCCTACAGCCCTTGTCCTCTGGGCTCCCTGCCTTGCGGCTTGCTACACTCCTCTGCCTTAGAGCCTGTATTACACTTAGCTACCTACGGCCCTGCTCCTCTGGGCTCCCTACCTCGCGGCCCTTTTCTTTTGGGCTCTCTGTCGCCTACTACTAATCTCTCTCTGTCCTGTTCTTCTGGACTCCCTGCCTTGCAGCCTAGTACAGTCCTCCGCAGTCCACTACAGTTTGCCTGCACCCAGTGCCACTCCTGACTGCAGACCTGCTTCCTACTTTGCAGCCCTTCTGTTTTCCTGACTGCTGATCCCTTGTTCTCTTCCTTGAGTCCTCTGTACTCCACCTTAGGTTATCAACTTCAGTCTAACTGCCTTTCCTTCATTTCCTTCTGCTAGATTGCTCATTGTCCTCCTTTTCGCTGGATATATCTGTTCTTGTCTTCTCATGTATCTTATGTAATCCCTTTGTACAGAGCTTGCCTGTTGGTTTCCGGCAGGCAACCTCTGCCCCTTCCCTTGTCCCGTTTTCAGTGTTACAGACACCCACTGCTGTTGTTCCCAGCCATGAGCATACAGCGTGGGCCTCTGTTATAGCAATCTGTGCAGAAGGCAGGAGTTTCCTAAGGTTCGTGGAACACTCTTTCCCATTTCAGCATACATCCCAAGCGGGAATCCAGTTTGTTTCTACCTTTGTATCTTTTGCCCCTTTCGGCTCACAGCTACAGTTTCCTACTCTTCTTTCTTGTTGAACTTCCTGCTGTGTGTGCTTATCTGCTACCTTACTTCAGCACAGCCACCCAAAACCTACCTGGGTACCCTGTGCCACTCATGACAGGCGGGCTCAAACCTCTTCCAAACAAAGTTCAACAAACTTGCAAGGGGGCTCCCTTCCCCAAACATATTACACTTTGGGTGTCCCTCAGTCTGGCTCAGACCACTTTTGGATGTCGAAGACATTCAAATGTGCATGGCTTTCTTTACAGACCTCTGTAGGACTACTTCGACTAAAAGTTCAAGGTTCAATTTCTTTCTCCCCTTCTCTACAAGTCGATTTTGGCTTACTTCACTTTTGCAGTTCATTCGTTTTATTTTTATAAACAATGTACCTTTCACAGAGACTTTCGAGTGTGCTACTTCCTTTTGCCGGACCACTCTGTTACTCGCTGATTTCACAGCTGTATTTTCATCAAAGTTCACTCACAGGTCTGCCTTTCTTCATGTCTCATCCACACGCGTGCAGCCTTTACTTGCAATAATATGTTACCACTTCAAACTTTCTTTAACACACACCGGTCTCTCAGGTTGCTTGCCAACTCACCGGCTATCTGAGTTTCTTTCCTGGTTTTTCGATTTCCCATTCACGAGTCAAGGTTAGTACCGCAGGCTTTGCCTGGCCTCCCCAACTCTGCCATTCACTCGGGAGGGTCACTGGTTCCCTTGGAACACAATGCAGTCTTCGATTGTGGGATATGGCCTTCTCCACATGTCTTTCACAGCCTGTCAGCAACAACCTCCAGTAGGAAACTCTTTGGGTTTTTGACCTGCTGCTCTTGCCCCTTGGTCCTTCGCTCCAGTAGGTTTGCCTTCGCCTCGGAAGTCCTGCTCCTACTTGTGTTCCACCTTGCTCAGAGTGTCTATAGGTTCTTCCTTTTATCTGTGTGAGGAGAGCTAATTGGTATCAGGTGTATGCACTTAAAGTCAAGTGCCTGACTTTGCCTGACCTGATTAGCCAGTGTGTTGGACCTCAGAGAATCCTACAAAATAGGGTGGGTTAGATAAGCATAAAAGGGTGGAATACCGCGTCTCACCATCGGCTGTCTCACCTCCACTCCCCAAAGACCCCTCACCCAGGTGATCCTCCCACTCTGGTCCACCCCCAGGGTCTGGATCCAAAGGTGAGGGCCGTGCCCTGGCCACCTGAGAGATCTCCGGGGACTAACTGGTGAGACACCCTCTGGTTTCTCACACCACTGCTCAGCTTCGATACACAAATGTAGTTGTGGTTGGCGACTTAAGCGCAGACAAGCTGAATAGAAGTGGTGCAGCTCCTAAGCCCCTTGCGATAGAGCTTCTTTTTGTGCTACTACTGTCAGCTAAAATCGAGCTATCAGTGAGGCCAAATGCAACTTCTTTACTTTTCGCATTGCTAATGCGATTAATCAGCCTAATTAACTGTTTAAGGTTGTCCGTTCTATGTCCACAAATGTATCCCCCTCTGATTCCATTCCTCCCTCCCAAAATCTATGTGACTCGCTGTGGATATTTGTAAGCACATCACGCAAGCTAGGTGCCGGATGAATGAGTCTGTGGACCCTCTGCCCAACTCGGTTCCTCTGTTGACCCCTTTGTCTCTAGGTATCCCAGTGTCTAATTGGGATTCCTTTCCTTCTTTGTCTGCTTTGGAGATTCTCTCGGCTGTGGAAAAAATGAAATCTGCCTGACCAACTGATGCGCTTCGCTGAATATTGTGAGACATTCTGCCGTCTATTGTTACCAATGTTGTGTCTGCCATCAACCTCTATTGCTCTATGGGCGAAATCCCCTAACACTTGAAACACGCCTTGGTTATTCCATTGCTCATAAAGCCCTCCCTTGATCCTCTCATTCCCGCAAATTTTCATCCGATATCGCTCCTCCCTTTTTTTATGAAGTTGCTGGAGTCGCTGGTTGCGCCCCTGCTTGGGAAGTTCTGTAAGGATACAAGTCTCTTTGATGCTTTCCAGTCAGTTTCGGCCTGGCCAGGGCACTGAAACGGTATTGGTTTCTGTGTTTGATGATCTGGTACTTATTTTTGATCACGGTGGAGTGGCAGCACTGATTGTTTTAGATCTGTCGGCTGCTTTAGAGACCGTCAACCACTCCATCCTGCTCAGTTGACTCTTTGCAGCTGGAATGTCTGATGCGGTCTTAGCCTGGTTTCATTCTTTTCTCTCTAATCGTTCAGTCTTTAGCTCTCCACCCTTTTTGCTCCACACCATCCACTTTGGTTTGTCGTGTCCCACAAGATTCTGCCCTTTCCCTCACCCTGTTCAATATTTGTATTCAGCCTCTTGTTGCCCTTGTCAGCTCCCACCGTTTCTGATGTTATTTGTAAGCGGATGAAACTCGGATCATAGTCCGTCTTAATCTGCTTCATCCCTCATGCCACTTAGCTGAGGCACTGTCTGAGGGCCGTGGGGAGCGGGATTTGGGACAACTGGCTTAAATTGAATGGGGGTAAATCTGAGGTTATGGTGGGTGGGTTCTGCTTATTCGATTTCTCTCTGGACCCCCTCCTTCTGGCCTTCTTCTATTGGTCCCTTCCCTGCCCCTTTAGCAGATGTTAGAAATCTAGATGTTACATTTTCTGCGTCCCTTTCTATGGCTAATCAGATCGGCAGTTTATCCCTCAACATCTTTGTGCTCTGGTGGTTGCAGCCTTAGTCCTTAGCCGTATTGACTACTACAACTCCTTGTACCTGGCATAGCCTGTCTTTTTGCTACAACGCCTGCAGATTCTGCAGCACGGCTGGTCACCGAGACCCCATTCAGGGACCATATTTCCCTGATTCTCCATGCTCTTTATTGGCTTCCTGTGGCCAAGCGGGTGCAGTTTAAATCCCTGTGTTTGGTACACATGGCTTTTCATGCTGTGGGTCCTGAATATTTCCAGCATAGGTTCTGCCGCCATGTTCTCTTCATTTTGCAGACAGATTTCTTATTTCTGTGCCTAGATTTAGGTATTTCCGAATTGGTAGTCGGTTCTTTTCAGTGGCGGCTCCCACACTGTGGAATGGCCGGCCTATTGCACTGCGGTTCACTGTGGCTCATCTGCAGTTTCGACGTTCATTTAAAACCTTTCTGGTTTGATAGTCTGTGTCGGGCCAATGTAGTTGTTCTGCAAGTCTTGTAGCACCAAGTTTCCTTCTGGCGTATGTTGCATTGTACCCCATGGTACTAAATGGATAACAACATTTTCCAACCCCCTTTTATTTTGAATAAAGGTGCATAGCCAAAACTAGGATATCTCTGTGTCCGCGTCTCATTCCTGGCTCCTCACAGTGTGCGCTCTCATCCCACACGTTACAGGGACACGTCGCTCTTTCTACCAGAAGAGGTATCAGTTGAAGAGGGGGATTGCTTGATGCATTTGGTATTATGCCAAACAAGGGGTGTGTTCATGGGACAATCGGTTACTGTCCAGTGGATAAGTGTAGCCCGATAATTGAATACAATTTACAAAGATGGCGAAGGTAGAGGCCACAAAACACATAACATTAGAATATATAACTGAAGGGGGGAATAATTGTTCACAACCCACAGCAGATTAGAGTGTTTCAGTGCCACGGGACACAGTGTTCCGTGGTGCAATACAAGACCACTAATGCGCATTGAGGAGTCCTTTTTCCACGATAGGGAACGAGAGAGGGGAATGTTGCAATGTATGGCAGAAGGATTGGTAAGGTTTGGGGAAAATGTGGTACAAAAAAAATGAATGACAGCTGTCACATGATTTGGAATAAGCATGTTCAGGCTGTCACGTGTATAGACGAGAAAAAAGAACCTTTACACAAGGGAACTCGCACACTTTTCTTTGGGTTTTAGATGCACTGGTACAGTATACTTGCAGACGAACACAGGTTGCAAGAAGTTGATGTCATTGTCGGCGCTGAGGTGCGGTAATGCAGTTATAATGGACACAAGGTGGGCGTGAGGGACCTAGGCCTATGCCCAGCTTCTTCCACACTGGGTAGAAACTTGCTCCCTAGTGAATCTGCACAGCCCAGCCCTTGTGGTGCCCAGCTCACAGCTCATTCCATTTACTGATCATCCTGCACTATTGAATAAACATTTATACACTAAAAGAATTGGGCAGGGTGGGGCACATATATGAGCAGCCTGATCGCTCAACTTGAAAAGAATTAGCATGGACAGTAATTGCTGATTTCAGATATCTGATAGATTGGCGCCATTCCAACATAATTTCAGTTGTTCAGCAAGGTGGCAATGTTTTTCTCTTCATTATTGCTTCCAGGTGTCCAGGCAGTGGCAAACATGAAGTGGGTTCAAATCATCCGCTATGAAGTATTACAGTTGGTGTATTCAACGGAGAAAGGACTGAATGCCATAAAGGAGCAACTGAGGGTGGTAAGACTGGTTGCTCTTCAAAATAGATACATTTTGGATTTATTAACAGCAATGGAGGGCTGTGTGTGTGTAGGTGAAGGTAGGAATCAGCTGTTGTACGTTCGTGCCTGCAAACGATGTAGCAAATCCAACTTTGTCTGAATCGATTGTAGAGCTGCAAACACTCCATGAGACTATGACAAAAGAAACAAGCCCAGTAGCAGCTTACAACTGGCTCAACAGCATTTTCTCCCCTGGATCCCCATGTGGTTGTCCAATATTTTTAGAATTGCAGTTCCAATCCTCACTTTGTTACTCATCACCTGTGCATGTCAATTAGGGTTAATTCTGCAAGGGAAGCAGGGCATGGGGAACATCTATGCTGTCCCTGAATGTTAACGGGGCAAAGGGGAGTGACACCCCGCACATGACACACACCAACAGAAATGTCTGAACACGATTCCCCAGGAATGCCTACAATGCCAGCTCTGGATACAGATAATTATAATGCCTTTTGGGTGGACTGTTGAGCTGATGAGGAGGCATGTACGATCATGGGTTGTTCCCCAGAGTATGAGGCAAAATGGTAGAGTAACTAGAATAAGGTTACCAAAGGAAAAAAGCAGAGAGCTGTTGGCACAAAAAAGCAGAGAGCTGTGTTGATCGATAAATCGAAGGGGGGAATGTTGCAAAGGTCCAGGTTCAATGCTGCTGGTGAGCACACATATCAGTTACAAAAGTAAAAGGGTGACGTCAAGAGTGACGTGGTGGGTAACATCAGGAGTGGGGACGACATTGAACGCAGCATGCAGGAGAAACATAGGAGCTGACGCTGTGCGAAGAATCCAGCGGGGACTGCAATGAAGGCTGGGTGGTTTGTTTAAGTCACCCATCGTGGGTACAGGATGAGGGTGCGAGGCGCTTTAGGGGCACTGCCTTACGGGGGCTTTTGAGCAATATATGAACAGTAATATGAACAGTAGAGAAATAAGTTTCTGTAGGCCCATTTTAGCAAAGCATTTCTGCAGTCAGCTCATAATAAAAGGGCTGTAGCGACAGCAGTGTGGGTTTTGAATATTCAGCAGAAACAGGGCACATAAATGTTGCAAGAATGGAGTTTCCCAGGAGAATGCAGTACTATCGATGTCGCTATAGATACTTTCGAGGGCATGTGGGTGCATGAGAAGAATTGGCAGAAAAATATAAATCAAATTCCTGGATTGACTCAAACTTAGAAACTTTAATTATTAATCCCCAGAAAGTGAAGAGGGTGCTGGAACTGATGGATTGGATTGACACAATCACGAGAGTGAGGGCTTTCGATCCTCCAAACCAATTTTTGATGGTTGAAAAAAGATTGGGTTGTCTATCGCGATATCTCTTAAAGTTCCCTGATAGACAAGTGAGAAATAACTTCCTGAGGATAAGATTAAACATAACACATACTGGGGAAGTTCTGATGAAGCGAAATCAAGGGCACGAAGCACTGAAGCTTTGTAAAATATGTGTCACTCCAAACAATCCATCATTAAGACATCTCTTCAGTGCGAGGGAACTTGGCCTGTGAAATTGGCTCTATTTAGGAGATATGCGACTCCTGAGGAGGATTTAATTTCAGAACTTTTTTGGGACAGAATGATATTGGGCTATGCAACGTCTCTAACATCTGCTGTCGTTCAGGTCTTGAAAGGTTGCAATATAGTAATTTGAAGGTAATAATGGGGAAAACTGAAGTAATTGTGTATGGAAATTAAACTCTATTTGACATGCCAACACTGAAGCAGGTAATAATAGGAGATGGGATATTCTGGTCTAGAGGGGTGCAAGAAAACCTGATTCTTAATAGGTAATATTAAAATGTATGTTGAAAATGGGAAAATGGATGTGCAATACTTTTATAGGTTAACTATTGGTATAATACCTGAAATTTTATTTTTTTGAAATTACTGTATATGCACATCAATTTTAGATGTTATGTGGTTTTGTAAAGGTTCCTTTTGTAACCAAATACAAACTGAAAAAGAAAAAAAAATCAAATTAGTTTAATTAAAATCCAGCCACGGTGTGATATAACTTTCAGACTGCAGTTGGCAGCAAGCCGTGAGAAGGGAGCTGGGTGGCCAGAGCAACTGGGTAAGGTTATGGGGCAAGCGACAAGGAACCATTCAGTGGAGGGAGTTTTTGGTGTTCCTAGGGTGCAACATTGTAAAGTGACCTTGCTGATGTCCGCAGGGCACATCATTGGTTATACTTGGTGCGAATGTCTCCACCCAGCAATTTCAAGATGCCACGTCCAATCAGCATGCAGCAGTTTATCCATTCCTAAATTGGGCAATGGCAACATTTCTTTTGACAGATCAGCACATTATGTCAATGTGGGACATTGTGGAAAAGGTTTTTGACGTCACGTGGGGTGTATATGTGATTTTGGCCAAAAAAGGGTTTTATCCAATTAGGGCCACTTATGATACATAATCCTATAGGGTTCTGACGTAGTTCCACCAATGAGCTTTTGTGACCTTCCCTAAAAATGTAATGAAAATGTTGTATAATTCTGTAATTTGTGTATAAAATGTGCAGCTTCAGTGAGCTGTGGCGAGCGCATTTCATTCAGTTCAGTTCCACTAGGCTGTCTGAACCGTAGTTCCCAGCTGTGTGGGTCCAATAAATCTGTATTACTTCTTGCTTGGTGTACGCTCCTTTTTGGATTACTTTTTCTTTACTGGAATTACACTACACAGACTTTCCTTCAGGCCATCAAAGGCCCTCTGACAGTCTTCAGTCCAATGAACCTTCCTAGGCTCCTTGGCAGGGGTGTTGCTAGGTCTGGAAAAGATCTGGGGCTACACTAATGTCGGGGCTTTCGGGACTCAAGGCTAGCTAGCCTTTTGCTTGTAGCCCCCAAGCTTCTCTCCGGGGATACAGCCAAAAGACACGGGGCTTTAGCCCCTACACCCCCTCCTAGCAATGCCTCTGCTCCTTTGGTGATGTCAGAGCTGTAAGAAGGGTAGCTGTGGTGCCATAGTCTGACATGAAGTTTCTGTAGTACCCATTGAGGCCCAAGAAAGCTCTCACCTGGGTTTGAATAGTGGGAGCCTCCCAGTTCTGTATAGCTTTAAACTTGCTAGAGAGAGGTTAGCTTTGACCGTCTCTTACCTCACGGCCATGGTACGTGACCTTCCCCTGGGCTATCTGGCACTTGGTGGCCTTGATAGTGAGGTTGGCCCTTTTCCTGGCCTGCAACAGCTGGTCCAAATGTGTCAAGTGCTCTTCCCAAGTGGAGCTGTAGACAGCAATGTCTTCCAGGTAGGTCACACTGAAGGCCTCCAGACCCCTGAGAAAATGATTGATTAACCTTTAGAAGGTTGCAGGGCCATTCATCAACCCGAAAGGCTTGACCCAAACTGGTAGAGCCTATCAGTGGTTGATAACGCCGTTTTCTCCTTGGCCTGGTCAGTCAGGACATGTTGCCAATAGCCTGATGTGAGGTCAAATGTTCTCACAAACCTGGCATCACCTATCTTGTCCACAAGCTCATCAGTCATGGGCAATTGGTGAGCATCAGTCTTTGTGACTGCATTGACCCCTCTGTAGTCCACACAGAACCTCTAATCCTTGGTACCTGCCAGGGAACTGGCCTTGGGAACAAACACCACAAAGCTGGACCATGGACTGGCTGAGAGTTCAATGACACTCAAATTCAACATCTTGGCGACCACTGCCTGGCTGTAGTTCTGTAATGTGTCTGACATCCTCTAGCATCTGTGCTTAACAGGTACCCTATCTCCAGTGTCTATGTCATGCCGGCACCATGGGCTGCGGCCTGGTGACAGTGAAAACAGAGGGGCATATTGTTGGAGCAAAGCCCTGCAGGCACTCTGCTGCTGATGTCAGATCTGGACAGATACTCCCTCCCTCCACTGAGCCCTCCTAGGGATTGCTATGCAGAAAGCCAGGAAGAGGCTCACTTTCATTCTCCCCTAGCCCTGAAGCTGAGCATGAAACCTCCCCTCTTCAGTGGTAAGGTTTGAGCCGGTTGATATTGAAGACCTGAGGGGCTACCCCAGGGGGACCCATGTCAACCAGGGAGTTGACTTTGCCCATCTTGGATATTATACTGAAGGGTCCAGTCAACTTGTCTACCAAAGCTCTGGGTTTGGTTGGGTCCATAACAAGGATCTCTTAGCCAGGAGTCCAGTCCAACATTGAGGCCATTAAGTCATGCCAGCACTTATTCAGCTCCTGGCTGGCCTTGAGACTTGCTGATGCCTGGTCCATCTGTGCCATCCTCTAGCTGAGGCCTAGCACATTGTCCCCCACATGCTTTGTGGGACCGGGAGGGGTGGCTTCCAAGCCTTGTCTAAGGCAAGACCCCCCCCTCACTGGATGTCAAGAGAAGCTCGAAGCGGCTGAATTAAACACCCTCCTGAGGCACCTCTCTATAGGCAAACAGAGGCATGGCAGTAGGAGGTCCCATTTCCATCTCAGGGGTTCTTCCAAAGCATCCAGCATGCCTTTGAGAGGTTTATTAAATCTCCCAATGAGACAATTGGTCTAGGGTGGTAGGATGAAGAGAACTTGTAGGTCACCCCACATTCCCTGTATATAGATAGTTATGAAATTGGATCTCCAGTCTGAGACTACCTTTTTAGGGAAACCCACTCTGGTGAAAATGCCCAGGAAGGCCCTGGAAACCACCTTAGCAATGATAGTCCGAAGTGGTATATATCCTCACGGTACCCAGTGGCATGACAAACCAAAACCATGATTAACCTGTGCCCACCTGATGTGGGAGAGTCTTACCAGACAGCTGCCGAGTGGGGCGGGTCTTGTAGAAGGCTTCCACTTCTACTCCCATCCACAGCAAGTAAATGTGGGCTGGGGGCCTTTGCTTGGTCTTCTTCGTTCCAAGATTACCAGCTAGGGGAACCTTGTCTGCCAACTGCAGAAGGAAGTGCCTGTAGATCTTGGGTACAACCAACCTTTTCACTGAACTGGGTTCTGGCTCAGTGGGCTCACTATAAAGGAGCTCATCCTCCCAATAAATCTTAAGGCACCTAGGCACTTTATCTTGTGCCTGGGTCTGTCCCCTCAGACACTGAGTGGCACTCTCCCTGACCCGTAAAGAATTCCGCCAGAGAGGGCCCACCTTCAGCCAACAAGCACTGAAATTCAGGGTGATCGTCGGAGGTGAGTACCTCTCCCTGAGGAAGGTCCTCTGGCTCTTGTCCCTCGGGAGTTGTAATAAGGTCACCACTGGGCCCAGCCCCTCAGGAGCTTGTTCTCTACCTGATGCAGCAGGTAGAGATGCCCCCCCCCCCATTCGCAGAGGTGGCGTTCTTGCTCTTTTTGCCTTGGGGTTCCCCCTTTGACTTGCGTAACTGACCATCAATCAGACCCTTCTTGACCTTAGACCTGGTGACTGCAGCAGCAGCCAGGGGTATGCAGTAATAAAATCGCGGCAAAAATGTCACCTTTACAAACAAATCGCAGCAAAAATGCTAATGCCTTTACCGGATGAAAATGCTTTTCATCCGGTAAAGGTGTACCCCATTATACCATTTAAGGGGAGCGGGGGTTGAAGGGGTGGCCCCCCGCTCCCCTTAAATTGTATAATGGGTCTGGGGATTGTGGGGGTGTCCTCCGCATCCTTTACATGGATTGCGACGGCAAAACCACAGCCTTTTTGCCGCAATTTTAACACATGGAACCCAGCCAGGGGTGGCCCATCAGAAACAGCCCCAACTCAGCTAGGCCATTACCCCATCTGCACCTGGGCAGGCATATGATCCTGTATGATCACATGAATTGTTGCTGTCTTGTTCTACTCTTGGATTGTGGCTATGACTACAGGGTAAGGTTGTGGACCCGCCAGCTAATATAGTGGTTCTCAGAGGAGCACTTACATAGTCCTCTGGGTTGAGCAGTGTCCTATCCACCACTGTAATGCTAGCCCCCGTGTCACTGAAGCCAGTGGAAGGCTGGCCATTAATGAGAACACTTCTCAAAAATCAGTAGGATGGTATCCAGTACTTCTGAGTACTTGTCCCAGGGGAAAATAAGGTGATCTCTGCAGGAGCACCAACAGTGAGTCCTGTAGAGGAGGCGAGGACAGTGGCCTCTAACTCAGATATAAAGCAAGGGTATACCAGGCTGCCTTACTTGGGGTCGCCCTTCCTGTTGTCCTTGGCAGGGTTGGACGGGCCCAGAAAATTATCTCAGGAACCAATGAAAAAGTGTCCCACAGTTGCAAATGGCTATTGATTCCTTTTGTGACACTGTTTGAATGGTACCCAAAGGGGAGTTTTTTTTAATGAAATGTGATGCACATTGTGCATTTTAAACAATATGTATTCACCAACACTGGTCAAAACTACCAGCCGCATAGTGAAGTAACTCACCAAACTGGCCCACTTTGACCAGCAAAAACTGGCCCACACCAGCATTTTTTATTTTTGGTTCGGCCATGGGCCTATTGCCTTATAGGCCAGTCCAAGCCTGGTCCTGGGCCCCCACACTCCCAACAAGTACCAGGGATGCGAGGGACTGAACTAGTACCATTGGGAATCTGCTTTACAGCAGGGGGACTACTCTTACTCCCACCCCATGGGACCTATCCCCAGTAGATGTGTGGAACTTGGAAGAGGAAAGTTTAGGTTTATTTGAATGTGGCTGCTTCTTGGACTTATCAGGTTTCTGAGAAGTCACTTTGTCTTTACCCTTATCTTTCCCACTGGGATCCTTTGGGGACACCCTGTGGGAGACCCATTTGTCAGCCAACTTGGCCTACTTAAGAGTCTAAGATATTCTGGTCAGCAATGTACTGACATAGCTGTGGTGAACAAGCCTCAAATAAATGTTTAAAGAACAAGAGGTGAGCCCAATCAACCCAAGACATACTCTCTTTCTTCTTAAGCTCCCTGAACCTCTTAAGGTACTGGGTAGGTGTCTTGCCAAACTTGGCAATCAATGCAGTTTTCAGGCACTCATTCCTGTGCCTTTCTTCTACACTCAGCTTCAGAATAGGGTTTACCCCCCCAAAAATTGAAAAAACCCACTGAATACGTGATTTGGCCCAATTTCGGCTGTTTGAAAAATCTGAACGCCCAAAAAGTCTGACCAGATCACGCATTTGGTGCTCACTATATTGTGAGCAAGGGTTGCGGGGGACACTGCTGCAGCTGTCCTGAAAAAAACCCCAAAAAACGAAGGAAAGGACCCTGCGGCACTGGTTCCCGATCACGGAAGTGAAAGGGAACAGGCGTTGCAGGGACACAGTGAGTCGGAATACAAGGTAATTAGGGGTGTGGTGGTAAGGGTGTGAGCCAAGTCAGTAACGTTCAGCAGAGAAAAGACCGAAGAGTATTTTAAAAAAAAAATCTATCTTTTCTCCCTTGAACATTTCTAGCACGGGCTTCCAACCCCAATCCTCAGAATCCACTCCTAACTAGTCTGAAGTACTCTACTCAGCAAACACTTAGCCGAATACTTTCAGTCAACATCATGGATCTCACAAGCCATTTCAAACACTGCTATCCACTGGAGGATATCAGAACCCTCCACATAACACACCCACCAAATATTTCATGAATTTGGTGGCAGAAGACCTGGCACTTTCAACTGGCCTAGCTGAAGTTTCCACTTTAGCTTTCTCCAGTTGGATATGTTGACTCTCAGTGACTTTGGGCCTCATTACATGGATGGCGGTAAGGATTTACCGGTACCGGTATTTTACCGGTACCGGTAAATCCTTACCGCCTTACTACGAGGTCCCTTTGCAGGTTGGGGAATTTAACGCCTGCTTTTTGCAGGGGTTAAAAACCAACCCGCAAAGGGACCCAGGGAGCTAATTACGGTACCGCAATTTGCGCTACCGTAATTAGCGCCTTCCCCATTCCCATTATGCCCTATGGGGCAAAAATGGGAATGGGGAAGGGCAATGGTGGAAGGGGGAATTACCGCCCCGCCAACCTTGGAATGGGGCGGTAATTCCCCTTTCCACCAAGGCGGTGCCGGTATTTTACCGGCATGAACCATGGTGCTATTAGCGCCATGGTTCTCCGCCATCCGTGTAATGAGGCCCTTTGTCTTTAAGCATTACTTGTGCCAATTCCTCCTTCTTTAACTCAGCTTCTGTTTCTAGCTTCTTATACTGAAACGCTAACTTTTCTCTTTGTAGCTCTAACTTTAATAGTTCAAGTCTCAGGGCATCTCACTGAAGAGCAGTGCTGGGTCTTTGAACAGAAATGGCAGAAGAGGTGGCAATTCTACTGATAGCATATGCAGTGTCCCCTCCACAGTTTTATCACGAGTATCAGAATCTGCCTGGTAATCCACAAGGATGCCCTAGACTTATACTCAAAGTCTAATACTCTCACTTCACAAGCATCTTGTAGAGCTTCCAAGCTCATTTGGGTTAGTTTACTATTAGCAATAGGTTCCATTGTTTGTAGTGATGTCTTTTCAGTATTTAGCACTAAACCTTTTCTAGTTTAGATATTTTACAAGAGGCAAGTTTAAACACTTAGACCTAACACCAGTAGTTCCCCTGCTCTGCCACACATGTAAAGACTGGGGTGGGGTGTCTGTGGTTCTATCCACTATATGGTTGGGCTAGAGGCACAGAAGCACCCCAGCTAAGGCTCTCAAAGGTTAACAATGGACGAGCAACCAAGGCTGAGACTCTAGGGAGGTGATGCAGGCTGGTTCTTAGGTAGAAGCTCTATGTCACTAGAGCTCTGGTCCTCTGCAGGTCGGATTACTGCAACAGCCTCTTTCTCAACCTACCTGTTTCTTTCCTCCGCTCTCTTCAACTAATCCAGAATAGGGCTGCAAGACTTATCCTTAGCCTCAAGCCCAAGGACCGTAATCTCTCCAGCCCTAAAATCTCTCTACTGGCTCTGGGTTGCTGCAAGGATCAAATTCAAGACCCTTTGCATCATCCATAAGGCACTCTTGAGCCTGGGACCACGCTACCTGCAACTCGCTCTCACTAAACACTCACCTTCCAAATCCCTTCGATCTTCTTTCACCAATTCCCTTCTGGTCAGATGCTTCTCCAGTCCGAGAGCTTGGTGCAGATCTCTCTCTTCAGCCGGCTCCCTCCTATGGAACAGTCTCGCTCTCTATCTCCGTCTTGAACCGGATCACCTCAAGTTCTGCAAACAACTCAAGATCTTTCTATTCCTTCTCTCAGCCCTGCATTTACCTGCACTTACCTGAAGGGCAGCAGACCTCCCTCTTTGGCTTGGGACGCCCTCTCCCCATGTACTTACCTGTTGCCTCACAAACAGGCACCTCTGGCACTCCCCCCTCACCCCCTTGGGGGCCGTTTAGCACTTAGTCCTACCCTTTTTTTTAATCTGCACTTGGACATTCTGAATATCACATAGCCTAGTAGGACTGACTTTTTGTTATTTTTCTTATTTATTCTTTGTCATTTCCATTGTTTATTTGCTCCCCTGTCTTGTTGCATAAGAGCCTTTTAAATAACCAATAAAATAAAAAATAAAAATGTCTCTCTCTGCAGATAGCGGAAGCCAATGAGAGGCAGACTGCTGTCCAGTAAAAATATATAATCCTTTCTAGCAAAAAGATAGAGAGAGTGGTGGTGTAGAAAGAGCCCAGTAGAACCTGGGAGGGGCAGTCAGTGAGGAAGGAGGTCAACCAGTACTCGGGAAGAGATACCAAAGGTATCTTGGAGGCGCTTTACGAGGATAGAGTGGTTTACTGTGTTAAAGACAGAAGAGAGGCCAAGGAGAATGAGAACAGCAGGAGAGTTAGAGTCAAGATTCGAAAGCAGTTCTTCACAGGTGCTCAGGAGAGCAGTTTCCATGACTTTGGATGCTCGGAATCCAGACTGATTGTCATGTAAACAACCAATGATCTCAGTGTGTTGGAGGAAGTGTCTCCAGGAGTTTCCCAAGGAAAGTTGTAGTGGAGATAGGGTGGTAGTTAGCCGGACATGAGTGGTCGGCAGGCTTTTTATTTTTAGAAGGGGTGCACAAGGGAGTGCTTTAGAGAGGTAGGAGAAGAGCCAGAGGCTAAGGAATGGTTGCAGACGTCAGCAAGAGCTGGTGCGAGGGAGATGTTGTTGTCTTTAATGGTTCTGGAAGAACATGTAGACACCTGTTTGGAGGAGACCTTCATAGAGCAGACTACCCTAGAGACCTCATCCATTGTGATGGATGAGAAGGAGGAGAGAGTAGAAGGGGGAGAAACCAAGGGAGGCAGAGGGACAGGGAGCGAAGTAGAAGAGATGGACGAAGAGAGAGCAGTCAGAATACCATGAAAGTTAGAGGATCAATGGGTGGCCAGTGCAGACAGCCCGAGAAGATAGAGGCAAGGTGGAGACTGCAGATGGATTGGCTAGTTTCTTGCAGATTTTGAAGAATTCAGCTGTGTTATTAGTGGCTCCAGAGATACGGGCCTGGATGTGGGCCTTCTTCTTGGACCATATGGTGAGACGGTATTGCCTTTGGAGCAGGCGACATGCCAGTTTGTCAAGGGATGAGCCTGAGGACTGCCACCTCCGTCCAGCTGCTCTGCACTTGCGTTTTAGAGTGGCTAGATCGGAGTCGTACCAAATGTTATGCTTGCAGGCAGGTTTCAGGCGGATTCTCATGACAGGGGCAAGAGTGTGAAGTGTGTTCAAGATGAAGATTGGCAAGGGCAGAGTCAGTAGGAGGGTCAGTAGGGGGAATGAAGGTGAAGGCAAACACAGACACCTACACTTTTCATTGGTCGGATGACTGCAAAGGAGCCTGGCAATGCTGGGGGAGGCTCTGTCAGGGGGCCAAGAGCTCCCAAGTGGGAAGAGTTGAGGGAGTAGTCAGACTAGGAGAGAGGGCTAGCGAGAGTGTTAGTGAGTGGATGATCAGCTGGGATGAAGGCATCAAGAGTGTGTCCGGCGGAGTGGACAGGGCCGGAAGGGAGAATAGTGAGGGAGAGAGAAGTACAGAGATCACAGAAGAGTGTGGAGGCAGGGACAGTGGAGTCAAGTGGATGTGGAAGTCTCTGAGGAGGAGGAGTTTAGAGGAAGAAGTCGGAAGAGAGGATGTAAAGCCAGCCCATTCTGAGAGGAAGAGAGAGTCAAGGCAAGGGTGTCTGTAGATAGTGGCAAGGGAGAGAGAGAAGGAGAGACACCTAGTTTTCAGACAAGGCTTTCAAAGGAGCAATAGGTATGGGTAGCGATGGGTGTGTATGAGAGAGGTGGAGACCCACTCAGGGAAGATCAGGGCAACTCCACCACCAGATCAGTTGTGCCGAGGTTTGGAGAGGATCTTGTAGCGGTCAGGGAGGAGGGAGTCAACAGCGACTATATCCCCTCACTGAGTGATTGCTTTCATGTCTTCCATTTAATAGTATTTTCTTGTTGTATCTCTATTGGTTCAACTTCTCCTTATTATATTAGTGGCTAGTTGCACTCCTACATCACTGTTCACGGGATGTCCTGTTTGGATTCACCCCATGCATGGCGTGCCGCAGGTTGTCTGGGGTGAATCCAAACAGGACATCCCTGTGAACAGTGATGTAGGAGTCAGTTAGGGGCTATAGTAATCATGATGTATACCAACACTAAGTAATGGTGTTGCAAGAAGATTTTGGAAGTGTATTTACATTATGGTAGCGCATGTTTAAAGCCTTGAAAACGGCGAGTGGTCAAAACACGTGTTGACGAAGCACGTTTATTAAAACGAATGACATTACAATTTGAAGTATAATTTGAGCCTATAAAATGACAAGCGCAAAACTTTGGGGGGCAATCCATTTTTACTTTATGGTTTCAGGGGATAGGAGCATAATCTCTGCAACCCAAAACCTGCAGCTTTCCTACCTTATTTTACATTCCAATCTTGAATTTGTTCATAACCTAAGCGAATTTAGAAAGCAGGCTAGCCCCAGACTTTGAATCCTGATCATCAAACATGTCCTGCAAGAACTCTGCATCCCCAGCAAAGACATCTGCACACACTGCCACCTTTTTAAAGCTAGTTGTGCTCCTGCATCCCATAGGGCGATCTGATCTCCCTTCTGTAAAACGTTAAGAAGTCCCCCTCAGCCTCCATGGGTCTGCTTTCTGATAGATTCTAGGTAGATTTGGTTATCATCATGTCGTGGTCAGTGTGTGTGGGCAATGGAACACTTCTACACATTAGATGAACTCCCCACCCCCCTTTGGCCATGACATGGGGACCTCTGCTAGGTCCAGGGCATGACTTCTATGGAGGGAGTATGGGAGCAAAGAACCTCAATCATTGATTTCCATCTAAATGCATCAAGAACTGTGTCGCTTCCAAAATGTAACTCTGCAGAACTGCACAGTTCGAATGAAGTGAGAAAAATATTTCAGCACCTAGCGCAGAACCACTGGTTTCAAAGATAAAGCAATTGACTAACATTACGACGACGAATGCAAAGTACAACACGCGATCCTATACCAAATGTGTTTGTATTGAATGGTTACCTTATATGGTCACTAGGTGAAATCTTCTTGTAATTCAAATGCTGGAACTTTGAAGTGCCCCCTTTTAGGGTCGCAAAGCAAGCCATGGCTTGTCCTTTTTGTTGGTTGACAGTGGCTCGAAGTATGATACTGTATCCTGCTTGGTTTTCCCCATCTCCTGAAAGAATTAACCTTACGGTTCAACTTGGCTACCAAATGTCAACAAACCCAGCTTGGAGTTTAACCATTTCCTCCCATTAATAAAACTAGCTGACTACCCAGATGAGCAGGGAGCACATCTCTCCATTCAGAATATGTGGTGGTGGCTACCATTCCAGTACCAGTTAAGTCTGGACCCCAGGGTACGATGGAGTTGCCACAAGTACAAAGGGAGGTACCACAAAGACATAAATATACCCCCATAAGAATATAAAGCGATCAGAAAGTTAACTAGAGGTCGCACCCGAACACACACAAAAATGAACTATTACAAGAGATACAAAAAATATGAGAACAGTAATACCTCAAACTGACTTAAGGAGACAGCACAGCAAAAAGAGATCCAGTAAATGGAAAGACAATGCAAAGGCATAAGGAGCAACTAGCATAGCAAATCATGACCCCAGAGCACACAGTTAATCAAGAAAGGCATAGGGAGAAACCAGAAAGGTCAGGGCAAGTTAATTTTAAGGACAAAGAGAGCTACATGCCCCACGGCACAGTGACACCTGGATACGCAAGGAACTTGCTGCCGATCAGTCATAAAGATATGGACATCAACAGTGGAATGTAGAGGACCCCATGGAGCTGTATCAGACACCTCTCGGTCAATGGTTCCTTCAGTCTCTCCTCTTTAATTGCAGTTATTCGAAGCCTTGCATTGACACCATCACAAATAAAATTAACAAAAATAGCATTAAAAAGAAGTCAAATAAAAAATAAAACCTCAGTGCCTCGTACTGTTTACATCTCTTTGGCAACAATAACTTATATCGTCTCTTTTCATTAAATGTAGTTGATATAGTAGCATTTCTTTAATTTTTACAAAAATAGTACAGATTGCAGTGAAACTGCTTTGCTACACTAGTTAGACGAGGTTAACTTGCAAAAGGTAGAACATCTACTACTAATTACTAAAGATCTTCGGTTTTCTCTACGCACTACAACGCTTGGCAATTTCGGGAGATGGGTGTGTGGAGGGAAGGGCGATGTGTCCTCATAGAGCCTCGTCTGCAACCTTAGACTCCCAAGATGTCTTGGACTGTATCCCCCATGATCACTAACAATGAACTCTGATGGCTGATGCTGATGGTAGTTGTAGAGCAACACATCGGGACTGCCAAAGGTTGCAGACCCCTGTCCCAGAGGAACTCTGATATTAGTTTCAGAACAAAAGGAAAAGCCGCAAACGGATGTGGGCTCATCGCGACAAGCGCTACCTTGCCAGCTCTCCAAATCCTGCCCCGGGGCTTTCCATGTATCGCCAGGGTATTTAAATCCTTCATCTGCTGGTCTTCAAACAGAGTCTACTGGCGTTAAGGAGAATGTCTCCTGAATGAACCGCAGTCCCATCAAACACCAAACAATCATGACATTCCCGTTCTGTTGAAGCCAGTAGCATTCACCTTTATCTGGGGAAAAGATGTCAGGGGCCAAGGCAATGCTTAACCATGAAAGGACGATCACTGATCTGAACCAGGGCTAGGTTGCGTACTGGCTGGTCAAGACATGAATCTACGTTCCAAGGGGATGGCTGTTTCGCAGTAATACTCACACAAGTAACGATTACTTCTGGCCTAGTGCCAACATAGGAAAGGCAGTCCACCTTGGCTATCACCACATTTAGCTATGCCTTCCTTGTGCACCTCTTCCATGCACATGTTGAGTGTTGTGGGGCTTGGCGTGTATGCCTTCAATACTGTGAAGAAATGCACCCATTCATGCGTGGCGTGAAAAGCGCAAATATCCTTCAATAGAGGAGCAGAGCTGCAGAGGATTTCAATGTTCCAGTGAATGTAAGGATATCATTTTTAAATAAATGACGCAATGTAGAGGGCAGGTTTGAAGGGAGATGATATGTCCTATACATAGTGGATGCTTCCTCGCAATGTCCTGTAACAATCAGCATTTGATACATCCATCGTCTACGGGTCGAGAGCAGAGATGCTGCGCTAGACCAAGGATGCGCCACTACCAGTGCGCTGTCCATGCGCAGATTCTGCGCAGTCCATTTGCAAGATACAGAGGTTTCAAAAAACCATACAGCACTTCAAAAGTCTGCCAAATTGCTTGGCGGTTATAACACTGCTGATGTGAATATGTCTTGACTCTTACCCGTCTCTACACTTGTTCTTCACTCCACTGTGGTGGGGTAACCGTACTTGGCATTACCCCTGGTGGAATGCAACAAAAACAAACAAATCTTGCGCAGATCACGGTACGAGGATTTAAAAATAAATAAAAACACTTTAAAAACAAATTGTGGGATGATAACTGAAAGGGGGGGGGGAGGGTTAAGAAAGTCATGTCCCGTCTTAGCGTGCAGATGACTAAACATTGCCGAGCTGCAAACGGGATGGCTTAACCCCTCGCCCCCCTCAACAAAGTGCTGGTGTGCAAAGCTTGTGTTCACTTCCCAGGAACCCCACGGCAAGGGCTCAGGGGTCCACAGGTGGGAGTGCACCACATCCGCAGGGGAAAATATGGCACCACAGTCCACGAAGAGCGTGCAATGTGGGTCCAATCTGAGCTCCACCTGCCCAGTGTTTGACCTGCCACTGCACGAGGTAGGTGGACTTGGGAAGTGCCTCTTCCATAGCAGCAAATCAAATGCCCCGCCAATAAAATCTTCCTTAAAAATATATATTTATGTTCATATGTCTGTGTAGCGTGGCACCAGGGGTCTGTCAAGCGTCCTGAGGCTCCTAGGATTCAGAGCAATCCAAATCCCCAGTCATCATCCGACCAATGTCTGATCAGTTCTGCAATCAAGGAGACCAATAGAGGGGTCCAATGGCCCACGTGGGCGGCAGGATCTTCACTCCCTCTCCCCATCCTCACTGCTACCTAGAAGCCAAAGGGGAGAGAGAGAGAGAGAGAGAGAGAGAGAGAGAGAGAAAAGCACAGTGTTAGCAAAGTCTAAAATGATCTCTGCTTGAGTCGCTATATGTGTGCTTATATAAGACAGCATGCCATAATGTAGCTGGGGGTGATGGAAACCACAGAAATGACAATCACTTAGATATTTTAAGGAGACATTACTGACTTACACTGCACTTAATAAAATATTGATTGCTACACCTTGCTGTTTCCTTGCACCTAATATTGATTCTAGGTCCCTCCCCGATTGATGCACCTTGTCGCTTTTTGCACCAAACACTGTGGCTTCGGCCGCTCTACACACTTAGAATTGGCTTACTTACCCACGCAGGATAGATCCTGTGCCCTCCCTGGCACTTTACATAGCACATCTTTTCAAGAGGACCTTAACACAGTTAAGAGTGCCCTATCTACCACTATCAACAGAAACTACAAATGGCCACTGTACTTGCCAACCCACTCAATGTTCCCCCAACTCACTTCCTACCCAAGTCACCTCCCTTTTTACCCGCTAAAAGGTTGTACTTGTACTCCGCTAAAAGGTCCACCTCTGCACCTCGTGCACCCGATGAAACTGCAATGCATTCTGATCCCTATGCACCCTCCAGCAAGTCTCTGACCCTCACTGAGACACTCACTGCACCTCGTAAGGGACAAACCAGTATGCATGCCGCCAATCCCATTACCCCCACTCATGCCGACTCACATGCCACACCATCTGTGTCTGCTACTGACAAAGCCACCTCTTCTCCCCTTGCTTCAGACATGAAACATTGTGATATGTCTCCCATACACAATGGAAATATCCCTGACACCATAAGGCCCTCAAACACCAATGCAAAACGCAATCCAACGAGCTGCCCACTCAACAAAAGACCACTAGAAACAACCCCTCGAAGGCCTCCACCCTGCCGCACCCCACCAAACCTGGCACAGCACAAACCCCTCCACTGAGCTGCGCCCTCATTAATGCCCGGTCGCTCCCAGCCCACGCTTTGGACATACATGATCTCATCACCAGCCACAATCTAGACAGCCTTAATCAGTGAAACCTGGCTCCACGAAGCTTCCGGCGCAGCTCTAGCCCTTGCCATTCCTCCCGGCTACACGACATTCAGGCATGACCACCCACACCTAAAAGGAGGCGGGGTGGCACTCATAGCTAGAGAATCCATCCCACTTAGAAAGGTGGACAGTGAGATAGGCAACCCCAGTGACCACTTGCTCTTCAAGCTAAGCCCATCCCCCAACTGTACCATTTCTTCCACGTGGTCTACTGCCCCCAGGACCCACCACCAACTTCCAGGCCTCCTTACTGCACATCCTAACCGACAACCTAAAAAGAACCACCAAAGCCATTCTCTTAGGAGACATCAATCTTGGCCTAAATGACCTAAATGACTACTCAGCTAAATCCATAGGTAAGGCTTTGGCAACTCTAGAGTTCAAACAAGCCATCACAAATCCCACCCACACTAAAGGTCGCACCTTTGACTGGATAGCACGCCACAACTGCCACCTCACTATCAACTCTAACTCCCTCCTTCCTTGGGCAGACCACCACATAATTCACTTTGTTTTGTTCAATATTAAGGCTACTCCCCAGCCAGAGTTTCCCCTTCACCCAGCAATCACAAGGTGCCCCCGTTTGCTTACTAAAGAAAGGCTCCTACCCTATCAGTGCCTGCGCTCAAGCCCCCATTCTCCAATCACCCTGCATCTCTAGCACACACATTCTACATCATCATTACCCAAGCAGTAGACTCCATTGCCCCTCTCATTCAAGGAAAGCTCAAGGTACTAAGTACTCCAACGCCTGGAACACCCCCGAACTCCTGGCTCTACGCACAATGAAAAGGGAAGCTCTCTCGATGTGGAAAGCCAAAACGAGCGACACCACAAAACTAGAGTTCAACAAAATAGCTAAAGAATACAAAATTGCCATCATTAAAGCCAAAGTCACTTCCTTTAACACTAGAATAGCCAATGCCAAGTCTCACACTAAAGAGATCTTCTCAATATTCAGAGAGTTAGAATCCCCATTTGCCCCCCCCCCCACAATCCTTTGCCAATGACGAAGCCTGGTGCAACAGCATCCAATCGGCCATGCTGGGCAAACTCGACACCCTTCAGAACAAAATCCGAGCTCACCAACAATCTCTGAACCACCAAACCTCTGAACCAAAAAATCCCACAAACCTCAACTGGAGTGAATCACCCCTCTTCTCCTTTCAGGAAGGAACTGAAAAGGAAGTCATTGATCTTCTTAATTCCATCAAACCACCTAACTGCAAAGGGGACATCTACCCCGACCATCTCAAAGAATGCGCATCTACTCTTGCCCCCTTTCTCACCGCATTCATCAACACCTTTTTCACCATGGGGCATGTTCGAACCAGTCTTAAGGAAGCCTGGGTACGCCCACTCCTAAAGAAACCCTTGCTTGACCCAATTAACCCAGAGAATTACAGGCCCATCACCACAGTTCCATTTCGTCTAAAGATCTTGGACAAAGCAGCATATTTCCAAGTACATAAGTTCCTAGAATCTAATAATCTTCTTGGTCTCCGCCAGTCTGGCTTCTGCACATGCCACGGGACCAAAATAGTCCTGTTAGACCTCAAAAATCAAAAGGATGACAGAGATGCGGGCAAACTAGCCCTCCTCCTCATCGATTAGAGGCTGACCGGCCCCCGCAGGGGGCCCTAGAGGGACAGCCAACATAGCGGGCTGTCCCTTCTGGCCACCCCCTTCCGGTCGCTGGTCAAGTCTCTCTCATCTTCCTCTCCACCTCTGAAGGGGAAGAGGCATTTCCAGGTGGACCTGGCTTCCGGTCAGGTCCCCTGCGGACACTTATAAGGGCGGGAGCTGCTGCCCATCAGTCTCTTTGCCCAGCAGCTCCCGCCCAGTGTGCATCGATCGGTTGTCGCAGCAGTTGTGGTAAGTATCGGGGGGAGGGGAGAAGGGTCTGCTCGCTGGCCGCCGCGCCAGCTTGAGCGGACCCGAGGAATACAAAAACGACCACGTGGGCTGAAAAACGACCACGTGGGCTGAGCGTATGTAACTTACCGAGCCCTGGTTATTGAAAACGAATGATATTTGTATATGAGTAGCAAGGTGAAATTACGGCGTGCCGCGGGTAGGTACCGGGGCCGTCTTGTCGCAGGGGTTTAATATGTAATGTGGACTGCATGCTCCAGTTAGTACAGACAACAATGGCCCAACCGATAAGTGCGGGGTCTTGGCATGCTGGAGACCGGGGTTCGAATCTAAGGTGATTTGTGATAAGTGCGGTTTAAATGTGAAATTTGTATTATTATGGGCGCCATGCGTGTGTACTAATAAGTTGTTTTGACATGCTTATGCGGTCACCGTGTAGCGGTTGTTTGTAACGGGGGATGTTTTTATTTTTAATGGCCGCCGTGCGCGGTTATGTAGTCAAAGCCCGGAGTCATAGGCTAATTGCATGTTTTGTTGCTAGTTTGTATCGGCCGAGCGCAGTCGCTAGTGACTCAAGTGGTAAGTGCTTGGTCTTTGAATGCTAGCGACCTAAGTTCTAATGCGTGGTCTGGGAATGTTGTTAGAAGGCTGGGATTCGGATAGTACGGCCGCCGTGCCGCATGCTTGTATAACGGCCGTCGTGCCGCATGTAATACAAATGAGGGGTTTCGGCAGGCGCATCTTTATATGGTGTGCCCCAAGTACCCACAGATGGGAGTTTGGGCCGTGTTTTGTTTATATTGGGCCGCCGTGCTTCGGTTACGGCCTCGGTTAAGGTAGAATCATCTATGCTGATCTGTTTTTCCTCCCACTGAGCCAAGTTAGCTCAAATATAGAGCTGCAGGTCTCCCATGCAGGAAGACCCGGGTTCGCGGCCGGCCAGCGCATGTTTATTTGTATATTTTGAAAATGGCGGCAGTGCCGTTAACACAGTCACTTCGCTTGGGCGTTAATGTTGGAAACATGAATTAAAATGCGAAAGCTCACGCATCCCGTCACATAATGGGGAATAATTTAAAGGTGCCCAGATACCGCAGGGTTTTTTAGCGGGGATGGTTGCACGGTCAGCGCTTGGTACCTGTGGGTTTATAGCGCTATATCAGTGCCTAATTATCAAATGTTAGGGGTTATAGCAGCGGGAGATTCTGGCGCAACGGTGGCGGCGTGCACCCATTGAACGTGATTGCTCTCGGAACGCTAGGGGACCGGAGTTCTAACCCAACGTCCGGAACCTCCTGGGCATGTTTGCTTTTTCTAAAAAATGTAATCTTTGTGGCAAACGATGCGGCGAGGTCGCCTGGTCGGGTCTTTAATAGGCCGAGGAAAGTAGTTAGAGGGAAACCCGTGGTATAGATTAGGGCCGCCATGCCCCACAATGCGGAGCACGTTGACACAGCTGCTGCTCCAAGAAAGGGAAGCAGGGTTGTTTCCCAGGTTTCTTCTTTTGGCCCTTAACTGGTCAAGTGGCACAGCGAGTAGAGCACTCGCTTTGACATCCCTGCAGAGCCTGCAAACGCAGGTTCGGATCCCGGCAGGGCCGAATCTCAGCCTTTCATCCTGCACCACACACTGTGGGTAACAGCAGGCAGAGCTCAGACACCGGAGGGTTTGTAGCGCTTTAAAAAAGCAAAATTATTACGAGGGAATAATTTGGATAAAGCCTCTCAGGGTTTTTTTCATGTTTATTCGGTTTTGCACATTATGTTGAACTTCATGCTTTATTTTGAATACAGGTCGGGCAAAGAAGCTGCAAATAAGAGGGATCTAACCCCCCCCCCCTTTTTTCCAAAAGACAGAAGAGTGGTAAGGTACAGGGCATGTAATACTGTTTTTTCATCAAGTTGGCGACAGGGGGCTAGTCAAGGCACTTCTGGGGCCCAGCACCGTTTAATCCACTAAAGAGGGTATTGATTGAACTCTTTCCCATTTCCAGTATAGGATGTCGTCTGTGGAGGATTCTCAGGACCTGTTCCACTCAATTGAAGAAGTGCCCAACACCCCGGGTTCAAGTGAGGAAGAGGACGAAGGGGCCATATGGGCGTTATTCCGAGAAAGGATGCGCAGTGAGGGGAAGGGCTGGGCTAAGGAAGTGTTAGCCAGGAAGCAACCGCTGCCCCCCCCAACAAGTGGTGGTAGAGGCGCAAATCTGTCCAACCCCCGTGGTTGACACCCCCCCCCAGCGAAATCACACCAAAGCCCTTACCGGCAAAAAGAAAACGCCAGCAGAAGGGTAAGAAAACGGAGGTGTTGCAAGTGTTGCCTGCTGTTCAAACTACAAGTGAACTTGGGCAAGGGGTGATGGCGGGGCCAGGGGGTATGAGTATAAATCAAGCGCAATTGACCATAGCACCACCCCTGTTACAGGTGTCTGCTGCTAACTCAGAGGTGACACCATCAGTCAGCAGTGCAGTTGGGAATGAAAGGTTTGGGATGATTTTGGAGGAATTGTTGTTGTTAGTTAAGGGCAGTGGGGCGCCTGCTGTGGTGGCAGCGGACAAATTACCAGTTGCTAGGAGCGTGTGGAAGGGTACCAATGTGGGCACTACTAATAACAATCCATCTACCGCTTCCACACCCACCGCCCCTGCAACAGCCCTGGGGCCAGGCATCAACCCGGTCATCCCACCTCTTCCCCCACCTACTGTACCTTTGGGTGCTGTGCAGCCCGTGACAGTTGCACCTTTGTTGTCGGGCAGGTCATCCTTGGCATGGCATATACCACAAGACATTAAAGAACAGATATGGGCTAGGAAGCATATTGACATATTCAGCCTGTTGGCAATAGAAGATGCCGGTCCCAATGTCACCTTAAGTGCAGAGGAGAATAATAAGAGGCACCGTAAGTATCATCCAGAGGAGAACATCGCTAACTGGGAGAAAGCGTTCGCTATACTGTCAGTAATAGTGATGGAAAGGAATCCTGAGCAGGGACCAGGTTTGGTCATGTATAGGGAATCCATTTTAGAGGAGGCAAAAGAGTACGGTTCTACCGGGTGGATTGATTATGACAGGAAATTTAGATTTATGATGGAGCAATGCCCCGAGATGACTTGGGACCAAAAGATGGATGGTTGGGTCTCTTTCATGGGTGGTAAGCAAAGGAAGAGCATTGGATGGGCTGATGTCCAAAAAAGGGGTAAGAGTAATTGGTATGGTAAGCAAAATAGTGGGGGTAAGGGGCAACCCTTTCACAATGCCCCCCAGGGACGGGGGGGTCAAGAGTCAGGAGCCACAGGATCTGGTGTTGCAAAGGGAACTAAAGAGGAGAAGAAAACAGGAAACAGAACATGCCGTTATTTTAATAAAGGCAGCTGCAACTGGGGTCCGAAGTGTAGGTACAGCCACGAATGTGGGAAATGTGGCGGGAACCATCCCCTGGTCAAGTGTTTCAAGCGGGAAGGTTTCTCCACTGGCAGGGGTCAGCGGAAAGGCCAGTAAGTCCACTACCATTTCCCTCCCACCCCCGGCAATCAGTGCAGCAGCACAGAGACTGGATTTGTCCACTAAAGGCCCCTCTCCAGTTAATTTACAGGTGTTAGGTGAACATCTAAACCACTACCCCAAACAGCGCGAGAGGGATTTGCTATTTCGGGGTTTCACGGAAGGGTTTGTTATCCCTTACGAGGGACCACACACCTGCCGCTTTGCCAAGAACCTACCTTCAGCAAGGGACCTGCCAGGGGAAGTTGATAGAAAAGTGAGCAAAGAACTGGAACTAGGCAGGATTGCGGGGCCATTTGATGCCCCACCCCTCCCTAACTTTATTGTGTCACCACTGGGCATAGTTCCCAAAAAGGAAAAAGGTAAGTACAGGCTCATCCACCACCTTTCATACCCAAAAGGAGAGTCTGTCAACGATTGGTTGAGCCCTGAGACATGCTCTGTCCACTATGCTTCTTTTGATCAGGCTATGCTGGTTGTGGCCAACATGGGGAAAGCGGCTTTGATGGCCAAGGTGGATATAGCATCTGCATTTCGCTTATTACCTGTAAATCCGGCCAGCTTTCATTTGTTGGGGTTCCATTGGAAGGAGGGTTTCTTTGTAGATAAATGCATGCCCATGGGTTGCTCAGTGTCTTGTTCCTTTTTCGAAGCATTCAGCACGTTCCTTGAATGGGCGGCGCGCAGAAGAGAGCAGCGGGGGGCAATGGTCCATTACCTGGACGATTTTCTATTTACTGGCAAGGATGGGTCCGATGACTGTTCAAGTGCAATGTCTGCCTTTCAGCAATTGATGGGAGAGATGGGGGTTCCCTTAGCGCCTGGGAAGACAGAGGGTCCATGTAGGGTTTTAACATTCCTTGGAATTGAGATTGACACTGTTAAGGGGACCTGCAGGTTACCAGAGGACAAAGTCAAAGGCCTAAACGCTGAGATTATGAATAATTTGTCGAAGGACAGGACCACCCTGGAGAAGATGCAGCAACTCCTGGGTAAGCTGAATTTTGCGGCCAAAGTCATCCCAGCAGGGAGGGTCTTTGCACGAAGGCTGGCCAGGGCAACAGCTGGTGTGGCTCAGAAGCAACACCACATTAGATTAAGCGCTGCCCTCAAAGAGGACTAGATGATGTGGTGCAGATTCTTAGATAGATTCAATGGGGTTCAGATATGGGGAACCCCGTGGGAAACCAGCGCTGAGCTACAGATGTTTTCGGATGCTGCAGGAAGCAAAGGTTTCGGTGTGATCCTAGGGCCTGAGTGGTGTGCTCAGAAGTGGCCGCAGCAATGGCACAAGAAGGGCAGAACAAAAAACATATTGGTCCTAGAGATGTTCCCCATTGTAGTCGCATTGTTGTTGTGGCCTAGGATTCTGGCCAACAAGAGGGTTCGTTTTTGGTCCGACAACAATGCGGTAGTCCAAGCCATTAACTTACAGTCTGCTTCTTGCCCAGCAATGTTGAGCTTGCTCAGAAAACTAGTGGAAGTATGTTTATATCATAACATTGAATTTAGGGCTCGACATGTGCCGGGCACTGCAAATGTTACTGCTGACGCTCTTTCTCGCTTTCAGTGGTCCAAGTTCCGGAATGCCCACCCGGAGGGCAAGCTGGAGGGAGCACTGTTCAAAAAGGAATGGTGGCAGTTGGTGGTGTGGACAGGGCACTCGCAGAGTTGAGTGAGCGCTCACTCACGCCCGGAGTAAGATGCAGATACCAGCAAGGTTATGGTAAGTTCAAGAGCGTGATTTCTTATCTACAGTGCGAAAAACAGACCGCGGAGGAACAGGTACACACTTTTGTGGTTTGGGCGCACTCAGAAGGATTGTCAAAGAGTTGGGCGGCATCGCACCTGGCGGCGGTTGCCTTCCACTCCAAGTTGGAGGGGAGGGGTGATCCCACAAAGGGGTTTTTGGTGCGCTCGGCATTGAAAGGCTGGGCCCGTTCGGAGCCAAGGTCTGAGGACGTGCGCAAACCAATTGACTTTGGGTTATTGGTGAGGTTGATGGCCACATTACCTACCATATGCTTCGGCGAATACGAAACGGCGCTATTCAGGTTGGCGTTCGCATGGGCCTTTTTTGGGGCCTTTTGGATTAGTGAGCTAGTTTCTGCATCCAAGAAAGACACATCTGGGAGGGCCATTGCTTTGGGTGATGTATCCCTGTTCCACAAAGACTCAGGTGAAGGGGTCAGTATATGGTTGAGGAAAAGCAAGACGGATCAGCAGGGAAAAGGTTTTCACATATGCCTAAATGGGGCCCCCCTGGCGGATTGCTGCCCTGTGCACCTTTTTAAGCGGTTTATACAAATAAGAGCTACAAGCGCTGGCTAACCCACGCCGACACTTCCCCCCTCTCTGTATTTCAATTTCGCAAGGTGCTGACAATGGCCTTGAAGGCCTTGGGAATTCAGGGGGAGGGGTGGTCTACCCATAGTTTCAGGATAGGCGCAGCTACCACTGCCTTTCAGCAGGGCATGTCTCCACGGGCAATCATGAAGGTGGGGAGGTGGGAGTCGGGCCGTTATCGATTGTATGTCCGCCCCCAGCATAATGCATCCCCTGAATAATACTAGATACAGAGGGCACTCAAGGGCGGGGCGGAGTAGTGTGTGTTGGATCCGGGCGGATCAAAGAATTTATGGTAGGGTATGTTTTTTCCCCTTAGATGACGCAGTATGGCTGATCGGCCACTCATTTGTGACACGCGCTGAAAAAAGGGCCAGGCAATGGACGATCGGCCACAACCTGGGTTTCAAGGGTACCGAATGTGTGTGGCTGGGCACTCCTGGCATGAGGTGGCATTCCTTGCTGCTGGCAATTCACTGGCGACTCCAGTGGCGGCGGGCACCAAGGTGGTTAGTGATTCATTTGGGGGGCAACGATCTTGCCAAGTTGGGTCGCGGACGCTTGCTCGCACAAATACAGGTTACTTTGCGTATAATGGCGCACGAGTTGCTAGGCACAGAAATATTCTGGTCAGAAGTCGTGCAAAGGCAAGTATGGAGAGACGCCATTTCTGTAGCCGGCATGGAGAAGTCCAGAAAGCGCCTCAACAGAAGTGTTGCGAAATTCACCAAGGCAGAGGGCCTGGGGTATGTGGGGCACTGCTGTTTGAGCCCCTTGCCTTCCCATTTTGAAGCGGATGGGGTCCGCCTATCTGATAAAGGCAACAATGTTTTCCTAACGGCTTTATTGGGCGAGCTAAAGAGGGCAGGTTGCAGATGAATTCAATGGTGAGTATGGCAAGCTGTAATTGTCTAGTAAATTTGAAAGATAAGCAAGGTCCTAGGGTTTGGGGGCATTGATGGCAGCGTCAGCCACCATCAAAGCGTGGCAGAGTATCCGGGCGGTCCTAGCCAATGAGGTACTTCACGCTGTAGCTGCAGCGGCTCAGGATTGGCCGGGCTCGAGCCGATCCCTCGATGGGCACTGACTCCCTTCCTTATGGCTTTAGGCCAACAATCATCCTGGTCAGTGCCCCTGGTTCCTGCTGGCTGTGCTAGTGTAGCTGGAAGAACCAGCAGTTTGTCAGTTTGGCCAGTGGCTAAAGTGGTGACATGGTTCATCGGTATCTGACTGTTTGTAATGTGGCTGGGACCGTCCCAAGTTGTCTTGCTTCAAAAAAAACTGTGACCTTGTGTTTTTCCAAAGAACTTTAATACAGTTGTCTGTGTATTCATTTATTCATTTCATCGTGTTATGATAATGACCTAAGGAGGTGGGGGTGTCCAATGGGGATCTCCCCGCTAAGAGGCTGACCGGCCCACGCAGGGGGCGCTAGAGGGACAGCCTACATAGCGGGCTGTCCCTTCTGGCCACCGCCTTCCGGTCGCTGGTCAAGCCTCTCTCCTCTTCCTCTCCTCCTCTGAAGGGGAAGAGGCGTTTCCAGGTGGACCTGGCTTCCGGTCAGGTCCCCCTGCAGAAACTTATAAGGGCGGGAGCTGCTGGCCATCAGTCTCTTTGCCCAGCAGCTCCCGCCCAGTGTGAATTGACACCCACCCACCCACGCCAGAGATTATAGTGCTGAGGTTAAACAGGTTGAAGATTGGTAAGTTTTAAAACTGGAGTAATACGTGCAGACCGGTGAGAGGAGTGGGGTGACGCTTTCGCATCATCAGTAGAATTAGTAGAGTGCCATAGTAGAAGTATTGATAAAATAAGTAGTGTGTTGTTCGAGTTGTTCCTAATATTTTCGTTTCTTGTTACAGGCGGAGTATCGGGGCGGTCCTAGCCAATGAGGTACTTCACGCTGCAGCTGCAGCGGCTCTGGATTGGCCGGGCTCGAGCCGATCCCTCGACGGGCACTGACTCCCTTCCTTAGGGCTTTAGGCCAACAATCATCCTGGTCAGTGCCCCTGGTTCCTGCTGACTGTGCCAGTGTAGCTGGAAGAACCAGCAGTTTGTCAGTTTGGCCAGTGGCTAAAGTGGTGACATGGTTCACCCGTATCTGACTGTTTGTAATGTGGCTGGGACCGTCCCAAGTTGTCTTGCTCCAAAATAAACTGTGACCTTGTGTTTTTCCAAAGAACTTTAATACAGTTGTCTGTGTATTCATTTATTAATTTCATCGTGTTATGATAATGACCTAAGGAGGTGGGGGTGTCCAATGGGGATCTCCCCGCTATGTCAGCAGCGGTCGGCCTCGTTGACACAGACACCCTCTGTCATCACTTGTCCGCTGCTGCCAACTTCTCCCCTAACGCCACAGCGTGGATCAACTCATTCCTCAAAGATAGAGCCATGAAGGTCTTTTCGGACCAAGCCTGGGCACACCCCAACATCATGAAGGGTGGTGTCACACAGGGTTCCTGCATTTCTCCCACCCTGTACAACATATTCACCAGGCCATTATTCCTCATCCTTGATGCACTAGGCATCACCTACACAAATTATGCCGACGACACGCAGGTCCTCATCCCACTCTCAGGTGACTACGAATCTGACACCAAAACCCTCAACTCAATCTACACCAACATTCAAACATGGATGGCAGAAAACTGGCTTTGTCTAAATGGGGACAAAACTGAACATCTTCTAATTGGCTCCCCTGAAACCTTGAGGAAACTCAATGACCAATACAATGCCTTCACCATCGACAATGTTCATATCTCTGTCTCCCAAGCCGTCAAAACACTTGGAGTCTACTTGGACTCCAACGTATCCATTTCAAGATAGGTCAACGCCATAGCATGCGCAGCAGCCTTCCACTCCAAACTACTAACTGCAGCTAGACTCTTCCTCTCTGAGCAAAACTGCCTAACCATAGCCAGAGCCATTATTGGATCCCACCTTGATTATTGTAACACCCTCCTTGTCGGCACTTCCGCTAAAAACATTGAAAAACTCCAGGTTGTCCAAAACAACGCGCTCAGGGCGGCCATTGGCATCCCCAAAAGAGATCACATAACAGCCGCTAGGAAACAAGCCCACTTGCTCACTATCAAAGAAAGGGTCATCTTCAAAACCGTGGCCCTCACACAAAAATGCCTACACAACACAACCCCCCTGCATCTCTCTCAAAGAATCGCGAGACCATACACTGCCAATCCCACCAGAACCCCCTACACTAACCGAATCACAGTACATAAGGTCTTGAGAACACGCGCCGGAGGCACCAGCTTCCCCTTCACTGCTGCCTCCCACTGGAACTCGCTACCACCTCACCTCAGATGAATAAAATCCCACCTAGCATTCCGCAAAGCGATCAAGACCATGCTTTTTGTATGAACCTACCATTTCCCTCTATGACCGGGTGCTCACTGTCCGGTCACTGTGTCCCTAAATAACTCCTGTAACTGAAAATAAGTATTGTACCATCTGCTCTTAATTGCTTCGCTTATTGTAACCAGTAGCAATCTTTGTACCATGTAACTAAGACATTTTCTTTGACCAGTGCCTCGATGCCTCTGGACTGTTAGTGTGCTTTATCAATTTAAATATTTTTTTTTAAAAAATAAATAAATAAACACAAACAATTGTCAAGAAGAGCATTAACTGAATTACGCAGACACTTCCATTATGTTTTTTCTGCCATCAAGTTTGGTCGTCTTCCATCATGCTTGGTTGTCTTCCATTATGTTTGGTCTGGTTCAGTCAACAGCTGAGCAGTAGATCCCTTGGGCTGCACCTTCTACTTTCCTCCATTTGCTGTTGACTCTACTATCTATAAATATATTCTGAGTAATTCAAGATTGCCACTAGTTAGGTAGCGTCCTTCAAAGGGTCCCAGGGCCAAGGTGAGATACCTCTACTTATATTTGTTTCCTCATGCCACCCAAGCAATTACTGATCCATTTTCAAGTAAGGTATATAACTGTATTGGTATATGCTCTTTTATACAATACAAACCTGAGCACTGCACATGTCATTCAGGGTAAAACAAGAGAACATTAGGGACAGATTACAGTATTTGGTGGCATGGCATGTCCTGGCCATGAGGGTGGGATATGATGTGGGAATGCAAGGAGCCGACACAGCACTATGTATTGACTTAAGAGGAAGGTCTTGAGTGTTCTACCTGAACTGCAAATGCATTGGTGCTGTCATTGCCACCGGCAAAGTGGTCTGGTAAGCAGGGCATAGCAAGAGAAGGCTTGTTTCCTGTTTTTTTCCTAGATCACAAGTTTACTTTCAAGCCCACCGATGGCCTTGCTCTTGAAGGAGCATGACCCACCTGAACTGAAGAGTTTTGCGGTTAGGTCGGCAGCCACCAAGGTCCATGTCATTTGGCCACCCTTGAATGGTATCCTGCTTAGACGGGTGATTGAGCAGGACATATACAGTCTTTGTGGAATTAAGCTTGAGGTATGTGCTTGTTATTCAATCCGGGATGGCGGTTAGGCAAATTACAAGGTGTGAGATGTCCTGCCTACCACTGATTTTTAAGTATTATTAGGTATTGACCATGAATAGGTGGAGTGAGAAGTCGGGGTCATTAAGAAGTGATCCTAACGGCTCTATGTATCGGTCAAAGATCACTTAGGAGAGCACTGAGCCTTGCATCAACACTGCAGATGACTGGGTGGTGGTCTCACCTGAAGTTGCCCATCTGGACGTCTTGTTGCCGGTCTGAGAGGGAAGATGCAAATCATTTGAGAACTCTGCTGAGAAGCCCATTCTGTTAGTGAGTAGGCTGGTCAGTGTGAGGTGGTCGACCATGTTGATCACGGCAGAGAGGTCGAGGAGGATCAGAAGGCATGAGTCACCTTTGTTCATGATTTGAAAAGTCTCATTTATGATTTGGATGGTCGCTAATTCCAGACTACATTCTCATCCGGCGCCAGACTGATAATCGCAGAGCAGGTGGTGTTGGCTAAATCAATAATGGAGTTGTTTGGCAACTGCCTTCTCAAAGTTTTTTCCAATAAATTGGAGCCTAGTAATCAGTTGGTAGTTCACAAGATCATCTGGATCCACGGTGGATTTTATGCCTTCCATGAGCAGGACATTTACTATTTTGAGAGGGGTGGGCTCGGCCCGGTTTATCTGCTTTAGGATGGCAGGGGGAGTGAGTAATATTTGTATAAGTTAGGTTTAGGAGATGAGAGGGGTGACTGATTTTGACGTTATCTATCTGTTTGCATACGTTTTCCATCTTGTTGATGAAAAAGTTTGTTAATGCCACTGCATTGTTCAGAAGACCTAGGGCCGTAGGTTTGAGCATTCTTTGTCTGCCATTAAGAGCGCTTTCCTCATCTTCTTGGATAGTTGATGAATAATATGCTGTTTTGGCTTCAATTGGTGGGCAGCATGTACTGCATGAGGTGGTCTTCATTCCTTTGCATTTCATGCCAGCGGTTGCGTGACCGGACGGTGCTCCTATTATTTATTTATTTTATTTATTGGACATTTGTATGGCGCCTGTACACAAGTGTTTCCAGGCGGCATTGGGTTTGTTGTTCCCTGATCCAAGGGGCAACGGGTTTAACCTGCATGAAACAATTGTAGTGGGGCATGTGCGTCAACGAGTTCAGTTATGGTTTGATTGAGAATTAGTAAGACAGCGTCACTGTTGAAGGCAGAGGAATTGATTAGAGTTGATGATTTGTGTTGTGGTTCTTCCAAAGCAATCGACTCAAGGGCATGGTGGATTTACTTTGAATCTTATTTGGAGGCTTCAAAGGTCTGAACATTGTCTCAGCTGTTTTCTGGGACTTGTATTTTTGTTCCATTATGCATAATCATCTTGATGCCAATAGTCACCCAACAGCAGGGCAACATCATCAATTATTCCTTGCTGTACTGCCCATTCTTTGGATTATCTTGTGTTGCACATGATATCATGTTGAAATTTTTGTTTTCTTGTTGGCAAGCTCATTCTTCCAAGTTGCGGCCTTGGGGCCAAAGTAGGAAAGATCTGCCACAAGGCTTTATTGGTCTGGACCAGATGGGGCATGAAGCGGTGTGTCTGCAGAGGGAGCCGCAGGTGGCCATGAGGGGGATTTAGCAAGACAGGCAGGAAAGTCAGCTGCAGGTTCCTACTGAGACTTGTTGATGGGATCAGAGCATTAACTGCCAAATTATATTTTAGGTTTGTACTGTGTGGTTGCAGGGGGCGAGGCAGGCTTGGGTAGTAGTGTTGGGAAGGAACCAGAGTCCTCCCAAACCCCCATGTACTTTAGAGTTAGGCAAGACCTCTTTTAGGCTCTATAATGGATTAGGGGGCGGAGGGGCACTAGGAAAACTCTCTCATAATAATACAAATAATTAATAATAATAATATAATGTAATAACGTAATGTAATATTGAAAATGTAATCACATACACAGACATAGGCAAGCACTGAAGAAGGTAGTTATTGTTTAAATAGAAGGTACAACTAAACCATTAGCTGAATAGATTTGTAATGTCAGATCCCAGGCATTGTAAAATCTTAGTGCGGTAGAGGAGGCAAACTCCCACCTCCTTCCCAAAAGGAAGGTGGCCTGTAAGCTAAAAATGGACCACAGGCGCTCATGCTGTGTTTCGTCACTATGGCCAAGCACTGGCAGCAGCACATTGACTCGCCAGCTGTCTACTATCCGTCAACGGGCCATGCAGGCTAAGAATAGGAATTACATGTTCTGTGCGACAAAATGCAAAATGGGATATACTATAAAAATGAAGGTTGGAGGAGATGACATGAGTAGGTTGAGTGGAATATGAAGAGAATGACTGGAAAATGTTTGTATACATAAACATGTTCATAAGTAGCAAAATGAAGGAAAGCATGAGCTACAGTGTATTCTTGCATAAGCTAGCAAAATATAGAACAGCATGCCCTGACAAAAACTGCCGACAATGAAGACAATAAGGCTTTGTAGCATCCCTATTATGGAAGAAGTATGGTTTGGGATGAAGCTATGGTCCATATCTAGTGACGCCACCACAGCACGACAGGACTATATAAACCCCTGCCTGGCACCACTTTGGCAGGAAGAAATGGAAGAGAGACAGGAGAAGACCGTTCAGGCAGTAGAGTCCTTTGCTACCATCCTCCTTTTTGTAAGATTAAACTTTTTGTTATCTGTACAAGATCACTTTTTGGCCTTATTCCCCTAGAGGGGTGTATTTATTGAGGGACTAGTTTTGGTCCTGATGTTATTGGATACTACTGTCCTCCCCCTGCTTAACTGGATATACGCTAGCCTTTATGCTAGGCTTTTGTATTCATAGTCGGCCAAGTTATGGCCTTTAATGCCACCCTAAATTACTTTGGTTTTGCCCTCAGAGAAGGTTTAGGATCGGTGGATCCAGTGGCTTTATGGTTTACCCCTCCTCCTGCTCCCCCTTACCACCTTTCACGATTTCCTTCCTTTGATCCTTACTCTGACCTTTCACTTCTCCCCCTTTATGCTTCCTCAATTGTCCCTTCAGCACTCCCTTTGTTGCACCCCTCTGAAACACTACATACCCCTTTGCTTGTCCCTTCACACATTCTGTTGCTTGATCTTTTCTCCTCCTTCACTTTTACCATTCTCTTCAAATCCTCTGTCATAGGGGGCCTCAGAAATCCAAAGACAAAGTCTTTTTAAATTCCTTTATCAACATTTCATCAACTGGTCAGGGAAGGTTAGGATGTCTACAACTAAGGGAACCCTATGGCTCTCCCAACCTCCTGGTGAGCTACCTCCACCCTACCCCAGGCATCCCTATCCCTCAGAATGGTAACCCCTACTCTCCAAGTCTTAGAGGGAAACCTAGAGGCTGTAGAATCTTTTAGATCATCCTCTTCATTTCATCTCGGGAGGATAGCTCAGGGACAACATGCTCGCCTTGGAAGCAAGACGACACTGAGCACCACAGGTTTGATCCACGGGTCCGCGCTTAGAAACCTCTGGGCATTAAGCGCATTATAAATAACCCATCATATCATGTCAGCAAACTGATTTCACTAGGGACATGACCAACAGTCTCTCCCCCTTACACTTACTCCTTCAATCTCACTTGTTTTTTCTTTCTGTCTCCATTTCTCCACCTATATCTATTTATGCGCTCCTTCATCTGAGATCCTCCTCCTATCCCCCCTCTCTCTAGATTCACATCTCCTCTCTTTTCTACCGGTCTTCACTCCTCTCCCAATCTTCTCTACTATACTTCTCACTCACTTTTCTTCTTCCCCCTCTCCGTATCTTTCTCTCGCTCTACTCAATCCTGTTTCTACCCCTCTGTGGGGTTATATTATCACATTCTCTCTGCCTAGCTCTTCCAACTACAATCCCCTCCTCCTTCACTCTGCCCTCACCACTACACCCACAACTTCCTTGCACACACTGCACATATTCACACACACTATCATACACTCTAACATTCTCGCTCTCTCTCAAGTTCCTTCTCATTTTCTACCTACCCCTCTTTACACACACACACACACACACACACACCCCCCTTACCTGCACTCTCAAAAAACACTGCTACAGTTTTCTCAGCACTCAATTCCACCAGCCGTCCTTCACCTGGTCTCGTGATCCACCATCACTCCACCTGATCTCACCTGTACACCTTTCAATCTCCTCAATGCTGGCTGTGCTTTGTTAGGCTGATAACCACCCTACCAACACTTCTCCCGGCTCCCATTGTTCTCCCTTGTCACATGCTTCCCTTGGCCAATCTCTGTCTAAGCTATTTGCCTGTGGTATGAGACTTCCTCTAGAAAACTTTATGAAGAATTTAGGCCCACCCACTTTCAATCTCTATTTACAGGGTGGCAGTCATGTGTCCCACCATCTTGTTACCCTTATGATTTTCTCAGTGCGCTGGTGAGTTTTGTTTACAATTGGGTTCAGGGAGGATTTCTGTGTCTCACCCCTCCTCCACTGCAGTCCATTCTCACTATCAGTACATTTTCTGCTGCCCCACCATTCCCCCGGGGTTAGTCTCAGGTTGGTAGGTTGGGTGTCTCCTCTCCGTTTGTTTGGCAGGAATAAAAACCATTCCATTCCAGAACTTTTCTCATTTCCATCCCCCTAGTCCAGTCTGTGGTTTCCTGATGGTGCTCTGGTGCATTTTGGCAGTTGCGGTTCTGAAAAAGACAAAAGGGAACTTTGTCCAGAAGAGAGACACTGTACAATGGGCTAGATTACCAGCAGCCGTGCACAAAGCGCACTCACAGGTGTCGGGAACTAGCACCTCCCCAACTCCCTCACCCCACATCTGGGAGGTGTCAAGACCCTGACCCTTTCACACCTCATCTCATGTCGCTGCACTCCGCTATCCTCCACCACTCAGAGGCACTACTGACCTTAGCCTTTCACCCTTGAGTGCCTGCGAGCTGTTCTCAGGGATCCTCATCTTGCTTGATCTCTTTTCTGCCTTTGACACGGTCAACCATGCCATCCTGCTCAACCGTCTCTGTGATAACCTGGGGATCACTGGTCAGGCTCTGGCGTGGCTGACTTCTTTCCTCTCCGACCGACCCTCCCAGATCCAACTTGGGTCCTTCCTCTCCGATATCTTTTTCTCTACCTGTGGAGTCCCCCAGGGATCTAACCACTCTCCCTGGCTGTTCAACCAATACCTGGCACTCCTTGCCCACCGCATCGCCGCTCTGCCCCAATTTTCAGTGCTATGCGGATGATACCAAACTAATTTTCAGGCTTCCCTCGACCTCCTCCTCTCCTTCCCTCATCTCTGACTGTCTGTCTGCTATCCATGAGTGGTGTGCCGCCAACGACCTCTGCCTTAATGCAAGTAAGACTGAGATTCTACTCATCGGCACACCCACTCCCTCCTTCCCTGCAGCTCTCTGGCGGGTCTCTCTTGGCCCTCTTCCTGTTCCCGCCTGCAAGGCTAAAGACCTTGGGGTCATCTTCGACTCCACGCTCTCTTTCTCTCCTCACATCTCTGACGTCTCTAAGAAGTCAAACTACCAGCTGCACCTCCTCAGAGGTATTCGTCCTTTCCTCTCCTTCCCCCAGAAGCTCATCGTCTCCCGAGCCCTGGTTCTCTCTAAGCTGGACTACTGTAACAGCCTCTGTCTAAATCTGCCTGCCTCTACTTTCCGCCCTCTGCAACGTATCCAAAACAGAACTGCGAGACTTCCTCGGCCTCAAGCCCAGGGATCGTATCTCTCCATGACTGAAATCTCTGCACTGGCTCCGAGTGGCTGCGAGGATTAAGTTCAAAACCCTCTGCATTGTACACAAGGTCTTCTGGGGCCTTGGGCCGCAATACCTTAAACTCTCTCTTCCCGAATATCTTCCTTCTCAAGCTCTTCACTCATCCGCCTCCAACTCCCTCAGGGTCAGTTGCTTCTCCAAGCAACGAGTTGGTGGTCGATCTCTCTCTTCGGCAGGGGCCTCCCTCTTGAACAGCCTTTCTGCCTCCCTGAAACTTGAGGAAAACCATCTGCGGTTCCCGAAACACCTCAAAACCTTCCTCTTTGCTTCTGCTTTCTCTTCCTCTCTTCCCTGCTGAAACTCCTGGTTGAAACTGCACTGGTTACTTGGCCTCCCTTCCTGATCTCGGGCCCAGGCCCCACCAACTGCACACCTGCACTGCCTCCCTGGCAACCCCAACACCAGGGGACTGTTCTCTGTATCCCTACAGTCCCCCTACCAGCACTTAAGCCTGCTCTTACCTTGCACTTGCCACCATCTGGCCACTTTATTTATCTTATTTGTTCTACTATCCCATGTACTGCAGTTTCCCCTCTCCCTTCCCCCTTGCACTTTTCCCTTTCCCACTCCCATGCACTTGCACGATCTAAATGACACCTGACCCAGAAGGATCGTTGTCTGTTCTCCCACTGCTACCCCTCCCTTGCCTCGCCGCGCCGCGCCTTGAAACACTTGTGTATAGGCACGTTATAAATGCCATATCATATCATATAGTTGGTACTGATGTCACATAAGACTCAACAACCCAACAGCATGTTCTGCATCACTGGCCGGCTATCGAGAGGACGGAGAGCGTCTTCACCTCAGGAAGGACTACACACATGGGCGCGTTTTTTTAATTATGTTACAATGTGATTTATACTGAGGTAAAATTCTATTTGTAATGCATGTAATTATGAATATTTACCACTCATTTATTTATTTCACATAGCAGTATACCTGTGCTGGTAGGCGTGGTGTGTGCAGTCTCCAAAGCCACTGCATAGGACAAGCAGAAATGCTTCCATCTAGTGGTTATGAAGACCTCATGAAGGAACACTACGATGACCGGAAGGATCACCCCTTTTACTCAGGACTAGTGAAGTACATCTGCCCTGACCCTGATTTGCCAAAGGTTTGGGGCAGATCTCATTGTGGTGAAGACCGGCCGAATGATGGTGGGAGAGACCAGCTCTGCTGATACCAAGGATGGAACATCCATGGGGACCTCCGCATTCAGGTGGGCAGGAATATCTGCCAAGGTAGCGATTCAGTGAAAAGTGGCAAGAAGGAGAACGACTTGTGGTTCAAGCCAGAGGCGTTTTACGCTTACTACAGCTACTCATAACAATGGATGTATGAACAGACCTCAACCTCCAGTCTTACTTATTCGCAAGTTCTGTTAAAGGACCCTTCCTGTAGAGGGTCCATAGCTGTTACTGCCTTGCTTTTCTGGGCTTAAAGCACTCTGTAATACATGCATATAGATATCTAATGGGGTGAAATATTAACATTTAGAGGTTCAAATTATCTTCCCATTTCTCGTACTACTATGAGAGATGCATGTGTTTCATGCTCTTCTGCTTTGCCATTAAAGCAGCCGGTACACCACTTCATCAGCCTCAGGTCTTCTTAACATGTTATTTACACTCTTGTAGGGCCTAGGTAATAATACATAAAGAAAGAAATTGCATTTTAAAGGGATTTCAATATTTGCTTGTATTATTTTATATATGTATCTACTATATGCAGAGTTTATCTGAATCGAGCCCACAGGACATCACCAGGTCCCACACTCCTCAGCCTCTTCTACAATTAGGTCCTCCAATGTATCCATGGGAATTTAACACAAGGTGTAGTATTACATGAACATAGAACAGTCATCTAACAATTTCTCACTTCCAGTTTGCCGGGCTGTCAATTCTGACATAGTCGCTTGGACTGTGATAACCCTCCCTAGCCTGTGATATCCACAAACATTCATCTTTTACACAGTTGCTAAACGTTAAAGATGTGTCCAGCCGAATAAGCCACCAAAGCATCAAGCATTGTCCAGCACATCTCGAGCACTTCATACATCCAAATATGGCAGAGTACTAATTTCCTATTCTCCAAACCTGCCTTGTAACACATTCCAAGTGACCAATACACATATAAACTCCTCTTGTGTACATGATATTTCTATGGTCCACCTAACAGGATTAACATAAACCTACGCTACCATAAAATCACTCTCCTCTACAACCTCCCCCAATACATCCCTACCTCCTTTGGACTGTGACACTAAGTACCCCCCACCCGCCACCCCAACATTAACCTGTTCTTGGGTGGATGGCCCCTGGGAGAATCTCAACCAAGTCTTTAGCTCACTGTCCCTTTCACAGAGGAGAAATATCCCTGCATATCAGTCTTTGTCCTGCCCAGGGGCAGTCCAGCACCGAGATGCTAGGCAATTCTCCTCTGAACAGGATTACCAACAGCAACCCCATACACGTGTTTCAGCCCTGTTGGGCATCATCAGTGAGGTGGAGCTGTGCCTCTCTGAGAAGAGAACTGATATAGGCCCAGCCTTGAGATGGACCGAAGCATGGCCAAAACCCGTGTTGGCGAATCGGCACTCAGACAAATAAAGACACAGCCCTCATTACGAGTTTGGCAGTAACCCGCTGGTGCTACTGGTGTGTTACCGCCAAACTCGCAACACTGTTCCGCTGCCGGATATCCCAGTGCTACCGGGACATTACAAGTCCCAGCGGGCCGGGATGTTAGGCGGCGGAAAGTGTAAGTCCCCATTCCCGTTGAGTCTGGGGACACGGAAGCACTGGAACCGTTACTAATGGTGCTTCCATCAAAACCATACCCGCAGAGGCTGTTGCTCCCGCACGTGGTACGTTGCTACCGGCACCCATATTTCCGGACCGGCAGGCTCATAATGAGGCTCATTGTGATCCAGCAAGATTGGAGTATTATTGATCTTTAAAGCAAAAGCAATTTGATTCACAACCAGATTGAATCCACTATAGGGTGTTTTTTGACGAGCGCCAACTAGAGGTACCATTGCATTATAAATATTGGATAAAGTAACGTATTATAATTTAACGTCCATCTCAACTTCCTTTGAAATGGGATACCCTTATTGATACCCCATAATGCTTTTGAACCATGATACATGAAAATGAGCTTGCACATTCAGCAACAGCCGTCCAAAAAGTGAACACATGTTCTGAGTGGAACACACTGCTGGGCAATATGCGAGTTCTATACCTAGTCCAACTTGTCTCATTGTCATCCAGATAAGGGATAGTGCTTGAAAACCAATAGACTTCTCTTCCTGAGGCATCCTGGATTTTTAGAGGCTATTGGGATGTGTTTGTTAATGGAACGAAGGGTCCTCACATCTCATTTCTAAAGTCATGGGAGCCTCATACGAACCCTCAGACAGACCAGGTTGTGGTAGGATATCGTAGATGAGCAATATTCCGATGAGCAAAACTCTATGGCTGCCAGAGGCATGGTAAGGCAGATCTTCTGTTTGAAAAGAATTGGCCATCTTCACTACGGTGCCTTATGCCTGGTTGACCTGCAGTCATATTAATGGCTCACCTAGTGAGCAAAGGGGAGAGGGCTTCTGATATGTTCATATGAAAGGTGCAGACGATTCTCAGTGGTTGCTGCGGTGCCATGGAGACAGGGGCAGGCAGGCTTCAAATTTAATCTACCGTCAGCAATGGCCAAATGAGGTGGGGGCTTCATTTCTAGTGGACACCTTCCTTTTCCCGATTGCTCATCCAATCATAAGCAGAAATCTTAAAGCCATGTGGGGACCTCAGTGCGACAAAAGCCTGGCTCCACCACACTGTGACTGCAAGGGCCCTTCCATGCATACAAACGGGGTTACCCAAGTCACGTACCTCAGTGGATCACCCTCTACACAGATGCCATGCTGCAAAAGAGTCGGCTTTTCTGTTATTGGTGAACGTTTCTCGTGATGTTACCTGCAAATACACTTGACTGTATAATGATTCTAACAGGCAGATGTTAGCCTCAGATCAACATCAACACTGTGCCAAGGGAGACACCCCTGCTTGTGCATTCTGCCAGACTGTGGCCTCCAAGACTATCCTTCAGCATGTTGTGAAGGTGCTGAACAAGCCAGGTAGGACAATGGCCAAGCCAGATTCCGTTGGCCTGCCTATGCCACCTCTTGGCACAAACAAAGCCTTGGCAGGTGCAGAGTAAGACAGAAAAGAGACACTCAGAGCACATGTATGTAGTAAGACTTCATCCAGGCACGTTCTCCTTCAGATTCAATGAAACAGCAAACACAGCCACATTGATAATGTGCCGGTCCTCAGTGTTCATCCGGCAGACTGATCACGATTGCCTGCTCTGGTTGCTGCTGCTTCGGTGGAAGGTACGGTGAAGCCCAGGTGCCGAGTCAAACTTCTGCAAGGTCGTTTTTTGGGCCTACAATGCCACCACCACTGCAGCCCTGCATGGAATGCCAGAGATGCCAGTGGGCATTCTGGTGTTTCATCCGAGTCGACTGATGCTGCCTCATGCCAAATCGTACTCACCCTATGGCGGATAGTATACCCAAGATGACAGAGGGCCCTAGGCAGGATGTTTTCACCTATTTCGAGCAGATCTTTGACACAAACTCCAATTCACCCAGTCTGTCCTGGGTTTGATGAATTTGGGGTTCTTCCTGCTGATAAGGCTGACTTTGTCCAGACTGGCTTCGGGGTTCCAAAGCCTGGGCCCGCGACCGGGGAGCACACTGTTGGGGTACAGTATATTAGTCATCTACTGCTTCTTCAGAATAGGATTTTATGGCAAAACAGGAGGCAGATATTATGCGCAACACTCTTATTGCCACTCCAGCAGCATTAAAAACCTTTATGTTGACAATGACAGCAAAACAGCAAGAGGATATAAGGCATCACACCCCCAAAACCCATGCAGTGCAGATGCTGCTCTTCAGCAAGCCTTTATTTCCCTGTCTTTGCATACATTGTCCTGTACCTTCTTTCTGCCCTTCCACAGAGCATGCCAGTCATTTCCCAGTTTCCTTTTTATCCATGGCTCCAGGCGACACTGCGCACCGATACCTCCCCATTCACATGGGGAGCTCCACTGTCTAACCTGTCAATACATCTCTTGGTGCTGTAGTGATCAGGCCCACCCTTGCAGCCTTCCCTCTGCCTATTTGGGGAAATGATGCGCTGTTCCAGATAGACACCACCACTGGGATCCATTACCAGAGCAAATGGGGCGCGGTGGGATCATGCCTTCTGTGCAGTGAAGCCTGTCAATCTGGTCTTATCCACTCTGAAGTGAAGGATAAAGTAAATGATACTTGCAGATGGCCCCAGTAGTGCTCCATGAGTGGGCGGTGCCCTAGGTGGTGATTGATGACAATACTGCAGCTCGGTATCTCCCTCAGGTCAAACTTGTCTTCAGCCACAACAAGGGTTCAATGGTCATGCTCAAGAACATTTCTATCAGTGGTTTTCAAGGGAATGCTCTGGGGTATTTATTTATTTCAATGATTTCTAACAAGCGCAATCAGCGTGGATTGGTAGATCAGTCTTGTATGTGCCTTCGTAGTCCTCCGATTCCTCTGGTTTTGCGATGGTTACAAACATACTGAACCACCATGAGCCTTGCGGCTCCGCAATGTGTGAGAAAGACATGGCATTCAGGACTTCTTAACCTACTGGTCCATCCTCCCTGAAGTCTCATTACAAGGAGGGATCACCCGCTGCAAGAGTGAGGCTGGATTGCCCATCCAAGCCTGACAAGTCTGGACCCCCATGCTTGGCTGCAAAGATATAAATACCAAAACGGGGAACTCCGAGAGGATATACTTGAGGACATGTTTTGTGATGTCAGGCTTTCTACAAAGACTATTAATTCCAGCCGACGGATAACATTTTCTAGTTGGGGTTGACCTGTCATTGAGCCCCCGGCAGATGTTTTGGAATTTTTGTGGCGCTCGCTGCCAGGAGTCGCCTAATGTTAGCCCAGCAAAAAGGGTACTTGGGTGTTTTAAAAGGACAACTACACAAGCATTTTATTTGATTATTTTGACTTTAATCCACTGTGAGGAGCCAGGAATGAGACGCGGATACAGAAGACTCATGCTGTTTTACCATAAACCTTTATAAAATAATAAAGGGGTTGGAAAATGCCTCACTGTCCCAAATCTAGGATGCACTTCCCTACCTCAACAAAAACTAAGGGCCTGGAAGAATCAGATTATCCGGACATAGTTTAAAACCATGGCGGGAAGAGAAGTATGGAGTGTCTCATCTTCTTACCCAGATGTGGTGAAGACAGCTGAGCACCGAGATCGGTAGTACGGCGTCTGAATGCAGCGCAGGAGATGGAGCGGCAAGGCAGAGCGAGAAGGCAGCCCTGCGTCAAGATGTCCAAAGCAAACATGTCCTGTGTCCGAAATCCTATCCTAGGCCTCACCCTCTAACAGTAACTCTAAGGTGCTACGAGTAATGTCTCTGACTTAAAAAGTGTGCAAATGTTCAAGTTCAACAAAAAGGTATAAATCCAACAAAAGTTCCAAATGGATAATGTTCACAGTTCCAGGGAATGACTCCCTTTTCCAGGTTTCTCTCCACAAAAACAAAAGTTCAAAATAATAACCAAGTTCTTTGTAGCCCAAGAGGATAACTCCCCTCCTCTTGGTGTTGCAATTTGCTCCAGGGGAAATTACTTCCTTCTCCAGGTCCTTTTCTCATTCATCGTAATCCAAAAATCTTAAGAGCATGAATCTTCCTTGGGATTCTCTGACTCACAAAAACAACACCTGGTAAACTCTCCTGCCAGGTTTTTTCATATAGTTCTTGATAAAATGTGGATGCAGGTCCCAAACTCGTAAAAAGCCTTGTATACTCTCCTGCCCGGTTCTCTCTTATCCACATTCACTGCAATTCAGCATCCTTAGAGCATGGTCTTCCTTGGTATACACTCCTGCCAGAACTTTTTGTGCAGTTCACTTTACACCCTTGGCTTTGCCTGGTATACTCTTCAGCTAGGACTTTCTTTATGCAGTTCATTTTATACACGTGGTCTTCCTCAAGTTGGTACTGTGGGTCTCTGACCCCAGTCCAACGGTCTAGGGATTCCGATGCAGTGCTGCACAGTGCTTTGGTGTCCCAACTATTTCACTGGGCCCACCAGTTGCTTTCCTGCACTCTCTCCACATCCCCGACTCCGAATAGGGTGCTTCTCCGGTTCTTGTGTCTCTCTGACCTTGCAGGCTCCTCCGTCAGGCGTCCTCCAGTCCTCGGTCGGTGTCCCAGCTCCATTGGATGTCAGGAAGCATTGCTTGCTTCCTTTCACCTCGCTGCAGCCTCAACAGAGCTTCACTGGGCACATCGCCCACTGGGCTGCCGTCTCGTTCCGCCTTGCCACTCCATCTCCTGTGCTGCCGCCAGCCACCATAGTACTGATCTTGCTGCTCGGCAGTCCTCACCACAGCCGATTAAGAAGACGAGACACTCCATACTTAGCTTCCCGCCATGGTTTTAAACTATGTCCGGATAATCTGATTCTTCCAACTATTAGACTGCTGGTGTTGGTTTTCATTGCGAGTAATCATCAATGCTCCTTGCCGCTTCCTTGTCTCAGTTTGTGTCACTTTGTTTGTAATCTGATATTGAGGAGTACTGTCAGTAGACTTGTCAAGTTGTAAATGGGGATTATGCCAGTATGCCATGAGGCATGAGGAATGGAGGGAATATCCCTAAAAGGGAAAGGGGGATACCATATGTCACCTGATGATGTCATGTCCTCCACCCGTCCCCAAGGATCGCCCTCCCATGTGGTGCTTCCACAAATAGCCGTCCCCAGGGTCAAGATCAGGTAGTGGCTGCTGTCCCCTGGCCACATGAGGAGAGGGTGCCTCAGGGAAAGGAGTGATGACATCAAATTCATCACAGCAGTTTTTGAAAGGATTCGTTTTTTAAAAACTTTGTGGTCACCGTCTGGGTTCATGAAACTAGCTCATTAACATGTCTTATGTTAACCCACTTTCAGCCTATGCATTCTTGCCCACTGAGACTCCTCAGAATGTAGAGCTTCATCCTCAGCACAATCAATTCCTGAGTGGGCTGTGTACACTTCCCGTGGGTCCCCCTTTTCTGCTCTTCTCCACAGAGAAAGGGACTTTGAAGCACAGGCCTTCCTTTCTGCTGAGAGGGGTCTTGGAGTTGTGCCTCTCCCAGAAGATGAATCTTGTGGCGTTCCCCTTCACCTCCTCTCCTTGACATCTATTTAAAGAGAGCCCCTGCCTTCTCTGTCTCCAAATCGAAGGAGTACAGTATTGACTAACAACCTTTTGTTTACAGTTGTATTGCTACATGTGCCGAATCCTATTATGAGCTCATTACTCAAAGAGGTCCCGGAAGGTACCCGAGTCCATTCATCCTGGGGCCAGGCAGCTGCTTTGGCTTGGCAGTAGATCTGCCTGGCACTTCTTGCTGGGCCTCGTCATACTGTTGCCAAAGCTTACAATCTGCATAGGGTGCCAGGGCAGAACGACCGATTTGCTTGATCTATCTTGTAGTTTCTTGTTTGAGGGTATCAGGTCTTCGCAGTCACTACCCACCATCCTGCGTTTGTAATACTTTGGGAGTCTTTTACACGATGAGGAAGGTGTGGGCGGAAGGTATCCATTAGAAGAACAAATTACCTTTGATAATCCTCTTTCTAATGCAAGTAATTTTCTTCCCACAGATTCCTCATCCACCCACTCTTCCCTTGATGTATTTAGTTATTGCGATTGCTTGCAAATTCCTTGTGCCGGAAATTATGTTAGTCCTACCATTTCTCCGGGCTCTGTGTGGAGCTTGTAAAATTGTGTGGAAATTATGTAAGAGTAGGAAAGTCCATTTGAGCCAAGTCACACATTCCACAACGTCACCTAGTAGCCATTGCTGGAAGTTCACCTCCAGTTCTGAGCCACAACAGCAAGGCATTGTGGGTATACAAATTAGCTCCAATGCAAACCTTTTTCTCCAGGAAATTGTCTTTGTCTAAGAGCACAGTGCTACTTTATACTTTACACATAGCTTAATCAACCCAAAAGAGAAATTTGCAAGGCTGCCAGGACAGCTACATGCCTGGTTTCACACTTATAAGGGAACATCATTGCAGTTGTGAAAACATGACCAAATGCTCCAACCACAAGGCTGTCAGGACTATACTGCACTGATGATCCCTAAAAAGAGTGAACCAGGTAGTAGTTGTCCTAGCAGCCTTGCAAATGGCTGTCTTGTGTTGATTAAGCTATCTATAAAGTAGCACTGCCCTCTTAGACAAAGACAATTTCCTGGAGAAAAAGGTTTGCGTTTGAGAAAATTTGCATACCCACAATGCCTTGCTGTTATGGCTCAGAACACTAGAGGTGAACTTCCAGCGATGGCTAATAGGTGGTGTTGTGGAATGTGTAACTTGGCTCAAATGGACTTTCCTACTTTCACATTTCAGGTGAAAAGTTTTTTTTCAAACCTTTCTAAATCCACCATAACTGTCTTGGTGTTGCATACAAATTATATATATATATATATATATATATATATATATATAATTTGTATGCCACTGCATAGTGACCGAGTTATGCTGAAGTCGCTCTGATGCTCCATGGTGGCTGGTTAAAGGTTCACAGATCCAGTCAGTCTTCACCAGATTGGCCAGTTAAATAGCAGACTGGAGCCATTTAACTGGCCAATCTGGTGAAGACAGATTGTATATATCAGAAAGAGCACTACCAAAATGCAATTCTTCTGGTTAATGTGTATTCAGCTGCATAGCGCCCTAATCCCAATGTATTTTCTTGGGAGCTGAGAACCTATTCCTTGATCGTTCCCAAGGTCTCTCATACTGAAATAAAGGTCTACCACTTATCCTCTCCATCAAATCTCTGTGCTACCCCTTCTCTCCCTCCAATTCCAGTGTGTTTAACTGGGAGGCAAAGGACTGTACCTATTCTCTAACCAAAGCAAGTGTGCGGCACAAGGCGGTGAGGGCATGCTCCGCTGTGCTCTTCATCCATTCACACAGCGGTTCACTGGAAGGTGAAGGTCAGGTCTAGTGTACATTATTGGGAGAGTATAGTACGTCCATCTACTTATTCGAAAACTTGTCATTATGAATGGAAGTCCTGCCCACCCTGTCTCTTCGTGTAATCTCATTTCACTTAAGTGGAAGGTGAAATTCTGTTCTGCTCTGCTCTGCCTCCGACACACTGTACATAATAGTCTATTCATGTAACTCGGGCATCAAACCTTTCCACACAGTTGCATTTCTAATATCACAGATTTAAAGAAAACAACAACTCTGAAACAGCAGAGTGCGCATCAGCAACTCTAAAAGTGTAGCTGTTCACAGGGGTGTAGATAATAGGAACTCATGGATCACATCTGTGTGCACAAGAACAACATGTCAGATTTAACAGTCATGCACACCACAGCAACTCTGTCATACACGCAAAATATGACATATCTGTACATAGCAACTTTGACATCATAGCTATGCACACCACAAGAACTCTGACATTACAGGTATACGAGGTTCCATGCTAAGGTTAGGAGCAGAGCTTGAGGAGACGTTGGGTCCCACGCGTCTCTGCCCCGCCACATGATGTTGGGGCCGGAGGAGATAGGCTCCAAAGTTCATCAGCCCCATCTCGTTAGACACTTCCCCTTTGTCTCATCACCCTTTTCCTGGGTGTGTATCCCAGGCTGCCCACCAGCTTGTACTGTGTCAAGGTTTCAAAGATTTGCAGTGACCCTTTAAAGAGGAGGACTGCAACATTCAAGGAACTCTTTTTCAAGTCGGATGCTGGAATGTTCCCCTTTTGGATTTCTATGAAGCCCCCTCATTCACTTACCTAGTACACCCTAAACCCTGGGGCTGTTTGTGTTATAAAATAAACCTGTTTGAATCCCATCTTACAAGTGAATCCTATCTTACAAGTCCTGCGTTGTCTGTTGATCCTTAGCCAATACAAATCATAAAAGCAATTCTGACATTGCAGCAATGTACACAACATCATAGCCGGGATTCCATCTTTCTACACAAGCACCACACAGTATTCTAGCTGTACCAACACAGGGATATCAGGAATGTGTTCGTAACCGTGCGACATGACGTCAACTGTGAAACTACAAGCATGTGCACACAAACACTGACACGTGATAGGAGGCATCACAACAGTGTACACAGCATATTTGACATTTCAGCTCTGTATACAATATATTCTACACAAAACCAACTGCGGCATCAATGTCAAGTACAATCCAGCAACTTGCCCTTAAAACATACACACCACAACACTAACTGACATCACAACCATGCACACTACACTATAAGTAGAATGACATGAAGTCTGCGCACAACTAAGTAAGACTGTCACGGTGGTTTGTGGACACTACAATAACACTTGTCATTGTAGCTATGCACATTACATCAATGCACAGGAGCCACAATAATTCCAACAGCCTTAAGAGCATTGGCTGGCTCCTGCTCCCACTAATGACCTCACTGCAGGTATTGTGGTAATGGTAAAGACGGTGGTGGGATTGCATGCGCTTTAGCAATAGGAGGCATTTACTGCAATGCTGCTTGTATGTACTGTTACTCCATACATATAATGAGGTTCTGCTTTAAGCAAAGTCCCAAGCACACCAGTCATTACCCCTCCAAATTCTCACCTCCGGCCGACTCCATGTCTGAGTCAGACACGTGCGTGATGGAGAACCTGGAGACGGCGGCAGGTGACACGGTGAAGCGCGAGAAGTGGATGGGCAGGACTTGCTTCTGCGCGGCTGCTGTGTCGGGCAGGGCGGAGCCAACAGAAGTCAATGAGGGAGTGAAGGAGGGCGCCACCGGCATGAGTGGGAAGTCGTCATCCCACTCAAACCCACCACCTGTAAAGAACCATAGAGTATTAGGAAAGGACGACAAGAAGAGTGTGTTTTCAGACTCAAAAGATCCTAATTTTTCAGCTTTTCTGGACACTGGTGAATGGAGCTACATTCCACAGGAAATGTCTCAAGTAGGTCTTCATGCTAGTGAGAAGGTTTTCCTGCCCACAAACACCCCAAATGCCACACTGGATGAAGAGTAAGTAAACAATAAGCGGTCCATTTGGGGGTAAGGTGTCTCTGGGGGCGTGTGATAGGCCCAGGTGTATGGAAGGATTGTGTGGCACTAGTCACTCCTGCTTCTTCTTGCTATCTCTGTGCTATTTCCCTGCCCTCCTTTAGCGTCTTTAAACTGCATCAAGTCACATCCTAGCATTTCAGTGTATTGCATACAATCTATGTTTAGCCTGGCTCTGACGTAATGCATGGGGTGGGGCATGGGATATACAAGGAGAAGCAGGAGGAGGAGTTACTCGGGGCTTCTGCGCGAGTTCGGCATTAGTACACTTTCTGTTACTAGGGCGATCAAGAATGGGATCCAGAAATTACTTGCTCCTGATGCCGTGGGCCCCGTAAGATATGAAAATATGGTGGGAAGTATTCTGAGACTTAAAAAAAATATATCTTCTTAAACAGTGGCTGATGGTAAGTAAGTGCAGTGTTTTCACACAGAACCGCGTGCCCTGTGAGATGCATGCCACACATGCGCCGTAAAATTGGGAAGAGTCTTGATGCTGGGCAAGAAGAGGAACACTTGGAGTAGAGTGGCTCTAAGGCTCGACCCTCCTGTTCAGGCCCACCTCATTGGATTATCCTGGCAGCGGCCATTTTTCTTTGGGTTCTGCAATTACACAAATTCTTGCAAGAGCAGTAAACAATTTTCATTGGCCTACGGAAAGAGGCCCATCCACAGTGGCCATATTTACCCGAGACCCATGCTGAAGTTACTTTATGACTGCACCTGCATCTCCAGAGGCCCATTGAAGAAGTCTCTGTAACATGCCCCTAACAAGGCAGCTGAGCAGTGGGAAACCCTATATACAATGTACAACGACACTGATGCCGATGTTATGATGCCCTCAGGGGTGGACTGGGAGCCAAAAGAGGCCCTGGAAATAATTTTTAAAAGTGGCCCCATATTACACGTTTTCATCCATCTCAACCCTTTTCCTGTGGGGACATTTAGAAATACCACACAAACGAGGCCCAGGGTGCAAAGGCCTAACGGGGAAATCTCCAGAGTTCCTGATAGGCCAGTCCACTCCTGGATGCCCTCACAATTCCCAATCACTTGCTTCAAACTTTATTGAATAGCAAATTGCATGAATCTCCCTTGACAACAGGGACAATGGAAGTTGGCATCAACAAAGTTCCTCCCATTCCTGTTATTAAGCGCCACGTGTTAGTCTGAGATTGCATCTGAACACTCCCGGCACTAGTCTCTGTCGGAGCCCGCTCCTTGTCGCATTTGTGCTTGCTCCCTGCTAGTCAGATTCTGCCTTGCTGTTTTACTACTTGCCTGTTCATCTCTTCTTTTGTCCACCTTTGAGTCCTTGCCAGCCTTGTCCCTCACCTCTCCTCCTGTTCTGGCACTCTGACCTACTGTTGAGTGTCACATAGTTTGCAACTGTTAAATGTCATAGTTTTGAACTTAGAATCAGCGTTCTAGCTGCATGTGTACAAATTGCAAGTTTGGTTTTAATGTGGAAAACTGGAAACCAAAGTGACATTTGGCTGAAGCCTGGTTTGAAGAGAGTGAATTCTGCCCGGCAACTACCCCCGACAGGAGTTGAAACTTGATCAGCAGCTGTGTTCCCAGGCCTGGCTGCATTCTGCTGCCCCTGCCAAAAGGAGATGACACCTCTCTGATTGAATTAGGGGAGGTGCACCTGGGGACTGCAGGAAACTAAACAAAGCACTGTCCTTGGCCCAGGCAAATGTTAAATTAGGGGGGTCGTAAATGGCTTCCTCTTGGAAGGAAACGGGGTGGGGCACTGCATCTGTGAGCAAGCTGAGCTTGGGGGAAGTGGATAAACCAGAAATTCCACCATGTGCTTTGGAAAACCACGCCCCTCGGGGCCAGAGCATAATTTTAAAAAGATGGATAATTCGTAGTGCGGACTTGTAAAAATTATATAAATAACATCACCATTCTTGTGATTTTTCTGTGCACATTTTAAGAGGTGTTAGGACTCTGTGGTATGTTCTTGGGGATAGTAGCAGAAAAAAGGTTGGTACTCCAAATGTATGCATGTTAAATATCTGACACTTTATCATCTGAAACCCATATCCCTGGTGCACATTTGTGTAAAATCTGGAAAGGTTTAGAGGTCGTTATCTGGATGAAAAGGGCAGAATTCTGTCATAAGTGGACACAACATCTTACAAAGACCGAGATCGGATGGTTTGGTGCTACAGAAAATATGTTAACTGGACATATAATATTAGAAAAATGGTACACAGATAAATATGTATTTGGATCAGAAATAGATTTGTGTGCAATTTGACAAGGGGAGGATCCTCTGACCATATACCTACCTCATCACTTTGACTCACAACCTAGTTCCCCCAATCAAGGGAGAGAGGAGGAACTGGCCAATGATAAGTTGAGAGGGTTGGGCATACAGAATGAGCCGACCCACCCACTTTCTAAACACATAAAAGGAGACTGTGCAGGACAGGTAGGGGGATTCAATTTCCATTTCCTTGCGGAGCACGCTGACAGACGACTTCACATCCAGAGATCCAGACTGACTCCAGCTAGACAGAGACCAGAACTTAGAACTCTGACTCCAGAACTTAAAGCAAATGCCTAACCCACAAGCTGAGTTCTCTTCAGCAGGCCTCAAAACCCAACCAAACTATTCACAGCCGGGCGAGCTGTTTGAATTCTTTGCCAAGAACCTGCCAGAACCGGTAGCAGACCCAGAAGGCAGAATTATCCAGAGAGACCAGAGATCCAGAGAGACCAGACCCAGACCAGATCGCTGAGAGCTGACCCAAATCGCTGTGCGCAGAACCAGTACCCAGTGGCGAGAGAACTGCAGCCAATCCTGACCCGATCCGTGACGAAGTCGCATTCCTGTCCAAAATATAGTGTGAGTACTCAGCCAGAACTGTGCAAAACCCAATCTCTTAGTTTAAAATAATCTAATTCAAACTATTTTAACCTATTGAGAACTGCATCTTAGAAATCGTGTCCCTTCTTTTGATTCAAAGCTGCAAAACTGTCATCTGTCATTTTGAAACTTTAAAATTTAATTTCTGAAAAACTACCTTCCCAAAATCTCCTTATACTTCCTCCGTAGCGCTCGACGCACACGACTAAATTGCCGCGATTTGACATTTTGCTTCATTCCAGCCACGGGTAAAAACATTTGTCTGTTGCTTCCATCACGGAATTCTGTTTTCAACTTGATAACCATCCCTGAATCATTGATAGGGCTGGCCTGAACTGATTTAAAGTATCTCTCACTCACCCTGAACCTCCTATAGGGAATTAAAAGCAATTTGAGTATATTTTTTCCCTTCTTTGCATACCACCCTTTAAGTACTTTGCCTGTGTTTAAAATCATCCTTGTGATCTAAGCCTGCTAGGGGGGAACTGAATTCATATTGTACTGTGATTGTATTCCTGAAGACTGTGTGTGTTACTTCCATCTCCTTACATTGCATAGGGGGGGGGGGGTGAATTGCCAAAAGAGGAAAAGTGATCATATTATGTTTTGCTGAAATCATATCAAGTTTATTCCTGTGTTGCTTCTTTTCCACCTTGCATTTCCTTGTACATATAACGCATTCTCAGCTACCTTATCCTACTCCTAAGTAGTTAAACCAGTGTGCTAGTATCGCATCATCCATTGTTGATCACTCACTGTCATATGTCTAAGTGTGATATCAAATATTAATTTATTATAAAGTGTGATATATATCTATTGTTTAATTTTTCAAATAAATCTTAATTTGCAAAACAAACATACTTCTTGGCTCAGTGGGGTCAGGGGGGATTCTAAGAGAGGGGCGTGATACAAGGGTTCATCATCCAGATTATAACTTGTCATAAAAATATATAAATAAGGGCTTCCCTTGAGCAATCCCAGACAAGGCACTGACTTAGTGGGACTGCTTGATTGGAGTCTTTAACAGAGTGGGGGCTCGTAGCCGGGGATTCTGGATTAGATCTATCACTTGTGCAGATTAATACAGTGTGCTAACTGACAGAATATATAAATTCTGTCGGATCACCACGCCGTGTTACACTGTAAAAACACCCCTCAAAGGAACGCTCTAAGGAAACGGTCTGTTTTGCAAAATAAAATACAAACTTCTGTAAGTCAGGAAGGAAATCAAGTTCCAGAATGACGACCTTGGTAGATATGAAGATAGCTAGGGAGCACCTCTGACATAAACTGTTTGTGAGAGGTGAATGGTCTGAACAGGACCAAAATGTATGGTTGCAGGCGATCACACACCAGGTCACTACAACTGGGTCAGATATGTGGAGAGATCAGGGTCCCTTACATGTGGCCCTGAGTGAACTATATATGGCTCCTAAAGCCAAAGATGAACACAATAAGATTGCCAGGATAGCGGCATATTTGTATTTATATATGGGAGCCATGCAGGACAAATGTGCTGAAGGCCAAGATCTGGCAAATAGGCAACAGATGGCGTTAGATGGCATTAGAAAAGGCCCAATCTGACCTGGTCTCTTCTGAGCAGAAGCCAGGTCACTACAACTGGGTCAGATATGTGGAGAGATCAGGGTCCCTTACATGTGGCCCTGAGTGAACTATATATGGCTCCTAAAGCCAAAGATGAACACAATAAGATTGCCAGGATAGCGGCATATTTGTATTTATATATGGGAGCCATGCAGGACAAATGTGCTGAAGGCCAAGATCTGGCAAATAGGCAACAGATGGCGTTAGAAAAGGCCCAATCTGACCTGGTCTCTTCTGAGCAGAAGCCAGGAGTCAGAAAACGAGAATAGACAATACATCATTAAAACGAAGGAGGATATGGATATCCTGCAACAAGAAAAGGCTGACCAGGATACCAGAATTCTGGCTTTGCAGAAGGAGCACCAAGACAGTTTGGACTCCTTACTGCAGTGCCAGAAAAAGCTGGAGCAACAGATCAATTTCAACAGGGCATGCACAGAGCAGGTAGCCACCCTGCAAATCCAACTAGACAGAGAGAAAGGGGAAAGCAATAAAATGATTTTGAAAGACCTGGATACCCAGGCAGAGTTTGATGAAGAGCGCCAGAAAGCTGGTGCCCTTCAGCGGCAGAGGGACGACCTGGCGGCACAGATGCAGGCTCTTACTCAGGAAAGGGATACCTTAGGCCAGGAAGTCTGCCATTTAAAAAGGAAAATGGAAGAAAATCACCTGGCCCTCCAGGGGCTGGGTGACCTCCAAAAAGAGCATCAGAACTTGTTAGAGCACACCAGGAGGGTGGATGATGCTCTGGCAAGAAAGGAGCAGGCCAGTAGGGACGGGACTCAGGAGGTAACCCTCCTGCAGCAAAGACTGGCCCAGTATTCCAGGACCAATCAGGAGGCACAGAGAGAGAATGAGGCTCTCTGTCAGCACAATGATACGCTCCAGCAACAGGTAGCCATGCAGGAGAGACTGATAGAGTCTAGTAAGGCCTTAACTGAGGAACTGAAAGCGCAGGCTCTTGCATTGCAACAGGGAGCAGGGTATGATAGAGATGAAGTTCGCTGGAAAAGGGAAACACCTGAGCATAACCTCAGGAGCCCAAGTACCAGAGGCCTTCATCTCTCCCAGTCCTTGGATTCTGCCACCCCCATGTCCCCTGGCGCACAAGAGCACAGGGAGGACAGATTACCATCCGGCCAAAAGTATGGGGTTCATAGGCCTTTACCTCCCAGGAATGGATGGGCGGGCATCCGGGTATGGGCACCTAAGCACAGTGCAATTTAGTGGGGAACCCCAGGAGAGTAGGCCCACTAAGGGCATCCTGAAAACCTCTGCCCAGTTAGGTCAGTGGGGGGGGGGGGTACCCATCAAATCCTGACAGCAAGGAGGGATCTGAAGACTCCTCTGAGCGGCCCAGAACACAGGAGACCAGGTCCCCACATTCTGCCAGCCATTCCCAGGCTCGCAGAATCCTGGAGAGCCTGGAAGATCAGACGGGCACCTCTGGGAGCAGTGCTTCCGAGTCAGAGGATGAGTGGACCAGGGTTACCCGAACCAAAAAGGCCAATAAGGCAAAAAAGGGCCTTGCTTAAGGACCCCTTAAAGCAGATCAAGGCCATAAGGAGTGTCATCACCCGTTATCACAAGAACGCCAAGTATTCTGTTTGGGAACACTTGGAGCTCTATGAGCAAATGATGGAGACTTTCCATTTGAAGGACAGCAGTAGCGGCATTCAGTATGTCAAATGGACATTCTCCCCAGAATACTCTAGTTTCTTTGCGGGGCTGGAGGACCAAAATCATTCAAGATGGTCCACCTATAGGGCGGTGCATAGAAATCCCCAAGAGGCTCGCAAGGCAGCCTACAATTTGCAATGTGGGGAGGATCAGGCCCCACAAGAATTCGTGCAAGAATTGAAGCGTGCCTTTGCGCAGACCACCAGAAGGGTGCGCACGGACAGCAGAGAATCCATCAACACATTTTTCCATGCTCTCCCCAAATACATAATGACCCAGCTCGTGAGAGATTTTCACGAGAAATGATCTTTAGACTGGGTCATTGAGCAAGCCACCCGCATCTATGAGGTGCAGAAACCGGTGGAAAACAAGAATCAGCCCAAAAACCCTAAAACCAAAAGCACCCCTGCTGCTGCCAAGGTGGCAGAGGTAAAGGTTGCCCCCGTTTTAGATTTGGAGATGGGGGGGCCTAAAAACCTGCCTGCACCAAATAATTCACAGCCCAGAAGGCCCTCGGGCCAGTCACAGACAGGGAGTCAAGGAGGTAGTCCCACAAATGGGGTCCCCCGCTCCCCTGACTATGTAAGTCCCCGCTATAAGGGAAACCGACCCATCCTGGGTTATGCGTGGACTCCTCCAGCCCAAGGGGGGGGGGATCCAGCCTAGCGCCTAACCCAGGGAACTTCCCTCCTAACTTCCCACAGGAGGGCAGAAATTCCCCAAACACTGGGCAGAACATTATTCCCAGGTATCCATCCAATTTCCAGCCCCAAAATCATCCATCCTTCTTTCCCCACTTCCCTGAGCCCAGACAACCTAATCCGAGAGAGGGGAGGCCAAGGGTGGAGGGGTACCCAAATCTTCCCAACCCAGGGTATTACCAGAGAAGGGATAGCTACCCTTCCCGGGATCAGCCCAGGGGAGAAAACAGAACCCCGTATCAGCCTGAGCAGGTTTCCCAATTAGAGCGCCAGGTTCAGAACATGGCACAGGATTTTGGCCGCATGCTGAGAGCCCAACAGAACCCTCAGATGGGCATGCCGGCACAGAATGCCCCAAACTCTGGACCTGGTGCTCCAGAACAATGACGGGGGCAGCACCCCGATAACCCACCGGTTCCCAGGGAGGAGGCACAAGAGGAAGGGGGGTGTCAAGCCTTGGAGGAAGCAGCCTTCCCCACTTGTAAACATCCCCTGGAAGCCTAGGAACCGGAAACAAAATCTCCTACCCTGGAAGTCTGCCACCCAAGGAGCAGAGAGGAGGTAGGAGAAACAAAAGACCCAAACAGACCCACTTTGTGGAGGAGGTACAGGTCTTCCAATTTGAGGGAGAGGGATCTTCAGAGGATCCTGGGAAAAGGATCTTCTCCTTCAGAGATGGGGGGAACTCCTCCCAAGGAAAAATGGGTCCCAAGGGATTCCAACCTAGACTGGGTAGATGTGGGGATTGAACTGTCGGCGCCCATCATCCTATCCCAGAACCAACAAGACCGAAAACCCCTGGTTCAAACCCATCCTGGTGACTGCCTCCAAAAAGGGGGGGGGCCCAGAACCGGAACCAGGGGAGCCCGAAACCATTTCAAGTTCACAACTTTTTCGTTCAGATTCCCGAGACTCTTCACAGAATTCTGCCCAAATCTCTTCTCTCTCAATGTCCAAAACCAGAAAGTTAGCCCACCAGTTGTCCAAAAATGTGCATTATCTGTGCCCCCTTGAGGAGAAGGAGGGAAGATATTATGCCCCGGTACAAGTACAGGGGCAGGGTACAATTGTGGCACTGGTGGACACTGGATCCCAAGCTACCCTTCTGTCCAGAAGGGCCTTTGATGCACTAAATGTAGGAAGGGGGAGAATTACCGTATTCCTCTCACCTCTCTTCCTGGACAACTGAAGAACTTTGACAGGGAGGAAATTCCCGTCGAGGGGACTGCAGATTTGGACATCCAAATTGGGCGACACAAGGTGGAACACCCGGTCATAGTAGTGACCCCAGAGGGCACCCCTTGTTTACTAGGGAATGACCTCCTGAGAAGGTTGTCACCTCTAATAGACTGCGTAAAAAGGTCATCTGGACCCAGACTAGCCGACCAATAAAATTAAAACAGAGTGTCAACCATATTAGTTTAAATGGCACCTGCCACATGGTTGAACAAAAATCTGACTAAGTAGAATTTCATTTCCAGAACAACCAAATTCCAGATGCGACAGTAATAGCAGTAGGACAACAGACTGGTGATGGGGGGTCCTCTCTATTTCTGAAAATCAACCTTCCTTCCAGTTTAAGGTGGCATTCCACACTGGAGGGAAACACCCTGAAATTCTTTACTAATTCACAATCAGACATTCCCACTCCAATAGTCCAGAAAGATGTGAAATCAGCTCAGAGCCTGGCTGATGTTCAGCAAATTGGAGAGCAGTTGTTCATCCCCGTTCAGTTAAATGATGGGAAGGACTCTGTTTTCGGCTGAGTGTGTGTGAACAACGGTAAGAGATTCATCAGCGAAGCCATGTTCCGCCAACTCCCAAAAGATCCAGCCATTCCCACATTCAAACTGATAGACAAATGGGAAATGGATCTGGAAACACCCAATTCGAAATATCTCCTGCCAAGCAGGTGTATGCTCAAAATCTCCATTGGCAACAAGAGCATAGTCCATAATTGTTTGGTCGTGCGAGACGTCAATGCCGCCTTTTACTCAGGCAGTGACATTCTCAATCGCTTTGCCATTAGTTTGGACGTAATAAACTTCAAAGCTTGGTCCCGATTAGGGGATAATTCCATGGGCTTTGATGATCCAGAAAAAGCATTTAGGTCAGCTCAATTGCTACCTTATGCAGTTGAAATTCAGATTAAAGAGGAAGTCACCATCCCAGAAAGGACCTGACAATTCTCCCTGGAAGTGAAAGTTAAAAGAGGACAAAAATTGAAAAACCCTGATGCTTATATTAATCTAAATGCTTTCCTTCAACAGCAAGGGTTAGGGGTAAACCCAACACCATTAGTCAACATAGAACATGACACCATTCCAATAGAGGTGGATAACAGCGACTTAAAGAATATTACTCTAGCCGCAGGCACCATTATTGGAATGGCGGTTGATGACCGACATTTCTCCATTGATTTAGGAAATGAACTGTTAGGACCAATCCCCAAGGACAGTTTTGACAGTGACAGTGATGACAATACAACACCAGATAGGATCTTTAACCGGCATGGGGGGAACTTCCTGGTGTACACTTCTTGCTCTTATGGTAAGGAAGATGTGACTTGTGACTTCAGAAGGGATGAGGTGATTTTCCAGGTCCATGAGGGATGTCTTCCCCACCTGAAGCCCCCAGTCCAAATCAGCACTCTGACCAGGGACTTCTCCACCCAGCTGGAGGAGGCCGCTGAGATAGCAAAACCAGAAGTCTTTCCAGGCTTCAGGCAAATGGTGGAAGAGAGAGTCCACCTAGCTGATGCCTGCGTGACTCTGGAACAGAAGCAAAAGTTGAATCAAGTTTTCTTGGATTTCCAAGATCTCTTTGCGGTAGACTCATATGACTGTGGTCGCACCGACATCCACACAACAACAATTCCCACGGACCCTGGCATGACTCCAGTGTTTGTGAAGCAATATCGCTTGCCTCTCGCATCCATGGAGTCCCTTAATGAAATAATTAAGAACCTTGAGTCCCGGGGAATAATCCGTCCAGTACACAGCACCTTCAATAATCCGGTGCTGGGAATATTGAAGCCAAACAGTCAGTGGAGACTCTGCGCCGACCTTAGGGAGCTCAACAAACGGGTCCATACTTCCCGATGGCCTCTTCCCTACATTGACCAAGGGCTGGCCCAGATCCAGGGTTCACAGGTATTCACTGCAATAGACCTGACCAATGGATACTGGACCGTGCCTGTCAGTAGGGAGGACCAATACAAACTGGCTTTTACCTTTTTGGGCCAGCAGTACACATGGACCCGGACTCCCTTCGGATACCTCAACTCCGGCAATTAATTCAACATTTTCCTACACAAGGCCATGCCCGACCTGGGTGCGCGGGGTAACCTGGCTTATGTAGATGATGTCCTCATCAAAAGTTAATCTGTGGAGGAACACATAGCGGAGATCCGTTATGTTCTGACACAGTTGAGGACCGCCGGAGCAAAACCTTCCTTTCAGAAAGCACAGTGGTGTAGAACCCGTGTTAATTTCTTGGGGCATGAGATTACTCCTCAGGGTCTCTGTCCCCAGGAAAAGAAAGTGGAAGCACTTCAGAAACTAAAAGACCCCACAACTCTGCGGGAACTAAGGAGCCTCCTTTGACTGACTAATTACAGCAGAAAGTTCATTGAGGGCTACGCAGAGATCACTAGACGCCTGATTCATCTTTTGAAGGGGGGGTCAAGTGGGAATGGGGTCCAGAACAATCCGTGGCAGTAAGACAGCTCAAGAAGCCTCTCACAAGCGCCGTGCCTAGCTTACCCTGTCAGAAACAAGGAGTTCTTCCTGGAGACAGGGTTCTCTAATATGTGCTTGACGGCAGTATTATACCAAAAGCATGACAAGGTCAATAAAGTAATATCCTATGCTAGCAAAACTTTATCTCTGTGGAGGAAAAATTCAACGATTGTGAGAAGGCACTCCTGGCAATGGTGTGGGCATTGAAGAATTACCGCCCGTTCATCCAGGGGGAACACATCATAGTGGAGACTCCACACCAGCCTCTGCAATATCTCCAAAGTGACAGAATCCGGGCCGGAAATGTGAGTAATTCCCGAATTACTTCCTGGATTCTGTCAATGCAAGGCTATCCTGTGGAGGTCAGATATGGCCAAAACAAGAAGAGTCCCCTCGCGCAAGGTCTGGCTGACTTGCATGATTGTGCCAGAGAAAACTGTCTTGAGGACAAAAGTCTATAAATCAAGGACAACATGGAGGCATACCTTAATTCCCCCCACAAAGTCTTTGAAGAAGACAAGTGTGAGGGAATGCCCACTGTCTATGTGGATGGATGCTCTTACCATGTTGACAACAACGGGGAGAAAGAACTGGTGGCCGGCGTAGGGAATGCATGGGTGAAGGAGTTTCCAGAACCCTCCGCTGGGTACAAAATTGGTCCCTGAAGTAGTCAGGTGGCAGAGTTGATGGCTGTGCATCAGGCCATCCTCACTGCTGTCCAACATCAACTCCACGAACTGGTCATAATCACAGATTCGGATTATGTACGGAACGGGTTCGTGGAGCACCTGGTTAATTGGAAAACCAGAGGCATGTTATGTGCTAATAATAAACCCTTGAAACATGGGAAGTTAATCCAAAACATTGATGACCTGGTCACCTCGAATGGGATGGCCATCTACTGGAAAAAGATCAAGGGTCATTCCAAAGTAGAGGGACCAGACAAAAGTGGAAATGACTTAGCTGATCAGCTGGCCAAAACCGGGGCCATCCAAGGGGATCTAATAGAAATAGAGTCCCTGTTGGGGGAAATCCAGGTCACTGCTATCGCTAGGTCCCAGACAAATGCTCACAATGATCTTTCAACTGCACAATGGAGTAAGGAGACCCCTGATGCTGATTTAATTACGGCTCAAAAGGGGGATCCAATAATTGGCAAGTTTTACCAACACATTGAGGACCCTGAGAACTTTCCTTTGACGGATACCGATTACATTGGGAAAGAGGACCTTAGAGTGTTGATGAAATGTCCAAAGATGTTCCGAATCCAAGACGGTTTGTTGGTAAGGAAATCCCAAGCTGGCCATGATCAGTGGGTGGTCCCTACCTCATTCCGAAGCCTGATGTTAAGTCACGCCCATGATGCGGCCACAGCCGGTCATAGGGGGGTTTAACACAACACTTGAGATCTTAAGAGAGGTTGCATACTGGCCACACATGGGGCAGGACCTTTACCAATACTTTAAGGTGTGTCTGGTGTGTGCATAATTTCAGCCATCATCCCTCACACACCGTGCGCCTCTCCAAAAGAGGGGGATGACACTGCCATGGTCAGATTTGCAAATCGACTTCGTAGGCCCTGTGATTCGCTCGTCTAGAGGAAACAAGTACATGTTGACGGTCACATGCTTGTTTACCAAGTGGGTGGAATCTCTCCCGGCCCCAAACTGCAAGGCAGAAACAGCAGCTGCCCCGATGATTAACCACATCTTTTCCCATTTTGGTCTACCTCAAAGGATTGAGTCAGACAGAGGTAGCCATTTCACCAGCGAGGTAATGACAAAGATGTGGGAGATACTGGGGGTCAAATGGAAGCTACATATTGCTTACCGGCCTGCTCCTTCTGGGGCAGTAGAATGCTACAACCAGACCATTGTGAGCATCTTAAAAAAGTTTGTGGCAGATTCTGGGCCAAGTTGGGATATCCGATTACCTCTGGTCCTAATGGCCATCAGATCTACCCCTTCATCTGCAACTAAAATGTCACCACTTGAGCTGATGACTGGACGCAAGATGGTGCTTCCCCAGCATTTGCTCTACAGGACCCAAGAGCAGACATTGATAAATGCCTCCACAACTCATGAGTATGTGGAGAATTTAAGGAAACACCTTCAACATGCTTTTGCCTATGCTCAGCGGAAACTAGAAAGATCAGCTGATAGCATGAAGACCCATTACGATTTGAAAACTTCCAGGAAAGTATATAATGTGGGAGACCGGGTCTATCTATACAATTTCCAAAGAAACCAGGCCAAACAGCGAAAATGTTTGCCTACATGGAAGGGACCCTTTGAAATTATAGACAAGGTCTCCCCAGTTGCATACAAGATCCGCATCCCCAAAGGTAGTTTATATGGGTCCATATAAATCAGCTAAAGTGTTGCCATCCCAGGCACACTCTGCAGCAACTGGAGGAGTCCTCTGCAATACCAGAGGGGACCGCTCTAGATTAATTCAGTTCCACCCTAAAATATTCCACATATAGCCTATACAATTCTATGATTCTTGAATATGTTCTTGCCTCCTGATTTAAAAAAATGTATATGTTCATGTTTCTGACTATAAAATGTATATGCCAATAGTGGGGGAGAAATGTCTACGAATAGGTATTGCCGCTTTTGCTTTATCATCCTAGGAGAGATGAAACCATGGAGACTGACCAAGGAGAACGACCCGGAGACCAGGAGCAAAGATCCGAGGGGCCCAGGGTACCGCCCAATATTCCCATCAGGACAGGCGAGGAGAACCAAGATAAGGCTTCCAGGTGGAAAAACCTGTTAACACATTTGCTAAATAAAATTAGTGAACTCTATCCCACTCCTAACGTCAGTTGTAGAGATTGTCACAAAGGTGGGATGCTAACAGACCAGCCACAAAGTCTAATCCACAAAAGAAGAGAAAACAGGACCCCTACAGCATTATGTACTCTAAGCTTTGTCACATTATCTCCAAACATATACTCCAACCGAGGTTCGGAGAGAGCATCTGGAGTAGATTTATCCAATGTCTATACCTACTCAATACTGGCTGGGGATACAGCGCTGATACAAACAGATCTGTAGAAATGTACACCAGTCAGGGTCAACACTGAGGAAGGAAGTTTATACACTTCCAATGTCATTGATGGAAAATAGTATGGAAATGTTGCCATTCTACTTTTCAACTTTGGGGAGGTACCTTTTGAGGTACTGAATGGCAACAGTCACCAAGCTGGTCTGTAAACAAATCGGCTATGCTACAGACAGCTGAAACAGGCACAGAGATTGGGAAACAGTGATCCAAGAAGCAATGTGCTGGCTCCAGTGACACCTGTCCCAGATGAAAACAAGCCAAGGGAGCAGTTCCTATGACTTTGCTACCATCAAATAAATTGCCCCATTGCAATGTCCACCTATAAGTACGGCAAGTAGAGCATTCTTCACCAAACCAGATCTAAAAGGGGTTGGACATCTTAATTTACAACTAATGGTTTCACAATGCTTTCAAAAGTCAATTATTGATTTTGGGCCAGGGACACTTCATGACTGCATATCTGGGAAGGGATGAGACCTAAGACGTGGTATTGAGCCACAGCATTGCAGTAAAGGACGTTTTCAAGGCACTAATAAAACACCGCCACTGATCAATGGATGATATGAAAGGATAGCTGTGGGCATTGTTTGACCCCCTTCGAACCATAAGAATGGCTTTTAATACATATCAGCCAATGTAGACAATACCACCACTAGCCAGAAGCATTTCCACTGAGGGCTACCACCACCCGAAATATATTTAAAGTACTACCTTAAGTCCCCGGCTTTGGCCGGGATGTCTATTCTCAGATTTCTTTCACATTCCACCCAAAAAGATAAACAAATATTCTTGTTTGCCACAAAGGAAAAACGCGATACATGTTAATTTCACTAATTAATTGAACACCAAATTTTAATTTCTCTCCGATTTAAATTCTCACATGAATATCATATTTGTATGCTTACTCTTATTATTTGCAGTGTTGTTAGCAGTGGCCATTTTTGCTGCTAAACATACATTGCAAATAATTAGAGTAAGCATACAAATATGATATTCATGTGAGAATTTAAATCAGAGGTAAATAAAAATGTGGTGTTCAATTAATTAGTGAAATTAACATGTATCGAGTGAATTGAAAAACAAATCAATGAAAAGAAAGACTAACAAACTCTTCTAAATAAATTTGAAAACAAAAAAAGGCAAGACCACTTTAGCACACAGAGCCCGATGATGAGCACTTTCTACAAATGATCTGTAGATGGCACGCAGAACATCACAAAATATATGCCAAAAAAACCCCCAAAAATGTATTATCTCGGGATGACCTATCGAGAAATAGTTGTATTGATTCGGCAATGAAATAAAGAATATTCCATTAAATATTCATGACACCAGAACTCACCGTTCACGAGTTGTGCCCCCAAGATCAACACCATATACATAACCACAAAAAAACACAACTGTATATATATATATATATAGGTCATAATTCACCAGAATGGGGTTTGCACAATAAATCCTTGTTTACCAGAACATGCATTTTATATAAAAAACGGTTGACATAAAAGTTCCACTATAGATTAATACCCTATGTACAGCCATCTCCCATACACAGATAAATCAACTTATTGAAAGATTTTGTAAAATCCTAGAGCACCTCCTCATGAAAATCGTGGATAAGGTTGGTCACAATTGGTATATACTATCACATTGTGTTCTGTTTGCTGAATGAAAAACTGCATAGGCACCCCTATCAACAGGGATTCTCCCCATTAATTCACACGACCTCCTTCTAGGGAGAAGTGGGAAGATATAGAAAATTCCTACTCTAGGGATGACAGTGTTTGCCCAGAACATCCAGGAAAAAATAAGATCTGTACAATCCCTTGTGAAAGAGCTACAAGCAGGCACAGGAGAAACAAAGTTCCATCTCAGAAGACTTCCTGCGTAAGTATCTTTAGGGTCGGGATCACGCAATGGCTTTCTTGCTCAGGAACGACAACATTGAGATGAGGCCTATCAGTTTTACTTGTGGATCTACCTCGTCCCAATGGTCTGGAGATATGAACAGCAAGATACTAAGATGGCTCTTGGTCCTTTAGTATATCAGTTTACCCCATGAACATCAAAGAATTCAGAGTTTTTGTCTCACTTCACCACTTCCTGTGAAAATAAAGATGTGGAAGCTAAAGGGGGAGGGGCATGTTGTGAAGCACCATTGGCAAACCTGAGAACAATATAGAATCCAGAGGCTTTCTGTCCTATACATGAGCATGTGCTGTTCCCCATGGTCCCACAGGCTAGACAAACTGATACGAGAGGAGAAGGGAACACGTCTGAAAAGAGTGGGAGGTGGAGAACAATCCTGGTAATGCTGTCCTGCTGTCTGGGTTAGCAAGCAGTGGAGATGCAACACATGCAAACAGTCAGAGGGAGAAATACTGGATGTCTGACACGACAGACAATTACTGTGCAGTAGAATGGATGAGACAAAGAGCCACCACAGAGAGGTGGAGACTGCAGGGGGGTGTCACACACAAGAAGCAGACCAGGAACACCAACTCTGCAGTCTTCTAGACTTCCTGTTTGGAAGTGGCAAGAACACACAAAATCACAAGATAAAAGGACCCCAGGAAAGGCTCACAGATGACAAGCCGAACTGAGATAATCCAGTGAAAAGGCGCAGGAACGGTGGGGGAGATACAGCGTATAACAAAAAGGGCTGCCACTGTGAATCAGAGTGGAAAGAGAAGAATTTCAGACTGACTTCTAGTCCAAAGTCCCAACTGACAGTGATAAACAGTGACTTGGCACTTGAAGTCCAGAATGCCAAGAGAGTGCCATTGAGAAACTGAGAATACAGAGAGACATTACATACTGGTACTTGAAGGCCAAAGTCCTTGGAGCTGGAGGTGCCGTTACCCGCGCCGGATACCAGGTAAGTGAGCATTCCCCTATGTCCCCTTCTGCATCTCGTCCCCGCTACCCAACCCACTTACCTGCCACTGCCTGCTCCCTCACCGGAGCCGAGAACACTGGTGCGTCATCGACCCGGCAATGACCGCCATGGAAAGGGAGAAGGGACTACATGTAGTTCCCTGCCCCTGATCCATGGTGGGCATATGCTTTGTAGTCTCAACTTTAGAAAAAACGCTATTAGTAACCCGGCACAACGTGCCGGGGTACTAATAGCAATATTACCCTTGCAGGGGAGGCAATAACGGGGCAGGTAATGCCCTGGGCTATCGTGAAAGCCCTCTACCTCGCAACCCCTGCTCAGGTAACATTGCTTAAAAAATGTATGCTGGGGATGAAGCACTCAGGACCCACTTACAAGCTGCTCAAATATGTGATGAATAATATCTGAACTATAGACCACCCACTGCTTACATCATCAATTGTACAGATGGTCAAAATAGATATATTGTTCAAAAGGATGTAAATATGGTGTAAAGGAAAGAATAGATGGAATGGATATTTTCATGAATATGATGCAGTGGATGGATGTATATGATGGATGAAAGAAAACATGAATGAACAGATTAATGGGATGGATAGATTAACCGAACCGACAGGATGGATAGACGAACCGACAGGCTAGACTAACTGACAGGATGGATAGAGAGGCAGGCAGGCTGGAGAGACAAACAGGCAGGCAGGCAGGCAGGCAGGCTGGACAGAAACAGGCAGGCAGGATGGATAGACGGATAAATAGATGGGAAGGAACAATAGTTTGTTTAGATACAGATTATAGGAAGGGCAGGAATGAAAGGAAGGATAGAAACAATGGATGATCGATACAAATTAAATATAAAATGGAAAAGAACACAAATACTATCTTTAAAAAAAGGAAGAATGCAAGTAATTAAAGATTGTGGAAAGGTATGACTTAATTCCTTCCTTTCATCCATGTCTTGCTCTTTTACGCCAACTTATTTTTTCTAATTTGTTGTCAAAGTGTCTTCTGCCACATATGTATGGCGTTCTAGTACACCCTGAACAGATTAGTACACCCTGAACCAGATTAGCGTAATGTCTTCCTACCGGGACTTCTGTACCCTCTTTTCTCCATTCACTCTGGCCACCCTCAATGGGATCTCCATCTCCTTCCTCTGAAACCAGAAACCTGGGAGTTGTCTTCGACTCCTCTTTCATTCCTCAAATCTTGGACCTTGCCAAGAAATACCATTTCCAACTCTACCTCCTCAAGGGCATCCTCCCTGTCCTCACTTCTCCCCAGAAGCTTAATGTCGCCAGAGCTCTGGTACTCTGCAGGCTGGACTACTGTAATAGCCTCTTCCTTTATCTACCTTTTTCTCTCTGCCCCCTCCAGCTAATCCAGAATAGGGCTGCAAGACTTATCCTTGGCCTGAAGCCCAGGGACTGTATCGCTCCAGCCCTAAAATCTCTCCAATTGCTGCAAGGAACACATTTAAATTCCTCTGCATCATCCATAAGGCTGTCTGGGGCCTGGGACCATGCTATTTGCAACTTGCTCTCACCAAATACTCCAGATCCCTCCGATCCTCTGGCTCCAAATCTTTGCTTGTCAAGCTCTTCTCTAAGCAGAGAGCGGGCGGCCTTTCCTTGGCTGGCTCCCATCTCTGGAACAGCCTCCCCCTTTATCTCCGTCTTGAGCTGGAACTCCTCAAGTTCCGCAAGCACCTCAAGACTTTCCTCTTCTCGTCCTCCTTCCCTCTCTCCCTCCCGTGCTAAACCCCACAGTTGCTGCGATTGGTGGTCTGGGCCCTTATGCGTCTTCCTGGGTCTGAGTCTTATTTCCAATTGCCTGCATCATCTGCCCTCCCACACCCCGGCACTTGCCTTCGGGCACCACTGGCCTGTGTTGTCTCACAGGCCCTGCACTCCTTGTATTGACTGGTGACCCCTCTTCCATCAAGTGGTCACTGCCTGGCACTTACCTGTTGCCTTTATAACTGACTCTCTGGCACTCCCCCCGCCCCCCCATCCCCTCTGTGTAACCTCTAGCACTCCCCGCCCTTCCCCCTTTACATTCTCTTTCTCTGCATTTGCATGCGTCGAATGTTCACACAGCCGAGCAGGACCGCTTTTGTATTTTATTCATCACTATGATCATATTCCATTGTCTTACTGTTCCCTTGTTTCCCTTCCCTTTGCCCTGTGGGCGCTTTGATACACACATTCTTGATCTATAAGTGCCTTACAAATGCCCAATAAAATAAAATAAAAATGAATGTGTGTCCCACTTGTCATGTGAGCTATGTAGAACATACCTTAGATTGGTCTGTGTGTGTATGTTTATGTATGCATGGACATAGTGAAATCTTTAGTATGTTCAGATTTTACACCCTTGCCGCATCTACCCATCTGGACCAGTAGGCACAGGAGCACCACTGGCTCACCCAAACAGGGAGGACCTCAGGCTCTTGCCCAGGCAAGTACTGCGCGGAACGCGCGACTTTGATTGTAGAGGGTCTTTCCTCCTTTTGTTAACGGGCTTCTGGGGTCCCCATCCCGCATAATACTCACTTTCTTCTGAGGCGTTGCCGTCAGAGGAGTCGTCAGACGCGTTGAGTCTCTCCAAAGGGCTGATGGCGACAGGACACGAGTCGGGCACGGCTGGGAAATCCTGCTCTCCAAGGTCCTTTGTTGGGCTCTCCTAGAAATGATGCACACGTTTTAGGCCGTTTCTGACATGTGGCATAGTAAGAGCATTGTAGTCCCCGGCTGCCCCAGTAGGCATGTGCTTGCCTGCCCGACATTCGCTATACAACATATACATGACTGTGCAGAATCATTTAGATGGCAATATTGCTAGTCTTGTCACTGTCTACTTTCTGATATGCGCCATAAATACGCCCATTATTTTTTTTTTATATAAATGTCTTGAGGTGGTTACTTGCTTTGCTCAGATCAGGACTGAGGAGCATTTCGCCTGGTGTCTGTCCCCTAGTGTATTCTGGGTAGTGGTGTTTAAAGATACAGAAGAAAACCCCAAGCCCCCCTCTAACTGCCATGTTTGGGAAAAGGTCTACCTGTTAAATCCAGAAAGTGGGACTAATAGGAACAAGAAGGCGGACCAGAACCCGAATACCAAGTCACTGATGCTGAGAAACAGAAGACGGGATGGGGGGAGTTTTCTGTGAGGGTGGGCCTTCCTATAGCTGCAGGTTAGTTTGTGGGGTCTTTCAGCAAAAACGAAAGCACAGCCACACTAAAGGGTAATGGAGGCTTATTCCCAGAAATCGTGCCTCAGGACCCTGGCCTCACGCACAGTAGTAATGCTACTGATCGATGTGCTATGCAACCAACGTGCTTAAGTGTGCTTTGGGTAAGGCGAAGTGTGTTTTTGGTAGGGCTTACTACAACATAATCTAGAAATGAACGATAGTACATGCATCATGTCGCCTTTCTGTTCGGATTTACTTGGCTTTTTACTTAGGTGGAGGTTTGTTGAAGTTCATGTGTGGTTTATGCACAGGGGGTGTGTTGTGGGCTATGGAGAATGTGGGACGTCTATGCAGAAATGCAGGCAGGCTTGTCCTGGTCTCCAGTAATTTAGCGGTGCAGTGCGCATGCTTCATTTCACCTTGCAAACAATATAGGTTTACCTGGTCAAAAAGGTAGACCGTAACATCATCGAAGAAGGACACAACTTTCTTTTTGCGCTCAAAATCTTCACAGAAGGAATGAGGCACAAGACCGGGCATTTTCAGCAAGCTGCGCAGGTTCCTAGCACTGTGGCTTTCGGCGATGACGATGGGTGCCACCACTGGCTCCTCCTCACTGTCCTCGCTTGGCTCTTGGATATTGTAGCAGCAGAGCTCCTCGTCAGACTCGTCGCTATCCTCTGTGTCATCCTCCTCCTCATCGGCTTCCTCGCCTCGATCCGCAGGGCCCTGTCGGGTCTCCTTCTTGCCATGGAGCAATGAAAGGTCTAAAGGAAGCTTGCTGAGAACGGACTCCCCCTGCCACCCCAACAGTCCATCTGCTTTGAGTTGGCTGCGGCTCTCGAAGGGGCCCAGATCCTGGCCAGCCATAGTGCTGATCTTCACTTTAAAACGTTGACTGGGGACCAACTTTGTCTTTTCTTTGCCCACATCTGCTGAGCTTTCTCTGCCGAGTAGATCACCATCCAACCCTTGACCAGGTTCCTTCAAACCGTTCAGGTATCGGTCTTCTTGGTTTAGCTCAACAGAGGTCAGAAAGAAAGTCCTGGATGGTAAAGCAGGTGCAGTGGTACCAGAAGACAGGTCAAGGCCTGTCGACCCATTTTTGCTGCACTCCATCCCCAGACCCTCGTCCAGGGACTCCACCTTCACCATCCCACCTTGTGGGGCAAGGGTCCCTTTTTCCAGTTCCTCCTCCTTTAAAGAGGAAGACTCTGGTATTTTAGTGTCAATATTTGTTGTTTTTAAAAACTCCACATCCGGAAGAGCTTCTGACGGGTCAAGAGAAGGCGTTCCCATGATGGCATTCCCAGTACTGTCAGATGCAAGGTTTATTCCTGCTGCTGTACCTTTTGACATATGTGTTTCTTCCACACCTTTCATCGTTATTAATTTTGAAAGTTCTTCCTTTTTTGCACCCAACCCCAATTCTTCCGGACCTTCTTCCCCTTCCTCCTCTTCCTTTGGGTACTTGTCCATGTCGGGGTCGAAATCTGAAAAGTAGGCAGAGTCCCGATAAGGATTCTTCTCATCCAGGCCATGCAATTCGCTGCTGATGGACGCAGACATGTGCATGTCGCTGGCTGGAACCTCAACGTCTGCTTGTGTGGCGCTGCTGGAGGACTTGTTGAGCTTGTCAAATACCTCTGGCTCCCGGGCCTCATGCGGCTCCTTCAGGACAAACTCTGGAGACTCGTAGTTCTCCGTGTCGTAGCCGCTGTCCAGCGCCCTGGGTTGGCTGCACTGATTGTATGCTGTGGGGCTGTAAACATCGCAAGAGCTAGCTACAGATGGGATGTCTAGCGACTCCAGTGAATCGGGTGTCCCCACCTGCTTCTGAAGGGATCGGAACAAAGGCACAGCATCTGCCCGCTCAGGGTAGTCGCCAGAGAAATCCATGAAGATGCCGGATGTAAGTTCTGTGGTGTCGTCATCGTCGCTGCCATTATCGGTCTCATTGAAGCTCATGCTAGATAAGGTCCCATCAGGCTCACACGAAAGCGTTTGGTAGGTCTCTATGGGCTGTTCTTCAGGGCCAACAGCAGTCATTTCGGGGTGCAGTTCCACCAGACCCTGCATATGCTTCTGGTTAAAAGGGTAGGAACCGAAAGCAGGGACACCTTGTTCTTCATCGTCACCTATTGAATGTTCCAGACAATCGGGCGGGATGGCCAGATCTCTAGCAAGCTGTTGCTGGGTTTCTTGCGGAGACCATGTGACTTTATTGGTGTCAGGGGATCTCACCAGGTGACTGGGAGAATCCATTATCAGGGCATCGCAGCCATCTTCCTCCATCGGATTGGGCTCCTTTATAACTGGGCAATCAATGCATGCAGGTTCCTGGTAAGCATTACAGAGAAGAGAGACCACAACTTCTGGATTGGGGTCAGGAGATGCAGTTGGATTTAGTGACAGGTCTTTTTTATCCAGAACCAAAGCGTGGCAGGGTACTGGCGGGTCATCTGGCTTCTCATTTCCATCTGGGCTACAGCCTGCATCAAATTGGGCATCGCACTCCGACCGCCAATAAGCCCTGAAACTACAGTCCTCACGGAAAGGTTCCGCCTCCTTGAGAGGACTGTGGCCCCTTGTGTGAGCACTATCGTCATCCCACAGAGCATCCCCTGGATCTGTGTTCTGCCAAGATTCAGGTCCAAAAGGCTCGGTAATAGCTCCCCTGCAGTGGGTGGTACGCCGATTGCACCAGGCATCTGCCCCAATACTGTCGCCGGGTGGCCGCGGTGGGCAGCAGCTGCTGATGTTATTGTTGGAAGAGCTGTTGGAGTTCCATCTGGGGCTCTGGACTTCCTCTGGGAACAGCTCCTCCTGGCACCCGCCATCGCTGGTATCCGGGCTTCCACACATCCCTTCGTCCTCCAGCTCCACAATGACCGAACTGGCAGAGGGGCTCTTCACCTGGCAGAGACTGATGACCAGTTTCTGTCGAGTGAGCTCCATTAACCTCTCTGCGAAGGCTGCATCTTGCTGGACTACGCAGCTGGCGGAGGAACTATGATCTCTGTACAAACAGTTCAACGAAGGGGACACACCAAGTGGGTCTTCGAACACTGATTTCTTGCAGCTGGGGGGTTTCCATCCATCCCTCGCTTTGGAGGCCTCGTCCAACAAACACTGATCAGCCCCATCAGATGGAGACTTTTCGTAATACGTCAGGTCTTTGCTTCTGTGCTTGTAGGCTGTGTAGTCATCAGGGTTTTCCCAGGTATCAGTGGGTGGCAGGTCCTCGCCCAGCAAGGGCTCCATCGTTAAGGAAACACTAGGGCTGTTGTCAGAGTCATAGAGGTGCCCCCGGTCCTCCTTTTCCGACCAGCCAGGCTTTTTGGTGGGAGAGATCCGGTTGTACTCAGGGCTGTAGGAGCACATGGTGTAGTCCAGGTCGGCGTGGCAGTCGGACGGCTCTTCAATACGGATGTAATACTCACTGCTCACAGAAGGGCTGTGCGCACTGAGGACTGGCACCACCCCAGGGGCCTGCAAGCTCTGACAGTCTGGTTTAATCTCGTAGCAGGTGGGGGAGAACCCCAGGCTGAGCCTCCCAGCGCAGCTGGGCGTACAGTACATTGCCTGGTAGCGTACATCGCCAGGGCTCCGGTCCCCTTCAGCAGCTTGAAAGTTCTCAGGCTTAGCAGGCTCCCATTTGTACTCAAAGTTGAGACCACGACTGGTTTCGGTCACCGTCAGGATGTCATCGCCATCAGTGTGAAAGGCATCTCCGGAGAAGTGAGCCAGCAGAGGGAAGGAGGAGGCCCTGGCACAGTGGTGGCTGGCACTGGCATGGGGCTTTAGGGAGTTCCAGCGCTTCTCAAACTCCTCTTCGGCTTCGGTTGTACCCTTTACGCACAGGTAGGACAAGAGCAGATGCACCTCCTCGGCAGTGGGACGTTGCTCAGCCTGCAGCCAGCAGAACTGCATCACCTCGTACCTGCAGCGGGAGAGGGGAACTTGCTTAGCCTCAGAATGTACAAAAACATGCTCAACCGCTCAGCCAAATGGCTAAAGCATTATACATATAAACTGTGATCATCAAAAGACAATAGGATCAGAACAACTCCCTTGCGCTGTAGCTCTTCCTCATCAAGGTCTATCCCACGCCCCTCTCTCTGGCAGTAGGCTTTCCCTTCTCTAAGCTTGCTACTCTTGTGCCTACACATGCCTAGACTTTTACCAACGAGCCTGTCATCACAACTAGCACACAAAGGGCCAGGGATTGAGTGCAGGGGTCTGATGTACCTTCTTTGCTGAATAAGCAGATATGAGCTGCACTGGTGCACGGAGTGTGTGGCTCTCAGTGGTAGGCATTGTCAGTAGCTCACACTGAAGGCCACTCCAAGAAGGGTGCACTGTCTGGCAGTGCAGGTCTAGCACCGCCACAGAGATCTAAAGGGACCTTACACATTCACCCAATCAACGTAGAAAGTTCCTCCAGGCACCCAGATGCAGTTCTGTTCCTGTGCAGTACACCATCAAAAGACACTCGCATCAAAACAATATTTCCTGCCCTCTGATCTTGGACCCAGGTCGCCTCCCCCTCCAGTTGCACACTCGCACTTGTGGACTGTTTTCTGTATCCCTACAGTCCACTACCAGCACTTGACACCGTATGTCTGCACTTACCCGAGCACTTGCCACCGGCTGGCCGCACTCTTTACTCATTTCTTTTATTTATTCTATTTATTTTTGACTGTGGATCCCGTGTACTGCACTGGCCCCTCCCTCTTTCCCCCTGCACTTTTCCCCTTCCCCTGCACTTGCGCAATCTCAATGACACCTGGCCTAGTAAGATCGTTGTCTCTGACCTCCCTCTGTTCCCCCTCCCTTGCCTCATCGCGTTTTGAAACACTTGTGTAGAGGCGCGTTATAAATGCCATATCCTATCAGATCTGAAATATCCTGGTGTCCGTAACGCTCTACTATCACCACAGACACCACCTGCAATGACCCTGGCTAGCACCACCTTGACGTGTTCTCGCTATGATGTCACCACAGGCAGCGCAGTTAATAGGAACATTGACCATGCCAGGATTAGAAGTGTCAGCAGCAGGGCCACCCAGCACACCCCAGATGACAACACAGACTACCCAGCATGCACCCCGCCGTGTTTAAAGGTGGGGCCCATCAGAGGCTTTCACCACTTCTAGGATTTGAAGACAAAATCTCGTTTAACCCTAAATAAACCCTAGCTGGGCCTGTCCAGCCAATGAATAGTAATATACCATTGGATTTTCAGAAAAGGATGTTACTATTCAATGGGCTAGCAAGGCTTGCTATAACATAACGATGGCTCTACATATACAATGAATGTGATGGCTCAGGTGAATGGGTGCAAACCCTATTGGCGAATGTGATGGCTTAGGTGAATGGGTGCAAACCCTATTGCTAATTTGATATGGCCATGAACGGCCAGGGCTGCTCACCAGCGGTCGGAGAGCACGAGCTTCAGCTGGGGCTTGGGCAGTTTGAGCTGCTCCTCCTTGATGGCGTAGGTAAGCACTTGTTTGTCAGAGTAATGGTGGTATGGCTGGCTTCCTAACTCAAAGAGCTCCCAGACAGTCACTCCCAAGGACCTGTGCAGGAAGAGGAAAGCATGCATATCAGCGGCACGCGCAGGCAGGCAAGGGGCGCTGCAGGCAAATAAGAAAGGGTTGGGGAGTACGCTTGGTGGGTTTAAAGAGCGCAATCATTGAACTGCAGTAGCGAGTTGGAGGGATGGGATTGGCTGGAGGCACAGGGAAGGCTGCAGGTAAGGCTTGAGGTGCACTGGCAGAGTTAATAGGGCTGCAAGAAAGGATTGAGGTGTATTGGCAGAGCAGTGTCTGGATCCTGGTGCAGGTGGGAATCTGCAGGCCAGTATGCAGGTCCATTGTGAGAGATGTGTATATTTCACTGATATTGGAGTGGTGGAGTGCTGCAGGTTATTCATGGTGCGATTTATCAGAGCTGTGTGGACTTTCAGAACCGGTGCACTAAGAGATCAGGACTGAGGATTTGTTATGGAAGTACTCTTTAGGAGGAAACATTGGACTCTGGACATTACAGAAACGAAATGCCCATGTTTGCATCCCTATGGGCTGGAAAGCCAAATGTGGATGTGCCTATAATGGCTCACTATGGCCCACACCCACAAAGCTAGCAAATTCCAGAGTTGCCGCCTAGACTGAAGGGCCTGTCCTCTTTTCTGGATCTTATCAAGAGGCTATGTTCAGAGCACAGCTGATGTGTGGCAGCATGCTCCCAATACAGAAGCTGAAGCCAGAGGTGGACTGGCACCGTGATAGACTATCTGTGCTGCATTATGAGGCGACCATAATCCACGTATGTGTCGGCCATCAATGCAACGAAGCCAGGAAGGGAGAAACATGCTTTCACTGTGGGAGGTGCAGGAGAAAAAGGAGTCCGCACCCTTTACAATTTCATCATATACACGCCTTCCCACCACAGTAAGGGTTCTATGCGTAGTATATGCTGGGTGTTACTGATCTGTTAATACTTCGGGATATTTAACAGGAAACACCGTTTCAGAGCTACAGTGGACCTCTGCGTTCATCGATAGTTTGGAATAATGAAACAATCACAGATTTGTCACTACAAGAACTGGAGGCAGAATCCAACCAAATGACGAAGGTCATGACTTGATTTTCCAGAGGTCTTTTGTGCCATTCAATAGCAGTCACTCCCTGTTAACTATAATTACATGTAATGTAGTTTCCAATCCATGTCCAATTAATTCTCCCAATTAACTTTAGGTGGATCTGCATATTGTCTGAAAGCATGTTAGACCTAAAGCCGCACAAGCCTGTTATTGTCCAACCCAAAGCCACAGGGTCCCGTCATTGGTCAAACTAAAGCTGCATGACCCTATCAATGTTCAACCCAAAGCCACACAAGCCTATCAATGATCAACCCAAAGCTGTAGGAGCCTGTCAATGTTCAACCCAAAGCCAAACGAGCCTATCAATGTTCAACCCATAGCTGTAGGAGCATGTCAATGTTCAACCCAAAGCCAAACGAGCCCATCAATGATCAAGCCAAAGCTGTAGGAACCTGTCAATGTTCAACCCAAAGCCAAACGAGCCCATCAATGATCAAGCCAAAGCTGTAGGAGCCTGTCAATGTTCAATCTAAAGCTCCAGGAACCTTTCAATATTCAACCCAAAGCTGCATAAGCGAGTCAATGTTCAAGGGAAAGCAGCAGGAGCCCATCAACTTTCAACCTAAAGATCAGGAGCCAATCACTGTTTAATCCAAAGCCATAGAAGTCTGTATATGTTCAGCCCAAAGACACGTGAGCATGTCAAGCACTCCAGAGGCTATGGAATATACATATTAAATAGTAAATGTGGCCAGCAATAATCCCTAAAGGCACCACAGGAGAGAGGCCAGAACACAGATGCGTGGGGAAGCTGGTATAGAAGGAACTTTATCGAGAAGAATGAAGACAGCCGCTGAGTGCCGTTTCTGCCAATAACACACTGTGCAAGATGCTGGAGGGGTGCTCAATGAGTTGCTCTGTACCGATACTAACATGAACTCCACACTTCTAGGAGGTGAAAACCCACCTACAAATTCTCAAAGAGTTAATAAGAAGTTGTTTCTCAATGCTGTGACTGCGCTACTACTATTACGCGGTCGCATTCCACCCCTACAAATGGGATACTCTGTTTCCAATGGTGAGATTAGAGCACCCCTGGAAAAGCATGAATGGAGGCATTTATAAGCGAGCCAGGGTGCATGATGCAAGCATACTGTGGCTCTGCGTCGGGAATGTTCCCAGGCCCAGGCTAACCTTGTCAGTACTTCACGCTGCCTTTATTATGTGATGGTAGGAGATCTTTTTATACTGTGCCTGTCACCACCATGGACTACACCTGCTGGGGATGGATTGAGGCTCACCTGGTGGAATGGGGACTATGAATGTGAAATCAAACACAAGTGCTATGATCCAGCGCAGCGTGTTTTTGCTCTAACCAAATAGGGAATACATATGAGGACACTACAGAATGTGTAAATAATAAGCAGAATGTTTGCAGGTTCCTTGAGACATATACAGTGACTTAACCCACAGTTAAACCATTTGTTTTTTTCCTTTTGGGACAGACACATTTGCTTTAAGTTCTACGAGTGCAGCCGTCACTACACTGATATGGTTGTTTTGGACTATCACTCTTAAGAAAAACCTAAAAGCTGAAGAGTACTCCATGCCTGCAGCTGTGTAGTTCTCTTGCATAGACATAGTTTTGAGCGCTGGTGTCTGGGATAGCCTGGTTGCACAGAGCTTTGTCCTAATTGGAGATGGCCATCCCTCCCTGATGCGATCATAGTAGTATTTTGCTCCCTACAATTGAGCTAATGGAGTGAAAAAGGTATAAAGAGAAGTCATTGGGGCGAGAGCATGGATTCAGATTGTTCGTGGAACTGGGCATCTCCTGCGTTCTTGTCCGATTTCCTGCAGTAACTAAACACATTTGAAATAGAGTCCAGCTATTGTTTCCTCAACCAGTGTTAAGGGCTTACCATGGTGAGGGACACAGGCAATCCTCCTGCCACGGTGAGGTGCCCCAATAGCCAACATTTACCAGCAGTGGACACACAGATGATCTTAGGTCAGGTAGTCACCTCATTGCAAGCAACAGGGTTAGATAGACTGCAGTAGCCCCTGTCCCTACAAGCCCCAGTGGAAGGAAATCGCTGACACAAGGCACATGTGAAACAGAGGTCTACACACATGCCATCTCTTCCAGGGAGCAGAGTCATGGCATTCCATCAGAGAGTAAGGGAAAGGCCCTGGTCCAGTGATAGAAGTGCATAATATATGCCGAAAGAATGTGACTAAAAGGAAATTACATCACGCCATGAGAGCCCAGAGGCCGGATCACGTGGCCAGAGTCGCAGAGAGTCCGTCCCAGAAAGAAAACAGGTGTAGGAAGCGCACGGCTTGAAGTCTGCCACCTTTGGCAAGAGCGAGAGAAGGATAAAAGAGCAGAGGATGCCCAAAGGGAATTTAAAACGTAGATGAGGTATCGGTCCTGCATATACTTTGCAGAAAACGTGCCCAGACCTGCAAGAGGCTGGAGAACACATCTGATGAGCAGCGCTGGGAAGTGTGCCAGGTGCTTTAGCAGTGCAGTGGTAGCCCTCTGTTCGTGCTATCCATCCCTCTTGAAGGAATACCCCTTAAACATGTCAAGCTCTGGAGGGCCTGCTCCAGTCCCACCCTTGCATTTCAAGTACCCCATTAATATGGGCGAAGGGAAACCGTGAACCAGCAATGAGTAAGCCATGTTTTTGCAAGGCGTGGGTCGGATGACAGGCCGGTTTAAAGTTCAGGTTTTCGAAACTAGGAAACAAGTTAATGGTTGCAGGTTTAGTCAATCAGCAAGAACTCCTAAAAATGCCAAGCAACACAAGGCGGGCTTCGGGATTCAGGATGCAGAAAATCAAGCAATAACCAACCAAGCATGGCATCACGCTGTGCTAAGACGCTGGACTATGAAAACACCCAAGGCTTAGCTGGCACACAACTGATTAGGCATCAACGTTTCACATTTAGGTGAAGATAGGAATCAACTAGCGGCCAGTGCCCGGTTTATAAAATCGTTGCCGGTTAGCCCCCTTGTGCCATCTGGGAGTCATGCTTCTGTAGGCTTTAAGTCACACACACAGCGCGTGTGTCCGACTGCTGACCATTTGGCGAGTGGCATAACATCAAGTAAATGGTAAGGGCAGGACTAAAGTTCTTTAAAAGGCAAGGAAGATAATGGAAGCCCTTTTGGAAAACAGTGAGGTGCCTTGGTAAATAAACCAGTGTAGGCTAATAGGAGTATTGGAATTTCTAGACTCAGTACATCAAGGACCGAAGGACAATAGGGGGCCGCAGGCCAAGTGTAGATGTGCTATGCTCTGGAGTGCCACGGGTGTGGTGGTCTCACGCCTGAATGGGATCTGCCCAGGCAAAGTTGGGGGCCCAGCCAAGAGATGATCCACGTGGACGGAAAGAAGGATGGCAAGAAAGGCCCAGTGATGGGATCAGGGAAAGGCTAAAATCATACACTTCAGCTGTAGCAGGAAGGCTTTACTGTGGTCTCGGTGCCAGCATTATTGTTATTAAGGTACAACGGCACAAGTGGATGCAGTTCACAGCGCACAATAGCACGAGGCGCTGCAGGTCAGGACTTGGGTTCTTGATTTGAGCTGTTTGTGGGTCCATGTGTTTGATTAACAAGAGACGCTGCAGGTCAGGACTTGGGTTCTTGATTTGAGCTGTTTGTGGGTCCATGTGTTTGATTAACAAGAGGCGCTGCAGGTCAGGATTTGGGTTCTTGATTTGAGCTGTTTGTGGGTCCAAGTGTTTGATTAACAAGAGGCGCTGCAGGTCAGGACTTGGGTTCTGAATTTGAGCTGTTTGTGGGTCCATGTGTTTGATTAACAAGAGGCGCTGCAGGTCAGGACTTGGGTTCTTAATTTGGGCTGTTTGTGGGTCCATGTGTTTGATTAACAAGAGGCGCTGCAGGTCAGGACTTGGGTTCTTAATTTGAGCTGTTTGTGGGTCCATGTGTTTGATTAACAAGAGGCGCTGCAGGTCAGGACTTGGGTTCTGAATTTGAGCTGTTTGTGGGTCCATGTGTTTGATTAACAAGAGGCGCTGCAGGTCAGGACTTGGGTTCTGAATTTGAGCTGTTTGTGGGTCCATGTGTTTGATTAACAAGAGGCGCTGCAGGTCAGGACTTGGGCTCTTAATCTGAGCTGTTTGTGGGTCCATGTGTTTGATTAACAAGAGGCGCTGCAGGTCATGACTTGGGTTCTGAATTTGAGCTGTTTGTGGGTCCATGTGTTTGATTAACAAGAGGCGTTGCAGGTCAGGACTTGGGTTCTGAATTTGAGCTGTTTGTGGGTCCATGTGTTTGATTAACAAGAGGCGCTGCAGGTCAGGACTTGGGTTCTTAATTTGAGCTGTTTGTGGGTCCATGTGTTTGATTAACAAGAGGCGCTGCAGGTCAGGACTTGGGTTCTTAATTTGAGCTGTTTGTGGGTCCATGTGTTTGATTAACAAGAGGCGCTGCAGGTCAGGACTTGGGCTCTTAATTTGAGCTGTTTGTGGGTCCATGTGTTTGATTAACAAGAGGCCCTGCAGGTCAGGACTTGGGTTCTTAATTTGAGCCGTTTGTGGGTCCATGTGTTTGATTAACAAGAGGCGCTGCAGGTCAGGGCTGTTGTGCAAGGGCAGGATTATGTTAAACTCAGAGTACTGGAAGATTAGTAAGTGTTGTTGATCAGGAGGAAGGTGACTTGGATGAGCTCTGCATGGTTGGTTTTCACTACTAAAATAGCAGGGATGGCACATTTCAGCAACAGAGGTCAAGGGAGCCAAAGACGTACAAAGAGAGAGATTGGGTCATGTTTGTGGAAAGCTGGCACGGATAGGTCAGGACGAGCAAGGGCCCAGCAAGCCAGGACTGGTTGGCTTCAGCAGATCTCTCAGGACTGGGACAGAAAGGGGTGCTTTGGGTGAGGAAGAGGTGCATTGGCAGAGCTGTGCAAGGGAAGTCTTCCTGCACAATGCCAGGCATATCGCTCCCCATCTATCCCTCACTTTCCTGCCAGCCACAGTGAACTATGACAGGAACCCCGAAACGAGGCATCACCACACGTTGGGCACAGGTCCCTCTTACCAGATGTTGCTGACCTTGGTCTGGTCCACGACCAGCAGGTTGCCATGCACCTCATCGATCAGCTCTGGCGCGGTCCATCGCAGGGGCACCCACAGCTGGTCTGCCGTAACAAAATAATCCTCCTGCCAGATTAAGACAGCAAGCATCAGGAGCGGGCCTCGAGAAGCACATGGCAGCTCATCCGCCACCTATGCCAGGAACGTCAGCAAGCCAGACACGCGTTCTTCAAGGCACATGCAAGGCACAGGGGAATCATGGCACACTGCCAGAATAGGAAAAAGGACACCAATAGACTACTAGTCAGACAAACCCACTGCAGTACTTCTTGTCCCAGGGCAGAATTTACCAGAAGTCAGACTCTCAAAAGTTTTTGTTTTAGTTTTCTTAAAAACGTGCATGTTTGAGCAGGGTATCTTTGTTGCAAGTATTTTGGCTTAGGGCTAAGAAATCTGTGACAAAGCAGGCAAGGCGACCTTCTGCACCGCTATTTTCCAGGGGTGTTAAACAATCTAGGACCAAGGAGGCACAACACATTCCGGAAATGACCCGTTCCCATGGCGGTGCTGGGGGTGCGACCGCAGGCATGTCCTGTTCTGAAGGGCGCCTGTCCTCAGATGCATGAAGGGATGTATGCTGTTACTTCTCAAGTCTTTCACTGCTTCCAAGAGTCACTTCAGTATTACAGGGGGAGACCCCCGCACTCCCCTTCTTTTCTAACCCATAGACTTCCCCCAACTCATCCTTGGCCCTAACCCTAACCTTATAGCTAACCTTAATGTATCCATTGCCGGTATGCAGTGTTTATAAAGAGTTAACATATATTGAATATTTTATAAGGAAACTTTTGTAGAGAATGCATTTAGGGGTAGGGTAAAGGGTTACATATTTTTGGGAAACGGTTGGGGTGGGGTTTTATGGGTAGAAAACAGGTTTGGGGGATCCCTCCCAAATAAAAGGGCATTCTCTAACATTTTCCATTATAAAATATTCGATATAACTTGATTCTCTATAAAGAATATTACGGTATAAAGACATGTAACCTCCATTGCCACTTTGACAATGTGAACATGGAGGCAAGGTAAAGAGGCTGTTGAAGAGGTAAGTGTTCATGAAGTGTTGTTGGCCAAGTTAAGGGGGGCTCCACCCGGAGCACTGCAAGTTCCAGTGTGCCACAGGCATGTCTCAAGAGGCCGAGATTCCGAACAGCTCAGTTCCCAGGATATGTGAGCTTTGACATGACAGGCCCAGTTACCCTATGGCACACCTCTAGTGTTGCCATGAACACGGCCATGCTGGCAGTGTGGCCACATGTGTTAGTCTTTTTGCGGTCAGACCCTTGAAAAGGTCTCCATTTGGGAGGCCTCAGAGTTGCACATTTTTACGGAGAAATAAATACAAAAAGCGAGACACATGTTCAAGACACTGCAGAATTAAATGATCACTTCCATGCACAGGGAGTACAGGCTTATGCTTCTAAAGTGTTTAGGGACTCTTCTGCAGCCCTACTGAGCCTTACGAAGCACTGGCCGAACCAGACATCTCCATCCTTGCCCAGAGCCCTGCTGAACGCCACATTTTGCCCCCTCGCCACACATGCTCCTGAGGAGGAGCCCCACTTACTTTAAACTTGCACTGGGACAATCCGTAGTCACCAATTTTCACAGTCAGGTCAGCTGTTAGGAGGCAGTTCCGCAAGGCCAGGTCGCTGTGCAGAAAGGGAAATCAGAGGAGAGCGGTTAGAAGCTGCACCGAGCCAGACCGGACCCAGCCTTCGGGGAGGTTGCTGGTGCGAGAGCGGGGCAGAGACATGAGATTTATGTGGAGATCTGTGCATGACACGGGCGTCACATAGAGAGAATCCTAGCAAGGAGGAGTCGGTCCCCGTTAGGAGGCTGATGTGAGCACCAGTGAGATGGGAAGGAGTAGGAGAACAGTACTGGGTACTCGCCGTAGTGATTCTTCTAATGAGCAACCCTATATACACACTAATGGGAAGTCCAGGCTGCAGGACAGCGTACTAGAAGAAAATGTGCACAGCATAACCAGAATGTCATGAAAAGTAGAGCCCAGCAGCATGGATCGCTACAGACGCGTCCCTATGCACTGAGCAGCTGCCTGCGCCTGGCCTTACTCACCGGGCGAACGTAAGGGCTATAACAGAAACGGGAAGGAGGTTGGGATGGTCTGGCGTGAATATGGATTAGGACGGTACAAGAATCAGTGTAGCCAGTAACTTGGTATGCTCAGCCCTCCCCGTTCCTCCAGACTCTGGAGTACACCGATATGTAGAAAGCAGCCTAGGAAGAGCCATTTTAACTACATATATTTCTCAGGTGGGCTTCATCAAACTGATGATCTGAAGGTAACTGGGTAAAAGGGCTCATACAACATATCATGCTGGGAAGTCGACGTGGCCACCCTACACAGGTCCTCTGCCAAAAGGATATGACGCAGGATATGAATGACAGTACGAAAAAACCCTGAGAAGTCGGGAGCTCCACCATGTAAATAAACAATACACCACCCAGTAGAGCCGGCAAAGTGAATTTATCCCAGTGAGAAATCCCATTATGCAACACAAATCCAGTCTAAAACCTGGATACCCTTTGAACATTCGAGGCAGAACTGAATAGTCATACAGACATTTAGATTGCGACGGGTCTGCACCCGGATCCGGTGGCCAGAGGCATTGCTAGGGGGAGTGCTGAGGGGGCTATAGCCCCCGGGTCTTTTGTTTGTAGCCCCGGATAGAAGCGCAGGCCCAAAATTAGTATAGCCCCAGATCTTTTCCAGACCTAGCACACCCCTGCTAGGGGAGGGAGAGGGGGTTCGGAAAAGAAGGAAGGCAGAATGATCACTCGATTTACATGAACATCCAACAAGAGGAAGGTTTGGTCACACCAACACCCTACTCCCCATCACAAACTGTACAGTGCTGACTGGAGAAGAGAGCCTGCAACTCGCAAACGTTCTGTGCACAGGACACAGCATGGAAAATAGCCGGCCGGGGGGTAACTGGTGGCCAGATATATTCAAAAGGGGGGGCTTGCAAAGGCCTACAAATCCCAAACAAGGAGCCGTTTCCTAGACAGTGCAAACACGGGCAGAATCCCCACAAAATGGCTCTTTACAACAAGGTTTTGTACACACAAACTTTGTGTCTAAATAAAACATTTTGTAGGTAAAAAAAAAAAATAATTCACCTCAACGCCAGGGTCATCGAGCTAGGAAACCAACGACATCTTCTAATGTTCGTTGGCAGAGGCCCTAGGCTAAAGCGTTTTTCTGTCTCCTGCAGCACAACCTCTAGGTTTAAAGCACGGCCTGACTGACAGTTATTCCGCGCCTCTGGAACACGACGGCCAAGCTGAGGGACTAAGATTTAGCCCCTGTTCCTGGGAAGGAAGAGGGCATCCAGCTGAAAGTATGTCATTTCTCTCCCTGCCCCATCCTGCCCTGGATCCTTATTGTCAACATGACACAGCATTGTCACAGCTCACAGGTTCAAGAGGCCCAAAATGGTAAGGACAATGTGAAGATGCAAGGATCGTGCAACAACAAGGCAGGCGTCTAAACCATTACAATCTTTGGGAGAGGAGTAAATATTCTGTATGGAGACACATGGATCTACATTTTGAGTGCACTACGTCCTGTAGAGGGAAACGAAGGAGCTGCTATGTTCCCACTCCGTAGGAGCACAAGGAAACCTGCTGTTTGCAGAACCCGTCACATGGATGCTGAACTGCTCCATACATATAGCCGACAAGTGATAAGAGTGAGTGATGGGAGCCAGTAAATAGGGTTTACTTATTTAAACAGGTCACTTCTGTTGTCTGTTGGAGGAGTACAGGTAGGGAGTGCTTCCCTACAGCATTGAAGAATGGCCATTGGCTCCAGAATCTTAATTCAAGAATCTGTTGGAAGAAAGACAACTCGGGTGACCACTCCCTGAGGCCTCCTAAACCGCACCAAAGACTGGCATCCAGGTCAATCGATGATCAGACTAAGTTCTAAAGAGACCAGAGGGGCGTGTTCAGCATCTTGAGGCATGCAAAAGGTATATAAATTTGGAGGGGTTGGGGGGGCACAACTGGTTATACTGGAGGGCTGAATGTCAGTCCTTTACCGTGGGCTAGAGTGAGGGTAGTGACATTGGTGTGCTAGTTTGAGTTTTAAAAAAAAGCCTTTTAATGTGTAATTATGTTTTTGCTGTAACACGCGATACATTGCCTTTTAATGCTATTATGAGACAGAAATCCTGTTTTAAACAGAATTAAAACGGCAAGTGCCAAGATGCAAAGACAAAACTAACATGGCAGACTTAGTGTCTAACTGACTGACTGACTGATTTTAGGCCAGGCATTAACTCATGTGACTTGGAGGGCCATAAATAATGTCCTGAATGGCCCCATTGGGCACACGAGCTGCATGTTGTGCACTGGTCTTTGTATACAAGAACCTCTCAGGCCAGCACTCAGTGAAATCAATGCTTAGTGGTATCGGGGCAAGCACTGGCGTGTTTAGGAGCTTGCTGGATAGCTTTCTGCCTGGTGAGGTGCAGAGGCCTGTCCCAACTCTGTCCCGAACCAGCCCATGAAAGGGAGGCACTGTGAGGGGGCTCTCTCAGAAGTTGAAGGCTGGCCAGAGAGAATAGGATATGCAGTACCAGGCAGTGGTGAAAGTGAGCAGGAGCGGTCGGGAGCGGTGCTCCTCTACTTTTCTAAATTACCATTTACAGCTCCTATACTTTTATTTTAAAAAGAAACCTTTCCATAATGGTTTCGTTTTAAAATAAAAGTGTAGCAAGAAGTTGAAACTTGCACTTTCAGTGGACTGCACTGAACGTTCCCTTAAACAGAAGGTGCAAGTGTCTGGGTATGTGTATTGTGTGTGGGAGGGGGCGTGGTGATGGGGTTTGTGGGGAGTGGGTGCAGGCTAGTAGGGAACATAGTTCCACTACTTCTTTTCGTATACTTTGACCACTGGTACCAGGTGAGGTCAGGCCAACGCCCTCTTAAGAAGAGTGTTTCACCGACTGATTGTCTAGATGAGGGTGGTAGTAGCTCTTCAGAGACCTTACGGCCACTAGTACCGATGCCACCACCTTGGAAAGCACAAGAGGGGAAGAAGCAATGGGACCAAAACTGGCGGTCTCTCACTAACACTGCAACAAATCTGCAAAACGTTCTGTAATGTGTGAAGGAACCAGGATACACCTTCTTGAAGACATCACGGAGGAGGAAAAGAATAGACTAGGAGCTCCATAATGGTTTACAAACCACCATTCCTCCTGTCCTCGGATCAAAAATAGCAAAGTTGACAACGAATACTCTACTTATCTGAGGGAACAGCGTCTACTGCCCCCAGGTATAGACGTTTTTAAACCTCTAGGAAGAGCTTGGATAACAATGGTTGATAGACGAGGAGAGGGAAGAAAAGGAGGAAGATGGATCTTAAATCTATGGCTCACCACTGGGAGTCAATGGGTCTTCTACAATGTAATTCCAGTCAAGATAATGATGTGAGGAGACACACCTGCAGTTTATAACACAATGCTTTCGTACAGGAAATACGGCATTGATCAGGCTTCACATATTCTTAAAAATCTCACGAGACCCGCAGGTCGAGTTACTTACTTTACCTTTTCGACCAAAGAGAAGTGCACTCTACCCATGGTGACGGGTGACAAAAATGTCACCAGTGCTTTTTGGAAACTAGTGCCTTCCACTATTAGCCCACTTAATATTTGGCCCACTGTTGCTACCCAGAGGCCACCCCACACACAATTACATTTTTTTCTGCCATTCAATGCAAACACATTTTGTTTGAAGTAAATGTATGTCAAATAAACATTTCAAACATCCCTGTATTGCCTGCAATGTCAAGTATCATGCAAATGATACCCGACCTTCATAAAATCTCATCGGCTATGCAAGTGGGTGAGTAGATTTTGCAAGCCCTGATTCACCTATGGAGTCCTATGGGACTGCAAAATGGGGAATAACTGAAGGATTCGCCTGGCTCAGAATCCTACGGACACTTCAAGTTCCCACGTGGCGATATTACCAGAGGTAACTCCACCAAACCTGCAATCATTTCCAATATAGTTATTATGAGGTCAGTGGTGAACAAGAACACAAAACCGAGGGAACATCCAGGGATCTGGTTGCACCCTTGTAGATCAAACTTTACTTCTTAACATATATGTGTCTTTCAATCAAACTTCTTCTTAATTATAAAACAACTTTATGTCGTAACATTCCTTTAAAAATGACGAGGCTGACCGTGTTGACCAATGCATTTTGGACATTAAATTCATGTTCAGGGCATCCACCGGTATAACACATACAATTAAGATTTGACCCTTCATTGGAGAAACATCAATAAGAAAAGATAAATAACAGAAACCCTCATGACCCATAAAAAGGCTATACCTGTGTTCTAGCAGGAATGGAAAGACATGTGCAATAACATGCTCAGTTGGGATGACATCTAAGGATCATCAAACAAACAGTGGTTGTGATGTCACACTCCAAGTGAGATACTTTATTTAATTATTGCATTTGTAAAGCGTGCTTAACCCGGAGGCATCTAGGCTGTGGTTACAGGACAAGGCATGCTTAGAATCAGATTGGCGGACGAGGATAGATGCAGTCCGCTTGGTGAAGAGTCAAGTTTTCAAGTGTTTTCTGAATGTCCAACATGAAGATTCAGAGTGAAGGGTAGGCAGTAGGGGATTCCAAAACTTGGAGGCAGTGACTGGGAAGCTAGCATCACCAGCTCTGGATCTCTTGAATCTGGGAACTGTGAGGCAGGGGCAGTAGGCTGAGCGTGTGGGCCTTGTTGACTTGGCTTTAACAAGCCTTTGTGAAAGGTACCCTGGGGCTGTACCGGTTAGGCATCGGTGAGTGATGGAGAGGGTTTTGAATTTGATGCGTTCTCGAATCGCGAGCCAGTGTGCATTTCTTCTGGCATTGGAAATGTGCTCATATTTGGGAAGACCAAGGGCAGCTCGGAGAGCATTGTTTTGGATGATTTGCAATTTATTGATGTTCTGCTCAAAAGTGCCAGTGAATAGAGCATTGCAGTAGTCCAGTTTTGATCCTATGATGGCTTGTGTGATGGTGATGCGGTTATTGACAGAGAGGAAGGGTCTGCTGGCGTTTATACGTTTCGTAGTGTGGGCAGCGAAGGATGCAATAGCGTAGACTTGTTTCAACAGATCTAGGGTGGCATCCAGGTAAATTCCCAGTGTATTCACTGCCGGAGAGACCTGGATTGTGTTACCATTGATTACAAATGAGCAGAATGCATGTTCTATCGTGTTGAGTAGGGTTTAGGGTCCAGCCATTAGGATTTTAATTTATTCGTCATTCAGGGAGAGCAGACGGGAGGCCATCCAGGTCTAGATGATCTCATAGGTGGCATTGAGTGTGGTGGTAGTTTTGTGATTACGAGGGCATCCCGGTGGTCGAAGAGAGGTTTTGTGTCGATCTTGTAGAGAGTGCGGGTGATGCAAGAACCATGCGGGACGTTGCAGGTTACCGGCGGGTGGAATTTACTGACGAAGACTCAGGTGGTTCTGTCAGTGAGGAAGGAGTCAATCCATTTGGTTGCTTCAGGGGAGAAGTTGGCAGCAGTAGTCAGTTGGTGACATAAAGCTTTGTGATTTATGAGGTCGAAAGCAGCAGATAGGTCTAGTAGAAGTAAGAGGGCCAGCTTGCCTGAGTCTCTGGTGTTGTCAAGTTGATTTTTTAGATCAAGTAAGGATGATTCACTTCCGTGTGCTGGAAGGAAGCACGACTGGTGGATGCCAAGGATAAGATGTTGCGCTAGCTAGTCATGGATATAGAGGTAGGCTGCTCGATCCACTGTTTTTAGGATGAAGGGTGATAATGCTGTTGTAGTGGTCAACGAGCATAGTGGGGTTGGTTGAGAGGGCTTGGTCTTGAGCGCAACGGATAATGCAGAAGGTATTGTTGCAGTGGTGCTGATACAAGATTTATCAGTGGGAATGGAGAAGGAGATGATGTGATGGTCTGACTATGGGCAGGGATTATTGGATAGGACTGAGGTGTCGCAGTTCACATCCACAAGCCAGTCCAGTGTGTGGCCTAGGATGTGAGTGGGCGCTGATATACGTTGAGTGAAGCCAAGAGCACAAAGGGCATTGACCAAGGAGATAGTAGTCTTGTCCGTAATGTCAAGATCACCAAGGAGTAGGAGCCTGGTCTTAGGTTTCAGGTCGGAGGTGAGGAGTTGCAGGATGTCCTCTTCGAAAGGAAAGGGTAGAACCTGGAGGTTGATAGATGAGGTGTACCATGATTGTAGCAGTGAGTAATAACAAGAGCTTGACGTACAAGATGTCTCTGTTGGGTTTGGGGCTTGTGTTGAAGGCTCTGATGAGGAGAGATTCTCTGTAGATCAGGGCTACCCCGCCACCTCTACAGTCAGATCTGTTGCTGCAGAGAATGGTGTAACCTGGGAGGATGGCGATCATTAGAGCAGGACCTGATGTAGTGTGGAGTCAGGTTTCCAATATGGAGAGGATATCTAAGACGTTGCTAGTGGTTAGGTCATGTATGTCAGGGGAATGCACTGGCGTGGTTCTAGCATTGAAGGAGCATTTCAGAGGTGCCAAGGGTGTGCTGGAGGCACTGCTAGTGGTGTGGTCCATGGGGTTATTTGAGGTATGGCTTGTGGGATGGCGTAGGGTTGCAGTTAGAGGTGTTAGAGTACATGAGCATAGGTGAGTGTTTCTTATATTTGTGGGTGGTGCTGGGTGAGGAGAGGCTTAGCGTGCGAGTTGCAAGGCAGGCGAGTCTGGGGAGGCCTAGGCATGGTTTCTAGGATGTCCGTAGTTTGCTGGAGCGGGATGCAGGGTTGATACCGCAGAGTGTAGCTCCAGTGTGCACTGGAGAATTGCGAGTCATGGGTGGGTATGGCTCCGGGTAGAGAGTCAAGGGCAGGAGGAACCTGGTAGGGTGGATGGTGTTGTGAGAGGGCAGGGGCCTATGGAGGAAATGTGTGGCTGAAGTAGAGCATAGGGTGAAGAGCATGCACCATGAGGTGTGGGGGGGTGAGGGAGGTGTCGGACTGCCCTGGCCCAGACAGGGAATGAAGGCCTTATGTGTGGCCTAAATTTTATTTGCTGCACTTTGAAATGTGCTGAAACTTACCAACAAAGGGCATAGCATCCTTCCCAAAGTAAAAGCCACAGCAAACTGTATACGTTAGACATAGAAAGTATCGGATGCCAAAAAAAGTACGTAATCATGCGATGATGCCATCACGTTAGATATGCAATGACGTTATAGCGCGAGGACGGCAACGTATTTGACGTCATTAATGAGATCCGTGTATCTGGCGGATGCAGTAATTTTGTATAGAAATATTCTAATTCAAGTACACTCTTCAATACATTCAATCCAATATATGATTATTGTGTACTTTTCAGTTAAATGAAATAAAAGCAAACAAAATAATCAACTTCTTGTGATCCATCAAAAGCATAAACAGTAAGTTATACACAATATTTATAATGTTTTCTAGTTACAGAGGCCCCATGAAGGCTTAATCCTCTATCCAGTATTTACAAAAATGTCAAATCTCTCCTACAACATCTGTATCACTATAGAGAGGGAGTCTTCACATATAGTAATACACACAGTGTAGTGTTAAACCACTGAATCTAATCGCAACAGTATAAAGTCCATGGTATTGGGGTTTTACTGGACATGACATAGCTTAAGCTTGACATAGGAATATTGCATGTGCTAATAAGCAAGTTCTTTATACATACGTAAATATCTTCCTCAAAATTACATAAGCAGTCATTGACAAATATCAGTGTAACCTAATAGTGAGACACTTTTACTAATCAGGATACAGACCAAGTATTAACACACAAAAACACATATCGGTAAAAGCATAGTGATTCTACTATTAAATGTGGATTTGACACAACATTGGAACACAAAAATGTAATATCCAGCGATTATGGCAAAACTCAACCATCCATATAGCCGAGTCGAATTCAATAACTTTATCTCTTTCCTAACTGTAACAGTGTTAGAGATTTACAAGGCATAACATAAGCAGTGTGTCGTAGCAATGTATTTATTTCTTTTTTTATTTATTCGCATTTGTATAGCGCACTTGCAGCCCATGGACATCGAGGCGCTGTAATGTACTATACAATTCTGTAGGTTTGCTAATTAAATTGGCACTTGTGTAGCAAAACTAGCTATTCAGGTTACCCTGTTCAATGAAAGCACAGTTCACCCTGCATTTGTCTCTTGCCCCCAGTGCTCTCTCTCCACTCTCTGTGCAAGTTCAAAGGGGCTAATGGAGGGCAAGCGTGCAGCAGTAATCATCTACTCTGCTCTTAAGTATGGGAGTGCTAGCTAGGATTTTCTTTTCTTTTTCAATATATTGCAAACCAGAAGTAAATTGGGAGGACAGTTTTACTAAGCTAACTCTGTCTGGCAAACACCAGTATGCGAGAACTTCATTTTTTTTTAAAAACAGTCATGCAATTCCATTCCTAAAAATGTAAGCTGTTACATAATTCATAATTACATTATTGCTACTGTAAAACACTGCATTGTCTCCAAGCTTTACAGTAAAGTTTAGGTGAGTATATCTAAATGTCAATGTCAACTATATTTCATTTTGTTGGGGAAGATGTATCATATTGACAAGGGAACACTTTAGAAAATGTACATGATCACACAGATCGGGGTTGAAAACCTGAGATCCAAATGTTCGGGGGAGAAAAGACAGAAGATTATTTTTCCGAAATAACCTTCGGTCTGGTAACCCCTGAACATTTCTGACTTGGCCCCTGCCTCAGCCCCACGGCCCCACCCACACCCCAACCTCACCTCACTTCCACCCCCCCTCACTTACCTTGCAGCTGCTGAATCACAGTGTCCCTGCGAGGCCTGTTCCCTTTCACTCCTGTGAACGTGAACTGGTGCTGCAGGGTCCTTTCCTTTTTAATTTTTTTTGTGGCTCTTTGGAATGGCTGCGCGAGACACCCCCCAACCCCAACTCACAATTTAGTGAGCAAGGGTGCGGGGATACCCCTGCAGCCCCCAGCACCGAATGCGTGATTTGGTTGAACTTTTCAGCCACTCGGAAAGTTTCAAAATTTGGCCAAATCACACATTCTGGCTTTTAAGCTCGGTCAATTTGGGCGAATGCTTTTAATGTCAAACCTACTTCTGTGACCTGCTGGTTACATTCATCTCTGCAACTGGTGTTCAACCCATGAGCTCATCCCATACTTCTTGACATCCTCTCTTATCACCCTGTTGCTTTATACCAGCCACCCTAAAAGTGAGATGGCGGCAAACTACAATATTCCACCTAGTTTGGACGGTTCTCTGCCTGCTATACCATCCAATTTGCTTAGTCTCTTGCTTTCTTTTCTCTAACATAAAGAATACACAATGTTAATTAGATGTTTGCACAAAGCAGTGATTATAAGTTCTATGCCGTGTGTATATATACTGCAATACCATGCACTGTAGTAACCTTCAGAGCTCTCTGTGCTCTATGATTAGGATTGCATTATATACTACCACCTGCGCGAGACAGTGGGCGAAACTGTGTTCCGAGCCTTTTTTACAATATCTATTTATTTGTGCCCATTCATGCAGCTAACTTTTAACATTTTACAGGCACTTATCCAGGGCTCGCAAAGTCTACTCGTCCACTCGCATAGTCAAGTAGATTTTTGGAAAGGGTACCATTTTACAGTGGAAGTTTGAAAATGTTATTTAACATTTACTTCGCAGTAAATGTCAAATAAATGTTTTACTGTGCATGGCTGTCCACTTGGTTGCAGCAGTGTGCCAAAGAAAGTGTGTTTGTGGTGACATGCACCGTTTTACAGAAAGCGCATAAAAAAAATGTCATCCATTGCCATGGGTCTCTTAGGTCGAGTAGGTAAATTAAGTTACTCGACCTGCAGGTCTAGCAGAATTTTAAAGAATTTGCAAGGCCTGACTCATCTCACGAATGTCTTACTTCAGTGGCACACAAAAATGCTCCATTTGCTCATTTTATATCTTGGGTACAAATAACCACTGGTGACATTAAAAATATTGGTACAACATTGCTAGTCAAATTGGTTTGTTTGCTAATGAAGACAATTTTAATTGTCAATCTCTGCTAATCAATTTTTGAAAACTAATTCATGCCTTGATTTAGTAATATAAAGATCTAACAATGCAAATTCTGTTCTTCATTACTTTCCCTGGGGAACAAGGAGTCTAGTCTACTGATGCAGAATGTTACTCTCTGTTCTAGTTTAGTAGTCATGGACATGTTAAGGGTCTTTCGGTCAGTTAATTCAAGTATTTGAAAGCTCATCTGGGCAATCTGAGGTTTCATCTTAAGTGCATGCCAGAAGCTCAGCTCAGAAGCCATCCAATAAGCAGCAGGAGACAGTGTGTGCTTCAAAGATGCCCCTGAGCCATCTACACGCGGCATCACGGCACTCGGCGCTACTTGCATTAGTCCACGCCTTGGAATGAGATTCAGCCCCAGGCGAAGAAACTGCTGCCTACAATACCCATTAGGAAGCCTTTTAAAGTAAGCGGGTAAACAGCCCCTTGCCTATGCTCCATAATTTGAGTTTGCCTCAAGCCTCACATGTAATAATCTAATAATCTAATCCAGAGGCCATATTGTTGTTTAAGATGAAGACTGGATCAGCATCTTTTTGGAAAAGTCTACGCTCTTCAACATTTATTTACATTTCTGACACCATTGGGACAGGAGTACATTACTTTGGGTCATATAAACTACTCGTATATCAACAGACAAGGCATCCTTTGGGGAGTTGAGATCTTGCCAAAAAGTCAAAGCGCACGCTACCTATGTCTTGCTTTCTTTCATATGAGCTCCAATTCGGATGTAATAACTGCTCCAGGAACGCAGTGGGACAACACCTCTCCACAGGCGTGACGCAATTCCCTCCATCTTATCAGAACATGGTTTCCAGTCTTTTGCAACCATACCAGAAAATGATTTCCAGCCCGTTGCAATCATACCAGAACATGGTTTCCAGCCCGTTGCAATCATACCAGAACATGGTTTCCAGCCCGTTGCAATCACACCAGAACATGGTTTCCAGCCCGTTGCAATCATACCAGAACATGGTTTCTAGCCTATTGCAATCACACCAGAACACAGTTTCCAGCCCGTTACAATCATACCAGAACATGGTTTCCAGCCCGTTGCAATCACACCAGAACATGGTTTCCAGCCCGTTGCAATCACACCAGAACATGGTTTCCAGCCCGTTGCAATCACACCAGAACATGGTTTCCAGCCCGTTGCAATCACACCAGAACATGGTTTTCAGCCCGTTGCAATCATACCAGAACATAGTTTCCTTCCCGGTGCAATCATACCAGAACATGGTTTCCAGCTCGTTGCAATCATACCAGAACATGGTTTCCAGCCTATTGCAATCATACCAGAACATGGTTTCTAGCCTATTGCAATCACACCAGAACACAGTTTCCAGCCCGTTACAATCATACCAGAACATGGTTTCCAGCCTGGTGCAAACATCCCATAACATTGTTTCCAGCCTATTGCAATCAATCACACCAGAACATGGTTTCCAGCCTGTTACAATCATACCAGAACATGGTTTCCAGCCTGTTACAATCATACCAGAACATGGTTTCCAGCCTGTTGCAAACATCCCATAACATTGTTTCCAGCCTATTGCAATCACACCAGAACATGGTTTCCAGCCTGTTGCAATCATACCAGAACATGGTTTACAGCCCGTTGCAATCACACCAGAACATGGTTTCCTTCCCGGTGCAATCATACCAGTACATAGTTTCCTTCCCTGTGCAATCATACCAGAACATGGTTTCCAGCTCGTTGCAATCATACCAGAACATGGTTTCCAGCCTATTGCAATCATAACAGAACATAGTTTCTAGCCTATTGCAATCACACCAGAACATGGTTTCCAGCCTGTTACAATCATACCAGAACATGGTTTCCAGCCTGTTACAATCATACCAGAACATGGTTTCCAGCCTGTTGCAAACATCCCATAACATTGTTTCCAGCCTATTGCAATCACACCAGAACATGGTTTCCAGCCTGTTGCAATCATACCAGAACATGGTTTACAGCCCGTTGCAATCACACCAGAACATGGTTTCCTTCCCGGTGCAATCATACCAGTACATAGTTTCCTTCCCTGTGCAATCATACCAGAACATGGTTTCCAGCTCGTTGCAATCATACCAGAACATGGTTTCCAGCCTATTGCAATCATAACAGAACATAGTTTCTAGCCTATTGCAATCACACCAGAACACAGTTTCCAGCCTGTTGCAATCACACCGTTTTCAGCCCGTTGCAATCACACCATAACACAGTTTCCAGCCCGTTAGTTTTAGGGATGGTTCTCGTGCTATAAAATTTCACCATATTTGGCTACGATCTTCTGCATTTTAGGCTTCATAATATCAGCCCTAGAACGCAAATGTGTTCTTACGGCTCTCTTATTAGGATGGCGAAAGAATAGGGAAACCCAAGAAATTAAAGCGATCCACCACTTCTAATGAAATGTTCCAGACGTATTGGATGGTTCTAGCTGAGCGCGCTCATTGTAAAATGTTTGTTTTGCTCTTATTAATGCTTGGCTCATTTGCTAGTGCATAATCTTTAAGACTCCCTTATCGACCTCTGCAAGCCAATTTGGGCACGCTCCATCAGCGTGCCGTCACTGGCATAGGCAAGCCATTCCAAACGTTGAAAACCTAGCTTCGTTGACACCAAACCATGATCCTCTGGATATTCACCAATTTCCGAGATATTCATGTGAAATCGGCAAGGGGCGAGTATACAACCCTGCCACAGGCCCCTCAACCCTATCATTGCATTTGAAAGGGACCTTTTTGGTCTAACCTCACTCGAATGACGGTGTTTGAGTGCATATATACCAAACGATTTAATAGGCCAGAGGGGCGACCTCATGTAGCGAGCTTGGACCAGAGTTTCTCCCTATTGATCAAATCAAAGCGGACGTAAAATCCAGAAATCATTTGAGAATTGGCCAAGCAAGCTTTACATTGCAGCAGCATATGCAAGATCATCAGGGCTTTAAGTGGGGTAAGAAATCGAGAGGGGGCCCTAATTTGGGAGCGTGGCTTCTGGGAGGGGCGTGGCCTAAAAAGCACGCAAATCGTAAGGTCTGCACACAAATATATATACATGTTATATATCTGTGTGCGTACCTTACTATGGTTTGTGTACTTTGCAGGCCATCTTTTCTAAACATAGAAATATGTTACATATGTTACATATTTCTATGTTTAGAAAGATGGCCTGCAAAGTACACAAACCATAGTAAGGTACGCACACAGATATATAACATGTATATATATTTGTGTGCGTACCTTACGGTTTGCCTAGTTTTCAGGCCATGTTTTCGGGTTTATAAAAGATGGCTTTGAAAGTACACAATTCAAGCCATCTTTTATAAAGCTTTGACTACGGACAAAATTGTCCGTCCGCAAAGCTTTATAAAAGATGGCTTGAAATGTGTACTTTCAAAGCCATCTTTTATAAACCTCGAAATATGTCGAGGAATCCCCAGGTTCGCCGAGGGTTAAAGACGCCTCGGCGACCTGGGGAAACAAAGGGACAGTAACTGCCTCTGGTGACCTCTCACGCGAGGGGTCACCAGATGCAGTTACTATGACTGACAGAAGTGGCAGCCAGTCACAGCATGGCTGTGGCTGGCTGCCACTTCTGTCAGATCGCCTGACTTCATGGCAGACGCATGCATTATCCCGTCGCTGCTGCGGCCGCGACGGGATAATGCATCCTGCCAATGTCGCAGGCAGTGGGACGGGGCCCCGGCAGGGCCCCGGCTCAGCCCCACTTTTTGGAGACTGCCGGGGCCCGGCCCCGGTAGGCCCCGGCCCACTTAAAGCACTGAAGATCATTCCTTCTAAGGTAGTCCCCACCGATCTTCCCAGGTAGTGCCCTCCGATCTTCCCAGGTAGTGCCCACCCACCAATCTTCCAAGTTAGTGTCCGCCCACCGATCTTCCAAGTTAGTGTCCGCCCACCGATCTTCCAAGGTAGTGCCCACCCACCAATCTTCTAAGGTAGTGCCCACCCACCAATCTTCTAAGGTAGTGCCCACCCACCAATCTTCCAAGGTAGTGCCCACCAATCTTCCAAGGTAGTGCCCACCAATCTTCCAAGGTAGTGCCCACCCACCAATCTTCCAAGGTAGTGCCCACCGATCTTCTGGTTTATAGGCCCTTGTTAGTCAGATCCTGGGGGGCTCTGACCTTTGCCCTATGGGGTCAGTCTCTGGCGCAAGCCAGGTTTCCTTACTGGCATGCACAAAGTCACCGTGGCTCTCCCACGCCAGGAATGCAAAGTATTTGACAAGCATCAAAAAACCAAATGAGCACTTAAAATTCTGAAGTAAAGCAGCGCTACTAGGATTGAAGTGGGAAGCTTCATGGGAAGGGGGAGCCGCCCCTTGGGTCACATATGTGCCTTTTTTAATATTGTGTGCCGTTATATAGAACTGCTTGAGGTCTTCGACGATTTGTATGGCAAATGTTAGTAAAGCTTTGAGGATGTCAATGTTTTTTTACTGTTTATATTTAACAATCAATACTTGAAACATACTGCAGACCTTCTATAGTCCTAAAAACGCTGCCCTTTATTTTTGCCATCACATTAACCCTTTCCCTCTACATACCAGCTCTTAGCAGAGCAACCCCACACCGTTTTACCCACCAACCATCTCTTCACCCCCTTCCGATTCACGTTTTACCCCATATGGTAGCTCTGCCTGACGCCTTCCCCAATTCTCTGAACTACCACAATTCCTGCTTGAGTCTCAATTATTTGTGGAAATACGCGATTCCTTTTGTTCGTGATTTCAAGGTCATTTTCTCAAAATTGTTGATGAAAATTTGCCAAAAACCCCTTGGAAAAGTAGGCGACGCATCCCAGCCTCTGGATTCTGAGGCCTGTGGTGGAGAGTTAGGCTGCTGCAGCCGGGCGACGTTAAGTGCGCCAGTGGAAACCTCAGTGCACTTTCCGTCTGCATGTCGGCTTTATGTGGCCCAAGGTGAACATGGTTGGGGCCACTGAAGTGAAGGTAACGTCCACACAATGTTGGTCACCTCCAGGCACTTTCTGCAAGCACGACATGGAGAGGTATGGTTTGTAATACCTTTAATGACTGTCTACTAAGCATCTATATTGGGGTAAGTGGGCAGGATGGTGGCGTCGGCTGCGGGTGGACTTTAAATGCCCCTCGGTTGTACTGAAATGTTTCATGTGGGGAATTTGATACACTTGGAAGTATCTGCTCTGACGGCTATTGTACTGATGCCAACGAGTAAGGCAGCACTCACCATTTGGGCTGCCCATCCCTGTACTGTCTCTAACCGAGGCCTATCCCCTCTGGACGTGTGGCCTGCAGGAGTGGACACATTAGACTGGTCCTTTGGGCTATCCACAAACGGCCAGGGCCGGCCCTAGGATTTGCAGGGCCAAGTGCAGCAAATTAAGTGCGGGCCCCTTAATTTGCATTTGATAACATCACAGGAAGTGACATCACAAGATAATGACCACTACGTATGTAGGCAGCAGCAAAAACAAGGTAAAATATAAATATATATAAATAAATGTGAGAATTTCCAATAACTACACTAGCAAAGTATAAAAGGTGCCCACCTTTTAAGCCCAACAGCAATTTATAATATAATATTCCAAAGAAAACAAAATTCAAACACGAGATGTGTGCTTTAATGGCTCTCTTAGGTGTTCTTGTGGGTAAGCGCCTGCATTGCAATCATGAAATGGTGTGAAATCTTAGTGGCTGAACATTTGAGCATGCAAACTTTTTTTTTAATGCTGGTCTCAAAAACACATCGTCTACCTGTTCAAAAAAGGGGGCGGACGCTGTCCACCCACATATATCGACTTGTGCCCAGAAAATCAGCACAGGAACATGACCAGAGAAAATATCCCTGTCCAGTCTCCAGGATGACAATCTCTCTTGTCACACCCTTGGTAAATACTCATGGCTCACTTGCTGGCTTCATATATAATGTGAGGAACATGTTACATTCTACTTAAAAGCGTTTTGGCTTGTTAAATATAAACGTGGAATTAAGGCAAACATCTAAAATGGTGCTGTGCAATATTTTTAATTGTGCTGGAGGAAAGCATAGATTTTAGGCAGCCAACTGCTGCTTTGCATGAGCTTTCAAAGTAAAAATGCCCCTTTGCAGTTCTTAAAACAACAATGGTCTCTTAAATAGGCCATCAATAGTAAATAGCACCCACTTTAAATGCGCTGATGTAAGAAAGAAAGTGATCAAGCATGCTTATGAGGCCCACACCACCTATTGGGCCACTGGTAGGGGGCGAGGGGGTGTTTGTCTCTCCAGAGTCACAGCAGGAGGTTGACACCAGAAGAAACAAAAGGGAGCCAAACCTCGAGGGAGAACAGCCGCTTTTGTTGTTCCTGCAAGCGTCCCCATCATCATGCAGACTGCAGCGTGTTCCGCCCGTGTGCCCAGAGTGCACTGCAGCAAGCTTAGGTACTCTGAGCACACGGCCCACACTGCAGCCTGCAAGAGGAGGGAGGCAAAGGCACCCTGGGCGCAGGGCCCTGCAAGGCGCAGGGCCCTGCAAGGCGCGGGGCCTAGTGCAGCCGCACATGCTGCATACAGCCACCAAAACTGGGCACAATACTGCCCATGAGGGCCCTCTCTGTCACGTGCATTGTGGCGCTGGCGATACTTAGCCTTTCCCAATGGTAAATCCCATATAATTGTACCTAAATATAACGTGTCAGGAAATTATCCCCTCCACCCACCCCCCAATCATTTCTGGGAGGAATGCACACATCATATTATTGACACGTAGGGCTCTGGAGGTGTAAAATGGCGGCTGTATTTCATTGCTCCTGTTAGCCACTTTCTTTTCGCTGCAAAATAATGTTGCTGGGGGGTTCCTCTTAACCAGGCAAGTACCAGAATGAGGTTTGAGGGAATCCGCGTTCAATGGAGAGGTGGGAGGGGGCGGGGGCTTTGGTTAAGTGTATTTAGATGGGAAGCTTACATAATGGGAAAGAAAGTTCACTAGCAGCATTCATCCCTCTCCTTGCTCTATTGTGAAATGACAGATAATGCAGAGGGATGAGGTTTCATGGGCCATTGGAACCCTCTTGTGGCCAAGCAAATTTTGCAGCCCTGGATGAAGCGATGCATTTGGCCCGTGGTGGAGGATGCAGCGAGAAACGTGCAACACGAACCCGTTCCATGTGGGGGAGCTGGGAATCTCTTTGGGTTAGAAGAATACGGTTCACGTTCAGCTCGAAGTGGTAATTTCTCTGGAGAATTATTGTACTGGAGATGTCATGATGAGGGTGAGGGGAGAAGTGCTGGTAACTCAGTAAGTGCTGCCGGAGAGTAGTGCATAGAGACATTTTAAGTTACTCACTGTAGTGACTAGTCCTTAGTCCCCTTTCCTCCATACTGCATGGGCGTCCCTTCCTAGGGACGGGAGACTGAACCTTTTTCACCAGAAAAAGCTTATTCCCTTTAAATTTAGGGGCGCGTGGGGGTGCGGCCCTGGGAGCATGTGCTCCCCTGACTCCGCCCTCCGGCGCCACACCTCAGTCCCCATAGACGCATCGACAATAAATTAACATTGCCAAATGACACCAGTTTTATTAGGGGGGAGGATGGTGGGATGTATGGAGGAAAGGGGACTAAGGACTAAGCTTACGTTAGTCACTACGGTAAATAACTTATAATTACTTTTACACCCTGTCCCCTTCCTGCCAGGGGACATGACACTGCAATGTGATGGCCGTCGCCTTGGCTATGACCGTGTGAGCGTGCATATTGGCCGGAAGTGGCTTATGCTGTCCCTCATATACTTCCTTGATGGCCGAGACCATCCAACAGGCTATGGAGGCCTTGGATGCCTGATACCCCGGTCTTGATTCGCCGAAGGTGACAAAAGGTGCGTCCGACTTGCGGGAGCCCTTGGTCCTGTCCAAGTAGAATTTCAGGGCACGCCCGACATTGAGGCAGTGCACAACTCTCTTTGCCTCGTCTTTAGGTTCAGCAAAAAACGGAGGCAGCACTATTTCGTCGTTTAGATGGAACGCGGAAGGCACCTTAGGTAGGAATGCTGGGTGTGTCCGCAGGGCTACTCCATCCTTGTGCAAGGTAGTATAGGGCTCTGAGGCGACCAGCGCCTGGATTTCGCTGACTCTGCGAGGCGAGGCGAGGCGAGGTGAGGCTGACTAGCAAGGCCGTCTTAATGATGACCAGCCTGATGTCCGCGGAGGCCATCGGCTCAAATGGTTTGTGCGCCAGGCACCCAAGACTATGTTGAGGTCCCATACCGGGTGGGGCCTCTTGATGGGTGGGTTAAGTCTGGCGAGTCCCATCAAATGCTTCTTGACAATCAGGTTGGCAGAGGAGAACACCTCTTCCTCTGACTTTCTGTAGGCCCCAATGGTGTCTACCTACAGGCCAGAGTGGGCGAGGTGTGCCGAGAAGGAGAGCAGGTTGTCCAGCGTACATGCAAGGAAGTTGATATCCTTAGTGTCTGCCCAGTGACAGAACCTGGTCCACTTGCTCCTATATTGGGCCCTGGTAGCCTTGCTCCTTGCGCCCTTTGTGATCTCTAAATTAGCCTGGGAAAGGCTGAGGTGCCCTAGCGTGACCTGCTCAGGAACCACACTGTTAGGGCTATTTTCTGTGGGGTGGATGACCATGCCCCCATGCTGCGCCAGAAGATGTGCTGGGCCCGTCGGAAGGTGAATGGGTGGTCTCTCCGAGAGGCTGAGCAGCTCTGAGAACCATAGCCAAGCTGGCCACCATGGAGCTATTAGAATGACGCTGAGGTGGCAAGACTCCTTGATCTTGCTTATCACCCTGTGTATCAGCGGTGTGGACTGGAAGGCATATGCTGTCATGCCATTCCACTGAATTTGAAATGCGTTGCCCAGGGAGCTGGTGCCCTGTCCCTGCAAAGAGGTGAACTGTGGGCACTTCGTGTTGTCCCAGGAGGCAAAAAGGTCCACCTGGGGGTGTCCGCATCGGCTGAAGATCTCCTACAGCACGCGGTCGTTCAGTTGACACTCGTAATTGTCTGCTTGCAGTCTGCTGAGCCTGTCCGCCTCCAGGTTTGATTCCCCCGGGAGGTGGACAGCCACTCCCACATGCTGACTGTCAGTCTGCATAGTCGAGGAGATCTGGTACCTCCCTGCTTGTTGACATAGAACATGTTGGTCGAGTTGTCTGAATGAGGACGACCATGCCCCCAATAACCAGAAGGAAGGCTCTGAGCGCTAGCCAGATGGCCTTCAGTTCCAGCCAATTGATGTGGTTCTCCTGCTGGGTCCAGGTGCCATGGACGCAGTGGTTGTCCAGGGTGGCACCACATCCCTCGAGAGGAGGCCATAGTGATGGTGACCTGAGGGGTAGGTTGCCGGAAAGGCTTGCCCATCCGCAGGTTGCAGTCCCTGGACCACCATGTGGGGTCTGGGTGAAGAGAAAGAGGAACGTTGATCATCTCTGCCTGAGAGCCCCACTCCTGGTTCCATGATGCAGCTGTATCCTCCTCATCCTGAGTCTCGTGTGGGGGATGGCCAATAGAACCGCTGCCATGAGACCCAGTAGGTGTTGGTACCACCCTGCCGATGTCACTCCTCTGTTGAGGAAGTGCGCCGTGGCCCTCTTGATGGCTGTGATCTTGTCCTCCATGGAAAAAACTCTCTTGGAGCACGTGCCCCAGATGAGTCCCAAGAAGGTCAGTCTCTGCGTAGGCTGCAGCTGCGACTTCTTGAGATTGAGCGAAAAGCCCAGATCGTGCAGTGTATTCATGAGAGCGTGGGAGGTGTGGTTCACCACTTCCGGAGATGTCGACCTGACGAGGCAGCCGTCGAGGTACGAGTAGATGTGGTGGCCCTGTGCCCTGAGGAGGACTGCCACTGTATTCATCAGCCTGGTAAAGACCCTGGGGCCGAGTTAAGGTTGAAGGGAAGCACCTTGTATTGGAAATGGTAGCCCATGATCCTGAATCGTAGAAAAGAACGATGAGGCTGCCAAATTGGAACGTGTAGATACGTGTCCTTCAGATCCAGGGTGAACATCCAGTCTCACTTGCACAATGTCTCTGCTATAAAAGCTGGCATAACCATCTTGAATTTTTGCAGAGGTAGGGAGAGGTTGAGGGTGGAAAGGTCCAGCACAATTCTCAGGCCCGCCTGGTTCTTTTTCTGAATGGCAAAAATCCTGGAGTAGAAGCCCAAGCCTCGCTGGGAGGCTGGGACTTCCTCCACTGCCTGGCTCTCGACGAGCGAGCGGATCTCCGCCAAAAGAGTTGCTGTCCCAATCTATGGGAGTGGAGGAGAAGAGGGAGGAGAGGCTGGGATGGGTAGGTGGTACCCCATGGATACTACGGAGAGGACCCAGGGGTCAGTGAAATTCTGGCGCCAGAAGTGTGCATGGAGAGCAATCCTGCCCCCCACTGGAGACACGTGGACCCGGAGGGACGTATCAGGTCTTCTTTCCCTCTGAGGCTGTTGCGGAGGAGGGGGACTGGAAAAAGCCTGTACTCTGACGCCCCCCTTTTTGTTGCTTGCGCGTATTTTGGATTGGCAAACAGTCCGGCTGCCGGGACCTTCGCTCTTGGAAGCCGTGGAACCCTCCGTATGTACGCACTTTGCCACCATCTTGGCCTCTGCCACCTCTGCCGCCTTGAATCGCGATTGGCTTTGCGCCGGAAGCTCTGGGAGGAAATCAGCAATTGCCTGCCAAAGCCTCTGGTTAACAGCTGCCAGCATGGCATCCGTGTTGGCTTGACGAAGATTCAGGGACGCGTTGGAATACAGCTTCTTCGTACGCCTCCAAGATCTTCTCCTTGCCTAGCAGTGCCGCAGACGAGGAGGCCGAGAATGACTGAGGCTTGGAGTAGAGGGATGCTGCACCAATCACTGAGGAGTTCGGCTGAGAATGGGCCGATAGCAAGAGTGCATCCCCCTCCATCTGCCTATACTTGGCATCCAGGCGTCGATTGACCGGCTGGACCAAGTGGGGCTTGAGCCAGACCTTCAGGCCAATGCGACAACGTCCTTCTGCATCGGAATCCCCATTCTAGCTGCGGGAAGTAACGTGAGGACTTCGGCAAGGACCCCCTCTGCTGGTTGCTAGAACCTCGGTTTGAGGAAGGCCCAAGTACTCTGCCAGCCCTGCAAGATGTTCGTGGAAGGCCTTGGCTGATGACGGTGTGTCTGGGTCCTCTTCCTCGCATGTGTCCACCTGGGGGTCCGGTTGGTACAGCACCGGTGGAGGGGTGCTGGTAGTTGAAGGGTGAGGTGTGGAGATCGGAGCAGGAGGCTGCCGCGGAGGTTGGTACGGAAAGACCTGCATCTGTTGGGGGTCGGAGCGGGCAGCGGAGGCTGCACAGGGGTATGTGGCACCAGTACTGGGGCCTGCGGTGCCAGAGCCATTGGTGGGAGCACGTCCCTGATGGCGTTCCGGAGGATGACCCCCATCCGTGGAGATTTTATGAGCCAGAGGAACCTTTCAAAGAACCTGTCCTCACAGGCCAAAGGGGTGGGAGGTGATATTGGCGGGGTAGCGGGCAGCTGCTGGAGCCGTTGCATGCCCTGCCAATATGGATGCAGCAGGAACCTGCCCTGCGCAGATGAAGGATAGGCTGTAGGCCACGTTAACTGGTTGACACCAGCCCCACCTTGACACTCGTTCCTTCACCTGCTCCCTTCCTTGGTGCAGTATTGGAGGCGTGTCCCGAATGTCTGGCACAGCGGCCATCTTGTCGAGCTGCCTTCCACGTGCCTGCATCGTGTTGTTTGGCTCACTGGGCCCAGCCTCGTCCAGAACTCGAGTGTGGATCATGAGGCCTACCCTGCTCCTCAGGCCGAGACCTGGTAGGCATTTCGCTCACGGCAGATCTGCCGGTAGAGCCGCGTATAGGCACCCCCTTAGACATTTTGCCAGTACTAGGGCGTGGCCCCTCAGGTGAAAACCCGGTAGAAGAACATTCCGGTCCCTCAGCACTGTCACCGGGAGGATCCACTGACCCCTCGGCCTGCCGGCCAGTAGCTGAATTGGCCTCGGTACTCGTGCTGATATGAGAACCTGAGAGGTTCCTCCTGCGCGGGCGAGTCCTTGGAAAGGAGTCTCCCTTGTGGGATGCGCTGGAAAAGAGCGCCCCTACCTTGGACCTGGATTGATGTTTGACGAAGCCCTTTATATCCTCTGGAGGCGATCTCTGGAAGAGCTTCCTCTACCTGGCTAGTCTGTTCTTCAGAGACCTCGAAGAAAGCGCGTCGCACGCGGTACAAGCTTGCCAGCCCTGGTCTGGTCGAAGGCAACGTAGGCAGAGGGCGTGGGAGTCTGAAGTTGGAACAAGTCCGTTGCAGGATAGACACCTGCTGAACCCTGTTGAAGTCGACATGCGCCAGGTATGAGCGTGACGCCTGAGGACCGAGTACCTGAATGAAAAAAAGACAGAAGAAGTATCCGCGCGTGGAATTACATGGCCGAAGCCAGACCCAGGAGCGCTGGTGAATTCGGCCTGTTCAGGTCGATGCGGAAAAAGGGGCCTGGGTGTGGCGCCGGAAGGCGGAGTCAGGGCAGCATATGCTCCCAGAGCTGCACGCATCTAAATTTAAAGGGGAAGAAGGTTTTTTTCTGGTGAAAAGGGTTCTGTCTCCCGTCCCTAGGAAGGGACGCCCATGCAGTATGGAAGAAAGGGGATGGGACGTAAGAGTACAGGGACTGTAGGGTTGCAGATACAGACCCTTAAGTGCAGGGGGCGCCCAGAGGCAGTGGAAGGGCAACTGGACATACAGGAACTTGGGCCCGAGTTTCAGTGGGTGGCCAGGTGACCAGTATGCAGAGCAGTCAGGGACATCAGCAAGGGAGAAGAAGAGAGAAAGCAGAAGCAAAGAGGAAGGTCTTGAGTTGCTTCGGAACCGGAGGTGGTTATGCTCAAGTTTGAGAGAGACAGGGAGGCTGGTCCAGAGGGAGGACCAAGCCAAGGAAAGAGAAATACCCCCCACTCTCTGCTTGGAGAAGCGACTGACCCTTAGAGAGTTGGAGGTGGATGAGCGGAGGGCTCAAGAAGAGCCTTGTGGACGATGCAAAGGGTCTTGAACTTGATCCTTGCAGCCACAGGGAGCCGGTGGAGAGATTTCAGTGCTGGAGAGATACGATCGCTGGGCTTGAGGCCAAGGACAAGTCTCGCAGCTCTGTTCTGGATAAGTTGTAGAGGTTGCAGAGTAGAAACAGGAAGATTAAAGAAGAGGCTGTTGTAATAGGAAGAGGCTGTTGCAATAGTCCAGCCTAGAGAGGACCAGGACTCTGGAGTCAGTGAGCTTCTGGGGAAAAGTGAGAAAAGGCAGAATACCTCTGAGGAGGTGCAGCTGATAGTGAGACTTCTTAGAGATGTCAGAGATGTGAGGAGAGAAGGAGAGGGTGGAGTCGAAGATGACACCAAGATTCTTAGCCTCACAGGAAGGAGCAGGAAGAGGGCCCAGGGTGGGCAGCCAGAGAGAGAGGAAAGGAGGGAGCAGGTGTCCCAATGAGGAGGATCTCAGTCTTACTGGCATTAAGGAAGAGATCATTGGTGGCACACCATTCCTGAATTTTGGCCAGACATTCAGGTATGAGAGTAGGATCAGAAGTGGCTGAGGGAAGCCTGAAGGAGAGCTGGGTGTCATCCGCATAACACTGAAAGTTAGAGCAGAAAGAAGCGATGCTGTGGGCAAGAGGTGCCATATAGTGGTTGAAAAGCCAGGGAGAGAGGTTGGACCCTTGGGAACACCACAAGTAGAGAAAGATAGAAGAGAGGAAAGACTCAAGTAGGACCTGGGAGGGTCGGTCAGTGAGAAAGGGTGTCAACCAGGCCTGGGCCTGACCAGGGATGCCCACGATGCACCTTGTTGAAAGCAGAGGATAGATTGAGGAGAATGAGGACAGAAGGAAGGTTAGAGTCAAGATTGGACAGCAAGACTTCATGGGTGTTCAGGAGAGCAGTTTCCATGCTTCTTGCAGCTCTGAAGTCAGAGTGGTGGTCGTGGAGACAACCCACAGATTCAGTGTAAAGATTAAGTTGAGAGATGGCTAGCTTTTCCAGGAGTTTGCCCAGGCAAGGAGTGATGGAGATCGGGTGATAGTTAGCCGGAGAGGAAGGACCGGCAGATGGCTTCTTAAGAAGGGGGTGAACAAGGGAGTGCTTAAGGTGGGAGGGGAAGGTTCTAGTGGCCAAAGAGGGGAATTGCCACATGGTGAATTCAGTAAGTGCCCCCCAGCCCCCATTCCCTCCACTTACCTGCTTTTTCGCTCCTCTTCGGGTAGCGGACACACTGGAGACACTTCTGTCTCCAGCACCCCGCTCCCGATCTGCGACACACCGCCATGGAAATTAAGAAGGGACTGCGCATGGTCCCTTCACCAGTTTCCATGGCAGGCAGTTTTATTGTTTATGTTTATTTTTACTATTTACAATGCCGCCATGGAAAGGGCGAACGGACTATGTTTTCCCTTACTTGGCGGCCATTTTGTAACTTTTTTTTGTTGCTTAACAGAGTTTTTCGCAACAGAAATAAATGCTTTTAGTACCCAGTTCTTACGTGCCGGGGTACTAATAGCAATAAACCATTAGCAGGAGGGGCAAAATCACTTCAGGTAATGCCCCAGGGCCTTCGTTAAGGCCCTCGCTTTGCTCAGGGCTTATTGCGTAAATGGTAAACACAGGAAGCTAAGCCTGCAGTCTAAAATGCTCATTGTGATTTCTCTGTGCAGCCTTGTAATAAGAGCCTAATGCCTGTGCCCATTTACCAACATCTAGTTCACTCCTAGACTATGCTCTGGGGGGTGGGAGGGGCGAGTTTATGTAATTCTGGCCTCCACTCTCTGGAAACTGACTTCCCTTCAGATCCCTACATCTCATCTTTCGTAAACTCTTTAGCCACAGCTGCCTCTTCTAATTGGCTTCAGTGTCCCTCCTTCCAGGGCCAAGCACAAGAGATCACTGTGGTGTTGGAAGTTCCACTCAGCACATTATAAATAATTATTACAAATACAGGACGTTGCACCTTTATCCATTATATTTCTTACAGTACTCTAGCCCACCTTTTAAAAAAATGCTTCTCGCATTTGGCTCCTTTCTAACACCTAGGTCCACACTCTCCATGTGCCACCTAACCTGACACTGGGTATCTGCTCCCCCCACCCCCCACACACCGTTTCCTCCCCTGGTTGCTTGTAGATTACCTGCTGCCAAATTGCCCACCCTCTCGCTGCCCCATTGTGAGCTTGCGGCTCCCTTGCATCTCTGCTTCCTGCACTGTGTCCTTCCCCCTATGATTGTAAAGTGCTCTTTTGCTTCCCAAACGGAAGCTAGGTTCGCACTCAATACATGCCATAATAATTGTATGCTCCTTTTTGGGATGGGGACCCCGATAGGTGTCGACACCTGAAACAAGGCATCCGTTTTCAGTGGCCTCTCCTCTGCCATTCAACTTGTTACTGCACCCCTGTCTGCCTCTGGTACGTGGTGACTGTGCCCCCCCCACCCCTCTCTTGCCCCCCGTGATGTGACTGTGCCCCCCCACCCCTCTCCTGCCCCCTGTGTTTGTGTGTATACCCTCTCCCCCCCTGTTCCCCTGTATTTTGCTGTGTGCCCCCTCCCCCCACCTGCCCCATCCTTTTTTTTTTTTCATTGCTGGGGCTGTCTTGATTCACCATCAATAACTTTTGCCAACACTTGGATTGACTTTGGAAACTGACTCTTGGAGCTTCACCCCCTCAACTCTCATTCTTGACCTTCCCTGGATCTCCCACTCAGGTTGGCCCCGATTCATGCTGTGTCCATGGTTTTCGTGAACTCCTTGCCTACATTTTTTGTTTGCTTGCAACATTAGGTGCCTCACTGACACCTGCAACTATTTTTGCTCGCTCCTCTGCTTTTTTTTCTCTGCTTTATTCTGTTCTCTTCTCACTTCCCCCTTCTCTCCCTCTCCTCCGCCCCTTACTTTTTCTATGCACTTACTCTATCTGAATGGTCCCTGGACCTAGTATGATAGTAACTTTGTTTGTCTCCCCCCCTCCTTACTTGTTATTTCCCCCCCCCTATCCCTCTCCAGCACTATCTGAAATGTCGTCAGGCCTAGTACCATAGGCGCCTGTTTCGTTCCTCTCCCCTTCTCCTCTTCTTGGGTATTCTCCTGCTCTACCAGAAATCTTGTGAGGCCTAGTGCCATAGGCGCCTGTTTCGTTCCTCTCCCCTTCACCTCCCCTTGGGTATTCTCCAGCTCTACCAGAAATGTCGTCAGGCCTAGTACCATAGGCGCCTGTTTCGTTCCTCTCCCCTTCTCCTCCCCTTGTGTATTCTCCGACTCTACCAGAAATCTCGCAAGGCCTAGTACCATAGGCGCCTGTTTCGTTCCTCTCCCCTTCTCCCCCCCTTGTGTATTCTCCGGCTCTACCAGAAATGTCGTGAGGCCTAGTACCATAAGCGCCTGTTTCGTTCCTCTCCCCTTCTCCTCCCCTTGGGTATTCTCCGGCTCTACCAGAAAAGTCGTGAGGCCTAGTACGGTTGTCACCTGCCCTTCTCACATTTCCTTCCTATTTGTGTCTTAGCACTTGCACCATCTGAAATCTCGCTATGCCGAGTAAGAGTTATTTTTCACATTCTTGTTGTTCATGGCCTGTAAGAATGTCTGTATTTCCCCTTGTTCCCTCCCTTGTCCTGAAGCGCTTTGAAACACATTGTGTATAGGTGCTATACAAATAAACCATCATGTCATATGATATCAATTAATGGCCCTCGAGCGGGAAGCGATGACTGACACTTCACCTTTGCAGATGCAAATGGCTAGACAAGCGCTTTGCTGCCCACCGCTAACCGATTTGGACCCCAGTTGACCACCCTATTGCCAATTGAAGGATGTGTATGCCCTGATGCCCGCGGGCTATCGGCGCATTATAAATAAATAAATATGTAACATTAGCTAGAGCTGCGTTTGATTCGGAGCAATATGGAAGGCTTCCAGCCTTGATCTACCTTCCTGTTCACGCAGTCCGAAGACTCACCAAGGGTCGTCTTGTCTGGCTTTCCTCCTGTGGAACCTGTATGGCGCCTGCCACCCACGTTGCATCAGTTTATTAAACACATCCTTCTGTTGGGAATGATGCTGTGCTTTGCCCCACCGGGGCCAAAGCCTCCCTTCTCCAGTGCTCCAAGCAATCTACGTGGTCGGGGAACGAATGAGGCTGGAGTGGTGTTGCCACCACTTCTGTAAACTCCATTGGGCCACACTTCCGGTTCTGAAACGGTCCATTGGGGTCTCTTATATGACCGCGGTAGCAACATTGGTTGCAAATTCAAGCTGAAAATATTCATTGAGTTATGCAGATTCATAAAATGTGGACCAAGGCCCGATTCATGGAATTTTTTTGCACTTTTCAAAGTGACTTTGCACTGCAGAAAAGTGACTTTGCGCTGCCAGCACAAACCCTGATTCATGGAACTGCAGTGTGTTTTTGCAGTGCAAAATTACTTTGAACTGCAAAAATACACTTTGCACAGTTTCATGAATCAGGTTTTGTATTGGCAGTGCAAAGTTACTTTGAACCGTGCACAAAAATTCCACGAATCAGGCCCTAAGTTTGAACGCAAGTTGGGCAATTCAAGTTACCTGGGAAATTGCCGCCAGGTGGTGACATGTCCAATAAATGCACCCTGAGTAAAATCAAACACTTTCCCCAAATATTCTAGGACTGGAGTTTATAATATAAAATGTTACCCCTCCTAGAATATTTGGGCAAAATATTTTAGGTATCAGATATAAGAAAAGTCGCCGACCAGCCAACTTTTACAAGGCGACATTATCACATGGAACCATTCACTGTATTTACTGACTTTACACCAAGGCTAGTTTCTGCCTTTACCCTAGCCCACCCTCTCAGACAATAAAGTGGACCCGATTAGAGGAAGAATGAGGAAAGTTGAGGGACGTGGGCACATGCAGGCGAGATGAGGTGGGTTTGGGGGGACCAGAGACGGGTGTATCAAATGGTAGCAAGAAGATAGAGATGAAGGAGACAAACAGAATCAGGACATGATCATGTGACTTCACAGCGAATGAGCATTGGCAATCATGGAAAGGAAGGGACCAATCATTTGAGGATGTGGAGCAGGAAAGGAAGCGGCACACACAGCAGAGAAGAAAACACAAGTTCAAGACAGAACATTGGCAGCAGAGGAACTGCGAGAGCAGAGTAAAGACAGGGCCTCCATTCAGTTCTCCGTCGGTCGTCCATCGTCGAGATCACAGTGTGCGCCAAGGCATTTCCATACTGCAGGCCAGGCGAGGCTGGAAAAGGAGACATGCGCCATCCAACTGCACGCGAAGCCAACGGTCCCCCTCTTCAACAAAATCACTGATGCTGGAGTCTGCATGTCCCACTCACTCAGCATCAGGATATTGTTGCAGAGAATTGACCGGTCCAGAACCGCAGCCATCCCAGCCAGGCGGGGGAGAGCATCAGAATACCATACACCAGTGGAAATGTCAGGAAACCACAAACCCTCCCCCCAGAGAGGATACAGATGGTACAGGCGCTCTCCCTTTCCAGAAAGGGCACTTTGCATGATTGCCAGTAAATGAGAATGCAAGCATGCTTAGAATGGACAGGAAACGAGGACACGGGACTGTGCAGGAACAGGCACTTAACATAGGACTCCAGAGAACGGACAAGCAGGACTGTTAAGAGAGGCCATGAATTTAGCACGCAGGGCTGACTCCAAGCGACAGAGAGAGTATACAAATAACCAAACACATCAGATAGCCTGCTCAGAATGGAGCGGAAGTGAGCACTTCACCAGTCAGGAAGTGAGCACACCGAACTGCTAAGGACAGGAAGTGAGATCACAGAACGATACAAGACTCACACTGCTTACAAAGGATCGATGCAGTGAGGCAAGAAGGGCTCAGGCAAGACCTCTGAAGATGGAGAGTCCGACAGGACTTCACAAGCACAAGACCAGCTGGGACAGCGTTCGTTTAAGTGGCTGAATTCCTATGGTCTGTCTTCTCAAACTGTAAGGCTAGGGTTAGGCGAGTTGGTTACTCATGTTGAAGTCTTCACATTTTAGTAAGGTTGTATTTGCCATGTTGTGGTTGCTTTGCTATAAAGTGCATCAGCACACAAAAGCCTGCTTTGTGCTGTATGAAACAGCTCAATTAAATACATTACACACAGAGTCCCTCCTAGGACAGAGAAAACATGAGCATGCAAGACCCTCTGGACCTTGAAGGGCTGCGTGGGGTGTGCATGAAATGACCATATGGGTTTGCTCAGGGTGGACAGAACGCGGAACCCCAGGACTGTCGTTCGTTCAACTCACTCACCACTCACCTCAGTCGGTTCTCCCGGGTACATGAGCACATTTCGCCTCGCAGGCGCCACGGAGGGACCTTACCTGTGCACATAGTTGTTTCTGTGTAGGTGTTGGAGACCACACGATATCTCACAGGCCATCCTCTGCAGGGTCAGGGGGTCCAGGGCCATGGGGTCGGCTGCCCGACAGCTGCGAAGGTAGCTCTTCAAGTCACCCTGTTCAGCAGGAGAAATGGATAGGAAAACTTAAGTCCAGACCAATGACCCGTTAAAATTGTACGTTTTACATTTTTTAGAGCCATTTGCCTCAAAGAAACTGGCGGGATAGAATATGAGGTTTCCTTCATGGTAACTGGTTTCAAGCTCACGAGTGATGTCAACGGCCACTGTCTAGGAGCGAGGCTAAATGTTGCTTTTTGAGCTGTTCGCCAAAAGTGTCCATAGCCAGTACCCCTATCACGCACAAGCCACCGGTCCATCAGAGGCGCGTTCGTAGACAGCGAACGGGGAACTGGTAGTAGGGGGTTATCATTAAGAGGGAGCAGGAGACGAGCAGCACAAGACAAAGCACAACACGTTATTTTTCACTCATTCCCGAGTCCATGCATCCGATGAGAGGCGGGGAACCTCCAGACAGAAAGAATGAAAGACGACAAAAAGGAGATAGCCAGGCCTCAGGCAAAGGTGTCCTTGAGAGCGCCCTGACACATCTGCAATTTACTCCAAGAGGACGCATCTAATGAGCGATGCCTGCACGAAGGAGAGTAGAGTGGATCATGTGTCTTACAAATGCCCCCAATACAGGGGTCTGCAACTTTTGGCTCTCCAGATGTTTCGGGTGTCCACTTCCATTAAACCAATCCAGCAGAGTCGCAAGTGAGGGTTCATGGGGGTTGTAGTCCAAAACATCTGGAGACCCAGAGGTTGCTGACCTCTGCCCTAATGGAGAATGCTGGAAAAAAGACCACCAATGCCGCTATGGGAGAATATGCACAGACCAAAGACACCCATCAAAACAATATTTTGTAGAGAATCGTCCTGAGGGTTTTGAAAGGGTTTGCAGTAACCTGTGGCTTCTTTGGAATGAGGTCTATTTACTGTATGATCTAATTTTGTAATCCTGATAGAGGTTTTCCTGATTTGTGGTTTTATTTTATATATATATATATATATATATATATACACACCATTCTGATTCTTTTTAGTTAGGCCCCCACTTTTGAAAAATACAGACTGTTCACAGGGTAGGGCCCAAGAGACAAGGGCCAGGGTCCAGGCCAAGGGACGTCCTAGTGGCCCTAGTGTCCTACACAATGAAGGAGGACCTACTTCGCGCAGCAAGGGGTCAATGAGGAGTGCCAATCAACGGGGCCATCTTTAGCAGGACCTGGCGCTATCCACTCTACAAAAAAGGAGGGACATGAACCCAGTGACTAAAGCCTTGATCGCTAAGAAGAGCACAAGTGGACGTTCCCGTTGGGGCTCCTCTTCCAGTGGGAAGTTTGACAACAGCGAGTCATGACATGCCAAGAAGGTTTGTCGGTGATGAACTTCGAGGAAGAAGAAAGGAACCTGCAGCGAATATCTAGACCCTCGTCCCCTAACGGGAGCATCAAACCGTGGGAATGGCTGGGAGTTCAGGGAAAGAGGGGCAACAGAGGCATCAAATTGAGGGGGCCCCAGCTCAAGACGGGCAGGGTACTTCCCACCGAGGGATAATGACAATCACTGGGGTCTTGAGAGGTAACACAATATCTGAAGCATACCACTTAAGGGACCCTGAGCATAGTGAAACAACCAGAAAACCTGCTCCCCCATGGAATGTATGTGCGGTATTCTTTACACCGAGTTTGTACAAGTTTAAAAATGGCAATAAAAACAAATAAAAAAAAACACTGGACATGATATAAAAATTCTAGCTGTGGCTAGTGGTGACATTGGACGCATGGTCTTAATGGATCAGAAATCAGGCACAGGCGGGTGGAGGTGTGGGGAGGGGTATGTTTGTACAAGTTTAAAAATGCCAATAAAAACAAAACAAAAAAAGTGCAAACTATAATTGAGACACTCTGCTGCGTCTATATTTGGATGGTAAAAAGCACGGGCGACCCTCACTTGGAGGATTACTACTGAGCGGCGCAGCTCAGGATTATGGTATACCACGTAAGGAATAACCCCGACCAGCAATGGGTGGTATACCACGTAAGGAATAACCCCGACCAGCAATGGGTGGTATACCACGTAAGGAATAACCCCGACCAGCAATGGGTGGTATACCACGTAAGGAATAACCCCCGACCAGCAATGGGTTACGCTGGAGAATGAGGTTTTGGCCCCGGTCTTGGTTGGGGAATGGTTGTGGGCCCCAACATGCAATCTCCGAAAAGGATTTATAATCACCCGGGATTACATCTGCCACGGGACCTATGTGGGCTACGGGAAGGTACGCAAGGTCCACGTGGACCACCACTCAGTGGGATGTGGGCTCCCCGATTAGGGATCATATCTAAGACCCCCTACGATTTTAAAAATGGTATGAGGGCGGCCTCTCTCGGTTGGGTGAGCTCTGGGATAGAGGAGAGTACATCAGCGTGGAGGAAACGACAGAAGGCCTTAGATGCACAACTGGTCCCCTCTTTCCCGTACCTTCAGCTTAAAGGTGTCCCGGCAGATCCCAGATGGAGGGAGAAGCTGAAAAGCAGACCAATCACCTTCAAGATAATTCTGGATAGGCACACGGGCACAACCAGCATCATACCCAAAATGTACACAGCCCTTCAGAAAGACAGCGTAATCGCAAACCACTGCGCCTAGGCGTCGAGGGGCGGCAGACCCAGCATGGGATGCATCCGATGAACTACGGTCTCATCTTTGTCAGGGAGTATGGAGATGATCAGTCCCTAGGCATCATAAAATGCATACCTTTAAACTCTTGGATAGGTGGCAATAGACCCACATCCCCCGGAAGTTAGCCAAAACAGACGCCGTCTCTCCTCAGAGTGAGAATCGGGAGCAAAAGTGAACTGCAGAAGCAACGCGTTCCATTTTATTACTGCAATCTTGCACCCAAAACTGTAAGGCCAGCCTACGTCCAATGGTCCACCAACCCAAGGAAAAGGGCAGCGATTATGGCTTTCAGAGCAAATCTTTTGTTCACTGGGGAAAGGCATTTTTTTCACCAAAGAATCGCACTGAGAGGAGGAGCTGTCCTTGCTGCGAGAGTGATAGGAATGACTTGCTGCACTCACTTCCTGTTTTTCTGTCCTACTTTAGCAAAACCAGGGAAAGATGTCATAACTCCAGCATTAAGAGCATCCAACCATGGACACGTGCAACCAGCACTTAGGTTTTTATTGTCAGTCCCAGACCTGCCGACGGCCCACAACGTGTACATTGAGCGAGCCATCATGTTGCGCAGGCAATTCTTATCAAAGAATGATTCTAGCTTACTTTTACAGATCGCAGGATGTTGATTGTATTTAAATGGATTTTACGGCTGTATTATTTTTATTGTGTGTTTTTTAATGGTAATTTTCATTTCCGAATAAAGATTTTATCTGCCTTAGCCAAACTGATCTGAGGCACTGAACTGCTCGGTGGGAGGGCATGTGGAACACTGGGGTCCTATTGGGACATGCAGTGGGAACGCTCACAGGTGCAGTCCTATTGAAAGTAAGTCTTTGCCTGGATAAAGGAGGGAGAGGGGGGTGATGGGAAGCTCTGCACTCTTTGGTATGGCCGAAGAAGGTGACTACTTAAATTCAATTCCTCACATGGCACACATCTTGATTTTAGCAGCAAGGGTTTGCATGGCCATCCCCTGGAAACGTTCCTACCTAGCCACGTCGCAGGAACGGGCAAGGGAAGGTGAAGAACTATGTGGGATGGAGAATCCCACGGCCCTGTTAGAAAACTCGAAGAGCAGCGAGCATGAAAGGGCACCTTCCTGGAGAGAGGCCTTGGCGGTCCACGCGAACCCAACACAGACGAAGACTCTGGATCTGGGGCCCGACAACCATGGAGGGGAATTAAGGCGCCTCAACCCGCTGACTTCAGAACACATAAAGAAGACAGACATGCTTGCGAGAGCAAGCACACCACTGGAATTGAGCATTTTGGCTGGGGAGGATGCATGGGGATAGAACAGTGTTAAGGGTACGAGTTGAATTGAAAGGAAGACTGGATAATTCAGGTTGGGTTGCCTTTCCTTTTTTTCTCTGTTTTCTTTTGCCTCAAGTCATGTATTCAGTACTAGTGTGAAAGTCTGTGTACACGGGCTAAAGTGCAGGTTTTCATTAACACAGTTGGACCCCTATATATCCTAAGGCAACAGCTCCCTCTAGCGGTGACAAAAAGGCAAAGCTATGCAAAAAGGACCACTTTATAGCCTAAGGCAACAGCTCCCCCTAGCAGAGCATTCTGCGCATTTGGACAGCCTCTACTTGCGCATGACTGCATCGGACAAACATACATCTAGCCTTTTATATTATTACTAATGCAGAAGACCGTGTAAGGGCGATAAGTCCTCTTAAGGCCCTCGGCCACTTCGCCATCTGTACCGCCTTGCATTATCTAATGTAATGTATACTGCTATCCGATGACCTTTGCTATGTAACGTCTGTAACCCTTTACACCACTTGTATTGGGCCAAAGTGCAGGTCTACATCAACACAGTTGGATCACTATATATCCTAAGGCAACAGCTCCCTCTAGCAGCGAGAACAGGCGATGGTACTGCATCAGACAAACATACAGGACAAACACAGATCTGGCCTATTATTATATTGTTAGATAAGAGAATGAGGACAATTACTGTTGTGAAACAAGATCGTTCATTCCTTCTCTGTGTTGTTACCGCATGAAACAGGAAGTTCTTTGTAGCTTTTGTTATCAATAAAAAAGCTACAGGGGGGAAAACACACTTAAGTATATAGCCCGGAATGGGGCACCAAACCACTTTCAAAAATGCATTTCACTGATGAATATTCTATCAATGAGGTTTATTCTAAATATTGAATTTGTAGTTTTTGTAATGAAGAGACCGACTTCCTCAAAGCTAGATCTGCTTCTGGCTCTTAATGGCTGATACAGCCAGGTTCTGTGCTTTACCCTGCTTTTCTGGGTACACACACACTATCCCACTACATGCCACTGACATGCACACCGAATAGAACACGGGCCTCAGATGCGCTCGCTTGATGGTAGCAAACAGATGAGGCAGCTTAGCCTCTTTGTACGCAAACTGGGTCCTGGGCACGATTGCTCCGCGAGGGGGATATACTTCATGGAGCCAGTGTTTCAACACCTGATGCAAGTAAGAACCGTTCTACTGGACCTTCAGAAGAAAACTAAAAACCTGCCCTTTCGTGCAAGGGCGATAAGTCCTCTTAAGGTCCTCGGCCACTTCGCCATCTGTACCGCCTTGCATTATCTAATGTAATGTATACTGCTATATGATGACCTTTGCTATGTAACGTCTGTAACCCTTTACAGCACTTGTATTGTAATGACTCATTCACCTCAATTGATAAGCAATAATGTATTGATACATTTACTTTACTGTAACTGATATGAAGAATGCGGCCAGATACCCTTGGGTTAGGTGCGCTATATAAGTAAACAAATAAACAAATAAATAAACAAATAAACAACGTACGTGCAACTTTGTGGTACCTATTTTTGTATCCCTTTGGAGGGAGGACCGTAAGACTAGGGATAGAGAACACAGATTTCTGAATGGTCCGCGAATGTCCTGGAGACGGCAGCGCCTTGCCCGCTACCAATGCTGTGCTCCGGCAACTCATGGTGAAGGGTCCGGCCTCCTGAACCTGGGACCCCCACCCTGCACTGCATCTTTGTCAGATCGCATCCTAGGAGCCTTGGCACAGTCTCAGCACAATGAAGGCAGCGTTCATCAACAGTGGAGAAATAAATCGGTCCCCCGCATAGGCCTTGGAAGAGGGGGCTGCCTCCAGTTGCCCCAACCAGCTGCTTGTAGGGGACACATGCCTTTCATCTGAACTGGGGAGGTATCGTCTAACAGAGCAAGAAGAACAAACCAGCAAGAAACGCAATAAAAAAGGGAGTTGATAAATGTGGAAACTAGGGGTGGGGGCTGCGGGGTGCAAGCCCAAGGGCTGTATGTGCGCTATACAAATGTAAAAAATAAAATAAATAAGTGAGAGGCTGAGTAGCACAACATGCCCAAATTGCAGCGGCAGTGAATGCACACTGCTGTGGTGAACAGTCCAAGCAATATCCAGTCTAGCACTAATGTGGTGGTTGCTTTGGGTATGTAATAGTAGTACCATTTATTTATTAAGCACAACTCATTACCAGGAAAACCAGTTTCAAGGCGCTGTGCGAAATGCATACGATCCAAAGCAAATAAATAACATACGCAGGCAAAAGAATGCATATAAAAGCCAAACAAAGAAACAGCGTGTACTCGAGGCGCCTGATGCAGGCGTGCCAGGCCTTCTCTCATTACGCCTGCCCCCTCCACGACCCCATTAGCCACGGACGCCAAGGCTCGCCCATCACAGCACTCACCAGTGGACAGAACTCCATCACCAGCAGGTAGGGCGTCACCTCGGCACACTGCGCAAGGCACTGCAGCAGGTTTGGGTGCTGGAGGGCCCTGCAGCAGGAGAGAAAGCTGTTAGGATAGAAGTCCGCGTTACAGCCTGCAGGCAGCCCTTTAATGCGCTATGTATCCGGCACCAGCACTAAATAAGCGGCCTCTTGGGGTTAATAACGAAACTCTAGATGGTGCTCCCATGCGAATGCCGGCATCATTTCCTCCCCGCCCCTAACTTGCCGCTCTTCTTTCCCTTCTAGGGGTCCCCCCAAACCAGCTCTCTGCCTCCACTTCACACAAACCCCCATCTATACCTACCCTACGCCCCCTTTATACATTTATATTTAACCATAATGCTTTTTGGGGATTTTCAGGGACTTTTGCCCCTTTTCAGACTTTGCGCCAGGCTTTGCTCACACACCAGTGATCTGGGTGAGTCATTCACGGTGTATTGTGCCACCCTTGGCCCAGGCACCCCGATGAGGAGGCACGGATTGTGCCTTGCTTTGCCTACACACCCCGGTGAGTTGCGCAGGGCACTTTTTATTGAGCCCCAGTGTGCCGGTCGGGGGTGTCTTTGTTACAGAGTCATTGGTAAACATTTCCAACTGGGCAAAAAGAACAACCTTTGGGGGGTAAGCCATTCATACACCCAGGAAGAAATGGGCATCATGCCAGGCAAGGCGCATGCCCATCTGGGAAGGGTTTATGCCTGGTTTACTGTAGCATACATTTTTATATGAGGTGATTTTGGTAAAAATAACCATTTAAAGCAATTACAAAACAGGCAGTGATTAAGACCGAGAGTAAACAGCTCTGCATGCTGGATACTGATTCACAAATACCTGAGCGGGGTATGCCACCCTATGTGGTGCCAGGCTGCACGCTCACACCCGTGGCCTGCGTAGGGCATTGCTCATTATGCCAGGTTGCGAGGGGGGCACTGCTTACTGTGCCCGGCTGGTCTTGCGTTCATCAGTGACCGGGTGCGGTGTGGTTCACTGATGGGCAAAGCATTGTGTATTGTGCCAGGTTGGGTCCATGTAGGTTTGGCATGGGATATGGCATTGTGCTAGGCTGGCAAACAGAAGCCAGTGAGGGGGTCTGCGTTGTTTGCTGTATCGGGGTGGGCTCATAAGCACACAGGGGATGTTGCTAGTTGGGCTCCCACCTGGAAGTGGGTAAAGCAGTTTACACTCAGAGACTGAGGGCACAGGGCATTATTGTGCTAGTTTAGGTTTGCGTAAGAGGAGCTAGGGCAGGGGTCTGCAACCTTTGGCTCTCCAGATGTTTTGCACTACAACTTCCATCATCCCTAACCAGCATAGTCAATGGCAGATATCAAGGGGTTTGTAGTCTGCAATATCTGGAGAGTCAAAGGTTGCAGGCCCCTGAAGTAGGGCATTGTTTATTGTGCCAGTTCATCTAATAGACACATGTACGGAAGAGCAGCGTGGCTTGCAGTGCCAGGCAGGATTGATAGAGAGCTGTGGGTAGGTTTGGCATTGTTCACTGTGTCAGACTACGCGCACAGACAGCTGTCAGGCATTTGTTCAGGACCCACTGGGTCAGCAAACAAATAGGAGTTGTTGTGCCAGGCTGGGCTTAGAGACACTCGAGAACATGCACAACTTCAGTTACTATGCAGGCTTGACTCATGGAGACCTGTGAGGAGGGAATGCCAGGCTTGACTCATGGAGGCCTGTGAGGCGGGAATGCCCGGCTTGACACATGGAGACCTGTGAGGCGGGAATGCCCGGCTTGACACATGGAGACCTGTCAGGAGGGAATGCCCGGCTTGACACATGGAGACCTGTCAGGAGGGAATGCCCGGCTTGACACATGGAGACCTGTCAGGAGGGAATGCCCGGCTTGACACATCGAGACCTGTGTGGCGGGAATGGCCGGCTTGACTCATTGAGACATGTGTGGCGGGAATGGCCGGCTTGACTCATGGAGTCCTGTGAGGAGGGAATGCCAGGCTTGACTCATGGAGTCCTGTGAGGAGGGAATGCCCGGCTTGACTCGTGGAGACCTGTGAGGTGGGAATGCCAGGCTTGACACGTGGAGACCTGTGAGGAGGGAATGCCAGGCTTGACTCATGGAGTCCTGTGAGGAGGGAATGCACGGCTTGATTCATGGAGACCTGCGAGGAGGGAATGCCAGGCTTGACTCATGGAGACCTGTGAGGAGGGAATGCCAGGCTTGACTCATGCGAGTCCTGTGAGGAGGGAATGCCCGGCTTGACTCATGGAGACCTGTGAGGAGGGAATGCCCGGCTTGACTCATGGAGACCTGTGAGGAGGGAATGCCCGGCATGACTCATGGAGACCTGTGAGGAGGGAATGCCATGGAGTCCTGTGAGGAGGGAATGCCCGGCTTGACTCATGGAGACCTGTGAGGAGGGAATGCCAGGCTTGACTCATGGAGACCTGTGAGGTGGGAATGCCAGGCCTGACTCATGGAGACATATGAGGTGGGAATGCCAGGCTTGACACGTGGAGAACTGTGAGGAGAGAATGCCAGGCTTGACACATGGAGACCTGTGAGGCGGGAACGCCAGGCTTGACTCGTGGAGAACTGTGAGGCGGGAATGCCAGGCTTGACACATGGAGACCTGTGAGGCGGGAACGCCAGGCTTGACTCATGGAGACCTGTGAGGCGGGAATGCCAGGCTTTACACATGCAGAGCTGTGAGGAGAGAATGCCAGGCTTGACACATGGAGACCTGTGAGGAGGGAATGCCAGGCTTGACTCATCGAGACATGCAAGGAGGGAATTCCAGGCTTTACACATGCAGACCTGTGAGGAGGGAATGCCAGGCTTGACTCATGGAGACCTTTGAGGAGGGAATGCCAGGCTTGACTCGGAGACCTGTGAGGAGGGAATGCCAGGCTTGACACATGGAGACCTGTGAGGAGGGAATGCCAGGCTTGACACATGGAGACCTGTGAGGAGGGAATGCCAGGCTTGACACATGGAGACCTGTCAGGAGGGAATGCAGGTTGGTCTGACGCATACATACCTCTAAGGTGGCACCCACCTGTAAGGCTGGGTCTCCTCCAGGAACTGCATCTGGTCCTGGACGCTGGCGCTGACCTTCAGCTCCTTCACCACCACCTGCGTGCTGCTCAGGCCGGAGTTCACCTCTCCCAGGAGCACCTGGAAGGAGGACGACAGGAGACACTGTGAACGCGCTTCCATGACGCAGCACGCGCCCTACCCCACCAGCATTTTACAACCTGGTACAACATCACACTGCATAAAACAAACAACCATAAACGAGCAGGTGGCTAGACTCCACAGGACCCACACATGTAGCAAAATCAATAGCTTCACCCTGATAGAGTGTCTCTCTCTCTCTCCCCCCTCTCTCCCTCTCTCTCCCTCCCTCTCTCTCTGACTCTACTTTCTAGACTACTATACTGCTTCCAAGTGCCTCCCTTTAAAGTCCCTCAAGCATTCTTCAGAACAGTTAACAAGATGGTATCACAATGTATATGGCAAAACAACCACCCTAGAATAGCCCTAGACACTCTGACAGCTCCTAGGTCAAAGGGAGGGTAGGACTACCGCATTTTGCCAAGTATTATGAGGCGGCTCAGCTGCGGGTCGCACGTGAATGGTTCTTGAATGATAGGTCTAAGCCAGAAACCAGGATGTTATTTTGCCCCGTGGATATTTTACCAGTATTTGCATGGAATGGATAAAAAAAGAAAACAGATCTTGATTGAATGCCGCCACTGGGGGGCGCTGCAGGACTTCGGCTGCTGCGCTCAGGCTAGGGGAAGCATCGGCAGGCATCTTGCAAAGTTAGCAAGTGTTGCTCACTTCAAAGTGTGAGTGCCGCCTCATCCATGGATCAAGCGAGTCTTGATAGGAGTGGCGGGCAAGCTGTTTGGCGGCACAGGAGCATGTGGGCGCTTGGGTGAGGGGTTGGGGATAGGGGACCCTAAAGCATAATGCTGAAAAGACAGCTCAGCACGTTATGCGATAGTGGCTGCAATGATATATGTTTACACCGTCCTTTTTTCCAATTACTACTGTAACATTTGCTGTTAAATGTGTTGTTTCGACCATGCATAGGATGCGGCACCCATGCTTCGCTAGGTGTGGGAATTTCTGCCCCCATAGCGAAAATCCAAAGTTGGCACCTACGTTCCTGGGGCGAAATCTTCGTTACGAATCAGACATAAACCTGCAGTACTTGACTTGTAAAAACGAAACCAGGAGAGATCGTAATCCAACAATGCCCCCTTGTGGACACAAGGGAAACCATTCCAATGTCTGAAAAGAGATGAAACTAGGAGAGATAATGGCCCACGTACGCTTCCTTGCACCCCGGTATTGGACATTGTGGAACTTCGACTAATGTCTTAATGTCTACAACAATGTTGCTTGAAGAAGAACAGCTTCATGTGAGCGATTTTTTTTCAAATAGAGTTGCATTCAAGTATGCCGTCAGTTTCTAGCTGCTCTCGGTCTTGCCAGCTATGAGAACTGAGTTTAACGGAGCTGAGACAGGCACACGTTTAGTGATTTGCACTGACTCTCACAATATGCTGGATTGGGGAAGTTCGGTTTAGACTTAAGGTCCCCGTCCGAGTAGACATTAGACAATCGCCACATCGCCCCCTAAACCGTGAAGACGTAGGCCTTTCGGCTCCAGGCAACAGGGACTTGACGTCCGGCCTCATTCCGTGGCAGGGGCAAATTAAACGTCGTGATAACATTACCAGTAGGAGAGTCAGGGGCGCAACGAAACCTACATTTCGGAAGCGGGGGGCGGGGTGAGGCGGGGGGCTAACTGGTGATGGGAGTGGCCCATTTAGAAAACGGGCGTGGAAAACGTCAAAGCTCCAGCCCCTCTGTTCTACCCCAAAGGTTTTCTGGCGTGGGGCCCACGTTTCAAATGGTAGTAGCCCAGCACGGCACATAGGCGCACATGCAATTACACATTCACTCATTCCTTTAAACATCCCATTTACCATACACTCGCTCATTTACATGCACACCCAGCCCCCATACATCACACACTCATTCACACCTACATTACGTTCTTGCACACATGCATGCACGCATGCGCAATGAGCTCATAAGCACTGCTAGTTTCAGGAAAGGCTTTCCTGACATCTCTGCCACACAAGAAGCAAGTGGGAACATCAGCCCCTTCCCCTCAGATGTGAAAGAGCACAAATCCGTGGGGAGGGGCCTGGTGTGTCCATTTGATTTTTGGTTGGCAGGGGGGTGAGGGAAGCATTCCTTGAAGCTAGCAGCTTTAAAGTTTTGCTGCGTTTGTCCAAATACATTTTTCTGCACAAACACAGCAACACTTTAAAGTCGCCTATTTGAGGAAAGGCTTCTTTCCCCCACTAACAGAAAAGTATGGCGTGCAACGCCATTGGGCTAATCGGGCTTCAGCTCACATTGGGGGGGGGGAGCGAAGTCCGATTAGCTCTATGGTGTTGTGGCCCGAGGAGAGGCCAAGAAGAGAATGTGTTAGAAAACAAAGGAGGGCTTCCTGGCATGTCCCTAACAAATTGGGTGTGCCGAGGCGGGAGGGAAGGAGGGCGGGGCTAGCATGGAATGGAACTTTATTAAGGAGCCGTAGGGAGGCTTAATCATGACCTGCATCAAACTTGCAGGCAAGTATGTGGCTAATACCAAGCAGTGCTAGCATGTGAGGCGAATGAAGCAGTGACGAGGCAAGTATGTGGCTAATACTATGTGGCTAATACAAAGCATTGCTAGCATGTGAGGAGAATGAAGCAGTGACGAGACAAGTATATGGCTAATACCAAGCAGTGCTAGCATGTGAGGAGAATTAAGCAGCGACGAGGCAAGTATATGGCTAATACCAAGCAGTGCTAGCATGTGAGGCGAATGAAGCAGTGACGAGGCAAGTATGTGGCTAATACTATGTGGCTAATACAAAGCATTGCTAGCATGTGAGGAGAATGAAGCAGTGACGAGACAAGTATATGGCTAATACCAAGCAGTGCTAGCATGTGAGGAGAATTAAGCAGCGACGAGGCAAGTATATGGCTAATACCAAGCAGTGCTAGCATGTGAGGCGAATGAAGCAGTGACGAGGCAAGTATGTGGCTAATACTATGTGGCTAATACCAAGCATTGCTAGCCTGTGAGGAGAATGAAGCAGTGATGAGGCAAGTATGTGGCTAATACCAAGCAGTGCTAGCATGTGAGGCGAATGAAGCAGTGACGAGGCAAGTATGTGGCTAATACCAAGCAGTGCTAGCATGTGAGGAGAATTAAGCAGCGACGAGGCAAGTATATGGCTAATACCAAGCAGTGCTAGCATGTGAGGCGAATGAAGCAGTGACGAGGCAAGTATGTGGCTAATACTATGTGGCTAATACAAAGCATTGCTAGCATGTGAGGAGAATGAAGCAGTGACGAGACAAGTATATGGCTAATACCAAGCAGTGCTAGCATGTGAGGAGAATTAAGCAGCGACGAGGCAAGTATATGGCTAATACCAAGCAGTGCTAGCATGTGAGGCGAATGAAGCAGTGACGAGGCAAGTATGTGGCTAATACTATGTGGCTAATACCAAGCATTGCTAGCCTGTGAGGAGAATGAAGCAGTGATGAGGCAAGTATGTGGCTAATACCAAGCAGTGCTAGCATGTGAGGCGAATGAAGCAGTGACGAGGCAAGTATGTGGCTAATACCAAGCAGTGCTAGCATGTGAGGAGAATTAAGCAGCGACGAGGCAAGTACGTGACTAATACCAAGCAGTGCTGGCATCTGAGGCAAATGAAGCAGCGACGAGGCAAGTACGTGGCTAATACCAAGCAGTGCTAGCATCTGAGGCGAATGAAGCAGCGACGAGGCAAGTACGTGGCTAATACCAAGCAGTGCTAGCATGTGAGGCGAATGAAGCAGTGACGAGGCAAGTAGGTGGCTAATACCAAGCAGTGCTAGCATGTGAGGCGAATGAAGCAGTGGCGAGGCAAGTACGTGGCTAATACCAAGCAGTGCTAGCATGTGAGGCGAATGAAGCAGTGACGAGGCAAGTACGTGGCTAATACCAAGCAGTGCTAGCATGTGAGGCGAATGAAGCAGTGACGAGGCAAGTATGTGGCTAATACCAAGCAGTGCTAGCATGTGAGGCGAATGAAGCAGGGACGAGGCAAGTATGTGGCTAATACCAAGCAGTGCTAGCATGTGAGGCGAATGAAGCAGGGACGAGGCAAGTATGTGGCTAACACCAAGCAGTGCTAGCATGCGAGGAGAATGAAGCAGTGAGGAGGCAAGTATGTGGCTAACACCAAGCAGTGCTAGCATGCGAAGAGAATGAAGCAGCGACGAGGCAAGTACGTGACTAACACCAAGCAGTGCTAGCATCTGAGATGAATGAAGCAGCGACGAGGCAAGTACGTGGCTAATACCAAGCAGTGCTAGCATGTGAGGCGAATGAAGCAGTGACGAGGCAAGTATGTGGCTAATACCAAGCAGTGCTAGCATGTGAGGCGAATGAAGCAGTGACGAGGCAAGTATGTGGCTAATACCAAGCAGTGCTAGCATGTGAGGCGAATGAAGCAGGGACGAGGCAAGTATGTGGCTAATACCAAGCAGTGCTAGCATGTGAGGCGAATGAAGCAGTGACGAGGCAAGTATGTGGCTAATACCAAGCAGTGCTAGCATGTGAGGCGAATGAAGCAGGGACGAGGCAAGTATGTGGCTAACACCAAGCAGTGCTAGCATGCGAGGAGAATGAAGCAGTGAGGAGGCAAGTATGTGGCTAACACCAAGCAGTGCTAGCATGCGAAGAGAATGAAGCAGCGACGAGGCAAGTACGTGACTAACACCAAGCAGTGCTAGCATCTGAGATGAATGAAGCAGCGACGAGGCAAGTACGTGGCTAATACCAAGCAGTGCTAGCATGTGAGGCGAATGAAGCAGTGACGAGGCAAGTATGTGGCTAATACCAAGCAGTGCTAGCATGTGAGGCGAATGAAGCAGTGACGAGGCAAGTATGTGGCTAATACCAAGCAGTGCTAGCATGTGAGGCGAATGAAGCAGTGACGAGGCAAGTATGTGGCTAATACCAAGCAGTGCTAGCATGTGAGGCGAATGAAGCAGTGACGAGGCAAGTATGTGGCTAATGCCAAGCAGTGCTAGCATGTGAGGCGAATGAAGCAGTGACGAGGCAAGTATGTGGCTAATACCAAGCAGTGCTAGCATGTGAGGCGAATGAAGTAGTGACGAGGCAAGTATGTGGCTAACACCAAGCAGTGCTAGCATGCGAGGAGAATGAAGCAGTGACGAGGCAAGTATGTGGCTAACACCAAGCAGTGCTAGCATGCGAGGAGAATGAAGCAGTGACAAGGCAAGTATGTGGCTAACACCAAGCAGTGCTAGCATGTGAGGCGAATGAAGCAGTGACAAGGCAAGTATGTGGCTAATACTATGTGGCTAATACCAAGCATTGCTAGCCTGTGAGGATAATGAAGCAGTGACGAGGCAAGTATGTGGCTAATACCAAGCAGTGCTAGCATGTGAGGCGAATGAAGCAGTGACGAGGCAAGTATGTGGCTAACACCAGCAGTGCTAGCATGTGAGGCGAATGAAGCAGTGACGAGGCAAGTATGTGGCTAATACTATGTGGCTAATACCAAGCATTGCTAGCCTCTGAGGATAATGAAGCAGTGACGAGGCAAGTATGTGGTAGTGCTAGCTTTTGAGGCGAATGAAGCAGTGACGAGCCAAGGAGTAATGGGGGGCGGGAGGGAGAGCAAACAAGGGCGCAACGAAACCGACATTCTTGGGGCATCCAACTGGTGATGGGAGGGGCCACTTCAGAAACTTGGCATGACAAATTTGGGGGCTCTGACCACTCTGTTCTACCCCAAAGCGTGTCTGGCGTGGGGCCCACGTATCAAATGGTAGCGCCCCAGCACTACACATACAGGCACCTACACATACACAATTACACATCAACTCATTTAACCATCCCAGTCACCGTACACTCGCGCATTTACATGCACACCCAGCCCCCCTTACATCATACACTCATTCACACCTACATTACATGCATACTTCTTGCAAACACGCACAATGAGCTAACATGCAACACCCTTCAAGACTGCTACCGGCAGTGCTACGTTTCAGAAAAGGCTTCCCTCGCCTCTTTGCCCAACAAAAAGCAAGTGTGCACCTCTGCCCCTTCCCCTCGGATGTGAAAGAAACGCACAACGTGGTTATATGTTCTCTATGGGCGAGGGAAGCCGGTCTTGAAATTAGCGGCTTTAAGGTTTTGCTGTGTTTGTGCAAATAATGTTTTCTGCACGAACACAGTACGGCCTGATTCATGGAATCCTTTGCACAGTTCAAAGTGTGTTTGCACTGCCGACACCAACACCCATTCATGGAATTGCGCAAAGTGTATTTTTGCACTGCAAATTCCATGCAAAGTCATTTTATACTGCAAAAATGACTATGCACTGACTTTGTACAGCAAAAATATACTTTGCACAGTTACATGAATCAAGGTTTGTGTCGGCAGTGCAAAGTCACTTTTCAGCAGTGCAAAGTCACTTTAAACCATGCAAATAAATTCCCTGAATCGGGACCCAACACTTTAAAACCATTGGTTTGAGGAAAGGCTGCTCTTCCCACTCTGACTACCAAAAAACTATGTTCGGAAGCCCCGACACTCAGCTCGCACTTCAGAGTGGTGCATGGAGGGGGGCTGAAGCCCGGGTACCTCAAGGGCGTTGCGCGCCTGGGGGCGACCGCGTCATTTGGGCCCCACCACCATGGGCGGTGCGCCTCCGGTCTCCCACTGGATTGGCCCAGGGCAGAGGCTAGACTATGCGTGCAGAAGTGAGTGGGTGTGTCATAATCGCTGTGCATGCTGGAGCCCACTGCTTGCTTTGATCCCTGGCACACCATGGTGTTGGGTGCTCCGGGCGGGGCACCTTCAGCATTCAATGCCCACGTGCCTCAGGCACACACGAACGCCACAGAGACTGATCTGGTGCTTAGGGGCTCTGCTCTTGCAACTGAACTGCCTGCCTTGCGTGGCGCCATTTTATTTCTCAAGTGTACTGTCGTGTGCATGACACGGCCTCTTAAAGACAACACAGAGGTTCCTTTCCTTCCAGTGGCCTGCGCTGCTCGAAGCTCCATTCGTTCTTGATTAAGCAGATGACAGCCTGTGCAGTTAGGTGTTTATTAAATATTTGTGTGCATGCAAGCTTGAATGTAAGACAGTGTGTGCCTCTGCCTGTCTGTGTTGTAAAGCATGTTTGCATGCTGAGAGCTGGGGGTAAATGGGCTGGAAAAATTCCCATTTTCGGGCGCAGTTAGCGCTGTGCTATTAGCTTGCGCTAACTGCGCCGAAAATTACTCCATTGCGTCCAATGGACCCAATGGGGAATGGGTAATTACAGTTACCGCCCAACCCTTGATCCAGCGCTAATAGCGCCGGTGCTGGTGGCGGTAACGCTATTAGTGTCGGTGGTATCTCAGCGGTAATACCACCTGGAAACCCCCCCCAACTCCTGATGAGGCCCTTAGTCTCTTTATAAATCTTTATAAATAGTGTTTTTTCTTGTACTATTTTTCCACCCCTTCGGCTGTTCTTCTAATCTCTCTTTTATCGAGTTGAATCTTCTACAGAGCCTTTTGACACTTGTTTCACGTTGCCTCTTATGGGGCGCCTTAGGTCCTCTTGATTCTTCATGTACCATTCTTGTAGCCCTTGCCACGGCTCATACCTTGGGTTTCTCATGCTCCCGTAACGGACATTAGCAATGTCTTCATTTCATTCCTGTGGTCTCTCCCTCCACTGAACCACCTCGATACCTTCTCGGGTCTGGGGCTGATTCACGGGGCTGGCCTTGCATCGGGGAGACTTTCCCTGGTCTCGCTTTCCAGTCTCTCAGTCTCGGCCGACTCCTCGCACGTAGGAGCGGAGGATTTCCTCCCGATACGCCTCGTCTCAGTGTAAGTTCTTGGACTCCAGGGGACGATGGGTCTGTTGTGGTCACGCCACAAAGCTGCATGGTCTTCATGACTCTGGTCGAGCAGCGGTTGCTCCACTGCTTGCAAGGCCGGCCTGCCGATGTTTGTGTGTGCCCCATGGCTTCTCTCGCACAGCTGCTGGCTCTGCCACTCCACAACGCTCCGTCCCTCTAGAATGTACCTTAGTCAGCGGCTCTCATCTGTGCAAGTTTCTCTCCGCTTCCATCTGGGTTCTTCGTCTCTTTAATGCGGCTGTTCTATTTTAAATATCATTTTGCTTCTTTTACTGAGTGGTGTTTAATACAGCATTGCCTACTGCTCAAGAGAAGGAATCGAATTACTGGTTGTTGACGGCAATATTCCAATAAGTGCAGGCCTTTTGATTCTCATGTAAGCAGACAGGGTGTCTTCCATAGGGAGTTGCTTCTTGGAATGGGAGTTCTTGTACCCTAATAGGGTGTTTCTCCCAGTGAGATCCCACTTTCCCAGACCCCTTAGGGAGGCTCTTGCTTAGCAGGCTTACCCCTCTAGCCTCAAAGGGTGTGGTTCCCCCTTGCGGAGAAGGGATGAATACCCTGGATTCTTCACAGTCCTCAAATAGCACCAATGGCAGCCACTGCCCATAAGCAATTTAAACGTGTTTTGTGTGACCCAACACAGCATTTAATTGGTCTCTGGCAGGCTTAGGGGATTGTGTGTCGAAAATGAATTTCACTTGGAATGTTCCTAACCGTATGAAGGCAAATACTTCTTGGGGCGCGTTTTTCAGTGCAGCCGTCTCAACCCTGGTGATGCTCTTCATTTCAGAAACAATACACTGAATAATACCAATGACAATCGCCACCCTCTTCAGCTGCCGGTTGATTTGGAGGTGCAGGTTTCACGGCGGGAAGCGACCAGAGCATCTCCCAGAAGGCAGCACGCCAGGCATGAGAGACGGACCAGACGTCCCTTTGAATCATACAGAGTGGCTTTTACTGGGCAGCGGAAAGACTCATTCTGGTATCTTCCACCTCAACATACACATGGGGCACGCCCGCCCGCCCGCCCTCCCTCCGATCTGGGGTGCACGCTCCGCCCAGAGATCCAATGCTCCCTGCTTTCATGGGCATGCACCTCTCCTTTGTTCAGAGAAGCCTTTTTGGACCAGGCAGCCCCCAGCTGGCTGCCCCGCTCACGCGCTTCCTTCTGGACACTGGCCCAACGCTGTCTCTTCACTTGCCTCTCTGCAAAGGCTGGAACTGCTAAGGGCGTACCCCGTTTGGTCCCAGGGAGTCACCCTGGATGCCACGCTATCCTACTAGTCTAGCTAGCTACTGGCTTTCTTTGCATTCTGGTTTCCTAAGGCCCTGTGCCCTTCACTGGCACTCAGAACTGCCACTTGGCAGTGGTACTTAGTTCTGCATTTACCTGTACCCTTCACCCCTCTCACCATGCTTCACCCACGGGCATTCCAGCTGCTCTCACTACCATTCTCGCCTTCCCATAGGACCGCAGTCCCTTTCTCATTCCGCTCATTACACCCTCCAAGTGCTCCACTTGTCCCTATTGTGTTTCTTCCCCTAGCCCCACCCACAGAAGGCCTAGTGCCCACCCTACCGCCTCAAATCCCATCTACCCTTCCTGCCTCCTACTCTGCGTTCTGTTAGCCCCCATTCTTCTTCTACTTCTCCCACACTAGGGCTCAGAGAAGGACACTCCCTTTGTTACAGAGCACAGACTCCTACAACCCCACCCCAGCAGCCTTTGGGATCAAAGAAGCTTGCATCATCCCCTTGACTCTGCATCCCCCGCTGCTGCCCTAGGCACTGAGTTTGCTACCTTCTCCCACTCTTCCAAAAGAGGTGTGGTGTGGGGGATGGGGGGAGTGACCTGACAATCAACAAGGTCAACCCCTCTGCCCCTTTCTTCCCCGACTTTATGCCTTCTACTTCTGAATTCACAGTCACTCAACTCCTCTCACCGGCCCCGGTTTCTTCCCGCTAATCTATTAGGTCCCAGAACCTCTAAACTCGTGGTCTGGGCTTGACCTCCTCCTCGACTTCCTGTCCACTGCTATCCGTACAATACTCACCCAAGGCTTTAACCTTCGCAAACTATTTCCTGGCCTCCAATTAGAACTCGTCTCTCTCCTCTCGGACCGCTCCCTTAACTCCATTCAGATTCTTCACACTCACATCCAAGGTAATTCTTTTCTCCCCACTTCTAATCTGACCCCATAATTAGGACTGCCAACCTCTCTTGCACCCGGACTGATCCATTTGCCAAAGACAATTAGGCACTTGCACCTCTCACCTGCTCCCATCCTTCAATCTCTTTGAGCCTCCTTCTCTCTCTCTACATCTCTCTCTGCGTCTCCCCCTCTCTCTGCGTCCCCCTCTTTGCGTCTCCTCCGCTCTGTTTCTTCCCCTCTCTGTGTCTCCCTCTCTCTCTCTCTCTCCCTCTCTCTCTCTCTGCGTCTCTCTCTCCGAGTCTCCCCCTCTCTTTGCATCTCCCCCTCTTTTTGCATCTCCCCCTCTCTTTGCATCTCCCCTTCTCTCTTTGCATCTCCCCTTCTCTCTTTGCATCTCCCTCTCTCTGCGTCTCTCTTTCTCTCTCTGCATTTCTCTCTGCGTCTCGCTATCTCTCTGAGTCTCCCTCTTTCTCTCTCTGAATCTCTCTCTCTCTCTCTCTTTCTCTGCATCTCGTTCTCTCTTTGTCTCTCTCTGCCTGCTTACCCTTTCTCTCTGCAGGTCTCCCCCTCTCTTTGCATCTCCCTCTCTCTGCTTCTCCCTCTTTCTGCGTCTCCCTCTCTCTCTCTGTCTCTGTCTCCTCTCTCTATCGCTGTCTCCAATATCCATCTCCGTCTCCCCCTCTCTCTCTCTGCAGCTCCACCTCTCTCTCTCTCTCTGCATCTCCCTCCCTCTCTCTCTCTCTCTCTGCGTCTCCCTTTCTTTCTCTCTGCATCTCCCTCTCTCTATCTCTGCATCTACCTCTCTCTCTGCATCTACCTCTCTCTCTCTGCATCTACCTCTCTCTCTCTGCATCTACCTCTCTCTCTGCATCTACCTCTCTCTCCATCTCTGCATCTACCTCCCTCTGCATCTCCATCTCTCTGCATCTCTCCATCTCTCTGCATCTCTCCATCTCTCTCTGCGTCTCCGTCTCCCTCTCTGCGTCTCCGTCTCCCCCTCTCTGCGTCTCCCTCTCTCTCTGCGTCTCCACCTCTCTGCGTCTCCACCTCTCTGCGTCTCCACCTCTCTGCGTCTCCACCTCTCTGCGTCTCCCTCTCTCTGCATCTCTCTCTCTCTCTCTCTCCATATCTCTCTCTCCATATCTCTCTCTCTCCATATCTCTCTCTCTCCATATCTCTCTCTCTCCATATCTCTCTCTCTCCATATCTCTCTCTCCATATCTCTCTCTCCATATCTCTCTCTACATCTCTTCAGTGTGCCTCAAGGTGGCAGCTGCTCTTCATAGCTGTAAAAACGCCCTCAGCGGACCCTGGCAATCGCTCCAACTATTTCCCAGTAGCTCTCCTTGCTCGCTACTCCGAAGTCCTGCAATGTTCGCTTTCTACAAGATCTTCTCCCAACTGGACTATAACCCTCTGAACTTTTTCATTTTAATTTTTATCGGCTGCCTTTGATACAGGGCACCACTCCTCGTATGGTCCCTCAATACCTTGGAATCCGTTTAACTGCTCGACCATATTGCCTCCTACCCAGGGGAGAAGTCCTAAAAGAAAAGTGGGGGGAATCGTTAACATACCAGTTGTATGTGGTGTCACCAAAAATGAGCATATCAAGGTGCCCTCCGAAAAAAGCGGGGGTACTCCAGAAAAAAGTGGGGGACTATGTCCATCTGCGTGTACCCACGACTTGAGCCCTTCTCCTACTCTCTCAATGTTTCTTCTTTATCTCCTGTAGAATGGATACCTCTGACCCAACCCTTCTCCCGGTAAGCATCCCTTAAAATGCTGTCCTTGACCCCTTTTATTCACCCTTTAAACCTCCTTTCTTGGACAACTCATCCCTTAATTTGGGTTCTCCTACCCCTGTTTGTGCACAATGCCCAAATCATATTCTCCTTCTCTGCTTTTACTCCCGCCCCACTGCCTGCACGTCTGATCCTGTATCTGCCACCGGAGGACCCTCGGCTGCCTTAAGTGAAATCCCCTCTCAGGCTGAAGAAATCTACTTTACTGCCTCCAATACCTATCATCGCGTTTCCAATTGTGTTACTCTAGGCTTCTCCCAGGGCCTGCGAGCACCGAGTTCTATTTGACAGAGACCTTAATCTTCTTCACTTTATTACCTCACCCACGACTGTGGCAAGGATGAACCCACTTATCAGGAAAATCCGCCCCTTCCTCACATACAACTCCCCTAACATCGACACTCTAGCCTTGGTACTTAGCCGCCTAGACTACAGTTCCAGCCTCCTCTGTTGATTTCTGCCCTATGACTTCTGTCTACTCGACAAAGCACTTAACTTTGCCACCCGTGTCCACTACAGTCCTCCATGCTCCCCGGGCCACCTCATAACTCCATTTTCATGCTGGATGGCTCTCAATGGGAGACTGTTCTTGCTTCAAATTTCCACTGCTCACTTAAATCCTTGCTTTGACTTGCTCCCCACAATTAAACGCTACATATCGCTGCACGTACCCGAGCGCTCTACGCTTTTCTACGCTTTCTAATCTGTCAAGTCTCCCACCCTCCCTGTGTTCTCCCTCTCGCTTCCAGTCCTCCTCCCTCCTTGACCTGCTTCATTGGAACTCCCTTGCCATACATGTTAAAAACTCTCCAACTCGGGGGCGCTGTTGAGCAGCCAGCAAGATGGCTGCCTAGTCTGTGAGCTCCGGGGCCCGACCTTCACTAATCCGCCTCAACCAGCGGGTTCTCCGCATCTCCTGCACCCTTGGATTGCTGCACGTACTCCCCAGCGCCCCTGCGACGCCCGGACGGAGTTTGGACTGAAATCGGGGTCTCCTGCGCCCCCGACGCCACTTGGGGCCTTCTGGCCTGGGGATCTCCTGGCGACCCATCCCCCCTCGACATCGAGGCGGCGCGCCGCTGCGGTCGCCGGCCCCCGGCTTCGCTGGCTGCCTGCGGGAAGCGCTGCCGCCTGGACACCGCGGCCCCCTCCTCTGCCCTCCCGCCTTCAGCTCTACTCGCCGTTTGAGCCCCCGCTCTCCTGCGGAGGCTGCGCCTGGGCTTCCCGGGCCTCGGCTCGGCTCCCCTCGCTCACCCGCTCCGGATCCTGAGAGGCTGGCCCTCGGCGGGCTGAGTCTGCCTACTGCAGCGCGGGGACCGCCAGAGCGGCCCCTGCGATCGCGGCATCCCGCGGCTGCCGCCTGGGCGGCCGCCCTCATCGCCGGCCCCGCGAACGGGCCCCCATCCTTGGCCTGTCTGGCGGTTGGGCTGACACTGCTGGTCCCGTGGACTCCCCTCACTGCTCTCCTGTCCACTGGCTGTCCTGGGCTCTCATCTGGTGAAATGCCAGAGATTTGGTCGCCCCGTGTGCACCTGGTGTCTCCTGCCTAGCGGCCCTCCATCGATGTCGCCGGCCTCGTGTTAACCCTTGGCTTGGATGCGGGGCTGGCCCGTCCGGGCTGTGACAGCTCTGAGGCTCGCCTCCACCTGGATTGCTCCTGCCTGGACTACTAACGATATGCTGTCCTGCTGAGAGGTGAGGAGAGGAGGTTGGGGGTATGGAACTCGGCTAGCCACCCCTATTTCTTGCTGCACTGCCCCCGAGTTACGCCTGCCACGTCCCACCCGGGTCTCTTGCCCCCCATAGCTCCAGGCTCCCCTGCGCCTATTCGCCTTCCGCCGGTGCAGCGCTGCTTCCTCCACATTCCTGCTACTCCTGGACAGTCCGCGCGCTTACGACGCCATGAGCGCACCGGGGGCCTGAGACGGCACTGCCCACCAGCACTGAATCCTTCTCACTAGGGCACCCCTGGCTCCTGTGCGGAGTCGCAGGGCGCTGTCTCATCCAGCCCGCACTGTTGCTCTCACGCCAATCCTCCCCCCTTAGAGGGGCCTGAATGCCATACAATACTATTGCAGCGATTGGCCCTCGCTTCTACCCCCTGAGCAGCTATAGCCCCAGTCTGGACTGGGCCGTGGTCCCTCCATAAACCCCCTGGGCCCCGACCTCTGTCGCATTGCAGCCTTCCACCTCACACATCCTGCTCCTTCCTGGGTACGCCCCAAACATGTCAGGCAAAGCACGCGGGGCCAACAAAGCTGGAGCTATGGACAAGTTTGCTAAGTCTCTCGCTAAACAAGACCCTGCCCTACCTCAGGACGACCTCGATGCATCCCCATGCCCTCCTCAGCCAGACCTCACGACACTCATGGAGTCTATGGCCAAAAACTTTGCGGCATTCCACGAAAAACTGGACGACATAAACGCCAACGTGGCCTCACTGCGCTCCAAACTGGATCAGCATGGTACTAGACTGGTTGAGGCCGAGACTAGGATTGGGACCACCGAGGATGAGGTGCATGTGCTCCGGGATACGGTCTCTGATTTGGTGCGGGATATGAAACAAGTTAAGGCGAAGTGCGATGACTTGGAGTCCAGATCCCGCAGGAATAATATTCGCATCATTGGGGTTCCGGAGACAGCCCATAAAGGTAAAATGGAACTTGCTGTCGAGACGCTGCTCAGAGACCTCCTGGGTGACCCTCAACTCTCCCCGTTTTTCACTATTGAGCGAGCCCACCGCTCACTGGCCCCGCGTCCCAAGCCGGACGACTTTCCCAGACCAATTATTGCCAAGGTCCTCAGCTTCAGAGACAGGGACCATATTCTGCGCCTGGCCCGCGAAAAGGGGGAATTGAAACTCGAGTCCCAGACTATCCGCATTTTCCCGGACTTCTCGGTCAATGTCCAAATGGAGCGCAGACAGTTCAATGGTGTGAAAAAACTGCTAAGAGAGAGGAAAGTTGAATACGCCATGTTATTCCCGGCGAGGCTGAAGCTCACTCACCGCAACAAGTTATACTTTTTCACAGTTCCAGAGGAGGCGGTGAAATTCATTGAGGCTCATATTCCGGTCCCGGGGCCGGCGGCGGACCCGGTCGAGGAGGGATGAGCCAGCTTTCCTTGGGCCTATGGCCGGAATCAGAGTGGTACCGTTACCACTCTTGACATGTGTATTCTTTTTGTAATCCCATGTATCTTTACCCTTACATTCGCTCAATGTTGTTACTCATTGTACAGATTCACGGGATGCACTGTAGATCAATGAAGCGGGGCACACGGTTCATTGCATTTAAACTGTGACTCGCTATTACTCCACCCCCTGCTCATAACACTCTACTATTTTGTCTCTTGGGAAAAATGTTTTGCTTGGTTACCGCTGCAAGTTAATTGGTGTACTTCATCATTAGGTATTATGGTCGGGCTCACTGCAGCAGCTTCCCCCACTGCAGTTGCAATGCCAAGGTTGGCTCGTTTGGTTCTCTGGTTGCTCCCCTTTTGGGGCCGGGGGCCTTGCCGCCCCCGTTGGGCGTGGCAGGATGGCCGCGAGATTTGGGGTGGGCTCTTGGACACTGCTGTGTTCGGGAAAGCAGTGAGGTGAGGGTGGTGGGTCAGCTGGGGAATGTTTCGACGGAAATGGCGAGGCAGTGGTGGTTTTTTGGTATGATGTATCTGGCCACTGTATTAGTGGCCGGCACTTGTTCGGCAAGCTATAACACACGATACTTTGATCCCCCCTAGGCCCTACTGAATGGCCATTAGGCTAATGACATGGAACATTAGAGGGCTCAGTAATTTCACGAAGTCACGAAGGATCACTGCTTATGTCCAGAGACAGGGGGTCAAAATACTGTTCTTACAGGAAACCCACTCCCTTGCACGCCTCTCGACCTCGCACGCTCCGACATGGGGCCCCAACAGATACTATACGGTGTTCTCCTCACAGTCCAGATGAGTTCTCACCTTGGTTCACAAGTCCCTGGAGTTCTCCCTTCGCACTAGCCATATCGATCCCTGTGGTAGGTACGTGATTCTTCACTGTCTCCTTGCTAACACAGAGTGTCTTCTGGTTAACACATATGCCCCATGCATTGATACACCTGACTTTGACAATATCCTTGACATCCTTTTGGGATATGTGGGAGATCCTGTTACCCGGGGGGGGTACATGAACCTAATCCTGAACCTCGACTTGGATAGGTCGGGGGTAGCACTACGTACTCTGTCCAGAGCTGCTCGCCGCCTCCAGGCGCATATGCTCACTGCCGGTCTCGTGGACGCCTGGAGAGAACTTCACCCAATGTCGAAGGAGTTTACATTCTACTCCTCCGTCCATGACAGTCACTCCAGGATAGACCTCTTCCTTCTCTCCACAGGGCTCATGGACAAAACACGGACCACACAGATCCTGCAGCGCACATTGTCAGATCACGCCCCGGTCACACTGGACATTGCACTACACCCGACTCCCCCTCAGCACTCCAACTGGCGATTTAAGTCTGAAGCGCTGCATGACATTGTCTTCAAGGCCGACATCCTCGCTGATATCACATTGTTCTTTGATAGTAATAAGCGACACGACACTACTGATGGGGTGAGATGGGAGGCCTTTAAGGTCTACATTAGGGGTATGTGCATCTCCAGAGAGGCTGGTGTCCTAAAAGATATTAGGAATTCCCTGCGGCGCTCTGAATCCAAACTTGGGGAGTTGGAGCGTGATTATGCGATTAACCCCTCACCACCCAAACTTGCACAGATAAGAACTGAACTGGATATGTTCGAATCCTTTGCCCACAGTGAGATTAGATACCTGGCCCGCCCCGTTATGGCCCGTAAGTATGGTGAGGGAGAGAGACCGGGCCGCACCCTTGCCCGCTTGGCCCGGTCCGAGAGTGGTAGAGCTCGAATTGACAATGTCATAGACAAAGACGGGGTACGTCATTGGTCGGACGGACCTATTCTCCAGACCTTCGCAGACTTCTATGCAACCCTTTATGCCCAACAACCGGAGCACAGCCCGCAAGACCTGGACGACCTCCTAGATCGCATTCCAATGTCCCTCATATCCCCAGCCACTAGAGAACAATTAGATGCTCCCTTCACCCTGGACGAAATCACTGCTGCCATTTCGGCTCTGCCTAAAGGCAAGGCTCCCGGTCCGGATGGCCTGACCGCCGAATTTTATCAGGAACACGTGGCCCTCCTGGCTCCACGCCTCCATGAGGTTTGGGCTGAATCGATGCGTCTCGCTACCCTCCCCCGGTCCTTACGCGAGGCTGTTATCACCGTGATACCCAAGCCGGGTAAGACACTAGACGAATGTGGGTCCTATAGACCTTTGTCACTCATTAACACTGACACTAAAATCTTTGCCAAAATTATCGCAAATAGGTTTCTTCCCATCATGAAATTCCTGATCCACCCTGATCAAAGTGGTTTTGTCCCGGCCCGCTCCACCGCCTTAAACATTCGGCGGCTGTTTAATGTCATCTCGAGAATAGACCCCAAAGCCAACGCGGTGGCCGTGACGTTGGATGCCCAAAAGGCGTTTGACATGGTCTCGTGGCAGTATCTGTGGGCAGTGCTTGAGAGGATGGGGGTTGGCCCACACATGTTGTCCTGCATCAAACTTCTTTACACTTGCCCTGTGGCCAGGGTCCTGGTTAACTCTCACTTGTCGGCTCCCTTCCCCCTCCACCGAGGGACCCGACAGGGGTGCCCGTTCTCTCCCTTGCTGTTTGCGATGGCCATCGAGCCCATGGCGGATAGTGTGCGAAACAATCATGCGCGCAAAGGGATTCGCCTCCGTGATGCCCCCGAAATCATATCTCTGTACGCTGATGACGTACTTTTATACATTAGGGACCCCTCAGTCCACCTCGACCCGATCATACGTGAAATTATCAAAATTGGCACATTCTCGGGCTTCACCATAAACTACTCTAAGTCAGAGATTTTACCCCTCACGCCCGCGACCCCTCAACCTACATGTGAATTTCCTCTTAAATGGGCGCCAGGGGGCATCAACTACCTGGGGGTTCACGTATCCCTGTCAAAATCCTCCTTATTGGCCACCATTATGGGGCTGCCGCACAATATGTCGTGGACAGGGCGGAGAGATGGCGTAACCTCCCCCTCTCACTATCAGGGAGACTGTCCCTAATAAAAATGATCATTGTGCCAAAACTCCTCTACATCTTTAGCAACGTCCCACTATGGCCCGGGAGTGCTGACCTCCATGCGGGATGTGCCCGTTTTCTATGGCATTCTGGTGCTGTGCGCAGGAAGTGGCAGCACATGACCCTCCCGTATGAGAGGGGCGGATTTAACGCACCTGATCTTGCCCAGTACTGGACTGCCGCTCAGGCCCAGCACGCTACATACTGGTACCATCACCAAGACCCCCCCTCCCCCCGCATGTTAAGCTTGAAATCCTGGCAACTGAGGGGGTGGATGTCATGTCGCTGATCCTGTTTCACTCGTACCGATCAGAGGCCCCTGCGGAACCTGTGGCCTCCACCATAAGAGCGTGGCGGCAGATTCTGAACCCCGGCTCTGGCTCTCCCCCGTATTACAAATGGCTTCCCCTCTGGTCTTTCCCTGGGCTCACCCCCACACAAGACAGGCTCCTCATGCGCCATTGGTTGGGTTTGGGATACAAATCACTCTCTGACCTGTTCCCTGACGGGACATTCATCACCCCAGATACGTGGAGGCCGGGGCACTCTAAGTCCTCTCTTGAGTTCCTACAATATTTTCAGCTTAGGGCGGCGGTCCGCGACATGTGGCCTTCATACCCGAAAGAACCCCCTGAGTCCCCTGAGGTTCGTTACATTTCCAATTCCGCTGGTGCTAGGGGCATTTTATCCTCCCTTTATAAAATGTTGATGGCGAAGGCTGCAAACCCCCCCTTCGCTGCTAGGGATGCCTGGAGCAAAGATTTGGGATTGGATATCACTGATGAGATGTGGACCAAAATGTGTGTGCATACACGCAAGGTTTCCCTTAATTCCAGAGTCAGGTGTGTTCAATACAAGCTACTCAATCGCCTATACTACACTCCTCATGCTATTGAGAAATTTGCCCGGGATCAATCCCGCCCATGTCAACGATGCAGGTCTGGCAACGCGGACCATGCCCACATGTTCTGGTCTTGTGGGGCACTTACCTCTTTTTGGAATGCGGTGCTCGAGACCCTCTCCGAAATAGTGGGGTTCCGCATGGACCCTGAACCTCTGTCCCTTTTGTTTGGGCTCTGGGAGGGCGCTGAGGCGAAACGGGAGGCTAAATTTTTGAATGTGGCGGCGGCTGTGGCCAAAAAATGCATTCTGCAATGCTGGAAACGCAGATCCCCCCCCTCCCTGGAAATGTGGCTGAAGGCCCTCACTTGGACGCAATCTTGCGAAGAAGACTATATTAACATGTTGCCCAGTAATGCCAGGCCCCAGAACATTTGGTCGGAGTTCTGCAGCTATTTGAACCGTAAAGTGGACCTGGAACTTTTGTCATCTCCCCCCTCTCCCGACCAGGGGGCATTGCGGGCCACATGAGAAATACTCCATGATGTTCGACCTCTGTTTGAAGCTATAAGGGACCCTCTAAGTGATTTGTGATGTTCATTCATGATTTAATTGTGAACTGTGTGTCCTGGTTTGACTGTAACTTGTGATATGCCAACCACTACTGCTTGCCAATAAAGAAAAGTTTAAAAAAAAAAACTCTCCAACTCTCCACTCGTTTAAATCCACACTCATATGCAACCGAGAAGGCGTGCTCTCCCCCTACCCCCACCCCCACTTTAATTCTCTTCCTTATTCCCTAACCTTTCTGCTATACCTCGCTCTGCATTCTAACCTGTCCAAAATCAGTCACGTCTTATCTGGCCGTCCGATCGATCCAACTTCTTACCCCACCATCCACTGGCCAGTAACCATCTCCTGCTCCATACATTGGGCCTCATTACAAGTTTGGTGGTACATCAGCGGTAAATCTGCCAAGATACCACCAGATGGATATATCGTAACTGTTGTCAGTGGTAATGCCTGCCGAATAGGCTGTTTTTGGCAGTAAGGTGGCAGCATTTATTTTGCTGGAGGTTTTCCCTCCGCCTTACCTGCAAACCCATGGCTCGGCAGTGCTGTAATGCCACTGCATTACCACCATTTTTGGCCACACCACCAAACTCATAATGAGGCCCATTGTACGCCCCCTGACTCGGAATTGACCCACTGTCTGTTACTGCCGCTATATGTGTTTCTGGTGGAAACGATACATAATATAGCAAAAAAATGGCTTGGCATTTTGACGGCGTACCTTGTTTTTTTTTTTTAAGGGGGTTTGATCCCATTATACCCTGCCTTTTCACTACTGATGCCTGACCCTCTTCTCCTAGTTTTTCAACCCTACCCCCTCCCGCCCCTTTTTTTGGTTTGTCCTCTTTTTTTAGCCGCCATCACTGACACCCTAGGTTTTTATGGGAGTCATCCCAAATGAACTAGGAATTCTTCAGGTTTTGGTTTCTTTTGAAAATCAGCCGGGTGCAGGGATGTTTCTAGGTCTGGACAAGATCCAGGGTTATGCTAATGTCGGTACTGTCGGGACTGGGGGCTAGCTAGCCTTTTACTTGTAGCCCGAGCTTCTATCCGGGGCTGCAAACAAAAGACCCGGGGCTATAGCCCCCACCACCCTAGCAATGCCACTGGCGGGTGGACTTTAAATATAAAATAATGTCTCTAAAAGTCCTCTAATGCTGACTCCAAAATGCCCCACACATTTGTTCACTGTGAAATAATGGACCGCAAGTGGTCTATAATAACATTCTATAAGCGCTTCCTGGCACAGTTTCATGGATTCGGAGTGTGTTTATTAACAAATAGAAGTTTTACCCAAACAGTGGCACTCTTTTCACCAATCTTGAAATTATGTTATTAAAATGTTGGCACTACAAGTGCAGGTGGTGAATGAACCTGGTGGCCTGCTAGGGCCGGAAGTGTCTCTTTTGGGATACCGGTGGGTAGCGCGGGACTGAAACAGAGTGCAACTAAGACTCCCCGCCCTGCCCACAGGCCTGCACCAATGTGGCGGTTTGACACAAGCCCCGCCTTATTGGTGAATAACCCTAACCAGAGTCATACTGGCCTTTCTGAGTCTCCGGCCCACCGGGCGAGTCCACCCCTGGCCCTGGGCCAGCCACCAAGCCGTCCCTTCCCTTGCCCCAGGACCCGGCCAGGCGGTCAGAGCCGCACGGTACTCAGTAATAGAGGAGTCGGCTCACCTTCCCGAACCATCCCTGGCCGATCTCCTTCAGGTACAACAGGCTGTGTCGTCCCAGGTCCGCCGACTTGAGGAGCTGCACTGCAATAGGAGAGAAGAAACAAGGGGGCTGCGGTCAGTGGGGTGTGTTCAGCATGCAGCTGTGCCCCCACCCCTGAGCCCCAACGCTACCCAGGGCACCCCCATGTCAAAATACACAGTTCTCTTTCCTAGTTTAGTTTAGTTTGTTCATTTGTATAGCGCGGCTGAACCCTCGGGTAACCGGGCGCATTGTTTTAGGAGCAGCAGTGTTACATAAAGTTGCACATACATATAGAGCATAACATAAGATGGTGCAGAGTCGGAGTCAGAGTCCTTGCCGGGAAAACGCAGCCCTCATTCCTAGGCAGGGCGCTCCCAGGGAAAAGGCGCCATTCTCTTACCACGGTAAGGCACTCCCAGGAGAGAAACAAAACCCACCCTTCCGTTTCCCTGGCAGGGCTTCTCGGGAGAAAAAGCACCTTCTCTTTCCTGGTCAGGGGTCCTTGCAGGGAAAACAGCCCTCATTCCTAGGCAGAGTGCTCCCAGGGAAAAGGCGCCATTCTCTTACCACGGTAAGGCACTCCCAGGAGAGAAAAAAAACCCACCCTTCCGTTTCCCTGGGAGGGCTTCTCGGGAGAAAAAGCACCTTCTCTTTCCTGGTCAGGGGTCCTTGCAGGGAAAACAGCCCTCATTCCTAGGCAAAGTGCTCCCAGGGAAAAGGCGCCATTCTCTTACCACGGTAAGGCACTCCCAGGAGAGAAAAAAAAAACACCCTTCCGTTTCCCTGGGAGGGCTTCTCGGGAGAAAAAGCACCTTCTCTTTCCTGGTCAGGGGTCCTTGCAGGGAAAACAGCCCTCATTCCTAGGCAGAGTGCTCCCAGGGAAAAGGCGCCATTCTCTTACCACGGTAAGGCACTCCCAGGAGAGAAAAAAAAAACACCCTTCCGTTTCCCTGGGAGGGCTTCTCGGGAGAAAAAGCACCTTCTCTTTCCTGGTCAGGGGTCCTTGCAGGGAAAACAGCCCTCATTCCTAGGCACCATTCTCTTACCAAGGCAGGGCACTCGATGTCCACACCCTGGAAAAAACAGCTCTTGCCTTGTCTAGGTGTCTCTCTCACAAGTCACAGGTGGCCAACTCATCACAGCCGCTTTCCCGTGGCATTTATGTGAAAGCCCCCCCACACCCCCATAACCCTTTCCACACCACCATCCATTCCACAACAGTGGTCGAGAGCCGTGCTCCTCTACTTTTTTACATGACCTTTTACAGCTCCTATACTTTTATTTTTATTTTAAAAAGAAACTGTTCAGGAATGATTTCGTTTGAAAATAAAAGTGTAGGAAGAAGTTCAAACTTGCCCTTTCAGTGCACTGCACAAGTGTTTGGGGGGGTGTATTGTGTGCGGAAGGGGACGTGGTGATGGGGTTTGTGGGGAGAGGGTGCAGGCCAGCAGGGAACATAGTTCCACTACTTCTTTTCGTACACTTCGACCCCTGCACTCTCTCCACCCCCTTAAAAATGCGGCAAAACGGCCGCAATGAGTTGGGTGGGTACCTTCAGTCATGCTCCCACAATCTTCCCATCACCTCAGGAGGGGGGGCATCAGGGTGAGCCCCTCCATGTAAGGGGTATCACAGGTCCCATCACTCATCTGAATACACGGAGCCCCATCACCCAAGTAACTCATTCTTTCCAATCCCATGAGTTGTCACTTTCCAACACAATGGGTGACAGTCACCATGGAAATTTGACAACATCATTGACTGCCCCATCCTTGCAGTACAGATCCATCTGCCAATACCCTATAAGGCACCCTACAATCATGTACCCTGGGTGTGGCTACCTGATGACTCCATGTCGTCAGGGGTCACAATAATTAGCCCGGGCCTTTCATTTTGCTTTGGCAAAGAGAGGAGAGAGAAGGGGCGTTGAACAGCATATTTGGTTGCCATGGCAACTGGCAAGTGTATAGCCATGCATTGGCTGCATCATAGATTAATGTTGTGCTACTTACAAATGCTTTCTTATGCCATTTCTCAGCAAAATCACAAGCAAAATAAAACTGCAGAGCCCTGTGATGTATGGCGCCTGAGTCAGGCTCTCATTCTTGCCTAGTCTCCCACCCTATTCCCACTCCAAGACTCTCGCCCTAGTCCCTCAGCCTCGTGCTAAATCCTTCACCCTAGTCCTAGCGTCCCAGTCCTAACGCTGCCAACCTAGTGCCTAGCATCTCATCATAGTCATAGGACCTCATTACAAGTGGGCCGGGCCGGAAGAAATGCTGGACATTCCGGCTCCAGCGTTTATGCCAGACACTTCATGTTGGCCGGTGGGGACCACAGATCTATTGGCAGGCCTGACCTGCCGTTAGATCAGGCCCCTGCTGGCAAATATTTGCTGAATCACCAGCACCGGTAATACCGGCAATCCCATCCCATGGGGCGCTACGGGACTCATGGCAATGGGAACTTACCGGCTCTCCACTGCCCGTAATATCCCAGTAATGCCGGGATATTGGGTGGAGGAGAGGGCAAGGCAGGTTTGCCGGTGAATTACCGGCGGTATACTGCCCAACCTATGACGAGCGCCTTAGTGTCTTGTTTTAGTTTCCAGTTCTAGCTTCTCATCCCAGAGCTATCCCCTCATCCCAGTTACGCAAGTTACGCAAGTGACCCAAGACTACAACTCCCAGAAGTGGAAATGTAACCCGGGGGCGGTGTCCCCAGTGACATGGGGGGGTCATCTGGTAATCTCAATTCTAGAGGCGACCTTAACATAGTAAATGCCCAGTTTCGCATTTAGTGCTCAACGCCGAGGTCTTGCCTGCCTCATGGTGCTCCTGTTTTGGGCGATACAGGAAATGGGGCCTCGCGAGCTGTAATCTTTGGCACAGGATCACACAGTGAGTCCAAATGGAGAAGCCGAGATAGAAACTGTGTTCGATGGGTTTCACAGTAGACCTCTTAAGCAGCCGGCCACGCAGGGGCGTTGCTAGGGGGGGGGTGCTAAGGGGGCTATAGCCCCTGATCTTTTGGTTGTAGCCCCGGATAGAATCTCAGGAGTTACAGCCAAAAGACTAGCTAGCCCCCAGTCCCAACAGTTCTGACATCAGCTTAGCCCCGGGTCTTTTCCAGACCTAGCAACTCCCCTGCGGCCACGCCACCTGGGCACAGCCTGGCATGCCGCCCGCCGAGGACCACAAAGCAGCTGCAGATGCTGGAGTACAAAGAAGGATTCAAGAACGCCCAGAAATGGCGACCAAAAGGCACACGTCCCATGCAATAATGCTCGTGAATATGCAAGGTGCAGGGGTCAAATGTCAGCGTGGGACAGAACATCAATGAGAAAACAGACAGGCGGTGGGCCCGCACCTTTCAAGGGAGGCCTTGTAGAGCACGACGTCATGATGGAAGAAAGGAGTGGGGTCAAGGGTACACATAGAAAATAAACACGAACTGGAAGGAAAGTGTGATCTTCTCAGAATAAGCGATGGGGACTGAAACATCAAAGTACTTCAAAGGGTCCTGAGAAAGAAACAAGGGAGTAACAGGGCCGAGTAGGCAGTGGTAAAGCTGGAGACCATGTAGTAGCTGTAGCTCAGAAGCAGGCAGTGAAACATGCTCCGCCGGGCCCATCCTGTCGGCCTGTTCCAGGTCTGTGTCTCCACTTCCACAGAAACAGACTTGGGGCCCAACAAAGGGCCTGAACTCAAACCCATTGGGGTTACAGGGTGCAGAGGAAGGTCTCAGCACAGTGTGGGAAAATTATGGTGAAAAATACAAAGTATGCATTAGACTGGATTCAAGACCATTATGGCCACATTGGACCCCCCACCCCCTTCTCTTACACATATAGGGCGATCTGTAGGAACCCAAGGCACATTGCCCTTGGGCACAAGACCACATTGCGCCCAGGACTGGAGACACTGAGCACCTTGTCATTAAATCTTGGTACTGTCATCACTGCCCAACAACCCTGGATCCAGTCCAAATACGCCACTAGACACTCAATTCGGAAACCAGAAAGCTGTCAAGGGAGATCCTGCCCCTCCCTGACAGCCCGGTGCTTCTGGAAGGCCAGCAGGGCTGGGGAAGAGCGAGTCTCAGGTCTTGCGAGTTACCCTACGGGTGTACAGCCTACGTTTGAACGGCGGAAGGGTGCTCGGATTGCTCGGCCTGGCTGGGATGCAATCCTGCCACTGGTGTAGCCAGAGTGGCACTAGCGACAGGCCTGCACCTGCGCACGGGCCTAAGAGCACCTCCCCTGATCGAAGAGTCCTTTTTCTTCTTAAATGGGGGGTTTACTTTTGCACCCTCCCGTTGCCAGGGTGACGGTTGGACTTTTATGGGTTGTTTTCAATGCCTTGCAAAAAACAGACGTTACTATTAGCCCAATGAATGGTCCTCGTCTTGTCGACTGTCTAAGAACGAAAGGCAGAAAGGACCCGGCCACAAGCTGCACCTGCCAGTTTCCACACGGCTCTGCAGCCAGATGCGCCGGCCCTCATGGGATCAACGCTATTAATGAGCTTCTCTGGCTCTCCCTGGATCTCTCCCTTCAAATTCGGCCTCTGCCCCCTCTTTTTTGGTAGAGCGCTCTATGTCTTGGTTCTAGGTTCATGATCTAGGAATCCTAGGCAGGCGCTTCCTCCTCTGTCGAAGACCAATCTGCATGAAACATAACTGCAGAGTGTAAACGTTTGGAACAGGTGAACAGCCCACTTTTGAAAACCATCTACTTTATTCACACTTTTGTTTCACAAAAATATACTGAAAAACGGCTCTCGATGTTCTGTATGACCTGGTGTCGTTAGTACATCATTTTGAATCACTGTATATTTTTAGAAATACTGGCCTACAAGTACCAGAATGCAATATGATGGCAGCCTAAAAGCTAAGAAAATGTGTACTTGGCATTGGTCAACTTGAGATCCTGCTGAACCAGTTGCGCAGATACAAGACTTGGACCCACCCCAGAAGAGCCTGTGTCTAAAGCTTGTTTTTCTGCACATTGTGTGCAGTTCCACAAACAGTCTAATATTTTACCTGCACATAAAACAAGAACATATGCACACCCATCAGCTGTCAGGAGCAGATCTGAAGTCCACTGAGGTGTGGCCAGAATCACAGGCTGGGCCCCCTGGGGCAATGGGGGTTGCCCCTCACGCAGGCTACCTCACTGCTTGCAAGTTAGACACACTATACAGTGAGCACTCCATCCTGTGAACTTTCTTACCATGTCCTCGCCTACACAAATCCAGCCTGCTCCAGATTATGGCGGTCTAGTCTCCTCGCAGTCTGAGTCGCCGTCATCCTCCATCTTTTGCACCGATACAAGTATCGCCAGATGCCGCCAAACCGATGGAAAAAAAAAACGAAAAATCGCAGGAACTGAGGTCGTAAAATTGGGTCCTGGCTGTAGTTTTATCATTCTGCCAGCTGGAGAGAAAAACTTTGAGGAGCAAAAAATTGCTTCGACACCTTCTGATTAAAAAAAAATCCGGAAAATTGACAAAACTATGTCCGAAAAACACAGATTTTAGGGTGACAGGGAGCTCTTAACGCGGGTTAGAGAGCTCCTCCAGTCCAGTCAACAGAACCCTGTAAAGACTCGGCTCCTCCAAAGGCCAAAGAGCGCAAAATAACCTGAAAAAACGCACGTGCGGTAATATTGGCCAAAGCCAGCAACGGGGCACTGAACACCGCGAATGTGGCGCAGTTTTGGCATTTGCTCCCTCACGGCTCAGTTATCAGCCGCTCCCCACCCGCACGAGGCTACCCCCTACCCTTGGAGTGTATATCCCGCCCCCACCCTCCCAAATCCCAGCAGAGCCTAGTGGACCTCACAACAAACGGGCCCATTGTGTGCCGCCCACAGCCGGCCCTGCACGGCCCTGCACGGGGAGCGCAGGGCCGGGGCGCGGAGGCGGCCATTGCCCGGCCCCAGTGACATCAGCGCCGCAACACAAGGCACAATGGCGGGCGGCACAGGCCCCGCGGCCGCCTCTGAGGCCTCCTCTTGTCCTCCTGGTCTCCCGACACTGAAGGCATTATTTTTAATAGTACTCCGACTGGGGGACAACATTCCTCGCCCACTGCTGGACCGCTCTGCGGGGGCCGGAAAATGCAGAAAAGAATTTCACCAAAGGAGGGGTGGGAGGATATCTGGGTTTGAATGGTTTCCATCGTGGGATCCCCAGTACTAATGTGGGGTGAGGAGGGGCACCACTCGAACAATGTCATACCTCGGCCAGTGAATGCACCACACACCGCAACTAATATATTGGCCATAGATCTAAACCCAACGATCGACCCGCCTTTCACCCGAGGTGGAGAAAAGGGGTACCACCGAGTTGGGCAACAGTAACACCTGTCATTTCGAAGTCAAGTGAAAATTCAGACTGTAAGTTTGTACTTCACGAAAAGCCCACAGATGGGACAAAGCAAAGAATTTGCCCCACACACGATGGGATAAACATGGGCCTAGTGGAGACACAGACCCTGGCAAAAGAGGAGGTAGACAAACCGCTTCAAAGAAACCACTGCACAGGCCGAGGAACGCGGGGAGAAGAGGAAAGTCAGCCTGAACCCGCAGCACGGGCCCAGAATGATGTGGAGAGCAGGACAGGCCGCAGCGCCCACTACACAGGCAGAGAAATACGGGGAGAGGACAGTCTGCCCCAAAGCCCCCACAATGAAAATATGGGGGCAGGTAGCCACAAAGAACCCACAGCACATGCCAACAATAGTCTCAATGCATTGTGTATAGGCGCATTATAAACACCCAATGCATACATGAACACAAACCCAGCAGAAGGCAAGGGTTGGGGAGGACTGATGAAGACCTAGGAGCCAGAGCGTGGAAGTTCAGATCACAGACCCCCCCTTTGTTTGCATACGTTAACTTTGGGTTTCACCCTAAGTTGACAGGGCAATCCAGACGTGGACCCCTTGCTCACTGTTCTTAGAGAGGCAACAGTTTCACCTCACTGATGATGCCCAACAAGGCTGAAACACGTGTATGGGGTTACTGATGGTACTCTTGTTCAGAGGAGAATTGCCTAGCATTTCGGCGCTGGACTGCCCCTGGGCAGGACAAAGGCTGATATGCGGGGAAATTTCTTCTCTGTGTAAAGGACAGTGAGCTAAAGACTTGGTAGAGTCTCTCCCAGGGGTTATTCACCCAAGAACAGGTCATTGGGCTGTGTTCGTGCTGGTAGAGAGATTCCCAGACCCCCCCTTTGTTTGCATACGTTAACTTTGGGTTTCACCCTAAGTTGACAGGGCAATCCAGACGTGGACCCCTTGCTCACTGTTCTTAGAGAGGCAACAGTTTCACCTCACTGATGGTGCCCAACAAGGCTGAAACACGTGTATGGGGTTACTGATGGTACTCTTGTTCAGAGGAGAATTGCCTAGCATTTCGGCGCTGGACTGCCCCTGGGCAGGACAAAGGCTGATATGCGGGGAAATTTCTTCTCTGTGTAAAGGACAGTGAGCTAAAGACTTGGTAGAGTCTCTCCCAGGGGTTATTCACCCAAGAACAGGTCATTGGGCTGTGTTCGTGCTGGTAGAGAGATTCCCAGACCCCCCCTTTGTTTGCATACGTTAACTTTGGGTTTCACCCTAAGTTGACAGGGCAATCCAGACGTGGATCCCTTGCTCACTGTTCTTAGAGAGGCAACAGTTTCACCTCACTGATGATGCCCAACAAGGCTGAAACACGTGTATGGGGTTACTGTTGGTACTCTTGTTCAGAGGAGAATTGCCTAGCATTTCGGCGCTGGACTGCCCCTGGGCAGGACAAAGGCTGATATGCGGGGAAATTTCTTCTCTGTGTAAAGGACAGTGAGCTAAAGACTTGGTAGAGTCTCTCCCAGGGGTTATTCACCCAAGAACAGGTCATTGGGCTGTGTTCGTGCTGGTAGAGAGATTCCCAGACCCCCCCTTTGTTTGCATACGTTAACTTTGGGTTTCACCCTAAGTTGACAGGGCAATCCAGACGTGGACCCCTTGCTCACTGTTCTTAGAGAGGCAACAGTTTCACCTCACTGATGATGCCCAACAAGGCTGAAACACGTGTATGGGGTTACTGATGGTACTCTTGTTCAGAGGAGAATTGCCTAGCATTTCGGCGCTGGACTGCCCCTGGGCAGGACAAAGGCTGATATGCGGGGAAATTTCTTCTCTGTGTAAAGGACAGTGAGCTAAAGACTTGGTAGAGTCTCTCCCAGGGGTAATTCACCCAAGAACAGGTCATTGGGCTGTGTTCGTGCTGGTAGAGAGATTCCCAGACCCCCCCCTTTGTTTGCATACGTTAACTTTGGGTTTCACCCTAAATTGACAGGGCAATCCAGACGTGGACCCCTTGCTCACTGTTCTTAGAGAGGCAACAGTTTCACCTCACTGATGATGCCCAACAAGGCTGAAACACGTGTATGGGGTTACTGATGGTACTCTTGTTCAGAGGAGAATTGCCTAGCATTTCGGCGCTGGACTGCCCCTGGGCAGGACAAAGGCTGATATGCGGGGAAATTTCTTCTCTGTGTAAAGGACAGTGAGCTAAAGACTTGGTAGAGTCTCTCCCAGGGGTTATTCACCCAAGAACAGGTCATTGGGCTGTGTTCGTGCTGGTAGAGAGATTCCCAGACCCCCCCTTTGTTTGCATACGTTAACTTTGGGTTTCACCCTAAGTTGACAGGGCAATCCAGACGTGGACCCCTTGCTCACTGTTCTTAGAGAGGCAACAGTTTCACCTCACTGATGATGCCCAACAAGGCTGAAACACGTGTATGGGGTTACTGATGGTACTCTTGTTCAGAGGAGAATTGCCTAGCATTTCGGCGCTGGACTGCCCCTGGGCAGGACAAAGGCTGATATGCGGGGAAATTTCTTCTCTGTGTAAAGGACAGTGAGCTAAAGACTTGGTAGAGTCTCTCCCAGGGGTTATTCACCCAAGAACAGGTCATTGGGCTGTGTTCGTGCTGGTAGAGAGATTCCCAGACCCCCCCTTTGTTTGCACAGAACTATAGCTTCAACAGCAGTACAGCTGCGCACATTCCCTGGCGTGAAGTGGTCCCACCTTGCTCTCCCCAACCATTTTTTTGGTTCGTCTTAGAGATAGGGTAGCGGGCTTATACTAGAAACACTGCAGTACGGAAATTTAAACATAGCATTCGCATAAGTACGACATAGGGTATATGTCGATGAACAAATTACTTCTCTCTCGGTAATGTTCTTTCTGATGGATGTTCCTCCCACAGATTCCTTATCAATAATATCCCTATCACAGCGCAGCTGCTCTCCGGAAACTTTTCTGCCACCAGGGTGCGCAGCTCAGCTCTGTGTCGGCTCTGTCCGAGTCCCCACGCAGGACATGACATCAGGGTCAGTATGTACAATGGCGTTGCGCTCCGTGGCCTCAGTTCCACCCTTTATCCCTAGCCCTATGAAGCTAATGGACCGTAGAACCGATGGTGTACTAGCATCCCGCAGAGAGGGGCAGGTAAGGAGGGCGACGAGGAATCCGTGCAAGGATCAGCCATCAGAAAGAACATTACTGAGAGACAAGTCATTTGTTCTTCGAATGGATGCTTTCCTCCCACGGATTCTTCATCCATCATACACTCCCATAGTAGTACATGCACCTGTAGGAGGGAGGAAGCACAAACACCACCCAAACCAGAAAACTCTGGAGGATTGACATACCAAAACGAGCCTCCTGGCCGGCAAGGGAATCCAAGCAGTAATGCTTAGCAAACGTGTGCATGGGATGCCCACGTTGCCGCCTGGAAAATAGCCAGGGCTGGGCAGAGGTGGCAGTCACTCCCCTGCCTGATAATATGAGCTCTGAGACCCCCAGGCACATCCTTACCAGTCAGATCGTAGCATTCTGAGATGCAGAGAATTCTCCACCTGGACAGGGTTTGGTTGGTCACAGTCCTGCCAGCACAAGCACCAGCATAACCAATGAAAAGCTGGTCATCTTTCCTCGCCAGAGTAGTAGACCTTAAGGGCCCATACGGGGTCAAGCCGATGGAATCTTCCTTCCGCCTTGCAAGGGTGAGGTGGATGAAAAAATACAGGAAGATGGATCTTCCGAGAGAGATGGAATTCTCAGACCCCCTTCGGCAGAAAGGAGGGTCTCACTCTCAACGTCACCTTCTCTTTTGGGGAGCAGAAGTACGAGTCTGACACAGGTGGCATATTTGTTGGCAAACACGTTTATTAAAGATAAAGAAAAGGAAAAACCTATCCAGCCCTATTTTTAAGAGGGGTTTACCTACCTCAACAAAAAAACCAAAGACTCTGTCAGGAAACGTAAAATGTCAACCGTTGTGCGTCTAAACCTATTTCCAACCCGTACACACCAAATTAACTAAGTGTTAACGGTGTCCTCCTGGATCCAGAAGACTGCTTCTCGTGTTCTGGATTTCAACAAAATTGTTCAGTACTCAAAGTTCAAATCTTGACAAGAAAATACAATTCTCAAGTATCGAGGGGAGGGGGGACAGAGTCCCTTCCCCTCTTCTTCTTTCACCTCACACATGTTTTATCAAGTCTGGGTCACTATCCTTCCAGACTTGATTTGCAAATCCTCTGGTTTTAGATAGTTGCACTTCCACAAAACAAACAGCATATGATATGATAGGTTTTTTATAACATGCTTAATACCCAGAGGTTTCTAAGCGCATTCCAGAGATCGAAACTGTGTCGCTCTGCGTCGTCTTGTGTCCTAGGCGAAAGCATTTCCCCTGAGCTATCCTCCTGAGACCATACGGCAAATCCTGTTCTCGCTCTTTCCACATTTGACTGTGGTTCTTTCTTTCTCATCCTGCAGCTGTGTCTCATAAGAACACAATCATCGAAAGCAAAAGGACATCTTGGGGTTTACCCAATTTCTTTTGTTTCTTCTCTTTCTTTCATGTGGGTCTCTGACCTGTTTAGGCTTTCCCAGGACACCCCCGTCTCTGTATATGGTTCCCAGACACCCATGGGATACTTTGGTGTCTCCCAGAGCTTCTCCGTTTCTTTTCTCTAGTTTCTGGGGTCCCTGGCCCTTGTATGACTTCTCAGTGCTTCCCAACTTGTCTTGGACTTCAGGATCTTGTTTGAGTGCTTCCTTAGACTGCAATGGGTCCTTGACCCTTCAGTAGTCTTCTCGTGCGACTTCCCCAGTTTCATATGGGACCCAGACCCCTCTCTCAGGTTGGCTGTCACTTTTGGCCAGGCCTGATTCACTAACTTGCTAGGCACTGTTTCTCATATGTCTGCTTTCCATTTCTCCCCAGAGAATGGAACAAGGGACAAGGGGTTCCCCAGCTGTCTCCAACTGCCTCCTTTGCTCTTCGGGATCCCTGCCACCCGCTACGGCAACCAAGGCACCTTTCATGGCATTAGCGACTGATTTGGGTTACTTTAAAGGACCGCTACTGCTTGCTGTGGGATTCTGTACACCTGCCGGCTCTCTCTGCATCTACTCGCTATTTTCCAGGTCTGGTCCCTCTCGGCTAATGTTTCTTGCTTCGGTCGCGTGGTCTAGCTCCCGGACTTCCAATTCTCCAGCCAGGATAAATCCAAATTATGTCTTTGTTCAACAAGGCTCTGCCAGCATCCCCTGTTCTCTCTGGTAAGCCACTTACCAGCTCTCGGTTCCTCCAGTAAAGATCTGCCCTCGTATACAGTCCTCCTTTACTGTATGCAAATATGTAGGATTATGTAAGTGAGAGGACAGAGAAGGAGGTGGTGCATACCATGTTCTCACAGGATAGTCATCACTGGTCCAACTGAGGGCTTCCCTCCCCATGACATCCACCCGCTGAGTACCACCCCCAGGTAGACCATCGGGTATCGGCCTCACCTCCCTGGCCTCATGAGAAAGGGCTTTCCCCACAGGAGCAGGGACAATACCCTGGGATTCTTCACACGTAGGGAAAAAAATAATTAGGGAGGTAAAACAGACAATGTCTGGAACTCACTCAGCCATCTCACAGTTGTGATGGCAACCAGGAAAATCACCTTAAGGGTGAGCAATCTAATAGAACAGGAATGCAGGGGCTCAACGAAGTGCCCATAAGAAACGTTAAAACTAAATTCAAATCCCACTGCTGGAACCACAAACTGGTGGGGAGGAAACTGGTTACACAAACCCTGCAAGAACTGCTTAACAGTGGGGAATATGAAAAACGAGCCCCGTTTCCGAGGACATCTTAAATACTGAAAAAGCGTCGAGGTACCCCTTTACAGTGCAAATCTGCAGGCCCACCTGGGCCACAGAAAGCAGAAAATAAATCCAAAACAGGGGATAGAGGACATGATGAGGGATCCAGGTCCCTCTCCCGGCATCAAATCAAAAATGTACGCCACCTGCAGTTATAATTGGATTTCGTAGCAGTTTTTCGAGCTGAAAGGTGCACATAGTCTGACAAGTCCCACTCCTTGTATCTCAGCCTCTCGATAGCCAAGCATGAAGGTCCAGGCTGCTGAGGTTCGGGTAGAGGACTGGCTCCTCTGAATGGCCGAGCAAGTCGACTATCCTTGGAAGACCCCAGGAAAGGCAGATGGACATGTCCAGCAACTCGGGATTCCACGTTCCCCGTCACACCCTTCTTGCAAGATTTTGTCCTATTCTAAACACGATCTATGGGGAGTTTCACGTCCTGTCAGCTGAATAGCAAAGGTTGTGCGATATTGCCGAGACCCTAAAGTTACTTATGTCGACGGCCGATGGTATCTTATCTACCCATCAATCTCTGCTACCAAGTGAACTGGAGACTTCCAGCCCTTTAATATCAGTAGCAATACCCTCTAGATGTTTGGGGATGCAGATTTTAATCAAACATCAATAATTCAGACGACACAAATAGCTTGGCAAAAAGTTTGTTTTAATGTAAGTAACTAAAACAGGGAGTACAACGAACATCAGCAATCACTCGATACTCAACTCTCAATCATTTCATTAGAAAAAGGGTTCTTAAACCCTAAATTGGTCATAGCTGACGTGTTGACCTGCGTCATTACCAATGTGATCCTGCGTAGCAAACTTCTAAAACCTATCTGGAAGAGGGATTGGCTCTAAGTGAACTACTAAGTATATGTGTAATATCTGTTAGTAACGGAGAGAAATAATTGGATACTTCACATCATGTGGGGCAACTAAGCCCTCCCTTCAAAATGGCCACTAAGAATGTCACTAAATGTTCGACGTCCCATTGGCTACACAAACTATAGGACCCCAACTACGTGGTCCTCTACAATTGGTTGGCTTCTAACCCACCGTCAGTAACTTTCCACCTACGTGAGCAGCACACAGACTGAACAACCAGGTGCGGGTGAGCTTGTCTTGATACCCGCTTACCACCAATTAAGAGTATACTCCATCATCACCTCAATGGTTCAGTGTCAATTAGTTTTTGAAGTTTGCCTTGAGTCTGTGCTGTTCTCTGGGATTTTTTAAGGAGTATGGGTACTGTCTGGCTTCCGTGCATAGGTGTTATCTCCTCATGCTTCCAACTTTCTTCCATCACGTGACTGGACACCATGCTTTAAACCTTTTCATGTATTTGGTTTTATTCTCCAATAGTCCTCTGACATCTTTTGTTTTCACTTGACCTTCTTGAACAGGAACTTCTGTTCCTTCACATTAATTGTATCTAATGTCAGCCAATACTAGTTCCGATTAGACGTTGGCTCTCTTGGCTCATCCAACTCCTTAGCTGAAATATATTCTGTTTAATTCAATTGTTTTTGTAACTGCGACACTGAATTTGAGGCCTTCCTCGTTGTTCAAGACTGCTATATAATGTAGTAGGGTTGTAGGTGAAAGGGTCGACTGCAATTGATTTGAATGCAATAGTTTCGAGTCAAAAGGACCAGAAAAAAAAAAGGTTGAATGTTTTTTCTTTTGTTTCTATTTTGTTTAGGGGGGTTCCCACCCCCAAACCCTGGTTTTTGGTGCAAAAAACACGTTTTTCTTCCCTATACGGAAGCCAAAAAATAAAAATACATTTAAAAAAAGGCATACAACCTTTTTTTTCTTTTCAGTCCTTTGACTCGAAACTATTGTAATTCGAATCAATGTATTCGACCCTTTGACTGGACACCACGTAGTAGAACATTCACTCTTTATTCAATCCATATGTATCTATGAGGTATATATGTATATGTTGGCACTTGCCGTGATCTATTTACTATAAGCATTTGGCAAGCTTCATGATTGCTTTGCTGCCTGCGTTTTATTGCATCTGTACACGGTTAAACTAAGTATCTTCATCATACTTATGGCATAAATCTCTGTATCTTGAACCCAAGATGTCAATTATCCTTGGTACTTCTTTATTCTTTATAAAACGCTTGCCTCTCTTGTCTGGTTATCTTCTATATGGGGTCGATTCAATTTTGTATGACGTCACCATTCACCTTGGTCATTCAGTTTCTTTATTTCATCAGGAATCGCGTTCAAATGGCCATCATATTGTCTTAGATGTAGGTAAGGTTTTCTTAATGGGTACTTTACTTCCCATATCCTCTTAGGTATAGGTATTATTATGGGTACTGCACAGAGTCATTGCTCTTCTTCCTGCTTTCTGATAGGTGTAGTATACGTCACACACTTTGGTTCATACTTCAGGTACTGTAGGCGGGACAGGTGGAGTGGGGGTACTTGGCTCCTCCTCTACACAACATTTCCGTGAAAGGTTATAAACTCAAGTGCAAAATATACATAATGCATTTTTTTCTTTAAATATAATGGGATGAATCACAACATGAAATGGCATACCATCCCCTGGCCGTCTCCAGAACAATTGGTGTAACTCTTTTTGAAGTTCCATGGGACTGCTTGTCAGAAGGGTCTTCGAAATTAGGCTGCCCCAAGCCATTTGTTGACATAGATCTGCCCTCTTCAGTGATTCCACCATCTGCCTGTCACATGAGTCAGATCCCAGGTCTCCAAAAGTGTGAATCTCCTCCTCCTGGAAGGACCTGGCTGATGGGAAGATTTGATTACTTGGGGAGCAGGCCACTGCTCAGAATCTATTCCTTGCATTTACTTGTTTCTAGAACTAGGAGAGCCTTTGAGCCTCTCTTGGCCCTCTTCCTGCTCCCACTCTCTCCCTTCTGTCCTCACATCTCTGACATCTCTAAGTAGTCACACTACCAGCTGCACCTCCTCAGAGGTATTCTCCTGTCCTCTCCTTCCCCCAGGAGCTCACTGTCTCCAGAGCTGTGGTTCTCTCCAGGCTGGAATACTGCAACAGCCTCTTTCTAAATCTGTCTGCGTCTACTCTCCGCCCTCTGCAACTCATTCAGAACAGGACTGCAAGACTTGTCCTTGGCCTCAAGCCCAGGGATCGTATCTCTCCAGGACTGAAATCTCTGCACTGGCTCCCAGTTGCTGCGAGGATTAAGTTCAAAACCCTCTGCATTGTCCACAAGGCCTTCTGGGTCCTGGGGCCTCAATAGCTACAACTCTCTCTTCCTAAATATCTTCCTTCTCGAGCTCTCCGCCTATCCGCCTCCAGCTGCCTGAGGGTCAGTCACTTCTCCAAGCAACGAGTTGGTGGTAGATCTCTTTCTTCGGCTGGGTTCTCCCTGTCTCCCTGAAACCTGAGGAGAACCATCTCCGGTTCCGGAAGCAACTGAAAACCTTCCTCTTTGCTTCTGCGTTCTCTCATCTCCCCAGCTGAACTCCTGGCTGAAACTGCACTGGTCACCTGGCTACCCTCTGAGCTCGGGCCCAGGTCCCCTCCCCTGCCAGTTACACACTGGCACTGCCTCCCTGGCATCCCCCGCACTGGGGACTGTTTCTGTATCCCTACATCCCCCTACCAGCACTTCACACCTGATGTCTGCACTTACCCATGCACTTGCCACCAGCTAGCCGCACCTTTTACTTTTTGCTTTTATTTATTCTATTTATTTTGACTGTTTATGCCATGTACTGCACTGCCCCCGACCCCCGCACTTTTCCCCTTCCCCATCTCTTGCCCTTGCGCGATCTCTTTGTCACCTGGCCTAGTAAGATCGTTGTCCATGTATTCCCTCTGTTCTCCTCCCTCGCCTTGTCGCGCCTTGAAACACTTGTGTATAGGTGCAATATAAATGCCATATATCATATCATGTTTGAATCCAGGAAATGTCATAGGTGTTATAGTCCAGCTTCAAAGTCCGTTTCATTTCTTGGGAAATCCATCCCCAGGACTTTAGCTGTTGGGATATAAATTGCCTTAGTTCCTAGGACAAAGTTGCTGTTTTATTTACAACGCAGCGTGTCTTTCTGTTCACCATGGCAATTGCCACTTTAAAGAGGGTGACATAATAATATTTTCTTTGCAATCAAGCTCCTATCAAATTTTACATTTCACATCTGTGTTTCTTTGTACAAAGCTCGTTATCAGTCCTGTAAAGGAAAACATACACTGTAGACTCCAATTCGTTTTTTTTTTACTTGCATGTGAAATGCTGTGCTTTTCATCCTAGATTGGACTGTCTTCCCTTTAATTAAGGTTGCTGGATACTTCCATACAACTGAACAGATTTGTTTTCTTGACCTTGTTATCTACTGTGAACAAATACACTCGTGTTGTAGATGGGCTGCTGATTTTACCATACTCCCTTGCACGTAGCTTTTTAAAAAAATGCTTTTCCCAGGATGTAGTTTCAGGGTTTGTTTTTAAATATGGCATTTTTCTTCGCATATATACATTTCACTATAGTAGGTGCTCATTTATGCATTGTGATCTCCCCAACTATAATGTTTCATCTTTTACTTCCAAAGTGCACCTCTCTTCCTTCCATTTCAGAATTCTCTTAACTGAGGATAGAACGGAAGTGTCAGAGTACAGATATTACATCATTCTTGCAATCTTTTGTTCCTTCGCGTAAACCACCTCAACCTTGACTTTCCTCATCACTTCAAGCTACTCATCACATTCTTCTTAAAGCTGTGAAGCACTGGAAAAGTCTAACTCTTCTCGCTGATCTCAGCCTTCCTTAGTTGAGTTCTTCCTACGAGTGTGAACTCTTTCATACTAAGCAACTTTATTAACAGTCTCTTATTACTTCCCTCGCCTCATTCCCACCATCATTTTGCTATTCTTAATAAACTGTTGACACATGGGGCTTCTGAGCCTGCTCTTAATTCCTTACTTCTGCCTCTAATTTTGAAAACTTTATTTCTGAAACTGACAGGCTTCTTTTTGCTCATTGCTTTCATCTTTGTCACTGTCTCCTCTCAGTCCTCTTCTATCTTTTCTTAGTTAGAACCGGCTCTCCTCTTCTAATGACCTAAACCTACTGCTGCTCCTCATGATCATCTCCCATTAAAACATATTCATTCAGTTTTTCCTTGGCTTCTCCCTTAATCTTGGCCTTGTCTACCTTCGTATGCTCTTATGTATAATTCCTTCCTCGTTTAAGGATGTTTCAATCTTTCCTATTGTAAAAAAACGATCTCTGCACTCTCAGAAACCTGAGTAGTATGATGAAAAGACAGGCATGGATATGCTCATTTCAAGAATTATTAACTAGCGCTATTTGGTATGATATGATATGGCATTTGTAACGTGCATATACACAGGTGTTTCAAGGTGCAACGAGGCAATAAAGGGGGAATAGAGTGAGGACGGAGGCAACAATCTTACTAGGCCAAGTGACATTGAGATTGAGCAAGTGCAGGGGAGGGGGCAGTGCCGTACATGGGATTCAAGCAATAACACGAAGTGCAGCCAGAAGGTGGCAGGTGCAAGGGTAAGTGCAGGCAGCAGGTGTCCAAAAGTGCAGTTAGGGGGACTGTAGGGTTACAGACCCATGTGCAAGGGTTGCCAGGAGGAACTGCGGGTGTGTAACTGTGCGGGTAGGGACCTGGACCCGAAATCAGAGGGTAGCCAGGTGACCATTGCAGTATCAGAGAGGAAGAGAGAAGGCAGAAGCAAAGAGGAAGGTCTTGAGGTGCTTCCGGAACCAGAGATGGTTCTACTCAAGTTTCAGAGAGGCAGGGAGGCTGTTCCAGAGGGAGGCTCCAGAGATCTACCACCAACTCGTGGCTTGGAGAAGAGACTGACCTTGAGGGAGTTGGAGGTGGAGGAGCGAAGAGCTCGAATAGGAAGTGGTTGTGGCCAAAAGCATAGCGAAACGTAGCCTAACCCAATGTTATTACAAGCACCAGGATGGCTTCTCCAACAAGTAAACTTAATACATTTTCCGCAGTGTCCCTGGACAACCTACACATTCACTCCTCTTAGTTCAAAAGGCCCACAGGATAACTTATCCTTGGTTTCACAGTTCAATAAATTTGCCTCAAAACCCATCGGGTAACTTCCCTCTCAAGTTCACAAATTCGGTTGTAACAAATCTCTATCAAGGCTCCCCCCGAAAGGAAAAGATGTGCTGTCCTGGAGATGTAAGTGTCCCTAGGCACTCCTTTCTTTTCTCCTTGTTTGGTGAGGCCCTAGTCTTCTGTCTCCCATCCTGCATATTGGGAAGACCCTGCCCAAGGATCTCAATGCTCTTGCACGTTAGTGTCATGATGCCCACTCCCGGGGAGCCGGTTCAAGCCCTGCGTCCCCGAAAGCGGACATCCAGTCCCCAAGGAAAGATCCAGCAACCCCATATAGGGGCCCTTTGGACAGTGTCCTGGCGCCGATGGCGCCAGGCTCATTATGGGAGTGCTTGGGTGCACTTACCTGATGCAGACCATGCTGCAGGATCCCGGCCTCCTTGAGGCCTGAAAGGAACTACTTTACCTGTGGGACTAATTTACCATCCGGGCGTGGTCGGGGAAGGATACATACCTGATTGGAGGAAGGATACATACCTGGAACTTCTTCCAAGGCTATTTAAACCCCACCCGAACAGCCACACGGGCTTCGCGTTGTTCTGCATCTAGCAGCTAGACGCTCACCGTGTCTGCTCCTGCATCCTGACTTCTGCCACGCCTGCCAGCATCCTGGATCACCTGCAAAGGAGGAGAAGAAGAGAACAGAAGAAGGAAAAGTCCTTACGTGCTAAATCCGCATCCCGAGACATCTCGCCGACAATCCTGAAAAAGAAGACTTTTATTTAAAAGCTCATCGCGTCGATCGCTGCAGCGCCGCATTCCACTCACCTTTACAGGGCGCCTCCATGTTCAGCAGCGATCATCCGGATTCGCAGTCACGCCCCAGCGCCTGGGGAGAAAAAGGCAAGAACAAAAGGTGAGAGAGAGAAGGGAATAAGGAAAGCTAAATCTCCATGTTAAGACTTACCTGTTGATTCATTCCCTCTTCATTTGGGTCCGCGCCGCATCCTGGCATTTCCAGACCCCGGCCCCTAAGGGGAAAAAAGGACATCAGCGTTAATGAGCGAATGAAAAGACATTACCAAAAAACGCTCATTAAAGACTTACCTGATTTCTACAAGGATTTCACCTATCATCTCGGGTCGGTGCCTGTTCCCCGGCATTCCGTACCCCGGCCCCTATGGGGAAAAAGACACTAGCATTAGTACATTAATGCATGGACACAAGGGGAACCTCTTATCAAAAAAACCTACCTGGAAGCCAAGCAAGTTTGGTTCTCACCAATCCGAAAATCCAGTGAAGTAACTGGATACCAACGCGCCCCTGCATCAGAAGCAGGATGGAGAGCTCGTCCTTCCAGACCCTAAGGTGAGACGCTACGGGGAATCACAGAAGGGTTTCGAGGAGGGTGAGAGGGAAAAGTGGGAGGCCGATTGCATTACCCCGCAGACAGTAAATCCCCTATTTTCGCCTACAGAAGGATACTTCTGCGAGCCAGAAAAGCCAGATTTGGGGGCCCGGTCCAGTCCGTCTTCCGAACCCCGCGCATCACCTTAGAAGAGGTCACAGCAGCGCGAACCAGGTCAGCGCCTCCGTGGGAGTCAGGTGAGCGTTACAGTTAGGCCCAGAATGCACTGAGGCTGGGACGCAGGCATGTTGTAATGTCCCCAGATCGCCCACCATTGGGTCATTTCTTTAGTCTCCACTTTTATATCTGGTGTCTGCCCTCTCCGCGCGAGGTCATAATTAAGTTTCCATAAAACCCAATTTTGGCTGCCAGAGTGATTCACATTGGTCTTTTTGCTAGGAGCCCACCCCCCCTTCTCCCCTCGCTGCTTCAGTCTCCTCCTCCCCTCTGCTTCTCCTCCTCTGCTCCCTTGACTCTCTCTGTATTCACCATCATCTAAAAATGAGGGGAGGAAGGATAGCTCAGGGGCAACACGTTTGTCTTTGAAAGCAAGTCAACGTAGCGCAACACAGGTTTGAATCTGGTTCCCGCGCTTAGAAACCACTCGCTGGCATTAAGCGAATTATAAAAGAAAAATTAAGATTATAATTATAATACAATCCTTTGGGCCTCCTTTGCTAACTGCAACCTCCTCTGTTGTACTCCTTTACACCGGCCTCCCATTATTATACTTGCTCCTTCCATGGGAGTGTCTCCTTCATCCTCCTACCCACTTTCTCTTGACACTTCCTGTCAATCCCCTCTCTGGTGTTCTTTCCATCACCATCCTCACAGCTCCTTGCCACCTCATCTCCACTGTTCTGGCAGTGTTCCCTGTAAGAGCTTGCATCTGATACGATAGGATTATTTATTTATAACACGCTTAATATCCAGATGTTTCTAAGCGCGTACTTGGGCATCGAACCTGTGTTGCTCCGTGTCGTCTTGTTTGCAATGCAAGCACTTTGCCCCTGAGCTATCCTCCTGAGAGTGATATGAGTTTGGGACTGTGATTGCTCTATTGGATAATTCTATTTTAGCTCAGTCGATATAAGCGGACCTGTGGTGGACCACACACCAAGCTTATAAAAGGCTTGACTGCCGTTTTGAATTGGTAATGCGCAGTGTGCACATTGCAGAGCGGCACTCCTCAGGAAGCATACCGCTGATCTGCTCCCATAGTGTCTCCACTCCCATATATGCTACCAAACCAGACACCGGTGACTCTTGGATAGAAGTAAGTGCTGAATTGCCTCTGTGGCTGCCGGGCTGACTTGGGAATACCTTATCGGCACAGAGGGGCTTTGGAAAAGGAGAAATGATATTGGTGTGGGTTAGGCAAGTGTCCTCTGACCGTCCTCTGCCATAGAGCTGGGTCCTTGACCCTTGAGGGAGGGTCCATGGCATCTCCATATACTTCCTCTGCGCCCAGCGCCCCTGTGACCACCCCATCCAGAATCCCCAGTCAAAAGCAGTGGACTTCTTCACAGGAATAAACCATCGTCCCTGTAATTATACCCTATTCCTCTTGATCTGTGTGAACTTCTGAAGGGCACAGTTTCTACTCAGTTATGCTTTATTAATTCCCAGTTCCTCCTACCTCCTTTTCTCTGGCTTCCATTCAGCGTATTCTCCTGAAGCGCCCCTTCTCCAGGTTGCTCATGCTCTTATCCTTTCTTCAATCTGGCCTCCGTTCAGCATATTCCCCTGAAGCGCCCCTTCTCCAGGTTGCTCATGCTCTTTTCCTTTCTCCAATCTGGATTCCGTTCAGCGTAATCTCCTGAAGCGCCCCTTCTCCAGGTTGCTCATGCTCTTTTCCTTTCTTCAATCTGGCTTCCGTTCAGCATATTCTCCTGAAGCGGCCCTTGTCCAGGTTGCTCATGTTCATATCCTTTCTTCAATCTGGCTTCCGTTCAGCGTATTCTCCTGAAGAGGCCCTTCGCTAAGTTGCTCATGCTCTTTTCCTTTCTCCAATCTGGATTCCGTTCAGCGTAATCTCCTGAAGTGGCCCTTGTCCAGGTTGCTCATGTTCATATCCTTTCTTCAATCTGGCTTCCGTTCAGGGTATTCTGCTGTAGAGGCCCTTTGCTAGGTTGCTCATGTTCTTATCCTTTCTCCAATCTGGCTTGCATTCAGCGTATTCTCCTGAAGTGGCCCTTGTCCAGCTTGCACATGTTCATATCCTTTCATCAATCTGGCTTCCGTTCAGCATATTCTCCTGAAGCAGCCCTTCGCCAGGTTGCTCATGTTCTTATCCTTTCTTCAATATCGCTTTCGTTCAGCGTATCCTCCTGAAGAAGCCCTTCGTCATGTTGCTTACGCTCGTATCCTTTCTTCAATCTGGCTTCCGCTCAGTGTATTCTCCTGAAGCGGCCCTACTCCAGGTTGCTCATGTTCTTACTTCTCCTCGTCTCGTCGTCTCATATCATATCCTCTCAGTAGACTGTCACGTCTTATCATTTCTGTTGGATTGGTCCACAGCTCTGGCCAGTGTGGGTGATTCCCTTCCGTGCTCTTGGATTCTGCCCGCTCTTCGCTGTCCTCCGGTGTTTCTCACTGATGTTATTCTGATACTCACCCCGGCTCCCACTACCTTACAGTGATTCACTGGGCCTTGTGTGTAGGTCTCCTTACTTTGCCCAAGTCTTCATCATTTATTAAGATCTATGTTTATTCTCCCTCTAATTTCTTTGCTGGACCATACAGTTCAATTACAACTTTATAATATCCTAAGGTCTACCCTTTTCTTACTTGTCAGGCTACCGAGACACTTGTTCTGGCTTTGACATATCCCCGTCTTGATAGCTCTTCTCTCCAGCTTGCCCTCACCAATACTACCCTCCCCGCCTACAGTCCATTTTTCTAATCAATCTGATCTCCCTCTGCGCTCTTATATTTCTCCTGCAGCTTTCCCCTTCTCCTCATCTACGACACCGCTGACATTACACTATGTTTAAATGTGTCCATGCCTGTCTCCTGTCTCATTCTCTTCCCTCTTCTCGTCTCTTGGCTTCTCCTCGCTCCCTCCCTCCCGCCCTCCCGCCCTCATGCTGTCACTACATTCCGCTCAAACTTTTGCTATTATCTGCTTTTTGCCCATGGCCTATTTATTTTCTTTTTCGCATTCTTAAAGGAATAGTGCGCTAAAAAATATTAGTGTCCCAACAGATGGGCAAAAATGAAAAACATGCATCCTCAGCCTCCTCAGCTCGTGTTAAGCTCTGCCCTGGCAGCACTAAACAAGCAGAAAAGGCCCCCTACTGAGAGTTTTTGCTTACTGCAGCCAGAGCAGAGCTGTACATGAGCTTGGGAGGCTGCCTTCACTTTCATTTTACGTTTTCGGCTCTCCCCAAGCACAGGGAAGCACAGAAAACGTAAAATGAAAGGCAAAAAGCAAAGGCACCACAATTATAAATACAACGTTGTATTTCTGATTGCTGTGGTTGGAAAAACAAGGCAATCACAAATACAACAACGTTGTATTTCTGACTGCGGCGGCTTTTGCTTTGAGTCTCCTGGGCTTCCCAGGGTCGGCGGAGTCCAGGAGACTCCAAGCGAAAGCCGCCGCAGTCAGAAATACAACACTGTTGTATTTCTGAATGCAGCGGTTTTCTTTCTACGTTTCTCAGGCTCTTGGAAACGTAGAAAGAAAACTGCAGCATTTTTAATTACAACAACGTTGTATTTAGGTTTGCTGTGGCTTCAGCTTTAAGCCTCCTGGGCTTCAGGAGACTCAAAGCTCAAGCCACAGCAAACATAAATGCAACGTTATAAACGCTGCGGTTTTCTTTCCAGGTTAGAAAGAAAACCGTAGCATTTATTTTTCAGTGCTTTCAAAAAAGAATAAAATTTAAAGCACTTCCCAACAGCAGGTTGTGTTAATCTCTGCTTTCTGGCAATAATGAAGCAAAAGCCACCTGCTGGTAGCTTTTGTGTATTACAGCTGGCTGTCTTGCTTCATTAGTACTGCAAGGGTAGAAATTAACACAAGCACAGGAGGCTCATCCATTTCACACAATGGATGCCTCCTAGTGCTTGACATTTTTGAGTTTGAGCCTCATTTGCTCAAAACTTTACATAGGAACTTTGTTTAAAAATATGTTATATATATATTTGTGATTATGGGCCATCTTTTTAGCCAATCAAATTTTAGAGTGAACTATCTGTTTAACCACTGACATTCGTGTTCTTTACTAATTGCATTTGCTTTTACTGGTTTATGAAACTAATGGCTTAATTTTTACAGCGCTTTGGCAACACCTCTTCATGAATTAAAATAATTCAATAACTCCCAGACCTCTCTAAGCAAGCAGAAGAAGGTTTTAGGTAATGCACCGGAATTATAACCTGCAACAGGGAAAGAGCACAGAGATCTGCAGCAGATGCATGAATGTCCTGAGCTATCAGACTGGGTTTAGAACCTTCAGGATACAAAGCTCTGCAGCGGAGGCATGAACCGACCAAGTGAAGTTACTGGCATTCACAGGAACGACACCATTAAGGAGGGGGGGTGAGCTCTGTAATATGCTCGTTTGTAATATTACTTTAGGGGAAGAGTTTTACATTTTAGTTGTGACAAATCTTTATCAGGGAGAAACACCTTTGAAAATGATCTGCCCCTCCTTGTGAGCAACTGCCCTCATGAATAACCACGTGGATATTTTCAGCAAAGCGATCACTATGCCTTGCTTAGGCAAAACCCTCCCCCCCACCAATTCTGAGTGCAGGTTTATTTTGGACACTTCCGCCGACGTGCATGGCTCTACGCCGATCATCTATGGCGCGAGTGTGTATTCTACCCCCCCAGGGCGCCATTAGCCCCCAACACGTCAGCTCGGGAGAGTCTTTCAAGGGCTCCCCCGAGCTGGCGCTGTGGGACTAGGCCAGCAGGCAGCCTTTTACTGTAAAATGTGCCCGCGGCGGGTGCATTTAAATGCACCCATCCACTGCTGGCACTTTTTATAAGAAAAGGCGCCATTAGCCCCACACCACGCCAGCTCGGGGGAGTCTTTCAATGGCTCCCCCGAGCTGGCGTAGTGTCAGAAGGCGTGGCAGGCGCCTCATTGTCATTGAATGAACCTGCAGCGGCGGACTCATTCAATGACAATGAGGTGCTAACGCGCCCTATTTAACCTCAAAGCGAGGAGGTTAAAAAATAAATAAAAATAAAAAGTGGCCCATCCTGGCCCCGCCCCCTTCCGCCCCGCCCCGTTAACCAGGTGGGCGAGGGGGGCGCCAATTCGCACAGGGCGCTGCTGCCCTTAAGGCCGGCCCTGTGGACAGGCCACGGCTCTATGCAGTATTTTACATGGACTCTGCATGAAGCAAGCACTGCTGCTGTAAGCTTGCCTTGTACATACAATAGCAGGAGGTGGTCTCCTGAATGGCCACAGGGTGGTGCTATGCGACAGGCTGGAGGACAAGCACCACGGAAACAAACAGCACACTATTTCCTGCAGTCGTCCATGGACCAACCCAGTGCCAGGCTCACTTTGGAGCCACCCAGAGATGGCCTTCTGGAACACAAGAAGCACACAGCACATGGGGAAAACAAATGCAATGAAAGCCACCGAAAGCCAGAGAAAATATCCCCAACGCATGGCAAGTACTTCAATTTCGTAAACAATGGGATGTATAAAAACGGTTCCATATGCGCACGCACACCAAAAGCCATTAGACCAGTGATTTAACTGGGGTACGAAATTGAGGTGGGGGCTCATTTGGGTCGTGGCGTTCCCGGTGGGCGTGGTCTTAGAATTGATGGGCGTGGCATACGGATGGGGGTGGCCTAAAGAAGAACATGTACAAATGTGTATATCGCGACACCGTCTGCTTGGTACCAGTACCACCAAAGCGTGTGCTCCTGGGCAAATCATTTAATTGCACTGTGTCTTCTCTGCAGCTCCGTAAGTGATTCTGTTTCACTTTAGTCATAGCTTAAGTCATGGATATTTGTAAATCTGCTTTGGTTATCTGTATCAGAGACAGCCCTCCATGTTTCCTAACAAACAATGACGTGCCTAAAAGCAAGTTAGCTTTTGCGCTATACAAGTCTCCTCACTCACCGACTGGATGTAGGTGGAGTTGGTAGAATTAGAAAACGCTTCATACAGTATATACTCTACCCCCCCAGCATGACTCCAAGAACATTTTTTTAAAAGCCCACAGGGGCCCCCGCAACAGGAAGCACGTACCCTGCAGACGTGTGCTCTGCCAAACTCCCCTTGCGCTCTCTCTGCCCCCCACCGCACACAACATCCCTGGCGAATTTTCACAGCCTTGTATACATTTTTTTCCTGCTCTATAACCTTTCTGTGCAATCATTAGTACTCCTTTTGTCCCCTACGTCGCTATGCACGTTGCCATTTTTTATTTTGCATCCTGGTCGTTTTTTCAGTTTTCACAGTTGGACAAAAGTAATGCATTAGGAGAGAGGGCTGTGGCAGGTAGCGACGAATGTGCACCCTTTCTATTCTGTGTGCCTTTGCTGACAAGTGTTACGTGGACGAGTGAATAAAAGGAGGCAAAGCACGCCAAAAAGGCAGTTCCCGCTCCAGACACCAACTGAGCCGGCTCTGTGTCTCATTGCACCGCGCGCTGCACCAGCGGCCTATTGCGTGGCCACACACCACACTGGCGACGCGGCGGGATCCAGAAGACCAGCACAGCACGCCCCCGCTCCCCATATAAACGGAGTCTGGACAACCTGTCTTCCGCGCCCCCAAGCTAGCCAGGGCCCGCTGAGCTACTCGTGCCTACAGTACGTGAGCCTGGGAGGGCATGGAAGAAAAATAAATAAATAAATAAATACATAAAAACAGCGATCTGCTGCTACTGGGAATCGGTAGCGGGCTGCATGTCTGCCTGCTGACAGATTTCACAGTAAGTGGGCAACACTTCTATGTACCCCGCACGGACCCCACACGCGCACACTGCAGCTCTCAGCCTGTGGACTGATGGATGCAGGGTTGGTAGGGTGCCTAAGTAGAGGAGAAGCGCCAAGGTGACACAGGCAGCATATCCCATACTCACCAGCCCAGACGACCAAATAAAGACAATCGCAAAGGCCAACAGAATGCCACAAATCTCCCTGGCACCATCACAGCCACCACCCATACACCCAACACGGCAAGGCCTCCACGCATCAGCCCCAGCCTCATGAGCAGAAGGGCCACGGCCAAAGGAGAGTTCATAGCCCGCCAAGCCACAGCCTGGCCCATACACATCAACGAAGACACTGCCACGTGCTAGCACACACGAGAGGCATAGCAATTACGTGACCACAGACCTGAGCCGACCACGACATGACATACAACGTCGTAACCCTGCAAAGGCTACAGAGCCGCAATCCTGACACCAGCACATGACTAGACACCACACAAGGGATGTTCATGCAGCACTTCCAGCCCTTTGGACCACGTACTGGCCTTCGATGGGAGCTGTGGATGCAACAATTCTAGCTATGCCTCCTCACGGAAAATCGCCAGTGAAGAAATGAAGAGTGCATTCCTCCTGCTCAATCTGGGCACGTAGGCACTCCGCATACTCAATACCCTACCAAACCGAGGCACGTCAGATCATGAGACGGCGAAAGATGTACTCACAAAGAAATTCAAGCCTAAGATCAGCTCCGACTTCGAGAGGTTTAAAATGAGCCAGGCCAGACAACGCCCGCAGGAGAGCATAGATGACGTCCACAGCCGCCTGAGGAAATGGCACTAGCCTGGGATTTCCCAAACAAGGAATTCTCAGTAAGACAGCAAGTCATACAGAGTTTGTCATCAGAAAAACTCAGATGCACCATTCTCGCAGAAACAGACCTTCCACTGGACACCATCCTGTCCATGGAAAACTACGTAAGCAAACGGATGAACACGCAACCGAGATGGAGAAAATCATAAGCCGCCTGCCACTGGATACGGAGCTGACAAAGAGCGACACTGCGACAATCAATGCCCTAAAGCAACAGAGATCCCAACAAAACCAACCCGGCCGAAGGACTGCATATGGTGTGGAGGACAGCACAGCAGGAGCGACCCATGTCCAGCATATGGCACGACGTGCCACAAATGTGGAAAACATAACCACTGCGCATCAGTGTGCCTGAGCTCCAGACAACCCAAAGACTACTCACCTCGAGAATCCACTCCGCACCACAAAGGCGATGCGGGATCCCGCACACCATCCAGAGCGACGCAATCACCATCACAAAGGACCGCCAAGCAGACAGCGTAATGGCAGAAATGGACAGACCCGAGCCATTGACGGCGACAACACCGATAGCTTCAGCAGCGACGAGGAACAGTCCAGCAGGGAACAATCTCTGAACCACACTATCAAGCACCGTAACTATAGAAGAGAGAAAGTACACATGATCTCTGCAGTAAAACCCGGATGCCAGAATCAGCCGAGTGGGACCCAGTCACAACGATGCTCCATACTAGTAGGGTAGGTCCCAGTAACCATGATGATTGGCACAGGGGCCACCGTAAATGTCATGCCATCCTCCAAATTCAGCAAGCTCGACCCAAAACCCACGCTTCGGCGGCGTTTAGTACTGCTCTACACCTACGGCTGCAAAAAGCCCCTCCCTGTGGCTGTCTACTTCAAGACGACACTCTCCCATGTTGTGGACACTGGGATAGAGACCCTACTCAGCTGTGCGACAGCAGAACGCATAGAGGTCATCCAGTTTACCCTGGCAGTCCAATCAGAAGATATTGAACACCTAGTGGCGAAGCACAAGAACATTTTCACTGAAATCGGCTGTCTCAAGGGCAGGTCAGTAAAGCTTCACATCAACCCCACCATCGAGCCATGGGCGGTACATCACAGAAGGGTATCGTTCAACATGAAAGCCACAGTGGAGGCAGAGCTCAAGAAGCTCGAGGACCTGAGGATCATCGAGAAAACTTCAGGGCCCACACCGTGGGTCTCGCCAATGGTGGTCACAGCCAAACCGATGCAACCTAACGCAGTGCGCATATGCATTGATATGCGGCTCCCCAATGCCGCAATGGGACGAGAGAGACACATCACAACAATAAAAGATTAACTGAACGTCGATCTGACAGGCACAACCTTCTTCAGCAACCTCGACCTCCGGTCGGGCTTTCACCAGATCCGCCTTGCAAAAGAATCGTGCTATATCACCACATTCTCCTCACATCTGGGTCACTGCCGCTTCAACTTCGGCATCTCCTCGGCAGCTGAAGTGTTCCAACATGAGATACGGAAAGTCCTACAAGACCTACCAGAAGTGACGAACGTCAGCGACGATATCCTGGTCTACGGCAAAACAGAAGCCAAACACACTAAACGACTAGCAGCCACCTTTCAACGACTAGATGAGTTGGGGCTCACGCTCCACGAGGAGAAGTGCAAATTTGGGAAACGATTGCGGAGCTTCTTTGGCTACGTTTTCAACGAGTAAGGGGTGTCCCCCGACCCTGGCAAAGTCAGTGACATTAAAAACGCACAGGCCCCAACTACAGCGACAGATTCGTAGCTTTCTGGGCATTCCTGACCTGGCCACCACCGCAGCCCCCCTGCGTGAACTCACTAAGGCCAAAGCCCCCTGGACATGGGGCATCGAACAAGAAGCAGCATTCAAGAGAATCAAGGCCTCCCACCCCAGCGACGCCACCATGGTGTTCTTTGACATATCCCGCACGACAGAACTGCTTGTCGACGCAAGCCCCGTAGGGTTAGGAGCGGTGTTAATGCAGAAGGACAAAGAGGGAACAGTTTTCACAATCGCATTCGCGGGCAGGGCGCTCACTCCAACAGAAAGAAACTATGTCCACATTGAAAAAGTGGCGCTTGCATTCATCTGGGGGTGCAAACACTTCCACGTGTACATCCAGGGGCACCCGGTGAAGGTTATGACAGACCAGAAGCCACTCATCCCTATCTTCGGAGGGTCAGCGCTGCACCCCCCGCCAGCATAGAGCGTTGGCTACTGTAACTACAACAATTTGACCTGGACGTCCAGTACCGAGCAGGCGCCGACAACCCGGCGGACTTCCTGTCACATCACCCTCGCCCGGCCACGTCCACTGAACACGAAGCCGCAAAACTGACGGAAGAACACGTATGCCATATAGTAGCATGCGCCAGGTCCAGAACCATGGAAGTTGAAGAAATCCAGGTCGAAACCGACAAAGATCCGCGCCTACAACTTGCGAAGACAGCCATCCTGTCTGGCGAATGGAAAACATTTCAGACAGCAGTTGCACGGAAAACAGCCCCAGCTCAGGAGCTGATAAAAGCACTTTTCGGGATATGCCATGAACTATCCATCCCGCTAGATGGCCTAATCCTGAAAGGACACTGGATCGTGTTGCCCGCCTCCCTCCACGAGAGAGCCCTCAGATTAGCACATGAAGGGCACCAGGGCATAGTGAAAACCCAAGCTTTCCTCAAGTCCCGCATATGGCTACTTCACATGCAATGCAAAGTCATAGCACTCGTGGAAGCCTGCACGGCTTGTTTATCCACTGGCCGACCAGGGCCACCAGAACCCATGGAATACCCCCCACCCCCGAGTGACCACAGGTGGGACGCCATAAGTATAGATTTCTGCACGATTGCGAACGAGATGTACCTACTCGTAGCGATCGATGAACACACCAGATACCTCGAAGTTGAACCTGTTGCCTCAACAGACGCCTGGTCAGTGACCACAGCACTGGAAAAGATGTTTGTGAGACATGGCATCCCATCCTCAAACCGAAGCGACAACGGACCACCCTTCGCAAGCAAAGGTTTCAGAACTTTCATAGACAATCTAGGAATACACCATCATCACATCACCCCCTACTGGCCGCAGGCCAATGGGGACGCCGAAAGATTCATGGCATCAATCAACAAAACTGTAAGAATTGCCAAGGACAAAGGTCGGCCATGGCTCCCTGAGCTCTACAGATTACTCCGGGCCTACCGCCTGCCCCCCCCCCACTCAACCACCCGTGCCAGCCCAGCAGCCATGATGTTTGGTGTACCCATCCAAGACCACTCCTAGAAGCCTCCACAGGTAGACCTAGAGGAGGTAGAGATCAGAAGATGCAGACATAACGCCAATGAAGACGAAGTCAGGAGAGCCACTCTCAGTGAGCTCCAGATAGGAGGCATGGTACTCGTGAAAAACAGGACCCAAAAGGGAATGTTGTCCCTACCCCACGAGTCAGCTCCGTGGACGATATCACACCGAGAACATGGCTTGCCTCAGCCACCCGAGGACAAGAAACAGTGACCAGAAATGTCTCACATTCCAAAAGGTCCCGCCAACTCTGTGGGAGGAAGTGAGGGCGAAAGCCAACCCCACGGGAAAAGAGCCCTCACAGGAAGACAGCCCTACCATAAGTGAGAGGCTAGGCGAGAACTCGACGCGGAAGGGTCCAGAACAAGAAGAAGAAGAGAGGAACACAGCCACACCGCCAAACCCCCACCGTGAGTGAGGAGAACACTACTCACTCCGGAAGCTATTAGTGCCGTCCACCTGACTGCAAGGATATGTACTGAACGGCATCTACGTGTGCGAGGGAGGCTGAACAACAAGACAAGATCCACCGGACAGTCTGAGACAATTTTGTCTCCACGGCCCCGACGGGTGACATGTGTTAGTTCTCTGATGTTTAAAATGTTTGTTTTGTTTATCCAAAGTTGAAGAGGGATGTGATGTCCACGTGACAAGTGTCATGTGGACAAGTGAATAAAAAGGAGGCGGAGCGTGCCAAAGAGGCAGTTCCCGCTCCAGACACACACTGAGCCGGGTCTGTGTGTCATTGCAACGCGCACAGCGCCAGCGGCCTATTGCATAGCCCAGCCCCGCCGTTGCCACACACCACACACCCCCAAGGTCCTTGGCGTGCCTTCACCACCACAACAAAAGAAGAATACATGCGTTCAGTAAAGTGGTCTTTCCTCTAAGGACTTCTTCAAAATACAGGACTGGGTGCTCCACCCCATGTCCTGTGCTGCCGACGTCACATCTGGACATGGTTGGCAATGTGACAGAAGAGACTCTCAGACCAGGTGCACAGTGGAGAGAGGCACAAAGCTCCGGCGCATTTCTCACCTCACAGTAGTAGGACAAAACTGTACTGTTTTATCTTGCACCTTCTGCTTTCAACTTTTTGTTGCTTTTGGCGGCAGGGCAGTAGAGGAGCAGGTGCACCTTGCTCCTCTCCAATTGCCTCTGCTCTTCCCTTGTAAGACTTTCCCTGCAGCGTATATTAAGGTTGACGTGAAACGGGGAGATGACATCACTGTGTCCCCAGGTTCGCCCTGGACTGCAACTTCCTCTTGTGACCTCACACGAGGTGTGTAAGCCTTGCGATGGGGTCGTGAGAGGAAGTACCAGTTTGGGGTTGCTGTGACTGACAGAAGTGCCAGACAGACACAGCAGCGCTGTGGCTGGCTGGCATTTGTGTCAGTCACAGCTGCCAGCCTGAAGGCACAGCTGTGGTGGGATAATGTGTCTGGCCGTGGTGTGACAGGGTTGGGGGGCCCCGGCAGGGCCACGTCTCAGCCCCACTTTTTGGAGACTGCAAGGGCCTGGCCCGGCCCACTTAAAGCACTGCATTAATCAGAAATGACACCAGTGGGGTAGAAGTGCCAGGTGTAGGCAAGCGTTACCATGCACCGCCTCATTGTTGTGCCTAAGAAGAAACCCCAGAGAGCAGCCCGCGCACGCCCCTGCTAGCATATTGGCAGGTTGGGACATTCCTGGGGGAGATGTCCCTCAGCTTCCTTAGAAAGCAAGGCACGCACGTTGAGGGTATATAGGAGTAGATGCTGCCCTCTTGCATTTTTTGGAGGCCATGAGCTTTTGAACTATTGTCGGTGCATGTTGGACTAGCTGCTACGGCCCTGCTGAGGCCAGGATTGTTCAAATCCAGGCTCAGGTTCCCAAACCAGAAGCGTATCACTAAACCACAACATCAGGGCCGCTGGGAGATGTGTCAGGGCTGATGGTGGTTTGGAGCCCATTTCAACGTGATGTTTGTGCCCACACCCTTTGCCTTCCAGCTGGTTAAAACAGTCCGAGGCACCTATAGGGTGCTGAAACTATAACAAAGTCAAAAGAATTCAGCAAGGAGGTTAATAGCTGCAGAATATTATTAAAGGGCAACTATCAGGGAGCTGAAACACTACTCTGCTGAAAAGCTATTAATCGCTCTTTCACAGTATGGTGCGAAAATCGAGGAAACTGGAGTAAAAATGCAGGATACTGCAAGAGGGAGGCGGCACCCAGGTAGCTCACAAGCAACACTTTTACTCCTCACAATTTGGGACAAGGGGAGGACTGGAGGACAGTTTTAAAAAGTGACGGGTGGAGCCATGAATTATCACCCACTACCTGTTGCCCCTTTAATTGCTGGGTTCAGTGATTTAAGTTGGATGCAAAATAGAGGGGGCTCTAACAAGACAGGATGGCCAAAGTGCTGGGCGTGACCTAATGAGTGCTGGCCATGGCCTAAAGGATGGGTAAGTGGTTTAGCCAACGGCCGCCAGCCTACAACAAGACTTCATGAGAACCTGCATGCATCTATTATTGGTCACTCAGCATTGTCTGAGGTGGTCCTGCTTCTCACCCAGTCTACAAAACCTCTGGGCTCAGTTTGTAAATAAATCACGACCTATGCATACATCACTTTCTCACTCGGTATATAAACAATTCAATCCATGAGTAAATCACCATCAGTTGGAAAATAAATTCCCCCAGGCTTTGCACCATAGCCTGCTTAATAGATTTTCTTAAGTGGCCATTTAGCGTTTCAGCTTCCCACTGGTTGCGTTTGTTTGTTCTGCTGTGTAACAGCCAATACACCTGTCCAGTGATAATCTGCAACTGCTCAACCCCTCCCTCCTTCCCACAGAATGAAGCCTAAAATGGGGCGGATAGTATGCACATAAACTCTAAGGAAGCATCAGTCTCCTCAAACTAAAGGTTGTGTCACTGTGTACTTGCCGGACAAAGACAGGCCTCTTTAAAAGGGGTTTACTTACCACAGACAGGCTTTACCCTGCTTTCAGCTCTTTAGTTTTGTGCAGTGAATATGATTGGGGAATCAAGAAAGGTGGGGCTCATATTATACACCCTCAATGATAAACCCAGGGAAATCGGCCTTTGAAGTTTGTATTAGGAAACATTCGCCATAACAATCCATGAATCACAGTTGCCTCATGTGTGGGTGGTGGGATAGTAAGGAGACCAAACATAATGTTACCAATTTGTAACAGGCCACCACGCGCTCCGACGCATCTTCAGCTGACCCTGAAAACACCTATGAGAAAGGGAGGCGCACAAATAGCACAAATGTAGGCTCTTGTCTGCATAAAATCAAGGAGCATTTATGCAACATTAGAATGAATAACCACACGTTTTTGTATTTGACAAATATGTCTGACAGTGATTCAACCCTACAGCCCTCCTCAGCAGATAAGGGACACTGGCCTTGAAACTCCTTTCATTTGTGATAGCCACCTAACAGTAGCGTATCTGCAAACCACAAGCCATATGCACTCATTTGGACAGCCTTCGCCTTTGGGTGTGAGGCGATGGCTCACCTGCTTTAGAGGAAGAAGGCTTCTCGTTTCCCTGCACACATTCCTTTCACAGGTTGTTTAATCGACCGATTCCTTACTTCCATTGTAAACTTGCAGAAGTCCCCTGTCCGTGATTGCCGGGTCAAGATGAATGCACAGGGAAAATCATTATGGGTGCTTATTTCTTGGGAGGAAAAAGGTACTGAATGCCATGGATAAGGAGCAGTGTTTGGAGACTGCAGGAGCTCTGCCCCGGCCTCCACGCGCCCATATCAATGTTGCCTCTGCTCTGTGCACCCTGGTCTTGGTAGTCCTCCTCTGCATACACAGGCTGTCTCTCCTCCCAATTGACCCTAGAAAAAGTGAGGCGAGAGAGTGAATCCTAGGGGTCAGTGTTGACACTTGTGCTGAGACATTCTTGAGGTGATGTGAGGTGACTACATGTCCCAACAGAGCAAGCTGCCAGTACCAATATCTAACAGGAATAATGTTTTCTTTTGTCCCTTTCTTCTTCTGTCATGCAGATTGTAATCATTGGGGGTGTGATCCATATAAAGCTGATGAGCGCAGTTTGGTCTTTGTCGTCCATATAAGTGGTACCTTGATATGGGTAGGGTTCTGTCCTCTGACGCCGTACGTTTGCTGCTACCTGTTAATGATTGTTTAAACACTATCCCTCCTCAAACAGGTGGGCGTTTTGACAGGCTCTTGCTGTAGCACCCCTTTCCTATCTGGGCCCCGGGTTGGGCGTCATTGTAGATTACTGTCTTCTGCATGCGATTTCCTCGTTTGGGAAGGGCTTCAACCATTGGCAATCTGGTGGCAGGCTCTGCCCCTGGTACAGAGGCATCCTAGTCCCTCTGCACGCCGCCTGAAAAGCCCCCATTTCATCACTAGTGAGGTACTGCCAGGCTTTCAGGGGGAGCCGATTTATTCATGGGGTTTATGCTACACCTGCGTAGGGCCAAGGCACTGCACCCGAGGCTTCTGTGAGATGTGTTTACTGATGGAACCCCTAAACGTGCCTGGTTGGCTTTGTACAGACCATGTGGTTGACGGAAGGTCGACCAGTTTTAGCAGTTATGCAAGAGGTTTAACCCCCCACTAAAATCCAGATAGCCCCCACAGCCAGACGATGGTCTACAAAAAACTCAAATGATGCAAAGATGGCATGTGCTTGTGTAAGTTACTTGCTAAGGACAGAGCTTGCCCCTAACCACCATCACCCTTCCTACCTACCTGACCATATTTGTACAGTACCCCCCCAGTATGAAGCATCCTCCCATAAGTTATTATAACCTTTGTATGTCACCAGCTTCTTATATATGTATATATATATATTTGTTTTGGTTTGTTTTTCTTCTATTTTTTTTTTTAACACCCTCAACATGGGTCACAACTTGTGCCCATCCCTGTGCTTTTGTACAGGCACCTTTGAGACGAATGCCTCCACCATCTGCAAGTCTGTCATTTCTCATCAAAATTGACATCTCTGTTCTTCAAATAAATACAACTCAAATTGCCAATAGCATTTGTTCTATTAACTAATTGTGGTTTTGTTGACATTTAGAGTGGTCGATTACAATGTTCTAAAAAATAAACAATAATAATCAAAATGTTTGGATATAAATATGAGTTAAGAGCATTTGAAGACCAGTGCAATGACCTCTTTGAGTGGTATGTCAATAAGGGATGTGCAATTGAGAGTTACGCGTAAGCTCCAGCTCCATATCGCCCTGTGAAGAAAAGACCAATTAAACCCAAAAGCACCTCTTGGGATTGAAGATTAGGAACAAGGCAGTGACCCTCTTTGCAAGTAGGGGACTTGGAGGGGAGCGGTAAGACCACACCCGCAATCACCTTTAAACATGTTATTATTCTCCCTCTTGACCCCGCTCTCTCATCTAATTTCCGTCCTATCCCTCTTCTACCTTATCCATCCAAACTCTTGGAATGTATTGTTTACGCTGAAGTATCTTCCTTCCTACACCTTCACTCTTCTTCCACTACTTCGGTCTGGTTTCCGACTTGCACATTGCACAGAAACTGCTCTCCTAGACGTTTCAGGCTCACTTCTTTCTGCACGCCACAATGAGCTTTCCTGTATACTAATTCTTCTCAACATCTCAGCCGCCTTTGACATGGTTGACCACCCTACCCTACCCCTCTCGCTAATCTTTCTTCCCTTGGTATTTCTGGATCTGTTCTCATTTGGTTATATCCTATCACTATGGTCGCTCTTATTCTGTGACCAGGGCTGGCAATCTTTCGTCCTCTCGCTCCCTTTCTTTATGGCATCCCCCATGGTTTAATTCCTGGCCATCTTTTCTCTCTATACTATTCCTCTTTCTTCACTCATCTAATCCATCAAACTATCCTATCACTTTTACATGAATGGCTCAAATCTTCTTTTCCTTTTCTGATTCCTCTGAATCCCTTCACTCCCGTTTTTCTTCCTGTGTCTTAGCCACCCAGTCCTAGACGTCTGCTCACTTTCTTCATCTTAACACCTCTAAAACAGAGGTTCTTTTCTTTCCTCTTCTTCTCCCCCTCCTTCGACCACCCCTTCTTTTCACCCTCCCAGCTTCCCATCTCTTCCTCGGCTCGTAATCTCTGCGTTCTCTTTGACTCCTCTCTCTACTTCTCTTCACACATCACTCACTACGCGCAATTGTCACTTTAACATTTTCAATCTTTTTTGGGCCGATCCCTTTCTGTCTTTTCATTCTTCTAAACTTCGTATCGCTGCTCTAATTTTTTCTAGGATTCCGTACTGGTTTGTCCTCCTGATTGGACTCCCTGCATCTCATCTCACCCTCTTACGTTCTAATTCGTCTTCTCTTTTCCGTTGTGCGTTGATCTCCTCCTCTCTGTTATCAGACTCCATATTGCCACTTGAATCACGGTTCCTCTACCACTTTCTGTTCATTGTCCACCCTGAGTCAGGCTCTCCGTTCTCAGTCTACATTCCACCTTATTGCACTGAAACCGCCTTGTGCCTCCTCACGCTTTAGATCCGTTCCCCTTCTGCCCCCAAACACTGGAATTATCTGCCTCTAGCGATTCTCTCCTCTGCAACCCATCATAACTTCCATACTAGGATTAAGGCCCACCCTTCTAGCTCTCCTTTCTGACTCTTAAATACCGATCTGCAAGGTATTCCATGACCACATTACTGTTTGTACCACCTTTTTTGCCTTTTTATATTAGAGAGCTTTGGCGAAAGCTCAATATAAATCTCAATAAATACAAATCTGAGATACTTCAAGTGGGCTAGCTTCTTGCTGGTACGTCCTGCGCGCCGCAGAATCCTTCTGGGATGCAGGGAGAGAGGGTGTGGACCATGGGAAACTACACAAGGCACCTGCAGAGGAAAGAGGTGGCGTTGTGCCCGGATTTGGCTGCAGGTAATCGGCGCGGGCAGAAAGTAGTCTGCCACCTCCCACTGCGAGGACATAAGAAACAAAGCTGGTCGAGAAGGGGTGAACCTAAAAGGAAACAGCTGTGAAAAGACCAAAACATCTCTACAACATATGGAGGAGGTCCCTGTACAATGAAGAGTGGACCAATGGTTAAGAGGAATACTACTGGATCCTGGGTAAGAGAGATATAGAAACTTCTGGAAAAGTGCCCTCTCCCTTAAAAGACAGAGTGCTATGAAGTGAGGGGATAAATGACTTAGCCAGATGTGAGTGGATGGAATATACCCCGTAACTATGGGCTGTGGGATGCCGTGGCGGCAGAAGGTCGAGGGCATGTAAAGGAACAGTTAGTGGGAGAATCCCGCCAATAGAGGAAGATCATCTAAATAAGCACGAGAGCTGGAAGACAGGCAAGTATGGGATGCCCGACAGACTGGGAGCGCGGCTTGGATCGCCCGGCCTAAGATGCAAAAGACTTCAAGGTAACCTAACCGAGACTGGCGGCCAGGAGCCGAGGAAAGAGTGGTGCTCTGATCCAGAGGAGAGGTAGGTAGTCTGAGGATAGGACTGTGGAGCAGAGCTGCGTGCCCCCTCTCAATTCCTCTAGTGATGTGGAAAACGAGGCAAGCCCTGGAGGATACTCGTCGGTGTGCAGGCACGGAAGACTGGAGAGACTCCACTGGGCATCCAGAACCTGCAGAAATACTGTGGAAAGACAGCTTGGTCTCTGAAATGGACCAAACAGTCAGAAATAAGGAGCGGAGTGGGAGAACATCTTTTGCCCACCAAGGAAGACATTATTGGCATTCTGCAGGAAATCTAAGCACTTTGCGGAGATCTAGAAACTCAACCGCAGATTTGAGAGGGAGACTGGATAAAGTGGAAAGCAGATAGGAGAACTAGAAAATAGCCAGATTCGTGTGGACATGAAATCTGAGGCAAGGCTACTGAACAAGGAGTCGAGGGAAGCAGATCTTCCTTTGAAAGTCGATAACATGTAAAACCGGGAGAATACCAGGTCTTACAGCAGGGGTCTGCAACCTTTGGCTCACCAGATGTTTTACACTACAGCTCCCATCAGCCCTAGACAACATAGTCAATGATGAGGAATCCTGGGAAAGCCACAGGTTGCACATTCCTGAATTAAAGAACAGGCACGAGAAAATGCAGGTGGATGTGGGGTAGGAAAGTCCCTTTATGAAGGGATGGAGGCAGAGATGTGTTGATAGATGGGGCTCACAGAAATGGCAGAGCCCAAGGGGGAGGACCCAGATCTGTGGCAGCGAAATGTCCCTAACCAGGAATAAAGCAGCCATTTTGGCAAAAGCTAGACTTTAGGAGGAACTTGAGCATGAAGGATCCAAGATTAGAATATACCAGGACCTTTCCAAATTGACACAATGAGAAGACAATTAACGCAATAGTTGACCGCTAATAAAATAAGATACCAATGGGCATTTCCCTTTGCTCTTATATTTGAATTTAAAGAAGATTACAGAATAACCAATGCAGAGGAGGCCTCACAGGCCCTCCAGCATATTTCTGATACATTCAGAGAAGAGCAGAATACAGCACTAAGTCAGGAACCAAAAGTATGTAAATGTAACAATGAAAAAAATTACTGGAGGAAGAACGTTTTTTAAACTAGGCCTGCCACCCCGGGGAAAATAAATGGCAGAGGTAGTCTAATGTTGGGAAAGGCAAGACTGGATTAAAATGCTATCTTGCAGTCATGGAGAGAGAAAGCACACGGGCTTCGAAATATGTTAGGGAAATATGGTGCAGACATATGGGTAGCAAGACTGTGGATGAACTATTCCTTTCTTCGGGGGTCAGGGTAATGCAAGCTGGCCCAGGAGGCCTAGTTCATTATGGGCGTCTCACGTTTTGTATGTTATGTTTGTATGGTTATATCGTTACAACAAAAATGGGGGGCAAGCGGACGAGGTTTGAAAGGGTTGTGCAGGAGCCTGAAAAGGAAATCATGTCCACGAAAGAACGAAGCAGGGGTTAGCAGAGAGTACACTTGGACAGATACATATTTGGAGTGGATCCAAAGGGAATGACGGCTGACAGAAGTCATGGGAGACAGAGGAGATGCATTAAGTTTGGGACCCTGAATGTGAAGGGGCTACATTTCCTTACGTACAGATCTCTGGTTGCACGGGAGGTCAACAACCAGGAACTGGAAATTCTTCTTAAACAGGAGACCAGATTGAAATCAGGTGAAGAACGTAAAATAATGGGTGGTCATATAGGGCAATCGCTCTGGTGCTCAGAGGAATCTAAAGGAAGGGGAGTAGGGATAATATTCCACAGATCTCTGTGGTTGCAGGGATGTAGCATAGATATGGCCATGGAGGGCCAGCACTCCTGGTAAACAGGGCTATAGTTATGATGAAGCTAATTGTATTTGCGCTCTATGACCCCAATGAAGTCCAGGCCACACTTTGTGAGAGGTCTCTAGAAAGGGTAATGTCTGAGGTGGACGGTCTCCTGATTATATGTGGTAACTTCAATATGCTGGCCAACCCCATCAGAGACAGAATGTCATGGGGATGAGGAGGGAGATAAACCTCAAGTATGAAGAAAAGACATGATTTTACACCAATAATGAGATCTCACAGTCTATTGGATGTTTGGAAGCATAGGAACCCAGGGGTGAGGGGATTCTCTTTCCTTTCAATCTCTCATGACACATACACAAGAATTGACTATCCTCTCATGAAAAGGTAACACGACCATGGGGGTAGAAAAACACGACACAAGCGATGAAGCATGTTTGATCAACATGGTAATATTGGACAGATATTTCAGGCATGCTCTGTAGGCATGACTTCTGGAAATGAAATGATTTTCTCTTGAGGGACCCAATCTTCACCAAAGAGATAGAAAAATATTTTAAGGTGAATGACTCTGGATAGGTGAAAAAATGTGTGGTCTGGGAAGTGCAAAAGCTAATAGGAGGGGGTTATTGAATTAGAGAGGGGACAATGAGAAAGAAGGAGAAAAAACTAATAGAGGAAAGGTTAAAAAGGGAATTGAAGGATCTCGAGATTAAAATTCTGCAGAAAAAGGATATCAGGAGACACACTGTATGGTTAATAAAACATAAGCTCCAGGAATTGGGGGTGCTGGCCCTCGAAGAGGTCGCCCATAAATTAAGTTTCCTGAAACAAAAGGTTTACGCAAAGGGGCATAAGTCAGACTCCATGCTGGCAGCGAGACTTGGAGCACAGAGCTGGGAAAGGTGAGCCGATAGAATCAGAGATGTCGAAAGGGAAAAACAATCTTTCCCTGATGAGATGGTAGGATGCTTCTTGCAATTCTAGAAGAGGCTATGTAGGGAGGAAGGAGGCGGATCAGTGGAAGACACAAATAACTATCTGAGCAGCTTGAACCTGGCTAAAATAACCTTAAAGGACTCAGCCCAGTTGGAGGATCCAATGTCAGCAGAATAGGTCAAGCTGACGAGGTCAAGCCGGCGATCAGTAGGATGCCCGCAGGAAAGGACCCGGGAGAGGACGTATTCGCAATAGGTTTTTCCAAAAAGTGCTCCAACTTACTGGAACCCAACCCAACTAAATTCTATAATGGCATATTAGAAAAGGGTGATATGCCGCTATCCGTGCAATACGCAGAGAAAGGAATAATTACAAAGTATGCCAACCATTCTTCCTCCTGAATGTCGATGCTAGAGTTTTCACTAGGTTTCTCCCAGCTCGAGGGCTTAATGCCCAGCTGAATAAACTAAGACCAGGTGGGCTTTATCAGTGGGAGACGGGGTTGCAACACTCAGAAAAACACTTAACCTGATAGAGCTGTTAAGAGAGAAGAGTGGGGATCCAATCCTGCTCTCCCTTAATGCTCAAAGGCTTTTGACTGAGTGAGCTTTCCTATAGGTTGTCTGGACTGAAATCAGGTTTGGGGTTAGGACACTGAGGAATAGGTGCACTATACCGCACGCCAAAGAACAGGTGCCAGTGATTGGTAAGAAGTCAGAGCTATTTGACCTCGAAACAGTTTCTAGACAATGATGTCCCTGCCCCTTTTTCTGTTTGTCCTCTCTTTGGAGCCACTTGCAGAGCCCATTAGAGACAACCCAAGGATTTAAAAGGTATAAAAGTAGCGGATAGAGAGTTCAAATTCGGCCTCTATGCAGACGATATCATGATGCACCTAGTCGATCCACATGCCTCAATACCCAAAGCACTTAACACCATATGGCTTTAAAACTAACAACCAGAAGTCTAATTTTCCTGTATGGGAGGGTCAAAGACGCAGATCTGGAGAGCTCTTCATTTGAAATAAGTAGGTTGAGTATCAAATACTTCGCGGTGTATCCAACAATAATATTTTGAGGGGCTGTATGAGGCAAACATGTCATGGTATTTCACCCCATTCTACTCTGGTTGGTTTAAGGAAGACATGGTATCAAGTGACCACAGTTCAATGGTGTTTATTGAACTTCAATTGGGTTTGAAAAATGCTGATCTAATCCAGAATCCAAAGATGGGAGCATACTACAACCATCAAATCATAACGCAGTCCTAGTGGCGTCTAGTCAAAATAAAAGGTCCTATACTAATAAACCTATTGCCAATCCAACCTCTAAATACATATCGTGTGGGAAACAATGTTATGCAAAAGAAAAGTGTTCAATGAATGATATGTCAGGATATTCAAGCCGTTGTGTTCCCCTTCCCCACGTTTTCAGCACGGGACAAGGCAGCACACTTGAGCTTAGCAGTCTCTGGCTTCTCTAGCACGAGGGTGCAGTTCAAAACTTCAACATCATGGCCTTCTGTGCCAAGTCTCTTTGCCATTCAAAGTCTCTTCCTTCAGAGGGCCTGTTGCAATAAACAATAAAGCTCCTTTCCCTTTTGTATTTCACATGCACGCAATATTCTTAGGTGATTTACTTTTCACCTTTGATCCCCCTCTGCTGGGCTCAGATCCACTTTAACACAATGTTCTCAGGACCTTCACATATCCAATTTCTGAGGTTATTTACTATTCGCCCTGGATCCCGCTCCACCGGGCGCAGATCCGCTTTGACACAAAATCTTTAATCAGTCTCATTCTACTGGGCTCGGACCAATTTATCTATTGTAACAAAACTTTCTTTACTATATCAACATCGCAAACTTTCGATTGTGCGCAGGATTTTGCTTGACCCGTCACAGGACCACTTCGATTCACAATCCTTGCCACTCTTTCACTTTTGTCAACTCTCAGCTGGATACCTTACAGAGACCTTCGATTGAGCATACACGCGGTGCCGGAACACTCTGTCAACAGTATTGTATCTTGGTTTCAAAGTACAATCACTCATCTGCAGTTCAACTTTACTCGCGTTGGTTATCACACCTGTTCCGTACAATGGGCCTCATTACACTGTAGTCGGTGGACCAAGGTGCTATTAGCACATTGGGCCATGCCAGTAAAATACCGGCACCGCCTTGGAGGAAAAGGGAATTACCACCCTATTCCAAGGTTGGCGGGGCGGTAATTCCCCCTTACCCCATTGCCCTTCCCCATTATCATTTTTGCCCCATAGGGCATAATGGGAATGGGGAAGGTGCTAATTACGGTACCATTACCGGTGACCGTTATCCCTTACCTCCTTCCGTGTAATGAGGCCCAATGTTCTTTCCAGCGCTCGCCATACAATGTTGCCGCCTGCAACCTTGGCTTCAACACAGACTGCTCTTATATCGGTCTCCGTAACTCACTGGCTGTGTTGATTTCACAGACGCTGCTTTGTTGGAGCCAAGGACAGTACCATGGCAGCTGCTGATTTTCCCCACCTTGATTATCGACGCGGGAGTGCCCCGGTACCTCTGACACACAATGCAGGGTTCCTCAGCCTGGTTTCCTAGTCTTACACTTTCTATTCGAGACTTCATGAAAGAACCAGTTCCTTGTCGAAAAGGTCAAGGGAACTTCCCTCCTTGCAATCCCCTTCTGTTTCGCCGTCTTTCTCCTCTTGTTAAACTGCTATCTTGGAACTGCTATTTCCTTGTGTGCTTTGCCTCGCTCGCAGTGTGCTCTCATGCTCCGCCTATTATCTGTGTGGGGAAGTGTAATGGAAGTCAGGTGTGTGTGTGATGGTCAGTAATTGCTTGACTGTTTTATTGGGTCATGTCAGGTATACAGCTCGGGTGTTCGTCTGTTTTCACTCATAGCGGTCTGTCTGGGAGAAAGTGTTCATGTTGTAAAAGGGGTGGGAGTTGAGTTCCTAAATATCCTACCTGGTAGGATCTGATAAAGGTGTTACAGGGAAGGGGATACCGCGTCTCACCATCGGGTGTCCCACTCCCTGTAGACAACCTCATCCATGTGATCCTCCCGCAGTGGCCCACTCCCAGGAACTGGATCCAAAATTGATGGCCTTATCCTGGCCACCTGGATGACAGATCCCCGGGGACTAGTGGGCGAAGCACTTTGTAGTTTCTCACAGGGGTAAGAGCAACAGGTGAGACACCATATCATTTCAGAATATCCCTTCATGATAATAGTTCTAGCATTAGCTTTAAAAGTGTAAGTAAAATATAGTGCCTAGAAGGAGATATGCAAGGGATGGATCCTATCAGGCTATATTATGTTATGTTTAAGTAGAAGTAGAATGAGGAAGTGTAATACATGCTTAAGGGCAGTCTAAACTGCAATATTTGGAATAGCAACGGTAGTGCTAAAACAGCAAGTGTACTCAAATCGCTTTAATGCTAAAAGGGGCACCTAGAGGCCTATATTAGCATTGTATTGAAAAGTAGATACATACAAGAGAGGTTTTTTAGTAGTGTCACCAACTCAGTGAGAAGCGTATTTCTGTGTTAACATACATTCATTTATTCATTCATTCATTTATGTAACCATTTACATTTTTTTATTTACTTGTATTTAGCCACATTAGGGCTTTTACAAGAATGAGAATCATTTGTTTGTTCTTTACGTGGATCCTGCAAACTCCGGCGTTTTCCAATTTTTGAAGTTTCAGTTTTTTTCCTTTGCTGCAATTTACTGTAGAGCAATGTTTAAAATCTTAGTTCCTGCAATCACCCATCTGGTGTTTACTCCAGATACAAGACAAGTCCACCAGACCTCTTCCTCGTGTAGCCCGTGCGGCGAGAACAAGGGACAGAGATAAGCTGACCTTACTTCTGTCATTGCTGGGCAGGACAGCATCAAGTGTCTGATGGATTCGGATTGATGGTTCTCAGGGCAAAGTCTGCACTCATTTGAGTTAGACTGATCTTCTCTCCAAGATTTCACGCGTTGGGAGAAGGTTGAGTCTTGCTCTCATAAAAGTTCCTCTTAACGTTTTGTCGGGGAATTTAATGAGATACGCCAGCAGATCTTTACGTTTACGTGCCATGTGTGGCAGATGAGACATGGATTTGTAGGATAATGTTTGTTCTTGTGTATGTATCCAGTCCAGGTCTTCCATTTTCTGTTTTACTCTTAGCGGATTAGAGATCAAGGTGTCCTCCATACAGGATATCAGGTTGAGCCGGGCTTTTTTCTTTTCCGCCAAGATGTTAAACCTACGACAAGTTCCTTTAGCAAGTTCACTGGCCATCAATCTGTAGACTTGCGGGCTCTCTTGTATTAGTATCTTCCTATACAGCTGCATACTAATATGATCTATTGCTGCCGAGAGTGACAGCAGGCCTAATTCTTGACGAATTACTGTTATAGGAGTAGACTTCGGGAGATTGAGTACATAGCACCAAAGAAAGCCTTCCAGTTTTGGCCATATGGCAGATGGAATAGCCGGACTGGCATCCATCCCATAGGTGATGGCCGGGATCACTTTGGATTTGTAGAATTATAGGGCAGGGAGCAAAGACAACCTGCCATACTTTGTCAATTGCACGCATTTGGGCCGCGAGGTTACGAACCTTGCACCACAGGACTTTTTGCATTCCGGCGTCGACTGTTGAGCAGTCAATCGTTATCCCACGATATTTAAACTGGGCAACTTGTTCGACTTTGGTTCCATTGATGTACCAGCTGTACTTCAAGCCTTTCTTTGGGGCTTTCTCCAAAATCAGGACTTTTGTTTTACTCTTATTGATTTCTAAGTTGTTTTGCTTGATGTAATGAGCCAAGTTGTCCAGTTGCCTTTGCAGGCCAATTGGAGTTTGGTCTAACAGAATGAGATCGTACGCGTATAATAACCTGGATACTCCTGAGTTCTCGATTTTGGGGGGAAATGTGTTACGGAAGCTTGGTAGTCCCCCTAAGAATGAAATAAACAGGGCGGGAGCCAGTGGACAGACCTTATAGTAACCATTTATTATAGCAAAGCATTAAGCAGCTTGATAGCTTGATCATGCATGCAGTGCTCCAGATAAGATTTTGAGGTGTGAATATTTTACTCTGTATTTTTAAACTTTGAGAGTAAATGTGTTTTCAAGAGAGTAAAAATGACTTTCTCCTTTGCAAGAGAGTAAAATGTAAATGACATCCTGCCGACGTGTGGAAAAGCGATATGGAAATCATTTCCATGCGACAGCTTTCTGCATTGTGACAGAATATATGTTTCATTATTTCTCTAAGGTCTTGCCATTTGATTTTTCCTGTATATATTTACATTTTGAAAACACAAAAACCTAGGCAATTACACAGTAAAGCAAGAATGATTTGTATTGTGAGTTTTGAGGTTTGATAGCAGAATTGTCTTGATGTTTAATGAAAATCCTCCTTTTCTGGAGTTATTACTCCCTAATGGTATACTAATGTTATGATACAATAGGGCAGAGAGCAAAGGACTGAATGCTAAATTCTATATCTAATCTCATGGTCAAAAGGTTATTTATTCAGCGCTTTTGGGAAAGTGCTGTACATAGAACATATTTATCACAATTATCACCAAACCGAAGTCGGTATTCCTTTTTTGACCTCGAAAGCATAAAAGGCTGAGTTGGCCTTGCCGGGATTGAAACCTGCAAGCTACAGAAGACGCATATATCGCAGCAACCGGCTGAGCTATCTTATTGGCTAGAATCCTTCAGAGGTCGGTAAACTGAGTATCAACAGAGGTATAATAATCACAGTGCCTAGATGTTGGCCGACCATGTATGAAGCGCTACATAAAGTTAAATACCTATCACTATTATTATCACAGGGACAGGTTTTTCAGAGTTTCTATTTCAATTACAAATGGAGAGTCAGGTTTTAAATGTAGTCTTGAAGATTAGAGAGGCTAGAACACCTGTGATTGGTGTAATGACAATATCTCACCCTTGAGCAAAGACTCTCCTGCATCTGCCCATTTATAGTAATGTACCCCATTGACTGCAAGGTTGAATGGATGTAAACTAGACAGTGCATAATCATTTCACACACTGTTATTATACTTAGAGTGTAAATTAAATTATAAGTGTAAACACGATCTGCCTTAGAATGATCATGCACACAGCACAGGAACTCAAAATACAATTGTGCAATAATGATTCGGTTTCACTGGAAAAAAGCATAATTTGTTACAAAAGATTAATTCTCAGTTGCAACTTATCTTCCAGCTTAATTATACAATCCTAAAATGCTAGGAAAATAAATATGCACAGTGCTTCTGTTTGAAATAAACCATTCCTTTTCTCACAGTGTGCAGTTTCTTTTTTTGAAAGGCTTCAGAGAAATACATTCTGTTTCAGAGACTTTTAGCCATGGCTTGCAATTACATTCATGTAGATAAAAATCAAAAGCAGCGTTCTGGTTTCTTGACCTTTGCACTGCCCTCTGCTCTAAATCTGTGTGTAAGTGTACAGAGGAAAATAATAAAGCTATTGTATTTACAAGATTTTCATGCATAAAAAGGCTTGGTACGCACCTTATCTGGAGGTCTGCATACATGCATGTGAACAAGCGTACATATGTAGTTTTGAGCAGACCAGTGCATTAACTATATGCCTGCGTATAATGTATAGCCATAATGAGTAGGCTGTGAAATCGATTCCACTCCATTTTCTATCTTAGAGGAATAGACAGCATTTTTCTTAAAAACTAAAGACAAAACGCAACGTGATGTTGGTCCTTGAACTAGAGACATTTAAGGCCTAGAGATAATTTGCCTTAAAGATATATAGGCAAGACCTTGAGACTTGATAATTTGGCAGCAAGCTCAGAGGAGGTGCCATCCATATTGTTTCCCATCATTCTAATAAGAATAAAGAGGGGCTTCTGTACTTCCAAATTAGATTCAGAAGCAGGGGATTTGCCCACCAAGTGGACAGCATTTATGTTGATGGGATATTCCAAACTAGAGACCCTATAAATATGCTACCAGCCCTAATACAAAGGCTAGCTTGCTGTGGCTGCTTTTGCTGAGATCCTGTCAGAGGATACTGGGGGTGTGAGCTCTGCACTACACCTTTAAGACTTTTAAAATTCAATCTGTTATGGATTGACTGAAGAGTGTGCAATTCTGGACTTTGGCCTTTTGATGCAGGGAATGTGTGCTTTCCATTGAATATGGCCATTTATTGAAATGCATATAATTGCTTTATTGATTTAAGTGTTTGGAAATAGATTTGAGAACCTTGACATAATATTGGTCTCAGGAGGATAGCTCAGGGGCAACGTGCTCGCCTTGGAAGCAAGACGACACAGCGCAACACTGGTTCGATCCACGGGTCCGCGCTTAGAAACCTCTGGGTATTAAGCGTGTTATAAATAACCTATCATATATCATTGCGCAAGACAATATTGCTTTAGTGAATTGAGTATTGTGATTTTTACTTTATTCTTTAAATGAAAGAATATAAAACCACAATAGTTCCTTCCATGCTGTATGCACTAGAGGTCTTCCCATGGAAATTGGTGGTCACTTTGGGCAGACTGGAGGGAAAAATATTATGCTCTATGCTAAATTTGACACTGTCCACTCCAGTACACGCAATTAGACTTGAAATAGGAGTGCCCTCCTTGTTCACATACTGGTCAATGGCATCTTCTAATTTATAGGCCAGGTAAAGTTTGAATTGGGAGGGCCTGACTCCCTACTCAAACTCTCACTCCTTCACGCCTGTCGATTTTCCAAGAGTGAATGGTTCCCTAATCTGAATGCACAGATCATGCACTATCTGGAGGATATTGGTGTGACCCTGTTCCCTACATCCTGGCTTTAATTTAATCTAGCAGATCCCGGTCAAAGCAAAGGCTCACGATATTGAGCTTGCATTGAATCATCTTAATTCCTTGAGGAAATTCCGGTAATATACACAGCAGGCGTTCGTGATAGGATGCCCCAAATCGTATTTAACAAAAACACTATGCCCGGGCCAGATACGATTTATTCTCTCAGTAAGGCTCCAGATGATCCCGGTATTGGAAAACATAGGGGCATCGTCAGGGATCCCACATGACAGGAGACTCTGCAGATTGTGTGGGAAAGCAGACTCTGCAGATTGTGTGGGAAAGCAATCAAATCCGCCCGTCATGTTTTAATTCAGTGCCAAGATTTAGAAATGCTTTATGAGCGGGCCTAAGCAAAACTTCAAAACTCTGCTAATTTTTGGAATACCCTGTTTGGGGCAGAATCTTTAGTGACCACGACGGCCACCATGCATGTCTGGGAAATAGCCGATGCTAAACTTACTGTCGGAACTGTTCAGCAGAATGAACAATAGTAAAATCTGGCTGTGGAACTAGAACCTATTGTGGTTGTTTGCGATGTAGTTTTAAGATCACATCAATTTAAGTGATGTGATTTCTTTTTTTGTACATGATGGCCCTCATTACGAGTTCAGCGGTAACCATGCCGCTATTGGCGGCATGGGTGCTGCCGAAATCACGTCGGGGTCCGGGTCCTCGGAATGAGGACTTACCGGGCCATTCCGAGTTCGGAAGGCCCGGTAATTCCGCCCTCCAAGGACCCGGACACGGTCCTTCCCCATTCCCATTTCAGCCCCCATAGGGCTGAATGGGAATGGGAGAGGGAGAAAACAACAGGTCATTACGAGATGGTCCGTTGTTTGCTCCCTCTTCCCCTCGCGGGACCCGGTAAGCACGCCTGGTTTTCCCAGGCGTGCTCACCGTGTCCCGCGAGGGGAACTTGTAATGCGGCGGTACGGAGTGAACGGCACCAGCACCTTTTACGGCGCCGTTCACTCCGTACCGCCAGGGTCGTAATGAGGCCCGATGAGTTTTATTTTGTGCACTATACGACATTGTGCTTTTATAATGTACATATTTTATCTGTTTTAACTGTGATATTTTTAAATGTATATATGGAATAGTGTGAAAAGTTTGCTTTACAATCAAATGCACTTAAAACTAATAAAAATAATACATTTAAAAAAGAATAAAGGATGGACAGGGATTTTGTACTGGAAATGTGAATTAAGCTCCACGTTGGAAGTGACTTGCTATTTGTCAAACAGATGTGTTTGAACCATTTATTGAATTAGCGAGAAGTACTGAGGGTCTTTGAAGATGACAAATGTTTTTTGAGCAGAGTGATTTAGCGAGATATACTGAGGGTTTAAGAATATAAATAAAACACTTTGTATATACAATGGTGGTCGTTCTTGACTCCGAGAAATATTGGTACAGTGAAAAGCTTGTCAGCAGCACTGCGTTAAGTGTTATCTTTTGCCTTTCTCCGAAGCCTTTCTGTTTTGTCTGTCTCTAGCCATATGTGTGCATTAAGAAGGAACACGTGACGTCCCGTGTAAAGGTTGAACTGGTTTTAAATTGTTATGTCAGTGAGTTGGGAAGAGACCCAAAGCTTTGAGGCCCACGTATTATGAATAAGTCATTGTATTATAAGCATAATATCGGCTCGGAATTGGTCGAGGGGAGACCTCCTCTGTGATTAGTCCAGTTGCTGATAGCTCCATCCGCCGCTCTAGAAGAATGCTAGACTTTTCTCTGAGCCGATGATAGAAGGGGCAGAGTTCGTACTAGCCGGGGTCATCTATAGAAGACACGCAACAAACTATCGTCCCCTGCTCGGGGGGACTGTATGAAGGCATGTCCCTGATGGGAACTCAACTCTATAAAAATGAAACTACTCCCACAGATTTATTCCTTTTTCAGAGCAGCTGCTCAGGGTCCCAGGAAGATATTGGGAGAATTAAAATTCAGAATTGTATGGTTCCTGTAGAAGGGTAATAGGCAAAGGATAGCATATCACATTCTAATATTCCTAACAAAGCAGGAGATGTGGGGCTACTGGACATGGAGAGCTACTATGAAGCTTCCCGGATAAGAGCGCCGGCAGTGCACCTATATCTCGACAAGGAAGAGCAATGAGTGCACCTAGAAAATCACTGGATGGTGCGAGGGGCCAGAAACGTGAGGCGGACGATTTTGTAAAGAGTTTTCCAAAATGGCCATTTTATCAAATAAAAAAGGTTGAATGGACGCCTCACTGTCCCTACCAAACGAGGACAATGGAAAGTTCCAATCCTTCAAACAAAAAGTTATTTCTCTCCTTCGCAGACACATGTACCTTAGGATAATCTTCTCCACAAGGCAACACACATGGTCTTATTCAGGATTCATTTTGCCACAATTAAGCGCCTTCAAGAAATGAACTCCTCCACTGCAGGATAATACCATTCTTACTTCAGCGCCACACATGATGACATTGCAGGTACAAGTGCATCTCAAGATTATCTCTTCCTAAGGCAACACAAACTGTCTTTGTCAAGATGATTCTTGCCACAGCTGAATGCTTTCAAGAAATGTAACTCTTCCACAACAGGCTGCTGCAATTAATACCTCAGCACCATAAATTATAACACAGTGTTTATCAGCACCACCGTTCAGTACTTTATCAACTGCTTCATGGTCTCCTCCCATGTCAGGCCTAATGCTTCAAAGGTTCACCATCCAGGTTTACTCGCCTGCCCAAATAGCTCTTTACAAACAGCTTGCGCTTCAGTGGTAACAACAACTTGAACAACTTTGCAACAACTTCACAATGATCTTTGGTTTGCAGCATTAAGCATTCATCAACCTTTCAGGGAAACATGATTTACTTGTATGCTCTTCAAGATTCCTCTGCAAATTATGCTCTAGTCCCTCTGAACAGCTTCCTTCAGAAGGGCAGCCTCTTTGCCGCTCTTGTTTCCCCCACTGCACCAGAAACCATATATCGACAGCAATGCATGCTTGCTTGGCGTCCTTTCTGGCTTTGACAATGTGAGTTTATATTAGAAGTGTTCTATAGTTCAGCAGAGGTGTTGCTGGAGGTCGGGGGGGGTCTGAGGGGGTTGTAGCCCCGGATAGAAGCTCAGCAGCTCCAACCGAAAGGCTAGCTAGCCCTGAGTCCTAACAGTCCCGACATTAGCGTAGCCCCGTGTCTTTTCCAGACCTAGCAACACCCCTGTAGTTCAGCATTCATGAATGACAGACTTCACATCGATGCACATCGATGTGCTCTTTGATTACTCCCCTTTTGTCTTTGGTAATGTCTGTTGGACTTACATTTCTCAGGGTGTAAACTTTCCTGGCTTGGGTCATAGTCGTAGGCATTCGATTTTAATAAGATCCCCTCTCTGGGTTGGTGGACTTACCATAAACTCACATGCCCAATTTTATAGTCACTTGGTTTCTCAATAGGCCACTTTCGCTGCTTTGTAATATTTCGGTATTCAAAATTAACTTTATCGCCTCTTTCGTTCACATGCATGTGAACTTGCCTGCCTACACCACACGGGTGGCATCGGAGAGTCCCAGAGTCACTTTCCCACTCACCAGTCAGGTTGCTCGCCTCCAATCCGCTCCGCGGTGGTTGGTCTTCTGCTGCTGTGGCTTCTAGCGGCTCAGCAAACCTTCTCTTGTTCCACCTTCACCCATGCCTCTTGTTTTGCGCGAGCCCTAGAGTTTCTGGTGCACGCCAGTGAACTCTCCAAAGGAAAACTTCCCTTGGTGCTTTTGCGGTCCACTGCGCAGTCTCTGCATAATGAGCCTTCAAAAGAGACAGCGTTCCTTCAACACGCTTCCCGCTGCACGTCCTCTGCACCTGGAACCTGTGGAAACACAGACCCTCTCCAGACCATCCACAATCACCGGCTTCACAACAGTTTCAATGTCTTCCTTCTCCAGTCCCGACCGTGGCTGCATACACAGTCTGCATGGCTTCTTCTGCTCACACTGCTCTTCTCATGCCCATCCTGCACCTGAGGGGGACCTTATAAGCCTCCCAGCCACCATCAGGTGTGGGTCATTTACCTTAATTAACTGACCACTCCTGCATGGTTCCTCTTCAACCCTCTTCCTCGTCCCAGTACTTGGGGAATTATGGGACTTGAAGTCCCCAGGAACGAAGTTCATTTTTCTGTTGATTATAACATTTTTTAAAGAAGTGTCATAACATTTAGTCATGGGGCTTGATTGGTAGGAGAAATAAAGTTATTTAGAATTCATATTGGTACCTAGTGCTGAAGAGTGTGTGGGAACGGTCTAGAACTACTCAAAGAGGGTTGTCCAAGGTGGCTAGCATGGTTGCCCAGCTTATGACTCAAATGGAGTTGGTAGATGTGTGGCGAGCCCGCAATCCGGGGTGGAAAAATACACTTACTACTCGTTGGTTCATGATTCACAGTCCATGATAGACTACTGGTTACTGTCTAGTGCGTTGGTAGCACGAGTGCAGAGTGCGAGATACATCCAAGGACCCTTTCCGATCATTCTCCGGTTGTACCAGCTCGGGTATCCGAGGGATCGAGCGCACCGCAACCATTGTGGAGAACTGCCATTGATGATGCAGGACACCCAATTGCGCTCTCGCTACAAGGCAAAATGGAGGACTTCTTTAAGAGAAACAAAGGGTTGGTACCTCACTGTGGCATAGTGTGGGAATTGTTTCAGGTATGGATGCAGGGTGAACTGATGTCCACGACCACTGGGATTTTGAGGGAGGTCTGGCGGGAGACCTATTATAATTCTGAGATCTTGCAGACCAAGTGGTTCGGCATATGGCAAAACCAACATTGGCACGCAGGTATGGGGAAGCAGACAGACCAGAAAGCTTCCTGGATGGGGTGGTTCGGGGCGAAAAAGGGACGCAGCATATCACTGGGATCATGGGACGGGTGGGGAATATGTTGACCACTGACAAGGGCATTAATGGGGAATTTCGGGATTACTACGAGTCCCTATATGCAAATATAGGTAAGTGCTCAGATGGAGAGCTGGCGGGATATGCTGCTGACATTGCTCTCCCAAGAATAACACTGAAAGCATGTGCTGCCTTGGAGGCGCCTATTACCACCAAAGAGGTCATGGACACATAACGACACTGGCCTTCGGGAAGGCCCTGGGGTCCGATGGTCTGGCTATTGAATTATATGACGAATTGGGGTTGATTCTGGCACCCAGAATGGTGTAGCTGTGGGAGGAGTCATTGGAGGCCGGATGGTTGCCACCAATGCTTTCCGAGGCCATCATAACAGTGCTACTTAAGGCAAACAGATCGCCACAGGACATGGCCTCTTATAGGCCACTGTCATTGCTCAACACAGATGCAAAGGTATTTGTGAAGGTGCTGGCCACTAGGCTGCTACCATATATGCCAATGCTGGTGCATCCAGACCAAGCTGGATTCATCCCAGAACGGTCGACCGAGCTCAACCTCCGGAGGCTTTTCGGCATTATGTCTCAGATCAACCCGCGGGCCGAGGCAGTAGCAGCTTCCCTGGACGCAGAAAAGGCTTTCGATTCTGTATCATGTACATTTCCGTTTGGAGTCCTCAGACATATGGATTGGGTGAATATTTTATCAGCTGTGTGTGACTCCTGTACAGTGGCCCAACGGCCAAGGTGAGCTCCAACAAATGACTGTTGACGGCTTTCCGACTCGAGTGTGGGACATGACAGGGGTACCCGCTGTCCCCACTACTGTTCGCTCTAACGATTGAGCCACTAGCACGCCGGATGCGCGAGCAACATGGCCATCGGGGGATCCCAATAGTAGGGACACCACAGATCTCGTATGCCGACGACACATTTCTATATATCCAAGACCCGGAGTGGAACAAGGGGCCAATACTAGAGGAGGTCCGCACATTTACATATTACTACAAAATAAATGAGGCCAAGTCAGAGTTATTTCCATTGACAGACAGCACGTCAGAGCCAACCGATCCGCTGGGTTCTGATGGGTCCTCGATGGGTTTAAATACCTGGGCATAGTGATATCTTGATCGCACCATTCCCTGTATGCGGATAACCACAAGGTCTATCTGGATACTTAAATTGTCCACTACTTGTCCACTAAATTACAACTATGGGTTTGATCGCTAATGTCATTAAACGGGTGGCTGTCTTTGCTCAAGATGGTAGTGGTTCCCTAACTGCTGTATTACTTTAGTAACATCCCATATGGCCAGGCAGACAGTTATTTGCGAAGTTACGATCCTTGGCTATTGATTATGTGTGAGAGGAAGGGGTAGCTGGGTGGGGTTGGTGGAACTATATAATAAAGGGGGTCTAGCTGCACCCGATTTCGAATTACATTATATCGCAGAACAGGCGCAATACACCAGACACTGGTATGCCAATTCCCCTAATCCGATACACTGTGCCCGGGAAGCCTACAGTGCGGGACAAGCACATCTGTGTTCGGTCATTCTCAGTGACCGACACGCTGATTCCTGTACATTCGACCTAGTTTGTACGACTGTGAACGCGTGGTCAAGGTTGTTTAAGAGATTGGGGATATCTGTCCCATATTGTGAAGCGATACTGCTGTGGAAGTGCCAGGTACTGCCTCCGTCATTCGATATTGATATTCAGAGTCATGGGACGTTAATAAGTGCATGGTTCTGCAGGTTTTATTCCCAGAAGAGCGGTTTATAATGCAAGAGTTTAATGCAAAGTTGGGGGACAGTCCATTAAGACAATGCAATATTACAGGTTAAGGGTTGCGGCCGGCCGGCGATGGCCGTCGTTCCTGTTGGAACCTGACACAAATGTGTGTCTGGAGACAGTGGTGAACGGCGGAGACAGCAGGCGGCTGGTGTCCAGATTATATTGGATGTGCAAGGAAGGGCAGCTAATACAAAAACAGAGCATGGCAGAAGTGGGTGGCAGATCTAAACATGGAAATACAAGATGACGAGTGGCAAAGGTTGTGTCAGTTGACTAGAGATGTGTCATTAAATGTGAGATGTTGCCTGATTCAATTCAAGATCCTAAAGCAATTCCACTACACACCAATGCGTATTTCTAAATGTACTCCGGATACTAATGATGAATGTATGAAGTGCGGAGGAGAGAGGGCAGATTCATTTCATATGTACTGGGGATGCCGACAGATCACGTAATTCTGGCAGGAAGTGGCAGATACACTGTATGATGTGGTGCAGATACCCCCTGTGCTGCCCCTACCAAAAAACCTCCTTGGGGATATTGGGAAGATAACAGTGCTGAAACGTAGATTTTTCAATCTAGGGTGTGTAATCGCTAAAAAATGTATTTTGAAATATTGGAAATCTAAATCTGCCCCAACTGGGTAAGAATGGTTAAAAGCTTTAACGTTCGTCAATAACAAGTGAGGAGGGATACATTGTATCAGTGGTGTCGAAATGTAGGCCCAAGGAAATTTGGGGACCCTTCGGGATTATCTTGCATGCGCAAACGACCGGACGGAGAGCGATAAAGGAGAGAGTCATTGATGCCCTATGATGCCTGAAGGTCCGAGTCATCCAGAAATGAACTGCTAAAATAGACTGTATTAGCCATGCCAGCTACTATGTGTTGAAGTAAGATTGGGTTGCGCAGAGCTGCAGCACTCTGTAGTGTGTCTGCCAACTGTTAAATAAAGATTTTAAAAAATAAAATAATTCAGATTGGCATTATTCATATACTTCCTTTCACTATCCTTTTGGGAGTTCGAGGAGACATCAGGTGTATTAGCTCCTTTGGTTTGAGAAGGGCTTTTATTTCTTTTTATGTCAAAGGGTTGTAGACTATATTTACCCAAAGCCGGATGTTTAACTTGTTGAATATATAAATCATTAGGACAACAAGCCATGATGTACTTTGGCATCTGTTATACATCTTCCCTTGAGGAAGACAATTACTGCGTCCCATCCCGGACTCCTCCCCTTCCCCTGGGCCTTCTCTCCTCTCAGGTGATCCTCCCACAGAACACCACCCCCAAGGTCAGGACCAGGAAGTGTCTGCCTTTATTCATTTACTTATTAATTTGAGCCGGTAGCTCGCAGGCCTCGAGGCGCAGAGACATGAACATGAGGACAAACAAAATGACGAAGAAGGCACAGGACAGAGGACGTGGTTGAACAGGGTCTAGCTGGGGCCCTGTAGAGAAGGATTATCTGAAAATGTGGGTTTTCACCAGTTTGCAAAATTGCATGTAATTGGCTTCCAATCCTGTGGTTGTGAAGTTTATTCCATAGGCCAGCAGCTAGTATGGGGAAAGATCCCCCCAAACCGCATTTCCCTGGCCACCTGGGAGGAGACTTTAGGCAGGGCTTTAATGAGGGAGCCGTAGGATTCATTACATAAGCCACAGCGAAGTTGGGGGGAGTGGGTCTGGGTCCCTGCCCCAAGGCTTCAAAAAAGAAGAAATCAAGAGGAGGGGTGAAGATACAAGAAATATCTTCATATATCTTGGTACATATATGTACCAAGTGTATTAGAGACAACATTATAGAGCCACAGAGATTTCAAAAGTGGTTCAATGCAGGAATAGAAATGTTAGGTCAACTATGCAAAGGGGGGCTCTATATATCGCTACAAGAACTATAGGAGGTGTTGAATGTAGGGAAACTGTCCATCTTTAGTTATTTACAGTTGAAAGATGTAGTCGTAGCTTCTAATTTGGAGGGTGGGGGAGCTTCAGAGAGATTTGATGCCCACAGAGAAAGTATTGGACACCAAAACAAGCTCCAAAGGGCTAGTAACACAACTGTATGGAACGCTGATTCTGGCGAAGGCTGAGGGGGTTATCTGGGTTGAAAGGGAGACGGGAAAGGGATTCGGGGATGAAATTAACAATGAGTTGTGGGGAAAACTATGTACGAGAACCTATCAGACGTCAGTGGCCCACCAATATAAGATGCATGTTATCAGAATGTTACATAAGTGGCAATATGACCCTTTGAAACTATCAAAAAATGTTGATCAGGATGAGCCGGGTATATTGGACGAAATGTGGTGAAACTGCATCAGGATAGCATATGCAATGGACATGTAACAAAATTAAGAGTTATTCAAAAGAAGTGTTAGGGTGGATTAGGAACCTGAATGGAATTCAGAAGGAAATTAATCCAATGCTTGTCCTTTTTGTTTACAGCTGATAGATGAACAATGGAAAGGTCTTCCACGTATGGCCCATTTCATACTACTGGCTGCCAGGACCTGTTTAACGATCAACTGGAAAAGATGTGCTGCCGGGCGAAAAAGTATGTGCCCTCAAATCATGGGACATATAATCGAAATGGAGAACCTGACCAGCATGCCACACAGCCCCCAGGCATTCATGGGGATGGAATGCTCTGCCTTTATACAGAAATATAGGGCAAAGATGACCAAGATAGATCATATAGCAGACTTAAAATCTGCTGCTGCAAAAAGGAAAGGACTAGAAAACGAGCCTTTTCTGCCCACGCCCCAAGACTATGGCACCTCCTCCCCATCCATATCAGACGCGCACCTACAATTCTGAAAAGAACTGAAGACCCACCTCTTCACGGAATCTCACCTCCAACAGCAAGGCCATCATGTCGACCCTCGCACCACCTGGCTCGCTAGACGCCATCCGGTTCTCTCCTCCTCACCACCCGGTACAGCTGTACCTCTCCTTTGTGCCCCTCCATTTCCTACCCTCTGCTGTATATCTGTTCTGGACAACAGAGCACTTTTCAGATGTAGGTTAATATCGTAAAAAACAAAATCTCGAACTACAAAATCCCGAACACAATAGGTTTGCATTTTGTAATTCGAGATATTTTTATTTGTCCCCCGCATCACATTTACTGTATGCAGGGGACACCAACTGCGACCTCCGCTGCCCTAATTCAGTATTTTGGAATACAAGATTTTTGTAGTCCCAAAATGCGGGAGTATTTTCCTTGAACACACTGTTGTCCATCTGTAATGTTGTGCACCTCTGTAAAGCGCTCCGTTATGAATCTGTATTTTTGTATACGTCTGTAAAGCGCTCGTTGCTTCTCAAATCTAGGTTAGTGCTCAATAAATACAATATTAATAATAATATAGCCCTATGGAGGAGAACTGGTTCCCAAGTAGCGTAATTCATGACGCCTGGTTTTAGAGACGGGATCACCACACGTGCCTGCGATAGCTATATTTCTGCCTCGGTCTGCGACATAGAACTGACGAATAGTAAACAATCAGTGGAATAAATTGCGTTTTAAGGAACACCCCTGCACACATAATGGAGGAAAGGGGGGCAATGGGGAAGACTTTTGCTTGTATTGCATATTTTTTCAATTTTTATTTTCAGAATTACAGTAATATTGGAATTAATAAAAAGCTATATACATAAAACATTTAAAAGCACACCCAACTATATACAAACCCCGCCCACAGAATCACCTCTTATCCAATATCAGGCCTAATATACTAAAAGAAATTTGCCCCATATCTTGTTGAATAATGCAATTTTCTTCTCCCTCGGGTACAAAACCCTTTCGATATCAGCCAAACTATGCATCTCAGCAATCCACATTTCAATTGTAACTGGAGTTGATGTCTTCCAATGCCTCAAAATCAGTTTCTTCTCCACCATTGCTCCCCGAAAGACCCACTTTCTCTGGGAGGTACTCAAGTCATCCAGGACATCAGTACTGCCCAACACAATGGTTTTAAAATCCATGTGAATTCTCTCTCCAAGAACCCTCTCACAAATCAGATCAAATTCGAACCACATACCTCTCACCGTTGAACACTCCCACAGCATATGCTCAAAGGTGCCAACCTCATGTACACACGCCCAACAGTCAGAGTTATCACTCATTCCTCTTTCATACAGTCTCTCTGGTGTCCAATACGTCCTATGCAAAATGTTGATCTGACGCGATCTTTCAACCAGACTCAGAGAACACAGTTTCACATTCTCACAAATTCGAGACCAATGATCCTCCGTAATATCCTCACCAATCCTCCGATTCCAATCCAGTCTCACAGCATCATTTATCTTAAAATGAGACACAATTCGTTTATAAACATAGCTGACCAGGCCACAACCACTCACCCCCGTTATCCAACCAAGCAAATCCAAATTGATCCCTCTCTCCATGTTCACGTCACCCAACGCTCTCCTGATCTTTCGATAATCTGCCAGACTGAAGGTAGGAATATCAAACTTCAACCTGACCTCCCTAGCAGTCAACCAAGTCATAGCATTAATAAGGTCGCCAATCCATTGAACCCCAGCAAGGAACCATTCATGCCGGAATAAAACTTTCCCTTCAAGAGTAACGCTCGGATTCAGCCAAAGTAAAGCACTCGGGTCTCTCAATGCATCAAAACCCAAACAGTCATTCAATGCCAACCAAGAAGTCCGTAAACTCCTAGTCAACGGATTCTCCAACCTCCGTCCGCATGACTGACTTGTCAATAGAGCCCGAGGCGATAACAGACTCGCATGGCTAGATTCAGCACCAAACCAATCACCACCATCCGATTTAAGACAGGCAAATAAGGTACGGGCCATGAAAGCCAGATGATACGCCCTGAAGTCTGGCACTCCCAGTTCACCCTTAGACAAGGGCAACTTTAATTTACTTATCCTCGGGTGCGGAGGTTTATGATCCCACAAGAAACCTTGCATGAGCCTATCCAGTTCCCGCCAATACTTTCTCTCAATCTCCAACGGTACCATACTCAGAACATAGTTTATTCTGGGAGTTGATACCATTTTCAAGGCGTTCGCCTTTCCCCAAAGGGAAAGGTGTAACAAGGACCATCTATCCAAATCAGATTTGAAAGTAGCGCACACCACATTCATGTTCACTCTCACAAAATCCGCAACTGCCGGCAAAATCCATACCCCCAAATACATCAACTTCACATCACACCATTTGAAACCGAAACCAGTAACCAAATGTTTGTCACATAATGGGACAAGGGGCAGAACTTCCGATTTTGCCCAATTAATCTTGTATCCCAAACACCGATGAAAGACCTCCAGAACATTCATAAGAACAGGCAGTGATTCAGCAAGATTCTTAAGGACCAATAGCAAGTCATCAGCATATAGCCAAGCTTTTTGTCTCAAACCCCAACAATGAATACCTTGCAGGCCATCCTCAAGTCTCAGCTTAACAGCCAAAGGCTCAATACTTAGCACAAATAAAAGAGGAGACAACCGGCAACCTTGTCGCTTTCCACGTTCCAATTCAAAGGGTCGAGACCTCCGACCATTAGTTTTAACATCTGCCGTGGGTTTGGTATACAGCAGTCTAATCCAGGAACAAAAATGATTACCAAAACCCATCTTTTCCAGAACACTAAACATAAATTGCCAGTTGACTCTATCGAAAGCCTTTTCGGCACCCAATGAGAGAACAGCCAAATCTTCTGACAGCTCTGATGCTCTATTGATGGTGCACAGAGGATTCCTCATGTTGCTGGACGTCATTCTACCCTTAACAAAGACCGACTGATTCTGATCAATAAGCTTTGGTAGAAGATTTTCCAGCCTTAATGCCAGAACCTTGGCCAGGATCTTGTTATCCACATTAATTAAACTAATAGGTCTATAACTGGACGCAAACATTTCATCCTTGTCCCTCTTCAGAAAGACTGAAATCGTAGCTTGTCTAGTTCTGTCCGGAAGTAATCCTCGAGCCTTAGAGGTCTTATACATATCCGTTAACAACAGTAGTGCAGAATTTGGTAACCACCTATAAAACTCAACTGGCAGCCCATCAGGGCCTGGAGACCTGCCAACATTTAGTTTAGAAATTGCATTCCTGACCTCATCCACAGTTATATCTTCTTCCAACAACGTTGATTCCTCTGCAGAAATTTCTGGGACCGGAAACGTCCCCAAAAAATCTGCATTAGTTGCGTCAATGTATGTCTCATTTTTATACGAATTCATATAATACTTCACAAAACACCTCATTTATCTTCACCGGATCAAAAGTAGTCAAACCATCAGAGTCCTTAATCGATGCGATTGAGCGCTCCGACTCTCTCACCCTCATTCTGTAAGCTAACCAACGGTCACAGATGCGATTGAGCGCTCCGACTCTCTCACCCTCATTCTGTAAGCTAACCAACGGTCACACCTCTCACCCCGTTCAAAGTATGTGCACTTTTGTTGGAAATACCTTTTATCCACTATTTGAAATCAACGCAGTCAAGTCCCTTTTCAATCGGTTCAACTCTGGAAGTAAAAACAATTTCGTAGGATCCGCCATCAGTTTCCGTGACAAATCATTTATTTTACTCTCTAATTCTAACTGCGTATTATCCAATTTCTTCTTCAAGCCTCTTGCCAAATTAATAAACATGCCTCGTACAGTACATTTAAACGCTTCCCAAACTATACCCAAATCAACTTCTCCAGTACAATTTTTCTCCACAAAATAATCTATTTCCTTAGAAAATGTGTCCATCGCATCAACATTATCCAACAACATAGGATTTAGTCTGCAGCTAAATTGCCTATCCACAGTAAAATTCCATATCAAATCCAGAACATGTGCATGATCAGTAAGCACTATATTACCAATATTACTTGCCTTATAACTTTGTAACATATCTCCCGACAACAACACCATGTCAATCCTAGAATAAGTTGCGTGCGCTCCAGAATAGAAACTGTATTCCCTCACTGATGGATTGTCCATCCTCCAACTGTCTTTCAAATTATGCTCCTCCATCAAACCCATTAGCGCCCGAGATTGCTCAATAGTCCTCCTGCAAAATATATTATTAATCCTGTCCAAAGTAGGGTCAATTACTGTGTTGAAATCTCCCCTCACGACTATAATACTAGTCTCCAGATCCTGAATCGATTGTGCAACTTCCCTGAAAAAAGATCCATCATCCAATGTGGGCGCATAAATGTTGCAGAAAGTAACCACCTCGCCCTGAATATTTGTCTGAATAGCAACCATCCTTCCACCCTTGTCACATTTTACTTTAAGAACCTTAATCGGGGCATTTCTCCTCATCAAAATCACCACACCCCTAGACCTCGATTCAAAAGAAGAACCGTATACTCTCCCAACCCAGCCCTTCCGCAAACCATCTAAATCTTCCTTAAGAAGATGAGTCTCTTGGAGAAAATAAATATCTCCTTTCAAATCATTCAAATAAGACATCACTTTCCGTTTCTTCTGTACATTATTCAGTCCATTTACATTCCACGAGATAACTCTTAATTGATCCCCCATCTCCCAACCCAGAAAGTCCACCTCCTCACAATCCAATCTGAACAACAGGCCCCGATTCGTGTTTGTGACCCTGAACCCCAACCCAACATCCCAAAAACAGATGCAAAACACCAAGACCAGCAAACCAGAAAAAACTCCTACAAACATTCCAGGTACTCCAACGTCCTGGACTCCTCTCCAAATAAACCGAACTCCCCATTATTCCACCCATACGAAATTAACCCAACAAACCACAATTAAAAATATGACCACCCTTGTTCAGACCTCCATCCGCCACAGCTGCAAACCAGTAAGGTAAGAAAGCATAAACTACATGAAGCTACACCCACTCCCCGAAACTCATCAAACCCTCGCCCACCACCAATGTTACTCCCTCCCAAAAACATATCCAAATATTATAACGAAAGAACCCAGAGATATCCAGATGCAAAACAAAAGCCCCATAATCCAATCATCAACAATCCTTTGTGATTTCCCCCCTGTGGCTGACACAAAGGAAAGCAACCACATCATTCAAATTTCCACCCCGCAGCCCCCCCACCAACCTGCAACACATACCATGCTATATGCAAAACTCACCCAGAAGACCATGACCCTACGCCCCCCATGTGATACCCGAAAACTTACACTAGTGAGTTGAAAGTAATTAACCAGTTCCGGGCAAGCATGGGCAGAAATCATAAAATCATTCAGTCCAACTGATTGAGCACACTGGGTTGATGCAGTACAAATCAAGACTTGGACAACTCGCAACTGATAATTCCAGCATCCAATGTCCACCCAAGCTCCCAACACTACTCAAAAGCAACCGCCGGCCAGCTAGTACCTCACCTTTGTATTGACATGCAAACAAACACCAAAAATACCCAAAAGCCCACTAACCACCACATGTCAAGGCAATCATGTAGGTCCACCCCCAGTAAGCAAAATATAATTATACTTCAGTAAACAACCAAATTTTAGAATTCCCCCAGGTGTGTGAATGCAACAATAGCCATCCCAAGCAATACAAAGTACTTGCAAGGTGCACAAGGTCGTTATTAAAAACCAAAATGAAATCATCCGACTAGTCACTGCACATATATTTCGGCCTCCCCCACTCCAGAGTCTGTAGGCATCATTTAGCCCTGCATGAAAACTGCCCTCAAAAACCTGAGAGCAGCAAACTCCAATAGGTACTTCATCCTCCAGGTCGGTACATGTAATGGCATCCTCTCCAGTGACTAAAAGCATGAACCACTACATACAACTGTTGGAGGTAAAATCCCAGGGCACAGCAACCTGCACAGGACCATCGATAGCAATCATCCCTGCCGGAAAAGTAAGTGTAGGAGGCAGCACGGCCAGTCCTGCTGTGGCAACACTAAGTCACAGTGCCACGACCAGCTTCTCCCCCCCAAAGTCGACAAGGAGCAACCATAGCAGTACATGACAGCTCGCGAGTCGGGGGGAGGGCGGGAACACAATGCCAAGAAAATGTCTGGAGCCAACACTAGGCACCAGACACCACCAATAAGCCTCTAGGAAACAGCAGCGGTTTGCGCCAGGGCTGGCCGCACTCCAGCAGACAAGTACAGGCCTTCACTACAATTCCTGTCACCAGAACAAGCTCCAGCTGCGAGTGTTTAAGGGCCTGTTCCACCCCGTAGCAGCTAGCTTAAGACCCGAGCCGGGGCACTGTTGAAAGTTGCATCATGTTCCTACCAACAACAAGCATTAGCTGTTTGTCCATCATCCACCATCCATTCCAGTGTATTCCTTAATAGCACCCATTAAGAAGCAACAGGAACCTTGTTGTGAATATTAACATACGAATGAGCACTGATGGAAGCGACTGGGGCAGTAGTCATCCGGATTACCCCCGTTGGGTCAGTACAGCCTGCCACCCTGGGTTATAGCAAATGTAAATAGCCAGTGGGACAGGGCTACAGGAAGTGGACATTGCAGTGTCATCAGGCCCAGAGCAGCCATCCATAAACCAGGAGCAGAAAGCGCGGAATGCAGCAGGGGAGCACAACAAAAACCAAAAGCAATATAGAAGCAACCCACCACACGCCGCTTCAAGATGAGAACCGGATGATGGCATGTTCCAGATTCCCAGGGAACACCGGTAGGCCATACAGCAGAGCACCGTGTCCCACACCGATGCTGATCACAGCGTACTATGCGTATTACACGTACGCATCATCTCCTCCCAGCGGGCTCATACGGGTCAGCTGATCCACACGTGATCAACACGTGACTTCTCATTTACTGCAGGTGCTCTTTTCTAACGCTGCTCCGACGTCCCGCTGCAGTATGGAACACGACGATGAGAATGTTTTCTTCCGAAAATAAAGCGTTCAACTGTAAAATGCCCACGGCGCCATTTTCCACACATCAATCCAATATATGTAATACAAAAACTGTAAAAAGTGAAAGGGGGTAAAAAAACCCCCAAAGATCTCAATAGGTGCAGCCAGGGCAGGAGTCATCAAACAAGGCCTCTAATTCACATATCAATTATTCATCCTTTCCGGCTGGCTTTCTAAATCTTTTAGCCATTTTAACACCTCATTGGGATCGGCTGTAATTTTCTCCCCATCAGGAAGTACCAGAGTAAGCCAGTTGGCTCTATTAAGGAAAGCCTTCACCCCCAAAGATCTTGCCAAGTCCTTGGGCTCCTTAAATTACTTCCACCTCTTTTAGATATTCTGGGTAGATAAACACCCTCTGCCTCTTGTAGCAGATCATCTCCATATTTCTTGCAGCTCTCAGAACATCCTCCTTTACCCTAGTGCAGGTAAAGGATATCAGTATCTGTCTAGCTTTCCCCCCTTAAGGCCCAATTTCCTGCCAATCCTGAACGCATTGTCAATGTCCATCAAAGTTAATTGTTCACATTTCAGTGTGTTTTTCAGAAAGTCCAAAATTTTAAGTGCCAAATCCTCGTTGTCTTCCTCCTCCAAGCCAACAAGCCGTATGTTCCTACATCTAATTCTTAAGTCCAGCTCCAAAGTTTTAGCTTTCACTTTGCTGAGGTCCTCCTTCAGATTCTTGTAAGCCCTGAAACTCCCCGCAATTTCAGAGGACATGGATGCATTACCACTCTCCAAAACTGAAACACGGCCATCAATTTGGGCTACCTTCATTGTTAAATCTTCCATTGATGATTTGACATCAGCCACATCCTGAGCCACTTTCCCCAAATCTTGAGCCATCTTGAGAAGTAGGGAGTATACATCCTGTGGACTTGGTATCTCTGCCATGTCAGCCGCAGATTTGGTCTTCTTCGGTACAGGATTATCAGCAATTTCAATTTTCTTTTTGGAGTTCATAATCTTCAATAATCCACATGTAGGAGAGGGCCAGGGGCTGCTGGTTTAAGCTGATTTATACATTGATAAAGTTAAATAAAGTTGAAACCAATAAAAATACGTTTTGGACTAAAAAAAAGGTGACAGGCCCCCAAAAGAGAGACTAGGGTATTGTGGGGGCACCAATCCGAATACAATAAAGTAGTAATACAAAGGGGGTGACCTAGTAGAGTGAAGAGGGGAACACCAACAGTGAAATGATGGAACACATTATGCAGAAAGCAAAGACACCTACAATGTAATTGAACAGATTGCAAATAAATAAACCAAGAAGAAGGGACATTACAGGGTCTTACAGAGCAAGAAGTAGTCCATGTTCTTTTTGTAAAGCTCCCAGTGGTACTTACCCTGTACTTACTGCCAAATATTCATACGCCCGGGAAGTGCCATTTTGTCATAGATGAGCTATTTTACTGAAAATGAATCCGAACATTTTCACCACCTTTTAAGTTCACATGTTGCTAAATTGCCATTATATGTGAAAGATACACATGTTATTTTAAGCGAAGTCAAAGGTTTCTCTATTCCAGAGAACTATATTGTAGTCTCTCTTAGAGCAAACCTCTGTAGAATTCAGTAAGGCATGGAGACTGCATCGAGCTATGGATTTCTGGCCGGGGGAATCGCTTGCCAGGTGTATTGCCAACTCTAATGCTGATATCCATGCTTGAATTTATTTGGAAAAATATGATTTCCTGTATGATAATTGCTTTCTCGTGCTACTAAGTGCATTGTCGGGGGCAAAGTTTGCAAGCGCCCACACCGTCCTCATGACGGGCTCTCATCTATTCTGTGAACATTTTATTGAAGACCTTTTCATAAAATGGAAGTTTGAGAAGTTAGATTTGCTGAAGGTTGTTTTTATGCCTCTCAACATCAAGGAGTACGTTTTGCGGTTGAGGTGCACGCGGCTCCTGCAGTGATTAGAATACTTGGACCCAGGTTACTTCTAGTCACCTGGAGCTGTGCTCGTTTGTAAAGGAGGCAGCCTCAAGTTATATTTCTACAGCCAAAAGACTTCTCTACCTCCACCCCCTCAAAACGTGGACAACAACCATATGGAGAATTTCTATAGGCCAGAGAAACTAGTCTTTAGAAAAAGATCATTGAGATGAAGCAACACAATGGACGACTACCAGGGCTGGAAATGGAAACGGCTAACTGTTATCCCACTAGCGAAGCCGGGTTGGTGGGGATGTGGTATTGCAAACCCGGGAGATCTAAGCCCACACCCCATAAATCAACATTGCCAATGACCAGTGCTGGCAATCACTGCAGGAGTATACATGAGTTAGGCAAACATGTGGCACGGGCAAAGCCGTACATCCAGACATGCGCGCAACATTGAAGGGACGGTGTCTCCAACTTTCTCTTCAACAAACAGCATTTGTCAGGCTCCATCTTTGAACACTTGTGGTAAAGTAATGGAAAGTTATTTGGACCACATGTGGTTTAAAAAAACATGCAGGTATTACACCTGTGTAATTGTAGTACTTGCAGCTATATCCAGGATAAGACAATGTTGTGCAACAATTGCAACCAGTTGGATCTTCATGTTATTCCCTTCATAAAATGCAGTTCTGAATATTTATTTATTTAATTTGTACAACCTGTGCCATACGGAAATATTTTCACTTTAGGGTGCAGTGGGTGGGGGTGGGGAGGTGTGACGCAGAGGGAAAATAGGATGGCATCATTCAGGGGGAGCCAACCGCGGGTGGGAAACAATGAACCCAAACACAGCACGTTGTGCACCGTCCTGGGAAATTGGCTCGAGCTTTCTCTTCGAGGTCGGGTTCAGTGTGAATGGGCGTCCAGACAGTGTTCGAAATTGTAGTGTACAGTGAGTTTGAGCATCCTTCAGTCGTCCTTTTTAGTGGTCAGCGGGCAGACGCTGCTCAGTGCTATTTCTCAGAGAGATTTATTCCCAATCTTGTTTTTCTTTGCGTGGCCAGTCATGATTTTCCAGTACATCTTATGAGTTATGGTTGTATCTATACGGGAATTATCTGGTTGATGGGGAGCCAGTGAACATTTTGCAGAGCTGACAAGACCTGGTCTTATTTTGTCAGTGCAGCGCCTTGGGCGCAGTTAACCATTTGGCAAGAGGGCTCAGGGATCAATCACCGCTGTGTGTTCATTTAAAAATACGGTCATCCCAAACACTAAGGGCCCAATTCATGGAAAAATGCACACAAATCCTTCAAAGCCTTTGCGCCGGTGTAGTGCATGTGCGAAAATGGGCCAAAAAAAACGGCGGTGATGCACGGCCATCTTGGACATTCACTTCCATTCATCGCAATGAAACAACAATGAGAGCCTACGTTTTTGTGGGCTCAGCAAGTAAACATGTATTTCTGCAGGGAAGACAAGGTCACATATTTATGTCAGATGACCAAGCTGGGGAGAATAGTTGTTGTATTGTCCACCGAAGGACAATCCAGAAAGGGAGTCGGAGCGTTCTGCAGGTGCAGTGATAAGGGGTACTGGGAACGAAAGCAAGGAGAGAAGCTGAGTTTTTTCCGCTTCTAGCTGGAATATTCCACTCTTTGCGCCTCATGCTTATTGTCAGCTTTGGCCGAGGGGAGCACGGTAACCCATAAGGGTCGGGGATCGAAAGTAGCCCCATAAAGAGAAGAGAGTTTCCTCTTGGGAAAGCAGTTAGAATTTGGACTCCGGGTGATGAAGTCTCGCTGAGAGGGAGGCCGCTCTGCTCCAGACCCCGTTAGTACGAGTGATCTGTTTGCCTACCTACTGTGGAACTGAGCAGTGTTGTGGTGGCCGATATGAAGGTGTCTTCTGCAACTACCCTAACGGTGATGCGCTTTTTCCAAGTTTATGTATAACTATGTTTTTGCTTTTCTTTATGTATGTTATGAGTGAATAAAAGGCCTAGAACGAGCCATTCACATTATCATTATAACCAACATTTTATGTGCAATACTTTGCCTACAGTCCAATAACTGATTTTGTAAGGTTCCGGGGGGGTGGGCGGGGAGTGGGAGGGGAAGGGGGCAGGGGCGTAAGCACAAGGTCTCCTCACGTGGCCAAGATTAAGCAAAACAGCCGAGAACGTCTGCACGAATCTGCGTGCAAATGTTTTTCTGTGAGCTTCACGTATTCATGGAAGTGTTCGCGCAAAGTAAGCATAGACACAAGTGGGGTCCAAAAAGCCCCCAATTCGACCCCACGCAAAGCAAAAGCAGCCAGAAACCGCTACCTTTGCATGCTCCCCGGACGCGAATACATGCCCCTCAAAACAGTGCACGGGGTCCCCCGCAAGCAGGCCTGCATCTCAGGGACCCTGTGCGGAGTCCCCCGTAACTGTTACAGGCACCCGGACATCAAGCGTGCAATTCATCGTAACTCAGGTCAAACTCAGAAAATCTGGGTGCAAACCCCGTAAAACACTCCTGCACCCCGCTACACTGCGTAAGAGCACCTCTGAGTAAGATTGGAACACCAGCTGCGTACCTGCACCCCATAATCCAATACCCAATCTTACCTCTGCGCAGTGAATCCTATGCCATTTTTCTGTACACCTGCCTTCGGGTGGCAGATATGAGAGCTTTGTGTGGCCAATTCCCTTCTGAGAGGTTGCGCGGCCGGATCCATGATTACATATTGTTCTGCGCAATAGGCGCGTACGATGGACTGCCTGCGGTACATCTCATTACGCCCACATTTTCCCTTGTTCGTCCTCATTTTACAGGTTCAGCCCCCTTCCCTACTCTCTGCGCAAACCACGCCCATGCTCTGCAAGACACTCGCAGAGCCATGCTGGCCCGGTGCGAACTCCACCCAAGTCCCAGAAAAGTCCTGCACAGTCGATTCCATGAATCAGCAAACAGGGTTTTGCACGCAAAATGGCGCGCAAAGTCACAATTTTCCATGCAAATAATTCCATGGATCGGGCCCTAAATGTAGCGATTGGGTTGACAGTATAAACACGCCACTCACTCACACATAGGTTGCTGTCTTCCGCATATTATGACATGCGGGAAACAGCAACCTATGTGTGAGTGGAGTTTTCACCTAAAGTGAAGCTCGATTTACTGATCGTGCCGTGTTGTCCTCAAATATACGGTCATCCTAGGGGGGGCGCTCGAGAGCTGGCGACCAAGATAGCTGCTGACTTCTAAGCTCCGTAGAATAACTTGAGGAGGGAGAGGGCCATTAGCTGCTGGAGCCCTGTATTGTAATGCCCAAGCTGTTTCTCCAGAATAGGAAGCAACCCTGAGCAAAGTGATTATTATTGGGCTTCACGCCAGCGTAGCTGGGTCGAACTAGGGGTGTCTGATTCACCCGCCCCCCCTCCCTCTGTGGTCGGCATCCGTGGCTGGTGCACGGCAGCCCGGCGCTGCTGGAGGAGGAGCTAGGAGACCGGCGAGCGTTCATACAAGCTGGGTCGACATGACTGTCGGAGGATCTACAGTGGCAGTGTGGCGCTGGCGAGTCAGTGCCAGGGAAAGCGTGCGTTGTGACCGGAGCTGCAGCTGTGGGAGCTACCCCTGAGAGTGGGGGCGAACAAGGCTGGAGTGCCGTTTGAGGCGGGCGAGGTAGTGTACTGCTGCTGCCTGATGTGGTTGTTGGCGAAGCAGCCGCTGCTAGGGTGGCGAGCCACAGAGTGAACTGCTTAAATGCCTATCATGGTGGGCTGCGGTGTAGTAAGGATGTGATCACTCACATGGGGCTAATAATCCATCCTGGACACCAGGGGCTGCTGTGGTGTTGTACCAGGGTCTGTGGGCAGCAGACTCAGTTCTTGTGTCCAATAGTGGTTCAGCCCCACTCACGAGGCGGGAAGAGCGCTGCAACAACCGGCAAATTAGTAGGGTAATCTGAAGGCCCTCTCTGTTGGCCTTGGTGGTGGTGCGGCCTGGGCGGGTGCGGGCCCCTGTGGAGAACACGGCTTCTGGCTGAGTAGCTCCTGTTGGTCCAAAGGAAGGTGGGAGGTGTTTGGCGGTGCCCTGCTGGGCAGGGTTTTTGGTGCAGCATACTTTTCGGGGATCACGGCCCTGGACAGAGTATGAACCATTGTCACACCGGATGGCAAAGGGGAAATAAAAGCAGGGCCACCTGCAATTTACACAGAGGGAAGGCTTTAGCGCTGCATAAGGGGCACCATGGCCTCTCCTAGGTCAGTGGAGGGTGTCATTGGAGTGCTGGCGGGGTCACTTAGCGGTGCACCGTCAGAGAAGCATGGTCAGCCATCTGAGCTTAGCTTGGTCCTAGCCCAAATGAAGAACGGCTTAGCAACGGTGAACACCAAATTGGACGGCATGGAATAAAAGATGGACAGAATGCAGGAAAGGATAGACAAGGAGAGTGGCCGTCTCTGTGAAGCGGAGCACAGAGTTGGGGTGCTTGAAGACAGTAATAATGAAGTAACGGAGGCCATTCGTGGCCTGAAAAGGGAAGTGAAGGAAATCCGTGACAAGAATGAAGCCTTGGAAGCAAGATCCAGATGGAACAACGTCAGGGTGATGTCAGTCTCAACACGCAACATCGAAACAATTTATGCAAGCTTTTGTTAAGGAGGTGTTACAGGATCCACTCCTTTCTCCCCAATTCATTGTAGCAAGAGCACATCCTACATCGTACATCGTACATCAGGCCAGGTCCCAAGACCAGGCCAAAATTCCTTCCCAGTTATTATGAGACTGTTGAATTACCATGACCGTGATGTAATTCTACGTGGGGCTCAGGGACTGGGGGACCTAAACTACAAAGAGGCAAGGATATCTTTCTTCCAAGATTTCACCCCATCTGTGCAAAAAGCAAGGCTATCATTGCTGGCGGCGATGCATATGCTAAGTGAAAAGCAAATACAGTATGTAATGTTGTACCCTTCTAAACTGAGAGTCGTCCACAATAACAAGATCATCTTTTTCATGAACCCAACGGAAATTGTTGCATTTGTTGAATCCCTGCCTTCGCCTTGATGGGGACAGGATGCATCTGCAGGCGGGGCCCTCCAGTTAATGTTTAATATGAATTTCTGATGGGTGGCTGAGCACGATGTTGCATAGCCGGGAACGGCTGGCTATGGTATTATGAGCAGATAATAACTAACGAAATAGGCCATTTGCAATTCATAGTGTTCAAGTGTGCACTCTCCCCCACAGAGATGAGCTGATGAGGTTCGAGTGGGCAAGTACGCTGTGTCCGGCACCCCCAGGTGGAAGCCTGCCAGTTGGGAGTTGTGGGGGTAAGGGGGAGGTGGGCGGGGTATGCCACTGCTTGGGGGTTTGGGGCAGTGTGGAAGGAGGGTGAGGGCGGTGCGAGTCAGGCGAAGATGGGAGTTAAAAGGGTATGGAAAGGGAGGAGAGGTTGAGGAGTTGTGGGTGTGTGTGTGTTTTTTTAATTGATTCACACCGTCTTATGGTGGGGAAATACAACAAGGAGTTCAAAGACTATGGAAGGCATGGCAGAATGTAATATCATAAGTTAGAATGTGCGGAGATTGAATAACCGGCGTAAAACCAGAAAGGTAGTCAACTACTGTGAGTGCTAGGGAGCCAAAATGATTATGTTACAGGAGACTCACTTGGTCGGAGCAGCTAACGAAGGGGTGGCCAAATCCTGGGGTTCCAACAGATACTACACATCATACTCTAAGTACTCTGCAGCTGTTATGACACTGCTTCATAAATCTTTACGTTTCCACCTGCTGGAACATGTGGTTGACCCGAGGGGTAGATTCGTTATTGTGTCTGGGGCTGGGCTCACTCTCTGGCGACATGTGTTAATGTCTATGGGCCTAATGTAGATGATCCAGATTTTTTAAAATCCTTGCTCTCCAGTTGCTTTAAATATATACATACTAATATTATTTGGGCGGGCGATTTGAATGTCACGCTGCGGTTGCAGCTGGATAAGTTGGTAGGGAATGCCCGCTAGTCTTCGCAGACAGCGGACCTGGTATGCAAGAGCATGTGGATGTTAGGGCTGGTGGATGTGTGGCGTGTGCTACATCCAGAATTAAAAGAGTTTTCTTATTATTCGTCGGTCCATGGTACGTCGTCTGGGCTGGATTATGTGTTGGCCAGTCCATATCCGATGACAATGACAAATATTGTGTGCTATTACCAAGAACGCTATCGGACCATTCTTTGGTGCTGTGGTCACTGGGGATGGGGTGGGAATTGGTGCTCAGACCCCAATGGTGGTTTAAGGCTTTGGCCTTGGCGCTTGTAGTGTTTTGAAGTGAGGTGGTTAATATTGTGTGCTCATACTTTAAGGACAATGTGGGCTCAGTAAGATCGATGGCAAATGTCAGGGAAGCCTTTAAAGTGGCTCTGCACAGGATGTCTATGTCCCCGGAGATTGGTATGTTGAAAACAATCAAGAGACAGCTATCGAGCCTGGAGGGGGAACTTAAGTCTGTGGAGTCCACCCTGGCGGGCACAGAAGATTCAAGCGCAGGGGCTGAATTGAGAACGAAGCTTGGCCGCTTCAATGACCTAGCTGAGAAGAAGGATACATATTTAGCATGTCCTGTGATGACAACGCTTTGGGGAGGTGGGACGCCCGGGATTCCTACTGGTGACTATGACATATGGTGCCCTCTTGTGACATACCTACTGCAACAGTGTCCAGTTGATTCAGCAGAGGCCCTGCCCCTCTAGGGTTGTTGGTATAATATGAGGGATTGTTGTTTTATTTAGGAGCATATGCTGGTCTACAATAGTGCCTGCAGTAGTGCTATGTATAATACTACTGCATCAACCAATGTATTATGCTGTCAATGTTTATTTGGTGTGACGTGAATCTACTTTAATAAACAAAGTTAAAACAAACTAAAATATACTGTCATCCCAATCATTGCATTTAGTGTTCGGGCTGACAGTATATTTAAAGGATCATATGGCGCTGGTAGACCGCTGGGCCATGTCATCCGCGGCCAACAGTGTGTGCCAAATGGGTAACAACGCACTAGGGGCTTCGCTGAAACGCCTGGCACCCAACACTCGTGACAAAAGAGGGTGCATCGCTTTTCTTTTTTTTTTTAGATCAAAGAGGCGTTTGGTCACTCGGTTCACAAGTCACGATCAAGTACGATCTGTTGTACTAGCTCAATTCACTTAATGCTGTGGCTTGGAACACTCCTACCTTTTGAATCCTGGAGAGTGTAAGGAACTCATGTTGGCAACAAGTAAGACAGACACAAGTGATCACAGTTCAAGGGTGGTTATTAAACAATGACTGCAGGGTGGAAAAACGCCTAATCTAAACCTAAATCTAAGATGAGAGCAAGCGTCGACCATCAAAAGAAAAATAAGGCAGTCCTAGTGGCGTTGAGTCAAATAAAAAGGCCTATACTAAGAAACCTATTGCCAAACCTTACAACCAATACAAAAAGGGTGTGGGACAGTTTTCAAGAAAAGAAAGAAGGGTTCTCCAATAATATATCAGGATGCGGTAGCCTGAGTCTCCCTTCCCATCGTTTTTAGCACAGGTTAAAATGGAATGCTGGAGCACAGTACTTTCTCGAGCTTCCCAGCATGAGATGACAGCTCGTTTCAGCCGTCAGGTCAGTTGATGGCCTCGTCTCATTTCTATTGAAATTCTCTCGCCTCGCAGGACCTGACGTATTCAAATAAACTAACAAAAGTTCCTTCAATAACCGAGTGTGAGAAATCTTCACCCTTTGGTCCCCCTCTGATGGGCGCTGACCCCTCTTAATTTTTTCAGCCTCCTTCATCCGGGTTAACTATGACTCTTCTGCTTTCCATAAAAGTTCCCCGTGGATATCCCTCTACCGGGTTCACTCTTGTCAACATGCTGTTTCTTGGGACTTTGCCCCTCTTTATTTTTAACAAAGCTCTTTTACACAGATCAATGCTTGTGGGATTCACTTCCCTTGTTTTCTCTCTATGCAGGATTCACTTCCATTGATTTCCAACAGTTTGTAGATCAAAGTCTTTCGAATGTACAGGGATTTTACTTGACCTGTATGACCAACTTGGCCTGTTTTGGCGGCCTTTCTCTCCGTCCTTCTGGTGTCTGTAGTTTCACTTAAAAGAGGATTGACCAGAGTTAGCACCCACATGGTGCTGGTTCCCTCTGCAGTTGGTCTCCCCGTTACACTTTTACAGTTCTTTGAACTTGGTTCAAACTTGCCACTTTGCGACTCTCATTCACCACAGCCCAGTTTTTATCAGTTTCCCCTTCGACTCACCGGCTGTGATGAACCGCTTGGCTTTTCCCTTCACTGGAGTCAAGGTCAGTACCACGGTCGCAGAAGCTTCCCTCGCTCCTGCTTATCAGCATAGACCTGATGTAGGTACCGCCGGCATCTGCTGCAACACACCTGGTCTATTGTTCACAGTCTTAGGCTCTCTTCCACGAAGGTTCTGCGAGCCTTAGACGAAAAGGACAAGGCCGCTTCTCTCCTCACCACCCTCTTGCTTCCCGCCATCTTTCTCCTTCTCTTGAACTGCTGCGCCTGGTTAGCCATCTCGTCGTGCGTCTGCCGTGCTCGTACTGTGCTCTCTCGCTCCACCTTTTATCCCTCTGGGGAAAGGAAAGGGCTGTTGGTGATGCTGATCAAATTGTCTGACTTTGCCTGACCCTTGCATTGGGACATTTTAAGTGAACGGCTCTGGTGTGAGTCTGTCATCTTTCGTGTTGTGCGAAAATGTTCATGTTGGAAAGGGGGTACAGTGTTTTTGAATGTCCTATGTGAGTGAATGGGGAAAAGATGTTGAAGGAAGTGGATACTGCATCTCACCCGTCAGTGTCCCCACTCCCCAAAGACCCCCCACCCCCATCAAGGGGGTCCTCCCTCCCTGGTCTACCCCCAGGAACTGGACCCAATAGAGATAGCCGTGTCCTGGCCACCTGGATGACAGATCCCCGGGGACCAGCTAGGGAGAATACCTTCAAGGTTCTCACAACAGGCACAGGACATTTATCATGAGGTGTAGTAAGGTGGGCCACTTATTATTTGAAGGCTGAAAAAGGATTCAGATGTGGAGGCGCAAAGTGTGAGGGACAAGTGTTTGGTGTTGCAGCATCGACTGATCTTCCTGGTGTGCTTTACTCCACTTCACTGGTGATTTCAACCTGTGGATTGCAAAGCCTACGGCATGTAATTGACTTATTTCCTGGTCGGCGAACGCCCACTGCTGTCCCTTTAACAAAGGAGAAGGTTCTAACTATAAATCATAGTTCCCGCGTGAAGCGTGAGGGACACGTGTTTTGCGTTTGGTGAGGGATGAAGGAAACGACATTCGGCTCTCCCTATCCCCCAAGCACTATTTTCCATCTACCAAAGAAGTTTGGACCACACGTGTTTCAGGCGAAGCGTACAACGGTGAGCCACTGCTGCTGATTATTTTGTTCAAGTACTGTGATAAATAATTTGGGGGACAGAGTGTTGCAGACGTATGGGGCTTGCCATGGTGAACTGCTGGGAGCCATGGTCCCGGTCTAAAAGACCCGTTGTCTTCAACCTCAAGGCTCAGAATTGCCTTCCTTCTGTTAAAGTTCCTCTTCCTCCATATCCTGCGATATCATAGCTCTTAAGCAGGAAGGGAAGCCTTGATTAGGAAAGCTTGGATTGTTCATATTCTGGTTTTCTTTTTGCGGCCGTTTCTCGGCAGTGACTGCAGTCCTAGTGCCTTTTAGCTGCCGGCAGCTCTGTGACTGTTCGAAATTTTTGTTTTAATTTTGCCTAAAACACTGGCGCAGTAACTGTGGGCTTGTGTAGGCTTTGAGTGGCTCTAAGACAGCAACCTGCATAGAATTCTCTCCAAGTACACCTCACAGTGGTTGGATTATACTTTTGTGAGTGTTAAGCACAGACGAGATAATGTCCCGTCTTTATAACTTAAGAAGTGGAGGCTTGACAGATGACTTAAAGGTCCCAGAATGTGACTATTGTGAAGGGCTGGAGAGAAAAATAGATGGTAACTCAGCAAAATCAATTTTTCAACCTTATGGGGTAGATTTTGTCCCTCGGAAAGTCGTTTTGTGAGCGACAATCGAGTTCCGATGAGTTCAGGTATGAATGAACCCACACCTCTAGAAATTGGTTTTAAAACAATGTACACACCAAATCATCTGCCGTTGGCATGCACTCTAGCGGCTAACATGGAATATACTTTGACCGCTACAACTTTAAAAAATACAATTACAGAATTTTTCTCAATGAGAAGGTCTTGCAGTTTGAATGACGCTCACACATACAGGGGGCAGGCACTAAGATGGTGGCGCCATTGGATCTTCATACTTCCATGGAGTCGTCCTTTGAACTAAATGCCATTTCAAGTCTTATGGAGCCGTCAAACGTGGATTTAGAAAATCAAGATGCTGGTGCATCTAAGGAGCAGGTTTATCCCATCAAGCAAAAGAAAACACAGGCGATTAATCCTTCCAATGACGCAGCTCCCACACAATCGGCTGTACATTTAGTCCTTACCTCGTTGGTTAAAGTTTTTGAGTATTTAAAAACAGAGGTACAGCAGCACTCTGGAATCCTGTTGGAACTAATGAAGGACATGGACTCTAGTGAAATCGCGATGGTAGCTTTAAAATCTGCCATCAATTACACGGTGGGGGAGTCGCTGACAAGGATACGGTCAGTATCTAAACAGCAGTCGGATAAACTGGACTCTTTGCAGAGGCAGTGGGAGGGCGTTCAGGACGAATTGACCGGCGCTGGGACATTCAGACTGGCGAGTCTTTGGCCATTCCTATGGACGATACTCCCCTTTCTGCATCAACACTAGAGTGGTTTGTCCGTTTGGCCCATATTTCAAAAGAAGAGCATTCAAACCATCCACTTTCAATCCCCCTAAGTGCGGGGGAGCAACAAGGGCTGGAGGAAATTCGAGTCCAATCACTTAAAGCGAATTGCAAAACAAAAAAGCGCGAAAAAAGCAGGCCGCCTCCCTGATGGAGGTCTTGGAGGGTACACAGGAGCAAGTAAAGAAGACAAACCATCAAAAAGGCAAACAGATTAAAAACTCAGAAGTAAGTCCGTTTATTCGCAAATTCAAGCAAATAGATTCTGAAAAGAAAGCCCATAAGATCCATCTGAAAAGCCAAACGTGATCCTTGTAAAAAGAAAAAATGGGAAAAAGAAAGCAAAGGAATCCCTCCCGGAGGCATTATCATCTAATCCTGAGAAAATATGGATAATGTTGGGGATTCAAACCGACACCATCTGAGCCCCAAAAGATTGCACCAATCATTTTGAGAGGCATGTTGGGTGGAAAAGTACCAAATGATGCGATTGGTGGCTTGAGGTTGTTGCCCACAAATGGCAGCTGAGTGACAAAAAGAAGTGTTTGTAGATCAGCAGACTAGGGGAACATCTATCTCACCCAATCATAACATAGCGCCTAATAATGTAAAGTGTCTGGATACATCAGTGAATGTGACATCTAAACAAGAGTGTACAAATTGTGCTTGCTCACTGAGCCATTAGTGTTCAAGGAAAAAAATCACAGGGAGTGAACCACAGAATTGTCCCTAAGCTGTTTATACAAAGGGTGATCTCAACAAATTCCAGAAGAAGGCCCTTGAATCGGAGTATGATTTTGCATGTGTTGAGAGATGTGCCGGATCCGGCGCAAATTGCGTCAGTCGATATTGAGTACATTTGGTTTCCCCTGCTTCCTTTAACAAACTTGGTGGAGGTTAGGGTCAAATCAAAGCTGGGTGTGAATGCAATTTTGGCAGCTGGAGCAGATTTGTTGAGCATGGGATATGAGGTCTTGCTGGACTAGCCTACCAAAAACAAAAACTCAAGAGATTTAATGTCTAGTGTCACTGAAATAAGGCAGAGGGATGCACAAAAAACGGAATCCAGTTCTGATGTATTGGCGTTGGTACCTGAGATTGTGTCACACATTTTATAAAAATTGGGCCATTCCGGGATGTGTCTCTAACGTCTGACCATGTTAAACTGTTAGGTTGGATCATGAGGGGCTTTAGGTCTTTTGGGAATTATACAAGGACGGTCTACGTTTTTGAGAATTTTGACCTCATATTCCAAGAGATATGGCTTCGGGATGGTTTTGGCACGGATGGTTTCTCAGTCTACCATCAAGTGGCTACTACTGAGGGGTTGGGTAGACCATCGCGGGGCCTTCTGATAGCCTGTCGAAATGCTGTTTTTTCTTCCTTTGAGATGGTGTCCAATACTATATCGGGTATTTTGGCCGTTAAGGTGGACTTGGGGAATGGAGTTGATCTTGGGAAATGGCTAATAATTAATATCTACTGGAATCATGCCCGCTCTTCTCTCCTTGATTTTCAACGATCATTGTCAGATTTACTGCTTGACTTGTTGGAATGTTGTCCTTTCTATGAATTGGTTGTTCTGGGTGATCTTAATTCTCAGTGTATACAAGTCCGACAAATCCTCAACTAAACCTGCAACTAAACCCCCATCAAATAATGGGAAGGTTTGGTATAATTATACTAAAGATTGGATCTTTCGATGGCAAATGGGAACATAATGGGGGATCTTCCCCCCTGCGCCCACATGGAAGTGGGATGACAGCTATTCTATAATTGACTATTCCTCTCCAAAAATGTATTTAATAAATGTCACCATTTCTCTGTCACAAATGCTCACCCTGGTGATGATGATATTTTGGGGGCTGTGTTTGATCAACAAAAGGCGACTGGGAATAAGTTTTATCCACAGGAATTAACTGTTGACGCGGGTAGGTAAAGTAGCTAGTTTCAGTAGAGGGGGGGGAGATATTATTAGGCTCCTTAATCATGCCATAGATCCCTTGTCTGATAGTGACATAGAAATATTGTGTGAACCAAAGAAATGTGTGAAGTTCCTTTGGGATCTCAATCCTCCTTGTAAGGGGACCTCAACACTGTATCATTCACAACCATTAATTTGATGAAAAGACTTGGTTAAAAAAAAAAAGAGAATTGAGGAACTCATTGAGATTGCTAAAAATAAAAATACACGATAAGCAGGAGTGCCAGAAGTTGTCTAGAACGCTGAAACATAGTTACAGGAATTGGTCTAGGTCAAACAAATTCCACTGCTTGCAAATGGACGGGGAAGTCAGGCTGAAAGCCATTTCCTTGAAGAACTTGCGTAATTTTTGGTCTATTATCAGTACTCTGGACCATTCCCATAAAACTATACAGAAAGGGGCAATACAGGAATCAAAATGGGTTAAGCATTAATTAAAAGTATATGGATCACCCAACCCTTTAATGGCCCATTCTGGAGAAGAGTTAAATTGGGAGTTGAATGTCTCACAAGATGCAAATAATATCCCTGATAAAAGAATCATCAGCTTCGAAAGCTGCGGGCCCAAATGGTCTGACTAATCAGATATTAAAATTAGATCTAGACCTTTGGTCTCACTTGTTGGCAGCATTATTTTTTGGGATAATCACTTCTAAACAAATACATGGGTCTTGGAGAAGGGCAATAATACCAATTTATAGAAAGGGTGACCGGGCGGTCCCTTCAAATTATCGTTCGGTTTCCCTTCTGGACACAGATGGAAAAATCTTTGCTGGGCTCGTCCTAAAAGATCTGGAAGAATGGGCTAGTTCTAAGGGTATACTGTCAAGGAAACAAATAGGTTTTCGCAGGGCCTATCCAGCTATCAGCTACGGTTCATTTGAGAAATGTGGACTGCTGCTGTATGGGGGCTGGATTGATTTGTCGCAGGCATTCGACACGGTCAAGCGGGCACTTCTGTGGGTCAAGCTAAGGAGGTGGGATCTCCCAGAAAATCTGCTAGCCATCTTGATCGAGATGCATAGAGATTCGGAACTACAGATCAGATTGGTTAGATCAGGGAAACTTTCGCGTCCCATTAGAATAGATCGGGAGGTTCGTCTGTGTTGCCATGTTGCACACTTTCTCTTTAATCTGTATCAGTCTGATCTGGTTAAGTGGATGGATAAATTGGCATTGGATAGTCCAAAGATTGGAATTACTAAGATAAATTGTATGGCTTACACCGACGACATTGTCCTACTCGACTACACCTAAATCGGTCTTCAGCGGATGCTTGGAGCTCTACAGAAATATGCAGAGCTCAATGATTTAAAAATTAATCCACTGTTATAAAAAATCTTGGTCTTTAGACAACCTCTAAAAGCCATCAAGTCTTTTTCATGGAGTTTGTATGATCAAATTATACCATTTACTAAGGTAGTAATTTACTCGATGATATGATAATTTCCAACTAAAGCCCATGTTGCAGCCATTTTAGAGGCCAACATTTTGCAATTGGGGTCACATATGATAAAGATCCCAACAACATTTGGTACATTTTCACTCTTCCCGGTAATTAGGTTTAACATAGGCAGGGTAATTCCCACTCTATTGTTTGGATATGATTCCAACCCCTTGTCCCATATGCTAGATTGGGAAAGGCTTTAAGGGAAAATTAGGAAGTGTGTGCCCTGTCTTCCCAACTCCATGCCTATATCTTGGATGGAATGGCGGTGGAATCATATCCATATAGGCTAATTATGGTTCCTCCTACGAAGTCCCTCTACGAAGATGCATCCTCTGCTCTTCGGGATGGCTCTAATCACTGTCTGAACAACATCAAGACAGTTTGCGCAAGAATTCTTCTGGAGGATGATTGCTCAGAAGAAGTTCTTATTCAAAACCCTATGAAGGCAAAGGAGTTCTTGAAAAGGGTGGACTGGATAAGGACAATAACAGCCATGCGCCTAACAGAAGTCTCTCCATCTTTAACCTCCACAGATAAACAAAGAAGCCTCCTCCAGGCGTATTTGAAGACATTTTGTGATCCCTCTATTAGATCCGAGTTTCTGAGATTTCGTTTAAATCTCCTGCCTACACGTGAGATTCAACATATTAGGCACAGGGTCGAAATTGAGAATGACATCTGTAATTTCTGTCAGGAGGGAGTTAAACTCTGAGACACTTGCTTGTTAATTGTCCAGGCACCCAGCGCAATCAGAATCCAAAGGCTTGCTAGATTCGTTGACCGCGTTTGGTGGCTGAATACAGACTGTTTTTGGGAAAGGTTAGCATCAGGCAATGAGACTTCTGTCTATTGAAATAGTAAATCTGCTGACGGAATTGAATTTGGTTAGCTTGCCGTCAGGTCAATGTGGGGAGGATTCCAGAGGTATTAATAATGTATGAGAAAGGCTGTCAACTTGGGGTGCCTAGCGCTTTGAGTCAATGGATGATATTAGTGAAGAGTTTTTAGTAGTAGAAGACATGTTGGAATACTTTCCTCTCTTCACTTTTATACTGTTCCATTTTACAAATTTTAGTTACTAGCTATGTTTCTCTTCTTTTTTTGTAGATAAGTTAATGATTGTCTAATGTATTATCAATATGACTATTTTTTTCTCTTTTCCATTTCTTTTCTTCTTGTTCTGTCTTTTTTGTTTTCAACATGTGATATGATATTGTTGTTTTTGTGAAAAGTCAAACTATTTTTGACTAAATCACAATAAATAAAAACAAAAGATGTGGAGGTAGGGGTTTACAAGTTTGGCGTCACTTGAAAGGAAGGTGTAGGGTTGGTGTATGGACAATGTTGATTATTTCTGTTTTTTGTTGGGTTGAAGCAGAGTTTGTTTTTTTGTCATCAAAGCCTGGATATATGTTCGTTAGAATTGGCCATTGTTAGGTTGATTATTCTGGACTTTGATAGCAGTTGAGTATCATCTGCATATATTTCATAGCTACTGGACAAGGAACCAAGCATGGCTGCAGGGGGGAGCATTTAGGCATTGAACAACTAGGGTACAGTGCACATCCTTGGGGGACTCCACATTGTTATGGGTTGAAGAAGAAAGGTGGTTGCCTAATTTCACCTTTGATATGTGCTAATTTAGGAATCAAATTATGCATTTTAGAGCTTTGTCGTGAGTTCTGAGGGATTAGTTAAGAGTCCTCTGGAGGATTGAGCAGTCTACTGAGTCGTAGGCCATTGAGAGATCCAGGAGTATCAGGAATAACTGTCTGTCATAGAGTAGCTCTTTAATGTCTAGTAGGGTAGCTTCAGGGCCGAAATGTGGCCTAGACCATGATTTGCTGGGTTCCATGTGTTAATATCCTCGCAGAAATATCGCCATACAAAATATCGCCATATTTCTGCTACAAAATTAAGGCATGGAACCTGCGGGGGACACCCCCGCAACGCCTGCATTATTTTTAAAGGAGTGGGGGACACGCCCGCAACCCCTGCTCCTAAAAACCCCAATAATTATCCCCCCAAAAATAATCGCATATGGCCGTTCCAGACGACCATAAATACGGCGATATTTTTGGTGGGGATATGTAGTGATACCGATTTACTGCCATGGAATATACTTTACGGTTAACAGTAGTGTTGTAGTTCACCAAAACAGCACTAAAATCTTAGCGAGGAATGGCAGATTGGTGAATGAACTTAGATTTCTACGTTCAATTGGCTCTCCCATTCAATTGTTTCTTTGGGGGGCGATAATCATTATTTTAGAGGTCATGAGAATATTTTTCGGACTTGCCGTAGGTAGGAGGTGCAGATTGTTGCGATTGCCTGCACCAGGACTGCAATGATCTTTGATGACAGAGGCTGTGCATGGGTTGATAGTAATAGCCACTTTAATTTTCCTAATTCAGTTCATTATCTTTCTCGTGTTGGTTGCCTTGAAAATAACAAGGTCCGATCTGGATTTGGACTTGATAGGGGGGATATGTTTTGGGGTTAGGCTTTGTCGGTTGGAGGGTGGTAATGTTTTTATTCAAGTATATTAAGATCTTTTCCACTCTACTGATTCTTGGTTGTGGCACAATGTCTGGTTGGAGATGAGCAACCCTGGAGATTATAAAGAGTTCTTGTTTTGTTAGGGGCCACACTGATTCTATTGGCAAACAATCCTTGCTATTTTCTTTGGATGGCAAGGTGTTAACCTCCGCCATGGGTTTGACATGCTAATGAATCTTCTTCAATTACCTGCCAGCCTTTTTTATATGGGCTAGGTTGAGGTTGAACCATTTATTAATTGTTAAGCTTTGAATTTTTTGCTTTTTAACCAGACAGTGGTCAGCAAATCTAGGATCTTCTCAAAGGAAGAATGTAGTGTTCGCAAGTGGCGGTTGGCACAGTTCAGGCGTGCACCCTGGAGCCTGTGCTGACCAGCAGCACTGTAGCAAGAGCGCTGCTGACATCTCGCAATGGCAGGCTCAAAAGTCCTGCAGGAGTGAGTACCTTGCATCTTGCAACATGCTTGCTCCCGTCTCGTAGACTTGCACTATGCCACAGAGCTGCTTGGGTATTTCATCCATCCTGTTCCCCAGACCGGACCATCACCCGCACTTGCCTTCCTTATCTAGGAGGGGGCCTCACTGCATGCAAATTTCTGTGAACACTTGTGAGGATTTGCCATCTGAAAAGGATGTAGAAGCATTGGCTTTTTTATTTTTTAAGAAAACGGTAACACCTCAGAAAGGGTGATTTGCTAACCAGATCTCCCCTTTCATAAGCTCCATACCAAAAGCATAGTCACATGTCCCCTGCTGCATCAGTCTCCTGAACTGCAGCGCCTGCTCTCCAGGGGCGCAGAGCAGGTTCAGAGGGCACAGGAGCCCTTTCTACAGCTGCTACGATAGCGACGTAACTTCAGTGCAGAGGTTGCATTTAAAGTCTTCACCTCTGTTCAAAAACCACAAAGTCATGAGGAATTACTATTCTGGCGGCAGTTTAATATTTTATTAAAGCCATACCCGAGTTTGGGAAATTGTGGACAGTAGGTCACATAACTATAATAAAACCAGCTCAGATTGATATCATACATGTGTCAGCATGCATCTATGTGAAAATATAGAAAGAACACTGAGAATCCAAAAATACTGAATCTTTTTTTCTTTAACCCATATATATGCAGTGAGAGACTCCTGCAACCCCCACACATGTATTATTCCACCTCACCACATATATATGCAGTGAAATGGGGCTTTAAAATAAAATCAACATTTTCGGATTTGCAGTGATGGTCTGTGATATTTTGTAGTAATACCTGTAAGCACTGTGAGCCCAGGCAAGGCAATACCTGCCTCTTTGCCATCTACATAGGTACCAAGGACCTCACAGGAGGTCCCCGAGCCCATGGACCTGCAGCAACTGAAGAAGCCAACTGGCTAGTCTTCCATTTTGACCGCATTAAAATATATTCAAAACAGAACCAGTGGAGCAGCCTTTGGCACTTCAAACTCCAACCAGTTCACTGTCGCACCAAGCCAGCTGAACTTCGTGGTCACTGAAGAATTCGAAAAGCCACCTGCCTCACTTCTAACCTGACTCAGCACCAGTTCCCTGCCTGGATCACCGTGACTCGCCACATCCGAACCCAATGTGAACTACTCACATGGTGCCAAAAAGTGAGAAGTTATTGACTGCCAATGCCCCTATAGTCCATCTTTGGGCCTTAGAGATTGGTTAGGTCACCCTTAGTCCCTCTTCTCGCACAAGAACATATTGTTTTACACACATTGTGGTTATTGATTGTCTTTCACCCGTTTCATTAACGAGTGCTGCATATTCTGTGTTCTTTTCACAGGGGTGGTTTTTTGTAATGTATTCTATTTAGTTATTTGTTCATAGGGTGTGTTTACTGATGGTATATATATTTACATAGAACCTCCTTTGGACATTCCTTTATTTGGACTGTAGTAATTTGCTGTTTGGATTGCCACTGTTTCATATTCATAACTCTCGATTAGACGATATTATTAAATTTTGTAGGGGCCCACAACATAATTCTAGTGTTGATTATATCCAGGTTTATTTGAGATCATGGAGCCTGGTTTAAGAAAACGTGAACATTGATTTCTGTCTACTTCTTCCCAACAATGTAGTTCGATCACAACAATTCTTTGAGACCAATTTTGGGCAGTACCAGCAGATATGGAAGGGAACGGCACACACTAGAATGCAGGGGAATAATGAGGGAGCCGGGGGGGAGTAAGAGGAAACCTGAAGCAGGTGGTGTGAATGCAGTTATTCCTGATCTGGACCTGGTAGATTGACTGAAGAGGCGAGGCAGTGACATAAGTGGCCGTGCTCTATATACAATTCTCTCTTGAAACATAGCAGGACTAAACAGAGTAACCTCTGGCCCGCGGGGTGGTGCTCTTATGTTAGAAGGCACCAGATAATACTCTTCCAAAAGACCTCGGCACTTGAATCCAATGAGTTTCAAGGTTGCAGAACATATTCCATTCCAGCTATAAAAGGGCCCCAGGGAAGACCCATGGGCGATCTCCAGATTTGGAGTGATGTTAGTTTGGGATGGAAGGTGGATAATGTTGACACGCACTCTCCAGATCTTCAGTTGTTAACTGTGACAACAAATGGGGATGAGCGGGTATTACTGTTTAACTTATAAGAGGCCAAATGAGGCATTTGGAATGAAGACTTGGCAAATCTTGCAGGGAAGGATAAAACTCAAATGATCCAAAGATCTTGAGATGTCAATTTACCCTGATGGCAAGAGTTTTGAATCTTCAAATAGAACCCTTGATAGCAGTGGTTGAAGTGTACAAAAAGAAATAGTGGAACTATGTTTTCTGCTGGCCTGTCCCCGCTCCACACAAACCCCATCACCCAGCCCCCCCCCCCATGCACAATCCAAACCCCCAAACAAACACACCTGCTGTTTAACGGAATGTTCAGTACAGTGCATTGAAGTGCAAGTTTAAACTTCTTCCTACACTTATTTTAAAAGTAAACCATTCCGGAACGCTTTCTTTTTAAAATAAAAAGTATAGGAACAGTAAAATTTTTTTAAAGTAGAGGAGCACTTCACCCAACCGCTCCCGCCCACTTCGACCACTGCTTGAAAGCAATTGAAGATCTTTGGGATGAGCAGGACACTGCCTGGGCCATCCCTACTTTATCAGCCGAACCTCCAAAAGGATACATAAAGCAGCGGTGGAATCGGCTTGTATTCCCTTTAACTTAAACTTAAGGGGATGCAACGGCATGTTTCTAAGAGTCTGCCCTGCAAAAACCATATTTAACGGTTGCAATGTGTCCAACCACATTCATTATATGTTCATTTCAGAAAATAGGTGGGATAAAATGTATGACTTTGAAGTTGTTGACAGACAAGAGAGTGACCATAATCCTCTTTCGGTCAATTTGAGGCAGAGGCCACCATCTTTACCCAAAGTTGCATTGGGTTTGAACCAAGCAATTGTCGTTGAGGGTGATGCAAAGAAAACTGTGAAATGGCTCAATTTGGTTGAAAGGATTATTATATCGAAAGCATACGCAGCCATTGTAAAAAATCTGGGAAACAGTTGCAGTAACAGCCTGCTAGATAATAAAGTGATAGCAGAATTTGAGCTGTTGGGTAAGAATTGAACTCCGCGTACCGGACATACACTATTGGAAAGATGAAAAGGAGGGCTCTGGCGGCTAACGCATGGCACGATGAGGACTGCACGAAGGCAAAGAAAGATAGGATTTTATGTGCAAGATCTGATACAACCTTAGATAAGAATAAGCTACGGTGCCTCAGAGCTGAATATAAAAACTTAATAAGCAGGACAATAATAGAGTATGCTAAATCACAATGGGGTGCTCTACAGATGGCCTTGGTAGAGGGGGACACTATCCTCTTTTCGAAGTTGGTAACAGCAAAAGAGCTGGACGGGGATCAGCACCAACAATGTTGTACTCCTGAAGATTTCTGGTGAGGGCATTTTACTAGATTGCATGACCGTTCCAAAACATCGATCAGGGATGCAAATAGTAATTCTGAATGGCTACATTCTTATGGGGAATGGCAAATCTCAATAAAAGAGGTGGCAGCAGCACTAAGTTCGCAAAAAGCTGGAAAAGCAGCAGGTCCTGATTTTGTGCCAGTAGATTTCAATAGAGATGAAATGATGGTATGGGCTCCAACTCTGTGTAGGGTTTTTAATGCTGTAATAACATCAGGGGCTGTCCCAAAATCTTGGAGAAATGCAACTATAGTCCCCATCTATAAAGATGGGGGCAAAGATTTACCCGGGAATTACCGCCTGATATCGTTGCTAGACAGCGCTGGAAAAACCTTTGGAAAAGTAATCCTGACTCAACTCCAAAATTGGGCAGAGCAAAACTAGTTAATCACAGATGCACAAGTAGGTTTTCACACAGGCAGAGGAACTATGACCGTTGTTTTCTGCTGTTTTTATTGATCCAAAACTACACTATTTTGTGTATGATTAAGCTGTATGCAATATTTTTGGATCGGCAAACCGTCTTGACACTGTGTCAAGGAACACTCTGGTTACTTTTGACTGTTCGGAATGCTAGAGTAACTGGTGGAATCAATTAAATCGTTGTACTCAGAAACCCAGGCTTCCGTTCATTATGGGTTGGGGGCGAACAGTGAAGGCCTTTTGCAGTGAACAAAATGGTCTGCCAGGGGGACGTCTTGGCGCCCCTCCTCTTTTGCTTCTACATCCAAGGGGTGTTGGATGCATTGGAGGGGGCCAGCCTCGATGCACCGAGAATTGCGTCAAGGAAATGGCCAGTGCTGTTTTTATGCGGATGACGCAGCGATTCTGGCAACAACCCCAAAATCAATAGACATTTTCATGGCTAAGAGTAAAGAGTTATGGTTTTTAAACCACGTTTTACTAGGAGTGGTACCCTGAGAATAGAAATTGATGGCACAAGGTTGGAACAAGTCAAATATTTTGACTATTTAAGGACTAGGTTCCATGAATCAGGCGGTTGGTCAGAACAACTGCTTAAGGCCGAGATCAGTTTAGGGAGGTACAGTGGGGGAATACAATCCTTTTTCTGCCGCCATGGCAGAGGGGCAGCTTCTCGGACTCTGGATCTATATGGAAAGCAAGCTCAGCCAGCAGTCCTCTATGGGTCGGAGCTCTGGGGCTATGCCAATGCAGTATCTATATCCACATTGGAAAATAAATGTATCAAACAATTGCTTCTGTTACCAAAAGGTGCCCCAACAGCATTGGTACTTTTGGATCTTGGTATATCTTGGATCCCTATAGGCGACCAGATTGCCCTTAAACCAGTTTTATACTGGGTTAGCCTCCGGAGCTCTGCTGTTTTGGAATTGTATCGGGATTCCCTGAAAAATGTCTTGTTATTGGAGGGGACTAAGAGTTGTAGCTGGCTAGTACATGTAAAGCGATTGCTATATACATTGAATGCTGGCTCTTTGTGGGATAGCCCCACTGGCTGTATGAGGAGCTCCACAATAATTTTTCAAGAAAATGCTAAAATCAAATCTAGAAGCTAAAATGGCTTCACTCAGAAGTGCTCTAGAGTTTCTGCTAACTACTAGGATGGGCAACTCTAAATAGTTTTTGAATGAAATTCGCCCAGCATACGAATGGTTGTTATATGTTCGACTGAGGTTACGGATTCTCCACACAGCATGGTACACTCGGTCATTGGCCCTCATTACGACCCTGGCGGAAAGTGACTGACTGGACCGCCACAGCGTAACTAGCGTTTCCGCCATTGCACGAAGGAGCAAAGTGCGGCCCATTCCGACCCATCGGGCACGAGCACCACGGCATGGCGGAAGTGCAAAGTCCGCGATGGCGGAAATGACCCCAAAACGGCCCACACCGCCGCCGTACGGCGCCCTAGGTGCAATACCGCCACCCATCTCAGCGGACACCGCAGTGTGCGCCTACCGGAAAGTACGGTGACCGGAAATATACGGAAACGGAAGTTAAAACATGGGCCCGGAACGGGAAACATCCCGCCGTACACCCATAAAACCACGAAATCCACACAACCACTATAAACACTACCCTGAGACACACCCCAACCCGTCATCCACCCTAGCGAAACCAAGAAAAATGGGAAAAGTAGCGAAGAAAGCGTGCGACCGCAAGCGGCAGGTCCACTTCTCCCGTGAGGAACTCACCGTGCTAACAGAGACCCTCCAGGAGAATGCCGCCGCCGTCTTCTCCACGCAAATGACCAGGACGGCACTTGCGAACAAGAAGGCCATATGGGCTCTGGTGGCACAGCGGGTAAGTGCGGTGGGGACCGCACCCCGCACCCCACAGCAATGCCGTAAGCGATGGGACGACCTGCGGATACGCGTCCGCAGCATACTCTCTGCCAACCGCAACATTGCCACAGCCACCGGGGGAGGTCCTGAATCACCCATCAAGTTGACCCCCTGGGAAGAAATCTGTGCCTCCACCATCGGAATGGAGAGCATCGAGGGAGTCGGAGGGATGGAGAAAGGAGTGCAGACATCCGAAGATTCAGGTAGGTGGCCCTAACAAAACAATGCCAAATCCACAATGTCCAATCATGTGAAGTACCATGCGTCCACATAGTGCAACAGAAACACATGTCCAGGAGAACGTCCACACACATCGGCCTGATAGCGCACGTTAAAACCCACAATAAATACATAAATAATTAAAAACCCCTAATACACGCACTACACGTGCAGCAGGCACACCCTAACTGCAGGCTGCCACACGACTGCACCCTCACTCCACACACAAATGAAACCACCTCCAAGGCCCCGACCCAAATCACCCTCAGGTACCACCCCAATGCATGTGATACAATGCCATTCCAATTCCCACAGACCCATCAATAACCCTCGCCCTCCTTTACTCCACCACAGGGTCCGATCCAAACGACGAGCTCCAGGACACCCCTACCAGCACACCTGCAAAGAGGGCCAAGACCAACGGCCAAAGACCCTCCACCTCAGCTGCACGCATCAAGACACGGCAGCAGCACAAATCAGGTGGCAGCACACAGGAGGGAACATTAACAGGCACCCCAGCAGCCAGCATGCCCACACCACCACCACCACAGGTCCCCCCAACAGATGCCACAGAAGGCACTGGCTCCGGTGGCAGCAGCACCATAGGTGACACCCCATTGATGGCAGCATGCTCCGACACAGAAGACGGGGATGTCGAAGTCAGATCCATCCATGACCTCTCCCAATCCCCCTGTCTGTCCGATCCCGTACAACCTGAGGATACCACGCAGGGGCACCCACAAGACGACGACCGGCCATCCCCCACAAGCCCTGTGGCAAGGCAACATGAGGACAACAGCCCCTCTGTGACACCCCCGCAAATGGCCATGGCCCAGCAGAGGCAACAGTCCCTCGACCAGTTAATCGTGCAACAGCAGCAACTGGCCACGCTCCTCAAGGATCATGCCGATGAATGTGGGGGCACTAAGGCAGACATAGAAACATCAACTGAGACACTTAGGGCACAAATGGAGAGTAGCACCGAGAGCCTGAGAGTCCAAATGGAGAGTTGCACCGAGAGCCTGAGAGTCCAAATGGAGAGAAGCACCGAGAGCCTGAGGGGGGAACTGCATGCGACGTCCAAAGACGTATGTGCCGAACTTGCCGCAGTGCGCCGTGTGCTCACTGAGCTCTCACAAGCCCTTAGGGACATGCATGGACGTGAGCAGGCAGAGACATCATCCGTTGCAAGTTCCGTCCAGGGCAGCCCCCAACGTAGATCTGGGAGGAACCTGCGCTCCACAGGCAGGGGTGCCCCTGATACCTGCAGAGGGGGCTTGCAATAGCGACTGCCCACTGACAATGAGCATCTTTGGACACTGGTGTTCGGGGGGGAGGTAGGAGGGTGGAGGGGGTGTGTTGGGCTCACTTGGGTGGCGGGTCGATAGGGTGTTCAACATGATATCACATATGCCATAAACAGTGCACGATCAACCAATGAGATGTGTGGACATTGATCTTTGTGTACTAGGCCATCATAGGCGTACAGTCCATATTGTGCATGTCCCAGACACACACAGTGCCACGAGTCCCGTGTCCATGTATCAGCCACCAGGCGTGAGTGCTAGAAGCATACATCAATGAGATGCTGACGAATTTCACGGGCCTCCTGTGCCTCGCCGACTCCTTGAGGTGCTGCCACATCCCCACCCTCATCCTGACCATCTTCAGGTGCATGCAGTTCTGCGTCAGGGGGCATGGGCACATTTCTACGTACGCACATGTTGTGGAGCATGACACATGCCATGACCATCTTTGCAACCTTCTCATGGCGGTACAGGAGTGCCCCGCCAGACCTGCTGAGGCAGCGGAAACGACCCTTCAGTAGGCCGAATGCCTGTTCAATGACTACACGGGTACGTGAGTGGGCATGGTTGTAGTCCTCCTCATGCTGGTCCCGTGGGTTCCGGACTGGTGTGAGGAGCCATCTCTTCAGTGGATATCCAGCATCACCTGTATGTGGATGAGAAACGTATGATGTGGAATGCCATTGCTACGTACGCCCCCCCCCCCCCTTCCTGCCAGGTCATTGCCGAATCACATAGCCCACATTATCATGCATGTAATGAGACTCACCGAGTAGCCAGGATCTGTTCCCTGCGTGTCGCTCCATGTAGCGTGGTATTGTAGAGTTCCTCAAGACCATAGAATCATGGGTTGATCCAGGGAATCGGGCACAACAATGTGTAATGATCCTGTTGGAGTCACACACCATTTGTACATTCAGGGAATTAAATTGTTTTCGGTTGCGGTACTGGGCCTCCATGGCATGTGGGACGACCAATTCCACATGGGTGCAGTCGATGGCACCAATGCAACCCGGTATGCCGGCAAGTGCATGGAATCCCACTTTTGTGTTCGTAATTTCCTGCTCCGAGCGTGGTAGGGAGATGTAGTCGTCTGCGTGCTGCAGGAGGGCATCGAGCACTTGCAATAGTGTCCGTGAGAACAGTGGCTGAGAAATGCCATGCAACTGTCCGACTGTGTGCTGGTAGGTGCCTGTGGCCAGGAAGTGTAGTACAGACACCACCTTCAGTAGGGGTGGGATGGCGGTTGGGCTATCTATCATGCTGACAAGGTCAGCCTGTGTCATGTCCACAATGGCGGCTATGGTGTCCCGGTCCAGACGGTAGAGGGTGTGGATCTGCTCATCAGTGAGGTTGAACGGATGTGCTCGGAGGCGTGGGATTGCGGGCTGCCTGCGTGGTGGTAGTGGCTGTGCTGCCTTGGCCTCCTCCTCCTCCTGCGTCTCCACCGTGCGGCCGGTTGTAGTTGGTGTTCGTCTTCTTCTTGGAGTTGGAGTACTTGCAGTGCTATCAGGTCCCCCAGGGCCAACATCGCGAGTCCTGCCGGTAGCATTTCGGTGTGGTTGTGGGAGGAGACTGGGTGTGCAATTTATGTGTTTTCAGGCTGTATGGCCTCCACCTGTGGTGATTCATTCCACCTGTGCAAACTGCTCTCCCCTTTGGCCGAGCACGTCCCGCGCACAACGCTGCAATTCGGGGAATGGCATCTTGCTATTGCAATCATGTATTTGTACCCGATGGCCGTGTAACATTGGTTGACATGTTCATTCTGCTGTGGTCCCATTGTTTCACATACTATCTGTGCAGTCGCGAACAGACTTGTGAAGGGTCAGTGGAACGTAGTACTCGAGTAACGGTGGGCCCTCATGCATCACTGTACCGAGTTGCAACGACGGGCGGGGCGTCCCATTTGTGGGTGAAGGCAGTTGCCATTTTCACACACAGCCGCACTCGATGGATTAATTAGTGATTTCAAGCGGCCACAGATGCCTTTTCGCCGTGATGTTGCAAATGAGGAATTCGAAGGGCGGCGCTTTCGGTTATCAGCTAGCGGCGAGGAGATGCCCACAGGTCTGACTGCAAATATAACGTTCTATTGTTCAATGTCCTTGAGACAGGGGCCATGGCGAGGATGCAATGATTGATATGAATAGTTTGGGATGCGCAATGACGTGGGCGATGAGGCCGGCCGTTCCCAAATACATGTTACTTCACAACACTGGAATTACGGGCTGGGGCACTGTGGATTTTGCAGGCTGCATAACGCACAGACTCAATGGATGTTTCTAATGTTATGTGAGTAATTATTCAGGCGTTTTAATCCCGGGATGAGGGAATGATGAATGGATGCATGGGCAGGTGATTTGATACAGAGTTTGCTATGTACAGGGCTTCTTGGGATCTATCCGCCTCCCCTACGCTATGTGATGCAGGGCTGCCATAGTGGGACCATCGTCTATCTGGCCTTGTTGAGCCCTCCCTGTCTCGACGCGCCCTCAGACACTTGTGTCCATGCACGTCAACATTCCCATCTGATGGATTCTGTTTTGACAGACGCATGCACAGGTACACTCGTTTGTGATGGTGTTTGCACCTCGATATAGATGGTTATGAGTCGCAAGTGGTTTTGGGGTGGTGATGATCCTTTGGAGTGGGCTAGCATGCATATGGCTGTGGATTTCGTGTGATCATTGAAGTGAGTTGTTCGAATGTAGTTCTGATGGCCATTCTGTTCTTTTTCTTTTCTTTTGGTTGACAGGTATCTCCTCCCCTTTTGCCACTGCCATCTGTATGCCACTCCTGCAGATGGGTTTTACTCCCGACACCTGCTGCTTCGTGTTAATCAGTGGAGCAGCATTACGATCTTATGGGACGATCGCCAATGGGCCACATGCCCTTACGCAGTACTGGTGGCTCGGAGCAACATTTCGGCCTTTCAGCTGGACTAGTGCCTCCCCATTGGGACGGCCCTGCGGTTCTGTGCGCTTCCATGTTGCCTTTTCGTACGTGAATGTGGCTCTGTGTACCATGAGGGAACAGGGCGTCACACAAGTAGTGGCTGGTCATTTCTTGCGGATGCAGCCCACAATGGTGAAAAGTGTTTTGGAGTTCATGGCCTGATGGCTGTATGGGCTTGGTGATTTTGATGTGCATTAAATTTCTATTCTGATTTGGCCCGTGTAGCGTTCTTCTTTGCAAGTGATGTGGCATATGCCTATTTGGGGGGCGATGTATTGTGAGGAGATCTGCATTGGGTTCCAGCTTCGGAGTTTAGTTGCGTGGTACTGTACTGGGCGCGTTTGCCTACGAAGCCCGTGAGGTCAGGGATGGGGGCTGCCAATATGACAGTTTGAATGTTGTCATGCTCAGGGGCGGGGGATTGGGTTTTGTGTAACAGATGCCGGTCAGCCAGGTGGACTGGTGGAATGATGTGATTCTCGGAATATTGCTGGTCACAGGTGCCTGTGTTTGCGTGCGTTTCTTGGTGGGGGACTGTGGTCATGTCCATTGGGATGGCTTCTGTATTCGTGCCATCTGTGCCCTGCAGCTCCCATTGGCCCCTGTTGTGTTTCTTTTGTTCGTTGCCATGCATGGGTGACTTGTACATTTCAATGGTTGCATTGTGACTTCATTGCACCTACGGGGAGTTGTACTTTGTGGGCAGGGAGCGGTGTACAGGCACTCAGTGGGGCCGTTTACGGTTGATTCGCGATGCCGTACTTCTCACCATGGCGGTATGGTACATTCCGCCATGCTTGATGGCGTTAGGTACATGTCCGCTAGGGTCGGAATTGGCGTACCCTTGCACCATGGTGGTTTTAGCGGTTTGGCATGGCGCGCGCGCGCGTACTTGGTGCAGTTAGCGTTGGCGTTCACTACGGTGTCGCTAATGGCTTCGTACTTTGCGGTGACGGGTCATAATCGCACCGAGCGCTATTCGATGGCGGTCTTGCATTTCCGCCATCGTTTTTCGATTTCCGCAAGGGTCGTAATGAGGGCCATTGTCACCTTTGAGGTCTGGTTTATGCCCCCTCTGTAGAGTTACACATGAAACAAATGTACACGATATGTTAATCTGTCCCATTACCATGACATTGAGATGTATGTACTTGAAACCAACATTGAATGACAAAGGGATCCGAGGTACACAAGAAGCTATGTTGTTTTTAATATTCTCAGTAAACCGGAAGGTTATTCTTGCAAGTGCAAGATACACCAATAGAACTTGGCTGCTAAGAAGGGGGATTGTGGAAAAGGAGTTTGCCCCGTAGAAACGAGAATTAGTAACATTTGATGACTAGTGGACGTAAAATAAAGGCTGCAAGGTTTTTCTTGTCTAATGTTTTAACAAGATATGGATCATAATGTCCCATTTTATATGTCTTAGCTATCTACATTTTATTGATTGTGGTTCTTATCCAAATGAATTTATCTGTTTTAAAGTGTTTAAATGCCTCTTTTTATCGTATTGTTGTATTGAATGCTGCTAAATGTTTACATAAATATTTGAAATTGATTGAATTGACCTCTCTTAAGAGTATAGCCAGCCCTCGCCCCACATTGCCACAGGAAGCCAAGGAGGTATATCTCTTGACTGTGCCCGTTTCACCTTTACAATTGGGAGTTTAGTAGAAGTGTGAGGGCCGAGTAGGCGGTTTACCCAATACTCTACCTTAAACACCTGCAAGTAATTTTGTCACACCGATCCTGGCATACGTAGTTGCTTCCTCTTACTTAAATGTTCCATGCTTTCTTTCCTCTTCGTTCTGCTTCATTTCACACCGGCATGGCTTCTGGCATATTCGGCTGCCTTTTATCGTTCTGCTACACGGCTGAGGAGACGGTTATCCTTCTTATAACATTTATCACGCTACATCAGAATGAACATCGTTGAAAGCCAGGCCTTTTCTACAGACACTGAGTATGTGTGCATGAACCATGCTGTTTCCTACAGGCCTCATAGGCACATTCTGTATTACGCCTACTGGAACCCTTTTCCTATGCTTGCTTTGTCCTCTTCTAGCACAAAGGCGGGAGTAGGGGCGGGAGTCTGTTCTCTCCCTTCTCCAGGCCTCTGTATGCCATCTCTGACCCAATTGTTGACCTGTGTCCTTCGGAGTTCCCTACAAGATTATGTGTCTGATCAAGAACTCTCTCCATAAGTGGTGTCGCTAGCCGGAACTGTCATTTTGGTGGGTCAATGCTTCGCATAGCGGTAGGGTGGGATATACAGAATTTACCCTGTAGCTCTGGTATTAAAGGCCCTTTCCTGTTTCCCCAGCCACCTACACATCTGCAACCTGGCTGACATCCCATAACCCAGTCTCTCTGAGAACGACGTGAAGTACATCCCCAGAGGGATCCTGAAGATGGTTCTGCCATAAATGAGAGACTACTCCTCCAGTTTGATGAGGCGTTGTGTGGCTCAGGGGCTTGAATTTTCCTTTCATCATTCCTTGTGTATCAACCGAGGAGTCTGTTCACAACAGTAGATTGTTTCTTGTTAGTTTTCTAAGATCCAAATCTGAACAACGCTCCTTAAAGAGCAACGTTGCAGAAGGCTGCCTGGTATAGGCCACCTCCCACAAGGTTGCTTTTTATTTTTCACCCCTCTCCCGCCCCTTCTCCTCCAACATATAACCGCTCCCTCGCTTTGCCTTTAACGCTATCGCTCAGCTGACGGTTGTGGCCTTCACCCACCAGGGCTGGTGGAGCATCACACTGTGCATTGGCCTACGCGTGATGTTCTTTTGTGCGTTGTGCTTTATGCCTGTGGTCTGGAAACTGCTATCGATATTCTCGGGTTATGGCATGGAGAAGCCTTGAGGCTTTTTTTGAAAGATTTTTCCGGGTGATGTTTAGAACGTGACTAGATATTAATGAGTGGCCTGTTCATAATTGTTTGCTGGGGGTTGAGAGGGGCTAATGTTGGTGCTTTATGTTGCTACATATGGCACAGAAAATACTCCAAACATCAGAGACATTCCAACAGTCTCCAATAAAGTTTTCTGTGTGAGCCCTCAATTCCTTGGGAATCTCTTTCCTAACCCAGGCATTCATATCTCCAGTTAGTGCTACCGAACGGTGAATCCTACTGTCTATGCACTTGTATTACACTAGAGATGTCTTTCTATACGCCGGCTGTCTAACCTCTGTGAAGGCATCATGAGTCAGACACAGATAACAGGTTGAGGTATTTCAACAAAGTTTTATTAACTTAAAAAGGCAGGGTGTATACATGTCTAACCTGTGCTATGCTAAGGTGGGATTTCCCTACTATAATGGCGGCATGGTATCACAAGTATGAGACAGACAAAAAGTACAATTCATAAAACCTTTATTGAAGTTTCATTGGGGTTGGAGATACTCCTACTCTGTCCTATAGCTAAAATGGGAGTAATCTCGACCATCAAACAATAAATAAAACAGTCCTCGTCAGTCTCAGTCAAATCAAAATGGCCTATACTAACAAAACCTAATGCCTGCCCGATCTCTTATACAAAAAGTGTGAAAAGGAGATTATGTATGCAAAGGAAAGCCAGTGTTCAAATATAAAAAATAAATGTAGCCGAGTCAGCTGTCCTACCTACTTTGGACAGAACGGAGTAAGGTGATCCCTGTAGGCAGGGTGACACACTGTGGTGCAGGCTCTTATCACCGAAGCAGTTCAAGACGTGGATCGAGGTCCTCCTGGCCTTCCACGTTACAGTCTTGCTTTCCAATTCTCCAAAACACAGTTCAGCAAAAGGTTCATGTCAGTCCCCCTCTGTCAGGCTCAGACCTTTCAAAACACACAGTTCAACTTCCAGTGGTCTTGTGTCTCGCTCACACCCTGCAGTGTTTCCACAGTGAAGCAGGACTTGCCCAACCATTTCCCTCGGTCCCGCCAGCCTCCTTGTTACAGCTTGCCACCGGCCTCAACGTCCTATGCCTTTGTTTCCTGCTGCGCTTACTCTGCACTTTTCCACGGGTCTTGAGCACTTCTCCTGCCACAACGGATAGGTCTGCCTGAACCCAGCAGTTTGTGGACGTTCTCCCAGGGCTGACTCCATTTCTTTCAGCTTCCTTGCTGTTAAAGCGCCGTCTCTATTTTCATGCCAAAAAGGACTAGACCCATCAGCAAAGCAGTAGTCCTGCTTTGCTCTGGTTGTCCTCCTCCTTGTCCCATTACACAGCTGGGGTTGATAATTGTTTGTTTTCACAAAATGAGGATGTTGTTTCAGTCAACCACTTTTTCATCCCAGTAGCATACTGGTACAAGTTGGGAAATGCTTTAGGGGAGTCACAGGGAAAGGGCTGACACAGGTCTATGAAGGCTGGAGGGATGGAGGGTTCGTGGTGAAAGGGAAACGGGGGAAACCCCTAAAGAAGTCCTCTCCCCACTCCCAAAGTCTCCTACTCCCAGGTGATCCTCCCTCACATATCCACCCCATGGTCAGGATCGAAAAGTGATGGCCTTTCCTTGGCCACCAGAGAAGAGGATTCCGGAGCAAAATAAGTGAGGACGCCCTCAGATTCCTCACACCTCCCTAAGAGACTTACTAGTTGTCCCTACTTTATTCAGTTGCTAGTATTGTAATCTGAGCTGGATAGTGCCTCAACTCTGTTTATTTCATGTTATTCACTCACCTCCTAAGATTACTATCATACCCCTCTGACTCACTCCTCCCAATATTCAGTTCCTCCAATCTTTCAATCCTCCTACTTTTCATCTACACTATTTCATGCTACTTCCCCTAACACTCCACTTCCCCTTACTACTATTTTCTTCCTCTCATTACTACTCTCCTCCCACCACTACTATCCTCCTCACAACACTACTACCCTTCTCCCAACACTATTACTACTCTCCTCCTCCCACCACTACTCGACCCCTTCTGCTCCTCCCACTCCATTACCCCTATTACTCTACCAACTCTCTACAACACACCTGTTTTTCACACAACCACTTCTCAGTCACTCCTTACACATTAGGATATGATGTGGCATGTATAACGCGCCTGTACACAAGTGTTTCTAGGCGCGACTATAATATACTATCTTCACCCACTTCACAGTCACCCTCACAGGTAGGGGTCCCTCTGGGTTTCCTCCTGGTAGGCCTCCTACCCGAGCTGAGAGGTGTTTCTACACCTCTTGACAAGACCAGGCTACTGACTTTGCCACACTGTAAAGGACACATCCGATAGGGCCAGTCCCTGTGAATGGGACCCGTTTCACGACCGATGCAACCCAATGACTTTATTTTATTAAGGAACCGTTGGGCTGCTTTCTTTTGTGAATCTTCCAGCCACACCTTACCGTCTCACATGATGATGATATTTTGGGCTGGGATTTGGAGATTCTATAACAAAGTCTAGCCATTGTTCCATGAAGAAGTTGGTGAGACCTACCAAAGAACATATGCAGCACAAGAAACCACCTACTATTCGGGAAACTGCTCAAATCCTGCGTCTTCACTTCGTAACTAGAAGACCGCCCACAGGCGCACACACACACGCGCACACAACTAAAATGATAATGAAGACACAGATCCCGATTTCCACCTTGCAATCAACTAAAAATAGAATCTAAGGTAGACACTCCACGACATACCGAACAACTAACAGAGATAGCCACGATAGGAGTTCACTAAAGACTGAATACATAGGCAGACCAAGACAGAAGTACTAGGACGATTTATCAATAGCATCCTGGCCCTGAACCACACCCAAGCTCCAACAGACGCATGTCACAATCTATAGCAAGGCAATAGGGAGCTCCCAACCCTCAGCCCCTACACAGAGGGAGAGAAATAGACATACCAAATCACATTATACAAAGTTCATCATGATACAGCTGGGAGCGCGCCGCGCCATCACACACAACAGTCAGGTGGCCAATAAAGGAAATAGGCAATAACCCCACCCATAGGAATACAATTTAAATGGAACAAGATGTACTAGAACCAGGATACAGACCCCACTAACCCAACTTTCAAATCTCTGCATATCTAACCCACACGAAAATTCACACAACCATCTCTCACCCAGCAAACCGCACTCCCTTTACCACACTGCATCAACAACAAACAAACACAAACAGCACACAAGGTCTCGGCCGGTTCGATACTCACACCAAAGCTCAGCACACTGTGTATACTGAACTGAAGACGCCAACAGCACACCACTTGTCCCACTCTCCTACCCCACTCCACCCGACTAACCCTACCCGCCCTCCTTGATCACAGATCCGCCAGAGCGCCTGGGGCCCAACTTTGTTGGTGTCGTTGCTCTATATGAATACCTTTAACATTAACATTGCAGGGTCTCAGTAAGCCACCACTAAGAATGTAGTAGTTTTTGGGGCCCGATTGGAATTTGCAGCTATGTATTTAAATGAGAATCCATGTTTGGTCTTGAGTGAAGAGCAATAGAATTCTTGGAGTGAAAAGGGGCTATACTGCCACCTATTTATAACCTTTGTTTTAATGAGGATTGTATAACCTTCTTGGACTATAGTGTCATGGTTGAGTGTATCGTTTGTGGTAAAGCATGTTTCCGTGCCGCTCAGGAGGTCAAAGTCAAAATCAGTGATATGTTTTTGGATGCTTATCGCATTCTTAACAGCCAATCAGAGTTTACAGTGCCAGCTGTTTTGTTTCAGGTTTCTTTTTCACAACAATACTAGTTTGATGGTATTGTTATGGTTTGCAGAGGTTGTGAGTAGCCTAACGAACATTCTGAATGAGGCGACTTACTATATGTGGATTGATATAGTGGTTAGTTGGAGATGCATTTGGTTGTTTTAGGTCCAGGAGAGGCGTGCTTAGCAGTTGTGTATGCTCCTTTCAGTGAGACCTACTGCCATTTCGAGTGGAATCTTTCGTCGGAGTGAACTTGGCCAAGGTCACCGAGTCTTCATGGCCAGGTTTAGAGTTTATGGAAGTGGTATTGAAGGTAGTCTTGTCCCATGAGAAATTGCTGACATTTGTGAAGGCTGGGAAGGTCCTGCTGAAGGACTTCAGCTGTTTAGGGCAGGACTGGACCCTGCCCATGCCATTGTTGTGAAAGTTAAAGATGAACGCGTCATGGAAAATAGTCGAGTCTTTATGGCAGCTGCAGCATAATCTTAATATACGATTACTGCTTGGTTCGGACATGACTAGTCACGGTTCTATGTTCAGAGCACCTCATGGTCCACCATTGCATCTTGCGCCTGTGGAAGGGAGGGCGAGCTGTGGGAAAGACAACAGAGAACCTCCTTCCCATCAGCATCAGACTCGCCCCCACACTTCTACAATTCAGAAAAGAACTCAAGACCCACATCTTCGGGGACACTCTCCTCCTCAACATCTAGCACATCACGTCGCCCCCCTGCCACCATGCTCACTAGACGCCATCAGCCACTCTTCCCCACCACCCTGTATAGCTGTACCCCTCTGTTCTCTCTGTATCCTACCCCCGCTGCATATCTGTTCAGTTACCTCTGATAAGCGCTCAGTTATTCATCTGTACTGATGTACACCTCTGTAAAGTGCAGCATTGTGTATCTGTATTGTTGGATACCTCTGTAAAGCGCTCCGTTGCTTCTCAAAGCTGCCTCCACACTCAATAAATACCATAATAATAAAAAGGGGTGGGGGGCATTTTCATCCACCCCTTACGGGTGCCTGAGCAAGGCTGCCCTGATCCTTTCCCACTAGAAAGGGGTGAGAGCTGGCAACATGATGCTGGGACTCTAATGGAGACGGACTTCAATTCATCAGAATGCCTGGGGGGAGGAAGTGACATATGCAGAGGAAGTGACATATGCAGAGGAAGTGACATATGCAGAGGAAGTGACATTTGCGGAGGAAGTGACATTTGCGGAGGAAGTGACATATGCGGAGGTCAAACGTCATGTGAATCACAAGATTTGCACTCTCATGACCTTTGACCAGGTCTCCCTCATAGAAGTGAGGTCACATGACCTTTCGCCTTGATGGTATCATAAGAACAAACATCACTGATATAAAAATAAAAAACTTCAATAAGTGTTAGGTTATTAATATAAAAAGTTACTAATGCAGACAAAAACGCTAGTTTAGTTGAAAACTTCATCTTAATTTGGGTGCTGCCTTGGTATGCCATCGGTGTAGTTGTAAAATGTGAAGGGCACACCCAGCAGTGCCTAAAGTCACGCCGCAAAAGAACAGTTGCTGTCCTCTTATGCCAGGGATAGCCTCAACCTGCAGGTAAGGTCACAACCCTTGCATGTCCAGATGCTACCATCACATGCTCAGGGCATCCTTATATGCCAAGCCGTGCCATCTATTTCCAGGCTAAGCCATATGTGCCAGCTAAAACCATCATAGCCACACATCCACGTGCTGCCTGAAAATGCCAAATGCTATTTCAAATGTTCCTCTTTCTTTCCCTTTTCCCTAATTTAGGTCCGTCCACACCTCCGTCCCCACCCATTCCCTTGTCTCCCCATGCCTCCTTTTCATTTGTTATGCGTTTTGTCGTCATTTCCTGTGCCGATTCTATCCCTTTGGTCGTGAAGCAGTTACTGGAAGGAAATAAAGACGGGTATCAAGGAGAAGGCCATGTGTGAAGCTGACTGAAGGTCGCACGCAGTGCTGTCGCTCAAGCGCGGGGCGTCGGGTCGTCCCGCCCATTCTACCCTTGCTCTCGGCTAAACTGCGGACACCTACGCTGGTCACCTCCGAACAGGTTTATGGAACATAGCAAAACACATCGTTATGCTCAGCACTCAAAACATCATTGTAAAAAAGCCGATTTATTGAGGTTTACGAAGCTTTATGATCGAGCAACTGTTCCGACTACAAACAAGTGCTACTATTAAACGTGTGCAGGTGTCTCTGCACGAACTGCAGCCTCAAAATAAAAATCAAAGATTGTGAAAAAGGTGCCTTTTCGTATACACATGAAGAAATTGAAACATATTTATTTATTTATTTATTTAATGTGATACAGTCTATTTAATAAACTTTACACATTAATAAGTAAGCACATATATAAACTAAACTTCAATGCGCAGAATAATAACAATATAACAATATGATTAATAATAAACCATTTTCACATATAAAAATCTAAAAGCTCAGATAGCATGTAAATAAGAGAAAAAAAGAGAAAAAGAAAAAAAAAAAAAGTATAAAAAAAAAGAAGACAGGACATATTTATACAATAACATCCACGATGCCCACTGTAATATACGGATAGAAATTCAAGGCGGTAAACTATACCTAATTCATTTCTCATAACTACAATACTTAGTTCATTTCTCATAACTACAATACCAAGGGCACTCACAGCACAGCCGATTACCTCCTCCCAGGGCAGGGGCAGCGAATACTGTTTTAGAATACGAGTACTAATTTCAAATCTGAATATTCAATATTTCTTCTATCCTAGTCCAGATGTTGAAGAAAGCTAACATTACTCGCATACTCTCAGAATTCATGCAGTGGTGCCAGAATAATGATGTTCCAATTGATGCTAGATTATGGGAGAACTTCCCCAGGTGACATTGAATTACACTGATCATAGTGCCACATTCTGTCAAAACGTGTCTTGCTGACTCTAATTCATTACTTCCTTTACACAGCCGACAGGTGCGTTGTTCCACTGGCAACTGCAATCTTCTGCCCGTGACCAACAGGATAGGCAGTTGATCCATCCTTAATAGAAGAATAAATCGTCGCAGTTTTTTTGAGGGGCAGAGATTGAGATACCCTTGGGGTTGCAAGAATGAGTATAACCTGTATTGTACAAATGCGTAGCTTTTCAACGCGCTAAGGTGAGCGAAATTCTCTAACCAATCCCACATTTCTACCCGCTTGTCAAGTGCATTTTGGACTTGCTTAGAATATGGCCCTTCTCGCCAGGTCCATCCAATTGTAGCAAGATGTTGTATCATCATCACAGATGGTGACTGAAGATTTTGTTTCTTGCACAATTCTTGGAAGATAGTAATCAGGAGAGGGTTAGATGTTGTGCTACGCATTTTCAAGAAGTGCCCCAATCTCCTTTTCATGACGATAGCCTTCATAGAGGGTAGTCCTAATTCTAACCGAATAATTGCCATCGGGACTCCCGGGCCCAGGCCAAGTATACGACGCCAGAACTTCCCCTCGATGACTTGAAGCCAACTGAGATCTAAGTCCAGAAGAGATTCTAGACCATAAGTCATCATACAACAGGGAGGACGCATAATGGCGCCCCCTTGAGACTTGTAGCAATTCTGCGATTGTACGCGCTTAATCTGAACAGCAGGTAAGAGAGCGTCTGAATTTTTCACGCATCCACATTCTCATGCGATTTTCGCGTACGCGAACGCGTGTGAATCGACTACCAAGTTTTTCACGCTAAGATTCTGTAATTTCACGCGCACGCGATTGTGCATACTCACCCTGTATAAAACTACTCGCACGCTTTATCATGTATTAGGCGCACGCGATAATTACGATTTCACGCGATCACATTTTCACGCGGTCAGATGAGATAAGAGCATTTTTTCACGCGCACGCGAATGTGCGTATTATAACTGTAGAGATGTATTTTTACGCTTCAACATGGATTATCGCGCACGCGTTTGTGCGCTTTGAGTTTAGTATACGTGGCAAGCCAGCACGCGATCGTACGCATTCAGTAGATAATACGTCCCTATCCTTAATTACGATTTCACGCGATCACATTTTCACGCGGTCAGATGCGATAAGAGCATTTTTTCACGCGCACGCGAATGTGCGTACTATAATTGTAGAGATGTACTTTTACGTTTCAACATGGATTATCGCGCACGCGTTTGTGCGCTTTGAGTTCAGTATACGTGGCAAGCCAGCATTACGATTTTACGGGTTGACATTCTCACGCGAGGCACTAGGATCCTTTCATTGTATCATATTTTCTCACGCGGGATTACCTTGCAAGTACTCATACGTGTAATATGTCTTTCCACGTATATTTTCACACGCGAAAGCGTACCATCAGTTATTAGGAGTGCGAAGCTAATCTTTTCACGTGTAATTTTGGTTTTCAACTAATAATCCTTAATATTCAAGAACACACGCCATTTGGTAACCCAATACCCAGTGCACTATTCACTTTTTGAGCTTTATATTAGGGTAAGACAAGAGTTTATTTATTATATCATATAAAAAAAATTTTTTATTTGTTTATTTTTGCTTTTTCAGGGATTTATCCCAATGATATATGGAAGCTTATCTTTCACATCTTGTGACAGGGGCCTCTCACATGACCATAAGGTAACATGTTTCCACTTGTTTCTGAGACATACAATGACCATTACAAATTGCTTGTTTTAGTAATTTATTGTGTACAATAACTAATGGAGATTTTGTATTTATCTTCTTTTTGAATCTCACCCCTTCTCTCCTACCCTTTTTTCCCATCCATTTATTGTCTGGCTTTTTATTTTTATTTTTATTATTTTTACATCTATGTACTTTTGTGTGCATTCATCTCACTTAAAAATGTTTATTTTTCTATGCTGATCTAACTTCAATTTTCAAACCGTTACTTTAATGTTTTGGATATATGCACATATTTTTCTTTATGATTATTTATATGTTTATTTTTTGTCTTTTTATGACTTTATTATGATTAAGACTAATCAATAGCCCTGATTTGAGAAAGGTCCTTGGAGGACCGAAACACGTGTCATCAACGTTAAGGGCAAATTTTTTCTGAAAAATAAAAAATAAAAAAATATAAAATTTTAAAAAAATAAGTCTCGTGTGCAAGAATCAGGCGCAGTCTCCTTCCAGGTCACCTATACTTCACACTATTCAACAAGGGGCCTTGTACTTGGCTAAACCCCCGACCTGGTGGGACGCGACTTTAAGGACTTATTGGACTACTTTCATTTATGACATTCAGTTTCTTACCACTATCGGATGTCGCCAGTTTAGACCAAACCTTCCAAGCCAAGGGTTTTTTATGAACATAAGTCATCATAGGGATAAATACCTGCGTGTATAATTGGCGCGTGCCCCAAAAGCGTTAAACCTCCTTGCTTATTGGTAAAGTTGGCTATAAGAGATGTTACTTGCGCCGCTCGCATTGTACGTGAGAGCTTAAGTGCCACATATTCCCCATTGGGCTCAAAATCAATACCCAGATAGCGGTAGAGTGGGGCGTATGGGATCAAATTATTATTCACCGTGAGGTTCACACGGGACACTCTTTTGCTGGAAAATCTCAATACCTTTGTTTTATCTAGGTTGATAATGAGACCATTGGATTCGGCGTACTCCCATAATGCAGTGGCTGATCTACGTAAGCCACTAATAGTGTGGTCAAAGATGACCAAATCATCAGCATATGCCATAACAGTGCAGGCAGAGTCCCCGATTTTAGGGGGGCAATTACGGGCAGAAGTTAGAGCAAGCACATAAAGATTGTACACTAGGGGGGCAGTCACACAGCCCTGTTTGACCCCCCTGTTTTGATGTACCTTGCTAGTCAGATGTCCCTCCTGGTCCAATTTTAACCTGACTGAAGTATTATGATGTAGCAATCTGAGAAAATATAGTACGCCAGCAGGGCAGCCTAGGGCAGCAAGTTTAGACCATAGGCGTTCTCTAGGTACTAGGTCAAAAGCTGCTTTAAAGTCGATGTAGAGTGCATACAGCGGTGGCTCATCTCTTTTACGGGCTCTTGCTCTCAATAGGTTCATTACCATCAAATTATACCCGGTGGAGTAGCCTTTTCTAAAACCACATTGGAATTTAGTATATGGGCCTCGTCTACCCATGTCTGAAGGTCCTTGAGCAACAGGGCGGCAAACAATTTGCCTGTCGTGTCCAGCATAGAAAGGAGTCTATAATTATTCGGATCTAGCCGATTTCCCTTTTTAAATACCGCAGTCAGCACGGCTGTTTGCCACGATTTAGGTATCTCCCCCTGGCTCAAAATTTTCTCAAACATAATTGCCAACAAACCTGCCCAAAACTCAGGTTGGGCTTTGATAACTATATTGGCTAGGCCATTAGGGCCGGGAGCTCTAGAGGATTTTAGAGTTTTTATCTTACAGAGTATCGCTGTGTATGACATGTCAAATGATATACTAGATCTTGGAGGAAGCGGTGGAAACCTCTCCTCTGTCTGCACAATGGCATTACGATTCCGCAAGAAATCCTCCCATTCCTTTGCACCGATGGGATTTACCAATTGCCCCTTAACTGTTTCCCTAGCTTCACCCAGAAGTGCCCAAATGCTACGTGTGTTTTTCGAGCAGATGGTGTATATCAATTTCTGATATGCCAGAGATCTTTCGGTAAGCCGTAGCATTTTGATATTGGCTCTATATTTATTTTTGCATTTCCTAACAGCCACCCTAAGATTTTCTATAGGTTCGCTCCTTTTCTTAATCGTGCGCAGCTCCCTTCTAAGTTCCCTCTTAGTGTCTCTGATCTTTTTATTAAACAGGAGTATCCCACCCTCTGGTCTAGTCATACTCCGATTGGGGGCTGAGGCATGAGTATTAGAAAAAACACTGATCTAAGTTTCTATAGCTTCAATAGACATATCGTTGAAGTTGGGTATTTGGGGCCAGTTTTCAATATTTAGTGCTTCTGATGCCAAGTGTATGTTCTTGGCCGTCCACCTAATACTAGAGCCCGCTTTGTTTACTACTAATTGTACCCATATTGCTCTTTTCTGGATTAGTATGGGAAATATTTAACACACACTGAAGTGCAGCGTGGTCACTCCATTCATTTAAGGATACCGTTAGGTCAACAACACACAGCAACATTTTAGGGCACACAAATATGTAGTCAATTATACTGGAAGAAGACCCATTAGCCCATGTCTGTTTCCCTGGATGGTCACTATCAGTGTAACCATTCACCATCGCCAAATCCCAATCATCGAACAAGAGACGCCACTGCGGGCCTTCAGTGTCCTTTTTGATATGCGTGAGTAACCGCTTGTTTCTTAGCCTAGGGTTTTGTGGGTGTAGCCCTCCCTCCCCCGGTATTCGGCAATTGAAGTCGCCTACTACCATTACCGCTCCGTTTCCCAGAGTCGCTGACCAGAATGCCAACAGCTCATGAAGGGCTGCTTGGAGTGGTTCACTTATCCGGGCATAAGGAGGATTATATAGATTTATCAACAGTACCTTTTCTCCTTTGCCCTTTGGACCATATTCAACTTCCACTGCCAGCAGATTATTATCTTGGCTGCAGAGTATCTGTTTCGAGTGCAAACAGCTTGCCACCCCAGTAAGCAACCCACCGAATGGTCTACCCTTCTCTCCCCTTTTCGCGAAAGATTGATAAATCACATAACCATCCAGTAATAATGGGTCCATCGCCCAGGACTCTTGTAAACATATTAGCTCATGTTTGGCGACTAAGTTTACTGATCCCTCAGAGGACAGCAGATGCGCAAAGCCTCTGCAATTCCACGATAGTAATGACCAGGTTCAATGATTGGATAGAGCTTGGGAAGTGATTCGGCCAACCATTTTAGCACGTGTTGTATGTCCGCCACTTCCACTTTCTTTCCCTTAGGTACAATCGGACGGACATCTAGATCAGCTGAACCACTTGTTTCGCTGTTATCGACACAGGGATCAGGTTCATCCAAGTCTGCATCTATCTCCACGTCAACTGCCCATAGCTCGTCTCGATATTTCCTGATCAGCTGTGCGGTAGATAGAAACTTGCAATGCAGGGCAGATACACATGAATTCCGCCCCTTCAATGGCTCCACAAACTGGAAGTCATCAGATTGCAGCACACGCAGTTCAGGAACGGAGTATAATCGAATTAAGAGTTCCGACCGAGACAGCCATCTGCGATCGCCGTTATTGTAAAGGTTCTTGATCCGACATATCCTACTGAATGAATTGCCCGAACCCACCTCCGTAGGTTTGATAGGAGGATGGATGGTTTTAGCCTGAGGCAGCAGCGGCTGGGACGATTTCTCCGGGGGCCCACATAGCCTTTCCTCTGTCAGCTGAGCATCGACTTCAAGTTGTTCCCACTCTTCGTCCAGCACTTCCAGGTCATCCAAGGTCAATGTACCTTTGGCCTCAGTCCCCTCAGCCTCCCTTGCAGGTATTAGCGGCTCCTTCGACTGTTCCTTGTTCTGATCTTGGTCCATAATCAGCCAGCTAGTCAGGCAGCCACCTCCATTGCTGTTCCTTTTCTTAGCTCGGGCAGCCCTTTTCTTTGCTTTTTTTGAGCGGCCCCCAATTTTCACAAATTCTTCTACTGAGGGGCACACTGACAGTTTTTTCCTGTTTTGTTGAGCCTTCTTAGCCAATTTGCCCTGTTTGCGAGAGAAAAAGACCATCTCGCTCTGGTCCATGATTACAGAGGCTTCTTTAATGGACATAGCATTTATCTCCTCAGCTATTTCAATGGCCTCCTCTAAGTGGATTTCTGCCTCATCTTCCACAGGATTTTCATGAGTCCGGGGAGTAGTCGGTACGGTGGTATTGGCTAAAATGCGCCCGGTCATTTGGAGCAGAATTTTTAGGGCAAACTGAATAGAAGTTACAGAAGATTGTACCTCTGCTAATTCATTTGCTCCAGGAAACGGGACAGATGGATCCATATCCTCATTGTCCGGGACGTCCTCCATTGACACCATTACCAAATTAGGGGAGGCAGATAATCTGCCCCTCTGCTCAGAGTGGCCCGAGATAATAACAGGAGAGGCCGCAGGGTTCGTTCCCTGCGTCAGATCTTTATCATCCTGCCTCTTGGGTATCAGGGGGGTCATCCCGCGTTGAATACTCAGGCATAGATCAAGTAGAGAATTGTTGTCGATATCGTCGAAATTAGTAGTACTCAAACAGTCCCCCCCACCCCCTCCAATGTATGTTGATTCCTCTATAATCGTAGAATTAATTTCAGGTATAGAATTTGTAGGGAAGAAGCCAGTAATCTTCCCTTGGCCTGGGAGGGTGGTCTTTTTGAGCTTCTTCATGAAGATTTCCTTAGGACTACCCATCTCCTCACTCCGCAATGCTTCTGCTTCTCGGGCTTTCTGCGTCTTCCGTAGATTATATTTATTTTGTGCTGTCTTTTGCCCTGGAGGCATTTTAAGTTGTTACAATGAGTAAATAATTAGAGGGAGGGTGGTATTACTGTTTTTGTAGAGCCACCTGTCTGTCACACCCCCAGGAGAAGTGCAAACATAAAAAGGGAGGGGTTAGGTAAAGAAAGGGGGGGGACCAATGGGCCTCTTCCACTGGGAATACTTCCCACACCACTTCCAGCACCACCCCAAGCAGAGTAATTTTCTGTCGCAAAAGGGAGAATCAGCCGCCCCTCTCCACAAAGTCCTAAGGCATCCCCTGCACCACAGGTGCAGCTTGCTGTAATACGCCAAAGGAGGAGCAGGGACGCCAATAAGCACCCGATAGAACGACCGCTGCACTTACTTAAGTTCTGCGGTCCCAGCCACGACACCCGCGCCTTCCTCCCGTGCTCCCGCCTCCTCGACACGGCCCCCGGGAGGAGCACGGGCTCGCGACACCCGCCTCGGGGTTTATACGCGCGAGTGGCAGAGTGGCAGAGCCGACCGCCGACTGCCAGTAGTGGCCCCGCGGCTCCCTTTTCGCGGCGTGGCGTATGCCTCTCCGACAAGGTTCCCCAGTTCCCGGCCGCGTACAGGTCGCTCCTACAGCTCCTACAGCGATCAGGCACCCAGCTTCACGCACCACTCTGAGGGCTGGAGGACTCGAGGGCTGGAGGACTAGAGGAAAGAACCTCTCGCAGTGACCAGCAGACTGTCAAGCCGCACCGCTGTAACAATCTCTCCCAGTCAGTCGGTTAGAGGATTGAACGGCCGCTTCCGACAGTAATACTGGCTCAGGTGTGAACATATATAAACATATATAAACATATTTAGGATTGGTCACAAGATTCTAGATGAGGCCTCTAGAACTGGTAATTATTTCAGATGTGGCCTCAACAACTGGCACAGTACTCCTGCTGGAACCTCAAGCGCCAGGCACAATTCTGCCAGCCTGGCCTTCAGAGATAAACCATGCTTGTGATAAGCCTTCCAGGACTGCCAAACCTCTAGACGTGTGGACCACTGGGCACGGCGCAATACTCCAGTTGCACCCTCAAGAACTAGACACAACACGCCAGATTCACCCTCAAGAACAAGACAATACATCAGGTGTAATGTCAAGAACTGGACACAATACTAAAGATATGGCCGCCAAGGCTTTGTCAAATAGTGCATCTAAAGTTCCCAGAACTCAGCACATGACTGCACATGAGGCTACCAGCGCTCGGAACGATAAACCAGGCAAGCCCGCCCAGTGGTGGAAACTATACTCAAAATGTGGCTTCCAGAACATAAACATGCACTCCAAATGAGCCCTCCACAATTCTGTATAACCCTAAAGACGAGCCTCCTAGCGGTGGGCATAATATCCCAGCCGTGGCCTATATTTTCCAAGTATCATCCTCAAAACTGGACGAAAACTCCAGATGAGGCCAACAGACCTGCATACAATCTTAAAAATGATGCCCACAAAACTAAACTCAATCCTATATGCCAGTCCCATTGAACTGGACGCAACACACCATGTGAAGTCTCAGCAGCGTGTACTGTGGTAACACACCCCTCTTGTTCTGCCCTAAAGTCTCACTAGGTTACATAGACTCATTTTTCTAATACTTCAAGATCGTCCACTTGGATCATAGCTACAGCCATCATCTACATGGTGGTTACAAGCTTCGTTCTCAATGGCATTTATTATTTAATGTGAATAGCGCCCAAACCCGGAGGTATCACAGCGCTTATTGCAGACTATACAGACCAAAGCATGGTGCCATGGTCCTACCAGAAATGACACATCCAAGTTCTGTAGAGCCAGAGGATGTACGGCTATAGAGCTCTTCCTTGGACACTGCCAGACAGGTGGACCACTGAAAGGATCATCCATCCTCAGAGGCCAGGGGGTAGTCAGAGAGACCATCACAAGAGGAGCAAATCCTTGGGCAGAGAACTTGGTCTGGAACCACCAAGATGGTAATGACACTTGGACGCTAGAAGAACAATTCTTCCCACAGCGAGGCAATTGCTTCAGTGGCATTCACAAGTGTTTTTCAATCCCATTATACCTGTTGCTGTCAGCGTGTAGTTTATATGTTTTTTTTCAGAGTGATTTTCAAGTATAAATGAAACATAATGCTCACATAAAAGGAGAACGAGGCCAATTCAAGATCCAAATAACCCAAATATGTCTAATTAGCAGGACTCAAGTCAAGGGTGCACACGGGTGGACAGAGTCCCCCCACTTTTTTCAGAGGGCACCTTGATATGTTAATTTCTGGTGATGCCACATTCAATTGGTATGTTAATGAGTCCCCCCATTTTTCTGTTTAGGACTTGACCCCTGCTAATGAGCAACACATTTTGACACGTTTTCAATAGGAAGATGAGACGTGTCCAGAGAAAGGATTGAAAAAAAGGAACGAATGCCCTTTTATTCGAATCCAAAAGGGCCGGAAAAAAAAAGAATCAAATGCTTTAATATTTATTTATATGTTTTTTGGTTTAGTGTGCGTAAAAAGGTGTTTTTATAAAGGAAAACGGGGGGTTAAGATGGGAACCCCCCCATAAGATTTTTTTTTTTTTTTTTTTTTTTTTTAAAGCAGTCTAAACTTTTTTTTCCCGGCACTTTTGGTGTCGAAAAAAAGGCATTCGATCCTTTTGTTTTTGATGCTTTCACCTATAACCAAGATGAGAGGTTCGGACCATGCATTGGATGGTAAGAGGGACCCTAGAGATCGAAAGAATAAATCTGCCATACATACTAAACCCTCTACGCAACAATATCTTGCCCCCCTGGTGACGCTCCAACCATTTGGCTAAAACAAAAGACTAGTTGTAGCGTTCATAGGCAAAAGTATACTGAGTCAATGAATACTTGGCTGCAACCAAAGACTGGAAACAGACACGCGACGGATGTGTCCAATTCTGACTCAGTCCAGTCTACAGTGGTAAATTGAGGCTTCAACCAAAGCTTGCACTCTGAGCACCAAACCCGGGCTCGAGCCATCTGGAAAATCTAGAGAATGCAATAAGAGCAAATTAGATCAGGCTCGCAGGTCTCCCCAAGGGCACTGAAGGCGCTAACCTTCCAGAGGTATCCCGGGAGGAGCTCCTTCCAAAGTCAATACTACGCTGCAATCGGGAAATGATGGCAGGAAACAATGTTCCTGCTAAAATATTTACTGAGTGCTCAATTCACATGTCCATTATATTGCAACCATTCTATTTATACTTTCCCACCCCCGCCCCTCTGTCGTCTATTCCTCCCACCACTCAGTCCCTTACACCTGATCCCTCCATGCTGGGGGGCAAACACGATGGAATGCATTAACAGAACCATCTGCATTGCGGGGCAATGCACGCACGTGGTTATCAAGTCATAGCGGGAACTGCGGAATGTGCAGCACCCAAAGACATGTTAACGGTTTGATTTTGCATTCAATTATGTTTTATTCTCTTTTTATAGTGCCACGTGCTGCCCAGGGCCATTTTACAGTGCTGTTTTGCTATTTAAAACTACAGTGGGTGAGGTGCACAAGACGCTTCTAAATGAAGCATTAAACAGTATATATTGCAGTGCAGCCCTAAGACATTAAAGAGCACAATCGGTGGCAGGACTCTAGGCTGTAATAACACTAACAATTAAAGGGAATGCCGGATCTCAAAGGCTCCAACCTTTCCCCGGACTCTAGACCCCATACTATGGATACTCGGAGGACTATAAACCCTGTACTATGGATACACTCAGGACTCGAGACCCCATACTATGGATAGACTCAGGACTCGAGACCCCATACTATGGATACACTCAGGACTCTAGACCTCATACTATGGATACACTCAGGACTCTAAACCCCATACTATGGATACACTCAGGGCGGTACACTCAGGACTCTAGACCCATAGTATGGATACACTCAGGATTCGAGACCCCATACTATGGATACACTCCGCCCTCGAGACACCATACATACTCTGGATACACTCAGGACTCTAGACCCATACTATAAACTCTCTCAGGACTCTAGACGCCATACTATGGATACACTCCGGACTCTAGACCCCATACTATGGATACGCTCAGGACTCTAGACCCCATACTATGGATACACTCAGGACTCTAAACCCCATACTATGGATACACTCCGGACTCTAGACCCCATACTATAGATACACTCCGGACTCTAGACCCCATACTATGGATACGCTCGGGACTCTAGACCCCATACTATGGATACGCTCGGGACTCTAGACCCCATACTATGGATACACTCAGGACTCTAAACCCCATACTATGGATACACTCCGGACTCTAGACCCCATACTATGGATACACTCCGGACTCTAGACCCCCATACTATGGATACACTCCGGACTCTAGACCCCATACTATGAATAGAATCAACTTCGAGTAGCTATATTGGTTCTATCTGACAGAGGAGTTCAAACTCATTTTTACTAAATTAAAATCATTATTGTTCTTTTTTTTCAATGCAAAAATACAACAATATAAATGGTTAAAATAGCAATACACTTCACCAGCACTATAAAGTGCGTGACCCAACCACCATTTGACTCAAACATCTGTACATCAGTCCACTGTAAGACATATGAGATGTAATGTCTACAGCCCCGTCGATGAGGTTAGTTTGAAAATTGCGTCTTTGTAGGCACTGGATGGTCCTTTGCCCGCTTGCTCTGCGCGACATGTTTCGTGTGCCGGGCTTTCATTCTTCAGGAGCCAGTTGCTGTCACACAATCAATGGCTGCTGCTGCTTTTTACAGTGCATGTACCTTCTTGCTGCTGCTGCTGCTGCTGCTGCTGCTGTTGCTGCTGCTGATTTTCCCAGAGATGCCTGTGGGTCAGTAATGATCACAGGTGTGTTTTGCAATCTCAGTTTGGAAAGCCCTTCTCTGCGTTACCCCGTTCCCTATGTTGGTTGCAAATGGAAAACCTGGGAGCCCATGATTCCAGGGAGAGGTGGGAAGGGGCTGTTTCCATGACGGTCATCCGAAGTGTCCCCCACGCCCCTCAAACTATCCCTAACTCCGCCTCAAATGAAAGCAAACGAGGCTCCTGTCCCTCCCCACCCCCAGCATTCTGGGCCACTCCTGAAGGGACCTGCCGACCTTCAGAGCTATCATGAGCAGGACACCATGCAGATGATGGTCTCGGGAGGATAGCGCAGTGGCAACGTGCTCGCCTAGGGAACAAGACGACGCGGAGCAACACAGGTTCGATCCCCGGGTCCCCGCTTAGAAACCTCTGGGTATTAAGCACGATATAAATAACCTATCATATAATATCAGGGCCCGAGCCCCAGCTGCCGCCACTCCTTCCTTTTTATCAGCAGTGAGTGTTGAGGCAATTGGCAGCGCAATGGGGCATTTCCAGCTGAAAGACCCTGCGCAGCTCCAATTCATTGTCGAATCGGTGTCTGCTTCCAAGTGTGTAACACAATACAGCTACCTTCCCAAGATAAGTTTATACCCATGATGGCCAGTAACTTGCAAAAAAAGGTTTTGCTTTTATGTGGATATCAAATGCCCTTAACGTCATGCATTACAGCAGGCTGGACGTTTGTGACACGCCCCATACCAGGTGACTTACACAATTTCCATTATAGTGGGGAACATGTTCATTATGACACACCATATAAAGGATGCGTACAAAGTCTACATGCAAGTTGTATGCATGCTTGTTATGCCACGCCATATTTTTATTAATTGGTTTATGGCGGAGAGGGGTCACAGAACGAAAGTGCCTTTTTCCGCCTCCCTCATCCTCTCCATCATACAAAGGCAGGAGCATTCACGCAATCATGCCATCTTCATGCTAGAGCAAATGCTATCCATTCTTATGACATCTGACTGCTTTGTACACCATCTAAAAGCAGGTGGATTGCAAAGGAATCCATTGCAAGCATCACCTGTCCCGCATGAATGGCAAGTGGCAATTGCTCAATTCGCACCACCTGCACTTACACCACTGCTTTGCACTTCAAAGTGCAAATGACTAACATGACATGAAGGGAAACTGTATGCAAGCTGGGTCAAGGTAACAGGTCCCCTCTGTGCAATTTACATTTTTAAGTAAAAGAACCTGCTGTATTTCTTAAAGTGCAGAAAGCACAGTGCTGTCCAATAGGAGCGTGTACAGGCTCTCATTATTCTGCATTCTAGGACTTGTAGTTTTACATTCAGGATGTGGAAAACACAGCTACCATAGTATTCCTGTGGCTTAGCATGTTTCTTTAAGTATATACACATTGTCATGTTGCTTTTGCTATGGGATCTGTGTGTTCTTCAAGTAAACATAAGGACGTTAGTCCTTGAAACTCAAAACTTAAATATGTGTACCAAGCAGAGCTCCGATGTTATGCGGATAAGAGCCTAATTTGCAGAAGGGGTAACACATCCAGATTCGCTGCTGAAACAAAGTGTGCAACCTCACAGGGACTTACCTGCAGGAGGTGGGGTGCTTACAAGTGGTTCGTTTACAGCATTAACAAAAAAGAGCTGCCTAACAGTGGGGCGGATTTCATGATTTCAGCGACAAAAAATTGTCCCCTTGTGCTCCTTCATTAGTGCCCCCCCCTGTACCCCCCACCTTGTGGCAGATGGCGGTGCAGGTAGATTTAAGTACTGGGTGAGCAGTCGAAGTGCGTTATTGTTCTAGTGCAGGGTTGGCCAACTCTGGGCCTCGGGGACAGGAATTCTGACGGGTTTTCTGGATATCCCCCATTAATAGGACTCTCCATCAGTTCCCATACACTTAATTTTACAAGCAGAACTATAGTCTCAGCAGCAGTCACTGCACCAGAGATCAGAGCGTAGCAGAGCGACGTCCATTTCCTGCCCTGTTGCTTCCCGTACCCGAGGTTGCCTGGGCCGTTCAGGGCACTACCCCAAACTACAATGAGCGAAACTCTTTGCTGTGCTCGGTAATGTTGTGTGATGATGGAGTCCTGCATTGCACGTCCCCTGTAAGCTGTGGGCTGGGGGAATGACACAGGGCGGGTCTAGGAGGCGTTTTTGTAATGTGAATGTGTGCAGATTTGGGAAGCTAAGGCGTCCGTGTGTACGAGTGAGCTATCTTGTGATTGGTTAAGGGCGGTGGTTACTCTGTGCTCCAGGTTGCTAACGTAAACTGCTAGTGTGGTGGGTTGTGGTGTTTAAGCAGTCTGGGGAGTTGTGTTGGTTTATCAGTGGTGGGATGGTGAGGTGTTTAGGGAAATGTAATGTAGAAATGTGTCTTCGTTTGGTGTACATTCCATTGTGTAACCCATGTTTTGCTGCTGGTGGTGCGTGTAGAGTTGTGTTGTGAGGTTAGGGGATGCTGTGCTAGGTGACCCAATGCATGACACAAATTCAGGGCCCTCAGTGTTTAGTGGGTTCCCTGGGACCTCCCTTCCGTCAGTCTTGCATGGGATTGCGGTGCAGTGCAGCGGGATCTGCATCGTGACCCAACAACTGACACATCCACCCACTTACCACAGCAATACCCTGCTGCCCACTGCCATCAAAATGATCCTTCTGGGTTTACAACCCAACACGCTTTCGGGCAATCTCACCGGACCAGCGGCCATTGACATTAGCTCCCAAAAATATTCCTTCGATACAACTGGAATAGGGCACGACACAGCATCTCTGGAGTTAGCCCTTTCCCTGCCATTTGACACATCAGCACCCGCAACCCCGGAGGTTTCGCTCTAGTTACACCCCCGACAGCAGAAGTGTATGTACATTTGGCGATGCAGTGACCGTGGCGACCACATAACAAGGCTTGACGTACGAGTTGGCAGCGCTGTGACTCACACGGAACCTACAGTAAACCATCCTGCAGACAAACAACCCCAACAGTTGGATGTAGAGGGCGCGCGCATGGCACGGGGTGGTAACTGCGCGCGCCGCCTGTTGCCCGGCTTTGGCCCAGGCGCACATGGTGGCCTGCAGGGACATCTGCCCCGGCTGGCACAAGGTGGCATGTCATGCAGAGGGCTCCTCTGCCAGGCCCACAGGAGAACTGGCGGGTGAGTGTGCATAGTGGATGGGCAACGTCACAATGCCCGGTATGCACTGACCGAGCGGGTAAACAGCGCGCGCCACGACCCTCATGGCACTACACACCACAGATGCTAGTATTAGCGCCCACTGAATGACCCTCGTCACACGGGTGCAAGACAGGGAAGTGCCTGCTGCGGGCCTAACATAGGCACACAGATATTGCATCACTCTATCTGGCGATGGGCACACAGTGTAGCCGGCCTCGTGCGATGACGCCAGCGGGTGCACAGGGGGACATGTCTTTACTTCTGATGCGCAATACAGACATGCAACGTTACCGCCAACCTTTCCCATCCAACGCCATTCCCTCGGCCACGCTCAGGTTCTCAAGATATGCCGACACACAACTCTAAACCCTGCCGTCATGTTTACCTTTCACATTCCTGCACCCATTGCGCTTTCCGGATGCCTTATAATGCAAGCCTAAGAGCAGGGAGGGTTGAATATTTCACACCTGCCCTTGGGAATAGGGAGAGGTCTGTAAACTCTTCCCTGGCTGTATACTAAGTTCACACGCCAGCAGGGCCTGTGTGATAGATACAGCCACCTGCATGGAGACACTTTTTTTTGGCAAAGGTGGGAATCTTGTAGTTATGTGTAATGTGCATACTCGCAAATTAAACAAGCAACATAGAATTAGAGCGGAGGCTTTTGAAAGGGCTTTGCTGCACGGGAGGTCGGATGGATGGAGAAGTGACCAGGGCATTTTCAACCACCCACAGACGAAAGGCTCTCGCAGAGGTAGCATCTGGGCAAAAACGCCCTGCACTGCACTGCTGGAACATGTCTCGGTCTCCTTCCCTTTGAGGCCTGTGGGGATAGCGGGGATATGTTGCGCGCCCCCCCCCCAATGCTGATAAAAGGAGCAGCATTGAGTTGAGCAGAGAGTTGCCGAGTGGGAGGGGGGAGTGGGTTGGCAGAGTCTGCATGCATAGAAGTAGATGCATTAACCAACTGAGCTATCCTCCCAGTCACCTCGCTATGCATCCTGAGGGATGGACTTCTCCAGAGCAGTACTTCCAATAGCAGGATCTCCTAAAGGCGCTTCTGGCTGACGCCCACCCTTTCAACTCCCCAATTATGGATTTAATCCTGGGACCAGACACAATAATACCCTTGTAAGAAATGGACTACCGTTCGCGGCATTAAACAAGGCCAGCCAAGTTTAACTGGAATCTAACGCTCTGGGCGCCCAGGTTCTACTGTCTGCGCTGTTATTTTGTATTTTATAGAGCATGTGTTAGGCGCTTTATACAACTGAATAGTGTTCCAAAGCACCACACGTCTAAATGGGAAAGGGACAAGGGAAAAATACCAATGGCAAAAACAGTGAAACACAGTCATGGTCCCATTGTGGCATTCGGCTGTGCCAGTGCAGTGGGGAGAAGTGCAGGTGATAGGGAGGGAGGGGGAAAACAAGACGAGAGGAGCGGGCAAGTGCGGGTGGACGGCCCATGAGGGAAGTGCTAAGGGGAGCCAGGGAGGAGAACCTCAGGCTAAGTGCGAGAGCAGGCGGCTCCCACAAGTGGGATGCCGAGCCGCCAGGGAAGTGCAGTGGGGGTTAGGGTGGGGTGCTGGTATCAACTGGGAAGAAGGACCTGAAATCCTGTGCGATTCATGAGGATCAGGCCACCAGTCACGGCGGCAGTGAGGTGATCAGCAGGGAAGGGGAAGAGGTAGAGAAGAGCAGAGTTTTGAGCAGTTTCTGGAACTTGAGGAGGTCCGGCTCAAGTCTGAGCGGGGCAGAGAGGCCGTTCCAGAGGGAGGTGCCAGCCGAGGAGAGAGCCCTGCCCCCCACTCTCCGCTTGGAGAAGCGCTTGACAGTCAAAGAATTGGAGTGAGAGGAGCGTAGGGCTCTCGCAGGGGAGTATTTAGGATGGGAAAGTTGGAGATCGCGCGGTCCCAGGCCTTCTGGATGATGCAGACGGTCTTGAATTTGATCCTTGCAGCCACTTTGAGCCAGTGGAGAGATGTTAGGGCTGGAGAGATGCGGTCCTTGGGCTTGAGGCCAAGGATAAATCTTGCAGCCCTATTCTGGATTAGCTGGAGGGGGCATGGGGAGGAAAGAGGGAGGAGATTGAGAAAGAGTAGACCAGCCTGGAGAGGACCAGAGCTCTGGAGAAATTAGGCTTCTGGGGGAAGGTGAGGAAAGGAAGAATACCTCAGAGGAGGTGGAGCGGGAAGCAAGACTTCTTTGTAAGGTCCATGATGTGAGGGGATGAAAGGGAGAGAGGAATTGAAGATCACCTCTAGTATAGGGCCCAAAGAGGGTGGCCAGGGGTTAGGAGGAAAGGAGGGCAGGGGTGCCCCAATCTGAAGGATCTCCCTCTTACTGGCATTAAGGCAGAGATGGTTAGCTGCACACCATGCCTGAACGGTGGACAGGCAGTCAGGGATCGGAGAGGAGGAGGTTGTAGAGGGAAGTCTGAAGGAAAGCTGTGTGTCATCAGCATAATACTGGAAATGGGGAGAGAAGGAGGTTATCAGGGGAGCGAGAGGGGCAAGATAGATGTTGAAGAGCCAGGACAGTAGGATAGGCCCCTAGGGGACACTGCAGGTAGAGAGTGAGGTAGTGGAGAAGGAAGGGCACAATTGCAATTGGGAGGGGTGATTAGTGAGAAATGAGGTCTGCCAATCCAGTGCCCTGTCAGTGATGCTGAGGGTGTCACAGAGTCGTTTCATGAGGACGGAATGGTTGACTCACAGAGGAGAGATCAAGGAGAATGAGAACAGCGGGAGAGTTGGATTCAAGATTTGAGAGCATGGTTTCATGGGTGTTCAGGAGAGCTGTTAACCTGCAATCCTTTGAGGGGCTGGAACCCACTACCGACCTACTTCGTACACTAGTCCAGCATCGCAATTTCTAGAGCAGTGTTTGCAGGAAGCCCTCTCCATCTCTCACACTTACTTCCTTAATCAACATCTTGACAGACCCCCATGATCCAGCTGCAGTTATGGTAAGAGTACTTCTATATAGCGCCGGGAGGATATCTCAGGGGCAACACGTTTGTCTTGGAAGCAATACAACGCATAGCAACACAGGTTCGAATCCCGGGCTTGCACTTAGAAACTGGGCCCCTGTATTAAGCATGTTGTAAAAGAACAATTATCATTAAAACCACAAACGGGCAGCCAGGCACTTGTGCATGGTGGCCTTCCTCTCACCTGTGTAAATATTCAGGGTTCAAGAGAAAACACATTATGGCCCACTTATTTACTCCAACCTCCAACTAGATGAGTTGGGGGCAAAGAGGATAAAGTCTCTACATTTTGGCTGTTCCACTCAGAGTCCCTCCACCAATCAGAGGCCTGCGACTCAGGCCCGATTCTAAGGCTCATGCAAAGTAAGAAACTTGAGGTTCCAGGGTGGAAGACACTTAGGGATCAGGCTTTTACGCATTTCATTTACGTTATAGTCAATTTTCAACATTGTTGCATGGCGGAGAGGCGGGGCCTCACCCTCACCTATGATTCCGCCTCGCCCCTCCCCTCTCTGCTATGCAAATACTCCAGTATTTGAACCAGCATACATTTATATGTAGGTGCAAATGCTGTGGATTCCTATGGAATCCGCCTGCTTTTTACAGCATCAAAAAGCATGCGGGTTCCATAAGAATCCATTGCAAACGCTATCTGCCATGTGGACATGGCAGGCAGCGTTTGTGCTATTCCCGTTTTGCTCTAGACTCATCTGGCATCGAAGTATGGCATCCTTTGAAGTGTTGTACACTTCGTGAAGTCTAACATTTTACCCCTACGCGTGTCCGCCCCGGTCCTGTATACAGAAATGTATATTCCAACAGAACCCTCACACAACTGCTTATGTGAAAGGCGGCGGTGTTGAAAGCTCCTTAATTCAAAAGGATCTGTATGAAGAATCCCCCACCTATCACTATGAGCCCCCTTGGGTGAATGCTGGCATCCCGATAGCCAATCTCGATCCAGGGCATCTGGGCGATATTCACCCAATTAGACCTGGATCCTGAGTACTGTCAACATCCAACGTTTGCCCTCCCGCCCATTCCCTTGCCCCGCCTCACCCAGGACTTCAATATATCCCCATCACCATCTGCGCCAACCTCTCGCTCTCTGGCCCTGCCACCATCCCCTCTGGGGTGCCACTTCCACATCTAGAAAGCAAAAAAGGACTTTGGCTGCTTAGAAACAGACATTCAGCTGCCGAGGCAGTTAAGCCCATTCTTGCTTTCTATGTCACAGAGGCGGTGCTGAAGGGAGCAGGGGAGAGGGCGGGCGGACCCACATCTGCCCGCTTAACACTCAGGCGAGTACTAATAGCGGAATTGCAGTCAGTGGGCAATATGGCCTCTTGTGTGCCCTCTGCCCCCCTGAGCCCTGGCGTTGGGTTTGCGGGCACATAATGGAGCAGACAGGGCTGCTTAATTAGCACCTGGACTTGAATATTTTAATAGTTTCAGCCAATCAGACAGGAGGATTTCTTACAATTTCTTGGAATATTATTAAGCATTTGCTCGCAACTCACTGAGCTTATCTGGAGGTGAGAGGTGTCTGTGCCCACCGCTCCCCCTCACTTCTTCCCCTCTCGCATCCTCCCCCCACCGCTCTGAACACTCTCCCGCCTCGCTTCTCTGTGGCCGAGGTAGGGGGGCTGCTGCTCTCTCATGGACCAGAAGCAGCTAATGCCCGGTAATCCCCACCCCCTCCTCCAGGCACTAAGGCTTAAATAGCATAGTACAATACAACGTGCGTCTACTGCGCTCTACCATAAGGAGAGGGGCCTTTTCCACGACACTAGCTCCCCACTATCCACTAGGGTCCATTATGGAGACTTTCAGCTCCGATGCCTTTTCTGGATCTAAAGCTAGCACCGACTCCTCAATCGCAGCACCCGCAGGGTTCAGTCGGCAGATGGTGCATCTCCCGACACCTGATCTGATGCCTCCTCACTCGCCTCCTATTCCTCTTCTTCACTGTACTGCTGCTGTCTCGCAATCTCTCTCAGTGCCTTAACTGGCATTGAAAAATTACCGCCCGTTCATCCAGGGAGAGCAAATCCTATTGGAGACTCCACACCAGCCTTTGCAATACCTCCAAAACGACAGAATCCGGGCAGGAAATGTAAGTCATTCCAGAATGACTTCCTGGATTCTGTCCATGCAAGGCTTTCCTGTGGTGGCCAAAACAAGAAGAGTCCCCTTGCAGGGTGTGGTTTAACAGTGGGGGTCACCTGCCGTAGCATTAGGTCACGCCCACTTGAAGAGCCCCAGCTCATTGGGCTACATGCACCCCCGCCAGGCGCCATTTTGTAGAGATCAGCACCGCACCCTCTCCCCCCTGCGGAACAGGGATCCATTCACAAGCAGTGGAAGGAATGCATTTAAGGAAATGAGTGCCTTCCTCAAGCAAGACAGGCCAAGCCTCAGACCAGAGAGCGCAGGCTGCACAAAGGAGTATATATGGTTTGTGACTTAAAGACATTTTACTGCTAGGATGCGTGTCGTGACAAATGAGGCACGCACAAAGTCCAGTGTGCATTATGTGCTCAGAAGGGTTACATGCTTGAATCAATATCAGACATGTGTTAAATATACAAATCAGTGATCGTTCTTATGTTCCCAAAAAGCTGGGAATCGCTTTCGCATGGGAGAATTTTTTTTTTCTTTTTTTTTTTTAAAGGTGTTTGCGGGGCCAAGTTCGGCAAATTAAGTGGGGGCCCCTTACTTTGCAATTGATAACATCACTGGAAGTGAGATCAAAAGACATAAAAAGATAATGACCACTACTATGTAGGCAGCAGCGAAAACATGAAAGCATAGTAAAAAAATAAATAAAAAAAAAACACACACTATATATATATATCTATATATATCTATATATAGATATATATAGATATATATATATATATTCCGAGGGGAGAATTTCTAATGACTACACTAGCAAAGTATAAAGGTGCCCACCTTTTAAGCCAAACAATTTATAATTAAATATTCCAAAGACAACAAAATGCACACATGAGACTTGAGCTTTAATGGCACTTTTATGTGTTCTTGTGGGTAAGCGCCTGCATTGGAATCATGAAACCTGGTGTGACATCCTAGTGGCTGAACACTTGAGCAAGTAAACCTGTTTTCAATGCTGGCCTCAAAAACACAGAACCGGGGTTGCGTCTACCCTTTCAGAAAAGGGGGCCGACGCTGTCCACCCACATATATCGACTTGTGCCCCGAAAATCAGAACAGGAACATGACCAGAGAAAATATCCCCGTCCAGTCTCCAGGATGACAACCTCTCTTGTCACACCCTTGGTAAATACTCATGGCTCACTTGCTGGCTTCATATATAATGTGAGGAGCATGTTACATTCTACTTCAACGCTTTTTGGCTTGTTAAATATAAACGTGGAAATAAGGCAAACAGCTGTTTGAAATTTTTTTAATTGTGCTGGAGGAAAGCATAGATTTTAGGCAGCCAACTGCTGCTTCGCATGAGCTTTCAAAATAAAAATTCCCCTTTGCAGTTCTTAACACAACAATGGTCTCTTAAATAGGCCACCAATAGTAAATTGCACCCACTTTAAACGCTCTGCATTAAGGACTAATGCGATCAGCAGTGCTTATGAGGCCTGCAGAGGCTGTTGGGCCGCTGGGAGAGGGGTGGGGGGTGGCTTTTGTCTCTCCAGAGTCGCAGCAGGAGGTTGACAGGTGACAAGTTGCCTCACCAGAAAAAACAAACGGGAGCCAAACCTCAAGGGACAGCAGCCGCTTTTGAAAAAGATGTTCCCAGCAAGCGTTCCGTCATCATGCAGACCAGGGGTGTTGCTAGGTCTGGAAAAGACCTGGGGCTACTCTGATGTTGGAACTGTTCGGACTGGGGGCTAGCTGGCCTTTTGGCTGTAGCTCCTGAGATTCTATCCGGGGCTACAACCAAAAGACCATGGGGCTATAGCCCCCTTAGCCCCCCCCTAGCAACGCCTCTGATGCAGACTGCAGCGTGTTCCGCCCGTGCGCCCAGAGTGCACTGCAGCAAGCTTAGGTACTCTGAGCACACGGCCCACACTGCAGCCTGCAAGAGGAGGGAGTCAACGGCACCCTGGGCGCAGGGCCCATCAGGCGCGGGGCCTAGCGCAGCCGCACATGCTGCACTCGCCTAGCGCCGCCCCGAGTGTGACTTACTCACTGATTGAAATGTTCATATAGAGAGTGGGAGGGACTCATGGACCAGCAGCACTCACTAAGCGGGCCAGAGATGTATGTACAGTGTGCAGACTGGTGCAAACAAGACCACATGAGACGGACCATTGTGAGTTAACAATAACATGTGTGCAGGGTTTCATGATGTATTGCTTGGAGCAGACAGTCCCTCTTTATACAACACCCAGTACTTAAGCCACAAGCTCTTTTTAGAGATCACCCGCCCCCCGAATTCGCATCCTACTTAAAGCACGGGTGCCAGGAACTCACACAGCGACTTCTGCGCGCAGACATGCACGTCTTCTACCAGCATTAGGGATCAGAATCAGGCCCCTGTGTCTTAACATGCGTGATTCTTCCAACAAAAATGGATCGCTCCCTTTATACTCCAAAGGTGGGGGAACACTGCCATCAAGTGGCCTTGTTGACAAACGACCAGGCCCTCGGGTTTTTGTCTGTCTTGTTAAAGTGCAGGGATCTAGTAGAAATAGTACCAGTACACAACATATTTTATTTACCGTTAAAAAAAAATGTACTGTCCGTTTCGGTAACACGGTTTCCAAACTCTCTATTAAAAACATGCCTATCTCATAAACCAAGACACTGACCACAAATCAAAAGGACCAGTTGGCGCATAAAGGCTTCTATGCAATTCGCACAATGGCAGACTGCACTCAAAGGTAAAACAATTCTAGATTTTACACCCCATCCCCACCCCACCCGCTTATAAAATCCAATTAACGACGAAGAGGGCGGTTGGCTGGCGATTTTGATTTTCAAGCAGACACGTAGAAACGCACAGGCCGTGTGAGCACTCCCACGCCTGACGTGGCACAACCCAAGAGCGTTAACAGGGCGCCTTGAAAGCGAAGCATGACGAGGAGGCGCCTCACCTGATCTCCCGGGCTGCTTGGACATCGGCAGGGAGACCTCCGTGAGGGGCAGGATGTACACTTCGGGGCCATTCTGGGCAGCTGGCGAGGCCTGGGTGGAAAACTCTGCCGGGAACTCCTCTCCTTCCGCATTGTCAAACTCCTGCAATAAGAAAGCGGGCACATTAACACACATCCAGGCCATTGCACTAATAGTCGAAAACTAAAGGCATGCAACTCCTAGGCAGCATGGTGGGTAGACGGGTACCCAGGAGGGAAAGGACGACTGACTGAGGGGAAGTAAGAATGGCCCACTTCAGGCCTACCCACATGCATGCCAAAACGCGCACAGCACTTCTACTGCCATCCACTTCTAAGCGCTGTAATAGTAGGCGTTATAATGCAACTGAATGGTACTCAATTTATCAACCTCAGAAAGAAGGGGCGCTAACTCTGTCCTGCTGGATTTCAAACTTGGTTCCCACATCTCATCCAACAGAGATGTTATTGACTACATTGGAACTAATACCTGATCTATAGCCCAATTATGCTGGTTCAAGCACTTCATTTTCTACTATGAACTTCGATAGTCGCTTCGTAAAAAAAGATTCCAGCTATTTGGCAAGAAATCAGAGCTGTGAGATGAGGTTTAGCTTTGCTGGGTCAGCTGGTCCAGAAGAGGCCGGAGCAGCATTTGCACAGCACTCTTGCACCATGACAGAAGTTAGGGAGGAGGGAAACAGTCTTTTTTTTATTTTTATTTGTTTATTGTGCATATGGTTACATATAAACCTTTACACCAAATAATAATTACATTACAACATCAAAACAAAACACAGGGCCCTTTACCGTAATAAATAATTATTAAAAAGACAGAGAAAAAGGAAAAAGGTAGCGTGGATTAGTGGCAATAAATAGGCCAGATATTTCTCACAAATCTATGCCTATAAAATGTAAAAACCTTAAAGTATCTAAAATCAAGGTCACATGTTCCCCGCTAAAAATCATTGCTCAGATTTTGTCCGGAGAGAGGTCAATAAAATCAAATAAATGTTTTTTCAAAAATACATTTCTTGGATTCTTCAACTGATCACATCCTATTAATACATTTCTCAGGGATTCCAATTTCAAGACCACAGAAGTGACAGATCTTCAAGGTAAACCTCTCGCTTTCCAAGTGCAAAAACGTCTCTTGTGCGGCACAGGTTTAAGCGAAACCTCGAAACCTGGGACCGGTTTTGCGCACATGGAAATTAGTTCAAATACTTAGGGAGGACATTCCACTCTCTACAGTCCAATTGATAGCTCCCAAAGTTTTTGTAGTTCTGGCACTCATTAATTGTATTCCACCAGTCCGAGTTCCAGATCTTAATTTTACAGAGTTCGGGCTATTTGGCAAGGCTTTCCATGATGAACCCACTTTGTTCAGCCACCCAAAACATTTAGTCCTCCATTCAGCCAAAAATGTGGGACTGGGAGCTTGTAGTGCCATAGATCAAAAGGCTTAACACTGAATCTTGAGGGCCAAGGAATATTTTCCTCAGAAACAGCAAAATCTTGCATTTGACAATAGCTTGTAGGGAAGGTAGCCCCAACTCACAGTGCAAAATATGAATCAGGGTGGATCGAGGGACTCCTAGAACCTTCTTCCAGAAAACGCCCTCCAATGTTTTCCAATGTTCATTAGCCCCGAAACACTTTCCCTCTACTCCATAAGTGAGGGTCAGCTCCACTTTTTGCTTATAAAAGATAAAGAGTGAGCGGTAAACATGAGTAGGTACCATACCTTCTAAGTATAATCAAAGCTTGGGAAGCTGTAGTTTCCGCCTTAGCTCTTAGGTCCCTTCTATAGGCCTGGTCTCCACCCATCCCCCGGGTAGCAGTTATCAGGACACCAAGGTACCTGTATTCAGACGTCACAATTCATGGCGAGCCACCAATTTTCCACTGTATCCTAGATAACCTTTTCCTTACACCTGGAGTAAAAATCATATTTGATTTCTGAACATTAACTGTCAGAGAGTTAGTATGACAATAGCCCTCCAATGTACTCAGCTGCCTCTGGAGGCCAATCGGAGTCCGGTCCATAAGACTAGACCGTCCGCATAAAGTAGCCACTGAACATTGGTGGGACCCAGCCTGGGCGAAAAGCACCTCACTTAGATCAGCTTAGTAGCAATATCTTTTACAACCAGATTATATATCACTGGGGCAAATAAACAGCCCTGTTTTAGTCCTCTGTCCGTTTAATCTGCCTGGTTAGGTCCCCTGACGGTTGAAGCGAATCTGAATTGAGGTCTCTGAATACAGCTCCTTTATAATGTCCAACAAATACGCCGGGCAACCCCATCCCTCCATTTTACCCCATAGCCTGGGGCGTTCAATTGCGTCAAATGCTTGTCTGAAGTCAATAAAAGAGAGAAAAGACTGGTTGGCCAGATTGTAAAGCCATTTCTTTAATTGCAGCTAAGGTCGCTCGTTTTGGGGCAGTGCCCATACCAGCTGCGAACCCTGATTGAAATGTGGCAATTATCTTCCTCTCTTTTTTTGCCCCTTCAGCAAGTCTCTTAAAACAGTCATTTGATCAAAGCATTGCATGCAGAGAACATTTCTGCACAGCTATTTGGTTGCCATAGCATCGAAAGGGGATCCAGAGCTTTGTGCAGAGGATGAACGAGTATCTGCCTCCCTCAGTGTTCTAGAGGAAAGCCATGCAGGGTTGCCATGGGCGCTCCATTTCCAGGGGCTCAGCGTCACTATAGTGTCGTCAGTCGAACAGCCCAAGTTAGGTTCACGATTCAGAATCAGTGGCGTGAGTGGATAGTTTCCATCTTATCGTGAACATATTTAGAAATGGAGTCTGGCAGGTTAATGCGATGTCGGGGATGAAGGGACGCCTTGGTTTTATAGAATATTATAAGGTTTCTTAGCTCTATTTGATGGAAAAATCTCTCGCTTTAAACTTGGCAAACTTTTATATGTGGGTTTGTTTTTTATAGCGAACTTCATCAGTAGGCTTGGATGAGAGTCTGTTTTCTTTCCAAATTTCTTGGTAGTCGCTGTAGCAGATTGGTCTCTTCAATAAACCAGTTGTGTCTGTTCTCCTTCGCCCACCGAGGAATGATTAAGGGTTACATCGCATTAATCGTCTTTGCGCATTGAACCCCTCGATTATAAGGTTGGGGTTCATTGTTGTGGCTTCTTGTGTTTAAATGTACTTTCTAATAAGCGCCCAAGTTCTGGACCGCTTCGTGAGGAGCTCACATTTCTGTTGCAAGAATCTCATAGGATTATAAACTAGAGAATGAGGAGATCACCGAAAACAGTTCCCCACTCGAAGCTGCGGCAAAGAAGATGCCAAGATCTGATCCAGGGCGTGACCGGATTAAGGAGTAGGGAACCAGTGTGATGAGTCAGCCCCAAGACATCCCAAAAGGTCATCAAATGAAGGATCTCGGGTAAAGCAATAGTTCATACCCCACCCTCCCAAGAGGAAGAATTTCAGATTGGAGAGTAGATGTGATGGCACCTTATCGCCCGCCATGCATGGTGGCAATCCTTCAGCCCTGGCAGATCGGGAGCGGGTCTCTCGGTCAGCCCGGTGTCCCGTTTAGATCATTCGGACATCTCTGTCCCGATTACCCACACATACATGGATCCTAATCTTAAATTTAGGAAGTTTTGGTCCCTCAACGTCTAATCTTCCTCCAGACTGAAATCAGGAATGGAGCTGCGATTCCCAAAGGATGACTATGCATTTAATAACAAACATGACAAGCTTTTGAGAGCGCGAGAGTAGAACTGCTCCCGTTTCACTTCTTTAGGTAAAATAAAAGTTCTCAGATCATAATTTCTAGTTAGCAGGATTAAATGATGAAGATTTGTTGCTGTTAATTTCAATACTGGATCATCTGGGAGACAGTGGTCCGAGAAAGAGAATCTGATATGTTACTAGTCATACTTTTCTCAGGGGGTGATGAACACCCATTGTCCATGACTCATGGCCTGGACTTGGCAGGACGGATGCAGATAGGCTTGACTTTGGCGTACTGCCAGCATGCCCGATGCGCTGCCAGCATGCACGATGTGTGCAACTACTGCAAAGCCGGCCCGTATTGAAGTCGCTTTTCAGGATCACAGGGCAAGTGAAGGTAGGTTTTAAAGAGCTACAATAATACTTTGTTTAATAGAGATTACTTTAAAAAGTACTCAAATCACATTGTAAACCAACCAGACAAATACATAAATCCTGAAGTTCAGCGAAAAGGACACAACTGCACTTTAATGTTCCTCCTTCCCTGAATGGCAGGCAATGGTAACTGACAAAATCACTTTCGTGACTTGGAAATACACACTAACAAAATTGTGTGCCACGGTCACCTGCGTGTGGTCCCCGTGAGAAAAAGACCTGCACCACATCATTGGGCACCATGCGAAGAAAATATGAAGTTGCACAAAAAAGCAAATCCTTTTTTTGGACATATGATAACAGCAGACATCCGTACATGCCAACATGCCCCATTTCATTAGTGAGAATGCCAATTCAGTCCTTTTTTTCCCCTTTGCAATCTGGGACTTGTATTTCTGCACTTACAATGGGCAAAAACAGGACTACAAGTCCCAGAATGTAATGCAGGAAACACATAATCGAAGCGATGTGTGGGCACAGAGGGATAAAGGAAGGGGGCTTTCAAGTACACGTCTGCCCATAGCCGTTATTAGGCTCATTAACAGACCACTGTTTCTCACTCCCAGCTGCATCTGCGGCCTACTCCTTGCACCCAAACGGCTTCCAATGTGAATGCGCTGCTGGTGGAGCTGAGGCGCGGGAAAGACATGGGACTGTGGCGGGAAGTGTGCGAGTCTCTCAGGAGTGAGCCTCTGTTCTGCTGGGCTTGTGATGGGACAGGGCGCTGGGCAGACGCTGCCCTTCCTTGGGCAGGGTATTTTTTTTTCTTTACTTGTTTTTCTCTTAGAGCGAACACGCGTGGCTTGGCTCGGGTCTTTTTTGGCCAGTGGCTCGAAATAAGCCACCTGAACAGAGCCTTGGCTGGCTTTCAACAGATACCATGCGTGACAGCATGCCCCATTCCAGTCAGGAGATGGGAGAAGAGATGGACCAGAGGAGAAACGATGGGGATTCGTGGATGCCATACATGCCAACATGCCCAATTCCATCCAGGAGATGGGAGAAGAGATGGACCAGAGGAGAAACGATGGGGATTCGTGGATGCCATACATGCCAACATGCCCCATTCCAGTCAGGAGATGGTAGTCTAGGCTTGTTTTTTCTTTGCATCCTGGGAATTGTAGTCCTGTATTTATAATGTGGAATTCCAGGACTAGAAGTCCAAGCATGCAGAGAAAAAAACAGGCCCGGACCATTATCTCTGAATGGAATAGGATGACCCTGGCATATAGAAGTTAGACCGCGGAGGAGCGGGCATGGGTGCAGGGCAAAGGTAGAGAAGAGGGCACTGCGTATGGTAATAGAATTACCAGGACACGGTGGCCATGGATATAAATGGGGAAGGGATGCAGGGCATGTGCAGAGATGCCCCTAGCGTAGAGGGCATGGGCAGAGATGCCCCTGAGGCAGAAGATGGGTGACAGCAGGGACAGAGAAGCCCTAGGGGAGCAGTGGTTGGGCTCTGAATCCCAAGAGGGCTCATGGAACACGATGCCCGAGTAGATGGGAAGTGTATGGAGCGAGAGGCGGGGGCGAGGACCAGGACAGCCACACCTTAGAGGGAGGGTGGGGGTAAGGACAGCATAAACCAAAAATGGGGTCACAACAAGGTAAGAGGTACCTCAAAGGGTGGGAGAAGGTGGGGCACAATGTACCAAATGTTAGTATGTGGGTTAAAACATGCGCCCAAGCAGATTTCTGAACTGGTCAAACACGTGCCTGGAGGCAGCACCTTCTCTTAAGGGCACACACATTTGCAGTCCAAATAACTAGCAGGGTGCTTACATGCTGGCATGTTTAACTGACTGCACGCTTAACTGATGACAAAGTTACCTGCGGCATGTTTAACCAGCTGCACGCTTAACTGATGACAAAGTTACCTGCGGCATGTTTAACCAGCTGCACGCTTAACTGATGGCAAAGTTACCTGCGGTATGTTTAACCAGCTGCATGCTTAACTGAGGACAAAGTTACCTGCTAGCATGTTTAATAAGCTGCACGCTTAACTGATGGCAAAGTTACCTGCGGCATGTTTAACCAGCTGCACGCTTAACTAATGACAAAGTTACCTGCGGCATATTTAACCAGCTGCACGCTTAACTGATGACAAAGTTACCTGCTAGCATGTTTAACTGGCTGCACGCTTAACTAATGACAAAGTTACCTGCGGTATGTTTAACCAGCTGCACGCTTAACTAATGACAAAGTTACCTGCAGTATGTTTAACCAGCTGCACGCTTAACTGATGACAAAGTTACCTGCTAGCATGTTTAACTGGCTGCACGCTTAACTTATGACAAAGTTACCTGCGGTATGTTTAACCAGCTGAACGCTTAACTGATGGCAAAGTTACCTGCGGCATGTTTAACCAGCTGCACGCTTAACTAATGACAAAGTTAACTGCGGCATGTTTAACCAGCTGCACGCTTAACTGATGGCAAAGTTACCTGCTGGCATGTTTAACTAACTGCACGCTTAACTGATGGCAAAGTTACCTGCTGGCATGTTTAACTAACTGCACGCTTAACTGATGGCAAAGTTACCTGCTGGCATGTTTAACTAACTGCACGCTTAACTGATGGCAAAGTTACCTGCTGGCATGTTTAACTGGCTCCATGCTTAACTGATGACAAAGTTACCTGCAGCATGTTTAACTGGCTGCACGCGTAAACTGATGGCAAAGTTACCTGCTGGCACGTTTAACTGGCTGCATGCTTAACTGATGACAAAGTTACCTGCTAGCATGTTTAACCGGCTGCACGCTTAACTGATGGCAAAGTTACCTGCTGGCATGTTTAACCGGCTGTACGCTTAACTGATGGCAAAGTTACCTGCTGGCATTTTTAACCGGCTGTACGCTTAACTGATGGCAAAGTTGCCTGCTAGCATGTTTAACCGGTTGCACGCTTAACTGCTGACAAAGTTACCTCCTGGTATCTTTAACTGGCTGCACGCTTAACTGATGACAAAGTTACCTGATGGCATGTTTAACCGCCTGCACGCTTAACTGATAACGTTGGTTTATTGTTGGTGAGCTTACCTAGCAGTATGCTTACACATTGGCATGCACCACTAATGGTGTGATTACTGGAAAGCTTCTCTATCATAAAGGGTTGCATGCCCAAAGACGTTCTTACTTGGCAGAGCACCTACCAGAATGTTTGCTTGTCTGCTGGCTTGTTTTCAACAAACCTGTTTACCATGGCCACATACTTACCAGAAGGTTTAATTACCTGACAGCACGCTTACCAAAAAGCTTCCTTACTGGAAGGCTTACTTTCTTTGACACAAACTTCACAGAGTGCTTGCTTAAGTGGTACATGCTTGCCAGACGGGGGAGGGGTTTTACGAACATGCTTTCTCACCTGACAGCAGGCCCTCCAAAAGACATGTTTATCAAAACATTAGCTTAACTAGACACCTACTTGTCAAAATACGTGCTTACCAGGTAGCATGCTTAGTAGACATCCTGCATTCTAAAATGCCCCGTTTTTCTATTGCTTATTTATCAACAGGCCTGCCTACCAAACGGGTTTTCTCACCTGGAGGCCCACTGACTGGAGGCTATGCCTATCTTGGCATGGCACTAACCTAGAACATGCTTACATAGTGTGCCTACAAAAAGCTGCAAAGGCATGGCGAGGGGCTTACCGTAGCAGCTTGGCTACGTAGTGTGATCACTTGTCGGCCCACTTACCTTGCTGTGTGGTTACATATTAAGACACTTACCTGGTGCTGTTTCCTGGCGGAGGCTAGCCTTCCAAAGGCTGCACTAGCTATCAGATAGGAGAGAGTCAGCATGGCGCAACCGTGGTGACCACTGCCCCAAGAAGATGCAATCGCCTTGTAGCAAACACCAACATCTGCTCGTGGCCACAGACGCGGCAGTGGTATGAATCGGCGACCTGCACCCACCACTGCTCGCCTACCCTGCTAGTATGCAGGGCCCCACCAGCGCCCACCACATGCCCAGTCAGTGATGTGAATCAACAGCCCGCCGTCTCTGAATTCAAAGCCGCGCCCCTGGGCCGAGACCCTGTACAAATGAATGAATGGAGCCTACTTAGGGCGTGGGGGGCAGAATAAAGGGTGTACCGCGTCCAATGGCAACAAGAACAGCACGAGCAACAAAGGAAATATGCGAAACACGGGAATGCGGCAGTCAGAAGAAACGCAGGAAAGAAAAGGAACACAAGCAACACAATAGAGTGGACGAGAAAGCGAACAAGAGTAGAGGAACACAAGAACATGAATGAGTTGGGAGAGAGGGAAAGATTACGAGAAAGAGAGAGGGGGAACACGAGAAACACAAAGAAAGCACTAGCATTTTACAGAGGTGTGAGATAGTGCGGACAAAGCGCGAGCGGAGAGGGAACACAAGAAACACACAGATATGAGGAACATGGAATATACCGAGCACGTACGAAAAAACATGTCCATTTCAGCCGAACGTGGGACAGACCGGAGTGCCGACGAAATCCACGGAGAATCCGTGGTTACCAATGACGGGCAACAGATAAATCAAGAATAACCCCAGCTAGCCCTTGGGTCCTGAGGCCGGGATAGGCTGGCGACGAGGTGCTTACAACGATGTGTGTCAAATCCTCTTGAAAAAAAAAATCAACACCAACCACTTAAAAAAGATGTGGCGTTTACCTGTTAAAAATAAGACACGTGGAGATATAAACTACAGTCCGGAAGTGACGCATTCGCTACCAGTAGAGCATCCGGGCCGGGAAAATGCACACGCCACGAGCCAACAGTGAGTTTCTTACACATAGACCATCTTGGACATTGCTAGCGACATACTCCTACGCTGGCTTTCTTTCGCGCGTACATCAGCGTGGCCATCTTGACCTCATTGGCAATCATATCTGCATACATTTGAAACTCAAAAACCCTGAGCTGTATGCCCCACCCAGATCCACACAAGACTCCAACCACATGCCCCGGCCCCACGTGAACAAAGTAAAACAAAATGTTTAATATATGTGCTCATTAAATAAAACAATCCAACCAGTGTACGCACATGCCTACAACTTGCATTGGTGTGGATGTGTCTGTTTCTAAGCACTATGCATCTGTGTTTAAGCACTATCTTAAAACCAATAAAAACGCTTGAACAAACATTTGTACGCAACCTTGAGTTTCAAAAATGGATTAAATGATATCCGCAATTGAAGTCATCCTATTTTAATGGCAAACGCAAGTTCCTTGCCTCATTAATATATTACAACCCGGTGTTGGAAACAAGATACCTTCTTTGCTGTTGTCTGACAATGTGGATATTGTATTCTGGCTGGCCTATATAGTAACTGAAGTCAACCAAGTGAAAAGTGCATATGTGACACGATTAATGGATTACCATACAAATAACGAACAGTCTAAGCGAGAACGCGAGCTTAGTAACTGGGTCCCGCCCACGTCTCCAGATCCAGATTCAGATGAGGCATGATCTGAGCTACAACTACTCTGCCTGCCGTGGAAAACCTGGAGACTCCACGCTCTTCCCGAGAGACCCAGAAAAGAGTGTTAAAAACCCCTGAGTCTCTGGGCTAGTCCCAGAGGTTAGGCAGGTATGCTGGCGACGCACATTTTACCCCACGGTCTGACGTTTCCGCCCCTCTCAAGCGAGTATGAGCCTCGCTGGGTATGCACAGTCATACCAGGATTGTTCCCACCTTTCTTTCCTGAAGTCAGCAAGCACGAAATTGCTCTCTCCTCCCCGCGAGGCTTGGCGGAGTCTCCTGACCACCCAGACGAACAGTAAGCCCTGTTGGGAGTTTGTGGAGCCCCAGCCACTGGGGCACTAGGCACACGTGTTTTTGCCCAATTATCAGAAAAACGAAAAAATTATCTTTTGCAAGACTTTAAATTAAAAGAAAAACGCTTGCCGCGTTGCACTGCTGCTATGTGCATTCTACCATCCATTGTCTTCAGCTGAGGGCCATCCTCTCCATCATGGCTGCCACTGGATTTGTAGGCACTGGAGTGCCTGCCTTGAGGTGGAAAGCCCTGCTGTGATTGGGCCCGTCTTCCGTCAAAGGTCCAATTAGGCGAGCCGGTAGGTGAAGACAGCCCGCCTCACAAGGCCCGATTCTAAGGCCTGACTGTTCCTGTCTGGGCAGAGGAGGGCCCCTCCTCAACCTATGACTCGGCCTCCACACTAGTTACTGCTTCCCTCTTGTTTATGCATCCTTGGACATCTATGCTCCCTGTAGATCTGCAAGTGAGTTATGGCTGAACTCCTTCGCTAACCTTTTCTGAACCTTTTACTATGCCTTGCCACTCTGCCTTCCTTGCCGCAACTAACCTACATCTTCTCTCACTACTTTTGTGCCTCCTTCTAAAAAAAAAAACATATTTTAAGTGTGTTTTGTTTATTCAGATGTGAATCTCTTGTCTGTTGTAATTCTAATCCTTTCTGGTTTGCATTTATGCATTTGTGATTACTTCTACTAGGCCACCTGGGGAGTTAGCTAGAACTGTGCTGTGCAGCCACTCTTTCATTCCTCGACTAACCTCTGCCGCCTCTACGGCTTTCTCCATCTCTCCTTTTTTCCCTAACGGCTACACTATCAGTTATCCCCACCCTCTCACGAGGTCCGGTAGGAAAAAGCACAAAAAGGGCATCTTGAGTGCAAACCCTTGACTTCCCATCGCAAACACCCATGTCAGAGCTTCCTCTAGAGAGTTTTTCACTGATATCCTCTTCTCTGTCCCCTCTCCAGATCTATGGACCCCCCCCATCTCATCTCCGCCCTCTCTTCTTCCACATCCTCTACCATTAATGGTGGAACCAAGTGGGAAGTCCTCTTGCCCGGCTTCTCATCCTCACATTTCTTCTTTAATGTCCATCACACAGGCACTATCCTAGTTAAGGGTTCACAACCCAACCGTCTTCTCTTAGACCGGATCCTGCCTTCTCTCATTAATTCCTTCCGTCTCCTGCATCTCCCTCTTCTACTCTCCCTCTCCCTCCTTGGACTGGTGTACCACGCCCCTGCAACCCACCTCAAAAAACCTTCAAAGGCACAGATCTCCTCCACCTGGCGACTCTTAACACCCACTCAGCCAACAAACACTCTGTTGACATCTGCCTCCTTCTTGAAGACACTGACCTCGACATTCTCGCTCTTACCGAGACATGGTTCAATGCCAGCTCAGTCACTGCTCTTGACTCCCTCCTCCCTGACGGCTTCAAGATCATCTCCAAGCCTCAACCTCACTGCACTGATGGGGGTGGAAGATGCCTTAATCTTCCCTGAGTGGGTTCCTCCTTCCATCTTACCCACCCAGCTCTACTCTTCTTTTGAAAGCTTGGTTTGCAAGTTGGTCATCTCTCCCATCTCCACCCTGACCATTGCTGCCATTTACTGGCCTCCAGGTGCCACCACCCTGTTCCTCTCTGAATGGGCTGATTTCTGCTCTTCCTTACTTTCCTCCACCTCCAACCCCCTTTTGGGTGATTTCAGCATCGAACTTGACTCCCCTGGCTCTGTTTCCATTCTCTTCACTGACCTCTGCACCTCGCTTTCCCTCTCCATTCTCCCTTCTGGGCCAACCCACTCAGCTGGACACACTCTGAACACCCTCATACACTCTGACCTCTCTCTCCCCCCCACTAGCCACCTCTCTCTCCTGGTCATACCATTCTCTCCTCTTCTCCCACCTGGGTCCCTTTGGCCCTCTGACCGCCCCCTCCTAAAAGCCCCTCCAACCTCGTTCGCCAACATCCGCCCGATTAAATAAATGTCAGCTACTGCCTTCACTTCCACCTTCATCCCATCTCACCCCCCAACCTTCGACTCTACATCCGACTCTGCCCTCAGCAACCTATACACCATTTCATCACCAATACTCATTCTTGCCCCAGCCATGAGAATCCACCAGAAACCTGCCTCTAAGCGTGACACCTGGTACGATTCCGAACTTGCGGCCCTGAAACAAAGGTGCAGGGCGGCACAACGGAAGTGGCAAACCTCCGGCTCATCCTCTGACAAACTAGCCTGCCGCCTGCTCCAAAGGCAATACAGACTCTCCATCCGTGACAAGAAAAGAGCCCACATACAGGCACGAGTTTCCGGTTTATCCAACAACACGGCTGAACTTTTCAAGATCTGCAGGGAACTAGCCAACCCTTCCGCAGTCTCCACCTCCTCTTTTCCTTCCCAGGCCCGCTGCAATGCACTGGCCATACACTTTGCCACCAAAACCCAGGACATTCTGATTACCTTGCGACACGCCCTCACAACCCATCCCACACCCCCTTACCTCCCTTGAGCCCCCACCCTCCTGCTTCCTCTTTCTCCTCTGTCACACATGAAGAAGTTAGCAGATTGTTCTGCTTCATGAAGATCTCTTCTAAACCAGTTTCCCCTTGCTCATCCAGGAACTTCAAGGATAACATTGGCTCTCTTACCCCTGCACTCGTGATTTTTGCAATAACCCGAGTGCACCCACTCCTGAAAAAACCTTCAGCAGACTCTGACTGCCCTGCCAACTACCGCCCTATCTCCATCACCCCCTTCCTGGGGAAGCTGCTGGAGAAGCTGGCACTGCCCCAACTCATCTCATAAACCAAACTTGTTGGTGGTCTCCACAACCATCAATCTGGATTCCGAGCATTCAGATGCACGGAAACTGCTCTTCTGAACACCTGTGAAGAACTGCTCCTATCTCTGGACTCCAACTTCCCAGCTGGCCTCATCCTTCTCGATCTCTCCTCTGCCTTTGACGCAGTCAATCATTCCATCCTCATACAAAGGCTCCACAATACCCTTGGTATCATGGAACTGGCACTGGACTGGCTGAAATCCTTACTTACTGACTGTCCAAGTCATCCTGGGAACCTTCTACTCTCATTTCCTTCCCCACCTGCATTGTCCCCCCAGGTTCTATCCTCCCCCTTGGCTCTTTAACATCTACTCTGCTCTGCTTGCAAACCTAATCTCTTCTTTCTCCTACAACTTCCAGTGTTACACAGACGACACAGCTCTTTTTCAAACTTCCTGCTGACCCTCTTGCACCCTCCATCATCCCTGACTGCCTATCTGCCATCCCTTCCTGGTTTACCTTTTTGACACCTCTCTCTTCTTCCTCCCTTATACTCAGGACCTTACCAAGAAGTCCCACTTTCAGCTCTTCCTTCTCAAAGGAATTCTCCCTTTTCTCACTCTTCCACCCTCCCCCCCGCCCCAAGAGGCTCAATGTTACCCCAAGCCCTGGTTCTCTCTAGGCTTGACTATTTCAATAGCCTCCTCCTGAATCTATCATCTTCCACTCTTCGACCCCTTCAGCTAATCCAGAATACGACAGCAAGATTTATCCTTGACCTGAAGCTTAGGGGCCGCACCTCTCCTGCTCTTAAAAGTCTTCACTGGCTTCAGGTTGCTGCACTGATTAAAATGAAATCCCTCTGCATCATCCACAAGGCTTTTTGGGTCCAGGGACCACAACATCTTCAACTTTATCTTACTAAATGCTCCCCCGCTAGACCACAACGTTCCTCTGGCACCAACTCTTTGTGTGTAAAGTGTTTTGCTAAACAGAAGGTAGGTGGTTGTTCGCGTTCCTCAGCTGGCTCCATCTTATGGGACTCCCCAGCACTTACTCCCTCTGCCCTCTTCCTTGCTGCACTTGCACATTCTGAATACTCACAAGGACTTGCTTTGTGGACTGCCATGTGGAAGGATGTGGCAGGGAAAGCAGTTTGGAAGCATCGTTAGGCGTTGGTTGCTGCTGAATGATTAGTTTCACAATGATTGTAATCAGTTTTTGGCCTGCTTTATGTACTCTACTGGAGTGGTGTGAGTGCTTTTTTCAATCTTTTTTTTAAAATGTATTTATTTATTTTTGGTGAGCACTGTGTGCTAATCTGATGTGTTTGTCTAGTGTCTTTGTGGCTTCTGAGCCTGTTTATTCTGTGCTGGGCTGCATCCAGAGGGTGCAGTCCGTGGGGTGTATTCCTTTGTTTCTGGCTTTTTCCCAGTCCCACCCCACCCCGCCCTCTAACTCGCATATCTCCCCCGATTGGTACGTCCACCTGGTCATAACTGACCTTACCAGGCAGCCCTCTGCCCAGCAGCCCTGCGGCTAAAGGCCCCAAGGCAAAGGGCGGCTTCTACATTTGCGGCTCCAAGGCGTGTCTGCAGGTGTGCGTAGGGGAAGCCAATGAAGCCAGCAGTCAACAGACACCAACAAAAACTGTAAGCGTGGCATGGGTGGAGTGTAGAGCAAGTGCATACTCCAGAAAGCTCCCACCACTCTACCTTTCCATAACGGAGACTGCATAGACTTACACCATGCATACTTTAGAGAGATTTGTGACCAGCAGCCTAAATCTATTTATGGCTAGACTGTAAATGTTTCATTGCATTACACACTAAATTACTTGCCAATGTTAACTACTGCCACACCTAGAGAGAACTTTGAAGATTGGCCTGTGTCACACATAGATAGGATTGTGAAGGTTAGCATGTGCCACACTTAGATGGAATTGTGATCACTAGCCTGCCTCACATCTAGGTAGGGTATTGAAGATTAGCAAGTGCCACACTCAGATGAAATAGTGAATGATAGCAAGTATCACACCTAGACAGACAGCAATGCCAATTAAGCGGTCCACTAACAATTTCACCCCTCTGCATACTCCTCAACAAACTCAACCACAATCCTACAACACAACAATCCGCACAAACTTCACTACACTGCAAGAACAAAACAAATCACACAGACTCGCACAACAGCACATGACGATGACTGTCGACTGTAAAACACCCCAAGCCCAGCCAACGGACCCACTGGGCTGGGGCTGCCAACAGCACATAACTGCTCTCTTGCACTTTTCCAGCTCATCCCATTAACTCCCAAACCCTCCCCTTTTCTTTCAGAGCTGCCAGAGCGCCAGGGGACCACTCCGGTGGTGATGGTGCACGGTACAAATATCGTTTAACATTAACAAGGCATAGGTGCGTCCTTTTTGCTTTTTTCCTCTCACTGCTCTTAATAGTGTTTTGTATCGTGTTTCTCTCTCTCTCTTGTTCCCTCCCTTCGCCCTGGAGGCGCTTTGAAACAGTATTTTACTTGCTGTATAAGCGCCTAACAAGCAAACAATAAATAAATAAATAAACCACTTTTCACGCTTAGGCAGAACATTTTGTTCAGAACGGACCAGCGCAGGCAGCGCACGGGCTGGAACAAGCAATGTCTTGCCGGTGTACGCTCCATCCCCCAGACACGAGTCTCATCGAGCAGACCTCTTTCAGAAGACAGGAAGCGTGCACTGTCTAGTCTTCTGAAAGCTACACAACCTGTTCTTCAAGGAACTTTTGGACCTTTAGAACATTCAGCACTGGAGACTGCATACAGAAACTGCCAAAGCATTATATATTTTTACAGCAGTTCAAACTGGTACCTATGTCCTGCAATGTACAGACGTCTGTTTATTAGGGTGAATAGTGTGACTAATCAAAACAGAAGAGTTCATTATTCGCGTAAAAGGTTTTCTTAGTGAATCACTAGAAGACGTTTAACATGTAAAATTGTGGACATTATGTTGTTCCCATAATGCTCTTTGCTTTTATGCAAATCGCCAGGAGTGGGTTCTATATAGAGCTACCCTTTTGCTCAAACTGGCCCTGCTAGCCCTTCCCAAGCCCTGGCCACCACCCCCATCCCCCCAAGAAGTGACGTTTCCCCAAATAAATGTTTCCCATTTCGAGCAATGCCACGGACACGTACTTGCACGGGCGCGTTTGCCTCTAGGCCTTTTTGTTACACCCTGGAAAAAAATGCCACCATTCGACTTACATTTCTTTTGCCCCATAGCCGTTTTTGCCCTAGTGACTTACTTGGACACTGCGATAACGCCTTTAATTGCAAGTTTTCCCACCTTCTAGGCTAATAACTGACGCAAAGTGCCGCAAAACCACGCACAAGAAAGAAAACACGAAACCAAGCAAAATCAATTAGGTAAAAAACACAGAACTGAATTCTCCCGGACAGTAAGGATAGGATTGTGAAGGTTAGCATGTGTAGGTGAGAGGAATCGAGGCATGCTTAACCCTTAGTCGCAGAGCTATGGACAGGCCAATCGCACGGCTTTATCTCCAGACCCTTCTTATAAATGCATGTAGCACCCGCAGGCTCACCTCCCCCAGCTCGCTGCGACCACCCCCATCCCCCAGATCCCTCCAGACAGTGCAGCTCCAATTCCAAGAATCCCACACAAAGATGTCAGAAATGCGGAAAACACAAAGCCCCCTTCACTAACCCTTCCCGTGGGAGGTGCCCCGAGGAGCGCAATCGTGCATCGCCCTTCAGTGGGAACACAGAGCATCAGCAGTGGCCAGGGCTCCCATCGCCAATGGTAACCACAGTGCACGCACCAGCAATGGTGAACAGTGCGGGTCACTCACCACCAATGGTAACCACAGTGCACCCGACGTCAATGGAGACTACAGTGCACCCACCATCACTGGGGACCATAGTGCACCCGCCGTCAGTGGGAACACAGGGTGCACCCACCATCAATGGGGACCAGAGTGCACCCACCATCACTGGGGACCATAGTGCACCCACCTTCAGTGGGGACACAGAGCACCAGCAGTGGCCAGGGCTCCCACCGCCAACGGTAACAGTGCACCCAACGTCAATGTTGTCCACAGTGCACCCACCGTCAATGGGGACCACAGACGACTGACCCTCTGGGGCGATCATAAAACACTGACCGTCAGATATAACCAAAGTAAATCGACCTTCAATGGTGATCACAGAGCATCACTGGTGACCAGTGCACCCACCAGCAAAGGATACTACAATGCACCCACCATCAATGGAGACTACAGTGCACCCATTAACGGGGACCACAGAGTATCAGTGGTTACCAGTGCACCCACCATCACTGGTTACCACAGTGCAGCCACCTTCAATGGGGACCACAGTGCACCCACCATCAAGGTGACAACTATATCAGTGGTAACCAGTGCACTCACTATCACTGTTGACCACAGTGCACCCACCTTCCTTGGGGACCACAGTGCAACCACCATTAATGGTGAGCACAGTGCACCCACCATCAATGGTGAGCACAGTGCACCCACCATCAATGGGGACCACAGTCACCCACCATCAATGGGGACCACAGTGCACCCACCATCAAGGGGCATCAGAGTGCACTCCACAATTGACGTGACCACAGAGCATCCACCAGCAATGGTGACCAGTGTGGGTCACTCACCATCAATGGTGACCACGGTTCTCCCACCATCAAGGGGGATCACGGTGCACCCACCATCAATGGTGACCAGGGTGCACCCACCATCAAGGGGGAATCACAGTGCACCCCACCATTGACGGTGACCACAGAGCCTCCACCATCAATGGAGAGCAGTGCACCCACAATCAATGGAGAGCAGTGCACCCACAATCAATGGTGACCAGTGCGAGTCACCCACAAACAATGGCGACCAGTGCGAGTCACCCACAATCAATGGGGACCAGTGCGAGTCACTCACAATCAATGGGGACCACAGTGCACCCACCATCCACAGGGACCACAGTGCACCCACCATCAATAGAGACCACAGTGCACCCACCACCAATGGAGACCGCAGGGCACCCACCACCAATGGAGACCGCAGGGCACCCACCACCAATGGAGACCGCAGGGCACCCACCATGAATTGATACTACAGTGCACCCACCATCAATGGGGACCAGAGTGCACCCACCATCAGTGGGGACCAGAGTGCACCCACCGTCAATAGTAACCACAGAGCATCGATCTTCAATGGTTGACAGAGCATCAGCAGTGGCCAATGCACCTACCATCAATGGGACCACAGTGCACTCACCGTCAATGGGGACCACAGTGCACCCACCGTCAATGGGGACCACAGTGCACTCACTGCCAATGTGGACCACAGTGCACAGACCCTCTCGGGTGATCATAAAACAGTGACCGGCAATGGTAATCACAATGTACCCACTATCAATGGTAACCACAGTGAATTGACCTTCAATGGTGATCACAGTGCATCAGTGGTGACCTGCACACCCACCATCAATGGTTATCACAATGCACTAACCATCAATGGGTACAACAAATCACTAACCCTCTAGAGTGATCATAATACACGGACCGTCGGTGGTAACCACAGTGCATTGACCTTCAATGTTGATCACAGAGCATCACTGGTGACCAGTGCGCCCGCCATTAATGGAGACCACAGTGCACCCACCATCAATAGTGATCACAGACACCCGACTGCAAATGGTAATGACAGAGCACTGCACTCTAATGGTAATAAGAGAACGGGCCACAGGGCATCTACCTTAAATGGTGATCACAGAAAATCAGTGGTGACCACAGTGTATCCACCATCAATTGGTGCCTGTTGTGCACCCACCATCAATGGGAACCACAGTGCACCCGTTATCAATGGTGCCCACACTGCACCCACCATTAAGGGTGACCTCAGTACATCCACCATTAATGGTGATCACATCACACCCACTGTCAATGGTGACCAGAGTCACTGATCTTTTATGGCGATCACTGTTCAATGACCTTAAATTGTGGCCATACCGCACCCACCATTAAAAGTGATGACACTGCAGGAAAACTTAAGTGACCACACCACCACACCCACCATCAATAGTGTCCATAATGCATCTACGATTAATGGTTCCTCCACTGCACCCACCATCACTGGTGACCACACCCACCATCCATGGTGACCACAGTGCACTGATCGTTTGTGATCACAGGGCACTGACCATCAATGGTGGCCAACCACAACCACCATTAATGGTGTCTATAATGCATCTACCATTAACGGTCATTACACTGCACCCACCATCCATGGTGACTCCAGTGCACTGACCGTTGATCGAGATCAAGGGCATCCACCATTAATGCTGTCAACACAGGACTCAACCATTAAAAGTTGACCACACTGCATCCACCATCACTGATGACTATAATACACTAGCCATTGATGGTGACCACAACGCACCCTTCATCAAGATAGACCACAATCACTATCAATAGTACCATAGAACACAAACTATTTAAGGGGACCATGGTGCATGCATAAATGGCGACCGGAGTGCACCCACCATTAATGATGGCAACACTCAAACCACCAGTAATATTGACCACTTTGCACCCACTATCAATAGTGAATGTAGTCCACGAACCATTGAGAGGGGGATAATAGTGCACACATCAATGGTGACCACAGTGCAACGACCATTAATGGTGATCTCAGAGCATCCACAATCATTGGTGGCACACCATCAATGGTGACCACAGTGCAACGACCATTAATGGTGATCTCTGAGGGCATCCGGTAATAATAATGAATACATGTTAACGAATAACTTTAATAGAAAAAACTGAAAAAACACCAAATGATTTATTAAAAATATATATAGGGCGTGGGGTAAGGGATTAAAACGGGTGGGGGGGGGGGGTTTGGGTCAGATTATAATCAGAGAAACTGAAGGCATGCCCCCCAAAATAAAAGAAAAAGAAAATCAGTATTTTTTCAGTATTTTTGTTTGGTTAAAAATGTTTTAGTTAAAACATTTTTAGTTAAATTGACATATATCATTCTCAGAGCATCCACCATCAATGGTGACCGTAGTGCCTAGATGGAGCAGAGGGTTGGGACGCACACGTATAGAGAACAAAGCCATAAATGGTACATTATTTTGACAAACCACATACCAGGTGTGGCAAAAATGGAGTTTTTCGAGATTATGGGTGAAGGCAATAAGAAGTACTTTTCAGAGAAACCCGTAATTCGAATGAGTAATTGGAGAAATATTCAGTGTACTCGGTGCCTGCGTCATTACCTCCACGTCCACTCTTCCTCGTCCCAGTACTTACCTCATGAGGCCCCTGCCTCCGACACAGGACCTTCTTCCATTTCTTTTCTTCCCTATAACTTCTCCCCTTAACCCACGTCGTCCAGTTGAATTTATCCTGCCTCTGGCAGGTTTGATTGTTCCTGGCACTGGGCTCTGGGGAGCTACAGTTGCTGGCCACCTGATAGGGCGGGGCCTCGGTTCCCTTCAGGTGTGGCGTCCTCCTGGGCCCCATGCAGGGCTTGGGTCCCGGGTGAGCAGGAAGCCTCGCCCGGTTTATTGCCTGGCCCAAGGCCGACGTGGAGGCATCACAGCCTGGGTCCTGTAGGGCCCGGGAGTACGATAAGGAGGAGGGGACTATGTGGGGAATATTGACACGCCTTTTCTCCTCCCGGTGTGGCCTGCTCAGCGTTCCGTTGCAGCGCGGCATAGCAGCTGTTTGATGTACCTTTTGGGGGTGGGTTGGATCAGGCCTCCAGAGGGGAGGGGGCGTTTTCTTGTTTCTCTGCTGGAACTGAGGGAAACTCTACTACCTAACGGCCCGTTACCATGGGGATAAATTGTTTAGTCTCCTCTATTGGTGGGTTTATCTCCTGGCCTGCAATTTAAATATCTACTCAGCAAGTTTCCGTTTCTGTTTGTTGTTAATGCACACCATGGGAAAGGGCTCTGCAAAACTCATGCACCTTGCCCTGTCTTCTTCCTCATCTTCCTCTTCACCTGAAATTCGCAGAAGGAAACAGAAGAAATCAAGGCATTTTTCCTTATCCAGGAAAGACTTAAAGAAGTTGCTAAGGCATCATGGCCATACACATGGGCACAAGTGTTGGTGTTCCTCTTTCTCATCATCCTCATCTTCTGGCGCAGAGTCCTCCTCTGCCACTTCCTGTTCTTCATCCGCTGATGCAGAATGGATATATCTGGACAGGGAAGAGTTGGAGGAAGTGCTTGCTCAAGTTTGAGACTTCATGGGGTTTTCAGAGCCGTTGGTACCAGTGGAGGGGGCTGACACCACTATTCGTCGGTATAAGCATACCCCGAGGATGGGGTTGCCTTTGGTTTCTGATATCCAGGCTAAAATCCTTCGGGAATGGCGTGACCCGGAGAAGATTGCCATGACCCGCTTTATGGCCAAACTCTATCCGTTGAAAGGGGGTGAGAGGTTGCTCTTGGATTCAGTTGAGGTTGATGATATCCTCGCAAGTCTGGTGGATCGCTCCTCTATGTGAGCCGAGGAGTCAGCTGTCCGGGACCCGGTGGACTGTAGGGTTAATTCCTGCTTGAAGAAGGTTCATGCTGGTTTCAAGAAGTTAAAAAAAAGCTGTGGTTGAACTTTTGTCCGATCTGGCGTTTGATGGAGTACGTGGCTTGGCTATGGCCATGAATGCAGGTGTGTCCGACCAGAGACATGTGCATCTGCGGGATTGGAAAACGGAAGGTTCTCAGAAGGCGGCTACCCTTAAACTTCCCTTTGATGGGGCCAACATTTTGGTGATTTGCTTGAGGAAAATGTGCATGAAGTGTTTCGGGCTGACAAACACGCTGACAAGTTACGACGCAAGTCTACCTCGACGGACAAGAAATCTTCCTCTGGTGCGGGTACGGGGAACAGATGGTCTTTTCCTACTCCTCGTCCCAATCTTTTCAGAGAACAAAGGGGGGCTGTGGTCCTCCATGCTCTTCGTGTCTGGGTCAGGGTCTGGTACAGAAGTTGTGACGGTTTGGCAGGCCGGTGGGTTGAGGTCTCCGGCTGTTTTTTCCAGTATGGGACAGGTGTTCAGATGCCTGGGTTCTGGACACCGTTCGGAGGGGTTATCAAGTGAACATCCTGTCGCCACCTGTCCAGGATTGCATGGTTCGGACTGTTGTTCCCATATCACTGGCCCAGAGTTTGGCTATGGTGACTGCTCTTTCCGAGTTGTTACTGAAGAGTGCTATCATGTCTGTTGCCTTCCCACTTCAGGGTTTCTACTCAAGGGTATTTCTGATCCCCAAACCTTTGTTGAAGTCTCGCCTCATCTTGGTCCTCAAGGCTCTGAACTGCTTCGTCTGGAAGGAACACTTCAAAATGGAGACTTTGCAGAATATTCTCCTGATGTTGCACAGGGAGGACTGGATGGCATCTCTGGATCTCCAAGATCCATATTACCACGTGGCTCTCTGCCCCTGCCACATGAAGTTCTTCTGTTTTGCAGTGGGATCCCAGCATTTTCAGTTCAGAGTGCTCCCATTCGCGTTGCGCTCGGCCCCCAGGGTATTCACAAAGCTAGTGGCTCCCCTGGTGGAGCATCTACACCCGAGGGGCATTCAGATGTTTCCCTACCTGGACGACTAGTTGGTCAAGGCGGCTCTCTGACAGAATGTCCTGGCTAATCTCCAGCTGGTCTGCCAGGCATTATGGGCCTGGGGGTTTCTGTTGAACTGGCAGAAGTTTCATATGGAGCCCTCTCAGGATCTGGTTTTCATCAGGGGCTAAGATTTGCACCAGGATGTGGAGAGTTATTCTGCCCCAGGAGAGGGTCAATCACCTGCTGGCTGTTCTGGGCAGGATTCTCAGGAGGTGGTGCGTCTCGGCTCACCTGTTGCGCAAGCTGCAGGGACACTTGCCATCTTGCATGTTTCTGGTTCCTTGGGCTTGTCTTCATCTGCGTCCTCTGGCGTCTTATCAACTCTCCCACTGGCTTCCGGCCTCTCAAGCCTATGAGGTTTTGATCTCGGTGTCTGAGGGTCTCCTCACTGTGGTGGTCGAGGGTTCAAAATCTTCGGGCGGGGCTGTCCCTGGTCCATCCTCCTGTGACCACTCGTACTACAGACGCCAGCGGAAGTGGTAGGGTGGCAACGTTGGTTGTCCTCTCGGCCCAGGGGTTGTGGGCTCCGGAGGAGGGCCATCGTTCATCCAATTGGAAAGCGGTGTGTGCTATAATTTGGGCTTTTGTGTACTTCAGGGTGTTTCTGGATGGCCGGCCAGTTTTGTCCGGACAGACAATACCACAGCACTAACAGATGTCAACCGCCAGGGGGGGCTGGCCACTCCTTGAATGCTCTGGCAGCTCAGATAGGTTCCTGGGGGGGGGGGGGGGGAAGTCGCATCTGATGTCCCTGGTGGCCTCACATGTCAGGGGGTGGGCAATGTCCTAGAGGATCTTCTCAGCCACAGGGGTCCCTCCTCTGCGGAACTGTTTCCATTAAACAGGTTATTTGCAGAGATCTGTTTCAGGTTCGGAATCCCCTTTCTGGATCTCTTTGCATCTCCGGCATCTGCAAAAGTTCCCTTGTTTTGCTCCCAGTTTCAGGATGAGGGTGCTTTGGGGGTGGATGACCTCACTGTGCAGTGTGCTCAGGGTCTCCTTTATGCATTCCCCCTTCTTCCCCGAGTGGTTCAGTGCGTCAGGGAGACAGGGTCGACTTTGTTATTGGTTGCGCCGTTCTGGCCCTGCCGGAGCTGGTTCTCCCCCCCCCCCTCTGTTAGAACTTCGGTCCCGGGAACCTTGGCTGATTCTGAAGTGGCCTTGTCCCCCGCAGGCGGGTCTGAGGTTTGGGATCCGACAGATTCAATGGGCAATATGGCTACTGCACGGTCTTGGTTGATGTCTCAGGGGTTTTCGGGTCCTGTGATCCAGTCTATCATGAATGCTCATAGACCTTCTACTCTGAAGGCGTATGGCAGGCACTGGGGCCACTTCCGGGACTGGTGTGGGTGGTCTGGGATCCCCCCTGCGTTCCGGTCTGCCCGCTATTCTCCAGTTCCTCCAGGAGGGTTCTGACAAGGGCCTATCGATCTCCACACTTCGTTCCCAATGGGCCTCCATTACATTCCTCTTGGAGTACTCTGATGGCCACCTGGATGGGGAGGTGTTGATAGGGAAGTTTCTCTGGGGTCTTTCTTCTTCCCGTCCTTGTACTTCTAAAAGGTCTTCCCCCTTGGGATCTCCCTCTTGTCTTGCGGTTCCTTCAGGGCTGCCTTTTGAGCCAGCTTGGCATGCCATTGAGGTGGGGCGGGCCGTTCTGGAATATTTGGCTCGGACTTCTCCTTTCCGGCAGTCCAATAGTGTCTTGATTACCTTTGGTCCTGGTGGTGCGGGTTGAAAGGCTCAGTGGTTTCCATTAGCTGATTGATCTGTGTTGTTGTCTCCAAGGCCTATGTGGCTTCTGGTCTGCCTGTACCTGCGCACGTTCAGGGTCGCTCGACCAGGGGTTTGGCTGCTACCTGGGCAGACGCAAGGAGGGTTTCTCTGCAGGAGATTTGTAGGGCAGTGACCTGGGCAGATCAGAGCACTTTCATCAACCACAATAGGTTAAATGTCTCCCACTCTGGGGATGGTTCCTTCGTGGTTGGGGTTTTGTCTGTGGGGATTTGAATTCCCAGTTATTAAAGGTGTCAATTTTTGTTCTGCACTTTCTTGCTCTGTGTCTCATTGGGACTTTTCGCTGTTACTGCTATGGTATACCTCATGAGGCAAGTACTGGGACAAGGAAGAGTGGAAGTGTAGGTAATTCTCTGATTACTTACCCATAATCTTCATTACTTCCAGTCCTACCTTTCCTTGACACAGTAATGACGACCCACCTCTACCTCCCTGCGAGGAAGATCCTATACTCTGGCTTGGTTATGTTAAACTGGATGACGTGAGTTAAAGGGAGGAGTTATAGGGAAGAATAGACATAGAAGAAGGTCCTGTGTCGGAGGCAGGGACCTCCTGAGGTAAGTACTGTGATGAGGACGAGCAGGACTAGGAGTAATGAAGATTACCAGTAAGTAATCCGACGATATGTACGTTTCGATTTCTAACTTCAACTGGGTCAGAAGAACGTTGCGCCTGTTTCTTTTACATGCACTCCCACCTTCTCTCCGAGTAAACAGCCCGCAAATGAACATGCGGGTGCCTTGCTTACTGGAAGGCCATGAAAAGTGCTCAATTAGTATGAAACAAATTACTATCAAGATAACCCCGAGTAACAATATCGTACATCGTGAAGATATTTATATTTTGAACTTGGAATCTGGAATGTATCTAATAGCGTGGGGACAGCAGACACTGGGGCATTTGCTTAACCCTTTAGCTGCTGGGCTATCATTATGCAAAGAGACGAACATACTCGTCCTCAGCACTTAACAGGTTTGTACATTATGGAATGTTTTCTTATCCAGATGATCAGAATCCAGGCTCTATCCACAGTACAAGCCCTTAGTATAGGCTTCCCCTTTGTTCATCTCACTGTTTCCAGCTCTCTGGCCAATCAGCAGGCTTGGAATTGAGGTTCTACCCACCCGTAAAGGCTGCATTACAAACTTCCCTTTGCGATGGCCATCATCCTCAATACACTCGTTTCCTCATTGTGTCCAGACTAGACGTCTCCATAGAGTGCCTAAATTACTATTTTTGCTGCATTCATTGCATTGCTCCTCCCTTTCGTCTTTTCAGACCACAGTCTGCTGAATGGTCATGCTTCCTACAGTGCTTCAACGCTATCACAAATGGCAGGAGGCGCTATACAAATATAAGATAGCATAACATCTATTCGCAGACAGGGGACTGGTCCAGGAGACATGGGGAGGTGGTGTCACAGGAAGCCCCAGGTGCGGCCGTCCTCTTTCCTTCCTGCACAAGCTCTGATAGTGTAAGATCCCTCGTCTTTCTTTCGGACTTTGTGTGCACAGTGACCTTTACCCTTGTTGGCGATGTACGCCGTCGGTTCTGGACCATTTATTTGAAAGATGGCCACTTGCCCCACAGTAGAGCCCTCTGTTGCAGTCTCTAGTGGCTCAGTAGAGTGCAGTGGTGCAGCTAAACAGCATGCACACCACAGCAGGCCCTGAAATAACAAAACGTAAACAGTCTAAGCATTAAAAAAGGTGCTGCTGTCCCAAACCCCGCCCCAGAAGAACGTTCCCAGTTTGCAAACCATGCTGTGGTAATATTGTGATGTCAGTCTGTGTTCGACCCCAGGGGAACTGACCAACTCAGCGACCTAAAACACACAGGCCTTCGGTCAGAGCAGTGAAGTCCGAAAGCCTCAGCAACCCTTTTCTACTCATTGCCTCAGTCACAACTACATAACTAAAAAACAGTCATCTCCACTACGAACCCAAAACACAAGCAGTTTCTAGCCAACGTGGTGTGGTGCCCAGGGCGAAAACAGAACGTGCTACCCACCAACCCCCTCCCCCAGCCCTCCCCCCACTCCCCCCACGAGTGGCACACGTCACTCCCAAAACCCCTCCTCAATATGAATTGTAATATTAATGAAGCTGCTTTCATCACATTGTAATGCAAGTACTTTACAGAAGAATTCTAATGTGAAAACAGAGCTGTTGCTGCCCAAGTAAATGTTTTTTTCAAACTGTCCATGCTGGCACACTGCGGTGGGACCAGCCCACCAGGGACTGAGGGCCCACTACTAACCCCTGGCCCTGTGTTGCAGGTGTTTTATTTGTGCCACCTCACTTGTATTTCGCAATGGGCAATACTAGACTAACCATATGAATTATTTTCTGATGGAAGGTCATCATTCCAAGATGGACAGCCTGGTACACTCTTATTGTACTCTTTCAAAATGCCTCTAGGAGAGTGGGAAAGGGGACAAATCGCACCAATGATGGTTCTTGTATGCTTTGCATTAAATCGCAGAGCATTTCAGGACTAGAACAGTGATCAGAGTTCTCTATATTGGATAAACAAGTCAGTGAAAAAAGAATTGTATGTGTGAATCTCCAAATACATAACAGACTCATGGCTTGGTGCTCGCATCACTGTTCACAACACTCACCGTAACATTAAAATGTGTGTAACCATGAACCATACATACTCATTTGGAAAGCTTAAGTTTTGGATGCAAGTATAAAATGGCTGCAACATCAGACACTCAAATGAGGTACAAGGGCTCGTTTGCTTCTTGTTGTTGAAGCATTTTAGATGAGGAAGGGCTGGGTCTCAGTGTGAGCATGCCCAACCCCAATACAGAAACCGTTTTAGGGAATTGTATCTATAGACAGAACAGGATACCGCAGAAGAGAGACCCAATAAACAATGCATAGAAAGGCTACACAGAAAGGATTGTATCTCTTGCAAACTTTAGCCTGACCAGTAATAAGCGGGTGAGGCTTTATTTATTTAAACCAGCTTCTAATGCATGATAAAGGGTCCACAATTCCTCACTATTACGCGGGGCTCAGGGGTTATTTCTGCGATAACAAGCAGGCCCATGCTTTTTCTAACAGAGCTGGCATTAGCATCTCTTATTAGTGAGGGCCTGCAGCTAGTGAAAATCATGGTATGTCAGTGTAGAAAGGGCATTTGGCGTAGCGGGTGTGCACTTTGAGGTAACATCTTTGGATTGCTTTATGCGTTTAAGCGCGGGCACAGTACGGCATGCTCGTCAGAGCCACATACACAAAACTTTCCAGTATGCTATTGTATGAACATCACCCAAAAACAGGCATGTGTGCTGTTACATACTGGAGTGCCACACAGACACCATTAACCAACAGGGTGGTGGCTTGTGCAGCGCACAAAACACTGCTGCACACATATCACTGCATTGATTTGATACTGAGCGGATGCATTCAGTCCATGTCCCAAAGCAGCCACTAGAATACTCAAGCAAGCATGCAGCATATGTAACTAAAGTAATATAAAAAAAGGTTTTTGTTTGTCAATTAAAGAGACATGAAAATAAAGAAAATAGTTTCAAACTTTTTCTGCGTGGTATTTCAATTCTCTTGGAAGAATGCATAGGTTTGGTCAGCTAATTTATACTGTGCTGGCCTGTTGAATAAAAATGCCCCAAGTTCAGTTCTTAACACCGAAATGTTAAGCACATACTGTGTAAAAGCAATGGATTGTCAGATGAGCCATCACTTATAAATTTCCCCACTTGAAAGGCTGTCAACACAAAGAATGAGGGGCACATGATGTGCGACTCCATAACATCTCACACGCTGCATTTGGCATATGAATTCCTTTGTTTGCATATTCCGAACGCATAGCAGTCATCCACAAGTCGGTAGAGAGCAGCCAGCCAAACATCTCAGGAGCACCCACCGGCACAGCAGGCGGCTTAATCCTTTGTCCGGCAAGATCAGAATCAGCTTTTTGGGTGGACTCCTTACTCTGCCCCCACCACCCCTCAGCTATTTATCCCTCCTCCCCAGGCTGTCGCCCGCTCCGCCCTGGTCAAGAAACAGGGCCTCTGCCAAGGCTTAAGGTCACTTCCGACCAGTTAGTAGTGATCCCCTAAAGAACCCACAACCAAGTGCATAGGGGAATGAGGGGGTGCAAAGGGATTAGATGAACTGACTTGCGGTACGGCTATCTGAATAACATGAACTAATTATCGGAGTAGGAGGTCTGGCTCCAAAGGGAACACATAGCGGCAGGTTAAGCCATACTCCTCCTGTTGGGAATGCCCAATTCTATCAGGATGAGCCCCTTGCCCAGGCTGCAGGCTCTATGTGCCACAGTAACCAGTGCTTGCACCAAACACCTCTTGGCTGGAGGTGCAAAGATTGCCCCCGAGAATGTAAGGGAACAAGAGGGATCCAAATAGCCTACTCACCATCAATCTGCCCAAGACCATGCAGAGGAATGTTGGGGGGATCCTTGGATTTTGAAGGTTACTATAGAGCTGCACAGCCAGGGAGCCCAGTGGGCTACTGAAGAATTTCTAAGAATAAGCAATGGGTGGCAAGTCAGAACAGTGGGCTGGCTCCAATGACGTCTGTGGTTGGGCCTTGGGCTCTCAAAAAAAAAAAGGCTCATAGGCATCACCCTTAAACAATTGGCCCTTAGGACCAAGAGGGCTACATGGCAATACAGGAAGAGGAACGTGGCCCTCCCTTTGCGTGGTTTATGCCCCTCTACTGTCACAGTTTAGTGGCCCCCTAAAATGTAGGAAGGAGGGGGAAAAGGTGGGTGATGGGAAGGCTGATTCGCTGTGGAGGGGTGGAAAGTTTATAGAATGTAGCCAGTTTGATGAGGAACTAGGAGGGTGGGAGAGGTTGTCTGAATAGTCCCATAGAACATCTGATGCCTCAGACACTAGGGTGGGAGGGAATTAATTTCTCTGAAGTTAAAAACAATTCTTTAAGTGACTTGCATCCTTGAAATAAGGGAAAAGTGGGAAAGATATTTTGTAGGAGCCTCCATTAGAAAGTTTGGAGTAAGATTTGCGAATTGAGTGGCAGAACATTGACATTGAGCCAATTCAAGGTGCACACACGAAGCTTCTGCAGAGATGGCCATACCAGAGAAACTGCCAGAATGTATATAGCAGGGGTCTGCAACCTGCAGCTCCCTAGATGTTATGCCCCTTAATCCCTCTCCATTGACAATGCTGGCTGAAGAGCCAACCGTTGAAGACTGGTATAGGGAGTCTTCTAAGTTTTGCTGGTGGCACTACAGGGTAGCAGGCACTGATCAGCGTGCTTCGTGGGGGTGCCCAAGTATCTTGGGTGGATTAAGGACGATGATGGCGAGGGGCCGGATTTGAAACCACTACTGATTCTCTTAAGCATCCATCCTGGAAACTCTGCGACGTAAAAATGGATGACAGGTCAGCGGGCAGCTGGGAGAGAAGCACTTCCCACCTAATGGAAGTAGGATGGCTTAGAAAGCTGTGGGAGCCTCCACAGCATGGAGAAGCTTACCGTGCGGGACAAGGGGGGAGGAATTAACTGGGAGATCCAGCGCTTTCCTTTATGACGTATGTGGCAAGTCAGATATAGGAGAAGGGCAATAGGATAGGTTTAAACACAACTATCTGAAATTAAAGAACACCTACTCTAAGCCCTACAACCACAAGGAGTCCCTTTACTCTAAAACAACAAATGTGTGCTCATCAGGGCGCCAAACAAAGGAACGTGGTCCTCCATCAAAACCTATGCTAGTCTAATATCTGTCCTACCACTAAAGAAAGAAAGAAATAATCTAAGTTATGACTTCGAATAGGGTGGTTCTCCCCCTGGTTCATAGGTGCTGGCTGGTTTTCAGACCCCCACCCAAGTGTTTCCAAAAGACTATTCCAGTTCCTGATTTATTTGAATTTATAAAGCGCGCAGCGGCCCTGGGGCATCGTGGCACTGCCACAAATTTCTCTTAGATACATATTACAGAAGAACAAAGCTGAATAGACATCAATAACAGGGTTCAAACTGTAATACAGTAGGTGTGTTCTATGGTTACAGGGGAACATCTTCAAGCACACTTTAGTTGAAAAGCTTGGTTTCCAGAGCTTTTCTGAAGACAGTGAGGGATGTTTCCCTTCTGAGCTTAAGTGGTAGTGCGTTCCATTTTTTGGGTGCTAATACCTGAAAGCTCGAACCACCAGCTTTATCTCTTTTGAAGGCGGGGACCGAGAGTTGGTGAGTGTATTGGGCACATTTGGGTCTAAGTGCCGGTGCTTGATGGACTCGTTCTGCCAGATAAGGAGGTGCAGACTGGGAAAAGGCATCGGTGTGTGATGGTGAGGGCTTTGAAGAGTACGCGCTCTTTGACAGGGAGCCAGTGGGACTCTCGTCTGACCTGGGAAAAATGCTCTCTTCTGGAGATACTTCGGAGAGCATTTTTTTGCATGATTTGCATTTTGTTCATGTTCTTGGCAGAAGTGCCTAGGAGCAGGACATTGCAGTAATCCAACTTGGTGCCAAAGGCAGCTCTTGCTATATTAAGGCAGTTTTTTTGACGAGTGGTGAGGTTTTACTGCATTAATGATTTTGGTTGCAATAGCTGCAGACGATGAAATGGCACTGATTTGTCTTTTCATTGAGAGGGTGGAGCTGACGTAGACACTTAGTGGAGCCAATGAACAAACAAAAGGTTCTTTTTTAACAAAGAGGCTCTTACAGTTCTCGCCAGTGAACAACGAATACAAAAAAAGTCTTTTTTAATTGAATTTAGCTGAAATTAATCAACTTTTTCAATTATTAAAAAATAACAAATCAATCAATTTAGAGAATAAAATAAAAGGAACATTTATCAATCAATTTACAATTACGTTATCTCAGAATAAACGTTAAAATAAACAATTTCAAATTTGTTTACACAACACGATAAAACTCAATACCAGAAACAAATAATATTGCCGAAACTAAGTAATTACATTAACAAATTAAACCCATTGTAATTCACAGATACAATTCTCGCAAGGAGATAACAGAGAAACACAAAATAATAAAATAAGCTTAGAGTATTGTTCTTGTAAGTCAAAAAACAGTCATATTTCACATAAAATCTCTTTTGGTATTTCTCGAGGCCGTGCAAGTTGCAGGAACACTAAAGTTAACATTTCTTTCAAGGGTCTTAATTTAACCAGCACAATTTTAAAACATTTATTCCATTTTCAGTGCATGCAGGAAGTTAATTGTTGCTATTCTGATGCTCATGCTATTAGTAGCTGCTTTTGCGACCCATCTATTTTCAGGTTTCATTTGTGCGAAATAAGCCAGATGTTTAATAAAGTGGATTTGTCTTAAATACATGAGATCTGGGCAATCTGCAATTACGTGCTCTAATGTTTCTACGATTGCAGGGTTTTTACAATAGCGACGCCATTTAGCTTCTGGATCAATCTGTTTTCTTCGGGCTTGGACTTCACGAGTGGAGCATAAATTAAAACGAAAAAGTAATATGGCATTTCTGATAGCAGGAGATGGTGCTTTACAGAGATAGGATGCTATTTCTCTGTATCGCTTTGGGCCAAACACAGAGGTATCAAAGTCTTTATATTTTAGACAAATAGCCCTTGTATCGATCCAGTCCATCATGTAAAGTTTTTTCTTTGCTTGGTCAGGGTTAGTCACGAGAGTCTAAATGGAAATTTCAGCATTTAACATTATAGACATGATATTTTTGGACCATTGCTTAGGGAACTCATGGTCCAAAGATAGTAGATAACTTGACACTGTAGCTAGTGTGGAATAATTCAGAGTAGACAATAGACATTTCCGAAATAAGCTGCACAGGCGCCAGTTGTACATAGCAGTTAAAGATGTTAACCCTAGTTCATATCGGATCATAGCCCCTGGGATGCACTGCGGGAGATGAAGGATTGCACGCCAGAACTTTGCTTTCGATACATTCAAAAAAGCCAATTGAATAACACTGTACGTCTCTAGACCATACAGTATGGTTGCTACTACATTTTGTGTCCAAAATATGATCGCTGATTTGATGGAGAATTTACCATATTTGAACACAATTAGTCTTGTTTGACGAATGGCAGCAGTTCATTTCTGTTCAATTTTGGACAGTAGAGAGTGGAGCGATGGCAGACCATCAAATATGAGGCCTAGATATACATAATTTGGAACCACCTCCAAGATCGTATTTTCAATTTTCCACTCCTTTTTATGTCGGCGAGAGCCTCTAGGTTTATACACAACAATTAGTTTTTTTTGCTATTTACCACCAACTCATTGGCTCTAAAATAAGTACAAAGAGCAGTCAATAGGTTTTGAAGACCGATTGGCGTTTTAGAAACCAAAACAAGGTCATCTGCGTACCAAAGAGATTTCACTTCTACACCATTCTATTTCGGAGCATCAGCAAGGACCTTATCAAAGATCCATCTAACATTGTTGATGAAAAAGTTGAACAGTGCTGAGGCGAGAATACATCCCTGTTTTAATCCTTGTTCAGTTGATACTGCAGTTGATAACAGACCTTCTATATTCAGTCTTATGAACACAGCCATGTGTGAATGAAGAGCAAAAATAATGTCACTCAAAATGGAAGGGCAGTCCGCCTTGATTAGTTTGTCCATGAGTTTAGGTCTTGAAACTGAATCAAAAGCGGAATGCAAGTCCACGAATGCAAAGTAGATTGGTTGTTTCGTAGCTTGGGCTCGCTGTTTGATGGCGTGTAAAGTAATTAGATTAACAGCGGTCCCCAAACCGGCTACAAAACCGGTCTGGGTTGGATCACGCTGGTGGACCTTGGCCGTCCATACTCCCTCAGGACCAAGCGAGAAAAAATCTTTCCAGGGGCGTCCAACAGTGCAATTGGGCGATTTGGGTCCTTACGATCACCTTTTTTGTAAATAGGCACTATTAGTGATGTGCGCCAGGACTTTGGTATAGTTTTAGATAACAAGATATGTTGGAAGCTATTATTTAGAATAATCGCCCATTCTTGTGGGTTTTGCTTGAACATGTGGTTCGAAAGGCCGTCAGTACCAGCTGCTCTTGATGAGGACGATTTGTTTATAAAATCTTTGACAATTTCTACTGTGCAGGCCAAGTGCCAACACGAGCTAGATCTATTTATGTAGTCAAAATCAGTCATTTTATCATCAGCATATAATTTGGTGAAAGGAATAAGCCATTGTGCTTCCGTGACCCCGTTGAGTTGGAAATCAACTTGGGTGGCGGAATTACATTTGTTTAATAGTTGCCACACCTGTGCAGAATTTTTCTTATAGCAAACTGATATGAAATGTTCACCTTAAATTTGAAAGAGATGGGCTTTTCTATAGCAGATCAAATTTCGGTAGGAACATTTAGCTGTTTTAATGGCTTTGTGCTGGTCAATCATGGGCAATTTACGTAATTTTCATATCTCTCTATTGTAAGCTATTTTCCGCTCTTGTAATACGAGGTCAAAGCCATGAGTGTGAGTGCTAGACGGTCTGTTGTTAGATGGTAGAATATTTCTGAATGTATCTAGCACATCTAAATATGAGTCAACACCATTCCTTCTTTGATTCTTCAAAATGGACATATTTAATAATTTTAGCTTATCAGATGACCAACGGAATCGATTTTTACCGTTATTGATTACCAGCATTTGTTGGGACCACTTCTGAGATATTGTGCTGATTTGATCTGAGATGGTCCAATACAAGGAAAGCAGGTGATGATCACTTCTAGTTTGCTTAACAATTTCAAATTTGCTGGTATTCACAAATATGCTGTTGCTCACAAAGATATAATCAATTGTGGATTTGAAGTCTCCTCTCTCCCACGTATGCTTGGGAGGAATGTCACCCTGGATGGCTCCATTGGCCATCTTTAGATTTAAATCTTTAACAAACATACTCCATCTTAGACTTGCATTGTTAACTCCCTTGTTATTTGTCTTAAAACACGTAAGATTCAAATCACCCACCACCAAAATGCCAGAGATCTTATCATGCTTAGCAATTGTTTAAAAAACCAAGGATAAGGCACGATAGAAGGCATCAGTGATACCAGCTGGATTACGGTAAATATTGATTAGAGCATAAACGTGCGTCCACGAGGGATCTTGACCAATTGGATAAACCTGTTTGGAGACAACCAGTCAAAATTTTGAAGACCTCTGCTAGACTTGACTGCAACTAGCAAGCCTGAAGTAGGTCTGCCTTTACCTAACGTTATTGCTGGTAATAAGATGAGATTGTGATCGTCCCCCCGATTGTAACATCCAGGTTTCTTGTAAAGCCACGTCAAAGCAATTCAACTGATCATTTAAAGCCCTTTTAAGGTGTAAAAAACCTCGCGCATTCCAGCTTGCCAGCGAGATTTCCTCTCTTTTATCGCTAGTTAGTGGTTATGATTGGTTTTTTGAGGTTAACACTCTCTGCGTGCTGTTTTCAGTAATGCAAAATGGGCATACACAATCCGGTGCCGGTAATGGGACTGCATTCGCTACCATTTGGTTAGCCTCATGATGATTTTGATGGGCTGGATCTAAGGCTAACAAAAAACCCATGTTGAAAAGATCCATTTTCGCCTTCCATAACGTATTGCGTACCAACCCTGATTTGATCGACAGCCAAACAATTGATACATTTCTATAACAGAGGAATTCAATTTGGTCAAAGTCACTAGAAGACAGATCTTCTAGCGCCTGGATTTCAGCAAATATGTTTAAAACACTTGAACGACACAGATCATATTTTGCAAATAGGTGATCACGACACTTCAGAATCAGGGTGTGGAAAGAGTTAAACCTTTGCATATTCGAATTTTTCTGATTACTCATCTGGGGTTTGAGTTACGGTCCTCGTTAGTCATTGCAGTGTTTTTAACGGAGGAATCACGATTGCTACTAGGATTCACTGGAGCTGTATTTTTTTAACATTTCATAGCATTTTCTCTGTAAAGATAGTCTGCTTGTGGCATTAGAGAGGAACCCTTTTGTGTTGACAATGGTTTATCAGCCACCCGGTTGACCTCTGGGATCACCTCAGTTAGCCTTCTAAGTAGATAAGCATCCACCGCAGATTTCAATGTAGACATACGATCCTCTAAACCCGGAACGTATGCGGGTGTGTGATGTTTATCTGTGCCTAGTGAGGCCACCCGAGTCGGGATAGATGAAAGAACCTCAACAGAGGTTAGGTTCTGCAGAGGAGGCACCATGAACGAGTTGTTATCAAGCAATTCTACAAGCTCGTTCAAGGGTGCATACCCAGAAGGCAAAGCCTGAGACTGTCTTGCTGCTGGGGGGTTTGGTAGAGGCAAGGTGGTCGGGTCTTTAGCTACAGGAGGCTTGTGGTTCGTAACATTATCAGTAGTCCCTCCTGTTGCCTGGGTAGACTTACCTGTGGTATGACTAGATGGAGTTAAGGCGGCTGGGGGAAGATTTGGTACATGTAAAACGTTTGTACTGATTTTGTTAGCCTTCCCCGCAGCTGACACTTTGTCAGTGTTTTGGCTTTTTTTAAGAACAATGTTTTCTTGCCATTTTTTGGGATCTGCTGAGTGATCTCTTTACATAGATTTGCTCTAGGAGGTTCATTATGTACACTTCTTTCAGGCGAATCAACACTGACCCATGAATCGTTTTTCTTATCAATTGTGTCCTCCACACACTCCACAGGACAAATGATCTTCGTAAACATGGGTAAGGCCGACCTTGAGGGCGCTGAGGGCTTTGGGCCAGAGATGTAATTATTCTCTAGTACTGAAAGTCTCTGCACAATGTTAGACCTTAAATGCTCTGAAGTCATAGGGCCGGAAATGTATTGGGTTTCTAATGCAGATAGTCTCTGCACAATGTTCTTGATAGTCTCCATGTTGGAGGGTTCATGCGAGATGCACTTCATCCATTCACCAATCTGATCTATTTTTATTGATTGGTGAGCAATCTTGCAATCCATAGCTTCAAAAAGTTTAAAAATACTTGCAATGGTTGTATTAACTGCCCCTAGAGTAATCTCTACGAGCGCAGGATTAGCAAGTGCATCACCAGGATTCCTAGAGGATAGACAACGCCGCAGCGTTGGTTGTATGTAGGACTCATCCACAACATGTCTCGTTGAATCCATAGAACCCGGAAGTTTATAGTCTGTTGCAACAGAGTCTGGAGCTTTCCAGATCTTTAATACTAGCATGCAATGGAACATCAACCATAGGGGCCTCTTTGGCACTCACATCCACAATTTCGACCACTTCTTCACACAAAACATTCACTGAGGATCCATTCACACTTCGATCCTCAGCTTCCACATCACAATCAGCATTAGCCGTGGCTTCGACACCACTCAAAGTTTCTTCTTCAACCACTGAAAACGTTCTTTCGCTTTATGATTTTGTTAGGGGTTGGAGGAATTGTCAAAATAGTTTGGTCAGATATGATGACAAAAGGATTCAACACATTGTGATCAGTATTATGAGTAGTTGTGGTCTCAGGAATGGTGTTGGCCTCTGGCGGAGCAACAGCCTCAGTTTGCACAAACGCTCGACTTAAGGCTGAAGGTTCACTTATTTTTTCATAAAAATTTCGAATGTCCCGATTTTGTGAAGGGGTTTTATTGACTGGAGTGAGAGCAATGGTTTTCTTGGATGTGCGATGGGAAACGCTTGTTTTGATCACTAGACTTTGGCAACGAACCATTGATTGGGGTTAATAATGAACCATTAGGCGATACACATCTGTTATTTTCGCAAGAAGCTTGAACCGGCACACTAGGCATGCCAGATTTAAGAGTATACATGACACGTGACATTAAAACCTTATCACCAGCACACAAGCACACACCTTAAAAATATAAGCCGTGCGATACTTTGTGAATAAAAAAAACGGGACGGATAGCAGGTTTATCAATAGCACAGGACTCGTGCATTAACAGCATATAACAGAGTAACTTCAAATGGACTCAAATTTCAACAAACCTGAACGTGCTCACCAGCATGACAATAATTCCTATCCTATGTTTTGCTCCTCAAAAAAAGGTAGCTAACGCAGCCCGGACCTGGACACCGCGTCGCCACGTCTAAGCGGCAAAGAGGGACTTCAACGGGACTTGCTACGATGCGCATGGTCAGCTGTTTAAATAGGCAGGAAACGTAATACGTGCTGCAAAGCCAAATAAAATGAAAATAACACACGTTAAGGCTATAATAGTAGATGGAAGTCCTTAAGTCCTTAAGTCTTTGGCAGGCTATCATCCAATCACCTTTTGGACAATGTAGTACTCTTCTGAAAACGCTGCAATGCACAACAGGGGAAGACCACGGGCAAAGCGGGACTTCAACGGGACTTGCCATGGTGCGCGCGCGCGATGCGCGCGGTCTTCTGTTTAAATAGGCAGGGCACGTAATACGTGCTGCAAAGCCGGTTGGGCAATGTAGTACTCTTCTGAAAACGCTGCAATCCACAACAGGCAAAGACCACGAGCAAAAATGGACTTCAACGGGACTTGCTACGATGCTTACTGTTCTTTTGACACAAAATGACTTTAAAAGTTAGTCCAAACAGTTCTTGGTTTATCCCCTCACCAGGGAACTACTGAACCCTCATGAGGTCCCAAGATTTGTGCCTCTACGGCTTTAGTAAACCCCATTGATGTAAACACCACTTTCTCCTTCTTACTGTTCGGATGTTCCTGCGTACGGCCTTGGGGAAGCCAGGGGCTTGTTCAGAAAACTTGGGTTCTGTATGTGGTTGTAGGTTTTTAACCCCTACCGTTTCCTCGGATTAGCCCCAGATGAGCTACGGGCCTTCTTGGCCCCACTTTGGTTGTGGTCGCTCTTACAAGTTCTCTTACCCACCTCCTGGGGCCTTCTGGCTATCAGCCTGTGTGGTCTATGGGCCTACTTGGACCCGGTTTAATTATGGTTTCTTTGGCGGTTTCGCTTACCCCCTTCTGGAGTCTTCTGAATGTAAGCCCTGTGTGGGCCATGGACATGCTGGGCCTGCTTTGGTTGCAGTTTCTATGGTGATTTTTCTTTCCACCCCGCTAATCCCCTCCGCCCTCCACGCTTTTCCTGTGCAACGCTGTCACTCAAGCGGCGGGCTTTGGGTGTGGCGGCAGTCTCCAAGACGTGCGCAGACCTGCTTCTTCGTCTTGGCTGTGCGGTCAGCTGCTTCACCTCTGTTTGCCAGTATGTCTCAGGTAGTGGTTTCCTCTCTCGGCAGTCGAGGGCTTGGCAGGATCTCTGCCACTGATGAGAGGCAGCGCGCCACAGGTTGCTTTTGGTCCCTGCCCACCATGTGGCTCTCCCAATTACGTTTAGCTCCTGCTGTGGGGGCAGGGCTTCATCCTTTACGCAGCAGCGCAAGCCGACGCCTCCCACACCTCAGCTGGGTACCCTCTCTCTTGATCTCTTGGTGTATTTAAGACCCTTCTGGGAGTGGAGGGAGACATTCCATTGGTTCTGGGTTTCATCATGAGGCTGTAACCGAAGCCATCCACCTTAAAGGGGTCCTGCACATGGCTACCCTGCTCATATCTCATATACCCAATGAATGCTTGGGACTTTGCAGTGAGGGAAGGTGAAAGGGAATACCTGCATTGGCAGTCCTGGTCCCCAGAGGGGGCAAGTGGGTCACCCCCAATGGGATCCCGCTTAAGCCGCCGCCTATGTAGGATGTTGCATAGCAGCCTCACCTCCCATTTCCCAAAGCGGGTGGCTCCCAATATTCCCTGGATTCGTCACACGTGATAGGCCGAGCCTGAGCCTAGACAACCCGGCCAACTACTGACTCATTGCGATCCTCCCGTTTGCCGGCAAAATCTTGGAAAAAGTAGTCGCTAGACAACTAGTCACCAGTATCGAGGCAAGGTGCCTTCTCCTGGAGGGGTTGACATGGGTGTATTGCTCTGAGGAGAATTAAGACGACCGCCCCTTAATAAACGCATATTAGACCAGCGAATGGGATCGACCGTTCTCTCAAAACCTGCACGATTAACTGTTGATCAGCTCGTTTTACGACTTAGTTTTTGTGAAAAGAATTATGGAATCAATGTTACAACAAGGGAACCTAGAGCTTTGCAACCTAATACTGGTTTTCAGCGCTCTTCCCACATTGCTAAGCAAGCCGGAGCACAGCAGGCGCTGCTTATTCGTCTTCTTCTTAAGGGGGGGGGGCGGTGGGGGCGACAGTGCTGGCTGTGTCAGGGGGGATGTGCACTTTAAATAGACGTCCATTAGCAGAGCTTGGAAATGCAGCCCTTTGCAGAAGAGCCATTCAAATTGGGGAAATGCTTTTAAGGACTCTGGCTGCAACCAAAACACACTGGAAGCCAGGATGGAGGAGGTCACACTGCGATGCATTTGTACGAGAGGGGTTTATTGGTCTGTGTATGGCTTGCGAATGTGATATGCAAGTGGGCGAGTGGTGCTTAAAACCGAATGCAGGCATCGATTTTGATGGAGAGGGACAAGTAACAGGAAGAACCACAGACAAGAAAGTGAAGGGGATTAGGAACGCGGAAGAAAGAACAAAAGAGAGCAAGCATTGGCAACGCCAGTCGCTCTGGCTTTTGTGCATGCATTAGATAGGCAATTGGCAGGAACTGCCACAGTGGTTCTACCTAGCGAAAAGATGGCAACAGTTGCCAAACGGTGCGTCTTAGTGCATATTATGGCACTGCCTATCTAATGTCTATGCAAGAGACAAAACTATTCACTTGGCCGATGCTTACATTTGACAGGTATTGAGTGCAAAGAAGAATGCAAGGACACACATATTTGCTTGTAAAATCTCGCAGATGAAGATACACTTGATAAAGACCGTTTTATCAGGTGCTGGTTTACAACTGCAAAAAAGCCATTATTCTTTTAGAAAACCAAGAAATAATTGCACGTCTGTGAAAGCACATTTAAAGAGATCACAGGAGTTGTGGTAAATTAGAGATAGGAGTCAGACAACTGGTTATTTTGGCTCAAGTTTTGGCTTTATCAAACTTAAAGAATATCCTCACCTAACCCTATCGCTGTGGTGGAAGTTCCCTATTCTACAAAACAAAACAAAAACAGTGAGCATCAGGATGTCACACAAACACAACTAGTGCTCTGTCCAAACCTATCCTTATCTAACTGCACCTACTACTAAATCGCAGAAAGATAGACGTGGCCTAGAGGAGTGGTTCCCCTTGCCCCTTTCTTGACCTCTGCTGGTTAGTGCATGACCCCTTGACCAAAACAAGTCTCTGAAAAAAGCATCCTTTAATACCTACGTTTCTCGTCTTCGGATACAGTTCAGACAAAAATAACATGTTCCTGAAGTGTCCCACAAAATCCAAAAGAAAAGGCTGTTCCTCTTGCGCTCCACAAAAAAATCTGCTCAAATTGGACAGTTCTGCTCCCAGTTCTGCTTTTTAGTCGATGGTCCTACGGGGGCCGAGTGAGTCTAACTCATATAACTGCTTATTGTTTGGCACCCAGTGTGGTTGCAGATTTAACCTGGACAGGGGTCAGACCTCTTTGGTTAAAGTTTCCTTCTTGAGGAATGTATTTTTCAGCTGCAACCATGGCGCTAATTTCTGCTTCTTTCAGGTTTTCGCTAACCCCTCAGATGGTAGGTATTTGGGTTCAGCCCTTTGGGGCAGTTTGTGTACTCTTTCGGTTTCTAGTAGCCTCATCCTGGGCCTTATATTCTTTTCACCCCTCTTTGGGTCTTTCAGTTTTGTTGTGTTTTTAGGCCCACCGGCTCCCGTTGTATTTGTTCTGCTTGCTTAGCATTCAGGTTCTCTTTTGGAGTCTCACTAAGCTTAGCCGTCCTCCGCCCTCTCCTTGCTGCGGCCTGCATACCTGTTTTCTCTTGTAGCCTGTCATCAGAGAAGGCGGTTGCTGTAAACCATCTTTTTCGGTTCCCCGGCTTACTCCTCCTTCAGTTCGGCACCTCCCGTTTGTCAGCCACTTTGGTTGCAGCACAGCCTCTCTCTCCCTGAGACCTCAGAGATTTCCGCCCCGACTAGCTCTAGCCACAGTGACACCTCAGGCAGCACCTGTGTAGCTAAAACAGTGCATGGTTAAAGGGCTGCCTGTAGGTGTTAGCACTTCGGTTTCGAAAAGAGAAAAGGCAACAGCTCTTCTTTTTTTCAAAACCGAGGTACTGACACCTGCAGTCAGCCCTTTAACGGCATAGCCTACGGGTAAGCGGGCAATCCAGCCCTCCTCCTGTATCAGTGCACAGCGACAGCATGCAAACCTTTCACTCAAGGAGCCTGTGGTTAAAGCGTTGCCTGCGGGGGTCAGACAGCCCTTAAACCATGCGGCTCCATAAATGAAAAGGCTGCGTGAGAGCGCTGGAGCTCCTTTGTTTAAAAGGAGGGGTTGGGTGCACCAAAGGTAATAATGCCAGTGTGCCCCAACTATATTTTTATCTGCCCAACCGCCTAGGCGAGAGGGGGCTCTCGTTAGGGAGCGTGACCCAAGTACAGATGTACTTAGGCCAAGCACCCCAACGAGAGCCCCCCTCCCTCAATTTAGCATCCCACTTAAAGCCCTGGATAAAGCATAGGTGGGCGAGATGCAGCACCAGCCACACAAGACACCACCACAGTGCGGTCGCATTAAACACGACACTATCTCGCACTGAATGGTGATCCCATCAACCTCGTGCCAAGACAAGCCTAATGCCAATAGACCGTGTGGCGCTAACGGGGAATTATTTTATGGTGAATGCCAGGAGCCCTCTGCAGCCCTTCCTGCCCTCCCAGCAGTGGAGTAACTTTGCTGAAAATTTTGGGGGAAACATGACATCTAAAGGAAAAGGGCCCCTGTGAAATGAGGGGGACAAACTGGTGTGGCACAAAAGTTTCGGGACACACACCCTTGTCCCACCCTAAATGGCTGCCAGAACCTTTTGGTGACCATCCCAAGCTCATGATGCTGTCGTTCCGCCTGCTCTGCCGCAGCCGCCCCACTCCCTCCATCCGCCGGACGTGCGGGGGGGGGGGGAGATCAGAGGCGAGCAGGCAATGCCACTCGGCCTATCACACGGGACGAAGACCAGCAATCACCAGGCCTGGAGGGAAATGCAAACCGCCTCTTATGGCCGCTCTTCTGCAAAACTCAGTGAAACTCTGGCAACATGTGAATCACAGTCTGCACATTCCATCGAATGTGCTCATCCCTCCCAAACCCTGATTTGCCCTTTCCCACGCCCCCTAAAAAATTCGATGAGCACATACAATGTAATGTGCACGTTTAAAAGCCTGGCGATGTAACAACAGGCGATGAAACAACGTTGTACCAAAGGTCTATACAAAAGCCGATAACTCATAAAGTCACCCAGAAATCGTTGAACCTACCCCGAATACCGTAATCTCCTAAACTGTGCATGCAAGGGACCATGCTATTGCATGTATGCACGTTACGAGATGTACCCACCACACACCTAACTATAAAGCAATTGTGCCCTGTCAGGGGCCTTGTACAAACAAGCATTGCCAAAGCCAAACGTTGGGACTTTTGTGTCGAAATGGCATACGCATTTGCTAGGCACGGATATAATTGTGTTACCTGGCCATAAAATCGCAACAGCTGCTACATGGAGGGATTACCCGGCGTAAAATGGCAGCCTGACAAATACCTATCTAACACCTCCAGAAAAAACGCATGGCTTTGTCATTGCTTGTTTTTTTAAAAAAATGTTATATAAGTATCAACATTTCAACATTGCCACAGTACATACATGTTTATGCACATGTGGCAGTCTATGGAGTTTAACAAACGTGCCCCCTTTCCGCTCCCTCTGCCCTCCCCTTCCCCTAAACCGTGTATAGCAAGTCATGCAGTCGCAGTCGCATTCGCATATGCATTGCACTGTTTTTACACATGGGAGATGTGCATTCGAACTTCTCCATTTCAGGAGGGGGCGGTGGGGGGTGTTCCGATTTCCATCTAATAGGAATAGCCTTGCCAGCTGTAAATGACATGCTATGCACACGTCCCTCGCCATGCGACCCTCGTGCCATTACGCTACTTGTAATCCGAAGAATCAGCTTCTCGTGGAGGTCCCGTGTATGTGAGACCATTTTCTTCAATACCCCCGCCCAGAACGCTTGAATCCGTGGACATGTCCATAATATGTACCCCATAGTTAGAGCTGGGGTGAGCCAGGGATTTCATAGGTAGGACCAAGCCAGGGCCGAGCCTGGGGGCAGGCCTGGCTCTAGGAGCCCACCAGTGGCCGAGCCCCTGCGATCCCTTGCTCCACCAGAAAAAGGAAAACAACGCGCCCCGGTGAGCCACCATCAGGCCCGCGTTTCTCTTTTTTCATATGTGGGCCTTTCTTTCCTTTTTGCTCGCATGGCGCAGGCAAATGGAAATAAATGTTCAAATGTGGAAAATAATGAATGGGCATTTCTTCACCCGCTCTCTATGCTATGGCAGGTGTAGCGTTCTCCTTGCTTCCCATTGGTCGCCTGTATCCATGCTTGACCACTTTTGCATTCTGTGAGGCAGCTAATCTGAGTCCTATGTCTATTCTGGATTACGTGCATCTTTTTCATACGATCTGTGTCCTGCAGGTATACTATGTCCGATACACCTTCCCTGTGGCTGCTATTGATGAAATGATTCCAGTACATATGCTAGAACACAAGTACCCTTGTCGTAGACCGCTAATGCTGCCCTTGAATTGCTACTTGTTTATCATTCTGATTACAGCAATAATGAAGAGGGTAAGGAGACTGAAAGGGAGTAGCCATGCTTATCTGGATCTCTGCAAGCAGCATATCAAGCTATCAAGCTATGCGTTGTCATCGCGGGGGTGGGGGGGCACAACAAGATATTCTATATCCCTTGATTCCTTTGGTCCGGTGGAAGGGGGCCCCCAAAGGTGTTCATGCCCGGGCCCCAAAGGTGCTTAAGATGGCCCCGTTATGAAGTGTAGCAGGCACGAAGGACTTGATTTTTTGAAGGAGAGAACACGGGATAGTCTGTCTGGGATCTCTACACAATAAGACTCTTGAAGGAAAGCTCTCAGTCGTTGGTAAAGCCAAGGATTTTAGAGCTGGATGTGCACTGAGAATGGAAGCCATCACGTTTCTTCCCATCAGCCAGAACCGTCAGGATGGAAACCCGAATAATGCAGTAAAGAGTTTTTGTCAGTTGGTTTCCTATAGAGTGTTGTTTCCAGGCCCCCTTCTGATTTGCGGATAGTTAGGCCCAAAAAATGGACTTGCTCGATGCTCCATTCCATTGAGAATTTAGTATGTGGATCGCATACGTTTACCCTCTTGGAAAAATCCATCAATGATGTTACTGTGCCTCTCCATATTAAAAACACATCATAGTTGTATCGTTTCCATACAACCAGGTGGTCTCCATATGTCAATCTTCTTAAACCATTATCTTGGCCCAGTATAAATTGGCCATGACAAGCTTCACCACATCCGAGGCAAATGTTGCACCCATACTCACTCCCTTTAATTGTTTAAACAATTGCTGTTTAAAAAGGAAAGCGTTTTCAGTCATCGCCAAACGTACACATTCTAAGATGAAACCTGTTGGTTGAGTGTGTGGTAAATCTCGTCGGTCTAAACAGTGGGCTAACACATCTAAACATTCCATTTGCGGAATGGAGGTGTATAGCGACTCCACATCCATGGTCACCAAAATGTCACTCGGTTCAATTCTAATGCCCTTACTGATTCCTATTATGTCAGTTGTGTCTTTGACATATGCTGGCATTTCCAACACAAATGGATTTAGGAAACATTCTGTATTCACAGACAGGGGCTCCAACAGGGAATCTATTGCCGACACCAGTGCTCCAGATTAAATTTTGAGGTGGGATTATTTTACGCATGATTTTTCAAATTAGAGCGTAAATGCAATTTCAAGAGAGTAAAAATGAGTTTTCTCCTCTGCAAGAGAGTAAAACGTATCCAACATACACCCAATGCATACGCCAAATCAGACCCGTAGCCCAAAAGAGTTGTAGATCAAAGTTGTCTGGCTTGGCTTTAACCATTTTATTACACTTGTGGAAAATATTCTGCCATAAAATAACTTACAAGTACCTGGTACTTACACAGCTTCATTATCAACATTCTAGAGCCTAGAAACTCTGTTAAGAACTACTATAGATTGAGACTGATGTATTGCCTGCAGAGGGAGTGTGAGTAAGCAATTGTTGGCATATGATTTACTTACAGGAACTTTGCACACATAATCTTAGCAAAAGTCACAAACTGCTAATCTACCTTTCCCGCTGTCTGTTGCAGGAAATTAAAGTGGATCGCCAGACACTAGTTAGCAATATCACTTCAAATAACCAAAAAGTGCATGCAAGCTGAATTGCATTATGGTAGGCATATTTATAGTTTTACTGGTTTATTGTTTGTGTACAAAGCCAAAAACCATAATTCTGGCAATTACAGTTAGGAAGAAATGCAGGCAAGTGCATAAGTTGAAGACTGGTCCCAAAGCCCTACTTCAACACTAAAGTGTGTGATCCTGGACAAATACTTTTTCCACTGTGCCTTTTTAGCAAAAATAGAAATTACTGCTACAAGTGATTTATTTCCAACTAGTTACTACTAAAAAAGCCTGACTGGCCTCTGTTCCACTGTTCGACCTGTAGCATTAATAGTACTGACCATTTATATAACGCACATGACAAAGTTTATGTCTCTTGGCTTACTCCTTGCTGCTTGTTTAATATAACTTCACATGAACTCCTCGAGTATTAAAGACTTGTCTGTACCTTCCCCCATCTTCTACTTCCATCCTAGGAGAGCAGTCTTGATTGCCCGATAGGTTTCCTCCTAGATAGCCAAGAATCTGCATCTCGGACATAACACGCATCACAGCAAATTCAGCCCACGACCGCTAATCACATCAGTGCTGGAAGTGGAAAAAAGGAACTAGTGGTTCTCTGGTTGCACCCAAAAAGGAGGGCGTAGGATGGCCGGACAGATGGGGTGGGAGGCAGGGTGGAGTATGGGGACAGGGGACCATGATCACAAACCTTGGCTGAACAGTGAAGCAGAGATTTTAGTCCACTCTGCAAATTTGTCAACATACCTTCCAAGCATTACTCAGTACAAATAGTTTGGATTTCAAGGCCTACAGTAATGATGTCTTAAAGAGTTTATTTCCAAAAACACAAATTGCATAATAACACCACATGGCAACATGTAATCCTTATATCAACATGTTAAGCCTGAATGGTAAACTAGAAGTCCCAAAAATCTAGTTAACCCCACCATACTTTCAGTGATTTAATAAAAGAAGTTGTGTAATACACTCATATATGGAGATTATTGCCCTCTACTGCCATCTAGTGGAGGAAAGTATGCTTTTTAATGAAAATAAATACAGCGTAAACGGTACGCAGAGGAAAATTAAATGCTCCGTAATGGCTTTAATTACATGCGTATAAAGCCAAGATATGCACCTTATCTGTAGGGATGGCCGACACTATAGGTCTCCCGGGTGGGTTTTATACATTTTTGTGCACTTTGGGTAAAATATAAAATACAGTTCTTTTAGGATGGATTTTGCACAGAAAACCCCCTCATCTTTCCTCAGCCATTCCTCTTTGATCGCATGACTCATCCTGCTGGTAATCTCCTTCTGTATTCTAGATGTAGGATCATAGTCAAATTTTTTATAGGATGATTCATCTGCCAGTAGCCGTAGTCATTCCTGATCATATTTGGCATAGCCCTTTCATCCCCGTGGGAGTAAGAAGGGAAGGGGCGGGAAGATGACAAGAGCAGGAAAAAGAGGGAGAACTCAAGTCAAGCAGCAACTGGCTAGCGAGTCACTTGAACTTGCTCCACTGGTGCTAGCTGAGAAACTGCAAAAGTGACAAAAAAGGTTAAAGGCTTTGTGAGAGGGGAATGAATAATCTTTTTGAGAAATTCAATGCATATTATACACCCTTAAACTACAGTACTGGGGTGGGAAGGTGGGAAGGTGGGACGCATACTTGCCAACTGACCCATTCCAATCTGTAGGTGCTTATCCAGTCCAGGTTTTTTCTTTGCATTCTAGGTCTTGTAGTCAGAGTTTTATAATGGGAAAGCTTGAACATACAAGTCCAAGAATGCAAAGAAACACCAGGACTGGATAGGCACCTACATATTGCCATGGGTCATGATGGCAAGTATGGGGATGTAGACTGGTGGGACTCACGGAGGGGCAGAAAACAGAAAAACAGATTGTGGCAGTGGGGGCAAGGCGGGATGTCCCATGATCCCAGGTCACACTTCAGGTGTTGCCTTTGTCTTGGAAACATGCCATCATCCTGACTCACATCACAAAACCCTGGCCACCCTAGAAACTTCTGCAAAATGTAGGGTCAACGTACGGGTAGCTCCTGCCCACCTATGGGTCCTGCTCACCATGTGGGGAGCAGGCTTAATGAAACTCCAAAGTGCTGTGGCTCAAACTCACACCAAATGGGTGCACAATCTGAAATTGATGCAAAATCCTACAACAAAAAGCACTGCATGGATTCTCTGCCACAAAAAAGCCCATCGACAAGTTCTCTCGACACCAAATAATTCTATAACAAAAACTATTTGATAGTGTTACTCTGTCATTGTTCTTAACCGAAAGTCTGGAGACCAACAAAGGCCCAAAATTACCAAGGCTGGGACCAAACCGAATAAACCTTGCACGTAGAGTGCTGCATGGCATGCGTGCTAAGAGGTTGCAGAACAGAACATCTATCCAAGCCACTAAAAGTGGATAGTTTGTTAAACTTTGTAAAAGTGGCACATACACCAAGAGCCCTCAGCCAAGACCATCACATACACTGAGTCCAGATGAGCGATTTCCCAAATATAAAGTTGTTGGGGAGGGTCCAATTTACTGCAATAGCAAAAAGAAAAACACTCAATAATGGAGTACTCAAAGTGCACGGTCAAACACAGCTTTATTCAAAACACAGAATAAGCGGCCGGGATAGCACACAAGTAGCTCTTAGATTACTATTGGTGTGAGTGGTTTATATATGAAAACTATGCCATAATTGGCTTCACACTTATTAATGACAAAACATCTGAATGATTTTGATTGGTTAGTATCCCAAGCTACATAAAGAATACACAGGGGTTAGTTCTGTGATTGGCTTAAATATATCTGATGACTACACCTGGATGCAGCCCCTTACAGATACTAGTTTGATTACATCATTAGGTTCGCCCTTAATTTGCTTGCTCCATACATCAGGGGCGGTGTGGCAAGAGGGGATTTTGTTGGTTGTCCATTTGCTCACCGACCGTGGACACTTTGTTAAGGCGTCAAGATATAATGAAGACATATGGTGGGAGGCGAGACATCCATGCTCTGCAATAATTACAATTAAAAGTATTCTCATTATTCCCAGGCCATGCGGCCTATCTGCTTTCTGTGTACTTAGGCCTTGTCTATCTCGTGTCTGTGTGCATGCTAAGGAGTCCTGCCAGAGTCTTATCTGTACTTGGCTCCTAATGAATAGCTAGGGTTCTTCATGTTTGGATCATGTGATAGAGGATTGTGTCCGAAAATTATTTTCATTTTATTTAGCTAATTCTAATCTCCATGTTTATTTTCTTGTGGCCTCTTGGGATACCATTTACCTATTCACTATGGGGGATTTGGCATGCTATTCTTGTGCACCTGGACATCAATTACTCTCTGTGTTTCTATTAATCCAATTAACTTTGAGGGCTACTGCATCCTCTCCTGGGAACCGTTATCTAGTCTCTGCGTCCTGCACACATACTACTCTGTTCTGTGCTCAACCTTAGCACACACTAAAACTGCTGTCTGGGACAGCTCCAGGGTGGTCGTTATATGGTAGTGGAAGTCTTTGATCATTTATTATCTACATCCGCCAGCATGTCTGAAGGTATCCTGGTGGCTATCACACGCATGTATGTCTGTGTGTGTGTCTGTGTGTGTATACATGATCCGTATGTGGGGATTGTATGGATGTTCCATACATATTTTCTGTGCTTATTTCGGTTCCAAGCATATTGTATTTGCATAGTATGCTTACTTATATTCTTATGGCACTGTATGTGCTTATGCATGTTATGAGCACACGGTTTGCAGCTGTGTGTGGGAACATGCATTTATAATGAACAGATGTGCACATTTTAATGGGTGGGAGAGAGAGGGGAGAGAGGAAGATAGAAGGTGAGAAAGAGAAGGGGAAAGAGGGATAGAGAGGGGTAGGGAGGGCGAGAAGGAAAGGGAGAGTGAGAGGGGGAGGGAAGAGAGCACTGGTGACGGAGAGAACGTGGGAGAGGAAGAGAGTGCAGGTGAGGAAGAGAGTGCGGCCGAGGAAGGGGGCGTGGGTGAGTGAGAGAGCGCGGGCGAGGGAGAATATGAGGGAGAGAGGGAAAACGAGAGCATGCTCATGCATATTCCTCTAACAACTAAATAACATTTTTGGCATCTGGACCTACTGTGAAGAAATTAATAATAGAGCATTTTTTATATTTAAAGTGAATATATTTAGTTTGGCTGATCAGGTTTTCTAGTTTTTGCGACCAGTTCCAAGCATGGGTTAGATGGGTGCCAAAAATCTCAAAAATCAAAGTGCACAATTTCGAGATACACTTACTGAAATGACGAGTGCTGAAGTCTATAGAAAACGCAGCACGAAAACACCAATTTCTCATCATGCTTCTTAAATATGAAGTAACCACAAAACTTGACAAATTGTCTTCTTTCATTTTCCAGATCTTTTGCCATGCTGTCTCAATTAAAAAATCCAGTACGCGCTAATGGAACAAAGCACCAGATTACAGAACAAACACATGACACCACAGGCCTTGAGTGACATTAGGGGGCAATGGAAGAACACAACAACATCTGGAATTAAAGGATTAAAATAAATACATATATATATATATATATATATATATATATATATATATATATATATTATATATATACACACACAATGCTCTTTTGATCACAAAAGAATGCACAATAGATAAATCAGATTTGACGGGAAGCAGTGAGCTTTTTCAATGGGTTGAGTTTGAGGGACATTCTGACCAGGTTGTGGAGGGGAATAAATGGAACAGTCACGAGGATGTGAAAAACCAAAAGGTGTCTCACCCACTAGTCCCTAGGGATCTGTCATCCAGGTGGCCAGGACATGGTTATCGCTTTTGGATCCAGTTCCTGGGGGTGGACCAGTGCAGGAGGATCACCTGGGTGAGTAGTCATCAGGAGTGGGACACCAGATGGTGAGATGCGGTATCCCCTTCCCTGTAACACCTTTACCCCATCCTACCAGGTAGGATACTTACGAATTCTACACCCCGCCCACTTTTTACAACACAAACACTTTCACACAAACAGACTGTGGGAGAAAACAGACTATCACCCGAGCAGTATACCTGACGTGTCCAAATACAATGGTCAGGTGGGCTCAGACAATTACTCACCATCACATGCACATGACTTCCATTAAGCTTCCCCACATGGATAAGAGGAGGAGAAAGAGAGCACACTCTGAGCGAGGCAAAGCACATGAGGAAACAGATGTTTTAAGACGGCAGCTGAACGAGAGAAGAAAGACGGCAAAACAGGAGGGAATCGCAAGGAGGGAAAGTCCCTTGAACTTTTCAACAAGAAACCGCTGCTTTCAAGAGCTCTCAAGATTAGAAAGCGTAAGACCATGAAACCAGGCTGAAGAATCCTGTATTGTGTGTCCAGAGTGATATGGGAGATAACCGGGGCCTCCCCCGTCACTAAACAGGCGGGGAAAAGCAGCAGCCTCCGTGGTACCGTCCTTGGTTCCAAGAACAAAGCAGCGTCAGTGAAATCAACACAGCCGGTGCATTGGAGAGACTGATGCAAGAACGGTCTGTGATGAAGCCAAGGTTGCAAGCAGCAATACTATGTCGAGCGCTGGAACGAACAGTGTTGGAACACATGTGATAAAAGACGCAAGTAAAGTTGAACTGCGGATGAGTGTTTGAACTTTAAAACAAGATACGGTACCTTTGACAGAGTGGTCCGGCATCGCGTGCATGCTCAATCGAAGGTCTCTGTAAGGTATCCAGCGGAGAAGCGGCAGAAGTGAAAGTTAAAAGATTATATTAAGAGAACAAAGAATTGTGAATTGAAGTGGTCCTGCGATGGGTTAAGCAAATTCCCACGCATAGTCGAAAGTCTTCGATCTTGATATAGTAAAAAAAAGCTTTGGGAAATGAGATAAATTTGGTCCGAGCTGGGTGGAGGGAGACCAATTGAAGGCTTTGTGTTAAAGTGGGTCTGAGCCCGGCGGAGGGGGACCCAGGGTGAAAAGTGAATCAAAGAAAATATGCTTATGAGACTCCCGAGGAGAAAATAACTTTGAATTTTTGTTTGTCACATCAGGCCCTTTGAAAAAAAGAGACTTAATTGCAATGAGACTTTGGCACAGAAGGTCTCGATACTGAGATTTTTAACTGCATCCTTGTGCTAGAAAAGACAGTATGTGCTAAGCTCAAGTGTGCCGCCTTGTCCCTTGCTGAAAACACGGGGAAGGGAAGCTAACAGCTCCACTATCCTGACATATTTCTTGAACACTTTTCTTTTGTATAACATTGTTTCCCACAGCATTTGTAGTTCGACGTAAGGATTGACAATAGGTTTATTAGTATAGGCCCTTTTATTTTGACCAGACTCCACTAGGACAGGGTTATTATTTGGCGGTCGTAGCTTGCTTCCATCTTTAGATTTAGGGTTAGATAGGCATTTTTCAAACCCAATTGAAGTTCAATAAACACCCTTTAACTGTGATCACTTGTGTCTGTCGTCACTGTTGATACCATGCCTTCCTAATAGGCAGTATGGCCAGCTGTACTCTGGATGTGACCATGATAGGTGATGTGCTACAGTGGAGGCCAAGAAAGTGGGGGACAGAGGCAGGTTAGAGGTGAGGGGGAAAAACATTAGCTAGAAGACAGATGAGAGGTAGGTTAAGAGGGTAACTCTGAGGCGAGGAGGTAGGCTTTTAGTTTGGGTTGAACAAATCGGTGTGGACCGTTTCTAAAATGTACAGGGGAAGAGAATTCCATGCAGATGGAGCAAGAAGAGAGAAAGAGAGAGAAAGAGCTAAAGTGAGAGGAAGCACAGAGAGGGTGAGGGGCCAAAAGAGTAGTCGAGGAAACAGAGCAGACATTACTGCTTGTAGAGTTGGATAGAGGAGTATAGATACAGTGGTGCATAGATTTGTAAACCAGGAGAAAACATTTAAATCTGGCCCTGTTTTGCACAGTCGGCGATCCAGCACAGTGACGGTATGAAAAAGTAAGTGTGAAGTGAGTGAGTTAAAAGAGTTATTGTAGCAAAGTTAATGATCTTCCCGCAAGGACTGAAAGCATAGTTGGAGAGACCAAAGAGGAGGCTGGCCCAATAGTCCAGTTTAGAGAAGACAAGAGTGGTTAAGAGATGCAGCGGTGTTGAAAGGTGTTAAAACGCCACCACCTGAACAAATTATACCCTCAGAATAAACCGCTCAAAAATATAAACTTGGAATAACACACTCAAAACAACAGAGTAGAATTTAAACTCTGCACAAAAACCACAGAAACATGCACTCCATTCATGATCCCACCATGACCAACAGAAATACACACAAAACAACAGGCTTGGAAAATCATGCGTGTATTACAATTCAGCACAACAGTCAATTGACAGGCAGTACATCCAAGGCCACATCATGACAAATAATGCATGTGAATAATACATTTGGAACAGTATGTTCAGAATACCATGCTTAGAATAACACATAGTACAGAAGCCAGCACAATAGCTACGCACCACGGACACACCACATAAAATTCCACACCATAAGGACACCATGACTGACAATAATACTCTCAGAATAATACGCTCAATATAATATGTTCAGAGCAATATAGCACTAATAATACAATCGAAATAGCAAGTGCGGAACACAATGAAGTCACAATAGCAACGTACAACAGATACTGCATACAGGCCCACACCATGAGCAACTATGACCAACAACAAACTGGCAATTTACAGTTTAGCACAAAAGCCCTAAACATCAGGCGCTGCACACAAACCCAGATCATGATCACACCATGAACAACAATGCGAAAGATTAATGCATTCGGAAATAATATGCACAGAAAAAATCATGCAAAATGCAAAACAGCACAACAAACAAAACACGCAAAGCATACAAGCCCACACCATGTCCAACAACAATACATGTGGAATAATAAACTCAATTTAATACATGTACGGCATACAATTAACACAAACATCCAAGCCCATGCTATGACCAACAACGATGTGCTCTACAATCTAAATCGTAGGCTCAAAATAATGCACTAGAAACAATACGATGAAAACTCTACTCTGTTGGAATAATGCACCTGAATACAAATTAGCATAATAGCCTTAAATTACAATCAATGCATACATGACCAACAATGATGCACAATGCTCTAGGAATAATATGCTTAGAATACAAAGCTTGGAGTTACACACCTGCAATAATATCCTTAAAAAGAATACCCACGGAATACACAATAGCCATAGCACAATAGACCAGGCAGAGGAACAACAACTTGGCATAAGGGAAGCACCACAATAAAAAGAGGAAAAGAACAAGATTATAAAAAAAGAGTTAAGGATACTAACAGTAACAAGGTGAAGTTGACAAATGTGCATCACACTACTAATTAAACCTTAATTCACACCGCACCACTACTTCACAATACCTACTTTATTATGTTAGGTAATTTACACCCATTCTATGGGGAATTTGAGTCTTGCCACTTTGAGTCCCCTCTTTTCCTCACTGAGCAATCAAAAGAAGTTTACAATATGCCGTTTTCAAAAATGTTTGCAGTGGAACGTGTGGCATGGCCCAAAAAGATCTGCAGGCCACAATACCACCAGCCTAGAAAGTGTTTCGTTCCTGGCCACTAATCAGATTTACTGGTTTGTAGAGAACCATTCTGATTGGCCCTTACAGTGATCGTGTACTGTGATGAATCCTGCGGAATCCTCACAAAATCCCCGCCTAATGTCTCCTGCCAGGTGGCCAGGTGAAGGCAGCCGCTACCTGATCCTAACCCAGGGGGTGGTATTAGCCAGGTGGATCCCATGGGTGGAGAAGGCCCCAAAAGGGACAGAAGGACTCCGTTCGGAGAGACGTTGTATTTGTCTTCTTCAGAGAGGGATATATCTATGGTGCCAGAATATTTAATGTCTTGTTGTCAGATTAAGGCATACCTTATGCAAACGACCCACATTAATGGTAGGGAAAACTCTTGTAATCAACATGGAAGCAATCCATGTGGGAATCAGAATCTTAACACCCTGACTTCTAATGAATATAACGCTCCCTTAAATATGAACCAGTCATTAACCCCTTTAAAAACCATCTCTAGAGATCTGTTCAATAATCCGTGCAAATCCAATAAAGTTGAAGTATGTAGTCATGAAGCAAAAGGTCATCGGAACATTGGGGACTTCAAGTTCCACAATGCCCTACATACTGGGACGAGGAAGAGGTTTCAGAGGCACTGAACTGCAGTATGCATTCTAGTGATTCTAATGACCAATACTTGAGCAGAACTTTTGAATATTTAAGGTCCCCTCAGATGCAGGCCATTAGAAGTAGGAGGTGGAGTATCTGCAGAGACTCCAAGTTGCAGTGGTGGATGAAGAGGAAGTGAAACAGAGCTGTCGCCATGTTTAGAGCATATGACAGTCCTGAGAGGGCCTCCAACATTGATGGCCTTAAACGCAGAGGTTGTGCAGTGGAAAGAGTTATTGTAGAAAGCTTTCCCCTCATGAGAGAGTGGTTTTCCTTATTGTATGATGTGTTCCGGTGGCTGGCCAGCACTGGGGTATTTCAGGAACAAGGAACGCTTCTTTCCTGACCGGCGCGGGCAGCAAGAAGCAAACCATTGCAGTCTCCGTACAGGAGGTGGCAGAAAAATCTGAAGGAACTGTGGCAATGGAGCGAGTGAATGCATATGCAGAAAACTGTGAATACACCATTGTCCAGTACACCCGGTACACTCTGCAATCGACTGCTGGTGACTAAACATTATTTTGAAAGACGTTGAATTGGCATGAGAACTTTGTGAACAGACAAGGAAGGAAAGGTTATAATTGTTACTATAAAGACCAACCTTATTGCCAAAGAAAAGAGGGCAATACTGAAACACGCAAATTATAACACTTATTGGCAGACGAAGAGGAAATAGTTGAAAAAGACCTCAACAAGCATTGTCTAAGCCAAAAAAGAGCAAGTTTAATAAAAAGAGATATTTCAGCAATTGTTTGATGTAAAAGTGGGAAAACAAGAGTGGTAAAAGAGAAGCCCTCCTGATAGAAAAGATCCAGGAGGTGAGGAGCATAACTTGCATTGCATGTGGCAATCACAAGAGTGGAACAAACGGCATCAATGTGTATCTTGTCTTTCCAGAAAAAGCAGTACATTTTGATGTTATTGAAAGTCAAGAACTTTCCCAAATGGTTTGAAGTGAACCTCACCACAGAAATACTTGTAGTAGTGTTAGGATCTTTTTGTCCTGGAAGGCGATAATACAAGGTAGTCCTGGTAGGTTAGTGGACTGGGAAGAAACCATCAAAAGACTTTTTGAGCAAGAATGACTTTATAATCAGAAGTTGGCTACAAAACTGAACTTTTCTATTTGAACTTTTGTTTGAAACTGTTATTTCTGTTAATTTTGTATTGTCATATATTCCCTTTATGAGTTTGATGTCTGCATAAGTGAGAGGGACAGATTCCTTTTGTTAGAGTGTTCCTTAAGTTTAATTTTGATAGGCAGGGAAATCCTCTTTAGGGTAGGGATAGTGAGGCATTTGTTAAACCCTTTTTAGTTAATAAAAATGGCATCTTGCGAAAAACCTTTACGAAGATTTCCGCCTTACATTTCAGACCCCATACAGTACCCAAATTCTAGTTTCCATGGTAGAGGCCATGTGGACCATGACCTAAGTAGCCAATCAGGGTGCCAACATATGATTTGTGAGTCTGCTGACCGTTTGAACGATATCAGTGTGACAAAATAACTACTGCTCTACACGAGTACAGGGATGAGTAGTGGCTAAGCTACCTACTCAGCCCCACTATACTAGTAAACCAGAAGTGTTCCCAATCAGAAGGTAAAACAGGCCAGCCCCAAAAGGTACACCTCTTTTGGTAGTGCAGGCTGAGGGCAGGCAATCCCTTCAGAATAGGTATGACGTGATAACAGTAGCAACCAAAACATCTTTAATACAATGGTTCCAAAATAAAAGACTGCCCAATCAAGGTTCTACAAAAAATATAGGCCCTTTAATAAAATAGTAAGTGAAACAAAATAACTCTAAAGGCTTCAACCCCACCCAATGTAAAAGCAACACGGACGGTAGACTTGGCAACAATGTCAATAGTTGAAGGGTTTGTCTTTAAAGAAAAAGTTAGAGAAGGGGGATAAAAAGTCTGAGAATGTGCACCAGGGTCCAGGGCCTCTTCACAGCACCTTCCTCTTTTCCCCTTTGTGGGCTCAACGACACCAAATCAGTTTCCTGAGGCAGTGATTTGGCATTGGGTTGATGAACTAGGCAACTGGGTCCAACAGGCACTGTGGCCCAAGCAGCCGGTGGCCAAAAGAAGACTTGGACAGGCAGGCGATGTATAGGTCAGTGCAGCTTAAAAGGGGTTCAATGCAGGAATCTGGGCCTTGAGATGTCCCTTGATTTCATGAAGGGAGAACCTATCTAGGGTCTCCTGCGAGATGGTGAGTTGTTCTTTTATGCATTCCCACTTCAAGTAGCGTCACCTCTAGTGACCGGTGTCCTGGTTCTACTGCATAGAAAAAGAGGGGCACCTGGCTATTCCCTAATCTCTCAAGGTAAATCAAACTGCATAAAGGCAATTGATCAGGGCAACGCCAGTTGTACAGAAGGACACACAAACAATTGAATAGGAGAAATGAGAAGAAGTAGAAGCCCAAAGATTGAAATCACATAGGTTACAAAGAAGGTGAGAGGAAGAGGAATCAAGGGAAATAAGGAGAATGGAGTAAAAAATGAACAGAAGCAGGGCATTTAAAGCCGGTGAAAGTATATATGTATGCCGTAGAAGCATGACACCCATAAAAACACAAGAGCAAACTGAAGAAAATGGAGAGTCACAACCGCCTTGTGAAGGGTGGCGAGGACCGTTAGACATGCCAACTTGGAGAGAAGAAGATACAGAGAGTACAGGAACAAGAATGCAGAGACTATATAGACAAATGCGGGATAAGGAAGGGTATAGAACTCAAGAGGGTAAACAAGGAGCATTCTCTTTAGGGGAACAGTAGGAAGTTTATATGATGTCAGTATAAACGATGATAGGATTATATCCTTAAGTGGGTTAGATCTTGAGGATGGGGTATAATGATGTCAGATGAGGAAAGGAGGGGGTCGACCACAATATATAAGGATAATTTAAAATGCACACTGCCGAGTTTACTTCCGGTGCAGGAAAATGGATCAAGGAATTAGAGAAAAGAACGTCAAGAATGACATTAGGTATAGGTGATATAAAATTCCTATTGGCTGCCATTTTAGCAGAGAGATCTGATGACATTTGGAAAAGAGCAAAGTATCCAAAGGTAACTGTGTAAAACGCAGTGCATGATGGGGCACCATTCATTAATTGTAGAGCAGACCTATGGTGAGAACTTGGAGTACAATATCCAGATCCATTGGATATTGGGGCAACATTGACTAGAAAGATTAGGAAAGATGAAGACCCCATTGCTTTTATTCAGGATATTCAAGATAAATGGAGCGCAGAGACGTAGGAACCGTGGGATAAAACAGTAGCATTATATTACCATACATTATGCAAGGGACTGCCAGAACCAGTACAGAGGCAGTTAAAGAAACATGTGGAAATGGAAGCAAAACCATTGCAGAGATAAAACTGGCAATCGTGCATTATTGCAGATTTCTAAAAAAAAAAAAAAAGAAAAGAAAGCCGAGGGTAGAAAGCAAGAAGAAGTGAAGTTAGTGCAGAAAGAATGATCAAAGTATGCCATAGAGAGCAGTATTGACAAGCAATGAGGGAAGCACAGCATAAATAGTACAGTTCCCACAGCAAAATAACAGTCAATGCCCAAGACCAGAATGGGAATAATTATGTGCCAAGAGGCAGAGGGAATGGGCCTCGAGGGGGACGACGAGCAGGAGGATTTCAAAACCCTCAAGGAACGGGAGGATTTAATGGTGGAAAGTCATTAATATGTTGCAATTGTTGAAAATTAGGGCACATGGCTAGAGTATGTAGAAGTAGAGCAGCCATGCTACAGCAGAATTGGCAATCATGAAGAGGGGGTTGGGATATTCTCCACAATATCAGGCATACAGGCCGCAACCACAGCAGTTTCAGCAAGCGCCAATGCAGCCACAAGTGTCACTACCACAGAAATTCCAACAAGTACCAATGTAAATCCAATCATTACATGGGCAGCAGCAGCAGGCACCCATGCAAATGCAACAGCTACCCACTCAACAGATACAATATATTCCTGTCCAACAGGCAGGTACATCACAATGGCAGATGGATACGGGAGCTACGCAGGTAGTCAAACCCAAACTAGGGAGTGTGACTGTGGTTGGAAGAAATCTTTTCACAGGTACAGGGATGATTTTATACCAACAATATGACAGCCCACAGGGTGACCTGATGTGTTCAGTACTATCTGTAACACCAGACCCCCAAGAGGAACCAAGGGTTAAGGCAACAATAGGAGGCAAGACATACTAATTTCTTGTGGACACTGGAGCGACTCGTTCATGTGTTTATTAGGGAAAATGTTCAATGTCCAGCGTTGCCATGAACGTTCAGGGATTTACTCAACGACTTTAGTTCCATTTACCAGCAAATTACCTATTTCTATAGGGGACCACAACATGTCTATGCCTTTGCTATATTCTAAACAGACACCAGTGAATATATTAGGATGTGATTTAATGACAAAACTTAAAATGACAATGGGGGTCATTCCGAGGTTGGAGGTAAGGAATTACCGGCACCGGTAAGGGTGCCGATGCCGGTAATCCCTTACCTCCATATTCCGAGGTCCCTTTGCGGGTCCTTCCTTACCTCCTGCTTTTAGCAGGAGTAAAGTACGGGACACGCAAAGGTACTTCGGAGGTAATTACAGTACCGTAATTTACGGTGCCGTAATTACCTCCTTCCCCATTCCCATTGAGCCCTATGGGGCAGAAATGGGAATGGGGAAGGGCAAAAGGTGAATGGGGAATTACCGGCCCCTCCAACCCTGCAATGGATCGGTAATTACTCCATTCACCATGCCGGATTTGGGACGGTTTCGGAGGCAACCATGGAGCTAATTACTCCATGGTTAGCTCCAAACCCGGAATGAGGCCCATTATCTTTTACTGACGAAGGCATAGTGTGTTCAACCCCGGGGATACATTATATAAATGTGAGGGAATTTATACTAGCCTTTGCAGGAAGGAAAGCCGTAAGGGGAGTCCCCTCTAGACGACAAAGTGTTCTTGTATGGAGTGAATGTTCTATTATCATGGTTACCAAAATTAACAGGTAAAATAATAAGGATGTCGGATACATTTTTGTTCAGGGCAGACATTCCCATGGATGATGAGGAAGGGCAAGTTATTCCTTTGGAATTAGAAGCAGCAGTGGGTAAGAGAAGAGAGGGTGATGCTTCATGGAACAGACAATGAGGGAAGAGGATGGAGAACAGTGATAGCCCTCAATGAAGGCTATAGACTAACGTTTGACAGATGAGAAACTATTTAGGTATGACTATTCAGATGACAAATAAGTATTCTTTATAAATCTCACTTATTGGATTAAAGTTGAGAGTATAGAGGTACCACAAAGAATGGCGTTGGTAAAAAATAAAGCCGCCATTTTTTCAGGAAGACATGGAAAAATTGCAAGTATCTTACAGAGCACAAGTCCATATGATGTGGGCCTATTAAAGGGAGTAGGAGCAGTGAAAATTAAGCTTAAACCAGGCGTTATTTTGCCACATGCAAAACAGTACCCGATGTCAAGAGAAGCGGATGAGGGTATATTCAAAACTATATCCGCGCCGAATGAAATAAGGCATTCTGGTACCAACAGATTTGCCGTGCAACACGGTCATGTACCCTATTATAGAAAGGGGGGTTGTGGAGATTTATCCAGGACCTTCACCCTTTATACCATACAGTCGTAGCAGAGTTTCCTTTAGTTCCAAACCCTGCAACAATATTATGCAATATCCGGTCAACAGCCAGGTATTTTACTGTTGTCGATTTCAAAAATGCATTTTTCTCAATTCCCCTACATGAAGACTCACAGCATTTGACTTCCTTTTCATAGAGAACGATTCACCTGAAACATACTATATTACCTCCGGGGTACTGTGAGCCCCCTTCCATCTTTAACAGAGTCCTTCAGATGGACTTAGGAAATGTTGAGCTTGAAAGCGCTATTATTCAATATGTGGATGGCATTTTAGTGTGTAGTGAGACAGAGGAGAGATGCAGAGAAGACTGTCAAACGTATGACGATACTTGCAGAGAAAGGGTACAAAGTAGAAAAAGAAAAATTACAGTATTGTCAAGAAGAAGTATTATACACAGGACAGTTAATATTGCATTAAGGGAAGAGAGTGACACCTGAAAGAGTGGAAGCTATTAGGAGAGCCATGCAGCCAAACACAGCGAAACATATGAGCAATTATTTTAGGTCTGTGCAATTACTGCAGAGCTTGGGTCTTTGACTACAGCACATATACCCAACCCTGTTTAAAAACACTTAAAGAAGCACAGGTGGCTAAAACTAAACAGGTGTGAACAGAAGACATGACATAAGGATTTCATGAATTAAAAAACGCAATCAGTACAGATCCTGTATTAGGGATTCCAAATTACAGTGAAGAATTGTACTTATTTTCCCATTCAAATGGAGAAGCCATGACAGCAATCCTTACACAGAGGACAACATTAGTACATGGTCATAAACCATTGGCTTACTATGTTGGGATTTAGACCCAGTTATGAAGGGACACTATCCTTGTGAACAATATTTGGACGCTGCTGCATTTGACATAGAAAAGGCTTCAAGTATAACTATGGTGTGTCCCGTAACTATTTGTAGAGCGTGCCTAATTTGTAATTCTAGAGCAGCCCAAGAGCACGTTGACCACTCAAAGAGCATTGGGTTATGAAGTAATTATTTCAAACCCTGCAATTAAAATTGTAAGATGTAGAACAGTGAATCCAGCAAGGTGTATAGCTAAACCAGTGGAAGAAGATGATGATGTGCATGACTGTGTTACTTACATTGAATATTATAATGCTATTCCCCATGTTAGAGAGAATGCTCTAGGAAGAGGGGCAGTGGATTTCATTGATGGTTCATCCAAAATCGACCAACAAACTGGGGTGAGACATTCGGGATCAGCAGTAGTAAGGATCACCCGAGAGGGCACCTTTGAAGTATTGATGAGCAGACAATTGCCGTCAACCTATTCAGCGCAGGCTGCCGATTTAGCTGTGCTTATTGATGCATTATGAAGCTTTGAGGATGAGGAAGTGACGGTGCACTCTGACTCTGCATCAGTACACGCAGATCTAGCACGTTGGAAGAGGAGGGGATTCCTCCGCGTAGATGACACTTGAGTGCAACATGCAGGGCTATTACACAAACACATTGAAGCCTTAATCTTTCCAGCAACCATAGCAATCATGGAATGTGCAGCACACTCAAAAAGAACAAATTTACTCTCTCGCGGACAGAGTCAAACGTGCCGCATATTATTCAACTATGTGTGATGAGAAGTTAAAAGATTGGACGATAGCAAAAGGGTAATGCATGTTGGTATAAGAAAGATTTAATGTGATATACATTGTACAGTTAATTGAGATACAAGGACAAACATCACAGGAAGAAAAGGAGTTATGGAAAAACAAGGGGTGTTCTTTATCCCCCACTGAGGCAATTTGGAGGCAGAATAGCACAGAAAAGCCAGTTATTCCTCTAGCTTTATTGAGAGTAGCATAGGAGCAGCTCCCCTATCCCACGCATGTGACTCGAGAGAGTCTAGCTGCTACTAGAGCAGAAGACTGCACAGTTAATTATAAACTATATTGTGTGCCAAAAATTCACAGCAGGGCACACCCTCTAATGGTGAAAGGAGTAATCCCCAGACCTAATTGCCCCTTCCAACATTTGCACATAGAATATGTGGATATGTTGCAAACATGTAATGGCTATCGATACATGATAGTTGTAGTTTGTCCCTTTTCCAAATGGATTGAGGCAGGTCCGTGCAGGCATCCTGATGTTGCATGTGCTGCAAAGTTTTTGGTCCGCATGTTCTTTCCAAGTTGGGGGTGTGCGAAACTTTATGATCTGACAATGGGCCGCATTTTGTGAAAGAAATATAGTCTCAATATTAGGCATTAAGCATAAGTTTGCTTCGGCCTATTACCTGCAAGTCAACGGGATATGTGAGCGATCAAATGAAATTCTGAGGGAAAGCATAGCAAAGCTAAAGTTAAAACTAAAGAGAAGATGGCTACATTGCCTACCTCTTGATTTATATGCACTGAGGAACCAACCTTTTTCAGATCACCATTTAACACCCCATGAGTTGGTGACTGGACGCCGAATGAGGACTCCTCTAGCCATCCCCCCCAACAAGGACAAATACAGACACCCATCGTGTAGCAAGGGCCCTATGTGACGGAATGCATGATTATTTAAAAGCGATGACTCAAAGTATTTCTTTTATTTCTCAACAGATGAAGCATCAACAGGAGGGCTCAAATGTAAACGAAGAGGACAATTTGCCTAGCAATTTGGAAAACGCATTAAAGACACGACAAATATATAAAGGGGACCAAGTGTTAGTATGCAAATGTATATGCACCTGGAGTACCCCTCGATTTGAAGGCCTGTGTGAGGTGGAGGACATAAGCTCTATTACAGTCAAACTGAAAGGAAGAAGGGTTTAGATCCACCTGTGTGATGTCAAACCTTATCAAAGTGAAGCAACATTGATCTCTCTTGCACCCGTTTCTAGTGAAGCAAGTGGCCACAGTGAAGCAAGCATTTCCAGTGAAGCAAGTACCCACAGTGAAGCAAGAGAAGAACAGCAAAGAACGACCACAAGATTAATGGTCAAGAACTTGGATTAAAAAAATAAAACACTTACATTAGAATTGATTTATGAATGAATTCAGATGCAATAATCTTGAAACATCTCCTCTAGACTGGAATAAAAGAACAATATCCCCTCGGGAGGATAGCTCAGGTGCAACACGCTCGCCCTGGAAGCAACACGACGCGGAGCAACACAGGTTTGATCCCGGGTCTGCGCTTAGAAACCTTTGGATATTAAGTGTGTTATAAATAACCTATCATATCATATGAAATAATCAAATAATGAAAAGGATATTTGAGCTTTTATGTGGCCAATCATCATTCGTACTGGCTATTTTCTCATACAAAATATATCAAAAGGGCGCCTGGCGGAGTCCTGATATGCCCAGGAGGGAAAATAATAATATTATCAGAAATTCAGGATGTGAGATCACAAAAAGCAGTAATGTTTTGGATACATTTATTGAGTCTCGGAAAATGTTTTGGCAAAGTGTAGAATGTTGCATTCAATGAGCTGTCTCTCCTCTTTCGCAGTACCTCCAAACCTGGTACCATGGAATGCCACTAATGGGCACTTTCATTTCCTGTTGAACGCATTGGATCCAGGATTTTCAGGTCGTTTCTCCACAGTGTATTGAACACACCACAGTCTCCGCCATGATGTTATGAGGGACTCTTAAATACAGCCATACTGCCTAACTCATACTTGATGATAATACACACGGACAGACTACTCTTCACTTCTATCCTGAAGAAGGTCCCCACAGTAGCATGCTAAAAAAACTGCCACCGTTGGCCGAAACACTACAGTGTCGATGATCTGTGACAACTGTTTCACTTCCCATTTATGTTTACGTATATTGTTGTGTGCACTGTCCTGTGAAAACCCATGGCCTAATCGTAGCCCTGGTTAGCATTTACTCGTTTTTAGATTGATTTGTCTAGTTGTTGTATCAGAGAATGCGCAGCAATATGGGAATTGTACCTCAATAATCAAGAGGTTGGTACCCCTATGTATCCCCAATTGTTAGAATACCAAACCTGTCCGTTTGACTGTCTGGCTTGTCTAAAAAATGCAAACATTCAACACTTTGCCAAAAAATTGTTTTGAGACTCAATCAATTTATCCAAAACATTACTGTTTTTGATCTCACATCCTGATTTTCTGATATTATTGTATGTTTTTTCATACATACTTCAATCTTATCCAGCTTTAATATAAAAGGAACACAAATATTGTGACATTTTTCGGAGATCCAAAAAAATTGTTTATTGTTTTAAGAATTGTTTTGGCAGTCATTTTGTAGTTCTTGTTATAAAATGTATGACATACAGTTAAAATGATAAAAACAAATATATCTTAAAAATAAAGAGGCGGCAATTGCAATGTTCCAAGAGGTGAGAACTGTAGCTCCATGAAAAAGATGTACCAAACGCAAAATAAATTGTAGAATTTTTTGTGGCATTCTGATTTTGACTTTTCTGCTTATAACATTAGCATTCAAAAATATAATATGCACCGAGAAACCAAGAAATGAGACATCCCCCACCAGCCCCATTCTTCCTATTTTCCAGATTAAGAGGCCAAGAACCCATTATGTTTATTAAAAAACCCTTTTCTTGAGTAAAGAGAGATGCTGTAGAAGAAAATGTAAGTATTAACTCATATTTAGACAAATCGGCTCATTTAGCAAATGACGTATGGAATCAGCACATGTAAGAGGTCAGAGAGAACATCAGAAGAGAGTTGCTATGTCTGTTCCTTAATACTGTATGGCATGAATGCTGCAAGAACATTTATTGCAAGAGAAATGTCTCCACACAATACAAAATATCTCGGTCATTTAACAGCATGCACTACGAGAGGCCAATTCAAAGGAAAGTGGGCATCTTTAAGATGGCGATTCGAGACAGACTTTTACATACGAAGATACATATGTAAAGACAAAACGGATGGAGAGTGGATTAAGATGGACAAAAAAAAAACATACAAATCCATCTCAATTTGGAGAGAAAATACAATTTGTTGACATGAAGAGAATGAATTGCACTGACATGAGTGAAAAATCAGGAGAGCCAGGATGCTGGGCAAGAACACAGCTGTTGGTTTATGGGCGCGTAGCAAACAGCACTGGATGAGGAAATGACCTAATATCATGCCCTGCACACTTACTGAAGAAAGAAAGAATCCGCGAGGTGCAGGAGATGAATGATGAATGCCTAGAATCATGGGCCAAGCATGCAAGATTAACCTGGGTTGAGAACGAAGCAGCACCAGTGTATATAGCAAGTGAAGAATGTGACAACCTGCTTCAAGAATGATGGCAAGATCTTTGTTCGAAAGAACAAAGGATGTGGAGAAACAATTGAAGTGCCAGGAATGAATGGAGGAACTGCAGTTCTGATAGACTGATATTGGGCTTGTGGATCCAGCGCCTACATGCAGTTGCCTAAGGATTGGGGAGGAGTGTGTTCCATAGTAAAATGCACATGTCCCATCACTAGTCATTCCCCAAAGTTACCTCCATATTGAAGAGTTCCTGAAAATTAATGAATATGACAGAAGGAATAGATCACTCAATCTTTGTTGACTAAAGAGAGAGAATTACTTCTCATCGAAGTCCATAGAGGCTTTCAACGGCATTCCAGCTGAATACAAACTATTCAGCAAAACCGCTATGATAATGACATCTATATTCATATCAGGACTTCAAATGCCAGTGTATTCCAAGAAGCTCCAGATTACAAGATGGGAGCTGTTGCAGATGATTAATGCAACAATAAAAGGACCTGATGCAACACAGGAAGAATTGAGAGCCGTCAGGCAGATGACTCTACAGAACAGATATGTTCTGGATCGGATAATGGCAATGGAAGTAGGCGTGTGCGCCAAGGTCAGATCTTCTTGCTGTACATTTATACCTACTCATGACGGAGAAAATGTAATATTGACAGAGGCAATCACGATGCGGACAACCTTACACATGCAGATGGAAGATGAAACTGATAAAACAGTAGGAGACAACTGGTTTTCTTCATTGATTTACGGATTACATCTTGGTTGGCAAATGCTTTTAAACTACGTGGAGCAATATTACTATTAGTAATGTTGGGATTCTGTCACATAAGGATAATCTTGGGACAATGCCAGAAAACAGCCAGGAAAGCTATTGGAATGATGAAAATAATGATTGACATTAATAAACATACAGGAGAACAGATGCAAACAGAAGGCAGTACCCGAGAAAATATAAACAGGAGTTATCTTGCACCTCCAGGAACATAGTTCTATTATCCCCAGGATTGGAAAAAACATGTGGGACGATGGATATTCTGTGCACCAGAAGGAGATTCTCGTTTTATGACCTGAAGTGTGGATGTACATATAAAGAATGCTGGCCACCTGAGGGGGGTGACAAAAATATGGGTTCTAAAGAAAGGAAAATATGATGAGATGATTGAAGAAGATGAAGCAGGAATTGCAGAGGAGGAGGCGAAGAGTCTGGTCCAGAATGCAACAAGAGAATGGAATGTAGAGTAGCAAGTGGACGCATTCTCCTTAGTCATCGCCCTCTGCCCCCCACCTTATTGGAGTGATAGATGAGGAGCCACAATAGGGAACCCATACACAAGTTTATGCGACATGTCCGTACCACATCGACTATATGAAAAATGATATGCACTCAGGCAGCCATTCAGAAGATACCTCATGTTGAAACAGTTGAGGAAACCTACCAAGAAGGATGTCCCTTGCAGAGTTGTCAAAAAGCAGCCATGACTATAATGGTGCGTGAAATGGATGCACGTTAAAGAAAGTCTAATAGCAAAAGAATGTCCAAAAGAAGATATATGAACCAATGGTGAAACAACATGAAAATACTTAAGAATGACAATGTAATTGCAATACTAAGAGGAACATGTACTCCCTGATGCAGTATTTACGAGTACACAGAAGAATACAATGTTCACTGAATGTTCACTGATCAATAAATGTAAATATGCTGAAAAGCAAGGAGGAAAGAATACACAGAAGCTTGTTTATGAGAGATATATATGCAACATTTACTTCACTTTATCGCATTTGTAAAGTGCAACACCTTGGACCCATAGGCATTAGGGCACTGACAGACACAAAAAGCAAATAACTTCCAGGAAACGCTGAAAAAAAGAGGCAAAGACGGAATAGCACTTTAAGCAAACAACCACTTTTTCAGTTTCCTTTTGAAGAGTTCCAAATTAGGCTGATTTCTAAGCTCAGGCGTCAGGCTATCCCATGCCATAAGTGTCGACAGATAAAAAGCACCCCTTTCAGCTTTCCTGCTTCTGGGAACTGAGAAGTCTCTGTTTATTAGAGCTTAAAGATCGACTTTGAGCTTTTTCCCCAATAAGTTGCATCAAGTAGCTGGGCATAGTGCCTTGGATGCATTTAAAGGTGATCACTAAGAGTTGGTATCGCACACAAGCCTCAACCAGAAGCCTGTGCAATCCTCTTCTAGCATCTGACACATGGTCACGACGGGTCAACCCCATCACCACTCTGACTGCGCCATTTTGTATGACCTGAAGTCCGTTTCTTTTTGTTTCGTTCATGGCCACCAATAGACTACAACAATAATCTATTTTTGTTGCAATGATAGTTCAGGGCATTTTTTAGCCTGTGTAATAAAAAGGCCTGAGATGGGCCAGAAGTTTAATAAAAAAAGGTGCTGCAGAGGCAAGACTCCCTACGTGAGCCTTCAAGGTAAGATGCTGGTCAAAGATAACACCCAGGATTTTAACCTTCTTCAGGGGGGTTATCCTGACCTCGCCAAGTTGGAAGCTCTCGTAGGACGCACCCAGCTGTGATATCTTAGCTTGCGAGCCAACGATCATGCGCTCCGTCTTCCTCCTGTCAAGAGCTATATTGTTCCCCAACATCGACTTCTCAATCAAAGAGTAAGCTCTGTTCAATTCTGCCTCATCTGTATCATGAGAACCACCCACAGGGACTACGCACTGAGTGTCATCTGGGTAGTTGGTGAATGTGATCCCCTTTTGAGCTAGCATAGCAAAGAAAGTGACCATAAATATGTAGTAGAGGCATGGGTAAAGGCACGCACCCTGCGGGACGTCAAATTCAATAGGGATCGGGGTAGCCTCAGACTCCCCAGCGGAGACTCTGCTTACTCAGCGATTCAGGAAGGAGGTGATCCAGCGTTTTGCATCCGGGGAGAAGTTAGTTACTGCCTTCAACCTGTCAACCAGAATGGAATGGTCGACAAGGTTGAAGGCAACAGGCAGGTCCACCAGCCTCAGTACCGAGGCAAGACCCCTGTCCATTTGCTGCAATAGCCTCGATTTAAGTTCCAATGGTGCAGTTTCTGTGCCATATTCAGCTCTGAAACTCGACTGACGGGAATTAAGAACTGGGAAGTTGTTAAGGTGTTGGGTGATCTGCTCATACGCAACCCTATCCAAGATTTTTAATAGAAAAGGGGTATTTGTAATATGCCTATAATCGAGTGAGTTCTCAGGGGGAGGCCCAACATTTTAAGAATGGGAGTAACCCAGGCCTGTTTCAGATCCGTGGGGAAAAGACCTTCTGTAAGTGAAGCATTGATGAACTGACAGATTTCAGACAGTAGGGCAGGCAGGCATGTTTTAATTATGGCTGAGCACGAATCACTTTTACAAGAGGTGACCAAGTTTATTCACGATAACCGAACGCTCATTTTCGGATATAGTAGAGCAATTAAATTGAGGAATGGAGGAGTTTCTCGCAAAGTATCTTTCCCCTCTGCGCTGGGTGTTGTCGGAAGCTCTTTTTTCCTCCAAGCTAGGTCCTCTCTCATGGCCTTCAATTTGTCTGTCATCGCATCGTGTCTCGGGAGGATAGCTCAGCAGCAACGTGCTCGCCTTGGAAGCAAGACGACACGGAACATCACAGGTTCGATCCCCTGGTCCGCGCTTAGAAACCTCTGGGTATTAAGCACGTTATAAATAACCTATCATATCATATCATCCTGAATGTCCTGACACCAGGCAGCATCTTTGACAACTTGGTCGAAATCCGAGTTTCCTGCTCTTCGAGTATTTTAAAGAGCTCTTTAACCACTGATTGGGCATTAAGAATTGTGGTATTGAAGACATTCTTTTCACTTCTACTATAGCCATTTTATAGGTTTTAGCTGCACTTTTGTATTTAACCAGAGCATTAGGCAAGGGACTCAATTTCCAACTGTCAAAATGTTTCATAGTAGAGGATTTTCGTTTTTTGAAATCTAACAAGAACCACGGTCAATTTTGCGCTCCCTCCCTAGCTCTCTTACTTTTGAGGGGAGTCAGCGTTTTGGTAATGACCTCCAAGTCAGATAAGAGTATCAGACATATGGGTTGAGGTATCCTGAGGGGTAAAGTAACAGCCGGATTCAACAGGGGTTCAATCCTTTCCTAGGTAAGCAGTTTGAAGTTTCTACCGAGAGATCTCAGAAGCCTTTTCCCCTTAAGTTTCTTGGGGAAGTCAGCTTGAATGGAGAAATGCACAAAGAAATGGTCTGACCAGGGGCAAGGTGAATCATAAAGATCCTTAGTCCTCACATTAATGGAGGAAATCCAATCCAGGGTATGGTCCCGGTTATGTGTGGAAGAGCTGTTCAGCTGCACAAAACCAAGATTACCCAAGGCATTCTCCAATTCCATGTCCATTTGATATCCTCCTTATCGCCTAACCAATACATGAAATCCCCTAACAGGAAGTAGGTAGAGCAAGAGCTTAGGACTACTGTCAGTACAAGATGGACAACGGATCATGTCAATCAACCCGACTACCTCAAAAATACTAGCGCAGGATCTTAAATGTGGAGAGACGATGCCGAAGCGGTTTTCCTTGCAAAATAGGGAAAACATTGGCTTTGAATCAAGTATGCCATTTCAAGAGCTGAAGGAAAAGCACAAAGAAAGTCTATGAGCAGACCATGTGCAAGGACATATTTCCCAAAGATTAAGAGGAATAAATAGATGTACTGATGCCAAATATTGGACAAATTCAAAGGCATAAAGTCAATATGAGATAGAGTGAGCAAGTCAAAGGAGAACTAGACCCAGCATAATTTTATCAAATGACGTTAAATGCACTGTCGAAATAAACAAATTCATGGTCTTGCAACATGTGATGAAGAGCTCGCAAACCAGGACTATTCATCAGGCACAGAGCTAGGTTAGCAGTGTAACTACATTCCCTCTAATTGACCTTGCCAGTATGCACTGTCTCGGGTGTCTTTAAACAGAAGACACTGGCATGAGGCCTACCGATGAGAGAGGGTGGCCTAATTGGGAAACATAGGAAGCGCTGACGTATCTCCAACCAGCTGGGTTTTGGTTCTGTGTACGTGCTGCTAACAAGCCGAATGTCCAAGGTTGGATTTGGCCTGCCAACCAATTAGAATAGCCTCCCTTGCACTTTTTCATACAAAGTTGCAAAATATTAGTCCGCTGCCACATTTTCTGCTGTGATGAGTACCCTACACCATGTGATTAGAAGTAGCTCAGGGTGTGTCTCACAGAAAAGAGACCACCAATGAGGGACTAACACTCACATTTTCTATATGTAGAGATGATCCCCTAATCCAATCCCACCCCATGGTAGGTTTTTGAAGTTTGCCGGGTAGTATGCCATCATAGATGACGAATCTGGTAATATAAAAGCTAGAACTAAATTAAATGATAGCGTGATCTTGCATGAGTCGAATTGATGAGTGAATATTCGCCCTGCTTTACATAGTGAGATTAAAGCAGTATTTTACCATCTCCTTTGAGATTGTCCGGTTCTTGGTTCCAAAGTATTTACTTGGTAATTCCATCGAGCACAACAAATGCTTCAAGGTGCTAAAGCACATAATAAATGTGCAGAAAAAAAGAGTAAAGGGGAATATGAGCCCTGGAAATGGGCATGGTTTTGAAAACCGGTTCACTATGAAAAGCACTAAAGTTAGACAGAGAAGAAGGGCTATGCAGTTTATTGTTACGCAAGAGGTCCCCTGTGGCGCACTGTGTGGTTTTTAATAATGACACAGTATATATAGCCATACTGTACGAACTGCGGTGGCGGGGGTGGGGGGTTAGCTTGCCCCCAGCAAAGGGCTCCATAGTGCAGAAAATGCAGGCCTTTTAGAGCAGTCCTTCACTCTTTCCCCAGCTGCTGCTGCTGCTTCGGGAGGGCCCTGCGGTTGGTACAAAATGTGCTGGCCACTCATCCCACTGACGTCGCGAGTGGCAACAATTTCACACTTTTATTTGTGGCAAAACCCTGCTAATAGGAAGCAATTTAATTAATGCATGTGGATAACCACCCCAGCTGCTGCTCTAGGGACTCACCACCTTTAGACCGGTTATGAGCAGGACAAAATGCAAATAACCAGCATCCTGGCACCTTAAAGATGGCCTACCAATTACTGTCATAAAACATGCATTCTGACATCAGCATCGAGTTTCTTATGCGCGAATGTTTAGACAACTGGCACAGTGATGGGATATTTATGACTGAAAGACCACACACAGTTCCAGTTATCTATCAAATCTAGGTCTGTTTCCAAGAAAATTAAAGTCAGTAACACAATAAAGCTAGTTTTGAAGATGTGTTTACAGCCATGATGTCCATCAGCTCCACATGCTAAAAAGGGTTTGCTTTTACATGGATAGAAAAGTGTGTTCCTAACATCATGCATAAAACCAAGTTTGAATGTTTCTGAGAAACAATTTCTCTACTCTGGTAACCTTACTACACAATTAATTTAGTATGGTCCTAAAGTGTTGTAACGCAAGGGTATAAAACAGGAGATTTTTAGACATGTTATTTTGCATTCTGGGACATGGAGTTTTTCTTTCAGTGTGTGGAAATAAAGCCACTATTAATTTGGTTTACAATAGATTTGAATATTGCCAGGTTTCTTTACTATGTGGAGTTAAGAGAAGGAAGCTAAACCCAGTTTGTATTGGCGCTGAATCCGTGAGGAGGTCACTAAAATCCTGTATGCCTGATAACGAGCTTTGGTCGAAACACGTGTTGGCTTTCCTCATGTGAACAAACACAACACGTGTCTTGACAAATACTGGCAATCTGTTGCTGATTAAATCAAGACTACACGCTCAATCAAGTGTCACGACTTATCAATTACCTACGCCAATAGGATTTTATTGAACTCCTCACGGATCCAGCGCCAATACAAATTGGGTTTCACTTCCTTTTCTTAACTCCACATACAGGGACCTTGAGCTTTTCCCGCAGAAACACTGTAACCGGCAGCAGGAAGAACATTCAGTGTTTGGAACTAGATCAGCGCAGTGGTCCACCTTTCCTATAAGCTCACATCTACCCATCTCTTTAATATGAGATTTGTGTATTTTGCAAGGAAACACTATAATATAATATTATTGCAGTGCTTTTAAGCCAAACTTAAATATTTGTACCAAATAAAGTTTGGAAAGTAAGTGGTCAAGAGTTTAAAAAGTTCAGTGGGTTAAAATCCCTTCTTATCCACATGTTGTGATCCTGGCAAATGATTGAATGTCACTGTGACTTAACTGCAACATCTGGAGTCCATAAAAGTGACTAGGTTCACATAATTTGGAAATGATCACCTTACAGTGGGGCAGATGTAATGATCTTAGGAACTATTGGTGGTTGTGCTCCTCGGTTAGTGCCCCGGAGGTGGTCAAATAGAATTGTATTATTGTTGCCCTGGTTCTCCCTCAGTCCAATACACTTGATATGACAGGCAGATTTATAGTCCCACCAGCCAGTCAGGTCACCAGAGATTCTAGTATAGTGGACGGACTGTCAGAAAACCAACATTAATGGTGTCCCCTGGTGTTGCCAATCACAAATGTTGCTTGGGTTGCCCAGATTACTTCCCCCACCGGAGAAGGAGTGAAACTCTTTTATACTCTCGGTTATGTTATGGTATGGAGTCTTCTGCTGTTTTCATCTATTCTTGGAGCTACAGGAACTGCAAGAGGTGGGGCAGTGGTCTAATGTAGAACCTGGGCGAGTTGGGAGGTTGCTTTGTTGCAATGTTGATCTGTGCATATCTGAAAAGATAGGGCTCTCTGTATTGTGTAAGTTGTAGGTATGTTTTAGGTTTTCTGGGGATGCTAATGAACATTATGTTGTTGTTTGAGGAGCCTGTCAGAGTGGTGTTTAGGGAGTACTGAGAATCTACATTTGGTGGATTACTGTGGTTTATGGGAAATTTGGTGTAGAGACGGGTCTTTGGTGGTATACGTTTCATTGTGTAAACTGTGCTTTTTGTACAGTAATAGTTTGTTGAGATGGGTTGTCGTTTTGGGGTGCGAGGTAGAACGATGTCTGGGTGGTTATTGTTACCATGCTTTGCCCAGCAGTCCACCCATGATAGGGGGCAGACTTTTTCACTTTGTAAACACCATAGTTGGATGTATTTATTTGTATCCATTAAAGGCATCATTTATGGGGCCGCTATGCCATATAATGTGATCCTACGCTAAGAGATGCTACACCAGGCGACACTGTTACGGCACAAATTCAAGGGCCACCGTTTCTAGTCAGCTACTCAGTACCTCTGGCTGCCCACAGACACTACAACTGTTGCATCACTCAGTCTTACATGGGGTCATGGTGATTGTAGAGAAACCCCTCAATGCTCAAACCAGAAAAAATGCAACTCACTACGGAAAAAAGTCCAGCAGAACTCTTGCAAGGGGAACAATGTTTTATTTACACAAAAATATAAGTGCACCAGCAAAGAACTCTGCTGCCATAGAAAGTTCTGGCAAAATCAGTATGTGCAACACTTTATGAAGGCACACAGTGTCATCAGTGACATAAATTACATAATGTACAAATCCAAATGGCTGGTTTGTTGAGACCATATACATAGACTACCAGGCCACTGGTCCTAGCCCCTTCTGTCCACCTTCTTCCACGTGGGCTCCTCCTTGCACGTCATCAGGCATGAAGCTACAATTAATTAGTGATTATGTGAAGAAAAACAATGCAGGCTCTATCTCTAACCTGATGTGCACCTGGCACTGCAGACATGGGCTAAGAGGATACTGTAAGGAACTCATGGTGGCAAGAGTAAAGACAGACACATGTTATCACAGTTGAAGGGTGTTTATTGAACTTTATAATGGGTGAGATAATCGCCTTATCTAAACCTAAATCTAAGATGGGAGCAAGCTATGACCATCAAACAACAAGGCAGCCCTAGTGTCATCTTGTCAAATAAAAAGGGCTGATACTATTAAAAATAACTATTGTCAATCCTTACTAAATTACAAAAAGAGTGTGGGATAATGTTCACCAGAAAAGAAAGACTTTTTCACAAAATGATAAGTCAGGATGGCAAGGCTGCGTCTCCCTTCCCCACGTTTGAAGCACAGGACAAGGCGGGAGTCTTGAGCACAGCACACTCCTTGGCCTCGTCAGCACGAGGCTCACAGTTCTGTTCAACAATATCAAAATCCATCAGAGGCTATGCCTCCTTCTAGCATAATGTTCTTGGCTTAAAAGGCCTGTGGTGTTTCATATTACGGACGATGTGGATGTTATGGATGGTGTGGATGTTACGGACGGTGTGGATGGAGTGCACAGAACAGATGAGTGGACGGAACGGATGGAGTAGATGGACCGGATGGCGCGGATATAGCAGATGGTGAGGATGGTGCGTATATAGCGGATGGAGGCAACACCTGTTCCCCATGTTGTGGTCATATATCTGTATCCCCTATATATGCTATCTACCTGTATCCCCATATATATCTGTATCCCATAGATACCTGTATCCACTCTGTCGCTATAAATCTGTATGTCACTATGTACGTCCCCAATGTCCTGCTCACATGCCTGGTCTCAGGCACTTTTACTGATAACCACCATATCACACCACTACACTTACTCTCTACTATACACCATCACTCAACTAGAACACAGCTATACCCCTGTTAATTCGGCCTAGCTGTTCACATACAAACAACTCCATGATCACCTCATCACCCTAATAAAACACAGCTAGCTGAGCACATTCTGGCTTGCTGTTAGCATAGGCGCTCCTCAGGCCTAACGCAGCCAGAACCCAGTCTGGGTGTCCACCCACCAGACTGAACACATCCAACTGATTTCTTCAGCACCACACCTATCGCTAGGAAGCAGCTACCATCCAACATCTACACCAGCTGCACACATATCTGGTGCACCCACGCACCATTACGACACTCTCTCTCTCTACTGACTTGAACTATAGTTCCCGAGGGCGTTCATCCTACCAGCGCTTTGAGGTCATACCAATGATATATAAGGCGCTATATAAATGCTAAGTAACCTAACATAACATTTAGACAAACAAAAGTTCTCTCTGTGATGTTGCACCTTGAGCGATTGTTCTTCGCCCCCAGGATCTCGGTCCGGCAGGCTCAGATCCTCCTCACAGTTTGGGCCTCCCTCTGTCGGATCACTACGGTCTTTCTTTAACGCAGTTCATGCATTTCTAATACAGTTCATGTAGTGATCATTTTCATCAGAAAGCAGGGTTTTCTTTCTCAGCTTTCTTTCGGCATCCCTTGACAGGTTCACGCTTACCTTATTTCACAGCTGACAACCTTATCGCAAACCGGGGTTCCCTTCCCCTAGCTTTCCTCTGGCAATGGGTCAGAGACTTTCGATTGTACAAGGGATTTAACACCTTACGACCCCCTTTTCTAGGGCCTTCTGGCTCTTGTAGATTCTCGTTCGAATGAGTGCCCACGTTGCACCGGACCCCTCTGCACCTGGACCTCAAATGGGGTTTCTTTAAAGTTCAAACACACACACAAGTTCTTCCTCTTGCAAATTCCTTGCATTCAAAATGTTGCTATTTGCAACCTTGTGCTCAATACAGTTCAGTTTGCTATCAGCTTCCTCCGACTTACCGGCTGCGATGAACCCGTTGGCTTCTTTGATCTTTGGAGTCAAGGATAGTACAACGGTAGCCAGATTGCCTCTCCCCTTGCGTCATCAATGCGGGACACCTCCCTTTCATCATTGACATCTGCTGCTTCACATGCCAGATTCAACTCCCGGGCGTAAGATTCCACTTTCGGAGGCTTCACGGGTCTGAGGTGAGAAGGCATAGGCTAATTCCCCCTTAGTCGTCCTTTCATGTCTCATAGCTTTCCTTCTCCGTTTGAACTACCAGTTTAGTGTAGCTGTCTCCTCGTGCGTTCAGCCTAGCTCAGAGTGTGCTTTCATGCTCTGCCTTTTATCCATGTGGGGAAGGTAAAGGGCCATCGGGTGTGCGTGATTACTGTCAATTGCCTGACTCTGCCTGACACGGTGTTCGGACATGTCAGGTAAACGGCTCTGGTGTTAGTCTGTTATCTGTTACTGTGTAAGAAAGTGTTTGTGCAGGAAATGGGGAGGGGTGTAAAGCTTCTAAATATGCTACAGGGTAGGGTGGGGGAAAGGTGCTACAGGGAAGGGGGTACTGCTTCTTAACCCTCGGTGTCCCAATGCCACACCCCAAAGACCCCTCTCCCAGGTGATCCTCCCTCACTGGTCCACACCCAGGAACTGGATCCAATAGCGATGGCCATGTCCTGGCCGACCTGGATGACAGATCTCAAAGGATTAGTTGGTGAGACACCTTCAGGTTTCTCACAATACTTCAATGTCATTGCATCAAACAGACTACAGCTCGATTCCAGAGATGTTGGCGCCCGTCCAAAGCTCCCCACTCTCGTTTTGGCTATGTTATCCCCCCCCAGAACCTTGCAGCACAAATCACGTGCCTTATGGTGAAGGCAACTGGTCCCTGCATTCTGATCTTTCTTGATAGATTGGGGGTACAACAGATTTATGGTCGGTGGTCTGGGACTGACTGGTACCTTGCAATGCCTGGGGTCATGGGATGGGGTATCTGGGTGCTATTACTTAGTGCTGGGACAGGGGAGGTCAGTAGCTTGTGCCCACCTTCTTGTGGGATCGCTTTTAGCAGAGCGCTTTCAACCCCCTCGTGACCTTACAGGGCGCATTCCTTCTGGGATACAAATGCTTGCAACATGAGACAATGAAAGGTCTATGAATCTCTGCAGGTCTATGAATCTCTGCAGCTCTGGCCTTTCTCACTGGAGCCCATGTTACAACCTATCCCTGTTCCTGCACGCATTTATGCATTTCCAGCTCAGGTGGCGACTGACTGTAGTGCGAAGCTAGGCCTCTATTTCAATATGGCTGCTAATATGCAAGATGGTGTCTAAGCCCCAGTGTATTTTAAAGCTAATGCATACACCACCCTCCCTGCACTTTAACCCCTGGTGATACCCCTCGCCCCCCTTTAACCTCCCCAGGACCCAACTGCTCACTTCCAGGCCTCTGCTGCATCCAAAAGTGCTTGGAGGTTTGGGGCGAACACCCCCCTTCCCAACATCCCCCCCTTTCTTAATATTACATGTAATCTTCTCGTCCTCCTTTATCCTTCATTCCCTTTCCATATTTCAGCTTCCAGGTATGGCGGTGACCTGTTCTTTGGTGCCTGTAGGTACATGTTATATATATATATATATATATATATATACATACCCTCCATCCCCTGCTAAATCTACCCAGTGTTCTGTGTAATTCTCAGGGACAGGTGGGGGGACTGTGGTGGTGCTTGTGGGCTAAAGGCATTGCTCTATTTCAACCATGCGTACGCTTGTTTGCGTCGTCTGTCTGAACTGCACTTTCTTTTGTACCAGAAGGTGCCTCTCGTACCTCAATTGAGACCATGATCGTTGCGCTGCTAGGCACTGCTTTGGCAAAACATCGAAGCCCCCGCTGGCAGGTGCAGAGATCATGAACACGATCACAGGAACCAACATCTTTACGATAGCTCCCATCCATGATGGTGCCCATGAAAACAGGTTATCAAACCAATCACTCTCCTGTATCCCAGCGCTCTGTCTGCATGTGACTGCCGAGGACTTGCAGGGCCCCCATTATATGGGTGAGGGACCCTGTTTCTGCATCATTAGGTGTGTAGGTGCAACATGAACCGCCAATCGTTTTGCAGACCTCTTTTTCCATGGCTGTGAGGAGGTCCAGCACGTAGTGTTTCTGCAATGTCATCAGCCGGATTGCACGCATTTCCATCTTGATCGCGTTGGGGCCTTGTACAGTGTCATTGGCCAGCTGGATCACTTCCCACTGCACAATTTGAAGCCACTTGGCATTCACAGCAGTCTGCACCACCAGTAGCAACAGCGATGCAAAAATGGATTCCTCTTGGCTGTAGAGTCAGTATTGATCTGGTATTTCTTTGATTAATTGTGAGGAATCATGTAATAGATAATTCAATCTCCTCAACCACAATTTTTCTTTTTCCTCCTTCTCTGGCAAGATACAGAATATGGACTTCTGTGGTAGCACTGTGGTGAGGATGCCAGACCCTTGTGCAGTTGTTGGAACCAACAAGCCACCTGGTCCCACTATCAAATGTTCTTCAGGGACCACCAGGAGTGGTGAGTGCAACGAGGTCAGCGAGCAGGTGCCCCTCCATGATGTTGGGAGGTGCGGAAATGCCTGCTGGCCGCACACCCAATAGTTATCCATCATGGCTGCTGTACCTTTCTTGAGTTCTGGGATGTATAATGTCTTGTTGCCCCTACTATTGGTCCCCACAAATACACTTCCTTCATTGTAAAAACACAGTTCATATTCCTCCTGCTTTTGCACTTTCACTGGTTTCTCCATTGCCTCGATTCACGTGAGTTTTGCCACTTGCTCATTCCAGTATCCGCTGCATACACGGTTCACATTATCTATCACTTCTTCTCCGAATCCTGCTAGTCATCCTGCTATGCAGCTCATGGTAGTTTCTTGCCATCTGCTTGCCATGTACCACACACCTTCCTACTTTAGGTATGATCTTTGCAGTGTGAGACAGGCATGGTATCAAGAGACACACAGACTTTTAAAAACATTTATTTACTAAAGTTCCTGAGTTGGTTTATTGCTTAATTGGCACTTCGACAAAAGGGATGGCTCCCTTAACTGATGTTTCTAAGGATCGTTGATGTTTGAGAGTCCAAAATGATATGGCACTTTATTTGTATAGCGCCTATACACAATGGGCCTCATTACAACCCTGCCGGTCCGGAAAGAACGGTGGTGGTAAATCCGCCACCACAGTTCTTTCCAGACCGGCTGATTAAGAGTCCTGCAGGCGGGAGGTGTCACTCCTGCCAGGTCTGACCTGGCGGGTTTAACACCACCCGCCTGCAGGCGGACATGGAAACACTGGCACCATTACAGCATGGTGCCGGTGTTTCCACTTCCCCATTCCCATGGAGTCCAATGGGACTCCATGGGAATGGGGATTAACAGAATTCTGCCTCTGGAATTACCGGGTCACCAGGGTTTTAATGCCCCGATGATTCCGGCAATCACAGAGGTGGAATGGTAATACGAGTCTGGCGGTAACCTGCCGGAATTTCCGGCACGGTTACCGCTGGACTCGTAATGAGGCCCCATGTGTTTCAAAGCACTTCAAGGCAAGGGAGGGAACACAGGAAAAACAAAAACAGTGAACATTCTTACAAGGCCTTGAACAATAAGAATGTGACAATACAGCTGCGTCTAAACCCATGCTTGCCCTCACTCTTTGACGGAAATGTTTTAGAAAGTCTTTCAAAAGCAAAAAGTGGTGATTAAACAAAAATAGGAAACCAGGATTGGTTTCGGGTGGTCTTCTAACCAGGTGTAGGTTGGTCAGCTTCAAAAGAATGAGTTTAATCAAAAAGGGACTGTTCATAGGACGTGCTCCATGGTTCCAAACAATGTCAATGTCTTTAATGCCTTGGGGTTCCCTTCCCCAAGCTTTAGTCAATCTAAGTTCAGAAAATAACGCAAAATAAACACAGTTCTTCTTTAAGCATCTCAGGGTTCCCTTCCCCAAGCGTCAATTCCTTCAGTAACACAAAATAATCAAGATTCCACTTCGATAAACTGCTTAGGTTTCCATTCCCAAAGCATAGGCCTGTTCTAAGTTCAAATACAAGTTCAGCTCTATGGCCCCTCAGGGTTCCCTTCCTCCAGGCTTAGGCCTCTTTTGAGTTTCAAAACACAAAGTTCAGTTTGCCAGGATGTACCTTTCTTTCATTTACAATTCTTTAAAGGGATAGCATCAGAGACTTTCGAAAATGCCAGGTTCTTTACTCCTCCTAAGCGCGACCACTGTGAGCTTTAACCCCTCTCTTTATTTTCCTGCTCTTGCGTCTCTTAATGTTTTTCCTTCAGAGGTTTACTGCACCCCACTTCTTGTTTCCCCTCTGTTTTCTAGACTTCTTTCTCATGCCCACTGGCACCTTCTTTAACTTCCTCTGTGAACACTTGCACCTTCTTTGTCCTTCTTGTGCCCCTGGCACTTTCTCCAGCTTTCCCGTGCACACTTTATATTATAATAGGTTATTTATAACACGCTTAATACCAAAGAGTTTTTTACGCGCGGACCCAGGATTCAAACCTGTGTTGCTTTGCGTCGTCTTGCGTCCAATGCTAGCACGTTGCGACTGAGCTATACTACCCGTGAAACTTTTCACTCTGCCGGGTCGCTTGCAACCTTCTCTCTCGTTTCGGGTCGCTTGCGCCATCTTTATTACAGTTCTTTCACTTTGCGCGCTCTGCGTATTTTAATTTCTCTTACTTTCTCTTGACCTTGCCACTCTTCTTTCATTCTATATTGCTTTACTAGTTCCTTTCATTTCTTTCCTCTTTTCCGCTCAACCGTTTTATGCATTCCTTTCACCCGCTCTGCTTCACTCAACCGGTTAGCAGCCCATTGACAAGCAGTCCCTTCGGGTTCTACGGAGCCGAGGTCAGTGTCTCACCACCTGCCCCTCAGATACCCTGGGGGCCAGCACAGGTCCCAAAGAAACGAGCAATGTTCCGACCACCAATAGCAGCCTGCAGGGTGCTTCACTCAGGGTCCCAGGAGACACGGCTCCCTAGCCATGCTGCAGCCCGTCACCAAGACCAGGCCAGCACCTCTGCACTCCATTCTCCTCTGTGCCGTAGATCCTGCTGCTCTCCTCTCCTAGATGTTTCTGTTCCAGACAACGTCGCCAGCTCACCCCCGTCAGCAGTGTAGAATCCCACCTTTTATAGTTCTGAAAACAATCACGTGGAGTCAGGTGTGAGGGATAATTAGTAAATGCCTGACTGTCAATGGGACAGCTTAAGTTCTTTCTACATCCGGTTTCCATTACACTTCCCATGTTATTCCTATGGAAAATATTCACTACTCCCGGTTGCTTCTTCCTCATCCAAGTATTGGTTGGAAATGGGGAGGGGGGAGATGGAATGGTTTGGAAATACCCCATGAAAGCTGAGGGAAAGGGTTTTGAGGTAGAATGGGAAAAGGGGGAATGTCATGTCCCGCCCATGGATGTTCTCCTCCCAAACCCTGCGACCCTCCACTCAGGTGATCCTCCCTCGCTTGTCCACCGCCAGGGTCCAAAAGCAATGGCCCTTCCCTGGACACCTGCCTAGAGGATCCCAAGGAAGTAGGCGGAAGAACAGTCAGGTTTCTCACAGCAGGCACTGCACATTCTTGGGGTTTTGAGCAGATTGTAGTTTATCAGGGTCCTTTATTTCTAGTCACAAGCTTCGCTATCTGTTGAAGGTAAGATTGAGTATACATTGAGCCTCCACAATACGTTTCCTGTGGCATTAATACCATGTGCGTTTCCGACGCGTGTGGAATCAAGGAACATATGTAACAGCTTCCATTAAGGTTTAAGTTACTTATCTGTAACTATTGTTCTCCGGCATGGGGTCTGGCATGGATTCACATGCTCATGAATATTCCCTGTCGTCAGGCTGGGTATCCTCAAGAAAGAAAAAAAAAGTTTCACTTTTGCCTGAAAACTATTTCTCTACTAAACCAATCACTGTCCTCTGGGTCATACTGCCCCCATCCAATGACAGTTCTCTCCCTAAGCGCCACTCATGGTGGCCATCTTCAGATTTGGTAAGCACTAAACGTGGCAGTATGAACCAAGAAGAGCCACAGAGGGGAAGGCGTAAGGGTTTGCATGTGAAGCCATGCCAGACCCAAGCTGGAGAACAATAGTTACAGGTAAGTAACTTAAAGCTTCTCCAGCATGGGGTCTGGCATGGATTCATATGCTCATGAATAACGATTACACAGCAGCACATATACACAACTCAGGGAGGTGGCAAGGCTCAACTGAAGCAATAAACACTCACCTCAAATGAATAGGTTGCCTAGCACTGCTTAGCCGACTCTGGACTCCTCCCTGGAATCCCTGTCGTAGCAGTAGAACTTCGCGACGGTGTGCGTGGACCTCCAAGTAGCAGCCCTGCAGATATCGAGCAGGGGTACACCAGAAAGAAACACAGTCGTTGCTGCAATGGTTCTGGTGGAGTGGGCTCTCAGCTAGCCCGGCAGCAGCCCGCTAGCCAGTTGATCACAGTGCATGATGCAGCAGGAGAGCCACCTGGAGATGAAGCCTTCGACAAGGCCTTTCCGTGGTTCATATATTCAAAATTGATGAACAGCTGCAAAGTCTTCTGAATGCTCTTCGTGCATGCCACGTAAAACTTCAAGGCACGAGCAGCGTCCAGCGAATGCAAGGCCTTCTCCGCTAGCAACGACTGAGTCAGGAAGAAGACCAGCAACACCAACGGCTTGTTGAGGTGGACCTCCGACGGCAACTTTGACAAAAAGGTGGGATGTGTACGCAGTACCACCATTGACGCATGGAAGGACAAGTACGGCTGCTTGCACGGCAGGCCCTGGCTCTCTGACCCGCCTCGCCGAGGTGATCGCCAGAAGGAAAGCCCTCTTCCATGATATAAACTTGAGCCGGGCCTGATGCATCGGCTCAAATGTTGCCCCCTTGAGCTTAGTCAAGACCACACTGAGTTCCCAAGCCGGGACAGGAGCCTCCACCGGCAGAAAAGTCCTGAAGAGTCCCTTGAGGAACGCCATGATGAGTCTGTCTGACCACAGGGAAGGCTTAACGGGTGCCCTGATGTAATAGGATATGGCGGCCAGGTGCACCTTGATGGAGGCATGAGCCAGTCCATCCTTGGCCAAGGAAAGCAGATATGGTAGGTGCTGCAGCGCTGTGACATGCAGGAGGGGTAATATTCTGAGCCCGACACCACGCAAAGAAACGCTTCCACTTATGGCCGTAGCACGTCAACGTTGAAGAGTTGGTGGGTGTACAGTCCATGAAGATCTTCACCACATTGCCCCTCAGCGATGGCAGGAGGACTTGAGGGTCCAGAAGACGGCCCGGAGCTCCAGAACGTTGATGCAAAGTGTCCTTTCTTTTGCCAGCCAAAGGCCTCTGGCGTGCAACTGCCCAGTGCAAGCTCCCCAACCTTCCAGAGAAGCGCCCGTGGTGACGGTCTCTAGTAAGGTGGGACTTGGAATGGGGACCCTTGCGTGAGAAGAGAGCACATGGCCCACCACTGTATTGCTCGTCGGAACTCCTAGCTGAGGGCGATCTTACCCATCCAGGATCCCGAGATTTGCAGCCACCTCACATCTAGAAATTCCTGGAGAGGCCTCATCTGTAGTTTGCAAAGAAGGACAAGATTGATGCAGGAAGACATCATGCCCAACAGTGACTTGATGGCCCTCACAGTAGACGACTGTGCCGACGAATGGCGCTGCACCGGCCCTCTTCTGAGGGAGACACCAAGGAAGTCACTGTGTTGACTCAGGCTCCCAGAAACAGAGCGTTCTGCAATGTCTCCAAGCAGGACTTCGAATGATTTATGGAGGATTCCAGATCCATCAGCAAACGCACAGTTCTTGCTGTGTGATGGCTTGCCAGAGCATAGGAGCGGGATCAAACTAGCCAATCGTCCAGGTCAGGGTAGAAGTGGATGCCCTCGAGATGAAGATGCACTGCCACTGGAGCCAAGCATTTAGTGAAAACCCTCTCGTCCGATTTCAGGCCGGAGGGAAGTGCCTTGAACTGATTGTGTTGCCCCTGGACCACGAACCGTAGGAACGTACGGTGCTTCTGATGGGGACATGGAAGTAGGCATCCTCTAGGTCCAGGGATGTCAGGAAGTCACCTTACTCCAGTTGGCTGAGCATGTGTTGCAACGAGACCATCCTGAACTTCTGGGACTTCAAGTACTTCTTGAGGTGTCACAGGTCCGGGATCTGCCCTCCACCCTCCTGTCTTCTTGCAGATATATGATATGATATGGCATTTATAACGCACCTATACACAAGTGTTTCAAGGCGCGACAAGGCAAGGGAGGCGGAACAGGGGAAGACAGATAACGATCCTACTAGGCCTGGTGTCATTCAGATTGCACAAGTGCATGGGAAGGGGGAAAGGGAAAAGTGTGAGGGTGCAGGGAGAGGGGAAAGTGCAGCACATGGGATAGTAGGATAAGAATAAAATAAAACGGTCAGCTAGTGGCAAGTGCAAGGTAAGGGCAGGCCTAAGTGCAGGTAGGGGGACTGTAGGGATACAGAAATAGTCTCTAGTGTTGCTGTACGATCACATGAGGGTTGCATGCGGCTTGGTAAGGGTCAGGCCACAATACGTGATTGTAGGATGCCTACCGATATGATTCTAGCATTATTGCAGTATGCCTAGCAGGTAGGCCAGGTGCGTTTAGGCTAGGTGCGAAATGTACAGCAGATAGCACAATTTGAAGCAAAGCAGAGAAAGCGCTGCATTAAAGCAATGACAGAGGAGAAACACAGACAGTAAAAAATTGTGGTCAGAGTATAGAATGCGACAATGGCATCGACGGGCATTGGTTTGGAGTAGGCAACTAGCTAGAGCACCCAGAGTAAAGTCCCAGTGCAGCAGGGCACGTGGGCTCGCGCTTGAGTGACGGGAGTAGGTTGTGGCTCTGTATTAACAACGGTTGCTCGGTGGCTCCGTACAGTGTATGAGTTCTTACCGCGAGGTAGTGCATGCAATTGATGTCCAGGATAGGTAGGGTTGGTGGCAGTGTCCATACATTCTGAGGAAAGTTCAATGCGGGGATTAACTCTTGGCTTGGATGCGGGAAGGTTCAAATAGAATTGTTAGGACAATCACAAAGTGTAGAGGGCGTTTCTCTGGTCCTCCAGACTCCGACAGGCTCGGGATAGGGCCTTTAACCTGGCCTTTGACGCTGGCCGGCTTCCGTCAGCCGGCGGATGTTGATTGTTTAAATCTGCGTCGTCGGCTGCCTTGTAACCAGGTCAACAGCTGATCTGGAGGAGATTTGGGCACACACTTGGTGCGGCGGCCATCTTACAAAGGCAGGGGATATGAAAAACAGAATGTAGCAGGCACTGGAGCCGCGGAGTAAGCGCTCAATGTGGCTCGGTGCTCGTAAGGGGGCACAGATGGCAACAGAGGTTTGCCTATGGGTAATATCTTGTCAAGCCACAGGGGGGATATGAGGACACATGCGTTGGAACTCTAAGGTGTGCCCCATGTCTGAGAGTGCCCAGCACCTGTCAATGGTGATGGTATTCCACGTGCTGATTAACCTCGCCAGCCGGCCTCCTCTGGGGTGCACAATTGGGGCCCCGAGTCCACGGCCGGTACAGGCCTGTTTCAGTGTTAGGGACCTGCCCTGCGAGCAGCACGGATGCTGTCCCCCAGCTGCCATATGCTTGCGAGTGACCTCTGTATGACTCTTGCGTCGTGGAGCGAGAAGTTTACAGATAAGGGGTGGTGTAACCCTTGGAGGACCCATTGGGTTTTCTCCTTGAGGAACGAAAGGACGACGACCAACGTTGCTGCAGGATACCCAGCGAACGTCCCACCTCTGTGTCAGTCTTGATGATTTGAAAAGACTCGTTGACTGTATTGCCAAACAGGTTTTCCCCATTGAATGGCATGCCAACACCTTAGACTGAACGTCCGACCTGAAGTTGGAGGCTTTCAGCCATCCCTGTCGACAAAGACACTCTGTTTCCAATCTGACTGAATCCGGGGTCCGCAATGTCCATCGCCACTGTGATGGCATGGTCAGAGCACACTTCCCCTTCCTGAAACAGCTCAAGCACTTCTGCCTTCTTGCAGTCACGTAGGATGTCCAGACTAGGACCCAGTTTATACCACAGCTTCCATTCGCAGCAGGACAAAATGTCCAGGGCCTTAGCAGCCTTAATGGTGCCGAATAGATAATCCTCTTCCACATAGTGTCCAGCTTCATCCCCTCCTGGTCGGGGGTACCATGGACAAGGACTGGTTCGCAGAGCGTCTCCTGGCCGCGGCTGAGACCACAATGTGAAGTGAAAGCTGTGACCTCAGTCACTTGGGTGCTATGTCTAGGACTCTATTTCTTCTCAAGCCTGTTCCGCTTGGGCGAAGCGGTGCTTGGATTCTTTAACAGCGCTAGGCCTTCATCCCAGTTATCGTTCAACAAGGAGACTGACATGGTGGTCTTCCGCCTGCACTCACAACGTTGATAAAGAAACCCTTCCTTTCTCATCTCCTCAGGCACCAGTTGAAAAACGTCAGAGGCCCTGGACATCATTGAGCGGAAGGAGCAGACCTCATCCGGCGAAGAGGCCCTGTCCGGGTCATCTGCGCCTGCTGGCACTCCAACGGCTGGCAGAAAGTAATCGGCTTTGTCTGTGTCCATCGTCGTAGCTGCCGTATCCATGCCCGTGTGCGTGGCAGGATCCTCTGTTGGAGTCAAACCTGAGGTGGAGGTTGTGGTGGTGTCGGTTGGCACATTGGACGAGCAGAGTCATTCGGCCTGCACCTGCGCCTAGAAGAGCTTCCAGTAGGCAGTCTTGGAGCACTTCTAGACAGAACAGGGCCCGGAGTGGGCGGCATTCTCTGCTGAATTTCTGATACCAGCGTATGCAGCATGGGGCAATGTCCCTGCTTTGAGGTGAAGGAGTGAGAAGGGGAGGCCCCAGGCTGGTACACCCCTTCTGGAGAGGTAGACAATAGTGTTCACCCCGCAGTGACCCATCTTCCAACAAGGGTCCCTGACTCCATGTGTGGTGTGAATAGTAGCCCTCGGGCTGGTCTTCACCTTCCTCGGAGCTAGTATAGATGTGCCCAGGCACACTCGGTCCAGCTCCTTGTACCATACCCTTCCTATGAGACTTCTGGAGGGAAAAGGCTGATGTCCCCTTCACTGGGGTCTTTGCTGAAGACGTGACAGTAACCTCACGCAGTTCCGGTAAGGACACCTGTGGAATATTCGTTGCTGTAGCTGTGGGCACAACCTTTGCGGTCTGCTCTCCTTTTGAAGAAGTAGTGGTCGTCCACAAGGCAGTCAACTGAGTCGTCGACTGGGTGGCAACAGCAGCCGTCGATGTGGCCGTTAATGACAGCTCATAATGCTGTTGTCTTGGCTGGCTGAGACGCTGATGGAGGCAGAAAAGAGCCCACCTTAGATGTCTCCTTCGTCACCTTGTCCCGTGGAGTTTCGAAGGGGTCAAGGACTTTCTCTTTGAGTGTGCGGCCCTTGACGGCAGTCTCACTGTGGATGCGGCCGGTGATGGCGATCTTAACCTTCCCCAGCCAGGATCCGCAGCAGCGGTGAACCCAGTGTGATCTGTGGCAAGCAGCCTTGCCTTCTTTTGGACCCCTGCGGGTGGGGCATTCTCAAAGGACCTCAACCTCTTGTCTGAAGGAGTTGGTTCGTGGGACCGGCCTGCCCTGGGGGAAGCATGACCATGCCGGAGGCAGAGTCAGAGGTCTTACCCGATTTTAACCACGCTGCCAGCCTGCTGTAGCGGTCTTTGTTTATTTTTAAAAAACCACAGCAGACCTTGCATCTCTCCTCATCATGGTCCGGATGCAGTCAGTAAAGACAACTGTGGTGTCGATCCTCCACGAAATACGTTCCTTAGTCCACATTTCACACATTTTCTCCTCGGTCATGGTGAAAAAGGCACAAAGTAGGCCCAACCCTGGGCCTTCTGATGAAAGATCCTCAAAGTAGTTTGATCTTCCCCAACAGTGCATCCCCGCTGCCGGTAGTCGACCTACGGTCGAAAGTTAAATCCAAAAATCGGTCAAAAGTTTCAAATGTTACCAAGAAAAACTCTGAATATTAGGAAAAAACCTTGGCGACCACTAAGAGGACTCCCAACACTGATGCGTGCTGTAAAAATCTGAAGATGGCCACCAGGGGTGGAGCTCAGGGAGAGGACTGCCATTGGAGGGGGCAGTATGACCCAGAAGATAGTAATTGGTTTAGAGGAGAAATACAGTTTTCAAGTGAAAGTGAAACAGTTTTTTCTTTTACTGAGGATTCCCAGCCTGATGACGGGGAATATTCATGAGCATGTGTAACCATGCCAGACCCCATGCTGGAGAAACCTTGTTTTCCCCACTGAGCTCAAGTCTGCATATAAACTATTACTTAACTCTACTCTGGATGGTGCACATCTTCTATTGTGTATACATAAGTCCTTGGTATTGAACGTATTTGGCCCTTCTAATTTGTCTTTTAAAACGTCTCGACCCAACAAAATGTTAACCACTAGGAAAGAAAGAGTAATTTACAATTATGTTAGAGATCAGACAACACTTAAGGAAATAATGATACCGAACAAATTTGCAAAATTCCCCATATGTTGCTGGGTGACAAGTGTATAATTGACAAATGCATTAGGCTGTGTATCATGGGCCGCTGTATTATTAGTTTCAGTAACATTTGCAGTCACATTTTCCGCATTGTTAGAGATCTCAAAGTGCCATTAGTAAACGATCCATTAGTACTTGTTGTGTTTCCTATCCCCCTTTTTATATGACCACCCCATATAAACCTTTACCCAAATAAATTCCTAGTCCAAACATATAAATAGCGAATAGACCAGCTACACAATGCATAACACAAATATATGTGGAGGAAAACACTGTTACAAGAGAATATTAATTGTGACGAGAATGTTGTTGGACCCATGTACATCCATTGCAGGGGAGAGCGAGTGAGAGAAAGAAAGAGAGAGGGGAGAGTGAGAACAATTGAGAGAGAGAAAGAGAGCTCTCAGTGCAGACAATGCGTATCAGAGATTTTATGCATCAGAGCGGTAGGTTTGTTGTAGAACTTAGAAAAAATAAAAATTCAAAACACATCAGATAGAAATTCAACAGTAACTTTGCAGGTACACATGTTTGTTTAGAATTACTACCAGGAGTATTGTATGTACAGCACTTAACCTGTACTGTTAGCGGTGTACTGTAATTCGGCTTCGAGTAATTATTCGGCCAAATTTCGGCTGAAATTAGCTATTTGGCATTCGGCCGAATAATTAATTAATTATTACTCGAAGCCGAATAGGTTCCCCTTTGCAGACCCCTGCCGTACACCAACAAAACCGATCCCTTGCATTCAAAACGAGAGACGGCATTCGTCTTATGCACATCGAATCTTTGCTGCTCTTAGGACCGGCAGTGATTTCCAACGGCTAATTGGCCGCCTATAATGGTCAGACCAGTGTCCAGCAGGGCGATCTCGTCCTTTGCTTTAGCGCTGGTCGATGAGAGCAGGGAGCAACTCTTGGTACATCAAGGTCAGCGCCAAACAGTCGTGCGCATCAGAAAAACACCTGAAAAAAAATCTCTGTAAAGTACAGAGTGTGAGGAGCTCTGTGGGAGTTATTTCAACAATGGAATGCGTCGCTGGATGCTTCCCTGTTTGGAAGCACTGCTTTGCGAGGAAAAGGCTTCCTATGGCGCTGATGAGGAGTGGGGTTAGGGGAGGTGTACCAGCGAGTAGGTAGGAAAGTTAAAGGGGGGCCTTCGGGGCCCGTCACATATTGAAATCCTTTCCCAAACTGCATGACAATGTGTGCGTGCTGGGGCTCTGCTGCTCCGCATAACTCAACTTCCTGGGGTGTAACGGCATGGAGAGCTGTAAACAAAGGCGAATTAAGGTCAACGACCTGAGGGTCAGTGGCAGCAGTTAACCTATTCAGAGTAATTTATCTTACAGTCTGTGTGCTGGGGTTGGTTTGCATATCCTGTTGGAATTTTCTTCTAAGAGTGTGTCTGCAGATGAAATCTTTCCATGCCAGCAATTATCAAATCCATGTGTTTCCTTTGCGCATTTCGCGGGAATAGTTAAATTATGTCAGATATGCAATAAACAGATTAAAAAAATAAACATTTGTATGCTGGTCATTTTGAAAAGACAGCAATGTCATTGGCACCATTATTCTGAAGGTAAAACAAATGTTACTCAGTTTAAAACATTAATGTATTTGAGCGTTTTATGGCCTAGTCATATGTCACCAGAGCGAATGGGCACTGAAATTCTACAGTGCCCTTTTACATGTTAATGCAGAGGGTAGTTAATTAGGATGCACACATCTGAAGGTCCTCTGCCCATATACAAACTGCAAATCCCTGAACCTTCTTTTGCCCTTTCATATGAAAATCCACCTCATTTCTTTTTTTTCTATTTTTTTTCATACAAGTCCTTCATCTCCCTGCCACATATCATAACTTCAACATTCGCACATATTTTTTGGGAAACAAGTCTTTCCAAATAACTGAAATGTGTCAAAGATAGATTGTGAGCTTGATTATTTCTCGTAATATTTAGCAAACTGTCATAACACATCACGATCTAATAAGATTGGTTGTTTAGCGAACTGTAAATATGTAACACTCATATTGTTCAAAGGCACGAGAGGAAATAGTCTTGCAGATTTATTTCAGGATGAGTGGCCTTAGTATTTAAATTTAATGGTATTTGAGTACCAAGGAATGCTTTGCAGTGATTGGAAAGGTAGGGAGGACAGGAGACAGCTAATTCTCACAGCAGTCCTTAAGTGTGTGGTTTCAAACATGAAGAGTCAACTGTTTGTAACACTGAAGCTTCACGAGAATAGTCTTAATAGCATGCATAAAGAAGGTAGATGCTCACACACAAGTAAGTTTGCCCTTCCCCCACAGTCTCTGAAGTTAGTGCCTCTCCCAACATTTGAAGGGTTTGTTCCCATCTAACCGATGGGGGCAAATCTGTTTTTTTATTTATTTTTATCTTTTACCAAGCTTTTAATAAACTTAGTGAGATCTATATGCCCATTTAATAAACATGAATACTCATGCAATAGAATGTCTCCTGATTTTATTTAAAGAAATGTTTATTATGTTCTAAAACATATATATATATATATATTTTTTTTTTTTAAACTATTCGGCTCACTATTCGGTTCCGACCGAATAGCTGGACCAACTATTCGGTATTCGGCCGAATAGTAATTTCACTATTCGGTACATCCCTAGTTAGCACTTTACTGAGTTTGGGCAGGGGGTGGGCTTGGGGTAGCTTGCGATCATCAGATAAGTGCACCCTGTACCACAACTCAAACCTTTTCGGCAAGGGGAGTAGCATAGACAGCCTCAAAGGTGCCGATATATGTAGGCTCACTCCACCGGCAGACTCAATTCTTTACAAACACACGGTCGCCAGTGAAAAGTTGGAGAGGCAGTGGCATGGTGAAGAATCATATGCAGCACTTGTCATCACTTCAGTCGTTGGCAGCGCAAGCTGTTGAGAGATAAATGTTATGGCTTTCATTAGGGCACACAAGTAGCTATGAAATTCGTCCCCTAAAATAGATGGAGCCCGGTGAGCATCAGATGCTCTCCCGATTCGACATAGGGGCGCGTGCATGCACTGGCTTGTTACCACCTTGTGGGGCGATAAGTGATGTTCCTAACAGGGCTGCGTGCACATGCTAAAAAGAGCAAGGGCTAAGCAGTGCATCCAATTATTCTTTAATGCAGTGCAAAGATTGGACAATTTACTCTTCAGAAGACCATTTATCCTCTCCACACCACTGTTGGCACGAGGGTGGTAAATTGTACACATCCGATGCTTGATGCCCAATAATGCTGTGATCTCTTTGAACGGCTCATTGAAAAAGTGTGTGCCATTGTCAGACCTTAATACATTGCACACGCCCCACCGAGGGAAAACCTCTCTGACCAAGAGCTTGGTCGCACCTTTTGCATTAGGGTGTGCACAAGGACCAACCTCCACCCACCGTGAAAAAGGACACTACCACCATCAGCTAACAAGACTCATTACACCTTTCACCCATATCCGCGTAGTCGATATGCAACTCGTGGAATGGCCCAGTAGGGCAGGGCAGTGTACCTCTAATTGTCCACAGGGTGACACAAGTGCTATAAGTCTGGTAAGTATTATGGTTGGTAACCATGTTAGTTATTGCTTCCTGCAGATTGAGGACAAACCAGTCCTCCTGAATATCTGCAGCGATATGCTGTTTTGATATGTGGGATGGATGATGCAGCTGGTCAATTGCGACCAGCAGCAGCTCGTGTGGCATTACTGCCTTGCCCAATGTTTCTTGTTGCCACAATAAATTGTAAGGGACTGCTTGCATCTCCTTTTCAACCACAAAACTTCCTGTGTGGCCCGTCCCTACAACTCAATTAGTTGTGGAATCAGTAAGGAATTGTAAGATTCTGGCAGCTGTTCTCTGCTCAGCACTACCACTGGGTACTCAGAAACATTTGTCACCCGTAGATATGCTGCTTGCTTGGCTGCTGAGTCTGCTGCAGCATTACTGAGTGAAACCTAGTCTGTATTTTCATTTCCTCTGGCTGGACTCTCTTGGCCCTCTTCCTGCTCCCACCTGCAAGGCTAAAAACCTCAGGGTCATCTTCGACTCCACACTCTCCTTCTCGCCTCACATTTCTGATGTCTCTAAGAAGTCACACTACCAGCTGCACCTCCTCAGGAGGTATTCTTCCTTTCCTCTCCTTCCCCCAGAAGCTCACTGTGTCCAGAGCTCTGGTTCTCTCTAGGCTGGACTATTGCAACAGACTCTTTCTAAATCTGCCTGCTTCTACTCTACGCCCTCTGCAACTCATCCAGAACAGGACTGCGAGACGTGTCCTTGGCCTCAAGCCCAGGGATCGTATCTCTCCAGGACTGAAATCTCTGAAATGGCTCCCAGTGGCTATTCGGAGTAAGTTCAAAACCCTCTGCATCATCCACAAGGCCTTCTAGGGCCTCAATACCTTCAACTCTCTCTTCCTAAATATCTTCCCTCTCAAGCTCTTCGCTCTTCTGCCTCCAACTCCCTCAGGGTCAGTCGCTTTTCCAAGCAACGAGTTGGTGGTAGATCTCCCTCTTCGGCTGGGGCCTCCCTCTGGAACAGCCTCCCTGCCTCCCTGAAACTTGAGGAGAACCATCTTCGGTTCCGGAAGCACCTGAAAACCTTCCTCTTTGTTTCTGCTTTCTCTCCCCCCTCTCCCCTGCTGAAGTCCTGTCTGACACAGACTGCACTGGTTACCTAGCCACCCATCTTATCTCAGGCCCAATCCTGCCATTGGCACCCCTGCACCACCTCCCTGGCTGCCCCTGACCCTGGGGACTGTTTTCTGTATCCCTATAGTCCTCCACCAGCACTTATGCCTGCACTCCCCTGCACTTGCCACCAGCTGGCCGTTCTTTTATTTATCCTGTTATTTATTATCCCATGTACTGCACTTCCCCCTCCCCCTCGAGCTTTCCTTTTCCCCCCCTTCCCTTGCACTTGCACGATCTGAATGACACCTGGCCTAGTAATATCATTGTCTGTCTTCCCTTTGTTCCCTCCCCCTTGCCTCGTTGCGCCTTGAAACACTTGTGTATAGGCACGTTATAAATGACATATATCATCATATCATATTGTTGTTATGGGCAGTCATTACCCCACTGCTGTCAAGGGAGTTTGCAACAGTGCATCAATTAGCTTATCTACAAGCGCTGCATGTTGTACCGGGGACCCGTCATCCTTCCTAAATCCCCTCCTCTTCCAACATGCCAGTCCTGCATGCACTGTGGTGGTGACGTAGGCAGAGTCAGAATAGATGGTGACGGAGCACCATTGAGATGCCAGAAGCACCTCAATGAGCGCTATGAGTTCTGCTGCTTGGGCCAAATAGTACATGGCTAACCACTTTTGCACCAATACCTCATAGACCCCGTCCACTAGGCAGACCACTGCCGCCCTATTATGCCTCAACCCTGGGGCCATGGTCGATAGTTGCTGACCTGTCAATGAAAATACCCCCCCTCCCTCTGAGTGGGGTGTCCCTTGCCTTTGGGATGTCATCCTCCTCCCCCTCAAAGGTTACACAGTCATGCGTCGTCCTCGGTGCACTGTCCTGTCAAAAAGGTGGTATGATTTACAGTTTTGCACCTCACTGTGTGAATGTTGGGGGTGGATAGGATGATCTCCTACGCGAATGCCTGCTGTGTAGTCAATGTTGATTTGGAACGTTCCTAGATGGACGACCACTGCGTGATCCACGTACAGTGTTACAGAGCACCCCATAGCAATTGTGGAGCTTTTCTCAATTGCACATGCAGCTGCAGCAGGCGCTTGTTCACATGGAAACTGGCCCTGCATCACAGAATCTAGCAGTCAGCTGTAGTAGGGCAATGGCTTGTGGCCCATCGAGCTCTTTTGTGTTAGTACTGCGGTCATCATTAGGCCATTTGAATGGGAAAATAGATAAAACTCCTGTGTGTAATCAGGGGTAGCCAGCACTGGGGCAGTGGAGATCATTTATTTATAAAGTTAGTGAGCATGTTCTCCATCCATGCAATCTTACTGTCATTTATTTTGCCTCTTTAAGGCCCTGTAACAGGGGCCTAGTGTGCACTGCATAGTCTAGAATCCATGCCCTACAATAATTACACAACCCTAGAAATGTTCGCAACTCTTTCACAGTTTTGGGCTGAGGAGTGCTGTGCACTGAACCAGCACAATCAGGTATAATGTTCTTCCTGTGAACAACTGGCCTAAATAGAGCACTTCTGGGAGGCAATATTGCAGCGTTGTCTTATCTACCTTGTACCCCTTGTATGCCAGCAGCTGCAGGAGGGTGATGGAATCCTTCCGGCAGTACTGTTCACTGTCGCTACACATGAACAAATCATCAACATATTGAGTGATGGAACTGGGCCTTTGGATATTCCCAAGTCAGCATGTAGAATCGTGTTGAAGATGCTGGGGGACTCACAGTACCCCTTAGGAAATCTTCTGTGCTCGTAATGCTTTTCCCCATGAGTAAACATACTGAGGTACTGCGAATCAGGGTGCAGGGGTATGGAGACAAAGGTGTTTTTAAGGTCTACCACACGAAATGGGTCGCCTCTTTAGGGATGCTACACAATATTGTTGCAGGGTTTGGAACTATGGGAACTTCTGCCTGCACAATGTCATTTAGAAGGCAAAGGTCCTGTGTCATCTACCAACTCCTCCTTTTTGCCTTTTTAATCGGATAGATAGCTGTGTTGAATGGGGAGGTAGATGGCACTATTACTCCTTCATTCAGAAATGCCACAATGGTGTCCTGTAGGCCCTCTTCTGCCTCTTTGGACAATGGGTCTGTTTCGCTCGGGGTAACACTGCACCTTGTTCGAGTATTATTCGGACCGGTGAAACCCCTGCAAGAGCCCTACATCATGAGCATTAGTTATCCATAATCTCTCTGGGACCTGCTCCAAGTGACTGTCGGTGAAGGGGGCGGGGTGACAATGGCCGTTACGGAACACTGCATATTTCAATATTGCACCATAATGTCACAAGGGATATAAATTTCTAACAATCTCCCCATCATCAACCCGATCTTCAAACAATTCTGCATCTGTCACTGTTGGATCAATGAACAATACAGTATGCCACTCAATATAGGGCAAGTATGACCACATATCACCCCTGGGCCCCATCCCACCGAACCCCCTTCTGCCCCCTCAGAACACTACTCTTCCTCGCTGCTGACCTCCTTCTTGCCATTCAGGATACTGATGTTGAGGTCTGCCGCCCCACTGTCCCTGTCCTCCACCTGGCCAAAAGGTCCCTATCCTCACATATGTGCACACTGCAGCTTGCTCCGCTGAGTTGGTCTCTGTACTTGTTGCTACTGCCCCTTCAAGTGCTATTTTAGCATATTTTTCTGCACTAGTTTCGCTTCCTCTGCCCACAGTCTGAGTCCTTTCCATCTCTCATTCTTTAATCCTTTTACAATGTAGAATGGTGGTCTGAATTTCACCCCACCCCCACTATCTTGACTTAGCTAGTCCCATTTTAATAACAAAATAGAAATGAGGAACTGTTCGGTCCCACTGGTCACCTGTTTCTGCTCTCCACATCTCCCGAACCTTTAAAATGTACTGCCCGGCGTCCCCCATAGTATACTGCATAATGGACTGCAAGTCTGGTGTGTCTGGGTATGCCCGGCACAGTGCGTCCCACACCTGCCCTCTGATATTGTTGAAAGTGGCCCCATCGTGTGCATCATCATCTAACTTAACCTTTGCATATCCGGCCTTAACCCACATGTCACCCGCCCGATCTGCCACAATTGGGACACGCAAACTTTTCATGTCTCCCATCGCCAAGAGAATTCCTGATGTATACTTTTCAAACGCATATATCCACTTCCCGGCCCCAGCAGTAAAGGGCGGGAGCGTTTTGATCAGGTTGTTCTTCCATTTGAGCCCATGGCCCAGAAAGCACCGATCATGGGCCCCTTGTGCAATGAAGGCAGTTATGGGCCTATGCCACGCCTTCTGTCCATCACTTCCTTTTTTCCTTGCCACTGCTACCTGCCCATATCTGCTCCTCAATCGCGGTCACCACAAGCTCTCTACTTTGGGTGATATCTCCGGCGCTTCCTGGGCATCCCCCTCATCTTCAAATGCATCCACAGTATCCCATTCTTCCTCTCACAGCTCTCTGTTCGCATTCGTGTCTGGTCTCATTGTCCCATGAACTACGCTTTCCGCTCCGTGGCGGTCACCCTTCCCTCTCTCAACATGGACATGTTTTATTGCGGTGCTATCCAGTCTGAACAAAATATCTCTCCACCATTCCAGACCACACCCCTGGTTACTCTCCCCTCCCTTCACTGCCCTCAGATGGGCCAACTCTGCTTGTGTTGCCTCTAAGGCCTCCTCTAACTCCTTCTGTGATTTACTCTCCCATGGTGGAATGATATTCGGTGTTGGTCAATATGAGGGCGGGACGGTGGCAGCCAGCGGCACATATGTTGGGTTAGTGTATCCTGTAGCTGGACGGGCGATGAGTGGATAAAGCCCTCTCTCGGCGCCTGCTGCGGCGATTACTAAGGTGCTATTGAGTTATATATATTCAAGGTGGTACTATCTCCGTGCTGGGGCATACACACAATAGTATCCTCGACATCCTTTATCATTTTCCACAAGTCTAAAATCTCTTATCGTTTCTGCAGTTGATTACCTTTATATTTAGCAGTTAGGAACGTGTTCATATGTTCTAATATCGCTCTGTTATTAGCCCTGCTCTGACCAAGGGCGGGGCATCGCCCGTTGTGTCTCTATCACCCACCGGTTGTGGTACTTCTCAGTTTTGTATTTGTATAAGGGCAATGCACTGTGCATATACTCCAGTGGAGTCATTACCCCCATATTGACAATGGCATGTTAAAAAAACCTTCTAGTTACACATCAGACAGTGTTATTACAAACGTCACTACCAGTCCTCTGCTTCCCCCCTCCCAGTCACCATCTGTCCACGTCTCTTCCCTTTGCGCACCCTCACGTCCTTCAAACACACCACACCACACTCACACTTCCACAGGCCCTCCCTCTGCCTCCACTGAATTCACAATACTAATTCAAGACACTAAAACAAACTAAAACAATAAGCTAAAACAACAACCACTACTCTGCCTTCTTCCCTCACCCAGAATATATTGGGCACCGGAATCCGGGTTCTCCAATTATACACAGCTCTTACTTTTTGTAACTCGTTATCACAATAAAAAATATCGCCATCATTTACTCTTACTCAGAAAGGATCCCACACTTGGTTTTCCTCCTTGTTATCTCCTTAATGATAAGAATTACAATTATTTAAAAACTTGCCACATGGCCTTACACACTCTGCTGTAACGCTCACCTGGTATCCACGGGGACGTCACTCAGCCTGTTCTGACCTCTTACAACCTCAAACCCTTCCCTGGAGGCTATTCGACTGGACACTGGGCCTTGTTTTCTTGGATAGTGTGCTCTCCGTCCTGCTTTCAGCACAGGGGCGCGTTGATTGATGCAGGCTTGTTGCTGCCTAGTTACTTCACTGGCAAGAGTCCGACAGGTAAGTATAATGAGTCTTTTGAACAGTTCTCCAACTTTGTTCCTTTCCTTCCTTAGATGATGGCCGGCGTCCGGGGATGGCGGCGTGCTGCTGAGATGAGTAGCGCTGAAGGTGAGTGAGAGCGCGATGCGCCCCTTTCGTATTAGTATTGAACTGAGTTCTATTCCTGTGTCTTTTAGGTGCCGCTATGTTTTCAGCTTGAATGCCGGTTATGAAGAACAAATGCGGTGAGTAAGCGCGGTATGCGGCGCCTCTAGATGTTTCCACGCTAACCTGGAGTGTCTTTTCCCTCTTGCAGATGGATGAGAGTTCCCCCAGAGTGGCTGGGATTCAGGTAAGCGTTTGAAGCTCGTACAGTATTTAAAAATAAGCGAAGATTTGCAGAATGCTTACTAATGCCTTTTTTCTGTTCCTTTCCCTTTTCCTTAGGAAGCGGCGTGCCGGGATGGGAATGACACCGCCGAAGATGCCCGCAGAACAGAAGGAGCGATGAATGATGGGCAGAAGCGCCGCAAGGTAAGGCTGTTCCTAACGGTGTTCTTGTTCTTGCAGGAGCTGAGCGCAGAAGAAAGATGCAGGCCTACTGGAGACCGATCCGAACACAGCGAGTGTCATGCTGCAGGTGCAGAAAACACAAAGCATGTTTCTCAGCCTGGCCTGGGTGTGGCTTAAATAGTCTCTGGGTATCCCAGGTGTCTCTGGGCTGAACCACACCCAAACGACTAGACTGAACATGCAGTTCTGGGAACCGAAATATGTGGGGGCATCCATCTTGTCCCCATCAATGCACTACAGGTCCAATCCCTTGGAGGGATGGAGAGGCCCTGGAGGGCCATGTAGGTGATCGTGGCCTGGCTCCAGCCTGACATCTTGGAGGGCTGGGGACATGAGGGGCAGGAATCATGACAGCACTCCACCCCCTCCTCCCCTCCCCCCAAGGCCCCTCTCAAGGTGGCTCTTCTGTCTTGTCCTGGTTTGGTTGGATGGTTTTGATGAAATCGTCTAAGCAAGCGAGGTGCATGGATGTACTCACAAGGCTCCCATGTCCTGTCTTGTGGACCATACCCCTTCCAGTCTACTAAGTAGTGTAATTTGGATCTGGCGTACTTTGAATCTAGGATGTCCTTGACTTCGAATTCTGGCTCCCCGGCAACTACTACTGGCTGCGGTGGCATTGCTACCCGGGTCCCAGGTTGAACAGGTTTAAGGAGAGACACGTGGAACATAGGCTGAATCTGCATGTTTGACGGCAAAGCTAGTCTGACCGCCACAAGATTTATCACGGAGGTGACGGTGAATGGACCCAGATATATTGGACGGAAAGTTCGGGTTCCTTTAATGGACACATGTTTAGACGCCAGCCAGACTTTGTCTCCCACTTGGTAGTTGGGGGCCTTTGCTCGGTGTTGATCAGCAAACTTCTTTTCGCGATTCTTAGCTTGAAGTAGGTGTTCAGTAAAGGTCTGAGAAATGGTCGTGTGCAAGGTTTTGACTGCTGGCATTTCCAGGGTTGTAGGAACGTCCAACTCAGAAGTACGTGGGTGCCTGCCATACATAGTACAAAAGGGTGTCTGCCCAGTGCTGGTGTGTAGGGAATTATTATAAGCATATTCAGCTATCCATAATAGGTCGAACCAGCTTCCTTCAGCTTGGTGTAACATGCAACGCAGATACTGCTCGAGCGTCTGATTTGTCCTCTCAGTTTGACCATCCGTTTGGGGATGGTGACTGGTGGATAGCCGGATGTCGATCTGGGCCATAAAGCAGCATTTTCTCCAGAAGTTAGATACGAATTGAGTACCTCGGTCTGAGACCAAAACTGAAGGAAACCCATGGAGCCGTATGATGCCTTCAAGAAATACCTTTGCCAGAGTGGAAGCATTTGGGAGCCCCTTAAGATGAATGAAATGTGCCATTTTTGAAAATAGGTTCAAGACCACAAGAATAGTGTTAAACCCTTGACTGGGTGGGAAGTCAGTAATAAAATCGAGGTACAACGTGTGCCAGGGTGCTGGTGGGATTTCCAATGGTTGTTATAGGCCAGCCGGTTTCTGCTTGGATGACTTGTTTTGAGCACACACTCCACAAGATAGGATGAATTGGATAATGTCTTTATGCCACGTGGGCCACCAATAATTTCGTTTTACCTTGGCTAGGGTTTTAGCGATTCCGGGGTGGCCTTCGATCAAGGAATCATGATAACCGGACATGACTTGTTCTCGTAGTTCTTGGTATGGTAAGAATAAACGATTCCTGAAGTAGGGCAACTGATCATTTATCATGTAAAGTTCTCCTTGTGCACTCCACGCTTGTAATTGCTCCGGACTCATCAGGTTTTGGATTGCTTCATGTAATTCTTTCTGAGTTATGGTTGCTGTGATTCCTAGGAGCTTGTCACTCGGGATGATTGCTATTGGGTCAGGGGTCTGATATCCTTGTTCTTCCACCCCCATACGGGAAAGGGCATCGGCCTTCCCGTTTTTCACCCCTGGTCGAAATGTAATCACGTAGTCATATTCAGCAAAAAAAAGAGCCCAACGTAGTTGTCGTGAGGATTGGGCCTTTGCCGTTTTTAGGTACTGGAGGTTCGGGTGGTTAGTTATTACGATGATTGTGTGTCTGGCGCCCAAGAGGTAGTGCCGCCATGCCTTAAAGGCTGACTTAATGGCCAGGAGTTCTTTGTCTGTGATAGCATAATTGAGTTCAGGGGGTGTGCATTTACGTGACCAGTAGGCAACAGGGTGTAACTGGCCCGTTTCGGGGTCCTTTTGTGAGAGGACGGCTCCCATAGCCATGTTTGAGGACGTTCGTTTCCACCAGGTATGGGAGATCAGGGCGAGGGTGGCATAAGATTGGGGCAGATGTGAATCTTGCTTTGAGTTCCTGGAGAGCCTCCTCGGCTTCTGTTGTCCACTGGAACATTTTGTTGCTTTTCCTTAGTAATGACGTGATGGGATGCACGATTTGCGAAAATCCTGGGATGAACCGGCGGTAGAAGTTTGCAAAACCCTGCATACTTTGAACCCCCTTGAATGAATATGGGGATAGCCAGTTCAGGATAGCATCTACCTTGTGTACATCCATTCAGATTCCATTCGGGTTGAGAATAAAGCCCAGGAATTACACCTCGGAGACGTGGAATGAGCACTTTGAGCTTGGCGTAGAGCTGGTGTTGACAGAGATTCTCCAATACGGATCTGGCGAGTTTAACGTGGTCCTGCCTTGATGCAGAATATACTAGGATATCGTCGATGTACACTAGAGCACAGACATCAATCAATTCCCGTAGGACATCGTTCATGAAGTATTGAAATGCAGCAGGCGCATTGCAAAGGCCAAAGGGCATTACTTGATATTCGTACAAGCCATATTTGGTGCGAAAAGTGGTTTTCCATGTGTCCCCCTGTTTTATGCGAACAAGGTGATATGCCCCCCTCTGGTCTAGTTTTGTGTAGATTTGGGCATCTTTGACTTGATCAAGCAATTCAGGGATCAGTGGCAGGAGGTAGCGTTTTTTTATGGTAATCTGGTTCAGTGCACAATAGTCGATGCACGTTCATAAGTCCCGCTCCTTTTTCGGTACGAAGAATAGAGGACTGGCTGCTGGAGACTTCGAGGGACGGATGAACCCGTTGGCCAGATATTGGTCAAGATAGGCCTTCAGGTGCTGGTTTTCTGGTTCCGTGAGCGCGTAAATTCGCCCACAAGGGATTTGTGCGCCGGGTATCAGGTCGATTTGGCAATCATATGATCTATGCGGTGGCAGGGTATTAGCCTGTTCTTTCTGAAAGACATCTTGAAAGTCCTGGTATTAACTTGGTAAGGTGCCGATTGCTACAGTCGCAAGCGTGGAGGTTCTGGTGTCTATTGGTTGTTTCTCTTGGCGATAGCATGTGTGGGCGCAAGTCTCGGGAAAGGCCAATTGTTTTGCTCGCCAATCGATTAGAGGATTGTGAGCTACCAACCATGGCATTCCCAAAATCAACTGGAACTGTGTTGCCTTAATGAGGTCGAAAACGATAGATTCTTGGTGTCCATCCTGGCACAGAAGGGTTAAAGCTGCAGTGCATTGGGATACTGTACCAGAAGCTTTTTCCATGCCGTCGACAGTGGTAACAGTGTCGGTGGTTGATTTAGGGCATAACGGAAGCCCCATCTTTGCCGCAAGATCCTGGTCGATGTAATTCCCAACGGCTCCACTGTCTATGTACGCTCTTGCTGCATGCATCCAAGATGGTTGTTGGTGATTGATCAAGACCACAGATAGTGCAAAATGGGAGGTCTGTAGTTCACTTTCTTCACTCGACAATTGGACCCCTACACTTGCCGGGCTGGGGAGTTTTCCAATTCCTTGATGGTATGTTCCTTGTCCGTGGCCCCTACCGTCCTCCTCGGTGGCTTCACAGGGCACTCCTTAAGGAAATGACCTGACCTTCCACAGTACAGACATAACTGCTGCTGTCTCCTTTTATCCCTTTCCGCTTTAGTCAAGGGGGATCTGACCCCCCTGATTAGCATTGGTTCTCCTGAACCTTCCGTTGTTCGGGCGGTATTGTCCTTTGAACGCACATACATAGGGTGAGGGTCCGGTCTGGTTCGATCTGCTCTTCGGTCCTGCAACCTATGATCCAGTTGAACAACAAGGTCAATGAATTCTGAGCAGTCTTTCGGGGGGTTCAATACTTGTGCAAGAACATCCTTGAGCTCCCCCCGCAATCCCCGATGAAATAACGTGGTTCTCTTCTCCACTGGCCATTCTGCTTCAACTACAAGTCTATTGAACGTGGCTATGTATGTTAATAGGTCTTGATTCCCTTGGCGTAGGAACAGAAGTTCGTTGTCTAATGCCTGCCCACGAGTACGACAAGCGAACAGCTTTTCCATCTCCTGCTGAAAGCCCCTGAAGTCATGCAGCAAAGGATCGTCTTGGGCCACAAAGGGTACAGACCAGTCCGCGGCGCTACCACTCAGGTAGGATAGTACAAAAGCGACCCGTGATTGGTCATTCGGAAAGGCCCCTGGCCTACAAAGGAAGTGCAGGCGGCACTGGTTCATGAACGTTGCAAACCTCTTGGGAACCCCACCGTAAATCATTCGGGCGGGGCCAAGGGAACTGCCCCAGGAAGGGTAATCTGAACGGGATTGGCTGATGGCGCTGGCATCGAAGGCATGCTTCCTGGCAATGGTGCATGCCCTGCTTGTGACTGGAGAAGTTGCCGGCTTAAATCATCAGTGAGTTCTTTGGCTACTATCAGCTCTCTCCTCAGGGTGTTGGTCTCCTGCCTGGCCGCATGTACTTCGGAACGTAGCTGCCCCACCATGTGGGCTAACTGGTCGGTTTCTGATGTTTCCATGACACCCAGGTGGATTTTGATGTGAGGCTTTGTGTTCTGTAAAGCTCACCTGGTATCAGCCCTCCAGATTAGGAGCGCATTGGTGCTTTTTACGCATTAAAATAATGTAAATACGCCACATTTTATTTTTATTTTCGTACCATTTACGCAGGCTGGCCACAGTAATTTGTTGAGAATTCCCCTATTCTTTCATTCCAGTAGATGGCGCTGGAACACATATTTAGCAAATGCTAGCTTCCATTTCCTCCTTCTACAGCGACCAGAGCGGCTGGAACAATGCGTTCCTCTTCACATCCTGAGGCCCTGCATTAACATCTGTAGGTAAGCCCCCTCCTGGGCTCTATGTTCCGGTGCACGATGGCGCCACAGTTGACTTTGTTACTCTGGCTAAATTGAACTCTGAGGTGTGTCATCTGCTTCATGTTATGAATGTGTACTTTTTGAGCATTTTGGTAGAGTCGTGTGTCTGCTGATGTGCTTTTTTGTGTGCTGGCCTCACTGACCCCACGAGGCATGGCCATTCCAAGATTGCAGTTTCCTTCCATCAGCGCCGGTGTGCTTTTGTTTTCAACGCTGGGTGCCTGTGATTGGGCATGGACTCTTACAACTGGACCAATGAGGAGGCCGGCAGGCTTGGCCTGCCCTCCTCACAAGGCCCACTCGGACACTCCTGGCCCTGTCTACCCCTGTCCACCAAGGTACGCCGCTGTGCCGCCCCCGTAAGTGTCTGTGTGCCCACACTGCCCCTTGAATGTGCCTGTGTGCCCCCACTGCCCCTGTAAGTGTCTGTGGGCCCCCACTGCCCCCCGTAAGTGCCTGTGTGCCCCCACTGCCCCTCAAATGTGCCTGTGTTCCCCTACTGCCCCTCAAATTGTGTCTGTGTGCCCCCACTGGCCCACAAATTGTGTCTGTGTGCCCCCTCTGCCCCACTAGTGTGCCTGTGTGCCCCCACTGCCCCTCGAATTGTGTCTGTGGGCCCCCTCTGCCCCCCTAGTGTGCCTGTGTGCCCCCACTGACCCCCCCAGAGTGTCTGTGTTCCCCCTCTGCCCCCCGAGTGTGTCTGTGTGCCCCCTCTGCCCCCCGGTGTGCCTGTCTGCCCCTACTGCCCCCCCTAGTGTGTCTGTGTGCCCCCTCTGGCCCCTATTTCCCTCAGGGCACCCTCCTCTCCACCCTTCCCTTCTTACAGTCCCTTCTTCTCCCCCTCCCCCTTTTCTCTTAAAGTCCACCTCTCACCCACCCTTGCCCTCCGTGATGTTTCCCTTTCCCCCTCACCCCCTCACCCCCTCACCCCCTTTCTGCCTTGCATTCGTTCCCCTCTCCTCTCCCCCCACTCTCGTCTCTCCTCCCCTCCCCTCCCTACACCGCCTTCCCTCCCTTCTGTAATCTCCGGCACTACCCCAATTGCCGTCAGGCATAGTAAATTGTAGTCGCCTGTCTTTTTGCATCCTCTCCCCCTCACCCCCTCCTCTGTAACATTGAAGCTGCACTGGAATAGTCTCATTACAATTAGTAATGTAGTTAGATGCCCCTACACATGTAAGTTTGCCACTTCTCCACCGTCTCTGAAGTTGGGGCCCCTCCCAACATTTGAAGGGTTAGCCCTGCCTAAATTTTAGCCTAGGTGCACCCCTGGATGTGCGCACTTGCATTTTGTTAGGCAGAGAGGCAAGGGAAGCCTTTCCCCGAAACTGGCAGTGTTAACGTTTTACTGTATTTGTTCAGAAAAATGTACTTGGAACAAACGCAGTAAAACTTTAAAGCTGGGACTTTCAAGAAAGACTTCCATCACCTCCCTGCATATTGCGCTTTAAAATATACTATTCGATAGTTTGTGTTGGATACGTTTTACTCTCTTGCAGAGGAGAAAACTAATTTTTACTCTCTTGATATTGCATTTACTTGCTAATTTGAAAAAGCATGTGTAAAATACTCTCAGCTTAAAATCTTATCTGGAGCACTGCCTGGTATCCATGGGGACGTCGCTCAGCCTGTTCGGACCTCTTAGGACCTCGAACCCTTCCCTGGAGGCTATTCTACTGGAGACTGGGCCTTGTTTTCTTGGATAGTGTGCTCTCCGTCCTGCTTTCAGCGCAGGGGCGCGTTGATTGATGCGGGCTCATTGCTGCATAGTTACTTCACTGGCAAGAGTCCGACAGGTAAGTATAATGAGTCTTTTGAACAGTTCTCTAACTTCGTTCCTTTCCTTCCTTAGATGATGGCCGGCGTGCTGCTGAGATGAGTAGCGCTGAAGGTGAGTGACAGCGCGATGCGCGATGCACCCCTTTCGTATTTGTATTGAACCGGGTTCTTTTCCTGTGTCTTTTAGGTGCTGCGACGTTTTCAGCGTGGATGCCGGTTATGAAGAACAAATGCGGTGAGTAAGCGCGGTATGCAGCGCCTTTAGATGTTTACACGCTAACCTGGAGTGTCTTTTCCCTCTTGCAAATGGATGTGAAGTTCCGGAGACAGAGTTCCCCCAGAGCGGCTGGGATTCAGGTAAGCATTTGAAGCTCATACAGTATTTAAAAATAAGCGAAGATTTGCTGAATGCTTACTAATGCCTTTTTTCTGTTCTTTTCCCTTTCCTTAGGAAGCGGCGTGCCGGGATAGGAATGACACCGACTAAGATGCCCGCAGATCAGAAGGAGCGATGAATGATGGGCAGAAGCACCGCAAGGTAAGGCTGCTCCTAACGGTGTTCTTGTTCTTGCAGGAGCTGAGCGCAGAAGAAAGATGCAGGCCTACTGGAGACCGATCCGAACACGGCGAGTGTCATGCTGCAGGTGCAGAAAACACAAAGCATGTTTCTCAGCCTGGGTGTGGCTTAAATAGTCTCTGGGTATCCCAGGTGTCTCTGGGCTGAACCACACCCAAAAGACTAGACTGCACATGCAGTTCTGGGAACCGAAATATGTGGGGGCATCCATCTTGTCCCCATCAATGTACTACAAGTCCAATCCCCAATGTTATCCTGAGTGAGTGAGTCTGGTGCCACAAGCGCCAAGTCTGACTCCAAGTGGGTCTTTGGAGGGATGGAGCGGCCCTTGAGGGCCATGTAGGTGATCGTGGCCTGGCTCCAGCCTGACATCTTGGAGGGCTGGGGACATGAGGGGCAGGAATCATGACATCTGCCTTCACACGCACACACTGTGCCTCCCCACTGACCCCTCCCCCCATAGTACTTACATCTGCGTGTTCACCCGAGCTCCTACATTATGGGGTCCCAATAACAACCTGCACTCTCCTAGCAGCCGCGCTCCACTCAAAAGAGAAGACAGGAATTCTGTGAAAATGGCTTCTGTACACCACTGCGTCTTGCGTGCTTGGGACTGGTCACTGTAGGTGGGCGCAGCCCCTCCAGAAATGTGGCCTGGAAGCCTCTGTCTTTGCAAGGGTCGCTAGGATCACATGGAGGTCACCAGAAATGTAGAGAATCCCCTCACACCAGCAAAAATGCAAGCCACTAGGGAAAAAGGGCCAGCACACCTCTTGCAATGAGAACAACATTTTATTTTCACAAAAATAGAAGTGCCCGCAAAGAACTCTGCTGTCATGGAACGTTCTTGCAAAATCAGTACAAGCAACCCTTTATGAAAGCACGCAGCGTCATCAGTGATGCAAATTACATAATGTAAAAATCCAAATGGCTGGTTTGTCGAGACCGTATACATAGACTACCAGGCCATTGGTCCTAGCCCCTTCTGTCCACCTTCTTCCACGTGGGCTCCTCCTTGCGCGTCATCAGGCATGAAGCTACAATTAATTAGTGATTATGTGAAGAAAAATAATGCAGGCTCTATCTCTGACCTGATGTGCACCTGGCACTGCAGACATGGGCTAAGAGGATACTTCGAGGTCATTGTATCTAATAGACTACAACTCGATTCCAGACATGTCGGTGCCCGTCTATAGCTCCCCACCCTCATTTTGGCTATGTTGTTTTACCCCTGCCGGCCCCTCGCAGCGCAAACCACAAGCCGTTAAGGTTAAGGCAATTGGTCCCTGCTTTCTGATCTTTCTCGACTGACTGTGGGTCCAACAATGTTATGGTCGGTGGACTGAGACTGATTGGTACCTTGGAATGCTGGGGGGGGGGGTTTGGGATGGGGGCATCTGGGGGCATCTGGGGGCTGTTACTTAGAGGTGGCACAGGGAAGGCCGGAGGCTTGTGTCCTACTTTTCACAGAGAGCTCTCAACCCCCTCGTGGCCTTGCAGGGTGCATTCCTTCTGGAATATGAATGCTAGCCACATGAGACAATGAAGGGTCTATGAATCTCTGCAGCTCTGGACTTTCTCACTGGTGCCCATGTTACAGCCTTTTCCCTATTCCCACATGCATGCACTTATTTACATGTGTGTGGCTCAGGTTGCGACTCTGGCTTAAGTGTGAAGGTAGGCCTCAATTTCGATACGGCTGCTAATATGCAAGATGGTGTCTAATGGCCAATGTATTTTTAAGGTAAAGCATACAACACCCTCTCTGCACTATAATCCCTGGCAATACCCCCCCTCGCCCCTGTAACCTCCCTGAGCCCCAACTGCATACTTCCAGGCCTCTGCCGCATCCGAAATAGATTGGGGGTTTGGGACGAATGCCCCCCCCCCCTTTCCAACAACATGCGGCAGGAACTAGTTATTGGCAAAGCTGACCACACACCACAGCAGAACCATAGCAGGTACCCTTAAAAATAGGCATTTTGTCTGTAAATCTCATTATGTTTTTGGGTAATGTCACTGTCTCAATGGGCTTTAAATTGCATCATTTGTGGCTAATTTGACACTAGTTTTTAAAAACATGTCTTGATGCTAACGGGAACGAGGACCCATATAATGAAGTATATGACCTGCGCATGCAGTCCTTAAAGGTAATCCTTTCCCCACCATTTGAAGTGTAGGTTATCTCCTGCCCCCACGCTAGAGGTCTCGGTCCAGCTGCGCCACTGGCAGCAGACATGGCAAACAACGCAGGGGTGACGTTGCTTCTCAAAAATCTCAGCTCTCCTCAAGTTTTATAGCCGATTGTTTGAACGTTGTGTACATGATACCAGAGGCGTTGCTGGGGGGGGGTGTAAGGGGGCTGTAGCCCCTGATCTTTTGGTTGCAGCCCTGGATAGAATCTCAGGAACTACAACCAAAAGGCTAGCTAGCCCCCAGTCCTGACAGTTCAGACATTAGCGTAGCCCCGGGTCTTTTCCAGACCTAGCAACACTCCTGCATGATACGCACCTTTGTGAAGCGAGGACTACAAATAGATGGATTTATCACAAAGTCTCTTCTCTGAGCATCTACGTTTTGAACTTATTCAGATGTACAGGCACTGATGGTATGGAGAAAAACAAATCGCCCTGGGATCACATGGGGGTGATGGCGTGGTGCTAGGGGTGGAGTCATGGCCGGCTGGGGGTCTGGGCTTGTAAAAACATAGGAATAAAATAACTGATGACTTGAAATGTTCAGAAATAGCATTGTAAACTAATCTGACGATACAGTGAGCAGAAATAGCATGATTCGTGCCTCATTGTGCACATACTGAATGGAAGCCTACAATGACCAGCATGCAGTTCATTTGTGAGCCTAAACAACGTCTCAGAATCTAGAAAGAAGGAACGTGCAAGAAAAAAAACAATGGCTTTAGTCATGGTGTGACACAGCACACATCTTCAGGCATTCCCACCTATTAAGACCCAACAGCTGCTGCCAGCCATTCACTACAGCCATCAAATATTTACTTTACTTGCACGTGCTCGAGTTCAAAAGCCAAAAAATGGACATGTCAGAGCAGAACTCTTTGTAGTTTAGAATGTCTCTGACCGGTTAGAGCTGCCGATAACTGCTGGTGCAGTGCGTTAAAGCAGCTCGGCATGGGCTGTTTGTTTTCCTGGATTTGGGATCCCTGGAGACTTTTTTTCTGGTTTCCGGATCCAGGAAAATCCAGCCCAATTCCATCACTGCGCAAAGGACAGTTTCAGATCTCAAGTTGTGGGCTTGGGCGCTTGCAGCATATACATTTATTTATATGTGTAAAGCGCATGTCACAGGCCCGGAGTCATGGTAGCGCTAACGAGACATACAACATGCATCCTTAACAAATGAAACGGTGCATAAAAGAAAAGAAAGAGCCCTCAGCCATACATGGCATGGGAGCAAAGCTGACGCTAAACTGGGATCCAGCCAAACAGCCTAGTTTTCAAGTCCTTCTTAAAGGCGGACAAAAGACTGCCATAGCCTCAAATCGAGAGGCAGCGCAATCCAACTCTCAGGGGTGGCATAGGCAAATAACCCCTGGCTGACCCCCACAGGTAAAGCCAAGGTGTGCTAAATAACCCTGCATTATTAGATCTTAATGTCCTTCTACCAGGCAAGGCGGTTTGATAGGTACGCTGGGCTTAGACCATATAGGCATTTCTGTGTAATACACAGCAGGCAGAATGGGACTCTACTGGCTAAAGGCAGCCAGTGTAGTGCTCTCCTAGCATCTGGGACATGTGCATTCGTCCTCAGGCCCTTGGCCGTTCTGACTGCGTTGTTCTGAATCACCTGGAGGCGCATGATTTCTCCTTTCCCTGCATCCTGCAGCAGACCGGCCCCGTAGTCCAGATTGGCAACGATAACTACCTTAACAATTATCCTGTGACAGAAAGTGTCTCAACTGAGCAAGAAGTTTGGGATAATAGGAGGACGGGACCAGATAGCTCACATGAACCTTCGAGAGGGGGGGTTATGCTACATCCCGCTATGACCACCTCTCTTTAGTCTGGGGATAGTTCCCCCAGGCGGGAGGCTGTCCCCACCATCATTACTTCTGTCTTTACCTCATTCAGCTCCAGATTATTCTCCATCATCCAGGACTGAATCAGAGAATAGACCCACAGCACAGACCAATATTGTTGAGACAGGCTGTGTGTTTTCTTTGGCACTAGCAACATGAACATGTGTTTTACAGTGGAAATGCTGGCATGTATTGTTCAGACCAGTCTCATTGTATTCTTGGAACACAAACAAATCCTAAAAACACAGAAAGACCTCATGATCCGATTTTAGCAGAACCCGCTTGAATGCAGGGCAATGCTGGCTATATTGTGGGCAATGCTGGCTATATTGTGGGCAATGCTGGCTATATTGTTATAGAGGCCTCGTGGTTTTGTTTTGGGGACAGCCAGCATCATCACGTGTTGGAAAATGACCAGTTTACTGTTGGTGACCTGGCAACATTTGGAGTGTTTATTTTTTTATTTGCATTTTTATTATGATTTGGTTTGAATATGTAAACCTTTCACATTTTATAACATACAAATATAAATCAGTCACAATCATATAAATCAGAAGAAACCATTATACAGTGCTTAAAAAGAGAATACTAACAAACTATAAGTAGATACAACCCAGTCGAGTATAAGCGCAGCAAGTACAGAAAAATGGGCATAAAAAAAATCAAGAGAACAGATAAAATAAATCACATTCACTTATTCAGTGCTGAAGTGTTTCATACGTTGCCATGGAGAATGGTGTGCAGTGGGGCATGGGCACCTTTGGGGCTCCCCTTCACCGGACCAAAGTAATTAAGGGATATAGAATATCGTGTTGCACGCCCCTAGACGCATCAACTTCTGGGGCACCAGGGATGAATATTGGTTTCTAAACCATCAATCAGCCGCCACACCTCTAGTACACCAGAAGGGATCCGAACAGATTGGAACACAAGTAAAATATAAACCTCATTGTCCACTTTTTGGTAACGTGGACAGAACGGCAGGCTTATATCTGCAAGTTTGTGGATCGTTGGTTAGTTGCAACGCAGCAAAAATACAATTATTACCCAATGATAAAAGGGACTGTCCAGTCAAGGTTGTATAAAAATATCTACTTTTTTATTATTACAACAGACAGTTCTAGCACACCACAAAATACAACCCACCCTGCAAAGAAACACACAGGACAGACAGTTTCATGAAGGAAAGGGATACACACTGGATACTGACAGGAGGGTAGTCGGTAAAACAATCAGCCTTAACTGTTCATGGTTATTTGATTTCAGCACCAAGGGAGCAAGGGGTGGTAAATGTCACTAGGGGCCTCTGGAGAAGGATCAGGGGGACAGAACCACTATGTACCTGGTGCTTGGGATGATGTTGATGCTCGACAGTATTGAGTCGGTTCCAGAACGCTTTGCAGCTCCTGTGACAGTGTTCAAGACAGCAGACAGCTGCAGGTATCAGGCGGCAGGCAGTTCGGCAAGCGAGGCTGGATGGACGGCTGCAGGCTGGCCTACACAGCGGCTCGGGGTCAAGGATCGATGTCTCTGTGCTGGTCGGCGGATCTAGAACGCATGTTCGAGGCGTCTCGGGTGGCTTTAGTGACTGCAGCGTGACAACAGTCAGTGGTGCAGCGGTCACGGTTCGAGAGCTCGACTGCCTCTAAAATGTCCTCCAATGATGGACGCTGGTTGATGCTTTTGTGGCACTCCTCCTAGCTTCTTCGCAGGGCTCGTGGCATCCTTTCAAGGTGGACGACCCAAAGCCGAGGAGAGTGTTTGTAAGCAATGGCCTTGTCCTTTGTCCAGAGACTCTCTGGCACTTCCCACCTAGGAAGCTTGCTGGCAGAACCTAGCAGGGCACACTGTTTGCTGGCTGGGTACTGGGGCTAGAGCTGTTGGAAGGGTCCTCTGAGTACTCTGTTCCCTGGGAGATGTTTAGGGGAGGGATCTTGTTTCCCTCTTGGAAATCCAGGCCTTCCTTCACTGGCGGAAGATGTAAGGCAGACTGTACCTTCAGCCAGGTTCCAAATGAGTCCTTCTTACTCCTTTTGAAGTCGTCGGATGATCTGCTCAGTGGGGGGCTCAGCCCTCTTTTAAAGCCAAATGGGCTCAGCCCTCTTTTAAAGCCAAATGGGCTGCAGTGATTGGTGCAGGCTAAGCCTACCTCAAGGAACCAATCCAGGGTCCCCACCAACAATCTTCCGTTATGCATGAGGTCAGGACCAGAGTGCTTTGCAAAAGGAAAGAGGATACAACATGTACTCCTAAGTCCCACCGCTCTTCCTGTCCGTTGTAGATCAGTGTCTCTCTGGTTAACTGAGCCCTCTGACTCTTGATCAAAGCACAGTTCTCCCTTGAAGTTTGTGACGAGAGCAGACTTCCTGCCTCCCTTAAATCACATACTTCTCCCTCTGAAAGGGAGGTCCGCTCTGCAGGGGTTGCCTAGGGTAAATAGTGGACCCAGACATGCCATTCACTGTCCTTCATAAAGAGGGGTGGGTACTAGCTTCAAGGTGACATATTGCATATCAAAGAGGTGTTTGTTTTTCTGCCCATTGTTAAGTTCTGTGACCAGGCCTATTTGCAGGCCTTCTTCTATTAGCTCTCATCAGTATGCACCACAGCTGCACAGAACTTAGACAATAGAACAGGGCGGATCCATGGAACCCTTGATATTTAAATAGGCTGGCCATTGAAGGAGGAAGATGTTGTCCTTCTCCCTTGGATGTTTTTATGCCTGTCAAATAAAAGCGACAGGGAGGACTATGCCTGTAGTGTGTGTCCCCACAGAGTACACTGGACTAGGAGTTTGTTGTGCAGCGGGCATTAGTAAATGTGTGCATATTAGCCCCACACATTTTCAGAGGTTGATCTCCCGTCATTCACTTTCCTACAAAATCATCAAAAAAAGCCCAGGTGACAGCAAACTACCCGTGCTGATGATCGAATCCCTCACAGCCTCCCTCCCCCTCGTCGCGATTACAACCCAGCTTGATATGCTGATTGCAGAGATCCAAATAAGCATAGCTACTCCCTTTCAGTCTCCTTACCCTCTTCATTATTGCTGTAATCAGAATGATAAAAAAGTAGCAATTCAAGGGCAGCATTAGCTGTCTACGACAAGGGTACTTGTGTTCTAGCATATGTACAGGAAACATTTCATCAATAGCAGCCACAGGGAAGGTGTATCGGACATAGTATACCTGCAGAAAATAGATTGTATGAAAAAGATGCACATAATCCAGAATAGACATAGGATTCAGATTAGCTGCCTCACAGAAAGCAAAAGTGGTCAAGCATGGATACAGGCGACCAATGGGAAGCAAGGAGAAAGCTACACCTGCCATAGCATAGAGAGCGGGTGACGTCTTCAGGATACCAGAAAGGTGTCTGAATCCAAACAGACTGACATTAGAAGAGGGACGTGGGTTTTCAAGTAGTGTTTCCATTAGAGAGAAAATAAACAAGTGGCTCTATTGTGCAATAGATCAATGCTCACTATTATTATATAGGAAGCAACACTGTATATAGCCAGTGAAACCATAAGCGAGTCTTTTTTAAAAGATCATATCTTGTGAACAAAATCACTCTGAAGCGCTGTCAATTTTGAAAGGTTTAGGGACCCCAATATTAATAGGTGAGGCAATAGAGATTAAATGAGATGCCCAGGATCACACATTGGTTAAAGGGTGAATTTGGGATTCACACCCTCTCTGCAATGTCTACACTTTACCACTCTCCTTTCTAGTTCTTACCCTGATCTAAAATAATTCCATTTTACAAAACAGACTTGAAAAATATGCAAATCACATGACCCAACACAAACCAAGATTTGACCAGGATCCCTGTATTGTCTGCTGAAAAAGCCACGATCCAAGCATGAATGCTTCGGTTCCACAGTCTGGAATTTGGATACATAATCAACTCTGTGGACTAACTACTTTGTCATTGGAGGTGCCTGCCTGGGTTTTAGAACATCCCGTCTGAATAAACCAATTTCTAGACCTTCACCGTACTAATGCTATGTTAGTTTCTATAGCAACCACTATCTGGTGCAGGTACATTGGTGATGATAACACCTGGTGTGCTAAAAATCAAAGTACATATGCATGCAGGCTTATCAACTTCATACATTGGAAAGGCTGAGTCTTGCTGGAATTTGGTACTGTGGTCTTGCTTATGAAAGCAAATCTCTGCAATGAGTGCTTAACACACTGAGCTATCCTCTGGACCATCACGACACTCAGAAAGGTGAGAATGCAACAGGTGCTTTTCCGCACAAACTATGTATACAACAGTGAACATAGAAAGCATTACAGCATGAAAAGAGCAGAGAAAAATGTACTTGTCAACAAAAGCAGGCAATATGTTTGGAGCCTCATCAGCACACCACGAAAAATCCTGACGTGTGATGTTTCATTTTGGTGACTAGTGGGAACAGACTTCTTTTAATTGGGTTACATTTTGAGCCCCCCCCCCCCCTCCAAGGTGGGAGCCCGGGGTAAGTGTCTCTTTTGCCCTCCCACGACGTCCCCGATTATTACCACTCGCCAGAGGTTCTCGGCGCAATGAGATGGGGGGGTGGCTGCTCTTACCTTGAAGCCGCCATCGCCCTTCTTGCAGCACAGACAGGCCAACATGAGGAAGATGAAGGTGAAGAGGCCAGAGAAGGAAACTGCCACCACCGCCAGGGAGGAGGACCAGGAGAGCTCACTCAGAGGGGCGCCATCTGCAGGGCAAACAGAGAAGAGGCATCAGAGGGAAGGAAGGGGAAGAGAGCGAGCGACAGGTCATAGGCAGACAATAGGGCGAGAAGGGAAGGGGCGAGAGCAGGAACAAGAGGGGGTGGAATTCATACAGAGGAGAGCTGAAGGAAGGAGAGAACTGATCTTGGAGAGCGCGGCGCGGGAAGGTTGTGTCTGCAGTGCCCCGGCAGAGGGATGCCACCATCTGCCGTTTTGCCCCTTTCAGAGGGAATAAACTGGGATCCAAACAAGTAACCTGTCCCGGTTTCAAATTCTACAATAAAGAAGACTTCCAAACTCCCAAGGGTCTGTAATGTCCTGTGGTTACAATTCTAAAAGAACTGCTATTTTCTCGACTCGGGCCTAAACACCGGATGATTCAAATATTTTCACAATTGACTCATCTAGAAATATGTACAAAAAAGGTCATTTAATTCAATTGTTTGGAAAATGTTACTTAAAAAAACAGCCATTTTTCTAACTGGATTTATTTGGCCTTATGTACAGGTACCTTAAGTGGAAATACACATGATATGGAGAAGAATGTTAGGACAATATCAAACTAATGACTTGTGAAATAGAAAGAGACATGTGATGGGAGCCATCAATATTTACCAAACCTTCAATTGCTCAGGTAATGTCAATCAAGTTCTATGCAGTTGTGTGGGTTGGAAATTGATCATAACGGTTTGCCTTTTTGCTGCCTTTTCTTCTTTTTTCCTGGGTAGGCCCGAGTCAATAAAATAGCAGTTATTTTCCAATTGTAACCACAGGATGTTACAAATTCTTTGGCAGATTTACAGCGATACCACTGAATGTGCATTCTACACCCTTTTCCTCCCAAATTCATGTGTTTATAATTTGTGTTATGCAATGTTAAAGGATATTTATTTTGCGCACTGTCACCACCGTAGTGGTCCCCTGGCGGATCTGAAAAAGCAAGAGTGTAGGGTAAGTTAGTAGGAGAGAGCGGGAGAAAGGAACAAGAGCTGTGATGTGCTGTTTTGCAGCGTCAGTTCGGTTTACACTGTTCGCTGAGCTTAGGAGTGTTTTCTGGTTGGTAGCCTTCACATGCTGTTGTGCCAGGCTATGTACGGTTTGTTTTGTTGTTGCGGTGAAGTGAAGTGTGTGCGGTTTGTTGTGCTTTAGAAGTATGGTTGTGTTTAGTTCAGAGTTTGAGAGGTGAACGCAGTGGGGTGAGTTTTTCATTTTTTTATTAGTAGGGTTGGTTAGTGGCATCACTATCTATATGGGGTGCATCGTGATGTCCACAATTCCATCTAGATGCGACACTTGCTAATGTGAGACAGGCTAATACTCACAATTATGTCCGGGTGTGACGCAAACTAATATTCACAATTCTGTCTGAGTGCGACACTAACTAATTCTCACAATTCTGTCTGGATGTGACGCAAGCTAATACTCACAATTCTGTCTGGATGTGCTAATCTCCATCGTTCTGTATAGATATGACACAGGTTAATACTCACAATTCTGTCTAGATGTGACACAGGCTAATACAGTTCTGTCTAGATGTGACACAGGCTAATACTCACAGTTCTGTCTAGATGTGACGCAAGATAATCTCCATCCTTCTGTCTGGATGTGACGCAAGCTAATCTCCATCATTCTGTCTAGATGTGACGCAAGCTAATCTCCATCCTTCTGTCTGGATGTGACGCAAGCTAATCTCCATCATTCTGTTTGGTTGTGACGCAAGCTAATGTCCATCATTCTGTCTGCATGTGACGCAAGCTAATCCCCATCGTTCTGTCTAGATGTGACACAAGCTAATCTCCATCATTCTGTCTAGATGTGACGCAAGCTAATCTCCATCGTTCTGTCTAGATGTGACGCAAGCTAATCTCCATCGTTCTGTCTAGATGTGACACAAGCTAATCTCCATCATTCTGTCTAGATGTGACGCAAGCTAATCTCCATCGTTCTGTCTAGATGTGACGCAAGCTAATCTCCATCATTCTGTCTAGATGTGACGCAAGCTAATCTCCATCGTTCTGTCTAGATGTGACGCAAGCTAATCTCCATCGTTCTGTCTAGATGTGACGCAAGCTAATCTCCATCGTTCTGTCTAGATGTGACGCAAGCTAATCTCCATCATTCTGTCTAGATGTGACGCAAGCTAATCTCCATCGTTCTGTCTAGATGTGACGCAAGCTAATCTCCATCATTCTGTCTAGATGTGACGCAAGCTAATCTCCATCGTTCTGTCTAGATGTGACGCAAGCTAATCTCCATCGTTCTGTCTAGATGTGACGCAAGCTAATCTCCATCGTTCTGTCTGGATGTGACCAAAGCTAATACAGTCCTGTCTGGATGTGACACAGGCTAATACAGTTCTGTCTAGATGTGACACTGGCTAATACTCACAGTTCTGTCTAGATGTGATGCAAGATAATCTCCATCCTTCCGTCTGGATGTGATGCAAGCTAATACTCACAATTCTGTCTGGATGTGACGCAAGCTAATCTCCATCATTCTGTTTGGTTGTGACGCAAGCTAATGTCCATCATTCTGTCTGCATGTGACGCAAGCTAATCTCCATCGTTCTGTCTAGATGTGACGCAAGCTAATTTCCATCGTTCTGTCTGGATGTGACCAAAGCTAATACAGTTCTGTCTGGATGTGACACATAAACATAAATATACAATGTGACTTCAGCCACTGCCTGTCTTTAGAGTCTTTATTTATTAACCTACAAGTCAACCCAAGTCTGCTGGAGGTGGAGGCTGAGGCGTCCAAATGTCACACCAGGCCACATTCTAGGTAGGGCCTGTGCTTCACATTAGGCACCCCATAAATGGCTGATTATGATTGCGTGTTATGAATTCTTCAGAGATCCTACTACACAACAACATTACTATAATATTGAAAACAATATTTTGTGTGTTTACACCCTAATCTGTTCCTTCCTTAATAAACTAAGGAAGCGGCTGTTCTAGAGCCTGCGGGCATCGGAATTACATCTTTTCCGGGATACGGATCAGGATGCGAGGAATGGCGCTTCAAGGGTATGAAATGATGCCCCCGAATGCTCCTTGACATGTATATAGCAGGCAGAGGCACTTTTTGAATGGCTACTTTTCCAGGACTCTTAGCAGGTTGTGACACAGCATGGTGGGCGATTGTCTGGCATGCTTCTGTTCCAGAATGCTAAGCAGGCACCGGAACGGGTGTTTAGGGCCCCCTGAAGATGTGGCAGGGGTCGTCAGGGACCATTTCAACACGTTTGTGGGCTCCCTTGCCTACAGCTGAGAAAACAGTTGGCGGCACCCCTGGGATGCTTAGATCATAAAGGAATACAGCAATGGGGGTTGACAGCTGCAGAACATTACAGGACATGAAACCAGCGGGAAGCTGAAACACTAACTGTCCACTGAATAGCTGTTAATCATCATGGTGCTAATGTTGTTGAAGGCAGAGTGAGGCAACGAGGTGATCAGAATGCCACTGCATACTGCAAAACCTGTGGTAGGATATAGGCTGAGGGGGTAGCAAAGTCAGCCTGTGACTTGCACACGGTAAAAGGCACATTTCATTTCCTTTATTAAATAGCATTTTGCTTTGACATAAGACTGCCCGCATGGGGGCACCCGCTTGGTGCCTAGTGCCCCATTTGCGCTGAAGAGAGGGAAGTGGTGAAAAGGGTGAAAGGCCCTAACGCCAGTTTGATGTACAGAATCACAAAGAAGCTCAGACAAAGCAGATCCACCCACCTTCTGAACTTACATTTTTCCTAAAATGGTGAACAAATGGAAACATAGGTGCAGCAACTTTTAGCATGATTAAAACATGGATACATGGATCTTTGCCAGACCAACCAAGTTCAGACAGGGGCCGCGCCTCGTCTTGCTTTGTGCTGTGGCTACAGGGCAGCCTGCAAGGCAAAGGAATGCATTAAAGAACACGGCAGGTTGACAGCAGGGGGCGACGTGAACAGTGATGGGAATTATGAACTGTGGCTTCCCACAAGCCACGGGGTGGGGGCGGGGCATAGGCGTGAAAGATTAGTCCATTATTTAAGAAAGGAGGAGCATTTCGTTGCAAGCAAATTAGAAAAGGTGCACATCCCAGGAGTATAGCTGTCCCGAGAGGATAGCTCAGCGGCAATGTACTTGCCTTGGATGCAAGACAACATGAAGCAACACCCCGGGTCCGCGCTTAGCGTTATAAATACGCAACTAAGACCAAACAAACTATTCCTGCAACAGCGCTTCGATGCCCGCGGGCTGTGTGAGCGCTTTAAAATGCAAAATTAATAAATAAAACAATCTTTTAAATGTTAAAAGCTGTGATTTAATATATGTTCTGTAGAGTACAATCCTACTGAGAATGCCCACACGTGTTCGAACCAGTGGTCTTGTCTCTCGACTTTGGTCTTAATGACCCGAATTCGAATCCCCGTTTCGCCAACAAAAGTCATCAATTACATTTAATAGGTGCAACGAGATTTCCTGGATCCAACAACCAAGGAGACGATGTTCCGCCCAATGACCCTCGCTGGTCGTGCATGCAACGTTTTTAGGGTCGGTGTGACGTTTGGCAGGTTACCTTCTTGGGGTGCATACCGCCACCACTATCCTTAGCATGCATAGGTGTGGGGTGGGGAGTGGGCTGGAGGCTCGAACCTTCCATGGGAAAAGAATGGCGCGTTCCTGGAGAGGAAGGACGTTATGCTTTAGAACGCATTTCCCGGCGGCAGCGGGTGCCAACAAGGAGAAGGCGCAGCGGCCCTGTCCGTGCAGACTCGTGGAATCGGCGTGGGGCTATTTTCAGCAGCCAGCGGAGGTTTACACGTCATAAGAATATCAACAGATTACGCGCAAAGTACACACTGGGAGCGCGGAATACAATGGGCCGCGGCCTGGGCCCGACTGGCCGGAATTCCCACCGCAGGAGACCGCGAGGTCACGGGGTCGAACGGGAGACAGGTCGGCGGCGGTGCTAAGCGTTGGGTGTGGAGCGAGGTGGAAGGGTGGAGGTCTCTGGGGTGACCGTAGAGCACCCGCTCACTCTCTAAAACTACACAACTCCTGACATGCCGCAATGCTCTTGGTGGTGTGCTGCAGAGGCGCCAGGGAGCGGATGGGACAAGAGTGTGAACTCCCCTCCACCGACTGCCAAAAGAAAGGGGGCGGGGGCCTAACCAGGGTTGTACCATGTCTCGGGCACCAATGAAAAAGTGGCCCATTTATTTATTTATTCTGGCCATGCTGCCAACACCATGGTTGCAAATGGCAATTGAATCCGTTTGTGACACACCGTTTGAGTACTAACCAAGGGTGAGGTTTTTTGATCAAATGTGATGCAAATTGTGCATTTTAAACAAAATGTATTCAGGTACACTGGTCAAAACTATTAACTGTTTGGTTAAGTAACTTATCAAACTGGCCCACATGGGCCAAAAAAGTGGGCCACTTGGACCCAAAAAACTGGCCCACACTAGCATTTGGCATTTTTGGTTCGGACATTGCCCTTTTTCCCTACAGACCCGTCCGAGCCTGTGGCTAACCCTTCAAATGTTGGGAGAGGCGCTAAATCCAGAGACTGTGTGGGAGCCACACACACCTTTAGTAATTAGACTATTCTAGTATAGCTTCAATGTCACAAGCAGTTAACGCTCCCCTTCACGCCTGAAACCACACACTTAAGGACTAAGAATGAATGAAATGCTTTACATTAGTAATTGCCGGGACTTTGTTAACTGTGCAGCCACAGGGCACCTTTATTCTATCCCAACATTTCAGAGGTGATCTCCCACTGGTAGCTGTGCCACGGAGGCTCACACTGCGGGGCCGCGTGAGGATTTGGTTATGGTCAATGCTGGGCGTTGCACTGGATGGTGGCAGTGCGGGCTCCTTAGGGTCCAGGAAAGTCCGATCATATGGCAAGCAACCAACACTCAACGTAAACGAAATAGCCATTTATTTACGCAAGGCCAGCTACTGTACCTTCTATCATAGTGGGCTAGCGCGCCTGCGCCGAGAGACGTGCTCTCGCTCTCGTTCCTGGTCTTTAGTTCACACTCTCATTATCAGGTTCTCTCTGCTCCTCGCACTTCTCTCCTTCTTCCGTCCTGTCTCTCGCGCATGTTCTCTTTATCATCCACTCTCATTCGTCTTCTCGCGCTCTATCGCTCTCTCTCCCATTGTCTTTCTAATTCTAGTTTTATAATTCACTCATTATCTCCTGCTCTTATCCTATGCTCTCACACACTCATCCACCTTGTCACCCTCATCTTTCTGCCCCTCACTAGTTCTCTCTCTCTCTCTCTCTTCTCTCTCTCGCTCTCTCGCTCTCTCGCTCTCTCTCTCTCTCTCTCTTCAAGAAGTGTCTTTCGTCGTCTAGAAATCATAAACAGCCCATGCAAGCATAGGAGGGGGTCAGCAGACCTGGTTGAACTTTCATACATGGCACGATAGGGAGTAAAATCTATTTGAAAGGTGTATTCATATCATTAAGCAGCAGTATAAACATCTCATGCCTCTTTCTCAACCTACCTCTTGCTTTCCTACGCCCTCATCAACTAATCCAGAATAGGGTTCTAAGAGTTATCCTTGGCCTCGAGCCCCAGGGACTGCATCTCTCCAGCCCTAAAATCTCTCCACTGGCTCCTGGCTGCCGCAAGGATCACGTTCAAGATCCTTTGCGTCATCCATAAGGCTGTCTGGGGCCTGGGACCCCGCTACCTGCAACTCTCTCTCCCTAAACACTCTCCCTCCAGATCACTTCGATCTTCTTCCTCCGATTCTTTGCTGGTCAGAAGCTTCAGCAAGCAGAGAGCTGGGGGCACATCTGGCTCCCTCCTCTGGAATAAGCTCCCTCTCCCTCTCCTTCTCCGTCTTGAACAGGATCACCTCAAGTTCTGCAAACAACTCTCCTTTCTCTCCTCCTCTTCCCTCTCCTTCTCTCTCGCCCTCCCGCAACCCCACATCTGCCGAGATTGGCGGCCTGGCCCCTCAAGAGTCTAATAGGGTCCTGGCCATCTGCCCAATCACCACCAGCCCCCCCCCCCGCCCATGCACTGCCCTCTGGGCCTACACCTGCTGGGTGCTTTGTCTCAGCCCTGCACTTGCCTTCTGGGTGTCAGACCCCCTTCCTGGCTTCGGATACCTCCGCTCATGCACTTACCTGTTGCCCCCACCCCCAACAGACACCCTTGCACTCCCCCCTATCAAGGGTCCTTTTAGCACTTACTCCCTCGTCCCCTCCGTCCCTCCTTTTTGCACGGTCTGAACGTCAGTGGGACCGTTGTTTTTATCTATTGATCGTCATTTGCATGGTCTATTTGCTCCCTTATTCCCTTTCCCTTTGCCTTGAGCTGCTTCGAAACACTGTCTTGTTGTAAAAGTGCCTTTTAAATAACCAATAACTAAATAAATACAATAAATCTACTACAATAAAACTAGTCCGAAATAAGAAACGAAATAAAAATAAGTAAAATCCCTCCGTTACTTTGAAGGAAATCCAGGACTGCTATGCATTCATTGTATGAAATCATTTTAATAGCAGGATGTATTACAAAAATCACTATTCCCTATATTATATTTTCCTTCTATTACACAACAGCAAGTAATCGCTAACTCCACATATATAAACGTGATGATATGATTCTAACATGTGCTGATAGTGACATCTAATGGTCAAGAAGAGCATTAGCCTTGCTTTTTCTTTTTAATTGGCGAAATCAAGTCAATAAATCAGTTCTGGGTGCCACGGCATGGCCCCTGCTCGAGAGCAGTTTTGGGAATTCACTCTTCTCTCCCGCTATGGGGAGTTCAATGCACGGCTTTGTGAGCAGTGCACAAAGACTTTAGTTGGTTGTGTTGCGCCACCGGAACCCAGTGTAGATAGTTTAGACACATGCCGATGTGCAGCTTCTTGACGTTAAGGCCCTGCGTGCTGCCTAATTTTGGAGTCTCTGGAATGTTGTAATCTCCCAACGTGGGATGTTGTAGTAATTGAGTCCCGCCAATAGCAGTGCTCCTGAGAGTTCACACTCGTGCCTTGCCTTTGGGAGTGGGAGGATCACCTCAGCATCAGAATCTGGGAATTCAGGCGTTTTAACGATGGCTGTGATTTTGGTTGAGAAGGAAACGTCCGGGACTAACCAACCCTCTGTGTATTCCTCGTTTTGGGCAGGGGATGGAGGTACCTCCCAGGCAGTTATGAGCAGTGCTGGAAATGGAAACCATTTATTGGGGCAACTGTCATTTCTTGGGAGGGGCGGGGCTTTAGGGAGGAAGGGGCGGGGACAACAGGCGTGGCCCACGGTCCGGTTGCTCAACATAGTGGGCTTCATTACAAGTATGGCGGTAAGGCAACAATGGCGCCGGTATCACTACCAGCACCGTTGCTACCGTACCACCATAGTAGGAGTTCTGCTTGCGGGTGCCCTTGCAGCTACCAGGTCTGAACTGGTGGCCGTACCGGCACCCGCAAGCAGAACATGATGTAGCATTAATAACGGTACCGGTGCTACCACCCTCCCCTTAAATGGGAATGGGGATGTACCAGTCCCGGCACCTGCGAAAGGGCAATTACTGGGTCCGGCTGGGCCGGAATAGCCCAGTAATTGCCCATTTGTGGGTGCCGGACCCGGATGCGAGTTTGGAGGTAGCCTTGCCGGTATAAACGGCAAGGCTACCTCCAACCTTGTAATGAGGCCCAGTGTCTCTATATAGAACCCAATCCTGGCGATTTGCATAAAAGCAAAGAGCATTATGGGAACATAAAGTCCATAATTTAAAATGTTAAACATGTCTTATAGTGATTCATTCAGAAAAACTTTAAAGCAAATAATGACTTCTGTTTTGATTGGTCACAATATTCACCCTAATAAAGAGATGCAGGACATATATACCAGTTTGAGCAGCTGCAAGACGGTATGTTAGGTTTCGGCAGTTTCTGTATGCAGGCTCCAGTGCAGCACTGCAGTGTTCTGAACTCTGAAGAATGGGTTGTGCAGCGGGACGCCGAGTCTTCTGAAAGTGGTCTATGAGGCACAGGGCAGTGACTGGGCTCCAGCAAGACATGTTCTGTGCTGGCTATGAGGCCCTGGGCTGGGCCATGGCCATGGCCATGGGATGGAGCTCTCGTTGCAGTGGCCTGTGCTAAGGATCTTGGTATTTGATATATTCAGGCCATGGTGTCTGACCCAACAGTGGATTCTGAGTTTTTGCCAGTTAGAGGTTTTATATCGGAAGTGGCGAAAAAGACAATGACAGGAGTTTTGGGGGTGTGCTGCAGGGGACGTTTCTAGTTTTAATGCTAATCTCATGATTCCACTTTGATGAGAAAGAGCCTATAGGTCTGGGGGTTTCAACCTTTTGTGCTGCAGATGTTTCAGACCACAATTCCCATAATTTATTTATTTTATTAACCCAGGTGTATCTAGGCGCTTTTACTTAAGAGATTGTTTACAGTGCTTCAGGTTACAGAAAGGAAGCGAATACGGCGATTACCAAATAGAGGATAGAAGTAATACAACACATGCAAAATACAACAGAAAGTTCAAGGTAAGTACATTCATAGAGCCCACCCCATGTTGCAGGGCGGCAGCACACACAAATGCAAGTGTCAATTCAGTGGGCATTATCAGTGTTAAAGCAGGGTGCTCACCATGGCACGTCCTGGAAGTGGACATGGAGTAGTCAGGGGCTTTTGTCGTGGGCCTTGGTAGTCCAGGGCCGGCCCCCGTCTCCCGGTTGCCCGGATTGGCCTTTCAAGGCAGGCAGCCAATGGGAGGGGGAGTGCGGTCAGGCAGGATCAGGCAAAACAGTGCGGCCATCTTAGCAGGCCACAATATCTGGCTATGGACTATGCTACTTAGGGATGGTTGGAGTTGTAGTCCAAAACTTCTGGAGAGCCAAAGGCTTGCAACCCCCGCTATAGGTAATAGGGGCTGAGTGAGAGGGGTAATAGGGGCTGAGTGAGAGGAGGGCCTCAGGTCCCACGAAGAAGGATGCAGCCTTTTAAACAAAAAGAATGCTGGCCACCACAGTCCGGCATAGGTTTCCAAATACTGTGGGCTGTTCCCTAGAGCACTTTCGCTTGCACAGGGATGTGGTGTCCATCAAGAATACAGACAGGGGCAAGGATCCATTTCAGGCTGCTGGGGGGGCTGGGGGTTAACAGATTTTAGATGAATTGCTGGCAACCATCCCTGCTGTGTACAGCCTATGCTCCCTTGCCCCAGAATCTCCATTTGCCCCCTCATCCATAACCTAACAGAACGGTTTTATTTATGTATTACATTTATAGAGCACACTAAGCCCATGGGCATCTAAGCCCTAGGTAACAGTTCACAGCCAGCTAAGCCAAGATACTTGCTTGGGGGGAATGTGGGGTACATGTTGTAATCCTGAAATGCAGAAAGCAGCATTAGGTTTCCTTGGGCAAAAACCATGAATTGCCATCCTGTTGGGCATCGGAGCCTGAATGGCAAAAAATGTGGCAACCAGCGATGTCGTAAAGTAATCCTTAAAAAAGAAAAGACAAGGGAAATGCAAGCAACATCAACATTTAGGATTTTCACGCTCACAAATCGCCGCCCTGCAGCATGACAACGTTGTCACATGATTCATTCCCGTTTTCAGCTCTGCCCAGGCAGGGATGGCATCAGGGCCTTTCGACTTTATTTAATGAAATGGGCCTAGAGCCTCTGGCGTGCCCCCAGCAAGCTGCATTTTCTCTTCCCATGGAATATACCGAGGTGTTATCACCTCATTGCCGCCCGAAACCGTTTCCTCCACACCAGCTTCTTTCTGACAAAGAAGGGTTTATAGCTCTTCAGTGGGCATATGGTGTTTAAGATCCCTGCTGGCTGGCTGTCTCGTGATACATCGGCAGCTGTTATGTACACCCCAGGCGTGCCTCAGACTGTTTTTGCTTTAAGCAGGGGGCCCTCACCCATCATGTTGAAATGGGTCCCCACACATCTTGAACCGGGCCTGAGCTAAGTGACATATCTTCCTTGTCCAATTGCAGGCTTTTTTTGTAATAAAAGCTGTGGAGATAGCTCAGCAGGTTCATGGGTCTGCTACAAAGATTTGGACAAACTACAGGACACATTTGAACCCCAGTTGGGATTACTCAGTCTTAACACTTCTGAGAACTTTAAAAACAAAACGACTGACTTCAGTAAGACCATTAGTAATTTATAGACCCACGTAGTGACTTAACTCGAAGCAAATTATAAATGAACGGTGTCCGGTCAAAGGATCGAAAAAAAAAGGATCGAATGCCATTTTTTTTCAAAACCAAAAGGACCGAAAAACAACGTTTCGAATGCTTTTATATTTATTTATATTTTTTTTAGTTTAGTGTGCAAAAAAAAGTTTTTTTTACAAAGAAAAACGGGGAGTTGGGGGGGAACCCCCCCAATAAAAAAAAAAAAACATTCTAAACTTTTTTTTCAGGCACTTGTCATGATTCCTGCCCCTCATGTCCCCAGCCCTCCAAGATGTCAGGCTGGAGCCAGGCCACGATCACCTACATGGCCCTCAAGGGCCTCTCCATCCCTCCAAAGACCCACTTGGAGTCAGACTTGGCGCTTGTGGCACCAGACTCACTCACTCCCATAGGATAACATTGGGGATTGGACTTGTAGTACATTGATGGGGACAAGATGGATGCCGCCAAATATTTCGGTTCCCAGAACTGCATGTGCAGTCTAGTCTTTTGGGTGTGGTTCAACCCAGAGACACCTGGGATACCCAGAGACTATTTAAGCCACGCCCAGGCTGAGAAACATGCTTTGTGTTTTCTGCACCTGCAGCGTGACACTCACCGTGTTCGGATCGGTCTCCAGTAGGCCTGCATCTTTATTCTGCGCTCAGCTCCTGCAAGAACACCGTTAGGAACAGCCTTACCTTGCGGCGCTTCTGCCCATCATTCATCGCTCCTTCTGTTCTGCGGTCATCTTCGGCAGTGTCATTCCCATCCCGGCACGCAACTTCCTAAGGAAAAGGGAAAAGAACAGAAAAAAGGCATTTGTAAGCATTCAGCTAATCTTTGCTTATTTTTAAAGACTGTACGAGCTTTAAACGCTTACCTGAATCCCAGCCGCTTTGGTAGAACTCTGTCTCCGGAACTTCTCATCCATCTGCAAGAAGGAAAAGACACTCCAGGTTAGCGTGGAAACATCTAGAGGCGCAGCATACCGCGCTTACTCACCTAATTTCTTCTTCATAACCGGCATCCACGCTGAAAACGTTGCGGCACCTAAAAGACATAGAAAAATAACTCAATTCAATACAAATACGAAAGGGTCGCATCACGCTCTCACTCACCTTCAGCGCTACTCATCTCAGCAACACGTCGCCATCCCCAGACGCCGGCCATCATCTACAGAAGGAAAGGAACGAAGTTAGAGAACTGTTCAAAAGATTCATTATACTTACCTGTCAGACTTTTACCAGTGAAGTAACTAGGCAGCAACGAGCCCACATCAATTAACGTGCCCCTGCGCTGAAAGCAGGACGGAGAGCACACGTTCCAACAAAACAAGGCCCAGTCTCCAGTCGAGTAGACTCCAGGGAAGGGTTTGAGGTCATAAGAGGTCAGAACAGGCTGAGTGACGTCCCTGTGGATACCAGGTAAGCGTTACAGCACTTTTGGTGTCGAAAAAAGGCATTCGATCCTTTTGTTTTAGATACTTTCACCTATAACCAAATGAACAAGCATTGACAAAGTCAATAAGCTTTTTTATAAAGATGGTGTATAGGCCAGGGGTCTGCAACCTGGGGTTCGAGAGATATTTTGAGCTATTAGTCCACACCAGCTGGTTGGGGTTGATGGTAGGCCAAAACACATGGAGAGCCATAGGTTGCAGACACCTGCCATAGGGACTTGGCGGCTATTTCCATTATACACTCTGGGGCCTACCATCACTTACCCTGGTACTCAAAGTATATAACAGAATTGCTATCATATACCAGCTATTGCCATCAAAACCCAGTTACACATACCATTGCCTGGGATTGATGATAAGTGCCAAGGTACTCCCTCCGCTATGAGGATTGCTGTCAAATACATAGGCACTCATATCATTGGCCAGGCATTAGGACGCTGGGGATGGGAAGTGCATGGAATCTTCACCATGTAGGCTGCAACCTCTCCTCCACTGCCTCTGGCAGCATGCATTGCAAAGCCTTTTTGTTTTTGCATCACACTACATTGCATGAGGAGGAGAACATACAGAATTACATTTTGAGGATGCAGTATAGAAGATCACTTTAGCCACCAAATGTGTACATGAAAACAGCAAATTAACCAAAACTAAAAATGTCAGTATTAAAAAGGTGCACTTTTTAAATAGTCTTGGTTCATGGTCATTTTTGTGAACCTCTACATGGTGAGAGAGTAGTGCAGCACACAAACCTTTTTGCATTTCTAAGCAAGAGACATTTTCAAGGAAACATACCAATTTTATTGTTTATATAAAAAAAGAAAGTTTCAAGGTTTGCAAATGGCAGTCTGACGCAGTCTGTACCAGGGCTTAGAAGGTGGCAAAGGATGAGATTTTGTGGGGGAGATTTACCAACTGGCTGGTGAACGGCCAGCAAGGCCAGGATGGAGTCAGTCACATGTTAGCTTGATGATTAGAGTATTTTGCTTATTCTAGACCCCTCATCTTGAGTATTTTGTCCAGTTGTGTGGGCTTTCTCCAGAGTGTTTGTAATGTTGGGAAGGGGACCGATCTTCCAGCACCCCGAGGTGCTTTAGAATAAGGCAAAATCCGTCATCAGTAATGTAAGAGACGAGGGGCGAGGGGAGTGCCCTCATCGGCTTCCACACGATTATATTTTTGTATATCTTGTAGACGAGTATGCATGCCGGAACAGAAGCCATCTTAGATAATAGCAGCCATATTGTGGCACACAGCTTAAATGTGGTGTTGCAGACAGCACCCCAGGCCTAGGCTGCGAACATTGGGAAAGGAATAGGTTTTATCCCAAACACCGATGAGAAAGCCCAGAACTAGACGGATCCATAAAACCCTTCATTGTCCTAAAATGTTGCCAACCTTCGCGCTGTGGGAAGAATGCGCCTTGCAACACCACGGGAGGAGGGCAGAGTGCCGGTGAACATTGCGTGATCCCACGAGAAGGAGGGCACGGGCCGCAAAACCCCGGCCAACAGCCCTGATCCTAAATTATAGCACCCAAATGTCATGGCTTTAGGATCCTTGAATTCCAGTGTAACAGATAGCCCCAGACCACTGATCATAAACCTGCTTGACCCCCGATCGATCAAAAGGTCAGAAGGCAGGGCTTTCTGCCTTCAATCCCAGGTCACGCGATTTGTGCTGCGAGGTACAGGGAGAGATGAAATTATAGCCCGGAACGAGGGTGGGAGACCCACCTCCTTGGTGAAAAGCCAGCCTGGTAGGGAGCAAGTGAAATGTGTGCAAGTTAGTATGACCTCGGCTCCTCCCACCCCCCAAGCCCCTGTCTGCTTCGTGCCAGGTGCCCTGTTACATAGTGATGTATGTGCCTTTTGTAGTTAGTAATATAATTGTTACTTGACCATCGACTGACCAATGATGACTGCAACATCTCCCACCTAGAAGAAGATGGACAGACGAGGCTGAGACCAATGGCCTGGCATCCCCTATGGAGCAGGTGACCTACATGTAGGGCCTCACCAACCAGCGGCATACGTTTCTATACATGTAATAACCTCACCCATGTCCCGGTATACAGGTATAATGTACTGCACATGCTGATGTTGGCAGAACGTTCCGTGGCAGCAGAGCTCTTTTTTTGGTGCTTTTGCTTTTGTATGGAAATACAACTTGATATCCTTGAAAGAGGTGTACTGAGCCTTTTTCACTAGTGGGTTGTACTTTTTCTTATGTGAGTATCTGGAGGGCTTTCCTACATTTGGTGACATTGACGTGATCCCAGCGACCCTTGCGATGACTTAGGCTTCCAGGCCGCTTCTCTGAAAAGGCCGTGCCCACCTGCAGTGACCAGTCCCAAGTGCTCAAACCGGAAGAGGTGTGCAGGAGCCATTTTTACAGAATTCCTGTCTGCTCTTTGGATCGGGCGCAGCTCTTGGGAGAGTGCAGGCCATTACTGGGACCCCGTGACAGAGGAGCTCGGGTGAACAAACAGACGTGAGTGCACCCCTTTCAAGGGATAAAAATGAAGGGTAGTGAGCGCAGGGGAGTGTGGTACGCGTGGGTGAAAGTGAGGTGTGGTAAGGCCACGAGGTGAGATTGAGTCTTTATTATTATTATTATTATTATTATTATTATTATCATTATTATTATTATTATTTTTGGGATATTTAGCAGGATTTTATGAAAGAAAAACAGGAGTGTAGGGAACCTTTCCGAGTGAGGGAAGATGGCGCCGTGTGTTAAGTAACAAGGAGATAAAGGAAAAAAGTGGCACACTCCGAGACTGCGGACGGCAGCTGCACGCAGACTTTCTGGGAAGCACCAGCATCGTTATCAACAGTGCCGGTCCTTCCATCATGCCCATTGAGTCCTATGGGACTCAAATGGGAATGGGGATTCACATTTTCTCGCCACCTGACTTCCAAAAACACTGGGGTCGGAATCCCCTGGTGTTTCCGTGGAGCTAGGCACCGGAAAAATGCACAAGTCCTTCGGCAGCCTGTCGGTTTTACCGGCACGACTACTGCCTGACTCGTAATGAGGCCCACTGTATAATTAATGTGTGCGCTGCACCTATTTGCAAGGGCTTGGTTTTTTGGGGACACACAAACTGCGAAAAAAGGGGGGACACCATTAGAGTATACGTATAGTATATTGCCGCTGTATACGGACAAGATTGAAAAATATCACAAACAATGGATGATAGAGACACAAAGGGGGCAGGGAGGCCTCGCTTCTGGCCAGAGCAGGGCCCCCACAATAGAGTGATCTTAGACCACATTAGTACATTTTTAGCGGTGAAATATAAGGGTAAACAGCTTCAGAAGAGGAAGGAGATACTAAATTTGTGGAAAATGATAGAAGATGTGGAAGATCCTGATGGCAGTGGGGCTCAGAATATTGAAGGGGCTGGCCTAGATGCAATGTCCAAAAAAACACCGCAGGGAACCAGGAATGTGCCGGTCTAGTTTTTTGGACCACTCTATGTAACCTCATTAGATTGCCTACCGCTTTCAATTCCGAATACCATCCCCAGACTGATAGGCAGACAGAACGTATCAACCAGATTCTGGAACAGTACCTTTGGTGCTACACTTGTGGAACGCAGTCGGACTGGAGTGAATACCTGCTCATGGCTGAGGTGGGTTACAACAACTTGGTTCATTATGCCACTGGTCTTAGCCTGTTTCTGTTGTTCAGGTTTCACCCATCTCTCCTGCCCTCTATTCCTGTGGCTCCTGGCCTTTACACTAACAGTTGGTCTCTGATTTACAGGACATTCAATTGCAAGCCATGACTCATCTCCAAACCCCTCAAGCGGCTACCAAGGTGGCAGCCGATCAGCGACGGTCTGTTGAACCAGAATATCGTGTGGGTGATCATGTGTGGCTTTCTACTCGACATCTGTCCCTGTGTAATGTGCCTCGAAAGCTTGCTCCTTGTTACGCTAGCCCTTTTCGCATTACCTGACATCTCTCTTCAGTGGCATTCAGTCTGCAGCTGCCTTCCACCTGGAGGATACATCCTGTTTTTCACGTGTCCCTGTTTAAGCCTTTTCGTTCTGATACCTACCATCGTCATTGCACAAGACCGGGTCCACTGTTGGTGGATGGGGCCCCCGAGCTCGAAGTCACTGACATGTGCACTGCCAACTTCCGCCATGGACGTCTCTACTACCTGGCGTCTTGGACAGGTTACATGGCCTGCAATAACTTTTGGGAACCGGCTTCAAGTATCCACCCCCCCCCTTTGGTCCACAGTTTTTAACTGCGCTGTCCTTGGAAGCCTGGTGCTCCTTCTGGTCTTTGGGGTGGGTGGCCTGTCACAGCAATTACAGAAGCTGCTTGCCTTGTCTCCTTACTGTGTCGTGCTAGGTGGTGGCTCCGGGACTTCTCACTGCAACAACGGCATGTAGGTTGCATGTGTTGCGCTTTCGCTCAGGTCCGGTGGCTGCCTTCCACGCATGCGTGGTGAATGCAGCATGGTCCGTTGCTATGGACAACCAATGCCTCAGCGTTCCTCTCCCATTGGCCGTAAAAGCACGCCGCTCACCAAACTCGGTGCATCACAACCTTTTCCTTGAGGTGAAAAGATGTTCAAGCTCTCCCTTGCTCTCTCCCCAAGTATCTTGACTTGGCCTTGTTGTTCTACCTTCCTAGCTGTTCTGCCTTTCTTGTTGGCCTACCCCCCCACCTCCACCCCGCTGCTTGTTGGCTCTCTCTTTCTCCTTTTTTCTGATATCACCAATGCGGCCTCCCACTCACAGTGCTTGCACTGCTCGCACCATGTATTGTGGGGAGGTCTTCTAACTGTGGTGCTGGCAAATCACTCCCTGTTCCAGGCTCGCGATGAATCCCAGCTTGGTTCTGGGAGTGGATACCAACGCTGCACATCTTCTAGACCAGGCTTACACCACCCTTTCCAAGACCCCGTAGGACCAGAGGGACATCAGCAGAATGTGCATCCTGGATCACAGACTACGCCACACACAGGAAATCGGTACTCACGGGGGGCCAGCTTGACAAGGGAACATGGGTTATTGGGACTGTAAGGCCAGCAGGGGTGCGGACAGTGAACTAAGGGAAGAGGAATGGGGGACACCATAGATGAATTCAAGGATGATGAGAGGAATGAGCAGACACCAGAGATACCGCCATGGGTAGATTGTTTATGGGAACCGCGGTTAAGGAACCGGTTTGGCCGAGTGGCAGTAGCAAGAAAAAAGGGACGTGTTCAACAGAAAGAAGGAAGGAATACAGAAACCCAGATGCCGTTGATGGATAAGAACAATTTGATCAGGCTGCTCCCGCCCCTTACTTCCAGGGCTGGGAGGTGGATCTATGCGTTTGAAAAACAATCCCCTTATCTGTGGGGGATATGAAGAGTTTGTTTGGCACAATAGTGGGGGGCCAGGCTGTGGGTGTGTGGGTCAAGGCAGGATACCCTGGAGTAAAGCTAGACGATGACTCACACGATGCTGCACCTTTTAACAACATAGATACTGCACCTTTTAACAACATAAGAGCGCAGGTGTGTGACGCTCTGCGACGGCCTTACCCCGACACACCAGACTTGCAGTCCATCATGCAGTACATCATGGGAGATGACGAGAACCCAGCACAATATATTATTAAGGTTTAGGAGATGTGGAGGGCGGAAACGGGGGACCAATGGGACCAATTAGTTCCTCTTTTCTACTCGTTACCAAATGAGTTTTGCCCAAAGAAGTTCAGAAATCACAAGAAACAATTGTGGGCATCGAAGCGAACGGGTAGGCTGAGATACGAACTTTCATCATACATCATTGTAGAAGAATAAACGAGTGAGCAAAGGAAAGAGGAAGGCAGAGGAAGCAAAACTAGTGCAAAAGAAATTGTCGAAGATCACAGTTGAGGGGGCAGTACCAATGAGTGCACAAGCAGAGGTGACGGAACAGACCCCGGCCCCTCCAGATGTCAGAATAGCAACATTTTTACCAGGAGGAAGACAAGGGCAGTGGGGAGGTGGACCACAAGGCCCAAACTCAGAGTGGCAACAAGGAGGATAGCAGCACGGGAGGGGTGGGTTTAGAGGGGGGAAGAGTGGGATATGGAGGGATGGGACCTGTCACAATGGTGGAGCTATGTTAAGTGGGGACATTTTGCACGAGAGTACGGGAGCAGGCAGGGGTTGGGATACAACCCATACCGCAAATACTGTCCATCCCCCATGCCCCAACCACAGCTGCCAACCCCTATGCCGACCTCCATACCCTACGAAATACATCAGTCCTATACACAACTACCACTACGGCCCCCCAGGTGCACAAGCACTGCACCCACAAATGACAACCATTAATGCCCCAGCAGAATGCCATGTATGGGAATAACCCGACAATAAACGATGCAGTGCCGAACGGCACTGTCATACCATACCGAGGGGTGAGCATTGTGGGAAACAACCCCTTTATGTTTCCCGGTACCAATACATACCCTCACTAGGACATCCCACTGAGAACTTTTGCATGAATAGTCCTATCCACGACAGTCCACCCTGACGAGGAACCCTTGGTGGGCGCTGAGATGGGGAAAAAAGAAATTCATCTTGATGCTTGACACAGGTGCTACTAAATCATGCATGAGTGAGGGGAAACTTCCTGCTATCCGGTGAAACTCTTGACAGACAGAGCTTCTCTGGGGCTGCCGCCATGGTTCCCTATACAAAAGAACTTGACATCAAAATAGGAGGAAGAATCTTGCGTGCACCCCTGTTATATTCTGAGAACTACCATATAAATCTATTGGGGCAAGATCTGTTGGACAAATTGGTTATGACTGTTTCATTCACAGATGGAGGGGTAGTGTACACCACTCCGGGTATGTGTGTCATAAGAGCGATGGTCATAATACATGCAAGGGGCAGAGTGGCTGTGGTTCGCGGTATACCCGTGGACCCTGATTTGTTTGTGTATGGCATAACAGTACTTCTCGAGGCAGTACCCCAAATTGGTAAAGCTGGCTGTTGTGCGCCATCTGACTTCATTTTCCGACCTGTGGTGTCCCCTGAACTAGTGGGTGTGAACAGTATTGTCCTTCGATTTGCAGTGGCTAAATGGATTGTTGTAATTGGGACTGACTCAGATGGATGCGAATGGCACAGTGTTGTGAATTGATCCCACAATGCCTCTCAAAGAAGTGAGAGATGCAGACTTGTTTGAAGACAAACCAGAGAATGGCGAGATTATATTAGCAATTTCTATTCCTTGTGACATTATGGTACACTATCAGAAAGTGCAGTGCTCATTAATGGCCCTTGTAGCTCCACCCCCTTCACTGGCGCTTAGAACAGGTCCCTCAAAGATTGTGGATGAAAAATGCACACAATGTTGGGCTCTTGGCAGGGGTAATCCCAGTTCGAATAACCCTCATACCAGGAGTGTGTTGTTGCGAGTTAGACAGTGCCCCTTATCGAGAGAGGCGGAGATTGGATAAGAGACGCCATTGTTGCTCTACTAAACCAGGGGATAATTGTAATATCTACCTCCCCATGCAACACAGTGATCTATCTGATAAATAAAGCAAAAGGGGGGGAGCTGGCGAATAATTCAAGATTTACACCTGCTCAATGATATTGTACAGGCAGAATTTCCAGTGGTCATGAACCCTGCAACAATACTTTACAACATCCCTAAAGAGGTGACCCACTTTATTGTGGTGGATCTTACACATGGAGGGATGCGCTTTGAACACACAAGATTGCCTGAAGTGTACTGCAAGTGCCCCAGCATTTTTAACAGAATACTGCACACTGATTTTGGTAATATTAATGTGCCCAGTACCATCATTCAATATGTTGACGACTTACTAGTGTGTAGTGTCAGCCAGCACCAGTGCAGGCAGGACTCCATAGCACTCATACAACTTCTGGCATGCAAGGGATATAAGGTTGAGAAGGGTAAATTTTAGTATTGTCTCCAGGAGGTGCTCCAATTGGGTCAATTGATTTCTGTTATTGGCAAGAGAATAATTCCGCGCAGCATCTGTGCGCGCCACCTCACAGCCCACAACAGTAAAGGAAATGCAAATATTCTTTACTGTAGGGCACGGATACTTGATTATGCAGCTTACACCCGACCACTTTTGCAAGGCCTTAAGGAAAATCAGAAGGGCGACAGTAAACTAATGTGGACAGGAGAGATGTGTGCACATTTCAATGCCCTCCAGGAGGTCATTTCGACTGCTCAAGTGTTAGCAACCCCAGATTACACACACGAGTTCTACCTATTCTCCCATTCTAATGGGCAGCTGATGACTGCAATACTGCAATTTGCCTGTGAGCCAGCACATGCTAAGGCAGCATTCACCATTAAAAAAGTTTTACCATCGTTATGGGGTGCTCCGTGACATTATATGCTGAAAACGCAATGTTTGCCATTTTAGAACGCTCCAAATCCACACTGACCACACAGCGAGCGTCCGTATAGGAAGTCATTTTATCCAGCCCACACATTCACATTGTACGCTGCAAAACCGTCAACCCTGTTACTTCCTGTCAGAAGAGTGTCAGACGCTCATAGAGCAACCATTTTAGGGGAGGGGTTTAATATCGATCTGTCTTCCCTAACGAAGGCAATAAAATGTGTCTCCCAACAGATTGCGCCTCTGCAGACAGACAAACCACTGGTGCCGCAACAGACACGCCTGCAACATCACCCCCTCTGCAGCTGTTCACTGGTAATTTTTTTTATCAATCTTAGAAATTTCATTCGCTGTTGGAACTAGCCCAGGTATAAAGTCCCATTTCGAGTTGTCTATGGCACGCCCCTGGCTGTAAAGGTTAAGGAGCTGCACCTCTAGGATGTCTGAAAAACACCTCTGCCCCAACCTGCACCAACTGATTGAACTGTCCCTTACCAACAATATTGACATTCCACCCTCAAGGATGTTGCAAGCACCCTTTCACCCTACACCCCCCCCCAGACAACGCTGCTACAAGTTACATTTGCACTGGAATTGCACTCTTGCAGAGTCTCTCTTCTCTCTCTCCTATTCCCAAGCCCATTCCAGCTTCCAACCCTGCTTTATTGCTGCATCCATCTCCTAATCCACCTCTTATAATTAAACATTCCTTTTTAGGTCATCATCGCAATGGATCCAGCGAGCTCAAACAATTCTATTGAAATTAGGAAAAGCAATGTGTATTGTACTGTGTCCATATTTTCCTATTCATATCTCTGTGTGATGCATTACATTGCTGGACTATTGCCAATATTCATGTTTGGTTTAGGAATATATTTAGGGTGTACTTTTATATGGGGAGGGCATATAAAAAAGGAGGGTTCATATCATCAAATGTTACCATAGAAAGGGCCCATTTAAAAAGCTAATTTGACTAAGGGGGGAACTCAGGATGTAAATATGAGTAAAAAAACTTTACACGCATGACACTGCAGCCACAGACACCAATGTTGATGATCGAATGACAATTAAGAGCCCCACTCGTAATTCTTCTCAGGTTAAGGCCTCCCCAGAACATCTTTTGATTTTATTAGGTCTCTTGAAAGTGTATATAACATAGCTTTAACACATAAGAAAAAGAAATTTAGCAAATATACATACTATAAATATAATGGGCTAGGCCTAGATTCCCTACAAGATGTGCACATCCCTGAGTTTTTAAACAGTTGGTATGCAGACATGAGCTCGGTGGGAAAGAGTAGAGTGAATGGAAGTTATGTTTGTTCGTTGATACCACATACGTCAGGGGCACCCAAGGTATTAATATCGTAAGAACTACCAATTTTAGAGGCTCAATGCCTGCTTCATCTGGCACTGTGTAGGCTGCGAGGCATGATCTAGATACAAAGTGTGCATCTAGAAACTATGGATCCAAATCCTCTGCAATGCAAGCAAAACCCCAAACGCTCCCAGTGTCTGCAGAGGCCATACGTGAACTTGTGAGGAGTGAAATACGTGGCGACAAGAAGCATCAATGAGTTGCGCAGCAGGTGTGTTACTGGGATTCAGAGATTAAATACTGGCTCAAGTAAATCAAGAATGTGCACATTTCTGGAATTAATATGTCATAAAACGAACGTGGGTCGAAGCAATGGAAAAGCTGGTAACGGTGCAGCAGTAAGAAACTCATGAATTATGCTTTTACAATGAAGCAACTGTTTTTATGGGGGCTAATCTCAAATGCAATAAGACACTGTTCATCCCAGATCTTAAAAAAGGCACTGCTGCAGTAATGGACTACTACTAGGTGCGTGGACAGCAGGCATTCTTGCACCTCCCACCATCATGGAGAGGCTATTGCTCACTGGCCATGCTGCACTCAGCAATACTTGTGATGCCTGAAGAACATCTTGCAGTGGGGTCAAAGACTATGCCTACCCCTACCCCAGCCGCCATGATGCCCACAAGAAGCCTGTTACCCCGCCCCATCTTACGTGTCTTCCCTGAAAAAGAAAAGAACAGCAAGTTACACAGGAAAAGAAGATCTAATTATCTGTCCCAAGACTCCTCTGAATTGTTTAAAGAAATACCCAATGAATACAGACTATCAAAGAAGAAACATTTTTTGCATCTTTACTTCTGCCTGGAATACAAACAGCCACAAATGCCAAATGGCTGCAGATAGTGAGGTGGTGCAAAAGTGAACGACACAGAACAAGGCCTCAAGGCAATAAAGGTTGAGATGCGTGACATAAGGTTGATGACCCTCCAGAACACATATGTGCTTGACCTGCTCACGGCGATGAAAGGAGGCATTTGCCAAACAATTGGCGATTCATGCTGCACATTTGTGCCTCCAAATGATGCAGAGAACGGCTCTCTAATGCCAATATTAGGGGCACTGCACTCTCTTGGATCACACATGCAAACAGAAGTTGGCATACAGGAAACTGACTGGTACGATGGACTTGCCGCCTAAGCACCTTCCTGGATGGGAGCGATTGTAAAGATGATGGTGCCCGTCTGTGTTTATATTAGTCCATTTTTGCACCTGCCAATTGGGACTTCGCTGTTGTGGCAGAGCAGTACCTAGCAGTGCCATGATGATGATGGTCTCAATAGGGGGTTCTAATGCACCTCGTGGTACAAAAGATAGTGCTGTCCAAACTCATGACCCAACCAAAGCACGCATTGTAGAGCAATGTTTCCACCCTCCCAGTACTATCACCACACCCCCACCAGATCCTGAGCATTATACAGAGAATTGGGTTGATTTAGCAGGAGATGGGGGTTGTATATACACATGACCTGCACCCCTGTATGCCCAGTCTGGCCAGAGTTAACGTCATGTACCCTGAGCATGGGTTCCAAAGGATGGGTCACCACCTTATTTAGAGGCTTTATAGGTTGGAAGAGGCATGCTACCGCGGCCAAGTAAAGGTGGGCCTATGGAGAAGTTCATTAATGTAGAATTAATGAAATGGGGGGAATGTTGGGAGGTGGGCATGATCTTCCCGCACCTGAAGGCGCTTGAGAATAAGCCAAAGGCCATCATCAGTAATGTAAGATACCAGGGGGAAGGGGCGTGCCCTCATCAGCTTCCACACAATTATATTTTTGTGAATGTTGTAGGTGTAGTATACAAGCAGAAACAGCAGCCATTTTAGATATGAGCAGCCATATTGTGGCACATAGCTCAAATGTGGCACGGCAGTCTGCACCCCAGGCCAGAGGCTGTGAACATTAGCGAAAGAATAGGTTGTATCCAAAACACTGATGAGAATGCCCAGAGCTACAAAGATCTATAAAACCCGTCATTGTCCTAACATGTTGCCAACCTTCGAGTCCTGGGAAGATTGTGCCCTGCAAGGCCACAGGAGAAGGGCAGAGTGCCAGTGAACAGTGCAATCCCACAAGAAGGAGTGCATGGGCCTCCAACCCCCCCTCCACCCCTATCAGCCCGGATCCTAAATTATAGCACCCAAATGTCATGGCTTTAGGACCCTTGAATTCCAGAGTACCAGATAACCCCAGACCACTGATCATAAACCTGCACGACCCCCGATCAATCAAAAGATCAGAAAGCAGGCCTTCTTTCCCAGGTCACTTGATTTGTGCTGCGGGGTACAGGGAGGGATGTAATTATAGCCCAGAACAAGGGTGGGAGACCTTGGAGGAATGCCAACCTGTATGGGAGGGAGGGAAGTGTGTGTGTGAGTTAGTATGATCTCAGCTTAACCCCAGGCCCATGTCGGCTTTGTGCCAGGTGCCCTGTTACATAGAAATAGATGTGCCTTTTCTAGTTAGCAATATAATTGTTACTTGACCATTGGTTGACCAATGGCAACTGCAACATCGCCCACGTGGGAGATGGACAGAGGCTGAGACCAATGGCCTGGCATCCCCTATGGAGCAGGTGACCTATGTGTAGGGCCTCGCCAACCAGTGGTGCAGATTGCTTCTATATTTAACAAGGACGCCCATGATACTGTGTACAGTTATAATGTGCTGCACAAGCTGATGTTGGCAGAACGTTCCGGAACAGCTGAGTTCTTTGTTGGCGTGTTTTCCTTTTGTATGGAAATAAGGAAATATAACATGTTTTCCTTGCAAGAGGTATACTGGGCCTTTTTCCCTAATGGGTTGCGCTTTTCTGCTGTGAGCGTCTGGGGGCTTTCCTACAGGATGTAGCTCAGGTGGAGGTGTATGGGGTATTCTGTCCAGTTGTGTGGGTTTTCTCTAGAGTGTTTGTATCTAGGTCAGGTGGAGATGTCTGGGGTATTCTGTCCAGATGTGTGGGCTTTCTCCAGAGTGCTTGTATCTAGCTTAGGTGGAGATGTCTGGGGCAGTCAGTCCAGATGTGTTGACTTTCTCCAGAGTGTGAGTATCTAGCTCAGGTGGCGATGTCTGGGTATTCTATTCTGTCTAGTTGTGTGGGCATTCTCCAGGGTGTTTGTATCTAGCTCAGGTGGAGATGTCTGGGGTATTCTGTCCAGATGTGTGGGCTTTCTCCAGAGTGCTTGTATCTAGCTTAGGTGGAGATGTCTGGGGCAGTCAGTCCAGATGTGTTGACTTTCTCCAGAGTGTGAGTATCTAGCTCAGGTGGCGATGTCTGGGTATTCTATTCTGTCTAGTTGTGTGGGCATTCTCCAGGGTGTTTGTATCTAGCTCAGGTGGAGATGTCTGGGGTATTCTGTCCAGATGTGTGGGCTTTCTCCAGAGTGTTTGTATCTAGCTCAGGTGGCGATGTCTGGGTATTCTATTCTGTCCAGTTGTGTGGGCCTTCTTCCGAGTGTTTGTATCTAGGTTAGGTGGAGATGTCTGAGCTATTCGGTCTAGATGTGTGGGCTGTCTCCAGAGCGTTTGTACCTAGGTCAGTTGGAGCTGTCTGGGGTATTTTACCCAGTTGTGTGGGCTGTCTCCAGCAGGTTTTTATCTAGCTCAGGTGGAGATGTCTGCGGTATTCTATCCAGATGTCTAGGCTTTCTCCAGAGTGTTTTTATCTAGCTCAGGTGGAGATGTCTGGGGTATTATTTCCAGTTCTCTGAACACGTCGAGAGTAATGGACCCCATTCTAGGGCGTTATCTGCAATATTGGATCCTCTTACAGAAGCCACATGATATGTGGGGCTCAGTTCTACAGCCTCATTAGGATTATTGAGTCAAGCTCTGGTGGCTCCTCCTTCTGGACTATAGAAGGACACCCCGACTCCTGCATACACACCCAAAATATAGGCCCATGCCAACAGCTGGCAATGTTACTGTGGAGTGCAGGGAGGAGGAGCGGAGCCCTCCGATTGGCTGTAACATATTACACTGTACATGTCCTGAGAGAAACTGCATGACTCTGCTGGGAAACGATTGGAGCCCAGTGTCGGGAATATGAAAAGTAAGGGAGGGACGGGGAATACATTAATACCGGAGTAAAGCAAGTGGCCATTAATGCCTCGGCCTGGCCTGAGCACAAGGAACCGTAGGATCCATTATGCAAACTCCATCTTCTAAACCTCCCAGCGTTGGGTCCGCTCCTGCTGGAACCGTTTGCTGTGCGTGTAAAGACCATCTTGTGGGTCAGTGTCCAAGGCAACGGAGCCGCTTTTAGGGCGAAGCCTGGGGGTCCCAGTTAAATAGTTCTCCGCCACTCAGCGATGCTAGTGCCCAGCCCAGAACCATATGAAGCGGGTACTTCTCATTGCAATAGCTGTGCTTTATCGTGCAGTTTGCATTCCGACATCACGCGTTAGTAACACAGACACGGGTACAAATACATGACCTGGTGCCTAGAAGAAACACCTCCCTACAGCAGGTGGGCAGTTTGCCCAACGCCGCCGCCCCCCCAGGACCCCTTAGATCTCATCATTTATTTTGCCAGCTGATTTACTGGGTCAAAGAGTAGACATTGCGTATTGCAGAGGATAAAGGTACAGCTGGGCCAGAAGCATGAACCTTTAGGTAAGGACTCGGGTAAGAATGGGGCATTTCAAAGGGAACGTTTGGAGCGGGAGAAGAGAGAAAGGCGAAGAAACAAGAAATAACAAGAGAAAAGGAATGGGAGAAAAAGAGCAAAAAAATGGCAAAGGGGGCGTGTTTGTCATACAATGAACACAACAGGTGTATTTGCAGAGCACACGTTCACCCCAGAGGGGCATCTTGGCGCTATTGACAGATAATAGATCTTTCTTGTTACCCAACCTAGTGGAACTCATTTTATCAACTTCAGGAGGAGGAAGGGCTGAGTGGACCTGCCGAGATTTGAACCTGTGGCCATCAGGTCAAACACAGGCTTCTGTGGTGGATGTGTTAGTTCAATGAGCCACAGGGCTGGCTTAAGAAACCACCGTATTAAGGTCCAAACAAGAGTATATATAAAAAAAGGCACATTTATGAACAATGAATCACACAAAAAACACGAATTGAGTGGAAAACCACGGAAGGAACCAGCTCATGATGGTCTTCGATGGCTTCTGCACAGAGCCAGTCCACGGAAGGATAGACTCATTGGGATATCTTTAAAGTGTCCTTGGGGGGTGAGGGGGATCAAGTCTGGCCAGGTGGCAAGAGGTCTTGGCCAGCCTGAAGGTAGCGATTGCGCCAACCATTTAGATTCCCTACAGATTACAAACCACTCCAGTGGTGCCTGGTCTTGGGTATCGTCAGACAATGGTGGAGTGCCAGGATAGGCTCAAGGGGTGCCCACAGAGAAGACGGGTGACAAAAGTGGAAAAGCTGAACGTGAGGAAGAGGCCCATGGAGGCACAGCATGGTCTGTGGCCCCCGCATCCATGTGGCGGCCTTCTCCCAGTCAGTTCCCCTCATGTGGCGTTCCTAGACCTCGACTCATCCACGAGCGCTGGTTGTAGATGGAGTCGGAAGAGGTTGTGGAATCTCTGTTATGTGAGACTCTGGAACAGCTCAGGGTGGGAGATGCTGGACGACTAAATAAATGGACACTTGCTTACATTGGCTCACCGGGGGGATTGGGGGGGTTGGGAGGGGGAGGGGATATTCCTAGTCCATTAGCTCAGGTCTCAGAATTTCCACGAGTTTTGGTAGCATTCTTTTTCTCGGGTTCATAATTTGCATTCAATGAACGTTGCTGCTTCTGGTATAAAGTGGGAGGCTCTCTCCACGAGCATGCTTTGCAGCCCTGGGATAAGGCCACAGTGGTAGATTCTTTTTAAGTAACCACTGGGGAGGAGGAGGAGGGCACAAATGGGCCTCGGTTTGCATAGGCCGAGCACAACATCGGTTGCCGCTGAGGCACCAAGAGAGTGGGTCCTTCAGTGGACTGGTCTGAGGACGGCTGCGCACCGGCCGAAGTTAGATGCAGGTCAGGAGCACCTCCCAAAGTCCGGAAGGACGGTCACTGGTCTGCAGGTCCTTGCCTCCATGCGTGCTGATGCAGAAGAAAAAGCAAGGATTTTAATTATGTTTTTCAGTAAGGAAATGTGAACTTTTTACTCTTGAAATGCAGCCTACAGGCTAGGTCTCAAAAGCAAACAGACTTGCTGCAGGGTAGTCATTACAATCATTAATGTCTTTAGGAATATCATGTATGCTGCTTGCCCCTTGCACAAGCTCTTCCAAGAGACGAAAGGGGGATGCAAGCGTTTTTGTTTTCAGCGGCCTGTTCCCATCAGAGAGCCAAACCTTGGTCATAGTCCTTCCACGCATTCCCCCATACTTCAGATACATATCATGAATATATTGCTCGTATGCTATCATTGAAAGCGCATCCTGAGGATATCTTTCTAACATCACTGACATGTACATCCTAAATGCTTTGAGCCAATTGTTAATGGAGTGCTCCACCTTGGTACTCTTTGTCCCTTTTCTCTTTCTCCTTTTCAGACAGCTCCTTCAAACCGGCCCCCAGTGGTACAATTGTTAGCAAATCAAAGATGTCCACAAACTCTTTCCTTCACAGCCTCTCTTTCGTAACCCATGGGATATGCCATACCAGAGAATTGACTGTCGCCCGCACCGGTGCGAACCCCGGCATTGGCCTACCATACTGGGTCACCTGCCCCCAGGCTCCCCCTGCCCCCAAGTTGCTTGGGCCTGCCGCCGGAGGCTGTGCCGGGTTCTCCCCCCCCAGTCATGATCGCCTCGGGCCCTTGACCCCACCAACTTTGGCCCACCTGTGCATCTGCTGTTGCCATTGGCCCTGGCTGCTGCGCATCACCACCGATGTTGGGAGTCCCAGGCCCCAGACCCCACCAAGCTTGACTCTTCTGAGCCCCTGCTGAGGCAGCCACCTGGGACTGCTGACTGACCCCCCCCCAGCTGGGCCAGCGCTAGGTAAACCCACTGATAAAAATCCTCCTGGTGGAATCCTGCTCCTCTGAGGTAAATGGCCAGCCCCCCCCACCGGGGACCAAGCCTGAAAGATGTCCCCCCGAGCCCTGAGTCATCCCTTGCTGAGACAATGCACCAATATCTGACACATTAGCAGTTACATTTGGCATTTGCCCATTTTTTCCCCATGCATTCCATGAACATACCTTTGACCATCTCGAGGGATCTGGTTCCTCCCACAGCTACGTCCACCGATCTGGTTGCAGGAGTGTTGGGTGGGCCCCCAAGGTTCCCTGGAGCCTCAGCAGGTGTAGGAGCCGTTAAGGCTGCATCCTCCTGCGCCCTCCCTTTCCCTCATGGTTTCTTGGCAGTGGTGGCCTGCTCCTTGCTAGCCTTGGCCTTCGCAGTCAATGTCCTTTTCCTCTTTTTGTCCTGCACTTCTTCCTCCTCCTCCTCCTCTTCTTCCACGCCGTGTATTTCCACCTCCACCAGTGTCCCCTCACTGGCGCTGTCCTGAAACATGAGGGGGGAGCTTCCCTCTTCGCTGGGCCCTAGTGTTCCTTGTCCAGCCTGAGCCACCATGGAGTTCATCCAATCAGGTCCGTGGGTTGCTGCTGCCAACCTTGCCATTTCCAAAATGCCTCCAGCTCCATGTCTTGTCCTTTTCTTCCCACCAACAATTGGGGGGGAGGGGGAGGCGGTCTGCTCGTGTCCTCACTCGTCCTGCTGTACTGCTGGAGTTTTAGCCTCACTTATGCGCTCCCTGTCCTTCCCCGTGTTTCTTCAGCACCCCACGTGTGCTGAGCAACCTGTACTTTCTGATGCTCGCCTGTGCGGTCCGCGCTCTGGCCTCGCGCCTTGCTTGCCGCCTGGGGGTGGGGGGAGGGGGAGACTCTTCCCCTCAGTCTGCTATCCGGCTCTGCTCCCTTCTCCGGGTCGTGTTGCTGCCCACGTTCGGGGTAAGAGTGCTTCCGGTTGTCCGGCACCTATTCCCTCCTCCTTGCAGAGGGTTGTCTGTGGTTGCCGGGGGATGGGGAGGGCTAAGCGTTCCCCAGTGACGCGTGCAGGGCTTCTGCACCTCCGCCTGAGCCCACCGCTCTCACCCGGCAGCCGCTGCTCCGGTGCCTGCAGCCGGTCATAGATTGTCCTGGGCAGCCTGGGTAGCCGAGGTAAGAACAGCCGCTGCCGCAGCCCCGCCGCTCCTCACCTTCCCGCCGGTCCTTCTTCCCGATCCGCGTCACAGCTGATGGGCCCCGTGGTCTAGGCTTGGCCCGCCTCCTTCTTCCTGGATGCGAACTCCGTTCCTCGTTCCTGGGCTCCAGCCCCGCCTTCCGCTGCACAGCTGATCCGCTCACCGTGGACGCAGGGGACACAGCTGCTTCACACCAGCGCCGCGCTGCGAGCTCCAAAAACTGCTGGGCAATCCTCCTTCACGGCACGGCAACGACCAAAACGTTGGCTCGCCCCGCCCCATTCTTTTGTTTTGCCCTTTGCGGGCTTTGGGGTGTTTTTGGCACCGTTCCGCCCCCGTGCCCTCCCCTTTCCCAGGGGGAGGAGAGAAGTTTGGTAGAGGACCCTGCAGCGGTTATCGTGCTGCCTCCTCCATTTTTTCTTTTTGTGCCTTCTGGTCGTTCGCGGCAATGTTGCCTTTATCCCTCAAAGAGCCAGGGTTGCTTTTGCCCATCAGAGAGCCTTTGTGAAACGGTCTGTCCTCTGTGTTCCTTTACAGTGGGGGTTGTAATTGTAGTTTGATAGAACTGTCGGTTGTAGTAATAATAAAGTAGATATTTTCATACAACCATGACTGGACAGTCCCTTTTATCACTGGGTAAGAATTGTATTTTTGCTGTGTTGCAACGAACCAACGATCCATGACTTTGCAGAGATAAACCTGCCTTTCTGTCCACGTTACCAAAATTGGACAAGGAGGTCTTATAATTCACTTGTATTCCAATCTGTTCGGATCCATTCTGGTGTACTAGAGGTGTGGGGTTGATTGATGGTTTAGAAACCGATATTCATCCCTGGTCCACTGGCGCCCCAGACGTTGATTTGTCACCCATGGCCAGGCTACAGTGCAATTGTAAGAGTCACCCATGGTGTTCCTGATGGCAATAGCCAAGTGCAGGGGTACACTGTATCTCGTCTAGTGCTGTGAAGGCTTTTCCTCCCTACCTTGTATCCCATCTTTCCATGTCCTTCCAAGTGCACCCTTAAAATTCGAACCTTCTAATTGTACCCATATTATGCTATCCTTATACTGTACCCTCTTGTTGTACAGCGCTCCGTTACATCTCAACTAGGCTTGTGTATTTCTAATCCAGCACATAATTACAAAAGCGACAGATCATTTGGGACGCAATAGGGTAGCTTGCCAGGCTGCTGCAGTACAGGAGTGGAACTATCCAATGCCTCAGTTGCCGTGTCAGTACTGGCAGCCTGGCAGCCCACAGAGCCAGTTTGAGATATTTGTGATGGATTAATCTCATACCAATCCTCATAAAACCCAGGGGAAGAGGGTTTCATCCCTGCTGAGACAATAAGAACATGGGGAAGGTTTACAGCCTCTCGGATGGAAGGATGGACTCTCAACTGCTTGATCCTAGATGGTGCAGATGGTATCAATGGATATGGCTTCACAGCCACTAGGATAAAAAGATGGACTCCCACCTGCCTTATCCTAGATGCTGGGTTGGTATCTATGGAGATATCGCTTCACAGCCACTAGGATGGAAGGATGGGCTCTCATCTGCCTGATCCTAGATGGTGGAGTTGTTATCTATGGAGATCACTTCACAGGCACTAGGATGAAATTATGGGCTCTCACCTGCCTGATCCTAGATGGTGGAGTTGGTATCTATGGAGATCACTTCACAGCCACTAGGATGAAATTATGGGCTCTCGCCTGCCTGATCCTAGATGGTGGAGTTGGTATCTGTGGAGATCACGTCACAGCCACTAGAATGGAAGGATGGGCTCTCGCCTGCCTGATCCTAAATGGTGGAGTTGGTATCTGTGGAGATGGCTTCACAACCACTATGATGGAAGGGTGGGATCTCACCTGCCTGATCCTAGATGCTGCAGTTGGCATCTATGGAGATGGCTTCACAGCCACTAGGATGTAAGGATGGACCCCCCACCTGCCTGATCCTAGATGCTGGAGTGGATATCTATGGAGATGGCTTCACAGCCACTAGGATGGAAGGATGGGCTCTCACCTGCCTGGTCCTAGATGCTGGCGTTGGTATCTATGGAGATGGCTTCACAGCCACTAGGATGGAAGGATGGACCCCCACCTGCCTGATCGTAGATGGTGGAGTTGGCATCTATGGAGATGGCTTCACAGCCACTGGGATAGAAGGATGGACCCCCACCTGCCTGATCCTAGATGCTGGAGTTGGTATCTATGGAGATGGCATCACAGCCACGGGCAAAAGAAAATGGAGCATTTAATGCCATTTAGATAGGCACTTGGCGCGCACCAGGGCTCTGACGGGGCTTTCAGGCTTGCTCTGCCCATAGACCGAAGGAGGACCATGCTAGAGGCGGAGGAGCAGGGAGAACTATCTCCCAATCCCAGATTTAAGCAGCTCTGTGCATAATACCAACCATCTGCCCCATGCCGAAACGTGGCAGGACTGGCACCTCCTTCCCTTGGCTCCAGTGCATTGTGCCCCACAGGAGGACAGGTTCCCAGGTGGCCACGCTGCTGATTATGGGACCCGAAAACTAGAGTTCTAATTGCAGTCATCCCACTTGGCCACATTAGGATATGGGAAAATCCAAATATATCCCACGGGGATTGGGGGGTGGGGGAGAGAGTGGATAGAGCAAACATCCAAGGCTTCACGTTGCAGAAGAAATGTCCACTGGAGGTGGACTTCTAGACTGGAGGGGGCTTTGGGTAGCGAGGGTCCCCTGGGACTGGCCAGTATCGGCTCTCCTGATAGGGGTAACTTAGTGGGTGTCAGTGCCTCGAGACAAATTAGGTGTCATTCATTTGCTGCATTCTATGCAGTCCCAGGCACCCTGTTAAGGGTCATCCAGGCAGTGGCTGGTCTTTTCTCCTATAGGTGACATACGCTGGTTTCCCCGCCAGGATCGGCATCTGGGCCTTTGAACCTTGGCTGACTGTCCCGCGATAATCTGCAGCTATTAATCACTTTTCTGCATTCTTTTGACTTCAGTAGAATTTAAGCACACCATGGGTGCCTCAGACTTTTCTTTTCCAGCTCTAAGGCAATGGGGGGGATGTGGGGGGCGCAAATATGTTGAAATTGACCCTCACCTGCCTTGACATTTTCAGACGACCTGTTCCCCGCCCACATCCCTCAATACGAACTATGGCCCATCACTGGGTACAAATATCATAACCAGATCGGAGGTACCAGTTGCGGCACATGATAGCACCATTATCTCCAGAGCAGCTCATTTTTGCCCACACACTACTGATGTAATAGTAGTGCAAACGTGAACACTGAAGTACTCTAGAAACCCACAGAAGGAGAGTTGGGAGGAAGTGTGTGTGGAGGGGGGAGCGTGGGGAGTGCGGTGGGCCTGGTTCATAACTGGTAACAGGGGAATGATATGGATCCCTTGAAAAATCCTCAGGTCTCCTTTAAGTGGGAGGCAGAATTGAAGGGGGCGGCTACCCACCCGTACTTGGGCCACATCCCCCAACAAAATCCCCACAGGCAGCTCTTTAACCACGCACCTCTTTGGCTAAACGAGCTGCCTGAGGGAGTCAGCCTAGCTGGGGGCTAGTCCGGGGGAGCCCAAGCCGCGCCCACTCTCGAGCGCCCTTTTTGGAGACTACCCTGACTCTGCTCTGGCTAGCCCCGGCCCACTTAACTGGTGTGCATTTCATACGAGAATTTTACCCACGAACGTGACTTCTTAATTACAACAACTAAGAAGTTTCAATCCCAAAACAAGATGAAGTGCCTTTACGGTCTGTGTGCAATTATTTCTGTCCAGTGTTTTGGCGGAAAAGAATGGAACATTCCAAGTATGAGCAAGAGGGGAGCGTCCGGTCCTCTTCCCAAACCTCTGCCCGCTGAACGTCTCGCGCGATTATATCACAACCACATCGGGCCGTAATGGCGCTTGCTGGGCCCTCCACCCCAGCACCGGGGCCCTCGGTGCAGATCCTCTGACACGGCAGTGTATGGCGCCCACTCTCTTGCAGGCATTTCTGAGGTAGCTTTGTGCTTGCACCGACCCTCCCCCGTCCCAACACAGATGCCCGCTCGCTCCTATCCCCCCCTTCCTTTCCCGCTTAGAGGGGATGGAGAAGAAGGCCCTCATGTCAGGGTGTGCAGCTGTGCCATTGCCACCGAGTGCCAGCCCGCCTCCCCTCCCCCTCAACAACACAACAAGCTCTGTGATAATTACAAAGAGAGCCAGAAACAAGCAGTGGTGTGCCTAAAAGCGGCGGCAGCAGGAGCTACTCACAGAGCAGAGGCTGTAATTAGGGGTATTATCTGCAAAGGGAAAGAGGGCCGCGAGGGGGATGACGACCGAGGAGTGGGGGAGGGGAGTGACTGGAAATGAGAGAAGGGAAAGCGAGGGGAAAAAAACAGAGGGAGCCTGTAAGCGAGTCAGAAGAGGAGAGTGACGAAATGACTACTGCTCTGCAGGAGTATACGGATGAGTAGTGTCTAAAGCACCCACTTACCCCGCACCTACTGCTAAACCAACAGTGATCCCACGCAAAGATGCCACCCACACAATCCGGCAAGTAGACCTCTATCTCCTCTTCAGGAAACATGTACTGAGGGGAGGCTGTGCTCCAGCAGGGGTGTGACCTGGTACAGATGCGACACAAACGATAACAGTACTAAAAGAATGCCCAACCAAGGTTCTATACCAATAGGAAATGCAACTAACAATGTACACAGCAAATTCAAAACAATACCCATTCCTGTAAAGCACACACAGGATCCACTCTGGGTGCAGGCGACTGATTTGAGCAGCAAATGTCAAAAGCACTTGAAAGTGAGTCAGAAAGGGAAAGAGTGAGGACTTGTAAGTCGCTAAAGGGCCCGCCAAGGTGGGACAGGACAACCGCAAATCCATTGTTTGTTTTGGGTCCCAGCACCAAGCCGGGCTTCTTGTTGCTTTTTTAAAATCAAGTCCGTATCAAGATGATCGAGTCATGTTGTTCCAGTGGCGAGTCTGCTTCGAATCCGGGCTCTCTGTGGATCGAGCAGGTGTTTGAGATGGGTCGAATTGATGGGTCCCAACCAGAGCGGGGCTTGGGTCGGTCTGGGCCAAAACTGGGGCTCTGGCCGGACCCTCCTTTCGGGTCAGTGACAGCCCAACACACGACCAACCATGAGAAGACCTCACCTGCTGCCCCCATCGAAAAAATGAGTTTTCCTTACCAGAGAAATAGATTAAAAAAATACTACGCACACGTCTGACATGAGGATGGATCGATCTATCTATCTATCTATAAAGCGCCAACGCCCTGAGGCATCCAGGCGCTGAGACAGACAGACATGAACAATGACAAGATTACAAAACAAATGAGCTAAAATCAATCCTAAGCGAACAACCTGGTTTTAAAGGAATGGTTCGGTCAGAAATGTTTATTGGCCCTACGGGTCGGCCATGTGTTTTTAAGCCTAAATCGCTCGATATTAGAAAATGATCTGGGAACAGTAGGCGTTCCGGGAAGTGAGTATTCAGCACTGCTGGCAGGGGAAGGGTCCTGGGTTTCTATGGATTCTGGGTCTACCAATGTATGACATCTAGTCTATAAGGGAGCGACATCTGGAAATATCACGATTGCCAGAAACTGCCATTGCCAGCGACCTAGATCACCACTTTTCTGGCCTCAAAATATCTGATACATGACTGATGTGCCCAAGCATGGCGGCGTTTGACCAGCCTTCTCATTCCAAAGGAGTTGAACCACCTGTACACGCATGGCCAGTCTGCAGTGCACATGGCTGCACTGTTCTCAGCTACATACACTTTAGGCAGGCGTCTCGGCCAGAGGAGCATTTGCAAACCACATGTTGCGACGCCCACCAGTGTCGAAGAGTGCTACCCAACGCGATTGGTTCAGGCCTCATGACCGATGTGCAATACGGAATAGACAAGCACCAGTGGCTGAACCAGTTAAAGGGAGGAAGGGAGGACGGGAGGGAGAGGGGGAGAGGGGGAGAGGGGGAGAGGGGGAGAGAGGGAGAGAGGGAGAGAGGGAGAGAGGGAGAGAGGGAGAGAGAGAGAGAGAGAGAGAGAGAGGGAGTGGAGGAGAGAGAGGGAGAGAGAGAGAGAGATTGTTTTGTGCTGGGAAGGCGGAAGGGGGGGGTGTTCGAGGGTGACAATCTCTCCCCCCCCGCGCGTTTTACATAACCGGCAGATCACCTTGGAGGGGCTCTGGGGGAGGGACAGAAGCATGTAATATCGCCTTGTTTTAAAGCCGACACAATCAAGGCCAAACAAAATTGGTCTTTTTGTGTTCGCTCTTTAACATGCGGTAATACCTCATAGAACCGTAGGGTCTGATGCTGAAAAAGCACCGAATACCCATATTAAGGTTTACCATTAATATTGAGGTTTTTTTTAGCTCTTTCTGCTCTATTAATAATACAGCTTAATTAGCGGGTATTCCACACGTTATCCCTCTTTTTCCGCTCGTCTTCTCCAGGAGATGGTGACCGTCTTGCACCTCACTTAACTTGCCCCCTCCCGCCCCCCAATGTTCATCAAGCCCGTGCTGCTTGATGGACAGCGACAGTGCAGAGCCTCTCTAAGGGTGTAAGCGGGGTGCGGCAAGAGCTGATCACCACCCTTAGAAGCCAATGTCAGGTGGGGCTGGAGGCAGTGATGACCCTGGCATGAGGGGGATGAGGGCACACATCATTGGCGGGCCCTCCCCTGGCATCCCCGAGAAGCTGGGGGTTTCATCCTCACAATCAATGCTTTTCTGCGTATGAAACTGCCATCACATTTACAGCAGGCGTTTCACCTTCCATGTAGTGCCCGCTTTTCTTGTTTGGGCGACTGACCACTTCTGCCCGCATTAAGCCAGGTCCTTGCCAGACAGTAGGTGCTAAACACCTGGTGCAGACATAGGGGCAGGGCAGGGCTGACCCTGGGAAACCAGTTGGTCCCAAACATGTAATAACAGAATTCAAACATTTCACTTATGTGACGTCCCCAGTTATAACTGCTGAACCCATATGCATGCACTTACAATGGCCGAACCCTTACCATCACCTGTAAATAAGTTAGAGCACAATGTTTGTCAAGTGTTGGCAATAAAAGGCTGCAGGGTTTTATTGTGCAGATAAGGTTATGGGAATAACAATCACATATCATAATAATATACTTTTGGGCACCAGGTCCTGAGGTTACCCCCTCTGGCCCGTGCCGCCACAGACGGGCAGGTTACCGGCTGACCGTGTTCCCCCGAAAGTATCTCTTATAGGCAACCCCTGGAGGCTAGGGTAGCTGAAATTTCTCGAAAGAAATGTCCATGCCCTGGGTTGATAAGTGGGTGCCATCTTTAAGAAAAAGGTCTGGGTCAACCAAGGTAATGGCTGGATGTTTTATGAAGCCCAGGCCTCTTGCTATACAGAATTTCTCTAGCCCCCTGTTGAGTTTTCTTCTAGAAATGTCTACTGATTTGTAACATAAGGCCCCCTGCCATTTCTTTCTGGGTAGGATGGCCGAGAGGTATATTTCGGTGACCGTCCAGTTGTGTGAAATGTCAGCTAGGAGGAGCAGATTTCCTTGAATAGTTTTCTCCTTCCAGGGGTCACCAGGTCATTGCCCCCTAGGTGTACTATCAGGAATTCTGGCGGGTCTCTGTATGCGATCAGTTCTGCTAGCGTATCTTGGATGTCGGCCCAACGGAGGCCTCTGTATCCCCACCAGGAAGCAATGGTGTTCCTGAAAGGTGTGCCCTCTTTGGTTTCTTCTGCCCATTGACCTGTCCTGAAGACGAATGAGTGTCCGACTATCCATGCTGATCGGAGTGGGGTCTTCCCCCGTCTGGTGATTCTGGATGGGTGGAGAGACAAGAAGAGGGGGCAGGCTATATTAGCTGTGGTCTGATGTATCTTTTGCAGCAGTCAGACTTCCATCCCCCTATGTTTTTTAGCTGTTGTGGTGTCAGCCCTCCTTGCCAGGCTGCGGTGGTGGCCCCAATTCTAAAGGAGTGAGTGCCGAACTCCTTCGGATCCCATCCTGCTTTGCTGATTGCTTTCATTAGTACCCCTTTAAATTGGTAGCGGCTTAGTGCCGAGGTATCTTTGTGGATTAGGAACCTCACCCCCACTCTGGTCCTTTGTGCGTAATAAATGTTGGTGATGCACAGCGGGCAGTTTGTTGCATCGTCAATGCAACAAATTTTGATGGTTCTTTTGGCTCCCGTTTTGGACTTTTGTACGTCTATGCTGACGCTGTCCTGTCTGATCCTGACCTCCATGATGCCTAACCTGTTGTTGGCTTTGGTGCTGGAAGCGATGAGTTCTCCTACCTAAAAAGCCCCGAAGTAGGCTGGAAAAATGCTGTTTTGAATAGCATGGTCTCATATGGTCTCTAACTAGTCTGCTATCTGTACTAGTTTGTTGAAATCTAGGGGGGCGGGTGTCTACCTGAGGTCCCTCTATTCTGCCCCAGCCTTTCATGGCGTAGGAAGTGAGGACGTTCTGGGTGGGGTCGGAGTCTCCCCGTATTTTTGAAAAATATGAAATAGCTACTAGGTGTCTTTTGGCCCAATCCCTCTTAAAACCCTGCTCATGCGCCCATTTAAAAAATATTTCTGTCTTTAATCGTTATTAATTCTACATGGTTTAAACCTGTGGCTTTAAATACTGTTTGTAAGCACCTACTGTACTGAGCTGCGGTGGTGCTTGCCAGCGCTTTCTCTGCCATCTCTGTCAGGAACCCTGAGCCAGGGTTCCTGTTCTCTGTGGGCAGCTTGTTGTTGGCACCCGTTTTTGAAGTGCCTGGTTCTTGTTGGGCATCCCGGACTGGGCTCTCTGGCGCTGACGTTGATGCCGTTATTTTTAGTTTCCCATTATTGACCAGCATTCCGCTGGTATTGCCGTCATCTGTTCTTGCTCGTGTGGTGCTAGCTCCCGGAATCATGGCCACTGAAAGCGAGATAAAGCATCTGCAATGCTATTATCTGCTCCAGAGATGTGCTTTGCTTTGACCACAATGTTTTCTTGTAGTGTGACTGCTGTAATGGCTCGTAGGACTTTCAGCACTAGGTGGCATTTGGTAGATCCTCGGTTTATGGAGCCTACCACGGCCTTTTTGTCACACCATACAAAGAGTTCCATGTTAGCTAGCTGTCTGCCCCAGATGTGTACGGTTAGTCAGATGGGAAATATTTGAAGTAGGGTGATGTTTTTTGTCCACCCTGCAGATTGCCATGATTTGGGCCAGTGTCCTGCCACCCATTCTGAGTCTAGTATGGCTCCAAAACCCCTGCTCCCGGCTGCATCAGTGAAAAGGACCCTTTTAGTCCATGTATTCAATGGCATGTGCCAAAGTGAGGTCCTGTTCAAGTTTCTGAGGAAATTCCCCCAGATTTCCAGACCTTGTTTCACCTCTTTGCCTAGCCGGATGTGTAGGTGGGGTTTGGTGTAGGATTCGATTTTTAGTTCTAGACTTCTGGAGAATATCCTCCCCTCGGGGATGATTCTGGCTGCAAAGTTGAGACTTGCCGCCAGTGACTGGATTTCTTTTACTGTGCCCTTGTCTTTTGTTGTTAGGCCTTGTATTTTTTCTAGGAGTTCTGCTATCTTTGTTTTTGGGATTCTGCATAAGCCCCTTGCAGAATCTATCTCAATACCCAGAAAGATTATGTTGGTGGCTGGTTTGGTCGTTTTTTCTGTTGCCAGAGGGATGCCCCACTGTGCTGCCACCCATTCTAAATTGGCCAGGTATTTACTGCATTCCTCAGACTTTGATGGTCCCATTACCATGAAGTCATCGAGGTAGTGCACTACTTTGGCCCCTGGTCTCTGTTTTTGAAAAGCCCATTGAAAAAATGAACTGCTCAAATGGAGGACGCTGAGTAAACAGTGAACCTCCTGTTTGTTTGGGACCCCGTTCAGGATCCACAAACAGCTTGTGATTTCTTAGAGCTTGCTGCTCTTATTTATCAGACCCAGGGGAGCCCTGGGTCTTTGTTGTGCATAGTGGGGGGCTGTAGTCCAGCCCCCAGGCCGGTGTAGCTGACTGTCTGGCCCCCTGGTCTTTGAACCTGTGCCCTGCCCAACTGTTACCTCCAGGTGCTTAGCACCTTGTAGCTTTGGGAAGGGTGAGGTGATTGTTCACACCTCACCCGTCCCTTGCATTGGTGGCAGAGACTGCATGTCTCCGTGTCCGTGGGGGTAGAGGAGCAGGCTTGAAAGGGGGGGGGCTGCCCCTCTCCCTGGCCTGCCAGATGGTAACAGCAGTTACCCTGCCTCGCCTTGGGCGGCCCTGCGGCATTGCCCAGTTCCTCCCTAGAATACAAATCTGTTTCTGGGACTCGTGCTGCATGGGGGCCGCATCAATACATTGGGCCCCGCGACCAGCCAAAACCAGGATCTAACTGTGGACATTTAGGTTCGCACACACAACTATTTGGCATGGGCCCGGGTGCGGCCAGCACTGCCAATCTCACACTTAGGAATTACAGAAGTCTGGGCTTTCACTTCTGGGCCAAACGTATCATGGGACTTGGGGTTCTGAGCCACCTCATCTGAATCTGGTCGGTAGTAAAGGCCAAAACAGTGATCTTAACATTATGAAAACCGACACCAAACTCCTGTAGCATACCATCACAGCAAAACGCAAGAAAAAACAGTAACTCATGCAATCGCTACATTGTATCTCTTCCCTGAAAGGTTTAAGGTCGGTGCCATTCCTTCACGATGTTGCCCTGTCAAATGCCTGCAAGCCGCCACAGCACAGGTGTCTTGCATTGTCACTGCTCAACAGCATTGTAATTCACCCCTTACAGCTGGGTCTGTGGCTCAGTGGACTAATGCAGCCACCACGCCTGTCTTTGACCTCATGGTCACAGGTTCGAATCCCGGCAGGTCCGCTCAGCCCTTCATCCTTCCAAGGTCGACAAAATGAGTACCCATAACTTGGGTAACAATGAACATCTGTTATCTGTCAATAGCGGCAAAATGCCCCTCTGGCGGTGAATGAGCGCTCTACACAAAAACCTGTTATGTCAATTCAATGGGGTTTTAATTGTGGGCAGCTGCTGACCATCTGAGGATCTGAAAGAAAAACAAAAAAACACACACTCACTGCTCGCCAGCCACGTTTTTTGGCTTTTCATGTGGGGACATTCAGTTAATTTTTTTTATTTAAAAAAAGCCTTCGTCAGCCAAGGAAATCTGCAGACTGGAGGGCTGGGGATAAACCTCCCATTGAAGTTCAGCTCCCCCTAGATTAGCTGCTCCTTTTTAGAGTCTGTGTGTAGTGGTAATTTCAATCTTTTGTTCTGAACTGCACTCAGCCAATCAGTTTACAAAATGTAGCCCACAGTTCAAATCACCGCACAGGATTCTAACTGTAGGCCACTGAATACAAACAGCAAAGTTATCAAAAAATCAATATTCGTGAATTCCTTGGTTAAGATGTAAAATCATACTTCATGCAACCGATCTTTTTATTGTTTTGTTTTACATGCAGGCCATTTTAGGGCAACAGTTCACACAAAAAACACAAGTGGAGAGGTTTGTACCCGGTGCCCATGGCTGATCTCTTCTGCAGGTTGGGTGTTCAAATCTCTACACTACCAGTTGTCAAAGATGGCCTCAGAAATCCGCAGACAGAGGGTGGCACTGTTCAGGGCCAGCGCCAGACTCTGCGGAAATGGGTCAGATGGCGATGGAGGCAGGCAGATGGGTGCTGCAATAGCAGGCATGGGTTCTGAGGCTCTTAGTCAGAGAGGAGGCAGCAACATGGTCCAACCCAGGGGTGAGACCACTGCTGGAACCACAGAACCAAACTGGATAGTAAAGCGGACGACGCATCAGCTAGTCATATTTGCAAATTGAGATTTAGCGAGGGGCAATGCTTTCTGGGATCTAATACAACGCAATGAAAAGTGTGCAAAGGGAGCTCTCCTTCACAATTTCCAAGGCACTGTTTCCAGGGAGGCTGTGGACACAGAGGAAAGCAATACACGCTGGGATGAAACAAATTGCTACCGTGAGGTTCCAGGCAAGACTTGTATCCTATTGTGAGAGACCTCGTGGGGGTAGGGAAGAGGCTCTCCAAAAGCGTTTCCACCCAGATCTGTCCATCAAACAGATCAAGCTTTATTTTGCAATTCAAATTTTGTCTAAAAAGACAAGATGGCGGTGGACCGGGAGACAACGTGATCGTTGCAGGTGCTTGAGGCGCGCCTCTACTAGCAGTCGTTTGCAGCTGAAATCGGCCGCCGCCAGTCAGGGATGGGAGGCATCTTAGCTCCGTCGGGGGCTCAGAGGCTGAGAACCGGAACATTGAGCCCCCGGATGGCAGCGGAAGGAGGGTCCTGTCCAAGATCCCAGGCGAGAAAGGCATCTGATGGATGCCGCGGGAGGCATGGGCCAGCCCACCCAATCAGCATCGCAGGTGCAAAGGAGCCCCACGCGCCCCAGGTGAGTAGACCGGAGACAGACACACCAGATTGAGAGGGAGAACAACGGAGGGTATAGCAGCGGTTTAGGCTGCCCCGCCTGTCAATATATTGGGTCGAGATTTGATGACAAAGCTCAATACAACCATCTCATTTACTGATGAAGGCATAGTGTGCTCAACTCCAGGGATGCATTATCTAAATGTGTGTGAAATTATTAGAGCATTTGCAGGACAAGTAGCCATGAGAGCAATACCTTTAGAGCCAGAGGTTTTTCATTATGGAGTTCGTGTTCTATTGGCATATCTGCCAGGCATAGCAGGCAAGGCAATGAGAATACCCGATGAATTTCTGTTTAGACCAAAGATACCTATGTGCGAAGAAGGGCAAGTATTTCCCTTGAAATTACAAGTAGCCATAGTGCGAAGTGAAATGACTTTGCTTGGGAACAATGACAAAGGCAGACAATGGCATGCAGTGATTGCCATTGGAGAAGGTTACAGTTTAACGGACGTCACCGATGAGGACATGTTTGGTGATCATCTATTTGATGATGAAGTAGAGAGCAATCAAACGAGAGGTACCTCAGAAAATGATATTGGCACAGCAACGTCCCGAGTATTTTGAGGAAGATATGACAAAGGTGCCAGCTTAATTATGCACCACAGGCCCCTATGACATAGGCCTATTGAAGGGGGTTGGAGAAGTGAAGATTAAACTGAAACCAGGAGTAATTTTACCTCGAGCACGACAGTATCCCATGTCTCGAGTGGCAGATGAAGGTATTTTCAAAACAATTTCCACCATGATGGAGCAAGGCATCTTAGTGACGTCAGAGTCACCATGTAATACTGCTGTGTACCCTATCAAGAAATATAAGGGGGTTCTTGGGGACTAATACAAGATTTGAGACCAATAAACCAGATTGTAGAGGCTGAGCTCTCGCTAGTCCCAAACCTGTCTACAATTCTATGTAATATACTTGTTGGAGCGTTTTTCTCAATCCCATTGCACAATGATTCACAGGATCTGATGTCCTTTATGTTCATACACAATTGAAAAGTACTTGGCTGCCCCAGGGGTATTGCGAGTCTCCATAGATGTTCAACAGAGTCCTGCAGATGGACTTGAACAATATTGATTTGGAAAGTATTGTTCTGCAATACGTAGATGACATATTAGTTTGCAATACTACCGAGGAAGAGTGCAGACACAATTCTGCCCAGCTGATGATAATACTTGCTGACAAAGGATATAAGGTTGACAAAGAAAAGTTACAGTATTGTCAATAAGAAGTGTTGTACATAGGCCAACTGATTTCACATGAAGGAAAGAAGGTTACACCTGAGAAGGCTGAGGTTATTTTGAAAACCGCAAAACCACACACGATAAAACGCATGCAGAGGGTTTTGGGATTTTGCAATTACGTCAGAGCATGGGTCTTTGATTACAGTTCATATATAAGGCCTTTATTACTGGCTTTAAAGAAAGCCCAGGTGACACAGGAAAAAATTGTGCGGACTGAGAAAATGGAAGAATCATTTCAAGAGTTGAACAAAGCAATTTGTACAGCTCCAGTTTTAGGGATTCCCAATTATGCTGAGGAATTCTTTTTATTCTCGCACACAGATGGCACCTTTATAACAGCAGTCCTCACGCAGAGAACCATGTTGGGGTACAAGCCCTTTGCATATTATGGTGGGATTTTAGACCCAGTAATGAGGGGTCACTTTCTGTGCGAACAGTCTTTGACTGCCGCGGCGTTTCGCCATAAAGAAAGCTGCAAGCATAGTGATGGGATGTTCCATGACGTTATTTGTAGAGCTGCTCTATTTGCTATTCTAGAGAAACCTAAGGGTACATTGACTTCTCAAAAGGCTTCTGCCTACAAGGTAGTTATATCAAATCCAGCGATTAAAATAGTTTGATGCAGAGTAGTGAATCCTGCCATGTTTGTAGCTGAACCACTGGCAGAGGATGAGCATGCGCATGACTGTGCAAACTATGAAGAGTTCTATGATGAAATCCCAAGAGTAACAGAAAATGTCTTGCCAAGTGGAGAAATTGTTTTTATTGACGGTACTTCGAGAATCAATCAAAATGATGGGCAGAGATTTACAGGTGCTGCTGTGGTAAAATACACAGCTAATGGGGAGTTTCAGACATTGGTAAGTGCACGACTACCATCCCACTATTCAGCACAAGCTGCAGAGTTAGTGGCGCTGATTGTCATGCTCAAGAATCATGCAGACCAGGAAGTAACAGTGTACAGCGACTCTGCCTATGTGACATCAACAGTGCACGTTGGAAAATGAGGGGCTACCTCTGAGCGGTTGGCACGCCAGTGCAGCATGCAGCCTTATTGGATAGGCTTAACAAGGCACCACATCTCCCAGTGACCATCGCGGTTGTTAAATGCGCAGCTCACACTAAAAAGACAGACTTTATTTCACTCGGAAACCAAGCAGCAGACAATGAAGCGAAAATCGCTGCATGTTCCGAGAATATAATGTCCCTTTCAACACGTGATGTAAAAGAAAAAATGGTTATGTTGATGAATGTGGTTGAAAAATAGTGATTTGTCAAAAATGCAGCTTATGGATGTTCAGGGGGCAGCACCTCAATATGAGAAGGATTTGTGGACACGAAGAGGGTGTTCTTTAAACCCCTCTGAAGCATTTTGGCGACAGGACAGCACTGGTAAACTGGCGATGCCTGTAGCCTTACTGAGGGTGGCGCTCGAACAGCTACACTACCCTGCGCACACAACTAGGGAGAACCTTGCTGCAAAGATTGCTGAAGATTGGTTTGTACCAAATCTGTTAGAGCATGTTGCCTTCTTTATGATGAACTGTATAATTTGTCAAAAATTCACGATTGGGCAAACACTGCGCACAGTTGGGGGGGGGGTTATTCTGAGAGCCATTGGCCCCTTCAGCATTTGCACATCGACTACGTCGATATGATTCAAGTATGTAATGGGTACAGATACATGATTGTTTTGGTGTGCCCCTTTTCAAGGTGGATTGAGGCAGGTCCCTGTACGCATCTAGGCTCCACCTGTGCAGATACATTTTTGGTGCAGGAAAGGTTTCCTAGATGGGGAGTATGCGAGGTGATAAGGTCAGACAATGGTCTGCATTTTGTGTACCAAACGTTTGAGCTTATCAGCTTGTTGCTTGGTGTAAAGCACAAGTTTTCCTCAGCTTATAATGTGCAAGGAAATGGGATCTGTGAGAGGCTCAACGGCTTGCTTAAGGAAAGGATAACCAAGTTGAAGCTTACTTTGAAGAAAGGGTGGTTGCATTGCCTACCACTGGCACTATATGCTTTGAGGAACCAACCAGGTTCTGACCACCATCTCACACCTCACAAAATTGTGACTGGGAGGTGGATGAGAACACCCCTAATGCCTCCGTCCAGAGTTAGAATTGATGCTCAATCAACTGTAGATTTGTTTGGCATGGAAATGCATTATTATTTGAACTGAATGACTTCCAGTATTTCTGTCATTTCAGGATAGCTGCAGCAACAAGGGTGCAGGGCAGTACAGAACACAGAAGGAGATGCTTCAACAAATCAACCTCAAGAATTACGTCTTCCCCAATTATTTGCTGGAGATGAGATCCTAATTCGGAACCACACAAGAAAAAGGTGGGACGAACCTCGTTTCAACGGACCAATTATCATAGAAGACGTCACACCGTCTGTTGTCAAAGTGCAGGGCAGGCATGCTTGGATTTTGATTGGAGACGGGAGACGTTAAGATTTTTACTGGAAAAACCTCTCTGCCCCTCCCACACCCCACCGAGAAGCAAGTACAAGTATCGGGGAAGAACCACAGCATGTGCTGACGAGATCTATGATGAGGAAGAAGGACGCAGAAGCTGACGAATAAGAAAGATAAAGTGTTGGACTGTGGCTTGATTCGGGACACTCCTTTTAGCTGGCTTTGAAAAGGTTAAGGAAAGCAAATTTAAACACTCTGTGCAAATCTGTTGCAGGGTTAAGGGAAGATCTATATTCTTAAAGCCATAGAAGCTTATTGACTTTGGACTGAGGCATGCTTAAGCCTTGATAAGAATACAGATGCCAGACTCTGATTGTGGCTTTGATAACTGGAAGAGAGTGCAGTATCCTGATTCGTTCCATCCTGAGTTCTTGTTCGGATTTGCCCATGGTGTTATCCACTGAAAATGTATCAAGGATTATATTAGAAGTTTTTCTGTATGTGCTGCGCTCCTATCCAGCAATTGTGGGGAAAACTTCTAATATACGTACATTTTTGCAAGATCCTAAAAAATGGGCCGATTGTAAGGAGACTACTTGCAGCAATTATCAAGCAAGTGTTACAGTAAACTGAGTATTGTGGGAATAGCACACATGCCCCTGTCACCTGAGGCTGCACTCAGACTTGTCAATGTGGGGTTCTTTCGTCTGATTGAAGAATATCCACATCTTGTTGGCAGACACACAGATGTACTCCCGTTCCTAAGGGATTCCAGAAATACTGAAATTCTGACCGTGATCTTGGAGGGAATTATAATTCAAGTAAGCCTATATTCCGAGAGAACCCACGGGACGGTGGCGTGGAACTTTCCTTCGAGCGACAGATCGAGAAGGTTGCCTGCAAAAATAGACATTTTGTTTTATGCTGAAAGAGTTTCACCATGTTGTCTGGCTTAATGAAAACTGGACTGGGAGTTGGTATATATCGTGGAATTGATTTGGACATATTGAGAGCAGCTTGCTTCTTGATGGAGACATTTATATTTCGTATGGTTAAAAAACTAGTCCCAAAAGAATAAAGATCGAGAGTTCATTCCTGTTATTCAGCGAGCAGACCAGTGGATCATGGACGAAGGTGCCAAGGCAGGACAGCAACTTCCGAGAGGAGTGTGTAATGCTGATCTATTAAAGAATTACTTTTTCCTTCCTTAGGCAATAAACAATGGGGAGTACTAGTAGCAACTTTGTGATCCTGGACGTAGAAAGACATTCACGTTGTCCACGGAATAGGTGTTGCACATCAACATACATTTGCCTTATTTATTGATGCATTCTGTTTATAATCGTACTGCTTTCACTCACAGTCAGCACATATGCCGAACTCTTTCATGGGCAGGGTGCGGTTCAAGAGATATTCACAGATTTTTCTTGCAACGGCACCAGATAGGACAAATGGGGTAACTGTAGAATTCCAACCTAAAAATAGTAGTTAAGGGGATAAAGGAAGACAAGAAGGGGTGCTTCCTGTTTGTTAATGCCCTGCTAGATAAAAGGAAGCTAACTGTAGCTAATGTAGGTGCCCCAAACGTGGGCCAAGACGGTTTCCTGAGGAAAGTCCCATGCCAGTTGTAAGAGTTTGCTCAAGGGGATATTATCTTGATGGGAGATCTCAACATGGCATGAGATCCTGAGATACATAGGAGCTGGGTTGCCTCTACTGGCAGTGTAGCCCATCTAAAGCCTTAAAGCAGCACATGGACCGGATGAACCTCACTGATACATGGAGGACACTGCATCCCCAGAAACACGGGTACATGTTTTACTCTCGCGTGCATGGTTCCCACTCTAAGATCGACTACATACGGCTATCCATGCAATTGGTGGGTTGGGTGCAAAATCTCTCTCCAACCATGCCTCCCATCAGTATATGCCTGTGCTGAGGTCTAAACAAAGACTTTGGAGCTGGTGTTTTCCAGCGGAACTGTTGAAAGATTTGACCATCCTGGAGGAAGTTAAAGACAAAATTAGGGGATTCTTTGAGAATAACCCAACCTCCTCAACTTTAGAGGGGATTACGTGGAACGCCTTCAAGGCCTTCAAGGCGGTCATAGGGGGCACATTAACAGTCATGAACGTAATTGTGGACAAACTGGCAGTGCAATTGGAAGCCGGCCTGGAGGAGGAGGAGGTGACAGTGTATGGTGGCATTGGGGAAGGAACCCAGGAGAGCAAATTTGAGGGGCTATAGGTCGGCCAAGGGTCAAATAGAGGGCTGAAAGGTCTCTATTGTACACCAAACAGAGCTGCAATGTTATGCCCAATAAGGCGGATAACATGTTAGCAAAACGGTTACGGAATCAGGCTGCTGATAGAACCATAGCAGCGATTAGGGACTCAATGGGCCAATTAGTCACTGACAACAGTCAAATAACTAGGGAATTCTACAATTTCTACTCCTTATTGTAGTCCCCTGATTTGCCTACCGAAATCCCAAAGCGGGTCTAGTTGGCTGACTTGTTCCTACCGAAGATATCCCTGATGGGCAGGGAACTCTTGGAAGTGGACATCACTCAGGAGAAGCTGTGCCAGGTTACAAAGAACCTTCCTACAAATAAGTCACTGGGAGCCAATGATTTCCCATCTATCTTTTATAAAACGTTCCGTTAATCAACACTGATGGCCAAATGTACACAAAGGTCCTGGCCAATAGATTAGATCTGCTTCTCCCCAAACGTATAGGTCCTGATCAATCGGGCTTTGTGCGTCAGAGGCAGATGTTTGCTAACAAAAGGGGGGGTGGCACATCTGATTGAAAAAGTATCACAGTTCGGGGTACCAGCAATTCTCCGATCGTTACATGTCGAAAAGGCCTTTGATCGACTGGAGTGTTCATTCCTTTCTGAAACCCTATTGTGTATGGGATTCGGGTCTTCCTTTCTTGGGATGATATGGGCAAACTGGTATAATCTATTGGTATGTTAATCGCTGCCACCATTCTGCAGTGCTCATTAAAAGGAGAGAGCGTATCCATGGAGCCATTCATAGTTAATTAGGCTGGCCATGGTAGGAGGAAGGTTTTACCCTCCCCCTTCATAGAGGATATGTGTACTCTTGGCTGTCATATCCCAACTAAATATGACAAGCAGGATGGATCTACCATCATTCAATTTAATATAAAATGGCTGGGACCGCACACCCACCGTGCGGATGGTCGAATTCCTCACACCCTGCTTGTACTTTGAGTCCATTGACTGGAAAAGGCAAACCACCAGCACTCGGTCGTAGCCAGAACATAACTTGATGTTTGCAGTTTCTGCTGCCCATGCTGTTCTCCGAGGAACATACTTTCTTTTTTCGGGTCTACGGCCCATTCCGCTTCTGGTCTCATAGCTTGACGTCGGTTTCTAGGAGCCTGCGCCAGTGGCCATGCGGCCCCTCTTCTCATCAGTGTCCTATGCCTGTGGGGGTGGTAGTCTGCCTCCAGTGCAGAACGCGTTACAGTCCCGAGCTCCTCTGCCTCGAACAGGACTTCTGGGATGAGCCAGGCGTCAAGATCAGCAGGAACACAGCGCTCCTTAAATATTAATTGCCCAAATTACAGTCCAGGGTTCCCCTGCGGCACCACTGGCGCTCGGCCTCCAATGCGAATGACTAGTAACGCCGGTGTCGGCGGGGCGGTCGGAAAGGATTCGCCTGTCTCCGCTTTTCCGCAGAAAGTAGGCCAGGAGCCTGCGCTCTTCCCGAACTGCGATGGCATCGTATTTATAGAGCACACTGCACCACCTGAATTGTCCTTTGGTGCTAGAATCCTGGTTGTATTCCTTTCGTCTTCGCGATAAGGAGGACTCGCTCTTCTTACGTAGCAACTGTAACCTGAAGGTTGTACACCGATCTCAGGATGTTCCGCCCAGCGCCCCCCTCTCACCCCTGCCCATGGCATGCAGCTCTCTTCGTAGTACTGTGTGTGACCCACGTGCAGTCAATAGGTCCGCAAGGCTTCAAGTGAAGCCGCCGCCCTGCCAGAATAGTCGTGGGCTCGTTCTGTGTAGTGACAGGTCAGGGCTTTAAGTGGGACAGGGTTACCCTGGACGGAGTCCCGGGAGTGACCAAAAACTGCTCCTGAGGTTGCCGAGGTGAGTCTCCAAGGATCCCCCCGCTAATAAGCACCCAGCACGGCACCCATCACGATTGTCCCTGTGTGTGCGGAAGCTAAAAGCACCCTTCAGGGGACTGAACAGCGACCAGGGGATTGATTACAAACTGTGAAAGGGGTGCATTTAGGAAAATGAGCTCAAGCAGGACACCCGAAAACCGAAGCTGTGCAAATGATTATACGTGGGTCGTTGTTGCAGACGTTTTTCTTTCTCCGTTGGGAGGAGGCTTTTCCTTTTTGACCTAACCTGGGTGAGAGGGCGAGTACACTAGGAGTCTGACGAGGGTGCATGGACTCCGAGACATGGCAGGGGCGGCTGCTGTGGGGGCCTGAGGGCCCTCTGGGGAGCAGTGCGGCCGAGCGTCAGTGCCGCAGAGGGGCCCTGCTGCTGCTCGCGACGCTTGTGCAAAGCCGGAAAAACTGACAAGAGACAAGAGGGTGACGCTGCCCCAGCTCTTCCGGACTTTCAGAGGCGCAAGGGGGGCTTTATGCAAATGATAAGATGTCACAGCTTTATGTGTTCCCCACCCCCTCTGAAACAAAGCACTGCGTGTGAAAAGGTGCCCGAGGAAGCGACCCGAACGCCAATGCTGCAGAGGGCATCTACCTTCAGAAACTGTGCAGGTGCTTGACAGTGGAGAGCGGGCAGGGGGCAGCTGCCCCTTCTCGGGTCCCGCCAACGCACTACAGAAGCCAGAAGGGGTCATGCAAAGACCACGGGACTGGAAAAGGTCACCCAGCCCAGACGCCATCGCCGGATAGCCCGCCCGCCCTCCCCCGGCCTCCGAGGCGGCGGCAGGCGCTCGAGCCGACGCTCTTCAGCGTCTGCAAATACCAAGACTGCCAGCCAGGGCCGGCTCATGCCCACCAGAGCCGAGCGTGGAGTGGCTGGGCGCTCCCGAGGGCACGGACCGGGCTTCCATTCCAAAGGATGCAAGGTGGGGCTGGGCCCTGCCAGAACGAAACCTGATGCGCGCAGAACTAGCCACTAAAGCCGACCTATTGACCCTCCCCCCTCTCCCCGAGCTACCGCGAAGGCTATAAGCCCCCCCAAGAAGTATTGGTCTTCGATTAGGAGTTTAAAAAATCCCCTGTTTTATTCAAGCCCATTTCGCAGCAACATTGCAGCCAAAATCCAGGTCCCGCGCTTACAGGCTGCTCTCCGGCATGAAACGCGATATAAAAGCTCAGTTTACATTAAAAAGAAAAACAATCAAAATGGTCGTTTTTCATTTGATTTCGAACTGGACCCTTTTCAGTAAATTCATGGAGATCATGTTCGGAGAGACATGCATCGATGCAAGCGTGACATCCATGTGTACAAAATGTACACACATCTCACACCACGCCTTATGTTCATTGAATGCTGGGGTCTGCAACCTGCGGCTCACCAGATGTTAAGGACTACGACTCCCATGATCCCCCATCATTGACTATGCTGGCTGGGGCAGATGGGAGTTGCTGTCCAAAACATCCGGAGAGCCAAAGACTGCAGTCCCCTGATTTATATGGTGGGGAAGCTGCACACATCGTAATTTACGATTAAGCCCCTCCCCCCACACCACACAAATGCCAGCATGACCTGTTCATGCTGGCGTAAATCCTTTGGATTCTTATGTAATCCACCTGCTTTGCCAAAAGCAGGCAGATTCCATAGGAATCTACTGTAAACGCTGCCTGTTGCGAGTACACTGCAGGCAGCGTTTACTCATTTCTACGGAGTGCAAACGGCGGACTTGATTTGGCCCCCACCTTCCGCCTCCCTTCTGCACACCGATATGCCAACTATGACGTTTACGCAAAGGGGCCCTGTTTGCCGGGAAATCGGAAATTGGCACCAGTGCATATTACACAACCTGACTGACAGTTTATGCATCTGCCCAAAACAGTAGAACTGGAAATTTGGGAGCCGTTTATATCGACCTGCATTCCATTCATTTCACAAGCTACCAACATGCATGTGCCCAGTGAACATGCCTGCGCCCGTAGGGAGCGTGCATGGTCATGCAAAACACATACCATTATGCATACACAGGATGTACTTGATGAGCAGCTCAGTGGGTTACTGCTCCCCTTGCAGAGGTTTGCTCATAATTTACAGGACACAGGGTTGCAAACCGGAAGGCGAGAATTAATGTCTCTGCTACTGAAGCTTGATTTTCAAGCGTTTATAAACGTGCACAGAACTAATTTAGTAATATAAAGGAGCAGCTGGTAAACCAAGAAAGCAACAGACAGGTGATCATGTTGTAACCTGCATGTTGCAGCCTATTATCCCCATTCGAGCTCATTTTAAGAAGCTGCATGTGTTGCCCAGAGGGGACTGCTAACGTTTGCCCTTATGTGCAAACAGGTCGCGTCCGGGTTATTGTTGTCATTTACCGCGGGGTGTTGTGGGGTACATCTAAGGCCTAAGGCAGAACCCCCCTAAAACAAAAACTGCATTTCAGCAGTCACCCAAAAATGTCTCTGCTTTGGTCTGCTGAGCACATGGGGCGAGAGTTGAACACAGCCACCCCAAGAATGGCTGCATTGCGTTTTCATTCACGTGAATCCAGAGAAAATAACTATCTCACTAGTGCTAATTTAATTTTTAACATCACACAGTTTTGTTCTAGTAAAACACAGCCCTGTCCCTGTATTTCATTTTGAACACCATCGAATAAGGCCATCCCTCCCAGAACGGCATTGTTTCATCAGTAAAGTCCATGAAAAGCAAAAGAATTCTGCTTCAAGTCTGCACGGAACAGGGAAGGCGAAAACAAAACTGATGTTCCGCCCCATCCTCTGACTTCATAGAGCACAAAAATGCCCCAGAGCGTTAACAACGGTGTTAGGATGGGTGTAACACCTGGACGCCTGTCTTTTGAACCTTTAATTACGCTGCGAGTAGTTCAAAAATGAGCTCCAATATAAGAGTTCTCTACAGTAAAGCCGCTTTTCAGAGATCTGTGCCCAACTAAGTGAGCTTACTAGGGCTGACCAGTGAGAACACCCTGTCTGTCACCCATTACGCGCCAAGAAACCCTTCATTTTGGGAGGTGTGCTATATAAATGGCCAACGGTGTTGCTAGCATTGAGTAGGAGGATTTTATTTCCGCCATTGATGCTAAGGAAGCGGAAGCTACGCCGGCAGGCCTACAACCCGGATCGCTCGTAATGCCGATGACTTGAAGGGTCTTCATTTCCGGATTAAGACACTTGCACGCACACCGTGCACAGCCACCATTAAGAGGCGACCTTTCACAGCCTGGACGAGGGGTTAAAGGCAAATACCCGACCTCCTGCAGCTGCAGGAGAAACCGCGGACAGCCAAAATGGGAAACGGAAAGCAAGATGCACCAATGGGCGCAATGTCTAAATGAGCTGCCGCAGAGGCTTCTGGGAGCACGCTGGGCGGCCATGGCGCAGATCTGAACGTGTAAGAAGGAAGCGCCCGGGTCTAAGCGAGGCCCGTGTGTGGATGTGCGGTCGGGAGATGTATGGCTGGGCGGGCACTTTCAGGACCACGGACAGCAGGGAGGCCGGCTCTCGGACACGCACACGGGCCGATGCACGAGGCCTTTCCCAGGCCAAGAAGCAGACTTATCCATACGCCTGGGAGCTAAAAAGGGGCTATGCTCAGTGGAGGGGCCAAGGGCAGACAGGAGCCCCGTCCCCGGCCGCCACCCACCCACCCAGGGGCACAGACATACCACAGCAGGGCTGCCGATTAACAGGAGGGCGGCCTACATGTGCCTCAAGTGTGTGGAACAAACCAGGCCATATGCAATGCCCGCTTCAGCACCTGGCAGCGAATAAGACGCCCTCTACATGGCTCGCCTCTCTCCATGTTGCAGTTCAACGCGTAAGAAACATCTTCGCGTCCCAGTGTATCGGGACAACACACACATTGATATCCAAATTACGGGGGGTAACGAACCTCGACTCAATATCCCTGCCTATCAGGGGCACAGGCTGCTGGTTTCCCCGGGGTGTGAGAGACCCCCCTCCACCAAAAAGGCCCCATTGAAAATATTGAGACTCTTCCACAGACTGCCTTTCCCAGTGCGCAGATGTCATTTCTTTGGAGCGGGGGTGGGGGGCGGGATTCCCGCATTCCCACCGCCCCCGCTGCCTATCCCGAACTAGACAAAAGCACTTACGATACCACAAAGGCAGCGAAACAGAGGTGCTTCTGGCCAGGGGAAAAAAAAAGAAAAAAGGATTCAATATTTTTTCCATGGCTCCAAATTCTCGCGGATCGACCACTTCCCTCACAACAAAGGAAAGGCAGCAGGGATTGTTTTTAATTCCACTCCATCTTCAGTGCTGAGATGGACACTATTTACTGTGGGATCCCACCAGCCATGGGGGTGTGGGGGAGAGTGGGAGGGTGCTGGGGCGGTTAGGAGCACCCTCTCAGAGGTAGGGGAGCCAGAGATTTCATGTGTAGGGCCGAGCCTGGGGGTCAGGCTTGCCTCTAGGAGCCCACCATGGGTCGAGCCGGGGAAAGGGCTGCACAAAACAACTCCGTGCGGTGGAGGGGGCTGTGTCAGGGTTAACAAAAAAAAAAAAAAAAAAAAGTGAGTCGGTACCCATTTATCAACCTCAGAAGGATGAAAGGCTGAGTTTGTCATGCCGGGATGAGAACCTGCATATCACAGACAGACTGCAGCGGCGAGCGCTTAACCCGCTGTCGGACTTGTGACCATTCATTCCTGTGTGTAAAGTGATGCACTTGCCGGCTTCTGGCCAGCTGTGGAATCGCAGTGAATGAAGGACTGCATCATTTGGGGGGTTGGGGAGCTGAAGCAAGTCCGTCTTGCCCAAGTAGTGCTCTGAAATGACCAAAGTGCCAAATGCCCTACACCATTCCAGTTTCAATTTGCTCTTTAACTACAGGTCCATTAACTGCAAAATGTGTGCCAACTCTATTTTATGTTGGGGGGGAGTGGCAGTAGATACTTCACCCCTAGATTCTTCTCCGCCTGGTTGGGCAGAAGAGGGCAATATGAGGCCGGGAAAAAGGCAGACGTGAGCATGTCTTTATTTTTCTTTTATTAAATCTGAGTGGACGAGCACGCGGTGGGGCTCATGGCCGGCCCCTGCTTTTGGCAGACAAGGACCCGGGGTCAGGCCAGAGCCCAAACCCCGCCGGGTTTGCCAAGCTCTACACGCACGGGGGTTGCACGTTTCAGGGGATTAATACATTATTAAAGAAAGGAGGTGTTTCCTGTAATGTTGCAAGCAAACTTGAAAAGGAGCACCTACTTTAAATGTACAAAGCTGTTCTTGAATATAGTACACTCCTGAAAGGAATGTTCACAACTGATTGAACTGGAAGTTCCTGTAGTCTAGTGGTTAAGTCACTCGACTTGGGTCCCAGGGATCAGAGTTTGAATCAGTGTCGGGAGCAAAAGCATTTGGTTTACATAAATGGGCATAGTTTTCCTGGATCCGAGACCCAGGTAGACATTTTTGTCAAATCTCGGATCCGAGAAAATACGGGCCAATGACCAGCACTGCCTATTCTGCATACATGCCAACATGATCCATTCCACTCAGGAGATTATGGTCCAGTCCTGGTTTTATCTTTGCATTCTGTGACTTGTAGGTCTGGGTTTTTAATTGGGAAATCTAGGACAACAAGTCGCAGAATGCAAAGTTAACACCAGGAATGGACTACCTTCTCAAAACAAGGAATGGAGAATAGTGGCGTATTTGCCCTAATATCCCATGTAGTAGGATAAGTGGTGAAGAGAACTAACTAATCCCGAAATGAATACGCTCACTAATAATGTTTCATATACACTAGTCATATCACTGCATAGAAACTCAGGCTTACTCCATGTACACTGGGCCACCAAAGAAACAGCTCCTAACATCACAGGCAATGAGACCAACGCATCTCTTTTTTGCTTAGTTTGTAAACAAACAGCACTGTATAAATACATTGATGTGTCACTCAGTATGTAACCCATTCAGTAAATAAATTACCTGTATGACAGGGGATGGAACAAACACCAATGGGGGTTGCTGGCTTTTTTTTGCATAAAATTAAAGTGCATTTTGTGAACATAAAACGGACCACAGATATTTAGATTGGTCAAATATGTCTGTAATACTGATTGCACCCAACAATAAACACAGCAAACTGGTGTATTTGGAGATCGCACATTCATGGTGACAGATACAATATGTTTATAGTTACCCAACTCAATGGTAAGCAATCATTCTAAGCACATAATGCTCCCTGTGCTCGGTGCTCATTTCATTTATTACCACACTCATCCTGACAGAAATATTTCTGCAAGCCATACATACTAAAGTGGATTGCCTCAGCTGTCCGCGGCGAGGCTCGTGCAAGCAAGCCTGCTTGAGCAGAGGACAACTTCTCCTTTCTCTAAATACAGTCCTCTCACATCTTGTAAATCAATCAGTGGTCCCTGCAAATATCAGCTACCGCGCACAGGCGAAATTGTGTCAGGTGCTGATTAGTGGCGGACTCAGGGCGCCTCAGCAGTGCCCGGGCGCACAAGCTGTCCCTGGAGGCTGCCGCAGCACCACCTCCTTGTAGCCCTGTACGTAAACCCGATTGGAGCTTGAATAAAGCCCCATCTAAAAGCCTGCATCCGTGCCTTCTAAACGGCACCGTTCGCAGTGTTGAATGTGTAATGTTGTGGGGTGAATTTAAAGGCCCTAGACAGAAACCCGTCTCACTTGAACAGCAGAATGTAAACAGTGTCATCAAAAACGGCCTTTCTGTGCTTTTATTTCATCTGAATGACAAGAGGTTCTAGACTGCAACCAAAAACCACCTTGCTTTACTTTTATGTCTCATGAGGGGCAAGAATTTCAACACTGCAACCAAAAACGGCTTTTACTCTCCCTTGCACATGAACAGCTGCCCTTTAAACACTGTAAACATAAAATGGCTTGGCATTTATTTTGTTCACCTCAAATTAAAGAAACATGTGGAAGGGGTCCTAACCCTCATTATCAATGGAACAACAGCAAATGCAAACTTGCTCAAAAAGGAGAGAAATCAAAGAATCCTGTGACCTGCAAGACAAGATTTTAAACATCAGAAGCAAAAAGCCTGCACACGTGTGAAAAGAAAAACGGCTTTAAAAAGCCACAGTGGAAACATATCACTGCTCACGCAGAAAATGTCAGGTAATATAATGGCGGGGGGGGGGGTGTCCCAAGCAAATGTACATTATATCCCAACCAACAAGACTCCAGTCACCTTTGAAGAGACACTTGGCTACAGGAAAAACCAGTTTTGGCATAAAGGCAGGAACTCGTGATGACAAAGCCCTCCTTCTTGCTGACTATCACACATATCCTATAACCATCCTGCAATACAATGTGATGCTGTTGAGGACATCAATTACCTGCTCTGCCAGGCATGAAGGCAGGGGCCCAGAGATTTCAAAGGAAGCAAGTGTGGCTAAAGCATGACCAAGAGGTGTGAGCCCTTCCTGCACCCACCTCAAAGAGCAAACTGCAAAGTTCAAAGACACTAATAAAATCTCTGGTCACCGGCCGAGCCCAGAGGAACAGATGTCTGTGGGGGATGAAACGGCCCTCCCACGGGGGCGGGGGGACTGAGGCCCCCAATTGACATTAAAAGACCGATTTCATTTTAGGCATTTTTCTCAGCACTTAGAATGAGAATGAATTTCGTTTTATGGTATTTTTTTCATGTAATTTCCAGGTGGTTTTAATGGTATTAATTGCATTTTCCTAGGCTTTTGGGGACTGAACTGGCCAGTTAATACTAGTTTCTGGCTGATCTAAAAATGGGACAGATTAAAGAGTTGCCTCAAAAGAATGAGTCTCCTTGTAACTGAAAACCGAATGTGTGCGTGCATGGTGTGCATTACCAAACAAATTCCCAATTGCATCTGTCCTATTAAACCCAAACCGTTGTTCCATTGTGAGCAATTCCTTTTGCCTAGTAGTCTCCCTGTTATGTGCCTTTGCCCTTGAAAACCGATTTTCCTATTTTAAGATAAACTCCTTTGCTGATCTACCTATCATTGTAAACCCAGTGTAAACGAATTTCCATTTACCACTGTATTTTTCCCTTTTGCATTTGCTTTCTCCCAAAACTGATTTGCCCACTTCATTTCTATTTTTGCCTTGGTGTGCTGATTAGTATTCTATAAACTTTCCCAATCTCCTAAAATGTAAGCAATTCCAATTTCCTTTCATTCTGTCCCCTAGCCGTTGTGAGTAATCAAAATCCCATTCTGACATTTTGCTCCAAAAACGGGTTTTCACTTTCTTTGCTGGCTTCCCATCTTGTGGTGGTGGGCTTTACCCAAATCCGATTTTCTCTCGCTATTCCTACTCCTTGCCACTGCCTTCCATTCAAAGGAATCAAGTTTAGCTGATGTTTGGGGGTGAGTGTTGTAGGGGGAAGTGCTAAATCGTTGGTGCTATCAATTTGTAAAAACTTTTATTTTTTCCTGTTTTGCCATTAAAGAACTGCATGAATTATAATTGGAAATCTTAACCGAATTGTTCTGTACGGATCAATGCATTAGTTGTTTGATTTTCCTTTTCCATTAAATAATACATTAATACATATCTTATTGATACAGACCGGCCTGGTTCCTAGTCCATTGTGACACAGGGTGTTTGTGGAGGTTGGGTGCGAGACGGGTTGGAGGACTACTGAAAAAGAATCCCAAGTATATTAAAAATAAACAACGTTTTATAGTGCGCCACATCCATTGTAGGGGAAGGAGTTCCCTAGCTGGCGTGTGCCGTGTTATAAACCATGACAAAGTAAAACACTTCATGCCAACATCAGCTATCCAACCATCCCCCATACAGTTCGCAGTCAACACGAATAGGAATTGAATCGTTTGACTCCAGCCTGACAATTGTTATATGACCATAAGTATATGTGGGTGCTATGGAAAACAAAGATGGGAATAACGCTTAAAAAAGGATGCCAAAAACAGGGAAAGGAAGAGGAGAAACGAGGGGCAGAAGGGAGCTGTGGTAAGTGGAACCCTCTAAAAAGCAAAACAAAATGACATTAAAAAACAGGAATATTTTGCCCTTTGTTTGGTGGAGTCCTGAAAGTGGGCACTGCGCATTTCGGACACAGCCCTCTCGTTCATCTATTTGAGAGATTTGCTTCTTCCCCCATTTTCAGCCTCAGGCCCCGCATGGGTCAATCAGGCTGCATGAGATGAGTACTTTGCCTTTGAGCATTTCTCCTTTATGCCATTTTGCTCTAGGGGCCTCCCTCTCCTGGCTTGCAACTCACCCTGCCTCAGTCCAACCAGCCTCTCCCATGCACCGGCCTATCTGTATTTCTGAAATGCCCCAGTTGCCCGCTTCTGCCCAGAGGGCTAGCAATCAGATGCCCTCCATTCACCAACAAGGTTTATTCAATTCAGCGCCAGCATCATAATCAACATCGCGCAGTACAACACGGACCGCACAATTGTACTGACCGCACGCCAGTGCTTTAAATGGGCCGGTCCTATCCCGCCCACATGGCCGGCACTTCTCATTTCTCTTACTATGGAGTACCGGTACTCCTACAAGCTAAAGGAGAGTACTGATACTCAAGCATATGGCGCGTGGGAAAATGAAGGCTTTTCAGAAACCCTGTGCGCAATAACTGCAGCCTTTACTGCGTGTGGCAAGTTGCACTCACTCACCCTCCTCTCGCTAGCAACCTTCTCGGCGTTGCATCCCTCCATTCCTTCTTTCAGCCCCACCCTCCAGGAAGCCGAAAACACCACTAACCGCGGCCCATCAAGGCAAAGACCCTGTGAATAACGCTTTTGTGTGAGAAGTCCACTCAGACCATGAAGAAATCCACTAGAAGACAAAACCGTGTGTTGCTACACGGTGGCCCAACGATGCTATAATTAGATGTGTGGTTCTCTCATCGGCGGGGGGGGGGGGGGGGGGCACTGATCAGGTGAAAGTTCAGCAATGTTATTTTAATCTACACAAAACACATATCGACTGTTTTTTAAAAAAAATAAAGGCTTACATCAATGAGAAGTCCTCATTGTAGTTCCAAAATCACATTTAATGCCGTCCAAGTAAAAAATCAGCAGATCAGTCTTAATTAAGGTTTCCCTTCTTTTATCAAATCAAAATCGAAGAAAGGCATGGATATAGTTGGCTATCGTCCTGTTTACACACTCAGGTACGATAGTGATTTTCAATTCAATACAACAAAGCAAATACTTCTAATCCAGTGTTTACAACATTTGCACATGGAATGGTAATCGTGTCATGGAATATTCAACACAAATCCACGATAGCTCCTTATCGTGTGTCTATGTAACCAACGCGTTTCGGATTCATCACAATCCATCTTCAGGGCAAGGGCTATCTCTTCCTATTGGGTTAGTGTACTTCTTCCATGGAGTCCTCCACGTTCATAAAATGATGACCAAAAAAGCGTCATACCCAGCCTTGTAGGTGAAAGCGGCACCAGCTGGGCAATGGTGGTAGTGCGGTCAATTGAGCGATCTTAACGTCCAGATGCTGGACCGAGCCGACCACCTACTCCAGACTTCACACTCAACTCAACCCGAGTGGATGAGTAATGAGGCTCGCGCCTCGCTATCCAATAATCACCGCTGATGGATATGATCCGCCAGTAAGAAGAAGGAAGAAGCAAAGCCGAAGCCCAAATGTCTGCCTTCTCAGTATCGATAGGACGCGGCAGCACCAGCCGGGGCACTACAGGGCGGCCGAACGCTGTGCTTGGACCTCCTGCCACGCCCCTTTCTCCTTCTCACCGCATACATCTTTATGCACTCTGGCCACACCTGATAGATAATCTGTATCACGAAAGCTGGACACAGCACAGTTGCAGCCGAACACGTCTCCCACCTGTAGCCTGACACAGGTTCTTTGCCAACATGCTCATTGGTTTCTTATTGGGCCCATTATAAACAGCCGTAAATAGATAAAACACACACGTTTGTGGTTGGTTTTCACTTCTATAGCAAGTGTGAGTTCATTTTGATCAGATGATTGCTGTAAGGACTCTTTTTTGTCTTTCAGAATGTGCGGTTGGCTATGTTCAATCAAGCTGGTTCGCACTGTATGTGGTAAAAAAAACACATTCTGCTGTTGTGCTTGGGAGTAAAAACGTGCTTTATTTTTAAACCTAGAGGGCTAGGATTGTATGTCCAGAAGTTAATGTGCCTCCTTTACTCAGACGTACAAGCAGCACACGTTTTAGGCAATTATTATTGTGCCTATATTTCAGCTTATTTCTGTTTTGTTTGGAACTCTACCGACCCGCACACAATGCTATAGTAAAGAATCCTAATAAGAACGGAGTCTGCCAGAGGGTACCAGTCAGCTGGGTCCCTGATTACTAATCAGTAATTTTCATTACTACTAGTCCTGCTCTTCCTCATCCCAGTACTTTAATTACTTAATTAACTTTTAAATAGTGAAAACTTGGTTGAACTCTAGCTCGGCTCCGTTATTTCCACAATTCCTTTCTGAGGACTATAGGATCCTCCATCACGATAGGAATTCTGCTAACCTGGGGAGGAGGGGCATTACAGTTATTTTCAAATCTATAATGAATTTTCTCTAGTCTCTTTGGTCCGCGATTTAACCATGGATGCCATTTTAGTACGTTTTGCAGGTTCTTCTTACTTCTCTGCTCACTTTCATACTGAATATCGGCCTCCTGGCCTTATACTGATTTTTTGCAACCTTTTTTGGAACCTGCTGCGTTGCTTCAGGTCAAATTTAGTAATCCTATAGTTCGAGGAGATTTTAATATTAGATTTAATGTTCCACAAGACTTCAACAGTTTCTTGATTCTTTAGTTGATATGGGTTTGACTCAGGTGGTCCTTGAACCCACCCATCGACAAGGTGGTTTTAATACCCTCTCTCAAACACTTTTGGTTGCTGCGAAAGAACGAGCTCCAAATAAAGCGATTCCTCTACGTATCCTCTACGTAAGCGCCGTTCACAACCATGGTTCTCTGAGGAACTTAGGCTGCTTAGATTGGAGCTACGACAAGCGAAGCGCAAATGGCGCAAATCTTATGGTCCTTCTGAGAGGATGCTTTTCGCTTCCCTTGTCAAGAAGTACCATATAGCCATCAAACTTGCCAAGCAGGACCTTTTCACGCTCATAGTAACCTCTGCTCTTAATTGTTATAAAGAGCTTTTTTTCGGTTGTAAAATCGTTCTCGCCCACAAACACGTTTTTGTCTGACTGTTTTACCTTCACAGTCCCGTTGTGATGCTATGGCTAATTTCTTCCATACGAAGATTGAGAATATTCATCATAAGATCCTTTTGGAGCAAATTGCTTCGCCCATGGCGGAAGTTCAGGCCGATTCTTCGAATGCTGCAAACTGGTCTAGTTTTCCATTTTTCCCAAATGATACTGTTTTCTCAGCTGCTTCTCAGCTTAAAATCAGCTTCTCCCTCCGACTCTGTTCCGCTGAATGTCATGAAAGATATTTTACCCGACATCATTTCCTTGATTACCCAAGCTGTCAATTTCTCCTGGCAATCGGGCTGTATACCCGAAGCTTTGAAGCAACCCATTTTGATTCCCCTTTTGAAAAAAACAACATTGGATGAATCTGACTTGTCCAATTTTCGTACGATCTCCCTGCTTCCTTTTTCTATGAAGCTTCTTGAAACTTTGATTTCTCCTCTTCTTTCTTTGAGCCTTCTTCTTTGTTTGTCCCCTTCTAGTCGGGGTTACGGACAGGTAGAGGTACCAAGAGTGTTTTGGTATCGGTGGTGGACGACCTAGCCAGGCTTGTTGATGAAGGTGGTATTGGGGCACCAATACTTCTTAATTTATCAGCAGCGTTTGACACCGTGGACCATGCCATTCTCCTTGCCCGCCTGGCCTCTGTGGGCCTCTCCGGAACCGTGCTGGCCTGGTTTACATCCCTCCTTACTGGCAGGGGACAATCACTATCTCCTTTTCTTTCTGCCCCCTTCTCTCTTTTTTGTGGTGTTCCACAGGGCTCTGCCATATCCCCTTTACTATTTAATATCTCTAGTGAGCCGTTGGTTGGGCTCACCCGCTCCCATGGATTCAGTTGCTACTTGTACGTGGACGACACACACGTTCTTGTCTGTTTAAACCATGATCAGATAGAGGTGTCGTCCCATCTGCAGGACAGCCTGGGCGCTGTGAGGGAGGGATAGGCCTCAACTGGGTTAAGTTAAATGGGGACAAGGCTGAGGTCCTGGTGGTTGGCGCTGTCTCTCCATCATCTAATATCGACTCTTGATCCCCTTCTTTTTACCCTCCATCTCTTGATGCTGCTCCCATTCCGGTGACGGCGGTTACAAATCTAGGAGTTCTCCTGTCATCTACTCTTTCTATAGGCCCACAGGTCAGTGCTGTTTGTAAAGTTTGTCACTTTTCCCTGAAGGTACTGCACAGGATTCTTCCGGCCTGCCTCCATCCTATAGTTGTTTCCTCTTTGGTAACCAGTCGGCTTGACTATTGCAATGCCCTTCACCTAGCTCAACCTAAGGGCCTCATTCACCGTCTTCAGCTGCTGCAGAATTTAGCAGCTAGAGTTGCCATGGCTACCCCCTTATGGCTCTCACATTAGTCCAGTTCTCGAAGCACTTCGTTGACTCACGGTGGAAAAAAGGATAATTTTCCAGTAAATGTGCCTTGTTCGCACTGTGCTGCTTTTCTCCAGAAGTTTGTACCATATGCTAGGTCTCTTCCCTCTGGGAACGACTGTTCTGTAGTGGTTTCTAAATTTCGGCTGAGCAGAGTTGGCAGCCGGGCCTTTTCTGTGGCCCGTGAGCAAGCTATGGAACTCTCTTCCGGTTAGTCTGAGACGCATCTGTAATGACCTTCAATCCTCGTCTCCTCAAGACCTGGCTTTGCTAGCTCCAGTTTGGTCGTCTCCGTTTTATAGTTGCATTCCTCGTGCCAAGCTACCATATGGTGTACGTGTGCGCTATGAATGCTCCTAGCATAACGTACTGTCAGGCTGCATTACGTTCTGTGTGCTTGGAGTATTGCCACGCTGTCTGAACATCATGGGCCTGATTTACAAAGCATTTCTCAATGGGAGTTAGTATATCGGGCCCCATGCCTCATCCCGCATGCTGCCTCCAGCATGCCGCATCCTATTACAGCCAACAGTAGCTTTGCTGATTCTCTCCTTCTTTCACTGCATCTACAGAGGACTAGAATTGCTCCCCGCCATGACCCATTGCTGTCATTACGTATCATTGGTCTGCCATTTGTAATGTTGGTTTGCCTACTGCCGGGTGTACATGTCTGGTGCTGTGCAAATGGGTGATACTCAATGGTGGGCGGAGGAAAAGGGTGAGAAAGTCAACTTGAAGGGCGCACAAAGAGGGTCATTAAGAGACAAATGGCCTCATTACGACCCAGGCGGTAAGGGGTTAACGGCGCCGTTAACCGCTTACCGCCTAATTACGAGGTCCCTTTGCGGGTCCCCACCTTAACGGCTGGTTTTACCAGCCATTAAGGAAGGAACCCGCAAAGGGACTTTCGAGGTAATTACGGTACCGCAATTTACGGTACCGTAATTACCGCCTTCCCCATTGAGCCCCATGGGGGCAAAAATTGGAATGGTGAAGAGCCAGTGGTGAATGGGGAATTACCGCCCCGCCAACCTTGGAATTGGGCAGTAATTCCGCCATCCACCATGGCGGAGTTGGTAAAATACCGGCATCAACCATGGCGCTAATAGCGCCATGGTTAACGCCTGGGTCGTAATGACCCCCAAAATTTTAGGCACATGTAAAAAGTCAAATTGAGAACTACAACAATTGAACAGAGAGGGACACAGACCATGACATCAGAAGAGGGGTGGCTGCCTGCCTGGGCCGAAGCACGACAACATTTTTTGGACCCGGTCTAACCTCAGGCCCCGCCCACTTAAATCTAGACTGGTGAGTACCTGCAATTCCTTTTTTCCATTTAAAGCACCGAACACACCAAAACACGCCCCTGTATTTTGCCGGTCACTAGTAAACGTAAAATACCATCGGCACTTCGCAAACGCAACGCGTCCACCCGTATCTTAACTATACAACGATTGTCCATCGCACGTCACTTACACCAACACGGGCTTGCCAAATGCCTTTTTGCCTTGCCAACCTCTATGCCAACAAATGTTGCTTGACCACAAAATGAAGCACGTCCTGTAGGAAAATAAATATGACCACCACAGTAGCCCCCCCCTTGCCAGCCTGCCCCATAATGTCTAAACTTCTTGGGACGGCCTGTGGTTTTCCATTCGTGAAAGGTGAAAGGTGAAGCCCTTACTCACCTGCTGCAGTAACTCTGCATTGCTACACCGGGCACTCGCACAGCCTTCTCCCCTCCCCCGCCCCATTCACTGAATTCTCGGCTGGCATTTGTATGATCGCTGTTTCTGTTCCAGAGCCGAAAGCTACTGTATCAATCATGGAGCAAGTCACCACACGTTCTTCTTATCCAGCCCCAACGTGCCGGCGCACCGCCTCCCCACTCTGGATACTCACGTCACTGCGGGCTAGGGCGATAGTACCTGAAATGGGCAGCAGCTGTGTGGGTGCAGGAGGAGACTGTTGGGAATGGCGGGGGCTCGAGACTATTTATTCATTGTTGTTTTCTAAGGTGTCAACCATAAGCGCAGTCGCTTCGTAGCACCTTGGGTGGAAAGAAGGCAAAGGATAGAGTGTATGGGAGGCAAGGATCAGGGACGTCATTTCACCAAAATTCCAGGGTTAGCAGAAATGACATCACGCAACCCTAGACCTCTGATGACATCATAGGAAGTGAGGTCATTTGACCCCACCCCGAAGTGACATAGTGGGAAGAGATGGAACACGACCGTTCACCCCTCAACAAAACAGTAAGTGGCATCACGTAGCATTGTCTAAGTACACTACGAACATTATGGTTACAATGTCACTGTAGAGTAATAAACACTTCAGGCAAGAATGGATCACCATATGTATAATTAATATCCATGCCTATAGGCCCGTATTACCAAATTACTGTGAATGCAATCAGACGTCCAAGGCCAAATGATAACGATGTGTTATCATATAGCACTTACGCTTAATCGCATCATATAAAACAAATATACATACAATATCACCCAACCTGTGTTGGCACTCATTTATCAACCTCAGCAGGATGAAAGGCTGAGTTGACCTGGCTAGGAGTCGAACCTGCAACCTGCAGATCACACACACATTGCAGCAGCCAGCGCTCAACCCACTGAGCTATCTTACCGGTTATAGCTATCAGAAAACCAGCCACTCCAGAAACAAAGAGCCACATGCTTCTGGCCACAGCCCAGGAGCCTCAATCTAAAAAAAAATAAAAATAAAAAGGATATTTTTTAGCAAGGGTACCAAGGGAGACATCACGGGTCGCATCTACGACCCTTGTTGACCCCTAAATGACGTCCATGGCAAGGACTACGAATGTTCATTACTAAAACACGCTCGCACCTGTTCCCCAAGTGTTGGAAGTTGTCAGTAAGGGACACGTAGGGACGCATGAGACAAAGCAATGCTAACAGTTCAGGCTTATAAGCAAACGCCGAGTCCGCCGCATACATGGTGTCACAGGAGCAGGAGGGCTTTCAGAAAGCACCTGGGGTCAGTGTCCATGTGCGGATCAGTGGCTTTTCCCGGGAACGGTGTAGCATTTGAAGGAGCCATGCGCAATCCAGCACAAAATGGAAGACTTGGATGTAAGCCTGCCAGCGGCATTCCCAAGCCTAAGTAAGTAACAACGGCCCAGTCATTTACTGTGTCTTCGATCTTGTCCACATGAAGCCACCTAGGGAGTCGATGCAGCCCCAGAGGCACTGCATCTTAATTGTAATTGTAATTTATGTAGCATTTTTACCATTATTATAGTCTCAACGCGCTTGTGGTAGGAACGCCCTCGGGACCACAGTCCAGAGTATTGGAAAGTCTCATAGAATGCGTGTTTGCATATGGCCAAGATTATTAATTGACTGGGCTGGATAGGCTCCGTTAAACAAACCAAGAGATCAGGCATGTGGGTGGGTGCTGAAGGGGTAATGAATTGTGGGCGAGTGCAAAAGATTTGTTATGTGTCCATCTAAACCAGAATTGTGTCGTAGGTTGTCGCTGTATTCCAATGGCAGAGGTGTTGAGGTGTAAGCAGGGTTAAAAACGTGCCCAGCTGGACCGAATTTGTCGTATCATAGCTACATCCTAATGTGCGTGGATGGATAGCCGTACCCGTGGGAGATGTCCACCGATGTGGTATGTTTATATGCACATGGGGCTCAGACAGAGCTTCTCTTTGATGTCACTCTGTTCTCAGATCTTCTGTTGGGGACAAAAAGGCCAGCTAACTACGCAGAGTCATCTAGGCGCCAAGGAGAGGCTACCCTCGAATCTTCCAGATGAGAAAGACAGGTAGGCTACCATGGATCAAGGATGTAGGTTTCTGAAGGCGTCATAGAGAGGCTACCTTGAAAGTCTTACTGAGATTTCGTCCAAGTTATATACATGCTGCTAGCAGCCATCTACTAACTGCAGTATCAGGAGACCCGAGCTAACCTGGTATCTTTAGGTGCAATACAAGTTACCAGCATCGATCTTGAGCGTTAAGGTGGCCTAACATTACCTGCTGTCTTACTAATCTCTTCTAAGTGTCAAGCTTGTGCTAGTCTTAGATATTCAAGGCCAATGTATGTTGTAGCTTATATCGCTTGCTCCTGGTGCAGCAAGCGAGTTGACGTATATGTGCAGTCTTCAAGGCTTTCCCTACCCCCAAAGGAAAACCATCCCAGTGCGATGTTTCCCACTGCACAATACATCCAAGTGGTAAATACATTCCCATCCCCTAATGATCCTTCTAGGTGAGGCATTTCCTGTCCGCACAAACCTAAGTGTAGTACATTTCCTACCCCGGCAATCCACCACAGTGTAACATTTCCTGCCCCCAAAACACAACTCAGGGTTGAGACGTTTGCTACCCCAACAATCCATCCAAGTGTAAGACATGTCTTACCTTCAACAGTCCATTTACGTTTTACACATTTCTTATCCATCCCAAAATGTCGCAGTGTGATGTATTTCCTGCCCTGAGCAATCCTTCTTAGTGTAACACGATTCCTTCCTCCAACCATCAGTCTACGTCGGACACATTTCCTATTCCTTCCCAAACCATTTAAGTGCACTACATTTCCTACTCCAGCAATCCATGAGTGTGTTGCATGCTCTACCCCCAGCAATCCATCTAGGTTTAACACATTTCCTATCCCTCGCAACACATCTAGGTGTAAACACTTCTCCTACCCCCAAACAGTACATTTAAGTTGAACACGTTTCCTATCCGTCTCAGCCCATCTAGGTGCAATACATTTCCTATGCCGAGCAATCCAGCTGACGCATTTCATACCCATATCAGTTAAGCATTAGCAACAATTAGCCACAACCTCACATGTCCGTAGTTGGTGGGAGATAGAGTTGTGTGGATGGTGGTTGTTGTTGCCAATATGAGAGGCTGGCCGCCGCGATAACAGCTGGTACCGCATGGGGTTGCCAGTTTGTGAGGCATGCCACTGCGACAACGGCCGGCACTGCCTGGCATGTCAGGTCATTTCCCTGAGGGGTTTTGCACTGTTGTTGTTTGGGTATGGTTGATCCGTGTTATGGCACACCTTGCAGAGCAAACTTGTTTGGATAGGGATGCGGCTGTGGCTGGAAGAGTGAGGAGGTCAATGTGTTGAAGGGGGAGGGACTCCATTCCACTACGCGCTTCAGGATGCCACAAGAAAAAGCCCAATCTTTAGGTCTTTTCTGAAGGAGAGGTATTATTTGTTGCAGCCGATGTGTAGTGGAAGGGAGTTCCAGATGGAGGGGGCTTGGATAGAAAAGGTGAAGGGTAGCAGGTGATCTTGTGTTGGAAGAACTCATACGGTGTGGTGGAGCATGCATGGAGTGATGCACATGGCTTTAAACAGCCTGTTGGCAGATAGGGAGTCAGTGCAGTGTTCTGAGGGTGGGGGTGATCTGTTCTCCAGGTGAATGCGAGGAAGAGTCTGGCCACAGAGTTTTGGATTGAGTTTCCTGAGCCGATGTATGTACTGGGACGCCTAGATAGAGGAAGTTGGCATAGTCTAGGCAGGAGAGATAAATGGCAATTATTGCAGAGAGCCTATGAGTGTAGGATGGCTAAGGGAAGATTCACCCTAGTTTCTCGTAAGTAGAGGTTGCATGTTCTGGATACAGAGTTCATGTGCTGGGCGAGGGCTAGCTCAGAGTCCATTGTGCATCCCAGATTTCTTACAGAGGCGGAAACTGCCGGAGGGGCTTCTAGGGTGAATCGCCAGGTTATTGGCTGGGGGATGAGAGCAGTATTGCGGCATTGTAGTATCTCAGCTTTGCCAGGGTTGAGGAGAAGGTGGTTGACTGTCATCCAGTGATCGATTGCAGGAGGAGAGGTCAGCTCGGAAGGATGCTGGTGTTTTGGCGATCGTGAAAATGTTAGAGTGTCATCTGTATAGTTGTAGCATGAGAGGATGCGAGAGCGGATGAGTGCCGGCAGTGGGCTGAGGTAGAGATTGAAGGGAAGGGAGGACTGTGAGGCTCCCTGAAGGACCCCTATCAGCAACGGGAGGGGGTTGGAAGTGAAAGGCGGAAGGAGCATGATTTGCGTTCTACTAGAGAGAAATGAGGATATGCATTTCTGGGCACAGTCTCTGATGCCTAGTCTGTGAAGCCTGTCCAAGAGAATTCTACGGTCAGTGGTGTCTATGGCGGCAGCTAGATGGAGCAGGTTGAGTGCAGCGCATCCACCAAGTAAGCTATTCTTTTTAGATCAGTTGGACACAAGAGCAGATTAGTTTCCTCGAAGGGGTCTGAAGCCAGATTGGGGTGGGTCGAGGAGCACATTGGCTTCTGAGAAAAGGCTGACATGCTTGTAAGCCGCACGGTCAAGTAGTTTAGCAATGAAGCAGGGGTTGGAGATAGGTCTGCAGTTTGAAGTGACGAGAGAGAGCCTTTTGAGAAGGGGTTTGACATACAAGGTTTTTAAGGCTTCTGGGAAGAGAGCAGATGACCGAGAGTTGTTAATAAAGGCCCGGGCAGCGTTGCCAACACATGTTGTAGTTACGATTTTTTAAAGAAGTGTAGAAGGACAGGGCTCTCAAGGGGAGCCAAGGGCCAGCTTAGTGCTAGGGGTTTGAGGAACTCCGAGTGCGACATAGGTGAGAACGAGAAGAGGGGACTGTGGAGGGATAGGACAGAAGAAAGGGGCGGTGACCAGAGCTAGCTGAGGCGGTGTCTTTCCATGGCGATGTTGTGAAAATGGTTGGAAAGTGTGTCACAGAAAGCTTGGGAGTGTGGGGAGTGAGTGTTCGAGCAACTCGGCCCTATTTAATCGTGCACAAGTGAATTTCTTTTGAGGAGTGGGTTAGCCCTCCAGGTTCGCTCTAGGTGACGCTGGCTGGTTTTAAGTGATTTGAGGGAGGATGTGAACCACTTCGGGCTAGGGCCCGATCTCTGGGAGGTGTGTCTGGATTATATGTCATTTTAACGAAGTAAAATTCAGAGTGATAAGGTTCACTGAGGTACAAAATACGGAAACAATACAGATTTGTTAAAAAGATATATTTTATTTGGGGTAGTCTCCCCATCACTCCTTTTTCCTACTCTTTTAACCCCATCTCCACCCATTTAAACTCCTTACCCCACTACCATATATATATTTATTTAAAATTGTAGGTTTTTTGGGGGTATTTTGTACCTCGGTGAAACTTACCACTCTGATTTCATTTTGGTAAAATGACGGATACCGTGTGTCTGGTTGGTGTGAGGGGGATCAGGGTGCTGGTTGGCCAAGGATTGAAAAGATCGATGGATGGGTATCCACCGTGCAATGGGAGATCTGCAATGTGTTTAGACGGAGTTGGATAGATTAGGGTTTATGACTTCTTTATTCCAGAGGAGTAGGGTGGGCGGGTGCCAGAGGTGGGGATGGCGGGGCGGGAGAAGGCTGCAGTCATCCGTCCAGATTAGTTTGCGCGGCGGGAGGATGGACAGTAGGCCTGATGTGCTGAAAAGGGTGTGCCCTGCAGTGCGAGTAGGGAGGGAGATCAGCAGAGTCAAGCTGAGAGATTCCAGGGTGTCCAATAGCGTACAAGTAATTAGGTTGGTTGGGACGTCAAACCAAATGTTGAAATCTCCTGATATAGTAAGGGATGGATGTAGGATTAACGTGACTGATACAGAGTCACTGAGTGAGTTGGCAAAGTACCTGTTATAGCCTGGAGGTCTAAAGATTAGTAGGAAGCTGTGGGTGAGGGAGGGGCGGAGGCATATCTTTACTAGTAATGATTCACAATCAGGGTTACTAGGTAGATTCTCAGTGGATAAAACAGAGATGTTGTTTGTGGAGGGCGGCTAGTCCTCCTGCTCTGCTGGGCCTAAGGAAGTAGAGGAGGAATCCAAGCTCCTGGTTCATATGGACGTCAGTTTCCAGTGCAGGAAGTTCAGGCAAAACACCCTTCCTTTCATAGGCCATCCACTTTCCAGGCACAGCAGCAGAAAGCTCCATAGCAAACCCAGAAAAAGACATTTTGTGTACAATTGTCAGCACATTTCCTCGAGAACGAGGGTGTAAACTGTCCAGAATGACTGCTCTGTAAAATAGTTTCTGAAATAGTTGCCGGTACTATATCTCAAAACGTCAAATCTACGAACAAAAATGGAAACAAATAGTTTGCCCATGATCTGGCTACCAGAAAAAGGGGGGTCAGAACCCTGCAGAGGTTATGGCACAGATACGGTGGTCAGGGTGCAGGCTACTGGCCAGCCATACAAATGTCAATCGCCACCTCCATTTTATAAATGCAAACAGCACACTCTTTCTTAGTCGGCAAGAGTCAACTATCACTAGCCAACGGCTAGTGACGAGTGCACATTTTGCACACTGCCGGAGAGTTTAGATACATTGAGGTGCAAGATTATCTGCACGGCTTGGCATCAGCTGATGAAATGGAAGAGGAATGCTTTGGAAGATCCCTGAATCAGGTCACCTGTCATGATAGTGTATTTTGCATTCAGTCCTCCTTCCTCACCAGGGAACAGCTCTCCACCCCAGCTGCAGTAGCATTTCAGGAGATGGCTTAAAGCCACTTATATATAACTCCTAGACCAGGGGCCCCTCTCTCCCAGGAGAAATCGACCCAAGCATGGTTTTCTCATGTTCATCAATGCTTTGGAAATTACAACCTTGTCAGAAAGTCTGAAGACCTCTGCTGAATAACGTGACAATGGTCCTGACAATCTGCTCACGAAATCTATTAGCGTACCCACCCATCCAATACTGATCTATAGAACACCTCAACAGATAGCAGTCTAGTGCCTAGACCCCTCAAAGCTGCATTAATTACACCGCTCCTGAAGAAACCCAATGGTGACCCTAGCATAGCTCATCATTTCTGTCCAATGCCCAACATCCCTCTTATGGGCAACACTTTGGAAAAGTCTGCTACCACCCAACTGAGGATCTCCTGTAAATCCTACAATGTCTCATACCAATCCATCAGGCTTCCCGCCCTACAGAATCACAGAGACATGCCTGCTCTCTAGGAGAGAAGCCATTCTGGAGGCCCTGGATAAGAATCCAGCAGGGGATTTTATTTCCCTCAATTTCACAGAAACCTTTCATTCAATGAATTCCACTGTGCTATTAGAAAGGTTAGGTTCTACATCTGGTATCCAGGGTAAGGGCCAGGGCAGTAGACCTTTGGTTTTCCCGAAGAGCGGGTGGGCATCAGGAAAAATTAAATGCAAAACTTCCCATTGTAAGTGTAGGACTTTCGCACAGATGGCCTCTGCTGGGGGCAGGGGACCCGGGCACCGGAGCACCCGCTTATTCGGCGCCCCTAGAAAGGGCTAGAAATGGATTGGTAGCTGCTTGAAAGATCGAATTGCCCAAGATAAGATGAGTGGCTTTAAATACATAAGGAGTACACTTACCCGTGGAGTCGCACAAGGCTCTGTCATCTGTTGTCGTTGTTCAACGTGTGCGTCAGACCATTAGCTGAGCTAATTGAATCATTTACTCCCACCTTTCAAAGCTTTAGTATTCAAATAGGCACCAATCAGGATCGCATATTGAGGTGTAAGCCCCCCGAGATCTGAAGGACAATTGTGATCGTCAACAGGTAGAAGGCTCCTTAGCTCACGGATAGGCAAGGGCGCGCGAGGAGTCAAAGGTGTCAGAGATACTGGAACGATGTGTTCGGCGAGCTGCCGGTTTGCTAAAAAGGCCAGGCAATATGGGTATGCTGATACGGAGAGAAGGACTGAGCAAAGAGCAGCTCATCAAGACGCAGAGCTGCTCCTTCAGAGTATTCAGTGCAGGTCGGAAGAGTGTGATGTCACAGAGAGAGGAGGCATTGAAGCCTAAGCGCAGAGCTGGCCTTCTCTGGGCTTGTTGATAATGATCAGAACGTAAGTATTAGCTATACTGCATGGCATCCGTGAACTATCTCGCCTCCGAGTGACAAAACAGATCTACATCGTACCAGTGGGGGAGGGAGGGTTATGTGGGTGAGGCAACACAAACAGCAATTTGGTAAGATAGGAAAGGTAGGAATGCCCACACTGTACTTTCCAAATATGTCTGTGATAGTGATTCATCATGAAACCTTTCTGATCAAGTAATGTAAATCAGCTTCTCTGCTCCTTTCATTTGACTCAGGCCTCACTTTAATAGAATGTCTGTAAATCGCAAGACATATATACCCAAATGGAAAGCTTGTATGTGGGATATACGGGTTGGGCAACTGTTTCTTCACTGTGCTCACAATGTAAACATTTCAGCCTAGCCAGAGTTTTCTGAACACTGCCTGCGATTGTGAGCTCGCAAGCCAGGGATCGGGGAGCACATTTTAGAGACTGATCAGCTAGTCTAGCCTGCGGGTGTGGGAGTGGAGGGGAGGTGGGTCTCCGGATGGACTGGCCCTCCAGTAAGACACACTTTGCTGGAGCACAGCTCCCTCTTGTTCTGGCTCAGTTACTCCCCTGCTTGATCCTTGATACAAACAGTGAAATCAGTACTAACGAAGGATGCTTAGAAGGTTTAGAAAGTGTCCCAATTAGCAAGAGCTGGTGATGTTGAGGTTGATACTCCCTGGCTATTGCCCGGGGTGCTTAGCACACCCCTACTGATGTCTGGATTTAGTTTCAGCATCAGGAGCAATTTGGAGTGAGCTCTGTGTGAAAGATTGCCATCTGGCGAGGGGAGAGACGCCCTAGGTTGTTTATTATTATTAATAAAATGATGCAGTTACCCCATCTCTGAAAGGGTGGTATGCTAATCAGAACCCCCCCTTTCAACAAACTCTATTTCAAAACAGTGTAGACCTGTGCCCTGATGCGTCAGTATCCTGATCTACAGCGCCTGCTCTCCAGTGGCACAGAGCAGGCTCAAGGGTCACAGGTGCCCTGTTTGACAGTGACTGGGACAGCAAAGTCACTGCAGCACAAAGGCGGCATTTAAATCTGCACATCTGTTCCAAAACCACATGATTATGATAAACTATCACACTGGTGAAAGGTTCATCAGGAGATCTAAACCACACCATGGATCTGGTAGGGTGGGTGATGGTCCATCTATTAGATGCCAGAGCTGATTTGAAGCATGCCAGTGCCATTCCTGTGAGCTCAGGCAACTACGGGAGGATATGTGGATTTCAGGCACCTGCCTCTCTGCAATCTATTGAATCAGATAATGGGCAGGATTCATGCCTCCACTGACTCTCCAGGAAGGAAGAGGCACCTGCTTTGGAGGCTTGGGACCTCCCACTGGGAGCCGTTGAGAGCCTGGCTTCAAAGAGCCAATTTCATAACAAAGGCATGCATGACAACAGTGGCTTGTACAACAAGCAACCTTTGAAATGCAGGGCTAGAGAAGGGGGCAGGTTTTACACCGACAGGTAGTACACGGCACAAAGGAAGAAAGGGTTCCTCCATCTTGGTCTCTTTTCCTCCGGTCCCAGCACACTTTCTGCACAGCAAAGCCCTTTAAGTATGATGCAGAAAGCCCAACTCACTGGTTATCTCTACAAGGATTGGACCCTTAGAGAAGTGTTGCTTTCAACCAATCCCCTGTGGTTTGTAGCCTTTATAAGTAAAGAGTCTTGCCTTCTATCGTTGATTCATTCCTTGACTGAAAGAAGAATTCACTTAGACCCTTATTGGGAGTGTTGACCTTTCCAAAGATCTCAGCCAGCGAGGTGAAGGAGAGTTCCAAGGCTCTGCTACCTACCCATCCCCAGGGCACATTGGGTTAAGGGAGTTAAAAACCTGTTTGGCTACATGACTTCTTTAAGTCCTTTTCAGCTCTGGATAGCCTACACAAAAGCATCAGACCACTGCTAACAGGGATTGGGGAAAAAAAGGGGTAACCGCTTTTGCTTCTGTGTGAACAGGACCTCAGTGAGGAAATAAACCTACAATAAGTCCACCTGCAGCTGCAATATATATACACACACACACACTGGAGTTCTGGCTGAATATAAAAACAAAGGTTCACAGGTTCACTTGTGGATGAGATGATGGGGCTGAGGAGGTGATCTCCTGGGAACATGGAACCTCAGTGCTACTGTATTTAGAATTTGTGGGCTCTAGCCTGAACTGAAGTCTCAGAACAGGCTGTGGTAAATGTCGGCATTTCACGGGCAAAGAGATGCCCAAAGAACAGCACAGGGTCGCCAGCTACACATGCTGGGCTGAATTCACCCCCAATAAACTCCAAAAGAGATTGAGACAGTGGGGAGCAACAGACATATCCGGGGATAACCCCGCCTCATAGTCAAGCGACACTGCTTTATTGGAGCGGTAACGGCGTGGAGACCAGGTTAAAGGTCCAAGCGTTATGAGAGCCTTTAACAAGGTCTCGGATACAGTTACAGCCTCAGAACGTGTCCCGGGAAGTGTATTATCGCTGTTCTTATCCTGGAACAGTGCCCAGCGTGCTAATGGGGCTGTTTTTCTGTAAACTTGAGAAACAGCGTCTGTATAGTGTGCCTGTTTCTTCTCAAGTTAAAAGAAAATGCAAAGTACAAATACAAAAAGGTGGGCGCCATGGAAATAGGCAAGGCTTCTGGTCTGAGTCCCATCTCCATTTCCATTGGCAGCTATTGGGAAGAGTGGGGTGCCGGCAACGAGATTGGCGAGCAGGGAGGGAATGCAGGGGAAGTCCGAGGAAAGGGAGGCTTTAGTGTTGGACCAGCAGGCCCGGCCTTAGGGGGGGGAACTGGGCGACCGCCTCGTGCGCCACGCCCCCCCAGGGCGCCATTAGCCCCTGCCACGCCAGCTCTGGGGAGTTTTTCAAGGGCTCCACCGAGCTGGCATAGCGGGAGAAGGCATGGCAGGCGGGCTGTTGCTTATAAATGCTCAGCACCCCATTGTCACCAAATGCGCCCCTCCGCCGCGGGTGCCTTCAAAAACGAAAAGGTGCCATTAGCCCCCACCACGCCAGCTTGGGGGAGTCTTGCAAGAGCTCCCCCAAGCTGGCGTAGTGGCATAAGGTGTGGCAGGGGCCTCATTGTTAACAAATGCGCCCGCGGCAGCGGAGCACATTCAACAACAGGGCGCTGATACACCATATTCATATCATCACCTCCTCGTCGGAGCGAGGAGGTTTAAAAAAAAATAAGTGCCATTTCCTGGCCCCGCCCCCTGTTGACCAGGGGCGCAAGGGGGAAGGGTGGGTGCCAATTTGGCCAGGGCGCGGCTGCTCCAAAGGCCGGCCCTGGGGGCTAGGTTACACACAGAGCCATAGCAAGGGCTTGAAATCCAGGGCTGAGCACAAATATTTCGTGATAGGAGTTTGACAAAAAATGATGTTGCTAGAGTGCAAGAAGAGCAAACATCAGGGGTGCAACTAGGCCAGACGCAGTGGAGGAATGCAAACCACTCAAATGTGGGTAGGGGTGCTAAGTTCAGAGATTGTGGGGGGCAGGAGGGAGAGGCAAACTTACTTGTGTGGGGACATTCGCCACCAAGGCATGTTTGTGGGATCCAGTGTCAAGTTATTAGTCAATTGTGCAATTTAAAGAACACCAGGCCAATGACGCTGCCTCTAAACACGATAGGATTGAAGGAGAACATGCACATTTCGGTTGCTACTTGCCGGCATGGTAATGCTGTGGCTTGAATGTAGTGTGTGGTTGGGTTCTTGAGTATGTTCAGCTGCGTTTCGCTATAAACCCATTTAAGCCAGTGACTCGCTACGATTGGAGTTTGTACTTTTAAATATTTGAGTTAAGAATTTAGTATATCGCTATATTTCGTATTGAAAAGACAGATTGCCCATCAACAGGATTTTCGGTAGTCTGAGCAATAGAAAACATGTTATAAGAAACTATCGCATTCCGATTTTTCGATACAGTCATTTTCCATTTTCATTTGATATTCTTTTCAAAAAAGTTTATTACATCTTAAACTGGTAGACCTCATGGGAATAATCTCAGCTTTAAGACGTAGCATTAGTTTGCGGGTTCCTTTCTCTTTGTGGGCATTCGTGACCAAATGTGATGTTTAGGGGATCTAATTTCTTTACACAAACTAGGGAGCCTTCTGGTGGATCTTCAATCTTGCCTCTCGCCTTGGCACTTAAGGACTGTTGTGGTGAGGAATAATCTGCTGTTCCCCCCCCCTTACATTCCATCACAATTGCAATTGCTGAAAAAGGCATGCATACGAACAGCGCAGGTGCCAACAATGAGATGCTTTTCAAAAGGTAATTTATCGACAGCCCCAGGTCCCTTGATCATCGGTGTCCTGTCCTATAGCTTCCCAGTGACACGTAAAAGGAATGTGTATGGAGGACATTGACAACTATTTTACACACAACATAGTGTGTTGGCAAGAATACAAATATACCGCTGCCAGCAGTGAGTGTAGACACTACACGTGTAGATTCAATAACTTGACAAGCAGGGTTTTGCCTGGGAAATGGCTCTATCCAAGCTCAATGAAAGGAATTATGTCTTTGAATTCTTGAATTTTAAACTGGCTTGTTTAAACCCTGCTTCAATTTCCATAAACCGTCTCGCTAGGTGATGGATGGCCTTAACAGATGCCACTTGAAGGTATAGTTGTGGGTCATCAGCATACTGATGGATGGAAACACCTTGACTAGACACCAAATCGACCAGCGACGACATGTACATGAGAATGGATGGATACCCGAGGCCCTCCGTGAAGTGGGGGAAAGGCCTCACAGAACATACCAGAAGATGGAGCTCTGCTGGACAGGAGAGAAGGGAACCTTTTAATAACACTGTATCGAAAGCCACAGAGATCCTGCAACAATTGGCAGTCGCTGCCCCAATCAATTATCCGAAGGATATCAAACACTGCGTGGGGAGCTACCATTTCTGTACTGGGCTTAGCTCGGAAGCCAAATTGGTAGCCGTGGAAAAGATGACTACAATTAGTTTGTACTTGAAGCTGATTGATAACAGCTTCCTCAGTAATCTTGCGCAAAAAGGAGGTACATTCGAAAGAGGTATGGAATTACACCAGAATTATCGAGACCATATTCTTTTAACAGGAGTGTGATCAGCAGGCCATGCTTGAGAGATTTTGGAAAGCAACCTTGAGGCAGAGATAGATGAAGAACGGTCTGAAAGTCTAACATAACAAGTTCAGAAAACAGTTTGACTATTCTGCAGGCATGAAATAAAATCGGCGTAAAATCTAGGTTTGAGACGTATAAAAATAGAATAAAAAGTTGATGAACCAAGTATTCCATGTGGTGGGGGGGGGAGGGCAAGGAGTGAAAAGGGAAACTGAACTATCAACTTCTGTGGTTTTGCTTGCTGCTGGGATAGTGTTAACTATTAGCCTCATTAAGTACGGTATTCTGTAAGCGTTGGGGGGGGGGGGGCGATGGGGAGTCTTCAAGTTATGTTTAACTTGAAACAAGGTACTACACCGATACAAAGCATCTTTTTGTTTGGCTAGAGCAGGAGTCAAATTGAGCTTGGAAAATACCTTGACAACCAGCTTTCCAAATCAAAGTTAAAGATTTCTTAGTTTTGTGTTTCCTGCAAAATGCTTTAAGTCTCTGAATGTAATACCTATTGATACGCAAGCATTGTGTTTTGTTTATTTTAACACCTTTACAAAGAGCATTAGCATTTAATGAGGCCTTAATATGTAGATTTAGAGAATTAATAAAATATCAATCCATTTTTATGAAGAAATCTGACTAGATCTATTAATAGTTTTAACACATAAATCCAAAGGTACCATAAAACGGGCTGATCATTTCATCGATATATAATGTTGAGAACAACACGCTGTAGAGAGATCTGTAACCAGGTCAAACATAGTTCCTTCTATGAGTGCAGTGCACAATATTAACTGCTACACAACATATGCCACATACATATTTTGAAACTGCACGAACACAGATAAGCAGTTTCTAGAGCCTTGTAGATTCAAATCTACCAAAAATACATTTTGGCAATGAAATACAATTAGAGAAAGGATCCAAAACATGTGAGAAATAACCGGGAAGATGATCAAATAAAAGAAGACCCTGCTGAATAACTGAGGTTTAAATGGAGGTACACATTAATTCAAAAGGAAAAAGAGAGGGAGGATCTAAATGTTTGAATTTAAATAAAGCACCCGGTCCCCCTTTCCCACACATACGATCAACATGACAAAGAAAAAAAATGTGTAAGTAATTCATACAAACACACAGAGGTATTAGTTGAAAAGCATGTTCCAAATAAAAGAAAATCCAATTCCAAAATAAAGCAGATTAAATCCCAAATATCTGCCGAGTCAGTCAAAGCTGACAAACAGTTTAACAAGCCGACAGATATCACACAGGTTTCAGTCAATTTCACCAACCCCAGTGAAGTAATCCGTGCATTAGTGCGGGGATTGGGCTGGACTGCTGCCCAAGCTGAGAATGTTGCCTGGTTCATTTGGCAGGCTGTTGTGTCACCTGAACATCCCTTTCAAAAGGTACCCCCGGGGAGGGCCTTTTATAGATGGTTGGCACTGCCCAGAGTCATCTCTAGCAACATATCTACACAACCCTTCATGACTCGCTTTTTAAACTTGCATTAGAGGTACGTGGCTTCTTGATTGATGTCAAACAGTAATGACTTTTTATCAGCCCTTTTGATTATTTTGTAAATTACCATTTCTCTCACAGTGCCTAGCGACTCCATTGAGTTTACACCCAATTCTCATCATACAGCAAGGCATCGATTTTAGAAGGCTCAATATGTACCTACATATACAGCCTTCCAATCTTTGTAGCCGCCTCCCTCTTTCGCCCACATGTATCTCAGTACTGAAAGGCACATCTGGGGCATTGATCTTTAAGTAAATCCAAATCAACAGTTTGAAGCGAATCTCTCGTATTTAATTTCAGAACCCACTGGTGTGATCTTGGCTCTTATCTTTAGTTGCTGTTTACTACTAATCCTCTCAGAGAAGGAGTCCAAGACCATGCACCTCAGATACTCCTTCAAAAGCCGCCTCTACCAGAACCAAAACCACTCAAGCCGCGCCCTCTTGTGCTCCTTGCTTCAACACATAACGTTGGTCGTAGTCACGCTAATGTCTAGCTTATGCATTTCCTCAAAACTCCAGGCGGATCTCAATGTTCTCTACTAACCAATTGGTTTTGGTCACCAAAAAATAAAGTAATGAGCAGACTCTAGCAACACCTTATTTCACTGGAAAAATCCAGACCATCTCCATCGCTTCCCTCACACCCCATACATATAAATTGAGAAGACATGGCCCCGCTCAGTCAGAGAATATCCCTAGGGAAACGGCCTTCCATATTTAAATGAACCCTAGCAGTGGTATCACTATGCAGGAGTATTTACAACTAAGAACCCTTTATGTGCTCCCCGAATTAAAGAGCATCTCTGTGGACTTCATCAAAGGCAGCTGAAAAGTCAACATAACTTATGTACAGTGGGCAATTACAAGACGACAATGCTTGTTTCTCCAACAAAATTGGAATAAGGCAATTTATTGCCATCCCGTCCCATTCCCTGCTACCAGATTTCACTGCCCAAGTATCCAGATGTCTCAATAAGATTGTCGCAAAACATTGCTTGCCTCATTCCACAAAACTATTGGACAATAATTAGTCTGGTTCTCCCTCTTACCCTTTTATGGATTTGCCCAGAAATCGTCTAAAAAGCACATACGACACGTCAGTACAAATACCAGGGTTCAATCGCTAGCCTGTTGGGGCCAAGAGCACTGGATAATTTAAAATTCGTTGTGGTAGCTTTTACACCAATCTCAGTGAAACGCCCTTTCCAATCTGTTAATTACTCGGGCGCTAGTCTTAGATCTAGATACATATGAATGGGAATAGCTCTTGAACCCTTCTTCCTCTGAAAAGCGGTTTGTTTTTAATTTATTCTGTATATGATCCCCCTCCAAGAAGAGCTACAATTGTCATGCGTCTGTGTTATTGATCACTTCTAACTTGCATGCCCTTCCAGTTAGTAGAAACCCTGATGTAATGTGATTTGAACCACTATTTATGATGTTGTTTTAATCACCTTTCAGGCTACCACTCCTTGAAATTCTACTATGAAGAGTTCACTAGCCTAAAATCCCTACACATTTATCTATTCCTATCCCCAATCGCCAAATCTGCGTTGGGTATGCAACGGTTCTGACTACTGACTTCATACCCAGATTCTCAATCAGGCTTGCAAATAAATGAGGAATGCCTGCGTGTTAAGCCAAGGAATAAATGAGTAATCGTCAATCTCAAAATTCTATAGGTGCCATCTAATCCATTCCATCATATACTCTACGTTCAGAGTTGAGCAGGATAGGCTATTACACCTGTTGTTGGTACAGGCTCTCCCTAAATTCGTTTCTATTTATCGCACCATCATAATAAATTTAAAAGTCAGTCCCAGAAAAGCTTAATCATTCACAACTGAAGGAGTACATGCTAATTCCTCGACTGGTTTAAAAAGACTTTGAGTAACTAAAATAAATATCATGACTTGTAGAAGGACCAGCCCCCTCACAACAGGTATAATTCCTGATATCTCCCTCCATTCTGACATTTAGGGCCTGATTCGTGGAACCTATTCCTATGGGATTGCGCCGTTATAAAACACTTCCATGAATGGGGCCCCCACATATCCATAGCTTCTGCTCAGTCGTCTTCAGGAGGACTCTTACCCCACATATCCATGGCTTCTGCTCAGTCGTCTTCAGGAGGACTCTTACCCCACATATCCATGGCTTCTGCTCAGTCGTCTTCAGGAGGACTCTTACTCCACATATCCATGGCTTCTGCTCAGTCGTCTTCAGGAGGACTCTTACCCCACATATCCATGGCTTCTGCTCAGGACTCTTACCCCACATATCCATGGCTTCTGCTCAGTCGTCTTCAGGAGGACTCTTACCCCACATATCCATGGCTTCTGCTCAGTCGTCTTCAGGAGGACTCTTACCCCACATATCCATGGCTTCTGCTCAGTTGTCTTCAGGAGGACTCTTACCCCACATATCCATGGCTTCCGCTCAGTCGTCTTCAGGAGGACTCTTACCCCACATATCCATGGCTTCCGCTCAGTCGTCTTCAGGAGGACTCTTACCCCACATATCCATGGCTTCTGCTCAGTCGTCTTCAGGAGGACTATTACCCCACATATCCATGGCTTCTGCTCAGTCGTCTTCAGGAGGACTCTTACCCCACATATCCATGGCTTCTGCTCAGTCGTCTTCAGGAGGTCTCTTACCCCACATATCCATGGCTTCTGCTCAGTCGTCTTCAGGAGGACTCTTACCCCACATATCCATGGCTTCTGCTCAGTCGTCTTCAGGAGGACTCTTACCCCACATATCCATGGCTTCTGCTCAGTCGTCTTCAGGAGGACTCTTACCCCACATATCCATGGCTTCTGCTCAGTCGTCTTCAGGAGGACTCTTACCCCACATATCCATGGCTTCTGCTCAGTCGTCTTCAGGAGGACTCTTACCCCACATATCCATGGCTTCTGCTCGGTCGTCTTCAGGAGGACTCTTACCCCACATATCCATGGCTTCTGCTCGGTCGTCTTCAGGAGGACTCTTACCCCACATATCCATGGCTTCTGCTCGGTCGTCTTCAGGAGGACTCTTACCCCACATATCCATGGCTTCTGCTCGGTCGTCTTCAGGAGGACTCTTACCCCACATATCCATGGCTTCTGCTCGGTCGTCTTCAGGAGGACTCTTACCCCACATATCCATGGCTTCTGCTCAGTCGTCTTCAGGAGGACTCTTACCCCACATATCCATGGCTTCTGCTCAGTCGTCTTCAGGAGGACTCTTACCCCACATATCCATGGCTTCTGCTCAGTCGTCTTCAGGAGGACTCTTACCCCACATATCCATGGCTTCTGCTCAGTCGTCTTCAGGAGGACTCTTACAGTTCTTTGCAAACAGCGCTTGCGGAATCTCTTTCTTGCGCACATCTGAAACATGATCTTCATTTTGCCTCACACCTGAACAATTGGAGTTAAAGTTCCTGGGCACAATTACAGGCCGAATTCTCAAACCACCTATGCACAAATTCCCATGCACCACCTCTTCTAACAGGGGTCTGTTTTACCCTGGGGGAGGCATACCATTATTGCAAACCATTTACCGCCTTCACCCTCCCAATGCTGCGAATACCAACCGCCAAGATGTTGTCCAACCCACTACAGATCGAACATGCTCTGGTGCAAACAGTGTTTTAATTACAATCAGAAAACGACATCCAGGCCATCCCCTTAAAACAGTGTTCCTTTTTTGTGAAAGGATGTATATCCAACTAGAAAAAAAAAATCACCCCAGTCAACCATACTTCCTGCAGAAAATGATCTCATAAACACATACGATATGCTATATCATATGGCATTTATAACGCGCCTGCACACAAGTGTTTCTAGGTACCAAACATTATCTTGCTTTTTCTATTAGTTGTTGTATTAATTGGGGATGGATGTCAATGCTATGTTTGTAGTATGGAAGCCGAATCACATTTTTTACAAAAATCATAGAAAATAATTATTAGAAAAGAAATACTTAATAAAACAGCTATTTAAATAGCACACCAATATTTAAGATGGTATGCAAAAGACTCGAGCTGCTATGCAAAAAGTTAATTGTTGCTAAAATTGACGTGCAAACGGAAACTGCTATTCAATCTTCTCTCCAAATTGAAAGCTGATATCTCAGATATAATTAAGAAAATTCTACCCCTTTAAGTAGGAAAATGCCACCCAAACTGCTATTAAAACTGAACCCAATACTCAAAGCAGATGTCCAAATAGGAGACAGCTTTTCAAATTGCATTTCAAACAGGAAATCAGTCCTCAAACTGCTATCCTAACAAAACTGCTACTCAAACTATGCTCAAAAGGGTAAATTAATCCAGCTAACAATTTGCTTTAAAGAATATTTCAAATGAGACTGATATGCAAAATTCTGTCTGAATACGGAACAGCTCCTCAAACTGCTTTTGAAACCTGCACATGTTATGCAAAAAGGAACAGAAATTGCTACTTAAGTTACTATCCAATCAAAAACTGCCTCTTCAAATAAATGCTATGCAAACTCAAAACTGCTATCCAAATATATTACCACACAGCTAACCCAGACTGCTACCTCAAACTGCCATCTAAATCTTGGACTGTTTTCTAAACATTTATTCAAATCCTTACTCAAACTAATACCCCAAACCGAAACTGCTATCCTTCTATTACCACACTGTTAATACACTGCAGTCTACACTGCTACCCCTATAGATACCGCAAACTACAGCTGCTATCCAGCAGCCGTACCAGAAACATCAAAGATATTTCATAGGTAACCACACTGCTACCCCAACTGCTAATCCTGCTGTTTCCAGTATTGCTTTTACTACCTAAACTGCTATTGCACTTATACCTAAATTCCAACTTCTATCAACTCACTTCTACTGCTGTGCCACGGTTCAATCAATACTCCCCCACTAGTAGCCATACTCAACACGCTCCCCCCAATACTTCCCAATCTCATACTGCCAGCCAGCTGTTCTCAATGACTAATGGAACCAGTGAATTCTCTGGACTACATGGCTTGGGTTAGCCAAGGCCGTAGGCCGTAGAAGACGCCGGGAATAGCAACATACACACAGATCCAAAACACGACACTGAAACCTCAGTCAGGTCACTTATCAATCAAGAGAAACAGTCCTGGTTACCTCGCAGTTCCACTTTTGAGAAACCTTTGTATAAATTAGTTCCCACGCTAGTTGCAGTGTTTTGCAGTGACATTTTTATTGCAATATAGACACATAGTCTCATGGTGGCCAGCCGAGATGTTTTTCGATATCGAGGGGTCTTCATCAAGGCAGGAACTAGGTTGCAGGATGGTCCAGCCCTTTGAAGCTGGAATGTTCGGATCATTTCCCAGTTTTGGGTCTTGAAATAAGCCTCGGGCTGAAAATTGCCATCCCGGCGGCGCTGGTATGCTTCGAGGGAACATTCTCTAAACCTTTCCAGGGGTGTGGGTTCACCCCTACCTCTCTGTGTCCTTGCACATACAAATCAGGGTTATAAAGCCATCAAACAGAACTTAGCACAGGAGCGTTCCAAAACTAGAACCCGGCTTCTCTCTAACCCGTCGCTTATCAATCAAGTTGTTCGGTAAAACAATAGTCAAAATCAAATCCTGCACAAGCACTAAATTAATGGTCCAAACCAAAGTATGCAGCCATAAGGGTTCAAAGGTTATATCAGTATAAAGTTAATCAGATGGAAGAGAATATTGAATACAGCGGCTACTAGGATAGCACAAGTGCCATACTGGGAGGACATGGAGGAGAATACTTGACTGCGCAGCAAAATGGGGGAGGGGGGGTGGAACACTTTACATCTAAAACATTAGAGAACGCTTGCAAAAGAGAGGTGCAGTAGACAAGCATAGGTTTTAACCTGTAAATAGGATCTCATTGTAGCCAGTGTTGGTCACAGGGGATTTCTTCTAGAATCCACGTCACAGAGTGGGCCAAATTCTCGCGTCTAAGCCCCTTCATGCAGGCATACAAAAGGTGAGACCGGCCATTGTGGCAGAATGGGGGTGTTCTCAGGTCGGTGTGGGGGTCTTACCAAGACGTTTTTTTTTCCGATCAGATCCAGAGCGTTCAGCAAACACAGGGTGCCAGAAGCATGATATGATATGATAGGTTATTTATAACGCGCTTAATACCCAGAGGTTTCTAAGCGCAGACCCAGGGATGGAACTTGTGATGCTCTGCGTCGTCTTCCAAGGCGAGCACGTTCACCCCGAGCTATCCTCCTGAGACTGGAGAACATAAGCTGGGCTGCGAATTTGCGATGGGTGTAAACTGGCTGGATGAGGCAAGGGGAAAGGGTTTGGGAGGGTGGGGCTCATTTCTGAGTAAGGCCGTGGAGGTCACAACCCCTGATGTTGTAGGCCTATTGGTATTTTTGATCCAGAAGACCAAGAGGCTGTGATTGGCTTAGTCTTCTTGTGAAAATTAAAAAACTGCATTTTTGCGTGTGCAAACTGTTCATTTGCAGTATGGACCGTTTTAAATACACACACTCCATAATACAAATGAGTATGGGTTTTGGGGACAGGGGGTGCCGAAAAGTGAAGGAGTGGTGCCCGACTCTCCACAATGAATCAGCTACATATGTTGAAAATAAACGTTTACCAAATGCTGCCCAAATGCTCCAAAGGTATCATTATTCAGCTTGGACATACTCACAAAGTGAAAATACACAATTCAATGTTATGCCCAAATATTGCTACACAATGTCGGTATCACTTAACTATTACACAATCCCAATATGCGGCCAGTTCGTAAAGTTCCATTCATAATCTCAGTTTGCTCATAATGTGACAATCCCAGTACACGAACAGTTATACCAATTGCAGTAGTGTATTCCCAGTTTGGGACACCTCTGGATGTTTGGCAACCCTAGTATTCTAATAGTGTTCCAGTCCCAGTACACCACATTGAGAAATGACAAAACGGCCTCCAATTGCTTGGAAGGCCAGCTGCCACTGGGGAACGCCCCATGGAGCATCATGGCCGACATGGCAAAGAGGTCCGAGGCCCATCACAATGGGGCAGGGTTTTCCCCGGTCCAGTAGTTTGGGAGATGAAACAAATTAAACTCCCAATAAAGTGGCAGTGGCTATGCTGTTGGGTCCTGATTTCATCAATAGACACTGTTATGCAGGCCTAAACATAACATTTTGATTAGGTTTTGATAAGAACAATGGGTTTCTGAAAGCAATATCGATGCACACCGTGAACTGTCCTCCACACAGGGATTTAAGTGGGCTGCAGCTATGCAGTACTCAGCCCATGCAGGGTTTAAAAATTGCGTTCAAGCCAGTGCTCTCAGACCAGATTGCCCCGCTCAAAAAAGCCATTAAAAAGGTGCAATATTACTGTTTTTAACCAGTAGATTTGGAGCTAGAGTATTTATTTTGAGATACTACCAGGTGAAAAAGAATATAAAGAGAAAAAAACTGGGGGATTTTGTAGCATGTTATATTGAAGTCTCATACATAAAATTATTGAATAAAGTGAGTACATAAGAATTGTGGATTTCCTTCAAAAGAACTTGGAGAATGTGTTCTGCATTTACCTATTTTGAGTTGATTTTTACAACTGAACCTTTTTATTTTAATCAGCTTATTCACTGCTGATCAATTATATTATATGCAATACACCTTTTCAAAATAGACTTTTCTCCCTCCTGTCAGGTACAAAAACTCAACTGCCTCTTGTAAGCCACACTCTTAGTAAGACGAGCAGGATAGGTACCGTAACATGTACTATACCTACTTGCTATTCTTAGTCCCAGCCAGACACTCGCATGGTCTAGGGCCTAAACATAGTTGTAGGACTCATTGGGCCCTCCCACGATGTGTTCTCACTTAAAGCATTGCCTCCACGTCCAATGGAAGGGGCCTTTCTGCGGCATTGCAGAAGGGCACCCAGATTCATAAAGTGAAGCACTCACCTGCACCTGGACTGGGCGTGCTAGACTCCTGGAATTTGCAGACACACTCCCGACTGTGCAATTTGTTAGAGCACACGGATGCACTCGACCCCTTGCAGGTTGGCTTTCGTCCTACCCTGGCCACAGAACCAGTAGTGTCATCAGTGCTTGATGGCCAGTGTCTGTCTGTGCCTGTCTGCACCTGATGTAGCAGCAGTATTTCAGGCTGTTCTTTTGTATCGGTTAGCCTTGCCCGGCATCAAACGCATAGTACAGGAGTTTTGAATGGCCATTTCCGAACGGGCCTCTGGTGTGGTGTCCCTCAGGGTACTGCTCTATCCCCTCCCTTTGTTTTCAATCATCAGGGGAGCTGAAGAGGACAAGAGTAGTTCGATTCTACCAGTGTGTTACTGTATCTACATGTGCCTAATTTAACAAAGAATGAATACCGCAAAACTGACAGGTTTAGAGTTGTAATGTTTCCTTTTCCTGGTGACAGAACTTTGACGTTAATGCCACTATAAGCTTGCTACTCCCTCCTCTGTGCCCTGTGTATCCTACCCCCGCTGTATATCTGTTCTGTTACCTCGGTAAAGGGGTCTATTATGGATCTGTATTGGGATCTATGTGATTACTACGGAGCGCGAAATTGCCAGTCTGAAAATATCAAACTCCAAAATCACGCTGCACAGTGATTACATAGATCACTTTCCTGGCATCCCCACACTCTCTTCTATCCCTGCGGCATCAGTTCCCTCCCCCCAATGTGGGTCGGAGCTGGCGCCGCAGGGTCCCTTTTTCTGTTTTTTTTCTTTCTTTATTGTCCCCCGCTTCCAATGTCATGGAAACCGGGGACAGCCCTGCAACCCCCGGAGCCCATAATGCCGAACAAGGGGAGAGAGGGACCCCTCCGCTCTCCATCTGCGGCATTATCGGCTTCAATGTTTTTCTCCAAGCCGAATGGCCAGTCAAAGCGCATTCGGCATTTGTTTTCTCATTTCTTTTGTCCATTACCTCTGTATTGTTGTACACCTCTGTAAAGTGCCACGTTCCTTCGCGAAGCTAGGCTCACGCTCAATAAATACAATAATATATGATTGGGTGGAGTCGGTCTGCTGAACTCCGCACTTTATGTGTCTGGCGTGCACTCCTTTTTGACTTCATGTCCTGGATTAGGCCCCTGCCTTTGGGGCTCAAACCCTCACTTTTTCAGTTGCAGGGACAATCCCAATCACTGTCCAACCACAAATAACAAGAGGAGACCCCGCAGGTAGGCCGGCCTGCCCTGTGTTGCACACACACCATTGACTGTTACTCTGTGTACATGATAAGAGTATGTTTGTAACATGTTTCTTTTTTTTAAACCTGGACTAATCAGAAGAGTACTGGCGGGGGCGAAAAAAGATTAACACACAAATTACACTGGTTATCAAATTAATGTTCAAAGATCTAAAATATTAGAAAGACTTAAGTCTAAAAAACGATTTGTGTCCAGAATAATTCTGAGGGCATACTTTTTGTCTGGAGAAAGATCCCATACTAAAGGGGACTAGGGCTGAAATGTCGCTCGAAGGCCTCCGTAGTGCTCCAGAGAATAGTATGCACCTTCCAGAGAGGAAACCTATTCACTGGAGATCTCAAACTTGCACCTCAACAAGTCCATGCGGTCCTTCCAAAGCTCCAAAAAGTGCCAAAACTGAAAGAACATTTTCTGCAAGAATGTTCCTGGGGAGGGAAATGGGCCACAAGATTCACACTACACCATTGTCAACCACATGATGATCCTCCTCACTCTCTCTGGAATAGATGCGACTGCTGAGGTTCGAGATACTAGTCCTGATCATTTTAGGAAGGTGTAAGAATTTAGCTCTACAGCACCGAGCTGTGAGCCACTCAACTGGGAATCATCTGGAAGTCGAGAAACCCGGCACAAGATCTTGAACTAGTCCAAAAAGCTGCGAATAACCCAGTATAGGTTGGGGAAATCTCCAGAACTGGGAAACTGATATTTCTCTCTACAAGACCGTAGACAAGGAGCAGAGGCCCGCAGAGATGTTCTCAAAGCCTGAGGGAGAGTCATGGATGGTTTGGTCATAGGCGGCGGCAGCAGCAGCAGGAGGAGGAGGAGGAGGATGCAGGGGGCTGAAGACTGTCCCTAGAAGCAGCTCATCTGCCCCAAAAAGGTACTTCTATTGACGTGACACAACCCTGCATCGCCTCTGGGCAAGGTTACCAGATGATTCGATTAGGACATCATGACCGATACGGGACTGTCATTTCTCCACCAATTGCATTATTGGGCTTGAAGATTTGGATCAAAATGGACTCCAGTAAAATCAAGCAAATGAAAAGATCAGTACTGGCATTGGGTCTGCCCTGGTGGCATGGGGTCCTCTGGTAAAGTTAGCTTTGGCGGGAGAGTTGGGTCTGTGCAGCCAGACTCCTGCATCTCTGTGCACGTGAACATGAATACCGTGACTGGAAGCAGTCTGTGCTGTTCACTTAGACCTAGTGCTCCTGTCACTAGGCAGCCAGTCTGTCCAGCCCAGTACCTACCCCAGAAAGGGTTATATGTGATTTTACTGATGGAAAATTCATAGTGGTACATTTCATTGTGCCCAAAATACTGATAATTTGTGGGGGTCTCCCTCCAAGCCCCACAATTGTGTATGCTTATAACACCACCCCAACCCCATCCCTATCCCCATCAATTTTAACCCCTTCCTTCACTACCCTACATATATATAATTAATATTTTCAGTGGTTTTCGGTATTATGGTTTTCGGTGAAATGTACCATTCTGCAATGTTTACGGTAAATAGACTGGGTGTCCCCAGGAAGTGGTTTAAAACACAGACCGTTTACCAGTAACTAGGTGACTTCTGGCTACCCACTGGGCCTTGTAGCCTTCAAAAGTCTGGTCCCTGTTGACTGCTTCGGTTCGCATGGGTTTAAGCACTCGTGAGTCGAGCCCTTCATGGTATTTATGTCCACGCTGGGACAGCAACCATTCACACACTCTGCGATTTCGGACTTCCAACTAGGCCTGTAATGCAGTTGCGTTTGATATTTGGGTCCCTACTGGGTCTACCCGCCATCAGCAGGCCGGCGTATGCCGGTCTGCCCGCTGGGCCCAACACCTGTAGCAGGTGAATAATTGATGCTTCGGCAGGAGATGAGCATGGACATGAAAGAAGGGAGACGGCCTGCAGAGAATCTGCATAAGGGCGGGAAAACAAGGCAAGGGCTCTTGAGCTAGGCTTGAATTCGGCTCCGATGAATTCATTGAATCCTGTTCAGAGCCAGGCAGTTTCCCAAAATACTGAGCATCATCAGATCATTCGGTTTCCAGCTGTGATGTCACTGCATTTCTCTCTGCTGAATCATCAGGAAAAATACCCATTGCAGGATTTCCTAAAATAACATGGCTAGGAAAATGTCTGTTTGGAATTGGTTATTTGTAACGTGCTTAATACCCAGAGCTTTCTAAGCGTGGACCCGGGGATCGAACCAGTGTTGCTCTGCGTCTTGCTTCCAAGACGAGCGCGTTGCCCCGGAGTTCCTGAAGCGTTTCACTCTATTCTCTATCCATTCTTCTATGCTGCCAATCTCCATTGTTCTCCAATACCTTGAGGTGGCCGTACTATTGGTAGCACTGATCCCATGCAAAGGGTGGGGAGGCCTTAACCCTCTCCCCCCCACTCCCAAAATACAGCACCTTTGTCTCTGGAAACCTTGGAATTGTTCTTCATGGTCCCCTCGGCATCACAGACTGCACTCTGGGATGGACTGGCCTGCCACACTCAATGGGAGCAAAGTGGAACTGGGAAAAAGGACGAGGAAAATAAATAGTGATTGAGGGAGACAGAAACAGCAGGAAAGAATGAAACACGATGGGGACGATAAAGAAAGCGATAGAAAGGATGGGGAAAATAGAGGGGACAATCTAAGAAGGAAATAAAACGTGAGAAGAAAAGGGAAAGAGGACTTTTGAAAGGAAGGAAGGGTGCCAGAAAATAATGCAGATCAAAACAAACATTAAAGAAGGAAATGAAAAGCGGCAGTGGGTGAAAGAATAATAAATGGCAAGCTTTAATCTAATGAGAAATGTCAGACGGAGAAAAAAACTAAAGTTATTTGAACGAAACTGACTTTCGGTTTTCTCTCCTGCGGACATTTCTGGAATCCCGCTCCTCCACACCCCCTTACTTACCTTTTGGCGGCACACCTCGCTGTGTGCCGCCGACTCCCCATCTCCCTGCGACGCCTGTTCACTTCCCTTCCATGGATGGGATACGGCGCTGCAGGGTCCTTTTTTTTTTTTTTTTTTAAACATAATTGTATTGGGTGCGGGGACACCCCTACTGGCCCCCAATGCCATTATAGCGAACAAGGGTCCAGGGGTCACCCCCGCAACCCCTGCTCTGCTTGTTCGCTATAATGACACTGTATGCTATATTCATTCATATTTTCGGCTGCTCGAAATATCCGAACACCCGAAATTCGAACAAATAGACCATTCGTTGTTTTTTCTATGCGGATACCCATTGGCAATGCCAAGCGTTTCGGCTTTTGTGTAGGCATGTGATTAGGCACTGACCAGGCACTGCCGTAGTGGCATCAACTGGCTACTGATGGTAGCAGGTGCACAATGGTGCGAGTACCCATGCGTTTAATAGCAGTGCCTGGCAAATGCTCGTTTTTAACAGGACTTCAATGAAGGAGGCGCATAGTGTACAGAAATCGAGTGGATGAAGGTAGAACTGGCTAAGACATTTTATTTACACCAGTAGTACATTTACAGACCCAATTATGTCATTAACTCTCAAAAGACAGCTTTGAAAAAACACTGGCAGGCCCTCTGAGCACAACATTTGATTGTAAAGCTTGAGGAAGCCAGCTCAAAGAAATCCTAGAGGGATGCGTTTTTGGTCGGGCAGGAAGTCGGTTGGAATGGCCATAGGGATTAGCATGGGCAGTCAATGGTTGAGTAAGTAACTAAATAACGCCTACATGCTCTGTTTCCCTCCTCACATGCATTTCCTCCTAGCTGTGCCGTACTACAATGGTTTCAGTTTATAGGCGGTGCTCCACCGAAATACAAAGTAAAGGAGAGGGTTGGGAAATGCATGCAACAAAGAATGAGTAAGGTCTAGTCTTGCTGTGTCTTGTCCTGGCCTGGAAGCGCACACGTTCCTTTCCCCGGGCCAGGGAGGGACCACTCACCGCCCCCCATCGACCAGCTGCAAGTAGAGGAACGCTAGGCAACCTGCAAACGTAAACTAGATGTTAAACCCTCATTGCAACATGGGATTAGCGTTACCCCCCCAATCACTGGAACACAGACAGCTGAAGGATCCCTACAGATACCCCTTTTTATTTGAAACATCAAACAACATTAAATACTAACCATCACTTTAACCAACATAAAATAATCATTCCTTTCCCTTATATATCATGGTGTGACGTTCTCCCTGCTCCACGAGGTCAGCCGCTGTGAGAGAGGTCATTATGAGATCCGTAAGGCAGCACTGACAGAACAGATCCCCTTATATTCTGCTGGCACCACCCACTGTAGAGGAGGTGGCTGAGCAGGGCTTAGTGGAAGGGCCGAGCCGATTGGCCACCATTTCCCCTTCCTGCTTCCAGAATTACAACGTGTCCCCCTCTCCTTTTTTTTTTAAAGGACCGCCCCCTTTCATCTAAATAACTAAATATGCACAGAAACGTACATAACTGAATATATATACATCACTAAAAACATAATTCTGAACTTTTCAACTATATACAGTTGAAACTATGTACAATATATACATGGATGCGACTGCTGCAGTCAGCACACCCAAGGCCCATTACAGAACCTTTCTTCAGTTCGTTGATAGTGGTAATGGGGGCAGGACTAACCCCCGTTTGCTTGTTCCCAGGGGCTGTCCTGACCCACGCACCGTCCCTTTCTAAACAGAGTCCTGTTCACCACAAGGAGAACTGCATTCGCCGCTGCATGGCCCATACCTCCATAATGTCCCACCGGGGCTCAATCCCCAGACGTGTCGCCGCTATCACCACCACATGGCCTTCCTGTACTTCCTGGCAGTGACCTAGGGGCCCATGGCGTCACCGCCATGCCCTGTGGTTAGGGTGACCAGACGTCCTGGTTTTGCCGGGGCTGTCTGGGGATTTGCACCTCCGTCCCGGGGAACCGAGACTTTTTTTAAGTTAAATCCCCTGTCCCAGGATTTGGGGATCGGGTGGATACCCTTCTGGTTTGTGGCCCGTTGATATGATTTTTACATCGGTTTGGCCAAAAACTGGTATGTATCCACCCAAACCCCAAATCCTGGACAGGGTTTGTTAACTTAAAATAGTCTCGGGACCCCAGGCGCTTTCCTCACTAGAGTTTCACCCCCTCCCACATACCTCCACCTTTCTCCGGGTCCAAGTAAGCGTTCTGTTCCTGCAACATGAGACGGAACAGGCCACCCACATGGAAGTAGGACTACAGTTTCTTTGCTGAAGCTGTAGTCCTACGTCTATGTCAGTGGCCTGTCCCAGTTTTTTAATTTTCAAAATCTTGTCACCCTACCCGTGGTGCATTCTCGATTCTGGCTGCATCCCCGTTGACATGGGGGCATCAACTTCATCGCTGTGTTTCTTTGTGTGCGCTTCAACGTCCTACCACCTCTGCACCTGTACGACGCAGAGGGGCAGTGCTCTGGCAGTGCTCCCAGAGCTCTCGTCCCCCTGGCTGCAAGGATACAGCAGACCTGGACTTCCCTGCTTCACCACCCCCGCACGACCGGCACTGGGCTAGGCGGACTTCGGCAACCGTGCTCCATTCTTACATTGCCCCGTGAGGCACTGCTGGCATACGCGGCCTACGAGGGCTTCTCTTCTGGATCTGCCACGTCTGGCCCTTGCGGGTGCTGACAGGAGGTATGGAAGTGCCACCTGGCCCTGGTTGGACCCGCACATGCAGGTTTGGCCGAGGTAGACCTGTTCTTCTCCCCAGGCCACAGACCCATGCAGCGCAATGTCTTTTGTCTGGCAATACCGGTCTGGCCTCTGGGCCTGCCGACTCGTCACAAGGCCTCATGGGTGCCCGGGTTGCAAGAGGCACACATCCTGGGCCCACGAGCCGCACCTGGTTTACACGGCCCTGAAACTAATGTTCATATTACCCCCAGGGGAAGCTTGAGGCCACACCACCCCCAATTAGCTAGCACTCTGCTCCTCCTCCTACCTCCTTCCTGGTCCTTCGTGCTAAAGAATGCTCTTCAACATTCTCACTCCTGCCCAGTCCACTCCTAGGCAGGGAGACTTTGCCCAATGTCTTGTGTTATTTCCTTTTTACATTACATCAAGCCCCACGTTGGGTGTTTTAGTGCCAATGAAGAGACACCAGGGAAGCCCACTAACCCACGTGTGCGCAGGCATAATAAATCAAAGGCCATCTGCTCTGGTGCATGAGGAGGACGTGTCACCAATCCTGGTCCGGGCAGTATGGAGGCAGATGGAGACCAGAGGCGGATCTAATGGTCGTCAGCCAAACAAAGGTGAGCGGGCCCCTGTGCTGTGTGGAAGGGGCGGGGCCCTTTCTGCTTGGGGGGCCTGCTTTGTAGTGGCGAGTTCTCTGCTCGCTTTCCCCCTGACCGCTGCCAGAGAGCACACGTGCCATCGCCGTGTGGCTCATTGTGGATCTTAACACCGTTTGTCAGCCCTGAGGGAACATGGCAGGCTTTTATGTGACAGCATTGACAAAGCCAAACAAGGTTGGTGCAAAATGAAGAGGGGGTTTGGTCAATGAAGAAAAAAAACGCCATTTTTGTGGCGTGTTTTGCATGTTAGTTGTCACAGGCTTTGTTTTTTTTTTAACTTCTTTTTATTGGTTTTACAACATAAAAGGAATGGGAGAGAACAGACAAAACAGAAACAAAAGTCACCCTCCCATTTTCCTTTCCCCCTTCCTCCCCCCCTCCCTCTCCCCAAAGGCTGCCGCAGTATGTTCGTGGTCCGTTGCCGCCTCGGGGCCGGCGCCGGCCGTTGTCAAGTTCGTAGCGGAGGGGCCGGTCTCCCTTTCCCTGGGAGTTTCCCTTGGTCCTGTCCTTGCATGTGTTTGCTGGTCTTTCCCAGTTGGATTTGCACTGTTCAGAGTCCGCGCTGGTCACGACCTCGTCTCTTTCTTCCCGTTAGTTCTCTTCCTCTGAATTATGTAGTGCCTCCCGACATGGGCGGTTCAATTTCATTGTTTCCTGAGTCGCCTGGATCGCTATTGTCAGTCGTATCATCCTCGCCTCCGCTGCCAAACAGGTCTTGCACCAGGGAGTTCCATGCTTGTAGTCTGGCTCCGCTGTCGCTCTCTCCCCTTTGTGTAGCTCTCGCCCAGACTGCCGTCTCTGCTATTGCCCATTTTTGTAGGTCGGCCCACCATCCTTCCTTCGAGGGGCCTTCGCTCTTGTTCCATGCCATCGCTATGCGGCGTTTCGCTAGTATTGTCATTAAATCCTTCATTTTTGCCACGTGTGTCATCTGCCGGTGCCCCCTTGGGAACAGGCCCAATAGGTATGTTGCTGGCGTTCTTGCTGGCATCCGTATGTCTGCTGTCAACGCCTTTTCTCTCACCGTGTTCCAGAAGTCTGCTATTTGCGGGCACGACCAGAACATGTGCACCATGTCGGCCTGTTCGTCTCCGCACCGCGGGCAGCTCCGGGTTTGTCCTTCTCCCATCTTTGACATTCTCTTGGGAGTTAGATATGCTCTATGTACTATGTATATCTGCAGTTGTCTGAACCTGGCGTTTCTGGACACCTTTTTTGTGTACATGAGGACTTTGTTCCATTCCTCGTCTTCGAAGGGTTGTTGCAGTTCCTCTTCCCACTTCATCCGTGCTGTTAGTGTCTTTTTGTTGGTGTGTCCCAGTATTTGCTCATAGAGTCTGGACACCGTATGACCTCCTTCGGATATATCGTACCATGCCTCTAGTACCCCTTCGGTGTCCTCAGGCTCTGGCTTAGTGCTCCACCTCTTCTTTATTGTCCGAACTAGGCTATTGTGCAGGATGAATTGGCCCCTGTGTACATCTTGTTCGTTCATCAGGGTCTGGAATTCAGCCCACTGTCCGTCACGCCACAGGTCCCCAATTTGGGCCACACCTTTGTCTTCCCATTGTGCCCTGTACGTGGTCAGGCTGGCCACTCGGGTGTCCACCAGCCCCGCCAGTGGGATATGTCTTGAGCAGGGGTCTCGTATGCCCTGTGTCTTCCAGGCTCTTTTCCATAGTGTTCGGCCTAGTTGGGCTATTTTGGGTAGGTCTTTGGCTTGGGCGGCATTGACCCATAATAATTCTCTCAGGTAATACCTCCGGAGTGTTGGCCCAATAATTATTGCATCTATTGAGGTCTCCTCGCCCAGCCATCGCACCACAAATTGGAGTTGTGCTGCCAAATAGTAATATTCAAAATCTGGGAGTTTGATGCCCCCCCACTCATAGCTTCTCTGTAGTGTGCTTAGTGCCACCCTGTTTCGCCCCCCTCCCCATAGGAAGGTTCTCGCCATAGTGTGTAGGCGCTTGAAGAAGGGCCTTGGTATGTTGTATGGGATGTTCGTGAAGTAATATAAGAGTCGGGGTAGGACTGTCATTTTTAGTAGTGCCGCCCGGCCTATCATGCCCAACGGTAGCGTCTGCCAGAATTTCATAGCCTTTTCAATTTTGTCTAAAGCTACTTGTGTGTTACCTGCGTGTGTTTCCATGGTGTCGTGATAGATGTCCACTCCCAGGTATTTGAAGGTGTTCGGGGCCCATGTGATGCCCAGAGGCGGTAATTGATCTGACGGCACTGCGCGTAGGCCTGCCAGGGGAAACAGCAAGGATTTTTCTCTGTTGACCACTATTCCAGATAACCTACCAAACGCGCGCAGCGCCTCTAGTAAGTCCTGCAGGTGGGTGCGTGGGTTCTGTATGTAAAGGAGTATATCGTCTGCGTATATGGATATCTGGTGTGTTTCCCCGTCTATCTCTATGCCCGTGTCTTTGCAATCCGTTCTTAGGAATACTGCGAACGGCTCCAGGGCCAGGATATATAACATTGGGGACAGGGGGCATCCCTTTTTTGTGCCTCGCTCTATGCCCCATTCCCTAGAAACTTGTCTACCCGTCTTGACTCTCGCTCTCGGGTCTTTGTATAGTAGTTCTATCCATCTTGTAAACCCTTGTCCAATCCCATAGTGGGTGAGCGTTCCCAGGAGCCAGTCCCATCCCACCGAATCGAATGCTTTGATTGCATCCAGTGAGGCTACAGCACACTCCCCTCCCTCCTGGTTTGTCCTTTCTATAACATAGTGGAGTCTGCGCAGGTTCCAGGACGTGTTCCGTTCTGGCACGTACCCTGTCTGGTCCGTGTGGATCAGGGTGGGTAGCACTCTTTTCAGGCGGTTGGCTAGTGCCGCCGTCAGGATCTTGGAGTCCTGGTTTATTAGGGAAATCGGTCTGTAGGAACCGCATTCAAGGGGGGGCTTGTCTGGTTTAAGGATCGGGATTATTATAGATTCTGACATACTACTCGGGAGTCTTCCTTTCTCGTATGCTTCTTCTAGTGTTTCTAGCAGTCTCGGGACTATGTCATTTTTATATTGTTTGTAAAATTCCCCCGGGAGCCCATCTGGCCCCGGAGATTTCCCTGTCGGGAGCTGGGCGATTACCTCCGTTAGTTCCTCTACAGTGAGAGGGGCGTCTAATATTTGGGCCTGCTCCTCCGTCAATTGTGGGAGTCTAATTTCCGCGAGGGCTTCCTTCAGGTCCCCCTCCTCTGCCTCCTGGACCCTGGAGTATAAGTCCTCGTAAAACTGCGAGAACACCTCGTTTATTCCCTCTTGGGATCTTATCACCTCTCCCTTTCTGTTCTGAATTTCATTAATTGGCTCCCGCTTAGTCTCCTGCTTGGTTAGCCAGGCCAGGAGTCTGCTAGGCTTGTCCCCCTCAGCATGTAGTTTCTGTATATATTTCCCATAGTCTAGCCGTCCCAATCTTTCCCAGGTCTCCACGCACTGTTGTCGCAGGGTGGTGAGGTTCTCTTGTTCCGCCCCCTTCTCCCCCGCTTGTCTCTCAGCCTTCTCGATTCTCCTTTCTAACTCATCTAGTTGTGCTAGGGTTTCTCGTCTGAGACCTCCCATTTTCCCCATCGCCTCCCCTCTGACTACCACCTTGAAGGCCTCCCAGACCGTTCCTGTGCTTTCCACACTACCCTCATTATGTTCAAAATAATCTTCTATTACGCTTTGGATGTGTTCCTGGAAGCCCGCGTCCAATAATGCCTCTGCCCTCAATCTCCATGTTGGTATAGGGGCTCTCCTGTGTGTGTGCGCCCATGTGATCGTCTGGGGGGCGTGGTCAGATAGGGTTCGCGCGTGTATGTGTGCCTCAGTGAATTCCCCCAGTGTCTCCTTGCCCGTAAACAAGTAGTCTATCCGTGTGAATGTCTTGTGTGGGGCACTATAATGCGTGTATCCCCTCTCTTCCCCATGTACCTTCCTCCAGACGTCCCCGAGCCCGAGCCGGTCCAGTATCTGTTGTAGTGCTCTCGCTGGCGGCGCCGCTCTCTTGTGCTTATTGTCCGACCTGTCCAGCCGGGGGTCCAGTGTGCAATTATGGTCGCCTGCCCAAATCATCGTTGCATTCCTGTACGGGGCCAGCCGGGGCGGGAGCGTCCTGAAGAAGGCTGTAGCATCGTGGTTAGGGGCATAGGTGTTCACGAGGCATATCTCCCGATTTTCTAGCATCCCATGGACTACCAGGATTCTCCCTTCCGCGTCTTTCTCTTGGTTGATGAGCTGGAATGGGACGCCCGGGGTGACCCAGGTTATGACTCCTCTAGCGTAGTTGGAGTATGTTGCACTATACATCTGGCCTCCCCATTTTTTCTTTATTTTGGCCTGTTTTTCCGCCGTCAGGTGCGTCTCTTGCAACAGTGCAATGTGGGTCCTTGTTTTGTTCAACCAGGTATAAATCCTTAGCCTCTTGACATATGCGTTCATCCCCCTGACATTCCACGTGACAATTCTTAAGACATCTTGGTCCTTGTGGGGACTAGCGCTTGCGGCCTGTTCTTTCCCATGGGCTCGCTCAGTGTCTTATTCTCTCGGTGTATTCCTGCCGGGGATCTGTGTCCCTTCTTCTGGCTGTTGAGTTTTGAATCGTCCGTTCGTTTTCTCTCTCGGGTCGTTTCTCTCTCTGTTGGCCGCTCTTTGTTGTGGGCGGTCTTGCCTCGAGCTTTCCGCCAGCTTTTTGTTTGTGGGTACTGTCCCCTGAATTTGTTTTCCTTGCCGATTCTTTGTGTGTGACAACTGTTAGTTCCTCTTCCGCTCTCCTCCTTTCTTAGCGGGCTTTGCCTTAACTTCCCAACTGTTATAACTGTTACCCCAAATAACGTCAACAAACGCCCAGCCTCCCCTCCTCTGCTCGGGCTCCACCGCTTTCCAGGTGCCGCTTTTTCCTCCTCGGCCTTGCCTGTCGCGGCGTAGTGTCTTGAAACTGACACTATAAACATTGTTTTTACTGGGGCTTCTCTGTGGGTCTTGGCGGTTCCCCTTCCCCGAGTCTTGTGCTCCCTTTGTAAGTCTCTTTACTGTGGGCTTTTCAACTTGGAGGCTGTCGGTTGCTCCTTTTCGTTACTTCCCGGTAGGGCATCTCTACCGTCTTGTTCTTGCTCCTGTAGCGTTGGGTGTACTTGTCGTGCCCGGTTCTAGTCTCTATTTTGCCGGGGGTGGTTTCTGTTTCGCTCGTTCCTCTCTGCCGACTGTGGAATCCCACGCTGGTCCATCCACTCCTGGGCGTCGGTCGTTGTCTCGAAGATCTGTGTTTTTCCGTCATGCAGTATTTTTAGTTTGGCTGGATACAGCAGCATGAATTTCACCCCTGCCGCTCGAAGGCGCTCTTTGGTCTGCCAGAACTGGGCTCTCTGCTTTTGCACAAGTACCGTATAGTCTGGATATATCGTTATCCTGGCCCCGTTCCTTGTGATGTTCCCTCCTTCTCTCGAGAAAGTCAGGATTTTTTCCCTGTCCTTAAAGTTCATAATTTTTGCGATCATTGGTCTTGGTCGTGCTCCTGGGCGCGGTCTTCTAGTCAGCGCCCGGTGTGCCCTTTCTACCACGAAGCCTTGGGATAGGGTCTCTGCTCCCACTTCTTGGATCAGGAGGTTCTCTATGTAGTTCGTGGGGTCCCTTCCTTCCTCCCCCTCTGGCAGCCCCACTATTCGTACGTTGTTGCTCCGGGCCCTGCCTTCTGCGTCTTCAGCTCTGCGTTCTAGTATATTAATTCTTTCCAGTGCTTCCGACATTTGTGTTCGCGAGGCGGACACTTCCACTGAGTTGCTCTGTGCTTGTTGTTCCACTGTTGTCATCCTTTCCGCCAGGTTTCTCGTATCTTGTCTAAGGAGTCCCACATCTACCATCACTGCGTCCAACTTGCCTTCTATCGACGTCTTTAACGCCCCTATGGCTTCCAGTATGCTGCTTTCCACTTGCCTGATCTCTCCTTGCGTGGCGTATGACTCCGGCGTGTCTTTCTCCCCAGCCTCTGGCTGCTGGTCGTCGTTCTTCCGGGTGAATGTCTCCATGACTGTTTGTCTCCCTCTGCCGCTTTTAGGCTTGTCTGGCATGTTAGTACCCACTGCTCTTGGCCTGTAGTTGGGCCCTGTTCAGTCAGGTTTCGTTTGTGCTTCAGTGGGTCCTTGCTCAATTCTCACACTCGCTTCCACTCTTTCCTGCGTGTGTTGCCTTTTTAATAAGCGATTTCTCTCTGTTTCTTTACCCTCGTTGTCCGTTTGCCGTGTCTCTCTCCGGTGTTCTCTTCCCTCTCGCTTTTGGATGGTTGGAGTCTGTGCCTTGCGTGAGGCGGCTCATCCCCCAGTTTCTGCCTGTGTGGGGGGGGTCTGTTTGTGCTGGATGGATTTGTGGTTCGTAGTGACTGTTACGTTCTCTCCCCCGCTTGCTGGTTATCTGTGAGGCAGCTGGTTGGGGTGGTGTCCGGGTCTATGTGTAATTCTTTTGCTCTCCTCGTTACGACGGCGGCTACCTTCTTCTCTTATGTCGTCTCTGTTAGGTCTCGGCTCTCCTGACCTGCCCCGCGGTCTGTCTCTTGTTCCCTGGGCCTGGTTCCTGTGTCTCGGCGTTACCTCCCTTCTCGGGATCTCCCGCTGCTTTGCCGGCTCTTCGCTGCTGCTAGTCACCTCTGCGTCGGCAGGGAAGGGCTCTTCTTCGGTCCGATCTGTGGGCCGCTTCCTGTCCGTGGGTCTCGACGCCTTCTTCCTTCCCAGTTTGGTGTTGCGCTGTTTCTGTAGTGCTGTCTCGGGCTTCTCTTCCTGTTGCTGCCGTCGGTGCCTTGTCTCGCTGCCGGTCGGGTGATGCTCCGATCCTGCTTGGGCTGGGCGTTGATCTGCTGTCTCCCTCGGTTCCGCTCCGGACTGGCAGGTAAGGGCTCTTCTTCAGCGATCCGGTCTGTGGGCCGCCTCGTATTCTTCACTGCTTCTCCTATCGGGTTCCGCTGCTGCTACGCACCTCCGCGTTGGCAGGGGAGGGTTCTTCTGGGTCTAGTCCGTGGGCCGCCTCTCGTTCTCCGCTGTCTCTCCTCTCGAGGTCCCTCGTTGCACTGCTGGGTCTCCGTCGTTGCTGCTCACTTCCGTGTCGGCCAGGAGAGGCTCTTCTGTGGTCCGGCCTATGGATCGCTCTTCGTTCTCCGTTTCCTCTCGTTGTGGGATCCCTCATTGCTCTGCTGCTGCTCACCTCCGCTTCGGCGTGAGGGAATCTGCCTCGGTTCGGTCTGTGGGCCGCTTTCGATCCGTTCTGCCTCGCCTTCCGGGTTCTCCGGTTATTCTGCTGGGCCTCCGCTGCTTCTACACTCCTCCGCGTCAGGGGAGGGCTCTCTTGGTCCGGTCCACGGGTCGTCTCCCAGTCTCCGCCGCCTCGTCTCTCGGGGTCCCACGTCGCTCCGTTGGCTCTCCGCCGTTGACGCTCACCTCCGCTCTTCTGAGGCTCGGTCTATGGGTCGCCCCTCGCTTCCGCTGCCTCACCGCTCAGGTTCTTTCGTTGTTCCGCTAGGCCTCCGCTGCTGCTGCTCGTCTCCGCATCGGCTGGGGAAAGCTGTTCTCCAGCCCCGGTCCGTGGGCCGCTTCCTGTTCTTGAGCCGCGCCGTCTTCACCTTCTCTGGGTCGGTGTCGCGCGGCTATCTCCGCAGTTGGCGTCTCGGATTTCTGCCACTCTGGTGGTACTTCGGTCCTGCCTGCGCTGGATGTTGATCGGCTATCTCACCCGGTTCTACTCCTTCCCTTCGGCCTTCTTCGTGTGTTGAGACGCGGGTCTCTTTTTCAGCGTTGCGCGCCCGCCATTTTGTTGGTGTTGCCGCGCGTCTCTCCCTCTTCTCGTTTTCGCTCTTCTGGCCTCCGTTTTTCCTCGGGTCTTCTCCCGTGTATGCCTTGGGTCTTCCGACGCCTTTTCCTGGCGTTTGTTCGGGTTTTTTTTGTCCTAATATACGCCTTTCTCAGGATCTTTGGTCGGATCTGGTGGGAGCCTCTCGGAGTCTGCTCACTCTCGCATGGCCGCCAAGCCACGCCCCCCGTCACAGGCTTTGTTATATACAAATATCAGTATCTCCTTCAAAATACATGCTGCAATACAATCCACATGAGCACAATGTTCTGTGTTGCATTTTTTTTTTTACTTTTCCTTTATTTCGGAAGTTTACGGAGCACAGCCCTGCCCTAGAAGGCAGCATATGGCCTGCTTTACAAAAGCACTTTTCAATGGAAAAATCCCATTGGAAACATTTTGTAAATCGGGCACATAGCGGTGTGGTATGGTTGAGCAGAGTCACAACATTCTATCATCTTTTGGGGGAAAAAAAACAAACAAACTAATAGGTACAGCATCTGGTCCTGCAGCGATCACAAGCAGCTCATCACACTGCTGTCACAAACCTCAAGTATCTCCTTGTGTGTTTTTTAACACAGTCCATGTTGATCTGTTTTGCATCTAAAGGACGCGTAGATGCAAAATATTGTAAAGGGCTCTGTAATTCCATACTAGTACACCCTTATACAGATCCAAGGTTTTCACTCTCCAACCCATGCAGCAAAAGCTTAAAACTATGCAATTCTGCTGTTTTGCAATGCATGGCTGCAGCAACGCCCACACAAACAGAATGACATCACTTTTCTGCGACAAGGACGCGTATGTTCTCTAGGTTTACAATATTTAGCATTGATAGCAAAGCCTGCTGAGGAGGCCCAGCTGTTTCCAGTTAGTCAGATCCCTAGGTAACTGTAATGAAGACAACTTAATACAAAAATAGCTTTTGTCCATAAAGTTTGCCATTGTGCACTGTGACCACAATTAACTCCGCCCACCCAAAGCTCCGCCTCCACGACCCGCCCACCTAGGGCCCTGCGTCTTGTGCTGCCCACGAGGCCCTTTCCCTTAAATCTGCCACTGATGGAGACAGCCGATTCATCAATGCATGTTCCAACAAAAAAATACATGTTCATTTGGAATGTACTTCATAAATCGATCGATGCAAATGCAGAGCTCAGACATAGCAATAGTAAACAGCTAAATGACTGCTTTAGATTCCAACACCCCCATGCAGTTCCCTTGCCGAGCGCTAGGTGCCGCTGCTAATGGGGAAAGGCGCTCGAGACCAGCGCATCTTTGTGCCGACGGCTTGTATGATTTAACAATAAGCAACTCTACACTGAGTGAACTTAAAAAGCCTCGTAAAGGAATCATTAATTTGCTCCGCGGGATCGAATACCAGGACATAACATTAAAACGTGAGCATTAGTTTCCGTCACATTACCAGGCACGCGCACGAGTCCCATTGGCGCTATTCGAAGCTAGCGGGAGCCATTTAAACTCAAGCGGGTCATTAATCGCCTTGGCGGACTGCTTGCACCGCATAGGTGCGCCTTGACAGTTGGGTTAGTTTAGTTTGTAAAGTACTAAATGCCTGCTTTTTTATTTAAAAAATATACTTGCCACTGTATGTTTTCTGTATATCGGTCTTTCAGTGAAAAAGAAAACGGGCAGTCCGAAGGTAAAAAAATAAAAATAAAAAATAAAAAAACAATTCTTAACATGCTCTGTCCATCAGCACTTCCAGCCATCGCGTGAGGCTAAAACCGCTTCCAAAATCAACGCAGCCGTATTATTCAACCATGTGGTCAACCAACGTGAGAGGGGCGACCCCGCTAAATTCACACAGAGCGGCTTAAGTACAGAGTTATATTAATGACGTTTATTCCAAATAGGGGGCCCTACGCAGTCGAACAGTGTTGGGGGTCGGGGGGGCCGCGGGGGAGGGTGAGGGGAGGGGCGAGATTGTGTAATTTCCAAACAAATGGAAAACACTCAACTAAAAAACATAACGGGTTGCAAACATTTGCATTATGAATTGCGGGGCCTTCGTATCTTCCATTAAATTAAATGCAGCCTCGATCTCCGCCAAACTGATCCCTGCTTGAACCAGCTTGAGGGAACCCCAGACGGCGCTGATTTCCGCTGGTTTGGGGTTTCGAGGCAGGTCAGATTTTTCCAGCAATTCATGGCCTGAGAAATGTCCTGAGCTGGAAGCAGACAAGGGCCCTGCAAAGGAGACCGGGGTGCAGCTCCCCTCCCCGCAGGACCCCGCTTATATTCCATTCAAATTCCAGCAGCTGCTCAGGCTAGAAATACGCAGAGGTTTTGTTTCCATTTCAAGACGAATTCATTGATTTCATCAAAAATACTCATCAAAAACACACAATTCAATATAGCAGGAAAAAACGAACATTACACGCAATCAGAAACAGTCCCAGCAATCACCCATATCTACAATAACTCAATCACAAACATAGACCATCCGACAGCTGATAATGAAAACCATATAACACATTTCAAAAACCTTTTGTAGTGTAGCCGAAAAAGAGACGGCTCAGAGAATGACTGTTTCCATCTTTAGTCTAAGGATCATAGAAGTTAGAAATAAGACATACTTGGTCTATAGCAAGAGCAGACATCTTGCAACTGAAAAAGAATACACGTTTTTCAATTTCCAGCACAAGAATGTGTAGCACAAGCGGGGTGCTGGTGCTAGAAATAGATGTGAACCCCCATGTCCAGCGCCCAGGCAACTAAACAGTGCCAGATGCATCTTTCCATTTCTGACGGCCAATCAGCACAGGGCAGGAAAGTGAGGGTGCGAAACGGTGCTTAGAGGGGAAGTTGGTTATGGCTCCCTCCCTCCCTCCCTATACTAACAACATGCACACATTTCAGGGCACCAGATTTTTACAGGGATGAACTGTGAGTGTTCATGGACCATATATGGGGTAGTCCCAACAACCCGAGCCATAATCACATCCGTTCATGCTCCCACAGGCAGATTTCGGAATGGGACTCTCCAAGACCCTCCCACCTCCCGAACATCTCCCTCGACTCTTCAAGCCCCTCCCACCTACAGGACACCTCCCTCGCCTACCTGGTGAGAGCGCTATGGCTCGCGACAACCCGTGAGTGAGCAAAGAGCAATTCAGCTTGCTGTACGCATTATATAAATCATCAGTAATATTAAAGTGAGCACAAATGTAGTTTATTAAACTATGCATGAGCAAGTTTTTTTTTATAATGCACCTTAAGAAAATAATTTCTAGGCGACACCAGTTTTGATAGCTAAGAAAAATAAGACCAGGACACGTAAAGAGATTTGCCCAGGATCATATGTTTTAGTCAAGTGGGGAAGCTGGAATTTGACGCAGTTTCTTGGTTCCACATTTTGCAATTTAAGCACGAAGCTATATATTTTATTTATTGCATTTGTCAAGCGCACTTGCAGCCCATAAGGCATCGAGGCGCTATCTCATCCCATCAAATAGATTTTCTTCTAATAGTGTTTGAAAATGCATTAAAGTGTGCACGTTTGAACCCCATTAATCAATGGCAATGTTTTCCCTGGTGAGTGTACTCCCGCAATGCGACATTGCACGTTTAGTTGTACATTTTATTCATCACTGTATACGGAGCAGCAGTTAAGTGCCTGCCGCGTGAATCTGGAGACTGTGGTTCGAATCCCCAAGTCGCACTTTAAAATCGGAATGGTGATGAAGTCCGTCAAAGTGTAGTGTTTTACACACGGCCTCTAAAATCCCAGGTGAGGGAGAGGGAGGGGGGGGAGCGCCTCAATGCCCCTGGGCTGCTTGCGCGCTATATAAATATAAATAAATAAATGACGTGTACACTCGACCGCAGCCCTGCGCCCCATTTATGAAGCCATCGCTTTGCGCAATGGAAGCAGCTGGAGAGTCTCGGCACATGATAGAATATGGCAAGACATAAGGAAGAGTCTGAAATCCCCAACACAAGCAGAAGAACAAATCCTCATGGGGTCCATTAACTGGCGAAGGGAGGGCGGGAGCAGAATAAGTGGGCTATTAACAGCATCATCAGCGCTAAAGATAGAGGTCTTTTCAGAGCCCACAGGCAAGTGGGATCAGATCTGGAGCTCTGAATGAGAGAGGAGATAGCTGCAGATAAAGGGGTGGCAGGCGATGCCAGGCCCCGGAAACTGATCAGGACCTGCATAAAAAGGATTTCGAAATAAAGTGGCAAGAGTGTGGGGTGGATATTTGTACATAGGGTTTGATAATGTCATTGAAACCTTGTAAACTCATAATTAAAGACCTTTCTGGCATCACAGAGAGGCAGAATTGACCAGTCCATCCAATTGAGCGTAAATGAAGGGTACACAGCAAGATATGAAATTAATATAGCCTTACAAACTGAAGGGAGGGTGGTCGTTATCGCAGCATTACGACTAACTACCAAGTTATAGCCTGAGGCAAGGTCTAAAAGACTATTAGCACATGGTGGTAACAGCAATATAGGTTTTGGAGCTGAGCTGGTGAAGTAAACATTTTTACTTTAAGAGTGAGTAAAGTAAACAGACAAATTGATTAAGTAAATAAAATGTGGCTTTATTTGTAGTATTTAATTTTTTTTTTTTTATTGATTTGGCTGAATGATTTAACCTTTCAAACAGTACATTTTACAAAATCGAGAACAAAAGTTTCATACATCTTAGACCTGATTAAAACTAGTTTTAAACACAAAAGAAAAGATCAAATTTAATATGTACAAATGTTCAAATTTACAAAACCTTGCATTCTTAGCTCAATTGATCAGGAATCACATAGTTAACAAACTGAACCAAAGCAATTTGGACAGAGGAATTCGTACTGGTCAATAAGTAATTCCAAATTTTTTCATTAGGATACTGTATATAAAAATTACATTTTGCATGGAGGAGTTTGTACCTCACACAATTCAGAGCAGGGCACTCAACCACTAAATGGCACAATGTCTCAATTACTTGGCGGTTGAGGCAGCATCTGCAAAAGGTTTGATCTTGAGACACCAGTTGTCTTCTTCCCAAGATCTGTCGTGTTAAACACAAGTTTAGCCGAATGTGCATCAACTGAGTCCTCACAAAACTTGAAGAACATTCAATTAGATATGACTCTGGACAACACATTTTTTTATGCAAATACTTTACCAATTCGCAATCCACATATTCTAAGCATTGTTGGCGCGTGTTTATCCAGTCGTAGTGATGCAATTTTAATTTTGCCTTTGTTGGATTCATCAACAATAATTCTATTGAAATGTCAGCCTTAACTAAGATGTCTAATACACACTCAGACCATTTCTTCGGAAGTTTCAAATTGGAAATTATCAAGTGATTAGCCAACACACCCAAAATATTGTGAGAAGACGCACCAATTAAGCATTTTCGATAAAATGAGCAAAATTTCCATAGTACTTGGCAATATACAGAAATTAGTCCTAATTCATAACGAATGATTGGGATTGCGGCAATCTCAAAACACCCTTCCAAAATTGAGATTCAAAACGATCCCAAAAGGCTCTTGGCTTTGGTGCTACAGTCTTTGCCCCATAAGTAAGAATAGGTGTCACTTTTTGATGGAAAAAGGCAATTACATGAGTTAGTGTGAACTTGCCGTATTTAAACAGTAAGATTTTAGCTTGCGATGTTAACGAGCGATTTTTTGCATCAAGTGTTACACGATAGATATCATCATTCAATACTTCTGAAAATGGGAGACCCAGATACTTGTATTGTTGTACTACAATTAACTCTTGATTATGCAAGGACCAGGTAAATCTACATGTTTTTTTGATTGCTGTTTTATGACACACTACAACTTGAGTTTTTTCGAGATTAATAATTAAATTATTCTCAATAACATACTCCTGCAATTTGTTTAAGAGATTTTGAAGGCTATAAGGTGTACATGACAGTAACACCAGATCATCGGCGTATAACAGCCATGTAACTTTCTGTTTACCTAGCTTGGGTGAATCAGAGATTGCATTCTCAAATTTCAGACCAATGTCTAACAGAATAAAATGGAATAGTGTAGACTCAAGGATACACCCTTGCTTTAGGCCTCGCTCAGTTTGAATAATAGCTGTAAGTAGCCCCTCTAAAGATAATCTCACCTGCAAAGAGGTATGGGAATGCAAAAGTTTTATTAATGTGAGAATTGAAGAGGGACACCCATGCTGATGAAGTTTTTGAAACAGTAGCTGCCGATCACATGAGTCGAATGCAGGACTAAAATCAACAAAGGCAACATAGAGATTGCGGTTTTCATTAACATATTTTTGTTTGATCAGATTGAGTACGAGCATGTTTGGAGCAGTGCCAATTCCTTTGACAAAGCCAGACTGAAACAGGTCTCTTTTGAATTCACGCTGCGTCCATTCATTAAACTCTCGCAAAATGATCCGACAGAACAATTTGCCTGGAGCGTCCAGTATAGCAATTGGACGGTAACTTTGAGGCCGCTGACAATCACCTTTCTTAAACAATGGTACAATTATAGAATGTCTCCAGGTAGCAGGAATAGTTTGAGTAATAATAATGTTTTGAAAGATCTGAAATAAGACCTCTGCCCATAAATTCGGATTACGCTTGAATGTTTTATTCGAAAGCCCATCCAGCCCTGGAGCCTTGGATTCACTCAATGTTGAAATAATGTGCAATATGTCGCCTTTAGTGAAATTAAGATGAAATGGCACAATTTCACCACAATGTGGCCCCACAAAGGCTACTGTAGGTCTCGCATAGATTCTAGTGAAATGTTCAATCCAACTTTTTTCAGAGACATTGTGCGACTGTGGTATTTAAATAAAATATGCATTTTAACGGCAGCTTGGTTGGACTGGAACAGGTTTAACACCTACATGCACTAGGTGTATTGTAAAAGTAAACATTTGCTCAATAAAGTGCAAGCATTTGCCATTGTTTTAGCGTTCTCTTTTGTGTGTTAAATAGTATGTTACAGCCACAAAAAAATGGCATTGTTGTTTCCAGGCCTGCTTCTGAAAATGAATGTTCAGAAAGCCACTAGTTATTGACTGCACTCTTAACATTCTGATTGGCTGAGAGGAGGTCCAGAACGATTTCCATGTGGCAATAACATTTATGACACTAATTTGTCTAACTAAGCACTTGACTGGCATGAGAGAATGGTAGTAATTTGTAATAATTATGTTATAGGGACTTATATCGTGGACCGCTGCCATTTTTCATGATCTCCAGGCGCCGTGGCGGATCTGAAAAGAGACAGTGGCTGGGAGGGCTTACTTGGTGGGATTGAGAGGGAAAAGCCCCAGAGAGTTTTTATGTGCTGTTGGTAGCTTCAGTTAGGAAAAAACAGTAACTGTGTGCTGGTTTGTTTTTAGTTGGTGGTCGTTATGTGGTGTTTGGTGTATGAGTGTGTATGCAGAGATTTGTGTGTTTCTTACAAGGTGTTGCGTGGTGTGTGCAGTTTGTGGTGGTTTTATGTTTCCCTGCGGTAGATGTATGGCGTGCTTTGTTCTGTGCATTATGGTGAGTAGGCAGGATATTGGAACGTTGTTAGTGGGTTGGTGGACAGTTAGATCACGTTCAGCTAAATTCAACACATTGACTAGGTAAGTCACTAGTTCCAATAGACAAGACATTGGGCATCCAAATCCCAAACTCCAACAGTCACTCCTGGAACCCTCAGCATCCATCAACCTCATACACTCCATTCTGACCTCACAGGCCCACTGACAGAACAGGCACAGGAAGGGACTGACATGGAGTAGAGGACGTTTCCATGATTTCACAACAGAATAGCTAGAACAAAACAATAAGGAACATTTTGGAACATAATTGTCAAAAGAAGTGTTTAATTTTGTAATGTCGGAATGAAGAATTGTTGAAAATATTTGAAGCTGTACCAATTAGAAATGATTTGTTGCTCTTGAAGAAAAGAGGGAAATCTCTCAAAACGCGCCAAGCTAATTAGTAAACTTTTGTTTTTTGTTTTTGAAGTTTCTAAGAGTGTTACGTTGAACTGTTATACTGAATTCACTTACTGAGTGAAAAGAACTCAGTAAAATTACTCATGTAAACATTGAAAATAAGTTTATTCTAATTATTTTGTGAAACGTTGAAAATCACCACAAGTAAAACAAATTTATATATTTTGACTGAATGCCTGCAATTGGTTTTTGTGAATTCTGACTGTAGAATTTTTTTTTTTTTTCGTTAACCGGATAGAACAAACACATTAAAATAGTGAAAACACCAAGTTTTGTTTGGAAAGTCATCTTTCCACTATTGAATGGTGTTCAGGGGACAGGAGTTCCTAATACCGATAGGAACTTCGTTTCTTCTATTTCACATCCATTTACAGGCTTGTCAAATCAATAACAGTGTCTTAGGATTTACAGACCTTTTTCTATTTGGGTGAGTGTTGTGACACATTTGAGTCCAATTCACATTACTTGCCTGAAGGGTTTCATGCTTGAATCACTCTCACAGACATATTCCAAACATAAAACATTCTGTGATCATTCTTATGTTCCCAAAATGCTCTATACTTTTATGCAAATTGCTAGGATTGGATTCCATGAGGAAGTTGGGTGCTGCTCAACGTGGGGTAGGGCTAAGCGCTCAGCCATGATGGTTACGCTATGACCACTCTACTTTTGTGCTCCCCCACAAAGGAGGGGGCCCAGAAAAAAAGTGTTTCCCATTTCCAACACTGACAGAGGTGTGACACACGGTGGCAACAAAGTACTTCAGAGTGGAGAGGGTGCGAGGAGTGTGCAGTCTGACACCAGGAGTCCCATTGTCTGTCTACGACTTTCACTTCTGAAGGAGAAGCTGCATTCAAAATCCCCAGAATCTCGGAGAGTGTGCGAGGAGCGTGCCGCCTGGCATTCCAGCCAGTCGGGCAAGGAGGGTAAAGAAGCTTGGCATGTGCTGAAATCCCTTGCCCGAAAAGTACAACTTCAGCGCTGGGTTGCCAGCGAAAGCGACACAACCGGCAGAGGCGTGGCTTCGGGGGTCCAGTGAACACACGGAGCGGCTCTGGGATATTCGAAACAGGTCAAGAGAAGTTGACTTGTATATAATGCAAGTCCCCCAGCCTGGGACCCTATACTAATTGCCAACTGCTTATGGGAAATCACTTGCTCTCAAAACTGACCGTCCATCAGGCCTGGACCGGGTGGCTTATTGACCCTTTGAGCCTGGTTCACGGCGCATACGCCTGTCTACTGATCAGTACACTAATGAAAGAATTTTAATTTAGAGCAACAAAGGGGGGCGGTTCTGACGTATAACGTTTTCTGGGGACTACTATTTGACTTGAGTAGGTCTAGGTTATTTCTATTATGTCAAGATAGATACAGAAACACTTACAATGTGAAAATGCACCAAAAGGAGTTTCAGACAAAAATAGATATCAGTCAGTCAGCTTTTTAAATTTATTTTGCTGCTGGATGCATTTAATAATCATGCACCAGTAGTTTTTTTGGAAAAAAGTATTTGTTGAAAAAAACACAATCAGAAAATGCAAAAGGTTCATTCACAAGAACAGAGTTTTCAAGGAGGTTAATTATTAGTCTGACGTCTAGATATTGATCAAAGAAGATGTTGGGACCAGAAGGAATATGGAGGTGCTGGTCGGTAAGACGTTTCGGCTAAGTGCCTTCATCTTGGGCCTGGGGTAGGTCTCCCTAAAAAATAGAGACAGGGGGACTCTCTTAGTGACTGAGTAGAAAGTTTAAAAACTTTTGTTTATTAAAAAAACACAAGACATAATATTTCCATGAATATGGTACACCACTATAACATCAGGATATAAATGGTAGGGCACCTGGCGGGGTCCTGATTTACCCAGGTGGGTAAACATATAATAAACAAAAAAATCAGGATGACGAGATCCAGACCAAGTTCTGTGTGTGTGTGTTTATTCGCATCAACACAGAAGGTTTTAAGTAATCAAGACAATTTATTTTACAGATCTTTCGATAAGCACGAAAGGTACAATGTGGACGGACAAGGTTTAGTGATGAAAAGTGATAACACATATGTGTGTAGACCTCGAAACTGCAGAGGTCAAAACTTCAATCAAAGACACATTTCCCACAGTTGGAAGGGGTAACAACCCTAGTAGGCAGGGAAAGGTGTGCTCTCAGACTTGCGTCAGTCCAAGGCATGATTAACACATGGTGCACACAACACAATTTACATGAAACGTACACAAGGGGGGTGGAGTTGTGACACAGGGATCGACACGGGGTGTGTTTCGGCCAAAAAAGAGGCTAGAGTGGCGCCTGTCTTTGTGCTGGCCTTCGTCAGGAGATGCACCTATGGCGGTGCTGTCCGTAGTGTCTGTGAAAAAAACATACTGGTGAGGATCTCGAGAGTTTATTTACTAAGTACTGACTAGTATTTAATACGGGCCAAGTGGTGCCAGAGAGGTGCACCATGTGGTGTCTCTTGAGAACAGCGTACCTGCTATTGTGGTAGCAAGAGGCTGTTATGAGGATCATCCATGAATAATGCAGGATTGACGGTGCATGAATGGCACTTGTTCTGTCGGCTGTCTCGGTGGACGGGCCGATTCGTCTCAGGGTCCCGTGCAACTGGTGTAGGCCGGGATTGGTCCTAAATCTGCGAAACGACATAAAACGCGGGTAATGAAAACCCGGCTGTGTGTAAAGGATAAAAACCCAATGGGTGAAGGTGGTCCGAAAAAGGGCTCTAACCCCACTGGTGTGGTGGTGGTGCGGTGTTCGAGGCTCCATTAGCAAGATACCTGGGCTGTGTGCTCCTGGGTATGCCGAGGTGAGTGATGGTCGGCTAGGCAACATGACTAAGGTGGTCCTACGATGACAGAGGTGCTTATTGTAAATAGACATCTGTCCAGGTGAAAGCTATGCCGGGCACGGGATAGTTGGTCGTGGGCTGCGTGTCGGTGCCTGGAATGGGAATTATCATGAAAGTGGAGACAGCGTGAAGTGTCGCTGTCGCAGGGGTGCGGTGAAGAACTGGAGTAGGTAACTTACCGCAGTGAGCTCGCAGGTGCTGCGCTACGTCGTACCAGGACCTCTGGACGCCGTGGTTGGTGTGAGGAAGACAGAGTAGTGGTGCCTTGTTAGCTTAGCTGGGCCTGACAGGGACCAATCCAAACTGGCGGAGGGCCTGGACGCGGGGGCCAATCGCGAGGGGCTGGTCGAGTGGGTCACGATCGCGTGGTGTGGTGGGAAATGTAGTTCCCTAGTGCCACCAGACTGGCGGCACAGCATGGAGTGATGCAGTGACAGGGACGGGTCATGTTCTATAGATGGAAAGAGGTGTTTGGATAGAAATGTTTCCAATCGACAGTTATGTTCGGGCTGTTTCGTACTGTGTCCAATTAGTGTACTCATTTTTGCTCGAGTCTAGTCGAGTGGGTCACGATCGCGTGGTGTAGTGGGAAATGTAGTTCCCTAATACCACCAAAATGGCGGCACAGCATGGAGTGATGCAGTGACAGGGACGGGTCATGTTCTATGGATGGAAAGAGGTGTTTAGTTAGAAATGTTTCCATTCGACAGTTATGTTCAGGCCGTTTCGTACTGTGTCCAATTTGTGTACCCATTTCTGCTCGAGTCTAGTGAGAGCCAAATTGATATCGCCACCCCGGCGTTGTGGCTGGAGTTGTTGGACCACCGTCCAGAACAACTGATCATGGGTGTGTTTTGCCTTGGCGAAATGTTCAACTAGTGGCTTGTCTTCGACTTGGTTTTTGATACAGGACCTGTGTTCGTTAATCCTTTGTTTGATGGGTCTGATGGTTTTGCCAATGTAGACCAGTTGACAGGGGCACTTGATGGCGTAGATAATGAATCTACTTTCGCAGTTCGTATGGCTGTTCAATTTCCAAGTGAGATTATTGTGGACAAAAGTTTTGCTGTTTTTGGTGAAGCGACATGCGACACATTGTCCACAACTGAAGTGTCCCACCACGGGTGGGAGATTCCACAAGGTTGAGGTGGGTCTGTTTGGTTCCAGGAAGGTGTGTACCAGTGTGTCTCTGAGGTTTTTGTTTTTCTTGAAAGCGAATAGAGGTTTTTTGGCTAGGCTCCCATCATTTTTGATCAGATGCCAATGTTTATTGATGGTGTTCTTTATGAGATTGCTGATTGGGTTATATGTGGTAACACAGACAACCCTGTTGATGGGATCTTTTTCTCTCGTGGTGAGGCAGACCGAGCGATCCGTGTTGGCTGCTCTTTTCTTGGCGCTCCTGATGGATTTTCTAGGGTAGCCCCTTTCTCCGAGACGTTTTTGTAGTTGTTGCGCATGGTATTTGAATTTTTCTGTGTCGGAGCAGTTCCTGCGGATGCGCAGGAATTGGCCGTACGGGAGATTGTACTTCAATCCTTGAGGGTGGTAGCTCGAGAAGTGAAGCAGAGTGTTTCTGTCCGTGGGTTTTCTAAAGAGTTCCGTTTTCAATTTCTCTCCGGATCTATAGATGTGAAGATCTAGAAAGTTGATGGATTGGTAGTCCCACTCGATGGTAAACTTAATGTGGTTGTTGCGTGCGTTGATCCATTGGTGGAAGGCTAAAAGTGTGTCTTTGCTTCCTTCCCAGATTAGTAGTACGTCGTCAATGTAGCGGCGCCAGATCTTGATGTGTGTTCTGTATGGATTGTCGTTGTGATAGATATGATCCTCTTCATACTGAGCCATGTATAAGTTGGCGACGTCCGGAGCAAAAGTGGCCCCCATGCTCACGCCTTTGATTTGTTGGTACAATTGTTGGCCAAAAAGGAAGAAGTTTTCGCCCATCGCAATGCGGATGCATTCGAGCAGGAAGTTGGTAGGTACGGAGGAGACGTCTGTCCTTTTTTCGAGGCAGATGGCCAAGGCTTGTAATCCTTCCAGCTGTGGGATCGAGGTGTATAGTGCCTCGACATCCATGGTGACCAGTATGGAGTCTATCGAGAGCTGTATGGTATCTAGGACCTTGATGGTTTCCGTGCTATCTCTGAGGTAGGATGCCATTTTTCCGATAAAGGGTTTCATAAAGAAGTCTGTGTACAGGGATAAAGGTTCCAGCAGTGAGTCACATGCGGAGACTATGGGTCTCCCTGGTGGTTTCGTAGCATGTTTGTGTATTTTCGGTAAGATGTAAAAAGCCGGAGTCCTCGGATGGGTTTTGTTAAGGAACGCCCGTTCTTCTTGGCAGATCCAGCCCTCGTCTTCGGCGTGTTTAGTGAGGTTGAGGATCTCTTCCTGAAGGCGTTCTGTGGGGTCTCTGTTTAACATTTTGTATGAAGTTTGGTCGTTAAGGAGTCGTTGGCACTCCTGGTTGTAGTCTGTGGTATTCATAATAACGATGCCCCCTCCCTTATCTGCTGGCTTTATAGTGATAGTGGTGTCATGAATATGGTACACCACTATAAAATCAGGGACAAGGGAGACAAGGGACTGACCTTAGGGGCTGCAGATCTCCCTGGATCTGGAATTACTGTGATATAGTAATGGTATGAAATGCCAAATGGTTTAGGCTTCTGGCAACCGGCTGTGGATGGCTACAAGAATCAGAGAACATGTAGTTCTAGGTAAGGATGCTGTTAGTGACGGTGAAAAACAGGAAAGGATTGACCCAAGTGTACAAAAAATGGCATGTGCTCACCTTGCTAGGTTGCAACTGTGTGGTAAAACACAGGAAAGGCGCAGGGTGCCAGTAGAATGGCAACTGTTCACAAGGACGAGGGCCAGCATGTAATGGTGGCTGGATGGGTCTTATTTACTATTATTGCCTGTAGTTGTCCTGTGAGAAAAAAAACAGATGCGTGCGCCCGCCAAGTAAAATGAGGAAGAATAGGGACTGTAATGAGTGGCAGAGTCGGGAAGAGTATTTACCTGGAAATTGAAGTCCCGGGCTAACTGCAGGCTGGCGTGTGTGGTTGCGTTTGTATATTGCGACTGGAGCGCTGCGTTGAAGCTGCGGAACTAAAGAGCCGAGCTGTGCACGGCTGTACTGTGTGCACATGCCCGCCGGAGTAGTGTATTTTTATACTTGGCGAGTGCGCATGTGCAAGCCCGCTTTTCTGTAGCGTTACTGAAAGTGCATGACTGTACGAGACACTAGTCTCATGCCCATGTCACCAACGTTACGGAGTGACAAGTCCGTCAAAGTTTTACTGGATTTCCTCGTATTACGATATTTATTGTAATAAACTGCAGACCTGTGTGAACAGTGTGGAGGTCAGAAGCACACTGCTGGTTGCATTGGGGGGCAATATGTAGAGAAAGAAATGTGGGGCTGTAGGCATGTGTTATCAAGCAGCAAAATGCCCAATTTGGTGGAAGTGTAATAGGGGTGCCCTGGTAAATAAAGAATCATGGTGGATTTTTAAACTGAAAAGCACTACTACCGGGCTAAACGAGATAGACCCCACGTACTTCAGCAGATAACTATACATCTTCATATAAACGTTTGTCTCCCCTTCCTGTGAGACCTCCATCTCTCATGCCATTTGAAGATCCCACCATTGAGGGCTCATTACAAGTTCCCCTACTAATCTTGCCTTCAGCCTCACACTCTTGCACCTTAGGAGCGTTCCGTGCAGCTATCTGGCAGGAACTGCACTTCATTTACCAGGGCACCCCAATTACACTTCCACCAAATTGGGCATTTTGCTGCCCAATTTGGTGGAATCCAGCCACCATTACGTGCTGGCCCTCGTCCTTGTGAACAGTTGCCATTCTACTGGCACCCTGCGCCTTTCCTGTGTTTTTTAAACTTTCTACTCAGTCACTAAGAGAGTCCCCCTGTCTCTATTGTTTAGGGAGACCTACCCCAGGCCCAAGATGAAGGCACTTAGCCGAAACGTCTTACCGACCAGCACCTCCATATTCCTTCTGGTACCAACATCTTCTTTGATCAATATCTAGACGTCAGACTAATAATTAACCTCCTTGAAAAGTTTGTTCTTGTGAATGAACCTTTTGCATTTTCTGATTGTGTTTTTTTCAACAAATATTTTTTTCCAAAAAAACTACTGATGCATGATTATTAAATGCATCCAGCAGCAAAATAAATTTAAAATGCTGACAGATTGATATCTATTTGTGTCTGAAACTCCTTTTGGTGCATTTTCACATTCTAAGTGTTTCTGTATCTATGTTGACATAATAGAAATAACCTAGGCCTACTCAAGTCAAATAGTAGTCCCCAAAAAACGTTATATGTCAGAACAGCCCCCCTTTGTTGATCTAGTATTTCCAGCCCAGTGTTCTGCCGTAGTCGGGCTATCCCTCCAGTTACCAGAATTTTAATTTAGCCAGACCCGTAGAGGGTGCGGGCACCAAAAATGTCCAAATTACACAATGAAAAGCTGAAAATCACGGAAAAGAGGCGCATTGCGCTACAAGCACATGAGGAATTGGAAAGGCTGTGCTAAGTACAGCAACTCCAACTGGAAAGGACTCCCTTGGAACCAAATGCAGTCCCTAATGAAGTGGAACCTACCACGAATGACCACGAAAATGCACCTATGCTGACGCCCAGGGAAGATAAGGGTGACAAAGGGGGAACACATAGCGAGTTGGTCCTAGAAGCTACCAGTACTCCTAGTCTATACTCTGAAGTGCTGGGAAAGGGTCATGGCCTAAACAAGGAGGCCCAGGCTCAGAGTAAGGGGAGAACTGGAGAGCAAGTACCTGTGGTGGAAAAAGCCCATGCAATATTTGCTAATCTAAACTGCACGTCTATTGAGAATGCAGTGGATACTATGATAGACACCAATCTAACAGCACAAACCAGAGTCATAGGAAAACATCAATAACCAAAATCCCAATACTTTACACAATGCACATCTGAGTGTATTGGACCACTCTTGAGAGACTCTGTGATGATATGGATGGCATTAGACACCAATCTAACAGCACAAACCAGAGTCATAGGAAAACATCAATAACCAAAATCCCAATACTTTACACAATGAACATCTGAGTGTATTGGACCACTCGAGAGACTCTGTGATGATATGGATGGCATTAGGAAGCGCTCCCACCGAACAAGCAAAGAAAGTGCAAGTTGCTAACTAGAAGATGAATGGTCTGGTAATGGACATGATCACGAGCTGAGAACTTTTAACGGATCAATAATCGACCCTCAGAACTTACGAAGGGTCAGACAAGCCCAGACCTTACCATTTAATGACAACTACTTCCCCCCTAAGAACATTACACTGCAAAGGGACTAACATTATGCCAGAGAGGTAAACCCTAGGGCCAGCATCGACCTCAGCACTTCACCTAGTGCTGGAATCTCTGTAGAGGCTATACGACAACGTAAAGGAGTTGGTGCAGGAAAACACCCAAAAATGAAACTCTCTGGATCAGGGGTTGAGTAAATTGCTGGTCATCGAGGCAGAAAACCCATGTCAGTTTAAAAGCGGGGTCTTGAACGTGAGACTGCTAAAGCGGAAAAGGAAGTGGTCCCCAGCAGGATCGAAATTCAAGCAATAGAGGAGGCATGGGTGGAAACAAAGGATGTCCCGAAGGAGTTAATAGAATCAGTCAGACCATACAGGGAATCTCCAGACAGCCCGACGCCGCTCGTTGAAATGTGTCTCAGGGAAAAGCAAACCACCTCGGAGGCAATCTGCCCGGCGGAGGAGGTACATGCCATCAGTGATTCAGCAGGAGAGGAGAGTGGTTGAGAAGGCTGGATAAGATTGAATAGACAAAAAAGAAAAAGGAAAACTTCAGAAGAAGAAATAAATGAAAAATCTCCCGGCCCCAAATGGTAATAAACGGAATAAATCCAGACATTTCATCAATGCCCTCTCAGGAGAGGCGACGGATCAAAACGAGTTACATCAAAACCGGATGGCAAGGACCTCTGGTAACAAAGCCACTGCTCCTAAAATTACAACTAAGAAAAAACAAAATACAATTACGCTATCAATGGAAACTCCTGAGGCTCCCAATATTGACACCACGTCCTCCCAAAATGCCTCTACTTCTAATCATCCTGAAAACGAGCCTGGAACTTCTGCTGTGCTGATGATTTTGGCTGCTACTTCGGTGGCCGGGCTCAATCTAGACACGGTGGTCGCTGCCTCTACTAGCCAATTGCAGTAGTTACGGGGGTTCTACTGTGCAGATACCAGAATCTCAGAACATTCAGGGAACAATAATGAGCTGGCAAATCGATCCACAAATATGTGGTCGACTTTACATAAACGGGGGCCAAATGATCAAAGGATTTCAGGCCATTCCTCAGCTACAGGTTTTAAAATCAGACGACATCCAAAGGGTTGCCTTTCCAAGAAAAAAGTGCAGTGAGGTCAGTCTGTTATTATGCCTCAAATCTAATCGAACAAATCGTGTGGAACAATTGAGAAGCCCTTAAGTCCCTCGATTATCAGTTGGGATAACTAAACACACAAGAGGATGTCGAGGCCTAGCTGTCCCCTGTATCATTGGCACAAGCCCTCGAAACAGCTATACCAAGCAAGTCTGGCTGCTCAGCTGCGGCAAGGACGGATCTAGAGGACTAGTCTTGGCTTGAAGCCGCAATCGAAATGTCCAAGAAAACTGAGGTTAAAACGGTGCAGCATTTATAACACCGGTGAGGGGTGGTTTGGCGGTGAAATGGAACACCAAAGCACGTAGAACCTTCACAGCTATATGCGAAAATCAGTTGCCTAAGAAGGAAATTAATGGTATTAGGATAAACACTAACAATGACAATCAAAGTCTACTGGAATGTATGAAACTTCTCTCGACTAATGGCCAAAAGACGGGAAGTAAACCACATAACCATCCCTATGACATCAGGGTTAGGGAGGTGAAGCCGGCTAAGGGAGGCAATTCAGATCTCTCTTAAAAATACTACTGCTGGACCTGCATTCCAAGTGGCCAAGAGGCAGATCTCAGAAAAAGTATAAACATACCTTTAAATGCCTTGGTAGGGATAGACATATAAGAGAAAATCAAGAGGTTGTTAAGACCCTCATCCAAAAGGATAGTGTTAACTTCTGAAGAAAGATGGGGGGAATCACCAAAGGACTGCAGGACTGTATGGAGTGTGATATTATGGAACAAGATTGGGTAAAATATATATCACCAAAAAGCATTCTCTGCCCAAAGGCGATGAAGGTCAACTACGTCTAGCTAAATCAGGGATGGAATAGTGGGATCTCGGTTGGGAGATTGATGGTGTATTATGGGCAATTGGCAAAGAAAAACCGGCGAGGGCCCCTGGCCCCGACATCATTCCCCAGGCACTAATTAAAAGTAAACCGGAGGTGTGGTCAATCCCTTGTGGGACCTATTCAGTCACGTCAGGTGAACACTCACTGTTCCTTATACGTGAGGAGAATCTCTCATTATTTCTATCTTTAAGCATGGAGACAGGAGGGATCCTAACAACTTTAGACCTATAGCCCTCCTGGACTCCTCCAGCTAAATATTTGGAACCCTACTTCCAAGGGGTCTAAGGGCACAAATCACATTACGAAACCTGCTATAACAATATCAGATAGGGTTTCGAGCAGGAACGGGGACCGCTCTAAACACCCTGGCAATGTCACATCTGCTAGAAGCAGTAAAAAGCCGTGCAGTGGGCACAGTTTACATGGCATTGATAGATGTGTCAAATGCCTTTGACACCGTTAGGAGATCGAGGTTGTGGAAGAAACTCCTAGCAATGAATATGCCAAGTAGGTTGGTACAGCTTCTGGCATTACTGTATACGGACACCACATTAAGGGTGAGGCTGAGCAGGAAAGGAGCCATGACGGCCCCTATAGCTAGGTATGCTCGCTTACGGCAGGGATTTGTCGTGGCTCCAACCCAGTTCAATCTCTACTTGGACCAAGTTCAATCTCTACTTGGAGGTACCACCAATTCGATCAAGTTGGGTTCTGTATCCCTCGACTGGATTGCCTTCGCAGATGATATAGTCTTGTTTGATTTGACACCAATCGGGCTGCATAGGAAGTTAACTCTTTTTTATAATTACGCAGTAGAAAACAATCTCAAGATGAATGGTCAAAAGTCCAAGGTCATTATATTCTCTAACAAAATCCGGACTAAGACCATGATTTGGCACGTGGGAGGAAACCCTCTAGAGAGGGTACAGTCCTTGAGATATTTGGGGAACAACATTACCAACTCTAGCTCTAGGGAGGGCTGGAAACAACTGATTAAGGACAAACGTGCCCCTCTGCTGGTAATAATCAATAATCAAGCATATCTACTCTTAGCTGTGCCACTTTTCTCTAAAACCTCTGCTGCCATACTACTTGTCAAGTATGGAACCTGCCCTGCTGTACGGCTTAGATCTTTCATTAAGCAACCCAGAGAAGTACCTCAACTCGGTTCAAGCAATGGTCTGGGAAAAGACATTCGGATCAGAAAATTCAATCTCGAACTCAACCATCAGACACAAGCTTGGCCTAGTCTCCCTGGCAACTAGCGCCAAGTGGAGGAAATTGGCAGAGCTCACTAAACTATTAAATCCGCCACCAATGTCCCTTTACCAGAGTTGGGGTAAAGACCAGATCAGAGTGTCAGGTGCTAGTATCACAGAATTTAAGGCACAGATGACGGAAACACTCTTGGTGATTGGCTCCTCTAAAGAAGAACGCTCTATTAACAGGGCCACAGTAAAGAAGAAGCTCTTCAAACATGATTGGGCAGGAACTACAGACCAGCTGGGTACCTACACCTTGCATGGCGAGTACGCCAAATTCCTCACAATAAGGGAAGCGATTCCAAAATATATTCTCATCGTCCCTTGTCCAAAACTGCGGGCAATCTACCTCCGTTTTAGACTCCAAATCCCTTCACTAGAAAGAACAAGCAAGTGGGTTCTGGTTCTGGGTAACCAGACTTGTAGGTTCTGCTGCCGGAGAGACCACTAAACACCTAGTAACTAATTTCCCTGCACTGGGGGAGCAAAGGAACAGACATCTTGGGACTCCATTGCGAGTTGGATTCTTGCACTGTGTGGGTTCCTTGATTCATCAATGAAGAAAATTGAAGAGTTAAAGAAAGATTTATCTTAAACTTGTTTTAATTTATGATCAACTCAATATATGATTTAAATGTAACCTTTTTTAATGATAAAATGCATAATCATCTTTTTGTATGTCATAGTGAAAGGTCTGTATGCTGTTTGAACCAAAACACTAATAAAATTTCGAATTTCTCTTTACACTTTTGCCTAGCCAAACGATGAGAAGTGAAGGGAAACAGAGGAGGGAGAGAAGGTAGGGGGGTGGTGTGTGAAAAAGGGCCAAGGCTCTGCAGAACCCCACCCAAAATGCTGGCTCCAGTGCACACTGTTAGGGCAGAGGGATAAGCGATACTGCCCAACTCTTGTATTCTGCGTTGCGCTGGGCGAGCTTTCTTTTTGCGGTTCTCTGGTGCAGATGAGAGGAAGTTATGGCTTTGGTGTGTATGTGGAACGTTTCCCCCTTCCCTTCTTGTGTTTTCTCCCTTTGTTCGCTGATCTTTAATTCGTTTCCAGATCTGACTCATGCTTGCACTGGGAGCGCCGGGCTATTGTTGGCGGCTTCCTGCCCCGACACCCGGGCCGTTTCCAGTTTTGTACGAGTAGACGGGCCTGGTAAAATGGCTCTGCAGCAGCCCCATCCCACGAGTCTCCACATACCAAGGGTTGCAGGTATCTGCATGCTGCGTTGTCTCAGAGCACCCTGGGCCTTCTTAGGACTGGGCAGCATGCTGCAGTGTCGCAGAGCACTCTGGGCCTTCTTAGGACTGTGCTGCAGTGTCGCAGAGCACTCTGTGCCTTCTTAGGACTGTGCTGCATGCTGCAGTATCCCAGAGCACCCTGGGCCTTCTTAGGACTGTGCAGCATGCTGCAGTATCTCAGAGCACTCTGGACCTTTTTAGGACTGGGCAGCATGCTGCAGTGTCACAGAGCACTCTGGCCCTTCTTAGGACTGTGCTGCAGTGTCCCAGAGCACCCGGGACTTCTTAGGACTGTGCAGCATGCTGCAGTATCTCAGAGCACTCTGTGCCTTCTTAGGACTGTGCAGCATGCTGCAGTATCTCAGAGCACTCTGGGCCTTCTTAGGACTGTGCAGCATGCTGCAGTAGCTCAGAGCACTCTGGGCCTTTTTAGGACTGTGCAGCATGCTGCAGTAGCTCAGAGCACTCTGGCCCTTCTTAGGACTGTGCAGCATGCTGCAGTATCTCAGAGCACCCTGGGCCTTCTTAGGACTGTGCAGCATGCTGTAGTATCTCAGAGCACTCTGGCCCTTCTTAGGACTGTGCTGCTGTGTCACAGAGCACTCTGTGCCTTCTTAGGACTGTGCAGCATGCTGCAGTATCTCAGAGCACCCTGGGCCTTCTTAGGACTGTGCAGCATGCTGCAGCAGCTCAGAGCACTCTGGGCCTTCTTAGGACTGGGCAGCATGCTGCAGTAGCTCAGAGCACTCTGGGCCTTCTTAGGACTGTGCTGCAGTGTCGCAGAGCACTCTGTGCCTTCTTAGGACTGTGCAGCATGCTGCAGTGTCTCAGAGCACTCTGGGCCTTCTTAGGACTGTGCAGCATGCTGCAGTAGCTCAGAGCACTCTGGGCCTTTTTAGGACTGTGCAGCATGCTGCAGTAGCTCAGAGCACTCTGGGCCTTTTTAGGACTGTGCAGCATGCTGCAGTAGCTCAGAGCACTCTGGGCCTTTTTAGGACTGGGCAGCATGCTGCAGTATCTCAGAGCACCCTGGGCCTTCTTAGGACTGTGCAGCATGCTGCAGTATCTCAGAGCACCCTCGGCCTTCTTAGGACTGGGCAGCATGCTGCAGTATCTCAGAGCACTCTGGCCCTTCCTAGGACTGTGCTGCAGTGTCGCAGAGCACTCTGTGCCTTCTTAGGACTGTGCAGCATGCTGCAGTAGCTCAGAGCACTCTGGGCCTTTTTAGGACTGTGCAGCATGCTGCAGTAGCTCAGAGCACTCTGGGCCTTTTTAGGACTGTGCAGCATGCTGCAGTATCTCAGAGCACCCTGGGCCTTCTTAGGACTGTGCAGCATGCTGTAGTATCTCAGAGCACTCTGGCCCTTCTTAGGACTGTGCTGCAGTGTCGTAGAGCACTCTGTGCCTTCCTAGGACTGTGCAGCATGCTGCAGTGTCTCAGAGCACTCTGGGCCTTCTTAGGACTGTGCAGCATGCTGCAGTAGCTCAGAGCACTCTGGCCCTTCTTACGACGGTGCTGCAGTGTCGCAGAGCACTCTGTGCCTTCTTAGGACTGTGCAGCATGCTGCAGTATCTCAGAGCACCCTGGGCCTTCTTAGGACTGTGCAGCATGCTGCAGTATCTCAGAGCACCCTGTGCCTTCTTAGGACTGTGCAGCATGCTGCATTGTCTCAGAGAACCCTGGGCCTTCTTGGCACTGTGCAGCATGCTGCAGTATCTCAGAGCACTCTGGGCCTTCTTGGGACTGTGCAGCATGCTGCAGTGTCGCAGAGCACTCTGTGCCTTCTTAGTACTGTGCAGCATGCTGCAGTATCTCGGAGCACTCTGGACCTTTTTAGGACTGGGCAGCATGCTGCAGTGTCACAGAGCACTCTGGCCCTTCTTAGGACGGTGCTGCAGTGTCGCAGAGCACTCTGTGCCTTCTTAGGACTGTGCAGCATGCTGCAGTATCTCAGAGCACTCTGGCCCTTCTTACGACGGTGCTGCAGTGTCGCAGAGCACTCTGTGCCTTCTTAGGACTGTGCAGCATGCTGCAGTATCTCATAGCAACCTGGGCCTTCTTAGGACTGTGCAGCATGCTGCAGTATCTCAGAGCACTCTGGCCCTTCTTAGGACTGTGCTGCAGTGTCGCAGAGCACTCTGTGCCTTCTTAGGACTGTGCAGCATGCTGCAGTGTCTCAGAGCACTCTGGGCCTTCTTAGGACTGTGCAGCATTCTGCAGTAGCTCAGAGCACTCTGGGCCTTTTTAGGATTGGGCAGCATGCTGCAGTATCTCAGAGCACTCTGGGCCTTTTTAGGACTGTGCAGCATGCTGCAGTATCTCAGAACCCTGGGCCTTCTTAGGACTGTGCAGCATGCTGCAGTATCTCAGAGCACCCTGGGCCTTCTTAGGACTGTGCAGCATGCTGCAGTATCTCAGAGCACTCTGGGCCTTTTTAGGACTGTGCAGCATGCTGCAGTATCTCAGAGCACCCTGGGCCTTTTTAGGACTGTGCAGCATGCTGTAGTATCTCAGAGCACCCTGGGCCTTTTTAGGACTGTGCAGCATGCTGTAGTATCTCAGAGCACTCTGGCCCTTCTTAGGACTGTGCTGCAGTGTCGCAGAGCACTCTGTGCCTTCTTAGGACTGTGCAGCATGCTGCCGTGTCTCAGAGCACTCTGGGCCTTCTTAGGACTGTGCAGCATGCTGCAGTAGCTCAGAGCACTCTGGGCCTTTTTAGGACTGTGCAGCATGCTGCAGTAGCTCAGAGCACTCTGGGCCTTTTTAGGACTGTGCAGCATGCTGCAGTATCTCAGAGCACTCTGTGCCTTCTTAGGACTGTGCAGCATGCTGCCGTGTCTCAGAGCACTCTGGGCCTTCTTAGGACTGTGCAGCATGCTGCAGTAGCTCAGAGCACTCTGGGCCTTTTTAGGACTGTGCAGCATGCTGCAGTAGCTCAGAGCACTCTGGGCCTTTTTAGGACTGTGCAGCATGCTGCAGTATCTCAGAGCACTCTGTACCTTCTTAGGACTGTGCAGCATGCTGCAGTGTCTCAGAGCACTCTGGGCCTTCTTAGGACTGTGCAGCATGCTGCAGTATCTCAGAGCACCCTCGGCCTTCTTAGGACTGTGCAGCATGCTGCAGTATCTCAGAGCACCCTGGGCCTTCTTAGGACTGTGCTGCAGTGTCGCAGAGCACTCTGTACCTTCTTAGGACTGTGCAGCATGCTGCAGTGTCTCAGAGCACTCTGGGCCTTCTTAGGACTGTGCAGCATGCTGTAGTATCTCAGAGCACTCTGGCCCTTCTTAGGACTGTGCAGCATGCTGCAGTATCTCAGAGCACCCTGGGCCTTCTTAGGACTGGGCAGCATGCTGCAGCAGCTCAGAGCACTCTGGGCCTTCTTAGGACTGGGCAGCATGCTGCAGTAGCCCAGAACACTCAGGGCCTTCTTAGGACTGTGCTGCAGTATCTCATAGCACCCTGGGCCTCCTTAGGACTGTGCAGCATGCTGCAGTGTCTCAGAGCACTCTGGGCCTTTTTAGGACTGGGCAGCATGCTGCATTGTTTCAGAGAACCCTGGGCCTTCTTGGGACTGTGCAGCATGCTGCAGTGTCGCAGAGCACTCTGTGCCTTCTTAGGACTGTGCAGCATGCTGCAGTATCTCAGAGCACCCTGGCCTTCTTAGGACTGTGCAGCATGCTGCAGTGTCGCAGAGCACTCTGTGCCTCCTTAGGACTGTGCAGCATGCTGCAGTATCTCAGAGCACCCTGGGCCTTCTTAGGACTGTGCAGCATGCTGCAGTGTCGCAGAGCACTCTGTGCCTCCTTAGGACTGTGCAGCATGCTGCAGTGTCGCAGAGCACTCTGGGCCTTCTTAGGACTGTGCTGCAGTGTTGCAGAGCACTCTGGGCCTTCTTTGGACTGTGCTGCAGTGTCGCAGAGCACTCTGTGCCTTCTTAGGACTGTGCAGCATGCTGCAGTGTCGCAGAGCACTCTGGGCCTTCTTAGGACTGTGCTGCAGTGTTGCAGAGCACTCTGTGCCTTCTTTGGACTGTGCTGCAGTGTCGCAGAGCACTCTGTGCCTTCTTAGGACTGTGCAGCATGCTGCAGTATCTCAGAGCACCCTGGGCCTTCTTAGGACTGCAGCATGCTGCAGTATCTCAGAGCACCTTGGCCCTTCTTAGGACTGGGCAGCATGCTGCAGTAGCTCAGAGCATCCTGTGCCTTCTTAGGACTGGGCAGCATGCTGCGGTGCCGCAGAGCACTCTGGGCCTTCTTGGACTGTGCTGCAGTGTCGCAGAGCACTCTGGGCCTTCTTGGGAATGTGCAGCATGCTGCGGTGCCGCAGAGCACTCTGGGCCTTCTTGGGACTGTGCAGCATGCTGCAGTGTCGCAGAGCATCCTGTGCCTTCTTAGGACTGTGCAGCATGCTGCATTGTCTCAGAGAACCCTGGGTCTTCTTGGGACTGTGCAGCATGCTGCAGTGTCGCAGAGCACTCTGTGCCTTCTTAGGACTGTGCAGCATGCTGCAGTAGCTCAGAGCACTCTGGGCCTTTTTAGGACTGGGCAGCATGCTGCAGTGTCGCAGAGCACTCTGGCCCTTCTTGGGACTGGGCAGCATGCTGCGGTGCCGCAGAGCACTCTGGGCTTCTTAGGACATTGCAGCATGCTGCAGTGTCGCAGAGCAATCTGGGCCTTCTTAGTACTGTGCTGCAGTGTCGCAGAGCACTCTGGGCCTTCTTTGGACTGTGCTGCAGTGTCGCAGAGCACTCTGCCTTCTTAGGACTGTGCAGCATGCTGCAGTGTCGCAGAGCACTCTGGGCCTTCTTAGGACTGTGCTGCAGTGTCGCAGAGCACTCTGGGCCTTTTTAGGACTGGGCAGCATGCTGCATTGTCTCAGAGCACCCTGGGCCCTCTTAGGACTGTGCAGCATGCTGCAGTATCTCAGAGCACCCTGGGCCTTCTTAGGACTGCAGCATGCTGCAGTATCTCAGAGCACCTTGGCCCTTCTTAGGACTGGGCAGCATGCTGCAGTATCTCAGAGCATCCTGTGCCTTCTTAGGACTGGGCAGCATGCTGCGGTGCCGCAGAGCACTCTGGGCCTTCTTGGGACTGTGCTGCAGTGTCGCAGAGCACTCTGGGCCTTCTTGGGACTGTGCAGCATGCTGCGGTGCCGCAGAGCACTCTGGGCCTTCTTGGGACTGTGCAGCATGCTGCAGTGTCGCAGAGCACTCTGTGCCTTATAAGGACTGTGCAGCATGCTGCAGTAGCTCAGAGCACTCTGGGCCTTTTTAGGACTGGGCAGCATGCTGCAGTGTCGCAGAGCACTCTGGCCCTTCTTAGGACTGTGCAGCATGCTGCGGTGCCGCAGAGCACTCTGGGCTTCTTAGGACATTGCAGCATGCGCAGTGTCGCAGAGCAATCTGGGCCTTCTTAGTACTGTGCTGCAGTGTCGCAGAGCACTCTGGGCCTTCTTTGGACTGTGCTGCAGTGTCGCAGAGCACTCTGGGCCTTCTTGGGACTGTGCAGCATGCTGCAGTGTCTCAGAGCACTCTGAAGCAGCTGGTTAGGCAGAATGTTAGTGGTATGGAAAACACTAAAATAAAAAATTCAGTGGTCTTGAAACCATTCAGAAAGCTGCACCAAAGAGAAGCTTTGCTGCATTATGGGGGCTCTGCCGGGGGTTGGGCCCAGCAGCAAACTAGTATAGGAGCAGGGTACCTGGCTGGCCCTTAGAAGATTTGAAAAGGAGGGTGGGTGTAGGGATGCCATGTGGGGGTCGCACCTGTGACCCCTGAGGTCTCCCTTTCTATCCCCAAAAAGAAACAATTTTTTTTTTATCTCCTTTTTTTTGTTTTTTTTTTTTTAAATGGAAGCCCATGGCTGTGCCCAGCGCCCTGTGGCTCTTTTTCCTGGAGTGGCTGGATTTCTTGTTCAGGCTTCTTTTAAAAAAAAAAAAAAACGGGGTTCCACAAGAGTAACACTTTGAGCAGTGACCCTAAAAAAGAAATTATAGCAATAACACATAATTTGTCTTTCTGCAATTCTATACAATTGCTAAACTCAGGAAAGGTTTATTTCAGGCACACTTCAGGGGGTGAGTCATTGATGGAGTCTGTTCTGAAACACCTCAAATTCATGCAGGGGACAACTCCCAAAAATCATTTAGAGTAGAATAAGCATCAATTTCGGACGAGCTGTTTTTTGCACGTTATTTATTTAGTTATTTGTTGGTAGCGCCCAGATGGCGCTAGGAGGCAGTACATAATATGTTACAAAATGGTTAGAAGCAGTAGGGTGACATATCGCCAGAGGCAGTATTCAACATTGAAGATACGCTGCGGAGTTACACATTTTGCATTTATACACGTTGCAGTTGGAGCATTTTTCTTTCTGCCATTGTCTCTGCCATGATCGCCACAAGACATTCCATCTCGGTGTCCTCGTCACTTGACAAAAATCTTTGTGCCTAAAAGCTTGTGTACAGTGTAGAAATGTTTCACCATAGCACATAAAGTGGCCCTTGATTTCATTGTGCCATAATGAATGCTTTGTTTTAATGTGTCTATCTTTCCTATCTCCCTGGCATGCTGTTCAGGATGTTTGTTTGCACGTATGATGTTACAAGTGCCAAGAGTACGGGAATGCCGTCTAAGTGCACTGCTTTCCCTGCACAACTCTAAATTCATTAATACACAGTTCTGAACCCTCCCAATGGGATGTATTTTGCCAGCCTTTGAAGCCTTAAAAATAGATCCACGCAGGCTTGGCATGTGGCCAATTTTGCACCAGACCTGCAGATGAATTGGCCTGCTGTTAACTCTCAGTCACCAGTTTAATGCTATCCACTACAGAGTGTAACTTGCTTTCTGCCTTTGAGAACATTCAGAAATTGTAATTGCTCATTGTACTATAGCAGGAAGAGAGCTCAGTGGGTTGAGCGCTCGCTGCTGCAATGTGTGTGTGACCTGCAGGTTCCAGGTTCAAATCCCGCAAAGGCCAACTCAGCCTTTCATCCTTCAGAGGTTGGTGAAATGACGACCGTGGGTGGGTGGGATTCAATGTGGAAGATTCTCAGCTGTGCCCCCTGCTCGGTGCCCGTTCTACCCGCGGCCAGTTTCCGTTTGAGCCTGCACTGGTGTTGGCAAGACAAGACACCTAAACTCGCTCACTGTTGCGTTACGAGGTGCGGTATTTGCAAACGCAAAAGGTGTGTGTGCCAAGTAGGACATTATGAAGTCCACTAGCGGCAAGCATTACGGACTTTGCACGTGCAAAATGTGCACTCTGGGAGCACACAGAAACTTCATTATAGTGAATTAAGTGAAACAATATGGAAAGCTGAGAGGAGAGGGGTGTTGTTAAAAGGATCTTAATTATGGTAAAATGCATAGCCTCATTTGGAAGGTGCCAGTCCAGGTCTGATCCTCATAAAATGCCACTTCTCCTGGTCGGACTCTCATAAATGTTGCAAAGAGCGGAAGAAACGCTGCGCTCAGTAGGACTGCCGTTCTAACTCGATGCCCGTGGCTTTGTCTGGTGCATTTTCACGTTATATTGTGTATTCGTTGTGTATTTGTTATATTGTGTATTCGTTGTGTATTCGTTGTGTATTCCGCTTGTTTCAGCGGTAGCACGTGCGGTTACAAACAATGGACTGGAAACTGCAGTTCTTTCATCAGTGTATTCCCTAAACGCCCGCAAGGCCCTCCCTTTCTGCACCACTTCCTCAGATCGTTCTCAAAATTGGGTTTGCAGATTGGTTTGTTTTTAATTTGTTTCTCGTATTTGTATGCATGAAATGATTTGTAATGTAAATATTTATTGTTTGAATTTTTTTTATTTCATTTTATTTAAGTGAATATAATATGCATGCATACATAAAATAAATAAAACAATTCGGGTTGTAACCACCCCTCCACGTGTTGGCCAAAGTTACACCTCTGCTAACCACTCGCATGCGAAGTGTCCTAGACCGAAATGCGAGTTCTTTTTTTATGTATAGTAAGTACATGGTGTGCGTGCGGGTTCTGGTGGGCCGTTCTGGGTAGCGGTGCTCCCCAGTTTCAGCCTCCCACGCTGCACACCAGGGCCAGCTCGTCACTCTGCCAATCGCTGCCAGCACCTCACATAACCCACCAGTGCCGGGTACTGGAACGGCCCACTGCATGGGTTCTGGAGAGGTGACTACTCACTTTTGTCAGAACAGAAAAGCGAACAAGGTACGGATTGATCAGAATTACAATCCTTTAAACAGAGCCAGCCTTAAGGGGGAGTGAGCCGGGTGACTGCCTGGGGTGCCACCCCAGGGCGCCATTAGCCCTCGCCACGCCAGCTCGGGGGAATCTTTCAAGGGCTCCCCCGAGCTGGCGTAGTGGTAGAAGCCACGGCTGGCAGGCTTTTTCTATTAAATGCGCCCTCGACAATAGGGTGCTGTTGTCAGCACCCTATTGTCATTAAATGCACCCTTCCGTGGTGGGCGCTTTTAATAACAAAATGCGCCATTAGTCCTCACCGCGCCAGCTCAGGGGAGTCTTTCAAAAGCTCCCACGAGCTGGCGTAGTGGCAGAAGGCGTGGCAGGAGCCTCATTGTTATTAAATGCGCCTGCAGAGCGCATCTCATAACAATACGGTGCTGATGCGCCCTATTCATATCATTACCTCCTTGCTGGAGCGAGGAGGTTAAACAAAAAAAAAAGTAGCACATCCTAGCCCCGACCAGAGGAGCGCGAGAGGCAACGCCAATTCGCCCGGGGCGCTGCTGCCCCCAAGGCCGGCCCTGCCTTTAAAGACACCAAGGGATTTAGTTCAGAAAATGAATGACAGCAGCTTTATTTCCGCCACCATCACCCCCGAGAAAACATTATTGGTTTGCATGTCACAAGAACCTGACAGTTTGGGATTCCATATTTTTCTGTGTGGTTTAGCATGGCATGCAAAATAAAAGTTTGGTTTAGAAAATAAACAAATATATAATAGTCAGTTGCTTAACACAAAATGAGGGTAACCCCATACTCCCCAAAGAAGCATATTCTGCGCCACAGACTCTCGCCCGGCATGGGCCACCACTCAAGCCGAATGATTAGGGTGATCGTGCTGACACAGTGGCGTGATGCAGACTGCACAAGGTGAAAGACGTAAGGTTTTGAATCTTACACCTAACAAAGAAAGAAGGGGGTCGGAGCTGGCCCCTGGCACCCAAATGTTCCAGCCGCCATTCTATGCTGCCAGTAACATTATGCTGCATATTTTTTGGGAGAAAATGGGTTTAAAAAAATAAAATAAATTTACAATTGGTTAAATAGGGTGGTAATGCATCAAACAGTCTCGTAAATGCCATATCACAAACAGTACACAAAAAGATTTGGCAACATTCTCATGATGGCAGAGGTTACAGCATATGCCAGCATTGCCATTGCCAAATACTGAAGGTGTCTCACCCACTAGTCCCCAGTGATGTCATTCAGGTGGCCAGGACAGGGCCATCGCTATTGGATCCAGTTCCTGGGGGTAGACCAGTGGGGGAGGATAATCTGGATGGGGGGGGGGGGAGGGTGGTCTTCGGGCATGGAAGTGAACAACAACAGGTGAGACACGGTACCCCCTTCCTTATAATACCTTTTCCCCATCCTACCCCGTAGGATACTTAGAAGCTCTACCCCCACCCTTTCCGACATGAACACTTTCTTAGAAGCGTGAAAAACAACGGACTAACGCCAGGACCATTTACCTGATGTGTCCCAACACCAGGGTCAGGCAATTGGCAATAACTACACACACCTCACAGCCCTTTCCCTTCCACACAGGGATAAAAAGCGGAGCACAAGAGCACACTTTCAGCAAGGACAAACGCACAAGGAGGCAGCTATTCCAGGACGGCAGTTCAAACAGAGAAGGAAGGCGGCGAGAAAAGAAAGGACAATAAGGAGGGAAGTGCCCTTGCCCTTTCCGATCCAAGCCAGCAAAGCCTCTGTGAAAGGAATCATAAGACGAGTGGGAACTACAGCTGTCGTGTGGTCTAGCATGTGCCAACGGTACACAGGACCCTCCCACACTGATAACCGAGGCGGGGAGGCGAACTTGCAACCATGGGACTGTCCTTGACTCCAGAGACAAGAAACGACAAGGAGGTCAGCACAGCCGGTGAGTCGGAGGGAGAACAAATAGCAAACCGGACAGTGTTGAGCAAAGGTTGCAAACGGCAAATTGTTATAAACAAAGAATTTGTGTGCTAGCAAACTTTTCAAGCCAGGGAAAGAGCAGTTGCAGAATGGTCCGGCACCATGTGGGAGTCCATTCGAAAGGCTGGTCCACTTTTCTTGTGAACGTTACAGTAATAAGAGGCCGTAGGAAAGGCCGACCTAAAGAGTTAAGGTGGTCATACAAGGGTTGAGCCAAAATCCCTTGTACAATCCAAAGTCTTTAACCCATTACCAGAGAGTTGACATTGTGAAACAGGTGTGTGCGCTTGGCTAAGGGAAACGCTGAATGAACAATAAATGTGGAAACCCTGACTGGGGGCTTAAGGGAAAGCCTGAGTGGGGGCTAGGAAAAGTTAAGGGCAGTGAATCGCGCAAGGTATTACGAATAAGTGAACTATTTGAAACTGGCATATGTGAACCCGACGGAGGGAAGCCAAGGTTACAAAAAGGATCGGAGCCCGGTTGAGGGGGATCGACGGGTGAAAGGAAATCACCCGACGGGAAGATTACTGAAAGGAACTTTGTTTGTTGTTTATAGTACATCAGGCCCTCTGAGGCAAGAGACTTGGTGTAAAAGAGACTGGGCCACAGAAGGCCCTGATATTTTGGAAACTAACTGCAAGCTTGTGCTGAAGAAGCCCAGGAGTGTGCTGTACTCGAGAGTCCCGCCTTGTCCCATGCTAATAACGTGGGGCAGGGAGACCCCAGTTATACCATCCTGACTTATTTTGTGAACACCTCTCTTTTCTGATGAACATTATCCCACACTATTGTGTAACTTAGTGGTAAGGATTGGCCATTTGTTTTTTTAGTATAGGCCTTTTTTTTGTTTGGTCGTAGCCTGCTCCCATCTTAGATTTAGATTAGGTGTTTTTCTCACCCATTTATAGAGTTTAATATACACCCTTCAATTATGATCACTTGTGTCTGTCTTTACTGTTGCCACCAGGAGTTCCTTACAGATAGAGGGACAGAAAAGCATTCTGCAGTGATAAATGTCACCAAACCCCAGAGATAATGAACAGTTCTGTGTTTTTATTTCATGTTTATCGGGGGGGGGTGGAGAGGGCAGTGGGGGGATAACCCGCAAATGATGGGTGCAATATCATTAAAGTTGATAACTGGCTTGGAAACCATTGCCAAGTGTGAATTAAACATCCGCAATGTATATCTACAGACATCACTAGTGGTACCTGCAGCTATGGATACAAAGCTCAACTGCTTTAGAAATGGTGCATGTGGTGACACCCCACTAGGACTAATCCTGGAAATGTAAAGGAAATGTCACTGTCCCAGGATGTGGAGGTCGTTGTCCTGGAGCCCGATGCCACTTTGGCAATGGGACTCATTGCAGCTGTGGTACTGCGCAACACCTTATTCTGGCAGTGCTTCCCAATCGTAGTATACCGCCTCTGCAACTGGTTCTGGATTGCAGTCTGGTAGGGGTTCACAATCCCATTATGGCTGTGCTGGCTCAGTTCCTAATCGTAGTCCGGAAGTTGTTCCCAATCCCAGTCTACCTGTTCTGGCACTAGATATCGATCCGAGTCCATTAGTGGTTACCAATCACAACCTGGATGCTCTGGCGCGGTTGGGGTTTGCAATAGCCCCAACCACAGTATGGCTCTTCTGGCACAGTCTATGGATTCCAGTCTGGTTCTGGTTTGTAACTCCCGTCTGGCCCCGCTCTGAACCGCAGTCTTGTAGTGATTCCCAGTCAGTCTAGCCTGTCTGGCACTGTTTCGGACTGGAGTCAGCCATTGGTTCCAAATGCCAGACTGGCCACTCAGGCACTCTTCTGGATCACAGCCTGGCAGTGTTCCAGTCTCAGGGTGCCTGCCCTTCTCGTACTGGTTCCGGTTTGCCGTCTGGTAGTAATTTCCAAACACAGTCTGCCTGCTCTGGCCGTGTTCCAGATCGGAGTGTGGTAGTGCTTCTCGTTGCCAGGCTGGCCGCTCCAGCACCAGGTGCGGATACCAGTCTAGCACTGTTGGCATAGTCATTTCCCAAGGTTCAGACGTCAGCCTTGGTTTATGCTCTTCATGCAGCGGCGCAGACTGCAAAGCAGGCCCCAGGGGCCATAAAACAATGTTCTCGCGGGCAGCGTGTTCCTACGGCATCAATTACGTGCACAGGAAGCAACACGCAGGGACTGTGCAGCTCTCTTCCCGAAAAAGGAATGTGCTCACAAGGGAGAACGGGGGCGGGGGAGGGATTACCTCCACAGGGAGGGAGTGGCATCCCAGGTCCTAGTGCAGCAACAGTGGGGGGATTCCCGTAAGAGACCTCTGTGGTATAGGGGAGGGCTGGCATGGGCCGGGCGGCACGCGGGGGTTAGTTCTCCTAATAAAAGCTCCTATTTACAGGAGTTAGGGGCAGGCAGGGGCCAAGGAGAGACGTTATCAGAGAAGGTTCTTATAACAGGAACGGCTTCTGTCGGGAGAGTCAAGCTGTGGCAGTGTAGAGAGGTTCAAGCGATGGGCTACTTAACGTATGCCGGGACTGCCTGAGGCTGCGTACAGGTGTCCTGGGCAGAGAAGAAGGGATACGCCTACTGCATGCACACGATCACTTATCAAAGATGGGATACTTACAATGGCTTTACTACCATTGAAAGGGACATGCCGGGGCTGTGGGGGAGAGGTATTACTTCCCTAGAAAGGGAGGGGCATGCCGGGACTGTGGGGAGAGGAATTACTTCCATAGGCAGGGAGGAGCATGCCAGGACTGTGGGGAGAGGCATTACTTCCATAGGTAGGGAAGGGCATGCTGGGACTGTGGGGAGAGGCATTACTTCCATAGGCAGGGAGGGGCATGCCGGGACTGTGGGGAGAGGCATTACCTCCCTAGAAAGGGAGGGACATGCCGGGGTTCTGGGGGAGAGGAATTACTTTCATAGACAGGGAAAGGTATTCCGGGAGTGTGCGGGAGAGGTATTACTTCCATAGGCAGGGAGGGGCATGCCGGGACTGTGGGGAAAGGTATTCATTCCATAGGCAGGGAGGGGCATGCCGGGACTGTGGGGAGAGGTATTACTTCCATAGGCAGGGAGGGGTTATGCCGGGACTGTGGGGAGAGGTATTACTTCCATAGGCAGGGAGGGGCATGCCAGGACTGTGGGGAGAGGTATTACTTCCATAGGCAGGGAGGAGCATGCCGGGACTGTGGGGAGAGGTATTACTTCCATAGGCAGGGAGGAGCATGCCGGGACTGTGGGGAGAGGTATTACTTCCATAGGCAGGGAGGGGTTATGCCAGGACTGTGGGGAGAGGTATTACTTCCATAGGCAGGGAGGGGCATGCCGGGACTGTGGGGAGAGGTATTACTTCCATAGGCAGGGAGGGGTTATGCCGGGACTGTGGGGAGAGGTATTACTTCCATAGGCAGGGAGGGGCATGCCGGGACTGTGGGGAGAGGTATTACTTGCCTAGGCAGGGAGGGGCATGCCGGGACTGTGGGCAGAGGTATTACTTGCCTAGGCAGGGAGGAGCATGCCAGGACTGTGGGGAGAGGTATTACTTCCATAGGTAGGGAGGGAGGGGCATGCCAGGACTGTGGGGAGAGGCATTACTTCCATAGGTAGGGAGGTGTTATGCCGGGACTGTGGGGAGAGGCATTACTTCCATAGGCAGGGAGGGGCATGCCAGGACTGTGGGGAGAGGCATTACTTCCATAGGCAGGGAGGGGCATGCCGGGACTGTGGGGAGAGGCATTACTTCCATAGGCAGGGAGGGGCATGCCGGGACTGTGGGGAGAGGCATTACTTCCATAGGCAGGGAGGGGCATGCCAGGACTGTGGGGAGAGGCATTACTTCCATAGGCAGGGAGGGGCATGCCAGGACTGTGGGGAGAGGCATTACTTCCATAGGCAGGGAGGGGCATGCCAGGACTGTGGGGAGAGGTATTACTTCCATAGGTAGGGAGGGAGGGGTATGCCGGGACTGTGGGGAGAGGTATTACTTCCATAGGTAGGGAGGGAGGGGTATGCCGGGACTGTGGGGAGAGGCATTACTTCCATAGGCAGGGAGGGGCATGCCAGGACTGTGGGGAGAGGCATTACTTCCATAGGCAGGGAGGGGCATGCCAGGACTGTGGGGAGAGGCATTACTTCCATAGGCAGGGAGGGGCATGCCATGACTGTGGGGAGAGGCATTACTTCCATAGGCAGGGAGGGGCATGCCAGGACTGTGGGGAGAGGCATTACTTCCATAGGCAGGGAGGGGCATGCCAGGACTGTGGGGAGAGGTATTACTTCCATAGGTAGGGAGGGAGGGGTATGCCGGGACTGTGGGGAGAGGCATTACTTCCATAGGCAGGGAGGGGCATGCCAGGACTGTGGGGAGAGGCATTACTTCCATAGGCAGGGAGGGGCATGCCAGGACTGTGGGGAGAGGCATTACTTCCATAGGCAGGGAGGGGCATGCCAGGACTGTGGGTAGAGGCATTACTTCCATAGGCAGTGAGGGGCATGCCGGAACCATGGGGGTGGGGGTTTGGGGAGGAGGGTGCATTACGTCCATAGGCAGGGAAATGCCGGGACTGTGGTGTAGTGTTTCGGAATCCGGAAACAAACCGTCTCCGCGGATCACGAATCCGTTAAAGCGAAGAGCCCATCCATTGCGGAGCCACTTTAGTACACTGCACCCACATTGATCAGCTGTTCTCTGCGGTCAAGGATATTCTGAGCTCCAAGGAGCTCTGCTCCGGCTTGTCTTTATTGTGTTTTTTTTTGTTGCTTCGACGCTAAGCACATACTAGTGCAGGAAAGTTTAGATGGCCATTGTCTCTTAAAAGGTGCAAATGGTGTGTAATTAAAAAGGGGAGGGATGCATAAAGATGCAGGTTGTGTGACACCACGACTTGAACTGTGTTTCTTTCCAGATCCAGAAGCAATTGTTTTAGGCTGGTAATTGTAGGCTTCCATTCAGGATGTGGAGAATAGAGCAAGAACTATATGGTTTGCAGAACTGTATTGACGGGTTGGTTCAATATGCAATTTCTGCACATTTCATGTCATCTTTGCTATTTCAGTACTGCGTCTGTATTCTTTTTGCAAGCCTATCGCTTCAACTGTCTGCGTTACTGCACTTTCATTAATCTCCCCCCCCCCCACATGGAATCCCAGAATAATTGCTCCCCCCATTCCCTGCACTGTCCATAGGGCGGGACATGGATAATTGTGGCGTGTTATTATTATAAAAGTTCCTTGTAACATGAATGACTTTAAAAGAAGGTTACCTGCATCAGGTTGTGGGCGTGGATGGGAGAATGTATCACTTTCATAATGAGGGACCATGGGGAGGGAGGGACATGCCAGTAATGTGGACAGACGGTCCTTAAAACAGGGGTTCCTGATATCCCGAGGTTGTGCTTCCACAAGCCAGGTCAGGATGGTGCCAGGGTCGGATTGGCCCCTCTGCCTTTCGGCCCGTGGCCGGGCTGAAATTGTCCCAAAGGGAGTGGGGGCTGGTTTGGAAGAAAAAAAAATGAAAATAATGTTTTTTTTCAATGTTATTTTTTTTTCTTCAAAAAACCTTTCATCCTTCTTAGGTCGATAAAAGAGTACCAACACAGGTTGGGTGATATTGTATGCATATTTGGTCTATAAAAAAGAGCTTAAGCGTAAGTGCTATATAATAACATTATCATTTGGCCTTGGGCCTCTGCCTGGATTCACATTAGTGTACTTAGGCCCAATGCCATTTGATGCCACTTCCTGTTTTGTCAAGGGGTGAAAGGTTGTTTTTCATGCTTCGCGGGATGTGAATTTGGCTGGGGTCAAATGACATCCCTTCTAGTGATGTCATCAGAGGTCAAGGATCGTGAGGCGAGGGGTGGGCCACTTTTTTTGGGTGACCGGGCCTACTTCTTGTCCCCGTCCGACCCTGGATGGGAGAGATGATCAGAAGGTCCCCATGATGCCAGGCACATCTACTGAGGGAGAGGTCAACAAGAGCTCTGGGGGTACACCATCACAGAAGCTACCCTTACAGGAATTACTTTCATGGGGAGGGTGTCGGGAGGGGCGGGGCTTCTCCCAGACCTAGCAACACCGCTGGCTGGGGCCGTTAAGAGAATTTTAGGTGGTCCTTATAACTAAGTTTGTCTGAGGGTCATAACAACGTTGTGGGCCCAGAAGACATAATTAAAGGCCCAACTGCAGCAAGGGCAGTCAACGAGGTTTACAGGTCCAACATGCCTGGAAAGGATTGGGGGTGCAGGGGTCTGCAAATCTATTATAAACCCCTGCCTGTTTCATGGGAAAGAAAGAATAAAAGTCAAAAGGCATATATGCGGGGTGCAAGGAATAGGCCTTTATAGCTTTATACAATGGGTGGGTTAGAGTTCTCTACTTCCTGGGGACAAAGCCCACCACGCTATTGGCTTTTACATTAACATGGCCGCGCAGGGTTCTACTAATATTATTTTTGATCCGCCTGGACAGTTCTGGGGGATTGGCTACAGTTACTGCCTGTAGACCGATCCGAATTGAGCAGGCCTTGAGGTGGCTTTGTGAATAATGGCGGCCATGCACAGCAGACGTCGGAGGGGCTGCCAGCCACTGTAATTGGAGAAGCAATCCTGTGGAGTTGGGCCTTATGGAGGGCGTGGCCAGCACACTTGCTATGCAGATTGCAAGTGCAGTGCGCAGCCGCCAGGGTGGGCGCCTAATCTCTGGGAGTGCTGGCAGTGCGAGGGAGCGCCGGAGAGGACGGCACGGAAGAGCAATGAGAACAGTCTATGTGAAAGCTCTGAGGGTATACTAGCTCAAATAGCACGCAGATTGGCCAACTGCTGTGCCCCCTCAGCCTTGGAAGGGATAGAATAGGAAACACTTCCTCGGAGAGAGTGAAGAGAGGTCCTTCTAACGGTATTTACTGCCAGGCGGAAGGCCATGCTGCTCTGAGTCGAGATAACTGTGCACTTTATTTGCATGGGAGGCCTGTGCTGCTTGCTTCTGAGCAGGGGCGAGTCTCCATGTTACAATTTGTTTTTTAGAGCGCAATAATGAGTGGCAAGCGGGACGACAGATGTCTGGCAGCCCCGCCTCTTACAATGGAGCGAACAGGGTACACATGTTGACTGACAGGAGAGGAATTCTCTCCTATCGTTCATTCTGGGAGAGGAGAGGCGGGCCAATAGGTCCTTCATGGTGGCGCGTGCGAAGGGTGCAATAAGGCAATGTGCCCGATTTAGGTTTATGAAATGTGTTTGTATGCGCAAGTGTATATGTTTTTATTTGTTTATTTATTTATAATGCGCGCCTCACCTGAAGGTATCTGGGCGCAGTACAAGATAATGCAGTTTCTTAGTTATACATAAGGAAATAAATCACATATATACAAATACATATAAATCACGTATATACAAATTCAGAAAAACGTATGTTCACAGTTACAGAAATAAAGCAGTAAAACAAATAAAATACAAGGAAAGCACCGAATGTGGCATAAATACAAGAGGGCAGGTGCCCTAGTAGGGGTCATCATCAGTAATAAGCCCGTTTATGTATGTGTTCATGCAAGGAATTGTTGGAATGATGATGGGTTGAAGGAGTAAATGAGACTGTATTTTGTATGAATGCGTGTGTATGAGAGTGTGTGTTAAGGCGGAGGGAGAGTGCTAAATTGGTGGGTCGGGGCTGCTGGGAGCATGGCATTCTTTTTTGTGCAACTCCTGATGCACAGTAAAAGTTATTTACTGTGTATTAAAGGTAAAGCAAACAGGATGAGTAGTATTACATGGAATGGATTGACTGGCCTACATTGATGGTGCCAGTCTGCATTTACTTTGACTGTTGCATGTCTTTTTTTGTGTGGCATCAATGGGAATGCAAACATGGTAAGTGTTACTCTAGCTAGATTAGCCTACATTAGTGGGGCCAGTCTGCATATACTTTCTTACTGTGACATGCCATTTTTGACTTGGCCACAAGAGTGAACAATCTAAGTGTGATTATGTAGTCAGACTGGCATACTGTGGTGCAGCCAGTTAAGATGTACTCTTACTGCGGTATGCATTTTTTTTTTTACTGAAAAAGCCAATGGGAGTAAGTTCTTATATGGCAATGTCATATGTTGGTGCAGTCTGCTTGGATAGGAACATGTTTTTTTATGCTGGTATATGCCGTGGGCCAAAGCATCATGAAAAGGAGTTGGAAAATGCTCCTCTGCACTGTAGGTGTCTTGCATGTATAGTTTTTTTCATATGCTACTATAAAACTGATGGCAAACTATTTCTTTTTACCGAATTTTTCACAGAAAGTGCTGTAAAATGCACCATTTTAACCCATTATTTTGAGCACGTTCCTCAGTCGCTCACGTATAGTCGAGGCAAGCATCTACACCCCTTCAGTTAAAAAAAAAACTAATCAGCCGCATCTCCTCATTATTATATGGAATTCATGTTATAAGGAGTGGGTCCCCACAAGCGACAGAGGGGAATACTGCGCATATGGAGGACGATAGTTCAGGAATATGGCAGGACTCATTTACTGAAAGGAGAAACACGTGAGATTTTGATTTCTGGAAAGATTATGATACCCAGAATGGGCTGCCAGAATCCGAGGCCCTTGCTCCCAGGAATGAACTCCATGCTGAGGGGGACACACAGGGCCCACATCGAAGACACTCTTCTCATCGTCTAACCAAGCCTTCAGCAGGCATGTACTCTGCACGCTTGGCAGCAGAGGTCCTATGAACACGGTGCACAAACACCCAAGGAGTCTCTGCTTTGATGATGCAAATTAGAACTCAAAGAAGAGAGTACTAGTTTCAAAATTCAAGTAATTTGACCGCGAGGACTATATAGACCGAGAGGATGGTATAGTCATGGTCCCGGATTCACACAAAGCCTCCTCGCGCATAGAATGGAATGGAGACAGAGCGCTCTGCAAAACAAAACTTAATTTGTCCATGAATTAAGAAACATGAGATTGTATTAGAAGCGTCCCAGTAAAAAGATCACTCTGCTGCCAACAAACCTGGCTTGACATTAGCTTAGCTGTCTGCGCCTTCCGGTAAAAGGAAAAGATTGGCATAGGCCCCAGAAAACAGGACGAGCCCTGACATAAAATGGGAATCGCCTGGCATGGGACCAGGCTGCAGGACGGAGAGGGCACAGGGAGTGCCAGGAATGGCCCTGCGCATTGACGTCCCATACCACACAGCCTGCAAATGGCGTCTCACACCAGTTGAGTCGTACAAGTAGGGGCAACGTCTTTCATTGGCATAGTATCGACATGGGTCATCGATATCACTCTACGTCACAGGGATAAGGTTTCACACTTCATACACACCTTTTACGAATGAATGGGTGGATCCAGTTCAAAAAGCCAGGGAAGTCGCCCTGGTGCACAATCCCACTATTTCAGAAACGCCACCATAGCTCCCAGATTGGAGATGGCACCATCTTAAGACCTCACTGGGCTCTGTTATTGAGCAGAGAGGGCTTTTCTTTCATTTGATTGTTTATTTATTGATACCGTGCCATAGCAATCAGGGCGCAACACTTAATACATATAGAACTTTAAGATTTAATGGCTAATTTACTCAAACAGGGTTGTTTTCAAGTTTTTCCTGAAGACCTCGTAGTTTGCCTCTGTTCGCATTGATCTGGGGAGTTTATTCCAGTTTCTTGCGGCGAGACAGGGAAAGGATCTGCCAAATCTTCTCGCTCTTTTGACCTGTGGTATGATCAGGAGCGCAGGGGCCTGATTGGCGAGTATTTTCTTACGGTTTGCTTCAGGTATTGTGGGGCCTCTTCATGCACACATTTATGAGTAAGGGTCAGTGTCTTAAATTGAATTCATTTTTCTATCGGTAGCCAGTGAAGCTCCCTACTATACTGTGAGATGTGATCCCTTCTTGCTGCATTACAAATGATTCGAACAGCATCGCTCTGGATTGTCTGCATCTTTTGGATGTTCCCTTTGCCCGCACCGCTCAATAAGGCGTTGCAGTAATCCAATCGGGCCATAATTATGGCCCGGACCAAAGTCTTGCAAGTTTTGCGAGATACTAATGGATTGATCTGCCTTAGAATGTTGAGATGGTAATGTGCATTTTTAGTCACATATTTGACATGAGCATCCACATTTAGAGAGGCTTCAAATATGGTGCCTAGGGAGTCGATCATAAAGTTTGTGTAGGATAGGTCCAGTTTCCTTCTAGCATGGGTGGATCGGAAGACCATAAGCTCAGTCTTCAAACTATTCAAACACATCCAGTTTTGTGTCATCCACTCCTGGATGATAGAGTAAATGTGGTTAAGTGTTTTGGTGTCCCTAATATAGTCCCCACTGAGATCCACGACCAGTTGGAAATCGTTCGCGTAATTTGTGAAATGGAAATCCATCCTTTCCAGTTTCTCACACAGGAGTCTCCTATAGATATTAAATAGGATTGGGGAAACACAGGCTCCCTGTGGTACTCCGTACTTGATATCAATAGAGTCTGAACATGCCATGCCCCAGTATATCTTCGATGTTCTTTCACCAAAAAAAAGGAGTAACTCCATTCCACAGCATATTTTGAACAGTTTCCAACTTCTGCTAAAGTTTCCATAAGTCTGGCGAGATCTTGAAGGTCGAATGTCGCTGAGAGATCCAATAAGATGAGCGGGCCCGTTTTCCCTTCGTCCAAGCGATTTAACGTTTGTGTTTGCAGATCCAATAATGTACTTTGTTCCATAATTCCGGTGGAAACCAGATTATTTATGGTGAAACACTGAGGCAGATTCAAAGTGGGTCTGCAGTTGTTTAGTAGCAGCTTTATCTAGTATCTTTAGGAGGAAAGGGGTGTTTGTTATTGGGTGTAGGTTTGAATGGTCCTTTTCATTAAGCCCTGGTTTTTTAACAGTAGGAGTACCACCACTTCCTTAATGGAGGTTGGTACGCTATTATGCACAAAAGAGGCTTTTATAAAGCGTGTGAAAAATGGAGCAAAGATGTTATTATGCTTGAGAATGATTTTCAAAGGGAGGGGGTCCCCGATATAAGTGGTTGTTAAGCGGAAACCTGTGCAGTTCCCTCTGGGACCACTGCAAAAGATTTAGGCCTACAGGTGTTTGGCAGTAAACCCACTTGGTAGCCGTCTGTACCACACAGATTCACCTGGTAGCTGTGGCTGAGCAGTCAGACTTCTCTCAAGAAAAGTTAGGCAGTATGTGGAGTATACAAAATAGGGCAATTTACACAGTAGAACAAGCAGACACGGAGCAGAGCTTGGGTGTAAAGATATATAGTTATTTATTTATAAAAACACATCTATGAAAAACACATTGGCACTAATACGGCAAACAACTTCAATCACAATTACTAAAAGTATCTCAATCCTCTAACAATATTTCGACAAGTCTAGGTTCAACGGCACCACTTATTTGCAGACAGAGGTGAATGCTTTAACCCAGATGGCACTCTAATATTGGTTAGAACGGGAGAGAAAAGGCAGGGTATGAAACCAACTCGGTACCAACACTTTTCCGAAGCAAATGCAAGGCAAGTAAGGCAGGGTCTACTGTCGATCACAAAGTTCAGAGGCCAGGCCCACTCGGAGAGAGGCAAGGCAATATGTCCCAGAAAGTATCACAGTGGAAATGCACTTCGAGTCTTTGTAGCAAATTGTCACAGAAAGGTTGGACCAGTTTAGAACAGAAAGTTAAGAAGGTCTGGGGGCGACCCACGGGCAAGGTAAGGATTAAGACACCTCACGCTAACCGTCACAAGGGAAGCCAGACAGACACGGTACCTTGTAAGTGCAGAGACAGCTCCGGCGGGGGCAGTTGTTCCTGGTGGTGGATGCAAGTCGGGGCTTTGCCAAGAGATGAGATGCTCTCGTCGTCGAAGGAAAGTTGAAGATCGTTGCACCACCAGGGAAGAGACCAGCCGCGGAGTGCTCTGTCACAAGGCACCACCTTTTGGTTGCGGTACAGTGGCTAGTGGCTATCCGGTTGCCGGGGTGCTCAGCATGGCAATTCGACCACTACGTCCTGGAAGCGAAGACAAAGCAAAGGGACTGGTTGTTCCCACCAGTCAGGGGAAGAAGACTCTCTGGCAGGGAGATCTCTGTCGTTGGGAAGTGGTGAGTTGGTTCAGCAGGGCTCCACCGGTGGTGTCGACGTTGCAGGTCGGCTCAGCTTTACCCTTGTCGGATTCTTAGGTCCTGTGGCGACTTCTGAAGATCCAGTCCCAAAAGCCCTGCTTTTATGCAGAAAACCCCCTTTCATTCAGCCTAGCTGTCAATCAACACATGCTAAGTGGTGAGCGGGGTGGCTCACCACTTGGGACAATCACACCAGAGTGCGACTGGAGTTGGCAAGGCAACTCAGTCCAGGGTGCCTAAACCCCCTCCCACACCCCCTGTGGTACCCAGACAGAATGGCACCACTTTGGAGGGCCTCTGTGTAGAAGCCCGCCAAAAGTGGAACAAAGGGCTCAACCTTTGGTTCGGAGTTACAGAGGCGAACACAGACGCCATTTTAAAAACCGAGTTCTGGCAGAAAATACCAACCGGTAGATTTATTTAAGACAAATAAACCGGCGGTATGTTAGAGACTAACGGGAAAAAGTATTAGCCTCCAACGGGGTCGAATATAACAAGTAGTTTCCACTGCCACCAGCCAAAACTTGACGAGGGGGGACGGGACAGTGTCCCCTCGAACAACAGACCCAGGGGTAATCGAATTATCCCTACCAGTACGTCCACAATAGGATGGTTTGTACTAGTTCTGTTAGTAAATGTAGGTCTAGTAAAGCCAATGGTGACTTTACATGCCCTGGGAGACAGTAGTCAGTCCCAGGGTATGGAGTCTATGATGGGGATCCTCTAGGACACCCCCAATGTTACGGCACGGAGGGTGCGGTGTAACACACATAGCAAAACACATGAGACCCTATGGAGTAAAAGACCCCATTGCCAATAGAACACATTGACATTCAAAGGAATTAACCACATTCATGTCCAAGAGTGGGAGAAAAGAATCTCACTCTTGGCAGGATGGAAAAAAACAAACTCCAGAAATCCAGCAAAGCTGCTGGGGGACTCACTAGGTTAGGAAATTCAGCCTAAACAGAGAATTCTCCCTAACAGTGGTGGGTCTGATATTAGCAAGCATGAGCAAGGTGTCTGCCGTGGTCATCTCTTGAAAGCTAAACTTTGGCATGGTACTATCTTTTTCTTTATACATCTCTCCCTCTTGTTTTAAGGAGGTCTTTGAGACCCCTTGTGAATTGTGAATCTTTTCTCGGGCTAAGAGGACTTTATTCTGAAAAGCCTTTTATACATTCTCACAATCTTCCTTGTTGGGATTCATATCTTGAGTAAGAGCACCAGGTTTCTCACAAGATCTATACAGTGTGAAGAATTTTGGTGCAGTGTCCTGCTTGTTCGATTTGGGCATAGCAGTATGTACTTTTTGCTTCTAGAATCTTATAGTCTCTTTCTATGATTTTCCATTTGTCTCTATTTTCAACAGAGAGATCTTTAACCCATACTCGCTCTGCTCTCCTTTTGTCCTGTTTAAGAGTTTTTAAATCTTCCGTAAACCATTTTTGCTGGTTGGGGCGGTCCCTAATTATCCTTATTTTGATTGGTGCAACGTCTTCTATCAGTTGAGAGATTTGAAGTTTGTACCTTTCCGCTAATATGTCTGGGGAGTCTGAGTCCAAGGTTTCTGTCATAATGGCTTGCATATATACTTCCAGGTCCCCTGCCCTGATGTTCTTGTAGTTTCTGTTTGAAATTTGGTTAGTTGGTTCACAAATCAGTCCTTTAGATGAATGCAGTACAATGGTACATTCTATTTTGCTATGGTCTGACCAGACACATGGGTTAGTGGCAAAATCGCATATTTCAGTATTACGAGTTGCCACCCAATCGAGTATATGGCCTCCAGTATGGGTTGGTTTGTTGTTTTGAATAGTTAGTCCTGCATTAGTGAGGTATTCTTCCTACTCTAAAGCTTCTTTGTCCTTGATGTCTCCCTGCCAACGGTTTAAGTCACCTAAGAGTGTAGTTGATGTGTTAGGGATATTGGAGGCATCGAGTATGGATAAATTGTCTCCATTAAATGTGGGCATATCAATAGGTGGTCTGTAACGTAAAGAAATAGCAATGCAGGAGTTAGGTGTCAGATTTATTTTAGCACAAAGGGCTTCGCATCCTAAACATTCAATTTTTGATTAAAAAATTCCTACTTCTTTTCTGCTTAAAATGGCAACTCCACCCCCCCTTCCTTCTAGACGGTTCTTGTTTAGCATTTTGTATCCGTGTGGTGTTGATATATCAATACTGGTGCCACTGCACTCTTGCAACCATGTTTCGCTGAGACATAGGATATCAATCTCATTCTCAATGATATAATCATGTATATCCAGAGAATGTTTGGGTAAGGGCCATGTTTTAAGCAAGGAGAGGTTAAGGGTGTCAGATGCTGGTCTAATGTCTGTGTCTTTATGTTGGAAACTCCTATGATGTCTTCAGGAGTTTTTTTGATGTGAGGTCCGTTAAAGTGGAAGTTAGGTTCCCTAGAGGTATTGCACATGCTACTGAATTTGACGTGTTACCATGACAAAAACCCATGTTAGATCTTGAGTCGTGTGCGAACTATGCAACGTATAGTTAGGAGCTTAGCTTGGGAACGGGGAAAGATAAACGGGCAAAGACCTTGCACTCCTACACCGCAGACCAGCCCAAACATGCTGGCACTAATGTGTCAAAAATGTAAAGAAACACCCCACGCTTGCAGGGAAATGTAGTTCACAAGGACTACAGAAAAACGACAGCCGTACAAAAATGTAGATAAGCTTCCACGTGTAAATGTTTTCCGCAAGGATATTTCAAATGCTAGATACAATTTTATGTTACAATCTAGCTGAGGAAACAATATATTTCAACTCGTACAGTCAGTGAAAAAGTCACTGTTTATATCTCGAAATAGCCTGACAATGTGTAAAAGCCCTGCACTGAAGAGCAAGTTTAAGCAGAGATGGTTCAATCAGCACACTCTGACAATCAGAAATTTCGAATGTAGCTCCGTCTGGTTCCTTCTTTCACACACAGTCACTCACAAAATGAAACAAGGTATGAATGAATGGGTCAGCCTCCCTTCCAAGTGTGAGGAATTCGACCATCCGCACGTTGGGTGTGCGCTGTAGGAAACCTGGAGGTCTCTCATCCGCTGGCCCACGGAGATCTGTCGTCCGGGTGGGCAGTGCACGGCCATCGCTATTGGATTCAGTTCCTGGGTGTGGACCAGTGGGGGAGGATCACCTGGGTGAGGGGTCTTCGGGGAGTGCAAGTGGGACAGTGAAGGTTGAGACGCGGTATCCCCTTCCCTGTAAAACCTACCTTTTCCCCATCTTACCCAATAGGATACTTAGAAGCTCTACCCCCTTTTCGCCCACACTTTCTTACACAGTAACAGACAACGGACTAACACCAGAGCCATGTCCAACACACGGGTCAGGCAGAGTCAGGCAATTGACAATAACCATGCACACCTGACGGCCCTTTACCTTCCCCCACAGGGATAAAAGGCGAAGCACGAAAGCACACTTCGAGTAAGGCTGAACGCACGAGGAGACAGCTACACCGAACTGGCAGTTCAAATGGAGGAGAAAACTGGTGAGACCTAGAAGGACGACGAAGGGGGAACTACCCTTGGCCTTTTCAACTCAGACCCGAGAAGCCTCCGAAAGGGAAATCATAAGACATGGCGTGCAGAATACCAGATGTCAACGGTGCACGGGGACCTCCTGCTTTGATACCACAGGCGGGGAGGTGTGCTGGCTACCGTGTTACCGTCCTTGACTCCAAAGGCAAGACAAGCCAATGGGTTCAACACAGCCGGTGAGTCGGAGAAAGACGATAGCAAACAGTCATGTGTTCAGCCCAAGGTAGCAAGTAGCAACATTTTGAAGGCAAGGAATTTGAAAGGACTTGTGTGTGTGTGTTTAAACTTTAAAGAAAGCCCAGTTGAAGTCCTGGTGCAGAGGGGATCCCGCTAATTCGAAAGACTGACAGGGACCTGTTTTGAAACTACCAGAACCAGAAGGCCCTTGGAAAGGGGCGACGTGAGGCGTCAGAGTGGTCCTACAAAGCTCACATCAAATATTTTGTACAATCGAAAGTCTCTGACCCACAGCAGAGAGAAAGCTAGGGGAAGTGAACCCCGCTTTCTGATAAGATTGTGAACTTGGAATAAGGCAAGTGTGAACCAGACAGAGGGATGCCAAAAGAAAGCTAGGAGAAGGAAATGGAAATGAGTAATACATGAAGTGTGTTAGAAATACATGAACTGTGTTAAAGAAAGGCTGTAGCGAACCAGAAGTAGGATCCGAACCCGGCGGAGGGAGATCCTGGGTGCAAAGAGCAATCACCCAAGGTGCAAGATCACAGAATTAACTTTTGTTTGTTTGTCATTGTGAATCAGCAGGCCTTCTAAGGCAAGAGACTTTTGGCAGGAAAGAGACTAAGCCTCTGATGGTTTTGATATCGTTGAACTGGAACTGCGAACCTCATGCTGACGAGTGTGCTGTGCTTAGAAGTCCCGCCTTGTCCCGTGCTTAAAACGTAGGGAAGGGAGACCAGCCATACCATCCTGACTTTTTATTTTGTGAACACTTCTTTCTTTTCTGGTGAACATATCCTAGACTTTTTTTGTAATTTAGCTGTAAGGATTGGCAATAGTTTTTAAAAAAATATAGGCCCTTTTATTTACACTAGGGCTACCTTATTATTATTTGATGATCGTAGCTTGCTCCCATCTTCGATTTAGTTTTAGATTAGGCATTTATCTCACTCATTATAAAGTTCAACAAACACCCTTGAACTGTGATCACTTGTGCCTGTCTTTACTGTTGCCACCATGAGTTCCTTACAGCACCCATCTGGGCTTTTTTTGAAATTTTAAATGAAATTGAAGCATGGTAGATCAACCGCCGGAAAATGTGTGGGGTTAATCTGCACACATTTTCTTATGCTCACTGCATGACATACACATATACCTATGTACCCTGGGTGGATCCAGCCTACAGGCGCCATCCCTGTCATATTTAGTTGGGATATGACAACCAAGAGTACATCAAGGCATCTCACAAGGGGAATGGCAAAACCTGCCATAGCCAACCTAATTAACTATGAAAGGCTCCATGGATCCACCCAGTCCTTTTGTGTAAGCACTGCAGATGGTGGCAGCAATAACATAATTAACATACTAATTGAGTATACTTCAAACAGGCCCACATGGGGCCTGGCTGCAGTGGCTAAATAAAGGAGACAGGAAACCCCAACACACCTTTGCTATGCACTGTGTCTGTTCTCGCTACAGCTTCAAATGCGACCTGCCACTTTAATCAGGAACCACAGAGAGCTCCATTAACTAGAGAGACCCTATAATCCACAAAAGACAGGATGAAGGGTAGGACTTAGAATTACATGGTTTCACCCCTTTACCTTTTCTGTTGCAAAGTACTCTGGTTATGACCTCATGAATACATGAGATTATTGGTCGGGGCCCAGGATTGGTTCATTAAGGTATTCTTAGACACACCAATCACTGTGGCCCATTTGGCTTTTAAAGAGGCCCCTCTTTTAGGCAGATCATATGAAGACTTTGCAAGGAGTAACAAGAAGACCTCAGCATTGGAACCTGGCTGAAGGTACAGGCTGCCTTACAGCTTCCGCCAGTGAAAGAAGGCCAGGATTTCTAAAGAGGGACGCAAGATCCCTCTCCTAAACATCTCACAGGGAGCAGAGGATACTGAATCCAGAGGACCCTCCAGCAGCTCCAGAACTGGTACCCAGCCAGCACGCATCGTGCCCTGCTAGGCTCTGCAAGCAAGCTACCTAGGTGGGAAGACTGATATGCAAATGGATATTTCCCATCTGTGAAAGGTACAGTGAGCAAAAAGCTTGTGCTGCAAACTCTCATCTCAGAACAGGTTATCATGCCATGTTTTCTCTGGAGAGGAGCGCCTGCTAATTTTTTGAAATATTTGCAAGGAACTTCGGGTTGGTCACCCTAAATTACCTGGGGGCAACCAGACGTGGACTCCCACTCACTGTGCTCAGAGGCACAGCTTCACCTCACTGATGAGGCCCAACAAGGCTGAAACACGTGTATAGGGTTGCTGTTGGCACTCTTGTTCAGAGGAATTGCCATAGCATTTCGGTGCTGGACTGCCCATGTGGGCGGGACAAAGACTGATATGCAAATGGATATTTTCCCCATCAGGCACACCGATGCACCAGTATTGATGCGGACTGGAGTGGGGGTGTTGCAGATGTTCACAGTGCATGTTGGCTATCGACGCCTCCTGGTGGTCGAGTCAAGGTTTGAGTTGAAAAAGACCTTCATCTTCTTCCTCCTCCTCCTCTTCAGCAATGTGTAGCTCCTACAGATCCAGGTCCGCATTCGCTACAGTGTTTTGTTTGCGCAGGCTGCCACTGTTGGACCTACTTGGTCCCCTTGAAATGACCACAGTACTGGCAGCACAACACATCCTTGCAAAATGGCCTCCCGTACCACAGCGCCCACATACCCTTCCTTTCGCAGGACACTTACTGGCATGAGGAAGGTCATACCCACACTTCTGGCATTGCTGGGGCCCTTCATTCCTCTTTGCAGACCCCTTTGATCTTTGAGGGTTATTGGAGATTGTACGTCCAATGCTCTAGGCCTCCTGACTTTTACCTGGTTTGGCTGCTGCGTCAATTCTGGCCGCTCGGCTTTCCGCCAGTTCATAGGATCTGCCCAAATCAAGTATTTGTGTCAGTGTGATCCCTGGCTCATGCAGTACTTGACGATGCAGTTTTCCTGGACTGCAGCCCTGTATAAGTTGATTTCGGATCATACCCTCTTCATTCTCCCAATGGCAAGTACTAGCCAATTGGTGCAGCCGACCACAAAAATGATCCAGCGATTCATCTTCCTTTTGTCTTTCACTGGTCATTACAAAGCGATCGAAGTCTAAATTTGCCAGGGGTAAGAAGTGTAATATATATATATATATATATATATATATATATATATATATATATATATATATATATATATATATATATATTTTTTTTTTTTTTTTTTTTTAGTTAAATTGCCCAAGGGTGCATTGAAGCTGTAGATTTCCTGACACTTGCCCCCACAAAACAGTCATAGAGCAATGGAATTACCAGTAAGGATAAAACACAAACATTTCCTTCACCGTTCCTATTTCTTTGAAGACCCCACCAAGACAGAAAAAAAATTGTGTGTAAAAACACACAGCAGTCTCTCATATGCAAGGGGTTTGCTGAGGTATAGTTGAGAGAAGAAAAAGAGAGAAGAAAAAAAAACAACTTAATCTTCCCACATGGATTTTTCTTTTTTTTTTAAATTTGCTTCACAAGGCTTCCAAAAATGTTCCGGACAGCACACAAGCACCCCGTGGGGCCGCAACTGTCACAATCATAAAATGGCAGGCTCGCTCGCACCGTGCGGGTGACGCGTCTAATGGGCGCTCCAAGAAACGTTCCCGATTACGGAAGCTGAACATGTCTTCCCCCATTCAGCGTCATCCTCGTCGCCAGTGTTAAGTTCTTAAATACAAGCCCCGGCTCCCACCCATGTACAGGCCCAATCCCCAGTACCTTGCACAAAGACACTGACACATCTGCCTGTTACGGGCTCCCGGCGGCAACTGCCCTTGACGGTACGCCCCTTTATTAAAACTGCGTGGGCGCAGAGTTCGCCTGAACGTCACACCCACGCTCACATCACGTGACTCCGTAACAGTGCCTAGCCCAGGTCCCAGGATACAATCAGAGGAATTGAGCTCGGGGGGAGCCTGGCCTTTGGGGTAGCAAGGTGTGGGGTCTTGCAGCTGCTCAGTGCCCTTACCCACCAGAGCGGAGACTCCCGAAATAGGCACCAAAAAGGAGCCAACGATAGATGCGCCCAGAGGACGACAGTCTCCCTTCCTACCCGTTTGCTACTCCTCACAACCGAGAAAACAAACCATGGTGGGGGCAAGCGACGACAGCCGAGAATGGATACATTCACAATGTCAACAAGCCGCTCATCACCTCCGGCAAACACAGACTCCCCACTTCCACAACAGATCCCACCTGAAACCTGGAGAACAAAATCACAGAAATACTGCTGGCGGTACAAAACTCCAGCTCAGACTTAGAACTCAAAATCCGCATGATTGGGAAGAGCTGAACCTCATTTGCGTGGATACGCACAAAACATCAGAGACACAAAGCAATCGATGGTGGAGTAACCATGGTGGAAGGACAGGTACAAATGCTTAAGAGACAGACCTTGTCACTGCTGCAAACAACCAAAACATTAGACTCACACGCAGAAGTCCGTTCAAGGAGAAATTGTTTGCACATTTGGCCTCCAGTGGGGGAGGAAAGTGCCTCCATGGAATTATTCCTGGAATCCTGGTTGCCAGACACATTGAGTTCCAAAAGTGTTTCGAAGTGGTTTGCGATGGAACTGTCCTGTAGGGTCCCTGGTCGAAAACCCCTGCCGGGTGCACAACCCCGACCCATTGTGGCTAGGATCTTCAACCATCAGGACCAGAATGCCCTCCTGCAGATGGCCAGATGGCACAGAGCAAAATGAGTGGCTAATGGTTCAGTCATGATCTTCCTGGACTACGCAAAGCATGTGAACATACTACGCCAGAGGTTTGATGAAATTAAATGCACCCTGCGGGAAAACAGCACACAATACATGCTGCTGATGAAATTATACAGAGTGACAAACACTGGTTCTGTGACTCACCTGAAGAAGCATGAAGAAGCATGGAAAAGGTGGGAAGCTGAGTGGAGCTGGTCCACCACTATAGTGAGATTGTGAATGAATGGTGGTGTTTAAATGTGGATGTTGAGAACAATAAATATTTGTGTAAATTGCTTATAAATAAATATAATTTTTTTTTTACAAGACTTGGTATTGTTTAAATGTGTACAGATGTTCTGATCTCATTTCGCCCAGGTTCATTTTTGTTCTTCCAGATGTTGGGAAGGATCCGATGTTACGGTGGATTTGTCTGTTATATCAATATCTTCTAAATGGCAACTGGGTAGAGGTACACGGCAGGGGTGCCTGCTGTCGCGAATCTTGTTTGCTTTATCATTGGAGCCCATGGCAAGCATTGTCAGGGATAAATTCAGAGATGTGGGCATAACAGTGCCACAGGTGATCCCTTTATATGCAGACGATGCCCTGCTCTATGTCCAGAACCCGGGCCTGCATATCCGAGATAAGTTAGATGTGTTGGAACTTATTGGTACCTTCTCAAGGGTAAGAAAATTAACACAGAAATCTGTAATCTTTCCATTGGGAACTGTGATGAATCCTGCCGAATCCTCACAAAAGTCTCTGCCCATGTGGCCAGGGGAAGGCAGCCGCTACCTGCTCACGACAGTGGGGGAGGTATTAGACGGGTGGATCGCATGGGAGGAGAAGGCCATCAAGGGAATGTGAGGACTTAGTCAGGGGAAACGCAGCATTTATCCTCTTCTGAGGATCAAACCCCTCCTTCACATCCTGTCCCCCACAGACATACAGACGCCTACGGAGGGCTTCTGTGTAGTAGCCTCGAAAGGCCGGTGAACAAAGGAACCAAACCTGGCTTGGCACACAGAGTAAAACACGAGAACGACTTTTACAAAAAGAAATGGCGAATAAACCCAGCCAGAACCGTATAAAAGTAAATATGGTCCAGCGGGTTGAAGTTCGAGGCTACCAAGATAGCCTAAAACAATACCAAGGCTATTTAAAATAACCGCGGTAGGAAAAATAGGGTAGTTACCACTGCCACCAGCCAAATCCTATTGAAAAGGGAACAAAACAATGTTCCATGAGAAACAGACAAAAAGGGATAACTAGTAACTCTTTCTAGTACTCTATGTAAGATAGTTTCTACTAGGTCTGTGGATTTAAAAAGACTAATAAAGTCAATGGTAACTTTACAGGTTCTGGGAGACAGTAGTCAGTCCCAGAAAATGGAGCTAAGAGTATGACATGGGAAGTCGAAAAGACAACCCTGTGTCACTACACTGAAGGTGCTGTGTAACACACAGTAAAAAGATGATGCCTATGGAGTAGGGGAGGCTCCACAGTCTATGAACACAAACATGTTAAACACACACAGCAAAACACATGCAAGAGTGGGGGGAAAAAAGGCTCACACTCTTATCAGGTGAAACAAATTAATCCTAGAAATCCAGCAAAGCTGCTGAGGGACTCAGTAGGTAAGGGAAATTAGCCATTCTGGAGAATTCTCCATAACAGTTGGCCTTGGTTAGGTGACCCCGGGGCGCTCTGAAACAGACCACTGACTCAGAAAGGAATTTTTGAATACTGAACTAATGAATTAAGGACATTTGGGTACAACTCTGATATTAACAAACAGAGAGAATAGAAATATTGTGACCATCATTGTCAAAGCCAAAAGGGGGAAATATTGAACCAGAGTGAAAAAGACTATGGTAACCACCATGGTCAGAGCCAAAAGGGAACAACATTCAAAGTGAAGATCATTTAGACAAGGAGACTGTAACAAGCTCTGCCTAAGTCAAAAAAGGAAATGAAAGAAAACCGAATATGGCAGAATACTAGCCCTCCTTGTAGAACTCAAGGGGGAGAGAAATATAATCTGCATTACCTGGGGCAAACAAATCAGTGTGAGAGACGTAGTCCATGTGTACTTTGTCCTTTTAGAAGAAGTTATAACCATTGTGTGGGTCTTGAAACTCAAAGAAGAAACTGAAGTACTACAAAGTGGTAGAAGGTTGTGGCAGAAGACAGTGATATATTCACTGATGTGTAGTGATGAACTGTTGTGCAATCATCCTGACATATGAGAAATAAATGTGATTTCATGAAAGATGATTGGACTTCAGAGAGGAGAATGTTATTCTCCTCTCTAAAGACATTGCATACAGACTTCAGTCTTTTTGGTCTGTCTAACAGCAGTTGGAGAGTGAGAAGTGTTACTTGAAAATAAGCCAATTATATTGTCAAGTTAAGGGCAAATGGAACAAACAGAACTGTGTGCTATATTTCAAGTGAAACTTGGCTACTGAAAGAACTTTGATGAGGAACTTTAATTAACACAGGAGAAGGGCATTCAACCCTGGTTACAGGATTTATGCTTACAATTTGTGTGAATTTAACTGTTATTTTATGAGTTTGAACAGCCAGATAATCTCTGTATGATTCTGTTGTATGTAGGAGTGTGATGAACAGAGATCTGTGGACATTAGGTCACTTTCCTTTAGCCTTAGCTTCATAGGTAGGGAAACCCTGGTTAGGTTAGGGAAGGAGAGGAGTTGGTCTCACCCTTATTGTTTAATAAACTGGAGACTTGTGAGAAAACTCCATCTACTGGTCCGTCTCGCATTTCTGACCCCTCCCAGAACCCTTATGAGTAAGTCATGCAGGGGCCTCCCAGAGGTGGGTATTCAATCGGAACCAGAATCTTTTCGATACTTGGGCATTCAGATCTATCATACATTGGCAGATACCTTCCAATATAATGTGGGTAGGGCACTAACAGGGCTGGAGAATAGTTTTGTATTCTGGACAAAATTGCCCTTGTCCCCAATGGGAAGAACTGCACTCTGCAAAATAGTGGTATTACCTAGACTGATGTACCTATTCGCCAATATTCCATACTTGATCCGGCCCCCATTTTTAAACTACTAGATACCAAACTATCAGGGTTTTTGTGGGTTGGGGGAAGATGTAAGGTGCCCCTACAAACACTCTGGACAGGGTACCAGGTTGGGAGGTCTCACACACCCTGATTTTGAATTGTTCATTTTGGCTTCTCAACAACAACATGCAACTAGGTGGGACACTGGGAAATACAGCTTTTTATTGGGGAAACCCTTGTGATACTACACAAGAATGGAGCTACGATGGAGAGAGGTGGGAAGATTGAAGTCCACCGAGCATCACATGCATGGTCCAGCAGGTATGGCAGAGAACGAGAAATAAACTGAGATTAGGGCTGTGGTATAGTCACTTCAGGTCTTTGTGGGAGGACCCCAGGATGGCAGATGTCATGGGGGACATTAAGGCGGTTAGATGCGCACAAGCAGAGTTCCGGTTGGTGGGAGATTTATTTGAGGGGGGAATGGTTGACCCTTGCAGAATGGGCACAGAAATGTCAGATACCAGGAGGAGAATTCTCAAATTTTGCTCAATTAGTCAAGATAGTGGGGCACAAATGGAGCTCCATACCCAAGGAACCTCTGATCACACCAGTTCTGCAATCTATACTGACCATAGGGACCACAAGAATGCAATAAAACAATTGTACAAGGCATTGCAGGGCCGTGTCCAACGACCACAATTGAAGGTGAGGGGGAAAGGGACATGGGAGAAGTCATGGAGGATACGTTGTGAAGTATAATCTGCTCAAAGGTTAAAAATCTATCAAGAAATGCCCTGTTTAAACTGATTCAGTTTAATATACTATATTGCGTTTATATTACCCCCAGAAACTACACATGATAAACAAGGACAACACAGAGACGTGCCTGAGATGTACTGTGGGAATGTCTAGACAGCTGGACTACATTACCAAGATTTGTTTGGTAGGGGTCCTCTGGGCGGGCAAACGTAGGAAATGTATGAACAAGATAGTCTCTCTACTTTTGGTACTGGCGATATGTTGGAATGCCATCTCATGGTAATGCCAGAAAGGCCCCTGCTTAGTCAGTGGTTGCACAACTTATTGAAGTGGGTAACAGCGGAAAAAGCAATAGTGTAGGAACAAAACACAAATGACGAATCAGATGTCAAAGTGATAGAGTGGGGCTTTCTCCTCAGGGATTTGCCAACATCCCTGGACGACTTACCTCCTTGAGGGAACAAGGGTATGGACAGTACTTGCTGATTATCAGGCATAAGGACCAACAGGACAATTTCAGTCATTGTCATGTCATACTCCATTGCAATGGAATGCTTAGTATTTGAACTACAGCCTTTCCCTGACTAGATGGGAGGGGGGTATGGGAGGGTGGGGGCAGAGGGGGATTATTTGAACGGGGGACTGGGAATTTTGGGAGGGGGAGGAATGTTGAGATAGTTTGATAGTTACCATGTTTGTCTTAATGCCAATAAATACATTTAGAAGAAAATGAAGCACATTATACCAGTGTCTACGTGCCCTCTGCCTCTCCCCTCTCTTTCTCTGCCCCATCTTTCTACACCTGCCCCTCTTCCCCTGTGGTTGATGGCATGGTGAGATAGAGAACATGGGTGTCTTTTGGAGTATGCATAGGTGGTGCGGTGTGTGGGCATATTATGGGTTGGATGGAGCGTGTTGATGTAAGATTTGGATAGCATATTTGTGATAGGTTAAGTATGTTCCTGTGGAGCTGCGGCTATAGAGGGGTGCTTTGCTTTTTTGAGGTTTGGACATAGATTGAGAGCGGGCCGCTACCTGTGGTGTAGGTGGTGGAGTGTGGTAATACGTCTGAGAGTTGCTCGATGACAGATGGAGGAGATCTGGATGTGTATCAGTTGATGCAGTGGGGGTGTGTGCTGGTAAGGCAAGTAGATGGGTAGGATGGAGCTTGCGAGATTAGGATAGGCGAGTGGAGTGGTTGTGGCAATGCGTATATCGGGGTACTTAGGTGGATGGAGTGTGTAGATGGGCATGTGGAGCCACTGATGGAGATCGAAGATACGCTTTTGGGAAGAATGGGGCTAGATTGCTGTGGAACAGGACTGGGGGATGGGTTGAATACACAAGTGGCACAGAAGCCTATGGAACGTAGGTTCCATTATTTAGGTCTCAGGTGCATACAATACAAGTTAAAGGGAAGAAGAAGACTCACCATTCCCACCACCCAGGTAGCCATTACAACCCTAACTCCTGGAGCCTCTTGGAAGGAAACTGCCATACTATCCATGCATTCCATGCATTCCAGCACTCACTCTGACATCACAGCCAAAGGCTAACAGACACAGGGAAGGAAAGGAATACAAGACACTACACACCTCCCTTTCTACCACAATATTCACAACTCTAACTCACAGAGGGATAAGGAGCACTCACCGACATCACAGTTACAGGGTAACACACAGACACACAGGGAAGGAAAGGAATACAAGACACTGCAGAGATCATTTTGGCCCATCTAGTCTGCTAGTCTTTATTAATAATATCGCTTAAGGTCAGTATTACTAATCCCCGGCTGTTTTCATTAATACCAATCTGCTGCCAATTTATCATTATAACAATTTCCACAACAGCTCATCAGGAATGTAGACTCTGCCTGGTGGTCATTGCTGGCATCGCCTAGGGTCAGTATTGCAAATGCACTGCCTGGCGCCAGTACTGCTGATCGCTTGCCTTCTAGTCAATATTGCAAACTCTGCTTAGTTACCCCTCTGACGGCCTGTCAGGTGGCCATTCTTCTTACTCCTATCCGACCTGATTATTGCTATGTTCAGGGCAATGAAATGGGTCTTACTGGCCAATACACTTGAGAATATATGTTTGAAATTCGGAGTAAGCGTCCGAAATAAACACCCTTGTGGAGAAATCCTCCAAAACTGCATTAAAAAGGTCTATGCTTGCTTGCTCAGTGGCCCTATACTGTTTTTCAAAGTGGGAAATATTTCACAGTAAACGTTTCTGGGAACTTTTTGTTAGGCATAGATTATGTACCGTCGACCTCGTAGTAGCCTACTTGCACTGCCGCCAACCCTACATGTTTGTTAGGACTAGGTGTCTTGGCTGCTGCCTGAAGTATGGGTTCTGTGAGACCACCCACATCATGATGAAGGCCCTTCTTGGCTTTGACCAATAGGTGAACATATGGCACTACCCTGCCCCTCGTGCCGTCCCAGTATCCACACAAGCCCTAATGGTGCATCGCAGCACCCCGGTTCCTGGGATGTTGCAATGCACCCAACTGGGTTTGTGCCATGAGGTTTTACAGCTTAGAGACTACTTCCGTTCCAAGGAGACCCATACAGACTGGTCGTAGCCCGGTCAGTGCCCCTCTGCATTGCCAAGGACTAGTTCGACTCCCCATCAGTGGTGGCTGACGCATGTGGAGGCAGGGCGACTCCCTTCACTTTCCTGGACCCCTCAGGTTCTCAGCAGACCAACGCATTTGCATTACAGGCCAGTAGTGCAACTGGAGTTGCAGTGCACCGTTTTTGCATTTTCAAAGAATCGACAAACATGAATGTTCTTTGCAAATGAACAAAGTTGTGGTTCTCAGCCATCCTGTACAGTGCTGTGCAAGGTCCAGAGGTCACCATAAAGCCGGACAGAGACTGACGCCTGTGCAGCAAAGTGAAGTGCACGGGGAGACCCAGAGCTTCATTTGTCAGGATGTTTGCCAGGGCTCGGCCCTGGCACTTATTTGTGAGCCCCTGGCACTTATTGTCTTTCAGTGTAGCAATACTGTGGCATATAGGGTTGAGATAAGCCCTTTGGTTTTCATTTGGCACAACTGGCATGAAAGTGGGGCAGGGCGGACATATATTCTTGAGACAAGCCACATACTGTTAGCATGGAACTGTTTTGTGTACCCAATATGTCCATTTTGGGCTTTTTATCCCCTTTTTCTGAAATCTCTGCTGTCAAATGCACAATTTCAATATATTATTTACAACATATTTGGGTGAAGAAACCCACTAAATCACCCTAAATCTTCAGAATTAGTTTGGGCTTGCACAAGCTAATTCTGTGTAAATTCGACACCACTTTAACAGGCGGCTGGAGCTTCTCACTGCTACTGCTTGAGAGACCCTCAACAATGAGATAGTAGAGTTCCCTAAACATGTTGTAGAAATATTGGTAGCATGCTTTCCATTTCAATATCTTATTCAAATGATATAGAATTGTTACATTTTTAAGTCATCCTAAAGGTCATATTTGTTTTTAAAGAAGTACCAAAAAAGTATCTATTAAGATTACATCTATGAAATCAAGTGGTTCTGTCATCCATCGTCTTGCATATACAGCCATTGCTCCAGATAAGATTTTGAGGTGGGAGTATTTTACTCCCTATTTTTAAACTTTGAGAGTAAATTTGATTTTAAGAGAGTAAAAATGACTTTTCCCCTTTGCAAGAGAATAAAATGTATGTGACATCCAGCCGGCATGTGCAAAAACTGTATGGAAATCATTACTATGCGGCAACTTTCTGCATTGTGACAGAATACACCTTTCATTATTTCTATAAGGCCTGGCCATTTGAACTCCCCTGTATATATTTAAATGTTCAAATCACAAAAACCTAGTCAACTACATAGTAAAGTAAACATGAATTGTATTGTGTGTTGTGAGGTTCGACAGCAGAATTGTCTTTTGATGTTTAATGAAAGTCCACATTTCCTGGATCTATTACTACCTAATGGTATGCCAGTGTTATGAAACAACAGTGCAGAGAAGCAAGGACTCAATGCTAAATTCTATATCTAATCTAGTGGTCAAATGGTTATTTATCTAGCGCTTTTGGCAAAGGGCTTTACATAGAACATATTTATCACAATTATCACCAAACCAAAGTCGGTACTCCTTTATCGACCTCAAAAGGCTGAGTTGGACTTGCCGGGATTCGAACCTGCAACCTGCAGATCACGCACAGTTTGGAGCAACAAGTGCTGAACCAGCTGAGCTATCTTATTGACTAACATCTATCAGAGGTCGGTTAACTGAGTATCGACTGAGGTATAATAATCACAGTACCTAGATGTTGGATGAACCATGTATGAAGAGCTACATAAAGTTACATACATATCTAGATTATCACAGGGACAGGTTTTGCTGAGTTTCTATTTCAATTACCAATGTAACTTTCATTTGTTTTTTATACAGCGCTACCACTTCCTGGAGAGTCAGGTTTTGAATGTTTTAATTGTGAGAGGCTAGAACACCTGTGATTGGTGTAATGACAATCAGTCACCCTTGAGCAAAGACTCTGCTTCCACTAACCATTTATAGTAATGTACACCATTGACTGCAAATTTGAACTGATGTAAACTATACCGTGCATACTCATCATTGTACACACTGTTTTTATAATTGGAGTGTACATTAAATTATAAGTGTAAAAATGATCTGCCGCTGCATGATTATGCACACAGCACAGAAACTCTGAAAAATGCAATTGTGTAATACTGGTTTGCTTTCACTGGGAAAAATCATAATTTGTTACAAAATATTAATTCTCAATTGCAACTTAGTTTTCCATCTTATTAATTATACAATCCTAAAATTCTAAGAAAATATGCACAGTGCTTCTGAAGCTCAATGGAAAGAAACTATTCCTTTGATCACAGTGTGCAGTTTCTTTTTTTGAAAGGCTTCAGCGAAATAAATTCTGTTACAGAGGTGGCTTGCAATTACATCCATATAGATAAAAATCTAAAGAAGCCTTCTGGTTTCTGTCAAGTAACCTGACCTCTGCTCTGCCCTCTGCTCTAAACGTGTGTATATATATAAACACAAGAAAATAATAAAGCTGGCGTATTTACAAGATTTTCATGCGTAAAAAGGCCTAGTACGCACCTTATCTGGAGCCCCGTATACAGCCTACACATGCAGCCTGGCTCGCAAAAGGTGAAACAAATGTTCTTTAATCGCTCATTTGATATGAAGAGTTGCCTATGTTCAGGCATCAGAGAGCTTAAGGAAGTCCATCTTTGGCCATCCTCAAATCTCGCTGGAGTTTACAGAACACTGGGACTCACACACCTGAGCAATAACAACATCTTCTGCACCTTCCCCAACACAGCAGAAGTAAAATAAAACCTTCACCTCAATGACCAGATCTCCTGCAATACAGCACCAAGAGAATCTCACGTCTGCCCTTTCCATCAGTAACTCACCTGCACATCATCACCCAGAAATCTCTTGCACCCAAGAACCAAAAGGTGAGCTCTTGAGTCCTATACTGCAACAAAATGTCTATTCCACTAAACTCCTCTACTGTGCATCATCGCCAAAACAGACACTTCCACCCTGCACAGACCTCTAGAGCACACCTTCACCAAAGGAGTTTTCCTGCTCCCTCTCCTGCACCAAAAGACATCCCTTTGTATTTGTATTTATTTCACTTATAAAGTGGTTTTGTTGAAGGGCTGAACAGTTGAATATAAAATGGTTTAATCAAGTGGAACAGTAGCCAGGTAGTAAACAGAAGAAAGGAATAGATGAAGCTCATTCATTAGAGAGAGCAGATAAGAGATGAGATCTGAGATAGGATTACACATACATAGAGAGGAAGAAGAACAGAATGAAAGAGGGAGAGTTCCAATGGTTGGGGGCCAGTAGGGCAAAGGAACGGAAATGTGAGAGGCATAAGGGGGTTTAGGAACAGAAAGCAGGAAGTAGTTCTAGGATATATAAATGATAGGGAGGCGAGACCATGGATACATTTGAAAACAATAGAAAGGAGGTGAAAGAGAAGACGAGATCCAAAAGGAAGGTGAGGCATGGAGATGAGTGAGGAAATAGAAGAACGAGGAGGGAGAGAGAAAAGGAGACAAATAGTTGAGTTGAAGACAGAACAGAGGGGTGCCAAGTGGGATCTAGGAAGACCAGGGAGAAGGGCAGAGCAGTAATCAATATGCGAAAAATAAATCAAAGAAGAAGTGGTAAGACGTTTGGTGTTGTGAAAGGAACGGTAGGGGCGTGTATGTCGGATGTCAAATAGGGCATAATGGGAGGAACAAACAATGTTGGAAATATGAAGGGAGAAGGAAAGGGGGTTGGGGGTCGATGGGGACACCCACGTAACGAGCTGATGAGTAGAACGGGAGGAGGGAGGGAGGAAAAGGGTGGGGGTGGAGGTAGCAGGGAAAAAGAGGACCTCGGTCTTAGATGGATTGAGGTGGAGAAAGTGGAGACATCCAATATTGGACAGCGAGAGACAGCTAAAAATAGTGGAGTGTAGGGAATCTAAAAAGGAGGAGAAAGAGAAGACGATTTGGGTGTCGTCCACATAGAGCTGGAATGACAGATTATAAGAAAATATGAGGCGCCCAGGACAGACCCTTGTGGGACTCTGTAGCATAGGGGAAGGGCAGGTGGGTTCTTACCAGCCCATGTGACAGAGTAGGATTGGTTAGATAGATATGAACAAAACCATTTGAGGACCAAACCAGAGAGACCCAGAGAAGTGAGAGTAAAAAGAAGAAGTGTGTGATCCACAGTGTCGAAAGCAGCCAAAAGATAGAGGAGGAAAAGAATAGAGGAGAGCTTAAGAGTGGCGAGCAGAAATGAGGGAGTTGGAGACATACAAAAGAGCAGTCTCCGTTGAATGAGATGGAGGAAAACCAGATTTAAGTGGGGAAAGAAGCGAGTGAAGATTGAGGTAGGACACCTGAGAATAAGCAGTGCACTCAAGAGGTTTTGAAAGGAAATGAGCTGGGACGGGAAGAATGAGAGCATGTTTAAATACAGATGGTAAGAGAGTTAGAGAGGGAAGAATTAATAAAGGGAAGTCAGATAGGGAATGAGATGAGGGTAAACTTGAGGAATAAGTGGGGAGGGAAGAGGTTCCAGTGGGGAACCATTTTAGTAAAAACAATACATTGCAAAAGACAGTGAAGATCCTACCTCCATTAACACCTAAAAATACATTAAAACAAATAGAAACACACATTGGCAAAGCCTATATATCTAGATTTGTAAATGTAGGGGCGCAAGATGTTTTTTTGTCCTGTTGGCACTGGTCCTATTGGCTGTGCCAATGCTTCGTATACTAATGAACATGATGGATTGAGAGCATTGTAAAAGCCATATATAACAGGCTCCGAACCCACCATGGCTCCATTCTTTGGCATTGCGAAGAACAGAGGCACCCATAAACATTAGTAACAATAATAATGATGATTCAAGATGGCCGCCAGCACTGACTAACAGTGCCGGCAGAAGCTCTGCGAGCCCAAAGGCCTGCACAGGGTTCCCCAAGACCCCGATGTGGACTCCCCAGCGCAACAGAGGCACAGCGCCCGAGGAGGGAAAAATTATTTTGCCGGCAACAGTAAAAAACATGCAAAGTGCATACTAAGTAAACCGGGCAGCAAGCGCTGCAGCGCCCGGTGCAGAAGAGATGCAACGCACCCCCTTGGCAAGCAGTTCGGGTGGACCAAGAGGTGTGTCAATCCAGTCGGGGCTTCCGACATTGGGGCTGCGAGGAGGGCCTCTCCCTGCTACCTAAGGCGGAGCAGGCAGTGACTGAAGGAGCCAGGGTGCCTGGGGCGAGGGAAGGAAAGGGCAGGCACGGCGTCAGGCGACTCGGCCCCAAGGACTGTAAAGAGTGCACTGCTGCCTGCGCTTGAAGGCTGTGGAAAAATGGCTGCCCGCACCGGCACTAGTGAGAAGAGCAGACTGGAGGGGCTCCAAGGAAGAGCTGGAGGCGAGTGTCTCTCCTTCAGCTTCCCCTCACTGGACCCATGTGGAACGGAACAGAGCACCGTCGGAGGAACAATATCAAGATTAAGAAAGGCCGAGGAGACGCCAGTGAGAGCCAGGGACTGCAGCCAGGGGCCACTGAACAGCAGTGGAGGAAGCAACAAAAGGACTGGCGAGCCCACTGACCTAATTTTAGGCCAGAACTGCCACCAGTCTTGTTGGTAAAAGCTCCCAAGCCATGCTATCAAACTTGTTGGAAAATGCTGCCAGGCCCTGTGGAGGAACCCCAGAGAAGTTACGGAAATTCCTTGGCAGCTGGTAGGAGAAGCACAATTGCAATTGTTTGGAATGCAGGGCCACCCCTACTTAAAGCTTTTGTACATCTGGAGCCGACTATAAGCATTGCCGGAGAAGGGTGGTGAACTCACAAACACAGCTTACTTTGCACAAGGGGAAATTCAGAAGTCCCTCCCCCCCACTGGAGACAGAGGGTAATACCACCAGAGTGACAATAAGCAAGCAGGCACCCTGGCAGGGGAGGCTCAAACCCCGGTCGCCTATTCCCTGGTCCTTTGAACCCGGGAACTCAGCACAGCTCATGTCCTAGACCAAGGGACCTGTACAGGATCTGGTGGGGTCCTGGGATGCTTATCACAGAGGGTCTTAGTGCCTGTAGAGACTGAGCGAATGTTGAAGGCAAAAGTTGAAACTAAAACAAGCTGGCGACAGGAGCCCGAGACCTAGTCAGCACCCTCCCCACTTGGTGAGCCCCGAGTGAGACAAGGGGGCCGAACAAGACTGCTTCTGACATGACAGACCGGGGGGCAAGCGGCGAAGGAGCTGGACGGGTCCCTATCCCAAGAAGACCTATACAGGGAGATGTCGAGCCTTCAGTTGACAATAGCCAAAGCCTTTCACAAGCAATTACAACTGATGCAAGCAGACCTTAACTCAGGATTGTCAGAAATTAAACAGGAAGTGGGCCAGCTCGGAGAACGGACTCACCTCATGGAAAGTGACCTGCAAGAAGTCGAGAAAGATATGTCAGAGCATGGTGAGGTGAACCTGGCCACGCAAAACCTGGGGCTATAAATGGAGGACATGGAAAACAGATCAAGGAGATTTAATATAAGGATTAAAAACCTGCCAAAAACTGTGGCCGACAAGGATCTAAAGGGTCAAGCCCAGCAGATCTTTGCTGGGCTTCTGGAGAGTGTGTCCTCAGTCGAAATTGGTCTGGATCGCATACATAGGACAGAGAGGCCATTGGGGGGGCCCTAACTCCAGACCTCATGATGTCTTGGCGGCTTTCACATGCTACACGAGAAGGAGGAGGTCTTGCGAGCGGCACAATCTAAAGAACCGGTGCTATACCAGGGGTCCCCAATTCAGCTATTCCAGGATCTGGCTGGCAGCATTTTGCTCAAAAGGAGGCAGATGGATCCAGTGGTCAAGGAGCTGTTCCACAGAGGATTAAGATACAGATGGACCTTTCCGTTTGGACTGGTCTTTGAGTGGGAGGGCACCCAGAAATGCATCACTTCTGTCTAGGAAGTTGCCGACCTGCTACAACTGGTTCTAGGAGAAGATCCTCGAGAGGATCGTCCATCCCAACCTGAAAACAAAGCGAGACCGCGCCCTTGGGAGTGGTTGACAGCAGGAAAATGACGCAAGCGGACAGCTCAGTTGCAGGGCCCTCGGACGGGGCTGGTAGCCGGAGAAGGGTGAAGCCAGGGAAATGGGACTTGGAGCCTGCAAGGTCCTTCTTCTGGCAACAAATGGTATTTGGTGGGGAGAAATGGGGTGAAATAGGGTGCCGGGAGTGCGGTAGGACACTCCATTTTGATTACCATGAGGGTGGAAGCACCTAGGGGAGGTATCGCAGTGAAAGGGGGGAGGTGGGGGAATGACGGGGTGTGATGGGGCATCCCAGAGTTGGGGATTGTGATGCAGGAGGGAGCAGGGGGGGCAAGGGGGAGACAGGGTAGATACCAAGGGTTGGGGGATCAGCATCAGGACAGGGTGGCGGGAGGATCAACATGGGCAGGAACAGCGGGCAAGGACGCTAACAAGGGGGGTACAATGCAACAGAGGAGGCAAGCGGAGGGGAGTAGAAGAGGGGTGGCAAGTCGAGGATGCTCAATTACATGACCATTCAGGCGGGCAATGCATAACATGAGGTGCCTCAACATGCCCCTCAAAAGAAAAAAGCTGGAGGGGTTTACAAGGAAAGCATGCCCAGATATCCTGGCATCCAGGAGACACACCTTCTGAGGCCGGACCAGACCAGACTGCAACTGAGGGGTTTTTCACGGATCATCTAACTCTCAGGCATAAATAAATCATTTCGGGTGGCCATGGCCATTCGCGATGCAATGGACTTTAGAATTAGAGCGACCAAGGCTGATAAAGTGGGCAGGTACATACTGGTGGCGGGGGAGGTTGAGGGGATCCCATACACAGCAGCATCAGCATACGCCACTACCACAGGGCAGGAAGGATTTTTGGGGGCAGTTCATGGTTACACTCCAGGGATTCATACCAGGCCAAATAGTACCGATGGGGGACTTTAACATTGCCTGGTCTCAAGACCTAGATGGGGACACAAAGGGACTGACCCACAAGGGAGGGGTGGTGTCCAAGCTGCTGAGGGACAGATTTGATGCCTCAGTCTTAGGGTTGTCTGGAGAGGGATGAACGTAGACAAGGAGGGCTTTGCCTTCTTCTCCATGGTGCATAATTCACAATCTTGCATCGATTATATTTGGGTTTCGCCTTCCTTAATGGGTTGGGTGACAGATGTAGAGGTGGGCCCTCTAAGCATAGCGGGTCATGCAGTGTTCCCAATGAATCTCCCCCTCACCGGGCGCAAGGCAGCACTGCTGCGTTGGACAGTACCGGGGGAATTGCTAAGGGGGCCGCTTATGAGAGAAACTCTGGAGAACAAGATTAGGGACTTTTTCGACCTCAACACAGCTGAGGCTACAGGAAGAATACTCGTTGGGATGCGTTTAAGGTGAAGCTCAGGGGGAGCTCATCGCGGCAAAGGCTGCAAGGGACAAACAAATGAGGGCATTGGAGGCTCAGTTAGAGGTTGAGGTGGAGGCAATCAAGACGCCATTTAGGAAGCGCCAACTAGACGGGCCATGAGGGAGTACTGCCAGGCAGTGGGTCAACTCAATATCCTTTGAAACAAGAAGGTGGAGAGGTCCCTTTTATTTGTCCACCAGCGATTCTATGCTAAGGCCAATCAGGTGAACAGGCTACTAGTGTGTCTGTTGAGGGGAGCATCGTCCCGCAATGCTAAAACGGCAATTAACGATGATCAGGGGAATCGGTACTCTATCAGTACTACTGTACTAGTACAGTAATCCTACTCTAGCAGAGATTCAGGGGGTCTTTGCCCAGTATTACATAGACCTATATCGGACTCAGAACCCTCCAGAGCCACTACAGGAGGACTATCTTAGTGGGGTCCACCTGCCTAAATTGGGAGCTGAACCTAGGGAAGTCCTTGGATGTGAGATAACAGAAGAAGAGATGAGGAAGGTCATTTCAGCCCTCCTCCCCCCAACAAGTCGCCCAAGACAGATGGGTATACTGCAGCCTTCTATAAAACATTTGGGTGACTTTTCATCCCCCATCTCACAAGATTGTACAATCAAACAAGGAATAGCACACTTGAGGGAGAAGGCCCACAAGAAAGCACTTCCAGATGTCCTCCTTTTCCTCAACGCCGAGAAGGCCTTTGACTGCATGGAACGGTAATTTCTGTTCAAAGTGATGGAGAGGAAGGGGCTTGGTGCGGATTATATCCGGATGGTCCGGGCGAATTACAACAACCCAACAGCCAGTCATTCTATTAATGGATCCCTATCTAGGTGCTTCAATCTGAGCAGAGGGACAAAGCAGGACTGCTCCCTGCCCCCACCCAGCTTTATGCTACATACCTGGAGCCCATCCTGCAGTACCGGCAGGAATCCTACGAGGTACATGGAATACCCTAGGGAGGAGTCCAGCATAGAAGTGCAGCATTTTACTGACAATCATGCTGCTCATGCTCACAAAGCCTGGGGAGTCGGTGGGAGCGTATAGACGGATGCAAATAAAATCTGGAGGGGGCATCAGGCCAGAAGAACAATGTGTCCAAGTCGGAACTGCTTAATCTAACAGTAAAGGGGAGAGAGGCAGAGGCCATGAAGGCTACCTCACCTTTCATTTGCAGCCCGGGGGGATTAGATACATGGGAATTTGCGTAACATCTAAGCTCCACGAGTGGCATCTGGCTAACTACCCGCCCATGTTGGCCGTCATAAAAGCGGACCTCAGTAAATGGAAAAACGTGAGAATTTTTTGGTTAGTCAGAATTGCAGCAGCCAAGATGGTCACGCTTCCTCAGCAGCTTTACCTCTTTCAAACCCTGTCCTTGGTGTTGCCCAATACCTTTTTTCGGGACCTGGGGCAGTTCATCTGGAAAGGTAAGCGCCCAAGGCTTAACCTCAGCCTCCTAACATCCCTTAGGGGTATGGGGGTATGGCTCTACCAAATTTTCAGCAGTACTACGAGGCGTACCAGATAAGTATTATTAGGGAATGGCTCTTGGTGAGGAGAAACTGTGGGTGGCAATGGACTGGGCGGCAGCAAGAAAGGATCAGCGAGAGGTCCTGTGGCTCCCGAACCAACATGCCATGTCACCTATACCTTATTTTTGTCCGGGGACTGAGCCAGGGACATTTGCACATTGGTAAAAAGGGCGATGCGACGAAATTTGGGATATGTTCCAAGGCCTCACTATATGACCCTTCCACAAGTGTAAACAAAGCTTTGGGGTAGGGGAAAATGAAAGGCTATGCTACTTGCGGTTGAGGCATTGGTTGTCAGTCCTAGATATAAAGAAGGCAGCAAGGCACCCATTCATTTGATACTTGTGTACATGCTTTGTCGCTTCTTGTGTGCTGGTGTATGCGTTTGTTTAAAAACGGAGTGCATTAGTGATAGAACTTACTTTTTCGCACTGTGTATTACCTTTTTCTGTAAACAGAGTCACATAATTACATCATTTAGCCCAGCTAGATTGAAATATTGCAGTTAGATTAGCCAGACTAAAGTATCGATTGTACCCATTCAGCTAGATCGGTTTGTGCGTCCAAAGCTGCTTTCTGCCAATTGCGCTTTTTCTGTAGTTTTAAAAAACTACATTTCCCAAGCTGCTTAGCAGCAACTTAATTTAATCTGCAGCGCGTTAGAACGGTGCTTTGGCAAGGCCGGTTTTCACCGGTTCGTGCAGTGTCACGGCATTCGGCAGAAGGCTCTAGCTCCCCATTCTTTCGCAGAAGAATATAAATAGGCATCATGGCTATAACAGGGCAAAATAGACATCTGGGAACACCTGTGGAGAGGAAAACAACTCTGCAAAACCAGGTAAGTCCCCCTATGGTAGAAACTTCACTTCCCCTCTTGATCTCCGCAGAGGAGAAGTCAGCTGAAAGCAGCAAGTTTCAACTTGTTTACACCCTTGGCCCAGTAATCACAGATGATAATAATCACCAAATACAAGTAGATCCTGTTGCTAGCGATCCGAGACATGCAGGGCCCCTTAAATGCATGCTGTTAACCACACGCTTGCTCGCTCGCTCATTAAACATTCACTGGATGTAGCAGAGGAATTAATTTCTGTGCTGTCACAGAATCATGGCTGCATGAGGCCGCAGGACCAGCACTAACTCTCGCCTTGCCCCCAGATTTGAACACCTTGAGAGAAGATTGTGCCAAAGGAGAGGGTGGATGGGTAGACCTACTGTACCACAACTCATTATAAATGAGAAAAATCAATAACATTTGTCTAGCGGACTGTGAACTATTAATGGCCAAGCTATATCTGAACCCAAATGAGATGGTAAACATCTTTCTCATTTACAGACCACCTCAGAGCATGGCAGACCTTTTATTTAATCTTAGTGACTTAATCACCGTCAGCCTTAAACCCAAGACAACAATATTGATTATGGGTGATTTCAATCTGGGCTACGATGACATAAGAGACCCCCAATCTGCATTAGTCACTAAAATACTCTACGATCTGCATTTTACGCAACATGCTAAGACACCTACGCATTGTTAAGGGAAGAATCCTGGATTGGGTTCTTACCCAAAACCTCTCAATCTCCAATCTCGGGTGTAATCGCTGCCCGAGGTCAGATCATTAAACACTGGACTGGAATATGTCTCTTCCGAGCCTCAAGAGAATTAAACCCCATAAGAGTTGGGTGACGTGCAGAAACCTGTGCAAAATGACTCCCGACACCAGGGCTGCCACCATCAACAATTTAGAGTCTCTGAACTCTGCTGCAGAGCTAGCCAAGTCCTATGGTGATACTCTGGAAAGAGCCATCAATCGTTTGGTTCCACTGAAAACACGCCATTCTAAAATCAGGCCAAATAAAAAAAATGTTTCCCTTGACATCCAACTCTGACGCGCATCTAAATTTAGGGTGCTGAAAAATAAAATGGGAAAAACCCCCATTCGGCAGAAAAAGAAAAAAAAATGTACAAAAAGGCTATGTTGAATGCAAAAAGATGCTACTACGACCTGGAACAACCTCAAGCTTAGTTGAACTACTTAAGATTCCCAAGGAGCTGGGAGACCAGTTCCCGTGCAGGTGGAAAAGGATGCTAGCTGGTAGTAACCAAACTTGCCTCCCGTACTGAAGTTAATGTGATCTTGCCTCCAGTACGCTCCAACCCACACACTGTTAAAGTTGAGTTCCAGCCCACCTGTAAGCAATATTTGCAAAAGGTTCTCAGCCACCTTAAACCAACTAATTGTAAGGGGGATGTTTGTCCTGCCTCAATAGTCAAAGAATGCGGTAACCAACTTGCCCCTCACATTACTACATGCATAAGCCCTCTACAGATCTAGACCAGGTACAAGCCAGACCCACATTAGATTCAGATATAATTGACCCCATGCTTCGCACTAGGGTGACTCTAGACGCGCAAACAGACTCAAGCCAGAATGGCAAGACCAAAAACCAAGGAAAAAAGAAAAGACCAAGAACTGAAATGCTGCAACCAGCCCAACTAAAGACCTGGAACCATGTCCATTTAAAACCAGTCCCTGTCCACTCCAGATCCAAAGGTAGGCCTCCGGGAGACCCAGAAGGAGGGCCATACCACACTCTAAGAACCAAACATGCATGACACCTAGAGAACCAGAGCCACACTGGACACAGACAACTAGGCCTACTCCAAACATAAAAAAATCAGGCACACCATAGAATGAGTGAGCTCAGCCCACTACAGAAACAGTGAGCCAGGCCTATTCTAGACATGGCAAAAAAGGCCCAATCCAGACCCAGCAAACCAGGCAAATAAAAGCATTACCCTTAACCAGTGTCTAAAGGTTTAAGTTAATGGTGTGAACAGTGTGAATTGCCAAGAATAATGTCAGAGGTCTGATCCCATTTACAACATGCAGTTCTGAAGAGAGAGGCCCAGGTGTGTTCTAGCCAGAAATCGTACCAGGCTAGTCACTCCTCAAATTCCTGGAAAACGTTGGGAACACTTCCACTCCGAGCCTCCCATCAAGAGTACCTTGACGGTCTATTCGGTCTCCTCTAGCGCATGCAATAACAGCACCTCTCACTGCAAACTCACCATCTCCTTTAGCTTCTTACATCATCTGATGACGATAATACTCAAAAACGTTTTCTCGATCCTCTCCACCCTAGAGGTGTTGACACTTATGAGCTACCGATCAGCTAACTGTCACCTGTGAAGGGATCATGAAGCAAGACACAGACAACAGATTCAAAGTTCAAAATAAAATGTTTTCTTAACTCAAATGTCAGGATGGTTGAAGGCCTAACTTGCCCTATACTAAGGTGGGATTTCCCTACCTGAACAAGACTAAGGAAAGTCTGAGTCATAAAGTTCAATTTAAAAGTGTGTCTGTGCCCAAAACCTATCCTTGCCCTGGCAACTAAAGCTAAACAATGTGTACTGATGTCAACAATTAAAATAATGGTGATCAAAACAAAGTTCTGAGCTTCTTCCAGATCCAAGCTTTCTATTCAACTCCCCTTTCCCAAGTTCAAGAAAGTTCCACAAAAGTCTTAAGGTTACCTTTCTCAAGTTCAAACCAGTTCGACAAATCCTTGCAGTTGCCTTCCCCAAGTTCAAGGCAATACAGTGCCACACAATCCTTGGGGTTCCCTTCCCCAACTTTCAAGGCAACACAGTTCAAAAGAAAAAGGGGTCTTGATGTATTCGTCCCCAAGACAACATCACAGTTCATCAAGTCTCAAAATGCCCTTCCCCAATACTTCAACCTGCCAGTTTATACTTAATCTTGGCCTTTCAGTATTCAATACAATTCCAGATCAGCTTGACACTTCTTTGGGATTGAATTACCAGTTTACTTATATTTCTTCTTCTTGGTTCACTTAATCAATGTCTTTGGCTTTCTCAATTGAGGGTTCCCCGTTCTAGACGTATTTGTCAGACCACACGGTGCACTCATACCAGATTGCACAACCAGGAACCCTAGGCTCTTCTGCCCACAGTGTCTTATATATCTTCTCCTGTGTAAAGGTTCACACTCACTCAGCTTTTTCTTGTCGACCTCTTGGATTTATATGAAGGTTCACACTCAATTGGCTTCTCCTGGTTAGCCTCTTGGCTTTGCCACAATGTGTCACACCTCCTTTTGCCAGACTTTGGCCTTGCCGTACTACATTCATGTACAAAATTCACTTCTTGGTGGTTTTATTTCTTCCCATCTTTCAGTCGTACTCTTTTGCAAACTTTCACACTTGCTTTCTTATTTTGTACATTGCTTTTAAATGGGCAATTTTCCATTCATCTGTTATCGGCTCGTAGCTTTGCTCATAATGTTTCCATTCAGTTTGGGTTTCAATATTCATCATTATTTACTTTGCCGCTTAGTTTCCAAGCAACATGTAACTTTGGGTTTGTTTCACTCTGTGGATGCTTTCCGGCCCATTCGCCATTTGTTCCACTTACACACAGCCCCCCTTGGGGCGCCCCGGTCTCCAGTGACATTCCCTCACTCACTTGTCTCCGGCGGTCGTGTCAGGCGGTTGTGATGGACCACTTCTCCTTCGCCGGCTGGTTTGCCTTTGACTGCAAGCCCTGCTCGCACGTTTGATGCTTCTCGGTGTTCGCCGGCAGCTCTGCTTCTCTCCCATGGATGCTGGCAGCGGTTTGCTCTCTTTTTCTTTGTCTGCAGCTCCAGCCGCACTTCCCTAACCACGGAGGATCCCACACCTAGGGACTTCCAATAGCCCAACTTCTCCTGGGCTCCACAGGTCTCAGGGGTAGTCTTCTGGCGTCCTGGCTTCCCTGCAGGACCCACCACGGCTGCCTCCACTCAAGCAGGGGCCCCTGCTGCTCTCTCCCACACAGGTCTCCCTGCTGCTGGTCTCTCTGCTGCTCGTTCCCGCTCTTTATACACCTGCAACCACTTGACAGGTTGCAGGTGTGAGCTCTCAATTGAACTTGCCAGACTGTAGTTAGAGGGACATGCCTGACCTTCACAGTACTCTGTAGGCATCTTCCTTGTCCCTGTATTAGAGTGGTGAAATGAGTGCTAGTGTCCACTGATCATAGTCCCCTCTTTCTCGTCCCAGTACTGTTATAGGTAAAATGTGGAGACATGAGGGGAGATGTTTTACAGTAGCCTATGAAGGCCGGGGGACGGTTGGTTTTCTATAGGGAAAGGGGGATACCATGTCTCACCTATCTCACCCTTAAGCCTTCTCTTCTTTACCCTCTTTCTGGTGCTTCTAGATTGGTGATATCTCCTGGTATTTTCTTTATCAGTGGGAAAGGAGAAGCATTACCCCATAAGTGCCTATGGAATAGAGGGTTCCTCCTGAAATAGAAATGCTGATTCCCTGGCCACCTGAGAAGAGGATCCAAAGGGAGTAGATGTGAAAACGCCCTCAGGTTTCTCACACACTCTAGCAAGCACTCATGTACCCCGACTCTCAGCATGCCAGATTGTTGCTCTAGCCATCTCATAACTCCCCATCTCCTCCAAACTCATTTGCTTTTCTCAACAATGTATCAAACGGTTCTACCTTTACCCTCGACAACCTCTCATAATCATCACCCATTTCCATGCATGGCCTTCCCATGGTGAGGCTTGCCATACAGAAATTGCTCCTTATTCAAATGCTTTCTTGTGCTTAAATCCATCCGAGTAATAGTCCCCCAACACCATCCTCCTGGAAGCCATCTCTTGTTATTCATGCTCTCTATGCTCCCAGGCTTTCATCTGCCTAACCGTTTCCTGTCCATGCTGCGCTGTCTACAGCTAACAATTTGCAGATAATACCCAAAGCATCTTCTCCGTCCTCTCCAATAACCATGTGTTGTCCTCTCGTCATTATTTGGTATGTGTTACTGGATATGACCGACTTTCGCCGATATTGAGCTGATTTGATTTGATTTTAAAACGTATAATGCGAATATCTCATAGAATCAAGCAAATATATTTCATCTGGGCCCAGATGATATAAGTAATAGAGCAGGAAGCCAGATAATCAGCGCAGATAGCAATACAAAAAGGAAGGTTTTCAGCCTTTTTCTAAATTCAGAGGATACAATATTTCAAAGATCATATGGAAGCAAATTCCATGCTTGTGGACCTGCACAAGGATCCATCACCCCAAGAAACAGATCTGGATGATCGAACCATCAGAAGATGTTGTCCCAAGGACCAAAGAGGATGATTTGGATGGTAAGCAACAACTTTCGTAGAAAGATATGGGTTGAGTGGCAAACCATGAAGACATTTGAAAACTAAGCAGAGGGTCTTGAACAGAACCCTCTGCTGTACCGGTAGCCAATGAAGATTCCTCTGGAACTGAGAAATAACTGAGCGTCTAGGTAGGAAAAATCAAGCCTAACAGCTGGGTTTTGAGCAGCCTCCAGGCGCTGCATTTGACCTTTTAGGATCCCCCATGAGCAAGGTGCTGCAATAGTCTAACCTAGAGTTAACTAATGCACCAACTACCACTGAGCGATCTTTCTCTGAAATACTTGGCAACAAGGGTTTCAACAATTTGAGATGAAAATAAACGGCTTTAACAATTTCGTTACCCTGCAGGTTATAGTTTAAATTTGCTGACAAATACATACAATGTTCTTTACCTTGGATGAGAACGTTGTTGGATGTGTTTAGCTCCTCTAAAACGAATGTGAGCATTCACCTGGCCTCCAATTGCACACCCTTCCCTATACTGCATCCTTTCCCTAGTCCTCTATAACCAGTTCCTCAATGCTCCAAGTCTGGGGTTACCCTAGATCGCAACCTGCACTAGTATGGCAGCCAGGGGTAACCTCCTTAACTTCCATGCAATCAGTCCCCATCTCGCCCTTCCCTCTGCTAAGCACCCATGTACTCTGTACGACCTCAGCTAGCCCCTGCACACCCCCATCTGACTATCCATCTCCCACTACTCAACCCCTCACTACAATGGCAAGCTCCCCTCAACCTTATACTCTTCACCCTCCTTGTCTCAGTACCCAATAGCGACTGTCTTCATGGCCCAACCTCACGCATCATGTTTCTACATAAGTGTAAGTGCTGCAAGAACTGAAGATGCATTTAACATCTATAGTGTGCTCTTGCAATGTACCTTTTCCAGCTTCTTGCTCACCACCATCTGGTTAAACGTATTAACAACTACATAATTACTGTGGAAAGCATACAGCAAAGGCGCTGCTCCAGCCATCAATAAAGTCTTGTACAGCGCTGCTTGGAAAAGCAGTTCTCATGTTTAAAATATAAATGCAAATTATACATAAATATATGTATTACTTTCCACAGAGGATCTCCCCTAGAGGTATAGCAGTATATTTGGGGCACATTTAATTTCACAAAACAATGCCTTTTTCTGTGAAAGAGTTATTTTTTCAGCATATTTTCCTTTTACAACCTTTTTGCTGCTCATATACTCTGATTTGACCATTTTATTGAGAAAGGTCAACATAAGACAACATACATATGTAAGATGCTAATTTCATTGTAGTAGGATTACAATCAGAAAAGTAATTTAATCGTATTAATAATAGTAGTCATTTGTCTTTTCATATAGCATTTTCTGCCACACACAGCTCAATGGCAGTGCAAATATTAGGTGTGTGGAGGAAAAATGCAGATGTATCTAGCAAGGCTGGTTAAAACAATGTAGACTGAATTCACGTACAATTACATTTCAAACAAAAACATTTGAAAAGCATACATATTTAAGAGAACTAGGCCTTATATTCAATCCACCGGCCTGGTATAGTTCGACAAACTCAATTTTGGATTACATACGCTTGCTATCAGAATGAAATATAGAAAAATGGCTCGCTTCAAAGTATTTTACGTACACACTAGCTAACTGCAGCCTCGGCACACGTTTATATAGCCATGTCAGGAGACGTTTTCTGTATCAAGTAAAATTCTTAAATTAACCAGGGAAAATAGAGAGTACACTAACTAATGAAAGCACATCTGCAATGGTATCTCTTGAAGGCAGCGGGAGTAAGCTTGGAAAACAGACTTATCCGTGTAGCCCCTTTTTCGTGACCCTGGGCCAACCAAGGGCACGCACCACTTACCCCGAACTAGGGACAGTCCCCATGGGAACCACCACCCGTACTCCCCAGGCCTACAGGGTAGGGAATGGAGCTGCACCTCAAGATACAATTGCTGATAGCAGGAGATGGGCTACACCCTGAGTTCTTAGATCACCAAGGCACACAGACACCAGAGTGAATTTTATAGGTATTCCAACGGGACTGCATTTCATTTATAAAACCACTTAACCGTTAATACATTTCCCATTCCAATTCCCTAGGATTCCCATGGCATGAAGTCCATCTAAATGGTGACCTACTACGTCAGCTCACCCTTGGTTGGAGGGCTCTCGGGGACCTGTGGCCTTCTCGCACTCCTAGCCCGCCCCCTCGGTTGCCTTAGAATCAATGCATTAGAAAATCGACGTACGTTTTTTTCCATGGAGCGAATGAGTAACAACTTTGGGTGTGTTCGGAGATAGTGTGCTGTCCATTTCTGTGCTCACTCTGCAGCACTCCTATTAAACCTTTTCCTTAGTAACATCACCCAAGATTCAAGTCCCGAGTTTGATTTCCTCTATAGGTGTTATAATCCAGCAGAATGGCTCTCATTTTGGCAAACTTAGAAAGGTAAGAGGCTGAGTCAGCCTTTCACACCTGTGCCCTCGCCTTCTGCCCAATTAATTTTACAAAGCTGCAGCACTTATTGGCACCCCACTAATATGTAAACTATTGAACTCAATCTCTAGCTTGACGCCAGCCAATAAACAAATGCAAGTGAACCCAGTGAAAGAAAAGCTTCCCTTGATCTACCCAACCTGACAACGTATACCAGGGATACAGGAGTAATCCTGATAAAGGCTCCAACATCTCCTAGTGGCCAACACCTCCAGGGTGGCTGCCAATCAGCTTCTGGAGCTCCATGAACAGTTATCACCAGACGTTTAGCTAGTCTGGATTACTGCCTTTCAGACCAAGACACGGATGGGATAGCAGCCAATGTCCTTCACGTTTGGCCTCAGTCGACACCATCAGCCAAATCCTTCAACTACCAATACGCTTAGCATTAATGGCATCACTGGCGGTCTCAGAAGACAGCACCCATTCGGTGCGTTTTAGCCATCAAAATCCAATAACCTCTCAATGATTTGTGAAGACCAACTCTACCTGTTCCCGCTTGGAGAGACCAGTGAAAAATGCTGGTATAATTTATCAACCAATACGTGGCTGAAAAATAACTACTTCCCAATCAGGAAGATGTCCATTGATTGGCCCAACAGCAAGACCTGATCTGTAAGTGGAAGCCTCTGCTTCAACAACAAAACAGAATTCCAGCTACTGAGAGCTCCAAAGCCTAAAATCTCCAGAACCAAGTCCTTACTTGCAGACTGCAACCCGACAGACCACACAGCGCAGAAACTAACCCAAAAGGAAAGGTCACAGGCAAGTTCTTACACTTGGTTTTGGGGACCTACCATAAAAGGAGATCAAAACTTACTTCAAAGCTTTAAACTCCATAACAAACACAATTGCTTTCCATCCCATTATTTTAAGTCTTGAGCTGTTGATCTAGCCCATAAACCCTAGTGAAATTCACTGCTAGCCTGAGAATACAAAAGTGAGGTGCTTACCACAAAACGTGACCAAGCATTATTGCATATTGACCATATCAATTTCTCATGGCAGCATCTCACTGAATCATTATCCCTCCCTATATTAAATGTGAACCTGGCTCCATCAACATAAGCAAATATTCCAAAAATGGCCACTAAGATGGACGCTTCGACAAGCCAACAAAATCAGTATTTCCATCATCATGACCTTAAGTATACAAAAGTACTACTTCACCAAGTGCACATGCCAACACACGAATCCCCCAAGGCACACTCTTTGGAATGACAACAATCTGCCCTCCCCCCATAGCCGATGTTGCCCGACTCCCCTGTGCTGCACTCACTCCACTCCTGTACAGCAAAGGGGGAGCTCTCCAGTGGCACACAGCACCAACGATATCACATAAACTAAACTAATATAAATACATAAATGATAACTATGAGAAAAAAACCAAAGAATTGGCGACCCGCACAATTCCTCTGGGTTGGTCACCTAAGGCCGCCAGTCTGGACTGGATGAGATTGGTCAGCCAGCCAAGTGTCCAGCCAAGCTTATGTTAAATGCAGCCGAGTGCAGCTCCTCCCCAGACACTCTATTTCAGGGTCAGCCGGCAATTGTGCTCCATTTACCAGCACGAGGAGGCACAGTGCTGCTAATGGATCCGTCCCGGGCGGCAAATGCTGGGCTTCACCGTACAATAGATGCCAGCCTCTGCATGGACCGCGGAGCCCGGGAGGCGGTCTGGCCTTCCCAAAAACCGAGCGAGACTATAAGGAAACGACAAATAAAATACTGGCATTCCTAGAAGTCCTAATCATAAATGGAGCCTCCAGCAGTATGTGTCCCGGTGCATAGACGGTGTATTGCTGCTATTCGATATTGCGCTTCTATCATGCCATCATAGGGTGCGGTAACATGAAAGACCATCCGGCGCCAAGAGCCTGAGATGGCTCCATGGGGCCTTAACCAATGACATACATGTTTTCGATTGCACGTGAAAAGAAATGCAGGCTTCCAATTGGCTGAAATCTGCAATTCACACGAAATGAATGATGTGCAGAAACGACAGCAAACGTCCAGAAATGCTATCCGTAGCGGCGGCAAATCACAAGAGGCGGATGTTTATGTTTTAAAGCACGTGGTCCAGGATTGCAGGATATATATCTCTGTACTAGGATGTGTGCTGGAAGTAGGCCGCTGAATTCTGGTACATATTCTCTTTGGTAGTCTGCAGTAAAAGGCATGGCACGAATACTTTACTTACTTAGGTTAGGCGGTGAGATCACCGTGAAAATGCCTTTTGATTGTGAGCTGATTTTTAAAGGAGAGGTACGTTTTTAACACAGCCCCTTACAATGTGCAGATAACAATGGAAAGCATAGACTGTGCAAAGCTATGGGTTGCTTACTTTTCATGCATGGGTAGAGTGAAGACGGAGCCAAGGTGGTACAAGGCATACAATGACAGCTCCTGCTTGAGGGGTTCAGCCATTTGCATAACATCATGAATCCTACACGACCCTGAGGATAATGCACTCGGATGTGGCTCTAGGCTTGTGTTAAAGAAGATCAAGGGCCCATGTGGGTATATGTGTGTGGGCGACAGAACTAAAGAAGCGTGAACACAAGACCAGCTTTTCCATGATTGATGGAGGACGACATCAGCAGGGCTCACAGGCGTGCATTAGACCATTACACACATAATACCGGAGTACCACGAAGGGTACCAGGGAACAGGTAACAATTACATCTAGTGAGGGACATGCAACAGTGCTGTGCTGGGACGCAAGCGTGTTTACTGCCCAGTGGGCATTAAAGGGTGGTCAAAAAGGGGGATACTAGGCCGGGTGGGTTCAGTGGGTGTCTCTTATGGGCTGAGAAAAAGGCGCTTCTCGACTGAATGAAGGTGGGAGAAAGTCGGATGATGGCAATTGTGCAAACTTCGTGGACCTCACTTTCTCTGGGGCGGCCTATGACACGCTCACTCACACACATAAGAGGCGGAGGCAGGAGATGGGGTTTACCACGTCTTCATTCTTGATCCAGCAAACTGGAACTGACGTTCCCTTCCCTTGTCCACCCCTCCCCTTCCTGTGTCCCCATGTCCCTTGTCACGTGATGAGACACCACACCAATGAGGTCCCTTAGTGTTGGGGCATAGAGCAGCACATAGGGGTTTCTGGTTCTTTCATTCTTTCTTTCTTGCATTTCTGCTGCCCTCGCTCGGCCAGGTCCTGATTTATGGTGCTGCCCTGACCACCAGAGATGGCGACTGTGCCTGCCTGGCGACTGTGCTGTGCCTGGTAGAGGGCAGCTTTGCATGGGACATAGTGGGCTGGGAAGGGAATGCATGCTTATAGGAGACCGCACTGAAGTTCACCGAGAGTGGGCATTTGGTGGCTGCACTGCAGATGAGCCTTTGATGAGACCAGTAGTCGTGAGGAGGAGGAAGCTCATGGATGCTAGGGTGGTGGTAGTGGCTAGGCCAGTGAGCGGGTTGTTTATTCCGCCCACCAGTGAGGAGCAGGGCCCGTGTGGTGGACCTGAAGATGGCATCTGGAAGGAAGGGCCTGAAGAACAAGGATTCCTCTTACCCCCTTAATGTCAGTGAACAGATAAATGAAGCCAAGCAATTACGCTACCAGCTGATGGAGTCAGTCCGTAATTAGAACATTGGAGGTAAACAAATCGGTCTAATGTAACCAAGGCTTTTGGATAGATTGAATATGAGGCCACAGGGTGTTGTTATGAACTTATCAATTTGGGTGGTTTCTTTCCAGAGGCTTGAGGAGAGGCTTGAGGGGGCTATAGGCCCTGGTCTTTTGGTTGTAGCCCCTGATAGCAGCTCAGGGGTTGCAACCAAAAAGGATAGCTAGTTTGATGCCCCCCCCGTAAGTCTAGTTTTACACTCCTGGTATTTTCAATGTTGCTGAATTATAGTACCAGCTTGGCCATACACATAATTGATATTCTATTCATATCGCGCTCATGCACAAGTGTTTCTAAGCACTGTAATAGCACGTGTCATTACCCCAATTAAATGATACTCAATGTATCTACCTTGGATGAACTAAATTCTGAGTTGGCCCCGCAGCAGGATTCAAACTTGCGAAGTGCAGTCTGGCCCCATCTGAGAGGCGGGCACTTTAGTGGGAGCAATCCAATTGAATATTCTCTTATTGTGCATTATCGCCCAGTATAGAGAATACACAATTCTGTTATAGGCTGCGCTCACACTACTAGTTTATACCCAGTTTGCACAATTCCATCTTATTCCCAGTTTACTCTTGCACCATTAGTGGTGTATCCCCACTGTGTTATTACACAATTCCACAGAACCCCCCAGTTACGTATTTTAGTGACTTCACAGTTTGGAAACATCGCAGTATGCTCCCTGTGTGCGAAATTTCAGTGCATTCCCAGTTTCAAAATTGTATTATGTATTCAAAGTTTGTCCATCCCCAGGTTGTCCACAGTTAAAAAAAATAAAAAAACATTAAAAATAACATACTCCCAGTGGGGCAACCCCAGTATGATCCAGTCTGACCACCACAGTAGACTACCAACCTGTACAAACCCAGCAATCTCCCCGTTTGGCAATCCCAGTTAAGCCTCAGGTAAAACATCCCACAGTACTCCTGTCCAGCAAACCATGTCCTGTTTGACAACACAAGTATGCGTATAATTGGCACAGTCGGGCTATACTCCCAGTTTGAAAACCCTTGTGTACTGCCAGTGTGTATAATCTCTGTATACTGTGGTGAATCTGACAACCTCATCACTGGCTCCCTGGAAGGAAGCCTCTCTTATGTGGCCAGGGAAAGACAGAAGCTACCTGATTCCGACTCTTGGGGTAGCTATCTGCGGGAAGAACTCGTGGGAGAGGACAAGCTCCAGGGAGATAGGAAAGACTGAGTCAAGACAACTCTTCAGTCACAGGCTTTAGTGGCACCCATGCGCCATTGCAACATTCCAGCATGTCTGATTGAAATATAGAGTCTGACTTCCCAGGTTTTTCTAGCCCATAACTTAATTTTCCCTCACCTTCCCCCTTTTGGTACTGAGATGAGGTAGAGGGATGGAGGAATGAAGATGAGTGGACATGGTTAGCCAATGCTGAGTTCCAGTCATTAGAAACTGCAGAGAAAGACCAGGACATTTAAACAGGACACAGGTGAACCAAATTGCAGAGAACGAGAGAGCCAGAGACTAAGGAGGCACCTGACGGTAGCTCACACTGTGGAGGACACCAAAGCGAGCAGACTGCAGAAAGAAGCGCAGAGACCAACTGGCACAGTGTGCAGAGGAGCCAGGTCGGGAGTAGTTCATTGCTTTTCTGTTTCGGGCAGGCTGAGCTACCATACACAGAGGAAAGCAAAGCGGGAAGCAATGACCCGAGCCAATGGACCAGGAGCACAGATGCCGGTGAAACATGACGAAAGCTGAAGAAGCTGCACAAAGCCAGTAAGCCCAGGGATAGTGAGTGGGTTACCGGGGCACTTCTGGGTGAATACCATGCACTGTGTACTACGCTAAGGAACCCAAGCAAAGACAGTGAACTCATTACTGAAACAAATACTGTTTTTGATAAAGAGCCTAAGTAAAGGCTGTACAATTATTGCAGACACAAACATTGTTGAGAGAGCCTAAGTGAAGGAAAATACATTCTTAACGATATATTGCGGTCCTATAATGCCATGTTGAAAGAAAGAGCATAAATTAAGGCAGTGGAATTATTACTGATATGAACAATGGTGAGAAAAAGAACCTAAGCAAAGGCAGTTGAACATTGTCGGCAAATAGTTAGTCTGGGACTCACACCCAAGCAAGAAAGGGTCGATATCCTGGCAGGCGAGTAAACCAAAGGTAAGAAGATAAAGAATAAAAAGGGAACGAACGTTCATACTCCTATTTCAGGAAAAAGGAATGATACCATGGCAGGAGAGTATACCAGGGAAAGAAAAGAGGATTGAGAAAGTGTGTAACAGAAAATGGAAGACTCATACCCCTTTACGTATTCCAGAGAATTATGTTGTGATTCAAGATAATTGTGTTTTGATTTAAAGAGAATTGTTCACTTTTGAGCCGGCTCAATGGAATAGTTTTCCCCCTTGAACACTTGGAACTGTGATAAATATTATCAAAACCAGTGGACGAAATCTAGGGCAAGGGAAGCCCCCTTTCACAGTGGAACTATATTTCTTTTCGGCACCTTAGAACTTTGTTTGAAACTTCAAGAGAAAGCTATAAATCTAGTGCTTTGAGAAATCCCCATTTTCACCTTGTATTTAGTTTAGAGTGCAATGGTCAGTTTAGGATTTTGGACTCAGGACTGAAGATGCTTTGTTTAACATCCTGACAGAAGTTCCTTAGTTTTGTTGAGGCAGGGAAACCCCTCGTAGAGTTAGGGATAGATAGGATTTCCCGAACCCCTTTCATTATTTTGACAATAAAAGTTTATAACATGCATCTGTGTCTGGGTCTTACTCTTGACCCCTTGCAATACTGATCTAAATTGGCAGCCATTGACCACCTCAGTAATTTTCTATGCCCGCCCAGTGCATTCATAGTTGCACAACCACAATATATTTATTCCCAGCTTGAAAATCGAAGTATGTTCGCAGTGAGACAAAGACACTTTACTCCCAGTGTAACAATCGTAGAACATTCTGACAATGACAAACTCTAAACATACAGTTTGCGATCCCAGTATATTCTGACGTAGTTAAATACCAGTTAATGTCCACTTCGACAACCAAAACATATTCACGGTTTGTCCAATTCCACTATAGTCACAGATTGACAAATCAATAATAAAAATACATTTGCACAATCCCAGATTGACAATACCCATATCGTCACAGTTTGATTTGCCCACCATACTCCCAATTTGACATTATATTTACAGTTTACACACTCATAGTACAATCACAGTTTGACAATTTCGGCACACTCTAAATTCGACAGTCAAAGATCACACAACCCCAGTATAATTGGAGTTTTCCATCACCAGCATTTTTACACTCCCACTTTGTAATATGCAAGTCTATTCCTAGTGTTATAATCTGTACCCTAGATGGCCGTCCTTCTCCCAGGGGGAGGAGTCTCTTCTCATGAGCTCTTCCTCATTATACCACCCCCAGGGGGGCTAGCGGGTCACGGCCTCACCTCCCTGGTCTCATGGGAAAGGGTTCCTCCATGGGACGAAGTGACGACATCCAGTGATTCGTCGCAGTTCCCAGTTCACAGAATGCAAATGTATTGCTAGTATGACATCCCAGAGTTTTACAATTTGAATTTTTCCCCAGATTGGCAATCCTAGCATCCTCCCAGTTAGATAATCGCGGGTTTTACATTTGAACAATATGCTTAGCTTGACACCCAGTATACTACTCATAGGTTGACTAACAGTATACTGCCTCAGTTTAATAATCCTAGTGTTTAGTCATTTTGCACACAATCCTGCTATACATAGATCATAGGTCCAGCATTTACAATACCAGCACAGTTCCGTTTCCACAATCCGATGGGTTTCTCAGTTTGACAATTCCAGTACATCCCAAATTTGTCCAAAAACAATATACTCTGTTTGCCCAAAATACCAAAATTTGATATTCCCAGTAAAATCACAGTTTCACACCAGTACATTATTACTTTGCGCAATTAGTCTATATGCCCAGCGGCACAAGCACAATTTTCATCCCTTTGACAAACCTAGAATATGCCCCATTTGAGAACTTGCAGAGTATTCCAAATTTGCACAATCCCTGTGTATTCCCACTTTGACAATCTCATTTTGCACACAGTTTGTAAAATTCCTGTTTAATTTCAATGCACTCACCATTTGGCAATCCCGGTGTGTACAACACCAGCATGTCAGACTTTGCCAATCCAACGTTTTCATAAATCTAATATATTTAGCTATACCCAGTATACTCCCAGATTGAAAACTCCATTATATTCTCAGTTTGCACAATCCCAACATAGGTATAAACACACTTTTCCAGTATAGTCCAAGTTTGACAATCCCAGGGCACTCCCAGTTTGACACCAACATGCACATGCAAACCTATTATTCTCCCAGTTCGACAAACCAAAGTATTTTTCCAAATTTTCGCAATCTCTGTAAATTCACAGTTTGACTATATCATCCAGCACTCAGTTTGCAGGCAGTTCCATCATTTCACTACTCTCCATATTTGCACAGAGTACATTCAGCGGTTGCCAAACCCAGTATAATCCCAGTTGTTTGAACTTTACTATATTTAGTCATTTACAGTATACTTTTAATATGGCAACTCCAGTATATTTTCATTTTTCAGTATATTTCCACTTGGCTGTTATATGTCAGTGTCTTTATACTCAGTCTGCACAAGTCCAGTGTACTCCGACTTCAACAATTACAATATATTTCCAATGGAAAAATCTGAGCATTCATAGAATTTGCAAATAATTTTATGTATACTCAAAGTATGGCTATTTCAGTATACTCACACGTTGGCAACCCGTGTATACTTAAAGTTTCCACAATCTGAGCAGATTATCAGTTTCACAATGCAGAAACCTCACAATTACTGTAACAATCAAAGTATATTTCCCAATTAACAATGCACATATACACCAGTTTGCACAAGTTTAGTCAATGTTTTACAATCCAGATGGCAGAATCCTATATGTCAGCATATCTCCAGTCTGCAGAAGGCCAGTATCATTTTGATAATTGCAGTTTGAAGCATCATTAGTGTTTTCAGAGTTTAAGCAACCATCCCAGTAAATTGTCAGTTTCTATAACCAAAGTAGATTCCCAGTTTGACAATCCCAGTCTACTCCAACTGCACATTCCCAGTAAATGTACACTTTAATCAAACACAGAAGATTCCCAATTTGAAGTATAGCGTTATATTCCCAGTTTGTCAATGCCAGTATACTTCCAGATTTGGAAATCCTAGTTTCCTCCTAATTTGACATTTCCAGTTTGCACAATTCAAGTCTATCAGTTTCACAATCTCAGTGCATTTCTAGTTTGCATAATACTTGTATATTTCTAGTTTGGCAACCAAAGTATATTCCCAGTTGATCAACCACAGTATACTCGGATATGACCATCCCCAGTATATTCAGAGTTCCAGTGCAGTCCCAGTTTCAGAATCCAATTAGCATAACCCCCCCCCCCCCCCACCTAGACCCGGTTTACTCTTAAACAATCCGAAAATACTAACTGGTAGCAAATACCAGTATATTCCCAGTCCAACTAATAATGTATACTTTCAGTGTAATAATACTACATTGATTAATCCAAAAATATAATGGCGGCTAAATGCAGTTCTCAACACCTTGCGTGTAGAGCAGAAACTAAAAAGACAAGCCATGGCTCCAAGGTCCTATGGACTGTAACGGAAAGCAGTGTAAGGGGAGGAGTACCTATGACTAAGGATGTCAAAATGTAAATAGCCCTGTTGCTTCAAATGGGCATTGCCGTTTCCTGAACCATCAGAAATGGCACCTGAGGCCAACAGGTTCCTTGGGATTTATTTTGCTTCTATTTATAGAACTCACCTTTTGAACTGTGCCCTGCTTGGGGAACAAATACCCTAGAAATTGTTAGACAAGTGGAATAATAGTTCGTCTTTCCAAGGCAGCAAGGAAGGTTTGCCAAATATTGCTCCATGTCACACCCAGTATTTCTTTAAAATCATTTCCTCCAAAATGTGAACAGGGAACTGGAGTTGTGATAAAGGTACTCAGCGGCCCTCTGGGGAAGACCATTCACCACAAAGACAGGGGAGAAGACCTATAAATTCCCTTATGAGGGGCACACAGAAGGAGCTAATCTTTGCTGCGAGTCATAATAATGGAGTACCCATCACACGCTAATTCTGATAATAGGCTTAGATATTTAGGTATTCTAATATAAAGAAAGTAAGTTGCCTGAACTCTTGTTAAATGTCTAATCCACTGAGCAACTAAATGTACTGTTTTTTCTGCAGGCAGTTCTGCTGTTTTTTTACGCCAAATATGTTTCCCGCGCATGTTTCCTACACTGAGCAAAATCTGCCCCCTTTGCCAAGTAATTCACTGAACCCATACATTTTTGGTAGGAAAAAGCGACCTTTTTCAGATTTTTGGTTCATCACAAAAGGCGCGATTCACAAAGATCTGCACTGCACCAAATCAGGGTATGCTACAGAGCATCTCAGAAGCGCATGTGCTGCCTTGCACCAGATGCAGAAAGCCTAACGCGTGGGGATTCCTGGAGCATTTTATGTGGTGCACAAAGATTTTCTCAAAGGCATCTTGGAGGTGCTCCAGGCAACTCCAGATCTGCCCCCACTCACACGTTGCGAGTCATATATTGCGTAGCAGGTGCAAACCGGAGCAGTAGCGCAAATCTTTCTGGGTCAGGCCTAAAATCAGAGCACAAAAGCAGCATACAAGCGATAACTCCAGCAATCTAAGGAAAACTATCAGACTGCCACTAGATTTTAGGAAGTCCATTACCACTTGACATGCTAATATGAATACATTTTTGTTCTTCGATTTGATGATCTTTCGTAAGGTACTGTATGCTGCTTGAAGATGCTTCCAAGCACCTGGAAGGCTTTTCGACTCTCAACACCAGTTAGAAGGAAATACATTAGACACCTCTTAGCCACTTGCCCCACAACGCAACAGATCCACAGATAAAAGAAGCTCCTTGAGAGCCAGTAGCAATGCAGACACCTGCCACAAGCACTACAACATGCATGGTACAGAACGTATACTACGCAACTAAAGGCAACATATGGCTGACATCTCCACACCCGGCTCGGCAAGCATAACAGAACTAAAGTATAGATGCACCCATTATCAAGAAACATACTCTGGAAACGTGGAAATAGCAGTCTCATTGGGTGGATGCCTATGATCAGGGCTCCAGATAAGGTGGGGACCAGGCCTTTTTACACATGAAAATCTTGTAAATACACCAGCTTTATTATTTTCCTGGGTACATTTACACACAGGTTTAGAACAGAGGGCAGTGAGAAGGTCAGGTTACTTGACCGAAACCAGAAGGCTTCTTGTGATTTTTATCTACATGGATGTAATTGCAAGCCACCTCCGAAACAGAATGTATTTCTCTGAAGCCTTTCAAAATAATAAACTGCACACTGATAAAAGGAATAGTTTCTTTCCATTCAGCTTCAGAAGCACTGTGCATGTTTTCCTAGAATTTTATGATTGTCTAATTAATAAGATGGAAAACTAAGTTGCAATTGAGAATTTTTATTTTTTTAAAAAGTTATGTTATTTTTCCAGTGAAAGCAAACCCGTATTGCACAATTGTATTTTTTAGAGTTCTGGGGCTGTGTGCATAATCATGCAGAGGCAGATAATATTTACACTTCTAATTTAATTTACAGTCTAATTATAAAAACAGTGTGTGAAATGATGACTTTGCACAGTCTAGTTTACATCCATTCAACCTTGCAGTCAATGGGGTACATTACTATAAATGGTCAGTGGCAGCAAAGTCTTTGCTCAAGGGTGAGTGATTGCCATTACACTCATCACAGGTGTTCTAGCCTCTCAAATCTTCAAGACTACAAATAAAACATCCAAAACCTGACTCTCAAGAAAGTGCAAGTGCTGTTCAAAAACAAACAAATGAAAGTTACATTGGTAATTGAAATAGAAACTCAGCAAAACCTGTCCCTGTGATAACCCAGATAGGTATTTAACTTTATGTAGCGCTTCATAAATGGTTCATCTTCCATCTAGGTACTGTGATCATTATACCTCAGTCGATACTCAGTTAACCAACCTCTGAAGGATGTTAGCAAATAAGATAGCTCAGCCTATTGAGCACTCGTTGCTGCAATCTCTGCATGATCTGTGGGTTGCAGGTTCGAATCCCGGCAAGTCCAACTCAGCCTTTCATCCTTTAGAGGTCGATCAATGACTATTGATTTGGTTTGGTGGTAATTGTGATAAATATGTTCTATGTACAGCGCTTTGCCAAAAGAGCTATATAAATAACCATTTGACCACTAGATTAGATATAGAATTTTGCATGGAGTATTTGCCTCTCTGCACTGTTGTATCATAACATTGGCATACCATTAGGTAGTAATAGCTACAGGAAATTAGGACTTTCATTAAACATCAAAAGACAATTCTGCTATCGAATCTCAAAACACACAATACAAATTCATGTATGCTTTACTATATAATTGGCTAGGTTTTTGTGATTTCAACATTTAATTATATACAGGAGAGATCAAATAGCCAGAAATAATGAAAGGTCACAATGCAGAAAGCTGCCGCATAGTAATGATTTCCATACAGTTTTTTCACACGTCGGCTGGATGTCGCATACATTTTACTCGCTTGCGAAGGAGAAAAGTCATTTTTACTCTATTAAAATCACATTTACTCTCAAAGTTTAAAAATAGAGAGTAAAATACTCCCACCTCAAAATCTTATCTGGAGCACTGCCTATGATGTTCGATATATGTTACTTGTTGCATTTTAATGTATCGCATTACTTTTCATTTCCACAAATGTATTTCAATTGCTGCACTTCAATGTATTCAATGCTTCCCACGCCAGGCACAGCTAACAGCTGCCAGTTTTACGACCAGTGAATCACCTCTTCCTGAGGAACTCTTCCCCTTCCCAGTCTCTGCATGTGTACTCAGCTGCCCCATTCTGTGACCTCCCCCTCCCCTTTCTGTTACGTGGACCTTCCGGCTCCCCCAAGGGAGCATGCCTATGCTACACTCTTGTGGTCATCACAAGGGTGGGAGAGGTAAGCCCTTCCATTGTTGTTGTCCTATGATGTTTGGTAGCTGTGACTCAATGCTCTACTTAGGGGCCGGTCTGACTGGAGCCTCATTTTAAAGCATGCTACCTGTCACTTAAGTCAGTTTACTAGTACATGGGCTACCTAGTCTGTACCAAACTCCTCTCCTAGACATTCCCCAGGAGTGAACAAGGCTAGTAGAGGGCCCAACCTCACCCAATTGCCCAGTTTGATTGTGTCCATATCCTGCACATGAGAGCCATGTATTTCTTTAGAACTATGAGATGTGGCCTCTAGAGATAGCCTTTGCCTGGAACTCTTGTGTGGTGTGCCCGACCTGCCCGCCTGCCTGAATCTGAGTAGTTTTCAAGGGACGCCTTGGAATTGTACCTTTCACTCCTTTTGGAAGTAGACCAGTAGCTTGAAATCACTGCGCACTATCCTGAAACAGTTTATCACGCAACACCTTCCCTAATTGAGCGCCTGTTAGTGTGCATCTGTGAGTGCCTGTGATGGATTGTGAGTGTGCTAGAGTAACGCTGGTTGACAGACCTGGTAGCAGGGACTCAGTGGGGCTGACTCACACCCTGTAGTGATTTAATATTTGTCCTCAAGAAATATGAGTTTGTGTACAACATCCTTTTATTTTTTCCACCTGTCAGAATGGGAAATTCTGCAAGCCTAGGAGTGAGCCTTTCCCCTACAGTGCACGGCCCGGATACCGTCTGAGAGTATGGCACAAACAGCCCAAACGCCAGAACCTACTGGTCTGGCCCCTAAAAGGGTCCCTTGATGAGACCCCACCTAACTTTGATGCGTGAGAGTATTAAAAGTGAGAAAGGGAGCTGAGCAGTTAGGCAGTGGAAGGCCTACACGGGGTGGTCACAGCAAAGTGTGTCTGTGGCAAAGAAAAAATGGCTGAACAAAGTACATTTAGAGAAAAAGCTAGGAAAGCATAATGTAGAGAAGATGAGAAGCGACGCCAGTTATAGGAGTGACCCCCACCTTTTCCCAGTGTAACCCCCAATAATACCTTCAACCCTAGAGGATGTCCTAGTTTATTCTGCTCTTGCTCCCGCAGCCAGTTATTCTGCTCCCTTCCCAGTCACTGGCACGTATGTGTATGCCCCTGCTGACCCCGCTGCACCAGAACCCCCCATAGTATCATCAGCCCCAGAGGAACCTGCACTGGCCAGCTAGGTTGTGGCCATCAGGTCTACTGACCAGGTCCTTGCTTTCCCGGTTCCTGCATTACACCCAGTGCCTACCTCTAAACAGGCGCAAGCACTTCAGCGGTTTGAGGCGCATTTGTTAGACCCTTCCCTCCATGTGCAGAGAGTAGGAGGACCAGAGCAACCGTCCAAAGGTATGGGGTGGAACACTGCCATTGAGCAGTTCCCAAAGAGGGGAGGGGATCTAAGGTTAGCTAAGGATCTCCTGGCCGAAGCCCTGTCTTGCCTCAAAGTAAGTGAGGCAGATGTCATTAGTTACCTATTTGACAAGGCCATAGATTCCGACACGGACTCTTCCTCCTCCTCGGAAGAGGAGGGGGTGGTAACACCCATGAGGATTGTGGCTGCACCTCAGGCACTCACATTAGCAATGGCCCACCAGCGCTGGTCCCCAACAGAGATACTCAGCCTAAAGGGCCAGTTCCCAAATGTTAGGAAGAGTCATTAGGAATTTGTAGTGTTCCTGAGGGATGTGATAGCTACCTTGTCCCCTGCTCTGGCTGACATGCTCCAGTTACTGAGGACACTCCTGTCTTCCGACCAGTTGGCCACCAGTATGACCATGGCTAACTAGATCCTAGAAATGGACCTTCAAAACCTGCCTGAGAAGACAGAAGGTGACAGAGTGACTCCAGCTAATCCTGCCCTGTCCCAGAGGGTAGAAGAAATTGTAAACTAAATAGCAGAACTCTACCCTGTAGTCAGCAATTTTGAAAGAATCAAATCATGTAAGCAACATAAAAATGAGGATGTGGCAGAGTATCTTGAGAGGGTAAAAGAGGTCTTCCAGCAATACTCTGGGATGGAGGACCCTGTTAAAACAGCTAGGCCCCTGATGGTCACCCAGTTTGTAGAGGGTCTGCTGCCAAAGGCAAGCACAGACATCAAGCAGATGCGTGTGGGGCGGGACAGCATGTCCTATTCCAGCATCTTGGTGCAAGCCAGGCATTATTGCAGCCAGCACAGGAAGGAGCAGGAGGATGCTAAAGAGAAAATAATGCAGCTGAAGTTTGCCACTCTGCAAATGCAGGCTGATGCTGCTGCTGCTGCTGCATCTCCAGACCTGGATGAAACCGCCCTCCAGATGGTGCATGCACCTTATGGGGGCCCGTATGGGACTCCTAGAGGACAGCATGGATTTAACAGGAGAGGAAGAGGAGGAATTATTCACCACTTACAGATGGCCCCCTGAACTCCCAGTACTGGGGCTATCAGAACACCAAGTACATGCCCCAGCCTGTCCCAGGCCAGTATCCACCCCCAGTCCCGGTACCCATCCCAGTTGGGCACCCTCATGCATCAGGACCAGTCATTAAGGAATGTGGCCAGTGGCAATACAACTGTTCTCAGCAGAGTCAACATGAACAGAGCCAGGCCGCAGCCCTCTCTACGCAGGGCCAATCCCAACTACCTGCACCATACTTGCCTGGTCCCTTTCAGCACCCCGCTCAGCCCAGGTCCCCAGATCAGAATGCTGTCTCTGACCCCAGCCTGCCAGCTTGGACAACCCCCAGCTAGAACTCAGACCAATGCCTCTCATCCCCAGGCCAGCAGTCAGATCAGCCAGGGTGCCTGCTCTGGCACCGTGTTGGCAACCCTGGTCCCAGCAGCCAGACCAGAGTCCACTCGAGTTCCCTCAAGCATGACAGGAACTGGACTCAGACGAAGTACCCCTGGCCCACCATTTCTTTGCCCTTACCATCCCCTCCCCATCCTCTGGCCCCTACCTAACAGCCCAGGTAGGTAACAAGCACACCAGGATGCTGGTGGACACAAGGGCCACCTTCAGCACACTGAGGCAGTGGGTTTTCCCAGATACCCAAGTGTCCGGCCGGAGGGTCACAGCTGTAGGAGGGCATCCCCTCTAAGGTGCCCGTCAGCTTGCCCACTAGGGTTTGTCTGGGTCCCCTGACTGGCACACAGGCTTTCATGTCAAGGGCATCCTAACCTGAAAACCTGCTGGAGATGGATTTCCTGGGAAAGGTGGGTGCAGTGATTGTTTGCAAAAAGGGTCAAGGCACTCTCTTCATCCCAGATAATCCTGAGGAGTTCTTCATGGAGGTGTGCAAAACACGAGCCCAAACTGAGGCATTCAGAAATCTCTGCCCCACCATCTCTGTTATGGTTCTGACAGAGGTGAATGAACAAAAGGTTGCAGCATTACCAGATACCCTATGGGCACCCAGCACACAGAAGTGGGACTGATCAAATCTGCTCAGCCCCTGCACGTTCAGGTGAACCCCGGGTTCTCCCTGCCCCGGATTCCCCAGTACCCTATGAAGCAAGACACTGAAAGGGGATTGGTTCCTGTCATTAACACCTTATTAAGACAAGACATCCTGGCCGTGGCACGGTCCCCGGCTAAAAGCCGTAACGCCATCATGGCAGTGCAGAAGCCCAATTCTAACACCCATCGCCTGGTTCAGGACCTCAGACCCATTAACCTTACAGTGGACCCCCTGACGGCGGTAACCCCAACTCTTATCACCCATCCCTGTGAATGCTTCCCACTTCAGTGTCCTCGATTTATGTAGTGCCTTCTTCAATGTCCTTCAGCATCCGGAATCCTGGTATCTGTTCGCATTTTCCTTTAATGGCATCCAGATGATTTTGAAAAGAATGCCAATGGGGTATATCCAAGCCCCTACAGTGTTCGCTCAAATTCTCTACCAGGACTACTGAGAAATAGTGCTGCCCAGCACCAGCGAGCTTTTGATCTACGTGGATGACCTGCTGATCTGATCTACGACAGAGGAACTGTGCACTCTTGACATGGTTCATCTGCTCACTGAGCTGGCTAGTAGGGGGCACAAGGCATCAAAAGCTTAGTTGCAGTTCTGCAAAACTGAGGTGAAATATCTGCAGCATATCATTAGTAGGGGTTTCAAGTCCCTGGATCTGGAGAGAGTGAAAGCTATCTCAACCCTACCTCCCCCAGTGACTCGGAGTGACCCACGCTCCTTCCTAAGTGTAGTAGGATATTGTTGGCAGTGGATCTGTGACTATGCCATCTTAGTCAGACCACTGCAGGAGACAATCCTGTCATACCAGTTTGACCCCATGCCTTGGACCCCAGAGCAGAGGAAAGCCTTTGAACTAGTAATAGCAGCCCTGTGCAGTGCACCTGCTTTCGGCCTGCCTGACTACGACACATGCTTCCTCCTTTTGTCATGAAAGGAAAGGAATATCTTCAGGGGTACTGCTTCAAGATCATTGTGGTGCACTGCGTCCTCTGGCCTACTATAGTACTCCACTTGACCCTGTCGCTGCTGCCCTCCCCGCATGTTTGCGCATTGTTGCGAGTTCTGTTTCGCTGGTTCCGAAGATTAAGAAGATTGTCCCGGACAGTGAGCTTCTGGCTAGTGTGCCCCACTAAGTGCATGCACTTTTGACAAATAGTAGGGCCCAACATCTCTCTCCAGTCCGCAAACTGAGATATGAGGAGGCACTTTTCAACAGTAATAACATCACTGTGGCGAGAGCTCCTGCTTTCAATATCGCCTCCCTAGTGCCGTGTGAGGAGTACCTCGAGGAACAGGACTGCCTCCAGGTAATACATCAGCAGGTTACCGTCCGCGCTGACCTGTCCGACACTCCAATCCCTGGGGCCAATAAGCTCTTTGTTGACAGTTCTGCCCAACTGAGAATTTCTGATGGGGCCCTGATATCCGGTTATGCCATTGTGTCCTGGGATGAAGTGAACAACACCTTCACTGTCCTAGAAGCAGAGCACATAACTCCCCCTTGCTCTGCTCAAGTGGCAGAGCTTGTGGCAGTCACTGGAGCCTGCACACTGATGTCAGAGAAGCAGTCTAATACCTTGACTGACAGTAGGTATGCAGTAGGAGTGTGCCTAGATTCTGGCATGATCTGGAGGGAAAGGGTATACCTTACATCAGCCTGGACCCAAATCAGGAATGCTTCCCATATTGCTGCCCTTTTAGATGCTTTGCTCCTACCTAACAAGATCTCAATCATGCACTAACACGCCCCAGACCGGAACCTCCTGGCAGGTAACCGGTAACTTGGCAGACCAGACAGCTTAACAGGCTGCCCAAAGCACTCCTGAGAGGATACAAGACACTGCTCTCAGATACTCCCCAATCTGCCAGTACAAGATCCTATAGCAAAACTGGCAACATTGCTAGACGCACTGCAGACTACCCTAGGGACACCAGAGCTAAAGGAACATGGATAGGGTGCACCCAGGATGAATCAGAAGTGTGGCACTGCCCGGAAGGGAAACCAATGGCTCCAACTATTGACCAGGAATACCGAATTCACCTGGCACATAACACTGCACATGTGGGTAGTGATGCCATCACCAGCTATATAAGGAGTACCTGGTTCGCCCCTGGGGTGGAAGAGCACAAAACGCTTTGTTCAGCAGTGTTACATCTGCCATATTCATAACATTGGTAAATTAGTGACGGTTGCCCCAGGCTCAGCCCACCAGCCCCAGATTAGGCCCTGGTATGAGTTCCAAATGGATTTCATAATACTGCCACCAGTGGGTAAGTATCGTTTTGTACTGGTCGTTGACATGTTTAGTGGATATGTGGAGGCCTTCCCATGTATCCCGGATGACGCTTTCACAGCGGCCTGAAGATTACTTAGGGAAATGTGTCCAAGGTGGTCAGTGGACTGCGTTCTTTCTAGTGACAGAGGCCCACCTTTTACCAACCAAGTGATGACTTGCATATGCGAGGCCTGGGGATTAACCAAAAGATACATGTACCATGCAGACCAGTAAGCTCGGGGGAAACAGAAAGGAGGAATGGGGAGCTGAAGAACAAGCTTGCAAAAGTGTGCGCATAGACAGGACTAAGTTGGCTAGATACACTGCCCCTTGCCCTCATCTACATGAGAGGTATGCCCAGCCACTTTTCTGGACTCTCTCAATTTGTGATCCTGATGGCAAGACCAATGCCCCTGCCAGCTGCAGAGTCTTCTTAACAGGATGCCTCTGGCACTGACTAATGATTCAGTTCTGGCTTATTTCAAATACCTTACTTCCGTCATGAGACGGATCTACCACCAGGCAGCGAGGCACAACCTGTGCCAGGCCAGCAAAAACTGCATTCAATACAGCAAGGAGACCTAGTGATGCTCAAGGACTTTGCCCGGGAAGATAGCATACAGCCCAAGTGGAAGGGACAATTTACTCTCCTTATGACCAAGACACCTCTCTAAAGCTGCAGATGTAAAGTCCTGGGTTCATGCCACTCATACGGTAAGGCCCCCTTCTGCTCCTGAAATATAAACTCCAGTGCTACCTACTACACACCTGGGACCCTGTCCTCCACCTCACCCAGCCCTGAAGGGTCAGGGACTCGACCCAGTGAATACCCGTTATAAGCTGAGGCCCAGGAATTAGCCAGGACCCTTTGATAAAAGGGACACTGCACCCCATAGCATCGACTCTATTTTTACCTCCCAAAAATATGCCCCAACCCCACTCGGAAAGCCTGCAGGCATGGGAACAGTCCATCTTCCCTCACTGTGGGAAAGCGCTGTTTTTTCAGAAGACGGCAATGTGAAATTTTGATGTATCGCATGACTTCATTTCAACAAATGTATTCCAATTTCTGCATTTCAATGTATTCAAAGCTTCCCACCCCAGGCACAGCTAACAGCTGCCAGTTTTACGACCAGTGAATCGCCTCTTCCTGAAGAACTCTTCCCCTCCCAGTCCATGCATGTGTACCAAGCTGCCACCATCCTGTGACCTCTCCCTCCCCTTTCTGCCACATGGGCTTTCCCTTCTCCTCCAAGGGGGCCTACCAATGCTACACTCGGATGTCCGTCCCTTCCTCCCTGGACTCATGAGAACAGCTGTGGTCACTGCAGGGGTGGCGGAGGGGAGCACTTCCATCTCCTTCCTTTGCTGTTACCCTATGATGTTTGCCCACCTGTCATGTCTCAGCCTACTCCTCCTTCCTTGGTCCCTTCATCCCCCTTCCTGGGACAACTGTGGAGGAGGGGGCTGTGTATCCACCATTGTGTCCATCCTGGAATGTTTGCCCATCTGTAAATGTCCCTGCCCCTTCCTCATTGGTCCCACCATCCCCTACCTGGGATAGCTGTGGAGGGGAGGGGGTGTGCCTACATGTGGCAGCCTACCCCCCTGTGAATCTCCAACCTTTTCCTGTCACTTGGACCCTGAGAAATAGTTTGACCTCCTGAGAAACTCTTCTTCTCCCCTATGGAGGGGATGGGGGGGACCTGTGCCTGAATGCGTTATCCTACACCCCATCATAATCCCACCCCTTCCTCTTTGGAACCTACAGGGGGGTCTCTGCAGGGGTGGAGCAACAGTCTTATAAGTGGACATAGAAACAGACCTGTGCTCTTTTTCTTGGCTGCAGTGCTGGACGCGTGAGGGGTGGGGGGTAGGGGAGCTACAGAGACCCAAACAGGTACACTTCTCCCAATCTGGCACACTCCCTTTCCATACCCGTGTGCCGTCATGCCCCTGCCTCTGGCTCTGCCTCTCTCTGGCTGTCTATATCTCTTCCTCTGTCTGTGCCCCTCACTCTCTTGTCTGTGTCCCTCAGTTTCTGTCACTCACCCGCCCTCTCTTTCCTTCTGGGTGTGCCTAGCCAGTATGCCTCTCATCAATGCCCCTCATTGTGCCTGTAGACCCGTGCAGACCATCATCCATTTCTAGTGTCCCTAACCTACTGTGCTGGCAATGAGCCTACTTCTCGCTCATTAATAAATGAGATTCATCATTTCTGCAAAGACGTTGGTGCCTTCTTCTATGTTCTCAATTTCTTGGGTAGCCTGCTTGTTATTGCCAGAGGGGGGACACAGTCTGCATACACAAAACACCCCACTGGGGTCTGTTAATTCTCTGACCCAAAACTGTGGCTCTAGCTGGGGGTTTCTCCACACGGCCTTCCCCATTTTGGCCTGCCTCCCACTTCCACCACACCCAATGCCTAAGGGCAGGGTGCTCAACCCTCAAAACACCAAAATCACATATGCTTCTCCGATACATTTGAAGACATTCAACCACAAACACAGCACAAAAACAACGCATCACACAAAAGCAAAAAGAATATAACAATTACCTGCTACTCAACAATGTAGGCCAAAGGGTTTATAGGTTTATAGGCACAACAGCCACAAACACAAAGAACTCGTTCAAACTCAAAACACAGGAAAAAGTATGGAATCCGACTTCTCAATTCAATACAGGCTTTCCCCAAAACAACCAACAAAGCACTAATATACATACAGATGAAACCGTGTTGATCAATAGCCCTGAAAATAAAGTAGCGACCCAGGCTATCGACACTATGAGCATCAATCGCACAAACCTGCCAAGCAGTTACTTTACCAAACTCCTACGAGTCTTACATACAAACTGAACCTCCAAGGGCACACACCACACTGCCAAAGAACCTCACCGAAGCAGCCAGGACTTGGTGCCCAACAGACTATTTGCACACCAGTGAACAACATGGAAAATGAAGACGACCCCCTTGCAAATACTACAGATCGCTTTCGAGCCATGCAATGCAACAAAGTGGTTGTTCAACTCAAAATAAAAGTCACAACAAACCACTCGAATGCAGACTCGAGGCTTCCCCCAAATGTCCAGTCATGCAGCAATACATACTCTAGACAGGCCATTGCAGTATGAGGCTGTATGAAAGGCAGGTGTGCGGTACACAGGTATGTCATAAAGGCATTTTATCCTCTATATATACTAGCAGCAGGGCCACCACTGAGCGGTTATGGTGAGCAACAGCAATGGCATCAGCCAGTTAGACTCTACTAGTCACACTGTTAGTCCAGATTCCGCCAGAGTGACTCCCCAAAAATAAATATTTTAATATGAGAAGCATGTTGGTGCGTCTCTCCCCGCTGTATTGCTACTAGGCTTTAACGTTTTGAAACACTTTGCTTTTAAGAAACAGTTGCATTCATCAACGCTTAAGTGGGCCATGACTAGCCAGGGCTCAGCTTTGGAAGGGTAAAAAAAGATGCTCACGATCTGGGTTCCTACTAGGGTGACAACTGATTTTCTAGCACACTAAAAAGATTAAAGTACTGCTCTTGCCCAGTAGATGTCAGTATCACTCCATGTTTAATATCACATTATCTGGTTCATACATATTGAGTTGATCATTTGTTTTGTAAAACTCTGAAGGGAGAATAGAATATAGAGAACACATTGTGTGATTTGTGCATTTCACCAGGACTGCAATGGTTTTAACCTGGGGCTTGCAGGTTGACTGCCGATCTCTGCAAAGCGCGCTGTGAGAAAACCGGCGGTATCCTCCCACCTACTCCCCTTGGATCTTCCATTCAGGAGGCCATGGAAGGGCCATCGCTTATGGATCCCGACCCTGGAGATGGACAAGCGAGGGAGGATCACCTGAATGGAGGGGCACGGGGGATTGGGAAGAGAGTACCCAAGGGCGAGACATGGTATCTCCCCTTTACCCATTAAACACCAACCCACTATTCCTCAGCCCTAATGGGGTATTTTCAATCACACCCCATCTCCCCCAAGTACTGGGACAAGAAGAAATGACCGAGAATAATGAAGATTACCCATAGCAACAACATAGGGATACAAAGTGAGGCCTACCTACTAACACCTTTGAATTGTCCCACTAATAGAGTCAGGCAAGGTCAGGTACTTTTCCCCCCATTTGTGCACACCTGACTCCTATTAACTCTCACTTACAATATATAAATGGTGATTCTGCCAGGATCATTGAGCGAGCTAAGGTTGCTGGATGGAACCAGGAGGCCAAGGAGAAGAAGGCAGCAAGGAGAGGAGCGCAGACGAACCGGTGGAGTATGTAACACCGAGACGCTGGCCCGGTGTGTGTGAAGGGCTGCAGCGTGGCGAGGGAGCCGTGTCTCCAGAGAGCCGGAAGGCAGCCTATTGGCCTTGGTTAGGCCAGTGCTCGTTCCCCTGGGATGTGTGGGGGTCCAGGGGCTTCTGAGGGGCAGGTGGTGAGACCCTAACCTAAACCCAAACCCATGTGAACTTAATTGTCCTGATCCCCGGCGCAGCGATACTGTGGATGAGTTTCGCAAAGCAGAGAGAGAGAAACTCAGTAGCATGCAGGTGCCTAGAGCAGGAGCGCTGTGAAAGGAAGAGCCCAGTGAAGCGAATGAGGGAAGACAGCAAAGCAAAGAAAAAGGTAACGTCAAAGCATTCGAAAGCTGGAAAGCAGCAAGACAGAGAAAGCAGAAGTTAAGAAAAGGTGTGCCAGAGGCTTGGATGAAAAGAAAGACAGCAGGTGTGCTGGTGGCACAAAAGCAGCTAATAGGGGGTGTGAGGGACCCAAAAAGAAGGAAAGGGGCACAAGTGACACGAAACAGAGAGAGAGAGACAGTACAGAGGCAGTGAAAGGAAAACAGACACTCATTAGAGGGTGAGATCAATCCAAAACTGAGAAAGGAGGTGCAAGTGACCCAAAGGAAACACAGAGGGTGCCAGATAGCAGAGTGGGCAAAAGAAGGTGAAGGAGAGCACAGTGAAAAGTAAAGAGAAGTGTGTAAAAGGCACTGAAAGGTGAAAAGCAGGTGCAAGGTTGCACAACAGGCAAATAAGGTTCGCAAGGCAAAAGTAGAAACGGACAGAGTGAAAGAGACATAGAAAAGGAAAAGGTGCCAGAGAATAAGAAGAGGGGTAAGAGGTCAGAGTGGTCGCGCCTGGGAGGAGCAAAGAACCTGGCGTTCTCGAAAGTCTCTGATACTACCCCCACCCTGAAAGAACTGTACAGTGAAAGGTGCAACTTGACGAGAGGAACTTTGTTTGAAACCAGAGGAGCCTAGGCTTGGGGAAGTGAACCCTAAAAGGCTCACTGAAGACATTGCAGAACTTTGTGAAGAGAGGCATAGACTTGGGGAAGGGAACCCCATGAGGCGTAACAGGAACTGTGTATTTTTTTTGTTTGGACCTAGAAAGATCAAAGCTTGGGGAAGGGAACCCTAAGAGACCCACAAACCCTGTGAACTTTATTAGTTTGCAGCAAGAGCCCTACGCGTCAAGTTACAAGGGCGATCCTTTTGAGATAAGTGATTTTGAACTGGCAGAATTGCACCTATTTGTAAGGCTACTTGAAAGCAGCTGTGGTTTACATTTTCATTTGATTCGCCACTTTCCCATCAAGAAGATCCCCCCCATCACATCTGGTTTAAGGGTGAGGGCACAATAGGTTTGGACACATACAAACCTTGGTTTTGAACTTGCAGACATCGATGGCCCTTAGAAACATCACTTGAGGAACAACCCCCTTAGAGTTAGGGCCAGATAGGCATTACACCAACCCCACAAAGTTTGATAATAAAGGTTTTCAAACTGTTACTTTTGAGTCTGTGTCTCTCTTGATACCATGCCTGTCTCCCAGCCCCATACTGCAATTCATCGAGTTACCCAATCAGTCTAGTTTCTTTGGCAAAGAAATGGGCCTACAGTTAAGGGATGTGATGCTAACTCTTTTTCTTTCTAAGCTTTCCAGCGTGGCAGAAATGTTCTTTACAACCCTATTATTAATGATTGCATAGCAGCCAATCACAGCGGGCCACCGGCCGTTTGATTTGATTGATCCCCATTTGCTGGAGTGGGTACCCTTAGTGGCCTAGATAAATGTCAGTAGGAAACGCTGCTGGTTGGCTAGAACAAAAACGAATTTGAAAGCTCATCCAAGTTTCTTGCCCAATGGTGACTGGAGGCTAGGATTCAGATGGCAAATGTTCCAGCAGTCTGATCCTGGACTATATGCGAATCCGTAATTCCCCTCTGGGCTCTCTGGCTGGGTCAGAAACCCTCACACCAGCTTCTGAAGACGAAAGAACCCGTTATACGCTGCACGCCCTTCCCAAAGATTGGTGCAACAATCCCGAGTGGTAATTGGTAAATGCACCCATTTTATAATGCACACTCAATGTTTAAATAGCCTTTCAGGTGTTGAAGAACTCTACCTACTTTTTGCCCGTTTGGCTGGCACATGACAATAGGTCGGCGTGGGCAGTCAGCTCGGTGCGTGCCAGGTAACATGAGGCATGTGCGGCTGGACAGCATAACCACACACCATGCAGTGCCCAGTGAGGCTCGCTTGAGTCGGCAGCCAAGAGACGGAGCAAGAGGCGAAGCCACGCACAGGAAGGGCCCTGCATTTACCGCCACCCTAGCTTCCAGGACATTTTTTTAAAAAAAAAAACTGCCCATTTCATCTGGACCCCATCAATGATTAAGGCCCTAAGATCAACAAATAGGATCCCATTGGACTGGATAATACAAATACCAACTTAGTAGGGATCAGAAAAGGGCATGGAGCTTTAAATGAAAATTTTGAAATATACTTAGGGATGTTGATGTAGAGATGCACCCTAAGACCAAAAGATCAATCCGGAAATGAAAGCGAATCTGACCCTCACAATCTTTGCAAAACGGACTGTCCCGAGCGTTCGACGCTCGTTCTTCTGTTCGCCCACATAACAAGCAGGCGAAGTTTCTGTGGCTTTAACGGTGCTGGTTTAAAATCACTTACAAGAATACGCCGCCATTTCTGTTAAAGCCAGTTGCATCTGAAGTACTGTTTTCAAGGATACGAATTCTCATTCCCAAGCCTGCCCTTGCATGCAGTGACAGCGGTGTTATATAGCACACTGCTGCCATTTTGGCTGCCTCTTGATGCATGCTTCCAGAACAAAGGGGGGAAAGGGGTCACCCGTGTCATGATAAGGTTCTAGGTGGATTAGAGCTGCGGCACTGGGGCGTCTGTTCATCCAGAGGGGAGAACTCAAGCTCCCAGCATTGGGACATTGGCGGAGTAGCAGGTGGTAGGGGATACGGTTAAAGATGTTGTGGGCAGCACCAACAGCTCCAAGTAGCTCTGCAGTGGTTCATGTGCGGAATTGGAGCTAGCAAGCGCAAGGCTGCCGTGTGCATGTGCAGAATTATATGCACTACTCTTTGGGAACACCACACACAATTAAGGCTACAAGTGACAGTGCAAATTCACCTTTGGCACAAGCCTGTACTACACAGTAAAGTGGTAGCGATGGCTGAGCAGCCAGAATTATCTCAAGAGCAAGTGAGCAGTATCAATAGTTACACAAAGGACAGCAATTACTATGATTCAAACAAACACTGACTCAAGGTTTCTGAGAAAAAGAATATACATTTATTTACACATCAGTTGTATAAGATCTCACTAAAGTAAAGCAGTCTAAAAATCACACTCTTAATACACCACACCACTGCCAATAAGTTCCAGACAAGTTACACTCACAAAATGAAGTGGGAGCAAAATGGCACTCCAGAAATTCAAAAGGGAGGGAAAGACAAAGTTAGGCAGAAATTGAACCACACCAACAGGTAAGTACACAGGGCAATTGAGCAAGAGGAACTACAGTGATAGAATCAAGGAGAAAAGGCTTAGGGTCAAAGTCAATAGGTCAAAAGTCTTTTGCTCAAGATCACACGGTTCAGGGTAGTTTGCGGTAAAGTTCGTGCCACGGGTTCCGGACGAGGTTGGTTGGCAGAAAAGTTAGTTCAAAGAGAAGAGAAGGACAAGCCCTCGGATTGGAGAAAGATTTCAAACACTTTCACCGCAGCTGAACGAAACATGAATGAAAAATGAATTTGCACAGTACCTTAAAAACGGAGAGGAAGCTATAGCTGAGGCGGACGTTCCAGCAGGCTCACGGTTCCTGAAGCGACTGTCGGATTGACACAAAGTGGGAAGACTGGGGCGTCCTGCACCACCCAGGGAAGAAACCAGCAGCAGAGCAGAGAAACAGATAAAAGGTGAGCTCCTTAAAATCCAAGCAGGGTCCGACCTTCCTGGCTATCCGTCCCACTGTAGCTCTGTACAGCAAATTCAACCAGAGGAGTGGTTCTGGCTTGACGTTTGAGCGAACTGGTTGATCCCACCAGCTCAAGGGAAGAAGATTCCTGGAGGATCTTCTCTGTCGTTGAGTTCGAGGCTTCGAACCCACAGCAGGGCTTCACCGGGCGGTTCAGCCGTGGTAGGGGTCCTCTTCCCTCAGCTCCTCATCGATTCTTTCATCCCAGTGGCGACTCTGCCTTTCCAGTCCCAGGGAGCTGCTTTTTATGCAGTTTTCCCCCATTCACACAGCCTGGCTGTCAATCACACGGCAGGGTGGCTGCCCTGGCAAGGACAGTCACCCAGCCAATCAAACAAGAGTGCGACTTAGGTTACCAAGCGACCCACCCAACAGGAATTTGGTGAGAGGGCATGTCAGGATTGTGCTGCAGTGGAAGAGAAAGCTTCACTTCTCGCATCTGGTGTGGCGGATGCACGGTGGACCAAGCGTGTTGGGGCGCAGAGTTAGGATTGTACAGGTCACAATTTAATCTGTGTATAGATGTGGGACGGGGGTGTTGATGACCCATGCCTATTGTGAGAAAGAACGAGTCAGGGACACTGCTAAAATAAATCATCGCCAAGCCCGCTCAAATGTTTCAACTTCTTCCTACACTTATTTTAAAACAAAAACATTCTGTAAAGGTTTCTTTTTAAAATAAAAAAGTATAGGAATGGTAAAATGTCATAAAAAAAGTAGAGGCGTATAGCCCCCGCCCACTTCAACCACTGTATGATATGTTCATTTTGTGAGGCTATACAGAGTTTTATAGGGACACATTGAAATCAAAGAAAGGGTACATTCCAACCAATGTGAAGGTAAGTCCAGCATGTGTCCAGGTCAGCCTCTTCAAAGGATTCACTGCAGAAGAGCATTTTTCTGATATGTAGTCCCCAAAAAGTACTCCAGACACACGAGTGGTTACAAAAATAAATCAAGGTTAATCAAGGTTAGCCAGTGTGGTTGCTGACCTATTTGTACATTTACTAGTTCGATATGGGAGTGAGGATGTTCTGTAGGTATTGGCGGAGATGAGTGCCTGCAGGGTCGCTCCACTGGCAACAAAATCGGTCTCTACTGGTGGCGGGATGTAAACATATGCAGAACATTTCAAATCGCCCACTAGCGAATATGACAGAGAAGCACGTATGGACATCAACAACTATATAGTCAGCATCGGTGGTATTGTGCCAATGCCCAAGAGGTATTATGCACGTGGTCCCCTTCCTTAAGTACGACCCAGAAATCTCAGCACAACCAAATGGCAGAACCCAACACCAGACGGCTCCACTACGCCTTGGTGGGTAGTCTACTTCTTCCGGCAAGAAGCCCAACCAGGAATGAAAATAGCTTTTTTTGTCACCAACGGCAAATACAAATACTGATGCTCTTGTACTATGCGTTTGCCATGTCCTTTTTAAAAAAAACTAAATAAACACGCAATCAGACTATACAGTACAATGGGTTTTTTACAATTCAACAGGACATCAAAATGGAGGCATTTCCGGTGAAGTGGAAAATCCTCCTGCTGCCAAAGCATGCCGGAAGGAGATGGGCACAGTGGTACAGAAGTGGGAAGCAATCTGAGTGGGTGAGGATATTGCAGAGCCTGAAACAGCCGAGCGTTTTGTGCCTTTGTACAATTATTTGCATTTGAAAAGACCGAGCTAATAAGGTTTACTTTTGAGCCTCTCTCATCACCTGCTCAGAGAACTCAAAAGGGCTAATCGCCCATTAAATTGCAGGTTTTCCTGTTGCATTTGAAGTTCGGAAAAAACAATACAGACATCGCTGGAAGTTCGTAGGTATGAGAGCCATGCATCAGCCGAGACTACTGAAGACTGGGCTCAAGCTGTCCGACTGCACACCTACACCCAAACTAGTGGCTTCCCTGGACTCCCAGCTCTGGGACTCCTCGGGACTTGGGCTGCCCCACCAGATAAACACATACCCAACCAAGGGTCACTGGCAAACCAATAGATTCAGGGCAGCACTCAGGATTCGGATACTCACGGCCCGCCCTCTTCAACACCTCAGGTTTTCCACCAACAAAATGGCAGAAAGGCAATAAACAAGAACACCTTACATTTCAGTACATGAATTTACTAGTCACTGCAGTCTGCACTTGCTAACGATCAGACAAACCCCTTTTCTGAAATCTTAGCGAGCAATAATACTGTTACTAAATGGTAAATACTAGATACCCAGAAGGTGGGCATCCCACTTTCAGAGGCATCAGCAGTGTTGGCAGGTTATTATTGAGCGCCAGGATGGGGAAATACACCCCAAACCGCAAAATCGACGTGCTGCAGAGCATGTCGACTTCCACGTTGCTGTGGCATCTGCTAATATTGTTGGCCACACTTTGGGAGGAATCACCCACACAAGTAATTGGGTAACTTTAAAAATATTGTTTATTTTGTGAGCATTTGCACTTTTTGGCTTACTTCACAAAAACACCCAGACTCGCTTGTAGTGGAAAAGGTGGCTTTAATGTGACAGGCCAAAGCTCTCAAATAACCGCGAACCTGGCTCCTTAGCCTTACAGACTAACAAAAATGTTTTAACCAATTTAATAATTCAACACTTTTATTTCCCCCAACAAATAAATAAATAATTAGATCCATTTTCACCCTACCTATTCCTTGGTCCCTACCGTCTCCTTACCATCTTCTCAAGGTGTCCCGCTTTCTCCTCCTGCCATGCCCCTCAATCTTCAAAACCTGTTCCCCTGGGGTAGCCTGTTAGTGCAAACAGCACCACCCCCATCCTTTCCCGCGCTATTCCCCCCATTGTGCTTCATTCCCCCCCATCTAAAGGGGCCACGCCCCCAGCAACCAACAACCTAAATACCATAGAACTCCCCTCTACACCGATCTCCTTCTTCCTATGACCAGCAGGGAGGCTGACCTGCCACATCAGCAACGTAAACTTTACATCACATGTTCCCCAACTAATGCCCCAGCCAGTCACAACCAAACTGCCCAAAACCCTTTACGGCCCTTAACAACTAAAACCCAATAAACTATTGAGGGGGGGGGAACAAACAAAAACGTCCTTAATAAAAAGAACCCCCCCCCCGCCCATACCTGGAAATGTACAACTATTCTCCTCCTAGAAAAACAAAAAGGGGTGGAAGGGCGGGGACAAACGCACATCCTAACCGTCGCCTGCTCCAGAACCTTCCCTGCCCCTTTAAGAAACCCCTAGGGTCAAAAATCAGCCCGGGGGGAAACGCTTCACGTTCCCCCCGGGGCCCCACTTGGAAGCATCTGTGGAATACAGAAAAACATCATTTGTGTTTTAAAATGAATCTAAACACTACTCTGCAAAAACTGTTACCACCAGGGGTTAAAACTGAGACTATGATGTTATTTATCCTTTATACTGCGCTCATCTCCACCATAGCGGTCTCCAAGCACCGAGCCATGGTCGTATAGAGGCAAAATGTGACCATACCCAGCATGGCAGGCAGACCGTGGTCTGTGGGGTAAAAAAGAAACTGGGTTAAGGAGGGTGGGAAAGGGAAAGAATGGGAAGAGCCAGGTGGACAAAATAAAAGTGCAAACTTAACTCCAACATGTTAGGAAATGAAAACGCAAAAGGTGAGTGGCAGTGATTGTTGGGATGAATGTATTATTTGTAGTGTTGTAATGACATCTATCTATAAGAAGAGGCTTATTGTTCTGTGAATTAATTTTATGGAACAATGAGCCATACTTGATACTCCCCAATGCAACACAAGTACCCCACATTCTGGGTCAAGAAACAGGCTGCTTTAAACTGGAGACTTGGCTTCATTTAAAGTAATAAATCATGAAATTAAATGTGTTTCACTAACTTGCAGTGCAGGAGAGATCTTCCACAACACAAAGAAATTCAGGCCGCGTGTCTGCACAAAGGAAAACAGACTGTGCCTGCTATTGGTTCACTAATGTTTTCAATCCAAATTCACAGAAGCAACCATATTTAGAAAAACAAATAATAATCACTGCTCTATACAAAAGATAATATACTCTGCAATGAACGAACAAATTCCAACTGTTGGATTTAAAATGGTTTAACAGTTTGTCCAAAAAGGTTTGAAAGAAAACAAATCACTTAGTTTTCTTTGAAACCATTGACAAGCATCGGCATCAGAGCCAAATATTAACTTTAAAGTATGCTTCGTCGGCTAATTCAAATCTAAAATTTTGGGCTCTATCTGTGACAAACTATTGGTTCCTAACATGAGCGGAGATACAATTGGAGACCTTTGTGGTGTTCAAATTGGTTGCAATCTTTCATTTATTTAAATGCTTGAATTCAAGGATTCTATTTCTTGTTGGAATGTGGGGAAAGGAAGCCACACCTAACTCGCTCACTATTCTTAAGGAATCAGATTCACCATCCCAACACCTACGTTTGATGTGTTGTATAAGGAATAGATTTATATTTGTTTTATTGACCATGGCAGATACCAATCACAAAGGCTTGTCAATTCACATTTTAATGTGGGTTTCTAAGGCCTCCAGAAATCCTTTATTGTGCTGAAACTACCTAGGGTTTAAATTTTAATTATCAATAACAAAGCACATACGTTTTGCACCATAGTCCCTCTTTCAGTGAGATAGCTTGTAGACAGGGTTTCATTTAATTTATATCTGGGGTTGGATTAATTCCTGAATTATTTGTCTAAATACTGTGGGATAATTTTACTCACTTTTGGTTTGTCTTTCAAAGGCCCATGACAGATAGGGACATCAACTTGGTTCATGCATCACTGCCATATAAGTTCTTCCTTTGTCTGTCCACCTGCTCCCAGAATCCCTCTCAACTAATCTGGATCCATTTTAGGACTGAATGGAAAGATTTGTCCCTATTTGGAAAAGGCCTCAATAAGGAGATTTCCCATCGGCTACTTCCAGTAGGAGTACCAATCTGCTCCTCTCCTGTCAGATGAGCTCTCTTGCTTTTCTGCTTTCCCCAAGAGACTCTCGCCTGTCTATGTGTTTGAGTTTAAATACCCAGCAAACTACTGCATCATGTGATGCAATTTGGACTTGACAGCACCCAATATAGATTCCCTTCATTTACACTACCCAGGGCTGCCCTCTTTCGTTCATTGGCCCATTGAAAAGTCGGTGTCATAGAGAGATGCGTCATCTATGAGTTAACCCTGCCATCAAAAATGAGAAAATCCAATTGGACAGATATATTAATTGTTCTTCATGGACATTGACAAAGATATTCTGAATTCGAGCACATCCTTTATGTTTTTGTCACTGCATGCATAACCGTTATTAAAAAGCGCATATTCACGAATAATTCATTAACTTTGATATCTCCTCTGTATATGCATGCAATCTGTGTTTTCCCACTAAATCTGTATCGGGTTACTGTACTTAATCAGTCTACGGGTTCCAAAGTTACAACTACAATATATTTGCTCTGGTCATGTTAAATGCATTTTTTTCGGTCCTCATTTTTACTATCCAATTGCTATTCAATTTAGCGTGAATTACATGTGTTGCTTGCCCCAGTATCAATAGAAGCACCTTCTGTGATGTCACTTGGTGGAACAAAGGGATCATTTTAATAGGCTGTTAATTGAAACAGACACATACTTCATGGGGCCTTATTGCCCTGTCAAGGTCTGAGGTTAGGGGCTGATCAAAGCATCTGCTTCCAAGATGCACTTACTGATCCCACCAGAGACTTGAACTTGTTAATCTAAAAATCAAGGTCCATGTATTTCGGCTTAATCCCCAATATAAACCTTGAATTTAGTGCATTTATTATAATTTGAAAACAAGGCCTTTCTCTTCAAGTATAGAAATATGTCCCAATAGCCAAGTGAGTGCTATGGTCAAGGTGAATGTGATGGGTGTGGGAAATTCCTGCATTTATAAAAGTCGCCACTTGCAGAAGCATACTGGCTAAGGCGAACCAAAGTTCACTTTGTAGGTTCACAGAATGTAAAAACATCATGAGATACTGTTACATGGAACAAAATGTATTTACATACATTTTTACTTATAATGACAACATATGTTTTCCGATAAAGGGATCTTGACTATGAAGCCAGCGGTGTGGGCTGCACTCCCAATATCCACAATGTGGCTTTGAGGTTCTTGAAGGAATTGACAATTCAGTGTTTCTTCATACCAAATTATAATTTATTCACAGATTCTATTCATAAGTAAATAATCATATTCATGATCTTTGCAGATGCATAAAAGGGCCAATGCATTTCGGACATTGTTGTCCTTCAGAGCCTGTTAGATCGTTCACTGTATCAGACAATTGTGGTTCATTGTCTGCACTCACTATGATTCAATATGAAACTCTCAGTCGTTCACAGAGCTTAGGTGTGCAGCTGCGCTATAGATGCTGCAACTCGTGCATAACTGAATGTACGACGTACTGACAAACACGAGTTGTCAGCTGTAGAGTTCCAGCTTCTAACTGTACCACGCGCGCATGGATTGCCGCTTCTTCAATTAAACCAGGGCAGCACAGAGAGAAATCCGACATAAATATACTAGTACTTGTGAGATTTGAAATAACTTTCTGTACATCATACACTTGCGGAACACTAAAAATTCAATTGGCACAGTTTACTATATTCCCCTTTCACGTGGCAACAAACATGAAAAAGCACCTTAACACAATAGGTGTTTCTGAATATCCCCTTTTAGCGGCTTCACATTCATGATATTTCAATGTAAAGCCATTCCGACTTTATTATTTAATGGAGAGCATTACATTTAATCAAATGATACATAACAGTGTTTTGGCCACAAGAAAATGTAACCAAAAGAAGGGATGAGAGCCTCCATTATTGGCCAGCAGAACTTTCATGGAGGCATTTACTGGTGTGGTGGTGATTTTGTGTCAAGTCATGTTGTGAAAGCATGATGACCTTGAGATGTGCTCAAGAGGGATACCAGGGGCTACTAAGAAAATAATCATATTAGACGCCTTCTTGCGGTTAGCTGGAATAGGTTCTGGTAAAGCCAAGCCCCCTGATGAATTTCATAGAGTTAGGAACTGGCTGTGTGCACAGTGAGGCTGGGAGACACAAAAGGAGAGTTTGACAAAATGGATCTCCCTTAGCCTGAGCCATACAGATTAACCTTGGGTGGAGAAGAGATGAATGTCGCCCTTGTATGTAGTGAACTGGTACATAAGGCACTGATATGACACAATTGACCACTTTATTTTGGAATTGAAAAAGTAGGGAATTAAATAGTCCTACCACAGGGAGCTTACTTTGACCTCTAGCTGTCTACATTTGTTATTTGCAAATGCTAATAAAATGTTTTTTTTAAGGCCCCCAGTTTTGAGTTATTTATTTCTGTGTGTATTAATCTATATTAGTTTTTGGGCAATTGTTCTGTATTTATCCAAATGTATTGTCATACAAAAAGATAATTTGCTAACAGTATTTTTCTGCATTTATTCAACTGAAACAAATGCATTTATTTAAAACGCACACAGCCATACAGGAAACAAATGTAAATAGGTTATTGCACATCAATGTCAGATCCATTTTTACCATGATAAATGGTTGCTCCTATGATTGTTACTGACCCAAAATATATGTACTGAGCACTTTGAAGACTGTCATTCTATTTTATATGCAGCTTTGAGACTCTGCATGCTGTCAGTCTGCAATGTGATTGACCTGCAAGGCAGGATTGAGAGCACAGAGATCAAAGCAGAAAGACACGTTTTTTCCGGGTTAATTCAATGTTTATAAATAAATACAGAGAGAAAGCAGATTGATTTCCATCTGTATTTATTTGTAAAAATCTGTAGAAATGGAAAACAGGGAGCCTTATGTATAATGTGCGCTGGCCGAAGATTTACTTAAGGGAGGTCAAAGTAACGTGGAGTAAGTTTCTAAATATTGGATCAAGTATTTGCCTGGGAGGAACAAACCATTCTCCTTAGTGAAGCATAATATCGACCACTGACAAATTTACAAATGCTACCCATAACATTCCTAGGATGAAACAAAAGATAGTTTTTTCCATACCTTTCAATGTGCCACAATACTCGGTTTTTCACAGGTTTTGAGATCCAAAAGAAAAAAATAACCCTTATAGGAAGAACAAACATAAGCAGAGCCAATACTTTCGGCTGATGAATATGCCAGAAATGTGCATCACATGACATGATATATGATATGATATGATACGGCATTTATAACGCGCCTGTACACAAGTGTTTCAAGGCGCGACACGGCAAGGGAGGGGGAACAGAGGAAAGGCAGAGACAGCAATCCTACTAGGCCAAGTGTCATTCAGAACGTGCAAGTGCAGGGGAACGGTGAAGAGGAAAAGGGCAGAGTGGGAGGGGGTGGGGAAAGTACATGGGGGTAATAAAATAAATGAAAACAATAAGAGAAGTAGGGCCAGCTGGTGGCAAGTGCAAGGGTAAATGCAGACATCAGGTGTCAAGTGCTGGTGAGGGACTGTAGGGATACAGAAAAACAGAGCCCAAGTACGGGGGTTGCCAGGGAGGCAGTGCAGGTGTGTAACTGATAGGGAAGGGGACCTGGGCCTGAGTTTAGAGGGTCGCCAGGTAACCAGTAGAGTTTCAGCCAGCAGGGGAGAGGAGGAGAGAAAGCAGAAGCAAAGAGGAAGGCTTTGAGGTGCTTCCGGAAGCGGAGATGGTTCTCCTCAAGTTTCAGGGATGAGCGAAGAGCTCGAGAAGGAAGATATTTAGGAAGAGAGAGTTGAGGGTATTGAGGCCCTAGACCCCAGAAGGCCTTGTGGATAATGCAGAGGGTTCTGAACTTGATCCTCGCAGCCATTGGGAGCCAGTGCAGAGAGTCCTGGAGATATACGATCCCTGGGCTTGAGGCCAAGGACAAGTCTCGCAGTCCTGTTCTGAGTGAGTTGCAGAGGGCGGAGAGTAGAAGCAGGCAGATTTAGAAAAAGGCTGTTGCAATAGTCCAGCCTAGAGAGAACCAGAGCTCTGGAGACAGTGAGCTTCTGGGGTTAGGAGAGGAAAGGAAGACGACCTCTGAGGAGGTGCAGCTGGTAGTGTGTCTTCTTAGAGACGTCAGAGATGTGAGGCGAGAAGGAGAGTGTGGAGTCGAAGATGACCCCGAGGTTTTTAGCCTCGCAGGTGGGGACAGGAAGAGGGACAAGAGAGGCCGGCCAAAGAGTGACAAGAAAGGAGGGAGCAGGTGTGCTGATGAGGAGGATCTCAGTCTTACTGGCATTAAGGCATGGATCGTTGGAGGAACACCACTCCCAGATAGCGGACAGTCAGAGATGAGAGACGGAGAAGAGGTGCCCGAAGGGAGCCTGAACATTTTAGTGTCATCCGCATAGCACGGAAAGTTGGGGCAGAGACCGGCAATGCGGTGGGCAAGAAGTGCCAGGTATTGGTTGAACAGCCAGGGAGAGAGGATAGACCCCTGGGGGACACCACAGGTAGAGATATTGATAGAGGCGAGGACCCAAATTGGACATGGGAGGGTCGATCAGAGAGGAAAGAAGTCAGACAGCCAGGACCTGAACAGTGATACCCAGGTTATCACAGAAACAGTCGAGCAGGATGGCGTGGTTGACCGTGTGAAAGGCAGAAGAGAGATCAACTAGGATGAGGACACAGGGGGTGTTGGAATAAATGTTGGAGAGCAGGTCTTCACGGACGTTCAAGAGAGCAGTTTCCGTGCTTCTGGCAGCTTTGAAGCCAAACTGATGGTCATGAAGACAACCAACAGATTCAGTGTGAAGATTAAGCTGGGAGATGGCCAGATTTTCCAGGAGTTTGCCCAGGAAGGGCGTGATGGAGATTGGGCGATAGTTATCCAGGCAGGACGGGTCAACAGAGGGTTTCTTAAGAAGAGGGTGCACACAGGAGTGCTTTAGGGGGGATGGGAAGACTCCAGTGGCAAAGGTGTTATTGCATGTCCAACTAACCACAGCACTTGCACGTTTGGTCTTCCAAAGCAATTTAGAAAAATGGGTGCATATTTAGATTGCCATGATGCGTCCATAAAATTATAATAAAATTAAAATAAAGTTTCCACGAATAAGTGTAAAATGGACTTGGCCAATTGATCTCCATAGACAACAATCTCCTTCGTATGAAAATGTTGAATATTTGTTATCAAGTGCCTAGGAACCCAGCCATCTTTTTCCCAGGTAGTCAAACCATTATTCGAATAATGAGAATAGTGGTTCCAGGTCAATTATGATCAATTAGGGCAGCAGTGTTAGGTTCCATATTGCCATTTGCAACAAACAGCAAGGCCAGAAACTAGTATGCCCACTTAGTGCAGCGGTGCCAGATTAGACTATGCCCATTCAGCGCAGCCGTGCCAGGCTCCTTTGTGCCCAATTAGCACAGTAAGGGCCGATACTGATATTCCCAATTAGGACACAGCCACCAGATTCCATATGGACTGCTTTGAAAAGGAAGGACATAGGACATTAAAACAGGTTAGCACATCATGTAGAGATCATAATATATGAATAAGGCTCACTAGTTTCCATTTTCCACGCATAAATGCAGACAAAAATCAATTTGTTTTCTGTCTGTATTTATTTATAAAAATGGAAAACAAAATGGTATTTCTGCTTGGTTCCCTGTGCTGTCAATCATGCATTACAGACTATCACATTATAAACTGGCAGCACCGATTGTGAAAGTGGTATGAAAAATATTAAGTTATTTAAATTCCTAGTAACATATATGTAAGGTCAGCAGCAATCAGAAGGAGCAACCATGTGTTAGGTAGAAATGGAACGGACACTGATGTGGGAAAATCAAATTCCACTTATGCTCCGTATGACGGTTTTAATAAATTGTCCAGGGAGGATAGCTCAGCAGCAACGTGCTCGCCTTGGAAACAGACGACACGAAGCAACACAGGTTCAATCCCTGCGTCCGCGCTTAGAAACCTCTGGGTATTAAGCTTGTTATAAATACGCAACTAAGACATATTCCTGTAACAGCACCTCGATGCCCCCGGGCTGTGTGAGCGCTTTAAAAATGCAACAAAAAATGTTTTTTTCATTTGAATAAATGCTGAAAAATACGGGTTGCAAATCTTGTTATGTGACAAATTAGAAAAATGTGGCTAAATGCCGAAAAAAATGCAACAAAAAAAGTATGGATAAATACTGACAAAAAAGAAATACCGAAAGTAGGAGGCTTAGTTATGAACAGTTACCAGAACAGGGCCGGAGACCATTAAGCTTGCTGACCACAAAATGCCCAAATTCCATACTGTACATTTACCACAGGAGGGCTCAATAGCAGTGTGCCAAGAGAGCAGAACTGCCTCATTTTAGAAAATATGAATGGGAAACGAAAAGAGTGCTTTAAGGAGAGTAACAGAAGGGTTTGTTTGCACACAGACAGGCGGTCAACATTGAACTTTTCAAGGTTCGTGAACACACCAGCAGCAGCAGCAGGACCAATGGCTGCAGTTGTTAGGCTATTTCACAGACTGGCATTCATTCCTAATTGCAGACTGTGTGTGGCTGCTTACACACAGGGACGTGCTTCCATGTGGCACATGTGTGAGGTTGCTGCACACCGTCTTTGAATCTGCCCTTTAGAGTTTGCAACCCTCTTCCAAAGCATCTTGATGCATAAGCCACACATGAGTGATGTAGGTCGAAAGTGTTAACCATGTCACAATGATTAAGTTACATTCAGGCGGACTTGAAAAGAAAAGCGAAAAGGGAGAAAGAATTCATGTATATGGAGTCTACTGGAAATGAGAAAAAGGAATCGCAAATGAGGGAAACAAGAAAGAAAAATAAAGGCCACTGCCTACACAGCAGGTTTTCTTCTCACGGAACCAGTTGTCTTTGGTGTTCATAAGCATAGGCAGGGATTCCGAGGTTGTAAAGGTTTGGTGCTGATACCTCATAGGCTGGTGTAGCCCCATGTCACACGTGACGTCTTCAGTTAGTTCTGGTTTCCTGCCGTTCATGCTGGGACTTGTGGGCAAATACCGCAATGGAGAAATTGAACTACAAGTTCAGAACTGGCAGAACGTATTGCATGGGCCCATTTGATAACTCTGACCACAGCAGAAAAGTCTATGTGTAACTTGGGTGGGAAGGATTAGCGCAGTCTCTGAGATCCCAGACCATCCACAATCCTCATTTATTCGGTTCCATGTGTTAATATCCCTGCCAAAATATCGGCATGCAAAAATATCGCCATATTTTTGCGGCGATATTAAAGCATGGAACCTGCGGAGGGGCACCCCTGCAACTCCCGCTCCCAAAACCCCCAAAGATTATCCCCCCAAAAAATATCACCTATGGCCGTTCCAGACAAACATATATACAGCGATATTTTTGGTGGGGATGATATGTAGTGATACCATTTATTTGTAGATTAGCCTCTAAAAAAAGCAAAGACTGCGAGGAAATAACACTTTGTTTCTGAAAGCAAGCCCAACTCATGCTGGACTAGTGATCTGATGTCTGGCTCTCAAATGTAGAATTCACTGTCATGTCAATTAATTAGAAAGGGCAACTACTATCATGCTTTCTGACATGCCCTCCTTTGATGCTTTTCTAATTCATGGAAACTGGTGAACAAGAAACCGACCTCAGGTACAGGGCGCACGCCTCTTACTTACTGGACATGCGCCCCAAAGGAGAAGAATACTTGGTGTGCGAAAATAGAAGTGAAACAAAGGGATGGGGGCACAGAGCAGAGAGAGAGAGATAGAGAGTGAGAGAGAGAGAGAGAGAGAGAGAGAGAGAGAGAGGAAGAACAGTGGGTAAGGAGAAGAGAAAGGTGGAACGGAGATTACTTTGTAGGTATCTTGAGTTTTAGTCACTGGGTTGAGGCACCAGAAGTGGTTGTTGAAATGGAGTGACAGATATATTCATCCAATCCGGATATCCTAGAAGCTACCATGTTAGGGCCAGGCATGTTGTGCACGGATGAATGACCAACGGGAAGGAAACAGCCAGGCACAATACGTCTGTATCCTTACTGCCATCCAAAACCTCAGGCTAGAAGACCGTTATTGCAACAGGTCACCTTGCCACTTCTGCAGCCAAAAATAAAATGACCTCCACACAGGAAATGGCAGCTACAGTGGCATCCAGAGTGCAGAACTGCTGCGACCAGTGCGAAACGAAAAGGCTGGAATGTAAATAATGAAAATATAATGGATACTGCAATCAAGCACGGTTTCATTTTGCTGTGGTGACCTCTGTTCTTTAGGCCTCAAAGGACCTCGTGCTGGTGCAACTGCAGAGATCCTTTAGTTTAGTTTTGGTTGAAATGTAGCAAAGGCAGTCTTGGCCAAAATAATCCTACATTCCGAGGATCTGTATTCCTCATCAACAGGAAAATCCCATTTCAACAAAGCATTGATATACGCTTCTATGAATGTTTGTCGCATTTCTTTTGACGAATAGCATTTTTGCTGAATGCAATTTCGCCGAATGTTGCTCTTTTCTTTTTGACCATAAACTGCTATTAGTTAAGCAGATTGCAGAAGTGAGATAGCCATGTATTCTTTTTTTATAAACCCACGTTTGCTGTTGTTTTTAGAGAAGTTACCTCTTTACTATTTGTCCAGGCTTCCTACCGAATCATGAACCATGTATTTTCAGAACATTATATTATGAGTGGCATATTCTGGGGCATGGGGGAGCTTAAAGGGGACCACTTGTGGACCACCCCAAATCTACCTTACATACCAAGTCCCGGTTGCAAAACAGTGTTCCATGTAACAGGCTTGTAGCTGCAGATCACTGATCAAGCAGACTTCACATACAATAGTACCTTTAAGAATGATCCAATCGGGATGCTTCTTATATATACTGGGGCCTATGTGACAAAGTCACAGTGCCAACATCGCTTACGGTCCCTAGTCGGCTTGCGAGTAGGACTGACAGGACCAGCCCTCAACTATTCCCAAACCCCCTGAGACAGTACCAGAGCACAAGAAAAACAGGGTATTTGGGACTGAATCCCCCAAGATGCATCAGATCTAGAGTTTGCTAACCCAGAGTGGATTTCCGAGTGTTTCACAGAAAAACATATGCTATGGGGAAACACTAGCACATCCCAAGATACATCCTTGGTCAACATGTGTGGATCCTTGAAGGGAAAAACCTAGCTTATGCCAACCATAACCCCACACTGCCAGCCAGCAGCTCTTGTGAGGGAGAATGCGTTTCTCCCTCTGCAGTATTTAAGAAGAGAAATACTTTCTTACCTTTTGCAAAATGGAAAACAATTTTGTATAGGTAGGAACCGACTATATGTTTTCATGTCCCTTGGGATGGCCTTTTAACCACTAGAAACTCACTAAACTACCTTCTATGCAAAAGTACTGCCTGGCAGTCCAGAGCAGCAGGCAAACACTAGCTCCTGCCTTCAGAAACCAACTGAAAGAAATCCAAGATGATAGCAAAGACTTCCCCTGGCTTGAAGCAGGAAGCCAATGAATTTAAATGTTTGCCTCTGCCAATGGGAGAACTGTGAGGGCTTTTATAACTAAGGCTTAGAAACACAGATAGTGTATTTTGGGCAGGGAGCTAAGGAGAGGTGTTTATTTGATTTATTTAACACTTTTATCCAAAGCGCTTTAACACAAGATGCAATTACTGTACAACAAGAGAAAGACAAAAGCAAGAACACAAGCCAGTACAACAGTTGTGCTACCTAGAACATCGAGAAACAGATTGAAGATAAATTATTAAGTGTCGGGAAAGACTGGAGATGGAACGGATGGGAAGGGGAAGAGAATTCCAAAGCAAGTGAGTCAGTAATAGAAAAGAACAGAAGCGAGAGGCGGCACAAGGAGGACTTAGAACAGAAAGACGAAACTGGGAAGCAAAGCGCAAGTCCCAAGAGGGCTGATAAGATAAAATTAAGCAGCATAGGTGTTTGCTGAGGAAGCGGGAGAGCATCAGAGCTGGGAGCTGCTTGAGCCCAGGAGAGGGGTGTGCTCTAGTGAGGGGGTGAAGAGCCCACTGAACCTCAGAAAAGGGATTGCTCTTGTGAGGAAGAGGTCAACCTCTGGGACCCCAAAAGAGGGATGTGCTCCGGGGGAGGAGAAATCCTTGAGCCCAAAAGGTGGAGACCTCTGATCCAAGGGAAGGCATGCTAAGAAGTAGTAAGACAGAGAATGACTTTGACCCCCAGAAGTGGGAATATGTAGTAGAAGAAGAGAGCCATGTGAGGGCAGAAGAGGAGTGTGCTATGGTGAAGAGAGAGAGAGCTAGAGACAGTGAACTATATCCCTTGGAGATTGAGCAAGGCACTATATACCTGGATGCAGATTAGTGAGAAGGGCGCTATATTCCTGGGTGTGGAAAGGTGAGCAGGGGCAACAATAACAAAGTAACTAAGCTCTATGGTAAGATCCAAGCTTGATCCATCTAATGCTCACAAAGATGTATACCCTGATATGCCGACCTTCTCTGCTCAGATGAAAAAAGTAGACCTGAAGTTCAGAAGCTTTTCTATGCATCTGGTTTTAAAATTTTACAAAGCTAAAATTAGTCCAAGTGTGACGCTCACCTGGCTCCCACGGAGGCGCTGGTCTAGTCTGGGTTGCTGTGGCCTCTTCAAGCGTGAAGCGCAGAACTCGGACCACCGATTGAACAGGACCCCCAAATCTTGCTTGCCTGGCCCGTAGGAATATCCTTCTGCAGATGAGAAAGGGGAATTAACTGTCTGCAGAATAGTGTGCTTGCTTCCCCTTTTCCCCCCTTCGTTCTTCTCTGACTTCCTCAAAAACCCGCGGTTTAAGCTCACCTTATGGTTTGGAAGGATGAACTCTCCATCCTGCTTCTGGTGCAGGGGCGCGCGTTCGTCCAGTTACTTCACTGGTTTTCAGAATGGCGCTGGCAAAATCCACTTGACTTTTCGGAGCGATACGCCGTAAGTATGAAGATTCAAAAGTTCAAGTGTGAGCCTCTTTTAATGTTGTCTTCCTAACCTGTGATCTGTCCTTTATTTCAGGTGCGGAACGAAGGCGATGCGTTGAGGGGTTAAATTGCCGATGGTAAAATCAGGTGAGTTAGTGATGAGGGCGACCCCTCTAAATGTCTTTATAATTCCCCAGTAATGTCTTTTGTCCTTTCCCCATAGGGGCCGGGGTGCGGTACCTGCCAAAGAAGCGGCGCCGACCCGAAATGTGGAATAGTTCACCACGAAAAGCCGGTAAGTATTGTGGCTGAAAATGTGGCTTTCCTCCTTAGTTCCCTCTGCTCACCTTTTGTCTCTTCTTCTCTCCCCTAGGTGCAGAGATGTGTCGACCGCTGCTGACAGCCGCGATGGAGCCGGGAGATGTCTCGAGGACAGGTGAGTGAAGCGCGGCGCTGCAGCGAGCAACGCAATGCTTTTAAATGGAAGTCTCTCTTCAAGAATGCTGGCGTGAAGATTCCGGATGCAGGTAAGAAGTTTGAATAAGTTCTTGGTTTTCACCTTTCTCTTCTCTTCTTTCCTTACATGTGTTCCAGGTTCGAGGCGGGCGTGGCTGGAGCCCAGGTGCAGGAGCAGACACGGTGAGCGTTCAGCTGCTGGGATGCAGAACAACGCGAAGCACGTGTGGCTGTCCGGGCGTGGCTTAAATAGCCTTGGAAGAAGTTCCAGGTAAGTATTCTTCCACAGCCCCACCCAAGTAACAAAATAGTCCCTTCAGAAAAATAGTCCCTCCTAAGCCTCATTTGGCTTGGGTCTTCATGCAGCATGGTCTGCATCAGGTGAGTATGCAGCATGGTCTGCATCAGGTAAGTGCACCAAACACTTTCCTTTATGAGCCTGGCGCCTATGGCGCCAGGACGGACGTCCAACATGAGCCTGGCGCCAAAGACGCCAGGACAGAGTCCAAAGAGCCCCTATAAGGGGCCGCTGGGCTTTTACCCGGGGGCATGATGCCTGCTCCCGGGGGTGCTGGGCCTGGCCTGGTGCTCCGGGGGTAGGCATCATGACACCAAGTATTGTATTTGGTGCAGAAACTAAATCTCTTAATATGCATTGGACTAAATTAGAGGGCCTCTTGTGGCATTATTTATGGAGTATCCATCTGTGTGATTCGCCGTGAACTTGGTCTCATCTCACAACAAGCTTTTGTCGAAAAGAAGCGTTTGCAACTCCTCCAGAAGATTTTGAACTCACTTCCTCACTCATATTTTTGAAAACTTGCTACATTGTAGGTTGTGTTCATGTGCACCACTAAATGTATGGGTTGCACACCATTTAATGTTATTACACTCTTTAAATGTTGAACAAGTTGATCTAATTTATAATCCCAATTGGGTGAAAAAGAAACTATAGCTCACTCATTGATTAAGACAAGAGATAATCTTCCAAAATGGCACTTGTTCTCTCAATCCTTGGTGGACGTTGAATTTGTTATAGTCTTCCTGAATATTTGATTTATTTTCCACACAGAAAAGAAAGATTCAATTTTATGATATTTAAATGTCATCTTTTTTAACTAATGAGATCAAAGGTACACGTCTTAACCTTCTGAGAAGTCGGGGAACTTACAGATTCTGTCATCCTTTCTCTAGTGTGGAGACTCTCAGGCACCCAAGACTTAATGTCCAGCATTATCCTTAAAGTGAGAGGTCCATTTATGCATTTTGTACAAAATAAATGTACTCTATCCACTGTTCAATTGTGGGAACGTATTTTAAAAGGGAACCAAACTTAATTGACAATTGCTGTTTTGAACTTGTATGAAATTCTGAATGTGGTGTGATGCATTGTTAATCTTTCAATGGGTTTAACCTTCTAAGATATACGTTTTTATGTTTATTCTAGTGACATGTATTTCATATTGGATTTCTTAGTTTAAGCTTGCATTTCTTTGTGAAAGTTTGTGTATGTAAAACGAATTCACAATTAAAAAAAGGAGAAAGAAAATAAAGTCTTAGGGAGTCAATCAGCGAAGAATATGTTTGCCTAGTTCTATCTAACTCATAATCTGGCTAAATCATGTATAGTCAAACTAATAAAAACAGAGTTGGCAAACAACAATATATACAACACAAAAATTAAATGCAATACAATTTATACAATACAAAAATGTTTATATATTAATTGCACAACAATCACAAAACTGCAAATATGAAATATAAACCAAAATGTTCATCTATCCAGTTCAAACTATTTTCATAATTTATACCATATCCATTTCTCTATATGGTATTTCATTAAGACCACAGATAGTACCCACATGAGCATGTTTCTGTCCTGAGTGTTAATAAATGCTGAACACTCGTGGGGGCACAATCTAGTTGAATCTGTTTTATAATTTTATCATGCAGTATGAGTTTTATTCAGTTCACATTCTCCAAATGGAATATCTGAAACAATTTATATTATATTGATCAATAGTGCAAGCTCATTTAATGTTAATTAAATAAAGGCTATTTCACATATACAATATTTATTTACCGGACTCCCATTTCCTGCTGAAAGGTTGTTGTTATTCATTCTCCCTCTCTCTCCCTGTCCCCCCTCCCCCTCCCTCGCCCCCTCCCACACTCTGAGCAAGGCGGAACACTAGTATGAGCAGAACTTCCGGGGCAAAGGCAAACCTACTGGAACAGAGCGACGGACCAAGGGATGAGAGCAGTGGGTCGAAAACCCTGCACAGTTCCCTATTGGAGGTCGTTGCCTCAGACAGGCCGCGAAAGACACGTTGAGAATGCCAGATTCCACATTAGAAGTCTGCAATGTGTGTCAAGGATGCCATCGGCAGAGTTTGGCAGGTCAGGCCAAGCCTGTTGTACTAACCTTGACTTGTGAATTGGAGATAGTAACACCAAGAAAGAAAAGCACGCAGCCGGTGAGTTGCAAAACAACCCGCGTGTGAATGGGACGCAAGGAAAGGCAGACCTGTCAATGAACTTTAAAGTGAGGACAAATGCAGATTCAGCGATACTGAGTAACGGAGTGGTCCGGCTAAAGGAAGTAGCCCACTCAAAAGTCTACGTGAAAGGTGCATAGTTTGTAACGATAAAGCAAATGAACGGCGAAAAGCGAAGTAAGCAAAATTGACTCCCAGAGAAGGGGAAAGTGAAAGTTGAATTTGGAACTTTGAGTCGAAGTGGTCCTACGGATGTCTGTAAAGAAAGTCATGCACAGTTGAAAGTCTTCGCCATCCGAAAGCGGTCTGAGCCCGACCCGAAGTGTAATAAGCTTAGGAAGGGAGCTCCCTTGCAAGATTTTGTTGAACTCTGTTCTGAAGAGGTCTGAGTCTGACAGAGGGAGACCTACTTGAACTGTGTTTTGAAGAGGTCCAAGCCTGATAGAAGGGAATCTATGTGAATTTTTGTTAAAACATTATTTGGAACTCAAGAAAGAGACTTTAACATGGAAGTCCAGTCAGGGCTCGATCCACGTTTTGGAGCTGTCTATTGTGTTGAAAATTGAGCCAGAGTGCGTCATCCTGCCAACATGGACTGCCTTACTCTGTGTGGTCTAGCGTGGGGAGGCGAGCTGGTGCAACAACATTTATTCTTTTGAACAATGATTTACCTTTGCATACATTTCGACTTTATTCACTCTTTGTGCAAGAAATAGGGCAGGCATTAGGTTTTTGTTAGTATAGGCCATTTTGATTTGATGGACTACACTAGGACTGTTTTGTTTATCGTTTGATGGCCGAGACTACTCCCATCTTAGTCATAGGGCAGAAGAGGAGTTTTTGCAATCCCAGAATCTGCAATAAAGGTTTTACGAACTGTACCTATGTGTCAGTGTCATACTTGTGATACCATGACTCCCTTACATTCCCGCCTTCTCACCTCTGCTAATCTCACAGAGCTTGATTGGTCCCCGACCTCCCACACCGAATCGCCTGGAGGCTCGCACTAACCATACATTGCACTTCACCTGTTGCTCACCCACGAGCACCCTGACACTTCCCCCACTTCCCCCTCCCTTTTGCACTTGCACGTTGTGAACACTCACAAGGCATAGAGTGGTACATTTCATCACGGCCATAATACTGAAAAACACTGAATTTAAATATAAAAAAATATATATTTGGGGGGGTTCCCCTCCAAGCTCCCATTTTCGCACCCTTACAACGCCACTCCAACCCCATCCAGACTCATTTTAACCCCTTACCCCATATATATTTAATTAAAATGTTCTGTGTTTTTCAGTGTGATGTACCTCATTGAAATGTACCACTCTGTTTTGTTTTTGGTAAAGTTACTGGGTACCAGTTCCAACTTACATTAATTTACTTTTGACTTGGCTGAAATGTACCCGAAGCGCAAAACAAATAACTAACCATTCCTGTATTGACTTTACTTGAAATAGTGAAAGCTTTTGAAAAATTCTTTTCAGCTTACTTTATTATTAGCGTTTCCGTTTTTCAAAGTATCTTTTATGTTTGATCATTTTTCTTCCCTTGTATTGAGAATAGAGAATGTATATTTTTCCTGCAACCTAAATGTAAGATAATTATTATCTTATTCTATTAGAAGGCTACACCGATTTGTCTAATTCATAATGTATAGTTATTATGACTAGACTCACTAATGCAAACTCCCATACCAGTCTGACCGTGTCTGTTTCCCCGTCGGTTTTAATGCGGGGAACACTGGTTTCCCTGCTACTTCTTTTTTGTGTACACAACCACAATTTTGACTTTGTGTGTGCGCATTGCTCAAGATAGGATTTGGAAGTCGGAGTATTTTACTCCCTATTTTTTTAAAGTTGGGAGTAAAATGATTTTTAGGGAGTAAAAATCTAAATCTAATTCCAAATTGAAGTATTTTATAAGCAAGTAAAATGATGTTGTTACTGGAAAACAGATTTTATTGTAATAATTTCATGCACATTGTAAAAAGTAAACGTGTATTAGGCACTATTAATAGTACTTTCTTTCTGTGGTACTACATGCACTACTGGTCCAAGCATATCCATGGAGCTAGCTGCGTGGGTGAGAGCAGGGGCACAAGGTTCTATGTGTCAGTTTCCTGTTGGGAGTATTTTTACTCCCCATGTTTTGGGAATATTTGTACATTTTTAGGGAGTAAAAGTAGCCAATACACCCCTTATCTGTCGGACTGTGTGTGCTTAAACGCCATTACGTAAAATGTATGCTTCATGGCGTTATGAGGTCAATAAGCTGTACTACTATCTCCATTAGTGCTACAGTTTTATAATATATATTTTACATATAATGGTACGTTCATATGTGCCACTGTTTGTGATAATACTACACTATTTACTGTGTACATATATTAGTGTACCCTAGACAATTCAGTGCATAGATGGAGACTAATGAGAACATAGATGGGTGTCAATCAATCAAGCAGTCAGTTTCTTATAACATGCAAGATTCACCATGGGCATTAGTGTGCCGAGAAAGAAAGAAACTGGGAGAGACCGATGGATTTTAATTGAACAGATAGGTTTTTAAATTTTGCCTAAATTTGTTGAAATCCTAAATCTGACGCAGTGCACCAGAAAGGAATTCCATAGCCACAGAAAAGTCCCGCCCTCAACAGCATTCGAGACAATAGCACGGAACTACTAGTTGGGCCAAAGAGGCTGATTGCAAGGACCTAGAAGGACAACACGGCTCAATTTTCTCCTGGAGAGGTTTACAACCTTTACCCTGCTGTGCCCAATGAATAAGGCAGAAGGATTTAAAGTGGACGCGTGACAACAGATATCCAATGCAGTTTATGCCGGCGAACCAACCCTGGCTTTCGATAGGGAATACCTCTGGTCAGTCGAATCGTCACATTTTGTAAAATCTGTAAACGTTTCAACAGATAGCCCAGTTGGAAAAGCAACAAAGCATTGCAGTAGTCCAAGCTGTCATTCATAACCGCTGCAACAATTTGAGCATGAAATTCAGCGGGGGTGAAGGGCAAGACATGTCTTCAATTTCTTTATCTTCAAAAAGCCAGTGAAGCGGAAAATTTAATCCCAAGATTTTGTACCACCTTACTAAGTTTCGGAAGAGGGCTGAGATTCAACGGCCAATTGAGTGGAGGTCAGAAGTGCAGCGGAGGTGAAGGACCCACCACTAATATCTGTTTTTGCCCCATTTAACTTGAGCCAGTTTTGGCTCATCCAGCTGCCAACTGCTTCTAGACAGGCTTTCAGTCAAGCAGCCATAGTAGCATGCTCCCGATCCAGCCTAAAAATGATCTGCGTGTCAATCGCATAACAAAATAAAACAAAAATCAAAAGAGCCGATAAGTTGAGCAGGGGCTGGAGACATTCATTAAAAAGAAGTGGTGACAAGATGTGGAGACAATGCCGAGCCGTGGGGCACTTCACACGTCAAACTCACAGGTTATCTAAAGGAACATAAAGAGATGGTTTGTTAACAGCAATCAAGATTTGATAAAAAACAATCATATGCATTACCACAAACACCAATGCTTTGCAATCAAGGTAACAAAAGTGTGTGATCGATAGTGCCAAAGGTGGCAGATAGGTCTAACAGAATCAGACCAGTTGTGCCACCCTCATCTCAAATATTAACCACATTGTCCAGCAACCGGACCACTACGGACTTGATGCCCATTAATGGATGAACACCCAGCTGCACAGGTTCCAGAATCTGGCTATCCTCCAAAAAATCGTTAAGTTGGGGAGTTACTAAGCCTCCAGCAATTTCCTAAAGAAAAGCAGCAACGATATTGGTCGATAGTTGGAAAGAATTGCGTATTTAAATTCGACTTTTTCAGCAAAGGCACAACCATGGCATGCTTTAGGTTTGATGGTATGGATCCAAAGATGAGGGATGAGTTTAAATCTTCTGCGAACATTTCGCCAGCATATCTCACCATTGTTTGAAACTGGAGAAGAGGAATAGCATCCAAACGAAATGGCAATTTTAGTTGTTCAGATAATCTGATAACTTCAGAAGAATCTAAAAGTTGAAAAGAATCAAAGATAACTAGGACAAGTACCATGTCAGGACATCTTTTACAGACCCACGAAGCAGGTGGTTCGGCAGCAGTGGATAAACACAATGCATGGCTAATGTCAGCTCTAATGTTCTCCATTTTTTCCACGAAGAAATTAGCCATATCATTACTCAAACTCTGTGTAGCAGAGGCAACTGTGTAAGGTGGTGGAAGTGACAGGTCCTTGGCTGTCTGAAATAGTACTTTAGAAGAGTTTGCCGCAGGTTTGAATGCTTTCTCAAAGAACAAACATTTAGCAGATTGAATAGCTGCATGATAGGAGGCTAATGCTGCTCTGTAAGAAGATTTGCATTCAATTAAGGGTCAAGCTTAGACCACCACTGGCACTCGGCTCGGCAAACCTCCACTCTGAACTGCTGAGCTCCCATAACTAAAGGACGGAAGGACAAGCAGTTTTTCTTACAAGTTTTAACAGTGAGAGCCGACCTGCAGCAGTTAAGCAAGCAGTGGCTAATTGCATCAATGGCAATGAAACTGGTAGCGGGCCATTCTTTTGCAGCTGGATGGTGTGGTACATTAGATTAATTATACAGATCCATCTGATATGATCAAACATTTATTTTGTATGCATACAGATATCAATCCTGGGTTTACATTTTAGCAAATATGTTATCATTTACCACTATCAGATGGCTTTCTGTAAGAAAATAAATGTTTGTTCTTGTTAGATACATTTATTCATAATTAATTGGGTTTTACCATAGATATTTTGTAGGATTACCCAAGTAAACTGCTCCAATTTCTGATGATTATCAATAAACTGTTTAACCAAAGGCGCAGTTTCCATTTTGTACTTTAGACAGCTTCTATGTTCAATAATTCTAGTTTTACATTTTCTATTAGTCTTCCGGTTGTAGTGTAAACCACATGACCATGATAGCATATAAATGGCATTAGTACTTTCACAGTTGGTGAACTGTTTAATCTGCCATTTCTCTGGTAACCCAATATCTTTCTATAGTTTTTTTGGTCTGTGGGCACACTGTATATTTTCCAAAATGATAATGACTCGTAATTGGTTGCATACCCCACTGTTCTAATATGGTGGTATTTTCAATTTGAGTTCCTTATGCCATTCCTTATTAGTACATCTCATATTGTCTTAAAAGCAAATATTGGAAGTTTGACATTTTGTATTGCTTTCCTGAAAGATTATGCAATTCTTTTTGCTGATATTTTTTATTTTATTTATAGGTTGGTAAATGTATATACACATGCTAAATTAATCAGTTTGTGCTCTTTCGTTGTATTCGAAGAGGACATCTCTCTTGGTGTTTAATGCTCTTTTTTTGACTGATTGCTTTACTAAATTACGAGGATAATTCCTAAACAGTATTCTTTTGAAAGTATCTGCTTCTTCTTGATAAGCTTCAATAGTGCTACAATTCCTCATAAGTCACATAAATAGACCATAAAGTAAATTAGCTTTAATATGTTTATATCTATGTTTACCGTGGTGACTTTGCTAGTGTAGAAACATTTTTTTCTGTGAGTTTGTGAAAAGATTTAACCCTTAATTTTCCTTTGTGGTGGTAAGTAGTTAAATTAAGAATATTCACTTCATGAGTCACGGTTAAAGTACATTTTAAATATTGATTTTCAGTTTTGAGCCACGCAAAGTTATTGACCTTTAATATGGTTCAGTCCAGATGACTGTAATTTCATCAATATCCCGGACCCATATTGAAATTTGACTGATATGTGGATTTTCTTCTGCAAGGTGTGAATAATCCTCTGGATCCCTCACTGGAACCCTGCCTAAAGTCTCCTCCCAAGTGGCCAGGGTAAGGCAGTTGCTTCCTGGTCCCAACCCTGGGGTTGTTGTTCTGTGGGAGCATCACCTGGGTGGAGACAGGGACCAATGTAGTGAGGAGAATCTGTGGGGTGAGACGCAGTATTTTTCCTCTGAAAGGGAGATTCTTACAACTGAGACAAAAGAGGTTCTGGCTTATTGTCCTTTTAATGTCCCTCAACCTTCTATTAAATCTAAGGTTGTGAACCCAAAGGTTGTAACATCAAAGTACAATATACCAAAAAGAAAGACTTTTTGGTATTAAAACATAAAAACCCTCCTCAATTCCAGGGGCACACTACAAAGGTTTGTGGAAATGTCATCTCTAAATAATTTTCCTCTATAAAAGTTAAAACCCAAGCCCCTCTTTTAAAAACGTTGAGGGGATTAAACCTACCCTTATAAGTAATCAAGAAGTAGAAAAGCCTAACTTTGGGAAAACAAACTAAGTGTCCTAGAATTCTAGAGAGACTGAGACGACGAAGAGGGCGGAAAGGGAATGTAGAAGAAGTGGTCAGTCAATTAAGCCTTATAGCCATGGCTGGAGTCAGGCATTTGAAACAAATGGCTCACACCTGAAGCCAATTATCAATCCTGTAAGGCATAAAACGCCCCAGCAGGAAAGGAGCTGGAGCAGGAGGTGGAAGGCTGACAGTGGTAGGAGGTGGAAGGCTGACAGTAGTAGTAGCAAAGGATATGCACAAGGAATTGGGAGCACAGAAGTGACGCAGGAACATGGAGACACCAGATTTCCCCTGAAGGTTCTGAGAGAGTTCTGTGTTTCCAAAACCGATATTGCAGAGTCTGCGCAGTGGAAGACGTGCTGAAAGTGAAGTCTTCCCTTATGTGAGCAAAGTTGCTGTGATTGCAAAGCCAAGAGCGTGCAAGAGCCCAAGGCCAGAAGCAAGAGGCAAGCCGAGGGTCTCGGGAAAGGGAGAGACTCCCAATTAAGATGGCCGGACCGAAGACACCTGTGCTGGAGGGGTGGGGGGTTCCCAAGTGCACCCAAAGTAACAGCTGTAGTCGAGGAAGCAGAGCAACCCACAACCGCAGTGTCCCTGAAGCGGTGAGTGAAGCAGGGCATTCAGATTCACTCAACAAGCCTCGTCAGTAACTGTAAACAGCTCCAAAGAGGCTTGCGTATAGTTGAAAGCGAGTAGAAGTTCTTCGTTATTATTAAGCAGTCTGTTAACCATGGAAATGTAGCCTTCGCGCTTATTCTGAAAGCTGCACAGTTTGCGTGAGAAGTAAAAGCTATTACATTCATTGTTAAACTCTTTCATATATCAGAGTGGTCGTGTGTCCTTTATTGTAACGCTCACAGAATCCATTCCGAAAACCTGACAATGTCTTAGAAGAGTTAGAAGTGAAATCTGCATCAAAGGAAGGTCACGTGTCACCAATTGTATTTCCAGAGGGAAGTCAGAAGTTGCCTCATTGATACTTCACCGGAATACAACTTCATCCAATATTAAGTTTAAAAATGTACTTTAAAAGTGTGGTCACATGTGCCTAATTATGTTTTTACTTTGAAGAATGAACCTTGGTATTATTCAGAATTGACATTCTTTATTTCAAGAAGTTACTATATTTAAGAGGAGCCGACGCATTACCCAAGCCAAGAGGCAAAACCCCTTTTATAGTGAAACAAGCCTTGTTAAAACCCATCCACCTAATCTGCGAAATTGTCAAAAGTCCAGTGGCCTCAGATATAAGTGTGGCATTATTACCTGAAGCTAGAAGAGTGGCAATACAGCTTCTGGGTAATTACTTTGGCAGATACGGTGTGAGAAAGCTAGGGAGTGGAGCTGGGTGCTTGTAAAGAAGTTAACCTGCAATGTTAAAAGTCTGCTGAAGCTGAAAGGAAGTACATCTTGTGGGCAGTCAGGTTAAATTTCAGGCAGTCAAACAGACAGAAGAGTCAAAGAGGCGTCCCCCCTTTTTTTGGAAAGCCATTAAGGGAACAGTGCCTTGCCTACCCTGAGGAGGCTGAAGTGTCTTGTCAGACTTTGCCTGATAATTAAGAAGTCTAAAGCAGGGGTAGAAGTACTGTGGTGGCATATAACATTGTCAGCGGATTGCACATTGGAGTGGTTTGAGGTGGTGGCATATTATGGAGCAAAGGTGACTGTTCTCATAGTAATAACAGTAGAAGAGTGGTTGTTAAAAGGAAGCAGCAACCCAAAGAGAAGCATCCCGACAAATACACCAGATGTACTACAGAAGATCTAATTTATTGTAAAGGTGTAGCTGGAGAAGTCATATAATTATTCCTTTTGAACTGTGGCAGAGAATCCTGTAGAGAAGATAACCAAGATTACCATTGGTGCCATTTTCTATGCTGGAATTGGAAGGGGATCTTTTCACCCAAACTAGAGAATTGTTACCAGTGTATATGTGTTCAATGAACTTTTATTTGGCATGGAACTGATCAGAACTGGTTCAAGACTTTTCTTTTCCTTTGCACATTTAACCAAATATTGTTTAGTTATTGTTTGTATCTTATGTTGCTTTGTCATTTTCTTTGAATGTGTGTTGTTTAGAGGGCCAGTTTACCCATGCTAGAGATTGTTCCCTTAGCCTTTAGACTAGGTAGGGAATTCCTCTGTAGAGTAGGGCAAGCAAGGCTTTATTTGCAAACTTTTACCTTAATAAAATGTCCTACTTTGAGAAAACTACAAGCAGTTGTCCGCCTCACATTACTGACCCCTCACATAGGACATTTGTAGTTTTGAACACATCCACATGTATATTTGCAAGTCTGGCTGCCATTGGTGCCCTATTTACTGTACCTTCAATTTGTTGAAACATTCCACCCATAAAATGAAAGTCTTTGGATTTAAGGGGCATTTCAATGACCACATGATGAAAGTATTAGTGTGGGTTTGTTAGCTTTGTAATGCCAAAGTTGTTCCTCAATGACTTCTAAAAGTTGAATGTTGTATGTTTGTGCATGGTGATTCAATATCTGAACAAATAACAATATTTTCTTTAGGATTGAATTCTACACCTTCTAGTTTTGGTATAGTTATAGCTGATATTTCAAATACATTTTAATTTATGAAACTAATGGTCATAAATACCAATCTGCAAATTTAGGAAGGGCTTATATGAGTGATGATACACAGGACACTATGGAGCTTCCCAGCACAACATCACTTAGGAGAAAAATAGAGGGTTGGGGGAGCCCTTTGGTTTGGGGAGAGGGGAATAAGTAGCACAAGGAAAGGGAGGACTTTTCTAACATTGCTCAAATGGAGGAAGCCCTATAGCTAAGAGAGGTGGAGAGGCCTTGTTTTCCCCCCAGAAAAAGTGAGAAAGACAGAAAGCTAGAGCGACTTAAACAGGAGACCTTAATGTCTGAAATTTTTGAATGCATATTTTTGTTTGCTGTCCTTCGTTTATCATTGTGATTTCAAGCACTACGTCTCCCAATAATCTTTATGTTGTAGCCATCCCAAACCAATTTCCTTGCAATAGTTTTATGCTTTACTTTTGTTTAGTAAAACCCTTTTGCTTATTCTGTTGTCAATAGTTGTTTGCTCCCTCACACCCTCATGTGCATTGTGTACATGTTTCTTATTGTGTGCATTTGTTTTTCAGTATATGACAAGCTTTATGTCAGTTTTTTGTGTATGCATTGATGTCTGTGCATCTTGGCATGTGCGTCTATATTTTGGTTTGTGCTGTAGGATCAAAGGTTTAGGTTTGTAATTCTTAAGTAGTGCTCAAACCAAATAACCATAACAATAAAACGAAAAACAGCAAAAAATGAGAAAACCCTTATTGTAAAGGGCAGACACATGTTGCTGCTTTCTGCAATACCGTAGACATTAGTTATGGCCCAATTTAGAATTACACTGCAGATTTACCACATTTTACCTAAATGATGTGGAAATGTCATGAAACTGGCAGTGATACCTGATTGCATTTTGCACATAAATCTAAATGACGACTCCAGTCCCCAGCTCAGGCTTCGTTCTGAGGTTACCTTGTCACTTACATGTTCTTCTACAGGTTCATTGGTGGCGCATGAAGGACACATACCTAGCCTCAACATCCATAAAACAATACATACACTGAAGTAATACAATGCTTGTGCCAACTCAGGAACCCATACACTGTTTCAGAGAAAGGAAGGCTGCATAAGAGGTTTACAATAAGATTTATTTTACCATAGTGAAAAGCTTCTAAAGGGATCATTTGGATTTATTTTCTTTAAAAACAAACAGTCTAGAACTCCACAATTTCAGTGTCCATGTGAATTTGATGGTGAAACTTGTCAGCTCAGAATATTTGATAAGAACCCATAATTCAAAATGGGTGTAAAGACCAGAGCTTAAGCTGTCTTTAAAGGTACCAATCGAATGAATGATGGATTTGCTGCACAGAGCCCTTTACTTTCATGGCATGAAATGATGCACTGCCTCTGGTAGTTTCCTTAAATCTAGTGGTCTATTAAACATAAATTGAACCTGTCTGCTCAGTAGCCTTGCAAGATTAGCAACATGGAACTTTAAGGGCACCCTGCTGAATCTGTAGCATTCGTGATACAAATTATTTACAATATCTGGGCCATGCACACATATGGTTCTGGTACATCTGGAATAAAAGCCGGGGCTAAATAACAACTAGCACCTGCCCTTTGCTCAGAAATAGTTGAGTTACTGCTGACAAAGACGTTGGTCTCGAAGAACTTAAAGCGAATTGTGGACTGCCATCATGGAAAGGGTTCCGAGTGGCTGGAGAAACTTTGCGAGAAAGCTTCCAGGCTGGCTCAACAATACTTCGTGTTCCTTCATCACTCTTTAGCTCGCCTCAGACTTTTCTCGTCGGTTTGCGTACGTCCAGTATACATAGCCCCCCACTAAATCAAGCTGAAATCCAGAAAACACTTCATCTGAAATGTTGAACGGGAGAGGCCTTTGCTGCATTCTGCCATCTTGCCTTGTGACACACCAAGTCTACAGACACTGGAGAGTCTGCCCCCTTCTTGTAGGTGCTTTTGAACGGCTGACACTGTGCCCCCTGACCATAATTTGTGCTCGTTAAGGGTTAACATTTTATTTATTAATTTTATTTATTTGTTTATAACGCACCGAAAGCTAGCAGGCATCAGGGCGCCCAATTACACATAAGACAAAAAATTACACACACAAGGCATAAAGAAAGGCTGCGAATCTATCCTATTTATTCAAATAGGAAAGTTCTCAAACGTTTTCTAAAGGTCAGCAGCCTTTCATTCTGTCATAGGTCTACCGGCAGAGCATTCCATGCCTGTCCTGCCTGAACTGGGAAAGATCGGCCCTTGCCTCCTGCTCTTTTAACTCAAGGAGTGATCAAACGATGCGTGGATCTAGAACGTAGGGACTTACTTTCGTTCATACAGCTTCAGGTTCTGTTTCAAACACAGCAGAGCTTTCCCATAGAGGCACTTATGGGTCAATGAAATTACTTTAAAGCGTTCCCTTATAGCAACTGGTAACCAATATAGGTCTTTCCTCGTACTGGTTATGTGCTCTCTTCTTGAGATGTTCCCAACAATCTTAATTGCCTTGATCGTTATTACCTGGAGCTTCTGCACACATTCTTTACTTGCACCACTAAATAAGGCATTGCAATAGTCCATTCTTTGCATAATAATAGCGCTAACGAGAGTTTTGCGGTTTTTATATGTTACCAAGGGTTTACTCTGAGGTAGTAGTCAGATTTCTTTAGCACTCCATCCATATGAGCTTCAGCACTAAGGGCGGCTTCCAAAAAGACGACACCCAGCATTTTTACTTTGTCTGACACTGTAATGAGACAATCTTCCACCTGAAAATCCATATACTCTGGTCCCAGCTTAGCCCTAGATTGCCTTGATCCATAGAACAAAAGTTCTGTTTTTGCACTATGTAGACATAGCCAGTTTGTCCTTATCCAGCACTTAATAATTCTGTAAATCTCTGTCAAGCTTCCTGAGTCTTTCACATAATCCCCACTAAGCTCCATCAGCAGCTGAATATCATCTGTGTAATTCATAATTTGTATCCCCATGAATTCCAGTTGGTCTAAGAGGGATCTAATATAGGTGTTAAACAGGGTGGGGGATAAGCATGGGCTCTGCAGGACCCCACAATGTATCACTGCTAATTCTGAAGAGGCCTTCCCCCAAGACATCCTTGACCTTCTATTGCTTAAAGAAGAATGTATCCATTCAATGGTCTCCCATGAACAATTACCTGTAAGTGCCAATGTTTTCAATAAGTGATCATGATCTAATAAATCAAAAAGCAGCAGGCAGGTTCAGTAATATCAATAGTCCTGTCTTGCTTTTGTCCAGGGTATTTAACATTTGTTTAAGTCCAAAGGGACACTTTCAGTCCCATCCCTCTGGAAACCTGACCTTCTTGGGTAAAGGATTTCCGCTTCCTCGAGATGTTCTCAAGCTTTCATTTTAAAATGTTATACTTGTACGATGATAAAACCTTTGTTGTTAACCTCTGCTGCTAAATCCTTGCTGCTAATCTTTTATGTATTTTATGTTATATAAATTGTAGTTATCGCCAAATTTACTTTTAAAAACATTTCAGGACTTCAACTCATTACAGTAATTAGTTTCAAACTGCCTTTGAATTATTTTGTCATCCCCTGAACTTGCACGGAATTATCATACTACGCCGGTTGAACGAACTACATTTACCGGCACTCTGTAGTTCTTCCGCTACGCCCTTATCACCGTTGCTCTGATCTGCGTTATCTAGGCACCAGGAATTTCAATTTGCTCGTGGGTTGCTTTGCTGCTCTCGCTATGGCCTCCCGATGGACTTGTCTGCCATTCAAAGGAATCGACTGGGTAAGGCTTGCTACCCTCCCTGAAGACGTTGCAATCCTTTAAGATGAAATAAAATCTTCCACGGTGTTAACACCAGCAATTTTAAAGTGTGCCCTACTTAATACACTCTCTTTGGTATGTCACGCAGTGGAACTGGCAAATTCTATTATTGATCTAAACCTAGACTTTGTCACTATTACTGAAACATGGCTTCACAAGGCTGCTCTTCATGCCATTCAATTGACTGTCCCTGAGGGTTATGAAATTCAGCATGTTAATCGTTAGGAAGCTGTTGTAATGTGTCTCTGAGTGTGTGTGACATCACTGATGGTGGAATGTGGTGATGTCAGTGAGTGTGGAGTGTTGGGATGTTATGTTCTGAATGCAGGTTCTATTTTTTACAGTTTGAGATCTAAGCTGGCATGAAGGGACGTCCCGGTGTCTTCCTGGCACAAACTTACAAATAAACCTACAAATAACATACCCGCTGGTCCTGGTGCTACTTAACGGTACCAAGTTATGGTTCATGGGTGGCTCTGATTTTTCGGAAAATTCTGAATTTCTACATCTCTGACAAACCTCAACTTGACCATTGTGAGGCAATGCTACACAAGTTGAATATTAATCCAGTTAGCACTCTTAGCATTGTGCTACTGTATATAATGCCTATAGTGACCCCCCCCCCTTTTCGAAGAACAACTTTTAGCATTTATCGGCCTCAGTTCCAAATCACATTCGCCTCTGCTGGTCCTAGGAGATTTTAATCTATGGGCCAATGACCCTTTGGATTGTGACACAGTGTCCCTTCTAAGCACACTAGAAATAATCGGTTTTAAACAACATGTTAAAATAGCTACACATACTGGCAAAAAAACTATTGACTGGATTCTGTCCAGAAATCGTGAGATTCTTCTACTAATGCACTAACCTGTATTTGGTCGTATCACTACCATCTTGTCTTTGAGCTCCATCTTTCTTCCAGCATCCTGAAACAATCTTAGCCAACTAAAGAACCTACTCTTATTAGGAACTCCAGGAAGGTTACTCTTGAGGCTTTTTCTTCCTCAACCCTTCCCTTACTACCTTCCTTGGAACGAGATGTTCTTCTTGCTGACTTTCTCTTTAGGAATGCTGTCAATCACACATGAATCCCTGACCCCCAGTGAAACAATCAAGTCAAAAAGAATTGATCCCACATAACCTATGTAAAGAATAGTCCCACGCAAGTTTCCAGTGAGATAAAATAACCATTATTACAGGTCATGAACTTCAGAACCCCAGCTCAACCTTACACATGTCTGGCTAGTGCAAACAGTAATAGAAGCAACATTAAGAGTAAGCATTCTCTGGCCACAGGCAGGCTATGACACCCTGCTCAGAACTATATTACACTGTGACATTGCACAAAGACCTATACTACATCATACACAATGAACACCCGGCTCTCCATGAATAGCAAGCATGGCAATAACTATTTACATACAGTGAGACAACTTCATAACACTATGGTTGTCACCAGAAGTGCTGTCTGCGAAGACAGCAAAAACGTAAAGCCGAACATAATTGGAGCAAACATCCAACTGATGCATCACTTTCGGCCGATAAAGCAACTGCAAAGGTCTTTAAGAACATCTTGTTCAACGCCAGGATTGAGGTGACTAAATCCAAACCAAGGGAACTGTTTGTAGTTCTACAGGAACTAAAAGGCAGTCCGGTGAAATCTCATCCCGTGGCTGATAACAATTGGTGTCAGGTGATCCATGACAGTTTTGCTCAGAAAGTTCATTTGCATCAACAATGTATAGCGGATCAACTTATATCCCTTCCAACGTCTGGAAATCTGATCCCTTCCATCTGTAATACAGCCAGCCATGTGTCCCCCCCTCATTGCTTTCCAGGAAGCGGTCACTGATATATTACGAATAACGAAACCAACTTCGTGCAAGTCGCATAGCTTCCCTGCCACCTTGTTTCAAGAGTTTTTGAGTTCCCTCGTGCCTTGGGTGACCACCTTTATTAACTGATCATTCTCTGAAGCCTACGTACCGGATAATATCAAGGAGGCATGGTTTACACCTTTATTAAAAAGAAAGAGAATTTAGATTTCAATGACCCTGGAAATTTCAGCCTGATTACAAATGTTCCTTTTGTATTGAAAATACTTGAAAGGGTGGCATACACAATATCAAAATTATGTAGAACAAAACAACATACTTGCTCCAAGACAGTTCGGATTCCGTGTGAATCATGGGACCGAAACTGCATCACTTGATCTCAAATCCAACATAGCAGGTATAATTGACAAGGGTGGCCTGGCACTGCTACTACTTCTGGATCTGTCAGCCGCTGATTTGGTTGACCATGCCCTCCTGGCAGATAGACTAGTCAAGGTTGGCGGCTGCACTTCCTTTGCGACCTGTTGGTTCAGATCATTTCTTGGCCCTAGAACCGCTTTTGTGACCAAGGACAATGCGCAATCACAAATGGCCTCTCTTTTGTCTGGTGTGCCTCAGGGCTCCTGCCTTTCACCACTCTTGTTCAATATTTATATTAGGCCGTTATGTGATCTACTATCCTCATTGTGGGTACGGTTTTCAAATTATGCAGACGACACTCAAGATTGTGCTAGAACCTTCGGGCATTTACAGTGAAGACCTAGACAGGTGAATGAAGTTTTCAAGGCTATATAGTCCTGGATGGCCATGAATTCCGTAGCTCTGAACTGCAAGAAAACGGAGTTGATTATTTTAGGCACTATACACAAGCTAAACCAACTTGATGCATCCTACAGCAGTTTTCCATTGTGGGTAATGATATCAAGGTGGCTGACTGTCAAAACATTGGGGGTTGTCTTTATGATATTGTACATACATCCTGGTATTAAAGAACTTGGAGTTTATGATTCCATGGTGTTGATTAGCATGTGACCCAGAGTCATTCTTTTTCAGTGGGCTGGGTAGACACCCATTGGTAAGCCGCAGCTGGCCATCTAGCGACACCCCCGCCCTGCCGGTTGGACACCACGTGGCAGGTGAGTAGATTTCTGGAGTTTTCTGAATTTGCCTTTGGTATGAGAATTTCTGATGGTATATACTTTTTTGCATGGTAAGAAGATATCCCACGTGATTCGTTTTTTCTTACTCTATATCCTCAATACACAGGGTAGCTACACCACAGAACCACACACAGAAAGAATACAGGTCAGTGTACCTTTATATTTATGAATCCATTAGGCAACAGCGATTGTTGGTATAACAAAACATCTCACTAAGCATGTTCACCCGTTTTATTTGCAGGTCTACGACTGAACACATTGAGTTTTAACTTGAAAAATGTTGAACTTTAAGCCTCAAAGCCCGGAAGATGGATGTAAAATCCGAAACGCATTAGGTATAGTTGTTGATTTTACAACATTTCAGCTTTTTGGATATGGTAAGTTTTGTTTGATTTGCACATGATGAATGATGCATAAGCTGTAGCACAGCATATCACGTTGAGGATGCCGACTGGCAGGCTCTCAGTGAATACAATCGAGTTATTTGATTGTGATAAATTGCTACACGTTACCTTTTGATTTGTATAACACTTTTTGTTCTGAATATTGTCATTTTACAATTGATTGACCCATTGGTCATAATTTGGATGTGAATTGAGGGTGGACGATTCACTCTAACAATATTAAACTTCACTGTGCTGAATGGTTACTTTAATTATTTCTTTCAAGCTTTCTATTGATGTTCTCACTAAATGAACCTTATGCTGTACAGAGTGGGGTTCGCATTGTAGCTATTACCTGCACCAAAAACGTATCACTGGACTATGGTCCCCTAAGAGTGCAAATAGGATTCCCTGCTGGCAACAACAGGTTTTGTTTGTTTGTATGAGGGTTGTCTTTGACTCATCTATCTTTTAAAAAACATGTTTCTCAAATCAGGTGCTCCCGCTTGTATTTCATCCACTTGCTATGGCAGATCCGCTCATACTTATCAGAGTCTACTAGGGATATGATTGCGGCAGCCATCATTAATACAAAGTTGGATTATTGTAATAGCTTGCTTGTCGGAAACCTCCCAAGCAGACCTGAAAGGCCTACAGGCGATTCAAAATGGAGCAGTACGTGTTGTCTGTGGTATTGGTCATCGGTCCCAAGTGTCAGAGTCACGCAATAAATTGCACTGGCTCTCAGCCAAAGAATTCAGTTAAAAGGCACCATTTTTTGTGTTCGAAGCTTTGGCAGGAGAAGATCCTAAATATCGCTCAGCACAAGTCTCGAGTTCCTTTTAGGCAAGCGTTACGCTGCAACAAAAAGGTATTCAACTTCATCAGTTTCAAGTTCTCTTTAAAAAATTTGGTGGCTCAAACCTCAATGCCCAGGCTCTGAGTCTTTGGAATTCAGTACCATCCAATCTCAACGGATGTACATCGACCGCTCAAAGAAATTAAAGAAACGTCTAAAAACCCATCTCTTTGTACACTTACAGATTAAACTATCCTCTTCTCCCGTTTCCAACTGCTCTGCATCCCGTCTTTTTATGTTTTTTGTTGTCTAGTGTCCTGTGAGTGCCTTGAGGCCTGTGGAGCATGTCGCTATAAAAGGAAACTATAGATAGATAGATAGATAAATAGATAGATAGATTTGTGAGGCAGCAATTTTATCCAAAATGTTTAACAATAATGGAGTGTTAGTATGTGGACAGCATCCATGGAATTTTTTGAGAAGATTGCAATTGTCAAAGACTACTAGATTGTACACACTTCAGAGTAATACTCATACCATGGTAATATTTTGGTGGAAGGATTGACTTATCATTGTGAATTACGAAATTGTACACCCTCATTCATTACGGTTGAGACCATCAAAGCACATTTATTTGCACTTCACTTTGCATATTTTAGTCTTTGTGGACTATTAGCCACATTTTCTGTAGTTAACCTCCCTAGTACATTTTTTAGGATATGATGGGTTATTTATAACGCCACAGACCCGGGGATCGAACCTGTGGTGCTCCGTGTTGTCTTGCTTCCAAGGCGAACACATTGCCCCTGAGCTATCCTCCCGAGGATAGTCTAGCAATATAATAACAGGCACATATGGTCTCGGATGGAGGGACACATTAGATGTCCTTATTTATGGACTCTTTACAAACATTTAGTCGTTAGACTTTCTTTATTATTCTAAAAAAATAAATTGGGTGAGTCTTCACAGTAATACATTTAGTCATGTGACTATCTGTATTACAAATCTTACCTTCATCGTATTTGCGACATTTTACAACAATTACCACCATTAGCGTGATGGCTTTATGCAGCCAGCGTTTTGTTCACATTTATGTTGTCATGGCCATCACCACGGCTATGGCGTCATCACGTTCAAAAGACACGCTGATACTTTAAGCGGCCATTTTAGTCGCATCTTGATGATTGACGCCCGAGAATTGACACGGCAGCCAACTACAGCTCTTACCAGCATTTTTGAATAAACATAGTTGGTAAGCTTTTAGCTTTATACTACATAATTTATCCTAGTGATTATCACTGATAAGTCGCCCTTTTTGCAATACTCTTAGGATAAACTTTACCATACATAGTTGTATTTAACTCCTTATGTGTAACATGAGCAGCATGTCTCAAGGATATGTCCTTGACTTCTTCATCTGAACACCAGATTTACCACAGTTGGGGTGCGTGTTGTTACTTATGTGGTATGTTGATTCCTTAACTTGACCTATAGCATCACACTTCAATGGCGAACATCTTATTTATCATCAAACTACTTCCACATCCAACTGTCCTCGGCCAGGTAGGAGGAGTCTGCAACCTGTTGCTCGCCAGATATTTAGGACTCCAACTCCCATGATCCCTCACCATTTACTAGACTGAAAAGGGGCGATAGGAGTTGTAGTCCAAAACATCTGGAGAACCAGATGTTGCATACAGTACAAAAGAAGGGGGAAACCGCGCCCCCTTCATATTGAACATCTATTTGGCTATACATAGTGCTAACAGGCTTCCAAAGTCACAGACAAAAAGATGTACTTGTATATGAAGGAGGCACCACTGTAGAACCTTAAGCCCTGGCGTGGGCCTGCCACAGACGGGGGCGGGGGGGGAGGGGCGCGTGTGTGTGTTCGTGTGTTCCACTTCCCCCCTACACTGGTTGTGCACATTCCTGCACACAATCTCAGACCCTCCGTCACAGAAGACGGGCACCCATGCACACGCATCTTCTGTTCTCCCCCGGAATGCATGGGGTGCACCCCTGCACACAGCCTCGAGAACGCCCTTGTGTTGGAGATGGAAATGACTGCAGGGCACCTCTGCTGTCCACGTGCATGCACATCCCTGCACCCACCTGTGTAGGTTACTCTCCCAAACCACACGTAATAAACACGCATTGGCAAAGGAAGCAGTTTTTGCATTTTTGTAGGCAAGGGAAAGGTATTTTCCAGGCACTGTTGTCGTGGTATTAATTAGTGTCCATCGATGGTAGCAACTGTAAAATGATGCATGTACCCAGGCATATACTAGCAGTGGCTGGCCAAAACTGATGGCTTTGTCAATGCTTTTCATTTTAACGGGACTTCAGTGAAGGAAGGACACAAATAGTTCTTATAAATAGAGTGGCTGAAGGCCGGCCTGATTAAGACATTTTTATTACAGTAGTAGCCGTTTACAGCTGCAGTTAAGTCCTACAACTAACCCTACTGACAGGCTCTTCAAGCACAAAGTCTAGTGGTAAGCCTTGCTCAAAGAGATCCCACAAGGATGTGTTTTGGCAGGAAGTGGGCAGCCAATGGGTGGGTAAATAGCCAAACCACCTTCCTCACAGTCTCCGCTTTTCAGTGCACGAGGGACACACATTTCTGCACGCAGCTTCTCCCGCCTCCTGCCCGGGGGTGCACATTTCTGCAAAGGAACCTCCTGCATACTTTGGCAATGCACATTAATGCACACAGATTTGGCCGCCCTCCTGCACTGGAAATGCACACACCTATGCTATCATCTGTCACCACACACACTTGTCCTCCTCTCTTGTCAATGCACATTCCATAACATCCAGTCTCTGGAAGACCGGGCACATCGCTGTAATCATTTATACTGCGCCAAATCACCACCTCCGTGTGTTCAAAGCACCGAGTTTCTCCCAAAATCACTTGCGGGTGGATACAGACCTCACATCATACCCTGCAACCATCGAGCTATGTATAGGGGCGCACACTCTAATTAAATGGACGAAGGAGGGGACTCACACAACCCTCCCTCTACCCCATACTCGGTTAATACGGGAGAGCAGAAACATACCCACCCATCCCCTGCAAAACGGGAGACAACGAACAGAACACATCGCCCACCAGTAAAATCAGTTTGAGGAAAAACAGCGCCGAGTAAAATCAGTAGTGGCCTTCCCCACCTTAAAAGGTAACACGAGATATACAGGGGGGTGTACATTAATTCCAATCAGACGTAGTGCATATGACAGTATAGACACCCCCCCCCACCCCACCCCCAGCTGATGACAGACCATGGCCAACACTCCCTCCCTCCCCCACATCGTTAGCCAAACTGAGGAGGAAGCAACCTTCAGCCTCCAAGCAAAATCTGGACACATCCACTCGCTACCCCCAACAAAATCAGGGGGAGGCTGCCCTGCGCATCACCCCGAAACAACAGGATGCGCGGAGAGGCAGCAGGGCGAGGCCTGATGCACATGGACACAAACCCTTTACCCAGCTCCCTCGCCCCCCTCCCCCATGGCACTATATTCGAACTAGATGCAGAGGGACACCGACCAACGACATTAGGGCTGATCAAATACATCCTATAACCACCCTCCCCAAAATCTGGACAGAAGGATTAACACCCCCCCCACCATCCATGTACTGTTAAAGGCCAGCGACAATCCAACCCCCCCCCCCCCAAGAAGAGATGCTAAGGGGAAAAGCCACACAAAGCAACGTCAAGGCATATCACAATGCACCCACCAAATCATGGTGAGGGGTACACAAAACGCCGCCAATGCAGTAAAGATGAACACACATGCTGTCGTGGCCACCTCCCCAACCTCCAGCAGGCGTAATATGGCTTAAAAGTAGACCTCGTTGCATAGGTGTCCACATACTACCCCCCCCCCCCCACCCCCACCCCCACCCCCACCCCTTGGCGATCAGAGTGCAGTACATTAGCACCTCCCCCAGAAACTGCGTGAAGGAAAGAGCCGTCCCCATCAAAACCAGAAAGTACGGCAACACACCTGCTCTCTCCCCTTCACACAACCCCAAAACGAGGACACGGGAGAGTGCGCGTGCCCGCACATCTACATGCAGTGCAGAATAGAACACACATCATCAACCATCCACCACCCCAGTACTGTAGGTATGCAATGTACATAAAACATGCCCACTTCCCACACAGCCCCTCCATCAGCAGGAGACACCGTGTTACCTGCAGCATCCCGGGGACGGTGACGCTGGCACACTGCTCCTGCATGGACCCAGAGAGAGAAAGATCCCCAGCGGGCATCAAGGGTTTCCAGAACCCTCTCGACTTCACCCTCTCAGCCTCTGGCAGCGGCACCTTTACAACCCCAAACGCCTGTGCACAGAGATGCAATTGGAGCCGAGCCAGAAGAAGCTCCCCCGTGCGCGCGCACAGACAGGTGGATAAAATAATCAATGCAGGTAGCAGGGGTCCTGCACATGCTCAGGCTCCCCAAAGACCCCCAGCAAAGGGCTCACGCACGCGGCACTTACCGGGATCAAAGTGGGAGCTGAAGGCAAAGCTGGGATTGAACAGGGAGGATGACATGGCCAAGGCAAGGAGCTCTGCAGGAAGTCCCATTGCAAAGCATGAAAAAAACAGCGCCAAAATAAACATAAACAAATATGTATATTTTCAAGACGGGGCACAAAAAATAAGGACTTTAAAAAAAGCAAAATAAGCAAAATCCGACAGCATCATGTTCTGCATGCCTTGTCCTCAGTGGGTGGTACATGAGATTTTGGGCTTGGTGCAGGTGCTTCGCCCCCATTGCTGCCTCCCGCGGTGCTCCTTGCTCCTGCAGCCCGCTACATCACGCCTACGAAGCAGGGAAAGCATCAAACCAGGGGAAGCGGTGCACTGGAGTCTGCAGCAGCATCAGCTGCAGCACTGCTGCTGCAAACCTGCCAAGGCTAGGGCACCCTCCAGCGCCATGGAAACAGAGGGCGGACGAACACTCACAGGGCACTCGCCTACAGATGGAAAAGAGGAGGGGGTGAGAGTAATACAGGGGAGGGGTTGAGATGTGAACTGAGATTGCGGTGCAGAAGGACGACAGCGAGCCGTGGGCCAGCAGGGAGAGGGGCCGCCATCTTAGAGTGGGAGGTGTCCGGTGCTTACTAGGAGTTGAGCCTAGGTTTACATTAGTCTCCTGTAAGGGCTCCTGAGTTTACAGATGGTCGACGCCTTATAGATAAAGATGCACATTATTTCCACGGTCCTCTTCCTCGTCTCAGTATTTACCTTTGAGGTGCCACAACGCCATAGCTCTCAACCATTTCTGTTGCAAAGGCGGGTGAAATCACCCGATTTTGTTTTTGGCGGGTGAGACGCCCATTGAAATGAATGGGCGTGCAGGAGGATTGGCGGGTGAGTCAGCCCTTTACAAGGCGGGTGACACCCGCCAAAAGCGTGTGAGTTGAGAGCTGTGCAACGCCCATTTAGTAAACATGCTACACTTCATAGCCCAGATGTTTTTTTCTAGCCTGGCCTGCAGGCACATAGTGGATCCTTGCCCACCATGCCAGGACCACTGCTGGCTTACCTTCGCTTCCTCATTGTCCAGCTGTAAAGGCAAAAGCGTGAAAGTAAACAGGACATTTATTTTAATTATTTATGGAGATTACAGGGATAGCACTGTGTTTTTGGCACAACATTTTGTCGCATCTAGATAGGCTTTGATTGAAGGATAGCATGCCCGCGCCCAGATGAAACTTGAAGATTAGCATGTGCCACACTTAGAACTGTGAACACCAGCCTGCGCCGCTCCTAGACAAGATTGTGAATGTTAGCATGCCCACACCTAGATAGAACTCTGAACATTGGCCTGCGCTGCTTCTAGATAAGACTGTGAAGGCCAACAAGTGCCACACTCAGAGAAAACTGTGAATGCTAGCATGCTAAAGGTCAGGTAACCCACTAACCAATATAACCTCAAACTCTGCATACTTATCTCACTGATAAACTCACACAACCATCTCTCGCACCACAAGCCGCACGCACTCATACTTGCCAACATTCTGTGACCAAAACGATGTAGGTAGGATTTTTCGAGTTTCAAAAATAATAATTCGCATAACAACGACATCACAGGAAAATACAAAACATACATTGTTGGCACCATTGAAGCATTCTAAAATACACAACCCATCAAACAGCACAACATGGAAAGATATTAAAAATGTATAATTCTAAATGGTTAGATAACACCAATTCAATTACACAGAAGGTAATCACACAGAGCTGGTAGGCAACGTTTGCCACTGCTCCATAGCAGCAGCCCGGGCAATACATATGTATTCCTGCAGTGCAAGTTGAACACTGAATGACATGGAGACTGATACCCCTCAGTCCGATAGGCAGATGCTGTGTGATGGTGGTAGGCTCTGCCACTTGCCTTCACTGGAGGTTCACCTAAGGGTTGTACCGGCAAGAATGCAGGACAGAGTCACGCAGCCGTCAGATCAGCGGATTGGTCTGAGCCCAATCAAAGTAATAACCTACCAGCCCACTGTACAGACAGACACATGAATGTGTTGCGTGCTTTGTCCTGCAGCCTTCCTTTGAGTCATATAAATTACCTGCCTCTGTAAAAATCAGTAGGATATGTCACCCAAATCTGTAGGCGGTAGGATTGCTTAAAAAGCAGTAGCCTACTGCCTAAATCTGTAGGGTTGGCAAGTATGCGCACTTCACAATGCTGCAACAACACATAAGCCGGAACAACAGCACACGCGGACTGACACCGATCCAATACCTGCACCAAAGCTCAGTATCTGGTGTATACCGAGCTGAAGCTGCCAACAGAACACCACTCCTCTCACTATCCTACTCCCTCTTCACCTTACTAACCCATCCCACCTTATTGTTTACAGATCCGCCAGAGCACCTGGGGACCAATTCCGTTGGTGACGGTGCGCGGTAAAAATACCTTTAACATTTAACATTTAACATTTATATTGATTTACAGATCAGAGGACCAGTGTCCTTAATGGATGAGAGGATGTGGGCATAAGTCCAGATGATGCAGAGGCATTAGAGACGGGGGCACTAGACCATGATATAGGAACGGGATAGGGTGGCCAACCGTCCTTTATTTTATTTATTTATGATTTATATAGTGCCTTAATCCAAAGCGATTTACATAAGAACTGTATTGTGGGACTGATTGGTTCTCAAGACACACCCGGCGGATTCCAAAAGTCCCTATTCGTCTCTGTCTGATCAAAGTCTTTTCACCTATGAGCTTGGTATGGGCTTGATCTGGGTCTAAACACAAATGGCGCAGAAGGGCATGCAAATAAGACACAGACACAATGGTGGAGGTTCACCTGCCCCGTTCCCAACTGCCGTAAAGGCAAGAAGCGTGTCCCTTTATTCTTTCTAATGCGTCATGACGCGGGACGTCATTATGCGGGTCACATGACATACCACTTCTCCCATTTTTTATAACAACAGAGCTCGGGCCCTTTGAACGGTTTACAACTGAAACAAAACATGGTGTGAATTTCACCCAAACGTTGCAAGCATATGGTTCTGGTACAGCAGGCAACTCATGGCTTTTCCGGTGGTGCAAACTCAGGTGCTCAAGTCATAGCATTTGAGCCACACTGGGGTCCCTCTCTGTCAGGTCGTCACTCCCCTTGCACGGGCATTAGTCCGCCTACATCGTTATGTGGGCAGACTGCCGTTGCGGTCTCTTCGTGCAAGGGACAGGAAATGACGTTGGGGTTAGGGAGGTGGCGAGGGAGTGAGGCAGTTACTGCTGTGTTGAAATAAATGCAGGTTCTGTGCAGCCCCGGCTCACGCGTGAACATTTATCAATAAAGGTTTAGGGCCCCTGCAATACTCTACACTCAAGTCTCTGACAGGGTATCGCTGTTCTGCTCCACTGGCATGGGCTGGACCTTGGACGTGCTAGAGTTCTCTGGGTGCCGGCTTGGCAGGCGTCCTCGGGTAGGGCTCCCCGTGTCATCCTCACCATCATCCAACTCAGGAAGGTGGACTGCAGAGTCCCTGTTCTGCCCTTGCCAGTTGACTGACATCCAAGGGGGTGCTGAAAGCCTTCTAAAGAAACTCGAGTTTCGTGTTAATAGTCCGTGATCTCGGCGGCTGTCACTTGTGAGCCGTGTACCTGCACGACCTTCAGCGGGGTGGGCTCATGTGGGAGTGAGAGATTTCCTTCAGTATGGCGAGTCCTTACTAGGACAGTGTCTCCAATAGCTATGTCGCGGTCTCTTAGTCCTCGCCTGTTGTTTTCCCTCTAGATTGTGATTTCTCTCTGGGCTTGTACTTCTTGGTTATTTATTGTCCCTGGGGTTCTTCCCTCTAGGTCTGGTAGGAATGTGCGCGGACTCCTTCGGAAAAGGGCTTCTGCTCCCGTCCAGTGAGGTGTAGTCCTGTACTCAAGGAGAAATTGTAAGAAGGCTCTTCAGTGTATGCATGAAGTGCTCCGCTACGCTGTTTGCCCATGGCCACACAGGCGTAATCGTTCTGTGAACAATTCCTCTTCTGGCTAGGAACCCTTCCAAGCCTGCGCTCTGGAAGGTGGATCCATTGTCTGAGCATACTTACTTGGGGAAGCCATGGGTTGACAACATCTTTTCTATGACAGGGATGACATCTTGAAGTGCTAGTGAAGGGACAAAATCGACCTGTGGGTATCTCAACCACTGGTCCACCATCACCAAAAGTGTGAATTCCTCTGTATCCATCCGAAGTCCATGTGGAAGTCCATGTGGATGGTATCCCACGGTTCCTCACTCCTCAGCATGTTCCGGATAGTCGGTTCTCTGGTGTGAGGGGCTGCAGCTTGGCACCATGTGCAGGCTTTGAAGAACCCTTCTACCTTTGCGTAATGCATCAGCCATGGAGGGTTTGGCTCTAATGGAGATACACCTAACATGGATGCAGGTGTTCCATTTTACCGGTCTATGCCTTTCCAATATGGCCGCTGGAACGTATTTACGTTGCACGCAGCATCTCTCCGATGCGTTGTATCGATGTTTTCCAAACTCCTAACGCTATCGCCGTTTGCGATCCAGTGACACACTTTGTGCTTTACTTCCTGTTTTGCTGTTTTCTCACTGCCTATAATTCCTGACACATTCAGAAGCTACGTTTACTCAGGTATTCTTTCGTGGGTTTTACTATCTGACAACACACAAAGGTGGTATTGGTACTCTGTTTCTCATCTTCCTTTGTCATCTTTCTCCTTTCGTTTTCCCTTTGCTGGCCTTTTCCTTTTGCTACTATACCATCAGCTATCTTAACAGAACTCTCGTTCTTAGTGTAAATGTATTGTCTCTCTGCTTTCTCTCTAGACCCTCGGCTGTCACTGCATTATACTCTTGTATCTCCTTTGTTCCCACTTACCTTTTGCCTCCTGTGCAAGTGAGATTGCACCCTCTGCATCCGGCGGCACTACCGTCTCGTGGGCTTGCAGTGCTGTAGCCTCGGTGTTCAGCAAAGCTAACATTTTCAGTGCTCTTCTGTTTGGCCGTTTTCTTGACTTTGCAGTGTTGCCGCTTCCTGTGTTTGCTACGACGAAGCTTCTTGTACTCAAAGGCGCTGCTACTTCTGGAGATCTCCATTAACTTTGGACTAATTGGTTCTCTTACCTTTCACGTCAGAGGACTAAAACTACCGGAGTCAAATCATCGTATATTACTTGTACCATCAACTCAACTCAGGGTTTTTTCAGCCGGCCAGCTTTTTCCCTGAGATTGGGAGCTTGCCCCTCGGAGGCCCCCAGGACTAGGTCACCTTCCGGTCACGGTGGCCACTGGGGAGCCACGCCCCTATTTACATCGCAAAAAAAAAGGAAGGAGAAGGAGCCAAGAAGACCCAGAAGAAAGAAAGAAGTAGAACCTCCTGAAGACTCCTTGGAAAAGACAGGTGAGGAGGAGTTGAGGGAATGGGACAGTAGATCTGACAATTCTGACACTTATACTTTAGAGCTGGGAACCGGACCTAAGTCTGCGGCGGCTCTTAGTTTTTGCTGCACCCTGGTGGCCATGGTGAGCAAGTGCTATTACTCGGTCAACTAGCTCTGCAGGGATGACAATGTGCGGTCCTGTTATGCTTGATCTAAAATGGCACTGGTGCGCAATGTATTCTGGGAGTGCTCGGAGCCATGATGGATATTTACTTCATGCTGCAGTGAAAAGCTGCACACATTTTGCTGAGTGTTAGATTCACGGTGCTGAGAAAGACATGCTTTCCAAACCTGGTATGCGGTCAAGGACATTTCTGCTGGGAAAGCTAACTTTGTTATGGTTTGCTACTGTTCTCCGTGGAGCGTGTTTTTAGAGAAGGGAGGCACTGCGCTTCTTGGGGGGAGCTCTCGATTGACCCAGCTGGCAACCGACGGCTGTTCCTCAACTGCGCAAGTGCAATTTCCAGAAGGTTCGAGAATTGACTCCCCTTTGTGGAGTGTGTATATATGCGGAAGCCCGGAGGTGGTCAGGTGAGACTTCAGCCGGAGAAGGACGCTTACGTCCGGCCCTCCTGTGAGCTGTGGTGCTCTCGGCCTGGCTGTTCCCGGGGTCTTCCAGCCGCTTCTGGGCGAGATGAGGAATCCTGTTGCGCTCACGGTGATGTATTTCCTTTTGAATTCTTTACTTCTTCTGTGATTTATGTCCATATTATTTTTGTGAGTTAGTTCTATGTACTTCTGAGCTTTGAATAAATAGCCATATAAGAGCTGATTATCTTCTAAGAGTGCGTGGCTGTGAGTTATTGCGTCTGTCTACGTTCAAAGTATTTGCTCTGTAATTGCATTGGTGATTTATGTTTGTCCGTGCACTTTGGGGAGAGCAATACATTTTTGGCGTCACAAACAGGATACTTGTGATGAGTTGTGCCGAGTATTCAAGAATCTGTTGAAACGTAGATAGGATTTGGTTGTCGTGTAAGTGAAGTTTTTGAATAGTGAAGTTTTTTTTTTCCCTTTTTTCAGTGTGTGAGTGCCTGTGGGAGTGATTGTAGCGTGGAGAGAAGAAAATATATAGATTCAACGAGGTTCTATTTTGTTTGTGATAATGAGTAGTTTGTTCAGAAAGAAGAGCGTTACCGCTGGCAGTGACTGTTCTGATGTTGTTATTCCAGGCTGGACTAAGAGTCCATATGATAAGTTGGCTCAGGCGTGGGCATGTGGTGCCGGTTAAAGTGAAACATGGGATCAAGGATTGGGAGATGCCGATCCGGCTGATGTGATGGCATGCTTGCAACAAGTTCCAGTAGAACGTGGTAAAGAATGTGCGGCATTAGGTAGACGAGGTTGGGTTCTTTTGCATGCTTATAGGAAAATACATCAAATGAAGGTGGAAATGAAAAATGAGGTCTTGCGATTAGAAAGAGAGCTAGTTGCAGAACGGCAGACTGCGTTAATGCGGCAGATTCAAATGAAACTGTTTAAAGATAAGGCCGACACATATCAGACAGTGGCCAAGAGGGCAGCAGTCAGAGTAGCCCGGTATAAGTATAGGAAAAGACGGGGAGGGGTCAACAAAAGAAAGGTGGAAACTGTAATCGCTACCGCTGGCGTAGATGGGATCCGGATAAGTGGGATGGTGATATTTTTGAGTCGACCAGTCTAGAAAGTAGTTCCGCAGATGAGTCTGACCCCAAAACAGAGGAAAAACAGAAAACAGTGACGGCTAAGCCCGTTAGAAGATGGCGAGTCGGACCCCACCCGCAGAATCCTGCTGGCAGAATGGTGGATTTAACCACGCTGGAGGATTACACACAACAGGAGGTTGGGGAAATTATTACCCGTTTGAGGCAAAAATCAGGGGAAGTTTTACTGACATGGATGGTGAGATTACTAGATTGGGGTGCTGCAGGATTGTTGGTAGATTCTACGGATTCACCGCGTTTTTTACCCCTGTCAATTGACACCAATGTACAGGAGGTTTTATGAGCAGGACCGCCCCCTGATACAAATGTTCAAGATACGCAGGTGTCTTTGTTGCACCTGGTAGCCCAAGCATGTAACCGTAAATACCCTATTACCACAGATTGGCCCAGTGAAGAAACGAAGTGGTATACATTGAGAGAAGCAATTCAAAAAGTCAGAGAGCATGCTATGAAAGAGGCTATTCACATAGATGCTCCTGATCACATGGGAGCCGTGCCGCTCTCAGTTTGAACTCGAAACATGGTGATTAGAACTGCGCCACCCGCATACAAAAGTGTCATTATGACTTTGCTCGTAGGTATGATGGGCAAGGCTACTGATGAGGTAGCAGATGCCATTCGGCAACTTGCAAATTTGGGAGAGTGGGATAAGAGTGATAACAAGCCACGGGAGAGAGAGGGGCGTAGTGAGAGAAGAACCGAAGGCAGGCGGCAAGATAGCAGAGACTCCCAAGTGGCCCGAAAAAACATGTTTTTGGCTTTGTCAAAAGACGGTGTGCCACACGAAGAAATTGATGGCATTGAAACCAGAGTAATGTATGAATTATACAAAAAACGAGGACTTGCAGCCAAAGAGCCCTATAAACAGGTTAAGAAACAAGTAGTCACCACACCACAGGGGGACACCTCACCTTCTGCTCCCCCTGCAGAAGAACAAGACGAAGGGTCTATGGGGACACCTTCCCCGTACCAGCCAACATAAGCTGATTTGAGAAAGGTGGTGAGTACGATGTTAGAGGCGGAGTCGAGTCACACTCATTCAAAGTTTGACTAGGGCTTCGTCCAAGCTCTGGCAGCGTCTGCCAGCATAAAAGTGTATAGGCGGCCTCATGTTGATGTTAAGATTTTTTGGGGGCCAGGAAATACACAAGGGGTGCGAGCATTGATAGACACCGGGGCGGAGGCCTCTTTGATTCATGGTAATCCAACAGGATTTAAAGGCAAACAGTTTACCATTACAGGTCTGGGGGAAAGGAGACCCCCGTAGTACAAACGAGAGTGGAGATGAAAATAGGCAATTTCAAGAGGCAGAAATACCAAGTGTTGATTGTCTCGATACCTGAATATATAATTGGCTTTGACATTTTGGAAGGGTTAATCTTGGGACTTGGCGGTAAAACGTACCAGTTTGGGGTGCGTGCATTAATCTGTACACCCATTACCGTAGGCAAATTAAAGATGCCCCCAGTGCAAGTGCCAGTGGCAACCAAGTGGGCAGCCATGAAACAATACCGCATTCCTGGGGGGCACAAGGAAATTTCAGACACCATCAAAGAGTACGTGGAGGCGGGTGTATTACGCCCTATTACCACCTCATGGAACAATCCTCTCTGGCCCATTAAAAAGGGAGATGGGTCGTGGAGGATGACGGTGGATTACAGGGAGTTGAATAAACACACTCCAACCTTAGTGCCCGCAGTCCCAGATGCTATTACAGTGATTGAAAATGTCCAAAAGTTTGAGGGGACTTGGTATGCAGTGATCGATTTAGCTAATGCATTTTTCTCCGTGCCAATTGCTGACGAGTGTCAAGAACAGTTTGCATTTTCGTGGAGTGGACGTCAGTACACTTTCACAAGGCTGCCTATGGGGTACATACACAGCCCGACTATCTGTAACACGCTGGTGGCAGAGCACTTAGACAAGATACCGTGTAAACCTGACATACAAATCTCTCATTACATTGATGATATTTTGATCCAAGGCAAGGATGAGCACAGTGTGCAAAGCCAGTTAGATGTCCTTATGGAAGGATTGAAAAAGGAAGGGTGGGAGATTAATCAGAGTAAAATTCAAGGTCCAGCTGAAACAGTGATATTTCTAGGGATTCAGTGGCATCATGGGCATCGGGAAATGGTGCCAAAAGCCAGACAGAAAATACTTGAATTCACCACTCCAGTGAACAAAAAGCAAGCTCAGCAGTTTATAGGACTGTTTGGGTTCTGGAGACAGCACATTCCTCATTTAGGGCAGATATTGGCTGCCCTCTACAAGGTGACATGAAAGAAATATGAGTTTCAGTGGGGGGAAGAGCAGCAGAAAGCCTTTGAGATGGCGAAAGACACCGTGCAGCAGGTGCTTGATTTTATGGCCCTTAAATGAAGGAGAGGTGGAATTAAATGTGTCTGTACAAGACAATTATGCTAACTGGAGTGTGTGGCAGAAACAAGACAGGAAACATGTGCCATTGGGATTTTGGAGTCGTAAGTTGCCTGACGCTGGTAACTCATACACTCCATTTGAGAAGCAATTGCTGGCGTGTTATTGGGCTCTTGTTGATACCGAGCAGATGACGGTGGGCCATGATGTATTCATGAGACCAGAAATACCAATTATGCAATGGGTACTGAGCTCTCCTAAAACGCATCGAATAGGACATGCTCAAGAAGCCGGCATAATTAAGTGGAAATGGTATATTCAAGACAGAGCCAAATCAGGAAAGGGTGGAGTGGCAAAATTACATGAGCAAGTAGCCAACATACCGCCCTCAGATTACATAACACCGGAAGTGTCTGAAAAGCGTGAGCCCCCCTTGAAATGGGGAGTACCTTACAGCGATTTGACCGTAGAGCAAACAGAGCATGCTTGGTTCACGGATGGTTCAGCGTGATATGTGGGAACTGAGCGGTACTGGAAAGCAGTGTCGTACAATCCCAAAACAAAAAAGATGTTGACAACGACAGGGAAAGGGAAGAGCAGTCAGTTTGCAGAACTTTACTTAGTTTACCAAGCATTGAAACAAGAGACCCCTGGTCAATGTTATGTGTACATAGATTCATGGTCAGTGGCGAATGGATTGGTAGTGTGGTTGCCAACTTGGCAAAAGAATGGATGGAAGATTCATTCAAAAGAGTTGTGGGGAAAAGAACTGTGGCAGGATATTGCAGAAATGTTATTACAAAGTGAAGTCACTGTATATCATGTGGACGCGCATTGTGCCACAGATTCATTAGAACGTTGGTTTAATTCTGTTTCAGACGAACACACCAAGATTTCATCAGTGGATGCAGAGGCTCAGGAAGACGATTTGGAGGGTTTGGCCAAATGGGCCCATCCGAAATGTGGGCACCTTGGAGAAAAGGCTACTATCAGGTGGGCACAAGCTCGAGGAATTGGTCTTCCTTTAGAAATAGTGAAAACAATCATTTTGCAATGTCCCGTGTGCCAACACCAATTACATAGACCTATACCCCAAATTGTTCGAGGTACATTGAGAAGAGGAAAATTACCAGGTCAAATTTGGCAGATTGATTATATCGGTCCCATGCCAATCAGCAGAGGTTGTCAGTATGCATGCACTATTGTGAATACATACTCGGGATATTTGATGGTTTTGCCGTGCAAACGTGCAACCCAACTGAACACCATCAGGTTGTTAGATCAGATCATAGTACATTATGGAGTGCCTTTGCAGATTCAAAGTGACAATGGATCACATTTCAAAGGCAAACTAATCCAAGAGTTTTGTCAGGAAAAGAGCATTGAGTGGCTGTACCACGTTCCCTACCATTCAGCTGCTGCAGGGTTAATTGAAAGTATGAATGGGTTATTGAAAGAACAGTTGCGCAAATCTGGAGACAGCAGTTTGGCAGGCTGGTGTGATTGTGTGTTTGATGCGGTGCAAGTATTAAACAATAGGCCTGTATATGAACAGTAAACTCCTTTGATGCGATTAATGACTCCTACTTTACAGGTTCAACCCAATCCAGTCAGAGAAACACTATTGTACTGGGAAATTACTCCAGGTTCTTTAGCTCCTTATCGAGCAACTTCAGAGTTAGCAGGGGTAGACTTGCATTCCCATGAAGAAATCAGATTAGATCCAAGAGGAATAGTTGTAATTGAAACAGGGATTGGAGTACAGATTCTCCCAGAGCATATGGGATGGATTGCCCCTAGATCTGGCCTAGCATTGAAGGGAGTTCAAGTGTTGGGAGGGGTAATTGATGCTGATTACCAAGGCGAAATTAAAGTCATCCTAATGAATAGTGGGGATCAATTGTTGTCAATCCACAAGGGTAATCGAGTGGCCCAATTGATAGTCATTCCCATTAAGTTGTCCATGATTAAAAAGGGGGAGCCTCCTACAGTGTTAACTACCCGTGGGGACCGCGGTTTTGGCTCTTCAGACAGTATGGTACCGGGTGCGGGTGGAAAAGCCAAGTGGCCCACCAGTGCCCGCAGATGTCATTGCATCAGGCAAAGATAAAGTAGTTTTAGTTATGGAGCCTGGTAGAAAGAAATGGCAATATGTACCCGCAGACAAATGTTACCTGAGAGAGTGATGTGCAACACTGATATCTCTTGTCTGGGTTTGCTTTGTAGATCCTGTGTCTGGTTGGTGTAACTGTGGCACTAAATGGACTCCATTTGGGCGAGTTAAACAGTCTGCTGCTACCAACGAAAAATGTCACATCTGTTCCAGTGATCAAGGGGATACTGATAGTGATGAATAATGTTGTCCCCAAACAACCTTATGCCAGTGCCGAAAAGCCAACCAGACAGAAGACATGGGTTCGTGAAATACGACAAACACATCAGGAGCCAGTGAAAACAACCTTGATGCCAGTCGTTCAAGATGCGATCGTAGGAAGGTGAAAACACTCTCCTATGATCACCCAAGAAGAGAATATGTGGATACATCTGGCACAGCAAGTACTGAACATATCACACTTTTGTCTTACTGATGTGCCCAATGCTTAAGCTTTATTGACTACGTGTTTAGTAGCGGTGCCGACGCCTGTTCCAGTTTTAAAGCATATCTTCGGCGTCACACACAATGATTCTTTAGTTCAAGACTCCGACATTAGACAATCCTTTTCAGTTTATGAATACTGTCGGTTCTGCCAAGAGACTGACCCTGAATGGAGAAATTTGACACGTGTTATTACTTACAATATAACTCAAGGTGATGTATGTTACGTTATGACCTGCAATGCACAAGAAGTTGGCAAATGCCGACAAATAGAGTTGACCAATCAGCGTAATCATACGATGTTCGAGAGGCGACTGTGTTTGCGAGTGTCACGCAAATGCACCAGTGTTAATAACACTATGTCCTGTAATCATACAGTGATAGCTGCTAGTCATTTGAATCATGTGAAACTTCCAACAGGATGGCTCTTTTCTTGTGGTAACATTACATCCACTTATATTCCAGCTAACATTTCTGGAGATCCATGTGCTTTAACTCGATTAGGGCTAATGATGTTTCCTTTACCCTCAGCGATAACTCGAGGTAAAAGGTCAACTTTCGAATCTGTAGGTCTGTCTCCTGACTGTGATTCACACATACATTTGTTATCAGAAGCTGAGGTTCTAGCATTAACCCTTTCATTAGTGGGAGTTTGGGGTTTAGCTGCTGGAGGTTACAAATCATTGATGAAATTAGCATGTTTAGTAGTCAAAAGTCTTAATCATACTTCGCAGGCTTTAGAAGAATTACTCCTTGATAGTCAAGTTATTAGAAAAGCAACTGCAGAACAGAGCTGCTGTTGATTATCTGTTGCTAAAACATAATTTAGCATGTAATGCATTTGAAGGTATGTGTTGTTTCAATTTAAGTGACCATTCACGATCTATTGAAAGTCATATTCGAGGTTTGAGGGATCTTATTTCTCAAGTGTCTCAAGATCGTAATAGAAATTGGTGGGATTGGTTATTTTCATGGATACCTGATATTGGGGGTACACTACGTTACATTTTTGCTTGCATTCTTATTATATTGTCGATCATAATTGCTTGTTGTTGTTGCATTCAATGTAATCCCAATTTAGTTTTAATATTTCGTAGGTTTCAGAGACCGGTTCCTGTGCCACGGGGCTATGGAAGGTAAATATCCAAGGGTGGAATTGTTATGCTTGATCTAAAATGGCGCTGGTGCGCAATGTATTCTGGGAGCGCTCTGAGCCATGATGGATATTTACTTCATGCCGCAGTGAAAAGCTGCACACATTTTGCTGAGTGTTAGATTCACGGTGCTGAGAAAAACATGCTTTCCAAACCTGGTATGCGGTCAAAGACATTTCTGCTGGGAAAGCTAACTTTGTTATGGTTTGCTACTGTTCTCCGTGGAGCGTGTTTTTAGAGAAGGGAGGCACTGCGCCTCTTGGGGGGAGCTCTCGATTGACCCAGCTGGCAACCAACGGCTGTTCCTCAACTGCGCAAGTGCAATTTCCAGAAGGTTCGAGAATTGACTCCCCTTTGTGGAGTGTGTATATATGCGGAAGCCCGGAGGTGGTCAGGTGAGACTTCAGCCGGAGAAGGACGCTTACGTCCGGCCCTTCTATGAGCTGTGGTGCTTTCGGCCTGGCTGTTCCTGGGGTCTTCCAGCCGCTTCTGGGAGAGATGAGGAATCCTGTTACGCTCACGGTGATGTATTTCCTTTTGAATTCTTTACTTCTTCTGTGATTTATGTCCATATTATTTTTGTGAGTTATTTCTATGTACTTCTGAGCTTTGAATAAATAGCCGTATAAGAGCTGATTATCTTCTAAGAGTGCGTGGCTGTGAGTTATTGCGTCTGTCTACATTCAAAGTATTTGCTCTGTAATTGCATTGGTGATTTATGTTTGTTCCGTGCACTTTGGGGAAAACAATACAGGTCCTCTAAGTAAAAGTCCGTCCTCTGTGAACGTGAGCTCACCCCATGTTTTCCACAGTTATTCCAGTGTGTGCCAGGCTTCTTGTGTCTAAGAGCCCAGATCTTTGAGAACTGACTTCCACTGTCCCGTTTCAATGGCGAGGCGTAGGATCCGGAAACATCCATCATTCGCAGAGGCCACCTTGATTTCCTAAAGGTTCATCGAGTTGAGGACAGAAATTTCTATGACCAGTCGCAGGTGCCCCTTGGTTGCTGCTGCTTCTTCTTGGTAGACATTGCCTGTTGGCTTTGGGTGTCGAGATAAGTAGTCCGCGGCGTTGCTCAATCCCGGTTTGTACCGCAGCTCTACGTTGTACTCCTGGAGTGCCAGCAGCCATTTTTCGATGCAGGGTTGAGGGTTAGCTGATCGGCCTGTCATGATGGGGAGAAGGGGTTTGTGGTCGGTGTCCACCGTCACTGGTTTCCCATAAATGTATGTGTGGAAGTGGCAGCACCTTCACAGTACCGCTAGGGCCTCCCGCTCGATTTGCAAAAACCTTTGTTCCATGGGTGAGAGCACACGGCTCGCATATGCCACAGTGCAATGTGTGTCGTCGGTGTTGGCTTGAGTGAAGATGGTCCCTAGTCCGAACGGGCTTGCATCTACAATGATTTCAGAGCTCTTGTGTGGGTTGAAGAACGAAAGAATGCACTCATCAGACAGCGATTTCTTTATGTTGTCGAATGCTGTCTGTTCTAGGGCTGCCCATCTCCAAGTCGTTTGCTTGGTAAGGTTCCTCAGGGGTTCTGACACGGTCGCTAGATTTTCAATGAAACAGCCACAGTCCATGACCATGCCTAGGAACCTCCTTACTTTCAAGACTGTTCCCGGTGGCTTGGCCTCTTGGATGTCTTTGACCTTTGCCGGGTCGGCTGAAATTCCACTCCCCTGGAAAACGAAGACGAAAAAATTTGATTCTGTCTTTCAAGAATTCACATTTCTCTCGCGGTGGAGAGTTAGGCCCAATGCTTGGATTCGGGTTACTACCTTCTCTCTAGATGCTCGATGCTTAATTTGGCATGACATCATCACTGACATTTAGGGTGCCTGGTAGTCCTGTCAGCACGTCGCTGATGGCATTCTTGAACACCTTGGCAGAAGATGAGATGCCGAAATTGAGCCGCTTGTACCTATATAGGCCAATGTGAGTGGTGAAGTTCATAATGTACCAGCTATTCGGGTGGAGTAGGAGATGGTGGTAACCAGAGGTCAAGCTTAGAAAATACTGCGGCGCCATCTTGTTCTGTCCAAGGTGGGCGTCAGGTGTCTTTCTCTCTTGACCACCTTGTTGGGCAACCACATGTCTACACAGATGCGGACTTTGTCCTGTTGCTTAGGCTTGTGTGCTACAATGATTGGGGAGACCCAGGGGGTGGGCCCTTCTACCCTCTCAATAATGTCGAGGTCTACGAGGTCTTGAATTTCATTTTTCGACCTGCTTGCGCATGAGGAAGGGTCCTCTTCTGTGTTTTAGGGCCACTGGCTGGACAGTATTGTCTATGTGTAGCTGGACGGGTTTGCCTGCCATCTGCCCGATCCCCCTGGAGATGTCAGGGAATCTTTGGAGCAGCAGCAATGCCCAACCTTGATTCCAACACCCCTGTGTCCTCATCCTACTTGATCTCTCCTCTGCGTTTGACACGGTCAACCATGCCATCCTGCTCAACCGTCTGCTTGATAACCTAGGAATCACTGATCAGGCCTGGCTTGGCTGACCTCCTTCCTCTCTGATCGACCCTCCCAGGTCCAACTTGGGTCCTTCCTCTCCTCTATCTCTATCTCTACCAGTGGTGTTCCCCAGGGGTCTAACCTCTCTCCCTGGCTATTGAACCAATACCTGGCACTTCTTGCCCACCGCATTGCCACTCTCTGCCCCACCATTCAGTGCTATGCGGATGACACTCAGCTCATTTTCAGGCTCCCCTCAGCCACCTATTCTCCTTCTCTCATCTCTGTCTGTCAACCATCCAAGAGTGGTGTGCCGCCAATGATCTCTACCTTAATGCCAGTAAGACCAAGATTCTCCTCATCGGCAAACCGGTTCCCTCCTTTCCTGTCACTCTCTGTCCGGCCTCCCTTGCCCTCTTCCTGCTCCCACCTGTGAGGCTAAAAACATCAGGGTCATCTTCGACTCCACACTTTCCTCCTCTCCTCACATCTCTGACATCTCTAAGAAGTCACACTACCAGCTGCACCTCCTCAGATGTATTCCTCCTTTCCTCTCCTTCCCCCAGGAAGCTCACTGTCTACAGAGGTCTGGTTCTCTCTAGGCTGGACTACTGCAACAGCCTCTTTCTAAATATGCCTGCCTCTACTCTACGCCCTATACAACTCATCCAAAACAGGACTGCAAGACTTGTCCTTGGCCTCAAGCCCAGGGATCGTATATCTCCAGGACTGAAATCTCTCCAGTGGCGGCGAGGATTAAGTTCAAAACCCTCTGCATTGTCCACAAGGCCTTCTGGGCACTGGGGCCTCAATACCTTGAATTCTCTCTTCCTAAATATCTTCCTTCTCGGGCTCTTCGCTCATCCGCCTCAACTCCCTCAGGGTCAGTCGCTTCTCCAAGCAGCGAGTTGGTGGTAGATCTCCTTCTTCTGCTGGGGCCTCTCTCTAGAATAGCCTCCCTGCCTCTCTGAAAACTGAGGAGAACCATCTCTGGTTCCGGAAGCACCTCAAGACCTTCCTCTTTGCTTCTGCTTTCTCTCTTCCACTCCCCTGCTGATCTCCTGACTGAATCTGAAACTGCAGTGCCCCCCTGGCAACCCTTGCACTCGGGGACTGTTTCTGTATCCCTACAGCCCTACTAGCTCTTGACACCAATGTCTGCACTTATCCTTGCACTTATCACCAGCTGGCTGCACTTTTATTTATTATTTATGGTCTTATTTATTTTACTGTTTTCCTATGTACTGCACTGCCCCTCCTTCCCCTTGCACTTTTCCCCTGCCCCCCTCCCCTGCACATGTGTGATCTCAATGTCACCTGGCCTAGTAGGAATGCTGTCTCTGTCTTTTCTCTATTTCCCCTCAGTTGCCTCGTCGCGCCTTGAAACACTTGTGTATAGGCGCATTATAAATGCCATATCATATCATATCATATCAGCTGGGTGTCTTCCACAAATACCCCGTGGGCAAAATGGACCAGTCCTAAGGCTTCGGCTGCGGCACAGCCAAGTAGCGTTAGCTTTGCCACTTTTGTTACATAGAACCTGGCCCGTATGGACGCTCCGTGATGCTTTATGGTGGCGATGAAGGCACCTTCCAGAGGCAGAGGAGTTTTCCCCCCAAAGGTGAAGATGCGCATGTTGGTGTCCTGAAGTGCCGGCAGTCCTGGTAGTGTTCTGTATTACTCGTTGGCCATTACGTTTACTGATGCTCCTGTGTCCATGAGTATGTGGAACGGGGCTGGCATTTGCCTCTCCCTCCGACAGTTAGTACCGCTGACACGAAGAAAGCATCTTCATCTTCTTCACCCAGATTTTCACCCGGGGGTCTCTTTCTGGATCAGTGGACTCTGTGTTGGCCAATTAGCTCATTTTGTCCTGCGGGAAGCTCTTGGGGTATTCCTTTCCTCTTGGCATTAAAGCCGGGGCTGAGGGCCTGTATACTCTTGCAGAGTGGTTTGGGATGCCACACCTTGTGAAATTGTACCCTTTTGCTGGGCAGTATTTTTCATGCGGCAGGCCATACCCACATTGTGGGCAGGGCGCTGGGGTGTTTTGTGGCTTCCTCTGCCGCCATGCATTTCTTACACCTTGGCTTCTTGGAGGTTGCTGACTTACTAGGCACACTTCTTCCAGTTTTACTGATTTTAGGTACGACTTAATTTTGGAGGCCCTTGCGTCCGCCAGTTCATAAGAGCGCCTCAGCTCGAGGATCCGGGGAAGTGTGATGCCTGATTCTCTCAGGATTTGCTTCCTGAGCTTCACCGAGTGACATCTAATGATAATCTGGAGTCTTATTTCCTCTTCCTTATTCTCCCACCTGTAAGTCGATGCCAAGTGTCTGAGGCGGCTGTGGTGCTTGTGCAAATTTCCATCACTCTGCTGCATAGCCATGCGTATCATGAACTTCTCATAGTCTGTGTTTACCATAGGGGCAAAGTAGTCCTTCAAAGCTTTGATGGCTGCGTCATATGAGTCACTTGCGGGGTGCAGGGTCTTGAAAAGTTTGTGGACTGCTGGTCCAGCTGAGCATATCAGGATACATTTTTTCATGAGTTCGTCATGTTCTCCTAAGCGGTTTGTATCCACTATTTACAGAATGATTCAACAGAACTCCCCCAAACTAACGCTGAGGTGTAGGGGGTGGTGGGAGAAGGATGATGGGGCCTCATTCACTGATAAACAGTGGTGCTATGATGTGGTCGAGGTGTCATAATGGAGCTTTCGATACTGGCTTGCAATGAATTCAGTTAAAAACCCTTCAGAGAGCATACTAGACACCAGCTCATCATGCTCCGTTTGACATATCTAAACGTGATGAGAGCCCAAGATGTCAGAGGCCGGCCGCTGACACTCTTCACATGTTATGGTGCTACCCTCAATGGGGGGAGTTCTGGAGGTAGGTGATGGGTACTCTTACTGAGGCATTGAACTACAATGTGCCGTGTCATTTGTTATGCTTCATGTTTGGGTGGCTGCCGTGGGTCCGGGCCTTAAGCAGGAAATTGTTGTCTACAAGCACGATAGTGCCTAAGAAATGCATATTGATGCAGTGGACCAGCCACCGCCCCCCGGAATGCTTGTACATGGCTTGATGATCTGATCAGGGCAAGCAAACTTGATAAGGACTACAGATTGTTGAGTGGTCCCGGGACGAGACCCAAAGATATATGGGCCCCCCTGAGGTTTCACTTACTGGCACAGTGTCCAGATCCGTCTGCTGAGATATCACCCGCCGAATAGTACTGCTCAAAGGATAAATGCTTGGTAACAGTCCGTATATGTGTGACATGAATCCAAGTTTAATAAAGTTAAAAATAAAAAAAAATAAAGGTGGGAAAACCATTCTCTTAGATGTTTATGGTTGATTGGTTTATGGTTGGTGGTCTGGGGTCATCTGATATCTTGGAATTCAGAGATTTTACGACTAGGGCAGTTGTAGGTGCTAAAGAGAATATGCAAAAGCATAAAAAAAGATCCAGGACATTGCGCCTTATTTCAGGTGATTGTAGATGTATTTTAATTTTTTTTTCCAAAAAAGTTGGCCTTATGGTATTACACGTATTTCGGCCTCTGCCGGTCTTTTTCAAATTAGGGCTAATATGTTGAACTGCTAGAAAGCATATACACAACAATGTATTACATCATACATATTCAAAGTGGAAGTAAATCAAGAAACATTGAATGCATTACAAGAAAAAACCCATAATACGAACATATTCAATCAGTGAAATTGAATAGGTAACAAATCAAAATATTCAATAATGAGTTCAAAAAAGAATAATTACACAAAGAGAGGTAGAAAAGTGGGGAGGGGAGACATACAAACAAAGCGGGAGACAAAAGACAAATGTTATATTAGTCACAGTTATTACTTATTTGCTGTGTGTAGTAAAAGACCACGGCTACTTCAGGCCAAAACTTACCCACACTGGGGCTCACTGACTTCTTATTCGCGAAAAATGTATTGGGTCGAATACCATTATTATCTGCTCCATTACCAAGAAAAGAATGTACAAAATGTCTTTCAGTTCCAAAATCATCTATGCGCGTGTCATACATCATGCACTGTAGTGCAAGCGCAGTATACTTCTCTATTAAATAGTGTTATCTTTTCCGCTGTAACATGATAAAGTTAACATTCTACAAGTTAGTATTTTAAGTTAGCAAATCCACATTTCAAAAGCGATCCTCATGTGGGTCGCTAATGTGTTAGGGCAACAGACGCCACTTACTTGACGAAGGAAGTAATCACTTGCGTCGGCTTCACTGTTCTACACGGCAGCCATCTTGGGACTAATTTATTTGTTCCCATGGATACCTGATACTGTGTGTGCCGCTTCACCCTGTTGCTTGGCAACGTGTGTGCGAAGTTCTAAATCTAATGCGTTTGGTTACCTTAGTCTACCTTTGCTCGTCTTGTGAACGCCTTATGTGACCCTCCGCCCTGTAGCTTGGCAACGTGCGCGCGAGGCGTATGTCTACATTTACTCATTAACCAACTAGTGGATTGTGAGTCCAAATATGTCCTGCAATGGCTGTTTAGGTCAAACCATTTCTGCAAGATCAAGACTAAACATTATTTCAGTATTACAGAAATGGTTTAAGGGTGTATACTCACCAAGATCGTACATACACATGTTCAATGAAAGCGAATTAGTTAATTACTATCTATTCAAGAACAACAAAGGAGTGAGTTGTCAATGGATATGCACGTTGATAATTACTAAGGTTCAACTCAATGTTGGCTTGCCATTCAAAGAAAAGGATAACATTACAGCTGTAAGTCATGAATATCGTCTGGACCGTAATAGATAAAACAGCATTCTCAGCATTTCCCTCAATTTTAACAGGATAGGTAATATGGTCTATATTTAGGTAATCATAGGAATGACTCCATTTCAGTCTCCAGGTTTAAACCCAGTACAGTTGTGTTAAAGAAACACATGATTTTAGCTTCTGCTTGCCGTAGTGCCCGGACTCGATCCCCTCCCCTCTTATTCAGAGTAACGTGCTGCAAGCCGATAAATTGGATGTCTGACTTATCATCTAACTGATGATTCTTTTGCCAATGGACTGCCAGGGGTAGGGTGGGATCTTGACTCCCAATTTTCACCAAGTGTTCCCGAATTCTGGTTCTAAGTTCTCTTTTGGTACTACCAATATACAGTTTTGTACAAGTACATCTAATCGCATATACCACGTATTTTGATCTGCAATTAATTGAGTGTTTGATCACAAATACTCTTCCATTATGCCCATCCAGGCTTCTGGTCTTATCTCCCGTAAATTTGCACATTGTGCAGTAGCCACGTTTCCTGAAGCCTGGCTCAATTTTAGTGAGCCAGGTATTTTCATTATTTTTCGGAGTATCTGGTAGCATGGATGGGCAGATAGCCGATTTGATAGTGTTGGCCTTCTTGAAAATAATAGTCGGACTGTCTTCAATAAATTTGGTCAAATGTTCATCTAGTTGTAACAAGTACCAATGTTTTTGTAAAGTTTTTCTGATCAATTGGTGATTCTTGTTGTATTGGGCTACAAACGTGAGTTTCATTAGTTTATCCTCTGAGCGTTTTTTAGGGATCAGTGTATCCTCTTGCCGTAGATTCTTTGTTTTCTTAAAAGCCTTTTGTAGGCATTTGTTAGGGTAGCCTCTTTGTTTGAATCGACTTCTCAGAAACTGACATTCTTGTTTGAATGTCTGGTCATCCTTGCAATTACGTCTTGCCCGTATATATTCACCAAAGGGGATGTTGTGGATGGTGGAGCGTTGATGGCAGCTTTGTGCATGTAGGATCGAATTCACTTCTGTTGGCTTGCGAAATGTCCTTGTTTCCAAATGACCTTCCTTAACATGGATATTAAGATTCAGAAAGTTGATAGATTCAGCATTGGATTCTCCTGTGAATTCGATCTCAAATTGGTTATGGTTCAGTTTTGCTGTGAATTCATGTAGTGTACTTACAGACCCATCCCATATCAAAAAAATGTCATCAATGTAGCGGGTCCAAAGTTTAACATGTTCTTGGAAAGCTGTATCTGAGTATACAATATAATCCTCCAACATCCCCATGAAGATATTTGCTAATGGAGGGGCATACTTCGTCCCCATTGCCACTCCTTTTCGCTGTTGAAATAGACAGTTATTAAAGGTAAATATATTTGAGTCCAAAGTTATCTGTAGCATTTTTTTTAGCAGTTCTATTTGGCCATAATATGACGCGGAATCATTTTTGAAGGTATAATCAATAGAAGCTAATGCCCATTTATGTTGTATAGATGTATACAAGGCTTTAACATCAAGTGTCGCCAGTAAGTAGGTTTTCTGCCAAACAACTGATTGGAGTATCCGAATAAGATTAGAGGAGTCCCGTAGGTAAGACCTGACTTGAGTCGCTCGTGGTTTCAAAATTTCATCCAAATATTCTGATACATTTTCTGAGATCCACCCGATACCGCTTAGTATTGGGCGGCCTTCTGGTATCGCTCGATAGCTTTTATGAATCTTTGGTAAAAAGAACATTGTTGGTGTTATGGGGTTATGCATACTGAAATAGGAGTTCTCTTCATCTGTTATGAGGTCCTTTCTGTGCCAGCTGGTTATTGATTCTTCGATTTGATTGAGAATTAGTTGTCTGTCTGTTGTATTCACTTCTCTGTAACATCCTGGTGATGTGAGGTGATTCATGGCCATACTTAAGTAATCTTCTCTGTCCATAATCACAATGTTTCCGCCCTTGTCGGCCTCCTGGATGACTATTGATGTATCTTCAGATAGGTGCTATAACTTGTAGTTAGCTGGGTGGGGGTCGGAGGCCTGCTTTGGCCTGTTTGTGATAATATGTACACCAGGACACCCAGTACTCGTGGCCTTGCAGGGCACATTCTTTTAGAACAAACATATTTGCCACAACCTTAAAACAAAGAAGGGTTTCTGTGGAATTCGGCGGCGTGGGCCTCTCTCATCAGCGCTTGGGCCTATCCAGATTTCCCCTTCAGGCTTGCGGCCTGTGTTTAACACACTAAATACTGCATGGCCGTGCAGGCCCTGTGCTTTCACTATGGATGCAATATCTACAAAAATGGCGTCCACTTGTTTACGCGCACTATGTCTAAATGTCTAAATGGTTGTTTCAATGGGGCTCATCTCACCTTAAAGCACTTAGGGGGGTGGGATGGGCTAGTTCTGTTCCCAACAATCTGTGACCCCCAATTTAACAGAATTGATTCCTTACAGCCTCCCTCCCCTTTCAGGACAAGAAACACACAGGGTGGCACAGAAGGTATAATTATTAAGCAAATAAAACTAATTGAATCAGTTATGCATCCATGAACTGATTATGATGAAAAATAATGAACACACTAGCCACCTCAATTTTCAAAGCTACAATAACAGAAATAGAGACATTTGTAATGCACACATTACCATAGGCATCTATACCTGTAATTCACCCTGATTTCTCATGCACCATAGATTGAATGCATGAAAGTCCAGGAAGAATCTTTCATTGTGGAAAAACAACAAATTAGGTTCAAGTATCCCTGCTGTACAGAGGCATACTGAGTGAAGAGGATGGGCGTGGCGGGGCAGCTTGCCACCCCAGTGCCTCTTTTAAGAGTCTCACTGGGACATTTGACAGCAGGACACCGTTCTCGTTGAGCACCCTCATTGACATGACAATGAGGATGTCAAACGGGAAAGATGTCCTGCTACTGTTTATTCCAATAGATTCTTAATTATTTAGGTATATTTTAAAGCAGGCAAGTAGGCCAAACACACTTTAAAAGAAATAAAAGATTCCTTAGGCACTTGTGATTTTTGCATTGTGCCAAACACTAAATATTATCCAGATATATATACCCAGATAAAAACATTATGCCACAGTAAGAAGGGGCTAGACTGGCTGCCCCATGGGCCACTCTAGCCAAGTAATAACGCATACCATAGAATTACTTTCTTTCTTGGCATTCTGTCTGGAACAGTAGTGTTGCTGTGTGCTCCTGCTCCACCTGGATATCTGCAGAACAGCGATCTGGAGCAGAACAACGGCAGCAGTATGGACCTATGCTCCTGCTCTGCACCCTCCATGCACAATGATGGGCATAGCAGGAGCATGCTATGTGTCCCACTCCTAGCCTCAACACTGCAGATCCAAAAAGGGGCAGAGCCAGATGCAGAGCAGGAGCACCCAGCTCCATTTCCCACTCTCGTTCAAATGTTGCAGGTAGAGGGTAGGAGTCAAGTCATCATATGAGGTTGGGGGGCAGGAACGATTGTGTGTCAGTTTAGCATTCATTTTCCAAGGTGCTTTTGGGAGGAAAAGTAGCAGGACTTTTTTCGTGGCTCGCCCCTCCCCTGCTGCTGTGGTAGGTCAAGAGAAGGAGACTGACAAATGTCAAAATTTCCAAAATGTATGGCTTTACTTAAATGATAAGAAAAGACCTTCCTGTCCCTATTCTAAAGGTTTGTCCTACCTAACACAAAAATAACTAGAGTTCTCGTTGTCAACAGTGTAGTCCAAAGCAGTAGTCTGTCTTCCGTCCCTAAGCTAATCTATGCTAACCCTACCAGAAAGCACTCCCTTCCCCTGGACAAGTCTTCTCAGCTTCAGTAAACTATTCTTACATAGTTCTTGGTCATTTCCTGAATCAGTTCTTTCAGTTCTGAAACGGGGCTCTTCCACCTTCGTGGTATTCCCTTTTCTTCCTGGACAAAAGTCACTTGGTTTATCAATTTAGGGTTTTCACCCTTATCCTTAATGACAACTTGCAGTATCTCCTTGCTGCTTTCCTCACTTCAGTTTCAATGCTGTGATCCTCTATTTTTCTTATTCATATGGTTCTTTCTCCATTCATTTTCCTTGGCTCTTGTCTATTCACTGGGACGAGTAGACTGGGTCCCTAAGGGTTCTTCACTAGCTTTAATCTTTATCCCATCAATGGGATGAGTAAAATGAGTCCTTAAGTGCTCTTCACTTGGCTCGACTCTTAACCATTCACTGGGAAGAGTAGGATGAGGACTATCTGTATCCCCTTCCCCCCGCTGCTCCTGATACCTTATTCACTACGGGTTGGCATCAGTTAAATGTCTTTAAAACGAATCCAATATGTCGACACCATGTGACAACGAATGTTATATACTGAAAACATAATTAATGAAATACATCCAATTACATGTAATCAGTACTTATAACAAACCTAAAAAACGAGATCAACATATATCAAAAGAGAATGAGGTACTCAGAGAAAAGGACATAAATGAGGAAATGTTTTTTTAAATCTAGGCAACGGTTCAAAAACAGTTCATTGCGAGACAGCCACTGAGGTAAACAGAAAGAATACAGTAACGGGAGATAAATAAAACGTCATATAAAGCACCATTTTGAGGTAAGATTTATAACGTGTGCGTAAGGTAAAACATTACTTAAATGTATATATTTTTTTAAAAACAGTGCGTTAAAAAAAGACTATGGGCCTCATTAGGACTTCTGCGGCCGCGGAATGAACTGTGCCGGTAAGGGACTGGGACCGTTGATTCCGGGCCGCTCTATTATAAGGTCTGCAGCAGGTCCTGCTAAGGAACAACTGGTCAAACCAGGCGTCCTTAGCGGGACCCGCTAGCAGACGTGAATGCTAACAACGGGCCCGTCATTAATGGGCCGTTGTTAGCATCCTCCCCATTCCCATTGAGAGCCTATGGGGCTCAAATGGGAATGGGGATTCATTTTTATCGGAGCCCAGAAAAGGGCAATTACCGGGTCCACAAAGGTTGCATGACCCAGTTATTGCCCTTTTCTGGGCCCCAGTAAAAAATCATTACCGGCGGCAGCCGTCCCCTTAAGAAGGGCACGGCTAATGCCAGGGTCATTATGAGGCCCTATGATAAGATATCTCGGTTGATAACACAACGTTTTTCAATCAAATCAGACTTTGACATAATGAGTGAAACACTGCAATATAGTGAATCGAAAAAAGGAAAAAAAACAATTGATTTCGAAAGGATTTATTTTAAACAAAGAAAAAGAAAGAAACCAAAAAATATATTGGAAAAGTTTTGATTACTACGTTCACAATTGTCGAGGAAGAGCAGTGACACAGGAAGAAAAATTACTAAGTGAGGGAACCCACAACCACATGCCAGACAGCACAAAAGTGGAAAAAAAACGAAAATATCAGAAATTAAAGCATATATGGATTCGAATGAATTGAACCTAGTGGATCTATAATCAAAAACATATGCAAGGATATACCATCCTACGTGGCTGGACAAATGTTAAATTGTCTCTAAAGACAGTTATTTAAATGCAGACAAAAAAAGAGAATGTTCCTCCAACACCACTAAGCTTTCAGGATGTCAAAATACCTCAGGAATTGTTAGTAACTAAAAAAATACAGAAGTTTTTTTATTGTTTGACGACCAAAAGATGGAACATAGAGTACTCAATTTTGGAACCAGTAAAAACATGGAATACTTAAAATATGCAACCCAATGGCAAGTACATGCCACTTTTAAAGTGTGTCCAAAACCATTTGCACAATTTTATACTGTCCACGGTCTAATACATGACACTTTGCTTCCTTTATTATTCACACTAATGCCTTCAAAATCACATTAAAATTACGAGGAAATATATACATTTGTAGGAGACAAAATTTCACAACAACCGGAAAATATAATTTTGGATTACAAAATTCAACATATCAAAGCAATCACAGATATATTTCCTGAGACTAAAATACAAGGGTGTGTTTTTCATGTCACTCAAGCAATATGGAGAAAAGTACAAACAAATGGAATGCAAAATCGAGCCACAGAAGATTTAGAATGTCAGTTCAAATGTTAAATTTCTGTTTGCTTTAGTGTTTGTACCCGAAAATCATGTTGAGGAATATTATGAACTATTAACACAGACTGATTTTTTTTTAAGGCAAATGAAAAAATGTTCATACTATTATTAGACTACTTTGATTCTACATGTATAGGACAACTTGCAAGAAGTGGAAAAAAGAAGACCACCACGTTTCAGCAAACAATTTTGGAACTGTTACACAGCAGCCAAAAATGAAACTGCAAAAACAAACAACAACCTAGAAGGATGGCATAATGGCATCAGACAAACATTCAAAATATGCAATCCATCTTTATGGACCTTTCTACAACATCTTAAAAAAGAACAGTCTTTCCAAGAACAACAGATTTCCCAATGTTTGTCAAAGGAAAAAACAGAAGTTCATAGAAAAAAATACAGAGACAACCAAAAACGTCTAAAAGACTGTATACTTGATTTAAAAAAATTAAAAAAAAATGCATATCTACAAAGCATTGCTTTCAATATAAACTATTGAAAAAAGTTCAATGAATTTACCACTGCAAATGTCAAAATCCAAAAGACCGCCTATCCCAAACCTGGACAAACTCCAAATAAATATGAAACGGAAAATTCCCAGTATCAAAAAAGCAAGAAAAATCCCCCAAAAATTCTTATATACAAAATTCCAGTTATCCACGATCCAACAGCATCGCAAACCCTAAATAAACAAACGTCAACAATCCAAAATCGAAAACAATCCAATAATCCATAGTCCCGGATCGAATTGTTCCATAAATCCAGACAAAATGGTGAAAACTCCCCAAGAAAACAGCAAATCCACAGTCCAGGAAATCCGTAAAAAGGTTAAAACCATTCAATAAAAATCCAGATTCCTTGGTATCCAAAAAGACATGAAAATCCCAACAAGAAAAGAAACTTCCAAGATGCACTCCGACCGCTGCAAAACACGAAATCCAAAATGGCCTCTGAGGTGCCGGTGCATCCTAATGTAAAAAAAAAGAACTATAGAGCGACACGCACTGGACGATTTTAATATAACATGTTAAAAATTGGTATTCAATATTAAAATTATTTAGAAGTTAATGAATTTAATTTATTAAACCTATTCTATATAATAATGAACTGTTATAAATATAATTGTAATTTTTATTGTATTATATATACATTTTATAAAAATGCAATTTATTTAATTATCTATATGTGCATTTGTCTATATTTGCATACTTTATAAAAAAGTGTTATGAAAATAATTTTTTGTATATGTAATTCGTTCTAAAATTTTTTGTTGTAATATATTTTAATGAAAAAAGTTTTCCTGCAGGGTTGCGATGCCTCCTGGAGTGTGGTTGTTACCGGAGTTTACTCCTTCTTTCTCGTGTTTGTTCTCGTGGCTCTGTGGAGCCAATACTGCATCTGCTTCGGCGTTGTTCAAGGACTTCACATTTCACCTCTCCTGGGTCACGCCACCTCTTCTTCCGATCTGAGGATCTATCAGGTTTCAGAAGCTTCTTTCTTCACGCTCCTTTGAAACACTAAGGCTTCGCGTTCTTAGGATGCTAGTCCTTCTTCCCTTTTAACTTGAGTTTCCTGGGTCTATCCCAGTGTAGGACTGTAGTCCTTTCTTTCTTTCTCGTTACACACTTAATCTTTCTCTTCCCACTATTGTTGGCTTCCAACCATTTGACAATTTCTATACTTTGTTTACTCTTCCTCTTATTAGTGTTTTTGACTTCAAGTTTGTGATTGATATCACAATAGCAAACAATAACTTGTTCAGGATCATATTTCTGAAGTCCTGATGGTTTGAGGGGCTCATACGAAAGGGGGTTACAGAGTTCTTTGCTGGAATGGGAGTACTTGTCCTCAAGAGGGGAGTCTGTCCGTGTGAGGTCCCGCTTACTACCACTCCTAGGGGGAATATCGCATAGCCGGCTCACCCTCCTAGCCTCACAAGGAAGGGCTACCCTCTGGGGATAAGTGCTGAGATCCAATATTTGTCACACTGCCTATCCAATTCTCTCTATGTCCCATTTATTCAAAATAGATACCACCCCCTTTCTCAATAGGCATGTCAGAATTTTAACAACATTCTAAAAACTCAATTGCAACAAACTACTGTAGCTTCATGTTTTTAAATGACTTGTATAAAAGGAAAATGTATGTTCAACATGTATGTAGGCTAGATTCCCGTGAGTGATGTTTCTATTTTATTACCATGTAAAAGTGTACCTTTCTCACTTTCAATGGGCAACTTAAAAAAAAGAAAAATAGGTAGCAAATAATCACCCTCTCCCTTTTATCTTGATCAACTCGGAATTAATAACAGTATTCTGCTTGATGGCATACCCACAAATTACTTCATTTATATTCTTTATCTATGTATGCATTCAGTGATATGTCCATTTATCTCCATGATAATTCTTCAGTGCTAGACTTCATTATACAGAGAAAGATTTAGGGGATCTCACTGTATACACGCCATTGGAGCTAGTCTATAAAATATATATATATATATATATATTTCCCTAACTTCTCCGGATACACAATCAATGTATATATTCACACCCCTCAGTACTGAAAAATAACAGAGACCAGGATGCAATCCAATTCCCTGTTACAGTATTACTCCAGTCAGGATTATTTCCCCATTAGATCATACTAACATATGTATTTCTTTGGCTGTATCACAGATAGGTAGACACCCAGTTAAGGATGGTTTCAATTCTCCCCCTCTATCAACAGGTGGGCATCAGTCAGCAAGATGGGATCAGCTTTCCTCCAATGCCTGTCTGCTGTCTCTCCCTCTGACATATGCATGGAACTTTAACTCCAACTAAGCCTCACTTACAGGGCTTTGGCGATAATCAAAAGTGTTCCCAAAAGGAGAGCAATCTATTCCTTCTCCTTCCCATTGTCAATTCTCCTTATTCTCCATCAGTCAGTGAGTGTTCAAGTGACTCTGTCCCCTAGTGAGTGTGTGTTGAATAGTTAAAAGACCAAAAACCCCACCTTTTTTGTGGTGTGTGTAATATCTCCCCAAACTAATTGGTCAATGTATGTGATTGGATAGTGTTCCAAAGGTGATATCTCAGTAGACATACCCCTCTGCAGTCATTGGGCATATTAGCGAAGGGGGCAGTCTGATGGGAGTAACATCTACACCCAGTTTCCAACCCATTGAATGTGATGTCATCTCAGGTATTTCTTGCATTAACCTATTAAGTGCTAAAGACGAGTATGCTCGCCATTTTTGCATAAACTTTATTAAAGCTCATCAGTTATTGGGTTAAACATTGTACATTCTGAAATAGTAAATGGCACACATATGACCACTTGACTAATTGGCTCGCCAGATTTCTCTCTCTAGCATGAATCAAACAATGCAATTTTCATCATAATAGGACCACTGGGGACTGACTTTCAGATTTTTCCATTTAACTCACTTCTACATTTATATACAAATAATTTTCCCATCTAAAAGTAAAGGGCTTGTCACTGCGGGCGCTAGGATATATCATTCACTGACCACTGGCTTGTGCTGAAATGGCGTGACAAAATGTAAATTTGCCTAATTTTCAAAATTAAAAATCACATTAGATTAATTGGTCCATCTAATAGGCATTTTCATACTGAACATTTCAAAAGAAGAATTAACCTTGTACGACACTCCCTATAAGAAATATGAGCAAAATAGTACATCCCAATTTAAAAGACCAATTTATTTCTCACTTTACACACATTACATGCAGTCATTCATTTTTCTGCCCACTATAGAATGTCTGGTATTTTTTCCTGTGAATCTAGAGCTGAAAGAATAGAATTTATGACCCAGTGCCTGCCGGTTGATAAGGTCGTTTGAAGTTTACAGTGCTTAGAGTTTTATGACTCTCATTCCTGACCCTCTTGGACCAGCCATGGGTCTTGCAGATTCTAGATAAACAGGTAGTTTTTTCTTCCTTCAGGGTGGCCTCCAAGATTGATATACCAGATTGGAGAAAACAGATCTTCTGGTCAAGTTGAACCCCCTATTTTTTATTTTAAGAAGTTAACCACTACCCTGATACAGCCCATAAAAATGCCCCCTTAGAATTATTTGCAAATTCGGCCACCCTGTGAAGTAGTCCTAGAGACCATGATTATCTTTATTGCGGAGTTTCAGACACATTCAAACTTCTTCAGACGGAAAGGCAGATCAGTTCTGTTGTTGTATTGCTGGGGGGCTGGTGAATTGAACAGAATATCAGATGTCAGAATTCAGTCCTGGTTTCATTTGAATTTGATCTCATTCACAATTGCCGCTTTTAAATATACATGTTCGTTTTTCGCTTGATTTCCCCTTTTCACCTCACATGGCAGTTTATACTTTGTATTGGCTACTCACAGGGCCGCATTTTCAACATCTGTAGGTTTCATAACCATGGCCCTTAATTTCTGTAAGGGAAAACGCAAACACCAGCAGAAAATGCACACTCAAATCTGTTTATGCTGTCACTTTAAGTTGCCATGATTTCTTTTTTATCAGATTGATTAGTTCTCCCTTTTGATCAACGCTATAGGATATTTCCTTGTACTTGAAATTTTTATCTTGGGCCTTGTCACTATATTTTGATGTGAGAGGACTTGAAAATATCACACATGCATTTTTCAACTGCTGTGCGCAGGCCACATCTTACGTGCTTGATTTTAAAATATCATGTTGATCTGCATGCATCTTTTCTTTGAATTAGATTTCCCTTCAGTAGAGAACTTCAGTCTTAGTGGAGTTGAGCATGAGCGAGTAAGATGACATCAAGTATTTGATGGTGGAGAGTCAGTTCAACATTTTTGACGGTAGCTAGTCCAATAAGGAGAAGAAGATCTGCGTGTCATCAGCAAAGAGTTGGTAGTAGAAGCCATTGGAGATTAATGTGCTAAGTGCAGAGGTATCGAGAGTGAAGAGAAATGAACCGAGGACTGACCCTCTAGTAAGCGGGGTGTGTGGGGAGGTAAGGCTGTTCCAAGACATCTGGAAGTGGTCTGGGGTGAGATATGAAGCAAAGCTAGTGAAGGCCTTGTTTGTGATACCTAGGAGAGATAGTGTTGAGAGAAGGTCAGAATGGTTGATGATATCGAAGGCAGCAGAAAGGTCTAGAAGAATAAAAATAGATGAACAGTTAGCATGATGACCGGAAGAGATGTAGTTGCTGACATTGAGGAAAGCTGACTCAGTAGAGTGCTGAGTTCAGAAGCCAGATTGAAGTGATTCCCAGGGGTTGTGGGTGTTAAGGAACTTGGTGAGTTGGGTTGAAAACGACATGCTCTGGAATGTTGAAATAGTGAGGTAGAAGAGAGTCTGGACAAATGTTGGCAGGACATTTAGGATCTAGGCCAGGTTTCTTAAGGCTAGGAATGACAGTAGCCCAAATGTAGGATGAGGGAAAAGTGGCACTGTCAAGAGAGGAATTTACGAGTTAAGTAAGATATAGAGCAACACTGGGAGCTATGAGTTTCACTATGTGCTGTGATCAAGGGTCGATAGGAGCACATGATGGGGTTAGCCCTGAGGAGAAGGGCACGAATCGCACCTGGTTAGCAGGGGCAAAGAAAAACATTAGGCCTCATTACAAGTTTGCCGGTCTGGAAACAAGGGTGCCGGTAAACTCACCTGCAGCCTTGTTTCCGAACCAACAAACTATGAGTCTGCCTGTCGAGCCGCTGTGCCCGACAGGTCTGACCCTGCCGGGTGCTGCGGCTACGGTAGGCAGACTGCTCAGGGAAGCACCAGCACTGTTAGCAACAGTGCCAGTGCTTCCGTGTCCCCACTCCCATGGAGTTCTACAGGACTCTATGGGAATAGGGATTAACAAATATACCGGCGTCTGACTTCCTTGCCGCCAGACTCGTAATGAGCCAGTGGCACCGGGTGGTCAGACACTGGTAAATCATTCCAAGTCTGGTGGCAACCCGCCGTTAGCACCAGCAGGGAACATAATCCCTTTCCACCTCAAACAGTCCACCACACTGCAACAATTAAGAAAACGTCTTAAGACCTTTATTTTTGATGTCTAATCGCCATCGTATGCCCTAAGATCTCTGGCTATCTCTCAGGACGTGTTAGTCGCCATCGCGGCTATTTCTTTTTACTCTTCTTTTTTCAATTTATGTTATTTGTTTGTTTGCCCTGAGACCTTTGGGTGAGTGATTGCGCTATATAAGAAACTCTTTAGTTAGTCTTTAGTTAATTGTCTCCAGTTTCTACAGATCTCTGCAGCCAGAGTGGCTACGCCAGCCCCGTGTTACTCTCACACTACATTGGTACTCCGCCGTCCTTACTGGCTCCATGTGGCCAAACGCATCCTTTTTAAGTCCCTTTGTTTGGTTCACCGCGCTTTTTATGGCTTGGATGCGGAATATTTACAACTGATATTCCTCCTCTATATCCCGTCCTGGGCTTTAAGCTCAGCCCTTGCCTGTCTTGCCGTGGTTCCTCATGTCAAGTTTGTGCAGATTGGTAGCTGTGCATTCTGTGTTCCTGCTGCCAAACTATGGAACTCGCTTTCTCTGTCCCTTCATTGCATCAGGGATCACGTGTTATTTAGGCGGTCCTTGGAAACCTATTTGTTTCAAGGCTGGACTTGATAATTCTCTCTGTTTGCTGTTCTGGTGCCATGATTCTCAATACATACATACATACATACAACGTTGTGCATAGATGCCTTTGCCTCTCCACTATTATCTACCATTGTGTATCCCTCGTGTTGGGTTCTGCTTAACCTATCTGCCAGACCTATCAACTCGCACGTTTTTGTTTGGTGTCATCCACCATGGAAAATGTTCACACATCCACAAAGCTCCTAACCTGCCCATACAATTCAACGGGCTCTCACCCGCCAAAAAAGTTAATCTTCCATTTTCAAACGCCCTGGGGACAGAAAATGTTGAGAGGTATGCTATCCACCTCACTCTTAAAGGGATCATAAGAAGACCCTCTGGGGCACAAAAGCAGAGCATTCCCCTTATAAAACCCTTTCCAATGCCACACAAATGCCTGAGGGGCTAGTAGGTAGCTCCTTTGTGCACTCCTCTACCAGGAAAACCTTAAGCAACTCACCACCTATGCACATCAACACCACCACTAGGCTACCCCCTGACAGCCCTTGTATAACCTTCAGGTGACTACAAAGCCTTCATGCCACCTATCATTCTATCCTCTATACTCCAACTTCAAACATTGCTATAAATTTATACATATATATAATCATATACAAATATATACAAGCATACAAGTGTGCCATTATACAAACATAGCTGCTGCACACAGCCATGTTGTCCCTTGCCAAGGGGTTCTTTGTCCTTTCGGACCCACAGAGAGAGCAGTACCTTTGTGTTGCAGCTTGGCACCAATCCACATATGCCCATCACGCTCTTCCATGCACGCATGTTGTTAGGCGCTTTCATCACCGCTACTGGCCCAGATAAGCATTTGTACCTTGCAGTACCCTGTGCCATGGGGGCGTCAAGATAAGTGCCATGGTCTGGGAGGTTCAATCTTCATTGGAATGCCCCGTCCCTTCTGTGGGATGCTGTACATTTTATTTATTTATTAATTAATTTATACCACGATGGTAGCCCGCGGGCATCAGGGCACACAATTACACATAGGGAACGACCATCAAAGACAGGACCAACAAAGAACAGTTATAAAGAGATTTCGAGCGCAGTTGGGAACTACTTGAACAGGAAGGTTTTGGAAGATTTCCTGACAGTCCTAAATTTACTTCTAGTCGAAGGGCAGCAGACAGGGAGTTCCAGGATCTTGCTACTCTGACCGGGACTAATCAACCTCTGCCCATTGAGTGCTTGAAGGTTGGACAATCAAGCAGCGAGAGGGTTGAGGAGCGCAACGTTCTTCTTGGGATGCACAAAGACATCCAAGCTTTTAGATAATTAGGAGCAGTTCCAAAGATAAATCGGTGAGCAATGGTAAGGCTCTTAAAGACAATACGCTCATTCACTCGAGGCCAGTGCAGAACCCTTCTATGCTCTGTGATGCTTGATCTTCTTGAGATCCGTTTTGTGATGCGAACAGCATCATTCAGCAATGTTTGACATTTTCTCAGATTGCTCGAGGAGGTCCAATCAGCATGTAATTACAATAGTCCAATTTAGACCATACGTAATCTCAGGCAACAGCGGTGCAGTTCTTCTCAGAGATAAAAGGCTGCAGGGTCCTGAGTAGACGCAAGTGATAACTGCAGGTGCGAGACAGCTAGCTGACATGGGCATCAGCACTAAGGGAGGATTCAATCTGTACACCTAAGGTTTTCACCTGTTTCTGAACCAAAATGGAATTTTGGCCTAGGTTAAAGGCTTTATAACAGGAGCTCAATTTTGTGAGGGCCTGCTGAGAACCCACCACCAGGAGCTCGGTCTTATTTCCATTTAGGCAGAGCCAATTTGGGACCATCCAAGATTCTATGTGATTATACACTCTTGTCAGATTGTCCTGATCTTGATTGTAGTTCCCTGTTAGCTTAATAACCACCTGGGTGTCGTCAGCGTAATTTGCAAACACCACACCCACGTGTTCCAGGAGTATACAGAGAGATCTGATGTATAAGTTAAACAGTAGGAGTGACAGACAGGCCCCCTGTGGTACTCCACACAGTATGGGAGTTGGGGGGAGCAAGCCTGGCCCCACTTTACCCATGACTCTCTATCAGTAAGGAAAGAACGAAACCATCCAATGGCTTCATCTGTGCATTGGCCCAGATCACCAAGAGTGTTAAGGAGGAGATCGTGGTTCACCAGGTCGAACACCGACGACAAATCGAGCAGCATCAGCAGACCTGGTTTTCCCCATCGCTAATTCGCAGCAGATGTATCTGCAAATCCACCAGAGCAGTCTAAGTGCTAAAAGAAGGCCGGAAACCCGATTATATGTCATGTAAGATGAAATGGGATTCAATAAAAATCTGAAATTGCAAGGTGACAAACTTTTCAAGGATTTTCAGGAGAAAATTTAAATTCGTAATAGGTCTGAGATTACTAGGTCCCTTGGGGTCCAGATTGGGTTTTTTCAAAAGGGGGGTAACCGTCACAGTTTCTGAGGAGGCAGGAACCTGACTATCCCTAAAAGAAGAGTTTACAAACCTGGTTAAGAAGGGGGCAAAGAGATCTTTGTGTTCTAAAATAATCTTAGGTGGGAGAAGATTTTCAGCACAAGAGGTGGGGCGCATGGCATGGATGAATGCATTTTCTTTTTATTAAATTTTATTAATTTTCAACACACCCAATATATCGCAATAACTCAAACCAACATGAGGGCAAGGCCCTCTACAAGCAATTATGTAGATGCAACTTTCCCTTCAAAACCCCCCTGCCCTCTCCCCTGTCTCCTCTCCCACCCTGAGTAAATCCACATGCTTGCGTCTGAAATTACAAACTGCGCTCATTGTACACAATGCCTGAGTGGTCCTGGGATCTCTGTGTCGACCCCACTACAGCCCATGATATGCACCTATCGTTCGTTCACTGTCCGGGCCAGGCCAAGTCTCACTGTATAAACCCTCCGCCCTCCTCAACCTCAGCCAAAAGTGTTACAGAATTGTTGCCACTCGGCCTCTACGGACGCTCCTCCTTCATGAATCGCCTCAGTAAACTTTTCCATCAGATATATCTCCTTTGCCGTATTAGACCATTCTCTCAAAATGGGGAGGCCAGTCCTCTTCCAATACCTATCACGACAAGCACGAGCCGCCAAACGAAGAAAGTGCACCAGCAGAGTGGGAGTGTGCCACCGGTGCCACCGTCTCTCTAGAACAAATAGAACCAGCATTGGGTCGAGTCTGAGCTCCCCTCCCCCAGCATCTTTGATCCAGCCCAAAATCTCGGCCCAATATACCTGCACCTTGGGACATTCTGCCAGCGATGCAATATCACCCTGTGGAGCTTATATTGGCAAGATATGGAGGTCTTAAAAGCCAGTCTACATATCTGTTGCCATAGGTGTTCATCCAATTCTAAACCCAAGTCCCTCTCCCACCTACGGCGAAGACCCTGTACCTCCTCACCCCTTGGTTCCATCAAATTCCCGTAAAGGCGGGAGATGAGGCCTTTCATTTCCGTATGCCCATCCAGGACCCTTTCCACTGGCATGAGGTCCCTCTGTATTCGCTCCTACCACTTTTTCGCCGTAAAAATTCCCTTTAACCTAAGGTACAGGAGCACCGATAATTTACCTATACCCAGGGCGCCTTCCAAGTCCTGGATGCTTACAAATTCTTCTCCCTTCCACAGTTGGCCCACTCTGGCGAGCCCACCCTCAAACCATGACTTGGTACTTCGCAACCTCCGGTATACTATCCCTTACAGGGGGGGCCCAAATATGACTCACCTGGTGCCTTCCCAGACCGTAACCCCCCGATTACCTTCAGAATTTCTTCCTGGGTGATTTGCTTCTCCAGCGCACTATTTTCACAGCCCGAAAGTGTACCTATACAATTCGTCATCCTCCTTCTGTCCCTCAAACCAGTAGAGATGCTCATAGAAGTTGGCAAATTCCTGTACCACATCGTCTGCTTGGGAGTGTAGCCGCCTGTCTTCGTCACTGACTCCCAACACCCACCTCTCTGCCCGTTGACCCCAGAGCCTGGCCGCCAACAGGGCGTCGGACTTGTCCCCTTCTCATAATATTTCTGTTCAGGAACTGCAGACCGGCTATCACCTTCCCCACCTCTAGGTCTTTCAACTCCTGACGCTTCTCTCTTGCCAACCTCAAATCCTCTTCCCTCTGTCCTACCCCCTACCTTCTAACTTCTCTAGTTTACGGATCTCCCCTCTACGTTTCTCTGCTAGCAGGTTCCTAACTCTCTTCTTGGAGGTGCCCTCCCGAATGAGGAGGCACCTCCAGGTTGCCTTACCCCATCCCATGTTATACCAAGTTCCACTTCCCCAGTGTCATTATAGTGAAATAACACTCCAATTGCCTCCATCATTTCTCTTGCAAAGACAACATCCTTCAACAGAACGTCATTGCACGGCCTCAGTCCCGTCAAAACTATGCCCGACCAACTAATCGGAGAGTGGTCGCTGTTGGAGACCGTACCGGCGTACCTCTGACATATGAACCAATAGCAATACTCGTTCGAGAACCATGAACAGGGGAGAAGATTGTAAAGCCCCTCTCCAACGGGTGAAATTCACTCCATACGTCTATCAACCCCTGGTCAGAAATATAGGCCATAATTCCTCCCTCAGGCTGCGCCCCCCCACCTCCCGTGAGGACCTGTCCACCACTATGGTCTAAGGCCTGGTCTGTCCACATGTTGAAATCGCCCCCCAGTAACAGTAATCCCTCTGCATGCTCCAATATCTCCCCCATGGTGTCCCGTAAAAACTACATCTGTCCTACATTCGGGCAATATATCGAAGCAATGAACACCCGCGCCTCATCAGTGGTACCAGTGATCCACAAAGCCCTCTCTCCAGACCTCCTCCAGACTAGTGGATACACCATTCGGGTTCTCCGATTGAAAATAATGCCTACTCATCACTTCTTGGAGGCCCCTGAGGCCCAATAAGCCTGTCCAACCTGGGCACCCGGAATCCGCCTTTCCTCCCCTTGAATCAGCCTTGTCTCCTGCACCAACAGAACATCGAGGTTATGATTAGGCATTTCTCTCCACAACAGCGAGCGCTTCATGGGCGAATTCAGGCCCTTAATGTTCAGGGTCCCCAACCTAAGTGCATCAGCCTGGCCCGCGTTCTCAGGATATGCTATCTGAGTGGATGGTTGAGTGGACGCGTCCAGATACCTCACGTCCACTCAACCCATAATGCTGCAGTATCCTCCAACTTTTCATTCACTTTAGCCCCCTTTACCCCAAACCCCAACTCCCCCCCCACCAGGCCCCCCTCCCCAAGCAGAGAACAAGCTCCTTTCCCGGACGGCCACCATACGATGGGCCACCAGAGGCAATCATCCACCACATCTGTCATCTCCCTTACCCCCTCACCTTACCCCTGGATGTGTCACACTAGCACAGCATCATCCCCTTCTCTGCAGTACTTAGCACCCCCCTTCTCTTAGTCAAGAATCTCCAGCCTTCTTCTGTGGGAGTGTGTTAAGCTTCTTAAATTTCCGAGCTCCCAGCATCTTCTTCTTTGTACTCTGAGGACCCACCATCCCACGCTGTTCCACCTGTGCGGCCTCGGCTCCTTCTTGACCTTCATTCAGTGCCTCACCCTTAAAGGAATGGTTTGGTCAAAATTTTTTATTGGCCCTACGGGTCGGCCATGTGTTTTTAAGCCTAAATCGCTCGATTTTAGAAAAATTTCCTATGGACCTTACACGAGTTTTCGTCCATTAAACACATGCGAAAACAAGCAGTAGTAATCCTATCACTTGCCGCATCGCCCTGGCTGACCTGCTTTTGCGGCACTAAATCATATCCCCCGCCCCTGAGCCTGTCATCAGCAGACACATACCGCCCATTTCACAACGCCAAAGCACGTCTTGTGTCAACATTCGATGCGCTTCAGCTAATGATGTGTCGCCATGGAAATGGCAGGACGCCGCTTTCCTCTAAGTATAAACAGACCGTTTGACAACACACAGCAGCAGATTTTTGATTCCATTCCTCTCTCTGTGTTACTTTGAGTATTTTGGGAGTCGTTTCTGTGCTCTGGTCAGCTACCTTCGTTGCTTGTAGCCCGTGTGAATAGATACCGGTACCACCGCTATAAATTATTTTAGTTTGTTTAACACACAATGGCTACAATAATGCCCTATATGTACGAGCCCGAGTATACCGAGGAGGAACTACTGGAAAGGGAAACACGTGAAAACGATGGGTCTTCGGACGGCAGTTTGGAGGACGAATCAACAGCTGAAGAGCCTGGACCTAGTCGCATGGACGGTGTTTCCACCTGGTGCACATGCAATCGGTGCAAGCTAATGCCAACCGAGGATGAGAACTGCTGCTGCTGTGAAAACTCGGGATGCGTGGCCTACATTTTGGAAGGCAAGCCACGACTGCAATGCATCACCGAGCTGCCAGACTTCAGGGCAGCCTGCCTCACATGGTCCGTGTTGAGGATAATGATGGTGCTTATGCACGAACTTCGTGCAACTGTTCGTCCTTGTAATCCGAGTAACGAGTAAGTATACTCTGCTTGTCATGCCACTCCTATTCCATGGTCTTCTACTATATCCAAAATTACATATACATATCATTGTAACACATGAAAGTCGTTCAATAGTGTACAGTGTCTAGATAGCATTTGACCGAGCAGAATGCCATTAGTTACAAGAATTGTCATTGACAACAAACGTTTATTAAACTTATCTTGGTAATTTAAAAACAGTTTGTTTCATTCCTTTTCACAGGTGGTACAGGTTGGTGGCCTATCATTCCTTTACATGGTGGCTTCACGGGAGGCTTGGACACCGCGTTCGAAGAGTAATACCCTGCTGAAGAGAAACTTTCCCAAGTGACAGCGGTCAGTACAGGGGATTTTCTCTCGCTGTGCTGCAACCTGACCTGTACAATGTGTAAAGTCTTGTATTTTTGGGTCATCAAAATAAGATACAAAATAAAACACCACATATATTTGAACAACGGTTGCTTCGATTTTTTAAATGAATCAAGTGTGTCTCAATTCAAGGATGGACGTCAGACATCTGTGCTCCGAATGGGTGAAGGTCAGGTCGCTGTGAAGCAGGGTGGTCACTATCTAAGCTAACATAATATATTCTCAATAATGCATGCACTAAATAACACTTGTTCAAAGTCTTTCAGTCGGTTATGTCTCTATAAAAGTCACACATATATCTATACTATCAATTAACATTGGATTATACAGGTCTTAGGTTAAGGGTCTTGACCACTATAATACACTGTTTGAAGTGTGGGTCTGTGCTCACAAGAATCTCCGGTATGTGGCATTTGTTATTGATAGGCAACGATATACTGCAGTAGGGGTCTAATGTTAGTTGGGGGATCTGCTAGGTGGGCATCATGGCGTGGTCAGTGGTCTGGCACATGAAGAGAATACCTTGCAGGGACACAGGGTCAGAATGGCAGTAAGTTTCCACTGGCGAGGGTGCGTGGGTAAGGACACGTTTGTGGAGATGAACGAGCTATGTGCTTAGTTCAGGCTGGTTCACATGCAGGATAGTGATCTCAGAGGAAGAGTGATGTGTTACATGTATTAGCTGTTGCAAATACCTCTTGAGTTTTCCAGTCAGAGTGGGAACGAGGGTGGGGTCCATGTGCTCTGCGCAGTGAGGCCTGGTCACCAAGATGGAGTGGAAAGGGGGTACAAAAATGGATGCCCTGTGTCCTGCTCAGTGGTCCCATCTACGCGAATGTGAACCAAAGTTAACATCACATAAGGGCAAGGGGCGAACCCACTACTGGAGGCACTTGGTCTGAGTTTCTACTGAGAAGTAAAGGATGAGAGGGGCCTGATGGCCCCTCGCTCCCACACACTTGCCTGCACGCCCCAGGCCCATCCATCCCACCCCCCTCTATCAAAGGCGGTTCGCACCCGGGGATGAGCGCTGGCATGGGGGGATATCACGGGCGCAAACGGCCAAGGTGCCATACAGCATGTACACTTAAAAAGGTATCCCACGCCCAGGGGTCATCGCTCACATGTCCTCCTCAGACCCCGTGTCTCCAGGCAGGCCTCCCCCGAGGCAGTCCGCCGCGCTGCAAACCACATAATACCACGACATATACACGTCATTCATTCACAAACACACCCCTGTTTCTAATACTTTATAAACCGCTTGATATGTCTCATGAGAACATCTTTGTGCTTTGCAAGTCAACTCCTGAACCTTCTACCTGAGAAGCACTGAGATTTATGCTAATCTGCTCGTCGTCGTGCTATCTGTGACCGCTTCGAGCAAACTCGTCAGTGTGCTACCTGTGGCTATCTACCTGTTCTCCTGCAACATACTGCTCGGCCTGCTGAATACAACTGTTTGTTGGTCAAGGTAAGGCCATGTATTCTAGTCATATTTCGGTCATTTTTACATTTCTATCTATTTGCGATTACAGTACCCAATAGTGCTATGGTCATTGGTCTCATTGCTATTGACTTGAGTTTCAATTGTTAGGCTATCAATATATCTATTTATTTTCATCTGTGTCAATTGTCATCGAATTGCATCCTTCGGGGGTCCAGTCTATAATGTAAGCATGTTTCCTTCTCGTGCAAGACAGAACATCCAAGGGACGAGTCACATGTTCAGAGTTTAGTCACATCATTTAAAAAATGTCTGTAATTTATGCAAATACTAAGCCGCAGATGATGAACTGGTATAGTTCCGGCGACCAAAACAAACCTTGCATTGAACATGGTATGGTTCATTTACTTTTTTATGACATTTTTATTCATCAAGGTTTTATAATAATCTAGATATTTACTTTTCAGAATTTTCAACAATGCCTGCCTGTTCGATTAGCGGTTGCCCTTCGAAGACCCATGCTAAATCTGAAGGCACTACAATGCATGTATTCCCTAACACTGTTGATCGAATAAGAGAATGGGTCAGCCATTGCGGATATCCACCGGCAGAGCTTGAAAGTAGAGTCCAGCAAGTCTTTGAGGACAAGAGGGGTGATCGATACCGCATCTGCAGCCGGCTCTTTTCCTCGAACATGTATGCCACATCTTGGGTAACAAAGAAGAATAAACGGCGAACGACATGAAAATTGCTCGCAAACGCTATTCCAACTCTATTCGTCCACATTCCGCCACTGGTGAGTCAAGTGTCCAGATTTAGCTTTAGGCCTTGCGCTAGTGTGTAGGTAGCTGAATGGATTAATTGATATTTTAGGTGTTGCGTCCCTTGTAATACTTTCGATATTGATATGAGTGTATAGCTTTTTGAATAATGACATTTATCAATACATTATTTTTCGATTTTATAACCCCAAAGGAAATCTATTCATGGGCACAGGGAACTGTGCTATATTGCGCATTTTCAATAGCATTATTCTCAAGTATTCTGTCGGTTTACATGGGCATTTTTTAATATTTGCATTTCATTATCAAACAATAATTTACCTTTACAACTGCTTGACTATCCACTGAATCTGAAGCAAGAACATTCTACATCCGTGACGTGCCCGCAGTTATCAACCACTTCTAGCGCGTATCAGGTAAGCATACTTGGCTATTCCGCTACAGACTTGTTTTATGCATGTCAAGTAATAGTTTCTATGTATCGTGTGATTATTTTACCAATTGTTTGGTTAGTGCTTTCCAATTGATATACACCTTAGTTGTCGTCCCCTGGTGTTTATTTTCAGTTATAATTAGTGTTATCCATACTAATGCAAGTACTGTCTTTCAGGGAGATGCTGAAGCATCCACCACATTGACAACAGCCCTAGATGACTTTCAGCATCACGAGGTATGGATACTGACAGCTCCATCGACCGTGATCATCAGGACTGGAACACTTGTCGTTTTATTGTTCTACACCATGTTCTATTCATGGTTAGCCATTGATATGTACGTGTGCGGTCGACCCCAAGTGTGTGTTGTGTTTTCAATAATGTAATCCTTACTAATGCAAATACTATGTTTCAGGCAGTTGTTGAAGCGTCAACCCACGCACTTGATGCAGAGCATGACATTCAAGTAATTCCAGGGGAAGTGGAAGCGGGACCATGCGGATACGAATCGTCGCAACAGCTTTCGGAAGTGCGCACCACATTTACAACATCCATAGATATTCTTCAGCAGCACGAGGTATGGATACTGACAGCTCCATCGAGCGTGATCATATAACGTGATTCCATTTGCTATACTTTCTTCCCTATTAACGCAAGTACTGTGTTTCAGGGAGACGATGGAGCTTCCACTACTTTCACAAGATCCCATTTAGATGATGCAGATGTAAAGAAATCGGAGAAATAAGTCGATTAAATCTGATCATATTTAAATATTCCTTAATTCTTTTAGACAATGCATCATTTGTGGTTATCTCTTTATATGTACATGTGCCGTCGACCCCAAGTGTGTGTTATGTGTACAGTATTGAAAACCATACTAACGCAAGTACCTTGTTTCAAGGAGTTGCTGATGCCTCCTCTCCAATACAATCAACCATGGCAGTCCATGCAGAGCCAGAGGTACGGATACTGACAGTTCCATAGAACTAGGTCATCAGAGCTCGAATACTAGTCGTTTGATTGTTCTACACAATATTTAATTTGTGTTGAGCTATTGAGATGTACCTGTGTGTTCGTCCTCACGTGTGTTTTATGTTATCAATATTGTGATACATAGTAATGAAAGTACTATGTTTCAGGGAGTCGATGGAGCCTCATTCCGTGCAGTCTATGCGGATACAGAAATTATAGTTGTTGCAGCGCAAGAGAAAGGGAAGAGATGCGGAAACGAATCGGAGCTACAGTGTGCAGATGTTGAAGGTCGAGTCAAGAAAGTTGCAAAGAAAAGAAACACAAATAAGGTTAGTTACAAACAGTTCATAACTTTAGACTTTCTTTGTGCTGGGGACTATTTTATGTTTTTTCCAGTCAATTGTACTATACTTTATCTTGTGTTTAAACTGAACATCCCTTTTCCAATCTGTCCTCTAGTTACCCGTGTGTGTACGAACTATACATACACAGACAGTGAAACGAATGAGAGATGTTGCTTGCCAGACCATTTACACTATGGAGGAACTATTAATTCAGACGCCGCGTGTTGAGACTAGAGATGCTCATATCCAATGGCCAGAACATGAAATGAATGTGTCCGGAGAATCCAGTAAAGTTGTAATGGACCATTGCTACAGTGCGACTGCACCACCACAAGAAGATGATACTGGATGTATTGAGGATAGCTCGGAAGTAGTCGCAGATTAATTCACACAATCTACACCCGCCAAAAAATTGCCACCAAAAAAGCTGTCGACATTCTTGTGTTCTCCCATCAATGTTGAAGTAACAGATGTTGAAATGACAGAGAATGCAGTCCGAAACAAGTGGAAAGCCATTGATTCATGTGACTCGTCAAAAACAAGGCAGTAACGTCACAATACATGCCGCCCGTAGATTAAATCATACGTTCTCATGGTCTGCACAACCGATGCTGGGGAAACTGCCAGCAGGCAATCTACTGTGTGCAGCTGCATCACTTTTTAGTGGCTCCAGTTTTAGAAAGTTAGAGTCTTTCTTTCAGTTTGTGGGACTTCATTTAATTTCTAAAACGCAGTACTACAAATACCAACATGATTATCTGTTTCCGGCCATTAGTGATGCTTAGAAAATTGAACAATTGTCTCTAGCAAGTACATTCGAAGGGAAACGATTCAGGCTAGCCAGCGATGGACAGTGCAACAGCCCTGGATTTTCTGCCAAGTACTGCACCTACCACTTTCAGGACATGGATAGTAAGAAAATTGTGAGTTCGGTGGTCGTGCAGGTAACACAATGTACATCCTCAGTGGCCATGGAGAAACTAGGATTTATAAAATCAGTGGAATATCTACAATCGAGGGGAATGCACATCGACCTCGTAGCCACGGAAAGACACGTTTCAATTGCCAAGACAATGAGAGAGCAGTTCCCACATATTAAACATCAATTTGATGTATGGCATCTTGCTAAATCAATCAATAAGAAAATCTCGGCTGCAGGGAAAAAAAAGGTTTGGAAAGTATTTCACAGTGGTCCCAGTCTATCAGCAACCATCTTTGGTGGAGCTCCAAAACTTGTGAAGGGTCAGTGGAAATACTACTTGAAAAATGGCAGTCACTGATGCACCACTGTACCAACGTTCACCGCTGGTCAGAAAACCTATATTTCCACCAATGTTAACATGGCCCTTTGTCCCCAGAGGAGGCAAGGAAGAAGAAGTGGTTGATTCCATTTTCACCGACACACAAAACCAAGAGATTTGAGGGGACTGACAGAATTCTGTCACACAGGAGGTTTGTAGGTGTTCCACAATATGTGCCTAAAGTACAGGCCAAAGCGCTTCCATTTCAGCATACAGGGCATGAAACATAGGACTCTACTTGCGGTCTTGGCCCATAACGAGAATCTCTGCCGTGAACAATCTAAGACTACGGGTAATGTAAGGATGCCTCGCTACACTAAGGTGTTTTCTAAAAGAAGTAAGCACTGGGTGATCAAACCAGTCTATGAGGAAATGGAGTTCGACTTTGTAAAAAGCCTTATTGTTGCTGTACTCGAGAAGCACAGATATGGAATTTTGAACATTTCTGTGCAGAGCACTGATGCATTGCCACCGTGCCATGTCCTCCCAAAGCAGAGCTGGTTGTGAAGTACAAATCCCGGTTTAAATAATTGTAATATGATAGTCTTTTTGTAAATAAATGTTATTGTACAGTGCACATACAAAGTATGCTAACCCTAACCCCTCCCTTCACCATCCTGGGTGGCGAACAACCTGGGTGTCATCTTTGACTTCTCTCTCTATTCACCTCATATCGCTGACCTTGTCAATATGTGGATGTATATATTTTTGTTGCTGTAACTAAGTTTTGCAATCTCATGTAAATGCTGCGCACTGTTAACCGAGGGGAGGCTTGCGTATTGCAAATAATAAAACAAACAAACAATAAATCTCACTTTCAACTCAACTCCTCGGGTACGTTAAACTTTCCCTGACCTTCCCCCAAAAAGTCAATGGGCCTCATTACAACCTGCCAGTCCGGGACCGTGCAAAATCCGTGACGGCGGTAAAAACGTTTCCGTGTCCGCAAGGATGCGGAAAAACCGTCCGATTACACGCTGTCGGTCGCGCGCACCACACGGACCCGGAAACGTTGTTACGGCCATCACGGAAAACCCCACGGAAATGGAAATAACGCAGCCACAAGTGGCGCAAAACCGTGTCCGCCTCCGCCACCACGGACACGGAACCGGAAATACCATGATCGCCAAAACAGGAAACAGAGAGGCGGCCATCATATAAAAGCACAATCCATTGCCATCCAGAGTCAGCACAAGCACAATCCTAACTCTGAGAAGCCAAAAGGGACCACCAGCATGTCTGCCAGGATTCCTGCTCAGAGGCAGCGCAAGCAGCGCTTCAGCGAGGCGGAGCTAACTGTCTTGGTGGAGCACATTGTGGACAATGCGGAGATGCTGTTCAGTGCCGACCAACGGCGTGCCACACAGCAGCGGAGGAAGGAGGTGTGGGCCAAAGCTGCACGCAAGTGCACCGCTGTGGGCGTGACAGTGAGGAGCGTGAAGGACTGCCACAAGCGGTGAGACGACCTGAGGCTGAGGGTACACAACCTCATTTCCACGCACCGCCAACGCAGCAGTGGGACAGGCGGAGGACCCCCTTCCCCACTGAAGCTGCAAGCATGGGAGGAGCGTTGCAGCAGCGTCCTCCACCTTGAGGGAATCCATGGGATCAGGGAGGCTGAGGCAGGAGTGAGCCCACCTGCAGATGCCGGTAAGTGCCCAAACATGAATGCCACATGAAAATATGCAGTTGTGAGTACTGGGCCAAAGGACCCATTAACAACCCCCCTCCCAGGCAGTGCATGTGTGGGCCAAAGGACCCATCATGATCCGTATGGCAACCAATATCACAGAATGCATACACCAGCAATCAGATGCATGTGACTAACACTATTCAATGTACAATCTTAATGACGCATGTGATGCACCCATCTGCCACCACAACAACACTAATTGCATGCCCTTTGTGTCCCCACAGCCGTTTCAAGTGACAGTGATACTGCACAACAGGCCAGCCAATCTGCACCGGCAAGTACACAAGCCACCGCCACCACACAGGAGGATGCTGCCGGCAGTTCTGCACCTCTGGCCACATTACCAGCCACTACAGATGTGCCGCCCACCACCACCACCGACATCCCCACTGTCTCCACACTGCCTGAGTCTAGACAGGTGCCACGGGAACCTCTCATGGCCACCCAACACAACACCGAAGGCAGCAGCACTACAAAGGGGGCGGCCTGCAGTGATTACAGTGCCCCGCAAGAGCACTCGGAAACGGGGCCACAGGGGGAGATGCCCACATTGGAAGACCTGGGCTCCTTGCATGAGCTGGAGTTCAGCCCCACATCACTGAGGAGTCCCATGAGGTCGCCCACCCCATCCATGGCCGAACTGAATGCCCGCATGCAGCGGATGGAGGAGCAGCAGGCTACCCTCACCCAGCTGGTGGAGAGGCAGCTAGAGGAATCCAGGCTGCAGAGGGAGAGCTACAGCGCCTCAGTGCGTCGCCTGTCGAGGTCCATCGGACGGTTTGCAAGCACTATAGTAACCCTTGCACGACATGTGCGGGAGGGCAACGACCACACCTCCGGGCTTGTAGAGGCCATGTTGGTTGGCCAACAGGCAAATCTGGCACGGATGCCCTCAATCCCAGATTCTGCGCAATCAAACACAACCACCACATCCAGCTCCACTACTGCCAGTCCAAGGAGGCGCTCGAGTAGGCTAACGGGTCCCTCGGGCAAGGTTGCACAGGCACAGAAGCGCACACGGAAGTGATGGCATGTGTGTGGGGCAGTGCAGGACACATGTGGACTACAAGGGTGTGAGAGGGTGGGCACGTTTGGGTGGTGGGGTTCGTAGTTTTGGGGGTTTGAACAATGTGGCCTGGGTGGGGGTGGGCACGTTTGGGTGGTGGGGTAGGTAGTTTTGGGGGTTTGAACAATGGGACCTGGGTGGGGGTGGGCACGTTTGGGTGGTGGGGTAGGTAGTTTTGGGGGTTTGATCAATGGGGCCTGGGTGGGGGTGGGCACGTTTGGGTGGTGGGGTAGGTAGTTTTGGGGGTTTGAACAATCGGGCCTGGGTGGGGGTGGGCACGTTTGGGTGGTGGGGTAGGTAGTTTTGGGGGTTTGAACTATGGGGCCTGGGTGGGGGTGGGCACGTTTGGGTGGTGGGTGGCCACGGGTGTACAGCTTCCCTAACCAATGCACCTCCTTCCCTGTTGTTATTACATCAATACATCACCATTTCGAATCAAGACATACATGTGTGGACATTGATCATTTATTTTGCAGTGCAACTATTAATTCATTGTCGTCACCATGTTCGTGCATTTCTGTGAATGTGCTGTGACTCAAAAGTAAATGCGAATCAGGGCATCCCGTGCTCTCTGGCCATCATGTGGTCCCCCAGGGGGAGGCGGTGCCATCCCATCCCCATCTCCATCCCCATCCCCATCCCCATCCCCATCTCCATCCCCATCCCCATCCCCATCCCCATCTTCCTCATCTGCGTCTGCTGGCATTGGTATGTTCCTGCGCAGGCATATATTGTGCAGCATGGCACATACGAGCGTGATTTTACCCGTCTTCACTGGGCTGTAAAGCAGTGATCCGCCAGATCTGCTCAGACAGCGGAAACGGGCCTTCAGCAGTCCAAATGTCCACGTGTGCGTATGTGCCCTATTGTATGCCTCTTCATGCCTGTTCCTTGGTCTCCGTACAGGTGTCATCATCCATGGCGTGAGTGCATATCCCGCATCACCTACATGGGATGTAGATGGGGGAACATGTCAGTGTTTGTGGCATCATGTCCTCATCTGCTGCTGTGCATTCTTGTATCATCATTGATTCATGCATATGTACCATGCAGTGTATGGAGGTATGTTTTGGGCATCACGATGTATGTCGCTAACTGGATATGGGCCTACACATTAACTTGCATGTTTACTGTGCCCTGCGGGTGACATTTGATTGTGTGCATGTCACGGTGCAGTGCTGTCCACACATGGCAGAGTGACTCCACTGTACGGAAGTAGTAAATACACGTTGTCTCATTTACACGCCTCTCGTGCCTTTTGAGGCAGTGTTTCAATTGAGGGTGGGTGGCTGCAGTGGCACAAGGTTCATGGGACAGTGACGAGGTTGGCTGTGCCAGCGTGTGCACAGGCACATTGTGGTGCCCTGTCATGTCTTCCTTCATGATGTTTGGCATCCGCTATGTATTTGGTAGATGGAAGGGGGGTGATGCATGTGCGGTCAAGCGGCACACTCACAATGCTCATTGGCCTGGACACACACACACCACTTCGACAGGGTTGTAGCATTGTCAGCTGTACTCACCCAATAGCCATGTGCTTTGTCCGGCATAGCGTTCCATGTACCGTGGCAACGTGGAAATCCGCAGTACCATTGAGTCATGTGATGAGCCTGGGAAACGTGCGCAGCAGTGTTTAATCAGTTGCATGGCATCACAAACCATCTGGACATTCAAAGAGTGATACTGTTTCCTATTGCGGAACACCGCCTCAATTGCACGTGGTACTGTCAGCTCAACGTGGGTGCAGTCAACTGCGCCTATGCAATTTGGCATGCCTGCTATGGCATGGAAGGCCAACTTGGTGGCAATGACCTCGGGGAGGGTGCCAGGTAGGGCTATGTGTTCCGACACATGGCGCAACAGGGCATCCAGTACCTGTACCAGGATTTTTGAGAAACAGGGTTGTGATATGCCGTGCAGCTCACCAACCGTGTGTTGATAGGTGCCAGTGCCAAGGAAATGCAGCACTGAGACAACCTTCAAGAGGGGGGGGGGTGGCGGTGGGGGTGTCAATTTGGCTGCTGATGTTGTCCTCAATCATGGCGGTGATGTGCAGGATTGTTGCACGGTCCAGCCGGTATAGTGTGTGGATCTGTCCTGGGGTGAGGTTCCAGGGTGAGGCCCTGATGTGTGGTATTGCTGGCTGGCGGCGGGGTCGGGCTGGCTGGGCAATGGGGTTTGCTATAGCTGCAGGGTTGGCTGGTTGCCGCCTGCGCCTCCTCCGCCTACGCCTCCTCCTCCTCCTCTGCGCCATTACTGCCACCATGTGCAGTGCTGCCTGTTGGTTGAGTAGGCCCAGTCCCAGTGCTACTAGACCTGCTGCCTGCATGGTTCTGTGTTGTGTTGGGCTGGGTGTGGCCCTTTTGTAGGTTCCCAGTGGCCTGCTAGGTCCAGCTGGGCTGATTTGGTGCACCTGTGCCCTGATTCAGTTCAGCAGGCAGTGTATAACGCCATGTTCGCGGTGGCGGCGGTTCTGCAACCGTGATCACAGTATTTACGCCATTATTTTGCCAGTATTTCCGTGTCCGCGCTAGTTGTGATGCTCACAGTGTTTCTTGTTGACGGTAACGGAGGGGTTTCCGTGCACACGGACTTAACAGGACCCCTATTTCCGCAGTGGCGGTTGAGGGTGGTGCTATTACCGGGACCGCGGGTCATGATTGGGCGGACATGGAAACGGTGCCGGTATGGTTTTACCGGCAGTGTTAATTCCGGACCGGAGTACTTGTAATGAGGCCCAATGTCTCCATAGTTATGGTTCTCTAGGGCTGCAAAGCTCGCGGACCACGAGGACAAAATTGGGGGCCTCAGAACGGGCCAAGCGAGCTGTTGCAGATGGGAGAGAAGCCAGTTCGCATTTAATATGCCAATTGCTGAATATTCTATAAACATTTAATGTTAAATAAATGTACTTTACCAAATGTACCGTGTCGCTGTTTGATTTGAAAGTACAGTTTCATATTCCGAATTGTGGCGCGTTGTGTTGTGAGTTGATCTGTGTTGGTTTCCGGGTTCTGTGTGAAGTCGCATAGAAGACAACTGGGCGCGTTTGCCTACGCAGCACAGTAACGTCACGGAGAGAGGTGGGGAATATGAATGTTTTGATAATGTCAGGCTCAGGGGCGGGGGATATGAATTAGTGCTGCAAAAGCAGGTCAGCCAGGGCGATGCGGCAACTGATAGGAGTATCACAAAATGGCGGCGCCCTACTGCCTATTTTCGCGTGTGTTTAATGGACGAAAACTCGGGTAAGATCCATAGGAAATCTTTCTAAAATCGAGCGACTTAGGCTTCAAAACACATGGCCGACCCATAGGGCCAATAAAAAATGTTGACCGAACCATTCCTCTAAGGACCTGGAGCACCTGCTGTGCCTCCTTACCGCTGGTCACACGATAGTCCGCCTCTCCTTGCTTGAAGGACAGGGCGAATGGGAAAGACCAACGGTACCTAAGGCCTCTTTCAGTCAGCCACTGTGTGAGGGGGCGGCAGTCTCTGCAGCGGGACAAAGTGAGACCCGACAGGTCCTGAAGACTCTGATTGTGTCTCCCTCATATTGGAAGCTCCCCAGACGCTTGGCTTTCTCCAGGACCTCCATTTATTCTCTGTACCTCAGGAAGCAAACTCTTATTGATCTCAGGCCCTTGCCTCCCTCAGCTCCACCTCTGTGGGCCCTTTCCAGTTGAACTACCTTGCCGCCCTCCAAGTTGAAAAAAGCTGATTGATCAGGCCTTGCACCTTCCTCCCACCTCAGCCGATGTTTCCCCCCTTCTGCTCTCCGACTCCGAGAATACGTAGATTATTACGCTCCCTGTTTTTCAGGTGGTCCAGTTTCAGGAGCGTTTCTTCCTCCCTCATCTCCAATCGGTCAAGCGTGCTTCATATTTCATGTCGATAAGGTCCATCTGTAAATTATTATCCTCCATCCTCTCCATTTTGTCCTCAAGTTTATCTACACAGCCTTTAACGTCACAGATGGATGTCTGGATATCCGTGCTTATCGCTTTCATCTCCTGGAATATGCCCTTTACATACCACCTGGTCAGGGCCGGCGCACCGTCTCCCGCAGCCACCCTACTACAGTTTTTGTGAGCTCCCCTTTGGCCTCTGTCCGATCCTCTCCAAAAGCGCTGAAGTGATGATATCCCTGTCTGCACACTACCACTAAACACACCGTGCCCCTGGGACTCCTCCAGTGTGACGGTGGGAACCGATCATCAGGAGGCAGTGCAGTCAGGACTTTTTTTTTTTTTTTAAACATTTTATTGGTTATTTAAATAAACAATACAAACCAAACTTGCAGTGCATACGATAACATTTCAATTATACATCACTTAATTGTGTTCACTGCTTCCCTTATCCCACCCCTGTTACGAGCCTACTTCTACTAATGTTCTGTTCCTGCATCTTGTGATAGGGTATTCCTTTCCATGGGTTCCGATGGGTCTCGCATTGACCCAAATAGCTCTGCTATTAATAATTTCCAGGCCATCAGGGTCTCTGTCTCCTCCTCCCCCCAGCACTGCTAGCTTCTTGGTATACCATGGTTTCTGCCTCCGCCCATTTCTGCAAATCGTTTCACCATACCTCCAATCGTGGTTTGTGGCATGTCTTCCATCCCATAGCAATTCTTCTCTTCGCAAGCGCATATGACAGGTCCTTTAGTTTGCTTACATGCCTAAGTTTCCGTGGCCTAGGGAACTGCCCTAACAGGCAGGCCCACACTGTATCTACCACGATCTCAATACCTCTTTCTGCTAGTTTATGTGCCACTTCGCTCCAGAAGCGCTCGATAACCGGGCATGACCAAAACATATGCACCATACCCGCATTCTCCTCATCACATTTAGGGCATACCTGCCGTCCTGCATTTTGGAACCTGGCTATCCTCTGAGGTGTCAGATACGCCCTATGCGTACTGTACAGTTGCATCTGCTTTAGTCTTGCATTCCTTGACACCTTCTTGTTATACCCTTGGGCTCGTTCCCACATCTCATCGTCCATCGGGGCTCCCACTTCCCTTTCCCATTCTTGTCTCAGTTGTACTAACTCCTTTCCCACTTTAGACATCATCATCTCGTATATTCTAGATATCTCATGTCCCCCGTCTGCTATGTCATATATTATGTCTATAGTAGCATCTGGTTCTTCCTCCAGCACCAGTTTGGGCCACGTTCTCTATATACTTCGCACCAGTCTATGATACGTGATATACTGGCCAGTGTGTAACCCAGTTTCCGCCCCCAACACCTCAAAATCTGTTATGGTCCCCTCTTGCCAAATATCTCCCATTGTCGCTATCCCAACCGGCTCCCAGTGGTTTATGATTATCATCCTTAATTGCTCTTCTCCACCCGCCAGTGCAACCAGTGGTACTTGAGGGGAGCACGGGAATGGGTTCTCCATCAACTGACAAGCCCTGTGCCACTTCCTCCATCCGAGCACCATCATCTTTGAACACCCTTCCACTATTGCTTTGGGCAACCACATAATCTCTTTTAAATAAAATGGGGCACAGTCCTGCTGAACAAACTGGATTCAGAGGTTACCTCCTCTGAGAGCCATTTTGCCACGTATTGCAGCTGGCTTGCAACATAATAGACTTCATAATTAGGCAGTTTTATACCTCCTCTCACATAGAAATTCTGTAGCTTCCAGAGGGCCACTCTGTTCCGTGTACCATACCACAGGAAGTCCCTGCACATGCTGTCCAATCTACTGAAGAACTTCTTTGGTATCAAGTGTGAGATGTTCCCAAAGTAGTGCAGGAGCCTAGGTAGGATCACCATCTTCAACATTGCTCCACGTCCTTTCATTGCTAAAGGCAGCTTTACCCAGAACCGCATGCAATTCTCAATTTCTTAATGGCTACCTCTATGTTGCGCTTATGCTCCTCTTCCACCGTGTGGTATATATCTATCCCTAGATAGCGAAATGTGCTAACTGCCCATGGTATCTGTAACACCGGTTATTGTTTCAAAGGGATCCCTTTATATCCACCCAATGGGAACATGCTAGACTTCTGAGGGATCACCGCTATACCAGACATTCCCGCATATCTTTCCATCACCTCCAAAATATATTGGAGGTTTTCCTCTGGGTGTCACAAATACAATAGTATGTCATCTGCATATAGGGATATCAGATGTCGTTCACCTCCCACAGCGATGCCTATCGTATCATATTGTTGCCTTAAGTAGATCGCTCGGGGTTCCTGGGCCAATATATAGAGCATAGGGGACCATGGACAGCCTTGTCTGTTTCCCCTGCGGAGTTTCCACCTTTCCGATACTACTGCCCCTGTTTTAACTCTGGCCAGCGGTTCACTATATAACATTTTAGCCCACTGTAGATATCCCGTACCCATCCCATAGCCAGCCAGGGACGCCAACAACCATGGCCATTTGACCGAGTCGAAGGCCTTTATTGTGTCCAGCGACAAAATTGCCAATTCACCCTCGTTCTCGTTTTCATATTCAATGACTCTGTGGAGCCTTCTGAGATTATTGGATATGTTTCTATTAGGGACATAGCCCATCTGGTCAGGATGTATTCATTTGCTGATGACCCTCCTCAATCTGTTTTCCAAAACGGCTGTCAGTATTTTACTGTCTTGATTTAACATTGACAGGGGTCTGTATGAACTGCAGCTATGCCTGGGCTTATTAGGTTTGGGAAGCGGTATTATAACTGCTTCTCTGAGTGACTCTGGCAGTCTGCCTAGCTCATATGCCTCATTCAACATATCTAACAGCGTGAGGAGCACCTCTTCTTTAAATATTTTATAGAATTCACTTGGGAGTCCATCAGCCCCCGGGGTCTTACTAGTTAGCAACTGTCTCACCATCTCTTCTAGCTCCTCTCTTTCGGTGCATCCAGCTCCTCTCTTTCCTCAGCACTGATCTGCGGCATTCCTATATCCTCCAATGTTTCTACTATCGTTGCACAATTATCCTCCCCATCATCTCCATATTGTAGCCCATAATAGTCTACAAACTCCTGATTAACTCCCTCTGGGTATCAACCACCCTTCCATCTTCCCTTGTTATCGTTCTAATCGGGGGTCTAAGGGTTTCACTCTTATATAGCCATGCCAAGATCCTTCCTGGTTTATCTCCTACCGCGTGCTGCCTCTCTATATATTTTTTATAGTTAAGGTTACACAGTCTTTCCTAGTGTCCAGCGCACTTTTGCTGCAGCCTAAGAATCAGTTCAGTGTCTTCCTTGGTACTGTTTTCTCCCTTCAGTGCCCTTTCAAATTCTCCCTCGGTTTCCTGCAGGTCCGCCAGGATCCCTCCGTGCAGTCATTTAGATTTTGCTATAGCCACTCCTCTAATCACAACTTTGAAGGCCTCCCACAATGTGCCGGGCGAGTCCACACTGCCCGTATTCGTCTCAAAGTAGTTAACAATCTCTTCCCTCATATCCTCCCTAAAAAGGGGGTCTCTTAGCACCTCTGCTCTGAGGCGCCATGTCGGAATTCTTGCTCTCGGGGGATGACATTGCCATCTAAGGATCAGAGGCGAGTGGTCCGAGAGGATCCTCGCTTTATATTCAACGTGCGTGATCTCTGTCATTATCTCTGGTGTGACAAAGACATAGTCCAGCCTTGTATGTAATTGCTGGGGGGCAGAATAATGCGAATATTGCCTCTCTTGAGGATGTCGCGCCCTCCATGCATCTTCAAACCCAAAGTCATTCAGCAGCGTCTGCAACGCTTTAACCGACAGGGCAGGTCTATCCATTTTCACATCTGATCTGTCAACCTTAGGGTTTATTACGCAATTAAAGTCCCCCCCCCAAATCACTGCACTCCCCACACACATGCTGAGATTGTTACACAGTGTTTTAAAATATGCCGCTGTATTTTGGTTCGGGGCATACGTATTTACAACACTTATCTCCCTATTTTCCACCAATCCCCTCACTATGACCACCCTGCCGTCCGTCTCAACCAGCATCTGTAACAGCTGAAACGGGACGTGTGGCGCCACCCAGATAATCACTCCCCTAGCATAAGCCGAATATGACGAACCCACCACAGTTCCCTTCCATTTCTTCCCAATCATCTCCATCTTATCTCGCGTCAGGTGCGTCTCTTGCATTAAAGCTATGTCTATCTTCTGTCTACGTAAGTGTCATGATTCCTGCCCCTCATGTCCCCAGCCCTCCAAGATGTCAGGCTGGATCCAGGCCACGATCACCTACATGGCCCTCAAGGGCCTCTCCATCCCTCCAAAGACCCACTTGGAGTCAGACTTGGCGCTTGTGGCACCAAACTCACTCACTCCCATAGGATAACATTGGGGATCGGAATTGTAGGGCATTGATGGGGACAAGATGGATGCCCCCACATATTTCGGGTCCCAGAACTGCGGTGCAGTCTAGTCTTTTGGGTGTGGTTCAGCCCAGAGACACCTGGGATACCCAGAGACTATTTAAGCCACGCCCAGGCTGAGAAAGATGCTTTGTGTTTTCTGCACCTGCAACATGACAATCACCGTGTTCGGATCGGTCTCCAGTAAGCCTGCATCTTTCTTCTGCGCTCAGCTCCTGCAAGAACAAGAACACCATTAGGAACAGCCTTACCTTGCGGCGCTTCTGCCCATCATTCATCACTCCTTCTGTTCTGCGGGCATCTTCGGCGGTGTCATTCCCATCCCGGCACGCCGCTTCCTAAGGAAAAGAACAGAAAAAAGGCATTAGTAAGCATTCAGCAAATCTTCGCTTATTTTTAAAGACTGTACGAGCTTCAAACGCTTACCTGAATCCAAGCTGCTCTGGGGGAACTCTGTCTCTGGAACTTCTCATCCATCTGCAAGAGGAAAAAGACACTCCAGGTTAGCCTGGAAACATCTAGAGGCGTTGCATACCGCACTTACTCACCGCATTTCTTCTTCATAACCGGCATCCACGCTGAAAACGTTGCAGCACCTAAAAGACACAGAAAAATAACTCAGTTCAATACAAATACGAAAGGGTCGCATCACGCATCGCGCTCTCACTCACCTTCAGTGCTACTCATCTCAGCAGCACATCGCCATCCCCGGACGCCGGCTATCATCTAAGGAAGGAAAGGAACGAAGTTAGAGAACTGTTCAAAAGACTCATTATACTTACCTGTTGGACTCTTGCCAGTGAAGTAACTAGGCAGCAATGAGCCCGCATCAATCAACGCACCCCTGCGTTGAAAGCAGGACGGAGAGCACACTTGCCAAGAAAACAAGGCCCAGTCTCCAGTCGAGTATACTCCAGGGAAGGGTTCGAGGTCGTAAGAGGTCAGAACAGGCTGAGTGACGTCCCCGTGGATACCAGGTGAGCGTTACAGTAAGTATAGCATAACCTTATTTCTCTTCAGGTAACTATTGAGCCCCCTGACATTCCAAGTAACTATGTTAAGATCCCCCATGCATGTTTGAGTCCCTCTTCTCCTCACGCCTATGCAGTCCAACTCCAGTTGCTTAACTCGTCTATATAGGCTCGTTCCCCAACTTGAACTCCCCCTAACTAAAAACACAACAAACCCTCCAACCTTACCACCTCCCTACCCTTCCCCAACAACACCCTCCCAACTGTTACCCAGCTCCATCCCTGGATCTCAGGCACCCCTGCATCTAGCCCTTTCTGGCAAAAGCCTGTACTCGCGGCTCAGCAGGGTGAAGTCGCCCTAATGGCTGCCTTACTACTAATTCCTGGGGGTAGGTTGCCTCCATCCTGCTGCTCCTGTTTACTTCAAATTTGCTACGCCTAGTGCTACCCAGTTTACTTGTGCATTTTATTCACTATATTCCAGTCCAACAGGGTCAGTGAGTCCAAGAGCTACATAATAGAGTTCAAATGTTCCAAAGTCTCATACCAGGACTCCCCTCGCGCTTATCCCCTGAGTGTTCACGATACATGCTCCTCACTTATCGTGCTCCTGGCGATCCTGCTCCTCATCTCGCTCCGGACAGCCCTGCAAATCCAGCCATGTCGCTGCTTCCTCTGGGGTATGAAAAAAGAGCGCTCTACTTTTGTGCAAAACCTTTAGCTTCGCAGGGTACAAAAGCATGTACTTGATACCAGCCGTACGCAGTCTCCTATTGACCGCCACATAGCTATACTGTTGTCTTTGCACCAACATAGTATAGTCAGGATACACCGTGATGTTGGTAGATGCTCTTTCTATCGTTTCACCTTTATGAAAATACTCCAGGATCTTCTCTCTGTCTTTATAGTTCAGGATTTGTTCGCAATTAACGCTCGAGGTGGGGTCTCAGGCCATGGTTTCCTCATCAGGGCCCGATGTGCACGTTCAACCGTGAACCCCTGTGAGAGCTTGTCTGTCCCTATCTCTTGCAGGATCATATTCTCCACATAGTCTTTGGGGTCCTGGCCCTCTTCTCCCTCCGGCAGGCCGACTACCTGGATGTTGTCTTGTCTTGCCCTTCCTTCCGCTTCTTCTGCTCGGTTTTCAAGGTTAGCCACCTGCTGTTTTAGTATGTGGACCTCTTTCGCAATATTTGTGCTGACATCTGTGTTGATCTTCACCGCACTCTCTAGACCACTTGTCCCTTCTGCCAGCGCTCTAACGTCCTGTCGCAGCAGAGTGACTTCGATACCTACTGCATCTATTTTATTCTCCAAGGCCGTCCACAGATCCACCATTGCTGTCCCCCGTGTGGCGCTCAGCTCTGTTATAGCTGCTAGGACCAGGTGGTTTTCTCCTTATGGGGTACCATCCACGGAAGCCGCTGCTGCACTTTGTGCCGGGGCCGTAGGAGTCCGCTGTGTCTTAGCGAAGGTCTCCATTGTAGGTTGTTTGCTCTTAGCCCGCACTCCTTTCACTGACATCATGCAATCCTGCCTGCGTATCCAGTTCCAGCTCCTCCGTATCATGCTAATTCTATTTCTTGGTGTTATTGTGACTCCCCCAGGTCAGTCAGGAGCTGGAGCGTCTTCCTCAGAGGGCTGCGATATGTGGTGGCGTGAAAAGTTAAGTTTCGAGTGGGCTGTGTCCACCCACGTACCTCCTCTGAGTATTGTGGTCAATATCCCATTCGCGTGTTCCTGAAGGCCAATAGGTGCACCCTCCTCGCCACTGCCAGTATGCCTCGGGCCTCCGTGGTGTTCAGTGCTATGTATCCACCTTAATGGGAACATTACTGCAGCATCTGCATTTAGCATGCTTGGCGCCTTCCTTCTTATTATGCCATCATCCAGCAACTGTCCAGGGTAAATTGGGTTCTGACACCTTCCAGTTATTATAGTGCCAATGTCCTCCTATGCTTTCCTTTGCTTAGCAGCGTATCCAGCTTAATTGCACCAGTCCCATCTACTCTTAGGGATGGACACTTCAATTTAGGACTTTGAACACAAGTCTCCCAGCCAGAACAGAAAGCGCTCCATCAGCCGGCCCCCAATGCCCTTCATGCACCAGCGCTGCGCTTCGTTATGTACCTTCTGTTATGATGGCAGAACAGCGTTCTGGCTGTCGTCTTACTTGGTCATCCGCACACCGCTGCGAACGGAAAAAGTATCCTGCAAGCCACGCTGATTCCCTCACACAGTGCGGCCTGCTTTCCATCGATTATGCAAAGTGGCAATAGGTCTGTCTTGCAGCTGTTAACGTGTGGTTACATCTGTGATCACATAGAACATTCAATGCACGCTCGGAGTTCCACTGTCAATAAGTATTTACTGCACGTTGCCACTGTCCTTTGTGCAGATCGCTCCGTCGTACACAACCTAGTAATCCGTATTACTGAATGCCGGTCTTCAGCATTTCACTCGCGCTGCTACTGTATCCATGGCACAGATCCACCCGCCGCTCCTAGTTGCCAAATAATGACTTAATGTCCGCGTTATCGATCGCTGCTCACCGTGACAGGGTCGAGGCGTGCAAAGCGGCAGAGCTCCGCACGATCCCCAGAGGCCAGCATTCTTCCCTTCCCTCCGCTGCTCGGGTCTATTCAGCTGCTCCCGCTGCCCCGGCTGCGATCCCTTTGTTGTCTGCCATTTTAGCTACTTTGTGTCTGTACAGCCGTATTCTTCGAAGTCCATTTCCTTCCTGGTACTGCAGACGATTCACTTGCTATTTGCAGTTATTGCAGAGCACCCGTTCAAACGCCTGTGCTTTCATTCCTGAGGCATATAAATCGTTTCTCAAGCGTAATTTCCCAGATCATTGTCGGATCCACAGGAGCTGCTCAGCAAGGCACGTCCTACACCATGGCTAGTTAGCCACGCCCCCCGGTGCTTTAACGGTGCACCAGAACTCACTCCTCTGGCTCTGTCCAGCACCTGTTCACTCAAGACTCTTCGCCCCCCACCTGGTGTCAACTCCCCGGCCCACTCTGTACTGTCTCTAATGCCGGAGGGGTCCACTTCACGCTGTTTCTTTCTCCTGTGAGACACTCACTTTTTTGTGTGGGGCAACGTACTCCGCCAGTGCCGATTCGAGCCCAACCTTCGAGTGCAGCAATGAGCCCCCAGGTCCCTTCACGAAAGCCCAGCTCTACTTGAATATCTCTAGGCCCCCCTAGTGGGCCAGGCGAGGTGAGAGATCCCCCACTTCAACATTGCTTCAGTCAATTTGATGTCTGTGGCCAGGCTCAGACCAACCTGCTTACCACAGATTGTTCCAGCACTCATGCGTAGCACAATGGGCAGAGTTACTAAAGTCCGCCGGTCTCCCCGTCAGCTCTGGAACCCAATATCAGGACTGTGACCTGCTTCCTTGTGCATTGATGCCAACCCAAGTCCACGCTTTCTTGGGCCCCTATTCACGGGATGTCCGCAATGCACTACACTGGGCCAGCATGTGCCCGAGTACACAATGGCACTACGATGTTCCCTGGCCGACCACTGCTTACTCTTGCATAAAAGTTTTCACCACCCTGGGCCTGGATCTTCTTTATTTCGGAGTCCCAAAGGCCACCTCAATCACTTTAGCCGTCTCCCCGCGACGCCCCAGGCTCCACAGGGCCTCAGGTAGTTGAACACTCAGCAGGGGGGGGGAGGGCTACCTTTCTCCTGTATCTCTGTTGCCCAACTTGGGGCCTCGGCAACAGGCTGGCTCGCTCTTCGGGCTGGACCCCTTTAACCCTTCCTCATCCTCATCTCTTTCCCGGCGGCGCACTGCAACAGCTTCTCCACGGTCTGAGGCCCTCCGCACCGCCGGGGGAGAGAGGACTGTCAGCCCGATCCGGTCTGAATCTCTGCCTTGATGTCTCTCACTGTTCAGCCTGGCCCCGACACCACTCACACGACACAGCAGGGCCACGCAGGGCCTCACAGGGCCTCGGGGAGGGGATCAGGCATGCTCCGGCTGTAGGTTTGTGCACGTGGGGGGGTTGCAGCATCTCTTTCAGGCCACGGATAAGGGTGTGAGCTTGCGCCAGCAGTCAGCTCCAACCCCCGGCCGCATGCACACGCCCCTCTCCCTACACAATAGGGGGGCTCTGTAATCTTCTTCGCAATGCAGGAAAGGGAGCCAACTCACTCCGACAGGTGCACGCGCCCCCTTTACCGAGATCTTTGTCAGGTGAGGTGGCAGGGCCCAAACCGCACCTCTCGCCTGCAGACGAAGGACTCCTCAGCACTTTGCTTGCCAGAGCCCTTCAAGGATGGTGGGTCAGTTTGGATGCCAACCCCCCCCTAGATCCTGAGACCTCAGGGGTACCGTCCCATATCTCCAGCTTCCCCGGAGGGAGAGCTAAAGTCACTCTCCAAACAGTGTGTGGCGGAGAGATGACTTTACACGGCCATCATGGTCCGCGCCCCCTTGTGGCCTCGATGAATGCATTTTTAACATTTCTTTTTTTTATTTTAAACAATTTTATTAATTTCCAAGAACATGAAATAACATACAGACTTTGTGCATAATTTCCATTGATACATCCTGTTATATGTCTGTTCAAACTTCCCTGCCACCCTCCTCCTCCCCCTCCCAGCCTATTCCACTTGTCATGTCTATCAATGGTGTGTAAAATTGCTTGAACTTTCACATATCTCTATTTTACGGATTGTGATGGTACCTGCACCTGAGTCGGGGAATCATCATGTGCGGGGGATATCAATTCTTGTAATATGTTTCTCCAGGCCACCAAATCTACATTTTCATCCTCTTGTCCTCGATGGGATGCTTCCTGCCACACTGCAGTTTCTGCCAAAGACCATTTCCGGAGGTCCCGCCACCACACCTCTATCCCTGGGCCATTCCTTGCTTTCCACCCCATTGCTATCCTACGCTTCGCCAAGATGTATGCCAGGTCTTTCAATTTACTCACGTGTCTCTCATGTTTTGGTCTCAGAAAAATTCCTAGCAAGCACGCCTTGGGGGTTTCCGAATCTGGCAGCAGGCCAACCTTGGTTAAGGCATGGGCCACTCTCTCCCAAAATCGGCGTATTTTAGCACAGGCCCAAAACATATGTATCAGGTCTGCATTCATCAGGCCACATTTCGGGCAGGCTTGCTCTTTTGCATTACTAAATTTTGCAATTGTCTGTGTTGTTAGATATGCTCTGTGAGTAACATATAATTAAATCAGCGGTAGTGTCACATTCATGGATACTTTCTTGTGATACCCCATGGTCCTGCTCCAAGCTGCATCCAACAGCTGCTCTTGCACATCTGCCTCCTAGCTCTGCCTAATCTGTATAAGATTGTTATTGGGCCTCGGCGTCAGCATCTCATATAATCGTGATACCGCGTGTCCTCCTTCAGAAATGTCATAGAACGTGTCTAACGTCACATCTTCTACCAATATTCTCTCTGGTCCTGGCCACTTTGCTTTAATTCTATGGAGAAGTGAGGCGTGGGTTATGTGTCGCCCTTCCGGTACTCCTGACTCCGAAACGACTTCAATAAAGGTTATCAGTCATCCCTCTCGCAATATATCATCTAGTGTCGCCACCCCTCTAGGCTCCCAGTACTTCCTGATATTCAGCCCAAGTTGCCTGTCTTCTCTCTTTAGTGTTACCAAAGGGATCTGGGGTGAATAGGGCATTTCCTTACCCAGAAAGTGGCATGTCCTTTTCCACATCATAGGGCCTTGCCTCAGCAACAGAGGGTGCTGTGGGTCAAGTGGTATTGTGGTCCACACCGTCTCTTTCAAAAAGAATGGGGTGCATGCCGGTTGTAGTAACTCAGTGTCTTGGGTCTGTTCATCTGACAGCCAGTTCATGGTAAACTGCAATTGGCACGCTACAAAATACCCCTCGAAATCCGGTACTTTTATCCCTCCCTGTTCGTATGGTCTTTGTAATTTCTCTAGCGACATTCTACATCTCGAGTTATGCCAAAGGAAGCTCCGGCATGTGGCGTTCATGTCCTAAAGAAGGCTCTAGGTTTATTATATATAACGTTCGGGAAATAATGCAGCAGCTTCGGAAGCACCACCAGTTTCAGCAGCGCGGCCCTACCCATTAGTGAAAACGGCCCAGAATTTCATGGAATTCTCTATTTTATTTACCGTCCTTGACGTGTTCTGTGCATGTTCCACTTTAGGGTCCTGGAAGATGTCTACCCCCAGATATCTTAATGTGTCCATTTCCCATCTAATCTGTAATTCTGGTAACGCACTCCGGGGTCTACTCCTATACCTTGCGAGGGGGAATAAACATTACTTCTGTGCATGTATTATAATCCCAGACAGGTCCACATAGCGCTCAAACACATCTAATATATATTGTAGCTTAGTCTCCAGTTGTTGTAGGTAAAGAATCATATCATCCGCATATAGGGAGACCAGGTGTGTGCCACCCCGTATACTGATGCCTGCCTCGTGGTATTCTTTCCGTTACTATACTACCAGCGGCTCTAAGGCCAGTATAAATAACATAGGGGACCACGGACAGCCTTGTCTCGTCCCTTTGCTTAACCTCCATTGTTCCGATATTGTGGTGCCTGTTTTGACCATCGCTACTGGTTTACTGTACAGTAACTTACCCATTTAATAATCTAGCAAGGCCACTGCGATAAGCTGGGTGCTGTCTTGGGTCTGGTCGAGGACATGGTGCAATCGTCGCACAGATTACAAGTGATATTCCTATTTGGGACATAACCTGACTGATCTTGGTGTATGAGTTTGTGAATTACAGGTTTCACCCTACTAGCCATCAGAGCTGTCAGTATTTTTCCATCTTGATTGAGTAACAAGAGGGTTCTGTAGGAGCCACATTCGGTATCAGGTTTGTTAGGCTTCAGCAATGGGACTATAATCTCAATGTCAGCGGCAGGATGCCTTTATCGAATGATTAATTGAGCATAGCCAACAATGAGGGAGCAATCTCTGCCACAAATTCTTTGTAGAACTCACTTGGTAGTCCGTCCGCCCCTGGAGCTTTACCTGACAGCAACCCTTTTATAGTGTGTTCCAGCTCCTCTTTGGTTATAGGGGCTTCAAGCTTGTTGACTGCCTCTGCATCTAGCTTCGGAAGATCTATCAGCGCCAAAGCTTCCTCTGTCTCTGACTCATGGGTACCTGACATCTCTTCATATACCTACTTCTTCAGACTACCTTCAGATCTTCAGGCTACCTAAACTATATGAGCCTCGTGCTAGGGACTTCACCCAGTCTAAACTGACTAACCGGACCCCACCTATGCACACGGGCACTCCCACCAACCGTCCCATGGACAGACCCAAGCATAGCCTAACTAATACTACGACTAAGCATAAGGTTCATAATACAGACACCATACCTACCCGCTCTAAAACTATCCCCCCGCCCCGCCTTAATTAATGCGCGATCTGTAGTAGCCCATGCCACAGATATAGCAGACCTCATTCTAGCAGAAAAACTAGACTTTCTAGCCATCACTGAGTCCTGGTTCCATGCAGCCGCTGGCCCAGCTCTCTCGCTAGCTATCCCTGACGACTATACTATCCTCAGAGTGGACAGAATAGAATCCAGAGGCGGAGGCCTTGCCATAATTGCCAAAACACACCTCAACATTAGACTTGACACCACAAACAACCTCCCATCATGCAAATCACTCACAACTAAGCTGCCTACTGTCAATTCCCAAACTATCACCATTCATTTATTCTACAGACCTCCTGGACCCTTAGGCTCCTTCGAGGAAGACTTCATTACCATCCTAACCAACAACGTAAAAAATACCTCCCAGAGCCTCTAACCTAGGCCTCAAAGACCTCAAAGACCCCCAGGCTACCCTCATTAACAATACCCTGTCAGAATTAGGCTTTACCCAAAGAGTGAACACCCCTACCCACAACAAACGGAGAACCCTTGACTGGGTAGCAGACCATAACTGTGTGGCCTCCATCACCACCAACTCCCCTCAACCATGGTCCGACCACCATCTCCTCACCTTCACCCTCGAAGCCTCAAGCCCCATCACCAATAAGTTATTAGCCACAGCTATCCCTACGAGAAACAAGAAAAACATCATAGCTGAAAAACTCATCCCCCTCATTCTCCCGACTTTGAACCAACTCTCAGCTACCTCCAATCCTCACCACCTCGTAGAAGGTTACAACAAAATCATGCGCTCAGCCTAAGACTCTATTTCACCGCTAAAACTGAGAAAATGCAAACCGAAAAAACCCTTGAACACTTGGTTCTCTACCCACTTAAAAGCTCTCAGGTTAGAGAAACGTAAAAAGGAACAATCCTGTAGACAATCACCCACAGACAATAACAAGCTGATGCTCAATAAAATAGCCTCCACATACAAAAAAGAAATCATAATTGCCAATCAAGAATCATATAACCAGAGAATATCACAAGCCAAATCTAGTACTAAAGAATTGTTTACTATCATCAAAGAGCTGGAAACACCTGTCCTAGTCCCAAACACATGTGTGAAAGACAAACAATGGTGCACTAGTGTTCAAAATACCCTCTCAAACAAAGTCGCAGGCCTACAAATCAAAATCAACAACAAGAAAGAATCCCTAACTAACTCTACTAACTCCACTAACACTCCCCCACGACCTATAGCCCAGAAACCTATACCCAACCTACTCACCCGCTTCAGCTTTTCCAAAGTCTCCACGTTAGAAGTGGAAAAAATCATCCTCCGCCTCAAACCGTCAAATTGCCAGGTACGACCCTTGCCTTCACAAATCATTAAAGGTGCGGCACGAGACCTCTCACCATTCATCACCAAACTCATTAACGCCTCCTTCTCTTCAGGCATCATCCCCAACAATCTCAAAGAGTCTTGGGTTCTCCCTCTACTCAAAAAACCCTCCCTAGACCCTTCTATACCCATCAACTACAGACCCATCACCACCGTCCCCTTCCTGCTCAAAATATTAGATAAGACAGCCTATCTACAAATACAAAAATACCTTGAACTAAACCATCTCCTGGGAATCTGGCAATCAGGCTTTAGACTCCAACGTGGGACAGAAACTGCTCTCATCGATCTTAAGGCTCAAATCGACAACTGAGAGATAATGGGAAAACTGCTTTGCTGCTTCTTCTAGACCTCTTTGCAGCATTTGATTTAGTAGATCACAAAATTCTATGTAACCACTTGGACTCGGCAGCCCATTTCTCTCAAGAAGCCATCGGTTGGATTGAGTCATTCCTGAGTAATAGATCTATGCGTGTCTTCTCCACTTCAAGATCCGCTGACCCCATCTCCATCACTTGCGGGGTCCCTCAGGGATCATGGGTCTTCCCCACTCTATACAACGTGTTCACAAAGCCCCTGTTTGATGATCTCGACCATCTGGGTATCACCTACACTAATTACACAGATAATACCCAGATCCTCATCCCGTTGACGGGAGATTACAACAAGGATTTGGCCTTGGTGAACAGGGTGTACCTCATCATCCAGGCATGGATGGCCTCCCACAGTCTATGGCCGAATGATGTCAAGACTGAACTCATCATCCTCGGATCCACCCCAAACCTAAACAAACTCGATCATAACCACACCAGCTTCATCATAGATGACAACTCTATCAAGGTAGGCAAGGAAGTGAAAACCCTATGAATCTACCTAGACTCTTCCCTCTCCTTCCACAAACAGGTTAGCTCCATGGCCTCCTCTACTGCCTACACATGTAAGCTAATAAGAGCAGCCAAACCTTTCCTATCCACCCAGAGCTGCATTACCCTAACCAGAGCCCTTGTACTACCAAAACTGGACTATTGTAACGCCCTTTACGCAGGAGCTAACAAATATGTTACAAATAAAATCCAGACTCTGCAAAACAATGCTCTCAGAGCAGCGCTTAGCATCCCCAAGAGAGAACACATTTCCAACTTCAGGAGAGCCCATAATTGGCTCACCACCACTGGCAAAGTCCTGCTCAAAATAGCCTCCTTAACACACAAATGCCTAAACAATGCAGCCCCCCACAACTTAGCTGACAGAATAAAAAGATACACCCCTAACAGGCCCACCAGAACCGCCAATGCAAACCTGCTCAAAGTTCCCAGGTTCAAACTAACCAAAATGGGCGGCAACAGCTTCCAGGTGAAAGCAGCCAACACTGGAACTCTCTGCCACCTTCCTTAAGGACACCTCAAACCTACCCCCACTTTAGACGCAACTACATTCAGTGGATAAAGAACAATGACCGATAACTTACCTTGCCTTTGTAAATTATTTAAATATGTATACTTGTAAACTGTTTATCACTACATTTATCGCAACTCAAATGCTTTAACCCATATACACACTGTACTTTACTGTACAGCACTGTAACCAAACTGAGAATAACCTTGCTGCTCCTGCGACCTCATACCTTTGGGTCTGGTGCGCAATATAAATGAATAAACAAACAAACAAATATAGTTCCTTATAAAAATCATAAAAACCTTATTTATATCCTGTTGTGTCTCACAGGTCCCACTTTTGTACAACCAGGCTAACAAACGTCACGGTTTGTCTCCTTTGGCGTGCTGTCGTTCCACATATTTCCTGTAACTCAACTTACCCTATCTATCCCAGTGTGCTAAACATTTGTGCCGCAGGGTAATAGCCTCTTGGGCGCTCTCGCTGCGTGGATCCACTCTGACCGTTTATGGCTTCTAATTTTGATTCCGCCTTGCTTAAGTCGTACTCCATTGCGGCCTGAACCCCATTCGCCTTGGCGATTGCAGTCCCTCTGATCACCACCTTGCACGATTCCCATAACGTGCCCGCTGACGCCACACTTCCTGTATTAAACCTAAAGTAATCCTGCACACCTTCCCTTAACTCTTCTCAGAATGCTTCATCCCTCAGAGACTCACTCCCCAGTCTCCATGTTGGGATGTGTGCTCTCGGGGGGGAAAACGCGCAATGTGACCACCAGCGGGGCATGATATGACAATACCCATCTTTATATTTGTTTTATATTCAGCCTTATCGAATTCACCCAGGGTGTCCTCTACTGTGAACATGTAATCTAAACCTGTGTACAGGGCTTGGGGAGTGGAATGATGTGAATATCTGCGAGCATTCAGGTATAGGGTCCGCCATATATCTGAGGGTTCAAATGCCTGCAATAATGTGCACAGGGCCTTTGGCGGAGGGGGCGGGGTGTGTGAATTTGTCATCTGATCTGTCTAGTGTAGGGTATACAATTAAAATTCCCTCCCCATATTAAGGTGTCATCTCTGTGTGGACTTATTACCAGGTATAACGTGCGAAAATAAGCAGCAGTCTCTTGGTTTGGGGCGTATGTATTTATGATACAAAATTCTCTGTGCTCGACCGGCCCCACAATACAAACATCCTTCCCTCTTTATCCTGGAACGTGCCAAGCACTCTGAAAGGAACCAATGGTGCCACCCATATTATCACGCCCCTAGCATAGGCAGAATATGGCGAGCCCAACGTTGTGGCTCTCCATTTATTAGCAAGAGCTGACTGTTTCTCTTTCGTGAGGTGCATTTCTTGCAAGAGTGCGATGTCAATTTTCTGACGCCTTAGGTAAGTCATAATCCTATTATGTTTAATGTAACTGCTGAGGCCTCTAATGTTCTAGGTTACTATTTGAAGTTCCCCCATCGCATTGAAAAATTCTGACATGTACCATCAGCCAAACATTCAAGTTCAGCATATTCCATGTGCTCCCCTTTAACTACACAACAGAGAAAAGATGAACACGTGTGCACTCCTAACTAGTTCAGGAATAAACCCGTTTAGTAGTCTGTAGACTGATAGTAAGGTGCAGAGGAGAGAGACACAACCCTCACACTAGGTTGTGGGTTTAGGAAAACTGAAAGAGAGAGGGTACTTCATAGAAAATATATACCTTTTGACTGTCTATTGGCAGTAATCTTGAGTGTGCAGGGGACGCGAGGGGTCCACAACCTGTGGGTACCCACAACTCCCCTTTAACTACACCAACTCCCTCGCCCACTTCTCGCCAACAACCCCCCCAACAATAGTCCTGTTCAGTTCCTTGTGCTCAGGCCTTCCCACTTCTCGCCTCCGTCCTAGGGTCATGTCCTGGTGCGTAAGGCGCAGTAGGTGGATACGTAACCGCTAGTATCCGTGCAAACTAATGCAAACTTGGGTGTAAGACATTCCGACGTAGTGCGATCTAAAATAAGCACAGCGTTGTTGGCTCCTGAATTTAGCAACATTTGTTTCCTGAGGCGTATGATTCTAGGCTTCTGCAGTCCTGTAATTGTTATGGTCTTCTGCATGTGATTACTCCTGACTACTTGGATCGGCTTCTGCTACGGTTGGCAAATTCTGCGTATCCATTTATTTGTATGCCCACTTCAGGGTTATCGAAGAAGATCGTGCAGCCTTTGTGAATTACTTTCAGTTTAGCCGGATACAACAGCATGTACTTCAGATTAGCTGCTCGTAGTCTCCTCTTGACCGCTATATTGCTCATTAGTTGCTTCAGAACCTGCATAGTATAGTCCGGATATGCTGTTATCATGGCAGACGCTTGTTGGATTATCCCACCTTTGCAAAAGTGCTTGAGGATCTTTTCCCTATCCCGGTAGTTCAGAATGCGGGCTATTATTGGCCATGTTGGGATTCCCGGTGGAGGTTTCCTCGTCAACGACCTATGCAGCCTTTCTACCGTGAAGCCTTGAGTGAGGACACCTGGACCAATTTCTTGCTGCATCATGGCCTCTATGTACTCTGTCGGGTTTGCTCCTTCTTCACCTTCTGGGAGCTCAATAATTCTTACGTTGTTGCGTCTAGCCCTGCCTTCTGCATCCTCAGCTCTGTCCTCCAGATTACACACTTGTTGTTGCAGTACCCTGACTTCTTCAGAGGTTTCTTTAAGGCCCCTTGTATTCTCCGCCACTGACTTTTCAAGCATTCCTATGTGTTCAGCTGATGCTATTGGTGTCTAATTTAGCCCCCAGAGACTCCTTCAGAGATGCTATGGCCGCTAGAATCTGTTGATCTCTTTCCACAAGCTTCTGATCCCTTTGAGGTGTTGAGGTTTCTTGGGCAGAGCTCTCTGCTGGGAGCGCAGTCTTGGTGCATGCCTCCAAGGTGAGCTGTTTTCTCTTGCTCTTTTGAGTTTTGGATGCCATGACCTATTGCCATCTAGTGTCTCTTCGCCCCTGCTAGTGATTATGCTTCCCAGGCGTGTCGATTCCTCGGCTTGCCGGTCTATAAGTACAGGCTAGTTTTGCTGCACCCCTGCCGCTTGCTTCCTGGAGTACTTTGTCGTACCTGCTAGGTGCTACTTGTAGCTTCACGACCAGTATTGGCAAGCTCCAAATCTTCAGACCATATCCACTTGGACCCACTGCTCTGCATCCACTCTGACTTGCGGTGTCTGCAGATGAATCGTTTGAAAGTACCGCCCAAAGAACAATACCCGGCAAAGTCAGTCTTGACGGGCTCCCACAAAGTGCCACTCCACTGGCATGTTGTTAGTAGCAGGGCAGCAGCACTGCGCTTGAAACCCTCTGGCAAATTACGGAAGTCCCAATTAGCTCCTCTATTGTGGGACAACCTTTCTTTAGAACTGTGCTTCTTGGATCACTTATTGCAACCTGGGATGGTTTCTAATAAAGGGTCTGATGGATGCTGCCCGTTTTACTCTGGAATGTTGTATTCCTCACTGGCCGCTTGGTCTATCAGGTGAAGCAGTACCACATAGGCTTCTTGTTTGGGTCCAATCAGACTTCATATGTGTTACAGGGTGCTTTGGAGGTCAGCTTGCCATTTGGTTCACACCGTGTAGCAAGAGCGGTGTACTGCTTTTGTTTTGTTTCTGTGATTAGAAGCATGGCTTCATTGCGGTCCACCCAGCCGTGCAACACGCTCTCAGGGCCTGCTTCCAGAGCGGTTCACCTCCTCTTGTCAGCCGGGGCAAGCTCCTCCTCTGGTCCGGCCAATCTCAGCGGCGGAATGGTGTTATCTATAATCGGCATCCGTAGAGGGCTAGCTCACCCTATGGTCTGCCCAATCTGAGCAGCGGCCTAGTGTTATATATAATACGCTCCAGTAGATGGATTGTGCTTTTATTTATACGCACACTCACGGTGCAGGTGTGAATCCCAACAAGGAGGTTGGGTGCCCACTAGGAGTCGTGCTTCAGGACGCGCTCCTCATTAAACCAGCCCAGTACACTTGCTTGGGTGGTTTTACCGTGAACGTAGTCGGGTGTGCAATGCCCGGTGCACCAGCAAGCGATCGCCACACTATCCCACACCGGGTTGTTGCAGAAATCAATCAGGGCACCCAGTTCAATGCCGTCCATCAGACCCACTGCAGCATAAGCCTTGTCAGCAGCACATATCCGGCCTTTCCGATTTCCTAGACCCCGCTTGTGCTAGGGCCTTATCACCATCAATCGCAGCTTCCTGTGCAATGGATTGGTCTCAGCGCACTGTTCAGCATGCCACTTTCTTGCCATGGCGCCTCTTTCCACCCAGCCCTCTCCTCCGGTCAACAGCTGAGCTGCTGATGGGCCGGTCTGCATACTGCCATCACTCTGTCCTGCAGGTCGATCGTCTCAAGACTTCACTTCTCCTGTGCGCTCCATTTTCACTGCTTGCATCCTTCCTGCACAGCCGCTAGGATTGTTGCAACGCGGCCCCTTTGATGAGGCCTTTTATCTCTCTTGTGCATGCCCTTTATTAAGATGCAGCTCCCCGCCACTCTGTGCTGCGAAGTTGGACATATATTGCACTTCCGTTTGTAGTTGCACTGCTCCGCTACTTCAATCCACCCATCCACCCTCAGGTCGTCTGTGCCGGCGTTCCGTAGTAGAGCCTCCCGGATCCCAGCACTTAATCAGTGCTCGATCCCTTCCTGCCATTCACTGTGCACTGGCATCTGGGTGTGTTATCAATACTCAGCGCTTCTGGTCCCAATGTCAGTCCCGTGCCACTCTCGCTGCGCCACCGTCCGTTGGCTTTAGTATCCATCAAGGCTTTGTGATGCCTCTGGCTTGCAGCACTCCGCTGCATTTCCTTTGTCTCCCGCCACCATCTTCATTCTTTTTTTTCACAGAGCCGGGTCCCAAACCGGGGAAAACATTGTAAATAGGGCTTTCTGTAGTCCTCGAGTGTGACCAGCTATGCTTGCCGATTTCCTTCACCCAGTACTACGATCACCGACTCTTAGGCTTGCATAATCCAGATATTCAGGATAAAATCATTTAAGGATCACAGGAGCTCCAGGAATCTCGTCCTATTGCATGGCTGTGTAGCCACGCCCCCGCCTCCTCATTTTTAACATTTCTGATTTGGAAATAGGTGATAGCCTGAACTTTGCATGTTCACAGGTCCCAGAGGTGGTACTTTGACCAGATTGGATTTGATTGCCTGAGCTTGCATGTTTTTTTATTTTGTGTCTGGCAGCATTGACTTTGGCTTCAAAAGCCTCCTGAACTCTCAGGCAATCATGGGTTATTGGCTGAAATGGGACTTGCGTCGCCTTAGGTTTTTCCAGTGCCTTAAGGATCTCAAAATGTTTGCTGATATGGTTGGCTGAGTGGCCTATTTGGGAGTAAAGACGTCTTTTTTTGTATCTTCAATTGAAAGTCTATAGATTGTATAGATCTTCTTGCAGGCGATTTTGTTTTCCTTCGTAGGCTGCTTCAGCCAACAAGATTCAATATTACGTTTTTGCTTTCTCAGCATTGTGAGTTGTGGAGTAAACAATTTTTGATGACCTAGTTTCTCTCTTAACATTTTTGATTTCATGGGGCAGATTTATTTAGCATAATTTGAACATGTCCATTAAATACAGCCACCAGATCTCAAACCGGCGTACTGGAGGAGGTTTTGGTCATGACACGATTGATAGTCCTGCAGTGATACCTTTTTGAAGTTCCGACAACCGACAGAATTGGTTGGATTTTTGGGTTTCATGTGAGGTTTGATTCGGCAAATGCGAAATCCGATTATGAAGTGGTCTAACCATATGCAGGGATTGGTCTGCTCAATGTTTACATCAAAGTTCTTGGTCGCAATCCAGTCCCAAATGTTGTTGTTCCCTGTCGTTGGATCTTTATTTGAACATGATGGTCAATATTGTTCATAGCAGTTTCTAGAACCAAAACTTCGAGGTCCAGGATGCTACCCGGCCATCGGTTGAAGTCTCCCAAAAGGAGAGTCATATGGTTTGGACCACCAAGGTTATTCAGGATTTGAATAATTTTATCATTGAAATCAGGCATAGTGTTAGGTGGTCGGTAAACAAGTACCAGATTAAGGCAGGAATGATTAGAAAGAATCTTTACGCAAGAACAATCTCGTATCCTGACAAGAACAGGGGGAGGAAAAAAGATCAAATGTGGTCCTAGCAATAATTTCTATACTCTCACCATGTCCTTCCTCTCTAGTCCTGCAAAGGATCGAGTAGCCCATAGGAACAGCACGGTCTATCATTGGATCCCTGGTGTCTGTGACCCATGTTTCTGTGAGAAACAGTATGCCCAAATCATTGTCCACAATGAGGTTGGACCTGTGTGTGCTTGTTTAGCAATCTGGTATTCAGAAGTGCAAACTTCAGCATTTGTCCTGGAACTTCAAAGATCTAAGAGATAGGCAGCAGGAAATGATTCGGATTAGGTAAAGTAAGGATCGGTTTTCCATAATGGTGATCAGCGGGGGATGCTGAAAATACATAATTCCCTACAGAGCTCAGAGTGCGCCTTCAGGGTTAAGCCGCATAACACAGGGGTATGTGGTGGAAACGAGTGACCGGGGGGGGGGGGACAGTAGTTGTTAAAGGAAGTTGAGACACGCCATGCTTGATTGCCATGCTAAGGTCTGCAAGGGTTACAGACGCACCCTGTGAATCCTTCAGTTCTGAAGGGCTGATCTCCTCAGCAAACCCAATTCCTGCTAAGCGTGGGACAGGCAGTGTATCCAATTTTGAGTACATTCAGTTAGCACTGCAACACAGACTAATTAGTTCACTGCAGCATCCCTTACCCATGGGGTGCAGTGCACATTCACCACTGTGGCCCTGGTCTGGACTCACTGTTGTTTACTCCATTCAGTGAACCAAGCGGCGGCACCCCCAAATAATATCCTGATCAAGAATCTGCACAGATGAGTCTTTGGGCACAATGGGTTCCTGAGCACTGGCCTCCTCACCCAGGCTGTCTCAATGGTGCAGCAATTGACTGCAGCTTCATAGCCCCGCTTCTCTCTTCTTCACCTGGGCTGCACCAAGCACACACCCTGGGACTTCACCTGACACAGCCCACCCCAACTGTCCCTTTGGATTTCACCGGCACATCCCGACTGGTCCCGGGACGGTCGGCTTGCCTCTTAGGCCATACCATCTTGTGTCGGGCCCCACTGCTCACGTATCTGGGTGTGTATAGCCCTTCTCTCCCCACCTGGGTCCTGACTTATCCAGGCGGTGAGGGGGCACAGCTGTTTCCTCTGGGCCCGCCCTGACTTGCCCCAGGGGAGGCTGCCTCAGTTTCAGGCCGCAGCGCCACACAAGCTGCCCCAATTTTGATCTGGGGCTTTACTCCAAGCCAGGCTGCTTTGGCATAATAGCCTGGCTTATGGGTTTGCCGTACCGTGGGTGACCGCAGCCTAACAGGAGGCCCAATTTCATGGTCCTCTGACTCTGTGTCGCCCCCTCCTCTCTTCCAACCATTTCTTCTAACTGTTGTTTTCCAGGGGCTCGGGACAATACATGGGTCCTTGGCAGCAGATACCTGCCTGTTGTTTTTCAACATTCTATGAGGTCCCCTTCAGGTAACTTGGTAGTTCCTGTGTTAAAATGGTATTACAGTAAAAACATGCATACACTATATAAACTATTTAAACCACTTCTGGTGCCTTGTGTATATTTCTAGCATCTAGTCCTGGGTAGCATGTAACACTCCGTGGCTGGGCCATAATCGTCCCAAGGGTTACACGTTACCTCCCTGGGTCCACCCCTCACTGAAGTGGACTTATATCCCATGACCCACAATCCAATTAGTTAAAACATGTTCTTTCTGGCAACAGGGACCAAGTCTCTGCTGCCATCATTCTCCAGGAGTGGGGCTGTAGCATCTTCAATTACGTCCCTCCCCCGCAGCGTCCCTCAACTCCCTAACATCTGCACTTAATCACCTGACATCTGCGCATGCGCAGAAGACCTTCCTTGCAGAACGCGCACATTGAAGGGATTGTAGAACAGAGAGAGAGCAACCAATTGGTTTCCGGTAATGAACTGGAGCATTCATTCTTTCCTGCCGCTGGTCAAAACTTTTATTAATTACTACAGAGATAACGGTATCAAACCGATGACTTTCATTCACGTCCGCACAGACATCCACCATCACATGCTCTGTTGTAGAACCTCTGATCCCACCACGTCACACATGTGAGGAACCTGAGGGAATCCACCCATCTACTTCCCTTGGGTCCTCTTATTAGGTGACCAGGGAAAGGCCATCGATTTTGGATCCCGACCCTGTGGGTGGATATGCAAAGGTGGATCACTGGGGTGGAGGGACCTTGGGCAGTGGAGAAAGGATGTCTTTAGGTGAGGCATGGTATCCCCCTTTTCCTTGTCAGAATGCACCCTACACTCCCCCTGCCTTTGTAGGTTATTATCAGTGTGCCCCTCTTTCACACACACAAACTGTCCCACTTTCATATTCCTTTAAGACTGGGATGAGGAAGAGGCAATTGGGAGTATTGCACACTTCCATTGGTGCACACCACTATGGTATTGAGACAAGGAAGATGACTGCGAAGCACTACTACAAGGGTAAGACAGGTCCCACTAATGGGGCTAATTGCAGAAGAGCAACGAGAGGGTCGAGAGCTCTGCAGAACCCTGTGCCAGGTGTCCACAGCCGGAGCTGTTGGACACAGAAGACTCCAGGATGACGCAGAATGCAGCAGCAGGTTTCGGAAGAGGCAAGAGCTGCCCGCCAGAGCTCCCGACAAGTGAAGGGGGAGTGAGAGAAAGCCAGAGAAGAAACCAAAGGCACCTGGGGGAGCGGCCACAGAGCAGTGAGTAACAGAGAGGTTACATTCAAGCCGGGGTGCTCTAGGGGCTGGATTTAGGCAGAGGAAGATGCCGCTTGAATGAAAACTTGTAATGAATGGGTCTGGAGACCAAATAGAAGGATATTGAATACTGAACAAACTGCAAAGTACTTTATGAGTTATTGAATACCGAACTAACAAAGAAATATGCACAGTATATGCAAAATGCGACATGACTGAAAAGAAAATGATGTGCATTTATGAATGCAGTAAAAAGAAAGTAATTAGCATTGATGGACAATGTGAAAGAACGAGCCAAGTGAAAGCCAGTAATTAGAGCTTGTGAAGCAATTGAAAAGCAAATGAGAAGCACTTTTGCAAAGTGTGAAAGCAGGGTGGTGACAACGAATAAACTCCACAAAGTGAACTCGGTGAAAGTCACGTTGTGACAGAGTCAAGAGACTGGCAAGGAGAAATCGCAGTGAAAGCGTACTAATGTCACAGGTTCAAAGAGGAAGCCTGTGTTGGCAAGGGAGTCCAATGAGAACAAGTGAACATAACAAAGTACCAAGGGTTATCGGTTGTATGACTTGTGATGGGTTGACCGTGCGGTCCGACAACTGCGCTTAGACCAACTAATCCTTACTTGAAGTGAACCAAAGGAAGTCAAAATACTGAAGCTGTTGTGCCTCACAAGTGTTAAAGTGATTAAAGAAAGGAACAAGTTATATGAACTGTTGAAAAGCGTGAAAAGTTACAAAGTGAATTTGGAATCATTATTGAAAGCTGAGAACGTTGAATTGACAGTGATTTTGGAAGCTAGAAGAGCTGCCTTCTTGTGGAAGGGAACCCCAGGATGTATGTTGGTGACACATGGCCGCTCTGTCACAATGTATCTCCTTTTCCTCTTGCGCACCGGGTTTCTTTACACACAGAAACTCACTGGTCGCTTTACTTGATGCTGCGGCTCCTCCGCTATCACGGCTTCTTACGAACTGAGGTCAATTTCTCACCACCTGCCCCTGAGGCACTCCTGGGCCGCCTCCTCGGCCCAGGGGAATGAGCACTTGCAGAACCAAACAGCAAGGGCCGACACTGCCTACGGCTTTCTTCCTCTGACCTAACCGGCTCCCTGGCGACATGGCTCCCTAGCCACGCTTCCGCATGGAGCGCCCTGCTCTGCAACTTTCCAGTGTTCTCGCTTTCCACTCTCCTCCAGTTCCCAACAGTCTGTCTGGGCTTCGCTGCTGCTCTCCTCCTGTCTGCTGATTTCTTCTTCTCTGCTGCTCTCTTCTTTCCCTTTTAAACATATGTATCCCATCAAGAGTGTTCAGGTGTGCTTCTCTTGCCTGTTTTGCCTAATTCCAACTAAACCAATTACTGTGACATGCCTGACCTTCAGCATTGTAGTGCTCAGACTCCCTCTTCTTTGTCCCAGTACTATAGTAGTGTTTTCAATAGGAAGTGTGCAGTACTCTTAGTAGCCTCTTCCTCGTCTCAGTACTTGATATGATATTACAGGGAAAAGCTGGAAAGAACTGACAATATCACATAAAGACTGAGGGACGGCCTGATAGGTCAATGTTAGTGAAGGGGGATACCATGTCTCACCTTCAGGTAACCTCCCTCCAATCCCCAAAGACCCTCTACCCAGGTGATCATCCCGCACTAATCCATGACCAGGGTCAGGATCCAAAAGTGATGGCCCTTCTCTGACCACCTGAACAGAAGATCCCTGGGGAGTAGATGTGAGAGTACCTTCAGGTTTCTCATAGATCCCACTGACCATGCCAGCACAAACATCAGTGCAGACATGGGACAAGAATCCTTTACCACAAGGGACAGTTGCGCACTACACTGGATCAAGTTTGTTTTGGAGGAAATCCTTTTTCTCTCCTAGGTGCTAATATGTACCAGGAGTAGGACATCCCACAGGGATCTCTGATGTGTCCAGTCATGTTCATTACCACCATCGGAAGAAGAACTCCGAATAGGTGTGCAGGTAGGTGACCAAACATTTTCATTCATAGTTGACACAGGAGCTAATAGGTCTTGTATTAAGGAAGGTCAGTTCTCCTTGTCAGGGAAAATCGATCGACACACAGGGATTCTTTGGGGCTGTCCTGTCGATTCCATATACTGAATATCTTTGTATTAAGGTGGGTAATCAAAATGTATCAGCCCCTTTGTTGTATTGTACGGATACCCCAATAAATCATTTGGGAAGGCACATCCTGAGCAAGTTGCGGCTGTTGATTGCCTTCATGGAGGAAGGTATTTTATGCTCAACCCCAGGGTTATATCTGGTAAGGGAAGCAGCATGTTTTCAGACCTATTGTACCAACAGTGCAATCAAGGGGGTTCCCGTGCATGCAGCATTGTTTCTCTATCGGGTGATGGCTTTTTGGCGTTGGGTCCCGGGAATCAGAAATCAGGCCTAGCTAGTACTATTTGAGTTTCTATTTCAGCCTGATGTGCCACAGGAAGTAACGTCAAGCACCATTGTTACAAATCGCTTGGAGGCTGCAGTGATTAGGAAGAACAGGGTGTTACTCTCAGGCACAGATGAGGATGGTGGAGAGTGGCGCACAGTTCTGTGCATCAATCCGACCATATCGCTAAGGGATATGTCTGATGAGCAATCGTTCAAAGACACTGAAGATACAGGAGAGATGGTCTTTGAAATTAGGAGGTTTTGCCAGATAGCGATAAAGCAAAGAGAAGTATCACAGACCATGCTCATCATTAGGAATACATCGTCATTTTGGAAAGAGGATTTGGGAAAGTGCCGAATCATTTGTGTACCAGCAATCCTCATGATGTGGGGCTGCTAAAAGGTGTTGGAGTAGTAAGGATGACATTGAAACCCTGTGCGATATTACCACAGGTAAAGCAGTACCCCATGGCTAGGGAGGCAGATGAAGGGATTTAGGAGACCATTATGATGTTGTCAAGGCAAGGCATAATACAACCCTCTGTGTCCCAATGCAATACGGCTATCTATCCTGTGAAGTAGGTGAAGGGGACCAGTTGGAGGATGGTCCAGGATTTGCGCCCCCGCAGTAATATTGTTGAGGTGGAATTTCCGGTGGTACTGAATCCTGCCACTATTCTCTGTAATATCCTTACTGGGCCAACCCACTTCACAGTGATTGATTTATAAAAATGCATTTTTCTCTGTTCACTTACACCCCCATTTCCAGTACATCACAGCATTTACGTACCGTAGTCAGAGATTCCAACACATAAGTTTGCCACAGGGGTACTGCAAATCTCCAAGTATTTTTAAAAGGGTGGTTCAGATGGATTTGGGAAATGTACATGTGCCCAGTACCGTTATTCAGTATGTGGATGATTTATTAGTCTGCAGCACTTCAGAGGTGCAGTGTTGAGGAGACTCACTAACGCTCCTCACCCTGCTTGCGGAGAAGGGGTATAAAATGGACACAGAGAAATTGCAATACTGTCAGACAGAGGTGATTTATGTGGGGCAATTAATATCACCTGCAGGAAGTAAGGCAATGCCAGAGAGCCACTGCAGTTTAAAATACACCTCAACCAGTCACAGTGAGACAAATGAAACTGTTTTTGGTGCTCTGTAACTATTGTAGATCATGGATTTTTCATTTCTTTAGTTATGTGAGTCCCTTATTGCAGGGTTTAAAGGAAGCACAGAAGGTTAAAGGTCCGGTAGAGTAGTCTGAGAGAATGGTGACATGCTTTCAGGAACTCACGGCTGCGATCAGCAATGCTCCAGTCCTGGTGACCCAACCCCAAATTAAAAGAATCCATTCTTTCTATTTTCCCATTCAAATGGGCAGGTGATGACAGCAATCCTGACACAGCAAACATTGCTAGGCCACAAACCTTTAGCATATTACAGGGTATTCCTAGACCCAGTGATGCAGGGACTGTGCTCTTGCGAAAAAGCTCTGGTGGCAGTGACTTTTACCATGTAAAAGTCTTCAACATTGCAATGGGTTGCCCAGTGGCATTGTTTGCAGAGCACGTGGTTTTTGCGATTTTAGAAACATCTAAATCTACATTGACGACTCAGAAAGTGTCAGGGTATGAGGTCATCTTTTCAAATTCATCAATTCTTCCCATGCAATGTCACCTAGTAAATTCTGCGACATTTGTAGCATAGCCGGTGTAGCCTAAGGATATTGTCCACAATTGCACAATGTATGAGAAGAGGAAGAAAGGGTAAATGTGAAAAAGGTTGCCCTGGAGGGGGTGAGGTGAATGTTTTTGCTGGGTCTTCAATCATCAACCAAGAGATGGGAGAGAGGCATACGGGTGCAGCTGTCGTGGGTCTTGTGGAAGGGGAGTACCGGGTCAGACAGGAGAAATGGTTGCATTCTCATGAATCTGCACAAGTGGCTGAACTGGTGGCACTCATAGAGGTACTGGAAATGTGTAAGGGGAAGGCAGTCACTGTTTATTCTGACTCTGCGTATGTAACCTCCACCGTCCACTCTGGGTTATCAAGGTATTGATGAGTTCTGGCGGGTCCCCTGTCCAGCATGCTGCGCTGCTATCCTGGCTGATTGAAGTGTTAACATTGTCAGCACACATAGGTCTAGTGGTGTGCGCTGCCCGCACTAACCACCCTAATTCAATAACTCTCCCAAATAATGCCGCAGACAAAGTGGCGAAGGAAGCAGTGTGTTTTCCTTTCACAGATTCCCAGAAAAAGGACACTGTGTCCCAACAAGTACAGTTACCAGACCCATACACCACAGTCTTGGTGCTCCAAATATTAGAAATGCAAGGGAAAGCACATAGAATAGAACAGGAGCTTGGAAAAAGAGGGAATGCATTCACTCACACACAGATTTGCTTTGCAGACTGGAAGTGACAGGGACGGAAGTAATGCCTGTAGAGCTGCCTCTATTGGCTCTACAGCAACTACATTACCCATCACGTATTTCTCAATGACAAATTGCAGCACAGCCCCAAGAGGATTGGTTTATCCTTAACTTAAAAGAACAGGTAAGTCAATTCGTAGGGAATTGTGTAGTGTCCACAGAGGTCAATTCGGGAAATACCATGAGGTCGGTGAGGGGGGTCTTGCCCAAGCCTTCTGGTCCATTGAAGGAGCTCCATATCGATTTTATGGACATGATAAAGAGGTGCAGTAATTATTGTAGTGGCTTGTCCATTTTCCTGGTGGCTTGAGGTTGGTACCTGGGTCCACCCTGATGCTAAATCGGCTGCAAGATTTCTGGTGAGAGAGGTATTTCCGAGGTGGGGAATTAGCGAAGATCTAAAATCCGACAACGGAGCCTATTTTGTTAATGCATTATTCAAAGGAATCACTTCACTGCTAGGAATAAAGCATTGGATATGCTCAGTGTTCCACCCACAGGCCAACGGGATTGTAAAGAGGCTCAATGGGGTCCTCAAGGCCCGGTTAGCCAAATTGTGTGCAGAGGTAAATAAATCATGGTTTATTTTTCTCCCACTAGCTTTATTTTACTTCTGAAATCAGTCAGGGAAGGCCCACCATTTAAGCCCTCACAAACCTGTGACTGGGCGTAGGCTACATATACCTCTCTCACCGACACGTATGACATCAGATGCACACTAGACCGGAGCAGTTTTAGGAGAGGAGTTCAAAGAGTATCTTACTGCATTAACGAAATGTGTTAGGGTTATATTATGATAGGCTGTGTCTTCTCACCAACAGACAACAGGAGAAAACGGCGAGACTACCGTCAATCAGTACAAGACACAGCTTCTCCCTGGGGCCCTCATCTACATCTGCACCTTTGTGCATCACTGGAACGAGCAGCCTTTCCATGGGACACATACAGTAGTCTACACAACTCCAACTGCTGTGAAGGTGGATGGCAATAAGAGTTGGATCCACCTAAAAGACACTCAAAGGGATACTGACAGCCCTCCACCTACACAGGAGCAGGCATACAATGATTGTACACCCTAGAGATTCACCGTACATTTCAGTGCAAAGGGGGATGTGGATGGACATCTGGAGTTTAAATAATGTTTGTATAAGAAAAGGAATGTTTAAGATTGTAAATTGTGTAACAATGAATGTTTTGTGTTTTTTTTGGTCCTTGAGTCATCATGTCAGAAGATGACAAACAATATAAGTGGAGACCAATTAGAATTGTCTGATCCTACGAAGTCTGAGGAGAAAATGTTAAGGGGAAAAATAAATGTTGATAATGATTTTTTCGATAACAATAGTTATAACTTAAATCCTATAATGAAGGCATATGGTTTTGCAGCTGGCAAAGTATGGTACGGCCACATGAGGAAGGTGGGGAGAGAGAGATCCATAGGATATTGCTACATCTGCTCTCTTATCCCCCATGCTTCTGGCGTTGCGTCCCTTGGGTGTTTATCCCAAATGAGATGGAGGTAGCAGATGCAATATGTCAAGTGCACTTAACCCTGTGCAGGGATCGAGGCTAGTTTTTTAAGGTCAGTCAATTACAGCATCAGTTATAGCAAGTGATGAGGACTGATGAAGGCTGAGCAGGCTGAGCAGGCAGAGCATAAAAATATTAGGTGTACTCAAAGAGTTCAAATGATTTTGGAAGGAGATATTTTTTCTAAAAATCGATGGTAGAAAGGGGTGAAGAGTTGCTGAGCTAGAGGAATGAGGGGATTCTCGGAAGAAAGAGTGGCACAAATAATCAAAGAGTGTGGGACAGTATGGAGAAATCATTTACAGTATCTGACGTGGCTCAAAGAACCAGAAAAACCTGTTAGGATACAGACACTTGCACATTTGTCTCTATGTTTTAAGGGCGATGGCGCGGTACCAATTGGCACAAATGGGAACTGCAGTAACACTGTACGCATTGCAGATTTGGCTGGAGGTACGGCTACCCTTCTCAACAACCTTTGGATCTGTGGACAGTGTGCATACAGGCAGTTGCCTCCAGCCTGGCGAGGTGTGTGCAGTCTATCTACCCTTCATGTGCCCATCCAGGTAATCCCTGGAGAACGCTTGACTTTGACCCATCCAATAACTGCAATAACATCTGTGACCACTTCGTCCCCTGTGCCCCTTGCCTCCGCTTCCTCACTGTATAAGGACAAATTGGAGACTATGTTTGATGGTGAAAATTCCTGACAATTATTATGAAGGAAAAGGTCCAACTACCTCTTAGTGGCATCATCACAGACCTTAGCAGACATTCCTGAGCGATGTTGGCTGTTTAGCCACACAGAGACCTTTTTTAACTCCCTCCTGGCACCTGGCATCTAAGCAGCAGCAAATGCCAAATGGCTCCAGGTGACCAAGTGCTAGGGAGAATTCTCAGAAATGTGCTAATTCCTTTCTACCTTAGAGAACCCAAGCAACTTTGCTGGATTTTGGGAACTTTAATTTTTAACCTGGAGAGAGTGAGACCCTTTTTCCAACTCTCTCATGTATTTTTAATGTGATTTTGAACACTGTGTTCCTTTTTGGTTGTGAAGTCACAGGCATCATCTTTTACACTGTGTTGCCCAGCACCTTCAGTGCAGTGACACAGGGAAGTCTTTCAGATTTCCCAAAGGTTTAAATACCTTCTCTTGGATAAACTACTGTTTCCAAGAGCAGTGAAGTGAAATTGGGCCTCATTACGAGGTGGGCGGTAAGAGATTACCGGTACCGGTAAGGGCACCAGTACCGGTAATCCCTTACCACCCTATTACGAGTTCCCTTTGCGGGCCCTCCCTTAACGCCTGGTTTTACCAGGCGTTAAGGACGGGACCCGCAAAGGGACTTTGGTGCTAATAACGGCACCACAATTTGCGGTACCGTTATTAGCGCCTTCCCCATTCCCAATGAGCCCTATGGGGGCTCAAATGGGAATGGGGAAGGGCCCTGGTGAATGGGGAATTACCGCCCCCGCCAACCTTGGAATGGGGCGGTAATAGCTCCATTCACCATGGCGGAGTTGGTAAGGATTTGGAGGCAGCCATGGTGCTAATAGCGCCATGGTTACCTCCAAACTCCTAATGGGGCCCATTGACTTTACTTACACTTGTAACTTTCTAGACCTAGCATACACTCTTTTACAATAGGGTGCTGCAGGGGTTACTTAGTATCCCCTTTGTCGAGCTTCTCATGTAACATTTTTATGTTACCCTTTCCTCGATGAATGGCTGGTGGCAGTGGTTTATTTTTAACTACCGTGGTGTGCATTTACCGCGGGCTGCTGTCGCAGCTGCAGTAAAGCACCCAAGGCTGCCATTTTTGTCAAAATGGCCCGGTCTTCTTTTTTCGCCATTTCTTTGTGAAAAGGTCCTTCTTAAGATTTACTCTGCGTGCCAAACCAGGTTTGGTCCCTTTGTTCATTTTGCCTTTGGCTGGATTCACGAGTGAAGCCCGCCTCTGGCTCCAGGGTGTCTGGCAGGGGCAGGAAGCGAGGGAGGTGCCCAAAACTCCCTGTGCTTAATCTAGGAGACAGGAATGCACTCTTAGGTGATTAGCCGGCTGGCTGTACGGCAAGGACAGCCACCCTGCTAAGTGACTGACAGCTAGGCTGGAATAAATGGGAGCAACCTGCATAAAAGGCGAGGCTTTTTGGCTTCGAAGGCAGAGTCAACCACTGGACGAAGGAATCCGAGGAAGATTTTGAAGAGGATGCCTGCTGCAACTCCTGGTCCATTGGTTTTCCCGGTGAAGCCTTACTGCTGTGCTGAAACTCCAATTTCATTTCGACTAGCGAAACCCTGCAAGGACAACTTCTCCCCTTGAGTTGGTGGGACCAATCAACTCCAAAGTAAGCCACCTGGACATACTCTCAGAGCTGTTTGAAATTCCACTGTAGTTGCTGCTAGAACTGAATAGCCAGGGAGAGGAACACCAGATTGTGTGTGTTGCTTTTAAGCTGGCCAAGAGCTCCAGGAAGATCCTCCAGACTCCCAGGAAGCAGGACTGACTGAGCCGGAGCCACCTCAACAGAGTGCTGGACCCCAGATGCAAGGAAAGCTCATTTCGACAGCCATGAACCACAGTGTTGCTATTTGCGGTAGACGCGAGGAGCTGGAACACCGAAGTGCCACTTGTTTGAAGATTGCCAGTTGCAGTCGGCGACCGTCCCAATACAGTGGAGGAGTCCTCAGAAGTCTTCCCTCTTGTCCCCAAGACTAAGGCCCTGGAACACCAGGATCTGCAGAGCTGCATGGGAACAGAAGCCACCTGCTGCACATTTCTTGTATCTGTATTTGTATTTTATTGTTTATATAGCGCCTTAATCTAAAGCGCTTTACAATTTAATAACAAGAAAACAGCTCACATAGAAGCAAAAACAGCATGTGGAACAATTTGCATTTGAGAAGGAAGAGAAAAGGAGGGGACGGGGAAGGAGAGAAGGGAGAGGGAGAAAGTAGTGAAGGGAGTATTAGGGAGGATGAAGATTATAGGGGTGTCATGATGCCCGCTCCCGGGGAGCCGGTTCAAGCCCTGCGTCCCCGAAAGTGGACATCCAGTCCCCAAGGAAGGACCCAGCAACCACATATAGGGGCCCTTTGGACAGTGTCCTGGCGCCTATGGCCCCAGGCTCATAAAAGACATCAGTCCTGGCGCCATAGGCGCCAGGCTCATTATGGGAGTGCTTGGGTGCACTTACCTGATGCAGACCATGCTGCAGGATCCCGGCCTCCTTGAGGCCTGAAAGGAACTACTTTACCTGTGGGACTAATTTACCATCCGGGCGTGGTCGGGGAAGGATACATACCTGATTGGAGGAAGGATACATACCTGGAACTTCTTCCAAGGCTATTTAAACCCCACCCGAACAGCCACACGTGCTTCGCGTTGTTCTGCATCTAGCAGCTGGACGCTCACCGTGTCTGCTCCTGCATCCTGACTTCTGCCACGCTTGCCAGCATCCTGGATCACCTGCAAAGGAAGAGAAGAAGAGAACAGAAGAAGGAAAAGTCCTTACCTGCTAATCCGCATCCCGGAGACATCTCGCTGACAATCCTGAAAAGGAAAACTTTTATTTAAAAGCTCATCGCGTCGATCGCTGCAGCGCAGCATTCCACTCACCTTTACAGGGCGCCTCCATGTTCAGCAGCGATCATCCGGATTCGCAGTCACGCCCCAGCGCCTAGGGAGAAAAAGACCAGAACAAAAGGTGAGAGAGAGAAGGGAATAAGGAAAGCTAAATCTCCATGTTAAGACTTACCTGTTGATTCATTCCCTCTTCATTTTGGGTTCGCGCCGCATCCTGGCATTTCCGGACCCCGGCCCCTAAGGGGAAAAAGAGACATCAGCGTTAATGAGCGAATGAAAAGACATTACCAAAAAACGCTCATTAAAGACTTACCTGATTTCTACAAGGATTTCACCTCTCAACTCCGGTCGGTGCCTGTTCCCCGGCATTCCGTACCCCGGCCCCTATGGGGAAAAAGACACTAGCATTAGTACATTAATGCATGGACACAAGGGGAACCTCTTATCAAAAAACTTACTTGGAAGCCAAGCAAGTTTGGTTCTCACCAATCCAGTGAAGTAACTGGATACCAACGCGCCCCTGCATCAGAAGCAGGATGGAGAGCTCGTCCTTCCAGACCCTAAGGTGAGACGCTACGAGGAATCACAGAAGGGTTTCGAGGAGGGTGAGAGGGGAAAGTGGGAGGCCGATTGCATTACCCCGCAGACAGTTAATCCCCTATTTTCACCTACAGAAGGATACTTCTGCGAGCCAGACAAGCCAGATTTGGGGGCCCGGTCCAGTCCGTCTTCCGAACCCTGCGCATCACCTTAGAAGAGGTCAGCAGCGCGAACCAGGCCAGCGCCTCCGTGGGAGTCAGGTGAGCGTAACAGAACGCAAAGCCTTCCTACAAATTCCCACCCAGGAGCTATGGAAAGTTCTGAGACTGATCAGTTGGCCCAATTACTGGGGGAATTACGGGCTGAAGTACATGCCGTTCGTCAGGAGACTAATGCCCTCAGTAGGGAATTAATAATATCAAAGGAAAGAACTGATGACCTGGCCAGACAGCTTTTGCAAGGTCAAGCTGGGCAAACTCCTCTACCCGGTTCCGGAGGGAATCCCGCTCCTGTGGTTTCCAGTAACCCTGTGTAGATTAATCTACCTGGAAACATGCCGCTGGCTCCACCCGAACGCTTTGCTGGGGACCCCAAACGATTCGCCGTATTCTTGAATCAGTGTCGTTTGCACTTCCTATGCAGACCTGGGGCCTTCCCTAATGATCAGACCAAGGTAGCCTTTGTATTATCATATCTCAGCGGCTGCGCTGCCGATTGGTCCGTTCCACTGGTTACTCAAGATGACCCGATTCTCCGTGATTTTCAAAGGTTTCAAGCAAGCATGGAAAGGTTATTTGCTCGACACTCTCAGGGGCAGGCTCTGGATGACGAACTTCTATCCCTGCGACAGGGCAATCAGGACCTCCTATCCTATATTGCAACCTTTAATAGACTAATTGTGGAAACGGGATGGCCAGAGGATAAAAGAGTCACGTTGTTTTATCGAGGCCTACGCGGAGAACTTAAAGATGTCTTGGGCCAAGTTGTAAATCGCCCCAAGAATGCACAGAGTATATAGACTTAGTGGTCCAATTGGATCACAGACTTCAAAACAGAAAAGCAGATCGGTCCAGGTTTGAGACCCGGGTGTTGGTCAAGACCCATGCTAACCCCAAGGGAGTTGATGTCTCTGAGCCTATGCAAATTGGAGGGGTTAAAGGACCCTTATCTCAAAAGGAACGTGAAAGGAGGCGGCAGTTAAAATTATGTCTTTATTGTGGGAATTCTGGACACTTTCTACGAGATTGCCCGGCAAAACCGCCCCGAAAGGTGGTAGGAGCCGCTGATAAAAACCATGAAGACTCTGTTTCGGTAAACGACTCCGCCCGACAAGTGTAGGGGTCCGCTTGCCGAGCTTGAAAACTAACTCTTAGACCTCGCATTTCATTGTGCCAATGGTTCTCGTAGATCCAGAACAGCCTAAGCGGTTGCATGCAATAGAGGCATACATAGATAGTGGGGCTATTGGAAACTATGTGGATCTTGAATTGGTCTCTAGGATTAACCTCCCTCTCCGTCCTAAAACCAGCAAAGATGTCATCACCACAGTCGATGGAACTGAAATTGCCTCTGGACCGGTAACACATTCCACTACTGAGGTGACTCTTATTGGTCCCGACGGCCATCGGGAGGGTGTTGTGTTTGATGTAATCAAGGCTCCACAGTTTCAGGTTATTCTTGGAATCCCTTGGTTAGAGACACATAATCCTCGAATTGATTGGCGAGCTAAGAGAATAACCTTCCCAGATTGTACACAAACCTGCTACCTAGAAAACCTGAAGATTAATCTAGCATCTGTAACTTCTGCCTCCATGCAACTACCTCCGGAATACCAAGACTTTCAGGACGTCTTCCAAAAGGAACAGGCCAACACGTTACCTCCTCACAGATCGTATGATTGCCAAATCGATCTGGTGCCCTGTGCACAACCCTCTTGTAGCAGGATTTATGCCCTTACCGAACCTGAGAATCTGCATTTGAGACAATGTTTGGATCAATACCTAGCTAATGGTTTTATTCGCCCGTCAAAGTCCCCGGCATCCTCGGCTTTGTTCTTCGTGCCCAAAAAAGAAGGCGACCTTAGAACTTGTATCGATTACCGCGCATTGAACCAGATAACGGTTAATAACCGTTATCCTCTGCCTCTGATCCCTGAACTCCTTGACCAGGTGAAGGACGCTTGCATATACACCAAGTTAGATCTCCGGGGGGCTTATCATCTGGTACGAGTTAAAGAAGGCGACGAATGGAAAACTGCCTTCCGTACTAAATACGGATTATTCGAGTACCAGGTGATGCCTTTCGGATTGTGTAACGCGCCGGCTGCCTTCCAATACTTCATGAATGATGTCCTTCGGGAACTCATCGATGTTTGTGTTGTCATATATATCGATGACATTCTGGTGTACTCCTCTTCGGAATCTGATCACAGAAAACACGTCAGGGCAGTACTTGAAAAACTGCGCAAACACAAACTATTTGCTAAATTGGAGAAATGTGTTTTCCATACCACAGAAGTCGAGTTTCTAGGTTTCATCCTGACACCCAAAGGAGTCCGAATGGACTCAAGAAAGGTGGATGCCATCCTCAAATGGCCATCACCTAGCTCTGTAAAAGGGGTTCAAAGCATGCTCGGCTTTGCCAATTTCTATCGCAGGTTTATCCCGGAATTTTCACACGTGGTACAACCCATTACTGCACTCTTGAGGAAAAATAAACGTTTTGAATAGTCTGAAGAAGCCGAGCAGGCCTTTCAGGATTTAAAAGCTAAGTTTACCTCTGCACCTATATTGAAACACCCGCGTCCAGATCTCCCTTATGCCGTCGAGACTGACACATCCAGTCTAGCCATGGGAGCTGTCCTGTTCCAAAGAGATCCCAAAACCAACCAATTGCATCCCGTAGCATTTTGGTCCAGAAAATTCTCGGCACCCAAGGTTAATTATGCAATCACGGACAAAGAACTGTTAGCCATTAAGTCTGCTTTTAAAGCCTGGCGGCATTATCTGCTTGGCGCTCGACATGCCATCACAGTGATCACTGATCACCGGAATTTACAGTATTTGAAAACCGCCAAGGCTCAGTCATCACGGCAGCTCTGATGGGCTTTGTTTTTCGCTGAATTTGATTTCGTGATTACCTATCGACCTGGCTGCAAGAATGGCAAAGCAGACGCCTTATCCCGAATTGGAATGGGAGAATCTGATACAAACTCAGAACCAGTACCAATATTTCCCGAACAGAGGATTCTAGGCATGACTTCGTTACAGATGCTTAAAGACATTCAAGCCAGAGTGAAACAACTCCTGGACCCTACAACCTTACAGGAATGGATACAAAAGGGATCAGACTTTACCATAGATAATGGTTTACCTTATTTCCAAGGACGCTTATTCCTGCCACATAAGGAATTACACGAACTAGTTATTTCCGGTTATCATGATACATTAATAGAGGGACACCCCGGTATTTCCAAGACAGAGGAAAAGGTGAAACGACAATTTTGGTGGCCCTCTTGGCGAAAAGATGTTAAATCTTTTGTGATGTCCTGTGGTGTTTGCGCCCAAAATAAAAGTCAAAGGAAAAGACCAGCCGGTCTCCTTCAACCTCTAGACATACCGCCAGTACCCTGGCACACCCTATCAATGGATTTTATTACGGACCTGCCTCCTTGTTCGGGGTACAATACTATTCTGGTAATTGTGGATTTGTTTTCCAAAATGGCCCACTTTATTCCTTTGAAAGGTTTACCTTCAGCTTCTGTCCTATCCAAAGAATTCCTCGAAAATATTGTTCGGCTACATGGATTCCCATCTATACTAATCTCTGACCGGTGAAGCCATTTCATTTCCCACTTCTGGCGCAAATGTTGTCTAATGGCGCAGATCGACGTAAGATTATCGACCAGCCACCACCCTCAGACCGATGGTCAGACCGAGAGGACAAATCAGACCCTTGAGCAGTACTTACGGTGTATGTTACAGCAATCTGAAAGCAACTGGAAAGACATTCTTTGGATAGCCGAATACGCATATAATAATTCGGTACACTCTGGAACTGGCCACAGTCCTTTTTATACTTTGTTTGGGCATCACCCTCGAACCTCAAACCTTGACTCACCTCAGAACCTCGGAATGCCTGCAGTAGAACATCTGCATTCTACAATTACCCAAGCCTTCAAACAAGCAACTACGCATTTACGACAAGCCAAGAGAAAATACAAGGAGAATGCTGATCTACATCGGAGTGAAGCACCTCCGTATCAGATTGGGGATCAAGTGTGGTTAGCTACCAGACATTTACCACTCAAAGGGCCTTGAACTTTTAACCCAAAATATCTGGGACCTTATTCTATTACGGCAATAATAAACCCAGTGGCTGTTAAACTTGATTTACCAGCTAGTATGCAAATTCACCCTGTTTTTCATGTGTCACTTCTGAAACCAGTGGTACCCGTAACCCGACTACTCAAACCTCCAGAACCTATTCTAATAGATGGGGAGCCCGAATTCGAAGTGAAGAACATTTTAGACTCAAAAATGTTTAGGTCAAAACTGTTCTACCTAATTGATTGGAAGGGGTACGGACCTCAGGAGAGGTCGTGGGAACCCAGCGACCATGTGCATGCACCTCGATTAGTCAGGAAATTCCACCGACTCTTCCCAGACAAACCAAAACCCCCGGAGGGAACAACCTTGGGAGGGGCCTTGGGGGGGAGTGCTGTCATGATGCCCGCTCCCGGGGAGCCGGTTCAAGCCCTGCGTCCCTGAAAGCGGACATCCAGTCCCCAAGGAAGGACCCAGCAACCCCATATAGGGGCCCTTTGGACAGTGTCCTGGCGCTATAGGCGCCAGGCTCATTATGGGAGTGCTTGGGTGCACTTACCTGATGCAGACCATGCTGCAGGATCCCGGCCTCCTTGAGGCCTGAAAGGAACTACTTTACCTGTGGGACTAATTTACCATCCTGGCGTGGTCGGGGAAGGATACATATCTGATTGGAGGAAGGATACATACCTGGAACTTCTTCCAAGGCTATTTAAACCCCACCCGAACAGCCACACGTGATTCGCGTTGTTCTGCATCTAGCAGCTGGACGCTCACCGTGTCTGCTCCTGCATCCTGACTTCTGCCACGCCTGCCAGCATCCTGGATCACCTGCAAAGGAAGAGAAGAAGAGAACAGAAGAAGGAAAAGTCCTTACCTGCTAAATCCGCATCCCGGAGACATCTCGCCGACAATCCTGAAAAGGAAAACCTTTATTTAAAAGCTCATCGCGTCGATCGCTGCAGCGCCGCATTCCACTCACCTTTACAGGGCGCCTCCATGTTCAGCAGCGATCATCCGGATTCGCAGTCACGCCCCAGCGCCTAGGGAGAAAAAGACCAGAACAAAAGGTGAGAGAGAGAAGGGAATAAGGAAAGCTAAATCTCCATGTTAAGACTTACCTGTTGATTCATTCCCTCTTCATTTCGGGTCCGCGCCGCATCCTGGCATTTCCGGACCCCGGCCCCTAAGGGGAAAAAGAGACATCAGCGTTAATGAGCGAATGAAAAGACATTACCAAAAAACGCTCATTAAAGACTTACCTGATTTCTACAAGGATTTCACCTCTCTCGGCATTCCGTACCCCGGCCCCTATGGGGAAAAAGACACTTGCATTAGTACAGTAATGCATGGACACAAGGGGAACCTCTTATCAAAAAACGTACCTGGAAGCCAAGCAAGTTTGGTTCTCACCAATCCGAAAATCCAGTGAAGTAACTGGATACCAACGCGCCCCTGCAGCAGAAGCAGGATGGAGAGCTTGTCCTTCCAGACCCTAAGGTGTGACGCTACGAGGAATCACAGAAGGGTTTCGAGGAGGGTGAGAGGCGAAAGTGGGAGGCCAATTGCATTACCCCGCAGACAGTTAATCCCCTATTTTCACCTACAGAAGGATACTTTTGCGAGCCAGACAAGCCACATTTGGGTGCCCGGTCCAGTCCGTCTTCCGAACCCTGCGCATCACCTTAGAAGAGGTCAGCAGCGCGAACCAGGCCAGCGCCTCCGTGGGAGTCAGGTGATCGTAACAAAGGGACACAGGGAAAGATAAAGGAACAAGGAAGAGGGTATTGGGAGGAGAAGGAGAGGTGAAAGGGGAGATGTGTCAGGGAGGGGAGCGAAGAAGGAGTGATTTCAAGGAGGAACGGAAGGAGGAATAGGTGGAAGTGGAGTGGATAGTGAAAGGAAGGGAGTTCCAATGTAGGGTGGCAAGGAGCTGAAAGGAGCGCAAACGAGAAGAGGCACAAGGAGGTGGGGGAAAGAAAGTAAGAAGAGATCAGCAGAGAGAAGGGAGCGAGAGAGGGTATAGAATGAGAGAAGAGAGGAGAGGTAAGGAGGGGCAAGGTCATGCAGAGATTTAAAGACCAGACAAAGGAAGTGAAATTTAAGTTGGGAGTGTAAAGGAAGCCAGTCTAGGTAGGAAAGTGAGTTAGAGATGGAGTCATGGGGTGAGAGAAGACAGAGGGTATGGATGGCAGAGTAGTAGAGGGATCTAAGGGGGACAAGATGGGAGGCGGGGAGACCGAAGAAGAGAGAAGAACAATAGAAAAGGCGAGAAAAGATGAGGGAAGAGATTAAGAGCTTGGTAGCATGGAAAGTGAGAGAAGAACGGAATTTACAGATATTAAAGAGGTGGTAGCGACATATGCGAGTAGTAAGGGAAATATGATGAGTAAAGGAAAGGGAAGAGTCAAAGTAGATTCCTAGATTCCTGGCGTGAGTGGAAATCGGAAGATCAGAAGGGGGAAAATGAATAGAAGGAGGGGGAAACGGAGGAGGAAGTGTGTTAGGAGGGAAGAATAGGACCTCAGTCTTGTCAGTATTAAGAGAGAGATAATGAGATGACATCCAGTTTTTAATGGCAGTAAGACAGGAGGAGAGATTTATATGTAAGTCAGGGGTGAACAAAGAAAATGAGAGGCACAGCAGAGTGGCACCGTAGAAGTGGTGAGAAATTCCGAAAGAGGAGATGAGAGGAGAGAGAAGTTAAGTATAAAGAGAGAATAAGAAGGGTCCCAGGACGCAGCCTTGGGGAACGCCATAGACCAGAGGGAAGGAGGAAAAGGTTTGACCACTCCAAGAAACAGCAAATGAGTGGTGGGAGAGGTAAAAGGAGAACCAGTTAAGGACTGAGACTTTGAAGCCAAAGGAGGAAAGAGTATTGAGAAGTAAGGAATGATCGACAGTATCAAAAGCAGCTGAGAGGTCAACAAGGATGAGGATTGAGGATTGCTTAGCATAGCGAGCTGTAAGGAGGGAGTTAAGGACATAGGTAAGAGCAGATTCAGTGGAGTGTTTGGGGCGGAAGCCAGATTGAGAGGGGGAAGAAGAAAGAGGTTAGAGATAAAGGACGAAATTTGGGAATAGGCTAGGTGTTCGAGTATTTTAGAAAGAAAAGGTAGACGTGAGATTGGGCAAAAGTTAGACTTAAGAAGGGGATTAGCAGAAGGCTTCTTAAGGATAGGGATAATAGTGGCATGCTTGTAGGCAGTAGGAAAGATGGCCATAGATAGACAAATATTGAAGAAGGAGGTTAGATAAGAAATAAGAGGGGGGTAAACCTTGGGAATAAGAAGGGTAGGGATGGGATCAGATTTCTTCAACCTAAAGGTACTGTACAGTTTAAGAGAACTTACCTCTTGTTGTGTAACATCACTTGTCCTCATTGGAGACTTATTTTGGTTGCATCTGTGAAGTTGCTGTCAGCTTCTTTCCTTCACAAGCCTAATCCGCTTGATTTCCTCTTTTCTACAAAGACTTCTAAAAACATTGTGCAAGACTTTTAATTACCTGCAAGACATGCTTCAGTTCACCTTGACTTTTGCTAACTTAACAGTGGCTAGCCTGGCTCCCTGAATTACTCTTTTCTCCTCCGCTTAGGTGTTGTGTCTTCCTTCCAGGAAGGGGTTAACTGACTTTGCATTGGGGGGTTGATTTGAAAGTACTTACCTGCTTAAGAATAATTGTGTGAATACTTGTCTTATTCTGAAAACTTATTTTCTTTGACACTCCTCTGTAGACGTTTTTAAATGCAACAGTGCTATATTAATGTCCCCAGCACCCTAACTATTGAAGTCATCTGTGGGTGTAGGTAGTGTCTGTGGGCCATCCCAAAAGGGTACTTACTGATTTGGAAATATTCAGAGAGTATATTTTGGAGTCTATTTGTGTGTTACTATTATGTTGGCCCTTCTGAAGAAGGCTTACTCTAACTGACTGTTAAATAAATTAATCATTGTTTAATCAAGAAACCTTGTGTGTAAGAGTTTATTTGAATACTTGTCACTGTGACTCTCTGTATAACTCACCTACAGCTCACATTGACCCCTCTTGAGATAAGCCTGGCTGCTCAACATGCTACCAACTTGTGTAGTACAGACGTATACCAAAGGTTTGGTTCCTATTGCCAGGAGGTCAGGGTTGTTGTAGTGCACCCAAAGGGTACTGCATACAATCTTGCCTAACACCAGGTATGAACCCTTCTCTTTGTGAACACTTCAGAGTCAGCGTTTAGTGCCATTAAGGAAGAATTACGGGCACTGAGGCTCATAACTTTGCAAAACTGGTACATACTTGACCTCTTGACAGCAATGGAGGGCAGAGTATGGCGTAAAATAGGGAGTACCTGCTGTACATTTCCCCTCCAAATGACAACGAGAATGGCACGCTCACCAGAGCTATGACTGCTCTGCATAAACTGAAAGAGTTCATGGAAACTGAGGCTGGGATCACCAACAACTCATGGATAAACTCTTTGTTTAGATGGGTACCTACCTGGCTAAATCTTGGTGTGAAGATTCTGATGCCTATTTTTATCTTTTTACTTATTCTTTTATGTTCCTGCCAAATCATTTTGCATTATTGCTCTGCTCAGGTACCAACAGGTGTGGCTATGATGATCATAACCTTGTCCAAAACTAGGGCACCACTACTTCATACCATACAAGTACTCAAACTGAAGCTGTTTTGTTTCCTCCACTAAATTGGCATACTTGTGTGGAGCGCGGGTAGATTGCGGACATTTTGGGGGGATGAGTTGGGTTGATTCAGCAGAGCAATATGTCCATATTGAGACAGGGGTAAGAGATGGTTGTAGGGATGTTCCCCAAGAGGATGATTATTTGTTACTTAAAGTATTAGGGGGGAATGTCGGGGTGGTCAAGGAGGGTCTCCTTTATTGCGAGGGATTCATGTTGCACACACAATACTGATGTCAGGAGGGGAATGACAGCAAAACTGGCATAGTGTTGCAAATCCATATGAATCATGTAGGAAGATACAATATTAAAACTGAAAATACAACACAAACACACACTCATATAGGGGGGTGCTTTTTACATGGGCATTGTAAAGTTGCAGGGACATTCTTGACGGGAAAGAGAATTAGTAACTTAATAATAAGGTCGTACAAACAGGGCAAGGTTTGCAGTCCTTACAAGGGAATAGATGTAATCTAGACCTTTGTATTAAAATCTTTAGAGGGGATTAGTCATTTGGTCAGTGGTAGAAAACCTAGGGCCCGAGGACATGGTCCGATCTTTAAGTACTTTTCCAGGTCATTAGAAGATGCATGTGGCTGCATAAATTAGATTAAGGCGCCAGGAGTCTGTGGATTGAAGATGACTATCTGTGGTTCAATGAAAAATCCTGTTTAAGCAGACCTCTCTCTATTTGCCAAAATACATCAGCAGAACCATGTGCAATCATACTTAAAGTTAAAGGGTCTAGGCCAGTTATTGCTAGCAATGAATTATGTTTTCAATACCAATGTTTAACCATGTACTGAAGTCAGGACCTACTACAATGAATCCCAAGAAGAGGTGTGTATTGAATATGATCTCAAGATAATAATGAAGATACGCTTGACCAATGAAAATTGGATATTTGGGGAAAGATGAGATTTCTTTGAAGAGTTTTTGTCCAATAGTATTTGGGGGGTGGAGGGTAATAAATGTATCTGAGAGTGTTTAGAATGTTGCAGAAAGCATCTAAGGTGCCAACTGATGTTGTATTGTTGAGACCTGGGTTAGTTTGCTCCTGCAAAACTATCTAACTGCTCCCCACAGCTTTTGTACAATAAACTTGCTTAATGTACAACTGTGTACTTGCCACTTAAGTGGTGATCCTCTCTTAGGTTAAGGTGATTATAGGTCCACCACTACAGTACATTTAGCATTATGGAACGTGAAGTTCCCAATTCTCAGGTTGTACCTTTTAAGGGGATAATTATTCACACCTTTACATTTATGCTTAATTATCCCTTTAAAAGGATTTCCACAAGATTTTACTGACTAGTTTGATTCTCTAGGGGAAGTAGAACTCTCAGAGTCTAATAAGTCAACATTTAAAGATTCAATGTTACCCTGCTGAACATGGTAGCTGTCACTTATGCATTTATTTTATTTCATTTAATGTGGTTTAGTTTTAAAATAAAACTTTACACATAAAAAGCAATGATACAGCTCGATGAGGTAAAGAAAGAAAGGAAAGAAAAAGTTGAAGAAAAAGCAATGCATATAAATTAAGCACATATAACAAATAACAATGAATGTGCATTAGACATAAACAGCAACATTGCATTATTACATTATATTGCATTGCTTCAGTTAACACTACACAGGTCAGGTTATCCTCACTTCCTAGTGCATTTGTTAATCCTCTGTCTTACTATATCAATTGCTTAGTTTACTCCAATTTGAATACTTAATTCATCTTCCCAATTTATCTTGCTAAAACATTTCAAACTTTCGAAACTTTAAAACATAGCCATACCAATAGGAAAGAGACAATCATGTCAATTAAGATTCCTCATCCATAACATCACTGATCGCATAATGACAGTGCCTAATTAATCTGAGGGATGATGACTCAGTACTTATTCTATCACAGATATACACTTTTCTACCTCTTTCCAAACTCTATACAGTGCTATTTGACGATCCCTATTATTAGAGTTAATAACTTGTTTCCAGAAATAAGGGTCCTAACAATGGACAAATCTGCCAAGATGCATCAAGTAAACATTACATAAGCGGGGTGTCACTATGCCTGCCCCCGGGAAACCAGGTTTGGCCCAGCTACCCCGGAAGCAGGCATCATGCCATTCAATGCAAGCCCATGAACCCCAATTAGGGGCTATTTGGGTGCAGTCCTGGCGCCTATGGCGCCAGGCTCATATATTCAGAATCAGTCCTGGCGCCATGAGCGCCAGGCTCATGGTCAAGGACTTACCTGAGGCAGACCATGCTGCTAACTTACCTGAGGCAGACCATGCTGCCAGTGACCAGAAGTCAAATGAGGCCTAGGAGGGACTATTTTTCCCTAGGAACTATTTTTTACTCGGGTGGGGCCGCGGAAGGATACTTACTTGGAACTACTTCCAAGGCTATTTAAACCACGCCCTGACAGCAACCCATGCTTCGCGTTATTCTGCACCTGCAGCGTAACGCTCACCGTGCCTGCAGCAGCTTCCAGTCTTCAGCCACGCCCGCCTGGATGCCGGAGCTCCTGAAAAGCTGAAAGAAAGCAGAGGGAAGGTTAGAACCACAGTTTTACCTGCAATCCTTACCTGAATCCTGAATCTTCTTGGCTCTGACCTAGAAGGAAGAAATCATCAGACGTGCGCCGCTTCGCATCCTGCAGCGCCGCGCGGGAACTCACCTGAAGCAATCCTCCGCATTCCATTGCGCTTTTCAGCATCCAGCGGCCGCTCTCCAACACCTGTGGAAATAAAGACAATAAGTTGAGCAAGGCAGCATTCCCAGACAATAAAGGCAATCCCCAGGACTTACCTGATACCACAGGGAGTACTTACCTCATCTCGGGTCGGCGCAGCCTCCACAGCTTCTCCGCCGTACCCCGGCCCCAAAGGGGAAACTAAAGCAACACAAAAGTGCAAGTAGGGGAAACCGAATTCCGCTACAGACTTACCTGGTTACTGTCTGAGGCCGCAATCACCTCCACCTCCTCCGATTCAGCGCCTGCAAAAGGAAAGGGTCACAGGTTAGACCAGGTCCTCATTATCGAACTGAACAGAATCCATAAACACTTACCTGCATCTTACTGCTTGCCACTTGGAACTCTTCTCAAGAACTATTAAGGCAACCTAGGGAATTTGGACAGAGTGAAGGCCAGACGTTTTTGAACTCTTTTTCAAACTATTTCCTTACGGAGTCAATACCGTTCTGCAACTCTCCAACATCCCACACCAGTGAAGTAACTGGTCATCTACGCGCCCCTGCGCTCGAGGCAGGATAGAGAGCTCATCTTTCCAAACTATCAGGCGAGAACATAGCAAAAGTTCTGAAGTAATTTGTGGGAAGAGATCGCAGGAGTGGGGAAAGGTGGGGTTGGCGCCCAGTCCCTGCAGGTGGCTAATTCCCTTTTCTCCATTACAGAAGAATATTCATACGGGCAAAACAAGCTAAGCTGGGTGGTCCGGTCCAGTCCATCATTTCGGTGCCCCGTGTGTCGCTGGAAGAGGTAACAACAGCCCAGTTCAGATAATTTTAAATTATATTCTAATACTGATTTTAGGTTTGATAAGGGTTTTTGGTGGAAGAAATGCTTTAGTTGGTCTAGAGGAAAAGCAGTTTTATTGACTATTCATTGTTTAATTCTAAAAATTATGTCCTGTGGTCTAACATGTAGGACATATTCATCTGCATCTAGGGTTTAAATTATCAATTTCATGAGCAACCAAACCAACAGCAAGGGAGAAAAAAAAGAAATAATTTTGAGTGAGTTCTTAATTTATATCAATTTACTCCAATCCTACCTGTGACACAATACATGAGGGGCGAGAAATGTGAGGCAGACAACTTTGTGAAGGTTTTTCAAAGGATGCCATTTTATTAAACTCAAAAAGGATTTGATAAACTCCTCACTGTCCCTACCCTAATGAGGATTTTCCTGCCTAAAGCAAACTAAAGGAAACATTCTAACGAAAGGATTCTGTCCCTCACACTTGTACATGAAGCAAACTCAATAAGGCGACATATAACATTTCAGATACAACAAAATCGGTTCCATGTGTTAAAAACGCTGGAGAAATGGCCCTTTACACAAGAAATTGCAGCAAAAAGCCATGGTCTTACTGCTGCAATCCATGTAATGGATGTATGTGCCATCCCTGCAATTCCTTGATCCATTTTACCATTTAAGGGGAGCGAGGGACACCCCTTGCAACTCTTGCTCCCCTTAAATGGTATAATGGGTACACCTCTGCAACCACTATATTCAAGGGGAAAGCATGTACAGTTAACGCTTCCCGATGCACGATCGCTACACTTGAGGTCTCTGAAGGAAAAGACACTCTCAGAACCGGCATCAGTACTGCAAGCCATGGCAGTTCTGGTGTCTCTACGCTCCTTCAGTTGCAACTTCTGTAATGTGGAGTCCCTGTAACCACTCCACCGTCCACTGCTATTTTTCTCAATGGCCTGCTCCTGAGGGGGATTTTATGCCTCCCAGCTTCACTCGGTGTAGGTCATTAACTCTATTAACCTGAAACTGACAAGCTAGGGCCTCTTCATGCCTCTTTTCTTCGTCCCAGTACTTTTAGAATTATGGGACTTGAAGTCCTCAATGCTCAAGTTGTTCCTTTTAAAGGGATAATTATTCACACATTTACCTTTAGCCTTAACTATCCCTTTAAAAGGAGTTTCATAATATTTTACTGACTAGTTTGATTCTTTAGGGGAAGTAGATCTCTCAGAGTCTAATAACTTAACATTTAAAGATTCAATTGTAATGTTCCCCTGCTGAACATGGGAGCTTTCACTTATACATTTATACATACATTTGGGAAGAGGATCCTCACTCCCAAAAGAGGATTGGTGAGAATAGATTTTATCATCATCCACAGAAATATCTTTGGGAAAGAATAGCTCCCTCTGACAGCAAGCCATTACATATTCAGGCATTACTGACTCTTCCTCCTCTGAGGCAGAAAAAGACTGCATGCCTCCCAACAGAGCCCTCCGGCTCCCTTGGGGACTCTCCTCTCCCAGGTGATCCTCTCGGCTAATACCACGGCCAGGGCTGGAGTCAGGTAGCAGCTGCCTTCCCCTGGCCACCTGGGAGAAGACTTTAGGTATGGTTTTTGTGAGGACTCCGCAGGATTCATCCCAGCAGCTCGTGAATGCCAGTGCTGCTTACAAGCGTGGCACAAGATCAGGAGAGATGCTGCAGATATAGCTGGAAGACGATCAGTACACCGGCAGCAGCAGCAGGGCTACCGGATAGGCAGTTCAGCTGAAAGGTAGCAGTCTTTGATCCCGGTCGCAGAGAACAACCGGCGGTTGAGTTGGAAGCTGCAAGGAGAGCCAGAGGAAGGTCTGCAGAGCAACAAGCTTTTCCAAAATGGAAGCTGAACCGCGATGACGTGCCATGGGTCAGGAATGCCACGAAACAATGGTGAGTACGCCCAAAGCCATAGTGGACCCCGGGGCATACCAACAGTGATGTAAGCCTGCAAAAAGGATACAAAGATTCAAATACCGAACAAATGAAGTACAAAAGCAGAACTTGAACAAGTCCCCATATATGGGATGACAGTATTTGGAAAGTTGGAGTAAGTATAACCCTAAGCAAATAAATGTTAAAGAAACAAGCACACCAGTAGAGCTGGAACAAGTGCCCAAATGTGGGATATCAGCATGGGGAAAATTGGAAGATGTCATACATCAAGTCAATAGAAACACAGTAAAGTATTACAACTGTGTTGTGTTGAAATACATTGAATTAGTAAATAAGAAGAAGTCCTGTGAAAGGCAGTGAACTTTTGGGGGAGGAAGATAACTGGCAGGGAAGTAAACCAGGGTATCTGCATTACCTTAAAAGAGGATTCTTGGCAGGAGAATGTACCAGGTAATCAATTGAAAGTTATAACAAGACACCTGGCAGGGGAGTATACCAAGGGATATAAAGAGTCTACAAGAGGATTCCTGGCAGACGAGTATACCAGGAGGTCCATCAGAACTATATAAATAAACACACTTAATTTTCAAATCATATGATAAAGAAGTATACCAAAGACATTCCTTGTTTGAAAGAGACACTTCTGTCATTCTTGAAAAATTGTTGTTTGAAAGAGATACTTTAGCCATACTCAAGGAATTATTGTTGGAAAGAGACACGTGTACCATTCTAAGGGAACCAATGTTTGAAAGAGATGTGTACCATCATAAATGAACCTTTGTATGAAAGAGATACTCTTGCCATCTCAGAGGAACTGTTGTTTGAAAGATTATTTTTCTTTTATCATCCTCAAGAAATAATTAATTACAAGAGACACTTTCTAATTATCCAGGGGAATGGAACCACCCTCTGGTTCTAAGGATTTCTTCTTGGGAGAAATTACTTTTGTTGGATTTATTTCTTTTTTTTGATTATGAACACCATAAGTTAAAGATATTCTCTTGCACCCTTATCTGTTCATTTTAAGTGTTAGGGTCAGATTAGTATGTTTTGGACACATGGACAGTTTATACATTTTTGACGACTTGACACAGACTGATCTTTAATTTTAGTTTCCTAGGTAGGGAAATTTTCTTTAGGATAGGGACAGAAAGGCCTTTATCCAATCATTTTTGTTTTAATAAAGATTTCTGAAGTTAAGAATATTACACCTTTGTCTCCGCCTCTCATTTCTGACTCCCCACACCACCAAATGACTGAGTCCCATCAACCTAACCTGAAAAACAAGATTATCATGGCATAGACTGCCTTTCCATCAATCTATACAATCTGAACAACACCCTAACAGATTTTCAATCTCTTCCCAATATCACAGAATTACTATGAATACTCAAAGAAGCAATTATTTTTTTCTAAACTTGATCGTAAGAGTGCATACAATTAAGTACGACTACATGCAAAATCCAAACAGTATAATGCATTTTAAACACTGGGAGGTGTTTACCAGTACAGAAATGCCATTTGACTTAGCATCTATGTCATCAGTTTCCAAGAGGATCATATAAAAGCTGCTACTTGACTAACTTCCTTTGTGGATGCACACAGACTTGTGGTAAATTGTCCTAAAACGAAAGGCTGGTCTGCAGGAATAGGAATAGGAAGAGGAAAATGCAGTTTGCTTGGAAAATTAAGAGCTCACCTATTCAGTGCATAGGGAGTTACCTTTATCTGGGATTTACCATACATGGCTGTCCTAATAAAAAGATTAGATTGGAGTACATAAATGTTTTAGGGGGAGCTGAATTGGTCTCTTTTAGAAGGAACTATCTAGTGGAATGTCCTAGGTTTTCCTAAGGGTGTCCCGGCTTCTGTTATACCGTATGAGTTGGGTCTCCAGTCAATGGAATCCTGTTTCGAATGGAAGCGCCTTTCCTTTCTTAGAAAAATCAGATTGCCAAAAGTGAATTTCTTATCTTCTTAGTTAAACATCTTTCTCATAAATGAACATTCGGGACATTTTAAGGGTTCATTAAAACTCACTGAAAACCTTTTACTGGATCTGGATAGATCATTGGAGTCTCTGGACCGTGATCCTCTAAAGGTGAAAAAGGCTATGTTAGAAAGGGACTGGATAAGAACAAGTGAGGCAGTAGGAAAATAAACCATGTTTAGTAATGTGGCAAAAAGTGAAAAGCCTCACTCATGTCCAGAAGCATATCCTGAAAAATGTCCAAGTTCTAGCTGGAGAAGCAAGTTTATGCGATTTCCCTTGAACTTGCTACCTACATTGGAAATTGTTAGGGAATGAAATGGCCTTGAAAAATCGTTAAGACATTGTAGGCTATGTAATGCCCCCGGTTTGACTGAAAGTGTGACAATATAGATTCATGGATCTGGATGTTTTTTGAAAGAACATTTTGAATGGGAAATCGATTGCATTGAAGTTGGCAGTGATCAGATGCTGAAGAAAAGTTAGCTATGATATACTTATGACATGGATTTTTTTAAACTTGTTTTTATTGGCATTTTGATTAATAATAAACATAAAATCACCCTTTCCTCCTCACCCCCCCCCCTTCACGTCATGCATGGTGCAAGGAACAATGACTATCGGGTACCACAATACCCAGAATACAGAGTTTCTGAGGGCTAAAGGGAATGTTATAGTCACTTTGAAGAAAGTTCGGCACTATGTCCCAGTCCTCTGTAAATTTGTTTTTTTCCCCCTGTATGGAGTAAGTTAAACCATTCAAGAGCCAAAAAGTTCCAAACCTTAGAGAGCCATTCACTGATGTGTGGTGGATCTTTTCATTTCCATTTTTGAGCAATCACCAATAAAGCCACTAGTTGTAGTATGACAAAGGCCTTGCACATTTGTTTGGAGCTCTATCACAATTCTACTTCAGTAACAACCAGGAGTCAGGATCTAAGAGACCTGGGCTTTTGTAGACTCAATATTTGTATCATGTGTGTATTCACTTCTTTCCAGTATTTTGTCAAGCTAGGGCAACTTCACCATACATGCCCCCGCGTCCCTTTCGCTCCGCATTATCTTCAACAAGTATCTGAGATAGATGATCTCATTTCATGTAAATGAGCTGGTGTATAGTGCCATTGTATCATCAACTTGTACCAGAATTTTCTGACCTGAATTGATCGAGTGAGTTTGGGTATGTCTTCCACCATATGTCCCACTCGTCATCCGACATCTGCTCCCCTAGTGTCTGATGCCAACGGCCTTTGTATTGCGCTGGGATTTTGGGGGTAATGTCGGCCTTCATTTTATGCAGGTTCGCAATAGGGGCCTTGTTTCATGGATCGTATGTTACACATTTTTCGAATGGGGTTAACTCTCTAATTGCTGCTTTCTTGTTGGGGGAGCGAGTATCCAGTGTCTAACCTGAAAATACTGGAACTGGCCAGGTTCCTATAGTCCCAATTCTAGTTTGCATTGTATAAAGGGTTTGGGGTCATTACCTATAAACATGCCCAGCAGTATAGTACAGCCTGCTTGTTTCCATTCAACAAATGCACATGGATGAAGGCGTGGAGTGAATTGTGAATAAAAAGGTGTGAGGGGTAAATGGAACTTGTCAAATGATATTTCTTAACTGCTGTGTCCCAAACCTTTTCAAGCTGGCTCATAATCAAACTCTTATGCATGTTGGGGGGCCAATCCTGTTTAGGCAACCACAATTTGTCTCCAAGCTGTGGACCACCTAACACCCTCTCCATTTGGACTCAGAGTTTCCTAGTATCCTCCACACACAAATCTTTCAGGACAAGAATTTGAGCAGGGTGGTAAAATTTAAGAAAGTTCGGGAGACCCAAGCCACCCTTGATTGTAGGGGTCATTAGCTTAACCAAAGCTACCCGTGGAGCCCTCTTATTCTATATAAATCTGGAGATCCACCTTTGTAGTTTTGCTACATCTGAGCCCCCATAGGGCTCAATGGGAATGGGAGAGGGAGCTAACAATGGGGCGATTACGACCGGCCCGTTGTTAGCTCCCTCTTCCCCTCGCGGGACCCAGTAACGACACCTGGTTTTACCAGGCATCCTTACCGGGTCCCATGAGGGGACCTCGTAATTTCGCGGAACGGGTTTAATGGGTCCGCCTCCATTAGCGGAGCCCGTTAACCCGTTCCGCGAAGGTTGTAATGAGGGCCAAAGAGTGTAATAGTGCAGGTATATAATATGCACCAACACATTGACAACCACCTTTTGCGCCATCCTGGTACTGGTTGGTCAGCTTCTAAATTTCTCATTTCTAATACAATCCTCAAATTTCCTTTGCACCTGTAATTGTAGAATTTATCACAGGGCCATATTTAGGATCCTGTAAAAATGTGCGAATATCAAGGTCTCTTCTGACAAGTGCAGGATAAGCTTGAAGTATAAATACAAAAACAGCAATCACAAGCTGATGCACATCACTATCGGTAAGTACCATATGGCTAACTGTTTAAAACCGGTATCTACTGGGGGATCCTGGATGGTCTCCCATGTTCATTGTGGATCGTGCACACAGATCCTTGGCGCCACGACCCAAGCCTGGAGCATACCTGAGGCCCATCATAGTGTGCTTGATGAACTACAGAGATAGAGACTTGGTGTTGAAAATTGCCAGAGAAAAACAAGAATTGAGGTGGGAGGCAAATACTGTCCGCATTTTCCCAGACTACACATTGGCGGTACAGCAAGAAAGACATCTATTTACTGGGGTCAAGAAACTACTATGCACATTCCCTATGCCATGCTATACTCAGCTAGGCTAATAATACAACACCAGAACAAAACCTACTTCTTCACATTTCCTGAGGAGGCGGCAAACTTTGTTGAGACTCATATCCCCATACCAACTCACCAACCGAGAACTGAAGAGGACTCTTAAAGTTATGAACCCTACAACGAGGAACAAACAAGAGGAAGGATCGATGGCACAAAAACCGAGGCCCCCTCCTGCTGGGGGCAAGCCCCATAAATAAGGGCAAGGCCAGCTCAGCCCACCTATGGTAGAGATGTGAGCACCCTTTCTCTTCATAATGAGTTAGAGCAACGACATGCGGAACTGGCCGTGATGTAAGAGAACATTAGAACTGGCGGCCCGGGATGTCACTATAGTCCCCCTGTAGCAAGTGCACTACAAGTTAATGGGAGGGGAAAGGGAGGGACATGCAGGCATAGTTAAAGTTTGGGGAACTATTTGGGTGGGGGAGGGCAGCGGGGCGAGTTTGTTTTGGTACAGTTTTGGGGAGGAGGATACTATAATAAAAAGCACAAAGGTAACGAGCACTTGCACGGACATGTGCACACTAAAAATGGGACATGCTGAACATAAGTACACACATATCCGGAAAATGGCTGAACCAAGAAATGATGATATTAAAATGTAAAGCTGTAATGTCCAGGGAATAGGTTGCCAGATTAAGAGATGGAAAATGTTAGCATACATTAATAGATGGGGCCCCAAGATAGTCTTCCTGCAGGAAACACATTTACTACATCAGCAAGCCGGAAAGTTCGCCCGAAATTGGGGAACACATCAATACTACACATCGTACTCTAACCAGGCGAGAGGGGTGGCGACCCTCATACATAAGACCTTACCATTTGCAAGTCTCCACTCTGAATGTGATACAGAGAGCAGATATGTTCTGGTCCATGGCACTCTTCTTGACAGGGAGGTGGTATTACTTAATATATACGGCCCCAACACAGACGACCCTGACTTCTTTACCACTTTATTCGGAAAACTGGCGAAGTTTCCTACGGCCCATTTGATATGCAGCGGCGATATCAACACCATTCTAGATGTACACCTAGACCGCACATCGGATCAACCAAGTTCATTGTCTAAATCCGCCCAAATGATACCCATATGACTGATTTGAACTTAAGAGACGCATGGCGCTCCCTGAACACCACCAAGAGGGCATACACGTTCTACTCGTCCGTGCATGATATGCATTCTAGAATGGACATGTTGCTAATCGCTAATGACACATTAAGCTGTTTACTGATGCTCATATATACCGTAGGACATTCTCCGACCATTCACCTATACAGCTAACAGTGCGCATCCCCGACGTAAAAAGAGACAGACCGCCCTGGAGGTTTAAAGCAGCTGCCCTCCAGGATTTGGTCTATAAAATGACATTAGCCCAGCATATATGCGAATACTTCGAAATTAATGAGGGCTCTGTGTCCAGTCAAGCAGTATTATGGCAAGCATTTAAAGTCTGTATCAGAAGCACTGCAATGCCCACTGAATTCGGGGTCCGTAGTGCGCCGAGAAGCTGACATTGCCAATAAACAAACTCAGTATGCACAGTCACCGTCCCCACAACTAGGACTAGAGATTAAAATCAAAGTAGATAAATTCAAAGGAGCGGCTGATCGCGAGATCCACTACTTCGATAGGCCTGCAGCAGCACGTCGCTATGGGAAGCGTGAGCACCCTGGGAGACTATTGGCCAGAATGGGGCGAGGAGAGCGGGGACCGACTACCTTCCCATGCATAAAACAAACAGATGGCACTGTGACCACGGACAAACAAAAGGTGATGGGGGCGTTTTATGATTTCTATAAGCGGCTATACTCTCCTCAGAGCAACGCCACTGACGTGGAAATAGACAAATATTTCTTCCGCATACCCACAACACTACTAGCAGATGCCACCAGAGGGACTTTTGAAAGCCCAATCACAGAGGAATTCGACACAGCTCCTCATACCCAGGCTACACGCATTATGGACAGAGGCCGTAGAAAAAGAGGAATTGCCTGAAACCACTAGAGAAGCGGTCATCACCTTGCTCCTTAAGCCAGGGAAGCCATCGGAAGACTGTGGCTTCTACAGACCACTATCATTAATTAACACCAACACTAAAATCTTTTCGAAAATACCAGCCACACGGCTACCCCGCTAATGCCCTATATGGTTCATGAGGACCAAGCAGGATTTGTCACCGGTAGATCCACCGCTAGAAATATCAGACGCTGTCACAAGATTTTGACAGCAATACCGGAAGAGACACAGGGGGTGGCGGACTTCCTTGACATGCAAAAAGCATTCGATACAGTGTACTGGCCATTTTTGTTCAGGGTATTACATAACTATGGGTTTGGCCCTAATTCCATTAAGTGGATCAAAATATTATACACACGCCCCTACGCCAGGAGAAGTACCAATGGCTCCCTATCAGACATACTGGAGCTCCGTGGGGGCACCAGGCAAGGATGCCCACTATCACCTCTTCTATTCGCAATGGTGATAGAAACCCTGGCGGATATACTCACGGCACGCTAGAGCACGTATGGGCTGTGGCTCGAAGGCAAATTGGAAATCATCAGACTATACGCTGATGACATCTTATTATACCTTAAAAACCCAGATCGCACACTCGGGAAGGTCCTGTCAGAGGTGAAGACCTTTGGCAAGTTCTCTGGCCTAAGACTCAACGCTAACAAATCCGAAATGTTCCCACTCACAGAAGCAACGGTTGCACTGAGTAGCATCACAGGCTCATTTGGAGCCCGATACGTATTCAATATTTAGGAACATATGTAGCTAGGACGGCTGAATTATTGTCACGCTCACCTGAAATCCACGGGGATGTCACCCAGCCAGTTGGTCGCTGGTATCCTTCTCTACGGTTCCCAGGTGTGGTCTGCGGTGTAAGTTCCACCTGGAAATACAGGAGGGCTGTGTTTAGGGTGGGTTGACCAAGGTAGTATTTCCCCCACCTCCCGCCTGCCCGCAGCCCCTCTGGGCCCTCTCCTCACCTTGTGGTAGAAGTGGGCGAGCTCTCCGTCCTGCTTTCTTGGCAGGGGCGTGTTGTCTTTCGTGGGCGAGTGCGGCCTAGTTACTTCACTGACAGCAACCCGCTTTATGAGTTGTTATTCCTGCATGCCTTTTTCTGTGTGGTAATGTCTCTGTTTCTGCTCCCTTAGGTGTGCGGAGCGTCCGTGAGGCGAACTGGCTAAGTTGGATCTCGCCGGTAATGATGATGCCCAACGAGCGCTACAATGTGGTAAGTAAGCGCTTTCCGCTGTGCTGTGATGTCTTTATACGCTGACCTGTTTCTTCCTTCTTTTCTAGGACACGGTATGCTCTCAACGAGTGTGGATTCTTGAAGCGATGCCGACCGGTGGACGACAAGCCAGGTAAGCCTTTCAAATAGCACGTACCTTGCTATGTCTTTAATGCCTCCTTCAAAGTTGTCTTTTCGCTTCTTTCAGGTCCTTCGGTACGGGAGGCGCGCTGATCCAACGGAGCTGTTCAGGAGCTGAGAGTTAATTGATGATGGAGAATGCATGTAAGATGCTGGTGCTATCAATGTTCTTTTGTCTTTCTGCAGGTGCTGGTTCTCCCAGGCTCGAGAGGTAGCTGGACAAGGTGAGCGTCACGTTGCAGACTGCAAAGTAACACGAAGCGTGTGGTCTTGTCCGGGTGTGGTTTAAATAGCCTCCACAAAGTAGTCCAGGTAAAGTAGTCCCTAGGCCTCCACACCCAAAAGACTATACCACATAGCTTGGTTCCTAGAAGCCCTAAAAAAGTAGTTCCTGGACACATGTCTCTCACGATTTATGAGCCTGGTGCCAAAGGCGCCAGGACTGGCCCCAAGAGGGCCTGGGAAGTAGCTGCCAGGTCTTATTTGAGATCCGAGTCCTGATTCCACCTGGCGAATAAACTTGCCAGTGGGGATCTGGGATGAGGGTCGTGACAATTATCCTGCGCCCTGAACTATAACACCCTGGCCGACGCATTGTGCGCGAAAATGACACGCTGGAACGCCCCACCTATCTCATTGATGGGTAGAATCGCCCTTATCAAAATGATAATCCTTCCTAAACTCTTCTATCTATTCACCACTTTCCCAGTATGGCCCGGTTGAGCACTGTTCGCCAGAATAAAGAGTGCTTGTACCACATTCACATGGGGGGGGGGGACACTCTAGATTGAGTTGGAGGGTGCTAACTAATCCATATCCACAAGGAGGCCTAGTGGCACCAGATTTCAAACTCCTATTATTTAGCCGCACAGGCACATTATGCTGCCCAATGGGCTATAGACTTCCTCAATCCCAAGGGCATTTTGAATGACCACCACCCAACAAAACCCACCACACTGCTCCACAATATGACAAAGTCTCATCCCAAACGTCACAACTCCATTGACCCAAAACAGGTCACAACCAAAGCTTGTGCCAGAATCACTGAGATATATGACACCCAAATACCACCCACCTTAGACAAGGAATGAGCTGCACATTGGGGTGCTGTTAGGAAAGATTTCTTAATTGTGGGTAATTTTCTTTCCATGTGGCAACCCCTAAACTTTTTGCTGTTGTTTTCACCATGATCTAGACTTTGCCAGAGAAGTGCAGCCTTCTGCCGCACTCCTCTGGGCTTTCGCTCCATTCTTACGGGGAAACTGACATGCCCTTAAGACAGTCAGTACCGGGAAACGTTGTTTTCCGTAGTTTCTTTATCATGTTGCAGCTTTCGCGCAACATGGCACAAGAGGGCACTGTAAGCTAAGTTACTGCTCTCTTGGGTCTCTAGTCTTCTACAGGCCCTAGATACTCTCTTTGGATTGTAAATGAATGGTGCAAGTGAATCACGGACGGGATTGGTGGCAGCGATGGTTTGTTGTGTTTTTGAGCTCCTTTTGACGTTTTAAGCGCTTTTCTCGCACTTAGCCCAAAATGGTGGCCTAGCTCCCAAAATGGCCAGACCACGAGGCTCCTTGTCCTGTCCGCTGACCGTCTTTGCCCCCTTCACCTCCCCCAGGTCGAGCCGACTCAGGGCCTTCCTTATTTGGGCATGTACTTTCCCGCGAAACACAGATGCTTTTGCGGGCTTCTACAGGCCTTGTGTGTGCCTCCAGGATGGGGGCTGGGATGTCTGGTCCCAATACACATCCTGGGCGCCAGAGAGTCTAGGCTGGTGTGAATGCCTGGGACCCCCGTGGTCCGTGATAGGTCTGATTGTTTCATGAGCGGATCTCCCATTGGGTCCCCTCCGTTTTGGCGCAAAGGGAACCGTGGATACGAGGGGGCTGGAAACACCACTACCATGTCGATCTCCTGAGTTCTCACGAACAAAGGAATACAGGAGCCATGTATCCTGCAACCACGAGGCTGAACCGAGGAATCGCTGGTGACCCGCTGAAAGACTGCTCCTCTGCATTGCTGTCGCTTTGTGAAACCCTTTCTACCTCGGATCGAACGAGAAGGCCTGTACTGGTACTTCGACCCTTGGAATAGTGGGAACAACTATTCTCGGCATCTTCACCATCACCTGCATGTAAGCCTTCGGAAGTGTCTCTGGGCCATCCAGCAGACTGACCAGCTTACCCAGGAGTCTTGCTCTGTAACCGCCGTCAGGTTGTGTTGTATTACGAGTCCTTGTCACTCTCACACAATTCGTACACTTGGCATTCCCAGGTCTGAAGTGAGTAGTGTACATTTGGCTGAAATACACACGGCCGTTCCGTTGCCCTGCTGTGGTAACAAACTGTGCGGGTTCACTGCGTTTGGGACATCCTCAACTCAACTTCTGCTGCTGCGGAATCTACATGACGCCGAGATGTCCCCTGCTCGTATCTGAACCTGCCAGCACTGAAACTGACGCGGAGAAGCCTGGGTCTGCCTGCATCGGGGACCGGTGAGTAGCATCGCTAGGAACTGGTCGCCCTCCTGCAGGAGCCCATAGCTTTTCCCAGCTGTGTCTAACAGCACGCCTTTCCGTACTCGCGCTCTGCTTCTGCCCCAGTGGAGGCTGCGCTTGAGTCGCAGAGCTCTGTTCATCTTCATTTGTTCATCAAACTAAACTGCCTGATTCCCTCGAAGAGACTCCCCTTTTGCCCGTTGGCACCAGCGTGTGCAGGTACTTTTGAGCACCAGGCTCCACTCTTCGTACGGCTTGGACTTCCTTTTAGTTAGGTGCCTCTGAAGGCGGACTGGGTCTAATTATTATTCGCACTGCCTGTTTTCCTCCCCATCTAGGTGGTCTACACATTTTGTGCGTCTAACTCGTTACACTCGTTTGTATTTGTATATATATTGTATTGGTTTGGTATGTGTTGGTTTACTTGAGTTTCATTGTGATTTCTCGCTACGGTCAATGTTACAAAGGCCTTGTAATAAATGTATATATATTTGTAATATAACACTTGCTTGGAGTAATTTGTAAGTGTCCTTGCTTTGTGTGCTCATTGCGGGCTTTCAGTCACCCTCACCCCTCTTGAGACCTAGTCTTGACTGCTGCGATCGCTACCCTGATTGGTCTGGCTTGTCCAGAGGTTACCCTGTTCCAAGAAACTAGGCTTGCCTTATGAACCTCTGCCCCTCCAGGACAGAGTTCAGAAATCCATCTTAACAAATTGGTGTACAGCGGTGGGATACGACTGAAGGTATCCAGTGTTGCGCACGAGCGAAGGCATTTCAAGTTATTCCTACCAGGACACGTAGTGAATTGTCATGTATAACTTTTAAAAGGCCATAGTCCTATCTAACAGTATGGAAACAAATACCTTGTTAACTTTAAATGCTTCTAAATCCGAAACATTGAAAAAGATGTGTGCGGAGAGAGGTGTCTCCTCTCAAGGCACCAAAATGGATATGATCCAAAGAATCGTGGCGTGGTAAGAAGCGCAGCTTGACGCTATAACTTCTGAGGACAGTGCGGAAGGAGGTGTTGCTGCTCTCACTGGTAGAACCGAAAGTTCTGCCGCTGCACTGGCCCACCGCGACCACGAGGAAAGGGAGGATGAGATGTCTAATGTTTCCTCTGCCAGTGTCGATGGGGAGGCCATGCTGGAATTCAAGAAGAAAGAGCTGCTGTTTAGGCAGAAGGAGCTTGATTTCAACATAGCCAAACTACAGGAAGAGCTTGAGTTCAATAGGGTCAAACTAAAAATCGAACAGGCAGAAAAACAGAAAGACAGGGATCACCAGTTGGAACTGGCCAAGCTTCAGGTTGCAAATGGATCCAAGGGTCCTGGACATGGGTCTGGGTCCTCCTCTCATCCACAGTTTCCAAAAGATCTGCTCAGTGTGTATGAGGAAAAGAATGACATTATGGACTAGCTGAATACGTTTCAGTATACATGCGAAGTTCAACAAGTTGAGAATACTGATAAGATTGCTTGGTTACTCAGCAGACTGCCCCATTCTGGCTGTAGTGCCATTATGGAAATGTCAAAGGCTGAGCGAGCGGATTTCGCAATGTTAAAGCAAACTCTCATTTTAAAGTTTGGAAAGACTCCTGCCCAATATTTAAAACGATTCAGAGAGTATAAGAAAAAAGAAGGTGGTACTTGGGTATCTTATGGAACCAAATCCTTAAAAAACTTGACTCGCTGGGTTGAAGGTTATAAGGTTTCTACCTTTGAAGGCATGATAAGTCTTGTCATGCTGGAACATATTTTTGCATCTTCTTCTCCGGAGCTTAAGCAGCAATTGGCCGATTCGAAGGAGATAGATCCTAAGAAGCTTGCCATTGCCGCAGATTTATGGGTGTCACATCGAGTGTCCAATAAGGACAAAACTCATCCTGGGAAGCAGGAGGAAGGGAAAAAGTCCAAAGATAAGGAGGGTGGAGAATCTGATAAATCTTCTTCTCAAAAGGGCCACAAAAAGAAAAATAAGGGTAAGACACAAGAAAACTCACAGGGTAGTGGAGGTCAGTCTCCGAAACAGAACTCTGGTTACAGTAAGCCTCCCTATGTAAACAGACCCAATGGATCTTGTTTTGCTTGTGGAGCAACTGACCATGTGAAGGGGGATCCCCGGTGTAAGGTTAAACCTTTGGGGGTCCACTCCGCTAATCTGGCCTTCTCCTCCTACGAGGAAGAAGAGATTACAGGAGCATCCTTCTCCTCAGACTCCTTGCCCAGCGGGATAGAAGCTGAGGTAGTTTTAGTTTCCCTGGGTTCCTGAGAGCCTAAAGTCGCAGAGGCTTATGCTAGGATTCCAGATAATACCAAGCACTTCTTTAAAGACAGTGTGCTGATCAATGGAGTGGGTACTCCAGCTCTTAGGGATAGTGGGTGCAGTCGAACTGTAGTGGATTCTATCTTGGTAGACTCAGAGGAAGTTGCCAGGGCTACTCTGATGCCCACTAAGTTGGCTGACGGCCCACCTCGCATGTTTCCAGTAATACCTGTAAATCTTACTTTAAATGGTACAGCAGTCAGGATTCCAGTGAGCATTCAGAGAAACGTCCCAGGAACGGTCTTGTTAGGCAATGATCTCAGAGCTTTAGGGCTCGTAGGAGACACTGCCGACAGACCCTGCACACGGTCTCAAACACAGGCAACATTGGCCAAGACCAATACGCCGCCCCAGCCGAAGGGGAAACCGAAGGCGAAAGGAGTAAGCAAGTCAAGACGAGGGAAAGCGAGCATTCCCCCGAACTCGCCTACCACTGCGGTGGAGGAAGTTGGTCAATTGCCCGGGCCTGACGAGGAGGTGGCGATGCCTGAAGTATTTGACCCCATCGACCATCCGGAACTAAAAGACTTGTTAGTAGAAGGTGGTCCTGACAGGGAAGATTTCAGTAAAGGCCAACGTGAGTGCCCATCTCTGGAAGGCCTAAGGAGACAGGCCTGCTCCCAGCTTGAGGGTGAACCTCCTGGGACGCATCAGATTTATTGGGAAGGTGGACTCCTGTATAGTGAGCCCAAAGAGTCTACAGAAGGAGACCATAGGAGGTTTGTGGTTCCCCTTGCTGTAAGACCCTTCCTCCTGCAGTTGGCGCATGAAGTACCCCTTGCTGGTCACCTTGGTATTAAGAGGACCAAGAAAAGGTTCTCCATGCACTTCTACTGGCCCAAGATGGGGGTGCAAGTAGAGAGTCACTGCAGGAGTTGTGCCTCCTGCCAGTTATCTGTTAAGAGTGGCTCAACAATCCAAGCTCCATTGGTATCACTCACAGTTGTGGGAATACCATTCGAAAGGGTAGGGATCGACATCGTTGTTCCCTTTGACCCGCAGACATCTTCAGACAATAGGTTTATCTTGGTGCTAGTCGACTATGCTACCAGATATCCTGAGGCCATCCCATTGAAAACTGTAATTGCCAAGTCAGTTGCAAAAGCGTTACTTGGCATCTTTACTAGGGTTGGCTTCCCTAAAGAAGTTGTGTCTGACAGAGGCAGCAACTTTATGTCAAAGTATATGCAGGCTATGTGGAAAGAATGTGGGGTCACCTACAAGTTCTCTTCTGCATACCACCCCCAGACCAATGGTCTGGTGGAACGTTTCAACAGAACGTTAAAGACTATGATTGGGGCTCTGGAAGAACCTCAGAGAAGAAAATGGGATCTTCTTTTACCATGCTTACTGTTTGCCTGGCGAGGGGTACCACAGGAGGGTGTTGGCTTCAGCCCCTTCGAACTTCTGTTTGGTCATCCTGTACGGGGACCCTTAGCCATAGTCAAAGAGGGATGGGAGATGCCCACTCCCCCTGTTACTACCAACGTAGTAGATTATGTGCTGGGGCTCAGAAAACAGATGGTACTTCTGATGGGTTTGGCTAGTGATAAATTGAAGGCAGGACAAGCGCTGGTGAAACATTGGTACGACCAGAAAGCTTCCCTCATCAACTTTACACCTGGTCAGCAAGTCCTGATCATGAATCCCATAAGGCCTCAAGCTTTACAGGACAAGTGGTCAGGCCCTTACACAGTGGTGGAGCCCCTGGGTGAGGTTAACTATTTAGTGGACCTTGGAAGGCATGGACAGGCCCCAAAAGTGTTCCATGTAAATAGGCTGAAGGCTTTCGTCCCAAGAGCCGAAATCGCAGCACTGCTACTGGCTTCAGATGTTGAGGAAGAGGAGTCTGAACCTCTCCCTGACCTGTTCCAAAGCGGTCCTTCAGATAGCTCCTTTGAGGGTGTCCGAGTGGCCCCTCACCTGACTTCTGATCAGCAGGCTGAGGTGAAAAGTTTGCTTAGGCAGTTTTCCCCCCTGTTTTCACAGTCGCCTGGTTTGACACCTTGGTGCAAACTTAACATAGACACAGGAGACAGTGTACCTACCAAAAGTAGGGGATACAGGATGTCAGACAAAGTACGGTCTTACATTAAGACCGAAGTCAACAAGATGTTAGACCTTGGGGTGATTGAACCCTCTAGTAGTCCTTGGTCCAGCCCAGTGGTTTTGGTTCCAAAGGCAGGCACTTCTGAATTGAGGTTCTGCGTGGATTAAAGGGCTCTGAATGCTGTCACCAAGACAGATGCACACCCCTTGCCTCGAACAGATGAGCTGGTGGATACTTTGGGTGCCTCCCAGTACCTCAGCACGTTTGACCTCACTGCTGGCTATTGGCAAATAGCCTTAGCAGAACATGCCAAGGAGAAGACAGCGTTTTCTACTCCAGACGGCCTTTACCAATTCAGGGTAATGCCGTTCGGGTTGAAGAATACACCTGCCACTTTCCAGAGGCTTGTGAATCATGTGTTGAATGGGTTGGACAAATTCTGTCTTGCATATCTGGATGATATAGCAGTTTTCAGTGCCACCTGGGAAGACCATGTGAAACACCTCGGTATTGTGCTCCAGGCTCTTCAGAAAGCACACTTGACCATAAAGGCTAGTAAATGCCAGATTGGACAAGGCTCAGTGGTTTACCTTGGACATGAAGTAGGTGGAGGGAGGATACAGCCTCTTCCCAGTAAAGTACAAGCAGTACAAGACTGGCCTACCCCCACTACACAGACCCAAGTGAGAGCCTTCTTAGGACTCACGGGGTATTACCGCAATTTCATGGCAGACTATGGCACCATAGCTTCCCCTCTGACTGCCCTCACTACTCCGAAGAAACCCAAGAAGGTAACTTGGACCGACGAGTGTGAGAAGGCCTTCAACTGCTTAAAAGAATCCTTGTGCCAGGCCCCTGTCCTCAGGGCCCCTGATTATCAAAGACCTTTTATTGTGCAGACGGACGCCTCTGACACTGGGATAGGAGCTGTACTATCGCAAGTAGATGAGAAGGGTAAGGAACACCCTATTGGTTTTATTAGTCGCCAGCTTAAGGACAGAGAGCTCAGATGGTCCACAGTGGAGAAAGAATGTTTCTCTGTTTGTGGGCCCTATGGAAGCTGAGGCCCTACCTCTATGGGACCCACTTCACTGTGCAAACTGACCATAAGCCCTTAAAGTGGCTAATGAACATGAAGGGAGAGAATCCAAAGTTGCTTAGTTGGTCCATAAGTCTACAAGGCTTCGACTTCACTATTGAGCATAGACCAGGTGTCCAACATAGCAATGCTGATGGGTTGTCCAGAATGTTTAACCGACCTGAACACGAGACTCATCCAGGGTGGATTAGTTCCCCCTGTGCATAGTCTGTCTGGGAGGGGTAAGTGTTAGGAAAGATTTCTTAATTGTGGCTAATTTTCCTTTCATGTGGCAACCCCTAAACTTTTTGCTGTTGTTTTCACCACGATCTAGACTTTGCCAGAGAAGTGCAGCCTTCTGCCGCACTCCTCTGGGCTTTTGCTCCATTCTTACGGGGAAACTGACATGCCCTTAAGACAGTCAGTACCGGGAAACGTTGTTTTCCGTAGTTTCTTTATCATGTTGCAGCTTTCGCGCAACATGGCACAAGAGGGCACTGTAAGTTAAGTTACTGCTCTCTTGGGTCTCTAGTCTTCTACAGGCCCTAGATACTCTCTTTGGATTGTAAATGAAAGGTGCAAGTGAATCACGGACGGGATTGGTGGCAGCGATTGTTTCTTGTGTTTTTGAGCTCCTTTTGGCGTTTTAAGCGCGTTTCTCGCGCTTAGCCCAAAATGGTAGCCTGGCTCCCAAAATGGCCAGACCACGAGGCTCTTTGTCCTGTCCGCTGACCGTCTTGCCCCCTTCATCTCCCCCCGGTCGAGCCGTCCCGGGGCCTTCCTTATTTGGGCATGTACTTTCCCGTGAAACACAGATGCTTTCGTGGGCTTCTACAGGCCTTGTGTGTGCCTCCAGGATGGGGGCTAGGATGTCTGGTCCCAATACACATCCTGGGTGCCAGAGAGTCTAGGGTGGTGTGAATGCCTGGGACCCCCGTGGTCCGTGATAGGTTCACATATGGTGTGATTGTTTTATGAGCGGATCTCCCATTGGGTCCCCTCCATTTTGGTGCGAAGGGAACCGTGGATAAGAGGGGGCTGGAAACGCCACTAACATGTCGATCTCCTGAGTTCTCACGAACAAAGCAATACAGGAGCCAAGTATCCTGCAACCACATGGCTGAACTGAGGAATCGCTGGTGACCCGCTGAAGGACTGCTCCTCTGCACTGCTGTCGCTTTGTGAAACCCTTTCTTCCTCGGATCGAACGAGAAGGCCTGTACTGGTACTTCGACCCTTGGAATAGTGGGAACAACTATTCTCGGCATCTTCACCATCTCCTGCACGTAAGCCTTCGGAAGTGTCTCTGGGCCATCCAGCAGAATGACCAGCCTACCCAGGATAATACATAATACAACAGAACCTTGCTCTGTAACCGCCGTCAGGTTCTGTTGTATTACGAGTCCTTGTCACTCTCACACGATTCGTACACTTGGCATTCCCAGGTCTGAAGTGAGTAGTGTACATTTGGCTGAAATACACACGGCCGCTCCGTTGCCCTGCTGTGGTAACAAACTGTGCGGGTTCACTGCCTTTGGGACATCCTCAACTCAACATCTGCTGCTGCGGAATCTACACGACGCCGAGACGTCCCCTGCTCGTATCTGAACCTGCCAGCTCTGAAACTGACGCGGAGAAGCCTCGGTCTGCCTGCATCGGGGACCGGTGAGTAGCATCGCTAGGAACTGGTCGCCCTCCTGCAGGAGCCCATAGATTTTCCCCTCTGTGTCTAACAGCACGCCTTTCCGTACTCGCACTCTGCTTCTGCCCCTACTGGAGGCTGCGCTTGAGTCGGGAGCTCTGTTCATCTTCATTTGTTCATCAAACTAAACTGCCTGATTCCCTCGAACAGACTCCCCTTTTGCCCGTTGGCACCAGCGTGTGCAGGTACTTTTGAGCACCAGGCTCCACTCTTCGTAGGGCTTGGACTTCCTTTTAGTTAGGTGCCTCTGAAGGCAGACTGTGTCTAATTATTATTCGCACTGCCTGTTTTCCTCCCCATCTAGGTGGTCTACACATTTCGTGTGTCTAACTAGTTAGACTCCTTTGTATTTGTATATATATTGTATTGGTTTGGTATGTGTTGGTTTCCTTGAGTTTCATTGTGATTTCTCGCTACGTTCAATGTTGCAAAGGCCCTGTAATAAATGTGTATATATTTTTAATATAACACCTGCTTGGAGTAATTTGTAAGTGTCCTTGCTTTGTGTGCTGATTGCGGGCTTTCAGTCACCCTCACCCCTCTTGAGACCTAGTATTGACCACCGCGATCGCTACCCTGATTGGTCTGGCTTGTCCAGAGGTTACCCTGTTTCAAGAAACTAGGCTGGCCTTCTGAACCTCTGCCCCTCCAGGACAGAGTTCAGAAATCCATCTTAACAGGCGCCAAGGGTATCGTCCAGTGGGGTCAATTGTTCCCAGACAAACGATTCGCGACCTGGGAAAACCTTAAGGATATAGTAGGCGACGTGGCCAAACCATGCTATACTATATGTGCATAAAATCATCCATTGCAAACCTATGGCCCAACTTCCCAGCATAGCCAGTGATAAACCTTGGCCTGGGGTACATATAATAGCAGATACATGCCCAAGATGTCACTCCGAAGAAGCAAACATTTTCCACATGCTGTGGGCATGCATGAAACTGAAGGAGTACTGGGTGGAGATTTGTGCAGCCTTTGACGAAATGGCTGATCAGCCTACCGAATGGTGACCAATTCTATGCTTACTGGGTGCTACAGGGAAGATGAACCCAACTTGGAGGAAGCTACTGAACTTGAGTTTACTGATAGCCAAGAGAGGCATACTGCTGAAGTGGAAATGTAATAGCCCGCCAACGAAGTGGGACTGGGATAAAGATATGATATGGACAAGCGACACCCAAGAACTATACATAGACTCAGTACAGCCCACCTTGAGACCCAGAAACATATGGGCCAGATATAAACAATACCTGTCTGACAAAACTGCAGCCGACGACCCAGAATGATATAAAATGCAACTGATTGTATTGTGAATGTCTCATAATTAATGCATGATGTGTGTAAGTCCTACCTGTGTGCAACTATAAATGAAAGTTTTAAAAAAACTGTTTAAAACCGGTATGCACCACGCAATGTATCTGGATACTGGTCTTGTTTCCAATTTCTGACCAAGAACTGACCTTTAGGCATAACTTTGATATGTCAATGTATTTCTAAAGTTCATTTTTGGCCTACTAAAATTCTCAGCAAGCCCTTGTACTCCTGCTAAAGTATCTATAAGGAGTGTTCTCTGAATTTTAGTTCAAGCTAAACCTGTATCATTCACAAGTCATTGCTTTGTCGTCATCGATTGAGTCTGCACACGCTGAAATTCTTCTTCTTGTCTTGCTTGTGGATCGGCAACGGTAGGAGGGAGGGTCTCACCTTTGTAGACTTTGACATCACCCAAGTGAAGCCAGGGTCATCTTCCTTGGACCTTCACAGCTGAGGGGGTAATATTTTCAATGCAAAAGGGGCCATTAAAGAGTGATTCATGCCTATTTTGGGTAAAGTTCTTTATTAGCATGAGATCACCAACATACAACATGGGTGCTATGTACAACACAATTCAGACTCAACCTTCTGCAATTGTAATTGGTTATTTATAATGCGCTTAATACCCAGAGGTTTCTAAGCACGGACCTGGAGATCAAACCTGTGTTTCTCTGCATTGTTTTGTGTCCAAGGTGAGCGTGTTGCCCTGTTTCCAAGGCGAGCACGTTGCCCCTGAGTTATCCTCCTAAGAAAAGTTCTGTTTGGCTGGTTGTTGAATTGTCTTCCTCTGTGTTCTGAGACCGACCCTCCTGGTGCTTCAGTTGATCTGAAATGAGAGAGATGCAAGTGGTTATACATGTCAAATAATCATGCAGTTCATCACCTTAAGTCTTAGCTACACTTTCAGCATCACTCCTACTCCTAGATGGAGGTGTAAGAGGCTTTCTCATTCACCGCCCTGTCACTAGCTCATGAGGGGTGAGGTGATGGTCTGATCTTGGCTGATTCTGAAGGGCATATACCTCTAGGCATGAGCAGTATAGCCATCCCTTCTTCAACGCCAATTTAATCCTGTCAATCCTTTCTTTTAAGGAGTCTGTTGAGTCTTTCACATAATCCTGTTTGCTTGCGGGTGATAAGCAGAAGAAAACTTGTGTTTAATGTTCGATAAAAGCCCTATTTGTTCAAATAGCTCATTAACAAAAGGTGGCCCATTGTTGTATCTCAGCACTTTACACACAACCCATCATGGAAGGACCTTGTGCACTAAAAACCTAGCTGCGCACGTGGCATCAGGGTGTGTGCATGGACCTACCTCGATCCACCTAGAAAACGGACACACCACCACTAATAGATACCTATATCCATTACAAACTTGCAGCATATCGACATAGTCAATATGTAAATGCCGAAATTGATCATTCGGTCGAGGTATTACCCCTCTAATTGTTCTCAATGTATGCCTAGCAGTAAACTTCTGACACACAATGCAGTTTGTCATAAATAGTGCAACATGTTCCAACAAATTCGGAATGTACCAGTCTCCTGCAATCACAGCAGGAAGACTTTCCCTAGTTACACACATGAGGTATGCAGCTGTTCACGCATGACCTTTAATAATCCTACTGGCATCACTGGCTTGCCAGTGCTATCATGTTGCCATAATGCTCCATTGGGGGATAAAGAACACCCCCTTTGTTTCCATAATTCCTGCTCTTCCTGTGGTGCACTCCCTTGAATCTCCATTAGTTGGGTTATCAACAATTTATTAAACCCTTCTTGCATCAACATGGTTGTGACTACCTTTTCTTTAATGCAGTCAATATCAATACTCAAAATATCTGGGGAATATGCAAACCCTGTTGACTTCTACGTCTGTGGCTTTGTTCCTGCAAGAGATAAAATCTGTTCGCTTAGTGTATGCTGCACATTTAACAACCACTATGGCCACTAGGAGTTTAATGCCTTAATAAGCATGTCCAATAAGGATGCGTGCTGCACTGCAGTGCTGTCTGCATGGAGGTAGCCTCTCCTTTTCCAACGTGCTAACCCTGCGTGAATGGTTGACATCACGTAGGTGGAGTCACTGTACACCATCACTTCCTGTCCTTCGTGTTTCTCGAGTGCGACAATAAGCGCTACCAATTCTGCTGTTTGCGCTGAAAAGTGAGACGGTAGTCTTGCACTTGCTACAAATTCTCCATTTAATTTATGTCTTATTAATGCGGCACCTGAATGTCTTTCCCCGCTAGTCTGATCAAGTTTCGAAGAACCATCAATAAAGAGAATTCTCCCCTCCACCTTGCTAAGGCATTTTCCTTCACACAGGGTATATAAAATTCAACATAATTAGCACAGTCATGCACATGATCGCCATCTTCACTATTTTACATCTTACAATTGTAATCGTTGGGTTTGAAATAATTACCTCATAAGCTGAAGCTCTTTGGGATGTCTATGTACCTTTGGGTTTCTCTAAATTGGCAAATAGAGCATGCACCATGAAAAGAGTCATAGAGCTGTGCATCACAATACTTGTAGACTTCTCAATTGCCAATGCAGCAGCTGCCAATGACTGTTCGCAAGGAAAGAGTCCTTTCATAACTGGGACTAAAATCCCACTATAATATGCTAAAGACATGTACCCCAATTTGGTTCTCTGTGTAAGCACTGCAGTCATGACTGTCCTATTTGTGTGCGAAAACAGATAAAATTCCTTGGCATAATTGGCAATTCCCAAAACAGGGGCTGTACAAATTGCTTTTTTCAGCTCCTCAAATCCATTTCCTTAGTCCATTCTATTTTTACTTTATCCACTTGTACTTTCTTTAAAGCCTGCAAAAGGTGTCTCGTATATGAACTGTAATCAAACACTCAGACTCTAACATAGTTGCATAGCCCTAAAAAATATTGCATCTGTTTCACTGTATTTGGCTTCGAGGTTCTCATAATCGCCTCAGCTCTTTCAGGTGTCACCTTCTTTCCTTCATGCAAAATCAACTGCCCTATGTATAAAACCTCTTCTTGGCAGTATTGTAATTTCTCCTTGTCTACCATATATCCCTTGTCTGCTAGAATAGTCAACAACTGAATAAAATCTTGTCTGCACTCATCTTCTGTGGTGCACAAATTAAAATGTCATCTACGTATTATGTCACCACACTCTTAAGATCAATATTGCCTAAATTCATCTGTAGGACTCTGTTAAAGATCGATGAGGACTCACAGTACCCCCGGGGCAAACAAGTATGTTTCAGTTGAGTTTGGCGGAACGTAAATTACTTCAAGTCTTGTGAATCCTTGTGCAACGGAATGGAGAAAAACGCATTTTTCAAATCGGTCACCGTGAAATATCGATCTTGCACCAGGATACTGCATAGTATTGTCGCCGGATTATGAACTAAAGGAAACTCTTCCTCTACAATCTGGTTAATCAGTCTCATATATTTTATAAATCTACTTTAAATTTTTTGATTGGCTACACTGTAGTGATATGCAGCGATTCTGATGGCACCAGAATTCATTGTTTCCTCAGTGCCGAGATAGTTTGAAATATACCTTCATCTGCCTCTCGAGACATGGGGTACTGTCTTCTTGAGGTAAAATTGCTTCTGGCTTCAACTTTATTTTAACCTCCTCTATTCCCTTTAACAAACCTACGTCATAAGGCCCTGTGGTCCACAGGACACTTGCCACCTTCTCCAAGTCTTCCTGAAAATATGCTGGACGCTGCCACATTATCGCCATTCGCTGTGGGACTTCCCTCTTTTCTATCCTCATCCAGTATCTGATGCTCATAAAGAACATCACTTCATCATCTGGTTGGTCTTCACAAACATGTCGTCATCAGTTATATCAGTCAATCTGTACCCTTCCTCGAGAGCTATTACTGTTCTCCATGGTCTACCCTCATCAGCTACACCATAAAGCATTGCCATTTTTGTTCGTACTATGGCAGCTTCCAATTCTATAGGGATAGTCTGCCCCACTCTACGTCCACAGGTATTTATGGTCTAAATAAAAACTCATCAGGTATCCTCACAATCTTTCCCACTAAGCCAGGTAGCCACGTCAAAAGAATGCTCACTCCATATAGAAAAATCTCTGGATCTACTGGAACACCTCACATAGCCACTGGCCCTGTGAACGCCAGTATAAATTCTCCCACATTTAAATAGTGTATTCCTGGAGTGGAACACACTATTCCTTGATCAGTGAATGAAATCGGCATGTTAAGTTTCATCATTAAGTCTCTTCCTAAAATGTTACCTGGTGTCTGTTGTGAATATAACAAAGGAATAGGCATGTCACACTCTCCTATAGAAACTGATAATTCATTAGTAATAGGAACTCGACTCATGGCTCCACAGAACCTTTGGGCATTCATGGCAATTCCCGACATTGGATATTTTCCCTCTCGTATACAAGAACACGTTGCTCCAGTGTCTACTAGAAACGAAAAAGTTTTGCCTCCTATCGTCACATCGACCCTTGGTTCCTCTTGGGGGTCTGGTGTACAGATAGTACTGAATACATCAAGTCACCCTTTGAGGTGCCCTATTGTGGGTACAGGTTCATCCCTGACCATGTGAAAGGGTTTCCTCTTATCACAGTGACACCTCCTATTCATGGTGTCAGTGTAAAGACTGCCGGTGGGGGGTGTCTGTACTTCCGCTCTCTATATGGTAGAGGAGAGGCACAGAGGACACCAGCCAAGATTCTCTATTTGGTAGCTATGGTCGAGCAATCAAGGCCTAACTTCTCGGGAGGTGATCCGGGCTGGTTCTTAGGTACAGTGTAGTCCCCAAGCACCCACAAAGGAATGTCCACACACTGTATCGGTTACAACACAGTCTTTATATAATTAATATTCAAAGGTATATACAATATCACGATAACTCACTTTGTACTCCGAAAATCAGCAATGGTAAATATATACAGTTCTAAAGTCTTACCACTAACGTTATTAGATCTCATTAAAGTGCATACGGTTAGAATGACACACAGATCAGAATAAAGAGGAAACCAGCAGTAGAGAGAGAAAGGAAAGAAAGAGGGTTGAACAATTGGCAGAATACTGGCCCCGGTACCTGTACACAGTTCTGTGTGGAGATCCCCCCACCTGGGCAACCTGTAAAGCAAAGATGTATCACATGCCCAGTCCATATATTGTTCACACTAGACTACCCAATAGTTCTGCAACCCCAAACTGGCGTTGTAGCGTTTCTTGTCGGGGAATCGACGGCCCTTCTTGAGGGTCCTCCTTTTCAGGCAGGAGTCATGGGACGTCGAACGTCTGACAGAGAAAAGGTCGAACTACGACGGTGAAGTGGCCGCGTCGTTCCTAGCGGTGCTCGTTGATGGGGAAGCATAAACGTCCTGCAAGGAAGAGGCATGCAGGGCACCTCGGTGTCAATAGTCCTGGACCACAAAGAGTTTGAAGAACTGTGGCCCAGCAAGGGCGTTGAGTCGTCGGCGTCTCTGTGGTCTTTGGATGGCGGGAAACCCACCGGAGGATGCTCCTCTGCGTGTCAACGGTCAGGCCTTCTCCAGCAGGATACAGCGGCGACGAGGACGAGAGCGTCCTTGGATCAATGAAGTTCTTAGGCAAACAGGAGCACAGTGGCTCCGGTCGGTGACAGCAGTAGTCGACAGTGGCAGACAACCGTCCGGGTGCTTCTCTTTGGAGTTCCGCAGCAGTCCCCATATCGGGTCGGCCGCCTGTCGAAGGTCTGTCTACCAGGAAGCTTTGGCAAAGGTCAGCTGGTGCACGATGGTCCCTCGTAGCTCGGGAAGAGGGCGTCTTACCAGGTCCTCTCTGGGTCAGTCCTTGGAGACACATCAGCTTTCAGATTGGGAAGGAGCTTCAAGGTCAAGCATCAGTTTCACTCCAGTTACTCTTCGTAGTTTGGACTTCAGCTCTGAACACTTCTGAACACGATTCCTAGCAGTGAGAGTTCCCCAGATATACTTTTGATGTCCCATTCATTCGCTTGGTCACACTCAAGCATCCAATCACTACAAAGGGCATACATGCAGGCAGGCAACCAATCAGGTACACAGTGCATTCAGGCCATTCACTTCTCTCCAGACACTCACAACAAGTTATGTGTATTGGGACAAGTACCGAGCCATTCAACACTTCATACTGCATTCATACTGGTTTCGGGCAGGGCTGTCTCAGTCATTGTGTCAACCACCAGATACTAGACACCCACAACATAGAATGCGTATTCGTCACACACTCCATTCACCCAGGTCCCACCCACAGGCGTACCCACAACATACGGTCATTGGGAAAGCTCCAGCCAGTCTGGTCAGCACTTCCCCACACTACCATATATGGAACTTCCACCCACCAGCCAGTCAGGGGGGAAAGGACAGAGTCAGGGCTTCCCGGGACTTCAGGAAGATCAAGGTAACAGGCGATGGAAGGCAAGAGGCCATGGGGGCCATTTTGTCTCCATCGGGAATCTACCGATTCCAATGACAGGGTCTGGGCATCCCAAAATGGAGGACGCTCAGTGCACCAGTCAATTCAGCACGGAGCTGCCACCAGCCCGTACCCTGCTCTGTGGGTCACACACAGGTTCCCAAAAACATACACTAGCGGCACAGGGTTGCACCACTATCCATGGGTGCCATAAGGGTATCCCATGGGTCTGTTCACCAAACCAAGAAAGAGAGCTGCACCGCCAGGAGTCCCCCATGAACTCCTGCATGGAAAACACGACAGAACATGATAAAAAGCAGTAAAGGACAAGGATACGGAGGCCCTGTCCCTCCGATGCATTTCCAGCATCACAGTCAGCATTTGTCCTGTGTTCGCATACTTCTGTGTCTGCATAGGGGCTTGTTGTGACTGCCACTGTGGTGGATTCATTTGCACTCGCTCTTGCTGCTGTACCTGCTGCACTCGCAGCACTTGTGTCTGATACACTGTGTTGGAAAGGAGCAAGTGAATGCCTCTGCATGAAGTCCCTCCCCCATTCTGCCTATACATTGGAAGCCAGGAAAATGTGACATGCGCAACGACAGTGATGGTGCCTATTCCACAAAGAGCCTTTGAAACAAGGTACCCGGTGAGAAGACCCTATATGATGTACCCTCGCAAAGATGATAATCTCCTGGAGGAAGTCCCCAAAGGAATATGAAGATGAGAAGAAAAGAGGCTGGTGACGTCACAAGAAAGAATGTGATGCACTGAGAAGAATGGTCGAAGAAGAACATGCATAGACGTTATAGAATCTGATGACGAAGTAAAGGATCGAGAAGACTTTTATATGCAGAATGAAGATTGCACGTTTGAAGAAAACTGCAGGAAATGCAAGCTGTTTTATAACTCTACAGTTGCAGCAAAGTAAGTAGACTAAGTCATCTTAAAGGCTAGCTATACGTAGTGAATAGAATGCAGGCGGTGCCGCCATTATATAGAATTCTGGACATCGGTTTCACATATTTAGTAAGCACAGACCCGTGAAGAAAGAAGGATTAGAGGGCTGTGAGTCGCAGTAAGAAAACAGCTGAAGACAGAGGAAAGGCCTGGAATAAGTTGTCTGGCCTGGTGTCAAAGTATAGAGAAGCCAAGAAACGGTTATCTATCCTTGAAGAACAGTGGACGTGAGTAGCTGAAATATCCTTTGTTAATGTGCAGGAAAGAACACCATGAGTGCTAAGTTTATTAATTCAAGACAATTAAATGCTGGAAAACATGCCGAAATACGGTCTCCTGTCATGTGAGACTAGGATGTGCAGATCTGAGCTACGATATGGATGTGCCCATACTCCCTTTTATTCTCAGGAGCAATGATACTTTGCAAGGTCAAGTTCAAAGACCATCTGAATGGCAGAAGGCATGAGCAATGAGAGATGTAGGGCTAATTGGGTGGGGAGACATGGTCAAATCCACCCGCCAGAAACTAGAGTTCCAGCATACGTGATGCTAATGAGCTGAATGGTCCAGAAGGGCACGAGCGTGCCAACCAAATGTGGAAGGCCATATAACGAAGGGCCTTATAGTTTGAGAGCCAATAATGTGCAGTGTACTTAATAACTGATGAAGATGACTTGCACCGGGGGTGGGCATAAGTTGTCCACCTGACTGTAGAGACCCAATCACAATCCAATCCCTTAAAGAAAGTATACTTAAATGTTCCCCTTAAACCTATCACAATTCCACATAGGTTTTCTTAGTTTGCCACGTAGTATGACGTCACTTATGACGACTTTTTGGTACTTAAGTGTGTTTTTATGTAAAATGATTGAGAGCATGATTGAATGTCCGTTGATGTCTGTTGTAACTCCCTGTTTTAGACAATTACAGTGGAGGCATTTTGCCAAAATTCCTGAGTCAGTCTTCTTATTTGGTGTAAGAGTTATTCTGCATCCCCATCCTTGTATGACGTGTTACAGCTTTAAAAGGGCCCATTCGTGGGTTCACGTGGTAGCATTGTCGGATGGTTGAACAGAAGACCCATCGACCTGTAGACTCCAGAGTTTCGGACAATCATACATCCTTTGCCACCTAGCTGGAAAATCGCACAGGTTTACTGCGGAAAGCGGCCGAATAGAAATCTTGCAAGTATAATCGAGATGGTGGGCTCTTTGACGAAATCCCTACCTGGTTTCCTCAGGTGCTTTGCGGACGGAGCCAAAGGGTTCTATTGGAGGAGGAAGTCACTACTGAAGGCTTCGAGCCGAACGAGCGAATGGTGAGCAGACTAAGGGGAATGGCAAACTGAGGGGATGGAATTGTGATAGACTAGAAAGTAGCGGGAAAAGTAACAGGGAAGTAACGGAAAAAGTAACAGGGGTAATGGGAGAATATATTGTATATAAAGAGAGAGATAGAAGAGAAGGCCTAAGAGTCCTAACCCAAGGGTTTTTTTAGAAGAGATTGTCTTACATTCCAGTCAGAGTAAATTAGGTTACGTGCTGGACAAGTCCGCATAAGAAGACAATCTAAACTATGTGATCAGGGTATTATTAGGGTCAGGATTAAGAGTGATCACTAAGGTTTATGTAAAGAGTCAACTTGTTTGTCTGTTTATGTATTTGTGTCGAAATTAAGGTGTTGAAAAGCGACGCAAACTGTTGTATGAGAATTGAGATGAGGTTAAAAAGTTATAATAATATACATATTATTATATGTAATAATACCCTGTCCGTTGGTAAGCAGCACAACAGATAGAATGCTCGCTTTGAAATCCGTGCAGAGCCTGCCGACGCAGCCTTTCATCCTTCCGAGAACGATAAATGAGCACCACACACTGTGGGTAATAATAAGCAGCGCTGAGATACCTGAGGGTTTGTAGCACTATATAAATGCTAAATTATTATTTATTATTTATATTGTCTATTTAGGGAAGTAATTGGTACCGATTCAGAAGTAGATAGAAGAAATTGGAGATATGTAGCTTTTGAGTGGTGATTGTTGGAGCGTGCACATATATGTTGTTTTTATAAAGGTATCTTGTAAACACTGGTAATTATTGCCAGTCAATTTAGACTTGTCACAATGAGATACGTTACTCCTTTGATGCATTTATGTAAGACATTGCCAAAGAACATGCCCAAGCTCAAGCAATATAGTGCGGAATGGGTGAAAGGCATGGCAAATAAAATGTTCATGACATGGCCACAAAGGGGATCACTGTCGAAAGCAGTATTGCAGCACATGACCACATACTTGCATGCTGGGTACACGGGAAGAAAGTTAGATAAAAGGGTAGCTATTCTTTGGAAGATGTACCAAGAAGAGAGGGAAGATCCGTCACCTGAAGAGTGGAGGTTTAATCAGTGTATGGAGGAAGGTGTTGAGCCTTCTGCTCCCCTTACATTGTCGGAAGTAAACGGCGGAAGATGTAGGATTGTATCCTTTAAAGGAACTGAAGGCGATGACATGGTATAATAATCCATTATACGAACAGCCTGCTTATAGCAGTGACGATAGTCCAGAAGAGAGTAAGAGAAAAGAGGAGATCTTTAAGATCTTACAGGACAAAGGGGGGAAAAGCGAGCAATCAAATATATCAACAGAGATAGAACGAGAGATTAAGAGATCGAAAGGATAGAAGGATAAAGCTGACGAGGTAACGCTTGTACAGAATGAATGGATGGGAGGACAGATATGGCTCAAGCTAGATCGGAAGAGCATCTAGGAAGTAAGGCAAAGAGAAGATCAGGGTGAAAGGGATAGACAAGACAAGGAACATGATGAATGCAAAAGAAAGAACAGACAGCAGCAAGAACAGATGTATCAGGAGGAGAAACAGAAGAAAGAAGAAAGGGCAGAGGAGCAAAGGAAGCATGACAACAGGCAGAGAGCAATAAAAGAATGGGATAGACAAGAAAGGAGAAGAGGAGGAAGCACAGAAATTAATGGATAGAAGAATACAAAGATGAAGAGAAGAGGAAGAAAGGAGAGTAGAGGCAAGGAAAGAATAGATAAGACAGTAAGAGGAAAGAATTAGATGGTAGGCGAGAAAGCAAAGGGAATTAGATGAAGAATTAGAATGAAAGAGAAGACAGTGGGAACACGACATTGATTGCATTCAAAAGGAGCCAATGTTACCAAGTCCAGCAATACAATGGGGCAGCAGAGAAGAGTTCCTCCTGTTACAGTTAGCAACGTCAGGGCCATCTAGAGTAACCTTAGAAGAGAATTTCGACATAGGAAGCATCGGAGTTAGGATCGATAAAACCTATCAAGAATTAAGGGAAGGTAGTAGAAAGGAGATCACATGTTGGTCTTCCAATTAAAAAGCAAAGAGGAAAATCCCTTTAGTCTCAAACATAGATCAAGGTGGTTTTCAGAACATGCAGAATGAGAATCAGAATGTGCAAGGAGGGTTCAACCAAGGGAGACTAGCAAGAAGAGTTCCTTCTGTTTGTTGGAATTGTGGGATTACAAGGCACATTGCGTGCGTATGCTGGAGCCAAGGGTATGTACAGAATGGCCAATTCTCAAGAGGGGGGGACAGTTTACCCTCCAGCATGCAGCTCACAAGCTAGAGAAGGGTTTGCCCAAGATCAGATGATGTATCAGACACTGCAAATGCAACAAACAAAGCAGCCACAGCAATTACAGCAAGCACAGATGAATCCACCACAAGGGCAATCGCAGCATGCCCCTATGCAGATACAGCACTTGCAAACACAGGATAGTTACTGACACCTAGAATAGGGGGTGCCATTGTGGTGGGAGGAAATACAGTACAGGGGTATGCATGTATCCGCAATAGGACAGCTCACAGGGCGATTTGATGTGTTCAGTGCTATCAGTGACACTAGACCTCCAAGAGGAACCAAGGGCTGATGTGACCATAGGATGCAAATCTTTTTCTTTTTTAGTAGACACAGGGGTTACTTGTTCATGTATACGAGAGGGAAAATATCCAATGTCGGGAAAAGCCATGAATGCTCAAGGGTTCTCTGGAGCTAGGAATTGAGTTCCTTTTACTAATGACTTACCAGTCTCTATAGGAGAGTATGACATGTCTGTTGTATTGTTGTATTCACGGCAGACACCATTTAACATTTTGGGAAGAGATTTGATGACAATACCTAACATGACATTTTCTTTTACTGATGAAGGGATAGTGTGTTCTACTCCTGGGATACATCATATGAATGTGGGCAAATGGCTATGCGAGGAGTTCCAATGGAGCCAGAGGTTTTTTCTTTATGGGGTGAGCATTCTGTTGACATGGCTACCTGGTTTAGTGGGAAAGACTATGAGAATACCTGATTAATTTTTGTTTAGACCAGAGATACCCATGGATGAAGAGGGGGGACAGACCATCCCAATAGAATTAGAGGCAGCCATAGTTCGAGGGGAAATAGCAATGCTTGGAGGAACAGATGACGAGGGTAAACCATGCAGAACAGTGATAGCTATTGAAGAAGGGTGTAGGTTGACTGATGTCACTGATGATGACATATTTAGAGATGACCCAACAGATGATGAAGTAGTGTTCTTCACGAGCGTCACATATTGGATTAGAATAGAGAAAAGGAAGATGCCACCGCGAATGGTGATAACACGGCAGCATCCAGCATTTTTTGACAAAGACTTGGAAAAAGTGCCAAGTGCTTTGTGGTCTACGGGCCCTTATAACATAGGCCTATTGAACGGGATAGGAGAAGTCAAAATAAAGCTGAACCCGGTAGTGATTTTACCTTGAGGAAGACAGTACCCAATGTCTCGAGTGGCAGATGAAGGCATTTTTAAGACTGATGGAACAAGGTATTCGGGTACCGTCAGAATCATTGTGCGACACTGTGTTGTACTCTGTGGAAGAAATCAAAGGGAGGGTCGTGGAGATTTATACAAGACATGAGAACGATCAACCAGATAGTAGAGGCAGAGTTTCTTATAGTTCCTAATCCAGCAACGATACTATGCAGTATCCCAGTAGAAGCTCGATATTTTACAGTGATCGATTTGAAAAATGCATTTTTTTCAATCCCCTTGCACAAAGCAAGATTTGACTGCATTTACGTTTCACCAGACTCGTCTGGAACACACTAGGCTGACCCAAGGATACTGTGAGTACCGATCGATTTTCAACAGAGTCCTGCAGATGGACCTAGGCAATATTGATTTCAAGAGTGCTGTGATACAGTAAGTAGATGACATCTTAATTTGTTGCACCACAGAGGATGAGCACAGGCAAGACTCGAATTCAGTTGATGACTATCCTAGCCGACAAGGGATATAAAGTAGACAAAGTGAAGTTACAGTACTGTCAAGAAAAAGGTACTGTACATAGGCCAGTTGATCTTGCATGAGGGAAAGAGGGTAACGCCTGAAAGAGCTTAGGTGATTATGAAGATGGCAAAACCGCACACGGTGAAGCAGATGCAACAGTTCTTGGGACGATGTAATTTTGTGAGACGCTGGGTGTTTGACTATAGTTCATACACAAGACCCCTTTTGCAGGCTTTAAAGAAAGCACAGGTGAACAAGGAGAAAATAGAATGAAATGAGGAAATGGAGGGAGGGTTTGAAGAGTTGAAAAAGCAATTTGTACAGCTCCTGTTTTAGGAATTCCCAATTATGCAGAGGAGTTTTTCTTGTTTTCGCACACAAATGGGACAGTCATGACTGCATTGCTTATACAGAGGACCACATTAGGATACAAACCTCTAGCATATTACATTGGGATTTTAGATCCAGTTATGGAATGGGAATTCCCTTGCGAACAGTCGTTAGCAGCCACTGTGTTCTTAATTGAGAAATCCACAAGTATTGTAATGGGTTGCTCTATGACACTTTTTGTAGAACATGCTTTGTTTGCCATATTAGAGAAACCCAAAGGTACATTGACATCGCAGAGAGCTTCGGCATATGAAGTAATGAGGGCGAGCATGTGCATGACTGCATGAATTAAATAGAGTTTTATGACGATATACCGCTCGTAAAGGAGAACTCACTGTCAGGAGGGGAATTTCTCTTTATTGATGGTTCTTCAAAAATTGATCAAATAAGTGGTGAAAGGCATTCTGACACAGCTGTAGTGACACACAGAGCAAATGGTGAGTGCGAAGTTGTAGCAAGTGCAAGACTACCATCTCACTATTTGGCAAAAGCAGCAGAATTGGTAGCGCTTATTGTCAAGCTCGAAAATCATGTAGGGCAGGAAGTGACAGTGTACAGTGATTCCGCCTATGTGATGTCAACCGTACATGCAGGACCAGCACATTGGAAAAGGAGGGGCTACCTCCGAGTGGATGGCACTCCAGAGCAGGAGGCATCTTTATTGGATAGGCTCATTAAGGCACTACAACTCCCAGTAGCCATAGCGATAGTTAAATGCACAGCGCTAACTAAGCAAACTGATTTTATTTCTTGCAGGAACGAAGCCGCAGATGTAGAAGCCCAAAAGGGTTGTGTATTGACCAAATATTTCAAGTTTTAATACTGCAGATGTTAAGGAAAAAGTAGTCACGATCATGATAAAGAAAGAAGGATTTCATCATTTACCGAGAATGGAATTAATGGAGATTCGAGGGAATGAACCACAGGAAGAGCAGGAATTGTGGAAATGAAGGGGGTGTTCTTTATTTCCCCACTGAGGCATTATGGCGACAGGACAGCACTGGAAAGCCAGTGATGCCAGCAGCTTTGTCAAGGGTAGAGCTTGAACAGCTGCACTACCCTGCACATATAACAAGGGAGGGTCTTGCTGCAGCAATTGCATAAGACTGGTTTGTACCAAACCTGTTAGAACATGTTACATTTTATGTAGTAAATTGCATCGAATGCTGAATGGTCCTTTTCAGCATTTACATATTGATTATATTGATATGCTGCAAATGAAGTGTGTCCCTTCTCTAGGTGGATCGAAGCAGGTCCATGTACACACTCTGATGCCAATTGGGCAGTGATGTTTTTAGTACGTGAAACCTTTCCAAGATGGGGAGTGTGTGATCTGCTGAGATCCGATAATGGGCCACATTTTGTCAATGAAGTATTTGAACAGATAGGTTTATTGTTGAGCATTAAGTACAAGTTTTCTTCTGCTTGTCCCCTGTAAGAAAACAGGAGAGACTCAACGGCCTCCTTAAGGAAAGGTTTGCCAAGCATGACACTGAAAAAGGGATGGATATATTGCCTGCCCTTAGCTTTATATGCCCTAAGGAATCAGCCTGGTTCGGACGATCACCTCACACCGCACAAACTAGTGACAGGAGAAAGAATTATAACGCCTTTATCTCCTCCATCAAGGAGTAGAAGTGATGCCCAGAGTACTGCAAAAATGTTAGGAAAGAAATTGAATGAATACTTGACATGTATAACCGCTCGTGTCTCTGTCATTTCAGATCAACTCAAGCGCCAGGGGGGTCGGTCTCAGAACACTTATGAAAACCATTCAGCAACCGGATCTTCAGAAGTATTATCAGTGCCTAAGCTCTTTGCTGGCGATGCTGTGTTGATAAAAAACTTCACTAGGAAGTGGCAGAAGCCAATATTCAATGGACCATATGTAGTGGAGAACATTACTTCATCAGCAGTAAAAGTTCAAGGTAGACAAGCTTGGATTCACCTGAACGACATTATGCTTTACACCGGCAAGGCCGCAACACCCCCAGCTATCAATACAGAAGCAAGGCAAGTAGAAGAATTTCAGTGTGTGCAGACTCGATCGATGACAAAGAAAAAAGACAATAAACCAGTGGATTAATAAATGCAGATTTGCATTTTGGCCTGTGGCTTGGACACTCCTTATAGATATTATAGCAGGCATGCAAACCTTTTGCTTGAGTCACAGAAATCTTTGAAAATGAACTTTAGAGAAATGCCTATATATCGTGATTATGCATGAACAACAACACTTGGTTAAGAATTAGAAATGTGAATACTACCCCAATTCGTTTCTCACTGAATATTTGTTTTGCTGAGTTTATGGTTCTCTCTGAAAATAATGTGCATCGTATCGTGTTTGCTATTTTTGTGTTTATTCTTCGAGCTTATCCAGCCCTTGTTAGAAGAGATGTGGACATCAACACTTTTTTACAGGATCCTAAGAATGGCCCTATGATTAGGAGGCTACTTGTGGCAGTAGTAGAGGAACTACTGCACTTGCACAAATCTATTACAGTTACCTGAGTAAAAGGTTTTTCTTTCCTTGAATTGAAGCAAAAATTAGAAAAGTTGAGGATAACACAATTTCAGAGAATGAGCAAACTCAAGAAATTCCAGAGTTGCACAGATGGTGGGGATTATTATGTTGGTTTGCGATATACATATGCACAGTTATGCTATGTGTCTTTCTGTTTCTTATGATTCACCTTTTCTATACATTTGATCCAAAAAAGGCAGAAGTCCCTTTGATTCTCCCCACCCCAGGAACCCTTGTAGATTTGCTGCTTACCAAAGAGTCAAGATCCCTTGTGTTGTCTTCCCGGCATAGAGCTGCTTTAGAGTTGTTTCCATGGGCTGCTAACATTTTAAGGGGAAGACACAGGAGAATTGCAGAGGAAGATGATACTGGGATCAACACATATCTAGACAGTACAGCACACTTTGGTAATAACTGGTGGTGTCAGCACATGAAAAAGGTTTGGAGTGAGAACGTATAAGGAGAGTTGCTATGCCTGTGCACTCATACCTTATGCCATGGGAACCTCTAAGATATTCATAGCTACAGAAGTACCTGTACAGAGAGCTCATAGCCTGACACATGTCACACTCTGCCAGACAAGAGGACATTTCCAAGACAGGACAGAATCCCTGATATGGGTAACTAGAAAGACATCTCAAAGAGAAGATAACTATGTGCAAGATTTGAAGACAAAAAGGAGGCTAGAAACAAAGGATCTTGTGATCAGATATGAACAGCCCGGAATGAGTGCAGCAGGAATTCGGATGGAAGAAAGAAAGATGCTAGATTGTCATGGAAAAAATAAAGAAGAAATACGGAGATGCTGGGAGAGAGGCCAATTGCAAATCAAAAGAACAGTACTGACTCCAGAAGGATGGGCCTGATTTTGTGTAAGCAACTGCATTAACTGGGTATTATGAACCAGTTATAGATACTGCAGAGAACGAATGCAAAATTATTGGTCACAAATTGTGAAGTTGTTGACATGGGTCGACGATAAAGGAGGACCATTGCAGATAGTACCTCTAGCAAGTGCATCCTTGTGTTTCAGAAATAATGGCACAAGGAAAGTTGGAAAAAATCATCAGTGGGTCCGAATTATTGATGTACCAGGCATGAAGGATGGAACAGTAGTTCTAATGGACCACTATTGGGCTTGTGGGTCCAGAGCCTACATGAAGCTGCCCAAGGATTGGGGAGGGATGTGTTCTATAGTGCTCATTCATGTTCCAGTGTTAGTGATTCCTCATAGCGACCTGAATATTGGAGATTTTTCAAAAGCAGATGCCCATTTGAAGAGAAGTAGATCACTTGAATTCCTCAATCGAACAAGGTGGGAGAATTATTTCTCTGCTAAATCAATAGAAGCCTTTGATGTTATTCCTTATGAGCATAGGCTGTTCAGCAAGACTGCCTCGGTCTTCAGGACTATCTTTATGCAAGTGATCCAGACAACGGCTAATGCAAAGTGGTTACAAATCACTTGCTGGGAGCTCCTTCAGATGATCAACACCACCATAAAGGGATTCAATGCTATCAGGGAACAACTAAGGGCAATAAGATTGATGACCCTCCAGAACAGATATGTCCTTGATATGATCAAAGCAATGGATGGAGGAGTTTGCGCCAAAATTAGATCATGTTGCACGTTCAAACATTCTCATGGTGATGAGAATGGGACCTTGACAGATGCCATAACGTTGCTGACAAATCTACATAACAAGATGGAAGATGAGACAGAAGATATTACAGATGACAGCTGGTTCGCATCTATCTTCTCATGGGTTGCACAGTGGATAGCGAATATCTTCAAACTCCTGGGGGCAATATTGGTGATGATATTGTTTGGATTCTGTGTGATCAGGATAATTTTCACATAGTGCAAGAAGATTGCAAAGAAAGCAGTAGGAATGAAGATCATGATCAATGTCGAGTTAGGGTTTGGACCCAAGGAGTTGACGGATGAAGAGATCAGAAAATACATAGAGGCCAGAATCTTAGCACCTGAGGAAACAACGTTTCTGCATCCAAGAAATCACAGGAAGTATATGGGGTGATGTATCTACTATAGCCTGAAAGGACAGTGTAGCCGCATCTGGAGTGTTGATGAACATGTAAAATGAACGGGTTCCCCAAAGGGAGTAGTGAAAATCTGGACTCCAAAGAAGCACTTTTTCAAGTGAGGATACCAAGATGTGGAGACTGGTGAAAGAGTAGTCGATGAATCAACCAGACTGGGGAGTGTAGAGGAGCAGGTGAATGCCTCTGTAGGAAGTCCAACCCCCATTCTGCCTGTATGTTCGAAGCCGGAAATTGCATCATGCACAATGCCGGTGATGGTGCCTATACCACAAAGAGCCTTTGAGATAAGGTATCCGTTGAGAAGACCCTGTATGATGTACCCTTGCAGAGATGATAATCTCTTGGAGGAAGTCCCCGAAAGGAATATGAAGATGAGAAGAAAAGAGGCTGGTGACGTCACAAGAAATGAACGTGACGCACTGAGAAGAATGGTCGAAGAAGAAGATGCATAGACCTTATAGAATCTGATGACGAAGTAAAGGATCGAGAAGACTTTCATATGCGGAATGAAGATTGCACGTGTGAAGAAAACTGTAGGAAATGCAAGCCGTTTTATAACTGTACAACACAAGTAAACTAAGTAATCTTAAAGGCTACACAATGCGTAGTGATTAGACTGCAGGTGGTGCCGCCATTATATAGAATTCTGGACATCTGTGTCACATATTTAGTAAGCTCAGACCCGTGGATAAATAAGGATCAGAGGGCTGTGTGTCGCAGTAATAAAACAGCTGAAGACCGAGGAAAGGCCTGGAATAAGTTGTCTGGCCTGGTGTCAAAGGATGGAGCCGCCAAAAAACAGTTATCTATCCTTGAATAACAGTGGACGTGAGAAGCAGAAACAGCCCTTGTTAAGGTGCAGGAAAGAAGACCCGGGCCATCATTACGATTTTGGCGGTAGCCATGCCGCTGTTGGCAGCATGGCTTCTGCCAAAATCGGGTCAGGGTTGGCAGAATGGGGAATTACCGGGCCATTCCTAGTTCGGAGGGCCCGGTAATTCCTCCCTTCAGGAACCCGAGCCCGGACCTTCCCCATTCCCATTTCAGCCCCCATAGGGCTGAATGGAAATGGGAGAGGGAGCAAACAACGGGCCGGTTACGAGCGGCCCGTTGTTTGCTCCCTCTTCCCCTCGCGGGACCAGCTCAGCATGTCTGGTAAAACCAGACGTGCTGAGCTGGTCCCGCGAGGGGACCTCGTAATCAGGCGGTACGGGGTTGACGGCGGCGGCACCTTTACCGGCGCCGTTAACCCCTTACCGCCTGACTTATAATGAGGCCCCATGAGTGCCAAGTTTATTAGTTGAAGACAACTAAATGCTGCAAGGTCGAAATATGGTTTCCTGCCACATTAGTCGAGGATGAAAACAGGCGGGAATGAACGGACCTGAGCTACAATAAGGATGTGCTTATACTCCCTTTTATTCTCATGAGCAGTGATACTTTGCAAGGCCAAGTTCAAAGACAATCTGAAATGGCAGAAGGCATGAGTGATTAAGGATGTAGGGCTAATTGGGTGGGGAGACATGGTCAAGTCCACCCACTATCACCTGGGGTACCCTCTTACGTGCTGCTAGTGAGCCAAATGCTCCAGAAGGGCACGAGCGTGTCAACCAATTGTAGAAGGCCATATAACAAAGGGCCTTATAGTTTGAAAGCCAATAATGTTCTGTGTACTTAATAACTGATGAAGATGACTTGCAATAGGGGTGGGCATAAGTTGCCCACCTGACTGTAGAGACCCAAACACAATCCAATCTCTTAAAGAAAGTATACGTAGATGTTCCCCTTGAACCTATCACAATTCCACATAGATTTTCTTAGTTTGCCACGTAGTATGACATCACTTATGGCAAATCTTTGGTGCTTAAGTGTGTTTTTTATGTAAAATGATTGAGAGCACGATTGAACTTCCGTTAATGTCTGTTGTAACTCCCTGTTTTAGACAATTGAAAATCAAACAGTCGGAGGATGTCAAACTTCCTGAGTCGGTCTTCCTATTTGGTGTAAGAGTTATTCTGCATCCCCATTCTTGTATGACGTGTTACTGATTTAAAAGGGCCCATTCGTGGGTTCAGTGTGATTTTGGGCGAACCCTTATCTAGTTTGTGATACTATATGGTGCACGATAGGCTCTCCCCCTTGAGAACTGGCCATTCTGCACATTCCCTTGGCTCCCACATACGTGTGCAATGTGCCCTGTCATCCCACAAGGCCACCATACTGGTCATTTTTTTATGAACTAATTTGGCCTCCTCAATTTTCCTATTCTCATCTTTCTTCCTATTCTTCTGTTGCACTATCGTCAACTGTATCTCAGCCCATGGCTTTGCTTCCATTCCCACTGATTTTTTCATCTGCCCCTGTACTGGCTCAGGCAACCACTGACATAAAATGTGATAACATAATGCCACTGTTTCTTCCCACGGCTCGTGGGTTTCAAGCTGCCATTCCTCCTGAATGTCCTGAATGGAAGCAATAGGGTCTTCATCTTCCTTCATCTTGCTTGTCATAATTGCGCCCATTTTATTTATTTATTTGCATTTTTAAAGCACTCACACAGCCCGCGGGCATCGAGGCGCTGTTAGAGGAATGGTGATGTAATTGTTATATTTTTATTCATTGTTTTGTCTTAGTTGAGTATTTATAACATGCTTATATACCCAGAGGTTTCTAAGCATGGACCCGGGGATCAAACCTGTGTTGCTTCGTGTCGAACACCTTGCCGGTGAGCTATCCTCCCGGGACCCATATCTAATGTATTGGGGTACTGTACCCTGAGAGCCCTCAATATGTCTTCTCTGCAATTATTAAATGGTGCTCCGTCATGCACTGTGTTTTGTGCTGTCACACTTGAATATCCTGCTCTCCTCCATATGTCAACAGCCCTTTCCCCAAGAATAGCTGCCAGGAGACCCTTAATGTCCCCTATGGCCAGTGTATTTCCTCCTGTCATTTTTTCTAATTTATATACCCATTTCCCGGCACCCGAAGTCAAACTCGGGAGCTTACACCTTAAATTATCCTTATCCATCTGTGGCCATGAAATATACTGTGGCCTTGCTCCCTCTTTACCCAATAAGGGAAACTGTGTACACCCCAACCCTCAGTCGGTTCCCATCGTTAGTCTATCCATGGCAGGGACGATTTTGCCTGTTCATCTCCTTGGTGGTAGCGATCTTAACCTGCTCACATATGGCGGTGACTCTCCCTTCTCACTATACGGTCGTTCTCGGGGACGCTCTGGATATGTTATAGGATCTGGCGTCCTATCCTCAGGTTGTTCCAGATCTGTTCATCTTACATCTTTACCCATTTGCAGGCTTCCTTCATGGGCGCATGCGCACCCCCTTCTACCTCATCTGATATGCCTTGTCCCCAACTATTGTGACTATTGTCTCCTTCACCTTTGAAACAAGAAAACGTGTCTAAATTTAAAGACACTCCCGTCCCCTGCACACCTTTCAAGCCGAAATAAATCAGTCAATATTTTGATAGAATGTTCACATTTATATAAACAGATATCATGATAGAACATAAATAACAGCATCGATTTGTTTTGTTCAAACACCAAATAATATTAGACTTTACATATAGCCAACATTAAAAACAAAAATAAAACAAAGAAGAAGATATTCTTCAGCAGTTGAAATGCAACTTCAAGCTCTACGCGTTTCGGGGAAACCCCCTTCTTCAGGAGCAAAAGATCTGCAAATACATATACACACAAAGTTATAAATTACCCATTAGAACATTAAATGTTTAAGATTCTTAAACACATCCTACATGAGTTGCTCTCTACAAGTTTAGCACAAACAAGGATCCAGTAATATCATACTGGAATATCATAAATGTTTCATTGTGGCTGCTATATCACAGTTAAACAACTGGTGTGGCTCCAAAAACTAAAACTTGAAGTGAAAAACAAAAGAAGGGAAGAAAACCCTCATATGTACCTTATAATTGGGTTGTTGCTAACCTGATGTATGGAATATTCATATCACTTCTGTGCAATATGTGCACAGAAAACCGGGTACATGCGGAATCTCCAAGGGTCATAAACCGTTAAGCCAGGTCAGGATAGATACTCTATACTGCCAAAAAAATAAAAATAACTATTCAAATCAAGGCATCTATACTTAACTCAAACTCTAAAACAACCTCAGTCCTAAATAACCACATCACTTCTGAAATGTTACGCAAACTTCAAAGAAACCTAAATAAAGACCGCCGGCCAATAAGTAAAACCCCAACCTATAAATAAAACCTGTGATGTGCCCTATACTCCAAACAATATAATCAAATCACCGACACTCGTGAAAATCTCTTTGAGTGAATACCCATAACCAGTCGACCACCTGTAAATTGTACATTTACCTTAAACAATTTACCCATCGTCCTTTCCCAGAAAATTAACTTTGACTCCTCATACAACGTAGAAATCCACTTAATAAATGAGGCATCCAACCTCTGGTATGTTCGTGCTGGAAAGCTGTAAAACCAAACAGACACGGTCCAGCACATATAAATACACCTTAACTAAAGTACATAGAAAAAAAAACAAAACTGACCCAACCCGTGTTTAAAAACTATGCTCTAAAGATATCACTTACATTCAGATTATAATCCTCCTCGAAGTAAACGGAACGTCTCCTCTCACATGAAACTGCACAGTCTCTGAATTGCGAGTGCATTGAATGACCCGATTTATACTATTTCCGGGTATATGCGGTCACGTGCTAACATCACGTGACGACGGGATACTTAACAATCACAACTCCCAGCTTATTATACATCAACACAGATTTCCATATGGCAAGAAAAACTCGCCTTAGATATCGATATGGTTATCCAACAGTCAATCCGAATATACTCAATCCTCGCAAATGTGTACGCGGTCACGTGTCGAAGGCACATGACCGAGCCCTTCAAACACACCCATATGTACAGGTAGTCGAAGACACATGACCGAGTCCCTCAAACACGCCCATATGTACAGGTACACATGAATCAAATCATGCTTGTACAAAAAACACCAAACTCATCTAAACTTAACACAGGGTTAAAAAGAAAGTAATACTTAAATACCTAACTCCCCCAAATGAAAAAAAGGCAGAACTCCACCAATTCAAAAAACAACAACGTTACTAACCCCCCATCCAAACTAGAACAATCAAATCCTAAACAACTTACCAATACACCTCCAGGTGACTATATAATTAAAATCAACCCTCACCAAACTTCGAATACAAAAAAATAATAAAGATTTTCTTTTCTTTTTTTTAAACGAAATTTATTGAAATCCGGAGTGACTAAAGGAAAAGTAAACACAGAAGAAAGACTAAAAATAAAAAAATACAAACAAATAATTTCAAAAAAATACTAAAGCCACATTCAAAAACACATTTAATCTCAAGTAACAGGCGTTCAAAACGACCCAAATAATATGACCTACCCACTACCAAAGATAAAATCCCACTTTAATAAAGAAACTAAAAAGTATACCTACAAAACTATTCACCTACATTGCCCTAGTTCCCTCCTCAAAATACCCAAGTGCAGAGAAGCAATAAAAAATATGAGATGAAAAAAATTGGGGTCACCCAGTATGAAAACACCGGGAAGAAGCAGACCACATTGTTGAACCTAAGCCACTTCCATACACACAAATTCCCAGAAAAACACAACATAAACCATACTAATTTACTTAGATGAAACAATTCAAAGAAAATTCCTCATTAAGACCTCTTGGCGATCTCGTGTCCAAGAGGTCAATCCAGAACATCTCTCTCTGTGCCAATAACCTCATATAATCTCCCCCTCTACGGGATTTCTTCACTACTTCCGAGACATTAAATCTTAACTGTGCAATGGTATGCCAGGCCATGTTGAAATGTCTGGCCACTGGAGATTTTACATTCTTACAATGAATATAAGATTTATGCTCTTTCCACCTTTCACGGGCTGATCTGGCTGTCTGTCCAATATACATTAGGCCACACAGGCACTTAATGCTGTAAATAACCCCTGTAGACCTACATGTGTCAAAGTCTTTAAGTTTGATTTTTTTACCCGTGTGTGGGTGTGGAATGAGTTCTCCTTTTGCCACATTATTGCAATGACTACATGCCAAACAGGGAAACGTACCCTTTTTTCTAGTGGCAAATGTCAATTGTGTCTCCTTAGGTCCCCTTTCCGCTTTCACAACTCTATCTCTAAGATTCTTGCCTCTTCTATACACCATCATTGGTGGATTTGGAAACAACTCCAACAACTATGGATCATGATGGAGAATAGACCAATGTTTATGTGGAATTCTTTTGACATGAAAACTTTGTCTAGAAAATTTAGAGATGTGCAACATTGCAGCTGGATCCTTCTTGGACTTTGGTGTGAGCAATTGTTCCCTTGTAATGGGAAGCGCCCTATTCTGTGCTTCATTCAAAAGCTGCCTAGGGTACCCTCTTGCTAAAAACATATGAGACAGTGTTTCACATTCGCTTTTGAACTCATCAGCATCAGTAATAATTCTTTTAAGGCGCAGAATCTGACTGTATGGTAGACTGGCCATCATTGGTTTCGGATGGAAACTCACATAGTGCAATAAATTATTGACATCTGTCGGTTTGTGAAAGAGTGATGTTCTGATCTGATTGTTGACGATTTCCAACTGAAGATCCAAAAAGTGTAATTTAGGGTCATCAATTTCCAGAGTAAATTTAATATGTGAATGTACATTATTTAGGTAACAAAAGAACTCTTCAAGTTCACATTTGGAGCCACACCACACACCAAATATGTCGTTGATGTACCTTTTCCAAACAATGATCCTACTAGACCATTCAACTTTATCCAAAACAAACTGTTTTTCAAACCAGTACATATAGATGTTAGCATATGCTGGGGCCATCGGCGACCCCATAGATGTACCGGACACTTGTGCATAGTAAGCATCTTGATACCAAAAATAACTGTTGTGTAAAATGATTGTAATGAATTCCATTCAACTTCACAGATTGCAGCAGTAGCCACTCTACCGCCTCAATTCCCTCCTGATGTGGGATTGAGGTGTATAAGCTACATACGTCCATCGAGAACAGAATTCACTCTGAAGATATACAAGTAATTTCATTAACATTTAAAAGAAAATCTGTAGTGTCTCTTAAGTAAGTCGGTATTAATTTGACTAAAGGTTGTAGAATCCTGTCTACATATTTAGACAAAGGGTCTAGGATACTATCCGTACCGGCTACAATGGGCCTTAACGGTGGATGTAGTGCATTTTTATGTATCTTTGGAAGTCCATAAGGACCGGAATAATTGGGTATTTGTTGAGTAGGAAAGATCTAGTTTTAATAGAAATCCAATCATTGTCTCCTTCACCTTTGTCTAAGTTAACTCTGCTTAAGGACAATGCTGTATTATCATCACTGAACAGGCTTCCCTCCTCTCTTTGTGATCGAGGCATTAGGGATCGAACATCATACCCTCGAGGTTCATGCTAGCTATTTTAGCTCTACTGTTCATAGGCCTTATCGATCCTCTCTCCAATGCTTTCCGCATCAAATCTTTCCTCATCTAACACAACTCTAGATGTTGTTGCCATTCTTTCCTTTGACGGAAGGCACTCTTCAGTTCTATCCCATCGTATTTCTGGGCTTGGCCCCACTGGTTCCTTACAAATAAGACTAGTATCAAGACCCTGCAGTCTTCTTCTCTGTTCTATATCTTTTTAATTCTTTTTAATTTACTTGCATATATCAAATTATTTGATTTTATAAGACTTCGATATTTACTCTTTAGAATAAAATCACTTGAAGTGAAGAAGATTTGAAGACTTTTCAACTATACCGATTATAGTCAAGTCTCTAAAACGTAGATGTTTCCCAAGCAAAAGTGCTTCATTTCTGGTTGCTGCATTCGGCCAGTGTAGTTTGTAAAGTTTTTGCTGTTGCAATTGTCCAAGATGTCTTTTCTCCGCTAATCAGAAGAATCCAGGGACATGACATTAGTAGATGTCTTACAGACTGGAATGGCTCATAGTCTGCATGTGTTTGTTGTGGCTAACCCTCTCACAAATAAAATTTCGTTTGTGGGCAGTACATTTAAATGTGCTCTTAGGAAAGTTTGTCTTAAACTTTTATTCAGAAATCTCTTGATGACCTGTCAAGTTTGATTCCATTTTTTTATGTACACTCAAAGGTGATTCGGGAGTTTGTTTTTCCCTGCAATTTCTTAGGTAGTGATCCATTTTCTTTTTAATTCTCTGAGGATTTTGGATCAAGTCTTCCTCAGTGCACACAATTTGTTCCAACTGCATCTTTTTTTGATCAGCCCATTTTGTCAGCATTTTACAGCAACCGTTTTTAACTTCATTATTGATCAACTGGTTCAGAGGGAGACTTTTTTCTGGGAGGATAGTTTTTTTTGAAGAGTGACATTCTGCTACATTCAACTGTGGCTTTCAAAGACAGCAAGGCCAACTCCCTTCTAATTGCTGGAGTCGAGGTTAACTTTGGAAGATTCAACACTGCTCTCCAGAAGTAACCTTCCAGTTTTTGCCAAATATCCATCGGAATGATTGGCATAGAGTCTCCGCCATAGATTAGGGAAGGGACAACTTTTGTTTTGTAAAACTTTATGACTGGTCAAAGAGAAAAAATCAGCTGCATTTTTTATCCATCATACAGGCTTGCATCGTGACCTTCCTCGCTTTCTGCCAAAGATATGCTTGCATCTTTAATTTGGATTTGGAGCTGTCGATCATTACTCCTAGTTAGTTAAATTCTCTGACTTTTTCAATTTGCATGTTCTCCAAGTGCCAGTTTAAAGTTTCTGTCCTTTTCGTTGTTTTTTTCAAGGATCATAATCTTTGTTTTCTCCTTGTTGATTTCCAGATTATTCAAGCCAATGTAGTCAGATAGGTTGTTCAATTGCCTTTGCAGGCCGATCGGAGTCTGGTCCAAAAGTGTGATGTTATCAGCTTATAGTAAACGCAGCACTGGGGACAGTCCGATTTTTGGAGGAAATGATCTAATCCCCGAACATGATTCTTTATAGTCGCCAAGAAATGCAATGAATAATGCTGGTGCCAAAGGGCACCCTTGTTTTACCCGCCTTCTGGTGACTATCTCATCCGATAGGAAGCCTTGTTGGCTAAGTCACACTCTTATCATGGAGGTGGAGTGTAAAGCCCTTATTGGTTCCAAGATTTCGTATGGGCATTTTCAGGCCAGAAGTTGTGTCCACTGTTTTTATCTGTCGACCTGTTCAAAGGCATGCGTAAGATCGATGAACGCCAGGAATACCCTTGCACTACCCTCCATGATTTTACTTTTTATAATACTCAACAACATAATGTTGACTGAGGGGCCAGAATTTTTTTCTGAAGCCAGCTTGGAAGGGGTCCCCACTTGGTGACATCTTTGCCCATGATTGGAATTTTGTTAGTAAAAACGACCCGTAGACTTTCCCACTGGTATCAAGAAGGGCTATCGGGCAATCATTTATGGGGTCTTCCGGTCTTCCCTGTTTCCAGGGACCACCACCGAAGATGTCCATGATGTTGGGATGGATCTTGTGTCTGAATTTTCTGAAGACCAAACTGATGGAATTCGTCCACTCGATCGGGTGGTTCTTTAGGTCTATGTTTTTGACCCCATCTGGCCCCTGAGCTCTTGATGATTTCAATTTTCGTATTGTTGATTCAATATTTTCTTTATTAGAAAGGTCATCCCAGTTCATTTTAGGCCTTCCTATTGGAGAAGGTGAGTCTTACGCTGGTAGTTGGAATACAGTTGAGAAATGGGTATGCCATCTTGCTTCACTGACACTATTTGCCAAAGTAGGTTCAGTCTGAGCACCTGAGGTTTTGATTAGGGCCCTGAATTTGCGGGCATTGTGTAACGCTCACCTGGCTCCCACGGAGGCGCTGGTCTGGTCTGGGTTGCTGTGGCCTCTTCAAGCGTGATGCGCAGAATTCAGACCACCGATTGAACAGGACCCCCAAATCTTGCTTGTCTGGCCCGTAGGAATATCCTTCTGCAGATGAGAAAGTGGATTAACTGTCTGCTGAATAATGTGCTTGCTCCCCCCTTTCTCCCTTCGTTCTCCTCTGACTTCCTCCAAAACCCCCGGTTTAAGCTCACCTTATGGTTTGGAAGGATGAACTCTCCATCCTGCTTCTGGTGCAGGGGCGCGCGTTGGTCCAGTTACTTCACTGGTTTTCAGAATGGCGCTGGCAAATCCACTTGACTTTACTGAGCGATACGCCGTAAGTATGAAGATGCAAAAGTTCAAGTGTGAGCCTCCTTTTATGTTGTCTTTTTCTGTCCTTTATTTCAGGTGCAGAACAAAAGCGATGCGTTGAGGGGTTAAATTGCCGGGGTAAAATCAGGTGAGTTAGTGATGAGGGCAACTCCTCTAAATGTCTTTATAATTCCCCAGTAATGTCTTTTGTCCTTTCCCCATAGGGGCCGGGGTGCGGTACCTGCCAGAGATGTGGCGCCGACCCAAGATGTGGAATGGCTCACCAAGAATAGCCGGTAAGTAATATGGCTGAAAATCCGGCTTTCCTCTTGTGTTCCCTTGCTCACCTTTTGTCTCTTCTTCTCTCCCTTAGGTGCGGTGCAGAGATGTGGCGACCGGTACTGAGAGCCGCGATGGAGCCGGGCGGCATCTCGGGACCAGGTGAGTGAAGCGCGGCTCTGCAGCAAGCAACGGGGTGCTTTTAAATGGAAGTCTTCCTTCAGGAATGCTGGCGTGAAGATTCCGGATGCAGATAAGAAGGTTGAAATAGTTCTTGGTTTTCACCTTTCTCTTCTCTTATTCCCTTACAGGTGTTCCAGGTTCGAGGCGGGCGTGGCTGGAGTCCAGGTGCAGGAGCAGACACGGTGAGCGTTCAGCTGCTGAGATGCAGAACAACGCGAAGCACGTGTGGCTGTCTGGGCGTGGCGTAAATAGCCTTGGAAGAAGTTCCAGGTGAGTATTCTTCCACAGCCCCACCCAAGTAACAAAATAGTTCCTTCAGAAAAATAGTCCCTCCTAAGCCTCATTTGGCTTGGTTCTTCATGCAGCATGGTCTGCATCAGGTGAGTATGCAGCATGGTCTGCTTCAGGTAAGTGCACCAAAGACTTCCCCTTATGAGCCTGGCACCTATGGTGCCAGGACTGATGTCCAACATGAGCCTGGCACCAACGGCGACAGGACAGAGTCCAAAGAGACCCTATAAAGGGCCGCTGGGCTTTTACCCGGGGGCGTGATGCCTGCTCCCGGGGGTGCTGGGCCTGGCCTGGTGCTCTGGGGGTAGGCATCATGACAGCACTCCCCCCCCAAGACCCCTCCCAAGGCCGTTCCCTCAGGAGGTTTCGGTTTGTTCGGGAAATTCCGATGGAACCTTTTTACTAGCCGAGGTGCATCTACGTGGTCACTGGGTTCCCAAGATCTTTCCTGAGGCCCGTACCCCTTCCAATCAATTAGATAGAAAAGTTTTGATTTCGAGATCTTAGAGTCCAAAATGTTCTTCACCTCGAATTCAGGCTCCCCATCTATCTGGATTGGTTCTGGTGGCTTTATTAATCTGGTTCCTGGTTGCACTGGTTTCAAAAGCGACACATGAAAAACGGGGTAATTATAGCTTTGATCGAGTAAGGGCCTAAATACCTTGGATTAAAAGTCCGATGTCCCTTGAGCGATAAGTGTTTGGGAGCCAACCATACTTGATCACCTATTTGGTATGGAGGCTCCTCCTTTCGATGCAGATCCGCATTCTTTTTGTATTTCCCTTTCGCATGTTGTAAGTGTGGAGTAGCATCCTTGAAGGCTTGAGTAATCGTAGAATGCAAATGGTCCACTGCGGGCATTTCGAGGCTCAAAGGTGAGTCCAAGTCTGAAGTACGAGGGTGATGTCCATATAGGGTATAAAAGGGGCTCTGACCAGTTCCAGAGTGTTTCGAGTTATTGTATGCATATTCAGCCACCCATAAGATATCCTTCCAATTACCCTCCGATTGGTGCAACATACATCGTAGATATTGTTCAAGGGTCTGGTTCGTTCTCTCCGTCTGACCATCGGTCTGTGGGTGGTGGCTGGTTGAGAGTCTTACGTCGATTTGTGCCAGTTGACAACACTTTTTCCAAAAATGAGAAATAAACTGGCTTCCCCGATCAGAGATTAGTATGGACGGGAATCCATGCAGATGGATGATATTTTCGAGGAATTCCTTGGCAAGAACAAAAGCTAAAGGTAATCCTTTCAACGGAATAAAATGGGCCATCTTGGAAAATAAATCCACCACAACCAGAATAGTATTGTATCGATTACAAGAGGGCAGGTCTGTGATAAAATCTAGTGACAAGGTGTGCCAAGGTGCTGGTGGAATGTCTAAGGGTTGAAGAAGACCGGCGGGTTTTGTTTTTTGACCTTTGTTTTGGGCGCAAACTCCACAGGACATCACGAAAGATTTAATATCCTTTCGCCAGGACGGCCACCAGAATTGTCGTTTAATTTTTTCCTCTGTTTTGGCAATGCCAGGATGTCCTTCCATCAGAGTATCGTGATGACGGGAAATAACCAGTTCTTGCAATTCCTTTTCTGGCAAAAATAAACGTCGTTGGAAGTAAGGTAAGCCATCGTTGATTGAAAAGTCAGACCCCCTTTTGATCCAATCCTGCAAGGCTGAAGAGTCCAGGAATAGTTTTACCTGTGCTTGAATGTCTTCAAGGGTTTGTAAAGTGGTTATCCCCAAGATTCTTTGTTCGGGAATTATCGGCACAGATTCTGAGTTTGTGTCCATTTCTCCCATTCCAATTCGAGATAGCGCGTCCGCTTTGCCATTCTTACAGCCGGGATGGTAAGTGATTACAAAATCGGACTCAGCAAAGAATAAAGCCCAACGGAGCTGTCGTGAAGACTGAGCCTTGGCAGTTTTTAAATATTGTAAATTTCGGTGATCAGTGATCATGGTGATGGTATGCCTGGCGCCATGAAGATAATGCCGCCAAGCCTTAAAGGCGGACTTAATGGCTAATAATTCCTTATCGGTGATTGCATAATTTATCTCCGGCGGCGAAAACTTTCTGGACCAAAATGCTACGGGGTGCAGTTGGTTGGTTTCGGGGTCTCTCTGAGACAGGACAGCTCCCATGGCTAAGCTGGATTCGTCGGTTTCGACTATATAAGGGAGATCAGGACGCGGGTGTTTCAAAATAGGTGCGGACGTAAATTTAGCTTTTAATTCCTGAAAGGCCTGTTCAGCTTTCTCGGTCCATTCAAAACGTTTATTCTTCCACAAGAGTGCAGTGATGGGTTGCACCACCCGTGAAAATTCCAGGATAAACCTGCGATAAAAATTGGCAAAACCAAGCATGCATTGGACACCTTTCACCGAACTAGGTGATGGCCATTTGAGGATGGCATCCACTTTCCGTGAGTCCATTCGGACCCCTTTAGGTGTCAGGATGAATCCAAGAAATTCAACCTCGGTGGTATGGAAAACACATTTTTCCAGCTTTGCAAACAGTTTGTGTTGGCGCAATTTCTTAAGGACGGCCCTGACATGTTTTCTGTGATCAGATTCCGAAGAGGAGTACACCAGAATGTCATCGATATACACAACCACACAGACGTCGATGAGTTCCCGAAGGACATCGATCATGAAGAATTGGAAGGCAGCAGGTGCGTTGCACAACCCGAAAGGCATCACCTGGTATTCGAATAGTCCATATTTTGTACGGAAGGCCGTTTTCCATTCGTCGCCTTCTTTAACTCGTACCAGATGATAAGCCCCCCGGAGATCTAACTTGGTGTATATGCAAGCGTCCTTCACCTGGTCAAGGAGTTCAGGGATCAAAGGCAGAGGGTAATGATTTTTAACAGTTATCTGGTTCAATGCTCAGTAATCGATACAAGTTCTAAGGTCGCCTTCTTTTTTTGGCACGAAGAACAAAGCTGAGGATGCCGGAGACTTTGACGGGCAAATGAAACCATTGGCTAGGTATTGATCTAAATATTGTCTCAAATGCAGATTCTCCGGCTCAGTAAGGGCATAAATCCTGCTACAAGGGGGTTTTGCACCGGGCACCAGATCGATTTGGCAATCGTACGATCTGTGAGGAGGTAACGTGTTGGCCTGTTCCTTTTGGAAGACGTCCTGAAAGTCTTGGTATTCCGGAGGTAGTTGCATGGAGACAGAGGTTACTGATGCTAGACTGACCTTCAGATTTTCTGGGTAGCAGGTACCTGAAACTGTGGAGCCTTGATTACATCAAACACAACTGCCTCCCGATGGCCGTCCGGACCTACAAGTGTTACCTCAGCTGTGGAATGTGTTACCGGTCCCGAGGCAATTTCGGTTTCATCGACTGTGGTGATGACATCTTTGCTGGTTTTAGGACGCAGGGGAAGGTTAATCCTGGAGACCAATTCACGATCCACGTAGTTTCCTATAGCCCCACTATCGATGTATGCCTTTATTGCATGCAACCGCTTAGGCTGTTCCGGATCTACGAGGACCATTGGTACAGTGAAATGCGAGGTCTGTGAGTTCGTTTTCAAGCTCGGCAAGCGGACCCCTATGCTTGTCGGGCGGGGTCGTTTCCCGATACAGAGGTTTCATGGATTTTTTCAGCGGCTCCTACCTCCTTCCTGGGCGGCCTTGCCGGGCAATCTCGTAGAAAGTGTCCAGAGGATCCACAATAAAGACACAAGTGCATCTGCCGTCTTCTTTCACGTTCCTTTTGCGTTAAAGGTCCTTTAACTCCTCCGATTTGCATTGGCTCTGAGGCTTCAGCCCCCTTGAGGTTAGCGTGGGTCTTGACTAACACCCGGGTCTCAAACTTGGATCGATCTGCTTTTCTGTTTTGCAGTCTGTGATCCAATTGGACCACTAAGTCTATATATTCTGAGCACTCTTGGGGCGGATTTACAACTTGGGCCAGGACATCTTTAAGTTCTCCGCGTAGACCTCGATAAAATAACGTGATTCTTTTATCCTCTGGCCACCCAGTTTCCACAATTAGTCTATTAAAGGTTGCAATGTAGGAAAGGAGGTCTTGATTGCCCTGTCGCAGAGATAGAAGTTCGTCATCTAGAGCCTGCCCCTGGGAGTGACGAGCAAATAACCTTTCCATGCTTGCTTGAAATCTTTGAAAATCACGAAGAATCGGGTCATCTTGAGTTACCAGTGGAACTGACCAATCGGCAGCACTGCCGCTGAGATATGACAATACAAAGGCTACCTTGGTCTGGTCATTAGGGAAGGCCCCAGGTCTGCACAGGAAATGCAAACGACACTGATTCATGAATACGGCGAATCGTTTGGGGTGCCCAGCAAAGCGTTCGGGTGGGGCCAGCGGCATGTTTCCAGGTAGATTAATCTGCACCGGGTTACTGGAAAGCACAGGAGCGGGGTTCCCTCCGGAACCGGGTAAAGGAGTTTGTCCAGCTTGACCTTGCAAAAGCTGTCTAGCCAGGTCATCAGCTCTTTACTTTGTTACAATCACTTCCCTCCTGAGGGCATTAGTCTCTTGACGAGCAGCGTGTACTTCGGCCCGTAATTCCCCCAGTAGTTGGGCCAACTGGTCAGTCTCGGAAGTTTCCATAGCGCCTGGGTGGGAATTTGTAGGAAGGCTTCGTGTTCTGTAACGCTCACCTGGCTCCCACGGAGGCGCTGGTCTGAGTTGCTATGGCCTCTTCAAGCGTGATGCGCAGAATTCGGACCACCGATTGAACAGGACCCCCAAATCTTGCTTGTCTGGCCCGTAGGAATATCCTTCTGCAGATGAGAAAGGGGATTAACTGTCTGCTGAATAATGTGCTTGCTCCCCCCTTTCCCCCTTCGTTCTCCTCTGACTTCCTCCAAAACCCCCGGTTTAAGCTCACCTTATGGTTTGGAAGGATGAACTCTCCATCCTGCTTCTGGTGCAGGGGCGCGTGTTCGTCCAGTTACTTCATTGGTTTTCAGAATGGCGCTGGCAAATCCACTTGACTTTACTGAGCGATACGCTGTAAGTATGAAGATGCAAAAGTTCAAGTGTGAGCCTCCTTTCATGTTGTCTTTTTCTGTCCTTTATTTCAGGTGCAGAACAAAGGCGATGCGTTGAGGGGTTAAATTGCCGGGGTAAAATCAGGTGAGTTAGTGATGAGGGCAACCCCTCTAAATGTCTTTATAATTCCCCAGTAATGTCTTTTGTCCTTTCCCCAAAGGGGCCGGGGTGCAGTACCTGCCAGAGATGTGGCGCCGACCCAAGATGTGGAATGGCTCACCAAGAATAGCCGGTAAGTAATATGGCTGAAAATCCGGCTTTCCTCTTGTGTTCCCTTGCTCACCTTTTGTCTCTTCTTCTCTCCCTTAGGTGCGGTGCAGAGATGTGGCGACCAGCACTGACAGCCGCGATGGAGCCGGGCGGCGTCTCGGGAACAGGTGAGTGAAGCGCGGCGCTGCAGCGAGCAACGCGGTGCTTTTAAATGGAAGTCTTCCTTCAGGAATGCTGGCGTGAAGATTCCGGATGCAGATAAGAAGGTTGAAATAGTTCTTGGTTTTCACCTTTCTCTTCTCTTATTCCCTTACAGGTGTTCCAGGTTCGAGGCGGGCGTGGCTGGAGTCCAGGTGCAGGAGCAGACATGGTGAGCGTTCAGCTGCTGAAATGCAGAACAACGCGAAGCACGTGTGGCTGTCCGGGCGTGGCTTAAATAGCCTTAGAAGAAGTTCCAGGTGAGTATTCTTCCACAGCCCCACCCAAGTAACAAAATAGTTCCTTCAGAAAAATAGTCCCTCCTAAGCCTCATTTGGCTTGGTTCTTCATGCAGCATGGTCTGCATCAGGTGAGTATGCAGCATGGTCTGCTTCAGGTAAGTGCACCAAACACTTCCCCTTATGAGCCTGGCGCCTATGGCGCCAGGACTGATGTCCAACATGAGCCTGGCGCCAACGGCGCCAGGACAGAGTCCAAAGAGCCCCTATAAAGGGCCGCTGGGCTTTTACCCGGGGGCGTGATGCCTGCTCCCGGGGGTGCTGGGCCTGGCCCGGTGCTCCGGGGGTAGGCATCATGACACATTGTGCCCTGCCACCTGCTTTAGCATGTCTTCTGAGTCTTGTTGGTAAAGTTTCACCTGGATTTTTGACCCAGGACTTATATTTCTTGGTTTCCTCAAGGAGCTGGGTTTGTAGAAACTTTGATTTTGAAATCCCAGCCTTTCTCTTTATTTGTCTTAAATGGTGTCATTTATCAACCAGTATGCTGTCAAATTTATGAGTTATTGTTTGAGCCAGTCGGTATGGTTTAGAGGCCCCAACTTTGTAGGGGATTTAAAGTGGCTGGTAGTCTATTCCCAGTGAAGGGTCGTCAGCTCTACTAGATTCAAGCTGTTTGCTGTAATTGGAGGTAAGTTCCTCAATTCTTTGAGCCGTTAGTCTAAGGCGGTTTCCTTGCTTGTTACTTTCTATATTCAACGAGACAGTTGGTTTCATGAATGTTGGTGAGGCCCATTGTACTCTCAAAAGGTTGTGGTCGCTAGATTTAGTCCGAATAACCTCAAAAGAGGTGAATAGCTTCAACATAGCTCCTGACACATAGATATAATCAATGGTAGACGTTGATTTTTCCCTATCCCACGTCGGAATCTGATTTGGCTTGGAAGAAACCTGATCCATGTCGTGAAATTTCAAGGAATCCAATAGGGCTTGCCAGAGCAACCCACGCTTTTCTGATGTAGTCTTAGGTAGGTTCTCGATGGAAGATTGTCTTAGTCTGGTACACAGTGCTTTAAGTGGGCCGGGGCCTGCCTTGGCTGGGCCCCGCCAGTCTCCAAAAAGTGGGGCTGAGCCGGGGCCCAGCCAGGGCCCGCCAGTCCCACCACACCATGGCAGGACGCATTATCCCACCACGACCGCAGCCGCGACGGAAGATGCGCCCGCCAGTTTAACGTTAGGCAAGCGGACATAAGTGCCAGCTAGCCACAGCGTCGCTGAGGCTGGCTGGCACTTCTGTCAGTCACTGTACCTTCCCTGATGACCCCTCATCTGAGGGGTCATCAGGGAAGTTACAGTTCCTTTGTTTGCCCTCGCCAGGTCACTGACCCTCTGTGAACCCACAGGCTCCATGATCTAATATGTAGATTAGATCACAGAGCCCGCAGGTTCCCAGAGGGTGAAAGACACCTTGGGCTCTGTGATCTCTGTTCAGAGCAGAGATCACTGAGACCGAGGTGCCTGTCTCCTTTGGCAAATCTTTATAAAAGATGCCTTGAAGTGTGTATGTTTCAAGCCATCTTTTATAAACGTAGAAATATTTCTATGTTTATAACAGACGGCTTGAAAGGTGCACAATTCAAGACATCTTTTATAAAGCTTTGTCGACGGACAAAGCCACCTTGGGTTTTGTCCGTCCTCAACGCTTTATAAAAGATGGCTTGAATTCTGTACGTTTCAAGCCGTTTTTTATGAACATAGAAATATATTACAAATGTCTATGTTTATAAAAGGTAGCTTGAAAAGTACATAAACCATAGTAAGGTAAGCACACAAGTGACCTTTTATAAACATACAAACATTGCTATGTTTATAAAAGAAGGCTTGAAAAATACACAAACCATAGTAGTACGCATACAAATATATAAATTCTCACATACATTTATATATTTGTTTGCACACCCTACTATGATTTGTACACTTTTAGGCCATGCCCACAGTGGATGCCGTGCCCCCAAACGAGGGCCCCCCCCTCAATTTCTTACCCCACTTAAAGCACTGCTGGTACATATTGCATTTAGGTCTCCACAGATGATGATGTGAGTGACTTGCTTTTCGACGTAAGTCTCATCAATTTCTTTTTCTATTGTCATTAAGAACTTTTTATCCGATGTTTTCAGATTCCAATAAGTCGTGATTATTACTATTGGAATGGTCAGATGTTTCCCTGTCCGCAAATCACAATAGTCTGAGTTTACCAAAACTGAAAGGTGGCTTGGTGAGGCTGCAAGCTATTGGAATGGTCAGATGTTTCCCTGTCTGCAAATCACAATAGTCTGAGTTTACCAAAACTGAAAGGTGGCTTGGTGAGGCTGCAAGCATTTTTTGAATACTGATCCCACTCCCAGAGCGGACCGCAAGTAGTAGGCCGAAGACGGTCACCCTAACGGACGTTTCAATGCTAGAGAGATTTCAATGGAAAAACCATCCAGTGAGGGTTTTTCCACCAGCCAGGTTTCTTGAAGTGAGAGTATGTCGAAGTTGCTTAAGTCTATGCCCCTGGTTTTTATGAGATGTTGATGGCTGCGAGTGTTCCAGGAGCCCATTTGCAATATTACAGTCGTTGTTTTAGTCGCTGCTTTAAGGTCCGTATTCAGCGGCGCCCCTCTTCTATCAACGAGTTGCTATTTTTTCGAGAGGCTTGAGAGTACTTTAGGGAGCCAAGCCCAGAGCTGTTTCATTGGCGCAGAAGTTGGCTCTTTTGTTTGAGTATCGTCTGTTCTGTTTGGAGCGACACTTGATAGCTTACGCTCTGGACCACTGAGATATCTAAACTGTTCCGGAAAGTCCACAGTTTGACTGTGATTTTTCTCAACATGTTGAATCCTAGGCATTTCCACTCCTTTTTCTCATGCGTGAGCCATTGAGGAAGCTTTGTGATGCTAAGTTTCTATTACTTAATTTACATGCTGATGCCGTAGCGATTTTGTGGTTCAGCCTTCTGCTTCTATACAGCGCCTCAGTTTCTGTCGTGTAATGCTGTCTCAGAGATTGAGGTGATCTTGTTAGTTCTAGATTACATTCGTCACACGGATTTTCTGACAGATCTGTTAAATAGTAGCCTCGTTTTAGTAGGCCCTCCTCTACATCTTTAAGAAAAAAAACTCACGGCAGAGGCTCTAATATGAAAGTATGTTTTCGCTTTTTGGTCTTTGTGGTAATGCTCCACAAGAATGTAGTCGTTAACATTCAACGATCTGAACTCGTGAATTTTTTAAAATATTTTGATGACCATTCCTCTGTTTAAGACGAGATCCTCACGATGTTCTGGGATTTGCTCCAATTTGAAGATTTTTGTAGGTGTAGGATGCCTTCCGTTACTTTTTGTTGACAATTTGGGTCTCTCTCTAGACAGGGAGACTTTGTTGTCGTGAGGAGCACTTTGACACATACTTAGTTCGGTGCTCTGATTTCTTTAAGCTACTTGATCTGGAGTTTTTGCGAATTGGTTTCTGAATTTCTTGTTCATTCTTTAGAGATTTCTTTTGCTCAAGCGAGTGATCGGCTCTTTGATTTCTTGATGGAGGAGTAACAAGGTTCCTCCTGTGATTCAACATACCTCGTGATTTTCCTGGAGTGGTTGAGGGTGAGAGTGAAGAGATCCGAATGCTATTAGACCTCCGTTTTCTCAATCCGAGATCTCTACTCGTAGATAAAGTTTCATGGGAATGATGCGAGGAGTTCATTCTATGTGACAGGCCCTCTATTTGATCTAAGTGAGGGTTTTCTAAGTCATGTGTTTCTTCGTTGGAGAACTCCTCCTTGGGTGTCTCGATTTCTGGCGAGAGATGCTGGGTGAGATTCATAGAGTTCTTGTATGCCAGGAAATCCTCGACAGTAGTTGGTGATTTAGCGAGAGTTTCCTGGGTCCGGATTTGCTTCGTTGGAGGATACTGACTCTCTAAGATTACCAGTAGCTCTTCCTCCCTGTAGGAGTTCTTCGGATGGATTTGCGCACGAGGTTTGAAAATATCAGAGATATTTTCTATTCTGGGTACAGGTATTTCTTGAAGTTTAAGGGTCACTTGACTTCTTTTTTTTAGCTGCTATTTCAGATTTTGCTCCTTCACAAGTAGAAGATTTTTTACTTGGCGTACAGCCTTTTTGAGGAGACACAATAATGATGCGCGAGCGATCTTCAGTCTGTGGTATCTGACCATCTGAATTCGAGCCTCCAACCTTTTGATATGCGTTTCTTTGGGGGGTTTGTGAGGGTCCGAAGGATTCTGTCAAGGGCGTAGGCGAAGGCTTTAAGCAATCTTGTTGAGAATTTAGTAAACAGGGAGTACTCAGATTTTAACCATCAATGCCTGTCTGAGTTTCTGGTAAGTTTACAGAAAGGATTCTCTGGGTAGTTTGGGTAGTTGTGTTATTTCTTGTTTTCAGAGAGCCAGACTTGGCCAGTTTTCGCTGATCTTGGCTTGCTGGTAAGCTCCGCATTGATTCTGACCCTATATTTTGGGCTTTAATTTTTTTCTCCATTGCCGTTATGTAACCTTCCAGGAAAATTAGCTTTGAATGCATCATTGCTGATACAGTAGTGTGGTCTTTTAGAGTGTCATTTAATACCTCATGTCATTTTCCAAATGGAGCCAATGCTATAGTGACTGCAGACATTATAGTTAGCAAATCAGGTTTCTTTGATGGCGTTTCTTTTGGTGCATTGAATGGGAGTTCGCTCAGTCTACGGCTTCTCAGAGGCGTATTCAAAGGAGAGTCATATGTGGCAGGTCGTATAGGGGAACAATTTTTTGGCTCACTCATGTTGTTTTGAGGTGAAAGAGGATTACTGCATAAGGAATCTTTGTATTTGTTTAAGTGAGAAGCTTCCCGATCTTTATGGGAGAGCGGGAGCCTTGAGTCCGCAGGAATGTTTATGTTGGAAGTTGCACTCGTATTTGCAGAGTTTGTGGACCTAGGAACCTGCTCCCGATCCCTTGGCATGTTGGCTTGAGAAAGGACAAGTTTGGGATTGTCTGGGTGGTACAGAGCGGTTTGATTCAGGGGATTCGAAAGCAAACAGGCGTCTGTGTTTGGTTTTGCATTTCCAGCAGAACAAAAAGGCGTTTGAATACCATTCGTTTTTTTCTCATTCAGATTCTGGGCGGTTTGCTGGCATAATCGGTCTTCCCCTCTTCCCCTTTTATCAATGGAGTCGGAGATGAAGGATGGAATGGAGTCAACAATATATTGTCCACTGGATTTCTTCCTGTTTTGCGCATTTTTATAGCTGGTGGTGGTTCTTGTACAGCTTCCAATATCTCCGCGTCTGATAATTCCTCTAAGACGTTGTGCTTCCGCTTTCCTTGACTCTTAAATGTTTTTTTAGAGAGTTACAAAGCGTTGTTGTAGAAAAAGATTTCTTTAATAAGGCACTCTGATTTGTTTTATTCTTACTGCCCTGCAGTCTTCTGAGGTTTTTTCCCCCATGCCTAGTAGTTTGGGGTGCCTCAGTTTTCGGGGGTGGCCGTTCATTACTTCTTTTTGGCGGTGGAACACTGCTGACTTAGTGGTAAGTTTATTATTTTTTTTACTGCAGAAATCTTTCCTCTGCGTTCGCACTTGTCCTCAGTTTGTTTACTAGAAGGTTGCAAGTCCATATCCGCCACTCTCTCACTTTCGCAGATACTTTCATTTTCACTTTAAGCACCCCTCAGTGCCAAGCAGCCAACCACTACGGGCGGACGCGAGACTCGGTCTCCGCTTCCATCTGTGTGCACCTACGCTGAGACAGAGAATGAGCCATTTGTCCGGGCCAGGCCCTGCTCTAGCTAAACCTTCGACGAAGCTGGGAGTTGAGGAGGGGCAACAGCGTGCGGTGAGCCCTTTGCCACTTTCAGCGCATCAAGCTTTACTTGCTCCTCTATGCAGGCAAATGTGGCTTCAGCTTCCCCAGGATGAAGAGGTTCTCTTGAAGTCAAAGTCGCTGATAGAGTCCTGTCCCACGGTATGGACCCGCTGAGAATGTTACCCCATAAGTTAGGCCCCGTTCGTGCACCCGGAGGAGGTACCCTTGCCGTTGGTCCTAAGACAAGCGGCACTGGGTCACTGATCTCAGGTGAAGAGCCGAGAGAGTCTGGGGTACGGGGGGTCTGTGTGGGAACACCGGAGTCCATAGTTGTCCTGATTGCTGTGCCAACATGGATACCTTAAGTGGGCTGAACCGGTAGAGCTGATTTTAGGAGATCAGACTCACTCCCTGCACTAATTGTTTTTGTTGAGTTTTGAAAGTTCGTCTGTGCAACTGTTTCAAGTAGTTCGGGAAGCTGGGTGAAGTCGGAGATCATGGCCGGGGCTGACGAGAGGCGTCCTCTGCCAGGTGGTCGGAGTAAAGGTAGATCACACCGGAGGCATGAATTTCGAAGACACCTTCTCTCGTCGTCTTCATCTAGAACCCCTTTTGCTGAGGTGCTTGGGACGTGCTGGAAAACTTCAGACCCCATTTCCACCCCTACAGTCATGTCAAGGACTGCAAAGACTGCGCTCACCTCTGTGGTCAGCTTTGCGGCTGCTCCGCGGCCGGTGGTGGTGTTTTGTGGGTCCTCCCACAACAAGGAAAACAGTAGAAAGACTCTCTCAGGAAGCAAGGAGCGAGGAGCAAGGTACAGGTATCCTCATCTAGTTCTATTTGCTTTCTTGCATCCCTTCTAATTCTTTCTTCCTCTTCCCTTCATTCTTTTCTTCTTACTCCTTCCCTTCTTTCCTCTTCTTCCCTTCGTCTCTGTATTCTTTTGTCCTGCCATTCATGCGCTTCCTCCTCTTCTCTCTTCCTTTCTCTTCTATCCCTATCTTCTATTGCTCTGTCTATTGTCATAATTTCTTTGCTCTTCTGCCCATTCTTCTTTTTTCTTTTGATCCTCCTGTTACATGTTCTCGTCGATCCCCCCTTTTCCTTTTCTACTCATCTTCTTTCAATCTCTTCTCTCGTTCTTTATTTCTTCTTTCTTGCTTGTTCTTATCTTCTCTTTGCCATAAACTCTATGCTTTTCCCACCTAATTTGATTAATATCTGTCCTCTCATCCAGTCGTTTGGCACAAGCGCTATCTTGTCAGCTTTATCCTTCTCTCCTTTCCATCTTGTAATCTCCCTTTATATTTCTGTTGACATAATCGACATCTCACTCCTTTCTTCTTTGTCTTGCATGATCTTACAGATCTCTTCTTTTCTCTTATTCTCTTCTGAACTATCATCACTGCTATAAGAGGGCGGTTTGTATATCGGATTACTATACCCCGCTGCCACTTTCAACTCCTTTAAAGGGTATAACCCTATTTCTTCCATACTAGCGTCTTTTACTACAGGCGAGGTAAGGTGAGCTGAGGGCTCAACACCTTTCTCCTTGCGCTGACTAAGCATCCCCTCCTCAGGTGGCGGGTCTTCCCTCTCCTCCTGATACATTTTCCAAAGCTCTAGAATGACTAACCTTTTCTCTAATTTCTTCCCCGTGTGCACAGTGTGCAAGTATGTGGTCATGTGTTGCAATGCCGATTTTGACAGCGATCCCCCTTGTGTCATGGCATGAACATTTTATCCGCTGTGCCTTTTACCCATTCTGCACTATACTGTTGCTTTGGCAGTGCCTTGCATAGATGTATGAGAGGAGTGTCTCCCATAATGACAAGTCTCAATTGACTGTCCATACTTACCAGAGTTATGAAATAAGCTTTATATTTTTACTTTAAATCACCACTTTTCAATGCCTTTAAAACAACAAATATAAGCGTGCACCATCAATTGCTGCTTAAACCTCTAATTCCTACATTAGCTATCTCTACCTTTTGATTGGTACCAATCTGTTCGCTAGGTTAGTTACTATAGATTCTCAACTTTCATTCAATTACTTCACAACTTATATTGCTCTTCGATATTTTAACTCAACAAACAACATGTAGATGTTATGACTCACCAGTGGATGGACACCGGACAGTGTGGAACTCAGCAGTGGCAGTAGTCCCCGAATAACCAAATCTAGACCCAGAAGGTCTAGGTCTCCTCAAAGAGGGAGACCTTTCTATTAATGCACCCCTCTATTAGTAATAAAGCAAGTAACAGAGGGGTTAATGAACTATAAGAGCAGGAAGAAAAGACCAACACCATCAGGTGTGCACCAGCTCCAAGAAAAAAACAGGTATTAGTATTGAATACTGAATTATGTCCAAAAGAGTAAATGGGTAAGTGATTTCTGACCTCTCTGTCTCAGGGCACAGGCTCACTGAAAGTCTTATGTTGGCGTAGGTAATTCCTTCTAGGGCGGACCTCTCTATAGACGGAAGTAAGTGAGATAAGGTAATTAACTCAAACTGATTCAGAGTATAAATGTATCAGAGGATTGGGACTCTTACCTATAGCCGGGGTGTGAAGAAAGGAGGGAATTAAGCAGGAGGAGTCGGAGGAAACATCCACATCAATCCAACAGAAGGCAATGAAAACGAAAAACCAGGAAAGGGTGGGCAGCACGAGGACACTCTAACGGCCGGGGTGGTGAACTTGGATGTTCTGCAGAGCGTCTCTGATTCAGTGCACGGAACATTTGTGTTGAAAGCAGGAGGGATATCCGCTAAGCAGTACGTGTTCAAAATGAGTTGGCAGCGTGCAGGCAGTAAAAGTACAGTACGTAAGGAAATATCAGTCCATATTCCAATGCAGGGAGTCGGGCAATAAAAGCACAAGGGAGAGGCTGGAGAAGTCTGTATTCAGTAGGCAAGCGTTCGGCAGCGGGCCGACAACAGAGATACAAACGATAGACAGAGGCAGGTAGTAGAAACAGTCTGGGTTGTTACCGAGTAGTCAAGAGCAAGTAGGACTATACGAAGAGGGAGTCCGTGGCAAGGGAACAGAGCAAGGGTCAAGGGTCAGACAACTAGGAATCATAACTTCAATCAGAACCACCCGAACTGGCGCTGAGCTGAGTTTTTATGGGACATGAAAGGGGCGGATCGCAATGTCAGGGCTGGTCAGGTGATTGAATAGTCATGCTGTTTCTGTGGCAGCGAAACGTGCGGAAACACAACGCAGCTTCTGAATGTTGCGTCCCCAGAGTGGCCAAGGCTACCTCCAGTGTTGCAGAAACAGGGAGATGCTAGTTTGGTAAAAAGAGGCTGTTTTATTCCAACGAGATGAAACTGTAGGCATAGTGTGTGGGAAAAGCAGTGTGGCTGTGACAATAAACTTGTCAACTTTACACATTAATAAACACTGTGATCACCTTTTTTTCTCCCTCGCCTTTACTTATACTCTGTACAGGATATGAGACGTCACCTTACATGAACTTGTTCATGCGTTATATATTTCACTGTAATCCCATTGAAGTTTCAGACAACTCCTTCTGAGCTCCTTGAGCTAGGACTCTAGGCGCTATCTTCTCTTCACACAATATTTCCTGTTACTTAAAAATTATCACAACCCCATCCCTTCATTTGCCATTCCCCTTAGTGTACTCACCATACGTTTGTTAATCGACTCGAGGCCTTCGGTATTGATTCCTCCTCCAATACGACCACTTCGCCTTCCGTCTGCAGATCGTCCATGGAAACCGGGCAGGGATTTCATCAAAGGGGGACCTGCCCACTGTCTCGGTTCTTCTTGCAAGTTTATTTCTGTCTGGCCACTCTCCACAGGAAACCCTGCAACCTTCCGGCTAATGGCGGAGGATACTGGATTGTCCGAAACTCTGGAGACAAACAAGTTTGGATCTTAAACCGTCCTCTGCTACCACGTGAGCTTGGGTGACGTGCATGTTATGGATGGGGTGCAGAATAACTCTGACACCAAATAATCAAACCAAATCAGGAAGATGGCAAAGGATGCTGTTTTAATATCGATTATCTAAAACAGGGAGTTACAACGGACATCAACGGACATTTATTTGTGTTCTCTCGTACTTTTCACATAAAAACACATGTATATACTAAAAAATCATCATAAGTGACGTCATACTATGTGGCAAATGAGAAACACCTACGAGGGGTTGTGATAGGCTCAAGGGGAACATCTAAGTATACTTTCTATAAGGGGTGGGATTGTGATTGGATATCTACTGTCGGGTGGACAATTTATGCCTACCTCTAAAACATGTCATCTTCAACAATATTAAGTACACAGTATATCACTGGTTTTCAACCTATAAGGCCCTTCCTTATATGGCCCTCTACAATTGGTTGGCACGCTCGTGCCATATCTGGATCATTCAGTTCACTTAGCAGCACGTAAGCTCATACCCAGGTGTCAGGAGGTGGACTTGACTTTACCTACCCACGCAACTAGCCCAACGTCTCTCATCACCCATGCCTTCTGCCATGAAGATTGTCTTTGAACTTGGCCTTGCAGAGTATTCTTGTCTCTGGTAATATAAGTGAGTGCGACCACGCACTATCGTGGTCCTGGAACTCTATGCCCAACTCTATTTCCATCCTTGGCTCACGTGACAGGAGACCACGATTTGGACCATTCTCCAGCATTGGATCTTTCATGGATTCACATGCTTAGAATATTCCCCGTCGTCAGGCTGGGAATCCTCGGTAAGTTATATGGACATTTTCCATAGGAAAAATTCTGACACTTTTGTGTCCTATCTACATCGTTTTGGGCCGCGCACGCCGAAGCCACTAGGACGTAGAGGTATATATAGCCCCGCCCCCGCGGCTCCCTCAGATTTCAACCGTCTTCTAAAGTAGTGGGATTACCTCGCGTATCTGCTATTTGGTTAAATTGTAAATTTCTGGAAAGGCGTTGTTTCGTCCGTGTGCTACATACGGTCTTAAGAAGGTGTACGAAGGGGATGGTCAAATGGACTGCATTTACTGTCTTCATCCTCACCACACAGCGGACACATGTGAAATCTGTCAGGGCTTCTCCCAGAAGACCCTCAAAGACCGAAAAAGACACCTTGTCGATTGGCTCAATGACGGGGCGGATGCGTACCCGGCATCAGAGGTGGGCTTCACGGCCTCGAGAAGTAAGTCAGAACCCCCGACGAAGAAGGCGCGTTCTGCTGAAAAACAGCCCTCGGAGAAGCATTTGGAGAAACATTCAAAGGCCCCCTCTTCACACAAGGCGTTGTCTTCTTCCTCCTCGTCTAAAAAGGAGAGAAAAGAACCATCTAAATCCTCCTCAGGAGACCGTCATAAGTCTACCTTGAGTCGAGAGGCCTCGGCCAGCAAGTCGGCCCCGAAAGCGGCGGGAACACCTTAAGGCCCTGCGCCACTTGCTTCGTCGACGGCCTGCTCGTCAATGCCTGCGTCATCGGCGGCTCCTCCCATGGTTCAGACTGCGGCTGTAGGAAACATATCGTCGTCAACGGTGGTTCCGTCTATGGGATGGCAACCGGAGGTTTTTGACCCCGTTCCGCCTGAGGCCCTGCTGCAACCAGAGGCGGCTTTTTCCATCTCGTCGGCTGACGAGGAACGTGGCCCGGTCGCGCACCCAACCGATCTGGGGTTGCAACCAATCAGTGCGGTGATGCTTTTGAGTGGGGGTACCATCCCTATGACCTCGTCATTACTGAACCCCCAGGCAGTTCTGTCCTTGGAGGTGCTAAATACGCTACAGAAGTTGTTAGAGCGTTTGGACACACGGATACCTCAGCCCAGTGCCCCGGCACTGCTACAGTCTACGCCACTCGTCGACGAGCCGGGCCTGGCTCCTCGCTCGACGACCAGGATTACTGCCGCTTCCCCAGTTGCGGAAGATAGCCCTCGCCCACAAGAAGAGGGAGAACTACCGGACTCTGATTCAGACAGCGAAGGGTCGGGTTCAGACATCTCACTATCCCCCTCAAGGGACCCAACATGGGACTCTGAAGTGGAAATGGAAGCTCCGAGAAGTCTGGCGCAGCCATCACCACCTGACGACGTGGGGGCGTTCCATGCCATGATGAGTAAGGCGTGTGCTGAGTTTGGCCTAGTCCCTGAAGAAACGAAAAAGGATTGTTTTCTTTTTGATCATATGGGCAAGAGAAGGAAATCCATATTCGCCATCCCTATTTTAGACCATGTCTGGCAAGAGGGCCTGAAGACCATGCGTCATCCTTTCTCGAAACCGGCAGTTAAAGGTCGTTTGGAGAAGAAATTCAAGGCTCCGGAATCGACTCCCAAGTGCTTGACGTCTCAACCTTTGCTGGAATCGGTGGTACCTGCGGCGGCGGCTAGAAAGGCCAGGTCTCAACATAAATGCACGACCCCGCAGGACAACGAAGCCAGGAGGCAAGACGCTTTTGGCAAGAAGGTGCTGTCGGTCGGCGCGACAACAGTTAAAGCAGCCAACTCCTTGGCGATTATGTCTAGGTATGACAGGGAAATATGGCACCGTCTGGCTCCTATCTTGGAACATTTGCCCGAAGAACATAGAAAGTCTGCCATGTTGCTAGTACGGGAAGGAGAAGAGGCCTCCAACCATGCTATAAACATTGCTGTCGACCTAGCCGAGTCCGGATTTAAGCAAATCAATAATGGCGTAGTACTACGAAGACAAGCCTGGCTCAAGTGGACTACGTTCAGACCGGAGGTGCAATATAAAGTCTTGGATATTCCGTGTGAAGCGGAACAACTGTTTGGTGAAAAAGTTGATGAGGCCTTGAAGGGCATGAAAGAGGATACTGACACAGCGCGGTCACTCGGAGCCCTCCAGAGTGGTAGGAATTTTTGTTCCTTTCGTCCTTTCAGAGGGGCTTCTGGTAACTCCCGGTTTGTGTCATCTAGAGACCGAGGCTTCAACAGACTCTCCTACTCGTCCCAAGACTACAGACATGCGGCCCAGTCTTCTCGTAGAGGCAGAGATTACCAAACCTCCAGACGGCGGGGTGCCTACCCTTCGTCGACGAAAGATAAACAAGCCAAGAACCAACAATGACATGTTTCAGGACGTCCTGGGGAGCCGAGTGTCTCGTCACGTCGACGAGTGGGAGATCATAACAACAGACCAATGGGTTTTAGACACGATTCATCTGGGCCACTCTCTACAGTTCAAGGACAAGCCACCACACATTCCACCGGTGTTCTCGGCTCAGCCCCACCTTCAAATACTACTGCTAGAGGTGGCGCTTATGCTGCAGAAAGGGGCTATAGAACTGGTCCCGGTGGCAGAAAAAGGACAGGGATTGTACTCCCGTTACTTTGTCGTCAAGAAACCAAATGGAAAATGGCGTCCCATTCTGGATCTACGAGCACTCAACAAACTGCTCAAGAATTTAAAATTCAAAATGCTTACGCTCCAGGAGGTGATCCGATCGATACAACCCAGAGATTATTTGTCGTCGCTAGACCTTCAGGACGCATACTTCCATATCCTGATGCGTCGACGACACAAAAGATTTCTGCGGTTCGTCATCGGACGAGCCCACTATCAGTTCAAGGTCCTCCCGTTCAGACTAAAATCGTCCCCCAGGACGTTCACCAAATGTCTGGCTCCAATAGCAGCCTGGTTAAGAAAGGAAGGTCACCATGTGTACCCTTATTTGGACGACTGGCTAGTGAGGGGATTGTCTCCGGAAAGGGCACAAGAAAGCCTAGATGCCACCATGTCCCTCCTACAACGTTTGGGCTTCGCAGTGAACTTCGATAAGTCCTCATTAAAGCCATCAAGGACCTTGGTCTTTTTGGGGGCAGAGTTCCACACATAGTCAGGGCTGGTGAGGCCATCCCTCGAAAGGATTCACAAACTGCAACAAAAGGCATCGGAATGGAAGGTCGACACCAGAGTGTCAGTGCGAAGGTACATGCCCCTGCTGGGGACCATGTCATCCTGCATAACCTTGATCGACAATTGTCGCCTCTTCATGAGGCCTCTTCAGGAATTCTTGGCGGATCGATGGGCACAGAGTCAAGGGCGCTGGCCGGACAAGTTGACCATCAACAGCCAGCTTGTGCAGGCTCTTCAATGGTGGAAAATTTCCATACATCTGACGAAGGGAATGCCCCTGCTGGAACCTGCGTTCCAGAGGACAGTAGTGACGGATGCTTCTCTAACTGGGTGGGGAGCTCATCTGGAGTCCCTACAGGTTCAGGGTCGTTGGTCATCGGAAGAATCTGCCATCTTCACATCAATCTGCTAGAGTTGAGGGCGGTGCGTTGGGCCCTGAAATCCTTTCTACCACAGATGAAGGGCTCAGTGGTGAGAATCATGGCAGACAACACAACAACAATGTTTTATCTACGAAAGCAGGGAGGAACTCGCTCCAGGATCCTGTCGACGGAAGCCCAGGAGATCTGGCATTGGGCCCTCCAACACGACATACATCTGTTGGCGTTCCACTTACCAGGAGTAAAAAATGTGCAAGCAGACGCTCTCAGCAGGGAGATGAATCGTATACACGAATGGGAACTGAACGACCAACAACTGCACCGTGTCTTCGTGAAATGGGGTCATCCAGCCCTAGATCTCTTTGCGACGAGAGACAACAAGAAATGCTCACAATACGCAAGCAGGTGGCCACAACAAGACTCGCTAGGGGACACGTTCTCCTTCCCGTGGATGGGCAAGTTTCTGTATGCCTTCCCCCCATTTCCTCTCATCCGTCGGACTCTGCAATGGATCCACAGATATCCATGTCGGGTGATACTGGTGGCCCCGTATTGGGCCAGACAAGTGTGGTTCTCCGATCTACTTCACCTTTCAGCGGCAGAACCAATGATGTTCCAGAAGATCCCCAACCTTCTGTCTCAGGAGAAAGGGGTCGTTTGGCATCACGACCCGGACAGCCTCAGTCTGACAGCCTGGCTCCTGATTACTCTGAGTGTGGCGCGTTAGCGATTCCAGCGGATTGTCGTCGCATTTTGCAAGCTGCAAGGGCACCTTCCATGAACACTTCATATTCATACAAATGGAAAAGGTTCTGCATATGGTGCACAGGTCAACCAGGTTTGGTCCCGCTGACGATCACACCGGAACAGCTCCTACCATACTTGTTGCTCCTGGCTAAAAACGGTTTGTCTGTTTCATCCATAAAGGTGCATCTGGCTGCCATCTCGAGATTTACTCGGAAGAGACATTCAACTCCATTGTTCAGTGACCGCCTAGATAAACACTTCTTTAAAGGGTTGTTTCGAACCTTTCCTCCCACGAAGAAGTTTCCTCCGATCTGGAGTCTAAACCTGGTTCTGGCAGCCCTGATGAAACCCCCTTTTGAACCAATGTCGTCGACATCATTAAAATTTTTGTCTTGGAAATTGGCTTTCCTGGTGGCCATTACTTCAGCTCGACGTCTGTCAGAAAACAAGCTTTAGTGATCGACCCTCCGTATTTGAGTTTTTTCAGTAATAAAGTTGTGCTGGCCACTAACCCGCATTTCATACCTAAAGTGCCTTCCATGTTCCATAAACACGCTTCTATAGTGTTGCCTACATTTTTTCCAACACCGTCTTCGGTGGCGGAGAAGACTCTCCATACATTGGACGTGAAAAGAGCTTTAAAATTTTATCTCCATCGCACTCAAAGCTTCAGAGACACGAGACAACTTTTCGTAGCTTATGGTCCTGCGGCTAAGGGTAAGGCGATCTCCAAACAAGGACTATCCAGATGGGTGTCTTCGGCTATTTCTTATTGTCATTCCAAGGCCGGAAAACCGCTAGAAAAGCGTCCAAGGGCCCATTCGACGAGATCTACATCGTCGTCGATGGCTTTGTGGTCCGGAATTCCGCTGGGGGATATCTGCCAGGCGGCTTCCTGGTCGGTACCACACACGTTTACCCGGCATTACTGTCTCACACAGCAACATGCTGAAGATACACAGATGGGGCGTGCAGTGCTACGTCACCTGTTCCAATAAGGTAAGCCCCAAGTGGGGGTTACACCCTTCGGCAACTATGCTTTAAAGTGTTGTGTCTTTCACTGTTAACATACTATAATGTAATGTGTTGCCATGGTAAATATGCATTGTGATTATTGTGATGTTGGTTTGCATACACGCCTCCAATGTTGGGGGATACTGCTATACAATCTATTCTAAGCATGTGAATCCATGAAAGATCCAATGCTGGAGAAGGGAATAGTTTCTTACCTGTAACTCCATTTCTCCAGCATTGGTATCTTTCATGGATTCACATGTGCCCGCCTGCCTCCCCTGAGCATGCAAACCAGAGATCCCCCCATACTACTTTGGGGGCCGAAATCTGAGGGAGCCGCGGGGGCGGGTCTATATAAACCTCTACGTCCTAGTGGCGCCGGTATGTGCACGGCCCAAAACGACGTAGATAGGACCCAAAAGTGTCGGAATGTTTCCTATGGAAAATGTCTATATAACTTACCGAGGATTCCCAGCCTGACGACGGGGAATATTCTAAGCATGTAAATCCATGAAAGATACCAATGCTGGAGAAATGGAGTTACAGGTAAGAAACTATTCCCTTTTTCAGCATTTAAATGTGTTTTAATGAATAAAACTTTGCATGCCTGGTGTTCTTTCTTTCCACCTTAACCCCTTAAGTGCCAGGCTGTTATGCAGGTCTTTGCAAAAAGGACGAGCATACTCGTCCTTGGCGATCCAGCTTATCACGTTCACCACCTTCAAGAATAGATGACTCGTCTTGGCTGCTTTGACTTTGACTCGAGGCCAAACAGCCTCTCCCTTCGTATCCACGATCTCAGCTAATCCTTGCTACAACACAGTTCTCAGCCTTTGCTCTCCATGGGTCCGGGCTTACTAAATTCCCGACACCGATGTTTAGCTTCTATACAATGGCGGCTTCGCCTGCAGTCTATTCACTACATATAGCCAGCTTCTAAAATTACTTGATCTACTTGCATTGCTGCATCTGTACAATTATTGAACGGTTTGCATTTTCTGCAGTGTGTCACATACGTGCAATCTTCTTCTTGCATATGAAAATTTACTTGATTCTATACTTTGTCATCGGTTTCTATAAGGTCCATGCATTCTCTTAAGTCAGTATACTTAGGGCATCACACTCGTCTCGTGTGACGTCACCAGCTCCTCTTTCACTCGTTTTCATATTCCTTCAGGAAGTTCCTCCCTCATATTATCGTTTCTTTGGGAATACATCTGATGGGGTTTTCTCAGAGGGTACCTACTTTCAAATATTCGCTGTGGTATGGTCACAACTGCTTGTGTCAAGCATGGCACAATCTCAGGCTTCCAACATATAGGCGGTAGGGGCAGGATTTCCTGCGGAGGCATGCAACTGCTCCTCTACACATCTCAGGAGAGCCTGGGTAGTTGCTGCAAGGCCTTTCAAAAAGGCATTGCTTTTGAATCTACTTGCATTGGTGCATCTGTACAATTATTGAACGGTTTGCATTTTCTGCAGTGCATCACACACGTGCAATCTTCTTCTTGCATATGAAAGTTTATTTGATTCTAAACTTTGTCATCAGTTTCTATAAGTTCCATGCATTCTCTTCAGTCAGTATTCTTAGGGCGTCACACTCGTCTCTTGTGAGGTCACCAGCTCGTCTTTCACTCATTTTTATATTCCTTCAAGAAGTTCCTCCCTCAGATTATCATCCTTTCGGGAATACATCTGATAAGGTTTTCTCAGAGGGTACCTTCTTTCAAATATCCGCTGTGGTATGGTCACAACTGCTGGTGTCAAGCATGGCACAATCTCGGGCTTCCAAAATACAGGAGGTAGGGGGCGGGATTTCCTGCAGAGGTATGCAACTGCTCCTCTACACATCTCAGGGGAGCCTGGGTAGTTGCTGGAAGGCCTTTCAAAAGGGCATTGCCACCATCCAGGTGGGAGAGGACCAAGGCTTGGACAGCAAATCTGAAGTTGTTTTCTAAGATTAATGATTTGATTTTTCCCCAGAGAGGAAGTTGGTACTTAGCCGTTTATGTCTTCCTTGCTATGTACTGTTTGAAGGAGAAGTGTTCATCAATGTCAAACCCGAAGGTCTTGGCGCAGAGGGCCTGCTGGGATGTGAAGCCCTTGAGGTGCAAGCAAAGTGCCAGGTCTGAATGTTCGGGTGTTCAGTGTTGTTGGCCGGCAGTAAGAATTCAGTCTTGGAGGGCTTGAGCTTCAGTTAAGCACTGGAAATCCACGAATGCATCAATCAGAGTCAGGCCTTGAGCCTGTGGATATCTCTGATGGAGGATATCTTGAGGTATAACTGTGTGTCATCTGCCTATGGGTGATGTTCTCTGGAGCAATGAGAGTTCCAAGCAGTTCCATGTAAATATTGAAGATCACAGAGGAGAGAATGGATCTTTGAAGGACTTCACAGGAGATGGGTAGAGCTAGTGATCTAGGAGGAATCGATGTATACACACTGGTGGCGAGGTAAACATCTGTGATTTGTACCTTCAGAAACAGGTTCTCCCCGCCTTCTAAGGCATAGATGTGTACCACAAATTGGACAAAGTGCAACCACCAGGCATTCACCAAGTATCGGATGGAGCACAACCAGTGAGGTAAGATGGACTGACATTAACTAATTGGATAATATAAATAATATTGCAATGTGCCATATTCTAACTGGCAATTATGACACACATCTGTTATTTGGACAGCCTCATAGCACTGTAGGCTCCTCAGAGTGCATAGTTCAAGGTTAATGGCAGATCGTCACTCTGGGTCTGGGTGGAAGGGTGAGTAGTTGTGCTACCTCTGTATATTGTCTTTTAAACTGTATTCGCTATTGATTAATGGAGATATTCTAACAGCACACTCATTACCTAACCTGTGACTCTCCAGATGTTTTGGCTATGACTCCAATGATCCCTCACCATTGACTTTGCTTGCTAGGGCTTAGTGATAGTTGTGGTCTAAAACATCTGGAGAGCCAAAGGATGCTGTCATGATTCCTGCCCCTCATGTACCCAGTCCTCCAAGATGTCAGGCTGGAACCAGGCCACAATCACCTACATGGCCCTCAAGGGCCTCTCCATCCCTCCAAAAACCCACTTGGAGTCAGACTTAGCGCTTCTGGCACCAGACTCACCCACTCCCATAGGATAACATTGGGGATTGGACTTGTAGTGCATTGATGGGGACAAGATGGATGCCCCCACATATTTCGGTTCCCAGAACTGCATGTGCAGTCTAGTCTTTTGGGTGTGGTTCAGCCCAGAGACACCTGGAATACCCAGAGACTATTTAAGCCACGCCCAGGCTGAGAAACATGCTTTGTGTTTTCTGCACCTGCAGCGTGACACTCACCGTGTTCGGATCGGTCTCCAGTAGGCCTGCATCTTTCTTCGGTGCTCAGCTCCTACAAGAACAATAACACTGTTAGGAACAGCCTTACCTTGCGGCACTTCTGGCCATCATTCATCGCTCGTTCTGTTCTGCGGGCGTCTTCGGCAGTGTCATTCCCATCCCGGCACGCCGCTTCCTAGGGAAAAGGGAAAAGAACAGAAAAAAGGCCTTCAGCAAATCTTCGCTTATTTTTAAAGACTGTACGAGCTTCAAACGATTACCTGAATCCCAGCCGCTCTGGGGGAACTCTGTCTCTGGAACTTCTCATTCATCTGCAATAGGGAAAAGACACTCCAGGTTAGCATGGAAACATCTAGAGGCGCCGCATACCGCGCTTACTCACTGCATTTCTTCTTCAGAACCGGCATCCACGCTGAAAACGTCGCGGCACCTAAAAGACACAGAAAAAGAACTCAGTTCAATACAAATACAAAAGGGTTGCATTGCGCATCGCGCTCTCACTCACCTTCAGCGCTACTCATCTCAGCAGCACGTCGCCATCCCCGGTCGCCGGCCATCATCTAAGGAAGGAACGGAACGAAGTTAGAGAACAGTTCAAAAGACTCATTATACTTACCTTTCGGACTCTTGCCAGTGAAGTAACTAGGCAGCAACGAGCCTGCATCAATCAACGTGCCCCTGTGCTGAAAGCAGAATGGAGAGCACACCTTCCAAGAAAACAAGGTGAGCTGTGGATCAAAGGGAAGGGTTGGACCCCGGGGAAGAAGGGGTTCAAGCACACAGAGACAATAGGGAGTTAAACTCTACCAATCCTGTTTTCAGGCCCAGTCTTCAGTCGAGTAGACTCCAGGGAAGGGTTAGAGGTCGTAAGAGGTCAGAACAGGCTGAGTGACGTCCCCGTGGATACCAGGTGAGCGTTACAGTTGCAGACCCATGCCCAAAGCAATTATCTGAAAGTCTTTTGTTGGCATCTATGGCCTGTTTAAGGGATGAAGTACAAGTTGCAACTATATTGCTTCCACTTTGCATGTTGAGGGACATATAAAAGAAAAGGGATCTTTGTAATAGCATGCATCCAAATACCTACCCTAGCACCTGAAATTGGCTGTTCAAAATATTTAATTCTCAATAAATTGAAGATATTGCAGTGTTTCAACAAGGTATATATACAAAGGCCATTTGAATTTCTTAGACAAAAGGTACGATTCTGTAAATCCTGAGGAAAAAATACCTCACTGCAGAAGTAGTAAAGTGCTCTGTAAACCTTGGGAAGGAATCGTACATTTTATTTCTGCCAACGTTATTCGAATAAATGCATTGTCAGATAGCTTCTCTCCCGATCAGTATCTTTGCACTTTAAAAGAGAATGCCATATTAGGATTCTGTAATTTTGTGACTTATAATTTAACTTTGACCCGTTTGAAGTCATGCCAGGTCCTCAGCATTTTTGGATGACAGGATCTCGCTCGCCATCTCGCCGGTGCACACTCTCTATCGCTCGCGCCTTCTCTCTCTGTCCAGATTAAATACACTATCAATATTCACACTCAATCTCACCTACAGATACACGTATCACAATAATAGAGGTCTCCCCTTTTTATTGAAATTGATGATATATTCATGTGCTTTCTGTATAATTCATGCTATACCCTCTTTAGTAATGAGTATCTGCACTGCCATCTTTCCATTTCGAACTCTGGATATGGCAGACATTCGGGGTCATCAAGAGTTGGGCGGTATCCCGGCATTATATACGCTGAGCGCTATTTGCGTTAACGCCTCTATGTGTGGCGTAAACAATGCCAGATCAAGAGTTGCCGTGCACACACACACGGCCTTGGTGTTAACGCGTAGCGCCCGGCGGAACCAGAAAGTCCAGCATGCATTGCGCTACCGTCGGATTGCCATGCTATTAGCGTGCACTATTAGTGCCGTTGGAAATGCGTCACCGCCGGAACGGGAAATAAAGCGGCTGCCATTTTGGAAATCAGAATCTGCTGAAAATCGCAGCCCCTGCAAGATATCCACTATTGCAAATCCTGCAAAATGTCCCAGGAGCGTACCAGGGGCAATTCTGCCTCGGGCAGGATCAGAAAAACCAAGTTTTCTGACCAAGAACTAACTATACTGTTGGAGGAGGTACTGGGACATCAAGATGAGCTGTATGAGCCACAGCAGTGAGAGACCAGCGCACAGCGCCGCACATAGATCTGTAGAGAAGTCAGCCAGAAGGTGACAGCGGTGGGCCGTGTGACCAGGGACGGGGAGGACTGCCGGAAGCGGATCAACGACTTGCGGGTCCGTGTCCATGGGCACTTGGCCCAGCACTGAAGTGAGATCATGAAGACTGGAGGAGGGCCGCCACCACGACCACCGGAGCACACACGGTGGGAGGAGCAGCTGACCACCCTGATTGACATGGGTAGCATTAAGGGAGTTGGGGGAGCGGAGGCAGGCACTGGCACACAGGAGGTTGCAGATGAGAACCCCCCCCAACCTTTTAAAATGCATTATTGTGTCTGTCCCACCCCTCCATACCCAGTGTGAATGTTTGTGTTTGCAATGCATGTAATGCACTGCAGCCACCCATGAGTGGGCCCTTGTACCACCGTACACTAGCGCCCCCAGGTATTCAGATTAGCCTAAAGTACCTCCAATGTATCAATGTTAGCCCCAACGAAAACAGATCCATGGCCCAGCCACAGCAACGTGATGTGTGCGTACGTGTCAAAGCCCCCACTCATGTACATCACCATGGGAGCTGTGCATTCACATCAGATATCTGAAGATGCTACACCAACATGTCAGAGCAGTGTCCCTCCCCTATAGCACATTTCAGCAATTCCAACATAGTGAATAAGAAACATGTAGTGGCCAAGCATGATACAAAATGTACCCTCATCCCCTGTATAGCATGAAATGCATGATACAAATGTAAGTTGCCCTCTCCTCATACCAGACCCTATGTATCCAAGAGGCACGCAGCGATCATCGCAGGGCAACGTCGACTAAGAGGAAGCCGGCCCATCCACACGCATGTCCAGATGTGCCTCGACCAGCACCACCACCCGCAAAGGGACCGGCCAGAGAAATCAAGACCTAGGACACACCCCATCTCACCCCACCACAGCCCAGTCAGACCGGCTCAACGTCCCCAAGCCACCAGGGTGTCACCGCCTGAAATGGCCAAAGACACCGGGGTGTCACTGCCTCAAACGCCCAAAGCCACCAGGGGTTTGCAGGTGGGGAGGTTGCTACCAGTGGGATAAACACAGAGGACGGCCACACATCCACTGATGATGAACATGGTGCATCAGTGTTCTCACCTAGCCAGAGTGGCAATCACGAAATGGCCACACCCCAAGGGACCCTGGAGAAAATGGCAGTAGAAATACACACTCCCCATGTCCCTGCATATGGACGTCGTGCCCACATACCATTGCCCGATGTGGACAACCCCTCACATGGGTCACCTGAAGGCAGCCCCTCCACCTGCGGCAGCCACACCAGACAGGCCGCCATGTTCAACGACAGTTCCCCTACAACCCTGCGTAGACCTGGCAGGCCGATGAACACCACACCTGACACACCCATAGTCATGGGAGCTGCAGTAATGGGACGACTGGACGTCACTGAGGAACGTCAGAGGAGAACTGTGGCCCTGGCGGGTGAACACAATCGCCACATAAAGGCGATTAGCCATGCCATTCGGGGGGCAGCCAAGACCATGACGCAGGACAATGCATGCACCCGTAGAGTGGTTGAGGGGTGCACTGCAGCCCTCACTGGATTTGCTCAGAGCTCTATGAGGTGCAATCTGCTCATGCAGAGCAGATGTAGAAGGCCAACAATCTCCTCCACCAGCAGCTGCAGTTTGCGTAATCAATACCATCAACCTCCACGACACCCAACGAGGGATCCCTACAGGGTTCGCCCAGGTGATGTTCCCGGCGCCATCCCCAACGCCGCTCACCAGAGTGACCCGGATGTGGGAAGCGTCAACGTCCTTCATAGATGGACAGAGAACAGTTGGGCTGAGGGCCGGGCACATGAACCCACATGCACTGTTTCAAGGGTGTTGGTGGGAGAAAGGGGGAATGTGTGCTGGGATGCTGGTGGAAAGAGGGGGAATGTGGGGGAGAGGGGGAATGTGTGCTGGGGTGTTGGTGGGGGAGGGGAGATTGTGTGCTGGGGTGTTGGTGGGGGAGGGGGGATGTGTGCTGGGGTGTTGGTGGGGGCAGGGTGGTTTGTTCAATGCAAAATAAATCCCGTTCACACTGCATAGAAGGCTTGGACATTCATGATTGTGTTTACGTGCTCTTAATTTTATAAGTGATGACCAATCAATTGTCAATCAACGCCTGTCTGTCCAACCTCCCCTTCCTCACCCCATCCCTGTGTGCATTTGGCCCGGCTATGGGCACAGGCTCATCGTCACTCCCATCCCCAGGTGATTGGCTATCATCATCCGGGGGCAGTGGCACATGCCTGCGGCAGCAGATGATGTGCAGTATGGCACAGGTGATTACAATTTTCCCCACTTTCTCTGGCACATACATCAGTGCCCCTCCCATACAGTCTAGGCACGGGAAACGTGCCTTCAGCAATCCAAATGCCATTTCCACACGTGTGTATGCCTATGGGCAATGTTATATGCCAGCTCTTTGTGGATTACACACAGGGGTCATGAGCCATGTGTACTGCGGGTATCTGGAATCACCTGCAGGGGACAAAACATGTACATTAGGTCTTGCTCGGTTCAGTGGATGTGCAAGGGTTACACGTCATTTAAGTAAGCAGTATGGTCAGGTACATGCTATCTCAATGCAATGTTGGTATTCATCCATCATCTTTAGGGACATGCATGGGCTGACCTATATATGCAGCCTGTGTAAATTAGTAAGGTGTTATGTGGCAGGTTCAATTTCCAAGCACTTGGTGTCCATGTATATGCAGCAGTGGATCGAAGACTATGTTTATGGTTATGTGTGTGACGCTCATGCTGAACAAGTACGGTCATTATTACATTACTACTTTGATTAGGGTGTCTTTATATAACATTGTGTGCTCTGCAAAGTGCGCCATTTCCTTTAGGGGGTACTTACTGCATACACCACCCCTGTGTCTCATTGCCACAGTGGTGAATCCCTTACTTCAGTATGAGGCTCACGTCATATCTGCCTGTTCACGTAATATATTGTTAGGTGATGTGTTTTGACTGTCTATATGGCTGGTGTCCCGTTTGCTACTTTGCACATTTATCAACATTTGGCCAGGCATGTGAAAGGCCATTCAGGGGTCACTATCTCAGGGATGTTCTTGGTCGTGACTCCACCTGCTCATCTACAGTGATTTTGTGGGTGTGCTTACAATTTGACTCACTTGCCATTCCTGTGTGGTGCCCAGGGTCAGAATGCTCTTGGGTGTCAGGGTGAGTAGCAACACTGCAACACAGACAAGATGCATTGTGGTTGTTGTGTTTCCTCATGTGATTGTGCTTTCACAAGTGTGTGGCATTCAACTTCTGTGTGTTCTGCTGTGGGGAACGTGTGCAGGGGTTCTTGTGTGGCACACATGCATGGAAATGGTGCTTTGCTAGTGCTGGCTGTGTATCCTGGTGGCATGCAGGTATTCCTGTGTGTCTGCCCCCCCCCATCAGGTGAACGTTGGCATGCATTTCATGCAGGTATTCGACTCACCCAATATCCATGTGTGTTGTCCTTGGTGCCTATCCATGTAGGCTGGCAGGATACTTTTGCGCAGTACCATGGAGTCGTGGGTAGATCCTGGGTAGCGGGCGCATCAGTAGCTGAAAGTTAGGTCAGGCTACATGTCATCTGCACAATGAGGGAATGGAAACTCTTCCGGTTCCTGTAGGCTGCCAAATGGTCCTGGGGTGCTACAAGTGCAACATGTATACAGTCAGGGCTACAATCACGTTTGGGACTTGGGCAACTGCATGGAACTGTGCCTTGACTTGGTTGACCTGTGCCTGTGTGACTAGCAATGTAATGTGCTCATTGACATGGAGCAGCAGTGCATCCAACACCCGTCCCAGCACAGCACTGAAGTAGGACTGGGCCAGACCATGCATCATGGCAACTGTGTTGCAAACTGCCTGTTCCGAGGTACTGTAGGACGGACATAATCTTCACAAGTGGGGGCACAGCCGTGCTGATGGCTATACGGCTGCCTATGTCATCCTGGATTGTGTCAAGCAACTGGGTGATGGTTGCCCTGTCCAGCCTGTACCCAGACACCAACTGCCCATCAGTCAGGGACCAGGGTGTTGGCCTGACCTTGGGGATGGCTGGCCGACTTGCTGGTGCTGGTCTCCTCCTCCTCCCTCCCCCACACCACTCTGAGCTCCCAGGTCCCTGACCAGGTTGTCAGGCCTCTGTAGCTCCAGACGCAGCATGTACATGTCCACATTAAGGTTCCCGGCTTCAAATGGAAACATGTGTGTGGGCCATGGGTGGGTCTTTTGTAGGCCTCTTGTGTGAATTGTTGTCACCTGGGCCCTTATTGCTGTCTCTTGCCTGCTCCTAATGGCTACATGGTGTTGGGGAGGGTGTGTGGGCCATGGGTGGGTCTTTTGTAGGCCTCTTGTGACATTGTTTCCACCTGGGCCCTTATTGCTGTCTCATTTTACCTCCAGCATTTGTCCGGGGGTATTTTCGGCAGTATTAGCGCCGGTTTTCCAGCTCTACGTACGCCAACGCTGTACTTGTGATATCTAAGTAATTGCGCGTTTGGTTGCCGGCAGGATTTACAGTTGTAATCCGGTGGAGCAGCATTGGCGGCTCTAATACTGTTTCTGCCGGATTTAAGGGCTACCGCCCAACTCGTGATGACCCCCATTGTTTGCTGGAGAGAAGGTGAAAGTGCCCGCCTAAGAATGAGGTTTTGCTACAAAGAGCAATGAGTTCCGACACTGCAGATGACCCCTGTGTTACCTTCTGATCGCAGGTTTCAATCGTGACTGTCTCAACTCAGTTTCACACTTGAGCACCATTGAGCTGGGTAATACCGCATTTTATTTAAAGTGACAATAGAGCCTCCATTTTGTGATGTGTTTTTTTGTAAGAGCGAGGTGGTTGTGGAAGAGAGAGCGGTGGGACGGTCCGAGGGGCAGAGGAACAGCAGCAGGACATAAGACAAGTGGGGGGCACATTGGAATAAAAGGAGCAGGGGGGTAGAGGAGATGGAAGAGGGCATTGCTAGTCAGATGCAGCCAAGGAGTGTCTTCACTCGCAAAGCAGCACACTCAGGAATGGCACAGGTGGTAAAGGAGCCTTTTTGGGGGAGGCGTCCACTGGAAACTGAGCCTTTGCGCCACTCTATACTGTGGCAGAGACAGGATGCTGTCAATCCATCCAATGAGATTGGCAGATTAAGGCAATGGCATTGGCAGCCAAGCAGGATACCTGTAGCCCTCCAGATGTTTTGCCCTTGTCTCGGGAGGATAAGTCAGGGGCAACGTGCTCGCCTTGGAAACAAGACGACATGGACCAACACAGGTTCGATCCCCGGATCTGCGCTTAGAAACCTCTGGGTATTAAGCTCGTTATAAATAACCTATCACATCATATTATACCTTTGACTTCCATGATGCATCTCTATTTATGAAGCTTGCAGGGGTGATGGGAATTGTAGACCAACACCTTTCTAGGGCTGTTTGTGGCCCACTCGCACACTTGCCAACCCTACAGATTTAGGCAGTAGGCTACTGCTTTTTAAGCAGTCCTACCGCCTACAGATTTGGGGGACAGATCTTACTGCTTTTTACAGTGGCAGATAATGTATGTGACTCTAAGGCAGGCTGCAGGACAAAGAATGCAAAACATTAATTAGTCTGCCTGCACAGTGGGCTGGTAGGTGATTACTTTGATTGGGACCAGACCAATCCACTGACCTGACAGCTCTATCCTGCACTCTTGCTGGTACAACCCTTAGGTGAACCACCAGTGAAGGCAAGTGGCAGAGCGTAACACTATCATAAAGCATCTGCCTATCAGACTGGGCCGGTATCAGTCGCCATGTCATTCAGTCTTCAACTTGCACTGTAGGAATACATGCGTATTTTCCAGGCTACTGCTGCGCAGCATTGGCAAACGTTGCCTACCAGCTCTCTGTGATTACCTTCTGTGAAATTGAATTTGGTGTTAACTTACCATTCAGAATGATACATTTTTAACATTTGAACATATTTCCATGCTGTGCTGTTTGATGGGTTGTGTATTTTAGGATGCTTCAGTGGTGCCAACAATGTATGGTTTGTATTTTCCTGTGATGTCATTGTAATGCGAATTATTATTTTTGAATGTTGATAAATCCAACATCTTTTTGGTTACAGAATGTTGGCAAGTATGCACCAGAAAACATTAGCAGGAATCCAGGTATGTACTAGTCCACACCTAAAACTTGCGGGATTTTTTGTAGGGCTGTGAACCCCCTTTTCCACCAGAGGCGGTCAGACCTATTCAAGTATGTGGGCCTTTGAATGTGTACAAAAATAACCTGAGAAAGTTAAACACCCACCTATTTACGCAAGATAAATTCAACCTGCCCACTCCACTTTCTACTCACTCCCACGCTTTCATGTAGCAAAACAAGCGTCCAAAGCAAGCGATCTATACATGCATTAATAATTACGATAGCGCTTGTATATTTTTAGGAACACACAGGAAGGGTAGGTCTCCCAGTCGCACATGGCTGAGCTACATGTAGGTGTGTAGAAGTTCTTCCCGAGCATCTAACGCGAGCCTGCACTAGGCGAGTCTCTTCTCTGCACACACGTGGAGATCCATAGAAATCAATATTCACCAGGGAAAGGCCGGGGAAGTGCAGGCCGCTATTCCTGTCCTGTAATGGCGCTCAGATGGACGAGGACACTGCTATTCCGAGGCTACGCTGCCTCATGGGTGGTGGAATTGCTATTTAATTGCATTGCTCTTCAAAGGCAGACAAAATGGATCCGGGGTAACCGTAAACAAAGGCACTCCTCATCTGCTTCATACAAGCTATTAGGAGCCAGCCTCTCAGCCAAGACTGTTGCGCACAAACCTGAACGACCTGGGAATAGCCAACAAGCAAGGTTTGAGGAAGCGCATATCCTGGCAATCTGATTACATTCTCGAATCTCATAACGAGGTGGCAGCCTCGGACTAGTGCTCTTGGATTTTAGCACGTGCTACCCTAATAAGCAAGAAGAGTGGTACGGAGTCAGATGTGGTACGCTGATTGAGGGAGCAGGGACTATGGTTTGTATAGAGAAAGCGGTGAAATAAATGACCATTGGATGTACAGGGAGTGGTTTAGATACAATGGGCCTCATTACGGAGTCAGCAGTAAAACCCGCTGGTAGGCGGCGGGCTACCGCTGAACCCGTAACAACGTTTCAGGCGCCTGGCATCCCGGTGATATCGGGACATCATGACAGGCAGCACAACGGTAGATCCCCATTCCCATGGAGTCCCACCGGAATGGGGTCACTGAAGCACCAGCACCATTGTTAACAGTGCCAGTGCTTCAGAGAAATCACTGCCGGTAGGGGCCTGACCTCCCGGCAGGTCAGGCATGTCGGGCGTTCCGTGCTCCTGCCGTCAGACTCGTAGTTTGGCGGTCTGGAAACTGGTGCAGGTACGTTGCTGCCGGCACCCTTATTTCCGGACTGCCAAACGTATAATGAAGTCCAATATGTGGTGCTATTAAACAATCTTGGTTTCAAACTGCTACTGGCCCTGAACCATCCCCAGCAGATAAAGCTTCTCACATACGGTAACCAGATAAAAAAATAAAAGAACGGGATAGGTTATAGAAATGGAAGCAGGACTAAAGTAAATACAAATAAAACTTTAGTCCTACTTCTGTGTTGCTGGCCTGTTGCGGTGGCGGGACGGGGATGTGCACACAGGCACACGTCTCTCATTGGAGGAAAGCGCCTGGGAGAGGAAGGGGAGACAATTTGTGCATGAAAAGCATTTCACGCCCCCATTTGCGCAGGAAGAGTTGTGCAGGGACCCGATTTCAGGATTTCGAAATCGGGTCCCGGCAAAAATCGGGACCATAGCCACTCACCCTTGGAAACCCAGGACGGCTTTACAAAATCAAAAAACTCCCGGGACCCTGAGACGGAGGGTGATTTCCCAAGACTATCCCGGGAAAACCGGGACGTCTGGTCACCCTATTCTCATACCATCTGTGATACAGTGGCGTAGTAACCAGGATTGTGTAATAAGAGGGGCCTGCAGCTAATGTAGTACGGTCCACCTAAATGGGTGTCTGCGGAGGGAAGTGGGGTTGTTCCGCCCTCTTGCCGAATGCGCAGAAGCATACCCTCTATGTCCAATTTCCTAGGGGTTACAGAAGACCGACTACAGTGGCCTTGCACAAGTCATAGTTGCTGCATTTAAGCCACAAAAACATCGAGACTACGAATGATTCAAGCACACAAAGGCTCGTCATATTGTGACTGCAGAAATGCACCACTTCAAGATTCACCTTTGCACTTGGTGTCTTGATGTACCTGTCCCAATCACCAACAGGCAATTAAGATGAACATCCTTTATGAGTGCGTCTTTCCATCTGAGAGGACCTCATTTAACTGATGTCGTCACTCAGGAATCCTAGCCACAGCATGGGTGCCTGTGGTGATGGAAATACATACACACGTGGTGCTAAACACTGCCTCTCTTGCCTTGAAACTGGCCTGGTAACTAAACAGCCACTTTGCCATCGCAATAGTTCCAACCGGCGGTCATGCAGGGCGTGCAGTGTCCCTTGTATGTGTGTGTTCTGTTTCTCGTTGAAAATCCATGAAAGCCTTAGTTCCATATATTGTTACATAGCACTTTTATTTTGTAACGTTTACATTCCCAGTGTCACTGATATATTTCTAAAGAAATAGTTGCATTAATGTATAGGTTCAGCTACGGCAACACAACTGATTTCATGCCCTGTAACATACAGTCTTACCCACAATTCTGGCCAATAAACAGTGTGCTTCTCAAAATTTGAAATGTATTTAAAAGAATAGTCTTCACACAAAGGCAATCTCCAGTTTCACACCAAGAGGATCACTACAATGTTACGGGGCCTCATCACGAGCCCGGCTTTAACCCTGCCGGCGCTACTGGTGGGTTGCTGCCTGACTCGTAAAATTTTACTAGCGCCTGACTGGCCCGAGAAGTCTGGCGCAGGTAACATTTAAGTCCCCATTCCCATAGCGTCCCATAGGACTCAATGGGAGTGGGACACGGAAGCACCGGCACCGTTGCTAATGGTGCTGGTGCTTCCGTGACCGGTCTACCTAAAATGGCCGCTATGCCTGGCAGGGTCAGACCTGTCGGGCACAGCGGCCCCAGCGGACAGACTTCTAGTTTGCCCGTCCAGAAACAAGGGTGCCGGTGAGCTTACCAACACCCTTGTTTCCGGACCGGCAAACTTGTAATGAGGCCCATGGACTCAAAAAGAATTTAAAATATAAATGTTCCCTGACTAATCGAATCTCATACTCATGCACGCCTTAATTTTCAATCTCTAGTCTATATATATATATATATATATATATATATATATATATATATATATATAATACTCTGAAAGATACTGAGCATTTTAAATACATACCTTCCATTTGTTCTTTTATCTAGACAACACATTTTATTTCACTGATAACATTGCCACATTTTGACTAGTGTAGTCATGTATCTCAAAACACTTGATTTTCTCCAGTAACAAAACAAGTATGGTATCTGAGAACTGCTACTTGAACAAATAACAATTATTAAAAACATCTCACTTGGTTCCCCTATGTGCAGCTAATTTCAATATTTCAATATTTACAGTGGTCAGCTTGCATATGACTCCACAGGTTTGGATTCGAAAAATAATGCTCTGTAGCAATATTTAGCGGTTTAAAATCTTTGGCTCACATAGGTATAACATGCCACTCCCATGTGCCCCTTTGTACAGTCCCAGCCCACAATGCTGAGCAAGGAATAGACAGTGTGGTATTCATATATAATCACGTTATACACTACATGTAATCCATTTAACTGCAAATGATGGCCAGCTTGCATTTGTCTCCTGTAGGCTTGAACTCGAAATAATACTCTCAGGGATCTGTTAATTCTATTCAGTACCGACATGCATACTGTGTCTCAAAATACATGGGTGCAGCTTTCTCTAAACATGCATGTGTGACCTTCACTAAATATGTGTGTTACTTGCAGTGTATAGGTGCATGCGTGTGACTTTGAATACAGCTTAGTAGGCAGCTGTAAATTCACATATGCATGTGGGTGTGTACTGTTCTGAACCTATTTGCATGCACAAGTTTCAATCTGTATGCCTGCACAACATGTGTGTCTACATGTAATTCTCAACATGTATGTGTTTTGGGGCCCGATTTGTAACGGCATGTACAATGTCCACCCCCACCCCTTCCACATTACACATGAGTCTATATGTGCAAGTAAAAATAAAGGAATGCAGAGGGTTGCACTTCGCACAGTCTAATTAAATAGAATTAATTCCCTCGGCATGCATTTTGATTGTGCAAATAACTAATATGTTTTTTTTATGCTTCGTTTATTACAAACCTTTCATAAAAACAATCCATCACATTCCATCAGTTAATAAAATTGATTTACAGGCTTTACCACTGCCTCTCTCTGTTACAGCAGTAAACATCAAAGAATTTCATTGAATACTCACAAGATCCAACAATTCCTCCATAAATTTCATTGCAGCCAAAATCATCTAATTATTTTCTCCTATTATGAACATATCGCACTACTCCTGCAGCATTAGGTTGTTGTAACGTTTTGCCACCTCATTCATATTGCGTCCAGACCACTACAGTCTGGCAATAAATGCTGGGAAGTTTCCACCTTGTCTTGCTTCCTACAAAATCTACAGGATGGATCATTATCTCGTAATTGCCTTCTCATTCTAAGGACTTCCCTAGTTGGCAGAATGTTCAATCTGAGCCGCATAAAGAGATCCCTGTATCTCAGACATGGGTAATTTTAATAGATACGTATGGAGTTGATGTATTGATCTGCTCTTGTACTCCAGATTCAGCGGTAGTCTGTAAGATCTTCTTTGTGCTAGAGTATCAATCTAGTCCATTCGCTTTATCTGGAGCTTGACTTTATCAGGATTGGTTACAAAAATGTCTTCCGTTAGGTCGAGATTCTTGAGTCACTCCGTACAGGTAGCCTTCCAGGTGTCCAGAATCCATCCGGACACCTTATCACCCCCAATTCTTAGAATTTAAAAGGGAGGAAGGTCGTTCCCATCTATACATTCAGAAACAGGTGCAGAGAACTCTACCTAATAATGGAGAACAAAGATTGAAGACCCAATTCAAATCTAATCAGGGAGATTGGAAGGGATTTGGGAAGACCCAGCACCCTCCTCCAAAAGAATTCCTTCAGTTTATCCCAGAACCCTAGGGGGAGGTTGGGGACTGATTCTGCACCATATATATGAGGATCGGAGTAACTTTAAGTCTGTAAAAGATTATCACTGGTGCCAAAGTACATTTATCCAAATCTCTTGTGGATCTGTTTTGCCTGGGTAGCTAATCTAGAGGCTTTTAGTCTTAAACCCTCCAGCCATGGTTCCTCATTCAGGCTACAGTTAAATGGGACACCTAAGTATACAATAGATTCTACACACTCTATCTTCACTGAGCCCGCCACACAGGTGAATTTGGGTTTCTTTTTTCCTACTAGCATTCGGGAGCACCATCATTTTGGTTTTTCCTGTGTTTATTCTCAACTCATTTGCTTTTAGGTATGTTTCTAGTTGTTTCAAACTCCTTTGCAGCCCTATCGCCATTCGGTCAATCAAGACCAAATCATCCACGTATAAGACCCACTGAATTACTTGGTTATATAGCTTAGGGGGGAAAGCATTAGCTCCCGCTTGACTAGATTCCATATCCGACATGTAGAGGTTGAATAATTTGGGGGTCAAGGGGCAACCCTCTTTCAAACCCTTAAATGTTCAGATTGCTTTCATTAATGTACCCTTGACAGACATCCTTATTTGTACTGTGGTGGACGAACAGAGGGCCTTAATTGCCTCCACCAGGTGCCGCGGGCAATGCCAATTTGTCAATTTCTCCCAGAGCGTATCTCTGCTAATACTATTGAATGCTTGCTCCAGATCGATAAATGCTAAATATAATTTTTGTTAGTCTTAATCACCCTCAGCTTCAAAATGTTTAGCTTAAATAGGTTGAGGTTAGTACCTACCCCTGAGCCAAACTAGGCTTGCCTTCTATCAAATTGCCCAGAATCTCTCACCCACTTATTTTGATTTCTAACAAAATGGACGGAAAGATCTTCCCAAGGGTATCTAATAGGGTGATGGGCCTATCATTTTTGGGGTTATCTCTATCGCCTTTCTTAAAAATAGGGACAATCAATGCTGCCGGATCTCTCTGGCATGAAGGATTTGGTTAAACAGAACCCAGCAGAAATCACCCCAATTCTGCAGGTTCCGCTTAAGTAAGGTGTTGTTGAGACCATCCATGCCTGGAGCTCTAGAAGAGCTTGGCTTCTTGATTAAGTCTACTATGTCCTGCCGATCTAACTCAATGGACCGTGGGATGCCAGCCTTTTCCGGGGTGCCAAGGCCTGGTGGGGGCGTAGAGGCAAACGGATCGGTGAAAAATCAAATCCATGTCTTCTCAGAGACTGCTGGAATAGCATCAGCCAATTGGAATGTTGCATTATTATTAAGCAGCACCCAGAGGTCTCATGTGTTCTCTTTAGAGATTATTCTCATGATCATTTCCGTATCTGATTGGAAGCGTTGGACTTTAGTAGCTATCATCCAATTCTTTTATTGCCACTTTTTTATGGCAATTTTGTCACCAATCTGTAGATGATCTATTCTACATAGATCGGCTCTAAAAATTTTCTTCACCTCTCTCAGATCTTTATTTAGGTAATGCAATCTCTTGAATTCTTGTTTCGTACCCGTGTTGGATTTCATACGGAAGCCCAGCAAAACCCTGGAGCAGTCTACCCCCAAGTTTCTAGATTCCAGGGCAGATTTATACTGGGACATAACCTTACGGACCTCCCATGGGAGTATACCTAGGCAGTTGTCACCCTGATTTATGTGCATTTCATCTCCCTTCAGATCACCACTTTCCCATTCCAAACCTTTGAAGGTAAGTCTTAAAATATAGTGGTCACTATTTATCTGTTGGAAGCCTTCATGACCACCAGTCTGGCTTCAGAGTTGCCAGAAGCATAGAAACTGCTCTCCTGAACATCCGTAAGGACCTGCTCTCGAACCTTGACTCTAACATTCCTTGTGTTCTCATCTTGCTTGATCTCTCTTCTGCCTTTGATACTGTCAACCATACCATGCTGCTCAACCGTCTCCGTGATAACCTGGGTATCACTGGTCAGGCTCTGGCTTGGCTGACCTCTTTCCTCTCAAATCGACCCTCCCAGGTCCAACTGGGGTCTTTCCTGTCTGACATCTTTTTCTCTACCTGTGGTGTCCCCCAGGGTTCTAACCTCTCTCCCTGGCTGTTCACCCAGTACCTGGCACTTCTCGCCCACCGCATCGCTGCTCTCTGCCCCTACTTTCAGTGCTATGCTAATGATACCCAGCTCATTTTCAGGCTACCCTCGGCCTCCTCTTCTCCTTCCCTCATTACTGACTGTCTTTCTGCTATCCAGGAATGGTGTGCCGCCAACAACCTCTTCCTTAATGCCAGTAAGACCGTGATTCTACTCATCGGCACACCCACTCCCTCCTTCCCTGCAGCTCTCTGGCCGGCCTCTCTTGGCCCTCTTCCTGCTCCTACCAGCAAGGCTAAAAACCTCGGGGTCATCTTCGACTCCACTCTCTCCTTCTCGCCTCACATTTCTGACGTTTCTAAGAAGTCACACTACCTGCTGCACCTCCTCAGAGGTATCCTTCCTTTCCTCTCCTTCCCCCAGAGGCTCACTGTCTCCAGAGCCCTGGTTCTCTCGAAGCTGGACTACTGTAACAGCCTCTACCTAAATCTGCCTGCCTCTACTCTCCGCCCTCTGCAACTCATCCAGAACAGGACTGCGAGACTTGTCCTTGGCCTCTAGCCCCAGGACCGCATCTCTCCAGGACTGAAATCGCTACACTGGCTCCCTGTGGCTGCGAGGATTAAGTTCAGAACCCTCTGCATTGTCCACAAGGCCTTCTGGGGCCTGGGGCCAAAATACCTTCAACTCTCCCTTCCTAAATATCTTCCTTCTCGTGCACTTCGCTCATCCGCCTCCAACTCCCTCAGGGTCAGCCGCTTCTCTAAGCAACGAGTTGGTGGGAGATCTCTCTCTGCTGCAGGGGCCTCCCTCTGGAACAGCCTTCCTGCCTCCCTAAAACTTGAGGAGAACCATCTCCGGTTCCGGAAGTGTCTCAAAACCCTCCTCTTTGCTTCTGCTTTCTCTTCCTCTCTCCCCTGCTAAATCACTGAAATTGTACTAAATCAGCAACTGGGCCACTCACCAATCTCGGTCCTTGGCCCAGCCACTCAACCCTGCACTGCCTTCCCGGCAACCCCTGCACTGCGGGACTGTCTCTGGATCGCTACAGCCCCTCTGCCCAGCACTTGTCTGCACTTATCTTGCACTTGCCACCAGCTGGCCCTTATTATTTATCTTAATCGTTACTAACCGTGTACTATACTTTCCCCCCTCCCTTTCCCCCTTGCACTTTTCCCGTCCCCTTAACCTTGCACTTGCGCGATCTGAATGACACCTGGCCTAGTAGGATCGTTGTCTGTCTCCCTTTGTCCCCCCTTCCCTGCCTCGTCGCGCCTTGAAACACTTCTGTATAGGCGCGTTACAAATGCCATATCATATCATATCATATCATAACATTGGTTTAATAATTAAAGACTGTAGGCAATTGAAAATACCACCTTATCAAAAGTAGTAGTCCAGGTGAGCTTTTTGGGAGCCACGGGACCATGTGGTAGTACCTGGAAAATAAGCACCTTTAAGTCGGTGATTCACCATACAAATGTCGCGCTCTTTTAACTCTGATACCCATAGCCGTGCTTTTTTAGATAAAAAGGTCTTTGGCAGTCTTGCCCCCATTTTGTCCATACATCTTAGATTAAGATCCCCACAGATCACTATGTGGGGGTTCTTCAGTTCCATCCAACAGTCATCTATAAATTGAGTAACAGTCCGCACAAATTAATCTTCACCTATCCCTGCAGGGTTCCAATACAGGTTGAACAATACTAGTAACCATGCGCTTATACCAGACACCCTCTCCCAGTTCAATATCATCATCTGGACAAATAGATTTGGGTTCTTCGTTGCCAAGATCTTAAGGTTCTGCCCCAGATTCACCAGTGTCAAAAGGCCAGCCAAAGATCTTCACGCTGGTCTGGGTTCAGACAAACTTCGAAGCCCTCCCGAATCGGCTTAAAAGACAACCAGGTTTCCTGCATGCATAATATGTCATAGGTTGAGAAGTCCAGTCCTTCTTCATTGAAGAGATACACGACGCCTCTAGTGTTCCATGAGGCCAAGCGTAGGGAGACATCTTCCTGCAGCTCTGATAGTTTTAGGCCCTGGGCCTGGACCAACGAGCCCACCAGCCAAGACGATTTGGCCCCACTATGCCTACATCTTTCCTGGAACATAATCACTGATCTGTCACGACCTATCGCACGATCAAAGGTGACCTTCCAAGTTGTTACCACATCCCCTGCCAAACCTGTGTCGTTGGAATCCTTCCTTGATCTGAAATGGGACACTTTCGAGCCATCCCAAGTACTTACATCTAGTTTGTTTACAAGAGTATCGCTCGGTGAGCCTTTCCTTTGGCTATCATCTGTCTTCCTAGAGACCCGGAACTTAAGCTGGGAGCCATCTCAAACCCAGAGGAAGAAAGTCAAAAGAAGCTTCCAAAAGAGTATTTCTCACCAATGTTGAGTTAAGATGCAGGATCACCAGATCGAGGTGGCTTTCGTTCACAAATGCCACGCTTTTGATGTCATCTGGGCAAATGAATCTGAATTTAGGCGAACAGTGCAGTAGTTTTAGAAAATGTGTCCTGTTCATGATTAGGCCATCTCTCTCTGGGATTCAGCCTCTCAAATGAAACCTGTAGTAGCACTGGAGCCCAAACCCTCAACGACCCCTTGTGTTGCCCTCATCTCTGTGCCCTATAACGTTAGAGGAAGGCGTGATAGCTCACTCTTTTTCTTCATCAATTATTGTCTCTTTTGTTCGAGCATTTAAAAGAGGGTACCCCCACTGCACTCAGATATAATCAGCTGAGTGGGCGGGGCCAAGGGTTCGCAGATGTGGCTTGAGTTGAATCGGTCCTTTGCGCTGATATAGACATTCTGGCCAATTCAAATGTTAGATTATTCTGGCCTTCGACCTCCTCAATCATCTCCTCCAAATAGGTTGAAAGAGTCATCAACAGGAGGGTGCTCTAATCCATTACATTGAATATGTCCATCTTTTCTTGGGGCATAGACTGGGGCATGGTTGCTTTCCTGGAATCATCGGGGATACGCTTGTCCGAGTTCAGAGGTCTCGGAAGGGTAGGCTTCCTCATAAATGCTCTGGAGCTGTTAGATTTAACTTTTTTGGGCAACTGCTGATTTTTCAATTTTTTGTTGTTGCTGCACGACCGGTTTCAAACATTGGTAGCCCTTACTCGGGATTCCAAGGACGGAGTAGATCTTCCTGCTTCCTGCTCTAAGCTCACTAGATTGCGTATTTGTGGGCACTATAATGGTGTTCCCAGCTTCAATGGCTAAACCCACTGATTCCGACCTGACCATTATAGGCTGATCTTGGGTAGGTCCCGGCCCACCCCAACTTGTGCATTGTCCTCCCTGCTACCTTCCCTTACTTTCTGTGAGCTGGAGTCATGGGATGGGGATAGTGAATCAAGTGGGGGGATGCCCCATAGTTTCCGTTGTAGTTGGTGCCATAGTGACAACGACTAACTCCCATAATCTTCGGCTCATGGACTCCCTTCTGATGTCTTGACCATTTCAGTATTTCTAGAATTGAGGTAAAGTGGTTTTCTCTGCCTCCCTGACTCTAGTTAGATCAGAAAGTCTGGTTTGTCATTGCATTGACAATTCTGCTTCCTTATCTAGCCTTCACTGTACTGATCCTGAAAATGCTTCCAGAAAGATTAATTTAGTATGAATCATTGCTAACATAGTTAGACATGACCGCAAGACTTCCAAAGGTGGAGGTGTAGCCCTCATTGCTAAGGAATCCCTCTCCATTAGACTCTGCAACCAACAATGGGAAAACAACGCAGACCTTATTTATGCTAAGCTCACACTTTCCCCTAACTGCACTATAAATATCATTACCACCTACAGACCACCTGGCACAGTCCCTGACTTCCAAAAGCACCTCCTACAAATTCTTGGAAACAACCTAAAAAGTTCCACAAAAACTCTCCTACTCAGAGACCTCAATCCAGGCCTTCATGACCCTAAGGGCAAATCAGCCACCTCTTTCGCCAAAGACCTCTATGACCTAGGATTCTCCCATAAAGTCTCACAACACACTCACTGCAAAGGTCGCTCCATTGATTGGGTCGCCGACCATAACTGCTCAGTTACCATCACCGAGAATTCAGCCCTCCCGTATTCCAACCAAGCCCACTACTAAAGCATTCTCGTACGCCCCACCAGCCAGTCAGAAGCTCCAAAAAACTCACCAAAGGCAATCTCCTCCCCTTTCTTGACATTCCCGAATTCAAACCTCCCTTTTCCAACAACCCTATGGTTCTCGCCAACATCTATTCCCTAACTCTTACCAATGCCATTGAGACCATAGCTCTGCTAGAGGATAAGAAAGAAAAAAAATCTATGCATACTAACTCCTGGTTCACAGAAGAACTAGCAATCCTACGCAACAACAAACGCCTTGCCGTAGCTAAATGGCAATCATCACCCACCCCCTACACCCTGACAGAATTCTAAACATGCTCCACTACGTACAAAAAAGCAATTTTTTAAACTAAATCCGAATCCTTTACTCTCAGAATAATCAATGCCAACTCCAAAACTAAGGAAATGTGCTCTATCTTCAAAGATCTCATTACCCCACCCACCAAATCAGATGAAATATCCAAAGATGAAGCCTAGTGCCCCAGGATTCAAGCAGCCTTCCTTAACAAAATTAAACTTCTTCAAGGAAAAATCCACTCTCAACGCAAAGCCTTACCCAACCAGGGCAACTTGCCTCCTACAATCCCCCCTCACCCCATCCCAACACCCCACTCTTCTCCTTCAGAGAAGTCTCAGAAAAGGAGTCCTCGACCTCCTCCAACACATCAAACCTTCCACCTGCAAAGGTGACATATGCCCACCTACCATCATCAAAGAGTGCGCTGACACTATTACCCCTTTCATCACTGCGTTCATCAATGCCTCCTTCTCCTCAAGCATTGGATCTCAAAGCCTAAAAGAAGCGTGGGTACGCCCACTCATAAAGAAACCCTCTCTTGATCCTTCATGCCCCAACAACTACCGTCCCATCACCAAAGTCCCCTTCCTCCTCAAAATCCTTGACAAAGCTGCCCACAGCCAAAACCAACACTATCTGGAAACTAATGCTATCTTGGGTAATAGACAATCTGGTTTCCGAAAAGGTCACAGCACAGAAACCGCCCTATTGGATCTCAAAACCCAAATCACTAACATCATGGACAAGGGCAAACCAGTCCTTCTGCTTCGTAGATCACAACATTCTGACCTCCCACCTCTCCAACGCAGCTCACTTCTCTACTGAAACAACCTCATGGATAGAGCCATGAAGGTCTACTCCGACCAGGTCAATGCTGCCCCTGGCACCATTCACTGCGCAGTACCCCAAGGATCTTGCACCGCCTCCACCCTCTACATCTTGTTTACCAAGCCACTATTTGACTTACTTGAGTAATTAAGCATAGCATATACGAACTATACCGATGACACACAAGTACTGCTCCCCCTCTCTGGTGACTACGACCAAGACGCAGCAGCCCTCCTCCAAATATACACCACCATCCAAACTTGGAAGGCAATCAATGGTCTCTGCCTTAATGGGGACAAAACCGAGATCATACACCTGGGTCCTAAAGAAATCTTACCCAAACTCAACAAAAAATATGACAACTTCACTATCGACAACACCATCATCCCTGTTTCCACCTCCGTAAAAACCCTTGGAGTCTACCTTGACTCGACCCTCTCTATGACACGACAGGTCAGCGCCATTGCTTCAGCCTCAGCCCACACCACCAAACTCATGAATGCCATCAAACCTTTCCTCTCCCCCCCAAAACTACCTCTACATTGCCTGTGCCACCATCAGAGCTAATAAATGCTCTATTTAGCTAATATTAGCTAATAAATGCTAAGAAGTGAGTCCACATTCAAGCCCGTGTCTCTGCGGCATCTAACAACTTGGCCAAACTCTTTTAAAATCTGCAAGGAGCTGGCCAACCCTGCTGCAGTAGCCACCCCTCCTCTCGCCTCTCAGGCTCTTTGTAATGCCCTGGCTGCACACTTTGTCTCGAAAATCCAGGACATCTTGTCCACTCTCTCCTCCTCTCCCACTCCTATCCCTTCTTCTCTGATTGCTGACTCACCCTCAGCAAACCACCCTCCCTCTTTCTTCTCCTTTCCTCTCTTCTCCCCCGATGAGGTCGCAAGACAAGTCCGATCCATGAAAGCCTCATCAAAACAGGTCCATCCCTGTTCCTCTAAAACCCTTAAGGACCACATCGATACCCTTTCTTCCGGCCCTTGCTGATTTCTGCAACCTCTCCTTTGCCTCTGGGTCTTTCCCCTCCCTTCTGAAGCACTCCCTTGTGCATCCTCTCCTCAAGAAACCCACAGCTGATCCTTCTTGCCCGGCTAACTATCGCCCAATTTCCATAACTCCATTTTTGGGTAAGCTACTGGAAAAGCTTGCCATCTCTCAGCTTAACCTTCATTCTGACTCTGTTGGCTCTCTCCACGACCACCAATCTGGCTTCAGATCAGCCAGCAGCACGGAAACTGCTCTCCAGAACATCTGTGAAGACCTGCTCTCCAACCTTGACTCTAACATTCCCTCTGTCCTCATTCTACTTGATCTCTCCTCTGCTTTCGACACAGTCAACCATACCACACTGCTCAATTGTCTCCATGACAACCTGGGTATCACTGATCAGGCTCTGGCCTGGCTGACCTCTTTTCTCTCTGATCGACCCTCCCAGGTACAACTAGGGTCTTTCCTAGCTTCTAGCTCCCTCTCTACCTGTGCTGTTCCCCAGGGGTCTAACCTCTCGCCCTGGATTTTCAACTAATACCTGGCAACTCTCGCATACTGCATTTCCATCTTTTGCTCAAATTTCCAGTGCTATGCTGACGACACCCAACTCATTTTCAGGCTTCCTTCAGCCACCTCCTCTCCTTCCCTCAACTCTGACGGTCTCATCGCCATTCAAAATTGGTGTGCTGCCAACGATCTCTGTTTAAATGCCAACAAGACTGAGATCCTCCTCATTGGTACACCCTCTCCATCCTTTCCCCTCACTCTCTGGCCAGCCTCCCTTGGCCCTCCTCCTGCCCCTACCTGCAAAGCTAAGAACCTCGGGGTCATCTTTGACTCCACACTTTCCTTCTCCCCACAGATCTCTGATGTCTCTAAAAAATCAAACTTCTTATTGCACCTCCTTAGAGGTACTCTTCCTTTCCTCACTTTCCCTCAGAAGCTCACTGTCTCCCAAGCTCTGATTCTCTCTAAGTTGGACTACTGTAACAGCCTCTTTCTAAATCTACCTGCCTCTACTCTCCGCCCTTTACAACTAATCCAGAACAGGACTAAAAGACTTGTCCTTGGCCTCAAGCCCTGGGATCGTATCTCTCCAGCTCTGAAATCCCTTCATTGGCTCCCAGTGGATGCAAGGATTACATTTAAAACCCTTTGCATTGTCCACAAGGCTTTCTGGGGCCTGGGTCCAAAATACCTTCAACTATCCCTCCGTAAATACCTCCCCTCTCGAGCCCTTTGCTCCTCTGCCTCTAACTCCCTCAGGGTCAGTCGTTTTTCAAAGAAACGAGCTGGAGGTAGATCTCTGTCTTCGGCCGGGGCATCCCTTTGGAACTGCCTCCCTGCCACCTTGAAACTTGAGGAGAACCATCTACGGTTCCGGAAGCTCCTCAAGACCTTCCTCTTCGCTTCTGCCTTCACCCCGCTTCTCCCCTGCTGATCTGCCTTTTTCCCTTAGCACTCTGCACCTGGCCACCTTCTGCCCTTCGGGCCCAGGTACCTGCTCACCCTGCCATCCTCCTGCACTGCCTCCGGGCCACCCCTTGCACTGGGGCCTGTGTCTATACCCATACAGTTCCCCACCCACTCTTCTTCTGCACTTATCAGATACTCCCTATCTGACTAACCTAGCACCTTTGCCTCTTACAGGCTGCACTACCACTGCTAACACTCTACTTAATTATTTATGTACTTGCTATTTATTTTGTTTCTCTCCTATGCTCTGCACTTTCCCCCTTTTTCCCTTCCCCATGCACTTTACCCCTTTTTCCCTTCCCCATGCACTTGCGCGTTCTCAATGTAACTGGGCCTAGTAAGATCGTTGTTTTTGTTTCTCCCCTGTTCCCCTCCCTTTGCCTGGTCGCGCTCTGAAACACCTGTGTAAGAGCACGATATAAACAAAATATCATATCATATCATATCATAAGCTGGACTACTGCAATTCCATCCTTGCAGGCACCTCAGCCAAAAATGTCAACAGGCTCCAAATAGTGTAGAAAAATGCGCTGCGTGCAGCTCTCAGCATTCCCAAAAGAATACACATTACTCATGCCAGGCAAGCTGCTCACTGGCTACCCGTTGAGGAATGGGTCAAATTCGCATACTGCATTTCCATCTTTTGCTCAAATTTCCAGTGCTATGCTGACGACACCCAACTCATTTTCAGGCTTCCTTCAGCCACCTCCTCTCCTTCCCTCAACTCTGACGGTCTCATCGCCATTCAAAATTGGTGTGCTGCCAACGATCTCTGTTTAAATGCCAACAAGACTGAGATCCTCCTCATTGGTACACCCTCTCCATCCTTTCCCCTCACTCTCTGGCCTAACCTAATCCTAACCATAACGCACAAATGCTTGAGTCGCACTGCAGCAACCTATAAAACTGATACTATCAACAGAATCAGCTCTACCCTCCCCAAAAGAAGTCAACATGCCAACCAACTGCAAGTCCCAATCATCAAAAGAGCTAACGCCAGAGGTCTAGGCTTTCCCCACATATCTCCCAAACTATGGAATGCTCCCAGTGAGCTTAGAGCAGAACCACCCCTCCTCATCTTTCGTAAAACTCTCAAGACTACTCTGTTCAACTAACCCTGCTCGCTCTCCTAGTAAATTCTGTAACTCTGCCCAATTAACCACTAAGCCATGAATGTATTCAACATCTACTGTATCCAATGTAAACTAAACATGCACTGTAACCATTGTAACCACCATATATACTATGTCCTGTAACCACAAGCAAAGCTACCCTGTAACCACTAAGCTAAGCTGCGGCATGTAACCACTATGATCTCCACCTTCTTTGTAACCAGCAAGTCTCTACTTTGTAACAGTGCCACGATGCCTAAGGGCTGCTGTGCGCTCTATAAATGCAAATAAATAAATAAATAAATAAATAGTAGCCTGCCCCTTTATTGTTTCATTCAGAGTCTCGTACAGTTTTATAAACGGATTGTCACATTCAAGGCTGCCATCACCAGGTTCTGGATTTGGATGCGATCTATGCCTCAGGCAAGCAACACTTGCTGTACATTAACAAGTCCATTTCTCCTCGGGATTATGCTCCCTTGGGATTCAAGGGAGGATGAAGAGGATAAAAGCGATTCATTAGCCATACTTAAATTTGGCACATCTTGAAACAGGGCCATTTTTTAAATATTCTCCCTTGAGATCGTCTTTGCGTTTTTAAAATCATTCACCTCCATATTATGCATGCTATGACATTTGCTGGTTTGTGTCCTAGCTATGAGGTTTTACTAATGTGCTGCCCCCCCATCGGGGAGTTCAGTGGTGATTGGGGTAGAGCAGTTGGTAGTAACCAAGTCACTCAGTCTTCGTTGGTTTATTCTTTTGGAGTTAAGCTGAGCGATGTCCTGGGTTTACCGTGCTGCCAGAGAAGAGTGCTGGCGTTCCAGAAATGTCTGCCGGCAAAAAAGAAAAATCCAAGAGAGGGGGCTTTGATATAATCTCAGGTGGCCGCAGTACGGCATACTCTGGGGAGTCTGGGAGGTTGAGTTCTACCTCTAAATAAGACGAATCTTCCTCGTAGTCATAGTCCTCCATGGCCACATTTCTCATATGATCCACCCCAGCATCTGGGTTATCCTGCGAGGCTCGTACAGGTAATAGTGAGGGAGTCCGGGGATGGGAAAGAGGATGGGATCCCAGACCCTCAGGTTTGATTAGAAGTGACATAATTGGCGGCAACTAGGAGTAAGGGGTCTGTATTATCTCAGCTACCCCATCCACTCCCCCCTCTTGGGGAGATCTCATGTCGGGCCCCCTTGCAGCTGCCTTTTGGCCAGATAGTGAGTTGTGGTAGACAATTTCCCCCTGATCTCTCTCGCTGCCATTTTGTTGATTTTCGTGAGATTATAGTTCATTCAGTTCATTCATTTTGGTGTTCTGGGTGGACAGCCTATCAGGCCATTTAGTGTGGAGGATACCATCTCCTCCCGTAACTTCCTCTGCCGTCTGGCACAGGACCCAGTCGGTAGCACATTGCTTCACCCACTTGTGAAGACTCGAGGGTGGACGCCAAAAACACTGAAGCCAATGGTATACAGGCGCGGTTAAAAGTTTCTGATGTATACCAGCCTTGTTCTTACTTTAGTCTGAGGTTCAACAGTACAAATAGAAAAGCCAGTTATAGCGCTGCATGTGGTCTGTCAGGCTTCACCCCAGCTTCCCAGACTGCACAGACTGCAACAAATTCACACCTCAGCTGCGCAGCGCTGCTGCCTGCTCCACGCTGTGTCCTAGGTAATGTAGGAAAACACTCCCCTTCCAACAACAGAGAGGAAGGGCAGGCTCCCTCCTCAGAAAGACTGCCCACCTCAGCTGCACAGCTCCAAGGCGCTCTCTCCACTGTGTCCTAGTTAATGTAGGAAAACACTCCCCTTCCAGCAATAGAGAGCAAGGGCATACTCTCTCCTCAGAACGACTGCACAACTCAGCTGCACAGCTCCGCGACGCACCCTGCGCTGTGCCCTAGGTAATGTAGGAAAACACTCCCCTTTCAGCAATAGAGAGCAATGGCAGACTCTCTCCTCAGAATGACTGCACACCCCATCTGCACAGCTCTGTGGCACGCTCCACCTTGTGTCATAGGTAATGTAGGAAAAGACTCCCCTTCGAGCAATAGAGAGCAAGGGCAGACTCTCTCCTCAGAACGACTGCACACTTCAGCTGCAAAGCTCTGTGGCGCGCTCCGCACGGTTTCCTAGCTTATGTAGGAAAACACTCCCCTTCCAGCAATAGAGAGCAAGGGCAGACTCACTCCTCAGAACAACTATACACCTCAGTTGCACAGTTCCGCAGCGTGCTCTGCGCTGTGTCCTAGGTAATGTAGGAAAACACTCTCCTTCCAGCAATAGAGAGCAAGGGCAGACTGTCGCCTCAGAACAACTGTACACCTCAGCTGCACAGCTGCACGGTGCACTCTGCGTTGTGTTCTAGGTAATGTAGGAAAACACTCCCCTTCCAGCAATAGAGGGCAAGGGCAGACTCTCTCCTCTAAATGACGGCATACCTCAGCTGCACAGATCCGCTGCACACTCCGCACTGTTTCCTAGGTAATGTAGGAAAACACTCCCCTTCCAGTAATAGAGAGCAAGGGCAGACGCTCTCCTCAGAATGACTGCACACCTCAGCTGCACAGCTCCGTAGCACGCTCCGCACTGTTTCCTAGGTAATGTAGGAAAACACTCCCCTTCCAGCAAAAGAAAGCAAGGGCAGACTCACTCCTCAGAACGACTGTACACCTCAGCTGCACAGCTGCATGGCGCACTCTGCGGTGTTTCCTAGGTAATGTAGGAAAACACTCCCCATCCAGCAATAGAGAGCAAGGGCAGACTCTCTCCTCATGACATCTGCACACTTCCGCTGCAGAGCTCCACAAATAACGAATCTATGACTATGGCCTCCCCCGGCTGCCCTAATGCAAGATCTCACCATAGGTAATAGAATTGTGCAACAACACTGTGAGCCAAGAAGACTTTAGACCGGTTGTTATGCTTGAGCTAAAACATGGCGCTGGTGCGCAGTGTATTCTGGGAGCACTCAGAGCCATGATGGATATTTACTTCATGCCGCAGTGAAAAGCTGTACTCATTTTGGCTGAGAGCTAGATTCACGATGCTGAAGAAAACATGCATTCCAAACCTGGTATGCAGTCAAGGACATTTCTGCTGGGAAAGCTAGCTTTGTTATGTCTTGTTATGAGTTACGGGACTGTTTTCTGTGGTGCTTGTTTTTAGAGGAGGGAAGCACTTTGCTCCTTGAGGTTACTGTCGGTTGACCCAGCTGGCAACCAACGGCTGCTCATCAATGCGCAAGTGTGTTGCCAGATGGTTCGAGAAATTTCCACCCCTTTTTGAAGAGTGCATATATGCAGAACCCCTCAGCGGTCAGGTGAGACCTCAGCCGGAGGGAGGACGCTTTCGTCCGGCATACCTGTGGGCTGTTGTGCTCTCGGCCTGGCTGTCATTGGGGTCTTCCAGCCACTTCTGGCGAGTTAAGGGATCCAGTTACGCCCACAGTGATGTATTTTCTTTTGAACTCTCTGTTTCTTCTGTGATTTATTTCTATGTTATCACTTGTTGCTTCCAAGCTTTGAATAAATAGCCGTATAAGTGCTCTTTATTTTCTAAGAGTGTGTGTGGTTGCAAGTTATTGCGTCTACCTGCGTTTAAAGTATTGGCTCCGTAATTGCACTGGTGATTAATGACTGTCCGTGCACTCTGGGCGAGCAATACACCGGTATACACCTCAAATTATATTTTAAATAGTAGTTTACTTCATAAAGGCAATCCTATGTCAAAGTGGCACCAAAATGCATTCAGTTTCAATATAAAGTTCATTGGACTTTAAAGAAGTAACTCACTTGGTGTCCCATATAACTGGGATGACACAGGGCAAATAAAATATCAGCACTTGTGTTCCTGATCTCAAATTGTATTCCCTGTAATTCCATACCCTTTATCTTCTCAGATTTACTCTGGTCAATCTATATGGACAGTTTTCAGTTGTTTGGGGTTTTATTTATCATTTGAATATGGCTTCTGATTTTGGAGAGTCAGCTGGGAACTCTGTCTGCCTGGAATCATTCCTTCCGCAAACCCACTCATCAGATGGTTATTTAGAAATCAATTTCCAAATACAAACTGGTCATTCTTCATTCATGTGCTGGTCTCCAATCTTCACACAATCAGACCTTAAAGCTTTGCTCTGCCACTCCAGATGGGTCCAAAATGTATTCAGGGTTTGTCTCCCTATAGTCCATCATCATCAACCTTCTTATGACATGTCTGCATGCAATTCAATATATTTCTAACTCCTCCTCTGCCTTGTGACAGTGATGCGATTTCCCCAGTCCCATGATTCGGAAAGGGTGAAGAAAAGCCTATTTTGTTTTCACAACTTGATTTGGATGTGAATATGCAAGATTAATAAAAGTAATATTTTCAGCTTGTGTTCATCAATGTTCATATTTGGATATTTGAATAATCACTGTGAGATCAAATTTGGTGGACTTGCTGGTTTTTACAATGTTTTACCTATTGAAAACATGGCATGTTATGTATGTGTTTTGTGTCCACAGTGATCAATTTAGTGATTAGACATTTCATTTCAGATTTCCATCACTTTACAATTTATTCATGTTGTTAGTGTGAAGTGGCTGATGTAGTCCGGCAGGTGGCAGTGGTGGTGCATCGCCTACACACTTCTTCTGCATGATATCAATGTGTGTGAGAGCAGATGTGTTTTGCTGTTCATAACCTTTCATTTACTTCATGGGCTAATGCAGTTTTTATGGGATGAATGGAGCGTGATGAGTTATGACAAGCACCTTGAAGCTCAAAGGCCCAATTCAGCTGACTGTTGTTTTTTTTCCAAACATCACTTGAGAACTGGATTGTACTTGGCTAAGGGCCTTTGTATATAAGTTCTTCATGTTTTGTTATTCTGTCGTCCTGAGCTGGGTAGACATGATAAGTAGCATATTCAAAGAATGTCTAGTTCTCTGTTTTAAGCAATTTAAAAATGTCACCCTTCAAACACAAATCTCATGCAGATCGCTTTGAATCTTGAATGCAAGGATTCAGTGTTTGGGTCTAGATCATGTATCACACGTTTTTGTGCACTCCAAACACTTTGTAAAGATGGAACTTGAATACAGATCACATTTAAATTGCAGATACATTTTCCGTACAGATGATATATTCATAATACAATTTTCTCTGGTTTGCGTACTGGGAATTCACAAATATTGCACTGGTGATGCCTGGTGGTGATATCCCAGACTTGCCTGTATCTGTGTTACGTTATTTCACAAACATTCTGAGCCTGCTAAATTCTTTTGGGAAGTAAATGCACTCAATGATTTGGGCCTATCTTTTAGATGGGGCATAGTTCTTATTTGGTTCTCGGCCATCTAGTTTAGATTCCCTTCACCCAACAGGGATGCTGAATATTACCTTGGGGCATACCTTTGAATTTCATCTGTCTGGGTAACTTGGGTCTTGTGTTGTCCATGAAACACCTTTTCTAAAACAATTCCATCAGCCCTAGACAACATACTGATGACTTGAGATGGATAGTTGGGGTTATCCTGTTACCATTTTAAAGTTGAACGCTGTTTGGAACGCACCATATCTAACTCTACCTTGTCAATGTAAGGAAATACATTGCTGATATAGGGAATACGGTTAACATTAGGTCTGACAGTGATGTCTCCTATTACCAATTGAAGTCGATTAGTGTTTGGAACACACCATATCTAAATCTATTGTGTTAATGTGTTGAAATACATTGCTGATCTAGGAAATACAGTGAACATGAGGAATTACAATTACATCTCTTTATGTCAATTGTGAACACAAGACTGTGAACATGGTGTAATAGTATTCATTCAATTGGACTGGCTATATCCCCTCTAATTCTCTTAAATCTCCTTAGTGCTTAATTATATTATGGATGATACTAGATGTGATCTACATTGGGATGGCATAGCTTTACACTGCAGGGATGGACTGAGCATACTTTTGAGAATTAATATGTTCAGACTATTGATATTAATTACTGACGATTTAGCTAAGTTCTTAGCACACCCTCTGAGATCTTTTGATGCACTGTAAAAATGAATGAGGTTGTGCCTTTGTGTACATAACAATCGGGCACGTGACATCATCACACCACATTGTGATTACGTGTTGTGGCACATACTGTTTAAGGTGGCCATTTTTGTTTATTTCTCAAGTACTTGATGTGTGTGTGGGATTACAGTGCCTTCTAAATGCCTTTCAACTGCTTGTATTGCTGTGTGCTGTTAAATATTGCAATTCATTCTAGGTGTTAATTTTTGTTGCTAAATTGATCCTTGAACCTTCATACTAGGGTGTGAGTTTGCTAATGAGCATGCTGCCTTATACATTAAAATCTAGCATGCCTAGTATAGTTAAGCAATCAGGTACACCGTTAGGTACACCTTCAAGTTCTTATTTGTATAAATCAAATGAAAAATAAAACAAGCTTTTACAAGCAAAATCATAACTCTCACTCCGAGGCTAAGAACTCCAATTCCCTGCAAAGATATTCGTTCATTCTGCCCCCCTCTAAGAATTGCTGAAAAAGATCCTCTGCCCATCGTCGTACAATCTGATACCCCCAAGATAGCGTTGGTGAGTCATGATGAGATCCAGAAGCCTGAAGAATTACGTGTGTCTGACACCATCATTTTGCAAGCTTTAAAGACAACTGAAAAAGATAAAGACTGCAGGTCGAAGAGACCTCTGGAACCGAGGAAAATGAAGAAAATGAAAACGAAGAAGTATTTTCAGAAATGTCTATTCATTCTAGTAGCATAGGTGTGGTATCCTCCCCTCAGACAGTGTGCCCTGATTATCGTCAACGTTGCTCAATTTACTCTTCCAGCTCTCTTGCTGCATCTTACATATTACCAACTCCAAGACATCGATCTTCATCTAAAGAACAATTAACACCTCCCGCTAACCAAGGTCTAATTGAAATTACCCTGGTAGCAGTAAATTCGACAATTCATAGCCTACTCAAATTATTCGAAGGGCTTGAATTAAAAGTTAATCAACAGTCTGCTAAAATAGATCAGATAGCGATGTGGACTGAATCTCATCCTCACCACCATCCACCATCCTTATTGCAAAAACTATCTATCGATTCAACGAATAATGTAGGCATTCCAATTACAGAGACTTTGCAATCTGCAACAAGTATGAAAACCCAAGTTTTACCGTCTTTTGACCAAGTTATCCGCCAGATTGAAAGTGAGGTACCAATCACAGTGGACCCCAACTCATCATGGATAAGAGTTGAGAATGAACCAGCTGCTGACACGCAGAAGTCGAACAAAGAGTCGTATGACGTTTTTAGTAAACAAACTTGTAGCAAAGAACGGGCAAGACACCTTATAACAAAACCATACCAAACAAGCAATAAAGTAAATCAATTAACCAACATCCACGTATTCAGGTGATTGATCTCACAAAATCCTCTCCAGACCATCAAAGAACTATGTCATCATTAAAAGTAGTGATGGGATCTAGTTCTCTACAACTAAAGGAAATGCTCCCACCACAACGGTGAATCACTCACCTTTAAATCAACTGGTAACTGGACTGGAGACCGATACAATTGATATTCCGGATGGATTAAATCACCTTGTACTGCCTGTGCAATCTCAACAAATAGCTTCATCTGATCCTCTCGTTGTGACCCCTATTCAACCAAAAGTGACGAGAAATCCAAATGGTCAGATTGACATAATCAAAGCAGCTGTAGAAACTTATCTTTCACAACGTGCTACTGACATAAAGATTGTCGTCCCAGAAAAAGAATCTGGGCAAACAGTGGTGCATTCATGTCATTGCGAATCTGATGCCACTGTATGTCAAGCAAGATTGAACCCGAACGCATGTTCAGAGAGATCTAAACAGCTAACTTCAATGAATCCTCCATCTTTAATCTCAGACGAAAATGAAAACATACAAAATACAAATGATCAGACTACTTCAATTAAAATGGCAGTGGAAAGCTATCTTCTTCGGTGTGCAAATGAAACAAAGACTGTAACTTTTATAAATGATGATGGACAAACAGCAGTCAATACAAAATTTCACGGATCCTCCGGTAATCATCAAGTGCAACAGAGAACACCTGCACCAGAGAAGCTCCAACAAAAAACTGTTCCAATGAAAGAACTCAATCATCAAAAATTAGCTGAGGATTGTAATAATAAAAATCAAAAATCAGAACTTAAAAAGAATAAATTTGCACAACACCATACGCTGATATTGAAATGTCGCGAAGCCCCTTATCAAAAATATGATTAATGACATCAATGAACTAGAGGACATTACGTCTGCAGACATCGATCAGGTCGAGTTTATATGCGATGTGAATTTATCAATTGTACGCTTGTGGATGACATCAGGTTTGGTTTTGAATACACTGTGACGAGCGAAAATGGAGTTGTTTAGAAGATGATTCCTTTTAGCTCAAGATCCTGGACGCACGAATTTGGTAAAAATAGCCAATCAACAAATATCAAACAAAACTAATTACACAGAATGTCGATGTTCATATTGTGATTTGGGACAAAATAAAATACAGATGGGAAGCGATATCATTACACAAACATAACCATTACTTCAAGAGCCTACTAAAGCATTTTCCATCACTCTCACAAGTTGGAACACCAGGGGTGATAGCCATTTACAATGGGGACAGAATTCTAACCTGAATGAAGCTGACATAGTAGCCTTACAGGAGACATGGTTAATAGTAATTCCAGTGTGGGATGACCATGACATAGCTCTCCTCCCGGCGATACCAGCCCAGAAAGGTCGCCCCATGGCTGTGCTGTTAGTCGCAGTCAAAACCAGCTGAGTCCTAAAATTACACCCCTGGTCGTGCCCTAATAATTTCATCCAACTTGTCAGAATTTCAAATGGCTCAGAAGTTCAAGCGCTCATCAATTTGTATAGAAACCCTGCTATTTCGGACAAAACTTTCTACAGAGATCTATCTATGTTCGAACTAATTGCAAAATCTCACGAAATGACATCAACAATTTTGGTTGGAGATCTAAATCTTGATTGTATTGAATTAACCAAAGGGAAAAAAATGCAAGAAGTTAGCAAATGGAACCATTTTATGAACGATTTAAATATGAGAATGGCTAATGGATCCTTACCAGGAGATGTTCCATCGCAATCAACATGGCACAGGGGTTCCTCTAAGAGCACCATTAACTACATATACCGGTCTGAAAAATTATTTATGCTGGCAACAAATTTTGAAATAACAAACACAAACAGAAACCGATCATCACATGTTAACAATAACATGGTCCTGGAGTGACCTTATGAATGAGCAAAACCAACAATGGATGACCCAATCTCTTGTTATCTATAACACTAAATCACACTTCAGATGGACTCCTAATAATTTGTCATCATTAAATCATACTTTGAATATGCAACAATCATGGTCTTACTTTCAATCATATGTAGGAGCCTTGTCATCGTTTAAAAATGTACATGTCCCTAATAATTCAACCATGAAGAAGCATACACATGTATTCGATTTTCAAATTCAGCAAGCCAAAAGAACATATTGAAGAGAACTGAGATGCTCAAATCAACTTCCTGTAGCCGACAGAATACTTGCACATAAATTGATTAAATGTTGGTATAGAAACTGGTCTAGAGCTCAAAGGGGAAAAATATTTCAGCAAGATGGTGAAACCTTCCTTTCCGCAATAATTAATAAAAGTTCCTCACAAACTTGGCAATTACTGAATGAAAAATCATGACATAATCAAATTCAATCTCAGTTAAATGGTGTCCCAGAACATCAGTGGGTAACACATTTCTCAGAGCTATATGCTGACAAGACCTTTGATCGGTATCAATATAAAATTAGAACCGATTCACCATGGCTCTTAGAATGTTCAGAAACTATCATAGAGGAATTTATACTTAAGCCATCATCCTTGCGTGCTGGAGGACCTGATGGCTTTACAAATTACATGCTGAAACAACATCCAAAGCAGTGGGCGGCCATCCTTACTAACATCTTCCAACATATCCTCAGGTCTCAAAAGATACCGGACTCATGACGCTCATCTCTTATAGTTCCAATTTTTAAGAAGGGTGATAGAGGAATACCTTCAAATTACCACCCGATAGCCTTATTGGATTCTCCCGGAAAGATCTTCTCTCGATTAGTGCTGAGAGACTTCAACAAGTGATCACAAATCAATGATCATCATGACCGAAATCAAACAGGCTTTGTGGCGGGAATGGGCACAGCAGTCAATTTAATGATACTTAACGCCTTGAAAGAACAAGCACACAATACAAAAACGTCATTGTTCTTTGTATTCATTGATTTGAATGCTGCCTTTGATTCTGTTTCTAGAGTTAAATTGACTGAAAAATTAATCAGAGCAAAATGTCCATCAAGTCTTATTGACATCATCTTCATGTTACATTCTTCCACCTCTACACAGGTTAGACTCTCTATCTTGGGCCTACTCTCAGCAGTTATAAAAACATCAAGAGGGCTGAAGCAAGGCTGTATCCTTCCCACAGCCCTATTCAATTTTGTTATTCATGATATAAGAGAAGTTTTTTTGACCATATCCTCTGATTCACCGAAACTGAACAAGGTGGCAATTCAAGCCTTATGGTATGCAGATGACCTTGTTCTAATTTCAAAAACTCCGACAGGGCTACAAAAGTTATTATCTGCTTTAACCAAATACTTTGAAGACAATGAACTTACTATGAACTGAAAAAAATCACAAATAGTAGTTTACACTCCTAAATGTACCACCAGAAACAAATTTGAATGGAGAATAAAAGATACCAATCTAGTCATTGTGCCTCATTATAAATATCTAGGCTTACCTTTCGATGGAAATTCTTCATTCGAACTACAGCTTCATACTTTACGAAATAAATTCACCTCAGCCATATCTCAGACGAGGCTCATTCAATACAAATATGGCAAATTTACAATTAATGCAGCTCTACTTTTCTGGCGACGAAAAATGTCGCCCTCTTTATTATATGGGTTGGAAACGAACAATATTATTACATCTGATTGTCTTAATAAATTAGAGGCTACCTTTTGGAGACATATCTTAAATGTCCCACAATCCACCCCAGGTCCATGGCTGAGATATGAGCTGGGTCTTATTTCATTACAAGTAAAATATAATTGGCAACTATGTGCCTTATTTCGTAAATGTATTGTTTACATTAAGGAAGAAACCATTCTTGCTGTTTTGTCATCTTATATGTTTTCAACTACCCATGTGTTCATTTAAAAATGGATCAAATATGTCTATAAACTTATGGTCACGGCGGATATCACTCTAGAAACCTTAATCCCGAACCCTGAAAGAGCCAAAAAGAAAATCTTTTTCCAAGATTGGATCAACACACGCGCAATATGCCTTCAATATAAACATTTTAATAGCCAATGCTTTGGTGATAAGAAAATAGGGATTGCTGAGCCTTATCTATCTAAAGCCCCTTCCCCGCAAATACGTTTGGCTATTCTAAGACTGTGACTTAATCTGTGGTTTACGTGTGATGTCCTAGCCCAGTGTAGGAAAATCAGTGATGCAGAGTAGATTTTGTAAAAACTCTGTAATAAAAGAAACTTTAGAACACATCATCACAGAATGTTCACCACTTGTTTGTTTGAGAAACAAGTTTTTTGTGAAGCATATGTCTTTAATTGCAAATGTGATGCCTAAACTTAGATGGGCTTTCATTATTAGCTCATCTAATCTGAGTTTAAGAATAGCTACAGTGAATTTTCTTAAATCTCTACATCTGAATGAAATTGATAATGAATTACTGACAAGCTGAAAAATATTTGCTGTATGAATTAATATATCTAGAAATTCATCATTTTGCAAACACAAGATGGCCATAAAATTGTAATAATAGTTTTGCTTTAAATTGTTTTGTCTATATTGATTTTATACTGACAATTAACTTTTTGATTCCTTATTTATGTAAATAATCTAATTCTTTTTTCCTTTTCTAAAATGTATGATGTAGAATGAAATAAGTACTGTTTGTAATTGTGAATTGAAAAAAGTTGATAAAATTCAGTTAAAATTCAATTAAAAAAAAAAACCATTCCAGGTGATTAGGGAGACCAGTTCTATCTGTGTCATGTCTGCGTGTCTCCTGTCTTGGCGCGACTGAAGAGGGTGTAGTGGGCCTCGGGTATTACCCCTATGCTAGGTTCCCACCTTAATTACAAACCCTGGGACCTGCTCCATGCTATCCCCGGTGCTGTTTTGCCTTTGCCCAATTTGAAGCTCAAGTGTTGAACCGTACATGCACATAAGCTTTGTGTTTCCATCCAATCAATCCTATTTCCATCGTACAACTGTAAAACATAAACCAGAACATCCAGAGTATACCGAGCCCTAAGACCCATGTCCTCGCACAACTGGCGCCAAGGCTAAAGGAGGCCGTAGATTTCTATTCCTTGGTTTTGGGTAACTATACCCCATAAACTCCCCCCACCCTGTTCTTACCTCCAGCCAGAAGCACCTGGATGGGAGTTAGTCCAGTGGTCCTCATTTCTGCCCTGTGCTGCCCATTTTTGGATTCCGTTTTTCCAATAATAAGTGTGTAGCATCTGGGGAGAGGGTGAGAGGTGAGGAGTGGAATAGAACTCTCCTCAAAAGCGGTGAGAACAATTACGGGTCACATGGTACATTGTTGGTCTTTAAATCTTTCCTGCATCGCCGGGTGAGTTATCCGTCGTGTTGTCAATGTGTGGTGCAGGGGTGTACCCACGGTCCGAGGGTATCTCTGCCATGTTCTTTCCGCGGTGTGTGGTCCCTCGAGGGTGGGGAGGATAGAACCTGTGTCTCCAGCCATTCCCAAGCTTCATGCCGGTTATGGAACACTTGGACTGTGTCATTGTGGTACAGTTTGAGGGTGGCCAGGAAAAAAAAGTACATATTTGATCTTCAGAGATGCTAGTTTCTTTTTAATTGAGTCGTAGGATTGGTGGGATTTTTGAACCTCTCTTGGATAATCAGGAAAGAACCCAATCCGATTCCCATTGTATGTGATTGGGCCGGTTGCCCGTACCATGTGGAAGAGTGCATCCCGGTCCCTATAGTTCATAAGTCTGGCAATCACTGTGCATTGGGGGGCTCCAGGTATTGGCCTGCTAGCTGGGATCCTATGTGCCCTCTAAACGGAGAGGAAGTTAGAGAGTTTTTTAGAGGCCATGTTGTCCGATAGCCATCCTTCTAGGAAGAGTTCCATGGACGGTCCTTCCTCTCTTTATTGTAGCCCTAGGATGCGAAGGTTATTGCGACGGGATCTACCTTCGCTGTCTTCGGCTCTAGCCTCTTGGGTGGCGAGCTTCTTCTCCATATGCACCAGGCGGTCTTCTAATTTCTTAACTGTGTCCTCGGTGTCTGAGATCCGTTGCTTCGTTTCCCCCACTCGGGATGCAAAATTCTGCAGGTCCTGATGGAGGAAGGAGACTTCAGAGGTAAGGCCATCAAGTGGACTCCTGGACTCGCCGATGGCGCCATAATGTCTGTGAGGGACAGGGTTGGACTTGATTCCTGAGTTGTGGCGCAGTTTCCAGCATTGTCCATGGAGTCAGGGGCCTTTGCCGTGGTGCTCATAGTGTACCTATCAATTTTGTTTTGCGAAGTATGTTTTTCCCCATCAGAGTCAGTTCAGTGGGCTGGTACCGGGCCAAGTGTCCTTTTCGTCACAGGGTTGGTGTCAGTGGCCCAACTGTATGCCTGAGTGGGCGGCCGCCACTCCCGGAGGCACGCCGGTAGATGAGTTGTCACAGTGCTAGGCCAGAAGTGAGTCAGCTAAGGCCCGCTGTCTTGAGGACGCTAGCAGGAACAGGAGGGGCGGGGTCCCTGATTCACAATTATGATCAATGGCTTGCCAGGCAGTATCAGTGCGTGAATCCAGAAGGGGGGATTCATGGGGTCAGCAGCTCAGCCCAGATTCATAAACCCCTGTGTGTTCTCCTTGGTCTCGGATGTGCATTGGTTCCTACCCGGGGCCTTTGTCTCATCAGCATAGTGTCCTGGATCTCTACCGTGACTCTGCCGGTGTGCAATCACCTTATTTGCTTATTTGGTGAGTGCATCCAGTGTAGATACCAGTGGCGCTGGTCCTTTGCCATCTATTTGGTGTCTCATGGGCTGCCTGGCCAGGGCGTACTCCCCCAGTCGGCCAGTGGGTGCGAGGAATCTCTGGGCGCAGCCGCGGCAGGATATGACCGCCCATTCAGTGGACACCCAGAGCGGAAAGGAACAGGGAGGAGTGGAGGGGTACACCACCACTCAGTCTCCCAGTCCGCCACAGTGCTCGATCTCCAGAAGTCTTTGGTGTTTAAAGGCGGCACGCACCCCCGGCCCCAAAGAGATCCCACTTACTTGCATTGGATGTTACGTGCCGGGGGCGTGTAGTTCGTATGGCGGCCCACAGATCTGTGCCGACGTGCCTTTGTAGCACCCTCTGGTACCTCAGAGCTTGCCTTAGTGTGCGGCCCTCTCTCTTTGTCTTCCTTTGCTCCCGCTCTGGAATGGGGGGGGGAGAAGGTGTTTCACTGCAGCGCACCAGCTTCCCAGGGGTGGGCCTGTGCCATCCTGGTATGCTAAGCTTGGAACGCTCTCCAATGCTCCACACGAATTAGTGATGCTGGGCCTCTCTTACCGGACGATCTGTACGCAGCAAGGGCAGTGCGGTGTGCTCCTGTAGGATCATGGCAGCATGGCGCCAGTCCAGCTGGTGACTCGGTTCCGTTCCCCTCAGTCCGGCCCCCTCGTTGCACCTCACCGCTGCAGGTCGTTAGATCAGGGGGTGCAGGGCCTGTGACACGGCCCCACAGGAAGCCTCGGTCTTCGCCTGCGTCGGCCCAGTGAAGCTCCTCCTCTCTGCAAATGATGCAGGCCCTTTCAATGCCGAGCCGCGGAAAACTTCCAGACGGTGTTATTAGTGCAGGGCGACTCCGATTTCCTCTGAAATTTCAAAAGGGTGGTGTGGGGACCTTCCCCTCTCCACCAGTATCTTTTCCCCACGGTTTTCTCGCATTAAACAGCAGGATAAGTGTAGGATATGGGCAGCCCTGGCGGGGCAGTAAGAGGCTACAACTGCATCCAACGGCTGCTCAACAGCGCCCCCTCCAATTTGTCTTTCTTGGGTACTATATAATCCCATTACCTAATGTGTTGCTACCATTACTTCATTTTGTTTTGTAGATCACTACATTAAGATTCTGAAGAATTATTCTATGATATTTGCTCCTGATGGGGGGGTGTTACCCAAAACTCGCTGAACTGAATTTATTTAGTTTTGCTCTTTTTGTATTAAATACACTTTGTTCTTGGACTATGTTGGTTTCCCAATACTTGTTTATACTTATTCATACCGATTGAATCATTGATTGTTACTCAGTAGGGTGGTGTGCAGAGGACACGAGGTTCTATAAATTTAAGGCTCTTATCTGTTTAATTTACAAATGTGCTTTGACTCTGATGTATGTATCCCTCTTCAGGGAGCGGAATAAGGACAAACCTGCGTCTGTACGTCCTTACCTTTCTGGTTTTCTATTTCTTTTGTTGGTAGTCCTGGTGTTGTTTAGTGTTCTATTGCCTATACCACAGGTTGCTGAAATTGGATAGGACATATTTCATTTTGGCTTTTAGCCAACCCTATCACACTAAAGTACCCAGCCAGGGGGAATATGACATGTGAGTACGGACCCACAACTAGATGGTGGTGTTTGGTTATTTTCTCACCCATTGTCTTTACATGGCCATATTAATCCCTATGGCTATTCCCACCCACTACCTGCCCCCCCCCCGCCGTAAACATGGCCTCCTAAGATCTCTTTCAATTTTCTTTGTTTTTTTATTATTTTTTATTGTGTTTCAGCCTATACAAAATAGTTTTTCACAAGACAGTAGAAGTTTAAAACAATTCCAATCATAACATAAAATCAATTGTCACAATTATTTTCAAACCAAGCTTTCAATTCCAATCTAGCCCACTTTCTCGTGTGTATCTCAAATTTTCTGTTTGAGAAACCCTATACTATTGTCTAAGACTCTCCCAGCTTTATAACAACGCACAGCAGTGCGTGGAGGAATAGAATCGGTCTCCCCACATTACCCCACATAAGTTTGACCCAAAGCATCTCAGATGGTTGCGTAACTCAGAACAAGATGTTTTAGTGTTTCTTTTACTGGATGCTCTTGGCATAGCCTACCGTTGGTGTTGGTAATTGATTTGTTCCATTTGCTCCTCTGCTCTAGAGTTAGAAATTGATTCAGGCGGAAGAGCATTTACACCCTACAAACCTTTGGACAAGGGATAGACGCCATATTGTAGGGTTTCCCCTCTATGCCTCTAAATTTGGGATACTCTTCATAAAGGGAGTATGTGGCCAGCAAGTCACAAGATTCACACCAATCATCACAAATAGCTTTTTCTTCACCAAGTTTGGAGTGATCTTCAATTCCTCGATCGAAGAACCTATTAAATGCAAGCATTTTTTCCCTGTATTTTTTTACTGAATTCGCCGGCTTCAGTGCAGACGTCTCTCCAAAATTTGGGTAGAGTGAGTTATTTGGTGGGTTTAGGAATTTACCATACTCTGACAATTCGTTCCACACAGCCCTTCCCGCTACAGAGACCAGCCCCAGCTCATGCCTTAATACCAAGTTTCGGCCAGGAATTAGCCAGGCCTAGAGTTTTCTTCCATAACTGGCCCTGCAATGTGCTCAAGCATGCCCACATGTCAAATGGCACGATAGCCAACCCATACAGAACGGTCGGCTCAACCTGAGCAGATAGAAGCTCGCCAAAGGGAGAAGGGAGTAGCGGCACAATTGGGAATACACTCTTTTCATTTGTGCAAGGAGTGGAGTGAACCCTCCCTTCAGAAATGTTTTCCAGGCTTCCCAGGAGCAACTATTGGTCAGGCTAAACTCAGGTATCTCATGGACGGTACTCGCTCCAGGGGCTGGTAGCCCACCTTCTAGGTGAAGCCCTTAGGACGCTGTTTTGACGAGAAAATTATAATTTGGGATGTTTCCCCATTTACCTTGAGATTATTAGTGACAGCATTTTGATGGAAGAGAGTCAACTCCCTGTGGAGGCCTACTGGTGTTTTTTCAAACAAAATAATGCCACTGGCAAATGCTAGCCAGTTTAGTATCATATTGGCAATTTTCACAGGGAACATGACGCAAGACTCCCACACTGCATTCAAGTCTGGCATGTACAAATTGCAGCGTGTAGGGACCATAATGCAGCCCTGTCTGAGGCCCAACAATTTAGTAACTGGGCCAGAAACAGCCTCTCCTGGTCAGCCTCATCCTTAGCACTGTTTGCTGTGTAGCAGCGCCAAAGGTTGGACGTCTTGAAAGGGATGGTTCACACAAGGAGTTTCCTCCAGAGGGCGTTCCGGCTCACAGTGTCAAATGCATTTGACATATATATTGATGCAATGTAAACTGGACTCACCACCCCTTTTTTACTGCCACCAGCACATGCAAAAGTACTGTTACGTTCAGGGTGAGCCCCATACCAGAATGGAAACCCACTTGATAATGCTAGGGAAGGTCTAAAGGTTCTAACTGGTTTTTAGAATCTTTAAGGTAAAGTGTGGTGCAGATGTTACTAGTTGAGTCCAGCAAGGCAGTTGACCTGAAGTTGCTTAGATCGTTAGTGTCCCCTTGTTTATGAATAGGTATGATTATGGTGCCACGTGGTAGGGATTTTATGCGTTTCATAGACACTCTTGAAAAGTGTCAACAGAGGGCCCACCCAGACCCGGGAGCATTTCTTTATGAGCATGGGTGGGATGTTGTCTAGCCCAGGCGCTCTAAAGGCCCTTGCGTGTTCTATTCAGAGACATCATTTAGGGGTCGCCAGAGGTCGCACCGCCGCCTCTGAGGTCTCCCTTGTGACCTCGGTGGACTCCCTTGCGACCTCTAAAAAAAGAAAAAGTTTTCTTTTTTTTTGTCGTAATTCAAGCTCCTGGGCTGTGGCTCTTTACTTTTGGGGTGGCTAGCTTTCTTGTTCAGGCCCCTTAAAAAAAAGAAGAAAAATAAGAACAGGAGTGCCACAAGTCTAACACTTTCAGCACTGACCCTAAATAAGAAAGACTAGGAATACCAAATAATGTGTCTTTTTGGAATTCTATACAATAATTGCTAGGCTCGTTAAAGGTTTATTTCAGGCACACTTCAGGTGGTGAGTCAGTGAGTTAGTCTGTTCTTAAATGCCTCAACTCAGCCTTTCATCCTTCTGAGGTCGATAAATGAGTACCAACAAAGGTTGGTGATGTTATGTGTATATTTTTTCTATATAAAGCGCTTAAGCGTAAGTGCTATATAATAACACATCATTATCATTTGGTCATGGACGTCTGCTTGCATTCACAGTAATTTGGTAATATGGGCCTATACACACTGATCTTAACGATACATATGGCGATCCATTCTTGTATGAAATGTACATCACATTATAGTGATATCGTAATGACATTTTTCATAGTGTACAATGCTATATGATTCCACTTCCTGTTTTGACAACGGGTGAAAGGTTGTTTTCCATTGCTACCTGCGATATCACTTTGGGGTGGGATGAAATGACATCACTTCCTGTGATATCATCAGGGGGTCAAGGGTTGTGTGATGTCACTTCCGCTACCCCTGGCATTTTGGTGAAATGACGTCCCTGGTTCTATTGCCCAAAGAATATCATTCTCCTCCCAAGGGAACAACCCCGGATCACCCACATCAGTCAGGGGGATTGGACAGTCAACTTCGTCGACAGGGTGTGCACATTTCTTCCTGAAATAGGCTATCCATGTCTGCTCCGTTGTGGAGCATCCCACCTGTGTACCATGGCCCTTTGTCTTACCCTTAATTGGGGACCAAAAATGTGCGCTATTCTTCCCCACAGAAGCCTGTAAAATTGCCTGATTCCCCTCAATATGTGCATTTACTTTTAGATGTTAGATGTTTAACAATGCTCTTGTATTGAGACAGAATGGTATTCATTAAGGACGTTTACTGTGAAATGGGCAAGTCCGACTTCCTAAGGGCCCTGAAGTCTTGACTTTTCTTTCTCTTTGCCAGCACCCCCATGTCGTTGTACAGGTGTAAGTGTTTTTTCATACTGGTGAAGTCACCCTTTTTGACCAATCGGTCGAGACATTTATCGAGAGTTTCACTAAACATTTCAACTGAGAAATGTTTGTCCATGTGGACTCCCTCCATGCCACCTTCCCCAAATGTCTATAAAGTTCTTACATGCGGCTACATTCCAATTTACTGACAAACCGAAACCGTTGCTCGCTGGCACGACGAAAGTGGCTAAAGGTGTAACCATGCCCATCGACAGCGGCCACCTCAAGGTAAACGTTAGGGGATAATGATCGATACTCGGGAGTGGGTCGCGCTGCACGGGACCACACCTGGAAGCCAGAGACAATGAAACGTAAAATGTATTGATCAATGAGTGTCTCGACCCCTAGGCAGGCATGTTTCCAAACAACCAAATCCGCAAGTAGTTGTCCCACACAGTGAAAGGAAAAAAATATTGAAACCCTCTACATCATGACTCTTTTCGAACAGGACATCAGCACAGCAACCGTTGAAATCACCACCGAAGATGATGGTTTGTGGCGTGTTCTCCTACAACCACCCCTCCAACCAGCCATACAAGATTTTGTGAAAGGCCATTAGTGTGTATCTTACAGGGTTCCAATAAATATTCACAAGCAACACCTCCCTCAAACAAGACTCTTACAGCCAATAGATCTTTACATGTCGTGGCCACATCGCTGTGTGAGGAGACCAAGTTCAAGTCTATTGCTATAGCCGTCGGCCCTTGTTGCCTCTGTCTGCACTTTTACAGTAGGTAAAGAAACCTTCCAACTGAAAAGCACTAGTGGCCATGGACTCATGAATAAAGACTACACTTGGCTGGCGTCATTAAAGCAGATTTTCGGCACCCCTAGATAAATTTGTGAACGAGCACACATTCCATGTTACAACTGCTAATTCCCCATTCTAGAGGTTTTTACAAGCTGACTGGACCATTGTGACCATTTTAACGGCCACCTCAAGCCAAGACCAATCCTCCAGTGATGACTGTAGTGTGCCCTCAGGTACATTTAGGTTCAGTAGCGAGGTAGTGGTGCTGCACGTAGAAGTTATAGAAGCCAAAAAGTCAGTAATTGCCTGTGTTGATTGTAAGTCATATAATTCATAGCCCAAGCATTTGAGCAAGAGTCGTTCTTGCCAAACAATTTGCGCTATTATGTTAGATGTAAAATGACACACCAATCTCATTGCCCCTTGTTTTGGTAAGAGAACCTGGTCTATGTCATCGAAACGCAGAGCTCTCAGCGATGGAATTGCCTGAAAACCTTTCATCTTGAGACTTCTGTTCATGAATAGTTGGTCCTTTCTCTGCTTTACCATCTCGCAGCCTATAGTCGTGCTCTGAATTGTGTCCTGCTTTTTTTGCACACTTTGATCCGTCAAACCCGGCACCTATTGCTGGGAACCTGTGTGATACACTTCATCTGGATGGTGGACGTTTGGCGTGACCTGCCCCGGGTGCCTCTATGAGTCCTCCACCAGTAGAGCCGACACTGGCACCTCCACAAGTTCCAGCACATCAGTTGATGGAATAACCATAAGATTCCTCAGAATAGTAGTGATCTTACTCTATTTGGTCTTGGTTTTCATTTTGGGGTTACAGCCTCGACCATATTTCCCTCCAGGCCTATTGAGGCACAAGAGTTGTTTGGGGAGGGGTGATCCTGGGCTAAGTCTTTAATGGAGTCGGTGTCAGACAGTCTGGCAATACATTTCTACACCCGTTTGAGCTTGTTGTGATTTATTGCTGGCAGATTTTTGCTTTTCTTTTTGTCTTGTCCCTTCTTTTTCGTTCGATGCCTTCTGTGGTTTTGTTGCTGAAATAACTTGTTGCTGTTTTTGGAGGACGCAACTGCATTCTCGTCCAGAAGTGCACTGAGATCTTCTGCTTGATGGGTATCGGTCGCCTTGACAAACTCAAAGCCCTGATCATCTTCCACACGGTGTACCTCCAGAATGGTCGTTGGAGTATCCGATGTAGGGCTTGGGCATAGCAAGCTATTTTCCTGTACCTCCTGTGCCGAGCCACTAGCTAAGTATGCACAGTCACCTTTGAGACCCCGGGTTTTGCTGCAGTGGTGTCCGTAGTAGGTTGCTGGATGTTAGAATGTTTGGTTCCTGCCAGCAGTAAAGCAACATTTGAGTCAAGCATCATCAACTTATTTGCATTTCCCTGCAGAACGTCCATGATATTATCATAAAGTCTGACCGATGATTCCAGCACAAGATGTAATGTCGAGGTGGATGCTTGCCCCAAAGAGTCCATCTGTGATATGAGTGCAGAATCTCGTCTCATTGCAGTGTTGCAGGGAGTAAAGAGATTTGTGTTCAGTAGTTGCTTTAGAATTGATCTCAGCTTGTTCTTTGATGACTGGGAGGCAGATCAGTTTGTTTCAATGTGGGAACCCCCCCTCCTCCATTCTGTTTGTTATACCTGCCATATTTTCGCATAATTGTTCAATGGAATAATCGAGAACAATTGATTCGCCTACATTTCCCATGGGGGCCAGGTGTAAGTCAGGGCCATCCCCTGTCTTCTCCCTTGTACCAATGAGCAAAGCGCATTTAGAGGGGTAGAGGTTTGGTTGTGTATGCACTTTCTTGTTGAATAACGGCTGATTTGCCCCCGCGCTTAAGGCCAATGTTTCCATGGGTTCCGTACAAAAGGAAGGGGAAGAAGATCTACACACTATTTTAGAAGAAAAGGGGAAAAGGGTGGAGAAAGAGCCTGATCGATTCAACCCCTCCCCTCCTCCTGATGCTGGTAGTGATCCTGGGGGCTGGGCAAGTCGGATCGGTGCCCCTCTCATCTAATTCTTTCAAAGCTGCCAAACCCTTCTCGGTAATCAACATACGTCCACTACATAATTTGGCAGCCGTCATTTCCCACACCTGTAGACCACAGGTTGAAAGGGGAATAAGGTAGACATCCAGGTAAGCAGCCCATGTATGTCACTCTGTGCTTGCTGTGTCAGAATAAGGTGCCTCAGTTGCCGTGGAACGAAAGGTCTGCGGGTACTACGGGTGTGGCCCCTCACACCCCTCGAACAGCTGGACCGTAAGATCACTTGGCACTGCAATATCGACGACAAAATCAGTAACCCGATATCCACAGACCGGATTGAATGAGAAGCAGCAAGGAACCAAACGTCAATATAGGGCTCAAAGTCACGTGGCCCGCTGTCACCCCAAAGCTGTTGATATGGCAAAATATAGTGAAGTACAGCAGGTGGTGGAGCAGCGCTCACCTTGATCGTATGAAACAAGGAAACGGGAGGTGATTACAGCTGGTTTGAAGGAGCTGCCGCAGGGTACCCAGTAGAACAAAAGTTCGCCCCAGTAGCAACTGGAGACTGGTGGAGACTGCAACAACTCTGCGTCCAACTCTGCAAATGATCCGTGTTAGACTGAGGGATATTAAGCTCCTCCCCTCCTTCGTGATGAGAAGTGCAGAAAATGTGGAAACCCTGCCAATGCTACCGATACTGCCAGAGTGCAACAACTCTGTGACCAACTCCCCCTAACATCTCTTTGAGCTAGCTCTCTCAAGCAGTAACATTAAACTGCATGCCACTATTATTTATAAGCAGTCTATTGAGAGATAATGGCTTAATTGCAGCTGTAAAATATATTTGGTCAAGCAGGTTTATGTTCGAGGCTACTATAATAGCCTAAAACAATACCACATTTATATAAGATAATCGTGGTAGAAAAGTTAGGGTAGTTACCACTGCCACCAGCCAAGTCCTAATGGTAAGGGAGTGAAACAAGGCTCCAAGAGGCACAGACAAAAAGGGATACAAATGAACCCTTTCCAATACTCCATGTAAGATGGGGTGTACTGGGTCTGTGGTTTAAAAGAGACTACATAAAGTTAATGGCAACTTACATGTTTCTGGGGGACAGTAGTCAGCCCCAGAAAAATGGAGTCAGTGGGAAGTCTAAAAGACACCCTGTGTTACTGCACTGAGGGTGCTGTGTAACATACATGGACAGGGGTGCTCATGGAGTAGGTGAGGCTCCATAGCCCAAGAACACACAAAATGGTAAAAACACACATTTCAAAACACATTTAAGAGTGGGGAAAAAAAAGGTTCACCAGGTGAAAAAAATGAATCCTAGAAATCCAGCAAAGTTGCTGAGGGACTCATTAGGTAAGGGAAATCAGCCATTTATGAGAATTCTCCCTAACAGGCACCCTGAGCCGTATTTTAGTTTTCTCATGTCACATAAGGGAAGACGGAAATAAAATGATTTTCGTTTTATTGGCTGAGAGCCGGCATTTTGATGACCAGGTCAAGGGTTATGGCACATGGTGAGATGTTTGTTAGAGGTATTTACGTACTTAAAAGCAGCAACAAAAAGAATACAAAAATAAGTATTTGCATGCTATGATCCCTTTCGTCTCTATTAACTTATGTGCCTAAGCTTCTGTATATTTACTTGTGGGCACTTAGCATTACTGCCCCAGTCCGGCGCTATTAGCAACGGATAAAGGCTTGGACATAATGGTTATTCCCCATTTCCCATTGAACCCAATGGGGCATTTTCGGCGCAATTAGAAAAACATGGTTACAAATTAGTCAACCAACTCACTTAGGGCCTCATTACCGCCGGGATACCGCCTTGGCTAAAAGTGTTACCGCCACCTGGTCCAGCGCTATTAGCGCCAGATCAAGGGTTGGGTGGTAATGGGTATTCCTTATTCCCCACTGGATCTATTGGACCCAATGCAGAATTTTTGGAGCAGTTAGCACACAATAATAGCGCAGCATTAATTGTGCCCGAAAATGGACGTTAAGTTGGCGCATTTACTCCCAGTTTAGAGCTCGGGTAGATGCTGCCAGACTCGTGAATGGGCAGACCCTTAAATGCGCCGGTAATAGCGTAACCGACGCATTTATGGGCTACCATCCAACTCTTGATGAGGCTCTAATACGCCCACTCTGTAAGACCATGTGAAAATATATGAGAATACATTGAGTGGTACCGACCACCCTTTGAACTCAGCGACTTCTGCTCGTCATTGGAAATAGAAGTTAGCATAGTGTTTGACTCTGCGCTAGAGCAAGCCTGTAATAGGAGGTACCATTATCTTTCATTTAGGGACTGTTTAGAAATGACGTCTTCTAGTACTTGGGTCAGTTAGTACTCGAGCAAGCAAAGCCAACGATAAATAATTCTACTTAGGGTAGTGGGGTATGTTTTCAGTCTATTCGTAGCACAGGTCGAAAGGGGCATTAAGACCGAGAAAACACGCCCACTGCTCTAGGAGGTCTGCCTCTTCCCTTCTTCCTCCTCCTCCTCCTGATCATAAATAACAAGCACCAAACAATCCACTAGAGCAGGCTAGAAACAGAAGAAACACAATTTTGATGGGGGCATGCACCCGAATTTCATCACAAGCTCATGGCTGCATTCCGGGGTCTCCATCATCATATAGACAGTAGCATCAAGAGTCAGCACAGCCCCCATGTTATATACACCAACTTTCATTCCGGCCTTCCCCTCCCATGCCAGCCAGCTCACAGCACTGTATAAAATTAAATGGGAGTAAAACAAGACCCCCATTAAAAGTACTATTAAAATATGAAGGTGTATGTGCTCCTCAGGAAACAGTTGATAAACTAGTAACAGCTTAGTGTGCACGGGACATGCTGTGGGGGTCTTTGACTAGGTGGCTTGCTCACAGAGTAAAGTACTGGCCATAAACATGGGTCCAGCCGGCACATCAGAGGTTCCATTCCATGGTGGGGCTGCTTAAGCCATTCATCGTTCTGAGGTCAATACATTGAGCTCCATACATTGGATAATAATAAGTTATTTGCAGCCTTACGAAACTGCAGGAATATGGTAGCTTGCACTATATGAATCGTCAAATATTAGGTTAATTGTGGGTAGAAAAATCCAATACAAGCGAAGGCGAAGGGCAGTTGTGGCAGGGAGAGGCTGGCTGTAAAACCCTTGTTTCTACACTTGTTAACACAGAGAATCGCTGTGCCAACGCTGCATTTTAGCAGGAACCAGCAAGAACTATTGGTAGTCTTACCATTTTTACATCGCCTCGCTCGAGGGGGAGGAAGCTTTGCCGGGACTTCCCATAAAACCCCTGCAAAGGCGTGAAGCGCCGTGAAAGGCCTCCAAGGGCAGTTGTGGCAGGGAGAGGCTGCCTGTAAAACCCTTGTTTCTACACTTGTGAACACAGAGAATCGTTGTGCCAGTGCTGCGTGTTAGCAGCAACCAGCAAGAAAAATGGTAGTGCTTCTACCATTTTTACATTGTCTTGCCAGGCTGGAAAGATAGATAGGGCGGTTTTAGGAATGGAGAAAAAGACAGTTTTAGGAATAGAGAAAAAGACAAACATTTATGAACAGTTCTTAGATTCAGGCTGCTCCTAGTTTAGATTTCTGCAAAACAAGTCAGGTCGCAGAGTGTTTTGGGCATTGACTCTGTTTGCTTTCCTGTGGAGTTACTGCTGCCGTGTATCCAGTGCTCTTTCTGTGGCAATTGACATTTTTCTTAAATACTCCCAAACTCTGCGGAGCGGCCGCAGAGCCTGGTCGCAAAGTCTTTTAGGTCTTTGGGCTTGCAGGCTCCAGAGCCGTGAATCTGTGACGCGATGGATTAGGTTCCATTAGGAGGTTCTGCTTATAAAGAAAATCTGCGAGCCATCAAAGAAACAACAGCCCCAACCAATGGTCACCTTGCCCAAAGATGGTGAATACATCGGGCCCCAGAACAAGACTACGTGGAGCGGTTGGAGCGCTGTCGGCGTGCATTTCATCACTGACCTTAGCACAACCAACGATTGAACAGTCCATGTCGAAACTGCAGCACCGGAAGAGAGAACATTCTCCAACTTACCACCCTGTCGATACGAAGGTGAGTGATTCTGCACTGGAAGCACAAGTGGGAAGGGATGGTGTTACCACCCATAGCTCAACCCGCAGGGCGGAGAAAGCAGATAGACGTCCTGTACATGTTGTGTTGAGCACAGTAACAGAGCTGGTAACTCCTTTTAACTCACTAGTGCCACATACCCATGATGCTGCAATCAACCATGACCAAGAGGATAGATCCTCCATTGACCCACCCGTCCAGTTTGAGCAAATGGCTGATAAGTTAAATCCTTGAGGAAATGTTCAATACAGCTCTCCCTGCGTGTTTGGGGGAAATGAGGCGGAAGGAGACACCAAACCGTTACAAACTCTAACACCCATGCTCCCATTCCATCTGGGAAGCTCTGAACAGCCATGTCAGAGTATCGACATGAAGCCTGCTGGATGGTTTCTAATATCAAGGACGGACACCGCTGATGAGAAGGCGGAACTGCGAGAAAATGAAGTAATAGAGGTGGGAATTTTGGACCGACGATGTGATGAACCACTGATGGTACAATCTAATCTGCCATTTCTCTGCACAATTCCCCTCCTTATAATCAGGAAAAGATCTTCATGGACTGCCAAACACCCTCAACCCTTCCAATTAATACGGAAACTATTCGCAGACCAGAATTAGCCATCAGTTAACTTGCAGTCCCACCGTCCAGCTGGTCTGAGATAAGAGGGGTTGTGTGAAGGAAAGAAAAAGCTTGATGGCGACGCAACACTGGATACAAACTCAAGTGAAGCAAATCAAAATGGAAGGAAAAACTCCTCAGATACAACAACCCTCCTACACTCGGGCTGCTCGTCTATCATTAGATATCACAGAAATCGAAACCTTGATGAGCAGTCAGGAAAAAGGAGGGAGGCGTTTGGAGAGACTTGTGATGCAGCGACAAAAGACTCCCAACCTACTTTGACGCCGCTTGACAGAGGAAACCATGGTAAGATACAATTTCCTTATCAGAAAAGATGTGTGGACAAAACTGATAGATTATACGTGCCTTTTTCTCGCGTAGGCGAGCAACATGAAAACACAAAGATAGACCACAAAAAATCTCAGGACAGAAGGAGAACAGATGCTAATGCGAACAGGCAGATGCTCGCAAACATGAGCATATACCGACTACTATGATTGATCTTCAGAATTTGTTGATTGCCACGACCTTGCAATCATTGATCCCATTCATAAAGTTCCAAGAAGCCAGCATGGATGCTATCAAAGATCAAGCCACACTATTGGCTCTAATACACACAAAACAGATACATATTGAAAATGTTATGAGGCATGTCCAGAAGCACCTAGAAACCGAAGCAGAGATGAGCCGGATGTGGTATTGTCAGGAATAAGGGCAGGCGCGGAGGACAGGGACCAAGTAAAAGACTGTATTTAAGAAAAACACAAGAAAGACTACAATTCCCAGTAGGACTTGAGAAAATATGTAGTCCATTGCTGTGCACGCGTGGGGCTAGCTGATCGTGATTAGTAACAGTTTATGAGGCGGCCCACAGCGCACAGCAGGTGTGGCTTATTTTGTTTTCCGGAGGTTTGCTGTGTACGAAGAGGAAAGGAGCCGCCGCCCGCTTATGGACGTTTGCCGGGACTCAGAGATTGCGATCGTGATGTTTTCAGCAGCCGCGAGGAGTGTTTCCTGAGAGGCTGCTACGAGCGACAGCTACTACGTCCGGGAGGGCTCAGGAGCCTCCCGGACCAAAGATAAGTGCGGGCTGGGCTCGGGAGTCTTTATGAAAACAATGCGTTTCCTATGAGCATGGTTATTACGAACAGAACGTCGTATTATACGCATGGTTGCCCTATTGGTGGGGTCAAGAACTGAGTTATTTTGAGGGTTGTTGAAAACGGAGATGTAGTGTCAATGGTTGCACAAGAGATGCAACATTTAACCTCTCCACGTGTTGAGAACGGGAGAGGAGCAGTTTTGGAATGAACTACATTCCAAGCCTACATGTGTGACGCACAGATATGTGTTGCATTTTTTCTGTTCATGTTCACTGTATGTCAGCAATGCTTACGCCAGCCCAGGGAGCCATGAGTCTTTGTCTTTCATAGTGGGGAGACAATCCCCATTCTATGTTCCATTTGCTTTCCATGTTAGCTATATATGTTTTCTTTCTAAGAGCAAATGAGAGGGGTACTTGTATCAAGATGTACTGACTAATCATGCTATGCAAATCCACTGAATGTTAAGTGCGCAGGTTAAGTGTTATCAGGATGACTATGTTATATGAGAAAACACACATTGTAGTGAGTGTTTTTCAAGGTGTGGTTAGGTATAGTTAGTTGTAGGGATTCTTCCCTGTTACTTCCCCATTCCTATACAAACTAGGTTCTTCTCCCCCTCTATCCGGTGTTCCTCAATTCCCCTATCCTGTCCACAACCTCTCCCTAACCCTCTTCCCCCCACTGGCTGCCACGTGGTATCCTGTTTAATCTATACCAGGTATCTGTGCCAACCACGGTGGGAGGGTCGACTTCATTCGGCTTCCGTGGTTCGGGGGAGAGTGTCGACATCTCTTCCCCATTATTGTGTGTTTTTGACAGGTATTCAAGGCTTTTTGACATTGCAAGTGCAGATCGGGCCGATAAAACACAAATAACGGCCGCCATGGTGGCCTGGATGAAAGGGCCCATACCGTACCCCACACAGATGATGGCTAAAGTAGATAATACTAATGACCATGAAAGACTAGGGTCAGAGATACAACAGGCTTGATTAATAATGAAACCTATGTTGAGGGCGGAAAAGGGATCCATGCCACCCCCGCAAGTGAACTTTATAAGGCAAATGGGGTCAACGACTAATTCAGCCAAATAAGCCACCCAAAGAAAAAGGGAAAAAAATCCAACAAAAGACAAACGGAGTCACAAGGTTTTTTCATAAAATTACCATTTCCACAGTTGATGAGGCCAAATCAAGCTAATAAAAGAGATTCTACTAGAGCAAAAGCAAGCAAAGAGGAGACAGAACCAACAACGTCCAACGTGAAAGACAACCAGATACACGCCCGACAAGCACAATGTCATGAGATGCGGCACAACAAGAAGAGCTCTTGAATTTATCGACACATACGGACAACCCAGCGATTTCCACCATCGAACTGGAGATAGATCCGAATGACTCAGCATTATCTTAAATCAATATCATGAAGAGCTCTCATTCCAATCAATTTCCACAGAGCACTCTTGTGAAGATATCTCGGATGGCGACATAGCCTGCTCCACAATGAGTCAACAGTCAATGATTGACCTGAGAGATCACAAGCAGGGTTCTCCTCGCTTTCACAAACCCGAATGATATATTGACGTGAGGGGCATGAAAGGTGGTGTGTTACCCACCAGCGATACTGTAAAGACCCTTGAATACCTGTAAACCCCGATATTCAAGGATCCATGAATTCCTAAGGAGAAATATATCATTAGCCTAGCACAACATGAAATAAGAAAACACTGTTTGATCCTGAACAGAACAAATGTGCTACGGCTGTTCCTTTTGATACAATCTGAAGATATGAAATTGGTATTGTTCCTGGATGAAGATATTTTGGATAAAGTAGAGATTGAATTACAAATAAGCAAATATTGAACGTAATAATACAAATGGACCAGTTTTTTTTTTAAGGACCCACTTCACTTTTATTTAAATAAATAATTGAACATTGCATGGTACCATGACGAGCTGGGCAAGGTTCTTTCCACATATACATATTAGCAAAACCTAGCCTGGAATGCACATGTGGGTTCAACAATGAGGAGGACAAAGCAGTAGACCACACCATTTAAATGGACCAGTATTTTGAACGATTAGGATTCCATTGTTTCAAAGCTCAAACAAGCTCCACTATAGAGCAGGAGAGACATTGCCCCATGAAACAAGCATCTCAGGAGGCTTATTCTACCCAAAAGCCAAATGAAGAAACCGTGAGAACCTCTATATCAATTAACAAAGATTCTTACTACTCCTCTATGGATCATCAAAATAACCGGAGTAGATCAACCATTGCAAGATCCAAGATTACGAAACATTTTATATGGAGAGATATGCATGACTACTCTGAAAAATGGTCAACGAATAATAAAAGATTCTCATAACCATCAACTCCACAAACCAATAGTGACTGGACGGTATTTTCATGGTACACCAGAGGGCATGGGCATTTATTTCATCAAGCCACTCCTGACCTTGAGAATTTCCATATAATATGTTTACAAGAAATATGGATCACAAAACAAACAATCTGTCATGGATTCATTACTCATATGAATCCAGCTATTCAACTGAGCCAAGGAAGACTGGCTTCGGGAATGTTGACAATGATTAAAGTTGACTCTAACTAGACAACAATGGCCACCACTAATCTGAATGCTTGGGCACAATGTACCATTTTAGAAAGGATAGATGACAACCCAGGTAGTAATACCAAGCAAAAGAGAACACAATCAAAAAGTTTGTTGGGAATCCTAAACCTTTATTGGAACCCTATGCCCATCAACGACAAAACATTTATTGATTGTGTCTTCACGGCTATTGACATAACCGTTGACAAATAGTGCAATATCGAATTTATTATCTATGGTGACTTGAACATCCATCTATATGATTCAAAGGGCCGTGCACTGGAACAAAGCAAACTGAGCAACAGAGCTCGAAGATGGTAAAAAGACATGGTGATTAGAAACATGACTCAAACAGGCAAATCACAAGATGAAAACCTTCAATTGATCCCAACATGGACGCGGGGCAATTCAAAAGCAATACTTGACCACATATATGTATCCCCTGGCATATTGGATGCGATATACAAAACTGAAAACATCAACACAAACAATAGTGGCCACCACAAATTGACATTCTTGTGGTCAGGCGCAGGCCGTCCAAGGACAAAACAACACCTTCCTCCAATGGAGGTAAACTCCGCTATGAATAGGCTGCGCCTAAAGCAACATCAAATTGACAAACTCCCCGAAAGTTACAAATATACATATAGGGAAGGGACCGAAAAACTGAACAACGAATGGCTACAATGTCCATACCAACAAAAAGTGAATCCCAAAGAGAGGACGATAAAGATACATAAGCATGACTTTAATATTCAAGTTATGGAAAAAAAGAAAGAACTACGAAAACAAATAGAATTCATCGGAAGTTAAATAACGAAGACAGATTCAGGCTGATAAAACCTGAAAAACAATGATACAACAACTGGCTAAAAATGACAAGGCATACCTTACTCCAAGCAGATGCTGAAAATATTCTTGAAACCCTAAAGAACAGAAATACAAGAGAGTTATGCAGCCTGCTGAATCCAACTGTAAAGGCCCAAAAGCTCTTAATCCTGAACATAGTTGAATCCAAATGGATGGATCATTTTGCTACCCTATACCAAAAGAGAAGTGCGGCCCACTCGGATGACATCTCGAATCCCAGTGAAAAATGGAACTTAGCTTGGGGCCGAGACGATATTTTGAAGATAATTAAGAAGCTAAACATGTCCCATGCCGCAGGCCCTAACGGCTTATCCAAGGCAATTATTAAGCAGGCCCCCGAGTTGTGGACAGACGTCACCGCCAAATATTCAGGCTAATCGTAGAACAGAACCAAATTCTGGACACTTGGAATACAGCAACTCTCATCCCTACCTACAAGCAGGGCGATAGGCAGGAGCCTGTCAATTACAGACCTATTGCCCTGCTAGACCCTCTTGGAAACATGTTTGCTACCTTCCTGCTGAATAAACTTACTAGCTGGGCAAACACCAATAAGAGATTTGCAGTCAGACAAACGGGCTTCGTCTAAGAAGTGGGAACAAACATACATTTAATGTTACTAAATCTCATTAAACAAGAAGCCATTATGACAAAAACATCAGTCGTGGCAGCATTTGTTGACCTCCACTTAGTCTTCGATGAAGTAAACAGGCAATTGCTTTGGGGCAAAATATTGAGATGGAAGTGTCCATGAGATATCATTAACTCATAAAATTGCTATACTCAAATACTAAGTTAGGACATTCTAAGGTGAGATCAGAGTTAGGATGACCAAAGAAGGAGTATACAAACAGCCCTTATAGAGACTTGGAATGGTCTAAATCAGGGCTGCCCTCTTACGGCAACCCTATTCAAGTTGTACACATCTCACTTTGAAGAGGAAATGTGTTCGACTTGCTTAAACCCACCGAAAATCAACTCTATTATGCTATCCTTGATGATGTAAGTGGATGATATTGTTTTAATGGATAAAACGATTAGTGGCCTACAACAAAGCTTGAAGATGATGGAAAGATACATGGAAAAAAATTAATTAAAAGTCAATACCACGAAAACAAAAATGATGTTCCTGACAAAATTGCCAGTCAAGAAATCGAGATGGCCAACACAAACTCTTGAAGGAAAACCACTTACAGTAGTGTCAACGTTCAAATATCTTGGAGTCCTGATCAATCAGTCAAAAATGGGAAAGGAGTGTTCTGACTATCTGATAGTGAAGAGGCAATCTCTAGCACGACAGGGAATATTTCTTCACTGCAAATGTAGGACATTTTCATTTAAACCCAGCACTGCCTTCTATAGACAAATAGTGGTGTGCAGCCTGATTTATGGGAGTGAAACTATGATCAAACTCTCTATGACCACGTGGCAAAACCTCAAAGCAATTTTCTGGTGGAAAATCCTGCTGGTACCTCCTGCTAGAATCAGGTTTGAGGTAGCAACCCAATCACTGGCATCAATGGTTTTGTGGAGACAGTTAGATCTATATTGCAAATGGATGACTCATGATGAGATCCCGGCAATTGAAATCCTACGGAATAATGCAAATGCTATGTTTACTAAAGCATTAAATACATGGAAAGCTGACATGGAAGCGAAATTGTTAAGTGAAGATATATCGTTTGAAATGCTGGTAAATCGTCTGCAGTATGCCAAAAGTAAGAACCTACGCAACAAATGGATTAAGACGCTGAAAGAAAAATCCATGTATCATTGGAATTTGAATTTCGAAGCTGAGACAAGAGCAATCAATCTGCTCCCCAACTACCCTTTGATCTACCCAGACAAAGCGATTCCAGACACATACATACAATTACGTTTAAATATCCTCCTGACGAGATACTGGCTGGCAAAAATGAAACTACTTCCGACAATTCTACAACACTGCAGATTTTGTAACAAAATTGAATCCATAGAAACAATCCATCATATTATAATGGAGTGTCCTGCATTGTTGGAAAAGAGAAACCTATTCAGAGACTACTTTAAGATATCTTCAAAACAGATGGACCCCGAGACTAGATGGGCGCAGATACTCCTAGGAAAGGACAATAAATTGATCTATACCATTGTTCAGTTCTGGAATAACATCACAGACGTTATTGATTCCTAATGAGAATAAGAGCTGTTAGAATTTTATTACGATGTCCCAAGATGCATTTGAAAGTAGATAGCAAATAAGAGAAAGTACAAAAATGAAAAGTTTAATTTGTAAACTATACCATTTTAAATAAAAAAAGAAATAAAAAAAAACATTGCCTAGCTCGAGGGGGAGGAAGCTTTGCGAGGACTTCCCATAAAAGCTGTAGAGGGCATCTGTGATGTCCTCATTCGTTTCTCCTGAGGACAGAAGTCCTCTGTTTGTGTTCATGGTTATTTCGCGGGCTGCGACCCGCGCATGTTAAGGGGTGGGGTTACCGCCCGAAAGGCAGTTCGAGCCTGGCTGTGAAAGAATAAAGATGTGTTGCACCCCAGCTCTGTGTCGGTCCTCTTTCAGAGTATAGAGAGTTGAATCTGACAGCAGAACGTGAGGCGGTCCACGTTCGGGCACATTACACTGGCGACGAGGCGGACGCGAAGTCCCGCTGTGCCTGCGCTCTCCGATCCTGCCGCTCGTGGTGTGCCACCTGACACCACTGGGAGCCTCGGAATTCCGGTGCCTGGAGGCCTGCCAAGGTGGGTGGAGCACAAAGGCTCCCCATCATACGCCCACCGGCGCGAGCGCCGCAACAAACCAGCGGGGAGCAGCTGTGACAGCTCCCCGCAAGAGCGTGTCATCCGGCGACAGAAAACGCCGACGGCAACGTCTGGGAGACCCAGTCGACACACGCTCCAGATACCAGCGGGTGGAGCTGAGACTCCCCGTTTTGCATTTCCCGGGCGGGAGAGGAACACTGACCTCCCGCCAACGGCAACACGTGCAGTCGAGCACGCGCAGATGAGCGGTGGAGGCACGAACCTCCCGCTCCAACAAAACACGTCAAAGGGGTAAGAACAAGCATGCCAGAGACTTGCAACCCATTTGCAGCGCCCCCTGCTGGCACCAAGGCCCCACCGCGCTAGGCAAAGGGAACCACCATTCAGGTCAGCTAAAATAACACGTGTGAACTGTTTCTCATGAGCAATTCAGAAGAAGACTCACTCACCATTCCAGTGACGCCAGTCAGCACCGGCCACAGGAAAATGACGGACAGCCTTTTAACCCAGCTGCCAGCCAATTTCGACCTCACTGACACAGGCACCCTTGGCTCAAGGTGGAAGAGGTGGCTGAGAGACTTCGAAGTGTGTCTCAAAGCGGCAGGTACTTTAGAAGACGAACAAAAGCTCAACCTTCTAAATCACGCCGTAGGGTCAAATGTGCGAGACATTCTTGAAGAAATACCTGAGAGCAACATAGACACATACGTCAAGTTAAAAACAACGCTCACCGAATATTTCACAACGCACACAAATGTAGACTATGAACGGCACGTGTTCCACACCACCAAACAGCACAAAGGTGAAACCCTAGACGCATTCATCATGAGACTAAGAGCGAAGATGAAACACTGTGACTTCAACAATTACTCCAATGAGGAGTCCCTCAGGTCGTAAATCATAGTGGGGTGTGAAAGCGCCGACTTCTGCAAACGACTGCTGCAGCAGCCGCGCAACCTAGACGAAATCCTACGACTGGCGCGATCTGACGCGGCCCTCGCCGCACAAGTTGAAGGCCTGGATGACATAAAGATCACCCATGGAAAACACAAGAGCCTCAACAAACTGGAGGGGACCACAAGAAACAGTGATCCTTTCTGCTACCGATGCGGACACGAGTACCCCCACGAAGGAACATGCCCCGCAATGGGCCAGAACTGCTGCGCGTGTGGTGGAGAAAACCATTACAAAGCCGTGTGCCTGATCTTCCGCAGCAAAATGAGAGGAGCAGGAATGAACTACAGGTCCATTCCGGAACCGGAACAAAGTCAAGCAACACCCTACCATCATCGAGGAACACGCCAGCCCCATGAACCAGGGCGCCACAAACCCCACGATGAACCAACAGAAAGAAGGCACGACAGGAGAGAATGGAGGGAGAACAAGACCCCACTTCCCAAGGCAAGAAGAAGACCACGAAGGTACATAAGGTGCCTCATCGAACAGTCACAGTCTGACAGCCTGTCAAGTGCATCATCCGATGAAAAAGTACACCAACTCAAAAGACACCGGGAAACGCCAAGAAAGAAGGGATACCTATACGCCCTAGGAAACAGCACAGCAAAACAACATAGCCCAATACTCCGAATACAAGTAAATCGGACAGCAGCAGAATTTCTAATTGACACGGGGGCAACCGTAAATGTGATCAGTGAAGAGGTCTATGAAAATATACCAAATGCCCCCCGCCTGCAACCAGCTCGAACACTCATTTTTCCATATGGATCAAAAACCCCGCTGGCATGCAAAGGGTTCTTCATGGCATCATGTCGATGCAAGGAACACGAAAAGAAGATCCCCATGCACGTTCTGGAAGCAGCCACTGAGAACGGAGGCATACTGAGTTACCAAGCAGCAATAGAAATGGGACTAATCCACATACTGTACCGCCTCATGGTACACAAATATCTAGACCCCACGGCAAGCATAGACCAAGTCTTCCCATCACTGTTCAAAGGCCTTCAAATTAAAGGACAGGCAGATAGAGCTCCACATCGACACCAATGTCCCACCCATAGCCCAACACTACCGAGGAATACCCATCAATATTAAAAAACAAGTGGAAAATGAACTGACTAAGCTGCTGGAGGCAGACATCATTCAGCCGGCGGAAGGGCCCACCCCATGGATCTCTCCAATTGTACCCGTGCCCAAAAAGGACTCCCAAGACATCCGAATATGTGTGGACATGAGAAGGCCAAATGAGGCCATACTAAGGGAACACCACCAAGCCCCCTAGAATAACCGAGATGGTACACCTGTTAAATGGGGCAACCGTGTTCTCAAAACTGGACCTCAACAAAGGGTACCACCAGTTGGAACTCGGCAAAAGCTCCCGATATATAACCACTTTCGCCACCCATCTAGGACTCTTCCGCTACAAGCGGTTAAGTTTTGGTGTGTCATCCGCGGCCAAAATCTTTCAGTCAGAAATTCATAACGTCATCAAGCATGTGCCCAACTGCTTGAACTACAGCGACGACATCCTGGTCTTCGGGCAAAACCAAGAGCAACATGATGACACGCTAATGAGAGTGTGCATGGCTTTGGAAGAGGCACGGCTCACACTAAACAAAGACAAGTGCGAATTTCGCAAGAAAACACTCTGCTTCTTCGGTCACATATTCTCTGAGAAGGGAATGACACCCGACCCGGAGAAGGTCAGCGCACTCCGAGAAGCCAAGCCGCCTGCCACCACATCAGACCTCAGGTCATTCTTGGGTCTTGCAAGTTACTGCACCAGATCCATAAAGGATTTCGCCTCCATCAGCGAACCACTCCGAGCGCTCACCAAGCTCAACACTGACTTCACATGGACACCACAGTGCCAAGAAGCGTTTCAAGCAATCAAAGACTGCATCTCCGACGCCCGGAACATGGCATATTTCGACCCCAAAAGAACAACAGAACTCATCGTCGACGCCAGTCCAGTCGGTCTAGGCGCCATCTTGACACAACTGGACGACCGAGAAGAAAGCAGAAAATACGTGTCCTATGCCAGTCGAAGCCTTTCCAAAACCGAACAAGCCTACTCCCAGGCTGAGAAGGAGGGTCTGTCTGTAGTCTGGGCCTGTGGACATTTTCATTTGTTCCTATATGGGAAACATTTTGTAGTCGTAACGGACCATCAAGCCCTCGTCTTCATCTTTGGCAACCCTCAGGCAAAAATGCCACCACGAATAGCTCGATGGGCTCTCCGACTGCAAGACTATCAGTTCTCCATCACCCACAGACCAGGAAAGGAGCAGAACCCCGCCGACTTCCTCTCGAGACATCCGAAAGACGAGTGTGGGCCAGAACCATCCATAGCCGACCAGTACATACGTTATGTCATCCACAGCAACACGCCACAAGGATTAGACATGGATCACATAACCCGTGAGTCAAACACGGACCAAGGGATACAAACCATCCTCAGATGCCTAGAAACGGGGCGATGGAAACATGCAAAACAAATTCGAGAGACCATGAACGAAGACATCAAGCAGGACATCACTTGTTTCTTAGCCGTGAAGGAAGACCTTGCAAAATCAGATGAAGGTATGCTGCTCAAAGGAACAAAGCTTGTGATACCACGCAGCCTGCGCCAGAAGGTACTAGAACTCGCCCACGAGGGACACCGAGGGATCATATCCACCAAAAGGATGCTGAGGCAGAAACTATGGTTCCCTCAACTAGACACTGCAGTAGAGGAACTACTACGAGACTGCCCCACCTGTGCACTCGTAAAGCCACACACCTTCCTAGAACCCCTAAACATGACTGCACTACCCGAGGGGACATGGGAAGAGATAGCAGTGGATCATTTCGGGCCCATAGAGGGTGGAGAATACATTCTGGTGGCCGTCGATGAATATTCAAGATACCCTGATCTACAGATAGTGCCGTCGACATCAGCCCATCACACCATACCGGCCCTGGATCGAATGTTTGCAATCTACGGAGTACCCAAGGTAGTGAAGTCCGATAATAGACCCCCCTTTACCGGACAGGACTTCCAAAGATTCGCCGAATACATGGGTTTCAGGCACAGGAAGGTGACACCCCTATGGCCCCAGGCCAATGGAACCGTCGAACGATTCATGAGCAACATCAAACGAACCACCCAAATTGCTCGCATTACGGGAGAACCTGTTGAGAAGCTATTATACCAACTCATGCGAGACTACAGAAATACGCCACACAGCACCACCGGGAAAACACCCTCAGAAGTGATGTTCGGGCGAACGATAAGAACACGCATACCCCATGTGGCCGTTGAGGAAGATCAATATGAAAGAGACGCAGAAATGAGGGAAAAGGACAGATGCATGAAGGAGAACATGAAAAGAGCTGCGTATACCACACGACGAGCAAAAACAAATGATCTGGCGCCAGGAGACATGGTGGTAGTCCGCCAGCCCCAACACTGGAAGAACATAGCACCATTCAATGAGAACCCTCTCATCATCGTCCACAAGAAAGGGTCACTCATCACTGCAGAAGGAGATCGCAAGTCCATAACGAGAAACTCATCTCACTTCAGGCGGGTGTCGAGGGCCCCAATGCGCGAGGACGCACATCCGAGTGATGAACTCACTACCTGGGACGCTCCATATGAAGGAGACCGAGAAGACTCAGAAGGAGAAGTACTTCCCGAGGACTGGACAAACCAGTCGGCCCAAATCGAGTGCCGACCAACGAGAACGAGGAAGAAACCCCACCGCCTCATTGAGGAAATGAACTGAGCCGGACTTAATGTTTAGTGACGGGAGGGTGTGATGTCCTCATTCGTTTCTCCTGAGGACAGAAGTCCTCTGTTTGTGTTCATGGTTATTTCGCGGGCTGCGACCCGCACATGTTAAGGGGCGGGGTTACCGCCCAAAAGGCAGTTCGAGCCTGGCTGTGAAAGAATAAAGATGTGTTGCACCCCAGCTCTGTGTCGGTCCTCTTTCAGAGTGTAGAGAGTTGAATCTGACAGCAGAACGTGAGGCGGTCCACGTTCGGGCACATTACAGCATCCAAGGGCAGCTATGGCAGGGAGATGCTGCCAGTAAAACCCTAGTTTCTACCCTTGTGAGCACGTAGAATCGTTGTGCCAGCGATGTGTGTTAGCATCAACCAGCAAGAAGTACTGGTAGTCCTTCTACCATTTTTACATCGCCGTGCACGAGGGGGAGGAGGCTTTGCTGGGACTTCTCATGAACCCCCTGCAAAGGCGCGAAGCACTGCAAAGGGCATCCAAGTGCAGTGGTGGCAGTTGAGACTGCTGAGGCCAACGGCTTTGTTGCCAGGGGTGGATTATACACGTTTTGACAAGAGAAAGCCTCGAGTAGTCTACCGCGGATTGTAGCAGGCGTTGCTGTGCATGGCTGGCAAGCGAGCATTTTTATTTTCCTAACCACCTTGCAACTTTGATCATTGCATGCATTTTATAATACAATACGCAGGCTGGGTTTGCTGAATGTGACTACTTATACCATAGACGTGACCATTAGCGCGAAAGCAGCAATTGAAAGTGGCAAGTGCTGGTGGTCATAGCTTGTTAACATCGTGCCCTTTTGGATCCTATGGCCCAATTCATTGAGCATAAAACTTAGCTCTACCACTTTCAGGCCACTAGATAAACTTTGAACCCAATCCTGCCGCAATGCCAAAAACCAATGTACACACATAGGGCTTACATTGCAGTGCGCAGCTAAAGGGCAAATGCCCAAGAACCCAAACTGCAGGGAAGCGAGATCTGGGAGGCCTCGCCCAAAACTAAAAAGGGCAAGAAGGACTGGTTAGGGTGTACAAGGTTCTAGGCAGCCCAAAATCACCATCTTCATGAGAGCAGCACATACAGTGCAAGTGGAAAATACTGCAGTAAACACTTCTGTGTTGCCTAGCCGTAAGGACAGTGTGGTGGAACCCACAAACACTCTAAGAGATCTCTCCCCTGGCTTCTCTGACATCGATAATAATGGATCACTACTAAGCCATTGTTTTAACCTACAACGAAACTCCTTGGGTCCTTCTAAACCGGAATATAACAATGTGATTGGGTCCACCTTGTACAACACTCCTGATCTGGAAGATCTCCTCTCCACCTCAGACTTTTCATCAAGCAACAGCTAAATGGAGGATGGTGAGGAAGACTATGAGTCTGTGAACAGGGGGGAACCCATGCCAGTAAAGCAGGGCAGATGGGGAGCCGGTGCAAGTGGATCTAGGTCACCTGGCCTAAGGCCCGCCCACCTGGTGCCTTACTGCCTGCCACTCTTTTTCACCACTTAGCAAGCCCTGCCCACTTGGTGCCGTCCTGTTTGCCACTCTTTTTCACCACTTAGCAAGCCCCGCCCACCTGGTGCCTTCCTGCTTGCCGCTCTGTTTCCCTACTTAAGGTGCCCTCCAGCCTCTTTTCCTTTGCAGATGGGGAGCAGGTGCAAATGGATCTAGATCACCTGGCCTAAGCCCTGCCCACCTGGTGCCTTCCTGCCTGCCGCTCTTTTTCACCACTTAGCAAGCCCCCGCCCACCTGGTGCCTTCCTACTTGCCGCTCTGTTTCCCTACTTAAGGAGCCCTCCAGCCTTTTTACCTTTGCAGATGGGGAGCAGGTGCAAGTGGATCTAGGTCACCTGGCCTAAGCCCCACCCACATGGTGCCTTCATGCCTGCCGCTCTTTTTCACCACTTAGTAAGCCCCGCCCACCTGGTGCCTTCTTGTTTGCCGCTCTTTTTCACGACTTAGCAAGCCCCCGCCCACCTGGTGCCTTCCTACTTACCGCTCTTTTTCCCTACTTAAGGAGCCCTCCAGCCTCTTTTCCTTTGCAGATGGGGAGCAGGTGCAAGTGGATCTAGGTCACCTGGTGTAAGCACCACCCACCTTCTTAGCCCTGCCGCTTCCTTCCTGCTCTTAACTATTAGATCAAGGGCGCCTCTCGCCCAGGCGTCTGCAGTGAAGGGCAGACGAAGAAAAGGGCAATTCCTGTTTGGACCTGTTCAAACCAAGAGGACCCAGGGCCCGACCCCCTGCTCAGACAGCAGGTAAGCATGCACCAACATGTGTTACCCCTTTGTCCCCACAGGCCATCCACACCCCCTCTGGTCCCCCTGTCATGTTCCCTTGTGCCCCACCTTCTCGCACACAGGTGTTGCCTGTTTTGCTTGTTTCTTCTACCCTGCTCCCCCTCAACCTCTTCCAGCCTACTTCTGCAGGATTCTGGTTTCACCATCACCGTCTTGTGGCCAATGCTGGATTTGGCTTTTATGGACTTCATTCATTCACGGTGCGTCACTCATTCTCAACTCTCATGCTGGACTTTCTTTGAATCTTGTACTCATGGTGGCCCTGAATCATGCTGTTCCCATCTTCATCTTGTATCCTGGCTTGCAACATTATGTGTTACTTACTGACTTCTGCAAATGTATTCGCTCACCCCTCTTGCTTCTCCACTCTTTTTGACTGCTTACTCTCTGTTCTCTCCTCCTTTCCCTTCTCCCTTTTCCTATCTCCTCTCCTTACTTTCTTCTATGCACTTACTCTATCAGAATTGTCCCTGGCCCTAATATGATAGCAACCTCGTCTGTTTCCTCCACCCTCCCATTACTGTTTTTTTCCTCACCACCCCCCCTCCAGCACTATCTGAAATGTCGTCAGGCCTAGTATCATAGTCGCTTGTTTTGTTCCTCCCCTCCCTTTCTGCACCCTTCTCCCTCACATTTTGTTTTTCTCCAGCTCTACCAGAAATGTTGTCAGGCCTAGTATGGTAGTCGACTGTCTGTTTCCATTTCCTTCCCACTCTCTCCCTCCCTTCCTTATCTATGTTCTAGCTCTTGCACTATCTGAAATGTCGTCAGGCCGAGTACGATAGTTAATTTCACATCCTTACTGTTCATGGCCTGTAAGAATGTCATTGTATTTTCCCTTGTTGCCTCCCTAGCCTTGAAGCGCTTTGAAACACATTGTGTATAGACGCTATATAAATAAACTATCATATCATATCATATCAGGGTGAGCTGGATAAACCCAGCAATTTGGACAATTTGGAGTGAAAAATAGAGGCCTTATTCGGACTCTGCTCTGGCATACCGGAAGAACAACGGTACTTAAAAACATTACTGGGCAAACTACACGAGGACAGCCTGAAGGAATGTTGTACAGATAACGAAGGTCATAATGGAAAATGGAAGGGGCAACAAAACAAGAACCCCCGCAAAATCGGTGACCTTACATCACACTGCCCAAATACCAGACAAAGTTTGCACCATCGCCACAGGGGTGGGTGACATAATCCTACACAATCGTTAGTAAACCTGTGACGCACCCGGGACCACTTAATCCTAAGGCCCTTACTGCGGGCCATGACAGACTCAGTAAGAGTCACTGCTGACTCGGAGGAACAAGCCCTATTGGCTCTGCGCACCGTACAGTTCATGCTGAACCTATCCTTAACCCCAGCACTTGCAAAACAACAGAAATCTAAGGTTCATCCCAGGGGCGACCAGCCATTGGTGACGCACAAAATACAACCGGAGGAGAGCCCCCCTCTATGACCAATTTAAATCTTAACTTCACTGCAGATACAACTACATCAATTGGGCCTTACTTGGTTGTTAATGAACTAACAAATGGAGCTGTCAGGCAGGTAATCCTTCAAGGCCCACTGGATAACTGGGTGGTAACAACAGCAGTTCAGCTATCATACGCCTCTGCAACAACCTCGCTGGGGCAAGCTACTTGTGTATTGACCCCCATCGACCAACTTGGCCCCCCCCCCCAAAACAGCATGACACCAATGGTGCACAACACGTGACATCTTTTGAGGTTGCACAGAAACCACTGTCTGACCCACTTGCCATAGCCACCCCAGTAGTCCCCTGGTACAATTGCCTTTGGAATTCCCACAGCTCTAATGTTGCTAACTACCCAGATTCTATCCAGTACGGAGATGTATGCCACATAAAACTGGTTGAACTTTTTCCAACAACCAGCAGTCCTTTCTTTAATAGGAAATGTCTCCTGAATCTCTTGCACACCATACCTGACCTTCTTTCAATATCAGGTCATTGCATCTCTTCATTCACCTATTCTCGCTGAACGAATATATGCCAGCACGCCCAAGCACTTCAGCCCCTGGGCTTTTAATTTACCGCCTTTCAACCCATGGCAACCAGTAATCAACTGTGGATGGGGACAGGGGGCTTTGGGTACTTTTGCTGGCTACCCTGCGGTACATGAGAATATGGCAGCGGGGGGAATGTCAAGGAGATTGGAGGGAAGTTGGTCTAGAGTGCACGCTACGTGTTGAAATTCATCCACACAGGACACACCCATAGTAAAGGTTGTGTCCTGGAATACAAAAGGGTACACCTCGTTTTTTGGAAATACATGATGGCTAGCTCATCTGACCGGGGCTGAGGTCTTCACTTTGCAGGAAACCTGGATGACCTCACCTTACCAACTTGATGGCTACAGAATGGTCCACAGCCTTGCAGCCCCGGTCAAATTGGGTTGGCCTAAAGGGGTGCTCTGTATAGGTGCAAAAGCAGGCTATGATCTAGTGGTGTTTGCTGATAGACCTATGCAGAAAAAACCTCCTGGCAGCAATTCTTACAAACCCCCCATGGGTCACCGAACCATCTTTAGTGCTGACAATGTATGAGCCATCTGGTGGAGAGTTATCTAAATGCCTAATGTGCACAGTCATGGAGACATTACGTAATTGGTATGGTAGACACCCTAGAGCGGGTATTATTTTAAGTGTTAACTTCAAGGTAGAAAGTACAAATCCTGTGATTGGAACCAAAGGGGGTAAGCAAGTATGCGTAGCCCAGACAAGGGCCCTGACTTGGCGTGCAGCTCTCGTAGAATACGATTTGGAGATGCTCCCTGACAATCCGGGGGACGCTGTGTTGACATGGATCCCACAGATTTTAGCGACCATGTGGATTGAGCATAAAACAGCATGGAAGGCGAATGGGCAAGAACAAGTCCTTAAACTCACACAGGAACAGGCTATGCTGGACAGCTTTTAACATCAGCCAGTTCAACTCAAACTTGAGAACTACCACGCAAAATTATGAGGTATTACTCAGTGATTGAAACATTTGCTAGACAGGTATAACCTACACACAAGGCAGTGAGTCATGTGACCATCTGTGGGCTGCAGTGATCTGCATTCACCTTATAGGTCGCGAGTTCAAATCCTTCAGTACCAAGAAAAACTTTAACATCCCCTCAACCCCCGAAAGGTTGATAATATTCCATTCATTTTATTTTTTTAAATGTGCATTTTGCATATCATCACGTATAAGTGAAGCATACAAATCTTCCAATCAAATTATGAAACGGAACATGAAAGTACATTCCACCTCTCCCTCACAGATGCCCTCCTCTCCCCTCCTTACCAGCACACTCCTTTGGAAGTCCTGCTAAAAAGCTTAATCCAACATCAGCAGTGCATTTCTACATTGTGAAGGAGTAGAATACAAAAACTGTTTTACAGATCCGCCCATCCCACCTTCTGTAATCTTCAATGGCATATGAATCCCAGACAATTTTTCAATGCAAATGGCAAAAAGTGGACCAGACTTTAAAAAACGGATGAAGTGTCATGAATAAGCATAGGTACTTTTTTTGTAACACAGGCCCTCATTACGACCCAGGCGGTAAGTATACAACATTACCGGCATGGCGTAACTAACGTTTACGTGCTGGGTCAAAGCCGTAAAAAGCGGGACATTACGACCCATCGTGCACGAGCATTACGCCATGCCGGTAATGTAAACTGCGCCATGGCGTTAATGCCCCCAAAACGGCACCTACCGGCATCGTATGCCGCGCAAGGTGCACCACCGCCACCCCGACCACCGTTCATAGCGGTGACCGTAGTTAGCGGTCACCGCAATTAGCGGTGACCGTAGATAAGCGGAACCGGAAGTAGCGTCACCGCGGCGGAACGGGAAAGAGCACGGCGGCCATCTTTAAAAACACAATCCATTGGCATCCTCCGCAACCACTGGACATCCAAGCCTGAGACCCGGCAAATACCATCAGCAACCTTCTTCCTGCAAGAAAATGCCTAAAGTGGTTAAAAAAGCCTGTGACCGCCAGCGGCAAGACCGCTTCACCAGAGAGGAGCTTACCATGCTTGCGGAGACCCTCCAGGAGAACGCTGCAGTGGTATTCTCCAACCAAATGACCAGACCGGCCATAGCCAAGAAGAAGGCCATATGGGCACTGGTAGCTCAGCGGGTTAGTGCCGTGGGAACAATACCCCGCAATGTGAGACAGTGCCGCAAGCGGTGGGACGATCTCCGGCTCAGAGTCAGGAGCATACTATCGGCAAACAGGAACCTGGGCACGGCAACCGGGGGAGGATCGGAGTCCCCTATTAAATTGCAGCCATGGGAGGAAATCTGTGCCTCCACAATCGGAATGGAGAGCATAGAAGGAGTAGGAGGAATGGAGAGAGGAGCCCCGACATCAGGCGATGCAGGTAGGTGGCTCAAATCAAGCCATGCAAAATTCACCAAAGTCCATTCATGTGAAGTACAATGTTGCCCCATAGTGTAAATGCAACACATCAGCAGGAGACTGCCCACAGATACATCCGATCTCCACCCTGTACACATGCAGTATGCACACCGTAACTGCAGGCACCCACATACCTCCATGCTACTTCCACACAAAAGGGAGACAACCTGTTTTCCCCTGCCTCAAATGTGCCGCATGTACTAACTGATAAGATGTCAGTCGTCACAATGCCCGCCCAATGTCCGCAGACCCATCAATAACACTTTCCCTCCTTTGCTCCACCACAGGCTCAAATTCCGACCTTGAGGATGAGGACACCACTGCCTCCACACCCACCAAGAGGGCCAGGACAACTGTGCCAACACCACAACCCTCCACCTCTGCCGTCCCGAGGAGAACCCCACAGCAGCCAAAATCCATGCCAGGAAAACAGGACAGGGCACTGACAGCCACCCCAGCAGGCAGCACAGAAGCAGCAGCAGCAGCAGACATTACCCAAATCGTGCCCACAGAAGGGACAGGCTCTGCTGCAAGCAGCACTATTGGGGAAACTGCTGCCATTGCAGCCTCCTCCGATAGCGAAGCAGGGATCATTGAGGAGATTGATGTCGGAAGCCCCACTGCCCACCCTCATTCCCCTTACCTGTCCCTAAGCAGCCCGCATGCGGATGCCACACAGGGGCAGTTAGAGGATGAGGATTGGCCAGGCTCTCCATCCCCGCTGCAGGAGGCGAGCAGCCCAATGGGAATACCACTGCCATTAGCCATGGGCCAGAAAAAACAACAAACCCTGGAGGAGATCGTCACGCGGCAGCAGCAACTATCCTCGCTCCTCAATGAGCATGTTGCAGAATGTGGGGGGTCAAGGGCAGCAATGGAGAAATGTGCGGAGACAGTGAAGGCTGCTATAGAGTCCTCCACAAAGGACATCTGCGCAGAACTCGCCGCTGTGCGGCACGTCATCTCTGAACTAGTGCAGACAATTCGGGACATGCGTCCAAATGAGCAGGCAGGAACCTCCTTGGGTGCCAGCTCGACACCAAGCAGCCCCATCCGCCGATCGGGGAGGAACCTGCGCAGCACAGGCAGGGGTGCCCTGGGGGCCAGGGGAGGGGGCTGCCAATAGTGGCCGGACAGTGGAGAAATCCTACATCAGACACTGCTGCACAGACTTACTCACACCTTTGTAGGGATTCCAGGGGGGAGGGTGGAGGGGGGAGTGGGTGTGTTGGGGAGTTCAGGGGGGAGGGGGGAGTGGGTGTGTTGGGGAGTTCAGGGGGGAGGGGGGAGTGGGCGTGTTGGGGAGTTCAGGGGGGAGGGGGAGTGGGTGTGTTGGGGAGTTCAGGGGGGAGGGAGGAGTGGGCGTGTTGGGGAGTTCAGGGGGAGTGGGTGTGTTCAACAAAATCACTTTCACAATACACTTTTCATATTTGCACAAATCACATGTGTGGACATTGCTCATTGCGTATGTGTGATTTATTAGTAAACAGTCCCCAGTGTCCATATAACAGACGCACACAGTGCCACAATCGTCATCTCCAGGTGACACCCCCCATTCGCGTGTGCTAGAATAATTGGTTGATCAGAGTACTACGCATTTCACGCCCCTCCTGTGCATCGCCACCTCCATGAGGTGCTGCCGAATCCCCACCTTCATCATCCTCATCGTCAGGTGGTTGCAGTTCTGCATCAGGGGGCAGGGGCACATTGCGTCTGACGCACATATTGTGTAGCATGACACATGCCATGACGATCTTTGCCACCTTCTCATGGCGGTACAGGAGTGCCCCACCAGACCTGCTGAGGCAGCGAAACCGTGCCTTCAATAGGCCCAATGCCTGCTCAATCACCACACGGGTACGTGTATGTGCACGGTTGAAGTCCTCCTCGTGCTGGTTCTGTGGGTTCCGGACTGGTGTAAGGAGCCACCTCTTCAGGGGATAGCCTGCATCACCTGTATGTGGGCGAGAATGTATGTGTCAGTCATGACGTCTATTTCAAAACATGACGTGCCACCATGGCTTGCATCCAACTGTTACTTCGGACCTCTTTTAAATGCACTAATTGATTCACACTATGCGACCAGTATATGCTCATGGCTCTTATGGAATGTTGTGCATGCCATCAACCAATGTATGCAGGGGGGTCAAGTGCCTTGTGAGTGTCCATCCACTGTGTTCGTTCATGCCGTTTGTTTTGGTGGCCTGGCACGTGTCCTGTGAGGTCAACGCTCACATCATTGCAACATTGCTGTCAGCCTCATCATGACCCCAGTGAGCAATACTGATGTTGATAGGGACATTTTGTGGGCCTTGATGTCTGTGTGATGGTGTGTTGATGTTTCTGTCCGTCATGTGCCTCATTCGTGCGCAGTTATGGGGACAGGCCTTTCAGTGGATGGTGTCTGGTGATGTGCATGTAGGTGCATTTCGTTGAGGTCAATGTGGTGTGAATTGGTACAATGCACTTGCAGATGGTTGTGTCATGGTTGGGGCACACCTTCATTCACGTGGTGGGGCTGCATACATCGGGCATTAGGTTTAGTGGTGTCAGCTGAAGTTTGTGCTGCTTTAGGGTATGATCTGGCTCCGTTGTCTCTGCTACTCACAGCCAGGTGGAGTATTCATCATTCCCCCCCCTTTCAGCCAGGTGGAGTATGCATCACCCCCCCCCCTTTCAGCCGGGTGGAGTATGCATTGGTACGTCGTTCACCTACCCACTTCACATTTCCATGGTCATGACATGTGACTCACCGAGTAGCCAGGATCTTGGCCCTGCATGTCGCTGCATGTAGCGTGGTATTGTGGAGTCCCGAAGGACCATTGAATCATGGGTTGCTCCGGGGAATCGGGCACAGCAATGTGTGATGATCCTGTTGGAGTCACAGACCATTTGCACGTTGATTGAGTGAAATAGTTTACGGTTGCGGTACGGTACCTCCATGGCATGTGGCACCACCAATTCCACATGGGTGCAGTCAATGGCACCAATGCAACCAGGTATGCCGGCTAGTGCATGGAAACCCACCTTGGTGTTTGCAATCTCCTGGGCAGACCGTGGTAATGAGATGTAGTTGTCTGTGTGCTTGAGGAGGGCATCAAGCACTTGGATCAGTGTATGTGAGAATAATGGTTGTGAAATGACATGCAAGTGTCCCACTGTGTGCTGGTAGGTGCCTGTGGCCAGGAAGTGGAGTACAGACACTACCTTCAGTAGGGGTGGGATGGCGGTTGGTGTTTCTATCATGCTGACAATGTCGTTGTGTATCATGTCTACGATGGTGGTGATGGTGTCCCGGTCCAAACGGTACAGGGTGTGGATCTGCTCAGCGGTGAGGTTGAATGGACTGGCTCTGATGCGTGGGATTGTGGGCTGCCTGCGTGGTGCCACTGGCTGTGCTGGTGGGGCTTGCTGGCCCTGCCTTGCCCTCCTTCTCCTCCTGCGTCTCCTCTGTGCAGCCTATTGTTGTTGTTGTTGTAGTTGAAGTTGTAGCACTTGCATTGCTATCAGGTCCTCCAGTGCCAACATTGCTAGTCCTATTGGAATCATTGTGGAGTGTGACTGGGTCTGGGAAGGGGTTGGGTGTGCTCTTTTTGTACTTCCTGACTCTGTATTGCCTCCACCTGTGCTGATTCTGTGCACCTGTGGCAGCTGGATTCACTGCACAAGGCCCTTTACGGTTGGTTCGCGATGGCGTAATTAGCACCATGGCGGTAAGGTACTTAACGGGCTGGATGATGGCGTTAGGTGCATGTCCGCTTGGGTCGTCATTCGCGTAGCTTTGCGCCATGCCGTTATTTGCGGTGTGGAAGGTCGCGTGCGCGCGTCCTTGGTGCAGTTAGCGGCAGCGTTAAATACGATGCCGCTAATGGTATCGTAGTTAACGGTCACGGGTCATGATCGGACCTAGCGGAAAACGATGCCGGTAATCATTTACCGGCATCGTTTTTCACTTACCGCCTGGGTCGTAATGAGGGCCACAGTGTTGTCTCAGGCCATGGACAGACATATTAATTTTGAAGGGGATTCAGATTTTTTCGAGATAATCTAGGTATACACCATTAAACTGCTAGGATTATTGAAAGAACAGTGCGATTTGAGCTTGTTTGTTTATGGATGTCTCCAGTGGGAACTATAATGATGTACTTCGGGAGGCAGCATGGTAAGTCCTTAAGTTCTTATCAGGTCACATTCAAGATGTCAGGCATTAGAGATAGGGAGCAGGATCTTAAGTATCTCCAGGAGAGCCCACTGCCTCCCACCACCCAGGCTACATGTCTCCAACTGCCTTGGGGGGAACTCTTGCAGGCAAACCATGACTTTATAAGCACCTGCAGGACATTCCATTGTCACAGTTCCACTCACACATACAAGCATGCAGGGAAGGGAAGCATGATGTAACACACCTACTTTCCTTGGACACATAACGGAGACACCTCGACACACGGGAAAGCAGTGAGGCACACAGAGGATGTACAGGAACTTCTAATAACCAGAACATCAGGTCTGCCTTAATAGGGTAACCCAAGATTTTAGTTATAGCTGACCTTAACTTTGGCCAGAACCCTCTCAAGGTTGGGCAGTCCCACCAAGTATGAAAGAATGCACCTACCACCCCACAGTTCCTCCAGCAGAGGAGCTCTATACGAGTAACACTTATTCAATAGGAATTGTATCTTGTGTTATTTATAAATAAGCTTATGCTGGGGTTCTAACAATTGTATTGATGGTCACATCTGATGTGCATCCTACCATACGTCCTTCCAGTCCTCAGTAATGATGGTCTTAGTTGGATCTTTCTGACAAGCTTTTCTGTATCTGGATGGAGTTAGCCTGTTAGGTGTTATAAGAATACTATACATGTTGGAGATCATACCTTTCATTAATGAGGTCTACTGTATTTATTTCTCAAAGAGTTCATTTTCTGGAACCCTCTGGTTTCATGTTGTAATGGACTGCCCAGTTTCTCAATTGAAGACATTGCAGTCTATCGATGTCAAGAACCCCAAATGTTTTTTGCATTCCTGAAAGCTTTTATTGCCACTGTTATACAGATCGCCTAACACATGACAGCCCCCTCGTTCTATCTTTTCAATCTGGTTTCTTCCATTCCCTGAATGGCCATATGTATCTCCCGGCAACCATCTGTGCCATGAAAAGTCAAGGCATTTTTAATGCTCATTGTGGCTATTCCCCTAGAAGTTGGATCTGTACAGCTTTTAAGTAATTTATCACATTTGGGCAGCCCAATCCACCTTGGTCTCTTGGCCTGCAAGCTATGCTTTTGTGGTTTCCTTCCTTGGCAAACATAATACAGCAATTCTCTGACACATTAATAGAACTGCACTAAGGATTGATATGGGGAGAGCCTGAAAAAGATATTAAAAGTACGGCAAAAATGTTAATCTTCAGCATCGCTAGTCTTCCTAAACCAGGGTTCGAAATTACAGGTAGCTTGGACCTATTTAGCTCTGCTTCTAGTCTATGAGAGCCTGGTTAGCTTGAAACCAAAAGCTAGGAGGAGCTATGTTTGGCTCCCCAGGCCAATTGGTGCCTAAGAAACCTACATATGTGAAATTAACTTTTAGAATTTGAGAATGTTAATAAAGAAGAATTGGGACACATCTAGTACACGTTTCAACATAATGGATCATACATAATGTGCAAAACGTTCATGTTTGCCTCTCCTGTAGAAGCTAGAGAGCCTTAACGCAGGCTCCAGGGCATTACCTGATGCAGTAATGCCCCCCACCCCTGTGAGGGGCTTATTGCTATTAGTACTCTGGCCCGTAAAACCAGAGTACTAATAGTCTTTTTTTCAGTTGCGAGACGCTGTCAGCGTTTTACAACTGAAAAAGAAAATAAATGGCTGCCACGACAAGGATCAGTTGACCACGGAGTCCCCGGGGTTCCTTCCATGAATGGCCACCTTAGAAAGGGAGAAGGGATTACATGTAGTCCCTTCTCCCTTTCCATGGCTGCCACCCGCGGAAGGAAACCCAGGGCCGCAGCGGTCAGCTGATCCTTGTCGTGCAGGTAAGGACAATCATATCATTTGAAACAATCTGATTGTCTCTCGCCGGGTACTAATGTGTAAATAGCTCCTGGTTCCCCAGTGGTAGCACCTGCCTACTTGATGATGCCAACACCCAAGAGCTGATTTTAACTCCTGCTCACTGAATCTCAATTTTGTGCCCTGCTAACCATAATGTGCCCCTCTTCCATCTGTGAAGGTCTTGCTGTATTTGCTAAAGGAGACTCAGATAGTTAGTGTGATAGTGCCATGAGATTTTATCAGCTGTCTGTATGCTGTGAGGGGTCAGAAAGGAGAGGTGGATCCAAAGTTGCAATGTTTTCAACATTAGAAATCTTTATTAAAAGAAATGGGTTGGATAAATACCTCTCTGTCCCTATCCTAAAGAGAGTTTCCCTTCCTAAAAAGCTAAAACTAAAGATCAGTCTGTGTCTCATCATCAAAATTATGCAAACTATGCTTGTGTCCAAAACATAGCTGACCTTCATACTGAAAATGAACAATCAGAGGTATAAGGTAAGTGTCTCTGTTTTGATTTTGCAAAAAGTGTGTAAAAATCAAATATGAAAATGCAGCAAACAATCCTTGATTCCACAAGGTGGTTCCCTTCCTCTGGAATGTTTCAGGTAGGATAGCGGAAGTGTCCTTTTCAAACATTGACTCCTTAAGAGTAGCAGAAATGTTTCTGTCATACAACACTTTCTTCAGGATGGCAAAAAGTATATTTTGGAGAGAAAGAAATGACACAAGTGTCTCTTTTACACAACAACTTCTTAGAATGATTTCCGGGTCTACTCCCCTGCAAGGAATCTTTTAGTTGATTCTTTAGATCTCATGACGTACTCTCCTTCCAGGCATCTTTTCATAATGTCTTTTTCTTTCATATGGTTAGTATGGATTACCTGGTATAATTCCCTGCCAAGTATCCACTTCTGGATTTTGTAGATCCCCTGGTAGACTCTTCTGTCAGTTTGCTTTCTCCCAAAGGCTTACTAACTGATGTGCTTCTTTGACCAGGATTTCTTAAAATGTTCTCTTTCAGTATAACACAGTTGCACTTATGCAGTGTTTATACTTCATTTACTGTATGCAACTACTTGTTAGAACCTCTCTCATATTGACATCTCATATATGGAGACTTGTACAGATTTTGCCTCTCAACGTCTTCATTAATGTTCATCTGCTGGTGGTAATATTAAGTCCAACTTTCCCCATATGGACGTCTTTTATATGAGGATTTAGGTAAATTCAGTCTTTCTAATTTACTTGGTTGGTATCCAAAATATGTTTTCAACTGTTCATATGCTTGTATTCACGCCCCGGGATCCCCAACACCTTTGGGTAGACTCACCAGCTTTTGATGGTGTTTTTGGATTGTGGCACGTTGATGCAGCAACGTTTTCACTCTGGGAAGACTTCCCCTCCTTTGCAGTCCTCATTCAGTTCTCCCGCCGGCTCCACGTTCTTTTGTCGGTAGAACTGTTTCTTTTCAACAAGACCGCGTCCCCAACAGCCTTGCTTCTGCTGTTGGCCTTTCTGCAGTCCTTCCAAGGCATCCGCTGCACTTCTCCCGGTCTCACACCTCTCTGGTACATTATCCTCACAAGCAGTTAATTGAAAACACCTGCCGCTCTCGGTACAAGCCGTTTCCATTCGTCTGATTATGCTCTCAGCATGGTCCATTTCCGTGCGTCTGATTCTGCCTTTGGTTCTTCTTCCTGTTTGCCCGCTCGGCATCTCTCTTCTCCAAAGGTCCCGCACAGCTGATTTCTATTGTAACAACTAGTCTGCACGTTTAGCTTGGTGTTTCCTTGAGGTTTTATGGGAGTTGGAGTACATAGGCATTTTTTATCTTTTAAAGTTATATTGTTTTGGATCTTTGTTTAAATCAAAAACATCAGAGACAGCAGATGTGAAGTGAGCATTATGTGTAATGGTATTCTGCTCAGGTTGACAGTATGCCATTAGCATTTTAGATGTGAGTGTTTTCTTCAAAAGGGGGAAAGTATAGTGTGTCTCTCCTAAAAAAAGTCACCACCTCCTCCTGATAGGTGTCCCCTTCCACATAGTCCTCCCTCATAATACCACCCCCTGGGTCAGGAACAGGTAGGGGCTGTCGTCCCCTGCCCATGTGAGAGATAATCACCGGGGAATCAGTGATTACTCTGCAGGATTCATCACAATACCTAGATATTTCCTTTCGACATCTATTTAAAAAAGCCAGCTTTTCTTATATAGTTCTTGCCTTTTCATTTGAAAGTGACCGGTTGAGAACCTAAGACTTAGACACATTTTACTTGGAAGCCTTAGATTTCCGAAAAGCTTTTAGCTTCTTAATAACCCCAGGCACTGATATGCTTGGCCTATTGAGTGGTAACATCACATTTTCCTCGAAGAGACGTTAATTATGTATTTCCTGCCCACAGGTAATGCTGTAAATTATTAGAATGGCTTTAATGTGTGGGGCAAATGGTTCGATTATTAGCATGAAGAGGAGGCTTACTTAGTTCTTCTATATACGTGGAATGGTTCAGAGACTGTGGGCCTCATTACGCGGCAGGCGGTAACCCTGGCGATACTAGCGCCATGGCTGCCCCCTTACCGCATTCCGGGTCCGAGTTCCCTAAATAGGGATTTACCAGGTCATTCCAACCTTGGAGGACCCGGTAAGTCCCAATTCCGGGAACCATTCCCCATTCCCATTCGAGCCCCCATAGGGGATGGAGATGGTTCCCCTCAAGTTCAAGTGAGGCAGGAAGGCTGTTCCAGAGGGAGGGCCCTGCCGCGGAGAGAGATCTACCCCCAGCTAGTTGCTCTGAGAAGCGGATGACCCTGACATGCAAGGTGTGCATCACACACACCTGCAAAACAGGCCATGGCCATCACTGTCATGTCACTCAAACCCTCCCAAACCACAACTTGACATGGCAAGCAATACCCATACACCAACACAGTAACGATAAGGTACACATTGCCATGTCCTAAATGTACAGTGGCATCAGACAATGATGCCTGACCCAGAATCAGATGAAATGACAGACCAACAAAATCTCCCACCCAAAATAAGTCATTTCCAAATGCATTACAAGAGTCGTAGACGTAACATAACAATGAATGCTTGTCTACATGCACATTGTGCATTGCAAAATCAACACTGCAGCTCATGTGTGCTGTGTCCTACTCCTGCAACACACTGCTCAGCGCACAGCACAGTGAACAGCCATTGTGTGTGATGCACACCCTGAGCATCACATCTAAGTGACAGACCACATCAAACAGCAAATTAGGCATGTACAGGATCCATAATCGGTCACAGAACATGTGCTGCAGGGACACAGTGGGCACCAGAAGGCAAACAGTGTACACGTGGATATGCAAGGGTGGGAGTACATGTAGTGCATCAGAGTGCACGTGTGTGGTTCTGCAAGGACATGCACTCCACATATGCATGTGCACTCAAGTGACCATTAGTGTTCTCTACACATCACATGTGAACATTCACCATGTGTACACTCCAGCATGTCAAACCACAACTATCCCCTCGCACCTGAAAGGTAAACACAACACATGAACAGGCATTGATCAGCAGAACACAACATGTACATAGGATACCACCATTACAATGTCAGAGTTCCCATCACACTGCAGGGCAAGGCAACTATCAACAACAACCCACCCTCCCTCACAAATGACCATGACCCACTGAACAACTGCACCTGGGTAATGGAGCCTTCAAACCTCAATTCCACCTGGCCACAGGATCACCTTTACCCTTCGTCACCATCTCCCACCTTGTGTGTAAAAAGGTGCCTGCACCCTCATAATCCACACTCATGTCCAAAATCACAAAATCCAAGCCAGAAAAACGAACCAGAACACCCTCCAGTAGATGACTTGACGTAGCAGTACCTCACAAAGGCCAAGTACTACCACAATGATGCAACAACCAAGGTAGCACAGTAAAACAATGTCACGACAGGATGTGAAACATGTGTGGTACATGACATAGGATGATGCACCATGAACGGATGTGTACTGTCACAGGTCCCCTGTACAGGCGCGGGAGTGTCATGAAACAACCACCCCCACCATGTCCCGGGTGCATGCAAGGTCAAACTCACACAGGCCCCTGAGACCCTGGTGGGGAAGGAGGTTCAGGGATATGCAGTCGGACAGGTGTTGACACACTGGATGACTGGAATGAGTGGCAGGAGAGGGGAGGAGGAATGACACATGAAACTAGGGAATGCACGAAAATGTACTACCTGCATGAACACATACACAATCCAAACAAACTTGGACATCATTGTCATGGCCTTCTGTAGTCCAGGCTCAGGAGTGGTACAAACCGACCACCCCCTCTAGGGTTTTGGCGCCTGCAAGTTCGGGGCTTACACAGGCATCCGCAACCCCAGCGGGGAAAGAGGGTCAGGGAACGTTGCTTGGATAGGTACGGGAAGCAGGAACACTGGGTAGAGGGTACAGGGTTCAAAATTGCATAGGATTACGGGTGATTAGGGAGAAAAAACATACCAAATTGAACCACACATACATCCATGCATTAGTACACTCCCCAGAAAGCCTATGCAGAGCAGTTCGAAAGAAAAACAACAAGACACTGGTTTTGAGTGCTGGCTTCCTGCCTGCGCACTCTCAGGTCCGGTTACATGAGCACTGCAATGCTGCAAAGAGAGCCACAGTCAACAACCTGTACGTGCCAATTACACAAAAGCACAACACCAAACATGCCCCATAGCAACAAACTACTCTACAAACAGACAATCTGGTGTAGATGCTTCGTACCCATATATAACATCACCCCTGTGAAAGCTCATACACAGTCAGTGCAGTAAGTCAGCCGCCGGTGGGTGCGTGGCAAATGGAACACCAATGTGTCACAATTCACACAACATGCAATGTTCCCTGGGTAAGCAGACAGACCCATATAGCAAGCCATGACTTCTGAGCAAGTTGAGTACCACCATGACCGAAACAAAGTTGGCAGTGCATTTATCATAAAGTACATGGAAAAGACATGCACTGCACCCGAGTATGTCCCTTGCTGTATGTCCCTGTGAGCTGCCCCTTTCCATGTCTCGGAAGGCTACATGGTTGATACAAGTGCCTCAATGGACCTTGGTGTACCGGAGGGTATGTGCCACTGCCCCTGCATGTGTCCCAGACAACCCTACTATCAACAGCCATCAGTCCACCAACACATCTGAGCTGCATTGTGTGCTTCAACACCAATATTCGTCTAAGCTCACCCTCAGTGCTGTGACTAAGCCTGCATGTGCAACTCGCCTGGTGCAAGCTTTGCTGTGTCGTGGCCCCCCTGTGCTGCTCACCTTGCCTGGAGTTCCTTGGAACATGTCAGCAGTTCTAGGATGTGGGTCTGCAATCCCTGTGCCTCTGCTTGTGCACACATGTGCATGTGGGCACCAACAAACGTGTCCAGAATTCCGTCGTCCAATTGGCCATGTCTGCTGGCAAAGGTGCTCTGGAGGCTCATCCCCCTGCAGAAAGGGCATGAAACACATGATTAATGCTTCAAAGTCATCTGTGTGTCTCTCATCAGGCATCTCATCACTTGACCATGTCAGAGAGTCACATCACAAATCACACCATCAGTCCGTCTTTCACATCCAAAGTGTGGAACACTATCTACAGCATGAATTGCAACAAGCACGTGTACAGTAAAGATATGAAACATACTACACAATGCATAGCAATTAATGTACACATTAATCATGACACACCCCATCTAGCAAAAGCTGAACAGTGGACAATAACACCAAAATCATCCCCACTAGGGGTGTCAACACAAGTCACACAGCACCAGAAATGCCACAGATATGACAGTCCAAAGCCCTTGTGTAAAATTCTGTAACACCGAACCATCCTTGTGAGCCCATGGATAAGGGAGGCAGGAGTGGCATATGTGAGTCAAGGACCCCAAGCAGCAAACACATACACAAGACAAGCCTGAAGGGCCCAGCTGGAACAGACAGTGGATGCCTTCAAAAGCCACAAAGCACCGCACCGTCACATGAAAGCACAATAGACTAGCAATTTTAAACTAAATCAACTATTAAACTAACAATGGAAAACCTACATTACCTAATTAAACTAACTATCAAACAGAAACTTAACTAACTAAACTAAAAGAAAAATCAAAAATGGCCACATACGACCTGGGGGGGAGGGGAGGCACCCAGAAGGGTGGACGTACAGGGTGCTGCTCAACATCCACATGCGATGATGCTGAGCCAAAAAAAAAACCTCCATGGGCTCAACGCCTGCACAGCCCGACCTATGTGGGAGATAGATGGTCGTCCGAGTCTGGCTCATCCTGGAAAGGAGGATGTGGCACAGTAGCCTGGCCACGCCTAGCCGCAGCTTGCCCCTCGTCGGCAGCAAGTCTGCCGGATGGGTGAGCCTGGTTCTGTGTGTAGATGTGACGTAGGTCTGCATGCAGAACCTCACATGATACACGTGCTTCCTCTCTCAAGGTAGCACGTGTAACACGGAGTTCCTCCTGCAAGGCCTGGCTGGACAACCGCTGCACCTCCTGGCAAGCCTGTAGCTCAGCCGAGATGGTACGCTCAAGCTGTGCAAACCTCTCCTCTGCCTGCTGCCTCTGGGACATCATAAGGACACCCAAAGTGGATCTGAGGGAAGCATACTCCTCCCTCACGGCATCCATGTGCGCCTCTGCATGAGCAGCAATTGCTTGACGCAGAGACGACATTTCAGCCTGGCGTGCCCTGTCTGAGGCCGCTATGCCCAGCCTGAGCGAGCGGGCCGAGGACCGTGCCGTCTGCTGCTGGAGAAGCACCTGCCTAGCAGGGGGGAGCACAGATCGGGCCACACGCTCCATGCTCTCAGCGATGTTCTCCATTGCTGCCCCCTGCCGTTCGGAATTGGCAGTCATGTCTTGCTCCCACTCAGTATACAGCGGTTGCGCGCGGCGACCGCGTTTCCGGGCTTGACCCCTGCGGGACCCAAGGACCGGGGGTCCTCGCTGTGTTTGCACCGCCCGCGGCTGCACGACTACATGCCCCCGTCAACGTGATGTCCCAGGCACATCAGTGACTGGTGTGGAGGGTGACCCTGTGTCCCGATCCACCACGGGCGGAGGAACCAAGACTGTCTGATCCCTCAGTGCAGGGGTCGCAGACAGAGGAGTGTCCACATCAGAATCACTCACCCCTGACACATGGACTTGATGCTCATCCAACTCAACATGGACGTCAGAGTCGTCATCAAGGCTGGACTCATAGGCAGCCAGAGACAAGATGGACTGCAGCACTTGGGGGTTTTCGTGGCCTACCACCCCACGACCCCCACTAGTGCCAGGTTGATGTGGTGTTACCAACCCTGTGTCTGGCATGACAACACCATCCTCCGCCTCCATTGCGTCATCACCTGAAAAATAGAGAGAAAAAAGGTCACTACACATGTCAGAAGCACACAACACACACACACACTGACAGCAAACGCATCAGGCAGACATGTGACACACAACATATAACCTGGCATGCATGCTGGGTCAACTTTGAATAGCTTCTGTGATCAGACCTGTTGAAAGGTGGCAGTTTCCATGGAAGTGGGTCTATGCAGTGCAGAAAATGTGTACGCCACTCACTACCTACATGTACAAGGACTCCATGGTGTGTGCCAGGAAATGTGAAGGCAGTGCAATGTCAAATTCAGACATCACGTGCATTGTGCATTCAATGTGTACCATATCTAGAAGCCAAGCACCCCTCCACTCCAGTACCAAAGCAGGGATGCCTATCATGGTATCAAAAGGCTGACCATACACCTGTGTATTGACAGGCAGTGTTGACTGGCATCAACAGCTTAATGTGATTCAAATGACAACACTGCAAATGATGCTGGGACAGTAGGCAGGACACATGATGAAAACTCTGGAGGCCGCCCACGTGTGAAGAAGACACAACAAGAGTTGGACAGAGTCATTGGCCATTGAACTGGCTGAGGCCTGTGAGCCACACAGATTGTCAGAGCCTAAACATGTGTGCAACGCAGGAATGAGCCACAGTTGATATGGGAAGGCTGATGAGATGGCAGGCAATGTATGTAACCAAGGACTTTTATTACAGTGATCATCCAGTCAAGGACACATAGGGGCATGCGTGCAATGCACATGGAGCATGAATGGGCACTCATGTCCCTGCGGGACATCTGACCCATGCACAGTACAAGTGAGATACCCTGCATGGAGTACTAAGGCTGTACCACACGGCATATGTCTGGCAGATTCTACGCTGGAAGTTAGCATCTACACAGGACACATGAACAAGAAAGTACACATTGGCAAGATTGAAGCAGACCAGTGCAAAGGTGGAACTGGGGTGCAGAGTGGCGGAGGAGGGGCAAGGGAGCATGCCTACATGGAGTCCCGCATGCAGGCAGAGGAGACATGCATGACGGAAGCATTGCATTACTTACACATCTGAACCATGTACACGTCACATGTAGCAGCAATCATGCACAACACATCCCACAAGTGAAACACACACGTCCTCAACAAACACGCATCAACACTCACTGGACTGCGCATCAAAGTCCAGCATCTCTCCCACTCCTTCGACCAATTCAGGTGGTATGAACTCTGCAACGAGAGCCTCATGCGGAGTGAGCTCTTCCTCCTCTGGTGCCGGCCCACCGCCAGTCACCAGAGTCAAGTTGTAATTAGAGGCATGCTTAGCCTTAGTGCTGCGCTTGATGTCATTCCAACGCTTTTTGCACTCTTGCGCCGTGTGCACCTCAAGGCCGAATGAACTGACATGTTCCGCAACATGCTTCCAGTGGGTGTCACGTTGAGCAGCCGTAGTCTGACTATTGGCACCCACTAGCATGTCACGGCTGTGGCCCCGCACGTAGTCCACGAGGAAGTCCAGTTCCTGCTTACAGAAAGGCTTCTTCCTCGACGTGCAGGAGGTCGTGGCTGTGTGTGGGGTCCCAGCCTGTGCTGCAGGTGCACCCTTCCTCCTCTTGGACTGTGGCGCAGACCCTGGCTGGCTAATGCCGCCCTGACCAGTATGGCCAGTGGGTTCGGTGGATTGAGCCAAGGGAGTGGCAGGTGGAGGGATGACCAAAGGCCTGACTTGTGTCAGTGGCAGCTGGGTGCCCACTAATGGACCCTGCGCAGCAACATCAGCTATGGCAGGGTCATTGACCGCAACGGTCCTGGTTGGCAGACTCACAACCGGGGTGCTGTTGGGTGCATCTGCCCCTGCACTTGCCAACACCCGGCTGTTCGGGGCAGCAGATGACATGACTGCCCCAGGGACACGTGTCTTGGTCTGAGCAGCACGGCCTGCCCCTATGGTTTCCCCCCTGGCCTGTTGGAGATCTACCAAGGGCTCTTCAAGTGCCAACGCAGCCTGCGCTGGCAGACCCTGAGCCTGGGTGGCGGTGTCCACAGCTGCACCTGCAACTACCACTACCCTTGGGCCCGTGGCAGTCGATGGAACAGACTGCCGGGTCAAACGGGTGCCAGTGCCAGATGCAGGAGCTGCATCCCCCGGAACCACAGGGGGTGGTGGCATGACTGCACCGACAAATGGCACAACATTGTGCTCAAGTGGCGCACCCCTGCCTCTTCCCCCTCTGTGGCCACCCTGGAGTCCCCCTACTCCCTGGTCACCACGGCCACGTCCCCGACCACGCCGCCACGAGGAGGACGCCCAGCTGAGGCGCCCCTCACCTTTGGTGTCCTCCCAACCATGGCACTGATGTAGTAGTGCCGGCACAGATGGAGTGGTGCCAATGGGAGGTGTACACCACAATTGACCTGGGCAATTGGGGTGAAGGGGGTGGGAAGCAAGATGTTAACAGCCCCCCTGCACCTGCAAGGCTGTATGTGACCCCGGTGATGTGGTGACGGGTCACGCAACGCTCAGGCACCCCAAAACTGCAGTAAAACTGTGCACGCAACCCTGCAGCCTACGTGCGTGGATTCAACCGCCCGCAGTACGCGGTGGCACCCAGTAACACGAATAACGCATACGCGTGGGACATGCAGGCTACTATGACATCGAAAATGGGTGCGATACACAGGGGCACCCGCAGTGGGAAAAAGAGCGTGTGCGACTCACCGTCTGACTAGCACGATGCAGAAAAACACGCGTAGCCAATACCCCCGCCAAAAGAAGAGATACGTCCTTGATAGCTGTGAAGTTGTGATGGCGCGCAAAACAACAGGAAGCAGCAACACACGTCGGTCTCCACGAAAGGCAAGTACAGCGAACTGCTGGGCCCGCTCACCTTTAACCCGTGCTGAGGGAAACGCAAGTGCGCGTCACGTCACTTACGCGCATGGGCCCTTTCCTCGTATTACACGCGGACGTGCAGTTTTTCACACGCGCTGAAATGCCCATGCACGCCTGTACGCGTCACGTCACAGGGGCGCTTGCGCTTGAGGGGCCTTCTGTCCAATGAAATTGCGTATGCGTGCAGACGCGCTTACGCGCTAAGGGCCTTTCCTCGAATTACACGCTTACGTGCCGAATTTTCACGTGCCAAATCACTCCGTATCAAGCTGGCCACGCGTAAGCACACGGAAGACCACGCTCCTGCCCAGAAGGCCGAACTACTGCCCTCCAGAGCCCCTAGCACGCTCCCACCTGCCATCTGCTGCTGCCTGACTGCCTGCTGCCCACGTGCCCTGCCATTTGCGGCCTGCACATCAGCCAGGGGTGCTGTTGCTGTGACCACCCATGCTGGAACCGAAGACTCCCGACTGGGATTCCATCGCTCCACAGCCCAGCCCCAGGACCCAGTTGCCCACCCACTCCTGCCTCTGGGGTTGTCATGTCGGGGCAAACACCATCTGAGACCACTGACAACCCCCGGCCAGAGAGGCAGAGGGGCACCAGCTTCAGTGCCACCGAAGTTGGTGTCCTGGTGGAGCAAGTCCTGGGGCAGTATGATGCCCTCTTTGGAAGTTGCCGCGCCGACAAGGAAGGACGGACTCGGATCTGGACTGACATCGTGACTGCCATCAACGTGGAGGGGGTGGCAGTCCGCGACTTCCAACATGTCAAGAAGCGCTGGGAGGACTTCAGGTCCAGGACCCTGAACAAGTTCCGGCGCCTCTTGAAGGCAGCGGATGCCAAGGGGCGCCGGGGCCACTTGTCGGAAGAACAGATGAGGGTCCTGGAACGCATATCCCCAGCGCTCCACGTCCAGGTCCTTGAGAGGCAGACCCGTCTGGAGTCGAGCGGTAAGTGTACATGCATCCTGATTGTGAGCTGTGCGTGTGGTGATTTTTCAGTAGTGTGCAGGTTGCACATCTGTTTGTATGGGGTCGAGTATGGGTGGGGGTGTACAGGGCCGTGGGGCTAACACATGCAAGGGCTTGAATGTGTGAGACATGGATGGTGCTTGTGTGTGTAGGCTTGCATGCCAAATGCAGTTGTGTGGGCACACATGCTTGGATGAATGTGTATGTAAGTAGACATGTCTGTGATGTCACGCATGTATGTTGTTTTCAGCTGCATGTATCAGCACTGTGTACATGTGCATCTGTGTGTATTTGACAAGGGTGCAACAGTGATGCAACATGGATGCATGTGACAACGGTATGTGGAAGCTTGATCGGCAGATGTGACATGGATGCCCAACTGAACACTGCAACACTTGGCAGAGGTGTACACATGCATGCAAGTGTGGTGGTGTGTGTACATGTGTGGTGCACTTCCTGTGTTGCATGTGATGTCTGGCTCACCTTTGCCTGCTCATGCTGTTGTATGTGTATGGATGGTGCTGGCAGTTGCGATATGGCTGTGGTATGGCTCATGTGTGCGAGTTGAAATGACATGTGTGTTGGGGATTGTGATGACATGTCTGAGGTTTGCCAATGCCACTCATGTACAACTGTCATGTGTGTATGTGTCCATTGTACAGTGCCCTGATGCCTGTGTTTTATTTCTCCCTGTCTGCAGCGTCAACTGATGAAGAGGGCGGAGAAGGTGCTGTGGAGCACAGCGGCGGGGATCCCACCGCCAGCCGGAGACGCAAGGCCCGGCTCCCCTCCCATGTTGTCATCTCGTCGGGGAGTGAGGAGTCCGGTGCCGCGTCCCAGGCCGCAGCTGCCGGGGGGAGGTCCAAGAGGCAGAGGTTGGAGTTGGACTCCTCGGCAGCAGAAGGGGCAGCTGGGACCCCACAGGGCCCAACGGGGGAAGATGGCACGGAGTCATCCAGGTTGGTGTGGGGTTTGGTGGAGGAGGAGGCCGTGCAAGCAACAGAGACAGGGTCTGGAGGTGGGGATCCCACTGGTGCTAGTGGTGAAGTGCAGGACCAGGGACAGGAGGCAGCACAGGCCGCCGCGGAGGTGCCTGTGTGCAATCCTGTCCCTGATCCTGTCCCTGCATCATCTTGCACCAGCAGGGATGCCTACGTCCAGACCCGTTTGCAGGCAGGGGATGAGCTCACGACAACTGGCCTTCCTCTGCCTGCGGGCGTGGCTATCCGGGTCTGGGTTGAGCCTGTTCTGAGTGGTGTGGCGTTGCGTCAACGGGCCATGCGAGGTGACCTGCAGTCTTTTCATGAGGAGACTGCACGTCATCTCGAATGGCTCGTTGACCACATCAGCCTGCTGGGACAGGTCACCCAGGCCGGATTCCTCCGTATGATGGGGCTTGCTACGACCCCCTCCTCAACTGAACCCCCTACGCGCCAGTCGTCCTCCGTGCCATCTTCCCACCCATCAGTCACCTGGGTGCCCTGTGGAGCTGCCTCTGACGGTGCGGCCAGGCTGGTGGAGGAGGCATCCCTGCCACAGCCGGGAGTCGGACGTCCAGCAGGGGTGGCCACATCAACGACTGCACCCCAGCCGGCGGACGAGGTGCAGGCAGCAGGAGGCAGTGCACGGGCAGAGGCACAGCAGCAGCAACATGGTGGGAGCCATGAAGGCTCAGGGCCTTCAACATCGGAGGGGCAGGCATCGGCCGGAGGGCAGGAGGACCCAGGACAGAGAGTGTCTTCCGTGTGGCAGCGGTTGGGCCACGCCATAGATGCGGAGCGGCAGCGGGCGGAAGAGGCACGGCTCACAATGGTCAGGGCGGAGAACTCCATGCGGAGGGCCCTGAGGCGGGCCGAGTGCCTCGAAGCAATCCGCAGGGGTTTGGAGGTGGACACCTCGACGGCCCTGCGGACCCTCGGGGCCATGGAGGAGGACCGCCTCTGGGACATTGAGCAGGAGTTCGATGATGCCCTGGCCCGGGACATCCAAAAGTGAGCCGTCAAACTAGCCCGCTGCCCTTGTACATAGTTATGTAGGTAGTGTTAGGTTTCTTTTTTTTTGGATTTATTTTGGACCTTTTGGACATTGGCCACATTTTTGTATATAGTTTATTTTATTAGTTAGTGTAGTTAGATAGGTTTCATTTCTTTTGTTGGGATAATGGACCCTGGCTTGTTCGTATGTACATAGTTCACTGTTGGATTGTATTTTTCTTTCACATTTTAACCATGGAGCAATGGCTTTCAATTTTATTTCCCATTGGATTTTGTTTTGTGGACAGTGACTTTGGACACCATTACTTTGGATTATGATTTTTGGTTTTGCTTTTTTTCACGGACATGCTTCTTTTCATTTTTGTACATTCCCATTTCTGTTTATTTATGATTCTATTTATGTTTCCTTTAATACATTTTTTTTAGTGAACTTCAATGTGTAGTATCTCATTGGTTTCATGCATATCATGATATGGGTTTTGAGATTCACTGACACCCATTGGGTGTATGTGAGGGAAATGTGTTTGTTTCGGAACTTGCAATTGGTGTTCTGTCATGTAATTGCCAATTATGAGTGGGTGGATGCAATACTCGGGTGGGTGTTTTGCATTTGGAGGCTGACCATAGGGACCAGGGATCTAGATTGTGATGACATGTTGGCTGGGGAACATGTGTTGGACATGGGTGGGGGCCTGCTGGCCGGTGCCCCACAGTGCTGGGGTGTGGGGGTGGTGGGAGACATGGGTGGGGGCCTGGTGGAGGGTGACCCTGCACTGCTAGGGGGTGGGGGTGGTGGGAGACATGGGTGGGGGCCTGGTGGAGGGTGACCCTGCACTGCTGGGGGGTGGGGGTGGTGGGAGACATGGGTGGGGGGCTGGTGGAGGGTGACCCTGCACTGCTGGGGGGTGGGGGTGGTGGGAGACATGGGTGGGGGCCTGCTGGCAGGTGCCCCACAGTGCTGGGGGTGGGGAGGGTGGGAGACATGGGTGGGGGCCTGCTGGCAGGTGCCCCACAGTGCTGGGGGGTGGGGGTGGTGGGAGACATGGGTGGGGGCCTGCTGGCAGGTGCCCCACAGTGCTGGGGGGTGGGGGTGGTGGGAGACATGGGTGGGGGCCTGGATGAGGGTGACCCTGCACTGCTGGGGGGTGGGGGTGGTGGGAGATATGGGTGGGGGCCTGGTGGAGGGTGACCCTGCACTGCTGGGGGGTTGGGGGGTGGGAGACATGGGTGGGGGCCTGCTGGCAGGCGCCCCACAGTGCTGGGGGATGGGGGGGTGGGAGACATGGGTGGGGGCCTGCTGGCAGGTGCCCCACAGTGCTGGGGGGTGGGGGTGGTGAGAGACATGGGTGAGGGCCTGGTGGAGGGTGACCCTGCACTGCTGGGGGGTGGGTGTGGTGGGAGACATGGGTGGGGGCCTGCTGGCAGGTTCCCCACAGTGCTGGGGGGTGGGGTGGTGGGAGACATGGGTCGGGGCCTGGTGGAGGGTGACCCTGCACTGCTGGGGGGTGGGGGTGGTGGGAGACATGGGTGGGGGCCTGCTGGCAGGTGCCTCACAGTGCTGGGGGCTTGGGGAGGTTGGGAGACATGGGTGGGGGCCTGCTGGCAGGTGCCACACAGTGCTGGGGGGTGGGGGGGTGGGAGACATGGGTGGGGGCCTGCTGGCAGGTGCCCCACAGTGCTGGGGGGTGGGGGGGTGGGAGACATGGGTGGGGGCCTGGTGGAGGGTGACCCTGCACTGCTGGGGGGTGGGGGTGGTGGGAGACATGGGTGGGGGCCTGCTGGCAGGTGCCCCACAGTGCTGGGGGTGGGGAGGGTGGGAGACATGAGTGGGGGCCTGCTGGCAGGTGCCACACAGTGCTGGGGGTGGGGGGGGTGGTCGACATGGGTGGGGGCCTGCTGGCAGGTGCCCCACAGTGCTGGGGGTGGGGAGGGTGGGAGACATGGGTGGGGGCCTGCTGGCAGTTGCGACACAGTGCTGGGGGGTGGGAGGGTGGGAGACATGGGTGGGGGCCTGCTGGCAGGTGCCCCACAGTGCTGGGGGGTGACGGGGGTGGGAGACATGGGTGGGGGCCTGGTGGAGGGTGACCCTGCACTGCTGGGGGGTGGGGTGGTGGGAGACATGGGTGGGGGCCTGGTGGAGGGTGACCCTGCACTGCTGGGGGGTGGGGGTGGTGGGAGACATGGGTGGGGGCCTGCTGGCAGGTGCCCCACAGTGCTGGGGGTGGGGAGGGTGGGAGACATGGGTGGGGGCCTGCTGGCAGGTGCCCCACAGTGCTGGGGGGTGGGGGTGGTGGGAGACATGGGTGGGGGCCTGCTGGCAGATGCCCCACAGTGCTGGGGGGTGGGGGTGGTGGGAGACATGGGTGGGGTCCTGGTGGAGGGTGACCCTGCACTGCTGGGGGGTGGGGGTGGTGGGAGATATGGGTGGGGGCCTGGTGGAGGGTGACCCTGCACTGCTGGGGTGTTGGGGGGGTGGGAGACATGGGTGGGGGCCTGCTGGCAGGCGCCCCACAGTGCTGGGGGGTGGGGGTTGGGAGACATGGGTGGGGGCCTGCTGGCAGGTGCCCCACAGTGCTGGGGGGTGGGGGTGGTGAGAGACATGGGTGGGGGCCTGGTGGAGGGTGACCCTGCACTGCTGGGGGGTGGGTGTGGTGGGAGACATGGGTGGGGGCCTGCTGGCAGGTTCCCCACAGTGCTGGGGGGTGGGGTGGTGGGAGACATGGGTGGGGGCCTGGTGGAGGGTGACCCTGCACTGCTGGGGGGTGGGGGTGGTGGGAGACATGGGTGGGGGCCTGCTGGCAGGTGCCCCACAGTGCTGGGGGGTGGGGAGGTTGGGAGACATGGGTGGGGGCCTGCTGGCAGGTACCACACAGTGCTGGGGGGTGGGGGGTTGGTCGACATGGGTGGGGGCCTGCTGGCAGGTGCCCCACAGTGCTGGGGGGTGGGGGGGTGGGAGACATGGGTGGGGGCCTGGTGGAGGGTGACCCTGCACTGCTGGGGGGTGGGGGTGGTGGGAGACATGGGTGGGGGCCTGCTGGCAGGTTCCCCACAGTGCTGGGGGGTGGGGGGGTGGGAGACATGGGTGGGGGCCTGGTGGAGGGTGACCCTGCACAGCTGGGGGGTGGGGGTGGTGGGAGACATGGGTGGGGGCCTGCTGGCAGGTTCCCCACAGTGCTGGGGGGTGGGGGTGGTGGGAGACATGGGTGGGGGCCTGGTGGAGGGTGACCCTGCACTGCTGGGGGGTGGGGGTGGTGGGAGACATGGGTGGGGGCCTGCTGGCAGGTGCCCCACAGTGCTGGGGGTCGGGGAGGGTGGGAGACATGAGTGGGGGCCTGCTGGCAGGTGCCACACAGTGCTGGGGGGTGGGGGGGGTGGTCGACATGGGTGGGGGCCTGCTGGCAGGTGCCCCACAGTGCTGGGGGTGGGGTGGTGGGAGACATGGGTGGGGGCCTGGTGGAGGGTGACCCTGCACTGCTGGGGGGTGGGGGTGGTGGGAGACATGGGTGGGGGCCTTGTGGAGTGTGACCCTGCACTGCTGGGGGGTTGGGGTGGTGGTAGACATGGGTGGGGGCCTGGTGGAGGGTGACCCTGCACTGCTGGGGGGTGGGGGTGGTGGGAGACATGGGTGGGGGCCTGCTGGCAGGTGCCCCACAGTGCTGGGGGGTGGGGAGGGTGGGAGACATGGGTGGGGGCCTGCTGGCAGTTGTGACACAGTGCTTGGGAGACATGGGTGGGGGCCTGCTGGCAGGTGCCCCACAGTGCTGGGGGGTGACGGGGGTGGGAGACATGGGTGGGGGCCTGGTGGAGGGTGACCCTGCACTGCTGGGGGGTGGGGGTGGTGGGAGACATGGGTGGGGGCCTGGTGGAGGGTGACCCTGCACTGCTGGGGGGTGGGGGTGGTGGGAGACATGGGTGGGGGCCTGGTGGAGGGTGACCCTGCATTGCTGGGGGGTGGGGGTGGTGGGAGACATGGGTGGGGGCCTGGTGGAGGGTGACCCTCTACTGCTGGGGGGTGGGGGTGGTGGGAGACATGGGTGGGGGCCTGCTGGCAGGTGCCCCACAGTGCTGGGGGTGGGGGTGGTGGGAGACATGGGTGGGGGCCTGGTGGAGGGTGACCCTGCACTGCTGGGGGTGGGGGCGGTGGGAGACATGGGTGGGGGCCTGGTGGAGAGTGGCCCCACAGTGCTGGGGGCGGGGGGTGGGAGACATGGGTGGGGGCCTGCTGGCAGGTGCCCCACAGTGCTGGGGGGTGGGGGGTTGGGAGACATGGGTGGGGGCCTGGTGGAGGGTGACCCTGCACTGCTGGGGGGTGGGGGTGTTGGGAGACATGGGTGGGGGCCTGGTGGAGGGTGACCCAGCACTGCTGGGGGGGTGGGGGTGGTGGGAGACATGGGTGGGGGCCTGGTGGAGGGTGACCCTGCACTGCTGGGGGTGGTGGGAGACATGGGTGGGGGCCTGGTGGAGGGTGGCCCTGCACTGCTGGGGGGTGGGGGTGGTGGGAGACATGGGTAGGGGCCTGGTGGAGGGTGACCCTGCACTGCTGGGGGGTGGGGGTGGTGGGAGACATGGGTGGGGGCCTGCTGGCAGGTTCCCCACAGTGCTGGGGGGTGGGGTGGTGGGAGACATGGGTGGGGGCCTGGTGGAGGGTGACCCTGCACTGCTGGGGGGTGGGGGTGGTGGGAGACATGGTTGGGGGCCTGCTGGCAGGTGCTCCACAGTGCTGGGGAGTGGGGAGGGTGGGAGACATGGGTGGGGGCCTGCTGGCAGGTGCCACACAGTGCTGGGGGGTGGGGGGTTGGGAGACATGGGTGGGGGCCTGCTGGCAGGTGCCCCACAGTGCTAGGTGGTGGGGGTGGTGGGAGACATGGGTGGGGGCCTGGTGGAGGGTGGAACTTCCTGCGCACCCCTGTAATACACGTACCCTGATGGAATCGCGTGTGGAACTTCCCGCGCACCACTGGAATACACGTACCCTGCTGATGTCGCGTGTGACACTTCCCCCATACCCCGAAATACACGTACCCTGATGAAATCGCGTGTGGTACTTCCCGCGCACCCCTGAAATACACGTACCCTGATGGAATCGCGTGTGGAACGCGTGTGGAACTTCCCGCGCACCCCTGGAATACACGTACCCTGCTGTTGTCACATGTGGAACTTCCCGCGCACCCCTGAAATACACGTACCCTGCAGAAATCGCGTGTGGAACTTCCCGCGCACCCCTGAAATACACGTACCCTGTGGAAATCGCGTGTGGAACTTCCCGCGCACCCCTGAAATACATGTACCCTGCGGAAATCGCGTGTGGAACTTCCCGCGCACCCCTGAAATACGCTGCCCCCCGCTCGCAAGGGGCCAGTCGCGTGTGGAACTTCCCGCGCACCCCTGAAATACACGTACCCTGCTGAAATCGCGTGTGGAACTTCCCGCGCACCCCTGAAATACACGTACCCTGCGGAAATCGCGTGTGGAACTTCCCGCGCACCCCTGAAATACGCGTACCCTGCTTGCACGGGGCCAATCGCGTGTGGAACTTCCTGCGCACCCCTGAAATACACGTACCCTGATGGAATCGCGTGTGGAACTTCCCGCGCACCCCTGGAATACACGTACCCTGCTGATGTCGCGTGTGAAACTTCCCCCGCACCCTGAAATACACGTACCCTGCTGATGTCACGTGTGAAACTTCCCGCGCACCCCGAGATACACGTACCCTGATGAAATCGCGTGTGGAACTTCCCACGCACCACTGAAATACACGTACCCTGCGGAAAACGCGTGTGGAACTTCCCGCGCACCCCTGAGATACGCGTACCCTTCTCGCACGGGGCCATTCGCGTGAGGTACTTCCCGCGCACCCCAGTGATGTACGTATCCCACTTGCTGTGCTGGTACAGGGTTAGCGCAGCCCTTTACGCTGGATTGGGGATTTTGATGGCTTTTCCCTGCGCGAGAGGCGTTCTTGGGGGCGTAACTGGCGCTGCTGCAGGGTCGCTGCGCCACTGTGCGCCACGGCTGGTTTTGGTGGCTGGAATCCATGAATACGCTGTGCGCAGAAATGGATTTTAGCGCACACGGCTGGCGCAGGGATTCGCACGCGCACACTGTGCGCCAGCCGCGTGCGCCACATGTGCGCTGAATTCTATGAATTACCCCCTTTGTGTTTTCTCTACCTCATTCATTGTATCGGCTAGCTTCACCATTGCAAACAAGCTTGACATACAGCACTTAATATCAGGTCCCTTTGCACCTTCTCTCAGCAATCTAACTCAGAGGTTATCTCTTTGTGAATGATGATTTGATGATTTGGAATTTATATTGCGCACATCCACATGGAGCCAAGCGGAAACCTGCATCTAGGCACAGTTGTTCAGTTCCCGGGGCAACAACTCAAAACAATGAAAAAGCAGAAGTGATTGAAATAAATAGGTCTTACATTTTTTTACAAAAGTGTTAAAGAAGGTGTCCAATGCATTCCAAAGACAATGGGCCTCATTACAAGTATGCCCGTCCGGAAATAGCGGTGCCGGTCGCTCTGTACCGGCACCTTTTTCCAGTCCAGCATACTCTGAGTTGCAATGCCGCTAACACTGTCACCGCAAGTGACCCACCGTATCCGGCAACCACGTACCCGAAATCTGCAGAGAGACGCGTCTGCCATGCCTGAGACACTGGCATGGTGTTAGTAAGTGCACATTCTGAGCTACACGCACATGCAAACACCAGTATGGACATGCCAGTAGCACAATGAACACCGCGCTGGAAACACCGGCATCGCAGTCCAGGCATTAAGTAGAGTCAGGTGTGTAGAAACATGTCACAGGTGTCCCAAATCAGCCCAGGTGGCCCCAAAGAGCACTGCTAAAGCACAAAAGGACAACTCCAACACCCCGCCCAACACTACCATGCTAGCAGTAGCAATAGCAGTACTGGAGATGGAGGCCCTGCATGCAGGCCTACTACTTGAGGAGGCAGGGAGGCGAAGGATGCAGCGAAGGCACTTCAGGAGAAGGATGGCCATCATGGCCCAGCAAAAGAACAATGAACAGCAGGTTCCAGCCTGCAGGTAGCCACCAATACCACGCATAAGGCCCACACCCTTCAACCTGAGCTAAAGCCAGATCCACACCCTGTACCGGCTAGACAAGGGACACCACCACTTCCACAGTGAACCTGATCCATGATGAACTGGTCAGCCTGATACAGATCTGTACAGCCATCCCGCCCTTGCTCAAGGTAGTGTATGGGCTACACTTTCTAGCCAAGGGCACATACCAACACACTGTGGGTGAACTGCATGGGCTATCACAACCCTGTTCCTCACGTGTCCTATTTCAGGTCATTGATGCACTCCTGCATCAAGTTGGAGATCACATCAGCCTACCCGGGACAGCTGACCAGGTCAATGCCACTAAAATCGCTTCCATGCCCTTGCAGGCATGCCCAACGTGATAGATGCATTGGACTGTACACATGTGGAGCTGGTGGCCAGGCAGTGTACTGGAACAGAAAACTCTACCACTCATTGAATGTGCAGATAGTGTGTGATGCCTGCCACATCATCCCCCACTGCTGTGCCAGATTTCTGGGTTCAACCCACTACTCCATGGTGCTGTGCAACTCCACGCTGCCAGGGTACATGGCACGTCACAGTGGACAACATACCTGGCTGCTGGGTGAGCGTAACTACCAGGGCATGTGCACTGTTGAATTGGGAGGAGAGGCAGAAAACACCATATTGTACCTGGCTGCTGGGTGAGCGTCACTACCAGGGCATGCGAACTGTTGAATTGGGAGGGGAGGTAGAAAACACCCAAGTGTACCTGGCTGCTGGGTGAGTGTAACTACCAGGGGATGTGCACTGTTGAATTGATTGGGGGCAGAAAAACACCATAGCATACCTGGCTGCTGGGTGACTGTAATTACCAGGGCATGTGAACTGTTGAATTGGGGGTACGTACATCACCTATCAGCAGTGGATTTGTGCAATTAATGTATTCATTTAGTTATTGGTCCCTTATTTCAAAGTGCCCACAGGGCAGACATGGTGGGGAAATGGGAAGGTAGACAAAATGAATTACAGCGAGGATAAACAATTGAAATAATAGGACAACAAGTAATGATAATAAAGGGAAGGGGAGACAAACCTACTATGCCTTGTGAGTGTTCTGAACGTGCAAGTGTAGAGGGGGAAGGCAATGTGCAATACAGTAATAGCATGCCTCAGTGCGAGGCCTTGACATGCTTGTCTCAATTGAACAAATTGATCATGTGCATGCATAACAACATCAAATCCGTACAGCAATATCAGAAGCACTGCATGTACCAGAATGCATCACACCAAAGTGACAAAATCAAGCACAAACACAGTCACCATAACCCACACCACCTGATGTACAGAGTGATAATACCTATGAATACGAACACCCCACCTACATACCAGTAGTGTCCCTCACAACAATTATCCAGGTCCGCTGCCTGTCTAAAGTGCACATACACATATGCATGTGATCTGAAGTTGAAATGATTAGCCACACATATCTATGATTCAGACACTTGGCCATAATAGCTTGTTTGTATTTTACCACAATAATAACACAGACATCAGTCTCATTTGTGTTGTAGTGAAAGGGTCAGAGGTCATGGTGGCTGTGAATGGGCCATGTCAAAGCCACAGCACACCACACACCCACTACGCATATTCACAATGCGCATTTCTAGTACCCAAAATAGGACATATGCTATGAACCAGCATTTTGCATGTGCTATTTTGAATTGTTTAGTGAACACTATACAGACTGTACCAATATGACATGGGCTGAAGTATGACATTATACACGTTTTGTTGCTCCCGTGAAGTGATGCTGGTTATCCCCTGATGCTATTTCTGATGACCCCTGTGAGGCAACCACACAGCCAGCACAAGCAGGGATACAACTGTTCCCGTATCCGTACTCGTTGTACAATTGAACAGACATTTGGCCTAAGCAGATCGGGGTTGTACTTATGTACAGCCCTGTGAAGGTGGGAAAGATAGTTCTTGTCTGTGCCATGTTGCACAACATGTGTATCAGGCGCAACGTCCGACTGCCCCCTCCACTCCCGACATGGACATGCACCCAGCAGAGGCAGAGTAGGATGTGAGTGATGGCGATCTGCCAATTGCACTTCGGTGATGGCATGGATGGCTGTGTTGCAAGAGAGGAACTTATTCACCACTACTTCTGATCACTTGACACACACGCACGTGGCACAGGCCTGTTAGCACACTGGGCACTGCACAGTAAATAAATCACTCACTTACACTGAAAAAGCAATGTCTAGTCTTGATTTCTATGTAACACCAACTGTCATTTGTGCTATGAAAATATTAACAAATGTGTTTTCCGAAATAACTGGCAATACTATCCCTCCCTAATTCCCCCCTCCCCAACTATCCCTCACCATTACCCCTCCCCAGCTATCCCTCCCAAACTGTCTTTAAGCAACTCCTGTCATGTTCGGCAATGCTGACTTGCACAAGTCAGAGACAGGGCACATATGTGTACATGGCCTACTTTCGTCCCCATTTAGGGTCAAGTGTGCAAATGTGTGCCGAGCGGGCAAGCCACATTGAACGCCTCATTGGGCTGCTCTGCACCAAACTAGCAGGCGTTGTACTTGTGGATGGTGCATGGGGGAGTGCCGTGGGTCGTGGGTCCAGGAAGGCCTGGATGAACATGACAATTTTCTCGGCTAAGATGACATACACTGTTCCCCTCCATTATCCTCCTGGACATCTGTACAATAGCATGTGTACAGCAGCCAAGTACCTGGGCATTACGGCGTCCACCGGTCTGGAGGCTTTCACGCATGAGCTGCGCCTCCTGGAGGTGCTCCTGCACCAGAACTGTCAAGGCATCCTGGCGCTGTTCCATGCGGCTGAGTCGGCCATTTACTTCCCTCACACTGGGGAAGGGTGAGCGTGGTGCGCTAATTGGGCCCATAGGGCTGAATAGCAGGGGCTCGTCAATGCTGTGGTTGGTGGTATCCCCCTTGTCCACTGCACTGTCAGCTGTGTCCTCTACAATGCATGCATGTGCACAGGCTTGTGGCTGCGGTGGTGGTGGTGGCACTGCTGCAGCTGGATGGGTGGGTGCAGCTTGTGGGGCATGAGGTGGCTGGATTGGTTGCACTGGTGGGGCCTAAGGTGGTTGGATTGGTTGCACCAGTGAAGCCTGAGGTGGCCGGATTGGTTGCACCAGTGGGGCCTGAGGTGGCTGGATTGGTTGCACCAGTGGGGTCTGGGGTGGCTAGATTGGTTGCACTGGTGGGACCGGAGGTGGCTTGATGGATGCAGCTGGGGTCGGAGTGGCAGTTGTGCCTGTTGAGGCTGTGGAGTCCTGTGTGGAGGTGGTGGTCCATTGTGTTGGGCGGTGTTGACGGCTGGTGCCCTTTGAGGTGCTTGGATGGGCCTCCTCATTGCAGATGATGTGCCTTAGGAAGTCAGAAAGGCAGGCTGTCAGTGATGAGTGTGGATTTATGACGCAGATTCATGCTTTGTCTTTATTGTGATGCTGCTGTATCAGAAGAATGGCGGGGGACATGGCATGGTGCACACATGATTGTGTAATGCATACTGTGCGGGTGGATGTGTGATGTACGTACATGGTAGGGTGGTGTGCCGGAGATACTGTCATGGTGTACTGACAATTGCTGGGAAGGGTGTTAGGGTGTGGCCTACATGCTGTGTAATGTTGGGTTGAAGAGGGGTGTGCCATAGATGGGGTAGCCATGTGCCTGCTGCCTGTAGCACTCACATGGATAGGTTCAATTTCTGCTCATGGGTCGCACTGGCTCGGACGAGGGAGTCACATGTTTCCTTGGTGTGTGTTGTTGGTCATTTGTGGGTGGTGAAGGGGCTTAGCACTGATGTGACTTAATGCTAGGGGTAGCACGGCGAACACACGCACATTTCGCTGTTGGCAGTACAGGGTGCCTGTGCTATGTTCTAGGTGTATTAGTGGTATGAGTGAGGTTTTGGGGGAGGGTGTATGCAGGGGTGTGTACCCAGGTTGCAGGTCTCTTGCAGGCAGGGCTGTATTGGTGTTGTGCATGATGCACTTGACATATTTTGCTGCTGTAATGGGTGCACGGTGGACAGGGGGGTTGATGTAACATTCTAACATTAGTGTACTCACTAGCCTCCTCAGATGTCCTGGCTCCGGCCTATCCAGCATTTAAGAAACTGTTCAAAACTTGGTTGTTCAAAAAGTATGGCTAACTTTAAGTATGAACTGCCCTACCTTGCCTTAACTGCTTGACTTGTGAAGCCTTTCTGTTAGTATTCTGTTACTACTCTTTGCAAATGATACCTCTGAGTTTGGGCGTTACAAAAATGTCCAAATAAAATAAATAAATAATTAGTTCTACTTCTATATAAGTTTCAGCGCTTCTTATGTACTCTTCTCCCAAAACCGAAACGGCAGTGGTATTCATTATTCTCCCCAAGAGCACTCTTAGCTGTGCTTTTTCGGGCACGGAAAGGTCTCTTTCAGTGCTCCACTTCCAGTTCCAGTCTTGGTAGAAACAGTTTGGGGTCTCACCCAGCCTGGGGCAAAGCCAGTCACAATAGTTTGGGGGTACTGGATGGCAGTTTTGAAAGCTGCACCCCACACCTTATCCCCCCGATCCCAGGAGACTGAATCAAATATTGCACCTTCCTTTGGCCCATTAGATGCATTGAAGACCACAGAAGGAAGTGGGCTTGTCCTGCCCCCGGCTGAATCGGCAGGTACTACCGAGCGTAGCGATGGAGAGCAAACCACTCAAGGTGGGCTTGGAGTGGTTCTCCCCACTTCTAATCTGAGAACAATATTTAAATAAGGGGATAAAATGGTGCATTTTAAAGGACACTTACTGTGAAACATTAGGCATAAAGCCACACAGTTTACAATCGGTAGGTCTATTAGAAGCCTAGTCACCAACAATGTACGGTACTTTCAGACACATGTTCATGATGCCTCTGCCCACTGTTTGCCAGTACTCTGCAGGTGTAAAAAACATGTTCATACTGATTGTGCCCAAACATGTCCATTCTGGTGCTCCTATATATACCAGTATTCCCACGTAAGAAAATACTCATGTTTGCATTGCCCATAATGCCAGTAATGATACTAACAAAACATGTTCATGCTGGCTCTGCCAATATATGCCCCGTCCCCAAGTAAGAACACGCTCCTGTTCACTTTGCCTTAATACCAGTAAAAAAAAGCCATGCAACAGTAAGAAAATATGTGCTTGCTAGCTAGCTGTTAAGATAGCTCAGCAGGTTGAACGCTTGCCACTGCAGTCTGAGAGTGATCTGCAGGTCACAGGTTCAAATTCCGGCAAGTCAGCTCAGCTTTTCCTCCTTCCGAGGTAGATACATGAATACCAACTTCAGTTGGGTGATAATTTTATATAAATATGTTCTCCCTACAGTGCTTTGGATACATCTCTATAAAAAATAATTATCCTTACACAAAATCCCCTGTATAAGAAAACTCATCGTGTTGTATTTGCCGCCTAATGTCAGTAAACAATGTCATGCCACAGTAAGAAAACATTGCCTTGCGGGCTGCACAAATGGCCCCCACCTCTGTAAGAACACATGTCATGTTGCCTTTGATCTTAACCCGGTAAAACAATGCCATGCCACGCCACAGTAAGGAAATGCGCCCTACACTCCCCCATCTAAGAATACTAATCATGTTGTCCTTAATGCAAGTCCAGTATCCATGTCACAGTTAGGACTCAGCAAGCCCCATTGCAGTATCCTTCACCCACTCCAACCCCTCATTCACATAGTAACACCCAAGTTGGCTGTGCTTTGGCCAAAAACAGCAGAAAAACATGTCATGATCTTGGCAAAAAATGTTCATGCTCCAATGACCCCTGCGCAGGCCCCAGCCTCACAGATACGCTCACAGAAATACAGGAGATATAAACACACAGATACATGCACACACGTGCGCACACTCACATGCAGCTACAGACCCACACACACAGATACACACACATTCAGTGACGCATTCAGCTAAAGTCATTCACACGAGCGCCCTGAACATTCACGCTCACTTTATTCTCATTCACATGTGCACTCGCACCCATGTACACCATTCACACCAAATTAATTCATATGCATGCGCTTACAGATACCCCCTCCCATACAAACTTACACGCACTTACACACTCGTGACATGCATGCATTTATTCATACATGCATGCATGCAATCCACGTACATATGACTACACACAAACTAAAACCTGTTTTTCTTACCCGTTTCCCTCTGGACCAGCTCAGCCCCTATCCTGCCTACGCCTCCGGATCTCACCGGCTATTTAGTTTTTAAAAAGCAACGCTAACCATCGTAGCCATGGAACCACTAATCCAACTAGTCCAGCAGTTATGCCTGTAGCGTCCACACAGGGGGTCTATTGATATCATCTCCTGGGCAGGCTTTTGTTCTCTGCACGTTTGCTGATGCCACGGTCACGTTAACAAATGTTTACTCACCTTGGAGAGTGGTGTATTTACTTACTTTTGAAGTTTGAAAGTAAGTTTAAAAGTAAAGTAAATACACCGCTCCCCGAGGGGAGAAACGTGACAGCTTCTTGCCATCTGAGACTGGTCTGGGCGTCACAGCAGAGTGATGACTGCTGTCTCGTGCCGCCCATGCACCCAGCTCTGCAGTTATGCGATGCACTGCAGTGCTCCATAGATAGAGCGCCTCCACAGCCTAGGCATCTTCACCTGCAGGTTAGGTGCGTCATTCGCTGTAAGGACCAAGCCCTGCCACGCTTCCAGCAGCACCGGAAGTCTCTTGTCTAATCCATCAGCTCTGGCCATGTGTTTATATTCTTAATCATTTCAGCCCCATCAATTTCCTCCTGGAGATATCATTTCTCCAGCAAGCCTAAGAGGCATTGCTACGGGACAGGGGGCTAAGGAAGGATATAGCCCCTGGTCTTTTGGTTATAGCCCCGGATAGAATCTCAGGAGCTACAACCAAAAGGTTAGCTAGCCCCGAGTCCCACCAGTCCCGACATTAGCGTAGCCTCGGGTCTTTTTCAGACCTAGCAACATCCGGAACGTCCAATGTTGCCAGCTAACTGATGTCAGGAAGGAGGGCGCCTTGGAGTTCAGGCGAGCACGTCCGGCTCTGCCGCCACTTGGCCAAACACCCTATGCGTATCTTTTTTAATGTGGTACTTACAGCAACTGTTAATATAGGATTTGGATAAACCAGAGATGGAGAAGTTTACAAAAAAGACAACACAAACTAGTAATATGTTGCAATCGAAATTTTCTTTATAAAATTTCAAGGAATAACGCTTCAATAACACCTACAATGCTCCCAATCATTACAGAGTTGAACAGAATGACTTTTTTTGTTCAGAGGGACAAGTCACAATGAAAAAGTATTATAAATGGTCATAATGCTTTTTAAAAAGTGGATTAAAAAGTAATTTGCACACATCATTAGTCTGAAAACCAGGACTGCACCTCACATAGAGAGCCATAGAAAGCCACAGGGAGCCACAGAGAGCCAAAGAGCCACAGGGAGCCACAGAGAGACACATAGAGCCACAGGGAGCAGCAGGGAGCCACAGCGAGCCATAGAGAGCCACAGACAGCCACAGGGAGTCACAGAGAGCTACACGGAGCCATAGAGAACCACGGAGGGCCACAAGGAGCCAGAGAGAGCCATAGAAAGCCATAGAAAGCCATAGAGAGCCACAGAGAGCTACAGAGAGCCAAATAGAGCCACAGAGAGCCACAGAGAGAGAGCCACAGGGAGTCATAGAGAGAGAGCCACAAAGAGCCACAGGGAGCCATAGAGTGCCACAGAGTGCCACAGGGAGCCATACAGAGCCATAGAGAGCCACACAGAGCCACAGACAGCCACAGGGAGCCATAGAGAGCCATAGAAAGCCATAGAGAGCCACAGAGAGCCACAGGGAGCCAAATAGAGCCATAGAGAGCCACAGAGAGAGAGCCACAGGGAGTCATAGAGAGAGAGCCACAAAGAGCCACAGGGAGCCATAGAGTGCCACAGAGTGCAACAGGGAGCCAATCAGAGCCATAGAGAGCCACACAGAGCCGCAGAGAGCCACAGAGAGCCACAGAGAACCATCTAAGAAGTTGGACTCAAAGCATGAATGTCTATATTTACTTTTCATTTTTCTGCTCCACTCTCCATTAAAATCATAGTCTCATTTTACATTTGAAAGTCTTTGAGGCCACAACTCTTTGGACCACGGGAAGAAAGCACTGCTTAGCATCTCAAAGGTTTGTATGCACCAACACTCAATCATGATTTAAGTGCTGATGTTTGTAACCACTGTGAGAGATTATGCCACGGGGCAGTCAACAGACACAAAGCTTCCTACTGCTGTTTCTTGGCTCATTTGTTTGTACTGTCATAAACCCGTGGCATTTTATAGATGTTTCTTTAAGCACTATGCTGCTGGCTCTTTGACAGGTGCCAAGTTTGCCCTGGCTTGGTCCATCCCTAGCCTCCAAGAAGGTAGCAGGGCCACAGGGTAGTCTGCCTTCTGCCCCTCTAGATGACTATGCATATGGGCTTGTCTGCATCTGGGGTGTCTGACCTTTGTGGTGTGGTCTTTAGTTTGTTTCTGGCTTTTCTCCTTTCCCCACCCAGTGCCTCGTGTTTGGCTGGGTCAATCGGGTGTCTCTTTGCCTATGACCTGGCGGCCATTTCCCCCTCTTTGCCCCTCCCTTCCTGAATGTAATCTGGATCCATCCTGAACAAAGACCACTTGGTAAGTAGGCATAGGGGCTGGCTGATGCTATGTAAGTAGTTTTACTTTGATGTGAATCTGCTTTTGGCTTGTTTGAGGTGCCTTTTGGAGGGATTTGTGTGCATTTTGCAATCATTTATTTGCCTAGTTGGTTTTCTTTGGGGTTTATTTGGTGTTTTCCTTTGACTCCCACCCCGTTCTTGTAGCTTATCTGTATCTAGAATATCCAGCCTTTGTGGTGTAGTCTTTTGTTTGTTTCTGTCTTTTTTCCTTTCCCCACCCAACCCTTTGCAATTGGCTAAGCCAGACAGGTGTCTCTTTGCCTCTGTTCTGGTAGCCATATCTCCATGTTTCTCTCTGCATTTTCCCATCCGTTTGGGAGGCCCTCCCGGGACAGCCTTGCCCAGGCGGCCCTCGGCTGGGGGCTGGAAGCGGGGGATGACTCACGAGGGAGTGGCTCCCCTCCGTGTTTGCTCTTGTACACATTTGAGGGCATCCGCCGTCAACCAGCAGCGATTGACAAGGTAAGTGTGGTCTGGGTGGGGAGTACAGCAATTACTGTATACCAGCAATGTCCTACCACTCTTATTACTTTACCAAAAAGCACACCCATTTTAGTCACCCAATAAACTAGTCTTTCAATCTCTCCTGAAAGTAAGAGGTTTCTCCATTCACTGTTGACACTCGAATGGTCTCAAATCAAGCTGTTTGTTCATTTGCTGCTGTGTTTCAAATCTAGATGTCACTGCAATTACTGTTGACCCCCAAATGTAGGTGTTTCTCCCTTGAGAAGGACTTGGGTGTACCCTTCCCTATACAGGGTCAAACGGGAAACAGGGGAGAGAGATAGGCCCGACTTAATTGGACCAATGACAGAGAGCATTAGAGGAAAAATGGGGATAGAGGCGTCCCGATCTCAGAGCTGATGGACCGCAGGGCACAGGGAGTGCACCTCCCCTCAACCCCAGAGGAGCCGGTGTGGGTGGTGGTTTCTCAGCGTGTGCTAAGAGGGGGAAGGGATAGAGGCAGCACTTGGGCCAAACACTGGGTTTGGAAAAGTACTGCTACTGAATAGCCCATTGAGGAACCACTCTTCTGCACACATCATAGGAGTGGCTAGTGTAACTCCCCATAATATATGATATATGACAGGGAAGGGGATACAGGCCACAGTCAATCAAAACAGTGGGGGTAGGATAGGGTACCGCCACTAACAAACCCAACAAAAAAAACTCACACTCTGCATACACCTCTCAAACTCCAAACTAAACACAGCTATGCCTCTACAGCACAACAAACCACACACACTTCACTACAACACAACAATGAAACACACCACACATAGCCTTGCAAAAGAGCACATGACGGCTACCAGCCGAAATTCACACCTACGCTCAGAGAATGGTGTAAACCCAGCTGAAGTTGCCAACCTCACATTACAGCTCTCTTGCTCTTTTCTCCTGCTCAGTCCTACTAATTTACCCCCTTACCCTCTTCCTTTACTGATCCGCCAGGGCACCAAAGGACAATGCAGGTGATGACAGTGCGTAGTATACAAACCGTTAACATAACGTATACATGGCTATACATTTGCCCTGTGTCATGCTTGGATCTATGAAGCTTTGCAGTTTTTTATTTATTTTTTGCTTAAAGATAACTTCAGGGAATTTGTTTGTTGCTGTTTTTATTATAATGTGTACTACAGAAAGTGAGGAATAGCCCCTGCAGCCCCTGATTTCACCTCCTTCCATCCCTCTATAGGCCTTTCCCTTACTTCCATCGTTGTTAAAAAATTAAAAGTGGTAAATAAAGCAGCAAAAATGCATTCAGCAAAGTTGCCATTTGGCATATTGTGGCATATCTCATGTGTGACACCTTGAGTCAGTCTTGGGTTTTGTCAATTGTAAGTGTGGGTCTACAAGTTCCAGGATACAAAGAAAAACTAGGACTGGCTCGAACTGTCACACATGACGCAGGGCAACTTGGCACCTATGCATGTCGAGAAAATGTTCCCTGACCTTCTGCTCAGACTCATGTGACCTTACCCGTACTCCAGTGCATGAACCTAGAGGTCAGGAGCTGAAATTTTCAGTTTTCATTGACTGTCTTATTTGACAATATTGTGACACAGCTGACTCCATTTTCAAAATCACTAATTTGTGTACAGTACATTTTAAAACACGGTTTGAATGTAACGTAATGGACATTTCCACTGGGTCTCCTGATGTTGAGGCTTAGCCAAGCCGATGTTGAGCAATACGCAGATGAATCGCAGATCTACCTCAAGATATCCTCTATCGAAGACATCCGCTGGCTCAAGGCTTGCCTCACATTGATCCAGTCCTGGATCTCCAGTGCTTACCTGAAGCTCAACCCCTCCAACAATGAATTCTTACTACTGACCAATGACACTGAACACCCTGACATCAAGACCTGGCTCTCTGCTATGAAACTCGAGGGATTCACACCCGAGCTGTCTCCTTGTGCAAGGTCCCTTTAGTTCAACATCGACAGACACCTCACGTTCAAACTGCACGTAGCAAGGAAGACAAACGGCCTGGTACCAACTTTAACTCCTATGAAAATTCAAGCCCAGAAAGAAATGACAGATCAGCTGTCCAAGTCTTGGTTCTCTCCCACCTGGTTGGTGGCAATGCCCTTTTCGAGGACCTTCCAGTGCCTACCTTGGCATGCCTGAAATGTGGCCTTCCTGCTGCACTGAGACTCATTATAGGACTCCCTAAATCAGACCACATCACCCCGACCCTCATCGTACTGCACTGGTTCCCAATGCAAGCCTGTATCATCTTCAAATCATGTTGCATCATCTACAAGGCTGTCATCCCAAAGTCCCCGGGCTACCTCACTGGGAAACTCAGCATCTCCAGAGGCGTACGATAAACCAGAAGTAAGGAAATGTGCAGGCTTGAATTACGACAGTGCAGGAAGGACATGACCAGAATCAGGCCTTCCCTGTGTACGCTTCAAGACTCTGTAACCTCCTCCCTGTCAACTTCAGACTTGCCCCATTACTTCTATAGTTCAGGAAATAGCTCAAGACTTTGCTCTTCAAGGAATGGCTTCTCCCTAACACCTAGGGTGACACACCCTGTGAATGATTGATGTGGTTGAAATGTGAAGGTATTTGCATTGATCCATACCAGCAGAGTGCTTCCTCATACATAGCTGGTGTAGCACTGTGTTGGGCGTAGAGTGAATAGTCATGTGCATAGTGTATACCTCATGCACCTTTGCGTTTCAATGAACTGATATGAGAATGATTGTAGACATTTCCATAACTAGATGTATACATTTTATTTTAAATTGAAGGTTGCTGTCTGAAGTGAAATCAAACATTTTAATTAAAAAAAGAGTCTGGAAAGGGACAGTTATTGTTAATAGGGTTAAATGCTGCAGATGAATTCCTAAGAGTACTTTGTGTTTTCTTGGCATACGCTTTCGTCATGCTCTCCAGTTTTTATCAATTGATGCCAGCTGATTTAATAATGAGCTTCAATGTGCACCATCCACAATGTTTTGGAATAAGTCCACACCAGACCATGACTCAACCAGTTTATGATGTAATTGCGAGTAGTCACACTCACAGGGAGGCTCAGATGTCAGATGCTGTGCAGCGTGGATTAATGGAAGCCCGAAGCAAAGCCAGCTGTACTGAAAGGGCTGGTGGGCAGTGCTAAAGGACACATAATTCCAGGCACTGCATCATCTAGTGTCCAGTGAAAAGGTTGCCGCCAAAAAGTGTGTTTTCACAAAGAATCGTGGTAAAAAGGCAGTGGTATGACCTGGTCAAAGTGTCTCCATTATGCCGCCCAAGGGGAGCGTGGATTACAGGGGTGTCCCCCAGATCCTCTTGAATGGTATAATGGGTCCAGGGATTGCAAGGGGGTCCCCCCATCCATTACATGGGATGGCAGGGGCCAGACCACAGTCTTTTTTGCTGCAATCTATTTTTTAAACAGCCTTTTTGGCTGCAAGCTTTTCACATGGAAGCATCATCTACCAAGACAGACTGATATGAGAAGGCAGAGAGAGCAAATCAGGGAAGATCTAAAAGCTCACACACTGCTGGTGGCCGTTGGAGGCTGCCACACATCAGCCCAGGAGATCTTTGCATTCCTGCCCCTGGTTTGGCAAATACGGCACAACATGGAGGAGGATCCCTAGGTGGAGTATCATAATGTGAAGGCTAAATGCGCAGGTGTGAGAGGAAGGAATGTCGGGCAGGACTTTTGGGGGGGGGTAGAGGCACATGCGAATGAGCAAGCCCTCTTTTTGTGTGCAGCAGCAAATTAGGAATGGAAGTGGAATGATGAACGGGCATTAGAAAGTAGGGACAGCAATTACGGAAGAAAAATGTTGCCTGTGTGGGATAGGGACAACAAAATTAGTGGCCATAGTAGCCTGGGCAAACACATGATTAGCAGGCAACTGCTCTAGACGGAGAATTGCAGGCAGGGCCGGCCTTCGCCTTCGCGGCAGCAGTGCCCTGGGCAAATTGGCGCCCCCTCCCCCCCCCACAGCATGCCCCTGGTCATCAGGGGGGCGGGAGGGGGTGTGCAGGATGCGCCACATTTTTTTTCTACCTCTCTGCTCCGGCGCCTCGCAGGGAGTTAATTACTGGAGTAGGACGCTCATGCTCGTGCATGAGCGTCCTATTCCAATGTAAACCGCCTCGCTCCCGCGTCAGAGCAGGGAGGTAATCATCTGAATAGGGTGCTGATGCAAAGCAAAGCATCAGCACCCTACTATTATTATTATTATTATTAAATGTGCTCCTCCGGCGTGGGCGCATTTAATAACAAAAGGACGCCTGCCACGCCTTCTCCTACTACGCCAGCTCGGGGAAGCTCTTGAAAGACTCCCCCCGAGCTGCCGTGGCAGGGGGCTAACAGCGCCCTGGGGAGCATGGCGCCCCAGGCGGTTGCCCCTGGTTACAGGGGTAGGGGAGTAGGCTGCAGGCATTGCTGAAAGTCTGTCCCCAATATGCAAAGACAATTCTAGCAGGGTTACTTAGAGACCCAGGAAATTAAATGTTGGTACGCCATTTTACAATGGATTTTTAAATAGGTGGCTGGGAATTTTAAAATCGGCAGAGTAGCACCCTGGCATATTTAAAGATAAGCCAAACAAAGAACGATCCTGGGGAGAATTGCAGATCCATGTGAGGAGACCCTCTTCCCCTCCCCGGCAAGTATATCCATCCCCACTACGGCTAGTGCAAAAAAAGAATAGGAGGAGGAATGCTAGTCTATTCACCACTTGGCATATGGCAAATGTAACCCGGTCAATGACTGTTTGAACAGTTAATTCTGGTTAGTAAACTATCTATTATTATTATTATTATTATTACTATTATTATTATTATTATTATTATTATTATTATTATTATTATCAGTTATTTGGCAAGATAGTGGGCTTAATGCCGATAGTACAGTGGGACCGATTGTTGGCTAAACTGGATACAGCAGAGGCTTTATCCCTATTTCCGGTCCACCCGGCCAATTTTCCTTTATTCGGATGTTGCATAGACGGGGCCATTTACATGGACACATGTATGTCACTAAGTTGCTCGCTATCGGGTGCCAATGTAGAGGAATTTGGCTCATTCTAGAAGTGTCTGGATTTAGGTGGAACCAAGAGAGGGCAAATCACACTCCATGGATATTCTGTTTGTTAGCGAGCAGGGTCCGGGGCATGCATCGATTTACATCTGTTCAGGCTGGTTTGCCCACAGACTGAGAGCAAGATGGCCCATTTGAGTAGAAACTCTAGGAAATAGTGACATTGATGAAACATTCAGATGACTAGTCAAGCAGGCATTGATGGAGGGATCGGATCGCGAACACAGAGGATGTTTCAGTATCTTTCAGGCATTGCACCTGAATGTGGATGCAGTGGGAAGATGCACAATGGGATTCATGATTTGGGAAAATGACAGAGGACCATCACATTTATGGGCTCTGGGTCACATGGTTCCATACAAAGTAAGCAATACTAGGGGACCTCTCGAGAGGCTTTCAGATGCGGACAACACTATGGGGGTGGTACAAGTGCAAGCCTGCCAACATCAATGGTAGGTTGCTGATAGAGTTCCGGTTGCTCTGTTGCGTTTATTGAGATGCCTTTTAGAAGAAGCCAATTGAGACCTGGAGTGGAAACAGTTATCAGCAGCAGGGCATTGAGGAGGGGCGATGCTAGTACGGAAGCGGGCCACATCTCGCCAAAGAACAGAAGATCAAGATGGCAATTGGAATTATATTGAAGTAGTTCTGGGCAAACTAGGTTGTGCTGCCTTGTGACCAGACTTATAGCTTATTTAGTAGTCAGGGCATTGGTGCAGGGATACCTGCTACTTAACCAGGACGCGCTACAAGGGCCCCCTTTCACAGTGCTAATTTAGAAGGGCTGGCAGTGACGCTAGCAAAGGTGATTAGGATGTAGGGGAGGAAAACTGCCCAATTGTTATGAATTAGGGCGGCAATAGGATTGGGAGAATGAGATGAATTCAGTAGGGAGGTGGAAGTCATTGAGGTTCAAATCCTACATACGCCAAAGGTTTCCATAGCTGGCCAAGGACAGGGCAATAGAGACCTTTCAGAGTAATGCCCACTGGACGCATGCACAGTCAAGTGGTGGTTGAGTGTGGATGCATGACAATTCCAATGTTCTGGACAGGGCAGACTACTCCAAAAAGACACTGGACAACAGAGAAATAGTTGGGGGGAGGCTGGAGGGAAGAACAGTTGGAAAAGAAACATGGGAGGTTGGGAGAGGGTGGGGTGTACTAAAAGGAGAGGTTCCTCCACGTGTTTAATTTGACCATTCGTAATGATATCCATCTCGTACTATCTATTGATGTATTCATTTGTTTGTGGAGCATAACTTATATTTCTGACAATAAGTATCCCTGAACAGCACCTGCTTCCATCGCCTTGTGATTACGTAATTTCCAGCGCTACCAAACTAAGGTCAAGTGCCCTGGTGGCAATTAAACCATAGCACGCGGCTGTGCTTGTGAAGTCAGTTGCCACAGTTTATCAAGTGAATGGATGGCACAGTAAAAGTACTTTCTATGAAATTTGTTAGGAATGCTCAAGATGCTTTAGCGTTCAATAACTAAGAACAAAGGTCTTCTCCTATGCCAGTACTATTATCGTGTGTCACTCACTGTTCCTTATATCTACTTCTGACCTACCAGAATTGTAATTTGTGGTAAACCCCTACTAACTGCAACACCGGCTAAACTGGAAAAAATAAGTGCTTGTTTTGGTTTCTGCTACCACAAACTGCTTGCATCCTTCGGCATATAGGGAATCGATTAAAGTTTGTAAATTGACTATTTATCCCTACTGGTGTCTTTTTGGCACCTTACACCCATTGTAAAATTAAAAGGTTAATGTCAAAATAATTTTGTATCCATTTTCCTCCACTGTCCTTTTCTAAGTCAAGCTTTTGTTAAAGGCGAGGTTTGCTTGACTTCTTTTCATATTTAGGCAGGTGAATTTATTGTTGAATTTAAATTTAAAGGGGAAGTTCACTCAATTGTATGGTTTTTAAAATATTCCCCATAAGGAAAGAGATATGGGAACATATTTTTCTAAAAAGTTCCTATGAAAAATATGCCTTAAAATGAGTTTCCAAGTCATGACTTGGATGCATTCATTTTATAAGCAAAAAACGTTTTCATCTGTTTCTTTTAATTCACTGCTCTTGTAGCAGTAATTGAGCAGGTAACCCCTACTGGGAGATTAGGCTTGTTGCTGCCGGGGCTGCCGGAGAACCGAGAATTAAGTAACACATTTACAGGACAGTCAGTCCTTTTAATGCCAATCCTAATTCAGCAAACACACACTTTTCAAATCTGCAAAGCGTTTATTTTCTCTGTTAGCGTGAAATTCACTAGGATTGCCATTTTTTCAACTGTTGAACAGAGCATATACTTGGTAGATTCACAGACGATTGGCCATCGGAGTCTGTAGAGTTATACTTGCATGCGATGTACGAGTTATCAGGGAAGTGCTTCCAAGTGTGACTGTCCGATATGAAGCGTTGTCATTATACAGGCCAATCACACAGCATAAAACACAGGTTTTCTTTACAGTGTATTTTTTTACAAAAATGTTTCAATATTTTTTGCTGCAGTTCACATGCCAAGCAAACATTGTTTTATAATGTAAATTGCTTGTTTTTTCTTCTTTTTAAATCATGGTATTATTCGTGTCTTCCTTCGTGAGCCGGCTGCAGAGCACATCACCAAGAGCTCTCTCAGGCATTGGTTCCAATGTGAGAGAGGGTACGGGGTCAGAGGTGGAGAGGGATGAGGCTTCGGTTCTTGTTATGGCTAGGCGTGCAGTTTTTAGGGAGGGGAAAGGGTGTGGTCAGGGGGATAAAGAGGGGGCTTGTTGGAAAGTCAGGGGGTGGATCATTGCAGTGCGGGGTGTGCCCGGTATGATAGTGAGGGGAGCGGGCATGATCAACGTGGGCTGGTCGGTGGTGGGGTTCATCATGAAACCATGTGTTCCTTCTCAAATTAGAAGAGAGGACAGACCTTAACCAATAGGATTCCTAGCGGGTGTGCTTAGTATAATTCAGCCTACCCACCTCTTAGGGAAATACATAAACAGGGACAGGTTAGGACCTAAAGACACACAGATTCACCCATCAACTGATTTAATGGCGAAGCGCTCTGCAGGAGAAACCCAGATCCAAGACTCCAGAATTCCGAAAGCAGAAGGCCCAATTCCAAAGCTGAACCCTTCTCAGCTGCCCTTTAAAATCTTGAAACCTGATTTACCCCAGACTTCCAAGGGGAACACCACAAATAGAACAGCCGGGCTGTGCTGTTTCTGTTTCTTTCCAAGAACTCTTGCTAGAATCCAGAGATCCAAACCAGTAGAGCAGAGCTGTAACCAGATAGCTGCAACCCAGAACCAACCCATCAGATCCAGTCCAGAGGCAGTGCAGTGTCCAGAGTGCTGTGCTGAATGCAGAACCGAGCGCCTGAATCCTGTCCGGTGAGCTAGCAGAATTCCAGTCCAGAACCTTTTGACCAGATCCTGATGGGCCTATTCTAAACAGTAGTTGTGAGTATCTATAGCATAGAATTGTCCATAGCCAATATCTTATCCTTAAGTAAATCTATCCAACCCATTCTATCAAATCCAGAACTGCATTGTAGAAAATCTCTTTTGTTTTCCTGAATCTTTCCCTTATCCATATAGTCCTTTGATAATTGTAGTGATAATATCATCTTTATGCTAATATATTTGCTGAACAAGCGTCTCGGCAGATAGAAACCATCCGGAGGCGTCACTGGGTCAGTGGCTATGCTGTCGTGTATCTTGTGGCTTCATAGACTCACTAGTGTAAAGAAAATCCTGTTTGTAATTCAAAAGCACATCTTTAATTTGAACATCTTGACTCTGAACCGTGCATGCTAGAAACGAAATTTAAGTGTCAAATTGAAGCTACCATCCTCAGCTTTCCAACAAATCTAAACTCCAACCCCTTGTATTTTTTCTGTAATCGCGTTTCTCGCGCGCTGAAAAGTTTGCCGCAGATTTTTCGTTTGGCTCAATTTCCTCACGTGTAAAATAGCTATTCTTTGCAATTGACCTCAGAATTCAGTTTCTATCTGCTAGTTATTCAATCATCATTGCTAGTGTTTACCTGAAACTATACAAAGTGACTCCCACTAGTTTTGAATCCAATTTAGAGAATTAAATCCATTTTTCAGTGTTTTTCCCATTCATTCAAAACCACATTCAAAAGCGTTTGACCTGTTTTGAAATCATTCCTGTTTCTCTCTATGCTTGCTGGGGGAAATTGGGATTGAAATTGTATTTGTTGAGTGTGTATTCCCAGAAACCTGTGTTCTCTCCTTCCGTTTCTATATTGCATATTGGGCGGAATTGAGTAGTGTGCAGGGGGAAAGAGTGACATTGCATTTGACTGACCCCAACAAAGTTTTATTCTGTGCTGCATGATTTTTCTTATCCTTACTCCTTCTGATTAAAGAGATTGTTGATTGTAACATCACACATTGGTGATTATTGTATATATATATTAAATAGTGTGATATATATATGTTGTTCCATAATATAAATCTTTTAACTTTGCAAAACAACCTGCTTCTTGGTTCAGTGAGACCCGGGGGGATTCAAAGAGAGGGGCATGATATAAGGGCACATCATTCAGAAATAAAAGAACTTATAGACATAAATATATAATTAAGGGTTCTAGCTGTGCATCACACGCTAGGCATTTACTTAGGTGGAGTGCTGGGTTGAAATCACTTACAGCCACTCGGGACGCGAGCCTTCCAGCGTCTTGCTAGCGCTCTGCTCGCTTTCCACGCTACCTATGGCTTCATAGGCTCACGTGGCTCTTCCCCTCCAGGACGTCTCCCCATCGGAGGCTTGCCTCTGCGTAGGATTCTCTCTCCTCCATTCAGGGTTCTTTGTCTTTTTATGTTTGCTAGCAATAACTACTCTTTCACTGTGGGGTTCAGGTGGGAGTCCAGCATTACCTGAAGCCAAAGTGATTGAAGTAATGTCAAGGCTATTTGAATCCAAAACAGAAGCAACATCAGTCCCTTTGATTCCAATATATGCAGACAATGTATTCTTGATAGGGAGTTCCTCATAGAAATCCGAGTCATTGTCACCTGGAGGGAAGTCTCTCCCAGTGAGGTCGCACTTTCCCAGGCCGCTAGGGTGGGTCTTGCTGACTGGGCTCACCTCCATAGCTTCAAAGGGGGTGGCCCCTCTCAGGGGAGAAGGGATGAATAGTCCAGATTCATCACAGATCTTCCAACTTTACTCATGCAAAGAAAACTAGTATGGTGCCTCACATTTTCACAAAAGATGTGGTGGTGATACAACAATGATTTGAACTTATGGCTCTCGGAACGTGCATATGTTGCTGGATGGGATTACACCAGAATCATTCTGATTCCAAATAACAGGGCAAACTGAGGAATATTGCAATTCACTGTTTTATTAGCAATGATCTAAAACAGGTAGGTTAGAATGAACATCAACAGATGTATGCTCATTCACTCTGCGATTTCCACATGAAAAACAAGTATATACCTTTTGCGTGCATCAGAATGACATCATCATGCTACGTAGCAATATTGAAAAATCTATCAAGGGTTGGGATTGGTTAAGGGACACATCTAGATATACAATCATATAGGAGCTAAGTTTGTCATTGGTTACCTGATAGCAGGTGAACAACTCAAGACTACCTCTTCAAACGTGTCATATTATGACAAATCAGTTACACAGTGCTTCATTGGTTTCTCAAGCTATAAGGTCCTTCATTATATGGACTAATAAATGTAAGCCAAGTTACAGGGGCAAGTAGATAGGACATGGGATTGCCCTACCACCCAATTAGCCCAACACAACATTGCCATCCTCATCCTCAACTCACGCAATGAGAGACCATGATTGTGTTCATTCTGCAATGCTTTAATTTAATTAAGACTTGGCATCCTTTGTGTTCTTCCTTGCACCTTAACGTGAGAAGATTCATCCTCTGCACACATGTTCCTCCTCATTGTAGATATCTGACCTCGACTTCTCAGTTCTTGACTTCAGGCCAGACAGCCTCCAAACGCAGCTTCCAACAGCCTGTTATTCTACTACAACACAACCTTTCATTCTTTCTTCCTGATTTCTTGGCTTACTTATTTCATGATACCAACGTCCTGATTCTCTACAATGGCGGCTCCGCCTGCATTATATTTGCTACTTGTAGCTAGCCTATACGATGACTTGATCACAGTCATTAAATGGTCATTAAACGTCTGATTTCTGCAGTATGTCTTCTTTCATACTTTTAAGGTTCACTTGATTCTTTACATTGTCATTTCTCCTCTAGGATCCATACATTGGGCCTCATTACAAGTCCGGCGGTAACCGTGCAGGTAAAACTGGCAGGTTGCCGCCAGACTTGTAAGATTTACCGGCTCCTGGCTTTCCGGTAACACCGGGGGATTACAACCCTGGTGTTCTGGAAAGTCAGGCGCCGGTAAATTGTAATCCCCCATTCTCATTGAGTCCCACAGGACAGTGAGTCCAATAGGACTCAATGGGAATGGGGAACACTGAAGCACCAGCACCATTAATATCGGTGCTGGTGCTTCCGTTACGGCTTGCTTACCATGGCCTTTGTGTCCGGCAGGGTCTGTCCTATCAGGCACAGTGGCTCTGGCAGGCAAACCCGTAGTGTGCCAGTCTGGAAACAACAGTGCCGGTAGGCTTACCGGCACCGTTGTTTCCAGACTGGCACACTTGTAATGAGGCCCATTTTCTTCGTTCAGTATTTCAGGATCTTGTACACAACACTTTCTTATGACATCATCAGTTTGCTTGCTTAGCCCTTTCTCATATTCCTTCGAGAAAATTCCTCCTATAGGCTGTCATGAACTCGAGGGTGCATTCAATATGGTCGCCCCAAGGGATACTGTCTTCCATATGTTCTCTGCGGCATTGGTACAGTAGCTGATGTTAGACAGGGCACAGTCTTCTGCCTCCACTAAAGGAGATGCAGGGTGGTAGGATCTCCTTTGGATATCTACATCTGCTCCTCTACATTCCCCCCTCTGCTTGAGTCCTCGACCACCTCCTCATGTTTTTCTGTCTCTTTGAATTTTCTCTTGAAGAAATGTTTCTTTGGTATCCATATCATCGTCCCCAGGGTTCCTGCACTTTTGATATGTTCATCCACACCCCAGGTCATTTATTGCATTCTCCACTTGGGATATAGAAGACCCAATATCCCACGTAATTCTTATGATCTCTTGGATACTGAAATTTTGTTCTTTCAGGTGCCACAGTACTTGATTTTATACGGTGTCTAATGGCACTTTCAGTCTGCGGGTGGGTTTTTGTTTCATCTTTCACATCAATCATGAAATTCATTCCCTCTGCTTTCTTTTCTGTTTTCTGGAATTGTCCAATTATTAACCTTATAACACAGAATCTGAACATTACCATCACCAATATTGCTCGAAGAAACTTGAATATACTCGCCACCCAGTCGGGAATCCAGGAAAACGGGTACGAGCACCAATCATCATCTCCAATAGTCTCTGTCTCCTCCATTTTCATGTGCAATTCTGTCAACATGGTTATAGCACCCGTCAGAGTCCCATTCTCACCATCATGAGATGGTGGGAAAGTACAGCAAGAAGGCCCGACCTTGGCACAAACACCTCTTTCCATCGCTGTAATCATGTCAATGACATAACTGTTCTGGAGGGTCATCAACCTAATGGCCCTCAACTCTTTCTACGGCGTTAAATCTTTTTATAGTAGCATTGATTATCTGTAACAGCTCCCATCTGGTGATCTGCAGCCATTTGGCTTTTACTATTGTTTGTTGTCCAGGCATGAATATCGATGTCATTATCATAGCAGTCTTACTGAACAACGTGAGCTCATCAGGAATGTCTTCATAAGCCTTTATTGATTTCAATGAGAAAGAATTCTCTCTTTTCATCCGCCTGAGTGCAAGTGACCTTCTTTTTCACAAGTGCTCATCCACTTGTGGAAATCCCTCGATCTTCAGGTCGCTCTGAGGAATTACCAAGGCTAGAACATGGATGAGTACAATGGAACACACTCCTCCGCAGTTCCTGGGCAACTTCATCTATGCTCTGGATCCACAGGCCCAGTATCGTTCCATTAGGACAGCAGTCCCTTTCCTTTTTTTTTACATTTATTTAACGTGCATTTTTCTACATTGCAACCTTTTCACACTATAACAAACTAGCATAAGAACATCAATCATGTGCAAATACAACTACAACATATAAAAACATATACAAAAACAATATGGTATCTTACTTTTCTTCCGATTTCAAATTAATTTTACCTAAAATCTCTACTAAAATGAACACATGACCATACAAATTTGATATTGGGATGTACTAAGAATTACAGATTAATATGATTTAATATCATATAATGATTTCATGGGACTGCCGGCACTGTCAAAAGTTTACTGGCAGCTATTTCCCACACATGAAAGCCAGAAGCCGAAATGACCAGTGACTCTGCTCCAAAAACGCTGCTCCAGAATTGGTCAGATGATGGCCTAAGAAATTTGGCGTAGGCCGTCTCATATATCCTGTCCAATGCTTCACATTGTGTCAGGATATGTTGTGCGGATTCAATGTTTTTTTGCGTACAATCTGCAGATTCTGTCTTTGTGTGGCATACCCACCCCACTCCCCCCCCCCCCCAAGACCCTGTATGTTTGAGGACCGGGAGGGTCTGTAGCCTCAGCGAGAGGATAAATCTGATAAGGGCCGGGGTGCAACATTTTACTAAATATGTCTAAGGTACTCCCAAAAGAACAGCTTGGCGTGAGTACATCACACATTTCCGAAGGGACCCTAAATGGCTTAGAGCCTGGTCCGCATCAAAAGTCTGAGCTCTGATCACTTGGCCAGATTATATCCGAGCTAAGAGTCTGGGATTGGGGACACCCCGATGTCACCCATGTATCTTCTGAGACTTACATCTAGATTCTTAAACCACACACTCCTCACAAATCTCCGGGTATGTTGGACCGAATGGCCCAACAAAGTGTCCTCTCCCCCAATTTCGTATTGTATTCTTGCCCAGAATTTACAGGTTGCCAGTGACTATATTGTGGATAAGAACGGTAGTCCAAGTTCAAGCCTAATCACTTGTACCGGGATACAAGGGGGTAGGTTCAACAAAGACCGAAGGATATTTCCCTCTAACTTACCTAAGGGAGCCACCATCCTCCACGGGAAAACCTCTAGAGCATACATCATGGTAGGGACAATTGAGGTCTTGTATACCAGAATCTTAGCTTCAATGTATCTTCCTCCCTGAGAATCAATCGTTTTTTTAAGGGTGAGCCACTTATGCCAGACTTTATGGGTAATATCATCCACCACATGTGTACCAGAAAGATACCTAGGAATCTATACTCCTTAGTCCTTTCTAGCTCCTCCCTCCCCTAACCACCAATTGTTTGAACTCTTTCCATGGGCCCCCCTACCAAAGACCATGACCCTGGTCTTACTGGTATTTGGTGTCAGGCCTAGGTTAGTAGCAAAGACATAGAGTGCCTGTATTGAACGCTGTAGCCCTATTCTGTGCTATCTAATATGATTAAATCATCTGCATATGACATGCAAGGCAGCTCCTCTTCCCGATACTGTAGGGGAGAATTCAGCACCTCGCCTAGCCTCTTGGCAAGCTGTGAAATGTATAGGTTAAAGAGCAATGGGGCTAATAAGCACCCCGGTTTTATTCCCCTCTTGGTGGGAATGTGTACTGATAAGTCCCTATCGTGGGAGAGTCTAATTTTGACCTCTCTCTCACTGTATACGGCTTTGATAAAATAAAGCAGGGATGGATCTATTTGCCTGTTTTCCAGCATATCCCACACTTTTGATCTTTCAACACTGTCAAAAGCAGCTGAGAAGTCTACGAAGCAGACATAGAGCGAAGTCCCTGGGTAACATTGAGTGTCCGACATTGCTGTCATTAGGGACCAAATGGGATGTAGCACAGTCCTTTCTAAAACCTGTTTGATAGTAGCTTAGTAGGCCCTTTTCAACCACCCAAGCAGTGCGCAGTTCTAGTAACAAGTTAGCAAATATTTTTGAACATAGCCAGCAGTCAATAGTTGTTTGGGAGGTTACGTGGCCCCTTTTTGTGGACTGGAATTAGAATGACAGTTTTCCAGTTTCTTGGAATGATACGTGTTTCACAAATATATGTGAAAAGTTGTTGTAGAATATGGGGTCATAGTGACGTGTCTGCTTTCAAAACCAGATTCGAGAGGTCGTCAGGGACTACTGCGCTCGAGGACTTAGTTTTGATAATATAAGCTTCTAAATCGGCCCTTTTTATGTGCAAGCTCACTATTGAATTTGACATGGATTTTGCTTCCCAAGCCCAGTTTTGCCCACCATCCAAAGCCCTTTCGATAAACCTGACCCAATTATCCTCAGTTACCCCTACCAGCTCTCTGTGGTCTGCAGCATTCGTGTGCGACCCCCTCAACCAGTGCCAGAATGTCCTGGAATCATTTATCCTAATTAGCCTGTTTAGGAATCTCCAGGCCGTGTCATTTTGCGAGAACCTGTGATTTCTGAGCCAGTTCTTATACCTGGCACTAAGTCTAGCTAGTCATTTTCTCTTTTCATCAGCCAACAGTGTGCTATTTCTAGTGATATTTCGTATTTCGTATGGCGGTGTTTAACCCACGCTTCTTTTTGGTGATAGCACTATCAAAGTGGGAGTCACCCTACAGCGCCGTTCTGTTTAACAACCTGTCTATGCTCCAGCTGATCGTGCAGGGAGTATAGCTTACTTAAATCTTTATTATACTGTGATGGCAATTCACTTTCAGCAAGTACACTATTTCTCAAACTTAGATTCAGCTGCTCAGTCTTTTTCACTGACCAGTGGAGTCTGTTTTCCCCAAGATTGACCTCTGGGTTGCATCGCAAACTTTCTCTACTTATCTCCTGGATACTGCCATAATTCATCAGCAATATCGCATAATCACTTGCCTTGGTGTTTCTCATCTCCAGCACAGAGTTATGCCCTGCCAGACGTCGTTTGTGAATATAAAATCAATTCGACTGCTGGTGTGACCATTTCACCAAGTTGTCTTGCCTATCCCTTCTCCCTAACATAATGGTGAAAGCTAAAACTCAGCCAGGACTCCCAACCACTCCCTAGCCCTCGCAGACTGTCCCCCTTTTCTGCCCAGCCCCACCCGCCCTTCATATTCAATCATACAATCTACATTGAAATCCCCAGTTGCGATGAAAGTTCCTCCCGGGAAGTGTGACACCCAGTCTCTAAGTGTCTCCTCAGTGGTATCTAGTATTTCTGATGTCATGGCACCTCCTGGGGTTGTCATACAGGGTAGCCAGCAGAGTTGGCACAATGCCATCTCCTAAATTCTTTATGGATGCTTCTAGGAAATTGGGGTGAGCCGGACCTGGACAGAACTCTGCGAGGTTGGTGATAACTCTAGCTCCAATACAGAGGCCACCCTTGGGTCTACCTTTCCGGGAAACCCCCGCCAACCGGAAGATTAAGGAGTAGCCTAATAGGACAAACATGTCACACAACCAGGTCTCCTGCATACAAAAACACATGGCACCCATCAGTATTTTCAAGATTTTGGGGTTCAGTAAAAAAGAGCTGTGGCCCCTAGAAATCCATGAAAGAATTTTCAGAGCTTTTGGGCTACCACTGCTCCCTGTCACTGTAGTACCTGTGGTATCTCAGCCCATCTTCCACTCTGCCGTGTAGGTTCCAGGCCCCGGTACTTACCAAGGATCCAATCAGGGGTTCCTTGGATAGCTTTGCCCCTTTGCCTGAGGATTTTAGAGCACTAGGGCCCAAAAGATATTTTCAAAACCCAGCTGGTTTAATGCCCTGACGTTTTTACATATATGTTCCACCACCAAAGGGGACACAAACGTTGCCACCACCCAATTGTCAGCAGTGTTATATTTGGCCACTTTTAGATTAGTAAGATCCTTCATCGTAATCATGCCCAGATCAGGAATCATGTACAGAAGCTCAAGCAACCAAGACCTATTTAGTAACCGGCTGTGCGCTGTGGGGGTTTTCTCCATGAACTGAATGCGCAATAGATCAGCACACCATACAGGGTCAATTTTGGAGGTCCTGTACCCCGGGCCCTGGGTCTTAATTGTTCAATGCGGTCAACCAACGTTAATTGCACATCAGGAGTCGATGAATGGGCATTTTGTTGTGGGACAGTGGTTCCTCTGGGATTTGCTTTTGGAACAACAGCTTGCACTGGTAATGCCAGAGTCAGCACGAATTCCCCTCAGGCATCACCCCTCCCACTTGGCTGCATAGCTTCTCCAAGCATTGTTGATGTCCTCCCTGCTGGGGTATCCCCATCTGTAGGCCCCGCAGGGCCTGGCTTGGTCAGCTCTAGGCCGGACAACAACTGCTTGCTGGACTTCTGTTGCCTTTCCAACTGTACTGGTGGTCCCGTATTGGGTATACCAGACAAAGATCTCCTAATCAGTGATCTGATGACCAAGTCATCGATGGGACCTTTAAGGCACACCTGTCCGCTCTGCCCCTCCGCTAAAATATTTGACACACAAAACCCCCCCTTGCTCATTTGTTGGCTTTTCATCTGACCCATTGCAAACAGTTTTTTCTCCAGCATCACCAAATCTGGCCCTTGTTCTTTCTTGGCCTCTTCTTTAGCCACCTGGCTTTGCGGGCAGTGAGTTTGGTACCTTTAGCATGGAAAGTTTGGCGCACATGGCCTCCATCACCCCACTGTCTGATTCGGCCACTACATATGCCCTTTCTTGAGGAGTCTCCTCCACCCTAGGTGAGGATGTGGCATTAATCGCGTTGGTGGCTGTTTGTTTATCAGTTTCCTTGTCGAACATGCCTTTTACACGTTTTAATAGGCATACTGTTCAAACCATGTCCTCTTTTAGGGTCCGCTGTTCCTCCGTCATGCTAGTGCAGAGTATGAATAGAGCCTCAATTTTTACTTCCAGTGCCCCCAATACGTTCTTCTCTTTAGGGTGATGGGCTGGCCAATTTCCTCACCCTCCTCTTTGATTTCCTCCAAACTCTGCTCCCTATCACTCTCCCGAGGGAAGATTCAGAGGTGGTTATAACATTCTCCAAATTAGGTGTGCGGGAAAGATTTGAGGACATCACATTGTCTGTATCAAAGTTTCCCGGTGCCATTGAGTTCCTTTTTACCATATGGCAAAGTTTCAGCAATGAGCCATTGTTATCTATTGATGTTGCAAAGTCTGACTCAGAGTCACCAAGTAACTGGGTATTCGCTGCAGTCGTAGGGGCTACCAGGAATAGCGTTGTAGGTGCAGAAAATGTTTTTATCTTTGACTGAGTGAGGATATTTGACGTCACTGGCAGTGTGGGAATCTTTTTCCTGCACGGGACTGTTCATAAAACCGATTTGTTCATAGTCTGGCTTCCCGCCCATTTTCCCCGCGTCTTCATTTCCCTCTAGTTGCCCAATGCCGGGGAGATCACTAAACTTCCAAAGGAGGGGTTTAGAAATGTCTCTTTAGAGGATTCAAGACGCTTGTCCCTCCTAGGGTAGCACAGTTCAGGTAGAAATGTTCTAGGTAGGTAGGCTAAGCTGAAATTTTAGGTCAACCATTATTTCTCCCCTGCCCCATAATGAAGCAGGTCTTCCAATCAGCTAAGTTATTCACAAAGTCTTAAATAGCCTGCAGGGAGAGGGAGACAGGGGCAAAGTCATTTCCATCATCTGCCATGCCTCCATATGTGCATCCAGTCTGCTCCTTCCACCAGAGGGCTGGGTCCCTCTCCCACAGCCCCACTGACCCATGGACCACAGACCACTTCTACCCACTTCAGTTTGTGTTCCATGCAGGAAGTGGGGTTTTATGGTCAGAAAGCTCCTTGCTGAGTGCTGCCTGTCACCCGAGGGCCAGACCAGTTCACGTAAAGGCCAGCATAGTTATCATTGCCGTCACCCGTTCCCAGCAAGTGAGGGATTTAGCCTTAGATATCCTGCAAAAGTGACACACAGGAACCACAGACCCCTTCTACTCACTTCTGCATGCGCGCCTCACAGGAAGTGAGGTTTATGGTCAGGAAGCTCCTTGTTGCAGGCTGCTCGTCACCGGAGGGCTGGACTAGTTCACTTAAAGGCCCAGCGTAGTTAGTATCACTGCAGTCGCTCATTCCCAGCAGATGAGGGATTTAATAAAAGTGACACACAGATACAACAGACCACTTCTACACACTTCAGCCTTCCTGTGACATCAATTTTGTTCTTGCATTCCTTATTCTCTCTAACTCAGTCTTTACCGTTGCTTCGAAAGCACATTGGCGCATTATTTAATGGGACCACAGCCAGTGGTCCTGATTCGTCCTCCACCCATGTCAGTAGTTTAGAGTTCTTGGCCCATGATATTAGGCACTCATTATTCACTTTCTGCACCTCGTGCACTTGTTCCTTCCTTAGTAGATGAGCTGCACAGGTGTGACAAATCAACTTCCGGGGCACCAGTGTTCCAGGGATGAATATCGGGTTCTAAACCATCAATCAATCCCACACCTCTAGTACACAAGAAGGGATCGGAACAGATTGGAAAACAAGTCAATTATATGACCTCCTTGTCCAATTTTGGTAACATGGATGGAACAGCAGGCTTATCTTTGCTTGGTCGTGGATCGTTGTTTAGTTGCAACACAGTGAGAATACAATTATTTCCCAATTATAAAAGGGACTGTCCAGTCAAGGTTGTATAAAAATATCTACTTTATTATTAGTACAACAGACAGTTCTAGCATGCTACAATTACAACCCACACTATAAAGGAACACAGAGGACAGACAGTTTCACAAAGGAAAGGGATGCACTCTGGATACTGAAAGGAGGGTAGTTGGTAAGGCAATCAGTCTTACTGTTCAAGGTTATTTGGTTTCAACACCAAAGGGGCAAAGGGTCATAACTGTCTCTAGGGGCCTTCGCAGAGGACCAGGTGGGCAACACCACAATGTACCTGGTGCTGAAGAAGTTCTTTGTGCTCGACAACATCGAGGCGGTTCCAGGGCGCTTCACAGCCCGTGAGACAGAGTTAGTGGCATGAGACAGTTGCGCGTACCAGGCGGCAGGCAGTTCGGCATGCAAGGCTGGACGGACATCTGAAGGCTGTCCGGCCCTGTGCCTCGGGGCCAAGAATCGTTGTCACTGGAATGCTGGTCGAGGCGCCTCGGACGGCTCTGATGACTGTGGTGTGACAACAGTCAGCGGTGCAGCCTTATGTGATTCGAGGACTCGACTGTCTTGAAATTGTCCTTAAAAAGATGGAAGCTGGATGATGCTTGTGTGGCACTCCTCCTAGCTTCTTCGCGGGGCTCGTGTCCTTTCAAGGCATATGGCCGAAAGCTCAGGAGGGTGTTAGCAGGCAACAGCCTTGCCCTTGGTCCAGAGACTCTCCAGCACTTCCCACCTAGGAAGCTTACTTTCAGAACCTAGAGGGGCACGCTATGTGCTGGCTAGGTGCTGGTTCTGGAGCTCCTGGATGGGTTCTCTGAGTCTAGTATCTTCCTCTGTTCCCTGGGAGATGTTTCAGGGAGGGATCTTGCTTCCCTGTTGGAACTCCTGGCCTTCCTTCACTGGCAGAAGAGGTAAGGTAGACTGTACCTTTAGCTCAGGTCCAAATGAAGCCTTCCTCTTACTCCTTTCGAAGTCTTCAGATGATCTGATCAGTGAGGGGTTCAACCCTCTTTTAAAGCCAAAATGGGCCTGGTGATTGTTGTAGGCTAAGCACACCTTAATGGACCAATCCTGGGTCCCCAACAACAATCTCCAGTGATGCTTCAGGTCAGAACTAGGGCCTTGGCAACAGACAGGGGAAGGATGACAGCATATACTTGTAAGTCCCACCCATCTTCCTGGCTGCTGTACATCAAATTAACTGAGGCCTGTGCGGCACTTGGTCACAACATGGGTCTCCTTTGAAGTAGGGGGTTGCAGGCAGACATTCATCTCCTACATTTCACATACTTCCCTGCTCTCAAAGGAGTGGTTACAGGCAGGACATTCACTGCCCTTTCATACCAAGGAGGGGTGCTAGTACCACGTTGACACATTGCATTACAAAGAGGTGTTCGTCTGTCATTACCTGCACCCAGGCCTTCCATGAGGCCTGCTAATTAACATTCATCTGTATTTTCGACGCCACTAGCAAGGAGTAATGATGGAGATGCAAATCCATGGGGCCTTGAAATGCTAATCAGGCTGCCCATGGCCAGAGGCTTTTGATGTACCCACAGCTGTCAGGTGTCAGCTACACATGACAAGGGAGGGCAGCACTGGTAAACTGTGTCCTCCCAGAATACATAACTATTTTTCTGCTGTGCGCTAAGCATGGATAATATGTGCAGGAATTACCCCAAATATTTTCCGGAGGATGATCACCCATCAGTCATTCTTTTAAGTAAACAAAAAATCAAATAGCACAGAGGAGCTCACTCTCCTTGTGCGGATGGTCGAATTGCTCACAACAGGATATCATCCCATCTTTCCATCTTCCTATCCTCTGGTCGCAATCACTCATCCATAGATCAACAGCTGTGAGCGCTGACTGCCTTGATCGTGAATCGCAGGGTTGCCCAGCTCTCTTGGAACTGTACTCTGGTAATACATGCTGTTAGATGGCTGCAGCATTTCGAATCATGTGCTCGCATCTTTTTTCAAATGAATGTTCTTGCTGCATGGCACAGGGGATGAGAGAGCAGACATAGCAGCTCTCATCAGATGCTCTCTCGCCCACTTTTTTCATATGTTGGTACCACATATTATTACCCAAGTGAGCTGAATTATCAAGAAAGGTATTTATCCCCTGGCTATCTTCTTCGGCATCCCTCTTATGGCATCTATTATGCCCTAATAGGTCAAAGACGTTATCATCATTTGTATTTATACTGGGAAAAATCACACATGTTGTGTTTTCAATTGAACCATCAGAATGATAGATACTTCGAAAAGTAAGGTACAGAAACAAAAAGAGAAAGCACATGCATATGTATATCAGGCCTAAGAGTCTAGAAAAACATTTTGTGTGCCATGCCATTTGTCGTTGAATCGCTAGCCTTCCTGCAAATGAATTTTCTTCTTCCTGAATCATGTTTAATACAAATACTCAACTCACATTCGTAGTCGCACAATTAGCTTGATTATTGCAATTACAATGATTCTAGTTTGGGTGAGCATACAAATGACCATGTGCTGTGAAATAAAGAGTTGAGAAAATATTGTTCAGTGTAAACAATGAATAATCCTTTTATTTTAAAGCCTTTGTGGATGACATGTGTTTCGGCAGTAAATGCCCTTTTCAAATCCAGGCCTAATTCTGATTTAAACTGATGACAGCATAATGCAATGACGTACAGTAGGTCATGGGGTCAATCCCACCTCATTTCGAATGGTCCTCCGTGTGCCATGGCAGTCCAAAAGAAATGTTTTCAATTACACATTGTTTTATCGTCCTTCTTCCTGGACATCGATCGAGTCTGCACACGCGGCAATTCTTCTTCTTGTCTTCCTTCTTGGTCAGCGGGTACTAGAGGGAGAGTCTCGCCTTTGTAGATCTTCATGTCACCCAAATGTAACCACGCTCTCCTTCCAGACATTCTAACTGCAGTACAGGAAGCTTCCTCTATTTGGAATGGTCCATTAAACCTTGTCTTGTGCCACCTACAGGTATTTTTTTAATAAGCACTTGTTCTCCAACATACAACTTTGGTGGTGGCAATAATTCACTCCTATTGATTACTGAGCCGTCCTCTTTCATGTTCTTCAACCCCTCCCTCTGACGCTTGACTTGATCTGAAATGAAAGAAACACTGGTAATCATACATCTAAAATAGTCATGAATCTCATCACCTAGAGTCTGTGCTACGCTCTTCTAACTTTAGATGGGGGCGTAAGAGGCGTCCTCATGCAGCACCCTGTTACCAATTGATGGCGTGTAAGATGATGGTCTGAACATGGCTGATTTCGAAGGGCTAAAAAAGGGCAAGGGTAGGCAATATAGCCATCCCTTTTTCAAAGTTAATCTGATTTTTGCTATACTTTCCTTTAGGAGGTTGTTGAATTTCTCACATATGCTGTTTGCTTATATGTGATAAGCAGGAGAAAATGTATGCTTTATGCTCAATAAAAGCCCTATTTGTTCAGATAGCTCATTGACAAAGTGTGGCCCATTATCAGACCTTAATACTTTGCACACACAGCATCTTGGAAATACTTTGCGCACTAGAAACTTCGCTGTGCATGTGGGTGGCAACAGGGTGGGTACAAGGACGGGCTTCGATCCATCGTGAAAAAGTGAAACATCACCACAAATAGAAACCTATGTCCGTTACATGTCTGCAGCCTATCGACATAATTAATATGCAAATGCTGAAACAGTCCATTTGGACGGGGTATTAATCCTCTGATTGTTCTTAGTGTATGCCCAGCTGTGAACTTCTGACATATGATGCAATTCACAATGAATTGTGCAACATGTTCCGATAAATTGGGAACAAACTAGTCCACTGCAATAGTGGCAGTACAATTTTCTCATGTTATGTTCGTGGGGTAATGCAGCTGCTCAAGTGCGGCTTTTAGTAATGGCGCTAGCATCACTGGATTTCCAGTGCGTACCTGTCTCCATAGTGCTTTCATGGGGGATAATGAACACCCCCTATGTCTCCCTAGCTCCTGCTCTTCTTGTGGGACTCGGTCCTGTAGCTCTATTCTTTGCATAATTGACAGAATATTAAACCCCTCTCGTACTAACATGGTTCTGTTTAATACTTCCTTAACATTATCAGTTTCAGATCTCGAAATCTTTGAAGAATACGTAATCCTTTTGGCTTCTAAGTCTACGGTTTCGTTTCTGTGAGAGATAAAGTCTGTTAGTTTAGTATGCGCTGCACATTTTATGACCACTATGGCCACTGGGAGTAGTAGTGCCTTAATAAGCCTGTCCAATAGTGATGCATATTGCACTGGAGTGCTGTCTGCACAGAGATAACTCCTCTTTTTGCAGCAAGACAGTCTGGCGTGCACGGTTGACATCACATAGGCGGAGACACTGGACACCGTCATTTCCTGACCTTTGTGTATCTTGAGTGCAACAATAAGCGCCACCAATTCTGCTGCCGGTGCTGCAAAATGGGACGGTATTCTTGCACTCACCACTACCTCAAATTCACCATATAATCTGTTTCTTACAACTGCAGATCCTGAATGCCTTTCCCCACTAGTCTGGTCAATTTTCGCCAACCATAAATAAAGAGAATCTCCTCCCAGCTAAAGCATGTTCTTTCACGTGGGGTATATCAAAATAGAATTCAACATAATTAGTGCATTCATGTACATGATCACATTCTTCTACAGGTTCAGCTACAAACATGGCTGGCTTCACTACTTTGCATTTTATGATTTCAATCGCTGGATTAGAAATCATCACATCATATGCAGATGCTCTTTGGGACGTCAACGTACCTTTGAGTTTTTTTAAAATGGCAAATAAAACATGCTCCACATATAGCACCATTGTACAGCCCATCGGAATACTTGTTGACTTCTCAATCGCAAATGCGGCAGCAGTGTCATGATCCCAGTCAGAACGCATGGTCTTGACTCAGACATTCAGGCTAGGTGGAACACATTACATCAATCAGCAGGTCAAAGATGGGTGTAAGCCTGACACATACGGCATTTACACCATTCACAGCATCCAATTCCGTAGACTTCCATGGGTTACAATAGTAATTTCCATATTCATGAGATGGCCGCCTAGAGGGTCCATTTACAAGCAGCAGCATGGTACTTATCATTTGTCATAGCTTTTGTTAAGCCCTGCCTCCGCTGGAACGCGCGCTTCGTGTCAGCGGGTGTAACGCTACCGGCGTTTCTCCTCACAGAATCTAAAGAAACTAAAGAGACATATTAGTCTTGCAATAGATTACAGAACATTATAGACCACAGATAAGACTTACCTGACAAAAGTTTTCCTTCAACGCTGTCATTTGTTTCGTAGAAGAATAATTTTTTCGTCACAGCACCTCTCCAGTCAGAAGTTTTCACTTGCAGCTGCATCATCTTCCGGAGGTTTTTTCTCAGCACTCCGAAACCTGCAGAAAACACAAAAGGTATTTAATTTTTAAAAAATGAACTTTACAGAGTCAAAAGAGAAGACTTTTTTTGATGCACTTACGTACCTGAAGTTTCACCAAGTTATCACCTCACAGTTTTCACTGCTCTTTGCTTTTGAAGGTTGCAATTACTCAGAATATACAAACTGACATTTTTACGTTTTCTCTTCCTGAGTATCCCTGCATCCATTCCGCATCCATGGTTCCTTTCGTCATGAAGAAAACTCATCCTGAAAAGTGCGTATCATTCGTAGTCAGCGTTCCAACTCCCTAGAACCTGCAAAAAGGGGAAAAAGACAAAAGTAATTAGTACGAGAGATCTCTCCAAGGTAGGAATCATCTAAAACCCTGAAGGATAGTACAAACCATCTGCACTAAAAATACTCGTAGCATTTGGTCTCTACTAGGTGAAGCTAGAGTGACTGTTAAGGGTCAACTGGTTAATCCTTTAAATGCAGTAGAATGGGAAATTTTTTTGGGGAATAGAAATGTCTGTACATTGACTGAGGAGAGTTATCTTCCAACTGCTATAACACCAACTATCCCTTTTGTTATCTCTTATACGTCCATAATTGGTAAAATAAAAACTCTAAAATCTTCTAGGGCTCCGGGACCCAAAGGACTGGCCAACATAGTAATCAAAAGTCAGCCCGAGTTCTGGGCCGGTCTACTGACCATACTATTTGGAAAAATTATGGCCCAGGGGAAGATCCCTAGTTCTTGGCAGACTGCAGTGTTCATCCCTGTCTTTAAAAAAGGAAATCGGCTCAACCCGAATAATTATAGACTACTGTCTATGTTAGACACGATAGGTAAATTATTTGCGTCCCTGTTACTCAATGAGTTGCAGATATGGGTAGACAAATCAAACATTTTGCCTAAATTCCAATGCGGCTTCAGAAGAGGCTATTCAACTTCCCATAACCTTATGGTCATGAATTTATTGAGATCTAGGGCCCGTAGAAGGGAGGAACTGCCGGTGTATGCTCTTTACATTGATTTTAAAGCGGCCTTTGACTCTGTTCCTAGAGAAAGATTATGGTCTAAATTAGACACCTTGGGCTGTCCTGTGGGCCTTTTGTACTACCTTAGACTGCTCCACTTTAACACCTTAGTTAGGTTGAAATTAGATCAAGAGGGGCACCTGGCTGGAAAGGTGCAGCAGAATAGGGGGGGTTAAACAAGGTTGCGTAACTGCCCCTCTGGTATACAATCTATATGTACACGACATTCCGGTGGCTATAGATGCCGCTAACAATTGTCCTCCAAAGATTGGGGAGGCGGCCTGTTCTGTTTTGGCATATGCAGATGATTTGGTCATTTTTGACCATACCATCAGCGGACTGCGTAGATCTGCCATGGCTCTCTGGGAATATGCCTCCTGCAATGGTTTTACCATTAATTTGGATAAAACCAAGGTGCTGAGATTTACCAGTAAAAGAGTTTCTCGGGCAAATCTCATGGTGGGCAATGTTAAGATCTCTTACGTGCCACTATATCGCTATTTGGGAAAAGATTTTGAGCCCAATGGTGAATATGCGGGATGCAAGTAATCCCATACTACGCGCGCAGCGCAAGTAACAGCTTTAATGGTCAGTTTTACTAACAAGCAGGGGGGCTTCACGTTATGGGGCACGTGCCAACTTTATACGCAAGTATTCACCCCTATGATGACCTATGGCCTAGATGCACTCTTTGACATAGATCTTGGATGGCTTCAGGTCATCGAGGGGAAATTTTGGCGACGTGTCTCCCAATTCCCTATGGCCATTATACGCCGGGAATTGGGAGTGCCCTCGCTCTATGCCACTATCATGAAAAAGAGCCTAGGGTTTTTCCTGAAGATGTGTAGTGGCACAGACAATCCTCTGCTAACAACAGTGTACCAGGAACTATGCAAGAATCAGAACCCTAGTTTTTCGTTTGCCAAAATGTCAAAACATCTAGCTGATATTGGTTGGGTTTGGCGTGGAGGGGTGTACTCAATTCTGGTTCAGGAGGCACTGAATAAGCGTGTTGATATGGGGGACTGGTTAGAGAACTTTGGCCACCTCAACTCCTTGAAAGTTACTAGTTTGTACAGCATAGGCTTTATTCCTTCATGAAACCACAGGCTTATCTTAATATTTGCCCCTCTAAAAGGTTGCAACGTTTTATACTGCTACTTAGGATGGACCAGCTCCCAACTCTGATGGTCACGGGCAGAAGAGAACATATTCCAAGGGACCAACGGATTTGTAGGGTATGTAAAGCCGATAACGAACTAGAAACAGCCAGACACTTATGGGGTCATTACGACCCAGGCGGTAAGTACACCAACTTTACCACCATCGTGTAAACTACGTTTACCCCATGGTGGATGGCGGTTTTACCGCCCCATTCCAAGGTGAGTGGGGCGGTAAATCCCCATTTCCCAGTTACCCTTCCCCATTCCCATTTTTGCCCCATAGGGCATAATGGTAGTGGGGAAGGCGCTAATTACGGCACCGTAAATTACGGTGCCGTAATTAGCACCAAGGCGGTTTAGCGCCATGGATTTTAACGCCTGCTAAAAGCAGCCGTTAAAATTGGAATCAGGCGTTAAGGGTTAACGACGGCGTTAACCCTTAACGCCTGAGTTGTAATGAGGCCCTTACTAACCCAATGAGGTGGCTTGATAGATGTAATCCACTGGCATATTGGGTTGTTTACCCACGATTTGTCAACAATTAGTGATTACATTTTTTGGCACTACTGCATCAATTCCGAGAGCCTGCGGACGCTAACAGCCTTTTACAACATCTGGCTACGGATTGAAGAGACATTGGGTATCAAGATTTGAATAGTATCCGGAAAATAATGTGTGACGTAGCATTCTATAGCCTCGTGCTTCTGCCATATGCAGGGATAAATTATGGTCTTAAACTGCCAATTGCTATGCGGTTGAATATGTTTCTGCCCGTACTCACATGGATTTATCTTCAGCACATTAATTGGTGATGCTTGGTGTCCAGATATGCTGTTGATCTGCATTGTTGATTATCGCTTTTTATTTTCATTCTTTGTGCTCATCTATTTGTACGTCCAGTTATACAAACAAGATGGAAGAATAATTTGGGTGTGTTTGTTGATTATTCATTTTTATGACCACTATTCCTCATTTATATGCCCACATTTTTACTCTACTTTTTACTCAGTATCCGATTCTTACATTACTATAAATGTTATATTGTTATATTGTAGTGAGACATGTATTTATTAGGTTGGCCAACCTTTTGGTCTGCTGATTAATTTCTCTTAGGATCTTCATTAGGATTTACTTTTGTATGTTGTGTGTATGTTGTTTTAAGTTATTTGTCATTTAGGTATTTTTGTACTATCATATGTACATGTTTAAATTTGAGATTATGTGTAAAGTTTATTAATGTAAACTGTATCACATTAAATACATTATTGTTAAACTGAACCCACCACCGGAATCCACACAGCCAGCACACATGTTTTCTTACAGTGGTAATGATGGCATATAGTGTGGGCACAGGCCTAGTGAACATGTGCTTGTCATTGATGGCCTATATTGTGGATACGGCATTGTGAAGTGTTTTCTACAGTTCTATAGTGGCAATGCAAGCATATATTTTGGGCACAGGCATCATGCAAATGTATTACACAAGGTTCCTGTGTACTGTACCTCACATCTACAGTATTTTGTTGTAGTGTTTTTACTCCCAGCATATAGTGTAAAATGCATGGCTTTTAGCACATTTCTGACAAAAAAGTTGCTGTAAAATGCACCATTTTGCCCAATTCTTTGAAAGATTTCTCAGGGGGAGAATCCCCCCAAGCCCTGCGTAATTTGGTGGGGGTTCTTCTCTACGCCAAATCGCAGTCACTACTGGGAAATATTTACACCCTAGAAATGAGCGCAGCTGCCAGTCACCAGCGCCACCAGAATTCTTGACTGTTTCAAAAATAAAATGCTCGTTTAAATGTCTAAAATATTACTTTACTTATTCATTTGCGAAGAACTAGTGCACCAGATGCATAGTTGCTTAACTTTACACCGATTGGATGTATTTTTGAGTGTGTCATCTTGAATGTGCCCCTTTATCCAGACTTTTTTAAGTGACTGTCCAGAGTTTGCTTCAGTGCTAGGAGGCCTGCCCAGCTGAATCGCACAGCAGTAGATATTTCTTCCAGAAACAATGACTTTAAATGGGGAAAAGCTGAGTCTTGTCTGCAGGAAGCAGATACTCTTTGACAGTGAGCTCTTGCAGGATAGTACCTTGGCGCGGCTGGGTGACACCATGGCCGTCAGGCTGGGCTGGAGTTGTGCAGAGTTGTGCTCGGGTAGCAGTGCAGCACGGCTGCTGTGCTCGAGAACAACACGATTTACTGTGAATGGAATTGATTGTGCCGTTCAAACAAAATGTTCTTCCAAACGGGAACGAGTCCAGCCTCGTGACCGCTTTGTTTTCTTGCTTCCTCCTAGAAGGGGACACATAGTCTTTCGTGTCATCGCCTGATGCATAGGCTGCAGTGCTGCAACTCTGCAATCAGCGCAGCAACAAATGACGCCTATCAAAGGAATGGGTGGTTGCCAGGTAACACCCTCACTCCCAACAGAGCATTCCGCGCCGTGGCGCTGCTTGCTTCATTCGTACATGTCTGTGTGCTTTCGTCTGCAAATTGGGTTAGATTTGCACCTTTGCATGCAGCGCCATTGGGGCTCGGCATCACCAGGCAGTGTCTAGGGGAGGCAGGGATGACCTGGGGAGTGTGTACGAGTAGCAATACTGTTTACTGTACAGGTCAGACTTAAGGTCCAGAGTATATCAGACCACAGGCTGCGGTGCAAGCTGCGCATTGGCAAAGCTGTGTGTTAGGGTCGCCTCTGTTTTGGAATAACAAGATGCTCAAGGTCTGACTGCGCATTAGCAGAGCATGGCTCATTTGGCCCAAGTTGTTTGGTGGCAGAGAGGTGTGTAGGATTCAGTGTTGGAATACGAGAGGGTGCTGTAGGACAGATATGCCTTACACTCACAGAGATCCGTGCGGGCCTCGGTGCTGGTACTGTACAGAACACGATTAAGATGCATTTGCAAAGTTGGACAGGAGTGTTTGGAATACTTGTGTGGGCCTCATTAGTGGAATAATGAGATACAATAAGGAGAATAATAAGGAGAAATTGATTGAGGTGTTTGGGTAGAGCTGTATTGGGGCCCAGATCTGGAATAGTGGGGGAAGGGGACTTCCGTTTAGGATATTAATTTTTTATCTTATTGCTTATAGTGCGAACCTAGCTCAAGAGCATGGGAGCGCTTTACAACAGGATTGTGCCAGACTGGGGCTTGGCATTTTATACATTAATGCTGTACTGTTGGTGGAGGGAGAGAGATTTTCTTTCTTCATCTGGCAGGTATTGTTGAAAGATCCACGTTTTAAGTGTTTTTTTTAACTGGATGGTTGTGAGGGCATTTCGAGCCTCTACCGGGATTGAGTTCCAGATGCTCAGGGCGTGGAAGGTTAAGGACTGCTTGCAAGTGTTTGCGGGCTAGCTTGGGTTCCAACCTTTTCACAGTTTTGATATACGAGGTGCAAAAGGCTCCAGAGGTGTGCAGTTTAGCCACCAAGTAAGTTGCTGTTCCCTTTCAGAATGCTGTGTAGGTGACACGTGTAGTTTTGAATATGATCCTGGCAAGGAAGTGTGCACAGCGTCGGGGAGATACGGTTGGATTTGCAGGCACCTGTAACGAGAGAGGCTGCAGCATGGTGTGCTGCTTGAAGGGGGGGGGGCAGGTGTGTTGTTGGAAGCCCAGTAAAGAGGGTATTTCCCCCACTGATGGGTGAGATAATGATGGCTTGGACCACTGTGGAAATTCGTCTGGGGGAATGAAGGGTTTGATATTGCGGAGTGTGTGGATCTGTACCCATGCGGTTTGTGCCTTTTTGACTGTGCTTTTGGAAGAAAAGGCTACTGTGAACAATGAAGGCCAGGGATTTGGCTGAGTTTGACAGCTGAGGGGTGAATCCTTCTAGGCACATGTTATCCAGCCATTGTTGCATGAGTTGTTGTTTGGTCGGGGGACCAATGGAGACAAATTCAGGCTTGGTCGGGTTCAGTTTAAGGTAAGGCAGATAGGTGTCCTGGTAGAAATTACTTGTAATGGGGCGCTGCAGGATTGAGACACTCTGACAAAGCAGAGTGTGGGTCTCCTGTCTGTAATACCACAGCAGCAAAGTGCTGACTGTAGCTCCCCTAGCAGCAGGCTCTTGCGCTCCTCAGCAAAGTGAAGCCTTTCAACGCCCCCGAGTTTCATAACAGGTGTCCAATCCATATCATCTCCTACCTAGACAACGGTAGCGCTCTACTTACAGCATTTTCAGATTCTACCTTGGCCCCTCTAAAAGCCATGCAAAAATATCAAAAGGAATCAGGGTGAGAGATCCAGCTGTCTGGTTTTGAAACTATTTATTTTGATCTCAAACCAATTTTTTGCACAGATGATATTAACTAGCCCGCACGAGCACAATCATTTGTCGCCACTACTATCTGTTTATGGGGTTGGACTTACAGACATTTGGTCTTCCCTCTAATAGATTTTAGACCCACCATGCCAACATTCAGCCTTCGGGACCCTGATGAAAACCTCTGACTCAGGAACCCATGGTCTACTCGTTTCAAGTGCATTGGTTACTTTACAGTCTTGCATTAACTAAGGACTCGCAAGCACAGCCTCACCGCTGAAATCTCAGCAGACGGTAAACTGTACTTTGATACATTCCTGTGTATTTTTCAGGCATCAACCAGCCGTTATTTAGTAATCCTTAAATAGAAACAAACAACTCTGACATCCTGACAGCTATCCTTTCCCCCACAGATAACACTCACGGACAGAACTACGTTTTGCGCCTATCCTGATGAAGGCCACCACAGTAGCGGGCTTGAATCCAGCCCCCTATGGCTGAAACACTCCAGTGTCAATGATCTGTGACACAACTGTTTAACCCTCGTTGTATGTTTTGTAGATAGTATTGTGTACACTGTTTGTTAATTACCCCCGGACTTAATACAGTCATGGGCAGCACCTTTTTTTGTCTTGTTTCCAATTGTAATTTATGTTTGTGCATCATGCTGGAAATGTTACCTCTATATTACAGAGGTTGATACATACCTGTATTTCCTATGTATAATACCATACCTGTCTGTGTCACTTTCGTGCTTATCGAAAGTTATGTAAATACCTAAAATATCATCTGTGCAAAAAATTGGTTTGAGATCAAAATAAATAGTTTCAAAACCAGACAGCTGTACATGGATCTCTCACCCTGATTCCTTTTGATATTTATACATGTACCCTCCTGGGCATATCAGGACTCCGCCAGGCGCCCTTTAGATATATTTGCCCTCTAAAAGCCATTCAGTACCCTGCACACCACTGCAAAAGGCCATTCAGCACCCTGCACACCACTGCAAAATACAACCCTATCACTGCTATTCTCAATGAGCTGTCCTTCATGTACAGATTATGTTCAAGACAACCTGCATCACCTACAAAGCAGTTACAACCAAAACACCACTCTACTACGTGGCTGAGAAACTCACCATCTCCAATCCACCACCAGAGGCTGTCATATTTCCAGAGTGGAAACAACGAAATGTAAGAGGAGAAACAATAACAATGTTTCCCAATGCAGATAAGACTGCCCCATACGTCCACAATTTTCAAAAAGGACCTGAAGAACCTGTCCTTCAAAGAACAACTCATCAACCAATGATCGCTCATCAAACCATATTTTTCCCCCTCATCTACTTCCCCTACTCATTACTTGGCACAAAACAAACAGTAGTTGTCTTAGGATTTCTATCTGACTTAGTCCCATTAAACCAATGGGGCCAGATTCTCATAAATTAGCACAAATTAAAGGAGCGCTAAGAATTTCATTTGCGTTTACCAGTGCTTCATTTGTAAGCAAATTAGTGTCAGGGCCCAAATTGTTGATTGAGACTGCCACATTTTCTCACTGTGAATGCAGCCCACTATCTCCGTGGGTGCCGCACAGTGTCATCCTTGTCTCCACCCATTATCATTTGCTGGCGCGGCCCTCTTCCACCACTAAATGATACAGTTGCCAGCCCTATTCACACCACCGCATACAGTGTCATCACTATTGATGGTGGGAGAATGAATATATGAGATGGTAGGAATTTTAAATGTAAATTGCGTACAAATATCAATTGACAGGTTTGGAGGTACTGTACAGAGGTCGAGCAGTTCAAAATAATGCGCTTTGCGACTCCACAAGCTGATGACAGTGGAAGACATGCAGTGAGTCAGAGGACTGTGACATCATGCGTTCCTTTCCGCACTGGGCAGTGCAGTGTACCCCAAGGCACTCCGTTCTAAAGCTCACTCGCATTCAGCATAACCAAAGAAGTGATGGCTGGCAGCTTCAGAATAAATCTTAACCTCTGGCATCGCTCTGGGAAACGCTCAAGATCCTCATTCTTCACCACCAAGCCATTACAGAAAGGGGAAGGACCATGTGCAAATCAGGCTTGGCCCCACCCCCAAAGGGTGGTCAGACTTCTCATTTTTAAAATATTGCACAATTCACACTGCCTAGTTAAAAATATGATACAATGTACAGACGGAAAGATGATCTTTAAACTGCATTATTAAAAAAGGAGCATTTGGACTCTTCCTGAGGTACACACTGCAGTCAATCTAAACTTAGTGTGTCATGTCAGTCTTAACAATATTATTTATTCTCTGATGCTTTTTTGTGGTTGGCCTGGAATGGGAGTTACGTTTCTGCTTCTCTTGTCCGCTGCGCCTCCGAAAATAACTTTTACACCATCATGACATTTTCATGCTGGCATAAAACCTATCGATCCCTATGAAATCCACCTGCTTTTTACACTAGCAAAAAACAGACATCCATTGTAAACGCTGCCTGCCATGCATAAATGTCAGGCAGCGTTACTCTATTTTCACTGCGAAGTTCAAAATTCCCTATGAAGTCCACCTGCTTTTTACACTAGCAAAAAACAGACATCCATTGTAAACGCTGCCTGCCATGCATAAATGTCAGGCAGCGTTACTCTATTTTCACTGCGAAGTTCAAAAACGAAGGTGTACAGGCAATTCTGCCAGCGTTTACACGCTTGATTTGCACTTTGTAGTGCATATGATTACAATTGCACAGAGGGGACCTGTATGCAGGTAAGTGTAAAAGTAGAGTGTCTGCTCCATGCAATTTTACGATTTATTTACAAAAATCTTCAGTGTGTTTAAGTGACAGATGTCCAACTACCCCATTGCTGCCAACCCTCCCGTGACAACTCCAAAGCCTGGAGTCAGAGATCAGCTGCACCCCTTGCCAAGCCCCCAGCGTTTGCCTATGCTCCCTGTTCAATGTCCCCACTCCCTCAGCTATGAAAATGGATGTGCAGAAGGATGACTGAGTCAAGCAACAGACTTCAGACTAAAGAAGGGAAAATAAAAAATGTTTCCAGCCAGACCCTTAACAGAATGTCTTTAAAGCAATTCAATGTCTATCAAGTGTGGACAACAGAAAAGCATGGGCTGCACTACATTGCGAACTTGTGATCTTGGACAATAATGACATGTATTCTGAGCAGTTTGTCTTCTGTAGGTGAGAACTACATTGCATATTAAAATAGTCTCATTAATATTTATAATTTAAACTAGAATTAGTATTTCCTAGTTTTATTTGACAAACTTGCAGACAAGGGTATGCCATACCCCTCAGTTCATCCTGCTCCACTTTTGTCTTATTTTTTAAATGGATTCATCTTTTAATGTGAGCCTCAACTACTCTTATTTATAAATCAGGAATTATCAGACACAACTAGAATCGACGCTCATACAGTTATGTTCATCAACCACAGAGTGAGGAAAGACTAAGGGCCTCATTACACGGTAGGCGGTAACCATGGCGCAGTTAGCGCCATGGTTGCCGCCGGTATTTTACCGTGTCCACCTTGGTGGATGGCGGAATTACCGCCCTACTCCAAGGTGAGCAGGACCGGTAATTCCCCATTCACCAAGGTACTTCCCCATTCCCATTTTTGCCCCCATAGGGCTCAATGGGAATGGGGAAGGAGCTAATTACGGTACCGCAAATTGCGGTACCGTAATTAGCACCAAGGTCCCTTTGCAGGCCCGTTCCTTAACGGCTGGTAAAACCAGCCGTTAAGGTAGGGTCCCGCAAAGGGACCTCGTAGTAAGGCCGTAAGGGTTTACCGGTACCCGTGCCCTTACCAGTACAGGTAAACCCTTAAAGCCTACCGTGTAATGAGGCCCTAAGTCTGCTGTGACAGCATTTGAAACTGAGATCTGACAAATGAACACAGATTTCTATATCAAGTGCTAAGCTATCTTCTGAACCATTGCAGACCTGAAGCTTGTCAATAGGCATTTGAAATTTAGTTAATGCATGTGATCGATGTATACTTTTCCCCCAAAAAAGTTGCAAAGCTACGGTTGTTATGAACGCACACTAACTTCATGTACAACTGGGAACACAGAAAGCAGCACAGCATTCAGACCTTCATTGTCATTCAGGCCATAGTGATGGTGTGTGAGCCCCCACCCGCTCTCTGGTCCCCCGTGATGTGTGTGTGTGCCCCCCACCCACCTCTGGTCCCCTGTGATGGTGTGTGTGCCCTCCTCTGGTCCCCCATGATGCGTGTGTGTGCCCCCCACCCCCTCTGGTCCCCCGTGATGTATGTGCCCCCCACCCCCTTTGAGCCCCCTTTATGGTGTGTGTGCCCCCACCCCCATTCTGGTCCCACGTGATGCCTGTGTGTGCCCCCCACTCCCTTAGGTCCCACGTGATGCGTGTGTGTGCCCCCACCACCTATGGTCCCCGTGATGCGTATGTGTGCCCCCACCCACCTCTGGTCCCCCATTATGGTGTGTGTGCCCCCCACACCCCGCTGATCCCCTGTGAATTGTGTGTGTGTGCCCCCACCCCAAATGGTCCCCCGTTATGGTGTGTGTGACCCCCACCCCCTCTTTAGTTTACCCTGATGCGTGTGTGGGGCCTCCACCCCCCTCTGGTCCCCTTTTATGGTGTGTGTTCCCCCACCCCCTCTGGGCCCCAGTGATGCGTGTGTGTGCCACCGCCCCCTCGGGACCCCCGTGATGCGTGTGTCTGCCTGCCAAACCCCCTCTGGTCCCCAGTTATGGTATGTGTGCCGCCAGCCCCCTTCTGGTCCCCCGTGAAGCATATGTGCGCCCCCACCCCCCTCTGGTCCCCCGTTATGGTGTGTGGGCCCCTTCCCCCACTCTTGTCCCCCATTATGGTGTGTGTGCCCCACATCCCCCACTGGTCCCCCGTGATGGTGTGTGTAACCATTACCCCCCTCTGGTCCCCCTTGATGGTGTGTGTGTGCCCCCCAACCTCTGGTCCCTCCTTATGTCCTCTTCCCCATCCCCCCACATCTCCCATCTCTCTGCTTCCTGCTTCATCTTCCCCCTCCCCTTCCATTTACCTACTCACTACAAGGAGTTGTCTTGACTCACTATGGTTTACCATCTCTGACCCGTTGCCAATGCTTGTATTAACTCTATGGACACATTGACTTTGGTTCACACCTTCTCAACTCTCATGCTGGACTTCCCTGGATCTCGTACTCAGGTTGGCCCTGAATCATGTTGTGCCCATCGTCTTCCTGAATCCCTGTCTACATTTATTTTGTTCCCTGCAACATTGTGTTTTATTGAACTCTGCAACTTTATTTCACTCTCCCCTCTGCTTCTCTGCTCTTTTTATTGTTTTACTCTATGTTCTCTCCTCCTCTCCCTCCTAGTTTCTCCCTTTCTCCTCCCTCCCTTTTTTCTTTGCACTTACTCTGTCTGAATTGTCCTTGGACTTAGTACGATAGCAACAATTGTTTGTCTGACCAGCCCATACTTGTATCCCACTGCCCCCATCCAGCACCATCTGAAATGTCGTCAGGCCTAGTATGATAGTCACTTGTTTTGTTCCTCTCCCTCCTTTCCCAACTCCTCTCCCCCACCTCTTGTATTATTCCGGCTCTACCAGAAATGTCGTCAGGCCTAATACGGTAGTCACCTCTCTGTTTCCCATTTCCTTCCTATCCGTGTCTTCGAGCCTGCACTATCTGAAATGTCGATAGGCTGAGTACGATAGTTAATTTCACATTCTTTTTGTTCATGGCCTGTAAGAATGTCATTGTATTTTTCACATTGGGCCTCATTGCGAGTTTGGAGGTAGCCATGCCCTGATTACCGCTACCTCCAAACTCTTGTCCGGGTCCCGAAAAAAGGTAATTACCGGGCCATTCTGACTTTTGCGGGCCCGGTAATTCCCATTTTCGGGACCCGGACCCGGTACGTCCTCATTCCCATTTGGCTCAATGGGAATGGGGAGGATGCTAACAATGGACCCGTTAATTACGGGTCAGTTGTTAGCATCCTGGTCTGCTTGCGGGTGCCGGTATGCATGTCAGGCCAGACCAGACATGTATACCGCCACCCGCGAGCAAACTCGTAATGTGGCGGCCCGGTATGAATGGTGCCGGTAAGTTACCGGCACCATTCATACCGCAGCCGCCAGGGTCGTTATGAGGCCCATTGTGTATAAGCGCTATGTAAATAAACTATCATATCAAAACATATCATATCACCAATAGCCAGGCAGCAGGCTCATAGATCCTGCAGCGCCCTATACAATATCATGAAGTGCTTGCTATTTACGTTTTGCAATAAATGTTCTGTGGGTAGTCTCCACCTGTGTCAGTGTGGCCCCAAATTAATTTCCCTCCCATTCCCGCTCCTTCCAATTCCTAGCCCCCCCCTGCACTTGAACTCCCTACCTCTTGCAATCCGCTCTACCCGCACCTTCTCCTCATTCCGCACCTCCCTTAAATCTCTCCTTCTCCACTCTCCTCCTTGAAACCCCTTCCCCTTCCTGCCTCCCCTCCCTCCTTTATCTTTCCCCTTGACTATCTCCCTCCCCTCCCTCTCCACGCTCACCTTTACCCTTCCCTCCTCCTACTCCTCATAACCCCTCCCTCCCACCCAGTCCTACTCCACTATTCTTCCTATTCCCTTCAGTTAATTGCTCTTCTTACTGTTTTGTTGACTGATTATTTGCTTCTACCGTTATATTGTTTATGTTTTATGTATTAAGTTGTTCAATTGTACAGTGCTTTGGTGTAAAGTGCTTTATAAACCAATAAATGCAACTACAAAATGTATTAAGCACAGGAGGAAGATAATGGGCATAAATGAGTTTGGAAGTAGCCATGCATTATTACCGGCATGGTTACCCCCAAACCCTGGTCCCGAAAAATGGGAATTACCATGCCATTCAGAAATTTGCGGGACCGGTAATTCCCATTTTTGGGACCCAGACCTGGTACGTCCCCATTCCCATTTGAGCCCACATGGGGTTCAATGGGAATGGGGAGGATGCTAACAACGGTCCCGTTAATGACGGGACCGTTGTTAGCGTCCTGATCTGCTTGCGGGTGCCGCTCTGGATGTCTGGTCTGACCAGGCGTCCAGAGCGGCACCCGTGAGCAAACTCGTAATGTTGCAGCACGGTAACAATGGCGCCGGTAGCACTAACGGCGACGTTGTTGCCGCACCGCAACACTTGTAATGGGCCCAATGGACACTTGTGAGTCACTTGTAAACCCAGCATGCTAATGAAAATATAACTGTCGTGTTCATCATTAATCGCACAATGATAAAGGAAAGAAATGTCGGAGCAACGAGCAAGAGCCTTAATAAATTACACCACATGGATTACTGCAATATGCCACTGTTGCTAACACACCTCATGAATGAACCTCTGAACAACAAGGCTGAAGGAGGCATGCAGGACTGGCCGCACACGAGTTTGCCCCTCCAGGATGCACCCGGGCAGTGATTCCACGTGCAGCAATCCTGAACAAAGTAAATAAAATTGATGCGAGAATTGCAAGATCATTGCTTTGCATTGCAGAGATCATTTGCACATTGTTCCAATTTTATAGAGTGTACAAAAGTCACAAACATTTTCTACGCTGCCAATTTGAAACTAAATTGCATCACAGTATCCGTCAACATTGCGTCTGCAATAAGTACCAACAGCTGTGATTTATCAATTAAAGATTAACATTTTGCATAGACTGAAAACCATTAGCGTGTCTCGATTACAGGTTAACATTTTGCGCAGAAAGAAACCCAAAAACATGTCACAGTATGCCAATTCAGAAGGTAAGGTGCTTCTCAATTTACATTGGCATGCCTGAACACTCGACTACTGTTTCCTCTTGAAAAAAACTTCATTCCACATTGATTGCACTTAAAAGGCATACAACAGAGAGAACAAGCGAATGGTTGACCCCCCACATGCATCTTGTCCAAAGAGGTTCCCTGGAAAAACTATTTGTCCCAATATTGAGTTCACCCAGGATTCCAATTCTAACATGTTCATAGTATGGACAATATATTACAAGATGTTTTAAGGTTTCAGTTTGCTCTTTGTGCCCACAGAAACGAGATGTTCCAGAGTTTAGGATAGCACATACATTCCAACGTTCAATACGATCGTTGGTGTGAAATTGGTTATGCTTTATCACATGGCAAGCATAAAAGATACGACAATCTCAGTACCCTCCTTCTACTGAAACGAGCATATTCCTGATGCATACTGTATCCTCCCAATGCGTCAATGGTGAGAGACCAGTCATGTTCATATAATAGTTTTTTGGTGTAAGCTGGATGTGTGATAAGAGCTTGTGAGGAAACATCTATCTTATTTAAAAGCTGTTTCATTCTTGTATCAAATCGTAAGATAGAGATCGGGTAGGCATCAAGAAGCAACTTCGATAGGTCTTCATAAACAGAATTTCGAGGAGGATTGAGCATTATCGCATAGTTTTTCAGTTGCCTCCATTGAAAACAAGAAGACAAGGAGTAAAGGCCCAACTCATGCCTTAGAATGGTATTAGGCAAAGAATTAGCCATTCACAAGGTTTGTTTCCAGACTTCACCTTGTAAAGAATCCAATACATTGTCAATATCAAGCAAGCACATATCCAACCGATATAACAGAATCGATTAGTTCTTAAGAGTGTAAAAATCGATAGCCGGCATGAGTGAAAATTTACTGAAATTCCCATGAATAATTTTTAACCGCAATATTAATGTGCAATAGGTCTTTATTTACTCATCGGTGAGTGCCACATAGTGATCCCCCTGTCCTTCCCCCCGCTTCTAGCACCTCCCAGTAAACCTCCAGGAATGGTTGTTCTCTGATTCTCTTTGGGAGTCTTACCTTAGGGTAGCTCACCCTGGTTTTCCGGTTCTGCTAAAGGAACCTTAAAATCTGCGATTTAGCTTCCCTCAGGTAGACCTCAGGGGCTCGGAGCGGCAATATCTGAAACACGTAAAGCACCCGTGGGAGGAGATTCATTTTTGCGGCAGTGAGCCAACCCATCCATGACAACTGACCCATGCCCCATGTTACCATCTCAGAGAAAAGTGTATCGAACAGGTGGGGGGGGTAGTTAGCTGCTCCCAAGTCTTTCCCTGGTCTAACAATCGTGATGCCCATGTATATGATATTATCTGTCTGCACCTATAAGCCCAGTGGCCTGAGATCCTCCATGTCTCTAAGACTATTGGCCATAAAGGGGAAGACCACTGACTTATCTATATTCACTTTGGAGCCCGCAAATTGACCATATTCTTCTATTATTGTCAGGGCGGCCGGGAGTAGAGTGCTCTGTGTAGAGTCCTAACTTAAACTCCCTGTCACCCACCTTGATACCATCAACCTGTGAAGCCTTCCTTAGACACTTAGCCAGCACCGCCATTGTCAGCGCGAATAGGAGGGGAGAGAGCGGGCAACCCTGTCTCGTCCCTCACCATAGCTCAAAAGTCCTTGCAAGTCTCTGATTTACTGCCACCTGTGTCACTGGGGCTGCGTATAGTGCCCTTATCCTTCTCAGGATCTGATCCCCAAATCCAAATTTCTGCAGGACCCCGTATAGAAAGCCCCAATCTACCCAATCAAAAGCCTTTTCAGCATCTTGGGCTACCAATACTGGGTTCCCTTCTCTCTCTGAGGAAGCCTCCACCAAATGCAATGTCTTGTGCACTGTATCAGCCCCTTGCCTCCCCTGAATAAACCCTACCTGGTCTCAGTCGACTAATTTTGGCATTATCCCCTCCATCTGCATGGCCAGGATTCTGGTGCAGATTTTCAAGTCCACATTGAGTAGATAAATGAGGCGATAGGGCTTACAACACCTGGGGTCTCTGCCCACGTTTGGTATCACTGTTATCAGCACCTACCCAAAAGATGGGAGGGTCCTCCCTGTGGTTAGGATATGATTAAATAGTTTTGCCATGTGTTGTGCAAGGGAGCCTGCAAAAGTCTTATAAAACTCCACTGTGTATCCGTCTTCCCCGGGGGCCTACCCCAGTTTGAGTCCTGGTATAGCTTTTAATACTTCTTCCCGGGTGATGCACCTTTCCATCTCTACCTTCTATTGGCATTGAAGACACGGCAGGGACACCTCCCGCGGGTATCTATTCAGGTCCTAATCACTGAACTCGCTTTCCCTTCCATATAGTCGTTTATAGAATCCAGCAAACTCCTGAGCCACTTCTCCTGCCAGGGAGCACAGCTGACCCTCTGGATCCCAGACCCCATCGACCCATCTCTCAGTTCGTTGGCACCAAACCCTAGCTGTGAGTAGGGCATCAGCTTTGTCCCCCTTTTCATAGTACTTCTGTTTCAAAGATTGCAGACCAGCCACCACCTTCCCTATCTCCAGGTCTCTCAGCTCCTGGCGCTTTTCTCTTGCCAATCCCAGGTCTTCCTCCCTCTCCCTTACCCCCTTACCCTCCACCAACTCGAGCCTGCAAATCTTATCCCTTAGTTTCTCGGCCTGTAGTGTCCGGATCTTCTTCTTGGCCGCCCCCTCTCGGATAATGAGGCTGGGCCATGTTGCTTTAGCTGCATCTGATGTCAAACCCAACTCCACCGACCACGTATCGTTCAACTGGAAAAACTGCCCAATTGCCTCTTGCATATCTTTCGCAAACACAGCATCCCTCAATAGGCCATCGTTGCACCGCCATCGCGATTCCCGGGGCCACAGACCTGACAATGCTACGTCAACAACCACCATGTTGTGGTCTGACCAGCTAACCAGTGATTGGTCACTGTCAATGACTCTACCAATGTGGTGCTGGTGTAAGAACCAATAATCAATCCTAGTTTGGGAACCATGAACTGGGGAGAAGAAGTTATAACCCATTTTCGTTGGGTGGCATTCCCTCCACATATCGACCAGCCCCTGATCTCACATATATCCCGTAAATCCTCCCTCTTGTGGCCCCTGTCCTCTGCCCCTGGGGTCCTGCCCTCCGCTATGGTCCATGGCCCGATCTGCCCACATGTTAAAATCCCCTCCAAGCAGGAACCCAGACGTGGACCCCTTGCTCACTGTGCTCAGAGAGGCACAGCTCCACCTCACTGATGAGGCTCAATAAGGTTGAAAAACGTGTATGGGGTTCCTGTTGGTACACTTGTTCAAAGGAGGTTTGCCTGGCATTTCGGTGCTGGACTGTCCTTGTGGGTGGGACAAAGACGATTGTGCAAATGATTATTCCTTGTTTGTGAAAAGTACAGTGAGCAAAAAGTGATGGCTGTGGGCTCCCAAAGTGGGTAAAAACCACTGAACGGGGTTATCATGCCATGTTCTTTTTGGAGAGGGGCACCTGCTACCTTTTTTGCATTTTTGAAAGGGACTTTTGGGAGGTCACCCTAAGTTACCTGGGGGAACCCAGACGTGGACCCCTACCTCACTGTGCTCAGAGAGGCACAGCTCCACCTCACTGATGAGGCCAAACAAGGCTGAAACACGTCTATTAGGTTGCAGTTGGTGCTCTTGTTCAAAGGAGGTTTGCCTGGCATTTCGGTGCTGGACTGCCCTTTTGGGCGGGACAAAGACTTATATGCAAATTAATATTCCTTCTTTGTGAAAAGTACAGTGAGCAAAAAGCGATGGCTGCAGACTCTCAAAGTGGGTAAAAACCACTGAACAGGTTGTCATGCCATGTTCATTCTGGAGAGGGACACCTGCTACCTTTTTTATATTTTTGAAAGGGACTTGGAAGTGGTCACTCTAAGTTACCTGGGGTAACCCAGACGTGGACCCCTTGTTCACTGTGCTCAGAGAGGCACAGCTCCACCTCACTCATGAGGCCTAAAAAGGCGAAAATACATGCATGATGTTCCTGTTGGTACTCTTGTTCAAAGGAGGATTGCCTGGCATTCCGGTGCTGGACTGCCCTTGTGGGCGGGACAAAGACTGATATGCAAATGAATATTCCTTCTTTGTGAAAAGTACAGTGAGCAAAAAGCGATGGCTGCAGACTCTCAAAGTGGGTAAAAACCACTGAACAGGTTGTCATGCCGTGTTCATTCTGGAGAGGGACACCTGCTACCTTTTTTATATTTTTGAAAGGGACTTGGAAGTGATCACTCTAAGTTACCTGGGGGAACCCAGACGTGGACCCCTTGTTCACTGTGCTCAGAGAGGCACAGCTCCACCTCACTCATGAGGCCTAAAAAGGCGAAAACACATGCATGATGTTCCTGTTGGTACTCTTGTTCAAAGGAGGATTGCCTGGCATTCCGGTGCTGGACTGCCCTTGTGGGCGGGACAAAGACTGATATGCAAATGAATATTCCTTCTTTGTGAAAAGTACAGTGAGCAAAAAGCGATGGCTGCGGACTCTCAAAGTGGGTAAAAACCACTGAACAGGTTATCATGCTGTGTTCTTTCTGGAGAGGGGCGCCTGCTACCTTGTTTGTACTATCCTATCTACCCTTGATTCACAATATCCTTCACGCACCTTCTCCCTCTCCTAAAAACCTCTTCAACGATGGCTATCTCCTTCTCTACTACTCCCTTGTTCCTTACTTGTTAGAGTTGAATGTTGTTGGAAGAAAATACAATCTTCCAAAAACCTTCTAGCTCTCTCTGTTCTTCAGTCCACTTATGACTCTCTACTACTTAATGTAAATAAATAGTATTTCTCTACCCTTACCCTCTCCACCTCGCCCCCAGATCCTTTTCTCTTATCTCCTCTGTCCTCTACTGATTTAACTGACTACTTTAACAACATGGTGTCTCATCTGCATTTATCTTTCTCCCCTAATCCCTCATCTATTAACCATCCTCCCCAGTACCTCACCTCTCCCCTTCCTCCCCTCAACGGTCTTCCTTTTCTTCTTTTACTGACTTTGACACTGACCAATTCCTAACCTTGCCCATCCTACTGTTCACCTCTTGATCCTATCCCTTCTTCCTTGGTGGAGTTGGTGGCCTGGGAACACAGTTCTTGTTAGTGTTTCAGGATCCTGTTCCAAGTCTCTCCAAGGTACCTGGGGGTTTCTGACAGTAATTACTCCGAAAACACTTTGAGTTATGTAGGGGGTTGTAGGTTAAGGGGTTAAAAGGCGTTGGAGGGGGTAGGTGTAGGAGTACCAGTGTAGGGGAAGAGGAGGAAAGGGCAGGGATCCTAGAAATAAAAAAAAGAAATTCAAGTTATTACCTCGAAGTAATTACCATCTGAATAATAACATGGGACCCTCTCCAACGTAGGTTCTCTGGAGGAGGGTGAGACCGTCTGTAAAATGACATGGAACCCTCCCCCAGGGTAGGTTCTCTGGAGACGGGTGAGTACTGCTCCCCTTTCTGTCCCCAGTGATTTTGCACACTCTTGCCGGAGTTTCTTGGCAGCTCTGTGAAGTTCTCTTGTTGTCACCTAGGAAGATGGCTTCTTCCGGCATCCTCCTTTCTACCAGTTGTGGCTGTCTGCAGCATCTGGTGCTTGCTGCAGCAAGGTCTTAGTCAAATGTTCTTCAATGTGTGGTCTCGAATTGGATCACTGAGTACCTTGGGTATGACTTGGAGAGCCACTTCAATCTGGCCTCCATAGTAAACACACCACTGTTATATTATGTCATAAATGTTCACACCAATGTACAGCACAACCAACACCAAAAGGCAACCTGGCGCTAAAACTAAGGATACACTATTGAAGTCAGGAGGACATGGCTAAAGGAGTAAAGTTTTCAAAGTCCTTCTAAATTGCAAATGGGCGGCTATAGAGCAAAGAGCATGGGAAGGGCGTTCCACAACATGGCAGCCCTAACAAAAAATGAGCGGTCGCCAATTCTATCACGGCGAAACCTAGGCACAGCAAGAAGGAAGCATTCCTTAGATTGTAACACACGGCCAGGAACATAAGGACGAAACTTCAACTGCAAATACTCAGGGCCAACTGCGTGAGAAGCCCTGTGCACCAGGCAAGGAGGTTTGAAATGCACACGTTTAATCACTGGCAACCAGTGCAGAGCATTAAGAACTGGAGAAATGCACTCCTGATAGGAGGAACCCGTGGCAAGGCGAGCAACGGATTTCTGAAGAATTTGAAGACTGCGTAACAAATAGTCAGGCGAGGCCAGATAAAGAGAGTTACAATAATCAATCCGACTAAGGACCAAAGCAAAAACCACAAGAGCTCGCAGGAGAGAGGGAATAGACTGCAGAACCTTTCTAAGTATCCTCAACTGGAAGTGACCAGATTGACAAACTGAACTGATCTGGGAAGACATTGAAGGGGAGGCAGACAGCTTAACACCAAGATTCTTGACTGCAGAAACAGCAACAGGAAAGGAGCAAAACGGGAAGGGCCAAAAAGACAAAGTCTAGGGGGACGTGACTGCAGCAGAGCCAACAACCATAAACCCAGAGTTATCCCCATTCAATTTGAGCCAATTGTCGCTCATCTAGCAACACACAGCAAACAGACAATCTCTCAGCTGAGTGGCATGGGCCACTGAGAATGCACTCATGCATGCTTCCTACTTTGCTGATGACCACCACTCCAATAGTCTTCCTTTTTAACATCTCTCCCGCTTTCAACACTGTCAATCTCTCCTCACGCTTCAGGACATTGAGTTTTCGCAAATCAGCTCTCACCTGGATGGCAAGCTAAATTGCTCTTTTAAAATCTCTATGAACTTGAAAAGCTCCGACCTGCATCCCTCTTCCTTCTGGCATCTCCCAAGAATCATTGTTTGGACCAATGCTCTTCACCCTTCATATCTCTGCCCTAGAAAGACTAACATCGTCCTTGGGCTTTCACTATTTTCTCTTTGCTGATAACGCACAAATCATTTGTTCATCTCCATTTTCCAATGGATTACCACTCTCTGCAATATGTCACTGGATGGCCCTCGGGTCCTCATGCTGAACCCTTTAAAAACGGAAGTCATCTTTCTCCCTGCTTTCAATGCCATCCCTCCCCTCCCCTACATCCTTCCTGCTTGACTTTGGTCCCACTAACAAGGGTCACAAACATGGGGTCCTCTTTGATAGTGACCTCTGACTGCAAAGAATCATCACTACCATCACCTCTGCTTCTCGTAATAACTTTCGAAACATCCAGAAAATTCAGCCATTTTTACACAGCACTCTACGAAAACTCTAATTTCTCAGGTGTGCTCAGTAAACTCGACTACTGTTCACTCACCCTCCTTGGCCTTGCTCGCTACTCTTTCCCTCCCTCTAGACAAATTCCTCAGCTTCTTTATCCAAGCACGCTGTGTTCGAATAATAATAATAATAATTTTCACATTTATATAGGACCCTCAGGTATCTGAGCGCTGCTTATTATTACCCTCATTTATCGACCTCGGAAGGATGAAAGGCTGAGTTTGGGATGAAAGGTTGAGCTTGGCCGTGCCTGGTTTTTGACCCTTCGTTAGCAGGATCTGCTCTGATGTCAAAGCAAGCCTCTACTCACTGTGCCATTTGACAGGCTTGACCAGAATACTTAAACTAACTTCTATTTACATTAAATAAATATGCTGCGTCTGCTCTGCACCTTTTGTATAACAGAGCAGGGAACACCACAGTATATACTTTTTTTTTTAGCAAACTCACGTCCCATTTATATTTAAAAAGTATTCCAACAACAATGGAGGGTGTGGCTGCATATTGGCCAACACCAAATGCTATAAGCAGGTTACCCCAGTTTCAAATAATGAAAGGCAGGAAGGCTTCCTCAACACTGCGTCCTACTTGATTTGCAACATTGAGGGAAGATGTTAACATGGAAAATGCGTTATGGAGGATGAAAAAGGTGAAAAAAGGCAGACCTCTTTGATCAACGAGCTGTTAAAAGAATCGACGTGCAAGAAAGAGACTTATTGCTATTGTAATAATATATTTTAATAGCGTAGATAGCGCAGGAGAAATGGAGGTCTGTATAGGCCATATTGATAGCGAAAACCTAACAAGTCATTAAGCAGTAGTAATAATGATCAGAGTACAATATACCGATGGGGTGTCTGCAAGATAACCAGAATCTATGTTACATCAAGGTGTTGTTGGAAGAGAGTAAAACTTAACCACAAAATCATGTAGCCTCGTATGAATTCATGGCCCAGTAAGAGTGGTATACAAGGGTGCCAACCATATCTGCACTGAAGTTGGACGCAAATGGAACACGGAGAGCGTATCCTAGTTTTACAGAGCAGCGACAAGACCGCGAAAGTTAGGGAAGGCGAGTGAGAACTGTATCAGAGAAAGCGTAATGGAAGATTGAGAAGAATTTATGAAGATGCTCAATTTATAGGAGGCAGAAGTACTAGGCGAAACCATATCCACGCCTGGAATCGGGATACTGATATTTACTCGACCAACAATAAATAAAGGGAAAGAGAAAAAGCAGTGTCGACCTTTTCGGAAGAAGACTTCACCTCAAGCAACACCAGTGCTTGTCCCGAATCTGCAAGAAGAAACAGAGACTTACTTCTTGTTCTTCTTGTTCGGGTGGCTCCTGGAGACTAGGCGTCCGCGATCTCCATCTTTAGAGATGTTCACTTTTACCTCTCCCTTGCCTAAACGGATTTCTACTCCAAATCTTGTTTCATTTCCCAGTCTCCTTCAGGTATTTAAGGAGAATTCTACACTGCTTGTTCCCTATCCCTTTATTTATTTTTAGCGAACATATGACCTTTATAGGCGACAGAAATACTAGGTGAAACCACATCCACACCTAGAATCAGGATAGTGGTATTGACTCGACCAACAATCACCAGCACCAGTAACACCACACATGACCCTACTGGTGCCGGTAACACAGGTAACGGTAGCAGCGGCAATCAAGCTGACGCCTGCTGGTAACACCGGCATGACGCTAACACATTACAAGCATGGGCTTGCCGGAAATAGAGGCAGAAACAAGCCTTTATTACCGGTTAATCCAAGCCGGTAACACCACCACGTCAGAGCATCCGGTAAATGGGCACAGGAGGGGGCAATAAGGCCATAGGTGCACCCAACCCACGCAGGTGCAGCCATTACGCAGGAACAGTACTAAAGGCCCAAACTCACCCCAAGAATATTTCCCAAAACACCCACGCTGTCACTCATTGTCGCTGCAATGGACATGGAGGTGCTGCACGCTGGAGTGCAGCTGATTGAGCTGGAGCAGCAGCAGTGGGGACACGACACCAGGGACAGAAGGAGGAGGAGGAGGATTGGGATGCCAGTGGCAAGGCAGAGGCATGCAGAGGCATGCAGTGATTCTCTGCACAAGGGCAACACCCTGGTCTCTGACAGACAGCCAGATTCACACCCCATACCGCCTAGACAGGAAGACAATAATTGAACTCCTGAGTCTAATCCAGGATGACATTGGGCGCAGTATTGGCATTTGTACCGCCATACCACCGCTGTTGAAGATGGTGTCGGTCCTGCAGTTCTTTGCCTCTGGTGCGTTCCAGGACTCTAGGAGGCAGCTGCATGGCATATTGCAGCCTGCATTCTCCCGAGTGCTACTGCAGGTACGGGATGCCCTCCTGCACCATGTGTGCCTGCACATCGCCCTCCCAACCACCTTGGCACAGGTGAACACCACCAAGGCTTGCTTCTATGAGATTGCGGGCATGCTCAATCTGTTGGCATCACTGGACTGCACACACGTTGAGCTGGTGCTCCCTACGACCTCAGAGGAGGTCTACAGGAACAATAAGCAGTACCATTCCCTCAATGCCCAGGTTACCAATGACGCTGACCTGACCATCACGCATTGCTGTGCCCGTTTCCCAGAATCAAACCACGACTCCATGGGCCTCGGCGACAGCACCCTGCTGGCATACGTGGCATGTCATGAAGGACAACGGACCTGTGTGTTGGGTGAGTACATGTATATACCCATCCACATGGCATATGTCACAGTCAAAGGGGGTGGGGGGCTGAATACCAAAAATGCATTTCCGTCGACCACCTCGCAAATTCAGGACCAAACAGCGCATGCCCATCTGACAGACCACAAAAAACAGGAGGAGCACAACACTGGAGAAGTATCAATCAATGACCAATACATCCCATAATACAAAAGGACAACAGCATGCAATGCACTACAGGAACCAGAATGCAACACTGCCACTCCTCAAAATCAAGTGTATCAGTACACTGTGCCTCTTAGGGCCATGAGACGCATGTCCTGGTGAGTCATGGTGCATGCATGCACTCACTGACTGTTGAGTATTCACTGTCACAGGCCACACCACTGCCGTGCACCATCACTCACACATGTCAATGTGAATGTCATTGGGTCCTCTGCAGCACACTGATGCCACTCATGTAGTCTCTTCATGCTCCGTTGGGTCTGTAATGTGATTAGTGCTGGGGTTGATAGTCAGTGGGATTGAGAGGGAAAGGAGCAAATGGCTATGATGGGCCGTTGCCAGCTTCAGAGTTGCTGTTCCAGTCACCTGGTGTCAAGGCCTTCTGGGCATGTAATCCGTCATGTGATGTTCATGCATATAATAGAATGGTAGGTGTGCATTGGGGTTCCATTAAGTGTGTGAGTCAGTGATGTGTAAGAGGCACGTGCATGTTCAAACCAGGCAATGAGGGCACGTATACAGGTTCTATTATAAGGGTACCTGAAATACCACAGGTCCTGCAGGTAAGTAATACAGACAAAAGCAAAATGGACCTGGGTAGGTGAGGCTGGAGAAAAAACTCACGTAGCAAATTACATTCACTAGTATCAAAACCAGTTTTATTCAAAAAATATATATGCAATTGTTAACACTATTTTCTCATAGAGCACATAAAGTCCAAAGGATACATACATTCATGTATGTTACACATCACACTATTCATTCCACCATACATTCAAATTTTCCATTCAAACACATCCAATGCACACTTCTATACAAAACATGGGTTCTTTAAACCCATAAAAAACTTGTCAATAAATCAATGCCTCACATCTATATCTCTTGTGAATATGCGTGAAGGTCAAATAGCACTCTGCTTATTTAACAATATCTAAATATGTTTCGATCGTTATACATTGGCATCTTAATTGCCCAGATATTTCTCGACCTTCTTCAGGATGGGGGTAGGTCTTAAGTAATGCCTAACCCAGAGATATCATCAGGTAGAATATGTCTTCCGGCATAAATCTCCTATAAAGCTTCTAAAGGGGGTAGTGTCAACCGTGGACTGAATCCTCAATGCTCCAAGAATATGATTGGCAAGAAGCCCTAAGTAGGGGTGATGTTGTGGTTCAACAGGTGCCCCCGGTCATCATACAGTAGACTTCTTAATGTGCCATCCAACAAGTTGTACGTGGCGCCACTTGTTATTAGTGCAGTTCCCAGTGTTGACAAATTCACAATGTGGAGCCATTGTCTGTCCGATTAATAGGAAGACCCAGGAGTAAGACCTCGTATTACGATTTTTCTTGCAGCTCTTAAAAGCAGGTCTGCATAGGATCCAGATAACATGCATCCGTCAGAAGGGATGATTCCACGGCGCCCTGAGAGGGCACATATACAGACTGGTGGGTCCTCACTATAGCCAGTCAGTGGCAAAACATGTCCCACCCCCAGCAATCCATCCCAGGGAGCAGAACCCAGCACAATAAGGTGGTGACACAGTGGCTGTCTCAGGGTGCTGCAGGGAGTATAAAGCACAACCATACCATAGTACCAGATGCATGACATTGCCAACCGACACAGACGGGCAAAGTGAAAGACATGGGAAATTAACACCGTCCTGCCACATGCAAGATAAGTCTAACCTTATGCAATTCCCCTTGCAGGTGATTCTGGATACCCGACGCTTCCATGGCTGATGAACCATCTGAGGGATTGCCAGATGCAGGAGGGGGTGGCATAAAACAGGACACATGTGCAAACCAGGGCAACCATAGAGCAGGCCTTAGGGCTCTTGAAGGCACGATTTAGATGCCTACACCGGTTTGAGGGTGCACTCATGTACAGTCATGAGAAGGTAGGGAAGATAGTCCTTGACTGTTCAATGTTGCATAACATCTATGTAAGATGCAACTAATCCTTCCCCCCATATCTGGACATACTACCACCAGAGGATGAAGATGATGAAGTAGGCGATGCAGAACCAGCCAGGTGCATGCACATGGATGTCATGGATGGGTGCATTGACAACTTCTTCTGAGTACCCCTGCACAAAGCACAACCCAATTGATGCGCACACTCAATAAATAATTGCATAGAAATAAGGAATGTCCACTCATTGTTGCAAGTGTTAACAAAGATGTAGTGAATGAAATTACACAACCACTACTATCCTGTGCCCATCTCCCCACACACCCTGTCTGCACACACCCATCTCCTCCTCCCCACACACCCTGTCCCCACACACCCCAGAATCCCAAATGTCACATGTCCTGTGCATCAGAGTCATTTCCTCTGCTTCATGCTGGCAGGGCCCTTGACATGACCAGGTGTTGCTGTAAGCCACTGTGAGCGACGCCTCGGGCTGCTCTGGTGAGAGCCAGCTGGGTGCTTGAGGGGGGTCAGATGCCTAAGGTGCTTGTGCATGGCTTACTTTGCCCACGACCCTTGGCATTTGTTTGTGATTGGACCATTTTGCTGTGGCCGTAAAGTTGTGTACCCATTTCCTTGGCCATATATTCCTAATTTGAAGGGGGATTTCTTTTTACTTTGACCCATGGTTGACATTAGATGTGGCCTGTTGTACTCATCGCCATCTCCTTGTGTCCCTGCTCCGGCCTCTGCCACAACGACTCCCTCCATCCCCTCAATGTGCAGTATAGAACTACAGGTTTCTTCCCACGATATCAGTTTCTGGGGTGAGGCCGTCCCTCCTCCCGTGGCCAGGGATTCTCTGTGATGTGCTGCCAATATGTTGCGCACACGCAAGCACAGATCGTCACACCTCTTGTGGCAGTCACAGGGCGTGCGGAGGACCGGACCCACTTCTGAGACCTTATCTGGGAACTCCTGCCCACATGGCAGACTTACCCCTCTTGCTTGTGCATCTATTGTCGGTTCCAAAGAAGGCATCAGCTATGATATCCATCAGCTCAGTGAGGTCCTGCTCTGTGAAGCATAGCTTGCGAAGCCAGACCTCTGGCAGGGGTGATTATCTTCTCCCAGACATGTTGCCATTGGTTTCAGGAGAGGATGGAAATTGGAAGTAATCCTCCTGCAGGCCCATGCCCAAGGTCTTATAACCAACACAATATGTCTGTATTCTACATTCCAATATACAAAAATAACTATTTTATTATATAAAAAAAGGAGATAAAAATACAAATAAACCAATAGCAGTTTCGTGTCCACTGAAGGTGGACTAATCTTCACGAGCAATTTGTGAAGGGGTTAGTAGAAGTGACTCAATATACTGGAAACAGGAGTGTTGTGAACAGAGGCTGACACAAAATTCACTGATCTCTTCCACAGATGTGAGTCTGGTCTTAGAGCCTACATTCTTTTTATCTGGCCTTATGCAATATTCATATTCATCTTAGATATTTCCCTTTGACTAAATGACATCAGCAAACGCATGTTATATAGACAGCTGGTGCTCCGTCTCAGATCTGCATGAATAAACTTGGTGTGCTGTGCAAAACAAAACAATATTGACAAATGTGTGTTTCGGCCTTGATTGCGGATAGGTTTTGACTTGACCAACCCTAAGTTTATCGAGGCCTTCATCAGGAAAAACAAAATGCTACAGTCCCCTTGGCGAAACTGTGATGTCTTGCATAAGTGGACTCTTTATTTCTTCAGCTGTCGCTCTTGGGACTCTTTATAGATTTCCCTCTCACATGCTGTTCAGCTCTCAGATGCAGTTCTGGCTATGCTTCTTATATCATCTGATTTAGATTATCAAGTACTGTATTCCTACCCGCACTGTTTTTTTTTTTAAAGACAAAAATGCCTCTGAGAGTTCTAATAGTGGAAATGGATATACTCTGCCATTGGCTTGTGCATGCTACTCCTCGCCGTAAGCATTAAATGAACTCCTTTCTTTAGTGAAAGAAATGCATCTGTCAATTGTCCGTCTGGCATCAGAAAATGTAATGCTCAGATGCTGGCACTTCGTGTCGGCAGTTTCGGCACATCTTTCCTTGACAGCATTTGCTTTGAAGCTGTATGACACGTTCCCAGTGCTTCTAAAAATAGATGAACTCATGAATGCGACCCATGCTTTTGGAATCTACTTTTAGAAGCACTGGGCACCTGGCTTACAGCTTCAAAGCGAACGCTTTCAAGGAAAGACGTGCCGATACGAAGCACCAGCGTCTGAGCTTTACATTTTCTGATGCCAGACGGACAATTGACAGATGCATTTCTTTCACTAAAGGAAGAGGTTAATTTAATGCTCACGACGAGAAGCAGCATGCACAAGCCAATGGCTGAGTTTATCCAGTCCCACTATTAGAACTCCCAGAGACATTTTTGTCATTGAAAAACACAGTGCGATTAAAAATTCAGCACTGATAATCTAAATTGAATGATATAGTAGCATATCCAGAACGGCATCTGTTGCATGTGAGAGGGACATCTATCATGAGTCCCAACAGCAACAGCTCAAGAAGTAAAGAGTCCACTTATGCAAGACATCACAGTTTCACCAAGGGGACTGTAGCATATTGTTTGTCCTGATGAAGGCCTAGATAAACTTAGGGTTGGTCAAGTCAAAACCTACCCACACTCAAGGCCGAAACAAACGTTTGTCGACATTGTTTTCTTTTCCACAGCACACCAAGTTCATTCATGCAGATCTGAGACAGAGCACACTATAGCTTATCAGCTGCCTATACTTCATGTGTTTGCCCGATGCCATTTGGTCAAAGGGAAATATCTAAGATGACTATGAATATTGCATAATGCAATAGGTGAAAGTAATTTAGACTCTTAGTGCAGACTCACATCTGTGGAAGAGAGAAGTGAATTTTGTGTCAGTTTTGTTCACAACACTCCTTTTTCCAGTATAATGAGTCACTTCTACTAACCCCATCACAAATTGCATGCAAAGATCATTCTACCTTCAGTGGACATGAAACTGTTATTGGTTTATTTGTATTTCTATCTCCTTTTTCATATAGTATATATTTATTTTTGTACATTGAAATTTAGAATACAGACATATTGGGCCTCATTAGGAGGCTGGCGGTAGCTGGGCCTGTAATACAGGCACGGCTGCTGCCGGTATTTTTTTTTCTAGTGCCCAGGAGTAGGCAATTACCGGGTCATTACGGCCTTGCCGGACCTGGTAATTGCCCATTTCTGGGTGTTGGAAAATATTCTTCCCCCTTCCCATTTGAGCCCCATGGGGCTCAATGGGAATGGGGAAGCCGGATGCACGGGCACCGTTGTAATCGGTGCCGGTGCATCCGACATGCTGTGCTCGCGGGTGCCGCACTGCCCGCCAGGTCAGACCTGGCGGGCAGAAAGGCCCCCATGAGCATAACTCATAGTTTGCCGGTCCGGGAACTATAGTTCCAGCAAGCTTACCAGTACTGTAGTTTCCGGACCGGCAAACTTATAATGAGACTCATTGTGTTGGTTAGAAGTCCTTGGGCATGTCCCTACAGGGGGAATATGTTTTGAAAGGTTGGTGTATTGAGTAGGATTGAGGATGCGAGTTGAATTGTCAGAGTCACTGAAGTTGTATGTGTCTGCCACAGGAGCTTATTTGTCTAGATTTCTATCCCCGTTGAGGGCAGAATTAGTCCGGGCAACACCTTTTTCAGGTTGGCAACAGGAAGTGCCAGATTTGAAATGGATTGGGATTTCCAAAATGGCCACCAGCAAACTTCCAGTTTCTGCGATGACACTGTTCCGGTGCCGGTCTTTCCATCGCTGGTGCTTCCAGCATCAGTAATCCTGGTGCCTTTGATTCCGGCAGTAGATGTGCCGGTATAGTTGTTACCCACATTTCTTTGCCAGAATCAGTAGCATTTTCAGGTTAATGCCTGTGATTCTGTCATGCCGCTAGTAACGTTTCCAGCTCAGGTGGAAGTGCATGCCTGCAGACCTGGAATAGGGTGGTGATTGCAGCAATCTGGTAGCCGGAAACGGTACTACCGGCATGAAAGAATCATCGCCATCATTCCGGAAAACTCATAATGAGGGCCTTTCTGTCAAACTAAACAGCTTTCTTTTGGTGTGCCAGTCTCACAAGAGAAACCAGGACTTTCCCGGAGTTTTGCGAGACCAGAAAAAAAAAGTGCATGCGTGCCAAAATCATACGAGGAGCCATCGAAGGTGCTGTGGCAGGTCACGTGCACAGGTTTGTAACTTGAAATTAATCTGATGACCAACTAACCCTGCATTCTTTGTTAGATATCAAAAAATGCCTGGAGTTATTGGAGTAGTGTAATTGTGATTGTGGGTGTGTTTTAAACGGAGACATTGCATAGTTAAAGTGATACGAAACAGAAAACACACTTTTCTGTCCTATGGTAACAACTCATCACTGAGATACACAACTGAAGTACGCCAATGCAAAATGCATCCTTCACACATGCTTTCCAAATCATTGCTTCTGGAAATATCACAGTTTTCATTTTATCACGGTTTGGATTTTAATAATTCTGAGAGTAGCACATATCTATGGGACTCTCGTCTTTGTTAAATTAAACACATCGCGCAGAGTAAGCGATTAACTACTATGTTGTACTGCGGCAGCCATTTTAAAATCGATCTTCATGAAAAAAAAGATACCACTTTTTCAAGACCATGGCGATATTATTGCAAGATAAATTAGAAACAACTGCGTTGACGTATTTCCCACATGCTGCAAAATAATCTAGAAAATAACGTAGGTGATATATTCCTGTTTACCACAAGATGGCGCCAGGTACCCATACATTTAGAACATAGAAAAGCTCCGTGTGTGGGTGAGGACATGTTGAAGGTTTTCATGCAGATGAAAGATATGAATTTTGGGTTATCGCGTATGCGTGTAACCGAGTTGAAGTTACTAGGCAGGCTTTCAGTTAACTTTTATTTATTTAAAGGCCTGCGTCTAGTTTTTAAAGACTGAGAGCATTGGTTTCCAGTATTCTGGCATCTGTTAAGATCTTCACAGGATGAATCCCTTGATTGGATCCTCTGCCTTTGGTCGTTCGGGTTTGGCAGTTTTGCAAATTCTATTTGTCATCATAGTATGTGACTCTTCCGTTAAGGTGTTCATTACATGCCAAATGTATTGTGTTTCAAGACTAGGCCAAAAAACTTAAATTCCTTGGCAAGACACGAGAGGTCGCTGTCTGGCAACAAGCGACACCAGAGTATAAAACCTGTTCAAATAAACTTGATTCTCTAAAAATAAACAAAAATACATTACCAGGAATGATCACTGTGGGATTGTAGAGTTTTTTCGTGGAAGTCAAAGTTTTTCTTGTTGTGAATGTCAGATTACCTTCATTAGAGGAAGGGCTCGCTGCACGGGCATGTGCAGGCATGCGCTGTATATGGCAGGTTGCTCGGCCATTTTGGTTCGCATCTGACGTAGAATGTCCAAGGAGAATGCACTAAGCAAACTGGGCCCTGATGGAAATTCAAGGGTTGTGGAACTACAGAAAGAAATGCTGCCTTCTAGCTTCTGAATAAAAAAAATATATTTAGCCGAAAAACTAACTGTGGAATGTTGAGATTTTAATCGCTGACATTGGGGCTTTGTTGCGTTGCCCCTGTTAGTGATCCGGATATAGTGGGTAGAGAGTGCTCGTCATGCCTTGCTCTGCTCATCACTACATTAGATGTCACCACCATTAGGAGTCGCGGCTCATACGTGATACCCTTTTCTCAGATGGCTTTCTTTTTCTGTACCGTTGAACCGTCAGTGACCTTATGCAATGGAGTGGTGTTTGTGTGTGGTGGGGAGGGGTATGGGAATCGTGAGGGGCAAGTGAAAGCGAAGAAACCTCGTAGCCGACCCATCTCACCTTAACCCAAACCAAAAGGAAATGCAACAGCCGCCGAGGGGGGCGTTAAGCTGTCATGGGCCTAACATGGCGGAGGGCCTAAGCCCCCACCCCAGTGTGTCTTAAACATCTGGTGGTCTTGGTCACATGCTGCCTAGAGAGGGGTAGAGCAAAGACGCAAGATGAGAGCCAGCGTAAAAGAGGGGCCACAGGAATTGCAGAGGAGAAAAGGGAAGGGTCGCAGCCAGGGTCGGACTGGGACAAGAAATAGGCCCGGTCACCCAAAAAAAAGTGGCCCACTCCTCGCCTCAAAAAAGTGGCCCACCCCTCGCCTCACGACCCTTGACCTCTGATGACATCACCAGAAGTGATGTCCTTTGACCCCACAGTGACATCCTGGGAAGCGATGAAACACAACCTTTCACCCCTTGACAAAACAGGAAGTGGCATCAAATAGCATTGTCCACTAAATTACTGTGAATCCAAGCAGACGTTCAAGGCCAAATGATAATGTTATTGTATAGCACTTACGCTTAAGCTCTTTTTTTTTAATAGAAGAAATATGCATACAATATCACCCAACCTGTGGTGGTACTCATTTATCGACCTAAGAAGGATGAAAGGCTTTTTTTTTTAAAAAAAAAGAAAAACTAAAAAACATTTAGATTTTTTTTTTCTTCCAAACCAGCCCAGGCATGGTCAGAAACCAGCCCCCACTGCCCAGGGACGATTTCGCCCCGGCCACGGGCCGAATGGCCGAGGGGCCAATCCGACCCTGGTCGCAGCTGTAATGTAAGTCTTGTTTTGTCACTGGCCAGGAGTGCTTGCTATTAGCATGTTGATGCATGAATGATGAGCAGCTCAGGAGAATGTTGAGTGGGTCTGTGAGTGAATGTTCCATGAGTGTCAGTTGGGGGCCTGAGCTGGTATGATAGGATGGCCGGTGGGTCTGCTCCTTTGTATGTAATCTATTTACCTATTCCTGTTCCTGTCCAGTTCTATGTGCCACTGTAAATACATCAAGAGGAACTGGTCTATGTACAGACTGTGCATATGTATAATAAAACTCCACCTGGACAATACAATGGCTCCACAGCTGCTCTGTGTCTGAGTGCTGAGCCAGCTTGAATGACAACTTGGAGAGTTCACAACATTGGCGTTGAGGAACACCGGAAATCAACAACAATGTAAGAGTAAGGACAGACCAGAGCGAAGCTGCAGCAACTGTAAAGCACAGTAAGGAGAGCTGTGGGAGTGGGAGGCAGCTAGGCAGCTATTATATGACCAACCGCTCCTCCGGGTTTTTGAAAACCATCCTGCCCAGCAAAAAGGTGAAAAGAATCAATAAATGACATTGGACTCTGGGAGGGAGGCCCCACCAGCTGGCATATTCCCCAGAGATACCCATGCAAGGCTAAGAGGGGTCCTGCTGCTGCATCAAAAGATGAGTAAAATGAGACATTGGCAATATTTCAATGCAAAGGCTGAAGGGAGCGTACATTTGTTCAATGCAATATACTGTAATGGATATGTAGTGACTCACTGGCTGAAATGGTGTTTTTTACTTTTTAAATCTGGTCACCCAATTTGTTGTCCACCCCCAACCTAGCTGTTGTGGCTAGATGCCATGATCACACAGGCCCGTCAGATCACAGCCGTGCTCCCAGAGACTTAGCAGACGCAGTCCCATGAGCACCCAGCATTGCCAAAATGATGAGCCAGATACAGATACTTCCAAGCACGGATACTTCCAAGCATGGAGTCCACAGCTGTGCTACCACATGAGCCGGCGTGAGGCTCCTTTTATGAGGAGCACGTAATGCCGTGGTCATGACTTAGAGCCCTAGAGGGGACATCACCACACAGAAATGTCTGCCAAGGTCTGGATCAGAACGCAAAGCTTCTAGATTGCTGCAAACCCTTTTGACTGCTACCCGGCCGTCACAGCTGACCCTGTGAAACCATCTCTACTGTGACCAAGAAGCATTTCAGACCGTGACTACACTCTCAACCAGAGAAAGTGGAGTAATGAGGGACAGCCTGGGTATCCAACATCCCCCACTGACGATTCAAACTGTCAGCAAGATAAAGAAGGTTCTCTCTCTCTAGCTCCTCCTGTTCAGCAAAGCAGCCATTCAGTAAGGTGCTGCTGCTGTGTGATACTTTAAATCATTCATTAGAGGTCGCTTTGACTGGTCGAACGCCAGCGGTGTTGTAGGTTTACTCCTGAGTGCGTTTTTCTTCATATCGGCTCCTTGCGACGATGCATCCGTTCTTAATTCAAGGTGCTTTATCATGCAGATGCGGAAACGCTTGCGGGCGGGAAACCGTTTTCATTTTTGTGTTCGCGTTTTCCTTTCCTTTTCATTGCGGGAGGGACGTCTGTGCTGGGGTTGTTGCATACTTGGATATGTATGGCTGGAATAAATACATTTAAAAAATCTGCATTCACTTCTCGCAGGTGCAGGAGACACACTTTGGCCGAGCAGCACCCACTCTCCATGTGGGTAAGCATCCAAAGGAAACTCGGAAGGAGTTACCCATGTTGTTGCCATTGTCAGTTTGCTCAGTGGGTTGCGCGACGGTCGCATTGATAGTGCTTATTAGCGAGGCTGTGTCGTGATGACAGATCTGTGTTGTGAGGTTTATACGGTGAGCCGGGTCGGGCTTAACCCTGACCCGCCTAAGTGTGAGGTGTGATGAATTTTGTTGGGCATGTCTCCAACATATTGTGGAATAGGGCAGGTCATATGGGCCAACTGATTTGCATTGTAGTGATGCTCATTTTTACAAAGAATCAATAATATCGCTGTTGCCGTTTGAGATTGATTGAATGATTGCGTTGGGCAGACTGTGTCGTCTCTATTCCTGAGTTGAGGCTTCGGGGGCAGGGGTCTCCTGCATTCCTCTCTCCTCAAGCTGGCCTTTCAGTCGTTCACATCCCCTCTGAGTCAGTGGTGGAAGTGCACTGAAAAAAGCAGTGGAATTGTGGTCTCGGCAGGGGAGAGGGTAGTGGAGGCATAGTGCAACACGTGACAAGGTGTTGTAGCCGGGGCATTTGAATAGTCTAAGTGACTAGTAACTAAGGCTCCTATTACAACTTTACCCTTCCACAGGGACATGGATGGACACATCCTCGATATAGAATGGTGAATATGGTCGTAAAAAGTAGAGGAATGAACAACAGAAAAAGTAGTGGAACACCGCTCCCGACCGTTGCCACTCACTTCGACCACTGCTCTTTGCACAGGCGAATACAGAAACGCTCCTGGCTGCCTTGACTTGTGTTGTGGTCCCCGCGCCCCTCCCCTTTTAGCCTAGGAATGTTGTATGCATTCACAGGCTGGGCTGCAGCCTCAAAGATATTCACGTGCTAATCGGCCGCCATTTTCTGGGGCTTGTCGCTATTCCCCATGCCTGCCTTTCTCTATATTTGGGGCCCTGTCGTTTGAATTGAAGGCCCGGTTTTAAAGTGTCAAACGTCTGAGCACTTCAAGGGAGTGTAAGCCTTGGCATGGGGGTGGGGGCAGAGGGGTGGGGGCAGAGGGTAATGGCCCGGGGATGCCATGTTGATTAGGCCACTTTAGTTACTTTGGGAGCAGGTGAGGGAAGGAGTGTGTGTGGTGCCTATGTCTGGGAACATTGGGAGAAGGACCTGTGCAGCAGCCAGACTCGAGGCTCCTCTTTCTATAATGGGGACCTCTTCGTGGCTGGTTCTTTAAGATCTGCGCAGACCCATAGCCCTCAATCTGCGAGGCAGCTGGTTCAGTTCTGGAATGTCTCAGTGGGGTGGGGGAATTGTGTAGTGCGTTGGTTACGGTCCCATGGCCTTTTAGAAAAGTGCAGCTGATGGCCACTGTTCCTGCCCCTCCTGGTCAGTTTGCTGGGTCTCTTTACAAGAGTAGCCACGTTATGTGGGATGCAACAGCAATCAGTCTCGGAAGGATAGCTCAGGGGCAATGCGCTCGTCTTCGAAACAATATGATGTGAGCAACACAGGTTCGATCCCCGGGTCCACGCGCCGCATCATAAATACCCCATCACAATTGCGAAAGGTGTACACTAAACGAGGTCTGCTGCTTTATTTCCCGTATCCAAGCCTCACCGCTTTAGGATCATTTGAGGATGAATTATTTTGTCCCTCAGAGCAACAGCACACTGTTCAAGGACTCCTGAGAAAAATGAAATTGAAGGTATTCTTCGATGATCTCGAGGAAGATCAAGACCTAAATGAATCGCATGAGTTCCTTGAACTTAACCCTAAAAGTCACTTTAATCCACAATTCCAGAACCATGTTCTATCCACTTTTGAAAAACAATTCTCCAAGACTTCAAGAAACTTCAATTCAAAAGCAGTGGATATGGCAATTTCTCCACATGGGAGAGACAAACCCTGAAGAATCTACTAGACAATCAGACAATCATTTTCAAACCAGCGGAGAAGGGGGGCGCGCACTTGTTCTAATGGGTAAGAGTGATTATTTGGAGGAAAATGAGAGGCAATTGGCAGACACAGAAACTTACATGGAAATACATTTTAACCCCACTAACCACATCATGACACTAATTGAAGAAACCCTTGATGAAGCGGAACAGATGGGGAAGATCTCTGAGAAAACACACAATTTCCTAAACAATAAATATCCAATCACGCCCGTCCTGTACATATTGCCTACAATCCATAAGAGACTATTGAAACCTCCAGGGTGACCAATTATCGCAGCAACAAACAGTATTCTGGAACCTCTAGCACAATATCTAGACCGGATCCTGCAACCATTGATTCAGGGTACAGAGGCTTACTTGAAGGATACAACAGACTTTTTAAAGAAACTACAAGACGTTCACTTTATAGACGATCATGACGTCCTTTTTACTATGGACGTCACATCCCTCTATACCAACATAACCCATGAAACAGGCTTAGAGGCGGTGGAATGGATGTTACTAAGAACAGTAGACTGCAAAGCAGACCGGGTGTTTGTTTTGACCTTGTTGAAATTAGTCCTAATGAATAACTTTTTTCAAATTTGGAGAGCGTTACTTTTTGCAGATCTCAGGAACCAGCATGGGTGCCGCCATGCCCCATGCTATGCCAACATCTTTATGTTCTTTTTAGAATATGAGCACGTATTAACATCTCCCAGATGGTCACGCCACTTGTCACTTTATACATAATATATTGATGACATCTTTGGGATCTGGACGGGCCCAAAGGATGAGCTTCAGCAATTCTTTGTCATGATGGACCAGATGAACCCAAGAATTAAGTTCACGACATCCATTAGTGAGTCTAAAATCCACTTTTTGGATGTTGAGGTTTATGTGAAAGACGGGAAACTGGAAACACGCATTTCTACAAAGAAGACAGACAGGAATAGCTTGCTCCTAGCCACGAGCTTCCACCCACAAAGAACGTTGGATAGTGTAACGCTAAGTCAATTCCTACGGTACAGAAGGAACATCTCGGAAGCTACAGAGTACTCTAGGCAGTCATCCTATTTACAAACTAAATTCATTGAAAGGGGATACAACAGAAATCTGATTTCTGAAGTAAAAGAGAAAGTGAACCTTATCCAAAGGGAAACCCTCCTGACACCCAGACCTATCCAAGATCAACAAAAATTGGTATATGTGACAACACACTCAACCCAGAGCAAAAGAATAAAAAGAATTATTCAGAAACATTGGCATATGTTACAAATGGATCCAAAACTCCTACAAATTTTTCCGGAAATTCAGACATTTGCTTACAGGAACAACAAGTCTCTACGTAACAGCTTGATCAGAGCGGACATAACCACCACAAGAACTGGAACATCTAATTTTAAAGGCACTATTCTATGTCTAAATTGCCAGCATTGTAGTAACATACTAAAAGGAAATACTATCAGACACCCACATACAGGGAAAATGATCCCCCTTAAGCATTCCTGCACATGCGATTCATCTAATGTCATCTATGGGCTTAAGAGCCCTTGTGGCCTATTTTACATAGGCATGACCACTAGAAAGGCCAAAACACAGTGGCCAGAGCACAAATCGAATATTAGAATGAAGTCAAAAATCACCAGTCGCAATACACTTTGCAGAAGCCAGACACCCCATAGCACAAATTAAATGTGTAATACTGGAACAGGTGAAACTCGGCCCTAGAGGTGGAGATGTTGTGAAAACTTTACATCAGAGGGAAATAATGTGGATCGATGCACTTGACTGTCTTAGCCCTAGGGGCATGAATATAGAGTTTGATTTGATGTGCTATGTCTGATGTGTTAAAATGTGGCCTTTAATTTGATTCAAGATGTATCCTATTTCAATGTGTGATGTCTGAGCCCAATGTGAATATAGACTTTGATCTGAGGTCCTATGGTTGATAAGTTAAAAATAGATTTAAGATGGACACTACTTTTTTTTAAGATGTACCTGGTGTTTGAGGGATGATGTTTAAGCCCAATGTGATGGACAGACAATTAAGCCACTAAATGCTCTAGATTGTGAATGTCTTCTAACATCCTGAGGGGGTTCTGAGCCCATATGACGGCAGGGACTAATAGAATATGTACAACTATCAATGTTTATCTCTGGAAGTGAGTACATAGAAAGAGCACCCAAGGAGAGGCATATGAAAGTTCATGGCACAGTCTGCCTTAGGAGATACAGGGAGTCTTACAACCTATCACAAACAAGGTACGACCAACAAATGGTGCGACTATATGGAGGTTTGAATTTATTCATGCATTTATGTTACAATTGGACCACAGCCTGGGGTATATGGGGACCCGAGCAGACTTTGGTCTGCGTCGCCCCCACTCACCCGGACAGTGGCCCAAGTGGCATGAATCCTCGCTATTAATGGGAACCTACCATACCATAACCAATTATATTTAATGAGATATCTCAGCCCCCTACTCATTTGACAACATACAGGGTAAGAAGGTATCCCCTTATCGACTGTAGCCTGGGGTACATGGAGACCCAAGCAGACGTTGTCTAAGGGGACCAGCAACACGTTCTTACTTGAATATTCGTTTTACCCCAGGTCCATACACGTATAGATTATACATATAGCAAATGAAGTACTATACAAATCTGTAGGTTCCCGTACAAGTATCTGTTTCCCCTGATATCCAGTCAGGGGTAAATCATCAGTATTGCATTCGTCTACACTCGGAGTCGTGGATAAACGCATGCGCATTAAATATACACTTCCTCCCCAAGTTGGAACTCCAGTCAACGCATATGCGCATGCACGGGTGAGTAGCGGCCCGAGCCCAGGGTCCGTACGATTCACCTTGCGCATGCGCAGGTGTATAGCGGCCTGATCCTGGGGTTCATGCTGCTCGCCTTGCGCATGCGCGAATAGATGCAAGCAGCATTAAAACACAAACATACGGGCTGCAGCGTATCACTCTCATGCCGGACGCCAGAGGATTTCCCAATCGTGCTCGTCTCTCATGCAGAGGTAAGAGACGTACCTTTACTTGGAATCTTGATATCTTTTTACATGGGTTACACGAACTCCGTGTCTCACAGCTCCAACACTTATAGAGGAGCCATAGCCGTAACAGCAGAGAAAGTTGACACATGACTGCTCCACAGCCATGGAGTTGGGTTATTGGTTCACCTTAGCTTCCTATGTGTATCCACCTAATATTCTATCTTATGAGACAATATAAGATTAGATTTACCGTTTTGACACAGTGAATATGGGTTAATTAGTAACTAAGTATGGTGAGATGGATAACTTTGGACATCCATGTACACAAGGATTAACACAAGATATAAGTCACCGGGGGTTATGTTATGTGTATCTAGAATCTCCCAATAAATAGCATTTAAATCTACACTTCTTTCTGCCTTTACTCTAGAAATTGTTTTCTGAGTGAGTCTGCTTGACGTGGAGATTGTCACACAGCAGTGTGTACATGCGCAGTCACATCCAAACACAAGGTTGTGCCCAAAGACTGGCAGTAGAGATCTTACCAGTACTAAAACGAGGGGGGTCATGTGTAATTATCTAAATTAGAATTGTTGACGTTGAGTCTGATAAACAGCACTAATGGCTGGTCATTTTCTACATTTTGCTTTAGCATTTGAAGTTGTGAACATTGGAACCAGTAGTATCTTTGGCCCTAAAGATGGACCGTTGTAAAGCCTGAAACGCGTTGGCAACACAGTAAAAAACTCTGATGCTATTTGGGATTGGTGATTTTAAACCAAAGAACTTTATTTTCTTTTCTATGACCAAAATTGGACATTGCAAATATATGCCAAGAGTGTAAAGAAAGTGTCTTACATCTATGTCTACAAAGAACTTCCCACTGACATGGGATGTTACACTGTTCGTGAGCCAAAGAAAGGCGGCCGTTACGTCCTTAATGTTATGTTATGCTTTGAGTAAAAATTGTTCTTTCAGCTTTATAATTGAAGTTCTGGAATGCAAAGCCTGTGATGTTAACTTGCTTTACTGTTCTCTTTTGTTTGAAAAACATTCACAAAGATTTGTGCAATCTAATTGATTAAAATAACCCACAGAGGGTACTTTTTACTTTCATAATAGTTTGTGTCACGAAATTGGTTTCATTGACAGTGTTGATCTGAGAAACTTCAAATTTCTAAACTAAAAAAGTGCTTAACGTTTACACACATTACCATTTAGTGAAACTACCATTAATCCTGGGAATAGCCATTGACTTCCCCAGACTTAAGTACTCTAATTCCCTAAATTAAGAAATTGTAGGACACACAGATCTATAACTGCAAGCAGTAGGGCTCTCTTTGAACTCCACTTACTAGCTACACTAATTCATTTGGAATTGAATTCCCCTTGGAGTGCACTGAGGCTTGGCAGGTAGCAATACATGTCTTTTTCTTCTAGATTAATTATTACACATCAAGCATGGGAATGTTCATGCGCGTTGATGTTTACTCAACTTTTTCACATTCAAGTGTTTTTGCCAGTTTTGTGTAACCGCGGCAATTGATGAAATTACATGTGGATCGCTGTCAGACGGTTACTGTGCGGTGTGGAACACAGGCCGGTGACTGTGCGGTGTGGAACGCAAGGAGCGGGTCAATGGGCATTTCACAATGGTTGTTTACAACACATCCTCCAAATGGGAGCGTGCTGACCACTGCGAATTCCGACAACCCCATTAGAAGCCCCAATGCACGATTATACAGTATATCAGAGGAGGACACATAGCGGTGTCAGCCCCCATTGGCCCCCCTCCCCTTTCCGGAGGGGGGGCGGGGATCAGACTATAGACCATACCCTTACTACCCAAATAATAGACCGACAATAATTATACATTTAGAAACAAAAGGTCACATTTTATATGAGCATAACAATAAAGGGGGCAGTCCCACCCTAAACACATCATGGTTCACAACCCTACACTTCTAAAGGTGGCCCAAAAGTAGGGCAATGTTATAATTCTGAATGTGCACGGTGTCCCCTTGCCGCCCACGGCTTTCGCAAGGAACCGGAAATATGCTCCAGATTGTACTGCACGTAGTACTTCTTCCTTAGACTTCTAAGGTGGCCCCATAAGCAGGGCAATGCAAAGTTCTGAATGTTCACGCTGTCCCCTTGCCTGCACACAGATTTAGCAAAGCAGCGCACATACGCTACAGATTGTCATGCATGCAGTACTTCTTCCTCGGGCCACTGAATGTTGCTGGTGAGGAATCTCAACTGTCCTTAAGGAACTCAGTGCCCATCGTCCGAATTTGGCCCGAGTGCGGCCATCGGGAAACCACCCACAGTTGAAACCACTGCGTCACACTCCTCCCCGACTAGGATTGCGACAAAATCAGCCACGCTTTGGGGGTGGCCCCGCCTCTTCCCCCAATGCCCCCATGCAAGGCTTCCAATATACCATTGCTCCAGACACAGCCGGTCCTCAGAGGGACGCAGCATGGCTGTGGGGAACAGGTCTTTCCCTTTATCTGATATAAGCACCACGCATGACACCAATTGGGAAGGGGGCGAAGTAGGCAGGTATGCCTTACAAATCCGGGCCCTCAGCCTTTGTACATTTCTCAATCCCTCCGTTGAGCCGGCGCCTGGACTTCTCCATGCCCATGTGAGAAGTCGTTGTTAGGCAGAAACCTATGCAGTTCCCTTGGGGACCACTGCAAAAGATTTAGGACTACAGGTAGTTGGCAGTAAACCCAATTGGTAGCAGTCTGTACCACCCAGATTTACCTGGTAGCTGTGGCTGAGCAGTCAGACTTCTCTCAAGATGAGTTAGGCAGTATATAGAGTATACACAATAGGTACAGAGATACAGTAGCACAAGCAAACACTGACCAGAGCTTTGGTGTAAAAGTATATAATTATTTATTTAAAGACACACTTGGAAATTACACTAGCACAAAAAGAGGTAAGTAAATTCAACACACAGTCACTATTATATATATATATATATACAACCCTGATTACTTATTAGACAAGTCTTAATGAGAAACACCACTTATTTTCAGACAGAGGTGAGCGCTTAACATAAGATGGCACTCTAATAAGTTATAGAAAAAGGGAGGGGAAAGGCAAAGTTATGAAAGCACACAATTTCAATACTTTCCAAAGAACCACAGTGAGGCAGGTTAGGCAAAGTCTACTAGAGAGCAAGGAAGTTCAAATGCCAGGCCCACTCTTAGAGAGAGCAAGTGAAATGTGTCCAGGATCACACAGTGGGGTTATGCCCAAAAAGTCTTTGTAGATAGTTCATAAAAGATTGAGATCAAGTCAGGAAAAGTTAGTTAACAGGTCCCAGGCTAACCCAGGTTAGAAAGTCGAGGATTTACTATCACCCCGAACGATCTGTCGCAAGGGAAGCCAGGCGGGACACAGCAACTGAAATGGGAAGAACGCTCCAGCGGGGGCAGTTGTTCCTGGCAGCGGGTGCAAGTCAGTGTTTCGTCCAGAGGAAGAGGAGGTCTCGACGTGAAGGAAAGATGAAGGTCGCTGTACTGCCAGGGAAGAAACCAGCCGCAGAGTTTTCCGGTTACAAGGTACTACCCTTTTCTTCGTGGTAGTGGTAAACCGTGGTATTCCGGTTGCCGGGGTGCTTGGCACATGCAAGGCGGCCACAAGATGGCCCAGGAAGGCGAAAAGACAGGCAAACTGGTTATCCCCACCAGTCAAAGGAAGAAGACGCTACGGACTGGAGATCTCCTCTGTCGTCGGGAAAAGTGGTGCGATGGTTCAGCAGGGCTCCACCGGTGGTGTTGTCGTTGCAGGTCGGCTCGGCTTCTCCCTCCTCGGATTCTTTAGGTCCTGTGGCGACTTCTGAAGTTCCAGTCCCCAAAGCCCTGCTTTTATGCATAAAACCCCCATTCATTCAGCCTTGCTGTCACTCAATCATGCTAAGTAGTGAGCCGGGCTGCTCACCACTTGGGCCAATCACACAAGAGTGCGACTTGAGTTGCTGAGGCTACTCAGTCCAGGGTTCCTAAACCCCCTCCCACACTCCCTGTGGTACCCAGACAGAGTGGCACCACTTTTGGAGGCTTCTGTGGAGAAGCCTGCCTAAAAGTGGAACAAAGGGCTCGACTTGGGTTGGAGTCACAGAAGCGAACACAAATGCCATTTTGGAACCAAGTTTCGGCAAAAAATACCAACTGGTGAATTTATATTAATTTAATAAACCGGCAGTATGTTCGAGGCTATTTTAAAAAGTGGTAGCCTTGAACAATGGGAAAATCCCATAGGAATATATTTGCGGTCGAATATAAAAAGTAGTATCCACTGCCACCAGCCAAAACTCGGTCGGGGGGACTGGACAGTGCCCCCTCGAACAACAGACCCCAGGGCAATCGAATTGCCCCGACCAGTACGTTCACAATATGATGGTTTGTACTGGTTCTGTTCACAATATAAGACTAGTAAAGCCAATGGTGACTTTACATGCCCTGGGAGACATTAGTCAGTCACAGGGTATGGAGTCAATGTTTGGGGGTCACTACGACACCCCTGGGTTACTGCACAGAGGGTGCTGTGAAACCCACATATCAAAAACACATGAAACCCTATGGGGTAAAGGACCCCATAGCCCATGGAACACATACAAAGTCAAAGGAACACCTCAAATCATGTCTAAGAGTGGGAGAAAAAGAGTCTCACTCTTAGCAGGAGAAAAAAATAAAACCCAAAAATCCAGCAAACCTGTTGTGGGACTCAATTAGTCTTTACAGAGAATTCTCCTTAACAGTCGTCCCGCACCCTTGTAATCTGGACACCACCTTAGGCCAGATGATTTCAATACCAGGTGATTCTAGAGCCCGTGTGTGCAGGCCTAATTGAATCTGGGCCCATAGTCGGTCCCTCCCCAGGGTGAAGCGATCACTACCACCCCTATGCACCACAAACACACTGGGCGCTGGCCACTTTCTATTCTTGCACCACTCATTTTGTAACCGTTCATAAGCACAAGTGGATTTATTCACGCTTTACGCTTCCCTTCTAAATTAGTCCTCAACTTCGATGTCTATCGAACTACTGCCTCCTTTGGCCATAAAATAATTTCACTTAGCTGACTAATGGAGATCATTCGTGGCAGCCGAAAGTGGCCAGCTATCCTGGCACATGTTCCGCTTCTCTGGTGCATGACCGCTGAGTAGACCCCTTTCCCAGAGCCTGTGTCGGTACCCCCTTACTTCCCGGGCAGTTAATGACCACTGAGTAGACCCCTTTCCCGGAGCCTGTGTCGGTACCCCCTTACTTCCCGGGCAGTTAACAGACAAGTCCCGGCTGGTAGGTGTGTCCAAATCAAATCCCTATGGGTTAACCAAGTGATGTTTGGCGCAGGGGGGGGGTTCGATAATCATTTATTGTTTGGAAGCTCCGGTGCTTTTGACCCACCCTGTGAGCTGATAAATAAGTGTCTCTTTACATGTATGTGAATGCTGGACAACTACTAATTCAAGATTGGTAACGATTCACCAGGACAAAGTGGTTTAACGCACACATTTACGCATCTCTCCTAACTTTTCTCCAATTTCATGTCAATCCTCCTATTGACTTACTGTCTCTTTGGCCATAACATGCTTTCACTTAGTTGCCTTTGGAAATCAGTACTGGGACTATCAGTGCCACAAAACCTCCCGGTGTCCCAGGACTACCTAGTCAGTGGTACTATTGAAGGCCGATGCGGCCCCCCAAACCTGGTAACCATGTACCGGCCTATTGGCCGAGGCCCCACAATTTTCTGCAAACCGCAATTTTAAATATCAGTGCACTTGTGCCAACCTCTGGTCTCACCGTGGCATGTATCCTGGGCCAGTGTCCCACACCTTACCCAACCTCACAGGGTCGTAGAGCTGCGTTACCGGCCAGACCGTCAAGTTGTATGTAAACCGCAATTTCAACTTATCAGTGCATGTATGCCACCATCAAGTCTTACTGCAAGCATGAACCATGTGTAAGTGTCCCAGAGCTTACCATTTCAAAAATGTCTTGGCGTCGTTATGGTGCGTTCCTGGCCAGACCATTAACTTGCACCCAAACCAGCATTTCCAATTATAAAGGAGCTTATGCCAACATCCAGTTTTACCATGTGCATGCACATTGTGGGAGGTCCCATAGTTTACCAAACCTTTGGAGGTCATTGAGCCGTGTTACTGGACAGACCCTCCAGTTGTAACTAAAGCGAAATTTAAACATATCGTGCATCTATGCCATCCTCCAGTCTTATCACTGGCATGTCATTGTGGGAGTGTCCCACCTCTTACCAATCCTTTCAGGATTGTTATGCTGCGTTCCTGGTCACACTCTGGGACCAGGCTGAGGTAGTCGTATATGTCCTCTTATTTTCATATCCTATGATAACACAAAATCACAAAACTGTTATTCGCACCATAAATATGCAGCACAGTGTCCCTGCCGCTGGTACTATTGAGAAGTACCAACCCTCAGTGGATACCTAAGTCCCTCAACCTTAGGTTCCCATGGCCAAACCAGCTGCTGGTGAACGGACCGCTGTGGTAGAGAACTGCGACGCTGCTGCCAGCACGCAATTCCCAAAACCTCTCAGTTTTTTAACGAACCTGAGAGTGACCCTGGCCGTGATCACGTCACAGCGAAATTACGTGGTGTAGATTGTTAAATGTTTTTGGCAATTTATACCTACAATTTTCACTGTGCGTTTTTAAATCACCAATTCAGTAGAAGCTAGCCCCTTATCATCCACTCTTCTATGCAGGTATGTCTGACCCCACTGGCCTGCCAGCCCTATCCTGGACACTGGAAGCAGGCAATTGGAGGTGGGTTTTATTTTATTTAAACTTTCCGTTTTTCTTTGTCTTTTTAATTTCTCTTACAGTCCTTCATTAAACATAAGGATCCAAGAAAATTGTTTACATGGTGCCCATGAAATAAACATTTAAACCAAAGTGCAAATGATGCTTTACCGGGGAACACCCACCTGGCTCTGACTGTGCCGGGCTTGGTCAAGCCGCCCCACTGCTTAAGAAACCACAAGACTACCAATTACTTTACAATCCGCTAACCCGGACATCTGACGAGAGCCTCACAAATGGCCTGCAAGCATAAAACGGCACAAATGCTTCAACCATATCATTCATTTTATACAGTAATGGATGTTCTCCTCCCTATTACTGGTCCCTCTCTATTACTCTTCCGCTCAAGGCCATGATCCGCCTTCAACTGACTTGCATTCTGGTATTTGTATTCTTTTTTATTCAAGAAGTGGAGCATACTGGCACATTTCCTTCACCTTTAATTTTTTCCTTCACATGCTTTTATAGGAAAATGTTCCTTTCCGGATTTCATATTTGTGTCAATATCGTACTATTCCTCGTTTATCTTACAACTTGTAACCATATCACCTAGCTGCCCTGTGTCATCCAACTGGGGGCAGCTGGGAAATAACTTGTGTTTGTTGTCTCAAGCACAATCATTCCTCATTCCTGCCGGACATGTGCGTGTAATGACCTGTAATGCTTTTTATAACGCGCTTCCGGGTGAACAAGTTGGCCTTGATCGAACCTCGAGGTTCTCGTGTAGTGCATTACGCCAACACATTTCCACTCCAAGACACTGGGCCGCAATACTTTGTTCTGGCCGTGCCCGACAACATAGACATTAATATGTCCTGTTATTCTAAACCAATCCAGCAGCACAGCGGCATGCAAGGGCACACAAAGCCATGAAATATTGCATCGGCACTGTAAACCTCTACAAATAAGCCATACTGTTCTTGCGGCACGGCTGCAGCTTGCCAGAACAACTACGTGCAAATAGTAATACATGCATGTTAGGGAGAATTCTCATTCTATGGCTAATTTCCCTTACCTATAGAGTCCCCCAGCAGCTTTGCTGGATTTGAAGGGTTTGTTTCTTTTTACCTGCTAAGAGTGAGACTCTTTTCCCCACTCTTAGGCATTTTTGCTATGTGTGTTCTAGGCTATTTTTGTGTTTAATGCCTATGGGATCTTTCTCAACCCCATAGGAACCATCTTTATGCACATGTGTTACACAGCACCCTCCGTGCAGTGACACAGGGGTGTCATAGAAACCCCCAAACATAGACTCCATTCCCTGGGACTGACTACTGTCTCCCAGGGCATGTAAAGTCCCCATTGACTTTACTAGTCAAATCCTATGAACTAAACCAGTACAACCCATCTTACTATGGAGGTACTGGAAGGGGTTAATAGTTTTCCCCTATGTTCATTTTGGAGAGGGTACCCTAAAGTCCCTCTCTCAAAAGTTTCTAGCTGGTGGCAGTGGTTGCTACCATAAATATTCAACTGCGAATATTTCTCTATGGGATTTTCCCATTGTTCGAGGCTACCACTTTTTCTTACATCCTCTAACATACTGCCGGTGCATTTTAATATTAACTTTGCTCCAGTAGGTTTTTATTGCCAGAACTTTAATATAACTTCTTTCTCATGTCTTTATCTAAAATCCTAATGCAGGTCGGGGGTCCTTTGTTCGTCCGTTTGGCGGGCTTCTGCCCAGAAGCCCTCCTTCCGGCGCTACTGAGTCTGGGAGAGTCCATTCTGTGGGAGGCGGAGTAGGACCCCTGGACAGTGTTGCCTCCTCAACCCATGTCGCACTCTATCCTGATAGGCTGGATGGTCTCCTGCCAAGATGACCACTCCACTGTGTGAGTGACAGCTAGGCTGTATGAATGGGGCTCTTTTTGCATAAAAGCAGGGTCCTGAGGACTGGAAGAGCAAGACGTCACCACTGGAACTAAGAAGCCGAAGAGGAGAGAAGCCAAAGACATCTGCAACGACTGGACCACCGGTGAAGCACTGCTGCAGCGTCTCACCACTTTTCTCCACACGACGAAAGAAGATCTTCACTTGCAAGAGCCTTCTTCCCTTGAGCTGGTGGGGCCAACCAGTTTGGCAATCGCCTTCCCAGACCTGCCTTGGTCGAATCTCCCGTACCCTGTACTCGGAGGCCAGATAGCCAGGCACCCGTCCACCCGGTCCACGATTTAAAGGAGCGTACCTTTTATTCGTCAGGCAGCACCGCGGCTGGTTTCATCCCTGAGAAGTGCAGTAACTCGAACCTTCCTCCACGATGAGAGCATCTCTTCTTCTGCTGGATCACCCGAACTGCAGGAACTACCAGGAACAACCGCCACCGGAGGAGCCACTTCTTCATTTAAGGTACATTGTTCCGCCAGGCCGCCCTTTCTTCGCGGTATTACTAAAGGTGTTATAAATCCTTTACCTACCTGTTGGGTTGGCTGCCCCCTCTCTCTTAACATTGTCTTTTCAACTTTTGCAACCACCAATTCAAATATTGTTAGCCAAAGACTTGACTGCAGCTACGAGAACATTTTGCTCCTGGGCCCTTGCCCTGTACCACTAACTCTGGCACAGGCCTACTGACTCTGGTCACATTTTTTAGATCTGCCTTCTCGAGATTGATTCTCCATTCGAACTGTGTGGTGCACCCCTTTCTTATAACTACTCTTTCTTCCCACTGCATAATTATTGTGAAATGCCATTTTGCTCAGTTTTCATTCTAAGTATTGCTTATATGGATGCACTATCTTGCTGAACTGGTTCACAAGTGATGGGAAGTGTTGCTAGGGTTTATAAGAACCTATTTCTGAATAACTTGTGCTTTCCCTCCCTTGTGAGGAATTGTTAGAGGATCCCTTGTGTGTAGTTTTCACTGTGCCGTTTTTCTCGGTTTTCACTCTGGTTCACTTGGTCTACAATTCATATAGGGAGTGTGTATATTTTTCCTTGACTTCATTTAACTTGCTTGATACTTGTGATGCATGTGTTTGATTAGAAGTGTATAAAATAAATATATATATACTTTTTAATTACAAAGCTTTGGTCAATGTTTCCTTGTTCCATAGTCTAATGGGCCTAATGTGTAAACCCTGAATACTGCTCATCTCCCTCTTGAGATAAGTTTGACTGCTCAGCCACAGCTACCAACTAAATCTTTGTGGTACAGACTGGGGATTTATTGCTCTCACCTGTAGTCCTAATCTGGTGTAGTGCTCCCTAAGGGAACTGCACTGGATTCTGCCTAACAATGCAAACTACACTTTTGCTTTGCACCGCTGGCCACAACAAAACGGCCTAAACATTCTTTCTCTCCCCTTATGACACGTTTGCACAAACCTTCCGGTAAGGCAGCCGCATGATCCCACAACACCGACCGACTCTGCAGTCCCATCGTTCCCCAAAAGCCCCGTGTACACGGCTAGCACATTTTACTATAAAATGTAAATACTACCCTTTTTTTACAAGTGAAAAGGATGAAGCATATGTTTCTAAGTTACTCCCCCCGGCCCGCAGCATGGCGGCCGCATGGGGAATAGGAAACAACCGGAATTCGCCATAGAACAAGCTAAACAATCTCCGGTTCCACTGGTACGTGAATAAAGGGAAAAACCCACTCAGCCCCGTAAGGCGCAAAAACAACTTTAATTTACCAAAGGGATTAAACTCACTGCTATCAGGCGCCTCAGCTGCAAAAGTATGTCCCGCGTACCGTATTACATTGGTTATTTGTTGGTAAAACCAGCTTTTTTAGTTTAGCTAAATTGCAACCGAAATCCCACAAGACATCCTGGAACCCTGGCTAAATGCCATTTAACTAATTAATCCCTAGAGTACCTCTCTTACTTGCTGTAACCTGGGAAAAGGTCGAAACATGCCACCATTGGGAAGAAAAACCCTGCTGTCCTGCTGTTCTCCCTCAATACAATCTGCAGTCACGTGAAAGTCTGATGTGGTTGCTCGCCATTTATATATATTTTGGGGTGTGCTGAAACAGCGCAAAATGGGGTATGCCGGGAGTGAAAAACACCTTACCAACTGTGCATACCAAGACACGTTTTTTTCTTATACAAATTGCGTTAGCTGACACGTGCAAAGTTTGTTACCGATAAATGCATGAACTGTGGGCGTCCTTGTGGCTCTTGAACCAAGCCTCCGTCAATATTATCAGGCGGATCCAACTGACGTAGAGCTTGGGGCTCAAGGGGGACCCACAACTCATCTTGGGCATCGTGATACTTAGGGTCCGGGTCTGGAGGCGGAGGTCTCTCCTCCTCTCCTCTATTGGCATGCTTGAATAGTGAACCTTTCCTGGTTACCTCCCTTACATCGTTGGCTTCTGTTATCATTGTTCCTTTGACGGCAGTCACTTGAAGAGGCTTGGGGGCAAACTGTGAGTCTGACTTCTTGTTCATGTTTTGTTGAACCCATACTTCATCCCCTATGTGGAACTCCTTTGGCCGGGCTCTTCTTCTTTCGTCTGTCTCGACTCTAGTCTTCCCCTTTTGTTCGGTATCCCTTTTAATGACCTCTTGATCTGGTTCGGGATGGATTGCTGGGTTTCTGATGATTCTGGTGCGGACCTGATATTTCATCATGAGTGCTGGCAGGGTTCTGTTAGTGACCTCATGGGATGTGTTGCAGTAGTCTCTCAACATCCGACAAAGCGCCTGATGTGGATCTGAGCCTTCAATGCGGGCCCTTTGCAACGTCTTCTTAATCGAGGCCATGAACCTTTCTGCCATCCTGTTAGCTTGGGGCCAGCGTGGAGTTATCTTTTGATGACTGAACCCCATGTGTCTGAACCCCCTTGCGAATACTCCAAACTCATGTCCACTGAAGGGTGGACCATTATCACACTTCATGGTGTCTGGGATCCCCCATTCCTTGATGACTTCATCAAAGATGGCAGCTACATAGGCAAGTGCTGTGGATTTCGCCTTCTTTACGATCAGGAATCTGGAGTGTTCGTCGATGAAGAGCAACAAGTACTCGCCTGTTTCTAGGGGCCCGTAGAAATCTACAGTGATTCGCTCCCAGGGGTGTTCTGGGATCTTATTTGCCCTGAGTAGAGCTGGAGGCTCTGCTTTGGCAGTACATTGGCAGGCTAGACAGTTTTTCACCCACTGGTCAACAATGTCATCCAGGAATGGGAACCAGACATGACATCTGAGTTGTCTTTTGGAGTTGTCAGCTCCCCGATGGCCCTCATGGGTGGTCTTGATGATCTCCGATTGGAGTGTGGCTGGAATGACTAATCAGCACCCCAGAGCAGAATCGACTTGTCTTGGACAGCCAGTTCTGTATGCACTTTGGCTAATCTCTCGAGTTCATCCTTGCAGGCGCCTGGGTGTCCTAGCACTGTACGGCGGAAGTCCTGCCACTTGTTGTTTCCCGTAAGGCTTATTGCTAGGGCCATGAGGGGTCCGCTGCTGAGGCACAGGCTATGGACTCGATCGAGATAACTGGAGGCAAGGAGTTGGCTGTAACGTAGCTGATGTATTTGGTGTCTCCCGGTTTGGGTATTGGCTTGCCAGCTGGGTGTCTCGACAGGTAGTCTGCCAGGTTGTTTTCACCACCTGGTCGGTGGATGATCTTGAAGTCGTATTCCTGAAGGCGAATGCACCAACATTCAATTTTTGGGGGGCGTTTTTGTTCTGGGGTTCCCAAAGAGGGACAGCAGAGCCTGGTGGTCTGTGATGAGGGTGAACTTTTTCCCAATCACGAAATTGTGGAAATGTTTGCAGGCCCAGACGGCTGCTAAGCTTTCCTTCTCCGCATGTGAATAAGCTGATTCAGGAGGGGGGGCTAGTGCTCTGCTAGCGTAGGCTACTATGTGACTCGGGTTGGCATCAGGGCCGCTGGTTTGTGCTAGGATGGCCCCTAGCCCCACCGGGCTGGTGTCTACTACAATCTCTGTCTGCCAGTCTGGGTCAAAATAGGTAAGCCTCCAGGCTTCAGCCAGTGCATGTTTGATGGTGTCAAATGCTCCCTGGCACTCATCGGACCAAACGAACAGAACCTCTTTTTGTAGCAGTTGCCGCAGTGGTTCCGTGATGGTGGCAAAGTGGGGAACGTACCTGGTGCAATATCCCGCCATCCCCAAGAACGATCTTACATCAGCTACTTGGCTGGGTTCCTGCAAGTTGAAAATGGTGGAAACTTTGTCTGGGTCAGGCGTCATGCCGTCAGCTGAGAAGATATGGCCAAAGAATTTGAGCCTTGACTTGCTAAATCGGCACTTTTCTAGATTGAGGGTCAGTCCCGCTTCTTGGACGGCAGCACAGGCGGCACGGAGGGCTACGTCATGTTCTTCACGTGACTTTCCGAACACAACTATGTCATCACTATAATTGAGTGTTCCCTTTACAGGCCTGATAACCTGTCTGATGGCTTCATAGAAGATTTCAGACGCCGATGAAATTCAACCGTTTGTATCAGAAAAGTCTGTCATGTGAGACGAACGTGGTGATCACTCTCGAGTCGGGATGGAGTAACATCTGATCGTAGCCTTGGTTGAGATTGAGTTTCAAAAAAAGCACAGCTTAATTGAGTTGGACTATTATGTCCTCTATCCTTGGTCCGGGATGCCGTTCTCTTTGAATGGCGGTGTTGGCCATCCTCATGTCCACACATAGTCTTAGGCGACCTCCTTCCTTCGGAACGATGACAAGTGGTGAGACCCACAGGGTTGGGTCTGTGGCCGGATCAATGATGTCATTCCTTAGTAGTTGATTAAGTTCATTAAATACCGCCACCTGGAGATGAAATCTGACCCTGCGTGGATGTAGGGGGATAGGGCGGACCGATGGGTCAATGTGCAGTTTGACCGGGGGACCCTTCATCTTTCCGAGGCCTTGGCACAGAATTGGGAATTCCTTCAGGATGTTGTCTTTTGTGATGGGTTTGATGGTGGTTTATGTTCCATACTGCAAATACATCTCTGTACTTCAGATATGGGTGCTGTCGAACGAATTGTGTCTTCTTCTTGCATGTGGATGTAAGAAGTAAGCATCGGCCTTTTGTTGGGCTCCGGATTACGTGAATGATCGTTGTGGTCCACTTGTCTCCATGGATAAGCCGTCGCTTAAAAGATCCATCGCTGTGTAGTAGGATGTCGGTGCCCCATTGAAAGATCCTAGAGGACGCTTGTGTTAAGGTTGGTTTGATTTGAATTTGTTGAAACTCCTTCTCCCCCATGATGTTCACGGGGGCCCCTGAGTCGATAAGGAAGCAAAATTGTCTATTGCAAATGTCTACCGTATCCGTGGTGCTTCTCTTGCCTCGCTCTCGACCATGATGAGGTTCACAAATTCGTCTTGTGAATACAGATCATATTGCTCACACTCGTAGTCTTGGCTGTATTTTGGCATGGTGTGATGGCTTGGACGTGACGGTGGTGGTCCATCATATTCATCACAAATTTGTGGGTTCAGGCAGGGATGTCATTTCACCAAAATACAAGGGGTGACGGACGTGACATCTCACAACCCTTGACCCCTAATGACATCACCGGAAGTGATGTCATTTGACCCCACCTGAAGTGATATCGCGGGAAACAATGGAACACGACCTTTCACCTATTCACAAAACAGGAAGTGGCATCACATAGCACTGTACACTACGAAAAATATGGTTACGATATCACTATAATGTGATGTACATTTCATACAAGAATGGATCGCCATATGTATCGTTAAGATCAGTGTGTGTATAGGCCCATATTACCAAATTACTGTGAATGCAAGCAGAAGTCCAGGACCAAATGATAATGATATGTTATTATATAGCACTTACGCTTAAGCGCTTTCTATAGAAAAAAATATACACCCAATACCACCCAACCTGTGTTGGTATTCATTTATCAACCTCAGAAGGATGAAAGGCTGAGTTGAGGTGTTTAAGAACAGACTAAATCAGTGACTCACCCCCTGAAGTGTGCCTGGAATAAACCTTTAATGAGCCAGCAATTATTGTGTAGAATTCCAGAAAGACACATTATTTGGTATTTCTATTCTTTCTTATTTAGGGTCAGTGCTGAAAGTGTTAACTTGTGGCACTCCTGTTCTTATTTTTCTTCTTTTTTTTAAGGGGCCTGAACAAGAAAGCCAGCCACTCGAGAAGTAAAGCGCCACATGGTGCTGGCCGCAGCCCAGGAGCTTGCATTACAAAAAAAACAAAAAAACGTTTTCTTTTTTTTCTTTTTTTAGATGTCGCAAGGGAGACCTCAGAGGTTGCAATTGCGAACTCTGGCAACCCCTAAATGACGTCGCTGGGTTCAGGCCTTGTGACTCGAACTCTTGAGGTTCATATTCTGGATAGAGTTCTTCAACAACTCTCACATATCTTCTTGGCCCTTGTTTGAATGGGCTTACCTGGAAGGATTGGTTTTGTGGTGTCCTTTGATATGATCTTTATTGTGGTGTCGGGGTGTCCGTGGCGTGGGGAAAGGTCTGCCTTCTCTGCAGACAGATTGGAAGTGTCCTTCCCTTCCACGATTTCCGCACTTTTGGGTGAGGGCGGGGCAAGAACCAGCGTGGGGGAAAGCCATCCCGCACCGCTAGCATTGTCGTTGCATCCTTGGGGTTGATGTGTAGGTAGATCCACTGGCTCTCTCTCCCCCTCTCGCGGTGTTTTCGTAGATTGCTGCTATTATGTCTCCGCTGTCTTGCTTGGGCCTCATGGTGCTGGTCATTTGCGTTGCTTGTCTGTCTACTCTTTCGAGCATCCTGGCTGTTTCGCTGACTTCTTCGATGGTAAGGGGTTTCTTGAGAAGCTGTTTCTTAAGAGTTGGCGAGAGACACCCTTCTATTACACTAAGGCGAATAGCCTCATCTAGGGAAAATGCACTGAACTGGCAATGCGCACCTTTGATTTGTAGTCTGGTGATGAATTTGTCCACGGTTTCATCTATTCGTTGGGTACATTGGTTAAACATATATCTCTCAGACACCCTGTTGGGTTCTATCACCTGTCTCTTGTTGAGGGCCGTGAGTAGTGATGCAAAATCAGGGTGCTCCGCTGCCAGAATTATTTTAATCAGTATTTTAATTTCAGTGCCAGCAGTATTGAGGAACATGCTGCATAGTCGTGGGGATGTCTCCTCGCCTGCTGCTGCTATGAAGTTGTTCAAATCTTCGAGCCATTCCAACCACCGAGGCCCTTTGTCGGCTTGCAGGGTCATTGAAAACAATGATGCGCCATGCTGTAGCAGTTGACCTTGTTGTGGGTCCTGGAGGCGGCGGGGCCTGCACTCCTTGATTAGGGGGTGAGCTCATGGTTATGGTGGGCCTTGGGATGGGCCTTGGGCACTTCTCAGCTAGATTGTGAAAATGAGGGACATTTGTGTGGTGACACAGTCCTTAGCGTGCCAGGTAACACTTGTTGCAGGGGTGTGTTCCTGTTAAGCACTGCACGTTCCTTATCTCGTGGGAGTGGAGTATTGTTTGTTTGTTTGTTTAGTATTTATTTATTATGCGCACCGGACCCTGGAGTATAAGGGCGCAAAAGGTAAGAAAATGTACAGTTTAGAGCACAGTTACAGGTTACAAGTTGCAAGGTCATCGGTTAAAGGGATGTGATACATGTGACAGTTAACAGGCAGTGGGAACAAGTTCATACATTCATTTAACATTTGTTGTCGTCAACCAGTTTATCACATTTTGCCTGAATTTGTTAAAGGATTGTTCTAGTCTCATAGTGATGGGTAGTTCATTCCACAATTGAGCGGCTTTGACTGGGAAGCTAGTTCCACCTATGGTGGCAAGTTTAAATCGGGGTACTTGGAGATGATTGGTGTTGGCTAGTCTTGTTTGTCTTGTGGAGTGAGTTCTGGTGCATCTGTCCTTCAAGCATTGTGGGGCTTTATTATAAAGTGATTTGTGTGTAAGGGATGCCGTTTTGAGTCTGATTTTCTCGTAGGTGGAGAGCCATTTGTGTTTCCTTCTTGTCTCTGAGATGTGTTCTCTCTTGGGAATGTTCAAAGCAGCCCGGATGGCATTGTTTTGCTGTATCTGAATTTTGTTAATGGTGGATTTAGTGGCTCCTATGTACAATGCGTTACAGTAGTCTAGTTTGGAGATGATTAGGACTCTGGCTAAAGTTAGACAACTGTGCTGAGATAAGAATTGTTTTCCTGCTCTAATTAATTTACATGTATAAGGTGTTGATGAGGCCAGGGAATGTACCTGTTTGGAGAATGACAAGGTAGAGTCAAGGTACATACCTAACATTTTTACTTCTTTGGCTACTTGTATACAGTTCTCATGATAAAGGAAGAGGAGTTTGTACTTAGTTTATTAATGAGGGGAGTGGTACCTAGGATAAGAAGCTCAGTTTTATCATCGTTCATGCATAAGCCGTGGGTTGCCATCCATGCCTGAACGATACTGTAAATTTTGTTCACCAGTGCTAAATCCTTTTCGTAATCCCCTGTGAGTGGGAGGAGGATCTGGGTATCGTCAGCGTAGTTAGTATACGTGATACCCAGATGATCCAAGTCATCAAACAGGGGCTTAGTGAAAATGTTATATAGCGTTGGTGAAACGCAAGATCCCTGTGGCACGCCACAGGTGATGGGGATGGGGTCTGCAGCTGCTATAGGAGAGAAGACCCTTATGGTATGGTCACTAAGGAATGATTGGATCCACACTATAGCCTCAGTGGAGAAGTGTGCTGCTGTATCTAGGTGATTGCACAAGACTTTATGATCCACTAGGTCGAATGCGGCAGATAAGTCTAATAGCAGGAGAAGTGCTGGTTTTCCAGAATCTCGTACTTTATCTATTTGGGCTTTTAGGTCAATCAAAGCAGTTTCTGTGCCGTGATATGATATGATATGATATGATATGATATGGCATTTGTAACGCGCCTATACACAAGTGTTTCAAGGCACGACGAGGCAGGGAGGGGGGAACAAGGGGAAGACAGACAACGATCCTACTAGGCCAGGTATCATTCAGACCGCGCAAGTGCAGGGGTAGGGGAAGGGAAAAGTGCAAGGGGAAGGGGAGGGGGAAGTGCAGTACAAGTAAGTAGAATAAAAATAAATAAATAAATAGGGCCAGCTGGTGGCAAGTGCAAGGTAAGTGCAGACAAGTGCTGGGAAGGGGGGGCTGTAGGGATACAGAGACAGTCCCGCAATGCAGGGGATGCCAGGGAGGCAGTGCAAGTGGAGAGTGGCTGGGCCCAGGACCGAGGTCGGTGAGAGTGGCCCAGTTAAAGATTCAGTGCAATTTCAGTGTAGAATTTAGCAGGGGAGAGGGACAGAGAAAGCAGAAGCAAAGAGGAAGGTTTTGAGGTGCTTCCGGAACCGGAGATGGTTCTCCTCAAGTTTCAGGGAGGCAGGAAGGCTGTTCCAGAGGGAGTCCCCTGATGCGGAGAGAGATCTACCCCCAGCTCGTTGCTTTGAGAAGCGGCTGACCCTGAGGGAGTTGGAGACGGATGAGCGAAGGGCTCGGGAAGGAAGATATTTAGGAAGAGAGAGTTGAAGGTATTTTGGCCCCAGGCCCCAGAAGGCCTTGTGGATAATGCAGAGGGTTTTGAACTTAATCCTCGCAGCCACTGGGAGCCAGTGTAGAGATTTCAGTCCTGGAGAGATACGGTCCCTGGGCTTGAGGCCAAGGACAAGTCTCGCAGTTCTGTTCTGGATGAGTTGCAGAGGGCGGAGAGTGGAGGCAGGCAGATTAAGATAGAGGCTGTTACAGTAGTCCAGCTTCGAGAGAACCAGGGCTCGGGAGACAGTGAGCTTCTGGGGGAAGGAGAGGAAGGGAAGAATACCTCTGAGGAGGTGCAGCTGGTAGTGTGACTTCTTAGAGACGTCAGATATGTGAGGAGAGAAGGAGAGTGTAGCGTCGAAGATGACCCCGAGGTTTTTAGCCTTGCAGGTAGGAGCAGGAAGAGGGCCAAGAGAGGCCGGCCAGAGAGCTGCAGGAAAGGAGGGAGTGGGTGTGCCGATGAGTAGAATCTCAGTCTTACTGGCATTAAGGCAGAGGTCATTGGCGGCACACCATTCCTGGATAGCAGACAGACAGTCAGAGATGAGGGAAGGAGAGGAGGAGGCCGAGGGTAGTCTGAAAATGAGCTGGGTATCGTCCGCATAGCACTGAAAGTTGGGGCAGAGGGTGGCGATGCAGTGGGCAAGGAGTGACAGATACTGGTTGAAAAGCCAGGGAGAGAGATTAGATCCCTGGGGAACACCACAGGTGGAGAAGAAGACGTCAGAGAGGAAGGACCCAAGTTGGACCTGGGAGGGTCGATTGGAAAGGAAAGAAGTCAGCCACGCCAGAGCCTGACCAGTGATACCCAGGTTATCACAGAGACGGTTGAGCAGGATGGCATGGTTGACAGTATCAAAGGCAGAAGAGAGATCGAGCAAAATGAGAACACAAGGAGTGTTAGAGTCAAGGTTGGAGAGCAAGTCTTCACGGATGTTCAGGAGAGCAGTTTCCGTGCTTCTGGCAGCTCTGAAGCCAGACTGATGGTCATGAAGGATACCAACAGATTCAGCATGGAGGTTAAGCTGGGAGATGGCCAGTTTCTCCAGGAGCTTGCCCAGGAAGGGAGTGATGGAGATTGGGCGATAGTTAGCCGGGCACGAGGGGTCGGAAGAGGGTTTCTTAAGAAGAGGGTGCACAAGGGAGTGCTTTAGGGGGGATGGGAAGACTCCAGAGGCAAAGGAGTGGTTGCAAAAGTCAGCCAGGGCGGGGTCCAGGGAGTCAATGTGGTCCTTGATAGTTTTGGAGGAACAGGGGTGAACCTGTTTAGACAAGACTTTCATAGATCGGACTTGTCTGGAGACCTCGTCAGCAGAAAAAAGGGGAAAGGCAGAGAAGGAGGGAGGAGGGGTGGCTGCAGAAGGGCCAGAGGAAGAGCCGGGAAGAGAGGGAGGGAGGTGATAGGAGGAGAGTGAGGACAGGATGTCCTGAGTTTTAGAGATGAAGTGAGAGGCCAGTGCCGTGCAGAGGGCCTGGGAGGGGACAGGAGAGGTAGAGACTGCAGCAGGGTTGGCAAGCTCCTTGCAGATTTTAAAGAGTTCAGCCGAGTTGTTAGATGCCGCAGAGATGCGGGCTTGGATAAGGGCTCTCTTCTTGATGAGAACGGAGAGAAGGTATTGCCTTTGGAGCAGGTGGCAGGCCAGTTTGTCAGAGGATGAACACGAAGCACGCCATTTCCACTCTGCCACCCTGCACTTGCGTTTAAGGGTGACGAGATCCGAGTCATACCAGGAGTTACATTTGGCTTTGGGCTTCAGGTGGATTCTCATGACAGGGGCAAGGATATCAAGAGTATCAGATATAGCAGAGTGGAGCATTAAGAGGGCTGTGTCAGGGTGGGAGTCAGCCGAAGAGGGAGGGGGGGGGCGAGAAGGTGGCAGCGAAAGCCTCAACTGACATGCGCTTCATGGGTCGGATGGCCGAGAAGGTGGGTGGCGATGATGAGGGTGGCTTTGCCTGAGGGGTAGGGAGGGTGAGGTGGGAGGATAGGAGAAAGTGATCACTCCAGGAGAGAGGAATGGAGAGAGGGACGGAGAGGGGAAGGTCAGAAGAGATCAGAGCATCAAGAGTGTGCCCTGCAGAATGAGTAGGCCCAGACGGGAGAATAGAGAGTGAGAGAGAGTCGCAGAGGTCACGAAAGAGTCCAGTGGGGGGACAGGAGGCATCCAGGTGGATGTTGAAGTCACCAAGAAAGAGGAGTTGAGTGGTAGTGGACAGGAGTGAGGAGGAGAGGTCAGCCCACTCAGAGAGGAAGGACGAAATTTGACTAGGTGGCCGATAGATAGTAGCCACGGTAAGGGAATTGCTGGGAGAGAGAGAGAGTCGGCAGACAAGACATTCAAAAGAGGAGTAGGTCTGCGTAGGAATGACCGTGGCAGGAATCCACTCAGGGAAGATAAGGGCAACACCCCCCCCCAGCACTGTTAGTCCTGGGCACGGAGAGGATCATGTAACCATCAGGTAGGAGTGTGTCAAAGCTAGTGACAGAGCTGGCTGTGAACCATGTCTCAGTGAGACCGAGGACGTCAAGGTCCCGTTCCTCAAGAAGGCGACAGATATCAGAGGAATGCTTGATGGCAGAGCGAGAGTTAAGAGTGGCAATGTGGAGGCGGTTACCAACCTTGAAGGACTTCCGGGGAGGGGTACAGATCAGAGGTACGCCCTGCAGAGGTGTAGAAGAAGGAGGTGAAGAAGGAGCATGTGAGGGGGCAGGGAGGGAGGGTAGAGGCAAGGTAGACGAGGACAGAGGAGGGGGGACAGCAGGAGAGGAAAGGAAGTTGATGAGGCGTGGGAAGCGTCTATCAAAGAGGTGAAGGTTGGCCTGAGGGCCTTGGACCAAGACGGTCCCATTAGCATAGACATTAATGATGGCCTTAGAGGAGTGGAAGGAGGCCAAGAGGACATCCCAATGGGTGCCACCATTAATGGGAGAAGAGGAAAAAGGAGAGAGCATGGAGACCATATGAAGGGTCCATAGGTCAGGCGAAGGCACGAAAAAGAGGATGTCAGTGAGAGTTTACTTAGAGCAGGCACTAGTGTAGGTGTCAGCAATAGGGAGGCCTGGGTTGGAGACCAGGATGTCCTTTTTAAACTTTTTCCTACCAGATTTAGTGAGGAGAGAAGGATAGTCAATAGAGAAGCAGTTAGAGAAGATAGGCGAGATAGAGAGCACCATGGAGTAGGAGGGGGTTGGACGGGAGGACATCCGATGAGACGATGCGTGCAGTGGACAGAAACCGGATTGACGGGAGCCTAGTAGTTGGTTTTGTTCCAGGAAGTTCTGGATTTGGATATATGCCATCTTGTCCAGGATCTTCAAGAGGAACGGTACGGTAGTAATCGATCTATAATTGGTGGGTATGGCTGGGTCTAAAGTTGCCTTTTTTAGGAGTGGGAGCACCCAGGACTCTTTTAGGTTACTCGGGATAGTGCCCGTGGTAAAGGAGGCATTAATCAACTTTGTGATAAACGGTGCTAGGTCTCGTGCAGCATCTTTGATGAGTTGTGCTGGGCAGAGGTCTCCTTTGCAGTTGGACGGTTTTAGGCCGAGTATTACTTTCTCCACCTCTAATATAGTGACTTTGGAGAAGTGGAATTGGGTGGTAAGTTTAGGGTTGGAGAGCGTCTTAGTAGGGGATAATGTGTCAGAGGCTAAGGTCTCTCGTTTTAGTTCTATTTTCTTTTGAAGGTTTAGGACTTTGTTGGATAATGCATACTGGATTTCAGAGCGCCATTTTCTGTCTTTGAGGCAGTTATCTTGAGGCTTTATGGGGTTTTCCAGTTCTCTAAGTATGGAGAACAATTCTTTTGTACTTGAGTTGGCTTGTGTAATTCTGTTGTTGTAGGTCTCTTGTTTAGCTGAGATGATTTCTTTTTTATATTGAGATGAGATGTTGATTAATTTCAGTTTATTTTCTGGAGTGGGGTGAGCTTTCCATGTATTTTCCCATTTCCATTTTTCTAGTCTAAGATTTTTTAGGAGAGGGGTGAACCAGTTGTTCAGGTGGCTCTGTGGTTTGCTATTTCTGAGCTTAAGCGGAGCGATATCATGAAGGGTTTTGTTCATAATATTATTGAATTCTTCCGCTAAGTTGTTCGGGTTAAGGTTGTTAGGTAGAGCGTTCAAAGTGGGCATGATGCTGGGGAGTAGTTTGTCTAGTGTCATATTTTTTTTGTTTCTGGTAAGTGCAGGAGGTGCACAAGGTTGTTGCAGTTTAGGGGTTGTAGTGTCCAATGAGAATGAAATTAGGTGGTGATCTGTCCATATTTGAGGTGAGATAAGAGGGGTGGAGATTTTGAAGTTATGGTCAGCAATCCAATCTAGGGTTCCCCCTTTGATATGCGTGGGCTCAAACACTCTTTGGATGTAGCCCAGTTCAGTTAGAATGTTGGATGCTGCTATGGCTTGTGGGTCATTGATATCATTGAAGCTAATATTAAGGTCGCCAAGCAATATTGATTGGGTGGTGTCTTTGAGGTTTTCTGAGAGGATGGTAGATAGATCTTCTATGAAGGTCTTGGTGGGACCTGGAGGTCAATATATCAAGTGGAGGTTAAGAGTTTGAGAGTTGGCTGTGGGAGTCTTAGTAGACATTATCACACAAGATTCAATGGTAGGTGAAGGAGTAAGTCTCATCTCAAGCTTAGTTTTGCCAATGATGGCTAGTCCGCCACCTCGAGCTCCACATCTATCCGTTCTGAGGATGGTGTAATTGTCGGGAACAGCTAGGGATAGTGCTGGGCCTGATGCCTCATGCAGCCATGTTTCTGTTATGGCTAGGAAGTCGTAATCTTCAGTAGAGATGACTTCAGATATTTCTATGGCATGGGTGGCTAGAGATCTAGAGTTTATTAAGGCTCGTTTAAGTTTGAGTATGGTGTTTGTTGGTGGGGGTGAGACAAGGTTTATTGATACTGTGGGGGTGCAGCTTTTTTCTCTATTTATTTGAGGGTTGTTATGCCTTTTGTGATTATGAGGGTTGAGTTTAAGAATGGGTTCAGTGGCCATTTTGGTTCGATTGTTGTTAGTTTCATATTTGATAAGAGGATCAAAGATTCTAGGTAGTCGTGCTCGTAATCTTAGATTTCTCTCGGCTATATTATATTGTGTCATGGCTGCTCCACCCCACGTGTGCACAGTGTTACTTGTTTGGGGGTAGGACCAGTGGGGAGGTGCAACACTCACCTGGAACTGCCAGTACGTTCTTGCGACTCCTGCCGCTGGCAGACTGTTGCACTGCAATAGGGACTGCGCGTGGTCCTTTCTGCGCCGTCTGGGCCGTGTGTAGAGTGTTTTACAGTCGGCAGGCAATGAGAGGAGGTCGGGTTCTGGGATCGGTTTCCCCGTGAGTCCATGGAAGGATTAGAGGAAATGGGCTCTGGACCTAGCCGGCGCTGCTGCACAGTGGGATCGCTGGCGCGGATATTGGACGTGCACAGCAGGATCTCTGGTGCAGATGCTGGACGCGCGGCAGGATTGAGCCAGCGCAGCTGCACAGTGGAATCGCTGGTGAGGATGCTGGACACGTGGCAGGATTGCTGGCGTGTGCTGGAGGAGGCGCTGGTGTGCGGATGCGCCTCGTCGCCAGTTGTTAGCCTTGCAGGCCGGATTCCAGTTTATTAGAAACACGTCTTCTTCATTTGAATATCACATGGAGACTGGTTCTCCTCCGAACTCTCCTCCTACTTCCCTCGTCACACGCACACATGACCTACTAGTGGAGCCCTGTCTTAAAGGGACAGGGCCCTGTAACAAAGTAGATAAATCAATCACAGCAAATACCCTGTAAAAAAGTGGGCAAGATGGGCTCACCATCCGTCCCTGTAGTATACATCGTCCCCCACGTGGCGGCAATGGAATACATTTTAAGTGCGTGCATCATTTCTGCAATTAAACTGCATGAAACGTGCACGCGGGTTGCTCGCTATTTGAACACAAAATCGCAGCGCGGTAAGAAAAATCACTGCTTCTATACTCCCTTTGCCTGGGCCAGCAAAAGTACTCAAGTTTTAGTCCTCCATGTTGCTCCAGGAGCCGCAAGAACCCACGCTCAAGCAGTCTCATATTTGTAAAAGGCAACGTATTTATAGCAGTTGCACCCAACTTTCAATGCTTTGCGCGGGGCGTATCCCAACATACTTTTTTAAACATTTTTTATATATGTATTTTTTCAAAGGAAAAACCTTTTCAGTAACCATGGATATTTAAAACGTGTTGATTTGCAAGGCGCGTAGCGATCTTCCCCAGCCAATATCTCATTCTTATTAGAACCTGGTAAAGCCCAGTTCGCCGAGAAAAGACAGTAGTTATGGAAATACATAATCACACTGGAATGCACCTTGTAAATTCGTGAACCATACAATTTAAATCGATATGGCATGAAAAAACGCATTTCGCGCGGCGCGGAGGCCAATAGCAAGTGCAATTCTCAACAAGGCAATTTGATGCTTCGGTTGCGCCAAATCATGTCACTATTATTAATAGACCTTCAGGGGTTCCTCATAGGAAAAGAAACTCCAGTGGTCCTTGGGGTGTGCAGAAAAAGTCTTTATTAAGTGCTTTAGTAGCCCTTTGTGGATGACATGTGTTTCGGCACTTAGCCTTTCTCAAATCCGGGCTAGTTTTTACAGACACAGGACAAAGAAAGAAAATGTCATACAAAATAATAAGAATCTTGGTTGATTTCAGCACATCTACCCTTCCCAAAAAAACACCTAGGTGATTGTTGAGTCGTATTGTGATTGCAGAAGCAAATGTAAATAGTGAAAAAAACATTAATTATATATTTACAACACCACAGAGTATTAGAGGCTATCCAATGTGAAAAGGTGTGTATTTGAGCATTGATTGATGGTTTAAAACCGTGTCCGTACAGAGGTAGAGGGAATGAGACTGGGCGGAATATCCGATGCACATAAATACTAAAAAGAGGGCTAACTAATCATGGGAATTGTAGTTTCAAGGTAGTATAAAGTCTAGCTTTCCGAAGCAAAAGAGAAAGATAGCTCCTGCTTTTAAACCCACATGACCGTGTTGCACCCATATAGATTGTGTTTTGTCTCTTTACTAAAGTCTTCCAGAGCACTTCTAGTTCAATGCGCACACTTTGTGGCATGTTTAAAAATATAAATACTGGCAGACAGGAAAGTTCAGCCCACATGATCGTATCGTAGCCATTCGGATTAACTTTTACACTGTATTGTTTACATATATGACTAAATGCAAAAATCTTCCAAGTTGAAACACTTCTTATTGAAATGCGCACGCCCTGTGATTTAACAACGGAGTGGAGGGTCTCTTAGTCTCCGTAGATGCTGACACCCATGCGACAAAAGTCAAAATGTCCTATTCAGAAAACAGAATCATACAACTATTCAAAGTCGCGAGGCACAATCTAAAGGGTGTCAATCAAAAAGCCCCTCAACAATAGCCTCAATTCTCAACAAGGGCCCATACTCGAGGTGAGACATGCAGATCCCGACCTCTAAATCTTAAAAGTCCTTGCCCGCGCTTAGTAGTACCCACATCTTTTTCACATAATGCCTGTGCACAGCACTCAAACGTAAAACAAAGAGCAAAAAGAAAAACTAATGCATGCCTACCCAATAACACACATCTAAAGCATTACATTTTCCACATGTTTAGATTTCCTGACGACCGTCGCTCGACATAGATACGAACGTGGGGGGGGGGGGGGCTGGAAAAAGGCTGAGCTGCACTCACTTCCGCTTCTGCATTATATGTCATCCCCAGGGCGCCCCAGATGTTCCAGCACCCTGGTGACGCCCCTTCCTCCCGGAGGAAAGGAGGGAGAAGCCTGCAAAGAGGAGGGGATGGCCAGAGGGGCGTCCGCTATGCAGGCTGTCCCTCTAGCGGCCCCTTCAGGGGATGGACATCCCCTGAGTGAAGGGGTCGGTACCAGGGACACCCTAGAACTTGCAGAGCCCCGGGCGAAAAGTAAGTGTGGGGACCCCTCCAATTTTCACATGTAATGATGCCATAGGAAGGGACACAAAATGCCTGCACGTTGTAAAAATACAAAGATTTTAATGCCCAAAACAGAATTTGCGCATCATTTTGTGGGCATTCTGACTATTCTGAGAATGCTCTGATTACTTACCAGTAATCTTCATTATTCCTAGTCTTACTCTTCCTTGCCATCGTACTTACATCATGAAGCCCCTGCCTCTGACACAGGACCTTCTTCTATTTCTTTTGTTCTTTATAACTCCTCCCTTTGATCCATGTCATCCAGTTTAACATATACAAGTCGGAGCATGGGACCTCCCCAGCACAGAGCGAGAGAAGGGTCGTCAGTACTGTGACAAGGAAGAGTAGGACTAGGAGTAATGAAGATTACCAGTAAGTAATCAGAGCCTTACCTCCACGTTTCCTCGTCCCAGTACTTACATCATGAGGCAAACCATAGCAGCAATGGGGAGAGGTCCCAAAGAGACACATGCAAACATTGCAAAACAAAAACTCACACCTTGTCATCACTCCAAAATCACATCCCAACAGGCAAAACCCCAACCCCAAAGGAGCCATCCTCAGAGTGGGAGACATTCACCCAATAGTGGTTGACAAAGGTGCTCTGATCTGCCCAGGTGGCCTCCCTACTAATCTCCTGTAGAGAAACCCCCCTAGCATCTGCCCAGGAGGCAGCCAAACCCCTGGTAGAGCGCCCCTGGACGTGGGCAGGCACCGGCAGGCCAGAAGCCACATAAGCCATGGAGACAACAGCACGGATCCTCCGGCTAATGGAAACCACAGAGGCCTTCCGTCCCGTACCAGCAGGGTCAAAAGTAACCAAGAGACTATCAGACTACCGGAAAGGGGCAGTCCGAGCCAAATACTACAGAACCGCCCGCCTCACATCAATGGCATGCCAAGCCACCTCATCCAGCGTCTGTGGATCCTGGAAAAATGCAGGGAGAACCAGATCCTGAGAGGTGTGAAACCGAGACACAACTTTAGGCAGCAACATCGGATCACATTGCAAAACCAGAGAGTCCGGTAGAGCCCTCAAGAAAGGGGGGTGACACAACAGAGCCCCAATCTCTCCCAGCCTGCGGGCAGACGTGATAGCGATCAGGAAAGCAGTCTTAAGTGTAAGGTGCTTGATGTCAATTTCTGACAGGGACTCAAAGGGAGGCCCCTGAAGGGACCTCAAGACAAGAGGGCGATCCCAAGGGGGAAGGCGCTTATAAGTACAAGGACAGGAAAAAGAGAGACATCGCAGCAACTTCCCCAACAAGACCACCCCATACAGGTGGCTATCAGAGTCCCCCAAGAGGAATTTAATGGCGGCCCATTGGGAGCGAAGCTTGGAGATCTTTAGGCACTTGTCAAAAGCCTCCTGGAAGAACTGGAGAATAGTGGATAGAGCGGAACTCAGGGGTGGAGGGGAACTTTGTCCATTTGGTAGCTTGCCTGATTCAACTGCAGCCTGGTCCCTTGTGATTGGGTCCGTGACTTCCGCTTAACCCAATCACGTTCGCCGGGAGGCGGGAGGTGGCACCAGCGCTTAACCCAATCACGTTCACCGGGAGGCGGGAGGCAGCACCAGCTACTAAGGCCCACAACGAAAGCCCATGTCTGCTTCCTGTCTGCTGTCTGGCCGGGTCTGTTGGGTCTTTGGCGGTCCTCTCTTACACCCCCCCAAAATACACATGGTGGCCGTTGAAAACGCCATGTTCCCTGGACACACAGTGGCAAATTGACTTCTGAAAACTCTTCTGAATGTCAGCTCCTTCCACTAGCTCTCAAATCCCTCCCTCTGTACCAGGTCTGGCTACCTCTCCCTCTTCATCTTATCTAGCCCTCTCAGTAGCTGATGGTGCCACCTGCCCTGTCTTAAAGTTGAATGTAGCCTGTTAGTGTACTGCATTTCACTTGCCCTGCTGGATATCCGACTTTGTTTGTTCTGCGGCTGTCTGTGCTCCCATAAGGCCCACCTCCCTCTGTCTCCCTTCCACCCCCCAAGTGCATTAGGGCTCAGCCTGGCAAGTGCCCCCCACCCCTCTTTCTGCCTAGCATGTCGCTATCTATCTCTCCTGTCCTATCCAACTGTTTAACGATCATCTATCTTTCTCCTATCACTAAATTTGGCCGGAATAAATGTAAGGACAGCTTGAGCCCCATCTCAGGCCTTCTTATTGCAGACACCTATGTCAAGGCTTCCGTTAGAGAGACTGTCACTGGCATCCTCTTCTTCTTAAACTCACCCGACCTATGGGCTTGCTACATCATTGGTCTTCTCTCTCCTATCGCCTCTTCTCCCATTAATGGTGACACTCGCTGGGAGGTCCTCCTTGACCTCTTCACCATTTCCAGAGTCATCATTAATGTCTACCTCAACGGAACCATCAAGGTTCAGGGTCTCAACCCAACCTTATCCTCGTTGATAGGCTCCTCCCTCGCCTCTCTAATCTTACCTCCCCCTCCGGCCAGGCTCACTTGCCAACTGTGCATTCCTCCTTTACGCAGGCCCCCTTGCCCACTACACCTTCTGCCTCCTCGGTCCAGATGCCTGGGCCCTGCCCTTCTGTCCCGGCACCCCTGTCGGCCTTTACTCCTCTTCTGTCCACTACCATCTCTCTGGCCCTCTTGTCACCCTCGGGGCGCACTATCCCATGCACCCTCCTGCGGAAGACCTTTAAGGATGCCAAGCTACTCAACATTGCCACCCTTAACACTCGCTCTGCTGTTAAGCACTCAACTGATATTTGCAACCTCCTCGAACTCATGGATTTCGATGTGCTCACCATCACTGAAACATGGTTCAAGAACAGCTCTGTCACAAGCTTTGACACTCTCCTCTCTGAAGGCTACAAAATCCTTTCTGCACCCAGGCTGAAGAAGGCAGGTGGTGGAGTAGCACTGATCTTCCCAGAATGGATACCTGTGTCTATTATCCCTATTCAGACCTACTCCTCTTTTCAGTGCCTAGTCTGCAGGCTCTCACTCTCTCCTACATTTTCTCTCCTCATGGTCATTTTCTATCGGCCTCCTGGACAGCTCACTCTCTTCCTCTCAAAAAGGGCCGACCTAACCTCTTCTCTACTCTCCTCCTCCTCTCAACTCCTCTTGTTGGGTGACCTCAACATCCACCTTGACTCTCCTGACTTATCTGGACCTTTCCGCAACCTATGTGATTCTCTTTCTCTATTCTACCCTCTGGCTCCACTCATACTGCGGGCCACACGTTGGATGCTCCCATCTCCACAGACATCCCACTCTCTATCGCTCTCACTACCTCTCTCTCTTGGACTGTCCACTCCCTTCTATCACCTCACCTGAAGCTATGTTCTCCTCTGACAGCATCTCTCCTGGCACAGCCACTGGGATTCAAGATCACCAGACCCATTAAATAAGTGACAGTGGCTGCTTTTGCCTCCACCTACTCTCCGCCTCCCGTTTCTGTGGCTGACACCCACCCTGAGACAGCCCTCATTGCCCTTAATCTCTCTATCTCCAACACTCTTGATATTCTTGCCCCTGTCATGAGGGTCCGACTGAAGCCTTCCAAAAAGTGCTTCTCTTGGTACGATTCCGACCTGGCTGCCCTTAAACGTAAGTGCATAGCAGCTGAGCGGAAATGGAATTCATCTGGTGGACCATCTGACAAACTGGTCTGCAGCCTCCTTCAAAGGCAATATTGACTTTGCATCCGCTCCAACAAAAGAGTCTTTATTCAAGCCTGCATCTCCGTGGCATCAAACGGCATGGCTGAACTTTTCAAAGTCTGCAAGGAACTGGCCAATCCTGCAGTAGCCTCTTCCTCTGTCACTCTCAACCAGGACCTCTGCTCTGCCCTGGCAGCACACTTAACCACTAAAACCCAAGACATCCTCTCCTCCCTTCCCCCCACACCACAGTACGCTCCAGCACCTGTGCCTCCCTTGGCCCCACCCCCACTTCCACTCTCCTGTCTCCCGTCACACCTGATGAGCTCACCAGGCAAGTCCGGTCTATGGAGGCCTCATCCAAGCAAGTTGATCCCTGCCCCTCCCAAACCATTGACTCCCTCGCACCAGCCTTGGCCGACCTTTGCAACCTCTCCTTTTCCACTGGAGTTTTCTCAATTGCTCTCAAGCACTCTCTTGTGCACCCTCTTCTCAAGAAACCCTCTGCAGATCCTTGTCATGGCCTGAGGTCTCAGTGCAACGTGCGCTACAGTTCTACAGCGTGGTATTGGCAGTGCCAGTGCAATTCCCACAGGGGTGGCTGCCCCCTGTTCGTGGCATGGAAAGAGTCTTGGACATCACCATGGAAACGTTGGGAGCCGCATGGTTACGCTCCACCTGTGTGGTGTGTTGGACGCACACCATCTGTTAGGCGCATAACTGCAGTGGCAGACCACGTGACACCGGCTTCCTCATCGCGGCGCTTACGCCACTTCACAATTGGACCATAAAAGAAGTGCTGACTCACGTGAGCGTGCTTCTGATTGTTTGAGGAATCCACAGGTCCTCGTTGTGGTTTTCGTGAATCTCTGATCTGGTTCCTTGGACCCTCGTTACTTACCGTTTTTCTGCCCACAGATTCTTTATCTGCTCGTCCCTCTACTACCTACGCCTCTGCTGTTACCGACCCTTTTGCCTGCTTACTGGATTGTCCTTGGCTCCCGACCTGTTCTTGGTTTTGTCCACACAGTTTTTGACCCGGTACGTGTACCCGGAGTGGCTTCATTCTGATTCTGTTGGTATTCTCTCCCGCCTGTGTACTGACTCTGACTGCTTACTGGATTGTTGTTCTTTGTCCTGCCTCCTGACTCTTACTCAGTACCAAGCAGTCTACTCTGGTCTTCCCTCAATGTCCCTCCAACATCACCTTCTCAGAACAACACAAGGACTTTGGGATGCTCTGCTGCAGACTAGTGTGCTGCACCCTGTACCTAGTGCATCCCTCGTTCCATTCGGGCCAGCTCCTCACTAACATTTCCTCTCCCTTGTCGCCCCCCCCCCTTTCCACAGAGATTTGGATTTACATGGACTTCAGACCTCAGCGTTTTTCTGTGTGTCTGGTTTTGATACTAGTATGCCGTAGAGTATAGATTCATTAAGGTATTCTGATTGCCTTCTTTAGTGGAAGACCCCATTGAGGATACCTTCGGAACGCTTGTCACTCAGCTGGTTTTACGAGTTCCTGGGTAATACACTGTGCACACCAGGTTGGTACTGGATATAGTAGCCTGAGACTGTTGTGTTGCCCCCCTCGTGTAGTATCCTAAATCTCTTCCCTTTGTTCAACAACAGCTTGGTGTACATCCAGGGTGGTCAGGTCACACAACCTTTCAAGGAATATAACCATCTAGCTCAGGTTACTGTGCCATAGGGCAGTAGGGTGTATTGTTGGGAAGGTCTCCCTCAGTGAGGGGGTCCTGGCTTTTGCGGGTTAGCGAAGCACTGGTCGGCGAGTGTTGTGACGGTCTTCCGTGGATCTACAGTTTGTGAGTATACCTCTTCTGTGTCTCTTCAGAGTGTGTCAGCTAGATCCTGACAACCCTTCCATTCCGTCAAACTACCGCCCAATATCTATCATTCCTTTCCTGGGTAAACTCCTGGAGAAGCTGGCTCTCTAAGCTAAACCTCCACACGGAATCAATCAGTTGTTTCCACAACCATCAGTCTGGCTTTAGAGGATCCAGAGGCACAGAAACTGCTCTTCTGAACACCTGTGAAGACCTGCTCTCAAATCTTGACACTAACGCTCCCTCTGTCCTCATTCTCCTTCATCTCTCCTCGGCGTTAGACACGGTTAACCACAACAACCTCATCTCACGACTTTGTGGCACCTTGAGAATCACAGGTCAGGCTCTGGACTGGTTAACCTCTTTTCTCTCCGACCGCCGATCCCAGGTCGAACTTGGTGCCTTTCTCACAGCTATCACCCCATCAACCTGTGGCGTTCGCCAGTGTTTTACCTATCCCCCTGGTTCTTCAACGTCTACAAGGCTGCCCTGGCAGGTGTGATTGCCACTTTCACCTCTAATTTCCAGTGTTATGCGTATGACACGCAGCTATCCATCAGGCTACCCTCAGCCGCCTCCTCCTCCTCACTCATATTGGACTGTCTGTCTGCCATTCAGTCATGGTGTGCTGCAAACGACCTTTGCCTCTATGCCAGTTAAACTGAGATTGTCCGCATTGGGACACCTGCTCCCGCATTCCCCCTCACTCTGGTCAGCCTCCCTTGGCTCTGCGCCAACCCTCACCTGTGAGGCCAAAAACCTTGGGGTCATCTTCGACTCCACTCTCTCCTTCTCCTCTCACATTTCTGACATTTCAAAAAAGTCTATCAATTACACCTCCTTAGAGGCACCCTACCTTTTCTCACTTTCCCTCAGCAGCTCGCTGTCTCCAGAGCTCTAGTTCTCTCCAGGCAGGACTACTGCAACAGCATCTTCCTCAACCTCCCTGCCTCTGCCCTGCGTCCTTTGCAACTCACCCAGAACAGAACCGCAAGACTTATCCTTGGCCTCAAGCCCAGGGACCGCATCTCTCCAGCGCTGAAATCCCTTCACTGGCTCCGTGTGGTTGCAAGGATCAAATTCAAGACCCTCTGCATTGTCCACAAGGCTTTCTGGACCCGGGGACCTACCTATCTTCGACGCTGCCTTCCTAAATACTGTCCCTCTCGACCCCTTTGCTCTTCTACCTCCAACCTTCTGCGAGTGAGCCAGTTCTCCAAGCAGAGATTTGGAGGGAGATCCCTTTCCTCAGCTGGTGCCTCCCTCTGGAACAGCCTCCCTTCCACCCTCTGTCTCGAGCCTGAAATTCTCAAGTTCTGGAAACAACTTAAGACCTTCCTCTTCTCCTCTTCCTTCTCTGTCAACGTACCCTGCTAACCTAGCTCTCGGATCTTCCTTCTCTCCCTCCTTCACACAGATTATTGACTGGCTGCCTGGTGTACCTCAGAGTCTCACAGGTACCAGGCACCCTTGCCAGTCTTTCTGCACTTGCTGCAAGGCCCTACACTCCACTGCACTTGTAATAAAACCATGAGAGCCTCTCTCTCAGCCCATCACCAGTCCCTGCTGACTGGGCGCACTTGGTCCCCTGCACTTCTCTTGCCCTCCCGCACTTGCACAATCTGTATACAGCCCTGCCCGAAGAGCGTTCTGTCTGTTCTTCCTTGTATTCACACCTTAATGTGCACTTGAAAAAAAAAACGCAGAATCGCCGACAGGCCTATTTGCTGTATCTAAACTGTTAAATGTATAATATTCACTTAATCTGCCTATGAAGACTGTTTTTGTCTCAGAAATTCAAGAGCTCTGAGCGACTGTTGTTTTTCCACTTGTTCCTTCCCTCCTTGAGCACTTTGAAACACTTACCTGTATATAGGCGCTATATAAATAAACATTACCATTAACATTACCATTATGAGTAGGCTAGTTCCCATTAGACACAAGGACCTTTCTGCTTTTCCAGGTTGGAAGGCCGTTTCTCTAATGGGAAATACGAAAATCACAATGTTGACATCGGAAGTCACGTGAAGAAGAGTAGACAGGGTGTTGCTATGGTCCATTTCTCAGATGGGAACTAGACACTACCGCAGTGGAAGGGTGAAATACGGAGAAGCGAGAGAGACAGGCGCTCAACAACTTCTTTGGGAGTCCTGAGTTGTTATACTCCTTCTGTATCCTTTGTTGATCTGTTGCCAGATCCTGCCTGCCAGCGGACCACCTGCTTTTGCCCTCAGTCCTTTGTTAACCTGTTGCCAGACCCTGCCTGCCCACGGATTGTCTGCCTTTGCCCTGGAACTATGTCACCTGTCGGATCCTGCCTTTATCGACGGACTACTTGCCTGGAACACGTGGATTGTCTTGTGATGTTGTTTCCTTTGATTGTTTCTCATTAGCTTTGTCCTCATGCCTTCGAGAGGACCTTTATATTTTCCTTTGATTTTTCGTTGGTGTGTCGGGCGCGTTTTCTGTTCTCTCTCTTCCCTTACTTCCATCACAGGTACTTGTTGCTCTAAGGGGCCTAAGGTGGTGGGCGGGGGGGGGTCCTTTTCTGAATCCTGTTCCTTTCTCTTTTGCCTTAGATTCTGTGTCCAGTTACTGTCTGGCATCCCTCCTAGGAACCTCTGCCCTGACCCGTTTGAGGAGATCGGACAGTTCTAGGGGGTTGTTGGGCCATATCAACGGACACAGTCCTGATTGGTGAGCATGGTAGAACATGCTGACAGATTGTTGAGCCCACACAGTGCCGTTGTTATGGAGGCTCTTATGCAACCATTGGGGCCGCCCGTTATAACCACCCATCCCTTTCTTTTGGCTCCACCTGAAAGGTTCACTCCCGATCCTCATACATTTCACACTTTTGTTAATCAGTGCAAACTCTATATTATTTATAGGCCCGCGGCCTTCCCAGCTGCACCGGCCAAGGCAGCGTTTTTGTTATGAAACTTAGGAGAGGTTTCAGCAACCAGGGCCAATCCTTTATTGGAATACAGTGAAACCCTGCTGTATGACATTAGCGCCCTGTCCTTGCCATGGGACGTATGTTTGATACAAGACATAAGGAAAGAGCCACAGACCTAGAATTTCTTTAGCTTACACAGGGACGGGAAGATCTTGTTGGGCATATCGCCAAGTTCAATCAACTGTCGGCAGAAACTAACTGGCCTGAAAACAAGAAAACCGTAGTCTTTTATAGAGGGTTAAAAGATGAACTGACAAATGCCCTAGCCGCGTTGCCAGTGTTGCCCACCTCGTTCCTGACATGTTTAGACCTGGTATTGCATATAGACAGCTGTATGTTTGTTCAATGGGGTGAAAAGAGACCTATAGCTGATAAGCTAGCTGTTGGGTCTGTTCCTGGCATGTTAACACATTCAGTGGGTCCCTCCTCTGAGCCTGTGAGAACCCATTGTTAGGGAGAATTCTCATAAATGGCTGATTTCCCTTACCTAATGAGTGCCTCAGCAGTTTTGCTGAATGTTTAGGGTGGTAAGAGTGTGAGCCTTTTTCCCACTCTTACATGTGTTTGCTGTGTTTTGCTGTGTGTGTATTTACCATTTGTGTGATCTTGGGCTCTGGAGCCTCACCTATTCCATGATCATCTTTTTAATGGGTGTTACACAGCACCTTCAGTGCAGTGACACAGGGTTGTCTTTCAGACTTCCCACTGACTCCATTTGTTCTGGGACTGACTACTGTCTCCCAGAAACATGTAAAGTTGCCATTAACTTTATGTAGTCTCTTTAAACCACAGACCCAGTACACCCCATCTTACATGGAGTATTGAAAGGGTTAATTCTTATCCCTTTTTGTCTGTTTCTCTTGGAGCACTGTTTCGCTCCCTTTTCATCAAGACTTGGCTGGTGGCAGTGGTAACTACCCTATTTTTCATACCGCGGTTATCTTATATAACCATGGTATTGTTTTAGGCTATTATATTAGCCTCGAACATAAACCCGCTTCACCAAATATATTTTATTTTGGCTCCGGCTGGGTTTAATCGCCATTTCTTTTTGTTAAAGTCTTTCTCGTGTTTCACTATGCGCGCCAAACCAGGTTTGGTCCCTTTGTTCGCCGTCTTTTTGCGGGCTTCTGCACAGAAACCCTCCTTAAGGACCCTGAAAGTCTGGGAGGCAGGATGTGAAGGAGGGGTCTTAGAACCCCTGCCATGGGTTCCCTTGGTAACCCAAGTCGCACTCCTGTTTGATTGGCTGGGTCACTGTCCTTGCCAGGACAACCACCCTGCTGTGTGATTGACAGCCAGGCTGTGTGAATGGGGGAAAACTGCATAAAAAGCAGGTCTCTGGGACTGGAAAGGCAGAGTCGCCACTGGAATGAAAGAACCAATGAGGAGCTGACAGAAGAGGACCCCTACAACGACTGAACCGCCCGGTGAAGCCATGCTGCAGGTCCGAATCTTCAGAATCCGACGACAGAGAAGTTCCTCCAAGAAAATTCTTCCCTTGAGCTGGTGGGACCAACCAGTTTGGCCAAACTTCAAGCCAGGACCCCTTCTCTGGTCAAATTCTCTGTACAGAGCTACAGTGGGCCAGATAGCCAGGAAGGTCAGACCCTGCTTGGGTTTTAAGGAGCGCACCTTTTATTAGTTGCTTTGCTCTGCTGCTGGTTTCTTCCCTGGGTAGTGCAGGACCCTGCAGTCTTCCTACTTCTTGCCAGTCTGACAGTCGCTTCAGGAACAGTGAGCCTGCAGGAACTACCAGGAACGTCCGCCTCAGCTACAGCTTCTTCTCTGTTTTAAGGTACTGTGCAAATCCGTTTGTTCGTTTCGTTCAGCCGCGGTGAAAGTGTTTGAAATTTTTCTCCAAACCAAGGGCTTGTCCTTCTCTTCTCGTTGAACTAACTTTTCTGCTAACCAACCTCGCCTGGAATCCGTGGCACGAACTTTACCGCAAACTACTCTGAACTGTATGATCTTGAGCAAAATACTTTTGACCCATTGACTTTGGCCCTAAGCCTTTTCTACCTGATTCTATCACTGTAGTTCCTCTTGCTCAATTGTCCTGGGTACTTACCTGTTGGTGTGGTTCAATTTCTATTAACTTTGTTTTCCCCTCCCTTTTAAATTGCTGGAGTGCCATTTTCTCCCACTTCATTGTGTGAGCTTAACTTGTCTGGAACGTATTGGGAGTGGTGGGGTGTATTAAGAGTGTGATTTTAATTTCTTATAATAGTGTAATGTTATACAACTGAAGAGTGAAATAAATGTATATCCTTTTACTTGAAAATCTTGAGTCAGTGTTTGCCTGACACATAGTAATTGCTGTCCTTTGTGTAACTCTTTGATACTGCTCACTTACTCTTTAGATAAGTCTAGCTGCTCAGCCATCGCTATCACTTTAACTGTGTAGTACAGGCTTGCACCAAAGGTGAATTTGTACTGTCACTTGTAGTCTTAATTGTGTGTGGTGTTCACAAAGGGTACTGCATATAATTCTGCCTAACACCCATGCAGGTAGGAGGAATTTGACCCCTCTTGACTGCTGAGTGGAAAGAACACAGACAGAAAAATAATTTGTGCCTATTTTGTGGGCAATCTGGTCATTTCCTACGTGATTGTACCCAGAAACCCAAAGGCAGGTGGGAAAACTCCCAGGGCCGTCCTTGATGGAATCACTCGGATGAGCCTGACTTGGAACGATTCCCAAGGTGCCACGCTCCCCATTTGAGGCGATCAGAGAGTTCTAGGGGGGGGTTGTTATACCATATCAACGGACAGAGTCCTGATCAGTGAGCATGGTATAACATCCTGACAGTGGGGGAAAATCAAATTACAGCACAAGTTACAGTGGGACATCAAGGGGCGGTTCATAGAATCGGTAGCACTTTAGCACAATGGCACTTTCTAGCACATTTGTAGTTTACCTTGGTTTTTAATATGTCTTTTTAAATGTACAGATGTTTTTGTTGTCGTGCTGTGGAGAATTGGAGGGTCATGAAGATTTTACTGAATGAATATTAAAAAATTTGAAAAGAATCTAAATAGTACAATTTACATATGTGATTGTTAGTATTTAGACTCTATCTATACAAGCAGTCCACAAGGGTTTGTTTACTATAAAAAGGCATCAAGGGGTAGCATAAATATGGACCAACCAAGTGGCAAAACCACAGTATAGCACTAATTACGGTGGACATCAAGGGGCCATGTAATTATGGGACATCCAGTGCAAAATCAACTTACAGCACAAATTACAGTGAGGCACCAAGGGGCAGCATAAATGTAGGGCAAGCCAAAGGCACAATAATAGCATAGTAAGAATGAAGATGCAACACCAGGGACTAACCCTATAATGGGGCAACGTCTCTGAACTTGTCCTAGAGCAGTCTGTGTTAGGGCCAGTGAGTGTGACAAGAAAACAAGCATCGCCCTTTGCCTATGCCTTCGGCTGACTGTCCAGGCAAAGCTGGCCTGAGATTTGAAGCTATGAGAAGATTATGCCAGGTCACATGACCTTCAAGCATCCAATACTTTAAGTGATGAGTTGGGAGGAAGGCAGAAGGGTTTCTGGGAGGGAAATATGAGGGTTGTGGGGGACAAAGGAATTGCACAAGAAAATGCCCCATTAAAGTTACCTGATGGAGGGAATTAGATGCAGTTGCTGCACTGCCGCCAAAATTGAAGTGGAATGAGCCATGTTGGTGTCGGCTGAATGTGCAAGAGTGGTCTCACTTGGGCAAGGTCGTGTAACCAGTCGTGTGACTCTCAACTGTATAAACAGGTGTGGCAGGAGGTGAAATGTGTGGGGTACAAAGGAATTGCACAAGAAAAGGCTCTGTTAAAGTTACCTGACAGTGGGAAACAGGTTGAACTGCTGCTTTCACACCAACACTTCAGCCAAATAAGCCGGCCCTATTTTGGACGGAATGAGCATGGAAGTGCTCTAGTGGCAGTTTTGGTAGGCAGGAAGGCAGAAGGGTTGCTGGGAGGGAAATATGAGGGTTGTGGGGGACAAAGGAATTGCACAAGGAAACAGCCAATTAACGTTGACTGGTGGCGGGAAGTAGGCCCAGGTTCTGCTTTGCTACCAGAATTGCGACTAAAACTGGTAGAATAAGCAGGTCCCTTTGGAAAACGAATAGAGCATCATACAACAGAGAGGGATGGTTGCTCAGAACCTCGGTCTAAGAGGAATCTCCACAGAATCTATATGCCTGTACAGGGCCTCTATTGCTCCGAGTCTGGCCTCTGCTGGCTTCATGCCATCAGAGCCAGGAGCTGTAAAGTTTAGTCCACAGAGTTAGATAGATCCCTCTAAAATCAAACGGCTAGGGTACAGTCAAGGTAATCCGGAGTGTGATCAAATTAAAAATAACCCTGCCCTTGATCAACCTGGTGATCATCATATTCATATTTTCTGTGTTCTAGTCCACCTTTAACCTCTGGCTCAGTCAATTGCTCAGAAGAGGACATGATGAATATTGCAGTGCCTGGAGAGCTGGGCGGGCTATAGACCATGTGGACTATAGCTAAGAAAGCTGTTGCTTAAACAGTAGTCTTCTTATCAGGACTTGTGTGTAGAGCCTCTGTTCCATGAGCTGCTTTCAATAATATCATCGGCTTCCTGCAGACAATTAAAAGAAATACACTGGCAAGTGGGCTATCAGCTCATGACTCAGCTCTTGCTCATACCGTGGTGCATCGGGTCGTTGGGAAGACTTGCACATGCGGGAGGAAAGGTGGCATGCCCAAGTGCCCCCGTGGTGTGGGGTGCAGGCACCTAACAGAGCACTGAAGCTCTCTGTCAGAAAAAGTGGCATGATATCTCTCCCTGCCTCTGCATCGCCCCTGCGTGAAAACCTGAGCATCAGGTTAGGGGACGAGGAACACCGCTGAACTAAAGTGAACGCTCGACCTATCACGGTGCAATACATATTATTGCCAGCAATAGCACACACAGGTAAAGCACATGCCACTAATGCCAATGTCACAGTATCTCATCAATATAGTGAAACAGGTGCCGCATCGGGTAAATACCATCATCAAAAATAGTTATGAGAAGATATGCAGCATTAATAAGTATCATAGAATGCAATCACAGCAATATGTACCTAGACAAACAAACAAGCTCTCAAAAGGGCTACTTATGGACCATCAAAGAAAGAGGATGGTCAATAGACAAGAAATCAGGTCTAAAGAACTGAAGTACATGCATTTGCCAGTCAGCACCATGCCTTTTTAAAAGTTAAGCTATATAACAAAAATACTGCCTTTGTTTTGCGGGATACATTTACCCACTCAGCAGAATTACCCTCGATCTCCAAGCTGCACTCCAGCAGTTACCAGCAGAATGGCTTCGCTGGCTCCTTTGAGCACCATTGCCTCGCATCAACACAGCATTTGTGGCTACAAAATGATGGTTGCACTGTCTTGCCAAGCACCTAGTGGGCAAGATGGAACAGGGGGTACAGTGAGAAAGGCTGCCAGTGTGTTTTCTTACATGCACCAATAAGAAAATCAAAAAGCAGCGCTGCTTTGCTGATAGCTCCACATCTCCACTTTGAAAAAGGACATATTTGGCATTTACAGTGATGGCGCCCTGATGCTCTTTTTAATCTATTCCAACTTTACACAGTTCTGATCCAGGAAAATCCAGCTGTGCCCATCCACATTCAGATTGTGCTACAATAAAAGAAAGCATTATCACTGAATGACAGGCTGTGTAAGGCATGATCTGCGAAATCACCAGAAACTTTACTCTCAGCCATGCTTGACTTTTTGCTACCAAGTGTCAAAAATAAACCTTTTAAAAGAAACCCTAGCTCTCTGTGCATATGTCAATTTTAGTGGACCTGTGCCTTGGACAGATTGCTGTGCAAGAGAAACTGACTAGGGCTGCAGGCAATGTTTGGATTCTAGATGGAAGAGAAAACCAAATTTGAAAGGGATATCCCAGCAGAATTCGCTGTGTATCAAAATGTGCTTTTGCAAACAAGAAATATATCTTTTTTAAAAGTGTAATGTTGAATAAGGCCCTGTCCTTGCCTAGAAATGCAAGGGGGGTTTGATTAAAAATCTAATATCAATTACAACAGCCTTGCTTTTTGGTCTCAGGGAAACTAAATACAATAAAATAAATAAATAAATGCACTGGCTGTACTGGGGAACCAGCCAAACAGGTTTCCTGCAGGGCTCCAAAGGACATTTGTGTGCGGGCAACAGGAGTGGCCTTCCCCAAACAGGAGCCACAATGGATTTCTGGGACACCTATGTGTTACTTTTTGCCCCTGGAAACCTTGAATGAGCAAGGGGGAGAATGTAGCACACTCTTTAGACTTCTGTCTGGGCTCCAGCTTGACACAATAGATTCTGTGATACCTACGTGTTACTTTTGGAAATGATACCTACCATCCACTCAAACTTAGAGCCAACTCCAGAGCAGCCTTGTAAGCTATGCCCTTATTTGGAAGACAATGCTGGCCATCTGGCTCAAAAGACCATTTTATTAATAAAACTTTAAGACTTTTATCTCTGCAATTGGACAATGCAGCAATGCAAAAGTTTCACAGTTTAGGTGCAATTTTGGTGGCTTTAAATGAAGACGTGGTAGCCTTCACTGGCATATTGGGGACAGAAATGGCAGATAATTGGATATTCTGAGGAAAGTGTATATGGTGCCACTTTGAAATTCAATACTAACATGCCTTATGATAAGATGTACCCATGCATAAATTTATAGAATTTTAGGTAAAACATTTATCACTGAAGATGACGAAAAATTATTATACGGAATGAAACAAAGTCCTACAAACTAGGGAGTTTGACTGACATGCTCTGTGTGTAATATGTAATTTCCCTATGTACTTTGCAAAAGTGCCACAGCTGTATAAATGTGTGATTGATGTTAAGATTGATTTTTGGCAAAAAGGACTGTCAGATGGCTTTGTCCTCATTAAACACAACCCCATAAACTGAGTCCTCTCCTTGAGGAGGCGACCAACATAGGCTGACCTATCCGGTTCTAAGGGGTAGGACTAGCTTAGTTCTGCCCAACAATAAATCCTGTGAGGTCACCTGCTTTATAAAAAGGGAAAGCTCACAGAGACAGGGACTCTCTTCTGAATTTTCCAGCACCTGCGTATCCAGATATTCCACATTTACTCTGCAAGTTTCCAGATTTCACTGCCAGGCCAGAGCATAGCTGACCCTATCCAGGCCGGACCATTGATCCAGAAACCCCACTAAAAATCCCAATAATTAGTGGGAAAAGCTGTGGTACCCTTTTGGGAGTATCCTGTGACCAGACCGGCTTTTTGCACCACTACCTACATGCCCGCTGTACCATTGCTATCCAGTGACCAGACAGGCCTAGCTGTTTGCTGTTAGGAGAGCCCACCGTGCTGTGACCAGAGCCTTTGAGCCCAGAAACCCGGTTGGCTGTCCCAAATCCCACACTCAAGTGCGGATTGTGAGTATTTCCCCATCCCATAGCAACACATTAATTAATTTCCACATAAAGAGACACGCGGCGTGAAGGCGTTAAAACGGTCGCTTAACCTGTTTCATGGGCAGTGCTATCTTATTGATAATCTAGTTTAAGTAAAACTTGTCCTTTCTTTCCAAACCGTTTTTCTCTTTTAACAGCTTCATTTTCCCAATACCGAATCTCCTTCCACATTGAAAAGCTCATCCAGTTATTCAGCTAAAGTCACTCTTTCACTTCTATATTATCCCTGTGATGTGCATCTACCACCCAGCCTAAAAAATGCATTCCGATTCTGTCTATTTCACCCGTTTAAGAAAAAAAAACGTTTTGACATTTAAAACTGCAAAAAGTGTAAAATGCAACTTTTCAACGTGTGATTTTGGCTGCACTGTGTTCTTACTTTCAAGTTGCTTTTTGAACTGTATGCCCTTTGTTGATACCTAACCTTGTCGTTGCTAGTAATATTACGTCCCTCATATTGTGATAAATCATATTTACCTCTTTTATTCAACCGCATGTTTAAATTAATTATTTACCTATTCCAAGTGTCATTTTATGCAATTGCAAAGGTTTTCAAACCCGGATTTCAATTCTGTTTGCTGCCTAATATCCCTGAATCCTTGCCGCTCAAAATTTGATTAATTGGGGTGTGAGGGAGCATTGCAGGGGGAGATCTTAATTCGGGTGCTATCTACCCGAACTGTAAATTTGCTCCTATTCATCTGTGCTTTGGATATGTTATAACAGAAGGTCAAACTAAGTGTATTGCATCATTTATTCTGTAATTTTTGAATTTGTATTTATTTTGTTTATATAGCGCTTTACATCAACACGCTGAACATTTTAACGAATTGATACATATAACATCATAACAGTAGAAGCAAATTACAGTTATGAATTAGTCCAACAAAACAGTAGGAAGAGCAATTAAACTGAAGGGAAGAGGGAGAGTAGTGCAGTAGGACTCAGAGGGAGAGGGAGGGGTGATGAGGAGAAGGAGGAGGGAAATAGAAGGGGAAAAGGGTGAGAGTGGGGTGGTGGGGGAGGGGAGGGAGATGATCAAGGGGAAAAAGATAAAGGAAGGAGGGGGAGCAAGAAGGAGGAAGGGGTTTCATGGCAGGGAATGGAGAAGGATAGATTTAAGTGAAGTGCGGAATGAGGAGAAGGTAGGAACAGTGCAGATTGAGTGAGGTAGGGAGTTCCAGTGCAGGGGGGCTAGGAGCTGGAAGGAGCGGAAACGGGAGGGGGCACAAGGGGATGGAGGAACAGTGAGAAGGAAGTGGTCAGCAGAACGAAGGGAGCGGGAGGGAGTGTAGAAAGAGAGGAGGGAGGAGAGATAAGGGGGAGCAAGACCATGGAGAGATTTAAAGACTAAGCAGAGAAAATTAAATTTAAGTTGGGAGTGAACGGGAAGCCAGCCAAGAGAGGAAAGGGAAGCAGAGATGGAATCAAGGGAGGTAAGGAGACAGAGGGTACGGACGGCAGAATGGTAGATAGATTTGAGGGGGCAAGATGAGAAGTAGACAGTCCAAAGAGTAAGGGGGAGCAGTAGAAGAGGCAAGAGAAGATAAGGGAGGAGATTAAAAGTTTGGTAGCATGGAAAGTGAGAGAGGGGCGACTTTGCGAATATTAAAGAGGTGGTAGCAACAGGCACGTGAGGTGAGAGAGATATGGTGGCAAAAAGAGAGAGAGGAGTCCAAGTGAATGCCTAGGTTGCGAACGTGGGCAGAGATAGGGAGATTAGAAGGAGGAAAGTGAATGAAAGGTGTAGGAGAGGGAGGGGAGAGAGTTGGAGGGGAAGAATACAACTTCAGTCTTGTCAGTGTTGCGGGAAAGAAACTGGGAAGACATCCAGTTTTTTATGGCAGTAAGACAGGAAGAGAGTTTCAGGTGGAGGTTGGTAGAGAAGGAAGAGAAGGAAAGGAAGAGCTGAGTATCGTCAGCATAGAAATGGTGGGAAATGCCGAACGAGGAGATAAGAGGGGCAAGGAGGGAGTTGTAGAGTGAGAAAAGGAAAGGGCCAAGCACCAAACCTTGGAGTACGCTGTATTACAGAGGCTGGGTTGGAGGACCGGCCTCCCCAGGAAACAGTAAAAGAGTGGGTGGAGAGGTAAGAGGATAGCCAGTTAAGAACAGAGCCTTTGAATCCAAAGGAAGAAAGAGTGTTGAGAAGAAGGGGGTGATTGACAGTGTCAAAGGCAGCAGAGAGGTCAAGAAGAATAAGGATAGAGGATTGCTTAGAGTGTTGACTGGAGAGGAGGGAGTTAAGGATGTAGGTGAGGGCAGTTTCAGGAGAGTGTTTAGGATGGAAGCCAGATTGAGAGGGGTAAGGAGAGAGAGATTGGTGACAAAGGTTGAGAGCTGAGAGTAGGCGAGGCGCTTGAGTAGCTTAGAGAAGAATGGGAGAAGAGAGATAGGACGGAAGTTAGAGGTGAGAATGGGATCAGCAGAAGGTTTCTTCAAAATCGGAATGATAGTGGCATGCTTGAAAGCAGAGGGGAAGGTAGCTGAGGAAACGCAGGTGTTGAAGAAGGAAGTTAAGTAGGGAATAAGAAGAGGGTAGATCTTATCGATGAGAAGGGAGGGGAGAGGGTCAGTTGGAGCAGACGTGGGGTGGGCTTTGGAGAGGAGGATGGAGACGTCAGAAGGGGAGACAGGCGAGAAGTTGGACATGCAGGATGAGGGGGAGAGGGGAGAAGGGGAAAGGGGGAATAAGAAGAGCAATTGAATTTTTGCCAGAGGGCAAGAATCTTGGAGGAGAAGAAGTTAGCAAAGTCAGAGGGAGAAAGGATGGAAGAGGTAGAGGGATCATGGGTAATTATCACCTCATTGGTGATTGCTGCCCAATATTACAATTGTGTGATCTCATTTGAATTTTAAAATAAATGAATATTGTATTCCCAACTACGGCCTGGTTCATGGTCCATGGTGACCCGGGGTAGTTGTAAAAGGGGATGTGAGACGGGTTGGGTGCCAGCTCAATCTGGATTCATAGAAAATAAAGAAAAAGTATTCTAATTGAGCGCTACATCATATGCTAAGGGCAAGAGTCCTGGTCCGGTGTGTGACGACCGATTGAAATCCTTTACAGCTTGGGGGCTCGTGCTGGGAATTTGGATTGTGTATTTACCCGACACAGCAGGCTAGCCATCAAGGTAGTGATACTTTGTGTGGTTGGAACACTGTGTTACACTGTAGAAAAATCCCCCCAAAGCAAAGTCCCTAAGTATCAGGCCTGTGTATAAAATTAAAGATAAATCAACCTCAAACTAGACAAAAAGCAACAGAATAAAGGTTACGCTTATAGAAATAAATTAATAAAGAAAGAAAACTTTCCAAAAATGGCCACAGTAGAGATCAACATGGCTTGGAAGCACCTTCTGCACAAATTATTTGGCAGAGGGGAATGACAGCAGCAAGATGAGGTGGTATGGCTAGAAGAGATGATGCAACAGATCACTGCCATGGACATAGGTATGTAGCAGGACGGTGGCCTATTACATCAAGCTTTGAGCGAGTTGTACATGACTCTGAAAATTAAAGAGGCGCAGATTAAAATTGTCAGAATCACGCCTACATGCATCTCCATATGGGAGTGATGCGGGCAAAGAAGAAAATAGTACTCTTGTGCTAAATCAATCTGAACTCTTAACTCAAATCCAGACTGAGCTTAAATTAGCTTATCAAAAATTGCAAAAGAGCCAAGATTCTGAGGTCCAAGTTGAGAACTACATCAAACACCTAAAAGAGGACTTGAAGAGAGTCAACAGAAGCTGAATTAACAAATACAATATAGCAGTCTGCACAGAGCAGATAGTTACTTACAAAATCAGATCAAAGAGTTGGAAGAGGAGAATAACAAATTCATCATTAAAGAACTCCACTCCCAAGCAGACATTAAATGCTATTAACCAACAAAGGGATGACCTCGCTGAACAGAGGGGCGCCCTAAATTAGGAGAAAGATGCGATGCCCTATGTCAGGAAGTAAGCAACCTAAAAATAGATTTACAGGAAAGAGAGTTGGGCCTCCAGAAACTAAATGAACTCAAAGTAGAATATGGAATGTAAACTAAAAATGTGCAAACTCAGGAGGTGAATCTCCTGCAACAAAAAGTGTCTAAGTGTTCCCAAACTATACAGGCAGCACAAAAAGATAATGAGGCCTTCTGTTAGGAGAAGGATGGGCTCCACCAGCAGGTGTCAAATCAAGAGCGGGTCATAGAGGCCAGTAAAGCCCTGATAGGCGAGCAAAAGGCTCAGACCTTTGCCTAATATCAAGAGGTAGGGGCTGAGAAGGAGAGAGAATATGCAAGGCTAAACCCAAACTTGAGGGACCCTGAACAAGTAGAGAGGGACAGGGCTACCCTGATCCCAGTGTGGGGCCCTCTTTACTAAGGGACTCAAACCCATTTAATACTTTGTGCACTGCTGACTTCACGTCTACTGGTTCACATGAGCCAGAAACCATGAGGCCATAAAAATTAAATAGGCCTAGCATGATGCAGCTAACAGATCAGCGCCCCTCAGAAATTGATGGACGGGCGCCCCTGTATAGATACAAAAATATTTGGGTCGATGTCTCTGACCAGGAAGCCTCCTATGAGGAGAAAGTGAGGGAATTAGATCTGCAAAAGCGTTATCTCTAAAGGGACCATTTTGTTCGATTTTCACACAAACAGCAGGAAATCACGCCTCAAAAGAGCATTCTGTAGACCTTCACACAATCAGGGCAGTGGGGGGATCCTCTGCCAAACCTGGAAGCAGGGAGAAGTCAGAAGATTACTCCCCTGTGCGCTACAGGGGGGAAGAAACTAGGCCCCACCATTCTGTGAGCCCCTCACAAGCTCAAAGAATCAGGGTGCGCCTAGAAGATCATGAGGGGACCTCCAAGATTAGCACCTCTGAGTCTGAGGGAGATGGACTCAGGTGACGCGGCAAAAGAAGGCAAATAAACTAAAGAGAGTGCTTTTGAAAGACCCCATTAGGCAGATCAAGGCTATTAGAATTTCATAACACTACCATAAAAATGCAAAATATTCTGTCTGGGAGCATTTGGAAATCTATGAACAAATGATGGACACTTTTGACATAAAAGATAGCCAGAACTGCATAGATTATGCTTAATGGATGTTCTCCCTGGTGTACACCAGCTTCTTTGCTGGACTGAAAGACCAAAACCATTCAAGATGGTCCACCTAAAAGGCGGCCTTCTTTAAACACTTTTCCGCCCACAGAAACCCCAAAAGGCCTGCAAAACGGCCTACAATTTACAATGCGGAGAAGATCAGGCCCCACAAGAATTTGTGCAGGAGCTAAAATGCACCTTTGCACAAACCACCAGGAGGGTGCGCACGGACAGCAGAGAGTTTATAACTACCTACTTTCATGCACTCCCAGAATACATCATGACCCAGCTGGTGAGGGATTTCCATGATAAAAGATCTCTGGACTGGGTAATAGAGCAGGCTACCTGGATATATGAGGTCCAAAAACCTGCAGAAAATAAAAACCAGGTAAAAAACCTTAAACCAACCAACACCCCTGCTGTTGCTAAGGTGGCAGAGGTGAAGGTAGCCCCCATTGTGGGCCTGGAAATAGGGGGGCTAAAAATGCACCTTCCCAAAACCAGCAAAATCAGAGGCAAAGAAGGCCTTCTGGCCAATCAGCTACAGGTGGTAGTCAGGGAGGTAATCCCACCAATGGGACCCCTAACTTTCCTCATTACATAAGTCCTAGATATAATGGCAACCGGCCTATCTTAGGGTATGTATGGACTCCCCCAGCCCAAGGGGGGTATCAAATCAGCTAAGTACTCCCACAGGAAACTTCCCATCCTAACTTCCCTCAGGAGGGCAGTAATCCCCCCCCCCAAATACAGGGTTAAGCTTCTTTCCCCGGTATCCACAAAAACCCAACCTGCAGGACAACCCTCCTTGAGTTCCCTGCTTTCAGGAGCCCAGACTACCCAATCCAGGAGAGGGAAGGCCAGGGGTGGAGGGTTACCAAAATCCCCAGTACCCAGGGTACTCCGGGAGAAGGAATAGTTACCCTTCCCGTGAACCCCGTAGGTATGAAAAAAGACCCCCGTACCAGCCGGAACGGGTGTCCTAACTGGAACGCCAGGTCCAGAACTTAACACAGGATCTGGGTTGCAAGTTGAGGGCTCAGCAGAACCCTCAGATGAAAATGGCAGCTCAGGACCCCGCAAACCAAGGGTCTGGCACCCCAGAACAATGACGGGGAGAGAACCCCAATAATTCACCGGTTCCTGAGGAGGAGGCACGGGGGAAGGGGGTTTAAAGCCCTAGAGGAAGCTTCCTTCCTCACCCGTGAAAAGCCCCTGGACACCCCGGAACCGGAACTACAATATCTTGCCCCCGAAAATCTGCCACCCAGTGAACAGATTGTGGGTAGGAGAAATAAAGACATCAAGAAGGCCCATTTTGTGGTGGAAGTTAGTGTCCTCCAGTTTGAAGGGGAAGAATCCATAGAGGATTCTGGGGAAAAATCTTCTCCTCCAGGGACGGGGGAATTCCACCCAAAGAAAAGTGGGTCCCAAGAGACCTGAATGAAGACTGGGTGGGTGTGGTGACTGATTCAGAGTCACCCATCACTGAACCCGAGAATTGCGATTCTGAAAAAAAAAATAGTAAAGGAGGGATCCTCCCCACGAACTGGCCCTAGTGACTGCCTCCAGGTAAAAGGGGGCAGCACAGAGCTAGGGGAAAAAGGGGATTCCAAAATCCCATCTATTTCAGGATGTCACATTTTTATTACAGATTCCCAGACTCTGGAACAGAAAATTGTCCAAAACGCCACTGTGTCTGAGTCCAAAATAAAAAAATTGACCACCCAGCTTGCCCAAAATGCCCATTACCTTTATCTGCTTGAGGAGAAGGAGGGGAGACTTTATGCCCGAGTGCGAGTGCAAGGGCAATGTGCATTTTCTGCACTGGTGGATACTGGATCCCAAGCCACTCTTCAATCAAAAAGGGCCTTTGAGCAGCTAAATTCAGGAAGGGGGGAGAGACACCAGATTCCTCTGACACCTCTTCCTGGACAACTCCAGAACTTCGACGGGAATTAAATTCCTGTCGAGGGGACTGCAGATTTGGAAATAAAAATTGGGCAACATAAGGTGTAACACCCGATCATAGTTGTGACTCCAGAGGGAATAACCTGTCTACTAGGGAATGACATCCTTCGCAGGTTGTCTCCCCTAATAGACTGTGTGAACAAGGTACTCTGGACTCATACTAATAGGCCAATAAAATTAAAACAGAGTGTCAACCATGTTAGTTTAAATGGCACATGCCACATTGTTGAACAAAATCTGATCATATTGAGTTTCATTTCCAGAATAATCAAATACCTTACATTACAGTAATTGCTGTAGGACAACAAACTGGTGATGGGAACTCCTCTCCATTCCTGATAATCAACCTTCCTTCCAGTTTTAAGTGGCATTCCACACTGGAAGGAAATACTTTGAAATTTTATACTGATTCACAATCTGAAAATCTCAATTCTATAGTCAAAAGTGATGAGTAACCAGCTCAAAGTTTAGCTGACATTCACAAAATTAGAGAACAGTTGTCTCTCCCTATTCAGTTAAATGAGGGGAAGGAGTCTGTTCTCACCCGAGTGTGCGTGAACAATGGAAAAAGCTTCATCAGCTAAGCCATATTCAGAAAGCTCCCACAAGATCCAGCCATTCCCACATTTAAATTGATCGATAAGTGGGAAATGGGCCTGGAAACTCCCAATTGCAAACATCTCCTGCCTAAGTGGTGTATGCTCAAAATTTCTATAGGTGACAAAGGCATATAACATAATTGTTGGGTCGTGCAAGATGTCCCTGCTGCATTCTATTTAGGCAGTGACATTCTCAATCGGTTTGCAATTAATTTGGACCTGATAAATTACAAGGCCTGGCCACGACTAGGGGGCAATCCCAAGGGCTTTATTGATTCTGAGAAAGTATTTCAGTCAGCCCAATTGCCGCCATATGCGGTTGAAGTTCAAATTGGAGAGGAGGTCACCATCCCAGGACGGACCCGACAAATCCCACTTGAATTAAAAATTAAAAGAGGACAGAAACTGAAAAATCATGATGCATATGTACTCCTCAATGCCCATCTCCAACAGCAGGGGTTGGGGTTAAACCCAACACCATTAGTCAATGTAGAACACAACACCATTTCAATATTGATAGATAACAGCGACCACAGGTGTATCACTGTGACAATGACATACCACCAGACAGGATCTTCACCCGGCAAGGGGGGAATTTCCTGGTGTACTTTTCCTGCCCTTACAGGGAGGAAGAGGTGACTTGTGACATCAGGCAGGATGAGGTGATATTCCAGGTCCACTATGACTGCCTCTCCTACTTGACACTCTCTGTCAAGGTCGGTCAATACTCTAACCAGAGACCTCTCCACCCAATTGGAGGAGGCCGCTGAGATAGCAAAACCTGAAGTCTTTCCAGGCTTCAGGCAAATGGTTGAAGAGCGGGTCAACCTAGCTGATGCCTGTGAGACTCTGGAGCAAAAGCAAAAGTTGAAGCAGGTGTTCTTAGATTTCCAAGATGTCTTTGCTGTGGACTCATACGACTGTGGTTGCACCGAGATTAATACTGCTACAATTCCCACGGACCCTGGAATGACTCCAGTATTTGTGAAGTAATATTGCTTGCCTCTCACATCTATAGAGTCCCTGACGGAAATAATCAAAAACCTTGAGTCCTGTGGAATAATTTGTCCAGTCCACAGCACCTTTAGTAATCTGGTGCTGGGGATTTTAAAACCAAATGTCAAATGGAGACTCTGCGCAGACCTTAGGGAGCTCAATCATTGGGTTCACATGTCCTGATGGCCTCTCCCGTACATTGACCAACGACTGAGCCAGACCCAGGGGTCAAAGGTATACACTGCCATTGACCTGACAAATGGGTATTGGACCGTGCCTGTCAGTAGGGAGGACCAATACAAGCTGGCCTTTACCTTCGGGGGCAGCAGTACATGTGGGCCCGGACTTCCTTCGGATACATAAACTCCGCCAACAAATTCAACATCTTCCTACATAAGGCCATGCTCGACTTCGGTGAGAGGGGTAACCTGGCCTATGTGGATGATGTCCTGATAAAAAGCTCAACTGTGGAGGAACACATAGCAGAAATCCGTTATGTTCTGACCCAGTTGAGGGTTGCCAGAGTAAAACTACCCTTCAAAAAGGCACAGTGGTGCAGGACCCATGTCAACTTCTTGGGACATGAAATAACTCCCGAGGGTGTCTGTCCCGAGGAGAATAAAGTTGAAGCACTCCTAAAACTAAAGGACCCCGCAACTCTGCGTGAGCTAAGAAGCCTCCTTGGCTTCTGACTAATGAAAGTAAGAAGTTCATTGAGGATTACACAGAGGTCAAAAGATCCCTGATCCATCTGTTGAAAGGGGGTGTTAAGTGGGAGTGGGGTGCAGAACAACCCAAGGCAGTAAAACAACTCAAGAGAAGTCTCTCACATGCGCCTTGTCTAGCTTACCCTGTCAAAAACAAGGAGTTCTTCTTGGAGACAGGGTTCTCGAATACATGCTTGACAGCAGTATTATATCCAAAGCATGAAAAGGTCAATAAAGTAATCTCCTATGCAACTAAGACTTTATCCTCAGTGGAGGAAAAATTCAACGATTGTGAGAAGGCACTCCTGGCAACGGAGTGGGCATTGAAAAGTTACCTCCTGTTTATCCAAGGGGAACACATCATAGTGGAGACTCCACACCAGCCTTTGCAATACCTCCAAAGTGACAGAATCCGGGCCGCAAATGTGAGTAATTCCAGAATTACTTCCTGGATTCTGTCAATGCGCGGCCTTCCTGTGGAGGTCAGATAGGGCCAAAACAAGAAGAGTTCTCTCGCGCAAGGTCTGGCTGACTTGCATGATTGTGCCAGAGAAAACTGTCTCGAGGATGAAAGTCTCAAAACCCAGGACAACATGGAGCCGTACTTGAATTCTCTGCACAAAGCCTATGAAGAAGACAAGTGCGAGCGAATGCCCACAGTTTATGTGGACAGGTGCTCCTACCATGTTGACAACAACAGGGAAAAGGAACTGGTGTTGGGAATGCCTGGGTGAATGATACCCCGGAGCTGTGTACAAAGTCGGTCCACATAGTAATCAGGTGGCAGAGTTGATGGAAGTTCATCAAGCCATCCTCACTGCCGTCCAACACCAACTCCACGAACTGGTCATAATCACTGATTCAGATTATGTCCAGAATGGGTTCGTGGAGCACCTGGTTAATTGGAAAACCAGAGGCATGCTATGTGCTAATAACAAACTGCTTAAACATGGCAAGCTAATACAATATTGATGATCTGGTCACCTCTAATGGGATCATCATCTATCGGAAAATGATTAAGGGTCATTCCTGAATAGAGGAGCCAGACAAAACTGGAAACGACCTAGCTGATCAGCTGGACAAAACTGGAGCCATCCAGGGGGATCTCCTCAAGATCGAGTCCCTGTTGGGGGAAATCCAGGTCACTGCTGTCACTAGGTCCCAGACAAATGCTCACAATGAGCTCTCTACTGCACAGTGGAATAAGGAGACCCTAGATGCTGATTTAATCACGGCACAAAAAGGGGATCCGATTATTGGGAAATTTTATCAACACCTTGAGCACCCTGAGAACTTTCCTCTGACGTTCACCGTCTACATTGGGAAAGAGGACCTTAGGGTGTTGATGAAGTAACATGTTCTGAATCCAAGACGGTATGTTGGTATGTTGATCCATCTCTGGGTGTGACCAGTGGGTGGTACCTACCTCATTCCAGAGCCTGATGCTAAGTCACGCCCATGACGCGGCCACATTCGGTCATCAAGGGCTTCACACTACTGTAGAAATCTTTCTGGAGGATGCATACTGGTCACACATGGGGCAGGACTTCGACCAATATTTGAAGGGGTGTCTTGTGTGTGCACAATTTCAGCCAACTTCACTCACACACCGAGCTCCCCTCCAGAAGAGGGGGATGACACTGCCTTGGTCAGATATACAAGTAGATTTCATCAGACACGTGATTCGCTCCTCTAGGGGGAACATGTTAACAGTAAAATGCTTGTTTACCAAATGGATGGAATGTCTCCTGGCCCCAAATTGCAAGGCAGAAACAGCAGCTGCCCTGATGATCAACCACATCTTCTCGCGTTTTGGCCTACCCCAAAGGATTGAGTCAGACCGAGGTAGTCACTTCACTAACAAAGTGATGACAAAGATGTGGGAGATACTTGGGGTAGAAAGGAAACTTCACATTGCATACTGCTGTCCTCTAATGGGGGAATTGAGAGGTACAATAAGAGAATTGTGAGCCTTCTAAAAATGTTTGTGGCAGATTCTGGCTTGTCCGGATGGCCATCAGATCTACAGCATCCTCTGCGACCAAGATGTCTCCATTTCAGCTAATGACGGGGCGAAGGAGGGTGCTACCTCAGCATCTGCTCTATAGAACACAAGAGCAGACACTGATAAATGCCTCCACAACACATGAGTATGTTGAAAATCTAAGAAAACACCTTCAACATACGTACGCTCAGCGGAATCTGGAAAAATCAGCAGAGGGGATGAAGACTCAATATGACTTAAAAACCAACCAAAAAGGAATACCAAGTAGGAGACAGGGTCTACTTGTACAATTTCCAAAGGAACCAGACCAAGGGCGGAAATTTCACCCCAGTTGGCGCAGATCTTTTGAAACTGTAGATAAAATTCCACCTGACGTCTACAGAACTGTGCATCCCCAAAGGAGAGCTGATAACAGAAAAATGGGTCCATATTAATCAGTTAAAGAGTTGTCACTCTAGGCACACTTTGCAGCTGATTGATGAGCCCAGAGAAAATCAAATAGAGGAGACATCTGGAGAATGAGAACCCAAAAAAGAAGAAGCGGAAGGGAACAGGTACGTTCATAGGTATATCTGTCTAACAGGGAGTACTTTTCTTTATTATCAGTGCAAAAAGGATATCACCAAAAAATCCAAGTAAAAATCAATATTTATCTGTGTCTTGTGAAGGATTATGTGTTATTACTGTCTCCATACTGTAATGATCGTAATGCATGTGTTGTCCACTGCTGTCAACTTTCCGGGAAGGCAATCAGTGGAAAATGTTGTAAACAGTTCTTATTTATTAACTAGATTTGTACTGGTTCCGCCCCTTCATAGACCAAGGAGGATTTCCCCCAGGGACCTGGAAAGGAAAGACTGAAGGAAAATCTGGGGGTGTCGCTCTACACCACAAAGAAAGACCCAAGGAAATCTGGGGGTGTCTCTCCACACCACAGAGAAAGACCGAAGGAAAAGACAACGGGAGGATCGTGATGTATTGCTCCCTGATGGAAGAAGGACTCCACCTGATGAACCCCACTTTGCACTACTCTCTCTCAACAAGAAGTCTCAGAAGAGTCAGGGGGATTTGTGGGATACATTTACCCACTCAGCAGAATTCCCCTCCATCTCCAAGCTGCACTCCAGCAGTTACCAGCAGAATGGCTGCGCTGGCTCCATTGAGCACCATTGCCTCGTATCAACAATGCGTTTGCGGCTACAAAATGATGGTTACACTGTCTTGCCAAGCACCTAGTGGGCAAGATGGAACAGGGGGCACACTGAGAAAGGCTGCCAGTGTGTTTTCTTACATGCACCAAGAAGAAAATCAAAAAGCAGCGCTGTTTTGCTGCTACTTCCACATTTCCATTTTGAAAAAGGAAATATATGGCGTTTAACGTGATGGCTCCTTGATGCTTTTTTTCATCTATTCAAACTTTACACAGTTCTGAATGTTGATGTGCCCATCCACATTCAGATTGAGCTACAGTAAAAGAAAGCATTATCACTGAATGACAGGCTGTGTCAGGCATGATCTGGGAAATCACCAGAATCTTTACTCTCAGCCGTGTGAAAAAACCCTTGCCTTTTTCCTACCAAGTGTCAAAAATAAAACCTTCAAAGGAAACCCTAGCTCTCTGTGCATATGTCAATTTCAGTGGATAGATTGCTGTGTAAGAGAAACTAACTAGGGCAGCAAACAATGTTTGGAATCCAGATGGAAGCAAAAACTGAATTTGAAAGGGACATCCCAGCGGAATTCGCCATGTGTCAAAATGTCCTTTTGCAAACAAGAAAAATATCTGTTTTAAAAGTATAATGTTGAATAAGGTCCTGTCCTTGCCTAGAAATGTAAGGGGGGTTTGGTTTAAAATGTAATATAAATTCCAACAGCCTTGCCTTTTGGGCTCAGGAAAACTAAATAAAATAAAATAAATAAATAAATGCATTGGCTGTACTGGGGAACCAGCCAAACAGGTTTCCTGCAGGGCTTCAAAGGACATTTGTGTGCTGGCAATAGGAGTGGCCTTCGCCCAACAGGAGACACAATGGATTTCTGGGACACCTACGTGTTTCTTTTTGACCCTGAAAACCTTGAAAGACCAAGGGGGAGAATGCAAAACGCTCTTCAGACTTCTGTCTGGGCTCCAGCTTGACACAATAGATTCTGGGACACCTACGTGTTACTTTTGGAAGGGACACCTACCATCCACTCAAACTGAGAAGCTTCAAAGCCAGCTCAACAGCAGCCTTGTAAGCGATGCCCTTATTTGTAAGACAATGCTGGCCATCTGGCTCAAAAGACCATTTTATTAATAAAACCTTAAGACTTTTATCTCTGCAATTGGACAACGCAGTAATACGAAAGTTTCACAGTTTAGATGCAATTTTGGTGGCTTTAAATTAAGACGTAGTAGCCTTCACTGGCATATTGGGGACGGAAATGGCAGAGAATTGGATATTTAATTTTTAATTTTTTTATTTACTTGTTTATAATCAAAGAACAAAAAGATTTTTACAATATTTTTCTTTTGTGCAGAATCCGATAGGTTCGACCGTAGATGTTTGCGGGTTTGTGAGTATTTAGGTGGAAGTATGTTGGACACGTTAAGTCTGGGCACATCGGATCTCGATCCTTAGATCAAACATTTTGGATCTCTGTAGCCATTTTCATCGCAGCTTGTAGCATCTTTACTGTTGCTATAGCCCATCTGGATTTTTCTCCTGCAATTAAGCGGCGCCACCACGTCTCTTTGTCTCTGAGCGTGGTATCACAAAAGAGCGGTAGTAGAAAGGCTTCATGCAGGTAGACAGTTTTTTGACATTTCAGCAACAGATGTCTTACTGATTCCACCGTTGAGTCTTTGGCGCATAATCTGCAGATGTTAGAGGTTGCTAAAGATCGGATTGCCCGAATTTCTTGTGTTGGTAGTAAATTTAGCCTGACTCTCATAAAGAATTTTGGAGAATGCTTGTTTGGGGATTTTAAGCAATAAGCCAGTGGTAGTTTCAGTTTGTTCGTCGTCGGAAGGCAAGTGCACCAATTATCTGTTTACTGTTGCACTTTCACATGTTTTGATCCAGCCTTGGAGTCCAATTTTAGTTTTTACTCTTTCAGGATTGTAGACCAAGTCCTCTTGGGTACAAGCTAATTCTGTCAGCTTTCTGTTCAGGTTCTGTTCTCAGATATTCAGTGCTTTACATCAGCCTTGCTGGAGTTCCAAGTGGATAATCTTATAAATGGGAAGGCTCTCTGGTATTACGATTTTTCTAAGCAGCTGCATTTGGCTTTGCTCGACTGATGCGGCTAAGGATAGAAGGCCTAATTCACGCCTGATTGCTGATATGGAGGTTGATTTTGGGAGCCTGAGAACGGATTTCCAAAGATAGCCCTCAAGTTTCGGCCAGATGGTTGCTTGGATGTTTAATTTAATCCGCCCATTCCATAGATGAAAGAGGGCACCACTTTCGATTTATAGAATTGAATTGCCGGTGAAAAAGAGAATTTCCCATATTTCTTATCGAGTAGTTTTGTTTGAGAAGTCAAGGTTTTTATTTTGTTCCACAGTGCCAGTTGCGTCGGCTTTTCGGTTTTCGTAGAGTAGTGTTCCCAGATACTTGATGGTAGGTACTACCTCGATCTTTATGTTGTTAAATGACCAGTGACATTTTTCCCTGATTTTGGTGGACAGCCTTGTTTCACTCCACTTTCCGATTTGATCTGTTCTGATAGTCGCCCTGCTGGCTAAGTCGAACCCGAATATTGGTGTCAGTGTGGAGTGCAATCACTGGCTCCAAGATTTCCATTGGGCACTTCCAGTTGATTAATTTTTCCATAGTTTTGGTCAGCTAATTTTTTCGAACACTTGTGACAAATCTAAGAAACAAAGAAATACTCTTGGCGCACCCGTCTTCATGTTGTCTTTTATAATTTTCAGAATCATGATGTTAACGCTGGTGCTAGCGTTCTTCAAAAAGCCTGTTTGCAGTGGACCTGAACAAGGTGATGTTCTTGCCCATTTTTGGAATCTCGCCAAAAGGAGGGTTGCAAATATTTTGCCCATGATGTCGAGTAGAGTGATTGGGCGGTAATTAGCCGGATCATCTCTGTTTCCTTTTTTAAAGATGGGGACCACCACCGCTTCGGTCCATGTTTTAGGAATTTGTTTTGTGGATTTGCATTGCTCAACAATGTTTCTTATAAGAGAAGATCATTCCAAGGGGTGCTGTTTCAGGTCTATGTTGGTTAACCCATCTGGGCCGGGGGCTCTAGATGATTTAAGTTGGGAAATCGTTCTTAGGATGTCTTCACAGTCTGTTAGGTCCACCCAAGTTGAATCTTTGGGGAATGTAAACTTGTTTGCTGTGAGTGCCAAAGGGGCAAATTGTTTTGAGAAGAATCTTGTCCATTCAGTTTCAGGTACCGAGTTTATCAAATGGTTGTCCGTGTGCAGTTCTTTTTTCTTTATCAAAGCCCAACAGTCTCTCAAGCTTTTTGAGGTTAGTACTTTTAGCATTTGTTCTGGGTCGTTTTGATACATTGTTTCTAGTGCTGCTTTAGCCAAGATTTGTATCTCCTTGTTGCCGCTTTCAGGATTTTTTTATGGTCATCCAGGTCAGAGAATCTACAAGTTCGCCTCAGTTTTCTTAGCTCTCTTCTTTTTTGTACTAACATTTTGTCATACTCGTGGGTTCCATTTTTCTTTATGCTGTTTGCTTTCCTGTGTTTTATTCTGTAACTTAGAAGGAGTGGCAAGTATTTCGGTCTGGCTGAGGTTTCGGTGTTGTTCCATGTATCTAGAGTCTATTTGTTTGTTATGTCTCTTATGTTGGCCACCATAAGTCTAAGGTGAGACTGATTAGTAGTGGATTCTATGCTTGTTTTGTAGAGTTCTTTTTGGGCAGTTAGGGTTTTCCATGACATAGCTAGCAAATTATGGTCACTTTCTTTTGTCCTGTAGACTTCAAAAGAGTTGATGTATGGTAGTAGGGCACGGGACACAAAAATGTAATCTAAAGTGGCTGTTGAGTTTGCTCGTTACCAAGTTGGAATTGCTGGCTGGTGTCCTCGAAGTGCTGCAATGTTGTGGAAGTTTCTTGCGTCCATAAGGTTCGTCCAAAGCACGCCTCTTTCAGCAGCCACTGTGGTTGCGGTATTTCTGGCAGATATTTTGCACTTAGCATTTAAGTCACCACAGATGATAATGTGATTGGTTCCTCGTTCAGTTGTAAAGTTGTCGATTGTTTCGATCACTGTGTCACAGAAATCCGAGTTGTTCACTCTTTGGGGATTCCATTATAGATTTATAGTTGCTAAATTTGTTTCCGTTTTGCCCATGTGACCCATTTCTGGGTGACACCAAGAGGTTAAGAGTGCTAAGATTCCATAGGCCTCCACCACCTTCTTTTTGATGGTGATTCCTGATCCGGCGCGAACTGCTGTTAGCAAACCTGAAGAAGGGCGGACTAGAATGCCTTTTACCGCTGGTGATATTTTTGTTTCGTATCCGTCCAGGGCAGGCTTTTCCAGTAGCCACGTCTCTTGGAGACAAATTATATCGAATAAACCTAGGTCTTGTGTCTCGATGTTTGTTAAATGTTCATGTCCCCTCGTGTTCCACGAGCACATTGTTAGTAGTGTAGGTGTATCCTGGTCGACGTGTTGGTTAGACTGACCTGTTGACTGCGACTCTGCTGTAGTTCGTTGCTAGTTTGTTTGATTTGGATTCAGAACTTTTTTCAGCCATTTCCATGGTCCTGCTGGCGCACATTCTTTATTTTGAGTCAACTCTGGTCTTTCGTTTGCAAGTTTGTCAAGTGCGTCATTTCTATCTGATCTAAGTCTTCTTCTTTTGGTGTTTTCCCCATTTTCGTTTCCTGGATAATTTGCTCTGTCGTATCGTGGTCTGTCTGCGCCTTGGGGTCTCTGCCGTCGTTTTCCGCCCTCTTCCTGATCGCTGTCCCATCTTTTATTTTTGTAGAGTTCTTCTGTTCTAGATCTGAAATGGTAGCGTGGTCCTTCCGTATATTTTGACACCAGAGCTTTACTGGGCAAAGCTGGAGAATTCGGTATTTCCGATAAACAGAAACCCAGTTGCTCAAGATCTGTAAAGACTTCTTCTTTGATTTCCTGCAGCGCTGATGTTTTTATGTGGAGATATGCTTTAGCTTTTTTCTTCCTATGATATGGCTCAATCAGGATGAAATCTGCAGTCTTCAGTGTTTGCAACTTCAATACTTTGGTTAGTATTTTCATAACTGATTTTCTGTATAAAACCAGGTAGTTTTTCCCCGGTGCCAGTTGCTCTATCTTGAAAATGCGGATTTGGCTTGTCTGAGGTTGCTGTGACGACATAGGGACGTGTAGTTTTTGTTTTTCTGGTTGGCTGCTTGTCTGTTTCACCGTCTCAGGTACAGAGTCACAGAACTTATGTAACTCAGGCTTTTTGCTCTTCTTGGTTGGTGAGGTCAGATTAGATTTCCCCCTATACGCCGGCAGATTTGGGTCCCTTGATGTTTAATTCAGATGAGGTTTTGTAAATAAGGGGGAGCTCGCCTCCGACTTCTTTTTTTCTTTCGAGGCACTAGATGGTAGCTCTACGTTTAGCACTGGTTCCAAGGTCTGTGATGGATTGAGGGATATGACCATATCTTCAACTTGATCACTGTGAACAGTTAAGTTCATTAATGAAGAGTTGGCCATGAAGTCTTTAGGCGTTGCCGGTGATTTATCCAACTCGATTGTCTCTGCCTCCATCTGTTGGGTTTCTTTAGGGGTAGATTTCCAACTAGGTGGTTTAGTCGTTGTCACTTTTGTTTGAATTTTCACTGATGATTTTGATGGTTTGAATATTGCCGGAATTTTTGAAGAGCCTGTGTAGGGCTTTCAAAATCGCCCCGCAGCAGTGCCCCTGTCACTATTGTCGTTGGTGTTTGGCTCATCTCAACGTGTGTTTGAGAGGGGTGGGCGGTGTTTTCTACCGGGTCAGTATGTTCAATGACAAGCAGTGTTTGTGTTTCTTTTGATGTCTTTGGAGGTCATTACGACCCAGGCGTTAAGGGTTAACGCCGTCGTTAACCCTTAACACCTGATTCCAATTTTAACGGCTGCTTTTAGCAGGCATTAAAATCCATGGCGCTAAATTGCCTTGGTGCTAATTACGGCACCGTAGTTTACGGTGCCGTAATTAGCGCCTTCCCCACTCCCATTATGCCCTATGGGGCAAAAATGGGAATGGGGAAGGGTAAATGGGAAACGGGGATTTACCGCCCCACTCACCTTGGAATGGGGCGGTAAATCCGCCATCCACCATGGTGTAAACATAGTTTAGACCATGGTGGTAAAGTTTGTGTACTTATCGCCTGGGTCGTAATGACCTCCTTTGTATGGTGCGTTGGCAAAGCATTTGACAAGTTTCTTAATATGATTTGATCTTCTAGTAGCACGAATCTTGAGTCCCAATATCATTTCTGATCAGCATTTTTTTGTTCCAAAGCCGTTATATATCCCTCTACAAAGATTGCTTTTGAATTTGTCATGGCTGCTAATGTGAGTGAGTCTTTCATCGTGTCATTTATCGATTCATACAGCTTAACAAAAGGAGCCAGACTGATAGTTATTGCTGACATAACTGTTAGTAGGTCTGTTTTTTTTCCTGGTGAATCTTTATGGGTGCTTGCAAAGATTTCACTCGACCTTCTGTTTTTTACTGGCGTGGGCTCTTCTTTTTGGTAGTCGCTGTGTAATGGCGAGTTCCCTGGAGAGAGGTCGATAACCTTTGTTTTCCCTCCAGGTGGTACCATCAGTGGGTGGTCGGGTAGTGATGGTCGTTTACCCCTTAATTCAGATTCGTAGGTTTGTGCTTGAATTGATGTCACTCTTAAGTCTTTTTCCAACCTGTTATTGCTCAAGGGTTGGGAGTGGTCTTTGTTTTCCGTCCTTTGTTGCGAGGCCGCCAAGACTGTGGATTTAATTTTTTGCAAGCCTGGTTCGGTTACTACCTCCATCTTTTCCCCGTTTGTGATGTTTGTAGGGTCTGAGTTTGAAGAGGACTCTTTGTGGATTTCCTTCGTGGCTCCATAGCTCCCGACAAAGGATGAGTCAGGATTGCCAGATTTCCCTGTGCTTGGTGGGCTGTGCTCGACTCTTTCAGTGGGCTGACTTCCAATTGTACTGGACCTTCTACATGTGGGTTTCGTAGAGTTTTGTCAGCCATTTTCCTTTGCTTTGGTCCTGACGGAATTTCCAGTACTGCATCTTGGATTTCGGCATCTGAGAGTTCGGAATCGGTTTCTAATTTTCTTTTCATTTGTTTAGTGAAAAAGTCTTTTAATGCGTGCAACATTAAAGGATTCGGAAAGGCCATTTTTCCTGAGTCTGCCTTTTTGGTCATGGCATGATGTTTTCTTTGCTGGGTTCCGATGTTCGATGTTTGCGATGTCTCTCTTCCTTTTCTTTTACACAGAGATTTCTTTTTGAAAATTTCGATTGCTTTTTCTCTTTTGTGTGCGTATAACTCGTTGCTTGGGAGTTTTATCAGGTGAGGTGATGTTACCGTCTCTATGGCTGTAACTGTTTGGCCTCCCTCTTTGTCAACTGGAGAAAGGCCAGGTAAAAGTTCAATCATGTTGTTTTCAGGTGAACATTTTGCGTGGAGATCGACTTCCACCTCTATTACTACCTCAGCCAAGTCCAAGTCCGAAGCCATCACGTTCGGTGTTTGTGTACTTATGCGTGCGGTGTTATTATTGGATTGTCGTGATTTCTGGCTTTGTTCGAAGATGGAGTTGAGGTCATTAATGCAGAGTCTTTGTCAATTGTTGTTTGTTCTGTTTGGTCTTCTGTTGCATTTTGTGGCTCATGGCTACAAAACTCGTCAGAGTTTCTGAGCGTGGTTTCCAAATTGGCCGGAAAGCTGGGGCCAGAGCGGAGGCGTCCTTCGACACCGCCAGTCGTTTCCCCACTCGCCGTGGCAGAGGCTTGCCAGCTGGTTGAAATTGTCTCCGCTCGTCCTTCTGCCGCCGTAGACGTTCCAGTTTTCAAGGCGTGATGCCCTGCAGAAGTTATTTTTTCAGTTAACCCTGGAGGTAGGTGCGAGGGACTGGGTGGCGCTGCAGGGGCCGGGGTGTTATACGAAAACAACTTGCTCGCCTCGCGCCATACCTCTGGGTCCTGATCTGGGGCCCAGATCCGTCCCGAGTCTTCATCTCTGGCCCCAGATGGAGGATGAGCAAGCTGAAAACTGGTGGAGGCCGAAAAAGGGGTCAGTCACTTCCTCCCTTCTTGGGACCAGATGTCCACGGGCTTTAGCTTGTCCATTTGGATGGTCTGCTCATGCGTACTGGCTTCTCAGCACTCGGCCCGATGGACTCTTGGTCTGGTCAGGAGGGGGCAGCTTTTCGGCATGTCTGTCTTTTTTTTATAAGGGAGAAGCACTCCAAGGTCTTCCGTCAGGTCCATGTCTCCCCTGGCTTCCCGCGGACTGCCGTAGACTGCTTCAACTCTGCGGACCAACTCCGCGTACCGCTTCGCGTGTTGCTGGAGGCTTTAAACAGCTCCTCCTCCAAGCAACAGGAACTGTAGACAGACACGTATAGGTTGGCCAGGTCCAGCAGAGTCTAGGAGCATCTTCAGCGAACAGAAAACGACTTGGCAAGCAAGTTTTCAAATGCACGCGCAATTGGATATTCTGAGGAAAGTGTATATGGTGCCACTTTGAAATTCAATACTAACATGCCTTATGATAATATGTAGCCATGTATAAAGTCATAGAATATTAGGTAAAATATTTCTCACTGAAAATGATGACAAATTATTAGATGGACGAAACAAAGTCCTACAAACTTGGGAGTTGGACTGCCATGCTCTGTGTGAAATATGTAATTTGCTTATGTACTTTGCAAAAGTGCCACAACTGTATACATGTAAAGGACTGTGGGATGGCTTTGTACCTCATAAAACACAACCCCATACACTGAGTCCCCTCCTTGAGGAGGCGACCAACATGGGCTGACCTCTCCAGTTCTATGGGGTAGGTCTAGCTTCGTTCTGCCCAACAAAAAATCCTGTGAGGTTACCCACTTTATAAAAAGGGGATTCTCACAGAGACAGGGACTCTCTTCTGAATTTTCCAGCGCCTACGTATCCAGATATTCCACATTCACGCTGCAAACTTCCAGATTCCACTGCCAGGCCAGAGCATAGATGACCCTATCCAGGCCGGACCATTGATCCAGAAACCCCACTAAAAATTCCAATAACTTGGGGGAAAAGCTGCAATACCCTTTTGGGAGTATCGTGTGACCAGACCAGCTTTTTGCACCACTACCTGCATGTCAGCTGTACCCTTGCTATCCAGTGACCAGACAGGCCCAGCTGTTTTCTGTTAGGAGAGTCCGCCATGCTGTGACCAGAGCCTTTGACTCCAGAAACCCGGTTGGCTGTCGCAAATCCCAAACTCAAGTGCAGATTGTGAGTATTTCCCCATCCCATAGCAACACATAGCCTACCCTATCTAGATACTTTGTCTTTGTCCTACTCTCTAAGTAATCCTATCCATACCCTGGTAACTTTTTTAAAACTCTCAGAATTCTCTATGCCTCCTGTCCTTGATCTCCAAGCTGTAGCGCCATTCTCCCATTCATTTCTGTCTTGTATAAATCCTTAGTCATATTTTGGATAATTTAATTAATTTCCACATAAAGAGACATGCGGCGTGAATGTGTTAAGAAGGCCCCTTAACCTGTTTCATGTGCAGCGCTATCTTATTGATAATCTAGTTTAAGTAAAACTTGTCCCTTCTTTCCAAACCGTTTTTCTCTTTTAACTGCTTTATTTTCCCAAAACCAAATCTCCTTCCACATTGAAAATCTCATCCAGTTATTCAGCTAGAGTCACTCTTTCACTTCTATATTATCCCTGTGATGTGCATCTACCACCCATCCTAAAAACCGCATTCCGATTCTGTCTATTTCACCCGTTTAAGAAAATATATGTTTTGACATTTAAAATTGCAAAAAGTGTAAAATGCAACTTTTCAACGTGTGATTTTGGCTGCACTATGTTCTTACTTTCAAGTTGATTTTGGAACTGTATGCCCTTTGTTGATACCTTGCCTTGTAGTGGCTAGTGATATTACGTCCCTGATACTGTGATAATCCTATTTACCTCCTTTATTCAACCGCATGTTTAAATTAATTATTTACCAATTCTGAGTGTCATTTTGTGCAATTGCAAAGGTTTTCAAATTCGATTTTGCCTCCCATTTTGTGAGGGAAGGTCGGATTTCAATTCTGTTTGCTGCCTAATATCCCTGTCTGGTTGGACTCTGGGAGAAACCTTTAAAATAATTCACCACTGCGAAAGCAGCTGCGAAAGTGGTCAGCAAGTGGTGTTGTCCAGTGTCTGGAAGTTTCCCTGCTGCTGTCGCTTTAAGCCTGCCTGGAGGCGGTGCTAGTATCCTGTTGGACTCTGGGAGGTACCTTTAAAATCATTCAACACCACGAAAGCAGCCGCGAAAGTGGTCAGCAAGTGGTGTTGTCCGGTGTTTGCTGGTGGGAGCTGGTCTCTGTCGTGTTGGCCATCTAAAGTCCATTATATCCTTGAGGAGCTGCACGTCGCTCAATGATGAAGAAGCCGACAGATGAGCTTCAGGAAGCCCTGAGTGAACCAACAGGTTCTCGGTCTAGGCTTCTTGTGAGGCAGTGCTGCGCCTCGCACCCGTCAAAAACATCCACACGCTCTGTTCTACAAAACACGATTCCGACATTAAAGCAGAGACGCGCCTTCCTTATGGAACTCACAAGTCTGCGAGTGATCTTGTGAACTAGCCTGCTACTGCAACGCCGTCATCAAAGAGCAGGATTGCTAAAGAAATAAACAAGCAGAAAATAAAAGATCTTCCCTTGCCGAACATTGATGGGCTGCAGGTAACCGCCAAAGTAGGAACTAGGACTGGTGTGCCAGCTTCTGTAACTTCAGCGGTCGGCCCGTTGAGGGAAAGTAATGAAGGTAATGAACATGGGGACAGGGTTATTGATGATTTAAGTGAGGAACAAGGGGTTTGTATTGCAAAAGGATCACTGAGGCCGATCACTGATCCCCTTCAAACGGTCCCATTAGAAAATCACACAGAGAAGGTGCAGGACACACTACCTTTGATGCAGAGGCACTTGCAAGAGAACCAGGCACTGACGGGGACTTAGAGGGATTAATTGAAGGTGAAAAGCCGGGCTATTGTGCACCGGGTGATGAAAAGGAACATCCTATGCGATCCCCAGTTCCTGGGCTAATGGTTGACTCCAATACACTTCCCCCCAAACAGACAATGCTTCAAGAGGGGAGTGGCAAGAGGGAAATGAGAGTGATCCGTTTGCCTCCATACAATCAAATGCTGCATTGAATGAAATTGAAAATGAAAGAAGGTAAAAGTGTGTAAGGGCTCGCAAAACAGCTACTTAATCAGCCTTTAATATGTCTGATATTTAGAGACTACCATCCGATGGAAACTGTTGAAAAAACCCAGGAAAAAGTGAAACAGCGAAATGTGGGTAGTGCACAGGAAGAAGTACATTGATTGTCACAATCCCCAGTTAGGGAGCAAAATGTAGAGGACAAGGAAATAACGGAATCTAATAGTAGGAAAAATTGGCAGGAAGTGGCTCATTGGGAAGTCTTTGAGGAAACTGCACCCGTGGGGCATGCTCAGGGGGGGGAAATAAACACCCCAAATAGGGAGATGGTAAAAGCAATGACTCCACCTGTAAGATCATGGATACAAGTGGTGATTTGGAAGAGGGAAATGATCAATATATGATTAAATCTCTTATAACGACCACAAAACTGCCACGTGAGCTGGATAAAAAAGATCTGAGTAATTCAAACCTGGCAACTAATTGAAGACATTTCCGCTCTTACGGGAAAAATTGTGCGAGAGAAATGTAAACGTCTATCCTTTATTAAGGATAAGATCTCAGCCTTGGACAAGGTCACGTTGCCTGACTCATGGGCTGATGAAGCCCAAATGGTGGCGAGAGTAAACATCGAAAGTATGCATACTCCAGTGAGCAAAAGTTTTGAATGTAAGCCACTAACTAAACTATACAATCGAAACATGGCTGACAAATCTGCCACTTTGAACCTAGAGGAAAGGCTTAAAAATGGGAGGGCAGCTGACTTATCTCATGTACAAAATACAGTTATGGCAGCACTAACCATTGCAATGGCCCCGTTTCTCAAACTATACCAGAATATAAATGACTCCCTGCAGGACCTCCTAACGCTCAACTTGAAATTGAAGAACCAGATAAATAATCTGGATAATTGGGTGAAAATAATTGAACGGAGGCTAGATTTAGAAGCGGAGCAAACAAGTCAATGGCAAAACAGATTATGCGACCTGGCTAGAAGTGAAGCCAATGACAAAACACTTCTAATGAAAGCGGTCATCGAAGATTGTAAGTGGATGAGAAATCTCCACAAATCGGAAAAGGGAGATATCAATCAAGAACAAAGTTCTGGTAAATGATGCTCAGCCATAAAGAAGGACAATATTAGTCATGGTGACCAAAGTAGCTCCAATAGTACTTTGAGAACTGGCCCACTTCAATTGTTAAAAACCCAAGACGCGAATCCAAATGGTGAATGGAGGAAAATTTGTGGATAAGGTCAAAGCCGCAAATCTGCCACAAACATTAGAGGATGATTTAGGGAAATCATGTTTCCCGATTTTTCAAGTCTCTGACATGCCTGCTAAACCAAAAGAAGATAGGCCTATGGAACTGAAGAGGGGGAAAAAATCCAAACATCAAGCTAAAACCTGGAAACAAAATGTTTCCAGGTCATTTTTAAGGAACATAAGATCACCTCCCAATCTAGACGATCTGCAAGTGGCGAAAAAACCTAGAAGAGAAATGTTATTAGAAAGAAATGTACAGGACTTGTTAATAAATGAGGCCTCTGAGAACAGCATTAGGATCCTAAGCGACGATGAGTCAGTGGTCTCAGAATCATGCTTGAGTGATCTCATTGAGCTCTTGGAAGATGATAATGAGCAAGAGGCATGGGATTGTTTCAGCCCCTCCGATTGGCAGGAAATCGAAAAGCAGGTGGATGCCCTATTACAGAGGAAAGAGCTGATCATTCCTTGCCAAGAACTATCAAAAAAATAAAAATTAAGGAAACAAGGGAAAAAAGACGCCGGAAGAGTCGAAAAAAATAGTTTGGACAAAGAAGAGACAAGAAAAGCAGAGATTTTCAGAACACTAGAAGACAAAAGGAAAGGATATTACACTGAAAGTAGATCAAAGCACAGTACCAAGGAGAAGAACTTAAAGAGTGCAGAACAGAGGCAAGACAAATCTACTCATAATTAGCCTCAGAAATAAAAGACCCAGAAGGTCTATAAAGTTAAATGATAAAAAGTGTTAAAAGACTCAAGGAGGACATTCTTAAACTGTGAAAAGGTGATGATGCTCCTATGTCAGGTCCCAGTGTTGCGTCATATAACATCAGATGACATTGTAATAGTTGAGTTTGTCAACGAAAAGAGATTAGATCTGGTGATATTGCACCTGTGATCCAGTTTGATTATGGATTCACTAATGGAAATGAAGGATAAGTTCGCCCAACTTGGCTTTGACCTGACTGAACACAGAGGCCTGAAGAGGCATGACAGTGAAATATTAATCCAATCGAAGAAAAAGGACCAAGAAAAGTCACTCAAAGAAGATCGACTCAAAACAAATTTAGAAGCCAGGGAAAGAGCTGCCAAGGAAACAACACATGCTGCAACAGAGAAATTGCGTGATAAGGAAAATAGGAAGAGAGTAAGAATGGAGAAAAACAATGGGGGAATAAACCAACAGAGGAAAGCAGAGGTGGTTGGAAAAATTGATACTCCATCAAGAGCTGAAGTAAAAAAGATAAGCTTCACAATAGATAATTCTAGAAAAACGCTGGGAACGACAAAATCTTCACAGCATAAAACAGGAAAGGAAGTGGACTGCTCATGGATGGCCAAAGCGCTAGGCAGCAAAGAAGAAGCAATAGACTGAAAAGGTACCTGAGGGAATGAAAGTTCAAATTGCCCCATGGAACACTCTGGGTTTTAAACATTTGTGCACTGGTGAAAATTGTTTCTTAGGGCAATATGAGATCATTTGCCTACAAGAGACCTGGATAAGGAACAAACTAGTGTGTGAAGAATACGAGGTCTATGTAAACCACACAAGGAAAGGTGAAAAGGGGAGGCCATTTGCAGGCCTTTTAACAATGATAAGAATTGACAGCGATCTAGAAGTTCTGGACCATAGTATTTCAAACCCCATCGTACAGACACTTACAATCAGGAAAGGCTCGCTGACAAATGAGGTAAAGATCTTATTAATTAATATCTACTGGAATGAAAAGAATTGTCAAATTAACAAGTTCATAAAGGACATCATGGAAAATATTGACAATCGATGATAGAAGATCCAGACCAATTAATATTTCTCTGTGGCGACTTGAATATTAAACTACTAAATAAGGAGGGCAAGCTAAAGAAAGAATCGCAACTGGAAGCAAAAGAACAGCGTTGGAAGACTTAGATGAAAATCCATTCAATGAAGATGTTAAATGGCTCAGTTAAGGGAGATCTACAAGGGGCAGACACCTGGTTCTCTGGGACAAACAGCGCCTGTCTAGACTATTGCTTTGTGGCAGGTAACACCATGCAATATATTAACTCGCTAACAGTGAAAAAACAATCAGTAAGTGACCATGCGCTGCTAGATATTGAAATGGCCTTGCCATGTGGGAGAGGAAATAGGACCAGAATAACCCCAGTTGAAGTATCATGGGGACAAAATAAATTATGAATACAGCAGAAGGTTCTACCAAAGCTGGCGGTATGTTACGATCTTCATGTGGCTGACAATCCAGAGAAGGTTGTTTATAGATGGCTCCTGAAAGACTTTGAATTTAAATATGACTCAAAAAAGGTGATGAAGATAAATAGGAAACATACCTATACAAAATAGCTGCTGGAGAAGAGAGAACATAGAGGTGAAATAAGGCAGTTACAAAGGTGTGATTTACCAGGGAAAGAGGAAAAATTCAGAAGATCTAAACAAATGTACAAAAACTGGATACAGTCCACAAAAGCCAGAAGAGCCCAGCACCATGCGGAAAAAATGCTAGCGGCTGTACGGGTGTATAACCCAAAACACTTCTGGGATATAATAAATAAGGAGCATGACTTTCAAGCGGCAACAGTTACCAACCAAGTGTCAGAGGAAAGATGGATTAAACACTATACATCCTTCTTTGAAAGTAAGATATCTAAAAGCCTTGTAGAGAAGAACCAGAGCCTGCATCAGTGGAAAATTGAACTAGATCATCAAGAAATATTATGGAGAATTAATAAATTGAGCTCCTCAAGGACTGCAGGCCCTGATGGCATCTGAAACCAGATGCTAAAGCAAAATAAAGAGAACTGGGCTGATTTGATATATTCATTGTTTAATCAAGTGAAGAAAACAAGATCGGTGGCATCCTCATGGAAGGATGCAATCATAGTCCCAATCTTTAAAAAAGGGGACCGCAGTGACCCTAAGAACTATAGGCCAATAGCCTTGCTCGGCTCTATTGGCAAAATCTTTGCGGCAATCCTACAAGACCTTAAAAGTTGGGTAACGATGGAGGCCATCCTGGACAAGCGACAAACTGCCTTCATAAGTGGAGTTGGTACATCCCTGAACTTATTCATCTTAAATCTCCTGAAACAGCAAGCATTAGAATCCAAGGGTAAAGTCTACTTTGGATTTATAGACCTAGAGCAAGCTTTTGATGGTATAAGCCGCGATTTGTTATGGACCGAGTTAAAGCATTGGAACTGGCCGGACGATCTTTTAGAGGCAATACAAGCACTGTACACGGATACGACAGTACAGATCCAACTATATAGAGATGGGTCTATAACTAGGAAGATCCACACCTTTTGAGGGATTAAACAGGGTTGTGCCCTGGCACCATTTTTATTTGCACTATACATGGCAGATTGGAAGAACTCTCAAAAATAAATGAGGGCCTTCCCCCCTAAGATTGAAGAAGGCGAAATCCCCTAGATCCTACATGCGGATGTCCTGGTCTTTATCGACCAGACCGCTATAGATCTCCAGAGGCGATTAGAAGCTTTTAAAATCTATCTGCAGGGTAATCACATTAAGATTGATATTGAGAAATCGAAGGTCCGATCATTGAAATCAGCATGCAGCAAGTTGAAGAAATGAAAAGTCTTTAACTGGACCATTGATAATCGATCTCTTGAAGTAGTGGAGTCAATAACTTACATTGGGATACGAATTAACAAAAATATTGATGAATCGTGCCACTATTTGTTGATCAGGGAAAAGTTATTGAAATTAACAAATCAAGGCAGAGCATTACACCATCGTTATGGAACATTCTCGCTGATCCCTATCATTATCTTCTATAAACAGAAGGTGTCAGCAGTACTAACATATGGAGCAGAGATGCTAAGTAATCTCTCCTGAAAAGTCTGGGAGACATGTGATGCCTACTTCTGGAGGAAAATTCTCAGATTACCTAATTCATTGTCAGCAGCCACAATCATATTCGAGCTTAGACTGCAATCATTAACATCGATAGTCATGTGGAAGACAGTTTCCCTTTACCGGAAATGTGTTCTTGATTTCCCACCTGAACCATTTGAGATATTAATGGGATCAGTGACAAAAAAAGACACAAACCTTGGGAGGTGGGAGGAGCGCTGTAAAGAATTTCTAGATAGCTCTAAAATCGATCTGGAAACTCTAAAAGGAAACCCAAATAAAGTTTAAAAAGTACTGCAAGAAAAAGACTGGGTCGAAACAGTTGAATTGAAGGGAAAAACAAACTATGCTATACATTATATGGGAGTGCAAGGAAATAAATGAATTGCCCTTATATTTAACTAAATTCCCATCGGCCCATTATAGAGACCTATTACTGCGATGCAGACTTAACATACTGACATCAAGAGAAGTGCTGCTACGAAGCAAGCAAATCGCCCTACAAGATGCAATATGTCGCTTCTGTAAAGAGGTGGATTCTGCAGAAACAATCAGACATTTGATGTTATCGTGCCCCTTTACAAACGAGCAAAGGAAGGACGTGATGCTGATTGGTGAGCAGGAAGCAGGCGCCAACGAGAAAGAGCTGCTGTGCGAATGCATTCTAACGGCAAGGACACTTGGTCGTACGATCGATGCCTTAAAGTTGGTAGAGGCACTGTTGATGAACACAGAGACACATGATCACCTTCGGAAATAGTTGTTGTGTGAGAAATTAAATTGGGAATGGAAAATGTGATATAAGTTATGTGGGGAAGGATTGTGTGAAGAACGTCTGTTAAAGGTTGAAAGATAATTAACCAATAAAACATAACAAACAAAAAAAAATCCCTGACTCCTTGCCGCTCCTTTCTATCCACTCAACATTCGATTAATTTGGGTGTGTGGGAGCATTGCAGGGGGAGATCTTGACTCAGGAGCTATCTACCCGAACTGTAACATTTCTCCTATTCATCTGTGTTTTGGATATGCTATAACAAAAGGTCAAACTAAGTGTAGTTAATCATTTATTCTGTAATTATCCCCCCATTGGTGATTGCTGCCCAATATTAAAATGGTGTGATCTCATTTGAATTTTAAAATAAATAAATATTGTATTCCCACCTACCGACCTGGTTCATGGGCACACGGGTATTCATAAAAGGGGATGTGAGATGGATGGGTTGGGTGCCAGCTGAATCCGAATTCGTAGAAAATAAAGAAAAGTATTCTAATTGAGCGCTACATCATAGGCTAAGGACAAGTGTCCTGGTACGGTGTGTGACGCCCGATTGGAATCCTTTACAGCTGGTGGTCTTAAAGTCTTGGCTATAGTTTTGCTTTGTCGCTGAAAGTTTAAGTAAAGAAACTGAAACCTAATACTCACCTCCGGGTCTTCACATAGAATCAAGCTACCCCACCATTATTATGTTCTATTACACATTACCAGGAAGTTAGGGGGGCCATTTCCAAGTGACTTTAAAGGCTAATATCATTTACTCTTGATGTCATAGCTAATGTGTTTTGTCAGGAGAGATCAGTTCTGGACATCTCCACCAAATCAATTATCATTTCCCTGCAACTGTAATGGCCAGAACACGCTCCTTAATATGGACTAAATGTAATGCACAATTTAGCATGTCAAAATGAGTTTAAGTTATTTTCCTGCAACTTGATTGAAAAATAAACGGCCTGACGCATATATGTATTCATCAAAAGGTACAGTTGAACGCTTCATGTTGAATGTCCATGGTTCGACAGCTCACTCACATGTCGGTGGCTCTTTGTTGCCAGTGGTAAGCACCCGAAGCTTGCTTCATGGCCATTGCTTCTGTACAAGCGCTACAAGATGACTGTGACAGGACATGGGAATTGGTTGTCGTAGGAGGCAAGCAATTGATTTTCTTGGGGAGGAAACATGCAATATTCAAACACTTGTATCTGTTTTTCTGTTTAAGCAACATTTTGTAACTACATAATGCACTCTTTTGGGCATTTTGCTTGATATGATATTTGCAGACAAAATCTGACCTGACTTGGAAAAGTTTGCGATGTTGAAGACACATTACCATTTTTTCCTTTCTTCATAAAAAGTCACTACAAAAACAAATACAATTTCACTGGATTATCATCTCAGAATTGGATGATCAAAACCTAATAATTATACTCCTGGTGCTGCGATCCCAAAAATTCTTCAGAAAGGTAAACAAGTCTATTGACTAAGCAAATACTAAAATTAAATAACATCTAAGACATCCTGCTAAAGCAATCAATAATCCTTGGCTGGCATTCACATATTTATAAAGGCATTTACAATATAACATGACAAACAGGCCAGGGAAAGAAAACCCAGTGCACGGGCCCCAATTATAAGCAGTCATTATATAGGGCCACTCGCAAGCTTCACTGCCCAGCTGAGCCACTGTGCTAGCAATCAGATTTTGAATGTATAGTGCAGCTTCCCCGAGAGGGGTGGTTGTATTAATTGTATTATGCTTTCACATGGAACTCATGGAGCAGTACCCAAAGAAAGAAGGCATCTTTTCAGAAAGGTCCCAGTCCGAGGCCTGTGTTGTGCTGATCCTTCATATCATCTCAATAAGTCTGCAGTCGTTTATGGACGTGCAGCTACTGCTGTTCATTTCTTGGCTTCGAGTTGGTGCCCTGATTGTCTCAGATGGAGTGAAGAATGTATTTCGGGTGCGTTAGCAGTGTTTGACTGTATTGACTTGGTGATGCAGTCAGTTGGTGCCATGTTATCAAATAATGAGCTCCTTTGTGGTAGCCAGTCTGTTGGTGAGCTGGTAACCCGGAAGAGGAAGTACTTGCCGACCCCATGCACAGGATGTCAAGATGCAGGGGTGGGATTCTTCAGACATTGTTGCTGTCCAATCTGTATCCTCTTTAGTGCCCTGGACAGTATACATGGTGGCGGAATCTGGCCAATTCTAAGACTGGGCCCAATTTGCTCATGAGGACATGTGCTTTCTGAGCATTTACAAAATGAAAAAAAAACAATCCAACAAACTGACGGAATTAGGGTTTGAATGCCAAATAGATTTGACCAGTTGAACGAGTAAGCCTAAATCCTTTGAAAGCGCTTTCCCAATACATTTGTAATTATTCATTCTGATTCCACAAAGAATTGGAAGCTTGGCGTCCCGACCATACCTCAATTATTGAGCATAATTATCACCCTTAAAGGAAAAATACATGTAACTACATGGAAAACTGTTCCCGCATTTGCTTCCAGGCTGGTCTAGCTGGGGAGTTCAATGAGACAGTGAAAAACAGAGCGAGCTATGCTGAGGTGGTGACAGCAGACATCCTATAACCGTAGGCTGCGGCTTGTGTCCTCCCCGCACGGCCATCCCTCTTGCAGTGTGATTGGCCCCTTCATGGATCGGAGATTCTCAGGCATCGGTCAGTCTGCTCTCGGACCTTGGTACAGCCTTATGATCCCTTGCATGTTCAGCTTCTGCCAGAGCTTCATTTCCCTGTTGTAGTCATGATTCGCATAAAACATCACCCTTGTTTTTATCTTGTCATAATAGTGATCTGAGTAGTTCTTGTAGTCTGGAGTGAGGAATCCGTAAGCATCGACCTAAAAAGAGGGTTAAAGAAACAGGTATTACTCTCGATTCTCTTTCTACCTTTTTGCAGATAGACAATGGCTCAGTACACAATGCAAAACGCACACACATTCCTGATGGCTCATGAATTCAAAAAGAAGAATGGGATCCTATGCTGCTTTTCTAATAAAGGGGGTAGTGTACTACAGTCACCCACTGTAGTCAGAGTCTACATGTTCCCAGAGGCTTCTGCCTCTTTTGGAGATCTCGTTGATTGATGTGAGCTAGGATTTAGGCACTGCTGGTTGTTATTGTTGTGTAATAAGAGCAGCTGTAGGTTTCTGGTAACGTAGCACTGACCTATGCACTTCTTAACTACAGGGATTGCTTTACATTAGTTCCCGGCGAGGGTCAATTAGAATGTAACAAGCACTCTGATTGGCCCTCGCTGGGGTATAACACGGCCGGGGAATCCCTCGCACGCATGTACGTGCCTGCGTTTGTTCCCGGCGGGGGGCGTGGCAGCCCCTTAGCCAATGAGGAGGCTCGGAACGGGGCAATCCCCACTCCGAGCCTCCCCAAGGCTGGAGGCTGCCTTTGCCCCGCTCCGGGGACTCAGGTATGTTTTTTTTTCCTCAGTCCCCTCCCCTGCAAACTATCCCCTCCCCGCCCTCCCAACCCCACTTACCTTCTTTTTTCTTCTTTTTCTCGGGAGAGAAGGAGCTGGGAACACTTCTGTTCCCAGCGCGTCCGCTCCCGATGGCCGCCATGGAAAGGGAAAACGGACTAGGTTTTCCCTTTCCTGGTGGCTCTTTTATTTGACTTTTTTTTTGTTCCGAAATGCGTAAGAGGAAAAGAAATGCTATTAGTACCTCGGTCTAACTGGCTGGGATACTAATGGTAATAAGCCCTGAGACGGTGGGCCAATACCGCCCGAGGTAATGACCCCGGGGCCTCGTTAAGGCCCTCACTACGCTTGGGCCTGTATCTATAGACCCCGGAGGCATTACCTGGGGCGGTATTGGCCCGCCGTCTTGGGGTTTATTGGCACAATAATTGCACTGTCATTGATCCTGACCCGCATAGTCACTGGTGTGGATGACTCAAGCAACATCAACTAGGCTGTGCTGGCTGGTTTTCCTTTTTCGTGCTATATGTCTGCTTCTACCCACACATAGCGTCCACATTCCTGGAGACCATGGGGCATAGGCCCCTTTGTGGGAGGAAATCAGAACGTCTTTTCACAGCATAGGCTATCGCCTCTTTAAAGATTATTTTAAATGTCCAGAATTATGGCACATCCCGCAACATGCCCAAAAAGGAAATAACAAAATATTTCCTCCTGCTGTTATTTATTGGACTTCTCTTCACAGTGTGCGCAGCCAACTGCTTGGACTTCAATTTTCTTAATCACAAGTAATTTTCCATGTACTGTGCATTTACCGAATATGAATGCAATGCACAGTTTAACCTGTAAGTGCTGAGCACACAACTGCAATCAGTTGCTTCAGGAATAGATAGTTATGGGTATATATTCTGCTTGTCCCACCTGTTAGCACAGCATTAGCATGTTAAATTGGCACACCAGAAATCGGTTCTTGCAGTAGTAATTATTTATTCATGGCACCCAACACCAAACATATAAAAACTGCTAAACTTAACGTTACATTACTAGTAATTTTTGCCAAAGTAAATATCAATTTCCCGCAGTTGATCTTGTAATTTACGTTTTTCTGCAATGCAATTTACTCTCTTACCATGTAATGTCTGACGTATTATTTGTCGAATTCCTACACTACCAAGAGCGTTTAGAGTACAGGACAATAGAAAGCTTTGTACAAATGTCCCATAACACAACATGTTTCTATAAAACACAACGCATTTTCTCAGTTAATGTTACATTTCTAATAACATTTATTACAAAGGTTAAAGTTAAAAATAGAACAATAAAGATAATACACTTCAAAATTCCTCTTCTAAAATTTCTTCTATAAAAACTAGATACTTGGGATTTCACTATTTTTTTCTCAAAAGATCATTTGTTACTTACACCGTAAAAAACACAGACATTAGCTACAGATCATAATCTGATCTGAATCTGTATCATAATCTGATCTGAATGCGCATATAATGTAATGAGAATGTACCACAAACCCACAAAGTAACTGTAATCCTATGTTCTTCATTACATGTATGTAACTTTTTTTAACTAAGACTGCCACAAGTAAGAGTGCTGCGATGCCTTTGGGCTGCATGTGCGCTATATAAATGTAAAATAAATAAATAAATAGGTTCAATGAGAAGAATGGTGCCCTTTGCTTCTTTCCTGTCTAAAGGGCAGGCTGTGCTCCAATCAGCTCCTACGGTCAGCTAGCTTCTGCATACTCCCAGAGGCTTCTGCTTCATCTAGAGTTTCTGTTGATTAACATGATCTTAGTTTCAGATTCTGTTTGCTCCTTGTGTGTAGTGGGATCAGGGAAACAGGTCCGCAGGTGCACTTCCATTTAAGGGGTTGTTTAGATGTAATTAATGTTGTGTAGACATTCAAGGGACCACTAACTGCTCTCGCTATATGTTAGCTGCAGGCACTGCTGTAAAACACGTTTATTTAGAAATACAGTTATTTAGAAATCACAGGGAAATGTTAAATGTTAAAGGTATTTGTACAGCGCACCGTCACCAACGGAATTGGTCTCCAGGCGCTCTGGCGGATCTGTAAACGATAAGGTGGGATGGGTTAGTAAGGTGAAGAGGGGGCAGGATAGTGAGAGGAGTGGTGTACTGTTGGCAGCTTCAACTCGGTATACACCGGGTGCTGAGTTTTGGTGCGGGTATTAGATCGGTGTCAGTCCGTGTGTGCTGTTGTTCAGGCTTTTTTTTTTTAAAACATTTTATTGGCATTTGTAAAAGTGCGAAACAAACGACAAACAGTGACTTAGCAGACAACTTAAAACAAATTAACTAATTAACTACTTAACTTCCACAGCCTTCATAGAGCAATGTATCGTCCGTGATGGGGGGCGGAGGGGGGGGGTCGGTGTGCAGCAAATCCGTGGTCGTGGGGGGCTGGGTATGGGGTCGCCATTCTTGGAAACCAGTCACAGGCGGTATTCTGTTAGGAGCGAGAATTCAGGGGGGTTTGTGGTCGGAGGCAAATTGAATGTCACGCACCAGGGCCTTCCATGAGTCCAGAGCTTCATTGGAGTCGTCAGTGTTCGAGCGGATACCATCTTGCCAGGCCCTAGTCTCCGCCTCCGTCCACTTTTCCAGGTCTTTGAGCCAACGTCCGTGTCTAGGGCCCCTTGGGGATTTCCATGCCATCGCTACGGACCTCTTCGCAAGGATGCAAGCAAGGTCCATTAATTTGACCTGATGTTTGTGTTTGCTGGGTCTGGGATGGGCTCCCAGCAGGCATTCCTTTGGGTTCCACTCGTATCTTGTGAGCCCCGCCTCAGTGCATGTGCGTTCCACCATGGACCAGAAGTACGCAGTTTTGGTGCAGGTCCAAAACATCAAGTCCGCCTTGTCGTTACCGCACCAGGGGCAGTGCGGGAGTGCACGATTGTTGAAGGTGGCAACTCTTAGCGGAGTCATGTATGTCCGGTATAGGACATTTAACTGGACTTGTTTAAATCTGGTATTCCTCGACACCTCCTTGGGGTATAGAAGTATTCGCTCCCATTCGCCGTCGGTGAGCGGGACCCCCAGGTCGGATTCTCATTTTTGTCTCAGGGGCGCGCTTTTTGGGTTGGATCTGTCGTTCAGCTTGGCGTATAAGCGGGAGACCGGTCTCCAGCCATCTGCTAGGTCATACATCTCCTGAAGAAGGGGGTCCGGTGGGGGTTCCTCTGGCCAGACGGGCCATTGTGCCTTTGCCGTCCGCTTGAGGCGGTGGTACCACAAGAACTGGGCGTTTGAAATGCCTTCGTTGGCTTGTAAGGATTCGAGTTCTCTGAACATGCCGTCTTCGAACAGATCTCCCCATGTGTAGATTCCAGCTCTCTCCCATTGTCTCGCTGTCGCTAAATCTGCGTGGGTCTTGCACACGTCAGCCAGGATGGGGGCACTGGGATTGTAGGGGTGCTCCAGGTGTCGGAGAAAGCCGGTTATGGCCCACACCTGCCGGCCCAAAGTGACAATCATGGGGACTCCTGAAGCTTGTTTCATCGGGTTCCAAAGCATCTCCCTGGGGAACAGCTTGGAAGTCGGGTTACGGAGGAGCTTCGTTTCCGACGAAAGTTCATCAGAAAGCCATTTCGTTGTGTGACTGAGCTGTGCGGCCAGATAGTACCTTTGCAGATCCGGTAGTTGTATCCCACCTTCTTTATGCGGGAGCGTGAGTGTGGGGAGGGAGATCTTGTGTCTGGAGGACCCCCATATGAAGTCCTTGATGAGAGAGTCCAGTTTTTTGAAGAAAGGCGGCCTGATGTAGAAGCATACGTTCGTGAAGTGGTACAAGAGGCGGGGGAGAATTATCATTTTGACTATTGCGGCTCTGCCCATTACCGCCAGTGGTAGCTTCGAACAAAAGTTCATGGATTTGCGAACGGTCCTAACAGCTTTTTCCGTGTTATGGTCATGTGTGAGAGCTGGGGTATGGCACACGTCAATTCCCAGGTATTTAAAGTGCTCTAGTTGCCATCGTATCCCGACGTCTGGGAGGTCTGACTCAGCCAGGCCCCTAAGTCTCGCCAGCGGGAACGCACAAGACTTCAGTTTGCTGAATGTTATTCCGGAGTATCGGGAGTAGTTGTCGAGGATATCGAGCGCGACGTGTGCGTTGAGCCGGGGGTTATTCAAGTACAGGAGGACATCGTCCGCATACATGGATATTATGGCATAGTCCCTGCCCAGCCCGATGCCCGCGTCAAAATGTTGTGCCCTGAAGTAGGCAGCCACTGGCTCCAGGCCCAGTATATATAACATTGGGGATAGTGGGCATCCTTGTCGGGTGCCGCGCTGTATCGGCCAGGCCTCGGACATCGTCGTTCCAGTCCTCACCCTCGCTGTCGGGGTGTTGTACAGTACCTCGATCCACCTCACGAAGCTCGCTCCAAAGCCGAATTCCTTTAGTACTTCAATCAACCACTCCCAATAGATGGAATCAAAAGCTTTTATGGCATCCAGAGAGAGTACAGCGAGGTCTTCATCTCGGTCGTGGGTCTCCGCCATGATATGTTGGAGCCTCCTCAGGTTCGCAGTGGTGTTGCGACCTGGCACAAAACCATTCTGGTCTTCATGGATCAAGGTTCCAATCACCCTCGCCAGTCTTTTAGCTAAAATTGTGGTCAGGATTTTACAGTCGTAGTTCAGCATGGCAATCGGGCGGTATGATTCGCAGTTGTTGGCGGGTTTGTTAGGTTTGAGTATAGGGATAATAATTGTCTCTTTCATGGAGTCAGGTAAGGCCCCAGTTTCAAATGCCTCCATATAGACCCTGTGGAGTGTCGGGGCAAGGGTCGCTGCGTAGGCTTTGTAGAATTCGGGCGGGAGTCCATCGCTCCCGGGGGTTTTACAAGTGGTCAGCGACTGGATCGCATGTGTCACGTCCTCAGCGGTGATCTCTGCATCCAATGACTCTCTCTGGGCCTCCGTCAGACTTGGGAGCTCAATCTCGGCCAGTGTGGTCCTGATGTCGTCCACTGGTATTTTGGCGTCATGGGCGTACAACCTGGAATAGAAGGCCGCAAAAGCTGAGTTGATATCTCGTTGCGTCCGGTGAGTCGTCCCCCTTTCATCCGTTATTTCGGTTGGGAGGTGTCTTGGAAACTCGCGCCCACACAGCCAGGCAAGCATTCTACCAGGCTTACCCGCTTCTTTGTGAGTTCTGGCTATGTAGGTCGCGTAGTCGAATTTGGACAGTCTGTTCCATGCCAATAGGCACTCCTCCCGGATGTCCTTCAACTCTGTTTCGGCATCGGGCGCATTATTGAGTTCGGATTCAAGGTGGGTGATCCTGTCTTCCAATTTCTCCAGTTTCAGTCTCAGTTGCTTGCGAATACCTCCGGTACCTGATATAACTTCGCCTCTTGTGACAACTTTCATGGTCTCCCAAAGTGTGCTCCAGCATGACACTGAACCTGTATTAATGTCGAGATAATCTTCAAGTTTGGTACCCAGTTCCTCCCTGAATGCGTGGTCCGTGAGTGCTGCGGGTGGCATTCTCCATAGCGGGATTGGTGGCCTGGGTCCTCTAGGGGTCCATTGCATGATCGGCGGTGAGTGATCAGATATGGTTCTGCCTAGGTAAAGTGTGTCGTCCACCTGCTGAGCCAGCGCACGATCAATGAACATATAGTCTATTCTCGTGTGGACCTTGTGGGGGGCCGAGTAATAGGAGTAGCTCCTCTCGATGCGATGTTGTTCCCTCCAGATATCCACCAGGTCGAGCTGTTCTATTGCCGTGTTCAGCGCGTTAGACGCGAGGTTGTTCAGGGAACGGGGGGGGTCCGACCTGTCCAGAGCGCCGTTCCTGACGGAATTGAAGTCGCCGCCCCATATGAAAGCGCTCTCTCTCCTGGGAATGATTTTGGCAGTGAGCATTGCGACGTGTGAGGGTATTCCTTGTTGCGGGAAATATGAGTTCACCAGGCACACCGGTATGGAATCGATGGTGCCCCATAATATTAGATATCTGCCCTCCTTATCGGCTTTGTGGCCCAACAGGTAGAAGGGGACAGTTGGGCTCACCCACGTGAACACTCCTCTGGCGAATTTGGAATAAGGCGCCCCTTTCCCAGTACCTCCCCACTTATCGGAGAGTTTGGCCGTTGCTTCGTCCGTGAGGTGGGTTTCTTGGAGCATTGCTATTGATATCTTTTTCCTACGCAGATAGGAGTGGATCCGATTCCTCCTCATGTACGTGCCCATGCCCCTCACATTCCACGTCATCACCTTGATTTGGGACGCCATGGAGTTATTGTTTCAGCCTCGTCTTCCACGCCTCCCCCGCCTCCTGGCGGTACATTATCCCCCTCAGGGTCTGGCGACGTCCCGTCCGCCGCCCCCAAGAGCCTCCGGTCCCATTTTTCTGCTTCATTAGTAGTCTGAGGGCTGTGGTGTGAACAAAAACAAAGAACGAAACTAAAACTGGTGCGCCCAGCAACGACAGAGTCTTGCGGGTGCTCAGGCGCTCTCGTACCGTCTGGACCCATCCGGGTATCGGGCACGAGGAAGGTCAGGCAGGCAACTGGCCTGACCTATACTGTTCGTGGGGGGTGGGGCCCTGTGCCTGGCGGGGGCCGAGCGAGGGCCGTTTCATCTTTGCGAACTGTTGGGTGATGTTACCTTCTTCTTAGATCGTGTGCCTAACGTCCGAGTTGGGTATATGAGGCATGACATCTTCGCATCGGGCGAGGGGGTTCATCAATTTGCGGAAAGTTGAGAGTCATTGTCCGCTGCTAGATTGTTGTCCTCTAGCCACATGGTCGCCGCTGCCGGGGATTCCAGGAAGATCGCCCTGCCCTTGTGGATCACTTTTAGTCTGGAGGGGTAGAGCAACATATATTTTAGGTCTAGCTGTCTGAGCCGGGCCTTGATCGGCACGAATGAGTTCCTCTCCCGTTGAACTTTCGGGGTGTAATCAGGGTAGATCGTGATCTTAGAGTCGTTGCGTTCGATAGGGCCCTCCTCTCTGGAGTGTCGGAGGATAATCTCCCTATCTCGGAAGTTCAGAACTTTGGCAATTATAGGGCGAGGGCGCGAGCCCGGCGGGGGTTTCTTCTGCAGCGATCTGTGCGCCCTTTCAATCGAGAATCCCTGCGTCAGCTTTCCTGCGCCCACCTCCTGTTGTATCAGGGATTCCACATAGGCCGTCGGATTCGGGCCCTCGCTTCCCTCCGGTACCCCCAGTATTCGGATGTTGGCGCGTCTGGCTCGGCCCTCGGCCTCTTCGGCCCTGGCTTCAAGTGTAAGTACCTTCCGTTCTAGGTCCGTCACCTTGGCCTTCAGCTCCGTTGTGTCTCCCGACGTCTCTTTAATGGTGGATTCGGCGGAGGTCACCCTTTCCGTCAAGTTGCGGGCGTCCTGGCGCACAAGCTGCAGCTCAGATTTGAACTCCCCAATTCTCATGTCTATGAACGCACGCAATGATTCAATCGCCTCCAGTACTTGTGCTTGGTTTTCTGGGGAACCTGTTGGTTGCGCTCGGGGGGGTTCAGGAGTGGAAGCGCTTGGCTGCGGAGGAGTCTTCGCTTTAGCGGACACGTAGGTGTCCATGGTGCTTGCCTTTGTCTTGTTCCTGGACGCCATATTGGGAGGCGCCACTCAATCGTGTGAAGACAGGCGCCGGGGTTATTTGTCGGAAGCAGGGTGGTCCAGGCTCAAGCTTTCAAGAGGGTGTACAGTGGGATATTTATCAGGTCGTTCGCGCTCATGCCCAGCGCTCTCCCCACCGCCACCGTCGTCTGTTGTCGATGGCCGGGGCCGTGCTCGGTGATGTGGGTCTGAGCCCCGGTTTGGTTTCCCCGGCCGGGGGCTCTGGTTGGTTCAACTCAGCAGGGCCGGATAGAGGTAGAGGCTCCTCACCCCCGATGCAGTCGCAGCAGAAGTTGATAGGTCGGTTTGGCTGCAAGAGCGGCCGGCGTTCTCCTGCGACATTAGTTTCGTAAGATGGCCGCCATCTTGGGTCCCGCCAAGGGGGGGACCGTTATCGGGACGAATCCGTGGGCTCGGGGGCCCGGATCCAGGGGAAGACCTCTGCAGCGTGTCCGGGGTCGGTTCCCCTCCCCTCGGAACCGATTCTTTCTATCTCAGGTGCGATTTTAAGTAGGGAAAAGGATCTGGAAACGGCGCCTCGGCCGGAGCACGGCGACTCAGCTTCCACTCGCCATGAGCTCCAGGCCACGCCCCCCGTGCTGTTGTTCAGGCTTATGTGTTGTTGCAGTGTTGTGGCTTGTGGTGCGAGAGATGGTTGAGTGAGTTTTTGAGTGAGATAGGTATGCAGAGTTTGAGGTTATATTGGTTAGTGGGTTGCCTGACCTTGAGCATGCTAACATTCACAGTTCTGTCCAAGTGTGGCACTTGCCGACCCTCACAATCCCCTCTAGATGCGGCACAGGCCAATGTCCAGAACCCTATCCCGGTATGCCCAGAATCCAATTCCATCTAGAAACGACGCAGGATAATTTTCACAATTCTATCTAAGTGTGGACATGCTAATAGTCACAATTCTATATAAGTGTGGAAAGCAATACATTTTTGGCAAAAACGCGTACACAATTTAACAATGAATACAGAGCAGAGAACATGGCTCCTTGACAATGTGGTGGGAGGATGTAACTTTAAGACCAGATATTGCAGGTGGATGTGGAAACATACACCAGGGGTGAGCACAGGATAGAATAACCTAGGAACGGGATGGTGAAGCAAGTGCTAAATTAAGGATGAAGGAGTGACAGAAAAGTGTTGTAGGGTAGTCTGTGTGGGTAGAGAGTGTTGGGATGCACGTACAGGGTCCAGTCAGGAAAAAAGGTCCAGGTTGAGAAAAACCTATTAGCACAAACTATGATGGGAGCAGACTGAGATTTGCGGAGCAGAAGGACATGTATTGTTGTTAGTTAGGTTTGACACGTATTAGATACTCACCTATAGCTACACAGAAAGAGCAAGAAAAGTACTGTTGTTGCAGATGCAGAGGTTACAAATATGGCAGTATTGTAGGCTCTGTGTTTATTTGTTGTATCCAAAGATATGGTCCGAAGGGAGGTGTGTGGGAAGAGCAGAGACAGGTGGAAGGAAGAGGGAGTTAGAGAGGTATTGTGATAGAAGCGAGATCAGTGTGTTAACATGGCAGAAGTATCGCCATATTGAAACTTAAGGTCCAGTACACTATAAATAGAATAGAACGCAGGCCATGATGTGGAGCTGCAGCTCTGTGTAGCTTAGCTCCAAAAACAAATCACCTTTCCCGTTCCCCAGGAGAGAAGTCTAGGTCAGAGGCCCCAGTAGTGCACAGATAAACAGTAATTGTATCCAGCTGCAGGGACTGAACACAGTGGGAACGGAATGTGAGCTGGTTGGGATGCGCAAATTCAATTGAGCAGGGCATTAGGTTTTGTGACGCCAAGCGGTGAAGCAAAGATTTGGTGTACTACTGCCCTCCCCAATCAGCAGTCACCCTATGTGAATTAAAGGTAAGCACACAAGTACAACAGATATTCAATCCATGAAATTCAGCCTCAAGAGTGATGTTCCGGTCCCGTCACTACGGGGCGCCTGGGATTGAAGGAGATAAGGGGGAGTCATGCCTGGAACGTCCTCTGATTTGGCAAAGGAGGAGCAGAGGTGATGCCAATAAATTTAGTACAAGGTCGGAGAGGCAGCTTGGTTGTGCCAAGGCGCCTGGTATAATGGGAAGGCCTATTGTCATGTCAAAGCCGAGTTGGCCTGGTCAGTTACTTTGATCACATATGGAACGCAGGGGTGCATATTACGTGTCAGTCTCAATTCATCAATGTGTTAATTAGTGTATCAATCCTGTACCTGGATTCAACAGGGACGATGTTGGGAACTACATGTTGGGGGAATGGGTTTAGATAATGTGTGGTCAATCAGTCCAGGGACTATAGTGGGACATTAGCATGTTCTATAGGTGTTAGCTAATGAGGGTGGTGGGATAACAATGTATCCCTTATTTGCAGATTTGCATTTTTCCGGCTATAAAAGCTGGAACGTCTTGGGGTGCGACAAGCTCCATGTCAGAATGGTTCTACGGGACCGTCTGAGAACCTTTGCACGTAATAAACCTTGTTTTCCCTTGCCAAAAGGTGCAGTGGTTATTTGGCCTTTTGGATGATTTTTATCGTACTTTTTTGGATTACTATTGCCGTACACTTTGGTGACCACCAACGTGATCCAAGATTCTCTGTGAAGTAGGGGTGTCTCAGCTGCGCATCCCGGGGTGCGGCACCCATCTTCAGTGACCAGTTACTGTGCACGATCTGAAGAGGTTTGCAGGTGCTGTATTGGCAGAAGTCCTGTCTGCTCCTTGGAGTGGGGTGTTGCTCCCAGATTGTGCAGGCCATTGACAGGACCCTGTATCAGAGGTGCTCGGGAGGATGCATAGATGAAAGTTCACCTTTGTGGGAAAAGACAAGAGGCGAGTGTGCATGTGGGGAGTGAGGTGATGGTGAGTGTGCAGGGTGTGAAAGACCACGTGGCATTGTAATAGTGCTTAAAAAACTAAAAACATATATATATATATATATATATATATATATATAAAAAACAATCTCCCACGCAACGCAGGTGTAGGCACTAGCCTCGCGGGTCACAAGGGAAAACAACAAAGGCCCGAGCACTTGTAGAACGTGCTTGATAACATTTGTTTATTTCATGCATTGCATCAAAACAGAAATAAAAAAGATATAGCTAACAGCCAATCTTGGTGAACCAGTAGAAAGGCACTCGCCCTACAGGGTAGAAAAAGGCCCCGCATTCCGCTCTTTACTCGAGCGAGCTTTAACATGCTAGAATTCATCAAAACTTATCCCTCGCTTCCCAACATATCAAACTGATTTTTGGGCCCCACCTCTCGTCTAAAGGTCATGTGACCGCTATGGAGTGTAGCCCACTATGCGGGCCGCCATGTTGGAGTTTCCTCCTAATTGTGGATATTTAACATATGGCTAAGTGCACAGTAGCTCGATTCAAGTATGTCAAAGTTAAAACATAACAGTGAATGTGAAATCAAGAGGGGCTGAACCACAAACAGAATCCTAAGGTTGATTTCCGCATTCTTGAAAAGACTTAGAATGTGGATCAGGAAATCGTTTTCAACAATCCCATCAACTAGTACTTGAGTTTTTGCATCCAATCTACAATTAAAAGGCTTTATTTTTTCGCCTTTTTAAATGGCGGAACAGGTAGAAGCGAAACTGAGGGCAGCATCACAAGTACTTTTTAACAAAGACATTGTACCTACGAATGCAGCAGGAGACAACAGCTTTCCAGCCAGCTTGAGTGGACAACAAAAGATGCACAACCTGGAAAGAATAAAAAAGAAAGAAATATCCAAATGATGGGAGGCAATGATATTGCAAACCTACTTGGAGGTCAACCGGATCCCTAGAGGTCTGCGCATTCTCACTATCCCAACATTCGAAGGAATGGATCGACTGCTCATAGAAGAATGGACTGATCACACCAATACCTGCTCATTCCAAATGATGGAGATCTTGAGGCAATATGCCAAGCTAGATAGAGACAAACTTCTGAAAGATATAGAGGATATGGAAGAGCAGTTGTTCAATTCTGAAGAAGTAGATTAATGTAAAAAACGTATGTGCAGGCTGGAGGAAAATCTGGAGAGATTCAAACCGAAGTCAATTTTTTGTCCGAACATTGCCTGCGATCCTATAGAAGTTCTTGAGGAATAAGTTATCAAGGAGTTAAAGAAACTGCCCACACATCTCGCATCAGGATCCAGAAATGTGTCCTATGCGTGGATTGTGGCTCTCAACAGCTTAAGAGAAGATGGCAATATTGTATTTCTACCATCAGATAAAGGAGGTGGTGTGGTCATTATGGACAAGATTATGTATACAATGAGGATTTAAGACAATTGAATGATGTAAGTTGTTATGAGGTTGTAGAAGACACCATTCCGACAGATACCATGTTATATTTTGAATTACTGAAGAATTGGCTTGACAGAGGGCTCATTAATGAAGATGAGTATTTCTTTCTTAAGAATAACCATCCTACGACCCTGTTGATCAACTTTAATCCTAAAATTCATGATAGTCTTCTGCACCCGGACAGGCCTATTGTGTCTTCAATCAGCAGCCTCCTTGAAAACACCTTCACATTTTGGGACTATTTCTTTCAAACATTTATCATCAGCTTAAGCTCGTATATTCGAGATACTTCTGACCTACTTATGTCAATTGGGAACCCCAATACTTGCTAGTATCCTTTGATGTTGTGTCATTATACACATCCATCAGGCATTAATATGGTTTGTGTGCATGCCAACACTTTATGGAAACTAGATCCATAAGCTATCTGCAGTATAATCACATGCTGATGGAGATGTTACAATTCTGTCTTGAACACAAGTATTTTGTGTATGTAGGCAGATATAAGGTACAGCCATGGGCTTGTGTATGGCTCCTATGTATACAAACCTATACATGGGACGGTGGGAGGAAAAGTTTGGAGAGAAGAGTTGGAGCTGTATAACATATAGTGATATGGTATTGTTACCTAGACAATATTTTCATTATAATGGATGGCTCCCAACATTGCCTTTCCAAATACATTGTGATTCTCAATGACAACAAAATGAATTTACAGTTAACAACTACTATCAGTGAGAAGGGATTCGTTTTCTGGGACATTAAATTCCAAATAATCAACAATGAACTTATGTCTACCTTATATAGAAAAGAGACCAGCTAAAACTCCACCCTCCATGCCAGCAGCCACCACTCTATGGTTTGAAAAAAGTCCATACCATAATGAAAATTCCTCACAGCCAAACGTATTTGTACGAGTGAAAATGATTATCAACTAGAGGCTAAAAGCATTGGTGTTAAAACCATGAATCTTCACGTTTGTTACTCAGCATGTCAAGATGGAATATCTCCAATGGTAAATTCTCCTGGTGCAGGACTTGGATTTCCTGGCCTCACTGGATCTACAGGACGCCTATATCTTCCAAATCACCATCTGGTCTTCCCATCAGAGGTTCATGCGGTTTGCGGTGGCCCAGGACCTCTTACAGTTAAGGGCCCTGCCGTTCGGCCTCAGATCTGCTCACTGCGCCGTCAGTAGTACCCAAATTGATTGTTTCCAATTGACTGTATGGCAAATCTGGCCAAATTCGACCAGTGCCATTCAATCGTTTGGAAACAATCAATTTGGGTAATCACTACCAAACGTGGGAACCGGGGGTTGCAGGGGTGTCCCCCGCTTCTGGAGGCTTGGAGGTGGGGGACGAGAAGAAATAAAAATATAAGAAAAGAGGACCCTGCGGTGTCAGAGCCGATCCTCGTAGGAGGGACGGATCCGACGCTGCAGGGTCAGAAGATGAGCGGCTGCCGAAAGGAATGTCGGGGTTGAGTGGGGTATTTCAGTTTGGCCAGATTTGTCTGCAGCAAAACTGGCTTTGCGACCGAATTGACCACCGTCAATTTGGCCGCGAATAATTGTGCCACTGCCAAATTGTATACATCCGTCCTGGTTGGGGACACCTACCAGAAACTTCCTTCAGGCTCAGGGTTTCATGGCTTCCTGTGTGTTCCCTGTCCCCTAGGCCAGGCTTCATCTGTGCCTGCTCCTGCTTCCCATCCCCACTTTTGGAAAGAGTCTTTTCTGGACTTCAACACCTCAATCCCGGTGATACCTTCCCTGCGGGTTCAGCTTCAGTGGTGGCACCATCTGACCTCTGCGATCCTTGTTACCATGGATGCCAGCCAGTTGAGGTTGGGGGCGGTGGTGCTGGGTCAGACTCACCAGGAGCTGTGGTCCTGCCAGGAGGCGGCCATTTCATCCAAGTGGAGGGAGCTGGCGGCAGCCTTCATGGTTCTGCAGGTCTTGGTCCTTGTCCTCAAGGGGAGGTCAGTCCTGTTGCAATCGGACACTACTGCCACTGTGGCGTGTATCAACCGTCAGAGTAGCTCATGCTCCAGGTCAATGGGGTCTCTGGCTCTGCTGCTGGGCACTTGGACGGAGGCTCACCACTTGGCCTTGGCGGCATGTCACATCAGGGGTCGGGACAACTCTGTGTTGGACCACCTCGGCCAGGTGTTTCCTTCAGAGGATTGGGTGCTGCGGAAGGGGGCCTTCTGGAGATTCTGCAGGGTGCTGGGGTTTCCGGTTCTGGACCTGTTTGCCTCTCCCTGTCTGCTAAGGTTCCTCATTTCTTCTCCAGGTTTCCCTCACCAGGGGCTTGAGGGGTGGATGCCATGAATTCCCTAGAGGGTCTTCTGTACTACACGTTCCTGCCCTTTCCACTCCTCCAGAGGGTCCTGCTCAGGATTCGGGATTCTCGTTCAGAGGTGATTCTGGTTGCTCCTCTTTGGCCCACAGTTGTTGGTTCCCACTCCTACTGGAGCTGGCAGTTTCTCCCATGCTTCCCCTCTCTGAGGAGATGGTTTTGGTGTTCTGCCCAAAGAACTTGGTCTGGGGGGCTTGGAAACTGTAAGGCTCGCCTGAGGTCTGTGGGTCTCTCTGAGGAGGCGGCTTCCTCTATTCAGTTGGACAGGCGTCCCTTCACCTTAAAGGCCTATGAGTGTCACCAGAAGCACTTCATGTCCTGGTGTCTGGTGTAGTGCTGTTCCTCTCCCTAGGGCTATGGGGCTCCTGTTCTGCAATTTCTCCAGGAAGGGTTCAACATGGGGCTTTCTTTCTCCACCCTTTGGATCAACTCTTTTGGGGGCCCTGAGGTCGGTGCGCTCTCCTTTTTGGGGCTGGTGGGAGGCTTCTGGAGAGTTTCTCGCTGGCCTGGCCTATCTCTGCTTCTGGGGTGCCCCCTTGAGATCTCTCTTTAGTCCTGCAGGCTCTGCAGTCCTCTCTGTGTAAGGGCTTGGTGGAGGTCCACCTGTGGTTTTTTACTCTAAAGACTGTATTCTTGGTGGCTATCACCTCGGCCCGTTGGCTGGGTGAGATTGGTGCCCTCCACTGATGCCTTGTTCCTTAAGTGTCACCCCTCCTTCCTTCCTAAAGTGGCATCCAAGTTTCACGTCTCTCAGGAGATTATCCTTCCTTCCTTCTTCTACTCTCCCTCCTCCCTGGAAGAGGTGCGCGGGCTACTCTAGATGTAAGGAGGGCTGTCCTGGTTCATTTGGACCAACGTAGGGTCTTTTGTTCTTCCTCCAGCCTGTTTGTCACTTTTGGGGGCCCCTCTCCTGGTAGGAAGGCATCTGTAACCACAATTAGTAGGTGGCTGGGGGATGCCATCGCCTTGGCTTATTCATCTGTGGGTTTCCACCCGCTAGGCTGGGGTGCAGGGCAAGTCTAGCCGGGGCATGTCTTCTTCTTGGGTGGAAGCACGTGATATCGCTTTGCAGGACATTTGCCGTGTTGCCAATTGGGCTGACCCCAACACGTTTGTTTGCCACTACCGCCTGAACCTCCACCGTAGGGAGGCTGGTGCCTTCGGGACTGGGGTCTTGAGTGTGGCTCTTCTGTGACATGCTTGCTGCTGCTGCTGTCCTGGACTGTGTGCTTCAATAAAATGTTGTTGGTCGGATTGCATATCCCTGTCTGGTCTGGTCTGGTGTAGTTTGTTCTCAGCCCATTCTCTCTGAAATTGGCACGCCTCCTTGATTAGTACTGGGACGAGGAAGAGTGACGTGGAAGTAATGCTTGGATTACTTAATGGAAATCTTTGTTGCTACTAGTCCTACTCTTACTCGCCCCAGTACGGCTTTTCTACCTCTCCCTCCCCCTCTCTCGAATGGGCCTTTTGGGCAGTTGTTATTTACTGTGGTGGCCGGGGGAGGCGGGCAGTTATTGCCAGAGGAGGGAAGAGGAGGTGCTAAAGTACCATAAAGATAGAACAGGAGTTCCTGTGGGAGGTGGGTCACCTCACTGATTAGTACTGGGAAATGGAAGAGTAGGACTAGTAATAATGAAGATAATCTATGCAGTTCAAGCACATGTAAAATGAATGCAGTTACACCACATGCAACAGGCAAATAGTCCATCCACTGGAATAATGATAGGCGAGTACATCAATTTTACTGCTACCATTTTTGATCAGAGCAAATGAAAACAGGAGGGAGTCACACATCAGTTCGATATAAGCTAAACAAGCCCAAACAGCCTATGTAAAAACCTACAACCGAAACCATTAAAATGAGGGGGTGCTGAAAGCATAAAAACGACAAATGGTCATAGCCTGTAAAACACGGCACCACGGGTGGAGCAGCACACCATTTTCTTGCTTTGAGGCAAATGGCATTACTCGTAGCAGCTGCTCAATATGCCCCAGCTGGCAGCATATCAGCCTCCCCACAGGGCCAAGCAAATGGCATATCAGCCTGCCCATCAGGCAGCTAATCGGTCTCCCCAGCAGTCTCCCAGCAGCAGAACAGCTGAAGAAGAGTGGCAGGAGTCTGAGAACTAGGGATTACATGTCAAAGACCTACAGTCCCCGGTTGTCACACCTAGACCTGACAGACCAGCAGACACTATCCACCTCCCTCCGGGACATGCTCACTATTCTTCCCCTCCTGGCAGAGGTCGAGGGTGATTTGGAGCCAAACGGGGATATCATTACATCCATTTGCCCCTGGTGAAACCTCTAACAGTCCTGCACTTTTATGTAAGTTGCACACCATAACACAGCCCTGATTTTCATACACCCTGTCCCAGGCCATGGCCATTATGCGACAGGTGCACCACAACATCATGTTTCCCATTATAACTGCTGCAATCAGTGCTTTAGAATCTAGGCTTCATGACATTAGTCCCCTAGTGGTTCCACCCAGTGATGGAGAACAGGTATTCTGTAACTGGCACATGAAACAGAGTATCAATGTGCAAATTGTCTGTCATGCGCACCTGCTTTTCATCTGTGTGTGTGCAAAATTCCCTGCGTCATCGCAGGACTTCATGCTCTTGGACCAAAGCAGTCTGCTGCACATTTTATAGGGAGTTCAACATCAGTGGACATGGCTGCTCTCTCGGTATGTACATGATACCTGAATGTACACTGCCACAGAAATGCTTGTTACTAAAGATTTACTAAATCTGCCACTTTACTACATGTCACACACATCCCCTGGCCCAAAATGGGGCAGGATTATAGCTTTTTAGACCTTGCACGAGGGCCGTACTGAAAGTTATGGGCCCTGAAGACCGAGTTACAGACCTGAGCGTAGCGAGCGGCTTTAATGAGGTATGACCGCCCCTAACGACAGTACTGCCCAAGGGCAAGTCTATAAAGCTATTAGAACTCATGGGCAAACATTTAAAAGTGTATTTATAAAAAAGTGTATTTAAAAATATATCTTTTTCAAATGATTACATTTTTTTTGGAATATTCATGTGGAATATTTAAGCCTTTAAAAAGCATTAAAAATAACATGACAAAAATATGTCATGCTTATTTATAGTACACTAGCAGGTGTACACGTGCTTCACACGGTAATTCCTACTTCAGTCCTGAAGTTTATTTAATGAACCAATCCAATCTTTGTAGACAATATTGCTAGTGTTTCCTGTAGGAGTTAGTGTGAACAAATTGCAAGCCACATAAAGCTGGCTATAAGAAAAGCATGAACCCTGTAAATTGGTTCCAGCTACTTTGAGTTGGAGCATTGAGATTGCGTAGCAACATTATTGGGGTCCTGTTCTACAGCCGAGGCAGCTGCGACCTCAACATAAGTGCCGTACGTGTAGGGCTGAAGCGTGTAAGCTTGAAGTGCCGTACCTGTATGTGTATGGCTGAGGCATGTAAGCTTTGTACTGTTGAGATGGCATACATTCGTCAACTTCCGTGCGTAATGAAGTACCTGTCATTATCATGAGAGATTTTCCACGATTTGACAGACAACGTCGTTGCGGACACAGCTGAAGAGAACATGCACCGTTTCCTGTCACCGGCATTACTACAAAAGCACTGTTTTGTGTCACCCGCATCATTGCAAAAGTGAGTGCTGCTGATGTCAGCTAGAATGCTGATAGTGTGGAAAGTTTGGAACAATGAACTGCTGCGGTTTTCATGAACTTCGGAACTTTAGGAACAATGAACGTAGAGCTATGGCAGAACTACGGTGTGGAGAGCCATATGGCAGGGTAAACATTGCAGACCGCTTAAAAAAATTAAAAAATAATAAAGGGTTATATTGTATACTTCTTACATTGTCTACACCATGGACCCTACTCACATGCCAAATTTCAAGTTTCAGGTTTGTAGCATGTTGGGTAGTATGCTGAACATTTCAAACAGACACACACACATATCCACGAATGTCCCTTTTATATATATATATATTTAATATATATATATAGATTATTCTTTTCATTAATTTAAAGTAACAAACGGAAAATGGACGGTATTTGTATGAAAATGTAATTTCCAGTAGAGGGGGTGAAGCACTGTTAGTGCATGGCTTTCCAAACCAAAAGTCAAATTTGCTGGTTATATGAAAATTCCGGGCTATAAGAAAACTCTAAGCCCATCCTGGCTTGTATATCCCACAAAGTGACCAATTGGAAAGGGCTATTCGCTCTCCAAGGGTTTTAATTACATATATGCCACCCGTAAGGGTAGAAATGAAATAGACACTCTTTTTTAAATTGGCAAATTCGACCTTATTTAATTTGCACTATACTTGTGTTTGTTTACTTCTCCACAGGAGATCCTCCATAATGTTGGCTCTGTGGGAAAATGGTCTGGTAACCCTTACAATGACTGTAGACAGTGGACTGCCATGAGTAGTTGGGACGGAGAACTGGAAAATACATTGGGCGGTTGGGGATGCACATCAAAGAGAAGGATAGCAGAGCAGAGATGCAGATCACTGCATAAGAGCCGGTAGGGCAGGAGTACGGCTGGCGGTCTGTGCCCTATGGTGGATCTATGAAACGAGAAAGGAAGATTTGCAGTGACATGACTTTGTCCATGATGTGTCGGCGACAGTGGTAGTCTGGTGGAGCGCTCTTCAGAGCTGGGTTGCATGAGGCACAATGGAGTCCCCAGGACCGTAGGGGGTGCTGGACAGAAAGCTGGGTCCTACCCGGATTCACAGTTTGGGTCTGGTTTGGCACGGGGAGTTTGTCTAGGGTTGTCCTTTGCATTACATCGCAGCCCGGGTAGGCGGTGGACTGAGCAGAGACAGAAAGACCTGTACGGCATGGTGCTGTGGGAAAGTGGCACTCACAGGCCCGTGAGTGCAGGCACAGACGTGCAGGCACAGTCGTGCAGGAACATGAAAGTGGCTTTGACTGCTGCACTTCACCCAGAAGCCAGACATCACCCAGCCACCTACTGAAAAGGCACTAACTGGAGACCACAATGGAGACAGGCTGGGGCAAACCTGGGTGCAGTGCTGCTCGGACATATCGATGGATGAAGGGACCGGCCAGAATCAAGAGCGCGCATGCCCCCTGTGCTGAAAATTGAACTAATTTACTGGGTGAACTGTCACCTCTTTGGAGCAGCGGGCTGTGCAGCACAGTATCTCTTCATAGAACCCAATTCTAGTAATTTGCATAAATGCAAAGAGCATTATGGGAACATCATAATGTCCACAATTTTAAATGTTAAACATGTCTCATAGTGATTTAGCAAGAAACTTCAATGAGAGACTGAACGTTTGACGGAGCACAGCTCCGGCCCGTTCCCTGCGCGGACTGCTTCTCAAAGCTTGTCCCTGAATGCAGGTTAAAATTGTGAAGCAGAACTTGGCTCCATGTAGAGTTGACTAAGTCCGCTAGTTACCACTCCGGGCAACTTGACCCAAAAAACGTTGTCTGCACTTACCTCATCTAGATTAACTTCGCCAGACGTTTACTTCGTCATGACTCGGCACCCTGATGGTGAAAATATTTATGGGCTTCTGCAGTGAGAAGACGCAATTGACCCTTTTCTTCTGATAGTGGTAAGTACAACACCATGTTATTTTTCGTTCGCACCCTGACCACCCTCCTCATCCAAAACAATTCTCAGTGAACGAATGACATACATATGACTACAAAATGAACCATAGTGTACTGAAAGGAGACGTGGCCTCATCAAGGGGGAGTGGCCTACGCCCGGCTCAATGGACTACAGGCAACTCCGCCAGGCAGCCCTTTGTAGAGATCAGCACCCTCTGAGAGGCTGCTGATCTCTGCATCTATTTGCATAGCATCACATGTGTGACAAATACCATTCCTTGTCAACAGAAACACAGATTCCCATTACTCCACTGCTGAAGTTCAACTCTTTTAACTGCTGAGGGTTGAACTGGAAGGTTTATGCTTGTTGTAGAAAAGTGGGGGCCCTGTGCTGTATGGGAATAATAGAGGCACCTGCTCTCCGGGTCTGGGAGCTCTTGATTTTTAGTATGTATTTATTAATGTGGTTTTGTAACTTGGTCAATGTTTTCTAAGTCACCTGAGAGTGCACAAAGGCAACATTGGTGACTCATTGGTGAACCACCAGAAAATGAAGAGAGCCCCCTGCGCGCTTCCGTGAGATTGGCCCCTTGAATGAGGCCCCTCCCTTCGTGCAGCAGGGGTTGTAGAGTTTTAAGAGAGCAACCGAAGGTTGACACATATGTGCCTTTTTGTTACCAACGTTTATAACTCATATGTAGCTTTCATGCAACATAACCTATTCACTAATTTTTGGAAAGGACACGCCACGGGAAAAAGGAAATGAAACGTTAAGCATAGCCAAAAAGCCAGGAAATGCACCATGCGACTTAAAACTACTAAACAATCCAGTTTATTTTATTGTTGTTGAAACTTACTTATTTAGCATTTCAAAAATCAACGCAAACAAGAAATACGAGAACATATTTAAAAGAGAACTTAAAAACAGTGTATCCACAGAAGGTTTGATTACAGACAATGTTTAAACATGAATTCTGTAGAAATAGATCTATTTCAGTAGTTGAATGATTACAATGGGGGATGGAGTGAGGGCAGGGTTTCCATTGGCTCTCAGTATTCATCAATGGTGGTAATTAGCAATGTCTTGGCTCGCTCAGTCAATTGTACAGTGAACATATTAGTTGGGCTGAGGGACCGTATATTGCCTAAATCTACCGTAGGTCTAGATTAAGCCGGGCTTACTGCCCGCCCACTCTCCGACCTTCCAAACCCCATCAAGATATTTCACTTTAGATCTGGCCATCTTTGGGAATCTCCTGAACTCTGGAAGATAAGGTATTTTTTTCGCAGATTACCCCATGCATGTGCATTCAGGCGTACAATGCGCCTCTGTGTTGGTGTACATTACAAATGAGCCTGGCATTCACAAAGAACCATGAGACAGGTGCACAAAATGTACTTTTGCCATACATCACAAACAGGGGCGCCGAATACGCGAGTGCTCTGGGGTTGGGGCACCCACCGGGAGAACTAATGTGGGGCAGAGCCCCCTCCGGCACAGAGAGAAGATGAGAGAAGACCCAGTATGCAAGGCCCTTTGTGTTGGGCTCCGTACTGTGTGTCTCCATCTCTAGTCCGTGGCACACTGGGAGTGTCACCTAAGCCCTCTCCACCAGGTCCCCCATTGGTGGTTAGGTCGTAGGGAGAGGCCATTGGAACTTTTTGCACCTTGTGGGTCGCGCAAGGTGCAGCAGCAGGCAGTTCTGCCTCCAGTAGGCCCACGCAGATACAATGCCAGCCCGCCTGATAGCTCGAGGAGGAGGTACGTTTTTATTTCTCTCATTATTTGGGCCCGCTACTTCCTTCCACCCCTGCTTTCCTTATCCTTCTCCCCCTACTTTCCTTCTCGCTCTACGGACTGCCACTCTCTTTTTTTTTGCCTTCCTACAGTCCCATTTTTTGTTTTTCCCTGGTCCCTCAAGACACATAACATCATCTATTACAGTTCTGTTCAGGCACCGTGGGGCAAAATACATGCAAACTTCCTAATTTGCATATGGTGTACACTACATGCATCGCCATAGATATATGAGAAATAATAGTATGGCTTTAATTTTATTCTCCCCATCCTGCATGCTAAGTCACAATAGCATCATGCAGATTAATGTAAGCCTAACAAATCCTCCTTGGGTTTTAAACCCATAGTAATTATGTCCTAAAGCATGCAGCGTTTTGCACCTTTCTCATTTCTGATCACCCCCATTCACATTTCTTAAGGGAAAAATTACCTGCTAATAGTCCCTGCTACCCCCTCCCATCAGTGCCTAATGGCTCCCTTTGTAGTGCTTTGATGAAACACAGAGCAAAGTGTCAGGTACTGGGATAGCTGCTCTGCTGCCGGAGCTCTGCGGGGCAGTTTCCAGGCAGAGGGACACCTCCCCCATTCTGCACCCTCATTGACAATGAAGTTGTGGAACAGGAAATCTGCCAGGATAATGAGAGTGCTGAGAAGGAACACTGTGCTGCTCGGCACCGTCATTGTCCTGCCGGGTGGCCTCCCTGATGGACCGAACGGGAGTGGTGTCCCGCTGCCAAATGTCATGGTCTGGCTATTGAAATAGCCACTGGGGGGCAAGCTGCCCAACACACACAGACTTGCCTACATTTGAAAATCAAAAACCCTGACATTTATGTGGCCGCTGTGCGTGCACTCCTCGCGGCATTGCTCGTGGCACCTTGCCTCCTTGCCATGAAGCTCTCTGGTAAACCTTACCATCCTGCATGATACGGAGAGCCTGTAATGGACCTCTCTGTAACGGGGTGGCTTGCAGCACTGAACAGTCAGGCTAGAGTGTAAAATGCGCCCCCCGGTCCTGGGCATCCTGGGAGTTTCAGAAATGGACAGATACATCTTGGCAGCACAACTAGTACCAATGTTGAGGTGGACAAAACCAGAGAACCACAAGGGATGGTGTACAATCGAACAATCAGCCTCACTAGCCCCCCTAATACCTCTGTTGAGCCTGAGAGAAGAAAACCGAGAGCAGGGGCGTGCAATTGGAAATGACGAAATGGTCACTGCAAAGCTGCATACTCACCTGCATACTCACCTACACGCCTACATTTGGAAATCAAAAACCTTGGCATTTATGTGGCCCGCTAAGTGTGCACACCTCGCTGCACCTGTAAGTACTATAAACTATGCCCTCGCCTGCTCACCACACATTAGGTTACATTTTAAAAGGGGGCATATATACATATCACAAAAAACAAAGTCAGACAATGTTCCGAGCTCCAGAAACATTATCCTCCTTATTCATAAACAGCACATCAGAGGGTAGGCCCCCTACTGAAGGCACGTTTCACCCTACTCTGGCTTTGCCAAAGTACATATACACATACACACACACACATACTTATATCAAATGAACATTTAATATTAGGAATCTGAACAACATAACACCTCAATTGCAACTTACTATCAGCATCACTAATGCGTTTTGACCTGCAAATGATGAACCCCATTATATTTTTCAAAAGTAGAGATGGGGAAGCAAGGCAAGATCGGGGGTCTGTGGGGGGGGGGCATGTGCCAAACTCTGGTTTGAGGTTGGAGACAGTGCCTGGTTAAAACATGGGCCGAACTGTGCTTGCTTGTGAAATAACACAATTTTGTTTTAAAAAAACACAAATGTCCACCCGATGCTAGGAGGCATTGACTGGGATTGATCTTGGAGGCACTTACTGCAGAGTTTAGAAATGACGTGGAAGGGTTTTTGACCTGACTGTTGGTCAGGTTCTGTTGCCAAGGGGTAGGGGGACCGGGAGTTGGGGTGACTGAGAACCAAAAGAGTCCCTGGAAATGATTTTCAAAGTTGCCCCATATCAGCAGTCCACCCCTGTTTCTGTTGCCATGCATGTTGAGGTCTTTAACATTCATAAGATTAGTGTGGTAAACCCATGGTAGCTGGCCACGTTTTCTGGTGATTTTCTAAAAAGTGATTTACTGAAACCGCAGGGAAGAAACTTATAGTATCTAATGTTTATCATACACACAACACAAGGGTAATAAGAATAATAAGAATAATACATAAATTCACACAGAAGGTGGACCCAAAACAATATTGCTGTACAATAGTAAGTCTGCCCGGTTCTCAGGGGTAGTAGTTTCTCTTGCACCAGAGTGCAGTGACCCAACTTTTTCCACAGCTTTTCTTCTGGCTCGGTCCAGTGCAAAACCTGCCATAGCTTCAGGCGGGCATTTAGACCACGTTTGGGGTGAAGGTTATGTTCCTGCATGCAGCGTATGATGCAGATCATGACAAAGCAACGTTGCCCTTTCCATCAATAAATGTCTTTACTAGTTCTTGTTTTCCCTTGAATTAAGAACGTTTTTTGGTGGTGGTGGTACTTCTTGCAGCTCAACCTTCCGTTTAGCGATCATGTCGTCTCGTTCTCCCACCCTAGTGGTGTTGCTCCAACTTTTGAGGGCTACTACAACCGGGATGATCACAGGGGTGGGGGGAGTTTGGTCAGTGATGGCCTACTGGAATGCAACTGGAAGGCTTGCATCTCCTTCTTGCTTGACTTTAGTTTATGCAGAACATGCTAGCCAATGTTTCCACTGTTCTGCGCCCCTTCCATTAACCAAGTTGGCGACTAAGTACAAATGTGGTGATATCTCTGCCGGCGATGTCACTTCCTTCTATCTGGGCACCCCTCGGGAAATTCATATGTTGGCTCCCCTGATCACAAAGGCAATTAATGGAAATACACAAAGAAATAACCTTAGGCCTAAATCTGAAGCTACAGGCCCCATGCACCATGAAACAATAGGAGTTCAAGTAGTGTGCACTGCACCAAATTGGCACATTACGCATGCTCAGGTAATGAAATTCACAATTAAAAACAGAGCAGAAAACGAGCAAAGAGCAGGTGTGACGGCGTCTGCTAACTTTTTTCAAAGGGTGGACGCTGTCGCTTGTGTATTTTTGAGGCCTGGATTAAAAACAAGTCACTAGACTCTGATTGGTTGATTTCTTCTCAATTTACTCCGTGTTTACACCAGTGCCGTGATTCCAACCTCGGTCGGCAGGTTCGAACACACTCCTCCACCAGAACGTATGACCGAACGAAAAGCAAACCGCAACTGTGCGCAGAATGTCTCATATTGGGACTTTGCTCTCAAGAGAACACTTGGTTACTGAATAAAGCATGCACACATTCTGGCACATTCTCCAACACCATTTTAAGGAAATATAATTTCTTAGGTTCTTTTTCTTGTGTTATTATGAAAGGCAAACACCCATTTGTCCTATGCACATTCTTCCGTAATTCAAAGCCAAGTGAGTCACATGTGCATATTTCACTTTGATGTTTATGGTGACGTCACTTCCTATTGTGTGCTTAAATGAGTAGTCCCCTCACTTTTGTAGGACCTGGGTCCTGTAAAGCCTTGGACTCAGACATCATGGGCATATTAACCTACGAATGGGTGGAAACACGTTGGTGGGAATGGGGCAGAGCACTAATGACAATGTATGTGCATATGTAATGGGGAGTGATCAAACAAATAGCCAAGATCAGGGCGTGCAAATGAGGGACACAGAATCAAGCTTTCACCACGTGTAGTGAGACAGAGAAGGGTGCCAATTTTGCCTCAAATAATGTAACCTCCTTCCACTCTGGTGTGAGTAACACATGTAATAGGGGCATGTTTTTAGGAACTGATTGATTTTGTGACTAGATTGTTCCAGCAGAGGAACACGTGCCCACAGTTATTGCTCTCCTTCTGTGACAGGGTGAACACATATGTTTCCACACTGCACGTTGCCATAGCAGGTCCTGATCATGACTTGCGCTTGGCACCTCATGCATGGATACATTTACACCTTCTATATTTTTCTTTTGTGAATAGGGGCGATGTTTGCTAAGAAGACTCTTCAGTGCGTCATTTTTTCCAAAAAGGGTCGGCCATAAAACAGGGCAAGCACACAAAAAAAACGGATTTTAAGGAAAACATCCTTTATAGTTTACTCTCATTCCTATACGTGCATTAATAGGCAATGGGAGTTTTTGCTGCAGTGCATTCCATCGAAGAAGAATTCATCAAATAGTGTTTTCTGGATGTTGACGCTGATATATGAGGAATGTGGGCTCAGGCTAATAAAATAGTTTGTGGTTAAATGGGCCAGGAGGGCTATAGGGGAGTTTCCCCCCCGTATATATTTCCTGCAAAATCAAACAGTAAAACAATTCATTTGATGAATTCCACTTCGATGGAATGTTTTTGATAAAATCACATAAAACTCATTAATTTAGCCATCATGGCGAGTTCCCCGAATCGATCCGGGTGGAAACGGCCTGTTTTAACAGGCCAGAGCGAAGCGAGGGCCTTTAACGAGGGTGCTGGGATGTTACTACCCTGGACAGTCTGGCAACTCGTCACTGTGAGTATGAGCACCTGAGTTTACATGCCGGAATGTCAGTAGACATTTATTTATTTGAAAATACAGGTTGCAACAAGCGTGAAACGAGTTCTTTCAAAGAAATACTAACCTAACACATTCTACCATGGAAATAGAAGTGAGGCTTCAATCGGGACACCTCTTTCCTTTCCATGGTGGCCAGCGGACATAAGAGGAGCGGCACTTTGGAGAGGAGAGAAGCGGAGACGGCCTGGTCAGGGAGGGAAAATTGTATGGTGACTCTGTGTACCAGACAAGCTGGCATTGCAGGCCTGAGTGTCAGAACCATTTACTAGAAGAGAGACTGAATTCCCCCACTAATCCCTGTCAGATATCCAAATAGGCTCTAAAAAACTGGGCTATTCTTTTTCCAAAGACTTCTACCAAAGATCAGGAAAAGGGGACACACACTACTAATAGTACAACAAACAAGCCAACATTATAATAGATCCGCAAACACTTTGATGGCCCATCGAGGGTTCCCACTCACCATCAAACCTCACCCGCTTCAGTTAGGACTGAACAAGCGAGGGAGGAAAGCAAGCACCTCTCCCAGACCTTCACTGAAAATGTGGACTCTCCCCTGTAACAAGGTCAGGTGGCTGATATGGAAGGGATTCCGTGACCCAGGAAAGCCAGCCTACCAGGGCCTGAGTAACAGAGCTGAGTGCTACCTGGAAGAGATACTGGGTGGGAGTCGCAGAATCCACCTCCCGTCTGTGTCTCTTGCCAAAATACAATGTCCAAGCTTATAAAGACCCGGGCTATAAGAAGGCATCTCCTCCCTTTTTACAAATACCTATTCCATTTTATACATGAGGTCAGGAACGGGAGAAACTACTATTAGTCCGACAAATCTATAATGGATATACAGAGCACCTTGTCGGAACAGGTGTGTCCAACTCACCATCAAACTGGGACGCAGGATAGCATTAATCCCTAGGGCCATAGTGGAGACCCCCAAATCCAGGACACCAAGAGATGCTCTAACATGCCATACTGCATCAAGGGGGCCCAGAAGAAGACTTTCTGCAAATAGCAGCGCAGACTAAAACATCCATAATGCCGTCACCCCAGCTATGCTGAAAATCATGTGACCTCGCAGGGTCCTGTGTGTCGGAGGGGTCCCCTCAGGGCACTCACCACTGCACAAGGAAGCAGAGGAGCACTGAGGAAACCACGGCTACATGAGGTAGCAGAGCTGCAGAAGGGCCATAGACCACCAAAGCACAGTATGATGCTGAAGGCTTGAATTTGCATGGACCACAGATGGCAGACAAACAACAGCTTGGACAAATGACCTAATTAACTACTGAACTCTATCCGAAGGCTCGTGAGAGAAGAGAGCAGAGCGTAACCGATGCTGAAGCCCAAGAGAGGCCCGGGCTATGGGATGCCTGAAACTGTTAGGTAGACGAGAACAGTCAGGATCAGACAGCATGGAATTAGGGAGCTGGAACAACAACCTGGAGATTTGCTCAAATTCTCACTCCCTCTTGGAGATGGAGTATAGAGAAGGCCAAGCCATGGCGGAATGGGGAATTACCACCCCATTCCGAGGTTGGCGGGGCGGTAATTCCCCATGCCGCCATGGCCCTTCCCCATTCCCATGTTTGCCCCATAGGGCTCAATGGGAATGGGGAAGGCGCCAAGTACGGTGCCGCAAATTGCGGCACCGTACTTAGCACCAAGGTCCCTTTGCGGGTCCCTACTTTAACGGCTGGTAAAACCTTTTGCGGCGCCGTTATCCAATTAGCGCCTGGGTCGTAATGAGGCCCATTTAGTTTAGTTCATCCCTTTTAGCTCTATAGATAAACCCCTAATACACAGAAGATGCTTAAGAAGCCTAATATGTGTTATTGCCTAAAGACTGTGATGAAGCCTGCCAGGTGCTTTATCCCTGAGACTAAGTAGAGGGCAGATATCCAGGGAAAGAGGAGTATTCAAATGTGGAAGACTTCCCTGATACTTCATCATGACAACTAGTGCTTAGTTAGTTCTGGGACAGGGATACACTTTTCAGTTGTGGATAAACTCCTAGGAATTCATCCCAACTCCATAATGACCAGAAATGATGTGGTAAAGCGCCATCTATGTGTCATTTGTTTTTTCGATTCACCACACCTGCTAAGATATTTTCATAATAATGTATATATGAATGTATATATCCCAAGGAAGGAGGAAAAGGCGAACCGCACTCCCGCGGGCCAAATGCTAGTAGCGAACTCCAAAGTGGCAGACAAAATATGAAAAACACTGTGTAATGAATACAGGCGTTTAATGTTTAAAAAATGGTAGAGAAAAAAGGTTAAACAGCACATCAGCAGCAACACAAAGACAGACAGAGGCACAACGCCATGGTGCACGACCTGCAACACAATGCGTTTTGCGCTACACTGAGCGCTTGATCATGTGGGGGGAAAAAGGGTGGGCTAGTATACATATCAACAATACAAGCAGTCCTACAACTCTGTCAGTCAATTTCTGAAAGTGCATTGGCAGTGGATGGAAATACTAGCGGCCATGATGGAAAGGAGTCGGAAGCATGGAGAAGCAAGGAAAGCTAAAATCAAACCTAAGCAAAAGTGGAACAGTGGGCAAATCCACAGACTAAACGCATAGTGCACATATACTACTACTGATGCATGACAGTACGGATTTAAAAAAAAAGAATAAGTTAAATACGTATAATGTTGAAGTCGTCAAACATGTCAAAGTACCACATATACACAGTGATCAGTAAAAGGTAAGTATACAACGAAATGTGGCATGATAATCCCCCAGATAAACGTGTTCTATATGACCAGAAAATTAACTCCACATTTTAAAATTGGCTGTATAGAGGAATGACAAATATTAAATGTTAAAATCCACAGAGCAATATGCAGCAATAAGACAACATAGGAGGTGCACAAAGAACACAGGGAGGTAAGATAATTGCAAATGATTATATAAATATGTAAAAGACTAAAGGGCTAGTGAAAGAATGGGGATGAAATCACCACCATTGGGGGCAATAAAATAATGACCCAAAGTACGAAGACACAATCAAAAATACAGCCATACCTGAGCATAGGACATACCAGATCAAAATGACCTGAAAGTAGAAAAACATGGATCTACATACACAGTTGTAAACGAGGCTGTAAAACCAATGGAAATAGTACAACTAGAGCACACCTCATAATATAAAATAATGCACAGTCATTCCACTAGAAAATGCAGCCAAGGCAGCTGGTATAAAAGGAGGTGAATGCTTTCATAATGGAATATGGGCAAATTATGTGTGGTGCATAATACAATTAAAGGAAATGTTTCATAGATAAAGTGCATAAAAAGCAGCAAAACAACCATATATCTGCAAGGCCGCAGAATGTCAAGGCCTTAATAAAGTGCAAGTGCAAAGCAGCTGGAACAGTCCTAACAGACAAAAAGCAGCAATGGCAATAGTAATATCTGCAAGGCCGCAAAATGTCAAGGCCCTAATAAAGTGCAAGTGTAAAGCAACTTGGACAGTCCAAACAGACAAAAAGCAGCAATGGCAATAGTAATAGTCGCTGTACACACATAGTCATATAAACCCAAGTTGAAGAATTCCATTTGACAGATATAAAGTTCATTAGATGAGAAAGGCAGGGCCAACCACCAAGAGACAGAGAAAGAAAGACAGCAGGCCGAGGCCACTGGAAGTAGAAAAGCCACAACAAACCCCAAAATGAAAATAGAGAGTATATGAATACCGCTCCCCCACAGATTGCAAAAGTAAACAGTCAGATCATGAATGGAAAAAATAAATATTAAAAGGATAAGGAATAAGATAATCAAATCCCAGGCTAAAGAAACCCATACAGGAATAAAACAATGAAAATCCAATGTTTCGTTTGAAAGTAATCATGAAAGAACAGAATAAGAGAAAAGAAGAGAAACAGAACCGAAACATGGGAGGAACGCAACAAGGGGGAAACTAAGTGCCCAAAAATGCATACAATTCCTCATCCACATTGTGCCCCTTAGGATACTTGGTATCAAAGTCCAAAATGAATCTTGTTTCAAGTTGTCTTAGTTTCAAGACACGATCTCCGCCCCTGGGGTGAATGGGCACATGTGCCACTACAAAGAATGTTAGCAGATTAGAATTATTCTCATGTTCCTGTTTAAAATGTTTAGCCATGGAGTACGCAGGGTCAGAGTTCTTAATGGCTCTGAGATGTTGAAGAATTCTCAATTTACATGTGGTACTCCCAATGTACCATCTCATACAAGGGCATGAGATAACGTACGCCACAAAGGTGGTGTCACAATTGATGGAATATTTTATCTTATGGTGGATTTTTGTGACAGGGTGTACAAATGATTTCAGCACAGTGGCATGTGCGCAAGCTTTGCATTTCATGCATTTAGTGAACCCCACAGGAGAGGCGGAGAGCCAGGTCATAGCAGACAGATTTTATTCAGCTGGAGAAAGAAAGCTTAAAACACGTTTGTCTCTAACGGAGGGTACACATTTATATGTCATAGTGGGGCGTTAGACATTAGCACCCGGCACGTGCGGCGCAACGGGAATACTGCGTGGTGATTGGCTCATTTGCGAGCCATACCACACGGTATTCCCTTTTACGCCGTGCGTGCCGGCTACTCTGTTCCCGGCGAGGGGTGTGGCAGCCCCTAAGCCAATGAGGAGGCTCGAAACGGGGCAATCCCTGCTCCGAGCCTCCCCATGGCTGGAGGCTTCTTTCGTCCCCCGCCGGGACTCAAGTAAGAATTTTTTTTTCTTTCCTCCCTCCTAACACCTCCCACCCGACTTACCTTCTATCCTGCAATCTCTGGTGGGGGCGATCAAAACCTCCATCCCCGCTCCAAGCCTCCACACGGCTGGAGGCTCCCATCGTCCCCCGCCTGAGACCGCGGTACTTTTTTTTTTCCAGCCGCTCGGGCCTGTAAATACAGCCCCGGGGGCATTACCTGGGGCGGTATTGGCCCGCCGCCTCGGGTCTTATTGCCACAGTATAGGCCTCAGATCGTTGTCTAAAGTGAGCATACGCCAATGTTTCTCAACAATTTTACAGATGTTATTGGAGGCAGTGTCAAACGAGACAATGAGTCTGGGTTCAGCGTTGGTGATAGATTTAACAGAGTTGGTATCATACAACAGTCTCTCTCTAGACATTCCACGTGCCTTAGTATAAGCCATTTCCATCGTTCTCTTATCATACCCTTGTTTCACAAAGTCAGCAGCTGCCATCGCACAATAATGGTCAAACTAGGCAATGTTGGTGCAGTTCCAACAGAAACTGATAAATTCACCACACAGAATCGATTTTTTGCATGACGGAGGGTGACAACTGTTGGCATGAAGGGGCAGACCAGCGTTGGAAGGTTCCTTGTGGAGTGCCGTATGGATACCTGAGCTATCAAGCACAACGATGAGAGCCAGATAGACAATCTCTGTGAGACTGTGGCATTCAGTAAAGCTGAGGTTATCCTTGTTCATATTGATATTCCTGACAAAAGAAAGCCAATCACTTTCCGTTCCCTTCCAAATAATAAAGACGTCGTCAATGTACCACCACCAAGATACAATCTGTGTTGGAAAACCGGACGAAAGCAGGTCAGACAGAAACGTAGCCTCCCACCACCTCATCGTGAGATTGGCATAAGAGGGGCAAATGTACTGCCGATAGCAATCCCCGTAACTTGACAAAAGAAAGACCCCTCAAACAGAAAAACATTGTTGTGTAGACAGAACGAAAGCATATCCAAAATCATTGAGCTGTGTCCAAAGTAATTAACTGAACAGGTGTCCAGATAGTATTTGCATGCATTAATGCCAACAGTGTGGTCAATAGAGGTGTATAAAGAAACCACATCGAGTGTAGCCAGAATCAGACCCTCTTCCCAAGGTGTATTGGTGATATGTTGTAGAAAATCCTTAGTACCCCTGAGGTAGGATGGCAGCATTGATACAAATGGAAACAGAGTTTTGTTAATGAATTGAGCCAGATGTTCTAATAGTGAGCCACATAAGGTAACAATGGGCGTACCGGGGGGATATTTAAGTGATTTATGTGTTTTGGGAAGAAAGTAAATAGTGGGTATTGTATGGCATGCAGGAATGAGGAATTTGATCAGATCAGCCACTAGTAAATCTTCTGATGCCCACTTGGTACAAAGAGCGGTGAGTTCTGCTCTTATTCCTACAAAGGGATCTTTCGAAAGCTCAGTGTAACACAAACGGTCACGTAATTGTCGATTGGCCTTGGCCACATATTTCGTTCTGTCTTGAATCGCAATATTCAAGCCTTTGTCGGCTGGTTTGATAACAATATTGGATAGTTGTTGGAGTTCTCCAATAGCCGAGCGTTGTGCAGGAGTGAGGTTCTGCTTGGTAATGCTGGTTTCATGTCGTAGGGCCTCATTAGGACCCTAGCGCTAAGGGATTACCGGTACCGATAAGGGTACCCGTACCGGTAATCCCTTAGCGCCTTATTACGAGGTCCCTTTGCGGGTTGGAGACTTTAACGCCTGCTTTTTGCAGGCGTAAAAACCAACCCGCAAAGGGACCTTGGTGCTAAGTACGGCACCGTACTTAGCGCCTTCCCCATTCCCATTGAGCCCTATGGGGCAAAAATGGGAATGGGGAAGGGCCATGGCGGCATGGGGAATTACCGCCCCGCCAACCTCGGAATGGGGCGGTAATTCCCCATTCCGCCATGGCGGAGTCGGTAAATTACCGGCATGGACCATGGTGCTATTAAAACCAACCTGTGGTTGCACCATGGTCCAACGCCAGGGTCGGAATGAGGCCCGTAGTCTTCTCAAATCACTTACACATAGATCGTGAAATGCCTCAATGCAGCCCCCCACTGCAAATAGTGGGTTAAATCTTGATTTGCTCTTTAATTTAGTGTGGATATCCCAATTGGGATTAATGTCAAAATCAAGAAGGTCAAAATTTGCAGATTCAAATTTGTCATCATCGAGGCATGCTAGATCCATGATTGAAGGAATGTCTGAAATAAGAAGATCAGTGCCACCAGTACATTGTATCGAATGTTTGGCGGTGATAGGATTGGTAGCACAGAACTTCTTATGAATGTATATATGTATGTGCTGGTTTTCGTACAGTGCAAAACTAGCTGTGAAACAACGGCGTGCTGTACAACAAGGTGATATACCCCTTCAGTGCAATAATATGCAAGCACTTAGAAGGACAGACTATTAAGGGTGCACTTGGAAAATCATACAAAGGGTATACAAAGTGTTACAGGCGGGGGTTTAAGTTAGAAATAAAACGATGACCCCGTCATAGTTAATTAGCTGCGCTCCTTTTGAAGTTATATTGCTGTGACTTTCACACAATATGACTTTCCTCACTACACCGTGGAATCCCTGAGTCTGCATCAGCAATTCCCTGGTTGTAAATGTGTGTGCTATGAGGGAGGAAGTAACTAGCTTCCCTTTTAATCCCATAGCTTTATCCCAATGATGGAAAGTCATTACACAACTACTCTCAAACCTTCACCACCTTTCCCATCTACTCTCACACTTCTCCCACTTTTTTTTTATGTGCCAATGATCACAGGCTTTCACATTACATGTTTCCCTTTTTCTCTTCACTAAACAAAGAAGCAGTTGATGCATTGGGGTCTACCATAAATATACATGTGTGTTTATTTGTTATGCTGAAATTGTTAATCATCAATAAAAAGCTGTGTATTTATGCAACGTATGCATTTGAAAACACTGTGGAAAGTGCACAAAACATGAGGGCTGACCATCTATATTAGGACAGATAACAGAAGCATAAGCACAGGTCTCACAGTTGTGGTTTTATGCAACACATACATCAGAAAACAAGTGAAAACACAGGGTGAGTTACTCACTCCATATGAAAACACAGGAACATATTTCTACTTTCTTAGGGAGAGCAGACTGACACCTCTGTCGGAAGGGGCATTCTTTGTCTTAGCCAACAGGGGCAAATTGCATGAGGGAAAAGGTCAGCATTTGTCAGGAGTGTGTCAGGCAGCAAGGGTTTGAGCGGAGATTCAGGCCCTCAGTTCTGCCCCTGCGATTCCTGCAAGATACAAGTCTCTGGGGTCTGAATTAAGAGGCCCTCACTGTGTGAGTGGAAGTCTGGCAGGAGCCGGGCATTTGCTGGATTTGGGCCTGCTGCCTGGAATACAAAGGATGGGAGATCTTACCTTGACATGATTTAATGTACTCCACGCCCAAAATAAGTCGCTCTCAGAAAACACTAATAATGGGTTCAAATGCTGCATTTTACAGCACAATTGTCAAATTGGAGAAACGCCATAGTCTTTTCTAAAGGGAAGCACATGCAATATTCTTTACATCAGATGCCATCATGGCCAGAATACTTTAGAGAATGTCTCCATGGCAAATAAGAAGTACTAAATGCATGCAAGGTTGCTGTCACCACATAGCCGGTTACTTTAAAGTGCTCAAATAACCTAGTGTGCTCACTAAACTCTGGGTGCAGTGAGATATTCCACTGTGCTGCTATCAGGAGGATATCTACTGTGCTAGCCATCCCCGGTGCTGGCCAAATACACCATGGTACTCTCCAAAAGGCTAGAGTTTAGCTCAGTGTCTCAGGCTGCAGTTAAACTTGTGTCCGATAGATAATATGTGGGGCTTTCAGTTCATTGATTCATCTATTTTGAGCCCACCGTAGAAAATGTCTTTGACCTTCCCCAGCATCTCTTTCATTACATGGCCTGTGGTAGCGGCTCTGTAGTTATGGTAAGTTGCTCAACCCATAGGAAGAGCACTTTTTGGGTGGCTTATAACTTTGCCCCCCCATGAAAGTATACTCATGAAACCTTGCAAAATAAGTAGATGGCCCCGTCAGATCGATCCTGCGAAGTTTGGTGAGGTTTCGTCAAAGAGGCGGGGGAAGGGCAAAGGTACAGGTGGGGTCCCAAAATGTGTGTTTTTTCCCACAGACGCAATCGAAAAACAATTTTGCTCATGTCTACAGACCAAACCGCTGGATGGATTTTCACCAAATTTGTGGCAGGAGCGGCAGCTTGGTCTCGAAGTGTGGCTTTGTACTTTTGCTGTAAATCTGTCCAGTAGTTTTTAAAAAAATTATCAAAAAGTAAGTCAAAATAATATCTGTGTTCGGTTCTGCGGACTCACTTCCCTGTTCGGTCTGCGGGCTGGCATTCGATTGGTCGAGGGGTCGAAGTGATGTCTTTGGTCATCGGGGGCGCCCCCAGATTTGTCAATACAAAACATGAGGTATGTCAGATTTTTGGAAACGCCTGCCATGTTGGATCCGCAGACAGCGCCCGTTATCCGCGAACAGCACATTAAAAACATCTTAAAAAAACACAACATTGCACTTGTCAAACTAATAAAACAATCTCTGAGGAGGTGAGGGGTGATGAGTATGGGATGGGAAAAGGCCTTAATAAGACAAAAATCAGGCATTTTTCTTCCTCGATGTCCGCAAACAGTCCAGGACAGTCCTGTGATGTTCACGAACATATTAGATGATCGGGGGCTTCTATGCATATTTGTGCATTAAAGGGTTTGTTAAAAAGCAATTTTTGGGTGGCTTATAACTTTGGCACGACTGAATGAAACTGCTTGACATTTTGGAATTTCATTCTAGACCTCATTCTGAATGGTTTCGAAAAGTGTGGTGCTGTTTGTCAAGAAGGAACTAAATTAAAGGGTCGGTCCCAAAATATTGTAATGGCTTATAAATGTGGTGCTGTTTGTTGACCCAATATTGAATGTTTGTGCAAAGTCTGAATTGATTCTGTCAAGTGCGGGCTAAGTTATATGACTATTGTATTTACGTACATTTGACACTTAAAAAAAAATAAAACATGGGTGGATTTCCAGCAAACCCGTGTAAGGAGCATTGGCAAGGACCTGAAAGCATGGTTTTGCAAAGGTATTTGTGTTTTGTTTTTTGATAAGTGTTATAATGTAGGTACAACTAATTGTGATATACCTTTGATGACTGAGATATAGCCAGTGGCCATGGGCAGTCATCAGATTGTCTGCGTCATGGCACAAGGTCATGGCCCGGACAATCTGGCTATCTGCAATGAGCACGATGGGCGACCAATGGGGATAAAGTGGCCATGTCCACCAGGGACCGGCTATGTGGTAAAGGTTTCCGATATTGGGATAGGTTTGTAAGGGAAAGAAATATGTGGTAATATGGTCATAGGGTTCTCTCTTCGCCTTCTGCAGGCTACCATAGAAAGGTAAGAGGGGCCCTGTACGGAGCCCCACCTTCCCTTTCCATGGTGGCCAAATTTGAAAAGGATTTTCCTCCCACAGTGGGATGCTGTGCGTGTCTTGGTGTAGGAAGAAAAATGCTTTTTTTTAGCACCCTGAGTTACTGCTTCGAAACCCCGGGTGCTAATGGCCTTCATCTCTCATTGCAGGGGCTGGAACGGGGGATAATTGTCCGGAGCCCTCGTTATCCACCCTTGCTTATCTTGGGCCGATTACTTGGGCTGGCGTGCCCTTATCCCCCCTTCCAGTACCTGGAAGTGGGGATGAACGCCACATTATTTGCATTAGCATAACATAAAATGCTAATTGAAATGTTGGAAAATCTTATTGAGTCTGTGTACTTTACTGAGAAATGTAAAGTAGATGGAGACTATAAGATTTTTTTTTTAGTTCTATTCCTTAACTGTGAGAGGTGGTTCCTAAAGAAACCTTTTGTTTTATTGTTTTTTCGATTATTTATTTTTGCAGGAGAGATTAGAATGTAAGGTGGGGAGGGAAATGAGGGAAGATGCATCACGCACTAATATGGAGGGGAAGTTGGACAGGAGAAGATGTTGCGCGTGTGTTGCATCTAAGGTAGGGGGAAGTGTTCTCATGCCCTTCATTACAGCTTTAAAAGCACTTCGAAATTGCTCCCCCCTGCAGAGTGGTGTGTTGCAGTATATACAGAGGGTTGTTGTTTTCAAAAGATATGGATCAACAGCCTTGCAAGGTAGCTGGTGGGATTTTGTGTCCAACAGAAGTAGGTAGGCTGCGTGGTTACAGTACTGTTTGAGGAAGATGAGGTGAAGTGGTTGGATTGGGTGTTGGATTGGGTGTGGCAGCACATGGAGGTGGTCCTGTAGGAGTACTGTCCAGGTACTTCAAGACGGAGTACAGCGTTGCACCCATGATTCTTTCTTGGTTCTAGATGTAACCACTTCCTCTACCTCACCTTCTTGGTCCTCCAGCTGGTGGTGGTAGTGGTGGTGGCGGTTGGGGTTCTTGGGGAGGAGGGATGGCAAGAGCTGAGGCCATTTATAAGATAAATAGCAATTTTGCTAATATTCTTCCAAATATGTACTGTGTACTAGATTGTTAATGTATAATGAGTAAGAATAGGTGCAGGAGCTGTGCAAGGGGAACATTGTTGAGCTTGAAAGTTCCTAGACCACTAGAAGGTCCAGTTCCGAAATGTCTGTGAAGCACGGAGCTGATCGCAAAGTGAGGACACCTTTGTGGACATATCATCATGTGCGCATGAGGGTGCAGGCATGTGACTCTGTCCGGAAGGTCTGCAATGACATCAGAGGTTCCCAAACGTCAATGGACTCGAAAACAGTGGTAAAAGGTGCAAGAAATGTATATACGTCTTACAAATTATGTTAGAAGGTGGGAAATGGCAGAGTTTTAAGGTGAAACTTTGAAAATTGGACAACAATGTTGCTACATTGGGGTACGTATGATTGTTATTGTTATTGTGCTTATACCGCGCCAAAGCCCGTAGGCATCCAGGCACCCAGAGAGCAGAGTACAGTTAACAGAGACTACCGCAGGGGATTACTCTAATAAAAGAGATGCGTTTTCAATTGTTTTCGAAAAGCAAGATCTGTTGTCTTGCGCAGGGATATGGGCAAATGCATTGCCCATTGCCATGCCTTAGCTCCCTGGGTGTGAAAGGCCCTTTCAGAGCCTCGGGAGTGTTTAACTCGGTGCTGTACCAAAAGATAGCCTTCAGCTGACCCGAGGTTTCTCTTGGGCTGGTAAATGCCAATGACGTCCTTAAGGTAAGCAGGAGCACTGCCAATGATGCATTTGTGGCATATAGTTATCAATTTAAATTGAATTCTGCGTTCCACAGGAAGCCAATGCAATTTTTTTCTGGCTACAGTAGTGGGTTCTGAACGCTTCATTTGAAAAATGATGTGAATAGCTTTATTTTGAATTTTTTGTAACTCCTGGATTTCTGCTTTACCTGCACCACCTAAGAGTGCATTGCAGTAATCAATACGAGGCAAGATAACAGCTCTCACGAGCTTGATATGGTTTTCGACCGAAACTAGTGGCGCAACTTGAGGTGGTAATTAGTGCTAACAGTAATGGCTGCAACATGTGCTTCGCAGTCTACACTGCTGTCCATGTATGTGCCCAAGGTTTTTACTTTCTGCACAATGTTGATGAAGCTACCATCTATCGTAAAACCAGTGTACTCCAGTCCGAGCTTGATTTGTGCCTGGCGTGGGCCAAAGATCATGAGCTCTGTCTTTGTAGCGTTCAGACATAACCAGTTGGTGGACATCCACTGTTTTATCAGTTGATAAACCGCGTTTACTGCACATTGATCTATGTCGTAATCGCCAGTAATGTTAAGGACCAGCTGGAAGTCATCTGCATAGTTACAGAAAAAGGTCTGGAAAAGATTAATTCGTAACAGAGAGGAAAGATGTAGATGTTGAACAAGAGTGGGGAAAGACATGCCCCCTGGGGCACACCACATGTTATAGTTTGTGACCCAGAGGAACTGTCTCCCCAATGCACCTGTGACCGACGACCTTCCAGGAATGCCCTCAGCCAAGTTATGGCATTATCGGAGAGGCCTCCAACAGTCTGCATTCTGTCGAGTAGGATTTTGTGATCTAGCAAGTCAAAAGCTGCCGATAAGTCTCACAACATCAGCAGCCCCGACTTGCTATCTTCTAGTCTAGAGAGCATATATGTCTGCAGGTCCAGAAGCGCACTTTCTGTGCCATGATGGCTTCTAAAACCTGACTGCTTAGTATGCAAGATGCCAGCCGTCTGGACATGGGCCTGTAGCTGGATGGTTGCTATCTTATCAATAGGTTTTAAGAAAAACAGGGTGTTGGTGATAGGCCTTAGGTTTGCCGCATCAGTGGGATCAAGACCTGCTTTTTTTAGCAGTGGTGAGACTGCTATGTTCCTTATTGATTGGGGAATCACACCTGTTCGGAAGGAAGCGTTTGCAAATCTGCAGAGAAAAGGTGCGAAAAGTTCCTTATGTTCCAAGATGAATTTAGATGGAAGTAATTCACCCGGACAGTTAGTGGGGAGCAAAGACTTAAGGATATTCAAAATATCAACAGCAGTGGATTCTCTGAAGATGAAACCTGAAACAGGACCTGGTTGAGTATCCCTGCTTGATATAGAATCGGACTGAGTTTGGGGCGATTGTATGCAAGTATGGTGTGTCTCGGCGGGTATTGGGATTGTCATTTGTGCAGACGACATGGCTGCTATTGCTTCTAATTTAACTTTGTCTTGGGCTTTTAATAGTTTAGCTGCGAAGGCCTTCTGTACCCGTTCACAGTCATCATTAGTCGGTTTTATAGGGAGGCAACAAGCAGTTGGTTTCTCCCAGGATCTAAAAAGGCGGAAAAGTTCCTTCGTCTCATCTCCAGCTGATCTGATTTGGTTGTTATAGAAGGTTTTCTTAGCTTCAATAATTTCTACTTGGTACTGTTTCTCCTTTTTGTTTCCAATCTGACAAGTTAATAGTGGATCTATCTTTATACCAGGTATGCTCGGCCTGTCTTTTACTCGCTCTGAGTTCTGCTAAGGAAGAGGAGAACCATTTGTGGCGATTTGGTAAATCTCTAACCAATTTATCTTTCATTGGTGCGGATTTGTCAATCATTTTGGTGATCTCCTGGTTTTAGTTATTTATAAGTGTCTCAGGATCATCGGAGTCAGTTGTTTTAGTAATCAGGGTTTGCATACACTTAGCCAAGATGGGCTGAGTGATGTTTAGCAAGTTATATATTCGCAAGTTATATGAAATTAGCATGCTCTGGTAAAAACCCATGAAATTCACTGAAAAGAATGTGTTAAAGGGATGTTATGGTTAAGTTGCACTAGTAAAAACCTATGAAATTCACTGAGAAAACTTTGTTAAGGGACGTTATGGTTAAGCTGCACTAATAAAAACCTATGAAATTCAATGAAAAAACTTTGTATTGGGTACGTTATGGTTACAAGTAAAACCGGAAAACCTCCGAAATTCGCCAGTTTTGGTAAGCTAAGCAATCGTAACTCAGGCCACCACCACGCACTGCTAAGTCTAACACCCAGGACATGAAAGATGGCATCACACATGTCACTGATGACATCACTGATGACATCACATATCTGGGCCACCTGTTTTTGTTCACTGACATATCTAGACCAGGTGGTTTTGTTCACTGACAATCAGAATATTAAAATTTAAAAGTTGCTATATATCTAGACGTTAACCTTGTCATATGTTTTTAAAGTACTTTCCTTAGGGCTGGTCTCTGCTCATGGTGCACATACATGGGGCAACAAGCAGGTCTCAAACACAAAATTAATTTGTGTACATGAAGATGAACTTTAATGTTATTAACATTTTCTAGTGATGCTGTTTCTTTCTTCCTTACTTTACTTTCCCTGTATGTGCCTCTGATTGTACATGCCTCTGATTTGCATGCATTGTGGGTCTTCATATCTATTGTTTGTACTAGCATAAGTGTGTAGTAATTCTTGAATTTTTAGCTAGTTATTACATGTTTAACATTACTCAAGACTCTAATAAGGTAGCATTCATTATTTTACTATCCAAAATTACAAGATTATATATTTGGTACTTGTATGGTGCATGCCGCAGCCATTTCCTATATTTATGTATGATTAGGTTCCTGTATTAACAGCAACACTACAATATATTATTTTGTTTAAATGAGTACATCTAGTGATGTCATCAATGACATTTGTGATGTAATCTTTGATGTCCTGCATGTTAGTGTTAGCAGTGCACGGTGGCGGCGCGAGTTATGGTTGCTTAGTTTACCATAACTGGCGAATTCCAGGGGGGTTTTCGGTTTTACTTGGAACCATAACGTCCGTATAACAAATGTTTTTCTTTGAATTTCAAAGGTTTTATTAGTGCAACTTAACCATGACGTCCCTTTAACACAGTTTTTTCATTGAATTTCATAGGTTTTTATTAGTGCAACTTAATCATAACGTCCCTTTAACAAAGTTTTTTCAATGAATTTCATAGGTTTTATTAGTGCAACTTAACCATAAAGCCCCTTTAACTAATTTCAAAGGTTTTTATTAGTGCAACTTAACCATAACATCCCTTTGACAAAGGTTTTTCATTGAATTTCATAGGTTTTTACCAATGCATGCTATTTTCCTACAATTTACTAATATCATACTTACCCAATATAGCAATATTTGTGTCTAATTTCCAAAGTTTCACACCATCTGGAATAATGTTTAACACTTCTATACACTTCTTGCAACTATTTCAAGTAGTTTTACATCCGTAGACGTTTACGAACATCTGACTTCATAGCGGACCTTCTGGACAGTGCCACATGACCATACATTGGCTCGCGGCATGATGACGTGTCTGAGAACCCGTCCGCACTTCACGATAAGATCTCTGCTTGGCGGACAGTTCGGAACTGCATTTTCTACTGATCTAGGAACTTCCAACTTCAAAATTTCCCTTGCACAGCTCCAACACCTATTCCTACTCATTATCCATTAACAAGTTAGTACACAGTACATACTTTTAGCAAAACTGCTATTTATCTTAAAATGGCATCAGATAATGCCATCCCTCCTCCCCAAGAGCCACCACCACTGCTGTAATCAAGGAGCATGAGAAACAGTGCCCCTAACTTAGAAATAACACACACACAACATTTTCCCTTGTCCACCTACCCCTCCATATTCTTGTTGGTTGCTCTTCCCTCATTTCCCTCCCCACCTTTTGTTCTCAGCCCTCCTGCCAAAAAAAATATAAAAACAACAAACAACATATTCCTTTAGGAACCAGCTTTCACAGTTAAAAAATAGAACTGAAAAAAACATTCCCATTAGCATAGCATTTTGTGCTATGCTAATGGGAATATTGTGGCGTTCATCCTCTGTTCCAGGGAATGGAACGGTGGATACCGACCCAGCAGCCCAAGTTATCAGCCCAAGCGAAGCGAGGGTGGATAACGAGGTCTCTGGACCATTATCCCCCCATTCCAGCCCGTGAAATGGGGGATGAAGTCCATTACCACCATAGGTTCCCAAAGCAGGAACCCGGGGTGCTAAAAAGTAGGATTTTTCATCCAACACCGGGACGCCTGCTGCGTCCAGGTGTAGGAAGGAAAATCCTTTTCCAGGATGGCCAGCATGGAAAGGGAAGTTGAGGGTTCCATACAGGTCCCCTGTGTGATTTCCATAGCAGCCTGCAGAAGGCAAAAAGAGAACCCTATGACCATATTACCACAAGCACATTTTTCTTCCCTTTCAAATCTATCCTAATTTCGAATAACTTTACCACAAAGCCAGACGCAGGTGGACATGGCCACTTTAATCCTATGTTTTGTCCCTTGTGGTCATGGCCAGTAGCCAGATTGTCTGGATCATGACCTTATTTCATGACCCGGACCATCTGGCCACTGCCCATGGCCACAAGCTACCCCTCAGTCACTAAAGGTATACCGCTATTTTTTGTAGCTACATTATGACACTTGTCAAATAATAAAACACTGGCACATTTGCAAAACCATGCTTGTAGGTCCTTGCCAATGCTCCTTACGCAAGTTTGCTGGAAATCCACCCATGTTTTATTTTTTCAAAAGTGTCAAATGTATGCACATTCAATCGTCATATAACCTAGCCCCTACTTGACAAAATCCATTCAGACTTTACGAAAACATCTGAATCTAGATCTATAATCTTTTTGCAAACCTTTGTGTAGATTTGTCAAATGGCACCACATTTATAAGCCTTTACAATATTTTGGGACCCCCACTCTAATTTTGCTCCCTCTCGACAGAATCCCACCAAACTTCGCAAACACATGTATATCTTAATCTATTACCAGTTTGCCAAATGAAGTGTAGATTCGTCACATTTCGTCATTTATAAGACTTTACATTATTTTTGGACCCCCCTCTATTTTGCCCCCTCAGGACAGAATCCCACTAAACTTTGCATACTCACTAAGAATCAGCCCAGGAATATACATGCAAAAGTTCATGCAGTTCCATTAAGAGGCGCCAAAGTTATAAGCCATCCAAGAACTGCATTTCATCAACCCTGTATTGCTGAGGTGTTCGTGAACTTTTCAGGACTGTTCGCGAACATCCAAACTGTTAACGGACTTTCGTAGTAAAAACCACCAGTTTTTTTGCTTCTTGCAGCCATATTCCATCCCATCCTCATCACCCCTCACAGCCTAGAGATTATTTCCGCGAAATCTGACGCACCTCACGCTTCACGCCAACCAATCAGCAAACACGTTGGGTGTCCGCGGACATGACGCAAGTCAATTTGCCAATCGGTGTCCTGTCCGCGGAGCAAACAGGGAAGTGTGTCCGCGGAGCAGACATAGATATCACTAATTTTTTTGCTTTATGTTCTGGTCATTTTTAAAAAAAACAACTGGACAGATTTACACCAAACTAACAAAAGCACGCTTTCGGGACCAAGCCGCCACACTGCCCGCAAATTTGGTGAAAATCCGTCCAGCAGTTTGGGCTGTAGGCGTGAGCAAAGTTTTTTCCCATTATGTCTATGGGAAAAAAAAAAAATTTGCGACCCCCCCACTATAACTTTGCCCCCCCGGACCAAACCTCACCAAACTTTGCAGAACATTTCAGAGTGGGCCATATACTTTTTTTTTTGCAAAGTTTGGTGAGGATTCGTCCAGGGGGAGCGGAGTTATAAGCCACCCAAAAAGTGCACTTCCTATGGAAACAGCAACTTAACCATAACTACACGGCCACTACCGAGGCCGTGTAATATATATAAATACGGCAGTTATGGTAAGCTAAGCAACCATAACTCGCGCCACCACTGTGCACTGCTAAGACTAACACCCAGTACATCAAAGATGACATCACAAATATCACTGATGATATCACTGATGACATCATATGTCTAGCCCCTTCTTTTTTGTTCACTGACATATCTAGGCCAGGTGGGTTTATTCACTGACAGTCAGAAAGTTAAAATTCAAAAGGTATTACATTTGCTATTCTCACATGTTCTTACACTACTACAATTGCATCTTATGATGCACATACATAGGGGAAGAAGCAAACCTGAAACACAGCTATCATTTTTGTGCAAGAAGATAATCAGTTAGGTTATGAACAATTTCTGGTAATACTGCTGCTTTTTTGCTTACTTTACTTTCCCTATATATGCTCATATTTGTATGCGTTGTGGTCTCTTTATGTTTTGTGTGTAGTGGTACAATTTGGTAGTAAATGAGGCATTGTTAGCTACTTATTACATTTTTCACAGTACGCAAAACTCTGAAACTAAAGCATTCATCATTTTACTATCTTACATGGCAAGATTTTGAATATTGCACCTCTATGGTGCATGCTGCAGACAATGCCTACGTTTCTACATGAGTAGGTTCATACATTGGAAAGAACTCTGTAATGCAACAGTGTTTATAGCAATGCATTGCCTAATGAACTATGTATCTCATAATAGCTCTCCCAATGACCTCTGATAGTTTTCTGCCAACATTATATTGACAATCCCTTGTAGAGGCTTTTCATGAAAACTAAATGCACATGTTATGTCATCAATGACATTTGTGATGTTATCTTTGATGTCATGGGTGTTAGTCTTAGCAGTGCACAGTGGTGGGGCAAGTTATGATTGCTTAGCTTAACATAACTGGTTTGTAACCATAACGTCCCTTTAACAAAGTTTTTCACTGAATTTCATAGGTTTTTAGTAGCGCAACTTAACCATAACGTCCCTTTAGCAATGTTTTTTCACTGAATTTCATAGAGTTTTAGTAGCCTAATTTAACCATAACATCCCTTAAACAAATTTATTTCACTGAATATAGATATAGATATCATAAATTTGATAGGTTTTTACTAGAATACCCTTAGTTTATATAGATATACCATACAACATACTGAACCCCCTGTCCCATGGTAGTGGCTGTTATGTCCGCGGACCATGCGAATGTCTGCAGACGGACTCGGTCAACATCAACACTATCCAAAAGCTCAGGGGGTATCTTACATTGATGTATCATACACCAAAAACAATGAACATGTTCAAAGAGCAGCATATAATAAAAATTACCTTAAAAAATAAATAAGTACAAACTGTGTAAGACACCTACAGTCCAATTACATAGCATATGAAACATAATGCAACACACCAACAAAAAAATAACATATGCCGCCAGCAGAATTACCTCACTGACATTTTATACAGAAACTGCACAACAACCTACAAAACACCAACAGGAAAACTGAAAAACAAATTGGTAAGTACACTACATTAATTCCTATAGTTATAAACTTTCTTTAGTAGGACACACTAAAAAATAATGTATCTTTTTTTTACACAGAAATGGCTAGCACTCTGGAGTGGCTTGAAGAAGAGTTTCCTCGGGATGAAATGAGTGAAAACATTGATACTAATGGTAGACACTGCAGTTTTCAAAGTAAGCCAATTAATACACATTATTTTATATATACCTAACACATTTTTATTCTTCAACAGAACATGCAGAAAATAAGAATAATACTGAAACAGACACTGTGGAAAATCATCTACAGCGTTTAGAACAAAAAATGGATCAATTCATGACCATTTTCATTCTTTTGAAGAACTTTGTAGAAAACCATATCAAGGGAAAAATTAAATATCACTGTCTCACGTGCACCTGTACCCCTTCTCCATGTCCCAGTCAACCATCCCCAAAAAATGCCCATCACCAAAAACGTTATGATGAGACCTCAATCCCTTCCTCCCCTACCATCCAACATGTAGAAAACCGTAATTCTCTTGTATATGTCTCAATTTCTGCTTCCCTCTCTCTTTCATAATTTCTATATTTTTGTACAGTAATAAAACATTATGTATACTGGACCTTTATTTCTCTCTGTTTTTTTAAAAGGCTTTTAGGTTATCTGCAGACAGCGCGGTTGTTCCGGGATGTCTGCAATTAATGAAAATGGGGGTGTCCTAAGGACACTATGTCTGTTCGCACTGTCTGCAATCAAAATGGAGGTGACCGTCTGCATGCCCGCAAAGTTATGATGCACCTTTAATTAGTTCGGGGACCCAAACCCTGTCCGGCGGACACTTGTGCGCATGCGCATGTCACCATCAGGTCCTACACACATTGCGCCTGTCCATAACTGTCTGCCGCACGTGTGTCACACTTTTAATTAGTTCGGGGACCCAAACACTGTCCGTAGAACACCTGCGCACATGCGTACTACCTACCCCACAGCCGCCCCATTCTCAAACGTGTCCGCAATGTCATCATGTGACCGCACCCACGCTAAGCGAACAAAGTCTGGGCCCCCGGACACACACACACAGTGCTTTTATGAGCAATCCAAGGTATTTTACTGTGAAACTTCACCCTTGCACATGTCCCAGACCATCTACCTAACAATCTGGATACTTTTTTGAACTTTTTGAGCCCTTTTTGGTGTTCATAGTGTTCGTGGACAGTGTGGCTGTCTGTGGAGTGTGCACCAGCAACCCAATAAAATGCCACACCCCAGACCTACTTCTCATTCTGTTTGTGGAGTTCCAGGACAGACACTGCTCCACATTGCTGGATTGATATTCTGCAAATTGCTGACTTTGCTGTGCATCCTGACACCATTGAAGATGGCAACCATGGCTGCTGCTGCTCCTGCTGGTGCTAGTTGTGCCTCAGCACCACCCCACCCCCTCCACCACCACCTACCCAAGGGCCTGGAGAGGGGAACAGGCATGAAGATGCAGAGAGTAATGAAGAGGATGACGAGGTTGAGGTAGTGGAAGTCCGTACTACCTGTAGCCCCAGTAGAACTTGGGTGTGGAGGTTTTTTGCCACTGTTGGAGGGGTACCCAAAGCTCGTGCACACAAGGTGCACTGCAATGAGTGCCAGATGGTGCTCAGTCATGGCAAACCTAGTTTGTACAGTTACGGGACTACCTCCATGCAACGACACCTAAGATTGTTCCACACTGGGGCAATTCGGAGGGTTGTCCCCTGTGATAAAAGTAGTAGGTTGAGTTCCTCTACAGCATCCTCCCTTTCTGCTCCTGCCACCACAAGAAACACTCCTGTGGGGTAGTGTATCCCTGAACCAGCCTTGCAGGCCATACGTGATGCTGTAGACCATTACCGTTCGAGGGTCACAATATTGTGTATGTACTCGGATGCAGTACTCTGCAGGGGGGGAGACACGTCTAAGTGCTTTCGAGGCTACGGTCCGGGAGCATGAGAACGTCTGCCACCTACCTGATCAAGGCCCACCCAACATCTTCCTCTCTCCACCTGCCCTTTCTTATCCCCGTGGTTGGTGCCCCTGCCTTACCCTCACTTCCCTTCCTTTCCTTGTGTGTCTTGATAAAAAAAACAAAAAAATACAAAACAACAAAAAACAAAAAAAAGGCTTTTTTCAAAGCCGCCTTTCACAGTTTAAAATAGAAGTGCCAATGAAATGCTGCAGGCCCCTGTGCATTTTTAAAAGTCCACGAACAGTCCTGGTGTCCGCAGACAGATCGTAAAATCTGAGAGTGTGGAAATGAAAATTTAAATAGTGTACTCCACTTTTCCCTTGATGTTGGCTCTGAAAAGAGCCTTTTGTTTGGGGAGTTCTTTTTTGCTTTTTGAGGCTTTTTTCAGATTTTGTCTGCTGCATGACTTCACAACAACTTTTTCATTGAGTTCTGCATATTACTAAGAAATATTGCATGACCAAAATCTGTGAAAGTCATTCCATCATCAGAAGGTTTTCATTTTGGAATGATGACATGCCTACAGAATACATAAAACAAGATATTCCTCTATTAACAAGACATCTTGCTATGTCTTGTTGAGGATTAAAGACATGACAAGGCATCCATGCAGTCATAGGTGGTATATGGGAAAAAATTATCTTTGTAGATGGAAATAGGTGCATCAGTTCCTTTAGCAACTGCTTCAGTCCACCCTGCAAACTTATTGCACTCAGATAGCCCAAATACATTCCTCCACAAGTTACCACCAGGATATCAGGAGTGTTAAAATTAGCCATATTTCTACAAAGTGTAAACACACCTTGCAAATTTCTCCCTGGCACATCACACCACATAGCCTCCACTCCCTGCATTCCAAGATTGTCTGATAAAATCATCTCCCACTATCCACACTCTAACTCTGTCCATCTCAGCAACCACATCCATCTTCACTGCATACAGCAATGAAAACAATGATTACCCTCTCTCCCTATGAATGACCCCCTCAGCACCTGATTGGCTAATCCCCCCCTGTCCCATTTCCATGCCAGATATGTTGAGAAGCCCCGAATGTGGCACACCCTGTCCGCGAACAGCCGCAGTGTCCGCAGAGCGCGTAACACGTGGGCAGCCCTTCATCCTTTTCCACTTCACTCTCTGCACCATTCCATCATTGGCTACTGTTAAGCAGTCACACAACCATCCATCAATCACATACAAGAACTCTACATTTAAGTCTGTCATCACCGTTCAGCACTTTATATGTACTCTGAGTACAAGTCTACTGTGATTGCAAAACTACTATAAAGCTGTCTAATATTTCTGCTTGCAGATTCATGCACATCCACAGGCATGAACACAAACTACAGGTATGAGTATTTTGTGCACAGTACATGTTCAAGTCTTTTATAAATGCATATGAACAGGGTACTTGCCACTTACCCTGTATAACCTGAAAAAAGCTTACTGATATTTCTTCCATCTGCTTTGATCAAGTGTCACTTGCAGTGCTGTGTGCTTTCCAAATTTTCATTTACCCATATTACTGATAGTAATGTGCAAACCGTTATTCTCTTCATTCATTCTGTCATTTTTGTTACCACTGCCCCCTATTTATCCACATTTCAAGCAAAATAGCATTTCATGCATTATTGTACATAGGATGTACATACAGTTTCCTCTGTGTACATTCTGGCCATTTTACATAGAATCTATCATTTGAACTTGCTTAGAAATGATTACAATAGTAATCAGACACAGCACACACAGCTTTCTAACAAAGTGTCATTTCATGTTAAAAGATGGGAGAAATAACAGGATGATTGTAAATGCAAGAACCATATTCAAATGCATGCAATGTATGGTTTACTGTTCTATGTTGTGATTTGGGTAAATGTAAACTTGGAAAACACACACCATTGAAAGTGACACTTGATCATAGCAGATGAGAGAAATGGTATTTTTACTAGTTATACAGGGTAAGTAGCAGGCACCCTACATTGTAAATACATACATTGCATGCTTTTGACCAGAGTTCCTGCCATTTGCCCTGTTTAACCAGCAAATAAAGCATACTGTTATTTCTTCCATCTCCTAACATGTGCTCTGTGTGCTTACTATTGTAATGATTTCTAAGGCAAGTTCAACTGACAGATTCTAAGTAAAATATCCATAATGCACTTAGACAAAGGAAACTGCATGACATGCTATGCACAATTACTGCAAAAACAAATACATGTCTACATTAGCAACAGTGCTATTAACACACATATGTACTAACATCCTTCTTACACAATTGTAGTGGAGACCACTCTCCTGAAAACCAGCAACGTCTGAAGTACAAGAGAGAACCCAGAAGAAACCTACTCTTTGCATCCAACAAAGTAAGTGTAATACTGCCATAATGTTCTAACTGTTACTCAAACACTTTAGAATTCTAGTATTGTAGAACAAACAATTGAATTAACCCTACAGCATTAGATTCAGCATACCACAACAAGTGCACACTTTGTATTGTTATCTCAACACCAGTATAGTAACACACAAATATGAGAATAGCCTTCACAACCTGAAATAACAGACCGTTCAACAATCACACTCCTCTACATACATACCTACCATCATACTCAGACACTCATGCACAATGCACACAGACATTGCACAACATCCCAACCCAGACTTTATTTTTTTCTCCAACAGACACCAAAGAATGCCTATCAAAAAACAAATCCATAGTAAGCAACGCAGAAGTAGAGCAAGTCAAAATAAAAGTGTACAAAATAGGCACCCACCTCTAGCAGAATGTATTAAAAAAATTCAAACAAAACAGCTAATGCAGTCACTAAGAGAAACTAAAGCAGCTTGCAGTAAAGAAACTTTGACTCCTCTTTCAAAATGTAAACTTAAACAAACAGTTGTTAAAAAGTCGGCAGCTACCACTAGTGCACCTATAAATCTTGATGTAGCCACAAGTAAGCCTACCACAGAGTCCTTCAGAACCTTATAAAAACAGGAGAGAAATCATGGTCAACCCTTAAAACCTACCGTAGAAAACGAATACAGGAAGCTCTCATAGACGGTGCAATCCTTCTCAAAAGGAAATTATGCATATTAATTTTTAATAGAATGAAACCAGTAACAAAATGAACTACTAAACTACAACAAGGACTTCTCAACAAACAGAATATCAACAAAGATAGCTTTGCAAACATCTGTGCAGGTGAGTGGAGTCACACCACCAGCACAGAACCATATTTCAATGAAGAAGCATACAAACAAAGGCAAACAAACCCAATTGCCATACATAGCAGTGGACGAGGGTATGAAAAGATTAATAATACCATCATGGAACAAGAAATGCTGCTCGCACAAATATCTCCAGCAATCTTAGCAATGAACTCTCCATTCCACTGAACCAATACGTTCAGTCTACAAATGGCCATGCACATCAATGTGTAACATAGCCAAAAAATCTTTTGCATCTTTATGCCAGTTCCTCAATCAGTATGTGAAAGGCAAAGATAAAATGAAAATAAAATGATTACAAACTATGGACTCCTGTCCAGTGCGCAAATACACAGGACTACAAGGACATTCATTAGCCTGCATTTCTGGACCTATTTGCAAAAGCGCCTTCCACCATATCAAAATGATAGCAACACACCATTCAACTGTAAGAAAGCTCATTCATAAACTGTACTATGCCAAAAGTCCTGCTTTAGCACTGGCCAATTTAAATAACAATCTTCCACATGGTACAGCTAAAGACCTACTTGAAGAAATAGAGCACATCCAGAGAAAATATTTTGGAAGTGAAAGCCACTTACAAAATCCAATAACTTTAGAACAGACTAGCAACAACTTTACAGATGGCAACCTTCTACTACACACATACAAAAAAGAAATACTAAAGTTTAAAAGCACATCGCTGTAGTACCTTAACCATATGTGTGTGTGTTGCCGAAAGGACTTTTTATAAAAATAGCACAATAACTGTAGACATAATGTACAAAATAGAAGACAATGAAGATTACAAATGGTTCCAATTAAATCTCTATCTTATAGTAGAAAACAAATACGAAATTACTAACCCCTCAATAATTTACAAATACTGCACTACAAAACTTGACAACAACCAAATACCTTCACATGCTATCACTAATAACTTAATATGCCTTCAACCAAAAACAGCATAAATACCTCCATCTGAATTACTAAAAGGCATTTGTGGCAAAGTAGTTTATTTGCCATTAGATCTTAAAGAAAATGTACACACTTTGGGGGTGCAACGGCCAATAGAACAATCTTTGATTATCCTAGTCAATGGTATACCTACAAAAGACAAAACAATTTGGCAGCAACTAGTGGACTTACATAAAGTTAGAAAAGCCCTAACTATCTAAAAGACAACAATGAATACTACAAAGAAATACACATGAGGGAAACCACTGAAATAATTCAAGACTCATCAGAAACTGGCCAATTTCAACTTCTAGATCCTACGACAGAATCCAATATTTTAGACCATTATACAATTCACCCAATGCACTCTAAAGACACCATAGATGATGCATTGGAAACTTGCCAAATGTGGCAAGCCAAAGGATCTCGAATCAGCATATGGAAAAAAAGTGTATAAGCATGAGCATTCCCTCTACTCTTTCCGACTGGAAAAGGAGGAAGGTACGACGAAAGAACCACACAAATAACAGCATCAGAATACCGCTCTTTGCGAATGTATTCTGAAGACCCCAGATTCAGACAAAACGTGGAATACATATTGCACCTTCTCTTTGAAAGTGAACTATCAACTCTATGCTACGGTGTTGCACAAACATTGAAATCAGGTACCAATGTTCAAAATATGTCTGCTAGACAATTGCTACAAAAAGTGCAAGACAAAGACGAAGTTTTCCAGTCGAGCATTACAAACCTTATAGCAAATATGCGTGGTACAAAAGAATACTGGTTCTGACGACATGCAGAAGTACAGTGTATGATAAGAAACATTGGCCCACTGATATGGTTTGTGATATTAAGTTGTGCAGAATATGCATGGGAAGACTTGCACAATTTCCTACGTATAGCAAACAAAATAAAACAAATATAGGTATGAAAACACCAGGAGAACTCTGCTCTCTAGATCCTGTAAATGCATCAAGATATTTCCATCATCACTTTATTGCCATGCCACACTTCATTTGTAATTAAACAGTGCCTCCCCTGGGAGAAGTGCAACACTTCTTTTGGAGAAAACAATAGGAAGCCAGAGGAGCACCACACATACACATGCTTTTGTGAATTAAAGATGCTCGAAAATTTGGTCAAGACAGTGATGCCGCTGTTTTGCAGTCCATTCAGAAATATGTCACTTGTGAAAACCCTTCACAAATTACACATAGCGACCTACATGCACACATTTTACAATTTCAAAGACACAATTGTGGGAAGTATTGTCAATGCAAATATAAAAACAAAGGGAAATACTATACCAAATGTCGCTTTGGTTTCCCTAGACCAGTTTCAACAGCAGGTCAAGTGAACAACTTTATGTCTTCAGTTAGACATAGTGTCAAAGGTAAATCACCTAAGAAGACTTACTGCATAAAAAGAGCAGAAGGATCAAAGTACATCAATGATTACAATGCAATCATTGCCCTCCTATGGAATGCAAATATAGATGTGCAATACATTGCAGACAATTCCACTGGTGTTGCACGATATGTCACAGCCTACTTAACCAAAGCAGAAAAAAGAGCTCAAAGACCTCTGGGATGACATATCATCTGACAAAACACTGTCACAGAAATTGTGCAGTTTATGCATAAAAATGCTCTCCCATAGAGAATGTGGCTGCTACGAAGCTGCAGACCGTTTACCCGGGACTCTGTTGTATGGAGAATCTGAAAACATAGTATGGTTAAGCCTTGGACCTGCCAAATCCAGAAAATGATCCCAACAACCAAGACATTTTGAAAAACAATTTACGAGACACATACTTCCCAAACAGGAGTAGCCCTTTGGAAACCATGTGTCTTTACCACATAGCCCAAAACTTCACATACAAAAATAATATTAAACCAGATGAGAAGAAAGGTAGATACAAAGTCTAAAATTGTAAAGGCAGCCTAGTGAAACTTACCAAACAAAGCTTAATTAATCATATGAAATTATCATTAAAAACTCCTCAACATAAAGAACTGTATTAAATGTCTCTACTACAACTTTTTAAACCATGTGGAAAAGAAGAAGATTTATTAGATACCCATGTCTCCTTCATAGCAAATGCAAGCACTATAACAGACAAAAACTTTTCACAATAAAAAACAATGTTAGACAATGAACAGCAACAAGAAGAAGAACTCCAAGCACAACTAAATATAGACACTCTAGACAGCAGTCAACATTGTCTAACAGGAAGCCAAGAACCACTTGGACAACTACTCATAGCAAATGAGGCTGAATTAGACATGACTGAAGTAGAAAACACCATGTACCAGTATGAAGAGTCTACAGAAGACTTTGCTATACTCAAATCACAATTAAACAATGAACAGCATAGCATTCTCCTAGAAATAACAAAACAAATTGAACATGGTATGCAGCATGAAACTAAAACTTTTACCTGCCAAGACTACAAACCTATACTGCTATATCTGAGTGGTCAAGCTGGTTCAGGGAAAACATTCTTAATAAAAATCATCAGCAAGTTCCTCTAACAATTGACAAATAACAAACTGTCAGCTGTTGTAACTGCCCCCACAGGTTTAGCTTCCTACAACATAGGCGGTGTCACTTTACACCGATTACTACTCCTTCCAGTAGAACACCAAAACAAATTAGACTACTACAAACATTCTCCAGAAGCTGCAATAGAACTAGACAGAGTTTAGAAACAAATGAAAATGCTACTAATTGATGAGGTGAGCATGGTCTCCAACCTAATGTTGGCTTTGATTCACCTAAGATTACAAGTCCTCAAAACAGACTATGAAGAGCTCTTTGGTGGAAAACACATTATTGTTTTCAGAGATCTTCTTCAATTAACACCAGTTAAAGGTGAACCTATTTTTAAAATCTTAGGGCACAAACTATGCTATAAAACTCTTGGCAGCATAGGAAATGTCAATCTTTGGCAACATTTTCAATACAAAGAATTAACTGAAAACATGCATCAGTCTGCAGACCTCACCTATGCCAACATTTTGAAAAGCATTTGGATTGGTGTTCTTTCTAAAGAAGCACAAAGTATCTCCAATACCAGACGCTTCCATGACTTGTACGGTCATAACTCATGTGCTACTAATGTCATGGAACAATTAGCGCACAAAAATGTAAACTGTATATTCTTGATGCCAACTCTTGCAAGCTGTGCACAATTCAATGAAACAATGTTGAAAAAAGAAATGCAACCAATAGTTCAAATTTGCTCCACAGACAAACTGGACGTGCATGGTATGACACTATCCATGTGTGAACAAGCCAAAGCACGACTAAATACCTTAGAAAAATCTATCCCTAACACAGCTGGTTTAGAGAAAATATAAAAATTATCTTTAAACTGTAGAGTAATGCTCAAACGTAACTTTGAAGTGGAGCAAGGACTAGTAAATGAAGAACTTGGTACAGTTGTGGGCTTTCAAACATGACAACAACATTCAGTTTGTCAATATTCACTTTGACAAACAATCAGAAGTTAAAAGGATAGGATTCTCAACTGCACGATTCCTTCTTTTCAAAGATATGTATGTACGCAGAGAACACATTTCTCTCTCTAGCATACACAGTCACCATTCATAAATCATAAGGTCTTACCTTAGCTCAAGCATTGATAGATATTGGAAGAACAGTGTTTAAAGAAGGCATGAGCTATGTAGCACTATCACATCTCCATACACTTGAAGGACTATTTCTAATCAGCTTTGATGCAGTAAAGTAAATGCTGATATTCCTTGCATTCTAGAATACAATAGACTACGTGCACTCTACACACTCCATCTCAAAAACTATCCTGTTTCTCAAAAAGCAAAAGTTTGTAAAAGAAAACTAGTTTAGACTGAAATTATACAGGATTTAACAACCGTACCTCCAAAGAAATTAAAAGAAGCTAATACATCATCAATGTCCACAACCAAAGAAGGATCTACTACAGAAACAAAACCAACTACATCTTCAAAGAAACAACAAACAGTTCCAATAAATGTCTTAGACACAGAACTGTCTGGTCCATTTAAATTTTCAAATACAACTGGTGTAAATTGCTATGCAAATGTAGAAATCAATATTCTATTCCAACCAATTATTGAAAACATTTACTTAAACGGGACAAACCAATTATTTTTGCAAATGTTAGTTCTTCACAGAAATGCAACCAACAATCCTGACAACACTTATAGTGTTTCTGTAATAAGACAGGAATTTGGCTACTGTACTGGAATTCACTATAAACACACATGAAGATTCACAAGAATGTCTAATGTACTTACTACAAGTACTGGAAAATAAAAACAAACCAATAAATTGAATCTTCCAGATTTCATACATATGGAAACATACATGCACTCTCTGCAACCATGTGACACAGGAACACATCCCTAATGAATGCTTTGTGTATGTATGCATACCTAACTGTGAATCCATTTCATTTCAGCAACTTGTACAAAATGCAAACCATGGCAGATTATGTACTACTTGCAATTCTGATAATCGTTCCACTTTACAAATACAATCACATAATGAATACGTAATAATAATAATAATGCTTTTACGTTACAATGCAGATGGTACCAAAAACAACTGCAAGCTGACTGGATTCACACATGGACAAGTATTACTTGCTAAGAAAACCTTCACAACACTAGGCATAATCTACCACAAAGGAGCCACAACCAATGCAGGTCACTACACTGCATACATAAAAAGGAAATGTGGATGGTTTGAATGTAATGATACTTCAATTTCTCTAAAACAAAGATTACCAGCAAATCTTTTAAATGCTTAATTTTCTTAAAACCAAAATGTATTCACTAACCTGAGTATAAACATCTACAAAATGTCCTCAACAACCTTTAAATCCACAAACTAATAGAATATACCAACAGCTATCTAACAGTGAAAAACTATAAACAGTTGGAATACATCAACAGGTATCTAACTACAAACAGACAACTGCAATATACATTTTTCTAAGGAAACTCTACAACACTTATTACGTATAAAATAATCTCAACAACTTCAAAACTATCAACAGTTAGCATACGCCAACAGGTATCTAACTGCCCCAATTATGCAACAACCAAACAGATAAAACAATAATGCTAAAATGCAACAAGACATAACCAGTTAGAATACTCCAACTGGTAGCTAATTACAACAATAGTACCACCACTTCCACACCAAAAACCATACACCTATTCAATTCCTCCTACTGAAATCAACCACCGAAAAATATTGAACCATAATGTAGAAAGGGTTTTTAATCCTCATGGGTTTTTTATCCCATAGGCACAATGATTTTACAAATAAACACAGGAACCGGACAAATTGCACAGTACACTGGTTTGAAATATAGTCCTTCTAAAGCACTAACTAAGAGGGTCAACAAAGTTCAGAAATGTCTGCTATGAAATGCAATAAACCATAACAAACTACCTTAACTAACATGTGATATTTTCTTTTATTACAGAGAATGAAAAAACAATGTGTGTTCCAATTTCCCATACCATGAAAAAACAACACACAACGTCAACAAAGCAAACAGTAAGTATGCAATGATTTGAGTCACAACGACTGCAACATAACACACCCATAAAAGCAAACACCTAACCACTCAGCACACCCCAAAATGCTTGCTTTCATGGGTGTTTTATACTGCAATGGATGTGACCAGTGCCTACAGTCTTGGGTGCATTGCATGACAAAACACTGCATACAGCCTCAACAAAGCAAACGGTAAATATACAATGATTGCAACCACAACCACCGCAACATAACACTCACATGCAAGCAAACACCTGACCACTAACTACAACCCAAAATGCCTAGCGTCTTAGATACTGTTAGGCAGAAACCTGTGCAGTTCCCTTAGGGAACACTGCAAAAGATTTAAGACTACAGGTATAGCAGTAAACCCACTTGGTAGCAGTCCGCACCACCCAGATTTACCTGGTAGCTGTGGCTGAGCAGTCAGACTTCCCTCAAGAAGAGTTAGGCAGTATGTAAAGTATACACAATAGGTACTCAAATACAATAGCACAAGCAGACACTGACCAGAGCTTGGTTTCAAAAGTATATAGTTATTTATTTATTAAACACACATAATAAGTTGAAATCACTCTAGCAAAATATAGTAAAAACACTTCAAACACAGTTATAATGAAAGCAGTTTCAACCCTTACTCCTATCTAGACAACTCTAGGTTAACACCACATAATTCGAACAGAGGTGAGTGCTTAACGTTAGAGGACACTCTAGTAGATTCAAGAAAGGGATAAAAAGAAACAGAAATAGGTTAAACACACCACTCTAAGGTCCAGAACACTTGCAATAGGCTCAAAGAAGTACAAAGTCACAGGTGAGCAAAAGTCAGTAGGCAGGGCCCACTCTTAGAGTAGCCGGAGCGAAAATGTGCCCAAGATCACACTGTTATTAGGGATTCAAAGTCTTGCAAAGAGTTAGAAAGAGTTTAGAGTGGCTTAGAAAGTTTAGCCAGGGTGTCCCAGGCACTCCCAGGTTCGAAAGCCGGGGGCTAAATCTACCCCGTACAGTCGGTGGCAAGGGAAGCCAGGCGGAACACGGTACCTTAAGCGGAAAGGATCCTTCAGCGGTGGCAGTTGTTCCAGGCAGTGGCAGCAAGGCTCGACGTCGGTCAGGGGAGAAGAAGTTCTCGCAGAAGAGCAGAAGAAGAAGGTCGTTGCACTGCCCGGGAAGAAACCAGCCGCGGAGTCCTCCGGTTAAAGGGTTGTACCGACTTTCGCGGTTAGGGGTAAAAGTGTGGTATTCCGGTTGCCGGGGTGCTTGGCACGGGCAAGGCGGCCACGAGATACCTCGAGAAGCGGAAAGAAGGTGAAAACTGGTTGTCCCCACCAGTCAAGGGAAGGAGCCACTCCGTTAAGAGTTCTCCTCGGTCGTTGGAAAAAGTGGTGAGACGGTTCAGCAGGGCTCCACCGGGTGGTGTCGTCGAAGCAGGTCGGTTCAGCTCTTTCCTCGTCGGATTCTTGGTCCTGTGGCGACTTCTGAAGTTCCAGTCCCCAAAGCCCTGCTTTTATGCAGCAAACCCCCATTCACCCAGCCTAGCTGTCACTCAAACATGCTAAGTGGTGAGCCGGCCGGCTCACCACTTGGGCCAATCAGGACGGAGTGCGACTTGAGTTACCAAGGTAACTCAGTCCAGGGTGCCTAAATCCCCCTCCACCCCTCCTAAGTACCCCAGACAGAGTGGCACCACTTTGGAGGGCTTCTGTGGAGAAGCCCGCCAAAAGTGGAACAAAGGGCTCCACTTTGGGTCAGAATTACAGAGGCGAACGCCAACGCCATTTTAGAATCAAGTTTTGGCAAAAAGTCCCAACCGGAGTTATAATAATAAATATATAAACCGGCGGTATGTTTAAGGCTACCGTAAATAAATAATTAAATGTGTTAGCCTAAAACAATGGGAAATCCCATAGGGAAATATTCGCGGTCGAATATAAAAAGTAGTTTCCACTGCCACCAGCCAAAACTCGATCAGGGGGGACGGAGACGTGCCCCCTCGACTAACAGACCCTGGGGCAATCGAATTGCCCCAGCCAGTACATCCACAATATGATGGTTTGTACTGGTTCTGTTCAGGATTCAAGACTAGCAAAGTCTTTGGTGACTTTACATGCCCTGGGAGACAGTAGTCAGTCCCAGGGTATGGAGTCTATGTTGGGGAGTCCCTAGGACACCCCTGGGTCACGGCACAGAGGGTGCTGTGTAACCCACATCACAAAAATACATAAGGCCCTATGGAGTAAAAGACCCCATAGCCCATTCAACACAAGGTTTAACCAAGAAAACACACTTCAACATGCCCAAGAGTGAGGGTAAAAGAGTCTTACTCTTGGCAGGAGAAAAAAAGAAACCCCAGAAATCCAGCAAAGCTGCTGGGGGACTCACTAGGTAGGGAAATTCAGCCTAAACAGAGAATTCTCCCTAACACTCGCCCCCCCAGACTAAGGGACAGGAGGATTTAATCCACTCCTGGATGAACCTCATACCTCTAGTCGATGATATACATCCTAGAGAGTCCATCAGCATTTTGATGGTGACACCCTGACCTGTGCTCAATGGTGAAATCAAACCCTTGCAGGCAGATTGACCATCTCAATAGTTTTGGATTTTCCCCTTTCATTTGCATTAACCATCTCAAGGGTTGGTGGTCAGTCTGAATAACAAAAGTAGAACCATACAAGTATGGCCTAAACTTCTTCAGCGCCCACACAATAGCAAAGCATTCTCTTTCGATTGTTGCCCACCTTGTCTCAGGATCCTTCAGTTTTCTACTGATGAAGCAAATGGGGTGCTCCCTACCCTTCTCATCCAGTTGGCTTAGAACTGCACCTATACCTACATTGGAAGCATCAGTTTGTACAATGAAAGTTTGGTGGTAGTCAGGAGCTCTCAATACTGGAGCTTGGCAAAGAGCTCTCTTCAGTTTTTCAAAGGCCTGATTGCACTCCTCATTCCATTTTACCTTTTTAGGGAATTTAGGAGAGGAGATTACATTCAGTGGAGAAGCTATGGACCCATAGTTCTCAATGAAATTCCTGTAATACCCAGTGAGGCCTAGGAAGGCTCTCACTTGGGTTTGAGTAGTTGGTGTTGTCCATCTTTGCACAGCTTCAATCTTGCTGAGCAAAGGCCTTATTTCTCCACCTCCTACCTCATGCCCAAGGTAGACCACTTTACTTTGACCAATCTGGCACTTACTGGCTTTGATTGTCAAATGGGCCTGTTCCAGAGCCTGCAACACATGTCCTAGGTGGTTCACATGTTCCTCCCAGGAGTGGCTGAAGACTGCAATGTCATCCAAGTATGCCATGCAGAAATCTTCCATCCCAGCCAGAACTTGGTTCACCATCCTTTGGAATGTGGCAGGTGCATTTTTTAATCCAAAAGGCATGACCTTAAACTGGTACAAGCCAACTGGGGTTGAAAATGCAGTCTTCTCCTTGGCATGGTCTGTCAGGGCTATTTGCCAATAGCCTGACGTAAGGTCAAATGTGCTGAGGTACTTGGCTGCACCAAGTTTATCCACCAACTCATCTGTCCTGGGCAAAGGGTGGGCATCAGTCTTGGTGACTGCATTTAGAGCTCTATAGTCCACATAGAATCTCAAGTCTTTGGATCCTGCCTTTGGTACTAACACAACTGGGCTAGACCATGGACTAGTAGAGGGTTCTATTACCCCGAGATCAAGCATCTTCTTGACCTCTCCTTTGATGTGGGTTCTGATATGTTCTGACATTCTGTACCCTCTGCTTTTGACTGGCAGACAGTCACCAGTGAGTATCTCATGCTGGCCCCAAGGGGTCAAGCCTGGTGACAGTGAGAACAGGGAGGCAAACTGATTTAACATAGATTTGCACTCCTCTTGTTGCTCAGGTGTCAGGTCTGAAGAGAGATTAACTCCTTCGACTTTTTCATCTAAAGGCACCCCTCTGAGGAGATCAGGGAGAGATTCACTCTCTTCCTCCTCTGCAGCTGAAGCTAGAAGCAAGGCTCCTACGTCAGGTCTGGAGATGTATGCTTTTAGTCTGTTGGTGTGGAAGACTCTAGGAGCTTCCCTGGGTCTGCCCAGATCCACCAGATAGTTGACCTCTCCAAGCTTTCCCACAATCTTGAAGGGTCCCATCCACTTGTCTTGCAAGGCCCTCTGCCTTGTTGGGAGCATAACTAGAACTAGCTGGTCTTGAGTAAACTCAACCATGTTAGCCTTCTGGTCATGCCAATGTTTGACCAGAGCTTGACCAGCTTTCAAGTTGTCACTTGCTTCTGCCATCATGTGTGACATTCTCCTCCGGAGACCTATCACATAGTCAGTCACTCTGACTGGCTTGAGGGGAGGAGCACCTTCCAACCCCTCCTTAATCAGGGCCAATGGACCTCTGACCGGATGGCCATAGAGAAGCTCAAAGGGAGAATAACCTACTCCCTCCTGAGGGACTTCTCTATAAGCAAAGAGCAGGCATGGCAGTAGAAGGTCCCATTTTTTCTTAAGGGGTTCCTCTAAAGCACCTATCATGCTCTTCATGGTTCTGTTAAACCTTTCAACCAACCCGTTTGTCTGAGGGTGGTATGCTGTTGAGAACTTGTAAGTAACTCCACAGGTTTTCCACATGGCTTTCATGTAGTGGGACATAAAGTTTGACCCCCTGTCAGAGATTACTTCCTTAGGAAACCCAACCCTGGTGAAAATACCAAGGAGGGCCTTAGCCACAGCCGGAGCTGTAACAGTCCTCATAGGAATTGCCTCAGGGTACCTAGTAGCATGGTCTACTACAACAAGTATAAACCTGTTGCCTGAGGAGGTTGGAGGATCAAGGGGACCAACAATGTCAATCCCTACCCTCTCAAATGGGACTCCCACAACTGGGAGAGGCACTAAAGGTGCCACATTCTTGGAACCAACCTTACCAGAAGTCTGGCAGGTATGGCAGCTCTTACAATATCTATCTACTTCAGCCCCCATCTTTGGCCAATAAAAGTAGAGTGAGAGCCTTTCCTTGGTCTTCTTGAAACTCAAGTGACCAGCCAAAGGTATCTCATGGGCTAGTTGTAAGAACTGTTGTCTGTTCTCTTGTGGGACTACAAGGCGTTTGTAGTCTCCAGGTTCAGACTCAGTGGGTTCACTGTAGAAGAGGCCACCTTCCCAGTGCAACCTATACTTCCCAGGCTCTTGCCCATCAGCTTGAGAAGCTGCCTGGTGGCGGAGACCTTCCAGAGTTGGACATTCTCTTTGCCCCTTACGGAAAACAGCCCTGCTAGGCCCACCTTCTGCCAGTAAAGACTGCAGCTCAGGATGGTCCTCAGGGTCCAAATCTCCAATAAGGTTTGGGCCTCCCTCTAGCTCTTCCTCAGAGTCTAGCTCAACCACACAGGGTTGTACCTCCCTCTCAGCCTCAGCTGGAGGTGGAGTTACAGGTGTAACTTTGGACAACCTAGGGGAAGTCCTTGTTGGAAGCACTGGAGTGCTTGCTGCTGGCTTTTTCCTAGGAGTCTTGGGTTGCCCCTTTGCTCCTGATCTGGTTGTTACTGCAGTAAATTGTTCCAGTGGGAGAGGAGTGATTTCTGTCATCATCTCCTGAGATAACCCTCTAGGGTTTTCTCTCTTGCAGGTTTTGTGAGCTCCTGTAACCTTTTGCTAGGGGGTCTGGGGGTATGAGATACAACTCCAAGAGCTTTGAGGTCATTACCCAACAGAACCCTACCTGGCACTTCACATTGTACACTGACAGGTATTTTTACAGCCATATCATTACATTGGATGAGAACTGGTAACTGGGGACACATCTGCACAGGCCCACCAGCTAACTTGGTGAGGCATTTGGGTGCCTTAGCAACATCCTCTGCCTTGAAAAATGATTCATCCACCACAGTTATGCTGGCCCCAGTGTCCCTAATGGCAGGAGTCTCCTGGCCATTCACCTGGACACTGTCCTTATAATACTCTTTAGTATTATCTGGGATAGAGTTATATACATCTAAATTCTGTTGTTCCCACAACCCCAGAGAGACTAAAGAAACACTAGCTGAGACTCCAGTGGGTTCATCAGCCAGTAATAGAAAGTTTCCACTTGCCATATGTACTTCCTCTTCTGGAGCGAAGGCTAAGGAGGCAAGTTGGACCCCTGAAGGTTTACCCTTACATCTGGGATCTCCTTTCACATGGTCAGTAGCCTTACAAACAAAGCATGAGCCAAAGGCTCGCTGGAATGGAGGCTTGTTCTGACCTCCTTCTGGTCTGGGACCAGAAGGTACACTAGCCTGATTCGGTTTCCCTTGTGGCTTACCCTTATAGTTTTGTTTGGGGCCCTCTTTGGAATTTGTAGTATTTGAATTCTCTTTGGAGTCCTTTTTAGGCTGTCTCTCCCCATCCTTTTTCTGAGTTACCCCAGAATCCTTGTGAGTGGCCCTGTTGGCAACCCACAAGTCAGCAGCCCTAGCTAGTTTCCGGGAATCTAATTCCTTGGAATCAGCCAAGTGCTGTCTGAGCTCAGGAGAGCAGGCATCATAAATAGTCTCCAACATAAACAAATTCTTCATACCTTCATAAGTGTTCACCTTGTAACCCTTAATCCATCCCTCTACGTTTTTCAACCCTTCACTCACCCAGGTAGCCCAAGGGGTACCATCATGCTTTTTGAGGCTCCTAAACCTCTTAAGATACTGGGAAGGGGTCTTCCCAAACCTAGCTATCAAAGCTAGTTTCACACATTCATAGTCCTTCTTATCCTCCTCCCCCATCTCCATTACCACATCAGTTGCAACAGGGGGAAGCCTAGAGAACAACCAGGTGAGTAAGTCATTTCCTGTGATGTTCTGGAGCCCATGATTATATTCAAACAGAGACAACCAATCCAACACATCCAACTTAGGCTCATACATACCAACCAATTCTTTAGGCATCCGGGGTCTTTTAGGACTGGAACTTCTAGAGGAGCCAGAGAGAGAAGCATTCTCAACAGATAATTTCTTCATTTCTAGCTCATACTTGAGCTCCATTTCCCTTAGCCTTAGTTCCTTGTCAGTTTGAGCATTCAGTTTCTTATACTCCAATTCTAGTTTCATTTTCTCCAGTTCAAAGTACTGAGGACTAAATGTGGGACCTGGTAAAGGCCCAGTAGGTACAGCAGGTAGAGCAGGCAGAGGCCTAGGGGGGACAGTCACAACAGCCTCACCCTCCTCTTCTGACTCTTCCTCAGAATCATCCACATTTTGCTCCATGTTAATTTCAATACTGTCATCTACAGTTGCTGGAGTGGTAGGTTCCTCTGAACCCTCACCCAGACTTTGGTTAGCTAACAATCTTTCAATCAGCTCCATCTTCTTGCCCTTAGTCAGGAGGTCCTTATGTTTACAGAGCACTCTTAAACAATCAGCAGTTTTGGCTGCAAGGGACTCTTGACTATAGCTTTCTATAACTGACATGTTAGAGGTTTACTTTTATAGTGCTAAGCTTTGTGGTTAGTTGCACTAAGGTATCTAAAGCACACTAAAATGTATACTTAATACAAATCCCACCGCTGTACACCAGTGTTAGGCAGAAACCTGTGCAGTTCCCTTAGGGAACACTGCAAAAGATTTAAGACTACAGGTATAGCAGTAAACCCACTTGGTAGCAGTCCGCACCACCCAGATTTACCTGGTAGCTGTGGCTGAGCAGTCAGACTTCCCTCAAGAAGAGTTAGGCAGTATGTAAAGTATACACAATAGGTACTCAAATACAATAGCACAAGCAAACACTGACCAGAGCTTGGTTTCAAAAGTATATAGTTATTTATTTATTAAACACACATAAGTTGAAATCACTCTAGCAAAATATAGTAAAAACACTTCAAACACAGTTATAATGAAAGCAGTTTCAACCCTTACTCCTATCTAGACAACTCTAGGTTAACACCACATAATTCGAACAGAGGTGAGTGCTTAACGTTAGAGGACACTCTAGTAGATTCAAGAAAGGGATAAAAAGAAACAGAAATAGGTTAAACACACCACTCTAAGGTCCAGAACACTTGCAATAGGCTCAAAGAAGTACAAAGTCACAGGTGAGCAAAAGTCACTAGGCAGGGCCCACTCTTAGAGTAGCCGGAGCGAAAATGTGCCCAAGATCACACTGTTATTAGGGATTCAAAGTCTTGCAAAGAGTTAGAAAGAGTTTAGAGTGGCTTAGAAAGTTTAGCCAGGGTGTCCCAGGCACTCCCAGGTTCGAAAGCCGGGGGCTAAATCTACCCCGTACAGTCGGTGGCAAGGGAAGCCAGGCGGAACACGGTACCTTAAGCGGAAAGGATCCTCCAGCGGTGGCAGTTGTTCCAGGCAGTGGCAGCAAGGCTCGACGTCGGTCAGGGGAGAAGAAGTTCTCGCTGAAGAGCAGAAGAAGAAGGTCGTTGCACTGCCCGGGAAGAAACCAGCCGCGGAGTCCTCCGGTTAAAGGGTTGTACCGACTTTCGCGGTTAGGGGTAAAAGTGTGGTATTCCGGTTGCCGGGGTGCTTGGCACGGGCAAGGCGGCCACGAGATACCTCGAGAAGCGGAAAGAAGGTGAAAACTGGTTGTCCCCACCAGTCAAGGGAAGGAGCCACTCCGTTAAGAGTTCTCCTCGGTCGTTGGAAAAAGTGGTGAGACGGTTCAGCAGGGCTCCACCGGGTGGTGTCGTCGAAGCAGGTCGGCTCAGCTCTTTCCTCGTCGGATTCTTGGTCCTGTGGCGACTTCTGAAGTTCCAGTCCCCAAAGCCCTGCTTTTATGCAGCAAACCCCCATTCACCCAGCCTAGCTGTCACTCAAACATGCTAAGTGGTGAGCCGGCCGGCTCACCACTTGGGCCAATTAGGACGGAGTGCGACTTGAGTTACCAAGGTAACTCAGTCCAGGGTGCCTAAATCCCCCTCCACCCCTCCTAAGTACCCCAGACAGAGTGGCACCACTTTGGAGGGCTTCTGTGGAGAAGCCCGCCAAAAGTGGAACAAAGGGCTCCACTTTGGGTCAGAGTTACAGAGGCGAACGCCAACGCCATTTTAGAATCAAGTTTTGGCAAAAAGTCCCAACCGGAGTTATAATAATAAATATATAAACCGGCGGTATGTTTAAGGCTACCGTAAATAAATAATTAAATGTGTTAGCCTAAAACAATGGGAAATCCCATAGGGAAATATTCGCGGTCGAATATAAAAAGTAGTTTCCACTGCCACCAGCCAAAACTCGATCAGGGGGGACGGAGACGTGCCCCCTCGACTAACAGACCCTGGGGCAATCGAATTGCCCCAGCCAGTACGTCCACAATATGATGGTTTGTACTGGTTCTGTTCAGGATTCAAGACTAGCAAAGTCTTTGGTGACTTTACATGCCCTGGGAGACAGTAGTCAGTCCCAGGGTATGGAGTCTATGTTGGGGAGTCCCTAGGACACCCCTGGGTCACGGCACAGAGGGTGCTGTGTAACCCACATCACAAAAATACATAAGGCCCTATGGAGTAAAAGACCCCATAGCCCATTCAACACAAGGTTTAACCAAGAAAACACACTTCAACATGCCCAAGAGTGAGGGTAAAAGAGTCTCACTCTTGGCAGGAGAAAAAAAGAAACCCCAGAAATCCAGCAAAGCTGCTGGGGGACTCACTAGGTAGGGAAATTCAGCCTAAACAGAGAATTCTCCCTAACAGATACCAACATTGTAAACATAGGCCAACAACCCAACTACCACACACCATGTCAACTGCCCTATCAATACTACTACACTACTGGCAACCAATACACAAACATTTGAAAACATACCCCCTATGTAGCCCACATACCACAGTCTAAATATTTGCTTGCATGGGTGTGTTATGCTGCGGTGGTTGTGACCAGGGCCTAAAGTCGTGGGTGCAGGCCCTGGCCACAACCACCGCAGCATAACACACCCATGCAAACCAACACCTGCCAACTCACCACAACTCAAAAACATAACACAACCACCTCAAACCCTATCCACTTAACCTGAAATACTAATTAAGTACTTGCAGCCAATGCACAAACTCTTCAATGCATGCCCTCTCCTCCCAATACTCAACTAACTACCCAAAACCAATACATCAGAACATAATAAAATACTCATTAGTGCAGTCAATGGTTTGCCAGTATGAAACATGTTAAACTTATCAGAACTGAGAGAGCAAGCTTTGGAGCCTATTTACCACCCCCCAATTCAATGAAATAAAAGCTGGAGAGTGAAAGAGAAAGAGACAGTGTTGTTAAGGATACTCTGCATACATTCATCAAAGCTTGCAATGTAATAAGGCCTTGAATAAATCACAGAGTCTATTTGACGTGCATCCAACTCTTTAATTATTCCAACTCCAACTGACGTGCCGGGTGGTAGCCCCACCCACAACTAACACGTAGCTCACAGCCCACTGAAACACGAGCAACAGAAAGGAGACTCGGCTCTTACACACAAACAAATAACAGTAGAAAGGAGACAGGACAAGTGTGTGTGTGTAAGAGAAAGTGAAAGAGAATGTCTGTGTGTGAGAGAATGAGAGAGAGAGTGTGTGTGTATGTGAGTGAGAGAGTGAGAAAGAGACTGACTAGATGTAAGGCACTGCCCTGTTTGGCCAATAAGTGAGAACTCAGAACAATAAAGATTCAAAACAAAATCTAGGGGAAGGGGTGATGTCAGCCCAGAGAAACAATGCCTATGAAAGGGCATCAAAAGAAAGAGCCAGTGGGAGCATGAACAAGACCTAGATGTGCACGAACAGCTGTGGTGACCACAGACACCGCAATCACACCACAGCCTTTTCCCACCAAAACAAATACAGCATTTGACCCATCTCTCACTCCCCAACCCTCTCCAGCCATTCTTACACAACAACACACTCCCCAAAATTGAATTCCAGCTCTGTTTCACGCCGCACAGTCCGTGCTCAGATCCAACATGGTGGGCGCATCGAGAAAATGTTACGCTCCTCACGCTTCACTCCAACCAATCACTAAACACGTTGCCTATCCGTGGACATGATGCACGTCCATTGACTAATCGGTGTCCTGTCCGCGCAGCGAACAAGGAAGTGTGTCCGCGGAGCGGACCCAGATATCACGAAGTTTTTTGCACCTACTTTTTTGACGTTTAAAGAAAACTACTGGACTGATTTCCAACAAATTTACAAAACCTTGCTTTCAAGACCAAGCCGCTGCTCCTGCTGCAGATTTGGTGAAATTCCATCCAGAAATGTTGGAACCACCACTATTACTTTGTCCCCCCTTGACCAAACCTCACAAGACTTTGCAAAATAAACCAGAGCCAGCCATATACATTTCTTGCAAGGCCCAGTAAAATATATATATATATCATGAAAACATGGAGGAAAAAAAACCGCACTCCATGTATGAGGTCAGGAAATCCCAAAAAAAGAAATAACCAAAAACTCGAGTGAAGTAAACAACACAAGTTTAATATATGGTAAAAAAATGTTTGTACAAAATGGTCAAAACACACAGCAAAACACACAGCAAAACACACAGCAAAACAAAACAGGACGCCAGAACAGTGTCCTGAACGACGCGTTTCGTGTCACCCTCCCCTTTATGCTTCAACTTACAACCGAAAACCCCCTGAAATTTGACAGTTATGGTAAACTAGGCCCCCAAACCTGCCACCACCCCTGTGCACTGCTAACACTAACATCCAGACCATGAAAACTGTCACCTTAAATGTCACTGATGACATCACTGCTATCATCACATGTTTAGCCCCTTTGTTTTCGTTCCCTGCCATATATATATATGTACATTCAGAAAAAAAACTTTGTTAAAGGAATGTTATACTTCACAGTGAAGCCAAACACCACTGCATATTCCCCCATTATGGTAAGCTAAGCAACCATAACTTTTACCATCTACGTGCATTGCTAAGACTAACATCCAGGACATCAAAGATGACATCACAAATATCATTAATGACATATTGAACGAAAATTTAAAATGTTTACGGGAATTTGTGGAGGACTGTGTGAGAGGAAAAGTTCATTACCATTTCCCCACTTGTACCTGCCCTGCTTCTCCATTCCCTAGTGAACCTTCCCCAAACCTTCAAGAGGGCAATAGACGTTTTGACGAAATATCAATCCCTTCTTCCCCTCACAAATCTTCTCCTTATAACCAGCCCGTGTTGAATCTTAATTCCCCCATATTTGTGTCAGTGTCCAATTCTCTCGCTATTTCTTTGGACTGAAGGGTGTGTGTGTGTGTTTGGAATGTTTTTGTACAGTAGTTGTAGTCAAAGAGTTTGAGTAAAACATTTTTTTTTAAAAGACGTAAAATGTTCGGGAACTGCACGCCTGTTCGGCCTATCTGCAAGGAATGGAATGTGGGTGCTAAGAAGGCAGTACACCTACCCATACTGATGTCAAGGAAGATGGATTTGATGGTTGACTGCACCATCTGTAGAAGGTGTGCGTACATAAACAGAAAGGGGCGTCCTAAGGACACTATACCTCGCCGTACCGCTTGCAAACGAGATGAAACATGTTCGTAGAACACACCAGATGTCCGGAATGGGTGTAAATGAGCAAAATGGGAGTGTGTGAAGGACAGTATACCTGTCCGTATTGGGTGCAGCCAAAATGGTGACGTCCGTAGAACAGGGGCGGTGGCCGGCAAGTTCGTAGGCAAACAAAATGGAGTTGTCCTCAGGACACTGGAACTGTCCGTACAGTGAACACATCATGTGTGCACATGCGCAGTACAACCGTACGTATAGCGAACATTGCGCCTGTCCCTAACTGTCCGTCTCACGTGTGTTGTACTTTGAATTAGTTGGAGTACCCGAACACTGTGCATAGGACACTTGCGCGCATGCGCACGTTGGGTAATCTGCATTTGCTGTCCAGCAGAATCCTATTTCTGACACGGATGTGTTGAGGATGTCATCATGTGATTGCACCCACGCTGAGCGTGTGGACTAATTTGCGCAGATTGTGTGCTTCTGCAGCAGAACAAAAGAACTTGTAGACACAAGGCAAAGTATTGTAGAGTATAAAAATGTAATTTCACATATCCCAGACAATAGCTGACCTGAAGACTTGGTGTGTAAATTTTTGTACCACTTTGCAGGGAAGAAGACGGTCACGAGGCACACCCCTCCACCCCTACAAATGGCCACACCCCCGAGCGCATCTTCATTGTCCTTCTAGCTGTAGCAGATTGAGGTGTACTTCCTTTACTGCTGTAGTGACCAGAAGGAAACTAATCGGTATTGCTTCCATGGCTGCTGTTGGGTCATTAGCCTCTGCACCACCCAAAACCCGCCACCACCACCACCTCCCCAAGGGCCTGCAGATAGACATACGGGTGAGGATGTAGAGAGCGAGGAAGAAGAGGAGCAAGAGAATGAAGTGGAGGAACTCCGCACTAGGAGCACTGGCCGGGAGTCGTGGGTGTGGCGGTTGTTTTGCGTTTATGGGAACGTACCAAAAGCATGTGCGAACCTGGTGAAGTGTAACCAGTGTGAGGTGGTGCTGAGTCGTGGGAGACTTGGTGCGTACAGCTTCTGTACAACAACCATGAAGCGACACCTCACTTCATTCCACACTGCAGACATTCGCAAGGTGGTGCCAAGTGAAGAGCGTAGTCGATTGAGTTCCTCCACAGCATCCTCCGTGTCCGATCCTCTCACCACAAGAGACACTCCTGTGGGGGAGCGCCTCCCTCCAGCAGCCTCACAAGCCATTCTCAATGCTGTTGACCCTTACCTTTCAAAGGTGACAGTAGTGTGTATGTTTTGTGACGCAGTACTCTGCACCAGAAGATCTGCTCCTTACCTAAATGAAGCTCACCCTATATATTTCTCTGTTCACTTGGCCTTTCTTATCCCCGTGGCTGGTGTCCCTTCCTTACCCTCCTTTGGCCTCTTCTCCTAGTGTGTCGTGTGCTGTGAAGCAATAAACGTGAAAACAACAAAAATTACAGAAAAGGCTCTTTTCAGAGCCGCCTTTCTCAGTTTAACAATAGAACTATGAAATGATGGTCGTAGACCCCCGCAGTGTTGTGGAAAAGTTTGCAGACAGTCGTAGGGGAAAAAAAAGGAGGGTGCAAGCAGAGCAAACACAATGAAGTATACGCTGAGAGTAAGTGGTGGCTCTGGAAAGAGCCTTTCGGTGGTGTGTTGTGTGGGACAAAAACTGTGGATTGAAGAAAATGGATTTTCAGATAGGTTAGTGTGATTTCAAAAGAGGTCGCAATGCATTTTGTACATTGCGAAGAAAAATATGATTGCCAGCATATGTGAGGTGGACTCCATCTCTGCGGAAAATGAAAGAGCTGCGAAACAAAATGTTTTCATTGTGGAAAGAGGACATGCCAATATCTCTTAAAAAGGCACAAACAGCCTTATTCACATTGCGTCTCGCTTTCTCCGTTTGTGGACCAAAAGCAAAAGAACACAGCCATATTTGTCTTTGCGCAATACAGGAAAAAAGTATTTGCGAATTTGGAAACATGTCCATGAGCTTCGCAAGCCCTTTCTTCATTGCAAATTGCAAAGAAATTCCAGAGACATGGCCTAAACTGTTTCCTCCGCAATGAATGATCAGTATATTTGGAGGACGCTCTGTCAGTGAAGTAACACAGAGAGATTCCAAGTCCAGCCACCTCATGCCACGCACGCCATGCCAGTGCACTTCCACATGAGGAAACCCGAGATCTGCAGATAAACTGCAGCTTTCTGCATGCACCTTCAACCAATGTATCCATGAGTCTCCCAAAATCCAGATAATCTGTTTTCGAGCATGGAAAGCCATGGCTGTGTGGTCTTCTGTCAGGGAGAAGATGGTTTTACTAAAGTGCGCCGGTCAGAACACATCTACTGAACTTTATGGACAAATCCCTAACTCTGCTCATTCTCCTTTGCATGAGTCTCCACTCCTGAATCCCCATTGGTGATATGCGCAGGCTGCAAACTACTGCCATGTTCGCGGACATGTATAGGATCAGAGCATGACAACGGTACATTAAAGTAATATTCCCCCTTTTCCCCTTTAAGGTGGGCTTTGAAAGGAACCTTTTTTTTTATTTTTAGCCAGATACCGTACAGACATCTGTTATTTTTTTTTTGTTGTATTTTTTGTCCTTCCCTTGCTCCTACAACCATTACAGAACCTTCTATAAAGCAAGCCTTACGTTCCAAAAGAACATTGCATTTCTCAAAGAAGATAGCGCAACACCATCTGCTTCAAAATAATCTGCATTGCTTGGAGCAATGTTATCGTGGCTGCCGAAAAACATACCAACTCGTAGCATGAATGCACGCATGCTGCAATTGATGATACACCTCCCAATGCTTTGATCCGGATAGAAAACATAATTGTTGCCCCATTTTACTCTAGGGAGTAAAGCAGAAAAAATGACTTTCGTTGTTGGGAAGATGGTCATGAGTGCTTCAACCAACTGTGCCAAATCGGCCAACAAAGTACATGAACTCACGTATCCCAAATGGCAAGCACCGTAGTGCAAAATTACCACATGAGGAGTGGTCATTGTACCCATGTCTCTGCAAACTTGCAGAATTGCCACAGCATTGGCATCAGTGTGTGCACTCCACACGACCTCCACTCCTCTGACATTGAAATGGTGTGCGACATGCGTACTCTCGGCATAATGTTGTAAGCCATGCACAAAAATGTCTCCAAGCACCAAAACCCTGACCCTCTCCACCTCTGACATCTTCAGTGTGCGCACCATCTTTCGACACAAAAAAGTAATGTGAACATCTGATTGGCTGATGCCTACAGTCCCCTTTCCATGCAGGATTAGCTGTAGAAACCCATATGTGACATGCCCTACCTACGGACAAGCGTTACCTACGTGCAGCACGTAACTCTTACCCAGTCCTTCGACCCTTTCCACAGTGGTAACAAATCGAGTCCCTCATTGGACAGTAAGCAGTTGCACAACCATCCACCAATCACATTAAACATCGCTAATTCTAACTCCGTCATCAACATTGCGCACTTAAAAATTACTGTTGAGGATTCTGAATGGAGGTCGCATATCATTGCAAAGCACCTACTTCACAAGCTACTGTGCAAGTACTGCACATTTCTACGTACACCTCCATGCATGCGCACATGCATGAGTATAGAGTACAGGTATGTATATTTTAATCAGAGAACATGTGCAACCCTTATGATTTAATTTAGACAAAATAATGCCGCTAAATTTGCATAGGCAATACATACACACGCTCCCCGTTTTAAGTGCAGGATGTCCAATTTGTCATTGACAAACCGCACGACTGCTTACTGTCTTCCGCATAACCTGTACATACGTTGCAAGCATGCCTATTTAGGGCGGAACTGAGAAAAGTAAGCGCTCCCGATTGCTGTGGTGACATCTCCCTCTGAGGGTCTCCTGATGTGTCAGCACCGTGCTTTTAGTTTGCAAGTAGAACATTTTTCCCATCTACTACTGTGCCCTATCGCTTACAAACCTCTCTCCTATGCATAGTGCACCTTGTAAAAAACAAGGCATTTCCATACCTTAAAATTCTTAGCAATTTTGAAGGACTTTCAAGTACCATATTGCAAATACCATGCAAACACAAAGTGAAGTGCACACAAGCACTGGGTTGAAATATGAAAGTAAAATGCTCTGATGAAAAAAGCACAATTAATGTGTGCAGTATCATCACTGCTGTAAACACACAAAGTAATTGATTTTGTTTTTTTCAATCGCAGTGAAGACTGCTCTCCTGAGAATCAACAACATCTACACTGCAGACGGCATATCCGAAGAAACCTGCGCATCTTGCAAAAAAAAGGAAGCACAGTACTACCATTATATTGTAACTACTCCTCAAAGAGGCTGCATGGGTTATTTGGTTATTTTGGGCACCAAATCAAACATTGATTTCTAAACCATTCTACCTACAAATATCCATTTATTGAACAAAGAATAACAGGCAGAATGGCTGACAAATCACTGTGTGTTTGGAACTCAAATAACATACGTAAACCTTAGAAGGTTAGATTTAGGAATGAAGTTACTATAGAAGTTACTTTCAAAATATGTCAGCTACGCAGTTAATACAAAAAGTACAGGACAAAGAGGTTTTACAATCAAGTATAACAAATTTGTTTGCAAACATGCGTGGTACAAAGGAATACTGGTTCAGATGGCACAGAGACGTGCGTTGCGTGATCAGAAACCTTGGACCACCGACTTGGTTTGTTACGCTAAGTTGTGCCGAATATGCATGGGAAGATTTACATGAGTTCCTACACATAGCAAACATCAACAAAAACAACATAGATATATTAACACCTGGAGAACTTTGCTCTCTAGATCCATTTAATGTCTCAAGATATTTCCATTATCGTTTCATTGCCATGCTACACTTTATTTGCAATAAAACTGTTCTTCCCCTAGGAGAAGTGCAGCACTTCTTTTGGAGAAAAGAATATCAAGCGAGAGGAGCACCACATATTCACATGCTGTTATGGATCAAAGGTGCACCGAAATTTGGGCACAACAGTGATAGCACTGTTTTGCAGTTTATCCAAAAATATGTCACATGTGAAATCTGTTCACAACAGACACATAGTGAGCTGCATGGGCAGATTTTACAATTTCAAAGACACAAATGTGGCAAATATTGTCGCCGCAAATACAAAAACAAAGGTAAATACTACACCAAATGCCGCTTTGGTTTCCCTAGACCAGTTACAGAAACAGGTGAAGTAAACAACTTCATGTCTTCAGTTCGACATAGGGTTAAAGGTAAATCACCTAAGAACACGTATTACATAAAAGGAAGGGAAGAATCAAAATATATCAATGATTACAATGCAATCATTGTCCTCATATGGAATGCAAACATAGATGTGCAGTACATTGCAGACAATTCAACTGCTGTTGCACGATATGTTACAGCCTACTTAACAAAAGCAGAAAGAACAGAGCTTCCAGACCTCTGGGATGACCTAGCATCAGACAAAACATTATCACAGAAATTGTACAGCCTAGGCATAAAGATGCTCTCTCATAGAGAATGTGGGGCCTATGAAGCAGCAGATCGTTTAACCGGCACTGCTTTGTATGGAAAATCAGACAACATAGTATAGCTCAGTCTTGGTCCTGCAAAATCTAGAAAAAGAGTGCTAAAATCATATGAGGACATAGAAACAATTGCCAGAAATGATCCCAACAGCCAAGACATTCTAAAAAACAATTTACTGGACACCTACTATCCGAACAGGAGTAACACTCTGGAAAGCATGTGTCTACACCACATAGCTCAAAACTGTGCATACAAAAATAATGTAAAACTCGATGAAAGCAAACATAGATATAGAGTGAGCGATTGTGAAGGGAGCTTAGTGAAACTTAACAAACAAAGCTTAATTAATCATGTAAAATTGTCATTAAAAACTCCTCAACAGAAAGAAATATATTGCATGTCTCTGTTACAACTTTTCAAACCATGGAGAAAAGAGGAAGACATACTAGATAACTATGACTTCTATGAAGATGCTTTCAAAGCAAATGAAAGCACTACCACCGGTGTGAACTTTACGCAGTACAAAACAATGTTACACAATGAGCAGCAACAGGAAGAAGAACTTCAGGCCCAACTAGATAAAGACTCTCTCTTCCGACAGTAGTCAACCTTCTGTAACAGGAAGTCAAGAACCAGTAGGACAACCACTAATAGCATATGAGGCTGAAGTAGCTATGGCAGAAGTAGAAAACACCATGTATTTGTATCAAGAAGATACAGAAGACTTAACTGTACAACAAGCAAAACTTAACAACGATCAGCGCACCATATTTGAAGACAAAACAAAACAAATTGTACATGGTGTACAACACGAAAATAAAGAATATACCTGCCAAAATTACAAACCTATACTGATGTACGTCAGTGGTGAAGCTGGATCAGGGAAAACATTCTTAATCAAAATCATCAGCAAGTTCCTTCAACAATTGACAAACAACAAACTGTCAGCTGTTGTAACGGCCCCCACAGGTTTAGCTGCCTACAACATAGGCGGTGTCACTTTACACCGATTACTACTGCTTCCAGTAGAGCATCAAAATAAATTATACTACTACAAACTTTCTGCAGAAGCTGCAATGGAACCCCACAAGGTATTGAAACAAACGAAAATGCTACTAATAGATGAAGTGAGCATGGTCTCCAACCTAATGTTGGCTTTGATTCATCTCAGATTGCAATAAGTACTTAAAAATAACAACAAAGAATTCTTTGCAGGGAAACACATTATCGTTTTCGGAGATCTTCTACAATTGACACCAGTGAAAGGTGAACCGATTTTTAAAACCTTAGGCCACAAACTCTGCCAGAAAACTGTTGGTAGCATAGGTAATGTTAACCTTTGGCAACATTTCCAACACAGAGAATTAACTGAGAACATGCAGCAATCTGCAGATCTCACTTATGCCAACATCTTAAAAAGTATTAGAGTTGATGTATTATTGCAAGAAGCACAAGTTGTATTGACAAACTGGCATATACATGCACTTTATTGCGATAATGCATGTGCAACTGATGTTATGGAACAAATAGCGCACAAAAATGTCAATTGTATGGCCTTAATGCCAACTCTTGCAAGCTGTTTCAAATTCACTGGAACAATGTTAAAGAAAGAAATGCAACCAATAATAGAAATTAGCGCCACAGACAAACTAGACGTACATGCTATGACAGTACCCATGTGTGAGCAAGCCACAACAAGACTAAATAGTTTATAAAATTCAAACTCCAACACTGCTGGTTTGGAAAAAATATTGAAATTATTCTTAAATTGTAGAGTAATGCTTAATCGTAACCTTGACGTAGAGCAAGGGCTAGTTAATGGAGCACTGGGCACAGTTGTTGGCTTTCAATCATACCCACATGATAGCAACATTCAGTTTGTAAATATGCACTTTGATCAAGTTTCAGAAGTGAAAAGGATAGGGCACTCAATTGGTCGATTCCTTCTCTTTAAAGACATGTATGTACGTAGAGAGCAATTTTCTCTAACTCTTGCATATGCAGTTACCATTCAAAAATCCCAAAGTCTTACCCTAGACAAAGCATTGATTGATATAGGAAACACAGTGTTTTAGGAAGGCATGAGCTATGTAGCATTATCACTCTTACATACACTTGACGGTCTATTGCTAATAAACTTTGATTCAAGTAAAGTGAAAGCTGATATTCTTTGCATTCTAGAATACAATAGATTTTGTTCACTATACACCCCTCATCTGAAACAATACCCTCTTCCAGATAAAGTAAAATGAGGTAAAAGAAAAGTAAATGAAACAGAAATGCAACAGAATTCAACAGCAAATTCCGTAAAGAAAAGAAGATAAAGTTTCATCAGTTGCCGCAAACATAGAACAACCTATTAGGAAATGTAAACCAGGGACGTCGACAAAGAAGCAACAGAAAAACCGAAAAATGCACTCAGATACAGAACTTGCTGGGCCATTCAAATTTGCAAATGAAAGTGGGGTAAGTTGCTATGCAAATGTAGCAATGAATAATTTATTTCAATTGCCACCAATTGTTAATAATATTTACCTGCACAGTACAGACCAATTGTGTTTGCAAATGTTAGTGCTGCATAGAAATGCAACAAGCAATCCTGACAACACATACAGTGTTCATGGAGTAAGGCAACAATTGGACGACTGTGCTGGAATGTTGAGATTCACTATGAACTCACAAGAGGATCCACAAGAATTTCTAATGTACATACTATTAGTATTGGAAAACAAAAGCATACATGTAAATGAAATCTTACAAATTTCATACATGTAGAAACATACATGCACTCTCCGTAGCAAAGTGATACAGGAAGAAATCCCAAATGAGCGATTTGTGTATGTTTCCAAACGAAATTGTGATAGCATTCCATTTCAGCAACTTGTACAAAATGCAAACCATGGCAGATTATGTACTATTTGCAATTCAGACAATCGCTCCACCTTTCTGATACAATCACATAGTACCTACATAATACTTATGCTTCTACGTTATAATGTAGATGGCACCAAAAACAACTGCAAACTGAGTGGATTCACACACGGTCAAGTGACACTTGGAAAGAAAACATTTACAACAGTAGGTATAATCTACCATGCAGGAGCTACAACCAATGCAGGTCACTACACTGCATATATTAAAAAGAATTGTGGATGGTTCGAATGTAATGATAGCACCATTACTCTAAAGCAGAGATTGCCAGCTAATCTAACAAATGCATATTTAATGTTCTTAAAGCCAAAATTTACGAAATAATGTGTACTTCAAGATTGTCAACAAATTATGTGAAATACTACAAACAGTTAGAATACACCCACAGGTATCTAACTACCCAAGAGGATGGAAGAATGACACAAATAAATGATTATCACAGATGGTTGGAAACAAATGCAGATGTAGAATACGCCTACAGGTATCTAACTGTTGTTAAAAATCGGCAGGAAGGCAACAAACATAACATTGATCAGAAAGATGAAGGAAACACGCAAAGGAAACAAGGAAGTAGTTAGTACCATAGTAAACAAAGTTTTTTTTTAATCCAACAAGGATTTATTTTTCCCCAGACCCAAGGATTAGAAAAGCAAACACAGAAACTAAGCGTAATGCACAGTACACTGGTTTGTAAACTAAATATTAGGGTAAAAAAAAAGGTAAACTGCAATGTAGTACATTTTCAAAAAATGCAAACACTAACACACCTTTTTCTTTTATCACAGAAATGGAAAAAGGGATACTTCCGCCAAGTACAATAGCCAAAAATGTTATGTGGATTCTGAACAAAGTAAGGAGTAAGTATATTGGCAGTAATATTCTACATATGGGGATTTACACGTCTAATCTATGGTATTAATATGCACAGTGCCTGTAGGCTGGCCCTTGCATCTTCGGTGAGTAATGTACCACCTACGCCTTACGACCAAGGTACAAGGAGTATAGTTCCCATCCACAACCATCGCTGCATATCAACACCATGGTCCTTGTAAATTAGCTACTTATAAATTTACTTTTCTGACCATCGTCTGCAGCCATGAAGCTAAGACACTAGGGCGTCAACACAACTAGAGCATTACACCACACCCATATTGACTTGTAACTCCACTGCTTATGACTTCAGTCTTGGGTGCATTGTCTTTGGGCATGCAGTCAAGAGTCTGGGCGCTGGCCAGAAACACCACAGCATATCGGAACCATGGTGCCTTGTCATTTTACTATGTACACACTTGGTTTTGGGAGCATGGCCAAAACGCTACCCCTCCCCACAACCATCTTAATGATGTTGCATAGTACAAGTATACCAATAGCTCTGATATGGTGCAGTAGTTTGTAGCCACTGGCTACAGAGGTGAGTTTGAAGCCATAGCATTATGAATGTATGGGTATACAGTATTTGAAATGCATAGTTACTTACAACTGCAGTGCTTATTACTTATCTCAAGTACTCTGCATCCTGGCCACTACTACCACACCATATGACATTCATTGTGGCATATAACTACACTACGAACAAATGTACCTTTGGGGGCATGGCCTTCCATGCACTCATGATTGCAGCCGCTCCCCACAGACGACAGAGTGATGCACTACCACACCATATTGTTCCCACTGTACCTTGTAAGTACACTACATATAACTGTGCTGTTGGGTGCATGGCCTGTGGCCATGCACCCATGACTGCAGACTCTTCCCACAGCCACCTGACTGATGTTCAATACTAGGGGTGTCTGTGTAGGTCTGAAATGCTGCACTGTTTGTGGGCAGGGCCTAAAATTTTAGGTGTATTGCCATACATTTCAATATATGGATGTGAAGTGGTTTATAACTCCAGTGCTTACCAGTTTCCTGTTGGGTGCCTGCTTGGGTGTATGGCATACAGCCTGCAACCATGCACTCAAAAGTACACATCTTGTCCACAACCACCGCACTACATGAAACCCATGTGGGCTTGTAAGTGAAAAGGTTATAGCTTTGTTGTTGCGGGCATGGCCTTCAGCCTTGCACCCAAGAGTGCACACACTCCCCATAACCAGGCAATCGATAGGCATTAGTAAAAGGGTATCCATGGGTGTGACATGCTGAATTATTTGTGGCCAGGGCCTAGAGTTTTGGAAGTAAGTCCTTCGGCCTTTGGCCGACGGCCATGCATCCAAGACTCTAGGCCCTGGCCACAACCACCATAGCATGTGACACCCATGGCGGCGTACTAAAGAATATAATAATAGCCATAGGAAAAAGTAATGCAATCACGACATGTTGTCAATTTTAATGTCTGCTGCCACTACGCTGGTCCTTACAACAGTTACAAGTTCCCTGTGCACTGGACGGACTGAAATAGTGTCCTTATTGGACCCCTAATTTTCTGTGCGTACAAGGTGGCCATAGGAAATACATCATAAAGAGATTATAACTGTGTTATTGGGTAGAGTGCAGAGTCTCTCCACAACCACCTCATTGATGTGTGGTACTGGGGGTTTTTCTATAGGTGTGGTATCCTTCAGTGCTTCTGGCCAGAGGCTTCACTCCTAGCAGTCTGTCTATAGATCTTACATGGGATGTGTGTGCAGTGGCTTCCACGTCTAGTACTTATAACTTTGGTCTTGGGTACATGGCCTTCTGCTATGCACCCAAGACTGTACGCACTCCCCACAATTTGCCAATCGAAACGCAATACTACGAGTGTATCCATTGGTGTGACATGTTGCGGTGGTTGTGGCCAGGGCCTACAGTCTTGGAAAGAAGGCCTTAGGCCTTCGGCCGACGGCCATTCATCCAAGACTCTAGGCCCTGGCCACAACCACTGTAGCATGTGACACCCATGGCGGCGTGCTAATGAATATAATAATAGACATCGGAAAAAGTAATGCAATCACGGCATGTTGTCAATTTCAATGTTGACTACCACTACGCATGTGTTTTCAACAGTTAGAAGTTTTGTCCACTGCATGGACTGAAGTGCTATCGTTATTAAACCCCACATTTTCTGTGCGTACAAGGTGTCCATCGAAACTACAGCATGAAGACCGACCCCAGAACAAATGCATTGATCACCCATGTCTTACTGTCTGAACCTTTCCCAACGCTCTGTGACACATCAAAAGAGTTTTATAAATAGAGCATGTGTACGCTGGTTGTTGCTCTGCTTTCGGCGGATCCAAGATGTCGGGCGCATCCAAACAATCTGACGCAGAACACGTCTCGCAGCAGCTGATGGGCAGAGACGTCGCGTGTCCGCAGTCATGAAGCCAGCCCCTTAGCCAATCGGTATCTTGTCAGTGGACCGAACAGGGAAGTGTGACCGCGAAGCGGACATAGATATCACTAATTTTTTCGGACCTACTTTTTGATAATTTCAAATAAAAGTACTGCACGGAAGGTCACCAAATTTACAAAAGCACGCTTTCGGGACCAATCCGCTAACCCTGCCGCAAATTTGGTGAAAATCCGTCCAGCGGTTTGAACTGTAGCCATGCGCAAAGTTTCTCCCCCATTCAGTCTATGGGAAAAAAAGACGTTTTGTGACCCAAAAATAATCAGAGTGGCCCATATACTTTTTTTGCAAAGTTTGGTGAGGATTCGTCCAGGGGGAGCAAAGTTATAAGCCACCCAAAAAGTGCTCTTCCTATGGAAACAGCAACTTAACCATAACTACACGGCCACTACTGTGGTACTACTGTGGCCGTGTAATATATATATATATATATATATATATATATATATATATATATATATATATATATATATATATATATATATATATATATATATATATATTCAGTGAAAAAACTATGTTAAAGGGACGTTATGGTTATAAGTAAAACCGAAAAACCCTTGAAATTCGCCAGTTATGGTAAGCTAAGCAACCATAACTCGCGCCACCACTGTGCACTGCTAAGACTAACACCCAGGACATCAAAGATGACATCACAAATGTCATTGATGACATCACTGATGACATCACATGTCTGGCTCACTATTTTTTTGCTGACATATCTAGGCCACATGGTTTTCTTCAGTAACAGTCAGAAACTAAGAATTCGATTTTATTTGTAGACATATCCTTCTAGTAGGTTCTTACAGTAATTCCCTGAGAGTACAGTCACATCATATGAAACATATACATATGGGAAAACACAAGCTTGAAAGACAGCAATCATTTTTGTGCATAAAGATAATCACTAGACTTATGAGCACTTTCTGATAGTTTTGTTGTTTTTTTTTATGGCTGTACTTTCCCTGTATATGGTCATATTTGTATACATTGTACTCACACTACTTTCCTTAGGGTCCAATCACATCAAGTGATACATATACATAGGGTAAATAGCAGCTTTGAAACAGAGAAATCATTTATTTGCATGAAACTAATCAGTTAAGTTATGAATTGTTTCTGCTACTACTTGTGCTTTTTTGCTAACTTCACTTTCCCTGTATATACCCATATTGGTATGTGTTCTTGTGTCTTTGTGTTTTGTCTATAGTAATGCAAATATATAATACATGGGTTTTATTAGCTACTTATTACATATTTCACAGTACACAAAAATCTATTAAGAAAACAATTATCATTTCATTATTCAACAGATTAACATTACGAATATCATACCTTCATCTTGTACGCTGCACACAATGTTATGTTTCTGTATGAGTAGCTTAGTATACTAGATAGAACCCCATAATAGGATGCTATTTATATCAATGCATCGTTCAATGCACTTATTAGGGTATATTTCTTGCAATGATTCTTGACACTTTTTTCGCAACATAATAAGAATCCCTTCTAAACATATTTCATGAGAAGTACATACACATGTGATGTCATCAGTGATGTCATCAATGACATTTGTGATGTCATCTTTGATGTCCTGGGTGTTAGTCTTAGCAGTGCACGGTGGTGGCGCGAGTTATGGTTGCTTAGCTTACTATAACTGGCGAATTTCAAGGGTTTTTCGGTTTTACTTGGAACCATAACGTCCCTTTAACAAAGATTTTTCACTGAATTTCATAGGTTTTTAGTAGCGCAACTTAAACATAACGTCCCTTTAACAAAGTTTTTTTCACTGAATTTCATAGGTTTTTAGTAGCGCAACTTAACCATAACGTCCCTTTAACAAAGTTTTTTCACTGAATTTCATAGTTTTTTAGTAGCACAACTTAACGATAATTACTTTGACTTTATATACATGTCATATGGAACTGACTAGATCTCTTCTTATGAACTTGATGTCCGCAAACTTATTTAATGTTCGCGGACATGTTTGGAGAACAGTACCACTACCTAAAAACTGTGGGGAGAAGGGTGGGGGGGTATGTTTGACTGTTATATCATAATATAGGAACATTTAACAAATTCAAAAAGCAGCACACAAACACATTATATATAGTAATACATAAGAAATGTACCCATATATGTAACACACTAACCATTCATTTAAATACAATATGTTCTGAAATGGAATATACCACAAGAAGATAAATTGGCTTCCAACATAATTACCTCACAGACACAACAGAACTGAGAACAAGACCAGACCCACTGAATACATAGGACTTATTTTACCAGAAATAGTAAGTGTACTTCATTTTACTCATATATTTAGAACTTTCTGTATTAGATTCAAAAATATATTATCTTTTTTTTTTTCTCACAGAAATGTCTAGAGGACAATTTCCCACATGAGGAAATGTCACAAGATAGTGAAACTAATGGTAAACACTTTATAATATAAACCATTTATTTATTATTTTTGTTATATACATTTAACACATATATTATTTTTTTGTACAGAGCATACCAACATAGAAAAAACTTCAGAAAACCCTGTTATTGATAACAGTCTTCACAATATAGAAGAAAAAATGGATGTATTGTTGGCTAATTTTAATAATTTAAAAACTTTTGTAGAAAATCATTTCAAACCAAAAACCTTGTACCATTGCCCCACATGTACTTGTCCCTCCTCACCATATCCCAGTCAATTATCCCCAAACCCTCTCCATAATCCAAAACGTTTTGATGAGATTTCCATCCCTTCTTCACCTAATACCAATCATGTTGAAACCCCAAAAACTCCTGTTTTTGTTTCTGTTTCTGCCTCACCTTCTCTGTCATAAATTATTAATATATGTTAAATAAAGTTTAATTTTTATATTGTATTGTGAATAGTTTCCGTTTTTTTTAAAAAAAACAATAAAAGTGTCCGCGGACAGTGCGAGTGTTCTGAAATGTTCGTACATAAATGAAAATGGAGGTGTCCTGAAGAACACCACACCTGTTCGTACTGTTCGCTAGCAAGTTGAAACTGTTCTAAGAACACACGTGGTGTCCTGAAATGTTCGTAAAGAAACAAAAATTAAAGTGTTCTAAAGAACACTATATCTGTCCGTAATGTTCGCTATCAACTTAAAACTGTCCTAAGAACACAATTGGTGTCCTGAAATGTTCATAAATAAACGAAAATGATGTGTCCAGAACAACAGTACAACTGTTCGTAGTGTTCGCTAGAAACATGAAACTGTACTAAGAACACACGAGGTGTCCTGAATTGTTCGTAAACAAACAAAAATTAAAGTGTCCTAAAGAACACTATACCTGTCCAGTACTGTTCGCTAGCAAGTTCAAACTGTTCTAAGAACGCTATTGGTGTCCTGAAATGTTCGTACGTAAATGAAAATGGAGGTGTCCTGAAGAACACTATACCTGTTCGTAGTGTTCACTACCCAATTGAAACTGTTCTAAGAACACAATTGGTGTCCTGAAATGTTCGTACATAAACTAAATTACACGTGTCCTGAAGAACACTATGGCCCTCATTACGACCCTGGCGGAAATCGAAAAACGATGGCGGAAATGCAATACCGCCATCGAATAGCGCTTGGTGCGATTATGACCCGTCACCGCAAAGTACGATGCCATTAGCGACACCGCAGTGAACGCCAACGCTAACTGCACCAAGTACGCGCGCGCGCGCCATGCCAAACCGCAATTACCACCATGGCGCAACGGTACGCGAATTCTGACCCCAGCGGACATGCACCTAACGCCATCAAGCACGGCGGAAAGTATCATTCCGCCATGGTGAGAAGTACGGCATCGCGAACCAACCGTAAACGGCCCTACTGAGTGCCTGTACACCGCTCCCTGGCCACATTGTACAACTCCCCGTAGGTGCAATGAAGCCACACAATGCAACCAGTGAAATGTACAAGTCATCCATGCCTGCCAACGAACAAATGAATCTCAAGAGGGGCCAATGGAAGCTGCAGGGCACAGATGGCACGAATACAGAAGCCACACAAATGGACATGACCTCAGTCTCCCTCCAAGAAACGCACGCAAACACAGGCACCTGTGACCAGCCATATTCTGATAATCACATCATACCACCAATCCAACTGGCTGACCGGCATCTGTTACACAAAAGCCATTCCCCCGCCCCTGAGCATCACATCACCAAAACAGTCACATTGGCAGCCCTCATCCCTGACCTCACTGGGCTTCGTAGGCAAACGCGCCCAGCACAGTACCACGCAACTATACTCCGAAGCTGGAACCCAATGCAGATCTCCTCACAATACATCGCTCCCCAAATAGGAATATGACACATCACCTGCAAAGAAGAACGCTACACGGTTCATATCAGAATAGGAATAAATGCACAACAAATTCACCAAGCCCATACAGCCATCAGGCCATGAACTCCAAAATACATTTCACCATTGTGGGCTGCATCCGCAATAAATGACCAGCTACTTCTTGTGTGACGCCCTGTACCCTCATGGCACACAGGGGCTACATTCTCGTACGAAAAGGCAACATGGAAGCGCCTCGACCCGCAGGGCCGTCCCAATAGGGAGGCACTAGTCCAGCTGAAAGGCCGAAATGTTGCTCCTAGCCACTAGTACTGCGTAAGGGCATGTGGCCCATTGGCGATCGTCCCATAAGATCGTAATGCTGCTCCACTGATTAACACGAAGCAGCAGGTGTCGGGAGTAAAATCCATCTGCAGGAGTGGCATACAGATGGCAGTGGCAAAAGGGGAGGAGATACCTGTCACCCAAACGAAATGAAAAAGAATAGTATGGCCATCAGAACTACATTTGAATTACTCACTTCAATGATCACACCAAATCCACAGCCATATGCATGCTAGCCCACTCCAAAGGATCATCACCAACCAAAAACCACTAGCGAATCATAACTATCTATATCGAGGTGAAAACACTATCACAAACGCCTGCTTCCATACTCACATGACATGTGAAACTTCCATTGAGTCTGTGCGTAATGCAGCCTGCAAAATCCACTGTGCCCCAGCCCGTAATTCCAGTGTTGTGAAGCAACATGTAATTGGGAACGTCCGGCCTTATCGCCCACTTCGCTATTGCGCATCCCATACTATTCATATCAATCATTGCATCCTCGCCATGGCCCCTGTCCCAAGGACATTGAACAATAGAACGTTATATTCGCAGTCAGACCTGTGGGCATCTCCTCGCCGCTAGCTGAAAACCGAAAGCGCCGTCCTTCGAATTCCTCATTTGCAACATCACGTCGAAAAGGCATCTGTGGCCGCTTGAAATCACAAATTAATCCATCTAGTGCGGCTGTGTGTGAAAATGGCAACTGGCTACACTCACAAATGGGACGCCCCGCACGTCGGTGAACCGCGGTACAGAGCTGCATGAGGGTCCACCGTTAATCGAGTACTACATTCCACTGACCCTTCACAAGTTTGTTCCCGACAGCGAATATAGTATGTGAAACAATGGGAGCATAGCAGAATTAACATATGAAGCGATATCTCACTGCCATCGGGATCAAATACATGATTGTAATAGCAAGATGCCATGCGTCGATTTGCAGCGTTGTGTGCGGGACGTGCTCGCCCAAAGGGGATTGCAGCTTGCACAGGTGGAATGAATCACCACAGGTGGAGGCTATACAGCTTGGAAACACATTAATTGCACACCCAACCCCCTCCCACAACCACACCCACTCCAAAATGCTGCCGGCAGGACTTGCGATGTTGGCCCTGGGGGACCTGATAGCAGGGTCGGACTGGCCCTATCGGTCTTTCGGCCCGTGGCCGAACGACCTTGAGTACTGGGGGCCCGATTTTTCATGGAGCCACCCCCTGGGCCGTTTAAAAAAAAAAAATGAAATTGTTTGTTCGTGTATAACAACGGCGGTAACAGTCATGTGGTGCTCTCTGCAGTGCAGTCACAGTGTGTGTGTGTGTGCGTGCCGGCGGCATGTACCGCCTGCGACCCAAACTGGCTGGGCATTTGTTTTTTTCATTGTGACATTGCAGAGAGTGACTAGTTTCACTTTCAGACACTGAGAGCCTGCCACCTCGCTTGTACACTGTGTCTGTCTACAGAGGAGGCTGGGGCCGCCCGCGGGCGGGCAAGGCTCCCCAGCGCAGGGCTGTTGGCTGGCTGGGCAGTGCAGCATATCAAAGCAAGGTAACATAACAACACACGTTGTTAGTTACCTAAGTTGCTTTGATGATTTACAATGTATGCATGCAGCTGCCTGCAGCATTATGCATGAATTGCATGATCAGATTCATGCAGCATCACAAAGGGCCGCCGCGCCCACTGGGCCGGCGACCTGCTTGCAGCCATCATCACTCCAGGAGGGCCGGTGCTCTCTGCTCGCCTCTCCCGCGCCCGGCCCGCTCTGATGTGTTAATATTATAACACCTTCTGCAGGGGGAGAGGCTGGCCGCCCCTCCTGCCTGCAGGGCTGGGGCCGGGCCGGGCGCGGCTGAGGCCCCCCGGGCACAATAGACACTGGGTGGCACCTTGAAGTAACCGACAGTTGTTTTCAACTTTGCAGGAAGTACAACTAATTTGTTGCACTTTGCAAAGTTGAAAGCAACTGGGGCTGGATGAGGCTGATGAGCAGAGCCGCCGGCGACACAGACTCCATGCTGCCAAATTGGACACGTAGTGACGTGACTCACTCAAGTGAGAGAGCCCCAGAGAGGATATTAGGTGGGGACCCCTGACTGGCAACATTTTTTTGGCCAGGCCCACGACGACGACTCGAGCCAGCAGCACTGTAGCCACAGCCAGCAAGGCCAGCCTGCCAGCCCACCACCACCAATCGAGTCGACACAGAGTGAAGCAGCAGCAGGCAAGCCCAGCCACCCAGCCCAGCAGCCAAGCCGGTCCAGCAGACTGTCCTCACCGCACACCGTACGCAGCAGGTAGTGCCGGCGCCCCCCCGACCTCTGCCTGAAAACCAAAGTTCTTGGCTTTTGCTGCTTGCTAAGCAGAGTGTGGGCCTGCCGCCTCAGGCTGGCCATTGGCACCGGTACGGCACGCACTGTCTGCAGGCAGCAGCAGTGTCACTGTGGCACACAACTAGAGGGCACAGGCAGAGCCAGAGGCAATTTGCACTGCCACCACTGGCACTGCGTCAGCCAGCCCAGTGCCGACAGTGTCACGGCCCCCCCAGCATTGAGTGACCTCACCCTGCCACCTGGGTGCATTCGTTGCCCGTCACAGCAGCAGGCGGAGACGGTCAACGCCGACTCTGGGAGAGACGCCTGAGCCAGCCATCCGACCGATCCCTGAGGGAAGTGGAGCGCCGCTAATGCCAACCACAGTGTTTGAAATGGGTCTGGGTGGGTCTGGGTGCCCCACGCCCGACTGCACTGAATGCCAGGTGAGGTGCTCTGCTCCCAATGCCCTCCACGGCTGAATAGCAACGCTCTGGGCGATGGGTGGGTGCTGCACTGGTGGGGGGATGTAAATACGCCATATGTGGGCATGGGATGGGAAGTGGGAACATAGTAGGTGGGGCAGAGTGGCCTTTATCGTAGGTTGGAGCAGTGAAGGATGCAGTGTGCTGCTTTGGAGGAGAAGGGCAGGCACCCCAGCCCACCCCAGCCTGTAGACGAGATGGGAGGAAAAGACAAAAGGCATACATAGCAAAGCCAGTGCATACATCTGAGGCATGGGCGTGACTTACCTTTTATGCAAGTGGGTGTCGGGGCGCATCTTGTTACTGGACTTGCAAGGTGCTAGCATTCCACAGCTTCGCCAGCTGAGACCGGCAGAGACAGGAATAAATGGCTCTAGCCACTGGCCTTTGCAGGTGGCCGGCTGCGCCTCCCAGCTGGTTAGGAAATGTTGGCTATTTTGTGTGGGAGCAAGCGGGGTGCTTCGAAGTCACTGGAGGAAACGGGGCTTGGCGGGAACCCATGGGTTGCAGAAGTCTCCTTGGCATAAGACTAGGGTAGTAGATTGGGGGTTTGGCATGGTAACTACGGGGTAGCAGGGACATTCACCACATAAGAGGAGGATGCAGAAGTGAAATGGGCCCATTAATGGCGTTTTCCTGCAGTGTGAAAGCCGGGCCTGATAAGCAGCCGTGTTTACTCTGGTGAGATTCAGCTAACTAGGCAGAAGCCTTGCAACCTGGCATGGTTCAGTCGAGTGGGGCTTCTAGTTAGGGACCTGTGCACACTGTTCTGCATGCAGTTGGTTATTAACAGGGCTCCATGGACACTGCATTCAGCTGTGTACCCATATTCTGTAGGAGATGGTCCATGCCCTTTGCTTCCACAGGCAGGGGGGCACTGTCATATTTGGAATTTGTTTAAGCTTCTGTTGTATTTTTTGTTATTACACACTGTCTGTGTGTCCCTAGTCTGCACAGTTATTAATCTATAGATGCTAGTATTGTAAAGCAAAATTATGACTGCAGGCATGGAAAGATCCACGGCCAAAGTTTGCACCCTCAAAACAGCAATTCTCCTACCCTAAATTGATATGTGCCAAACGCTGTCTCTGGCCTACAACTACACAAGATAAGAAAGTAATGTCAGTTGTTAACAGCAGCAGTATATACCTACATTGTGTGTTGGGTGATCACTGGGTTTATTTTTATTTGCTCGGGCACTTGCTTTTTTTATGCCATAACGTGGCTAAGGAGATGTGAAATTTAGAGCCAAAGTGCTGGGTTCCTTCCAATCCCAGCTTCCCCTACATCACCAGCGACGTGTGATCCTCGGACATCACCTTTGCCCTCGGTGCCTCCGTGCACCTAGTAGTCTGCCAGCATATGTGCCCCTGTAAGAACGAATCACTGTATGCACACATAAAAGCAGGATCTTTCTCGTCCTCTGGCATGTTTTGCTGAGGCCCCCTCCATGCAGAGTTTGCAGATATCAAATGTGCTTGAGCATGGGATCCTCATCCAGTCTCTCAGCACGTGGGGGTGGGAGGAGATGCTATCCTGATTCCTATCACAAAGCTTAACATAAGAAAGATGACTATGCCACTCAGTCCTTGCCCGTTTATTGATGCTTTATTTGCCCCCACGCAGAAACACTATCACTACAGCTGTAAATCAAAACTGTGCTATGAGCGTTCGCAGACTGCGCTGTATGTGGCTAGCTCGTCACTAGGCAATCCTATTATCCGGGGCTCCAACAGTAATTTTAGCATGCAAATGACAGGAAAGAAGCGGGCGGGGCACGCAGCACTGGGGACACTGGCAGGAACTTGTGTAAACACGTCTGGTCCAGAACAAAGTGTAAAGCAGTCGGGTCGCACTTCGTGTGAGACTGTGTCTGTGACCTTTGAGAGGAGGTGAAGCAGTCACTGGTATAAGGGATTGGACTACTTGACGAACGCACAGGCGTAGTTTGCTTTTAAAGACCTTAATATTGCCTACAAGCATTACTTCAAAGCGCTATGGGAAAGGGATGGAGTGGGAACGATGTGGAAAAAAATGTGTGAGCAGAGAGAGCAATGTGGCGAGTGTCGCGACCATGAAAAGAAGCGTGGTCGGATAGTGTGTTCAAACTTCAAGGGGCAGTAAGGTTGAATCCATTCCAGGCACACTGTTCTCTCTTCTACCACCTCAAGCCAGATCAGTCAGAATTAAGAAAACACGTATGACCTGATAACGAGTTTGATGATGCGTTTAAACGTGCAATACTGCCTGTTTTACCTTTCTGACAAATTCCGAGGTTTAAACCTGAAACCTTTTTAATTCGCCCGCTTTTGTTTAAGGGCTGCGACATACCACCTGATTTGATCTAGACTAGTGGTGGGTGGGGGTCTCGGTCTCCCCTTGTTCCATCAATTGGCCATCATCATGCCCAGGCCCATTTCACTCTGCCTGTCTATTTTTGGTGGACTGCGTTGCAGTTAAGTGGCAGCACCTTTGCTTGGTCATGTCAGGTGTGCAGAATGCAGCTGTCTATATTGTGGTGTTTGTTGTCTCTAGTAGCTGTTGCCTATTGGGGGCTGTAGGGGCCATCCTTTTCATTCTGGGTAGCTGGCACAGCGATTAGGCTAGCAACAGCTCATTTGGGAATTTGCACTGCAGTTATACATATAATTAAATGGTTAAAAGATAACTCTCCCTGTTTGAGTGCCATTACAAACGATAAATTGTGCTCGTTTTTCTAGTGGAGCGGAGAGCCATGTGACTGTTTGAATTGAATACCAATTAAATCTCAATTACATGTTGCAACGACATCTATACTGCACCACTAGGGCATTTTAAATGCATTTTTTGCACATGCCCGAACATCTTTTTCACAGATGTATTTTAAAAAAAATATTTGTATACAAAAATCGTTCTTCAAATAATGTTTATTGCCACTTGCTTCTATACATTTTCCCTCTCAATCCTTGATGGCAAGCCATAAGTTTAGGTTATCAGTGTTTGTCAGTGGCATGGAAGCTTGGGTTGCCATGTCAACGGGAAAGGCAGGAGGCCAGGTGTACGTTTTGTGTAGTGAGAGAAGGAGAGATAGGACATCAAGCAGGGGTTGTGGGGTGGTGAGATAAGAGACCAGGCATACGCTTTTTGTTGTTGGGGTGGGGTAGGCTGGACGCCAGGTCTAGGTGGGAAGAGTGCTTTGTGCCAGGCTTCTTTTGGTAAATTGGCTCATGTTTGTCTTCTAGATCTAGGCCAGAACCTCTGTCTTGGGGCTGCTCTGGCACAGTGTTATGAATTCTGTGCCCCCCCACCCTCAACACCATCTATAGTAATGATATGCTAAACACTGTCCCACTTTCCCACGTGCTGCCATAAAATGCCAAGTATAGCTTCTTATATGTTGGTAGTGCTAGCCATTTTCTGTAAAGTCGTGAATTGACTCGATTCACGGATGATGGTTTGAGGGCCACTTTTTTTGAGGTGATGGGTGGGGCACTTTTTTGAGGCGAGGGGTGGGCCACTTTTTTGAGGCGAGGAGTGGGCCACTTTTTTTTGGGTGTCCGGGCCTATTTCTTGGCCCAGTCCGACCCTGCCTGATAGCACCGCAAGTACTCCAACATCAAGAAGACGAACACCAACTACTACAACAACCGGCCGCACAGAGGAGACGCAGGAGGAGGAGGAGGGCAAGGCAGGGCCAGCAAGGCCCACCAGCACAGCCACTACCACCACGCAGGCAGCCCGCAATCCCACGCCTCTGAGCACATCCGTTCAACCTCACTGATGAGCAGATCCACACCCTCTACCGTTTGGACCGGGACACCATAACCGCCATTGTGGACATGACACACGCTGACCTTGTCAGCATGATAGATAGCCCAACCGCCATCCCACCCCTACTGAAGGTGGTGTCTGTACTCCACTTCCTGGCCACAGGCACCTACCAGCACACAGTCGGACAGTTGCATGGCATATCACAGCCACTGTTCTCACGGACACTATTGCAAGTGCTCGATGCCCTTCTGAAGCACGCAGACGACTACATCTCTCTACCACGCTCGGAGCAAGAAATTACCAACACAAAAGTGGGATTCCATGCACTTGCCGGCATACCGGGTTGCATTGGTGCCATCGACTGCACCCATGTGGAATTGGTTGTCCCACATGCCATGGAGGCCCAGTACCGCAACCGAAAACAATATCATTCTCTTAATGTACAAATGGTGTGTGACTAAAACGGGATCATTACACATTGTTGTGCCCGATTTCCTGGATAAACCCATGATTCCATGGTCTTACGGAACTCTACAATACCACGCTACATGGAGCGATATGCAGGGAACAGATCCCGGCTACTCGGTGAGTCTCATTTCATGCATGATAATGTGGGGTATGTGATGCGGCAATGACCTGCCAGGAAGGGGGGGGGGTGCTTACGTAGCAATGTCATTCCTCAAACATCCTTTATTGTCCACATACAGGTGATGCCGGGTATCCACTGAAGAGATGGCTCCTTACACCACTCCGGAACCCACAGGACCAGCATGAGGAGGACTACAACCATGCCCACTCACGTACCCGTGTAGTCATAGAACAGGCATTCGGCCTACTGAAGGCTCATTTCCGCTGCCTCAGCAGGTCTGGCGGGGCACTTCTGTACCGCCATGAGAAGGTTGCTAAAATGGTCATGGCATGTGTCATGCTACACAACATGTGCATACGTAGAAATGTGCCCATGCCCCCTGACGCAGAACTGCAAGCACCAGAATATGGTCATGATGTGGGTGGGGATGTGGCAGAACCTGAAGGAGTCCGCGAGGCACAGGAGGGCCGTGAAATTCGTCAGATTATCATAGATTCATGCTTCTAGCACTCACGCCTGGTGGTTGATACATGGACACGGGAGTTGTGGCACTGTGTGTGTCTGGAACATGCACAATATGGACTGTACGCCTATGATGGCCTCGTACACAAAGATCAATGTCCACACATCTCATTGGATGATTGTGAAATGTTTATAGCATATGTGAAATTGTGTTACACACCCCATCGACCCGCCACCCAAGTGAGCCCAACACACCCCCTCCACCCTCCTACCTCCCCCCCGAACACCAGTGTCCAAAGATGCTCATTGTCAGTGGGCAGTCGCTATTGCAAGCCCCCTCTCCGGGTATCAGGGGCACCCCTGGCTGTGGAGCGCAGGTTCCTCCCTGATCTACGTTGGGGGCTGCCCTGGACGGAACTTGCAACGGATGATGTCTCTGCCTGCTCACGTCCATGCATGTCCCTAAGGGTTTGTGAGAGCTCAGTGAGCACACGGCGCACAGCGGCAAGTTCAGCACATACGTCTTTGGACGTCGCATGCAGTTCCCCCCTCAGGCTCTCAGTGCTTCTCTCCATTTGTACTCTCAGGCTCTCGGTGCTTCTCTCCATTTGTTCTCTCAGGCTCTCGGTGCTTCTCTCCATTTCTGCCCTTAGTGTCTCTGTACATGTTTCTATGGCTGCCTTGGTACCCCCACATTCATCAGCATGCTCCTTGAGGAGCGTGGCCAGTTGCTGCTGTTGCTCGATCACCTGGTCGAGGGACTGTTGCCTCTGCTGGGCCATGGCCATTTGCGGTGGTGTCACAGAGGGGCTGATCACCTCATGTTGCCTTGACACAGGGCTTGTGGGGGATGGCCAGTCGTCGTCTTGTGAGTGCCCCTGCGTGGTATCCTCATGTTGTACGGGATGAAACAAACAGGGGGATTGAGACAGGTCATGGATGGATCGTACTTCGACATCACCGTTTTCTGTGTCGGAGCATGCTGCCATTAATGCTGTGTCACCTATGGTGCTGCTGCCACCAGAAGCAGTGCCTTCTGTGGCATCCATTGGGGGGGCCTGTGGTGGTGGTGGTGTTGTGGCCATGCTGGCTGCTGGGGTGCCTGTTGAAGTCCCCTCCTGTGTGCTGCCACTTGATTTGTGCTGCAGCCGTGTCTTGATGCGTGCAGCTGAGGTGGAGGGTCTTTGGCCGTTGGTCTTGGCCCTCTTTGCAGGTGTGCTGGTAGGGGTGTCCTGGAGCTCGTCGTTTGAATCGGACCCTGTGGTGGAGTAAAGGAGGGTGAGCGTTATTAATGGGTCTGTGGAAATTGGAATGGCAATGTATCACATGCATTGGGGTGGTACCTGAGGGTGAATTGGGTCAGGGCCTTGGAGGTAGTTTCATTTTTGTGTGGATTGAGGGTGCAGTTGTATTGCAGCCTGCAGTTAGGGGGTGCCTGCTGCACGTGTAGAGGGTGTTTTTAGGAATTTTAATTATTTATTTATTTAATTTGACTTTTAATGTCCGCTATCAGGCCAATGTAAGTGGACGTTCTCCTGGACATGTGTTTCTGTTGCACTATGTGGACACATGGTACTTCACATGATTGGACATTGTGGTTTTAGCATAGTTTTATTTGGGCCACCTACCTGATTCTTCGGATGTCTGCACTCCTTTCTCCATCCCTCCGACTCCCTCTATGGTCTCCATTCCAATGGTGGAGGCACAGATTTCTTCCCAGGGGGTCAGCTTGATGGGTGATTCCGATCCTCCCCCGGTAGCTGTGGCAATGTTTCGGTTGGCAGAAAGTATGCTACGGACGCGGATCCGCAGGTCGTCCCATCGCTTTCTGCATTGCTGTGGGTTGCGGGGTGCGGTCCCCACCGCACTTACCCGCTGTGCCACCAGGGCCCATATGGCCTTCTTGTTCGCAAGTGCCGTCCTGGTCATTTGCGTCGAGAAGACGACGGCAGCATTCTCCTGGAGGGTCTCTGTGAGCACCGTGAGTTCCTCACGTGAGAAGTGGACCTGCCGCTTGCGGTCGCACGCTTTTTTCGCTACTTTTCCCATTGTTTTGGTTTCACTAGGGTGGATGTCGGGTTGGGATGTCTCTCAGGGTAGTATTTTTAATGGTTGTGTGAATGTTCTGATTTTATAGGTGTACGGCGTGCTGTTTCCCGTTCCGGGACCATGTTTTTGCTTCCGTTTCCGTATATTTACGGTCACCGTATTTTCCGATTGCCGCTATTTGCGGTGACCGCTATGTCCGGTGGCGGTATTGCACCTAGGTCGCCGTACGACGGCGGTGAGGGGCGTTTTGGGGACATTTCCGCCATCGCGGACTTTGCACTTCCGCCATGGCGTGGTGCTCGTGCCCGATGGGTCGGAATGAGCCGCACTTTGCTCCGTCGTGCAATGGCGGAAACGCTATTTACGCTATGGCGGTCCGGTCGGTCGATTTCCGCAAGGGTCGTGATGAGGGCCTATATCTGTCCTTACTGTTCGCTACCAAGTTTAAACTGTTCTAAGAACACACGCGGTGTCCTGAAATGTTCGTTTCACGTGTGACGCACTTTTAATTACTTCAGAACCCGAACAGTGTCCGTAGGACATCAATGCGCATGCGCTAACCAATCTCCCTTGCACTTGGTGTCCTGCGGACAGGCGCTTCCTTCGCGGACTAGTTCGCGAACGGATCATATGACCGCGCCCACGCTCATCGTGTGTCCTGAAATGCGGACACTGTTCGTGTCCCCGAACAATTTAAAAGTACATTTTCAGTTAATCCATAATATTTTTCAATAAAATCTCACCATGGCACAAGTCCCACATAGCAATCTTGAGTTTCTATATACCTTTTGAAACTTTCCAATCCTTTTTTTGTGTTCGATCTGTCCGCGGACAGTGCGCATGTCCGGGAACCGCGCACAAGCACCCCTATAAAAGACCACGCCCAAGAGCTTATTCCCATTGTGTTTCTGGCTATTCTTCAGAAGACAGTGATTTTTGCTGCCACCTGCAGACTACACCATCATCGAGATGGCATCCTTGGCTGCTGAACTGCCACTTGGTGCTGCACCTGCTTCAGCACCACCCCCACCCCCTCCACCACCACCACCTCCCCAAGGGCCTGAAGAGGGGAACAGGAGTGAGGATGCAGAGGAGGAAGAGGATGATGAGAATGAGGTAGAGGAAAACCCTACTACCTGCACTAGGCGTGAGTCTTGGGTGTGGCGGTTATTTACCATTCATGGTAATGTTCCTAAGACTTGTGCGAACCGTGTTACCTGCAATGAGTGCAAAATGATACTCAGTCGCGGGAAGCACGGTAAGTACAGCTTTGGGACCACTACTATGAAGCGACACCTGAGGTCATTTCACTCTGGGGCTATTCGCAGGGTTGTACCTTGCGAAGAACGTAGCAGGTTGATTTCCTCTACTTCATCCTCTGTTTCTGATCCTGTCACCACAAGGACCACCTCTGTGGGACAGCGTCTTCCTCAAGCTGCCTCACAGGCCATACAGAATGATGATGATCCTTATCTTTCGAGGGTCACAGTTGTATGTATGTACTGTGACACAGTACTCTGCAGGGGGCAGCGACTTCGGAGTGCTTTTGAGACTATTGTCTCAGAGCACGAGAAGACCTGCTCACTACCCAAATTAAACCCTCTCTACATCTTCCTCTCTCAGCTCGCCCTTTCTTATCCCTGTGGTTGGTGTCCCCCCTTTTACCCTCCTTTACCCTCGTCTCCTAGTGTGTCGTGTCTGAAAAACCAAAAAAAATACAAAATTACAAAAATCAAAAAAAAATAAGGCTCTTTTCGAGCCACCTTTCCCAGTTAAAAAATAGAAGTGAAAATAAATGAAGCAGGGCTCTTTGTATTTTTTAGAAGTCCGCGGACAGTTCGCGAACATTAAAAAAATTGGGTTGCTACTCCATCACAAACATTGTAATTTTCTCTGGAAAGAAGTGGTGGCTCTGAAAAGAGCCTTTGGGTGGTGTTTGTAAGTGAAAAATTGTAAATGCTTAACATCTACTTCAAAATCGTTGTTGTAATTCCAAAAAAGGTTGCAATGCATTTTGTACATTTCTCAGAAAAATCTGATTGCCAGCATAAGTAAGATGGACTCCATCTCTGCGAAAAATGTATGTACTACAAAACATAATATTTTCATTGTGAAAAGAAGACATGCCAAAATCTCTTAGAAAGGCACAAACAGCCTTATTAACATTGCGCCTTGCTTTTTCCATTTGTGGACCAAATGAAGAAGAACGAAGCCACATTTGTCTCTGCGCAATCCGTGAAAATATCACTTGAGAATTAGGAAACATGTCCATAACCTTCCTAAGTCCTACTTTCATAGCAAATTGCAAAAAAATTCCAGTCACATGTCCTAAACTGTTCCCTCCACAATGAATTACAATTATGTCTGGATGTTGCTCTGTCTCCAAAGTAGCACAGAGAGGTAGCAAGTCCAACCACTTCATTCCACATGCTCCATGCCAGTGTACTTCCACATGTGGGAATCCAAGATCTACAGCTACTCCACACCTTTCTGCATGCACCTTCAACCAATGTATCCACGAATCTCCTAAAATCCAAACAATCTGTTTTCTGAAACACACAGCCATAGCTATCTTTTGTTCTCTCAGCAAAGAGTATCTGAGAAAATCTCTCCTGGCACAACACACCCACCAAACTTTCCTGACCAATCCCTTTCAGTGCTTATTCTCATTTGCATGACTTCTGAACCCAAAAATCCCCAGATGTAACTCCCGATGTCCGCGAACTACCGCCATGTCCGCGGACATATCGTAACATGAACAGCCCTTCTACCATTTCCACTACACTCTCTCTGCCATTCCCTCATTGGATGTACCTCAAAAATCACATGACCATGCACCAATCACATTCAAGACCTCTACATCTAACTGCATATCATAGATCAGCACTGCAAATGTACTCTGAATCTCTCTGAGTACAAGTGTCATATCATTGGCAAGCACCATCTACCAGAAATACTGTACAAGTCTTCAAGATTTCTACTTGCAGCTCCATGCATATCCATATGCATGAACACAAACTTCAGGTATGCATATTTTCTGTATAGTAGATGATCACATTTTCAAACAGACTTTTACCTTGTAAAATCTGTAAAATGAATTTACTGTACTTTTTTCAATTTCCTAAAATCAACTATCACTTATAAACCTTTATACTATTTACTTTCTTTATACACACACAATAAAATCATGTTAAATTAACATTTTTTAAATGAAATATATAGACCACATATATTCAAACAAAATTGCATGCAAACACAATCTATGTTTAAACCTTTATGAAAATACTTATACAATTTCATATTTTTTGTTTTTATTTATTTATTTACTTAATTACTTTAAATTAGACATGACATTGAGGCGCTATTACCTAGAACAGTTTACTTACAGAAATAGTGGTATTCACTAATATATTATAAATTTCACAAGACATAGTAAAGATATTTTTTTTGCTACAGTTAGTCATTCAATACAATTTGTTCATTAAGAACATATCATATGTACTGAACTGATGCAATGTATCTTATGTAAATAAATTAGTTTAATGGTTTTACAGAAGGCACTGAGGATTTCAATTAAAAAAATCAATATCTAAATTAAAAACAGTGCTATATACAAACAAAGTTACTAATTTGAAGCTTTTACAATTGCAGTGAAGACCAGTTTCCTGAAAAGAAGCAGCCGAATTCGAAGAAGAAAGAAAAACTAAGAAGTTACCTGTTCATTTAAAAAAAAGTAAGTAAAATATCACCATAATATTTGTATTATTAATCAAATATACTATAACATTAATACAAGCTATTTTGCTTTCTAAAAATAGAGATTTTGTACTATTTTGTCCAAAAATTTCCATGTCTTAAATAGCAATTTACAGCCAGAATGGCCCACAAATTTCTATTTTTGGACACACAAATTACCCAACTGAACCACTACAATTTTCATATTATAGAACAAACAACTGTTTTAATTGTATACATTAGATTTACTATTTGTACTTTTCCACACCACTAGCTTACTTTTTTTTTGTCATCTGAACCCCAGTTTAGTAACACATAAATTCAAGAATACCTATCCCTACTAGTTTTAGTTCCCAATGCACAATCACACACCATTACATACATCTTTATCATCTTGCTCAAACACTCATGCACACAGCACACATACATTCTAGAACACCCCAACCCATATCTTCTTTATTTTTTTCAACAGACCCTAAAGAATGCCTACCAAAAGTCAAGTCCGTAGAAAGCAACGCAAAAGTAGAGTAAATGAAAATAAAGGTGTCCAACATAAGCATCCATCTCTAGCAGAATTTGTAAAAAAAGTTGAAACAAAACAGCTAATATAATCATTTAGTGAAACACAACAAGTTTCAAGTACAACAACTTCGCTTCCTCTATCAAAATGTAAAACAAACCAAAAAACAATTAACAGAAAATCAGCTATCAGTACAGATAAAACTACTTCTTCAAATTTTAATATAGTGCAAAGTAAGCATACCAAGAAAAGTATTTTAGCCAAAATATACCGTCACAAAGTCCTTTAAAATCTTATAAAAACAGGAGAGAAATCAGGTTCAAAGCTTAAAACCTATCGTAGGAAATTAATCTTAGAAGCATTGATGGACAGTGCAATTCTTCTCAAAAGAAATTTATTTATTTTACTGTTAAACAAAATGAAACCACTAACAAAACTAATAACTAAATTACAAAAAAGACTTCTCAATAAGCGAAATGTCAACAGAAAGAACTTCTTAAGTATCTGCGGAGGTGAATGGAATCACACTACGAGCACAGAACCATATTTTAATGAAGAAGCGTACAAACAAAAGCAAACAAATACAATTGCCATAAATAGCAGTGGTCGAGGTTATGAAAAAGTGAATAATACCATAATAGAACAAGAAATACTCCTTACAAAAATATGCCCTGAAAACTTAGAATTACCCCTCCATTCAACTGAATCAGAACGTCTAGTGTACAAATGGCCATGCACGTCAATGTGTAACATTCCCAAAAAATGTTTCAAATCTTTACGCCAATTCCTCAATAAATATGTAAAAAGCAAAGACAAAATCAAAATTAAATTACTGCAAAATATAGATACCTGTCCAGTGCGCAAGTACACAGGACTACAAGGACATTCATTGGCCTGCATTACAGGACCTACTTGTAAAACCACTTTCCATGATATCAAAAGGATATCAACACATCATTCAACTATAAGAAATCTAGCACTGGCAAAGTTAAATAACATCCTTCTACATGGTACAGCAAAAGACCTACTTGAAGAAATTCACTATATCCAGAAAAAATATTTTGGAAGTGAAACCCATTTACAGAATGAAATAGCTTTAAACCAATTAAGCAACAATTCTACACATGGCAACCTTTTGCTAAACACATACAAAAAAGAAATACTAAAATTTAAAAGTACATCAGCTGAAGTACCAAACCATGTATGTGTATGTTGCCGTAGAATTTTTTATAAAAGTAACACAAACCCTGTGGACCTATCATACAAAATAGAAGACAATGAAGATTCTAAATGGTTTGAATTAGCTCTCTACCTTGTAGCAGAAAACAAATATGAAATAACTGAGCCCTTAATACTTTGCAGTTATTGCACTACAAAACTTGACAACAACCAAACTCCTTCACGTTCTATCATAAATAATTTGGAATTATATCCAGTACCAAAACCTCTACAACAACTTAATTTATATGAGAGCATCATAATTCAAACAGTACACCCATTTCAAGCAATAATACGCCTTCAACCAAAAACAGCAAAATTACCTCCCTCTGAATTGGTAAAAGGCATTTGTGGAAAAGTAGTTTATTTACCATTAAATCTAAAAGAAAATGTGCATACTCTAGGAGTGCAACGTCCAATGCAGCAATCTTTAATTATATTAGTAAATGGAGTACCTACAAAAGACAAAAAAATATGGCAACAGCTGGTAGATTTAGATAAAGTTAGACAAGCCTTCCAATATCTTAAAGAGAATAATGAATATTACAAAGAAATTAATATTGAAGAAAACTTGAAAGATACAACTGAAATAATTCAAGAAACACAAAAAGCTGGTCAATTTGAGCTACTAGATCCTGCTACAATATCAAATACTTTAGACCATTATACAATTCATCCTTTGCACTGTAATGACACCGTACAAGATGTACTGGAAACTTACCAAATGCGTCAAACAAAAGGATCGCCAATCAGTATATGGGAAAAAAGTATAGAAGCACATGCTTTTCCTCTACTCTTTCCTACTGGCAAAGGAGGAAGGTATGATGATAGACCTATTCAAATATCAGCTTCAGAATACCGCTCATTACGGATGTATTCTGAAGATCCCAGATTTAGACAAAATGTGGAATACATATTCCACCTACTCTTTGAAAGTGAACTAGCAACTTTATGTTACGGAGTTGCACACATATTAAAATCAGGATCACACTTTCAAAATATGACAGCTACACAATTATTCGAGAAAGTGCAACAAAAGGATGAGGTTTTACAATCAAATATTACAAATCTATTAGCAAATATGCGTGGTACTAAAGAGTACTGGTTTCGACGTCATGGAGATGAACGTTGTATGATCAGAAACCTTGGCCCACCCACTTGGCTTGTTACATTAAGTTGTGCAGAATATGCATGGGAAGATTTACATGACTTCCTACGCATATCAAATAAAAACAAAACAAACATAGATATTCTAACACCTGGAGAACTTTGTTCTTTGGATCCTGTTAATGTTTCAAGATATTTTCACCATCGCTTCATTGCTATGCTACATTTTATTTGTAATAAAACTGTTCCTCCCCTTGGAGAAGTACAACACTTCTTTTGGAGAAAAGAATACCAAGCCAGAGGAGCACCACATATCCACATGCTCTTATGGATTAAAGATGCTCCTAAATTTGGTCAAGACAGTGATGCCACTGTTTTACAGTTTATTGAAAAATATGTCACTTGTGAAATTCCATCAGATGCCACAAATAGTGATCTTCATGCACAAATTTTACAATTTCAAAGAAACAAATGTGGAAAATATTGTCGTCGCAAATACAAAAACAAAGGCAAATACTACACCAAATGCCAATTTGGTTTCCCTAGACCAGTTACAAATACAGGTCAAGTAAACAACCTCATGTCTTCCAGTTAGACATAGAGTGAGTTAAAGGTAAGTCACCTAAAAATACATATTACATAAAAAGAAAAGAAGAAGAAAAATATATCAATGATTATAATGCAATCATTGCCCACTTATGGAATGCAAACATAGATGTGCAGTACATTGCAGACAATTCTACTGCAGTTGCACGATATGTCACAGCATACTTAACTAAAGCAGAAAAGACAGAGCTCCAAGACCTCTGGAATGACCTGTCATCAGATAAAACAGTATCTCAGAAATTATACAGCTTGGGCATAAAAATGCTCACCCATAGAGAATGTGGATCTTATGAAGCAGCTGATCGTTTAACTGGTACTTCATTGCATGGTAAATCTGAAAATATAGTATGGCTAAGTCTTGGTCCAGCTAAATCTAGAAAAAGAGTTCTAAAATCATATGAAGATATAGAAACAATAGCCAAACATGATCCCAACAGCCAAGACATTTAAAAAAACAATTTATTGGACACATACTACCCAAACAGAAGTAATACTTTGGAAAACATGTGTCTATACCAAATAGCCCAAAACTACACATACAAAAATAATATGAAACCTGATGACAAAAAAGGTAAATATAGAGTGACAGACTGTGAAGGCAGCTTAGTTAAACTCACTAAACCAAATTTAATTAATCATATCAAATTGTCATTGAAGACTCCTCAACATAAAGAAGTATATTACATGTCCCTGCTACAACTCTTCAAACCATGGAGAAAAGAACAATTACTAGATAACTATGACTCATATGAGGATGCTTTCAAAGCAAATGAAAGCACTATAACTGATGTAAACTTTACACAGTACAAAACAATGTTGCACCATGAACAGCAACATGAAGAAGAACTCCAAGCCCAACTAGATAAGGATACTCCTGACAGTAGTCAACCTTCTGTAACAGGAAGCCAAGAACCACTGGGAGAACCACTAATAACAAATGAGGCAGAATTAGCTATGATAGAAGTAGAAAACACCATGTGTCAGTATGAAGATAAGGAAGACTTAACTATAATACAATCAAAACTAAACAATGAGCAAAGTAGCATTTTTCAAGAAGTAACAAAACAACTTGCACATGGTATAAAACATGAAAATAAAGAATGTTCCTGCCATAATTATAAACCTATACTACTGTACGTAAGTGGTGAAGCTGGTTCTGGCAAAACATTCCTAATCAAAATCATTAGTAAGTTCCTTCAACAATTGCCAAACAACAAACTGTCAGCTGTTGTCACTGCCCCCACCGGTTTAGCTGCCTACAACATAGGTGGTGTTACATTACACCGATTACTATTATTACCAGTAGAACACCAGAACAAATTAGACTATTACAAACTTTCTGCAGAAGCTGCAATGGAATTATGCAGAGTATTGAAACAAATGAAAATGCTACTAATAGATGAAGTGAGCATGGTCTCCAACCTGATGTTAGCTTTGATTCACCTCAGATTACAAGAAGTACTCAAAACAGACTATGAAGAGCTCTTTGCAGGAAAACGCATTATTGTTTTTGGAGATCTGCTTCAATTAACACCAGTAAAAGGTGAACCTATTTTTAAAACATTAGGGCACAAACTCTGCCGTAAAACTGTTGGCAGCATTGGAAATGTCAACCTTTGGCAACATTTCCAATACAGAGAATTAACAGAAAACATGCGCCAATCTGCAGATCTAACTTATGCCAACATTTTAAAAAGTTTGAGAGTTGGTATACTTACTAAAGAAGCAGAAGCAGCATTGAAAACCCGGCACATTAATGCACTTTATGGCGATAATGCATGTGCTACAGATGTTATGGAACAATTAGCCCACAAAAATGTCAACTGTATGGCCTTAATGCCAACTCTTGCAAGCTGTCTCAAATTCAATGAAATAATGTTAAGTAAAGAAATGCAACCAATAATGGAAATTAGCGCCACAGACAAACTAGATGTACATGGTATGACCAAGCCACAACCTAAATAATTTAGAAAAATCAATCTCAAACACAGCAGGCTTAGAAAAGATGTTAAAATTATCCTTAAATTGCAGAGTAATGCTTAAACGTAACCTTGACGTGGACCAAGGACTAGTTAATGGAGCACTGGGTACAGTTGTTGGCTTTCAAACATACCCACGTGACAACAAAATTTAGTTTGTCAATATACTCTTTGACAAACTTTCAGAAGTAAAACGGATAGGACGCTCAACAGCTAGATTCCTTCTCTTCAAAGATATGTATGTACGCAGAGAACAATTTTCTCTAACTCTTGCATACGCAGTCACGATTCATAAATCACAAGGTCTTACCCTAGACAAAGCAATGATAGATATTGGTAACACAGTCTTTAAAGAAGGCATGAGCTACGTAGCACTATCACGCTTACGTACACTTGACGGTCTATTTCTAATCTACTTTGATGCAAGTAAAGTAAACGCTGATATTCCTTGCATTTTAGAATATAATAGACTTCGCTCAATATACACTCCCCATCTAAACGCATATTCTGTTCCACATAAACTAAAACGTTGTAAAAGAAAACTAAATCAAACAGAAATGCAACGGACGCCACTGCAAATCCTCCAAAGAGAGTACAAGAAACTAATACTTCATCAAGTACCACAAACAAAAAAGAATCAATTAGAGAAAGTAAACCAGGTACTTCTTTAAAGAAGGAAGACAAACTCCAAAAAAAGCAGTTAGATACAGAACTACCTGGACCATTTAAATTCTCAAACATAGTTGGTGTAAATTGCTATGCAAATGTAACAATGAATATTCTATTTCAATTACCACCAATTGTTGACAACATTTACTTACACAGTACAGACCCTTTGTGTTTGCAAATGTTAGTACTTCACAGAAATGCAGCAAACAATCCTGACAACACATATAGTGTTTTTGGAATAAGACCACAATTGGACTACTGTGCTGGAATGGTGAAATTCATTATAAACTCACAGGAAGATCCACAAGAATTTCTAATGTACTTACTATTAGTACTGGAAAACAAAAACATACCTATAAATGAAATCTTCCAGATTTCATACATGTGGAAACATACATGCACTCTGTGCAACAATGTGACACAAGAAGAAATTCCCAATGAACACTTCATATATATATCAATACCAAATTGTGAATCCATTCCATTTCAGCAACTTGTACAAAATGCAAACCATGGTAGATTATGCTCTACCTGCAATTCAGATAATCGCTCCACGTTAGTAATACAAACACATAGTAAATACGTAATACTAATGCTTCTACGTTACAATGCAGATGGTACCAAAAACAACTGCAAGCTGACTGGATTCACACATAGTCAAATATCACTTGGTAAGAAAACCTTCACAACAATAGGTATAATCTACCACGCAGGAGCCACAACCAATTTAGGGCACTACACGGCATATATAAAAAAGAAATGTGGATGGTTTGAATGTAATGATAGTACCATTACTCTAAAGTAGAGATTACCAGCAAATCTTACAAACGCTTATTTGATGTTCTTAAAACCAAAATTTGATAAATAAACTGTATTTAAACCTTTAAGTAAATTTGTGTTAAAAAATATAAACTGTTAAAATACTCCAAAAGCTATCTAACTGCTCAAAGATTCTACAACAACTAATCAGATAAATGAATACCACTAAATTAGACCAAAAAATACACAGCTAGAATACGCCAATTCGTATCTAACTGTCCCAAAATTATAAATTTGTGTTAAAATAATATAAACTGTTAGAATACTCCAAAAGCTATCTAACAGCTCAAAGATTCTACAACAACTAATCAGACAAATGAATACCACTAAATTAGGCCAAAAAATACACAGCTAGAATACGCCAATTCGTATCTAACTGTCCCAAAATTATAAATTTGTGTTAAAATAATATAAACTGTTAGAATACTCCAAAAGCTATCTAACAGCTCAAAGATTCTACAACAACTAATCAGACAAATGAATACCACTAAATTAGACCAAAAAATACACAGCTAGAATACGCCAATTCGTATCTAACTGTCCCAAAATTATAAATTTGTGTTAAAATAATATAAACTGTTAGAATACTCCAAAAGCTATCTAACAGCTCAAAGATTCTACAACAACTAATCAGACAAATGAATACCACTAAATTAGGCCAAAAAAGAATACGCTAATTGGTATCTAACTGTCCCAAAATTTAACAATATCCAAATAGATAAATCAAAACCACTAAAATATATTAAAAAAATAGACAGTTAGAATACGCCAATTGGTATCTAACTGCTACAAAATTTTATAATATCAAAACAAATGAAGAATCTTTTACTGCTCCAAAAAAAATACAACAAAGCAAAGTATAAAGCATTAGCCAGAAACAAAAAGTGAACACTGAAAACAAACAAACAAATAAACTGTAGCATAGCAGAAAAAGGTTTTTTTTTAATCCAACATGGATTTTTTTTTTCTCCCACAGACCTAATGATTTTAGCAACAAATACAGAAACTGAGCAAATTGCACAGTACTCTGATTTGTACTCTACTAAATATGAGGGTCGAAAAAAAATAAAAGTATATTGCTTATACAATATAATAAGTCATTACAAAATACTAATACTAACATGCTATTTTCTTTTATTACAGAAATGAAGAAGAAAAACATGGACTCCCATTACTAGACCAAACAGTAAGTATACAATAATAAGGACAACCATAGCAGCATATCACATCCATAGTATCTAATACCTTTGTTCCTTATACATTTGTTTTTCACCCAAAGTTATAAGCAAATATGAATGTGATATGCTGCGGTGGTTGTTGCCAGGGCATAGAGTCTTGGGTGCATGGCAAAATGGCCATGCACCCAAGACTCTATGCCCTGGCAACAACCACCGCAGCATATCACATCCATAGAGTCAAACATTTCAACTATGATATATGGGAAACTTTTAATGTCCGCGAACAATGTGAGTGTTCTTAGAACACTTTGAACTTGCCAGCGAACAATACGGACACCGTTTTCAGGACACCCCCTACGAACATTTCAGAACAACGCGATAGTTCTTAGAACACTTTGAACTTAACAACGAACAATACGGACAGCGTCCTAAGGACACCTCCTACGAACATTCCAGGACACCGGGAGTGTTCTCAAAAAACGTCTTCAGAACACCCCCATTTTGTTTATTTGCGAACATTTCAGGACACCGCGGGTGTTCTTAGAACACATTCAACTTGACAGAGAACAATACGGACAGCGTCCTCAGGACACCCCCTACGAACACTCCCCGGACACCGCGAGTGTTCTTAGAAGCGTCTTCAGAACACCACCATCTTGTTTATTTGTGAACATTTCAGGACACCGCGAGTGTTCTTAGGACACATTCAACTTGACAGAGAACAATATGGATAGCGTCCTCAGGACACCCCCTACGAACATTCCAGGACACCGGGAGTGTTCTTAGAAGCTTCTTCAGAACACCACCATCTTGTTTATTTGCGAACATTTCAGGACACCGCGAGTGTTATTAGGACACATTCAACTTGACAGAGAACAATACGGACAGCGCCCTCAGGACACCCCCTACGAACACTCCCCGGACACCGCGAGTGTTCTTAGAAGCGTCTTCAGAACACCCCCATTTTGTTTATTTGCAAACATTTCAGGACACCGCGAGTGTTCTTAGGACATATTCAACTTGACAGAGAACAATACGGACAGCGTCCTCAGGACACCCCCTACGAACACTCCCCGGACACTGCAAGTGTTCTTAGAAGCGTCTTCAGAACACCCCCATTTTGTTTATTTGCGAACATTTCAGGACACCGCGGGTGTTCTTAGAACACATTCAACTTGACAGAGAACAATACAGACAGCGTCCTCAGGACACCCCCTACGAACATTCCAGGACACCGGGAGTGTTCTTAAAAGCGTCTTCCGAACACCACCATCTTGTTTATTTGCGAACATTTCAGGACACCCCGAGTGTTCTTAGGACACATTCAACTTGACAGAGAACAATACGGACAGCGTCCTCAGGACACCCCCTACGAACACTCCCCGGACACCGCAAGTGTTCTTAGAAGCGTCTTCAGAACACCCCCATTTTGTTTATTTGCGAACATTTCAGGACACCGCGGGTGTTCTTAGAACACATTCAACTTGACAGAGAACAATACGGACAGCGTCCTCAGGACACCCCCTACGAACATTTCAGGACACCGGGAGTGTTCTCAAAAACGTCTTCAGAACACCCCCATTTTGTTTATTTGCGAACATTTCAGGACACCGCGGGTGTTCTTAGAACACATTCAACTTGACAGAGAACAATACGGACAGCGTCCTCAGGACACCCCCTACGAACATTTCAGGACACCGGGAGTGTTCTCAAAAACGTCTTCAGAACACCCCCATTTTGTTTATTTGCGAACATTTCAGGACACCGCGGGTGTTCTTAGAACACATTCAACTTGACAGAGAACAATACGGACAGCGTCCTCAGGACACCCCCTACGAACACTCCCCGGACACAGCGAGTGTTCTTAGAACAGTTTCACTTTGCTGGCGAACAAAACGGACACATATTGAGTCCTTAGAACACCCCCCAGTCAGTTTATTTAGAACATTTCAGAACACCCGTGATGTCCGCAAACAAATCGAACACAAAAAGAACGTCTAACACATAAAAAACACAACTTTCATCCTATCTCATACACTCCCACCCTCCCCAAACACTTCTACACACCAACACACTCTACAAAATACACATTTTGAACAAAGTTTCACTGTGCTGTCCGCGGACGTCCGCGAATCCAAAATGGCGGGCACTACCGAAAAATCTGACGCGCTTCACGCTCCACGCCGTCCAATCAGCGAACACGTTGCATGACCGCGAACATCACGCAAGACGATTGGCCAATCAGGACACTGTCCGCAGAGCGAACAGGGAAGTGTGTCCGCGAACCGAACACAGATATCACACATTTTTTTTGACCTACTTTTTGGTCATTTAAAAAAAAACTTCTGGACGGATTTGCACCAAATTTGCAAAAGCATGCTTTCGGGACCAAGCCGCTGCTCCTGGTCCAAATTTGGTGGAAATCCATCCAGCGGTTGGGCCGTAAGCGCGAGCAAAATTTTTATCCCATTCAGTCTATGGGAAAAAAAAGTTTTGGGACCCCCCTATAACTTTGCCCCCCCTGGACGAATCCTCACCAAACTTTGCAAAACAATTCAGAGTGACCCAAATACTTTTTTTTGCAAAGTTTGGTGAGGATCCGTCCAGGGAGAGCGAAGTTATAAGCCACCCAAAAAGTGCTCTTCCTATGGAAACAGCAACTTAACCATAACTACATGGCCACTACTGTGGCCATGTAATATATATATATATACATATATATATATATATATATATATATATATATATATATATATATATATATATATATATATATATATATATATATATATATATTTTCAGTAAAAAAACATTGTTAACGGGACGTTATGGTCAAGTTGTGCAACTAAAAACCTATGAAATTCAGTGAAAAAACTTTGCTAAAGGGACGTTATGGTTCCAAGTAAAACCGAAAAACCCCTGAAATTCACCAGTTATGGTAAGCTAAGCAACCATAACTCGCGCCACCACTGTGCACTGCTAAGCCTAACACCCAGGACATCAAAGATGACATCACAAATGTCATTGATGACATCACTGATGCCATCACATGTCTGACTCCCCCTTTTATCCTTTCCTGACATATCTAGGCCACATGATTTTCTTCAGTAACAGTCAGGAACTAAAAATTGTAAATTACTATATTTGTAGACTTATCTTTCAAGCATGTTCTTAGAATGATTCCCTTATGGTCCAGTCATATCATATGAAACATATACATAGGGGAAGAACCAACCTTGAAAGACAGCAATCCTTTTTGTGCATTAAAATTATCAGTAGATTTATCAGCACTTTCTGATACTTTTGATGTTTTTTTTATTACTGTACTTTCCCTGTATATGCTCATATTTTTATATGTTGTACTCACACTATTTTCCTTAGGGTCCAGACACATCATGTGATATATATAGATAGGGTAAGTAACAGTTTTGAAACAGAGCAATCATTTCTCTGCATAAATGTAATCAATTAGGTTATGAACACTTTCTGCTACTATTGCTGTTTCTTTTTCTTACTTCAATTCCCTTGTATATATTCATATTTGTATGTGGTGTTGTCTCTTTGTGATTTATCTATAATAATGCAATTATGTTGTAAGTGGGTTTTATTACCTACTTATCACAAGTTTCACTGTACACAAAACTCTAATATGAAAACAGTTATCATTTCACTATTCAACATGGCAAGCTTATGAATATTGCACCTCCATCATATATGCTGCACACAATGCCTATGTTTCTACATGAGTACCTTAGTATACTGGATTGAAGTTAATAATAGAATGCTATTTATATCAATGCATAGCATAATGCACTGATTAGCACTTGATATGTATTCCAATAATCTTTGACACTTTTTTTATTAACATTACACTAAGAATCCCTTGTACAGACTTTTCATGAAAGGTAAATGCACATGTGATGTAATCAGTGATGTCATCAGTGATGTCATCAATGACATTTGTGATGTCATCTTTGATGTCCCGGGTGTTAGGCTTAGCAGTGCACGGTGGTGGCGTGAGTGATGGTTGCTTAGCTTACCATAACTGGCAAATTTCAGGGGTTTTTCGGTTTTACTTGGAACCATGACGTCCCTTTAACAAAGTTTTTTCACTGAATTTCATAGGTTTTTAGTTGCGCAACTTAACCATAACGTCCCGTTAACAAAGCTTTTTTACTGAATTTCACAGGTTTTTAGTAGCGCAAGTTAACCATAAACTCCCTTTAACAAACTTTTTTCATTAGCACGCAGACAATATACAAAGATGGAGTGTAAAAAGCAATTTCTCAGGGATGGCTTTACACAGAATGTTGCAAAGCAAGTAAGAATTTATGCTTGTTCACAGTGAAGGTCAGCTGCTTCAATTTTTTGCTCGCGGGCCGGAGTGGCCCACGACTCGCACTATAATGTTTTATTGTTTTTTTACCTTGACAGTCAGGGATCGTGCCAAAAGACTTCTTTTGAAGGAGGGGTGCAAAAACGTATGAGACGATAAGGATGAAATTCCTGAAACTAAACTGCTTTTATATATTATATCACTATGAGAAAGATCGTTGGCACAGACAGAGTCGTATTTAGGAACTGCATTACGCGTAGACAATGGAAAATACCAATATAATGTAAGTAACCCTTTAGATTATTTTATACCGGAATACAATAACAATAGCGTGGCGTTAAAGCACTTGTTCGTTCAATGTGGCATATTGTTTTGTACTGCGCACTATCACCACCGAAGTGGTCCCCTGGCGCTCAGACGGCTCTGAAAAAGGCAGAGGAGAGAGGGTGGGTTAGTGGGAATAAGTTAACATACTCTGTTTCACTATCCTGGCTAGCAAATAGTTTCATGCCCTAATAAATAAAATGAATATTCTTAATGAAGATCGGCTCGTGAGACTAATTTATGTTTTTAAAACAGGTACATCCTTCCCTACTGTCAATGCCACGATTTCCAGACCCCAGCCGACGGATTTCTTAACTGCCAGGTGCAGCTACCTCTAAACAACTTCATGACCCTCACCATTTTATGGGACAATCGCCAAGGACCAATACGCCCTTACGCGGTACTAGCGGCTAGAAGCAACATACCAACCATTATGGTGGTCTAATGCCTCGTTGTTGGAACAGCCTTCCGATTATCAGTGCCACCATAGTGCTTCTTTTATCATAAACCATCACCCTGTGTACCGCAAAGGAACAGCGCGTGACTCAAGATGAACTTTTGCGGATCGACAGCAAAGACAAATGCAAATCTCTGAATATTCTCTAAACATTTGATGTCAAATAAAAGTACTTTACGAAATGTACAATTTTGCTGTTTGCTTTTAAATCAGTTTCATATTCCGCATTGTGGCACGCTGTGTTGTGAGATGATCTGTGTTGTTTTCCGGGTTCTGTGTAAAGTCGCGTAGGACTGGAGACGACTGGGCCTTACGTGGTACTAGCAGCTGGAAGCAACATACCAACCATTATGGTGGTCTAATGCCTCGTTGTTGGAACAGCCTTCCGATTATCAGTGCGACCATAGTGCTTCTTTTATCATAAACCAACACCCTGTGTACCGCAAAGGAACAGCGCGTGACTCAAGATGAACTTTTGCGGATCGACAGCAAAGACAAATGCAAATCGCTGAATATTCTCTAAACATTTGATGTCAAATAAAAGTACTTTACGAAATGTACAATCTTGCTGTTTGCTTTTAAATCACAGTTTCATATTCCGAATTGTGGAGCGCTGTGTTGTGAGATGATCTGTGTTGTTTTCCGGGTTCTGTGTAAAGTCGCGTAGGACTGGAGATGACTGGGCGCGTTTGGCTACGCGCCCTGTAACGTCACGGAGAGAGACGGGGAATATGAATGCTTTGATAATGTCAGGCTTAGGGGCGGGAGATATGATTTAGTGTCGCAAAAGCAGGTCAGCCAGGTCGATGGGGCAAGTGATAGGATTATCACATGTCAGCGCACAGCAGCCTGATTTATCGTTTGTTTAGTGGACAAAAAGTCGGGTAAGGCCCATAGGAAATTGTAATGACATAAGGAGGGTTCTTAGAACACTTTCAACCTGACAACGAACAATACGAACAGCGTTCTCAGAACACCCCCATTTTGTTTAATTGCAAACATTACCTCCACGTCCACTCTTCCTTGTCCCAGTACTTACTTCATGAGGCCCCTGCCTCTGACACAGGACCTTCTTCTATTTCTTTAAATTCTTATAACTCCTCCCCCACATCCACATCACTCAGTTTCATATTACCAAGCCGGAGCATGGGACCTTCCCCGCAGGGAGTGTGAGGAGGGTCGTCAGTACTGTGACGAGGAAGAGTAGGACTAGGAGTAATGAAGATTACCGGTAAGTAATCAGAGCATTTCAGGACCCCGCGAGTGTTCTTAGAACACATTCAACTTGCACAGTACAATACGGACAGTGTCCTCAGGACACCCCCATTTTGTTTATGTACGAACATTTAAGGACACTGCAAGTGTTCTTAGCTCAATTTTAGCATGCTTGCGAACAAAACGGACACATACTCCGTCCTCAGAACACCCCACCATTTAGTTTATATAGAAAATTTCAGAACAGCCGTGTTGTCCGCAGACAAATCGAACACAACAAAAGTGTCTAGCACATAAAAAAGACAGAACATTGAACCTATCACAAACTCCCCCACCCTCCCCAAACACTCTTACACACCAACACACTCCACTAAATACAATTTTTAATCCAAGTTTCACCGCGCTGTCTGCGGTCGTCGGCGAATGCAAGATGGCGGGCGCTACAGAAAATCTGACGTGCTTCACGCACCACGCCGTCCAATCAGCGAACACGTTGCATGTCCACGGACATCACGCAAGCCGCTCGGCCAATCAGGGCACTGTCCGCGGAGCGAACCGGGAAGTCCGTCCGCGGAGCGAACAGAGATATCACTAATTTTTTTGCCTTACATTTTGGTCATTTTAAAAAAAACTACTGGACGGATGTAAATCCGTCCAGTGGTTTGGGCTGTAGCCGTGCGCAAAGTTTTTTCCCATTATGTCTATGGGAAAAAAACAAAAGTTATGGGACCCCCCTATAACTTTGCCCCCCCGGACCAAACCTCTCCAAACTTTGCAATTCAGAGTGGGCCATATACTTTTTTTTGCAAAGTTTGTTGAGGATTCGTCCAGAGGGAGCGAAGTTATAAGCCACCCAAAAAATGCTCTTCCTATGGAAACACAACAACCATAACTACATGGATGCTACTGCATCTATACATATATATATATATATATATATATATAGGACAAAACTTTAGTTGAGGGGCGTTAAGGTGAGCAATATATTGTAACAACACCTTTGAAATTCAAGGACAAAAACTTTAGTTGCAGGGACGTTAAGGTCAGCAAAACCCTGGAAATTCAGCTAAAGCCACCTTAACTGCATGCCCCCTGTTGCAAACTGTGACCACAATGATGACATCACAGATCACATCACTGATGACATCACAAATAACATGTTGTATGAGAACAATGATGACATTACAAATCACATCACTGATGACAACACTAACTGCATTGTATATAACTGAATACATCAACAATGGAATTAGACATAACATTATGTATGAGTTAGTTCATGAAAACTATGATTGCCTTAATAACAATTTAGGCCGTGGACTTGGCCATGACAAAGGCTGGGGTCACTGGCAGCACAAAAGGCCATAGCTAGTGGTGGTTAGTGTTCAGAAATACCAATGTGCATGGTTAAAAGGCATGCCGAGTAGCCTGTCACTGTTTATAATATACAGTGGGCAATGTTGAAATCTGTAGTCAGTGGCCATGGCTAAAGGCCATAGCCAGTGCCCATTAATGTGTCAGAATATACAGTTGGAGGGGATCGAAGGAGGAGCTAAGTGCATTTCCGGACTTCATTAATCACTTACACAATCGTATCACATTCACAATGGAAGTGGAAGAACCGAAATTGCACTTCTTGGATGTGGAACTAGAGATTGGACAAGGAGGCAGACTAATTACTAACATCTATCATAAACCCACGGATGTTAATAACTCATTACATTATTTGAGCCATCATCCAAACCATCTAAGGAACAACTTACCATATAGTTAATTCCTAAGGATAAAAAGAATAACATCGGATACAACAACAGTACATCAAGAGAACCAATTATTAACAGAGAAATATCAAAAAAGAGGGTACCTGATTGATATCATTGAAAAGGCCAAGTCCAAAGTTGAACAACTAGAAAGAAAGGATCTTCTTATCAACAAGACAAAATCTAAGGATATTCCTTTTCTTTATGCTTTAAGATATTCAGCACAAAGTCATCATGTCACAAGAATAATTAAGAAGAACTGGGGAATCATCAAATTGGATCCACAACTGGATAAACTATTCCCAAATCCTCCACTTATTGCATATAAGGGAGGTAGAAACTTCAAAGACCAATTAGTTAAAGCAGAAAGAACAAGGATTGACACTCAAAGAACTTTTAAAAAGAAGAAAACAGGCACATAACCGTGCTTAAACTGCTGTAACTGTAACAATGTGATGAAAGGAGGCTATGTGAGACATCCCCAAAGTGGACAGAAAATTAAGTTGAAGGATTACACTACATGTGACACAAAATCAGTCATATATGGGTTAAGTTACCCTTGTGGTCTTTTCTACGTAGGCCAAACTGTCAGGAAAGCTAAAGAAAGGTGGAATGAACACAAAAGCAGCATACGTACCAAAAATATCAAATCTCCAGTCGCAAGACATTTTGCCGAAAATAAACACACAATTGCACAACTTAAGGTGATTATCCTGGAAGAGGTGAAAAAAAACCCTTGAGGAGGTAATCATGCTAGACACATGAGTCAGAGGGAACTATACTGGATCGAGAAATTGAACAGCCTTGCCCCTAATGGAATGAATGAAGAGTACAATCTGGTTTCTTTCCTATGAGATGCCTATCAAACATATACATACATAGTACCCAATACGATCAACAAAGCAATTCCTAATTGTCATCGGAAAAGTTTTTGCCACCTACCTCTTGACCCACTTTCGGACCTGGATAACAACATCGCCAGCTATGGACCCTCTCCAAACCAGTTTCCAAAAAAATGCTAGCACAGCAGCAAACTTAATGATCCTAAGTATCTTAAAAGAAAAAGTCTTACTTGGAGCACCGAGAATCTTCCTTGCCTTTGTGGACCTGTCTCAGGCTTTTGACCGAGTAGATAGAGCCAAACTGTGGGCCAAGCTGAAAAACTGGAATTGCCCGGGCCAGATTCTTGACCCAATCATCGCTCTTCACACGGATACTCACATATCAGTCAGGCTAAACAACAGTGGACTACTCTCCAATCCTATATCGTCCAATCGAGGACTCAAACAAGGTTGTCCTTTGGCTCCAGCTCTTTTTATTTCTTTTCTCGGTGATTTCCAAACTTCACAAGAACCAATCAGATCGTTTCCTCCGAAAATAGGATCCACAACGGTTGCTAGACTCCTATATGCAGACGATCTCATCATTTTAGACCACACCCAGGTGGGTGTCCAACGACAACTGGACAATCTGCAAAAGTACACAAAGGAGAACAATCTGGACATTAACAACTCAAAAACAAAAATATTGATCTTCCAAAAACAAGACCGTAAGAAAAAAGAATCATTGAAGTGGTTTTTGAACCAATCAAAAATCGAGATAGTACCCTCATTCAAATATTTGGGTGTAACTATCGATAGTTCGAAAAAATCTCTCAGCATGCAGAAAATCCTGTGGCGTAAAACCAAAAACTTAACAGCACAATTACGCGCAGTGGACAGAAAATATGTCAAATTTAGTCTTCTTCCTGCAATTCAATTCTATAAATCCAAAATAATTCCAGCCTTGACTTACGGCATGGACGCGAATCTCTCCATTCCTACGACCCTATGGGCAAAGCTAGAAGGTTTCATCTGGAGAACTACTCTAGGCTTACCTAAATCGACAGCAGTGGCTCCTATAAGGCGCGAACTCGGCCTGCTCTCTCTGGAGGTGGTAGTTGCGAAGAGCTCGATCCAGCTCTATAAGAAACTGCGGAACAAAGACAGCTTGGAAATATATAAAATGATCTCTGAAGAAATAGCGAAGGGAACCAACAAATCCGTTACCAACTGGGCTGAGAAACAAAAGCGTATGCTGCAAGAAATAGCCTGCTCAGAAGAGGAATTAATTCGAAATCCCATGAGAATAAAATCTAAAATGGAATGGTTGGACTGGATAAAAACCAATGACAACTCAACTGCGAACAAGCTACTGACCCACCTGCCACCAATTTATAACAAATTGAAGCAACCAATGGAGTACTGTTTGAAATATCCGTCAAAGCGCCTCATGAGAACTCTACTCAAAGCCCGTTTAAATCTCCTACCGACTCAAGAGGTTCTGGCAATTCGGACCGCATCGAAAGATAAATCCTGCAGACTGTGTGGAGATTCTCAATCTACAGAAACAATCAAACATCTTTTGATGACTTGTCCCTCAATTGACTACGAAAGAGAGGCCTTTCTTGGCCCTATACTAAAATCTTCATATTTAATCGACCACAATGTCTGGTGGAATCGTCTGATCACGGGAGCAAAAACTAGATGGCTAATAGCGGCTTCTAAACTAATAGACATTGCTCTGGAGAAAATTCTGCAAAAAAAAAATTTTTTTTCAGCAATCGAAACTCTCAATCAATCAGCGGTATGAGCAAACCAGTGCACACAGAAAACGGTAGACTCCTCTTCTTTTTCCTTTTTTTTTTCTTTCTTTTCTTTTTCTCTTCAGTTAACGACAAAGAAAGACTTTTCTTCTTCTTTTTGTAAAAATCTAATTTTGATTAAATACAAAAAAAAAAAAAAAAAATTGTCCTATATGTTCAATATAGTATTTTTCTAATGCCTAATTCAAGGACATTTGATTTATTATCTGAATTATGCTAAGTTAAACATGGTTACATGCAAGTGGATAGTGATATGCACATTAGGAAGTTTGTACTAAATAAATGGGTTATTATTATTTAGTGAAAATGAATAAGTGGTCTTAGGCATACCTAGAGGGAACCAGTATAATAGGGGACTAAAGTGAAGTTGTTTCTATCTAACTAAGGTGCTTAACCTACCTTTTATAAAGATTTGTCCACCAAGCATCAAATGGATTTGTAAACAGCATATTGTGACAAAAGTACAAATAATTGTTGATACAGGGTAAGCTTCTTGGTATATTTTAGGTTGTGAGCATAACTGGATTTTCTCATTAATCACCAATGGGGTATTTGACTCAGTAGTCCCCCCTATTAATTATAGTATTTGAGACATCGGATATTCATGGATATTCTTTAATATATTCCTTGATATATTCACTACATTTAGCACAGATTGGGTTTTATGTAACCTATGGGGTTATAATATTCACTAGAGACTTTAGTCACGAGCCCCCAAGCCAGTTTATTATTGAAATGTAAACAAATGGACGTCATCACGTTTTTTACACGATGACGTCATTACGGCACGCAACTATAACTGCAGCCATTTTTGAAACTCTGTTTTCGAGTATCGTCTGAACGTTTTTGCAGGTGAGAGCTCCCGCTCAGGTAAACCCTATCTTTTTGAGATTGAATGGATTTAGACATCCGCACTGAAATTAATGCAACCAGAAGGTACTCTTGTTTGAATAACTGAGGAGGCTCAGCAATTACATTATAATTACAGATGTCATTGCAAAGAAGAGAGGGAAATAGTATAGGTAAGTTTGTTGCCACTGCGTTACAATGATGTAATCTCTATTGAGTTTAACTATTATACACAATAGACTATCATTTAACATTACACAATGATCTGAACATAAGTCCTTAGAAATTCCTTTTTTTAAATAAAGAACCCTTTTCTCTGCAGATTTTGAATATCTATACGATAAATCCACTGAGAACCAGAGGCTTCTAAGTGACACTATATTAGAATACACCATGCATAAATGGTAAGATTTGTTTATTTAAATAGGACACCATTTTGGAGAACCCTCTACAGAAACAAATATAACTTTGATGGTAATTTTTGGCATTTGAATTAAACTATACAAGAATAGCAATACAAGCTTTTTGAATTTTACAGTTATAGATCTGCCCATTTAGGAGCCTTCAATATCATTCAAAGGATGGAAGATTATCCTTAGCCGCGTACATTTTTGAAGTTATACTATAGATCCTGACTCGGCTACACTTAATCCATACTTCAGGTAACCAAGGGTATCTATTTTCCTATTTAATCCTTTGAGGTATTATTTGTCGATTGAGTGATTATAATATGAGCACCAATACCTTCTTGTTCTGAGTGAGACTTAAACTTAGTCTTTTTTACCCGTTTTTAGGAAAGGCAATGCTATATGAATCAAGTTGACACTAGTGCACTAAACTAAGTGAGAGATTAAAACAGGTGATTATTGATGAACAATTTTCCAGTTATGGCAGGTGAATATTTTTTGTCAAGTGTTTTTTGTCGAGTGTACTAATAAGATACTGTTTACTTCCTATTTAAGATTTCCTATAGAATAATGGACACAAGATAAACTTGGGTAGACATATTCTGAAGAAGGGGAGACATTTCCCCGAAACGCATTAAGGATATTGCACTTGTTTTGAAATTTTTGGAAACATCATACAACAGAAAAAGTTGGACTTTGAAGTTCTACGGGATGCAAATGTCTATCCATGCTCTACTAATAGGATGTTGAGGGATTGGTTTAATTCAACTATGAGGAAATAGTAACTATTTGAACCACTAATTATGTGAAGGAAGATTTGATTATTGTCTAATTATTTTGGTTATAAGTGTATATAATTGTCATGATGAACTGTTGCTTCTGTATTTAATAATCCTATTCTGGGATAATAAAATGTACTGGTGACTAGATCACCATTGTTTTAACTCATAAAACTATAAGAGTATGTGGTTGTTATTGCAACGTTTGGGTGCGCAGGGGATGGGAGTGATCCACAAGACTGTGGACACCTGCTGTTTTTTCATAATTTGTTACAACCCAGTGTCAGGGTTCACGATCTTAAAATATTTTTACCACATCAAGCAATAGGTGTGCTCTAGGCCAATTTGTTCTAAACATAATGGCCACTGGCCAGTATTGAGCTGAAGTCCATGGCTAGTGCCTGTTCAGTGTATATAATATACAGTTGACACTGTTGAAAGCTGCATCCACTTGTAATGGCCAAAATCTATGATTGGTAGATTGTTATTCTTTTAAAATATTCAGTGCACATGAGTGAAGGTTGTGACAACTGTCTATAACTGAAGGCCATGTCTATTAAACATTCATGTGTTCAAATATATTTAGCCATGCACACTGACAATGGCTGAAGCACATGCTTAATGCCAGTTACTGTTGTAATGTAATTAGCGATGTCATCAGTGATGTGATCTGTGACGTCATCATTGTGGTAATTGTGATCATAGTCTGCGCAATAGGGGGCGCAAAGTTAAGGTGGCTTTAGCTGAAATTACCAGGTTTTTTTTTGCATTAAGTTCTCACCTTAACGTCCCTGCAACTAAAGTTGTTTCCTTGAATTTCAAAGGTTTTGTTATTCCATACATAATTCACATTAATGATACAGACAATTCAGCGAATCAAAACACTGTATTATGTCTTGAAAGTCAAATAAAAAGCAATTGGACAACCACATTCCCCCCAAAAAAACCTGTTGTTACAAAAAATTAGTTGGCATATGTACTTATATATGTACTGCTCATGAATAGTTATTAAAGTGTTACAGTAACTGTCAATATATTTTAAAATGAATATTTACAAGACTAATGCCCATATATATGTAGATATAAATATATATATATTTTTTAAGTTGTTATAGCAATGACTAGGCGAGGCGGTAACCCGTGTGTGCAAAATGAGCCAATAGCACGTCGACATCCTCCAACTCGGCTATGGATCTTCGTGCCTAATATGCCAGCCAATGATATCACACGCTGCAGTTCCATGCCTACACGTTATGCGCATCAACAAATGATCCAATCACACATTACAAAATATCAACGCGAGTATGGACATACTGTTTCAGGTAACCCGCGCATTCAAAATGAGCCAATGGGACGTCGAAATCCTGTAATGCGGCGATGCATCTTCGCGCATAATATATCAGCCAATTACAACACACGCTGCGGCTCTGCACCTTCACATGACTTTTATACGTTTAAATCAACTATCCAATCATACTCTGCGATGTATTGACGCAAGTACTTCCATGCTGTTTGAGGTACCCTGCAGGTGCGAAATAAGCCAATGGGACGTTGAACTCCTGTCTACATGGCTGCGCATCTTTGTGCATAATGCCTTAGCCAATCATAACACGCTCTGCGGCTCCGCGCCTACACGTGACTTTTATACGCATCAACAAACTATCGAATCACATGTTGTGCTGTATTGACATGGCTACACCCATGCCATTTGATGACATCCACGCCTACAAGACTGTCCAATCAGATGGGACGGCAGTCTGTATCCGCATATAATCACCACAACCACAAAAAATAACTTTACATTAATTATTGCTTTCTGTACTTGCTAGTGAAAGGGTTTCTGAGTAACTGCAAGCATTTTTGGCACTTTACCCTTTAAACTCTTCATCCTTTTTACCCAGTTTTCCCCTAATACTATTTTCCTTTATGTTGTGATTTGTTTAGTTTGTCTATTTTTTTTTTGTGTTCTTTTTTTTAAAAACGTTTTAATTTTGTGCAGCATTGTATTTTTCGTGTCATCATTTTTATTCTTTTATATTTTCCACATTGCTTGAACATTCCAAAATGTCCAACCAGGACAGTAGGTACAGTGAGGATGTTGTCATCATTTGGGTCAACAATCCATCACCACCTAGAAAGAAGCAGACAGGAATTAAAAAAACTGCAGACAGTTGCTGCTTCTTCAAAGTGAAGGAACACTGTGCAAGAAAAGAGGCGGAGCAGGTGCTCTGAGATTTTCCTTGAATATCAAAGGTTTTGTTACAATGTATTCTTCACCTTAATGTCCTTGCAACTAAAGTTCTTTCCTTGAATTGTAAGGGTTTTGTTACTCTATACATGTGTGGAGATGCACAGTGAGTTGAATTTATGTTTTTGTATTTTGTATGGTGATCTGTAGATGTTGACCTCAGGAGATGTTTTCCTTTATCTTTGGTGTTTTTGTTTTATTGTGGTAGTTAAGTGTTGGCTCATATTGTCACCGTGCCATTGTCATTGTTGAAAGTGTGTACACGAGTAGAACATATGTGCAAGGAGCTCCCAACAGACAGGGAGAAAATCCTTAAATATAATGATGAGTTGGCAGCGGGAACCGAGGGGAAATCGATCACTGTGTGGCCTGCAGAAGGCACACATGATAACGGGATTATCAAACACATGTATGCACACCTGTTATCATCCAACAAAGGTAAAATGCTGAAAAGGAGGCAAGGCATATTGGAATTGTGTAAATTGTATGATGAGGTAGAAGGAGAGTCAGAAGACAAGGATGAAGTAGGAGGAAAAATACACTGGACAACACTGTAACGCCTGTGCCGTCGTCAGTCCCGCCCCCACTTAGAGAAGGCTCCAATTTGGCCCAGGCTCCAGCGCCTGTGCAGCTGACAGATCCACCCACAATTGGAACGTATCCTGTAAAACCCGCCTCAGGATATACTCCGAACCGACAGCGTCCTGGGGCGCTGCAGAGAATACCAAAGGTTGACATCCAATCATAACAAAACTAGAAAACCAAGCTCATAGGGATTTAAAAGCAGATATACAGAAAACAGATGAGGAGCTTCAAAGGCCAACAAAGAGAAGGCAACAAGAGAGACCATGCCCGTGATAAATGTTGATACATTCACAGCAGGGGAGGTATTGTTGAAAATGAATAGAGCAGTTTTTAAGGATGTGACAATAGAAACAGAAGAGGACATGAAGACAGAAGGGAGACATGAGGAGAGCATGTACCATAGGGGACAGAATAAGCAAAACTTTGACTATGAGTCAGAAATAACTGGGAGTGATTAAAATCAGGAGGAAGACGCAGAAGACTGGGAAACAGAGAGACAGAACTCCATGGGGGGAGAGGCGTAGACCACACACCCTTCAATAGCAGCAGCAAGAGAGAAGAAAAGGGCAAAATTGTGTAGCAAAGGGAAGAAGGGGACACAATTTCCATCAATACAGAACGGGATATGGGATACCAATACATGCACTGGCCACATATGAATAAAAACAACTTGATGAAGGCACTACCCACTGTTACAGTAGGAGTGGGAAAGTGGGAATCTGTGCACTTTAAAAGCAGACAGCGGGTGTCACATTAGCAGTGGGAGACACAAAGAGCTTACTTGCTACTATATTAGGAGAACAGATGAACACCATTTGGGAAAAAAACGGGTTTCGACTAGAGAATGATGCAGACGATGGGGATCCATTTAATAATTGTCAAGCCCATGTATGTAATGCTCTGTGAAGAGCGTACCTGGACAAACCTGACATAATACCAATCATGTCACCCACAATGCGAGCCGATGAAGATCCAGCATTATATATACATTCAGTTCAGGAAATGTGGAGAGGGGTAACAGGCAAAGCATGGGATACAACCATACCAATATTCTATCATGTTGTTACGCTCACCTTAACTCTGTGGGAGTATCTGGAACCTCCATGCGGCACTCTTCCCCTGGTTGTCTTGCCCGGGTTGCCTTCTCTAGGATGGCTGATCTGTGAGGCCAAGAGCGAAAGGTTACAGTGAGTTCCAGGGACTAAGTACTGATAATAAGTTTCTACACACTTCCTCTTTGTTTTTCCCCCACCCCTTGTGTGTGCGTGTATGTGCTCACCTCATATTTTTCTAAGGTAGGCTCTCCGTCCTGCTTTCAGTTCTCATCAGGGGCGCGTTTGTCCAGTATCATCAGTTACTTCACTGACGTTTCTTCCAGACCAGTCCTGCTGTTGCTTGGATAATGCTGCTATGCTTTTGGAATGTTAGCCTTTGTTAGTATGTCTCTTCTTACTGTCTTGTTTGCTAAGTCTTTCCTACTTACTTGCTTACTTGTATCCTCTTGCAGGCTTCTGTCCTTATGCTTTGCTGACTTTGCCTTTCCTTATATATGTATGTCCTGTGTGCCTTTTCAGGCCTCTTGCCTTCTTTTGCTGCTTGCTTGCTTATGTCCTTTTCTATTTTGTTGTCTGTATCGTGGTGTTTGCTTGCGCGCCTTACGTGTGTTTTCTTTTGCAGGGTTCGGAGCGGAGCGGGGCTCGGAATGAGCCGGATGCGTGGAGTGACAGGCCGCGGTAGCTGGAAGCTGTGGTGAAGCCAAAGGCCCGAAGACCAGAGCAGCTGGGCGGTGGATCGGACGAGGAGGGGCCAGAGCTGCTTCGGAGCCAAAGACAGGTAAGTGTGGTTGCTGAAGGGGCTCCGTTGACTTGGTCTTCCTGCAATGCTGACACTGCGGGAGTCGGATTCTGAAACGAAGTAGATGCTTGCTGAAGTAGATGCTCCTGAGACACGGTGAGTGTTCTGCTGCCTTAGGCAGTGTAACGCGAAGCGTGTAATCCTGCCTGGGTGTGGCCTATATAGGCAGCCACACCCAGAGCCTAGGCAGAGACTAGTCTGTTGCTCATGATGTCTCATTAGGCTGCTGGCCCCTCCATGTTGGGTGATAGCCCAGTGTTGGTTGACACAGTTGGTTCCAGGAGCGCCATGCCCTGGTCCAACTGGGTTTCTTCCAACATCCTGTGAGGAGATTTCGTGAAGCCCAATGAGGGAAACTTGAGGCATGTGTGTGTGGATGTGTTACTGGCTTGGTGGGAGCAGGGGCAATTAAGGTAGAGGTTGTGACACATGTGTTACACAGAAGTCTCTCCAAAGAGGTACTTTTGGAACTAGATAAAATAGTGGGGATCGAAGCAAAAGCAGGGGTGAGAAACAAGCACTTCTAGTACATTACTGCAAGTGAAAGCATGGGAAAGAAAGAGAAAAGGAAGAGCAAGTACAGCGATCAGAAGCATAGTTAGTGCAGAACAAATTAGTAAAGGTAAGTATGGATGGTGCAGTGGTTACAAATGGCAGTGATAGAAAACAAGGATAGCATCCACTGCAGGGATGGGCAGGTAATGTGGGAAATGATAAAAGAAATGTGGGAGGGGTACATATAATTCTCAGATAGGGTGAAGAGGGGGATTGGGAGGATTGAGACCAAGAATTGATGGCCATGTTGTACATGTGGAAAAGTGGGTCATGCAGCGTTGAGAGCGAGATTGTCGAAGCAGACCGCCCATGCAGTACCATCCGGGTTTGCCCCCCCCCAAACCAGTATCCTGCCTATGAGTCATCTTACAAGACATGGCACCAGCATACAGGGCATATGCTGAGGTTCTGCACAGCCACAGAATCCAGGCCCAAGGCGCATAGCAGCCCCCACACAGAGATAACACATACAGTACCCAAACCCGAATACCACACAGAATGTCACACAGCAGGCACCTTCCCAAGCCACCACACTGCTGTAGGAGTCGAATGCACTGCTACTACTGGCAGTAATACATTATGCAGGAGCAGGTGTCATGGGATACAACGTATTCCGGCTCTCGAGGACATACATGTATTCACAATAGGACAGCACACAGTGAGTCCCAGACGTGTTCAGTTCTAGCAGTCACCCCAGACCCTGGAAAGGCACCTCCGGTGGGAGTGACCAAAGGAGACAGGATGATTGCCTTCATGGTGGATACAGGAGCCACCATGTCCTCTGTAAAGGAAGGAAGGTTTCCTTTGACCAATAGAGGTATGGAAACACACAGATTCTATGGGGCTATAGCAAAGGTTCATTTCACAGAAGATTTACCCATTACTATAGGTACACAAGAAATGTTAGCACCATTATTGAACAGTACACAGACACCAGTAAACCTACTGGGTTGAGATCTGTTGAGTAAACAAATATAACAATTTCATTCACAGACAAAAGAGTAGTGTGATCCACACCAGGCATGTATTAAACCAGAGGAGCCACAGTAGTACAAGCACTATGCAGCACTAATGCAATTCGAGCACTACCAGTGCACGAACAGATGTTCATGTACGCAGTGAGAGTCCTGATTGGATGGCTCCCAGGAGTCCAAAGCATGATATTTTGTTTGCCAGTGGAATTCCTATTTAGATCAGCAATCCCACAAGGGAAGGCACCAGGAACAATGTTCCCTTTACATATAGAAGCAGTGATCACCAGAACAGATTCCATCATTCTAACAAGTACAGATGAAGAGGGAATAGAATGTTGCACAGAATTAAGCATAGACCTCACACTGCCATTAAGCAAAGTAACTGACAAACAATTATTTGTAGACACAGAGTCAGAGATGGAAATACTGTTTGAAATCTGTATGCATTGTCACATGATATTAAAAACAGAGAAATATCACAGAAAATACTAGTTGCAACAGCACCACCATCACAACTGTAGGAGGACTTGCTAAAAGTGCCCGGTCGACTATGTACAGACAACCCCCATGATGTTGGATAATTGAACAGCATAAGAGCAGTGAGAATGAAACCCAAACCAGGAGCAATACTTCCCAGAGTGAAGGTATGCTCACTATCCAGAGAAGCAGATGAGGGTATATATGACACCATTACATCATTAGTTGAGCAAGGCATGATAGTACCATGGCTATATACCCAGTGAAAAAGCAAATATCTCTGCATACAGATTTATATAAGATCTCAGGACTCTGAACAGTATGGTAGAAGCAAAGTGTCCATTAGTGCCCAACCCAGCTTCAATACTCTGTAACATCACAGCAGATGCAGTAAACATTACAGTGACTGACCTAAAACATGCATGTTTCTTTGTACCATTGCATCCAGATTCCCAGTCCCTTACTGCATTTTCCCACCACGGACAGAGGTACCAGCACACTCGTTTACCACAGGGGTAATGTGAGTCCCCTGGTATCTTCAATAGGGACCTCCAGATGGACCTAGGAAATATACAGATGGCAAGCACAGTGCTGCAGTACCTGGATGATCTGCTAGTATGTAGCACCACAGAAGAGTAGTGCAGGGAAGACACAATCAAACTCCTGCAACGTCTCACAGACAAAGCGTACAAAGCAGACAAAGAGAAATGACAGTATTGCCAAAAGTAAGGAGTGTTTTTAGGGCAAATACTATTCTCAGCAGTGAGAAGAGTAACACAGCAGTCAGAAAAACACCACATCCCAGTACAGTAAAAGATATGCAGCAGTTCCTAATACTGTGCCATTACTTCAGGACATGGATCTTTGATTATTCAACATATGTTAGACCCCCTGCTAGAAGCACTCAGAGATGCCCAGAAAAAAAGGAGCCCTTCAATGGACAAACGAGATGACAGAATGTTTTGACAATCTAAAATCAGCAATAAGCAATGCACCAGATTACAATAAGACATTTTATTTGTTTTCATACACAAATGGACAGGTAATGACAGCAATTCTTACACTGGACTCTTTCCAGAAACATACACCCCTAGCCTATTACAGTGGGTTCTCGGATCCAGTCAGACACAGTCATTTCCCATGCGAACAGGCTCTGTCAGCCACCGGATTTGAAATTCGTAAATCTGCCACATCACAATGGGATGCCCAATGACATTACATGCAGTGGTCACCATATAAAGAGTGAAACAAGACTACCGTCCCAACGCAGAGAGCTTCTGAGAATTTAATCATATTGTCCAACCCAGCCATTGACATAGTCAGGTGTCACATTGTAAACGCTCCATCATTTGTAGCCAAACCTGTCAAATAACAAGATCAGGTACATGGCTGTGCAGTGTATGAAGGAGAACATGAACAGAGCAACAGGGTGAGTGAGGAAGCACTTGACACAGGAGAAGTACTTTATGTTATTGGTCATCTGTGATAAATCAGGAAAATGGGGAAAAGGCACACAGGAGCAGCAGTTGTAAAATATGGGAAGGGACAAGAGGAAGAATACCAGACAATCATGCAAAAAAGACTACCTTCACACTTCTCAGCACCAGCAGCAGAACTCATTGCATTCATAGAAGCACTTGAAGCGTCATCAGATTATGACATCACAATATATACAGATTCATCTTATCCTATCAAGATGGAAAAGGAGAGGGTAGAGGAAATAAGATGGGTCCCCAGTTCAGCATGCTGCACTATTATCCAGATTAATAAATGCATTGAAATGTCCTCTCCATGTAGCAAGTGTGAAGTGTACAACGCACACCAAGGGAAAAGATGCAATTTTGTGTCAAAACCTGCAAACCGGCAGCATATATGCCCTTTCCAATGGGAAGCAAAACACCTGGCATAGCAGTACAACAGGAACAGTTACAATGTAGAGCACCAGCTGAGGAGAAAGCATTACGGGCAAAACGAGGATGTACATTATCGGCCACTGATATGGTATGGAGACAAAACAGCACAAGTAAAGTAGTGATGCCTCTGGAACTACTAAATGTTGCCTTAAAGCAAATCCACATCCAACACGTTCACCTAAGGAGCACATTGCTGCTGATACCAGCAAAGATTTGTTCGTACCAAAGCTGGCAGACCAAGTGATACATGTGTGGAAAATTGTACTACTTGCCACATGTAACACCCTGAATATACATTGCAAACACTAAGGGCAATATTGCCCAGCCCGTAAAGGCCTTTCAAGGAACTCCATGCTGACTTTACCGACATGGTGAACAGGTGCAGTACTTATCGTTTTATGATTGTGATTGTATGCCCAGTTTCCCAATGGATTGAGGCTGGACCATGTGTACACGCTGATGCAAAATCTGCTGCATCATTTTTTTTATCAGAGAGGTATTTCCAAGATGGGGATATGCAGTGTCCTGAGGTCCGACAACAGCCCTCATTTTGCAAATGAGATTTTCAATGAGATTACAAAATTACTGGGAATAAAATACAAGCTCTACATAGTGTGCCAACCACAAGCCAACGGGATAGTGGAGAGACTGAATTGTTTATTGAAAAACAAGGTGGCTAAAATATGTGCAACTGTAAAGAGGAGCTGGCTTTATTGTCTGCCTTTAGCACTGTTCAGTTTGCACAACCAGCCAAGTAAGGACCACCACTTGTTACCACATAAGGTGGTTACAGGTCGGCAGGTGCACATTGCAGTTGCCCAAATTAGAACACTGACAGATGCTCACAACAGCATGGATATTCTTGGGCCAGAGTTTAATTCATTCTTAAGAATCTGTCAACATGCACAAATGTTTTGTCTCATCAGGTAACCGCAGAGGCACACCTTATATTTGTTTAACGACAAAGGGTCTCATCACTAGTTGGGCGGTATTTAGGCAGTAAATCCACCGGGATACCACCCAAAACAAATAGCTTTACTGCAACTCAGTCCGGCACTACTAGCACCGGATACCGAGTTGTGGTGGGGTTCTAATTCCCCATTACCTTTGGGTCCATTGGACCCAGTCGGGAATTGTGGGTGTTATTACTGTCGGCGCTAGTAGCGCCACGTTAATAGCACTGCAAATGGGCAGAAAGTGGCAGATTTACCTCTAGCCAAAGCTGAAGGTAAATCTGCAACTTTCTGCCCAAATTTGGGATTGGGCGGAGCGGTAATGCAGAAGCAATACCGTCACCGCTTCACCCAACCCGTGATGAGGCCCAGAGCTATTTATCATTTTAGATATGTAATCTTGCCACCCAAAGTACAATCAAATGTTCTCATCCCCCTCACCGCAAGTACAAATATGATCAAAAAGATCATTAGTTCACTTTTACATCATAGTATAAACTTTTCAAGAAAAATGGAACCTGCTTTGTAGTAAATATTTATTTGAACTATTTGGCATTTTTTATTGATGTCAGAGAACTAAATGGATAGAGTGAAATGGCTCATTCAGTGAAGTTATCAGTCCTGGGGAATAGGCTTTTTCAAGGTCCCTTCAGGATGTGTGCTTTCTGCTTCCTGAGTATGGATACCTTCAAGTTGTTCCTGGAAGGACAGTTATCTCATCCAGATGTTGTCCTGAAGATGGTTCTTGAAGTTATCAGCTACAGTGATTTTCTTTCACAGTTGTATTGTCTGTACTTGGCCTTCTTGCACAAGTCTCTGACCTGGCGATTGCTACCTCCTCGATAAACATTGCTTATGTGCTTCCAACAGTGGGCGTAGTTTTGTGAGAACAGTGGAAGTGCCGCTTCATGGCTGCGCAGGCAGTGGAAGGTTTGACATTTTCTTTCTAGCCATGGCATTGTTCACGTAGGGTATCTTGACATTCCATGGGGTATAGGTTGTAATGGCTAAACCCGAACAGTACTGGCACCTGAGCTATGCTTGTTCAGGTGGGACATGATCATTTTGAGCATTTCTTTGAAGAATACGTGAATTCCAACAAAGTCAGGGCTTGCAGTTTAAGAAGTGGGTATACTGAAAAGGTGCAACTAAAACCTTAGACAAAATATTACAGTAAATGCCTCTATTTAAACAGGAAAGCAGTTGATGCCCAAGGGTTCTTTAAAGTGACATCACTTTTGCATCACAGTGACCAGAATGACAGAGCTCCAGTAGCAAGAAGGAAGAGGGGACCATGATAACAGTGTCAGTCATTCTTTTTTCCCATCTTGACGAGCTTTGATAGCCCTCATGCAGTGTGCCTGGCCACCTCATAGTTCTGCGCCAAACAGTCAGTTGCTCAGCCACACACATCCTTCTCAAGATCTAGTGTACAGTTTTATGATTCCCTGCTTGTGCAGTCTTTGCCACAGTTTTAATTCCATTCCGAAGTCATGAAATATTAAAAAATTAAATTTGGTTTTTGTCTTGTCAAAATAGCGATGCGGATAGTTTTGATAGTCTGGAGTGATGAATCCATAAGCGTCGACCTAAGGAAAAGTAAGACAGGGTAGAGGAACGGTAAGACATGGAATGGGATCGCGCAAGAGTGGAATGACAAGGCTGTTCTTGGAACAATTTTTAAGTTTTAAACTTCTTAGCCAACAGACAATTGTTCCTTTTGGAAAATTTAATTTGGTTAAGTGCACGGCATAGAATAGTAGAAAGACATGCTTGTGAGCGGTAGACCATAGCTTTACACAGAGGAAGAGAGGATATGATGTCACACAAAGCCCCTACTACACAAGACTCGGTCACCTGCTGCACTAAATACAATGTACAAATATTTTTAAATGAGCAAACAATGGCTCACAGTGAAGAAGGTATCGAGCCACTGTGTTTTAAGGGTAGGTGACCTACATAGATAGGCACAGGTACGCTTTTGGCTTGCTGCATGAGTGCAGGAGACCCAGCTGTATAGCAATTGTAGGGTCAAGTCACCCGGAAATCCCTACTTTTTAATACACAAAACTTAAAGCTTGTACAGTGTAAGTGCAGGAACCTAAATACTAGAAGTGTTTGCTCTTCACAACCGAGTGAAGGGAGACAGAGTCACATAGAAAACCTGTCAGATTACAAGTATGAAACTATTCGTTTTATATCTGCATTTATGACACGTTCCGTTCATGCAGTCTCGGATTGGCCCTTAGATATACCGGTGCAGGCCGGCACCAAAAGCTGCCTCTGCTACTGGTCAATGCTAGTGCTCCAAAGGGTTTTCAAATGCACCATTTCACAACATATTTCAAAAATATTGTATCCACTTCTACTCAGTTTGTTATAACAATTTCTAAATTGCCATTTGTGAACCCAGGTGAAATGTATTTGATGTTCCAGCCCCACCCTGTTGTAAAGACTGGAGGCTGGGTATCTGTACTTCTGCCCTCTATATGGTAGGGTAAAAGCATAGAACACCCTAGCAAGGCTCTCAATTTGGTAGCAATGGATGTGCAACCAAGCTTAAGCTTTCAGGAGGTGATGCAGACTGGTTCTTAAGTCCAGTGTTTCCCCAGAGCCCCCACAACGCTATGTTCACAAACTATGTTAGGTGATAACAAAGCTTCTTTATATAAAATAAGGGTTCAGGAATATATACACATATAATAAATAACACTTTGTACTTGGAATACTTATTCAGACAATGGCAAATATATACAATCTATGTGGTATCACACAATACATAAATTCAGTATTAACTGCACTAACTGCAGACAGTTTTAAATGGCGGGTAAATTCTTAAGTGAGGTGTATAAGCATAGAATAGGGAAGAAAGGCAGGTTAGTTGTGAACAGCAGCAGAATGCTCTATTTTAACTAGATACACAATTCTGTGTGTAGATCCCCCCAACCTGTAAGGGAAATATTAGGGAGTAACTTATCTTGTCTTTTACAACCCAGTCCAATAATGTTCAACAACCTTGTACTTTCTTTTTAAAGGTTCGACCACCGCAAAGTAACTGAGAGGCCACAGTAGAACAGGATGCAAGATGAATCTGGGACCCCGGATGACTCCTGAGGCTAGAAGATGCTCTTCCTCATCACAGTACCTTTGGTGCCTTAGCAGGCGAAGTGGCTGAGTTTCTCGGTTTCACTTGACGATTCACTCCGAGGATGGATCCCCCTCCACCCCCTTTGGAACCAGAGTCTTTCTGAAGTGCAGCAGTTTGGCTCTTCTCAGTGTTCTTCTTTGGTCGACTTGGACATGCTCAGGGAAACCTGGGAAGTGAGGGAGCAGGCCCCAATCCCACTGTCTCAAACCTCAAATCAGTTATAAGAACATATGAACCTAGTCAGATCTTCAGTCTATTCCCACATGGAGAAACCTCAATAGCAACAGAAGCTTTCATATGATAAACAATTTCATTTAAGAACATTTTCAGTGGGTCAAAAAGTTCTCGTTCTCTTGCCCACTTCAGAGAATAAATGAATCTCAAAATGGTACGGGCCTTATGAGGTATTGCAACAGATGGGAATATGCAACTACAAAGTAGCCCAAAACAGACAAACGCCAAAAGACTCATATCTACCATGTCAACCTTCTAATGGAGTGGAAGGAAAACCCAGCATCCTCCCACACTCCTATATTTTCTTGTTTGACACCCCAAGAAATTAATATCGTAGAACCTATACCCTAAGAACTTCCCAATGATAAGAAAGAAAGTTTGAACAATCTTATTTCCACATTTCCTGATCTCTTTTGTGAGACACCACGGAGGGTACACAGAATTTACCACTATATACTAACACCACCGGGGAAAGTAGTTCACTTAAAACCCTATAGACTCCCAGAGGCAAGGAAAAAGATCATTATTGACAAAGTGGAATGTATAGGGCTAACGTTATCAAACCTTCTTAAAGTTCTTCAAACCCATAACCAGGGTTGGCAAGTGGACAGTCAGAAAAAAGAGACACTTACAACTTATCAAGAGGAGATGGTTCTAGCTGTTTATATTGTTAAGAATGGCACACAATCTGTAGATGTTAGCAAGGACAGGGGTTAATAATGTATGTGGTTGAAGAGGCACAGTGGTTAAGGAGAAAGGCTATTAGGAGGGTGATGAGGTAAATTAATGTCTAGCATATTTTGCTTCTTAATTGTTCAGCCATATAGAATTCCAGAAACTAGCGAAGGTGACACGGGTTTTGAATTTAGGTGATCATACCATGTGTCATGTAGTGATATAACAAGCAGCATAGCCAGCAGGACAGAAGAACTTGCTTGCTAGAGGTTAGTTGATTTTCAAAGCACGCACCAAAGGCTTGCAGATTTTAGCTTTTAGCTTTCCTCTGAAAGGCTTTCCATCAACAGGCATGAGATGGTACTGAGAGTTCACATTGACTTTGGTCAATTGTAGAAGACGACATACCATAGCGGTCATCCCCGGCCGTGTCGAGGGGGGGTGGGGCAGAAGTGAGTTGAACACAGGTGCTGTACTTCTGTTGAAAACATATTTGTGCAGAACTTTCTAGAAAGGGCCTACATAATATTTGACAGGCACAATCCGCATGGCACCCATATGAGCAAAGTGGGAATTCGCCAGCTGAGCTAGCATTATGTAGATGCGAAGCATTCTGAAAGCAACGCATCAATTCCTATCTGCACTGCTTTGGGTGCTGGCCTGTGGAGAGAGGGAAAGAGAGAGGGGGAGCAGCCTGCCTACCTGCCCAGTGTCCACAAAGGATCCCTAGTGCAGTCAAGGTGTACATACCTAAAGGAACGTAAGAAGTGTGCTCATGTCATCTTATGCATTTTTTCCTTTCTGTCAAGCTATATTTCTGTTCAGTTTGTACGGATCATTTGCCATCATATTTACTCGCTGCTGAATAAATGCAACTATTAAGGGTTTTCCCTTTCTTGTGAGTGAGTTCATTGTTTCAACAAATAAGAATTTGAAAAGCTATGTGTACATTCTGGGCATGTCCCCGCACAGCCACACACCTTCACCTTTATAGAACACCATGCAATGAAAATTATGTTAAGATGTTATGCTTTGTCTACAAAGAGTTGATTGTGCATTAAAACAGTTATCTAGCCTCCAAAAAGGACATCCTTTTGGCTCAGCCTGGTTTCCCGTAGCCAAGCTTTGTTAACTCAGTTTATATTCTGCTAAAAAAGCAAAAACCACCACCGCGTGATTCTAATGTTTGTGGACTTGCACCATCATACAGAGCAGGATTCTGGGCTCAGTTTAGTGTCAGTAAAGGGATTTTCACACATTTGGCAAATGTCACATCAGCTGGGCTTTCACTGCAAGGTAGTAAGGGTAATGAAGATGTAGGACGATTAATCGCAGTGCCTAGAAAGGCACCTCAAACACATGTCACTGATGTAGCCCAACAGAAACATGCATCTTTTGAAGAGGGCAATCGGCCAGCATTTCAGGCTGGACCGTCCTTGTAGGCAGGACTGGACTGACATGCAAATAGATATTTCTCATCTGGATTGACACAGTGAGATAACATGTGATTGGAAATTTTCCTGCGTTGTCGCCAAACACTAGAACTTGTCATGGGACCTTTTATTTGTTCTCGGTAGCTGTTTTATCACAATTTTAGCAAATCTATATATCAACGCGAACAATAAAAAAAAAAAAAAAGAGGTTACTGTTAATCAAAAACTGAAATCTACTGTGGGGTGCATTTACCAGCCTAACAGAAATCCTTGCATCACAAAACTGCATATTAGCAGTTACAAAAATAATGGCTGTGCTGTGTCTGCTGAGCACATATTCCCTTGAATCGAAACTGCGTTTTTAGCAGTTACAAAAATAATGGCTGCGCTGACTCTGCTGAGCACATATGGGTTGAGATGGAACATAGAACACCCCGAGAATGGCTGCATTTATTTTCTTTATGTGCACCAAAGAGAAGAATTCAAAGGCAGCCGGGCTCAGCGCTGTTATGCTGCCAGCTCAAAACTTCCAACTGAAAAAGAAAATGTTCTGTGTTTAAAATGACTTTGCACTGGTGCTATTTCCATCTTTCAACATTACGCAGTTTGGTTCTAGTAAAACACAGCCATGCTCATCTATATTCAGGATGAACACCATCAAATGAGGGCCATTCCTCCCTGAAAGGCATTGTTGTGTCAAGTAAAATCTGTGAAGAGCAGAGAAATTAAATTCAGGCCATATGGCCAGCGTTTACTCTTGCAACAAGCTAACACAGGTAAAGCCTTCAAAAGAAGCTCTCTCTCTCCCTTTGTTTGGTGTCAGTTTCAAAGAACCAATTTCTTGAACACCTGTTTCCAGCTCTGAAAGCTTTCAGGCAGAAAAATGTGAGGAAAACCGCATTTTGTTAAATGGATATAAAAATAAAATGAACCCATGTTACTTTGCCTTGCAGAGAAATGTAAGGACACAATGACAGCTAAATGGGAAAGAATACTGTAAAATGCCCATAAACACAGCTGTACATTTGGGGAAGAAAAGCTGCAAAAACATTGGTAGATTTAACTCTGTGTATTTTATTTTCTTCACAAAAAGAACTTTACAGCCTAACTGAGGCAGGTGTTCCTGTTAGACCAGTTTGGCTCAAAGGCCAAATGTTGCACTTCGTGTGATTTCATACAGCAAGGGCAGGGGCCCTGTTTAATGGACTGGCAAGTGTGATCATTACAGGGTGCCTCAGACTGCATGGCAGAGAAGCTCCTAAGAACAAAGGGGGATTCCAATCATGTGTGTACCTAGGAAGTGTGAAATTCCCTTCATTCAAACTGAAGGACTTCAAAGGAGAAGCCATGGCAACCTCTGGGCAAGTGACCAGGGAAAAACATTTTGCTGGTGGGTTGGAAAGACTGCCCACTTTTGAGAACAAAGCCAGCCCACTTGATTTAAAAGACCTTTTATATTAAGACATTTATTTCAGTAATCTGAATAAGCAGTAATGTGAAATTATGATGGGTTTTAATAAAATGTTGGTATCAACAAGAGGAGACGATGTGGGTCTGCATAGCATGGGGGGACGTGAATGTCATTAAAGGGGCATTTCTGAAGAAAGCATACATGGCACAGTTCCGAAACTTGATGCAAATATGCCCGACGTTGATATGCTTCTGTGTATCAATTTTTTTAATTTTAGGGGAAATATTTTCCATAGAAATTGTGAAAGATTGCCAGAAGGACAAAACAGCATCGCACAAACCTGGTTTTTGGAACAGCATATTCTTTGTAAAATTTGGGGTCTGCCTATTTAATTTTCATGATAATAACAATTGTAAATATAAGCGTTTTGTTTCATAACTGATTTTGGCAAACGTAACTGTGATGTAACAAAGCACCTCACAAAACACACACCCTAAAACTGATGTCACTTTGCTGGGTCCAATCTGCTTACAGGGAGGCAGCGACATCCACAGTCTGACCTATCCTATCTTAGAGGTAGGTCACGGTTATTTCCTCCAATATAGTAAAAAATCCTCTGATGTCATCCGGCCTATATCAGGTGGAGGACTGGGGAGATGCAGGACCTTAAAAAATCTGAGATTCAAAAATCCAACCTTCAAGATCCAGACATTCAACATTCCACATTCACCCTGCAAGACGCCAGAGCCAGGCCAAAGGTAGCTGATCCAGGCAGGACCTCTTATTCAGGCAGAACCTCTTATCCAGGCAGAACCTCCTATTCAGGCAGCACCATTGATACAGAATTAAACCTTACAAAAATCCCAATAATTCAGGGAGAAAGGAGGAAAGGCTGCGGACCCCTTTGGGTGAATCGAGTGACCAGACCTGTCTTTGCCCATCTGATGCACCCCACTGTCCACTGTCACCAGACCCCGGTTGCCTTGCTGCTGTGTAGTGACTAGACCCTTTTCCCTCTGCCCAGATACCCGGTTAGCTGTCCAAACTCCCCAATTCAAGTGCTTTTTGCAAGTATCACCCTTCCCCAGTAACCAAAAAGCTGCAACCATCGCTCTGTTAACTTGTATTAGGTCCAACCCTTTAAAAACCCTATAAGTACCCTAGTAACTTCTTAAATTGTCAGAATCATATGTGTATCCTGTCTTTAGAAGTATCTGTGTTAGTCTCCATGTGCTAGCACAATTCTTTCCAAATCATTTCAGTCCTTTTTGTAAGTCCTTAGTAGTATTTTGAATAAATTAATTAATTTCCCATAGAGATGAACACGGCATGAATAGGTTGACCTTGCAAATTAACCTCCTTGCGTACCGTGTCTTTCTTTCAATATCTAGCCACTAAAATATAATTGCAGTAGAATACATTTTCAAACAAAACCGAGTTGCCTATGAAAGTTTTTCCCGTTTAAAAATCCAATTTTCCTTCCTTATAAAGAATCATATCCTGTCACCCATACAGAATCATCTTTTCACTTTAGTATCATACATGTTATGTGCCTTGGTACCCCATCAGTAAAACTAATTTTCGATTCTGTCTGTTTAACTCATTTTCTAAGCTATTTTGCTATTTCAAACCCGTGAAAACTAATAAATTGCAATTTTGACACATGTGTTTCTTGCTGCACTGTTTTTCCTTCCCAAAGTCGATTTTTCTAACCCGTATGCTGTTCTTTAGTGCCTTGCCGTGTAGCTTGTAAGTTTTCTTACTTCTTTAGTACAGCCACACAAATTCCTGTCTTATCCATGCAACCTCACATGTAAAATAACTATTCAGTGAATTCCGAGTGCCATTTTGCTCATTTTTCAAGGGTACAATCCGATTTTGGCCTCTCATTCAGGGGTGGTAGGTCGGATTTTCAATCTGATTTTTGCCTTGTATACCTGACTCCTTGCTTCTTCTCTCCGCCCACACAAAGCTTAGTTAACCGGGGTTTGAGGGAGTGTTGCAGGGGAAATGCATAACAGTTGTCCCATTTAAAAGTATTCCCAAAGGTGATCTGGTTTTCATTCATATTTGCATTACTGTGCCTGATGTCAGAAAGTTAAATTAAGTGTATCCAATCATTCTTTTGTGTAATTATCACCACAATGGTGAGGGGGTGTGAGACGGGTTGGCTGCCTTCTCAAAAATAATTTGAATGTAATAAACTTAAAATCATTTTAATTGTGCTCTGCATCCCTGGCTAGTAGAAAGAGTCCTGGTCTGTAGTGTGCTTTATCTTTAAAGGTTTAGCCTATTATTAAAAACGAAACATAAAGTAAAACCATCATTAATACAAAACATTTCATAAATTCAACATTTCTGAAACATTTTTGTGGCGTGAATGTGTTGATGTGTTAATAGTGTTTCAAATTTTGTATCTCTACTGACATTTTGTTGAATATTTTCTTTTTTGTACTTGGCATGTTAATGTCTGATGATGTCAGTAAGAGTAAATACTCTTGTGCGCTGGTGACTTTAGTAAATTAGGTTTGTGTTGAGATTAAATAATATAAAGTGTGATTGTAGGCTTATGTTTTGAGGTAATTCAACATAAGGCGAAATCCTGGGTGTATAGTTTGAGGTCATGTAAGGTGTACATTATTTCTATTGACTTAAATGGTGTTTGTTATTAGAATGTATTGCATGTTTATGTATATTGTTGATGTGCACTGTAAAGAGACATCTATGGGCTGATGTAATTTGTGCACATGTCATTTGTGAGAGTTAAGATTTCACCAATGCTGATTATATTTTTGTTATGTTTAATGTTAACGTTTGTTTTACTTTGTTATGTTTGGCGTGAAATAATATATTACGACTTTCAAATGCATACAGCTAGTAACCTTTTTTTTAATGTTTTTTTGCCATTGATTACTGTCTTTTTTAAGGGACTTCTGTATGATTTGCATGTGATTTTGTTGACAGATTTTTACTTGGTTCAGCATGTCATCTTGCGTTTTTCGTGGTATATATTTAATTTAGCAGTAAATCGTATATTTCATGTTGTCCTTCTTACCCTCCTGCACTCTATCTGTTGTGTTTTTTTATTCACATTGTCAATTCCACAGTTTTTCAAGTCTCTGTGTCCTTCCAACTCTTCTGAGAATGACTGAACAGAGGCGTGTGTGTGTGTTGCGGACTGTGAATGTTTTAGTATGTTTTGTGGTATATTTTCACTCTGTTTGGATCCTCGTTCCCTTCTGCACAATTAGCATGGCCCTACTGTTCATATGGGGTGGCCCTAATTATGTGTTACATGGAACATTTCTAATTTTGCGGGGCCTTCAGACCATTCTTGCATGGGCAAGCATCTTGTGTGTTTTGTGGATTTTTTACATTTTGCTGTATGTTTTAAATGTGTTGTGCTTCTGACTGTTCTGCCCATGTATAGTAGACCTGTTGCATTTTGAGTGTGGAACATCATCTTGTGTATTTTGTGGACCATTATCAAAGTGCAGAAACTTTTCACTTTATTTTGTTTCTTCGATCCTACTGTGCACATACGATGCGCCTACAGTGTGTTGAGTGTAGCAGATCATCTTCAGTGTTTTGTGGAACAGTGTCAATTTCACTGTATATTTTATATTTCACATGGCCGATGTATATATGTTTGTTGGGACTGCACATGTTTTTATGTCTTTTGCAGTATAGTTTACATTCTGTTTTGGCCTTTCTGTGCATGTACAGAAATGTAGAAAGTGTGTGTGTAATCCGCATGTCCAGAAATCACAATATATTTATCTGCCCTTAAAAAGTGAATATCTTGAGTTTGGTTGATTTGATTGCATGTGCTACTTTAACCTAGGTATATATGTGTTTAAAATAATATAAATAAGCAAGGCACTTTATTTTAAGATCTCAGCCTCTGTGGAAAGCCCCATGCAAAAGTATTGAAACATTGGTTACATGCCACATTTTGAGAACTTTCATTGATGAGAGCAAAAGTTACAGAAAAGCATATCCTAATGTAAATTTGCATGTAACCTAACAATTGTTACAGTATAATGTATTAATGGGAACATTCTTTTTTTTCAAGTTAAGATTACTATCTATGAAAGTTAAGTCTACAAACTTTGGTAATGCCAACATCAAGGTTTAGCCTAATAATAAACATTAAACAAAATAAAACCAAACTTGTTGACATTTAAGCTTACTCTTTTGTTTTGCATTGTTCATGTGTTCATTTCTTAATTGTCTGATGTATATTGCTGATGTATGCATGCGTGTTTGTACTTAGAAGGTGAATGTTAATTATTGTTTTGTGTACAAAGCAGTATGACGATGGTAATAAGAGTACATGTTCTGTTAGATAGTTCTTTGTGTAAGGGTAGGTTTATGTTTTTATGTTATTTAATTAAATGTGTATAAAAGCTATTGTTTGCATTGCAATGTGTGTCTTCAGAATATTTTGTATGCATTTTGTGGTATGTTTTTGGTGGATGCTGAAATGATATACACATGTGCTGATTTTCCCTATGACTTGTTATGTGTGAGGGTGAGTTAAGGCTATGATTTATTTTTATATTTTTTGTTTAGTATTTTAAAGGAGCTTAAACCTTAATGTTGGCATATGATCTATTTTATGTTTCCTCAGACTGACCGCATATATGAAGGAATTATTAGGATTGTTTACATATGGGGCTATGGATATTATTTGTTTTATTTCGTACCTCTGACCCTGTTGTAAATTTACAGTAGTCCTTTTGCATGTTGGATGTAGTGGATCATCTTGTGCATTTTGCAGAATACTTTTCAGTTTGTGCTTTGTTTTCATTTTGTTTTGTTCCTCCGACCCTCACTAAATCATGTTGGATCATTTGGTCATGTTGTGCGTTTGCGATATATTTTTCATTTTGTGATATATTTTGTATATACTTTTTTTCCTCCCCCCACTGCACATGGCTGAATAGGAGTGTGTGTCTTGCAGGCTGAAGATGCTTTTGTGTGATTTGTCATATAGTCTTCATTCCATGCTGTCACTAATCCGCATGGGAGTATAAATGTGAATATTTCAAGTTTATTCTAAATTGATTTTCAAACAGTGTTATCATGCGTAACGTAAGGATAAGGGCTACACGTGTGCAAAACATCTAATAATTTGAAGTTGACAGTTTTGAGATATGTGAGTCGAAAGCATGATATTTTAAGCTCTTTGGAAAATATAACTAAAGCTGTACAAAATTTGGTATGAGAGTTCAGATCTGATGTTTGGATCTGACCATATCATTTACATGCCATAGTTGGTAATTAAAACAAAAATGAAAGAGGACATATGTTTGCATTTTCCACTGCAAAGGGTCGTGCAACTTTAAATATAGATTTGCAGCCACAGCTCTGTAGTATATGGTCAGGTTGGATTCCTGCCGGATTAGCCTTTTTTTTGGAGAATTATAACTATTGCTGTTGTATAATTATAGTCAAAACTGATTGTTTTTGGAAACTTTCATGAGGAGCCATCAATGGGTAGAACATTTATAGCAGTGTCCCAAAAGCGTGCTCCCTTTAATTACTCTAACCTCCATTTTTATGAGGACCTCACCTTTGTTTCGTAGGCCTGGATTAAAAGACCAACTGTTCATCTTGGTTCCATACTATTTGTAGTGTAACTATATCATCTGAGTTACAATGTGCAAGACATCCAATCCGACCTCCTTAGGGTATTAGGCACACTTAAAGTCAATCAAACACATCTTACTGAAAGCAGAAAGGTTTTGGAAGTCAGTTAAAAGAGATGAATCTCTTGATAAAATAAAGTTAAAGCTATCCGTTGGGATTATAAAAAAGCAATTTTTGGAACTAAGAAACATTTTCTTAATAATGCAATAAAAATTTGAAAGCAGATAATGCCCCATGAAAAATATACCAAATTGTCGAATCTGTAGTCAACCCTTTTTAGTGCATTCTACTTGTTTATTTCTCTATGTCATTGATTAGCTTTGAATGATTATTGTGTTTCCAACATTTCAGACATTCATTGCATTCCAAAAATCTGCTACATTCAAACCTTGAAACGTATCATTGGACTCTTTTGAGGCTGCTCACCAGGTCACTAGCTTGGAGTTTGATTTTCACCCTTGTCCCCAGAAGAAATTATATTTTTTATTAAAGAATCTCTGTCCTAATTCTCGTTCAGAAGATGCCTTCCCAGCCCCCTCAGCAAAGAATTTGGTAACGTTATTGCTGACTCTATCCTATATTTTTTAATATATAGTTTATTTTGTGACAAAGATTTGTATGATCTACTAACAAGTGTTTCATATGTGGTACTGTTGAATGCCATTTTTAGTCGGATATGGCCTCGTCGGAAAGCTCTGGTAGTCTATAAGCACGTTTACCATCCTGTGAGCTGGCCTCAGTAGAAGGGGGAAATAAAAGGGTGCAGGAGCTCTCTGCCGCTCTGCTGCACCCTGGGTCCACCTTGAGACCCCATGACCCGTGCAACATCATTGGGACAGCACAATGTACAGCAAGAACAGCCATGCACAAGGTAAGATGGCCTCTACAGGAATGAACAACCAACCATGGGTTCACATGGCCCACAAAAAGTCAGCCGATTGGCCAATGAATGAACCTATTACCAGCAGCCCAGTTCACTGGATGGTGGAGCCGGCCTCAGTAGAAGGACGAAGTAAAAGGGTGCAGGAGCTCTCTGCCTCTCCATTGCTTGCCGCAATTGCCAAGTGGAACCCTCATGTCAGAGAAATCCACCGCTAGCATCATACTGGAAGGTAAACCTGCATCAAATGTGTATGCTCCTGGCTGTACTAATGTTTACCTGCAATCCAGGTACGTTACAGTGCCGGTAGCTAGTGTGTTCCTCACTGCTTTCAGTGCTTGCAGTGCATTCGGATTGCATCGGTCAGCTGCCAAAACCAATCCCCCTTACTCACTTGCAGCCCCAACAGCGATCGCAATTAGAGGGATCACGGTCACACACGTATGCAAACACTAGGAACAGCTCTAGCAAAAGGATTAATCGCCACCTTAAAGAAACTTTTGCGCCCCCAACCCCAGTCCTACTACTTACCCCAGGTAAGCGATCCGGATGATCGCAGCGAACAGAGGCCTCCCCAATGGGCTCCTCTCCCCGGCGCTGTTAGCACAGTAACTGTCACTCAATCATGACTCCCTCATAGAATTCTAGCTGTAGGAGCATTCATGCACAGCGGCCTCAATAAAAGTAACAGGATTGTGAATCTTGCATGCAGTTCTGCCCGGAAACCTAACCTCCACTCGCTTAGCCATTCGGACTCCACCCCTTATTTGCTGACCAGAACGTCCCACACACAGAAGTCATGCATGCATGCATACCTCTTCCTACACATACAGAGCATGAAAGAAACGTCTACCCCCCTAACAGTACTTGCATCAAGAAATAGCAGGCTAGGCAACAGGACGCGTGCCAGCAGTCCACCATGCCTACCCCCCAAGGATTTCCGAAATGCCCACCTACGCACCATATTGCCATCCACATATACACGTTTGCCTTAGCTAATCTTGTCATTAAGGCCATGCGCAGAAGCGCACAAACACCCCATATGACACCTACCAAAGCCCTTCACAGTACTCGCTCCCCTGGGAGGCGATCTGTGCTCCCAATCTAAATACACAGCAACCTAATACCTCCTCCATTACAGGGCCAAGCTCCTGGGTTGCAGTCCAAGAAAAATGCTAACCTGCCACCACTAGCCCTTGCTAGCCCAACCTGTGCCACCCATCAGATAGCAGATCCCACCTTCTTAAAGCAGCCCTCATCAATTCTAGATCCATCCCTGCCCATGGCCTCAACATCAATGATCTGATCACTGTACAACATTTGGACCTACTTGCTATTACGGAAACATGGTTACATAAAGCCTCCGTCCCAGCCCTGGCACTAGCTATCCCTGAAGGCTTTACTATCCTGAGAAATGATGTGTCTGACGACAGAGGAGGAGGGGTTGCCCTCATCCTCAGAGACACCATTCCTATAAGAACCATCACAATGTCCAAGGCAGATAACTATGAGATACTGTCAGCGAAATTCACCTCTTCTCCAACTGACTCTGTGAATATCCAAATTATCTACCGCCCACCAGGCCCCATTGGAACCTTTGAAGAAGGCCTCCTTCTCTCTATGGGAAATATCATTAAACTCACCTCCAGATCAATCATATTATGGGACTTCAACCTTGCACTGAATGACCCCATTGACCACCACGCCACCTCCCTCGCCAACACATTTACTGACCTAAGTTCCATACACTGCGTTAGAGCCCCCACACACAACAAAGCAGAACTCTGGATTGGATAGCTGATCTTAATATGAAGGTCCACATCTCTGCCAACATCCCATGCCCTTGGTTATATCACCACATCCTCTCATTCACCTTCCCACCATCCAAGACCTCCCAGCCCCCACCCCAGCCCTTCCCACCCATGTGGCCCGCAGTTCTTGAATGATAACTCGGAAGACCATCTCCCCCACCTCACTACCTTCTCAGAGCCCAAAGTATTAGCAGACCTCTATTCTGACACCTTGACCAAAGCACTGAATGCCGTAGCCCCAGTGACCTTGCGTAAAGCCAAACCTATCGCACATATCAACGCATGGTTCTACCTAGACCTCCAGGCCCTACGCATTAACAAACGACAAGCAGAAGCCGTTTGGACAAAAGCACCAGATCAAATCAATAGACTGGCTTTCTACAAGATTGCTAAAGAATACAAACTTGCCATTATTGCAGCTAAATCATCAGTTGAAATCACCCCAAACCAAATCTAATCAAGGCCAAGACACCTACCACTGGTATCCCCTTACCCCCCACCATTAGTTGGCACACCATATCATTCCACTTGAGAGAGATCTCGGTCGAAGAGACTGCTAACATTATTCACAAGCTAAAACCATCAAGATGCAAAGGTGACATTTGCCCAGCACCTATTATCAAGGTTGCGTTCACATCTTAGCCCCCTTCATCACCAGTTTAATCAATGCCTCCTTTTCAGTCAATTGTGTCCCTACTAGCCTGAAAGAATCTTGGGTCCTCCCCTTCACAAAAAATCCAACTTAAACCCAACAGCCCCCAACAACTATTGGTCGATCAGCAAGGAACCTTTCCTGCTAAAGATCTTGGACAGGGCAGCGTAAAACCAAATAAAACCTTTCCTGGAATCAAACCAAATCCTATGAAAATGCCAATATGGATTCTGACCTGGTAATGGTACCGAATGTGTACTTTTAGACTTGAAAAATCAACTTGACAATTTCAGAGACGAAGGCAAGACAGCCCTACTCCTTCTCATTGACATATCAGCTGCCTTCGACCTGGTGGATCACAGAACTCTGTGCCACCACCTCAGAGCAGCTAATTTCTCAGAGGAAGCCATGACCTGGGTTGCATCGTTCCTAGAAGGCAGATCTATGAGAGTCTTCTCGGACCTGGCAAATGCCCCACCCAAACCCATACCTTGTGGTATCCCACAAGGCTCATGTGTCTCCCCTACTCTTTACAACATTTTCACAAACCCCTCTTCGACCATATGGATGACCTTGGCATAGTCTACAACTACTCTGCCGATGACACAGAAATCCTCCTCCCCCTGTCAGGGGCACATGAGAGCGACACTACGATGAAATCTACCTCACCATCCAGACCTTGATGGCCATGAACAATCTCTGCCTAAATGATGACAAAACAGAAATACTGGTAGTAGGATCTCCGGCAATGCTGAAAAAATTACCTCCCTCTTATTCATTGTTCCTGATTGACGGCATCAAAATCCCTGTCTCTCACCCTCTGTGAAAACCTTGGGAGTGTACCTTGATGCCACCCTCTCGCTGACTAAACAAGTTAATGCAATCACTTCGGCGGCTGCATATACTGCCAAACTTCTCAATGCAGCTAGGCAATAAATCACACTGGCTAGTTGTCTCACCATTGCTGGATCGATAACTTTTCACAAGACTTGACTATTGTGATGCCCTCATCATGGTTACCTCTAACAAAAACATATGCAAAATGCAGGCAATCCAGAGCAATGCGCTACGCTCTGCACTAAACATCTCCAAAAGAGACCATATCATTGTAGCAAGAAAAAGGGAGCATTGGCTCCCGATCCAGGAAAGGATTAACTTCAAAATCCTCACCATAACTCACAAATACCTTCTAAACACAGCACAGTCAGAACCCCCACACCCACTGGATCATCCCACTGAAATAAAAGCGTGCTAGAGGAGGAGAGGCAAGCTTCCCGTCCATAGCGGCATCCCAATGGAACGCCCTTCCGCCTTCGCTAAAAGCCGAAAAAAACTTGCTGGGCATTCAGGAAAACATTAAAAACGTGGCTCTTTGCCTAACTTTGTCATGACAGACCTCTGACTTTGAAATCTACAAGCCCCTCCTGTTGTCCACTTCATGCCCTTCTCTTACGCTGTCCTACCAAAAGTTAAATGTGCAATGTTCTAAGTATATGTAAATACTCAATGTTCTAAGTAAATGTACCATGCAACTCGTTTGCAACAGCGCTTTGATGCCTCCGGGCTTAGGCGCTTTACAAAAGCAAATAAATAAATACAAATAAATACAAGGAAATAAAAAGGCTCTACGCAGAACTCTGCGTTATATTCCTTTAAAGGATTTAACTGAGGATAGACGTCTTAAACTTGTTTACAGGAATTGGCTTGGAAATTACAGGCACAACCAGTTATTGAAGGATTCTCAGAGAATGCTCAGGGTAATGTTCACCAAGGATATACAAGCCTTTTGGAGCCTAATTAATTTTGACTTGCAAACTCAGAGGCCGATTCATGGAATAATTAGCGCGGCGCAAGTGGGCAAAAACGTGCGAATCGCAGTGGAATAGCGAAAATCGCAGTGCAATTGCGAAAATCGCACGAAAAGCAGCGCACGTCGATTCATGGAAGGCCGTGCGCGAGTAAACCAGCGGACGTGCGATAAAAAAGTGCGCGGCGCACGTTGGCGCACAGGCCATATAACAGCGTGCGCCAGGTCACAGCGAAAATCGCACAGGGCACAGCGAAATTCGCACATAGCGCGGCGCACGCAACAAAAGTAGGCGGAACACGGGCGTAACACTCGGAATGGGGAACAACTTGTCAAAACGTGGGCGTCACGGGGGAAGTACAGGGCACAAGTGCGCGGAACGCCCACACGCTCGCCTACAACACGTATTCATGGAATAGAATAGGGCAAAAAAGCGCACGCTCAAACCAGCGCACAGGCACAAACACGACCGCCACAAGAAAGCAGGCGGTAGCGTCTCTGCGGCTGTAAGAAATGTGCGCCAAAAGGTGCGCCAACAAATAGCACCTATATACTGCCATGATGAATGTCCCATACTGTGGCCCTCCAGGAAAAATGACGTGCAAAGGGGTACCCACAAACACGGACACCCGCTGACAAAAAATACGTGTGCGTGTATACCGGGGTGCGCGGGAAGTCTAACACGCGATTTCAGCAGGGTACGTGCATCACAGGGGTTCGCGTGAAGTTATTCACGCGATCGGGCCTGGGGGAGCGGGCTATGTGTATTTCAGGGGTTCGCGTGAAGTTTCACACGCGATCGGGTCTGGGGGAGCGGGCTACGTGTATTACAGGGGTTCCCGTGAAGTTCCTCACGCGATCGGGCCTGGGGGAGCGTGCTACGTGTATTTCAGGGGTTCGCGTGAAGTTTCACACGCGATCGGGCCTGGGGGAGCGGGCTACGTGTATTACAGGGGTTCGCGTGAAGTTCCTCACGCGATCGGGCCTGGGGTAGCGGGCTACCTGTATTACAGGGGTTCGCGTGAAGTTCCTCACGCGATCGGGCCTGGGGGAGCGGGCTACGTGTATTCCAGGGCTGCGCGTGAAGTTCCACACGCGAATAGCCTGGGCGCGTGTATTTCAGGGGTGCGCGGGAAGTTCCACACGCGAATAGCCTGGGGGCGCGTGTATTCCAGGGGTGCGCGGGAAGTTCCACACGCGAATAGCCTGGGCGCGTGTATTTCAGGGGTGCGCAGGAAGTTCCACACGCGAATAGCCTGGGGGCACGTGTATTTCAGGGGTGCGCGTGAAGTTCCACACGCGAATAGCCTGGGCGCGTGTATTTCAGGGGTGCGCGGGAAGTTCCACACGCGAATAGCCTGGGCGCGTGTATTTCAGGGGTGCGCGGGAAGTTCCACACGCGAATAGCCTGGGGGCGCGTGTATTCCAGGGGTGTGCGGGAAGTTCCACACGCGAATAGCCTGGGCGCGTGTATTTCAGGGGTGCGCGGGAAGTTCCACACGCGAATAGCCTGGGGGCACGTGTATTTCAGGGGTGCGCGTGAAGTTCCACACGCGAATAGCCTGGGCGCGTGTATTTCAGGGGTGCGCGGGAAGTTCCACACGCGAATAGCCTGGGCGCGTGTATTTCAGGGGTGCGCGGGAAGTTCCACACGCGATCGGGCCTGGGGTAGCGGGCTATGTGTATTACAGGGGTTCCCGTGAAGTTCCTCACGCGATCGGGCCTGGGGGAGCGTGCTACGTGTATTTCAGGGGTTCGCGTGAAGTTTCACACGCGATCGGGCCTGGGGGAGCGGGCTACGTGTATCACAGGGGTTTGCGTGAAGTTCCTCACGCGATCGGGCCTGGGGTAGCGGGCTACCTGTATTGCAGGGGTTCGCGTGAAGTTCCTCACGCGATCGGGCCTGGGGGAGCGGGATATGTGTATTCCAGGGCTGCGCGTGAAGTTCCACACGCGAATAGCCTGGGCGCGTGTATTTCAGGGGTGCGCGGGAAGTTCCACACGCGAATAGCCTGGGGGCGCGTGTATTCCAGGGGTGCGCGGGAAGTTCCACACGCCAATAGCCTGGGCGCGTGTATTTCAGGGGTGCGCAGGAAGTTCCACACGCGAATAGCCTGGGGGCACGTGTATTTCAGGGGTGCGCGTGAAGTTCCACACGCGAATAGCCTGGGCGCGTGTATTTCAGGGGTGCGCGGGAAGTTCCACACGCGAATAGCCTGGGCGCGTGTATTTCAGGGGTGCGCGGGAAGTTCCACACGCGAATAGCCTGGGGGCGCGTGTATTCCAGGGGTGTGCGGGAAGTTCCACACGCGAATAGCCTGGGCGCGTGTATTTCAGGGGTGCGCGGGAAGTTCCACATGCGAATAGCCTGGGGGCACGTGTATTTCAGGGGTGCGCGTGAAGTTCCACACGCGAATAGCCTGGGCTCGTGTATTTCAGGGGTGCGCGGGAAGTTCCACACGCGAATAGCCTGGGCGCGTGTATTTCAGGGGTGCGCGGGAAGTTCCACACGCGATCGGGCCTGGGGTAGCGGGCTATGTGTATTACAGGGGTTCGCGTGAAGTTCCTCACGCGATCGGGCCTGGGGGAGCGGGCTACGTGTATTCCAGGGGTGCGCGTGAAGTTCCACACGCGAATAGCCTGGGCGCGTGTATTTCAGGGGTGCGCGGGAAGTTCCACACGCGAATAGCCTGGGGGCGCGTGTATTCCAGGGGTGCGCGGGAAGTTCCACACGCGAATAGCCTGGGCGCGTGTATTTCAGGGGTGCGCGGGAAGTTCCACACGCGAATAGCCTGGGGGCACGTGTATTTCAGGGGTGCGCGTGAAGTTCCACACGCGAATAGCCTGGGCGCGTGTATCTCAGGGGTGCGCGGGAAGTTCCACACGCGAATAGCCTGGGCGCGTGTATCTCAGGGGTGCGCGGGAAGTTCCACACGCGAATAGCCTGGGCGCGTGTATTTCAGGGGTGCGCGGGAAGTTCCACACGCGAATAGCCTGGGGGCGCGTGTATTTCAGGGGTGCGCGGGAAGTTCCACACGCGAATAGCCTGGGCGCGTGTATTTCAGGGGTGCGCGGGAAGTTCCACACGCGAATAGCCTGGGCGCGTGTATTTCAGGGGTGCGCGGGAAGTTCCACACGCGAATAGCCTGGTGGCGCGTGTATATCAGGGGTGCGCGGGAAGTTCCACACGCGAATAGCCTGGGCGCGTGTATTTCAGGGGAGCGCGGGAAGTTGCACACGCGAATAGCCTGGGCGCGTGTATTTCAGGGGTGCGCGGGAAGTCCCACACGCGAATAGCCTGGGCGCGTGTATTTCAGGGGTGCGCGGGAAGTTCCACATGTGATTTGACAGTGTGGGTCCTCCCAGGTGTACCCTGTACACCCTCCACGGCCCCTGCAGGCAGCCCACACCACAGGGGACTACCATGCATCCCTGGTCATGTCCCGCAGACAGCCCACCCACCATGGGCATGCCCCCCAGCAAAGGCACATGTCTCCTTGAACTAATGAACACCAACTCATGTCCCCTTGCACCCCCACCCCCCAGCACTGTGGGGCACCTGCCAGCAGGCCCCCAGCCATGTCCAACTCATGTCCCCCACCACCCCCACCCCCCAGCACTGTGGGGCACCTGCCAGCAGGCCCCCACCCATGTCCAACTCATGTCTCCCACCACCCCCACCCCCCAGCCACCAGGGTCACCCTCCACCAGGCCCCCACTCATGTCTCCCATCACCCCCACACCCCAGCAGTGCAGGGTCACCCTCCACCAGGCCCCCACTCATGTCTCCCACCACCCCCACCCCCCAGCCACCAGGGGCACCCTCCACCAGGCCCCCACTCATGTCACCCACCACCCCCACCCCCCAGCCACCAGGGGCAGCCTCCACCAGGCCCCCACTCATGTCTCCCACCACCCCCACCCCCCAGCAGTGCAGGCTCAACCTCCACCAGGCCCCCACTCATGTCCCCCTGCACCCCCACCCCCCGGCAGTGCAGGGGCAGCCTCCACCAGGCCCCCACTCATGTCTCCCACCACCCCCACCCCCCTGCCACCATGTGCAGCCCCCACCAGGTCCTCACAATCCCCAATCATGTGCGTAATGGTCAGCCTCCACAGCCAAAAAGCCCTACCAAGTAACCCATTCACCCACATGGAAATGGAAATCACATGTTACACCCCCAATGTACATGAAGCAAATGAACCCATGTCCGTCACACACATATTTTCGAATTGAATGGGAAAACACACAACATGACATGCATGAAACCAATGAGATGAAACCACACAGTGAACAATGGAAAAAAAAATGTATTGAAAAAAATACAAATGCCAAAGAAAGAAAACTAACTACGATGTAAATGTGAAAAAATAAGCTGCATGTCCGCATAAAAACACAAAACTAGAAAATCAAATCAAAAAAATTATGTCCAAAGTGAAATGTAAGAACTCTCCATGCAACAAAGAACTATGTACAAAAATAACAAGGGTCCATCATCACAACTGAACTAAGGAAACCTCCTAAAAAACCTACCTAAATATCAACTATTTACAAAAAGTGGAGCAGTGTCCGTCGACTCCAAATAATAATAAGAACGAAAGGAAACCTAAAACTAAAGAACTATATACAAAGGCGGCGGGCAAGTCCAGCGGCTCACTCTGTGGTGTTCCGGGCCAGGGCATCATCGAACTCCTGTTCGATGTCCCGGAGGCGGTCCAGTTCCATGGCCCCGAGGGTCCGCAGGGACGACGCCGTGTCCTCCTCCAACCCCCTGGGGATTGCCTCGAGGCACTCGGCCCGCCTCAGGGCCCTCCGCATGGAGTTCTCCGCCCTGACCATTGTGAGCCGCGCCTCTTCCGCCCGCCGCCGCTCCGCACCTATGGCGTGGCCCAACCGCTGCCACACGGAAGACACTCTCTGTCCTGGGTCCTCCTGCCCTCCGGCCGATGCCTGCCCCTCCGATGTCGAAGGCCCCGAGCCTTCATGGCTCCCACCATCTTGCTGCTGCTGCTGCTCTGCCTCTGCCCGTGCACTGCCTCCTGCTGCCTGCACATCCTCCGCCGGCTGGGGTGCACCTGTTGATGTGGCCACCCCTGCTGGACGTCCGACTCCCGACTGTGGCAGGGATGCCTCCTCCACCAGCCTGGCCGCACTGTCAGAGGCAGCTCCACAGGGCACCCAGGTGACTGATGGGTGGGAAGATGGCACAGAGGACGACTGGCGCGTAGGGGGTCCAGTTGAGGAGGGGGTCGGAGCAAGCCCCATCAGACAGCGGAATCCGGCCTGGGTGACCTGTCCCAGCAGGCTGACGTGGTCAACGAGCCATTCGAGATGACGTGCAGTCTCTCCATGAAAAGACTGCAGGTCACCTCGCATGGGCCGTTGACGCAACGCCACACCAGCCAGGACAGGCTCAACCCGGACCTGGATGGCCACGTCCGCAGGCAGAGGAAGGCCAGTTGACGTCAGCTCATCCCCTGCTTGAAAACGGGTCTGGACGTAGGCATCCCTGCTGGTGCAAGATGATGCAGGGACAGGATCGGGGACAGGATTGCACACAGGCACCTCCGCGGCCGCCTGTGCTGCCTCCTGTCCCTGGTCCTGCACTGCACCACTAGCACCAGTGGGATCCCCACCTCCAGACCCTGTCTCTGGTGCTTGCGCGGCCCCCTCCTCCACCAAACCCCCCACCAACCTGGATGACTCTGTGCCATCTTCCCCTGTTGGGCCCTGTGGGGTCCCAGCTGCCCCTTCTGCTGCCGAGGAGTCCAACTGCAACCTCCGCCTCTTGGACCTCCCCCCGGCAGCTGCGGCCTGGGACGCGGCACCGGACTCCTCACTCCCCGACGAGATGACAACACGGGAGGGGAGCCGGGCCTTGCGTCTCCGGCTGGCGGTCGGATCCCCGCCGCTGTGCTCCACAGCACCTTCTCCGCCCTCTTCATCAGTTGACGCTGCAGACAGGGAGAAACAAAACACAGGCATCAGGGCACTGTACAATGGACACATACACGCATGACAGTTGCACATGAGTGGCATTGGCAAACCTCAGACATGTCATCACAATCCCCAACACACATGTCATTGCAACTGGCACACATGAGCCATACCACAGCCATATCGCAACTGCCACCACCATCCCTACACATACAACAGCATCAGCAGCCAAAGGGGAGCCATACATCACATGCAACACAGGAAGTGCACCACACATGTACACACACCACCACACTTGCATGCATGTCTACACCTCTGCCAAGTGTCGCACTGTTCAGACGGGCATCCATGTCACATCTGCCAATCAGGCTTCCACATACCGATGTCACATGCATCCATGTAGCATCACTGTTGCACCTTTGACAAATACACACACATGCACATGTACACAGTGCTCATACATGCAGCCGAAAACAACATACATGCCTGACATCACGGACATGTCTACTTACATACACATTCATCCAAACATGTGTGCACGCACAACTGCATTTGCCATGCAAGCCCACACACACAAGCACCATCCATGTCTCACACATTACAGCCCTCGCATGTGTCAGCCCCACGGCCCTGTACACCCCCACCCATACTCCACCCCATACAAACAGATGTGCAACCGGCACAATGGGGAATGATCACCACACGCCCTGCTCACAACCAGGATGCATGTACACTCACCGCTCGACTCCAGACGGCTCTGCTTCTCTAGGACCTGGACGTGGAGCGCTGGGGATATGCGTTCCAGGACCCCCATCTGTTCTTCCGACAAGTGGCCCCGGCGCCCCTTGGCATCCGCTGCCTTCAAGAGGCGCCGGACCTTGTTCAGGGTCCTGGACCTGAAGTCCTCCCAGCGCTTCCTGACATGTTGTAAGTCCCGGACTGCCACCCCCTCCGCGTTGATGGCAGTCACGATGTCAGTCCAGATCCGAGTCTGTCCTTCCTTGTCGGCGCGGGAACTTCCAAAGAGGGCATCATACTGCCCCAGGACTTGCTCCACCAGGACACCAACTTCGGTGGCACTGAAGCTGGTGCCCCTCTGCCTCTCTGGCCGGGGGTTGTCAGTGGTCACAGATGGTGTTAGCCCCGACATGACAACCCCAGAGGCAGGAGTGGGTGGGCAACTGGGTCCTGGGGCTGGGCTGTGGAGCGATGGAATTCCAGTCGGGAGTCTTCTGTTCCAGCAGGGGTGGTCACAGCAACAGCACCCCTGGCTGATGTGCAGGCAGCAAATGGCAGTGCACGTGGGCAGCAGGCAGTCAGGCAGCAGCAGATAGCAGGTGGGAGCGTGCTCGGGGCTCTGGGGGGCAGTAATTCGGCCTTCTGGGCAGGAGCGTGGTCTCCCGTGTGCTCACGCGTGGCCAGCTTGGTACGGAGTGAATTGGCACGTGAAAATCCTGCACGTCAGCGTGAAAACCGAGGAAAGGCCCTTAGCGCGTAAGCGCGTCAGCACGCATACGCGATTCCATTGGACCAAAGGCCCTCAGCGCGTAAGCGCGTCTGTGACGTGACCCGCACGGGTGTTTCCCACACAGCACGTGATGACAGAGCACACGTGGAAAGACTGCACGTCAGAGTCTCATCGCGTGTAATTGGACAAAAGTGCGTGTACACGCGATTGGCCTATGTACGTGTATATGAGGTGTGCGCGGACACTTACACACGCAAGTACGTCAGCGCACCTGTATCCCGGTGTACGGCCATTTCCACCAATCACACGCAATGAGACTCTGACGTGCAGTCTTTCCACGTGTGCTCTGTCATCACGTGCTGTGTGGGAAACACCCGTGCGGGTCACGTCACAGACGCGCCTACGCGCTGAGGGCCTTTGGTCCAATGGAATCGCGTATGCGTGCTGACGCGCTTACGCGCTAAGGGCCTTTCCTCGGTTTTCACGCTGACGTGCAGGATTTTCACGTGCCAATTCACTCCGTACCAAGCTGGCCATGCGTGAGCACACGGGAGACCACGCTCCTGCCCAGAAGGCCGAATTACTGCCCCCCAGAGCCCCGAGCACGCTCCCACCTGCTATCTGCTGCTGCCTGACTGCCTGCTGCCCACGTGCACTGCCATTTGCTGCCTGCACATCAGCCAGGGGTGCTGTTGCTGTGTCCACCCCTGCTGGAACAGAAGACTCCCGACTGGAATTCCATCGCTCCACAGCCCAGCCCCAGGACCCAGTTGCCCACCCACTCCTGCCTCTGGGGTTGTCATGTCGGGGCTAACACCATCTGTGACCACTGACAACCCCCGGCCAGAGAGGCAGAGGGGCACCAGCTTCAGTGCCACCGAAGTTGGTGTCCTGGTGGAGCAAGTCCTGGGGCAGTATGATGCCCTCTTTGGAAGTTCCCGCGCCGACAAGGAAGGACGGACTCGGATCTGGACTGACATCGTGACTGCCATCAACGCGGAGGGGGTGGCAGTCCGGGACTTACAACATGTCAGGAAGCGCTGGGAGGACTTCAGGTCCAGGACCCTGAACAAGGCCCGGCGCCTCTTGAAGGCAGCGGATGCCAAGGGGCGCCGGGGCCACTTGTCGGAAGAACAGATGGGGGTCCTGGAACGCATATCCCCAGCGCTCCACGTCCAGGTCCTAGAGAAGCAGAGCCGTCTGGAGTCGAGCGGTGAGTGTACATGCATCCTGGTTGTGAGCAGGGCGTGTGGTGATCATTCCCCATTGTGCCGGTTGCACATCTGTTTGTATGGGGTGGAGTATGGGTGGGGGTGTACAGGGCCGTGGGGCTGACACATGCGAGGGCTGTAATGTGTGAGACATGGATGGTGCTTGTGTGTGTGGGCTTGCATGGCAAATGCAGTTGTGCGTGCACACATGTTTGGATGAATGTGTATGTAAGTAGACATGTCCGTGATGTCAGGCATGTATGTTGTTTTCGGCTGCATGTATGAGCACTGTGTACATGTGCATGTGTGTGTATTTGTCAAAGGTGCAACAGTGATGCTACATGGATGCATGTGACAGCGGTATGTGGAAGCCTGATTGGCAGATGTGACATGGATGCCCGTCTGAACAGTGCGACACTTGGCAGAGGTGTAGACATGCATGCAAGTGTGGTGGTGTGTGTACATGTGTGGTGCACTTCCTGTGTTGCATGTGATGTATGGCTCCCCTTTGGCTGCTGATGCTGTTGTATGTGTAGGGATGGTGGTGGCAGTTGCGATATGGCTGTGGTATGGCTCATGTGTGCCAGTTGCAATGACATGTGTGTTGGGGATTGTGATGACATGTCTGAGGTTTGCCAATGCCACTCATGTGCAACTGTCATGCGTGTATGTGTCCATTGTACAGTGCCCTGATGCCTGTGTTTTGTTTCTCCCTGTCTGCAGCGTCAACTGATGAAGAGGGCGGAGAAGGTGCTGTGGAGCACAGCGGCGGGGATCCGACCGCCAGCCGGAGACGCAAGGCCCGGCTCCCCTCCCGTGTTGTCATCTCGTCGGGGAGTGAGGAGTCCGGTGCCGCGTCCCAGGCCGCAGCTGCCGGGGGGAGGTCCAAGAGGCGGAGGTTGCAGTTGGACTCCTCGGCAGCAGAAGGGGCAGCTGGGACCCCACAGGGCCCAACAGGGGAAGATGGCACAGAGTCATCCAGGTTGGTGGGGGGTCTGGTGGAGGAGGAGGCCGTGCAAGCACCAGAGACGGGGTCTGGAGGTGGGGATCCCACTGGTGCTAGTGGTGCAGTCCAGGACCAGGGACAGGAGGCAGCACAGGCGGCCGCGGAGGTGCCTGTGTGCAATCCTGTCCCCGATCCTGTCCCTGCATCATCTTGCACCAGCAGGGATGCCTATGTCCAGACCCGTTTTCAGGCAGGGGATGAGCTGACGTCAACTGGCCTTCCTCTGCCTGCGGACGTGGCTATCCAGGTCCGGGTTGAGCCTGTCCTGGCTGGTGTGGCGTTGCGTCAACGGGCCATGCGAGGTGACCTGCAGTCTTTTCATGGAGAGACTGCACGTCATCTCGAATGGCTCGTTGACCACGTCAGCCTGCTGGGACAGGTCACCCAGACCGGATTCCTCCGTCTGATGGGGCTTGTTCCGACCCCCTCCTCAACTGGACCCCCTACGCGCCAGTCGTCCTCTGTGCCATCTTCCCACCCATCAGTCACCTGGGTGCCCTGTGGAGCTGCCTCTGACAGTGCGGCCAGGCTGGTGGAGGAGGCATCCCTGCCACAGTCGGGAGTCGGACGTCCAGCAGGGGTGGCCACATCAACAACTGCACCCCAGCCGGCGGAGGATGTGCAGGCAGCAGGAGGCAGTGCACGGGCAGAGGCAGAGCAGCAGCAGCAGCAAGATGGTGGGAGCCATGAAGGCTCGGGGCCTTCGACATCGGAGGGGCAGGCATCGGCCGGAGGGCAGGAGGACCCAGGACAGAGAGTGTCTTCCGTGTGGCAGCGGTTGGGCCACGCCATAGGTGCGGAGCGGCGGCGGGCGGAAGAGGCGCGGCTCACAATGGTCAGGGCGGAGAACTCCATGCGGAGGGCCCTGAGGCGGGCCGAGTGCCTCGAGGCAATCCGCAGGGGGTTGGAGGAGGACACGGCGTCGTCCCTGCGGACCCTCGGGGCCATGGAACTGGACCGCCTCCGGGACATCGAACAGGAGTTCGATGATGCCCTGGCCCGGAACACCACAGAGTGAGCCGCTGGACTTGCCCGCCGCCTTTGTATATAGTTCTTTAGTTTTAGGTTTCCTTTGTTTTTTCTTATGATTTGGAGTCGACGGACACTGCTCCACTTTTTGTATATAGTTGATATTTAGGTAGGTTTTTTAAGAGGTTTCCTTAGTTCTGTTGTGATGATGGACCCTTGTTATTTTTGTACATAGTTCTTTGTTGCACGGAGAGTTTTGACATTTCACTTTGGACAAAATTTTTTGGATTAGATTTTCTAGTTTTGTGTTTTTATGCGGACATGCAGCTTCTTTTTTCACATTTACATTGTAGTTAGTTTTCTTTCTTTAGCATTCGTATTTTTTTCTAATACATTTTTTTTTACATTGTTCACTGTGTGGTTTCATCTCATTGGTTTCATGCATGTCATGTTGTGTGTTTTCCCATTCAATTGGAAAATATGTGTGTGACGGACATGGGTTCATTTGCTTCATGAACATTGGGGGTGTAACATGTGATTTCCATTTCCATGTGGGTGAATGGGTTACTTGGTAGGGCTTTTTGGCTGTGGAGGCTGACCATTACGCACATTGTGAGGACCTGGTGGGGGCTGCACATGGTGGCAGGGGGGTGGGGGTGGTGGGAGACATGAGTGGGGGCCTGGTGGAGGGTGCCCCTGCACTGCTGGGGGGTGGGGGTGGTGGGAGACATGAGTGGGGGCCTGGTGGAGGGTGCCCCTGGTGGCTGGGGGTGGTGGGTGACATGAGTGGGGGCCTGGTGGAGGCTGCCCCTGCACTGCTGGGGGGTGGGGGTGGTGGGAGACATGAGTGGGGGCCTGGTGGAGGGTGCCCCTGGTGGCGGGGGGGTGGGGGTGATAGGGGACATGAGTGGGGGCCTGGTGGAGGCTGCCCCTGCACTGCTGGGGGGTGGGGGTGGTGGGAGACATGAGTGGGGGCCTGGTGGAGGGAGACCCTGGTGGATGGGGGGTGGGGGTGGTGGGTGACATGAGTGGGGGCCTGGTGGAGGGTGACCCTGGTGGCTGGGGGGTGGGGGTGGTGGGTGACATGAGTGGGGGCCTGGTGGAGGCTGCCCCTGCACTGCTGGGGGGTGGGGGTGGTGGGAGACATGAGTGGGGGCCTGGTGGAGGGTGACCCTGGTGGCTGGGGGGTGGGGGTGGTGGGAGACATGAGTGGGGGCCTGGTGGAGGGTGCCCCTGGTGGCGGGGGGGTGGGGGTGATAGGGGACATGAGTGGGGGCCTGGTGGAGGCTGCCCCTGCACTGCTGGGGGGTGGGGGTGGTGGGAGACATGAGTGGGGGCCTGGTGGAGGGTGACCCTGGTGGCTGGGGGGTGGGGGTGGTGGGAGACATGAGTGGGGGCCTGGTGGAGGGTGCCCCTGCACTGCTGGGGGGTGGGGGTGGTGGGAGACATGAGTGGGGGCCTGGTGGAGGGTGCCCCTGGTGGCTGGGGGGTGGGGGTGGTGGGTGACATGAGTGGGGGCCTGGTGGAGGCTGCCCCTGCACTGCTGGGGGGTGGGGGTGGTGGGAGACATGAGTGGGGGCCTGGTGGAGGGTGACCCTGGTGGCTGGGGGGTGGGGGTGGTGGGTGACATGAGTGGGGGCCTGGTGGAGGGTGACCCTGGTGGCTGGGGGGTGGGGGTGGTGGGAGACATGAGTGGGGGCCTGGTGGAGGGTGCCCCTGCACTGCTGGGGGGTGGGGGTGGTGGGAGACATGAGTGGGGGCCTGGTGGAGGGTGCCCCTGGTGGCTGGGGGGTGGGGGTGGTGGGTGACATGAGTGGGGGCCTGGTGGAGGCTGCCCCTGCACTGCTGGGGGGTGGGGGTGGTGGGAGACATGAGTGGGGGCCTGGTGGAGGGTGCCCCTGGTGGCGGGGGGGTGGGGGTGATAGGGTACATGAGTGGGGGCCTGGTGGAGGCTGCCCCTGCACTGCTGGGGGGTGGGGGTGGTGGGAGACATGAGTGGGGGCCTGGTGGAGGGTGACCCTGGTGGCTGGGGGATGGGGGTGGTGGGTGACATGAGTGGGGGCCTGGTGGAGGCTGCCCCTGCACTGCTGGGGGGTGGGGGTGCAGGGGGACATGAGCAGGTGTGCAGGGTAGTCCCCTGTTTTGTGGGCTGCCTGCAGGGGCTGTGGAGGGTGTACAGGGAACACCTGTGAGGACCCACCCAGCCTAATTGCGTGTGATAATTCCCGCACACCCCTGTAATACACGTACCTGGCCAAATCGCATGTGAGAATTCCCGCGCACCCCTGTAATACACGTACCCAGCCGAATCACGTGTAGAACTTCCCGTGTACCCCTGTAATACACGTACCCAGCCAAATCGCGTGTGATAATTCCCACATACCCCTGTAATACACGTACCCTGGCCAATCGCGTGTAGAACTTCCCACGCACCCCTGTAATACACGTACCAAGCCAAATCGCGTGTGATAATTCCCACGCACCCCTGTAATACACGTACCTGGCCAAATCGCATGTGAGAATTCCCGCGCACCCCTGTAATACACGTACCCAGCCGAATCTCGTGTAGAACTTCCCGTGTACCCCTGTAATACACCTACCCAGCCAAATCGCCTGTGATAATTCCCACGCACCCCTGTAATACACGTACCTGGCCAAATCGCATGTGAGAATTCCCGCGCACCCCTGTAATACACGTACCCAGCCGAATCGCGTGTAGAACTTCCCGTGTACCCCTGTAATCCACCTACCCAGCTAAATCGCGTGTGATAATTCCCGCGCACCCCTGTAATACACGTACCCAGCCAAATCGCGTGTGATAATTCCCGCGCACCCCTGTAATATACGTATCCAGCCAAATCGCGTGTGATAATTCCTGCGTACCCCTGTGATACACGTGCCCTGGCTAATCGCGTGTAAAACTTCACGCGTACCCCTGATATGCACGTTACCCGCTTTGCGTTCCTTGTTTGGCAGCCCTGTGGACTGGTCCAGGGTTAGCGCTGCCCTTTGCGATGATTTAGCGATTTTGATGGCTTTTCCTTGCGCGAGGGCGTTCTTGGGGGCGTTACTGGCGCTGCTGCAGGGTCGCTGCGATACTCTGCGCCACGGCTGGTTTGGGAGCCTGAAATCCATGAATACGCTGTGCGCGGAAATCGGTTTTAGCGCACGTGCCTGGCGCAGTCAATCGCACGCAGACACTCTGCGCCAGCCGCTTGCGACACTTTTCTGCGAAATTCTATGAATTACCCTGTAAGTTTCAGGTAAATCCTGTCTCTGAATCTAATGAGTGGACTAATACAGTGAGATATATGGGGGTTCGTGTGAAGATAGGTTCCCTACAGAGACCATACTTGGCGAGCTTTGGTGTTTCAAGAGAAATAAGGAAGACCTGATTGGTTTTATCACCTGCAGTTCTAATTATAAGGTGCCTGGACCGGATGTGTTGTCCGTGATGGTATTGAAAGGAAATCTGCCTTTTTGGGCAAATTTTCGATTAAAAACCTTTAGGAAGATCATGGTGAGAAATAAGCTACCTGCCTCATGGCTGACCTCTATTCTTGTCCCTATTCATAAAAAAGGACCACAGGCTAACCCAGTTAAATACTGCCCGATTGCACTACTGGATGTGACACCAAAAATGTTTCCCTCTTTTTTGTTACGTGATTTCTTTCATGGGCAAAAGGGGCTGGGAGGTTAGATGCCCACCAAACAGTTTTCACGTTGGGAACTGGGAATAATGCTAATGGTTTTGTCCAGATCATTTTGAAATTTGAAGCTAGGGTACAGTCAGAGCCTGTGTTTATTTCATGTATAGATTTTTAGACGGCTTTCAGTAGTGTTGATTAGGAACCTTTGTGGCAGAAGCTTTCTAACTGGGGCTGCCCGAAAGGTCTCCTGAGTATGATTATCACTCTGCATACAAATTCATCTGTCAGGATAAGATTGAATAGCAATGGCCCGTTGCCAAGCATGATCCAAAGTATTGGCAGCCTTAAACAAGGCTGCATGCTAACTTTGCTCCTTTTTAATCTTTTCATCTCTGACATTTCAGATGCTTTTAAAGATACATGTTGCTTCCCCCTTATTTAGCAGCCAGCAGGACTAATTACCTTCTATATGCTGATGATCTTGCTCTGTTGGACTTTACTCCGATTGGTCTGCAAAGACAACTTGCAGATCTGTCAGAGTTTACGAGATGCAATAAATTGACGATTAACATCGGCAGTCTAAGGTTTTCCAATTCAGAGCTGGCATCAAACGACATTATAGTAAATACATGTGGTTTTTGGAAAATTCTATTATAGAACAGGTGCCTAATTGTGTTGGGATTCTACTTGTTTGAGTGTCACAGTCACAATTAATCCTTCCTCCAACAAAAAGGCCAAGATTACTTCTTTGGCTCGTAGGGCTTCCCTTATTAACAAAAAATATGGTTATTTTTTAATGGCCCCAGTGGTTGAGTTTTATAACAAGAAAGTTCTCCCAGTTATTGTATTTGGGGAGGAAACCTTACCTTTCTACCCAATGGTAAATTGGCTTAAGCTTGAAGGCTGGTTTTGGAGAAGGGTATTGTGACTGCCTTCTGGGGTCCGTGCAGCCGTGCTACTATATGAGTTGGGCCTTCTGCCTATTGCGGAAAATATGTCTCTTCCTTAAATTAATGTCAGATGAAAAACCCACATTATGGTGGGAATTGAAACAGATCGTGGAGGAGAAAGCTTGTGCTTCACTTAACAAATGGATTGTAGACTGCAACGACATTATGGTGAAATATGATGGGGACTTATCTTTACCGCAGCCTACCCCCCATCTTGCAAAAAAGAAAATATGGGAGTGGGATTGAATTTTTATCATACAAAAGGTAAGTAGGCTTACGTCATTTTTTGGAGTGCTCCTTGACGTCAGATCTTTGGGTGTTTTACCAACTTATATGTATATGTTTCTGTGCTCCTCTTGGAGATCTCCATTTCTGAGCCAGCGGCTTAATTTGCTTCTGACGAGAGACATTTAAGGGGCATGTGAGAGGGTAGAGCGAAGGCACAGGCCGTGTAGGTTCTGTAACTCTGTGAGCACTATTGAAACCATCGTACATGCGTTATTGGAGTGTGAGTTCTTGAATGATCCATATCTTAAAACTCCATATGCTGGTTTTGTATGGAAACAAATCATGACATCTAGACCACATACTTGGTCCTGCAGTTGATAAAGTCCGAGATTGTGGTTTTGATGCCCTGCTGAGTGATAAATTCTGTAGTGTCCGGGTAAGCAAAATTGCAAACAGAACAAGTGCCGCATTTATGGAAACCTTTGGTTGCTTTTAACCATTCCGACCGTGTAGGTTTAGGATTAGCTATATACGAAGGGCAAAGTCTATTTTTCAATGTTTGCGCCCTAGTCTATGCTATCGAGTGTGTGTGCCAAAAAGTGTACGTAGGTAGCACGATTAGACAATTACGTACCCGTATACGTGAACATCTGAATAGCCTTAGAAAACAAGAGCATTTACCTCCATTGGCCATTCATCGGCAAGTAAATCACCAAATGGACAATGTCGATAACATTAGATTTGTTGGCCTCAAGAAGGTTACTATTGGAAAAAGAGGAGGAAATCTCAAGCTTAAGTTAAGGCAATTGGAGGCTAAGATGATATGCAAATTACGCTGTGTTCAACTCGGTTTGAACACGGACAATGAGATGCATGTTTTTTTGTAACTGTGTTCTGCATTAGGATCAATTTGAGAACACTTAACTGACTTTGAATCATCATCTTTCATTAACATTGAGGCCTTATTGAGACCCATTTCTTCACCCAAGTTTTTACCTAGATATGGATGCAGATACCTATGCTACTATCTATTGTTACCCTTTTTTCCAGTTTATATTCTATTCATTTTCAATGCCTGGGGCACCAAGTGAAATCCCCGGATTTCAAAGTGTTTTCCATTTTATGGTACAGACATTCAGCATGAATAATTTTTTAGGGCTACCTTTCAAATCAATACCCTCTTTTATTTAACCGTCTATTCAAAAAAGTGACTTAGGGCTATCACATTAATATTTATCCCGTATTATCCAACTATCCTATGATCCAACAAGTACTACTCACTATTACTATTAGACATCTTGAATGATGGCACATCAAAATATATTTTTTATTTACTGCCACCATCAACAATAACTTGTTATACTTATTGTTAACTAAGATTTTGACCATATGTGTGACGTCGCGGCCGCAGCACGCATGCGCGTGATGTCACATGCAGCCAATGCAGATGCACGTGACGTCACGCGCATGCGTGTGATGTCAGACGCGGACACAGCGCTTTGATTTTACTCGGGCAGCGAAGCTGAGCGATCGTGCTCTTTGCTGGCTGCCTTTCTGGGATTGTTCCCATATAAATTCTGCCTCTGAGGTAAGGACAACACCACTAACCTTTCCACTGGTTACTTTTAATATCTTTGAACATGCATACTCTACCCTTTCACCATCTTGGGATCAGATATATTATATATATATATATATATATATATATATATATATATATATATATATATATATATATATATATATATATATATATATATGTATTTGATTTCTTGGTATTGGCACCTCTTTAATAAGGATTTTCGTATTTGACTGACTGGCTATTGTGCCAGCATCTGTTATTCACACAGGTGAGAATCAATCCTCTCCAATAGGTATCACAACAATCATTATGCTGTCTAGTTTATTGATATATATTTTTGCCCACAGGCTATACAATCAGTGTTTTTGACATCTTTTCTAGGCACTTCAGGGTAAGAACATGTACTCTTGACTTATAATTTCATACATTCAATAATGTTATAGAGCTAGTAATTGGTAGTAAGCAATTTTTCATTACTAATCTAATAACCTCCTATATTTCCTTTATTTAGAAAGCATTTTCCCTAACACTACCATATTGGTGAGTTTCAGCTTATCTCCATAAACACTAATTGACACTAACCGTTATGGGTCTCAATAACGCTTTGAAACTATAATACCTGTGCGGACATTAACTTGACTAATTTATGTTTTATGTTTTATGTATTAAGTCAGATCATTGGATTTACTTACCTTTACCAACCGTGTGATTATTTTACTTATTACTAATCAAGCCCCTTGCCTTGCGCTAAAAAATCTATCTCTTATTCTCCTTCTCCTGTTTCTGCCCCCCATGACTGCTTTTACTCATAAATTGGGTATGTATACATGTTTTGTATACTTGATTTGTTGGAACACTAATGATTTGCAATGTTCTTTTGTATGAAAATACTGTGTGTGTTTCATATTACTGTCTATAATGTACTGTTTCGGTTTGCAACATTTTGTGATTTAATTCTGTGACATACTCGTATACATCAACATGCACAAATGAACCATTACACTATACTCCAATCCATTGTATTTTGTGATTGTAACAATAACAGCCTTGATAACGACCCAGTGGTCGAAACACGTGTCGGCTGTGTTTGGATTAAATCACCTTCTCACACACTGAATGGCTTTCTCCAGTAATATGATTTTGTCGTTACGTTGGATATAGTATATTGCTTATTATAATTTAGGTCTATTTTGCGCATGTAGAGTGCACTCCATATTCCAAAAGATTTCTACTCTGGGGTTTTGAGGGGAATCCTTTGTGTACTCTTTGCCGCATTCTGACAGGACTAAAGTAAGTGGAGCGCGTCACGTCAGTTTTCCCCCAAGTTCTTACCTTTTGCAATCCTGAGTTTAGGAGGAAGGTTGGAAATTTACCTCCAGCTTTGAACTGGAGGTACATCTGGTCACTTTCCGCCCATTTACGGTGCAATTACCATGTCACTATTACCGCCACCGTATTAGCACCCAAAATGCCCTATTAGGTACAATTAATCCAATGGAAATGGGGATTTAGCGCCTCGCTCCCAAAATCGGGATCAGGCACTAATAGTGCCAGATCGAGTTGCGGTAATGCAATTTGCATTGGACGGTATCCCGGTAGATTTATCGAAGTGATTAGGGACCCTCGTCCCCCCCAGCCTGCAAAGTCTCGTTCAGATACGTTAAAAAATATGAAAATTATTAAGAAGACAAAAAATTAAAGTTGCGGCCTACTTCCCATTCATTTTCCCCTAGACAATGAAGGTACATTTTTGCGAAAACGATCAGCCCAAACCACTGGACACATTGGGACCAGGTCTGAAACAACTTGTGCATGACGTGCTGACTCGCAATCCATGCGTGGTTTGGGGTTATTCCGTGCAGTAGTTATTTAAATATTTGACTGAGAAGGGGTGCCCCCTTCTCAAAAATGGGTGTTATAGCTTTCATGGTGCATTTCAGGATCACGGTTTTCAGAAATGAAAAAGCCGTCATCTTGTTTTTCTCTCGATGCGAGAGATATTTGAGGTTATAGCCGAGGATATGGGAAAATGAAACGCAGGAAAAAATCTATTTGCAGGTAAACAAAATATGCAAATGCCATCAGGCTAGAGGTGGGGCAAAGGGTGTGGCTAGAGGACACCAAGTGAAATTTAGAATTTGGAGGGGGTCTGCGAACTGAGTTTGCAAAACTAAGCTTTCTCAAAGCAAACTGCGTCACGGAAACAGCATGTGTTGTGGGGAGAAGGGAGAGGGCAGGAGAAGATAGAGGAAACCATCTGGGGATTGGGGGGAGCTGGTACAAATGAGGGGGCACTTGGCGAGGGCCTGGGTGGGAATGAAAGCATTTTCTTTTTGGGCATTTTTCTGATAGTCGCTGTGATATTTGAGGCTATAAAGGACTATTGATAGCCAAGGGTATGTGTAGTTCTGAACCTGTGGTTACAGTTTTCTTTTTTTGTAAAGATATTTTTACAGCTATTGTGGCGCTGGTGGTGAAAAATCATTGCCCATGGTCAGTGACACTATTGCCATCCTCGTCTCCCATTTATGCGGTAACCAGAACAGACCCTGCTTAGCTTCAAAGCAAGAAAAGGACTCTGCCTCCTCACGTCATGTTGCCCGATAAATGAGCCAATGTTACAAGAGCACTTAAAGAAACAGATCAGCCCTTTCCTTGCTTTTAAGCCAAGCAGGGTCAGTCCTGCTTTGAAGCTAAGCAGGGTCAGTCCCGGTTACTGCATATATGGGTGACTGAATTGGCATCCATATTACTCTTTATTTTTAAACCATGCTACTGTCAGCCCATGAAGGTTTTGCAATAAGAGACCATTTTTTGCCTTTTGCTGTATTGCATTCCAGTATTTGTAGTCTCCTAGTCAATAATAAAAAATAAAAGAAAGATATTTCTACAGCAGAAGTGAGTTTCTCATCCCTGCAGTAACTGGGACAAACCCTATTTAGTAGCAACAAGACGAAGGTGTCAGCACCCTAAGGCCATGTTGCCTAATAAAGTAGCCCACCTAACAAGACCACTTAGAGAAACATGGCCTGAGGGGGCCAGATCCTATCTAACCTTAAAGCCAAGCTGGGGCAGTCCTGGTTACTGCATGTATGGGAGACAGTCCACAGTCCTGAATGCTGTGTGTTTTCCTAGTTTTAAATATCTCATAACATACAGCATCCACAATATTTTTTTTAAACCATGCTACTGTCAGTCCTTGAATGTTTTGCACTCAGAGACAATTTTTTGGCCTTTTGCTGAATTGCCTTCTGGTATTGCACACCAGATCACCCCCAGCTTCCGCCTATCCTCAGCACTTGCCTCGACACATCCTCGATCCCGGAGGCTCGCACTTACCAGACATTGCACTTCACCTGTTGCTCACCCATGAGCACCACTGCACCTACCTCCTAACCCCCTTCCCTTCTGCACTTGCACATTCTGAACACTCAGGGCATAGTAGGTGTGTTCCCCCCTAATGTATTTAATATTGTTTATGTATTTTAATGTTTCTCATTCCCATGTCCCCTCCCTGTTGCCCTGTGGGTGCTTTGAAACAGAATGTACTTGCTATATGAGCACCTAACAAGCAAACAATAAATAAATAAATAAATACATATTTGTAGTCTCCCAGTCAAGATGGGGGAATAATCCCACATTTATACACTTTTTGGCTTACATAGTTCTATAAGGATTTATATATTTGAGTGACACTGTGGTATGTTTAATTTTCAAGTTATCTTTATAAAGCAGAGTATTGTTGGAAGCCAGACATGGGGGTGAGGAGGGGAAATGATGAAAGGGCAAGTACTTCATGAGTATTTGCCCACAATGTGGCAAGAGAGTTAGAAATCCTGGACACTGGTGCAGCTATTTTCCCCTATTCGAGGCTGCTTTTCAGGGCACAAGTAAAGGACACAGTTGGGTGGACAGCGTAACTTTTCTTCAGAGGGCAGATGCAACTGAGGTTTTTTGAGGTTAGCAAGCTTGCTCAAGTATTTGGCTGCAAGTATTTTACTCAGGTTGTCATGTTCCCAGTGCAGACGCTTACTCACAAGACCACAATCACTTGTTTCATATTGGGATTTAGTTTTTCAGGGAATAATTCACAGCAGATTGCTTGGTTTAGAAGGTTAGCACCTTTTATACTTTGCCAGCATATTTGTTGGAACATTTCCTCTCTCAGGTTATTTTTCTGGTGTTCATTACTTTTTTTAAAAGTCAAATACTATTTTGTCTTGCACACTTTTGTCCAAGGAGGAGGTCTATTGAAGCACATTTGTCTATTTCACTTTAAGATATATGTTCACTTGCTGTGCATATATTCATGGGTGCCAGCTTTTGATTTTCACGATGGGGGAAAAAGTACCTGGGCATGTGTTATTTTTGCAGCTGGTCATTTTTTTCCATTTGACGTGCTGCCTAAATGCGGTTAGATTGGGTTGTGAGATGTATCACAACAGTCACCAAGAGACCAGCCATACAACAAGGGGCTTGTAGCACACTGCTTAACCAAAGTCAGAGATCCTCTGCAAATAATTTAATCGCACAGGGCATTAACTAAATTCATTGGGAGTTCTACATACATACTTTTAAAAAATAGATATTTGTACAGCTACAGTCACATCGGGTGTGAAAAATCACTGGTGACCCGGGTCTCCCAACCATTCTGTAACCAGAAACGACCCTGCTTAGCTTCAAAGCGAGGAAATGGTCAGCCTCCTCAGGACATGGTGCTTAATAAGCGAGGCTCTTTCTTCACTTTGAAGCTAAGCAGGGTTGGTCCTGGCTACTACAGAATCAGTTTGTGATTGATGAACGTCTTTGAGTGATGGGACGCAAGTGATTTAAAATATAGAGTGGCCGTGCCAAACTACCATGGCCGAAAGCCATGGCTAGTTGTCTGGTAGTGTTTAGCTGTGCCCACTGACCATGGCCCAAGACCATGCTAGTGGTCTGGAAGCGATCTAAAAATCTATGGAATAACAAAACCCTTGAAATTCAAGGAAAAAACTTTAGTTGCATGGATGTTAAGGTGAGAACTTAATACAACACAACCCCTGAAATTCTGGTGAAGCCACCTTAACTTTGCACCCACTGTTGCACAGCCTATAACCACAATGATGACATCACAGATCACTGGCCAGTTTTGTGCCAAAGTCCGTAGCAGATGCAAAGTTTTGTGGTGTTACCGGTTGCGTGTCTCCATGTGTGCTTGTTACCCCCAGATAATCAAAGTGCATGTGAATTGTTTAAGGGAAAATTTTACACATATGTGGTAACACAGGATGTAGTAACACTTGAACTCTTTTCAAGAATGTATTTGATGTTCAAAATGCAAGGTCAGGAACACTTCAGTCTTCCTTTTAACCTCTTTTCATTCCGATACCGTAATTCCACCCATGACTTTGAAGCTAAGCCCTGCTGGCCCATTTTCCACTTGAAGAACACTCCTGCAGCAATCAATCCCATTTTAGTCCTCCTGATTGTTTGCCACTCTCCAGTAAATCATGGTTGACTGTGTTAGATGCTTTTTGAAAGTGGATGAAGCTCACCGCTTGGTCGTGGCAAATAAAAGAAAAACATTTTTTAGGGCCATGGACTGGGCAGTTCTGAAAAGGCATGTTTTACCTCATCACACGCATGAATGGCAGTCAGCAGCATGGATGCACCCGTGGATGGACGGTAGATATCTCTGTGTTTTGTTCTTAATGAGTTTCCCAGAAGAAATCTGAAATTGAAGGAAAATGTATTTGTTATTCTGCGGCAAAACATGTATAAATCTAGGGCCATATTTTCCCTGCTGTGCTTACTCCTTTTTATTAGTCTCTGTTATATTAATTTGACTTTTTCCATAACATTCTGAAATGAGGTAAGCCACGCCAACACAGGTGGGGTTAGTGCACATTTATCACAAGTTAAGTATATCTGCGACCCCCAGCCTTCAGCCTCCAGAGTTCTCCTGATCTCCACCAAACGGCCAGCAGTGGAATCACAAACCCCTCGTCCACACACATTCCATCCTCACATTCCAACACCACGGAGACACATCATAACACACCCGATAACGCATCTCCCTCTCTTCCATCAACACCTTCTTCCTCTCACCAACACCACTTTGCCCAAGTTCCACACCTGCCCACCTCTGACCCGCACAGTTTGCTTCAAAACATCCCCCACTTCAACGGGGTCTGAATATAACGCATCACTCTTCTTTCTCACAACTCCCAGTGAATCACGTTTTCGCACAACACGGCTTTACGCCCTTTCTTTTCATTTTCATTCTCAGCCCTCGCAGGACAAGGCCGAGGTGTTGACAAACGCAGGTATTTGGCGATGAAGGGGTCTGCGGCATAGACTGGAGTGGACGTTTCATCCTCCTGTCTGCGGCCGCCAGGTAAGAAGTTAGAGTTTGCTTGCTGCTCTGCACTTACTGCCCCGCCCGCACCTTCCACCCTCGCTTTTCACGTGCTCTTGCCCCCTCACCTGCGTGGCCTCTCGCACTCCTACCCTACGCTGACTGCTGCCTCTGCGCATGAGCTGTAGCCCACCTTCCCACAAAATCCTCGATTGCACAGCTCCCTGCGCTCATGACCGTGTGCTCCGCACTTGCCTCGCTCCCAGCCCACGTGGGTCTTGGTTGCGTGTTTCTCGCAACTTCCTGATCACGTGTCCTTGCTTCCTCTCGTGATCCATGCTTGCGTTCCCCATGCTCCACGCTTGCCTCACACCCAGCCCGCGTGGCTCCTCGCAATCTTGATTGCGTGTTCCTTGCTACTCCCTGACCACTTTTCCTTCTTCCTCCCCCTGTGATCCCTGCCTGCACGCCCCATGTTCTATGCTCGCCTCGCTCCCAGACCACATGGTTCCTCGCAATTCTTGATTGCGTGGCTTCTCGCAACTCCCTTCATGTGTCCTCGTATTCCCTGCCTCGCTTCGCCTGTGCGGTACTTCGCATTCCTTGACTGCGTGGTCATCGCATACCCGCGCACTGCCTCGGGTGCCCGTGTGGTCCCTCGCAATCCTTGACTGCATGGTCCTCACAAGCTCCTTACCACTTGTCTTGCAACTTCTTCGTGTTCCTGAGTACTTCCACACATCCCCTCCCCGCCTTCTCCCTAGTGCCCTCTGTTTCTGCCTTGCCTCTCCTGATCACTGTTGTACTACTGCCCTGTTCCCTGTTTGTCTTGCTGTCCTGTTCTCTGCTGTTTCTTACCTACCTAGGTCTTCGCTCTTCATTGCTGTTGTTTCTTCCCCCCCTGTTCTGTTTACACTGCCTGTATCCTCCTGTTTTTTTTCTTTCCTCATCTAGGTCCGCTTTCACTGTTCCTCCTGTGTTGCTACCTTAGTTTTGTATTGTATATTGCCTTACTGACTGCCCTGTCCTATAGTGTACTGCTTTGTGTTTTGCTGCACTCTTCCTTCCATCAGGTTATCATCTGCTAATTACTTTATCCTTGTTGTTCTTGGTTGTCTTCTCAGAAATCGTTCATGTAGCAAACTGTACTACTACTACTACCTGTGCTCGTACTGCTTTGGCCAATTGTCTACCTTTGTCTCATCTCTCCTTGTTTTGTCTGCTTGCACCCCTTATTGTGTCCTTCCCTACTGTCTCTCTCTGCCCCCCTCCCCTCTCAACCCCCCTTTTTTCTTCTTCTCTCCTCTCCCTACCTACTCTATGGTGCTCTCTGTTTCTCCTATCTTTTCTAACTGCTTCTCTCTCGACTATCCTGCTCTCCTCCCTAAATCTGGTAGGAAGAAATTTAAAAAGGACATCCTGGTCTCCAACCCAGGCCTCCCTATCGCTGACACCTATACCAGTGCCTCCTCCAGGCAAACCCTCACCGACATCCTCTTTGTCATGCCTTCGCCAGACCTATGGAGTCTTCATATGGTCTCTCTGCTTTCTCCTTTCTCTTCTTCTCACATTAACGGTGGCACCCGGTGGGAGGCCCTCCTGGCCTCCTTCCATTCCTCTAAGGTCATTATTAATGTTTACCTGAATGGTACTGTCTTGGTCCAAGGCCCTCAGGCCAACCTTCTCCTCTTTGATAGATGCTTTCAGCGCCTCATCAATTCCCTTTCTACTCCTGCTGTTCCCTCTCCTCCTTTGGCTTCCTTGCCTCCCCCCACTATCTCCTCCTTGGCTACCTTGCCCTCTCCTTCTTCCTCCTCTGCCCCCCCCCTTTGGGCTTCTTCTACACCTCCACAGGGCATACCTCTGATTTGTACCCCTCCCTGGAAGTCTTTAAAGGACGGCAACCTTCTCCATATTGCCACTCTCAACTCTCACTCAGCTGTCAAACACTCCTCTGACATCTGCCGCCTCCTGCAAGAACTTGACCTCGACGTCCTCGGTCTCTATGACTAAAAGATCCTTCCTCTCGGTGCCCAGATCCAACCGTTCCAGCGGGGGGGTAGGCCTGATTTTCCCGGAGTGGATTCCTGCCTCTGTCATTCCCACGCAGGCCTACTCTTCTTTCGAAAGCCTCGTCAGCAGGCTGTCTCTCTCCTAGCCATTCCCTTACTGTGGCTCCCATCTATCGGCCACCTGGTCAGATCTCCTCCTTCCTCTATGAGTGGGCAGACCTATCCTCCTGTCTCTTGGTCTCGACCACTCAACTCCTCCTTCTTGGAGACTTTAACATCCACCTGGATGCTTACTGTCCTTCCTCTAGACTTTTTTACAACCTCTGCGACTCTCTCTCACTCTCCATCCACCCCTCTGCCCGACTCACTCTGCAGGGCACACTGAATGTTCTGATCTCTTCAGACCTTCCCCTTTTTATCCCTCTCACCACTCCCCTCTCCAAGAGTGATCACTTTCTCCTTTCTTCCCATCTCACTCTACCCCTCAGTCCAAGCCAACTCCATTACTACCACCTACCTTCTTGGTCATCCGACCCATGAAACGTGTGTCAGTTGATGCTTTCGCTGCTACTTTCTCTCCTCCACAGCTTCGGCTGACTCAAACCTTGACACAGCCCTTTCCATGCTCCACTCTGCTATATCTGATACTCTTGATGTTCTTTCCCCTGTTATGAGGATCCGCTTGAAGCCCAAAGCCAAGTTCAACTCCTGGTATGACTCAGACCTCATCGCCCTTAAGCGCAAGTGCAGGGTGGCTGAGAGGAAATGGCTTGCTTCCGGTACATTCTCTGAAAAACTGGCCTGCCGCCTGCTCCAAAGGCAATACCGGATCTCTGTCCGCACCAAGAAGAGAACCCACATCCAAGCCTGCGTCTCTGCGGCATCTAACAACTCGGCCAAACTCTTTAAAATCTGCAAGGAACTGGCCAATCTTGCTGCAGTCTCTACCTCTCCTGTCCCCTCCCAGACCCTCTGCAGGGCTCTGGCTTCTCATTTCATCTCTAAACCTCAGGACATCCTGTCCTCTCTCTCTTCCTCTCCTCCTCACTCTACTCCCTGTGCTTCCTCTGGCCCTTCTTCGGCCACTTCTCCTCCCTCCTTCTCTGCCTTTCCCCTGTTCTCCCCGACAAGGTTTCTAGACAAGTCTGATCTATTAAAGTCTTGTCTAAGCAGGTTCACCCTGCTCCTCCAAAACCATCAAGGACCACATTTATACCCTGGCTCCTGCTCTGGATGACTTCTGCAACCACTCCTTCACCACTGGAATCTTCCCTTTCCGTCTGAAGCACCCCCTTGTGCACCCTCTTCTTAAGAAACCATCTGACGACCCGTCCTGCCTGGCTAACAATCACCCAATCTCCATCACTCCTTTCCTGGGCAAACTCCTGGAAAAGCTGGCCATCTCGTAGCTTAATCTCCACACTGAATCTGTTGGCTGTCTCCATGATCATCAGTCTGGCTTCAGAGCTGCCAGGAGCACGGAAACTGCTCTCCTGAACATTCGTGAAGACCTGCTCTCCAACCACGATTCCAATACCCCCTGTGTTCTCATCTTGATCTCTCTTCTGCCCTTCACACGGTCAACCATGCCATCCTTCTCAACCACCTCCGTGATAACCTAGGTATCACCAATCAGGCCCTGTCTTGACTGACTTCTTTCCTCTCCAATCGGCCCTCCCTGGTCCAACGTGGGTCCTCCCTGTCCTCTACCTCTACCTGTGGTGTTCCCCAGGGGTCTAACGTCTATCCCTGGCTGTTCAACCAATACCTGGCACTTCATACCCACTGCATTGCTGCTCTCTGCACAACTTTCAGCTCTATGCGGATGACACTGAGCTCATGTTCAGGCTCCCTTCAGCTACCTCTTCTCCTTCTCTCATCTCTGACTGTCTGATATCCAGGGTTGGTGTGCCACCAATGATCTCTGCCTTAATGCCAGTAAGACTGCGATTCTCCTCATCAGTGCACCTGCTCCCTCCTTTCCTGTCACTCTTTGGCCGGGCTCACTTGGCCCTCTTCCTGCTCCCACCTGTGAGGCTAAAAACCTCTGGGTCATCTTCGACTCCACACTCTCCTCCTCTCCTCACATCTCAAAAGTCACACTACCAGCTGCACCTCCTCCGAGTTATTCGTCCTTTCCTCTCCTTCCCCCAGAAGCTCACTGTCTCCAGAGCTCTCGTTCTCTGTAGGCTGGACTACTGCAACATCATCTTACTTAATCTGCCTGCCTCTACTCTCCGCCCTCTGCAACTCATCCAAAACAGGACTGCGAGACTTGTCCTTGGCCTCAAGCCCAGGGATTGTATCTCTCCAGGACTGAAATCTCTGCACTGGCTACCAGTGGCTGCAAGGATTAAGTTCAAAACCCTCTGCATTGTCCACATGGCCCTCTGGGGCGTTGGGCCTCAATACCTTCAACTCTCTCTTACTAAATATCTTCCTTCTCGAGCCCTTCGCTCATCCGCCTCCAAGTCCCTCGGGGTTAGACGCTTCTCCAAGCAATGAGTTGCTGGTAGATTTCTTTCTTCGGCTGGGGCCTCCCTCTGGAACAGTCTCCCTGCCTCTCTGAAACTTTAGGAGAATCCTCTCCAGTTCCGGAAGCACCTCAAAACCTTTCTCTTTGCCTCTGCTTTTTCTCCCCCCTCCCCTGCTGACCTCCTGGCTGAAACCAAAACTGCACTGGTAAGCTGAATACACTCTGTTCTCGGGCCCAGGTCCCAACCCTGCCAGTTGCACACATACACTCAGGAGCTGTTTCTGTGTCCCTACAGCCCCTACCTGCACCTGACACTTGATGTCTGCACTTACCCTTTCACTTGCTCACTTGCTACCACGTGGCTGCACTTCTTATTTATTGCATTTATTGTTTGTATTTATTTTACTGTTATCCTATGTACTGCACTTCCCCCTCCCCTTTCCCCACGCACTTTCCCTTTCCCCCTTCCCTGCACTTGCGCAATCTCTTTGTCACCTGGCCTAGTAAGATCCTTGTCTCATTCTCCCCTCTGTTCCCCCTCCCTCGCCTCGTCGTGCCTTGAAACACTTGTGTATAGGCAGGTTATAAATGCCATATCATATCATATCATATCATACCTCCTTACTCCGATCAATTTTCTTTGCAACTCCTCCACCACATAATCAGTTTCCCTCGCCCTCTCCAGCCAGGGATGTGTCACTTTGGTATTGAGCTTTCGTTCCCTCATTAATTCAAAGGTACTGAGACCTGTAACTGCATGAGCAAACATCCGAAGGACATACAGTCTCCCTCTTCCACTCACCTTCTTGTCTCTTCCACTCATACCTATCATCCTTATTGCCTCCATGGCTGATCACCCTCTCTATCATCCCATTGCACTCAGGGTGATATAGCACCATCCTCTTGTGCGCCACACCACACCTCCTGAGAGGTGAGGAGAGTATTGGTAGCTGTCATTTGACCAGGAAATTGATAGAAGTTTGAGAAAGTGCGTGGGGTGTTGAAAGGCAGGTAAGGAAGATATTGCTCGAGCCCAACCCATGGTGAAGGTGGATAACGACTGCAAGGTCTGGGATGAATAAGCCATGGATATGTTGGGTCCTGTTTACATGGGAAGTGGTTGTGGGATGTTTGTTCTTGTCTTGGTGGATATTATGTCAAGGTGGACTGAATACAAGGTTGCTAGGGGAAGTTAATTGTGAGGTGGTGGTTGAGTTTCAGAGGGAAGGCTTGCCCTGCAGTATATGGGAGGCAGTGTATTGGAGGATGTTTTGGGGAATATTTGAGGTGGTGTGGTGCACAAGAGGACAGCGCTATTGGTCCAGCAATGGAATCGCAAACCCCTCTTGTTCACACACATTCGTTCCTTCCATTCCATCACTGCAGAGATGCTTCATAACACATTCCTTTTCTGTTCTTTCATATTTACCAGTACAAATGTTTCCTGATTGGTACTCGATTCTGTTTTGTTCGACACAAATAATTTCCTCCAGACCTACCAATTTGGATTCAGACTCAGATGCAGCATGGCGACAGTAACCATACAGGTGGTCCAGAGCGCTCTCAACAACCCTCATGATGGCGACCCCTGCCTCCTGGTTGTACTCAACTTCTCGGCTGCTTTCGACACAGTAGACTACCAGGATCTTATGGACACCCTAAATTGGCCCATGGGGATCAGCAACCTTGTCCTACGTTGGTTCAAGTCCTACCTTGCAAACCCCAAGCAGTTTGTTCAGATGGACTCCACTAGATCACCAATGCTACCGGTCACCTGTGGAGACCCGCAGCATTCCATCCTCTGCCCAGTGATCTTCAATCTATACATGGAACTTCTGGGAGCTCTCCTAGCCATGCACACCATCCACATCCACTAATACGCCCATGACACACAGCTATACCTCAAGATCAACTCCATCAAGGACATCCATACAGTCAACACCTGCCTCTTGCTGATCCCGTCTTAGATGTCCAGTGCATATTTGAAGCTCAGCCCCTCCAAACCCCTCCAAGACCAGATTCCTACTCCTCTCCAACAACACCAAACACCTAGACATACAGACCTGGTTATCAACCGTGAACTCTGAGGGCTTCACACCTGAGCTCACCTCCTGCTCCAAGTCCCTTGGGTTCCACATCGAAAAACACCTCTCCCTCAAGACACACATAGCTAAGAAAACTCTGACAGCTTGGTATCAGCTCTCCCTCCTGCGAAAGGTCAAGCCGTTCCTCCCTCTGGACAGCTTTAGATTCACTGTTCAAAAACTGGTCCTATCCCACCTGAATGGGGGCAATGCACTCCCAGAGGCCCTCCCTTTATCCTCCCTTGTGCCCCTGATAAGTGTCCTACATGCAGCCGCATATCTAATCAAGGGTATACACAGCCTTGATTAGATATGCGGGGACAACCACATCACCCTGGCCCTCATCAACCTTCATTGGCTCCCACTGCTTGCATGAATCACATTCAAGTCCTGCTGCATCATCTATAAGGCAGTCGCCCTCAAGTCACCCAGCTGCCTCATGGAGAAACTCAGCATCTCTGGCTGACAGTGCAGCACCAGAAGCCAGGACACGTGGAGACTTGAAATCTGCCACTGCAAAAAGGAAAGGACCAGAAAACAAGCCTTCTCTGCCTACGCCCCAAGACTATGGAACATCCTCCCCGTTGGCATCAGACTTGTCCCTACGCTCCAACAATTCAGAAAATAACTCATGACCCACCTCTTCAAGGATACTCTCCTCCTCAACACCTAGGACATTATGTCGCCCCTCTCACCACCTGTCTCGCTAGACGCCACCCACCCCCCTCCTCACTACCACCGGGTACAGCAGTACCCCTCCTCTGTATCCTACCCCACGCTGTATATCTGTTCTGTTGTTACCACTGAAAAGCCTGCCGTTATACAACTGTAATGTTGTACTACTGTATAAAACACTCTATCATCTATCTGTATTGGTGTATGCCTCTGTTAAGTGCTCCATGGCTTCTCGGAGCTAGGTCTGTGCTCAATAAATACAATAATAATAATAATAATAATAATAATAATAATAATAATAATAATAATAATAATAATAATAATAATAATAATATCTAATTTCTGACCTTTTGTAATGAAACACATTTCAAGGCACATAGTGTATGAAAATCAGTACATTTCCTGCTTGTGCCTATGCCTGTGCGTAAGTATATTAGGCTTGTCCTAGTCCCATTAGCCTTGAAGCATTTGCCATGGTCAAATCAGCTCTTGACAAATTAATATCATTTTGGTCTATCCTTGAAAACTCTGACACCAAATAATGGAACCAACTCAGAAAGATGGCAAAAGGTTTCTGTTTTAATATCAATTGTCTAAAACAGGGAGTTAAACCACAGGGACAGGCACTTTCTCTTACCTCCAGCACGTTGCCAACAATATTAACTGCTGATGGTGACAGTGACAGTGACAGTTTATGATGCCCACACCAACCTGAGACAGACTTCTAACCTATGCAGGCCTTGATGGACTTCATGGACACCATACAGAAGTTGACTACTGAGGTCCTGGAACTATGCCTGGAGAATGCTAACCTGCGGCAGGTGGTAACAGTCAGGGAAAACCTACCACAGGAGGTTCCGGAGTTGCCTCAGCTGGACAAATATATGATGGTTCTCCCAAGAAGCTAACATAATGTATTGACCATTGCACCATACAGTTTACCTTCCTCCTCCACCAGTTCCTATCCGACCGATACAAAGTGGACTACATGATTACAAACATGTCTGCAAAAGGCTTTGTTTGGGAGACATCCTTGGTCACATCTGGAAATCTGGTTCTGGACAGTTACCCCGCCTTTGTCAATGCATTGGGGCAGTGTTTGATCGTATAGAGACCACCCATACCACCCAGGAAAATCTGGATTTTCACCAACAAAGACTTGATGCCTTGACATTTGTGACGAATTGTTGCCAATTAGCAGATGAACAAGATGGCCTGAGGAGACAAGGCTTACTCTATTGAGAAGGAGATTATCGGATGACTTAAAGGACAAGCGAGCTTGGGTTCCATGGCCTGCTTCCTTCCTAGACCTTCTAACAATGGTCTTACAATTAGAAAAAAGCTCCAAGAGTGGAAGGCAGAACGTAGGAGACACTGCCTTCCAAAAATTACTCCGGAAAACCTTATGCCAATGTCCACTCTAAGAATTTACTCATCAGAACCAATGCAGATAGGGGTGGCACGAGGCCCGCTCACAGAGGAGGAAAAGAGAAGGTGGAGAACACATGGTCCATGTAAGTGTTGCGGAGCACTGGGACTTCTTGTTGAAGAGAGTTGTTAGGTGTTTCCATTTTAATGTGGATCTGACTGCTGTGGGTGTATTTACAGCTGTGCATAACATAGTGTGTTTCAATTCACTCCAGATGGTTCAGCACACTCGTGATGGGTTTGTAATGGATTGTTTATCCTGTCTCCAGAGGAACCTGTTAACATTCGTTATTGTGTGCATGGCTTAAGAAGGGCTCTGCTGGCTATGTGAGTGACTGTTAGTCGAGCTGTTTTATAGGAAATAAATACGTCAAAATCTCACCTTGTGTCAGGTGTGGTTGAAGACTTAACAGGTGTCCTATAGCCCTTGGAAAGAGGTTGGGAAATACCCTCTCCCATTCCTAAATGGGCCTCTGGCCCCAGAGAACAAGGGCAGTCCTGCTTTAACCAAACAATTTACTGAGACAGACACTACTCTGATAGTACTAAAGTTCCAGATAAAACGTTGTGACTGTGTGATGGTTCAGCTGCCATCTTTAGTTGATGCTGGAGCAACATGACTGTTTATGGATTGACATTGCACTGCCTAAAATCATATACCGAAATAACCCGAGCGAGTCATTCAGACCATCGAGAGAGTAGACGGCCAACCTTTAAGCTCTGGATAGTAACAGAACAGACTTAGTCTTTGGCCATGAGGATCGGACAACATTTCAATAGTATAACATTTGATCTCATCAGCACTGTCACTGTGCACTATCCTGTAATTTTGGAGATGCTGTGGCTAAAGAGACATAACCCCTTAATTGATTGGAGAGCCGGTACGCTATCATTAGGCTCAATATATTCTACTACAAAACACCATCAAGAGGCCCCTACCCTGAGACAAGACTCAATAGGATAACCTTAATGCAGCTAATATCATAACTGTTCCAACAGAGTACCTGGAATATTGTGATTTATTCATGGAAGCCGAAGAAGCCGAATCACCTCCTCATTGAATTGCCACAGGGAGGAGAGCTCAGTGGCAACGTGCTCATCTTGGAAGCAAGATGACTCAGGGTCACACAGGTTTGAATCCCAGGTCCGTGCTTAGAAACCTCTTTGGTATTAAGCATGTTATGAAAAACATATTGTAAGATTGCACCGTCGACCTGATGCCACTATACTATTTTGTTGTATGTATATTCTTTCAGTTGGAAAAGCAGGCCTTAAGAGAATAACTTGACGAAAGCCTCAAGAATGGAATTTTATCTCCGTCCCAGGCCCTGGGGGTGCGTCTCTATTCTTTGTTTTATAAGAAAGACTAGCAGAAGTACCCATTCTCTGAACGGGTTCTGTAGACAGACATGATAACACTGATCCTCTAGGTCGTGTTTTGATTCGCTTATCAATTGATGTGCTTTACACCGTGAAGTAAACTGCACTGAGAATGGGCATGTGTGGCTGGCTGACATACTGCAGAGCAGATGAGGGAGTGAGCCAAGAGCTGGTGTGCTGCTGCATACTGGGACCTTCTGTGCTCTCTCCCCACCTGTCGCCTCACTCTGGCGTGGTGCAGTTAGTTGTGGTGGATTGCGGTGGAAACCGTGCATCCTCGGGCCTCAACCTCCAGTTTTGTTCCTTGTGTCGGTGCCAGTCCTTCTACGACCACATTGATGTCATGCCTTACAAATGCCCAATAAATAAAATAAATGTCATGTAGCTATTATTGTCCGAAGGGTCCTAACAGGAACTAGGCTAAATGTGGTGCAGATTGGTGAAACGATGTGGAATTGTATAAGGAACAATGCTTTGCCACACACCCACAAACAAATGTTAACTTTTGCAGAAATATGGGGAAAGGGGTGGGGTTTTCAAACGTCATGTAGCCAGTAATGTGCGGAGGGTTCTAGCAGGCAACTATGCAATATTTGGTGCAGATTGATGAAACAGTGCAGAATTGCATAAGGAACACCGCTTGGCCACAAATCCCACCAGAAACAAACAAATCTTGAATTTTATATATATAGATAGATATGAATTAACTTGTCTGGACTACAGATTCCTGAATAAAATATTGGTCAAAGATAAATATCCACTGCCCTTGATCTCGGAAAGCCTCCTAGCTGTCCGTGGGTCCACCATCTTTATCAAATTGGATATTGGAGGAATGTATAATCTTGTCCAGATTAGGGCAGGTGATGTGTGGAAGATGGCTTTCAGTTGTTTGATTTGTTGCATACTGTGCAATGCCATTTGGCTTGAAAAACACCATGGCTGTCTTCTAATGTTTGGTAGATCGCATATTTTTTGACCTGCCATATTGCTCTTTAATCGTCTACCTGGATGATATTCTATTTTTTTCTATAGACCCCAAATAACACATCTTGCATTTGAAGGACGTACTTTGGTGCCTGTGGATCCACAGTATGAAGGTCAAGCCAGAGAAGTGTATGTTTATGTAAGGGCTGGGTTTTACCCTCTCTGCGGACGGTATCGAGAAGGACCTCCGAACAATCTCTGCTGTTATACACTGGCAGATGTCTGTCACTGTGAACAGGTCAAACAATTCTTGGGACTTGGGAATTTCTATAGGAAATTAATCCATGGTTTCTCTGTACAGATACAGCTGATATCACGATTGCTGACCAAGAACTATGTTTGCAGATTCTCTTGGACGGAGGAGGATGATCGGGCATTTTGCCAGCTTAAAGTAGCCTTCACAAAGGCACCTATACTTCGACAAGCTGATACCACTACGCCTTTTGTGCTAGAGGCAGATGCCTCAGACATGGCCATGGGAGCAGTTCTTCTTCAACAACAGAACGATCAGTTGGAACACCCTATTGCATACTTGTCATGGACACTGACTACCAGCAAAAGGTGATATTCCGCATTGGAAAAGGAATTGCTTGCATTGAAATTGGCATGTCAGGAGTGGCGGCGCATGTTGCTTGGTGCTTGCCGTCCTGTGGAATTCAGGACTGATCATAAAAATCTACAAGCATTACAGAAATGTGATTGTACAAACAGCAGACAGGCCAGGTGGGCCTTCTTTTGTCACAATTTAATTTCCATATTATTTACATCCCTGGATCCAAGAATAAAGTGGCCAAAGTCTTATCAAGAAAAGACAAAACTTCCTCTAGAAGCTATACTGATCTTAATCCTCCCGAATTTCTGCTAATAGGCAGAAGTTTTGTTTTTCTGGTCCAGCTTTTCTTCCAACAAGTTTTATAGACCAAGTTTGGGTATTCCTCTCAGTATTGACATGGAACAACTACAAGAACATCACGGTTATCGTTTTAGGGAAAAGTACTGTTTCTCCCTACTAAACATTTGCAACAACAGGCCCTGCGACTTAGCCATGACTGGCCTGCAGCCAGACACTGAGGGAGAGAAGCAATTTCCAACATCGTAACCCAGCATTTTTAGTGGCCCCATTTGGGAAAAGGACATGATCGACTATGTTCTCACCTGTCCGGTTTGTGCTCAGTGCAATAATTCCAGTCAATTTAGCATGGAAAGTCTCCAGCCCATGGAAATCTATTTCAACAGACTTCATTGTGGTCTTGCCATCCTCAAGAGATAGAACTGCCATTATGGTCACAGTGGATACGTTAACAAAGATAGCTCATTTTGAGACTCTAGAGAAGATACCAACAGCAGTCTGACTTCATGGTTTACCCAAGTGCATTGTTACTGATCGTGGCCCGCAGAATACATCTAGATTCTGGAAGCAGTTATGCTACACCTTACGTATCAAATATAACCTTATTTCTGGGTACCATTTGCAGTCTAATGGTACAATATTTATGCTGCTTTACTACTGCTGCTGCAGACAATTGGACCTCACCTCTTCCAATCACAGAATTTGCATACAATAAATCAGCGAACTCTGCCACCAGGCAGACAACTTGGTAAAGGTTTTTCATAAGATGCCATTTTATTAACTCAAAAGTGTTTGACAAAGGCCTCACTGTCCCTACCTTCAAGGAAACTTCCCTGCCTATCAAAATAAATTAAAGGAAACACTCTAACAAAAGGAATCTGTCCCTTACACTATACTTACAACAAACTTATAAACGGAATATATGGCAACTCAAATATAAGAGAAATAACAGTAATGTACAACATAAACACAATAACTGTTTCTCCTTGTAAACGTGGCGAGATCCCCTTCCCTAGATTTAACAAAGGATTTTCGATCAACAGCTCAAAATAGTAAAGTTCCATCTTGCAACAAAGTTCTAATGATAAAGTTCTTCTCAAAAGGACTCTCACTTGGATTTCGAACAACAGTTCAACTAGACAAGTCTTTATCTATCCACTTAAAGCAAAGAGTCCAACATAACGTCTTCTTGGGAAACAAAACACTTCTACAATGTATCTGTATCAACAACAATGTTTTGTCAAGATGATTCCACAACAGTTCACAAAATACTTTAGTGGTCTTGCCACTTCTTCTTCGCAGCCTTTAACCACAACACAGTACTTCAATAAGTTCTTCCTGGTTCACTAACCTGCAAGGACTACCACTACAAAGCCCCTGACCTGGTATACTCACCTGCCAGGACTAAAAGCTTCTAACACTACTACAAGTGCTTCTGTGGTAATGTGTACTTCAAGCAGGTTAAGCTAATTCTTTTCACTTTCACAACATCAAGTATTGACTACATCTTCTGGAAAAACATGAGGCACATTGGTGCTGCTTGTTTCACACTTGTGATTGCCATATGCAATGCAGGTTGTGCTCATCTCCTTCTGAACATATTCTATCAGAAGGGCTGTTCTCCTGCCACTCTTGTTTTCCCACTCTTACATTATCCAAATGCTGATAATTGCTTTCTATCACAGTTTCTCCTCTTTGGCTTAGACAATGCTTGTTTGGATCTTTTCCAACTATTGCCTCTTTCTCTCTTTGGCAATAGGGGTTACAATTAGCTTTCTTCTGAATTGTCCTCTCTTGACTATGACAATGATGGTTCTAGTCAACTTGCTTTAGTATTGCCCTCTCTTGCCGTTGGCAATAATGGTTCACGGTAACTTTTTTTAAAGTATTGCCTTCTTTTGGCTTTGGCAATTACTTTGACTTTTATAAATACAATTATAACCTTCCTGACTGTTCCCAAAGCTCTTATTCTGCCAATTTAGCTTCTTTGTATCAGTTTGGTATTCAAAGTTACTCTTATTCTGCCACTTAACGTATTTACATCCATTTGGTATTCAAAGTTATCATTAATGGCTAGCGGGTGATTACGGAGCGTTCCAGAGTTGCACAATAGTAGTAAACTCACTGGTTGCGGCATACGCGTCTGCTCGCTCCGCTGCCACAGTTCCACAGTGCCTTCTGCTCATCCGCTTTGTTTTAGTGGCCCACGCTGGTCGGGAGTGAAGCATTCCTCGCTCCAGGGACACTCCATTGCTCCCCTGCCACCAGAGCACAAGTTACAATGGGGAAAGCTTTTCAAAATAATGCTTCATGCGTGCAACCTCTTCATTCAAGACCATCAAAGGGGGAAGGTTTCCACAGCAACGCTTTCTGCTGCACAACCTCCGCATGCAAGGCCATCAAAGTTGAAGACTCACTCAGGACCATCATCTGCTATGGAAATATCAGCGTCTGCTTTTCTTCTTCTTCCTCTGCTGCCACTGCAATGTGGAGTCTCTACAGGCACTCCACCTTCTAATTCTCCTAAAGGTCTGCACTTGAGGGGGCCTTATTAACTTAACAGTCCCACTCAGGTGTGGGCCATTAGAACCACTAGACTGCACTTTGCAATCCAGTGCCTCTGCATCCCTCTTCTTTGTCCCAGTACTTTTAGCATTGTGGGAGCTGAAGTCGCCAATGTTCAAATTAACCTTTTCTTTCACAGTTTCAATTTTACAGTAGGCCATTAAGATTGTAGTGTCTCTGGGAAAGTTAATGAAAGGTTTTTTCCATTCCTCCTGGCCTGATTCCTCCCCACACCCATTTGATACACCCGTAGAACACCATCCCAGGGTCAGGATCAGGAAGCACCTGCCTTTCCCTGGGCACATGAGAAGGGTCCCAGGCCAGGTTTTCTGGGGGAATCATCTCTTATTCATCACAGGAAGCTCAGATCACAGAGTGTAAGGATGCAGAAGTAAGGCTCCGACACAAAGGTGGCATAGTGTTGGTTATGAACTTTCATTCACCAGTAAAATGGTTGGCAAACTGCCACTCTGTCCCTAAAGTTAAGAGGGGTTTCCCTGCCTCAAAGAAAATAAATGAAACTGTCAGGATGTCAAACAAATAGTCTGTCACTGTTGTGCCTCAAACTCCTACTTCTGACCCTAACACTAATAACCTAAATATAATGTGCAAGGGTGTTCTTTTCCAAACTAAATTGTAATTACAGTTCTTGTCAACAGAATAGTTCCCAATGTCTCTGGTGGTCAAAATGACAAAAGAAATGTTCTAAAATATGTTACTCCAGGGATTAGGGATTAGCTCCTCCCCTGGATTCATTTTGGTTCTGATTTAGTAGCTCGTCTCCTCCTTAACTGTTTCCTTTTTCTTTTCTTATCTCCTGTATTCTTAGATTTTCATATGGGTGCACATACCAGACTCGCAAGGCTCGCAAGAATCACAAGGCTGTGTAATGCCTGCTTGGTATACTCTCCTGCCAAGCATATGTTTTCTTCTGATCTGTCTCTGTTGCTTTCAGGGTCCCATACCCTTTTATTCTGGCTTTCATATTGGTGAGGGTCCCAGATGCTCTTATTCTCTTTTCTGCACTTGTTCCCTGATACCTGCCAGAAGTCTGGCACCTCTTGGTCCGCCCACATACCTATTTCTGTGGTTTGTGTCTTCCAAGCTGTCAACTTTTTATCTTTGGGCTGGAGCGTCTCTTCAGTCACTTTCGGGTTCCTTTTCTTCTCTTTTCCACCAGCCTCTGTTTCTTTTCGGCTTTGATCTGCCCAGTGGTTTGTGCAGTCAGCCTGTGAAGTAGCTCTTTCTCCCTGGACTACATTTGCACTTCCGTTTGCCTCCGTGCATGGCGTCACCTGCTGTGGTCACCTGTTTGCAGGCTCGGCGTGTCCCGGCTTTCCTGGGCGGAGGATGGCTCTCTCCATGTTGGTTTCCTCCTATGATTTTGTATTTCCTTTGACCAATCAAATACTGTGAGTGACTAGCCAATTCACTCCAGTTCTCTAAAGTGATCTTCATACTCCTGGTCATCTTCTTCTTCACAGTACTTGTATTGGAGCAATATGGAAAGATATTGGTATTTTCATAGCTGCTAGTCAGGTCTAATATAATAGGTTGGTTAACCTTATAATAGCATGTCTTGGTACTGGTAAGAAAGAGGGAAGGTTTGGTATGGGGAAGAGAGAGGGTCTAACAGAGAGGAGCTATACTGCCTTCTCTGGGAATGGTTGTCCCTAATCCCATAAGGGGCTTCCTCTCTGTAAAGACCGGAGGGGGTGTCTGTACTTCTGCCCTCTATTTGGTAGGGTAAAGGCACAGAACACCCCAGACAGAGCTCTCAATTTGGAAGCAATGGACGAGCAGCCCGGCTTAAGCTTTCAGGAGGTGATGCAGGCAGGTTCTTAAGTACAGTTAGTCCCCAAGCCCCCACAACGAAATGTCCACATACTATGTAAGGCGATAGCATAGCTTCTTTATATAAAATAAGATCCAGGAATATATATACATTTAAATAATAACACTTTGTACTTGGAAATACTTATCCAAAAAATGCCAAATACATACACTCTATGTGGTACCACACAATACTTAAATTCAGTAATAGATGCACTAACGGAGACAGTTTTAAATAGGCATGAGAGTTCTTAAGTGAGGTGTATCCGCATAGAATAGGGAAGATAGGCAGTTTAGTTATGAACAGTGGCAGAATACTTTCTTTAGACTAGGTATACAATTCTGTGTGAAGACCCCCCCCCCCCACTGTGGCAACCTGTAATGGGAAAGTTAGGGAGTAACGTATCTTTTACAGCCCAGTCCAATAATGTTCAATAACCTTCTGCTTTCTTTAATAGGTTCTACCACCCCAAAGTACCTGCGAGGCCACAGGAGAATAGGATCCAAGACAAATATGGGACCCCTGCATGACTCATGAGGCTAGAAGATGACCTTCCTCGTCACAGTACCTTTGCTTCCCTGGCATGCAAAGTGGCAGATTTTCTGGAAGAAGGAGCCACTGGGATGCTGTGTCCACGAGAAAAATTGAACCAAAGTCTTTCTGAAGTACAGCAGTTTTACTCTTCGAGGTGCTCTCCTTTGGTCGATGATTTCTCTGACTATAGAAGTACCACTTGCTGTGGACTCCTTAAAGGCTTGGCAGATGAGCGTAAGAACCCTGGGACCTTTCGATTACTTTCTTGATGCACTTTCGGCAGTCTATATTAATGTTAATTATTGACAAACTCAATGAAGATTACTCATAACCATTCTGCTTGACAAATGTTATGAACATTATAAACCGATTGTAAAATTGAACTAGATCAGGTTGGTCAGCTGACCTAGGGGGGCGAAGACATAGATACAATACCTGATAGCTAAAACAGAGAGGTTGGCTCATTTTATATTATTTTTGCAAACTTGTCCCTAGGGATTACTATACGCATGAGCGTCTGCACTATGATTAACAGTTTTTCGAATTGCCTACAATGTGCCCTGTAAACAAATAGAACCTGACAAGCATATTTGTGATGAGCCCAAAGCTCGTTTGATTTTCTGCAGAAGTAAGGAAAGGGCAAAGAGATGTAGGCATGGGAATTTCATTTGATTCACGAGTTGTTAAGGCTAAAACTTTGCAAACTATCAGTTAAATGAATGCATTAAAATCTGTTGTGTGAAATTGCTGCATCACTATTGATCAGTAAGGTTGAGTCTAGAGGAGGGAACTGCTGATCTTCTAAGGCTCTCCCGAAAACAAGATGGGAATTGTTTTCCTTTCCATATATCTCTTAGTACTCCAGTACTTTAGTAAAGCATAACCTTGATCCACCTCACACTTGCCTCGTAACGTTAGTTTGAAGGGATACACGAGTCGTCTGAAAAGGGTTTATTAGGTACACTTTATAATGATTCATGATAATAACAGAGTTATTGTACATGAGCCAAGAGTGTGGGTAATTTGGTTTTCTGAATGAAATTATTAGAAATTATTGTAGTATATTATAATGTCAGTTTTTTTTTATAGCGCTTTATGCCAGAGCTCAAACCATTAATAGTTCCTGATGGAGGGTACTGCCCAAATTGTAGGGAGATCCCTCAGCTTTTGCTTGCCTCAAACCTTGATAAGTTCCTGCATAAAGATATGCTATTTAAAATTAGAATTAGCACGGGGCACAAAGGGAAACCAATCAGCTTGCTGAGTCTGACAATACTGTCCAAGTGTGCTGATGGCTGCTCCACAGCACGGTCCCCCGTCCCCTCTGTTCCACGGATCATCCTCCTCTCTCCGCCCCCTTTATTCCTACCTGAAAAAATATTGTGCAGACCTGTCACTGACCTGCCTCTCATGGATCTCAGCTGCCTGTTCCCACAAACACCCTTGAAGATGCAAAAGTGTCCCATCCTTTACCTACTCGTCCCATTTGCTGGCGGCCATGATGGTTGAATGTTTTTAGTTTTGCCTATTAGGCAGCGTTTCAGCTTCACCTATAAGTCGACATGTGAGAGGGACACATAGCTTATAAGTGTTGTTTGTTTATTCACCCACCCATTTACTGCCCATGGCCACTCTAATTCCTATGGTCGTTTCCATCCAGCATCTGCCCTTCCACGGCCAAAGGGCATACCCATTGGCTCTCCTTGAGCTATATTTATCAAACTTTGATCTGCAGGTATTGTTTCGAAGCTATCTGCTGAGAGGTAATGGATTACTTGCGGATGTAAAATTTGCTACTGTTGTAATAAAACTGTTTTAACCAAGCGTGCCTGCAGCCCTTGATATATATATGTTGCACTGAGTCCTGTTAAAAACAAGCACTGATAAAGCCAAACGTTTTGCCTGACTTTCACAGACTATTCTGTTCTGAAATGGGGCAGTACGAGAGCTGTAAAGTAATGCGATTTCTTTTTACTGTTATGCAAGGCAGATTCCTCACCGGAAAATGTGCTGATCCAGACATTTTTTCTGGCTACAAGAAAATGTTTTCCTTTGTGAATGCTCATTAGCAGCTTTAAACTGGCAGTGCCCATTGCATACCATCATTACATTTTATTTACTGAATATATTCTTTACATCTAACAATTTATTTAGTGGCCGTCACTTTGTCTCTCAATAAATAATGTGTATACCATGAACTATCACAATGTTTTATGCACGCCTGACCTTCGTTACTTGAATATCTTTGGTAGATATGAGTCCAACCTTTTGTGGAGGATGAGTAAGAAAAGCCATGACGTTGATTTTCCAAAAAGAGTTACTAATTAGTAACCAGATGACGTTGATTTTCCAAAAAGAGTTACTAATTAGTAACCAGTGTTGTTACTGTGCTGACTGGGACATTTGCACTGTGATAGCCTTCAAAAGGTAAATAGTTCCACGTCCTTGATTATTTCATATTTTATTGGAAATATGTTTTCTGCATGTTGAGTGCTCCATTCCTAATTTGTCTAAGCCCACGCACACGTGTCCCTGTGGCTGCTTATAGAGTGGCCACACATTTCCTATATCTTTTCCCAAAATGTTAACAGCGATAATTTTTATTTTCAGTTTGCCCTTAGGGACTGGAATGGGGGACTGCAGGGGGAAAAGGCCAGGAAAGAATCACAAAATACCACCCTAACCAGCTTGCTGGCTGAGGCTGCTCCCTTGAAATGCGTTGGAGCTCTCCTATATTGCAGTCCTGGTGTTTAACTCACTTAAAGTGACAGAAGACGGAAATTACAGGGCTCTCAAGATTCCCGTGGCTATGTGTGAGATGTGAGAAGGCCATCCAGGCTTGTTTTTGCTTGGAATTCTGGGACTTGTAGTTGAAAGAAAAACTACAAAAATAGGGCTGGATGGCCTTCACACAGATGGTCACTTAAAACTTGAGAGCTCTGGAATCAGAAGTTTGCAATTCAGTGGCATTTTAAGCACTGTGTAAAAGCTCCAACTATTGGCATGGAAAGTGAAGCTAGGAAAGAGATAGGATGTGAGTGGTTGGCACGCATGCTGTGGGTATTGTTTGGATATTTATCAACCCATTGACCACTCATGGCAATACTAGTCCCTATGATCATTCTCAATCACTACCTGCCCCTTCCAATCAAAAACATGCATCTCTTTGAGCTAGCTCTATGCTTTTAAGGTGAACTGCTATTTCTAAGCAGTCTTCTGTAAGGTAATTGCGTATTTGCAACTATAGACCAGCTTCTGGTGTAATAAAAATCTCTCAGACAAGTATGCCTCCAGGCACTTCATTTATAATCAACATTTGTGTCCCTGCAACTGTTCCTTGCACTAAATCCCTATTAAATACCAGCAATTATATTACATGATATGGCATTTATAACGCGCAATGGCAAAGCAATCGTTTTGGCTCTTGCATAGGCATTGCATTGGCATTTGCTAGGCACTGTCATAACATAACCATGTGCTAACACCATTTGCCAGCTGTTGCCATGGTATGGCCAGATAGCACCATCATGGCAGTGCTTGGAAAATGTCTCTCTTATGACAACATACGAAAACTATTGGCTTTGTCAATGCTTGATTATGCAGAGAAGTGGCTTGCACTGCCCACTCTTGTCTTTTTTCCGCACAAACGTAAAGTCCCCTTTAGCACCCAGTATTTAATACTGTGGTGCTAATGGCGTTAATGGCTGCCTTGTGAGGTTGCTCTGTCCTGCAATGCCTCTGAGCCAGCACTCGGTGAAGGCCCTTTTTTCACTTGGGTCCTAGCACCCTGGGACCCATTTCCAGATCAAATAGCGCTTGGTAATCTGCGTTATTCACAGCATGAGACTCTATGGAAAATCAAAAGCTGCAAAATACAAGTTGCTTTCTACGTTTCAAAGATTCAAATGTGACTTTTTCCCACTTCCCAGGGGAGGCGTCCACTATTAAGATGCACTGAATCGAGTATGACCTCCTGGGGAAGAGCTACAGGCTCAACCTTGAGGCTGCTGTTTAAAAGCTCTACACTGTTACAGGGTGTGGGGGGCTGGTCATGGACATCGCACCAGCCACCCCTGAGTGGCTATGGGACACCAGCACCTATGAGGTCCTGTGCCTCTAGGGGTGGCAGGCATCGACCTACTTGCGGACCCCACCTGCCTTCCTGATTGTACAGGGTGGGCCTGCATGCTATAATGAGAGACGGACTCCGTTTGTTCCTGTTACGGAGTCTGCAGCCGTCCTGTTTCAGGTGCCTGCAGGGGCTCCCTTTTATTAGCTGGGGCCATGACGTAATCCTGGCCCATCTTAAAAGGGCAATACACTTGGGAGGGATACACCCCCTTGACGGGGCAACACACATGGCAGGGCTACTCTGTAACCTACACGAGGGTGTGTGGGCTATTGTTGCAATGTTTGAAACTGCTGTGTATAAAATGCCTTGTGGACTCCGAGCCTGACAAAGTGAATAGTCAGAGCATGTGACTCTTCTAACTGCAGTTACTGGTGAAGTACGTTTGCGATGTTAAGCCCTGACATCAAAAGACAACAACAATGCATGTGAATTATGAAATGACCTGCTTGTTAGAAGACACACAGTAAACAGAAGAAACTTCCAGTTCCTTTTCAAGACGAAGTGGGAAGTGAAGACGACTGTTTTTGCATGTGTTTTTTAAAATGTTGTTTTAGCTGGCTAAATCAGCAAAGCTTTACCATTTTGCAGAATTGTGCATAGGGTTTTGCATGCCACACACAACCTGCAAAGATGGGGAACTTTTTGTGTTATACCCAATGTGGCTCATCTTCATAGGAAGGTGCTGAAGACAGGCATTCATGTGTTATGCCTGTCTTTCACCGTGTTTCATTCCCGGGGGATTCTCATTGTTATGTGCCTGCTGAGTGGCAGCACATGATAAGCATTCCTGCCTTGCCACACTTGTCAACCTGACCCATTCCGATCTGTATGTGCTTATGCATTCTGTTTTTTTTTCTTGTAATCTGGGACTTGTAGTTCCACTTTTCCCATTATAAAACCAGACTACAAGTCCCAGAATGCAAATAAAAAAACAGGACTGGATAAGCACCTAAAGACTGGAATAGGTCATATTGCCAAGTATGCCTTGCCTGCTCTGCCTGTAAAAAGGTGTGGTTATTTTCATGCTGGCGTAAGACCAATGGATTGCTGTAGAATCTGCCTGTTTTTCAGCAGCTGCTAAAAAGGCAGCTTCCATAGGAACCCAATTTAAAGGCCTCTTGTAATCATTCATTGCGGGAGCCATTTACACTTTTCCCAAAACGTAGTGGAAAAAGTGTGAACGCCATTTTGCACTTTTGCAAGTTTCAACACCCACCTGCACTCCATTTCCATCTTGAAGTTGCAGGTGAGCGACAGTGACCCCCTTCCCTTGTGTACCCTCTACCCCATTCCTTCATCCTTCTTTCCTGGTTGTTTCTTTGCATTTTTCTCACAGCTGTGCTCTTTCTCCCCCTCCTGTCCTGTTTTTCTCTCTCAGTTTCTTTTGTTCCGCACCTCCCATTGGCTGCCAACCTCCTCATTAGTACTCCCCAAGGGTAGTCCCACTGCCTGTGCAGCCCCCTCAGCGAAGGACCTCGAGGCAAAGGACCCCTCGGCAAAGGACAGCTTCAGACCATGTCTGCCTGTATCAGCCGGAAAAGCAAGAAGCCAGCAGCCATCAACCAGCAGCGACTGACAAGGTAAGTGTTGTCTGGTCAGGGGGCGCAGAAATCACTGCACCCCACTTAACTGCCCCACCTATCGCTTAGTTTGCCACCACCCTAAAGCTTGCATACAGTTACACTGTGTTAGCCTCTCACATCTGGGCGGATGGTCTAGCTTGGCCACCTCTCACATCTAGGTGCACTGTGTTCTAACTGTGCCAAGCGGCAATATCTCACATCTGATCCAAGCTGGGAGAACGCCTTTCTTGTTACCAGTGACTTTTAGTCTGATGCACGAGGACTGTGATGGTGTTGTGGTCATATCTTGCCCTAAAGCCATTACGTCAGTAAACAATTCTGGATAACTCTGCCCACTACCAACCTGTCACATCGCCAAATTATCCTGCTCCCCAGGCAATCTGCCTACCTATGCCTGTCAGCCATAGTCAGTATTTACCTCACGTGTGCGGGGTATCCATCCTGAAACCAGCCTTGTTGTGTAAGGTAACCACACTTTGCATCATGCCAACTGTGTTAGTCAGCCACAGTTTTTCGCCTGCACATACTCATTTCTATTTAGCAACCGTCAACCTATAAACACTCACTGAGTTGTGAACTGTGTTGCCTAGCCATGTATCACATTTAGGAGAACTGTTAGTTAGCAACATCTCACATATAGGTGGACTGTACTCTAACTGCGCTAGCTAGTCCAGACTGAAATGTGATTATTAGCTTGCGTCTCATCTACACAGAATTGTGATTATTAGCTTGTGTCACATCTACACAGAAATTAGCATGTTAGCTTGCGTCACATCTACAAAGAATTGTGATAATTAGCTTTTGTCACATCTTGAGAGAAATGGGCATGTTAGCTTGCATCTCATCTGCACAGAATTGTGGTTATTAGCTTGCATCACATCTAGACAGATATTTCAAAATTAGCTTGTGTCGCATCTACACAGAATTGTGATTATTTGCTTGCGTCACATCTACACAGAAATTAGCATGTTAGCTTGCATCTCACCCACGCAGAATTGTGATTATTAGCTTGTGTCACATCTAGACAGTAATGAGCATGTTAGCTTGCGTCACATATATAGAGAATTGTGATTATTATCTTGCGTCACATCTAGACAGAAATTGTAATGTTAGCTTGTGTCACATATACACAGAATTGCGATTATTAGCTTGTGTCACATCTAGGCAGAAATGCTTATGTTAGCGTGCATCAAACCTAGATGGAATTGTGAATATTAGTTTACGTCACATCTAGAGAGGAATGTGACTATTAGACATTGCCACATCTAGACAGGAATGTGAAAATTAGCTTGCGTCACTTCTGGACGGAATTGTAGATATCATTATGCGTTACGTCTAGATCGTAATGTCTATAACCACCCTACTAATAAAAAAACGTATCCCTCTGCCTACACCTCTCAAACCCTGAACAAAACACAACTATACATCTGAAGCACAACAAAACACAATGCTGCAACAACAAAACAAACCACACATAGCCTCACACAACAGCACATGAAGGCAAGCAACCGGAAAAAATACACCTAAGCTCAGCGAACTGTGTAATACGAACTGAAGCTGCCAACAGCACATCACAGCTCTCTTGCTCTTTCTCCCCCTCTGTCCTACTAACTCACCCTACACTCTTGCCTTTCAGAGCCGCCAGAGGACCACTGTATAAATATCCTTTAACATTAACATTAACATTGATGAAAATTACATTGAGTGGAGCGATTGGCATGTAAATTCAAATGTTGTCGTTCCTCTCGGTGCAATTAACACTTTTAAATGTGTGCACATTAGTCTTCTTAGTAATGATATTAATTCTAAAAAAAGGTGCTTTAGCTTATCAGAGTCCAAATTCATTCCTTGGTGTGCGCATTAAAGCTTTGCCATACCCATTCTGCCCTCAAGCCACAGGTGTACCCATTTGTATTCACTTTGTTTTGTCTTCTATACGCATTGCACGTGGTTCAGACCTTTTGTTACATAGAGTTATTGAATCATCTTTACCTATTTCTAAGGTAGCGCATAAAATCCGGGTGCAGAATCTTAAACTGCTCTCTTGTGTAGTTTTCACCGAAGTATTTTGAAGGCCTGTACATGGGAGGAGAGAATAGGACATAAAACACATATTGCAACAAAACTATCAATAAGTTGCTTCATTCAATACAAAAGTCCACTTTACTAGGGCACTGCATGGGGAAAAGACACTTCTTCAACGCTGTGACAAATTCAACCACATGGTATCTACCATGCATCAAGTAACTTCAAATGCTTGTACGTAAGTGGTCACTGTCATTACAAGCAACCAGACTCTTACCACCATGTGCAATTGTTTGGCCTGTAGAGAAATCATGAGATTATTTTAGCAGAGTACTTACCAATTAGATGCTTTTCTTTGCTGGGTAAGTCATTTTGTATAGGCTTCAAAGTACCCCAAACACTCGCTCTGAGTTCAACAACTTTTGCCCAAAGGGCTTCCAATTATATTGAAACAAATCAGATAGGTCCTTCAAAAAAATTTATATTTTTATAGCTACAGCCAACACATGTTTTGACCCAAAGATTTTCCTCAAGACAATGTAAGTGTTCCTATTCTGTGTAAAAATAAGGCAACCAATTGGTCACATCCAGAAGTCAGTTACATGCATTCCTATTTTCACAACAGATACAATCCACATTGCCTCGAGGAAGAATACTCAACACAGGATATTCAGCTTTGGTTGCAAAATATGTACAAACATGACTTTTCTCGTCAAGATAACTATGATCCTGTGATAATCAATAATTGTCCAAGAAAATTCCACATTTCCAAATTGGTTAGAAATGAATTGTATTGTTCAACAACTTGTCAAAACCTCAATATTCAAATCGACCAAATTGCAAACATATGTGATTCTATATTTTCTAATCACACTTTGTCAAGACATTGCAAATTAGCCATACAATAAAATAACACACATATGGACTTCAAATAAACCTCTGTCTATCAAATTACAGTTTTAGACTGCAACTTGACATGGACTTGGTCACAAAACCGCACATAAATTCAATCAATACATCTTGTATCAACGTAACATTAGTTACAACTCATAATTGCTTAATCACAGCATGCATAAAGATGCAATAGCTATAGTATATGACAGCCGACAGGTGTTTAGACCGTGGTCTCTCTCAAGGCTGAGATATATCCTTAATCAATTAGATTCATAATAAGATCATAAGTCATTTCCTTGTTCCTTGGTAATCCGTTATACAATGTGGACATTTGACCGTACTCTCTTTTTAGGTTGATTATGTAGTAAAGGAAGGAGAAAAAAAGGAGACGAAAATGTAGAAGAGTCAAACAAAAGGCAAAGAGAAAATTATATTGAGAATGTCAACTCCCAAAACAATCCATATTGTCCATTTCCATAACCTCTTTCACCTTCTTGTGCACAAACCAGTTGTTATGTCAGCCTTGTTAGGATACTTCGTGAAACAAGCACAATCCATTACCATGGCTCATATTATACTTAAGCTACTCCTATTAATCTGTGTTACCTGCACCTATTATTACTCTTTTTACCTATATTCAGTAAAGATGCATATGCACATGGCGCTGTGTAATTCAATCTTGGGTGTCATTCGCCATATACCAGGATTGTCATTCCTTTGAAATTCTCTGTGGTGTATACCCATCCACCAATTTAAGCAAAGTAATGATAGGATGCCACTTACCACAGTGTCTATACAGTATTCCTGAATGTGTTTGGCCCTTCGTTGGCCCACATTAAATAAATTGTTCTGCAATGTATATGGTTATATATTAATTTGTGAACTATATTAATCCATTGTGATTATTGGATATTATGGACATTTGATTGTGCAAAAAGATGATTACATTATGCATCCTGATGTGATGTGGAAATTAGGAAGGGGCCAGGGGAAGGGCTCCGGCCGGGAGCACTTACCTGATACCCAGTGTAGAAAATGGTGGCCTCCCACTGCCCAGGGGACTCAAAACGCTGGTTTTACCATCAAGTAAAGCCCACGTCCTAGCTCCCTGATTGGCTGGTAGGCCGTCTAGTCCTCCTGATTAGCTGTGTGTCTGACTCCCCTCCGGGGTGATAATATACTTTAATCATTTTTAAAAGATATTGCACAGAATAGTATTGTTTGGAACCTGTTGAGAGGGTTTATGCTGATTGCTTAGTAAATGTTCTAATGCCAGGTGGGGAATCCCTGAGGGTAGTTACTGTTGGGGATCTGTCAAGACAGATCATTGGCAGGAAAGAGTTGCTCCCAGCCATTAAGCACTAACCTAGACAGGAGAGGGCTGGGTCAAATCACTCAAGCTGGAGTACACAGCCTGATGCTTTCTTTGCTCAAGGAACTACAGGTATACAATCCAAAGTAAAAAGACAGCATTTCTACACCAAGGCATAAACTCAACCAAAAACAGGACACAAGAAGTATTCTATCTCTACAAGGAGCTTGCCACACTTTCCCAAACAACAATATCTGGAATCCTCCCAATGCCTGGCCTCCTTCACCTCCAAGATTAAAGACCTCTAACACTTCATTACCCAGCAAAGACAGATGACTGTTCCCAAACCTCAGCACAGTCAACCCAAAACTGCCCTATTTACTTTGCGGCCCATCACGAAAGAGGAGTGGTTGAAAACCCTAAATTCCATGAAGACCTCCAAAGTGCATAAAATACTCAGCCCAACTGACCAAACTGACCAAAGATCTAGGAGAGATTCCAATGCAGCTACTTCCTGATCACGGATAGAATATTGCACAGCCTGAATACAGCCACCATACCCAACCCTGTTTTAGAAAATGCTGCAGATCCTGCAATTCTATCCAATTATTCTCCATCTCGTTCCTCCCTCTAGAAGCTAATCTCATTAATAAATAAGCCATAAAACAACAACAGACGGAACACAGTGAGTACCATCTACTTTTCGAAGACAATCATTTGTGTCACCTCACAATGTTTATGGAAACTACCCTTATGGACACAAGAGAAGTTTTATTCAAGAACTTAGACTCAATTTTTTTTGTAGAGGTCATTGCCCTAGACCTTTTGGTGGCCTGCAACAGTGTAAATCACCTCATTGTACTTCAAAGATATATCGGATTCTATGCATCAACTACTCATCTCAGGAATTATCCTTCTCATTGCTAAACTTTCAGGATATTAAGATGGAATGTGGGGACTTCGGAGCAAACCTTTTTCTATCCCATGCAGTACACAGGGCTCCATCTATCTCCTTGACTTTTTTAAAGCCTTCCCTATCCTGCTCTGGCATATCTTCCAACACCTCTAGATTAACTTCTAACATTATAGGTAACTTCTAACATTAACCTATAACATTATAGGTACCCCTTGTGATATTATTAAATCTTTGCACTGAGGTTTGAGCATTCTGAGTAGAGATACTAGCAAGAAGTATCTGTCAGCACAGTCAGAATAGGTGGCAGGATCAACATTGGAAACAGTTATCTATAAACATTGTCAGGATAGGTGATAGATCCCCTGTAAATAGCTACTATCAATACGTAACTCGGGAGATTAACGCTTTGAGAGGAATAGAGCTAGTGAATCACTCTGTAAGAGATGTTACATTTGAAAGTAGCTTTGTGGGATAATACCCTTGCAGAATGACTATGTCAAAACCAAAAATTGGTAATCATTTTATGGGCTAACTTACAAATGTGAATGCCTTGTCCAGAGGAGTTAGTATAGGGAATAGATCTGTGGCTGGAGTTATAGTAGGAAGTAACCTTCTGCAGGAGGAATTAGACTAGACTTGGAAAAAGATCAGTGAACATTTCTCTGAATATGAAATAGATGTCTGTGGGAGGTGTGGAACTAGGAAATAGTTCTCATTGGGATGGTTGAGACTAAAACATTTATTTATTTAGGGGAGTGAAACTATGAAATAGCTCTGTGTGGGAGGTGAGAAACTAGGACATCTCTCTGTGTGGGATAAGTAAGACTAAGAAATATCTCTCTGTATGAGACATTTGGATTACAAAATAACACCATGTAGAATGGCTCACAATATGAAATCATCCCTCTCTGGGATGAGTGAGAAAGAAATAGTACTGTGGAGGAGGGACACTTAGCAATCGATCTATGTGGGAGGAGTGAGGCTAGGATATATCTTTCTGATATGAGTGAGACTAAGATATCTCTAGACCGGAAGAGTTGTGTTATGTTATTATTATGTATTTATAGGGTGCACTTTCGCCCAGAGGCACTTTGGCTCGAGGAAAAGCAAGGATACCGCCCACTACAATGGCCCTAAAACAAGAATGTTTTCAGCACGCGCCGAACTGTAGGTGGTTTTCAATGCCTCTGAGAGCAGATGGTAGCCCATTACACAGTTTGTTGGCTGCATATGAGAATGCTCATCCACCCACATGGGCCAGGTGAGCCTTCGGGATTGCCACTAGGTTGACAGTACCTGAACGAAGTGGCCATTGATGGATGAAGGGGGGAAATTTGTCCTGGAGATATTCTGGCCCCTGTCTGAAAAAGGCCTGGTGCACCAGGCACAGAGATTTGAATCTGAGGACCAAGATCGGAGTGTAATTGGCGTAGGAATAACAGCGAAAGCCAAAGAATGGATGAGGCGAAACAGCGGCTGAATGTAGATGTTAAAAATCATGAAGGACAAGGCTGAACCCTGCGGGACACCACAAAATAGTGTACGAGAAGAAGATAGGAAAGGGGTTAGAGAGAGTGACTGACTCATAACTGAGAGGAAAGATACAACCCAGGCCATTCCAGGATGGGCCCCGAAAGGCCAGCTGTCTGCAGACAGGATAGCAAGATGGATTGGTCGATCATGTTGAATGCTGCTGTCAGGTCTAACAGAATCAAGGTACTCACTGCGTCCTGATCCACCAGCATGGTGAGGTCATCGACCACCGACAACAGGACACTCTTGTTGCCACATCCTGCCCGAAACCCCGACTGAAAGGAATCAGAAAATAGTGAAGATTCCAGAAAAGAGTAAAGAAGGGGAGCTATCAGAGACTCTATCAGAAACTCTATCTGAGACACTAGCAATTTCATAAAGAAAGGGAGAAGAGAAATAGGGTGCAATTTAGCCAACACTGACGCATCCAGGGAAAGTTTCTTTAATAGCAGAATCAGAATAGCCTGCTTCAGTTAGGCGGGAATCGTGTCCACTTGACAGGTAGAATTCACTGCCTGCACGACCCAGGGGATCATGGCAGGCATGACTGTTTTAAAAGTGGCCAGTGGGATGGGGTCAGACGGGGCAGTGGACTTAAGGCACCCTACTGCCTGCAGGACCTCTTAGGCTGAAAATTCAGGGAACTTATTCCACCGTGTACTGTCAGTAACAACCGTTTCGCAGTTGAAGCACATAGATGTGGTTTGCTTGCTGGATGAAATGTTTTTCCGGTCCACTACCTTAATATAAAAGAAATCTGACAGATAGTCACAGAGTGTTGGAGAGGCCGGTGGCGTGGGGGAGATGCGGGTGGCCAAAGAGGACGACTTAACCACAGAGAAAAGTTCTTTGTATTGATTAAGAGCTTGTTCAGCTATACCAGTGAAATACGTGTGTTTGGCTTTAAGCAAATCACGATGATACATTTGATAAAGATGCCGAAAGGAGGCCTTCTCATCAATTCCATAGGCACAGCGCCATTTGCGCTCTGCTTGTCTAACTTGCAGGCGAGAAGCTTTAAGTTGATTGGTAAACCAAGGCACAGAAGGGCGTTTTCGGGCCTGAACTACTTTAAGTGGCGCTACCTGATTTGCGACATCCAATAGGATGCCTGAAAGCGAAGAAAAATAATCACTGCAGCCCTACAGCTATTCACAATCTCGACGGATAACAGCTAATGATCAACTGAGGTGATTTTGCCGGCCCTATTGACCCCAGGATATCAAAGGAGATAAGCCTGTGGTCAGACCACAGTACCTGTTTCCCCTGTACATCAGAGATACTGGCCATTGATGAAAAAAATAAGATCCAAGATGCCGCCCAGGGCATGTGTCGTTCGCAAACAAATTGTGACATTCCCAAATCCAGCATAGCCTCACAAAATTGGAATAATCCCCGGGGCAAGGGAACATTTAGCCTCATGTTAAAATCTCCTAGTATCACCAGGATCCCATATTTAACCTGAAGGGAAGCAACTTGCTCTAGGAAGGGGTTAAGAACAGACACGAAGGAGCCTGGGGGCGATATATAACAAGGAAATGCCATGAAAATGAGGCCGACACAGTCAGGTGTACCAGAAATGCTTCCATTTGCAATTTATGAACTAAAGGTTATGTTATGTTAATAAATCTTATAAAGCACACGGTCGCACAGAGGCATCATGGCGCTAGGAGAGATGGAGACAGCCCCATGTAAATTCAAAATAGGCAGGTTTTGACGCGCCTTCAGTAGTTAGGGGTTTTCTTGATGGTAAGTGGAAGATTATACCACAGCAGTGTGGCAACAATAGAGAAGGCCCGGCCGCCAACCCTATCTCTGTTATGTTATGCTTAAGTTGTTCGGAAGTGGCTGAGCGAATGTTACGAGTAGGATGATAACGCATAAACTTGGATTGGAGGTATTCTGCTCCCTGACCATGGAGGGCACGGTGTACAATACACAATGCCTTAAATTCTACCCATTGAGCCACATGAAGCCAGTGCAGGTTCCGTAACACAGGGGAGATGTGAGCTCCAAAAGGGGTACCTGTGGCTACCCTAGCGGCCAGGTTCTGCAGCCGCTGCAGCCGTTTAATCAGGCCCTTGGGTTGGGCAAGATACAGGGAGTTACAGTAATCTATTCGTGATAGAACCATGGCTGCTACCACTGGGGGGTGCAATGGGTTCGGGATCAGAGGTAGTACTCTCCTCAGAATTTTCAGCCGAAAATGGCCAGCCTGATAGACTGCAGAGACTTGTTGGTCCATGGACAAAGATGCAGATAGAACCACACCCAAGTTTTTCACTTTCTTAACCGGAATTGGCAGGGGTCCCAGGGAAAAAAGCCAGAAGGAGGACACTCATAGTGTGGGATCAGGGGGATAGCCCACCACCATCACATCAGTCTTATCCTCATTCAATTTGAGCCCATTGTGGTTCATCCAATCTCCAACGGCAGTTTGGCAGCCCCGCAGGCACGACGACACCTCAGACTGATCAAAGTCTAATCTGATCAGTATCTGGGTGTCATCGGCGTAGGAGTAGCAAATAATGCCGAAGGAGAGGAGGAGACACACAAGGGAGCCAAATGTAGATGTTAAACAATATGGGCGACAGAGAGGAGCCCATGGGCACTCCACAACTGAGGTGATAAGGAGCAGAGAGAAAAGGGGGCATTGAGAGGGTCTGAGTACGGTCCACAAGGTATCGTGGAGATATGAAGAGCAGACCTGAATATCACTGAAACCCCCCCTAAAATCCCGGATGGGCAGAAATCTGATCCGGTTGGACAATATTGGAGTGGTAAGGTAGGGCGTGAGAGAATATTGGAGTAGATGACTCTGTCAGCCAGGTCTCTGTCACAAAGACCAGATCAAGCCATGTTTCTGCTAATGTCTCATAAATGAAATGGACATGTGCCACCATCGATTGTGTATTAATAAGTATGGCAGCTAAAGGCTCTTTGCCAGTTGCCATAGCTGTCTTCTCTGGCATTTTCTTGCACAGAAATGTTGTTAAGCAGAACCCGCCCAGCTGGGCAAAGTGCGATAAGAGATTCCCGCGAATACTGCCTATTAATAAGACGCCCCACCCCCCGGGACCCGTCTGCGACCTGGACAGGCCCAGATGGGCTTAACTTTGATGTGACTTCGGCACTGTGGGCGTGTGCCCGCTGCGCACGACCGCTGCGCTGTCTGTGAGTAGACCACATTTCAACCCCTTGATATTACCAGAGCCAATTCGGACAGACTGCCCCTGAATGTGAGTGAGGTGAAGAAAGTAAAGAAAGACTGCGCTAGCCGAGCACGAGCCTCGGAGCATAACTGAGGCCAGGCACCCTCTGCCGCTAACCAGCCTACCCAGAGTTAGAGTAGGGAATATCTCCCTGATATGAGAAAAGGGAATAGCTCTCTCTCTCGGTGAGGCACAAAAAAGAAATCGTTGTGTGGGAGGAGTAAGACAAAGAAACAGCTCTCTGTGTGCAATCTATTTCTCCCACAAACTCAACAAACGGAACATCCTGTGAATATGGGAATGGCCCTGTCATAGTCATCATTTTCTGGAATTGCTCTTCTTGTGTGGGAATAGTTCTATTAGAGCAGTCAGAAAAAAATTATAAACATTTTGAATCCTAAAGAGATATAGGGGATATGTAAATGTTTGCCAGCCTCACGTTTTTTTTTTATTTTTTTTTTTATATCTAAGACATTTGAAAAAACACGCATCCACTAATTCACAAAGAATCCTGTTTGTGGCTTTAGTTATGCCTATGTCTGGCAGTGTGTTACTGATCATGGATAGAATAGCTCTGTACGTGAGATCTTATTCATCAAAAAGACCCCCTTACTCGCAAAATTGGTACTGTGACATGCAGTGTCAAAAAGGACAGCATTGTATGTTTTCCTATGACCAATGGCTGTGCACGTATCAAAGACAGAGCAACACCGCAGCCATTACTCGGGACTTGACGCAGCAAAAACCACGTAGTAACATGATTGGATGACAGAAATAAATAAGCCCATAAGGCTTCCCGCTGTGACATTAGTCTCTGCCCTAGGTTAAGGCATGCCCAGTGAGGCATGTCTCACATGAGGGCATGGTATAACAGCCTGACAAGAATAGGGGTCACGTGGTTGCCTGTCACTGGACTGGTGCCTGTTACTTATGATAGAGAGATCCACTGCAGGCAGAGACTGTGTCACGTAGGCAGGCAACGCTGAATTATACAGACCATGGGCCTCATTCCGAGTTTGGAGGTAGCCATGGCGCTATTAGCGCCATGGTTGCCTCCAAACCCGGGTCCGGGTCTGGTCTGGTTAAATGGGGACTTATCGGGACATTCCGACCTGTGCGGACCCGGTAAGTCCCCATTCAACCAACCATTCCCCATTCCCATTTGAGTCCCGATAGGGCTCAATGGGAATGGGGAAGGCGCTAATTACGGGCCCGCAAATAGCGGGCCCGTTATTAGTGCCCTGGTCCCTTAGCGGGACCCGCAAAGGACGTGTGGTCAGACCACACGTCCTTTGCGGGTCCCGCTAAGGGAACTCGGAATTGGGAAGTAAGGGTTTACTGGCACCAGGTTCCTTACCAGTGACCGTTAACCCTTACCGCCCAACTCGGGATGAGGCCCCATGTCTGGTGCTGTTAAACCATGCCTCTCAAAGACACAAGAAGATCTGTTAGTGACCTCATTGTTAATGTAACCGACTAAATGTATAAGATTGTTTTCTGTATGAACCTCATTGTGTAAAACAAATGTACCTGACCCCGCTGCCACTGCCTGGATTTATTGGCAGGTCTTTCGACAGTTGGTGCTGTCACGCCTCAGATTCCTAATGCAAACTGAGACGGTAATTGGAGGAGCAGACCACTTGAACCCCTGTGCGTGCAAAAGGCTTACTGGAAAACCCTTAAGAGTTTTTGAGAGCAATCCGCTCGTGAAGGTTGGAGTCTTTCCTTGGGCTGCACAAAATCACTCTTTATTTAATCTAAAGGCAGCGCGCGCGTCAGACACTAAAGGCAGCGTCTCAGACACAGTTGGGAAAATTGGGGATAATCTGATTGGGAATTAAATTATAAATTAAACAACGCAAGAGGAATAATAGTTACAATGGATGTAAAAGGCAGAAGGGTGTTAGGGCCAAGCCAAAATCGACGGGAGCATAGAGCAGATGCAAAAAAGGGAAATGTATCTAGGTTACAGGGAAAACCGAATGTAACCGAAGAAAACGGGGAAAGGATTTTCTGTGCCATACAAATGTCCAATAAAATAAAAAAAATAAAAAATGTGTAAAACTACATACAAGAAAATACAAAAATTCATCTGCATTTGGTCGGTGCACACTATACAAAGTTCTAAAAATCAATAAAAATAGTACAATTGAGAAAAGAATATGTGAAACAATGTGGATTTCCAGAAAGGGCAACTCTGACACATTACATGTACACCTATCATCATCTTAGTGCATGAAGATTTCTTGAAGAAATTGCCTCTTTAACACGGGGGAATAAGCACAAGCAATGCCATGTGCGAGGCACTTTAGAGTTGCCGAGTTATCTAAATTTACTAAGAGTGTTTGAATGAAAGAAGGAGCAGGTGGCGAATGAACATTGGGAAATATTTTTAGATTGGTTTTGACAGGTCACAAAATGGGTCTGGGAATCAATAATAAGAGGTTTGAAAAATATGAATGATAAACTGAGGGACACAATACATCAAATGAAAAATAGAAAGAAAAGGGGAATGGAATTAGAAGAGAAGAAGGGAGCGTCTCACGTGATTTTCCTGTATCCTCAGCAAACGCTAGAAGATAAAACAGGGGGAGAAGGATAGGGAAGAAGAAGGAGGAGGTGCTTCAAAAGTAATGCCACACACACTTCCATAGCAGCAGTGATGCACCCCCAAGCCACAGTCGCACAACAAACACAGCCCCAACACCTGGCAGCAGGTGCACAGGCATAAACCTAATACAGGAAAAGGTGCACCCATCTGGGTAAGCGAGGAGCACTGCCACCTCTACCATAAGCCCCTAACTCACCTTCCACAGGCGCTGTGCGCAGTGTAACAGGTGCACAGCTGCAGTCTCCCTTGCCGCAAGTGATCGGTTCACATGGCATTGATAATCCAGTAATGGTACATGGTACATGCCCCATTTTAGAAACTAGTCTAAAATGGTTATTGATGATCTTAGTACTATCATTCAGTGTTACAACCCCTCTTGGGCTGATATTAACCAGTTAATTGGGATAATAATACCCACTGAGGTACACCAATGCCTAAATAATGAGTGTGGTAAGCCAAGTGAAGATGCAGGGTCCGGTGCAGAATAAAGTACATGCAAGTGATAATTTGGTACAGAGATTTGCAGTGGTGTGTCCTAGAAAGACTGAATGGGCAAAGACCAATAATGGCAATCAAAAGATTAATCAGTCTTCTGCATAGTATCTAGATTGTTTGACAATTGTGTTCACCCAGCATTCTGGAACAAATAAACAGGCTGGAATGGCTCACGAGGCTGTAGTCAAGGAGTCCAAGGAGTCCAAGGCTTAATGGCAAAACCTCAGCTACAGCTGAAGGCAATTTGCATGGGGTGGCAGAGCAAGCCCCTCACAGAGCTTATGGCAGTTGTGAATCATTGTGTTTCTTGTCAAGAACAAAAGAAAGAGATGAAAGAATGTAAATTAATGGCTCATCAATTTCAGAATCTACCACGGTTGGACAGAGGGCTATCCTGAATGGGAATATGAATACAAATATGGTAGGCAGAGACCAGCAAACTTCCAAAAAGCTGCACATGTCATAGGAAAGGGGGGGATAGAGTGATGCTCACAGGGATTGCACAAAAGATATGCAACAAGGAACACTGCATGCTATTTCTGTAAGCAGCAGGGACATTGGAAGTTTCTGTGTCAGAATAGGTCGGAACTCCCACTGCATTTCCTTTGCCAAACATGAATGCACAAAATGTTCAGGCTCAAACAAAACAAGAGGGTTAGGACAGCAAAGGGAAATGTGATAATGTTATCTATACATTAATGCTTGTAGATCAGCAAAACTCATTTGTTGAGTGTAAGATTAAAGTAAACATTTATTTAATATACACTAGAGCACATTTCTCAGTGATCAGATCAAAAGATTTTCTTCATCTGTCCATTTCCTCTACTACGGTTAAAGCTATTGCTATTTCAAATAATCCAGAGATCCACCCTGCCACTGTGCTATTGTCGGTGTCTGTAGGTCACATTTTGGATAAGCAAACCTTCTTTCGAATGGATTGTGTCCTCCCACGTATTCCTCATCATTAGATATCTTCCCTTCCAGCTTTAGCTGCTTCGGAAAAAGAAAACAGCAGAGGGCGCTATGCGGCGATGTGGTGGACTCAATGTCCCTCGACGTCTTCCATCTCCGGGTCGACGTTATTGCAGCTATATATAGCACACACAATGACCATTAGCTTCAGCTCTGTTTTTCCGCCATAGCTACGCTTAGACAATTAAGGTGCGCTTTGTTTTTTCTGAAAAACTGCAACATACTCGAATCTGATGGCCTCGTCATCGACACCATCAACCCCAAAGACCGGGTTAAAAAAATATCATGACTGCAGCGCCAAGATGTCTCTCACGCATCCTCATTGAGTGTGTCTATGGTGCTTTAGCGTATATAGCATAGGACGGATGACTGTGCCGCGTAAGAAAAAATTAGTGGTGGGTAGGCACCCTACAAAATCCCCCTTGATGACTCTGTTGAAGAAATGCTCGACCTGTGAGTTGAGCGGTGACTCTCCTCAAAGGAAGAGATCAAAAAAGTGTTGACGCTCCAGGAATGGGTAAAATCACTTCTCGTCTTCATCCAAGAAGATGAAGAAAAGGCGATATAGATCACCTTCTACTTCCTCCAATTCCTCTCCAGAAATAAAAGTAACCTGCCCAACCAAGTACTTGATTTCTGCAGAGGAAATGTTTAAAATGTTTGAGAAGGAGGCCCGAACACCCTCGAAAGAAAAAGAAAAAAGCCATGCACACGTTGCACTGTTAAAAGCTGACAAGGAAAGGGCTAAGGCTAAATCATTGCACACCCTCGAGCCCAGGACGTAGGCCAGTTCTGCCCTTGAGAATTGTCCAAAACTTCATCAAGCCGAGGGACAAGCCCTTCGAGGGCTCAGTCGATGTCAAAATTGTCAAAAACATTGATGCTATCGGTGTCTAAGCCACCAACCCCATCGGTGTGGAAGACATCAATTGGCTTGAAGCCAACAATGCTTTTACCTATCAAAGCTTTATCCTTCATTTATGAGGAGCACGAACCATTGGACAAAGACACTCCACCATTTGGTTTTGTGTTTGGCACACCTAATATCCAGAAGCCCTTATTTCAGAAGAGTCCAGGATAAAGGACTAACATGAACACCTTCAGTCTGCAAGTGGTACAGACACATCACCAGAGCTTGAGTTTGGCAAACCAGACCCGGCAGACCATGTAGCTGCCTTTCGCAGGCAGCTTATGACCAGGGTAATCGATTTTTTTGGGATGGGGTAGGCCTGCTCCTCTCGTCGAGCTAGAAAACCTTACAGATATAGTAGACAAAGGTCCACAAAAGGATCCAGTACTTCAGTTTCATATCGCCCTACAAAAAAGGGTAAAGGTGAGTTGGGAGGCTCCAGAAACAAGTCTAGCAGTAAATAAGAACCGTACCAAGACCTACAGGCCATCAAGTAGCGAGATCCTGACTACTTATCAAAACATCCAACACCAGAGAGCCTGGTAGTTCAGGCAGCGACATCTACATCAAAACAGATGGCATACTCAACCATCCCACCAGAAAAGGATGATAAGCATTTCGATGCTTGGGCAAGGAAAGTATTTTCTGCTGGGAGCATGCCTCTAAAATTTTCAAAAGCCACTTGCACTTTAGCAAAATTTACTGTGGGACTGTATAGCTAGGGCAGCTTAGCATATTCCCGAAGGGGAAGAAAGAGATGGCTTCCTGAATATTGTAAGAGATGGAAAGGAGGCTATGTGTGAGTCTCTTCAGGCAGGACTGGACTCTGCTGACAGCATCAGCAGAGCCATGGCGGCGAGCACAGTAATACGCAGGTTTGCGTGGTTGAGGAAGTCAGGTTTTGCACCAGACTTGCAGTCAGACTCCTCAACATGCCCTTTGGTGGCACTCAGCTATTTGGCAGCACAGCTGAGGAAAGCCTGGAGAATCTGCAGACCTCAAAGGCGGCAGCACAGTGGCTTAGCGCCACTATCAGACAGCTACAACCCTCTCACTCTAGCAGATCATCTTGGAGCGGTAGGTCCTTTTGTTTCTATTCCTCAGTTGATAGACCGAGAGGACTGGCTAGTCAAAGGGGCCAAAGTACATTCCCTAGTGGTGGGCGAGAGAGGTGCAAAGTCCACCCAAGCAACGGCTACTTTATTATCAGCCGCGGCTTCAGCCATGCCAAACCTCTCTGAGGCCTTAACCCACAAAACCCTGGTGGGAGGCAGACTCTCACAGCATCTGCAAGAATGGTGGGGTATTACTTCAGATGCGTGGGTGTTGGAAACAGTGGCCCAGGGTTACTGCCTCTCCTCTCTAAAAAGGCCTCAGGGTCATCCACTGGGAAGCCACTCATTCAAAGTTCCGGATCCGTTCCTTTTGCAGTTAATTCTGAGCCTGCTAGAGAAAGGTGCTATAGAACTAGTACCTGTGATGGAGAGGAACAAAGGGTGGCACTTTCCTTATCTCCTAATCCCCAAGAAGGACAGAGGATTGAGACCCATCTTGGACCTGAAATGCTTGCAAAATGTACTCAGGTAGAACAAGTTCAAGATGGTCACCCTTTCTCAGATCCTTCATGCCCTCAAGCTCCAGGATTGGATGGTGTCATTGGACCTTCAGGATGCTTACTTTCATGTGCCTGTCCATCAGAAGCACAAAAGGTATATGAGGTTCGCTCTTGGTCGTTCTCATTATCAGTTTCCAGTTCTGCCATCGGGCTGACCTCTGCCCGAAGTTAATGGTGGTGGTAACATGAAATCTCAGGAGAGGGAGATTCACGTCCTCCCCTTCCTGGACAATTGGCTGATCAGGGCTGGTTATCCCAAACAAGCCCTGCCACTCTCTCCACAGACTGGGCTTCTCCCTCAATTACAAGAAGTCCCACATGATACCATCTCAAAGACTCCAGATGCATCCTTGGGAAAGGCCTTGCCAACCGAGGTGAGGACTCAACACATTCTGCAGGTGGTCACCAAATTCCAAAGTGTCCAGGATATTCCGGCCTTCAACCTTTTTAAGTTGCTCGGCCTCATGGCATCCGGAAATTTCCTGGTGCCAGAGGCTCTTCTGAGAATGAGGTCCCTACAATGGGCTCTCAGGACGCAGTGGTCTCAATTCTCGGCCAAGATATCAGACCTACTTCAGGTTCCAAGCAGGGTCACACATGATCTCCTGTGGTGTGCCTGAGAGAACATTATTCTGAAGGGAGAACCTTTTGGGCAACCATTGCTGAGATAACACCAGTTACGGACACCTCACTCATGGGGTGGGAAGACCACGCCAACATTCTGACCGTCAACGGTCATTGATCTCCATCAGATTCCATACTGCACATCATCCTTTTGGAGCCGAGGGCATTCAGACTAGCGCTGAAGTCCTTTCTGCCCCCTGTACGGGGAAACAATGCCCTGATAATGACAGACAACACAGTTGTCAAGTACTACCTCAACACGGGAGGAGGTCTATGGTCACTACCACTGTGCAGAGAGGCAATGCAGCTCTGGTTCTGGGTAATTCAAGAAGGAATCTCCCTATCATTAGTTCACCTAGCCGTAGAGGAGAACACAGCAGCGAATGCTCTGAGCAGGCAGAGCACAATCTCCCACCAGTGGGAAATAGATCAGGAAGTCCTTCAAGAGATCTTTGCCCTTTGGGGAATTCACCCATCAGGTAGTTCTGTGCGCAACCAGTGTCAACCGGAAGTGCAAAAAGTTCTACTCCAGGGAATATCTCCTAAGAGGAGCTCTAGGGGACGCGTTCATAATAGACTGGCCGTTCCCACTCCTATATGCGTTTCCTCCAGTCCCCGCCATTCCTCATGTGATCAGGAGGTTGAGAAAGTCCAGGAAATCTATGATCATAATTGCTCTGGATTGGGCCAGGAGGACGTGGTTCCCGGACCTTCTGGACATGTCCATCTGTCCTCCAATGCGTCTTCCACAAAGAGAGGACCTTCTCTCATGAGAGGAGGTTTGGGTTCTCCATCCAGAGGTCAAGACACTCAACCTTCATGCATAATTTTTGAGAGGTTGAGATATAAGGATTGGGACCTCCCGGATGACGTAATGGAAATATTGCTTTCGGCCAGAAGGCCAGCAACAAAAGCCTTGTACCGCTGCCGTTGGAATAAATTCTGCAGCTGGTGCAGGGATAAGAATGTGGATCCCCTTCAGTGCAATACACCTATGGTGCTGTCCTTATTACACTTGGCAAATATGGTGCCACAGATTGGAACTATCAAAGGGTATTTGACAACGCTTTCAATCTTTAAGCGCACATCGGAAGAGGTATCATATTTGAAGATGCTGTTAATCACACAATTTCTTAAAGGGCTCCCTTATGTGTTCCATCCTACACCATTGCAAGTACCTATTTGGAACCTGAATTTTGTGTTGAAATGTATAATGTGCGCTTCTTTTGAGCCGCTCCATTCGCTCCATACATACAATATATACTACATTGAGACTACTAACTTTTAAGACCATTTTGTTGGTTGAATTAACATCGGCCCCCAGGATGAGTAAGTTGCAGGCACTATCTAGTAAACCTCCATTTACAACCTTCTACGTGACAAGGTTGTTCTTACAGTTAAACCTTCTTTTCTGTCTAAAATTGTATCGGATTTTCATTTATCCTAGAGAGTTGTGTTAGAAACATTGTATCCACCCCCTCATCCTGGCAAGGAAGAGGAAAGTCTGCATAGACTTGATCCAAGGTGAGCACTTAGCTTTTACACCTCTACACCTCAAGATTACCAACGTTTCATAGAGTGCACTGGTCACAAACTGGGACTAGCCGTCACTAAACAAAAGTTGTCCAGATGGATAATACTGGTCATTACAGAATGCTACAAATTGGCCGGGAAAGATCCCCCAAAAGGCCTGAGAGCCCATTCCAGAAGGGGCATGGCAACATCTTCTGTCCTGCAGAGAGGGGTGCCAGTAAAGGACATTTGTGCGGCAGCCACTAGGTCTACCATTCACACATTCGCAAAGCATTACTGCCTGGATTCGTCCTCAGGCCAGGGAATCTAAAATCTGAAAGTTCTTACTCCCTCCTACAAAACCTATACTCTGCTTTGGGAGTCTATCTAAAGATGAGGAATACGTGGGAGGACACAATCCATTTGTAGAACAAGTTACTTACCCCTGGTAACGTTCTTTCGACTGGAATGTTCCTCCCACGTGTTCCTCATCACCCCCCACCCCCAGCCTACCCCGCAGTAGAATTTCTATGCATTACACCTTACGCTCTTTCTGATACTGTCTGGGTCACACTGATGCCAGTAATTCTGCGAGAGCAAGGCGTAAAAACAGAACTGAAGCTAACAGGCTCTGCGCGTGCTACATAAACCGGTGATGACGTTGACCCCAAGATGGAAGCCATCGAGGGACATCAAGTCGACTGCATCAATGCACAGCACCCTCTGCTGAATTCTTTTTCTTTGAAGCAGCTAAAGCTGGAAGGGAAGATATCTAAAGATGCAGAATATATGGGAGGAACATGCAGTCAAAATAACGTTACCAGTGGCAAGTAACTTGTTCTTCTGATATGGAGTAAGCTACGCCATGTCACGCTGCAAGATATCTTCCATTGTACAAAAACGTTGACACGTTTTACATTGCAAAACATTTTTCTGCCGAATATCAATTTTACTACATACATACATATACTATTTACATCACCTTTACACTTCTCCTGCCACACTTGCAGCACCAGCGTTTAAATGAAGTCTGTTCACAAAGATTTCTACAACAGTTGTGTGAATGTGGGTAAAGCTACACTTTTGTGGGTGTGTAACTCCTCCCAATTCAGACACCCCTTTGCCACACCCACAACTCCAGGATAAATAAATGGGAGCTGCCACAATTGCTGTTATTATAGTAGGACATGCAGTTTTGTGTACATGCTGCCCCAAAACACACCTAGCTCCCAGTAGGAAATATCGACGGAGACCATTTAGTGAGTTTGTCATACACGGCAAATTCATAAATGACTACTTTTCCAGAAGAAAGTCAGGCTCACTCCTGGAAACAGCTTTCTGTGTCGGGCCATAGGTTTATAAATATAAATACAGCACTCATTGAGAAATATTCAAAAGCATGTTGGCCCTTTATTTGGCCCTTTATAAAATAAATGATACATCAAAGAAGAAGACGGGCCCCTGCAGGACCAGGAAGGGCTTACCAGCGACCCTTGTCTTTTCCTTGGTCCACAGCCTGGTGGGTGATGGCCGCCCTCACCAATAAGTAGTCGCGGTCGTGGTCCGAGACGAAGACGTAGCTTGTTTCCTGCCAGAAAACAGCACACATTAAAAGAAGTAGCGAGAGAATGGACAGTATTTACAAGTGGAGCCCAATATCGGACCTGTGGAGAAGATATTATACTGTGGTTTTAGTATTATAATAACCCTTGGAAACTTTACAAACTTTCGATTATTGGGAATGCCAGCTTCCAGGGCCACCCACAGCACTGTGCGCAGCCATGCCTGGCGGATTATGCATTAATATATACGTTTATAAACTACCAAGAGCTAAGCGTGTTACACTAGTTTTACAAACACCACCCCGAGGCCTTTCGGGCCTGTATTGGCCCTGGACACTGAATTAAAGGCCCGAGTGCGACAAGGGCAATTAACATGGTTTATTGGACACCATGCCACCATTCATGCTGTAAAGCGTTTTTATAACCCATGGAAACTTCAAAGGGTGTTCTCATTGGAAGTGACTCAGGTGGGAAGAGCCGGTGTAGCCTGCTGATTGGCTTGTATCGGCCGCAGATTGTTCCCAGGCTACCGACGGTAGCATGCCTGCAGCCATGTCGCTGCAACCGTGCAGGCAGAGTATGTGCTAACATTTACACTTATGCTACACTCCATCCAGAGCAATACAGGTGACACTAGATTTATAACCCCCTCAGGTGTAGGCCTGTAACGTTCATTAAACACCTTTGCTGCACTCAGCACTTGAACTCGGGCTTCTGGGCCCATGACACCTAGCACGGCAGTTGGTCTATTTCTATAAAGCATTATTACTTTTATTATTAACAATATTTTCTTTTTGTAAAACTGCTTTGAAACGAAACAAATAAATATATAAATTATTAACAATAATAACAATATTACCATTACAAGCATGACCACACTGTATGCAAGTGTGTTCCATGATAGACTGGCGATTGCTTTTGTTGCACAAAACTGCATTATTAACATTATTTCTAATAATAATGTCATTAATAATAGGAACAACAATAAGACCATCGTTTCATTATTACTGTTAGGGCTATATCCAGTGTCATTGTAATTACTAGTATTATGTTATTATTATTAATAGTGCCTGGCAATTATCGGGGAAGCGGGCAGAGGCCAGCTGATACCTTTGTTTGGGGGACGTGCCGGAATCCATGGCGTCCGTAGGCACCCAAAGAATTCATCATGGTGTTGGTGGAGGAGAAGTAAAAAGAAGTCCGGTTGCCAACATCTTCTTCAAAGCCGTCCAGGATGGCTCCATTCACCCTGCAAGAGAGAAGGGCAGAGCTGGCAGCAGGGTCAAGGCACCAGGCGGGAGAGAAGGAGAAAAGAGAGGTTTGACTAAAGGGGAGAAATCAAGAGGCGGCGGGGAGTGAAAGGGAGCGAGGGGCAAAGAGGCTGCGAGCAAGACGGGGGAGAGGCGTGATAGCGACCGGGTTACGAATTCACAGCAAGGAGGAATACGGGGTACACAAAGAGTGGGGGACTGAGGAGCAGTCTGAGAGGTCTGAACATCTGAACGGTGTAATGGGATTCTTCAAAAGGACACATCAGAGGTCAAAATGAGGGGAAATAAAGGACACAATGTTCCCTACTTTTCAGAAGAATGAGTCACTCTAGTTACCTTACTTTTTGGACTGAGAAGCATTCATGGACACACGTGAAAGGCATTTTTGTATTAAGCAGCCCCCTGCACGTCCTTGCACCGGTGTGTGCCAATGTATGCACTGGTGTCGCAGCTCGCGCTGCTATTTCGCCGACAGAGTTTTCTTTGATTTGATTTCACTTCCTTGCTTCAGACATTAACACCCACCCCTGAGCTGCCACACAACACTGCACCCACAGTGCCCAGACATTCCCAGCACTTGCAGACTAACCCCCCAGCTCACAGGAGCTCTGCTCAAGTGTACCTTGCATCTTAGCACGATTGATGATGGCGGATCGATTGCGTGACTAATGGGAGGGCCTATGGTCTTCTGCAGGTCCCTTGAGAGGCGTGAATGGTTAATGATGGGAAGGGTGAGGGTTGCACATTCTTTCAGTTTTGTTAGCACCGGTGTAAAAACGTGTTGGAGAATGATCTGCACCCAGATACCCTTGGATTAGGTGCGCTTTACACATTTTTTTAAATTATTTTTTATTATTGTGTATGGTTGAAACAACCTTTTACAAAAATGATTCACAACTAAATTCGTCCTTTAGACAAGCAAAAGAGATATTCAAGAGAAAGAAAGAATACCAAAAATAAAAAAAAAACATATTACCATCAACAAACACATTACAAAAATACCTCTAGTGAGCACAAAACAATTTGTTGCAAAGCAATATTTAAAATTAAGCAGCAAAAAAAGCTAAAAAGAAAAGAAACTTTTCTTATGAAATTTACCTAATCCTGAACATTATTATAAATCACTATAACATTACTCTATGTTTTCAAGCAACAATCCTAAACGATAATTTAAGAATTTTTAAGAAGCAGAAGAGGAGAGACCTACATGGCATTTAGACATTTTGAAGAAGTAGTTAATCGACAATATTGCAGCTGGCGAGCACCTGCAGAACTGCAATTGTTAGAGGATTGTGGACACCAGCAATTAGACAGTCCCAGAACATTTCTGGTATGAAATTAGCACTCTTAAAACCGAATCTAGTGAACATTCGAGATCTGGCTTCTCCTGTTCCTTGACAGACCATTAAGAGATGTTTCAAAGTTTGGGCTTTCGGATTCGAACATCTATCACATAACTTTAAGGCTAGATCACCTTGACCTCTTTGGACCAAGACTTCACCAGTTCTTGCTATATGTAATTGGATTCTGAAGAAATAGTTCCTTATTTTCCAGTCCGGAAATTTAACCAAATAGCTTGGAATGAAGCCCAGATTCTTTTCTTCTACTATGAATTGATTGGATCTTGCTTTAGCCTGCATCAGGTCAGTTGTTGTAATCCAATCCATTTCTGCCAGCTTTTTTTTGGCCTTGAGGGATTATGTATCAGAGTATCCAGATCTGTACTTGCCTTCGATAATTCATCATGGGCCAATTCTTCCAATTTTCTTAATCTCTCCAAACCACCCCTCTCATAATGCTCCCTAATGTCCCCGTATAGAGAGTTCTCCTGTGCAACTGAGATAAGCCTAAAGAGAGACATTAGTTTCCATTCTGCAATGGTTTTTAAGGAGCTTAAGCCTAGTTCGAATCAGAGCAGACCCATTGAAACACTCATGGGAAGATTGAAAACTTTCTTCCACACAAATCCCTCCCATTTCTGCCAGTCTGTATGCCATAGGAGGGACGCTTTACAAATAAATAAATAAATAAATAATTGAAGAGCAGGCAGTCCACCAGGTAGGGTGTGTGGATTGGGTAGTGAAGGTGTGAACGCTGTATGGAGAATCTGAGAGGGAGTGCAGGGAGAGGGTTTGGGGAGGCATGGTCCACTCCTTTTTTTGGTTCAGTGACACTGACAAAAGTCATTGGATATGTGAGAGATATGCACTCTACACTAATTTGATTATGACATCATTATGTTGTCTCTGTATCCCAAACGTGTGCAATGCATACAACAGATTAAGCTCGCCAGTTTAGCCATGGCACTATGCACAGTTGTGCAGAAGTGCCACCTCTTTGCCACCATACACTGAACGGATTGGGTACACGTGCCACTAGGCAGAGCAAAGTATGTAAATGCAGAGTACAACAGTAAATAGACCCTGTCGGTCAATTTCAAAGTCTACATCTCTAAACTTGTCAAGCTATGTAGTTTACATGGAGAAACAATGAGCTCTGGCAGATGGTATGACTTTCTCCCCAGTGAACTGCAAAGGTTCCGATTTCCTATATTGTGTTAATTGTAATGTGTTGCTCCCACGCCCACTTAAGTTCATTCCTTTGACTGGGGTGTCCTTTCTGGACAATAACAGGGCAGTTGTTCCCAATATTTTAAGTGCTTAGAAGCATAGCTCATAGACGTAAAAGTGGTTGGCTTTTCCCACTTGGACTAACTCACTGATCGTCTGTATGTATTTTACTAATTAGTATTGTGTGATATTACTACCTGCTATTAGTCATTTTTCATAGTGTTCTTTGGTCTTAAATAGAGTATTTTTGTACTTATCTGTCTAGTGTAATCCTTGATAGCTCATTGTTGATCCCTTACCACACTTACTACTGAGACTTAGCCTTGAACACTCTCCATGCTACCTTGATTGGTTTGGCGACTGCTCCCAGAGTAGTCCCTGTTTACTATAATTAGGTTGTCTGTCAGTGATGCAGGATTTCTCCAGGAGCTGGTGGTTTTGAGGTTACTATCTATGAAGTCACTGACCATCTCAATTCTACACAGACACAGCACATCATTTCTTACTCGACAAGTCAATTTTCACTAGCCAGTGGCTAGTGCATATTTTGAACCTTGATTTCTCCATTGTCTTTTGGCACAGGGTTTGGCTTCTGAGACTGAGGTCGACTTGCAAAGACCCAGGGAATGGGGACTATTGAAGATTATCTTACAAAGTCACACCACAGAGGGGGCCAGCCATGGAAGGACAAGGAGGTGAGTTTGCCATTGTGGTTGCAGTAAAAAGGGCACCTGCGGCCCTTGGCGCTTTCCATGTTGAAGAGATGGAACCAGGATGCTTGCTTGATGTCCTGGGATGATGAAACTCTGGTACACATGCTATGGAGAGTTTTGGGTCACTGCAGAAAAAGGGTTCCCACTTCTGGATCTAGTGGTGCAGGTTCAGGCTTGGTACGGAACTTGAGAGAGACAAGGACATTGGACGGGGGCCGAAGCTGTGATCAATTTGTCCCCACTCAAATTGGGTGGGGTTAATCGTTGCAGTCAGTTCCTTTTCATCGACTGGCAAAGCATCACAGTGTAATTTGGTGATGTACTAAAGGGTGCTCCTTGTGTTTCGATCCTTCCTTGAGCAGCAGGCCATCCAGGAGTGTGCTTTCAGATATCAGCAGTACAAAAGGCTTTTAGCTTAATTGTGTCAGGTAACATTCCTTTGCTATTAGCCCAACTGTGTCATGTAGCCACACTCTGCATTTAGCAATTGCACGGAGTGCACCAAGTGTTTCTGTGTCTGCTGTGACACTCGATCTGTTTTTCGTCTGCCTGCCGGATCACTGCTGTAGCATGCACTCTGTCATCACTTGCCATTATTATAGGAGGAGGAGCTGTGTACAAAACACCGGCCACCGTGGAGCACGTGGATTGCATCGAGTGTTTTAATGTTCCTCGGTTCCAGGAGACTTGACGCTAGGCCGAATTGGATCAGACTCCTTCAGCTACAGCTACAGTGAAGTGTGAACTGCTGAATTTATGTAAACCACTTTATTCTAGCATCACTAGCATCTTTTGTTCGCTTGTACGCGACGTCATAACTGTGCGTAAGTTTTGTTTTTCAAACTATATTGGACTGTCAGCTATACGGTCCAGCACATCGCTGGTAGCAGACTTCCACCTAACATTATCCACTATCACCACTCAATTGAGACCTTGAGACCCTACACTGTCTGCTCCACCTACCTATTCACGCCCAGTCATGTGCCAACCCCATTGTGGCAGCGGCTCTTTGCAGCAAGTGCAATATTAGCTCAGAAAGAAGGGACCAGACATTTGCAGCTGTGGTCATTTCTAATTTAATCCCGGAGTCAATATCAACTACTGACAATCACACCGGGCAATATTTAGGGGAGGGAGGATAGCTCTGGGGCATTGCATTTGTCTAGGAAGCAAGACAACACAGCGCAACACAGGTTTTAATCCCGATCCAGTGCTTAGAATAAAACTCACCGGTATTAAGCGCACAATAAAAGAACAATAATTATTATTACTATGCCCAGGTGGGTGGGCGACCTAAAGAAACGAAAACAATACCAACAAAAGCAGCAAAACAAGTCAAGATCTCTACAGTCGAGACAATTCCTTTCATTAATGTGGCCGAGGGCGCGAACACAGACACTCAAAAGGAGGTGCGTAGGAACAATGAACGCAATAACTATAATTTTGGATGAGTCCTTTCTGCGCCTCTGCAGGCAGTTGGGCGACTTGCTAGAAACTAAAACCAGTGTTTCAATGAAGCAGCCTGGTGAGGGAAACTCTTGTCACCCATTCAACAACCTACAAGGGACTTCGATTGACATATAACCATGATTTCTACACCCCCCAAAAAAACTCATGAGGCGGGATTCAAATGTCCTGCTCAACCTTGACTGCTTGGGTCCTGCGTCAATCTCAGCTCTTCGCTTAGTCTTGTAATCACTCCTGAGACTGTATGATAATATCAAGGACATTCTGCAAGACAATTTCGGAACATTTGGAGAAGTCAAAGGGTAGAACAATGTCAAAAAACTCGGACCATGCACCTTTCAATCTAGACACGGATGACTAATGGCTCAGCATTACTTCTGTGACTAACCATCAGCCAATGAAGTCAGTCAATAAAGAGCCTGTCACCGCTGGTGGAGCATCACAACAACCTAAATGCAAATCCAACATTGTTTGACTCCCCAGCAGTCGAAGCTCAAGAAGAGGAAGAGGAACCAGGAATGGGCTGTAATGACTCAAGACTCCCAATTACTAACTCCATTGCCCCATCACCTAGTGGGCCAAGACAAAGATTCGAAAAAGCAAATGTCAACAGAAGAAAAAATCTAAAAAGCAACTAGCTCTAAACTGCTCTAAACTGTAACAGAAGGAAATCTTCATAGAAATGTTTACGCTTGTTACCCAATAAGGGATATCTATCTCAACTCTCAGGGTTCATGGAACAACACCTCACTAACAGGTCTAATCATCGTGAAAGAACTACCAACGGAAGTTGATCAAAGGGGGAAAATAAAATCAAAGTAAAATCACGACTTTTATGTTACCTACGAGAACTGGAGCCTCGAACACACTGTCATGCCCCCCGGATTTCTACGGCATTCCTATGCCCATGGGAGAAGCCCGTGGCGCCTGTCCTGGCGATTACATCAACGCCGACATCATCGCCGGTAAAAACTACATCTCCCAATAGGTATTGCACTTGGCAGGAATCCTTGGAACGCTTTTTTCCTTTGCATGCGTTCCACGCCTCTTTTTTCTTTACTTCCTATATCTAGCCACGCCCCCAGAAAGCCAGTGCTCCTAAACCGTTGTGTTACGCGAGCAGCGCTTCTCGGAAGAAGTTTTCCTACTTGTTGTATACCTGTTCCTGACTTCTGTTTACCCTCTTTGACCTCGTTACCTGGTTTCTGATTCTGTTTTGGCGCCTGTCTGATCTGTCCTCCCCTGCTCGACCACGGAACTCGTACCCGACTGTCTTGGGATTCCGCTTCTCATGTCTGGCTCCCGGCTCCTTCTCTGATCCCTAACCCTGTATCCCTTACCCGCTCCAGGTTACCCGCTCTTCGAACGAACAAGAAAATACCCTGCATTTGAGAAAAGAAACACCACGCCTTTTTCTTCCTGAATCCTGTTTTTCTGCACTGGGAAGAACAGTGCGGACCGCCTACACCTACCATTCTAGCTTGGTTTTGTTTTTAGGTTTTGGGACGCTCTGCTGTTTTCATCACTTTCCTTTGGATTTTGGGACGCTCTGCTGTTTGCATCACTTTCCTTTGGATTTTGGGACGCTCTGCTGTTTGCATCACTTTCCTTTGGATTTTGGGACGCTCTGCTGTTTGCATCACTTTCCTTTGGATTTTTGAGACGCTCTGCTGTTTGCATCACTTTCCTTTGGATTTTTGGGGCGCTCTGTTGTTTGCATCACTTTCTTTTGGACTTTGGGACATCAGCGACACTAACCTTGGCACTCTCTGTAAGTCGCCGTCTGAACCTCGCCCACATCTGGTCTTGTGTGTTATCACAAGTAGGTATTCCGCAGGAAAAAGGAATACACAGGTAAGCTTGTGGGTCTCGGAGGGTGTAGAGGGGTTGGTTTTTGCCATCAACGAACGGTATGTAATATTTACCTTGTTTGTTTCTTCCCTCTAGCTCTGCTGTGCGTTCCGCCTTTTTGCCTGAGCCCTTGGCCTGACAGGTTATATTACCCTGCAAGCTGTGCTCTCAGGAAGGAAGTCTGAATTACTTCAGTGGCATCTGGTCCAAGTGGTTTTCCAGACTTACGGTGGAACATACGGAGTACGACAGATTTAGGAGCCGAATATTGGTGCCTGTCTGTTTGTGGTGGATCCTAATGCGGATCCCATGGCTGCTATGATGCAGGCCTTTACCTCGCTCCGCACAGACATGGCAGCAGCACATGCTTTGGCGTACCTAACCCGGTTCAATCAGTTGGCTGCAAAAACTTCTTGGCCTGAACAGAAAAAGGCAGCAGTCTTCTATAGGGGCTTGTTAGACGAACTTAAGGACGCATTATCTGTTGTCCCCTCTGTTCCTTCAGTCTTTACTGATTTGCTTGATTTAGTGTTGCAGGTAGATGCTCGTCTGCAACAGAGGCATGGAGAACGCCGATGTCCTGACCTACGCCCTGGTAAACCTGAATTGGTACCCTCTCCAGTCCCTGGGGAGGTAGAACCCATGCAGATTGGGGCAGTAAAAGGTCCTCTCTCGAAGGAAGAGAGAGAGAGAAGATTACAACACAATCTATGTCTGTATTGTGGACAGACGGGACATTTCATTCACGTATGTCCTAAACGCCCTGCTAAACGGGCGGGAAACGCCACGACCCATCCCTAAATCGAGCCGATGTGACGGGTCAGTTTTGCAATGGCTCACTTCTCTGTCCAGCTGCCACACATATATACTTGGATATGTCCTTTCTATTGCCCAACTCTCAAACCTTTTCTAGTCCAGTCATGATAGATTCCGGGGCTACCGGTAATTATATGGACGAACAAGTGGCAGAAACCCATGGAATCCCGGTAGACCCTAAAGATAAACCAGAAGCTATCTATGCAGTAGATGGCTCCTGTCTGGTTTCGGGTCATGTCACAAAACAAACGCAACCTTTGCAGATGAGTACGGCGGAAGGGCATACTGAACACCTGTCTTTCGATCTTATCTCTGCACCTCAGTTTGGGATTATTCTGGGCCTCCCTTGGTTGCAAAAACATAACCCCATCATCGATTGGGTGAAACAAACAGTGCTTTTTTCCTCTCCTTTATGTTAGGTGGGTTGCTTTCCTGGTCAGGGGATGCCTCTCCCCTCTCCATGCCTGGCTCTAATATCAAGCACACGCACTGTTAATGCAACCAATAAGGCGGCACCTGAAATACCTTCTGTATATCAGGATTTGATTGAGGTGTTTGACAAGGGTCTGTCGGAACAACTCCCGCCTCACCGGGAATATGATTGTCCGATTGATTTGGTACCCAATGCCATTCTCCCTCACGGGCGGATATATTCCTTGGCACGACCCGAGGAGGAGCACTTAAAGGGGTATATTGAAAAGTCTTTGAGACTTGGTCACATAAGACCTTCCCGTTCTCCAGCTGCGTCTCCGATCTTTTTCGTCCCAAAGAAGGAGGGGGATCTCTGCCCTTGTGTGGATTACCGTGCACTCAACGCGGTGACTATAAAAAACCAATATCCATTACCCCTCATTTCGGAATTACTGGATCGCCTCACTACCGCCAAAATCTTTACGAAATTGGATTTGAGGGGGGCCTACAATTTGGTGAGGGTGCGCGCAGGCGACGAGTGGAAGACGGCCTTTAGGTGTAAATACGGCCTCTTTGAATACCTGGTGATGCCGTTCGGCCTATGTAATGCCCCCGCAACATTCCAACACTTCGTCAACGACATCTTTCGAGACCTGTTGGATGTTTTTGTTGTGATATACCTGGACGACATATTAATATTCTCTGAAACTTTATCACAGCATGAGGAGCATGTACGAACAGTATTAATCCATCTTCGTGAACACGGTTTATATGCGAAAGCCGAATAGTGTGTCTTTCACGTTTCCTCTGTGGAATTTCTGGGTTTCGTGATATCATCTCAGGGGGTTCACATGCATGATGCAAAGATTCGAGCAGTCCTTGACTGGCCTACTCCTACCTCGCTTAAGAGTTTGCAATCCTTCTTAGGATTTACTAACTTTTATAGACGCTTTATTGCATCATTTTCGTCTATTGTAGCCCCATTGACACGTTTTACCAGCCCTTCAGTTCCCTTTTGTTGGGATACTCAGGCCCAGGTCGCCTTCCAGACCCTGAAAGAGGCTTTTACTACGGCCCCAGTCCTGCTACACCCAGATCCCCTATTGCCTTTCATCGTTGAGGCTGACGCCTCTTCCATTGCCCTTGGGGCTATCTTGTCTCAGAAATGTCCCACAACTCGACAACTACACCCCGTAGCCTTCTTTTCCAGAAAACTGACTACCCCGGAAAAACATTACACCATAATGGAGCGGGAGCTATTGGCTATACGAGCTGCTTTTAAGGAGTGGCGACACCATCTACTGGGGGGACGGCATTCTGTTACTGTTTATACGGACCACCGTAACCTTCAAGCCCTGTCTACGGTGAAGTGCACCCACTCGAGACAAATCAGGTGGCATTTGTTTTTTGCACAATTCAATTTCGTTGTCACTTATCGGCCAGGCCCTTTGCATGGCAAAGCCGATGCACTTTCTCGCATCGGAGTTGATGCACCCCCCGAAGAGACAGTCCTTCCTGTTTTGCCAAAAAACGCTGTTATGTGTGTTTGTGCTGCGACCAGTTCCTTATTAGAACAGATTCGCCATTGGACAGCGGACCATGGAACAGTTCTTCAAGGGTTGAAAGCACGTTTGATATCAGGACTGCCATATATACAGGAACACCTGTATATCCCTGATGTCCGGACTCGGTTGCAAGCCCTAAGCTGGTCTCATGATACTCGTTTAGCCGCCCATCCAGGACAAACCAAGACACTCGACCTACTCCTCCGTTGGTGTTGGTGGCCCAATATGAAACGGGATGTGGCTGATTTTGTATCGAAATGTGCCGTATGCACACAATGCAAATCGGTCCCTGGGAAACATGTAGGGCTTCTCCAAAGAATGCCCATCCCGCCACGCCCCTGGCACACTGTGTCACTTGACTTCGTGGTAGAGCTTCCACCGGTCCAGGGCTTGACCACTATTTTGGTGGTCGTGGACACTTTCACCAGAATGGCTCGGTTTGTCCCCTGTAAAGGCGTCCCCTCTGCTCCTGCATTGGCCAAGTTATTCTTCGAACAGGTGGTTTGTCTGTTCGGTCTTCCATTGATTCTTGTCTCGGACCGTGTATCCCAATTCACCTCACGCTTTTGGTTGGCTCTCACCTGATTCCTTGGCATTGACGTTCGCCTGTCATCATCATACCATCCTCAGACAGACGGACAGACGGAACGACTTAATGCCACCATGGAGCAGTACCTCCGATGTTTGTGTCTACAGTACCAGTCGGACTGGCTGTCCGTATTGGGGGCTGCGGAATTCGCGTACAACAATGCTTGTCACGCATCGGTTGGCTGTTCTCCCTTCTACGCCATGTATGGCCAACATCCGTGGATCTTACCGTCCGCCCTTCCTTCTGTGGCACAGGTACCCGCAGCTCAAGCTACGGCCCAATCTTTGCTGTCTATCCGCACTGCCGTGCTTCAACATCTACATCAAGCGCAGGACCGCATGAAAACACATGCTGATAGGCACCGCCGATCAGCCCCGGGATATCGTCCGGGGGATAAGGTCTGGCTTTCCACTGTGCATCTTCATATAGCAGGCAAACGTAAACTAAACCCTCGTTACGTGGGTCCCTATCCTATCACGCAGTGCATTAACGCAGTCGCCTATCGCTTGGGCATACCTCCCAGTTGGAAAATAAACCCTGTGTTCCATGTCTCTCTATTGCATCCTTACATTGCTGGTATGCGACTCTCCGATCGACCAACCCCCATTACGATTCAGGGTGAAGAGGAATACGAGGTGCAGGCCATATTGGATACACGACTGGTCCGTGGTGTCCGCCATTATCTAGTAGACTGGAAAGGTTATGGTCCGGAAGACCGTACCTGGGAGCCCGCTTCCAACATTCATGCTCCGTGTCTTTTGCGGTCGTTTCTCCAGTCTCGTGGATTGCGACCCGGGGGAAGCCCGTCTTTGAGGTGGGGTACTGTCATGCCCCCCGGATTTCTACGGCATTCCTATGCCCATGGGAGAAGCCCGTGGCGCCTGTCCTGGCGATTACATCAACGCCGACATCATTGCCGGTAAAAACTACATCTCCCGATAGGTATTGCACTTGGCAGGAATCCTTGGAACGTTTTTTTCCTTTTCATGCGTTCCACGCCTCTTTTTTCTTTACTTCCTATATCTAGCCACGCCCCCAGAAAGCCAGTGCTCCTAAACCGTTGTGTTACGCGAGCAGCGCTTCTCGGAAGAAGTTTTCCTACTTGTTGTATACCTGGTTCCTGACTTCTGTTTACCCTCTTTGACCTCGTTACCTGGTTTCTGATTCTGTTTTGGCGCCTGTCTGATCTGTCCTCCCCTGCTCGACCACGGAACTCGTACCGGACTGTCTTGGGATTCCGCTTCTCATGTCTGGCTCCCGGCTCCTTCTCTGATCCCTAACCCTGTATCCCTTACCCGCTCCAGGTTACCCGCTCTTCGAACGAACAAGAAAATACCCTGCATTTGAGAAAAGAAACACCACGCCTTTTTCTTCCTGAATCCTGTTTTTCTGCACTGGGAAGAACAGTGCGGACCGCCTACACCTACCATTCTAGCTTGGTTTTGTTTTTAGGTTTTGGGACGCTCTGCTGTTTTCATCACTTTCCTTTGGATTTTGGGACGCTCTGCTGTTTGCATCACTTTCCTTTGGATTTTGGGACGCTCTGCTGTTTGCATCACTTTCCTTTGGATTTTGGGACGCTCTGCTGTTTGCATCACTTTCCTTTGGATTTTTGAGACGCTCTGCTGTTTGCATCACTTTCCTTTGGATTTTTGGGGCGCTCTGTTGTTTGCATCACTTTCTTTTGGACTTTGGGACATCAGCGACACTAACCTTGGCACTCTCTGTAAGTCGCCGTCTGAACCTCGCCCACATCTGGTCTTGTGTGTTATCACAAGTAGGTATTCCGCAGGAAAAAGGAATACACAGGTAAGCTTGTGGGTCTCGGAGGGTGTAGAGGGGTTAGTTTTTGCCATCAACGAACGGTATGTAATATTTACCTTGTTTGTTTCTTCCCTCTAGCTCTGCTGTGCGTTCCGCCTTTTTGCCTGAGCCCTTGGCCTGACAGGTTATATTACCCTGCAAGCTGTGCTCTCAGGAAGGAAGTCTGAATTACTTCAGTGGCATCTGGTCCAAGTGGTTTTCCAGACTTACGGTGGAACATACGGAGTACGACAGATTTAGGAGCCGAATATTGGTGCCTGTCTGTTTGTGATGGATCCTAATGCGGATCCCATGGCTGCTATGATGCAGGCCTTTACCTCGCTCCGCACAGACATGGCAGCAGCACATGCTTCTCTGCATCAACGAATGGATGTCATGCAAAGCTTTGTGCAACCCTTGCCTGCGGATGAGGAGTTTGGGGATGCTCCCGCTCCTGTACCGCCAACCGTTCCTCCGATACCCCAAGCCGGGTTAGCTCCAGTGGTACTACCTGGTCCTTTCCCATTGGCCCCACCAGAACGCTTCACGGGAGACCCCAAAACGTATAGGACATTCATCAATCAATGTCGTCTACATTTTCTATGCCGTCCTTTGGCTTTTCCCAATTCCACAACAAAAGCAGCCTTTGTGCTCTCTCATTTAGGGGGTATGGCTGCGGCTTGGGCGAATCCGTTACTGGAGTCTGATGACCCTGTTTTGTACGATTTCGACGCCCTACTAGTAGCAATGAACCTGGTTTTTGATGCCAGATATAAAGCTCAGGCTTCAGACCTAGAGTTTCTGGTGCTGTCTCAGGGCAAACAACCCCTTTTGGCGTACCTAACCCGGTTCAATCAGTTGGCTGCAGAAACTTCTTGGCCTGAACAGAAAAAGGCAGCAGTCTTCTATAGGGGCTTGTCAGACGAACTTAAGGACGCATTATCTGTTGTCCCCTCTGTTCCTTCAGTCTTTACTGATTTGCTTGATTTAGTGTTGCAGGTAGATGCTCGTCTGCAACAGAGGCGTGGAGAACGCCGATGTCCTGACCTACGCCCTGGTAAACCTGAATTGGTACCCTCTCCAGTCCCTGGGGAGGTAGAACCCATGCAGATTGGGGCAGTAAAAGGTCCTCTCTCGAAGGCAGAGAGAGAGAGAAGACTACAACACAATCTATGTCTGTATTGTGGACAGACGGGACATTTCATTCACGTATGTCCTAAACGCCCTGCTAAACGGGCGGGAAACGCCACGACCCGTCCCTAAATCGAGCCGATGTGACGGGTCAGTTTTGCAATGGCTCACTTCTCTGTCCAGCTGCCACACATATATACTTGGATATGTCCTTTCTATTGCCCAACTCTCAAACCTTTTCTAGTCCAGTCATGATAGATTCCGGGGCTACCGGTAATTATATGGACGAACAAGTGGCAGAAACCCATGGAATCCCGGTAGACCCTAAAGATAAACCAGAAGCTATCTATGCAGTAGATGGCTCCTGTCTGGTTTCGGGTCATGTCACAAAACAAACGCAACCTTTGCAGATGAGTACGGCGGAAGGGCATACTGAACACCTGTCTTTCGATCTTATCTCTGCACCTCAGTTTGGGATTATTCTGGGCCTCCCTTGGTTGCAAAAACATAACCCCATCATCGATTGGGTGAAACAAACAGTGCTTTTTTCCTCTCCTTTATGTTAGGTGGGTTGCTTTCCTGGTCAGGGGATGCCTCTCCCCTCTCCATGCCTGGCTCTAATATCAAGCACACGCACTGTTAATGCAACCAATAAGGCGGCACCTGAAATACCTTCTGTATATCAGGATTTGATTGAGGTGTTTGACAAGGGTCTGTCGGAACAACTCCCGCCTCACCGGGAATATGATTGTCCGATTGATTTGGTACTCAATGCCATTCTCCCTCACGGGCGGATATATTCCTTGGCACGACCCGAGGAGGAGCACTTAAAGGGGTATATTGAAAAGTCTTTGAGACTTGGTCACATAAGACCTTCCCGTTCTCCAGCTGCGTCTCCGATCTTTTTCGTCCAAAGAAGGAGGGGGATCTCTGCCCTTGTGTGGATTACCGTGCACTCAACGCGGTGACTATAAAAAACCAATATCCATTACCCCTCATTTCGGAATTACTGGATCGCCTCACTACCGCCAAAATCTTTACGAAATTGGATTTGAGGGGGACCTACAATTTGGTGAGGGTGCGCGCAGGCGACGAGTGGAAGACGGCTTTTAGGTGTAAATACGGCCTCTTTGAATACCTGGTGATGCCGTTCGGCCTATGTAATGCCCCCGCAACATTCCAACACTTCGTCAACGACATCTTTCGAGACCTGTTGGATGTTTTTGTTGTGATATACCTGGACGACATATTAATATTCTCTGAAACTTTATCACAGCATGAGGAGCATGTACGGACAGTATTAATCCATCTTCGTGAACACGGTTTATATGCGAAAGCCGAAAAGTGTGTCTTTCACGTTTCCTCTGTGGAATTTCTGGGTTTCGTGATATCATCTCAGGGGGTTCACATGCATGATGCAAAGATTCGAGCAGTCCTTGACTGGCCTACTCCTACCTCGCTTAAGAGTTTGCAATCCTTCTTAGGATTTACTAACTTTTATAGACGCTTTATTGCATCATTTTCGTCTATTGTAGCCCCATTGACACGTTTTACCAGCCCTTCAGTTCCCTTTTGTTGGGATACTAAGGCCCAGGTCGCCTTCCAGACCCTGAAAGAGGCTTTTACTACGGCCCCAGTCCTGCTACACCCAGATCCCCTATTGCCTTTCATCGTTGAGGCTGACGCCTCTGCCATTGCCCTTGGGGCTATCTTGTCTCAGAAATGTCCCACTACTCGACAACTACACCCCGTAGCCTTCTTTTCCAGAAAACTGACTACCCCGGAAAAACATTACACCATAATGGAGCGGGAGCTATTGGCTATACGAGCTGCTTTTAAGGAGTGGCGACACCATCTACTGGGGGGACGGCATTCTGTTACTGTTTATACGGACCACCGTAACCTTCAAGCCCTGTCTACGGTGAAGTGCACCCACTCGAGACAAATCAGGTGGCCTTTGTTTTTTGCACAATTCTATTTCGTTGTCACTTATCGGCCAGGCCCTTTGCATGGCAAAGCCGATGCACTTTCTCGCATCGGAGTAGATGCACCCCCCGAAGAGACAGTCCTTCCTGTTTTGCCAAAAAACGCTGTTATGTGTGTTTGTGCTGCGACCAGTTCCTTATTAGAACAGATTCGCCATTGGACAGCAGACCATGGAACAGTTCTTCAAGGGTTGAAAGCACGTTTGATATCAGGACTGCCATATATACAGGAACACCTGTATATCCCTGATGTCCGGACTCGGTTGCAAGCCCTAAGCTGGTCTCATGATACTCGTTTAGCCGCCCACCCAGGACAAACCAAGACACTCGACCTACTCCTCCGTTGGTGTTGGTGGCCCAATATGAAACGGGATGTGGCTGATTTTGTATCGAAATGTGCCGTATGCACACAATGCAAATCGGTCCCTGGGAAACATGTAGGGCTTCTCCAAAGAATGCCCATCCCGCCACGCCCCTGGCACACTGTGTCACTTGACTTCGTGGTAGAGCTTCCACCGGTCCAGGGCTTGACCACTATTTTGGTGGTCGTGGACACTTTCACCAGAATGGCTCGGTTTGTCCCCTGTAAAGGCGTCCCCTCTGCTCCTGCATTGGCCAAGTTATTCTTCGAACAGGTGGTTTGTCTGTTCGGTCTTCCATTGATTCTTGTCTCGGACCGTGGATCCCAATTCACCTCACGCTTTTGGTTGGCTCTCACCCGATTCCTTGGCATTGACGTTCGTCTGTCATCATCATACCATCCTCAGACAGACGGACAGACGGAACGACTTAATGCCACCATGGAGCAGTACCTCCGATGTTTGTGTCTACAGTACCAGTCGGACTGGCTGTCCGTATTGGGGGCTGCGGAATTCGCGTACAACAATGCTTGTCACGCATCGGTTGGCTGTTCTCCCTTCTACGCCATGTATGGCCAACATCCGCGGATCTTACCGTCCGCCCTTCCTTCTGTGGCACAGGTACCCGCAGCTCAAGCTACGGCCCAATCTTTGCTGTCTATCCGCACTGCCGTGCTTCAACATCTACATCAAGCGCAGGACCGCATGAAAACACATGCTGATAGGCACCGCCGATCAGCCCCGGGATATCGTCCGGGGGATAAGGTCTGGCTTTCCACTGTGCATCTTCATATAGCGGGCAAACGTAAACTAAACCCTCGTTACGTGGGTCCCTATCCTATCACGCAGTGCATTAACGCAGTCGCCTATCGCTTGGGCATACCTCCCAGTTGGGAAATAAACCCCGTGTTCCATGTCTCTCTATTGCATCCTTACATTGCTGGTATGCGACTCTCCGATCGACCAACCCCCATTACGTTTCAGGGTGAAGAGGAATACGAGGTGCAGGCCATATTGGATACACGACTGGTCCGTGGTGTCCGCCATTATCTAGTAGACTGGAAAGGTTATGGTCCGGAAGACCGTACCTGGGAGCCCGCTTCCAACATTCATGCTCCGCGTCTTTTGCGGTCGTTTCTCCAGTCTCGTGGATTGCGACCCGGGGGAAGCCCGTCTTTGAGGTGGGGTACTGTCATGCCCCCCGGATTTCTACGGCATTCCTATGCCCATGGGAGAAGCCCGTGGCACCTGTCCTGGCGATTACATCAACGCCGACATCATCGCCGGTAAAAACTACATCTCCCGATAGGTATTGCACTTGGCAGGAATCCTTGGAACGTTTTTTTCCTTTTCATGCGTTCCACGCCTCTTTTTTCTTTACTTCCTATATCTAGCCACGCCCCCAGAAAGCCAGTGCTCCTAAACCGTTGTGTTACGCGAGCAGCGCTTCTCGGAAGAAGTTTTCCTACTTGTTGTATACCTGGTTCCTGACTTCTGTTTACCCTCTTTGACCTCGTTACCTGGTTTCTGATTCTGTTTTGGCGCCTGTCTGATCTGTCCTCCCCTGCTCGACCACGGAACTCGTACCGGACTGTCTTGGGATTCCGCTTCTCATGTCTGGCTCCCGGCTCCTTCTCTGATCCCTAACCCTGTATCCCTTACCCGCTCCAGGTTACCCGCTCTTCGAACGAACAAGAAAATACCCTGCATTTGAGAAAAGAAACACCACGCCTTTTTCTTCCTGAATCCTGTTTTTCTGCACTGGGAAGAACAGTGCGGACCGCCTACACCTACCATTCTAGCTTGGTTTTGTTTTTAGGTTTTGGGACGCTCTGCTGTTTTCATCACTTTCCTTTGGATTTTGGGACGCTCTGCTGTTTGCATCACTTTCCTTTGGATTTTGGGACGCTCTGCTGTTTGCATCACTTTCCTTTGGATTTTGGGACGCTCTGCTGTTTGCATCACTTTCCTTTGGATTTTTGAGACGCTCTGCTGTTTGCATCACTTTCCTTTGGATTTTTGGGGCGCTCTGTTGTTTGCATCACTTTCTTTTGGACTTTGGGACATCAGCGACACTAACCTTGGCACTCTCTGTAAGTCGCCGTCTGAACCTCGCCCACATCTGGTCTTGTGTGTTATCACAAGTAGGTATTCCGCAGGAAAAAGGAATACACAGGTAAGCTTGTGGGTCTCGGAGGGTGTAGAGGGGTTGGTTTTTGCCATCAACGAACGGTACGTAATATTTACCTTGTTTGTTTCTTCCCTCTAGCTCCGCTGTGCGTTCCGCCTTTTTGCCTGAGCCCTTGGCCTGACAGGTTATATTACCCTGCAAGCAGTGCTCTCAGGAAGGAAGTCTGAATTACTTCAGTGGCATCTGGTGCAAGTGATTTTCCAGACTTACGGTGGAACATACGGAGTACGACACACACCGAGAGCAGAGTGTCGTTCCGTCCCAGAATCTAAATGTCCTCCACAAGATTTAAACATAGAGGAGACAGAAAATCACATCGAGCAAGAGCAGGAATGTCACTCATTAGCAACAACCAACCTTGCCGTGCCCTGTAATCCTATCCGAACCCAACCAGTAAATCAAACTAGCTTGTCAACCAAGACTATTGGCTGGGAGAATATTGCACACATAAATGGTGAGATAACATTGAAAATAGGCAAGCTACTTGAGGTCTTCCAGAGTATATCAGTTTTGAGAGCACTTCACACAGGTGATATTGACTATGTAGTCCTACAAGACCATGGGGAGACCATGTGGCTTGCCACCTTTACTCCAATATAGTAACATGTCTGGTTTTAGCCAAAAGGCTTACTCTAAGAACCCTGGCATTCAACTTGTACGAACACAACTCATCTGAAGAAACAACTAACTTCTTAGCTACTCCACTGCCTATTACAAGGGGAGGTACATCGGATCGGTCTATCCAGGACAAATCGAGGGGTTACAACAAGACCATGCATGACAACAACACAAACCTTACAACGACCATTGGTAAGGAGACTGGTCTTGGTTGGAAGCGGCCCTCAAAATGTTCGCTAATCACAAAGCAGGAGCATCATATGGACAATCCAGTCTGTACTGGAGGGTGGGCGATTGCAGATTAGAAACGGTATATACTATTACTTGTGCATTAGCCTGATACCTATGCCAAATACTATTACTGTTCATTAGCCTGATTCCTGTGCCAGAACTATTACTTGTGCTTTAGCCTGATACCTGTGCCCTATCATCACGCTCATGCCCAGCCAAATACATGTGCGCTAGTCTGATAATAGTGCCTTAGCCTAACACATAGGCAATTGCCCATACATTCTGGCATAGCCTCATACCCCCATTGCCACTAATACCATCATGTCCATATCACTTATCAAAAACCTTCTTCATGCTAGTCATGCCTTAACCCAATCCAGCTGCAGACTAGCACAGTCCATACCCATGTCCCGCAACCCACCTGATTCCAGCTCCATCCAGTTGACCCGCTTCCTATCTGTAGCACCTAACCGCCACCACAAGATGACTCCCCAAGAGTCCAAGAACCTGATTATGCTCACTCCTGGAGCACTGGCAACACAACAAGGCCTCAGTCACACCATGTGTCACCCCTGCTCACGTACAGTTAGAAACGACAACCTAGCATCCGGGACAAAGCCCACTACACACACTCCCTGCTCCAATACCCTTCCGTCATCAGAAGGAACTCATTCCTTACACACAGAATTCACTCCCAACACGCACCCACACCACCTCCACCACACCAACCTCAAGATTCCCAATAACAACATTCTAGGAGCCCTCATCAACTCCAGATCCTTACCAGCCCATGCTCTAGACATCACAGACATCATCACATCATATAATCTTGACTTGCTAGCCAACAGAATCCTGGCTCCACGCCAAAGCTGGCCCAGCCCTCTCTCTTGCCGTCCCATATAACTACTCTATCTGTAGGATGGACAGACCTACTGCCAAAGGTGGAGGCGTAGCCATCATCGCTAAAACATCCCTGAACTAGAGAGAGACCCACACCACCCCCTTCACTTCAGGTGAACTCCTTTCAGCTAAAATGTCTCTATCTGCTACGGCCACTTTAAATATACACCTTATCTACAGACCGCCAGGGCCCATAGTAGCCTTCGAGAAGTAACTCAAATCATTTCCACCAATGTCAAACCTAAATTACAAACCATTATACTGGGTAATTTTAATTTAGGCCTCAATTACCCACTTGACAAAAACACTTTATCCATGGCCAACACTATCACTGTACTTGGCTTCTCACACAGGATCCTAAATCTTACACATGCTAAAGGTTGAATACTCGACTGGCTTGTGGATACTAACTGCAACTCGACCATCTTTTCAAACGACCCCTGTCCATGGTCAGGCCGAAACAAACAGAATATCACGGCCACCGTTACTGCAACCCATCCTGGCAACACAAGACTCGGAGAATTCACACCCAACCAAAATGGCTACACAATACAATGACACCATACTTGCAGCCATAAACAAACTAGCTCCTCTTGCCTTACGCAAAGCCACACAACCTGCCCACTTAAATGGATGGTTCACTCCTTCTTTAAAAGCTCTTTAACAGGCCAAAAGGAAAGCTGAATCACTTTGGAAGAGATCTCCGACAGTACTAAATAAAAATGCATTTGACTCTGCCGCCCAGGAATACAAACAACAAATGCTCCACACTAAAAGAAAGCTATATAATGACAGAATCACCAAGTCTAACTCAAAAACTAAAGAACTGTTCTCAGTCCGTAGGGAATTAGAAACCCAACTCCCCCAGCGGAAAGTTGTAACAAAGATGCAAACCGGTGTCTAAACATCCAGAATGCTATCCAAGATAAAATCACGCAACGCCAATCTAAAGTTGAAGCAAAAAGAAATAGTCTAACTAAACCACCAAATCCTACTAGTCAGCACAAGATTACCCCTGACAACAAGTAAGTACCCCAATTTGAGTTTACTAACTCAGGAGTCCTTAAAATCATCTCTAGTCAAAAACCGTCAAGGTTCCAAGGTGACCCGTGCCTGCCAACAGTCATTAAAGACTTCGCACCCCAACTCACGCCATTCGTCACCAATCTCATCAATGCCTCATTTAAAAACAACTGCGTCCCGACAGACCTCAAGAATGCCTTGGTATTACCACCTTAAAAAAAAAACTCCCTTGACCCTAACATTCCCACGAACTACCGCCCAATAACAACAGTACCATTTCTACTGAAATTTTGGACAGAGTAGCATACATCCAAATACAGAAATACCTAGAAACCAACAACATCCTTGGACTACGTCAGTCTGGATTCTGCCCGAAACATGGGACATAAACAGCACTCCTGGATGTAAAAATCCAAATGGATGACCTGAAAGATAAAGGGAAGCTAGCACTTCTTCTTCTCCTGGACCTCTCGGCTGCATTCAATCTTGTGGACCACAACATCCTGTGCAAACACCTGGCCTCTCCCCAAACGCTATCCAATGGATTAAATAATTCCTTACAGATCGAGCAATGACAATCTTCTCCCTTAAAGCAGAAGCACCACCTACCTTTGTCTCATGTGGAGTACCCTAAGGATCGTGTGTCTCCCCAACTTTGTACAACATCTTTACAAAGTCACTCTTTGACCAACTTGATGATCTGGGTGTCACCTACACCAATTACGCAGATGACACCCAGATCCTCATACTGATCTCCGGGTACCACGACTTGGACTCCGCCACACTCAATGCCATTTACCTCACCATTCAAGCTTGGATGGTTCATCACCGGCTGTCTTTGAACGATGACAAGACTGAGTTGCTCCTCATAGGATCCCAACTCAGACTTGCCAAACTTACTGATGCCTTCAAATCCTTTGACATTTTTTGGTAACACCATGAAAGTCTCAAACAAGGTGAAAACACTATGTTTTTATTTGGACTCCTCACTGACCCTCACAAAACAAGTTAATGCTACCACCTCAGCCACAACCTACACTTGTAAACTCATCAACGCCTGCAGACACTTCCTGTCACCCGACAGCTGTATCACTGTGACCATAGCCCTAGTCCTGTCCCGACTGGATTTTTGCAACTCATTATATGCCGGCACCAAGTTGCACAACATCAGTCAACTCCAAGTTCTACAACATAACGCCCTCAGAGCGGTGCTCAACATCCCTAGATCAGCGCATATCTCCTCAACAAGACAAAAACTCCACTGGCTGCCGGTAGAAGATAGAATCACATTCAAAACACTAACCCTGACTCACAAATGTCTCCACCGGTTGGCCCTCGCCTATTTATCAGACAAAATCATAATACCACACCGCACAATACCTACAGGGACAGCCTATCTACACCTCACAACCCCTAGATTCAAGCTCCAGAAAGCAGGCGGCAGCAGCTTCCCCACGATTGCCAGCAAACAATGGAACATCCCACCTGTCCACTTAAGAGCACAAGAATCCATTTGGTTATTCCGTAGACAACTCAAAGCCTACCTCTTCACACAAGGCCTGGGTATTTAATACCACAACCCACTTCTGCTGAAGTCATGAAATCCCTACCAAACATCCCGTCCTCCCACATGTAACTATGTAAATATTGTATGTATAATAATGCATTCAAACTGTATCAATTGTGCCTCTGTTTATATGTAACCTGGGTAACAATTGTCACTTTTCTGTAAGAAGGCACGCTGATGGCCTTGGGCTTGACGTGCTATATAAGCAACAAAATAAATAAACAAATTTAATTAGATACCTGGGCTACACTTTGACTAACTGCAGCCTTTAGTCAACCAATTGAAAAGACTCCACAGCCAAATGTGTAAGTTAATAAAGTTCTATCTGACGAAAGGGACACCCTCGCTAACTAAATATGCTAAACCCTCAAAGGTTGTTCAGGTAAACTTAAGACTAACTGGGCCTTTAGAAGTTGCAGACTACACTTGGGAAAATGAGAACATCATCTGGGCCATCACAAAGTCCAAGGCTTCCAGAGCCCCGGGCCCTGACAGGCTTTCCCCTGCGGTCATCAAGAGCGATCCTGAGGCCTGGCTAGGCCCAATGACTATGCTGTTCAAATCAATATTTGCAACACACAATCTTCCACTGACATGGCTCAAATCTATTGTAGTCCCAATCTTCATAAAGGGTGACACAAACAAACCAACTATAGGTCCAAAGTGCTTCTAGATGGATCGAGCTAAATCTTTGCATGCCTCCTCTTGAGAGACCTAAATAGCTGCCTATTCCACTCTGACATAATTTCACACTTCCAAGCCGGATTCAGGTCCTGCATGGGTAGAGCTTTGAATGCAACCATCATATCTAAACTGCTACTACCAGTGAATAGACATGAGGAGCGCGTTCGACAGAGTCTGAAGGGAACTGCTCTGAAACAAAATACTGAACTGGGGAGTGCCTTTAAACCTAGCACAGCTGTTAGAAGCTGTTCACAGCAAGACCGCTCTCAAAGTAAGACTGACTGAAGAGGACACAGCGTCAAGACCAATTCTGACCTTTGTAGGCCTTAAACAAGGTTTTGTATTGCCCCCTGCCCTCTTTAATGTCTACATATCCAACGTAGACAAACATTGGTATCTTAACAGTTGCTGTTAAATTTTGCCACTTAAGACTCAATTGAATTGGCTGAGTTTCGCTGATGACCTGATATTTTTCAACCAAAGTCCATTGGGTTTACAGAGGAAGCTGGAGCAATTTTTTCAATACACCATTCATAACAACCTCCTGATGAACGGAGAGAAATCCAAAATCATCATTTTGACCACAAAAAGGAAAACCAAAACAATGTACTGACGGGTGGGCGATTACAGATTAGAAGGGGTATCTTCCATTAGATACCTAGGCTACACTTTGACAAACTGCAGCTCCAAAACCAAACGGCCGACAACCCAGAGAGAGAACAACTGTGTAAGTACTCCTTGCTTCCATTAATGAAGTTATATCAGACTTAAGTGGAACCCTCGCTATTATATGGCTAGAACACAGTTTGACCTGAGCCAGTATCTAAACACTGTTCCATGCCTCATATGGAAGGAGACTCTTGGGCTATGAAATTCAATTCCCAATTCAATTGTTAGACACAAAATGGGGTTGATCTCCCTTCAATCCTGAGTATCTTGGAGACAGCTATCCAGCTATGCAAAAATGCTTAAACCCCCACCCCCCAAATTCTCTATATATCGTCTTTGTCCACATTAGGTCCAATATTAAGGACCTTCTGTCTCTTATTCAATGATCAGAAGAGGAACTGATGAATAAGCCTGGGAAGTCTAAACATACATGACTTAATATGGACTGGGTAGAGACCGTTGAAAGTCTCAGTACTTACAAAACATACTGGGAATAAGCAACGTTTGTTAGGAAAAGAGACAGACTGCCACAATACATCTACCTGTTTCCGTGTAACAAACTTCGTACCCCCTTGATGCGCTTTCCCCTGAATCAGAATCAACTGCCAACTCTTTAACGATTGGGCAGACGTCCAGAGTACATCAATCAAACTCTATCTTGCAGACTTTACAAACAAGAGACGTTTAGGAAATCTTTAAAACATCTAGTACTGGACTGCCCTTTTCTTACGAAAACCAGAACCTTTTACTTTAAAAATGCTGTACATGAGGACCTTCCCTGTAGTTGATCTTTTTTGGGTCAACTTAATGTGGGGTGAAAATGTATCACTGATTTTGGATTTCTTGCTGAAGTATTAAGCTTAATAACAGGTGATAAAAAATCACGCAATTAAGCATGCCAATATTTTCTTTTATTCTTAAATTATTATTGTCACTTCTTAATTTGTTCTACTTGTATTACTTCTTAAGTGTCACCTGAACTGTTTTAATTATACTTTTGACTTTGTGAAAGGTTTGTATTTTAAAACCATATCACAATAAAAAAAACAATATTGTGAAGATTAGCCACGAGTCACACTTGGTTTGTGAAGCTTAGCCATGCGGCACTACTAGATAGACTTGTGAAGATTAGCCATGCACCACACTTAGATTGTGAAAACTAGCCACGCGCCACATTTACATAGATTGATGAAGTTTAGCCACATGTCACACTTAGATTGTGAAGATTAGCCACGCATCACATTTAGATGGATCTGTGAAGACTAGGCATGCAGCACTTTTAGATACAGTTGTGAAGATTAGCCACATGTCACATTTAGATACATTTTTGAAGATTAGCCATGCAGAACTTTTAGATATATTTGTGAAGATTAGCCATGCATCACTTTTAGATACTTTTCTTGACGATTAGTCACGTGTCACACTGTGGAATTATTAAATGCATATCACTATTTAGTATTGTGTAGATTAGCCACATAGAAGAACTTAGATAGGAGCCAATGTACAAACCACCCTGCTCCTGTTTTCTCTAATACACCACCAAACATTATGCATGACCACTGGGATAGCCAACCTATACACTAACACACAAGTAACACAAACTTACAACAACAAACCTGTACACTGGACCTTACCCATATGGATACAACAAGCCAGTGTGCACAACCTGAAATACCATCCAATCTATACATAAAACACACAGACACACACCTACATAACAGTCACATAGAAACAACCCAGGCATTGGACCATATCCGTACACATACAACAAGCCAGTGTGCACAACCTGAAATACGATCCAATTTACACATAAAACACAGAGACACACTCCTACATAACAAAAAGTCACATAGAAACAACCCAGGGACTGGACTATACCCGTACGGATACAAGCCAGTGCGCACAACCTGACATACCATCCAATCGCGCCTTGAAACACTTGTGTATAGGCGCGTTATAAATGCCATATCATATCGTATCAATCTACACATAAAACACACAGCCACCCTCCTACATAACAGCAGCATAAAAACAACCCCAGCATTGGACCTTACCCATATAGATGCAATAAGCCAGTGCACACAACCAACCATCTTCAAGCCAATACACAGAGATGCCAGTTTCTCCTCGTTCTGGACCTATCCATCACTCTTCCCACACTAACCAAGCCATCCTCTTTCTTGCACAGCCATGTAAGCTCTTGGAGACTTCCCTTGGGTGGTCGTGGTTTGTGGTATAAATCAACATAACAGTACATAACTGCTACGGACCCCCTAGTTCCCCTCCTCCTCAGGTATTCTGCCCTTCACACATCACTCATTATTTCTATGTGCTGCTACTCTCAGAAGTACTGTCTCCATCCGGAGGAGACACTTTTGTAGTGGGAATTTTTTGTCGTTTTAGCAGGTGAAATTATTGGGCCACATTCACAATGTTTTGCACTGGATCAAATCAAAGATGCTTGTGAGCATCTCTGATTTGCTCCTACTACCTTCCACCTGATTCACAAGCCTCAAACTGGATGAAATCTGGCAATAACTGGAGCAGCATCTAAGCATATTCCCATTAATAAAGCATGAACGCGGGCAAAAAAGCGTCCACGGATGGGGGATTGCCATCACCCAGTGGAATGTACAGGAGGGGGATGGAGTCCCAGTCAAGGCTGGAGGTGAACGGTCCTCACATCCTTAAGCAAGGTTGCGGAGTAGTGTGGTGTAGCATGCACAAATCATGTCAGCTTGACGCACAAATCATGTCAGCTTGGCATGGGTCATATGGACAAGATTTTCTCATGCTCCCTCACATGCTACTTTGCAACTAAAGATTGCTTCCAGTGTGGAAGTGTGAGCTGGAGGGGTAAAAGGGAAAGTTGGGGGTATTCATAGTTAAACCCAATGTCTGCATTCCAGATCTTGACTTTGAAAGAAAAAATGGCCGACAGCGACAGAGCAGACATAGATGAGGGAAGATCAGGGGACACTCAAAACTAAGTCTGAAGACTACGTTCTATATTCTGACAAGGTCAGAAAAACAGAGAAAGAGCACCAAGGCAGCATTTATAGTACAGAACAGGTAGGAAAGAGGTACACATACTTTTGACAAGGACAGCAGAAAAAAGTGTGTTGTCCATAAGTGAAACCCTACCAAGTATGCCCAGTTCTGGAATTGGCTGACTGACATAATGGAATCATGCCTCAGAAATCACTCAGTGGTAAATCTCTTGGCTTTAATATCGAATCTGGCCTTTTACAAAAACACATTTCCAAGAAGCTGCAAGTATCATGGTACCAGCTTGTCCTCCTCTGCACCAAGTTTCAGAACTGCTGTCCAAGCCCTCGTCATATTCCACCTGGATGGTGGCAATCACTTACTCGCAGTAGTCCCAGATGCCACCTTGGCCCCTAAGAAAGCTAACCAGCCCATCCTATGACACTACCCCATCCTCAAAGAGCTGCACTGGCTACCGCTTCAAGTGGGTCTCATGTTCAAGACTACCATTACCACCTACAAAGCAGTCATGAGCGAAACACCACCACTGTACTTGACCGAGAAACTCACCATCCCTGGAGGCCAGCTGTCAGGCCCGGAGGGGGAATCTGGACCCCTTACCTAACCGTGGAAGCCGAATGGAGTACGACCCTCCCACCTTAGTTGCCATGTGTCCCTGAGTTCTAGATAACAGGTCACTACAAGGCAGCCAAAGGGGTGAAGAGGGTTTGGGAGAGGATGTGAGTGGGAAGAGGGAAGTAGATAAACAGGTAAGAGGGTTAGGAAAACATACTTGACTTGATAAGGGGAAATTGTGTAACAAACTCTACACACTCTTGATACTGTGCATCTTGATATTGTGCACTTAGGATTCCGCACCATGGGCCCTACTTGTTGTGTAACATAGTAATGCCTGTCCTGCTTCATGCAATTACCTCCTACACCTCTTGTCCTGACCTAATATATGGTCCTGGATTGATGAAGAAAACAACATGTTTGCAATTTAAGCACATAGATGGTGTAACACTTATGAAAAATAACGTAATACATGACTAACAGCAACAAATGGAAGCAACACACAATGATATCATACAAAAACAAGTTGCCTTTCTCCTATAGTGTTCATATCCTTAAGCAGCACCACACCTGTGAGTGCTGCCTCATGCCCCAAATGAACGTTTTTCTAATCGATTGGATCAAAAGACTCTGTTTGCCCACAAAACAATGCACACAAACAATGAATCCCAGACTCTGGTATTCAACCGAGCCATTCATAATCGCTCAGTGACATCACTGAGAAAAACACATAAACTAGACTTATCTTAGGCCCAGGGAACCTCATAGGATCTCCCCGGCAAGGCTGGAAGGTGGCGAGTATGAGACTTGTGTGAGGAAGGGCTTGTGTGCCAGCGAGCAACAAAGCAGGGATTGTATGCTGCCGAGCAGGGAAGCAAGGATCAAGTGCTGGTGAGCAGTGAATCCGGGTTTGTGTGCTGATGAGCACCAGAGAAGCATACAACACAACAGCCATCCTCCTGAGTCTCAGTGGAACATGCGAAAGTAAGCAACGGCAACCAGCTGTGTCGTAAAGTGTAAAATAATCGGCACCCGGCATGGGTTTTTCTAGACCAGGCGCACCATGCATGATGAGACATGTGGCCCAATAGTAGAATGTGGGCCCAGAAGGCTACACCTTGAGGGCTTATTAGCCCACTGTGGATGACTTCAGTGGCAGAGGCCACTAAGTGCCCCCACAACACCACAAAGCCTGACAGTGCCCCACTTCTCAGGGAGCCTGCTCAGCCCTGGTTTCTTTTGGCTTTTCTTGTGGAATTGTTTCATGAGTCATGGTGCATGCATGTCCTCAACTGGCTCCCAAGAACAGTCCATAACCAACCCATTGAACAAAATACCACAACCACTGCTGATATCTCCTAGTATCCCGGATACATTGCACTTCATATTCCTACTACCCATCCTTCACGGTAACCAGCAGTTTCTTGGTTCTGACACCCGCTGCGGCAGGTTTAATTAAAGACACATGAAACACTGGATGTATTCTCAGGGTAGAAGCAGCTTTAATCTTACACCGTTATCTGCCACACATTTCCCATTCTCATATGGTCCAATAAATCGAGGCATAAATGTACCTAATCCCATCATACGTGTGTTCTGTGAAAACAACCAGAATGTATCTCCAGCTACATATTCAGGAGCCTTACATCTCTTTTTGTCTGGTTGTTTCTTGCACACCTCATTTGCTCTTTCCAGGTTTTGACATTCTCCATGTCTGATGTCTAAAACCACCACTTTGCACTCTGTAACTTCTGGTGTGTTTAGTGTATGTGTATGTGCTCTGGAAACATGATATGTTCTTGGCCATATGAACACATATTCGGAGACATGCCAAGTGGGTTATATTCAATATTGTTGTAGGTAAATTCCTCTAACCAAAGAGCTCATACTCACAAATCCATTCCATCCACCACGAGGCACCTTAGAAATTGTTCCATAATTTGATTGACACGCTCGGTTTGACCATCAGTTTGCAGGTTTTAACTGACGGACAGCTCACAGGTGATTCCCAACAATTCACAGAAATCATGCCAAAACCAGACACTATAGTTTGTGGTAACCTGTGTAATCTTACTATCTGCAGAAGGAAAACGTATGTTGATTGACATGTACTAGGTACACCGATGCATGGGACAAAAGGCACAATGATTGAATAGTTCTGCTTGAAACTAGTGAGTTTGCACAAATAGAATGCCACTGGGAGCATGACACCTGTTTGATCCCTCTCTGACAAGAAAGTTCCCAGTGCCTGATTGGAAGCTTCAGTTCCCACTTGAAAAGTGTTCTCGAATCAGGATGCTGCAAAATAGGCACCCTGGTGAATACAGTCTTTAGGTCATGTAATGCCGGTTCCCCCTCCGTTTCCTATGCAAGGTGGTTCGCTTTTTTGAGCAAACAAGTGATAGGAGTAACAATGCGTGAAAAATAGGCAATGAATTTACAATGACAGTTTGCAAAACCTAAAAAAGATTCCATGTTCTTCTCACATTGCAGAGATTGCCAATCTGTGACCGCCTGCACCTTCTTACTGTCCATATCCGCTCTCTCGGGTGTGAGAATAAACCCCAGGAACTCTACCTTGAAGGCATGAAAAACACATTTCTCAGGTTTGGCAAATAATTGACATTCCTGAAGACGTTGTAGACTGCATGGACATGCCAAACATGTTGCTCCTCTGACTCAGAATAAATTAAAAAATCATCGATGTATACAATCACAAACACCTCCTGCATGAAAGGTTGAAAAGCAGGAGGTGCACTGCACAATCCACATGGATTAACTAAGTACTCAATCAACTAAACTTGGTTCAGAATGCCGTCTTCCACACAATTACAGCTTTTACTCTGATTAAAGGGTAGCCCCTCTTAGGTCCAAATTGGTGTATACAACTACAGATTTAACTTGACCCAGTAAGACTGAAATCAAGGTTAATGAGAACCTATTTTTAATTGTTACTTTGCTCAGAGCCTGATAGTCAATGCAGGGCCACAAAGTGACTTCCTTTTTGACACGAAAAACAAAGGTGAAGACACAGGGGACTTGGAATGCAATATGAACCCATATGCTAGCATGTCATCAATGTACTGTTGTAAATGTTGAGTCTCTTTTTCAGTGAGTGCATATTTCCTATTAGCATAACCAGCATAGTTGTCCAGTAGTACTGACTCTACTGCCTCAATGCTATTTTGGTATACTGCGCTTTCCACTAAAAAGGTAGTGGGACCTGACATGTCGGGTAGGGGTTCCTGACACAGTTTAGCATTAAAGGACAAGGTGCGTTCACCCTAATCAATTGTCTGGTTGTGAGTTACTATTGCGTCGAATCGTGTAGAGTCCTCACAGAATCCCTGCCTAAAGTCTCCTCCCAGGTGGCCAGGGGAAGGCAGCCTCTACCTGGTCCTAACCCTTGGGTGGATCACAGGGGAGGAGAAGGCCAACACGAAAATAGGAGGGCTCCATTAGGAGAGACGCAGTATTCAACTTCTTTGGAGGGTGATATTTACATAATACCGGAATACCTAATGGCTTGTTGTCAGAGGCTTTGTTGTAAGGCTTCCTTTCCCAACAATACCCATAACGGTATTGGTAAAAACCCTCATGGCCAACAGGGGAATGATATATGTAAAGGTCAGAGAATCAATATTACTACTTCTGATAGTTATGATTCCCGCTTGGGTCTGAACTATATAGTCAAAAACCAACGATAGAATCCTTTAAAAACCTCCAGAACATATAGGTTATAAAACATTAAACGCAGTGAATTGGAGGATGTAAAAAGAAACAAGAACATTGGGTACTTTGGGTACCATAATGCTCAAGGTACTAGGACTAAGAAGATGAGCTCAGAAGTTAAAAACTGTGGTACGCGGTCTACATGTTCTAATGACCCACACCTGAGCAGGACTTTTGAAGATTTAAAGTCATATTCGGGTGCAGGGCATTAAATGGAGAAGGAGGAGTAGTGGAAAGAGTGGAAGTAATAACCTGCATCTGTGTGAGTAGCAGCAATGGAGAGATGAAGACAGCGGGATCACCGCTGTGTTGATAGTGGCGCCAGAGAGTCGTAGAAGTGAGGACTTTGAAGTACAGAGGACACGCAGCAGGAAGCAGTGCTGTTGCTGGCTGTCCCATAGGAGAAATAGCCTCTCCTATTTGGTGTCCTGTTCATCAGAGGGTGCAAGGAGTCAGAGAGGCTCCCTTTGTGAACGGCTCAGGCCGCGTGAGTGTGACCGGAGCTGTCAGACACCAAGGACCTGATGGAAGAAGAAGTTGCAGCAGCAGCAGGATGAACAGACACGTAGGGAAAGACTGCTAAGTTGGCTTTCGTATCATACCACTGGCTGCTCACAACCGCTTTGAATACCGAACTATTGAAATAAAGCATTTTTTGTCCTGATACTCATATTGAGATAAAGCGAGAAGGGGAAGACTGTAACCATCATGACCAAAGTAAAGAGGGGGAAATATTGGAAACAGATTATAACCACCATTGCCAAAGTAAAGAGGGGGCAATATTTGAACAAGATGACAACCAGCATTGCCTAAGTAAAAAAGGGCAATTATAAATAAAAAGGGAAACAGTGTTCCTAAAGCGAGAAACTTGAACTGGAGATAATGCTTGCAGTTGTCTGGTGTGGTAGGACGAATTCAAAGGTGTCAGGAAAGAAGCCTTGCGCGTAGCAATCATCAATGGGGAGAGGAAAATAACCTGCATTTCATGTGGCAAACAAATCAGAGAAACAAACAATGTCGATGTGTGTTATATCCTTTATGGAAGAAGTTGTGAATTCTAATGTGGTTGAAAGACGAAGACTTTTCTGAAGTTTGAAGCAAGCTGCACCACATAGTGCTTGTAGTAGTGGTAGGAGTTTGTCCTGGCAGGCAAGTATACCAGGAAAGGGACTTTTTAGTGGTAGTCCTGGCAGGTTAGTGGACCCAGAAGAAGACATTGAAGTACAGCATTGTGGTGGAAAGTAAGTGGTGGAGAGAAAGTGGCAAGTCCATTATTGTGTTCTAATGAAATTGCGAAGAAAGCTATCCTGACAAACCATCATCGTTCATTAAGAAGAAATGTGAAGACGAAGCCTTTTTGTTGTTTAATTAAGGAATATCTTTTGGGAAACCTTGAACAATCATTTGTTGTAGCGTGACACACCATTTTTACGCAAATTCAACTGCGAAGGGAAAGACTTTTGGAGTTGAATTGTGTTACATTTGAAACAGATCTTTTCTATTGAAAAGGACTTTCTTGACTGGTACTTTGATTTGGGAAAATACTGGGGAAGCGGGATATGACCCAGGTTACAAGGATACCTATTTACAGAGTTTATGTTTTGAATATAACTGTTATTTTGTTGAGTTTGTCTGGCCATATGACTTCTGCATGATTTATGTTGTGTGTACAAGTGTGAGGGACATATACCTTTTGTTAGAGTGTTTTCCTTCAGTCTTAGTTTAACAGGCATGGAAATCCTTATAATGCTAGAGAGAGCAAGGTGTTTATCACACCCTTATTATTTAATAAAATGGCTACTTGTGATAAAACACCATTTACTTGTCCTTCTCACATTTCTGAACCCTCACACTAGCCAGGGCATACCTAGTAGTAATCCACACTAAGGTGCTGGAATCAGATCAAACATTAACACCTCCACATGTCCAGGTAAACAAAGTTTGCATAATGGTTGGGATTGTGTTGATATTGAACCTGACTTTAACAAAGGACTGTCCACCGACAGTACAGGTTCTGTAGCTTCTTTGGATTGGGTTGGTAGTCCCAATTTGTCAGCCAACATGATATCAATGAAGTTCCCTGACGGCCCTGAATCAATCATGCCAGAAACAGTTACTTTTGTAGAAGAAAAGAATAGTGTCACAAGTAGATATAAGTGAAGTGTCTTAATCTGTACTATATGGTGCCTTGAAACACTGTTCTGTTGTAAAGGTGCCTTGTAAATATCCAATATGTAAATATATTGGCAATGCTGTTTGGGAACTCACTCATAGTCGGGCTCGGCCATGTAGATCCCTCTATTGACAAGCCTGATCTTTTACTGCCTCCGTCTTTCTTTGTTCGAAACCATCCTATTGCCACAATACAAATAGAGGTTATCCTTTTGCCTTTTCTCTTTTCATCAGATGTCAAGAGTCCCTGTATACATCGTATTTGCTTAGGCTTGCATTCCAATGGACGTGTACCTGTCTCCCTCCCTTCAGCTAGGTGGACAAAAGGAGCTTCTGGTCTTTTTTCTCCTTTCCTCTCACTTATTCTATGGTCCAAACGTAAAGCCAAATCAATGAGTGCAGGGCATTTAGTGGGTTGGAGCTCCACGTGAGCGATTGCATCTTTTAATTCTTCTTTGAGCCCTTGCTAGAACAGGACCGTTTGCCTAGGTTCTGGCCATTCTGTTTCCACAGTCTATTGAACTGTCACTTAAGTGACCAAATCTTTTGATCCCTGTCGTAATGCAAGTAGTTCTTTGTCTTCTTCAGGAGACACATTCCTATGATCAAACAGCCTAACAAACATTGCGATGAACAAAACACAATCATACAACAATGTGTCGTCCTTTTCGAGCAACGGTATTTCCCAAGCCACTGCATCAGCAGAGAGGTATGAAATGACGAAGGCTACCTTGGCCTATGTTGTTTCAAAAGCAGCTGGCTTACACAAACAAATGTAATTGACACTGAGTCAAAAAGGCCAGGAACTTTCGAGGATCTCCAGCAAATCTTTCAGGAGAGGCCAGGACGTACATTGAAAAGTTGGTTCTCCACTATTGTAGTAGGTCTCCCCGCTGGGGATTGAGACGATGGAACAAATGGTGTGGTGTGCCACTCAACCCTGTGTCCCCCTCTGGAGATTCTCCCTTGTGCTTCTCCTACCCATCCCATCCCAGCTCCTCTACTACTCCTGCATCCTACTTGTAACTCCTGGATGCATCTCTTGTGTGCGGCTCTCTTGTTTCCCAGCGGGGTTCACACTTTTTAAATCCCATAAAAGTATCCATACATACATCACATTCAAATCACATTAGAGAATCCACTCTCATGGAGAGGCCTTGCACATATGGCTGATTGCAGGGCGGATTTCACTTCCTTCTCTAATTCCCTCTCACTCACTGTGGTTTCCCTGCATTAACTTTTTTACACAAACCAAATATGGCTCAGTCACTTATGATGATGGTGGGCCTTGCTGCCTCTTGGGGGTTTACTGGGGTTGCCCAAAAAAATGATACCTGACAATTCTGGCCTCCACACTTCAAGGGCTTCCCAAGCACATCTTGGGCCAACTGTCCTGATTTTCCTCCGGAGACTCCTGTTTCCCCTGGCTCTGGGTCTCCTCCTCCCCACACCCAGCACCACTCTCATCACCTGTGGAATCTGAGTCGGAGGTTTCTTCTATGCCGTGTCGGTGTGCCAGATAGTCCTTCTCCTTCTTCAGTGGTATGGACTTGTCACGGGTAGAAGCCGTGGCGGAGCTGGAAATTTACCACACCACGGCCCCAGCCCTGTGAACAGGCAATCCGAAGAGGGGGAAACAGCCCATAGGCAGAAAAAAAACCCTAAAACTTGAGCGAAGATGGGCACACTTCAGTGTCACATCTGGATTGAAGAAACACTCCAATGGTAAGTCCGCACAAGATTGCAGGCAGCCAGACAAATGTAGGAAGATGGGTAAGACGTAGAATTTGCACAAGGTAGCTCTCAAACTGAGTGAAAATGGAAGGCAAAGGTGAAAACACCTGAGTTCCGAGCAAACCCAAAGGGAGAAAATCAGAACTGGCCAAGGCACTAAACAGGGAACGAGATAACAAGGAGAAAAGCAGAGGAAAAGAGGTAACTTATGGAAGAAGGAAAAAATCAGGAACCAGAGAAAGAAATGGAAACAGCGCGACAAGGAAGAGTAGGACCGGCGAGCCGGTAGAAAAATAAAATGGGGAAAGATTACGAGAACCAGAGACTAAGAGGAAGAGAGAGAGTGGAACGAGGCGCGAGAGACGCCAGGGGAAGAGGAGTGCGAGATAGACAGAAAGTGCTTCGGTATGAAGCGGAAAAAGTGAAATAACAATGGCGTGTTAACCGCAAAGAGTAAGCAAGCTAACCTGACGGTTGCAACGCACCGACCGCTGGGATTACTGACAGTAAGCAACTCCCAGCGGCGGCCATGATGGTGAAACACTGGAACGTTGCAAGCCGTTAGAATAATACGTGAAGGAACAAATCAATGGCAGCATAGTCGTATGCGGGGTAACCACCGCCACTTGGACTGGAACATGACACCGAGACACAACCATACTTCCACTAAATCTAGTACATACTTCCTAGCTACTTTAAACTGCCATCACTGGGCAATTGCTCATTAAAACAAGATTTTTGTTATTTTCCCTCTTTAATGATCGTTTTTTGTTTCATCCACTGTCTACAACTACACATACACTCCCTACTTACACAGCCACGTTCCCTAAACCTTAAGCGCAATGTATCTTCAAAATCTGTGAGCTCTCTGCATCCCTTTCCTATTACTGCTTCTCCATACCCTCCACATTTCTACTTTATACTTAATTCTTCCACCATAGATCACAGTATGGATCATCCACTGCCCCAGCGGGGCACCGTAAACCAGTTTCTTAGATAAAGTACCAGTGAACTAAGGTCGCTATGGGGGTGATTGGCAGAGTATAAATATTTCATAACATAGCATAAACCCTAGCTGAAAGGCCTTAGACTCTGGACCAAGCTTGTTTGGGGCAGAGACTTTGCTGCCCATGGGCCAGGTTGGATTTAGTAGGTGGGAGGAGAGTGGCAGGCACTGCTGGCATGAGGTGAGCACGCACATTTAATACTCTGAGCTGAAGAACCACTGCCGTGATGTGGAACCTGCAGGACTCTGGGATTAGTAGGGCAGACTGTTTTGGACATTCTATGTCTTTTAATGGTGGGTATGCCAGGCAAAGGTTGGGTCAGGCCAAGTGGCAGCTTGCCTCAAATCGACTTCTTTGAATCAGTTTGTGGCTGAAGCACGGGCAGGACGTGCCTGTAAAAATGTGTAGCTTGCCTGTACAGGTTTTAGCATTATCTCCCTGACACACCTCTTCGACCCCCCGCAAGAGTCTCAACATTCTTAATTGTCTCAGGAATCTCAGTGTGAAGCAGAGAGAGCAGAGCCCTCTTCAGTCTCTCCCATACTCCCCATACATTGTTTATTACCGTAACTCACCCCCCGCAACCCCACACATATAATTGTGTAGAAATGAACAGTTAAAGATTTGGCATTTTCGACCCTGTCATTTTTCCAGTGAAATGTATGGGGTGATACCGAGAACAACCTGCTATTGGGGTGGCAAATACATGTCCAACAAGTATTTTTGTAGTCAGCTGTGCCTCAGAATGGGAAGCTTCTTAAATGAGCTGGAGATACACTGCATGCAGATGGCGAGCAGGGCGAGGTAATTGTCTGAAAGGGCAAGTGTTAATTGAAGGTGGTAAGAGGTGCATGGGTGCATTCATATCTAAAAGCCCTCACTGAACAGCTCCAGTTAATTTAAAAACATGTACATTCTTCCAACACCAAGTTAATTTCAAAATAATACTTGCTTTTTTGCAGAACTTAACATTTCCTTCAAATCATGCATACTAACAAACTGCATGTCTTTGTCAAACAATGACTACAAACATGTTACCTTGTCAGGCAATTATGCTTTTTGCTGCTGTGTGTTTTTAATTCTTGAAAGTACAGTGTGAAGGTCCAGAGCACATTATTTTCCACTAGCTGGGGTACCTGGCATTGCCCGTGCACTGTTCAAGTGGTGTCTAATGTGCCCTGGGGGATGTTGCTCTTGTCCTCAGGTCTTGCTTCAGCTTGATCTGGCAGCGATTATAGCCGGACACGGGCACGCACACGGGCGCGCGCACACACACACACACACACACACACCCCCCTCCCACCCCCCAAACAGGGTAGAGGGGAGGGAACAAGACAATTTAATAGAATAGCAATGATGAGCAAAAGGCAGAGGCGGTCCTACTAGGCCTTGTGAACATTTGGAGCCTGTAAGTGCAAGGGAGAGAAGGGACCGGGAAGGGGCAGGAGTAAGTGGTAGAGGTTCCACAGAGGGGGAAGTGCCAGAGAGACAGTTGCAGGGGACTGGTAAATGCAAGGTGGTGACCACTTGGTAGGAGAGTGGTCACCTGCAGGTACAGGAAGTGTGGGCCTTTGAGACAACACATGCCAATGGTTGCCCAAAGGCATGTGCAGGGGGGGGGTGAAGGTTGCAGGCAATTGGACAGAAGGCTAGGGCCAGAAGGACACATAAGGGCCCAGGCCACCAAGCTCAGCGACTGAGGGTTAGCACGGGACAGAGAGGGGGAAGGAGGAGAAGAGGAAAGTCATGAGGAGCTTGTGAAATTTGAGGAGATCCGGCTCAAGACAGAGAGGAAGGAGGAGGCTGTTCCAGAGGAGGGAGCCAGCCGAGGAAAGAGATTGGCCATCCGCTTGCTGATTAGAGAAGCATTTGTCAAGCAGAGAGTTGGAGCCAGAAGATCGGAGAGATCTGGAGGAAGAGTATTTGGTGAGAGCAAGTTTTAGATAGTGTGGTCTCAGGATGATGCAGAGGGATCCTTGCAGCAACCAGGAGCCAGTGGAGAGTTTTTATGGCTGGAGAGATGCAGGCCCTGGGCTTGAGGCCAAGGAGAGGTCTTGCAGCCCTATTGTGGATTAGCTGGAGGGACGGCGAGAGAAAGAGGGTAGATTAAGGAAGAGGCTGTTGCAGTAGTCGAACCTAGAGAGTACCAGAGCTCTAGAAACATTGAGTTTCTGAGGAAAATTGAGGACAGGAAGGATGTCCCTGAGGAGATAGAGTTGGAAATGGGCCTTCTTGGCAAGGTCCAGGATGTGAGGAAGGAAGGAGAGAGAGGAGTTGTAGATGACGCCAAGATTTCTGGCTTCAGATGAAGGAGAAGGGGGAGAGCCCGTAGAGAGTGGCAAGAGTGAAGGGAGGAAAGAAGGAACAGGAGTCCCAATAGAAAGAATCTCAGTCTTGATGGCACTGAGCCAGACACATTAGAAGTGCACCAAGACTAGGTCAAGTGTTATATGTTTGTCGAGCTGGTTTAAAAAGTGATGTGTGTGCTTTTTAAGTCCTCTCTTTTAAATAGAGTGCTATAGTAGATCTTAAAACCATACATTAACACATATTTCTATCAGTTTGCAAAGGTTTTGCAAGCTGAGTTTATACAGAATTCATGCAAACGTAAACAGATACATGTACATTACAGTAAGAAAATTTGACATTTGGACTATTAAAGACTAGACGATTAATGAACATGATGCTCTATCAGCCGCTTTGATGACCAAAACCTTTAAGCCACCGAAATAATATCATCAGGTTTACATATAGTCCTTTGTGCAGAATTCCTCCCACTTCTAAGTGCTATAATAATAGCTGTTAGTACTTAATTTAATGGCGCTCATTTGACCTCGGAGTAACGAGGGGTGTGTTCAATGGTGCTCTATCTTCTGAAAAAATAAACATTAATTGCATTCTTGCTTCCAGTATAATTGGACAGCGGATCTGCTTGTTTACCTGCATCATCTTTAAAGAAAAATAGAAACCGAAAACCCCAATGGTAAAAATAATCCAAGAGGCCAAATAACCACGGCACCTCTTTGCAAGACAAGACAAGCATTATCACATGCAAAAAGTCTCAGGCGGTCCTGTAGAAACGAACTGACACAGAACCTGTCACTTCCCATGAAGTTACAGGTTATACAGTGGTAACCTGCAACAATTGAGTACATAGGTTACAATGTTATCCCAGCACCTTCATTGACTACCGTCTATAGAACATGTTTATGTCCCCCTCTAGGTGCTGGATCGATTGGCCACACCTTATATAAACCAATCCCTTAAATACGTTCTACTACATCGTTGCTATTGAATCCAGATACGGGATTGATGGTTTGCACTTGTTGACACATTAATGAATTGAGACTGCCATGTGATGTGCACCCCTCCAATCCAGACGCGATCAAAGTAAACTGGAGAGGCCAACTCGGCTTCGATTAAACAATAGGCCTTCTCATTATATCAGGCGCTGTGGCACACACAAGCTGCCTCCCTGGCCTTATACTAAATGTATTGACATCCCTCTGCTTTTCTTATCCCAAATAAATGAATGTTCCAGACATGGCTCCCCTCTTATCTGCTTCAAACCCCAGGTGCGCAGTAATGAAGTGATTGGGTCATTGCTCTTGAGTTAGAATTTCAGGGATGCATTTGATTTGGTTGTTTGTGTGATTGCCATTCAAATGAGATGACCACTCTTTGGTGATGGCAGTAGTGCTCTAAATCTTCTCCTTACCCTTTGGCATCACAAAACCTTATGCCATATCCTCATGAATTTGTCCATCAAAGGGCACATCCCGATCAGCTCTCCCAGAAGCTCCCATTCCATTTTCACCACATTCAGGCCCTGCAGCTGGATACAATTAGCGTTTATCGCTGCACTGTGGGTGCAGCTGATCTCAGCTTCTCTCCTGGGTCAACGGAAAAAGGGGATTTCTTTTTGGAACTGAGCTACACAGAGCCACAGCTCCACATCACGGCCAGCATTCTATTCTGTTCATTGTGTAATAGGCCTTAGCATCCAATATGCAACACTTCTGCCATGTTAACACACTGACCTCGCTTCTACCACATTGCCTGTTTGACTCCATCTTCCATCTGTTTCAGCTCTTCCCACACATCTCACTTCAGACCAAAACATTGGATACAACTAAACACAGGACCTGTAATACTGTCCTTTCTATAACCCCTGCGACTGCAACAGTACTCTTTCTGTGTTGCTATATGTGAGTATTTAGTATGTGTCAGACCTAACTAAAAACAATACATTCACCTTCGGCCTCGCAAACCTCAGTCTGCTTCCATGATAGTGCGTGCTAATAGGCTTTTCTCAACTTGTACATACATCTCAACACATCACTCCCACATAATTAAAGCAGGGCCAATAAACCTGTTCCCAAACTAAAGCACCCACTTCTTGCACGCTCTCTGTGATTGTGGAAATTGCTTGTAGCTGTGGGGGCAGAGTAGGAAGGGTTTAAAGCATAATTCACATCTTGGGTATACAGTATTGCAATCAGTATGTGTACAGACTGCTCTTTTTCACTAATATTAGCACTGATTTCAATGGAAGGACATGACACCAGGCTCCACAAATAGTTTGGTGCACCACCATGTGCAACGTGTCTTGAAAAATTATTATGAAAGGGTGCCCACTGCAATTTGTTGTTTGGATGATGTAAGTGAGATGTCCTTCGCCACATGATGTAACGAACGATGGATGTGTACACAAAATAAACTGGCAGGCCTGGAGTAAGTCAGGGCCAATTATTCAAAGCATCTAACATGTGTGTGTCGTTCCTGGAGTCCTGCATTCCTTTGCTACATATAAATAACCAGTGGTGTTTGAAGCCCTGCTTCTGTACAGAACCCACAAGGGGTGGGGACAACAGACCACCGCCGCACCCTTCTTGGCTAACCTATAGCGTCTGGCTTCTATGGAGCATCTGGGACCTGCTGTTGCAACTGTCCCTCCAGCATCCAGTGCCGGCCACTGGCACTGCAAGACACAAAGGTAGGGTCAATCCCTATGCAGGATTTCTGTCCAGAGCGTGTGCTGCTCCAGGTCACCCTGGCAGCAAGACAGATCGGCTCACCCGAGGGAGCCCACGGGCCTCTCAGACAGCATCCAGTCATTCCACAGCTGTTCAGTACCCAAGTTTGATCTGCTTAGATCACCAGCATCACTGTGACCAAGATGGGCGCTATGACATGAACTCCTGGAAAGGTCTTTTGCCACAGCTGGCGTGACCTATGAGGGCACAAAGATCACTAGGCATCTCTTTTACATAGGAAGTGACCTTCGCAAGCTTTTCAAAACCATTCCTTGGGCCAATGATTTGTCTGCTAATACAGGTGTAGCTTTAAAAAGCGACTTCACCCCAATGGTGAACATTGACTTCAAGCGTTTCCAGATGAAACAGGCTCAACAAACGCCAACCGAATCATTGGATGCCTTATGCACAAGGTTAAGACACCTGGCTTCCACGTGTGTGTTTCCAGATGAGAGGGGGGAGATACGAGGTCAAATAATCCAAAAGTGCTTCTCCCCATCAAAAGGAAACATATCTTGAAGGGGCCTCTTCTACCCATGCTGATGATTCTAGAACTGGGAAAAGCGCAGGAGCTTGTGAGTTCCACGGCCATAGACGTGGAGGAGCCGATTAATGGAATCAAACTGGAGGAGGCACATGCTATACAAACAAGTCCCACAAGAGAGTGCCGGAGCAGAGGCGGGGCAAAAGGTAGGCCCATTACCCACCCTCAACAAGATGTGCTGAAAGCACCATGGGAACTCTGCGGAGGTCCACGTCCACATGGTCAAGAATGTCCAGCGCCTTGTCACCAATGTGACTGCTGTAAAAAACTCAATCACTTTGTTAACATCTGCAAGGCGATATGGCCTCCATAACCATTTCAAAGACTGCCATAGCGGATAAGTGGTCATCAGCTGAGACTGGCTGACATTGCGCAGGAGCCTCTGAAAATTGTTGCTGCTCCAGAAGAATTGTCCAATACCGACTGGTAGGGAGAATTCTCCATTCTGTGTTAATTCCAGTCTATCTCAGAGAACCCCAGCTCTTCTGCTGGACTTTAGGACTTTCACTTTTATCCTGGAAAGAGTGAGACCTTTTTTCCACACTCTTGTGTATTTTTCTTTGATTTGAACCCTGTGTTTCTTTTGGTTTTTTTGGCTGACCAGCTCCATAGGCACCATCTTTGTGTATTGTGACACACAGCACCCTCAGTGCAGTGTCACAGAGAAGTCCTATGAATTTCTCTAAGGTTTAAATACCTTCTTTTGGATAAACTACTGTTTGCAAGAGTAGTAAAGTGAAGTTTACTTTACTTATCTTTTTCACTTTGTAGACCCAGCACACACTATCTTACATAGAGTGCTGGAGGGGTTACTTAGTATCCCCTTTGTCTACCTTCGCAGATAACATTATTATGTTACCCTTTCTCCAATTAATGGCTGGTGGCAGTGGTTTACTTTTTCCTACCATTGTGGGTTTTTTACCGCAGGCTGCATTCGCAGCTGCAGTATTACACCCATGATTGCCCATTTTGTCAAAATGGCCCGGTATTCTTTTTTTTTACATTTCTTGTTGGAAAAGTCCTTAAGATTTACTCTGCGTGCCAAACCAGGTTTGGTCCCTTTGTTTGTTTTGTATTTGGTGGGATTCACTGGTGAAGTCCGCCTCTGGCTCCAGTGTGTCTGGCAGAGCAGGAAGCGAGGGAGATTCCCGAAACTCCCTGTGCTTAGTCTCCTTGGTTACAGGAATGCACCCAAAGGTAATTGGCTGGCTGACTGTCCTTTGAGGACAGTCACCCTGCTGTCTGTGTGACAGCTAAACTGCGAATTAATGGGAGAAACTTGCATAAAAGGTGAGGTCTTCTGCAAGGAAGGGAGAATCGACCACTGGACGAAGGAACCGAAGAAGAAACTGGAAGAGAAGCTTGATGCACCCTCCTGGACCATTGGTTTGCCCTGTGAAGCCCTGTGAAGCCCTGCTGTAGTGCTAAAGCTCCGAATTTCTAATCAACTAGAGAAGCCCGGAAAGGACGACTTCTCCTCTTGGGTTGGTGGGACCAATCAGCCCCAAGATGAACTTGCCTAGGACCCCTCTCGCTGCTGACTGTACTTCTTTGCTGTCGCAGCAACCGAGTGTTAGAGGACAGGAATACCAGAATCGAGTGCATCGCCCTTAAGCCATAACCAAGCTCTAGGAAGATCTTCAAGACTCCCTCGAAGCAGGACTAATCAAGCCTGAGCCACCTCAATAGAGTGCTGGACCCCAGAAGCAAGGAAAGTCCACAAGGTGTCCAAGAACCGCTCTGGTGCTATTTGTGAGTAGCTTTAACTGCAAAGTGCCGCTGATCTGAATTGTGCTCATTGCTGCTGCCGATCTTCAAACCGTAGTGCAAGAGTCCCCTTCTGTAATGGCTTGGCAGGCGAAGAACAATGGTCTGGAGGGTTGTCCAGAGCAATGCCAGTGGTTAAGATTCATTCTAAACCTTCCAACCATCACCTCTTTGTTTTTGCCTTGCCACCCCGAGTGGGATGGGTAAGCACAGATGTGGGTCCCGTGCCTGATGGGCCTAGAGACTCAAGCTACTCCTCACTGATGAGGCTCAACAAGGCCGAAACATGTTTGGGGATGCTTGTGGTCTCGTGCAGAGGGGGTGTGACCTAGCAGTTCGGGCTGGACTACCCCTTTTGGGGTGGGACCAAGCCTGATTTGCATATGGTCTTTCCCCTTCTGTAATGGCTTGGCAGGCTGAAAAACAATGATCTGGAGGGTTGCCCAGAACTTTGCCCATGGTTATGATTAATTCAAAATCTTCCAGCCATCACCTTTCTGTTTTGCCATGCTCAGTCACTCGACCAACTTGTGTAGTACAGGCCTATACCAAAGGTTGGGTTACCTATTGCCAAGAGGACAAGGGTGGTGTTGTCTCCCACAGGGTTACTACATACAATCTTGTCTAACACAGACAATGTGTTCTTCATCTTGACCATACCACTGGGTCCTCATGGGGAGCAAAGGTAACCCCGGTGTGCGGGTAGTATCCTTTCTGGCACTGTTCTGGTGTTGATCGGCACAGGGGTGTCAGCCAACGTAATGCTCTCGACTCAATCCCACAGGCTAAGGCCGATACCAACCCTAGCAATACCCAAAATAGGAATCTACCCATACAGAGGCAAACAACCCCTACTACAGGAGGGAGAATTCCATACTCATGTTGTTTAGAACAGAATCTCCTCTCCCACTACATTTTATGTTACGAGTGAGGCTTAAGATACCCTGCTCAGTTGCAATATGGCTCAGGATCTGGGACTGGTCCACTTTCACTTTTAATGGATTCAAGACTGACATTATGTCACTGAGAGAAGAATTTCAAGACCTACTTCAAGGGCTAGGGTGCCTCAAAGGTCATGAAATGCAGCTGCATATTCAGCCGCTGCTGTTGTGACATCACTTGAGACAAAAGTGGAAGAAGAACTTTGATGGCTAGAATCGGTGGGCATTATCAAAAAGGGTGAAGGCCCCCACCCTGGTAATTATCACAGTTACAACAAAGCACAATGAAACAGAGGTGATCCGCATCTCTGTGGACACGGGCATACCCAATAATGCCATAAAAAGAGGGCATCATCCAACTCCAACACTGAAGGACGTCATGGCCGATTTACAGAACGCAAACATATTTTCTATGATTGAGTTGCTGTCTGGCTACCATCAGATTCCTTTGCACAAGTATTCGCTCCCAATTACGACTTGTTCCTCCTATGTGGATTTGTTTAGATACAAGCGACTCAGTCTCAGAGTGTCACCGGCTGCTGAGGTTTATCAACATACAGTGAGAGGTGTATTAGCTGTCCTAGAAGAAGTCATTAACGTGAGCAACGATGCCCTGCTACATTTGATGACTGAGAAAGGACATCTCAAGAGAAGTGGTGTTCACTCAATTGCATCAAAAGGAACTTGCACTTCATGAAAATAATACTGTTTCCTGCGGTCGAAGGTCAACATGTTTGGGTTTGTTTTCCAAGGCCCAGGCATCTCAGCCGATCCCCAGAAGGTGGAAGCCATCAAGGACTTCACACCTCCCACATCCCTGGCTGAGGGTCGCAGTTTCCAGGGGATGACACATTTCTGAGGGTGATTCATCCTGTACTTGGCCACTATAATGTACCCACTCTGTCATTGCACCCACAAGGGCAGTGAGTGTGTGTGGAATACCATCACACCCAAAGCATTTGTAGACTCCAAAGCTGCACTGGCCGACAACAACACTATGGCATTCTTCAAACCCCTTAGGAATCTGAGATTTTTGGTGATGCTAGTTCGGTAGGTTTGAGGGCTGTGCTAGTTCAGATGGACAATTACTGTGTGAGACTCACCATCGCATTGGCCAGCAAGGCAACAACACAGACTGAAGGGAAGTATTCACAAATCGAGTGCAAGGTGCTTGCTGTTCTGTGGGGATGTCGCCATTTCCACCTTTATACAGTGATCGAAGTGTACGAAAAGAAGTTCCTACTGGCCTGCACCGCTCCCCACAGACCTCATTGCCGTGACCCCTGCCATGCACAATAAATAACCCAAAAACAAACGTGCCTGCTCTTTAAGGAAATGTCCTGTGCAGTGCACTGAAAGTACAAGTTTCAACTTCTTCCTACACTTTTATTTTAAAACGAAACCGGTCCGGAACGGTTTCTTTTTTATAATAAAAGTATAGGAACGGTGAAACGTGATTTAAAGAAGTAGAGGAGCACCGCTCAGAGCCACTCCCGCCCAATTCGACCGCAGCCTTTATGTGACTGACCATAAATCGCTACCTCCCATTCTCAAAGCATGAGCCCTTCGCCCACCACTCCAGTTGCTGTTGCAATTGCAAGACTACAGGTTTACTCTCCTACTCAAGGCAGGTGCGTGAAATCCCACAGTCACAGCGTACTTTTTGCGTAATCCGGGGCAGATGACGTTGATGCCTGGGACATTGGAAGCTAAGGTGGAAGCTCTGGTGAAAATGGTCACACTGATGGCTATTCCGAAATCCATGTCCTTATAGTACATTGCCGAAGCTACATGACAGCCCGCAGAAGGTCATCGATCAGCTGGGGGCGGGGGAGTCAATAGAAATGTTGGCTAGCCAACAGTGGCCATGAGACAGAAGAGACTCAGGTACCCATGCAGGGCCTATGGAAGGTCCTCTCAGAACTAGCCATGGGTTGGGAGGCGTCTTGGTTTGGGATACCCGTATTGTGATTCCCTCACCTCTAATTCAAACAGTAATCGATGCTGCCCACACAGGACACCAAAGGGCCAGTAAGACAAATGCCTGACTGTGACAGAAAGTCTGGTTCCCCGAACTGGAGAAGAAAGTTGAAGCCCTATTGGTCGACTGCCAGTGGTGTCAGGCCACAAAGGAAATTCAGAGGCCTCCCCCGATTTAATTGCCTCTACAAGCATCTGTGGAGGAAGGATAGCTCAGGTGCAACGCGGTTGTCTTGGAAGCAAGACATCTCAGTGCAACACAGGTTTGAATCCCGATCCCGCGCTTAGAAGCAACTCATTGCTGTTAAGCGCGTTATAAAAGAACATTGATATTCTGTGCCCTGGCCACCGTAAGCATGGACTTTGGGTCTATACAAAAGAACAGACTGTTATTCCTTGTGCTAGATGCGTTCTCAGGAAGTCTCGAGGCAAGGTTTGTGTCCTTCACTGCCGAGAGACGGCGATGCCTGCGATTTAATGCGGATTGTGCATGAAAATGGCACACCCGTGAGAAAGCCGTGAGCAGGTAGGTTCATGATGGCCTACAGGATGACTCTGCACACAGCCACAGGAGTGGCTCCTGCTGAGGAATTGTTTAACAGGAAGGTCTGGTCGCTGGTGTCCGAGCATGAGTCCACACGGGCACACGTGACTGTATTGCCTAGTTTGGAAGTAAAGCCAGTCCTGTAGTTTGTCAGCATTTGCAATCAATCCATTGGTTATGTCAGTGTATTGCTCTGGTAGTGCTCGCCTTTTCACCTGCATTGAGCGTTCTCATGGAAAGCATGACGCATGTGCATGTTTAATCCATGCAGATGATGTATTGCATCATTCTTTCGGTATGCAGTCTTTATAGCGAATATTTTATAACGAATGAACATATATCGAATATTTTATACCGAACAATGTTATAGAGAATAATAATAATAATAATTTGTCATTTATATAGCGCTACAAACCCTCAGGTATCTGAGTGCTGCTTATTATTACCCAAGGTGTGTGGTGCTCATTTATCGACCTCGGAAGGATGAAAGGCTGAGTTTGGCCCAGGATTCGAACCTGCATCAGCAGGCTCTGCACGGATGTCCAGCGGGCGCTCTACTCGCTGTGCCACCCGACCGGCTTAGCATGCATTTAGGGGTGTCACAAAGAGTTAAATAATGTTGGAAAACAGTTGGGGTGGTTTTTTAGAGGTGGGAAACAAGGGTTTGAGGGGGAACCCCTGACCCCCCAAAAAAGGGAAAAAAGTGCATTCTCTATAAAAAAAGTAATTATAAAATATTCGATATATGTTCATTCTTTATACATTTTTGAGATCACGGAATCATACCAGGCTTGGTTTGCCTGATATGTGTATATACAGATTTCGTATAAATTGCCAGAATGCTCCCTACGTGATTTGCTTACTTTGCTAATCCTCTTTGCGGATCACAGTTTATTAATGTGCTGCATCTTTTTGTAGGCAACTATGAACAACACGTAGGGCCTGATTTAGAAAGCGATTTTTCAATGGGATCTTCCCATTGAAAAACGCTTTGAAAATCAAGCCCTTGCAGCTGTCCACCACCCAGAGACTGTGGTATTGCCGTCACCAAGACGCGCGGGGCTCGAATCCCGCTTCCCCACGTTCTAAAATGTGTGAATTTGGGCAAATGATTTTTCCTCACTGTGCCTTGTGTTCATAAATTCGTAATGAGCAAAAACTGGGAGCGCCAAGAAGTGATTCTGTTCATATTGCGCAGAACGCGCTTTACAAATTAGCATGTCACATGCAAATGTATATGAGGCGCACCACACAAGAGAGAGTCCAACAATACATCTGGACATTAACACGGTGGTGGTCCCTGTTTCTCCTGTCCCGACAGCAACCCTGCCACTGGAACTACCCAATTCGATTGCAGCGGTCACGTGCATGAGCAGACCTATGTTACAGTACGTGGCAGCAGAATCTGCACGTACCCGAAAATCCTAATTGATAAAAATCGCAATGTTTCCAGAACGAACCAAGTGACAGACAAAGGGTACAACGCCACTTGAATATATGTGCCCATTTGGAAATGTAATGTGTAATTTGCTTTGAACTCTTATTGAACTGCAAGGGAAGTTGGTACAGTTTATGCAAATGTAACGTCAGCCCTATCCAACACAATCTTTACTGGTTCCAAAGAAAATGAAAGCTGATCTACCTCTCGCCTCGCTCCCGACTGTGATCTCTGTAAGCCTGGAAGTGTTTTTGTGCTGGGGAGTGGCATGCGGGTGACACGGATGGATAACAAGTGTGACAAGACAGGCAATACAGAATGACAGTTGCAGGAATGAGGAGACTGACGACCAGGATGTGAGGTGGAAAAAACTTTGGCCACAAGCTTTATTTTAGTACCAGCCATGGTGCAAAAGTAAAACCAGCCATAACATCACATAAGGATAACAATACTATATTTTGGGGACAGAGGGAGCAGGTGAGCGGGGGGCCCTAATCCCAATTAGGGGCCCGCTCGAGGCTGATCCCCGCCGCCATTCAAATGAAAGCTTGTGACAATTGTTTGGCCCCAGCGTGTGAGCTGTGACATGTTCATAATTGCTTGTCTTTGGAGCAGGTTCATCCTGCTTTCTCTTGTCCTTTCCAAGTGAGGTGGGGAGGTGTGCGCTTGTGTGCCTTTCATTGCTGTCCAATCTGACCAGGTTTAGCACTTGCGCCCTCTCTTGCTCACAGGGTGATTTTCGCTGAAGTTATGGCTCTTGATCCGTATTTCTTGATAAAACAAAACCCCGCGTTGTGAAGCCATTCACTTGATCCTCCGCGGGATGTGTTTTTGGAGCCATTTTGATTTTTTGGTCATGTGTTTTGTACTTTTCCACGGATGGAGGCGTTTTAGCCTCTTGGTCCACTCTTTGGAGATGAATTTGGCACTTTCTCCACACATGATCCACTTGAGTTTTTGAAGCCCCCACGCTCCGTTTGCGGGCTGGTTGTTTCCTCGGGGGTGGGTTCTAGGAGCCTTACTAGGGTCTTCCCTGCTCCATATCCACTTGTGCTACGAGACCCCTTCTGCGCATTAGGCTGCTTGTTTTTACAGCCGGGGTGGGTTCAAAGAGCCTTACTGGGTTTTTACCCTGCTCCCGATCCACTTGCATTGTGAGACCCCCTCAGCGCTTAGAGCTGCTTGTTTTTACAGCCGGGGTGGGTTCAACGAGCCTTATTGGGTTTTTACCCTGCTCCCAATCCACTTGCATTGTGAGACCCCTCTGCGCTTAAAGCTGCTTGTTTTTACAGCGGGGTGGGTTCAAAGAGCCTTACTGGGTTTTTACCCAGCTCCCGATCCACTTGCATTGTGAAACCCCCTCAGCGCTTAAAGCTGCTTGTTTTTACAGCCGGGGTGTGTTCAAAGAACCTTACTAGGTTTTTACCCTGCTCCCAATCCACTTGCCTTGTGAGACCCCCTCAGCGCTTAGCGCTGCTTGTTTTTACAGCCGGGGTGGGTTCAAAGAGCCTTACTGGGTTTTTACCCAGCTCCCGATCCACTGCATTGTGAGACCCCCTCAGCGCTTAGAGCTGCTTGTTTTTACAGCCGGGGTGGGTTCAACGAGCCTTATTGGGTTTTTACCCTGCTCCCAATCCACTTGCATTGTGAGACCCCTCAGCACTTAAAGCTGCTTGTTTTTACAGCGGGGTGGGTTCAAAGAGCCTTACTGGGTTTTTACCCAGCTCCCGATCCACTTGCATTGTGAAACCCCCTCAGCGCTTAAAGCTGCTTGTTTTTACAGCCGGGGTGGGTTCAAAGAGCCTTACTAGGTTTTTACCCTGCTCCCGATCCACTTGCCTTGTGAGACCCCCTCAGCGCTTAGCGCTGCTTGTTTTTACAGCCGGGGTGGGTTCAAAGAGCCTTACTGGGTTTTTACCCTGCTCCCGATCCACTTGCGCTGTGAGACCCCCTCAGCGCTTAAGGCTGCCTGTTTTTACAGCTGGAATGGGTTAAAAAAGAGAGCCTTACTAGAATGTTCCCTGCTCCCGATCCACTTGTGTTGTGAAACCCCTTCAGTGCTTGTGTTGTACTATTTCGCTGCTGGGGTGGGTTCTAAGGGCTTAGCTGGGAACTTCCCCTGCCCACGATCCACTTGCGTACCCCAGTGCGCTTATCTTGCATAAAAAATGCGAGGGGGTGGGTTCCGGAGCCTTACTAGGAACTTACCCTGCTCCTGATCCACTTGTGGTGAGACCCCCCCTTCTGCATGCATGGAGGTGGATACTTGAGGCTTACTAGTACATGTTTCTGCTCAAGTTCCTCTCTCCTTTTCAGTTTTGTTATACCCCTAGCGCTCCCACCTGTATTGATGTTCTCTGGTGGATTCTGAGCGCCTGGGTCTTCTATAACTGTATTTTCCTAGAATATTAACTAATAGACAAAAAGACCCCCCGGTATTTTAAAAAGGCCCTTTTTGGAGTTGAATTTTTATGTTTATTTTTTGAAGTGAGGCGTTTTAGCCTCCCCTAATAATATGATTGTGTTCCATCTTCTACCTGGCCCTCGCTATAGGTTTTCCTTACAGTTATTTGCAGGGTGGGAGGGATGGTTTTTTAGACCTGCAGCCGTCCTGCTGCTGTTCGTAGCTGACGGGGAGGAAGCATGAGAAGGGCCACCTTGCCCCCGCCAGATAAAGGCAAATTTCGGCCTGGGGGCAAGGCGGCCCTTTCTTTGAACTTCAAAAGGCCCCCACTCAGCATCCGCAGGATGGGAAGGGGGGCCTTTGAAGTATGGAGGGCAAGGTGACAGGGGGCAGCGACTGCCGGTTGTCACCTGCCCCTCTCACCTCACCCTCCTGTCTTGGAGACGCGCTGTCTGGGTTCCCATTGTTAAGGGACCCAGCAGCCCGACCCCACCATGTGCATGCTAAGTGGGGCAGCGCCAAAAGGCACTGCCCCACCGGACTTAGCACAAACCCCCCACCTCCCATCTTACGGCCCCGGGCCTCCCATCCGGGTGGGCCCGGGTGTAATAAACTCGTTCTGCTCAAACAGGATTCTTATCTACCGCCCGCACCGCCCGTAACTCCCTTTCCCCCCTGTGCCGTGGAACAAATGGGAGGGTTTCCCAGAAACCTGTCACTTCTGTTCTCCACGTGTTAGCTGTTTTACAATGCTGCGGGCAAGACCGCGCATGACCACAAGAGGACACTGTTGCTCTATAGTGTCCCATCTCAGCGGGGTTTGTATGCCACGTTTCGGCCACGTTTCGGCAATCCTCTTGCCACGGCCCATTTTGCCACACCACTGTGGCTGCAGAGCCCTTTTCGACCCTGCCGCACTAGCGCAACAGCCGACTCGGCGCCGGTCATTTGGCGCGAGGGCTATTTTGGCGCAGCAGCCAAACGCAAATTAGCAGCTCGTCCCAAATAGCCCTTGCACCAAATGTCATGCTCGCCCCAGTCCTCCTTCCAACACAGGCTTACACATTACTGCCCACACCCTCAATCCTTGCGTCCACCTCAAAAGGGAAAAGTGTTGCATGCTACATGTTTCTTAAAGTCTTTCCGAAGGCCGAGTTCTTCATGGTTTTATTCTTCAAATACACGCAGGGGCCTTACTTGGGCCTTGTTATGTTGGGGCTTGTTACCAACAGTATCCTGCCACCTGTGTGTGTGCAGGGGCCAGTAATGTCAGAGCATCACAGGAGGTTTCAACGTTGAGCCGTTCCGCAGTGACGTGGCGTAGAATATAACATCCCTCTCCTCTTCCCACAACAACTGTATACAACAGAAACTTTGTTACTATGGGCACCATTACGAGTTTGGAGGTAGCCATGCCGCTATTTGCGGCATGGCTGCCTCCAAACTCGAATCCGGGTTCCCTGAATGGGGATTTACCGGGTCATTCCAACCTTGGAGGACCCTGTAAGTCCCCCTTCAGGGAAGCCATCCCCGTTCCCATCTGAGCCCCCATAGGGCACAATGGGAATAGGGAGGGAGCTAATAACGGGCCGTTAATTACGGGCCCGTTATTACTCCCTGGTCCTTTAGTGGCTCCTGCTAAGGGTAGCTGGTTTTACCAGCGCCCTTAGCGGGACCCGCTAAAGGACCTTGGAATGTGGTGGTAAGGGGTTAACGGCACCGGCATCCTTAACCGCTTACCACCGCACTCGGAATGAGGCCCAATGTCTTAATCCATCTTCCCAAATCAACACATATCACCATCTTTATGTTCATTGGCTTGGCACGGGAGACATGACGATACAATACTCTCTACTCTGACATCCACTTATGGAAACCACACTCTCTTGTGTATCCGTGCTTTCATTTTGATGATGCCTCGGTGTCCCTCATGTGTGAGGGTGACAATACTCTCTTGCAAGCTGAGTGGCGTGAGAATGCGTGCTCCCCTCAATATCAGTCCCTCGCTCGTGATGGATAATTTGTACCGAACCGTATATACACCTGAAAGAAGTCCTTGGCTGCTGCTGTGCGGTTGTGGTTATTTTGTAGAAATTAATTCCACTCCCCTGCTAGTTTTGCATTTTTCACCAAACCACAATACCTGTCGGCATTTGTTGCTTCCATAATGTCCACAATACTGACTGCCTTTGGTTTCTTGGCTTGGATGATGATGTCATCACTGACATTCTGGACACCTGCAGACCCTGGAGGACCGTTTGTATCATTTGCTGGAATACTTCGGCCGCCGAGGAGATACCAAAGTTCAGCCTTTTGTATCTCCTCAGTCCCAGGTGTGTGGGAAAATCAGTAATATATCTTGAGTCTTTATGTAGCTTTAGCTGATGGTACCCTGCATTAAGGTCCACCTTTGAGAAGAACTTGTACCCAGTGAGGTCTGCTACAATCTCGTCCAGTGTCGAGGTGATGTGTCTTTACTGGATGATGGCTGCGTTCGGGAGGCACGTATAGATACATATTTGTACCTTGCCTGGTTGCTTGGGCTCCTTGGCCACTACCATAGGGGACACCCAGGGTGTGGGGCCTGTTACCTTTTCTATTCTGTCTGCCTTTTCCAGCTCATGTGGTTCCTTTGTGACTATATCTCGCATGTGGAACAGTGTTCTCCGATGCCGCACGGCCTTCAGTTGTTAGGTTGTGTCAATGTGCAACTTGATCAGCTTGCCTCTGAGACAACTGATTCCAGGGAGTAGTTTGGGGTGGCTTGCTAGCAGGTCCTTTATGTCATCAGTGTCAGTAATGTCACAGATGAATTGGATGAACCCCAGGTCCTCCGCTGAGCTCTAGCTGAGTAGGCACTCTATGCCCGCGTCAACAACAGATATTTTCAATTAGATTTTTGCGCCGCCTCTGCATAGTGTCGTTTGAAACCACCCTACAGTGGGTAGGGGTTTTCTATGGCCATTTGCATATAGTAGCATGTTTCTGTTTTTCAGCATTGGTTGCAGTTTCATCCGTTGTCGTGTCTTGAGTGGCATGACGTTCACAGAGACTCTGGTGTCAATGATCAATCTCGTGTCTTGCACATCATCTTGTATGATTCATCTGGGCCTGCTCCTTTTCTTTTATTGTCTCCCTCTTCCACTTCTTTTCCCTGTTTGCTGAGTTTTGACGGCCGCCACCGTTCAGTCACCCTCGTCCTCGGAATCATCTGAGGATGAGTTGTTTTTGGCCTCGAACTGCCGTGCTTTGGCTTGTTTGTTTTTCTTTGGGGCCAGACTTGGCGCCGGTGGGTGGTTGTCCCTCAGTGGCCTTGATGATCGCTAAAACTTTGCATAATGATCGAGATGGCCACATGAGCCGCACATGGTTCCGTGTGCTGGGCAGTTTTGTTTCCTGTGGCGTTGCCCGACGCACCAACCGTAGTCGATCGGGCCTAGTATTCTTGATTGCCAAATCAGAGTTTAGTTGGCCTCTGTGTGGTCCCACCTTGGTTGTGAACGGTTGATGACCAAAGCCATCATGGACACTGGGGTGAGTTGGAGCATCTGTAGGGTTGTGTACATGTGGGATGCCCTGGAATGGCAGAGCTCTCTTTGTTGCCCATGCTCAAGTATTCATGGCAGGAGGATGCCCTTTTTACTCAATATTATCCTTCTCAGCTTTTCTGACTGCATGCCATTGATGATGTGGTGGCTGATCTCCTTGTCATTGTCCAGGAAGTCACTTGACAGGGCTAGTCGGCACAGCCATGTATGGTATGTGTTGAGAGTTTCAGTCTCATTTTGTAATGTTGTGCAAACATTCAAAATCTCATAGTCTGGATTAAGCTGTGGCATAAAATGGTTGGTTACGGTGTCTTTTGCTGACTTGTCTTCATCTGTGCCATCTCCAATCTGTAGCGAATTGAAAATGTGGAGTGCATCGTCTCCCACGTTCAGCAGCAAGTGGGACTGTATCTCCCGTAGCGTGGACAAATCGCTGCAATCCATTGCCATCTGGAACTTCTGTATCCAAATGGCGCATCTGGGACCCAATGTGGATGGTTTCGAGTAAGAATCTAAAGGGGCCATCAAAATGCCCAGGCGACCCCCACCTGACTGGTGTGCTCAAGCCCGGTGTGGCTGACGTCCTTTAGTTTTAAGTGGCTTAGACAGGCCTTCCTTACCCCAGCGTAGCATGTGTGTGTGGGATAAGAGATGTTGTGCCTTCTGTCTGGTCCGTGATGCCACCACCATCGTATTTAATTATGTAATTCACGCAGCGACACTGCCGCGCTGTGAAGCGGTCATTGTGGATTGCTTCCTCCTCCGGTGCATGCGCCGTTACGCCTGCTCATCGCCAGTGTTATGTTGGGGTTCACCCCCAACAATATCCTGCCCCCTGTTTGTGTGCAGGGGCCAGGGATGTCGAAGCGTCACAGGAGTGCTGGAAGAAGTGAGGCCAGACCAGGTCGCGATTTTCTCCAGAAGTCCCGACATCGGCTCGTTCTCCACGTCCTGCATTGCGCGTTGATGCGGTGTAGAATATAACCGGCAGTTTGACACACAGTGTAAAGACACAATGCTGACTACAGGAATATTGTTGTGACATTGTCTCAGCGTCGATCGACTGCAAATGGTCTGAGTAACAGCCAGCTATTGACTCCCAGTTTAATTAATCCTAATGGGCTATTGATGCATTTCAACTGAAATTAGATTTAACATTAGACTGCGTCAAGCTACTTAGAGAGATGCCAGCTAAAATGATCATTGCCAGGCATTTCCGATGAAGACGGCAAGGGAATGTATGATTGTGATAAGACAGGGAGCAACCAGGATCATGCCACATGCCTTTCATTGTCCTCATATTGACTGCAGCAAATGGACCAGCAGTAAGTGTGGGCCGCATGACCAGGGGTGGACTGGGAACCAAAAGAGGCCCTGGAAATAATTTTCAAAGTGGCCCCATGTTACATATTTTTAACAAGCCCATTCCATTTCCCATGAGAAAATGTGGAAATAAAATAGGTTATCACACAAAAGAGGCCCAGGGTGCAGAGGCTTACCGGGAAATCTCCAGAGTTCGCTATAGGTCAGATGCTGAAAGTGAAGAGATAGGTAGCAACAGACGACAAAAATGCAGGCCTGCATTCCTCAGCCATGCGGAGATGCGTGGTGCAAGCAATAGCAACAGATATTACGAGGTAGGTGGTAAGGGATTACCGGCACCGGTAAGGACACCGGTGCCGGTAATCCTTTACCACCCTATTCCGAGGTCCCTTCCTTAACGCCTGGTTCTACCAGGCGTTATGGAAGGGACCCGTTAAGGGACTTCAGAGCTAATAACGGTACCACAAATTGCGGTACCGTTATTAGCTACTTCCCCAATCCCATTGAGCCCTATGGGGGCTCGAATGTGAATGGGGAATGGTTCCCGGAATGGGGACTTACCGGGTTCTCCAAGGTTGGAGTGACCCGGTAAGTCCCTATTTCGGGAACCCATACCTGGAATGCGGTAAGGGGGCAGCCATGGCGCTAATAGCACCATGGCTACCTCCTACCTCGTAATGAGGCCCATTGTCATACTTGTGTTAATTGTGCATGATGGCGAGTTATGGGGAAATTAATGTGAAAATGATATGCTCCCCTGGATGGTTGGAACAGCTCTGTTGCGGCCCCCTTCTGTGTTAGACAGCTGCATATTGTGTGTACAACTTGCTTAAATAATGCAATCATCAACCTGGAAGGGAGCGAAGCGGGCTTGCTGTAAACTGATTCCCTCTAAATGTACAGTGCTATGTGGCCTCTAGGGGGTCTTGATGCACTATGTTTTTGCAGGAACTTTTTTTTTATAAGGGCATTGTTTTAGTCATCTCTCTTGAGCTTGGCTACATATATGGTTATAAGATCTTGGTCCTGCGGCCCCAGACCAACACGTTGAGGCAACGGGACACACAACCTGACGGTTCAAGAGCAAGCCAACATGCTCCCCTTTCTTAAGCCTCTCACCGAGATGCGGGAACCATTGACAGGACTAACTGCACCAGACCCCATCCCCCTTTTTTACCCACTCTGACGTTCCTGAACTTTTCCACACCTGCCATTTCTTGACACATTCCCCATGTACCTGGACTCCCCGCTCACTCTCCCAAACCCCATGCATGCTAGTATTCACTCAGCCTCCAAATCAGAGGCCTTGCTTGCCCCACTTGGACACCCCAATCTTGCCACTATAAACCTAATCACTTTTTATCTCAGTCCGTGCCCCATCTCTGTGAACCCCTTAATGGTCGTCCTGTGCGCCCAGGGCCTTAACCCCCTTACATCCATTCCATGTACTGCTCTTTGAGGGCGCCTGAGTCACCTGACGAGCCCAGTCAGCCCTTTGCCTCTCCTTCCCTTTGAAGGGGTCTTCGTGCTCGCGCCCATAGATGACTCCTCTACCCAGGCCAAGGGTATTAAATAATCTCAGGGCCTCCCACTCACGGACCCCCTCCCCCACATTCGACTTCACCTACCCAGAGACTTTACCTACCTCAGGGATCTTGCCCAAACATGCAGAGCCCTCCATTACTCACACTCGTAGACTGCACCGACCCATCTTCTCGCTCAGCTGCTCGGATCAGGGGTGTTTTGATAGAAGACTTTTTTCTTATTGTACCTTGGATTACACACACTTTACTTTAATCTTTTAGTGATTTCCACTATCTTGAAATGCATGCTAAGGAGTGACTGTCTAAGCTTGCACATTGAATAAAGCAGTGTAAAAACGGAGTCCGTGCTGCTGTACTAAATGTCCACTAGATGGCAGTGTTGGGCCATTTTAGTTGCGCCGAAACGTGCTTGTGCCTAGAGATGTCCCTGCGCTCAACTGGCCGCGGCTGGGGAGGACCTACAAAAGCAGCGGCGCCAAACTGTCAGGCACCGAACAGCTCGCGCCCAAATGCCCTGCTCTGCTCTGAGTCACTGGTACTTGGCATTTCGCTTCTCGCACTACCCACTCGTTTCTCAGGCGAAGAACCTGCTTCTCACCAAACTTGTAAACTTGCAAATAAGCTTCCTTCCGTATCCCCGGGGTATCATCTTCCTCATTCTCTCGCTGCTCGAAGTTGAAAAGCTGGTTTTGCGTTTATCTTGAGTACGCTACGCGCGTCATCATTCCTGGCTAGCGAGACATTCCACGGAGAGTCACATTCCGTCTTGAGACATATTGCTTCGTATGTCCACGGCAGTGGCAAATGGAGATTGCCATCAGAAAGCTTCTGTCACGCGCGCTCACGTCTTTTTTTTGCTTGTAGAGTGAGCAGACGTCCCGGGACAGTCCATCCGACACGGGTCCCAGGAGATTTTAGATGCCCTGTCCGGGGTTTGCATGGTTGGGTGGCTGCAGTAATTAAAACTGTCATTTTTCACAACCCTTTCAGAATTTTGGAGCTGGAGGATTGGCTGGAAGCTCCAACCTTTCAGGTACAAGTCACAACTCTTACTGACTGTGCCACAGAGATTGGCTGGGAAACGACTGTACGGCAGGCCATTCAATTAGAGCAAACGCTTGTTCTGAATTAACATGCCAGGTTCACAGACAAAACTTCACACACAAAATCATATACAGTTTATAAAAAGGAGGAGTGCTGGAAATATGATTGGGTGGTGGTTGTGGGGGCGTGCTGGGCGAGGGGCTCTAATTGGTGGGCTGCGATGGGGTAGTCCCTCTTTTATGTTGTTGGTCTCCCTCCCAGCCTCAGCTTTCCTTAATGTGAGGTGTGAGTTCACTGTGGAGGTCTGTAAAGACAGATCTGGATTTGCTGATTGGTTGAAGGGAAGCCCCATTAATGGGGCAGTACCAAATATCTCCAAGTTTACACCGTGACCCTAATTCTGCAAACACGAGCGACTTGGATGTCCAGCAACTGCCTCAATCTCTACCCCACCAAGACGGAATTCCTGCTCCTCCATAACAACACCGAAGATCCCCCCCCCCCCCGAATCCAGAACTGGCTGTCCGCCTTTAACTTCCAGGACATCTTTAGTCGCCGGGCATTCTCCGGACAGTTACCTCTCCTTCAAAACACACATGCTGAGGAAAACTCAGCCAGCCTGGTAACAGCTATTCCCTTCAGCGGAACATCATGTTGCTCCTACCAGATTCCGGCTTCAAATCCAGCATACAGGCCCTTTCTCTTTCTCACGTGGGATATAGGGAACCTCCTGCCCACCAGCCTACTCTACTGACGTTCCAGCACCTAAGAGAACCAAATAACGCTGCACTCATCGAACTTTGCTTGCTACTGCTGCAAAGACGCACCACACTGCATCATATGCGTGTTGCAAGGGAAAAAGGACAGAGCCCCTTTAAGAGGGGAGCTTGAGACTATGGGAGGAGAGCGGGAAGCGGGAGGAAAGGGAGGAGCAAGGGAAGAGGGAAGGCAGTCATGTTACGGAGGAATAAAGGGAAGGTTGGAGTGCAGGATGGCTCCCGTGTCTTCTGTCTGCAGCGTATGTGTATGGCCAGCTGAACAGTATAACAACTGGAGACGAGACAGATGCGACCCCACGCTCTGCAGCATTAATGGAGGGCCTGTGTGCCCAGCAGAAAAGAGGGGCCCGTGCGCCCAGCAGTAACGGAGGGCCTGAGAGCCTGCAGTGAAGAAGGCGGTGGGCCTGAGAGCCTGCAGTTCGTGTGGGCCTGCGTGCCCTGAGCAGGGGCCCGTGTGCCCTGTTGGCGGCCCGTGCGCCCAGCAGTTCGCGTGGGCCTGTGTGCCCTGAGCAGGGGCCCGTGTGCCCTGTCGATGGGTCCGTGTGCCCAGCATCTTAAGTGGGTCTCCGTGTCCGTGTTAAAGCAGAGGCCCATATGCCCTGCTGAAGGGCCCGTGCGCCCAGCAGTTCGAGAGGGCCGGTGCGCCCTGCAACTAAGCAGAGGCCTGTGTGCCCTACTGGAGGGCTACGTGCCCAGCATTCCAGAAGGGCCCGTGTGCCCTACGCAGGAGCTGAGGACCGAAGTGGAGCTGTGCGGGAGGAGACCCAGCAACTGCGGAGCCGCCAGAGAGGGAGAGGAGAAGACCACGTCTGCGACGCCCACGACCGCGCTGCAGACCCGGCTGCCCAGCTGATCCATCCCGCCCACCCGCAGAGGAGAAAGGAATCACCCGACCGCCGCGGTCGCAACACCTCAAGTAAGGAGCTAGGACGGGGGCTGGGAGTGAAAGGAACCCCGTGTCTCCCACAACGTGACATTGCAAAGCGACAAAACACTAGCCTACCAAGATTAACCCTGTGTCTCCCACAACGTGACATTGAAAAAAAATAATAAACCCAAGCAGTGAAAATAAAAGCCAAAACTCAGGGCCCAGCAGCATTAACCCCGTGTCTCCCTGCAAAGTGACACTTCATCTGGGCACCCCAACGAATAAAGAAAGGGAAACCCTGTGTCTCCCAACGAAGTGACAACATACCAAAAAAAAAAAAATATATATATATATATATATATATATATATATACATATAGGAAAACAATAGCCGGATCAAGCTGCACCAACAATCAAGCAGCATTAACCCTGCGCCTCCCACGAGGAGCCACTGCACCCAAGAGGGGTCGAGACCAACGGCTGCCAGCACAGGCGTGACAGTCACTACACGAACCAAACCCCAAGGGACAGGACACACACAGCCACCTGCATCTTAAATGAGGACAGGCCCGCGCCAAAGCTTATCAAACAGCACACAGTTGAGCGAAACCACACAGTGGAGGGCTCGCCACCAGCACCCACGACACAGGTCGACCCAAGAAGAAAGCCCAAGACAGCAGTAGTGCACTGAGCAGCCAAGGCCCACGGCTGCAACACCACCCAACAGCTGAGTAAGACACCCACCGGAAAGGGCTAAAAGCCGTCTGAACAGCTGGAGCTGGAGCCACCGAAACGCAATACGAAGGTTAGGAAACTGAAGCCCACACAGGCCAAACACCACCTCACGGACCCGTACAGGAAATAAAAAGAAGACAGACCTAGAAAGCTGCCCAGACATATGCGCACCAGCAGCAGAGAAGAACTGTACCAGACAGGACCGGCAACAACGGAAGTAAACGCAGCACTACCGATACAAACCAAAGGACCATACAAAAGTGCATAGCGACTCCACAACCAAACTAAACACCGGCCACCATGGCGGACCAAGAGCAAGCAGATGCCGACGCAAGTGCGCAAGCCCTAGCAGACTTGTGCCCCACATCATATGCCGCCGTCATGAGAAGACCCAACCCATTTGCCTTGATCCCGCACAACGACCAAGGAACAAGATGGGAGAAATGGGTCGAAGAATTCGAAGACTTTCTAGGTGCAATCGGGAACCAGAACCCGCCAAACAAACTCAGCATATTCAAGAACTTGGTAGGAAAAGAGGTAAAGTACATCATCAAGACAATCCCAGCCACAGACAAAACCAAGTACCAACGTATCCTCGATGCAGTAAACAACATACTCAAAGTAGGATCCAACAAAGACTACGAACGCATTGCATTCAACCAACACAGGCAGCATCCACACAAATCGATTGGAGAGTTCGTCATACGTCTCCAGCAGAAGATAGGAGACTGTGACTTCGCCAACTTCAATGATGAAGAAGCTATAAGACTAAGGATCATAGAAGGGTGCACCTCGTCAACGTTCAGGAAACACCTTCTCATAAAGCCCCTACCCCTAGCGAAAATACTCAATATGGCAAAAACATACGAGAGAGTTGACGCACAGGCAGCCGCCATTGAAAGGAAAGGTGAACGCGACGCCATCGCGACCCTCACGGAAGAGCAACCGCAATACTCTGAGCCCACTCGACCCTGGAGAAGGAGGAAACTGAGTAGACACTGGCAAGAAAGCCCGAGCAAAGAGCAAGGCCACGGGTGAGGGTGGAACCACACCCACAGACAACCATACCCAGCCCTTGGACGAACATGCTGGCGCTGTGGCCAGGAAGGTCACCTTTAGAGAATGTGCTGAACAGGACCACCCACAAGCTCGGCATGCCAACCCACACCCCAGGAAAGACACCCGAGTACACCGAGAGCACGGCTAGACATCAAGAAAGACATCAAGGACATGAATTTAAGCCCACCCAGAGGTCTCAGGCAGGCACACACCCTCTACCCTGAGCTTGCCCACCACAAAGGGGACGGACCGACACTTGGCATACGAACGCCACACGTCCTGCGAGAGGACTGCGAGCTTCGCATCCGCCCAGTACCCTTTGAAATATTGTACGGGGGGGAAATGGAAGTCACAGAAAACGTCAGTACAAGGCAACAGTACCAGACAAGGGCGGAAGAATACCCCCTAGACGAACCCCAAGACCATGCCGTCCAACGGAGGACAGCACAGACAGAGCAGCCGAAAGGATGGCCACAACGTGATCCAACCCAAAGAGAACGCAGAGTGCCGAACACCATCCACATGATACCGAGCCCCGCCAGAGGAGACAGCCGCCTCAGTAACCGGACAGCACTACAGCACGCACTCATCAGCGTCCACTATAGGTCATTCAAAGTAACCCACAAGAAGGACCACATGCCCGAGCAAGATGCTGGAGAGACAAACAAAGCCAAAGGGCAGACGAACAGCGCAGATCCCACCCTAGCGACAGAGAACAAAGAACAAGTGACAGGTACGACAAGGAACTATGGCAAAAGGACGCCAAATGACTCCCTCCTCCACGAGTTATACTTTGAAGAGCATGAACCAACGGAAAGGAAGGTGATCGAGATGGAGAGAGAGGAGACTCATGAAATGCCACAACGAGAGAGTGCAACCAAGCAGGCCCCATCGAACCACAAAGAGACCCCAACGGCTCATCGAGCAAATGTAACCTGGGAAGTCTCATGTTAAGCAAGGGGGAGGTGTTGCAAGGGAAAAAGGACAGAGCCCCTTTAAGAGGGGAGCTTGAGACTATGGGAGGAGAGCGGGAAGCGGGAGGAAAGGGAGGGGCAAGGGAAGAGGGAAGGCAGTCATGTTACGGAGGAATAAAGGGAAGGTTGGAGAGCAGGATGGCTCCCGTGTCTTCTGTCTGCAGCGTATGTGTATGGCCAGCGGAACAGTATAACAATGCGAAGCTGGAACAAGGCGGGCCATTGCATCACCCGAAGCGAGGGCATGGAAAAATAAGAGCTGCAGAATTTCAAAACAGCTAGAACCAGGAAACAAGCATTGTGGATCTACTGAACCGCGGACCCTGACTGTTAGGACATATTTCTCTTTAATGCACCTTTCCTTCCATTTTTAATGGACCCACAAAAGTTTTTGCTTTTATTTTTGATCCTGATCTATACTTAAGCTTCACTACACTGTCTTTTGCTCATCTATGGGGAAACTGACATGCCCATCAGGCTGCAAGTACTGGGAAAAATTGTTCCCCTTAGTCTAGTTTCTTAGTTCCTACTTTTAGTAACTTATTTGTGGTAACTTTTTATCATCGTACAATCCATCTTACAATGCAGTACAATGGAGTACATTTTAGTTTTTGCCCTAGACTAACACTCATGGAATTTTTGGTTACTCTGGATGTCCTAAATGGATAAGTCGGTGGCAGCAGTAAATTATTACACTTTTTTTGTGCTTTTCGTTTCAGCCTTACTGCCTTTTCCACCTTTGTCTACTAACTGTGGCTAGTGACCAAACATGTCCCTGCCACAAGGCTTTTCCCTTGTCCTTTGGCCATCTTGTTTATTAGCCTTCTTTTTGGCCTGTGAGGCTAGGAAAATCCGTATATGGACTTCCAGTGCTCAGGAAAGCAGAGGCTTTTGGCGGGCTACTGGAGGGCTATGTGTGTTTGCTGACAGGATGTGGGCTGGGACTGTTTAGTCCCAATCCAATCCACAAACTGGTTTCAGTGTGTATGAGTGTTATGCATGAGTGCTCCCACCAGTGGCCTTGATTGGACCACTTCTGCGGTGTGTGTGGGGTTTGTTCTGCTATTGGCTACTGCGAGTATCAGCTCTTACCTGGCTTTTGAGATAAAAAGAGGACCTCTGCACCCACTCTGGAGAGATCCTGGAGTAACTTGAAAGAGCTAAGACTCCTGTCCAGCTGTGAAACCCGTGTGGAGACAAGAGACCCATCTGAAGGAGGCCTGGCGACCAACTTCCGCTGCTGTCCTGGAAGAGCCCTGTCTTGCTGTCGATCTTCAGCAGTCCTGTGAGGGAGCTGTGACCGGTGGAGGGGAGGGAGCATCCATTCCTGACGTCTGCTCAGTACCCTGTGAAGAAGAGCCTTCGGAAGGGCCCCGGGACTGCCCTGTTGCTCACCAGTTTGGGCTACCGTGCTGCTGATGTCGCCATTCTGCGTTGAGGCCAGGAACTTGGGGGATCCTCAATTTACCTACAAGATTTACCTCAGCAAAATTCCGGAGTCCTAGCATGAAGGGTACCCGAGATAGGAGTGAAAGCCTGATCCCTTTGCGTCGCCGTGCTGCTGTGACCACCATACGAAACAGCTCACATAAGTTGAGTCCAGTCATGAGAGGGGTCCTGCATCATGTTTTTCTGCATTCTTAATCTGACAGTTCTTGCACCAGCTAAGGACACAGACCGGGGAGCTGCTCAAACCTGCAACCCCTGTGAATCAAGGACTGACTCTGACGGTGGGAAAACTGACCTCAGACCTTCTTCCATTGGCCTGCCTAATCCCGTGAGGGTGGGTGTGAGTTACATTGCTTCTTATCTGCCCCTAAAGTCTCTTTCAAGGTTTTGCTAACTTTTCTAAAACTTTTGCAATACTTTGGCTTTGCCATTGCTTGCTTGCGCAAGCCTTCCAAAAGGTGGGGACATTTTTGTGAGTTAGCATAACTCTAACCCTTGGAAGCTTTCACTAGACCCCAGAGACACTACCTTCATTTTTTCTAGCGTTACAAACTGTGTCAGAACTTTTTCTGGACTTTTGGCCATAAGGTCTCAGAGAACTCAGGGAAGTAAGTTTGAACCTTGGGGTAATTCTCTGTGGACCTGTAGTGCATATACTAATCTATGTTTTCCTTTGCAGGGGTTTGATCTGTATCATGCCCTTTTATAGTTAGTGACTGCATATATGTAATATGTATTCTAATATTAGTGTTGTGTGATACGTCTACCTGTTAGTAGTCCTTTTTCATAGACTTGTTTGGCCATAAATAAATAACTGTATTTATATACCTACTGTCTAAGTGTCATTTGTGACTCCCATTATATGTACTCATTGTGAACCCTTTACAAGCTCACCACCTCCTGAAGCGTAGCCTAGACCTCTCGCCACTGCTACCTTGAACTGGTTTGGCTACAACACCCAGAGTTGTCCCTGTCACAATACAGGTTGGCCTTCTATACATCTACCCCCCTGGCCAAAGTATAGAAACTCAGTCCTAACACTGGCACCCATCAACACAACAGCTGATTCTCTCCCACTCTCATGCAATTCCACGAGAAAATCAAGGAGCATCTTCCTCCCATCCCATACGATACACCCTGGAACCCACCAATGTCACTGCCTTAGCACAGTTAGGTGTTCCTGGCTAAATGCAAATGTTAACCACTCCTCACTACCCTAGATAATAAGCTGGCAATAAATGCTGTCTGAAAAGAAAACCAACTAATGTCTGTAACTTCTACTAATGTACAGTGCTGTTTGGTTTCCAGGAGCTAAGATCACGCTCAGTGAATACCAAAAATGCCCAGTAATAAAACAGCCACATTCTGAATTGGTTGTGCACCCATCAGCAGTGGCTGTGGGTGCATGGCTCTCCCGTAGGCTGCGTCACAGTGCTCAGGATGGGAGAGCAGGATTGAAGGCCGAGAAGGAAGACGGTGCTTGGACAGGGCTGGTTTGGAATATTATCCCATCTCTTTCTGGAAGAAAATGAATAAGGGATCTTTTTTTCTATCTTCTCTGTGGTTTGCGACCTTCGAGTTATCTATCAACTCTGATTTTGGACCTTAGGAGCTGCTATTTTGTGACTGGTTATCACCTTGGTTCATGCATCAGCCTGAGGTTCTGCCTCTGGGGTTCTCTTGATATAGGAGTCCAGAGTCTCCTTAATGATCGTCCTCTGTGGTAGCCAACAGAGAAATACCTGGCCTTGCCTCTTGGGTATCGAGAGAGACCTTTTGGTACAGGTGCTTCGCAATGAATGTCCCTTCATTTCCTATTTGCCAGCGTGATCATTTTGCTTGTGACCGTTGTTTGTACTTCAATGCCTCGTCTGGGGACCTTTTGGGCAGTGTTCCCTTCACCCAGTCTCCTCTTTGAAAGGCATGATGTTTTTTGGTACAGGAGGCATTGAAGCCTGCTTCTTGGTTTTGTTGCTTTGGGCACACTTTGGGCATCATTTGAGTATTGGGATGAGGTAAAAAGTGGTGGCAATATGAGCGTAATTCTGTTACTGCTACATTACCGCACTGTCATACTATGGGTTTTGGTGGTAAGGTGGAAGCTTTACCTCCAGCAAAAAGCTAGAGGTACATCTTCCATCTTGTGGCCACATCTCATTGGATTGACCATGTGTAATTACCGCTCGCTGTAAATCTGCTAAAAATCCCCTACGGACTCAAAAAATGGTGACTACCACATTGGGCTGCCACTTATAAATAACCCCATGGTCAATCTACGGGACTGAGTGGCAGTAACGGTAAAGACATTTGGTGGTAAGTCGATTGTAATTGTACCACTAAGGGTACAATGATGGGGAAGCTTTTTACCTCTCATCGTTGGGAAGGGACTCACATCTCTAGCGGATGTGGGTGCGGGGCTTACGGGCTGCTATTGCTTATTGAACCAATTCAAACCGTTGTTATCGTTGTTGAGAGACACCGGTAGTGCCTCCTTCAAACCTGCCCATTTTTGGGTGGGTTGTACAATGGGTCTTTCTTCTGTCTTGCATCGGGATGTGGGAGATGATCTAATGGTTGGTAAAAGATTCGGAAGGCATGTCCTCACAGGCCAACATCTAGCGGCGATCACCAGTTTGTTTTGGGTTTCCAAAGGTCTGCAACTTTTTAATATCCAGATGTTTTGGATTACAACTACCATCGGCCCTAGCCAGTATCACCCCATGGTGAGGGATCATGGGAGCCATAGTCCAAACACATCTGGCGAGCCGCAGGGTGCAGAGTATGGCGCTAGATGAATGCCTACACACATTCTGCCTGTGGGTTTGTGTGCAAGAGAATGCCACCACCCAAATTATGTTTCCTTCTCATTTTATTTTCATCTACTATTTTTGTAAGGACGATAGGGCTCAGGCATCCTGATGCCTTGAATGGCTTGATCATTATTTTGGCAATAGCTGGTCAAGTAAAGCTGTGAGCTTGTCTCTGATTGGGAGCAGGATGGGTCTGGATTTGTGTTAGAAAGGGTTTGCACCGTCCCTCAGCCTGAGCTTGTGTGCACGCTTCTTCGACAAACTTGTGCTTTAGCAGAACATATCCACATACTTTTGCAGCCGTTCTTCATGTACCTCCAGGAGTGGATCTTCTTTCCAGAGTCCTGTTTGATGCCCAGTGAGTCTTGATCTTTGCATCCTAAGGTGTGTGGGCCACACTCTTCTGCAACACGCATCTTTCCCCGGGCATGCTGGAAAAGGGACGCTTCCATTAGCCCAGTAGGAGGATCTTATGTCTGCAGTATGCACTGGGGCCTGAATCTGGGGGAATTAACAATGTGACCTTTCCGGATAACGACGATGTATACGGTATTTCTGCAATATAAACATAGTCAGAGCCTGAATCAGCCATAAGGCATGCTTCTTCGTGGTGTTGTGTCCGATGTTGTAGAGGACTAGTTGGCTAATCTTGCCTTCAGAGTCATTGGAACCCGCATTATTTTCGACAAGCTCCACACTTGTAGTTCTCTTCTGGCAACACTGTGGCTACAGTCGTTCTCTTCCTCTGGGTTATTCCTACTTGTGGTCAGGAAGATGACTGTCACTGAAACATATGCAGAACTCTCTTTGCACCCCTCCCTTCTTTGGAGGTCTTGGCCCAGATATTCCCTGGGATTTGTCATGCTCCTTGATTGCTCTTTGTTTTTTTCATGATCATCGTTACCTTTGGCAACTGCATTCACCTGATCTTTGGGCTCAAACTACTGCACTTCCTTCATGCAAGTTGTGCTGCACTACTTTTGCAAGGCGATTGCGTTATCAGATATGAGGTTGTGCCTCGACAGCAGTCCTCCCCGAACCTCTGGGTCCCTGCACCGGATGAAAAATTCATCTATGATGTGTTGTTCACCAGAATCCTTAAAAAGGCGAATGATCAGAGGCGTAGCTAGGATTGTCTAACAAGTGGGGCCCAAAGCTAAGGTTGCTGGGCCCACCACAGTGACATTACCAAATTTAAATGCCCACAGAGTGCTGCTGAGTGGGTGTTTACAGATTTTGGTTGGGCCTTGACCGCTCAGACCCGACCCTGTCTACACCTCTGCAAATGATAGCCAGTTCTCTCAATAGTTCTCTGAATTATGACACAAGGTCATCAATGCATTTGTTCACAGCCTGCATGTGCGGAACTTGTGGTTCTATATTACTGTGTTCACCTTGACACTTAGGGGCTGATTCAAGCAATCTGTGCGCCGAAAAACGGGGATTTGTGCACCATTCTTCCCGCGAATCCCTGTTTAACAAATGGGTATTTGCGGGCAGAATGGCACACAAATCCCCGTTTTTTGTCGCACAACTTCCATGAATCAGCCCTTAAATTGCAATGATTCAAAGTCCGAAATATTACATACCCGTCCTTCGAATTTCCTAGATTCATGTTCACAAATGAACAACCCCTGTCCTTCCGTTTCTAGAGCATTGCAGAAAAGAGCTTTCTTCCAAAGTGGTATGAAGTTTGATCCCTGCATAACTTTGAGATAGTTTTCTAATGTGATGCACCAGTGTAGCCAAAGAGAATGGTAAGGGAGGAACTCCTTGCCTGATTCTATCTGCTGAAATGGGAAGAGCTTTCCCTTAAAGGTTGAGGGTTGTGCAAGCCCAGTGACTGAGAAGTGTCATCAATTTAGGTGGTAAGGAAGGTGTGCTCTGTAGACTGTGTGAAGAGGGATGGTGGACAGTGTAAGGTGGGTGAAGTGTCAGCAAAAGACATAGATCCTGGAACCACAGAGCAAGAGAAGGACTTCCAAACTGTAATGCAGGCCCTTCTGGTCTCGCACATCGATGGGGGAAATGCTCTCCTGACAGGGCCCCCAGATGCTCACTTGGCTCCCCTTGAAGCAGTTCACCACATTGCAGCATGTCTTCTTGCGGGAGCACGGAAATTTGACAGAATAACCCCATCCTACAGAATCTACATTAGCTTCCACTTCACGCCAGGATACTGTTCAAGACTGCATGTATCATCTTAAAAGCAGTGACAAGTAGCACACCTGGGGGCTAAGCTCCACATATGTAGTGGCACACACTCCTCGTGCAGCAAATCTACCTACTGGCTTGAATTACAACTCGCCTGCAAAGAGAGAACCTGTAAACAATACTGATCTTGTAATGCACCCACCCTCTGGAACTCAATCTGAGTTTCGGCTGTGAATGCCCCCACAATTCTCCAATTTTGCAAATCTCTCAAAAATGGCTCTTTCAACAACACCTAACCAAGGTCTAATTCCAATGGACACACATACCAGTGCACAGACCTCACAGTACAGTGCTACTGTTAAAAGATGGCAGCTCAAATGTGGCCTTCCCACACTCTGCACAGCGCTCCACTGCTCTCGAGCTAGGTCCACGCTTTAAACAATTATTTTTAAAGTAGGGTTCCTATGCTGCGTGGCATCGGAAGTTCATGTCCAGGCTGTGGATGGAGAATAAACATCAGTGGACGGGTTGAACTGAAACACCCTTATTCATGCAGTGGCATAAAATGCTAACTTCACTGTCACGTCACCTTGGCACAACTCATAGGGGATGTCCGCTCCCCTCACAGCCTGAATTAACGATTCCCCCATTCACACACTGGATCATGCACGCTCGGATGCTGTAGTCATGCAGGGGAATGGAAGCCAGGATGGGACGGGCAATGAACGGTGAGGCTATAATGATCGGTGAGGCTATTCCACCTCACTGAGCATTGCCTAGAGCTATATGTGCAATTCATAATCTGGTTCGCCGTTCTCATTAATCTTTGTAGGATAATGTGATTTAACAACACTAGCCTTCTGGTGTGGGTCTAAAGGGACGGTGCTTTCCTGATAAAACCTACTTTCCCATCAAAGTAAAAAACCATACCTTCTCCTACCAAATTCCAAACATTTCTGAGAGGAACCTCCAGTAGAAAGAACATTACCTGGGGTAAGTAATTTGTTCTTCTAGCGTCCTTATACCCGTCTTCTTTTGAGACCGTTGCTTAGTGAAAGTCGATTTGGTCTTGCATGTGAGGTCTTGTGGGTGCAAGCTTCTTGGAAGCTGAATGTGAGGTTATTGAACACCGTTAACATTTGTTAAAGGTTCAAGGACTGTGACACTGTGCAAACTGTGCAAACCTTAAAGTGTCCCCATCCCTCCATAGGGGAATGGTGGGAAGAGGCTAACAGCCAATGTCTTTCTTTTTTTATGAGAGAAGGGAGAAGGGAATCAATAGAAAGAAGAAGTGTTCTGTCCTGTTATCAGTTGAAGCCTCAAAATCCTACTACCTTCTAAAATAGTGATTTCCCTGTACAATCTGGGTTTATGCATTGTAAAAAGGTTCTGACTTCCTTATATGAGGAGTACACATTGGGCATTATCCTGCGCAGCAGCAAAACCTTTTTTGGAGGAAAATGACACCTGTTCAAGGTATTTTTTCAAGAAGGTGAGCAATGAGGCACATCTAATGGAGGGCCTTTTAGAACCCCTCTGGGAAGGAGCACTGCCCTGTTAGGGAGAATTCTCATCTTATGGCTAATTTGCTGGATTTGAAGAATGAGACTCTTTTTCCCACTCTCAGGCATTTTTGCTATGTGTGTTCTAGGCTATTTTTGTGTTTAATGTCTATGGGGTTTCTCTCACCGCCTTAGGAACCATCTTTATTCACATGTGTTACGCAGCACCCTCCGTGCAGTGACACAGGGGTGTCGTAGCGACCCCCAAACATAGACTCCGTACCCTAGGACTGACTACTGTCTCCCAGGGCATGTAAAGTGCCCATTGACTTTACTAGTCAATGTTTGTGAACTAAACCAGTACAACCCATTTTACTATGGAGGTACTGGGAAGGGTTAATAGTTTTTCCCGTATGTTCATTTTCGAGAGAGTACCGTACATTCCCTCTCTCAAAAGTTTCTGGCTGGTGGCAGTGGTTACTACCGTAAATATTCAACCGCAAATATTTTCCTATGGGATTTTCCCATTGTTCGAGGCTACCACTTTTTCTGACAGCCTCTAACATACCGCCGGTGTATTTTAATATTAACTTTACTCCGGTAGGTTTTATTTGCCAGAACTTTAATATAACTTCTTTCTTGAGTCTTTCTCTAAACTCCTAACCCAGGTCGGGGATCCTTTGTTCGTCCTTTTGGCGGGCTTCTGCCGAGAAGCCCTCCTTTCAGCGCCACTGAGTCCGAGGTGGGTCAATTGTGTAGTAGGGGGAGTAGGACCCCTGGACAGGGTTGCCACAGCAACCCATGTCGCACTCTGTCCTGATAAGCTGGAGGGTCTCCCGCCAAGATGACCACTCCACTGTGTGAGTGACAGCTAAGCTGTATGAATGGGGATCTTTTTGCATAAAAGCAGGGTCCTGAGGACTGGAAGAGCAAGATGTCCCCACTGGAACTAAGAAGCCGAAGAGGAGAGAAGCCAAAGACATCTGCAACGACCGAACCCCCGGTGAAGCCCTACTGCAGCGTCTCACCACTTTTCTCCACATGACGAGAGAAGATCTTCATCTGCAAGAGCCTTCTTCCTTTGAGCTGGTGGGGCCAACCAGTTTGCCAATTGCCTTCCCGGACCTGCCTTGGTTGAATCGCCAGTGCCCTGTATTCAGAGACCGGATAGCCAGGCACCAGTCCACCCGGATCGCGATTTATAGGAGCGTACCTTTTATTCGTCAGGCAGCACCACAGCTGGTTTCAACCCTGGGTAGTGCAGTAACTCGAACCTTCCTCCAAGACGAAAGCCTCTCTTCCTCTGCTGGATCCCCGAACTGCAGGAACTACCAGGAACAACCGCCACCGCAGGAGACAGTTCTTCATTTATAAAGTACATTGTTCCGCCAGGCTGCCCTTTCTGCGTGGTAGTGCTAAAGGTGTTTTAAATCCTTTACCTACCTGTTGGGTTGGCCACCCCTCTCTCTAAATATTGTCTTTCAACTTCTGCATCCACCTTTTCAAAATCGTTAACCAAAGACTTGACTGCAGCTACAAGAACATTTTGCTCCTGGGCCCTTGCCCTGTACCACTGACTCTGGCACAGGCCTACTAACTCTGGCTAAATTTGTTAGAACTGCCTTCTCTAGATTGCTTCTCAAGTAGAAATGTGTTGGTGCACCTGCTTCTTATAACCACCCTTTCCTCCCCACTTTTAAACCTTGTGAATGCCATTTTGCTCAGTTTTCATTTAAGTTTTTTTTATACCGATGCACTGCCTTGCTTAAACTGGGTCACAAACTTATGGGAAGTATTGCTAGGATGTGTAAGAAGGAATTTCTGTATACTTGTGCTTTCCCTCCCTTGTGAGAAATTGCTAGAGTGCCATTTTGCACTGTGCCGTTTTGCTTAGTTTTCATTCTTGCTCAAACATGTCTACAATTTAACTAGGGAGTTGTGTATACACTCTTTGACCGAATTTAACTTGCTTTAAGAACTGTGATAGATGTGTTTAACTAGCAATGTATAAAATAAATATATATATTCTTTTACTACAAAGCTTTGGTCAGTGTTTCCTTGTTCCATAGTACTGACGGCCTATTGTGTACACCCTGAATACTGCTCATCTCCCTCTTGAGATAAGTCTGACTGCTCAGCCACAGCTACTAACTAAATCTTTGTGGTACAGACTGATACAAAAAGGGGATTTATTGCTCTCACCTGTAGTCCTAATCTTCTGTAGTGCTCCCTAAGGGAACTGCACATCATTCTGCCTAACATCCCCCAATGATGGAATGAGGCAGTGTGCTTGTGATTTTTATAGCGAACACAGAATCAGAATGTATGGATATTTTCTTGCAGCGGTTGCAGCTACTGCTAACTGAGGAGGCTAGGCTGGATTTAGGGAGAGATCACCTCTTGGAGGATTTGGAAAGGGCTATGAAATCTCTGCCTAAAGGAAAAAACCCGGGATCTGATGGCTTCCCAGTTGAATTTAATGCTGCCCTTTAGGATCTGGTGGGTCGTGACATCATCTCTGTTTTTTGAAGTCTCCGAGGGTGGGTGTTCTTCCTGAATCCTTGAGGGGTGGTAAAGAGCCTCTTTTGTACAAAAAGAACGGGGATCAAAAAGACATTTGAAAATGGAAGTCAATAAGCCTCTGAAATGTGGACTACAAAATCCTTTCTAAGGCTTCAATTTTTCTGCTGAAGTCTGTTGTTTCTTCTATGGTGGAGTCTAATCAGATGGGCAAGATTCCTGGCAGAAAGATATCTGACAACCTCTGATTAAATAGAAATGTCTTTTCTTATGCTAAGGCTCACAATCTTCCTCTCTGCCTTCTCAATTTATACCAGGAGAAGGCGTTTGACAGGAGGAGTCATACATTTTTGTTTGCAGTGTTACAGCACATGGAATTTGGCCCTATTTTTTGTCAATGAACTGGCTGTTATAGTAAGGTTATAGTAAGGTCTCTGTGAATGACACCTTGACAAATCCTTTCTGGGTTTTTTCAGGGGTGAGGCAAGGACCTCCTCCGTTGCTCCTTTAGGTTGTTTTAGCTGTTGAGCCCTTTGCTGCAGCTGGTAGGGATGACAAAGATGTTAAGCGAATAATTGCTCCACGCAGCACACATTTTTAGATGACTGTTTCCCTGTATATGGACCATGTCTCTATTTTGTGCGCTGATAATCGCTCTGTGAGGAAGGTTGTGTGGCTGTGTAATCTCTTTTCTTTGTCCTTTTTGTCCCGGGTGTACTTGAGTAAGAGTGAGTGCTTGTATGTAAATTAAAAGGAACCTATTCAAAATTGGTGCTTGAAGGTGATTGATGACCCTATTTTGGGGGTCTCACAATTGGGTGCGGAGCATGACAAAGGTTAGGCAGAACATTGCCGATTGGAACTTCAGAACTCCCACCTTGTCTGGGAAAATCTTAGTGGCAAAGGTCAAAGGGCTCTCAAGCCTTTTGTTTGTGGCTGGAGTATATGCCATGGTGGTCAGTCATAATGTAGAATGCAATAATGTAGAAAGTCAAAATGTCGAATTTTTTTTTTAGAAAACAATAATGTCGAAAAACAATAATGTCGAATTTTTTCTACATTTTTTAGAATGTTTTCGAAAAAAAAGATATATATATATATAATTCAAATGTGTTGAGTATGAGGGGTGAGAGGGTGGTGGGGGAGGGGGGGGGCGGCCGGGGGGTGTTGGGTGAGGAGGGTTAGGGGGGACCCCCCCTAATAAATGATACTCTTCTTGTTTATTTATTTATTGATAGTGCTAATTGACATTTTCTTTTTCGACATATTTTTTTCTAAAAATTGACTCTTTTCATTATATGTATAGGTTTTCGACATTATTGTTTTCTACATTTTTTTTTCTACATTTTTGTAAGTCGACATTTTTTTTTCTACATTATGACTATAAACCATATACCATTCCCCGACACTGCTACATTCTGCTCCAGAGGTGGAATCTCAGTTTATTTGGGGAAGTAAGCATTAAAAGATTGCTTGTGTCACAATGTACAAACTGTTGCTACTTTGTGGGAAAAAGTTACCAAATGTTGGGCTGTGACTGCAGTCGTCTTATGTTTGAAATTACGTAAATTATGGGCCCGTTGTTAGCTCCCTGGACGTCTGGAATAAACAGACGTCCAGAGCGGGTCCCGCGAGGGGACCTCGTAATAGTGCGGAGTGGGTTTAATGGCGCCGGCACCATTACCGGCGCCGTTAAACCCATTACGCCCGCCTCGTAATGAGGCCCTTTGTCTTTTTTCCTCGACCCTCTTGCACAGAGAATGATATGATATGGAATTTATAACGCGCCTATACACAAGTGTTTCAAGGGATCTGTGTGAAATTACCGAATGGAAAAGTCCCAAAAGTCCCAAAAGACCCCCCACGCCCCCCACCTTACCCTATACATTTCTATTAACTTTACCCCCCCACATATATATAATATATATATATATATATATATATATATATATATATATATATATATATATATATATTATATATATATTGACAAACAAATAGGGGTTGGAGTTCAGACTTTTGCCCTCTGTAATTTTGTCCTATTTAATTTCAAGACCCGATGAGGCAAGGGAGGGGCAACAGAGGGAAGACAGAGACAACGATCTTACTAGGCCAGGTGACATTGAGAGTGCGCAAGTGCAGGGGATGCATCTTTGGGTTGTAGTCTAGATGGCTGTCAATACCCAATGAGGGTTCATTGTGTTTACCACTCCCTAATATCTGTGTAGGTCTCACTTTCATGTTTGTCAGTTGTGCATTAATGCCTATGGGGGAATGAATTCTCAAGGTAATATTAGAAACCAATGGTGGATATCTCCTACACTTGATTGACAGTAGGCCTTGCCCCAGGCTGTGATCCCTCAGCTCCAGCCGAATGAAATCTGCAGGGACACCAGCAAGCGCAGCTGTTCTTGTGCAACTTACAAAGTCCTATGTGATATTCGACCACCATCCGCTGCTCTGTTTTAGCCAGTGGATGCATTGGTTAGTTAAGGCCTTGTTTCCTTTGTGAACAACAGATGCTAAGCTAGGGACATTCTGCTAGGGACATTTATACCCTGTTCCTTTCAGGGATATTTCTCAATAGACTAGTTGGTGAACAATGAGTCCTAATTGCCTGGGAATTCTGAGATCCTGCTTCAACCCATGTCTTCCATGCCTATATGGGCAAAGTGGCAGCTTTACGCTTTTAAGTTTTTATATTGCCTCAAGGAGTGAAGTAACGAATCCACCATCATCTGTGTTTTTCTTACCTGGTAGAGGCACTGATGCCACCTTACATTTTCCTTCCAGGCGGCTCGCTTTTATCTTAGTGCTGTACACTGTTGCTAGGGCCAGAGACACTGCCATTGGGGGGCTCAGGGGTCTTTAGCCCCGGCTCGTTTGGTTGTAGCCCCGGATAGAAGCTCAGGTGCTAAAACCATAATGCTAGCTAGAACCGAGTCCCGCTAGAACTGAGTCCCGCCAGTCCCGACATTAGCTTAGCCCCTGATCTTTTCCAGACCTAGCAACACCCCTGGCTAGGGCCTTTGATGTAGTTGACCTAGGTTGAGATAACTATTTAGATGTGGATAAAGGCCATCTACTAGCTAGGTTCTGGGACTCCGCATGGCCATCATCTCTTGCAAGACTGTTTGTGTCCTTGATAAGTTCCATGACTACATTCCAGGCAGTAGTTTGCTCCGGTACGATCTTTTTGCAGCCTTGACATCCAGCCACTGAGGTGTTAGTGATCACTTCAGTCCCTATCCCAGTGCCAGGCTCTGAATGGTACTCAGACTGATTTGTTTGCTGAGCCCGCTCAGGCTGGTATAGTTTCCAACCCCTGGGGAATTAATCGATACATTTGCCTGGTCTGGGTTCTGGCAGGTTGCTTAGGGCAGAAAATCTATTCAAAATAGGAATAGACAGGGATATTGCTACCGAAATACTAGGCCCTCAATACTCTGTTAACCCTCTGATGGCACAATCAGTATCAGAAACATTACTTGAACCCCTCATCTACCTCTCAACAGATTGATGCATTCCTATACAATATTCACCATTCATTACCACTGGAATGCAAACATTTCTGCCACCCTCCTGCTCTTCTGTCATAGAGATCTCCTAGTTGTCAAGTGAAGCATCCTGTTTATTTAATGCTCAGTCTCTTCCCAGGAAAGCTACTACTGCCCTTTGCTGTAGTAGTCTTACTTATATTATCCTGTGCTTTGCTGTCATTCATTCCAGCACTACACCATTATCTAGGTGCTACTAGGGTTCTTCCCATTGAGGGAGCATAACACAGTCTCAATTTCATTGATTCAATCAGGTGCCTCCTGTATTGGCTTCAAAATGCTATTATACTTCTGGTCCATAATGTGTGGTGAGAGGCTTGTGGTCGTTTTTCTCTTTATCATGATCACGTCTTGTCTAATTCAGAATATTCAACATTTTGAAGGTAATATGTGCAAAATGCAGAAGCTGTGCGGGGAGATTAGGCCACTATGACATGAAAGTGTAGAGAGGACTATGTAGCAACTACATAAGAGAAGTGCTGGGTGCAAGTACGAAAAAGACCAAATAAGAGACCAAACTTTACACTTGAATCAATATTAGAATCAATAAAATGAAAAATAAAAACAACATAGTTAGAAAAAAGTACTCACAAATAGTCTATTAAAATTCAGGCTGCGAGTGGGGGATTGATACTCGGCCTTGCTAAACCTTGCTACCCCGCCGTACTTTATTTGATAATCTGGCAAAACCAATACATAAAACCAATGCCATCAACACGCCAGGGAGAGGAACACCCGATAGCTTGAGGAATCCATAGTGAGTTTTCCCCCTCCACTGTAAATGAGCGCCTCTACAGTAAATAATATGAAGGAGTGTTGGAGGAGTCTTGGTGCTAATGAACTCCAGACTCGCAAGAGAAGTTCCTAAAAAAAGTATGGAATCAATTAAAATTAAAGTAATGGCGGATGTAGCAGCTGTCAGTGCTATTTAGACTAGGCAAATGATAGGATACGATAGGTTGTTTATAACGCGCTTAATACCCAGAAGTCTCTAAGTGCGGACCTGAGAATTGAACCTGTGTTGCTCCGCATCGTCTTGCTTCCACTGCGACCACTTTGTCCCTGAGCTATCCTCCCGAGACTTGGCCAAAGGCATCTTTCTCTCCCTCTCGTAAGGAATTATACTGCCAAACTATTGTAGGCCGAGGTTAAATGCAAGGGACTAAAGTACCAGGGAGTCGGGAGGTGAGGAACGCCCTGATAGCTTTAGGGGCTGCCAGAGTCCGTTTCCTCCCCCTCACTTCCTAGAGTCAAGAAGGGTATAACAATACCATGTGTAAGCCACTTAAATCCTTCATGGGATACATAAATTCCATGGATCAAGACAAGCAGCAACTCCAAGGCAACGTTTCCTGAAGCCGGAATATGCGAAAAAATACCTTCTATAGTCAATAGAGATTAGTGGGGCCGACTAGTCTCACATGAGCTCCCGCCACTGCACTAACCCACGCCTAACAGCACACAATAGCCAGGCGTGGCGTTTGCATGGGCTTCGCCCTAGGCATCGGCCCCACCGGTGTAATGAGGATGTGGGATATGTTGCATATGCTGGCTTCTGCAGGGTCCTAGGTCTGCAGCAGCGCACAACAACCAGGGCGCCTCTCCTCATTCCTACCCACTAGATTGGTGCATTCTCATGTATCCAACACTTTCTGATTTGTAAGCAGGCAATTATATTTAAACAGAAGAAACACATTTGCTCCTGCTTATCCTCAGTTAACCCCAAAATACTGCCATGGTACTATCGACATCTACACCATATGTGGGAAATCTGCTACTTATTTTTATTTTTTTTATATCATGGTGCCTGCCTAAGATGCAAGATCTTATTCAGTTTGGAAGGCTTTTGGCAGAGTTCAAGGAGCACAACATAATGATTATTCTCCAGATTAGCAGGAAATAGTGTTTTTTAGCAGCCACTCCTATCCCTATTGCTATTCTCATTGCTCGAGGACATTTCTTGTTCTTTGCCAGGGCCACATTATTGATTGCTAATTTAAAGTTTTTGCAAAATACACATTTTCTTTATGTTGATCACAGACCCGATCTTGTTTCTCAAATTCTAAATAGACACATCTTTTCCTTTCGGCCTATAGGTCCAGACACATTTCTTTAAACTGTATATCCTCAAAAATAGCTCAGTTCGCTTTTATTAGAACCTAATAATAGCTTTGTGGTTTTGAGCCATTTTAATCTGGCTGTTGGCACAATACGATCCCCATGTTCTTTAGTGACATCCGTCATATTCACGGCTGATGATTTTCAGGCTAACAGGAAGCCAGAGAGAAAATAGAAAAATAGAAATGAATTGAGCACTTCACAAGTAGCATTGAAAGTCATACAATGCCCAACCTCGCCGACACATTGAGCAGACTCCTTCCCAGCTTAACACCTGGGATCCTCCTGGGCAAGTAGACAAGAAATACATCAACCCTTGCCAGTTGTAGAAGTTGGATTCAGCAATGTAAAGGGGGATACTATCAAATAGAAAAACATCTCCACCATGTGATCATTATTGCCAGGTGCACCTCTTCCAGTGATATGGGTCTCAAGATTCGAATGACCTCACAGTCTCTTAAAGCTTACTGTAAACAGACCCTTGCATGGTGAGGAATCCCGACTCCCAGATAATGGATAAAATCGATATGTACCATAGTTGCACATTTCAGATTTAGATTAGTTCAAGTATTCCAATTTCTAAAACTCTCATCAATTAACACAGTATTTATAGGCTCTATAAAATATCTTCACACTTTAGTGAATGATAAGAGGAAAACTCAGGTAAGGATTGGGGTCTGCCCACTGGGTTAATGTAATGTGCTTCAGTTGCCCCTAAACATCTCTTACTAGACCCATCTCTGCCATCGCTGCTGGATATACCTGCAGCATGCTATATCACACACTTTCTCTCTGTTGACTGCCAATACTGCTATTACCCCAGGCTCTTACCACCGTGAACATTGCATGGGTGACAGCATGCAATATGCCCTGCTATGTCAGTACGGATAATGATATGATATGATATGGCATTTGTAACGCGCCTTTTCACAAGTGTTTCAAAGGCGCGACGAGGCAGGGAGGGGGAACACGGGGAGACAGACAACGATCCTACTAGGCCAGGTGTCAATCAGACCGCGCAAGTGCAAGAGTAGAGGGGACTGGGAAAGTTCAGGGGGAAGGGGAGAGGGGGAAAATGCTGTACATGGTTAGTAGAATACAAGATAAATAATAGGTCCAGCTGGTGGCAAGTGCAAGGTAAGTGCCGGGAGAAGGGGCTGTGGGATACAGAGACAGTCCCGTGGTGCAGGTAGGCAGTGCAAGGGAAGAGTGGCTGGGCCAAGGACCGAGATCGGTGAGTGGTCCAGTAGCAGATTCGGTGCAGGTTCAGTGGTTTTAGCAGGGGAGAGAGGGAGAGAAAGCGGAGGCAAAGAGGAAGGTTTTGAGATGCTTCCGGAACCGGAGATGGTTCTTCTCAACTTTCAGGGAGGCACGAAGGCTGTTCCAGAGGGAGGCCCCTGCTGCGGAGAGAGAACCACCCCCAGCTCGTTGCTTGGAGAAGCGGCTGACCCTGAGGTAGTTGGAGGTGGATGAGCGAAGAGCTCGAGAAGGAAGATATTTAGGTAGAGAGAGTTGAAGGTATTTTGGCCCAAGGCCCCAGAAGGCCTTGTGGACAATGCAGAGGGTTTTGAACTTAATCCTCACAGCCACTGGGAGCCAGTGCAGTGATTTCAGTCCTGGAGAGATACGGTCCTTGGGCTTGAGGCCAAGGACAAGTCTCGCAGTCCTGTTCTGGATGCGTTGCAAAGGGCGAAGAGTAGAGGCAGGAAGATTTAGATAGAGGCTGTTGCAGTAGTCCAGCTTTGAGAGAACCAGGGCTCTGGAGACAGTGAGCTTCTGGGGGAAGGAGAGGAAAGGAAGGATCCCTCTGACGAGGTGTAGCTAGTAGTGTGACTTCTTAGAGACGTCAGATATCTTTGGAGAGAAAGAGAGTGTGGAGCCGAAGATGACCCCAAGGTTTTTTGCCTTGCAGGTAGGCACAGGAAGAAGGCCAAGGGAGGCCGGCCTAAGAGCTGCAGGGAAGGAGGGAGTGGGTGTGCCGATAAGTAGAATCTCAGTCTTACTGGCATTAAGGCAAAGGTCATTGGCGGCACACCATTCCTGGATAGCAGAGAGACAGTCAGAGATGAGTGAAGGGGAAGAGGAGGCCTAGGGTAGCCTGAAAATGAGCCGGGTATCATCCGCGTAGCACTGAACGTACTGAAAGTAGGGATTGAGAGCGGCTATGCGGTGAGCAAGAAGTGCCAGATATTGGTTGAACAGCCAGGGGGAGAGGTTAGAACCCTGGGGGACACCACAGGTAGAGAAAAAGATGTCAGAGAGGAAGGAACCCAGTTGGACCTGGGAGGGTCGATTGGAGAGGAAGGAGGTCAGCCACGCCAGAGCCTGACCAGTGATACCCAGGTTATCACGGAGACGGCTGAGCAGGATGGTGTGGTTGACAGTGTCAAAGGCAGAAGACATGGATGGTGTGGTTGACAGTGTCAAAGGCAGAAGACATTTAAGGGATGCTTATGTTTTATACGCATCCCTTAAATCACTTAGCCAGTCATTTAGCCTGCATTCTAGAGTCATAATTAGACAATGCGATTGGCCAATAGGATTGAAATAGCTTCAGATATTTCCTGGTTTGAGGATCACTGTAATTCTTGCTTATTAGGAGGTGTGGTCTGTGGAATCTGCTCTCAAAACATAATTAAACATTTATGTAAATAGACTTTCCGGCATCTCCCTACGAGGCTTCTATGCCTCAGCACAGATTCCATCCTGGTGCTTTCCATTTGGGATTCCTGCTAACAGTGCAACCACTCTGCCGTGCGGAAGCTCATCTTAGACAGGTATCCCATAGTGTGTTCTTTATCCGGCATAACATCCTTCCTATACAATTCTAGAATTCCTTTTAGAACATGTTGTTGCATTTAGTTATTTTTACCAATCCTTTTTCATTTAATGTTTCTATTCATTTGCCAAAAGAACACTATTGTCCTAGTTCCTCTGCCTCAACCTCCAATCTCACTATCTTTTGCACAGCAATTTGCATGCAATTTTTAATTACCAGCCTAATCTCATTTATGAAACATTATGCCAGGACTCCTCTGCTTCTTTTACCCTCCAATGTTTCCAATACATTTGTATATAAAGGAAACAGCTATTTCATGTATTAGCCCCTCTAGTATTCAAAAGACGTGACAAGTGAGGTGGTAAGGGGTTAACGGTGCCGGTAAAGGTGCCGGCGCCATTAACCCCGTACCGCCTCATTACGAGGTTCCCTTACGGGACCCGCTCTGGACGTCTGGTCAGCATGCTAACAACGGGCTCATCATTAACATTATTAACAATATTTCCCCTAGTTGAAAGCTATCCATCTATACATTGGCCCTCATTACAACTATGCCGGCACATGGCAACAGTGCAGGTAACACAGTTTACTTGTACTTTTACTGGTCCTGCAAAGTATGTGTTTGCCAGAACACAGTTGCTGGAATTATCAACGCCGATATCACCTCATCTGGAATTACTGGTGCTGGTAATACCAGCAACGAAAATACTGGCAACGCCAGAAACCTGTGACGGTAATACCAGCACAGGGTTATCACCGGCATATCACAGGATTGGATTTGCAAGTACTACCGGCAGATTTTTGCAGATAATACTGGCAAAACCAAGTTGGAAATAACATCACCTAAGGGCAGCCAGTAAATGGACACAGGTGTAGGAAATAAGGCCACAGGTACACCCGATCCAGCAAGGTGCATCCTTTGCACACAGGAAGAGTACAAAAGTGCTACACCTAACTCAAAAACACTTTCCAACACAACCAAGCTGCTGCACATTGCTGCAAACATGGAGCTGGAGTTGCTGCATGCCATTCTATAGCTGTAGAGGCCGGATTACCAGCAGAGGCAAAAGGAGGCCAGGGACAGAAGGCGGATGGGGAGGATGAAGATGAGGATGATTGAGATTCAGGTGGAGAGGCAGAGGTGTGCAGTGATCCCCTGCACAAAGGCCAAACCCTCGGCCCTCACTGACAGGCAGATACTAACCCTGTACCATACTTGACCTCCTGACCCACATCCGGGAGCACCATGAGGCAACATGTAGCCAAGGCATGTGCCTCTTGTGGCTGGATTAATAAACCGCAGGGTTATCTGTGTCTGTTCCTTTTTGTGGAAAACATATCCATCCTAGCCTCCGCCTTGGTCAACTCGAGGCTCCACTATCGTAATAGTCTTCTGGCTGGCATGGCTCAATCCAATCTCGGCGCCCTTCAGGTCACACAAAACGGTGCGGTTAGAGCAGTGCTAGGCATCCCCAGACTACAGTCTATCACCGAAGCCAGAAAAAACTTGCACTGGCTGACAAGCACTGTGTTTCCTTTAAGATCTTGACACTCACCTTTAAGAGCCTCACCCTCGCAGCGCCCGTCTATCTTTCTGAGCACATTGAGCGTTATGTGCCATCACAATCTCTTAGGTCACTTCACCAGGCTAAACTCAGCCAACCCAGATTTTGCTTGACCAGATTTGGGAAGACGATGTTTGATGTCATGGCTCCTGCCATCTGGAACTCTTCCCGCTTGGATCTGAAAATGACCCTGTCTCTTGCTGACTTCAAAAAGAAGTTGAAAACTGTGCTCTTGAGGGCTCCTTAGATCTAGTTTACACTTATTCTTATGCTGTTCTACTGTTCGGTTTGCTGTCTTCTGTCTGTCATATATGGCGCGTTATTAAGAATTTAAATAAATAAATAAATAAATAAATAAATAAATGCGCCATCAGGTCAGCCATACCACTGCTGCTAAAGCTGGTGTCGGTCCTGCCCTCTCTGGCCAGTGGCACGTTCCCACACTCTGTGAGCCAGCTGCACAGCATTTCATAGCCTGCCTTCTCCAGAGTGCTGGTGCAGGTGCTGCAGGCCCTCCTGAGCTATTTGGGCCAACACATCACCCTCCCCACCACCTACGCACAGTTCAACGCCACCAAGGCCCACTTCTATGCAATTGTGGATAAGGCCAATGTATGGCAGCATTGGACTGCACATATGTTGAGCTGGTGGCCCCCCCATGCCTCAGAGGAGCTCTACAGGAACCGGAAGGAATTTCATTCTCTGAATGTCCAGGTCACATGTGGCTCTGACCTTACCATCACACACTGCTGTGCCCGATTCCCAAGATCAACCCACGATGCAATGGTCCTTCAGAACAGCGCGCTGCCGGCCTACATGGAGCATCACAGAGGACAAAGGACCTGGATGTTGGGTGAGTATAATTCCATCTACCTAGCATTGTGAGTGATCGGCAAAGTGGAGTGCAACAATGTCACAAATGCATGTCCGGAGGGCACTCTGCACATGCAGGACCCACCAGCGCACCCCTCAATTCACAGGCCACAACACACAGGAGTGTAGCAGTCACTGCCCAGGCCATTTCAAACCCAACAGGACATCCACATGCAATGCACTACAGGTGAATGCAACACACTCCTGAGCAGTGCAATATGCATGCAAGGACTGTAACGTGAAATAGTGTGGCACAATGAGACATGGGACATGCATGCACAGACTGACCATTGAGATTCCGCCAACACAGGTAACACCACTGGTTAGCATTGTTACTCACACCTGTGTTCTTACCCCTTGTAGGTGACTCTGGATACCCGCTGCTTCCAGTGCAGAAGACTGAAGAATCCCCAGATGGTGCAAGAAGTGGCAGAGAACAGGGCCCATGTGAGGACCATGGTGGCCATTGAGCGGGCTTCCAGGCTCTTGAAGGCACGTTTCAGATGCCTACACTTCCCAGGGGTGCGCTCATGTACAGGCCAGAGAAAGTGGGGCAGATAGTCCTGGCCTGTGCAATGTTGGACTACATCTGGATGAGTCACAACAGATCCCTACCCCCAGATCTGGATATTTCTCCAGCAGAGGATGATGCCAGGCCAGCCAGGCACATGCATGTGCACATACAGACCAGGGATGGGTGCATGATCCTCCAAGAACTGATAGAGAATTTGTTTTGAGTTTCCGCTCCACTCTGTACACTCCTTGCACCTTTGTAGTCATCAAACACCATCACAATAAACACTTGTTTTGAGTAAAGGAATGTTCAGTCAGTGATGCAGCAAACAACCCCTCCAACAAAGACACCCAGATAAACACCCAATAATGTTACAATCTCTTCAGGGCCCCCTTTGCAGACTCCATTGGGGTCCGGAGTCTCTGCAGACGGTGCCTTGGGTTGGCATGCAATGAACTCTCAGTTGTCCTGACAGATGACGTGGGTAAGACCCCTGGCTCTACATGTGCTCCAGGGTTAGCTGCAGGACATATGCCATGCCCTCCGCTGTGGAAGAGGCAATGTCAGTGCCCTGACTCAGCCTTTGGGCAAGGGTGAGGAGGGCAGCAGTGTCATGGGCTCTGGAACAGGCCCTCCCATGGCTGGAGACTTGCAGGCATTCATTCATGAGGTGCAGTCAGCTTGGCGTGGTGCTCCTCAATTGCACACATGGATGCATCAAAGTGATGCCAGATGCTAGGCTGTAGCAGTGAAGGTGGGCTGTGTGGTGTTGTAGGGCTGAAACACGGGGTGAGGTAGGGGGTTTTGCCATCCTCTTTGTCAGTGCTGAACCTGGCGGCTACTGTGCCCGTGAGGGTGTGGAGGGCAGAGGAGGGACAGGTGGGCCGCTGACCACGGGTGTATGGATGCCGGCAGCCACATGCAACACTGCTGCTGTGCCACTTTCAGCAGTGGTTGGTGGTTGTGCTGCTGCAGCTGGAGGTGGTGATGCTGCTGCAGCTGGAGGTGGTGCTGTGGGTGGTGGTGGGGCCTTAGCAGTTGGTGGTGCTACTGCAGCCGGTGCTGGTGGGGTCTTTGCAAATCTGCCTGCACTTGCTGGGCCTGATGTCGACGCTCCAGGAGCGTTGCTGTCAGAGGATGTGCCTGTTGGGGAGAGATGAGCATGTTAGCAGTCTTCTGTGAGTCCTATCTCTGGGCTTGCATTATATGCTGCATTGTTTGTGTCCTGCTCTTGTCAAGCAGCTTCATTTGTCTGTTTGCTCTAATATGTGCTTCTACATGTGGGTGGTGGGAGTGTAGATTGACTTGTGGTCTGCCACAGTGGCATGTTGTGTGTGCGGTATCCCTATGATTCCTGCCCTGCTCTTCCTTGGCACACATGCTCACTTGTCATGTCCACGTGTCTATGTGTGGGGCTGTATATTTTGGCTACAGTGCTTGTGCGTAGCTACGTCTACCCACATCCCCTAGCATGTGTATGTGATCGTACCATTTGCAGTGACTGGTACGTGTTTGAGTGGTTCCCTTGCCCATTTGGTGTTTCTCTGCCTGGGCATGCATGTATTTGGACTCAACATTTGCATTTACATATGGTTTGTTGTACTTAGCATGATCACTTTGGGTCCTAGCTCCTGCCTCTGTTGTCCTGATTCCCTCTATGCCCTCCACGTGCATGATGGAGTTGCACGTCTTCTCCTAGGGCATCAGGGACAGGGGTGCCACCGTCCCTCCTCCCTGCTGTGTATGGATAGGTGGTTGCAGACCCTTAAGCACAAGTCATCCCATTGCTTGTGGCAGTCCCTTGGGGTGCGGAGGACAGTCCCCATGGCTGTGACCATGTCTCCACCTCCTGCCAGATGGCCGTTTCTCCTCTGACTGGTCCTTCTATTGCCAGCCCCAAAGAGGGCCTCTGCATGCTGCACCAATGTGTCTGCAACTGCAGCCTCTTCTGCCTTAGCCAGACGTCAGGGACTCTAGATTTCTTTCCCCCAGACATTTTGGCACTTCTAGTTCTTGTGGATGGCAGTTGGGAGAAGGGAATTCAAAGTGGATTGAGTTTTCAAAATGGCCACTTGTGGCGCTGGTAATTGCGAGAGTTTGGGTGCGGGTATTACTATTACTGGCACATTTCTGCTGGTAATACTGGCTCATTGCTGCCGACGCTGGTAATTACACTGTGCCAAAATTACCATTTCAGGCGGTAGGTTGGGCTTGCCCGAGATCCACTAATGCACCAGTTATTCCGGTGGTCGCAATGCCGGTAACGGTAATACCGACATGCCGGAATTATCAGCGTTTTAGCAGCAATGTTGAAATGAGGGCCATTATCTCCTTGCACTTACATTTTCCTTGCCCTCCTTCCTTGCTCTTCATATTTTAATTGTATTTTGCATTACTGTAACTGCACATCACTGCTCTAAATGTTTCCAAAGCATACGAGAGATCAGATATATGTACCCCTTGCCTTTGAGGTGCTATGAAGTGGCTATGCTAAAAGTCCTATTGACAGTGGTCGAAGTGGGCGTGAGCGGTTGAGAGCAGTGCAACTTATATTTACGTTCCCTTAAACAGCAGGTGCTTCTGTTTAGGGGTTTGTATGGTGCGTGAGAGAGCAGAAGAAAACAATACTTCCTTTCGTACACTTCGACCCCAGCCTATTTAGGATCACTGGTGCGTGGCATTTCTGTCCTTTAAATCACAACACCCACCCATTTCTTAAGCAAACATCCTGCTTCCCTCTTCACACGTAGCCATGCAAATAACACCCATCTGACGTATTAATTCTTTCGTGCAAAGTTGAAAAACTGGATTTGTGTTCCATTTACATCTTTGAGAAATCCAAGTGTGTCATCGTTTCTTCTAAGTGGAAAGGCATGAAACACTTTCCGTCTTGTTTGCTCATTTCTACAGAAGGAAGTTGACTGTATGCCCTTCTCTCCTTCCCAGATGAGTTGCACAGTGAGTTCTTCCATGCGAACAAACCCCGCCCTGGTCTGGGCTCATTGGAAGCCAGTGGTTTCATGTTGTTAGACTCCTGCTGTCTCTCAATGTGGAACTTTTCACTCTGGGACCTTCGACGTCACTACATGCTGCTTCTGCCGGCAACTAAGCCTTGCATTCACGGTATGAGGAAGGCTTTTAAAAAGCCCTCTTGTGAAGGCTTCAGAAGGGGAACCAATAGTTTATATGCAGGGTTTCCCTGAAGGTTGCCCTGACTCTCACAATGGTAGTGTGAGTGTGACTAAGCATGCTGACTTCACCCTTAGAAGGAGAGAAGGCTGGCCATACACACATCGGCCCACAAAGACCGCAGGCCCATATTATGCTTTACTTTCATTGATGGAAAATACAGTAGACAAGTTATGAACAATTTGAATTGACGAAAGTTCGAAGAAACCATTCCGATTCCCACCATTCTATAGGAAATGGGCCAATCAGGTGTAAGATGGAGTCATAGTAAGTGCAGGTGACACTCCCAATTATGCCCCTGGATCCCGCTAAGTCCACTTTCTTTTCTTTTCATAGCAGCTGATGTATAATCTTTCTCTTGTCATGTTTGCATTATTGCTTCACTTATTTTGAATATTAGTTGTGGATGTTTCACTGCAACCTTATCTAATGTGATACTCAAGCACTGGTACTTGACTCTTACCTTGACTCTGCCCAATTGCTACAATGACTTGTTGAGGCTGCAGGTGACCTCCCAAGCAGGCCACATGCCTTTACTCCAGTGCATTGACTGCCAGCGAGAGGCTTCCCGAAGAGGGCCCGCTCCCCTCCTCACCTTTCTGCGGCATCCCTTCTACTGATGCCAGAGCTCCAGTGCTCCGGGTTAGATGGGTGATCTGTTCTGTCTTCTGTCCAGGTTGCCTCTAAATTAGTCGCAGGTGTGGTTCACAGCTCAGCGCATAACTTGTTGAGGCTCCGGGAGACCTCCCATGCAGGCCACATGCGTTTACTCCAGTGCATTGACTGCCAGCGAGAGGCTTCCTGAAGAGGGCCCGCTCCCCTCCTCTGATGCCAGAGCTCCCGTGCTCCGGGTTAGATGGGTGATCTGTTCTGACCAGGTTGCCTCTCAGTTAGTCGCAGGTGTGGTTCACAGCTCAGTGCATGCATGCCCGTTGTATCTCCATGTTAAATACACTGCTGCAGTCGGCGCTCTTTCCACAGCTCTTCATTCACTCATACCGTCAGTATTTAGTTTCTGATACTGTGCCTTCATAAGAAGACATTTCCTTGGGATTGTAGATTCCACAGTTCAAAAAACGTGGCAAGCTCAACAGGGCAGCAAGCCTTCTCTTCAGGGATGTCAGTATTGTCGAAAAACGTGAAGACCTCCATGTTTCTCTACTTGTCACTTTTTTATTTTCATGTTCACTGCCCCCCGAATCCTGACATCCCCCTCAAGGTATGGTCGGCCTTCTCCCCCATTGACCTTCACTGCTAGTGGTGGTGCCAGTCCCTCTCGCTCTAAAAATGGGAGAATAGTCCTATCCAACCTCTTCTATTTGTATGTGTGATGAGGATTACTTCACACTAGATAAGATCCCTCCATGATAAAACACGCTCCACATGCGTAAAGAGACTCCCAGTGATCATCCCGGCTTTGACTGATGACTTAGTTGTGTCCCACATAACCCTATGACCTAGAATTGGAGATTTCTAGCGGTCCAAGTGATCAGGCCAAGAATGGGTTCAAATGCATGGTTATAGTGAGTCATCTGAGTCATCTATTAGAAGAATCCCATATCCCCATGGTCCATCCTCTCCAAGGTTAAAGAACTTACCCCCCAGCATACAGTGTGGCACAGGCCCACTCCTCATGAGTCCGAACCTGAGACCACGACCATGTAGGCCTTGATTTTGGGGTTGACCCGAGTGACCCTATGCTCCACCTGGAGATTTTGCCCACCCCAATTCCTCCAAGTGGTGGCCGTTCGACCACAATGCCCAACAGGTATAGTTGTGGATTCATTAAGGCTTAGATAAGCCTTCCCACAATAAGTGCCTCAGACTAACCATTGAGGGAAACATCTCCAATACACCTGAAATTGGTCCATAGAGGACCTCCTTCATGCAAAGGATTCTAAAGAAAGGAAAATAGGCATTGACGGAGGCTGGAGGGCATGTCAAGTTTTGGATATGTTAGGCCCCAATTTCAAGATTTTCAAGGACCCAGGATCTTTCATCATCCAGATCCCCATGGGCATAGAGGCAGCCAGAGGTTGGGTTCAACAATGTACTTGACTCCTCAGCAATGCCATTTCGGCTATTTCCTGACTGAAATTGATCGCAACCTGGGGAGATTGTGACTGCACAGTCAGATGCAGAAGCAGATGTCTTTCTCTTGAGTACATTTGTCACCACTTCTACCTATTTGACAAGCTAGTCTACCATGAAAAGAGTCATCAGAAGGAAGGGTTTTGTCCCGATCATTCAAAGCAGGGGATGCTCACCTTGGTTCCTGTCACAAGGGCTTAACTAGGCACCATTCCAAAAGCATCCGTTTTTTTATTCCTCCTCCTCTTTCCTCTATGCCACTGTGGCTATAGCAGCCAGAACTAAATAAAACAAGCACAAGTTGGCTCTCTAGATAAGCCTTTAAATTGTTATCCTTTATTCTTTGAGATGGGAGGCTGCTTAGTCGTTCACTGTCACACCCGAGGGAATACATTGAATCCCTGTGTCTTTCAGAGGGTGCTGGGAATCTTGATAGACTTTTACAGACCCCATTTCAGACCTCTCTTCTCAGTCCCACCGCCCAGTCTCATTGGCCGCATTTACCAGGTGGCATCGATGGATCGTGGTCTTTGTCAGCATAGACACCTCCTTATTCATTTAATGCTGATGATTGGTCCAGCAAATTGATGTTCTGAAATGTTTCTTTGAAGCCACTGGCTCATCCTACTCTTGTGGTAGCTGAAATGCATTAAATAGGCATAATATGAGCTTTCTGTCTTGCCGTAAAGGATCATATTCCTCACAAGTTGTGAAGTAAAATTACATGTCTTTCCGACCCTCTTCCATGTGCTTACATTATGTTTTTCTTCCTGTTTGTGGGGCTGCTTTGCATTGATTGGGAATCTTTTGTAGGGTTACTCCCTCTGGCTTCAGTTCCTTGTTATCTTCTGATTTATTCTTTGTTTGCCTTTGCTTGCTCTCAAGCAATGAAAAAGGCTGTCATGGGGTCCAGTTGTACAATGCTGACTTGGACTACAGCTTACACCTGATGTGTACATTTCCTAAGGACTCAAGGGAATCGTAATTTTGTCGTGCTTCAGACAGTGCAATTAGCACTTAAGAAAGAAGTGGAAATTGAGCTTCTTCGCATGCCGAATGAAGGTGTGATAGTGCCTACTGATACATTGGAGTGGGCTGGTCTCATTGTCATAGTAAGGAAAGCCAATGGGGTGGTTAGAATCTGCTTAGATTGGAGGGAGGTCAACAAGTGTATGATTGCAGAGTGGTTTTTGTTGCCTAGGATTGAAAAGCTTGTTGCTAGGGAGAATTCTCCAAAATGTCTAATTCCCCTTGCCTACTGAGTTCCTCAGCAGCTTTGCTGTATTTCTATGATTTATTTGTTTCACCTGCTAAGGGTGTGAGCCTTATTTCCCACTCTTACATGTGTTTTGCTGTGTGTGTTTAACATTTATGTGTTCATAGACTGTGGAGCTTCACCTACTCCATAGGCATCATCTTTTTACTTTGTGTTACACAGCACCTTTAATGCAGTGACACGGGGTTGTCTTTTTCAGACTTCCCACTTTAAACTCCATATTCTGGGACTGACTACTGTCTCTCAGAACCTATAAAGTTGCCATTGACTTTATTAGTCTTTTTAAATTCACAGACCCAGTACAAACTATCTTACATAGGGCCTCATTACGAGCATGGAGGTAATGAAAACAGGAAGGCGGAATGGTATTACTGGCATCGTTAACGGGTCCGGGCCATTACGACCCGACAACCCGCCAATACCGCGACTACCCGTACCGTGCTGCTTCATACCAGCATGCGCATGTACATGCGCCCCTTCGCGGAGGAAATACCGGGATGCTGGTAATAGGAGGACATAACAAGTTACGCGGGCATGCACTTACCGGCATCCCGAAGGCAGTAATTAGGGCCTGCATGACGGCGGCCATACAGGCATCACGGACCACCCGTAAATAGCAACCTGCAGTGAAGGCAACTGCCACAGGTGCACACAATCACCACAGGTGGAGTCAATGGAGCCTGTCCCAGTATAAAAGGAGTACACCCACACACCACACCCCTTCCCACACCAAAATGATACCACTAGCTGTTGTAATCACGGGGCTGGAGGACATGCCTGTACTGCTACTACTACAGCAACAGCAGCAACTACAACAACAACTACAGCCACAACAACAGGCAGCACAGAGGCGACACAGGAGGAGAAGGAGGGTGAGACAGGCTCAGCAATTACCACCATTGCAGCCAGTAGTACCCCATAGGCAGCCATCAATCCCTCGCATCAGACCCAGGCCATTCAATCTAACCGCTGAGCAGATCCACACCCTGTACCGGTTGAACCGAGACACCATCACCACCATTGTGGACATGATACATGATGACATCGCCAGCCTCATTGAAATATGCACTGCCATCCCCCTGCTACTAAAGGTGGTGTCTGTGCTCCGCTTCCTGGCCACAGGCACCTACCAGCACACAGTGGGCCAGCTGCATGGTATATCACAACCACTCTTTTCATGCATGCTGACCAAATGCTGGAAGCCCTCTTGAAGCATTCTAGCACCCAATTATCGATACCACGGACTGCCCAGGAGCTTGCCGACACTAATGTAGGCTTCAATGCACTGGCAGGCATGCCCAATTGCGTCGGTGCCCTCAACTACACCCATGTGAAATTGGTAGTCCCTCATGCCATAGAGGTGGTGTACCGCAATCGCAAGCAATACCACTCCATAAATGTGCAGATGGTATGTGACTCCAGCAAGATCATCACACATTGTTGTGCCCGATATCCCGGATCGACACATGATGCCATGGTGCTGCGTAACTCCACGCTACCCCATCACATGGAGCGACATGCTGGACGATCTGCCTGGCTGGCCCATGGCAGTGCATCTGGGTTGTGATGTGGGGGGATGCATACTCCACCTGAGTGGGAATGTGGGGGGGGATGCATACTCCACCTGGGTGCGAATGTGGTGGGGGGATGCATACTCCACCTGGGTGGGAATGGGCAGTGAGTGGACAATGCACTCAGAGCTAAACACTTCTGACCTGAACCTCCCAACCCGAACATGACACATCACTGCCACACATTGGACCAATGCAAGACATCAATGACAACATGCAAGATGCACAACCAGGCCACCATGGGTATGTCAAGTGATGCATGACTAAACATGATTACAACTGTGCCAATGTCGCTAGTGTGATTAGGCGCAGAGTAGCATACACTGCAATTATGGGAGGCAAGACAGCGTTGAACATCCACAGTACAGCCGCATAAGCATGCAAGTGAACACCCTGCATCATCTGTGCAATGCCATCCAGACTAGCAGACCATATTGCAGTACACAATGCATCCAAATAATCTTTGTGCATACGTACAGGGACATGTGCATGCCAACACCAAATAGATGCGGCCATGGCCGTGAATCCTGAAGGTGGCAGCTCAGAATGACTCACACAGACCTCTTTGTACTCCCATGCAGGTGATGTAGGATATCCTTTGAAGCTGTGGCTACTTACCCCTGTGCGGAACCCGCGTAACAGGCATGAAGAGGAGTACAATCGGTTTCATATCCGTACCCGTGTCGTGATTGAGCAGACCTTTGGCCTGTTGAAGGCGCCATTCTGCTGCCTAAGCAGGTCTGGTGGAGCACTCCTTTATGGGCCTGAGATGGTGGCAAAGATCACCATGGCCTGTGTCATGCTGCACAATATGTGCATCCGGAGAAATGTACCACTGCCACCTGACATTGACATGTATGCACCGGGTGAGGATGATGAGGATGATGATGGAGGAGAAGCAGCACCCCTGCCAGTATGAGATGCACAAGATGGCCGTGCTGTACGCCAATCACTGATTGACGAATACTTCTGAACCACAGGGACGTTGATGGATATGTGTCAGTGCTACACTGAGCACTGGGTCCATGTGGACATGCACACAGGGTATGTGGGGAGTTGGACACTGTGCACTGTCATGAATAAATTTAATACACACGAAATGAACAATGTCCAGGCATTAAATGATTTTTTACACAACGGGTGTATTAATGAAAACTACAGAAAAGTGCCTCACCCCTCCCTCCTCCCTCCCAACACACCCAAACTCCCCATGCCCCCCAATGAACTTCCCATACCCCCCAATGAACTCCCCATACCCCCAATGAACTCCCCATACCCCCAATGAACTCCCCATATCCCCAATGAACACCCCATACCCCCCAATGAACTCCCCATACTCCCCAATGAACCCCCCCTTAATCCCCTATACACCACCAACACCACCTCCCCCATTGTTGTCCCACACTATTTGCGTGCTTTCTTTGTGTCCGGGGGCAGCATTTCGAACTGCTTTGCACTCCGCCTTGTCAGTTGCACAGGGCTGTAGGGTGCGGAGGATGCGGGTATGGAGGATGGGGTGGATGCGTAGGGATTGGCACGTCTGGCGCAGGTTGTTGTTGCTTTATGTGTTGCAGTATGCCGGTCAGGACCTGCGTGACTGCCCCCAAACTGTCACGGATCATTGCAGCACAAACATTGATTGCAGCAGTGTTCCCAGCCATGGCCTGTCGGATCTCCTGCCTTGCCTCCTCCCCGTCAGCCACATATTGGCAAAAAATGTCAATCATGGTGTCCTGTCTTGCCTCCACCCTTGACAGCCGTGCCTCCAAGTCAGTGGGAGCAGCAGGGCTTGATGGTGTTGCGGCAGGGCGTGCCTTTGCAGGGCTGGCCTCTGGGGTGGTACTGAGTTCGGGGCTGTGCAGCAGAACTGCAGAATCCAGCATGGGGCTGGAGAGTGAGGCCTGAGTGGCGTGTTGGGGGCGTGATGGGGGGCTTGGGGAGTGTGGACATGCCACATGGATTGCGCCATCTTGGTCCACGTACTCCTCCGCTCCTATGTCAACGTCACTGAGTGGGGCTGTGGCTGCTGCCTCACCCACTGAACTTGTTGCAGCGGAATGGGTGCCACTGGCCTCCTCTTCCACTGTTGTTGGCAGCTCTGTGGTTGCAGTCTCATCTGCTGCTGTGGGGCCCTCATGTGCCGGCATGGCCTGTGCACTCGCCCAGGTTTTTACTGTGGGCCGCGATGCTGCCCCGGAGGTGGTTTTGCCAGTGCCAGGTGGTTTGGCCCGGGACGTGGATGGCCTTGTGGCTGTGTCTTGACTGCCATTTTCTCCATCGATGCCTGGGGGAAGAAGAGATGCAGGACATCAGTGATGGTGTTACATGCAAGATGCATGAGATGGTGCTGTCGAGATTTTCATTTCTCATGCATTTATATCTTACAGGTGTGTCACACAGGGTAGCTTGAAGGGGGGGGCATTTTGGCATTAGCTGTGACGTCTCAATTCGGCAATGATGCATGCCAGGTGGAATGCCGTTGTATTGGGGTTGGTAACTGTATGTTGGTAATGGGAATGGCACTCAGCATGCATTTCAGTGTGGCAGGGTTTGGGCCTCTATCTGGACATGGATATGTTGATGTGTGTGTGATGGGCCATGTATTGCCTTGCCTAGGCTGTATTCCACATCACTTGTGCTACATCATGGTTTGCCCTACTGGGGTTTGCAGGGTCACTCACCTCCATCTCTAGATGTTGCGGCACCCGTCTCCATCTCCCCAAAGCCCTCGATTGACTCCATCTGGATGGCTGTGCAACATGTCTCCTCCCAGTACATGAGTTTGACCGGGGAGTTGGCACCCCCGCCTGTGGTCATGGCCTCCCGACGATTGCTGGCCAGTATGTTGCGGACCCTGAGACGGAGGTCGTCCCACCTTTTCTTGCAGTCTTTGACTGTACGTGGGGTGGTGCCAACTGCAGACACCTTGAGGGCTACTTCCTCCCATATCTCCTTCTTCCTCTGCTGCACCTCCCTTTGAGGTTATGGGGGAAGACCTCATCGGCATGGGCAGCAAGGGTATCTGCCAACATGTTCAATTCCTGATCTGAGAAACCCTCTTCTTGCGCAGGCGGGGGTGGGTTTTTCAGGTTGCCTTAGACATGTTCTATTCAGTGGCCCTGGTCTCTCCTATGCAGCACTGGTGGTTTGGGAGGATTACAATGGATTATGTTACTCCATGCCGGTAATGGGCCCGTTTTTAGCGGGATTCTCGTAATAAGGCCCATAGAGTAGAAAGGGTTAACAGTTATCCCTTTTTGTATGTCTCTCATGGAACATTATTTCGTTCCGCTTTCTTTAAGATTTGGCTGGTGGCAGTGGTATTTACCATATTTATCCTACTGCGGTCTATGTAAATAGCCTTGGTACTGTTTTAAGCTATCTTAGTAGCCTCAAACCTAAGTCTGCTGGACCCCATTTACTTTTATTTGGTTGTGGCTGGGTTTATTTGCCATTTCTTTTTGTAAAGGCCTTTCTCGTGTTTTACTCTGCGCGCCAAACCAGGTTTGGTTCCTTTGTTCGCCGTCCTTTGGCAGGCTTCTGCACAGAAGCCCTCCTTAGGCGCCTGAGAGTCTGGGGGGACAGGATGTGAGGGAGGGGTTTTAGGCCCCCTGCACAGGGTTCCCTTGGAAACCCAAGTCACACTCTGGTTTGATTGGCTAGGTGACTGTCCTGACAGGACAGCCACCCTGCTGTGTGATTGACAGCCAGGCTGTGTGAATGGGGAAAATCTCCATAAAAAGCAGGTCTCTGGGACTAGGAAGGCAGAGTCGCCACTGGATCGAGAGAACTGAAGAGAAGCTGAAAGAAGAGGACCACCACCACGACTGTACCGCCCTGCTGTGGGTCCGAATCTCCAAACTCCGACGACAGAGAGGAACTGCAAGGAATCTTCTTCTCTTGGGCTGGTGGGACCAACCAGTTTGCCAAACACCAAGCAAGGCCTCTCTCCCCTGGTCGAATTTGCTGTGCATTGCTGCAGTGAACCGGATAGCCAGGAGGACCGGTCCTTGTTTGGGTTTTAAGGAGCGCACTTTTTATTTGTTGTTTTGCTCTGCTGCTGGTTTCTTCCTTGGGCAGTGCAGGACCCTCCAGTCTTCCTACTTTGTGTCAGTCCGACAGTCACTTCAGGAACCGTGAGCCTGCAAGATCTGCCAGGAATTTCTGCCTCAGCTACAGCCTTCTTCATTTAAGGTACTGTTCTAACCCGGTTGTTCGTTCCGTCTGACCGTGGTGAAAGTGTTTGAAATCTTTCACCAATCCGAGGGCTTGTCCTTCTCTACTCTTTTAAGTAACCTTTCTTTCGACCAACTTAATTTAGAACTGTCGGCAAAAACTTAACTGCAAACTACTCTGAACTGTGTGATCCTCTGCAAAGACTCTGAACCATCAACATTGGCCCAGGCCCATTGATTTGAATCCTCATTGTAGCAAGCCTTTTCTCGATTGCCCTGCCTACTTACTTGTTGGTGCTGCTTAATTTTGTATAACCTTGTCTTTCCCTCCCTTTTAAATTGCTGGAGTGCCAATTTGCTCACGCTTCATTTTGAGCGTAACTTGTCCAGAATTCATTGGGTGTTGTGTAGTATATTAAGAGTGTGATTTTTCTGCTGCTTTACTTAGTGAACTGCTTTACAACTGATGTGTAAATACATGTATATTCTTTTACTCAGAAACCTTGAGTCAGTGTTTGTTTGAACAATAGCAATTGCTGTCCTTTGTATAACTGTTGATACTGCTCACTTTACTCTTGAGATAAGTCTGGCTGCTCAGCCATCGCTACCAATTTACTGTGTAGTACAGGCTTGTACCAAAGGTGAATTTGTACTTGCACTTGTAGTTTTAATTGTGTGTGGTGTTCCCAAAGGGTATTGCATATAATTTTGCCTAACACTTCTCACTGATTTATCTGCAGCATGAATCTTCTCGCTTCTTGATCTCAAGTTAGCATACCGTCAGGTCAGATTACATCTAGAGTCTTTGGACGTCATGACTTTCATCACACACATGGGAATGTTAAAGTGCGTGAGGATGCCATTTGTTTTAATATTATCTGCGAGTGTCTTTCAAAAAGTGATGCATAGTATTCTTGGAAAGCTTGATGGTGTTTAACTGATACATTGATTAGTGGTAGTGATCAGGTGGAGCATTATCACAGATTGCGCTTGGTTTTAAATAGGTTGGGAGAGTCAGGACTTACGTTAACACTAGGGAAACGCAAACTTTGCATGTCAGAGCCATAGCAGATATGACTGTTCCTAAGACCAAAATGGAAGTTTCATAGTTTCTTGGACTCATAGAGTATTATGCCAAATTTAAGGGCTTGTTGAGCAAGACTTGTTTTATGAGAGGACTTACCAGTAAAGGGACAGAAGTTTCTCTGGAGGAGAGAGTGTGATAGTGAGTTCATGAGAGTGAAGGAGGATATTATGAAGTCTCTTACACTGACTGCTTTTAGAGAGAAACTCTAAACGTTGGTTTACACTGATGCCTGTGAGTAAGATTCGGGTGTGGTTTCAATGCAAGAGGATGCTGGCAGTGAGCATACAGTGGCATTTTCGTCCAGGATGCTTAAGAATGTTGAGAAATGATATTCGGTGACAGAGCAAGAGGCTCTAGCTGTAGGCTGGGCAATTATGAAGTGCACAGTCTACCTGTATGGCAGGCCATTTGTAGTAAGAACTGATCACAAGCCACTGGTTGCAATCTTCAGAAAGAGAGGATCAGAGGGCATGTCCAGTAGAATTGCGAAATGGGTGACAAGATTACAAGAGTTGGAATTTGTGTGAGGACCTCAAGAATATTTTTAGTGTTTTAGGGTGTCTGAAGGAGGAGGATTGGAACAAGGCATGTGAGCAAGATGCACTATAGCAAGAGGTTAAGAAACAGGTTCTAACCAAATGGTGTGAGAATGGTGATGAAGAGAACTTATTTGCTCAAGAGTTTAAGACGTTTGAAGAAAGTCTAGGATGAGTTGAGTGTACAAGGCGAAAATACTGTTAGTCCCTGAAGGAATGCGAGAGGAGGTGGTGATGTTAAGATATACAGGCATATGGAGGTATCCAGAACCAAATCTGTAATCAGAACAGATTTCTGGTGGCTGGAAATTGATGTTTTTAATGAGCAACAAGTGAGGGATTTCGTACCCTGTCAAGATAGTGATAAAGTGTTGAAAACTAGAGAATCTCCTATGGAAGTTACGAAAGCACCAAAGATGCCATGGGAGGCCATAGCTGTGGACATTTTAGGTTCGCTGAATCTTTCAAGGGTGCAGGACAGGTATAATATTGTTGCGATATATATTTTGTCCAAGTGGCTGGAGGTAAGAATTCTTCATGAAGTCACACATATCTGTTAGTATCATGACATGTTTGGAAGGTGTGTTTTAGCAAGAGGGATTGCCTTATGAGCTAGTGAGTGACAATGGGCCGCAATTACTTCTAGGGAATTTCAGGAGTGGTTGAAGAGTATGGGAATTGAGCATAAGAGAACTGCTCTTTATCATTCACAGAGTAATGGCTGAGTCAAGAGATTTCATAGAACAATGACTAGAATTTGAATGTCGGTCAGTAGGAATGATGATTGATGAGTGCACTCATAAGGTGAGTATTTCAGTACAGAATTATCCCTCACAGCATGACTGGTGTGTCTCCATTTGGAATGTTCAGGGGATGCCGACGAACATGTTTTTAACGTCAGGTTGGCTGTGCTTGTCGAGGATGGTAGTCCCTGACTTTGGACATATTAGAGATCAGAGAGCTGCTCCTCGGCTCCGTGTGGAAACTGTGTGAAACTTTGTGGAGGAGCTCAAATCCCTCGAGAAGAGTTCCGCCTCCCCTCGCGACCAGATTGGTCAATTTCATACAAGCAGCGCGCGCGTGCACTGGCGCGCGCGCACTACGAGCAAGTACTGGTTAAGTACTGCTTGGCTGACTTGGCGTTCCTCCTGCCCATCGGCTCCGTGGGGAAACTGTGTGAAACTGTGTGGAGAAGCTCAAATCCATCGAGAAGGTGACACAATCTGTTTGAGTGTTCAGTGTAAATGGAACTTGTTTGGACTCTAGTCCACGGACTTGTTTGGACTTTGTTTTGATTTTCAACTCTCTCTATCCTCTTGCAGAGCTCTCCCCTCGCGACAAGATTGGTCAATTTCATATAACCAGCACGCACGCGCACTTGCGCGTGCGTAATCGGCGCAAGTACTGGTTAAGTACTGCTTGGCTGCTTAGCTGCACGGCCAGTGGGCGCGGGGAACGCTCACAGTTATTTCTTGCATGAGTAATCGGCAAAGCATATTTCTGCCTCTGTCAGTACTGTGTAGGGAGTAGTTTAACCTTTTTTATCCTCCTATTTTTACATGTTTATTCAGGCACGCTTGAATGACGTACTCTTTAAAATCTGGTATGCCTGTGATCACGAATGCTCCGCAAAATGAAATGGTGACCCCGCTTACTCACGCTTTATGCACTTCGCACAAATCTATAACATTAACCCCAGTCAATTTAGTGTCTACCATGAAGGGGTGTCCCATGCCAGTTGTGTCCTTTTCAAATGATAATCCACCAAGGACTTCTATTCCCATAGCACTAGCAGATTCATCACAATCTATGTGCGGTGTACATTTTTCTTCTCACCCCTCTCTGATCACACCATGCTCCATACGCCTCTTCCCCGATTTTCTCTTCACACGATAAAACCTGCGGTGCCTCAGACTTCTTCCCCCTGTTCCGATCCAGATCTTTCAATATATGCGAGCCAATGCAAGTCGTCAACCTCTATGTTTGTCGACTCGCCTTGTGCCCAGACAAATGTGCCAGACTCTGCCTCCACTGCAGGCTCTCCAACAGTCTCTTTTGTCTACCCTACCCCACGGAGAAGACACGCTCCAGCACCTCATGCTTCAGTCCCTCCAATCCTGGCCCCTCCTCAGTACTCCCCCACACTTGATGTTACACTGGCGGCCATGAACCTCAATTTGCAGAGTCTTATTAAGTTATATGAAGGGCTAGATGCCAAAATCGCTGATCAATCCACTCTAACCCGACAGGCATTGTCCCTACTTGAAACTTTAGTACGTCCTTCCAAGTTCACCCCTCAAGATGACATAAATGAAGGTTGTGTGCCCATAGACAACGTTTCAATCATCACCATAGGCTCCTCTATGCCTCAGCAACCTCTTCATGCCCCTGCCCTACCCTTATTCAAGGATGTTATCATTTCTGAGACAGAGGAGGATGGCGCTGTGTATCACCTTCCCATGATTACTGGATTAGTTTGCCTTCTACGCCGGTGTCCAGTGAACCTTCTTCGTCCATACCCCCTTTACCGGCAGCGAGTTCAATCGAGGCAGTGACTTCAATTCCTCATCCAACTGTTCCAGTCAAAAAAAGTACCAGGCCGGCCCACCCTCCAAGTAAGAAGAACAAAAATCACATCACGTTGATACTTCCTACACAAACCATGAAATCCTTTTTTCATACTTTACAACCAATGTCAGATAAAAATAAGTCCATCGAAGAAGTAACCCTTGCCAACCAAGTTACAAATAAAGAAGCGTTGACCACCCACCACCCAGAGATGGCTTAAGAAAGCCCACTTCAGCGCTGCAAGGTCTGGTGATCCCTCCAGTAGCTGCTTCCAATCTCCCTACGCCCTATCCACCTCTAGATGCCTTCATTTGAGAACTGGACGGCCCAGACTCACTCAAAGCAGCCAAACCTGTTAAACTCATATCTGTGTCGAGAGGCAAAAATAATCATCCCATTGCCTGCACTACAGCGAGCACAAACGAGGTCCCTGCTCTTGCAATTGATCAAATACGGAAGGCAGTGGACTCCTACTTAGCACTACGGAATCAGCCAGTTGCAGTTGTCCCTACCCAAGCAACCAGTGGGTTAGATCCCCAACTGCAACAATGGCTTCTCCCGAGTGCTGCTCCAACGCATGTATGTGATTCTCAATATCGACCCCCGCTCAGTAATAGTGGTTATCCCTATGTACCGCGGCCCATGAATGTGAAACACCCTGCTCGAAAATCTGACAACTCGACCACTAATCACAATACGCCAGGTGCCCCCGCGATGTTATCCAGACATCACTCGTCAAATACTCTGAAATGTCACTCTTTCATTTTAAAGTGCAGAGAAGGTAGCTTCGGAATCTATGATCTCAACAGACGCAGTGTGCTGAACATCTTCTTAGAGTTAGTGGAATTAGAGGATATCTCGTCCAGCGATATTGAGCAGACTGAGTTTATTTCTGACACCACATGCTCGGTGGTGCGCCTGTGGATTCCCTCTGTAATAATTCTAAATACAATCTGGAAGTCAAAAATGCAGCTTTTCAACATGGGTTTCCTTTTGCCACAAGATCCCGCGCGTATGCATGCAAGAAATGATTCAAATCTAGCAGCTCCCAATACATACAAGAAAGAAACAATCACAAGAACAGCTAATTTTGTTTATCATTGCATGTCGTAACCATTAGAGAAACCTACTGAGTGCTGCTTTACCCTTGCGAGCTGGACTACACGGGGCCACTCCACCTGCAGGTCTCTATCGCCAAGTTTCCTATAGAATGTGATGTTATAGTGCTCCAGGAAACCTGGCTTACACAATCACCTGTGTGGAATAATTATGAAATTGTTTTGTTGCCAGCTATTACTGAAACTAAAGGTCAACCTTCTTCGTGCCTCCTTGTGGGGGGTCAGCATGTCTAAGGGTATTCCTTTGTGCAATGGGATTTAGTTTCTGCTTATATACAGCTTGTAAAAAGTTCATATCCACCTCATGTACTAGCACTGATTAACATCTATCACAACCCTCTTGGGTTGACAGATGCTGCTTTTTATGCTGGTATGTCTAGACTTCTTGACCTTATTATAATCACTCCCAAAGTAACAGATACAATCATTGTTGAGGACCTTAATCTTCACTGTTTCCATCCCAAAGGCAAAAATAATGTTGCTAAAGCGAATCGCTGGTCCTCGTTCATGTTAGAATGCAATTTTCACATGGTCAATGGCTCTATATGTGGTGATATTCCTGCCCGTCCAACATGGCGTAGAGAGGTTTCGAGCAGCATCATTGACTATATGTATATCCACACCAACCTGAGTGGCATAGCACATTCTTTTGAAGTAATATCTCAATTGTATAGCAACCATAATCTGCTAGTGTTACAAATCAATTGGCCTTGTGAACTAAGGAATACATTAAGACTCCCTCAGGATCAATTAGTCAAAGATGCTAAAACCCGCTTACCAATCTACTAGCCCTCTCTAACTTGGTTAATTGCAATATCCATTCTGCGACTCCAATCCAGTACTCAAATTTACTAATTTCATTTAAGAATCCAACGAAATCCACTAGTCGCGGAGGGCTTTCACATTTTCACTCTTTCAATCCTTTAGTCAAAGCCAGAAAGAATGAGTATCAAAGAGGAAAGGAAACTTATTTGTAAAATGAATCACCCGTCTTCGAACCAACAGTTGAGAACTGCAAAATGCAGATAGCACAACTGGATGTGACAATATCAAGCCCAAATTATACAGCATGACAGTGAAAACATGCTTAGATTAATTGCAAATAAAAACACAGCTGAGACCTGGGCCATATTTAATGAGTGTACTCAACAGTCCCATCCTTTAATGCAGGCTAACAACGTCACTGAGGCACAATGGATGCAGCATTATGCAAATCTATATGCAGATTCTAGTTTTTCCAACCTTGATAATCGACCAGAAGGCCAAGACAAATTGACATTGGACTGCTCTGTTACCATCCTAGAAGAATACATCAGGCATATTAGTTCATCAAGAGCCATGGGCCCTGATGGCCTTAGCAACTTTATGTTCAAATCCAAACCCTCCGGTTGGGCACACATTTTGAATGCTTTATTTCAACAGATTATTGCTTCACGCTCTATCCGCCTTTCATGGAAAACAACCATAATAGTCCCTATTCATAAAAAAGGTGACCGTACCCTGCCTCATAATTATAGACCTATTGCGCTTCTTGACACGCCTGGGAAGCTGTTTGCGAAATTAATCCTTCGTGACTTTAACGCCTGGACAAGGTCGACTAACAGAAGAGATCCATTCCAGACGGGATTCTTGGCTGGCATGGGCACCAATATCAATTTGCTCTGTCTTAATGCAGTTAAATCTCAAGAACAGGCATCTAAACAGTCAATTTATTTTGTCTTTGTCGACCGCCATACGGCTTTTGATGCCATTTCCCGCCATCTCCTGTTTTCCAAATTAAAAAGAGACAGCTGCCATCATACATAATTTCAAATCATTCAATCCCTACATTGCGAAACTTCTGTTCGTGTTAGATTATCCTTGGAAGGGTTGTTGTCAATGGCAATTCCAACTGCCCGTGGCCTCAAACAAGAATGCCTACTTACCTCTGCGATTTTCTATTATTTCATGCATGATGTACGACAGGTTTTTGAGACAGTGCCATCAGATTCTCCCAAATTAAACAACATCCAAATCCAGTCTCTCATGTATGCTGACGACCTGGTGCTTATTTCCAAAACCCCAAGTGGCCTGCAAAAACTACTTGATGAATTTAACATCTATATATAGAAGAATGAACTTCGAATTAACACCACTAAAACTCAAATTGTCATCTATAGTCCGAAGCACCTGTCCAGAAATAAATCTATATGGACAATTAATCAAATTAATTTGCTGACAGTACAGTACCGAGTTATACATATTTGGGAATGATATTTGATGGCAATAGGCCTCATTACACAGATGGCGGAGAACGCAGTCTAGCAAACCATCCAGGCATGGATGGCCTCCCATATGCTATGCCATAATGACAATAAAACAGACATTATTATGATATTCTCACAAACCCATCTAAGCAAACTGGATGGATCATTCAATTAATTTACCATTGACTGCTTTACCATCTCAGTATTAAAGGATGTTAAGACTCCAGGGGCCTCATTACACGGTAGGCGGAGAACCATGGCGTTGTTAGCGCCATGGTTCATGCCGGTAAAATACCGGCACCGCCTTGGCGGAAAGGGGAATTACCGCCCCATTCCAAGGTTGGCAGGGCGGCAATTCACCCTTCCCCCATTGCCCTTCCCCATTCCCATTTTTGCCCCATAGGGCTTAATGGGAATGGGGAAGGCGCTAATTACGGTAACGCAAATTGCGGTACCGTAATTAGCTCCCTGGGTCCCTTTGCGGGTTGGTTTTTAACGTCTGCAAAAAGCAGGCGTTAAATCCCCCGACCTGCAAAGGGACCTCGTAGTAAGGCGGTAAGGATTTACCGGTACCGGTATTTTACCGGTACCGGTAAATCCTTACCGCCATCCGTGTAATGAGGACCAATGCCTCAATTTCTGGCCACCTTGATGTTGTATACCAAAAGTTGGACACAGCCATCTCTCAGACTAAGGTTATACTGCATCGCTTTGGTACCTTTACTTTGAAGCCAGCTGTCATCTATTGGAAGCAAAAAGTGACTCTGTGCATTTTATATGGTCTTGAATCCCAATCATTTTGGCCTACAAAAATCCTAGATAAAGTAAAGGCCAAATTTTGGAAGGCAATACTTCACTAGCCCCAATGCATCCCAGGGGCGGGGTTACGCTATGAATTAGGTTTAACCTCCATGCATGCACAATATAATTGTAAAGTGTGTGCTCTATTTCGCAAATGTCTAATGGCAACCAACAAGGACAATATCTATCTGACTATGTATCCAAAAACCAGTCATAACTTTGTCAAATACTGGCTGCATGGCACCTATACCATCATGGCACAAGCAGAAGTAACCATTGATGTTCTACTCACTAACCCTGATAAAGCGAAAAGCTTAATCTATCGCCAGGATTGGGTTAACACCAGACATAAATGTTTCCAATACAAATCTGCCTTTACAAATAGATTCAAACTTAAAATTATTGGCTCAATGGAACCATACCTTCTTAAATTTCCCTCCAAAGAAATACACTCGGGAATCTTATGAATGCGCCTCAATTTGTGGCACACCCGTGAGCTACTCTCCAAGTGTAATCTTATTGAGCCAGATTTGGCCTTTTGTCGATTTTGTTCAGACATTAAAGTTATGGAAACCATGGATCATGTAATCTCCCTATGTCGAGCCTTGATTTGTGAACGATTGAAGTTCTTTTCCAATCATTGTAATCATCTCGGAATGCTGGATTCTACACAAAGATGGTCTACACTGCTGTGCACTTCTAATGTTTCTTTACAAATAGCAATTGTAAATGTTCTTTCTGCTGTGAAATGAACTTATTAAGCCTATGTTTGCTTCATTAACTATGTTATTTTATTTTTCTGTTATTTTACTTGATTGTTTTAAATAAAAAGTTTGTATATTGAAAAGTTGATTTAATTCAGCTGAACCAATAAAATAAAAATAGAGATCAGATAAGGCAGCATGGAGAGGTGGCTAAAATGTGGTATGATCTCAAGCATGGATCCAAAAATACTGTTTTTGCACAAGGCGAAATGGACATTTTGCTGCCAAGGAAAGAAAGGAAGTGCAAGACTAAATACTCAAGGATGAAGATTGTGGAGAAAGATTCTGGCAATACAGTCAGAGTGAGTGGAGGCAGGTCTCCAGATAAGTGTTGTACTAGGATTTTATCTTTCTGTGTGTATTTATTTACACACTATTGCAGACCAGAGGGCAGGTGACTTTACAGAAACCAGAACATCTTGATTGTTATCTGCCTGGATGAAATCACTGGCCTGTAGGGAAGCAGTTTGAAAACAAGATAATTGCTCTCTTAACTGTGTTGAACAAGCTTTACTGAAAGACACAGCAGACAGTAAGGTAACAAATGGTTCCTTTTGTATAAGTTCTGCTGTGTTTTGCGTCTAGAGCAGGCTTGTCCAACATACGTCCCGCAGGCCCCAATATGGGTCGCCAAGCCATTTTCTGTGTCCCACTGCTCAATGGCTTTACCTACAAAAATTCTATTGTGCTGGCATCCACTCATCCTTCATTCAGTCATTCGCTATGCATTAATTACAGGTCTGGGATACACACAGAAGTGGAAGACATGTTGCTGCATTCAGAGGGGCACACTTCCATGGGCCGGCATACATATGCACGCTATGCTGAAATGCGCGCTCCACCTGCTTTGAGATCCATTTCACTTTCTGCAAACTATAATTGGCCATAATAAAAAAGACAAAGGGCCCAATGTTGCAGGACAGGTGCATGCCTTCTTAATTTGTTTACATCCCGCTGTGATTGGCAGGTGTCCTGCTTGAGCCTGCCCCATGGTTATGTGTAACTTTCCTTCAATGCAAACATGAATAATTAATTATTCCCACCTAACTTGCCTTCACTTTCTTTCATGCCAGGCGAAATGTAAGACACTTGCTTTGCAATGTGATGCCATTCTTTTTAAAATTAAAATACTATGGGCCTCATTACGACTCAGGCGGTAAGGGTTTTACGGCGGCGTTAACAGCGCCGACCCTTACCGCCTGAGTACGAAGTCCCTTAGCGCCATGGCGGACTTAACACCTGCTTTTAGCAGGTGTTAAAATCCATGGCTCTAAGGGACCATGGAGTTAATTACGCCACCGTAATTTACGGTGGCGTGATTAACGCCTTCCCCACTCCCATTATGCCCCATGGGGCAAAAATGGGAATGGGGAAGGGTAAATGGGGATTGGGGACTTACCGCCCCGCCAAGGTCGGAATGGGGCGGTAAGTCCGCCAACCACCATGGCGTAAACTTAGTTTACGCCATGGTGGTAAAGTCACGGCCCAGGCGGTAACTTACCGCCTGGGTCGTAATGAAGCCATATGGCTGCCATGCCATTTTCATAATAATATTAGTCTTTTTTAATAACTCTATTTATGCAGTGCTGCTTGCATTTTAAGGTAAGCTTACATATTATGTTCTCTGGGTTAGTTCTCAGATCAGAATGCATATATTGGCATGATTCTGTGTAAATGATTTCATAGTGCTGTGCCTCACTTTATAATTGTACTTCATATAAATGTGTAAAAAAGAAGTAGAGCATGAGGTTTGGTATTTTCACCCTTACATATCCCTCCCGGTCCATCAAAATTTGGTTTTTGTGATATGGTCCAAGCTGGACTGCATGTACTTTGCTGATCTTGGTAGTAGTAGTGTGTCACTTGTATAGTGCCTTTCACCATTAGTGAACACCCTCTGGGTATGCTTGTAATATGAACAGAGCGGCGCAAGGACTCTTTCCAACAGGTTGATGGTGTGGAAACCTGTGTGCTAAAGGGAGAAGATAAACCAATGCAGGGTTGTGTGACTATGTAAGGTACACCTATAGAGCCGGATTAGCGTCGTGCTGGAAGCAAAAAAACAACGTGCGAGTGGTCTGGCTGCCTGGCATGTTCAGCATGAGTTTGAAATCCATTTTGTATGGTTACCAGCAGGACCACTTTCCAGCGCATTTTCATTATGCCTTTGACCACAACATATGCCAGTATATAACTCTTTCATGCTGGCTGTGCATGTTTTTCTGCTGTAAAATACACCTTTTCAACCCCATATTTGAGAAAAAGATTTTGGGGTGGGGTAACACCCCCCCAAACCCTCTCTAGATATTTATAGCTCCCACTATTTCTAGAGAATATTAACACTTACACCCACTGAAAGAAATCACAAGCCACTGATCTTTGAACATGTATGATAGCAGGGTCACCTTAGGTACTCACTGCCACTGACACCAAAGGCAATCTTTGGGACTGGATGGTACATCACTGCCTGTGATGCTGTTGTGTCAAAAGTCACATAATATTGCTTTCGAATGCGATACTGATTTCGGTGAGGTCATTGAATTTTGGCTCGCCGGCCCATTGGGTGACAAGGTTAATGCTTCGGCCCCACATTCAAAAAGGTTGGACAAGCCTGATCTAGATGCTCATCGAGAGAAATGTGCATGTATATTTATTCTGATTGCAGATTAGTGTCCTGTCAGTAATACGATTGAAAACTTAGTAACACATGGGAAGTGTAACAAAGAACTTACTTTTTTTAAAATATATTTTTATTAATTATTTTAACAAGTCAATTTTGATACATGTTAAATTCACAGTACCTTTCTATGGTTTCCATTTGTTACAATTACTTGGAATTTTGAAACAGTAGTAAACTCGAAACTTCAGCTTTTAGCCCTTCCCTCCCCTCCCACCCTCCTCCCCCCTCTTCCACATTCATCTCATTTCGCAAGTCAGATGCAACATATAAGTGAATAATATACGGGCTGAATTTCCAAACTTAATTCTGCGCTGGTTATCACTAACGCCTTTTGCGCTTCCATGAGCAACCTAAATATACAACTCAAGATTAACCAATGTCAGACATTATGGGGCTATGCCTTTAGCTTGGCTCGATGATTCTCGAACTGGGTTTAATCGGCTAGTCTGTGGGTTCCCAGAATGCTGTGTAATATTCTAAGAAAGAAAGGCAACCAAATAATTTCTATATTTCTACGGGATTCGAGCACTGCGGCTGTGAGGTTCTCCATTTCTTTGACGGGAGCGCTGTTGACTTCCACTTAATGTTAAGCACACTGTAGCCGCTAGTAACAGATTGTGTGGCATGTGTGTTAATGATTCATACGATTCTTCCCCATCCGACTCCACCCCAAACAACACAAGCACCGATGTTAGTTCCCTGGAAACCCCATCTATGGCCTGGATACAACCCAGCACCTCCTTCCAGTACACCTGTACCTTACAGCATTTCCACCATTGGTGCCAATAATCACAGCGTTCTCCACAGCCTCTCCGGCAATAGGGAGAGGTGCCCGGGAGCATCTTAGACAGCCTCGAGGGAGTGTAATGTCGTCTCATCAATAGGCGTGCATTGTGCATTTTATATTTCATAGAGATAGATGATGACCATACCACCCTGTGTATCCCCTTCCATATCTCTGGCTGAGATGCTATTGCCAGCTCCGCCTCCCACTTAACAAACAATGACGACAGCTGGAGGTGACCTCTTATGAGCAATGATTTGTACATTTGTGATATGAGTCCTCTCGTAATTTGGGGGATGCTCAGTAATTGTTCAAAGGGCGTAAGGGTGTGCTTCAGGGAATCGCCCCAATGGGCGTCGTTCACGGCACTTCTTAATTGAAGGAAAAGCAAGTGGGGTACATCTACCCCCTGCAGGTCACACTTCAGTTCTTCCATAGCGGCAATACACCCTTTTTCCACAGCTGTCCCACGCGGATGCGTCTAGCTTCATACCAAGGCTGGAACCGCTGAACTTCACTCAGGAAATCTCGGAAATGCAGCTAAGGCGGGAAGGCCAGGATGTTACACCTTGCATAGCTCGTGCTGGGTGCCAGAGGGACCACAAACAAAAGAAGGAGGGCAAGCACACCCTTTCTTATATATGTCTACATACAAGTTCAATATATTCCTAAATTCACAGCTCCACTGGCTCTTGTACTGATCAGTTTTTCTTGGTTGCCGGGGAGAAAAAGAACTGACTCTGGTATCAATAAGTCAACAAGGATATAGAAGAAACGAAGGTCCTATCGGTAATAGGAACTCCCGTCCCCTGCACACCATTCAATAGTGGAAAGATGACTTTCCAAACAAAACTTAGTGTTTTCACTATTTCAATATATTTGTTTTATCTGGATATCGAAAAAGATTTTTTTTCATGTTCATGTTCCATTTTGAAACTTTGTACATATTGGAAAACTCCACATGGTCAAAACATTTGGCTATGTGGAGACGTTACATAGATGACATTTTTGCGATTTGGAAAGGAACTAGGCAGGAGCTGGAATCTTTTTTAGAATACCTAAATGGATGCAATAATCGTATAAAGTTCACTTTAGAAATAGGTAATCCATCAGTCAATTTTCTAGATGTGAAGATTTATCCAGAAGAAGGGAAACACATACAACTGTTTTTAGGAAACCCACGGATGTTAACAATAGTTTGTTCTTTACGAGTCATCATCCACATCATCTAAAAAAGAATTTACCATTGAGTCAACTGCAAAGGATCAAACGGATAATCTCTAAGGAAGATTCATACAAAGACATGGAGAAGGAACAAATCGCACGGTTTGAAGAAAGAGGATTCCCACAATCTATCTTATCTCAAGCTAAAGTAAAATTTCAACTGAAGAAAAGGACTGACCTGCTAATACAACAACCAAGGCAAGATAGAGATAATCCTCTGTTGATTTACTTATCACAATACTCCACGAAAAGTGCACAGATCAAAAGGTCACTACAAAAAACTGGAAAATCACAAGGCTAGACCCGCAACCAAAACCACCATTAATGGCCTATAACAGAGGAAGAAATTTACGTGACTCACTAGTTAAAGCAGAGAGAGCCAGCACAGTGCAACAACGATTTCTTTCAAAACCTAAAAAGGGAACTTTCCCCTGCCTGAATTGTAGCCAATGCAATAATGTGCAGAACGGTCCAATTATTAGGCCCCCATACACAGGACAAAAAAATTACCTTACAACATTATGCAACATGTGAGAGAAAATGCTTAATATATGGCCTGATTTGTCCATGTGGCAAATACTATGTTGGCCAAACAATACGACGTGCAAAAGATCGCATTTCAGAACACAAATCGAACATCAGAACTGGCAACATGAAATCGCCAGTAGCCAGGCATTTTAAAGCGCAACATCACACAATTTCACAACTAAAATTTGTGATTCTGGAGACAATAACACGACCTGCTAGAGGAGGCAACTTACAACAAATATTGACATGCAGAGAGATGTTTTGGGTCCAGAAGCTAGAGGCTCTGGAGTCTAGAGGAATGAATGAAGAATACTGTCTGAGTGCATTTCTATGAAGAAGAGCAGCAGTGGGCAAAATATTTTTTATTTACATGCAGATACTAATGATGCTTATTGAAGTTGCTCTCATCATTTATAAAAATTGAATGTCTTAGGCAAATCAATATGAATTCTTTGCAAATGAGAGAATGAAAATAGTATGTAAATTACATTGTGACTTGATGGAAAGATAATCTACAGGCAGTGTACTTCCCAGAATGATCATCAACCACAGGCACATTATAATTTGACAATAGAACATTGCACAATAAACATTAGTACAATGATGGTGGAATTAATGCAGTTTAATTACACAACAACGTGAATTAGGATCACTACTATCATTAATCCTTCAAAACAGTGCAATTAGAATTGCGCATGTCATGATTTTCAAATTGTACTTCCTAACTAACACAAACGCGATCACATAGCCAGTGAAGTTATATACAGACTTAAGTGCCTGAACTCTGTTTTACAGAATGTCAAGACCCCATGAGAAAATACACATGCAGAGGATGGGAACTACGACTCCCACAAGGCCTATATATCACATGACTTGTTCACATGATACAATGATGTGAATGAGGTAAAAAAACAGTGCAATTAGAATTGCGCACATTACGATTTTTAAACTGTATCTTCAACAAATATAAAAGCGATCAGGCAGCAGTGAAGCTAGACATAGATTGAAATTCCCGAAATATGTTTTACAGAGTGTCAGAATCTCACGAGAAAATAAACATTCAGATAGATAGAGGAGTGGAACTACAACTCCCACAATCCCTAAATATCACATGGCTTGATCACATGACAATATATAGCAAAATCGCCAAGAAACGATTTTTCACCAGGAGAAAGCTGGAAGTAGAAGACACTGTATTATTGAAACAGGAAAAAACCAGGAATACACTTCCGTGCGCTGTATGCGCCGATTGAAATCATGTCCACAAGAGAAAGAAGGAAACAAGAGACTAATATAGACGGCGGATGCGGCCATAACACAGGTAAAAGCAGGAAGCAAACTTGCACTTATTGTAAACTGAAAAGAGTGTAAAACATTGCGCAAACACAGTTAATTAGAGTATGCACACTTACCTTTCAGGCTACCCACTTCCAAGACTACATATACTGGAAATTATTTTTGAAATCTGGAACAGGCTTATCATACAGACTGATGAATACATGAATACACAGGTACTGTTTTGAATTTATGGGAGGTAGAAGCATTAAAATAAGTGCATTTATTCAGTAAATTATTAACACATCTCACATTATCCACAGACTGCCATTAATGAACTGGTGACAACAGGAATAGATGACGTTTCCATGATTTCACAACGGAACAGTTGGAATAAAACAATGAGGAACATTTTGGAACATAATTGTCAAAAGAAATTTTTAATTTTGTAATGTTGGAATGAAGAATTGTTGAAACTATTTGGAGCTGTATCAATTAGAAATTATTTGTTGCTCTTGAAGAAGAGAGGGAAATCTCTTGAAACGTGTCGAGCTAATTAGTAAACTTTTGTTTTTGAATTTTCTAAGAGTGTTACTTTGAACTGTTATACTGAATTCACTTACTGAGTGAAAAGAACTCATGTAAACATTGAAAATAAGTTTATTCTAATTATTTTGTGAAACACTGAAAATCACCATCAGTAAAACAATATGAATATTTTGATTGAATGTCTGCAATTGGTTTTTGTGAATTCTGACTGCCAGAGGGACCAGAACACTTTAAGGATGGGATGTTCTTTAACTCTTTGCGTCATGGCCGAAAGTGGGACCCACAGCCATTCTCCCAGCATGACCGGTGAGAAATATTGTTTTCTATTGCAACCCACTGTTTTTCCTGATTTTCCCACAAGTGATCTGGAAGTACCGAAATTGTGTTGCTCTATAGTACTCTTCCCGGTCTGGAAAACCCATGTTTCCCTCCTCTTTCGGCTGAATTAATGTGGAGTATGGGACTCTTGGTCTTCTATCGGCCCATAGGAATTTCAGTAGTGTACGCTTTACCTCTGCTAGGAAATTTCTGGAACAATTATAGGGAGGGATTGAGACAGAAATAGGAACCGTGGCAGGACGTTCATCTTTATTGTGGTAAACCACGCCGGCCAGGACTTGGACAGTTTAAGCCATCTAATGGTCTCTGTCTGAACAGCTTTCCACAGAGGGATGTAGTTGGCCTCGAAGAGGTCCGGTAGAGAGACTGTAATGTTCACTCCCAAATACCGGACGAAGTCGGTTTGTACTTGGAAGCTCCATTTTGTTTTTAAAAGCTCCAATAGCTCATCATTCTTTTTCAGAGGGACTGCTATAGTTTTCTGGAGATTAGCCCGAAAGCCTGAGAGGGCACCGTAGCGTAATAATCCTCTGAAGAAGGCGGGGATGGAACTCGATGGTCGGGTGAGACATAGGAGGATATCATCGGCAAACATAGCCAACTTATATTCTTTACCTCCTCTGGGGATGCCTCTAATCGTGGAGGTAGGTAGAATGGCTTGAGCAAAAGGCTCCACCATCAGGGCATAGATCAGGGGTGAGAGCGGGCAGCACTGCCTTGTGCCTCGGATGAGGTTGAAAAGGTTTGAGGAGACTCCATTAATAGAAACCTTGACTTGGGCCAATTGGTAAAGTTCTTTCTCTCCTTGTATCCACGCGGCCCCAGCCCTACCCACTTCAGGACCGCTCTTAGGAATGGCCATTCTACACGTTGAATGCCTTTTCTGCATGTACTGATAATAAAAGAGGATAATCTCCCGCTTCTTGGAGTGTAGCAATGAGATCTAGGGTCTTTCTGATGTTATCCACCCTTTGCTTAACCTCTTACATATCCTACTTGGTCAGAGTGGACTTGTTGGGAAGAACCAGAGCCAGCCGGGCGGCCAGGATGCTGGAGTAGATTTTAGCATCCACATTTATTAGGGATATTGGCCGGTATGAAGTGCATTCTGAGGAATCCTTGCCTTCCTTGGGGATGACTATAATTATAGATTCGGTAAAGGATCTGGGGGCCTGTCCAGATGCCAAGATTGAATTGAACAGTTTAGCGAGGAATGGGAAAAGTGTATTGGAGTTGACTTTATAAAAGGCTGGTGTGTATCCATCTCGGGGAGGGGTTGAGGGCAATTTTCAGGAAGTGGTATGGAGACTGGGCACAGGGCTCTTATGATTGTACCTGTGTTTCCCTGTGTCACATAAAGTTTTTTTCTCCCCCTGGTCACAGTAGTTGATCCCCTTCCGATCCGACCAGTTGCTGGTGTTGCCTGGGGCCCGGGGTGTAGATCCCGAGATGTAAATATATGAGAGGATGGGCCCTTTCTTCCTGCTCAGAATGGGATTGCGTTCTCTTGAGACAAGAAGCCGCCTTGCACTTATTTAGTCAGGACTGTGCCTTGCCTCGTCGCGCTGTTGCAGTCTCTAGGGGTTGTGAGGGCAGGACAGCCCTGGCGGTGGGAACCGGCATGTCTAGGTATGGATGGACGCGCCACTCGGCTCGCACACCGCTGGCTCAAGGAGTGGAGTGGTAGAGGAGCTCGCTCCCGTGCATGTCACCCCGCTGGAGGGGAGCACAGAGCAGCTTCGATGATGGGGGTGCCCAGGCAGGGGCCGGTAGTGGGCAGGAGAGGGGCCGTGCTCTTGTCTCTGCGGTGAGCTTACCTCCAGTGGGCTGCCTGCTCCAACGCCTGTGTCTCTGGCCAGCGCTTCACTTGGCCTGCAAGGGGAGGGAGGTGTCAGTCCAGGGCGGAATCCGTGCCTTCACGTTCCTGCTGTTGTATTCTATTAGGAGTCGGACCAATCTCTCGCTCAGTGTCCAATTTCCCACTGCGCTCGCTCCGGGTGTCATTTGGATTTTCTTCAATGTGGGATCCGTCACATTCACAAAAGTATGAGCCGCGGGCGCCATTTTTCATCCCCGGCCTTCACTCTTCATTTGCACAGCCCTGGTGGGCCTCTCGGCAATGCTGATTTCTCCCTTGTGGCTGCACGATTCTCAATGCCGCTGCCTCTGGTGGTGCACAATCATCTTCCAAAGCAGCCTGCTGCTTTTTCAATCGGTTTATTCTCCTCGCACCACTTTAAAAGCCAACGTTTTTCAGGCTCGAAGAAGGAGACAGTGGTTTATGCAACCATCACGTCTGCGCCCCCTGGTGGTCTCCAGAAATTCGTTTTTTAGTTAATACTCCATGCTTCCATTGCTCTAAAATATTTTTCTGGGTTCTGGCGTTGTGCACATTTATCATCAGCCTGCATCTATAGGGTGTGTTCATTCACATTAGTGTGCAAGAGAAAGCTTTTCACAAATATAATGCATTGTTTGAAGTTTATTCATGTTTTGGTTGCCTGCCATATACATTTTGCACTAATTTTGCAGGCTAATCCGTTGTACTCTTCCAATTTAATTTACACTAATTATAAAATGTTTGCAAAATACTTCCACTCCAAAACCTTATCTGAGGCATTGGTGGGGATGGAATGTCTAGTTTAAACATCCACCAACCTTAACTTGGAGCCAGTGCGGTAAATGTTACTATAAATGGTCAGCGGAAGCAGGGCCGTTGCTCAAGTTTGAGTGATTGCCATTACGCCAATCACAGGTGTCCCAGCCTCTTTCCGAACTTCAAGATTACAATGCAAACATTCAAACCCTGACTCTCCGATATATGCAAGCGCATTTGACAAAACAAACAAAAATGATGATTACGAAAGGTAAGCAGGACATGTCCCAGTAAAGGTAATCCAGGCAGGTATTTCAGTGATTGTAGTGGGTCAAGCAGTCGTCTAAGCAGTGTGATTATTATTGCCTTAGTCAATAATTTACCAGCCCCTGAAGAATGCCAGGCTAAGTGCGCTCCCCACCCAGCGCCATTTTGCCCTGCTAGATAAGCTCAGAGTCTTCGATCTAATCATCCCACTGGTGAGACGGTGCTTGTGATACTACGCTCTATGCTTCAGCTGCTAATTGTGAGCGAAACCTGATTTGTCACATTGTGCACTGCTATCATGTGAGATTGTTCCCATACAGTGTTAACCTTTTGCATGCAGCGTCATATAATTTTTACTCTCTTGTGAAGGAGAAAACGAATGTTTATTCACGTGAAATTGCATTTACTCTCAAAGTTGCTTTATGCATGTTTTCCCAGCTGTTAGCAAGAGTGGCAACAAACATCATTTGGAAATAATAATAATAATAATAATAATAATAATAATAATAATAATAATAAAATGGGGCAAGGGAGCCCCCACACATCCTCAATAGGCTGTGGTCCTTTTGTCTGTACCCTCATATTCTGGGGGAGAGGTTTTGGAGAATAGATGCTGATATAATTGCTGGGTATGCAGCGTTTTGAGTGCTTAAATCAAACATAGTTGGGTAAACGATATTTTTTATCAGCCACTCTCCGACACTTTCCTCATGTATTCTGTATTGTTTATATAATTTTTTTCTTTTTTTTAATTGTATTTAGTTAATTAATTAACTTTTACAATATTTTATACAAAATAAATGAAATTTACATAGTCATTTTTTTCTACAAGGCTTAAAGTTACAAGAATTTAACAATTAAGAATTGAGAACACAGTTAAAAATTGAAAGTGGAAGGTTAAGAAACACACTTCGCAGTTTCAAGAATTGAAGTACAAGTACAACGAGCAGAATACAAAATTAAAATTTGAAAACACAAAAATTACAAAATTGGGAGAAAGGAGTACAGGAAGAATTGCAACACTAAATACTGAATAATTCGAGCGCAATGTACCATACAATTAATTGTTACTGCTCTCGATTAATTTCTCATTCCTCATCATCGTGGAAGTCAATTTGATCTCTCTCACATGGGTACTAGAGGTTTAAAGCATTCAAAAAATTGACAGTTGCAATTCTAATTCTCACTAAATGTGCTGATACAATTATTTTCCAACGTAATTCTTGATTCACATCAGCCAAAAAAGCATGCAAATCTGCAAAGTGTGTCATTTTTACAGATACCAGCGTGGGGCATTCAGTGATGAGATGTTTCAGTGTTTCCCCCACATCAATTAGCTTACAAAACAGACAAATATTATCTGATTCTTGAATTATGCACCTTTCGGCTAGAAATGCCCTCGTGGGCCATAAGTTGAACCTTAGGGGCATAATTGCTGATCTCACAGCCAAGGAAGGGCTTCTCACTAAATAAGGCGACATAAATCGACATTTTTTGTCTATCATGCAGTCGCCATCAAAGTGTGTGTAATCATGCATCGTTCTCTTGCTTGAATCCAGTCTTTAGTAAAGATCTGCCATTTTACTTTAGCTGGATTTCTAACAAGCAATTCAATTGTAACATTTGCAGCAGCTAATATATGACCTACGCTTTGTAACATCTTTTTGGCAAACCCATGTTCAGACTGCAACAAATAAGATGACAATATTCTTAGGAGAGTTCTGTCATCAATGCACAGAAGACATTTTCTGAATAAAGTGCACATGCGCCAGTGATATTGCGCTACCAAAGAGATTAGGCCCAACTCATAGCGGATCCATGCTATATAATTGCACCAGTCCTATAATAAGTTGGGAAGGGTGTTTAGTGGGTGGAAACCAATATCATTTACCCAACTATGGATCCGATTGATATTAATGGAAAGGAACATTATCTCAAAAGGGCTTAAGTGCTATGCTCTCTATAACGGAAGTCATGACCATTTCCTGTGCATGTGTTGTTTGTGTGTGCACCCACATGCCATGTGTATGGCAAGGAAAGGACGAGTGGGCACGCACTCACACATGCAGCTTAAAGGGAACACTGGATCCTTAAACTTCCCAAAGTCATCCCTTGGACCTGCCCTCTGATCCCAGTCTCTGGGAGTGGACTTCAGTGGACTTCAGCACAACTGATCCAATGGTCAGAGCATTCTAAGAGATGCTGAATTAGCTTGACTCTTTGATTCCCAAGTCTTCAAGACCAAATGTCTGTGGAAGCAGGACATTGATATCCCTCCAGGACAAGATGTAAGTGTGTATCGCTCGATTCCTGCATTGCAGGCTGGGGATGACACTCGTAGGCCATCGATAGAGAATGGGCTCAAGTGTTAGGATCTTTGGAGGACATCCTCTCCATTCAGCCAGCAACTGATCAAATTCCTTCAATGCCAGGGGAAACAAAGCAACCTCCTTACGTTCCTGCCCATTCGGTCATCAAAGACTTCCTTTGTTCTGCAGATGAACGCTTTGCTGTAGTGGTGAGGCCCCCACCTCAATCTACTGGCTATCAAAGGGCTCTTGTAGGAGAAGTAGGAGTCACTGCTTGACAAACAATTTGGAAATAAGGGCTGTCAAATGGGCTCTCAAGTCATTTCTGTCTGTTACCAAGAGCATGACTTTGATAGTTCCGATGGCAAACACAGTGTCCATGCACTATGCAGCCACTCATTGAGGTACGAGATCCCCTCTCCTCTTCAAGGACTCACAGCAATTGTGGTCATGGGCCCTTAAACAGGATACTTTCCTCCAAGCCCAGCATCTTCACTGGAGAATCAATGTGTAAAGGAAAGACTCCTTTACGTCATATTTGGGGAAACTAAATGAACAGCAGCTTTAGCAGAACTTTAGCAGATGGAGGATACCGATAATAGGCCTCTCTGCAACACAGTGTGCTAACTCTTTGCCAGCTGTTTCTGGGAAAAGTCCTCGGAGGAGGAGACTTCTCTTTTCTATGGATCAGGAGGTTCATGGACATGCTTCCCAATATCTATGAAACCGAGGGAGTTAAGGAAACTGTCTACAGGACATGCTAGCATTAACAGTGTGGCTCCTGGGCACCTTTGATCCTATCATCTCAAACTCACATTGGGCTTTTTGAATGTCATGATGGCACCTAGAGTCCCCTTTACATGAAGGATTTACAATAAGAAATTATGCATATTTTATTTATTTGTATGACTTAAGAAAGCATGAACCAGACATGGTAGGGCATCAGAGCGCTACACCAAGAAAGAGGGATACGTCATAAAGAAAGCTATCAGTGAAGAAGGACAATATCATTTTACAGCATTTAAACATGTCATCTGCAGTGTTTAAGGTGAAAACCTTAGATACATTTCCAAACATCCGTAAGCATCATCATAATGATGAAGAGTGGGAGAAGATGGAAGGTATGGAGGAAGACACAGAAGTGGACAATTGAAGAGGAAAACCCTCAGGTGATCAGCATTCATGAAGTTAAGGAGGGAAAGGTTGTGGAGGGGGAGCCAAAGAGGAGGAAGAAAAGATAAAGTAGGATGTTAGTATTTATGTTTTAATTGTTCATTTATGAAGCACACTAAACCCATAGGCATCACAGCGCTACTTACACCAGCATAAGAAAACAAGTAAGGTAGTTTGTTTCGAAAGTATGAGTTTCCGCACAGGTCGAATCCTGGTCGAATAGTAGAGTCTTGGGGTGCTTGCCGAAGACCACGTATGATTGTTCCGATCTTGAGGCCAGAGGTAGAGCATTCCAGTTCTTGGTGGCTGGGACTGGGAAGCTCACCACCCCCGCCCCCAACCCTCCCATGTGAATCTTGGTGTGGTAAGACAATGAGTGTTCGAGGTAAGGGTGGGTCTTGCCCAATTCACTTTAGAGGGCTTTTGTGACAAGAATCTTGGGGCAGCGTTTGAGAGGCATTTATGCATGATAGCGTTTTCAAAATGATGCGCTCGCGAACTGTGAGCCAGTGGACACTTCTTCTAGTGGCTGAGATATGCTCTCGTTTGGGGATGTTCAAGGCCGCTCTAAGTGCATTGTTCTGTATAACCTGCAACTTGCTGATGTTTCGAGCAGACGTCGCTGCAAATAAGATATTGCAGTAGTCCAATCTGTATCCAATGAGCGCACAGGCAATGGTGAGGCAACTGTCTGTAGAAAGAAAGAGTCTGCAAGCATTCATTAGCTTGGTAGAGTATGCCACTAGTGAGACAATGGGCCTCATTACAAGTTTTCCGGTCTGGGAACTACGGTACCGGTAAGCTTGCCAGTACCGTAGATCCCAGACCGGCAAACTACGAGTTGTGCTTGCGGGTGCCTTTCTGCCCGCCAGATCGTACTGGGCAGGCAGAGCGGTACCCGCAAGCTCAGCATGCCGCATGCACCGGCAAAATTCACGAATGGTGCCAGTGCATGCGACTTCCCCATTCCCATTGAGCCCTATTGGTCCCAAATGGGAATGGGGAAGAATTTTTTTCCGGGACACCGGCGGCAGCTGTGCCTGTAATACAGGCACGGCTGTCCGCCAGGGTCGTAATGAGGCCCAATGGCATTGGTTTGTCTCGTTAGGGACAGGGTGGAATTTAGGTAGAGACCTGGGGCCTCATTACACGGTAGGCGGTAAGGTTTTACCGGTACCGGTATTTTACTGGTACTGGTAAATCCTTACCGCCTTACTACGAGGTCCCTTTGCGGGTTGGGGTATTTAACGCCTGCTTTTTGCAGGCGTTAAAAACTAACCCTCAAAGGGACCCAGGGAGCTAATTACGGTACCGCAATTTGCAGTGCCGTAATTAGTGCCTTCTCCATTCCCATTATGCCCTATGGGGCAAAAATGGGAATGGGGAAGGGCAATGGTGGAAGGGGGAATTACCGCCCCGCCAACCTTGGAATGGGGCAGTAATTCCCCTTTCCACCAAGGCGGTGCCGGTATTTTACCAGCATGAACCATGGCGCTAACAGCACCATGGTTCTCCGCCTACCGTGTAATGAGGCCCCTGGAGTCTTAACATCCTTTAATACTGAGATGGTAAAGCAGTCAATGGTAAATGAATTGAATGATCCATCCAGTTTGCTTAGATGGGTTTGTGAGAATATCATAATAATGTCTGTTTTATTGTCATTATGGCATAGCATATGGGAGGCCATCCATGCCTGGATGGTTTGCTAGACTGCGTTCAGCGTGTTGATGTCTTTGGTGTAGTTGCCTCTGATGGATAGGAGTAGTTGTGTATCCTCTGCGTAATTAGCGTATGATATACCCCTGGAGTCTTGGAGGTCAAAGAGGGGTTTATTGAAGACATTGTACAAGGTGGGTGACATACATGAACCTTGACACACACCACAGGTAACAGAGGCTTGGGGGGGGGCAGAAGCAGTGGCTGAGAAAACTCTCATAGTTCTGTTTGATAGAAAAGAGGAAATCCAGGCCACAGCTTTAGTGGATAAATGTGCCACAGATTGGAGGTGTTGGCATAGGATTTGGTGGTCCATGAGATAAACAACAGCTGACAAGTCCAGAAGGAGGAGTAGGGCAGTCTTACCAGTATCTATTATTTCGTCCAGCTGATTTTTTTAAGTCTAGGAGCACTGTTTCAGTACCATGACCTGGTCGAAATCCTGATTGGCACAGGACGAGGAGGTTGTTAGATTCCAGGTGCAACTGAATCTGAAGGTATTCTACGCGGTCCAGGTTGTCAAGCAGGAATGGGATAGGCAATAATTAGTAGGGATGGCTGGGTCAAGCAAAGATTTTTTTAGGTTGGTTGGTACTGAACCAGACGCGAGCATGGAGTTGATGAGGGTGGAGATGAAGGGAGGGAGTGCTTCAGCACAGTCCTTAATGACTGTGGCCTGGCAGACCTCTCCTTGACATCTAGAAGGTTTAAGAACTTTGATAATTTGCATGACCTCCAACTCAGAGATTGCTTTGAAATTGAAGTCTGAGAGTTTGAGGGTAGTGCTGGAGACTCCAGCACAGAATACTGTAGGGGATCATTGCTCAGTGCATTTTTCTTCTATAATATCTTGTTTTGAAGCAAGTAATGTTGTCTAGCAAGGCATTTTCAATGTTAGAACACCAGGTGCTATCTTTGGAATGGTTAGATGCAGGGGGTGCAAGCGATTCTAGCTCATGTAGAATTGCAAAGAGCTCCCTCGCACTTGAGTTAGCTTTGACAATTCTGGTGTTGTAAGTGGACCATTTTGCTAGAAGTATTGCTTGTTTGTATATCTTTGCCAGGCAAAAATATTTGTCTTCTGTCTTACATGGATCATATTATCCTAATGGCCCGTACCCTAAGTGCTTTGCAGAAACTTGTCAGTGGGTACGTCAGATAAATGGATGCTGGAGATCTGGTCCTGAACGCACAAAAAGCCAACTTAATGTATGTGGGCAAGGCCACTGGTAGCTTACCTTGTATTATGACATGCGGTTATATACTAAAGTGGGTTACTAAATTCACAAACCTTGTAATATTGTAATACATTGGAGTGTATGTATAAATTGCTCTGCTACTATAGTTGCTGTGGCTAATGGCGCTATTATTTATTAACTTTGGCAGGGACATGGGTGGCTTAACTTTTAATTAAATCATCCCCATTTATCATGCTAGGTTAACCGCAATCACTGCTTTAAGTGCTAAAGTTTGGGGATTTTGTACTTTGTTCCCAATCCAAATTAAAGAGCACATATTCTATGCAGTGTCATTGGAGTGAAAAATGTGCCTTGTCCTATTTGTTATATCATGAAGCTTGCCTCGAATGTATAAGCGACCTACTTAGTCCTAAACCATTACTATTTTGGATCAGACTCTGGTCAAACACAAAGCTACACCTGACACATGTCTTCATTAAGGAACTGCTAACTTTGGATGTTTGCACAAAAATTCCTTGGTTAAATTACATAAAAAAAGGAATTCATCTCCTTTGGCTGTCAGAATTCTTTATATCTTTTTCTAACATATCTAGACCAGACACCATATTAATTTTCTCCAGGTTCATGGGACAGAGAGGGAACCTGCATCATAGTGCTGGTATATGAACAATATCAGTCTCTCAACACTTCACACTTGAATGTCATCAGGCAAAAGCTAACTATGTTGAATGGTTCACACGTCTGCATCAGTGGCGTGTGCTGTTCAGTTTATAGGCCAATTGTCTATCAACAATACCTACTGTGTTGAGTAGACTTGTTGTTACAAATGGTTATCATTCGGGCACACTCTGCCCATGTGATGGCAGATCTCTGCGTGAATTGACTAATTTCCTATTTTTTTTGCCTTCTTTCACATGCCTTTAGCAAAAGGTATTTAATTCCACTGCTAAGAAAGTTCAAATTCAGAACAATAGTTGATGCAAAAAATACTTGTGTTCTGTGCTGGACAAACGAGTTGCTTATGATGTATGTTCTTTTATCAAAGGAGCCTCGTTATTGAACGATGAGTATTCCCAGTGTAACTCATTTATTGTATTTCCTATATTTTGTATGGATTTCCATTTTTGTATTTTTTTTTAAATAAAAATTGTTTTACTTCTTACATGATGGTTTTTGACATTTGAAATAAAGATAAATACCATCCCATAACCAGTGGACACAGAAATAGGACACAGCAAAAGGCTAGAAGGTACCTAGCTGCACTCTGGGTTCAGTGTGCACTCCATTGCACTGTATACAATGGGTAGCTTGACGTGCCCTGGGTATGACCAAATGCCATGACACAGGCAAAGTGCCCACGGGGCAAGACCGATATGTAAATTAGCGTATATCTTTGGTTAAAGGTAAGTTTTGGTAAAGATTATCTGAAATAACTTTGAGATTAAATGAAAGACTTTGGTTAGAGGGATTTGTGTTGCAGTGCAAAACAAAACCTCACAGATTCTCTAGAATCTCAACTCTGTCACTGCCACGCTCTGCTCCTGACACCATGCACATCATCTCAAGCGACAAGAAAATACCCATAGTTCCTTGAGCTGATAGGTTAGGCTCATTGTTTATTTCATTCAAGGGCCAATAATGTGAATATTTTTTCCAAGATTTTCCAAGATTGCAAAGGAAGGCACTGTATTACCAGTCTGTCCAACTGTACTAATTCTGTAATCCAAGGAAGTCCGAGGCACTACACATTGAACCTTAACTCGCACTGCACCAGTCCTTCACAACACTCAGTGCGATAGTTACACAGAGTGATGCATTGCGGATTTCGATTCATTTTTTTGTGTATTGTACTTTGCTTACATACACGAATTAGCACGTGCTGGCACCTTACAATTGGTATTCAAAATCTTTGCAGAATTGACATTTTGTATATGCACCAAGTGATTGTACTTGAACGTTGGCCTTCTGCATGTTTGTAGACTTGTTATATTGAATAACATGTAATTCTTTTAAAATCTGTGTCTGTGTGAGATAGACAGACCGAGAGAGAGATCCAATGAGGGACACCCAGGGGTATGAAACTATGAAACCTACCATTGCTGTAGAATTACAGGTGCAGTTAAATAATGCATTCATCGCTTCCAAATAAGTGCCCTATAAATGGATGTACGTTAAAAAACCATAAACGAAAAGATCGAATTACAAAATTACGGACACTACTAGTCCGCATTTTGTAATTGGAACTTTTGGGGTTTGTTTGTGGTCCCCCGCAACACATGTATTGTATGCGGAGGAAACCCTTGCAATCCCTACAGACCATAATACCAAACTAGGGCAGCGGGTGACACCCCTGCAACCTCCGCTCCTCTAGTTCGGTATTTTGGTAGTAGGTATTTTATGCTAGACCGAATGCACACTGTTTGTATATTCAGGGCCTCATTACGACCCTGGCGCTAATGGGTTAAAGACGCCGTAAAAGGCTGCGGCGCCGTGAACCCATTAGCGCCTGATTACGAGGTCCCTTTTCAGGACCCGACCTTAACGGCTGGTCTAAACCAGCCGTTAAAGTAGGGACCCGCAAAGGGACCTTGGTGCTAACTACGGTACCGCAATTTGCGGTACCGTACTTAGCGCCTTCCCCATTCCCATTGAGCCCTATGGGGCAAAAATGGGAATGGGGAAGGGCCATGGAGGAAGGGGGAATTACCGCCCCGCCAACCTTGTAATGGGGTGGTAATTCCCCCTTTCTCCATGGCGGAGCAGGTAAGTTAACGGCATGGACCATGGTGCTAGTAGCACAATGGTTTTCTGCCTGGGTCGTAATGAGGCCCTCAGTCTTTTATATACGATCTTTTTGTACATTACCCTATAAGTTGCCACAGGGCCACATAATCTCTCTATCTTGGCTTTCGAGAAAATTGTCCCTCTTGTGATACATAAGTCTGTGGTACACAACTATAAGGAGTGTTCGGGGAGTGAAGGGGAGGGTCTTGCACAAGTGTGTAAAGAGAGACGCTAACAAATAGAACCTGTGTCAGTGTCTAAGAAAGGATCGGACAGAGCAGGAAAGCACGTGCAATTGTGGAAAAAGTGCTGTAAAAGGAGAGACGATGGGCAATTGTGCAATAAAGGACCTTGCAGAGAATAAAAGGAAGACAAGGAAAAATACATATCTAAAGGGAAAGAATGAGAGGGAGACAAAGAGAGAGAGAGAGAAAGAGACAGAGGGAGAAAGATAGCAAGTTAGATACTGAGAGAGTCTCGCTCACCTGAACACATAGTCATGTTGGTCTATTTCTTTCCCCATCTTGGACCCATTCAGGATGCCGCCATTGCCCACGGCGGCGCAGCGTATGCATGGCGACGCGGCCGTGGCTTTCCGGTTCCAGTCACTGAAGATGTAGCCATTGGCGGAGGTGTTCAGCAGAGCCAAGGTTTGGTTCAGAACTAGAAACAAATAAGAGACAGAATTGAATGTAGAGAACTGAGATGATGCAGGTCATAAATGCCGACCAGAGATCACACATGTGCCAGAGGCAAGATGTTGAAAGAGGCTGCAGAGCGCAAGGTGGTCATAAAACCACAATTATCTCCTTACTGTGATGTAAACACGCAAGGTGGTCATAAAACCACAATTATCTCCTTACTGTGATGTAAACAATCCACCTTCCTACTAGTAGCCCTTATCATTGCTTTAATTTGTCAGTAAATCATTAAACACGTCGATAAATACTTTATCACTCATGTTCAGGCCATGTCAAGTATTGTATCTCGCTGTGGGATATCCGTGCGATTACATTTTTATCAAATTCACTTGTGTCCAGTTAATTTTTCATTATTATTTTACCTTATTTTTACCTTTTTTCACAATATTGATTAATTTACAGTAGCATGTAAAAGGTCCCCAATGTAGTGTGTAGCGTATTCTGTAGTGATGTATACTTGTCCTCGTGAGAGAGAGCTGTTGGAATGTTGAGTGCGTGAATGGTGTATGAGTGTTCTGGAGGAGCCTTTAGGAGAGAGAGAGAGAGATCCATACTGCCTGGATGGGACGCCAGTGTTTCTCGCACAGAGCTTACATATGACATGGTAATAAAGGTGTATGGAACATACTTATGAGAGCTGACATTCTTCATTACCACACTGGCGACGAGGATGGGATTGCCGCTGTGTAGGGGGCTGCGGAATGTGTGAGGACATCGCCCTCCCGAGTGCCGTCCCATCGAGCAGTACCAAGGTGTGAATGCAGGCAGGCGCCTTAGTTGAAGTGGCGTGCCTCGCATCAGTCTGACACCTTTGCTAGCCCCGGACGAGGGGTTTGGTGTTGGAGGTGGAGAGCCAGTGGATGCTGAAGCAGTCCCTGATCGGGTCCAGGGCGAGCGCCAGGAGTGGTGTCGTAGGTGGCGAGCAAGAGGACGCTGATGCGGGCCCTGAAAAGGTCTGGGGCCAGCGCCAGGAGTGGTGTCGTAGCTTGCAAGCAAGAAGACGCAGTAGCGGGCCCTGTGACGCTGTGTGCGGGCCCTGCGTCATCAGCGCACTAGCAAAGAAGTACGGAGGACCCTGCCTCGTATGTGTGAACTGGCGTAGGACCTCTATATGCATAGCTCTCCACCATTTGTGTTGCCAAGGCGGTGATTTCACCCGATTTTGTTTTTGGCGGGTGAGACGCCCATTGGAATGAATGACCGTGCAGGAGGCTTGGTGGGTGAGTCAGCCCTTTACAAGGCGGGTGACACCCACCAAAAGCGTGTGAGTTGAGAGCTATGAGTAAGTGAATGCCCCGGTGGACACTGTAGCAGGGTTGGTCTTTTCCCTGGGGTCAGTGTCGGAAGGGGTAACAGTGCAGCTCATGGTGCAGGTGTTGTGGCACAGCGGGTGGTGTGCTGTGCGGCCAGAAGAGAACTGGTTGTGCCTTGTCGGTCGACAACCCTGGAGCTATAACCAAGGACTTGGGCGGACTTTCCCTACCTGCTGTGTTTTGTGTCATGGGGGATGTTGAGCGGCAGCAGCAGCATCGGCAGGTGGAATGCTCTCATGGTGACAGTTGCTTCGAGCACCAGCCTGCTGCTCCCTCGGGGTCCAAGACCCCAATGATGACGTTGCTTGCAGTGAAGAGGGGAATGCAGGAAGCGTTGATGGACGTGATGCCAAAGAACGCGAAGTCGGAGTCAAGTCGTTTGCGTTTGGTTCCAGTTCGGACGCACCAAGAGGTGGTGTGCAATCGTCAGGGAGTCAGTGTGTGACATGTACCTGTGTACCTGATAGCAGGAGAGTTTCTGAGAGGAAGATGCTGGAGAGTCACTCGCAGGCCTTTGGGAAGAGGCCATGTCTGCGATCGCGTGCTGTCTGCGGGGAAGAAGTCAGCTGGGATCGGGCGTTCTGCCAGCTCTGCGATGATAGGTTAAGTGCCCTGAAGGTGTTCGATCCTGGACTTTGCGATTTTAACATCAGGGGAGAGAGCTGTTGGAATGTTGAGTGCGTGAATGGCGTATGAGTGCTCTGGAGGAGCTGTTAGGAGAGTGAGAGAGAGATCCATACTGCCTGGATGGGACGCCAGTGTTTCTCGCACAGAGCTTACATATGACATGGTAATAAAGGTGTATGGAACATACTTATGAGGGCGGACATTCTTCATTACCACATATTCATTAAGCATTTTCAGAAATGTCAGGGACTGGCGCTATATTTCAAAATGATGCAAGCATAAGATAGATTACAGATACTTTGTATTATAAAGGGGGTCACTAATTCTATCACTGACACAGAGACAAGTTTTATGCTAATCAATCTTAACTACAACTTTCAGCAACAAAGTTGGCCTAACAAAAACTACATTTTGCATAAGCACTGAGAGCTTGTGGTATTTTCTTGCAACAAAATACGTTTCAAGTCACATGGTCCAGTAGCCCAATCAAGCAGAAACTGTTCTCGGGTGACCTTATTTGCTTTCTAGCCAATCTCCTCTTTCTTTGGGGCGAAGTACACGTTTAAGGAAACCTCTGACTGCACTCAGGAAGTTCCAGAAAGTGTCAGATCGATCACTGGTCCAAAGTACCAGTCCCAGGAATGAAAAAGGTGACCAGCAGCTTGCAAAAACCTGGGATGACACGCATGAAGTAGTCATCATTCCAAAGACGTAGGATCAGTGATTGGAAATAGAAAATATTGTCACCACCAGGGCGGCAGAGGATGCAACCAAATAAACAGAAAGAAATGTTGCTAACAGGGTGGCAGAAGAAGCAGCACGATAATGGCACACCAGCAAAGAAGAGAAGCTATACGATTAAACGTTGAGAGTATTCCTTAGCCATCATTGGGTAGGATATGTGAGAAACCTGAGGGTATTCTCACTCCTACTCCCCTTGGATCCTCAATGCAGGTGGCCAGACAAGGGCCATTGTGTTTGGATCCTGACCCTGGGGGCGGAGAAGCAAGGGACGATCACCTGGGTGGAGGGTCATTGAGGATTAGGAGTGAGGTGCCCTCAGTTGAGACATGGTGTCCCCTTGTCCCATTAACAACCAACCCAACCCTCCCACAACCTTTATTCGTTATTGTAAGTCAGCTGCCGTCATTTCCCCTCTTGTGACACCTTACAGTACTGAGATGAGGAAGAGGAAACAGAGTAATGAGCACTATCCCATCTCCCCACTTTAGAATTGGAATGAAGAAGATGGCCATTTCCCCACTTTGGAACTGGAACAAAGAAGATGCTTGCAATGTGTTTTGAAGATCAGGCATGTCCCCTTAATCATGGTCAGGCAAAACAAATAGAGAAAACACACCTGGAACCTGTTAGAGGGCTGCAGGTGTATAAAAGGAGGAGGGAAAAGCAACACAGTGAGGAAAATCAGGGCGGACTGTGTGATCCACAGGGAACCTTGTTGGGAGGCAAGCGAGCCGCTGGAGGGAACTGCTGAGGAATGGTCTGTTGTGTTCAGCACACCGAGACTCTGGGGACTACAAGGAGAAGTGGTCTGAGAAAGCGTGGCATGGGAGCTGGGGCTCCATGCTGGGGACTGAAGGCAGAGAAGGGAGCTGTGCAGAGAGGCTGTCCCTTTCCCTTTTTTTAAAATGCTTGTTTCCCTGAGTCAAAGAGCCGTCACGGGAATGCCTAAGGGGCAGGAGTTGGACCCCTGAGAACAGAAGCAGGAGTTCATGTGCTTCGCACTGCTTGAAGAACTATTGCATAGACCAGTGAGTTTGAACCTGATGAGAAACTCTGTGCACGAATGACTGAACTTTGCCATTGTTACAGAATACTTTGTTTCAGCAGCGTGAGAAAAATTTGTATCAGAGTGGTTGCGTATCTTAAAAATCATGTTTTGGAAAGTCTCTGAGTGCTGGCCATTTCAATTAAAGTGAAACAAACAAATCTCAAACAGCGGGCTCAATGAAACTGAACTGTAAAGCTAAAGCAAAACCTATTGAATATCGAACTGAATAAAAACGTAACTATTAAGCAGAACTCTACGCTTGTCGAAATTCTGAAGTGAAGGGAACTTTAAAATTAAGCAAAATTACTGCATGTTAAATGTCATAGTGAATGGAACTTTTGAATCTGAGCAAAAACCGTTACATGCTGAATTCTGAATTTAATGGAACTTTCAAACTTAAGGAAGATTGAATTAACAGACCTTTACACCAGAGTAATTATGGGCCAAGGAAAGACAGGTAGTAGCCAAGAGGCACACCTATTTGTGACAAAAAGATGTAAGACTTGGGGAAGGGAACCCTGAGACTTAAGGATCTTTATTTGTTGTCTTGAGCATAGAGCCTCAAGACCCTTTTGTGTTTTAATTGTGTTGCCTAACACTTGGTGAAGGAAAACCTGAAACTTAAGAAAGGTAAAATTGAGACTTATTCTGGAACCGGTTTATACTTGGGAAGGGAGCTGAGAGAAAGCTGTGAACTGGAAGAAGCTCAGAACATTAATTTTGAACACTGTTTCTTTGGTTGCTGACACCCCATACACATTGTTTGCCTTAGTTGTGAGGGCAGGCATATGTTTTTGATACAGACAGGTTCTTAAGTTGAACTCTTGGACTCATATTTACCTTAGTTTCATTCAGGTAGGAAAATGTCACCTTAGGATAGGACAAGTTAGGCTTTTTACCATCCTGACATTTCTTCTAATAAAACAGTGTATTTTGAACTTTAAATCTGTTTTCTGTGTCTTGCTTCATGATGCCTTCACAGATGGTGTCAGGCGTGGGATGCAGTTTAACTGTTACAAGTTGGGGCACCATTATATTTGAAAAATTAAGTGCCAGAGCATCAGTCCCCACAGTAGCCACCAATGGCTCTGTTGGGTTTGATATCTGTAGTAGTAGAGATGAGACAATTCCTCCATGTGAGAGGAGGTTGATACCCACAGACTTGGTATTAATCCCATCCATTGATACCTATATTAGACTAGCACCCAAGTCAGGGTTGGCATGGAGGTTTGGAATTGTTGTATTGACTGGTGTAATAGACCCAGACATTAGAGGTGATGTTAAGGTATTGCTACAGAAACATGGAAAGGACCCATTTCAAATTCATCAGTGGGAACGGTTGCTCAAGGGGTACTTGAAAAAGCAATGCGCCCTAGGCTTAATGAAAATATGGGAAGAGAGCACAGATATGGGGATTCAAGGTTTTATTTATTTATTGAATTATTGTTTGCCTGTTAGGCGCTTATACAATAAGAATATACTGTTTCAAAGCACCCACAGGGCAGGGAGGTAGAGAGGGAATACATTTCATCAGTTGTAATACAAAATGTAAGAGCAGAGGGGAAAGGAGGGAGGGGGGACAAACCTACTATGCCTTTTGTGTATTCAGCATGTGCAAGTGCAGAAAGGGAAGAGGGGTAAGTGCTGTGGAGTCCTAGCCCGTAGGAGAGCCATGGACAAAGTTCTAGGAATGTGGAGTGCTGCACGGCTTGGGCTGTGGAAGGTGTAAGTGCGAGTCTCTAGCGTGGAGTGAGTGCAGAGGCAAGTGCTGCGGAACGACAGGAGCGAGATAATCGGTGTGGAAGTTCAAGGCCCCGATGATGTATAAGGCCAGGGACTACCACAGATTTATTCCAAGTTTCTCTAGAAGGACATCCAGACTAACAGACAAAATGAAAAATGCCAAGTCCCAAAAGATCAGGTGGGAAGAAGAGGATGTAATATGTTATACAACCTTGAAACAAACCCTATGCCAGAGTCATGTTCTGAGCATGGCAGATTTCTCCAAAGAATTCATCCTTCAGACTGATGCCTCCTTAATGGGACTAGGGGGTGTTCTGTCACACAACTATGATGATTTTGAATCCCCAGTTCCATACATCAGCAGAAAGCTCTTTCCCAGAGAGAATAATTATTCAGTCATTGAGTTAGAGGCATTGGCAATCAAGTAGGCAATAATTAATCAAACGTATTTCCTCCTGGGTCACAAGTATTGCTTGATAACAGGCCATTCTCTTCTAGTTTGGATTAGTCAAAGGAAAGAGTCCAATCCTCGGGTAATGCAGTGGTTTTTGAACCATCAGCCATATTGCTTCACAGTTGAACACGAAAAGGCTTAGTGCAAGGAAACATGGACTTCCTCTCCCAGTTTCCCTGTCAAGGACCTGGGTCTAACCCTCATTGGGGAAAGGTATGTGAGAAACCCGAGGGTATTCTCACTCCTACTCCCCTAGAATCCTCTTTGCAGGTGGCCAGGGAAAGGCCATCACTTTTGGATCCTGACCCTGGGGGCGGAAAAGCGAGGGAGGATTACCTGGGTAGAGGGTCCTTGAGGATTGGGAGTGGGGTTCCATCAGGCGAGACATGGTATTCCCCTTTTCCTATTAACGATCAACTTAACCCTTCCCTGACCTTTATGGGTTATTGTAAGTCAGCTTCCTTCATTTCCCCTTTTGTGACACTTGACAGTACTGAGATGAGGACGATTTCCCCACTTTGTACTGTGATGAAGAAGATGCCTGCAATGTGTTGTGAAGGTCAGGCATGTCGCCTAATCATGGTCAGGCAAAACTAATTGAGAAAATATACCTGCAACCTGTTAGAGGACTGCAGGTGTATAACAGATGTATAAAAAAGAGGAGGGAAAAGCAACACAGAGAGGAACAGCAGTGAGGCCTGTGTAATCAGCTGGGAACCTAGTTGGGAGAGAAGCGAGCCGCTGGAGGGAACTGCTGTGGGATGGTCTGTTGCGCTCAGCAACCCGAGATGCAGGGGACTACTAGGAGAAGAGATCTGAGAAAGTGTGGCATGGGAGCTCAGTCTCCATGCTCCGGACTGAAGGCAGAGAAGTGAGCCGTACAACCAGGCTGTCCCTTTCACTTTTTTCAGAAGTGCTTGTTCCACTGCATCAATGAGCACGCACATGAGTGGCTAAGGGGCATGAGTTGAACCCCTGAAAACAGAAGCAGGAGTTCATGTGCTACTGGAAGAACTATTTCAGAGGCCAGTGAGTTTCTACCTGTTGAGAAACCTGGTATGGGAATGAAATGAACTTTGCCATTGTTACAGAACACTTTGTATCGGAGTGGTTGCGTGTCTTAAGAAGAATGGTTTCAAAGGTCTGCGGTATAGAGTCAATTACATTGTTGAATGTTGAAGCGTGAGAAAAACTTTGTATCTGAGTAGTTGTGTATCTTGAAAAGAATGTTTTCGAAAGTCTTAGAGTGCTGGGCATTTCAATTAAAGTGAAGGCAACAAATCTTGAACAGCGGGCTGAATGAAACTGAAATGTAAAGCAAACGCAATACCTATTGAATACCGAACTGAATAAAAATGTAACTATTAAGCAGAACTTTACACTTGTTGAATCCCAAAGTGAAGGGACCTTTAAATGTAAGCAAAATTACTGCATGCTGAATGTCGAATTGAATGGAACTTTTGAATCCAAGCAAAAACCATTACATGGTGAAATCTGAATTTAATGGAATATTCCAATTTATGGGAGATGGAATTAACAGAACTTGACAACAGAGTAATTATGGGCCAAGGAAAAAGAGAAAGTAGCCAAAAGGCCCACCAATTTGTTACAAAAAGATGAAAGGCTTGGGAAGGTAACCCTGAAACTTGAGGAGCTACATTTGCTGTCTTGAGCACGGAGCATCACAACCCTTTTGTTTGAATTGGGTTGCCTAAAACCTGGGCTAGGGAACCCTTGGTATTGTTTACAACTTTTTAACCTCGGACTTTAGAAAGGGAATGTTGAGACCTTTTATGGAACTGGTTTATACTAGGGGAAGGGGGCTGAAAGAAAGCTTTGAGCTGGAGGAAGCTCAGAACGTTCATTTTGAACGCTGTTTCTTTGGGTGCTGACATCCCTACACATTTGGCCTAATTACAAGCCTGCTGGTCTGGAAACAATGGTGGCGGTAAACCCGCCGCCACTGTTGTCTCCGGACCGGCAGACTACGAGTTCTGAAGGTGGGTGGTGTCACTCCCACCAGGTCTGACCTGGCGGGAGTTATGTCACCCGCCTGCAGATGGAAGTGGAAACACCAGCACCGTTATTTACGGTGCCGGTGTTTCCATTATCCCCATCCCCATGGAGTCCTATGGGACTCCATGGGAATGGGGATCAACGGAATAATGCCTCCGGAATTAACGGGTCACTGGGGTTGTAATGCCCCGGTGATTCCGGCAATCACGGAGGTGGTAATTCATTCCAGTTCCGGTGGCAGTCTGCCATTTTTTTCCAGCACGGCTACCGCCCGACTCATAATGAAGTCCATTGTTTAGCTTAGTTGTGAGAGCAAGGATAGGTTTTGGACACAGACACATTTAGTAAGATATCCCAATGATTTGTAGATCCTCAACTCTTAGTATCAGTCTGCACTACTCAGGAACATTGTTAGAGTGGCAGAGCAGTCAGGCTTATCTTAAGAGGAAGATATGAGCTGTAGGTTAGTACACTGAACCCCATTAGCAATGCACATCAAAGAAACATTACACATACATTTATATTAAAATATAGATTTATTATTTTTACACAAGAGTCACTGTTAAATACTTAGCAAAGTAACCCAACACACATAGGTATGCAATACTTTCAAAAGGCCTCTTCTTAGTTGGTAGTTGCTGAGCATGTATAATTGTTACAAGAGTTTGACAGGTCTACTGTATTATTGGTAATAACGTGCACCCACAAAGTAATACGGTAATTGCATTTAGTCAGCATACACATCTAAGATGGTGCTTTTTGGAAAGGAAAACACAGCATGTCTTTCAAAGTCCAAAACACACCCCTAGCTAAAAGGCAGTTTAGAGAAGCTTCAAGTCTTGCAAAGCAGCAGAAGTCAAAAGTTCCTGTGGATACTTTCTAGTCTCTAGGAAAGAAGATACAAGAATACTTGATCAACGTTGGAGACCATGTTAAAGGACTCTCTAAAAGGACTTAAGCAGTGGCTTAAGTCAGAGGTTAGAGGGGGTTGCTCTGGATGCCTCTACGTGTACTCCAACGCTCTGGAGAGACTTTCTGGAAGAAGGTATGCAATACACTTTCCCTCTCAGTACCTTAAGTCTGAAGAAAACCTTTGTGGTGGAAGCTCTGCGATGTTGCAACTCTGGACCTGACCTCCGGATTCCTTGGTCTGATGACTGAAGCCAGGACAATGGAGGTCATCTCTCAGCAGCAGTCTCGAGGGAGGATCTCCGGCATGGCTTTCATCAACTTCTTTGGTTACTATGTGGTTTTGGTGTCTTTTCTGCAGCACAAACAAAGGACGCCATTTGCCTGGTCAATTTTCTTCGGTTCCTTCAGTGCGGCACTTTGATGCAGGGGTCTGGATGAGTTGGATTGGGTCTCTGGAGTATCTTTGAGGCCTCAGCAAAGACTTGGACTAATTAGCCTTTCCACGATGCACTCAAAATGGGTAGCATGTCTCCTGGTATTGGGGTCCGCCGCTCTGGAAACTCACAGAACCTCGGTAGATGGCTCAAAACACAATTTGTCTTTGGACTCGTTATTCCCACTAGTCAAAGGGAAGGAGTCATCCTCTTCAGAGTTCTTCTGTCACACAGAAAACGGGATCAGGACAGCAGTGGTCACTTCATGGTGTTTCGAAGGTTCTGCAGGCATGCTAGTTGTCTTCTTCTTTGGTTACTTCAGTTTCTAGTGGTTGACTTGCTTTTCACTCCAGGAGCCTCACCTTGCATACCGTTCCAGCACTCACTCCTCTGCAATATTTCTCAGCAGTTTACAGAAAGGGGCATTTGGCTGTCAAATCAGAACAGCCGGAACCCCAGTGGGAGCTGGTCCCGTTCAGGCACTCTGCCAGACAAAGGACAGGGGCGGGGTGACAAACTCCTCCCACTTCCTGCCTGCCCGATCACTCTAGAGCCTAGGCAGGGACACCCAAGAGTTTCTGCAAAAGGCAAACACACACACATGGCTCCTCCTCCCAGAAAGGTAGAAGATGGGCTGACAAAGAAGAACCATGCTAGTAACGGCAAAAAAAGAAGGGAGGCCCCAAGGTAGTACTTGGGTGCCCCTATTGTGCACTACTGGGGCTATGGACATAGCCTTGGGTAGACAAATTACACAATCGTTGGTAGAACACATCCACCGCCACCAGCCATAACTAGGAAATGTTCTATGTGACTAAAAGTTCAGAAGAGCAGAGAGAAGGGGGACACTAGGTATTCCTTTGGCATTCCACTTAAGATGCTGTGTGCCAATCCCTCGGACCATAAGGTTTTAGGAGAGATATTAAGTATCACTATATCCTTAAGAACTCTAGTTACTCTAGGATAAAGAAAATAATCTCAAAGGAGGACCCTTAAGGTCCCCAGCAACATTGCCCATAAGAAGCTGCGTGCTGAAATAGTAAAACACAGATGCCTTTAAAAGTTATGGATGAAAATAGACTCCACAGGATAGATCCAATACAAAGAAGAGAGTTCCAAAAGACATAGCCCATACGAATGGATGAGTGGAAAAAGGCTCCACTCATTCAGGATGTCCGAAAAAGGTCCAGAAGTCCAGAAGAATGTGCAGGGGGTTTCACTAGGAGATTGGATATAGCAAAACAATGATAAATCTCCCTAACACTTTTCCCCACCAGACTAGGGACAAGAGGATCTAATCCACTCTTGGATGAATCTCTTGATCCAGTTGGTCATTCTTTCTGGAGAGACCATCGCCATTCTCATGTTGACCTATGCTTAATAGTGAAGTCAAAGCTTTGTAGACTTATGGACCACCTGAGCATTGTTCGTTTTTCTCCTTTCATCTGCATTAGCCACCTTAAGGGTTGGTGGTCAGTTTGAATCCTGAAAGTAGTTCCATAGGTATTGTCTGAATTTATTCAGGACCCATACAATAGAGAAAAACTCACGTCCAATTGCGGCCCACCTGGTTTCCCTATCTTTTAGCTTTCTACTAATAACGCAAATACGGAGCTCCCTGCCTTTGCTATCAAATTGACTCATGACTGCTCCTATCTCTGTGTTGGAAGCATCAGTCTGGCTAAGAGGGCCTAAGTACAATCTGGAGCTCTCAGCACTGGAGCTTTACAGAGGGCATTTTTCAGCCCCTCAAAGGCTTTTTCACAGTCCTCATTCTACTTGACCTTTTTAGTGTACTTCGGAGAGGATACAACAAACAGAGGAGAGGCTCTGGCCCCATAGTTCTAAATGACGTTCCTATAGTAACCAGTGCATGCAAAGAAGGCTCTTACTTGAGTTTCAGTAGTTGGAGTGGCCCAGTCTTGCACAGCATGTGCTTTGCTGGGTAAGGGCTTAATCCCCCTTCCTCCTACCTCATGACCAGGGTAGACCACTTTACTCTGACTAACTTGGCATTTACTTGCTTTGTTGGTCAGATCGGCCTGTTGGTCGGCCTACAACACATGTCCCAGGTGGTCAAGATGTTCTTCCCAGGTAGGGCGGAACACTGCAATGTCATCCAAGTATGCCATTCAAAGGTTCTATAACCTATTAAGAACGTTGTTAACCATTCTCTGGAATGTAGCAGGTGCATTTTTTAATCCAAAGGGCAAGACCTTGAAATGACATGTGCCTTCTGGGGTTGAGAATGCTATCTGCTCTCTGGACTGGTCAGTCATGACAATCTGCCAATAACCACTTGTCAGGTCAAAATTACTGAGAAGTTTTGCTGAGCCCAGCTTATCCACTAGTTCATCTGTCCTGGGCAAGGGATGGGCATCAGTCTTGGTAACTGCATTTAGTTTCCTATAGTCCACACAGAATCTAGGTTCCTTAGTTCCTGCATTTGGGACCAACACAACTGGCCTAGCCCATGTACTTGGGGAATGTACAATCACTCCAAGGTCAAGAATCTTGTTGACCTCATCGTTTATGTGATTCCTCACATTATGTGACATCCTGTAGCCCCTGCTTTTAACAGATACACTATAGCCAGTGTCAATGTCATGTTGACCCCAAGGTGTCAAGCCTGGTGTAAGTGAGAACAGAGGGGCAAAGTGAGTTAACACATATTTGCACTCCTGCTGCTGCTGCTGCTGCTGCTGCATTGTCAGATTAGTGAGAGTTGTACTCCTTCTACTGATCCACCTGCAGGGAAAGGTTTCCCCTTAGAAGATCTGGGAGAGGTTAACTCTCCTCCTCTTCTTGAGCAGAGGCTAAAAGCAAAGCTGCTATCGCTGCTCGGGAATACAGGCCTTTAGATGGTTGATATGAAAGACCCTAGGGGTCTCCTTGGGGTTGCCAAAGTCTAACTTTGAAGGGTCCTGACCACTTGTCCCGTAAGACCCTCTGGCTACTAGAACCATGATGAGAGCCTGCTTGTTGGTCTGGAGTAAATTGCACCATGTTAGCCTTCTGGTCATGCCAATGCTTGACCAGAGCTTGACTAGCTTTCAAATTCTCTGAAACCTCTCTCATCCTTTGTGCCATGATCCTCTGTCTGTGGTCTAGCACATAATCAGTAATCCTTACTGGCTTGAGGGAAGGAGCACTCTCCAGACCCTCCTTAATCAGGGCCAAAGGGCCTCTGAGAGCATGACAATAAAGTCACTCAAAGCGGCTAAAGCCCACTCCAGCTTGAGGAACTTCTCCATAGGCAAAAAGAAGGCACTTTCTTCTAAGTGGGTCTTCAAAAGCTCCCATCATGCTCTTCATTGTTCTTTTAAACTTCTCTACCAATCCATTTGTCTGAGTGTGGTAGGCAGTTGAGAACTTGTAGGTGATCCCACATGTTTTCAACATGGCCTGCATGTAGTGGGACATAACATTTGACCCCCTGTCAGATACAACCTCCTTAGGAAATTCTACTCTGGTAAAAAATACCAAGTAGGGCCTTAGCTATTGCCTGAGCAGTAACAGTTTGCATTGAAATAGATTCAAGGTACTGTGATGAACTCATGGTATCACAAGTAAGGACACAACACAAAAGATCTTGTTCAATGGTGTTTATTGTTCAATGGTGTTTATTATAGACTTTAAAATGTGTTGGAGACGTCCTAACTTGCACTAATACTAACATGGGAGTAAACTCGATCATTAAAAATAAAGAAAAACAGTCCTAGATAGTCTTAATCCAAAAACAATAATAGTTAAACTAAGAAACCTATTGCCTGCCCTAAGCCTATGCAAAAATATGTGAAGGGAAATGTGTATACAAAGGAAAGTCAGTGTTATAACATAAATAATCAAGGTGGTTAAATCAGCTCTCTACCCCACTTTGGATAGCACGGGTTAAGGCAGCACACGTAGACAGGATGACCTACTCTGGCTCAAGACACCAAAAGGCAGTTCAAAACGTGGGTCGGAGCCCACTTGGTCTGCCGCATTAAAGTCACTTGTTTTCAGTTCAGCAAAAGTTATATCACAATTCAACGAAAGTTCACGTAGATCTCCCTCTGTCGGGCTCGGACCCCTCAAGGCATCAACAGTTCACTTCGGTCTCCCTCAGTCGGGCTCAGACCTCTCAAAAGAAAGTACCAGATACAACGTAGATCTCTGTCAGCTGGGCTCGGACTCGCAATCCCAGCACTTGCAAGGGTTCCCTTCCCCAAGCTTCATACACATATGTTAGGGGTTCCCTTCCCCTAACTTATTTCACATTCTAGCTCTCCTCAGTCTGGTTCGGACCTTTCACTAAAAAATACCTTATTCAAAGTAGATCACACCTCAGCCCGGCTCATACCTTACAATCACAGCCCTTGCAGGAGTTCCCTTCCCCAAGCTTCATTCACATTCATTAGGGGTTCCCTTCTCCTAACTTGCTTCACATTCTAGGTCTCCTTCAGCCGGGTTCGGACCTTTTATTGATGTTGAAGACTTTCAAGTGTGCAAGATATTTTCATAGAACTCTGCAGGACCAGTTCGACTTTCACTTTTGCTCTCCTTTTTGTTATTTACCCCAGTGTCTCTTGGTCTTGGTAGTTCCATATCGCAACCAGCAAGGGTCAAAGAAATCTTTCTCTTTAAAGCATTAGCATTTAACTTCCCCTTTCGTCTGGATTAATCTTGACCATTGGGCATTTCAGAGTTCATTCACTTTATCACTTTATAACAAGACATCACATATTAGGCGGAGACTTTCGAGTGGGCTACTTCCTTTCGCCGAATCACTCCGCTCCTCTGTATAGCTGGCTTCACAGTTATCAGTACGTTTGAAGTTTACTATTGGTTTACTTTCTTTGGTATCTCATTAGCACACGTGCAACCTTCAACTTTGAGATTCTGAAACTGCCAGACTCATAAAACAGTCACTTTTCACTTTGTTTCATATTTCAATTCATTATTCAGCTTCCTGCTCCAAACACACATACGTTCACCGGGTTTCATCTCTTTCTTGTCACGAGACTCACCTGGCTGGCGTGGTGCTGGTAAGCAACTTCTTGGGGATCTCTTGATTGAGGTCAGGATCTCGCCGCCTGCCCCTCTTTTCTCTCCAACTCCTTCATTCACCCGGGAGGGAAATGAATGCCTCTGGGAATGTTGGTCCTCCCCAACTCCGTTGTTCACCTGGGAGGCAGTGCACTACAGTTCCCAGCATGCACATCTTCATCTGCTCCTCAATGCCCCAGAGGAATGAGCACTGGGCTGGACATGGCCCATGTTGAGCAGCTCTCCATGTTCTGGTTCTCTGGAGACACAGCTCCCTCAACCTGCTGCAACCCTTCAGACACCCCGGGCCAGCGTTTCAGCGTGCTGCTCTCTGTTGTTCCAGATAACAATTCAGGCTGGGTTTTAGAAAGATTCCCTTGCTGGGTTGCACAAAACAGACTCCCTTCTTCCAGCCCCACTGCTGCTGTCTGAATGCTTGGGATATAGGTAGGGATCCTCTGCCGGACTCAGCTTTGCAGCCTTCCTCCTGGCTTACAAAGAGCAACTGACTCCCTTTCCCCTGCAGTTTATTTTTGTACACCTGGGAGAGGTTAATTGTCTGCAGGTGTTTGGTCAGGGTTGGGTCTGCCCAACCTTGTCTGTTCTCATTAACCGGACAACCTGCTGTCAGAATAAGAGATTCTGTCCTCTGTCTCTTACTGTGTTTCTTGTTGGAAATCTTTACTCCTCTAGATTGCCTCTTCTTTTTCTTGGTATTGTGTGAAAATGGGGGGTGGGGTGATGTGTTTTTGAAAATACCCTAGAAAGAGAGAGGGTGTGTGTTATTGTGGGTAACTGGTAGAAGGGGGATACCGTATCTCGGTCGAGGGTGTTCCCTCCACAGTCCCCAAGGATCCCCTGCCCAGGTTATCCGTCGTCACATGTCCCACACCTGATTTGGCATCTAAGGGTGATGGCCCTTCCCTGGGCACCTGAACAAAGGATCTCGGTTGACTTTCTGAGAGAAGACCCCCTGGATTTCTTTTTCCCTGAGTTGCAGTTCCTTCCTCATTTTATTGTCTCTCATTTCAGACTGAGGCCCTCATTACAAGCTGGGCGCAAAGGGATACCGGGGACTGGTAATGACACCGGTGCCAGTAATCCCTTTGCGCCCTATTCTGAGGTCCCTTTGCGGGTCCTTCCTTAACGCCTGGTTTTAGCAGGCGTTAAGGACGGGACCCGCAACGGGATACCGGGGTCAATAACAGTACCGTAATTTACGGTACCGTCATTGCCGCCTTCCCATTGAGCCCTATGGGGGCTCAAATGGGAATGGGGAATGGCTCTGGTGAATGGGGAATTACCGGTCCCGCCAACCTCGGACTGGACTGGTAATTACTCCCTTCACCAGACCGGAGTCAGACCGATTTTGGAGGCAGCCATGGCGCTAATAGCGCCATGGCTACCTCCAAACTCGGAATGAGGGCCTCCTCCAGTTTTATAAATTCAAGCTCCATTTCCATTTTCTGTATCTCTAGAACCAGCCCAGCTCACATGTTAGACATAGCGAGGGGTGAGGTCAGTGGATTGGAAGGTGGATCAAGAATCACATTAACTTCCATATTTTCATCTCCCTCACTTTCTGGAAGTTGAGGGCTGAGGGTTAAACTTTGACCATCATTATTTTCCAGATCAATTCTGGTAGTAGGGGTTACAGGCCTACTCATAGCTTGGTAATCCAGCAAGTTTTGGATTAACTCTGCGTTTTTCCTTTCGTACTAAGACATTTATCCTTACACATGTCTTTCTTTTTTTCAACAATAAGAGTTACTAGAGCTTCTGCTTTATTATAATTGTTATTATAATTGTTAATTTATAACACGCTTTATACCAATGAGTGGTTTCTAAGCGCAGAAATGGGTTTTGAACCTTTGTTGCACTGCATTGACTTGCTTCCAAGACAAACCGGTTGCCCCTGATCTATCTCTCCTCCGCTTAGAGTTTTCCATATTTAGTACTTTACAATATAGTAGCCTTAAGGATGAATTCTTTGACATACAATACCACCAGGAGTCAATGTAATCCAACCTACACAAATCCCACCAGCTGTAACACCAATGTTAGGGGAGTTTTCCTAAAGTCCCACTTGGAGGTAAGACTTTAGTAAGCTATCCCAGTGGTTTGTAGATCCCCAACTCTTAGTATCAGGCTGTACTACTCAGGAACCCTGGTAGAGTGGCAGAGCAGTAAGTCTTATCTTAAGAGAAAGATGTAAGCTGTAGGTAAGTACACTGAACCCAGTTATTAGTGCACATCAAAGAAGCACTTACACATACATTCATATTAAAATATATATTTATTATATTTACATAAGAGTCAGTGTTAAATACTTAGCACAAGAAACCAACTCACATAGTAATACTTTTCAATACTTTCAAAAGGCCACTTCTTAGTTGATAGTTGCTGAAAGTGTACAATTGTTACAAGAGTCTGCAAGGTCTACCGTATTATCGGTAATAACGTGCACCCACAAAGTACTTAGAATTTAGTCAGTATACAAATCTAAGATAGTGCTTTTTGGGAAGGAAAACAGTTGGTTAGTGTTATCCTAATAAAGCTACAGTATCTAGAGAACATTTCCCTGCACAACATGTCTTTCAAAGTCCAAAATACAACCCTAGCTAAAAGGAACTTCAGAAAATCTTAAAGTCTTGCAAAGCAGCAGAACTCAAATGTTCCTGTGGATACTTTCTGGTCTCTAGGAAAGAATATACAAGAAGATAACCAATGTTGGAGACCCTGTTAAAGGACTCGCTAGAGGGTCACCAGCAGCGGCTTGAGTCAGAGGTTAGAGGGGGTTGCTCTGGAAACCTCTATTTGCACTCCAATGCTCTGGAGAGACATTCTGGAGAAAGGTAAGCAATGCCCTTTCCCCATAGTACCTTAGGTTTGAAGAAAACGTTTGTGTGTGATGGATGCTCTGTGATGTTGCAGCTCTGGACCCAACCTATGGATTTCTTGGTCTGATGACAGCCAGGGCAATGGACGAGATTTCTCCGCAGCAGTCTCACAGGAGGACCTCTGGCATGAGTTTCATCAACTTCTTTGGTCACTCTGTGGTTTTGGCACCTTTTCTGCAGCACCAACAAAGGACTCGATTTGCCCAGTCACTTTTCTTCGGTTACTGCAGTCTTGCACTCTGATGAGGATGTCTCGATGAATTGGATTGGGTATCTGGAGTAACCTTGAGTGTTCAGCAAAGGCATGGATGGGTTCGGCCTTTCCACAATGATGCACTCAAAATGTGCAGCAGGTCTCCTGGTATTGGGGTTGTGGAGCTCTGGAATCTCACAGGACCTCAAGAGATGGCTCAAAACAAAACGTGTCTTGGGATTTGTTGTTCCCACCAGTCAAAGGGAAGGAGTCATCCTCTGGGGAGTTCTTCTGTTGCACAGAAAACGCGCTCTGGACAGAAGAGGTCACTTCTGGTGTTTGGAAGGGTCTGCAGATGTCTCTGGTTGTCTTCTTCTTAAATTACTTCAGCTTCCAGTGGTCGACCTGCTTTTCACTCCAGGAGCCTCACCTTTTATACAGTTCCTGCACTCACTCCTCTGCAATCTTCCTCAGCAGTTTACAGAAAGGGGCGTTTGGCTGTCTAATCAGGGCAGCCAGACCCCAGTGAGAGCTGGTCCAGTCCAGGGGGGTGGAAAACTCCTCCCCCACTTCCTGCCTGCCAAGACACTCTGGAGCCTAAGCAGGGACACCCAAGAGTTCCTGCAAAAGGCAAAGCACACACACAGGCCCGCCCCTCCTAGAATGGTAGTGGAAGGGCTGACAAGGAACAACCATGCTAGTAATGGTGAAAAAAGAAGGGAGGCCCTCAAGTTAATACTTGGGTGCCGCTAATGTATACTACCGGGTCTATGGACATAGCCTGCAGTAATAAAGTTATGCAATGGTTGGTATAACTTGTCTACTGCCACCAGCCATAACTTGCAGATTGTCTATGTAACATAACAGGAGCAGAGAGAAGGGGGATACTAAGTGTCACTTTGACACTCCACTTAAGGTGGTGTGTGCCAATCTCTCAGACCATAAGGTTTTAGGAGATATATTAAGTACGAGCTGTAGTTACCCTAGGATAAAGAAAAGAATCTCAAAGGAGGACCCTAAGGGTCCCCAGCAGCACTGCCCTTAAGGAGCTGTGTGCTATGCAATAGTAAAATATTGATGTCTTTAAGAGTTATGGAGGAAAATAAACTCTATTGGATAGGTACATGTTGTAATGTATTCTTACCACGTTGAGTGTGAGGTAGTGGACACTCCATGTGGAATGTATTATCTAGACACAGCAGTTGGAGAATGAGCTGGAAGGGAGAGGCTGTGCTAAGGGTCTGTTAATGATTTAACTTAAATCGTATGCCAAAAGCCAATCCGTGTTTCCAAGCCATCATCATATCAACGGCGACGAGGATCACTGAACCTTAGAAGAAAGTGGTCCCCCGGCTTGTGCAGACTGCGTCCCTCCATGATCTGAGAGAGGCTCAATTTGATCCGCTCAGCCTACCAGCGTTGAATCAGACAGGCTCCTGTGGAATATCCCCAAGCTAGAGTAGCCATGGTGGAGATCGCCAAGCAACCTAACACCAAGTAAGTGCAGCTGGGAAGGGGATCGCCGTCAGTACGCATTGTATCGGACAGAAGCAGAAGCATAGCGCATGCGCAAAACATCCAAGTCCAAACGGAGCCTGACCTTCGCGACTGAAGAGCATTGTGCATGCGTGAGCTACATTTAGCACATGCACAAGGTCTCCACATCTAAAGAGGTGCCTGACCTATGTGACAAACGATCATCGCGCATGCGCGAGTATCGTCTCACAGACAACAAACAGCATACTGACTCAAGAAGCGAGAAAGCTTGCTTATTTCATTGTTTTTTGCTACAAAAGAGCACAAGCTTTGTACTCATGTGACAGTTGGCAAAAAGTGAATAAGAATAAAAGGCAACTATATATAACATTTAACAATTTTGATAATGATATTTTATGTGTATCGCGCTCATACACAAGTGTTTCAGAGTGCGACGAGGCAAGGGAAGGGAACAATGAAGAACAAAAGAACAATCTTACTAGGCCTACTGACATTGAGAACGTGCATGGGAGAGGGGAAGGGGAAAGTGCATGGGAGAGAGGGGAGAAGTGGCAAGTGCTGAGCAAAGGAATACAAATAAATAAATAAATAAATAAATAAAAGCAACAAACAGTGGTAGTGCAGCCAGCTAGTGGCAAGTGCTAGGTTAAAGGCAACAGACAGGGTGTGTCTGATAAGTGCAGACAACAAAGGGGTGCGGGAGCTGTAGGTTTACAGGATACCCCAGTGCAAGGGATTTCCAGGAGGCAGTGTGGGTGGGTGGCAGGGTGAGTGGATATCTGGGCCCAAAAGTCAGAGGGTAACCAGATGCACAATGCCGAGACAGAACAGATTAGCAGGGGAGAGGAGGAGCAAAGGCTGAAGCAATGAGGAAGGTCTTAAGGTGCTTCCGGAACCAGAGATGATTCTCCTCAAGTTTCATAGTGGCAGGGAGGCTGTTCCCAAGGCAGACCCCAGCGGAAGACAATGATCTACCTCCAGCTTGTTTATTTGAAAAACGACTGACCCTGAGGGAGTTAGAGGTGGAGGAGTGAAGAGCTCGGGAGGGAAGGTATTTACGGAGGGACCGCTGAAGGTATTTTGGACCCAAGCCCCAGAAAGCCATGTGGACAATACAAAGGGTCTTGAATTTATTCCTTGCAGACACTGGGAGGCAGTGGAGAGATTTCAGGGCTGGAGGGATATGATCCCAGGGCTTGATGCCAAGGACAAATCTTTAAGTCCTGTTCTGGATACGTTTCAAAGGGCGGAGAGTAGAAACAGGTAGATTTAGAAAGAGGCTGTTGCAATAGTCCAACCTAGAGAGAACCAGGGCTCGAGAGACAGTGAGCTTCTGGGCGAAGAAGAGGAAAGGCTCTGAGGAGGTGCAGTAGGAAGCTTGACTTTTTAGATACATCAGAGATGTGGGCAGTGAAGGAAAGTGTGGAGTCAAAGATGACCCAGAGGTTCTTAGCCTCGCAGTTGGGGGTAGGAGGAGGGCCAAGGGAGGCCGGCCATTGAGTGACAGGAAAGGAGGGTGAAGGTGTGTCAATAAGGAGGATCTCCATTTTACTGGCGTTCAGGAAGAGATTGGTGGCGGCACACCAATCCTGAATGGCAGATAGGCAATCAGAGATGAGAGAAGGAGAAGTGGTGGCCGAGTGAAACCTGAAAATGAGCTGAGTGTCATCCGAATAGCACTGAAAATTGGAACAGAAAATGGCAATGCACTGGGCGAGAGTTGCTAAGTATTGGTTGAAAAGCCAGGGTGAGAGGTTAGACCCTGGGGAACACTGCAGGTAGAAAGGGAGATAGTGAAAGCAAGGACCTAAGTTGGACCTGGGAGGGTCGATCATGATGAAAGAAGTTAGCCAGACCAGAGCCTGATCAGTAATACCCAGGTTGTCATGGAGATGATTGAGCAGGATGGTATGGTTGACTGTGTCGAAGGCAGAAGAGAGATTGAGTAGGATGAGGACAGAGGGGACGATAGAGTCAAGGCTGGACAGCAAATTTTCACAGATTTTCAGGAGAGCAGTTTCCGTGCTTCTAGCAGCTCTAAAGCCAGACTGATGGTTGTGGAGACAACCAACAGAATCAGAGTGAAGGTTAAGCTGCGAGATGGCCAGATTTTCCAAGAGTTTGCCCATAAAAGGAGTGATGGAGATTGGGCGATAGATGGCCGGGCAAGAAGGGTCAGCTGTGGGTTTCTTGAGAAGAGGCTGCACAAGAGAGTGCTTCAGGGGGGAGGGGAAGGTTACTGAGGCGAAATAGAGGTTGCATAAATCATCCAGGGCAGGAGTGAGGGTGTCAATGTGGTACTTGATGGTTTTGGGAGAACAGGGAGGAACCTGATTTGAGGAGACCATCTTATATCGGACTTTCTAGAGACCTTGTCAGGGGAGAAAATAGAAAAGGACAAGAAAGTGGGTGTTGGGGTGGCTATAGGAGGCCCAGAGTTCACAGAAGGAGAGGGCAGAAGAGGTGGGAGGGGACGAGAGGATGGACAGGATATCCTGTTTTTTTTCTTTAGATGAAGTGAGAGGCAAGGGCCATGCAAAGGGCCTGGGAGGCAACATGAGAGGTAGAGACTGCAAAAGGGTTGGCCAGCTCCTTGCAGATTTTAAAGAGTTCAGCAGAGTTGTTAGATGCCACAGAGACACACGCTTGGATGTGGGCTCTCTTCTTAGTGTGGACAGAGAGTCGGTATTGCCTTTGGAGCAGACGACAGGCCAGTTGGTCAGAAGATGAACAAGAAGCCCTCCATTTCCTCTCAGCCACACTACACTTACATTTAAGTGTAGCTAGATGAGACTCATACCAAGAATTGCACTTGGCTTTGGGCTTCGAATGGATCCTCATGACAGGGACAAGAGCATCAACAGTATTCGAAATAGACTAGTAGAGCATAGACAGGGCTGTGTCAGGATGTGAGTCAGACAAAGGTGGAGGAGGGGGGAAAGAAGGCGGTGGCGAAAGCCTCAACTGACACATGCTTCATGGGCTGGATGTCCAAGAAGGTAGGCGGCAGTGTTGGGGTAGGCTTGGCCTAGGCGGAAGAGAGGGAGAGATGAGAGGAGAGGAGGGAGTGATCACTCCAGGAGAGCGGAGTCGTCAGGGGATTGGAGAGGGGGAGGTCTGAGGAGATCAAGACATCAAGTGTGTGCCCTGCAGAGTGAGTCGGGCCAGAGGGAAGGATAGAAAGGGAGAGGGAATCACAGAGGTCACGGAAGAGTACAGAGGAGGAACATTGAGAGTCTAGATGGATATTGAGGTCACCAAGAAGGAGGAGTTGGGCAGTTGAGGCCAGAAGGGAGGAGGAGAGGTCCGCCCACTCAGAGAGAAATGAGGTGATCTGACCAGGAGGCCTGTAGATAGTATCCACTGTAAGGGAGTGGCTAGGAGAGAGAGAAAGCCTGCAGACAAGAAGTATGCACAGAGGAGTATGTCTGTGTGGGATTGATAGAGGCAAGAATCCACTCAGGAAAAATCAGGGCTACACCCCGTCCGGTCCTGGTGGATCAGGGTGCAGATAGGATCTTGTAGTCAACAGGGAGGAGAGTCAAAGCTCGTGACAGAGCTTGTGACCCATGTCTCAGTAAGACCGAGGACATCGAGGTCAAGTTTTCCAAGGGGTGGCAGATGTCAGAGAAGTGTTTGACAGCAGAGAAGGAGTTGAGAGTGTCAAGATGAAGAAGGTTGCCAGCCTTAAAGGCCTTCCGGGGAGGGGGGTACATATCAGAGGTACGCCCTGCAGAGGTGAAGAAGGAGCCCGATGTAAAGACCTGAGGGGGGGTCTGTACTTCCACTCTCTATATGGTAGAGGAGAGGCACAGAGGACCCCAGCCAAGATTCTCTATTATTGGTAAACGTGGTCGAGCAATCAAGGCCTAGCTTCTCGGGAGGTGATGCAGGCTGGTTCTTAAGTACAGTGTAGTCCCCAAGGCCCCACAAAGGAATGTCCACACACTGTATTACTGAAAACACAGTCTTTATATCATTAATATTCAAAGATATGTACACTATCACAATAACTCACTTAGTACTCAGAAGTCAACAATGGCAAATATATACAATTCTAAAGTGGTACCACCAATATTATCAGATCTCATTAAAGTGCATCAACTATACTGTTAAAATGTCACACAGATCAATAAAAAGGAAACAAGCAATAGAGAGAGGAGGGAAAGCAAGATGGGTGAAACAATAGGCAGAATACTGAGTCAGTTACCTAAACACAGTTCTTTGTAGAGATCCCCCCACCTGGGCAGCCTGTAAAATAAAGATATAGCACAAGCCCAGTCCATATATTGTTCAATAGTCTTATTTCCTCTTCTAATGTTTTTACCCCCCAATGTACCTGGTGGAGCAGAGTTCTTCGTAGAAGCGTCGATGGATCCTTATGGATTGTCGAGAGGCATCGAAGAAGGTGAACTTGGCGTCGACGAAGAGAAGTTCGAGGGTGCTGAGACCACAGCGTCGATCCAGGCGGTGCTCGTCGGTGACGTCCTGTGAGGATGAGGTGTGCGGAGCACTTCAGCCTCTGATAGTTCTGGACCGCAAAGAGTTTCAGATGAACGGTGGCCCAGCAAGGGTGTCGAGTCATCAAAGTCTTTGTGGCCTTCAGGTGGCGGGAAACCCACGGGCAGATTCTCCTCGGCGCGTTGGCGGCCTCAACTCTCTCCGGCAGGATAAAGCGGTCGTCGGTGCGGACAAGGGAGTCCTTCGATTCAGTACTTAGGCAAAGGAGCGGGCGGCTCCGGTCGTCGGCGGCACGGCATCAAGCGGCCCCCTCTTCTGGGGCAACACAACTTCGACAGGCCTCCAGCGGTTACACAAACCTGCAAACCCTGGTCGACGACAATGGACTTCGACGGCGGCGAAGGCCGGGTGCTTCACTTTGTTCTTCTCTGCGATCCCCGTCTCCGGTCGGCAGACTTTTGAGGGTCTGACTTCCAGGGAGCTTCGGCAAAGGTTAGCGGTGCTCGATGGTCCCTCGGAGCATGGGAAGAGGGCGCCTTACCAGGTCCTCTCTCAGATCAGTCTTCAACGAATTCGGCAGCTTTCAGATCATGTCGAAGCAAATGCAACAGCAAGTCTTCTTCTTCCAGCTGGGCGTCGAGGATCAGCAGTTCCAGTTACTCTTCAAGTGTAGACACTGCTTCTCAACAATTTCCAGTGGTGAGAGGTCCCCAGATATACTATTCTGTCTCTCATCCGCACTGCTGGGTCACACTCAGCAGCCAATCATACAGAAGGGCATTCATGCAGTCAGTCAGCCAACCAGGCATACAGTGCATTCAGGCCATCCTCCTCCCTCTCAGACACTCAAAACAAGGAATGTGGATTGGGACAAGTATCCAGCCATTCAACACTACACACTGCATTCAGGCAAGTTTCGGGCAGGGCTGTCTCAGTCTTTGTCTTTCATACCAGAATCCAGACAGCCACAACAAGGAGTGCATATTGGTGACACTCCATTCACCCAGGTCCCACCCACAGGGTGTACCCACAACATACAGTCACTTGGAAGGCTCCAGCCAGTCTGGACTGGACTTCACAACAACACCATATATGGAACTTCCACCCAACAGCCAGTCAGGAGGAAGGGACAGAGTCGGGGCTTCCCAGGACTTTGGGAAAACAAGGTAACAGGCATTAGAAAGCAAGAGGCCACAGGGGCCATCTTCATTTCTATCAGGAATCAACTGATTCCAATGGCAGGGCCTGGGTATCCCAAAATGGAGGATACTCAGAGCACCTGTCAAATTCAGCATGGAGCTGCCACCAGCCCATACCCTGCTCTGTGGGCCACCCACAGGTGCCCAAAAACATACACTAGGGGCACAGGGTTATACCCCCACCCATGGGTGCCATAAGGGTATCCCATGGGTCTGTACACCAAATCAAAAACAGGAAGAGCTGCACTGTCAGGAGTCCCACATGGACTCCTGGGCAGAAGACAATACAGAACGCAACTGAAAAAGGACTACAGGACAAGGACAGGGAGGCCCTGTCCCTCCAATGCATTTCCAGCATCACACCCGAGGACGGAAGAGAGGGCAAGGTAGCCAAGGGCGGGGGAGAAGAGGTGGTAGCAGGAGATGAAAGGAAATTGATGAGGCGAGGGAAGTGCCTATCAGTGAGGAGGAGATTGGCCTGAGGGTGTCGCAGATCATTAATTTGTTTAGTGCCTGCAGAGTTTGCACTAAAACAACTATGTAATCTCTGTATGCTGGCATGTGGATGACCAAGTTGCCCATATGTGAAACATTGTCCTTTAATCAGTCAGACCCAAACAAAGAGAGTTTGTGAACAGGTTAAAGAGGACAGGATAACTATTCATCCCACATGCACCCTACAATCAATGCACACTAGATTTGTCACCTCACTCTTTCTAACAAAACATATATATTCGGTATTGTTCGTATGAAGAGTAACCACCCTCACCCATCTTGAATAGGACAATTGAGATGCCATGGTCAAACAGCAGCTCCCGACTGATGAAATCAAAGGCAGTGACCAAGTCCATATAGGCAGACTACACTACAGCAGTTCATGTTTGATAAAGCAGAGTTTGCTTCAATCAGGTAGAGGTTCAGGCCATGGTGTAAGGTGTCCAGACCTTCCTGGCTACTATGTTCATGTTCTGCACCCTGTATCCAGATCAAATGTATCTTTCTGAATAGCTTAATTGAATAAGGATATTGGTCTTTTGCTGTTCAGGGACTGCTCTGTCTCCCTTTTTGTATATTGGAAATATATTGGAAATATAACATCCCTCCTCTAAGAGTCTGGAAACCTGTGCATTTTGAGAAGGTTCTTGAACATGTTACACAGTAGTTGGAACCATATTTCTGGATTATGTATTTGAATGTTAGCAGGCACACAGCCCAGCCCTGAAAATTAATTATTCTTTAATGACTGAAAGGCTGCCTCAACATTTAAAAGAGAAAAGCATAGCAATTCCATCTTGGCTTAACCAGGTGGCTACACTTGATTGCTCTGAAGTGTCCCTTCAGGGGATTTCAATTCACATGTCACTAACTCCCTAAATCCTACCATTAATTGAAGATATTACTCTGGCAGCCTCTCTGAGTCAGCCTGTTCAAACAAGCTGTACGATATAGTTACCAAGTTGGCTGAGAAGATCTGGTGGATTAAGATATTGTGATGCAGTTATTCCCACCTGATACTTCTTCTATTACTGGACACACTCCCCCCCCCGCATTTTCTGGGATGGGAGTCAAAATTTAAAAGCGGTATTTGTATTAAGAAAGAGGCCCAAGTGATTGCTATTTTGCACCCGGGAAAGACAGATTGACCAATGAAAATCTGTCTTTCCCTGGCATGATGCTCTAATCACTGCCTGCACCGCCGCCATTAAAATTGAAAAGGGAGTAGGTCCCTTTTGGGATGACGGTGGCCATTTTGGAACATGTTTCTTATGGCCGCCGTCATCCAAAAAGGGACATAGTCACTTTTCCGTTTTAATTACAGAAACCATTTTCTTTCCTCTGACGGGAGATGGGCTCATGCTGAGTTGATCTCCCGTCGGATAAAAAAAAAGAAAGAAACTATCTGCAATCCCAGGCTGGGAATAGCTTTCAAGCCCTGAAGGGAGGGGGGGGCGGACATGGGCTTTAATGGCCTACAGCCAGAGCTGAAGCCCTTAGCCTTGCTTGGGTCTACCTATGCTTGGGCTGGAAGGCTGCTACAGCCCATGATCCCCCTCCCCCCACCACCAGGTCGTGTAAACTGTATTACTCTATGGATTATTTGGAAGGTTCTAGTGCAGTTCCAATGAGACACTGTGGGACAGAAGTAGTCAATAGTGAATTTGCCTTGCTGGCCACTAAAAGTAAACTTGCCCAGCAGGCCATAGGAAATTCGGCTTGCAAGACCCTTATTCCCCATTCATGCCATAACCAAGAAAAAGTAATCCCTGATAGTCTGCCCTGCTATATATCAAATATAAAGATTCCCCAAAGCTATAGGACCTTCATAGCCAAATAGTTCCTCTTCCAGGCCTTTTCCTTATTTTACCAATTTTAATAAGAGGGAATATGTGGAGGTGATTTAACCGGTTCCATGTGAATATGTTCCTGATAAATACACAATCATTACAAATTATCACTGGGAAAAGGCAGTGGTTAAGATGCTGTCGTTATGGCATTTCGTTGTGTATTGTCCCCCTCATTCCATGTAGTGGAAGCCGGGGACACCCCTGCAGCCCGGACCCCATTATACGTTCAAGGGGAGCTGGAGACACCCGCGCAACCCCTGCTACCCTTGATCTTATAATGGGATTCAGCGACATTATGTGTGCCGCGACGGCCTCTACCTCTTTAAGAGGTCGAAAAGGAAGCAAGTAGATCGAGGAGTCAATGAGCATGAATGGCTTGGGATCTATTGGACATGGAGGGAGCAGCTCTGAATTACTGGTAGTGTTACAGTTCCCTTCAAAGATATTTCATGTATAGCTAAAGACATTCCAAGGATTGAACAAATGACCGCTGACACTCGTTTAAATCCAGTCATAGTGTTCTTATTTTCGATCTTAGGAGCCACTTCAGGACCTGTAATAAGCCCCAACCAGAGGGCGGTAACCCTAATACTAGGCAGTGTTTGGTTGTTGACTTTAGGGCTTTCACATGGGGCAATGCCTGGCCTGTGGTCTGGACGCCATCTTGAGAACATTCATGGGAGTATACAATGTCTTATGTTCCCCTGTCTGATGAATAACACATCCTGTTTCTCGTGGATTCACCTCACAAACAGGAAGATGATTATTTTCTAACCCTGTATCATAGACCTAAGGGCATTTATTTTGGTGCTTTTCTGCCTGAGTGTCCTCTCCCCTTCTGTCTGGGAGATTAGCGGAATCTTGGTCAATTAGAGTAGCTTGATTGTCATCAACACTTTCAGGTGAGGGTAGAATCGTTGAAGTAGTCAGGCCCCATTATTTCAGGATACACGATTCCAGAGGCAGCCCATCCCTCATTCGTTCTGATATAGTAGGTTGCCATATCCTTTACCACCATACCTAGTTTCCGGTGGTCATTTGGCCTAAATATATTCTGCTGTTTAGTCTGGCCAACGGCCGCTTTGTTAAACAGGCCTTCACTCGTCTTTTTTCCCTCTGTCCATTGGGGCCTTTTACATTGGATGCTGTCATGGGTCGGTAATCAGTCTTTCTATAATTAATGACCTCAAGTGTTTTTCTGTTTCAATAACATTTACAACTAGGTGTGAAGAGGCCTAGCCAGAATCAGCATCTCCAGGTTAATTGAGCTCTTCCTTAGGGCATTCGACAATGCTTCCTATGGTGGTAGCGGGGGAAACTTGGATTCCGCAGTAATATCTTGGACTTTTAATTCCCCTATTTTATTTTAAATAATGATCTAAGAGGCCTATCGGTGCATTTATATTTGAAGGCATATTTTCCATTCAGGAGTTAATGCCTTCCCTTTTTGCCACCCAATAGAAAACGGCATCCCCTGTTGTGAACACTCAGCTCTTTAGCCTGGTTAAATCACAGATCTTCAATTCAACAATTCATCAGTTCACCAATTCTACCAGCAATAACAATGTTCATAATATAGGCGGTGGGAGTGACCATCTGAATGACTTGGGAGGCATCCATTTCCCCCTCTTGCCACCACTCGGGTACTTTGGTTTCAGTGAATTCTGAGTGTTCATTCCAGGCAATGACTGCAAATAAAAATATACAATGGCCGAAAATCTGGGAGTTATTCCATAGGCGAGTGACAATCATATAAATCACCCAGTCGCCTGTAAAAATACACTGCTGTGATGTCCTAATAAAAATATCTCTTTGCAGGAAAATGCTGCAGCTCATTCAGTAGCTTGAACATATAATCAGGTCCTAAACCCACGTGATTACACAATGGGACATAAATGCAGTAGCATACAGTCCTGTGTGGTGCTCATTTATCGACCTGGGTTACCAGGATTCGAACCTGCATTGGCAGGATCTGTGCGGATGCTATCTGACCAGCTCAGATCTTTACTTTTTTTTCAAACAGCCGGGGAATTAAACCACAAGTAGAGAACGACGAACAATTCATAACCACCTCAAGTACATCTCTTTCTGACAACGCCAACCCGGGAAACATTGTATGTGACCAAACTAATGCTTGGTGACCACTCTGTGCACTGTGTTGTGTAGCTGAGTACCAAATGCTGTGCACAAGGGACTTTTGAGAGCTGCTAGTGGGTTAGGGCAGTCGTTGTACAGGAGGGGAAAGGGCATGCTATCTCCCCACTGCTGCTCACCAACTACTGCATATGCTGCTCTATTGACCTTCCACCAAGCTCCAGCTACTGAGCTCCCCCTTCTCCCCCTCTCTAAGGTCTTAGCGATGTTCCCACTCTCTTCAGCTCTTCTGGTGTCCAAACTGTTGCTCACTACTGCTGCTTTCAGTGCGAGCAGTGTATTGTGCCGGCAGTGCCTAAGAGGCCGCAGGGATGCATGTACATTCCAAAGAGAAGTATAACTGGGTGCAGATGGTCTAAGAAAAGAGGCACACTTCATCTGATGGCAAACCAGAGGATTCTCACCCGTGTTCATGACTGGCAGAACTGGCCAACTGATATCGTCTCGGGAGGATAGCTCTGCTGCAGCAAGTGCTTGCCTTGGAAGCAAAACGACGCAGAGCCGCACAGGTTCGATCCCCGGGTCCGGACTTAGAAACCTCTTGTTATAAATAACCTATCCTATCATACCTATCATATACATGTAGGGTATAACGAAGCGGACACAGGATTTACACAACCTGTTCATCACACCAGCCCTACCAAATGTACATCGGCACCTCTTACGTCTTAGAGACGGAGGGAGCCCAAGATCTCTGAGAGGCGCAGGCGATGCCGAAATGCCAGGGACGGACGTTCCGGCATGACATGAAACCTTCCAGGCCTTGAAATGCAGGTTCTCCTCCAGCCTTGAGTTGGGATCACGGGAAATGAGAGTGGAGACTCAGATGAAAATTCCAAAAGAGCTGGATACCAAGCTTGCACTTGCCATGTAGTCGCCACTAATACCAGTGGATCTTCTCTCTGAACCTTTGTTAGGAACCCCACTATTAGTGTCTTTGACCACAAGGGTGAGGAAGCACATCTGTCGCACATCCGCAGAGCATGAATCTTGCACACAGGTATGTCTAAAATGGGCATCAGACTTCCTGAAGCCTCAAAAACAGGTGGGAGGCAAATTGCAAATCATTGAAATCTCGGAATGCCAATCCGACACTGCATTGGAGAGATTGGCAAGGTATTCTGCAGTCACCGCCAACTTCCTCTTTAAGGAGAAGTATTTGGCAAGTTCTGCCAGCATCCTGGATTTTGTACCGGCTCATGCACCACAGAAATGGTGTCCATCTTCTTCAGGAACCATACATTCGTGTGTCTCTTGCTCAGAGCTCTTATAACGAACTCTTCAGCCAAGGACTCCAGGGAATGTAATAAGGAGGTCCAGTTACCAGTTTGGTTGGCCCAGAGCCACATCTGGCAGCCCAGCCAGTACCACTTGCATCTACCTCTAACAGCAGGTTCAGCAGCCAAACACTGCGCTCCTGTTCCAGGGCTCCAAGTTCTCCAGCCACAAGACAAGCTCTGTTGATGCCTCCGAATCCAAGGGGACCACGTGGGAGTATGACAAACCCTTTTGCAGATGATGGATCTTCAACCGCTTTAAAGCTTTGTAGTACAAGGGTCTTGGAAATATAGCCTGGACTGAGGAGGTGAAAGGTTGACCAGCCTGGCTAATACCCTGAAGGAATACTTGACCTCCTTTACTTGTCTCACTTTCTGTGATGGCTAGTGCGAGGTTGCTGAAACCCTGTCTACCCGCAAGCTGTGAAATCCTGAGTTGAGGGAAGTAGTCCAAGCAGGCTTCTGTTGGTTGATGAGGAATAGCAAGCCGTGCAGCTTCCCAATGGAGGGACTTTGCCCTCAGAAACTCTCACCTGACTACCTCACCTCTATCCCCTCATATACGACCTTTGTGAAGTAGCTTAATAAGCTCAAGCTGGCCTTGCTTTGAACAATTAAATGGACATTTCAAAAGAGCAACACATCTCACCTTGCCATGTGGCCCAGACTCAGAGCCCCATACCTCTTCATATCTGTGCCCCTGGTAAATACACGTGAGAAGGGATACACTGAATTACCTCCACTGAGGTGGGGCCTTTCGGACCTACCCCCTGATATTACAACAATACAGTGCACGATCGATGAACATTTATAATGTGAAGACTCCGGCCGCTCCACCGAGCTTCACACAACAGGCCGCAAGTCCCCTTCCCGTGCCCTCCCCAATGCCACCTATCAGCAATACCTCCCTCTGCAGGAGCCACCTGAATGAACAGCCTCTCAAGTAGAAGCCACAAGAGCCCTATACACATATAACGATACAGACCTATTACTCCGACAGCCAAATGTGCCCCTTAGCCCTGCCTCTGCGCCTGTGCTTGACCCATAGCACATTTCTCAATTCAGTACTTCCTTTACTTAACCAAATGGCTTTGATTGCTAGACTTTTTCCCCTCGACAACCAAGAAGAAAGAGAATACTCACTGTCCCAGCTGGTGTGATTCCATCCAAAGCAGCCGTTGTATATCCGCAGCCTCTCGTACTCCTCGGCTATTGCATGGTTCTTCCACACTAGAATGGGAATCTTCCCCAGGTAGATGTGCCTGAAATCGGTGGACATGATTCTCTTCCTGATAGCAGTTGGACAGTCCTGTTGGGGAAGCCAAAGGACACAGTTAAGGAAATCCTGGGCACAGTGTGGATTGATGGCATTTGGGGATATTTGCCATTCATATTGGCCACTCAGGACATTGCAGGACCGAATAACACTGACATAGCGGCATACTCGGATTAGTGGACAATCCGTTGAGGCAGCTAGGTTATCAATTTCTTCCTGAATGCTAGGGCCCTGATCAGAGAGTTGTGGGTGGGTGAATGGTTTGATAGGATTTCCCCCAATTCTGGATAGAGTGAAGGGTTCCATGAGTATCATGATGCCCCGCCTACCACCTGGACATGGCAAAGGCCTGCGCTGGTATAGTCCCATGCATGGATCATCTGCACAATACGGGGAATGTCAACCCACTGCGGGTGGCAACGTGTGTCCAAGGACTGAAAAAAAAACCTGCAGCTCTAAATAGCACATTGACAGTCAGTTAGTGAATCTTTACTTCGACGGTTAAAAATCATCATAAAAGAGTAATAATGCAATCAAAATATAGAAATAAAAATAATAAAACCCATGCAGAAAATTAAAAATGGGCATAAAACCAATTAGTTATGCTGCAAGTACTAACCATTCAATAATTGAGCTCCCTCTGAGATATACATCACAGGCCGCTCGTTTATCCGGCACAGAATCAAGTATTTCTTTTTTGCATCAGCAATTGTCCTGTAGTTGAACTTTCTTAACAATGCGATCAAATACCTTGTGCTTAAAGCATGAGAAAGAGGGCAACAAAAATGAGTTGGATCATCCAGAGATCTACCATTACAGGGGCAGAGTGCGCTGGAATGATAACCGTTTGTATCATTGCGTCTAGCCCTTTGGGGGCTCGAATGGGAATGGTCCCCGGAATGGGGATTTACCGGGTCCTCCAAGGTCGGAATGACCCGGTAAGTCCTTATTCCGGGAACAAGGTAAGTGGGTAAGGGGGTAGAACCGGCTCAATCGCAGAAGGTTGGAGGTAGAGGAGCGGAGGGCTCGGAAATGAGAGTAATTAGGTAGGCATTGTTGCAGATAGATAGTTCCCAGGCCTCAGAAAGCCTTGTGGACAATGCAGAGGGTCCTGAACTTGATTCTTGCAGCCACAGGAAGCCAGTGAAGGGATTTCAGCGCCAGAGAGATGCAGTCCCTTGGCTTGAGGCCAAGGGTAAGTGTTGCGGTTCAGTTCTGGATGAGTTGCAGAGGGCACAGAGCAGAGGCAGGGACGTTGAGAAAGAGGCTGTTGCAATAGTGCAGCCTAGAGAGAACCAGGGCTTTGGAGACAGTGAGCCGCTGGAGCAAATTGAGAAAAGGAAGAATACCTCTGAGGAGGTGTAGTTGGTAGATGGATTTTTTAGAAATGTCAATGGAGAAGGAGAGAGTGGAATCGAAGGTGACCCCAAGGTTTTTTGTCTCGCAGGTGCGTGTGGGCGCAGGGCCAAAGGAGGCAGGCCAGAGTGAGAGTGGGAAGGCGGGTGCAGGAGTCCCAATGTGAACAATCTCAGTCTTACTGGCATTGAGGCAGAGGTTGTTTGCAGCACACATTGTCTGAATTGCGGACTGTCAGATATGAGCGAGGCAGAGGAGGTGGCTGAGGGTAGCCTGAAGGCTGATTTTCTGGTTGCACCTGTGATATACTGCAATCATGCCTCAAATCACTGACCACTTTTCCCCACTTCCTCTCATGCACCTTACTGATGTGAATACTTACTCCCTGAGTCTGTGGAAGGTCGATTCCAATTCATTTTCCCATTTGCTTTTCGTGTGCTAAGCAAGTGCTCCCTTGGTGGTTGGTGGCACTTTGCCAAAACGGAGAAATATCTCTATAACTGAGGTTAATGAACGATAGTTCTTGTGTGCAAAGTTTGAAAACCCTTCCTGTTACTAGGATTCGTCATCAGTATCACCATTGTGCATGTTTGTTTACCTGTATGCATAACAGAACTGCTAGCTGTGAATGTGTTACTGTGCCTTGTCCCCGCGCCTTGACATCTGACGTTTGGGTGTCCAGCGGACTGTATGTACCCATCCCTTTTTGGGCACAATGCCAGAAATATTTAAAAAATACAGATTTCCTGCAAAGTGTGACTGTCCAGGAGATTATACCTCATCATCAAAACGGGTGACGGAAGCCGCTGAACACTATTTCATCTATGGGGCATACAGAGAGTTTTTTTATTATTATTTATTTGTATTGATTGGCTGATGAATCAACTTTTCAATTTCTGAAAGACAAGTGTTCATACAAATACACATTAATACATATATCGAATTCAACTTAAAGTTGAATATATACAATAAAAGCAGTTCCAAATTCGAAATAAAAAATAATGTGCAATAACATTTTAACTGGTAACTTCATCGCCACATGTCAAGGACGGTAATCCCACTTAATCTTCAATATCATTCAGTCCTAACTCCAGCAAAAAACCAATAGTGGCTATTCTTATGGTCATCTGCAACACATGCAGACTATGTGACCCCAGACTGGAGCCAGAGATAGGCAACTGCCCATCAAACCTGCAGCTGGGAAAGGCCAGAACTGGTGGGCACTTCCTCCCAGACTAAAAAGCACACTTCTGCTTCATGCTAGGGAGCACGCCGAAAAGAGCAGCAAAGGACAGTAATGCCACTTAATCTTCAATATCATTCAGTCCTAACTCCAGCAAAAAAGCAATAGTGTCTACTCTTAAGGTCATCTGTCTAGCATCATTCATCATTATCCATACACCTCAAGATATTAAGGGGTGACCAAAATATTTACAGCGTTGAGTGTGAACTCTAGTACAGAAAGCAACAATATGTTTCAGTGTTTCAGAATGTTCAGTAAATTTACAAAACCGACAAACGTTCACATGAGTCGCCCAAAGAGCTCGTCTACATAAGATTTCTCTAGTCGGCCATAGAAAAGAGAGTTTATTTTAAGACAGGCAAATACGGAGCAGTCACTTTGGCCAAAACGATCTAATAGAATTCAGAAGGCTTATATGCAACGTATACTGGGGCCCAACAGCCCGAGATGAGGACAACCTCATGGAAGTACTACTGGAAGCCATAGACGACGCCAGGATTGAATGCCCACTATTCGAAATTCTGCTATGTGGTGACTTGAACATGGAATGTTACGACAAAAAGCAGAGGAAAATAGAGTTCCTGCCTTTGAACGCCTTAAAAAATATAACGAGAGGCGTGGCCATGGAGAAGGAACTGCTTGCCAGAAATATACACTTGGTAAACGGAAACTTGGCGGGCGACAAACCAGCCGTCCGCACATGGAAACGGGGTGCCCAAACAAGTACGTTGGACTATATTTTTGTATCAGAAAACCTCTTTGGCAAATTAATATCGTTGGAAGTGATCCCCACGATCCTGAGTGATCACAACATCCTGGAACTCAAATCTGAGGCCTGGAACAAGCTCTCGTCTGTACCAGGTAAACATCTACCAAACAAGTTTCTTGAGTCAACTCCTGGTGGCAATAGACTACGCATGGGAAGAAAAGAGATGGCCCTGGTGCTGGATTCCTTAATCAAGGACCAAGGTCCCAACTTGATAGAATATGCTGAAACACTGAAGATCTTTCGCCCAGAAGTAGTCGCCAAGGAAATTCACCAATGCAAGCGACACCACTATGATCACCAAGTAGTGACAAAAAAAAACTGGTAAAAAAAGCCAGGAGGTTATATGTTAAAACCAGTGCACCAGCTGACTTAGTCCGGTATACTAAAGCTAGAAACACCTACAGGAACTGGCTTAAGAAACACAAACATCAAATAATGCAACAAGACAGTGAGAAGATGCTTCACCTACTATCTATTAAAAACACCACTGGTATTTGGAAGTTGATCAATGAAATAAACATCCCTTCCGACTCAAAAATGGTAAATCCAATAGCCTCAGAAGTTTGGGAAACTCACTTTCGGAACCTTTACTCTATGGGGAAAATCTATGGTCCTGCCCCATTCTTACCATCGAATGAGCCTTGGGACTTTAAATTTGGAAAACAAGATATTCTAGACCTTATTAAACAGTCCAATTCTTCAAGGGCTGCAGGACCTGATGGACTTTATTTATTTATTTATTTATTTATTTATTTATTTATCTATTTATTTGCATTTATAAAGCGCACAAAACTGCCCTGGGGCATCGTGGCGCTGTTACAGCAGACTTAGTCTTGAACACAAACATAGGAATATGTTTACAGATGAAAACCGAGTTACAGAGTACATTTCACATTGGTAATAAACATTGAGCTTAGAGGTTATGCTATGCTGTGGTTACAATGCAAGCATGAATGTGCATGTGGAGGACTTTAGCGGAATAGGAGGGTTTTGAGGTTTTTACGGAAGGTGTGGTATGATTTTTCGTTCCTTAGTGAGGTAGGTAAGGAGTTCCAGTTTTTAGGTGCGAGGTGTTGGAAGCTGGTTCCTCCCGCCCTGGATCTTTGAAACGTGGGGACATCAATCATGTTGGTGCGGTGAGCTCTGGTGGGTCTGATGGAGGCTTTCGGTGTGATTCTTTCTGCGAGATAGGGTGGGGCATCCAGGGAGAGGCATCTATGGGTGATGGTCATGGCTTTGAAAAGTATGCGTTCTTTCACGGGTAGCCAGTGAGCATCTTTCCTTGCTTGCGAGATGTGTTCTCTTTTTGGAATGGACAACGCTGCCCGGAGCGCGTTGTTTTGCGTGATTTGGAGTTATTTTAGGTTGTGGGCGGAGGTGCCTAGGAACAGGGCATTACAGTAGTCTAGTTTTGTACCTATAGTGGTTCTGGCGATGGACAGGCAGTTTTTAGTGGAGAGAAAAGGCTTGACAGCATTTATCACGTTGGTGGTGAGTGCTGAGGAAGAGGCTATGGCGTTGACCTGGCGAGACATAGATAGTGAGGCATCTAGGTGAACACCTAAGGTTTTAACAGTCTTGGAGACTGTGATGGTGGAGTTGTCGATGTTGAAGGATTTGTATTGGGGGGGGGAGTTTGTTGAGAATTTCATTGGTCCCTACTATGAGGATTTCGGTTTTGTCCCCGTTTAAGCAGAGGCCGTTGGCCGCCATCCAAGTTTGGATGGCTGTGTAGATTTTGGTTAATGCTGTTGCATCTTCTTCGTAGGTCCCAGTTAGCGGGAGTAGTACCTGAGTATCGTCTGCGTAGTTGGTGTATGCTATGTTACGACAGTCGAGGTCATTGAAGAGAGGAAGGGTGAATATATTGTAGAGAGTGGGGGCGGTGCAGGAACCTTGGGGGACGCCGCAGTGGATGGTAGTAGGGGTTGCCGAGGCAGTGTCTGAGAAGACTTTCATGAGTCTGCCATTTAGGAATGAGGCCACCCATGCAATGGCTTCCGGGGAGAAGTGTGCTTCATTTTTTAGGTGCATGCCTAGGATATCGTGGTTGACAAGGTCAAAGGCGGCAGATAGATCCAGTAGGAGAAGGAGTGCCGGTTTGCCTTTATCCATAGTGTCTGCAAGTTGTATTTTCAGATCAAGTAGGGCTGACTCTGTTCCGTGACCTGGTCGGAAGCCTGACTGTCTTTTGCCTAGGATATGGTTGGTTTCGAGATAATCCTGGATTTGTGTGTAGGCAATTTTATCCAGAATCTTGAGCAGGAAAGGCACAGTGGTGATGGGCCTGTAGTTGGTAGCTACTTCTGGGTCGAGGGTAGGTTTTTTTAGAAGCGGGCGCACCCAGGCTTCTTTTAGACTGTCAGGGACAGTATTGGTATTGAAAGAGGCATTAATGAATGATTTAAGGAAGGGGGCGAGTGTTTCAGTGCAGTCTTTGATCAGACTGGCGGGGCAGGGATCTCCTTTACAATTGGATGGTTTGATCTTGTTCATTATCCCAATAACTTTGTGCTCTGTGACTTCCCTGAATTTGAACGGGGTGGTGGGGGCTTTGGTGGATGGGGTCCCCGAGCTAGGGGTGGGCATGTGGCTCGTGGTGGTGGGAGATTTGAGGTGCAGTGATAGGTTTTTGTGGTGCTCCTTAATTTTTGTTTGTAGGAGTTCAATTTTATTTAACAGGGCAGATTGTATGGAGTTGCATCAGATTTGGTCTTTAACAATGTCTTGTGATTTGGTGGCCGGTGTGGTGAGTTCGTTGAAAATGGCGAAGAGTTCTTTAGATTCGGAGCTTGCATTAGCAATTCTATCATTATAAGAGACTGATTTAGCTGTGATTATGGCTTTTTTGTATTGGGCAGTGATTTTTTTGTAGGAGGATAGGGTGGCTGGGGAAGGCGATTTCTGCCAGGTGTTTAGTGCTTTTCTTTTCTGTGAGCGGAGTTCTTTGAGTTCAGTGGAGAACCAGGTATTTCAGTGTTTGATAGTTTTGGCTTTTTTGGTCTGCAAGGGGGCAATGGCATCAATGGCGGTGCTAATGGTGCTCTTGTAGATATCTGCTAATTCTGACGGGTCAGATGACTTGAGGTCTGTGGAGAGGATGTGAAGGTGGGGTGTAATTTTCTCTTTAGTGAGATTTTTTGCACATCTTGCCAGTGCTGGGGGGATGGGGTTAGGTTTGTTTGTGTTAGATACGGCGGGAATGAAGAAGTGAATGAGGTGGTGATCTGACCAAGGAGTCGGGGTGATGGAGCTAATGTCGATGTGACAGTTGTGGTCGGCTATCCAGTCCAGGATACGGCCTTTGTTGTGTGTGGGTGAGGTTATTTTTTGGTCGAAGCCCAGTTCTTTTAAGGCTAGTGCAAGAGATTTAGCTGGCTTGTCCTTTTTGTCGTTATACCCCAGGTTAAGGTCACCTAGAAGGATGCTTTTGGAGGTGAGTTTTAGGTTTTCTGTTAGGCGGTGTACAAGGTTCTCATGGAACTCTATTAGTGGGCCGGGCGGGCGGTAGACTAGGTTGAAGGTGATGGTGGAGTTAGGGGAGAGGGAAATTTTTATAGCTAGAGAGTCTATGGTGTCACCTAGATTGGAGGTGATTTGTCTGGCCTCGAGGTGATCTTTCAGGATGAATGCTACCCCACCACCTACTGAGGAGAGGCAGTCTTGCCGGATAATGGCGTATCCCTGTGGGATAGTAAGGTTGAGGGCTGGCCCTGCAGCGCTGTGCAGCCATGTCTTGGTGATGGCTAGGATGTCGAGGTCCAAGTTAATTAGGAGTTCGTGAATTTCAGTGGCATGGGCAGGGATGGATCTAGCATTAATGAGGGCACACTGTAGGTTGTGTGTGTGTTGGGCTGAGGTAGGGGTGGTGTTGAGTGGTGCCGCCGGGATGGGGTGCGGCATGGCGGGTTTAGGTAAGGGTGATTTGACTGTAAGGGCTGGCGTATTAGGCGTGTTAAGAGTGATGGGAGGTGCTTGGTGGGTGAGTCTAGGGTATCTAGAACGGAGACCTAGGAGTTGGTTCCTGATGTGGATGGGTCTAGTGTAGGAGGTTATGTTGGGTGGAGGATGACGTGCTGTGGGGATGCTTTCAGTGAAGAATGATGGTAGGAAGTAAGTAGGAGGAATGTTGGAGAGGAATGCCAGTGGGGCAGCTGGTGAGCTGGTGGATTGGGGATGAGGCATGGCGAGGGTATCGTTCAACACGGCACAAATAGAATCAAAGTGCAGTGTGGGCAGCAAAATCACGGCACAATGGAATCATAAATACAGATGGGGCAAGATCTGAGGCACAACTAGAATCAGAATGCAGTGTGGGCAGCAAAATCACGGCACAATAGAATCATAAATACAGATGGGGCAAGATCTGAGGCACAACTAGAATCAGAATGCAGTGTGGGCAGCAAAATCACGGCACAATAGAATCATAAATACAGGTGGGGCAAGATCTGAGGCACAACTAGGGATGGGACCATAGGCATAACAGAATATTAAATAGTGGGTAGATTCGAATTTTGCAAGGGGTGGCTGGAGCACAGTATGCGAATGCACAGGGGGAGTCAGCAAATGCGAGTGGGATTAGGATAGTACATGCATAAGTACACGAGGCGCTATAGCGCGCACGTTTAGAATTAGTGTTATGAGGAAGTTTGCAGGTCAGGCTGGATGGAGGTCGACATAGTAGGTGATCAGGAAACAGTTTGTACAGTACCTTCGGTGCAGTGGCTGACGGGCAGAGTTCCTGGCCAGTGGGCAGTGTTCGGGCAGGGACAGGCACAGGACAGGCGCCTTAGTGTGCGCCTTGTTGTGGGCCGGCTCACGCCTGCCGGTCCCACACGATCAGAGAAGTGGATACGCTGGGCGGGGAGGACCAATCAGGTCAGCAATCAGCAACCGTGCTGCGGTGCGATCATGGCGGCCATGTTGGCGTTGTGTGCTCTTCTGGTCGGCATCGGGGTGCTGTGGCATGCGGGCATTCAGCGGATCAGATCTCTGGAATGGGATGCGAGCACGTTGGCTGTGGGCTGCTCCGGCAGCCAGGAGAAAGGAGCTCCTGCTCCTGTGGACGCTGCGAACGATATCCCTCGGCACAGGACAGGCGCCTTAGTGTGCGCCTTGTTGTGAGGCGGCTCACGCCTGCCGGTCCCACAGGATCAGAGAAGTGGATACGCTGGGCGGGGAGGACCAATCAGGTCAGCGATCAGCAACCGTGCTGCGGTGCGATCATGGCGGCCATGTTGGCGTTGTGTGCTCTTCTGGTCGGCATCGGGGTGCTGTGGCATGCGGGCATTCAGCGGATCAGATCTCTGGAATGGGATGCGAGCATGTTGGCTGTGGGCTGCTCCGGCAGCCAGGAGAAAGGAGCTCCTGCTCCTGTGGACGCTGCGAACGATATCCCTCGGCACAGGACAGGCGCCTTAGTGTGCGCCTTGTTGTGGGCCGGCTCACGCCTGCTGGTCCCACAGGATCAGAGAAGTGGATACGCTGGGCGGGGAGGACCAATCAGGTCAGCGATCAGCAACCGTGCTGCGGTGCGATCATGGCGGCCATGTTGGCGTTGTGTGCTCTTCTGGTCGGCATCGGGGTGCTGTGGCATGCGGGCATTCAGCGATCAGATCTCTGGAATGAGATGCGAGCACGTTGGCTGTGGGCTGCTCCGGCAGCCAGGAGAAAGGAGCTCCTGCTCCTGTGGACGCTGCGAACGATATCCCTCGGCACAGGGACATCCTCAAAAGGGACCCGGAAAAATGGGCTTCGTTCATGCTGGATTTGTATAACAACATAACAAGACTAAAAAAGTTACCTAAATCTTGGACGACGTCCATAATTGTGCCGATTTTTAAGAAGGGAGATAGGTCCGTGCCCACAAACATCTAAATGATTGGAGTCGGCTGGCAGACCATCTGGACCCTTGGCAATCAGGCTTTCGAAGGGGCATTGGAACATCCTTAAATGTGCTACTCATCAATATAATCAAATGCATGGTTAAGGCCAAGAAATATAAGAACATCTATATTGCGTCAATAGACTGGGAACAGGCATTCGATTCTGTTGATCGCGGAATGCTATGGCATAAATTAAGGAAATGGGGATGTCCGACCAACCTGAGAGAACCTCTCGAAGCACTACACACGGGGACAACCCTTAAAGTAAGGTTGGATAGACAGGGCAACCTCTCAAACAATGTGGTGGCCAGGAACGGTCTGAAACAGGGCTGTCGGTTGGCTCCCGCTGTTTTTTGCCTCTTTATATCCGACATGCAGGAAGCTTTCGAAGCAGTGAGGTGTTTCCCCCCAAAAATCGCAGAGATCGCCGTGGGAAGGCTGTTATTTGCGGACGATCTTCTGTTGCTAGATCAAATGGCCATCGGACTTCAGCGGCAACTAAAGGCACTCGAGTCGTACACACAAGGAAACGGCCTCCGTATAAATCCAAAAAAATCAAAGATCTTGAGGCTAGGACCTATCATCGGCATGAAAAATCTAAGGTGGTACCTTTCCGGGGAAGAAATACCAGTGGTTTCATCCATGATATACCTTGGAGTAACCTTAAACAACAGCATCCAAGATGGTCCAGGTATCTGCAGGCTTAGAAGTAAAGTTATGAATTTAGCTTCACAAGCTTTGTTAATCAAGCGACGATACTGTTCTTTTTCCCTTCGTCCTCTGATAGATTTCTACAAACTGAAAGTTGTGCCAATTCTCACTTACGCAGCAGAGGCGAATTTCTTTATCAACTCAGATATTTGGAAACTGTTGGAGGGACTATTCTGGAAAAGAGTATTGGGCCTACCGACATCAATTCCAATGGAAAGTCTGCGTAAGGAACTAGGCCTATCGTCCCTTTTCATATCTACGGTCTGGAAATCCCTGACACTCCTTGGCAAATGTCTGCACCCCCAGAAAAGAAGTGGATTTGTGGCAATTAATGAAGCAATCAAAAGACAATTGATTCCGGTCCTAACCAAGTGGCAAATAATTTGTTTAGAAATCCTGAATACCATAGCACTAAAACCAGACAATCTCATGTCAAATCCGCTCATGGTAAAGAGGAAACTCTTGGACTGGGACTGGATAGCCACCCTGGACAGGCTTAGTGCTTTGCCATCAATCACCCAAGGTATGGACGAGCACTATTGCAGAGGCACCGTCCACCCTTACTTGGACAAATTTCCCTCAAATACGGAAAGACAGCGGTTCTTAAAATTTAGACTAAACCTCTTCCACACAAGAGAAATTCTAGGGAGAAGAAACAAAAAAGAGGAAAAACCCAGTTTACTGTGTCGAGGCTGTGGGCAAGAGGCTGAAACCCTACAGCATCTAGTGATGAACTGTGTTACCTTAACTAAGTCCAAAGAGAAATGGTTGGGGACGCACCTTTCAAATTTAAGTACTTTAACCTTGCAGGACAGGTGGCTAATTCTGAGAAGGGGGGAAAAAGTATCTATGACCCTGGCTTTGTTGAACTTTATGAGAGAAACTTTTACAATTCTGGACATTTAGTTATTTTTCTTGAGTTATGCTGTTTCCCCCCTATATATACATAATTGATGTAATTGTGTTTTTTCTTTCTCCTTCTCCTTTTTCAATTCTTTCTCTTTTATCTCCACAATGCATTTAAAGTTTCCTTTGGTAACTAATTGATGCAATAAATAAAAAAAAAAAAGAATTCAGAAGGTTGTGGATTGCGTCACCTCCACCAGGAAATATTCTAACAATGCCTGCCTACGCACATCACACAGGCGACTCCACCTGGACTCTGACATCTGTCTGGGCGTGGTGCACAAACCCTGCATTAACTCTTGTTTACTTTCTTCCAAACGTTATCGCTGCTTTAGAAAGATAGTATTGCTTCCTTCTATGGTGACACGGTGGCGGGGATGGCAAACACAGCTTGCACACTACAGCAAACTAGAATGTTCCGGAACACGTGAATGAGACCACAATGTGCGGAATACTTGTCCGTGGAGCAGAAGGCCGTTACATATTCAACACATGCAGACTATGTGACCACAGACTGGAGCCAGAGATAGGCAACTGCCCATCAAACCCGGAACCGGGAAAGGCAAGAACTGGTGGGCACTTCCTCCCAGACTAAAAAGCACAATTATGCTTCATGCTTGGGAGCACGCCGAAAAGAGCAGCAAAGTATGGCTATGAGTGCCACCAGAAGAGACAAGCCACAGAAACGTTCAGCCTTTTACACACAGTACTTGCCATGGACATTTGACATGTTGTGCCACACACAATGCGCCCTTTACCAGGCTTGGGCTGGCTAACAGGGCAATAGGCCCACAAACACAAAATGCTGGTATGGGGCAGTATTTTTGGTGAAAGTGGGCCACCTTTTTGGCCAATGTTGGCCATTTTGATGAGTTACTTCACTATGCGGCTAGTAGTTTTGACCAGTGTTGCTGAATACATATTCTTTAAAATGCACAAGTTGCATCACATTTTTTTTAAAACTCTCCCTTGGGTACTATTCAGTATCACAAAAGGAATGAATAGCCATTTGCAACTGTGGCCAACTTTTTCATTGGTGCCAGAGACAATTGTATGGCCCAGTCTGACCCTACCCTGATACATGTCTCTCTGACTTTGCAAGCGGCCTCTGGGGAGCGCTTCTCCTTGCTCCTGAAGAGAAAGTTACCATACCTCTCCCATCTTTTGTAATTGTAATGTAATGGGTTATGCGCGCTTAATACCCAGAGGTTTCTAAGCGCGGTCCCCAGGATCGAACCTGTGATGCGAGCACGTTGCCCCTGAGCTATCCTCCTCTCCACAGTATGGCGCTCAATGTAAACTGCACAGCCTATAATGCACGATGACTAGGATCAACCTAGGGGCAAAATAACAGCACCTCAGAAGGCAGTGTCTGACTGTATTGGCGATATATTGGTGCCACAATCGTATATATCGGCAAAAATGGCAGTTGCGCACTATAAGCAAAGATGGATATGTACAACTATCGCTCTCAAGTACAATCCAAATACCTGTGAGGTCAATGCAAAGAAATACCTTTTATGCATTTACTCACTTAGCAATCGTCATTGTATTGCATTTATTGAGTGAAGTTTTGTAAGGCGCCGACGGCGAGTACGGTTTCTTTGGTATGCAGTAAAAAAAAGCGTGGCAAAAATGGCATCTGCACAGAAAAGCGTGGCAAAAATGGCATCTGCACAGAAAAGCGTGGCAAAAATGGCATCTGCACAGAAAAGCGTGGCAAAAATGTCATCTGCACAGAAAAGCGTGGCAAAAATGGCATCTGCACAGAAAAGCGTGGAAAAAATGTGATTTGACCCAGTAATGGGCCCGGGAGCTGTGGGGGTGATCCCTGAACCCATTACAAAACCACAGCCTTTTTGCCACGATTTTTTGTGTAAACTGCACTCCTTGCTGCGATTTTAAAACATAGAACCAGTTGCTTTGTAGTTCCTCACAAGCAAAGAGAGGGGAGACAGGGCATTTGGTCTTTCACATGCTTTGGAAACATTTGGATAAGTTAAGAAGAAGGGTGGGGAGCAAGTCGAAGAGCATAACAAATACTACATGTAGGGGTGTGTCAAAGCAGTAAAGTACTGCACCGTTTTATTTCTGCAATGTTTAAAGAGTTTAAAGAGTGAAGGCTTTTCGGATAATCTTTATGGATGACTGGTGCAAAAGTGTTGGGTATGCATCCATGAGGCCCCTCAACACTACTTCCTTACTGATGGTAAGAAAACCTGTCTTCCTCCCCAGATCACCCCCTAATTAAAGGGTGTAACACCCTTTGGCTTCCTTTTCAGAAGACACACAAGCACATCACCAACTGGCAAAGCTGGCAGTTTGCAGGACACACACCCAGTGGTGCCCAACCCGTGCCAAGGACAGTGCAATAAATGCTTACAACTACGCAAGACAGTGCAGAACTCACTGAGAAACTACTAGGACCAGTAGCAGTGCCGGCATCTTAATCAGCTGGGACAGCACCAAGCCCTTACACTCTATACATTCTCTGCATTAGGAAGAGCGTCCTCACAGAAAGCAGTCATGCAGTAGCGGTGTATTCGCTCTTGCAGAATGAAGCATAGGAAAGCAGTCATGCAGTAGAGGTGTATTCGCTCTTGCAGCATGAAGCATAGGAAAGCAGTCATGCAGTAGAGGTGTATTCGCTCTTGCAGCATGAAGCATAGGAAAGCAGTCATGCAGTAGCGGTGTATTCGCTCTTGCAAAATGAAGCATAGGAAAGCAGTCATGCAGTAGCGGTGTATTCGCTCTTGCAGCATGAAGCATAGGAAAGCAGTCATGCAGTAGTGGTGTATTCGCTTTTGCAGCATGAAGCATAGGAAAGCAGTGATGCAGTAGGTGTATTCGCTCTTGCAGAATGAAGCATAGGAAAGCAGTCGTGCAGTAGCGGTGTATTCGCTCTTGCAGAATGAAGCATAGGAAAGCAGTCATGCAGTAGAGGTGTATTCGCTCTTGCAGCATGAAGCATAGGAAAGCAGTCATGCAGTAGCGGTGTATTCGCTCTTGCAAAATGAAGCATAGGAAAGCAGTCATGCAGTAGCGGTGTATTCGCTCTTGCAGCATGAAGCATAGAAAAGCAGTCATGCAGTAGTGGTGTATTCGCTTTTGCAGCATGAAGCATAGGAAAGCAGTGATGCAGTAGGTGTATTCGCTCTTGCAGCATGAAGCATAGGAAAACAGCCATGCAGTAGGTGTATTCGCTCTTGCAGCATGAAGCATAGGAAAGCAGTCATGCAGTAGCGGTGAATTCGCTTTTGCAGCATGAAGCATAGGAAAGCAGTCATGCAGTAGCGGTGTATTCGCTCTTGCTGCATGAAGCATAGGAAAGCAGTCATGCAAGCATAGGAAAGCAGTCATGCAGTAGCGGTGTATTCGCTTTTGCAGCATGAAGCATAGGAAAGCAGTCATGCGTAGGTGTATTCGATTTTTGCAGCATGAAGCATAAGAAAGCAGTCCTGCTGTAGGTGTATTCGCTTTTGAAGCATGAAGCATAAGAAAGCAGTCCTGCGGTATGTGTATTCGCTTTTGCAGCATGAAGCAAAAGAAAGCAGTCCTGCGGTAGGTGTATTCGCTTTTGCAGCATGAAGCATAAGAAAGCAGTCCTGCGGTAGGTGTATTCGCTTTTGCAGCATGAAGCATAAGAAAGCAGTCCTGCAGTGGGTGTATTCACTTTTGCAGCATGAAGCATAAGAAAGCAGTCCTGCGGTATGTGTATTCGCTTTTTCACCATGAAGCATCAGAAAGCAGTCATGTGATAGGTGTATGTGCTTTTGCAGCATGAAGCCTAGGAAAGCAGTCATGCAGTAGGTGTATTCGAGTTTGCAGCATGAAGCATAAGAAAGCAGTCATGCAGTAGCGGTGTATGTGCTTTTGCAGCATGAAGCATAAGAAAGCAGTCCTGCAGTAGGTGTATTAGCTTTTGGAGCATGAAGCATATGAAAGTAGTCCTGGGGTAGGTGTATTCGCTTTTGCAGCATGAAGCATAAGAACACAGTCAGGCAGTAGGTGTATTTGCTTTTGCAGCATGAAGCATAAGAAAGCAGTCATGCAGTAACAGTGTATTCGCTTTTGCAGCATGAAGCATAAGAAAGCAGTCATGCAGTAGGTGTATTCGCTTTTGCAGCAAGATGCATAAGAAAGCAGTCCTGCGGTAGGTGTATTCGCTTTTGCAGCATGAAGCATAAGAAAGCAGCCATGCAGTAGGTGTATTCGCTTTTGCAGCATGAACCATAGGAAAGCAGTCATGCAGTAGGTGTATTCGCTTTTGCAGCATGAAGCATAATAAAGCAGTCATGCAGTAACAGTATATTCGCTTTTGCAGCATGAAGCATAAGAAAGCAGTCATGCAGTAGGTGTATTCGCTTTTGCAGCATGAAGCATAAGAAGGCAGTCCTGCGGTAGGTGTATTCGCTTTTGCAGCATGAAGCATAAGAAAGCAGTCATGCAGTAGGTGTATTTGCTTTTGCTGCATGAAGCATAATAAAGCAGTCATGCAGTAACAGTGTATTCGCTTTTGCAGCATGAAGCATAAGAAAGCAGTCATGCAGTAGGTGTATTTGCTTTTGCAGCATGAAGCATATGAAAGCAGCCATGCAGTAGGCGTATTCACTTTTGCAGCATGAAGCATAAGAAAGCAGTCATGCAGTAACAGTGTATTCACTTCTGCAGCATGAAGCATAAGAAAGCAGTCATGCAGTAGGTGTATTCGCTTTTGCAACATGAAGCATAGGAAAGCAGTCCTGCGGTAGGTGTATTCGCTTTTGCAGCATGAAGCATAGGAAAGCAGTCATGCAGTAGGTGTATTCGCTTTTGCAGCATGAAGCATAGGAAAGCAGCCATGCAGTATGTGTATTCGTTTTTGCAGCATGAAACATAGGAAAGCAGTCATGCAGTAGGTGTATTCGCTTTTGCAGCATGAAGCATAGGAAAGGAGTCATGTGGTAGGTGTATGTGCTTTTGCAGCATGAAGCATAACAATGTGTGTTCTTTTACAGCGCTTCGTGCCGAATTCTTCCATCATGTAAGTCATGCATTGATATGGACCTCGGTAGGTTGCAAGCGTAAGTCGGCTTCTTCAGAATACAACTGCCAACAACATCATAAAATGGCTCGAGAGAGTGGCCTTTCATTCGTCAATCTGACATAGGAAATAATGCTGCATCGTGCATTTAATATCAAAAGGTCGCTGATGGTTTATATGGAGGCGCATAACATCATGGACATAGAAAACGCACCGATCATTCTAAAAACACAATTGTAATGAACCAAATAACAACAAAGATGAGGCTGGGATAGCCCAACGCTGTTTTTGTTGACAAACTTAAAGGCATGGTGTATTCAGATCGAGCAAGTGCGCAGACCAGTGCAGGATAGGTGGTGGGGGGACAAGTGCAGAGGGGTGAGAGGAATCAAGTGCACCCAGTCAGTTAGAAGCTCGGGTAAGTGCTGAGAGATACAACTACCAAGTGCAGTAACGATGAGGCAAGTGCAGGCCTGGAGGCAAGTGAGAGAGGACTGATGAGGGTGCCAAGGACCTCTGAGACTCTGAGGTACACCAGGCGGCTAATCAGAAGGATGTGCGGAAAAGGTGGGAGAGAGGGATAGAGCGGAGAGAAAGGTTAGCAGGGAAGAGGGAGGGAGAAGGAAGAGAAGAGGAGGAATGTCTTAAGGAGTTTCCGGAACTAAATGAGATCAGGCTCAAGACAGATGCTAGTCCAGAGGGAGGCCTCTACAGAGGATAAAGATCTCCCACCAAATCTCTGCTTGGAGAACCGTCTCAATCGCAAATGGTTGGAGGTAGATGAGCAGAGGGCTCGGAAAGGAGAGTATTTAGGTAGGCATCATTGCAGATAGGTAGGTTCCAGGCCACAGAAAGCCTTGTGGACAATGCAGAGGGTCTTGAACTTGATCCTTTCAGCCATGAGGAACTAGTGGAGGACTTTCAGCGCCAGAGAGATGTGGTCCTTTGGCTTGAAGCCAAGGAAAAGTCTTGCTGTTCTGTTCTGGATGAGTTTGAGAAAGAGGCTGTTGCAATAGTCCAGCCTACAGAGAACCAGGGCTCTGGAGACAGTGAGCCGCTGGAGCAAATTGAGAAAAGGAAGAGTCCCTCTGAGGAGGTGTAGCTGGTAGTTTTGATTTTTTTTACAGATGTCTGAAATGTGTGTAGAGAAGGAGAGAGTGGAGTCGAAGATGACCCCAAGGTTTTTTGTCTCGCAGGTGCATGTGGGCGCAGGGCCAAAGGAGGCCGGCCAGAGTGAGAGTGGGAAGGAGGGTGCAGGAGTCCCAATGCGCACAATCTCACTCTTACTGGCATTGAGGCAGAGGTTGTTTGCAGCACACATTGTCTGAATTGCGGACTGTCAGATATGAGCGAGGTAGAGGAGGTGGACGAGGGTAGCCTGAAGGCTGATTTTCTGGTTGCACCTGTGATATACTGCTCTCATGCCTCAAATCACTGACCACTTTTCCCCACTTCCTCTCATGCACCTTACTGATGTGAATACTTACTCCCTGAGTCTGTGGAAGGTCGATTCCAATTCATTTTCCCATTTGCTTTTCGTGTGCTAAGCAAGTGCTCCCTTGGTGGTTGGTGGCACTTTGCCAAAACAGAGAAATATCTCTATAACTGAGGTTAATGAACGATAGTTCTTGTGTGCAAAGTTTGAAAACTCTTCCTGTTACTACGATTCGTCATCAATATCACCATTGTGCATGTTTGTTTACCTGTATGCATAACAGAACTGCTAGCTGTGAATGTGTTACTGTGCCTTGTCCCCGCGCCTTGACATCTGACGTTTGGGTGTCCAGCGGACTGTATGTACCCATCCCTTTTTGGGCACAATGCCAGAAATATTTAAAAAATACAGATTTCCTGCGAAGTGTGACTGTCCAGGAGATTATACCTTATCATCAAAACGGGTGACGGAAGCCGCTGAACACCATTTCATCTATGGGGCATACAGAGAGGTTATATATTTCTTTTTTATTGATTGGCTGATCAATCAACCTTTCAATTTCTAAAAGACAACAGTGTCCAGATACATTTCATACAAATACACATTAATACATATATCGAATTCAACTTAAAGTTGAATATATACAATAAAAGCAGTTCCAAATTCGAAATAAAAAATAATGTGCAATAACATTTTAACTGGTAACTTCATCGCCACATGTCAAGGACAGTAATCCCACTTAATCTTCAATATCATTCAGTCCTAACTCCAGCAAAAAACCAATAGTGGCTATTCTTATGGTCATCTGCAACACATGCAGACTATGTGACCCCAGACTGGAGCCAGAGATAGGCAACTGCCCATCAAACCTGCAGCTGGGAAAGGCCAGAACTGGTTGGCACTTCCTCCCAGACTAAAAAGCACAATTCTGCTTCATGCTAGGGAGCACGCCGAAAAGAGCAGCAAAGGACAGTAATGCCACTTAATCTTCAATATCATTCAGTCCTAACTCCAGCAAAAAAGCAATAGTGTCTACTCTTAAGGTCATCTGTCTAGCATCATTCATCATTATCCATACACCTCAAGATATTAAGGGGTGACCAAAATATTTACAGCGTTGAGTGTGAACTCTAGTACAGAAAGCAACAATATGTTTCAGTGTTTCAGAATGTTCAGTAAATTTACAAAACCGACAAACGTTCACATGAGTCGCCCAAAGAGCTCGTCTACATAAGATTTCTCTAGTCGGCCATAGAAAAGAGAGTTTATTTTAAGACGCAAATACGGAGCAGTCACTTTGGCCAAAACGATCTAATAGAATTCAGAAGGTTGTGGATTGCGTCACCTCCACCAGGAAATGTTCTAACAATGCCTGCCTCCGCAGATCACACAGGCGACTCCACCTGGACTCTGACATCTGTCTGGGCGTGGTGCACAAACCCTGCCTTAACTCTTGTTTACTTTCTTCCAAACGTTATTGCTGCTTTAGAAAGATAGTATTGCTTCCTTCTATGGTGACACGGTGGCGAGGCTGGCAAACACAGCTTGCGCACTACAGCAAACTAGAATGTTCCGGAACACGTGAATGAGACCACAATGTGCGGAATACTTGTCCGTGGAGCAGAAGGCCATTACATATTCAACACATGCAGACTATGTGACCACAGACTGGAGCCAGAGATAGGCAACTGCCCCTCAAACCCGGAACCGGGAAAGGCCAGAACTGGTTGGCAGTAGGTGTATTCGCTTTTGCAGCATGAACCATAGGAAAACAGTCATACAGTAGGTGTATTCGCTTTTGCAGCATGAAGCATAATAAAGCAGTCATGCAGTAACAGTGTATTGTGTATTTGCTTTTGCAGCATGAAGCATAAGAAAGCAGTCATGCAGTAGGTGTATTCGCTTTTGCAGCATGAAGCATAATAAAGCAGTCATGCAGTAACAGTGTATTGTGTATTTGCTTTTGCAGCATGAAGCATAAGAAAGCAGTCATGCAGTAGGTGTATTCGCTTTTGCAGCATGAAGCATAAGAAAGCAGTCATGCAGTAGGTGTATTCGCTTTTGCAGCATGAAGCATAATAAAGCAGTCATGCAGTAACAGTGTATTGTGTATTTGCTTTTGCAGCATGAAGCATAAGAAAGCAGTCATGCAGTAGGTGTATTCGCTTTTGCAGCATGAAGCATAAGAAAGCAGTCCTATGGTGGGTGTATTTGCTTTTGCAGCATGAAGCATAGGAAAGCAGTCATGCAGTAGGTGTATTCGCTTTTGCAGCATGATGCATAGGAAAGCAGTCATGCAGTATGTGTATTCGCTTTTGCAGCATGATGCATAGGAAAGGAGTCATGCAGTAGGTGTATGCGCTTTTGCAGCATGAAGCATAACAATGTGTGTTCTTTTACAGCGCTTCGTGCCGAATTCTTCCATCATGTAAGTCATGCATTAATAGGTGATATGGACCTCGGTAGGTTGCAAGCGTAAATCGGCCTCTTCAGAATACAAGTGCCAATAACATCATAAAATGGCTCGAGAGAGTGGCCTTTCATTCTTCAATCTGACATAGGAAATAATGCTGCATCGTGCATTTAATAGCAAAAGGTCGCTGATGGTTTATATTGAGGCGCATTACATCATGGACATAGAAAACGCACCGATCATTCCAAAAACAAAATTGTAATGAACCAAATAACAAACAAGATGAGGCTGGGATAGCCCACCGCTGTTTTTGTTGACAAACTAACTGGTTGCGTTGTTAATTCCCGCCATGGAAGTGTTCTATCATAGTTTACTCTCAAAGCAACGAGCTTTTGCTGCTCCAAATAACAAACCGTATTCACACCCTTCAATGCATTCGATAATAGGGATATTAAAGGACCATATTTCACGCCTTGAAACACCTGTGTATAGGCGCGTTATAAATGCCATATCATATCATGTCATACCATAAGGATTCAGTCGTGCCAGATCCACCCTCGTGGGGGTTCTATTGTAGGCCGCCCTCACAGGGGTTCCAGCTAAGCCCGGCTCACTTCAGGGCCTTGCTGTTGGCACTGCATCTGCCCTTATACAAACACTGGCAGAGGCTGTTAGCTGACATTGATTGGCCATTCCTGTTTGTCATGGGTGTATGGATGTTTTTAATGATGGCCGTTCGGATAGATCCTTCCCGATCCCTACGTATTCTCAGGTGGGGATGTCAACATGCTTTTCACCCTGTTGGAGAATTGGCCTTATAATACGCATCTTTCGCTGACGTCACTATCAGCCACGCTGTGGCTCTCCAGCCGATCTTACGGGTGGAGCCTTTACTCCCCAGGGCAGGGCATCTGATCTATGGAAATGGCCTAAAACTACTTCTGTATTATTGAGTTTTCCCTTTTCCGATCCCAAATATTTAAGGAATTATGATAGATTTGTTTCCGCCTTCACTCCCTCTCTCCCCTGCTGAACTGCTCTCTTGGCACTTTGCACCCGGCCACCCTCTGGCCCCTGGGCCCAGGTACCTGCTCACCCTGCCACCCTCCTGCACTGCCTCCTGGCCACCCCTTGCACTGGGGACTGTATCTATACCCATACAGTTCCCCACACCCCCATTTTCTTTTTTTTTCTGCACTTATCAGACTTACCCAGTCTGCTGCCTTAAACACAGCACTTTCTGGCTGCACTACCACTGTTTATTACCTCTATTATCTATTTATTATTTTTTTATATGTTCTTCTCTGCTCTGCCCTTTCCACTCTCCCCCTTCCATGCACTTTTCCCCTTTCCCTTTAACATGCACTTGCTCGTTCCCAATGTCCCTGGGCCTAGTAAGATCGTTTTTGTTCTCCCCTGTTCCCCTCCCTTGCCTTGTTGCGCTCTGAAACACTTGTGTACGAGTGTGATATAAATAAATTATCATATTATAGACTGGCAGCTAACTGAAGAACATCTGTGGGGATCTCATTCTTCCTATAAATCCTTTGCTCCAGTATCCCTTCCTGTCTTGCCAGATGGGATCAAGGGATCATGATGGCAATGGTTCCTGATGTTCTCACCTTTGGGGGCAAAATGAGAGCCATAAATGAACTTCCTGCGTATCTGTCCAAGTGCCCCTCTTCCCACTACCGGGATCTATTTATGAGATTCCGGTTGAACATTCTTCTTTGTAGAGAAGTCCTAACACTTTGCAAGCAGATAGAGAAGACCTATCGGACTAGAGGCACTGTGAAAAGATGGTGGTTATCAAATCATTAAACCATCTGCTGGTGGCTTGTAAGGGTCTCACAAATGTGAGAACTTGGTATTTGTGAGCTTTGTTAAGGATGTTAACATGTTGTCGACAAGGAGTGGTGGAACAGGTTCCTAATTGGAGGCAATCCGAGTATGATTTTTGCAATCATGAAAAAGTCTTAATGTTGGAATAGAGTGAATTTTAGGCATTTCATTTGATTGGTTTAATTTTAAAATGACTGCAATGGGAATTGTGTAAGGGGATTTGTAATGAAATGTTATGGTGTTGTAAGGATTGTAGAAATATGAAAGGTTTGTAATAAACCAAGAACACATTTTTAAAACAGAAAGGTGCTATACAAATGACAAAATGAATGAATGAATTAACTATTAGTGGAGAATGGGTAGAGGTGGAGAAATGGTGGGGATTATGAGAGCAGTAGCTGTTTTTTTTCACAAAGTACACATTCAATGAAAAATTAATGGGAAAAAAGGGTGCCATTTGCGCTCCATGCATTTAATAGAGTCGCATTATGTACATACAGAATATACATATTTTGTTTCCTCTTCCTGAGGTAAACTTGTTTTTTCTCTTATGTCCATCCACTGGAAACATGAAAATAGGCATTGGCAATGCCAATCATTTTGGATTTTATTTAGGCATGGAAAAAGCAGATAATGGTCCTACCACCTGGCCATAAGAAGGCAACAGGATTAAAGTGGTGTGATTACTTTGACATATGATAGTGCCTGGCCAATGCCCTTCTACTACCGATACACAAATCAAAATTGTTGGCTTTGTCAATGTATGTTATTAACATGACTTCAGTGCAAGACATCAATATAAATGAAGTGGCTGAAGGCACACTCGGTTGAGACATTTTCATTATACCAGTAGTGCCTTTACTGTTAAAATGAATCTGTTAACACTCATCAGACTGTTTAGAAATGACACTGGCAGGCTAAAGTTAGATGTTACTGCTTGATAGAGCTTGTTCAAGAGGATCCCCCAACTTACAGAAAAGGTAATATTCTCGTCCTCATCATCACTGCACTGCCCACCACTCTATCACAGCTCTCCAATCCTGCTCGACTAGTTAAACCATCTAGCAATCCCCTTTGACATTTGTCACACAAGACTAGTCAAGCAAATCCATCAGGAACCCTACAAACAAGCCTTCAGATCATTCAGGAACTTCCCAGTGGAGGCTCTCATGGAAGACCTCACCAAACTCTGCTTCACATGAGTTGCTTTACCTCTGATGAACCAGAACTGAAACTCTCTCTTGCAAGAACTCATCATCACCCTCACAACCAACAGCAACTGCCATGCCCCGGTGAAACAACACACACTCATGCCTAAACCTTCCACAACCTGGTACAGTGAAGTACTCAAGTTCAACAAACAAATGCAGGAGAAGACTTGGCGAAAATCCTGCAGTGCATCCAACCTCGCCCTGCTCAAGGTACTCTGTGCTACAAGCAGACGACTGATCACCAAGGCCATTTACTACCAAAACACCATAGCCAAGGCCAACACTGCCCGACCCACGTGTAGCACACTCCATTGACAAATCCACCACCATCACCTCTTGCTTTATCAATAAGATCAGCATGATCCACCAACACATAAACACACACACTACAACTGACAGCACACTACACATCCCATCTCACAAAATCACAACTACCTGGACAACTTTCAAGACACTCACTATGGAAGACCACACTGCCATTCTAGCATCCCTTAAGACCACATTGTATGAATAGGACATCCTTCCTACCTACGTTCTCAAGACACTTCAGACTGACGCACTCCTCCTTTACCTGACAATCATCAACAGCTCCCTAACTCAAGGCACCTTTCCCTCAAGACCAGACAAATCCTCCTGCTTTCAAGAAACCAACACTGAACCCTGAATATGACCCCACCACCCAACTTCTCCAACACATCGAAGCCAACAACCTCCTTCACTCCTACCTAGATTCAGACCCAGATGCAGCACAGAAACGGCTTCCATCAAGGCGATCAACAATGGCCTTGAGATCTTTACTGATGGTCATCCTTGCCTTATGGTTCTCCTTGACCTCTCATTAGCATTTCACAAAGTAGACCACCAGACACTCACCGACAATCTACATTGCTGCATGGCGATCAGCAAATTCGTCCGCACCTGGTTCAAATCGTACCTTGCTAATCATCACCAGTTTTGGGTTTTGTTTTGTGTGTGCAAACAATTTGGATCTATACAAACCTTACACAAAATAAAATCAAACATTTAGAACATTTAAAAAATCATATAATCCACAATCACTTAAACATCTTAGAAACGGCTGTCCATTCATCCTACAAGACCATAAAGACCTCAATTCATAGATATGCAACTGTACAATAACATGAGCCAAAGACCCTTCAGGCTCTTTCAGTAAGGCCAATAGCCCCCATAAAAAGCAGCTGTGTGATAATCAGAGCTGATGATGGAGTATTAAAAACAATCCTATAATGCTTCGTTTAGAACAATAGTAGTAGAGTTAACAAAGATCAGAATTCTTTTTCCATCTAGGCATTGACAGTTTAGGATAACATGTTTTAATGTGTCTGGTTCCAACATACAAAACCTACAGCAGGTCGGAGCTCCTGGCTCATTTCCCCTTATTATTGGATTATACCTTGTTTTTAGCAAATTCAGACGAAAGCACACTCACCTCTTGTGCAATAGGGGAAGGGAACTTTTTCAAATAGAGTGAGGGCATCCCACAATTTGTGTGCATACTAGCCAAGCTCTTCAGGCATTTATACATGCACATTGATCCAATCGAATCACACCAATCTAGTGAAAACAACTTTTGTTTAAGGGCACGGAGGTACCGGATACCCTCTGCCAGGTCGATGCCTCTCTGTTGCATGGCTTTTACACAGACCTTTACAAAAGGATTTTCCTCCCCCGTGCTCTTTCCCCAATTCATCCAAACAGGGACTGAGTTGGCACAATAATGAATTTCTCACACAACAGCAAGCATTTCCAAAGGATGTACATATTTAAGGAAGCTAAAGCCAATTTGAAACGTAGTGCCACCATGGGAACACTCATCGGCGGTTTAATGCTGCTTTCCAGACAAGTCCTTCAAATATTATGAAGTCAAATTGACTTATTGAGTGGTACCTTTCCACTCTTTAGATGAGCACAGCAACTACGAAACCTCCTCAGAAAACCTAGAAACCAAACGCTCTTGCCTTCACCTTTATCTTGTCGACCAAGGTTTGGTGATAAGGATGAATCAACAATTGGAAACCCAAGTATGGCCAATTTTCAACCTTCTCGCGTTTTCTCCCAGCAGTTTGCCACACAATGTTCTTCCATTTAGTTTGCCCAGAAAAGTACTTTACTTCAAAATGGTATCATCTGCATAAAGGATCAAAGGGACTGTGAGAAACCTGAAGGTGTCTCACCCGCTAGACCCTGGAGATCTGTCATCCAGGTGGCCAGGAAACGGCCATTGCTAGTTATTTATTTAATTATTTTAATATTTATAACACGCCACATGCCCATGGTCCTCGGAGCACACAAGAAGAGGACAAGACAAGGACAGGCAAGGAATCGGTAACCAGGTGGTAGAATTTCAGGTAGTCCTGTACTGTTGGATCCAGTTCCTGGGGGTGGACCAGTGCAGGGAGCATCACCTGGATGATGGGTCTTTGAGGAGTGGAAGTGGGACACCGAAGGGTGAGATGCGGTACCCCCTTCCTTATAAAACCTTTTCCCCATCCTACCCCGTAGGATATTAAGAAGCTCTACCCCCCCCCCTTTTCCGACATGAACACTTTCTTACACCGTGAAAGACAATGGACTAACACCAAAGCCGTTTACCTGACATGTCCCAACACAAGGGTCAGGCAGAGTCAGGAAATTGACAACAACTACACACACCTGACGGCCCTTACCGTTCCCCACAGCGATAAAAGGCAGAGCATGAGAGTACACTCTGAGCAAGGCCAACAGCACAAGGAAGCAGCTATTCCAGGATGGCAGTTCAGATGGAGGAGAAAGCGGGTGAGACTCGAAAGGACGACAAGGAGGGAAGTGCCCTTGCCCTTTCCAACCCAGACTCGCAAAGCCTACCTGAAAGGAATCAAAAGACCGGGAACTACAGCTGGCGTGTGGGGTGTCAAATGTAAATGGTGCACTGGGCCCTCCTGCACTGATAGCCAAGGCGGGGAGATGCACTTGCTACCGTGGTACCATCCTTGACTCCAGAGACAAGAAACGCTGAAGGGTTCAGCACAGCCAGTGAGTTGGAGAAAGCTGATAGTAAACTGGACTGTGTTGAGCCCAAGGTTGCAAACGGCAACATTTGTATGAACCAAAGGACTTGTGAACAAAGAACGTGTGCATGTTTGAACTTTGAAACAAGCCCAATGAAGGACCAGCTGCAGAGTGGCCAGGCGCCACTTGGGCACTTGGGCGCTCATTCGGTGGACTCTGACAGGTCCCCTTTGTTGAAACTACAAAGATCAAGAGGCCCTAGGAAAGGCCGGCATGAGTTGTCAAAGTGGTCATACGAAGGTTCAGCAAAACCCCTTGTACAGTTGAAAGTCTTTGACACATTTAAGGAAGCAAAAGAACATAGTGTGAATAGAAGTTTGTGGAGCCTGATTGGGGGCTGGGACCCAGACTTAGGGAAGAAAAGAACCTAAGGGGGGTAGTGAACGTTGGCAAGTGTGAACCCAAAGGTGGGATGAAAAGAGAAAGCTAGGGAAAGGGAACCCCGCTTTTTGATGAGATGATAGAAACATGAACTGTGTTAGAATGGCTATGTGAACCCGATGCAGTGATGCCAAGAGGAAAGCTAAGGGAAGTGAATCTCGCATTGTGATAAAGGAAAGTGAACTGTATATTTGGCAAATGTGAACCCGGCTGATGGATGCCTACGAACCAAGGTGAACTATGATACACCCATGAACATTGTGTCGACAAGAGTGAACCCGACTGAGGGATGTCCACAGTGAATGATTGTTTAAAAAGACATTGAGACTCTTGAATGTTACAAGTTGCTGAGATTTGAAAGGAAGGCTGTAATGAACCAGAGTGAGGGAGGCTATTGTTGAAAGAAGGTTCAGAGCCCAACTGAGGGAGGATCCAAGGGGCAAATAGTAATCGCCCAACATAAAAGATTACCGAAGGAACTTTTGTTTGTTTGTTGTTTATGGTCCATCAGGCCTTCTAAGGCAAGAGACTTTACATAAAAGAGATTTGGCTCCATAAGGTCCTGGTATCATTGGAGGGAACTGTAACCTCGTGCTGGAGAGACCCAGGAGTGTGCTGTGCTCAGAAGTCCCACCTTGTTCCATGCTAAAAACCTAGAGAAGGGAGACCCCAGCTATGCCATCCTGACTTATCATTTTGAGAGCACTTCTTTCTTTTCTTGTGAACATTATCCCACATTATTTTGTAGCATAGCAGTAAGGATTGGCAATAGGTTCCTTTATATTTGACCACTAGAACAACATTCTTATTATTTGATGGTCGTAGCTTGCTCCCATCTTAGATTTAGATTTAAATTAGGTATTTATCTCACTCATTACACAGTTTAATAAATACCTTCAAACTGTGATCACTTGTGTCTGTCTTTAATTCGATACTATGCCTTCCTTACAGGACCCTGTTTCCAAAAAAACCCATGGAGAGATCAATGAGGCCTCGTATAGGAAGTCTCCCAAATCTGCCATGTAGAGGTTAAACAGCAGGTTGCCAAAATGACCCCTGCCGTAAACCCCTCTCTGTTGTATTGGTTTGGTAAGGTCACCTCTCATGTTGAGCCGTACCATGATGGAAGAATCTTCATGCAGACAGATCAAAATACTGAACAAGACTGGTGGAACGTCCATCTGCTGTAACTTACACCATAGTCAGTCACGGCTTATGGTACTGAACACGAGGGACAAGTCAATACTGGCCACATGTACCACCTTCCCTCCCTCGCATCCCTCACCATGCTGTAACAAATCCATGACTGGTCCAGGCAGAGTTATCCACGTGCTACGTCTAAATCCTTCTGAGTGAGGTTTGAGGATAGAGTTACTCTCTGCCAACTGTGCGAGATCCCTTAAAATCAGGCACACAAAAATCTTTTGTTTAGCATCTAATAGCATAATGGTCCCGTAATTAAGAGGGTCCAATCTACACCCCGTCTTACAAATTGTTACGACATGCCCCTGGTGCCAAGTGCTTGGGAACCTTTGTTCCCTTAGGATGTTCTTAAAGAGAAAGAACAAAATGTTTGCCCATTGTTCGGGCTCTGCATTAAAGATTCGGTTACACAAGACCAGCCCCGGAGCCCAGCAGTTGTTACTTTTCATGATTCTCAGACATACATCATCCTGATCAAAGGAAATCTCCCAGGGCACTCTGGGGGCATTCTACTTTGACTTCACTAGGTATGAGTCAATATAGTGCTTGAAAATGATTCTAACAGGTCACTGCCTGAATCTGATATGATTGGACCTGAACTTGGAGGTTTTTGTGTTCTTTTAACAGCTTCCGATAGTTACCCCATGCCTTATTAGTCACACTCTCTAGTATTTTTTCCCAATAAAGCTGGTATTGAGCTCTTTTCACTTATTCCACACTGTTTTATTTATTTATTTATTTATTTATTGAGCACTTGTTAGGGGCCTATACAACAGAATGGTGTTTCTAGGAGCCACAAGGTAAAGTGGGGAGGGAACAAGGGGAGTAAAAAACAATGGCAAAAACAGGAAATATACAATCGTGTTCCTACTAGGGCTTGTGACATACGGACGTGCAAATGCAGTGAAGAGAAGTGCAGGGGATAAGGATGGGTGGGGTGGGGGAGAGAGCGAGGAATGGACAAGTGCTAGTGGGGGCCCTAGAGGGATGTGCAAAGGGGAGCCAAGGGACAGCCTGAAGGTAAGTGCTACGGCAGACGAATCCCAAGGGTGGGATGCACAGCTGCCAGGCAGGGTGCCCGCAGGGAGCAATGCTGAGGAAGGGGAGGGTGCTGATGTTCACTGGGTAGAGAGCCTGGTATCCTGTGAGATTCATGAGGACCAAGCCACCAGTCTCAGCAGCAGGGAGTGATTAGTAACGAAAGGAAAGAGGTAGACAAAAGCAGAGTTTTGAGAAGTTTCCGGAACTTAAGGAGGTCCTGTACAAATGTGAGAGGGGCAGCAAGGCTGTTCCAGAGGGAGGCACCAGCTGAAGAGAAAGACCTGCCCCCCCACTCTTTGCTAGGGAAAGTGTGTGACAAGCAGAGAGTTGGAGTTAGAGGAGCAGTGGGCACTAGCTGGGGAATATTTAGGGAGGTAAAGTTGGAGATAGCGTGATCCCAGAAAGCCTTGTGGATGATGCAGAGGGTCTTGAATTTGATCCTCACAGACACTGAGAGCCAGTGGAGAGATTTTAGGGCTGGAACGATACGGGTTGTGGGCTTGAGGCCAAGGATAAGTGTTTCAGCCCTATTCTGGATTACCTTAGGAGGGTGTAGGTCGAAAAGCGGGAGATTGAGGAAGAGGCTGTTGCAGTAGTGCAGCCTAGAGAGCACCAGAGCTCTGGAGACATTGAGCTTCTGGGGGAAGGTGAGGAAAGGGGGAGGGCCAGATTGTAGGGGGAAAACAGGGCACACGTCCCAATGAGAAGGATCTCTGTCTTACTGGCATTAAGACAGAGATCATTGGCTGCACACCATATGTGGATGGCGGTCAGACAATCAGGAATGAGAGAGGAGGAAAAGGAGGGAAAGGTTTGAAGGAAAGTTGTGTGTCATCAGCATAACATTGAAAATGAGGAGAGAAGGAGTAGATCAGGTGAGCAAGAGGGGTGAGATAGGCATTGAAGAGCCACTGTGATAGGATAGACCCTGGGGGACTCTGCAAGTAGATAGTGTGGTGGAGGAGGAGACATGTCCCAGCTGCAACTAGGAAGGGCAGTTAGTGAGGAAAGAGGTTAACCATTCCAGTTCCTGGTACATGATGCTCAGGGTATCACAGAGTTCTTTTATGGGGATAAAATGGTTGACCGTGTCAAAGGCAGAGTAGATCGAGGAGAATGAGAACAGCAAGAGAGTTAGAGTCAAGATTTGCGAGCATGTCTTCATAGGGTATTCAGGAGAGCAGTTTCTGTGCCTCTGGATGCCCGGAATCCAGATTGATAGTCATGGAGGCAACCAACAAGTTCAGTGTGGAGAGTCAGTTGAGGGAGGAACAGCTTCTCAAAGAGTTTACCCAGGATGATTGTTAGCCAGGCAGGAGGGGTCAGGAAGGGTCAGCGGATGGCTTTTTTAAGAGAGGGTGCACAAGGGAGTGCTTGAGGGATAGAGGGAATGAGCCAGTGTAAAATGAGAAGTTACAGAAGTCGACAAGAGCCAGGGTGAGAGAAGAGATGTTGTCCTTAATGGTTCTAGAGGAGCAGGAGTGCACCTGTTTGGAGGAGACCTTCATAGAGCGGACAACTTTAGGTCACTCATTGGATTAGATGGCACCTGGGGCTGCAACTCTTCCCCTTTTTCAGCCCACCTTCCGACAAGAACTAAGTCTCTTTGGTAATCACCTAAGCTAAGACTCCAGTCTCTGAAAAAGTCTGTGATTTATTTCTTTATGTTTGTAGCCGTGACAGTGTAATCGAGCCACGGAGGAAGCAGAGTCTAGTGTGGGGCCGTTGAAGGTGACATATACCACTCCACTTGGGCTACTACCATAGGAGTTGAGTCCAGCTCCATTGCCACTCGCTGTGGGAGCAGACCAGTACTGCTTTCTCCAGCTTGCTCTCTACTGCAGCGCCTTGCTTACTGCACAAATTATACATCCCTGCTCCACTCTGTGCCTCTGTCATCATTGATGAGAATGAGTTCAACAACCCCCTAGACACCTGTCAGGCTCTGTCCTCTGCGAAGCCCACTGCAAACCACGGCCAACCACTATCCGCCACTCTCCACTCTGTACTCTTCTGCAAAAGTACAAGGATGAATACCCCCCCTATTCAGCATCGTCTAGCCACCCTGCAGCCAGCTACAATGAGCTGCAATGGGCTGTGGAGGGCTATGTAAAGCTACGGAGACTGGATGGTGGGATCTTCTACCACCAGCTTTATGGTTACCATCAGTGTTTAGCATTCCGTCACTCACACTGACACAAGAAGCTGGGATTGTGTCACAACTGCCAGCCAACTGAATGAAGCTTGATGAAGCCGAGTGCGGTTGACCATACTCGCCTCAACACTCCAAACTCATGGCTATATACCCGGAGTTAGTTGCAACACAACACCAGCAGGGTTTTGATGATATTTCAACTATTGCACCATATCTTATAGTGACGCTGTGTGGAACATTGGAACCACACCAGAGGCACACCCCTCCATAGCTCACTTCCAGGTCGGCTCACTTTCCTCCAGGCCTTGCAGACATGCTGTACTCCCTGCCAATCAGCAGGGCTTCGACTGCTCTCAGGCTGCTCTCCCAAAAACAAAGAGAAGCTCCAGCTGAAATGTTGGATGAATTACTAGACACTGTGCTGAGACTTAGAGACCCAGGACACTAGAGTAAAGGATCCTCCAACGTCCTTGCACCACACGCATCAATCCGCAGTGAAACGTATCAGCCACACATATCAGCCACCTCCAACACAATCTTTGCGGTCATTGTGGTTCACCAGTTTGTACATATTGATTTCTCCAGATCACCAACTCTACCCATCTCTTTGAAACACTTGTCTATAAGCACATAATAAATAAACAATCAATCAATAATCTCCTTTGGAGACCCGCAAGAATCCATTGTCTCCCCCGTGATCTTCAATATTTACATGGAACCGCTTTGAACCCTCCGCGCTCCACACAACATCCACATCCACCAATACACAGATGATATGCAGCTCTACCTCAAGATATCCTCCATCAAAGGCATCCACAGGCTCAAGACATGCCTCTCACATTGGTTCAGATGTCGAGGGAAAGCGCTTATCTGAAGCTCAACCCCTCGAAGACTGAGTTCCTACTGCTGACCAACAATATGATATGATGCAGCTTTATTTCAGTCCAAGGACCAAAAAAGGAAAACTACAACATATTTATATAAATAAGATATTACATGCCTCATCAGAAGCTTGGCAGTATAGCAGCGGTAAGTCTGCAGGGGATACCGCCAAAGCAAATAGCGTTACTGCAACTCGGTCCGGTGCTGTTAGTGCCAGAATACTGTGTTGTAGACTCTATGGGGAATGCTGGGCGCTATTACCTTATTTGCCCTGCGGTAATAGCGCTGCAAATGGGTGGAAAGTGGAGAGTTTTACCTCCAGCAAAAAGCGGGAGGTAAATCTCCAATTTCGCGTCCAAACTCGGGATTGGGCAGAGCGATAATAGCGTTACCGTGGCATTTTTGCCGCTCTTCCTTACCCCTGATGAGGCCCCATATATCAACAAATACAGAATCTTTTAAGAATGTAAAAAGGAATCGAATTCATAAATTGACATTACACAGATAATACAATTCCAATCATGACTTCACAGTTGTCACGACATTTTATGGAACGCTAGAATATTAAAAAACAGCATAGCCGTAACTACTTAAAATACACAAGATATAAACAGAGCAATGTGCTAGTGAAGCCAATAGTGCAAATAAGTGCAAAGGATGCAAGAATGTAAACATTTCATAGATACACTTTCAGGAGCATTCTTTAAGAAAGCCTGTTCTTCTCCTCCACGCCCAGAGGAGGTAGTTTGTGACACAATGAACTGCCAGATCATGATTAGAATAACAACACGGGACACTTGCCTGAGAGGTAGATCTCATAGCCCTATCATTAAACCAACAACCAGACACCCAGACCTGCCTCTCTGCTAGGTACCTTGAAGGCTTCACACCCTAGCTGGCCACTTGAGCCATGTCCCTTGGGTTTGACATCGACAGACACCTCTCCTTCAAACAGTACATAGCAAGGAAGACACAGTTTGTCACCAACTTTCTCCCCTGAGGAAAAGTCAGCCCTTGATCCCAGAAAAAAACTTCAGATCTGTTGTACAAGACTTGGGTCTCTCCCACCTGGATGGAAGCCATGGCGTATTGGATGGCCTTCTGATGACTCCACTGACTCCCCTGAGATGGGAGCTGCAGGCTTCATCACAACTCATCAAAGGACTCTGCAAATTCGGCAGCATCAACCCGACCCGCATCAAACTGCACTAGCTCCAGCTGCAAGCCTGTATCATCTTAAAATCCTGCTTCACCATCTACAAGGCTGTCACCCTGAAGCCCCCAAGATACCTCACTGACAAACTCAGCATCTCCAGAGGCCTACAATACACCAGAAGTAAGGACATGTGCAGACTTGAACACGGCCGGTGCAGGAATGAATAATCCAGAAGACAGGCCTTCTCTGTCTACACCCCAAGGACCTGGAACCCTCCCATCAACTTCCGACTTGCTTCCTCGCTTCCACAGTTCCGGAAGGTGCTTTAGAACTCTTCAAGAAATGGCTCCTTCATAACACCTAGGTCCATCCAACATTCCACTCCCCACCATACCGGAAACTGGATGATCTGATCCCCACTGTTTCCTCCCCTGGTTAATTGTAGACCCATTGCTAACAATTGCCCTCCCTCCCCTGTTGATAGATCCCCACTCCCTTGTTTCTCTGCTCCCCAAACTTTCCCTATGTTTGTAATGCACTCTGTTGCCCCCCGAAGCTAGGTCCACACTCAATAAATACCATAACAATAACAATAATAATAATAGTAATAACAATAATAACAATAATAATAATAATAATAGTAATAACGATAATAATAATAATAATAACAATAATAATAACATTAGTAATAAATACCATAACAATAACAATAATAATAATAGTAATAACAACAATAATAATAATAATAATAATAATAATAATAATAATAATAATAATAGTAATAGTAATAATGATAATAATAATAAAAATAACAATAATAATAATAATAATAATAATAATAATAATAATAATAGTAATAAATACCATAACAATAACAATAATAATAATAATAATAATAATAGTAATAGCAATAATAATAATAATAATAGTAATAACGATAATAATAATAATAATAATAACAATAATAATAATAGTAATAATAATAATAATAATGTCTTTTGGGGTGGGAGGGGCCCGTAGTGGGTGGGAATGGCCACAGCCATGGGTAGTGATTTAGTGGGTAAATAACCAAACAACACCCACAGGCTTTGCGTCCCTCCTTACATATACATTTCCCTCTAGCTGCAATGCAATGCAATAGTTACGGCTTGTAGGTGGCGCTTAGGTAGCAAGTAATAGCCAAAGCTAGAAAGGCACTTGAGTGTTCACATCGTGAGACACTTTAACACTTGTAAACCAACACAGAATGAGATCATAGGGCGGTCACCATGAAGGACAAATGCAATGGAGCGCAAACCAGAACTGTCAAGACAGTAAAAAAAGGAAAGGAACCATGTCTTGAAATGCTGGACTTTGATATGAAAGGTCATTTATAATGCTCTTAATACCCAGAGGTTTCTAAGCACAGCCATGGGGAATCGAACCTGTGGTGGTGTATATCTTCTTGCTTCCAAGACGAGCACGTTGCCCCAGAGCTATCCACCCGAGACTTTTAACCAGCACATTCGTCAATGAGCCTAAACTGCCTTACCAAATAAAATATTGTGCACCAAAAGAACATGTATTCAATGGCATGTCAGAGCCACATACTGGCTTCCACAGTACTGCCAGAGTTTGCTCAACTTTGAAAAAAATACATGTACTTTTGCAGTGCCCTGCCAATGCAAAATTACTATATAGTTTAAGGAACACTGCTCGCCTTTCGTTTATTGCTGGGCAGCATCGAGAACACACAATTGCTGAAAAACTGCGAACAAACACCACAATACAATGGGACTCATGTTAAAGAGTACATTTGAACTTCCATTATAATCAGACCCCTGCGTGCAGTTTGTAACATTTCCAATACCAAGTGCAAACAAAAAAATGCCGGATCTGGCAGATTCTAGCTAAGCCGTTTGTTTTACACTTTGCAAAGACTATAAATGCCTCCTGCTGTACATTATTGTGGGAGAAAGGCTACAATGGGATCTAATGGAATCCACCGTCTTTAAGCACCTTTCACAGGAATCCAATGCATTAACACTATCATGTTGTCGTGCATGCATTTTACTTACGGGCAGAGGGATAGGGCAGGCGGAAGGAAATGGACCTCACTACTGTCACACTTTTCTCAGTCCCCCTTTCACCTTTAATTTTATTTGCATCACTCCCAGCAACTCCCTAGGGTGAGGTTTTAAATAGTGATTCTAGTATCTTTGGCTCAGCAGTCCGATGAAGGCTGCAACACTTGTGTATAGGAGCGTCATAAATGCCATATCATATCATACAACCCGTTTCCAAGCCGGCACACTAGTGTGTCTCCATTTTCTTCAAAACTTCTCAGAAGCAGTCATTAGCTGTTCGCGGTTCACAAATGCCCTTTGGCATAGCCTGCTTTTGTCTCCTTTTATGAAGGTCGGTGCCCAAGCAGACCCGGGGTCGATTTGCCAACTGCTTGGTTATGTTCATAGTTACTAACTATGAACTAACTAACTGCTCGGTTCTGTTCATAGTTACTAATATAACTAGCATAGTTGCATGCCCACGGTGGGAGAGGGACATAATTTTAAGGTCTATAGGATGCATCCTCGTGGTGGGTGGACGATTGGCCGTAATAGTATTAGGTTTTAGCACGCATCACCCTATACGTAGTGGATGTGGGAGTGGCACACCTGCGTTAAAGCAGGAAGGATGCATAGTAAGAGGCGGTCCCCGTTAGACGCGAGTTGCACGTAGCACCGGCGATTGTATAGTTTCGTCATTTAGGGAAAATGAGTGTCATGTTATCGTTGTTTTAGGGGTGCAAAGAGGGACACACATGGAGTAGGTAGTGTTGCTCGTATTGTTACGTGGTGTGGACTCATGGTGGAAGGATCAGCACCAAGAGGTACCTTATGTATAATAGTGCACTTGCCATTTTTAGCAGCAAGCAAGTGTGAGAAGTGGAAGTGACTCAGCGCTTGTCTTTACTAACATACAGGGAAGGTGAGCCTGTGGAGAGGGACATTGGTCACTAACACAGAGTGAGTGGACGGGCCTGAGGAGAAGGCCATTGTGACGAGTGAGAGTGTGTGGGTGGGCCTGTGGAGAGGGCCAGAGTGAAACAAGGGCGAGGTGAGTGATCAGGGGTGAGTGTAGTTGCTGCGGGGAAAAGAGGATACAAAGAGAAGTGGGAGGGGTGCCTACGGTAATTGGGACCCAGAGGAAGGTAAGCAAGAGGGAGGAAGACAATGGCCTATCTAGATAGCCTCCTAGATCACATGTGCAGAAAATTCCCCCAGTATCACGATAAAATATTAAAGTATACGTTTCAGTGAGTCCAGGAGACTGCAGGACAGTATTTCCATGCATGGCCAGGAGAAGGAACGTTCAATAGTAAAATAATAGAAAACATGTTCTCATATTTGTTGACAAAATATCAAGTTGAAAAGTAGGCCAAATATATTGGGCCTCTGGAAATTGTACGAAGAAACAAAAGGGAAACAAGTGAAGAAAGAGCGAGAGATGACAATGGAAGGGGGCAGACCAGGCTCTCTGACCCCACCCTATATTGTCTATCAGAGCTTATGACCTGCAGTGAGTTATCCAAACCCACAGCGGGAAAACTCGGGAGGGGACAAAGAGACAACTGAGGAAAAGAGGGACCGAGATGCGCGGAGGTAGGAGATCCACAAAGGGGGTAGAGGAAATACTTAGCAGACATTGCAAATAATACACAAGAGCAGGAGGATGCATTATTCAACGAAGCAGAGAGGGTGATAGAAGAGGTGCAGAGGAAACATGAAGGGGAAAAGGGGGAATTTCTATCAGGGAGTATACAATTCAGACTGGATGACGATGAGGAGGAAGGGAAAGAGGGGGAGTCAGAAGGAGGGGACGAGGGTAGCACAGCCTCAGATTAAGGGAGCAGTTGGGGGAAGAGTGGAGTGATGGAGAAGGTGATGATTAGACACCTGACATAGACAGGAGAAGCGTCAGAAAACAAAAAAGATGACAGGACAGCGACAAGAATGGAAGGGTCTGGTGAACTTCCCTCTGCAGTAGAGTGGGATAAAAAAAATGGGTCTGACCCAGGCCACCAAAGGGGCAGGGGGAATAGGGCACAGGACGAGGCAAATGCTGCTGCTACCGAAGGGGAGAGGTGATGCACATTACATACCATAGCAGACAATGGACCAACACAATCTAATGATCAACCTGCCCTCCCTTGTGGCAAGGGCCAGCGAATGGATCCAGGAAAAAGGAATCAGCGGTAACATTGAACATAGGGTACATAACAGGTTTATTTGCGACCATAATATGGGCGCAAAGGGACAAAATATGGGAGCAGGTGGGCTAAAAGGGGGTGGAATTGAGCACTAATATCCACGATGGAGCAAGTGTGTCAGAAGTTCTGAGAAGCATGTAACCCGATAGCTACGATCTGGAAATAGGGATGGCTCATAAAATTAAGAATTATGATGACTCTGCAAACTATATAAAACAGGTGCAGGATCAATGGACACAGAGGTTCTGGGACAAGTGCATACCCTTGTTCTACCACATATTGGTCAAGGGTCTGCCGACAGATGTCCAGGCATCATTATACAAGATTGTGGGAATAGAAGCAAAAGGGTGGCTAGAGATACAGGCAATGAAAGCACACTACTGCAAACGAAACAGGCAGGTGGCCGAAAATGCTGCAAAAGCAGAAAACAAACGGGTATAAACTAAACTGGCTAAGTATATAATGGAATGGGCAATTCTTGTGCATTATTCTGCTGCATCATCTCCTGCCCAACAGGGTGGATTTCCCATGTGTAAAATGCCACAGCAGTTCGGTTGCATGCAGCATCAGTATATGCCGCAGTGGAGAGCCCTATGGAAGGGGAGTGACATGCATGGGGGATTTCTGCCAATGGGGAGAGGGTACCAGCAACATGGAAGAGGAGGGGGTTATAGAGGGACAGGATAAAGGGTATTTGGGCCATGTTTCATGTGCTAGAACATGGTGCACCTCGCTCGCACCTGTACCTTTGTGCAACAAGCTCAGGCACAGGCAGTAAAACTGGCACAGCAACAAGGGTTGGCCACAGCACAGCCAGAGCAGAAGAAGAAGCAGCCTCTCCCAGCCCCGCTGCAGTAAGGACAGATGCATCTGCAGCAGGGACAACCACAAAAGCATGGAGGGCTGACTATCGGTGGAATAGTGTCCCCAGTTGATTCACAAACACCAGCCATAGCCGCATGTAGTACAGTTTTATTAGGACAGAACATTGGTCCCCACTACACGGAGGGTAGTGTTGTGGGAAGTCCTTTTCCTTTCCCACAGGGCAGGCTGCAGCAATACAGGGGCCTGCAGAAAGCCAGAGTGTGTAACTGACAGCCCTGAAGAGGAACCCGAGGTAGCAGTGAAAATAGGACCAAGAGAATAATAATTTCTCATAAATCCTTTATACGGGAAGGGGGATACCCACTGTGAAACAAGGTGATGGATACGCAGGACTTCTCTGGGGTGGTGGTGATGGTTCCAGTAACACAAGATTTACTATTAACAATATGGATGCAGCTCATCATAGCGCCACTACTGTATTCCAAAGACACCCCTATCAATATACTGGGGAGAGACTTGCTTAGCAAGCTAAATGCCACACTATCATTCATGGAGAAAGGGATGGTGTGCACAACACCAGGCATTTACTACACACGAGTGGCTGCTCTCCTTCTTGCGGCACACGCTCAGAGCACACTAAAGGGCTAACCCATGTACCGAGCATGTTTTTGTACTGGGACGAGATACTTCTAGGATGGTTCCCAGGAATACGAGGGAAGGTGTTCCGACTGGCATCAGAATTCCTGTTCAGACCACAGTACCAGAAGGATGACATAAAAGGAACCACCATCGTATAGCAGTTATAGGAGGTAGTGATACGCAAAGACATGGTGATCCTATGCAGGACAGACAATGACAACATGGAATGGCGCACAGTGCTGTACATCGACCCAACACTGACTGTAACAGAAGTAACTGATGGACAACTGTTCTCTGATGAGGAGGAAGGGGGAGAGATGGTATTCTAGTTGCAGATACCTTGTCCAGTCAAACTAGTAGAAAATATGGGCCATTACTGACACAATTGGTGAGAAAAAGGAGCAAGCACACAGACGAACATCTCAAAAGGGTGCCAGAGAAATTATGGCTTAAAGACTCCCACAATGTAGGGGTATTGAAAGGAGTAGGGGCAGTGAGGATAAAAGGAAGGGGCACTGTTACCCCTAGCAAAACAGTACCCATTTTCCAGAGAAGAGAATGAGGGAATATACTCTACCCTACACACATCATGGCAGCAGGGCATTTTACAGTCATCCTCCTTGCCATACAACATGGCTATATACGCGATAAAGAAATCAAAGAGTGGGTCAAGGAGATTTAGACAGGATTTATGCCGTCTAAACGATGTAGTCGAGGCAGAATTTTCATGGTACCGAACCCTGCTACAATACCGTGCAATATCCCAGCTAAGGCAAAGTACTTCACAGTCATCGACCTAAAGAAAGCCTTCTTATCCATTCCATTGCACCCTGACTCAAGATGCCTGATAGCGTTTATATATTGGGAACCAGATTTGAACACACTACACTCCCCGGGGGGTACTGTGAGTCACCTAGCATTTTGAATAGAGTGATCCAAATCACCTAAGTAATTTACTAATGCCAAGCACAGTGATCCGGTATGTTGACGATTTGCTAATGTGTATTGAGACAGAGGAAGAGTGTAGGGCCGATTCCGTATACCTCTTAACACTACTAGCAGAGAAGGGGTACAAGGTGGACAAAGCAAAACTACAATACTTCCAGGAGGAGGATGTATACCTGGGACAAATAATATCCATTGAGGGGCACAGGATAACACAAGAGAGGGTATAGGAAATTCACTTAACAGCCCGCACACACACACATACACACACACACACAGTAAAGGAAATGCAAATGTGTTTGGGGTTATGCAATTACTGCAGAGCGTGGGTTTTTGACTACTCCACATACATGAAACCCTTACTGCAGGCCCATAAGGAAGCACAGAAGGAGAAGAGAGAGTTAGACTGGACTTCAGAAATGGAGGAAAGTTCCACAGAACTAAAAGAAGCATTGGACCATGCGCCAGTATTGAACTATAGAGAAAATGTTTACTTGTTCTCTTCTCACGCTCCGATGGCTCAGTGATGATGGCGGTCCTCATGCAAAAGAAGCCACAGGGACATGAGCCATTGGCATACTGTAGTGGGACTTTGGACCCAATGATGCAGGGGCAGTTCCCCTGCCAACAAGCGCTCGCAGATGGAACATTTGCAATAGAGAAGGCAGCAACAATCACCATGGGGTTCCCGTAGTACTGTACATGGAGCACTCACTATTAGCTATCTTGGAAAAATCAAAAAGCACAGTGACGACACAAAGGGCATTGGGGTATGATTTGATACTGATAAACCCAACCATTGAGGTAGTGAGGTGTTGTGTGGTAAACCCGGCAGCATTCATAGCAGAACCAGCAGAAAAAGGGGACTATATGCATGATTGTGCAGCACATATCGACAGAATGAAAGGGAACATACAGGTCAAAGAGGAAGAAATAGAAGGGGCAGACATGGTTTATATTGACAGGTCATCAAGTATAGACCACGACACAGGAAGGAGACATACTGGGGATGCAGTAGTATGCTACAAGAACAGGGAATATGTAATAGCGCCCCAACAGTGATTACCGTCACATTATTCGGCACAGGCAGCAGAGATAGTAGCAATGATCAGTGCATTAAACATGACAGCAGAGCATTCAGCTAACATATTTCAGATCCCGCCTATGTAACATCCATAACACATATAGCGTTGACACAGTGGGAGAGAATGGGTTCAGGAGAAGTGACAGGTTCCTGGTACAGCATGCTGAACTGCTTGGGCAACTGATTGAAGCATTGAAACTCCCAGTGGAGGTGGCCATAATAAAGTGCGCTGCCCATACAGGTAAACCAGACCAAATATCTTTAGGGGGCGAAATGGCCAACAGAGCAGCCCAAGAATCGGCCTACTTACCTGAGGGAAGCATGAGGCTATACCCATAGGTGGAAGGAAAGACACAAATGATGGCCGCAGAAAAAAGAACGGTTAAGGAGAAAGAGAAGGAGGAGAGTTTCAATTCAATACCATTTTTCAGATTATAGAGCTGTAAGGAGAGGCCCCAAAGGAGGAAAAAGACCCATGGATACAGAGAAGATGTTCCCTCTGACCAACCAACCTAATTTGGCGGCAGAATAGAACATGGAGGCCTGTGATGCCCAGAAAGGTGCTTGGGGTAGCTCTAGAACAACTGCACTTTCCTGCTCAGATACCCAAAGTACATAGTAGCAGAAATAAATGAAGAGTGGTATGTACCAAATTTACTAAGGCTGGATTTATGGGAAACTGTGTGGTCTGTCAGCAGTTTTTGTCTGGTCATACTTTATGGACCATGAAGGGAACAATACAGCGACCTGGAACTCGCTGCCCCCTGACCTTACATCAGTGAAGAAACGTAACACCTTCTGAAGACTTCTAAAAATGCTACTCTTCCATTAAATACCCCTCCAAATATCATACCGCCCACTAGTCCATTCTATATATATTGTCCCATTGTGTTTTTGTTGGCTTACGGTGCCACTTACAAATCAACAAATACAGTTTCTTTTTTAAATGCCCTGCGGCACTTGCATATTGACTACGTGATATGCAAGGCAGATGTGCCTCCTATAGGGACATGATCGTTGTTGTCTGTCCATTCTCACATTAGGTTGAGCCATGCAAAAAATGACACAAAGTCAGCCCCAAAGTCCCTAGTAAGGGAGGTGTTTCCAAGGTAGGGGGTTTGTGATGAGACAATGGGCAGCATTTTGCCAAAGACCTTTTTAAGGAATGAACGCACCTCCTGGGAATAAAACGTAGGCTATGCACAGTGTACCGACTGCAGGGGAACGGGATTGTCGAGAGACTAAACGACTTGCTTAAAGAATGCTTAGCAAAGCTAACTTCCTCATTGTGGCAAAATTGGCTTTATTGCTTCCCATTACCACTTTTTGCTCTTCGCAAATCACCCAGTGCGGATCATCGCTTGACTGTGCATGCAATTGTAACTGCTAGGAGAATGCATGTGCCTGTCCCTCCTGAACATTCGATTGTGGATGCTAACCTTAAGATAGAGGTTCTAGAAGCAGAAATGAAAAAGTACTTGACTGAAATGACCAATGTCATGAAATACATCTCCTGGTAAGTTTCGATTGTTTACATGTCAGCCGACCAACATTGAAGAGGAGACAAGTGGCCACAGAAAAGAGGTTTTTCTGAAAGCACAGATCCTTTACCCAGGGTGTAACATTTATTTTTCTTTTTTTTTTTAACATGTGTTTATTGGCATTTCTTTATTCATACATAGTATAATAATTGATTTTTCTTGCTGTTTATCTGCATATTTAAATCGCAGTACATGTTAAGTTAACATTATAGAACAAATAACAACCATGAACAGTCTTCATGCATTTAACAGTTTGCAGTCTATTCTGCGGTCCATGTGTGGTTCGGTGGCATTGCAGTGCCCATTATAGTAGTGGTTGTGAGGGCGAGTCAGTGTTTGTGCTCTTTCTGCGGTGCAACCCTTGCTTCATATCTGGTGCGTCTCCTCATGGTGGCATGTCATCAGACGGGAGGAACATGTCTCTAAATATTGCTTTCCATGCCTTGAATTTGGCATTGATGTCATCCCTTCCCCTAGCAGTCCCTGTGCCCCATGCTTCTGTTTCTGCAGCTGCCCATTGTTCCATTTTCTTACTCCAATGTGCACATTTTGGGCCCCTTCTTATTTTCCAAGACATTGCTATCTCTCTTTTTGCCAATATGCATGCCATGTCCATTACTTGCACTATGTGCCTACGAGGCATTACTTTGGGGCCCAATTGTAGCGCTGGAGTCCACCTTTCCTACATGCCTGTTCTATTTTCATCCAGAGGTGTCTCGCTTTCTCACATCCCCATCAAGTCAGCTTCTACATGGCTGCACCATGGGCATTGCACCTCTGTCTGCTTTCCAAAGCTTGCTACCTTTTTGGGGGTCATATATGTTCTGTATAGAATGTTAGTTTGTATTAACTTGGATCTAGTGTTTCTGAACACTTCTTTAGGGTGTTTCATTGCTCTTTCCCACTCATTGGCCATGATGTCTTCTCCAATGTCCATTTCCCATTTATTTTTTAGTGCTGTGCTGCGAGGGCTGGGTCTGTCATTTAATTGAGCGTAGAGTCTTGACACTGGCTTCCATCCATCGCTCAGATTGTACATTTCCATCACTAGAGGATTTGTTGTCGGCTCTTCTGGCCAGTCTCCCCACTTTTTCCTGGCCACTTGCTTCAGTTTCTGATGCTACAAAAATTGTCCCATTGGTATCCCTTCCCTCTCATGCAGCGATTCCAATGTTCTGAATTCCCCCTCCTCATACATGTCTCCCCAGGTGTATATGCCCTTTCTTTCCCACTGTCTGGCGGTGTTGAGGTCAGTTTGTGTTGTTCCCATCTCTGCCATGATTGGCATCTCAGGTGAATAAGGGTTTACCAGGTGTGTGATGGCTTTGGCTCTCCCCATATTTGCCTGCCAAAGTTAGCTAGAATTGGTGTGTTGTGGGTATGGCCTCTTCGTGTCCACAGCATTTCTTTCAGGGTTGCGGGTTTGATCAGGTCTCGCAGGAGGCCTGTTTCGTTTGTGACGTCATCTGAAAGCCATCTATTGACGTGGCTTAGCTGGGCCGCCTAATAGTATCTTTTCAAAGTCTGGGAGCTGTATGCCTCCAACTCTGTGTGGTAGGCTCAGGGTGGTTAGTGCTATTTTATGACGCGTTTTTCCACATATGAAAAATCTGTTCAAGGCATCTAGATTTCAGAAAAAGGTTGGTCGCTCATAGTGGCAGACATTTTGGAAAAAATATAAATACCTTGGTAGGATAATCATTTTAACTATTGATGCTCTCCCCATCATTGACAGCGGGAGCCTGGACCAGAACTTCGTTGAGTTGCGGAATCCCTGTGTTACCGCCTCCGTATTATACTCGTGTGTGAGTTCCGGTGTGTGCCTGATCTTTACTCCCAGGTACTTGAATGTGTCTAGTGGCCACTGTATCCCGACCTCAGGTAGGTTTTCTATCTTTTCCCCCCTTAAATCCGCTAGTGGGAACATGCAGGATTTTTGCCTGCTGAAGTGTATCCCTGAGTACTTCTAGGATTGTTGGGGCATTGTTCTGTGGGTCCCTCAGGTATAATAGGACATCATCTGCGTACAGCGATATGATGTGATACCTCTGTCCCACCCGCATCCCAGAACTGCTTTCTTATGTAAATCGCAATTGGTTCAAGCGCCAGAATATAGAGCAAAGGTGATAGGGGACAGCCCTGCCTGGTTCCCCTCTGTATTTCCCAAACTCGCAATACCATTTTGCCCGTTTTTACCCTTGCCGTGGGACCCTTGCATAGTATTTTGATCCATCTAACAAAACTTTCCCCAAGTCCGAATTCTCGTAGCACCTCTATCAGCCACTCCCAATAGATAGAATTGAATGCCTTGATAGCATCTAAAGACATCACAGCCATGTGTTCCTGGTCCCCCTCTGTCTGTGCTATGACGTGTTGCAGCCTGCGTAGATTAGCTGTCGTTTTTCGGCCAGTATTGTGGTCAGTATTTTGCTGTCATAATTTAACATTGCCAGGGGTCGATAGGAGTCGCATTCATCTGTTGGTTTGTGTGGCTTGGGTATTGGGACTATTAATGTTTCCCACATGCTCTTAGGTAGGGTTCCTATCTCGTAGGCTTCCTGGTACACCTCATATAGCACTGGGGCCAGTGTCTTTTCATATGCCCTATAAAACTCTGGGGGAAACCCATCCGTTCCCGGGGTTTTGCACATGGCCAGGGTCCTGATGGCCTCTGTAATGTCCTCTAACGTGATTGCCTCTTCTAGCGTCTCTCGCTGTTGCTCGTTCAGTTTGGGAAGTTCCATTTCTTCTAGGACTTCATGTATGTCTGTTAGTGGCACTGGGGTGTTGTGGGCATATAGTTTGGAGTAGAAGGTTGCAAAGTTGTCATTTATTGAGCTCTGTGTCCTTTTCGTTTCCCCCACTTCGTCTTTAAGCTTGGTCGTCAGGCATTTCGGATGCTCTCTTTTGCAGAGCCATGCCAGCAGTCTACCCCCATTTATGTGTGTCCTAGTGGTGTGTGTTATATAGTCAAATTTGGCCAGCCGTCCCCACGCCAGTTGACAGGTCGTCCTTGCTGCTAGTAGGCCTTCCTCCTTTGCCCTGGACCCCGAATGTTTGGTTTCCATTCACTTTATTTCTTCTTCCTTCTCCTTCTCCTCTAGCTCCCTCTAGCTCCCTCCTCAGCATTTTCCTGGTTCCTCCTGCCCCGGCTATGATCTCTCCCCTCATCACCACCTTCAGGGCTTCCCACATTGTACCCCAGCGGTCCACACTGCCACTGTTGATCGTGATGTATTCTGTAAGCTTGTCCCCAAGCTCTTCTCTGAAGATCTGGTCCGTTAGCCCCTCTGTAAGCATTCGCCATAGTGGTATGGGAGGTCAAGGGCCATTCATTGCCCAGTGCATTAGCAGGGGCGAGTGGTCTGAAATTGTTCTGCCCATATATTGTACGGACTCCACCTGTGCTAGGTGTGCTCTGTCGATGAACAGGTAGTCTATTTGTGTGTAAAGGCCATGCGGTGGTGAGTAGTATGAGTAAGACCCTGTCTGTGAGGTGGTGCTGTCTCCTTGCATCAACAAGGTCTAGGTGTTCTAGTGCGTTGTTCAATGTGGTTGAGGTCTGTTCTGCCCAATTCTGTGGGGGCTCAGATCTGTCCAGTCCCAAGTCCCTCACACAGTTGAGATTGCCCCCCTAGATGTAAAGATCCTCTCTGTGCACGGTTAATTTGGGTTTCAGCTTGCCAAGGTATGCTGGTATGCCTTGGTTGGGGAAGTATGTGTTTACTATGCAGATCTCTACCTGCTCAAGTGCACCCCATAGTATCAGGTACCTCCCTTCTGCATCTGCCTCAACCCCCATTGGTTGGAAGGGCACCTCAGGGTTGATCCACGTGTACACTCCCCTCGCATACTTGGAGTAGGGGGCCCCATGCCCTTTTCCCTGTCCCTGTACTCCTGTATCTTGGCCTGTGTTTCTGTTGTGAGGTGGGTCTCTTGGAGCAGTGCAATATCAATCTTCTTTCTGCGTTGGTAGGACCTGATCCTGTTTCTGCGTAGATATGATCCCATCCCGCGCACATTCCATTTTAGTATCTTAAATTGTGTCGCCATGGTTGGTGGTGTGATGTTTCCAGATCCCCTCTCCCTCCCCGCTTTTCCAATTCCATGTTTTTGTCATCGGGACTCCTTCCTCCTCCCTCTCCCCATTTGTCGTGTCAGTAACTCGTTGGCCACCCATTTCCTTTCTAACAGTGCAGGAAGACTCTAATACAAATTAAAAAAAACAACAACAACAAGAACGAATTCAAATGTTGCTCCCAGCAGCATCACAACCGGTGTTGTGCTCAGGTGCTTCTGTGCTGTCTGGCCCCTTCCAGGGCTTCCAGTGGGAATGTGGTAGTGCCGGAAACCGGCCAGCTTTGGTCATTCCAGGGGTTAGGGCGTTGCACCTAGGGTGAGCGGCCAGGGTCTCCTCCAGCCGTTTAATTGATGCTTTTGTGATCGGTGGCAAAACATTTGTTCCGCTGATGGCTTCTTTGGTGTGGTCTCGTTTCTCCTGGATGTCCCCTCCTCAGCGATGGCTCGTGTCAGGCGTCCTTTTCTTTCCCTTCTGCAATGTTGTTGTGCTCCAGCCAAATGTTGGCTGCAGCCGGTGTCTCTGGGAATATGGCTCGCCCCTTATATATCACCTTCAGCCTGGAGGAGTATAACAGCATATATTTCAAGTTCAGCTGCCCAAGCCTTGCTTTAATTGGGACGTAGGAGTTCCTTGCTCTTTGTACAGCTTACTTGTAGTTGGGGTATATGGTTATTTTTTAGTCCCCCCGCTCTATCACCCCTCCTTCTCTCGAGTACTTAAGTATAGTCTCCCGGTCCTGAAAATGGATTTTCGCGATCATCGGACAAGGGTATGAGCCTGGTGGTGGTTTCTTTTGGATGGCCCGGTGGGCTCCTTCCACCGCGAAGCCTTGCGATAGCTTGCCTGCGCCAATTTCCTGTTCAAGTATGGACTCCGCGTATCTGGTCGGGTTTAGGCCCTCTGTTCCTTCTGGTATTCCAAGCAGTCTGATGTTACTGCGTCTGGCCCACCCTTCCGCCTCCTCGGCCCTTGCTTCCAGTATTTCGACTTTTCTTTCCAGTTCATTTACTTTGGGTTTCAGGTCCATCGTGGTTTCCGTGGTTTCCTGTAATCCAGCCTCAGTTGTGGCCACCCTCTCCGCCAAATTCCTTGCATCTTGCCTCATTAGTTGTATGTCCGTCTTTACTTCATCAATTTTTGTGTCTATGAAGGTTCTTAGTGCTGCTATGGCTTCGAGCACCTGCCCATCTCGATTGTCTGCTTCTGTCGTTTTGTGGGTTTCTGGGGCAGTCTCCCCTTTCTGTGACGCTGGCGTCGTTTTCAGTGCTGTGAATGAATCCATTATTGTTGTTTTTGGCTTCTCTTTATTCTTGGTGGATGGCATGTTTCCTCTGGGTGTGATGGAATGGGTCACCCAGCTGTTGCAGTCCGACCCTTACAGCAGTACCTGGGTTGTGTTTAGGTGCGTAGAAGAGAGAGACCGCACAGTCTCGGGTTTTATGATCTTCCAGCCCCCCGCCTAGGCGGTATTGTGCCCTTAGTCCGTCACGTCTTGTCAGTGCAGTTTGCTTGTTCGCTCTATATTCAGGTGCCTTCGTCCGCCCCAGTCCTCTCCCAGTTGCTTCTCAGCAACGCCGGGGTCACTGCTCGTCACTCTGATCCTGGATTGCTGCGCTTCTTTTGTCTCTTGTGCTTTGCCCAGCTTAGCCCAATCCTCCGGCAAGCCCTGCTGCTTGTTTTTTAGTGTTGTCACTCGCTTTACCTCCTGCGTTATGGGCATGTGTGGTGAGCGCCAGTTTTGCATGGACTTGGCGTTATTAGCGCCGGAGCAATTAGTACTACGCTAATTGCGCTGAAAATGGGCGGAAAGGGGAGATGTTTACCTCCAGAAAAAAGCTGGATGTAAAACTCCCACTTTCTGCCCAACTCGAGATTGGGCGCCGCCGTAAATGCAGAGGTAATAGCATTACTGCTGCATCTTACCATTCTGCCCACCTCTTGATGACCCCCTGAATCTCTTTAAAAGTGGCAAAATAAAACTTTAATTATACTCTGTTTGATCAAGATGTTTCTATAAAGGTGAGATATATATTTTGCTAGGTTGGTTCATTTGGTGATTTGTGTACCTTTCAAGTCCACTGTATAAAATAAAATATTGTCTCTGAGGAGCCAAGATTAACATAGTTCTACCATCTGCAGCTGAGAAGATATTTGGGAACATGCCTGAATTAAAGACTGGGCTCAAATCCTGGCTGTACACTTAATCGAACTGTGTGATCTGGGACAAATCATTTACTCTTACAGTGACACAGCTTTCAAAATGGGCAGTTGCTAGAAATTATTCAGTTCGGAGTATAAGCACTTCAAAAAACGCATAACTCATGGTTTACTGGACTATAGTGTGGAATTGACAGTTTTGGATAGTGAAAACGTTTTCTTTGTTGCAACTTTCAGACCATACAAATAAATATGGATTGTTTACAGACGCGTGGCTGGCCTGGAGGATCTTGGCTACTACTGTTGTTTCTAATAGTTGCGTGGAGTTTCAGTTAATTTAAAATTATATAAATATATTTACTTAATGGTCGAGTCCAGTGGCTCTATTGATAGAAAATTAGAACATGCAGCAGAAATAAAGGCTCGTGCTACATCAACGTCTAGGGAAGTGCACTTCAGACAATGAACATGTTAGAGATAATGAAAGAAATATCTTCTTTGCTCTGTGGTTGTTTACTTTGCTGTGTCAACTCATTACTCATGTAATATAGGTGCTTTAACTGCAAACGAATAACTCCACTTTTTGTTTACATTGCAATTATTTAATGCGGTTGCGGCTGGGTGGCAGTGCAGAGTGTGTGGCTATGGGCGGATTCTAGTTTACATATCCCTGGGCGCTATATTGTCTCAGGGCTAAAGTCGAAGTTACACGCGGGTGGCCGGCGCCTTTTTTATTCAGAAGTTGGACTCAGCCCCCCACACGCCCCAAGCTAAAATGAGAAACCTTTAAAGTGTTCCTTAAATGTTTCTATTAAAGCCGAGCTCAGGATCGAACTGCAGTCTTAGGTTTGCAGGTCAGATACTTCACCACTGCACTATTTAACCTGCCTGATGACAAATAAGAAAGAACTAAAGGTGAAGTGTCCCATTTCGGTACTGCAAGTTCCAGGGAAAACATTTGTATTGGTTTTTGGAGTTTAAAACAAGCACAACGTTTTTTAAATTTTTATTTAATTTGTTTTAGTTGCATAACAACTTTTCAAATATTTTATCACCATTTATACAACAATTACACAATTCATACAACACAAATGTTTTCCTAAAACAACAAATATACAAATAACAAATTAATCCAAATTGCATAACAAATATAAAAAAAACCTGATAAAAACGTATTCCCTCTAACAATTTAAACTATTCCCGTTCCATTAGGCCAAAGGAATATTAGGGTCCAACCAATCCTCTTAACATAAAATTCACTCAAACCTCCTAAAATGGAACCAACATCCTATCTCACAGCGGACTTTATGACTTGTGAGTTTAAGGAAGCATTATGTTAATTTGAACCCCTGTGGCTTCAACTTTCGGGAGAATCACTCTAAAGAATTGTACCACTGCAATTTGGACACGTTCTCTTGAAGATGAAAATATTATTTGCCATCTACTCTCACTTGGGGTATGAATGTGAAAAGTGAGAATATTAAGGAAGCATCTATTCCGGACCTCCCTTAAAGCCGGGCAGTCAATTAAAAGATGCTGACGGGTTTCCTTTTGTGAAGTATCTAAGCAATATCTACAGTAGTTCTGTGCTGCAGTTATGACTTTTCGCCGGGCCAATACCTCACGCGTGCCCCACAGATTAAGTCTGAACCTTAGAAATTCAGCCCTGGTCTCGGGTGATGGACATTTTACCAGGTACAACACCATTCTCCCATAAGGTTTTATGCCAAAAGACCAGATATCAAAGTCTTTATAAAGGTTGCAAGTAGCAAGCGTCTCAGCCCAGTCTACGTAATATATCTTTCTTTTAGCCCGGTCCAGATTCAGCAGTAACAATTCAAGTGATACCTCCGCCTTGGCCAGACAATTTAACACACAATTGAGCCATTCTCTCGCAAATTTAATTCTTAATTTCAGCAGGGCAGAGGCTAACACTTCTAAGATGGTACTCATGTTGACCCCCAATAAGCATTTTCGCAATAAGGCACATTGTCTCCAACTTGCCTGGGCGTGGAGGGACAACAGGCCCAGCTCATACCTAATCAGTGCAATCGGAACTGCCTTTGGTACTGATAAGGTCTCTTTCCGATATTTGGATTCAAGAGCGTTCCATGGGTGAGATTTATTTAGTACCATTCCTTCCACCCCATACAACAAGATCGGGGACACTTTCATTTTATAAAAGTCAAGTGCATGTTTTAACGTGAATTTCCCATACTTTTTAATTATTATTCCGGTCTGTGAGATCAGCTGCGATAACTTCCGCAGAGACCTTGCACAATCGTCCCCCTTACGTTGACTATCCATGATTAGGTTTCCCAGATATTTATACTCTACGACATTTTCCAACGTTATGTCTTGGATTGACCATTTGTGATTGACTTGAAACCTCTTACTAGTTATCGAAGGTTTACATGTTAATACCTGGGATTTACTCACATTAATACTCAGGCCGTTTTTGCAGGCATAGTTCCCCAACTTCTCCAACATGCGCTGTAGCCCCTGAGGTGTTTGTGACAGTAGCACCAAATCATCCACATAAAACATATATGGGATTTGGTGAAGGCCCAGCCTCGGAGGATCCCCATTACAGTTAGCAAATTCCTTCCCCATATCGAGAATGAAAAAATTAAACAAAAAAGCTGCTAACGCGCAGCCTTGTTTAAGGCCATGTTGTGTTGCAATTTCGGGTGACAATTTTCCATCCAAGCTAATGCGTACACGCATGGATGTCTTAGTGTGGAACAGGATGATCAGAGACAACAGTGACACAGGACAATCATAGGCCTTCAGTTTTCGAAACAGCAACTCTCGGTCAACAGAGTCGAAAGCAGCCTTAAAGTCGATAAATCCCATATATAGGGGCTGTGCTCTCTCCGCTTGCTGTGTCTTAATGACCCTGAGTAGCACAATATTGGGGATTGTTCCCAACCCCTTCACAAAACCCGCCTGTAAGGGGTCTGCCAGTTTCATTTGGCTCGCCCATGCTTGAAGTTCCCGCAGGATTAGACGGCAGTACAACTTTCCTGGAACATCAAGCAGTGATATGGGTCTATAGCTTCCAGTCTATCCCTTCTTATAGATCGGGATTGTTATCGCTTGAGTCCACGTAGAGGGGAGGCGCTGCGTTTCATTTACGGTCTTAAAGATTTTATATAAAACCGCCGCCCACACCTCAGGGAATTTTTTAAGTTCAAAATTAGACAGCCCATCTGGGCCACAGGCTTTAGAATTCGAGGCAGATTTAATGAGCTCGACAATGTCCTCGAGCTCAAAATTCAGATGAAACTGACCCAGAGGACCAGGCTCAACCCAGCTACTACCCGAAGCATCTCGAGCATACAACAGAGTAAAGTGGTCAATCCATTTTTGAGTTTGGACTCCTATAACTTGATAACTTAACTGAGAACCCAAAGTAGCATAATTCATCAATGACCACATTTTTGCTATATTTTTCCCTGCTAATGCTTTCAGCATAGTTGCCCCATCTTCCCGAAACATCTTCGCCTGGTGCTGTCTTACCCAATTTCTGTAAGCGGTTTTCAGTCTAGTGGCTTTGGTCGACCTATCCCCTAAAGCACCACAGTGGACCGCTCTAAGATCCCTGCGTAATCTCGCTTTCTTCTCTTTCACTTCTTTGTCAAATACATGTAAATGCTGAGAAGGATTCTTACCATCCGGTCCTTGTTTCCGGCATACCTGAATTTGATTAGGCCGTTCAACTTTGTCTCCTCTTAACAACAAAGAATAATCAACATGACATCTGTCTAAATCATGATTAAGGGAGATTACCTCCTTCTCCGACCATCATAGCTTTTTACCACCAGCATATACAACACAAGAAGCTTTTACATACTGCCTATCCTTTGGCCCACTTAATGGAGCGCACTTCCAATGGGTTTCTAAAATATTGTGATCACTAGAGTCTGATTTTGTGACATTAAATTGGACTACTGCTGGCCAGAGACCCTCATTCACATAGATAAAATCTATGATTGACTCACTGGCCCCTTTTTGCCATGTCGGAACTGGCGGAATATCTGCTTTAAAGGCTCCATTGAGCATAACCAACCCTCTGGCTTTAACAAGAGAGTCCCATCTTGTCCATCTCTTTTTATTTTTACATGTACCTTTGCTCATGCACTTTAGGTTTAAATCACCCGCTAAGACCAGGCCAGTTATCCTGGGGCTCAAGACCACTAGGTCAAGGATGTTATTAAGTCATTGAAAAAGGTGTCGTCCGACATAGCAATTGGGTTCCAGTATATATTTAACAAAGCGTACACTTCTGACAGTGCCATTAGCTTGCCCAATAACATATAACTGTTAGGCATTGCCCAGAGCTCAGTTGTCATACCACTCCCCTTTTTAACAACTATGACCAACCCTGACATTGGGTGTCCCAAGGCTGGTTTCACAGCTGGGTTTAGGAGGATTTCGTGGTCATCCCAAAGAGGCGCATCCGTGAGCCAGGTCTCTTGTAAAAAGACAATGTCATATTTATTCAAATCATTCTGGTCACTATTCAAAAGGTGCGAGAATCCCCTGGTGTTCCAACTAGCCAATGACATCTGCACCTCCCTCCCCCCATTCGCATATTACTTCATCATATTTGTACCAGGCCTTACACCATGCGAATGGACCTCACGGTGCAGTTGCTCGTTGGGATTTCTCACAATCTCACTCCTCACATCATTGGGATACCGGGGCAATTGCTGGGGAGTTAATGCTCTATCACTTAAAGGCTCGAGAACGAACCCTAAGGCGAACAACTCCTCTCTTTCTTGCCAAATTACATTCTGGACGACTCTTGATTTTACCCACAGGATTACTGCATTCAAATTAGATGTGTTTAAGAATTCTACTTGGGACAAGTCAGCAGACACCACATCTCGTAAATTGGGGATCTCTGAGAAGATTGCTAAGATCGCTCGCCTGTTGAGATCATATTGTGTGCAGGGTGGTCTTCTGCATGAGAAAAGCAGGGGAAACTCTACCATCCTGTTTCTCACTGGGGGCTTGTGTTGCTTACCCTTAGGGTGATTGCTATTACTCTCAGGGGGCACCTCTTCCAAACGCATATTCGGGCTCTGCATCTTCTTCAAAGCCTGCTCTATTAAAGAGATAATTGGCCCTGTTATCTGTGTTAAATCTCCAGTGTTGTCAATCAGGACCCTGGCCCCTATCGGGTGGCTCTCATAATCTACTGTATGCGGACCCTCCACTTCACCACTCCATTGGGGGGCCCTCCGAGAATCCTTCGCCTGCATTGGATTTACCCGGGAGTCACTGTTTGGGCAGAAAGATACAGCTTGGACCTCACTATCCAAGCCGGCTGTAGCTTTTTCTTTATGTGTAAAGACGGACTGGTTGGGACCAGATGGTTTAACAGGAGGCGGAAGAGGAGTAGGACGAGTCTTTGACATATACTCATCCACCGCTTTCCTGATCTCTGCCCGATACTGGTCGACCTTAGGGATGCCCCCCCCCTCATTTACAGTGTCTTTCGGGTGGTTTATGACTGTTTTAGATTTCTGCTGGGGTGGCGCCTGCTCAGGACCATCACGTGTCTCTGACAATTCCTCTACAAGGTTATCCAAAGGCGGGTACTCTAAGGGCTGGCGGGGGCAGAAGCTAAGTGCCCCTTTTCTTTTATCCAGGGCTCGGGATATGTATTTTTGTTTGATAGCCTCAGAGGCTGCCACGTCGTACCGAGATAACCTGGAAGAAGTGTTTGACCGAAGATTTCCCCACCGACTTGGGTAATTGTTGATTCTTTGGGAGCTTTTTTGCAGCCAATTTGATGGGTTTTAATACGGGATTCTCTGGGTTTGTTGTTTGCTTTTCCCCCAGAGGCACTACATCTACCATATTAGGGTTTGGTTTCTCCACCACCATTTCTTCCACTATAGCGGGTGGAGGCTTTACACACTCAACCCCCTCCACCCTGTGACCACCCCCACCTTTTGAATTTTCATAGATGACTTCCACAAAACACGGGATCACAGATTCCACCACCTTTGGTATTGGGATCACATTTGTGACACCCCCCACTTGTATACTCGGCTCAACATCATTCTCTGTCTGCGCAGCTACATTATTCATAGGTGGCTTCAACACTTTTGGTGACCCATATTTCTGCCATATTTTAGCTAAGAATTCGTCATTGGTGAATTGCCCTTTCATTATTGTCTCCATACAGCCCTCCTGCCAAATTAATTTCTGTTCACATGCTTCGATAGCTCTAGACTTTGTAGATAATGCGAGATTCATTGCATGTAAGGCAATTCCCCAATCATTCTCCCTTTGGATTACCATAACAGATGTATTCATGCTTTGATAACACATTGCTCACTTTCCCTTGCGGCGGTGGAGGTAAAGGCTCACTTGCACACCCTTTAACGTTTTCAAAAACACTGTTTAAAAAAAATATCCTCTCTTGGTTTTGTGTGTGTGTGGATTTTAAGAAAGGCAAATGCAATTTGTCATGTGCAATTTGGGTGGTTATGCAAAGCCAATTTAATGAAATGTGCATATTCCACCTTGATATTCTAATTTCTGGCGACGTCACATCCCGTTGCGTTTGTTGATGAGTCCCCCCACTTTTATTTTTATGACTTGACCCCTGCTACATATTGGCTTGGCTGCAACTCTACAAAGCATGAAACTGTCAGCCAAGGTCTAAGTGCTTTTCAACTTAGGCAGAGGCGTTGCTAGGAGAGGTCTTAGGGGGCTATAGCCCAGGGTCTTTTGGTTGTAGCCCCTGATAGAATCTCAGGGTCTACAACCAAAAGGCTAGCTAGCCCAGAGTCCCGACAGTCCTGACATTAGTGTAGCCCCGGATCTTTTCCAGACCTAGCAACACCCCTGAACTCAGGTATCGTTTGAGAGACTGTGGGCCTGGTTCACAAAAGCGTTTTATAATGGCACAATCCCATTGGTAAACACTCTGTGAATCGAGTCCTATATCTTTTCCGTGCCTTGATTATTGTGCTTCCGGCTCCTTCATTCCTGCTTTATGCCTGAAGTGTAGCCGACTAGAAGCACAGCTCTTGGGGCCCTATTTCTCTTTCGTCAGGTCTCATTCTTGTCCTGATCCGACACTCTGCAGAGCGTCAGTGCTGTGGCCAGACTGCCCTCTCTTTTGCCTCTAATGACCCTACTATAGTATATTGGTTTCGATAAGGAATGGGGGTTCTGAACTGAGAATAGCTGGTTGGCTAGCAAGGGCAATGCCATGGCATGAAACTGACAACTCACTAAAATCTTTTTCCATACTCCTCTGCCGTACTACCCAATGAGAAGTTTCTGAACAATATTTGCTCCAATGAGCAGCTTTGTAAATTGGTGCCTTCCCAGTCGCACAGTGATTTCACATTGGGCTACTTTGGCCAATTTTTGTGGACACACAGCAGATCAGCTTGTTTTTTTTTCCTCCTGGTGTTGCCTTTCTACATCTACCCACCCCAAGCCGATTCTATCTACACCCAACCACCCCACTTCCACACTCTATACCCCACCAGCCCACCCTATTACGTGTGCTAGTAGGGTTTTGTGTGGTGTGATGATTCACTAGATGTCGCCACTTCTCAAGGGCTAGCCCTTTCCCATGAGGCCTGGGGGGGTGAGGCCCCTACCTGATAGTGCCCCTGGGGATGGTATAACGTGGGAGGATCTCATGGGGAGGGACTCCCGCTCTGGGGATAAGGATGGCCATCTAGGGTACATCCCTTAGGAGAACATCACACCCCACATACTTTAGCCTCTCCTTCCTCTACGAACCTCTTTGTAAACAGTAAACCTATGTACTGTTATAAGGCAGAGTACCTTAAGGTTCTGGAAACTCCTGAGACGAAGAAGAACAACAGGAACCTAGGTAATCCAAGTAATAGGACGAGTTGGCCCCACGGAGCAATGAAGATGAAACATGTGAAAGAGAAGAAGGACTTATTCAATGGGCTCAGACACTGCTGGCAACATTGTATATAAATCGACAATGGACTAAACACTGTGTCTCAGGCAGCCACGGAGCACGAAAGGTGTGCTTCAAACCTGCGTCGCTGATCCAGAGGGAGAGAGCTCCAAGGACGCTGGCAGTCTGCCACGTCTGATGATCGGGAGGTCTGCAGGAGCAGGTTAGTGTAAAGCAGTGTAGAGAGGAGGAAGGAACGCAGAAGACAGCCGGGAACACTGTCGCACAACCATAGGAAAAGCAAGATGCTGCAGAAGCTGAATGGAATGCCCACCATTTCAGGAAGTCCCGGCGACATGCCAAAACCTTCAACAAGGTAAAGGGGGGCACAGGAGACCCAGAGCGGACGGATAGCAGCGTATCAAGAGGGTGCATGCAGTTGTCCATAGGCCCCTTTGCAACAATAACGCTTGGATGGCACGGCAGGGGCTGAAATCCTACAAACCATCTCCTCCTCATTGTAGTGGTGGAACAAAGCCCTTTGCCCACCAGGGAAGGGTCGAGGACACCAAGTACAATAAAGAGAACTTGAGAGGGAGAGTACCTCACAACAGTGGTGGGGATAAACCCAATGACAGTCAAAAGATGGTCAGGGGCCCAAAACAAGATTTGTGGCAGTACTTGACAGGGGAGTGAAACAAGAGGGCCAGTTCAAAGAAGAAGAGAAACCAGTGTCTGGGACCCAAAGCAAGAAAGTAATACGGGTCATCTTCCTTGTGACAGTACTTGGCAGGGAAGTGAACCAAGTGGGGCAAATCAAAGAAGAAAAGAAGCCAGGGTTGCAGACCCTCCTAACACGAGTTGGGTGTTGTAGGTGTGAAGCCTAACAAAAAGAAGGCATGGGTAAGGGCGTCATTCCCCCTGGTATTAAGGAACTGACAACAAGATACCAGGAGTAGGGAGTCATCTCTTGGTAACACGGACCGGCAGTAAGGTCCAAAAGACATGGGCAGAGGAGTCATTCCCTTGGGCAATCTGGGACTAGATGTTAGGAAAAGGGGGACATTGTCACCTACAAAGAAAGTATTGTACTTTCGGGGAAGGGAGCCATTCTTCTTGACAACATGTGAGACACAAAACTGTTCTAAGATTTGGAAACTGTTTCAACAGACAAGGAACGATAGCCCTGGAGAAGGGAGTCATTCTCCTGGGGCCAGAACAGTACTGCCTTATTCTTTAGTTTGTAGTGTAAAGGCAGGATGTACGTTTTTCTTGATACCGGACGGTAGACACTTTTTCGTTGACAATCCTGACAGATACCTTATGTTTAGTTGAGGCAGATAAATCCCTCTTAGCAATAGTGATAGATAGGTTTTCTCTTGCTTTATTTTTTAAATAAAGTCTTTAGCCCAAAAAAGGCCACCTTTGTGCCAGCCTCCTTCTTCTGCACCCTTACAGTGAGCTATCCCGGGCTTCTTTTGACAAGTCCTTCCTAGGCTGCTTTGTTCTTCATGTTTTTGCCCCCAACCAACTACCATCAGCCAACCACCCACACCCACGCTCTTTAAACCAACTCACTCACCCACACCTACCCACCTGCACCCTCTCACCCTACCACCTCCCTCTCTAGTCTCACCCACCCAATCCCTACTCTCTGTACTCCATCCTCCCTAACTCCAACCTGTCTATCACCACCCCTACATCCACCCTATCTATCCCCACCCACCCTACCCTCACTCTCTCTACAAAAAACCCACTCTGCCTACTCAGCTCTCTACTGCCACCCACCCTACCCCCACTCTCTCTACCCCCGCTCAACCACCCTACCCCATTTCTCTCTACCCCCACCCACCCATTCTACACCACTCTCTCTACCCCCACCCAATCTCCAACCTCTCTACCCTCAGCCAACCAATCCCCACTCTCTCAAACCACAGCCACCCATCTGATCTCCCACTGTGTCTACCACAACATCTCAACCCCATTCACCCTACTCACACTCTCTATACCCCCATTCATGTTACTCCACTCTTTCTACCCCAACTCACCAACCCTCCAGCAGCTCTTCTTACTCCCACCCACCCTACCCCCATTCGCTCTACCCCTAACCTCCCAATCCCCACTCGCTTACCCTACCCACCCTACCCCGACTCTCTCTATCCCCACCCATGCTAACCTCACCTTCTCTACCCCAACCCTCCACCCTACTCCCTTGTTCTCTACCGACACCCGCCCCACCCCACTCTCTCTACCTCCCACCCTCTCCCCCACTCTCTCTCTACCCCCACCCACCCAGAAAATCCCCCCTCTCTCTCACACCCACTCAGCCTATCACTACCATACCCCCTCTCTCTTTACTATGCCGTCCCACCCTACCCCACTCTCTCTTCTCACTCACCCTCTCACCACTCTCTCTACCCCAACCCACCCATCCTACTCCAGTTCTCTACATCCACCCACACTAACCTCACTCTCTGTACCTCACCAACCCTACCCCCACTCTCTCTACTCCTGTGCCACCCACCGTACCCCTATTCTCTTAACCTCACCTATGCTATCCCCACTCTCTCTGCACCCACCCACACACCCTACCCCCACTCTCTTTACCATGCCCTCCCACCTTACCCCACTCTCTCTTCTCTCCCACCCTCCCACCACTCAGTCTACCCCATCCAGGCAATCCCCACTCTCCCTCTACCCCCACAACCCCTACTTTCCCTCTTTCTACATATCCCACCCACCCTGCCCCACTCTCTCCAAAACCCACCCACCCTATCCCCACTCTCTTTACACCACCAACCCAACTCAAACTCTATCTACCTCACCTACTCTGCCCCCAACCATCTACCCTACCCCACCCGCTCTACCCCAAACCATCTACCCTACCCCCACCATATCTACTCTTACCCATCTACCATACCCCTACTCTGTCTACACCCACCCTGCACCCCCCTCCCTACCCACCTACCCAACCCTCACACTCTCTACCCCCTCCCACCCACCTCTCTCTACTTCCACCCACCCTATCCCCACTCTCTCTAGCCCCCACCCACTCATGCAATCACCACTCTCTCTAACCCCCACCCTACCTCCATTCTCTGTACATACCCCCACCCACCTTACCCCCACTCTCTACCATCAACCACCCATCCACCCTACCTCCCACTCTCTCTACCCCCCCACCCACTCGACCTCCACTCTATCTGCCACCACCCAGGGGTGAACTGGGAACCAAAAGAGGTCCTGGAAATAAGTGGCCACAAATTACTATTTTTCAGCAAGCCCAACCCTTTTCCTATGAGAACATTTGGGGCCTAGGGTGCAGAGGCCAACTGGAAATCCCCAAGAGGTTCCTATAGGTGAGTCCACCCCTGCCACCACCGACCCACCCTACCTCCACACTCTCTACTCCCATACACGCAGTCTCTCTAGCCCCACCCACCCTACCTCCACACTCTCTACCCCCATACACGCAGTCTCTCTAGCCCCACCCACCCTACCTCCACACTCTCTACCCCCATACACACAGTCTCTCTAACCCCACCCACCCTACCTCCACTCTCGCTACCCTCACTCACCCACCCAAACCCAATTCTCTCTACCCCACCCACTCACCCTACCTCCATTCGCTCTACCCCTAATCTACCAACCACTCTAACTCAACTCTCTTTTCCCACACCTGGCCACCCTACCGAACTCTAATCTACACCCACCCTACCTCCACTCTTCACCTCACCCACCCTACCCCCACTCTGTACCAACACCCACCCAACCTTCCACTGGAACATCTACCAAGACCCACCCTCCCCTCACTCTCTCTACCAACACCCACCCACCCTACCCCCACTCTCTCTAACCCCACTCTCTCTACCTCCACCCTCTCTACTACAACCCAATGGAGGACTGGGAACCGAAAGAGGCCTTAGAAATAAGTTGCCACAAATGACACATTTTCAGCAAGTCAAACCATTTTCCTATGAGAACATTTGAAAATAAAATAGGTTGCCACACAAAAGGGTGATGGGTAATTTGTGATATACGTTTTTTATGTACTCATCATTGAACATTTAGTATTTTTCAAGATTCAGATATCTGTTGTGGCGATCCTCGTCTGTACTTTGATTTTCTCTCGCATTTGTTGTGCATGTTTTGTATTTGTTGCTATTCTTCAATACATTCTATATAATTTCATGTCTTTAAATGTGTATACTTGTGACAAATGATTTAAGCTTTTCTGATGATATATATTGAATACAATGTGTAACCTTCGTAATATCAATGGTCTAGAGGTGACTATTCAATCAACTTGAGATGCATGTATATATCAACAATGCTTGATTGGTTGATTGGAGGGGCTCTTTTGTGTTTCCATATGTCTTAGTCGCCAATATTCCAAATGAGGGACTTTTGAGTCTCCAATACCAATCCCCAGATCTGGAGAAATTCCAGGGCCCTGTCACATTTCCAAGAGAGCTTGTAGTGTGCAAAGTTACACAGACTTGAAAAGTTACACATTTCCCCAAAGTTCTAATGCGTAATAATAACACCAAATATTGACTTGGCTAATCTTTTGTGAACATTAGAACCTGAAATGTTGTCATCTCTGATTGCTTGGATTAAAAACGTGCTCGTTGCCACAGACTTGCGTACGATCACATGTTTGTCAGAGGCTGCCAAACAGGAGCCGTCAGCCATTGTATTTATTTAAGCACATTCACCACAAGAGTATCTTTGAGGTTGTGTAATCTCTTCTAGCAGATATCCATTTCCATTTAATTTCCATTTCAGATTTCAAGACTGTCTTCCCGTACTCAGTTTGCAAGAAAGAGTAGGCGCTCAGAAAACCTCCAGATATGTGTTGAATTGCACAAATTGCAATTCGTGGCACCTCTGGAACTATTGAGGAACCTTTGTCTGTCATTGGCAAATCAGCTCCTACGATAGCCCAAACGTGAAGAATGGTGGAGGAAAGTGAATTGCTGTGAAGGGTCCCGAACTTTGGGAAAAACTGCCACTGGAACATTGGAGTAACCCACTTTAAATTCAGGAAAGCTATGAAAAGCTCTTCTTTACTGTAAAGTCTACCGCGCTGTCTATTTCCTGTTTATTTGTCATCAAATATCATCTAATAACTTTGACATGAAAGCTTCCCTTTCCACTCCCCCTTCCCTAAGTGACGCTGCATGCGCAAAACAATGTATGAAAAGAGACGGAACGTCAATCCATATATTTTCTTGTTGTTAACATCTACTTTCATGGCGCTTCTTCAGACAGTAGGACACGCCGGGCATCAAACTGGTGTAAACCAATTGCTGCCAGATGCCATACTACCATAGCATCTGCATATGAGGTGCGTTTATTCCTACTGCGATTTAAAACGCGTCGCACACCTGGACGATTACTGTTCCAGAGCTTCCTCTCAAAGGTCTGGCTGATAGTCCTAAAGAAGGTGATAGATGTGATCTTGTAGTTGGATAGTGACTGCTTTTTCAATTATCTTCCCTAGAAATAGCAGAAGTCTGATTGGTCAGTAGTTTGCTAGGTTGTCCAATGGGTTTCTCCACAAGGACTTTCCCTGTTACGGTGCCTCTCAAGAGATACCTTGTGCACATTAGGCATTGTTAATTACGTTGAGACAAGGGATGAGAGCTTCCATGGACAGGAGTTTGATGAATGACAATGGAATCATTACAACTTTTTATAATGTTATTGTGTGCCTGGGTCGGCAGAGAATTTGATCTATTTCTGAGATCTCCCATAAAGAGGTCCACCATATGGTTCTGCTTCCTCAGGAAAATGGCAAATCACTAGTAAGACATCTATTCTGCATCTTTCTAATCTGGACAGGGTATTTTGCTTAAGTGGCTTACTTTCCCTCTTTTCAATTTTGGTGAACAACAGGACTGAAGATTGCTCCTTGATTCTGAACACTGTGGGTAGGAGGAATGGCTTCTGCCGGATACAATATGGTAAAATATGAATCTATATTATTACTTAACAATACTTTCTTATTTTATTTGGTATTTCTTTTACAAAAAACAGATTAAGGCAGTAGACGGGTTTGGCCCAGCCGATGATTTCTTTCTTCTAGGCTCCCAGAGCTGGGACCACTATATGGGTATAATAGGCACTAGTGTGATAATTTTCCTGAATACTTGAGATAGAGACCATTTGTGTGCCCATTAGTGCCACTGGCTATGGCCGTGTGGCAGCATGGAAGACGTACTGATGCACTGGGTGTGCCCTTCTAGGTTTCACTGTGGAGGGATATGATATGATATGGCATTAATAATGCGCCTATACACCAGGGGTTCAAGGCACGAATGTAATGGAGATGGTGGCAAGTATTGATCTGTGTGCCCATGACAGTGCTTTTCTCTCAAGAGGGTTGGTGGTTGTGTGAAGGATGCAGCTTCAGAATAGGGACCAGATATCAGTGGCCAAGACTTGCAACCTAACAGGATCAGACTGGGACCTTGATGAAAGCAGGTTGCAGCAATGGAGGCCAGCAGATGAGCTGAACAGATTGGAGCCCCGTCAAGGACCTGCTGGTAGCACCTAGTGAAAGACAGCACCATGGGCTTGATACCTCGTAATTTGGAAATGAAAGAATTTTAGTGGGTGAGTGTAGGTGTGGAGCAACAATCAAGACTGGTTAGAACCTTGGAAAGGAAAAATGGGTAAGTCCCGAGGTTTTTTGTTGTAGAGGGATTGAGCAGTATCGGGACCACTTGTACAATATTTAGAATAAGAACACAGCTGCTCAATTACCGCTCTTTTAGTCTACCTTGTGAGGTAGTCATAGGAAAGGAAAAAGGATAAATTATCTAGTTCATTTATCCAAATTTCAATTCAATTCAATACAAAATTATGTAGTGTATGATTTCCACAAGGCATCACCACTCTTAAATTCATAAAAAGTTTAAAGACAAATCCCGAATTTTTATGTTTTGTGCAAATAATGACAGGGGTTAGTAAGTGACTAAGTGCTTTGGTCCAAGAGACAACAGTTGGTGTTGCCTAAGAAGAAAGTACACAAAAAGTGAACTGTACTAGAGAAGTAAACAACACCATACTTGCCAACCCTACCGATTTAGGCGGTAGGATACCGCTTTTTAAGCAGTCCTACCGCCTTCCGATTTTTTGACCCCAAATACCGATTTTTTTGTAAAAAAAAAAAATATATATTTTTTTTACATTTTTTTTTCACGCCAGCTCGGGGGAGTCTTTCAAGGGCTCCCCCGAGCTGGCGTACCGGGAGAATGCACGGCATGCAGGCTTTTAATGTCAAAGGCACCCACGGCAGTGGGCTAAAAGAGCCCCTCCGCCGCGGGTGCCTTTGGCAAAAGGCGCCATTAGCCCCCCACCACGCCAACTCGGGGGAGTCTTTCTAGGACTTCCCCGAGCTGGCGCAGCGGGAGAAGGCGCGGCATGCAGGCTGTTAATGTCAAAGGCACCCACGGCGTTGGGCTAACAGCGCCCCTCCGCCGCGGGTGCCTTTGGCAAAAGGCACCATTAGCCCCCCACCATGCCAACTCGGGGGATTCTTTCAAGGACTTCCCCGAGTTGGCATAGCGGGAGAAGGCGCAGCATGCAGGCTTTTAATGTCAAAGGCACCCACGGCGGTGGGCTAAAAGCGCCCCTCCACCACGGGTGCCTTTGGCCAAAGGTGCCATTAGCCCCCCACCACGCCAGCTTGGGGGAGTCTTTCAAGGACTTCCCCGAGCTGGCGTAGCGGGAGAAGGTGCAGCATGCAGGCCTTTGATGTAAAAGGCGCCCACGGCGGTGGGCTAAGGGCGCCCCTCCGCCGCGAGTGCCGTTCACAAAAGGCGCCATTAGCCCCCCACCACGTCAACTCAGGTGAGTCTTTCAAGGACTCCCCCGAGCTGGCGTGATGGCAGAAGGCGTGGCAGGCGCCTCATTGTCATTGAATGCACGCGCGGCGGCGGGATCATTCAATGACAATGGGCTGCTGACACGCCCTATTCCTATCATTACCTCCTCGCCGGACTATTTTTGAAACTTTAAGATTCCTACAGATTTTTGGTCACAGAATGTTGGCATGTATGCAACACAAGTGGCTTGGTGGATGGTGGGAGACCAGGAAGGAGGATGGGTAGGAGGAGGGGGCGGAGAGGTAAAGACAGGGAGTTCCAAGGATAGGAGCAGGAAAAAAGGAAGGCCGGGCTAACTAAACTAGGATAAAGGATGTGATCCTGACCGGAGGAGGGAGAGAACTCTCCTAAAATCTATCAAAACTCTGCATGCTCTCCATCTGAGCTGCCCTGATACCTCTGGCCAGGTTCCTCTGTCTTCCTGGAGCTATCTTCAGCATTGTTTTCACTCCTGACTCATGGGTCTCGTTCCAGGTAAGGCTGATTGTTCTTCTGTTTGGTAATCCGAATTGTCTTTGGTCCCGATTTCAGGCCTATTGATAACCAAGTCCTTTAATCAACCTGCATAACATATTTCTACTCATCATGTTGTTTCTTTGTTGCTGAGCCATGTTTTCAGGTTCTGCACGCTGAGTACTTACCTCTGGGCTTTGAGGTGGTGAGTGCTTTGAGATACAGACCTGCATGGTTCTCTGTGGTCCAGTTCTCCTACACTGTCTCGCATTGGTTAACGTTGCTCTTAATCCTGCTTTGCTTGCTTTTTACATGGGTCTTCTGGGCCACCAACTAAGAACTGGAACTCTTCGCGCAGGTCTCCTCTTAAGTCCTCTGTGACTGGTTGCACTTTTCTTCACACCCATGGGGTCCACCGCAGACTTACCAGATTTTATTCCATAACCATTGTTCTATCTCTTACATGTGTCATGCTACTTACAACTGAGAACCTTCTACACATTCTGAACTACTATAAAGTGACTTTGTAAAGTATGTACCTAAACAGAGACATTTCTTCTGGGTTCCTCCTTGGGCTCCTTGAGTTTACTACTAGAACCTACAATTCTAGATCGTATATCTGAATTCCACTGACTTTTAAACCAATGCATTTCATTCCCGACTATGGAAATGTACAGGAATACTCTGTATAACTGCTAGTATAACTGCGAGTATTGTGTGTCTAAAATATGTCTAGGAGTGTAATGCGACCAGTAGGTCTCTTACCGTAAGACCAAGTCTATGCGGATAGATGGCGGTCCTCTGTGTCCTGTTGGGAGTCACTAACCCCTTCCCTTTCTTTAGGCCTTACATTGAGTATATGATTTACATGTGTAAAAGTGATTTTAAAATGGGCAATAGGTTGAGGAAATGCACTCTGTTTATCCATGTGTGGTATATGTGGGTCTGAACATGAGTGAGCTGCTTGTGTCTATGGATCCCCTTCTTCTCCCCAACCCTTAGTTTACCACTAGGTCCAAGTAATAGATTTGACTTTAAGAGTGGGAAGGGTCTGTCTAGGCGCCCTTTTACTCATTTTATTTATCCCCACTGCTCTGCTGTATTACATCTCAAGTTCTTATCTATTCGAAATATGTTTTTTTATGTAATCATTCCATAAAACATATATATTTTATATCAATGTAGTGTACTTTCTTGTGGTGTCTCTTATGAACCTAACTGTACCTACCTGCACGTCGCCTCACCTCCCTTACGTGAAGCCTCACTGCCCTGCCATAGCCACCACTTTAGAGACTTTGGTCTACCTTTGGTTGGAACCCTGTGTACCATTAGGATATTTGGTTTCACACCTGTCACTGCAAGAGCTAGACACCCTGGAACTGCAACTAAGTGAGAGGAGCACTTTACTCCTACAGAAGGGAGCTGGGAACTATATCCAAGACGTCAGCTTACAAATTTGAGCTCGGCATTATATGTCTGGAAGATTTATAAAATGGGAGCTATATCCCTGAAACTGTGTTTTGGGGCTAAGAAGCCAGCTTGGTACTATATTCCTGAGGCTGTTGGAGAGTCAAGAAGCATGCAGAGGACTTCATCCCTGAGACTGTGCTAAGCCGCATGCTGAGCGTTGTATCCCTGAAGCTTCTTTAGGGAGAACAGTATTCCTATTCGATTTGAAACCCGCATGCACCTTCATTTCTCCCCATTCTACACCCTTGCTCTTTATTGTTCTGAGACTGGTGTATCTTCTTCAGTTTAGATATCCCCCAGTAGGTACAGGCATTTTATGTATTCCCATCCGGACAAACAAAGTTAAACACTTGAAACCCCTTTTTTGTGTCACATGTCCTGTTGGTCTGCCACAGTACCCTGGCAACCACTAACTACATCAGAAACTGTAGATAGAATGGTAAAGGCCTGCCAGTCTGCGCTCCCCAATGGAGGTGTAGGTCTGAAGTTTATTTTTACAACCAGTTAGTCCAATACGAGTGTGAGGTGGGTTATAATGTGATTATTTATTCACAAAAGAATACACTACACGCCAACACGTGTTTCAGCCCTCTCTGGGCCGTCCTCAGGGCGTATTAATATCAATATAATGCGTAACTGTCAGAAAATAATAAAAATACATGTGCATTGCAGCCAATAAAATATGAAGCACATTGGTGTGTTATACAAAATGTTACAACATGGTTTCGCAGTCATAATATGAAAAAAGTTACATGGACCATGTGGAACATAGCGTACAGAGGAGGAGTGGAGTGGGAGACAAAAAAGGGGTGGGGGGGGAAGAATTATATTGATATTAATACGCCCTGAGGACGGCCCAGAGAGGGCTGAAACACTTGTTGGTGTGTAGTGTATTCTTTTGTGAATAAATAATCACATTATAACCCACCTCACACTGGTATTGGACTAACAGGTTGTAAAAATAAACTTCAGACCTACACCTCCATTGGGGAGCGCAGACTGGCAGGCCTTTACCATTCTATCTACCTTGCTTACATAGAAGGGGTACCAAGAATTTACCCTTCTACGCTCTGCTACTGTTGCAACCCCTCTACATCATAATATTAGCATTTAACCACTAGTGTGTGCGCAACTACCCATTTTAGGACCAATTTCTCGGTGCCTTTACTCTTACATCAGAAACTGCTCTACATGCCTGTTAACCATGCGCATTCTGCCGCCTCTCATACCTGCATATTCAGCATGGTACCAGGCCCCCTACCCTTACACCGGCTGGTGCACTCCCACTGAAGCTTCTCTTTGCTACCAGTTAACGACAAGTTGAACATACTTCATTCTTGCTCAGAGTTTTCCAATATACTAGGATATCATTTTTTGTTTTTCTAGCAGGAAGTAAGTATTATAAATCGAAATCTATGTACAATGTTGAGTACATCTAAGCCCACTGTCATATCAAGACATCCCTTTCTGGATTCAGCATCTTCCCGCATAGAAGTTATCCACTGCAGGCCTAGGGAAATGTCTGCAAGTAATCCCTTGTTTTCATGGCTGCATTGCCGAATTGTACAGTCATGTACCCTCTGGAGCTCTTTGGAGGACAATCCTTGCTTGTCATGAAGGTGGCAGCATCGAGAGCAGGGATTCCTCAAGCATGTTGTACAATAGAGCTACATTTATCCCACATCCCTTATGTTTCGGTAGCCATCTCTTTTCTCTTTGTGTTTGGACGGGTTGAACGGGTTGCACAAGGATGTGGAGCAAGAGTTATAATCTCGTCTTTAAATGTTGAACGCTCTAGAAATGTCGGCAAGATATGACAGAGAACTTTGGCACAAGGTGTCCAAGTTCACAAAGCTCCTCCCTCTGAAGTTTCAAGAGGAAGCAAGGTCAATCATATCAGACAGTGAAGCCACCTCAGACCACAAAATGGATACAGTTGTAGTTGTGGCTGAGTTTGGTTTCAAGCAGATGGCCCACGGCACTGTTCTAAAGCGGCACACTTGGATGAAAGGGGCACATTTTAGGTCAGAGGTCCAAGCCCAAAATCTCTATATGATGTTTGATGGGCAGGAGCTGTTCGGCAAGAAAGTGGACGACCATCTCAAAGGAGTAAAGACTGACACAGACACGGCAAGACCTATTAGCTCCCTAAAGGATAAAGCTATGGATCAGTGCCCTTTTCTCACTTTTCGGGCTCATCTTCAAACTATACAACAGAACACACACCTTGCAGATGTCCTCGTCTTCTTCGTTTCTGTCAGGAAACAGGTACCAGCAATCATCTACCAGGTATAACACGCAGAGAGGCAAGCATGGATCGGGCTAAACGAGAAATTGTCAAGAGAGCGATTCGTCCCCTACATCGCACCCCTGTGGGAGGAAGGATCAGCCAATATCTTCACCAATGGTGAACAGTACTAGCATAGCAGCCTCCCAGCACTACCCTGTTAAGGACCCCTCCAAACTTAAAAGGACCACTTCCACGTCCACACCGAAACTGAATGTCAACACAACCACATTGAACTTTGCTGTAGTCAATGCTAGATCCATTCACACCCACCCCATTGACCTCATCATGTCCAATAATCTAGAGATGCTAGAAGTCTCCGAAACATGGCACAGCCCTGCCACTGGCACCAGCCTATCCATTGCTGTTCCACAGAACAACACCATCTTCTGCTACAACAGACTCGACCCCAGAGGAGGGGAGTTGTCTTGATAGCACAGGACTGTCTCCCAGTCACATTGAGTAGCTCTACACAGCTTGAAAACGGCAAGCTCTTGATAGCTGTGTACATCGCTCCATTAAAAAAAAATGGTTAAATGACAGCACTGCTATCAATAGTATAATCATCTATCGGCCACCCTCCAGTATGCCTCTATTTGAAGAGCAATTACTTACATTGCTTGGCACCAATGACAGTACAGACTCTGCTACTGCTTCTCTTACTACTTTCTGCAGGTTATTGGACTCCACCAACTCATAAAATACCCTACCCATAGGATGGGCATACTTTGGATTGGGTCCTAACCCATAACCTCCAGATATCCTCCCTCCACATTACCCAATGTCCATGGACTGACCACTTTCTCATCCTTTTTGACCTTATCCTTAATGCTCTATATAAAATGGCCTGTGTGCAACTACATCTTGAAATAAAAAATAGAAAGCTCAATAGAGTTTCTAGCTCAGCCTTTTCTGACTTTCTTCTCCCATTGCTTCCTCCCTCCCTTGCACTGATCGATACAAATGCTTTAGACAGTGCAGGAATTTACTAGACGGACAGTTTTAGTTATAAATAAACTAGCACTGATCACTGTCAAGAAAGTAAAAACAGGAGCCATGGGAAGATCATGGTTTTCCACTGATATAATAAATCACAGAAAATGTAACAGAACCACTGAAAGACAACGGAGGAAAGATCCATGCCCCACGTCTCTTGCAACTTATTGTTCGGTTGCTGCTGACTATAAAAAAGCCATTTTAGCAGCAAAAAAGGTTAATTATGAAAACAGAATCTATGATATGATATGATATGATATGATATGATAGTTTATTTATATCGCGCCTATACACAATGTCTTTCAAAGCGCTTCAAGGCAAGGGAGGAAGCAAGGGAAAATACAATGACATTCCTATAGGCCATGAACAGTAAAGATATGATATTAACTATCATACTCGGCCTGACGACATTTCAGATAGTGCATGAGCTAAGACATAGATAAGGAAGGGAGGGGGAGAGTGGGAAGGAAATGGAAACAGACAGGCAACTACCGTACTAGGCCTGACGACATTTCTGGTTGAGCCGGAGAAAAACAAAACGTGATGAAGTGGGGTGCAGAAAGGGAAGGGAAAAACAAAACAAGCTACTATCGTACTAGGCCTGATGATATTTCAGATAGTGCTGGAAGGGTGCGGGGGGGGGGCACAAATAAGGGGAGGGAAGAGGAGACAGACGAGGTTGCTATCATGCGAGGTCCAGGGACAATTCTGATAGAGTAAGTGCAAAGAAGAAAGTAAGAGGAGGAGATAGGAAAAGGGAGAAAGGGAGAGGAGGAGAGAATAGAGAGTAAGCAGTCAGAAAGAGTGGAGCAGCAAAAGGGGAGAGCGAATACAATTGCAGAAGTCAGTAGTAACACATAATGTTGCAAGCCAGGATACAAGATGAAGATGGGAACAGCATGATTCAGGACCATCATGAGTACAAGATGCAAAGAAAGTTCAGCATAGGAGTTGAGAAAGAGTGACGCACCGTGAATCAATGAAGTCCGTAAAAGTCAAATTCAGCATTGGCCACAAGACGGCGATGGTGAAGCCAGAATGTATCCGGACAGACTCCTGCAGAAGTGGGCTAGATGGGGGCGGGGGACAGGGTAGAATAATGCCAAATCTGCCAAAAAATAACTGTTTTCATTTTACGAGAACTGTATGGCAGCAAAAATATAGTCAACAAAGCCCATTTTAGTGACGCTTGGTGTCAAGAAATCCAAGATAATTGTTCAGCCAAAATAAAGAACCAACAATCTGCTATAACCAACTACAGATTATACTGTGGCTGACACTAGTGGGTGTACTTCTAAGAAGGAGGTCGTAACGACCAACCTGAGTAACCCTGCTCGAGAATTCTGCCTGAGTCCCATTACTCAAGAATCTTTGATTGATGTTGTTAATGGGCTTAAACCCACAGTATGTGTTGGTGATAAATACCCTGCAATAATCATCAGGCATTCTATCTCATGCTTATCTCCGTTAATCATCAGTATTGACAACTCATCCCTAACCTGCTCATGTGTCCCAGAGAGCCTCATGGTACTGAAAAAAGCTACTCTAGATCCAGAGGCTGTCGGCAGGTATAGACCTATTACCAACGTCCCATATTTAGTGAAAATCCTTGATATGGTTGTGTACCTACAGCTCCAAGAGCACGTGGGAAAAAGCAACCTGCTTAGTATACATCAGTCCATTTACCGCACGATGCATGGCACGGAAACATCAATGCTGCAGTAGGGAGCCAACCTGGTGGAAATTGTCGATGGTGCCAGGGTCGCACTTCTCATGTCACTAGACCTCTCTGCCGCGTTTGAGCTGGTTGATGACATTTTATTGCCAGAGAGCCTGCATAAACGCATTAATTGCTCAGAATCAACCATCGCATGGCTTGCTTCATTTCCTGCACCCAGATCAGCAAGAGTTGCCATGAGTGGATTTCAAGTCCACCTAGAGTTTTCATCCTGTGGCATTCCACAGGGTGACTGCCTCTCTCCTTTACTGTTAAACGTGTACATGCAGTCCCTTTGTGACCAACTGGACAGGGTCAGCATCAAATATACCAATTACTCCGATGACACCCAGCTCATCTTCCATCTCTCAGGAGATTTTGACACGGATTCTGTTCTCATCAATAACACTTACACAACTCGATCAAAGACTGCATGTCAGTTAACTCTTTAGCATTGAATATGGAAAAAACACAGGTGAAGATTGTTGGTTCAAGCCAGAGAATTAAAAGGTTAGATGTTATATACAGCCACTTTACTATCTCTGGTTGTGCCATTGCAGTAAGCCCCTCCGTCGAAACACTTGGTGTCACCTAAGACTCCGGACTCACTATGAAACAACATGTTAGCTATGTTAAAACGTCCTGTGCTGTGTTAATAAACAGCTCAGACAAATTAAACTATACTTATCTTCCCATCACCTCTCCTCTTAAACTACAGTGCTTGTTAACTCTGGGTGCGATTACTGTAACAGTCTCCTAGCAGGCACATCTAAACACATTCTGAAAAGCCTCCAAACAGCCCAGATTGGGGCAGTCATAGCTGTTTGTAATGTGGGTCCACAGGATCACGTTTCAGACCCAGGAAGATCGTTCCATTGGCTTCCAGTTTGCCATTGAATCTCCCATAAAATACTTACTCTTACGTACAAATGCATGACTGACAGGGCTCCTCAATACCTTACGAACCGGCTATCTAAGGCCCCTACGAGGCACACCCTTCGCTCCAGTAGGGCTAATAAACCTTTTGTACTCAGACATAGCCTGAAATATTTTGGTGGCACTTGATTTCAAGTTTATGCCCCAACTCTGTGGAATTCCCTTCCTGTACAAATCGGGAACCTTCCAAGCATCACTAGCTTCAAGAAAGCATTAGAAACATACATGTTTAATCGAGCGACTAGCTCTTCTCTTTTCCTGCTTGAACCCCGGTCTGATCTCTCTTCTTTTTCTTGACCAGGCTTTGTCGTTCTGCACACTGAGGGCTTCGGACATGTTGCGCATTTTAAACATTAAATAGTTATAATGATAGTAAACTGCTCTCTTCAAAATACCCCTCACACACACTGGCATTATCTCCATGCATGCAATTTATCAACCTCCTGGCCCCCTGAACTCCTCTGAGCAGAATATCCTCCACCTGCTCAGCACTAACATTAAATCCCCCTCAAGGACTCTCATCCTGGGTGACGTCAACCTAGTTCTTGAAGACTGTATCATAGTACCCACACACTAAAAAAGCCGCTCCTTGTACTGGTTAACCATCCTCAATTGCCAAGTCTCTGTACTCTACAACCTCCCTTGCCCCTGGATAGACCACCACATCATAACATTTCCCATCTCGCTCAGCAGCCCTCCAGCCCACAGTACCACTCCAGTGCCACCTAATATTGCTTGTAGCTCGAGGAATCTTACTAAATACTGCATCCTGCCCTTGCTAGACATGCTACAACCGGAACACCTACCCTACCCTGACCCCGACATCCTTGCCAACCAGCTTTCCAACACGCTCCTGCAAGCAGTTGACACAATTGCGCCACTTGTGCCACGAAAATCCAAACCTACTACACACCTCAACTCATGGTTTACGTCTGCCCACCTAGAACTCTGAACCAAAAACATGAAGCAGAAGCTAAATGGTGAAAGAGCCCTTATACCCCTCTCAAAGCCAACTTCACCACTGCTGCCAAACATGCAAGAGAGCCATTCTGAGAGCCAAATCAAATACCTACAACATGAGACTTGCCACTGCAAAATCAAACACTTGCGAAATCTATCATTCTCAAAGAACCTGAAACGCCTACTATCCTCTCACTGGACTTCCCCAAAGATGGAGCTGAGTGCACCAAGATCCAAAATGCCCTTTTGGACAAAAATACTTTAATACACACAAGGATCACACTGAAACAGGCCATCATCACCCCTAACAGTCTACAACATCTGACCTCTCCAATCCCAACTAGCCAGCCCGATGTCCTTCCTTTCTATTTTAACCCCATCTCAGAATGCAAGCTCAATTCCTTGTTTAAAGGACTGAGGCCCTTCAGGTGCAAAGGAGACACATGTCCAACTACAATCATCAAGGACTTTGCTGATGCCCTTGGACCATTCATTACCTCTGTTATCAACTCCTGTTTCGCCTCTTGCTGAATCCCTTCCAGCCTGAAAGAGGCATGTGTCCTCCCGCGCCTAAAGTAAGCTACACTGTTCCCTGCCACTCCCACAAACTACCTTCCTATTATAACAGGCTCTTTCCTTTTAAAGAACTTGGATAGAGCAGCATATATACAGATCCAGCAGTACTTGGAGGCCAAACACATCCTAGGAATACCCCTTTATGGGTTTTGCTCAGGTAATGTAACGGAATCAGGTGGGCTTGACCTGAAGAACCAGCTTGATGAAATTAAAGAGGTTGGAAAATCAGCTCTCCTACTTCTCCTAGACCTCTTGGCAGTGTTTGACTTCATCCACCACCTTCTCACCAGAGGCATCCAGCTGGGTCGCCTCCTTTCTAAAGGATCGGAGCCTTCTCTGATACTGTGAGCACCCCCCCTGCACCCATCTCATGCGGCATCCCTCAGGGTCCTTTGTCTCGCCAACACTATATAAAATCTTCACAAAACCTCTCTTCGATCTCCTAGACTCCATGGGTGTTTTATACACTAACTACGCTGATGATACCCAGATTCTCCTCCCCATCACTGGAAACTACCACCAAGACTTTGAGAAGCTAGACATTATCTACCAGACAATCCAAACCTGGATGGCCACTAACTTCTTATGTCTCAATGACTGGAAAAAAGAGTTACCTATTGTCGGCTTGCCTACGGTGCTTAACAACCTCAACCAGCATTATGCCTCCTCCATTGACGGAAATAACATCCCGGTCTCTGAATCAGTAAAAACTCTAGGATTACATCTAGATGCCTCACTCTCACTCATACAACAAGTCAATGCTATCTCTTGCGCGGTAGCCCATACCACCAAACCTATCCTGCAGACCATCAGCTGCCTCATCATTGCCCGGGCCGTCATAGGTGCAAGACTTGACTACTGCAACACCCAATACCCTGGCACTGCCTAACATAACATTCACAAACTGCAAGTTATCCAAAATAATGCCCTCAGATCAGCATTAAACATTCCCAAATGAGACCACATCACTGATGGAAGAAGAAGGGTACACTGGCTCCCAATACAAGAAAGAATAATTTTCACTGTCAATAAACCATAGGTGCCTCTCTAAGATGGCCCCCTAACCTTGCTCAAAAATTTGGAAGAGTGATGTCCACCAGACAATCCAGAACTGCTTATACCAACAGGCTCATCATGCCCAAATTTAGACTGTCCAGAGCTAGCGGTGTGAGCTTCCCAGTCATTGCAGTAAAACTGTGGAAATCTTTCCCCCGACACTGAGGGCGCAACAATCATTCTGGATCTTCCGTAGATCTCTGAAAACTTGGCTCTTCACCTAATGTACCACTTACCTCCTGACTCTTGACTAAGCAACTTGTCCTGTACCTGTCTTGTACCCTCAGTCTCATGTTTGTCTCCGGTTTGTCCAACTTCTCCCACAAGCTGCGCCTTGATACCTATTGGTTTAGTGTGCAATACATGAATAAATATAATTTCAGACAAAATGGGTGCTTCAGGTCGTACGAAATGGCCACACCATCGAATTCATGGACCATCCTCCAACATCACCTCCACAACTATAAAACGTCCACTACTTGACACAACTCAAGTGGGAGATAGGCAAACTTCTATAAAAGGCGGCCATAAAAGTGGGACCGATAGGCCTAGAGGAGAATGGATTTATTCTTGATTTTCTAGTTAGAAAGAAAAATAGACAGTGGCGCCCAATAGTAGACCTACAGGCTCTTTGAATAAGTTCATGAAATGCATACAATTCAAGACGACCTCACTCCAGCAGGTCTTAACATGGCTGAACAAAGACAACTTTCTGGCTACACTCGATTTGGACGATGCAAATTTTCATATCCCCATACATCAGAACACAGGCACTACCTCAGGTTCGCAGTGGGAGACATGCACTTCCAGTTCTGTGTGTTCCCATTGGGATTAAGGTCAGCCCCAAGGGTTTTTACAAAGTGTCTAGCTCTGGTGGCGGCACACCAGAGCCGGAATAGAGGTATTCCCATACGTGGACGACTGCTGATAAAGGCAAAGTCAAAGAAGCAGACAGCTAAGGCTGTCAAACAAATGGAAGTAGCAGTAAAAAGCGTAGGTTGCTCCATCAACAATGCCAAGTGAGCGCTCTCACCAGCGCAAACCGCTCTCTTCCTCTGTGCAGTACTAGACACTCGCAATCCACGATTATGGCCATTCTCTGAGAGAATAGCGGCAATGTTGCAACTAGTCAACTGGTTTATCATAGAAATCTCCTCTACAGTATGTCGATTCAAATCCTTCCTGGGCATGATGTCCTCTGGTATATTTCTGATCCTCAACTGCAGATTGAGAATGAGGCCAATCCAGGAGACGATAGACCATCAATGGGGGCAAACTGCAGGTTCATGAGAAGATCTTGTTTTTCCCTCACCTCCCTTTCACGCGGGGCTGAAGTGGTGGAAGAAGGAGGGGGACCCCAATCAAGGCATGCCTTTTCAAGCAGAAACCTCCACATTGCTTCACAGGATGGAAATGTCCCTATCATGATGGGGAGCCCATCTGGGAGAGCTTCAGACAAGAGGCATGTGGTCAGAGCAAGAAACGCTACTCCACATCAATGTGCTGGAGCACAGAGCCATCTGGTGGGCTCTGCAATCCTAAAAACCAATCCTAACTGGGCAGGTGGTCACCATTCAGGTGGACAATATGACCTCCATGCACTACACCAAAAAACAAGGGGGTACAAGGTCGGCGATTCTCTCTGCAAAAGTGCAGAAGCTCTGGGAATAGGTCCTCAAGCACAAGGTACACATCTTGTCCTAGTGAACAAGTTAAGCAGGGATTTCTTTTCCTCCCACGAATGGGAGCTCGACAAAGGTGAGATCAATTGAATCCTTCACAGATGGAGTCACCCTCAGATCGACCTGTTTGCGACCGCAGCAATGCAAAATGTAATTGCTTCGCCTCCAGGTATCCAGAGAAGAACTCACTGGGGATGCATTCTCCCTAACATGAACAGGACAGCTTCTCTGAGCATTCTGACCGAAATCACCACTCGCCCGGGTACTGAGGAGGGTGAAAATACAGCCTTGTTGGATGATTCTCATAGCGGCAGAATGGGATCAGCAAGTTTGGTGCCCAACCCTACTAGAACTGACGCAAGACAAGCCGTTGCCTCAGGGCTCACCAGTTCTTGCTAACTCAGCAGGTGGGGAAGATTATTCATCATGACTCAGCGGCTCTCTCACGCAGGGCATGGTTCCTGAACGGCAAAAACACTCCAATTTAACACTACGCTGCAAATGATTGGACATCATCCGTGCATCCAGGGCACACTCCACTCACTTAACCTATGCCAGAAAATGGAAGCACTTCACCACATGGTATGCTGTGGCATCACAGCTTTTTCCGTTGTCGATTTTCTTAAACCAGCTGCTGTCCTACCTGTTACATTTGGCCAAGGCGGGTTTATCACTGTCCTCCATCAAAGGTCATCTCTTGGCAATCTCATCCTATTCTAGAGGTCCACAACACATGTCATTTGTTACTGACCCAGAAGTTAAGACATTTCTCAAGGGACTATTGCCCACCTTCCCACCGCTACTCACCCCGGATCCCAGCTGGAGCCTAAACATTGTTTTATCGGCACTGATGGCTCCTCCCTACAAGCTATTTCATAGGTGTAATTTGTTATTCCTCTGTTTGAAGGTCGAATTTTTGGTGGCCATTACGTCAGCAAGACGAATCAATGAACTCCAATCCCTTTCTGTAGAACCCAGTTTCATGGTCTTCCATAAGGATCGTGTGGTACTTAGACCACACCCCAAATTAATTCCTAAGGTGGTATCAGAAATGACCCTATGAGAGCGCATAGTACTCCCGACTTTTTTCGGCAAGCACTCCACAAGCGCCAAATGTGCTCTTCACTCCTTAGACCTTTCACAGGTCCTAAAATTCTATCTACAACGTACCAACACTTTTTGTACCTCCTCCAGACTTGTTTGTCGCCTTCGAAGGGCACACCAAAGAGCAAAGCAATTCCAAACAGGGCCTCACCCACTGGGTAGCTAACTGCATCATTCAATACCACCAATCCAAAGGCGATACACTCCCTTGTCCAGTTGCAGCACACTCCACCAGAGGAATCATCTGCAGGGCGGTGACCTGGAGCACGCTGCACACGTTCACCAATCACTGTTGCCTAAAGGAGGATGTCAGTTCAGTAAGGAGTCAGCAGTCGGACAAGCGGTCCTGTGCCACTTGTTTTCTTAAGGTAGGAACAGCCATTGTGCATCCCTCTTTCCCTTCATGTTCAAGCATGTATAGGGGTTATGTACTCTTTAGGGTACAGTGTGTGACGTATGTGTGTTTCAGTAAGTAAGTCGCATGCTTCCACTGCTTGGTATTCTATTCAAGCTTGCAAATCTATGAAAGATCCAATGCTGAAGAAGTCTTTGTTACTTAGCTGTAACTGTATTTCTCCAGCACTGGAATGTTTCATAGAATCACATGCGCTCACCCACCTCCCCTATGTAGGTTGCTCCAAGGCCAGGCAGTCATGATATATGGAGTCTCATACGGGTCAGAATCTGAAGATGGCTGCCTTGGGTGGAGGTTAAGCCCTGCCACCTCATTGGTCGGGGTCATAAAGGACCAACATGAGTTGGAGGAACTACATAGAGAGTGCTTTTTCAGGCATAATGGGCAATCTATATTGCTTTCCCTATTGCAAAAGTTTTCTTATATGGATTAATTTTAAAATACAGAGGATTCCCATTATGACAACAGGGAATTTCTTGAAGCTATGAAAGATACCAAAGCTAGAAAAAACTGTTACAGGTAAGTAAAAAAGGAGTGGGCATTGGCCCCTGAGCAACTAGTGCTGTGCCCTGCCATCGGCACCCAAGAGGCATAAGAAAAAGAGGAGCAATTTGTCTTATTCACTAGTGATCCATGCCTTAGACATATAATCAACAATATACTTCCTGTGGTCAGTAATAGATTCTTCAATGACTTCAGTCCATAATGTGAATGACAGAACACCTCTGTGGCCCCCCTCTACAAATCCTGAAGGACAAAGAGTAGTGCATGGATGCAACTTTGACTAATTCGGGCCCTAAATCGTATAGCTGACTTATGGACCCTTTGGCCCACGATTATCTTGTTGCCCAGATGCTGCACGTTACTCTAGTGGGTGGTTCTTCCGTCCCGAACAGCAAGATTCATAGGAACTCTTCAGGCCCCAGTGCCACTGAACCAGTGGGGCTGTGAAGTGGAATATTCAGAAATCTGTCATCTTTTTGATTCTCAGAACTTCTTCAGTGCTCGCATAAGTAGACTAACAGACAAAGATACTCTGGTTCAGCACCCTCAGATGTCTTTGGGGTCCACCTTGATATATCCTACGGGTAACACCGTTTTAACAATCCCACTGCCCTAGAGATCAAGGCATTAGATGCTGCCTCCTAACCCATACACAAGTGGATAGATGCTGAAGACCAACGCCACAGAGAGAAGCACTTGTCTTGGTTAAAACATTCTTCATACCGTACACATTGGCACAATAGGTGCACAACTGGTTATATTTGCTTTGTTCCCTTGATACGCTGCAACAGTGAAATTGAGTGCCCCACGTGTTGCTGCAAGTTCCCATAGAGGCCTGAGAGAAATAGAAGAAGGCTCACACTGGGTCATCTTTGTTGAGGTCCTTGGAGGACAAGTGCACAGAATCCTTGTATAAGCCAATTTTGTTATTGTAAAGGAATCTGCCATCTCAAACAAAGGTGGTAATGGAGGATAATCCTAAAGGCAATGCGTTCTATCCGCATATGAATAAAGAATCAAATCAAGAAGGGTGCCAATTGATGAGGTCGGAAGACAAGTTACTTTGTTACGCTCACAAATAGTATCAAATTCCAAACCCATAATGGCTAGCTATGGTTTTTACCTGTAACCCTTGTTTGGTGGGTGTGTTCTTCTTTTTCCAAACAGAGTTTTAATCAGAGTATAGTTTTATGTTCTCCCCCAGCAAGGAAGCTGTCAAACATAAGGTCTTTATTTCTGAAACCTTAAAACTTCCTCATTGCCAAAGAAATTACGCTCAACAGAATATCAATTCAGCAAGTTGACCAATTCAGAAATTTAAGAAAATTGCTATAAACTCACCAAGCTAAACAGGAAACACTGTCAAAGGAAAACAGCCAGCACAACCCAAGAGAAACACCCAAAGCAAATGAAACCTTCACAAAACCGAAACGTGAATACTCAACAAAATAAAGCATTTTAACACAAACCACCACACAAGAATATGCCAAACCAACATAACCTCCTTAAAGAAGAGCACAGACTACTAACATCACTACTAACATCACTAACTAACCCTACTAAAAACATTCCACTATCCAACATAATTACTGTCAAACACCATGCAAAACACACACAACATGCACATACCTCTATCAAAGCCGAAACCTACACCCACCACAGAATGCTTACACTCAGCGACACACACCTAGACACAACACACTACAGAAAACGAAACCAGTTACAAACAAATCATCCCACGCACACTCGTGCAACAGACATCACCTAAACCTTATCAACTAAAAATAAACCCAGTACACAGTGAGAGGTTTTTCCAAACTGAAGCGGCCAACAGCACATGAAAGCTCTTTGCCTTAGAACAGGTTTGCTGTTATGATTACCCGGGCGTCAGACTCGATGACTAGGGCCAATGGACATCGCAAATGGTTAAATCTTGCTCAGCTCTTGGCAAATATGATGGGGCTATTTGGAAATGTGTTGATGGACACGGGAGAGGAGCTATCACCCCTGCCCTTAATATGTATGCTGTATCTTTTTTATTTGATTGGTTTCAAAACTAAAAACAATGTAATAGCAAGAGAAACCTTTAACAGTTTAAGATAACAAGAAAACAAAATCCATCCATTCTAATTACAAAAACAGGTTGTTTCCTTAGTTAGATCCAAATTAAAACCAACAGACAAAAAATCAAAAAACAGCATAAAAGATATCAGACTTCAGTGGCGAAAATTCCAAATCAATGGTTTCCATCAGTTGCCTAATCCTCAAACTCGTTCAGAATTCAAGCCAATTACTGAGTCTATAAATTTAAGCAAAGCCAGGATTTGCTCTATTTTCTGTCCCATTAATAGCCAGTCCCAAAGATCTTCCAGGGTCAGACTTCCCTCCATATAGCTTCCCATAAAATGTACTCCTTCCACCTGAAGTATCTCACATTCCATTGCAATGTGAAACAATGATTCCACCTGATCAGCTTTCTTACAGATGTGACAAATATTATTCTCCACCCCTCGCTGAAGCCGTTTAAACTGAACTTCACATGTGGGCATGATATTCAAACGGCAGCGTAAAAGGAGGTCCCTGTAGAATGCTGAGGGGAATTTACAGAGATATAAGGGAGGATCATGAAGACCCTTTTTTTCCTTCCACCATCTAAAAGTTAGGGGGGGGGGCGATAGGTCTGGTTTCACAGGTGTTGATCCAGTCCGCCCTTTCCAAAATTGTCTTTACTTTATCGGGTTTTCCCTCAATAGGTGGATGTTCCCCCACCTACGTTGAGCAGGAGCTCACTAGGGCTGCCCACCACCGTCACCCTGTCTGGATTCTTCTAACCACGGAGGTAAGCTCAGGCATTTTCCCGCTGCCTTGTATTTTTACTGTTCCCTGCATGAATCACACAATCTGCCGTGGATTCAGGAGCACCCACAATCCGGCTGCTTACTTTCTTTTAAAATGCTCCATTTGCTGATTCTCGGAGCCATCCACTGCCGTATCATCTGGGACACACACGAGGCTACCCCATTCCAAGATGGCCGCCTCCCAATCATAGCCCTCTGTCTGATGTTGTCCTTTTGCTCTGCCTGGCTTCCCCTTGGCCCGGATTGGGCAAGAAGCGCCTAATACTGCCATCCAATAGCCGGCAGGCTATTAGCCGGCCAGCGAAGTAAGGTCAGGAAAGAAGGCCTTACACTGACCGAGCTGACAGAGTGCACAGGAGCTAGGAGCCGCTATGCTGCCCGCACACTAATTTCTCCACCTTAAGTCCTAGATGAGAGCTAAAAAACCCTAAAAGCAAGAAACTTCGCCAAGATCCTAACTTATGATACCATACACCCCAAATGCGGCCTCCAAATGTTATTGACCCTTGCCAGCCCCTACTGGCCTCCTGATTGTGTATGCCTATTGCCAGTCCTAGTGGCCTCTTGACTGTGTATGCCTGTATTGCCAGCCCCTAGCGGCCTCCTGATTGTGTATGCCTTTTTCCAGCCACTAGCGGCCTCCTGATTGTATATGCCTTTTTTGCCAGCACCTAACGGCCTCTTGATTGTGTATGCCTTTTTACCAGCCCCTAGCGGCCTCTTGACTGTGTATGCCTTTAGCCAGCCCCTAGCAGCCTCTTGATTGTGTATGCCACTGATACCATACTAGTGGACTTGCCCAACTAATCCCGCTCAAGCACTAGTCAGCATTTGTCTGCAAAAGCATTCCTCAGTCACCCACCTTACAGCGCCTACACCTCTCCTCTCCCCTTCCTCCATTTTCCCCATTACTCTCTCTCTCTAGGCCACCCGCAGCTTGCTCCCTGCAAACCCAGGCCTTATTACACCACCACCACGCACCATGCTCTCTTCCTCATCCACAACACTACACAACACACTTAGCCACTGTGCCTTCAACCCACCTGGACACCTCCTTAGGCGTTATAGACTAAGAACCCGCACTAAACCAACCTTCTAGCTCCGCAGCGCTCCACCACCCACTCACAGCAGGAACCACAAGCTTAGCTATCGCACCCACTCAACATTCTCACACACACACCTACCTGTCCATGTTCACATCCCCCACCACCCTGCGTCCAAACCCACACCCCAACCTCCCTCACTCATAAGTGCACCCACCGCCTCGCCAACCCCGAACACCAGCGTTCATGATCCATCACAAGCCAATCTGACCCTCAAATGCGCACTCATTAATGCACGCTCCATCCATGCCCATGCTATTGAGATCAATGGCCTCATCACCACCCACAAACTAGACATACTAGCCATATCCGAAACATGGCTCCATGAAGCATCGAACCCATCCATACACCTCGCCCTCCCTCTTTATTACACCATCCTTAGACATGACCGCAAAATGTCTAAAGGTGGGGGCGTCACCCTCATCTATAAAAATTCCCTTGCCATTAGACTGTGTAACCAACAAAGGGACAACAACGCTGACCTAGCTTGGACCTAAACTAGCTCTCTCCCCTAACTGCACCATTAACTTCATAGTCACATACAGACCACAAGGCTCTCCCCCTGACTAGCAAAAGCAACTCCTCCAAATCATAGGCAGCAACATAAAGAGCTCCACTAAAACCATTCTACTCGGTGACCTAAACCTGGGTTTAGATGACCTCAAGGATAAGACTGCCGCACACTTAGCCAAGGATCTTTCCCACATGGGGTTCCAACACAAAATCACCAGACCAACCCACTGCAAAGGTCGGTCCATAGACTGGATAGCAGATCACAACTGCTCATCGACCATCACCTCCATCTCAGCCCTTCCATGGACGGATCACTATCTCATCCAATTTTCCATCCCAACCACACCCACTCTGAAAACCCTTACTCATGCCCCCCACTAAAGTCAGAAGCTCCATAAAACTCACTGCTACCAACCTCACTCCCCTTCTTGATATCCCTGAACTCAAGCATCCTTTTAACCAAGATCCCACCTCTCTCGCCAACATCTACAGCAATGCCCTCGCCCAAACCACTGACTCAATCGCCCCACTGGAAGATAAAAAAGTAAAAAATCCATGCACTCCAACTCCCGGTTTTCAGAAGAACTATCTGCATTGCGTATCAAGAAACGAAAAGCCCTATCCAACTGGCAATAAACTCCCAACCAATTCTCTCTCAACGAGTTCAAAGAAACCTCACGGACCTACAAAAATGCCATATTCAAAGCCAAATCCGAATCATATAATCAGAGAATTACCAAAGCCAGCTCCAAATCTAGAGAAATATTCTCTATATTCAAAGAACTCACCACTCCCGAGTCCAGCCCTGACGAAATCATCAAGGATGAAGCATGGTGCACAGGCATCCAGACAGCCCTCCTTAATAAAGTTAAAACGCTCCAAAACAAAATAGCATCCCACGTAAAGCTCTCAACACCCTTCCCATGCCCCCCTCAATCCCCCCTCACAACCCTCTCCCGTGAATACCCCTCTTTGCCTTTAGAGGAGTCACAGAGCTAGAAGTTTCCGCCCTACTCAAAAATATCAAACCCTCCACATGCAAAGGGGATATATGCCCACCCACCATCATCAAAGAGTGCACAAAAGCACTCACCCCTATCATCACAGCATTCATCAATGCCTCCTTCTCATCCGGAACTGTACCCCAATGCCTAAAAGAGGCCTGGGTTTGCCCGCTCCTAAAAAAAACTTCTCTAGATCCCACCTCCCCAAACAACTATCGCCCCATCACCACTGACCCCTTCCTTCTCAAAATACTAGACAAAGCCCAAACATAACCAAATCCAGTAATACCGTGAAACCCATGCTATCCAAGGCAGAAGACAATCAGGGATTCCACAAAGGCCATGTGACTGAAACTGCCCTCCTAGATTTAAAGAATCAAATCACCAAAATAATGGACACAGGCAAGCCTGCTCTCCTCCTACTACTCGATCTCTCCGCAGCATTTGACTTAGTGGACCATGGCATCCTCACATCTCACCTATTCAATGCAGCTCACTACTCCCACAAAGTAACTACTTGGATCACTTCATTTCTAGAACGTAGAGCCATGAAAGTGTACTCTGACCAGGCCAATGCTCCCCCAACCACCATAAGCTGTGGAGTCCCACAAGGGTCATGCACTGCACCGACCCTCTACAACCTCTTCACTAAACACCGCTTTGATTTACGGGATTCTCTCGGCATAGCCTTCACAAACTATGCTGATGACACACAAGTCCTCCTCCCCCTCACTGGAGACTATGTCCACGATACAGAAGCGCTTCTCAACATCTACACCACGATCCAAACATGGATGGCTACCAATGGTCTTTGCCTTAATGGCAACAAAACAGAGATCATCGTCCTGGCCCCCAGCGAAATTCTATCCAAGCTCTGCCAAGACTACTCACACATGACCATTGACAACATTAATATACCTGTCTCCACTGCCGTGAAGACCCTAGGAGTCTATCTAGATACTACACTCTCTATGACAAGACAAGTCAGCGCCATCTACTCCTCATCCGCACTGACGACTAAACTCATCTATGCCATAAAACCCTACCTAACCACTTCCAACTGCCTCTCCATCGCTAGAGCCACCATAGGAGCCAGACTAGATTATTGCAACTCCCTCCTAGACGGCACATCATCAGAAAATGTATACAAGCTCCAAATAGTGCAAAACAATGCGCTCTGTGCTGCTCTGCACATCCCCAAATATGACCATGTATCACAGGCCCGAAGAAATGCTCACTGGCTCCCAGTCAAGGAAAGAATCAATTTCAAAATACTCACCCTTACACACAAATGCATAAATCACAATGCTCCTTCCTACTTATCAGAAACCATAACCAGGAAATCTTCCCTCCGTCCTAAAAGAAGCCACCATGCCAACCAATTCCAAGTCCCCACCATAAGAAGAGCTAAAGCTGGAGGCATTGGCTTCCCTCACATAGCACCCAAGCTCAGGAACAACCTCCCCAACTCTCTCAGAGCCGAACCCTCTCTGTACTCCTTTCGTAAATCCGTCAAAACTACCCTTTTTACATAATCTACACTCCCCCCCTGACATGAACTGTACCTTAACGTTATGATGCCTGTACCGCCAGATTATGGGCCTCATTACGACCCAGGCGGAAAACCATGGTGCTAATAGTACCATGGTCCATGCCGGTAACTTACCGACTCCGCCATGGAGAAAGGGGGAATTACCACCCCATTACAAGGTTGGCGGGGCGGTAATTCCCCCTTCCTCCATGGCCCTTCCCCATTCCCATTTTTGCCCCATAGGGCTCAATGGGAATGGGGAAGGCGCTAAGTACGGTACCGCAAACTGCGGTACCGTACTTAGCACCAAGGTCCCTTTGCGGGTCCCTACTTTAACGGCTGGTGTAGACCAGCCGTTAAGGTAGGGTCCCGCAAAGGGACCTCGTAATCAGGCACTAATGGGTTAATGGCACCGCAGCCTTTTACGGCGCTGTTAACCCATTAGCGCCAGGGTCGTAATGAGGCCCTATGTATCTAAAAAATGCTACTGTAATACAATGGCCCTCATTACAAGTCAGGTGGTGGACAATGGTGCTATTAGCACCATGGTCCATGCCGGATTCCGCCATGGTGGATGGCGGAATTACCGCCCCATTCCAAGGTGAGTGGGGCGGTAATTCCCCATTCACCATTTGCCCTTCCCCATTCCCATTTTTGCCCCATAGGGCATAATGGGGATGGGGAAGGCGCTAATTACGGCACTGTAAATTACGGTGCCGTAATTAGCACCAAGGTCGCTTAGCGCCTTGGACTTTAACGCCTGCAAAAAGCAGGCGTTAGTGTGAATCAGGCCTTAAGGGTTAACGGCGGCAACGGCGCCGTTAAACCCTTAACGCCTGACTTGTAATGAGGCCCAATGCCTGTACTGCCAGTTTATGTAACTAAAAAATGCTACTGAAAAACAAAATGACTTGTAATCATGATCAACCTTCCTTTGTAACCAGCCAATGATCTATATGTAACAGCGCCACGATGCCCACGGGCTGATTGTGTGCTTTAAAAATACGAATAAATAAATAAATAAATATGTTATCGAGTGTCTCATTCATTATCTCAAACCACTGGTTCAAGAATCTTTCATTTAGCCTATGAGCAGCTCTCAGAATGGCAAATGGGGTCCAGGGGAGTGGCCGGGGGGTCCTTCACCGTAGTACATTACTGGTAAAGAGAAATTTCCTTCCATAGAACTATGGAGGCCATTGAGGGTAATCGTAACTCATGCTGAATTTTAGCTATAGGTAAGGAGTTAGGGCGTCTTAAGACCTTGTGCCAAAAGTGGCCTTCCATCATGGGCATGTTTTTTTACTTAGATTGGGCAAGGTTTCCGCACCATAGGTTAAGACCTGTATCACCTTTTGCAGATAAAAGGTGAGAATATGTATGCTGTATTAGAAAAATCCGAAGCTCTGTATGGAGTGGAAACCTGGGGGCATGCAGCAGTTAGCAATTGGGGGTTGGCTGAAAGAACCTTTCTTAAAGGCCTGTTGAGCCTTCCTCAAGCCCCCTCTTTATCTGGAGCTGGGCCTGAGGCCGATTAAAGTCCTATACTGGCTCGGAGTGTAAACAGTGACTGAATGCGCAACTTATTGCTAGGTGGTTGCACATATCATGAGGGTGGTAGGTCTCAACCTTAGTTTGTGCATGTTAAACAATGTTGGATTGATTTAAACCTAGGTGACCTATGGTATAACACTTTGGGTATCACAAAGGGAAGCGCAGAACTGGTAAAGAGAGCCTCTCGTGAGGCAGCTGAACTAGAACGTCTTAATTCTTGAAGTGGGCTAGTAATGGGAGAGTCATATCTGACTGGCAAGTACTCTCTGGGACTCAAAACATATTTAGATGTGGTAAATCCTCCCTTGGCACGTTGCCTGTATATGAAATTTAGGTTAAATTTACAGAACTTGACGTGTTGTTTAAGTAAATGGTCTCCAACTGGAAGTGACCTATGCTTAGTCTGTGGCTCGGCCAGGGAGTCAATAAGCCACTTTTTGTTCTTTTGCCAGGGTTACCGAGTGGCCAGATGTAGGTATTTGAGCACGGTCTGTAATGCACACAGTGTACGACCTGTATACCAAGCATTTTTACTGTTTAAGCCAGGCTTGTCCAACCTTTTTGAATGTGGGACTGAATCATTAACTTTTTATCACCCGGTGGGCCGGCGAGCCAAAAGTCAACACCCTCACCCAAAGCAGTATATTCAAAAGCGATGGTGTGTGACCTTTGACACAATAGCATCACTGGCATATCCATGCAGTCCCAAAGATAGCTTTTGGTTTCAGGGGCAGTGATCAAAGATTAGTTGCTTGTGATTTATTCCAGTGCATATGTGTTGATATTTCTCTGACATAGTGGGGGCGACCGAGCGTAGCGAGGGAGCTATAATGATCTACGCAAGATCTGGGGGGGTCGCCCCCCCAAGATTTCTTTTCCAAATATGGGGCTGAAATTGTGCATTTTACAGCAGGAAAAGTGACCAAAAAGCCATGAGTTTACAATCAGTTCTATAGGGGAACATGTACATTCCATGTCACCAACTGCCATGATTCATACCCCTGGTCATCATGGCCAAAAAAGCCTTTTGGCTGGGGCCAGGTTAAGGACTTCCATTGTGGCCTCAAAGGCCACAAAACACCATCAGGGTCTCTCTTGGAGCCAGTCCTGGCGCCCTTTGGCGCCAGCATCATACTGTTATGGACAACATTTGGATTGGGACTTCAGTTAACATGGAGGCACTCACATAGCTCAGTTCCAAAGAACTGAGCTATGCGGTCTAGTGTTTCGGGTGTGGATGGGCCTGGGGCCACTTTACCTGGAACTACTTTACCTTGGCTATATAAGCCACACCCAAACAGCAGCACATGCTTCACGTTATTCTGCAGTTAGCAGCGTAACGCTCACCGTGTCCAGTTCTGATCTCCAGTGTTTCTTGCATCCTGCCACATGCTGAATCCTGTATCTGGAAGAAGAAGAACACCATTATTCAGTGCTTACCTGTAAGTAGCAGCCTGGCTTTGGTCTTGAATCTTCCATCTTCAAACTACCACCAGCTCCTCACCTGAATATACACAGGACGGAGAGCATACAATACCTAATATTAAGGTGAGGAGAGAGACTAGACTTAAGGGAGGAATTTGAGGCTGAGGGAGGTGGGAATCAAACCAAGAGAGACATTTAAGCCTTATTTCCAGTTCTCCTGTATTGCAGGCGCTATCCACATCCAACACACTATCAAGGGAGAGGGTTCGAGAGTGCTAATCTTCCAGCCAGGGCTGAGTGGCGTCCCCGTGGATATCAGGTAAGCGTAACAGAACGCAAAGCCTCATATAACTATCCACCTGGACGTCATGGAAACATCAGAAACCGACCAATTAGCCCAGTTATTGGGGCAGCTACGTGCCGAAGTACATTCAGCCAGGCAAGAAACCAACGCTCTTAGGAGAGAAATGATAGTCACTAAAGATCGTACTGAGGAATTGAGTAGACAATTACTCCAATCACAGGCAGGAGTGCCCCCTTACCTGGAAGCGTTCCGCCAGTGACAACACCAGCCAGTCCGGTACAAATAACTCTTCCTGGGACAATTCCTTTAGCTCCACCAGAACGGTTGGCGGGGGATACAAAAAAGTAAGCAACGTTCATGAACCAATGTAGTCTTCATTTCCTTTATAGAACTGGGGCTTTCCCTAAAGACCAGTCACGGGTTGCCTTTGTTTTATCATATCTGAGTGGCAGAGCTGCAAATTGGTCGGTACCATTAGTAAGTCAGGATGATCCACTGCTATGTGACTTTAGAGGTTTCCAGCAGGAAATGGAGAAACTGTTTGCTCGACATACCGAAGGACAAGCATTGGATGATGAACTTTTGTCCCTCCGTCAAGGAAATCAAGACTTTCTATCATATATAGCGACCTTCAATAGGTTAGTTGTTGAAACGGGATGGCCTGAAGGTAAAAGGACCACATCATTCCACCGGGGTCTATGGGGAGAATTAAAGGACGTCCTAGCACAAGTGGTTAATCCACCAAGAGACTGTGCAGAGCTCATCAATCTTGTTGTTCAGTTAGATCATAGGCTACAGGACCAAAAAGCCGATCGGATGAGATTGGACACTCGTGCCATGAATGTCCGGTCAAAGGACATGTCTCATGTTCAGCGGAGAACACTGTAGAACCCATGCAAATCAGAGGGGTACGGTCTCCCTTAACTAAGGCTGAAAGAGACAAAAGAAGGCAACAGCTATTATGTCTATACTGCAGAAAGTCAGGCCATTTCCTGAAAGAATGTCCAATAAACCCTCCGAGGAGAACTGTTGGAGCTACAGAAAAGGAAGGCGACAACAAGGAGATGGAAAACTACCACGCCCGGCAAGCGTAGTGGTCCATTTGTCGAGCGAGGAGAATGAGCCACAGTCCTCACACTTTGCATTACCTGTGATTTTGATCCATCACCAACAACCATCGCGGATGCATGCCGTAGAAGCATACATAGACAGTGGGGCAGTTGGAAACTGCATAGACCAAGATCTGGAAGCAGGGATAGGGCTTCCCCTAAGCAAAAAGCAGACTATTGAAAGGGTCACCACTGTTGATGGTACTGAAATAGCTTCTGGTCCAGTAACCCAATGTACAGCAGTATTAACCCTTCTGTGCCAGGATGGACACTGAGAATCTATTGCTTTCGACCTCATCAAGGCTCCTCAGGTCTGGTTGATTTTAGGGATGCCATGGTTAGTAGCTCACAATCCTCAAAAAGACTGGCGTGCAAAGAAGTTGGCCTTTTCCGACGACTGTGCTCTCACTTGCTACCACAGAGAAAAGCAGAAAACGGATTCACAGACATCTGTTCGGGGAACAGCAACAGTAGTACTGGTGGTTACAGCTACTCTACCAAGCGAATACCAAGATTTTCAAGATGTTTTTAAAAAAGAACAAGCCAATACCCTACCACCGCATAGGCCTTATGTTTGTCAGATTGATCTCATAACCGGTGCACAAGTTCCTTGTGTTCAAATATATCCACTCACAGAACCAAAAAACATCCAGTTGAAATCTTATTTAGATCAGTACCTGGCTAATGGGTTTATCTGCCCGTCTAAATCACCGGCAGTCAGTCCCTTATTCTTTGTTCCAAAGAAGGAAGGGGACTTGAGAACTTGCATTGACTATCGTGCACTGAACCAAATCACAGTAAAAAAACGCTATCCACTGCCTCTAATTACGGAACTGCTAGATCAAGTTAAGGATGCCCAGATCTACACTAAATTGGACCTTAGGGGAGCATACCATCTTGTTCGTGTTAAGGAAAGAGACAAATGGAAAACTGCCTTTCGTACCAAGTATGGCCTCTATGAATATCAGGTAATGCCCTTTGGAATTTGCTATGCTCCCGCTGCATTCCAGTATTTTATGAATGATGTCTTACAGAAACTAATCGACGTGTGCACTTTGGTTTATATTGATGACATCTTAGTATACTCCTCTTCAAAACAAGATCATGTCAAACATGTGCGTTCAGTTCTGGCAAAACTCTGTCAACATCAACTGTATGCTAAACTTGAAAAATGTTCATTTCATGTTAACGAAGTTGAATTCCACTGTTTTAATCTCACTCCAAAAGGGATCAGGATGGATATGTTATGTTATGTTATGTTATTTTGCACTTATATAGCGCCTTATATACCATTGGTATGGTCTGAAGGTGCTGGTAGGTTGAACGCCCTTGGGAACCGGAGTTCTGGTCAGTAGAGGGATTAGCAAGAGTCCAAAGGTGCGTGTGTGCACCAGGTATGTGTGCAGCTGGTGCGGAGTTCCTGTGGTAGCTGCTTCTTAGCGGTAGGTGTGGTGGCTGAGGGATCAGGGTTATGTGTTCGATCTGGCTGGAGTTATCCAGATCGAGAGTTGCTGCGTTAGGCCTGAGGAGAACGCCTGGCTGGGGGTGTGAGACCAGCAATGTTTACTTAGAGTGATGGGTAGTGAGCGGTAGATGTTGATATGAGAACAGTTATACCGAATGGTGTCATAGTATCCCTGTGTTCTAGTTGAGTGGTGGTGTAAGGAGAGAGTAAGCATGGGGTGTGATATGAGGTATGTTCTTTCAAAGGTTCTATGCATTCCAAGGCATAATACGAACGTTATGCAATTCAGAGCGGTCGGGTTCGTTCTATGCATACATCTATTCCACATATTCGTCCGCACCACACACAGGTCTGCTTCACCTTCTCATCTGGACCGCTCACTCGTCCGCTTCACATACTCATCTGCTTTACATATTCAGTCACATAGTCAACCGCTCCTTCACATTCAGCCGCTTTCCACACTCATCCGCTCTCCACACTCATCCGCTCTCCACACTCGTCCGCTCTCCACACTCGTCCGCTCTCCACACTCATCCGCTCTCCACCCTCATCTATTCCACATATTCGTCCGCACCGCACACACGTCTGCCTCACCTACTCATCTGCACCGCTCACTCGTCCGCTTCATATACTCATCCGCTTTACATATTCGGTCACATACTCAGCCGCTCCTGCACATTCAGCCGCTCCTCCACACTCAGTCGCTCCTCCATCATCATCCGCTCTCCACTCATCCGCTCTCCACACTCGTCCGCTCTCCACACTCGTCCGCTCTCCACACTTGTCCGCTCTCCACACTCATCCCCTCTTCGCATCCATCTGCTCTCCATACACATTCGCTTTCTATACTCATCTGTTCTCCATACTCATCAGCCTCCACACTCATCGGCCCTCCACACTCGTCCGCCAACCGCATTATTCCTCTGCACTCGACCATACTCGTCCGCTCTACACCCTCATCCGCTATACACGCTCATCCGCTCTATACACTCATCTGCTCTACATACTCATCCGTTTTTAGACTCATCCGCTCTTCGTACTCGTTTGCTCTCTACACTGGTCCGCTCTTTACACTTATTCGCTCTCCATACTCATTGGCCCTACACATTCATGGGCTCTCTACACTCAGCCTGCACAAAGTAGATGCCATTCTTAATTGGCCGTCGCCAACTTCAAGGGAATCCAGAGCATGCTGGGCTTTGCAAACTTTTATCACCGATTCATCCCAAGATTTTCTCAGATAGTGCACCCGATCACGTCATTGTTACGAAAAAACAATAAGAAATTCCAATGGACAGAAGAAGCAGAAAGGGCTTTTCTGGAACTCAAGAAAAGATTTACTTCCACACCAATTCTTCGACACACTTGCCCAGGTCTCCCTTATGTGGTCGAAACGGACACCTCTAGCATGGCAATGGGAGCAGTTCTTTCACAAAGGGATCCCGATACCGGCCAGGCATACCATCTCTGTGATTACTGATCATCGAGATCTTCAATACTTAAAAACTGCAAAAGCTCAAACTTTACGTCAGCTGTGATGGGCACCTTTCTTTTCAGAATATAACTACGTGATCACATATCAACGGGGAGTCCGAAACAGAAATGCTGATGCTTTATCCCATATGGATATTGATGAAAAAGTATACAAAACCCCAGATCCAGTAGCTATCATTCCGAATGACAAATTACTAGGCCTGACAACAACACTAACCCAAAGTGAACTCCATAACAAGATCCAACTCTTAATGAATCCCGAGACCTTACAAAAATGGACTACTCAAAACGAACATCACATAATTAAGGATCAGCTACCATATTTCAAAGATCATTTATATCTGCCAAGTAAAGAATTACAAGAGCAGGTCATCTCCGGTTATCATGACTCTTTGATGGAAGGTCATTCAGGAATTGCCAAAACCTTAGCCAAACTTAAAGGAAACTATTGGTGGCCAACATGGCGCAAAGACAATATTCACTTCATCCTTTCCTGTGGTGTGTATGCACAAAATAAATCTCAAAAGCAAAAACCAGCTGGTCTCCTACAGCCTTCGGAAATTCCACCCGCACATTGGCATACACTTTCTCTCGATTTGATCATGTCCCAGTCAAGGATTCAACACCATCCTAGTGGTTGTAGATTTATTTTCTAGGATGGCACACTTCTTTCCATTTAAATGTCTTCCAAATGCATCCAGTCTGGCGAAGGTGTTTGTAGAACATATAATATGAATATACGGTTTTCCTTCTGTCATGATTTCAGATCGAGGTAGTCAATTTGTATATAGCTTCTGGAAGAAGTGCTGCTCAATGGCCCAAATCAATATTTGATTATCCACCAGCCATCATCCCCAAACGGATGGTCAAACGGAAAGGACAAACTAGACACTCGAACAATACCTACGTTGTATGTTACACCAAGTTGAAGAAGGTTGGAAGGAATTACCATGGATAACAGAAGAGGCCTATAATAATTCCCTGCATACCAGCACGGGACAAACTCCTTTCTATACCCTATATGGTAGGCATCCACGTACCTCTGAATTAGATGCTCCCAGGGCTATGGAGATGCCAGCGGTGAAAACCTTACATACAACCATTACTCGAGCCTTCAAAGAGGCAACTGGACATTTACTTCAAGCTAAAGAAAGACAAAAGAAATTCTCTGATCAACATCGCAGAAAAGCTCTTGATTACCGAGTTGGAGATGAAGTCTTTTTAGCGTCAAAACATGTGCCAATAAAAGGAACCCCGACCTTTTGTCCATGATATCTAGGACCTTTCACCATTGAGTCTATAATAAACCCAGTAGCTGTTAAACTAACCCTGCCACCAAACATGCAGATCCATCCTGTATTCCATGTATCACTCCTAAAACCTGTGCAACCTGGAACTCGAGTTACAATACCACCAAAACCAGTACTGATAGACGGAGAACCGGAGTTTGAAGTTAAAGACATCCTGGATTCAAAATACACTAGATCTAAACTATATTATTTAGTAGATTGGAAAGGATATGGTCCTCAGGATAGAACATGGGAACCAAGTGAGAACATCCACGTACCACGCTTGGTAAAACGTTTCCATCAAAATCATCCAACTAAACCAGGGCCAGGCAGAAGAACTACTGTGAGAGGGGCCTTGGGGGTGGGGGGGTGCTGTCATGATTCATGCCCCTGGTCATCATGGCCAAACCAGCCTTTCGGCTGGGGCCAGGTTACAGGCTTCCATTGGCGCCAGGCTCATACTGTTATGTGAAGGACAACATTTGGATTGGGACTTCAGTTAACATAGAGGCACTCACATAGGTCAGTTCCAAAGAACTGAGCTATGCGGTCTAGTGTTTCGGGTGTGGCTAGGCCTGGGACTACTTTACCTGGAACTACTTTACCTGGGCTATATAAGCCACACCCAAACAGAAGCACATGCTTCGCGTTATTCTGCAGTTAGCAGCGTAACGCTCACCATGTCCAGTTCTGATCTCCAGTGTTTCTTGCATCCTGCCACATGCGGAATCCTGTATCTGGAAGAAGAAGAACACCATTATTCAGCGCTTACCATTAAGAAGCAGCCTGGCCTTGGTCTTGAATCTTCCATCTTCAAACAACCACCAGCTCCTCACCTGAATACACGCAATCCGGGGATTCTTCATCACGACGCTGCAGCAACCTGAAAAAGACAAAGAGAGACATTATTAGTGAGCGGCCACGCAAGGACACTGAAAACACTTACCCGGTGCGGTCTCTCCTTGATCTCGGAACATCACAGCGGCCCGGAACATCATATCGACCTGCAAAGGAAGCGGCGCATGCACAGGTTAGCAAAAGAAAAGGCAAGAAAGCGCTGCTCACCACGCATTTACATAACTTGCTGGGATTCTCATCCTATACAGCACGGCAACGCCAAAACTAACCAACTCATCTGAGGGAAAGAAACTAGAGACATTAATAACAACAAAAAGGCTAAAGAGGAAAAGGGGAAGATAAAAAACTGTAAAATAGTAGTGCCTACCTCATCGAGCAAATCAGAGTCACAGCAGGCCTGGACCTGACCACGGTCCAGTGAAGCAACTAGGTCGCCGAACGCCCACACCTCCTACGCGCCCCTGCACAGAGACACAGGACGGAGAGCACACCATACCTAATATTTAGGTGACGAGAGAGACTAGACTTAAGGGATGAATTGGAGGCTGAGGGAGGTGGGAATCAATCCAAGAGAGACATTTAGTCCTTATATCCAGTTCTCCTGTATTGCAGGCGCTATCCATGTCCAACACACTATGAAGGGAGAGGGTTCGAGAGTGCTAATCTTCCAGCCAGGTCTGAGTGGCGCCCCCGTGGATATCAGATGAGTGTAACACCAACAGGAGACAAGAACATTGTAGAACACAACACATTTTAATGATCAATGTTTCCACAGTGTAAGACAGCACTATCACTGATGTAACACATTGGCATGCTGGTTGTGTCCAAAATATGCCTCTGTAGCAACATGTCTATGCTGGCTGTTCACAATTTAGGCCAGCATTGTCCTCTACAAAGCATGATTGATGCTGCCTGAGCATGTGCAGTGTGCCCAATACATATGCCAGTTTATCTCTGTAATACACCTTAATTACTTCTGTGATAATGAAAGAAGCATAATCTAATTCCAGGGGGCACCTGAGGCATTAAAAGTCCTCTGCCACGGTCCGGTTTATTGGTCGGACACAACATTACAGAAATAAATAAATGAATCGTGTCCATGGACCCGACAAACATTGAACAAATAAATAAACCGGGCAGGGGAGCCGACTTATGAATTTCCCGGGGGGTGTCCAAATATAGGAAGTGACATCACCTGCAGTTATATGACCGCATTTGCACGTAGTGGCCAACTTGGTGCGGGGGGTGCAGAACAGTGGAACCATTGGCTAGCATGTACTGCATATACTAAAGTCAAGTAAAAAGGAGGTTTAAGCCTTCCAGTTGCATTCCAGTAGGCCAACACTGCCCCTACTCCACCCCTCTATAATCGTCCAGGTTTTAGTAGCCCTCAAAAGGCAGAGCAACAAAACTAGGATGGGAGAACAAAATGCCATCCCATCCTGTGAGTGTATCAAACCTCAGAGCAAAGACTGTGCATGGGCCTCCTACCTTGGAGCACAATCTCACTAATTTGGTGCAAATCTCGCAAGTGGGTCAATGGGAATCCCATGCGTGTGTGTGGGCTGCAGACCCCGGATTACTTGCTCACTTCTTCAGTGTGAAACTCTGGCCAAGACAGTACTGTCCCAATGGTGAGAAGTGTTGTATCTTCACATTAACTATGCTTAAGCACTTTGGGATATTGAACAGTGCTGTTACATTGTGAGTAATTCCATCCCTTTAAATATATTAGCTCTTGTATGACCACAACAGTGTTGAGTTATTCTGATGATGATGATGAAGATGATGTTAGACTTGCTCAATAGTTATGATTCTGTATCATTAAATGTACTTCAGATCTTCAGAGTCTCGGGAGGATAGCTCAGGGGCAACGTGCTCGCCTTGGAAGCAAGACGACATGGAGCAACAGAGGTTCGATCCCTCTGGGTATGTTATGCGCATTATAAATAACCAATAAAAATAAATAAATCTGCTGTGAAGTGCTAGGGCCTTGTCAATAAAAGTGTAGCAGCTCAACTGAGAAGTGCTGATGTTGTCCCATCAAAGGTATAGCAGCCCCACTAAGAAGAACTAGCATTGCTTCAACAAAAGCATAGTATTACAATTATTGAAGCCTTGTTTAGCGGGCTAACTGAGGAGTATCAGCATTGCCCCATTTCAAATACGGCAGCTCTAGTAGAAAATAGATTACACAGCCCTGCTGAGAAGTGCTGTTACTGTCTCTTTAAAAATATAGTAACCAATTAGCCCTGCACCATTAGACCCTGCAAGTACTGTCCCATTGAATACTATTACACTGAACAAGGTCAACAGTATGGCAAGGCCCATACTAGGTTCAATGTGATAATTCTGCATTTTGAAGAACAAATACAAAAAAGACCGATTTATACGGCTGATTTGTGTGGTCAAAAGGCCGAATTATCACATTCTACTGCCCACCCGCCCCCGCTAAACCCCCCAAGAAGGTGATCCCACCTCACCCCCCACTCCCACCCTCTCCCAAGCTGTTACCTTCCTTAGAATTCAGGGGAGTTACCTCCCTGAGCTCCTCCGTTCCCCGCCCATAGCATAGAATTCACCCTCACCACGTACACACTCAGAGACATGCTAAAAGTCTAATTTGCCCTCTCCCTGCCACCTTCCTCTGCAGATGCAATGCAAGAGGGGTGCACAGATGTACAAATACATCCAACCCAAAAAGATTTTTTGAAATTGAGGGCCAGACTTGCTTTGCATCTGTGCCTCCATTTCTAAAAATCGTTTTGGGTTGGGTGTACCTCTACATCTGTGCACCCTCTTCCAAAGAGGGGTGCACAGATGTACAAATACACCCAACCCAAAACGATTTTTAGAAATTGAGGGACAGACTTGCTTTGCATATGTGCCTTGATGTCTAGAAATCGTTTTGGGTTGGGTGTACTTCTACTACTTCTACATTTGTGTACCCCTCTTCCAAAGACTGGGTGCACAGATGTAGAAGTATACCCAAAACAAAACGATTTTTAGAAATTGAGGGACAGTTGCAAAACAAGAGCATCTTGCTTTGCATCTGTCCCTCAATTTTTAAACATTATTTTTTACCCGGGCCGCCAGAGAGAGATACAGTATGGATGGAACAAAGGGTCATCCATATTGCGTCTCTTTTCTCTGGCCGGGGTGGGGGGGCACAGCCCGACTTCATTCTGCCAGCGGATTGCCGGGCCCCGGAGCACCCGCGTACTCGGCGCCCCTGAAACCGGGCCGTGGCCTGTAACTGCCTCTGGTGCAGTAACAGTCCTCCGCCCGGTTTATATATTTATTTGTTCAATGTTTGTCAGGTTCGTGGACCACATTCATTTATTTATTTCTGCAATGTTGGTTCAACCACCATTGCAGAAATAAATAAATGAATCGGGTCCACAGACCCTAAAAATATTGGGCAAATAAGCAAATAAACAAGGCCATGGCCTGTTACTGCCTCTGGTTTATTTATTTTTGTTCAATGTTTTCTGTTCAGCCTCGCGGGCCACATGAAATGGCTTGGAGGGCCGTATTGTGGCCCACGGGCCGTATGTTGGTCGACCTTGGTTTAAGCAATCTAATGACTTGGACATCCTATATTGTGAATCTAGCTGTATTCATCAGATGTGGTCTATAAGCTCTAGACTCCTGATGAGTATGGAAACAGGGAACTCATCTTCTAATTTTTCATGATGCCTTATGTATCTACCTTTGTTAACATCTTTTTTCCCTGCTAATAAGGGCAGATCGAAATCTGCTGAGGGTCTTTCGATTTAGTATGATCTGCATGATCAATTGGATTCCACTTCCAGTTGCACTAATGAAGGCTATGCATATGTCTTGTGGCTTAGATCACATTGAGGGTGATCAATGGGAGCTTTTTGAATCTGAGTACATTTCCAGGCTCAGATAGCTCCCTCTTAAATTTGCTTAACCTATTTTGGAATAATTGTAAGCCCATGTCTTCTTAATACTTCATGTTCCATAATTGCTGCTACAGCGATAGTATCGTTTATCTTGCAAATCATGCCACATTTTACATTGTTAAATGTTTTATGACGTCTATTATGTATTTATTGGCAAATGACGAAAGTCAAATAAAAGCTTAATAATGATGAAAGCTCGATAGCGATTTTCCTCTCTACCCCACTAACTAACCCATCCCAGCCCTCCTTCCTTTACAGAACTGTCAGAGCAGCTGGAAACCATGGAAATGGCAATGGTGCATGGTATAAATAACAGAACAGAACAAATACTGATGTACACACCATGAACTTGCACCTGTGAATAAAGAGGCAAGCCTCTGAGCTCAATCAACACTCAGAAAAAAGTGATTGACCTATGTCTGACAGCAAACGCCTAAATGATCCATCAACGGCTGAACTATTTGTTGTATTTTTTACATTTATTGAAAGCACATGGTGTTTCAATTAGAACAATTTTACAAAAAACAGGGCAGTCCTGAGCCAGGTGCTTTGTATTAGCGAAACAGGCAGTGATCAATTGACCAGTTGCTGATGGGGAATACATTGTACAGATTCCAGGGACACAACAGACCCAGAACTGCAGTACAAGTGGATGAATGGCTAGTCCCTAAATAACATCATTTGACTATGACTAACAACAAATTGCTTCTGGTCAGTCAAAGATTTCCAGATGTTTAAGGTTGGACCCCTTTCTGTCCCAGGCTTTCTGTATTCACATCCATGTCAAGGGCATCCACTGAAGCCAAGGTGCAACGATAGAAGGGCTCAGGGACAAATGACCCAATGAAAGTTTCACTTTTTGACACACCACCTCTAGCAGGGCAATCCATGCCACCAGGGGAAAGCTTTCCCTCCGCTAAAACAAAGGGGATATCATGAATCAATGATAATAGTTGCCCGCAAGTCCTCTGAGATCTCGGACAGCACATTTCTATCAATAGCTGCAGCTTCGGCATGCTCCTCCCGCTAGTCCTCTGAGACGGGACCACCTGATCTGATCTTCTATCAATAGCTGCAGCTCAGGCATGCTCAACCCGCTTGCCCTCTGAGCCTTCAGACAGCACCTCCAGATCTGATCTTCTATCAATAGCTGCAGCTCCTGCATGCTCCACCCGTAAGGTCTCTGAGCCCTCAAACAGCACCTCCAGATCTGATCTTCTTTCAATAGCTCCAGCTCCTGCATGCTCCTCCCGCTAGTCCTCTGAGTCCTCAGACACCACCTCTAGATCTGATCTTCTATCAATAGCTGCAGCTCCGGCATGCTCCACCCGCTAGTCCACTGAGCCCTCGGACAGCGCCTCCAGATCTGAACTTCTATCAATAGCTGCAGCTCCGGCATGCTCCACCCGCTAGTCCTCTGAGCCCTCAGACAGAACCACCTGATCTGATCTTCTATCAATAGCTGCAGCTCAGGCATGCTCCACCCGCTTGTCCTCTGAGCCTTCAGACAGCACCTCCAGATCTGATCTTCTATCAATAGCTGCAGCTCCTGCATGCTCCACCCGTAAGGTCTCTGAGCCCTCAGACAGCACCTCCAGATCTGATCTTCTTTCAATAGCTCCAGCTCCTGCATGCTCCTCCCGCTAGTCCTCTGAGTCCTCAGACACCACCTCTAGATCTGATCTTCTATCAATAGCTGCAGCTCCGGCATGCTCCACCCGCTAGTCCACTGAGCCCTCGGACAGCGCCTCCAGATCTGATCTTCTATCAATAGCTGCAGCTCCGGCATGCTCCACCCGCTTGTCGGACAGCACCTTCAGATCTGATCTTCTATCAATAGCTGCAACTCCGGCATGCTCCACCCGCTAGTCCTCTGAGCCCTCGGACAGAACCTTCAGATCTGATCTTCTATCAATAGCTGCGGCTCCAGCATGCTCCACCCGATAGTCCTCTGAGCTCTCGGATAGCACCTCCAGATCTGATCTTCTATCAATAGCTGCAGCTCCGGCATGCTCCACCCGCTAGTCCTCTGAGCCCTAGGACGGCACCTCCAGATCTGATCTTCTATCAATAGCTGCAGCTCAGGCATGCTCCTCCCGCTTGTCCTCTGAGCCCTCAGATGACACCTCCAGATCTGATCTTCTATCAATAGCTGCAGGTCAGGCATGCTCCTCCTGCTGGTCCTCTGAGCCCTCGGACAGCACCTTCAGATCTGATCTTCTATCAATAGCTGCAGCTCCTGCATGCTCCACCTGCTAGGCCTCTGAGCCCTCAGATGGCACCTCCTGATCTGATCTTCTATCAATAGCTGCAGCTCCGGCATGCTCGGCCTGCTAGGCCTCTGAGCCCTCAGACAGCACCTCCAGATCTGATCTTCTTTCAATAGCTGCAGCTCCTGCATGCTCCTCCCGCTAGCCCTCTGAGCCCTCAGATGCCACTTCCTGATCTGATCTTCTATCAATAGCTGCAGCTCCGGCATGCTGTTCCCGCTAGTCTTCTGAGCCCTCTGACAGCACCTTCAGATCTGATCTTCTATCAATAGCTGCAGCTCCTGCATGCTCCACCTGCTAGGCCTCTGAGCCCTCAGACAGCACCTTCAGATCTGATATTCTATCAATAGCTGCAGCTCAGGCATGCTTTTCCCGCTAGTCCTCTGAGCCCTCGGACAGCACCTTCAGATCTGATCTTCTATCAATAGCTGCAGCTCCTGCATGCTCCACCTGCTAGGCCTCTGAGCCCTCAGACAGCACCTCCAGATCTGATCTTCTATCAATAGCTGCAGCTCCTTCATGCTCCACCCGCTAGTCCTCTGAGCCCTCAGACGGCACCTCCAGATCTTATCTTCTATCAATAACTGCAACTCCGGCATGCTCCACTCGCTAGGCCTCTGAGCACTCAGACAGCCACTCCAGATCTTATCTTCTTTCAATAGCTGCAGCTCCTGCATGCTCCTCCCGCTAGCCCTCTGAGCCCTCAGACACCACCTCCAGATCTGATCTTCTATCAATAGCTGCAGCTCAGGCATGCTCCTCCCGCTTGTCCTCTGAGCCCTCAGATGACACCTCCAGATCTGATCTTCTATCAATAGCTGCAGGTCAGGCATGTTCCTCCTGCTGGTCCTCTGAGCCCTCGGACAGCACCTTCAGATCTGATCTTCTATCAATAGCTGCAGCTCCTGCATGCTCCACCTGCTAGGCCTCTGAGCCCTCAGATGGCACCTCCTGATCTGATCTTCTATCAATAGCTGCAGCTCCGGCATGCTCGGCCTGATAGGCCTCTGAGCCTTCAGACAGCACCTCCAGATCTGATCTTCTTTCAATAGCTGCAGCTCCTGCATGCTCCTCCCGCTAGCCCTCTGAGCCCTCAGATGGCACTTCCTGATCTGATCTTCTATCAATAGCTGCAGCTCCGGCATGCTCTTCCCGCTAGTCTTCTGAGCCCTCGGACAGCACCTTCAGATCTGATCTTCTATCAATAGCTGCAGCTCCTGCATGCTCCACCTGCTAGGCCTCTGAGCCCTCAGACAGCACCTTCAGATCTGATATTCTATCAATAGATGCAGCTCAGGCATGCTTTTCCCGCTAGTCCTCTGAGCCCTCGGACAGCACCTTCAGATCTGATCTTCTATCAATAGCTGCAGCTCCTGCATGCTCCACCTGCTAGGCCTCTGAGCCCTCAGACAGCACCTCCAGATCTGATCTTCTATCAATAGCTGCAGCTCCTTCATGTTCCACCCGCTAGTCCTCTGAGCCCTCAGACGGCACCTCCAGATCTTATCTTCTATCAATAACTGCAACTCCGGCATGCTCCACTCGCTAGGCCTCTGAGCACTCAGACAGCCACTCCAGATCTTATCTTCTTTCAATAGCTGCAGCTCCTGCATGCTCCTCCCGCTAGCCCTCTGAGCCCTCAGACAGCACCTCCAGATCTGATCTTCTATCAATAGCTGCATCTCCGGCATGCTCCTCCCGCTAGCCCTCTGAGACCTCAGACAGCACCTCCAGATCTGATCTTCTATCAATAGCTGCAGTTCCGGCATGCTCCCCCCGATAGTCCTCTGAGCCCTCAGACAGCACCTCCAGATCTGATCTTCTATCAATAGCTGCAACTCCGGCATGCTCCCCCCGCTAGTCCTCTGAGCCCCCAGACAGCACCTTCAGATCTGATCTTCTATCAATAGCTGCACCTCCTGCATGCTCCACCCGCTAGTCCTCTGAGCCCTCAGACAGCCCCTCCAGATCTGATCTTCTATCAATAGCTGCAGCTCCTTCATGCTCCACCCGCTAGTCCTCTGAGCCCTCAGACGGCACCTCCAGATCTTATCTTCTATCAATAACTGCAACTCCGGCATGCTCCACTCGCTAGGCCTCTGAGCACTCAGACAGCCACTCCAGATCTTATCTTCTTTCAATAGCTGCAGCTCTGGAATGCTCTTCCCGCTAGTCCTCAGAGCCCTCAGACACCACCTCTAGATCTGATCTTCTATCAATAGCTGAAGGTCCTGCATACTCCACCCGCTAGTCCTCTGAACCCCCAGACAGCACCTTCAGATCTGATCTTCTATCAATATCTGCAGCTCCTTCATGCTCCACCCGCTAGACCTCTGAGCCCTCAGACACCACCTCTAGATCTGATCTTCTATCAATAGCTGCAGCTCTGGCATGCTCTACCCGTTAGGCCTCTGAGCCCTCAGACAGCACCTACAGATCTGATCTTCTATCAATAGCTGCAGCTCTGGCATGCTCCACCCGCTAGTCCTCTGAGCCCTCAGATGGCACCTCCTGATCTGATCTTCTATCAATAGCTGCAGCTCCGGCATGCTCTTCCCGCTAGTCCTCTGAGCCCTCGGACGGCACCTCCAGATCTGATCTTCTATCAATAGCTGCAGCTCCGGCATGCTCTGCCTGCTGGTCCTCTGAGCCCTCAGACAGCATCTCCAGATTTGATCTTCTTTCAATAGCTGCAGCTCCTGCATGCTCCTCCCGTTAGCCCTCTTAGCCCTCAGATGGCACCTCCTGATCTGATCTTCTATCAATAGCTGCAGCTCCAGCATGCTCTTCCCGCTAGTCTTCTGAGCCCTCGGACAGCACCTTCAGATCTGATCTTCTATCAATAGCTGCAGCTCCTGCATGCTCCACCTGCTAGGCCTCTGAGCCCTCAGACAGCACCTTCAGATCTGATCTTCTATCAATAGCTGCAGCTCCGGCATGCTCTTCCCGCTAGTCCTCTGAGCCCTCGGACAGCACCTTCAGATCTGATCTTCTATCAATAGCTGCAGCTCCGGCATGCTCTTCCCGCTATTCCTCTGAGCCCTCGGACAGCACGTTCGGATCTGATCTTCTATCAATAGCTGCAGCTCCTGCATGCTCCACCTGCTAGGCCTCAGAGCCCTCAGACAGCACCTCCAGATCTGATCTTCTTTCAATAGCTGCAGCTCCTGCATGCTCCTCCCGCTAGCCCTCTGAGCCCTCAGACACCACCTCCAGATCTGATCTTCTATCAATAGCTGGAGCTCCGGCATGCTCCGCCTGCTAGGCTTCTGAGCCCTCAGACAGCACCTCCAGATCTGATCTTCTTTCAATAGCTGCAGCTCCTGCATGCTCCTCCCGCTAGTCCTCTGAGCCCCCAGACAGCACCTTCAGATCTGATCTTCTATCAATAGCTGCACCTCCTGCATGCTCCACCCGCTAGTCCTCTGAGCCCTCAGACAGCCCCTCCAGATCTGATCTTCTATCAATAGCTGCAGCTCCTTCATGCTCCACCCGCTAGTCCTCTGAGCCCTCAGACGGCACCTCCAGATCTTATCTTCTATCAATAACTGCAACTCCGGCATGCTCCACTTGCTAGGCCTCTGAGCACTCAGACAGCCACTCCAGATCTTATCTTCTTTCAATAGCTGCAGCTCTGGAATGCTCTTCCCGCTAGTCCTCAGAGCCCTCAGACACCACCTCTAGATCTGATCTTCTATCAATAGCTGAAGGTCCTGCATACTCCACCCGCTAGTCCTCTGAACCCCCAGACAGCACCTTCAGATCTGATCTTCTATCAATATCTGCAGCTCCTTCATGCTCCACCCGCTAGACCTCTGAGCCCTCAGACACCACCTCTAGATCTGATCTTCTATCAATAGCTGCAGCTCTGGCATGCTCTACCCGTTAGTCCTCTGAGCCCTCAGACAGCACCTACAGATCTGATCTTCTATCAATAGCTGCAGCTCTGGCATGCTCCACCCGCTAGTCCTCTGAGCCCTCAGATGGCACCTCCTGATCTGATCTTCTATCAATAGCTGCAGCTCCGGCATGCTCTTCCCGCTAGTCCTCTGAGCCCTCGGACGGCACCTCCAGATCTGATCTTCTATCAATAGCTGCAGCTCCGGCATGCTCTGCCTGCTGGTCCTCTGAGCCCTCAGACAGCATCTCCAGATTTGATCTTCTTTCAATAGCTGCAGCTCCTGCATGCTCCTCCCGTTAGCCCTCTGAGCCCTCAGATGGCACCTCCTGATCTGATCTTCTATCAATAGCTGCAGCTCCAGCATGCTCTTCCCGCTAGTCTTCTGAGCCCTCGGACAGCACCTTCAGATCTGATCTTCTATCAATAGCTGCAGCTCCTGCATGCTCCACCTGCTAGGCCTCTGAGCCCTCAGACAGCACCTTCAGATCTGATCTTCTATCAATAGCTGCAGCTCCGGCATGCTCTTCCCGCTAGTCCTCTGAGCCCTCGGACAGCACCTTCAGATCTGATCTTCTATCAATAGCTGCAGCTCCGGCATGCTCTTCCCGCTATTCCTCTGAGCCCTCGGACAGCACCTTCGGATCTGATCTTCTATCAATAGCTGCAGCTCCTGCATGCTCCACCTGCTAGGCCTCAGAGCCCTCAGACAGCACCTCCAGATCTGATCTTCTTTCAATAGCTGCAGCTCCTGCATGCTCCTCCCGCTAGCCCTCTGAGCCCTCAGACACCACCTCCAGATCTGATCTTCTATCAATAGCTGGAGCTCCGGCATGCTCCGCCTGCTAGGCCTCTGAGCCCTCAGACAGCACCTCCAGATCTGATCTTCTTTCAATAGCTGCAGCTCCTGCATGCTCCTCCCGCTAGCCCTCTGAGCCCTCAGATGGCACCTCCTGATCTGATCTTCTATCAATAGCTGCAGCTCCGGCATGCTCTTCCCGCTAGTCTTCTGAGCCCTTGGACAGCACCTTCAGATCTGATCTTCTATCAATAGCTGCAGCTCCTGCATGCGCCACCTGCTAGCCCTATGAGCCCTCAGACAGCACCTCCAGATCTAATCTTCTTTCAATAGCTGCAGCTCCTGCATGCTCCTCCCGCTAGCCCTCTGAGCCCTCAGACACCACCTCAAGATCTGATCTTTTATCAATAGCTGCATCTCCGGCATGCTCCTCCCGCTAGCCCTCTGAGACCTCAGACAGCACCTCCAGATCTTATCTTCTATCAATAACTGCAGCTCCGGCATGCTCTACCCGCTAGGCCTCTGAGCCCTCAGACAGCACCTCCAGATCTTATCTTCTTTCAATAGCTGCAGCTCCTGCATGCTCCTCCCGTTAGTCCTCTGAGACCTCACACAGCACCTACAGATCTGATCTTCTTTCAATAGCTGCAGCTCTGGCATGCTCCACCCGCTAGTCCTCTGAGCCCTCAGATGGCACCTCCTGATCTGATCTTCTATCAATAGCTGCAGCTCCGGCATGCTCTTCCCGCTAGTCCTCTGAGCCCTCGGACGGCACCTCCAGATCTGATCTTCTATCAATAGCTGCAGCTCCGGCAAGCTCTGCCTGCTGGTCCTCTGAGCCCTCGGACAGCACCTCCAGATCTGATCTTCTTACAATAGCTGCAGCTCCTGCATGCTCCTCCCGCTAGCCCTCTGAGCCCTCAGATGGCACCTCCTGATCTGATCTTCTATCAATAGCTGCAGCTCCGGCATGCTCTTCCCGCTAGTCTTCTGAGCCCTCGGAGAGCACCTTCAGATCTGATCTTCTATCAATAGCTGCAGCTCCGGCATGCTCTTCCCGCTAGTCCTCTGAGCCCTCAGATGGCACCTCCTGATCTGATCTTCTATCAATAGCTGCAGCTCCAGCATGCTCTTCTCGCTAGTCTTCTGAGCCCTCGGACAGCACCTTCAGATCTGATCTTCTATCAATAGCTGCAGCTCCTGCATGCTCCACCTGCTAGGCCTCTGAGCCCTCAGACAGCACCTTCAGATCTGATCTTCTATCAATAGCTGCAGCTCCGGCATGCTCTTCCCGCTAGTCCTCTGAGCCCTCGGACAGCACCTTCAGATCTGATCTTCTATCAATAGCTGCAGCTCCGGCATGCTCTTCCCGCTATTCCTCTGAGCCCTCGGACAGCACCTTCGGATCTGATCTTCTATAAATAGCTGCAGCTCCTGCATGCTCCACCTGTTAGGCCTCAGAGCCCTCAGACAGCACCTCCAGATCTGATCTTCTTTCAATAGCTGCAGCTCCTGCATGCTCCTCCCGCTAGCCCTCTGAGCCCTCAGACACCACCTCCAGATCTGATCTTCTATCAATAGCTGGAGCTCCGGCATGCTCCGCCTGCTAGGCCTCTGAGGGCTCAGACAGCACCTCCAGATCTGATCTTCTTTCAATAGCTGCAGCTCCTGCATGCTCCTCCCGCTAGCCCTCAGATGGCACCTCCTGATCTGATCTTCTATCAATAGCTGCAGCTCCGGCATGCTCTTCCCGCTAGTCTTCTGAGCCCTCGGACAGCACCTTCAGATCTGATCTTCTATCAATAGCTGCAGCTCCGGCATGCTCCACCCGCTAGTCCACTGAGCCCTCGGACAGCGCCTCCAGATCTGATCTTCTATCAATAGCTGCAGCTCCGGCATGCTCCACCCACTTGTCGGACAGCACCTTCAGATCTGATCTTCTATCAATAGCTGCAACTCCGGCATGCTCCACCCGCTAGTCCTCTGAGCCCTCGGACAGAACCTTCAGATCTGATCTTCTATCAATAGCTGCGGCTCCAGCATGCTCCACCCGATAGTCCTCTGAGCTCTCGGATAGCACCTCCAGATCTGATCTTCTATCAATAGCTGCAGCTCCGGCATGCTCCACCCGCTAGTCCTCTGAGCCCTAGGACGGCACCTCCAGATCTGATCTTCTATCAATAGCTGCAGCTCAGGCATGCTCCTCCCGCTTGTCCTCTGAGCCCTCAGATGACACCTCCAGATCTGATCTTCTATCAATAGCTGCAGGTCAGGCATGCTCCTCCTGCTGGTCCTCTGAGCCCTCGGACAGCACCTTCAGATCTGATCTTCTATCAATAGCTGCAGCTCCTGCATGCTCCACCTGCTAGGCCTCTGAGCCCTCAGATGGCACCTCCTGATCTGATCTTCTATCAATAGCTGCAGCTCCGGCATGCTCGGCCTGCTAGGCCTCTGAGCCCTCAGACAGCACCTCCAGATCTGATCTTCTTTCAATAGCTGCAGCTCCTGCATGCTCCTCCCGCTAGCCCTCTGAGCCCTCAGATGGCACTTCCTGATCTGATCTTCTATCAATAGCTGCAGCTCCGGCATGCTCTTCCCGCTAGTCTTCTGAGCCCTCTGACAGCACCTTCAGATCTGATCTTCTATCAATAGCTGCAGCTCCTGCATGCTCCACCTGCTAGGCCTCTGAGCCCTCAGACAGCACCTTCAGATCTGATATTCTATCAATAGCTGCAGCTCAGGCATGCTTTTCCCGCTAGTCCTCTGAGCCCTCGGACAGCACCTTCAGATCTGATCTTCTATCAATAGCTGCAGCTCCTGCATGCTCCACCTGCTAGGCCTCTGAGCCCTCAGACAGCACCTCCAGATCTGATCTTCTATCAATAGCTGCAGCTCCTTCATGCTCCACCCGCTAGTCCTCTGAGCCCTCAGACGGCACCTCCAGATCTTATCTTCTATCAATAACTGCAACTCCGGCATGCTCCACTCGCTAGGCCTCTGAGCACTCAGACAGCCACTCCAGATCTTATCTTCTTTCAATAGCTGCAGCTCCTGCATGCTCCTCCCGCTAGCCCTCTGAGCCCTCAGACACCACCTCCAGATCTGATCTTCTATCAATAGCTGCAGCTCAGGCATGCTCCTCCCGCTTGTCCTCTGAGCCCTCAGATGACACCTCCAGATCTGATCTTCTATCAATAGCTGCAGGTCAGGCATGTTCCTCCTGCTGGTCCTCTGAGCCCTCGGACAGCACCTTCAGATCTGATCTTCTATCAATAGCTGCAGCTCCTGCATGCTCCACCTGCTAGGCCTCTGAGCCCTCAGATGGCACCTCCTGATCTGATCTTCTATCAATAGCTGCAGCTCCGGCATGCTCGGCCTGATAGGCCTCTGAGCCTTCAGACAGCACCTCCAGATCTGATCTTCTTTCAATAGCTGCAGCTCCTGCATGCTCCTCCAGCTAGCCCTCTGAGCCCTCAGATGGCACTTCCTGATCTGATCTTCTATCAATAGCTGCAGCTCCGGCATGCTCTTCCCGCTAGTCTTCTGAGCCCTCGGACAGCACCTTCAGATCTGATCTTCTATCAATAGCTGCAGCTCCTGCATGCTCCACCTGCTAGGCCTCTGAGCCCTCAGACAGCACCTTCAGATCTGATATTCTATCAATAGCTGCAGCTCAGGCATGCTTTTCCCGCTAGTCCTCTGAGCCCTCGGACAGCACCTTCAGATCTGATCTTCTATCAATAGCTGCAGCTCCTGCATGCTCCACCTGCTAGGCCTCTGAGCCCTCAGACAGCACCTCCAGATCTGATCTTCTATCAATAACTGCAGCTCCTTCATGTTCCACCCGCTAGTCCTCTGAGCCCTCAGACGGCACCTCCAGATCTTATCTTCTATCAATAACTGCAACTCCGGCATGCTCCACTCGCTAGGCCTCTGAGCACTCAGACAGCCACTCCAGATCTTATCTTCTTTCAATAGCTGCAGCTCCTGCATGCTCCTCCCGCTAGCCCTCTGAGCCCTCAGACAGCACCTCCAGATCTGATCTTCTATCAATAGCTGCATCTCCGGCATGCTCCTCCCGCTAGCCCTCTGAGACCTCAGACAGCACCTCCAGATCTGATCTTCTATCAATAGCTGCAGTTCCGGCATGCTCCCCCCGATAGTCCTCTGAGCCCTCAGATAGCACCTCCAGATCTGATCTTCTATCAATAGCTGCAGCTCCGGCATGCTCCCCCCGCTAGTCCTCTGAGCCCCCAGACAGCACCTTCAGATCTGATCTTCTATCAATAGCTGCACCTCCTGCATGCTCCACCCGCTAGTCCTCTGAGCCCTCAGACAGCCCCTCCAGATCTGATCTTCTATCAATAGCTGCAGCTCCTTCATGCTCCACCCGCTAGTCCTCTGAGCCCTCAGACGGCACCTCCAGATCTTATCTTCTATCAATAACTGCAACTCCGGCATGCTCCACTCGCTAGGCCTCTGAGCACTCAGACAGCCACTCCAGATCTTATCTTCTTTCAATAGCTGCAGCTCTGGAATGCTCTTCCCGCTAGTCCTCAGAGCCCTCAGACACCACCTCTAGATCTGATCTTCTATCAATAGCTGAAGGTCCTGCATACTCCACCCGCTAGTCCTCTGAACCCCCAGACAGCACCTTCAGATCTGATCTTCTATCAATATCTGCAGCTCCTTCATGCTCCACCCGCTAGACCTCTGAGCCCTCAGACACCACCTCTAGATCTGATCTTCTATCAATAGCTGCAGCTCTGGCATGCTCTACCCGTTAGTCCTCTGAGCCCTCAGACAGCACCTACAGATCTGATCTTCTATCAATAGCTGCAGCTCTGGCAAGCTCCACCCGCTAGTCCTCTGAGCCCTCAGATGGCACCTCCTGATCTGATCTTCTATCAATAGCTGCAGCTCCGGCATGCTCTTCCCGCTAGTCCTCTGAGCCCTCGGACGGCACCTCCAGATCTGATCTTCTATCAATAGCTGCAGCTCCGGCATGCTCTGCCTGCTGGTCCTCTGAGCCCTCAGACAGCATCTCCAGATTTGATCTTCTTTCAATAGCTGCAGCTCCTGCATGCTCCTCCCGTTAGCACTCTGAGCCCTCAGATGGCACCTCCTGATCTGATCTTCTATCAATAGCTGCAGCTCCAGCATGCTCTTCCCGCTAGTCTTCTGAGCCCTCGGACAGCACCTTCAGATCTGATCTTCTATCAATAGCTGCAGCTCCTGCATGCTCCACCTGCTAGGCCTCTGAGCCCTCAGACAGCACCTTCAGATCTGATCTTCTATCAATAGCTGCAGCTCCGGCATGCTCTTCCCGCTAGTCCTCTGAGCCCTCGGACAGCACCTTCAGATCTGATCTTCTATCAATAGCTGCAGCTCCGGCATGCTCTTCCCGCTATTCCTCTGAGCCCTCGGACAGCACGTTCGGATCTGATCTTCTATCAATAGCTGCAGCTCCTGCATGCTCCACCTGCTAGGCCTCAGAGCCCTCAGACAGCACCTCCAGATCTGATCTTCTTTCAATAGCTGCAGCTCCTGCATGCTCCTCCCGCTAGCCCTCTGAGCCCTCAGACACCACCTCCAGATCTGATCTTCTATCAATAGCTGGAGCTCCGGCATGCTCTGCCTGCTAGGCTTCTGAGCCCTCAGACAGCACCTCCAGATCTGATCTTCTTTCAATAGCTGCAGCTCCTGCATGCTCCTCCCGCTAGTCCTCTGAGCCCCCAGACAGCACCTTCAGATCTGATCTTCTATCAATAGCTGCACCTCCTGCATGCTCCACCCGCTAGTCCTCTGAGCCCTCAGACAGCCCCTCCAGATCTGATCTTCTATCAATAGCTGCAGCTCCTTCATGCTCCACCCGCTAGTCCTCTGAGCCCTCAGACGGCACCTCCAGATCTTATCTTCTATCAATAACTGCAACTCCGGCATGCTCCACTCGCTAGGCCTCTGAGCACTCAGACAGCCACTCCAGATCTTATCTTCTTTCAATAGCTGCAGCTCTGGAATGCTCTTCCCGCTAGTCCTCAGAGCCATCAGACACCACCTCTAGATCTGATCTTCTATCAATAGCTGAAGGTCCTGCATACTCCACCCGCTAGTCCTCTGAACCCCCAGACAGCACCTTCAGATCTGATCTTCTATCAATATCTGCAGCTCCTTCATGCTCCACCCGCTAGACCTCTGAGCCCTCAGACACCACCTCTAGATCTGATCTTCTATCAATAGCTGCAGCTCTGGCATGCTCTACCCGTTAGTCCTCTGAGCCCTCAGACAGCACCTACAGATCTGATCTTCTATCAATAGCTGCAGCTCTGGCATGCTCCACCCGCTAGTCCTCTGAGCCCTCAGATGGCACCTCCTGATCTGATCTTCTATCAATAGCTGCAGCTCCGGCATGCTCTTCCCGCTAGTCCTCTGAGCCCTCGGACGGCACCTCCAGATCTGATCTTCTATCAATAGCTGCAGCTCCGGCATGCTCTGCCTGCTGGTCCTCTGAGCCCTCAGACAGCATCTCCAGATTTGATCTTCTTTCAATAGCTGCAGCTCCTGCATGCTCCTCCCGTTAGCCCTCTGAGCCCTCAGATGGCACCTCCTGATCTGATCTTCTATCAATAGCTGCAGCTCCAGCATGCTCTTCCCGCTAGTCTTCTGAGCCCTCGGACAGCACCTTCAGATCTGATCTTCTATCAATAGCTGCAGCTCCTGCATGCTCCACCTGCTAGGCCTCTGAGCCCTCAGACAGCACCTTCAGATCTGATCTTCTATCAATAGCTGCAGCTCCGGCATGCTCTTCCCGCTAGTCCTCTGAGCCCTCGGACAGCACCTTCAGATCTGATCTTCTATCAATAGCTGCAGCTCCGGCATGCTCTTCCCGCTATTCCTCTGAGCCCTCGGACAGCACCTTTGGATCTGATCTTCTATCAATAGCTGCAGCTCCTGCATGCTCCACCTGCTAGGCCTCAGAGCCCTCAGACAGCACCTCCAGATCTGATCTTCTTTCAATAGCTGCAGCTCCTGCATGCTCCTCCCGCTAGCCCTCTGAGCCCTCAGACACCACCTCCAGATCTGATCTTCTATCAATAGCTGGAGCTCCGGCATGCTCCGCCTGCTAGGCCTCTGAGCCCTCAGACAGCACCTCCAGATCTGATCTTCTTTCAATAGCTGCAGCTCCTGCATGCTCCTCCCGCTAGCCCTCTGAGCCCTCAGATGGCACCTCCTGATCTGATCTTCTATCAATAGCTGCAGCTCCGGCATGCTCTTCCCGCTAGTCTTCTGAGCCCTTGGACAGCACCTTCAGATCTGATCTTCTATCAATAGCTGCAGCTCCTGCATGCGCCACCTGCTAGCCCTATGAGCCCTCAGACAGCACCTCCAGATCTAATCTTCTTTCAATAGCTGCAGCTCCTGCATGCTCCTCCCGCTAGCCCTCTGAGCCCTCAGACACCACCTCAAGATCTGATCTTCTATCAATAGCTGCATCTCCGGCATGCTCCTCCCGCTAGCCCTCTGAGACCTCAGACAGCACCTCCAGATCTTATCTTCTATCAATAACTGCAGCTCCGGCATGCTCTACCCGCTAGGCCTCTGAGCCCTCAGACAGCACCTCCAGATCTTATCTTCTTTCAATAGCTGCAGCTCCTGCATGCTCCTCCCGTTAGTCCTCTGAGCCCTCAGACAGCACCTACAGATCTGATCTTCTATCAATAGCTGCAGCTGTGGCATGCTCCACCCGCTAGTCCTCTGAGCCCTCAGATGGCACCTCCTGATCTGATCTTCCATCAATAGCTGCAGCTCCGGCATGCTCTTCCCGCTAGTCCTCTGAGCCCTCGGACGGCACCTCCAGATCTGATCTTCTATCAATAGCTGCAGCTCCGGCAAGCTCCGCCTGCTGGTCCTCTGAGCCCTCGGACAGCACCTCCAGATCTGATCTTCTTACAATAGCTGCAGCTCCTGCATGCTCCTCCCGCTAGCCCTCTGAGCCCTCAGATGGCACCTCCTGATCTGATCTTCTATCAATAGCTGCAGCTCCGGCATGCTCTTCCCGCTAGTCTTCTGAGCCCTCGGAGAGCACCTTCAGATCTGATCTTCTATCAATAGCTGCAGCTCCGGCATGCTCTTCCCGCTAGTCCTCTGAGCCCTCAGATGGCACCTCCTGATCTGATCTTCTATCAATAGCTGCAGCTCCAGCATGCTCTTCCCGCTAGTCTTCTGAGCCCTCGGACAGCACCTTCAGATCTGATCTTCTATCAATAGCTGCAGCTCCTGCATGCTCCACCTGCTAGGCCTCTGAGCCCTCAGACAGCACCTTCAGATCTGATCTTCTATCAATAGCTGCAGCTCCGGCATGCTCTTCCCGCTAGTCCTCTGAGCCCTCGGACAGCACCTTCAGATCTGATCTTCTATCAATAGCTGCAGCTCCGGCATGCTCTTCCCGCTATTCCTCTGAGCCCTCGGACAGCACCTTCGGATCTGATCTTCTATAAATAGCTGCAGCTCCTGCATGCTCCACCTGTTAGGCCTCAGAGCCCTCAGACAGCACCTCCAGATCTGATCTTCTTTCAATAGCTGCAGCTCCTGCATGCTCCTCCCGCTAGCCCTCTGAGCCCTCAGACACCACCTCCAGATCTGATATTCTATCAATAGCTGGAGCTCCGGCATGCTCCGCCTGCTAGGCCTCTGAGGGCTCAGACAGCACCTCCAGATCTGATCTTCTTTCAATAGCTGCAGCTCCTGCATGCTCCTCCCGCTAGCCCTCAGATGGCACCTCCTGATCTGATCTTCTATCAATAGCTGCAGCTCCGGCATGCTCTTCCCGCTAGTCTTCTGAGCCCTCGGACAGCACCTTCAGATCTGATCTTCTATCAATAGCTGCAGCTCCTGCATGCGCCACCTGCTAGCCCTATGAGCCCTCAGACAGCACCTCCAGATCTAATCTTCTTTCAATAGCTGCAGCTCCTGCATGCTCCTCCCGCTAGCCCTCTGAGCCCTCAGACACCACCTCAAGATCTGATCTTCTATCAATAGCTGCATCTCCGGCATGCTCCTCCCGCTAGCCCTCTGAGACCTCAGACAGCACCTCCAGATCTTATCTTCTATCAATAACTGCAGCTCCGGCATGCTCTACCCGCTAGGCCTCTGAGCCCTCAGACAGCACCTCCAGATCTTATCTTCTTTCAATAGCTGCAGCTCCTGCATGCTCCTCCCGTTAGTCCTCTGAGCCCTCAGACAGCACCTACAGATCTGATCTTCTATCAATAGCTGCAGCTCTGGCATGCTCCACCCGCTAGTCCTCTGAGCCCTCAGATGGCACCTCCTGATCTGATCTTCTATCAATAGCTGCAGCTCCGGCATGCTCTTCCCGCTAGTCCTCTGAGCCCTCGGACGGCACCTCCAGATCTGATCTTCTATCAATAGCTGCAGCTCCGGCATGCTCCGCCTGCTGGTCCTCTGAGCCCTCGGACAGCACCTCCAGATCTGATCTTCTTACAATAGCTGCAGCTCCTGCATGCTCCTCCCGCTAGCCCTCTGAGCCCTCAGATGGCACCTCCTGATCTGATCTTCTATCAATAGCTGCAGCTCCGGCATGCTCTTCCCGCTAGTCTTCTGAGCCCTCGGAGAGCACCTTCAGATCTGATCTTCTATCAATAGCTGCAGCTCCGGCATGCTCTTCCTGCTAGTCCTCTGAGCCCTCGGAGAGCACCTTCAGATCTGATCTTCTATCAATAGCTGCAGCTCCTGCATGCTCCACCTGCTAGGCCTCTGAGCCCTCAGACAGCACCTCCAGATCTGATCTTCTTTCAATAGCTGCAGTTCCTGCATGCTCCTCCCGCTAGCCCTCTCAGCCCTCAGACACCACCTCCAGATCTGATCTTCTATCAATAGCTGCAGCTCCGGCATGCTCTTCCCGCTAGCCCTCTGAGACCTCAGACAGCACCTCCAGATCTGATCTTCTATCAATAGCTGCAGCTCCGGCATGCTCCCCCCGCTAGTCCTCTGAGCCCTCAGATAGCACCTCCAGATCTGATCTTCTATCAATAGCTGCAGCTCTGGCATGCTCCCCCGCTAGTCCTCTGAGCCCCCAGACAGCACCTTCAGATCTGATCTTCTATCAATAGCTGCAGCTCCGGCATGCTCTTCCCGCTAGTCCTCTGAGCCATCGGAGAGCACATTCAGATCTGATCTTCTATCAATAGCTGCAGCTCCGGCATGCTCTTTCCGCTAGTCCTCTGAGCCCTCGGACAGCACCTTCAGATCTGATCTTCTATCAATAGCTGCAGCTCCTGCAAGCTCCACCTGCTAGGCCTCTGAGCCCTCAGACAGCACCTCCAGATCTGATCTTCTTTCAATAGCTGCACCTCCTGCATGCTCCTCCCGCTAGCCCTCTGAGACCTCAGACAGCACCTCCAGATCTGATCTTCTATCAATAGCTGCAGCTCCGGCATGCTGCCCCCGCTAGTCCTCTGATAGCACCTCCAGATCTGATCTTCTATCAATAGCTGCAGCTACGGCATGCTCCCCCCGCTAGTCCTCTGAGCCCCCAGACAGCACCTTCAGATCTGATCTTCTATCAATAGCTGCACCTCCTGCATGCTCCACCCGCTAGTCCTCTGAGCTCTCAGACAGCCCCTCCAGATCTGATCTTCTATCAATAGCTGCAGCTCCTTCATGCTCCACCCGCTAGTCCTCTGAGCCCTCAGATGGCACCTCCAGATCTTATCTTCTATCAATAAATGCAGCTCTGGCATGCTCCACTCGCTAGGCCTCTGAGCACTCAGACAGCCACTCCAGATCTTATCTTCTTTCAATAGCTGCAGCTCTGGCATGCTCCACCCGCTAGTCCTCTGAACCCTCAGACACCACCTCTAGATCTGATCTTCTATCAATAGCTGAAGGTCCTGCATACTCCACCCGCTAGTCCTCTGAGCCCCCAGACAGCACCTTCAGATCTGATCTTCTATCAATAGCTGCAGCTCCTTCATGCTCCACCCGCTAGTCCTCTGAGCCCTCAGACGGCACCTCCAGATCTTATCTTCTATTAATAACTGCAGCTCCGGCATGCTCCACCCGCTAGTCCTCTGAGCCCTCAGACAGCACCTACAGATCTGATCTTCTATCAATAGCTGCCTCTCTGGCATGCTCCACCCGCTAGTGCTTTCAGCCCTCAGACAGCACCTCCAGATCTGATCTTCTATCAATAGCTGCAGCTCTGGCATGTTCTACCCGCTAGTCCTCTGAGCCCCCAGACAGCACCTCCAGTTCTGATCTTCTATCAATAGCTGCAGCTCTGGCATGCTCTACCCGTTAGTCCTCTGGGCCCTCAGACAGCACCTACAGATCTGACCTTCTATCAATAGCTGCAGCTCTGGCATGCTCCACCCGCTAGTCCTCTGAGCCCTCCGATGGCACCTCCTGATCTGATCTTCTATCAATAGCTGCAGCTCCGGCATGCTCTTCCCGCTAGTCCTCTGAGCCCTCGGACGGTACCTCCAGATCTGATCTTCTATCAATAGCTGCAGCTCCGGCATGCTCCGCCTGCTGGTCCTCTGAGCCCTCAGACAGCACCTTCAGATCTGATCTTCTATCAATAGCTGCAGCTCCTGCATGCTCCACCTGCTAGGCCTCTGAGCCCTCAGACAGGACCTCCAGATCTGATCTTCTTTCAATAGCTGCAGCTCCTGCATGCTCCTCCCGCTAGCCCTCTGAGCCCTCAGATGGCACCTCCTGATCTGATGATCTTCTATCAATAGCTGCAGCTCCGGCATGCTCTTCCCGCTAGTCTTCTGAGCCCTCGGACAGCACCTTCAGATCTGATCTTCTATCAATAGCTGCAGCTCCGGCATGCTCTTCCCGCTAGTCCACTGAGCCCTCGGAGAGCACCTTCAGATCTGATCTTCTATCAATAGCTGCAGCTCCGGCATGCTCTTTCCGCTAGTCCTCTGAGCCCTCGGACAGCACCTTCAGATCTGATCTTCTATCAATAGCTGCAGCTCCTGCATGCTCCACCTGCTAGGCCTCTGAGCCCTCAGACAGCACCTCCAGATCTGATCTTCTTTCAATAGCTGCAGCTCCTGCATGCTCCTCCCGCTAGCCCTCTGAGCCCTCAGACACCACCTCCAGATCTGATCTTCTATCAATAGCTGCAGCTCCGGCATGCTCCTCCCGCTAGCCCTCTGAGACCTCAGACAGCACCTCCAGATCTGATCTTCTATCAATAGCTGCAGCTCCGGCATGCTCCCCCCGCTAGTCCTCTGAGCCCTCAGATAGCACCTCCAGATCTGATCTTCTATCAATAGCTGCAGCTCCGGCATGCTCCCCCCGCTAGTCCTCTGAGCCCCCAGACAGCACATTCAGATCTGATCTTCTATCAATAGCTGCAGCTCCGGCATGCTCTTCCCGCTAGTCCTCTGAGCCCTCGGAGAGCACCTTCAGATCTGATCTTCTATCAATAGCTACAGCTCCGGCATGCTCTTTCCGCTAGTCCTCTGAGCCCTCGGACAGCACCTTCAGATCTGATCTTCTATCAATAGCTGCAGCTCCTGCATGCTCCACCTGCTAGGCCTCTGAGCCCTCAGACAGCACCTCCAGATCTGATCTTCTTTCAATAGCTGCAGCTCCTGCATGCTCCTCCCGCTAGCCCTCTGAGCCCTCAGACACCACCTCCAGATCTGATCTTCTATCAATAGCTGCAGCTCCAGCATGCTCTTCCCGCTAGTCTTCTGAGCCCTCGGACAGCACCTTCAGATCTGATCTTCTATCAATAGCTGCAGCTCCTGCATGCTCCACCTGCTAGGCCTCTGAGCCCTCAGACAGCACCTTCAGATCTGATCTTCTATCAATAGCTGCTGCTCCGGCATGCTCTTCCCGCTAGTCCTCTGAGCCCTCGGACAGCACCTTCAGATCTGATCTTCTATCAATAGCTGCAGCTCCGGCATGCTCTTCCCGCTATTCTTCTGAGCCCTCGGACAGCACCTTCGGATCTGATCTTCTATCAATAGCTGCAGCTCCTGCATGCTCCACCTGCTAGGCCTCAGAGCCCTCAGACAGCACCTCCAGATCTGATCTTCTTTCAATAGCTGCAGCTCCTGCATGCTCCTCCCGCTAGCCCTCTGAGCCCTCAGACACCACCTCCAGATCTGATCTTTTATCAATAGCTGGAGCTCCGGCATGCTCCGCCTGCTAGGCCTCTGAGCCCTCAGACAGCACCTCCAGATCTGATCTTCTTTCAATAGCTGCAGCTCCTGCATGCTCCTCCCGCTAGCCCTCTGATCCCTCAGATGGCACCTCCTGATCTGATCTTCTATCAATAGCTGCAGCTCCGGCATGCTCTTCCCGCTAGTCTTCTGAGCCCTCGGACAGCACCTTCAGATCTGATCTTCTATCAATAGCTGCAGCTCCTGCATGCGCCACCTGCTAGCCCTATGAGCCCTCAGACAGCAACTCCAGATCTAATCTTCTTTCAATAGCTGCAGCTCCTGCATGCTCCTCCCGCTAGCCCTCTGAGCCCTCAGACACCACCTCAAGATCTGATCTTCTATCAATAGCTGCATCTCCGGCATGCTCCTCCCGCTAGCCCTCTGAGACCTCAGACAGCACCTCCAGATCTTATCTTCTATCAATAACTGCAGCTCCGGCATGCTCTACCCGCTAGGCCTCTGAGCCCTCAGACAGCACCTCCAGATCTTATTTTCTTTCAATAGCTGCAGCTCCTGCATGCTCCTCCCGTTAGTCCTCTGAGCCCTCAGACAGCACCTACAGATCTGATCTTCTATCAATAGCTGCTGCTCTGGCATGCTCCACCCGCTAGTCCTCTGAGCCCTCAGATGGCACCTCCTGATCTGATCTTCTATCAATAGCTGCAGCTCCGGCATGCTCTTCCCGCTAGTCCTCTGAGCCCTCGGACGGCACCTCCAGATCTGATCTTCTATCAATAGCTGCAGCTCCGGCATGCTCCGCCTGCTGGTCCTCTGAGCCCTCGGACAGCACCTCCAGATCTGATCTTCTTACAATAGCTGCAGCTCCTGCATGCTCCTCCCGCTAGCCCTCTGAGCCCTCAGATGGCACCTCCTGATCTGATCTTCTATCAATAGCTGCAGCTCCGGCATGCTCTTCCCGCTAGTCTTCTGAGCCCTCGGAGAGCACCTTCAGATCTGATCTTCTATCAATAGCTGCAGCTCCGGCATGCTCTTCCCGCTAGTCCTCTGAGCCCTCGGAGAGCACCTTCAGATCTGATCTTCTATCAATAGCTGCAGCTCCGGCATGCTCTTTCCGCTAGTCCTCTGAGCCCTCGGACAGCACCTTCAGATCTGATCTTCTATCAATAGCTGCAGCTCCTGCATGCTCCACCTGCTAGGCCTCTGAGCCCTCAGACAGCACCTCCAGATCTGATCTTCTTTCAATAGCTGCAGTTCCTGCATGCTCCTCCCGCTAGCCCTCTCAGCCCTCAGACACCACCTCCAGATCTGATCTTCTATCAATAGCTGCAGCTCCGGCATGCTCCTCCCGCTAGCCCTCTGAGACCTCAGACAGCACCTCCAGATCTGATCTTCTATCAATAGCTGCAGCTCCGGCATGCTCCCCCCGCTAGTCCTCTGAGCCCTCAGATAGCACCTCCAGATCTGATCTTCTATCAATAGCTGCAGCTCTGGCATGCTCCCCCGCTAGTCCTCTGAGCCCCCAGACAGCACCTTCAGATCTGATCTTCTATCAATAGCTGCAGCTCCGGCATGCTCTTCCCGCTAGTCCTCTGAGCCCTCGGAGAGCACCTTCAGATCTGATCTTCTATCAATAGCTGCAGCTCCAGCATGCTCTTTCCGCTAGTCCTCTGAGCCCTCGGACAGCACCTTCAGATCTGATCTTCTATCAATAGCTGCAGCTCCTGCATGCTCCACCTGCTAGGCCTCTGAGCCCTCAGACAGCACCTCCAGATCTGATCTTCTTTCAATAGCTGCAGCTCCTGCATGCTCCTCCCGCTAGCCCTCTGAGCCCTCAGACACCACCTCCAGATCTGATCTTCTATCAATAGCTGCAGCTCTGGCATGCTCCTCCCGCTAGCCCTCTGAGACCTCAGACAGCACCTCCAGATCTGATCTTCTATCAATAGCTGCAGCTCCGGCATGCTGCCCCCGCTAGTCCTCTGAGCCCTCAGATAGCACCTCCAGATCTGATCTTCTATCAATAGCTGCAGCTCCTTCATGCTCCACCCGCTAGTCCTCTGAGCCCTCAGATGGCACCTCCAGATCTTATCTTCTATCAATAGCTGCAGCTCTCGCATGCTCTACCCGTTAGTCCTCTGAGCCCTCAGACAGCACCTACAGATCTGACCTTCTATCAATAGCTGCAGCTCTGGCATGCTCCACCCGCTAGTCCTCTGAGCCCTCCGATGGCACCTCCTGATCTGATCTTCTATCAATAGCTGCAGCTCCGGCATGCTCTTCCCGCTAGTCCTCTGAGCCCTCGGACGGTACCTCCAGATCTGATCTTCTATCAATAGCTGCAGCTCCGGCATGCTCCGCCTACTGGTCCTCTGAGCCCTCAGACAGCACCTTCAGATCTGATCTTCTATCAATAGCTGCAGCTCTGGCATGCTCTACCCGTTAGTCCTCTGAGCCCTCAGACAGCACCTACAGATCTGACCTTCTATCAATAGCTGCAGCTCTGGCATGCTCCACCCGCTAGTCCTCTGAGCCCTCCGATGGCACCTCCTGATCTGATCTTCTATCAATAGCTGCAGCTCCGGCATGCTCTTCCCGCTAGTCCTCTGAGCCCTCTGACGGTACCTCCAGATCTGATCTTCTATCAATAGTTGCAGCTCCGGCATGCTCCGCCTGCTGGTCCTCTGAGCCCTCAGACAGCACCTTCAGATCTGATCTTCTATCAATAGCTGCAGCTCCTGCATGCTCCACCTGCTAGGCCTCTGAGCCCTCAGACAGCACCTCCAGATCTGATCTTCTTTCAATAGCTGCAGCTCCTGCATGCTCCTCCCGCTAGCCCTCTGAGCCCTCAGATGGCACCTCCTGATCTGATGATCTTCTATCAATAGCTGCAGCTCCGGCATGCTCTTCCCGCTAGTCTTCTGAGCCCTCGGACAGCACCTTCAGATCTGATCTTCTATCAATAGCTGCAGCTCCGGCATGCTCTTCCCGCTAGTCCTCTGAGCCCTCGGAGAGCACCTTCAGATCTGATCTTCTATCAATAGCTGCAGCTCCGGCATGCTCTTTCCGCTAGTCCTCTGAGCCCTCGGACAGCACCTTCAGATCTGATCTTCTATCAATAGCTGCAGCTCCTGCATGCTCCACCTGCTAGGCCTCTGAGCCCTCAGACAGCACCTCCAGATCTGATCTTCTTTCAATAGCTGCAGCTCCTGCATGCTCCTCCCGCTAGCCCTCTGAGCCCTCAGACACCACCTCCAGATCTGATCTTCTATCAATAGCTGCAGCTCCGGCATGCTCCTCCCGCTAGCCCTCTGAGACCTCAGACAGCACCTCCAGATCTGATCTTCTATCAATAGCTGCAGCTCCGGCATGCTCCCCCCGCTAGTCCTCTGAGCCCTCAGATAGCACCTCCAGATCTGATCTTCTATCAATAGCTGCAGCTCCGGCATGCTCCCCCCGCTAGTCCTCTGAGCCCCCAGACAGCACCTTCAGATCTGATCTTCTATCAATAGCTGCAGCTCCGGCATGCTCTTCCCGCTAGTCCTCTGAGACCTCAGACAGCACCTCCAGATCTGATCTTCTATCAATAGCTGCAGCTCCTGCATGCTCCTCCCGCTAGTCCTCTGAGCCCTCAGATGGCACCTCCAGATCTGATCTTCTATCAATAGCTGTAGCTCTGGCATGCTCCACCCGCTAGTCCTCTGAGCCCTCCGATGGCACCTCCTGATCTGATCTTCTATCAATAGCTGCAGCTCCGGCATGCTCTTCCCGCTAGTCCTCTGAGCCCTCGGACGGTACCTCCAGATCTGATCTTCTATCAATAGCTGCAGCTCCGGCATGCTCCGCCTGCTGGTCCTCTGAGCCCTCAGACAGCACCTTCAGATCTGATCTTCTATCAATAGCTGCAGCTCTGGCATGCTCTACCCGTTAGTCCTCTGAGCCCTCAGACAGCACCTACAGATCTGACCTTCTATCAATAGCTGCAGCTCTGGCATGCTCCACCCGCTAGTCCTCTGAGCCCTCCGATGGCACCTCCTGATCTGATCTTCTATCAATAGCTGCAGCTCCGGCATGCTCTTCCCGCTAGTCCTCTGAGCCCTCGGACGGTACCTCCAGATCTGATCTTCTATCAATAGCTGCAGCTCCGGCATGCTCCGCCTGCTGGTCCTCTGAGCCCTCAGACAGCACCTTCAGATCTGATCTTCTATCAATAGCTGCAGCTCCTGCATGCTCCACCTGCTAGGCCTCTGAGCCCTCAGACAGGACCTCCAGATCTGATCTTCTTTCAATAGCTGCAGCTCCTGCATGCTCCTCCCGCTAGCCCTCTGAGCCCTCAGATGGCACCTCCTGATCTGATGATCTTCTATCAATAGCTGCAGCTCCGGCATGCTCTTCCCGCTAGTCTTCTGAGCCCTCGGACAGCACCTTCAGATCTGATCTTCTATCAATAGCTGCAGCTCCGGCATGCTCTTCCCGCTAGTCCTCTGAGCCCTCGGAGAGCACCTTCAGATCTGATCTTCTATCAATAGCTGCAGCTCCGGCATACTCTTTCCGCTAGTCCTCTGAGCCCTCGGACAGCACCTTCAGATCTGATCTTCTATCAATAGCTGCAGCTCCTGCATGCTCCACCTGCTAGGCCTCTGAGCCCTCAGACAGCACCTCCAGATCTGATCTTCTTTCAATAGCTGCAGCTCCTGCATGCTCCTCCCGCTAGCCCTCTGAGCCCTCAGACACCACCTCCAGATCAGATCTTCTATCAATAGCTGCAGCTCCGGCATGCTCCTCCCGCTAGCCCTCTGAGACCTCAGACAGCACCTCCAGATCTGATCTTCTATCAATAGCTGCAGCTCCGGCATGCTCCCCCCGCTAGTCCTCTGAGCCCTCAGATAGCACCTCCAGATCTGATCTTCTATCAATAGCTGCAGCTCCGGCATGCTCCCCCCGCTAGTCCTCTGAGCCCCCAGACAGCACCTTCAGATCTGATCTTCTATCAATAGCTGCAGCTCCGGCATGCTCTTCCCGCTAGTCCTCTGAGACCTCAGACAGCACCTCCAGATCTGATCTTCTATCAATAGCTGCAGCTCCGGCATGCTGCCCCCGCTAGTCCTCTGAGCCCTCAGATGGCACCTCCAGATCTGATCTTCTATCAATAGCTGCAGCTCCGGCATGCTCCCCCCGCTAGTGCTCTGAGCCCCCAGACAGCACCTTCAGATCTGATCTTCTATCAATAGCTGCACCTCCTGCATGCTCCACCCGCTAGTCCTCTGAGCCCTCAGACAGCCCCTCCAGATCTGATCTTCTATCAATAGCTGCAGCTCCTTCATGCTCCACCCGCTAGTCCTCTGAGCCCTCAGACGGCACCTCCAGATCTTATCTTCTATCAATAAATGCAGCTCTGGCATGCTCCACTCGCTAGGCCTCTGAGCACTCAGACAGCCACTCGAGATCTTATCTTCTTTCAATAGCTGCAGCTCTGGCATGCTCCACCCGCTAGTCCTCTGAACCCTCAGACACCACCTCTAGATCTGATCTTCTATCAATAGCTGAAGGTCCTGCATACTCCACCCGCTAGTCCTCTGAGCCCCCAGACAGCACCTTCAGATCTGATCTTCTATCAATAGCTGCAGCTCCTGCATGCTCCACCCGCTAGTCCTCTGAACCCCCAGACAGCACCTTCTGATCTGATCTTCTGTCAATATCTGCAGCTCCTTCATGCTCCACCCGCTAGTCCTCTGAGCCCTCAGACGGCACCTCCAGATCTTATCTTCTATCAATAACTGCAGCTCCGGCATGCTCCACCCGCTAGGCCTCTGAGCCCTCAGACAGCACCTCCAGATCTTATCTTCTTTCAATAGCCGCAGCTCCTGCATGCTCCTCCCGCTAGGCCTCTGAGCCCTCAGACACCACCTCTAGATCTGATCTTCTATTAATAGCTGCAGCTCTGGCATGCTCTACCCGCTAGTCCTCTGAGCCCTCAGACAGAACCTACAGATCTGATCTTCTATCAATAGCTGCCGCTCTGGCATGCTCCACCCGCTAGTGCTTTCAGCCCTCAGACAGCACCTCCAGATCTGATCTTCTATCAATAGCTGCAGCTCTGGCATGTTCTACCCGCTAGTCCTCTGAGCCCTCAGACAGCACCTCCAGTTCTGATCTTCTATCAATAGCTGCAGTTCTGGCATGCTCCACCCGCTAGTTCTTTGAGCCCTCAGACAGCACCTCCAGATCTGATCTTCAATCAATAGCTGAAGGTCCTGCATGCTCCACCCGCTAGTCCTCTGAGCCCCCAGACAGCACCTTCAGATCGGATCTTCTATCAATAGCTGCAGCTCCTGCATGCTCCACCCGCTAGTCCTCTGAGCCCTCAGACAGCACCTCCAGATCTGATCTTCTTTCAATAGTGCAGCTCCTGCATGCTCCTCCCACTAGTCTTCTGAGCCCTCAGACAGCACCTCCAGATCTGATCTGATCTTCTATTAATAGCTGCAGAGGTGGCTCTTCTTCAAGAGAGCCGGAGGGCTATCCACCTCCTGTACTTCTTTTCTGACAAACCTCCTCAATCCTTTTTATATCAGCTCATCTGCTTCCTAGTGCTCTAGAAGTTCAGGATGTGGACATTGGCTCAAGTCCTCATGAATATCTGGTATGGCAATTGTTTCTGTTCATAAGAATTGCAGGATGCCTTTTTCAGGTGTCCGCCCATCAAGATCCTAGACAGAATCTAAAGTTTATTTTCAGAGACTATTATCTTTTCAGTATGGAACATTCTCTGGCTGATGTTACTTTACCAAGAGACCAGCGTTGATCACAGCTTCTTTGACTTACAGAAGGGCAGCAGCTACCAGGTTTGAATAAATGTTTGATAAGGGCTCTCTTTCAAGACGAAATAGGATCAAGCCTGTCGTCCAAGAGGGCTGCTCTGGGGCTGCAGAGTTTCAATGGGAATTTCAGAAAAGATTCCGAAGTTGTGTCTATCCCTGCCCAGGTGGAATCAGCTCCTAGTCTTCATCCTGGACACATACTTGGTGAAGGCCCTCTGTCTCCAAAAGAAGGTTTTAGCCATTTGAGAGACAATAACACTTTCTCTCAGATGTTAGCCTATTGATAGAAGAGACATGACAGACTTGGGATTTTGCTGCTCCATCTTCATCTAGAAAAGTTCTGGGTCTGACCTCGGCCCCCAGACACATGTCCTTTTGGTCCAATGAGCACTCTTGATGTCCTTCCAATGATGGGCTCATGCGATTATTCTTTTGTTGGCATTCCCGCCCAGCCATCCTACTACCTATTGGTTTACAGGTAGCAGTTAAGAAAGCATCTTCAGAATTTACACAAGGGCACATTACAAAAACCTTCTCCCCATCCTAATGTGGCTTAACAAAATGTCTGCCTCCACAGCAATGAGCAGTATTTAAAATCAAGCAATTACATTCCAGTGAGAAAAGCAAAGGTGGTTGTTGTGAATGTGGACAATAAACATTCTCTATACTAGATATAGAGCAGGACAACACTCACGCCTCTTCTCACTGCCAGCTGGTGATATGGACATCTGAAAATGGGCAATCTCTTCGGATTTCTACCTTGTGACATGTCATATTGTGGGGGGCCTCATCATGAAGGTGGATGACCTAAGGGGTACTCTCTGTATTTATTTCTTGTTCTTATTATGTACTTTATTCACTGATTGACTCCTTGAAAGTCCTTTCTGAGTCAGCGATCCAAAGGGAATCTCTTCATCATTCTTATGTCTTGGATCTTTTGTACAGTGGACATGTTTGCCAACTACAAGAATTATGCAAGACTGGCATACACATCATATGTTGTCAAAATGCCAAACTCTTATCTGAAAGAGTCTACACTTTTATTCTGAAACTAGAGAAAACAAAATGTTCTTCGACTTTGAGGACAAATGTAAATTGCTTAATTTTTGTAATGGCAACAATGTGGCTTTGACCCCTACCCCCTGACCCTCAACTCTAGGAAGTTATATCAAGGGAAGAATGGAAGATCCTTCTTTGCACCCTAACTCAGTTTACTCCATGGCTTCCCGAGGAGTAGGGGTTTGCTTTTATGTGTTGCTTGTTAAGCTATCTCCAGGTCCTGGAAACCTCTAGGAAGATCTCTTATTGAACCCATTACAGGAATAAATAGTTATAAAATGTGACCGAACTACCCCATCCTAGGCAAATTACATTGGCTTCCACACCAAGCCAGGATACTGTTCAAGACTGCATGTATCCTCTACAAAGCAGTTACGAGTAGCACACCAGCATACCTGGTGGCTAAGATGCACATATATGGTGGCACAGGCTCCTCGCGCAGCCAATAGGCCAACCGTCTTGAATCACAACTCGTGCACAAAGGGAGGACCTGCAAACTTTCCTTCTCTTGCATGCACCCACCCTCTGGCACTCGATCCCGGTGTCAGCTGGGAATACCCTCACAATTCTCCAATTTCAAGAATCTCTTAAAACATGGCTCTTTCAACAACACCTGATCAAGGACTAATTCCAATGGACACACATACCAATGCACAGACCTCACATTACTGTGCTACTGTTAAAAGATGCTGGCCTACATGCCGGCTACCCACACTCTGTACAGCACTCCACTGCTCTTGAACTAGGTCCTTGCCTTAAACAATAAAATACAAAATATCAAAAATAATGATGCAGTCACTTGGAATTAGATAAGGAGATTCATATGTATTGTGTCCAGTGAGGACATCATGGGCCTCATCAGAAGCTTGGTGGTATCTGGAATACCGACAACACAAATAGCCTTACTGCAACTCAGTCTGGCGCTATTAACACCGGATCCCGAATTGCGGTAAGGCTGTAAGTCCATAGGACTCTGTGGGGCATTCTGGGTGGGCAATTTACGTCGGGACGTCGGGGTAATAGTGCCGCAAATGGGTGGAAACACGGACGTCATTTCACCAAAATGCCAGGTGTAGCGGAAGTGACATCACACGACCCTTAATGTCTGATGACATAACAGGAAGTGATGTCATTTGACCCAACCCTGAAGTGACATCATATGAAGTGATGGAACACAACCTTTCACCCCTTGAGCAAGTGGCGTCATATATCATTGTTCCTAAGTACACTACAAAAAATATGGTTACAATATCACTGCAATGTGATATACAATTCATACAAGAAAGGATCACCATATGTATCGTTAATCTCAGTGTGTATAGGCCCATATTACCAAATTACTGTGAATGCAAGCAGACGCCCAAGCCCAAATGATAATGGTGTGTTATTATACAGCACTTACGCTTAAGCGCTTTATAGAGAACAAATAAACGTACGATATCACCCAACCTGTGTTGGTTCTCATTTATCAACCTCAGAGGATGAAAGGCTAGTTGGCCTTGCCGAGATTCGAACCTGCAGATCACACACACATCACAGCAGCGAGCGCTCAACCCACTGAGTAATCTTACCGGCTATAGCTATCTAACCAGCTATAGTAAAAGGAACAATTAAATGACTGAAAGTTCTCAAAGTCAGAAAACAAATCCACTGTAGTGGATACCATTAAACTGGCAACTGGGATTTAACAGCAGGCCAGTTCTTCTGCAGGTCTGGTGCAAAGTTGGCCAGATGTCTAGCCTGCGTGCATGTACTTTTCAGGCTTCAGAGGTTGGATAAATACATACCATTGGGGGAGGGTGCATAACTGTGCATTAAAGAGTAGCGCAGGGAAAGCAAGGCACTCACACGGCGTCCTGTGGGCACTTGCTACCTCATACATGCAAACAACAATCCTGAACAGCATGTCAGGGAGATAGGAAAGATAGACACATTAAAACAAAGCATTCATTATGGCACAATGAAAAAAAGGGCCACTTTATGTGCTGTGATTAAACATTTCTACACTTTACACAAGCTTCTAGGCACAAGGATTTTGTCAAGTGACCGAGGACACTGAGATGCAATGCAGGGGTGTTGCTAGGTCTGGAAAAGATCAGGGGCTAAGCTAATGTCGGGACTGGCGGGATTCGGGGCTAGCTATATCCTTTTGGTTGGAGCTCCTGAACTTCTATCCGGGGCTACAGCCAAAAGACCCGGGCTATAGCCGCCTTAGCCCGCCCCTATCAATGCCTCTGATGGAATATCTCGTGATGATTGTAACAGAGACAATGGCAGAAAAAAACATGCTATAACTTCAACTTGCGAAAAGCAAAATACATATTCTGAAATGGATGCTTATTCTACTCTAAATGTTTTTGAAAAGTTTTTGTCTGCATTGTGAATTTGAGGTGTTTAAGAACAGCCTAAACCAGTGACTCGTCCTCTTAAGTGTGCTGAAATACACGTTTAATGAGTCTAGGAATTATTGTATAGCATTCCAGGAAGACAAATTATTTGTTATTCCTATTCTTATTTAGGGTCACTGCTTACACTTGTGGAACCCCCTATTTTTTTTTAAAGAGGCATGAACTTGTAAGCCAGCCACCCCAGAAATAAAGAGCCGGAATGCGCTGGCCACAGACTAGGATCTTCCATGGTTTCCCAGACCTCTTTATGCACATTTTGGGTACTTTGGGTTCTCACCCTAAGTTAGCAGGGGAATCCAGACGTGGACCCCTTGCTCACTTTGCTTAGAGAGGCACAGCTCCACCTCACTGATGAGGCCCGACTAGGCCAAAACACGTGTCTGGTTTTGCTGTTGGTACTCTTGATCAGAGAAGAATTGCCTACCATTTCGGTGCTGGACTACCTACAGGTGGGACAAAGACTGATATGCGTATGGAAATGTCTCCTCTGTGAAAAGCATAGTGAGCTAAAGCGTGGTTGAGACCCTCCCAGGGGCCATCCACCCAAGAACAGGTCAATGGGCTGTGTTTGTGCAGATAGAGGGTTTCCCAAACCTCTTTATGCAAATTATGGGTACTTTGGATTCTCAGCCTAAGTTACCAGGGGAATCCAGATGAGAACCCCTTGCTCACTTTGCTTAGAGAGGCACAGCTCCACCTCACTGATGAGGCCCGACAAGGCCGAAAAACGTTTCTGGGGTTGCTGTTGGTACTCTTGTTCAGAGGAGAATTGCCTACATTTCGGTGCTGGACTACCTATAGGTGGAACAAAGACTGATATGTGTATGGACATTTCTCCTCTGTTAAAAGCATAGTGAGCTAAAGCGTGGTTGAAACTCTCCCTGGGGCCATACACCCAAGAACAGATCAATGGGCCGTGTTCGTGCCGGTAGTGGGTTTCCCAGACCTCTTTATGCAAAGTTCTTGTAAGTGGTTGTCCATTTATTGTTGCGAGAAGGCAATATTATGTTTCCTACGATAGCGTTGTCATAAAGTGTGTGTAGGAAATGTAAACTTGTCCTGATTGAGGGGGAAGGCCATTGCTTAGATGTAGAGCGCTTCATCCTGATTGATGGGGCAATGCATGCTCATTAAAGGCAACCGTATCTCTCCCTTGTTAGAACATTTTTTATCTTCAGTATGGGTATAATTTCATGAGACATGAGGGCAAAGCTCATTTATTCAGCGGTCCCTTTAAAGCACTTTTATGGTTTTTGCAAAGTCACATTTGAGCCAGGGCTCCTGTCGAGGTGATTTTCATAGTAGTTACACAAAAGTCTATCTAAGGGTAACAAGAAATTAATCACATAACACATTGTAGACAAAAACATATTCTTTCTATCCCAAACCTCAAAAATACGGCAGTTCCCTAACTAAACTGATTTCATGCATGTATAACTAAATGCATTCAAACAATATTGGTCCCAAAATGACAAACACAATTTGTGAATGCCATGTGCTTCACCTATATCATCCCAGTGAAAGCATCATACAAAACATCGAACAACAATCAATAAAAGTTCTTGTCCTTCTTGTGTCCAGAATCACAATGATAGGTACTTGACCAACTGGGTAATGTATAGAGTTGTAATTCCATAACATCAGTCCACAAAAAGAAGACATTTTCAAGTTTTGTATTACAAAACAACAGTCTACTAGAAGAGACAAAAAACAGTGTTTGTCTTCAATACTGAGCTCTGGCAGCGTTCGCGGAGCTATAAACCCTGTGCTAGGTTCAACCTTGAGGTGTTTTTCATGCCAAGTGTGGGGCATTTGATGTGCTATTGGTTATAGAGGAGTTTACATTGCAACAGATTTCACTGATATTTCACCATGGGTTTAATGTAAGTGAGGTTTATTTGCCTTTGGTTCAAATTTGCATCCCTCAAGAGCTGTTGTGCATCTCATGTTCAATTCTTCTTCTTATTATTATTATTGTATTTATTGAGCACAGACATAGCTTTGAGAATCATTGAAGCGCTTTACAGCGGTATACAACAATACAGATACATAGCAGAGCGCTTCTCAGAGGCATCAACAGAACAGATATATTGCGGGAGTTAGGATACAGAGGGACACAGCTGTACGGAGTGGGAGGTAGGAGAGGGGTGGACTGCAGCAAGTGAGTCAGGTGGCGTGGGGTCGACGTGATGGCCTAGGTGCTCGATGTCCTACAGCTCTTACTGCTTCCCCTTCAATGCAGATGTGTTTATTGTCACAGAGTACACTACATCAGATAATGTTGACTAGCAAAGGCATTGAATGGAAAGTGGAGTGGCACTTACGTTGATCCGGTAAGGTTCATCTTCCTGGAGATACGTATCCCCAATATACGTAGCATCAAAGTCAGAGGGAATAGTGTACTTCAGCATGGCCGTCTTCACCGGTGCTGTGCTGGGTGGCAGTCCCTTGATGTTTCCATTTGACCTTGATGCCTGACCCTCCATCTGATATGCTAAGGCGTTGCGTAGCTCTTGCATATTGAGACCCCTAAGAAAATAAAAGTCAGAATTTCAGTTGTGGTTTCAAATCTCCAACTTATATTTAGGGTTGGGAGGATTCCAATAGCGAAAACCCACAAACATGATGGTGCCTCTTAAATTGTAAAACGTGCAAAAATGTAAACATTTTCTGACATTTGAATTTAGGATTCTGGCTAATCATTCAGAAATACAAAGGTCTTTTAATACGCAAGGACTACAAAGCGAAGTGCAAGTCGGCAGACAATAAGAAGTTTGATTCCAGTTTGGAATTTTGCTCAGGAGTCATTTGGATTAGAGTGCATCTCAAGACCCTCTCCTTGATTCCTGAGGCTCTCCAGGGCTGCCCCCTTAGGACAGCTCTCCAAATTATTTGAGCAGTACCACACACTAACATGTGTGAGATTGACCAAGCAGGACTGACTGCACACTCACAAAATAGAAGGGAATCAGAGGCCTGACTGTCCCCATTCAGGGCTTGTTTCTTGGGGACTACTCTCCCTTACGCTTTCAATCGGTTGCGGTCTTCCTAAGATTCCAAAGACATTTGAAGACTCACCTTTTTTCTGACTAGGGCACTCTCTAATCTAATGGTTTATTGCTGTCACTGAATTCTTTGCTGCTCTCAGTTGGTCTGATGCCTAAGAATGCACCCTCTCAGCTATTACTTCCAGCAGATCGGGCTAGTCTATGGGATCCATCCATGCAAGTGCTTCGGCATCAATCTGCAACACCTCAAGATGTAGACTGTACCTAGCACAAGATGAAAAGGTCATCATCCGGCATCATCCAGACCGACACTCACCTGGGGGCCAACTTGATCCTAGCTTTCCTCATCTTACCCCGCAGCTCAGGTGCTCAGAGGAAGTCAAATGCGTGCATGTGTGTGTGTGTGTGTGTGTGTGTGTGTAGGGAAGAGTCACAGAGCCACTGGAACAGATAACAGTCTCTAATGAACAATCACCCAGCTTCCCCCTTCAGTGACCCTAGATCAACATCACAGAAAAGCACACATGTACATTGTTCATGACCTTGGACATGACATTGCTTACCCTCTTACCCAATTAAACACATTTACAGAGTTCATAGTTCCCCTAATAACAAAAACTATAAGTCTAAATGGCTACAGAAGTCCAAGACCTCAACAGGAACAAAGTCACTGTGAAATATGTCAACCTGCTACAGCAATAACAGACCATCAAAAGCAGAATACAGTCTACTGTGGTTTCAGGGGCATGTCCTTGACCATTGCAGCAAAATGGGAATCCAGTAGAAGTAGGTCAATGCAACCATGGCAAACATTTTCTTACTGTTTCTTATATTTCAAATCACAGCTATAAACAAAAGAAACAGTACTGCTACAGGCCATTACCACCTGGTGATACCACATAGTGATGTTTTAATATATGTAGCACAAAAGCAGCAGAAAACTACTGTGTTTTAAGGACTTACAAATTTAAGTTTCAAACTATATAATGGAAGGTGGGTCTAAAGAACACACTTATCGCTTGAAACTCCAAACACGCAGCTTACCACACATTTGAGTATACATGAAATGGGTAATAACATTATTTCTTTTGTATTAGGTGTATTGGTAAAAATACAATTAACCTTATATTAGTAACATATTACACAAAACCATCATAATTAAATCAACTTAACAAATCACATTTCATATACTCTGCCAAAATACATTTCATATACTACAATCACTACTTTAAAGCAAATTAATATTGAATCATTAATTAATATCTAAGAACGCATTTCTAACATTTCCTATACAATTGTCAATCTGTTCATTTCTTTTACTAAAATTCACCTCTACCAGCTGCCAAATATGGTAGGCTGCATAGTTCAACTTAAAGTTTGTGACTAAATAAATGTGTGACCAAAATTGATCAGTAACGATGCTATTAAATTCAGTTTCAATATTGCTATAGCCTTTCCAGTACATTTCAGTCAGTATTGGGCAGAAGGTATGCAAATGTTATGTAGATTCTACCTCCTCTTTATATATTCGACAAAGACGTTGATTGCAGGGGATATTAGCCCAAGGACCCTGTCTTTCCAGAGAAGGCAATTGGTCGAAACATAATTTTGTGACAAAACGTTTACCCTACCATGGCGTACCTTATAAATATAATCAAAAGGAATATCCTTACTAAAAACCTTGCAGTACATATTTACAGAATGTTATTTCTTTAATAAATACTCAATATTATTCATACGATCCCATTCTTGTGCCTTTTTTTGATTTGCTTGACTGCCAATCCTCCATTACTGGGTGTCTCTGCACTAAAACCTATGTCTTCATGATATTTCCTGTCTATTGGCCATTTTTGCATAACACCAATGGGAGTTTCCAGGTTTCACAAACCTTTATAACAGCTATAAATATTATCCAACCTTTCGCTTTGTTCTTCAACTTGCATAAAAAAGACACTTCTGCGAATCTTACTTCCAGTCTCCATAACAACAAGTCTCAATTTCGCAGTTTAGATCCTCCATAGGTGCACAAAGAAAAAAATATATATATTTTTGCCATCATTTACCCTCTCAGCCATATTGTTTCTTTGTTTGTCAGAACGTCCAATCCATATAAAGTACTGGGTACAGTACAAGTTGTAAAACGTTTCATCAGGCTCTCCATGGAGTATCCAGCGCGTTGTCTAACAGAGTTGCATTTCTTTGTGGCTATAGCAATTACATCTCGTCATCAATTTGAAATCAAGAATGTTGTGCATCTCTATTCCCAAGTATTTGTACTTTTTTACTATCTCAATGGGAATATCATTAATTTTCCAAGTACATTTCTTGGATTTGTTTTCAGGTCTTCGATTCACAATCGTTATTTTTGTTTTTTTTCAAATTGATTACCAAATCATTCAATTTAGACTGTTCATATATCGCCGCCAACCTATGCTGCAATCCAATGGATGTCTGGTGGAATATAACTGTATCATCTGCATATGCAAGCCACCCGCTGCATTATTTCCCATCTTGGGAGGGAAGTTCTGGAAACTATTCAATGTTTATTTGAGATCCGGCACGTAGAAATTAAAGAATGTTGGCGCCATTGTACACCCTTGTTTTAATTGGTAGTATGCAATCCACAGACGCAGGAGATATTTTGAAAGAAGCAATTGATACAGGTCACAGGTTCGAATCCCGACAAGGCCAACTCAGCCTTTCATCCATGCGAGGTCGATAAATGAGTACCAATTTCTTTTGGGTGATATTGTATGTAAATATGTGCTCTGTAAAGCGCTTTGGATAAAGGCGCTATATAAATAACACATCATTATCATTATAGGGATCCCTAGCCTTTGCAAATGGCATACAAATGCATGCCGGTGGCATGCTGGAGCATTTCTATGGTGGAGAGGGAGGGAGGCGGCGGAAACACAAGTTGCGTTCCACCCCTTCTCTATGCCATACAATTGAGGACAATTAGCCGTACTATAAAGTCAATGTGTACATGGCCAGCCCCCCACTGACTCCCAGGCATCACCACTGAAATATGTTCTGATTCCTTTATCCAAAGGCAGGGCCGGGTCCTGCTAGCAGCACAAAGAAGAATTGCTATGAAAGAACATGTTTTGCTCTTGGAAACATATTTGGAAGTGAAGGCTTAGCCACCTTTTCATGAAGTGAACCAGTACCATCAGGGCTGATGATTTGTCATTTCACTATGGTGGCATATGTTGGTACATATACATGAAGGGCATTCATTGTTCAACAGCTAAACATAGCCAGCAGCTTGCCAGGATTCCAGTCCTGAAATAATCCACCTCAGAGCTGGCCAAGGCTGGACTCCTAGGCTTCCTCGTCAGAAGTTAAGTAACCTTGCTGGCCCATCTTCATCTGTTTGCATCCCTCGATTCCATAAGCACAGGGCGACCATCATGCCATCCAGAACATACATGACCGGCCCTTCCATTTCAGAAAGCAATTGAACTGAGAAGCATTCACCAATGAACCATAACTGTAGCCTCAGTGATTGGCGCCCAAGCTAGTGGTCTCGAGCAGTAGATCCGGAGGGTAAGGGCTCCAGCGTTATTAGGGTTTGTGCACCTCACAAAGAGGCTGAAAGGAGAAGAACTGAATGACGGTGGCCACTTGACAAGACCCTCAAAGGAGAAACATTGACGTCTAGGACTTGGAGTCAACGGTTCTTGTATTACTTGACAAGAGACTAAAGTGAGACACACTGAATGCAGGAAACTGTAGTTAAAAATACCAGACAACACATAAGTGCAACTGACTTTCGAGGGAGACGGGACATACGCACTATGGCTAAACAAACGGATATTAGATTTACGGATCACAAGGTAACCCTTGCGAAGGATGAAACTTTCCAACTCTACTTTTTCTCTGACCCTCTTAATTTAAGAATCCACCACACTTAGCAATATGACATGTTGAATCTTCTCTGCAAGGTGATTGTCATATACAAGAAGCTCACTATGCTTCTCGCCGCATTCTACGGATGCAATGGAGCCGGCGATGACAGTTTTCTGGTAAGAAGGGATCATTTGCCAGAGGAAATGATGAAGGATTCTGAACAAATCAGGTTCATACCAAAATATTGCAATGTATATCATGAGCCCCCATCCCAGCTTTAAGGCTTTGGGGATTTGAAGCAGGTGCTGAGTGGTTTTGCTGAAACTGCATTTAGAAAATATCTAAATCTAATGAACCCTTTATGATCTATTTACCAAAAGATGTGACTTGCCTGTCAGAAAAAGCAAGGTTCCTCTATACGCGCGTGGCACATGTATGTCAAGTGGCATGTACTAAACAACGCGTGTAAAAGGTTGATTCTATGCAAAACATAATCAGTACTGTATGTGTATTCATTGTGTTGCATTGGACTGTATATGCATAGGTGTAGTGAAGTCAACAAGGGTGAGAGAAGGGCACTATAAAAGGCCACGTACAGTCATGGCATTTGCATAATATTGAATCCTGCAGCACCTATACCCCCTACCCATGGCCAGTACCACAGACGGTGCATAGCGAGGGCACCCTCGGAGTTTAGAAACGTTTAGAGTACAAGGTTTCAGCCACTCCCATTGTACATCTCCAGTATCCACCTCTCCCCTCAGTCCTGTACTCTGCACAGAGGATATGATGTATGGGGATGTGACAGGACGTCAGGGCGGATATGTATTGCGTTAACCGCTCTTTCCTCTGTCAGTCTGTTTCCATAGCCACCTTTTATCTTGCACCTTTATTTTAAGCAATGCTAATTTTGATGAAAGTTGTAACACCTGTGCTAATATTTGATCTGCCCTCCTATTGTTTGAATTGTCCTAGTGCTTCAAATGTATCCCGTGTACTTTCTTAGGAATTGCAGTTGAAACAAATTAAATTAGATGCCATGCACACAGCAAAGCACAAGGTCATTTAATGTGTTTGCACTGCACCAGCTGCAACGTTCCGGAATGCCAGCTCTTCATGACGGATCGCCTCGCGCTTGTAACATTTTTTGTAAGAGTCAGCATTGGCATGGTGTGTCGTCGATAGAAAACAGGAGAAATAAAGCTGAGCGCACCTACACTCCCACGCCCTGTCCCCTTCCCTCCATACGTTCAGCTTAGTCCGTCCTTTGTGCATGTGACCTGAGCCTGCTGCACGGCCTCGCAGGCGCGACCAGGCCCACCGAGAAGTCTTCCAAGTACGTCTGCAGCCCCAACCAGCAGTCCCTTTCAGCCGCGGCATGGAATGCTTTCCATCACTCCTACACTTTTTTCTTTTCTCTGGATCCTGCGCACGCATTCAGGGTCTTATTATTAGAAGATCTTTGTTAGTTTCAGACCCCTACCCACTGTGCTTACATTGTCCCTGGCAGCCATTTCTGTCCGGGCAGTGCTTCCAGTCAGTCGTTTTCACTCCGCTCTCTTCTCTTCAGGTGGACCCCCTCGTATGTGATCTTTCCTCAGCACCCTACAGTGGAGTTCTTTGAAATTCATTATTGTCAACAAGTAGCAACATGCTTTCTCACATGCCTCCCTCTCCAGCGAGGCAACTTGGTTCCTACAGCTCACCAAACTCAGCATTGTATCTCAGACCCTAGGCGGTCATTCTGAGGGTTAGTCAAGGCTTAAATCCAGGTCTTTTCCAGAGCTGTCGCTCTAGCGTGGGGTTGAAGTTGCTCATCAATGCCTTCCTAGTCCTCCCCGACATTCCTGTAAGAGATTCCCCCTCAGTTGGAATCAGGTGCGTTGTCTGTTGTAGTAGCCTCTAGTGGTTCTAAGCGTTAAAGCTTCAGCTGGAGGCCCCATTTCACGACTGCAGTTAGCGGGAGAGTAAATGTGTGCTGTCTGTCCTTATTGTCTCATAAGGTCTGTCTTGGGTCTCGCCTTCAGTCTTATATCTCAGTGGTAGCCACCACGAGCTCGGCCGGCAGTTCAGCCTGTTAGGCTCTGGGAAAAGTGGACAAGCTTTTGGATAATATTAAAAATTAAATATACCAGAAGGTATTCCTGCATTTGAGACAGGGTGATGATGCCGTACTAGTTGCATTGAACAAGACTTGCAGGAGCTGGCTGACTGCAGGTGTATTTCCCGCCAAGGGCAAGTATTAGCTTTTCTGTGCTGTGCTCTCAGAAGCCCGACAAATAGCGCAGAACGTGATGAAAGTAAACTTTTATCCTATTATCATAGCTACCAGGGGCATGTTGGTTGGGACCACTAGGTTTGGAAGAGGCCCTCCAAATTTAATGCAGTAATTCAGGAGAACATTCTGCACTTCCTGGTCGATGACAGCGACCTTTTTAATTCTTCCGCGGACGATGAGTTAATGGAGAAAAAAACATTACTTGGACTGCAAAGTTGCTACCTTTCCTGAGAAAACTGGTGCATGAGACTTTTCCGTTCTTTATGAGAACACAGGGGTTTACTTTATTAATTTTTGTGACTTTGAAGGGGTTCAGGTTGGGACAGCCAGGAAAGCCGACCTCTCACCCTTTCGTCAGCAAAACAAGGAACGGATAGCTATCAACATAGGTTCTTTCACAGGTCCATCTCTACATCCCAAGCAATGACGAGCTTGATTGTCCTCATGCTACCACAGTATGGGGGGGCATCTCCTTCACTTGGATCCTTATGGTGGCGAGATGGGGCTATCACCTCTCCCTTCCCACCACTCTACCAGCCTAGCTCAGGAGTTAGGAAAGTTGGTAGGCTTGAGATCTGTAGATGAGATCTTCCTGCCAGGTTGAGGGAGTCAAATTTCTTTTACGGGATATGTATGATGCCATAACTGAACTAGGCAGGCCCGAAAACCATCCTGGATGTGTCCCTGGCTCATTTCCTTATCATTAGAGAGACTGAAGATCATCTCACTAGCACAGACGTGGTCCGCTCCTACTCAAAGAGACTGGCCTTGCGTGGTGGATAGGAAGGAATTCCCATGCCCGCATTTGGAAGTCTCGCCAGCACGCCCCTCATTTCTCCTTGGGCAGCAGGAAGCTACTCTACCATGTGCAGCTGAAATGGGCACTTTTTTTATCTTTATAAAAATGATGGTATCAGTGGCAGCTCATATTTGGGTCATATAACACCTTATGTTGACAACTGATTAGTTTGTGTGTCCAGCCCTAAGCAGATTGGTGGGTCTCTTCAGTGCATTTTGAATCTCTTTTTTCACCCGACTATGTCAATATATATGAGGAAATCTTCCTTGACTACTTCCCATATTCTGATCTGACTCTGAACGGATGGGTTCCGGCTGGAACACGGCAACGGCTCATCTATACCCCACATAGGAGAGGATTCTGGACATTATGGCAGCTTGCCAGTTCGTTTTAAAACACAGGTGGCCCTCAGAATGGAAGTTCCAGAGACATCTGGGACTCATGGCCTCTTGCGCGCAGTCAATCCCTCATGCATGTTTAAACATGAGAAGAGAGCTACTCTATTTGGCAAACCTGTAGTGTTAAGTTCATCATCCCCGCTCTTTGATGATCCGATTTTTTCAGAACCAGGAATGCAGTTTACCCACCAATCAGGCTGATACCCTTAATGACATGGGTTCAAAAGGCTTATGAGCAAAGGCAGAGAGTGCCACATTAAGGCCAGGAGATGGATGAAGTACCATAACCAGAGAAAAGAGATGTTGCAGACCTGTTATGTTAGAACGTGTGTGGTGGGACGACAACTCCAGCCTTTTTTGTAGGGGCACTAACCATATACTCCATCTGATTTCATCCCCACTGGTTTCTCCTTGCTGGGGTGGGGATTCAGAGGAGGGCAGCCTCCCTGAGAACATCAGAATCACAATATTTTGTCCCCTCAACAGCAGAAGTGGCTTATCAATATTCTGCAGCTTCGGGCAACCTTCAATGACCTGAAAGCTTTTCCGGCCGAACATGATGGCCCGGTTAATGGAGATTGTGACTGACAACACTGCAGTCATGTTCTACTTCAACAAGCAGGTGGGGTGCCAAGTCACGGAGATCACAATGTTGGCTGTGGACATGTGGAATTGGGCCATCGCACATGAAATTTGCCTTCAGTCTCTACCTATCGGGGGAGTCAAACAAAGAGGCCAATTCCCTTATCATTTTAGAAGCAGGTAAACACCAGTGGGGACTTCACACTCAGATTCTCCAGGAGCTTTTTTCCGGAATTGTACTTATTGGTGAACCAGGTTGTCGTGCACTACAATAGTAAATGGCCTTGGCTTGCATCTTATCTGGAAAGGGTACTAAATTCCATTAGGAAAGCACTAACAAATGCAGTTTGTTTTTGCATGTCTATGTGACTGACAAAATGAGTTAAAACAAATTAAGGAGTGCAGATTGTATCATTAAGATTAATACTGATCATTCTTAGTGAACCACCTATATTTGTAAATGTTGTAAACAGTCCCCAGTTGCCTTGTCTCATGGTGAGGTAAGCACCACATTAGTTACTTTAGGGATGGTTCACCACAATCAGTGCCAGAACTTGTTCGTATAAGTGCCTGCAAAGGACGTATGTTGGCAAGTAACGTTTACAGTTTGCAAGGCAGCACACATAAGATTAGTCTAAAAGTTATGTTAATAGTGATCGGTTCAACTGGAAGAAGTAAGAGCTGTGTCGTGTCGGCAGAAGCTGGCAGAGAGGGCCTTTTGCTCATAGTGACTTTGACATGTCTGCATCAATGTCCGTTCCTCAATACTCCTCCAGTGAGGCATCCTAGGAACGTTAATCAGTAATTTCCTCACCATACAGTTGGGTCTGTGCATTCCTGGTGGTCTAGCAGGACTAACCTTCAAACACAAAGCCAATGCATCCATGGCTGAGCAGCTATTTGACAAATAGTTTCCAACCATTAATGCCTCTGGAACTCAGTATGATCCTCCCCAAATCGAATAGATAATACGTCCAAGACTTTGATGACCCCTCTGCACATAATTTGAACCAATGACACCACCATCCTCACCCTCAGAAGTCAAGTTCAATAATCTCCCATTTCAGATAGTTTAATTACTTCTCCAAATAGATGTATTGTAATTGTTCTATGCACAATACACCATTCAATTAAATTCAACATAGTCATAGAGCACAGCAATGATAGCAAAAAGGGAAATACATACATGTTCTACTCATAACTCTGTGGGGTTTCTCCTAATCATGAATGTGCTTAAGCCAGTAATGAATTTATTGCAAAGTCATGGCACTGTGATATTTATGATTAAATGAAACACCCTTCCCATCCCCAGTCTCTTTGCCCCTTGCTAGCCTTGCTGGAGGGATCTTTCCCCTTTCCTCAGCTCACAGAAATTCCCTCTGCATTATTATAATCATCTGTGAGTATATACATTGAGATTGAAAGGGTCAATATGGACAGTGGATTGAGCAGCCATCTTTATTGTCTACAGACTTCCCCACCATGTAGTCTTAAGAGCTGGCCAACTTCCTATCAGACAGCTGACCTTTTTCATGCAATCCTTTAAATGTTAATTACAGGAAAGACTAGGTCATACAGTCAAGGGATAGCTGAATACTTCATCCGCTCACCTGGCCACACCAGACCACATCTGAAAGCGATGCTCTAAAAGTGGACCTTATTAGTGGAAACACCTCAGGATTATCCTTGTTCAATTAATACTCTCAAAATGTAGCAAAACCTCTTAAAGGCATGCAATGTCTCATTTGGACTACTGCTAAACATCCTCCCTATATGCTTCAACATAGCCTCCACCTTGCTGATTTTGACACCATTAAACACTTTGTGGCACTTGATCATGGAACTGTTGGCGAAAACACATATGTTAACAGCCCAAATAACTGTTTTCAAAATTATACATTCTGAGATCTCAATGGCTCCCAAAGAGAAGGAATTTCTATCCAATCAAATGCCATCTAGGTGCTTAGAGCAACTGTAGTCCATATCTTATCAATCCGCTCAGTGAACACAATGATATAAACACGTTTCAAATATTGAAGACTCTGGCCAACCCTAGACAACCCCAACCTGACCACGCCTTACCAAGTTAGAAAGTGACAATGGCAATTCCTGAGTTTATATTTTGCAACTGCGTGGCCAGTGAAATGAGCTCTAGAGAGGGAGGTAGTGCACGCTAGGTGGAAGTACTGCTTTAATGGCAAAGAGAACCATAGGTATAGGAAGCAAAAGGAATGCCCTGCATTAAAGACTGGGTGCATGAGAAAATATTTTTAATCAAAACAAGTTTTTCAATCAAAATGATGTATAATTCAAAGAAATGAAGAGATAGGTGAATTTAATTACATCAAATGTTTTAAGGTGTATATAATGTAAATAAAATTGTATACAAAACACATTTTTAAAAATGGTCTCTCTGCCCCGCTCCTGTTAAAATGTCACTAAAAGCTAAAGAAATTAATTTGGCCGTTGTCAACATTCTTGGCACCGATGGCATTTTGGTACATCCTCTTTGCCACCACAACCCATTGCAATACTCCAAGGGCTGTTTGTGACAAAGTCCCATGTCTGTGGCCAGAGAATGGGATATAAGTGCTAGTGATCACCATCCAACTGTGTATTTGGCCCCAAAGGAGGTATTTTGGCCTCTCTTAGGCTCCTCACCCCAGCCCTGACCTCTTATGCCTCAGTTCCACATGACAGCTAGAAAACCTGATTTCATTATGAAAAATTGTCCATTTAAACACCAAAATAAAATTAGCTGATCTATCCCTGTGGGCCACAGAACGCAAACACGGGTGTCTGCGAAGCCCATTCTATGAGAGCAGATGATTAATTTGAGAAGCTAGCAACTCCCAAATGTGCACATGGCCGCAAGCCCTATCTGGCAGGGCTCACAAAGTCCTGTTTGCATCAATAAATTGAACGCTTAGTGTGAGGAATTGCCATCTGCCAAGGGTGCAGAGCCCATGAAATGGGTAATTCCATCTCCGAAAGGGTAATATGCTCATTAGATCCCCTTTCATAGGTTCCAATGTTAAAAGCATAGTTTGCTTGTGCTCTGCTGCATCCGTAGCCTGGTCCTCAGCGTCTTGTCTAGCATGGCACAGAGCAGGGTTAGAGGACACATGTGTCTCCACAACACCCGCAGCGACAGCCAAGTCTCTGCAGCACAGGCCAGCATTTAAGATAGGCCTCCTATGCACTCAAACTATGATGATCTTAAGTAACCCATGATAGTGGCAGGATACACTCTAAAATAAAGCTATGCCTGAGTTTAGGCATAGTGCATGGTGCTACTTATGATCCTGACCGCCACATCCAAACTGATATCACGCATGTGTCAGATCCTGTAAGTCAGCTCTGCTGTGGAAGGTGATGTGTATTCTGGTCAGACAGGTTGAGATTGCCAAATATCAGGACAAGAACCTGAATGATCATTCCTCTTCTTTGATCCCTTTGTGGGGGCAGGTAACACCCTCCACCTGAGACAGACACATAGCAGGCCACTGTCCTGGGCCCAGGCATCAAAAGAGCCCACCCATTCAAAAGGAGTAGCCTCACACCACAGTGATTCATCTCTAAAGATCTTTGTCCCTAGCGGGAATGGAAGGGGCTAGATTAGAATTGGCAGGAAGGCTATGTTCATGAGAAGGAAACTTGCACCATTTTGTTTCTCTCTGCTTGTCTCTCTCCTTCCTGCCCCCTCTACTTCCTCTGGAGAAAAGCATTTTGGGCATGATGTCAGAAGGGCAAAGTCCCCTTCCTTGAAGGGCAGGGATTGGACAACTAAGGTAGGCTAGCTTTAGTCCAATTACATGGGGAATTTTGACTTTAATAGAAGGGGTCTCTCGTCCCTTCAGCAGATTCACTGCAGAACTACACCTGAGGAGAACACACTGGACCACCTTTGGGACAGTCTTACTTTCCAAAGTCCTCAGCCTAAGGTGGAGCAAGAGCCGTCCAAGGCACAAGAGAGATCTGCCTCCTACCCACTCCCAGAGCACATTGGGGGTGAACCTTTGCTGTGGATCAGAACCTGCCACTGTGCCCAAGAATCTCTGAAAGCTGGGAGAGCAGCTCTGAATGAAATAATCCTGTCCTGGTGTCCTCCAGTCACAGCGACTGGAGGACCAGACCAGCTGCAGGTGACAGTTCTGGCCCACCAAACCAGTCACACCGGGTTAACCACACCTTGAATGAAGGGGAAAACTGTGGTACTGGCTTTCGCACTCCTCCACCAGTCCGAACAATTGCTTGCACTTTGAAACAACTCAACTCTGCATTGTGCCCTTGCTGAGCCTGTCCCTTGCTAGGCCGGAAACTACTGCTCGACACTGGGACCTGATCTGAACCATTGACTCTGGCCAGGGGTTTCTACCACGGCTGGACCAGGCTAGCCCGGGAATGGCCACCTCATCGACATGCCCTTTGAAGCCCCCAAGATCACCATTTTGATGAACATTGTCGGCCGACTCAAACCGATAGAGTGCCACACATTGACCTCTACCAGCAGGTAAAGCTTGAAAGGCCCAACTGCAAAGAGATCCTGGGACTGCCCCAACCTGCATCACAGAGAGCCCCCCTTCGACTGCACAGTGCGGCCGCATTCGTCTGAACAGAGCTTGATCCGCTCGCATCGCCATTCGACACCAGGCTCAACACCATCAATCCATCAAAGAACCGAAACCTGGAACTGTTGACCACAAACTGCCCCCTCGGTCCACTGAGACCCTAGAGACTGGTTAGGTCACCTCAGCACCTTCTTTCACCAAGACATATCCTTTTCCATCGTTGGTATTTGCTTATCAGTACTGTACTCAGAGGGTTACTTTCTTCAGTCTGTTGCTTCTTCTCTGTTCTTCCACTGAGGTGGGGGTTTGTACAGTTTTTTCTACTTTGCAGATGGTGTGTTTAATTAAAGTATATATACATTTTTATAGAACCTTGATTGGACATTCCCTTTATTTTGCAGTATAATTGTAACGCTCACCTGATTCCCGTAGAGGCGCCGGTCTTGACTGGGCGTATACCGTATCTTCAAAGGTGATGTGTAACACACGGCTGGCTCTTTGGGCTGGACCTCTGTGCACTGTATGTCTGACTCGAAGGGTAAGATGTCTTAGGTGCCTCGGGGCAGGGTGCTGTAACCAGTTTCTTCACTGGATAAGGGGAGCAGGCCTCTTGACTTCAGAGGACTGCTGTCCGTCGTTTACTGCACGAACGGTAAGTTTCGAGTAATTCTAATGTCTTTAAAAGTCTTTAGTAATGATGTCTCTTGTTTTGCAGGGTTCCGGCGATGGCGGATGACGGGCTGAAGTGAGTTGAAGATGGAGCCCGTGTGATGAATAGAAGCGCCTGGAAGCACGTAAGTAAGCACTTGTTGCCTGCTTCACGATGCGCTCTAACTGTCTTTTTATTTTGCAAGTACAAGTTCGGAGCGGCTGCAGGGTGCCGAAATACCCACTGGGTTAGATGTGGAAAGGAGTAATGGCACGTGAGTATTAAAGTTCCCCGATGTCTTTAAACGCACCTTGTTTTGTCTTTCAGATGCGGGATGCAGCGCCGAAGGCCTCCGGAGCGTGCGAAGAGTTGATAAGCTTTTGTCTTTCAGATGCCGGAATGCAGTGCGAAGACCTCCGGAGCGCACGAAGAGTAGGTAAGCCTTTGTCTTTCAGATGCCGGAATGCAGCGCGAGGCGTTGGTGACAGCCGATGGACCAGGTAAGTGAAGCGCTGTCACTGAAGACCGTAATGCTAACCTGTTCTTTCTTGTCTTTATAGGTGTTGCTGAAGACTGGATTCAGGATGGTAAGCCTTTTTCCTTAGGCCCAGGATCAGATGCAGAAGACACGATGAGCGTTCTGCTGCAGAGGATGCAGAATAACGCAAAGCAAGATTCATCCATCGGGTGTGGTTTAAATAGCCTCCTGTAGTGCTTAGGTGTCTCCTTCCACAGCCACGCCTAGGTAAGAAAAGAGTTCCTGCTTTCCAGAAGAGTTCCAGTGTTCTGAACCTAGGGAGTGGCTCCTGCCCCACCCAACAGGAAAAGTAGTTCCAAACAGAAGAGGATCAGAGGCTCAACTGGCAGGCAAGTAAGCAGCATGGTCTGCTGCAGGTAAGTCCACCCAAGCATTATGAGCCCGGCGCTTCCAGCGCTGGGACTGGGCATATTTATGAGCCTGGTGCCACTGGCGCCAGGACTGGGTCCAAAAGGTCCCAATTGGGACTGGTTGGCACTCGGAACCTGGGTTATGGATCTGCTTCCAAGGGAGTTGGGAAAACCCCGACCTTTTGGAAGCAGAGATCATGACAGTACCCCCCCTCAAGGCCCCTCCCAAACCGGGCTTCTCTGGGGGTTTTGGCTTGTCAGGAAATGTTCGGTGAAATCTTTTGATTAGGCGAGGAGCGTGGACATATTCAGCAGGTTCCCAGGATCTCTCTTGGGGGCCGTAGCCTTTCCAGTCAATTAGGTAAAATAGTTTAGATTTGGAGATCTTGGAGTCCAGAATGCTTTTGACTTCAAACTCGAGCTCTCCATCAACTAGGATGGGTTTTGGAGATTTCGTTAGTCAGGTTTGAGGTTGCACGGGTTTTAATAGAGAGACGTGGAAGACCGGATGTATCTTCATGTGCGGGGGCAAGTCCAACTTGACCGCTACTGGGTTTACTATGGTAGTGATGGAATAGGGACCAAGGTATCTTGGGTTGAATGTGCGTGGCCCTTTTAGAGGTAGATATTTGGTGGATAACCAGACTTGATCCCCTACTTGATATTGAGGGGCTTCCTTCCGATGTTGATCTGCTCCTTTCTTGTATTGTTCTTTAGCCCTTTGAAGGTGAGAAACAGCTTCCTTAAAGGCTTGGGTGATTGTAGAATGCAGGTAGTCTACTGCTGGTGTTTCAAGATCTTGGAGGGGATCCAACTCCGAGGTTCGAGGGTGACTGCCGTATAAAAGAAAAAACGGGGTTTTCCCAGTTCCCGAATGGACAGAGTTACTGTAGGCATATTCGGCTATCCAAAGGATGTCTTTCCAAGTTTTTTCAGTTTGTTGCAGCATGCAGCGTAAATACTGTTCCAGAGTTTGATCGGTCCTCTCGGTTTGTCCGTCGGTCTGAGGGTGGTGACTGGTCGATAGTCTCACATCAATTTGAGCCGACCGACAGCAACTTCGCCAAAAATGAGAAATAAATTGACTACCTCGATCCGAAAATAGAACCGAAGGAAAACCGTGCAGTCGGACGATGTTTTCGAGAAATTCTCGGGCCAGAGTTGCTGCTGTTGGCAAGCCTTTGAGCGGAATGAAATGCGCCATCTTGGAGAATAAGTCCACGATTACTAGAATCGTATTGTATCCGGAGCATGGAGGTAGATCGGTGATGAAGTCCATAGAAAGCGTATGCCAAGGGCGAGGTGGGATGTCAATAGGGCGTAAGAGGCCTGCTGGTCTTTCCTTTTGACTCTTGTTTTGGGCGCATACTCCACAGGACATTGAAAGTCTCTGATATCTTTTTTCCAAGACGGCCACCAGAAGTAGCGCTTGATCTTTTCTGAGGTCTTGGCCATACCGGGATGTCCTTCCATTAAAGAATCGTGATAACAAGAGATTACTTTTTTCTGTAAATCTGTGCTGGGCAGGTATAATCGTTCTTGGAAATACAATAAGTTGTCCTTTACTGCAAAGTCCTTTCCCTGCAGATGCCAATTCTGTATGTCTGCTGGAGTTACAAGTTGCCTGGCTTTATCCTTAACTTCCTCTATGGATTGTGTGGCGATTACACCCAGAATTCTTTGTTCGGGAATGATTGGTACAGGTTTAGGGTTGATCAAGTGTTCTTCCACTCCCATCCGAGAAAGGGCATCAGCTTTACCGTTTTTTGTACCAGGTCGATAGGTAATTATGAAGTCAAACTCGGCAAAGAATAATGCCCAACGGAGTTGTCTAGAGGATTGGGCTTTTGCGGTTTTCAAATATTGCAGGTTTCGGTGATCCGTAATCACAGTAACGGTGTGTCGGGCCCCCAGCAGATAATGCCGCCAAGCCTTAAAGGCAGACTTGATAGCCAGAAGTTCCTTGTCAGTAATCGTGTAATTGATTTCTGGAGGCAAGAATTTGCGGGACCAAAATGCCACGGGATGCAACTGATTGGTTACCGGGTCCTTTTGTGATAGAACTGCCCCCATGGCAAGGCTTGAAGCATCAGTTTCCACGATGTAGGGGAGTTTGGGGCGAGGGTGTTTTAAGATTGGTGCAGAGATAAATTTAGTCTTCAAATCCTGGAAAGCTTGTTCCGCCTCGGTAGACCATTCAAAATGTTTGTTTTTCTTTAACAAGGCAGTGATGGGCTGGCCTATTCGAGAAAATTCGGGGATAAACCTGCGGTAAAAGTTAGCGAAGCCTAACATGCTTTGCACACCTTTTACGGAGGATGGTGATGGCCATTTGAGAACTGCATCGACCTTCTTTGAATCCATACGCACTCCGCTAGGTGATAATATGAATCCCAAGAATTCAACTTCAGTCACGTTGAAAACACATTTTTCCAACTTAGCGAAAAGTTTGTGTTGACGCAATCTTTCGAGGACCATTTTCACGTGTTTCCGATGTTCAGATTCCGATGAAGAATAAACGAGGATGTCGTCAATGTAAACAACAACACACACATCTATGAGCTCTCTGAGGACATCGTTCATAAAATATTGAAAGGCGGCCGGGGCATTGAAAAGTCCGAAGGGCATGACCTGATATTCAAATAGCCCATATTTGGTGCGGAAGGCCGTCTTCCATTCATCGCCCTCTTTTACTCGTACCAAGTGGTAGGCTCCTCTAAGATCCAGCTTTGTATATATGCATGCTTTTCTGACTTGGTCCAGGAGTTCAGGGATCAAAGGTAACGGATATCTATTCTTGACGGTGATCTGGTTCAGGGAGCGATAATCTATACAAGTTCTAAGGTCTCCTTCCTTTTTTGGAACGAAGAACAAAGCTGAAGAAGCAGGGGACTTGGAAGGACGAATAAACCCATTTGCCAAGTATTGATCCAGGTATTGTCGAAGGTGAAGGTTCTCAGGCTCGGTGAGGGCATAAATTCTACTACAAGGAGGAGTAGATCCAGGTATCAGGTCTATCTGGCAGTCATAAGACCTATGAGGAGGTAGAGAGTTAGCCTGATCCTTCCGGAAAACATCTTGGTATTCTAGGTATTCGGGAGGTAACTGGGGAGTCTCTGAAGAAATTGCTGCCAGTGCAACACCAGGTGGAGGGTGACAAGTAGAGATACATTCTGGAAACTGGACCGTTCTTGCTTGCCAATCGATCAGAGGATTGTGTTTCTCTAACCAAGGTATTCCTAGAATAATCTGAAACTGAGGAGCCTTGATCACATCGAACACGATCTTCTCATGGTGTCCATCTTGACTTACTAGCGTCACTTCTTGAGTGGTATGCGTTACTGGTCCGGAGGCTATCTCCGTTCCATCCACCGTAGTAATGACGTCCTTTACAGCCTTGGGACAAAGAGTTAGATTCATCCTCAAAACCATTTCATGATCCACATAATTGCCGATGGCACCGCTGTCGACGTAAGCTTCAATTGCATGTAATCGATCCGGATTATTAGGGCTAATGAGGACCATAGGTATCACGAAATGCGAGGTCACGGAACTGGTTTTCACGCTCGGCAAGAGGACCTCTATTCTTGTCGGGCGAGGTCGTTTCCCTGCTCAGAGTTTGTAACTTTGGTAACTGCAGCTCCTACTGCCTTCTTGGCAGGTTTCACCGGACAGTCTCGAAGAAAGTGCCCTGCGTTTCCGCAATAGAGGCATAATTGCAACTGTTTTCTCCTTTCCCGCTCCTTTTGTGTTAGAGGACCTTTCAGGCCCCCTATTTGCATGGGTTCCCCGGAGTCTACTCCTTTGGAAGGAGTTGGCGGTTTGGAAAATACTCGAGCATCAAACTTGGAACGATCGGCCTTCCTGTTCTGCAGTCTGTGATCTATTTGAACGACTAAGTCTATATAGTCTGAACAATCTTGTGGGGGATTCACTACTTGGGCTAACACATCTTTGAGCTCTCCACGTAGACCTCTATAAAACAGCGTAATCCTTTTGTCCTCAGGCCATTGAGTTTCCACTATCAGTCTGTTGAAAGACGCAATATAAGCCAAAAGGTCTTGATTACCTTGTCGCAACGAAAGAAGCTCATTGTCCAAGGCCTGCCCCTGTGAATGTCTTGCGAACAGTTTTTCCATACTGAGCTGAAAAGCTTGAAAATCCTGGAGGACCGGATCATCTTGATTTACTAGAGGGATCGACCAGTCTGCCGCATTGCCACTAAGGTACGAAAGCACGAAAGCTACTTTAGCTTGATCAGTTGGAAAGGCTGCTGGCCGGCATAAGAAATGCAACCGGCACTGCTTACCTACTCTTCGTGCGCTCCGGAGGTCTTCGCACTGCATTCTGGCATCTGAAAGACAAAAGCTTACCAACTCTTCGCACGCTCCGGAGGCCTTCGGCGCTGCATCCCGCATCTGAAAGACAAAACAAGGTGCGTTTAAAGACATTGGGGAACTTTAATACTCACGTGCCATTACTCCTTTCCACATCTAACCCAGTGGGTATTCCGGCACCCTGCAGCCGCTCCGAACTTGTACCTGCAAAATAAAAAGACAGTTAGAGCGCATCGTGAAGCAGGCAACAAGCGCTTACTTACGTGCTTCCAGGCGCTTCTATTCATCACACGGGCTCCATCTTCAACTCACTTCAGCCCGTCATCCGCCATCGCCGGAACCCTGCAAAACAAGAGACATCATTACTAAAGACTTTTAAAGACATTAGAATTACTCGAAACTTACCGTTCGTGCAGTAAACGACGGACAGCAGTCCTCTGTAGTCAAGAGGCCTGCTCCCCTTATCCAGTGAAGAAACTGGTTACAGCACCCTGCCCCGAGGCAGATGGAGAGCACGGCGTTCACTTACCTAAGACATCTTACCCTTCGAGTCAGACATACAGTGCACAGAGGTCCAGCCCAAAGAGCCAGCCGTGTGTTACACATCACCTTTGAAGATACGGTATACGCCCAGTCAAGACCGGCGCCTCTACGGGAATCAGGTGAGCGTTACCGAACGCAAAGCCTACCGCAAAACTCCCGTCCAGGCGCTATGGAAACCTCGGATACCGACCAGCTAGCCCAGTTACTTGGGGAACTAAGGGCAGAAGTGCATGCAGCCCGTCAGGAAACGAACGCTCTAAGAAGGGAACTGATTATTTCCAAGGAGCGAACAGATGATCTCGCTAGACAATTGCTACAGTCACAAGCCGGACAGACCCCATTACCCGCATCTGGGGGAAATCTTCCTTCTACATCCTCTATGAATCCAGTACAGAGCAACCTACCTGGGAATGTACCTCTGGCTCCGCCCGAACGATTTTCTGGTGACCCAAAGAGGTTTGCAGTATTTATAGGTGTTGCTGAAGACTGGATTCAAGATGGTAAGCCTTTTTCCTTAGGCCCAGGATCAGATGCAGAAGACACGATGAGCGTTCTGCTGCAGAGGATGCAGAATAACGCAAAGCAAGATTCATCCATCGGGTGTGGTTTAAATAGCCTCCTGTAGTGCTTAGGTGTCTCCTTCCACAGCCACGCCTAGGTAAGAAAAGAGTTCCTGCTTTCCAGAAGAGTTCCAGTGTTCTGAACCTAGGGAGTGGCTCCTGCCCCACCCAACAGGAAAAGTAGTTACAAACAGAAGAGGATCAGAGGCTCAACTGGCAGGCAAGTAAGCAGCATGGTCTGCTGCAGGTAAGTCCACCCAAGCATTATGAGCCCGGCGCTTCCAGCGCTGGGACTGGGCATATTTATGAGCCTGGTGCCACTGGCGCCAGGACTGGGTCCAAAAGGTCCCAATTGGGACTGGTTGGCACTCGGAACCTGGGTTATGGATCTGCTTCCAAGGGAGTTGGGAAAACCCTGACCTTTTGGAAGCAGAGATCATGACAATAATACTGTGTTGTTTGGGTCACTACTGGATCACATTCACACCCCTCTTAAGAGCAAAGCCTTCCCTTGGCCCACATTACCACAAGAGGCAAAGGAGGTACTCTGTTGTAGCTTTATGAATGCATTGGGATTTGGTTTGTAGAAGTGTGAGGGTTGACGGCCCATTTTATCCCTACTGATCCTTGTACTTCTGCAGAGTCGAGTCAAATGTGTCACTCCTAGCGAGCTGCTAGGAAAACAAGGACTCGACAATGTCGATGCCGTTGGACACTGAAGCAGATCATCGAAAATCCGAGGTGGTGCCTTTTCTTATTTATAGATCTATGGTGTTCGCACCAATCATAAGGCTAGCTCACATGATTTAACTAGCTGACATGGTTTGGCCTGTGGTAACATAAAGAGGGAAGTGAGGAATTTGAGGGTTATGAGTATGTAGCAGGAGGCAAATATTAATGTGTGGTAGAGTGGAAAGGAGGAGAGGATAGAGTTGAAAGCGGAGGCAGAGATATCGAGCAGTGACCAGAGTAAGAAAGGGAGAGAGTTGAATGAGTTGGTGAAGGGGTGACAATGAGTGATCAGGAGGGGGAAGGGAGTGATTTGGAAGAGGAGGAGGAAGACCCTATGGAAGACAGATGGAGTAGGAAGAAGGGAAGATGAGTGAAAAGAGAACGAGGGATAAGGAGGATGAAGAGAAGTAGAGAACATCAGAATTAAGAGGGTAGTAAGAAGATGAAACACAGAGTGAAATGAGGGAAGACATATTTAAAGCATGGTGGAACACTGAAGAGGATAAGAGAAGAGTCAACTACATAGAGAGTAGGTGCCCACAGGATCAAGAGCACAAGGAATTGATTGATGTCTTCATCATTCTTGGACAAATTCTAGGTGGGTGGACGAGCAGCATCCAGGGGAGTGGCTAACAACCTGCAGAAGGCATTAAATCTGAGAAGCCCAGGAGTCCGACACAAGCAAAAGACTCTAACACCTGAACCGCGTTCAAATAACACAAGGCACCAGTGGTGGTTGTGCCTCATTTCTTTTAACATTTTTTTTTTAAATGTTATAGTTTATTTCTAAACTTTTCATTTATACACATTCTTTGAGAAGAAGACAGGCAGCATTCTGGGAATAGAAACACCATATTGAGCCAATAAAAATGCATGCGCTACCTAAACCCCTAAAGACTCTGAGTGACATTTTTCCACCAATAGCCAGATGTAAAAGGTAAGGAGTGCGAACCACGTGCTACGAGATTTGACCTTTGTTTTGGCTTACTTCCTCACCCACTCCATGACATCAGATAACAGAAATTGCTTATTTTTGTGTCTTGTAAAATAAGCATCCTTGAACAATGCCACTTTACTTGCCGCTGTCTATTGATCATCAGTAAGATTGGAATTGTAAGATTCAATCCCCTGAATATAGGCGATGTACGTTGATGATTAGACTTAACGTACTTCCATTAAACGCTCGACACACCTGCAAAAGGGGGGTGGTTTCCACAAAATGCAATTGTGGAATGGGGGACAAGGAAGATCTGGGGTACTTTCTGCTAAATTGTCTGAACTTTTATGATCAGTGGAAAAGGTGGCTTATGCCCCACTTGCTAAAGGCTAAAATCAGAATGTTCAAAGAGGCACTATTTTTTTATAATGCATTGTAATAATGAGGATTTTATTTTTAACTTTTGCGAGTATGTACGAGAAGCTTTCATCATTAGGAATGTTTTAATGAAATATTGTAACTAGTAATTTTAGATGGATCCTGGATTTTAAGGGGTTTTTAGAAATGCCCTATATTTTTTATGTTGAGTTAATTGGGATGTAGGGATTCTTGGACCAATTTTAAAACTGCAATGTGTAATTATTGATCTTGCTTTAATGGAGAAATCGGAATAAAGATATTTGAGCTTGAGATAATCAGACCTGGAAAGATGCAAAGCCACCTCCGAGTGCCCCCTTTATGTTGATTTGGCACATCCCTCCTTACACAATAAGTGTAGTGATGCTGTAGGCTCGGCTGTGATAAGGTTACACCGGAGCAAGACTGTTCAACTCAGAAACGCATTTGGAATTGCCTGTGAGGTGTGTCTGGCAAGGGGCTGTTTCTTTGCAGAAAGAGGACACCGTGTTGATCCTGTCAAGCTAGGCAGCTGTCTCTAAGTATAATGGCACAAGAGGACCTAAATGTTCAGCTCGCGCAGCAAGCCTCAGAAACCAGCTTTCAAAAAGCTCATACAGTTCTGCTACCCCAAATCTGCAGATAAGATCTTGGGACCTTTAGGCGCTGCCTTTCAGTGGAATCATCTCTCATTAAACAAACTCAGTCTCAGGCGCATGATCTTCATGAAGACCCTGATTAAGGAAACAAGAAACACGTACTAAGATAGTTGAGTTGGGTAGTTTTATTTTGAGAATAACGGTGAAGGCTTGTCTCCCATTAGTTCGTACTCATGCTATGTTTCATGTTGAGTGTTAGGATGTATCGTATTTAAGTAGACTATATGTCATGCTATTTCACTTTATGCTAAGCCAGGGTTCAAAATCTGAACCCACAATTTGCATTCAATTAGTTGTAGCATGCTTAACGACTGCCCACTGACACCTCACAAATATTCCAATTGCAGTCCCATTCAGCCTTACAAGGTGACAATACACTGCTGCCAAGCATGCACAGTGGGCTAGCCACATTCCACATTGCAACAATACAAAAAGCAAGCAGATCATTGCCATGCTGACAGATAAATAGGACGGGATAGCATTCTATATTCAACCAACTTTATACTGTTTTGCATGCAATGTTATGTTACTGGCCATTTGCAAACTAAAAATGTGTCAAATATTTACTATCCTTCAATATCTTACTCTATGCTCAATGTTATTTATCATGCACTTCCGGACCAGATATTTGGAAACAATCTGTAGTATTGCCTTGCCAAAAGCCAATACTAGTTACCAGCTAACATTCCAGCCTCATACCCTAATTGACATGGCGTGCCTCCACACCACTATTACAGTGACGCCACACTGAAAATGTCGCGCCACGTCACCGCCATTGCCTCCTCTGCTGCGTATGCCACAAAACTCATCAATGCCTGAAGACCCTTTTTATCCACGGATAACTGTCTCAGCATCGCTTGCGCTATCATCGGCTACAAATTGGACTATTGCAACCCACTTCTGGGGGTTACTTCAGAGAAAAATATTTAAAAAACTGCAATCTATACAGAATAATGCCCTCTGGTCATATGACCATATCTCTGTTGCTAAAAAAGATGCTCACTGGCTCCCCATCAGAGAAAGAATGAAGTTCAAAATCCTCCTCATTACACACCGTTGCCTGGCAAACACTGTTCCAAGGAACCTGGCCCAGAGTCTATCTAGACCCTCCTCCACCAGACCTACAGGGGCCGCCTATTGCAACCGCTTGACCATTCCCAGATTCAAGCGTTCCAAAACCTGAGGATCCAGCTTTCCCAACTCTGCTGCTACTCTGTGGAATTTGCTCCCTCCCGGCCTAAGGTTTGGAAAAGTCCTTGAGGCTGGGATCGTGTGCCTTGCTTCTTTAAGTCAAGGCAGAGCCTTCGGTGGGGCCAAAACATGGAAAGAATTGTAGGGCAGGAGTTGGCATCTGGAGAGATACTGTCGTACAGTAGATGCTTTGGAGACTAAACCATCGACAGTGCAATCTAAACTGGAAGAGTTAACCGGCCATGTGGCAAAAGCTGAAATGACTTCAGAATTCAGGTATGGGAGGCTGAAGCCGGCACTGGAGAGGGCCCTACAGGTGAAGAGCAGCAGGTCACCATGGAAGAATCCACGTGACGCCATGGACATGATTCAGTGTGCCACCCAAAATATTATTGGCCTCGGTGGCACTGACCGGCAGATACCACTATTTCGGCAGGAACCGGACCTAGACCCCCTCGAGCTCTTAGCTCCAGGTTAGCAAGGTTTACAGGGAGCCCAGCAGAAGAGTACACTGGGGTCACAACTCTTGAGGAACCTTCGTGGTAGTGCTCTGTGCTCCCAGGAAAGGGAGAACATGTGCGGGTAGTAGATTATCCTTTTGCTTCACTATCTGGGTCAGAGCTCGTTCGCTACACAAAAGGAAATGCAAAGACAGTTGGGGACAAGGAGGAAGTCATTTGTCTCTGTATGTATGCATGCATGAGATTTATAAAGCATGAGGAAGCAACAGAGCGCTGTACATAGGGGAAGCACCCAGAGGGATCACAAGGAAGACTCAGCTGTAGCAGAGGAGGTTAGATGGGCGGGAGAAGTAGGCTTGAGTGGATTTGTCATATGTTTCCGCTTAAAGCCTATTTTAGATGGTGAACAGCTTGGCGACATGATTTCCCCCTAAGAAATCGCACTGGCGGATTTTCAATCAATTGCATTCATGTTTACTGCACAGCAAAAGCTTTCACTTGAGGAAATACTGCTCCATTGTGATTCCAGACTCTGTAGTATTGCACAAGCTGAAATCATAGCACCTACATTTGCTGAGTGTATTTCTCGGCACTGTATCCAAGCTAAAAAGACTTGTGTTTACAAATGTATTGCACTTACGCCACATACACAATCAAGAGTATTACAACTTTAAAACTTTAGATTTAGTGAAGTAGTCTATGCGAACACACATTATTTAGACATCTTTTAAGAAAGAAAGTACACTTTAATCTGCACAACCAAACGCAGGCTGCAAGAACTCATTAAGAGGAATCCTAGCTATATTGTTTTGAAAATGCAGAAGCCGTTCTGGTGGCCTTAATGAACACAGGACACTGCATGTGGTAACTGTGGTATTTATTGGACACCAAAGATGAACTGATAAACTGGGGATATAGTGTTGAGGGTCAACTTGGAAATATGGTGTGGCAGGGGCATTGTGATATCGTGATGGTGGACCTCCTCATGCAGCCACGCGAGTATCTTCTCACACATGCAAGGATACCCCGACACAGGAGCTGGGGTGCAACACGTCTTTAATCAAACGAATATCAGGCTCAAACTGGCTGTTTGAGCGGTAACGCCGCCCATCTACAGCACGTGGGACGCAGCCCACTAAGCAATGGTAATAGAAAGAGGACTCATCCTCTTATCAACTAAACAGTGACGACACCACACCCTCCCGTTACTAAACATTTAGTTACGCCCTCAGTCTATTTCTTCAATGAGGCGCTGAGGTTTTTTTCTTGTTCTCTGTGGTCGATAGTCCACTCTCGCAGATGGCTCTGCCCGTTCTTCAGGTGCCATGTCGTTTCCAGAGTCTTCCCTGTCTCCCTCATAGGGAGCGTCCCACTGAGAGAACGTGTCATTCATGCTTGTGTCACCTGCGTACTGAGTGCCAGGCATCCTTCTGAAATGAGAAGAGTTTCGAGTTATGGACCGGCGGTCCCCTTCCGCGGTGATGAGTGATCCTTTCTTCCTGACAATGATGAGTGGCTCCTCATTGAAAGGAGCTACATTTTTGCGCTGTTGAGGTTGTCGGACCACTACCATGTCCCCTGGTGTCAGGTCACTTCCTTTGGCCCGGCGAGTGACGTCGACAGCTTGTTTCATGTTCTCCTTCATGAGAGTGTTTCTTATCCTCATCTCAGCGTCGTCCTCGTATTGGTCTTCATTAGCGGCTACATGAGGTAGTCGTGTTCTAATCATTCGACCGAACATCACTTCTGATGGTGACTTCCCAGTGGTGCTGTGTGGGGTATTCCTGTAGTTTCGCAGGAGTTGGCGAGCAATTTGTGTCATGCGCTTGATGCTACTCATGAACCGTTCTACTGTACCGTTTGCCTGAGGCCACAAAGGTGTTACTTTTCTGTGGCGAAAACCCATGTATTCTGCGAATCTCTGGAAGTCTTGTCCAGTGAATGGGGCTCCGTTGTCAGACTTGACTACTTTGGGTATTCCGTAGGTTGCGAACATCCTATCCAGTGCTGGGATAGTGTGATGTGCAGAGGCAGGTCCGGATACCTTGAGTATTCGTCCACAGCTACTAATATGTATTCACCCCCTTCCATGGGTCCGAAATGGTCGATGGCTATTTCTTCCCAGGTTCCTTCAGGCAGCGCAGTCATGCTTAGCGGTTCAGGGAATGTGTGCGGCTTTATGACGGCGCAGGTGGGACAGTTCTTCAGTAGTTCTTCCACTGATGTGTCCAGTTGGGGAAACCAAAGTTTTTGTCTTAGCATCCTTTTTGTGGATACAATGCCCCTCTGTCCTTCGTGTGCTAGTTCTAGCACCTTCTGTCGTAAGCTTCTCGGGATTACGAGCTTAGTCCCTTTTAGCAGTAGTCCTTCCTCTGACTTTGCGAGTTCTTCTTTTACTGCTAAGAACCATATGATGTCTTGTTTTGCGTCCTCATTCATTGTTTCGCGGATCTGCTTTGCGTGTTTCCATCTCCCTGTTTCCAGGCATCTTAGGATGATTTGTATTCCTTGGTCTGTGTTAGATTCCCTTGTTATTTGTTCCATGTCAAGCCCTTGTGGTGTGCAATGACGTATCTTATATACTGATCAGCAATGGATGGTTCTGGTCCACTGTTTTCTCTTGGGTGGTGGGAGAGAAAGTCCGTGGGGTTTTGTTCCTTCCCCGGCCTGTGTATGATGGTGAATTGGCAGTCCTGTAATCGAAGTGCCCACCTGGCTATTCTTGGTGGCATTTTTGCCTGAGGGTTGCCATAAATGAAAACGAGTGCCTGGTGGTCTGTTACCACTACAAATGGTTTTCCGTATAGAAAAAGATGAAAATGCTCGCAGGCCCAGACGACCGCTAGTCCTACCTTCTCCGCTTGCGAGTAGGCTTGTTCAGTTTTGGAGAGGCTTCGACTGGCGTAGGATACTATGTGCCGCCCACTGCCCTCTCTGTTGTCCAATTGCGTGAGAATGGCACCCAATCCTACGGGACTGGCCTCAACGATGAGTTCTGTGGTCTTCTTGGGGTCAAAATAGGCCATGTTGCGGGCATCAGAGATGCGGTCCTTAATGATTTGGAATGCTTTTTGGCATCTGGGGGACCAGACGAATTCGGTGTTTAGCTTGGTGAGGGCTCTGAGAGGTTTTCTGATGGATGCGAAGTCTCGTATGTATCTTGTGCAATAGCTTGCAAGCCCTAGGAAGGATCTGAGGTCTGAGGTTGTCGCGGGTGGGTCAGCTTCACGGAGTGTGCTTACTTTTTCGGGGTCTGGTGTCATTCCCTTCTCAGAAAATAAGTGTCCAAAGAACCTGAGTGTCTTCTTGCGAAACTCACACTTTTCTTTGTTTAATGTTAGCTGGGCTTCTTCTAGGGCCATGCAGACCCTCATTAGCGTGTCATCGTGTTGCTCTTGAGTTTGGCCAAAGACTAAGATGTCGTCGCTATAGTTCAAACAGTTGGGCACGTGTTTGATGACATTGTGAATTTCTCCTTGGAAGATTTCTGCCGGGGAGGACACTCCAAAACTCAACCGTTTGTAACGGAATAGGCCTAGGTGGGAGGCAAACGTTGTTATATACCGGGAGTTTTTGCTGAGTTCCAGCTGGTGGTAGCCTTTGTTTAGGTCCAGCTTGGAGAACACAGTCGCTCCATTCAAAAGGTGTACTATGTCTGTTATTCGCAGAGCTTGATGTCGTTCCCTCAGGACGGCCTCATTTGGTCTCCTCATATCTACACATATCCTGATGTCGGGGGAGTCTCTCTTGGGCACCGGCACTATAGGGGAGACCCACGGTGTGGGGCCTTCTGCTGGCTCAATAATGTCTGCCTCGAGCAGTTTGGTCAGTTCATTTGCAACTTGCTATTGAATATTGATGGGGATACCCCTGTAGTGTTGTGCTACTGGTGGGACGCTGGCGTTGATGTGAAATTCAATGTGCCTGTCCTTCAGTTTTCCGAAGCCTTTGAACAGTGCTGGGAAGACTTGGTCGATGCTCGCCGTTGGGTCTTAGTACTTGTGCACCATGAGGCGATATAAGATGTGAATGAGTCCCATCTCAATGGCTGCTTGATAGCTTAGAATGAACCCGCTCTCAGTGGCAGCCTCTAGCACATGCATGGGGATGTCCTTCTCATGTTCCTTGTATCGACATGAAGCCATGAAGAATCCTTTGCATGCCAGTGGTGTTTTTGAGCTGTATGGGTTGATGAGACCTCGTGCTGGCTGTAGGTGAGGGGCATTTGGTATGCTTTTATAGACCTCCTCACTGATTACATTCACGGTGGCTCCTGTGTCTATCAAAAATTCAGACGTAGATTGGTTGACTTGTATTCTCAGAATTGGGCTGTGTTCTTTTGCCGTGTTGTTTCCAAGGGCATATAGGTACCCCTTTCTTCTCGGTGTTTCCTGGTGATTTTCCGGTCTGCGGGCTCTCTCTTCCGAGGATGCACTTGACACGCTTTCTGATTGTGACTGTTCTATGAGGCACAGCACGTACCTCCTGGGTCTTCTCCTTGTCTGGTGTGGTGTAGTTTTGCTCTCTCTCCAATCCCTTGTGTCTTGTCTTCTTTCTATTTGTTCGTCGAGGTATCTGTGACGTCCTTGTTCATGGGTTTGGTGGGTGACCCGGTGATGTTGGGTGGGTGGGTTTTGTTCCAGTTCATTCGTGGGTTTCCCACTTCTCCCTGCCCCCTTCAACTTGCTGCGGAATATCAAACACATAGCCTTGTAGTGATTGTCACCACCACATGCAGAGTATTCGTGTCCACATCGATAGCAGAACGGGTCACTGTTGCTTCTCGACATCCCTTCTAACTTGTTGAGACTTTCGTGCTTTCTGTGCGTGATTTTTATTTCATCCAGGCTCTCTACTTGCGCTGCGAGCGCAGCATCTGATCGGGCCAGATGCAGAATTTCGTCCAAACTTCTCGGTTGTTGCAGCAATCGTTTGCGAAAATCAGCGCTTTCACATCCCACAATGATTTGCGACCTGAGGGCCTCCTCATTGGAGTAGTTGTTGAAATCACAGTGTTTCATTTTTGCCCGTAGCCTCATGACAAATGCATCTATGATTTCTCCCTTGATCTGCTTGGTGGTGTGGAATACATGTCGTTCATAGTCTACATTTGTGTGGGGCGTGAAGTATTCCATGAGCCTTGTCTTTAATTCGGCATAGGTGTCTACGGTGTTTTCCGGTATTTCGTCGAGGATGTCTCTCACGTTGGATCCTACAGCATGGTTTAAGAGATTTAGTTTCTGTTCATCCTCTAGTGGTCCGGCCGCTTTTAAGCATACTTCAAAGTCCCTCAGCCATCTTTTCCACCTTGATCCGAGGGTGCCAGTGTCAGTAAGGCCGAAGTTTGCTCGCGATTGGGCTAGGAGGCTGTCTGTCATCTTTCTGTGCTCTGTTCTGGCTGGAGTCACAGGGACTGTCAGTGGCTCCTCTTCTGAGCTACTCAGGGGCTGAGCCGGAGTCACAGGGAATATCAATGATTCCCCTTCCAATCTACTCATGAGCTGATTTTAGGTGTTTCTCTTTGCGCTGGCTGTGCAGGGTGGGGCTTCCTTTTCTCTGGTTGTGGCGAAACACTTTCGTTTCTGGCGGGCCGCTGCACTGGGCGTGTGTATGCGAAGGCCCATTGTCTTGTGCACAGCAGTTTGCGTGCGCCAAGAGGGGGCGCTGGGCCACATGGTGACAGGTTTGTGGGGCCTTGTTTCCGTGGTGTAGCCCGATGCCTTGTGGCTCGGGAGTCCGGAAGATTTTCCTTGCACGTGTTGTGCCGGAAAGAGATGCTGCGCCACGTGTGGACAGCCTTGCAGGCCTTGAATTTGATTCACGTGTTCAAGTTGGGGAGGGCGCTGCGTTGCAGGCTTTGTCTGCGGTTCGCGTTGGGGCGCGTGAGCTTACCCTTGTGTATATGTGTAGAAACACGGGAGGGTCGTGTCTCCACCGCTCTCCTCGGAGTTCCTTGTCCCTCATTGCCGTCGGCGGGAGTCCAGTGCTCCTCAACCGCCCGGAGAGGCGCTGGAGCTTGTATCCAGCTGTTGCCGACGGCGGGAGGCCAGTGCTCCTCGACTGCCCGGAGATGGGCGCAGGGAGCCGCTGCTCCACCCGCGGGTGAATTGAGTGCGCCTGCCGGCGTCGCTGGCGGGAGAGATTATTCCTCCCCCCACCCGGATGTATGTCACACTTGGAGCTGCTACGGGTGCTCCACCCGCAGTATGTGCGCATGGGAGACTCTTCAGAGCTCGTGCCGGGCTGCAGGGCTCTTTTCAACAGTGGGGAGCCTTCTCACTCCGACCCACTAGTCACCGGGAGTCCTCGACCGGGAGAAGTCCTGCGGCTCCAGTGGCGCCTGATTGCACGCCACAAGCGCTTTGGACTTGAGGTGGCGGGCACGGTGGAGACACGTGTCCGCCTCGTCGCCAATGTGATATCGTGATGGTGGGCCTCCTCACGCAGCCACGCGAGTATCCTCTCACACATGCAAGGATACCCCGACACAGGAGCTGGGGTGCAACACGTCTTTAATCAAACGAATATCAGGCTCGAACTGCCTGTTTGAGCGGTAACCCCGCCCATCTACAACACGTGGGACACAGCCCACTAAGCAATCCTCTTATCAACTAAACAGTGACGACACCACAGGCATAACTGTACTCACACTCCTGTAGTCCTATTCCAGCAGCTGCTCTACTGCTGCTTGCAAGTCCCCTTGATGAGGCACACAATTCACACCAGAGCCCCCAGGAGGCTGTCCTCAGCCATGGGGTTACGCTCTGGTGTGTGTGTTCTGGATGCACAGGCCTGGAGGCCTGCTAGCTCGTGCTTCAGGAGGAGCGCGGGGGCTGTCCTCTCACTGCTCTCTATTACTAGCTTCTGATCGGCGCACGTTCCCTCGCGATTCTCTCAGCTGTTTTTGCGTGATCGCATCCGTGCGATCTCGCGATAGGAAGTAGCCACAGCCGTGTTCATCTTAAGCTTTGCTGGAAGACAGAGAACCGTGAGCCACTGGCTCTGCAATGTCATCTTTATCCCATTGTCACAGACAATGAATGTCTGAGCTGGCAGAGTTGCCATGAACATGGGACCGGAAATCTTCACTATGCACGTTCGATTTCCATGTGATATTTCAGTCCTTCCAGTTAGCCTGACCTACTGCAAAAAGATGCAGTGCGACCAACCCCTCTATGAGACTATCTTGAAGGCCAGGTTTCAACTGCAGCTGCCCAGTACAAGTCCTGCATTTCAGGATCCATGTTTAAATGCTGCCAGGCAACCAGCTACACATATTTTGGAGTTTCAGTGAATAATGAATTAGGAGAGAAGCTCTGTGTGTGTTAGGTATTGGGTTTGAGGGAAGCTCGAGTTCCCATGCGAACACACGTACATTCTATGGGGGCTGCAGGGGTGTCCCCCACAATCCCTGCTCCCTATACTGTGAAGTATAGTGAGCGGAGTGTTGCGGGGGACAGCCCCCGTTTTTTTTTTGTTTTAATATTTCTTTTTGCGGGTGTGCTGCGGGGGTGTCCCCCGCAACACCCCGCTCACTATATCACACAGTATAGTGAGCGGGGAGTTGCAGGGGACACACCCAGAGCCCCCGCAGTCTTTTTTTTTTTTTTTTAATTTACCAGCGCAATGCTATCACCAAAGGTTTGAACTTTTGGTGTTCGAACCTTTGGTGGTAGCATTTTTAAAACATTTGGTCCTTGCAACCATTTATAGTCCAATTCCTGGACTACCAGGCTGCAGGAAAGAAGACGTACAATAAGATAGAGGATCAATGGGGGGGGCCGGAGCAGAAAGGAACAAGTGGAAGCTGGCAAGGCACAGACAGGGCCTGGAGATGGGGAGGGTCAGATAGAAGCAGGCAAGCATGTAAAATGAAGATGTGGGTCAAAAGAGCGTGGCAGCACTGGCTGTTTGACAGAGGCACAGTCCGTGCTGATTTGAGGCAGGCTGAATATGTGTTCGCTCCACAGGAGCTGAGACAAGCTGATTAAAGTTATGAGTGTGTATCATAATATGCCCATTGATTTATTGGAAATGTAACCTTTGGACTTATGAGGTTTTGCAAAATAGATGTGTGCCTGTGTAGCACAGACAGGTGAACTGTTTCTCAAGCTGAAGAGTTGCGAGTTTCATTTGTATTACTTTTTTACATTATGTCTATCTAGGCTAAGAGAAGCTCATGAAAGCTATTGCATTAGGTACATGCCTTACAATTTTTAGGGGCTCAATTACAAGAGATTAAGACAGTAAACCAACAAGGTTTTGAATTTCCATGTTTATGGAAATTGCCATCTGGCTTAAAAATGGGACCTCCTATGGGAGACTAAGGAGGTGAAATGTCTAGACAAGCTAGCCAATGAATGGGGGGGACTGGGGAGAATCCCCAGGTCACCCTCACTTAGTCCCCATCTCAGGACAGGTGACATTAAACCATATAGGCACCTCCCCATATTTTTTTTGCCTATTTTTGCCTTTAAAGTTCCTGGGTTCAATCCCACCTACAAAAATAGGACAGAAATTTTACTTTACAGAGGTTGAACCGCAACAGTACTAAAAGGCCCGGATCTGAAAAAGGCGCAGTAGAGACACCGAAATACGTGTCATCCAAGAAGGGCGGAACCTTTTCAAACAAATAAAATCAAGAATTACTCACACCAGAAACAACGGTTGTTTGGAATTGTTTATTCATTTATTTTGGCGCAAAGAAGTGTGGGCTCTGGTGTGTTTTTCTCAAAATAATAATGTGTGTGTGCCCTCTACTGCAGACTTCCCATGACAGTATTCCCTCCCAATGTGCAGAAAACTAAGCTGCCTTCTAGGGGGCCTTAGGTGACATTTTAGTCCATTTTGTTCCAGAGTGTGATGACCTCGCCCTTGGGGAGAGCATGTTAATGAGGGTGCCCAAATATGAATTTAAAGTGTGTTACAGTTTAATTAATGCACTTTCCACACTATCTTTAAAAACATTTTAAATTAAATACAGATAACATTAATTTATCATACTAACATAAAAAAACAGTACGTACACACACTAAAAGTTAATACATCATTCACGTGGTATGCAATTCCCACTTTTCATATACGATTTAAAATGTACACACCATGAAACCATCCTGTGTCGGGCATCAGGTTGAACAGACAAGGCTAGCGTTGCTCTAACAAGTGTGCCCATATAAGACAGACCATGGCAGAATGTATGAAAGGAGGAGTGTTCTCAGTTCTAGGCCTTGCAGTGTTCTTGTTAGACCTAACAGCAGGAACCACCAAGGGCCATTCTGCACAGCATTTGAACAAGGGCGCATGACTAAGCGTGCTGAACTTAAGAAGTTGATCACTTTCAAAAGTATATCCTAGAGAACATTATCGATAATGGTATTAGCACAAAGGAGTTGTCCGACTTCACCAATCCTCTCTGCGCCAAACACACCCACAATAAATAAAACCATGCACCTGTGTTGATGAACCCCTGCCAGTATTTGCTTTGCAATTTGAGGGACTCGTTACCTTGGACCAGGACGGCACCCTTTCTTTGCAATACTTATAAATGCTCCCTCTTATCAGTGGGAGTTGCCAGCATAGCAGCTGGAGCTCTACCTATGCCCAGAGCAGGTGTGCACTGTATCTTTATTGCTCTTGCAGAGCACACCCACCGTTGACTTTCATTGCAGCTTGGCGCTTGGAAGCAGCTGGGAGTGGCTCTTTGCTTATTGCGATGTGGATGGTATTTCCATGTTAGTACAGTGACGCCTTTTGAGGTTTGAATGGCAATGCTAATTACAACAATGATTTTGCATCCGTGATGCTAGGGTCGTGTTCCGGTGGTTTGAGACTTGGGTCTGGTGTTGGCTAGAAGAGGCGAGTCTGGGGTTCTGCCCCAAACTGTGTGAAGGTTGCTGCTTTTCTAATGTCCAGGGGTATCTTCCCCTAGGGTGTGGGTTCAGTGTCAGAGAAGAGTCGGTCCCCCCAGTTGATGCAGCCTATTCTGGGTCTTGGGGAATGGCGTTCTGCTCTGATATAAAGAGGGTTTACGGATGATAGCATGTTATTGTCCTCTAGAGCTATGTGAGTGATGATCACAGCGCTTATATGTCAGGCACAGAGTTTGTAATCCTATCCTGCCTGATAGCTATACACTCCTTGATTTGCAGCCATTGTATGCTTCTTAAAATGAGTTACTTATTACCCCACTTTGTGACTGTTTTTGCAACCAGGATATATTGGGGGAGTGGGGATCTTCCTGAGCAGCTACATTTGGAGGAAGACTGATTTGAAGACAGTTCCTACACGAGATTTATGACCTTGAATTTGATAATGACTGTCTTTCCAAAGAATGACAGTGGTGGGCAAAGTGAGTTCATGTTTTTGGGAGAAATCAGAATCTCGGTCTTGGGCCTGTTAAGCGTATGCTGTTTTGCCCCATCCATATTGTCATTGCTGTTACATGCAGGAGTAGGGATCGGGGGAGCGGGGGTACGGGTAGGAGCCATGTGGGACCAAACAGGTCATTTAGCTGGTGGGTACGACCTAATCATCTACTCTGATGTTGTGTGTGCTGTTGAAAAGCAATACGTTCAGCAATCTTCAGGAAGCAGGGGAAATGCTGGTCATGACATATCTCATTCTGATGTTGTGTGTGCTGTTGAAAAGGAATACGTTCAGCAATCTTCAGGAAGCAGGGGAAATGCTGGTCATGACATATCTCATTCTGATGTTGTGTGTGCTGTTGAAAAGGAATACGTTCAGCAATCTTCAGGAAGCAGGGGAAATGCTGGTCATGACATATCTCATTTGTAACGCTGTCAGGGATATTCACTGTCTAAAAAGGTTGTTTAACAAAATTTTAACAAAATATTTAAATTGTTACTCATGTGCAGATGTTGCTGGGTGATCGAGTATAATTGATTCTCGTTTAACTTGTGCCCGAGATACTCATCACTTGATTGCGATATTGGAGAATTGGCTAGACAATCTCCAGAGGTACTTTTGGATCGAAGAGATGTTTCATGAAGTGTGAAAAAAATGATATGTCAGGATCATCGGGCCGTTGGCCTCCCTTCCCCACGTTTTCAGCATGGGACAATGTGGTTTTCTCGAACAAAGCACACACTCCGGCTTATTCAAAATGAGGATACAGTTCTATTTCCTGCAACAGGGCCTGCTGTGCCGAAGTCTATTTTCAAAGTCTCTTGATCCAGAGGGCCTGATATAAAAAAATAAGACACACTGTTCTTTTCTTCCTACACATATTCAACACAGGTACTTCACCCTGGATTTCATGGTTCACCCCAGATTCCCCCTCACCCAGGCTCAGATTCTTCCCCTTTTCAATTAGTCTCCCTCAGCTGGGCTTGGACCAATTTATAGTTCACCTTGGTTTATAGAAGACTTTCAAATGTGCACAGGATTTGACTTGCAGGACCACTTCAATACAAAATTCTGTTTTACAATACAGTTGCCATTCAGTTGGATACCTAACAGAGACCTTGAAGTGAGCACCCATGTGGCGCCACACCACTCTCTATACGGTATCTTACTTAGTCTCCCAAAGTTCAGTCACTCCTTTGGTTTCCAATTATATTCGCGCCACTCATCGCAGAGAGGAGTGGCGAAGTCGGACAACTCCTTCATGCTAATACCATTATCGATAATGTTCTCTAGGATATACTTTTGAAAGTGATCAACTACTTAAGTTCAGCATATGTTTCTCACACAGTCCTCTTTGGATTTCCTCATACAATGTTGCCGCTTGCAACCTTGGTTCAAACACAAGCTGATAAGAGGGAGCATTTATAAGTATTGCAAAGAAAAAGTGCCGTCCCAGTCCAAGGTAACAAGTCCATCAAATTGCAAAGCAAATACTGGCAGGGGTTCATTAACACAGGTGCATGGTTTTATTTATTGTGAATGTGATTGGTGCAGAGAGGAGTTGCGAAGTTGGGCAACTCCTTTGTGCTAATACCATTATAGATAATGTTCTCTAGGATATACTTTTGAAAGTGATCAACTACTTAAGTTCAACATGTGTTTCTCACACTGTCCTCTTGGGATTTCCTCATACAATGTTGCTGCTTGCAACCTTGGTTCAAACACAAGCTGGCTTGGTATCAGTCTCACCGACTTAACGGCTTTGCTGTCTTTACTGATGCTGCTTTGTTGTAGGGGCCAATGACCATACCATGGTGGCAATCGCTCCTGGCAGCCTTGGTTATCGGTGCAGGAGAGCCCCGGGTACCTTCGCTGCACTGTGTAGGTTTGTTCAGCTTTAATTCCCGGTCTTAGGCTTCTTACTTTCCAAGGTCCGCGAAGGTAACAGTCTTTAAGGGTCAAGGGCACTTCCTTCCTTGCAGCCCTCTCTGGTCTCTCTGTCTTTCTCCTTGTATTAAACTGCCATCTTGGAACTGATGTTTCCTTGTGTGTCTTTCCTCGCTCAGAGTGTGCTTTCATGCTCTGCCTTTTATCTGTGTGGGGAAGTGTGATGGAAGTCAGGTGTGTGTAATGATCAGTAATTGCCTGACCTTGTCTGACCATGGTATTGGGACATGTCAGGTATACAGCTCTGGTGTTAGTCCGTTGTCGTTCACAGTGAACTGTCCTTGAAAAAGTGCATGTGTCGGGAAAGGGGGTGGGGTTTAGTTCCTAGGTATCCTACCTGGTAGAATGGGAAAAGGTGTTACAGATTAGGAGATACCGCGTCTCACCATCCGGTGCCTCACTTCCACTCCCCGAAGACCCCTCATCCAGGTGATCCTCCCGCACTGGTCCACCCTAGGACTGGATCTAAAAGCGATGGCCATGTCCTGGCCACCTGGATGACAGATTCCCAAGGACTAGCGTGTGAGACACCTTCATGTTTCTCATATACCCTTCCAATGTGCAAGGTGAATATGACTGGTCTTTGTCCAGGTTCTTCATAGTCAAGAATTGGGAAAGAACCGGGATGAGATATATCATGAGACTCTCACATATTCCACTGATTTTTCACTAACGGTATAGGTAGAGGTGAGGTGGTTCTATCATTCTTTCCAAAATAACCAACAAACTGGTCTCTAGGGTGTCTAGAATTATGGTGAGTTATTCACTGTTTGACCTGTTTGTACCATGATTGAGCCCATTTTTTAGTTAGCAGAGAGATGTATTTGCAATACGCAGAGTCGCTTCAAGCTTGACCACAAAAAAACAATGCTAAGTGAACCAAAATATATGTTTTCAGGGCCTCATGATTTACTTTTTAGGGCAGACAACATCCCCTTTTAGGCAACACATATTACTCAAAAGGCCATCTCCCCTTGTTAAGGTACCCCTCATCAGGGATGTCAATTGGGGGTCCCGGGCTACCCAAGTGGTCTCCCTTGCTACCCTGAAAAAAAAAAAGAAAAGGGAAAGGGTTTTTTTTCTTCATTTTTTCTTTTTACATGTAACCTCCTAGGCTGTGGCCAGTGCTGTGTGGCTCTTTGTTTCTGGAGTGGCTGGCTTTTTTGTTCCGGTCTCTTAACATAACAAGGCGTTCCATAAGTGTAAACACTTTGATCCTAGATAAAATAGAATAGGAATAACAAATAATTTGTCTTTCTAGAATTCGATACAATAATTGCTAGATTCATTAAAGGTTTATTTCAGGCACACTTCAGGGGATGAGTCACTGATTTAGTCTGTTCTTAAACACCTCAACTCAGCCTTTCATCCTTTTGAGGTCGATAAATGAGTACCAACACAGGTTTGGTGATATTATATGAATAGTTGTTCTAAATGAAGCGCTTAAGGGTAAGTGCTTTATAATAATTTCATTATCATTTGGCCTTGGACTTCTGCTTCCATTCACAGTAATTTGGTAATATGGGTCTTTACACACTGATATTAATGAAACATATGGTGATCAATGCTTGTATGAAATGTATACACATTATAGTGATATCGTAACCATATTTTTCGTAATGTACTTAGGAACACTGCTTTGTGATGTCACTTCCTGTTTTGTCAAAGCATGAAAGGTCATGTTCCATCGCTTCCCGCAATGTCAGTTTGGGGTGAGGTCAAATGATCTCACTTCCTGTGATGTCATCAGAGGTCAAGGGTCATGTGATGTCACGTCTGCTACCCTGGCATTTTGAAGAAATGACGTCCCTGCCCCTCGTTATCGCATCCCACTTAAAGAACTCACCGTAATTAATCCACAATCGCCACTGCTGGTGCTGGAGGATGAGTGAGGGGTCAGTTGATTGCCTTGGGCCCCTCCTCCACGCCTGATGTGCCCTCCCTGCCTGCCCCCATTGAACTGGACTGGCAGCACATTTTTTATAGTAACAGTGGCGTTACACAAAATGTAGGGGCCCCCCTGCGAGCCATGCTGAGGGGGCCCCCCAACTCAGCAACAAATCACGGGTCGCACCACACTCTGGGACGGCCTAGATTGTCACACTTGCGCAATATGCATGAACGTGCTGCTGAAGGGGTATGCTGCACACTGCACTAGGAGAAAGATATAAATATGTGTTTTAATGCATTGTACAGCACACTTTCTGAGATAAATTGGCTATAAAGCTAGAGTGTTTGCAATTGTTTTGTAGGGTAACACAATCCAATACATGCAAGTCACCAACAGTGCACAGGAACATTAATGCTTTGCTATTAAAAATGCCATGCCACAATGAAAACATGTCCAACTGGCTGCACAATGTAGACCAGTGTAAACACGTAATAACATTTTAGTAAAGCATGCCAGGCTACATTTAGACATACCTAGACTGGTTGCACCAAACTGCCAGTCGAAGCAATAACACTCATCAAGAAGAGAGCACACATTAAAGCGTGTGTCTCTGCGGCCTCTAACAACACGGCCAAACTCTTTAAAATCTGCAAGGAACTGGTGAATCCTGTTGTGGTCTATACCTCTCCTGTTCCCTCCCATGCCCTCTGTACAGCTCTGGCCTCTCACTTTTCTGCTAAATCTCAGGACATCCTGTCCTCTATCTCCTCTTCCTCTCTCGGCCCCATTTGGCCATCTCTACCTCTCCTCCTCCTTTTTCCTCTTTCTCTCTGGCAACACCTGACAAGGTTTCTAGACAAGTCCGACCTATGAAAGTGTGGTCCAAACAGGTGCTCCGCTGCTCCTCCAGAACCATCAAAGACCATATTGACACCCTCGCTCCAGCCTTGGCCGATTTCTGTAATCACTCTTTCGCCACTGCAACGTTCCCCTCTCCCTTTAAGCACTCCCTTGGGCACCCACTCCTCAAGAAGCAGTCTGCCGATCCTACCTGCCCGGCAAACTATCATTCAATCTCCATCACCCCTTTGCTGAGCAAACTCTTGGAAAAGCTTGCCATCTCCCAGCTTACTCTCCACACTGAATCTGTTGGTTGTCTCCATGATCATGAGTCTGGCTTCAGAGCTGCCAGAGGCATGGAAACTGCTCTCCTTAACACCCGTGAAGATCTGCTCTCTAACCTTGATTCCAGCATTCCTTCTGTTCTCATTCTTCATCCTTCCTCTGCTTTCGACAGGGTCAACGTCGCCATCCTGATCAATCGACTCTATGAGAACCTGGGCATTACGGATCAGACCCTAGAGTGACTGCCCTCCTTCCACTTGGACCTCCCCTCCGCTCCCAGGTCCATCTTGGTCCCGTTCTCTCCTCCACCTCTCTCTACCTGTGGCATTCCCCAGGGCTCTATCCTCTCACCCTGGTTTCTCAATCTCTACTTGGCCACTTTGGCCTCCCTGATCTCTACCTTCTCCTCTAACTTTCAGAGTTATACGGATATCTCAGCTTTCCTTCATGCTCCCCTCAGCCTCCTCTCCTCTCTTGCTCATTCCTGGCTGCCTATCCACGACTCAGGATTGGTGCGCCTCCAACGATCTCTGCCTTAATGCCAGTAAGACGGAGATCCTTCTCATTGGGACCCTTGCCTCTGCGTTTCCTCTCTCACTATAGCCGACCGCCGTGGGTCCTCTTCCTTCACCTTCCTGCGAGGCAAAAAACCTTGGTGTCATCTTCAACGCCACACTCTCTTTCTCTCCTCACATCTCGGACATCGCCAAGAAGTCTCACTACCAGCTGCCCCTCCTCAAAGGGACTCTTCCCTTTCTCACTTTCCACAAGAGGCTCACTGTCTCCAGAGCCCTGGTTCTCTCTAGGCTGGACTACTGCAACAGCCACTTTCTCAATCTGCTTTCCTCTAGTCTCCGTCATCTGCAACTGATCCAGAACAGCACTGCAAGACTTACCCTTGGCCTCAAGCCCTGGGATCGTATTTCTCCAGTCCTGAAATCTCTCCACTGGCTCCCGATTGCTGCAAGGATCAAGTTCAAGAACCTTTGCATTGTCCACAAGGCTTTCTGGGGCCGGGCCCACACTAAATGCAATGCTCTCTTCCAAAATACCTTCATTCTCGAGCCCTTCACTCAGCTACCTCCAACTCTCTAAGGCTTAGAGGTTTCTCCAGGCAGAGAGTGGGGGTAGACCTCTCCTCTCTGCTGGTGCCTCCCTCTGGAATGGACTCCCTGTCTCTCTCTAACTTGAGCCGGACAACCTGAAGCTGTACCGACTGGCTGCTTGGCTACCCTCAGAGTCTCTCTGAGACCAAGCTCTTTCTTGATCAGTTACGCTTGCACTGCCTCCGGGCCTACCATGCACATAGGGGCTGTAACTGTAACCCTGCAGTCCCTTGTTCTCCTTGCACAACCAATAGCTGTTCTGCCCTGGCTGCACTTACTCAGGGCATTGCTGCCCTGTTTTCCCCTCCCCTCTCATTTGCACTTCCCCCTCTCCCTTTCTCCTTGCACTTCTCGTTCTCGCAATGACACAAGGCCTAGTGAGATCATTTGTCTTGTCCTCCCTCTATCTTTCCTCCCTTGTGTACACTTGTGTACAGGCGCGTTATAAATGACTTGTATCATATCATATCATTTTATCACAGATGCCCAGAAAAATATACAATGCCGCAGTAAGACATGGCTAGACTGGCAGCACCCAAATGCCAATCTAGCCAGGTAATTAAAGTTAGCAGGACTGCTTTATCAGAAATGTCTCCAAGTTTGGGTAGAATAAGTATCGATCAATCTTACCCATATTTGGGGTTAGAATTCGATATCCAACCTAATTACAATCTGATCATTTCTCAAAAAAAGAGGCGGGCAAAACTCATATTGCAGGCCTGTAAATTTGCTAAAGGAACAGCAGGGTATAGCATTGTGGGGATTTTTAAACTTTACCAGCAGTGCTTTGTCCCGGCCATTTTGTATGGCCTGGAGGCATTAGCAATACAAGATGTGAACTGGCTCAATATATTAGAGGGCCAGTACTGGCGTGCAGTACTTGGTATGGGCCCAGTTTGCTCTGTTCAATATTTAAAGCTGGAATTGGGTCTAACATCACTTAAAGGCATGGCCTTGCGGGCACGAGGTGTGTTTTACCTGAAAGCTATTTCCACCCTTTCATGCAAATTGCTTAGCTTGCCTGGTAACAACTTTGATGACGAAAAGTCTTCCAAGGGCTATAGTTAGAAACAGTTAAACGAGTCCCTTTTTGCCGATATAGACTGGTCTTATGACAAGAAGAGAACAATGCCATTCATGCACTTAAAAAAATTGTTCATACAAAAAATGAACAGATGGGACTGGACCCAGAATTACACCCACTGTCCACCTTTGAAGGGGTACGAGGCTGTTACACATGTAATCCATAAATACAGAAAGACTCAACAATACTTGAGACTCTGCCCTGATCCAGAGGTACGTCAATTCATGCTAAAGCTGCGGACGAATCAGCTTCAGGTGCTAGTGGTTGTTGGACCACGGCTGGGCATTTTACCAAAGGATAGGTATTGTCGTATCTGTGAGATGGGAGAACATTTAGAAACAACTAGGCACGTTTTAACCGTGTGCCCTCGTTTGGGCCCACTGTATATGTGCCTGTTGGGTAAGTTGGTAAGTAACTATGATACCATCAAGGGAGAGTCCTTCTGGGATTACTGTTTGAACTCAGACTCTATTGGAACACAGATGGCATAATACAGGGTATGGGTTAGAGTTAAAAGTTTATTATTAAATCATCCTGCTGTAGCTGAACGTAGAGTGGAGTTGGAGCAGGAGGCAATTCCATCATTACCTGAAATTGACACTAATTTGAAGGATGTAAATGTAACTGCTTGAGCTTATCCCAAAATTATTATCCACTGAATGTGCTGTTTGTGTCATACTCTGCAGGTCCCAAGTTATTGGGCCTCCCAGGTACTGGTCCCTGTGTTTAGTGCTGAGTGCTACGTGTTTTGTGTTTTGTGCTTTGGGTTGTATATGATGTTTTGTATATTCTATTTATGTATTGCATTTAGATGTATATGTTAATTTTTACTTTATTTTAATTTATGTGGAAATTGTATGTATTAAGTTATTGGATATATTGGTATTTTGTATTGTTTGTGTAAAGTTCAAATTTGAACTAATTCACAATCAATTTATTATTATAAATGCCAATCTAGCCAGGTAATTAAAGTTAGCAGGACTGCTTTATCAGAAATGTCCAGTTGAAAGAAAGTCATACCAAACTGAGGAATGACTAGACTGGTTGCAACAAAATGCCTCTCTAGCCACTAATACCACATATCATGCCTGCTTAGCCTGGACATGGACAACCATTATGATTTATCACACAATCCCGCCCCCCCCACACATCCCCTCTCCCTACCATCCTCTACCCCAACCTCCACAATCAGCTCCTTGGCCCAGAATTACCTCCACATCCCTCTTCCTTGTCCCAGAGCTTACGTATGAGGCTCCTTGTCTTATAGGTAAGTACTGGGATGAGGAACAGCGGGACTAGGAGTGATGAAGATTACAGGTAGCTAAATCAGGTATTACCGCCATGTACCTCTACCTTTTCCCAGTACTTGTGTATGAGGCAGACTGCCTCACACACAAGTACTGCCTCATACATAAGTACTGGGACGAGGAAGAATATGGCTAGGAGTAAGCAAGGCATTAAACACAAGTAGTTGCGCAACACCATTGAGTGGACTGGGCTTCAGCACTACCCCGCCTGAAATTTGGGCTATATTGACTCGACCTGGCTAACCTTTAGAGCAGTTGCCAGACCAAACAGGACACAGATGTTAAACGGCACCTGGTTTTTGTTGTTAACAAGAACCCAGCAATTACCAACGTAAAGCATTTCACTGTTAGTACCTGCATTCAAATGCCACATTGTTTAGGCAATTGAAATCATGATGTGGGTTTAATACTTGCATGCCAGGGGAGTGATTGGAATGGTAGAGAGGGAACAGGAGACTTAAAGGAGAGAGTTAACTGCTTGTAAAATTGAATCTGCACTAGAATAGTCTCATTAAAATGCATAAATAAGTTGGATGCCCCCACACAAATAAGTTTCCCCCTCCCCACCGCCTGTGAAGTTAGCACCTCTCCCAACATTTGAAGGGTTAGCCCGCTGCCCGAAATAAAGGTTTTGTTGGGCACCTGTACACAAGCACACACACCATTCACCATATACACACTCAGCCATCCATACATTTAAGTGTGCACCCTTTCACCATACAGGCACACTCAGGCAGCCACCCGTACATTTAACTGTGCACCCTTTCACCATACACTCACACAGGCAGCCATTACGGGTCCAGCGGTAACCGTGCCGGTGCTACCGTCGCGTTGCCGCCAGACCCGTAAAAAATTACTAGCGCCTGACTTCCCAGTGCCACCGTGCTATTTCAAGTCCGGCAGCTGGGAAATCAGGCGCTGGTAATTTCGTTAATCCCCAGACTCCACGGGAATGGGGACACGGAAGCACCGGCACCATTGTTAACGGTGCCGGTGCTTCCGGTGCTTCCGTTATGGGTCTGCCTACCGTGGCTGCTGTGCCTGGCAGGGTCAGACCTGTCGGGCACGGCAGCCCCAGCAGGCAGACCTGTAATATGCCGGTCCGGAAACAACAGTGCCTGTAAGCTTACCAGCACCGTTGTTTCCGGACCGGCATGGTCAGAATGGGCCTATTGTTTCTTTTTTAAGTCACTATAACTTCATTAAGAAATTATTTCAGTTAAGGACGAACCATAACCAAAATAATTTCTTTATGACTTCAAAAACAAACTATTTCTTTTTAAAGTCAAAGGGCTCCCCCCCCGCCCCATGACATGGAGGCCTCCAGCCTAGGGTCTTCCATTTCATGGGGTAAAGGGGCCCTCGAACTTCAAAAAGAAAGTTTCTTTTAGTAGTCACTCTGCCTTCATAAAGAAATGATTTCTGTTACAGAAATGTTCTTTATGAATGTAGAGTGAATGTCAAAAGAAACTTTTTTTTTTTTAGAAAAATGATATATATTTCTTTTAGTGGGGCCCCCTCCCAGGACATGTGCTGGCAGGGCCCCCCGCACCGCGGGGCTGCGAGGGCCCCTGTTACGCCAGTGTATAGTAACACAGGTTTGTGTTGCTTGCCACACTGTCCATAGGGCACTCTGACACCATCTACGGTCACCAACCGAGGCGCCGACCTTGTTCCATAGAACTGTTATTGCCTCACCTGGACTGAGAGGAGACGACGGAGTCATGAGAACTTGAAGCTACGTTAAAGCAAAAAAAGTCTTTGCATGCATACATGCTTGAAGGTATTACAAGGAAAGTGTGCAAAATTGTGTGTCTGTGTGTGTGTGTGTGTCTGTATCTGTGCAAGAATAATGTGTGCATGTTTTTGACAGTGAGACCTGCATCATGAAAGTTATTTATAATGACCTACGACCCAGGCGTTAAGTGGGTAACAGCGCCATAAAAGGCTGTGGCGCCGTTAACCACTTAGCGCCTTACTACGAGGTCCCTTTGCGGGACCCGACCTGAACGGCTGGTCTGGACCAGCCGTTAAAGTAGGGACCCGCAAGTGGAACTCGCAGGCAATTACGGTACTGCAATTTGCGGTAACGTAATTGCCGCCTTCCCCATTCCCATTGAGCCCTATGGGGCAAAAATGGGAATGGGGAAGTGCCATGGTGAAATGGGGAAATACCGCCCCGCCAACCTTGGAATGGGGCGGTATTTCCCCATTTCACCATGGCGGACTCGTTACAACACCGGCAACAACCATGGTGCTAATAGCGCCATGGCTTAGCGCCAGTGTTGTAATGAGGGCCCATGTTGGATTTTTATGTTTGTGCAACATTATTCAAAGTGCTATACTGGGGATTCTGTAATGGAATGTAGCCACAGGCTCAGAAAAGTGATTTAGAGTGACTATTCTTGCATGAATTCTCATCGCAAATTCAAAATGATTTACATTAGGAATGCTGGTGAATAATAGGGGGGAGCTTCATGAAATGATGTGCAGTGGCAATGATGGCATACATCATGAGCGCAGCTGCATGAAAGTAAAATACAATGGATATTCTAGTACATGTTGTGGACCCAGACATCTTGAACCTGTTTTCAAATGCTCATGTGTACTGGTGGTAACATGTCATCTACTGGATTTTTTCATATATTTTGAATAGAGAACCATTTGTAAATTGTATGGCTTTTTACCCCATTTTTCTCGAAAATGGTGCTATAAAATGCACCAATTCAACACAATTTTCTAAACATTTTCTGAGGGACAGGAATCCCCCCTTGCTCCTCTGAACCCTGTTCCATTACTAAGGGCTCCCATGCTGTGCTTTGTTGCTCACGCTAATGCGTGGGATATGTTAATGCCGGTTGGAGTCTGTGGTGTGGCGTGTGTTTCTTGGAGGAGCTTGGGGCGATTGCCAACAGCAGGGATCGCAGGGTGGTTATTTTATTCAAGCATATAGCTATTAGTACCCCAGCCCACAAGATATCTGTGAAAAAACAGAGTCCATTTCCCTTTCCATGGCAGCCATCAGGAGCGGACGCGCAGGGAACAGAAGTGTTCCCAGCACATCCATTCCTGAAAGACATCAGACAAGAAGGTAAGTGGGGTTGGGAGGGCGGATGGGAGGGAGAAAAAAAAAAAGAACGTACCTGGGTCCCTGGTGGGGGAGGATGGAAGCCTCCAGTCGTGTGGAGGCTTGGAGCAGGGATGTCCCTGCTTCGAGTCTCCAGACAGCTGGAGGCTGCCATCGTCCCCCACTGGGGACAAAGCAGGCAGAAGGTATAGGGGGACAGGGAGAGAGGAGGACAAAATAAATAAAAAACGTACCGGAATCCCCGACAGGGAACGAAGGTGGCCTCCAGCCGTGCGGAGGCTCGGAGCGGGTATTGCCCCGCTTCGAGCCTCCTCATTGACTGAGGGGCTGCCATGCCCCCCACCAGGGACAAAGGCTTGCAATCCAGGGATTCCTGTCTAGGTAATGCCCCGGTGAGGGCCAATCAGAATGGTCCTTTCATTCTGATTGCGCCCTCGTCGGTTACTAATTGTATTTATTGAGTGACGCCTCCAAATAGCTTTACAATATCATTTAAAAAAAACAATTCCAAGTAAATGTTCATATGATCAGGGACAGTTTAGTCAGAAGAAAGTGGGCTTTGAGACAGGAGCAGAAGATATGAAGGGAGGGGTAAGCACTGATGTCAGGAGGGAGGTTGATCCATAATTTAGGAGCAAGAAGAGAGAATGAACGAAACCGCGAAGGGGCACAGAGAGGCTGGAAAGAAGTGAGAAGGTGAAGATGCTGCCAATGGCGACAGCGTGAAGGAATGTAAGGTGATTTCCGGGAGGAAAGATAAGGAGGAGCAAGATCAGGATAGCATTTGAAAACAATGGAAAGAAAGTGACAAAAAATTCGGGAATCCAAAGGAAGAAGGGAAACTGAGAGAAGAGAAGGCTTAAGGCTGGGGCCGGTAGGCAATAGGAACACAGTGCGGTCTGCGGGATTATAGACAGAACGAAGAGCGGTGAGATGATAGGAAGGACGGCCCACAGATAGGGCTCAGCAATAGTCAAGATCTGCAAAAACAGAAGAGAAAATGATGAGCTTAGTAGCATGAGAAGAAAGAAATTGCCTGATATTGCATGGGCAGTTAAAGATGTGAAAATGATAGATGAGGGCGGTAGAGGAAATGTGATGAGACAAGGAGAGCGCGGAATCAAAGATAACACTGAGGTACAAGGGATTCTATCACTGACTTTTCTCTGTCACCTACACCAACGAGCCACAAGGAAGCTAATCACTGCTCTTAATGGGTTGGTTGATAAGAGTGGGCGAGTCTGGCCACAAAGACCTCATATCATTTACTGTATGATAAGACCAAGAGGATGTGCTGTAATAATGGTTCACAATGAGCTGGCAACACGTCAGATTAGGGTCATATACATATATTTATCTATGTATATACATTGCTATCGTTACGGTTGTAAAGACTGTGCACAATACTTGTCATGTTGTCTTCGCCCTCATTGTGTGCAACTTGCTGCACCCCATCCCCAGGTAGAGCCTACACTGCTACTCCTGTCTCTCGTGTAAAGCAGCTGTTCCAGGGAAGACTCTGACCTCTGTTAAGTCTTGTCCTCATAAATAACGCATGCACTTATAAGGCTAGAGTGCAATTGAAAGTATTCTTAACTGTTACTATGAGTATATCCCTTTATCAAAGAGGGCATTAACGTCCATGGTGGCTCTAGTGGACAGTCCGCTTCGTGGCAAAATCGCTCGGCCATAGAGGCAGCTCAACGAGTTAAAAAGCAGTCTCTAACCTCTATGAGCAGTCTGAAGTCGCTTGTTCAAATCAACTCAACCTTTTATCCTTCCAAAGTGGAGTAACGCCTAGTATTACAGTGTCTTGAAGAGAGAGGAATTTGGCATGAAGCACCATTGAAGAATGTGATATTATTATTAGTTTATTATGAAGCGCAGACTGCTCTGTTGTCTCTCTTTAGCAATCTACGATTATAGATAGCAGAAGATATTCCTCGGTTTCTAGGGTTTCTTTGAGAGGATATATGTCTGTTTTGATTTGGCCCATTCATTAGAGCTTAGAAGTCTGCCTTTGCTTTCCATTGCCTGCTAGAGTAAGATTCTTTCCTCTTTCTTCACTGGGAAACAATACTTTTGGAAGGAATCCTTTAATATGTTTCTAACGCACGTTCTTCACAAGAGCTTCCCTCCAAGTAGTTAGGAACAGCACGTAGCCCCTTTCCAGAGGAAGAGAGATTGGGCCTTTGTTTTTATTGAGGGAAGAAAGGGCACCTAGTGAAACAGTGTCCATTCCATCCGGGCCGCCTCCGATATAGGAAAAGCAGCGGGCTAATCCTCCGAACCTCTGATTGCTACTTGCTCTCCCTCTTGTTCATCCATCGCCTCCTTCCAAAGGGGAAACACGCCTTATGCTCATTGTGCCAGCCTCATGGCAAGATATTGTGCCTCTCATGATATCCACCTTCATCGACTCCGGTGGTTTATGAACGCATCAGTGTGGGTGGAAGGAAAGCCGTCCCCTTTGAAGAGAAACAGAAGCTGACATAGTCCGCATGGTCCCCTTAGCAGCTCTTCTCCACGCCATCATGAACAGGTGATGTTTCGCATCCTAGAAGTACATCAATCCCACTTAATTCCTGGTCTCCTTTTGCTGGAACAGCATTAACCTTATATTAAGTGGACAGCACAAATGCTAGTTTTTAATGCTGTATTTGTACCCTTGGAATGCTCTAGAGCCAATCATCGAGCAAGGAGCGTGGGTGGAATCCAGTAGTACATGCCTATATTTCGACTTCTGCGCTTGCTGCCATCTTTCTCACAGTGCTCCTCATGGATACTTCCTGATAGGCTAGTGGGTTCTCTACCCTTGTCCATCCTGATCTTGTGCCCCTCTGACTTCTTCCTTCCATTGGCAAGTGTTACTGCTACTTTTTAGACTGCGCCCCTAAGGAACCTGTATCCTGCTTAATGGCGGCCGCAAGTGATTTTAATGGACGGCAATGGCCCTAATCCCCTGGTGAAGGCCATTGCTTTACTCTGATTTATAACCTTCGGCTAGCCAGCCCTTCCCAGCCGAGTATACTCCCCGCAGCGGCCATTGACTCTAAATTGCAACTATCCACTCCACTAACGGGTCACAGATGGTATCCTGGCTGACCTATAGGCCATAAGCGCTGCCCATGCATAGGTCTGCTGGGGAAATGTGCCCTCAAAATACCACAACGATGTTGATGTATTCCAAGAGTCAGAATCTGGCAACCTTTTACCACATCATGAGTACACATGTTGCATTGATTGAGTCCAGGAGCTATGAGTTATTTCAGAAGAATGGATTCCCTGGGTGAGTCCAAAAAGAAAGTACTTGGATGAGAATCACTCAATTGTGCATTCCGTTCCGCCTGCTGGTGCATTTCTTCATTACAGTGGCTTTACTACACCTTTATATACTTAGATAGCACTTACATACATATATACATTTTGGAACCAGTGTGATCTACTCAAGTGTTTAAGGTAACAACTGCACATACAGAAATCTGAGTTCTACACCCCTCTATACGATAGCATTGTAGATTACGGGCGCCTATCTTAGCATCTGTTATGCATTACATCTTGTTAAGATAAGCAATTCAACTTACTAGAAAATGACATCTTGACATTGTTTATATTACCACTCAAAATAAGACCTAGAGTTGTTCTTAAAAACTAAATAACATGCATAATGTGGTGTTACATATCACTGCCAGGCTATTAATCATTGGGGTGTTAGTTTGTCCTACTCCACCTGCTGAAATGTGCAGATGCTCTGGCTAGCAATCGTATGGTGCTTCAAACAACTGTTTTCCTGCCCCCGAAACTTTTAGCACGGGTGGTAGTTTCCACTGGTGTTATCTACCACCGGAATACCAAGAACAATGTCATTACCAATCAGAGAGCATTAATGGCAGTGCAACAGTAATGTGTCGCTGCTGTCATTTCACAGGAAGTGAAGTCAAATATCTTGCGTAGGGATTTCAGAGCTACTAGAAAAGACACGGAAGCCACACACCTGACATGGCAGCCATCTACTTTCAAGTGATTATCTGAGAGCTGGTACAACAGAAATCTATAAGATGTTTTAGGAGATGACAGAAAGTAAATGCAGAGAAAGACACCTACATAAAGATCAAAAAATGGATTGGTCAGTTGTGATAAAATAATGGTGGCGCATTATGATTCAGAAAACATCCCTGAAGTTCCAGAGTGTAAGGTGACAAGTAGCCGCAATAATATCTAGTGCAAAAAAGCACAGATTAAAAAAAAAAAACGCCAGATAAGCTTGCCTCCTGTTTTTTGGCATTCTTCCATTTTGTAACTGATTTCCTGCATAGAGCGGAAAACCGTTTCTCCTCAACCAGCCTCCTTTTAAATCCAGTGCACAGTGATATTGATCCTACAACCCGGACAGATCCAAGTTCCCCGTCGGTTTTCTACGATCATTTCCCTTTTGCTATGGGTTTTCTGGGTGGGAAGCCACCACAGAGCGGAAAATGCTCCTGCCCTATATCCCCGCTCTGTAGAAGAACCCACCTGCGGCTCCACTCATTTGATATGGGCAGAGTGACCCATGGGCAGGGAGGTTTGATTCATTGCAATGGCAGCCAGGGCCAGCCTGGGAGGCTTCCAACTGCCCGTCCTCAGACCCTTCCTGGACTTGAACAGTGTATCTGCTGCGTGTCCACTATCTGTCCTCGAGGGAACTCAGACCTTAAAGATGCAGATGATGGCCATAGGATGGAGTTGCTCGATAAAATCTCAGAATCCCTCCAATTGTGCTAATATGTGCTTTTGTTTCTGTTGACGCCGCGGCCTGTGGCTTGGGAGGAGTGGGAGAGGGTAGTGGCCACACACAAGGAGGCAGCCCTGGCTGCTTTGATGCAGCTGGCCCAGCGGGCGAAGGCCCGGACTGCTACATGCCCAGTCCAACTCTGGCATCTGTCACCATACAAGTACCACTTCTTTACAGGTTTGGGGTCAAAAGGGAACAAGAAGTTGACAACACATGGATTCCTGTGGCTTTTCTTCACACCAGAACCACAAAAGTAGGAAAGTTGTAGGTAGAAGGCTGCATATTTCCTTTGTGAACTGTTCACGGCATGAAATAAGCACCTGAGTAGGCCAGATTTTTGCTACTTCTTTATAGCAAAACCATTGATAGCTACTGTTTTGACGGAGGAGCTATTGCCTGGTTACCTTATGGTTGACGTTTGCAATGGTTGTTGGCTTGTATATGCAGCCATGTGGGAGTCAGCATCATTCCTTAAATATAGATACAAGGCATAAGAGAGCAGCCTAGAGCAGTTCATACCTGTTGGGCAGGGTGGGTCAGTGGCAACTACCCATACTGCCCCCAACTTAATACCACAGAGAATTGTCCCATTGTGTTATATCACTCACAACTGCCCCTCTATAACAGCTCTGCACGAGTACTATCACTATATGTATACTACTGCCATATTACCTAATGAATGCACAGTTGTTAAACTGGGGAAAAATGTGTTGAATGTGGGACGTAAACAAAAGAATTCAACCGCATTACATACTATTTAAGATATCTGTAGTAGGGCAAATATTGAACAAATGGATTTTGGTTCAAACAAGGGAGGTGGCGGATTTTGGTTCCATCTTTCACAAGTCAAGAATCACTTGTTGACTCCATTCCTTACTATATATCCAGCACGAAAAGAGCAAAACCATTTTGCTTCATATTTTGCCCTAGTCACTGCTCCTAGCCATGCTAATCCCTATGGATAATCCCAACCATTCCTGCCCATCTCTGAACTCTTTGAGCTCTTCCATGAAGGCAGCCATCTGGGGTGACTGTCTCTAAGGAAGCTCTCTGGAAACAAGCCGAAACTAGCGGCCATCTTTGAATAGGAAAGATACCATGCATCTTCCAAATAAAATGATATATTGAATCATGTGAATATAATATTTTTATAATAGCTAAAGTAATTTACAATACTGTCCACCGCACTTATTATATCTGTCCTTTCTGTGTTTAATTTCTTTGTTTTTTTAAAACAGTTTAGGGCTGTTGTTCATCCTTTTTCAAATGTAATATGTATCAATGTCTTACAACACAAAATAGGCAATGTTGTGATATAACTTCCCAAAGAATTGCGCTTAGAAATAGACTTATTGAAATTTAGGAAAGGGTTGAAAACCAGTATCTTTGAATAAACTGCCAATATTGTTTCTTTCCTTTCTGTCACTCCACCTCTGTCTGTCTCTTCTGCATCCTGATGGCTGTGGGCTCTGGCGCATTATACATGTGTATAACATAACATAACATGTCATGTAATGCTCAAACCCTTACCGGCTCAATGAGTGCCACTGTTAGTTGAGAAGGGTCATGCAGATGCTTGCCCAGCATGGTCGCGCAACCTGACTGTTTGTGTTCGACTTCACACGTAAATTGTAATTTCACCCCACCTCTATTTTTGTCGTTCGATGCATTCCCTTTCTGTTGTTGCCCTTCCTCACCGCTTTTAAAACAACTGTAAAGTGTTAAACTAAGAAACTTGCAATAAGACATGAAACCCCACAGGTCTTTAGCCCCGAGATCCTCGCCGACGTGAGCACTGTCCTCTGTGTGTCCATGAGATTTTGCTTGCATTAGGATTTCTAGCTCCCCGCTGACGGCATGTGCCACGTTACCGACAGCGTGGAGCTAGAAAAACAAAGTGCGAACAAAATCCTGCAAATACACAGAAGACAGTGCTCACGTGAGCAATGTCCTCTATGTGTTCACAGGATTTTGCACGCACTTTGGATTTCAAGCTCCCTGCTTCCGGCAACATGGCAGCAGGGAGATAGAAATCTGAAGTGCAAGCAAAATCCAGCGAACACACAGAGGACAGTGCTCACGGATTTTGAGCACTGTTCTTCGTGTGTTTGTGAGATTTTGTACACAAATCACATTGTAAACTGAAATGACAAATATATAAATACTCATGTGAACCAAAAATAGTATGACAGTAACTTTGTTTTCCCTATTTCGAATGGAAGAATACAAGTATATGAATGAAAAATGATAGCAGCCTAAAAAAATCTTCTATGCATTGTGCAGCTTTTCAATCAAGTCATAAAAACACACAAAACCAAAACTGTGTGGCAATCCTGATAACAAATCATACTAGTGAGTTGCGCTTGCCAGTAACATTTCCATCATATACAGATATGATAAACAATTTAGTCAGTACACACAGTGCAGTTTTAAAATCGGATTTGTTGAATATTGATTTCCTCCGATCACAGCCGTCACATGCTTTGAGACAAAAGTCTTTCTCAAGGTATTAGCAGCAAATTGTTTTTTCCCATTAAAGGTTGAGTAATGTTTGAATGAGGCTGGATAATTTTTAGAACTGGTGTACTAGCATCTTCTTTAGTGGCTCTAATTGCTTAAATGTTCTCTCTTGTGAAGTGTTCATCTCCGTATATCTTCGTCATTTGCATTATATCATCCTTTATTGGATGGGGTGTCCTGTAAGGATTCTTCCCCCTGGCAACCCGCGTGTTGACTGTGGAAGTGCTATCTGTTAGTAAACATTATGGGCCTGATTCATGGAAGTGTTTTACAATGGCGCAGTTCCATAGGAAAACGTTCCATGAATCAGGCCCAATGGGGAAATAAATGTCAATGCTTCCAGAATAAATTAACTGCTCGGGAACTGTCATTTAAACATTTCACCTGCTTGAGAAATAGTAAGCAAGCATTTATGTTGGTTTAGGGCAATTTCAACCTTGCTGGGTGGCTCCCCATTTCTCAGCAAGCGAATCTGCCCAATAGGGCGGCTTTTCACCTGTTCTGAAGCGCAAAGACCACATTACAGAAATGCAAGGTGTAGCTGAGGAGTATTGCAAGTAGGGCAAGACAGTCCCGGGATATGTTTGCGAGTTACGCTTGATTTTGTGCATCATTGATTAGCCACCTCCTTGATTGAAACGTAATAGAGCTTAAATGTTCATCTTCCCCTGTCCAGCCGGTAAGCAAGTTGTGTCCCCCACTCCGCAGGTGACTCTGAGAAACTGACGAAGACATGAGGTTGAACTCTTGTTATGTCTTCACCTGAAGACACAGGAGACTTGAACTCTCCTCCAATACCCTCCACGGGACAGTAGAACAGAATGCCATTAAGTGTGCAGGCTCAGTTCCCAGAAAGTGTTTCCCGGTCAACCAAAGGTAGTTACTTGGCCATTCTGTGATGAAACTAGGCTTTATTCCGGTACCCTGCACTAACAAACTGCGGTGAGACTTGCGCGTCTCCAAATGCCCCCGTCCCCCAATCTTATTGGCTTGCTTGTGCAGCAGTGGTCTCTGGTGTAACACTTTCCTGGAAAGGACGCTGCATGCATCTTGTTTTCTCCTTGGCAGAAGAACACTCGGGATCTCAGGGATGCTTTTATTCAAGTCAGCAGGCAATCGCTGGCCAATCTGGAGGTTTGCCTGCCTTTTCGGCTCATGTACAACTCACTTCAAACCAACACAGGAATGCCCCACACTATCTCTGCACCACGATAAATGGGCATACAATGATTAAGGACAACCAACATTGGACATTAAGTGCAGGTAGGCAGTACGGCCAGCTGCGCCTAGGATGTGACCTAGATGGGTGAAGTGTTAGAGTGGAGTCAGAGGAAGTGAGAGACAGAGGCAGGTTAGAGGCGAGGGAAATATGTTAGCTTTGCTAGCTAGGATAGAAGGCTGGGCTGAGTGAATGCTGCTGACTGAGCATAGTATGCAATCTGTAGGTCACATGTTTGAATCCCATTGAAGTGGAATCAGGATTTCATCCATCTGTGACTGACCAGAATTAGGACAATCACATTTCCAGATATTTATTTTCTTTTTAATAGCGCAGTTGAAACCTATGTTTTTCTTGCAGGCGCAGCAGCAAATGCTCTTTTGGTTGCTGGCTTAGCTTGCAGCCAAACGGAGCCTAGAACTGATTTCTTGTAGTTGCAGGTGCTTCCGTTTTGGTGCATTTTGTTGCATCTCTTCAGATTGTCTGAGTACCGGTTGTCAGTCACCCAAAGGATCTCACTAAAATCGCTTGCCATTACCTACAAATGCCTGAACAATCTGGCCCCCACATATCTCTCCTCACGATTCACGATGTACACTCCAGTACGATCACTTAGATCTACCCTGAATCAGAGCCTAACGATACCCAGATACAAGCTCCAAACAGCCGGTGGGTCTAGCTTCCCAGTCCTGGCAGCCAAACTGTGGAATACTGTCCCCTTGACTATCAGAAACCTCCCCTCCTTCAACCTTTTCAAACACAAAGCCAAATGTTGGCTCGCCTCCTCCAATGCCTAAGATTCTTACTAAAACGTGCTGTAATAACATCAGTAAGGATGCATTACTTGACTCTCCATGTACCACCTACACATGTCTATTTCTATGCCTTACTTATTGTTGATATATCATCATTGTATGCAACGTATGTAACCATTGCCTTAAGAAATGCGCCCGGTAGCCTCCGGGCCTGGTCTGCTCTATACAAATAAAATAAATACAAATACAAATACCGTATGTTGGAGACGACACAACGCTTGTAGGTGTTTGGTTATTTGCCCACCCATTGATTGACCATGTGGATAAAGCATTAGGCATTTCGCAGGCACTGCTATTAGATGCCGACAAAAGCCCAAACTGTTGGCATTGCCAATGCTTTTTTAATGTGTACTCGATGTGTGCTCATAACTACTTAACTATCAAAAAAATAAAAGATTCACATGGAAAATGGAACATGTAACAGGTCACCCAGGCCAGTTTATCACTGGAAGACCCTTCAATCAAATGTAATACATCAAATGCAATGCGTACAACCCTGGACACATTCATCTTACCCTGTGTCATAAATATAAAATGGAATTTACAGGAGAGCTAATTTTTTCGCTTTAGTTATTTGTTGGCTTTGAAAGCACTGCCCAAAACCAAAACTATTGTAATAGGAAGTGAAGGTTGACTAGAGATGAGACATGATCATTTAGCCACCCCTTGACCGCCCACGACCATGCTGGTACTTATGGTCATTTCCACACACTACCTGCCCCTCCATGCCAACATACATCCCCTCAGATCACTGAGAGCCTAGCTCTGTGTTTTCTGGTCAGCCTTCTGAAAGGTAATGGGTTAATTGCAACTATAAACCAGCTTCCGATGTAATGCAAATGTCTTAAGGAAGTGTACAATCAGCAACTGGATTTATAAGCTGTATGTGTGCCCGTACGTCTCTTCCTTGAACTGAATTCATGTTAAAACAAGCATTGACAAAGTCAACAGTTTTGGCTCTGTGGGGTGCATTTAAAGGCCCCAAACAGAAGTCCCTTCCACATGAATAATAGGCATTTAAACCCTGCAACAAAAACGGACTGGCTTTTGCTTTTGCCTTTCACATAAATGTCAGGCATTCAAACAATGCAACAAAACGGCCTGGCTTTTGCTTATGTTTTCCATGTAAAGTTGAAGAGCCATGTGGAAAGGGGCCTACCTATCATTACCCAATGGACAAGCAGCAGTTTGATTTACAAAAGAAGGAGGAATGAAAGACTCCTGTAACATGGAAAACAGGATTTTTCAACATTGAAAGCAAAAACGGCCTGCACATGTGTTTGCAAATAAAAACAGCTTTAAAAAGCCAAAATGGGAAATATACCACTGCTCACAGAAAAATGTCAGGAAAGAAAAACATGATGGGTGGGTTGACCAAAGCAATGTATATTATGTTTCACCCACAAAACTCCAGTGACATTTGAAGAGACGCTTAGGGCCTGATTCATGGAAGTGATCTATAATGGTGCAATCCCATAGGAAAACGTTCCATGAATCAGGTCCTTGGTGTTCAGGAAAAACCTGTTTCTGGCTGGGGGCAAAACTTCACAAAGGGAAATCCCACTTCCAGCTGGATCTTACATATCCAATCTAATAACCCTGCAATAAAATGTGGTCCTGCTAAATTCAGTATCCTCCAGACATGCTGACTAGGAAAGCATGGACTTCAAAAGAAAGCCACCCTTGGCTGGAATATGACTAAAAGGTGTGAATCCTTGTTGCACCCATTTCAAAGAGCACACACTAACTTCAAAGCGATATATAAAAACCTCTGGTCACAGGCTGGCCCGGGGGGACAGATGGCTGTGCGGGATGAAGCAGCCATCCCATTTGCTGAACAGGAATAATCACAATTAATTTAAAATACTATTTTCATTTAGCATTTTGTGCAGCATCCATACTGTGGATTGATTTAATTTTTATACAATTATTTATATACTTTCCAGGCGGTTTTGGGGATGTAAAATGCATCTACCTGTGACTCTGGGAACTGTAATGGCCAGTTAGACTAGGTTTCTGGCTGATCTGAACATGTTACAAATGTGAGAGTTGGTGGAAAGGTGGAAAATGAAATTAGGGGTATGCTTAATAACTTACATCTTCAAAACTGTTGTGCATTTTATGGAAACAACAAAAATGTAACATATGGCCATGCTACATAGTACGGATTTGGCGGTCGCCTTATGTAATTCCCCATGATCAACTAAAACAGAAAATATGTTTAGTATGGCAGTTGTTACTACAATTATGAAGTTGTGATACATAACTAGTTTTTGCCAAAAAATTGAAAGAACAAACGATGATGACAAATGGGAAAAGGCAGATGTTGCTCCAAACTCCTAAAGCCAATCCTGACTGGGTCCGTAGAGAGAGAGGGTAACTGTCCAATCCTAATGGCAGGGATTATTGCAGGGTACTTCCCCTAGATTGTAAAATTGGTGATGTAATTTCTGCTGTATAAGGCGGACTGCACTAGGACTGAGACATACAAAAACCAGGGAGACAGAAATAGGAGGATGGATAGAAGGCTGCCCTATCTTTCCATAGTGTCCTGGGAGGCAGCTGGATTTCCTGAACCTTAAACAAAGGCTTGCTATGTAAGTAGCAATCACTGCAGCCCTAAATTGCATAAGCCCTTCATTCTTGTGGAATTACATCCAATATTTCTCCCATTGAAAACTCCCAATTGAAACCCCCAATTACCAATGCATTTTAGTCATCTCCCTATTGAAGAATCCTTTGTTTGCCTGTGTAGTTCAGTCATCTCCCCATAGAAGAATCTCTTGTCTGCCTGTGTATGTTAGTGAATCCCCATTGAAAAAACCTCATTTGTCTGTGTAAATCCCTACTGTATTTTTGTAAGTGAATCAATTAATCCCCCCATTGAATTTCATGGGATCGGGATTGGTGGAATTCGAAACCAGCAATCTTTTTCCCAGTGTTTTTATTAATTGTTATAGTTATGGAACACACAAGGCTTCACACACCTCTTTAATGAAAATAAAAATGAGCTAGCCAATTTCCACTTCATCTGTTTACAAGAAACCTGGATATCTGAATTACCAAGTTGTGATGGATACCACACATTCATGAATCCAGCTCTTCAGCACACCAAAGGACGACCATCCACAGGACAGCTGACACTCATAAAAAAAGACTTACATTTGAAAATACTAGAAACCCAGAATCTTAACCGATGGGTGCAATATAAAATCTGTCAATACCACCACCAATCACGACATACAGTACATATTGACAACCCAGAAACCACCAAAATCAATATGGGAATTATGAAGCTGTACTGGAATCCATTTGCCATCATTGATGACAATTTCATGGACACAGTGTTCACAACAATCAACAATACAATGGATAATTATCATCAATTACAACTGATTGTATGCAGAGATTTAAATAGTCACTTATTTGATTCGTGCAGAGAGCCACTAACTCATCACAACCAAACGCCCAAAGCTCAACGTTGGAATAAAGAAATGACTTACAGAAATGTTACCTAATGACAACATCTCAAATAAGTCCCTTCAGAAATAATCTGACCTGGACACGAGCACATCCATCGCCGTGTTGGACTACATCTATGTTTCCCGGGAAATAACAAAGCAGAATGTGAAACCGCAGAATAAAACAACACAGAATAGTGATCATAATATCATCAGTATCCAGTGGACTGTGTCATGCACCCATAAAGCAAAAATTCTACTGCCTCAGATGGAAATCAACACAGGCCTGACCATGCTGAGAATCAACGAGAAACAGCTTGCCACAATCTTACAATCCCTACACACCACGAGATGGACTGGGTCGGACAATCTTAATTATGAGCGGATGCTCCAGCCATTCCAACAGAAATCGATCATACTACATGACATGAAAAAGCCACATACACATGCCTATAGCTATGAATTAATAGAAAAGAAAAGAAAGCTAAGAAGATACCTGAAAAGAATCCAGAAGAGGAGACTCCATCTTCTTACAGCAGATTAAAAAGGTAAAACAACAATATAAAAATTGGATAAAAGCGACGAGATCATTCAGGATACAAAATGATGCCAAAACAATGCTAAAGGCCTTAAAAAACAACAACACGTGAGACCTGTGGAAGTTACTAAACCCGCAAGCCACAAATCTTGACCACCTGACACATGATATCCCAGAGGTGACATGGTTAGAGCACTTCAGTTTATTATACAACACGTCGACCTCTGAGACAATCCACAAAACATCACCTAAGAAACAACTTAAAATAACTGGCCACCCATGAGCGGCATAAACGACATCCGCGAGATAATAACAAAGATGAACACCTCACGAGCCCCCGGGCCAGATGTCTTATGCAATGCCATCATAAAGCAAAATCCTGACACATGGGCAGACATATGTGCTCAACTCTTTACAACTATTGAAGAGCAGCAACAAATACCGTTTACGTGGCAAACAGCAATGTTGATCCCAATTTTCAAACAAGGTGATTGCAAACTTCAGAGCAATTATAAGCCCATTGCTCTTCTGGATCCCTTGGCAAGATATTTGCCACACTCCTCCTCAAACAACTAACATCATGGATCAGAAACACTAGCAGATTTGATACCAGACAAACTGGTTTTGTTAAAAGGACTGGAACTAACATCAACCTGATCTTATTAAATCTGATCAAACAAGAATTCATCAGACAAAAAAGTCCAGTCAGTGCTGCATTTATTATGGGAGAAACTTGCGCACTGGAATTGCCCTCCAGAGATTCTTAATCCGATCAAGCAATTATATTCAAACACCAGTATAAAAAGAAGACTCTCAAAAGACGGCATAGTTTCAGCCTCTCTACGTACGAATAACTGGTTGAAACAGGGTTGCCTGCTTAGTGCAACCATATTTAACCTGTACATCTCCGATATTGCAGAGGAAGACAGATTCACAACAGCCAATCCCCATAAATTGAACGGCACACTGATTCCGCACATGTCATATGCTAATGACATACTGTTATTGGACTGAACGCCTATTGGCCTACAAAGAAGTCTATCAAAATTGCAACAATATATGGACATCAACAACCTACAAACTAACACACCCAAAACAAAAAAACATGACTCTAGCTAAGATCCCTGGACAAAAAATAAAAATAAAAAGCTTTACCATCAATAGAGTAAAATTGATACACGAAACAGAGATCAAATACCTTGGTGTTTGGATTGGTCATTCGGAAACGGAGACACAGTGGACAAACTGCCTGAAAACAAAAGCACGGTGGCTGGCCACCTTCACCGTAAATTTGGAAAATACTCATTACAACCTGCAATCACTTTTTATAGGCAAATGTCATAGCCATTCTTACCTAATCCAGTGAAGCCATGATAAATATCGACCAAGCGATATGGCAGATTCTTGAAGGCATATATTGGTGAAAAATCTTGAACCTTGCATTAGCGTTCCCCATGCCTCGAATCAGAGACGAAATAGAAACTCAGTCTCTCAGATCAATTGCCCCTTGGAAGCACTTAGACCTATTTAGGAAAACATGTAATGATGATGACATCCCAGCAATAGAAATACTACGAAAGGAAAACATTCACAAAACTGACACAGCACTCAATATATGAAAACAAGTAGCTGTGATGAAATTAAAACAATTTGAAATCACTTTGGAGATGCTGAAAAACAGACCCCAACATGCAAAGAAACACATTCAACTACTGGACTGGATGGAGACAATTAAGGCAAAGGAACTGTATCAACTGAATATCAACTGCGATAGGGATATAAGACCACTCAACAGACTGCCACAATATTTGTCAAGATTTCCGGATCAAAGGATTAGAAATCAATTCTTGAGACTGAGACTTAACCCTATTCCAACACGGAAAGTCTTGGCAAAATCAAGACAAATACCACAAACCCTAAAACACTGTTGGTTCTGTGAAGAGAAGGAGATAAAGGAGTCACTATACCACATCATCATGGAGTGTCCGAAGTTAACAGAGAAACTAAACCTCTTCAGAGACATGATGACCAGGCAAAAACTGATGCTTGAATCAAATGAAAATGGGCCTACTTGCTGGCAGGAGAACACAGCAACACTGTAATCAAAAACATCCAATTTATAGAACACATCATGGGCCCATATACTGAACAGACATGATTGAATACATTCAATCAAGAATGAAATGAGCAACATAAGAACTAGTGTAATAATAGAAATGACAAATGTGTATTAGAAAAATAGATGAAGAGTTTTATATAAAACTAAATCATCAAAAAAAGTTATAGTTATAAAGTGTTGCCCAAAGGAATTAACCCCATTATGATCTGAGAAACGAATTTGTCCCTGTGTTAAATTGTGCACTGCTAAATGAATTTCCATTTGCCACTGTATTTTCCCTTTGCATTTGCTATCCTAACCCAAAACTGGTTTCCCTGTTGTGAGCTAACCCCTTTGCCAGAGGACACCTGTCATTTGCAGCCTCAGAAAAAAACAAATCCATTTGCATCTTCTTTTCCATTGAAATTAAGCTTAACATCCTAAAAAACGATTTTCCGCCTTTGTTCCTCTTTCCCTATTGTTTGTTCAAGACGTTTTTTCATTTGCATTTCCCTTTCCATTGCCCATGTGCTGTGTATTCTAAAAATAGATTTTCTCCTTGTGTGCTGATTATTATTCCCTAAACGCTCTGCCTGTCTTTCTAAACATAAGCAAGCGGCTTCCCTGTTTTTCCATCCCTTTCCCATAGCATTAGTGAGAAATAAAATTCTTCCATTTGTGCTCCAAAAAACGGATTTTCCCCAGCTTTGCTTTGCTGGCTCTCATCTTGTTTCTGTGGGCAGCACACTAAAACCGATTTCCCCACTGTATTATTACTCCCTCCCACTGCCTTCCATTCAAAGGAATCAAGTCCAATTGGTGTTTGGGGGGTTGAGTGTTGCAGGGAGAGTGCTATCATTGTGTTGAATTGTTCTTTTTCTGTTCTGCCATTGATAAAAAAAAAGGAAGTAACTGTGACAGTATATCTTAACCTGGATGTTTTGTTGAGATTATTGCATTTTGTGTTGCCACAACATTGGTGGCTGTTGTAATTTGTTGATTTTCCTTTAACATTAAATAATAAATTAATAAATATCTTATTGATACACACCGGCCTGGTTCCTGGTCCATTGTGACATGGGGTGTTTGTGGAGGTTGGGTGCGAGACGGGTTGGAGGCCTACTCAAAAATAATCCGTAGTATACAAAAAAAAAGTGTTTTATTTTGCGCCACATTCATTGTAGGGGAAGGAGTTCCCAGGCTTGCATGTGCCATATAATAAACAGTGACAAAGTGGGGGCTCGTAGTCCAGAATTGAGGAAGTGTTTTCACCCCTAATAGTGTAGCAAAGCAGACTAGCACATTCAAGGTATTGTTACATTTAGTGGATAGAAAGCTGATTACATTGTGAAGGCGCCAGCCAAAATTGTACCCTGGGTGTCATGGCTGTGTGTCTAAATAAAAGATTGTGAATAAAAACTAGGCAGGAGCAGGGTTGTGATTTTGCTTTGGCATAGAGAACCCATCAGTTGCAGAACACATTTTACAAGGAGCATCGTAGAAATTAACATGGCTAGGAAGCATCTTCTATCCAAATTGTTCAATAAAGGTGAATTGTTCAGTAAAGGTGATCCAAAAATATCTTCAACTATCCCTCTGTAAATATCTCCCCTCTCGAGCCCTTTGCTCCTTTACTTCTAATTCCCTCAGGGTCAGTCGTTTTTCAAAGAAACAAGCTGGGGGTAGATCTCTGTCTTCGGTTGCGGCCTCCCTTTGGAACAGCCTCCCTACCACCTTGAAACTTGAGGAGAACCATCCCCGGTTCCAGAAGCACCTCAAGACCTTCCTTTTCTCTTCAGCCTTTCTACCTCTTCTCCCTGCTGATCTATTTTCTCTCTCAGTCATTGTGTACCTGGCCACCCTCTGCCATTAATATCTTCCTGCACTGCCTCCGAGCCACCCCTTGCACTTGGGTCTGTATCTGTACCCATACAGTCACCCACCCACTTTTCTTCTGCACTTATCACATATACCCAATCTGCTTAACATAGCACTTGCCACTTGCTGGCTGCACTACCACTGTTTATCGCCTTATTTATCTATTTATTTTACTTATTATTATTAATTCTGCCTCTCCTCTGTTCCGCACTTTCCACCTCTCCCCCCTTCCATGCACTTTCACCTTTTCCCTTTCCCACGCACTTGCACGTTCTCAAAGTCACTGGGCCTTAGTAAGATCGTTGTTTATGTTCTCTCTTGTTTCCCTCCCCTTGCCTGGTCGCGCTCTGAAACACTTGTGTATGAGTGCGATATAAATAAAATATAACTTCATTTAATTTAATTTCATTTCAATGCGCCGAACAGGAACATGTACCCCCGCGCTTTAGAATGATGCAACAGGTGACCTCCATATATATGGATGTGTGGCAGGATAGTGGCTTGTTAGATCAAGCCCTGAAATATTTTTATATGACGCAGACCACCAGAGATGAGCACATTTAAATGGTCCAGCTCATTGCATATATGCACTCGCATATGATGATCATGGAAGAAAGATACAAGGAGAGTGTGGCCTCTGAGACAAATCACACTGAGTTATTGGATCAAGCACAGAGGGAGATAAGGCAGGTAGAGGAGAAAGTGCTACAGAGCCAGAATTCTGAGTTAAAATTAAGAGACATCATTCAATAGCTGAAGGATGAGTTAGTGGCACAGCAACAAATGAATTGATAACGAGAGTCAAGTGAGACATATTTTCAGGATCTGACTCACGTGAGGGTAAAAAATGAAAGATTAATGGGACATATAAGGCAAGTAGAACTGGACTTAGAGCAGACAATACAGGCCAAATGCACAGAGTGAGGAGATTATTCTCCTGAAAAAGAAGAGGTGTATTTCCAGATAATACAAGATTCACAGAAAGAAAATGAGTCCCTTTGTGAGGAACACAAGGGACTGCATGGACAAGTAGTGGCACAAAGCAAGATTATAGAAGTGACTAAAGCTCTGGTAGCAGAGCTCAAAATCGAGGCCTCTATCTACCACCAAGAGATCGGGGCTGAGAAAGATAAAGCAGAGAGATTGGAGAAGCAAATGGCTAGACTAAGGCCTTGAGTAATCAGGGTATGGAAGGGTACCCCCTACCACGGTGCAATGCCCTCTTTACCAGGGGCCTCAAGCAAACTCGCCACATTATATGTGCAAGAAGCTGTACATTTCATGTCTATCAGTTCACAAGAACAGGGAACCATGAAGCAGCTGGACTCAATTAGGCCATGTATAACTGGGCTGGAAGGCCAGTCCCTAGCAGATATTGATGGACGTGGTTTGGTAATTAGGTTTAAAAATATCTTGGCAAATACATCTGACCAGGAGGACTCCTATGATATGATATTGGATTTATAACGCGCCTATACACAAGTGAGAAAATCGGTGAGTTAGATTGACAGCAACACAGGTTACAAAGGGACTATCTGGTCCACTTTGCAGATAAAGAAGAATCAGAGTTCAGGCCTCAAAAAAGCATCTTGAAAACCTCCATCCATTCAGTGAGGTGGGGGGAGTTCCCCGCCACGCTCGGAAGAAGGGAGGAGCAGGTTAAGTACTCCCTGGTGCAAAAGGGGCAACCCAGGGGAAGTGACCCAGAGAGCCCACAATACAGCAGGGGAGAAGAGACTAGACTTTGTCATTCTGGGAGGGTTTCCCAGTCTCAAAGAATCAGGGAGTGCCTAGAGGACAGGGAGTGGACCACAAATAGTAGCAGCTCCGAGTGTGAGGGCGAATGGTAAATAAAAGCCATCAGAAGCTTCATGACCCCATACCACAAAAATGCAAAATACTCAGTGTGGGTGCATCTGGAGCTGTATGACCAGATGATGACGTTGTTTGGAATTAAAAATTATCGAAATTCCATGGAGTTTTTCAAGAGGACATTTTCCCCGGAATATTCCAGCTTCTTTGCTGGGCTGAGGGATCAAGATGATTCAAGATGGCCTACTTACAAGGTGGCCATCCTGAAACACTTCTCTGTGCACAGGAACCCTCAGGGGGCTCGCAAGGCAGCCTATAACCTGCAGTGTAGAGAGGATCTGGCACCTAGGGAGTTTGTACAGGAACTGAAGCTGGCATTTGCCTAGACAGGTGCGCACAAATAGTAGGGAGTTTATCAATACTTATTTTCATGCCCTCCCTAATTTAATTATAATATATTTTTATTGGCATTTGTATAGGTTCAGCCACGCATTTCAATATTTGACTTTCTATTCATGCCATGGATTTACACCAGTGTTTTTATAACAACAAATAACAACAAACAAACAACTTCCTATATGTGCCATACATTGTTTTGTAATGTCCGTTGGGGCAAGCGCCTCAGCGTCTGGGACTCAACTCTTCCTTTCACTCTTCAGATCTCATGGTTGGTCATTGTCAGTTGGGTGCGATAGGGTGACTGTCCGGACAAGAAGTGAATGTCTCTTGCCCTGATTGGCACGCTCAGGGGGGTTTGTCGTCAGATGGGTGGAACATGTCCCATACCAGCGCCTTCCATGCAATCCACTTATCATTGCCGTCAGGCTCTGACCTGTTAGCCCCTTCCATCCACACCTTGGTCTCTGCCCACCTTTCAAATTCCCTGTGCCATTTTCCGTATTGTGGCCCCCCATCAGTTTTCCAGGACATGGCAATGGTTCTCTTGGCCAATATGCAAGCCATATCCATAAACCTAACCACATGCTTGTGTTTGCTGATTTTGGGGTAGGCACCATGCAGGCATTCTTTCGGTGAGCACTCATACCTTGCTACTCCAGCCTCCCTGCAGGCTTGCTCTATGCATGCCCAAAAACCTTGCACTCGCACACACACCCACAAAAAGTGAATTAGATCATCTCCCTCGCCTCCACACCATGGCCATTGTGAACTTGCGTCCTTGTTGAATGTGGTTATCCTGTGCGGGTGTAACGCTCACCTGATTCCCGTAGAGGCGTCGGTCTTGACTGGGCGTATACCGTATCTTCAAAGGTGATGTGTAACACACAGCTGGCTCTTTGGGCTGGACCTCTGTGCACTGTATGTCTGACTCGAAGGGTAAAATGTCTGCAGATAGAAAATATGGGATTAAGGAACTGGGTTATTGAATGTCTCTCTCTTCTTCCCTTTCTCTTCTCCTGTAGAACCCCAAAGGTTAACGCTCTCACCTTAGGTAAGTGAACGCCGTGCTCTCCATCTGCCTCGTGGCAGGGTGCTGTAACCAGTTTCTTCACTGGATAAGGGGAGCAGGCCTCTTGACTTCAGAGGACTGCTGTCCGTCGTTTACTGCACGAACGGTAAGTTTCGAGTAATTCTAATGTCTTTAAAGTCTTTAGTAATGATGTTTCTTGTTTTGCAGGGTTCCGGCGATGGCGGATGACGGGCTGAAGTGAGTTGAAGATGGAGCCCGTGTGATGAATAGAAGCGCCTGGAAGCACGTAAGTAAGCGCTTGTTGCCTGCTTCACGATGCGCTCTAACTGTCTTTTTATTTTGCAGGTACAAGTTCGGAGCGGCTGCAGGGTGCCGGAATACCCACTGGGTTAGATGTGGAAAGGAGTAATGGCACGTGAGTATTAAAGTTCCCCAATGTCTTTAAACGCACCTTGTTTTGTCTTTCAGATGCGGGATGCAGCGCCGAAGGCCTCCGGAGCGTGCGAAGAGTTGGTAAGCTTTTGTCTTTCAGATGCCGGAATGCAGTGTGAAGACCTCCGGAGCGCACGAGGAGTATGTAAGCCTTTGTCTTTCAGATGCCAGAATGCAGCGCGAGGTGTTGGTGACAGCCGATGGACCAGATAAGTGAAGAGCTGTCACTGAAGACCGTAATGCTAACCTGTTCTTTCTTGTCTTTATAGGTGTTGCTGAAGACTGGATTCAGGATGGTAAGCCTTTTTCCTTAGGCCCAGGATCAGATGCAGAAGACACGATGAGCGTTCTGCTGCAGAGGATGCAGAATAACGCAAAGCAAGATTCATCCATCGGGTGTGGTTTAAATAGCCTCCTGTAGTGCTTAGGTGTCTCCTTCCATAGCCACGCCTAGGTAAGAAAAGAGTTCCTGCTTTCCAGAAGAGTTCCAGTGTTCTGAATCTAGGGAGTGGCTCCTGCCCCACCCAACAGGAAAAGTAGTTCCAAACAGAAGAGGATCAGAGGCTCAACTGGCAGGCAAGTAAGCAGCATGGTCTGCTGCAGGTAAGTCCACCCAAGCATTATGAGCCCGGCGCTTCCAGCGCTGGGACTGGGCATATTTATGAGCCTGGTGCCACTGGCGCCAGGACTGGGTCCAAAAGGTCCCAATTGGGACTGGTTGGCACTCGGAACCTGGGTTATGGATCTGCTTCCAAGGGAGTTGGGAAAACCCTGACCTTTTGGAAGCAGAGATCATGACAGTACCCCCCCTCAAGGCCACTCCCAAACCGTGCTTCTCCGGGGGTTTTGGCTTGTCAGGAAATGTTCGGTGAAATCTTTTGATTAGGCGAGGAGCGTGGACATATTCAGCAGGTTCCCAGGATCTCTCTTGGGGGCCGTAGCCTTTCCAGTCAATTAGGTAAAATAGTTTAGATTTGGAGATCTTGGAGTCCAGAATGCTTTTGACTTCAAACTCGAGTTCTCCATCAACTAGGATAGGTTTTGGAGATTTAGTTAGTCGGGTTTGAGGCTGCACGGGTTTTAATAGAGAGACGTGGAAGACCGGATGTATCTTCATGTGCGGGGGCAAGTCCAACTTGACCGCTACTGGGTTTACTATGGTAGTGATGGAATAGGGACCAAGGTATCTTGGGTTGAATGTGCGTGGCCCTTTTAGAGGTAGATATTTGGTGGATAACCAGACTTGATCCCCTACTTGATATTGAGGGGCTTCCTTCCGATGTTGATCTGCTCCTTTCTTGTATTGTTCTTTAGCCCTTTGAAGGTGAGAAACAGCTTCCTTAAAGGCTTGGGTGATTGTAGAATGCAGGTAGTCTACTGCTGGTGTTTCAAGATCTTGGAGGGGATCCAACTCCGAGGTTCGAGGGTGACTGCCGTACAAAAGAAAAAACGGGGTTTTCCCAGTTCCCGAATGGACAGAGTTATTGTAGGCATATTCGGCTATCCAAAGGATGTCTTTCCAAGTTTTTTCAGTTTGTTGCAGCATGCAGCGTAAATACTGTTCCAGAGTTTGATTGGTCCTCTCGGTTTGTCCGCCGGTCTGAGGGTGGTGACTGGTCGATAGTCTCACATCAATTTGAGCCGACCGACAGCAACTTCGCCAAAAATGAGAAATAAATTGACTACCTCGATCCGAAATTAGAACCGAAGGAAAACCGTGCAGTCGGACGATGTTTTTGAGAAATTCTCGGGCCAGAGTTGCTGCTGTTGGCAAGCCTTTGAGCGGAATGAAATGCGCCATCTTGGAGAATAAGTCCACGATTACTAGAATCGTATTGTATCCGGAGCATGGAGGTAGATCGGTGATGAAGTCCATAGAAAGCGTATGCCAAGGGCGAGGTGGGATGTCAATAGGGCGTAAGAGGCCTGCTGGTCTTTCCATTTGACTCTTGTTTTGGGCGCATACTCCACAGGACATTATAAAGTCTCTGATATCTTTTTTCCAAGACGCCCACCAGAAGTAGCGCTTGATCTTTTCTGAGGTCTTGGCCATACCGGGATGTCCTTCCATTAAAGAATCGTGATAACAAGAGATTACTTTTTTCTGTAAATCTGTGCTGGGTAGGTATAATTGCTCTTGGAAATACAATAAGTTGTCCTTTACTGCAAAGTCCTTTCCCTGCAGATGCCAATTCTGTATGTCTGCTGGAGTTACAAGTTGCCTGGCTTTATCCTTAACTTCCTCTATGGATTCTGTGGCGATTACACCCAGAATTCTTTGTTCGGGAATGATTGGTACAGGTCTAGGGTTGATCAAGTGTTCTTCCACTCCCATCCGAGAAAGGGCATCAGCTTTACCGTTGTTTGTACCAGGTCGATAGGTAATTATGAAGTCAAACTCGGCAAAGAATAATGCCCAACGGAGTTGTCTAGAGGATTGGGCTTTTGCGGTTTTCAAATATTGCAGGTTTCGGTGATCCGTAATCACAGTAACGGTGTGTCGGGCCCCCACCAGATAATGCCGCCAAGCCTTAAAGGCAGACTTGATAGCCAGAGGTTCCTTGTCAGTAATCGTGTAATTGATTTCAGGAGGTGAGAATTTGCGGGACCAAAATGCCACGGGATGCAACTGATTGGTTACCGGGTCCTTTTGTGATAGAACTGCCCCCATGGCAAGGCTTGAAGCATCAGTTTCCACGATGTAGGGGAGTTCGGGGCGAGGGTGTTTTAAGATTGGTGCAGAGATAAATTTAGTCTTCAAATCCTGGAAAGCTTGTTCCGCCTCGGTAGACCATTCAAAACGTTTGTTTTTCTTTAACAAGGCAGTGATGGGCTGGACTATTCGAGAGAATTCGGGGATAAACCTGCGGTAAAAGTTAGCGAAGCCTAACATGCTTTGCAAACCTTTTACGGAGGATGGTGATGGCCATTTGAGAACTGCATTGACCTTCTTTGAATCCATACGCACTCCGCCAGGTGATAATATGAATCCCAAGAATTCAACTTCAGTCACGTTGAAAACACATTTTTCCAACTTAGCGAAAAGTTTGTGTTGACGCAATCTTTCGAGGACCATTTTCACGTATTTCCGATGTTCAGATTCCGATGAAGAATAAACGAGGATTTCGTCAATGTAAACAACAACACACACATCTATGAGCTCTCTGAGGACATCGTTCATAAAATATTGAAAGGCGGCCGGGGCATTGCAAAGTCCGAAGGGCATGACCTGATATTCAAATAGCCCATACTTGGTGCGGAAGGCCGTCTTCCATTCATCGCCCTCTTTTACTCGTACCGAGTGGTAAGCTCCTCTAAGATCCAGCTTTGTGTATATGCATGCTTTTCTGACTTGGTCCAGGAGTTCAGGGATCAAAGGTAACGGATATCTATTCTTAACGGTGATCTGGTTCAGGGAGGGATAATCTATACAAGTTCTAAGGTCTCCTTCCTTTTTTGGAACGAAGAACAAAGCTGAAGAAGCAGGGGACTTGGAAGGACGAATAAACCCATTTGCCAGGTATTGATCCAGGTATTGTCGAAGGTGAAGGTTCTCAGGCTCGGTGAGGGCATAAATTCTACTACAAGGAGGAGTAGATCCAGGTATCAGGTCTATCTGGCAGTCATAAGACCTATGAGGAGGTAGAGAGTTAGCCTGATCCTTCCGGAAAACATCTTGGTATTCTAGGTATTCGGGAGGTAACTGGGGAGTCTCTGAAGAAATTGCTGCCAGTGCAACACCAGGTGGAGGGTGGCAAGCAGAGACACATTCTGGAAACTGGACCGTTCTTGCTCGCCAATCGATCAGAGGATTGTGTTTCTCTAACCAAGGTATTCCTAGAATAATCTGAAACTGAGGGGCCTTGATCACATCGAACACGATCTTCTCATGGTGTCCATCTTGACTTACTAGCGTCACCTCTTGAGTGGTATGCGTTACTGGCCCGGAGGCTATCTCCGTACCATCCACCGTAGTAATGACGTCCTTTACAGCCTTGGGACAAAGAGTTAGATTCATCCTCAAAACCATTTCATGATCCACATAATTGCCGATGGCACCGCTGTCGACGTAAGCTTCAATTGCATGTAATCGATCTGGATTATCAGGTCTAATGAGGACCATAGGTATCACGAAATGCGAGGTCACGGAACTGGTTTTCACGCTCGGCAAGAGGACCTCTATTCTTGTCGGGCGAGGTCGTTTCCCTGCTCAGAGTTTGTAACTTTGGTAACTGCAGCTCCTACTGCCTTCTTGGCAGGTTTCACCGGACAGTCTCGAAGAAAGTGCCCTGAGTTTCCGCAATAGAGGCATAATTGCAACTGTTTTCTCCTTTCCCGCTCCTTTTGTGTTAGAGGACCTTTCAGACCCCCTATTTGCATGGGTTCCCCGGAGTCTACTCCTTTGGAAGGAGTTGGCGGTTTGGAAAATACTCGAGCATCAAACTTGGAACGATCGGCCTTCCTGTTCTGCAGTCTGTGATCTATTTGAACGACTAAGTCTATATAGTCCGAACAATCTTGTGGGGGATTCACTACTTGGGCTAACACATCTTTGAGCTCTCCACGTAGACCTCTATAAAACAGCGTAATCCTTTTGTCCTCAGGCCATTGAGTTTCCACTATCAGTCTGTTGAAAGACGCAATATAAGCCAAAAGGTCTTGATTACCTTGTCGCAACGAAAGAAGCTCATTGTCCAAGGCCTGCCCCTGTGAATGTCTTGCGAACAGTTTTTCCATACTGAGCTGAAAAGCTTGAAAATCATGGAGGACCAAATCATCTTGATTTACTAGAGGGATCAACCAGTCTGCCGCATTGCCACTAAGGTATGAAAGCACGAAAGCTACTTTAGCTTGATCAGTTGGAAAGGCTGCTGGCCGGCATAAGAAATGCAACCGGCACTGATTGATAAATACTGCAAACCTCTTTGGGTCACCAGAAAATCGTTCGGGCGGAGCCAGAGGTACATTCCCAGGTAGGTTGATCTGCACTGGATTCATAGAGGATGTAGAAGGAAGATTTCCCCCAGATGCGGGTAACGGGGTCTGTCCGGCTTGTGACTGTAGCAATTGTCTAGCGAGATCATCTGTTCGCTCCTTGGAAATAATCAGTTCCCTTCTTAGAGCGTTCGTTTCCTGACGGGCTGCATGCACTTCTGCCCTTCGTTCCCCAAGTAACTGGGCTAGCTGGTCGGTATCCGAGGTTTCCATAGCGCCTGGACGGGAGTTTTGTGGTAGGCTTTCCGTTCTGTAACGCTCACCTGATTCCCGTAGAGGCGCCGGTCTTGACTGGGCGTATACCGTATCCTCAAAGGTGATGTGTAACACACGGCTGGCTCTTTGGGCTGGACCTCTGTGCACTGCATGTCTGACTCGAAGGGTAAAATGTCTGCAGATAGAAAATATGGGATTAAGGAACTGGGTTATTGAATGTCTCTCTCTTCTTCCCTTTCTCTTCTCCTGTAGAACCCCAAAGGTTAACGCTCTCACCTTGGGTAAGTGAACGCCGTGCTCTCCATCTGCCTCGGGCCAGGGTGCTTTAACCAGTTTCTTCACTGGATAAGGGGAGCAGGCCTCTTGACTTCAGAGGACTGCTGTCCGTCGTTTACTGCACGAACGGTAAGTTTCGAGTAATTCTAATGTCTTTAAAGTCTTTAGTAATGATGTTTCTTGTTTTGCAGGGTTCCGGCGATGGCGGATGACGGGCTGAAGTGAGTTGAAGATGGAGCCCGTGTGATGAATAGAAGCGCCTGGAAGCACGTAAGTAAGCGCTTGTTGCCTGCTTCACGATGCGCTCTAACTGTCTTTTTATTTTGCAGGTACAAGTTCGGAGCGGCTGCAGGGTGCCGGAATACCCACTGGGTTAGATGTGGAAAGGAGTAATGGCACGTGAGTATTAAAGTTCCCCAATGTCTTTAAACGCACCTTGTTTTGTCTTTCAGATGCGGGATGCAGCGCCGAAGGCCTCCGGAGCGTGCGAAGAGTTGGTAAGCTTTTGTCTTTCAGATGCGGGATGCAGCGCCGAAGGCCTCCGGAGCGTGCGAAGAGTTGGTAAGCTTTTGTCTTTCAGATGCCGGAATGCAGCGCGAGGCGTTGGTGACAGCCGATGGACCAGGTAAGTGAAGAGCTGTCACTGAAGACCGTAATGCTAACCTGTTCTTTCTTGTCTTTATAGGTGTTGCTGAAGACTGGATTCAGCAACACCTATAAGCCTGGGCCTAAGGAAAAGGTAAGCCTTTTTCCTTAGGCCCAGGATCAGATGCAGAAGACACGATGAGCGTTCTGCTGCAGAGGATGCAGAATAACGCAAAGCAAGATTCATCCATCGGGTGTGGTTTAAATAGCCTCCTGTAGTGCTTAGGTGTCTCCTTCCACAGCCACGCCTAGGTAAGAAAAGAGTTCCTGCTTTCCAGAAGAGTTCCAGTGTTCTGAATCTAGGGAGTGGCTCCTGCCCCACCCAACAGGAAAAGTAGTTCCAAACAGAAGAGGATCAGAGGCTCAACTGGCAGGCAAGTAAGCAGCATGGTCTGCTGCAGGTAAATCCACTCAAGCATTATGAGCCCGGCGCTTCCAGCGCTGGGACTGGGCATATTTATGAGCCTGGTGCCACTGGCGCCAGGACTGGGTACAAAAGGTCCCAATTGGGACTAGTTGGCACTCGGGACCTGGGTTATGGATCTGCTTCCAAGGGAGTTGGGGAAACCCTGACCTTTTGGAAGCAGAGATCATGACAGCGGGGTCTTGTACATGCGATACAGCACGTTCCATTGTATTAATTTGAAGGGATGGTTACTCGATACAGCTTTGAGGAAGCCCAGTATTCTCTCCCATTCCTTCTCTGTTATATCTATACCCATATCTTTCTCCCATTGCTCTTTCAATACTATGCCCTTGGGGTTGGGTGTCTCTATTAGCATGCTGTACAGCCGGAAAATCGGCCGCCAGCCATCGTTCAGATTATACATCAGGGTCAGTAGTGGGTCCGCCTGTGTTTCCTCCGGCCACCTTCCGGACTCTTTGGTACCAGAGAAACGACCCGCCCGGCACCTATTCTTTTTCTTGCAATGAATCAAACTCCTTGAAGACCCTGTCTTCATATACATCTCCCCATGTATATATTCCCCATACCTCCCATCTTCTCACCACCGCCATGTCTGTGCTTAAAAGTTTCAGCAAGGCTTGTGCTCTCCTCCATACCTTCCTTCCCAGTGCCACCACCATTGGGGTGTGTTCCAGGCCTTCCTGTGTTACCCACAGTATTTCTTTTAGTTTAATGGGAGCCACCAAATGTTGCAGTAAGCCAGTTTCTGAGGTGGACTCTCCAGGTTTGGTAATTTCACCCCTCCTTTATCGTATGGTAAATATAGCGTTGCTAGCGAAAGTCTGTGGCGGGTAGCGCCCCACAAAAATTTCCAGAGCAGCACTTCTAATGATCGGAAAATAGACGCCATAACATAGCAGTGCACATTGTTGAAGAAGTACAAGAATCTCGGCAGGATAATCATTTTGGTGATGGCTACCCTACCTAACATCGATAGCAGCAGCTTAGACCAGTATTTCTTGGACTTCCTCAAACCCAGCATCATCTTCGCTGTGCTGTGTTCATGCATCTGTTCTGGTGTATGTTGTATGCTTACCCCTAGGTATTTGAACGAACAAGACCTCCCAATTGAGTCCCAACGCTGGTAGTTCACTGACACTCCTCCCCCTCAGCCCAGCTATCGGGAATATACAAGATTTGGTTCTGCTGAAACTGATTCCCGACACTTTAGCATAATTATTAAGTATATCTAAGATCACAGGGAAATTTAGATGTGGGTCTCTTACACATAGCAGCACGTCATCTGTGTAGAGCGATAGCAAGTTTCCCACTCCTCCGACCCAGATGCCAGCATCTAGGTATTGTTTCCTGAGGTATATTGCTATTGGCTCAAGGCCCAGCACATATAGCATTGGGCACAGCGGGCAGCCTTGTCTGGTCCCTCTGCTTATGTCCCAGATTGCTGACACCAACCTACCAGTTTTTACCCTAGCTTTTGGGTTTATATACAGTATTCACACCCATCGGATGAATCCCTCCCCAAATCCAAATTCTTTTAATGTCGCCACCAGCCACTCCCAATATATTGAATCAAATGCCTTTATAGCGTCTAGGGAAAGTATAGCATATTCTTTTTGGGATCCTGCTGTTTGCGCAAGGATGTGTTGCAATCTGCGTAAGTTCAGCGCAGTGCTGCGCCCCGGTATGAAACCATTTTGGTCACTATGTATTAGGCCCCCCCATTATCCTTCTCAGGTGCTTAGCTAGTATCGTGGTCAGAATCTTGACATCGTAATTCAGCATCGCCAGTGTGCGGCAAGAATCGCATTCATCCATTGGTTTCCCTGGGTTAGGTATTGGTACAACTAAGCAACACCAGAGTCAGGACTGCGTCATATGTTTTGTAGAACTCTGGTGGGAGTCCGTCACTGCCTGGTGTTTTACTAGAGGCAAGTGATCTTATCGCCTCCGCAATATCGGTATTACCCAAATTGTTCGAACACAATTGTTCGAATTACCTAATTGACCGAAAGTCAAGGTTCCGAATTGACCTTTGCACAATCTCCTGTTGTGTCTTGTGCACTGTGCCTGTTGTGTCTTTGACCTCCGTGGTTTGAAGTCGTGGGTGTTCCCTTCTACACATCCAGGCTAGTAGTCTGCCTGGCCTGTCGTCCTCTGCATGTGCTTTAGCGGTTTTCACTGAGTAGTCGAATTTGGAGAGCCTCCCCATGTTTCCTGGCAGTTCTCTCGCAACTGTGACAGCTATATCTCCTCCTCCCGTGTCCCCCGTGCGTTGGACTCTTTGGGCCTCATTACGACTTTGGAGGTAGCCATGATGCTATTAGTGCCATGGCTGCCTCCAAAATCGTGTCCGGGTTCCCTGAATGGGCCATTACCGGGCCATTCTGACTTTGGAGGGCCCGGTAATTCCTCCTTCAGGAAACCCGGGCCTGGTCCTTCCCCATTCCCATTTGAGGACCCATAGGGCTCAATGGGAATGAAGACGGAGCTAACAATGGGCTCACTCATAATGGGCCCGTTGTTAGCTTCCTGGTTCCCTCCCGGGGGACCCGCTATGGACGTCTGGATAAACCAGACGTCCACATAGGGTCCCGCGAGGGAACCTCATAATAGGGCGGAGTGGGTTTAACGGCACTGGCACCATTACCGGCGCCGTTAAACCCATTCCGCACATCTTGTAATGAGGCCCTTTCTGTTTTATCTCATCCTCCATCCAATTTCTCCAGTTCCACTCTTAGTGTTTTCCGTATGCCCCCCGCTCATGGCCTCTCCCCTCACCACCACTTTCATTGCCTCCCAAACTGTGCCCCATCTTTCCACGCTACCTATGTTTCTCTCTACATATTCCGCCAGTTTGCCTCGCAGCTCTCCCGTGAAAGCCTGGTCAGTTAGGGCATCTGGTGCTTTGCACCGCAACAGTTTGGATGGTCTAGGGCACCATGTTTTCCAAGACATCAGCAGTGGTGAGTGGTCTGATATTGACATACCCAAGTACTGTGCCGATTCTATTTGTGTTTGATGTCTTTTAGCCACAAACAAATATTTAATTCTTGTGTGCACGGAGTGTGGCAAGGAGAAGTATGAGTAACCCTTAACTGTAGAATGGAGCTCCCGCCACACATCCACCAGGTCCAGGGCATCTACCAGCGCGTTTAGTGCCCCCGTTGCTGCCTCATTTCTGGTTGCTGTCGGTTTAGACCTGTCCAGCTCCCAATCTCTAACACAATTGAGGTCTCCTCCCCATATAAAAAAACGTTCTCGCCATTGGGCTAGTTTGGCCCCCAGTGCGTCTAGATGTTTTGGGATCCCATGGCTGGGGAAATACGAGTTTATTATACAAACTTCCACCTGCTCAACACATCCCTTTACTATCAGGTACCGGCCTTCTGGATCTGCCTCCCAAATCAGTAGTTTGAAGGGAACAGCTGGACCTATCCAGATGAGCACCCCCCGGGCATATTTTGAGTAGGGAGAACCATAGCATTGCCCATCCCAGTGTTCCGTTACCGCAGCCATAGTTTGCTGCATCAGGTGGGTCTCCTGCAGCAGCGCAATGGCCACCTTTTTCCTGTTGATAAAGGATTTCATCCGATTCCTGTGCATATATGTTCCCAGGCCCAGAACATTCCATGTCAATACTTTAATTTCGTTGGCCATTGCAACATGTGGGTCCCACCAGCTCTCCAGCCCCTCTGGTCTCAAATTCACATTTAAACCTCCCTAAATGCTCCACACTTCAAGTAGCCCCCCATTTCCAATCACACAAAACCACATACGCACACTTCCTGGCCCATACCTCACCTTGTGTAGGATTCAGAACATTACTAACTCCAAACCAAACCAAAACTAGAAAACTGCGCTCAGCAGCCTTTTTCCGATTGTGGCGCTCGAGAGCCCCACATCTGCTTGGCCCATCCGGGCTTCAGCGTGCGGGCTGTACTGTGTCAGCAACTGGCCAATGCCTAACAATTGGTGGGGTGTGTCTGTTCGCTCTGATCGAGGTTCCTACCTCACTCCTGTTCCGAGTTGCTCATTCGCAGGCCCTTCTGTTGGCGTGTCCCTTCTTCACCCCATTCCCTTTCTGAGCCGGCCGCTCCTCATGTCACTGCCTCTTTTCCTTTTCAACAAAGTCCGTTGGATTGGATCCTGCCATTCCCTCCGGGACTCCCAGGAAGCGCACGTTGTTGCGCCTGATGCACCCTTCAGCGACCTCCACCTGGGCCTCTAGTGTCGCATTCCTTCTTTCTAGCTCTGCAACCTCTTTTCCAGGTTTTTGTTGGTTTCTGCCGTCATTTTTAGCTAGTTTTAGCCGTTGTGACGCTCTCTATAAGGTTGTGGACATCCTGCCTCATCAGCTGCACATCAGATTTGACCTCTACTATTTTTGTATCTATGAAGGATCTTAGAGATGCAATAGCTTGCAGGACTTGATCCTCTTTAGTGGTGTCCTCCTTGTATGACTGCGCAATTTGTGTTTCTGGGGCATTTTGTGGTTGCCCTTTATGTTTGGCAGCATTGAAGGAATCTATGATCGTTCGTTCCTTTTTGTTTTTCGTTGAGGGCATGTCTTTGCTGGCGCCTGGCTATTCAGTGAGTGCAGTCCGTGTGGTGAACGCACCACTGATTTTGTATTGATGTCTCTCCCGTGTAGGGGTCCCTCAGATCTGTTCAGCGCTTTGCCACCAGGCTTCTTATTTGTGTTTTTTTGGTTCTATGTTTCCTTGCTTCTAGCCGCAGCCTATGGGGGCTCGGCCCTACTGTGTGTAGTTGCGGCGTATCTTGGCGTTATATGAGTTCTCCTCTATACCTTGCTTGTGTTGCAATTACCAGGGCGTGGTGGGTTGTAGTTTCCCTTTCCTGGACACAAGCAGTGTCACTTTTTGTGCCCAGCACTCCACACGTCCGAGCTATGCCCTTGAGCTGATGTCCAAGTAGCAGTGTGGAGCTGCTGCTACGTTCATCCATCACCACTGTGGTCTGCTTTTCTTGTCTCGTTTCCCCAGCCCCCCACTTAAGCTTGGGTCTTCCCAGCTATTCGCTGCTTTCCCACGGGCCTTGGCAAAGTTATCGATTCCCTGATGTTGTGGCCCGGCCTCTTGTCCCCTGGCAAAAGTTAATGTAATTTGTGGGGAGCTTTCTCTGCAGCCTCATCGTTTTGTGTCTCTGCACCGTTAAGTGCCTCGGCTCACCTTCCGCCAGTGTCAGAGCCCTCTTCGGGTCCCTGCTGTGACAATCGTGTGCTTCCAGGCCTGTGCTTCCACCGCCTTGCTCGCCTTGTTCTCTGTGCTCCCCTGGTAATCCCTTTCCTCAAGCTCTATCTCCGCCCGGCGCCCGTTTCCCACGCTGGTTTGCCGTTGCCTTCACCTTTCCACTTCTGTGAACTTTCAGCTTGTTGGGGCTGCCTGCTGATCCGTGTTGCTGCCTTCGCCTACCAGACTTCTAGTTACTGCGCGTTCGACTTCAAGTCTGCACGTCCGCCTCTGTTGCTCCATCTCCTGGGTCTGATCCGCCTCAATATGTGAGGCGACCCGACAGCCGTGGCGCTGGGCTCCGTGCGCTGGGTGTCTTGCTTCCTCGTTCCATCCTGTGTGCGGAACATTGCCTCCAGCCACCGCCAGTCTTCTGTGCTGGGGCACTCAGCGTCGTCTCGCGTCTCCGCTTGCCGGGACGCAGTGTCCGCCATCTTGGATTCACAGGGGGCCCACTTCTTCGTCGTCTCACCCAGCAGCTGTCTTCCGATTTTTAGCCATGTTTCGCCCGGTGGTCAGGGAATCGGTCGCAGTGCCCACAGGTATGCTTGTAGCTGCTCAAGTTGTCTTTTTTCTGTGAGTTTTGTAGGATCATTGAAGGATCTCGGCAGGAGCTCTGTTCGAATGCAGCCTCACACCATGAGCTAAGGCCACGCCCCCCTCATGTCCTCCCTCATCATGACACAACTGGTTAGGGTCTTCCATGATCAAAGGACCCTGGATTGGGTAATAGAACAAGCTACCCGGATCTATGAGGTCCAAAAGCCTGTTGAAAACAAAAACAATCCCAAAAACCTCAAACCATCCAACACCCCAGCTGCTGCCAAGGTGGCGGAGGTGAAGAATACCCCCATTCTGGATTTAGAAATGGGGGAGCCTAAAAACACTCCTCCCTCTAATAAGCCAAATGAGAGGCAGAGAAGACCCTCTGATCAATCCCAAGCGGGTGGTAGCCAGGCAGGGTATCCAACAAACGTGTCACCTACTCTGCCTCCTATATTAGTCTGAGGTACAAGGGCAACAGACCCATTTTGGGTTATGTATGGACTACCCCGGCACAAGGGGTGGGGGGATCGAATCAGGTAAGTGCGGTCCCTCAAAACTTCCCTCCAAACTTCCCACAAAACGTCCCACAGAACTTCCCTCTGGAAGAAAGGAATATTCCATCCTCCAATTTAAGTTTCTTCCCTAGGTGCCCCCAAACCCCAACTTCCAGAATAATCCTCCTTTCTCTCCCCGCTTTCCAGATTCTAGACCCCCAAATCGGGGAGAAGGGAGACCAAGGATGGAGGGCTACACGGGAAACCCTCAATACCGAGGCTACTCTGGGAGAAGGGCCAGCTACCCTTCCCGAGAGCAGCAAAGGGATGACTCTAGACCCCCATACCAACCAGAGAGGATGTCGCAGCTGCAGCGCCAGCTCCAAAGTCTGACCCAAGACCTGATCCGCAAGTTGAGGGCTCAGCAGGCCCCTCAAAAAAGCATGGCTGCCCAGAACAGCTCAAACCCAGGGTCTGATACCCCGGAGCAATGACGGGGTGAAGACCCTGACAACCAACAGGTTCCAGAGGAGGAGGCCCAGGGGAAGGGAGATGCAAAGCCCTAGAGGTAAAAGTCTTTCTCACCCGTGAAAACCCCCTAGAAACCTCTGAACCTGAACTCAAATCTCCTACCCCTGAAAAGCTGGAACCTAGAGAACAGAGGGTAAGTAGGAGAAATCAAGGGACAAAGATAACCCAATTCGTGGAGGAAGTCCACGTCATCCAGTTCGAAGGGGAAGACTCCCTGGAGGATTCAGGGAAGAAAATCTTCACTTTCAGGGATGGGGGGATTCCTCCCAAGGAAAAATGGGTCCCATAAGACCCGAACTCAGACGGGGTACGTATGGGGACTGACCCAGAAGAACCAATTCCTGAACCCCAACCACGTCACCCAGATGACTCTGCAATAAATGAGGGATCCTGCCCTTAAACTGGTTCAAGTGACTGTCTCCAGGAAAAGGGGGAAAGCAAAGAATCAGGGGGAGAAGGGGATTCCCAAATCCCATGAATATCTGGGTGGCAAATTCATTTTTTTACAGATTTCCGGACTCCGACACAGAAAACTGCCCAAGATCACACTGTGTCCGAGTTCAAAATAAAGAAATTAACTGCCTGATTAGCCCAAAAGGCACATTTCGTTTGCCCCCTTGAGGAGAGAGAAGGCAGGTTTTATGCCTCCGTCAAGGTCCAGGGCGAAGGTGCATTTTCAGCGCTGGTGAATACTGGTTCCCAAGCCACCCTTCTGTCCAAAAAGGCATTTGACCAAATGAATTCAGGAAGGGGGAAGAGTCACAGAATTCCCCTCACACCTCTTGCTGGACAACTCCAAAACATCGACGGAAATGACATTTCCATCGAGGGGACTGCGGATCTGGAGATCAAAATTGGGTGACATAGGGTGAAACACAAAGTGATAGTCTTCACTCCAGAGGGCACACCTTGGGCCTCATTACACGGAAGGCGGTAAAGGTTAACGGTCACCGTTAATGGCAACGGTGACCGTTAACCCTTACCACCGTACTACGAGGTCCCTTTGCGGGTTGGTGCTTTAACGCCTGCTTTTTGCAGGCGTTAAAAACCAACCCGCTAAGGGACTTCGGAGCTAATTACGGCACCGCAAAATTGCGGTGCCGTAATTAGCGCCTTCCCCATTCCCATAGAGCCCTATGGGGCAGAAATGGGAATGGGGAAGGGCAATGGCGGAAGGGGGATTTACCGCCCCTCCAACCTTGGAATGGGGCGGTAAATCCCCTTTCCGCCAAGGCGGTGCCGGTATTTTACCGGCATGAGCCATGGCGCTAATAGCGCCATGGCTCACCGCCTTCCGTGTAATGAGGCCCCTTGTCTCCTGGGAAATTACCTCCTCCGGAGGTTGACATCCATGGTCGACTGTTTGAATAAGGTCCTATGGACACAGACTAACTGGCCAATAAAACTAAAACAAAGCACAAACTATGGAAGTCTAAATAGCACATGCCACATGATTGAACAGCAGTCTGCCAAAATCGAATTCTACTTTAGAAACAATCAAGCCCCTGACATCACTTTAATCTCTGTAGGAAAACAAACTGGTGATGGGAACCCTTCTCCATTTTTGAAAATCAACCTTCATCCCAGTTTCAAGTGGCATTCCATACTGGAAGGAAATACCCTGAAATTTTATACCGATTCACAATTTGAAGAGAACCCAAATCACCTGACAAAAGATGATGACAAACCAGCTCAAAGCTTGGCTGATTTCCAGAAGAAGGGTGAACAGTTGTTTCTCCCAATTCAGGTAAATGATGGGGGGAGCCTGTTCTCGTCAGAGTATGCCTGAATAATGGAAAAAGCTTCATCAGCGAAGCGTTATTCAGGAAACTCCCAAAAGATCAAACCTTTCCCACATTTAAGTTGATTAACAAGTAGGAAATGGGCCTGGAAACTCCAAAATCCAAACATCTCCTGCATAGCAGGTGCATGCTTAACATTTCCATTGGTGGCAAAAGCATAGATCATAATTGTTGGGTTGGGAGAAATGTCCCCTCTGCATTTTACTTAGGCAGTGACATTCTCAATCTCGCAATTAATTTGTACCTAATTAATTACAAAGTCTGATCACGACTGGGGGGGAACCCCATGGGCTTTGACAATCCTGAGAAAGCATTTTGGTCAGCCAAATTGCTGCCGTATGCAGTTGAAGTTCAAACACAAGAAGAGGTCACCATCCAAGGATTGGTTCGACATTTCACTATTCCCCTAAAAATAAAGCGAGGACAGAACCTCCAAAACCCGGACGCTTATATAAATTTAAATTATTACCTCCAGCAGCAAGGATTGTATTTGAACCCGACACCACTAGTTGACCTAGAACATGACACCATTCGAATATTGGTGGATAACAGCGACCCTAGGAGTATCACTCTGGGCGCAGACACCTTTATTGGAATGGCGTTTGATGCCCAACATTTTTCCATTGACTTAGATAATGAGATCATGGGACAAATTCCAAATGGATGTTAACACTGTGACGACGACATACCTCCAGAAAAGAATTTCACCCGGCAAGGGGGGAATTTCTTGGTGTACTCTTCTTGCCCTTATGGGAGGGAAGAGGTAACCTGCGACATCAGGAAGGATGAGGTGGTATTTCAAGTCAACAGTGACTGCCTCCCTTCCGTGAAACCTCCTGTCCAGGCAAACACCATAACAAGAGATCTCTCCATACAACTGCAGGATGCCGCAGAAATTCCAAAACCAGAGTTATTTCCCGGCTTCAAGCAAATGGTTGAGGAACAAATCAACCTCGCTGATTGATGCCGATTAGACCGAGGAGCAAAAGCGGAAGCTGAAGCAGGTGTTTTGGGATGGGGATTGGATTTTTCCCCATAGGGCATAATGGGGATGGGGAAGGCGCTAATTACGGCACCATAAATTACGGTGCCGTAATTAGCACCAAGGTCGCTTAGCGCCTTGGACTTTAACGCCTGCAAAAAGCAGGCGTTAAAGTGTGAATCAGGCGTTAAGGGTTAATGGCGCCGACGGCGCCGTTAAACCCTTAACGCCTGACTTGTGATTACGGTACCGCATTTTGCGGTACCGTAATTACCGCCTTCCCCATTCCCATTGAGCCCTATGGGGCAAAAATGGGAATGGGGAAGGCCAGTGGTAAATGGGGAATTACTGCCCCGCCAACCTTGGAATGGGGCGGTAATTCCCCATGTCACCATGGCGGATCCGGTAAATTACTGCGTTAACCAATGGCGCTAATAGAGCCACTGGTTAACGCCAGCCTCGTAATGAGGCCCCTGGTCTTGCATGGATTTTTGAATTACAACCAATAGCCATCCATATTGTTGTGCTCATCACACCAAGTGAAATGTGTTGTTTTCTTTCAATTCTTTTGCAATATTTAGTTTTTGTGTATGAATGTGAGTCTTTAAAGCCCAAGTGGTTTTTCAGACGTGTAAGAAGAGTGGAATTTTTCAAATCCCAGTAGGGTCTACTCAGCTGTTCCTCTTACAGAGGTTGATAAATTGAGTTCTGTTCGGTCGGGTAACAATAACAACTACCATCAGCACTAAGTTACGATTTAGTTTCTGGTGCGTGCTGTCTAAATGTTCAATATTATTTGCAGCGTTTTTATTGCACCATTGTTTTGCGTATTGGGCCTTTTGTTTTTTTATTTTAAATTCAACAGAGGATGCTCCAGGAATCCAGTTATATAAAGATCCCAGAAATGTACAAGAGCCCAGATGAGCTGCAAGTCCCAGCTAGGGGCCTTGGCAAGTTAGTCGATGGACGACAGAGTAAACTCTTTATAAGGGTCCAGAATGCAATAGGCAAAATGTGCCCGAGGTAAAGGAAGCTTGTTTACAAAAAGCGTGAACCAGGTCACACAGGCAAGCGGGGCTGCGGCAGGTCACAAATGTGCAGAAGAATAGTACCTTGCTTGGCACGACAGCAGCGTGAAACAATAGTTGTTCACACGGATATGTACACATGAGCGCACCTCCCTGGCAAGATGGCAATCACATGTCACATGACCATGCACAGAACGATATCAAGGGTCAGCAAAAGATGGCAATCACATGTCACATGACCATGCACAGAACGATAGCAAGGGCCAGCAGAGAGAGTAGGCCATTTGAGTGGTCTCTGATTAATACACTGGCCATAACATCTGAAGCCATGCGTTCTTCGGTCATAGGGAGGCGCACAGACCAATACCATGCCAAGGTATCCATGCAGTCATTGCAGGTCAGGCATTCGCAGAAATGCATTGATGCAGCAATGCATCTGGATTGTGGTCACAACAAGTCACAGATGATGCCCTAGACAAGATGTTTGCTTCCATTCAAATGCAGGTCAGAGGAGTAATAATGCCACATTTTCATATAGTGCCTCGTGCCGGATGATTCCCGCTTCTAAGCGCTTTAACAATAGGTGCGTACTATCATTACCCAATTTAAGATCACTTGATTTACCGACCTCTGAAACAAGAAGCTGGCATTATGCCCGAATCGACTTTTTGGCCACTCAGATATCCTACCAGGTGCAGACTGAAAGCATAGATGATACCGGCATCATGCAAACAGGTTGAATCTCCATCGCTGCGAGGCCGAAAACACGGACATTTTTTAATCACGTGTTTGCACTTATTGTCACAAATATAGATGGGTTGTGGGGTAGGGGTATTAATTAGGAATGGGGATTGGAGAGGGGTGGACTGCAGGCGGTCTCTCCCTGTGCATTTATTTGTGCGAATAAGTGCAGACATTCGATATTGTGGGCATTTGCAGTGATTTTTATTCACCATACGAGATGTGGCAGGGCACTGGGGCAGATTTCTCCAGACCACCCTGTAACTGCCTTACTGCCCCAGAACCGCTCATCATCATTGCACTGACACAGACACCCCAGTACTCGCGCCCCTCTCTTTAACAAGGGTTGGCACTCCTCTCTGTCCTCCCAACTCCTGATCACATGCTTCATCGGCCATTCTGCATTGTTTATTTCTGTATATTTGATGTTTAATGCGCCATATGCAAAGCAGGTAGCTTCAAGGCACACATTTGGAGGGTACAAGCGGGTGAACGGAGTCCCCCCTCTTTTTTCAGAGGGTGGACTCAGTCCCCACACCTAAAATGAGAAACAGCGAATGTCCTCTCCGAATTCATGCGGACCCGAGTCAGGGATCGAACCTCAAGTCTTCAGGTTTGCAGGCCAGGCAGCAGTTTACCACTGCACTTTATAACCAGATGAAAAATAACAAACAACTAAAGGTGAAATGTCCCATTTCTGTACTGCAAGTTCCAGGGAAAACATTTGTATTGGTTCTAACGTTTTCAAAAACACTATTAGAAGAAAACGTCCTCTCTTGGTTTTGTGGGTGTGTTGATTTTATGAAAGGCAAATGCCTTTCGTCGTGTGCAATTTGAGTGGGTATGCAAAGCCAATTTAATGAAATGTGCACACTTCACCTTGATATGCTAATTTATGGAGACGTCATATCCCATTTTGTTTGATGGGTCATTTTTAGTACTTTACCCGTGAGTTTCTGCTGGACAAACCGTGTTCTAAATAAATAGAAAGAACTTCAGATAGTTAGAAAACGGGCACGTTTCAAGACATGGCAAGACGATGCCCACATTAGCGTGTGCTTCCTCACAGCACAGCAAAACCCCCATTCCACGTGTTCTAATGCATTCAGGTGTTACACACATACATATTCCTTTGCAGGAAAGGGGGTGGCTGCCATTGCCGTGCTATGGGAAGGTGCCTTCGCCATACTGGTTCGCACCAAACATTCAGCGCTAAATGCAAACGAGGAGAGACACGCCAGTGCCCAGGTGGAGGTGCCACTGGGGCCCTGCTAGCCTCCAGAACCTTCCGTTATCCCGTCCCCCTCTAAATACTCTCTGGGAGCAGCCAGTACCTTTCATTATCCATGGGCTTTCGGACTACGACCAGCCCCAGAGTTGAGCCAGTGGCATCAAGTGACACGCACAGAAACCTTTTCTAGCTCAAATGATGCACACGTGCCAACAGGGGACACCGAGGGTTTTTAATAGACTTGTTGATGGCTGAATGATGATGCCTGACGTGTCACAAATACAATATGTTCAGTTGTTTTGCTTCCAGTTTAGGAGCACTTGATAGAGCAAAGCAATGTCTGCAGTGTTACAGATAAGTGCATTATAGTCCACTATATTTATTTATTTATTTTATTTTATATTTTCATTTGTCTAGCGCCAAACAGCCTGTCAGCACCGTGGTGCTGTTACAGAGGTAGGTATGTTGCTTAGTTACAGTGGCCCTCATTACGACCCTGGCGGAAAGTAACTGACCTGACCGCCATAGCGTAAATAGCGTTTCCGCCATTGCACGACGGAGTAAAGTGCGGCTAATTCTGACCCATCGGGCACGAGGACTACGCCATGGCGGAAGTGCAAAGTCGCGATGGCGGAAATGTCCCCAAAACGCCCCTCACCGCCGTCGTACGGCACCCTAGGTGCAATTCCGCCACCCATCATAGCGGTCACCGTAATGAGCGGCAATCGCAAAATACGGTGACCGTAAATATACGGAAACGGAAGTAAAAACATGGGCCCGGAACGGGAAACAGCACGCCGTACACCTATAAAATCAGAATCCCAACACAACCATTAAAAATCCTACCCTGAGACACATCCCAACCCGTTAGCCACCCTAGTGAAAACAATAAAAATGGGAAAAGTTGCGAAAAAAGCGTGCGACCGCAAGCGGCAGGTCCACTTCTCCCATGAGGAACTCACCATGCTCACAGAGACCCTCCAGGAGAATGCTGCCGTCGTCTTCTCGACGCAAATGACCAGGACGGCACTTGCGAACAAGAAGGCCATATGGGCCCTGGTGGCACAGAGGGTAAGTGCGGTGGGGACCGCACCCCGCAACCCACAGCAATGCAGAAAGCGATGGGACGACTTGCGGATACGCGTACGGAGCATACTATCAGCCAACCGTAACATTGCCACAGCTACCGGGGGAGGATCGGAATCACCCATCAAGTTGACCCCCTGGGAAGAAATCTGTGCCTCCACCATTGGAATGGAGAGTATAGAGGGAGTCGGAGGGATGGAGAAAGGAGTGCAGACATCCGAAGAATCAGGTAGGTGGGCCAAATAAAACAATGCTAAATCCACAATGTCCAATCATGTGAAGTACCATGTGTCCACATAGTGCAACAGAAACACAGGTCCAGGAGAACGTCCACATACATTGGCCTGATAGCGCACTTTAAAAGTCACATTAAATACATAAATAATTAAAAATCCTAAAAACACCCTCTACACGTGCAGCATGCACACCCTAACTGCAGGCTGCAAGACAACTGCATCCTCAATCCACACAAAAATGAAACCACCTCCAAGGCCCTGACCCAAATCACCCTCAGGTACCACCCCAATGCATGTGATACATTGCCATTCCAATTTCCACAGACCCATAAATAACGCTCGCCCTCCTTTACTCCAACACAGGGTCCGATTCAAACGACGAGCTTCAGGACACCCCTACCAGCACACCTGCAAAGAGGGCCAAGACCAACGGCCAAAGACCCTCCACCTCAGCTGCACGGATCAAGACACGGCAGCAGCACAAATCAAGTGGCAGCACACAGGAGGGGACTTCAACAGGCACCCCAGCAGCCAGCATGCCCACAACAGCAGCACCACAGGTCCCCCCAATGGATGCCACAGAAGGCACTGCTTCTGGTGGCAGCAGCACCATAGGTGACACTGCATTAATGGCAGCATGCTCCGACACAGAAAACGGTGCTGTCGATGTAGGATCCATCCATGACCTGTCTCAATCCCCCTGTTTGTTTCATCCTGTACACCATGAGGATACCACGCAGGGGCACCCACAAGACGACGACTGGCCATCCCCCACAAGCCCTGTGGCAAGGCAACATGAGGTGATCAGCCCCTCTGTGACACCACCGCAAATGGGCATGGCCCAGCAGAGGCAACAGTCCCTCGACCAGGTGATCGTGCAACAGCAGCAACTGGCCACGCTCCTCAAGGAGCATGCTGATGAATGTGGGGGTACTAAGGCAGCCATAGAAACATCTACTGAGACACTTAGGGCAGAAATGGAGAGAAGTACAGAGACACTAAGGGCACAAATGGAGAGAAGCACCGAGAGCCTGAGGGTACAAATGGAGAGAAGCACTGAGAGCCTGAGGGGGGAACTGCATGCGACGTCCAAAGATGTATGTGCTGAACTTGCCGCTGTGCGCCGTGTGCTCACTGAGCTCTCACAAACCCTTAGGGACATGCATGGACGTGAGCAGGCAGAGACATCATCCGTTGCAAGTTCCGTCCAAGGCAGCCCCCAACGTAGATCTGGGAGGAACCTGCGCTCCACAGGCAGGGGTGCCCCTGATACCCGGAGAGGGGGCTTGCAATAGCGTCTGCCCACTGACAATGAGCATCTTTGGACACTGGTGTTCGGGGGGGAGGAAGGAGGGTGGAGGGGGTGTGTTGGGCTTTCTTGGGTGGCGGGTCGATGGGGTGTGTAACATAATTTCACATATGCTATAAACATTTCACAATCATCCAATGAGATGTGTGGACATTGATCTTTGTGTACGAGGCCTTTATAGGCGTACAGTCCATATTGTGCATGTTCCAGACACACACAGTGCCACAAGTCCCGTGTCCATGTATCAGCCACCAGGCGTGAGTGCTAGAAGCATGAATCTATGATAATCTGACGAATTTCACGGCCCTCCTGTGCCTCGCGGACTCCTTGAGGTGCTGCCACATCCCCACCCTCATCATGACCATCTTCAGGTGCTTGCAGTTCTGCGTCAGGGGGCATGGGCACATTTCTACGTACGCACATGTTGTGTAGCATGACACATGCCATGACCATCTTTGCAACCTTCTCATGGCGGTACAGGAGTGCCCCGCCAGACCTGCTGAGGCAGCGGAAACGAGCCTTCAGTAGGCCGAATGCCTGTTCTATGACTACACGGGTACGTGAGTGGGCATGGTTGTAGTCCTCCTCATGCTGGTTCTGTGGGTTCCGGAGTGGTGTAAGGAGCTATCTCTTCAGTGGATACCCGGCATCACCTGTATGTGGACAATAAAGGATGTTTGTGGAATGACATTGCTACGTGCGCATCCCCCCCCCCTTCCTGCCAGGTCATTGCCGCATCACATACCCCACATTATCATGCATGAAATGAGATTCACCGAGTAGCCAGGATCTGTTCCCTGCGTGTCGCTCCATGTAGCGTGGTATTGTAGAGTTCCTCAAGACCATAGAATCATGGGTTGATCCAGGAAATCGGGCACAACAATGTGTAATGATCCTGTTGGAGTCACACACCATTTGTACATTAAGAGAATGATATTGTTTTCGGTTGCGGTACTGGACCTCCATGGCATGTGGGACAACCAATTCCACATGGGTGCAGTCGATGGCACCAATGCAACCCGGTATGCCGGCAAGTGCATGGAATCCCACTTTTGTGTTCGTAATTTCCTGCTCCGAGCGTGGTAGAGAGATGTAGTCGTCTGCGTGCTTCAGGATGGCATCGAGCACTTGCAATAGTGTCCGTGACAACAGTGGCTGTGAAATGCCATGCAACTGTCCGATTGTGTGCTGGCAGGTGCCTGTGGCCAGGAAGTGTAGTACAGACATCACCTTCAGTAGGGGTGGGATGGCGGTTGGGCTATCTATCATGCTGACAAGGTCAGCGTGTGTCATGTCCACAATGGCGGTTATGGTGTCCCGGTCCAAACGGTAGAGGGTGTGGATCTGCTCATCAGTGAGGTTGAACGGATGAGCTCGGAGGCGTGGGATTGCGGGCTGCCTGCGTGGTGGTAGTGGCTGTGCTGGTGGGCCTCGCTGGCCCTGCCTTGCCCTCCTCCTCCTCCTGCGTCTCCTCTGTGCGGCCGGTTGTTGTAGTAGTTGGTGTTCGTCTTCTTCTTGAAGTTGGAGTACTTGCAGTGCTATCAGGTCCCCCAGGGCCAACATCGCTAGTCCTGCCGGTAGCATTTTGGAGTGGGTGTGGTTGTGGGAGGGGGTTGGGTGTGCAATTTATGTGTTTTCAGACAGTATAGCCTCCACCTGTGGTGATTCATTCCACCTGTGCAAGCTGCAATCCCCTTTGGGCGAGCACGTCCCGCACACAACGCTGCAATTTGACGCATGGCATCTTGCTATTACAATCATGTATTTAATCCCGATGGCAGTGAAATATTGGTTCATATGTTCATTCTGCTATGGTCCCATTGTTTCACATACTATCTTTACAGTCGCGAACAAACTTGTGAAGGGTCAGTGGAATGTAATACTCGATTAACGGTGGACCCTCATGCAGCACTGTACCGAGGTTCACCGACGGGCGGGGCGTCCCATTTGTGAGTGAAGCCAGTTGCCATTTTCACACACTGCCGCACTACATGGATGAATTTGTGATTTCAAGCGGTCACAGATGCCTTTTCGACGTGATGTTGCAAATGAGGAATTCGAAGGACAGCGCTTTCGGTTTTCAGCTAGCGGCGAGGAGACGCCCACAGGTCTGACTGCAGATATAAAGTTCTATTGTTTAATGTCCTTCGGACAGGGGCCATGGCGAGAATGCATTGATTGATATGAATAGTATGGGATGCGCAATAGCGTAGTGGACGATAAGGCCGGACGTTCCCAAATACATGTTACTTCATAACACTGGAATTCCGGGCTGGAGCACAGTGGATTTTGCAGACTGCATTACGCACAGACTCAATGGAAATTTCACATGTTATGTGAGTAAATAATCAGGCGTTTTCATACCGGGATGAGGGAATGATGTATGGATGCATGGACAGATGATTTAATAGAGAGTTTGCCATGTACATGGCTTTTTGGAATCTATCCACTTCCCCTGCGCTATGTGATGCAGAGCTGCCATAGTGGGACCATCGTCTATCTGCCCTTGTTGAACCCTCCCTGTCTCGACGCGCCTTCAAACACTTGTGTCTATGCACGTTACTAATCCCATCTAATGGATTCTGTTTTAACAGACGCATGCACACAAAGACTCGTTTGTAATAGTGTTTTCACCTCGATTTATATAGTTATGATTCGCAAGTGATTTTTGGGTGGGAATAATCCTTTTGAGTGGGCTAGCATGCATATGGCTGTAGATTTAGTGTGATCATTGAAGTGAGTAATTCAAATGAAGTTCTGATGCCCACACTATTCTTTTCCATTTCATTTGGGTGACAGGTATCTCCTCCCCTTTTGCCGCTGCCATCTGTATGCCACTCCTGCAGATGGCTTTTACTCCCGACACCTGCTGCTTCGTGTTAATCAGTGGAGCACCATTACGATCTTATGGGACGATCGCCAATGGGCCACATGCCCTTACGCAGTACTAGTGGCTAGGAGCAACATATCGACCTTTCAGCTGGACTAGTGCCTACCTAATGGGACGGCCCTGCGGTTCTAGGCGCTTCCATGTTGCCTTTTTGAACGTGAATGTAGCCCCTGTGTACCATGAAGGAACAGGGCGTCACACAAGAAGAAGCTGGTCATTTATTGCGGATGCAGCCCACAATAATGAAATATATTTTGGAGTTCATGACCTAATAGCTGTATGGGCTTGGTGATTTTGTTGTGCATTAAATTTCTATTATGATATTAACCGTGTAGCGTTATTCTTTGTAAGTAATGTAGCATATTCATATTTGTGGAGCGATGTATTGTGAGAAGATCTGCATTGGGTTCCGGCTTCTGAGTATAGTTGCGTGGTACTGTACTGGGCGCGTTTGCCTACAAAGCCCACTGAGGTCAGGGAGAGGGGCTGCCATTATGACTGTTTTAATGATGTCATGCTCAGGGGCGGGGGATTAGCTTTTGTGTAACAGATGCCGGTCAGCCAGGTGGATTGGTGGAATGATGTGATTATCAGAATATGGCTGGTCACAGGTGCCTGTGTTTGCGTGCGTTTCTTGGAGGGAGACTGAGGTCATGTCCATTGGAATAGCTTCTGTATTCGTGCCATCTGTGCCCTGCAGCTCTCATTGGCCCCTCTTGAGATGAGCCTGGCTGCTCAGTCACTCTGCCAACTTGTGTGGTACATGCTTATGCTGATGGTTGGTTTGTTTACTGGCAAGAGTACAGGGCTGGTGCAGTCTCCCTCAGGATACTGCTTTGAATGTTGCCTTGCACTGGTGTCAAGCGATGGGGGCCTGTTGTTGTTTTGTCTCATATTTCAGTTCATATTGCTGTACTTGAACCTTCACATGCCTGTGCTGCATCAGTACGGCAATGGTGACATGGCAAACATGGATGGCCACTCACAAGGCACTTGGAGCCCCTACATTCATTTGTTCGTTGGCATGCATGGGTGACTTGTACATTTCACTGGTTGCATTGTGTGACTTCATTGCACCTACGAGGAGTTGTGCAATGTGGCCAGGGAGTGGTGTACAGGCACTCAGTAGGGCCATTTACGGTTGGTTCGCGATGCCGTACTTCTCACCATGGCGGAATGGTACTTTCCGCCATGCTTGATGGCGTTAGGTAAATGTCCGCTAGGGTCAGAATTCGCGTACCGTTGCGCCATGGTGGTAATTACGGTTTTGCATGGCGCGCGTGCACGTACTTGGTGCAGTTAGCGTTGGCGTTCACTACGGTGTCGCTAATGGCATCGTACTTTACGGTGACGGGTCATAATCGCACCGAGCGCTATTCGATGGCGGTATTGCATTTCCGCCATCGTTTTTCGATTTCCGCCAGGGTCGTAATGAGGGCCAGTAATACAGACAGTGGGTCTGGTTACAGTGGCACATGCAATGGGTATAATGGCAGAGGAAGGTTGCTTAGTTGCAGTGGTAGAGAAATGACAAAGCAAGTATACACAGTTCGCTAGGCTGCATGGAATGTGCTCTGGAGAGGGGAAGGAATGGGGCGCATAAATTATTGATATTCTCATACTATAGGGTATGGCAACTATTTCTATAATGATTTCTGAATCCGTACTATAATAATAATCTGCATAGTTGGGTGCAAATAAGAACAAAAGTGGCAAGACAATAATTTGATGCAAGCAGGTTTCCAAAAGCACAATCTAACTTTTGTTCTCTGCACTTTACATTTTATAATATTATCAAATAATCTTATATACAAATGTGGAAAATGGTCTTGTCCTTGCCAAGGAAAAATAATAATTTCCGTAGTTACAACTGTAAGATCAGCACAAAACCTGTCCGTCACGCATTTCACAAAATGGGTCTGGACTTACTATTGACCTACCCATTGTGAGCGTCTTCAGACCTTTTGAAAATGATGTACTAGATCCAATAGTCTTAACAATTACACATACTCTGTTTCTTCGTTACTATCTCATAGATGATGCAAATGTGCAACATAAAACATGAGTGTGGTGATATACATCCATTCATACTAGAAAACCTGTGGATAACTAACCCAAACTCTAATTTTGAAGGTATGTTGCGTGTTCTTCAATAATTAAATTGAAATTGGGCAGGTTTCCCCCTTAAAGTTCTGTGTATGCATGTTACTGTTCTTTCTAAAGGCAGTAGGGGCAGGGCATGATAGCCATGCGGTTTCAGGTGTGAGCAGCAGCTATCCTTTTCAAACCAAGCCCTTCTTTATGGAGTTCACTTTTTATTAAATTTGAAAAATGTTTTTGTCCTTAACAAGTATGTTTAGTGCTGGTGAAAGGTGAATACCCATACCATTTTCAGATTCTGGGCAGATGATTGGCTAAGGGTCTAGACTTGACACCACAGGAACCCCTGACACCATACGCTTTGCAGTATCAGTATTCCTAGTGCCCTTGATCAGCATGATCAGCCAACACACAGACACCAATGCTACAACTGACAGAACACTAAAGATCCCATCACGCAAAACCACAACTACCTGGACAAATGAGGCACTAACTATGGAAGGCCTCACTGTCACCCTAGCATCGCCTAAGCCACATTGTGGGCAACATCCTCGCTACCTCTGTACTCAAGACCCTTCCGACTGAAGCACTCCTCCATTACCTGACAATCATCAACAACTGCACCTTCCCCTCAACCCTCGAGACCGGACAAATCCTCATGCTTCTCAAGAAACCAACACTGAACCATGAAGACCTCAGTAACTATTGCACCATCACCAATCTTCCCTTCCTAGGTAAGATCCTTGAGAATGCAGTAACCATGTAGCTCCTCCAACAAATCAAACCCAATACCCTCCTTCAGTCCTATTAATCTGGCTTTCGACCAAGATGTCGCACAGAAACAGCTACAATCAAGGTGATCGACAATGCCTTAAAACTTCTCGATGGTGGCCATCCTTGCCTCCTGGTCCTCCTTGACCTCAGCAGCCTTTGACACAGTAGAGCACCAGACACTCGCTGACAATCTACATTGTCGCATGGAGATCAATGTGATTGACCTCAGCTGGTTCAAATCCTACCTTGCTAATTGCCAGCAATTCATACAAAAGTATTCCTCCAGATCATCCAACTTCATCCAATCATCTGTGGAGCCATGCAAGGATCCATTCTGTCCCCAATCATCTACAATCTTTACATAGAACTGCTTGGAATCCTCCTTGCTCCCCAACATTCACATCCACCAATACGCAGATGACACGCAGATCTACCACAAGATATTCTCTATCAAAGCCATCCACAGGCTCAAGGCCTACCTCTTACTGAGCCAGAATTTGATGTCCAGTGATTACCTGAAGCTCAACCCCTCCAAGACTAAATTCCTATGCTGACTAAGAACACCAAACACCCTGATATCCAGACCTGGGTACATGCAATGAATTGAAAAGGTCCTTGCTGGCCACTTGCACCAGGTCCCTTGGGTTTGACATTCACAGACACCTCAACTTCAAACAGCACATAGCAAAGGAGACACCCATGGCTTGATTCAAACTTTCTCCTCTAGGGAAAATCAAGCCCTTCATCCAGGAAAACAACTTCAGATCCACTGTCCAAGATTTGGTTCTCTCCCATCTGGATGGGGCAAATGCCTTTTTGGAAGGCCTTCCGGCGACTACCCTTGCACCTTTGAGATGAGTTCTGCATGCAGAAGTATGACTCATCAAAAAACGCACTGGCTCCCACTGCAAGCCTGCATCATTTTCAGTCCATGTTGCATCATCTATAAGGCTATCACCCTGAAATTCCCAAGCTACCTCACTGAGAAACTCAGCATCTCTGGAGGTCTGTGATCCACCCAGAGTAAGTACATGTGCAGATTTGAAATCTGCCGGTGCCGGGAGGAAAGCCACTAGAAGACAGGCCTTCTCTATCTATGCCCCAAGAATCTGGAACCTCCTCCCCATCAACATCAGACTCACCCCATCACTTCTTCAGTTCAGGAATGAGCACAAGTCCTACATCCTCAAGGAATGGCTCCTCCCTAACATCTAGGTCCACACACCCTCCATCTCCCCACCCTAACTGAGACTTGGCCATCTGCTCCCCAAAGTTTCCTCCCCAAGCTGCTTGTAGATCCCATACTGCCAATTACTTCCCTCCCTTGCTTGTAGCTCCACCGCTTCCTATTTTCTCTTCTTCCATCACTGTGTTCTTCCCCCTATAATTGTAAAGGGCTCCATTGGTCCCCAAAGCTAGGTCTGCGCTCAATAAATACCATAAAGGTAATAATAATAATAGAGGAAACTGTAACAAAAGGAGGAGAAGAGGATGCTCACTCTCTGTCATTACTAACTGATAATACACTGTGCATGCTGTTACAATGTATCCAAACACCATCCAACTACTGCATGCTATGGATCCCTAGGACTAACCTTAATCCTACTGCAGTCACATTAGGTTTCACCCTGCGCCTACAAAGCCACACTAAGTAGATTAAATACGCGTGTGAATGAAGCAGGGGAACTTCTGCCAGGTGGTGCCGAGGCGATGGCCAAATCTGCTTCATAACAAACCGGATCTTGGACCTTCTCAAGCAAAATGTGGCGTGAGAGGCCGTATATTCATGTGTGATTTAAAATGTGCATGACTACTTCAGGGAACAAAGAGTTAATGGGAGGAGAGCATGTAACATGTTGTGGAGCGTGGTAAACAAGCAAAAAGGTGCAGGGGTAGACGAAAAGGGTACACTTAAGCAAACATGCAGGTTTGTCTTCACTTTGATTCCTCGGGTAAGGGCCCTCTTTTTGGGTTTGCAGTATTTTCTGTGAAAATGGCGCCAAAGTCGTGGTACCATTAATGACCCTTTCCGTTACTTCTCATTTTGTTGTGCCGTAGGACTCCATGGGGAGTGATATTATAGCGCGCTGTAATAAGTCTTTGTGGCGGTCATTTCCTCTACATGAAGCTAGACGGTGTTGATGAGTTTTACTTGTGAAAGTGCCAATTTGATGCTGTGTAAAAGTGGTGTAATTCCATTATCACGGCTTGTGTTCTTACCAACTGAAGACGCTAACTGAGGTCCTTCGAAAATAACATTTCCAATGATTAGGATCGAAGGTCTCCTTAAATCTTTTTTACTGAGGAACCTCTTCAGTCGACACTAATTTCTGGACCTCAGCGCCCTTCTTTTTCATATAGGTTATTATCCGTGTCGCATGAGGCTGGTAACAACGGAGAACTTGTGGTTCCTCCACTCCGTTTTTTGAAAAGATAATTTGTAGTAGTGGTTACACTTAATTTTGCTCGTGCGCCAAATGAAACCAAAGAAATGAAACTTGACTGAATTTGGAAATGAAAAATGATATATTTTTAGTGAAATTGCCCTTTAAGATGACACATGTTTCGACGGTCTTTTTCAAATCAGGGCCAATTTTATCGTCTTGACAAATAAAAGTGAGTCTTTCAGCATGCAAAATGAGTCACGGGTTCAATCCCAGCCTTAATCTGTCCTCTCGATGTCTGTGCATTCAGTCCGGGTGCGGACTGAATAGCACGGACATCGGGAAGACAGACAGATTAATTGCTGTGATTGGCCATCCACATACCTACACGTAGCCAATCGGGAGCCGGCAGGGGAACGCCAGCCCCACCAACAAAGGCCCACACTCAGGCCCTGTGACGAGCCTAGCTCACTCCTGCCTTTCCATCGTCCATGGAAGTTGTTTGCTTTTCATCGCTACTGATGGAGAAGGATGGCAACAGATGTTCCCCGACACCTTCCTTCCATTAGGTAAGCCCACTGGGGCTACAAGCGTCGTAACTGCTGCCTGAGCATGAAATTCCAGAAATCTTCTGAAGCGACCGGAATCCACAGCTGAATTTACTCACTTCGGCGGCATTACTCTGCACCCAAACCAGTTCATAGGAATGAGCATTCTTTTCTGTGCACCGCTTTCCGTGCCGAGCTCACACTGATATAACAAAGCGTGTCCCCTCAAAAATGTCTGCTTCTCCTTGCTGCACAGAAGTGCCCTATTAACTTCCTAACTGCAGCAGGCTGCTGCCGTGATTGGCCATCCACATCCCTAAAGGTAGCCAATCAGAGCCGGCAGGCGAAGGCCGGCCCCCCACCAAAGGCCCATGACTGTGGATGTCCGTGGCGACCGAGTGACCGTGACCACAATCCTTTGATCATTCAGCAAGTAAGTTGAGTGGTCCACGCTCTCTGTGCTTATTTAGCATCTAGGCCTCTGCCTGATTATTGCATCCTATTGCTTTTATACACCAGATTTATTTAGCCTCTAGGCCACTGCATGACTATCACATCCTATTGCTTTTATGCACCAGAATTATTTAGCCTTTAGCCCTCTACCTGTCTATTGCATCTTGCTGCTTGTATGCACCAGAATTATTTAGCCTTTAGGCCTCTGCCTGACTATTGCATCTTGTTGCTTGCTTGCACTATATTATGTGCTTTTGCCCGCCCTAAACACTTAGAAATTGTCCACTGATTCTCACAGGATAAATCCTGTGCCTTTTCTCGCCCTACACATAGCACATCTGTTGAAGATGACTACAACCCAGTCAGGAAGCCTACCAATCTCAAAAATGACTTCAAATGGCCACTGTACTTCCAAACCCACTCAATATTCCTCCTACTCACTTCCTACCTAAATCACCTCCATTCTTGCCCTTGCATTCTGCTAAAGGGTCCACCTCAGAACACCAATGCAATCAGCCAATGACACTCTAGGCCCCCTGAACTAGTTCCCTGAGGACCTACGACTATCGGCATGTACCTGCACCCCAAAGAGCCTCCGACACGCACCCTACCCATTAGAAACAGCAAGTTTACACTCTTTCATAGAGACCAAAAAAAAAACCCTGCTCAAATCACCAAAAAGTTAACTGTGCTAATACCACCGAGGTCAAGGAAACCTCCCCTCAGGACAACACTCTCACTCAACTAACAAACAAAAAGAACAGAAAGCTCTCACACCTAACCACAATGATACCAAATGCATCGATTCCCTGATTCACAGGAAAGGAGCTCTTATCGAAGCTAAAATGCTCCAAACCCATGCTCTAGGCATTGCAGACCTCATTACAACCAACAAGCTAGACATCCTTGCTATCATGGAAACCTGGCTCCATACAGCCTCAGGTCTGGCCATCTCCCTAGCCATCCCAATAAGCTACACTATATACAAGAAAGATAGAATGACTACTAAAGGAGAAGTAGCTCTCATTGCAAAAAGAACTCCTTTGTACTTAGGATCTCGTCAGAACATCCATTCCCATCAGGGGAAGCAATTACTATGAAAATGGGCCTTACACACACCTGCACCCTCACTCCCAACATAATGTACAGACTCCCTGGTCCAATTTCCCCCTTCGAAGATGACATTACTAACCTGCTAGCCTCCAGCTCCAAACCCTTATCGAAGATCATCATCATGGGTGACTTTAACCTTAGCCTGAATGACCTCCTTGACTCACAAGCACAGTGAACTGCCAACTCAATGACAGCGCAAGGGTTCAAACATTGCATAGCCAACCCTACCCATGAAAAAGGACGCACCTTAGACTGGCTTGTGGACTTCAATTGTGCCACCGATATCCTGGCCAATACCTTGTGTCTGTGATCTGACCATAACACCATCCTCTTCACGACAGCTATAACCTCTAAACCAGCTAAACCCACTCTACTCACGTCATCACTTCTGGCAAGAAATCAGAAAAACATCAACGAAGACAATATGCTAACCCTCTTACTCCCAATAACTAACACTCCACACCATCATTCAGACCCCTCCTCCAAAGCCACCATCTACAACACAACCATTTTAGCAGCTATTAACAAAGTAGCACAATTAACTGTCCAGAAAGCGAAACCTTTGGCACATGCCAACCCCTGGTTTTCAGCAGACCTACAAATGCTACGGGTGGCCAAAAGGACAGCTGAATGCAACTGGGAGAAAACACCATCACTGGAGAATAAGGCCCACTTCCTTGCCCTAACTAAGAAATATAAAGCATCCACCATTAAAGCCAAAGGAGAGTCATATAATCTGAGAGTCCAGAATGCCCTATCTAGCTCCAGAGAACTCTTCACCATACTTCGCGAGCTAGAATCACCTGCCCCTACCTCTGACCACTGCATCAAGGACCAGCAATGGTGTTCGAACGTCCAAAATTCACTGGCGGACAAGATCACCCTCCTACAAAATAAAATGTAAACCAGAAAAATGATACTTAACTAGGACCAGACCCCGGAAGACATTCCGCCCATAAACCAGATAAATACACACACATTTGCCTTCACTCCTCTGAATACCTCAGAAACCATCAAAATTATCAAAGGACTTAAACCCTCAAGATGCAAAGGGGACACCTGCCCTCCGACATTCATTAAGGAGTGTGCTAACAAACTGGCTCCATTCATTACCTCACTCATCAACAGCTCCTTTGCTTAAGGCAAAGTACCAGTTGACTTAAAAGAAGCTTGGCTATTACCACTTCTAAAGAAAAACACGTTGGACCCAGATATCCCAACCAATTTCCGTACCCTCACCACAGTGGCATTCCTACTAAAAACATTAGACCGAGTAGCTTATCTACAGATTCCAAGCTTTCTTGAATCAAACAATCTCCTAGACCTTAGACAGTCTGGCTTCCGCCCAAGTCATGGAACAGAGAAACAGCTCTCTTGGATCTAAAAACACAAATTGATCAGATTAAGGACAGAGGGGACCTATGAATCCTCTTCCTGCTTGACCGGTCCGCAGGATTCGATTTGGTCAACCACAAAATCCTGTGTCATCATCTCGAAATGGCTGCCCATTTTTCCCTGGAAGCCATAAATTGGATCAAATCGTTTCTCTCCAACCACACCATGAGGGTCTTCTCAACCTCTGCAGCTGCTACCCAAGCTTTAGTCTCTTGTGGTGTACCACAAGGCTCGTGTGTATCACCCACACTATATAATGCCTTTAACAAACTACTCTTTGACATACTAGACAATTTGGGTGTCACATATACTAATTATGCGGACGACACCCAAATACTCCTCCCAAACACAGGCTCCTACGACACTGACTCAGACACCATCAACAAAATGTACCTCATCATTCAAGCTTGGATGGCTCAAAATGAACTATGTCTGAATGACGAGAAGCCGGAACTACTCATCATAGGCAGCAAGGCCAAACTAAAAAACCTCCCACAACAATACAACTCTTTCAGCATTGATGGCAACACTATTAATGTGGCCAAAGAAATAAAAACCTTAGGCGTCTAAATTGACTCAACCCTATCCTTAACAAGACAAGTCAATTCCACTATCTCCTCATCGGCATATACCTTAAACCTAATTAAAGCTATCAGAGCTTTCCTCTCACCTGACAATTCCATTACTTGGCCAGAGCACTCATCCTCTCAAGGATCGACTACTGTAACTCACTCTATGCAGGATCCAACTCCAGAAACATCAGCAAACTTCAAGTTGTGCAAAATAACGCAATTTTAGCTGCCCTCGACAAACACAAACACATCTATTCAACACGACGCAACATTCATTGGCTTCCATTAAGAGACAGAGGCCCTCATTCCGAGTAGGGCGGTAAGGGATACCGGGCACTGGTAAGGAGACCGGTGCCAGTAATCCCTTACCGCCCTACTACGAGGTCCCTTAGCGGGTCCCTTCCTTAAAGCCTGGTCTGACCAGGTGTTATGGACGGGACCCGTTAAGGGACCTGGGTGCAAATAACGGGCTTGGCATACGCGGGCCCGTTATTTGCGCCCTTTCCATTCCCATTGAGCCCTATGGGGTTTCAAATGGGAATGGGGAATGGTTTGGTAAATGGGGACTTACCGGTTCCTCCAAGGTCGGAATGGACCGGTAAATCCCCATTGAACCAAACCGGAGTCGGTACCGGTATGGGAGGCAGTCATGGCACAAATAGCGCCATGACTACCACCATACTCGGAATGAGGGCCAGAATCCAATTCAAAGTCCTCTCACTAACCCATAAATGCCTCTCGAACAATGCCCCAGCCTACCTTTGCAATCAAATCACAAAAACCCAATCCAGCAGACCTACCCGATCATCCCTCACCAGCCTAATCTCTACGCCTAGATTCAGGAGACAGAAGGCCGGCGGATCTAGCCTCCCGGTGGTTGCTGCCCAACTTTGAAACACTCTGCCCCCTTCACTAAAAATGGACATGTCCCTATGGTCCTTCCGAAAAAAACTAAAGACAGATGATGTCCAAACAAGATGCTTGCCATATCTAGCAACTATACTGCTACCTGTGCTACTTGTGTAAATTTGCTTTCCTGGTAAATAATGCAAACCATACATGTACTATACCCTGTAACCTCTACATATGCCTCTGTGATCAAGGAGAAATGTATGCCTGTAACCAATCGCATAAATTGTAAGCGCCTAGATACCTCTTAGTTTTGTGTGCTATATAAGCGTTCAAATAAATAAATAAATGAAAGTAGCACCAATGATTAGTGCCAATCATTTCTTAGTGAGCTTGGCATAGTTGATCACATCCACCATCCTGCATTGTCATGCATTTCACGACCTGTAATAAAGCCCATTTGGTCAGCTTGAATTATAGTTGGCAGAATTACTGATAAGTGATTTGCTAAAATCTTGGAATATTTTCTGGCATCATAATTCAATACCGTGATAGGATTCACATCTAGTATTGTCTTTTCCTTGTTTTGTAAGTAATGTTAATGCGGATTCACCCGTCGAGGGTATCACTGCCCTGTACACCAGAAATCCATCATATAACTCGGCTAAGTGTGGGATGAGGATGGTTTTTAACTGTTTATAGAATAGGGCTGACAGCCCATCCTGGACTGGCGATGTATTCATGGGAAGATTGCATATGACGTGATCAACCCCTTTCAGTGTTCTCGGACCCTCCAATTGTGCCATTTCAGCCAGACAAAAGACAAATGCAAGCCGAGAGCTAATCAGGTATAATTTGTGAGGTCCTTCCCCCAATTGGGCAGTAGCATATAGCTCAGAGTAATATTTGGGGAGAATTCTCAATTTGTTTTGCTTTGCTGTGTGTAATTGCCCCCTCCAAGTCCCGAAGTTGCACAATCGCATTCAAGGCTTATTTGGTCTTAAGCTTATATGTCAATAGTCGTTGATACGGTTTTCCACCTCTACACGGTTTGTAGACAGGACCTTTTTACGATTGGATGCAAGACTTATTAATTCCCCCCTTATAGTTGATTTCAGTGCCTCCCATCTTGCTTCCACTGATGTATTGGTTAACATATTTTCTTCAAAATATAGGGTTAACCTGGATTCAATCGAGGTTTGCACTGCTTGCTCCTTCAGCATGGCGTCATTCACCCTCCATTGCAGGGTTTTATATAGATGGAATTCCTCAAGTTCTAAAACTAGGGAATCTAGTGGGTGATCTGAGACCACGGCCAAATCAATCAAAGTGGAGGAAATGAGAGGGACGAAAGGGTGTGATGCCAGGAAGTAATCCATTCCTGAATAACCTTTATGGACATGGGGATAAAACATGTAATGCCTAGTGGTTGGGTGGAAATGCTTCCAAATGTCTATTAAATGTAAATCTGTCATTGCCCTAAGTAGGGATGGTGATTTGGCTACTTCAGATTGTAACACTGGGTTAAAGTCCCCAGCTAAAATTAACTCCCCTTTCTGAAAATGAGCTATGTGTGGAAATATGTTGGTGCAAAAGCCCTCCTGCTCTGTATTTGGTCCATAATTCGAAAACAGTGTAAGGGTCCCTCCCTCTCCCAATGTATATTCAAACCCAGAATCTGCCTTGCTCGTGCTTAATTTCATATAATTTCCTAAAGAGTAGGTTTTTGCTTACGAGGATAGCAACCCCGTTTTTCTTGTTGTATCCCGAAGTGGGGGAATCACCAGGAAGTAAGCCATTGAGAGTCCTTCCTGAGAAGGTGGGTTTCCTGCAGGAAGGCAACATCGGCCCCAGAATTCGGAATCTTACACAGAATGCTCTTCCACTTCATAGGGGAATTAAGCCCCTGGTCATTTAACGACACACACTTAAGCTGTACTATTTCGTCAGAAAGGTGATAAACTCTGTATACTGTTAACTATCACACAATAGAGATGCAATTCCCCATTAGTTCTACATTATTGAAAAGCCTCTATCCCATTCCTGATCTCTAGATGATCTGAAACATGCTCCACGTGAGACACCTCTCCGCCCTACTCCTAGGCCTGGAGAGGGAGCAACGCCCTCTTTTAAAACGCAGCAAGGTGCAGGAGGACACTGTCAGGCCGATTCATGTAATTCCTCACAAAAGTGTCGCAGGCGGCTGGCGCACAGCGTGCCCGTGCGAATGTCTGCGCCAGCCGCGTGCGATAAAATCTATTTCCGCGCACAGCGTATTCATGGATTCTCGCCTCCAAAAGCAGACGTGGCGCAGAGTGGCGCAGCGACCCTGCAGCAGCGCCAGTTACGCCCCCAAGAACGCCCTTGCGCAAGGAAAAGCCATCAAGATCGCAAAACCATCGCAAAGGGCCGTGCCAACCCTGTACCAGTTTACGGGACTGGCAAACAGCAAACGCAAAGCGGGGAACGCGTATTACGGGTTTCGGGAACACGCGTGCGCTAGAAGTTTCACACGTGATCTGGCCTGGGGGAGCGTGTGCGTGTATTTCAGGGGTGCGCGAGAAGTTCAATATGCGAATGGCCTGGGTGCGTGTATTTCAGGGGTGCGCGAGAAGTCCCACACGCGAATGGCCTGGGCGCGTGTAGTCCAGAGGTGCGCGAGAAGTTCCACACACAATCGGGCCTGGGGGAGCGTGTGTGTGTATTTCAGGGGTGCGCAAGAAGTTCCACACGCGATCGGGCCAGGGGGAGTGTGTGCGTGTATTTCAGCGGTGCGCGAGAAGTTCCACATGCGATCGGGCCTGGGGGAGCGTGTGCGTGTATTTCAGAGGTGCGCGAGAAGTTCCACACGCGATCGGGCCTGGGGGAGCGTGTGCATGTATTTCAGGGGTGCGTGAGAAGTTCCACACGCGATTGGCCTGGGAGTGTGTATTTCAGGGGTGCGCGAGACGTTCCACACGCGATCGGGCCTGGGGGAGCGCGTGCGTGTATTTCAGAGGTGCGCGAGAAGTTCCACACGCGATCGGGCCTGGGGGAGCGTGTGCGTGTATTTCAGAGGTGCGCGAGAAGTTTCACACGCGATCGGGCCTGGGGGAGCGGGGTACGTGTATTTCAGGGGCTCGCAGGTGGTTTTACACGCGATCGGGCCTGGGTGAGCGGGGTACGTGTATTTCAGGGGCTCGCGGGTGGTTGTACACGCGATCGGGCCTGGGGGAGCGGGGTACGTGTATTTCAGGGGTGCGTGAGAAGTTCCACACGCGATTGGGCTGGGTGCGGGTATTCCAGGGCTGCGCGGGAAGTTTTACACGCTCGCCTACAACTCGTATTCATGGAATCGAACGTGGCCAATCCGGAAACATGTACGCCAGCAGGAAGTAGGCATACGTCCACCCGCACAGCATAAAAGTGCACGCAAACAACAAACAAGCTCAGACGCCAAGATGAACATACCGTTCCTAGCAGCAGTGGCCGTGGGATACCGCAGGAGGAGGAGGAGGATAGTCCGGGCCAGAATTTTTACACCGAGAACCAGCCTTTTTGGGATGCCTGATGACCATGTGTATGAGAGGTACAGGTTTCCACCTCACATAATACTCGACCTGGTCAGTGAGTGGGAGGATGACCTCACATCAACCACCCTGTGCTCCCAAGCACTCAGCCCCCTGGAGAAGGTCCTCAATGTACTGCACTTCCTGGCCACTGGATCATTTCAGCGGACAAGTGCCATAGTGGGGGGCAGGTGTCACAGGCCACGCAGTCACGCTGCCTACACCAGGTCTTGGCCATCATCACTGCATGCCCATCAGTCCGCAGGCACATATACCTGCCCAGAACACCTGCAGAAAGGCAGGCTGTTGCCCAGGATTTCTACAGGGTGGCACAATTCCCCAAAGTGCTAAGTGCCATTGATTGCACCCATGTGGCTCTACGTCCCCCCAGGGCAACTGAGCACATCTATAGAAACCGCAAGCACTGGCATTCCATCAACGCCCAGGTAGTATGTGATGCCAAGGGAATCATCACCTCAGTATACGCAAACTATCCAGGCTCCACCCATGAGAGTTTCATCTACAGAATGTCTACCCTAAACCGGGACATAGAAGCTGGGCGGCATGGTGATACATGGCTGCTCGGTGAGTATAAATGCCACTGCGCATGCATGCATGTCAGATACTGAGTAATGTCACAACCCCACTAATGATACCCATCACCACCTCCCCAGGGGACAGTGCCTACCCTCTCAGCACCCACATGATGACGACAATTCAGAACCCCACCACGCCACCCCAGGTAAGATACAACACAGCCCACATTGCAACCCGGGGCATCGTGGAGCGCACATTCGGAGTGCTCAAGTCACGCTTTCCGCTCCCTTGACCGTTCTGGCGGGCAGCTGTTATACGCTCCCCCAGTAGTGTGCAGGATCATAGTGGCAGCATGTGTCCTGCACAACGTTGCAACACGCCGGGGCCTGGCCGTGGACATGGTGGTGCCCCCACATCCCCAAGCACATGCATGCCCACTGCGCATGGGAGGGGAAAGGGCACGGGGTGAGGCAGCCCGTACGCAGCTCGTGGCTAATTACTTCACATAAAATCACACCCCTGTGGAGTGCACACAGCCCTGGCACATACCAGCTGACAATGATGATTGTAACTGACAATTATGATGTGTCAATGGACAGTCAACTGTCACAACCATGCCAGCCTGAGATTGTACATCTGGAAGTGTTCCATTGTGTGCTCCCCTACCTACACAAACACCACCAATGCTGTGTTCAAAAGGCACACTTCTATGCTGCTAAAATCATTACCGCCTGGCAAGACACAACATGACAACAGTGCCATGTCACCCAACCCCTCCCCAGCACCGCCACCCAACACACCATGGCATGACATGCCATGTGAGAGCAAACAAAGTCATCCCCCAAACATGACACGTGTCACAAAGTACAGTGTCCCTAATGGAAACTGGCCACACACAATATGCCCACATAAATGTAGAAACAACAACACACATGACCAAATACTTACCACAATACAATCGACATAGCATAAACATGACAGTACTAAGGCAAAGGATAGGTAGTCTTACAACATGAGAATGCCAGCACATCCACCACCTCCAACTGTACAGTGTTGTTGCCACGCACATCTGGAAGTCCACTGCTCACAACATGAGCTCCATCTCCAAAGTGGACGGCCTTGTGAAGACATGAGGAATAAACCTGCAAATTAGGAGGGAGACATGGATGCACAAGCACACATCAATACACCATGCAGTGCACACTACAACAACAATATGCACTAGGAATGTATACACAGCATTGACTACAGACTGCCCACACAGCTCATGGGAGTACAACGTCACTGTGTAAGTCACTGTCACTTGGGCACACCCTTAGCAAGCCCATGGAAACGGGAAGCAGGAGGGGTGTGTGTCTCATGAACCCAAGCATCTAACCCAAACTCAGGACAAGCCTGCATGTGCCCAGCCGGAATACAGTGGATGCCCACGGGAGCCACACAAGGCAACACACTGCAACAAAAAATCAAAAATCAAAAATGGCCATGTGTGGGCCAGGGGGGTGGGGGAGGCCACCCAGGAGGTCCGAGGACAGGGTGCCCACCAACAGCCACCTGCGTGAATGTTGCGAAAAAAACCACCTCCATGGGCTCATGGCCTGCACGACTACTAAATTGTGGGAGATTCACTGCTGGATTCGCTCTCCTCAACCTCTGCTGCTGCTGCCACAGGAGGTGGTGGTGCTATGGGAGGCAGCCCATGCAAAGCCCTAGTTTGGTCCTCCATGGCAGCAAGCATGCGGGTGTGGAAGGCCTCGTTCTGGAGGGATATGGTGCGGAGATCCCCATGCAACACCCGACGTGTTGCCCGGACCTCCGCCCGAGTTGCCTGCATCTCTGCTGAGAGCGTACGGGTGACGAGCTCCAGCAGCTGTTCCGTCCTGGTGACAGTGGAAGCCTCAAGGTCCACAAGAGTCTGCCTGAGGTGCCGGAACTCTCCCCTCAGGGCTTCCCTCTGTCCCTGGGCATCTATAGAAATTGATTCCCTCAGATTGTCCAGGGCCGCCTGTCTGTCCCTGTTGGACGCCAACATGTCCTCCCTGACTGATTGGCAAATGGAGTCTGTAGCCTGCTGTAGTAGCTCCATCTGCCTTTCTGGGGGGACAATGGAAGTGGCCACCCTCTCCATGGCTTGAGCAATCATTTCTGATGATGCTGCCTGTTGGTTGGCCATACCATAAATGGATTGCTCCCATGCGGTATTGCCCGGTGGCGGATGGCCACCGCGTTGGCGGGCACCACACATGTCTGGGGCAAGGCGAACTGCGCCTTGCTGTGTCGGCACTGCCTGAGGCTGCAGGACTGCATTTCCCCTCTGAACTGCTGGCCCAGGAACAGGATCAGATGTTGCGGAGTGTGGCCCTGCATCCGTAACCACCACAGGCGCACCTACCAACACTGACATCCCCATAGTGGGCTCTACCCCTGGTGCAGGTGGGTCGGACAGAACAGTATCCCTTCCATGAACACATACCTGCGAATCCACATAGGCCTCATCCGAATCAACACCTGAAAAGAGTTCTGGGGAGGTGCAGCCAGGGACACCCCTGGACAGTATGGCCTGCAGCAAGAGAGGGTTCTCCCCCACCACCAAACCACGTCCCCCACTGGTGCCTGGTCGTGCTTCAGATCCCTCCTGGGCCTGCACCATCTCCTCTCCCTCAACAGCATCAGGTGCGTCATCCTCTGCAAAAACATGAAAGACAAAAAATGGAAACAGGCATTAGCACCATGGCACGCTATCAGGCCAGACAAGCTACAGTACCAGTACTTGATTCACACATGTCCCACATGACTATAACCCTCCCATGCATGCACTGTCCATGAGTTGGAAGGGGAGGAAAATGTCAGACACTGATGACACCAAGATGGGAGAGCAACACATCAACTGGCATATCCAATACACATACATGACACATGCCATCACACAGATGGCATGTACCATAGGCATGTCATATATTTGACAATAGGGCAGAGTGATGCGCAGTAGAACCAGGTGAATTTCTACAATCAGCCTGAATGAACACAGCTAAATACGGAACAATGTTGTAGCAAGATGCCACTTCAAGGGCAACTGGCGCGATGTAGTGCAAAACGCCTACTGTGGCCAGAAGGGATACTGTAATACCCAAATCCCGGGGCGCCGAATGCATTGGATGAAGCACATGGGTGGCCCAAAACACTCAGGCACACACACCCTGACCTGGCACTCAACCAGAACCCCTCCCACAAACAACATACACATGGATCACACACACATGCATGTGCACTCACCGGACAATGCCTCGTAATCTGGCAGTTCTCCCACACCTTGGATCTGCTCCTCTGTGACGTAGGTCCCAGCAACATGCTCATGTAGAGTGAGTTCAATGTCCTCTTGTGGAGACCCACCTCCAGTCACCAGAGTTGCGACATGACTTGAGGCCAGCCTTTTCTTTGCCCTACGCTTAAGGTCGTTCCAGCGCTTGTAGCACTCAACAGCTGTGCGCCTCATAAACCCAAGGGCACTTATGCTGTCCGCGATGGACTGCCAGTGTGCCTGACGTCGAGCAGGTGTAATCCTACACCCTGAAGTGACCAACATTTCAGCGGCATGTTCGGACACATACTGCACAAGTGCATCCAGTTCGGCATCATTGAAGCTAGGCTTCCTTGGCGTGCCGGACCATGTAGCCGTGTCGGGGTCATCAGCCTGTACTGGACGAGCACTCTTCCTCTTTCTTTTTGTGGGTGGTGGGGATCCGGAGTGCCCTACGCCGCTCTGGACACTAGAGGCAGGAGCACCGGTGGACTGTGTAGTAGTAGTGTGCGATGGCACACTGACCACATGACTTTCTGCAGGCATTAGCTGAAGTGTGATGATGGCAGAGGGAACCTCAGTCTGATGTACCGGGACCAACACTGTCCTTGCTGGGAGAGTTAGAGCTGGGGTGGACGGAGCTGCAGCTGCCCCTGCAGCCTCCCCACCCCGCCTACTCGGGGCAGCAGATGACATGGCTGCCCCTGTACCACGTGGCCTGGTGACAGTGGCTTGCGCCGCCACCCGTGGCCTAGACTTGGCGACCTGGAAGTCAGCCTGGGAGTCACCCTGTGCTAGGTCAGGTGCCACAACGGGCCGGTCCAACAAGGGCTGAGCAGGGATGGTGTCAGCCACGTTTCCCTCAACCATGGGGGGGGGGATGTGTGTCCCTGACTGGTCCTCCACACGTGGGGGGCTAGGGGGAGTCTGCAAATCCTGGCCATGTCCCCTACCGCACCCACCACGCCCACCTCTTGAGGCTCGGCCACCTTTGCCACCCTTACCACTTGCTCGCCTCCCAGCCATGGCACTGATGGATTTGTGCGTATGGGAGTTGCAGTGGACAATTGTCCTGGGCAATTGGGGGTCAAAGGGGTAGGGTACTAGATGGAATTCGTACCCAAGTGCTCTAGCAAGGCTGTATGGAACCCCTGGGGAAAGATGACGGGTCACGCAACGCACAGGCACCCCTAAAACAGAAAATGACGTGCACGCGACCCCTCGTAGACCACGTGCGTGGGAAAAGGAACCTGCACTACGCTGTGGCACCCAGAAACACAAAAATGAACGTATGCGTGTCACACGCAGTCTACAATGACCTCTGAAGGGGTACGCTACACACGGGGCTAGCACAGTTGGTAAAAGAGCGTCTGCCTGGGAAAAGAGCGTGAAAAATATGCGCGTGTGTGCGTTGGCAACACCCCCGCCAAAAGAAGAATTGTACACTGTCTGAGGAGACAGGACAAAAGGAGAAGTCAACGCTGTTTGAGGAAACAGGTCGAAGAGAAAATCAGAAAAATACTGACAGAGGTAACAGGGAGTACGAACTAGAAACGCTGTAAAGTAAATCGCGTGTGAACCGACAAGAAGTACAGATTTCACCCACTCGCTCTCCACGGGAAGCACGTACAAGGAAATGACGTACTACACGCACCTTTTAAACCGCACCACACGTCCAACGTCACTTCCGCGTATACGCACTGAGGCACTATCCTCCAATTACGCGGGCTGACACTCGGACGTGCAGTTTTTGGTCTTGTAACATTCCCCCGGGTACAGGGACACGCCCGCGCGTGTCACGTCACAGACGCGCCTGCGCTGTCAGGGCCTTTGGTCCAATGGAATCGCGTACACAGGCCAATCGCGTGTGGAACTTCTTGCGCACCTCTAAAATACACGCGCCCAGGTCAATCGCGTGTGGAACTTCTCGCGCACCCCTGAAATGCACACACCCAGGCCAATCGCGTGTGGAACTTCTCGCGCACCTCTGAAATACACGCACCCAGGCCAATCGCGTGTGGAACTTCTCGCGCACCTCTGAAATACACGCGCCCAGGCCAATCGCGTGTGGAACTTCTCGCGCACCTCTGAAATACACACACACGCTCCCCCAGGCCCAATCGCGTGTGGAACTTCTCGCGCACCCCTGAAATACACGCGCCCAGGACAATCGCGTGTGGAACTTCTCGCGCACCTCTGAAATACACGCACACGCTCCCCCAGGCCCGATCGCGTGTGGAACTTCTCGCGCACCCCTGAAATACACGCGCCCAGGCCAATCGCGTGTGGAACTTCTGGCGCACCTCTGAAATACACGCGCCCAGGCCAATCGTGTGTGGAACTTCTCGCGCACCCCTGAAATACACGCGCCCAGGCCAATCGCATGTGGAACTTCTCGCGCACCTCTGAAATACACGCGCCCAGGCCAATCGTGTGTGGAACTTCTCGCGCACCCCTGAAATACACGCGCCCAGGCCAATCGCGTGTGAAACTTCTCGCGCACCTCTGAAATACACGCGCCCAGGCCAATCGCGTGTGAAACTTCTCACGCACCTCTGAAATACACGCACACGCTCCCCCGGGCCCGATCGCGTGTGGAACTTCTCGCCCACCCCTGAATTACACGCGCCCAGGCCAATCGCGTGTGGAACTTCTCGCACACCTCTGAAATACACGCACACGCTCCCCCAGGCCCGATCGCGTGTGAAACTTCTTGCGCACCTCTGAGATACACGCACACGCTCCCCCAGGCCCGATCGCGTGTGGGCCTTCTCGCACGTGTAGAACTTTGGCGCACATTTTTTTCCTGCACAGGGACGCTACCGCCTGCTTTCGTGTGGCGGACATGTATGGGCCTGTGCACGTTTTTTGGCCGTGCGCTGTTTTTCCCTATTCGATTCCATGAATACGTGTTGTAGGCGAGCGTGTGGGCGTTCTGCGCACTTGCCTCCTGTACTTCCCCCGTGACGCCCACATTTTCACGAGTTGTTCCCCATTCTGCGTGTGACGCCCCGTGTTACGCCTACTTTTGTTATGTGCGCCGCGCTATGTGCGAATTCGCTGTGGCCTTATCGCACGGCGTTCGATGGCCTGTGCGCCAGCGTACGCCAGCGTGCGCCGCACACTTTTTCAGTGCACATCCCACATTTTGCACATGCACGGACTTCCATGAATAGATGTGCGATGTTTTCTGTGCGATAATCGCCCTTGCACTGCGATTTTTGCTATTTCACTGCGAATCGCACGTTTTCGCACGCGTGCGCCGTTTTTTCGGCACACATTAATTCCATGAATCAGCCTGTGTGACTCCAAAGGAATCACAGATGTCTTTAGCCATTTTATCCTCACATCCAAATCCTGATGCTGCCTGGATGAATATCCTTGCTTCATCATTACACATCCTTCATCAGTCTATCATTTATAAAATACCATAAAAGTTTCTATATGCAAAGAATAGCTGTCACTATGATACCAGAAGATTAGTTATACTTCCTAGTTTTAGGTACGTATCTTTGATATTAAAGGAATCACAGAGAGGCACAATTAGTATGCCGCACCATACAAAGATCAGTGTTAGAATGTCAATTACTTAATCAGTATTGCATGCTTTCCACCTTCTACCGCACAGTAAATGAAGCTGCATAGCTGGAAAACAACTACATGAAACCAGATCCACAGGTGGCACATGTACCTTTATTGAAAGTCTGATTTAAGCAATAGTTTAAGTTTATAGATTTAATAGAGTTCTTGTATATCTGCTTATAAACAAACTGCATGCCGTGCTCTTAGCATACCTACTAATTTATATATCTAACATCTGTCAACAATTGAGGTGAATACTATTGCTATTAGAGTGTCCTTCACATAGACACCTGGAGAGGCACCCTTGCTCTTGCTCCTTGTATTGACGTGAGTTTTATCACCTCTACCTCCAGAGCCTTCCCTTGAAGTTGTCGGTATTACTGGCGGTGGTAATACTGGCAATATTTGCTGGTGTGGTGCGGGATTTACCTCGTGCTCCAATCTGGAGGTAATTCCAGCCACCCCACCAGCAAACACAGAGTTGGCCAGTGCGGTAACAAGCCAGTAAACAGAATTATCGGCACATTAATTATCGTCCCACTGCCTCCATATCTACTCAGATCTCACTATGCAATTAATAGAATGCTCTACCCTCTATACCTCTCCTCTTTCCCAATGTGATATTAAAAATGGGTAAAACATTTATATCCACAATGCCCTAGAAGATCGAAGGTAAGGCGATGAATGGAGGCGGGAACCCAGACTCCTGTAGTCTTCACAGTCTGCAAAATGTAGTTCTTCTGAACAAGTAGTAGGCCTATTCAAAAATTGAACAGTAGTGTCTTTCTGAGACTCGAAAAGCCAAATAATGCGATTCCAGGGGCTTAAAATTCCTGCGAGTAAAAATGAGGTAGATTCCTCCCTGCACCCTGCGTTGGTTTGCATGAAAGGAGCTTCCAGTCTGCTTCAATCCTCCAGCCCTCTTCTGCCTATTCTGCCAGTCTTCAGGTCTGCTCACAGTGCAGCTCATCTTCTGTCCCAACCCTCTGGACCCAGTCCTTAAGTAGTACTTGGGTGTCTTCTCAACAATTCGAGCCAGCTGCTAAAGGCTGCTGAGCTCACCTGTTATTTTCTACCAATCAGAGCATTAAAAGCAATAGGTTGCTGAGGTCACCTGTCATTTTCTACCAATCCGAACATTAAAAGCATAAGCTGCTGAGGTCACCTGTCATTGTCTAGCAATCAGCATTAAAATCAATAAGCTTCTGAGGTCACCTGCCATTTTCTACCAATCAGAGCATTAAAAGCAATAAACTGCCACTTCGATCATAGCGTGCTGCACCGGAAGTGTTGTAGTTCATTAATTCATTGTAGTTTCTTAAATAACTACTATTACGGGGATGACATTGGGCCTCATTCCAAGTCTGGCAGTCCAGAAATAAGGGTGCCGATAGCAACATACTGGCATCCTTTCCGGTCTCCCCACCAGACTACAAGATTGCCTTCATGTGCCAGATCTCCTGGCAGGTCTGACCTGCCGGGAGTACCAGCCCCTCCAGGCATGGTTTTCACAGAAGCACTGGCACCGTTAGCAATGATGCCGGTGCTTCTGTGTCCCCATTTCCTGGGAATGGGGACTTACCGTTTCCACTGCTTGACATCCCGGTCCAATGCCAGCCATAATATCCTGGTGGCACCGGGATGTCAGGTGGCGGAAATGGTGTTATGAGGTCAGCGGCAACCTGCCGGCTGCACCGGCATGTTACTGCTGACCTCCGAATGAGGCCCATTGTTTACACTGCATTCTTCGGGCAAGAACACTTCCCTGAAAATCTATAGTGACTCTTAGAGACATTGGGCCTCATTACAAGCTTGCCGGTCCGGATACAACGGTACCAGTAAGCTTGCCGGTATCGTTGTATCTGGACCGGCAAACTCCGAGTTGTGCTCGTGGTGCCTTTCATTCAACCAGGTCTGACATGGTGGAATGAAAGGCACTGTGAGGACAGCATGTCGGATGCACAGGCACTGTTATAAATGATGCCTGTCCATCCGGCTTCTGCATTCCCATTGAGCCCTATACGGCTCAATGGGAATGGGGAAGATGCCAGGACCGGCAACGCCGTAATGACCCGGTAATTTCCCATTTCTGGGTGCCGAAAAAAAATGAATACTGGAGGCAGCCGTGCCTGTATTACAGGTACGGCTACCGCCAGCCTCGTAATGAGGCCCATTGTTTACAATTATGTTCTAAATGTTCCAAAACAACGGTGCCCATCCAAGACTTCCAAGCGAACACATTTCTCTGCCTTGTGCATTTCTAAAACAATGTTCACGTTTAATAAGTATGACTTTGTACTTTCATTGAAGGAAGTGTTTGCAGCTTGAGAATACCACTCAAATGTTCTGTTTTTATTATTCTATAAGTCTATATGTCTACATGTTGCACCCCACCCCATTAACCATAGAACGAGCCATGGAGACATCATAGGAATCATGGAAATAAGAGTGAACAGACAGAAGAGCATGTAGAACATAACATAATACTTATTCACTAATAAGTGTTCACCCAGGATCTTCACTGGTTACTAAACATTAAAACATAAATATATATCTTCTTGAGAAGAACAGGCTGCAGCAGGTTCTGGTCCACAGAGAATTTCCAGTTGCTGATGAATCAGAGATGGATAGATGTTCATCACATGAAAACTTCTAAACAGTTCTCTTCTGTTAGTTAGGATTCAGCTGTGCTGCATTGAACACGTGTCACAATGAAAAAAAAAGATGATCAGGAAGAACTCAGCTACAAAAATTTAGAACACAGGTGTAATCCCTGAGCCTATGTTTCTGGATTGAAAGAAAAGATTGTATTCATCAGCCAGTTCATAAAGAATCCCAGGATGGAATTGAAGTGGAAGAGCTAAATGTTGCCCTCGTAGCCCCCACCTGACTTGCAGCCCGAAGGCAGTGAAATTAGAGAAGTACATCACTCCTAGGCCCTTCATCGCCGCCAGTCAGGTATCACAGATGTAAGAAACATTATTCACTCAGACAGCCATTCAAACCGTTCCTGACTCACAATATGGAAGAGATACAGCTGCCATTGATAGAACAAGTTACACTGACTATAACCCCGAAAAGCTGATGACGTCACCACTGACATCATGACGCAGATGCGTTAGACATGAAGCATATAGGCATCCATGCATGAAGCTACACAGTTTTACTTTATTGCAGATAGACACAAAACAAATGCTTATGACTCATTGTAGTTAGAGGACTGACACACTTACACCAGTAAATCTTTAGCTATGCGAAAACAGCAAGATGCCGAGAATATGTATAATCAGCTTGTTTATGCTTTACTGTGACTAACATGAACGGCCATAAGAACGAAGATGGAAACCATAGGATTGAAGTGAATGGGGAAAGTAAGATGAACTTTGAATACATGGAGAGGCTGACCGCCTGATTCAGCTGAAGGTAGACAGACAGAGCTCTCAGCGCAGACACCGTGCACATCCTAGCCAAGGACAAGAAGAGAAAGAAGCTTTGCAGTTCACCAAGGTGATGAGACAACTGCAGGGAATGACGCTTAAAATCCTCATAATTACAAGCAGGAGAGCTTCATTTCATGGTCCATGCACAGGTGATCTGAAAGAATAGGACAGTGAATATTCATTCGAGGCAGATGGAGGAAAGCTATTCCCATCAAACCAGAGGTGGCAAAATACAGTTACTACACAGATTCAAAGCTGGATGTATGCTCTCAGGGCTCAGGCGTACAGAGATGGCAACTTATTGGGAACAAACAGCACCTTCATGCTCGTTCCCATTGCTTTGAATAGTTTGACTCAGCCTGGTAGTTGTCCAAGGTCCCAAGGCTGAGAAGACCCGTTCTATCCAGTCCTTAGCTACCTTTCACGTAAAGCTCACTAATGCAATGGCCAATAGTTTCCCTGTTAACCTGCAACTTTGTAATTGTAACATTTAGAGGTGGTCCTAGGAGGAGCCACCAGATATGGCGATCCAATAACCAGATGAGAAGGAGACATTGATGATAGCATTTGGACCATGGGGTCAGATGAAGATTGAGAGGAAAGTGACAATTACAAGTGGGGAGGTCTCAACGCCACTCCAGGGAAGTAAGCCCTGACAGAGAAGGGGAAGATATGGGAAGAGATGAGTGAGAACCCAGGGACTACTGCAGCGTCCTAGGGACAGGTTGCATAGTTCGGATGAAATTACTCCATATGCGCAGAGGCTCAGAGCCCTGCCAGGATGGACAGAGATGACAAGGGCATTCACAGTCACTAAAGACATGGGGAGACACGACAGAGGAATGAGATTGACAAAGTTTCTCTTATTAGAGAAGGGTGACGAACAACCAGGGTATATACCATGTCAACAGATGGATAGCCATAATTTAATGTGTAAGCTACTTATTTCTTTTATTCTTTTATTTTTAGCATTTATTTCAGCTCACAAAGCCTTAAGGCTACTAGGCACTAGCTACAAAAGTTCATGGGAAATTGGTGAAGTGCAAGAGTAAGCATAAGGATACAGACAAACATGGTGTGTGTACACAGACAGGCAAGGCCTCACCTCATGTTACATGGGACTAGATCAGTCAGTTTATGAGTCAAATTGTTACGATTACACAGACTGGCAAAGCCTCACCTCATGTTACAGGGGGCTACATTAGGCAGCATATGAGTTAAATAGGTCCAATTACACAGACTGGCAAAACCTCACCTCATGTGAAAGGGGGCTACATCAGGAAGCATATGAGTTAAATAGGTACGATTACACAGACCGGCAAAGCCTCACCTCATGTTACAGGGGGCTACATCAGGCAGCATATGAGTGAGATATGTATGATTATACAGACATGGAGATAGGGGTAACAACAAAAAGGCTGCCACACAGTAAGGACTCTGTAAGTAAGTGAAAATAAGCAGTGAGCATAGGAAGAAGGTCTCACCAACATGAAAGTCACTCTAAAGGCACCTTGAGCACAAAAAAGAAAATGATTGCACAGATGTAAGAATACCTAAATTTGATTTTTCCAGACAAGGCATTCTAAGCCTTTGACAGTGCACTTTAAAGCATGCATAACATAGTGGTGTTATTGGGAGTGGTTGATAGGAAGATATAGATGGGAAGAGGGCAAAAGGCACGCAACAGTAATAGAAATAGGGATAGTGTTCAGGTTAATAGTATGGAGTGTTGTGCCTCATGACAGTTTACTAAGGTGAGTGGGAGTTCCATGAAATCATAAGTTGTAAAAGTTTGAAAAGTATTTATAAGGAGAGTTGTCCCTTCATGCGGAGACAGGTTCAGACAGGGGCCTTTTGTGTGGGCCTTTGCTGGGGGACGGCTTTCCTCACCTGCCGGCTTCCAACTGCCTTGAAGAATAGCAGGGCAACCAATCATGAGCTTCGTTTACACTCATTGACTGCAGGGGCTAGGAAATGGATTTATGAGATAGAACGATTGACAGCAGGGACCAAACTGGCAGTGGGAACATGAAGAGTTTACTCTCAGCCATTCTCGGGGACGTAGTGGAAGACATCTGGAAAAGTGTAGCACAGAATACGGCACAGAATGGTGCACCATTGAATAACTGCCAAGCAGCCGTATAGCAACTCTAAGAGTACAGTACTCAGACACGTCTGACATAAGCGCGATTATGGCATTCAAAACACGTGAGGACGAGAACCCACTACAATACATTCAGGAGATTCAAGAGCGTTAGTGTCTTGAGACGAGAGAACAGTGGGATAAAACAGTGGTGTTATTTTACCACATATTATGTCAAGGGTTCCCAGAACAGGTGCAGAAGCACTGAAAAAATTAGTTGGGATGGAAGCTAAACCATGGTCAGTTTGCACTATTGTCAGTTAATGCAGGAGAATGCAAGAAAGAAGCGTGAGGAGAGAAAGCAGGAAGAGGCAAAGTTAGTGCAGAATGCAAGGGATGCTGTTCACGAGTGCTGAGGGAATCGTTCCCCAGAATATGCAAAATAGACCGCAGACAGTAGGAGGCTGTGTAGGAAGGGGTGACACAAACCATTGGCCATGGGGAAGAGGAGGAGTGCCCCGGGGAAGAGGGTTTGGATAACCTGTGCAACAGGGTGGAGATGGATTTAATGGGGGACAGCCAAGACCAATGAGGGGTCCAATACAATGCTGGCTATGTGGAAGAATAGGTCAAATATCTCAAATATGCAGAGACAGGGGCGTAATACAACAGAACGGGGGAATGGCACACCAGCCAAAATACCAGACAGAGCAAGCCGACTATTATGCCCAAGATAACATGCACGCGCTGGCATACGCACCACAACCGACGCACACACAGATCATGCAGGTGCAACCATATCAGCCCATGACACATGCACCTTAAGCACAGGAACATGCACATCCACTTCAACCAGCACAGCAAGCACTGGTGCAGCAGAACACTGTAGCCACGACACACAAAAACTCCACGATGCAGACTCCTGTACAGAAATCGGGAGAGGTGACTGTTGTGGGGCGCAATCCTTTTACCGGGACAGGGATGACATTGTAGCCACAATAGGACAACCCACAGACAAAACTAATGTATTCAATCCTATCCGTTACACCCAACCCGAGCGAGGAACCTCAAATAGGGGTGACAATAGGTGAAAATACTTTCTCTTTACTTGGGAATATGTGGGCAACTCGATCCTGTATTAGAGAGGGGAGAACCCAATTTCTGGCATTGCCATGAATGCACAGGGAATCTCTGGGGCTACAAATTTGGTTCCTTTTACTAACAAACTTACAATTTCCATAGGAGAACATGGCTTGAATATGCCATTGTTATATTCCCAATAGACACCAGTAAACATAATGAGTAGGGACATGATTAGCCGACGTAACATGACCATCTCATTCACTGATCAGGGGATAGTATGTTCAAATCCAGGAATTCCCTACATGAACGTGAGGGAACTCATTCAGGCATATTGCGGGCCGACTGTACAGAGGGGGTGCCAGCAAACCTTGGGCTATTTCAGTAGGGAGTGGAAGTGATGATAGCATGGCTTCTAGGGATACATGGCAAACTGCTACGTATACACAAGTTTTTGTTCAGACCAGAGGTTCCCCTAGATGAGAGGGGAGGGCAGGTGATACCAATAGAACTGGAGACAGTTATAGTATGGGATGAAAGAGTAGTATTGCATGGGACTGACTACACAGGATGAGCATGGAGGACAGTAATCATGGTAGGGGAAGGGCACAGACTCAATGACTTGACAGATGAGGAACTGTTTCTGAGACGATCGCTCCGATCACGCGACAGTGTTTGTCATGGGCATTACCCATTGGGTGAGGATACATTACAGGGAAGTACCACAGAGATTGGTTTTGCTGTAAAAAAGGCACTACCACCATTTCTCGAGGAAGACTTAGTGCAAGTAACCAGTGTTCTATGGACTAGCAGTCCATATGACGTTGGCCTGTTAAAAGGAGTAGGAGCTGCCAAAATTAAGCTCAAGCCAAGGGCTATCTTACCAAGGGTAAGACAACATCCCCTATCTAGAGAAGCAGACGAAGACATTTATGAAACGATTTCCGCTTTAATTAAAGCAAGGCATTCTAGTCCCTTCGGAGTCACAGTGTAATACAGCTGAGTACCCGGTGAAGAAGGCGACGGGAGGATCATGGCATTTTATTCGAGAACTACGTCCTTTCATTCAAATTGTTGAAGCAGAAATCCAGTGACCATTCTATGTAGCATCCTGCCACTCCACATAGAGTCACAGGACTTGACTACCTTCCTATATAGAAACCGGAAGTGGAAACACATGAGATTACCATAAGGGTACTGGGAATCACCCTCTATCTTCAATAGGGTGCTTCAAATGGACCTAGGCAACGTACAGTTGGAGAGTACCGTCATTCAGTATGTAGATGACATTTTGATTTGCAGCAGGTCTGAAGAGCAGTGTTGAAATGACTCAGTGCAGTTGTTGACTGTTTTAGCAGACAAGGGTTACATGGTGGACAAGGTGAAACTATAATACTGGCAGGGGGAGGTGTTGTACATTGTACAGTTGATATCACAGGAAGGCCAAAGGGTAGCTCCAGAGATAGCAGAGGCAATCTTTAGAACGTCAATGCCATGGACATTGGGGGAGATGCAACAATTCTTGGGCCTCTATAATTATTGCAGATCCTGGGTATTCGATCACAGCACATACACGAGACCACTATTAAGTGAGTTTCATTAGACACAGAGAGAGGATGGGGACCTGTCATGGACACACGAAATGACTGAAGCATTTGAGGAGCTGAATAAGGCGATATGCACAGCTCCAGTGCTAGGGATCCCCAATTAAAGTGATGAATTCTACTTGTTCTCCCACTCCAATGGAGTAGTGATGGTTGCAGTGCTCACACAGAAGACAACCTTAGAACACAAACCAATGGCCTACTATAGTGGATGTTTAGACCCAGTGATGACGGACATTACACTTCAGAACAAGCTTTGGCTGCTGCTGCATTCGCAGTAGAAAAGTTGGCGAGAATCACTATGGGGTGCAGCACCACACTTTAGGTGGAACATACCCTCTTTGCGAACCTCGAAAAGTCCAAAAGCACATTGACTACCCAGAGAGCATCTGGATACAAGGTGATTATCTCGAATCCGGCAAGGTAGTGAGATGCAGAATTGTAAACCCAGTGACATTTATAGCTGAACCAGTGAAGGAAGGAGACTATGTACATGACTGTACTATGTACATGAAACAGTATGATGACATCCCTAAAGTGGGGGAGAATGCCCTTGAGGGGGGAGAAATACTGTTTATTGACAGGTCATCAACTATAGACCAGGCAACGGGAGAAAGGCATACTGGGACAGCAGTGGTGAGCATGAACTTAGACGGGACCGTTGAAGTAGTAGCAAGTGCGAGATTGCCTTTACATTTTTCTGCACAGGCAGCAGAATTAGTGACTCTTATAATGGCATTAGAAGCACACAAGGACAAGGAGAATACAGTGTATTCCGATTTGGCCTGGGTTGGTGTAATGCTTAACTGGCCCTAACTATAAAGGGATGGATCCCATAACTGATGTTTCTAAGGGCCATCGATGTCTGAAAGTCCAAAACAATAATCCATCTGTGTCTAAACTTTTGCTTGCCCTCACTCTTTACAAAAACATTTTTGGAGGTCTTTAAAAAGGAAAAATAGTGATTCAATAGAAAATAGGAAACCAACGTTGGTTTCAGGGGACTTTCTCACCAGGTGTGGGGCGGCCAGCTTCACAAAAATGAGTTCAATGAAAAAAAAGGCTGTTCATTTAGCTCTTCCAAGTTCCAAAACACAATCAAAAGAATTATACACATTTCCTCTCCAAACTACTTGGGGTTCCCTTCACCAAGGTCGTCATCTTTGCACGAGAGGGAAGGCAAATTGTGAGATAGTTTTGTGACATCGAGCAGATGAGCATGCGTATTCCTCCCTTACAAAGCAAATTTGGTTTACGAACCAACTTTATGGAAATAAAAACCTGAAAATGCTGTCATGTCCCAGATTGCAATTAGATCTCTGATTCAACAAGACAAAATAAAAGATTATTCATTGCAGATCAAGCAGGGTTTACATGCCTTCAAAACTGCAGCACTTCCGAATACTGAGAGTGTTTGTGAATCTCCAGCAGTACAGGTGTATTGCTCATTACAACAATTGCAGAAAGAACTTTTCGAACTTGAAGAGAACAGCAAATCAAATGTTATCACTTATCAAAAAAGAACTTCGACAAATAGTATTTACATGTGGATCCTAAATCAATAATTTATTGTGAATAAATACATTTTCATCATGACTCACCCATTTTATACGGTGGTGTTCCATATGCGGTTGTTGCACGCAAATGTATCCATGTCCATTTAGCAAAGGACAAAGGATTGGTGAAGAATTAGAAATATGCAGACTACAGAGAAATGAAACACCTTTGTGGGAAAGAGATGTTTTGTACAGCACACTAAATAAATTGACTGCTCTGCTGAGATTTACATTACTCATATTATCAGATATGAAGAATTCAAGCAATGGGTTCATGCCTATAGATCAGGTGTCTTGCTTATTGGCATTAACACAAACAATGGCTGGAACATCAAAATTGGACTCTGAAGTATACATACCTGGTTGGTTACAAAAACTGCACTCTCAGCAAAATTATTTCTGTTCTTCATTCCAGTTTTTTTCCCGACACCTACAAAAAGTAAGAATTGCAATTCTTCCACATACAAAATACTAGACCATCCCCCGGGTAGCCGTACTCTGCTTTCTGCATCTCTGAATGTTTTCTTGCATTTCTCTTGCATTTCTCTGCAGTTTTCTCTCTAGGTGAATGTTTTTCTCACTGTCTCTGCATTTCTGCTGCAATTACTGTTTGTTTTTTCCCTCTAGGTGATTGTATTGCCCTCCAGACCTTTCTTCCCCCCCAGGGTGTTCTGACCCAGCTCCCACTGCTGTTTCTCACTGCTTGTTGCTGCCTTGTTTACTTTTCTCTGTGGTCTATTGTAACCTGTTGTTTTTCCCCTTGTCTCCACTCCCTCCTCATCCCCTTCCTGTGCACCCTGTGAGGCATTGCTCTATACAATGTTCCTTTCGCTTCTCCCTCTATCGCCTACCTTCTCCTCCCTCCATCACACCCACTATGGCGCTCTCTATTTCCCCATCTTTTCTAACTGTTTTTCTATCTCCTATCCTACACTTCTCACTAAGACTGGTAGGATGGAGCTTAAGAAGGACACCCTAGTCTCCAACCTAGGCCTTCCCATCACTGACACCTATGTCAGTGCTTCCTCCAGAGAGCCTCTCACCAACATCCTCTTTGTTGTTCCTTCACACAACCTAAGGACCCTTCATATGGTCGCTCTTCTCTGTCCTTTTTCCTCTTCACCCATTAATGGTGGCACCTTATGGGAGGTCCTATTTGCCTCCTTCCGTCCTCCAGAGTCATCATTAATGTTTTTCTAAATGGTACCATCATGGTCCAAGGGCCTCAGCCCAACCTCCAACTATTTGCTATTCCTGCTACCACTTCTCTGGCTCCTCCTCCACCTCCTTCTTCTACCATTCCGGCTCATCTGCCATCTACCACCTCTCTGGCTCCGCCTTCACCTCCTTCCTTTAACATCCCGGCTTCTCTGCTATCGACCACCTCTCTGGCCCCTCAGTCACCCACGTCCTACAACTCTCTGGCTCCCTTGCCATTTGCCTCTCCTTTGGCTCCCTTGCCACCCTCTGCCTCCACCTCTCTGGCTCCCTTGTCATCCACTATCTCTTTCGCTCCTCTGCCACCTCCTCCCTTTACCTCTCAGGTAGCACTGCCATTTCCGATAGGTACCTCTCTTCTCTGTACTCCTCCACGGAAGTCTTTCAAAAGTTGCAACCTGCTCCACATTACTACTCTAAACTCTCGCTCTGCTGTCAAACACTCCTCTGACATCTGCCACCTACTTGAGCTCCTGGACCTAGATGTACTTGCTCTTACCGAAATATGGTTTAAGGCCAGCTCTGTCTCAAGTTTTGACACACTCCTCCCTGAGGGCTATAAGATCCTCTCCGAGTCCAGGCCCATCATCCCCACTCAGACCTACTCCTCCTTTGAATGCATAGTCTGCAGGCTAGCTATCTCTCCTGGCTTCTCTCTGACCATGATTATCTTCTACAGGCCACCTGGCCAGGTTACCCTCTTCCTCTCTCAATAGGCTGACCTCACTTCCTTCTCCTTTCTTCTAGCTCCCAGCTTCTCTTCCTTGGAGATTTCAACATCCACCTGGACTCTCCAGACTCCTCAGGGCTTTGCTGGAACCTATGTGACTCTTTGTCCATTTCCATTCTACCCTCTAGTCTGACTCACTCTGCTGGGCACACCTTGGATGCTCTCATCTCTGCAGACATCCCCCTCTCAAATACTCACTACGCCTCTCTTGTGGAATAATCACTCTCTTTTTTTTCTCACTCAAAGCTTCCAGTCTCCTTGGCAAATGCCCACCCAGCACTGCCACCTTCCTTCGCGGTCATTCGACCTATGAAGCAAGTGTTAGTGGTCACCCTTACCTCCACGTTATCTCTGCTGCCTACTCCTGTGGCTGACTCCCCTCCTAACACAGCCCTTTCCAACCTTCACCTTTCTATCTCTAACCCTTTGGACATCCTTCCGCCTGTCATAAGGATCCACATGAAGCCTGCCAAAAAGTGCAACTCTAGGTACAACTCCAATTTGGCCGCTGTGAAACGCAATTGCAGAGCAGCTGAATGGAAATAGGGAGCTTCGGGTTTGCCCTTTGACAAACTTGCCTGCCGCCAACTCCAAAGGCAATATAGACTCTCCATCTTCTCTAAAAAGGAGGTCCATATTCAAGCCTGCATCTCTGCGGCCTCTAACAACACAGCCGAACTATTCAAAATCTGCAAGGAGCTGGCCAATCCTATTGCAGTATCTTCCTCTTCTGCACCTACACACGCCCTCTGCATGGCCCTGGCCTCTAAAACCCTAGGCATCTTCTCTGCACTCTCCTCCTCTTCCCATACTCACCCTATACCTCTCTCCAGACAAGATTTTTCCAGACAAGTCCTGTCTATGAAAGTCTCATCCAAGCAGGTTACCCCCTACTCCTCCAGAACCTTTAAGGACGACATTGGTTCTCTCGTTCCAGTGTTGGCCGATTTCTGCAATCACTCTTTCGCCACTGGAGTTTCCCTCTCTCCTCCCAAGCATTCCCTTGTGCACCACCTACTAAAAAAGCCTTCTTCCGACAGCTCTATTCCAGCAAACTATCGCCAAAGCTCTTTCACGCCTTTCCTGGGCAAACTCCTGGAGACGTTGGCCAGTCCGATAGCACAGCGAGTAGAGCGCTCACTTTGACATCTATGCAGAGTCTGCAGACGCAGGTTCGAATCCTGGCGGGGCCAAACTCAGCCTTTCATCCTTCCGAGGTCGATAAATGAGCACCACACACTGTGGGTAATAATAAGCAGCGCTCAGATACCTGAGGGTTCGTAGCGCTATATAAATATTAAATTATTATTATTATTCTTAAATTATTGTTGGCGCTCTCCCAGCTAACCCTCCACTCAGAAGCTGTTGGTTGTCTTCATGACTATCAGTCTGGCTTCAGAGCAGCCAGAGGCATGGAAACCGCTCTCCTGAACATCCGTGAAGATCTGCTCTATTATCTTGATTCTAGCACTCCCTCTGTCCTCCTCAACCTATCCTGTGCTTTCGACACAGTGAACCACAACATCCTGATCACTTGTCTCCACAATACATTGGGCATCACGGATCAGGCTCTGGCATGGCTGTTCTTTCTCCTCTTGGACTGACCTTCCCAGGTTCAACTTGGGTCCTTCCTCTCCACCACCTCTCTCTTCACATGTGGTGTTCCTCAGGGCTCAATTCTCTCGCCCAGGATTTTCAATGTATACCTGGCCTCTTTGGCCTTCCTGATCTCTACCTTATCCCCAAACTTTCTGTGTTATGCGGATGACATGCAGCTCTCTTTCATGCTACCCTTGACCTCCTCCTCCTTCACGCTCATCCCTGATTGTCTATCCCCTATTCAGGCATGGGGAGCCTCTAATGATCTCTTCCTTAATGCCAGTAAGACTGAGATCCTCCTCATTGGGAACCCTGCTCCAGCCTTTCCCCTCTCACTATGGCCGGCCTCCCTGGGCCCTCTGTCCTCACCCACTTGTGAGGCAGAAAACCTTGGGGTCATCTTTAGCTCCATTTCGGCTCCACTCTCTCCATCTTTCCACACATCACAGACCTTGCCACAAAGGCTCATTTGCAGCTGCACCTCCTTAGAGTTATTCTCCCTTTTCTCACCTACCCGCAGAAGCTCACTGTCTCAGAGCCCTGGTTTTCTCTAGGCTGGACTACTGCAACAGCCTCTGTCTCAATCTGCCTAACTCTACTCCCAGCCCTCTACAACTCATCCAGAACAGGACAGCGGGACTTATCCTGGACCTCAAGCCCAGGGACCGCATCTCTGCAGCCCTGAACTGGCTCCCAGTGGCTGCAAGGATCAAGTTCAAGACCCTCTGCATCGTCAAGAAGGCTTTCTGGGGCCGGGGCCCTGGCTATCTCCAACTCTCTCTTCCTAAGTACCTTCCTACTAGAGCCCTCTGCTCCTCTACCTCTAATTCTCTGCAGGTGAGCCGCTTCTCCAAGCAGAGATTAGGGGTAGATCTCTCTCCTTTGCAGGTGTCTCCCTCTGGAATGGCCTCCCTGCCTCTCTCTGCCTTGAGCTGGATCTCCTTAAGTTCCGGATGCTCCCCAAGACCTTCCCTTTCTCCTCTTCCTTCTCTCTTCCTCTCCCCAGCTAACCTTCCCTTGCTCCTGCACTTGCACGATCTAAGTGACACTAGGCCTAGTAAGATTGTTTGTCTTCTCCTCCCTTGTTCCCCCTCCCTTGCTTATAATTAATTCATTCATTCATTAACTCCTTTAGCATCAAAACCAATAAGTGTTCAACTTCGTTAGGCCTCTCCGGCTTCCCTTCCCCAAGTTTAGGCCCTTCTTCCCCAAGCTTCAATTTCTTCAATATCACAAAATAATAGGTATTCCACTTTGTTAGGCCTCTCACGGTTCCCTTTCCCCAAGCCCCACAAAGGGAATATTTCATTACCTGCCAGGCAGATAATGGAGTTGCAGAGAAAGGCACCATTTGAGGAAAAGGAATTATGGGTAAGAAGGGTTGTTCGATATCCCCTACGGATGCATTATGGCGACAGGAGAGCACAGGCAAGTTAGTGATTCCAATAGCATTATTTCAAATTGTACTCACACAATTGCATCATCCCACTCATTTAAGTAGGGTCGTACTTGCCGCACACATTGGGAAGAGTGGTTCTGTCCAAATATGGCAGATCATATTGCTGCGTTCATGGAAAATATTACTAAATGCAAGAAATAGAATGCGGGCCATACGTTGCGAGTAGTGCAAGGAGCAATACCCCACTAAATTGGTCCTTTCCAACATCTCTATGTAGATTATGTAGACATGATCCACGTCTGCCAAGGCTACCGGTATTTGATCGTAGTTGTATGCCCATTTTCAGAGTGGATTGAAGCCAGTCCCTGTGCACACCCTGATGCCCTCAGGGTGGCCAAATTCCTCATTAGAGAGGTGTTCCCACAACGGGGGTGAGGTGGGTTGCGAGGTCCTGCGGTCTGACAATGGACCTCATTTTGTAAACAAGACTTTTGAACACAAAACAGCCCTACTGGGGATAAAGCATGTGTTTTCCTGTGCTTATCATTCACAAGCAAATGGAATTTGTGAGTGCCTCTATGGCCTACTGAAAGAGAAAATAGCCAAAGTGAAAGCCATAGCGAAGAAGGAATGGCTTCACTGCCTGCCCCTAGCTTTGTTCGCATTGCATAATCAACCTGGATCTGACCACCATTTAACCCCTCATGAGGTGGTGACAGGGCGACACATGCAACTCCCACTTGCTACTCCCACTAGAGCACTGACGGTTGACCATAGTTCTGCTGTTGTTTTAGTTGATGAAATGCATGATTACCTTGCTTCGATGATGGCTCGTGCCTCTTTTATCTCTCGGCAGCTACAGTCCCGGCGGGAGAGGTTGAAGAAGATTGAGGAAGACAGCACATCAGAAACAAACTGAAGCTACTCAAGCAGCCACTGCTTTATCCAAGGGACGCTCTGTATTTACGAACATTGGTAAGGCTTTGGTTCAAACCTATGTTTGAGGGACCTTTTGACGTAGAACAGGCCACTGATTGTGCTGTGAAATTGAATGGTAAAAAAGCCTGGAACTACATTCCCGCCAGTTCGAAGACGATTTGATGCAAGAAGAGGAACAAGACAAAGGAGAAGCACCACAACAAAGATTGACTAGTTCTATGACCAGTGTTAGGGAAGGACAATACGCAGAGCTAGATTAGGCACGCTATCTTTTCTCACACTAGGTATTCATTGTGAAAGTAAAAAGACTGCTTTGAATACATGGTTCCATACCTTCACACACCCTTTGAGGAGTACATTATTAGATATGTAATTGGGACCAAATGGATGATCCCACCTAGATTGTTTTTTCATTCTTTTCTGCTTTACGTGGCACAAACATATCCACTTCTGACCCACCAAGATCCATCCGTCATCATGTTATTAAGCAGTGCCAGAACTCGCTTGGTGTTGGAATGATTATTTCTCACAGCTCTTGCCCAATATTACAGAAGAAGAGCTTAACTAACACACTAAAACTATAATATCAGGTTTTTGAGGCTTTTTAGGTGGCTTTAAGGACTGTCAGAACAACACATAGGACCTCCGGTACTACAAAATATGGGAACTGTAATTCAAACTGTTTTGCGCCTCCTGTTGTCTCTACCTCTTTACCCTCTTTGCATTACACAGGATTTTATTGTTGCATGCACATGCCTTGAATCCTGCTAACGCAATCCCTATTCATGCTTTTACGGAGGCCATATCTGGGCAGATGACTAATGCTGTCAGAGAAGCAAAAATAATTAAAAAACGAAGTGCAAACATAGACTTTGAACAGGTATATTTGTATCTAACTGATTCGGCCCATGTGTTTAACAACATGTGGAACAAGCACATGACCAAGGTGGGGAAAGAAACTAGGAAGGAGAGCTATGTATGTTCCCTTATCCCCTATGCCATGAGTACATCCAGAACATGTATAGCAACTAAAATTCCAACCGCCAGAGCACAATGCCTCATGCACTTGTCGCTCTGCACAACCAGAGGACGGTTTCAAGGGAAATGGGCTGCATTAAGATGGATGCAGGAAGACGTTCCCAAATGAAGACAGTTATATCAAGACTCAAGAGATGATAGATGACTACTGGCGCACTGACAAGTCAATAGAGTACATTCCTGATGGCCCACATAAAGGAGAAGCCAAAATAGTGACACAAAAGGAATTACAATGCCCCAAGACAGGACAAAAGGATATAGGAGGAATGCCAGCATGCTGGGAAAGACCTCAGTTACTAGTATATGGACAAGTATATACAAATGAAGGATGGAAAGAGGTAATGGTGTGGAGCAAAGTGCATGCTCTCCTAACAGTTCCAGTAAAAGTAGTACAGAAGGAAAACGACGATTGCCTCAAGGAATGGGAAGTGAGTGCACAGTTGTTCACCTGAGTGGAGAATGAAGCTGGCCCTATGCCAATTTTACCACTCAAGAGTGGCACATTCTGTTTGTTCAGTGAAGTTTGGAGAGAATGAAGGATGCAAGCGAATATCGAAGACACCTGGCATGAAGGTCGGTGCTGCAGTGCTAATGGACCACTACTGGGCCTGTGGGTCGAAGGCATACATGAAACTGCTGCCAAACTGGGGGAGGGGGGAATATGCTCTCTAGTACAGCTAAACACACCAGCACTAGTGGTACCCCAGAAGGACAAAAAAGTAGATGGAATCCCTTAGAGGGATGCTCATCAGAGGAAGAAGAGAACTGTAGTGCTGACAAGGCTGAAGAGAGGAATCTATGCATCATCAAAGATGGAAGATGCGCTGGACGCAATTTCACCATAGCATAGGCTGTTCAGCAGGACCACAATGTTCTTTGTGTCCATTGTTCCTGCAGTTCAAGCAAATGTGAATGCCAAATGGCTGCAGATCACACAATCGGAGGTGATGCAGATGATAAACTCAACCATTAAGGGGTTCAACGCTATCAAAAAAGAATTGAGGGCTGTCAGATTAATGGCCCTATAGAACCAATATGTTCTAGACCTTCTCACAGCTATTGAAGCAGCCGTTTACGCCAAGATTGGGCCTTCCTGCATACATACATTCCTGCCCAGGATGAAGAATATGGGACCCTAACAGAAGCTATCACTCAACTATCAGACCTGCATGCTGAAATGGAGGCAGAGAAGAATGATATAGGTGTGGTGACGACTAATTGTCATACATCTTTTCCTGGATACCATCATGGATGGCCAATGGACTGAAAGTATTGGTAGTAGCATTGATACTAGTGTTATTCACCTTTTGCGTCATCAGTGTAGCAATATCACAATGCAGGAAGACTACTGAAATGACTACAGGGATGAAGGTATTAAAGGACTTAGAGACAGAATAAGATGAGGAAACAAAGACTCATCCTGCACTGAGGTCACAGCTGACACAATGCCCACTGTTCCCGCCAGTCACAGTGTTCGAGTTTCCTTTCAACTCACGTGACTATTGAGTATGGTGAAACTCTGGTGGAGATTGCAGCTATATGTCGTGGAGTTTGGATGGCCACGCGAATTACCATGGACATCTAGGAGGAGTGACAAAGGTCTGGGTTCCGAAACTGTATGTGAATAGGGAAGGTTATTGGGGAGAGTGGTTGACTTGTTGCCCAGAGGGGGGATTGAAGTAGAAGATACAAACATAGCCCTCTCAACCCCACCCGGCTTGCAGCCTGAAGGCAGAGAAATGAGAGATGTACATCACTCCTAGGCCCTTCATCGCCATCAGTGATGTATCGCAGATGTGAGAAATGGTATTCGCTCAGACAGCCATTCAAACCATTCCCGATTAACAATATGGAAGCGATACAGCTGACTACGATCAAACAAGTTGACTGACTATAACCCCAAAAAGCTGATGACGTCACCACTGACGTCATAATGTAGATGTGTGAGACATGAAGCATATTGGTATCCATTCATGAACCTACTCAAACATGTTTAGTTTATTGCAGATAGACACGAAACAAATGCTTATAACTCAGTAATTAGAGGACTGACACACTTACATCAGTACATTTTTAGCTATGCAAAAACAGCAAGATGCCAAGCATACATACAATCATCTTGCTTATGCCTAATTGCGACTAACATGAGCGGTCAAAAGAACAAAGATGGAAGCCATAGATGCATTGAAGTGAATGGGGAAAGCAAGATGAACTTCAAATACATGGAGCGAGTGAGCTCTCAGCGCAGATACAGTGCACATCCTAGCCAAGGACAAGTAGAGACAGAATGTTTCCAGTTTACCAAGGCGTTAAGACATCTGTAAGAAATATAGCTTAAAATCCTCATAATTACAAGCAGGAGAGCTTCATTTCAGGGTCCATACACACGTGAGTTGAAAAGATAGAACAGTGCCTATTCATTCGAAGCAGATGGAGGAAAGTTGTTCCCATCAAACTAGAGGTGGAAAGACACAATTACTACACAGGTTAAAAGCTGGATACATGCTCTCAGGGCTTAGGAGATCAGAGATGGCAACTTATGGGGAACACACAGCACCTTCATGATCGTTCCCATCGTCTTGAATAGTTTCACTCAGCCAAGGTCCCAAGGCTCAGAAGACCCATTCGGTCCAATCCTTAGCTACCTTTCACGTTAAGCACACTATGTTGCAAAGTCTATGTTTGCACTTCCCTGTTAACCTGCAACTTTGTAATAGTAACATTTAGAGGTGGTCCTATGAGGAGCCACCAGATATGCTGATCCAATAACCGGACTAACCCCTATGTATTACGTATATAGTTTTCCTTGACTAACTAATTGCCATCCCTGGTATTTTTTATTAGATGTAACTTGTTTTATGATGTCACCAGCCTTTAAAATGGTGTAACCCATGTTTGAAGGACGAGAACTTCTGGAACGAGATGCTGTTCTAATGTGATCCCTGTCATGTTGATTGATAATAAAGACAGTTAACCTTGTCCTATGGTTGAGTCTTCCATTCTTGCCGCCTTTGAGACTGTGATCACGCTGGTAATCCCTACAGGCACACCATAGCATAAAACATTACACTGCACAACATTGGATACATTAGGTAGTAGTTGAACCTTGCTACTGAAAATATCCATTCAAATTGCACTCAGTGTGCATCTGGTTGAGTTCGAATTCTGTTCACATGAGCTGATCTTGCAGTGCATCAGGGAATACAGTAGAGTCCTCATGAGTCACATAGGCATGGGTAGAGGGCACCTCACAGATAGTTTGTATCCATTGCTTGTCTGCTTGGTGCATGGTGCACCAGGACTGCAGATCCTTATACAACAGTGCGGTTTCTGCTGGCACGGGAATGTTCAGGTTCCCATGCAGTGTCCATGACAATGAATCTTGGTCCCACGCCAGTACTCCATAGAATGCTTTCTTGAGTACACTCAGCAAAGTGTGGGTGGACTTTGAAATGGCCTGTCTTTGAGCATGTCTTGATAGATTAAGTTCTGTCAGCTGCTCTGGCCATGAGATGGTAGACCATTCTGGAACACCTGTAGAGAGTGCGCCCAGGATGCCTGTGATCTTCAGAAGTTCAACAACTGTATGTTGTTCATCCTGTTAGGTTTGCAAGTCCTGGATGATCTGCACCATATCCACTACCTCGACTCTCAGCTTATAGATGATTAAAGTTGTCATCAGCTACAAAATAGCTCATCTCGATGGGCAGTTCAGCCAGCCCTTGAATTCTCAGGACCACTTGCTTCCAGGTAAATTCAGCTTATTTTGCCTCCCTTTTGGCTCTAAACTTTTCTAGGTGGCCTATTCTGTCTAGAATTGTTGACACATTGCCTAACCTTCCCCATGTGTCGATTTTACTAACACCTTCATGTAAAGCTGCTTGATTTGCTATTAGTTGGCATGCTTTGCCTATGGAAATAGCATAGGTTTGTAAAATGTTTTGTGAAGCCCAAGCTGTGTAAGACCCTAATCTTAAACCTATTTACCTTTTATGACATTCATTGCTGCCAAGTTTCCAGTCTACTGAGGCATTTGTAATATGTTCATATTTCCTATCCTTTATTGCTTTATTATGTTGTGCAGTTGTCCACCAAAAGCCACCCTCTTTGGCTTTCCAATCTGGATATGTTGTTAAATTAGTTGAACTACACATTACAGCATAATTAGTGGGATTGAGGAAATACATCAAATGTGGATTTCTATGTGCTAAGTGTAGAGTGTCTGTTCCATGTGCTTGCCAATGTTCACCCCCCATGACATGTTAAGGTGGACTGTGTCTTGCCATGTGTCATAGAATGTTTTATCATACGGCTCTAATTAGGATTCCGGCGCTAAACCATGGTGCTGTTAGGCATGGAGAAAGGGGGAATTACCACCCCATTCCATAGGTGGTGGGGCAGTAATTCCCCCTTTCTCCATGGCCCTTCCCCATTCCCATTATTGCCCCATAGGGCTCAATGGGAATGGGGAAGGCGGCAATTATGGTACTACAAATTGCGGTACCGTAATTGCCATCAAGGTCCCTTTGCGGGTCCCTACTTTCACGGCTGGTCCAGACCAGCCGTTCAGGTCGGGTCCCGCAAAGGGACCGTGTAGTAAGGTGCTAAGGGGTTAACAGCGCCGCAGCCTTTTACGGCGCCGTTAACCCCTTAGCGCCAGGGTCGTAATGACCCCCAATGTGTTGACCACATAAACTAGACATCTGTCGGAGGTGTGGGAATATATATAAATGTTGTGCTATACGCTCTCCCTTCACCTTGGGCTTTGGTACGTAAGGGAATTGTGCCTTAAACTCTGGTGCTGGATTCAGTAAGGGAACAGGGGAATGCTCGCTTATGCTTTGCTTATAGAAAAGAAAGGTGTCCAAATATGTTACCAAACATACATGGTCTGCCACGTCATCTAGCTTTTTTAGATCATCTTCAGGATCTAACAATTTTTTTGCAAAATCTCCTATCTTGGATCATAACAGGTCCCTAAAGGTGTCTGTGATGTGCATCTTAGGGATCACTAGCCTAGAGTCATCTATCAGTTGGCGCTTGTGCCCCCTTTAAGTCAAAACTATCGCAGTAGATTACAGATAGGGCAGAATGGCATATGAAGAGGGGCACACAGCTTGTAGGTGTTCTTTGGTTATTTGCCCACCCATTGACTGCCCATGGCCATGCTTATCCCTATGGCCATTCCAACCCACTACCTGCCCCTGCCCGCCCAAACACCCCATCATGGGAACTCTTTGAGCATACTATAATCAAGCCTTACCATCAAACTTTCCACTCTACTTCCCTGCCAGTGTTTTTCAAAGCAGTTTTGTAAGAGCTTATTGAAGCTGTAAAACCGCTATTGGTGTAATAAAAATGTCATAACCAGGTCTGCCTTCAGCTACTCGATTTATAAGCACTATGCGAGCCCTTCACTGACGTTCTGTTAAAAACAAGCATTGAAAAAGCCAAAAGGTTTGACTTGTGAATAATTACTAGGTATTTGCCAGGCACTTCTATTAGATGCCCAGGAACCTGCACCATTTTGCACCTACTACCATCAATGGCCAATTAATACCACTACGGCAGTGCCTGGCAAATGCCTTTCGAATGCCTACACAATTGCCCAAACTGTTCACATTACCGATGCTTGTTTTATGTATGTGTTGGGGTTTCTTCATTGCCACCCTAGCTGGAAGGTAACAGAGCTTGTGTAGGACCGAGTACTACAGTAATAGGATGCAATACCATTGATTTGATTGGAAAGAATATTAAGAGTACCATTGGTCACAGTGTGATAAGCAGGGGAGAAAGGTGAGCGGGGTTATGATGGCCCAGACTTGTCCAGAGAGGTTCCAGAGAGGTGCGCCTTTTGAAGCTATATGTGTGTCCCTTCCCAATGCTGTGGCCTTCCAAGCTGCACAGTTAGATCCCTGGGTCTGCATTGGCGATTCCCCATCTTGCCTTCTGCTATGCCAGAAGTAGTAAACATGCTCCTTTTTAATGCCCCAGAAGACCCCAAAGGTGCCAAAACCTAAAGCAGCCCTTTCCACACCTTTCCCTAAATGTTCAGTTTTTGTGAAATGTTTACTGGAAGAATGGAACCCATTATTGACAATTGAGAATGACTTATCTGACTCATTGTGTACTTCCTTCTAATCGTGTTTGGATCATATTCTATTATTGCTAAAAAATGCCCTGTATAGATGCAGAAAAATGTGCAAACTTGAACCCTCTTACCATCCATTTATTGGGAAGATGATGGAGTGAGGAGCTGAGCTTAGTTGCGCGTAGACTATGTACCAGTTCAGGAGCACATATACCACAATGGCCTAAGATGTCGTATCCGTTTTGGCTTAGGCCTCATTGCAGCAGAGAGACAGACACTTGTCAGGTGGTGTGTAGTGGACGCCCATCTGCTTCCACTGTGGGATTTCTCAGCAGCTTTTGACTCGGTTTACCATTGGAACCTAATAGCCTTCTTGGCAAAGCTCATGGGATTGGAGAGGTTGTCCCAATTTTTCTTAACTATTTTCTTTCCCATCAAAGTAAATTTTTACAGATTGCTCCAGGCTTCCTTCCCCCCAGCGATGCAGCGATATCCAGGGGTCAACTGAGCCGGTTGTATAATTCTCTCATGCCGGTATGCCGGTGTAAGAGAGAACGTGTGAGGCCATGTGGGAGAGGCCCAGCTGCTGATTGTAAAGAATCACACAGATCACCATTGTGCTGCTCTCGCCCGGAACTGCCTCTACTCGTGGAGGGGCGGGGCTTTTATTAATAGGGCCTGACATCAGCACGTTAGCGGAACGTCAGGCGTACATAACACTGGTATACTGTTGTTTCATCTACAGTCGTTTTTAACGGCTGTTTTTTTTACGAGTACACTTTGCTGAAACCATTCATCTACATTTTTTGTGGGGAGGAGGGCAGATAAGCGGTTGGGTGTGTCGGGAATAGTTAAAAATAGGTGGGGGAGGGGTAGCTTGGTGGTGAACCCCCCAAAAAAACATTTTGATGACTTCTTTCAGAAAAATGTATTCGTAAAACTGACTGGCGATGAAATGACATAGAAGCATTGAGCCTCCCATGATTTTACTTACATACTGGGAGCCCCTAGGGGATCCACTGATAGCCCACCAGCATGCCAATGACATACGGTTTCAACTTAAGGTGTCATTGGCAAAGTATGTGAACTCCTGAGGAGTTGTCTCTCATGCATAAAGCCATGTGTGAACTTGGCGCCGCTGAAGTTGAATTGAGCAAAGAGGGAATCTCTGCTCTTAGCAAAAAGGAACGGACATGCATTCATTCATTGTTGGATGTCAGTCCTGCATGAAAAGTGTTTTCACGATGCGATTGATGTTATGTGCCAAATCCCAGTGGTCTCTCATTGATACATTCTTTTCAGTTAAACAACATATTGCAAAGAAAGCTCAACTCAAGAACGATTAAATAGCCTATTCCTCAATCAGAAGTTCAATCAGTTGTGCGAGCATTGTTTATCTCCCACATAAATGGAGGAAATACTTTATTGACAGCAATTGAAATATGGCAATGCTTGATGTACCGTGCATATCATATGCCACCCTAGATCTCTCTCTCTCTCTCTCTCTCTCTCTCTCTCTCTCTCACTCTCTCTCTCTCTCTCTCACTGTCTCTCTCTATCTCTCTCTCTCTATTCCTCTCTATCTTTAACTCTATTGGCCTCATTATGAGTTTGACAGTAATTACCACCAAATTCGTTAATCGTTACCACCAGTTGTTCTTGGGTTTACCACAGGATTTCAAGCGGTTGTAGGACGGTGTAAATCGCCATTTTGGGAGTCCATAATACTCATGGGATTTCTTGGCAGAATGGCTAAATGAAACTACAAAATGAAACTACAAAACCACTTTCGGGTGAAAAGAAGAAAGGTGCCTCAAAACAACCCTATCTGGAAAAAATTGCAAATAAGGATTATAATATAGCAACACCCCTCTCTCTATTGCCCGATCTCCATCACTCCTTTCCTGGGCAAACTCCTGAAAAAGCTGACCATCTCCCAGCCCACTCTCCACACCGAATCTGTTGAATGTCTCCATGACCATCGGTCTGGCTTCAGAGCAGTCAGAGGCATGGAAACTGCTCTCCTGAACACCCATGAAGACCTGCTCACTAATCTCGATTCAAGCCTTCCTTCTGTCCTTATTCTCCTGGACCTTTACTTTGATTTTGACACAGTCAATCACGCCATCCTGATCAAACGACTTCGGTGGAACCTGGGAATAACAGATCAGGCCCAGGCGTGGTCCAACTTGGGTCCTTTCTCTCCACCACCTCCCTCTCCACATGTGGTGCTCCCCAGGGCTCTAACCTCTCACTCTGGCTAATCAATGTCTACTCTGCCCCTTTGGCCCACCTGATCTCTAGCTTCTCCTCTAACTTTCAGTGTTATGCAGATGACACTCAGCTCTCTTTCAGGCTCCTCTCAGCCTACTCTCCTCTCTTGCTCATTCCTGACTGATTCAGGATCGGTGCACCTCCAACAATCTCTGGCATAATGCCACTAAGACTGAGATCCTTCTCATTGGGATCCCTGGTCCCGCTTTTCCTCTCTCACTCTGGCTGCCCTCCTTTGGCCCTCTACCTTTTCCTTCCTGTGCGGCAAAAAACCTTGGTGTCATCTTCGACTTCACTCTCTCCTTCTCTCCTCATATCACTGACCTGCCCAAGAAGGCCCACTACCAGCTGCACCTCCTAAGAGGTGTTCTTCCTTTTCTCACTTTACCCCAGAAGCTCACTGTCTCCAGAGCCCTGGTTCTCTATAGGCTGGACTATTGCAACAATTTTCTCAATCTGCCTTCCTCTACTCTTTGCCCTCTGCAACTAATCCAGAACAGTACTACAAGACTTATCCTTGGCAGGCCTCAAGTCCAAAGAACCCTATATCTCAAGCCCTGAAACCTCTCCACTGGCTCCCTGTGGCTGCAAGGATCAAGTTCAAGGCCATCTGCATTGTCCACAAGGTTTTCTGGGGCCAGGGACCGCACTCCATCCAACTCTCTCTCTTCCAAAATACCTTCCTTCTCGAGCCCTTTGCTCAGCTACCTCCAACTCTCTGGGTCGGACGCTTCTCCAGGTAGAGAGTGGGTGGGCAGATCTCTCTCCTCTGTATCTGTAACCCATACATCCCCCTGCCACCTTGCACTTACACAGAGCTGTGCCGCCTTGACTGCACTTAGAGCAATGTTGCCCTGATTGAACTTCCCCCTTCCTCTCCCAACAACTCCCCCTCTCTGTTCCCCTGCACTTTGCATTGTCACACTTCCATGATCTGAATGGCACAAGGACTCATAGGATTGTTTGTTTTGTCCTCCCTCCCTTGTCTTGTCGCGCCTAGAAATACTTGTGTACAGGCGCATTATAAATGACTTATCATATCATATCATAACATGATGGCCAGCAGCCGCACCTCTGTAATGCTTCCCAATTAACTCTGATTACATTGATAGCTGCTCAATGACACTTAAGAGTCGAAATTGTCAGGACCAACACACATTGATCCATTAGAAAGTCTATAATATTTACGCAATCTGCTTGGAGATGGTAATTCTTTCTGAATACATCAAACCTCAAAAGACTCCCACTGGTGTTGGTATGCTGTAGAGTGTAATGGCCCTTGTTGCCTGGTTGCACAAAGCCACTCCTTTGGATATCGTAATTCCTGAAGCTCTAACCACTTAAACTCTAAGCCGATAAGAGGTTGCAAAAGTGGGGGTTCGGCAACGGCTGAAACTGGAGGAGGGGTGAACAGCAGAGGTGATGGAGTTAGGTGAACAAACCACAGATCTTGCTGGGTCGGAGTAGGAAGAAGACGGTACCTTGTTTAATGCCCTGTCCTTCTGAATTTTCTAGAAAACCTGTGGAATCAAGGGAATTGTCAAAATGCATAAAGCCACCGCGTGGCCACTTGAACAAGAGAGCACGCACTCTTCATGCTTGCATTGAAGTACCCTGTGACTCAAAGGTCGGGTGTTGAAGGTGCTGGCCGGAAGTAAAGACACTAGTCAGGTCCATCCCATGTTGTAGGCATAGCTGATAGAATGCTGAGGTGCTGATGTGATAAACTGAGGAGGGGAAACGCTTACTGCAAGTGTATTCTTTCTTGCTGGAAGATACACTGCTGTCAGTACCTCTAGGTTCTCCTATGCTCATCTGAATATATTGCCGGCTGAAAGCCCGAATGCACAGAACCGAGTTCCCACCTGGCAAATCAAATAAGATTAATCAACCTGATTGTCTATGTTGGCCACGATGGTATGATCCTCGAAAGGTGAGAAGTGAACACAAGCTATCTGAATTGCAACAAGCTTATGCCAATTTCATGAATGACTCATCTCCGTTCTTGACCATTTATCCTCTGTTGTGGGGATTGAAAGGTCGCTCCCCACCTGGGAGCTTGCATCTGTAGTTAGGATTAATGGGGCTGGAGGCAATAGGGGAACCCCCTTCAGAAGATGATACAGATTCATACACAAACGCAGCTCTTCTCCGAATGGTGGCACCCAAAGGATTGTTGTCTCGTAAATAAGCAAGACGGGGGACCACTGAGGTACAATGTGATGGATTAACGGTGTTAGGTGAGCCTAGACCCAGGGAACCTCATGAGGTATGGCTGACATCTCTTCCTGCCCATCAACGACTTATTAATTGTTGGATAATATTCTCCCACAATGCCAGAGATTGTCCAATGACATGGATTAAAGCTTGGTCATTCTGTTGTATGGGAGTAAGACACTGGATTGTATGGTGTTGACCAAGGCTCCAATGGATTTCAGTGACTTGGTTGGTTGGAGATGACACGTCTTCCAGTTGACCAGGAAACCAAATTGCTGGAGGGTTTTGCAGACAGTCTCTACATCCTTCCCACTCTTTAAAAAAGTGGAAGCTGAAATTAGTCATCTAGATCTGATAAGGTACTGATATTTTGTTCCTGCAAAGGCTCTACTACTGGGGCCAGGACATGTGTGAAGACCATGGTATCTGAAAGCAATCCACATGGGTTTACCATCATTTTGAAGTGAGTCTCGTTTTATGCAAACCTCAAAAAAAATGATTTGTTGGTTTGATGTATTGAAATGTTTAGACGTCTTAGAAATATAGGGGGTGTATGGGACCCTCTACTTTGATCTGGGGGGCCTATGTCATGAGGGTGTGAAACAGTATTTATGGCAAGAGGACTTAGGCTACCTCACCTGTCTGGCACTTGCCGGTAGTATTTCACAACACAAATTAACAGATCATCTGATTTGGTCCGTACATGAGTTAGAGATCACCAAAATTGCATTTACATACATGACATTTTTATTTTCAAATAACAAAAATCTACTCAGGCAGTTATACATGTGTTGCCATGTTGTTGCCATGTTTAACCACATAAATTATGTGTGTTTGTACAAATGTTATCATATTAGACATTCATATAATAACAATTTGCAATTGAGTCTTTGCACAGTGTAAGTTAGTACTGGTGGTGACTTAGAATGTGTTTCTCATAACCAAACATCTGTCTAGTCGACACTTTTGGTGTTTCCAGCAAGAACTGGTTGATTGGATGTTCTAGTGCGTCTTCAGGACTGATAAGGTGGACTGCGGTGTGTCACTTATGTTGCCCCGTAGGTTTTGAATCTAAAAACGGGAGATTAAAATTAGAAAATTGGTGTCTCTCTATAGGCTGTTGGAAAATATCCTACCTGAGCCAATTGTTTGTGTTCTACAAAGAAGAAAAAACAAATCCCTATCTAGTGCCCAGCTTCTACCAAAAACAAAACAGCAGCAACACCAACAGGGGAGGTTCATACAACCAACAGAGGCCTTCAAGGACATTTGTGTCCTTTTCAAACATCTCAAATAGCGATTCAGATCTAAAACAAGTGGATCTTCCACAACATCAACAGGAGGAATCAAAACAAGGGGACAACACATTTTTCAAGGACGGGGAAAACAAGGCAGACCATGACAACAGGGATAAAATGGCATGCAGACACGCCAGTGGTGTAAGCGATATTCAATCAACACTACAGCTAAGTCAATGCCTAGTCTGGGATGCTGAGGAAAACCCTTATTGATGTATTTTTATATCCAGTTCAGTACTCTGGATGACAACCCTTGTATAACACCCCACTCTTAGAATCCCCCTGACCCCACTGAGCCAAGAAGTAGGTTTGTTTTGCAAATTAAAAGGTTTATTTGAAAAATTAAACAATATATATATATCACACTTTTATAATAAATTAATATTTGATAGTACACTTAGACATATGATGTTGATCAACAATGGGTAATCTGGCACTAGCACACTTCTTTACAATCAATGAGGAGTTAGTATAGGATGGATAAAGTAGCAAAAATACTTTTATGGTTTCAAGGGAAAAGCAATGAGGAATAAAATGCAGTAAGAAATACTTGATATGATTTTAGCAAAAGATAAGATAATCACTTTTTCTCTGGCAATTCACCCCCATCCCCTATGCAATGTAAGAAATGGAAGGAGATGGAAAGAGGAGCACACAGTTCTCAGGAATGCAATCAAATACAATACGAAATTCAGTTCCCCCCCAGCAAGCTTAGAGGAAATAGGTAGGAGTTTGAAACACAGGCCCAAAATGCTTTTTAAATGTGATAGCAATGGATGGGAAAATGTGCCAACTGATTTTAATTCCCTCTAGAGATTCAGGGTGAGTGGGAGATGAGTGTTGGTATTAGTTCAGGCTCACTTTAGCAATGCTCTATGAGTTATTACCAAGTTGCAAACGGATTTTAACAAAAGAAAGAATGGAGCTGCTATTTTGACAAGTGGAGAAATTGAGCCAAAATCGCAAATCGCGTTAAATTTCGTGAGTGCGTAAATCGTGATTGCGGAAAAAGTATAAGGAGTAGGAAGTCGGTTCTAGGTTCATTGGAATGCCTAGATTCTAAGCTTTCAGATGAAAGCCCGGCTGTTGAATAGTTTGGTTAGTTTTGAGGCCTGCTGAAGAGGATTCAGCTGGTGGATTCATGCCTCTCTGCTACAAATTCTGGAGTTAATTTCTGCTACAGGTTCTGGAGATTGATGGATTTGAAGTCTGGATCTCTGGATGTGAAGTCGTCGGTCAGCATGCTCCACAGCAAATGGAATTGAATGTCTCTACCTGTCCCAGCAATCTCTTTTTATGTGTTTTGAAAATGGGTGTGTGCCTGGGCCTAGCTAAGCCTGCCCCTCTCTACTTGTCATTGGCCCAATTCTCCTCTCTCCCTTGATTGGGGGAAGGAAATGTGAGTCAGAATGATGCTGTAGGTTTTATGGTCAGAGGAACCTCCCCTTGTCAGATTGCCACAAATCTATTTCTGACCCAAATACATATTTATATATGTACCATTTTTCTAATATTATAGGTCCAGTTAACATATTTTCTGTAGCACCAAACCATCCGATCCCTGTCTTTGTACGATGTCGTGTCCACTGATGACAGAATTCTCCCCTTTTCATCCAGATAACGACCTCTAAACCTTTCCAGATTTTACACAAATGTGCACCAGGGATATGGGTTACAGATGATAAAGTGTCAGATTTTTAACATGCATACATTTGGAGTGAGACCCTATTTTCTGCTAGCAACCCCCCAGAATACACCACAGGGTCCTAACGCCTCTTAAAATGTTCACAGAAAAATCCCAAAAATAATGATATTACTTATATAATTCTGACAAGTCCGCACTATGAGTTATCTATCTTTTTAAAATTATGCTCTGGTCAAAAAGGGGTGTGGCTTCCCACATCACAGGGTGGAATAACTGGTTTATCCACTTCCCCCAAGCCAGGTTGTTCACAGAGGCACAGCTGCCCCCCAGTTTCTCCCAAGAGGAAGCTATTTTACGACACCCCCAATATAACATTTGCCTGAGTCAAGGAAGTTGCATTGTTCTGTCCCTTCCAGTTCCCAGGTGCTCCACCCCTAATCTAATCAGAGAGGTGACAACTCCTTTTGGCAAGGGGCGGCAGGATGCAGCTAGGCCTGGGAAGAGTGGCTGTTGATCCAGTTTCAACTCCTGTCGGGGGTAGTTGTCAGGCAGAATTCAGTTTCATTAAGCCAGGTTTCAGATAAATGTCACTTTTTGTTCCCAGTTTTCTACATTCAAATCAAACTGACAATTTTTACCTATACATTAAATAATTACTTTCTTCAAGTCATTTCAGAATATAGTTTTACATTGTATCCACCTCTTAGCAAGTCTTTCCTTGGTCTGGTTTTGTTTCATTTGTTCAGTTTTACACAAAAGTCTGGTGGTTTTAAAACACCGGCTTTCTGTTAGTGGTGAGTACAGGTATTGCAACCATTTTTGGGATTAAGAAAATGAATTCCCCACAGTTCTGAGTTGCTTTTTGGCAATCAGCATTGCCATTCCCAATGGTTTCAGGCTACTGTGTGTGTAGCCCAATGGTGGTTTTAGGGAGTGCCCTCCTGTGCTCACAACATAGGCAAAAATGGGTGGCAGCCTATTCTTCATGTTTTCCCTGTGCACTCTCTGGGGAGTTCCGGCCATCATGATGTTTTCCATGCCAGTAATGCACAGTTTTATGGTAGGGCTTGGATGCATGGGTAAAAACATCCCACAAGCCCCCCCTCTTGCGATGGCCATTCTGTCCTTTCGCTGATGGAACTCTCAAGATCTGGGATGTTCGCCTCCTCTTCTTCCAATTCCATGGATGGCACAGTTCAGCATCTTTTCCTCCCTCCAGTCGATCAATCAGTTCTCTTTGCTGGTCCTGATGGGAGGATTGGGCGGTACCCCGGGCCCCTTGGGTCTCTGCTCCCGGTCCCCGGTCGTCCTCCTTGGTCAGTCTACATGGTTTCATCTCTCCTAGGATGATAAAGCAAAGCGGCAATACCTATTCATAGACATTTCTTCACCACTATTAATGGTGTGGCGAACATATACATTTTATGAATCAGAAGATATGAACATATACATTTTCTTTTTTAAATTAGGAGACAAGAACATATATATATACAAGGATCACAGAATTGTATATGCTATATGTGGAATATTTTAGGGTTGGAACTGAATTACTCTGGAGCGGCCCCCTTTAGGATTCCAGTGGATTCCTCCAGTTGTTGCAGAGTGTGCCTGGGATGGCAACACTTTACCTGATTTATATGTACCCACTTGTCTTCCCCTTCCGCCAGACTGCCTTTGGGGATGCAGATCTTATAGGCAACAGGGGAGATCTTGTCTATAATTTCAAATGGTCCCTTCCATGTAGGCAAGAATTTTCGCTGTTTGGCCTGGTTCCTTTGGAAATTGTATAGATAGACCCGATCACCCACCTTATATTCCTTTCGGGAAGTTTTCAAATCATAGTGGGTTTTCATACTCTCAGCTGATCTTTCTAGATTCCGCTGAGCATAGGCAAAAGCATGCTGAAGGTGTTTCCTTAAATTCTCCACATACTCATGAGTTGTGGAGGCATTTATCAACGTTTGCTCCTGGGTCCTGTAGAGCAAATGCTGGGGAAGCACCATCTTGCGCCCAGTCATCAACTCAAATGGTGACATTTTGGTTGCAGATGAAGGGGTAGATCTGATGGCCATTAGGACCAGAGGTAATCGGATATCCCAACTTGGCCCAGAATCTGCCACAAACTTTTTTAAGATGCCCACAATGGTTCGGTTATATCTTTCCACTGCTCCAGAAGAAGCTGGCCTGTAAGCAATGTGTAGCTTCCTTTTAACCCCCAGTATCTCCCACATCTTTGTCATTACTTCACTAGTGAAGTGGCCACCCCTGTCTGACTCAATCCTTTGAGGTAGGCCAAAACGGGAAAAGATGTGGTTAATCATCAGGGCAGCTGCTGTTTCTGCCTTGCAATTTGGGGCTGGGAGACATTCCACCCACTTGGTAAACAAGCGTGTAACGGTCAACATGTACTTGTTTCCTCTAGACGAGCGAATCACAGGGCCTACAAAGTCGATTTGCAAATCTGACCATGGCAGTGTCATCCCCCTCTTTTGGAGAGGCGCACAGTGTGTGAGGGATGATGGCTGAAATTGTGCACACACAAGACACCCCTTCAAGTATTGGTCGAGGTCCTGCCCCATGTGTGGCCAGTATGCAACCTCTCTTAAGATTTCCAGTGTTGTGTGAAACCCCCTATGACCGGCGGTGGCCGCATCATGGGCGTGACTTAACATCAGGCTTCGGAATGAGGTAGGAACCACCCACTGATCATGGCCAGCTTGGGATTTCCTTACCAACAAACCGTCTTGGATTCGGAACATTTTTGGACATTTCATCAACACTCTTAGGTCCTCTTTCCCAATGTAATCTGTGTCCGTCAGGGGAAAGTTCTCAAGGTCCTCAAGGTGTTGGTAAAACTTACCAATGATTGGATCCCCCTTCTGAGCTGTAATCAAATCAGCATCAGGCGGCTCCTTGCTCCATTGGGCAGTTGAAAGATCATTGTGAGCATTTGTCTGGGACCTAGTGATCGCAGTGACCTGGATTTTCCCCAACAGGAACTCTATTTCTATTAGATCCCCTTGGATGGCCCCGGTTTTGGCCAGCTGATCAGCTAAGTCATTTCCAGTTTTGTCTGGTCCCTCTACTTTGGAATGACCCTTGATCTTTTTCCAGTAGATGGTCATCCCATTCGATGTGACCAGATCATCAATATTTTGGATTAACTTCCCATGTTTCAGGGGTTTGTTATTAGCGCATAACATGCCTCTGGTTTTCCAGTTGACCAGGTGCTCCACGAACCCGTTCCGTACATAATCCGAATCTGTGATTATGACCAGTTCGTGGAGTTGATGCTGGACAGCAGTGAGGATGGCCTGATGCACAGCCATCAATTCTGCCACCTGACTACTTCGGGGACCAATTCTGTATCCAGCGGAGGGTTCTGGGAACTCCTTCACCCATGCATTCCCTACGCCAGCCACCAGTTATTTCTCCCCGTCGTTGTCAACATGGTAAGAGCATCCATCCACATAGACAGTGGGCATTCCCTCACACTTGTCTTCTTCAAAGACTTTGTGTGGGGAATTAAGGTATGCCTCCATGTTGTCCTTGATTTTTAGACTTTCGTCCTCGAGACAGTTTTCTCTGGCACAATCATGCAAGGCAGCCAGACCTTGTGCGAGGGGACTTCTTTTTTTTTTTTTTTTTTTATTTGATTTAATTGTATAGAACAATTTTTACAAAGTTGAAGAGATAAAAAGAGAGAAATCTCCACGTTAACTGTTCCAGATTCCCCACAGTCATTCTTTGTCCTGAGCCCCAAACATCTCACCCGGGAGGCTCCGTCAGATCAATTATTTTTCGGTTCGAGTTCAGATTCAGAATCAGAGTCAGATTTGGCTTCCCCCCAGGAGAAGTTGAGGTAAGGACGCCCAGCTGGCGATCCAGCCCACTCTTAACTGCCATCAGGTAAGCAGTTTTATCTCTCGGAAGAAGCCCACCACCGCAATCACCCAAGTAGTCTTTTCCCCACTTAGAAGCCGACACCACCATTCCTCTTCATCATAGATATATAGATTTTTAAACAAGTGTCCCAGATGTCTCAGGCGGGGGCCCGTGACTCCTAAGCAGTTTAACAGGAGGTATCTTATGGTTTCTGCCATCTCTAACTTTCTACAGAATCTGCAGGTTTCATCCGAAACCAATTTTCTTCGGAATAGAACTTCCCTTGTGTGAAGAATGTTCAGGCGGATTCTTAAGAAGTTCACCCTGAGATTCGAGTCCGGCACTTTTACCAAGTAAGGCTTAAGTTCGTTCACTTTAGTCAGTTGTGGAGGCAGATCTGTGAACAATTTCGATGCGGCTGCTTTTTCCAATGTATCAATCCAATCTTGGTGTAGTAGACGCAGTTTGACCTTAGAAGGGTTGTGAATTAATTCGTCTTTAGAGCTTCCAACACCCTCTAGAATTGCGTCGATCTTTGCCGCCCATTTTGTTAACATTTTGCATGATCCCGACTGAATTTCTTGCTGGATTTCTTGCATAATCAGAGGAGGGCTTGGAAGTAAAGACTTTCGGAATAGCATGGCTTCGTTACGGGTCACAATGGAGGTCAGCGATTGTAGAGAGAGTTCCCTTCTTATTAACACCATTGGTAGCGAGTCAGGAAGGTTAAGGACCTTTCTCCAATAGAATCCTTCCAGTTTTGACCAAAAGGATGTTGGAAGGTTTGGTAGAGCCTCTGCCCCGTAGGTGAGCGTTGGGATCACTTTAGACTTGTAGAAAGTCACCACTGGCGCCATAGTGAATTTTCCATATTTTTTCAGTACTGCCCGGGATTGTGAAATGAGCAGTCTCGCTTTGGACATGATGCTCTCCTGCATCATTGTTTCCTTACTGTTCTTGTTGATAATAACGCCCAGGTATTTGAAGCTATCCACCAGTTCAATTTTGGTGTTATTTACCGCCCATGTGAATTTCTCCAACTTCCTTTCGTTTCCGCCCAAAGTCATGATCTTAGTCTTTTCCAAATTCATCAAGAGGTTGTTTTCCTTCAGATAGGAGTCGAGGTTATTTATCTGCCTCTGGAGGCCGATCGGAGTAACATCAAAGAGTATTATATCGTCCGCATATAATAAGCGTGAGATTTTGCTGGATCCCAGTGTTGGAGGGAACATCCGGACTCTGGTTTCATGCTCTTTGAAATCGGCCGTGTATGCGTTGTACAGGGCGGGGGCTAAGGGACATCCCTGCTTTACCCCTCTTTCCGTCTTCATCCAGGAAGATAAAAGGCCTTGGTTGTTTAACCGAACACATATTGTGGTTTCCGTGTACAAGGCCTTTATGGGCTCCAGGATCCTTGGGGGACAGGCGTGAAGTTGTAATTTTACCCAGAGACGTTGCCTGTCTACCCGATCAAAGGCCTGCACCAGGTCGATGAATGCCATGTAGATCTTCGGGCTGCCCTCGAACACTTTAGCTTTGAGTGTGCTCACCGCCAAGATGTTAACCGTAGTTCCGACGTTTTTCCCGAAACCCGCCTGGAAAGGATCCGACAGGCCAGTCACGGAGATCCAATTACTAAAATTATCCAGGATTAGGGCACCAAAGAGCTTTCCTATGGAATCAAGTAGAGCGATAGGGCGGTAGTGTGAAGGGTTGTCTTTAGCTCCCTTTTTGAAAATGGGGACCAGAATCGCTTTTTTCCATGATGATGGAATGGTCGAGAGTCTGACGCAGTTTGAGAAAACCTCCTTGATGAAGAGTGCCCAGAATTCCAATTTGTTTTTTATATCAAAATTGGTTATTCCGTCGGGGCCTGCCGCTCTGGATCCATTGAGATGTGTTATTTTCCCTTTGATTGTATTCAGGTCCAGAGGGATTTCCCACCGATCCCCAGAGCTGGGGGCCTTGCTCTCTTTTTCTTTATCTAGGACTCCGTAAAGTTTTTCGAAGTGGGATAGCCATGTTTTTTCACCAATTGAATTTTGCAGTGCCTGGTTCACTACTTTAGAATTACCCTTAATCAGTGACCAGAAGTCGCGTGCCTTATGACCACTGATAGCGCGCAGCATATTCTCCGCGTCAGCTTGGGACCTATTTGCTTTTGTTGACTTCAGCCAGGCTTTATAGGTTTTTGCTGCCTTAATAGCTTCATCCTTCTTACTTAAGGACGTTGTTTTTGCGGCCTCCCGTTGCAATTTTCTGACCCCCTTTCTTCGGGCAACCAGCTGTTCATTGTAAGTGTGGAGTGGGACCTTGTTTTCTTGCTTCAACGCTCCTTTTTTCCGATGGTACACTGTCAGAAGGGGCGAGTATTCGATCCGTCCTTCCGGGCATAAATGGTCAACCAGCGTACGTGCCTTATATTGGGTGGTTATATTGGCAATGGCTACTTCTGACAGTCTCAGCCTTATCCCGCTCTGATTTACTTCCAGGTTCTGAGCGTCATAAACCGCCTCTCTTCTCCGTGAATGCCACGAGAAGGTAAGCAAGTTATGGTCGCTATGTTGCGTCCTGGTAATTGTAAAGGATGTGAGCAATGGCAGTAGGCTCCTCGAAACCTGTATGTAGTCTATTATTGCCGCTTGATCCTCTCTCTCCCAAGTTGGGATGGCTTTGAGCTTCTTCACGTCCTTTTGCTTGAGGATGTACATCTCTCTTGCGTTTAGAAGGTTGTGCCACATATTGTTTCTACTTTGGAGCACTTTGGAGTGAAGGGTTAGATCAGTATTCAGGTCTCCGGCGATAATCACGTCGCTGGAGTTAGATGTTATCAGAAAGTCATCTATTAGAGTCTCAATTTGAGCGAGAAAGTAGTCGTTGGTCACTCGCTTTGGGTTCCAGTAGGCGTTGATCAAAAGAATCTCTGCACTTTGATTAGGCTCCGGAGAACCTTCCGTCCTTTCCCACTCCAAGAGCGTCGCCAGAATGAATTCCGAGGCCAAAAGTGTCTTTGACAGTGATAAGCCGGAGCCCACTCTTATGGCAGTAATAAGGCCAGATCTCGGTCTGCCCCTCTCGCTTCTTTGAGCCGGTGAATGTGCCATTTGGAAACCGTCCAAAGTGGGTGGCTCGATTAGCCATGTTTCCTGCAGACATAAGGCGTCGAAGCTCCCAAAGTTGACGTCTGATGTGACAGTTAAGTGAGCAAAACCTCTGGTATTCCACGATCCCAGTTTCAACGATATTTCTGGGGGTTCCATAGAAGCCCATGCCTTCCTGAAGGAATCGCCGGAAGGACCCTCTGGTGGCTACTGCCTTCTAACTTGGGATTTCGGGGAGTGCCTGCTGTAAATCGTTCCCTCCACAACCGGGTCAATTTTTCCCGATAAGCTTCTACCGTGCTTCATTGTCTCATCTGTTTGATCAATGCGTTGAAAGATTCTGTGAGTTACATTACGTGTCGGGTGTGATGCCGGTGAGAGATCCCTCTCCAAACTCACTCTCCTATTCACATCCCGTCGAGTGTTCAGAATGTTAGATTCGCGCCGGATCCGGTTTTCGACATATTTACTGAGAGCTTGTTCCCCGGTAGGAATCTTGTGCGGCAGAGAGCCTCGATCAGGTTCCTGCTGTCTAGATCGATAGTAAGACCGCTCCTGCGGGGGCACAGACGATGTTTTGCCCTCCCCCGCATTTGACAGATCGAAGCCAAGATTGTACAATTTGTCTCTTGCTTTCCAGATTTGTTCTTGAATATAATTCGATCCTATGTGTAGGAACGAACTGTCTTTTCTTCCGTTAGGATTCGGTTCCAAGATTTTTATGTCTTTTGTGACATCGATATGAGACAACCGACTCTCCTGAAACAGTTTGAGTAGAGCTTTACGGTTCAGTGTCCAACTGTCCTGTCTTTCATGTATTCTTTGCAAATTAAAAGTTCTTGTCGTCGTTTTCCTTTGTCTAGGCGGAGGAGAGCGGTTAGAACGGGTGGCTCCATCGACCCGCCGGCCTGATGATCCCGACGGAGCATGAGCCCTGGTTCTATAGTGGCATTTAGGTTTGACCATTGCTGGGCTCCTATCCTTTTTTCTGGAGAGCACGATCTTTGCTGAGGGTCTCGGGGGTGGACTTCACCTTGATTTCTCCCCTGATGCCCCTTACCCCGCAATTGTCCCAAGTTCCTACTTGCTCTTTTTTGTGGCAAAGTAGTTTTTTCCAAAGCTCGCGGCGAGGTCGAGGGAGAATCAAGGAGCAGAGCCTTTGATTTCGGTTCATCTGCTTCTCTGTTATCGCGACTTTCCGGTTTTTTTCTTTTTTGATTCAGCGCTTGCGGAATTTCTGATTCTGAATCCTCGACCGTGTATGTACTCATGTTCATTAGGTCAAGTGAGTTCCAAGAATCCTCTTGCGACCTCTCTAGACTCCGTAGGGCCTTCCGCGTCTTATCCGAGGGTTTTAATTTGAAAACTTGACGATTTTGTGTTGGTGGAGTAGGTTTCTCTTGGTTACTTTGACCTCTGCTCTCTGTTTTATCTTTTTGTGCGGGCTGTTGAGGGGGCTTATGTTTCGAAGCCTTTTTGCCCTTACAGACCGGTTCACTTTGGCCTTTGTGTTGGAATATTTCAAAGGTAGACGGGATTTTCATTTTGGAGAAGTCTATTGGTTTCGCGACTGATTGGATCGCTGCACTTTCTGGGAGGGCAAATGCCACTGATCCATTTTTCCTTCCTGGTTTGCCAGTCGATTCATTCGAAGACAGACCCCCCTTTGAGCGGAGTTCCGTCTGTGTTGCACATTTCGCCAAAGGTAGTGGTCTATCAGTGGGCCAAGTGCCCACCTCTATCTCCCGGCCAGACTCGAGACCTTGGTTCATCTCAGGGGATTCTCTCGAGCAAGGCCGTTCGGTCGGTTGTGTCCCCTGAGCGTTTCCTGGCCTGTTTCCAGAGCTCGAGTGGTCGGTTGGTAACTGGTCCACTGACAGGGATTTGCTCCCCACACTCGAACCTTCCATGTCATCGCCTTTGTGCTGTTGAAAAGCAGTAATGAACCCCTCTATGAAATTCAGTTTGGTGTGCATATGTGCGATCAGAGTGGTTTGATCTTTTAAAGTATCGCTGATGGCTTCATATAATTTCCCGAATGGTGCCAGCGCGATAGTGACTGTAGCTAGAATAGACATAAGATCCTCTTTTTGCGAGGGAATTTCAGTCACTTGGCTAGAAGGAGATTCGCCTTGACATCTGAGGGGCATCGAAGAGCCCCGTTCTTTGGGGTGGCTCGGACTTTCCTCATACGGAGGGCCCACCCCTCTAATGTGCGGTTTCAAGCTGGACTCCAGAGGTCGAGCATAAAAGGGGACGGTCACTTTGGGCAGCGCAGGGGGGCCATTAACCAGAGCCAGGGGCAGGTGTGTCTCTCCCACTGGGGTTCCTGACAGCCCCATTCCCTCTACTTGTTTATTAATGGAGCGTGGGGTGCCAGTAATCAAGGTGGCACTTCCCAAGGTCCCCCTTCCTGCGTCTGTTAACTCGGTATACGGCTGAGTTGAAACAATCGTCTTGTCCAACAGGTCACAAGTTCCAGCACCATTAACCGGTTGTATTATGTCCCTCCCTGTTACAGCTTCTGATCCCGTGTTTATTAAATTGAGACTCCGACTCCCTTGAGCGGTTGAGTGTGAAGCACTATTAACCGCTTTCTCTAACGATGCGGTCATCTTAACAGGGAAGTTCAGGGTTGAGGGGAGTATGGCTCTATCTTCAACTATGGCCAAAAGCTCTGCATCTGATACGTCTTGGTATCCTTCGCCCTCCGTTCGTATTTTTTTCCCAAAAAACTCTTTCAGAGTTGACATACAGTGAGGGATAAGATGTTTTTTACCCCTCACCTGTCCTCTTTTGTACGGGGGTTTGGCCCTCACCGTTCTACGAGAGGACATCTTTTGAGAGCCTCCCGAAAGTTTCGGCAAGTTGCTCAGAATCTCGGCATTTGCTGTTGCATCAACCGCATCGAGTAAGGGTGGGGGGGGTATACTGGGTAAAAATGGAAGTTTTTTCGCTGGGCAGGAGCTGGGCTTCGGAATTCCCAACTGAGAACGGGGAGCAATGACTTGGGTACCCCCCTCTTCCAGAGCAGTCCCCACGATCTCCAGCCCCCGGTGTTCGTCCCTTCCCTCCTCACCAGCAAGTTCGAACAGCGATTGGGGAGAGGAAAGTGGGACGACTAGTCCTGGTGGTGTTCGTAAATCCTCCACTGCCGCCACTCCCTCTGTATTGTGTATCATGATCACTACTGGCTCCCCCGGGAGTGAGAGCGGGATTGGGTCTATCCGGGGTATTTTCCTGTCGCCCGTGCGCGTTGCTTGCTCCACGGGGGAGTCCAAAATGCAGGACGGTGTCTGGCTCCCCCCCCCTCCACGTCCCGTGTGGGGGTCGTGGGCTGCTCGGGCGTGGCCTCTTGCGCTCCCTCGCCACACAGTGGGATCAACTCCGGGTTTATCGGGCTTCCCCTCCCTGTTTCTGGACCTTGGACCTCCGTATTGGGTAGAGGTGAGGGAAGTGTGTGGGTAGACGCGGGACACGTCGTTATTGAGATGGCCTCTTGAGGGATAGTTTGATCGTGTTCTGCAATTGGCACCGTCAGAGACGGTGTGCCCTCCAAGCCCAGGGATTCAATCGGGGGAAACATGAAGTCACTTACTTCGTTAAGCTCAGCTGGGCGATTTGTATTTGCCTGAATCACTTTGCTCGCGTGTTTAATGCGGGAAATCCGTTGAAGCCTCTGAGTAGCCAACTGCTCCACGCTTTCCGGCGAGGTTACATGGTCCTTGTTATAGGTCGGCGGCTGGCGAGGTTTACCGTTTCTTAGCAAGCGCTTGTCCAGGTCTTCCAACCCAGATTTCCGCTTTACGGATTCGTCCGGGGCTGCCATCCGCCGGGCCTGAGGAACAGTGGGTCTTTGTAGAAAATGTCTCAGAGTTGAATCAACACGCGGTCACGCGGGCCCGCGGACTGCTGACTGCCCTTGTCAGTCCCTTCGCGGTCCGCTTCGCGGAAGACTGAGGGTATGTAGAGTGGAGGGCTCGGGACACGCCTCTGAGCACACGCCTCCAATGATGAAACTGGAAAAAATACTCGATCACCAGCACAGCGTGCTGGTACTGCTGACTGCCCTTGTCAGTCCCTTCGCGGTCCGCTTTGCGGAAGACTGAGGGTATGTAGAGTCGAGGGCTCGGGACACACCTCTGAGCACACGCCTCCAATGATGAAACTGGAAAAAATACTCGATCACCAGCACAGCGTGCTGGTACTGCTGACTGCCCTTGTCAGTCCCTTCCTGATCAGCTAAGTCATTTCCAGTTTTGTCTGGTCCCTCTACTTTGGAATGACCCTTGATCTTTTTCCAGTAGATGGTCATCCCATTCGATGTGACCAGATCATCAATATTTTGGATTAACTTCCCATGTTTCAGGGGTTTGTTATTAGCGCATAACATGCCTCTGGTTTTCCAGTTGACCAGGTGCTCCACGAACCCGTTCCGTACATAATCCGAATCTGTGATTATGACCAGTTCGTGGAGTTGATGCTGGACAGCAGTGAGGATGGCCTGATGCACAGCCATCAATTCTGCCACCTGACTACTTCGGGGACCAATTCTGTATCCAGCGGAGGGTTCTGGGAACTCCTTCACCCATGCATTCCCTACGCCAGCCACCAGTTATTTCTCCCCGTCGTTGTCAACATGGTAAGAGCATCCATCCACATAGACAGTGGGCATTCCCTCACACTTGTCTTCTTCAAAGACTTTGTGTGGGGAATTAAGGTATGCCTCCATGTTGTCCTTGATTTTTAGACTTTCGTCCTCGAGACAGTTTTCTCTGGCACAATCATGCAAGGCAGCCAGACCTTGTGCGAGGGGACTCTTCTTGTTTTGGCCATATCTGACCTCCACAGGAAAGCCTTGCATTGACAGAATCCAGGAAGTAATTTGGGAATTACTCACATTTCCGGCCCGGATTCTGTCACTTTGGAGATATTGCAGAGGCTGGTGTGGAGTGTCCACTATGATGTGTTCCCCCTGGATAAACGGGCGGTAATTCTTCAATGCCCACACCGTTGCCAGGAGTGCCTTCTCACAATCGTTGAATTTTTCCTCCACAGAGGATAAAGTTTTGCTCGCATAGGAGATTACTTTATTGACCTTGTCATGCTTTTGGTATAATACTGCCGTCAAGCACGTATTAGAGAACCCCGTCTCCAGGAAGAACTCCTTGTTTCTGACAGGGTAAGCTAGGCAAGGCGCTTGTGAGAGGCTTCTTTTGAGTTGTCTTACCACCTCGGATTGTTCTGGACCCCATTCCCACTTAAGCCCCCCTTCAAGAGATGAATCAGGGGTCTAGTGATCTCTGCGTAGCCTTCAATGAACTTTCTGCTGTAATTAGTCAGTCCAAGGAGCCTCCTTAGTTCCCGCAGAGTTGTGGGGTCTTTCAGTTTCCGGAGTGCTTCCACTTTCTTTTCTTGGGGACAGAGACCCTGAGGAGTAATCTCATGCCCCAAGAAATTAACACGGGTTCTATACCACTGTGCTTTCTGAAAGGAAAGTTTTGCTCCGGCGGCCCTCAACTGTGTCAGAACATAACGGATCTCCGCTATGTGTTCCTCCACAGATGAACTTTTGATGAGGATATCATCTACATAAGCCAGGTTACCCCTCGCACCCAGGTTGGGCATGGCCTTATGTAGGAAAATGTTGAATTAATTGCCGGAGTTGAGGTATCCGAAGGGAGTCCGGGTCCATGTGTACTGCTGGCCCCCAAAGGTAAAAGCCAGTTTGTATTGGTCCTCCCTACTGACAGGCACGGTCCAGTATCCATTGGTCAGGTCTATTGCTGTGAATACCTGTGACCCCTGAATCTGGGCCAGCCCTTAGTCAATGTAGGGCAGAGGCCATCGGGAAGTATGGACCCGTTTGTTGAGCTCCCTAAGGTCGGTGCAGAGTCTCCACTGGCCGTTTGGCTTCAATATTCCCAGCACCGGATTATTGAAAGTGCTGTGGACTGGACGGATTATTCCCCGGGACTCAAGGTTCTTAATTATTTCAGTAAGGGACTCCATGGATGCGAGAGGCAAGCGATATTGCTTCACAAACACTGGAGTCATTCCAGGGTCCGTGGGAATTGTTGTGGTGTGGATGTCGGTGCGACCACAGTCATATGAGTCTACCTCAAAGAGATCTTGGAAATCCAAGAAAACTTGTTTCCACTTTTGCTTCTGTTCCAGAGTCACACAGGCATCAGCTAGGTTGACTCTCTCTTCCACCATCTGCCTGAAGCCTGGAAAGACTTCTGGTTTGGCTATCTCAGCGGCCTCCTCCAGCTGGGTGGAGAAGTCCCTGGTCAGAGTGCTGATTTGGACTGGAGGCTTCAGGTGGGAAAGGCAGCCCTCATGGACCTGGAAAATCACCTCATCCCTCCTGAAGTCACAAGTCACATCTTCCTTACCATAAGGGCAAGAAGTGTACACCAGGAAGTTCCCCCCATGCCGGGTGAAAATCCTGTCTGGTGTTGTATTGTCCTCACTGTCACTGTCAAAACAGTCCTTGGGGATTGGTCCTAACAGTTCATTTCCTAAATCAATGGAGAAATGGCGGTCATCAATCGCCATTCCAATAATGGTGCCTGCGGCTAGAGTAATACTCTTTAAGTCGCTGTTATCCACCTCTATTGGAATGGTGTCATGTTCTATGTTGACTAATGGTGTTGGGTTTACCCCTAACCCCTGCTGTTGGAGAGAAACATTTAGATGGATATAAGCATTAGGGTTTTTCAATTTTTGTCCTCTTTTAACTTTCACTTCCAGGGAGAATTGTCGGGTCCTTTCTGGGATGGTGACTTCCTCTTTGATCTGAATTTCAACTGCATAAGGTAGCAATTGAGCTGACCTAAATGCTTTTTCTGGATCATAAAAGCCCATGGGATTATCCGCTAACCGGGACCAAGCTTTGAAGTTTATTAGGTCCAAACTAATGGCAAAGCGATTGAGAATGTCACTGCCTAAGTAAAAGGCGGCAATGACGTCTCGCACGACCCAACAATTATGGACTATGCTCTTGTTGCCAATGGAGATTTTGAGCATACACCTGCTTGGCAGGAGATGTTTGGAATTAGGTGCTTCCTTTGGGAGTTGGCGGAACATGGCTTCGCTGATGAAGCTCTTACCGTTGTTCACACACACTCGAGCGAGAACAGAGTCCTTACCATCATTTAACTGAACAGGGATGAACAACTGTTCTCCAATTTGCTGAATATCAGCCAGGCTCTGAGCTGATTTCACATCTTTCTGGACTATAGGAGTGGGAGTTTCTGATTGTGGATTAGTAAAGAATTTCAGGGTGTTTCCTTCCAGTGTGGAATACCACCTTAAACTGGAAGGAAGGTTGATTTTCAGAAATAGAGAGGACCCCCCATCACCAGTCTGTTGTCCTACTGCTATTACTGTCACGTCTAGAGTTTGGTTGTTCTGGAAGTGAAATTCTATTTGGTCAGATTTTTGTTCAACCATGTGGCAGGTGCCGTTTAAACTAACATGGTTAGAGGGCGCTAGAGAGCCATCCAAGATGGCTGCCTCCTAGAGAGCTCTGTGTGGCTCTCCATTAATCCTGCGACATCCTTCCCTCTGCGGTGTCCGTTTCTCCCACAACTACAGCCAGGCGCATTCAGGAGGTGCCGACGAACATTTTAAGCCCAAAATCGTCTTTGGCGGCAGAGCAGCGGCCGAGTCCCGGCCTGGCCAGCAAGGCCTGCCGTTCACGCCGGCAGTGAGCCTCGGACGGAGGAGGGGATCGAGAGAGAGGTGCAAGAGCTCCCCATCAAAGCTCGAGCGGCGGCGTCGGTGTAACACCCGACACCCAGAGCCAGCGGAGACCCGTGGGGAGTGTAGAGCTGCAAGCAGCGGGTAGACGTGCGCGCCGGTGGCGCCAAGAGACACACAGTCTCCGTCCCTGCAACAGCCCGGCCGAAGCCCAAAAAGAAGTGCGACGAGCAGCGGTGCTCTCGCCGAGCACCCAGGTAGGAGCTCCCCCCAGCGTGAGCAAGCTGCCTCCCCGATCCGTCTGTCTACGGACGCCCTGCGCTTCCGTCAAACTCATCGGTGAACGAGGGAGGCACAGCAGGATACGCCTCACCAGCAACCGTCCCCAACGCCCAACCGGCTGCCTCCCCTCCGTACGAGGGCCGCACCCGACCCAAGGCGGAGCGGAGCGGAACACGCAGCGACAGGGGGATATCACCATCATTCCCCGCAGCCACAGCGAAAGCCACAGCGATCAGCCCATTTGGCCGAGGCCAACACTGTCAAACCCCACGGCCGCCGAGAAACAGTGCCCAGATCAGACACCCTCAGCACCCCATAGCATACAGCAGAACGGCAGGCATAGGAGACCCGGACTAACAGTATCACTTCTAGGGGTTTGGCTACGACACAAGGCCATACGGGTCCCGCCGATCGGCGACACAACTCCTCACACCGAGGCCCGGAAAAAGCCCGGCAGCTCACAACCAGAATACCTGCAGCCTGAGGAGCACAGCGACCCCGTCTGAGAACCTCAGAGGACGCCTCCGCAACCCGGCGCTACAAACCCTCTAGTAGAGGCAGACGCTCCTAACCCCCGAGCTAACCCCATACTCAAGTGCCTCTGCAGTAAAAGGAGTAGACTGCTAGAGCCTGCTCTGCATATCAAGGGGAAAAAAGCCGCCTCACCAGGAATTCACTCCAAACCTCCCCCAAATAGCAACCCGACGCCGACGCAGCTACTACCCTAACGTAGCCACCTTAACGAAAGCAATAGGCGTCACTCGATCACCAGTGTTTAACCACTAGTTATCCGCCTGTTCCATTTTCGAGTGCTTGGAAGCAGAAGATAGTTTAAAATGGGGAAATTAGACAAATCCCAAAAGAAACTGAACTTTGGGTCTGGCTCCACCAGCAAACCGCAGTCCGAGGCGAGCGGAGCAGCGTCACCAACACCCACTATGTCCCTGCGAGAAGAGCAATTACCAAGTTTCGATATCAGGGAAATTCTGATGGACCTCAAAGCTGGAATTGGCAACTTAGGCAGTAAACTCGACAACCTATCATCTAAAGTAGACCAGCTCCAACATCGCCTCGACAAGCACGCCGATAGGTTAGATACAGTGGAGCAACGAGTATCCGACCTGGATGATGGCGCAACAGGCCTTACCACAAGAGTCACCGCCCTTGAGTCCCAGATGAAAGCAGTCTGCGCCAAGAATGAAGACTTAGAGGGTCGCTCACGAAGGAATAACATCAGAATCATCGGAATCAGAGAACAACAACTCCGAACGAAAATGGAGGACCATGTCGAACAGATCTGCATAGACCTCTTCGGGCAAGAGCTTCTCTCCAAATTGTTTGTAGTTGAACGAGCCCACAGAATTCCGAACACCAGACCAATCCCAGGCGCAAATCCACGGCCGATTATTGCAAAACTATTAAACTATAAAGATAGAGATGCGATACTCAAGGCAGCCAGAGAAAAAGGGAAACTGCAATATGACGGAGACCCAATCCAGTTCTTCCCAGATTTCTCCCCTACCGTTCAAACACTGAGGCGCTCCTTCACGACAGTTAAGAGAAGGCTGCAAGACAACCAGATACTTTACTCAATGCTCTACCCAGCAAAGCTTCGCATTCAACACGAAGGGAAAGCCCTCTTCTTCCACACACCTGAGGAAGCCAGCGACTACCTTGATCACGCCGGCTGCAGATCCGCCGCTAATAACCCCAGACCGCAGCGTGAACACCAAAGACGCAGAGAACCGCCATAATGTTCGACCCAGGCATCCAAGGGAACAGGATTCATACCCCCGGCACCAATGCATAAACCTAATACCGCAGAGACTCACTCCCAATGCGTTGGAGAGCCACCCGCCCCTCTCGGGAGGCACAAGTGCCCCAAGCACAGCAACCCTTATAGTTTAGTTATGAAGAGGGAACCTCGCGGGTCAGTTGGGGGTTACCCGCGCGGGGGAGGGAAGTCACAGTTACCACACCACCTCCAGTTGAGGTGCGCATCCTCACCTTCGTTTAGCCGTGATGAGCGGCCAAGTTGTGCGCCACCAGTTCCACGCCGTCCTCCGACCCTGCATCCCCTCCGCTCGCCACCACCTCTACCTCACCGTCCATCCACCGAACCTCCTGGCAAGACCAAAGGGAACAAAAAACGAATCAATGTAGACCCTGACCCGTTCCATTCAGAATCATAACCTGGAACATAAGAGGAGGCAACATCCCATCTAAAACCAGGAAAATCCTCCAGTACCTTAGAAGACACGAAGTCGACGTTGCCATGCTTCAAGAAACTCACTTACTCCCAGGGAAGGATCATCAGTGGGCCAAGAGCTGGGGTTGCCATAGATACTTCTCCTCGTACTCATCTTACTCCAGAGGAGTCACGATCTTAATACACAAGAGGATCAGCTTCCGGCTTGTCCACACCACAAAAGACAACGTAGGGAGAACTCTTCTTGTGAGCGGCATTATAGCAGGCCAGAAAATCACCTTTGTTAACTCATACGCACCAAACATAGACGGCCCCGACAACTTCAGCTGGGTACTATCCCGTCTATCATCCCAAGAACCTGCGACCATAATCTGGGGCGGAGACATGAATACAGTGCTGGACCCGGTGAGAGACAGATCAAGAGCAACTCCACAACCTCCATCCAAAGCCAGCCTCCAAATAAAAGAAATCTGTAAGGCATTCAATCTGATGGATGCCTGGAGAACGTCTAAAGGGGAGCTGCGTGAATACACTTTCCACTCCGCCGTACACAACTCGAGTTCCAGGATCGACTATCTGTTCACCTCCATGAACGGCCCATGGATCGGCGGCCCATGCGATATCCATCCAAGAACTCTCTCAGACCACTCCCCGGTAACTCTCGTTCTAAACCCAGCACACCCCAAACCCCCCCTACAACGGTGGCGTTTCAAAACCGGCTCAATGCGTGATGAGGTATTCGCTGCCGAACTAAGAGAAGAGATCGCGTTGTTCCTCGAAGTCAACACAGGATCTGTGGCCTCACCCAGCACACTGTGGGAAACTCTAAAGTGTTTCGTCAGAGGGGTCTGCCACGCCAAAGAAAATGGCATATTGAAACTCATACGGCGGGAGCTGACGACTTGTGAAGAGAAACTAAAACAACTTGAACTCCAGCGCTCCAACACAACCAACCCGGACATACCAGTCGCCCTGAGGGAAGAGCTACAAAAATTCAGAAACGCAGCGGATCGGGAAGTGAAATTTCTAAATCGCAACAGTCTAGTCAGACAATACGGCGAAGGTCAAAGACCGGGCGCCCTCCTGGCAAACCTGGTCAAGGCACACAACAATCAATCGCCAATAGAAAGGATTCGGTCCAGGCAAGGACACTTCGTCCACACGGACGAAGACATAGCGGAGGAATTCAGGCTCTTCTATCAGGACCTATACAGCAGCAGTCACAACAACGACCCACAAGTCGCGTTGGAGTACCTCGAAGATGCAGAGTTGTACTGGGTCGAGCACTCTCTGCGGGAACCACTGAACGACCTAATCACTCAAGAGATCACAGAAGCTATCAAAACCCTCCCAAGCTCAAAAGCTCCTGGCCCAGATGGCCTAACGGGGGAATTTTACAAAGCCTTCGCCACCACCCTCACCCCCCTTCTGACGGCAGTATACGCCGAGGCACTAGAAAAAGCGACACTCCCCCACTCCTCCCGTGAAGCCAACGTCATCCTCCTGCATAAACCAGGCAAGCCACCAGAGGACTGTGCATCGTACAGGCCCATTTCCCTCCTCAATCTCGACAACAAAATACTCGCAAAGGTGCTTACCAACAGGCTACTACCATTGATGCCCACCCTCGTCCTGGCTGATCAGGCAGGCTTCATCCCAGGCCGCAACACGACCTTCGGCATCAGGAGGCTGTTCAGCGTCATTGAAGCACTAGACCCCTCAACTCAAGCAATAGCGGTCCTCCTCGACGCCGAAAAGGCATTCGACTCGGTGGAATGGCCGTTTATGTTAGCTGTACTCACCAGAATGGGTCTGGGAGCCCGCTTTATCAAACTAGTATCACTATTGTACAACGAGCCGCGCTCCAACATCATCATAGGTACGGCAAAATCGGCTCCAGTGATACTCCAGCGGGGCACCAGACAAGGCTGTCCACTCTCAGCATTGATCTTCGCCCTGGTGATGGAACCGCTGGCCTCCATCCTAAGAGAACATCGACAATGAAGAGGACTCGTTATTGGACCACACAAGCTCATCATATCCCTCTACGCGGACGACGTGGTCCTGTTCGTTCGCGATCCCGAAGAGAACCTGAACCCAGTCATGAGGGAAGTTATCAAATTTGGGGCAGCCTCCGGCCTGAAAATCAATCAATCAAAGTCCATCATATTCCCGCTGACCCCAGCCACCAAACCCTTCGAAGATGACTTCCAATTCACATGGAAAACGTCCAATGTCCGATACCTGGGAATCCAAATGTCCCTGAGCTACCACGAGGTGTTCCGCGACAATTACGAAGAGGTGACCAAGTCCCTCCAGGAAAAAGTGACAAGATGGAAGACCCTACCACTAACGCTCTGGGGAAGAGCTTCCCTGGTCAAGATGGTGATCCTACCAAAATTACTCTACCTGTTTACCAATATTCCAATATTCCTTCCTCAAACTTATCTGAAGAGACTAAAAAGCATGGTCCTCGAACTACTATGGGCAGACAAACCGGCCAGAGTGGCATATGCAACACTAACACTTCCAGTGGCGAGCGGTGGCCTCGCCCTCCCAGACCTGGAAAAGTACTTTTGGGCAGCGCAAGCGCAATTTCTCAGTCACTGGTATGCCTCCCACACAATCAGACCTCACGTTCAGGTGGAACGGGCGCTAGCAACACCGAACCTGTTAACCGCAGTCATCTTCAGTCAAATTCCCGTCCCCAACTCCACCATGAACGTAATGCTGTCAACATATAGAGTTTGGCTGAGATTGCCCAAAGGTACAGGGTAAAAACGAGATACTCTCCCCTTTTGCCCGTTAAATTCATTCCAGGAGTTCCGCTTATGTCTGAAAAAGTATTTCATCAGTGGGCCGAAAAACTGAAAATTGAGACTCTGGGGGATCTCTTCACAGAGGACGGCTTTATAACGCCGCAACAAGCAAAATCGAAAGACGGTAACACCGCACTCGATGTATTCCTCTATTTTAGGACCCGATACACGTTTCAAGCGCTCCTGCCAGACTTCCAACGTCAGCCACAGACCTGGCAATTACTACACAACGCCATTCAAGCACAGGGTGAAGGCAAGCTGGTGTCACAAATCTACAAAGCTATTATTACTGATACATCACCTAAACTCTACCAAGCAAAGATCAGATGGGAAAGGTCCCTGCACAGTACAATATCAGAGGAGGACTGGACCTACATCCTGAAGCAGACTCAAAAAATCGCCCTCAACTCACGCTTTAAACTAATCCATTTTAACTTTCTACACCAGACCTATTACACACCTGCGAAAGCAAACAAGCATCGCCCTGAAACAGCTGCAAAATGTGAAAGATGTGGAGAACATTCAGCAGACTTCGTCCATTTGGCATGGGACTGCCCCGAAACAACACCGTTCTGGAATCATGTCTTGGAGACAACGGCAGCAATAGTGGTAGAGGCGATACAACCAAGCCGGACAGCGGCCTTGTTGGGTATGACTAGGCTGCTCTCTGCCCCGACAAGGAAACTGACGGGACTTCTGCTGACACTGGCCCGGAGGAGAGTGGCCATGTCCTGGGGCCGAGGCCCCCCCCCCATCGTTTATCGCCTGGCACAAAGACATCCTTTATTGCCAGGATGTAGAAACAGACTTTGTCAAACAACTTCCCCTACATGCCCGGCCTCCAGACATCTGGGGTCCGCTGATAACATTCTTGCTAAAAGAATCAGAGGAGGACTCTACCAGCCAACCAGATGCCTCAGACACAGGAGAAAGGTCACAGTGAAGGCACAGAACTAGCAGCACCATTTCCATGCTACATCGACCTGGAATCAGGACGGCACAAACAGTTGAACTATGGGCCGAGCCGGGGGGTGGGGGGGGAGGGAGGTTGGGTGGTGGGACATGGCGCAGAGTTAAGTCCACCCTAATGTGGGTGTGTATTTGTTCTTATGTCTTTATAGAATAATACAAAAACCAAAAATAAAGGTTTTAAAAAAAAAAAAAAAAACTAACATGGTTGACACTCTGTTTTAATTTTATTGGTCGGCTAGTCTGGGTCCAGAGGACCTTGTTTACACAATCTATTAGGGGTGACAACCTTCTCAGGAGGTCATTCCCTAGTAAACAAGGGGTGCCCTCTGGAGTCACTACTATGACCGGGTGTTTTACCTTGTGTCGCCCAATTTTAATATCCAAGTCTGCAGTCTCCTCAACGGGAATTTCCATCCCGTCAAAGTTCTGCAGTTGTCCAGGAAGAGAGGTGAGAGGAATTCGGTAATTCTCCCCCCTTCCTGCATTTAGTTCCTCAAAGGCCCTTTTGGACAGAAGGGTAGCTTGGGATCCAGTATCCACCAGTGCCAAAATTGTACCCTGCCCCTGTACTTGTACTGGGGCATAGTATCTTCCCTCCTTCTCCTCAAGGGGGCACAGATAATGCACATTTTTAGACAACTGGTGGGCTAACTTTCTGGTTTTGGACATTGCTAGCGAAGAGATTTGGGCAGAATTCTGTGGAGAGCCTTGGGAATCTGAAAGAAAAAGTTGGCAACTGGAGATCAGAGCCATTGTGGGTTCCCCTGGTTCCGGTTCTGGGCCGCCCCGCCCTTTTTGGAGGCAGTCATCAGGATGGGTTTGACCCTTGGGATTTTGGTATTGTCGGTTCTGGGATGAGATGATGGGCGGCGGTAGCTCAGTCTCCACATCTCCCAAGTCTGGATTGGAATCCCTTGGGATCCATTTTTTTTTGGGAGGAGTTCCCCCATCTCTGAAGGAGAAGATCCTTTTCCAAGGATCTTCTGAGGATCCCTCTCCCTCAAATTGGAAGACCTGTACCTCCTCCACAAAGTGGGTCTGTTTGGGTCCTTTGTTTCTCCTACTCCCCTCTGCTCCTTGGGAGGCAGGATTTCAGGGGCAGGAGATTTTGTTTCCGGTTCCTGTTTTTCCAGGGGCTGTTTACAAGTTGGGAAGGAAGCTTCCTCCAAGGCTTTACACACCCCTTCTCCTTGTGCCTCCTCCCTGGGAACCGGTGGGTTATCGGGGTGCTGCCCCCGTCATTGTTCTGGAGCACCAGGTCCAGAGTTTGGGGCATTCTGCGGTGGCATGCTCATCTGAGGGTTCTGTTGAGCCCTCAGTATGTGACCCAGATCTCGTGCCATATTTTCGACCTGGCGCTGAAGTTGTGAAACCCGCTCAGGCTGATACGGGGCTCTATTTTCTCCCCTGGGCTGATCCCGGGAAGGGTAGCTATCCCTTCTCTGGTAGTACCCCTGGTTGGGAAGATTTTGGTACCCCTCCACCCTTGGCCTCCCCTCTCCCGGATTAGGTTGTCTGGGCTCAGGGAATTGGGGAAAGAAGGATGGACGATTTTGGGGCTGGAAAGTGGGTGGATACCTGGGGAAAAAGTTCTGCCCAGGATTTGGTGAATTTCTGCCCTCCTGGGGGAAGTTAGGAGGGACGTTCTCCGGGTCAGGTGCTTGGCTGGACCCCCCCCTTGGGCTGGAGGAGTCCACACATAACCCAGGATTGGTCGGTTTCCCTTGTAGCGGGGATTTACATAGTCAGGGGGGCGGGGGACACCATTTGTGGGACTACCTCCTCGACTCCCTGTCTGTGACTGGCCCGAGGGCCTTCTGGGCTGTGAATTATTTGGTGCAGGCAGGTTTTTAGGCCCCCCCATCTCCAAATCTAAAACGGGGGCAACCTTTACCTCTGCCACCTTGGCAGCAGCAGGGGTGCTGTTGGTTTTGGGGTTTTTCGGCGCATTATTTTTATTTTCGATGGGCTTCTGCACCTCATAGATCGGGGTAGCCTGTTCAATGACCCAGTCTAAAGATCTTTTCTCATGAAAATCTCTCACGAACTGGGTCATTATGTATTTGGGTAAGGCATGGAAAAACGTATTGATAAATTCTCTGCTATCCGTGCGCACCCTTCTGGTGGTCTGCGTAAAAGCACGCTTTAATTCTTGCACAACTCTTGTGGGGCCTGATACTCCCCACATTGCAAATTGTAGGCTGCCTTGCGAGTCTCTTGAGGATTTCTGTGCACAGAAAAATGTTTCAAGATGGCCGCCCTGAATGTGGACCACCTTGAATGGTTTTGATCCTCCAGCCCCGCAAAGAAACTGGAGTATTCTGGTGAGAAGGTCCACTTTACATATTGAATACAGCTTTGGCTGTCCTTCAAATGGAAAGTCTCCATCATTTGCTCATAGAGCTCCAAGTGTTCCCAAACAGAATACTTGGCGTTCTTATGATAAGGCGTGATGACACTCCTTATTGCCTTTATTTGTTTCAATGGGTCCTTAAGCAAGGCCCTTTTTGCCTTATTGGCCTTTTTGGTTCGGGTAACCCTGGTCCATTCATCCTCCGACTCAGAAGCGCTGCTCCCAGAGGTGCCTGTCTGAGCCTGGGAATGGCTGGCAGAATGTGGGGACCTGGTCTCCTGTGTCCTGTAATGCTCAGAGGAGTCTTCAGACCCCTCCTTGCTGCCAGGATTTGATGGGTACCCCCCCCACTGACCTAACTGGGCAGAGGTTTTCAGGATGCCCTTAATGGGCCTACTCTCCTAGGGTTCCCCACTAAATTGCACTGTGCTTGGGTGCCCATACCTGGATGCCCGCCCATCCATTCCTGGGAGGTACTGGCCTATGAGCCCCATACTTCTAGCTGGATAGTAATCTGCCATCTCCGTGGCCCTGGGCTCATGTGCGCGAGGGGACATGGGGTGACAGAGTCCAGGGACTGGGAGAGATGAAGGCCTCTGGTACCAGGGCTCCTGAGGTTATGCTCAGACGTTTCCCTTTCCCAGTGCACCTCGTCTCTATCAGCCCCTGCTCCCTGTTGCAATGCAAGAGCCTTACTAGACTCAATCAGTCTCTCCTGCATCGCTACCTGTTGCTGGAGCCTATCATTGTGCTGACAGAGAGCCTCATTTTCTCTCTGTGCCTCCTGATTGGTCCTGGAGTACTGGGCCAGTCTCTGCTGCAGGAGGGTTACCTCCTGAGCTGTGTCCCTATTGGCCTGCTCCTTTCTTGCCAGAGCATCCTCCACCCTCCTGGTGTGCTCTAACAAGTTCTGGTGTTCTTTTTGGAGGTCACCCAGTCCCTGGAGGGCCAGGTGATTTTCTTCCATTTTCCTTTTTAAGTGGCAGACTTCCTGGCCTAAGGTTTCCCTTTCCTGACTAGGAACCTGCATCTGTGCCGCCAGGTCGTCCCTTTGCCTTTGGAAGGCACCAGCTTTCTGGCGCTCCTGGTCAAACTCTGCCTGGGTATCCAGGTCTTTCAAAATCAGTTTATTGCTCTCTGCCTTCTCCCTATCTAGGTGGCTTTGCAGGGTGACTACCTGCTCGGCACATGCCCTATTGAAATCTAATTGTTGCTCCAGCTTTTTCTGGCTCTGCAGTAGGGAGTCCAAACCTTCTTGGTACTCCTTCTACAAGGCCAGAAATCTGGTATCCTGGTCCGCCTTTACCTGTTGCAGCACATCCATATCCTCCTTTATTTTAGTGATGTACTGTATGCTGTCCTTTTCTGACTCCTGGCTCCTGAGCAGCCTCTGCTCAGAAGTTTCCAGATCAGATTGGGCCTTCTCTAACGCCATCTGTTGCCTATTTGCCAGATCTTGGCCTTCAGCACATTTGTCCTGCATGGCTCCCATATATAGATACAAATATGCCGCTATCCTGGCAATCTTATTATGTTCATCTTTGGCTTTAGGGGCCATATATAGTTCACTCAGGGCCACATGTAGGGGACCCTGATCTCCCCATATATCTGACCCTGTTTCAGTGACCTGTTGCGCGATTGCCTGCAACCAGACCGTTTGGTCCTGATGAGTCCACTCACTTCTCACAAATAGCTTATGTAAGAAGTGCTCTCTGGCTATTTTCATATCTACCAAGGTCGTCATTCTGGAATTTGAGTGCCTTCCTGACTTACAGAAGTTTGTATTTTATTTTGCAAAACAGACCGTTTCCTTAGAGCGTTCCTTTGAGGGATGCTTTCACAGTGTAACACAGCGTGGTGATCTAACCGGATATGTGTATCTGGTCAGTTGGCACACTGTATTAATCTGCACAAGTGGTAAATCTAACCCAGAATATTCCGGCTCGAGCCCCCACTTTTGTAAGCGATATTCAATCAACACTACAGCTAAGTCAATGCCTAGTCTGGGATGCTGAGGAAAACCCTTATTGATGTATTTTTATATCCAGTTCAGTACTCTGGATGACAACCCTTGTATAACACCCCCTCTTAGAATCCCCCTGACCACACTGAGCCAAGAAGTAGGTTTGTTTTGCAAATTAAAAGGTTTATTTGAAAAATTAAACAATATATATATATCACACTTTTATAATAAATTAATATCTGATAGTACACTTAGACATATGATGTTGATCAACAATGGGTAATCTGGCACTAGCACACTTCTTTACAATCAATGAGGAGTTAGTATAGGATGGAAAAAGTAGCAAAAATACTTTTATGGTTTCAAGGGAAAAGCAATGAGGAATAAAATGCAGTACAGAAATACTTGATATGATTTTAGCAAAAGATAAGATAATCACTTTTTCTCTGGCAATTCACCCCCCTCCCCCATGCAATGTAAGAAATGGAAGGAGATGGAAAGAGGAGCACACAGTTCTCAGAAATGCAATCAAATACAATATGAAATTCAGTTCCCCCCAGCAAGCTTAGAGGAAACAGGTAGGAGTTTGAAACACAGGCCTAAAATGCTTTTTAAATGTGATGGCAATGGATGGGAAAATGTGCCAACTGATTTTAATTCCCTCTAGAGATTCAGGGTGAGTGGGAGATGCCTGTTGGCATTAGTTCAGGCTCACTTTAGCAATGCTCTATGAGTTATTACCAAGTTACAAACGGATTTTAACAAAAGAAAGAATGGAGCTGCTATTTTGACAAGTGGAGAAATTGAGCCAAAATCGCAAATCGCGGTAAATTTCGCTAGTGCGTAAATCGTGATTGCGAAAAGGTATAAGGAGTAGGAATCGGTTCTAGGTTCGTTGGAATGCCTAGATTCTAAGCTTTCAGATGAAAGTTAAATTTCGTTCCTAGCCCAAACGGTTCCAGAGATACGGACGATTAAATATAGATAGTTTTTCGGATTTAAAGTAAACTCAAAATGACAGGTGACAGCTTGCAGCTGCAGAAGTGACAGGTGACAGTTGTGCAGCTTTAAAAATGACAGATGACACGATTTCTAGGAGGCAGTTCTACTTGGGTTAAAATAGTTTGGATTAGATTATTTTAACTAAGAGATTGGTTCTGCACAGTTCTGCTAGGTACTCACAATATAAATTTGAACTAGGCCTCGTCACGGATCTGGTCAACACGTCCGGCTGCGGTTCTGTCTGCTCGGCGGGTCATTCAGGCACCGGTTCTGCTCACAGCGATCTGGGTCAGCTCTCCTCTGCTGGTCTAGCCTCTCTGGATTCTGGATGTAACACTGCTTTCTGGGTACTGCTACAGGTTCTTGCAAAAATTCTCGGGCAAAACTTCAAACAGCTCGCCCGGCTGTTGAATAGTTTGGTTAGTTTTGAGGCCTGCTGAAGAGGATTCAGCTGGTGGATTCAGGCCTCTCTGCTACAAATTCTGGAGTTACTTTCTGCTACAGGTTCTGGAGATTGATGGATTTAAAGTCTGGATCTCTGGATGTGAAGTCGTCGGTCAGCATGCTCCGCAGCAAATGGAATTTAATGTCTCTACCTGTCCCAGCAGTCTCTTTTTATGTGTTTTGAAAATGGGTGTGTGCTTGGGCCTAGCTAAGCCTGCCCTTCTCTACTTGTCATTGGCCCAATTCTCCTCTCTCCCTTGATTGGGGGAAGGAAATGTGAGTCAGAGTGATGCTGTAGGTTTTATGGTCAGAGGAACCTCCCCTTGTCAGATTGCACACAAATCTATTTCTGACCCAAATACATATTTATCTATGTACAAATTTTCTAATATTATAGGTCCAGTTAACATATTTTCTGTAGCACCAAACCATCCGATCCCTATCTTTGTACGATGTCGTGTCCACTGATGACAGAATTCTTCCCTTTTCATCCAGATAACGACCTCTAAACCTTTCCAGATTTTACACAAATGTGCACCAGGGATATGGGTTACAGATGATAAAGTGTCAGATTTTTAACATGCATACATTTGGAGTGAGACCCTATTTTCCGCTAGCAACCCCCCAGAATACACCACAGGGTCCTAATGCCTCTTAAAATGTTCACAGAAAAATCATAAAAATAATGATATTACTTATATAATTCTGGCAAGTCCGCACTATGAGTTATCTATCTTTTTAAAATTATTCTCTGGTCAAAAAGGGGTGTGCCTTCCCACTTCACAGGGTGGAATAACTGGTTTATCCACTTCCCCCAAGCCAGGTTGTTCACAGAGGCACAGCTGCCCCCCAGTTTCTCCCAAGAGGAAGCTATTTTACGACGCCCCCAATATAACATTTGCCAGAGTCAAGGAAGTTGCATTGTTCTGTCCCTTCCAGTTCCCAGGTGCCCCACCCCTAATCTAATCAGAGAGGTGACAACTCTTTTTGGCAAGGGGCGGCAGGATGCAGAGTGGCTGTTGATCCAGTTTCAACTCCTGTCGGGGGTAGTTGTCAGGCAGAATTCAGTTTCATTAAGCCAGGTTTCAGCTAAATGTCACTTTTTGTTCCCAGTTTTCTACATTCAAATCAAACTGACAATTTTTACCTATACATTAAATAATTACTTCCTTCAAGTCATTTCAGAATATAGTTTTACATTGTATCCACCTCTTAGCAAGCCTTTCCTTGGTCTGGTTTTGTTTCATTTGTTCAGTTTTACACAAAAGTCTGGTGGTTTTAAAACGCCGGCTTTCTGATAGTGGTAAGTACCGGTATTGCAACCATTTTTGGGATTAAGAAAATGAATTCCCCACAGTTCTGAGTTGCTTTTTGGCAATAAGCATTGCCATTCCCAATGGTTTCAGGCTACTGTGTGTAGCCCAATGGTGGTTTTAGGCAGTGCCCTCCTGTGCTCACAACGTAGGCAAAAATGGGTGGCAGCCTATTCTTCATGTTTTCCCTGTGCACTCTCTGGAGAGTTCTGGCCATCATGATGTTTTCCATGCCAGTACTGCACAGTTTTATGGTAGGGCTTGGATGCATGGGTAAAAACATCCCACAGTGGACAATGCAACCACAACAGCAATCCTGCTGATTCCAATTTTCAACTTAAGCGAATACTTCCTCACAACAGAAGACTTCGAAGTTTTAAGCAAAGGACTTAGCTTTGTACCCAAAAATAAAGCAGATTGTTTCAATACTGAGGTGGAAATCAGAAAGTTCTTCAGATTGATACGTCTACGATACTTCTTCCGAAATTCCACATGAGAAAAAAATGTCGACCACACCACGACGAGACTCAAACCCAAATCTACATTTACCCCTACAACATCCATGGTATGCCCAGAAATACTAATATTTGAAAACAAAATCCTAAGAGAAATGGAAACCATCTTTAAAACAAAGAACAATTACATAGATAATCTCTCAAAGACAGGAAGAAAGGCCTTACAAATTCTAGAAACCAACAATATTTTCCTAGTCAAACCAGCCGACAAAGGAGGTGGCATAGTCCTTTGGGGAAAAGCAGTATATGAAGAAGAAGTACTGAATGACAACCGTTTTTACAAGAAATTAGACAACAACCCCACAACACGCATCTCTGAAGAAATCAAAAGCCTGATGCTGTATGCACCACACAAGGATGGATAGACAAAGACGAGAAGTCTTCCCTAATTAAAGAACACCCGGTCACACCAGCATTTTATTGCATCCCAGAGGAAAAACCACCAGGAAGACCAATAGTCTCAGCCATTGGCTCATTGCTGGAGCCCTGTCCTTATACACAAATGTATTTCTACGTCCATGTTTGGAGTCCTTGAGAATACGACAGTGGTCTTTTGGCAAGTCTTTTAGCCCGAAATGTCCTGTATGCAATTGGGTGTGTATGAATGTTGATATTACAATCCTTTGCTGTTATTTTATCAGCTCTTCCATTTCAGGATCAAAAAGCTTTGATCCATGAAATAGGAGGTGGGCAAGAATATTCTGTTGAGCCAAATCCAATTTCCAGTATAACAACCAAAGTTATTGACATCCTGCCAGAGATGAATTTGCTGGAGTGACTGATGGACATAGTTCATCAAACGTGACTTTTGACAGTAATTTACATTGGAAATCCATGTCCATCAGTAAGGAAGATGGGTCCTCCTGCTCCCGAAGTAACTCAAACACTTGTTTAAAGTCCCTAGGCAATGTCTGAGTGACATATGCTGCATAAGTATCCTCTCTGATCCAAAGGTCTGAGGCTGAAAATAATCCACTGTGATTTATTTTGTCTCTGGGATTTCTAGAGGTAGCCCATTTTGAGGGCACCAATGTCTTCGCTGATAGATTGCAAATGAGAGAGCCCACCTCAGGCATAGGGAGAAACTAAGTTGAAATCCACCAGTGGATAATGGCATACCACAAGGTGGGACAGCACAGGGTGATCACTATCCTTCCATTCATTAAGAAGGAGAGTGCACACTGACTGAGGCATTGGTACTCCCCTGGTGAGCTACCAATATAACCACCTAATAAGTCATCCTCCTCCAGATGGGGTGATTAACTCTGGACAATGTAGCAATTCCCTGTTATGCTACAATGCTTCTGCTACATTTTTCTTCTGGTGGTATCATACTTTCTTCTGTGAACTCCCACGATTTCCAGGGTTGCAGACTCATTTACTATTAAGGCAGCAGCAAAGGCTTCAGGCTCTTTAATTGCAGCTGCTACTGGAATTAGTCTTTGGAAGCTTTCTTTCACCAGCACAACCATTGCTGGTTAGGCTGCAGGCCTAGGCAGAGAAGGAAGCGGAGCTGTGGTACATACTCAAGCACCTCTTGATCCTCCAGCTTCTTTTGGCACTTGCATCAGGCTTCTCGTTCCATCGTGAAACTAGCCAACCTTACGTGTCTGGAATCTAAAAATGGTTACCTAGTAACCACATTCTTGTGAGAGGATGTGACCCCTCTCTGCCCCCAGAGAACCGGCCCAACATGGAGAATGTGGGTATGGAGAGAGGTCTGGAGCTGGTGAGTCACATTCCAATGGTGAAAAAAGGGAATGGTGCCCAGGTCTTCTCAGCAGTACCCTGAGAAAGAATGCCACCTGGTGAGGGCTGGATAGCCTAACATTTTTTTAATAAATTTGTATACAGTGATACTGGTATTTCTGTTTCTGAAATGCAGACTGATAATCAGATCAGTTTCCGCTTCCATAATGCTCCATGCCAAAATCATGTTGCACTCATGCGTCTTTGCTGAGCCAGTCACCTGATAACCCTAGCCCCAGCCCTACCGTGGCAGCAGGGTAGGGTGAATGGAGTCATGGGCATTCCTGACAGCTGTTGGTACACAAAGTTCCAACGGGCAGAGGTATTTTTTTAATCAGCTGAACCTCTGATTTAAAACATAATAATTCTTTACACTAGTCAGCCGGTAAATATAAATCATGTCTGGTTATAACCAGTGGCGTATTTAGGATTTCTTCTGCCCCAGGCCCAACAAAATACATGCCCTCCTTCTTTTCTCTGCTCCCGTCCCCAGACACCACCCCCAACCCATGTCTCTGCTTTTCTTAAAAGAGATAAAGGTAGGATTATTAAATTGTAGAACAAAACCATTACATCTGTTCACTTTTTGGTATTTAGAGCCACAGTGCTTTGGAAGTTTTAACTTTTGAGCTCTGCCTTTTTTGTGATTACCTAATTGCTTCAGTTCCCATAGATTTTGAGGACAGTTGATGTGCATGCCAGGCAACCATACTAGAAATGCAGGCACACACATTGGTTATAAGTGTGCATGGGTACCCCATGTGAGTAGTATCAGCACACTAAAGTTTCAACTCATGTCACTGGACATTCACACCTTTTTTCACCTAGAATCATACAGCATTTTCGCCATACTTACCTCATGCAACCCGATGCTTTTCGAAGAAGAGTCTGGTACAAAATATCAAGTTTCTAACATTATAAAAAATCTAATCTAAAGTAGTTTTCTTTGTGTGAGTGGGTTAGTAAAAAATGAAAGGGTGTGGTTCTTTAGTTACCACTCCCAAATCTGACATGTCTCCTTTTTGTAAAAGCAATACAAACTGCGTGACGCATGTCTCTGACACACACCAGGTACATAACGTAAGGAAAGCTATGGTCAATAGCCAACTATAGAGAACCCCTAGAAGGCCTAACCATGGGTTGCCATTGATCAAACAGTAAAAGGCGACCTGAAACATGACACATAAAAAGCACTTTTCGGCAGCTGGTAAAAGGGTACACCTTGGTCTAGAGCAACACATGCCGAATGCATTGCACATGTTCACTTGTACTGCGCGAGTGTCCTGGCCTGCACTGAACCACCCGCTGTCTGCATTTTTTGATTACCTACACTGCTCCCGCCCACCCCCCTTGGCACTTCTCCGCTTCCACTTCCCTGCACTTGCGCAATCTGAATGTCACTTGGCCTAGTAAGATCATTGTGTTCTCCTCCCGCTGTTTCCCTCGCCTTGTCTAGCCACGCCTAGAAACACTTTTGTACAGGCGCGTTATAATTGTCACATCATATCACATCATATAATCCGCACTATCGTTCTTTGGCAAGCATTTTGAAAGTAAGATTCTATGATCATGTGCGCGCAAAGTGGGTAAGTAAAATAACACATCATTTGCACCACGGACAGTTGTTCCTAAAAAATATTCCACGGAATTGCGAAAGGTGTTTCAATTAATGAAAACAAATTTTTAAAAAATTATTTTTCACAGTGTTGTTGCAGTTTTCATAGGAACTCAGCTGTATCAAGGAACTGTAATTCTCATTAATTGTCAAACTTAAAAAATAAATAACAGGAGAGAACACGGGAACCCAACCTTCTCCCACATCGTAGACCAGCAAGATACAATTAAACTATCAGTCCTCTTTTGCAAATTCTTTCCCTGCATCTAGACAGTGTTAAAAATTGAACGACCAGCAGTTTGGCATTGTTAATTTCTCCCTAAAAGCCTATTCAGCTTTGCAAAGTCAGTCACATGTCAGACTAATACGCCCGTGTAAATAATAAGGGTACCTGTCAACCAAACGATCCTTCAGGTAAATAATACAATTGTATTCAAACAAATGAATCTTGGTGGTGAGGTTGGAGCAACACAGTACACACAAAATTCAGTACAAATATATCAGTTTAATTCAAATATTATATCACAAATTTAAAAGCCACACAAATAATATACATAATCAAGCATGTTCTTAGACATCTACCAATTCCCACCTTTCATACTAATTCAAACTATCACACATCCAATGTCAAACAAAGTACAATCAATACACAGGAAAATCCAGCAACCATTGAGGTCTTTCTTGTATCCGTAAACAAAACAATATATTCTTTCTATTACACCCTTGATTCCTGATGGTGTGCATATAAGTCCAATGGCATTGCTTATAGTCTGCGTCTACATATGTTTCGGTCGGTTAGCACTAGGCCAGAAATTATAGCCCAAGATAGTTGTGACATTCTTCAGGACAAAAACAGGTGTGGAACTTTCCTCACACTCGCAAGATATGTTGGTGGAAGATGTCTTCAACAGTTTAGAAACTGTTGAAGACATCTTCCATTTGTCAGTATGACATGCATTAGCTGTCTGACCTGAGTGTCTGCACAACAGGCATGTGGTACTACACTTCCTGCCCCACGTCCTATTGACAAACCACTCTGGTTGTGATGTCAGAAGGAAGAGGTCACTTGTTAATGCTGTCTTGATTGAACTCCTGATAGCAGGTCAACTTTGAATCAATGCGCTGCATAGTTTTGCATGTTTGGACTCCCAGAAGAAGAAGGATACACTGGACCACTGTTGGGGGAAGAGTCTATTCCGGAGTCCTCTGCCTCATAGGTGATGCCAGAAAGCTATAAGGCAGAAGTAAGCACTACTCCCTTGCCATCCCACGTGCACCTTTGTAGTGACCAGCTTGCTGTACCAGGCCTACTGCAACTGAGACACAGGTTACAAGGACACTGTTCACTGTAGATGACATAACCCTGTAAGTGTGCATACAACCCTTCGGGCCAAAAGGTGCAGATAAAAAGGACTCACCTGGCCTGTGGGGATCCAGGATTGAGTCTCGCCAGCATCGAGAAGTCAAGGAGCAGCTTGAGAGCCTGTTTCCCAGGTCAATCCTTTTTCGAGCCACCTCTACCAATTCAAGATACTTTCTGAGCTGCTTTGAGCAAGGGGGGCTGTTTTTAACACTCGCTACTTCCTGATCTGTTGTTGAGCCATCAAGCCTCTGACTCAACACATTCCTGTATGTGCTCCAGCACATTTGATCCGATCACCGCCGAAGCTTCACAATTGGTTGTTGGATCGCCTTGAGACGACTCAACTGATTCCAGATGCCGACTTGAAGAATCACTTTTCCTGTGCTTCAGCCAATCAAGCTGATCATCACTGTAGAGAACACATCACAGCGTTGTACCACTTTGAGTTGAGTCAACTGCTCCCTACACCTGCAATAACTGGGAGCACCGAAACTGCTCAATGTCATCTTGACCCAACAAAAGCATCAAAATGACCAGCTCAATGCCTTCAAGCCATAAACATAAGAGACAAGGGTATTTGAAGAGGACTTGTCCCCCTAGTCCGACTTACAGGAAATTAGTACCTTTTAAGACCCCTTTGGTCGCCTTTTAAAGATATATCCTTGTACATTGAACATTGTTGTTCGCATCATTTGCCTGCACCCCTGGTTTCAACCAGAGTTGCCTATTCTTTGTAAAGTCTAGATTATCTGTGTTGCCTTTACATGGGTGGGTCTTTAGTGGGTTTTCTTTGTGATATGGTTACAGAATACATTTTATAGAATCATACAAATAAAATGACCAGCCTTTAAACATTCTGTAGAATCTAAAACTAGCAAAAGTTCATACAAGTTATTATCTATAATAAGAACATAAGAACACGAGGACCCTGTCTCGAAGAAATTTGATAATCATAAGGACCAACAATAATAACTGTAATGTAATTAACCCCCAGCATGCAAAGTGCTTGTGTGCAATACCTTACATTTGGTAGCTCCAATCATAGTTGTATATGAATCATAACAAAGACTTGTTTCAGCAACCTGTATAATGCTAATGTAAGGGCAATACTATGACCTTCCAACAGGTGCTTCCATAGGATTTCTCCAGAGTGGTCTGAATGAACATAACCATATTAGCTAAAATGTTGTTTCCTTCAAGTGCCAGTGAATACACAAAATATCAATACATTTTCTTTTTCTTCTTTCTTCTTACAAAGTAGACAATAGCGCAAAGATTGTTCCAGCCCCAGTCTAGGTCTTTGACACTCCAATGTAGGTAAAATATTCAATTTAAATATTAAATAGAGAGCGCTCATTTGATTACACGGAAAGAGATAAGTGTATTTTGACAAATTAGTTTTTTCTTAATAAGACTTGCATACTCTTTAGTCAATTGCTCTATAGTCTTTCTCCAATCTGTTTTATAGTGCTTTCTTTTTGTTTTACATGGGTCCCCTATCAATTCATCTACACCAGAATCAATTTTGTTTAAAATTTCACACATCTTCTCATTAACGTATCAATAGAATGGACAACATTGTCAGATTCAGATCTATGTATAGCGAGTTCTTAGGGGGACAATTATTTTAGTGTAGATACTGAATTGCTTCCAAAGAACAATTGTTTCCAAAGATGTCTTAAAAACGTGTTTGGAAATGATAACGATAACCCCAATGTCTTTTTGCATGGTCATGTTATACCTTTCTTGGTATTCAAATAGGGCCCCAAATCCTACAAATGTACATCAAGCCCATAAGTTAAAGAGGGAATCATTTTGGCATTACAAAAAACATAAAATTGAAAGCAAAGAGTATTTACACATCCTAGTCATGACCCGCCTTATCTGAGCCAGCAAAGTCTGTGTCTTAGCATTTAGTATTTGTTTTGCATCAGAGATCGATACATTGTCACATACATTACAGGCCAGATATCTCAAAGATGGTACTTTTTCGAAGCAATCGTCTCCCACCAACCATACCATTGTTTTTGGCTTACACTTTTTAGTATAGATCACAATTTTAAATTTTGAGTCATTGACTAACAAAATATTCTCAATGTGGTATGCCAAAAACAAGGGCAATTTTATCCATAGACCGATCAGGGATTGATCGAAAAACAAAAGGTAATCAGCAAATGCCAGCCAGTTCAATTTGATTGAGCACAGTTTTATGGGATATGTGGCCGCAGACAACCATAAATGATCAATATTGGCCAGATAAAGAATAAAAAGCATTGGTGCTAAAACACAGCCTTCTCTCAAGCCTGTAAATGTGTCAATCGCTCTAGACAACACACATTCTTTAGTAAGCCTTACATTAATCAAAGTAAATTTATGTAAGCGGGATAACATTTTAATCAAGGGAGCGAGAATATTCCACCTCAAAACGTATTCCATAGTTTGGCCCTACTTACAAGGTCAAAACCGTTAGACATATCCATGGAAGCGATGTAAGTTGTTCTGATGGCTCTACTTTTTATTTGAGAAAGTATGTGGGATACAATTGTTCCATTTAGGGACGATCCTAGGTACTGTCTAAAACCTACCTGGAAGAGAGATAAAATACCCAACTGGTCCACACATTTTTTCAAATCTATCAAAAGCATAGCTGCAAAAATCTTGCTTGCGGCGTTGTGAATGGCGAGAGGCCTATTGTTCTCGGGATTCAAGCACTCCCCCTTCTTGTAAATGGGGATTATTATAGATGTTTTCCAGGTGGAAGGAAATAAATGCGTTATCATAATTTCCCTAAACAATTTGGTACACAGTGCTAAATAATAAGGGCCTGGAGCCCTTGAAAGTTTAATCTTGGTAATAACTGAGTAAACATTGTCTTGAGGCCAAAGACTGTGATATTTGTGTATAAGATGTATTAAGGAAGAGTATAACTGGCTCATTGGGAAGGCTGGCATACATGTCCTCATAAAAATTGGACCCAAGTGCCCTCATGTATTCAGCTCAAATCTTCCACCACCTGGTTTCCAATTGTCATATTAGTTAGATCCCAGAATTGAGAGTATTACCCAATCTGATCATTTCGAATTGATTGTATGGTACATCTGGCCGATGAAACAATCAGATTGGGTAATCACTACCAAACATCGGGAGTGGGAGTTGCAGGGGTGACCCCAGCTTCTGGAGGTTTGGAGGCGGGGGATGAAAAAAAACAAATAGAAGAAAAGCAGCCCCTGCAGTGTCGGATCTGACCCATGTAGGAGGGACGGAACTGACATCACAGGGTCAGAAGAAAAGCAGACGCCAAAAAGGTAAGTAGGCGGTGGGTGGGGGGGTGTATTGGGGGCTGTCTGTGTTTAAGTTTTGCCAGATTTGGCCGTGGTAAAATTGTTTTCATGACAAAATTGACCCCAGTCAATTCGGCCGTGAAAATTTCTGCCATGACCAAATCGTATACATCCGAATTGAGAGATGTTCACATTATTTAAAAGCTCCAAAGTATGCTGATTTTGATTTATATACAGTTGCTATTTTAAACTCTTAATATAATTTCTATGACTTTGCAAGGTCTTTTGTTTAAGTATCCTTGCTTCCTCTAAATCTGTCATGAGAGGACAAAGGCACTGAATATGGCAAGGGAAATGTGCACAATATCATACAGTTAATAGCTCTGAGTCAAACAACATGCACTCAGGAACCAAGACACATGTACACCAAAGCCCAGGATGTGCAAGTAAAGTGGGATAACAATACAAATATATGAAAAGGAATGTTGGGTAAGCACTTAGAAGCACTTAGAAGCTCCTTATGATTACAAAGAAAGTTGGCAAGCTCCTTAACCACAATTACTGTTACAGGTACTGACAGCGCTAAGCCCACATACAGTGCAAGCAGCAACAGGATCTGTGAGCTAACACCCTTGATGGTATTATATAATGTAACTTAAAGATAATACTCAGGAGGACGAGAAATACCACCTGAAATTTCAGTGAAGCCCACAAACCCTGTTGATCAAACAGGGACCCAGAAATGCTATAACAGCAATGGGAGGATAACTTAATATATAAGACTCATGACAAGGGTCAAGTAGGACTAGTGATTACAGAATAGTGAGGAAAGCATAGGCATTCAAACAGGAGCTAGCTACAACAGCACCCCACACCTAATAATCAATAGTAAACAAAAGGGGAAGTGCAAGGGACAACCTGAAATAGATTCCAAGAGAAAATAAAGGAAGAAGAGCAGGGAAAACGAAATTACAAAGGCATATCCTCCCCCTCCCCATCCAGGGAAAAAAGTCAAAATGCTAAATCTATAAACGGGGATAGACTAAAGGATCAAGGTTTCACAGCAAATAGGGCAAAGTCAAACAAATATAGAACACAGGCACACTGGGCTGCACAGAAAAACGAAAGCACTGGGAAATGCTGCCTGCAAAACAGAGGAAGACAGAAAGGGAAACCAGGAAGCAGAAATGACTAATAAGCACATTACATTTGAAATCCACGGAAAAGGAACAAGACAATAGAAACTAGGAACTAGACACTAAGCTAAGAACCAGGAACAAGGGACCAGTCACAAACAGCAACGCTGCATGAATGACCAGAAGTGGACTGAAGCAAACTGACGCTTTTTAAAGCTGCTTAACGAGCACACGCCTCAGGTGTGCTGCTTGCTGCACCTGACAGCCACAGGTGTTGCTTATCCACCACCCAACCTTGTCCTGCAAGGTTGGAGATGAAGCAGTGAGCCAGGCATTCTGGAAAGCATGGTCTTTTGATTAAAGCCTCATGCTGGCTGCCAAACACCTGGAATGGCTCCGGAAGGGAAGTAGCATGGAAAATAAGGATCTCCCAATTCACCACAGCACTGTAGCATAAGGTTCGGAAAGAAAGTCCAGTAGGGAATAAACACCAAATCATGCCCCCAAGTGGTGGGAATGGGAGCGAAGGGAGCAAATCGTGACAAAATCAAGGTCAGGACGACGTCCAATCTCTTTCAACTGGGCTCTCTTCAAACCTCTAGCTGCTGCAATGCTAGCATCATAGATATATTTTGGTCTTTTAGAATGTACTACCTTACCCTTCACAGTGAATCCACACAGATACTTGTACATTTTGTTTAAACCTTCTACAGAAAAGATATCGAGGTAATCTGAGTATTAAATGCTTAAGCACCACCGTACATTTTGTGTTTTTAATGAATTGTGTGCATTGATAGCTTTATTAAAGTTTCTGTTTTCTATAGCTTTGATTTGACATTCCTTTTTATTTAGTACCACCATATTATTGTTGTTTGTGTTGCAACTGTCACAACCCACCCAAAGGGATAGTGTGCCCATGGCCTGTCCTACCAGAAGAGACAAAGCAGGTTAACCTGTGGGGCTGTGCCTGAATCACCTTTATGATTGGGATTTCTGCTGGCCTACTAGTGGTGTGGGGCAGAGCGGGCAGATTAATCCCTCTACTCCTGCAGATTAGTAGTCATTTAATCACATAGCCTATGACCCAACCCTATACAGCAGGGAGCCCAGCAAGACCCACTTAGGGGAAAGGAATACATACACAGGAATCACTACTTCACATGAAATTCCTATCTGTCTTGTGGGAAAAGGCTAGATAATCCTGCTCCCAGAGACAGAGAAAACACCATGTCATGATTCAAGTGGGAGGATCTTTTGTATGGTCACATGGTAAAAACACAACAACATGGAAAAGGTACTAATGGATTAGGTGGAGGGGGAATGGTGTTTTGGGCTGTCTGTCGCATGCAGTCACACACCACCCTTGGCTGAGGCGTTAGTCCCCCATAATATTCTGGGCTATTGTTGAATAAACCTGTTTACCATCACAGCTGTCATGGGTGGGACAAAATGCAAATCATAAACAACAGCATCTGGAGCTACCAACCAGAAGCTTAACAATGTCTTCACAATAAAGATATTTCTTTTGTTATCAGCAGCTCCTTTCTAATGCGTAATGATTTAGGCAATTTTCACTGTAATTGGACATTTCCAACTGAAATACCCCACATAGCTCCAATTACCTAGCAAATCTATGTCTATGTACATGACAACTGAAATGAGTAATGCAATAAAGCTACCTTTAAAAGATGAGTTCATACCCATGTCTATTATCTCGACATGCAAAGAAAGTGCTTTTATGTGAATAGTCAAATGTTCTTTACATCATGCATAACAGAAAGCTGGGAGTTTGACACACATAAACCCTATAGCCAGGTGACATTACTACACAATTTATTTTAGTGTGTGTCTTAAAGTGTTGAAAGTGCATTGTTGTAAAACAGGGAATTTATCGGGCACACATCAATTTGCATTCTGGAACTTGTGGTTTTCCATTCAGATTGTGAGAAACCAAGGTACAATGATATTAATTTCCCTTAACATGCTTATATAAGGATTTGATTAGTGTTAGGTTGCTTCATTGTGCAATGGGTGTACTTTGCAAGTTCACCCTATATGAGTACACTGTATATGACAGTATTATTGTAGTCCTTGAAAGCCTACATGTAAATATGTGTAACAAGTAGAACTTGGAAGATATGTGGTGAGGACTTCAAATTGCAGATTGGGTTAAAATCCCAACTTCACTCTTTAACCAAAATGTGCACTTGAGCAAATACATTAATTTCACTGTGAATTAACTGCATGAACTATAGTCATCTGTCCATCCCTCAGTCACATATCACTTGATTTGAGAGACACATATACACAGGGCAAGAGTCGCAAAAAAACAGTGCAAATGAAAGGAGTGCAGAGAATGCACTCATTTCATTTGCACTGCTTTCAGAAATGCACAGATCGCCTTATTCACAAATGTGCCCTGAGCATTTCTGGAGGGGCTGGACAGCAGCGCACAGATGTGATGCCCAACCCCCCGGCGTGCATTCTCTTCGGCAGCGCGCTCCCGACACTAATGTATGACAGGCTCCTGCGCATTTCTCCCAGACAGACCTTTAAAGGGCACATCCCTGTTTGTTGCCGCCGTGACTTGTGACTCCCCTTGCGCCTGTTTCAAAAGGCGCAGTGACTCCCCTTGCGCCTGTTTCAAAAGGCGCAGGGGGGTGACCCTTGTTTCTGAGCGTTTTAGAGCGCATCCCATTTGTGAATTTGGGAAGTGCTTTAAGGGAGAAAGAAGTTATTTGGCACTGATGGGGAGGAGGGATTGTTTTCCTGCTAATGATGTAAGAAAGGGCAGAGTACCTGCTTACTGATTTAGGAGAAGTTAGTAGTTAATGGGCCCCCTCTCCACATCAAGCACTTTTTGACTGCTGGACACAGCCCCTGCTTCCGGGCCTTAGTCCCACCATCCTTTTGATATGCTTTTTATATCAATTTAATATAAAGTTTATATAAAAAAGATATAAGCAAGTTTTGATGTCGATTTTATATCAATGCCCAGAAACACCCTCTTATTTGTGCAAATGCGCAATGGCGGAAAGAGCATCTGAATGAGTGCATTTAAGATGCGCTCATTCAGATGCTCTTTTTGAATTGGGCTTCAGTAGCACATCTCCTCACTTGCGCCAAAAAAAGGTTTCAGAATCTGGCACGAAGTCTCACCAGCCAGTCAGGGCACAGGAGAAACCAGTGTATTGTACTGACTGCAGAAGAAGAAGCAACATTCATTTCCTCCCCGTTGCTGCCAATCTTCCCAGCTACTTGGGCGTTCAGAGTGCTGCTCCACGGGAGAATGAGGGAACCTCTGCTCCCCCCCCCTGCTTTGCTGTGTTATTGAGTCTTGCATAGCACACTAGCACACTTGCCATTTTCAGTTTCTTGGAGCTTCAGGATCTGCTAGAGTTGGGTTAGGGGACTAATGTAGGAGCTGGGGGACAAGGTCAGAGTTAAATTGTTGCAATGTTGATCTGTGCAGAACTATAAGGCTAGAGTTCTTTGTGCTGTTGTCTTTGGTATTTCTCAAATTGGTGTTTAAGGCGTGTGGAGAGTTATGTTGGTGTATCTGCAGCTGGTGAGTGTGGTGGAAATGTAGTGTCGATGCTTGTCTTCGCGTAGTGCAAGTTACATTGTTTAACATGTGTTATTTTGTTGCTGGGTTTGTGTGTCCAGATGTGTCATTAGTTAGGGTGGGAGAATGAATGATTTTGAGGTGGGTATTTTTTACCATACTTTTCTCAAGAGGCCTCTCGATAACAACTTGGGATCACTTTCTTCCTTCTGGAAAGATCGCAGTTTTTCAATTTTATTTTTTATATTCACCCACAATATTATTCCTTCAGCTTTTATGCCTTGTTAGGCCATATTATGTGATTTTAGGCTTGGTGATGCTTCATCAGGTGGCATGATGCCATGGCACACATTCAGGGCACATAGTTTGTAGTCAGGTACCCAGGACTGATCTTCTGATTGCCCACTGACACCTCAAAAATACTCCAACTGCAGTACCTCTCATTCTTACATTGATCATGGTACAATTCAGTTGGACAAGCGACGTGAACTAGCAAGTGAAAAAAAGCCAATGCCACACCACATTACAACCATAGCATGTCCATGCTGGCAGCTGCCAACACAAAAAAATGCACCATTTAGTGCTGATTAGACACTAGTTCCTGCACCTGCTCTTTGCCTCCTACGGTCTGTTCGCTATTGTATCGAGATCTGATGAAATTGATCCAATTCTACTTTTGATCTGGCATCTCTCTCTTATTTCTGTGCCCTTTATGTCAACTCACTTTTACTGGGGAAACAACAATGCTATTCTGGTTTCCGCATTCTAGTAGACTATTGCAAGAACTTCATTGTCGCCTTGCCACATCCTCATTGGATCCTTCTTTGTCATCCTCACTATTGTCTGATGCGTTTCTCCCTTTTTTCACTTCTAAGTGGCTACATTTTGTGTAGTTTGCTCGCCTAGTTCCTTAGAGGCTACAGAACCTGCTGCTTCCTTTTCTGGTCTTCATTGGCCATCTTCGTGTTCCTTGTTTACTGATATGGGCACAGCTACCTTTGTTGCCCCTGTCAATCCGACTGCAGCACCTTTTTTATCCCATAACTCTCATCTCATTCCTTAAGTCTACCCTCTTTTATCTTCTTACTGTACACAGACGTTTCCCTCTACCTTTTAACATACTACTTTAATTCCCATTATGAAAAAGAAACCTCACTTAACTGCTCTACCACATATAAATCATCTATACCATCTCATTACTCCAGGACCGCTGAAATCCTTCTCAAGAATCCCTTTCTTCTCAAATTCCTGCCCCAACTTCACCATCCTCAATTAATTTCCCTCCATTGCATCTATCTCTTTCAACCACAGCGCGTAACCTCTGTTATATTTGATTCTTCTTTTTAATTCTCTTCTCAAACCGCATCTATTGCTCGTATCTGTCGCTTTCAGCTGTTTAATATCTGCAAGGCACATTCATTTTGAACCTGTAGAGTAACTAAACTCTTGGTTTCTGGTATTATTGTTTCACGTATTGATTATTGTCTTCTCTTCTTCTTGGTTTACCCACTTATTGGCTTGCCTCTCTCCGTTCTAGCTTTCATTTCTCTATTTGTCAGATGTGTCGTTTGCTTCTTCAGGAGTGCATCGCTCAGGCACTGCATTCTTTTGCAGTGGTTATCCTTTGAGCACGCCTTCAGTGTCCTTTTCTTTGCGAGCATGGTAGGCAGCGTTTACACATCTGCATGGCAGAGTGCAAATGTTCAGGACAACAGGGGTTGTACATGTGTCTGTGTCGCCTTTTCCCCTGCACGTTTGCACTTTGTTGTGCAAATAACAACAGTTTCCGGTGGGGACCTGGCTATGCCTGAGTGAAAACCTACCGGGTCCCCACCGCCAAATTACAAATTGGAGCAGAATAAGCTCCAATATGTGCTGAGGTGGAGTTAAGAGTTGAGTACAATATCATTGTTAGTTACAGGTGGGGCGTCATTTTCTAAATCTCTGAATCGGCAGAAAGTGATATGGTATGATATGATGATATGATATGGCATTTATAACGCGCCTATACACAAGTGTTTCAAGGCGCGACAAGGCCAGGGAGGGGAAACAGGGGGAAGACAGAGACAACAATGCTACTAGGCCAGGTGACATTGAGATCGTGCAAGTGCAGTGGGGAGGGGAAAAGTGCAGGGGGAAAGGGGAGGGGGCAGTGCAGTTCATAGGATAACAGTAAAATAAAAAAAGTCAATAAATAAGCGTGCAGCCAAAGTGTTGGTAATGATTACGTCCACTTTTACAGATGAGTGGGATTTTGCATGCTTTGCTAGTTGGATTTGGGCAATGGGGCAGATGTTAAATGTCCTCACACCTTCCGCTCCAGCTGGCCATCCTCCAGGTTTACCTCTTGCATGAGATTTTCATCTTATACTGAGAGGATGGGAACCCAGTATAGGGGCACAAAGAGGTCACCCTGACAGAGCAAAGCAAAGAAACCCCTCATGTCCGAGTCAGTGTTAATTGTGGCAGGAATTGATATTAATTTGTTTGTGGAAATGTTGGAAAAATAGTGTAAAGGTGATTTCCTTTTTATTGACATCTTTGTTTTGCACTTTCGAATAGTAATTATGAAATTTGCATGGAGGCGACTTAAAAGTGCTAATGTTCGCGGCCCCCTCCAGTGCTATTTTTTGAAAATACCTTGGATACCGGTTGTGGGGATACTACCGTAGCTTTCGTGGAGTGAGGTATGTTGCCCCAGTGCAAGGTGAGGTGTGCCTTGGCGTTGAATAAAGGGAGAAAGAAGTTATTTGGCACTGATGGGGAGGAGGGATTGTTTTCCTGCTAATGATGTAAGAAAGAGCAGAGAACCTGCTTACTGATTTAGGAGAACTTAGTAGTTAATGGGCCCCCTCTCCACATCAAGTACTTTTTGACTGATGGACACAGCCCCTGCTTCCGGGCCTTAGTCCCACCATCCTTTTGATATGCTTTTTATATCAATTTAATATAAAGTTTATATAAAAAAGATATAAGCATGTTTTCTTTATATCGATTTTATATCAAATATATATTTGATACCAAGTGGGAATAATTTATATCAGTGTTGATATAAAGTGAATATACATTCTATATAAAAATGATGTAAACATGGGAGCAACATGGTGGTGGTTCTTGGTCGACTATGAAGTGCGAAGTGAGCTTGGAAGACAGGGACAGTGAAATTAGGGTTTTGCAAAGTGATGCAGTGATGAAGCAGGAGTGGGTTTGGCCTTTAATTTTATAGGAAGCTTCTACAAATTGTATAGAGAGTATAGATGACATCATGATTGTATAATTTTAATGACACAGGCTTAATCAAAATGATCGAGCTATAAATAGGTTTGGCACAGTTCTAGTATTTTAATGCAAATAAAATTGAATGAAAATGTATGTTTTAATTGTTAATACAAAATGGCATATAATATCTGCTTGTGACTCTATGTTTAACAGTTAAGGGCAAACATGTTTAAGCTGTCGGAAATATATGATGACAAAGGGTGTTAAGTGCTTGTAGCATCATCTGGGAAAATAAAAAAAAATCAACATATGGAACAACAACACAGTTTTACTTTCTGTTTTAACTTACACAGTGTAATAAAAAATGTAGAAACTGCCGGGCGATAGCTACAACAGCTAGTAACATTAAACCTGGTATTGTGTAATTAGAAGTTGGCAGGGTAGCCCTATATAAATAAGCAAAGTGCACTTGACATGGACATAGCTTCAACGGCTAGTAACATTAAACTTCATTTGCTATAGTGGTAAAAGAGGGTGGCACGCTAGCCCTATGTAAATAGGCAAAGTGTGTTTCACAGAGTCCATATAAAAGTTCCCAAACTATTGCCTTTGAAAAATGCTTCTTTTTTTAAAAAAATATTGAGAACCATTTGCCTTTTATTATGTTAAGTGTATATTTATATTTACATAGGGCTACCCTGCCAAACTCTATTTACACTATATCAAGTTTAATGTTACTAGCCGTTGAAGCTATAGCCCAGAAGTTTCTATGTTTTTAATCATACTGTGTAAATTAAAACACACAGTAAAACTCTGTTGTTGTTCCAGATGTTGACATTTTTTTATTTTCCTAGATGATGCTACAAGCTCTTAACACCCTTTGTCATTATATATTTTGGACAGCTTCAGCATGTTTGCCCATAACTGTTAAACATACAGCTGCAACCAGATATTATAAATGATTTTTATTAACACTTAAAACATACATTTTTATTCAATTTTATTCACATTAAAATACTAGAACTGTCCAAAACCTATGTATAGCTCTATCATTTTATATCAAATCTATATACGTCTATACTCTGTAGCATGTTTCATTAAAATTATAAAATCATGACATCATCTATACTCTCTATACAATTTATAGCTGCTTCTTATAACATTAAAGGCCAAACCCAATCCCGCGTCATTGCCGCGTCATTCAGCAAAACCCTTAGTTCACAGTCCCTGTCTTCAGAGCTTACTTCGTCCTCCATAGTTGACCAATCACCACCACACCACACTGCTCCCATGTTTACATCGTTTTTATATAAAACATATAATCACTTTATATCAAAACTGATATAAATTATACCCACTTGATATCAAATATACGTTTTATATAAAATCGATATCAAAAGATTTTGATATCTTTTTTTTATATAAAATGTATATTAAATTGATATAAAAAACATATCAAAAGGAAGGCGGGACTAAAGCCGGGAGCAGGGGGCATGTCCACCTATCAACATCTATTTGATGTGGAAAGGGGGCTCCATTAACTACTGAAGTTGAAGTACTTTCGTAATAATGGAAGGGGGTGGAAGGCCTTGCCTTTAAAATAGCAAAAGTGGAATGTCTTTGCCATGATGGAAACTTAGAAAGAGTTGCCTGGCACCGATAGGGCACATGGAGTACATTGGCACTAATGGAGGGGTGAGGGGTTGTGATATATGGAAAAGAGAGTAAAGCAAAGAATACCAGGACATTCATTTCGGGGAAGCAGAGGATGCCTGAATACTGATTTCTAGTAAGAGGATGTACTGTGTTGGAGTGGTTTCGGTCTTTCTTGGCCAACCGCTCTTAATCTGTGTTGCTGCGGCCATTCCTGTCATCTTATCAGGCTTTGTCATCTGGTATCCCTCAGGGGCTGCACTTTCGCCCATCCTGTTCAATGTGTATGTCCAGCCCTTTGCCCACATGATCCAGTCCTATGGTCTGCGCTGCCATATCTATGCTGATGATACCCAGATAATAGTTCCACTTAGTTTGGATAATTTGTCTTGGTCGGCCAACCTTAGGGCCTGCCTTAATGCAGTCGGGGACTGGATGGGCCTAAATTGGCTTAAATTGAATTGTCTGACCATCTTCAGCCATCCACTCCTGGACTCCTGACTACAGGCCTCCTTCTTTGGGTTCCTTTCCTCAATCAGTATTGATGGCAAAAAATATGGGTGGGTGTCAAGATACTGTAATCCCTTTCGATGGAGGCTCAGGTTAATGCAGTCTGCGAAACAGGCCATTTTAATCTCAACGTTGTGTCCAAAGTACTTCCATTCTTGCCGGTTGGGTTGAGGGCCCCGGTGGTTGCCTCTCTCATTTTTAGCTCTGTGGACTACTGAACTGCCCTGTATTTCGCTCAACCAGCTTATCTGCTGGACTGGCTGCAGATACTGCAAATCAAAACTCAGTTTGAGTTGTCCCTGGTCTTTCCTTTCACAATCATATTTTGGCAGGTGGCGTGGTTTGCATTGGCTTCTGGTGGACCTGATTACTTAAAACACAAATTTTCCCGCTATGTGCCAGCACGCCAGCTCTGTTCTCTTACGGATTTCAGGGTTTTAGTGCCTAGATTTCATCGAGCTAGGTTGGTCGGCCGAGCTTTCTCCATTGCCGCTGCCATTCTGTAGAGCTTCAAAGTACTTCCAATCTCCTGAACTTTTGGCATCATCTGAGCACTCTTTTATTTCACTAAACGCGACTACTCTTTTGATGACCTGCCTCTCTGGATTTCTCTAGGCGCCTTCTGGTGTAGGTGCGCTTTGTAAGACTATCTAACATAACATAACCATGGCCCCGATGAAAAGAAGGAGGGAGGAGCCTTGCTATTACTGCTGGGTGGAGGGAGAAACCCACCAGTGATAGAGGGGAGAGGAAGTACTGTGCACTAATGGAATTATTGAAACATTACTTTGGCACCAAAGAGCGGGACATGTTATGTTATGAGGCTTTTACACTGCACCATTCACCACTGCAGTGGTCTTATGGTGTCAGTATCTTGTCTGAGAAAATGGTGCATTGTGCCTCCACCCGGGTCTGTGAAGGAAAAAGAAAGGTCAACGGGGCAATACATGGGGCAGAGAGAAGCAGAAATAGGATAGAGAGACAGAGAAATAAGAAATTGGGAAGATATAATGAAATTGTGAGGGTATATAAATGTATAAGCAGGGTGAGTGTTAGGTGTGCGTGTGTGTATGCGTGTGTGTGTGTGTGCATATGTGTGTAATGGTAGGCAGTGGATCAGGAGTAATGCTGATCTAGAAAGAGGGAAAGCAAGAAAACCTGTGAAAACAAGCTTTTTCCAATGATGGCGGTTTCTGGTACTGTGGCAGATGTACCAGAATTAGCAAAAGCATGGCTGTGTGAAGGGCCCCAACATATGCTTGGGAAGCCAGACGTGTCAGATGGAGTTTCTGTTTTTTAGGCGCCTCCCGTAAATCCCAGTTAAATCATCTGGGAATTCCATACCAACTGTCAGACAGGACAGAACCAAGAATAAGCAGGGTGAAGAGGTGTTTGCGGGAGCTACAATGGAAGCAAGGGAACAAGGAAGCAGAATGCTCGCTACAGGAGCCAAGCGCGCGTGGCACTGAAAGAGAAGTAAGGAATACTCTGGTACTAATGGTAGAAGGGATACTTCCTGGCCTTACCATGTACATATGTAATATTCTCTGCTCCCATTGTATTTATTTATGTTACTCTCTCTATACTACCTTGTTTTTTGTAATTGTGATTAATTTTGAAATTGCTCATTTACATGTGTTAGATAATTTGTTGTACCTTTACTTCTTTATGTGTAACTAAGAAACTGCATTATCTTGTACTGTGCCCAGATTCCTGCGGGTGAGGCACGCATTATGAATAAATAAACAAACAAATAGATCCTTGGCATGGATGGAGTAGAGTAGCGGGAACTATGGAACTGATGGATGGTGGGGCAGACACTTAGCTAGAGTGGAAGGGTGTAGTAACATGCCGCTGTTGGAGATGTGGAAGGACCACCTTAACACTGACAGGGAAAGGAGGGTGTTACTTGGAAGTGATGGATGGTGGGGCAGAAACCTATGCTACAGTGGAAGGGTGTAGTAACATGCCGCTGTTGGAGATGTGTAAGGACCACCTTCACACTGACAGGGAAAGTAGCGTGTTACTTGTAACTGATGGATGGTGGGGCAGAAACCTATGCTACAGTGGAAGGGTGTAGTAACAGGCCGCTGTTGGAGATGTGTAAGGACCACCTTCACACTGACAGGGAAAGTAGGGTGTTACTTGTAACTGATGGATGGTGGGGCAGAAACCTATGCTACAGTGGAAGGGTGTAGTAACAGGCCGCTGTTGGAGATGTGGAAGGACCACCTTCACACTGACAGGGAAAGGAGGGTGTTACTTGGAACTGATGGATGGTGGGGCAGAAACCTATGCTACAGTGGAAGGGTGTAGTAACAGGCTGCTGTTGGAGATGTGGAAGGACCACCTTCACACTGACAGGGAAAGGAGGGTGTTACTTGTAACTGATGGATGGTGGGGCAGAAACCTATGCTACAGTGGAAGGGTGTAGTAACAGGCCGCTGTTGGAGATGTGTAAGGACCACCTTCACACTGACAGGGAAAGTAGGGTGTTACTTGTAACTGATGGATGGTGGGGCAGAAACCTATGCTACAGTGGAAGGGTGTAGTAACAGGCCTCTGTTGGAGATGTGGAAGGACCACCTTCACACTGACAGGGAAAGGAGGGTGTTACTTGGAACTGATGGATGGTGGGGCAGAAACCTATGCTACAGTGGAAGGGTGTAGTAACAGGCCGCTGTTGGAGATGTGGAAGGACCACCTTCACACTGACAGGGAAAGGAGGGTGTTACTTGGAACTGATGGATGGTGGGGCAGAAACCTATGCTACAGTGGAAGGGTGTAGTAACAGGCCGCTGTTGGAGATGTGTAAGGACCACCTTCACACTGACAGGGAAAGGAGGGTGTTACTTGGAACTGATGGAGGTAAAAACAGGAGTTCCTCGGCAGGAATGGGTTGAAGGTTAGAGTACCTTGGCAGTGATGAAGGGAGCACACTCCAACCCTCACTGGCTGGGACATTATATCATTAACACACACACATTAGCCCTTTATTTTGTCTGGGGGGGCAGTCTGTGCTGCTTCTGGTCCATTTGTACCTGTTCTGTGTGTGAAGGACATTTGCCTGCAGCAGCCCGTGCTGTACATTTTCTGTGCGAGTAATTATAGGGTTAGCATTCCCTTCTGTGATGTATTCTACTTATGTTTGTTTAAGGTTTGTCCGGCTGTTGTGTCTGGTATGTGTGCTGAAAAAGAGACCCAGCTGCCTCTGCTATCCGGGTTCTATGTGTGAAATGGAAGCTTTCAGGGACGCTGCTTCCGAATGGATATGATGGAAGCTTGCACTGTCTCTGAAGCCCCCATCCATTGTGTTTAATGGAAGCTTGCACTGCCGCTGCCTCTGAAGTACCCATTCACTGTGTTTAATGGAAGCTTACGCTGCTGCTGTCTCTGCAGTCTCCATTCATTGTGTTTAATGGAAGCTTGCACTGCCGCTGTCATGGAAGCTTGCACTGCCTCTGTCTCTGAAGTCCCCATTCATTGTGTTTAATGGAAGCTTGCACTGCTGCTGTCTCTGCAGTCCCCATTTACTGTCTTTAATAGAAGCTTGCACTGCTGCTGTCTCTGAAGTCCCCATTCATTGTGTTTAATGGAAGCTTACGCTGCTGCTGTCTCTGCAGTCTCCATTCATTGTGTTTAATGGAAGCTTGCACTGCCGCTGTCATGGAAGCTTGCACTGCCTCTGTCTCTGAAGTCCCCATTCATTGTGTTTAATGGAAGCTTGCACTGCTGCTGTCTCTGCAGTCCCCATTTACTGTCTTTAATAGAAGCTTGCATTGCTGCTGTCTCTGAAGTCCCCATTCATTGTGTTTAATGGAAGCTTGCGCTGCTGCTGTCTCTGAAGTCCCCATTCACTGTTTTTAATGGAAGCTTGCGCTGCCGCTGTCTCAGAAGTCCCTATTCACTGTGTTTAATGGAAGCTTACGCTGCTGCGGTCCCTGCGGTCTCCATTCATTGTATTTAATGGAAGCTTGCACTGCCGCTGTCATGGAAGCTTGCACTGCCTCTGTCTCTGAAGTCCCCATTCATTGTATTTAATGGAAGCTTGCACTGCCGCTGTCATGGAAGCTTGCGCTGCCGCTGTCTCAGAAGTCCCTATTCACTGTGTTTAATGGAAGCTTACGCTGCTGCTATTTCTGAAGTCCTGATTCATTGTGTTTAATGGAAACTTGCACTGCCGCTGTCATGGAGGCTTGCACTGCCTCTGTCTCTGAAGTACCCACTCATGGTGTTTAATGGAAGATTGCGCTGCCACTGTCTGTGAAGTCCCCATTCACTGTGTTTAATGGAAGCTTGCGCTGCTGCTGTCTCTGAAGTCCCCATTCACTGTGTTTAATGGAAGCTTGCACTGCCGCTGTCTCTGCGGTCCCCATTTACTGTCTTTAATAGAAGCTTGCGCTGCTGCTGTCTCTGAAGTGCCCATTCACTGTGTTTAATGGAAGCTTACTCTGCTACTGTCTCTGCGGTCCCCATTCATTGTGTTTAATGGAAGCTTGCACTGCCGCTGTCATGGAAGCTTGCACTGCCTCTGTTTATGAAGTCCCCTTTCATTGTGTTTAATGGAAGCTTGCACTGATGCTGTCTCTGAAGTGCCCATTCACTGTCTTTAATAGAAGCTTGCGCTGCTGCTATTTCTGAAGTCCTGATTCATTGTGTTTAATGGAAACTTGCACTGCCGCTGTCATGGAGGCTTGCACTGCCTCTGTCTCTGAAGTACCCACTCATGGTGTTTAATGGAAGCTTGCACTGCCTCTGTCTCTGAAGTCCCTATTCATTGTGTTTAATGGAAACTTGCACTGCTGCTGTCTCTGCAGTCCCCATTTACTGTCTTTAATAGAAGCTTGCGCTGCTGCTGTCTCTGAAGTCCCCATTCACTTTGTTTAATGGAAGCTTGCGCTGCCGCTGTCGCCGCTGTCTCTGCGGTCCCCATTCATTGTGTTTAATGGAAGCTTACACTACTGTTTTCTCTGAAGTACCCATGTACTGTGTTTAATGGAAGCTTGCACGGCTGCTGTCTCTGCAGTCCCAAATTCACTGTGTTTAATGGAAGCTTGCGCTGCTGCTGTCTTTGAAGTCCCCATTCACTGTGTTTAATGGAAGCTTACGCTGCTGCTGTCTCTGAAGTCCCCTTTCATTGTGTTTAATGGAAGATTGCGCTGCCGCTGTCTGTGAAGTCCCCATTCACTGCGTTTAATGGAAGCTTGTGCTGCTGCTGTCTCTGAAGTCCTCATTCCCTGTGTTTAATGGAAGCTTGCGCTGCCGCTGTCTCTGAAGTCCCAATTCATTGTGTTTAATGGAAGCTTGCGCTGCTGCTGTCTTTGAAGTCCCCATTCACTGTGTTTAATGGAAGCTTACGCTGCTGCTGTCTCTGAAGTCCCCTTTCATTGTGTTTAATGGAAGATTGCGCTGCCGCTGTCTGTGAAGTCCCCATTCACTGCGTTTAATGGAAGCTTGTGCTGCTGCTGTCTCTGAAGTCCTCATTCCCTGTGTTTAATGGAAGCTTGCGCTGCCGCTGTCTCTGAAGTCCCAATTCATTGTGTTTAATGGAAGCTTGCGCTGCTGCTGTCTCTGTAGTCCCCATTCACTGTGTTTAATGGAAGCTTGCCCTGCCGCTGTCTCTGAAGTCCCAATTCATTGTGTTTAATGGAAGCTTGCGCTGCCGCTGTCTCTGCAGTCCCCATTCACTGTGTTTAATGGAAGCTTGCGCTGCTGCTGTCTTTGAAGTCCCCATTCACTGTGTTTAATGGAAGCTTACGCTGCCGCTGTCTCTGAAGTCCCAATTCATTGTGTTTAATGGAAGCTTGCGCTGCTGCTGTCTCTGTAGTCCCCATTCACTGTGTTTAATGGAAGCTTGCGCTGCCGCTGTCTCTGAAGTCCCAATTCATTGTGTTTAATGGAAGCTTGCGCTGCCGCTGTCTCTGCAGTCCCCATTCACTGTGTTTAATGGAAGATTGCGCTGCCGCTGTCTGTGGTCCCAATTCATTGTGTTTAATGGAAGCTTGCGCTGCTGCTGTCTCTGTAGTCCCCATTCACTGTGTTTAATGGAAGCTTGCGCTGCCGCTGTCTCTGAAGTCCCAATTCATTGTGTTTAATGGAAGCTTGCGCTGCTCCTGTCTCCGTAGTCCCCATTCACTGTGTTTAATGGAAGCTTGCACGGCTGCTGTCTCTGAAGTCCCCATTCACTGTGTTTAATGGAAGCTTGCGCTGCCGCTGTCTCTGAAGTCCCCATTCATTGTGTTTAATGGAAGCATGTGCTGCTTCTGTCTCCGAAGTCCCAATTCATTGTGTTTAATGGAAGCTTGCACGGCTGCTGTCTCTGAAGTCCCCATTCACTGTGTTTAATGGAAGCTTGCACGGCTGCTGTCTCTGAAGTCCCCATTCACTGTGTTTAATGGAAGTTTGCACGGCTGCTGTCTCTGAAGTCCCCATTCATTGTGTTTAATGGAAGCATGTGCTGCTTCTGTCTCTGAAGTCCCCATTCACTGTGCTTAATGGAAGCTTGCGCGGCTGCTGTCTCTGAAGTCCCCATTCACTGTGTTTAATGGAAGCTTGCGCGGCTGCTGTCTCTGAAGTCCCCATTCACTGTGTTTAATGGAAGCTTGCACGGCTGCTGTCTCTGAAGTCCCCATTCATTGTGTTTAATGGAAGCTTGCGCTGCTGCTGTCTTTGAAGTCCCCATTCACTTTGTTTAATGGAAGCTTGCGCTGCCGCTGTCTCTGCGGTCCCCATTCACTTTGTTTAATGGAAGCTTGCGCTGCCGCTGTCTCTGCGGTCCCCATTCACTTTGTTTAATGGAAGCTTGCGCTGCCGCTGCCTCTGCGGTCCCCATTCATTGTGTTTAATGGAAGCTTACACTACTGTTGTCTCTGAAGTACCCATGTACTGTGTTTAATGGAAGCATGCGCTGCCGCTGTCTCTGAAGTCCCCATTCATTGTGTTTAATGGAAGCTTGCACTGCTTCTACCTTTGCTGTGCATTTTCTATGTGTGTAATGCAAGCTTGCACTTATGCTGCCCCTGGACAGGTGTGACAGAAGACTGTAATTCTTCTGCCTCTGACGTTCCCATTTTATGTGTGCAGTGGAAGCTTTCACTACCCCTGCTGTGTGTAATGGAAGTTTCAGGCACTGAAAAATCTACTCAGCCACACGCATTTTTATGATGGTTGAGCACCTTTTGCATGGTAATTGAACTTTCTGGGGAGTACAATGGCATTCTAAGGTGCTTTAAGCTTTTATTTGACATTTACTGTAAAGCAACTTTCACTGAAGTAAAATAGAAATAACCTTTCACTTTGCGTGGCTCTCCTCTGGGTGAGGCAGTATGCCGAACCCAAAGAGCACTGATGTTGACATGTGCTATTTTACAGAAAGCACCAGCACATTTGTGTCCCCGTTTGCCATGGCTCGAGGTAGAGTAGGCAAACTAAGTTATTTGACCTTCAGGTCTAGCAAGATTTTCCAGAATTTGCGAGGCCTGAGCTTGCTATACCAACTCCAAGGCCGATGACCTTTGGGAACTGGGGGCCAGTTTTTTCCCAGAGGGGCCGTTTTGTTTTTAATTATGGGCTGTTTTTTAAAAAAAAATTATCATTATGAAAATGTGGTTTAGTATTTACATGACATACTACAATCATTTGGCATGACATAATCAGGGTTGGATAGGCCCATCAGCCCGGGGCGTCGGGTGAGGGGCCAGTTTCCAGCCTACGGCCAGTCACGCGCCGGCTCAGGGCTGCCTGCAGGCCCTGCCTACTCTGATCTGCTCTGCATGAGCAGGGCCTGCAGGCAGTGAGTCGGCACGAGAGACACCATGGCGCCAGTCGCCACTTTGCAAGTGAAGGAAGTGTTACTTTTTTTACAAAACACTGGGAGCGGGCCAGGCAGAGGTCAGCCCGCCCGCTCCCAGTTTTTGGCAAAAAAGTAACACATCCTGCAACTGCTCGCACCTGAGTGCCCCACCGCCTACAATAACTACCCCTCTCACTGCACAGCCCGTCTCACTGTCAAGTCCCTCAGTGTAAACCCCCCTCCCTTTCCCTGTGCTCCACAGCATGAATCCCCTCGCACTTCTCCCCTAGAGAACTTACTAGATGAGGGTCTCTGCTTCCGAGCAGACCTCCGACGTGGACCATGGGGGTATGTGAGTGCAGGAGGTCTGAGGGTTTATCCCCATTAGAGCCCTCCTTCCGTGACAGGTAAGGAGCAGCGCAGTAGGTAGCGGCCTAAGCGCGTGTGTATGCGTGTGTTGTTGTGGGAGGGGCGGGACCATGGAGCCGTACATTGGAGAAGGACTGTTGCTAACATACATTCAAACAAAAAAACTAACAGCAGGGAACAAGAGGAAAAAGCATATTTTCGAGTCCTGTTTGTTTCTGCTGCTTTCACATCCAATTCCTGTTACCTTCTCATTCAATTGGAGGTTGTTTTCCTAATTGGAATCGCAAGGCCTGTTGCAGGTTTGGATTGAGGGGCACTGGCAGTGCTGTGTGTAGTCTTTGTCCTAGAATGGATGTATACAAGCATACATGACAATATGTCCCATTCCATGCAGAAGTTGTAATTCTATTGCAAGTGTTTCCATATGTGCAAACATTATCTATTCCATTCAGGAGATGCTAGTCCGCTCGGTTTTAACTTTGCATTCGTGGACTTGTAGTCAGGGCCCCCTCCACCCCCTTACAAATCCCAGAATCAAGGTTAAAACAAGACCAGGCTATGAATGACCACATGTAATGGATAATGTTGGCATGCATGTTTTTACTTTGCAATTTGGAACTTGTAGTCGCCCTAAAATCAAGGACTGCAAATACCAGAATGCAAAGTAAAGACAATAGTGGACTGGTGTATTATACATCGTGAGTGGAATAGAGCCTGATGACACATGTGCTAAAGGTCGGGATGGAGGTGCACTGACAGATGTTTGTGTTATCTAGTGGGAGTGCTGTAGCCTGTATATCATGGCTGAGGTGTATTCACAGAGCGCTGTGCAGGTCCTAGTATTGGAATAGCATGACGTAATGCCAGCAGTATTGGGATGCATTTGCAGCGTGTCATTTGATGTGTCATTGTTCTGAGAATTGTGTGTAATTTTTAGTGCTGAAATAGCATAGGTTCAGTTCAGGAGTGCAGTGAATTTCAGAAGCTGTACGTGGGCCCTCCTGATAGTGCTCTAAGTCAGAATGTAGGGCATTGGCAGAAATGTGTGTTGGTACCAGCACTTATGCTATGCCCACATTTTCTGATTTACACTGATTTTATGAGCATTCACATTCACACCACAAAAATATATGCAATGCGCCAGGCCTACCTCCACTGCAATGCTTTCTGTTGGATATTGTTGAAAATGATTGCATTTAATAACTGTTCTTAAGCGATAGTTGGCATCACAAATAATGTGTGCTTATTTGCTTAATGCTGTTGTCAGAAGGGCAGCGCATATATAGGCTTACCGCCGCTTATTTTGATCCAGGCGGAGGGGTACTTTATGAATCGAGGGACTTTCGTGCCTTTTCAGCATGGAGCTGGGTGCAGTGGTAAAGTATGCATCTGTCTCCAAATCCTCTGTGCAGCAAATTTGCATGCATTTCAGCCTTCATGGATTTTATTGCTGGTGGTGATGCTCGAGTCACAACTGAATACCCACTTGTTTGTTTTTTGTACATGAAAAAAGAGGCATATTCCATAAGTATGTTTATCAATGCCACCTGCTATTCACATTTCTTGCAAGCACATTTACCGTTTGTTTTGTTATTGGATGCAGATACGATATGGAAACCGGGGCCATTTCCGTGTGTATAGTTACACCTGTTGTGTGCTGTATGTGTGGTGACACAGGCTTGTAATTGAGGGTTGGGTTGCCCTTTCTACAGGACATTGGTCAGATCCATTGTTAAGCAAGACAATGACATTGCTCCTGAAGTCTCAATCCACCACTCCATTTCTCTTATCAATGGAACAAATTCTGTATAGATTAGTCTTGGGCTAATTCTGCCTGTTGGTGCCTCAGAATATCAAGACCTTTGCTCATTTTACTATATCCGTTATGATAGCTCATTGGGTTGAGCACTCGCTGCTGTGAAGCGAGAGGTGGGCCACTTTTTTGAGGTGAGGGGTGGGCCACTTTTTTTTGGGTGTCCGGGCCTATTTCCTGTCCAAGTCCGACCCTGGAAACAGGTGGGCCTTAATTGGTTTCACAGGGCGGGCAGATTCGGTTGTTTTGGGGTACAGGCGGACGTATTTCTATGCTGTTTTTTTTTTACAGTCCATGTGTGCCCCTACCATGCACCGAGTGGTGTTCGGAAGGGTGGCAGGTTAAGTAGTAATTGGTGTAGCCACGGGTCTTGCGCTGCATTGTGGCGTTCAGTTTATGTTGCTCATGGAACAGGTGGATCTGGGGTTCTATCCTGATTGCTGGCAAGATGAATTGCTGGGGAGCAGATGGGTGTTTTGGATGCTGCTCTGAAGGCTCGAAAGGTTGGATTGTTGCTTGGAAAAGTTGACTCCTGAGTTATGCCCCTACGGTTGGCACAATTGCCTGTTGAGGGCTGGAAGTTTGGGGTGTTAGGTGGGTGGCTGGGTTTTGACTTGCATTCAGGGGGCTTGCAGGTCAGGATGCTGGAGGGACAGGTGGGTGTTTAGCTACTCTAAAGGCTGGAAGATTGGGCTTCTAAGGGGGCAGGTGGGTTTGCAGTTGCGTTCCTATCGTTTGCAGGCTATGTTTCTGTTGTTGGCAGCATCCTTTCAGGCAGTGCTTTAAAGAGGTCTGCTGCCAGGCCCGGGTGCTATCGCCCCTCTGCAGGAGGCATTTGATAGAAGCTGTTGGAGCTTTCCATCAGTGGGTGCATTTACCCTCTACCAAGGGCAATATGGCCTTTTGTGTGAGTTAATGAATTTAAAAAAGCCCTGTCCTTGGTCCGAAATTAAGTGCAGAGAAATGGGGTTGAGACAATGTTGGTTTCCCTTTTGGTTCGAGGGATGTGCCTGCCATGTTTTACATGGGAGAATGTACAAATATTACGCCGACCAAATATAACACCCCAAAATATAGTGAGCTTCTCAAACAAAAATATAGTGAGTTTCACAAACAAAAAATGTGTACACTGCACTTAAATAACGCGTTCTTGTTTGTCAGCTCATATAATAGCCGGGAAAGGTGAAAGTTTTGTCTTCGAAACTGTCAGACATTGAGATTCGAACTTCTGACCTGTAGGTTGCACACTCTGCAGCAGGTGCTACCCCCGCCAAGTTACCTAACTTGCGAATGAACTAGGTCTACGCCGGCAACAGCAGTACGTGTTGTCGCTCTGCCTTCTTCAGAGCCGCTCACCTGGGGAAGAAACTTGTGAAGGCTTGGGCTCTGCTGTGCTGCGCCACCTGCATCAGTCCGTAGAAGACGCACAGGATCAGTAAGGTGCAGGCCAGTCTCCGCAGTCTGAAGCGGGCACAGATGCCCATTATGCCCGCCGAGAGGTCCTGCAGGGGCCGGAGAGGAGAGTTTGGGTCTTAGCTGCTGGCTTTTCCTTTGCCTGCTTAGCTGTGCATGCCCTGCTCTGGCACCTTGCTTCTTATCTAGCACTGCTCCCCGGGAGACTCCAGCTCCGTCTGCCACTTGTCCAGAGGCGCTGAGCTGCGCTTCTCGGCTGTGTTCTGACTGCCCGGGAGCTGCCGGGTCGTCCCTACCTTTGGCCCCAGGTGAAGGTGTGCTCACACGTCTGCAGTTACGTCCAGTTCATTGGACGCCGGGCTGCAGCTTCTTCACAAGCCCTCCCTCCAGCGCAAGAACGAGAAGAGACTCCTTTGGCAGGCCGTGCTATGCTGAAAAAGGGCTTTGTTTGCTTTTATCGTTCGGAGTACAAAGCCCGGGCCTAATTAAAGATGCTATAACATGTGTTAATATAAATGCAGCTGCGCCCCAAACATCGTGAAACCTTGGTTGCTAGAAAAAAAAAAGTACGTGTTATTGTAGACATGACTACCTTACAGGCCGGGGGACCAGATGTCCGGATTTTCCCGGGACAGTCCGGGGAAAACGCCTTCCGTGATCCTGGGAGTTTTTTAAGTCTCTGGGTCCAGGGAGTTTTTTCATTTGTGAAACCCCGTCCTGGGTTTAATTAAAACCGTACTTATTTTTCGGAATTTTGAAGTTGGAGGTTTTGCTCGAACCCCCAACCTCTCAGGTACAAGTCAGAACACTTACTGACTGTGGCACAGAGACTGGCGTGGAGATTATTTTACAGCAAGCCATGTAATATCAATTAGAGCTAACGCTTATTTTGAATTAACATGCCACGATTCACAGACAAAACTGTAAAAATGAGATTATATACAGTTTATAGAAAGGAGAAGTGCTGGAAATATGGTTGGTGGTGGTTGTGGAGGCGTGTTGGGGAGGGGCGGTAATTGGTGGGCTGCGATGGGGTAGTCCCTCTTTTAAGTTGTTGGCTGTCCCGGTTTTTTGTTTTGAAAATCTGGTCACCCTACTACCCTTACTAGGCTGCGCAGTTAGACTAATAAAGGAAGAACGTCCTCTCTTTGTAATGATTTATTGAGAGGCCACCCTCAACATAGAGAGTTCCTTCCCTCCCAAGCTAACAATAAACGGTTAATGTCAGATCTTTTATTCAGTCCTATCTCAGCCACATATCGTGCCCCTTGGATCCCTCCTCCCGAGCTACCAATGAGCCAAGAACCAGGCCACTGTACGGGAACATATATTTGAATTATAGGTAATAGAAATCACACTAAACTATACAAGCCACCTTCTATGTGGCTCACAATGAACTTCTGTTTACACAAATAAATCACATCAATTGGTTGGGAAAAACACAAATTACAATATTTTGTCTTTCTTTTTGATGGAATGTGCGATCGATTGCCAGCCGTCACCCTATAATGGGGAGAGGGAGCGGAAAGAGGGTTCTGATCCCCAGCTGAAGACTGTTTGCCTGAAACAAGACAAGAGGGAATGTCGGAGAGGGAGGAGTGTGCCCCTGGTGGGCTGCCTGAAAACAACATGACAAAATGCAGACAATCGAATTGACAATTGAATTAGTTGCAATATTGCTGAATCAGGAATCTAGCATTAATATCATGCTAGACGCATAAATCAGCCCTAGCGGTAGCCCGAGCTGCCTAGAGATGGTGAAACCAGGACATCTGGTTCAAAAGCTACAAAAGAGCCAATATGAGGTTGAACAATCTGCACAAGAGCCCAGTATCTCAAACGAGCAAGGGGAGGAGTCAGCCTGCTCTCCAGTGAGAGCTCGGAATTCAGACCTGGCAGCACATCTGGCCAGAGAATTAATGGACCTAACAACTAAAGTTGCACAGCAGAAAAGACGAAGTCTATCTTGTGTGAAGGATCAGCATGTATATTAATCCCTGAAACAGGCTGACAAAAGGGCTGACCCATGAGAGCCTGTAAATGGGATTGAAGATCTCCCCTTTGGAGAAAATGAGGGGCCTGTGGAGCGGAAATCTGTTCAACAACAAACAGATCAGTGGGACCTGGAATCGCAGCTGGAACATAGTAGAGAAGCTGAGTTGGAGATACCGGAAGGGCTCTGTCCCAGTAGGGAAGAAATCATGCAAAATGAAAGGGGAGTAGATTGGGGCTCTCCTTCCTATAGCAAGGCTCCTAAGGAGGACAGGAAAAGCTATCCTTCCACTCCCTCGTCGGCCTCCTCGCAGCAAGCCTCCGAGAGCTCCCGGTGGAATCAACAGGAAGGTGAGGGGCCCTTGTGAGCAGATGACCGGGCGTACTTCCAACAGATAGTGATGGCATCCATATCAGCATCTCTAGCACCATTTACAAAATTGTATGAAGCACTGTGTAATACACTATAGGATCAAGCCACCCTCATCGCATCCATTTCAAACAAGATGGTGGGGTTGGACATTATGGCTAACAAGGTGGAGTCACGATTGGATAAAGAGGTGGAAAAATCCCTCAAGTGGCAAAATGCTTGTGTGATCCAGCAAGGAGAGAACCAGCGGATACATCCTTGCTGATGGATGCATTACTAGCTAACTGTAAGTGGATGAGAGCCCAATGCAAGCAACCATAGCTAGTAGAAAGGATTCCCTTTCACCAGCCATTGACAGAAAAAGAGACAATCTCTACTAAGGAGGTGATTATAATCACGCCAAATAAATCAGAGCCCTTGAAAGCCATCAGAGAGCAAAACATCTTCTCTATGTTCAAATCAAGCAAGCCACCAGAAACCACTAAATACCCAATAAGTGGTAACAAGAAGAACATGCAACATAAGAAAAAAATTGAAAAATATGACATCTATGACAAAGAGGAAATCAAATAGTTCGAGAACCTTTTTAAGAAAGCTGTTCTCTCCACCCCCTGCGGATAACAGGCCTACATCTAAACATGAAAAGGAAAGAACTGATGCTCCTTTTGGTAGAAGTGGTTGGTGATTTGTTGACAACATCTCCTACAGAGAGTCTAGAGGACGTAGTCGATCTTTCTGATACTTGCCTCAATGATTTAATTGAAGAAATTGAGAGGATGGAAGATGATGATAATTGGAAAGAATTGAATAGATCAGAATGCACTGAAATCGAGATCCAAATGGCCCTAGCCACTCAACCTCAAAAACCTTCGAAGGAAAAGCTTAACATTAAGCAAACTCAATCAATAGCACGGAAGGACCTGGCACGATTTAGAACAATGGAAGAAAAGCGGTAAAACATTTAGCAATTCCCAAGATCAACAAACACTCCGGGGAAAAGTGTGGCTAAGGCCAAAGGAGAGCGGTAGTCTTTGCGCCACTCTCATCGATTGAACAAAAGAAATCTAAGACCCAGAGAATCAGTGGCCTCAACGGTTACCCAGAAGATCTATCTAGAACCCAGAGTAATCCAGACCTGGACCCCTTGCTCACTGTGTTTTAGAGAGGCTCAGCTTCACCTCACTGATTAGGCCCGACTAGGCTGAAAAACATTTTCTGGGGTTGCTGATGATACTCTTGTTCAGAGGAGATTTGTCTAGCATTTCGGTGCTGGACTGCCCTTGCGGGTGGGATTAAGACTCATATGCAAATGGAGTTTCTCATCTGTGAAGGGTGCAGTGAGCTAAAACATGGTTGTAGACCCTCCTGAGTGGAACAAATTCCATAAAACAGGGTATTTGACCCATGGTCGTTCTCAGTGGAGGGGCTCTCAAACTCCTTTGTAACTAGCAGTTTAATTTTACAAAATGTGTGCAAAAGCATATGACAATTATTATTTTGCCCTCAATTTTGCCTTAAAATAAACACAGGGTGATTTAGACGTTTGTTTTTCACCCCCTCCCCTACTTTGGTGTGTGTTGGGTAAGTCGGACAGAAAAATTGGAATGATTTGGGTTTTTGGGATTTCAGACCCCCTCCACTTAAAGGCCTGTATTGGGAAAGCTGGACACATAGGATTACCCAATTAAATTGCAGTCTATAGTTTTCAGTGCACACTGGGAATTAGCTTTGTTAGTTTGGAATTTTAACAAAAGTCACCTAGTGCTGTTCTGCCAAGAGGAATTAATTACATTTATATTTTTAGGTAAATAGGCTAAAGATCTACACAGTTTTGACCCCCCCCCCCACCCACTTTAAAGGTAAAGGATTTAAGGCCAGCAGATTCCCCCACCTCTTGGTTACAAAAGGCTCAAGTCTACTTACATTAAAAACGTCTGTTTAAAGTTCATGAAAGTGAGCTGCATTTCAGGACCCTCTGGAAAGATAGGGCAGGGGTCTTCTCACTACACTCTCAAGGATGGCCCCCATCACTCCACCATAGGACACATTCAGCTTTTAGGCCTTGCCAGCAATAGACAGCTCCATGAGAGACAATCTCTGCAAAATCTCCTTGTGACTGTTAGATGGTCAGTTTTAGCAGCTCTCTTCCTGATGGCAATTTTAGGATTTCTCCCTTTCCTCATAGTGCATCCACTTTACATAGCAGTGATGACACCATCAAGTTTACAATCTTGGGGTACCCTGCAAGAGTTCTTGTACATAGGATTGGATAGTTACCCTTCTCTCTCCTCCCAAATACAGCCTCTCTATAAGAATTTGTGTAGGAGTCTGGAACAGACATATGGCAACTTCCCTTTTGTATCCCCTTTTGTTTTCAATTGAACTTTTGGGCAAAAATTAGTAATGTGACCAAACTTCAGAATATACTAGTAACTTCCATAATATAAATATTTTCCATTCAGCTAATCATGGGGAATTAAATAAAACGACAGCTGGGTCCACACCAAGCTGCACTGTCGTTTGGCATATTCCCACCATTTTTACAAAAAGCATCATAGTTAGGAAGATGTCATTTATTACCAACTTTCCTAATGTTACCCTCCACCGGTTCGCCAACTCTTAAATTTGGAACATGTTCCGAGCAGCAAGGAACCCCTTTTAGCTGGTCATTACAATTCCCTAAATTGCAGATGGAGGAATTTTACATCGCCAAAATCGCCTTGAAATGATCTAAATAATAACATACATGTATACATACATGTATACAGCATCATTTGTAGTTTCAGAGCAAAATCAACAATTTTGACAGTCCATTTAAACTAAGGGGAATCTTCATATGTGCAAATACGAGCTTCCCTTCCTCTGTGCCATTTGCCACCCTTGGCGAGGCCGTGAACAGGTTTTGTTTTTCATTTATCATCCTCTTTGTTGTTTGAAGTTGGAAGCTGCTGGTCGAAAAACCTGGGGCCTTGGCAACACAGAGATGCTCCTCCCCACATTCCTGCCATGCACTCGCTAGAACATTTGGCCTTCTCAGACCTGCCCCCAGAGACAGCAGGTCTAGGGAATCTTGGTTTTAGCTACACTTTGGGACACATTTTATTGCAGTTGTCAACAGTTGAGATGCAAGCAAGGCTTTCAGTGGGGAAGTTCTTTGTAAATTTTGCCCAGCGGCCCACCATTTGTCCTTGTTTGAAAGGAACTCACATATTGCATTCTACTATCAGCCTTAATTCTTTGACATACATTGTGTTTTCAGGGTTCACTTTGCTTTTGCACTGAAAGTACAGGGCTGTAATGATCTGCTGTTCATTTTTCTGCTCAAAAGTGAGTCTGAATTGTCACAGTGCACCACCTTTTGATCTGTGGCAGTTGCAGTGAAAATGCTGAATGTATTTGTCAGCCAGTAATGTGATGTCCTTTTCCAATCTGCACTTGGATTACATTTTTGTTTTAGCTTTCTCTGGATTTCTATTGCAGAAAGACACCCACATAGTCTGTCTCTGGCCTACAGGAACTTTTCATGGCAAAAAAGTGGGCGTTTCTTTTCAAATGTTTTCTAGTATTTTGCAGTTGAAGCATAATATACATTACTTTTTGTCAACACACACACCATGTCTTTTCTTTGACATCTTTATGTTGACAGGGGAACATTTTTCTCATATCTTGATTTAACTTGCAAACACACATGCAAAGCCATTTTGGTGGCAGTGTTTAAAAATCCTGTCTTTCATGTGAAAGGGACCTTTGAATTTCTTCTGTCTTTGTGAATTAAAACGCTGTTTTTCCTTTGATAATGACACGTAGGCCTTGTTCACATGGCCCTTCAGTTCCGTTGGTTTGGGGCCTTTGATTACTCCCCACAACCTCATGGTGGCAATTTTGCATTCTTGTTAAAAGTGGTAATTGCATGCAAGAGACCTTCAATGTTAGCAAGTATGTGCTGTTGGCTCTCTTGCATGCAGTTTTCCTCTTTTACAAAACGGAACAGAAAATGAAAGAGCAAAAACAGTAGAAATAACCTTTTCTCTTTCATTTGAGTTTCCTTTTTATAAAAAAAAAAGTAAATGCTGCCTGCGAATGACACTTTGCATATGCCATTTGAGGGGGTCATTTTGAAAGAAATGCAAATTGAATGCAGGGTTTGCATTTATGTGCAGTTGGGCCCCCCGAAGGCAATTATAATCACACACAAAGTGGAGTGTGTGAAGAGTAAATAGCTTTACTCTACACTTTGTGATAAATAAAACACTGCCTATGAACTATGCTTTGCAGGTGGCTTTTATTAATGTATTCCTATAGAATCCGCCTGGCTTTAAGCAAGTGCAAAACGGAGGTGGATACCATAGGAAACCATTTGTTTAATACCTGCATGAAAATCTCATGCAGGCATAAAATGGAATGCGCTGACAATACAGGGCTCAGCATGGCAGAGATCTTATCTGTGCTCTGTGCCCCTTTTTTAGTTTTGTCTATTAGGTGGCGCTAAATGTCCTGCCTTTAAGCCAAAACTATTGTCATTAAAATAAGAGCTTTAACATAAGACCTGCAAATAGGGGCTTTGAATGCGGTCTCTAATGCTTTTCAATGCAGATGACATATGAGGTTGGATTTGTGTTGTTTGGTTATTTGTCCTGCCCATTTAACGCCCATCTCTAAGTCAAATCTATACAATTTTCTTCTCATTTCCATCCGTCTCCACCTTAAACCACACCCCTCTTTACCTGCATTTGCACTGTGTGCTGAATGTGTCAGCCATTTCTACTTCCAAAATAGCAGCAACCATGTACTGATGTTAATTAAAAGTTATCTGACTTGAATGATGCTTTAATACATTGTTAGTACAGCTTTTAAGTTATGTTACATATTTTAATGTAATTTGTACCAACAATAAACATGTTACTGTTATAGTTACATATTGTTCTACATTGTCTCTCAAAATGTCCATTTACTTGTTTGTGGGTGGGTGTCTAGTGTTTTCTACTGTAAGTAGTGCGTTATTGGATATGCAGTTAATGATGTCATTATGATGTGATGGGATCTCCAGTCTGTGTTTGTTGCACCCAGGCACCATTTTATTTCAGCATTAGAAGAGAGAGTTCAGGCTGTTTATTTTGTAGTTATTTATAAAATGTGCACTGCTCATGCGGCACATTAGCATTTCCCGTGCATACCAGGCGCTGATGGTAATGCGCTCCTGCTGCTCCCAGCAGCAGCCCCAAAGAAACAGAAAGAGTGAGTGCATTTCCCTGCATGCCAGTAGTCATGGATAGAGCGCTCCTGCAGCTCCTCGCCTGCCATTTCTCCACACATATGTTCACAGTCGTCGGCTTTATGATTGTAAAATCCAGGGCTACAAATGTAACAATGCACATTTAATACCAGAAGTGGATCAGCATCTCCAGGTGGAATGGGTCATGCTTGCCATTTAACGGCCTCAGAAGGATTAAGGTCTAAGACAACCATGTTGGATTCAAAACTGTTGTGATTGAACGCTGCATGCACACAGATCTCCAAGACCAGAGTTTGTCTCACTTTGGACTGTATTTCCAGTTTAAATACTGCCATTTTGGAAACTTATTTTCAGTCAGTTCAATGCCATTATAAAGGATTTAAGACATTGCTAAAAGCGATGACGCTAATGTTGCAAACAAAAACATTAACATTCATGAAGGCAACATTTTATTTATTGGACGCCTGATATTTCGATAAATTGCTGCTTGCAATTAGTAGTAGAAAATGAGTCTCGGAAAAGGACACGCGGAAGGGGTTTGCACCGATCGCTGTCTCCAGATTATTTAAAGTCAGGGTAGCTGTGTCGATTCTGCGGCCACCCAACCAATGCTGCTGGAGCCAGACCATAGTAAATCACGAAACCCAGAGATAATTATGTGTCAAGCAGCATCTTTATTCACTGGCAGCCTGTTTCTAATGAGTCTGAGTGCTTTCACCCACCCTCTCGGATTCCAGGGGAGGAGATGACACCATGCACCAGGGAGATTCATTTTCAGTCTTTGGGACGATTCGCGCTGGGTGCTTAAATCGAATTTCTTCTGTTGAAGTTAATGAAGACTACAATTCCCCAAATGCTTCAGTTTATTAAAGTGGAAAAATGATGACATGGTTATATGATAAGAACTATTATTCTTTTTTCCTGCCACAATAGTGACAAGCAAATCACGATTCAATTTTGCATTTACTTTCGGAGACACTATGTAAGTGCTGGACATAGAAACACATTTAACACATGTATTGACTATCCCAACGAAATGTAACTATTCTCGAATTAAACGCCTCACTTCCGGGAACAATTCCTTCCAGGGCAGAGGTAATTTCCGGATGATGGCCTTCCTGCTCAAAGTTCTGCTCCATTGCCCAGTAACTAAGTTACAAGGCCCATTTAGCATTCATTCAGTGGCCTCCTTCAACTGCCCCCCCTATATGTTGGAACACTTTCAACTTGTTCCCAAGGCCTAGTTGTATTTACTTCTCTATGGCACCTTAGAGTTCCTTGGGAACATGCTCAATGTCATTCGAGAGTTGCAAACTTAGTCATGTTTCTTTTTTCCTTCCTTCTACAATTGCAGTTATACTTGTGATATTTTAAGTCCTGTCCTCCAAGTTTCATAATGTAAAGGAAACAAGCATTGCCAATGTCAACAGGTTCAGCTTCTGTGTAGGCATTGGATGGGCACTGCCATAGTGGTATTAAGTGGTCAATGATTGTAGCAGGTGCCCAGTGGTCAGGGTCTGACTGGGACAAGAAATAGGCCTGGTCACCCAAAAAAAAAGTGTCCCACCCCTCAAGAAAGTGGCCACCCCTCGCCTCACGACCGCTGACCTCTGATGACGTCACCGGAAGTGATGCCGTTTGACCCCATCCCAAAGTGAAATCCCGTAAAAGTGATGAAACACGACCTTTCACCCCTTGACAAAACAGGAAGTGGCATCAAATAGCATTGTTTCTAAGTACACTAAATTGCTGTGAATCCAAGCAGACGTCCAAGGCCGAATGATAATATTATTGTATAGCACTTACGCTTAAGCTCTTTTTTATAGAACAAACATGCATACAATATCACCCAACCTATGTTGGTTCACATTTATCGACCTAAGAAGGATGAAAGGCTTTAAAAAAATAAAATTAAAAAAAAACAGTGGTGCGAGTACCTGGGCATCTAATAGCAATTGCTTTTACCAAATACATATGTTTCCGGATAGACTAGAGATTGTATGTTGCCTTAATGTCACAATAAAGCATTTTAAATGTAACTCGCTCTGTTCTCTTATGACAGTTTCTGTAACTGAAAGATTATTAGACCTGTTTTCAGGTTTGCTCGACAATTCAGAGCATTAGTTCTGACAGTCCATGTTGCAGGTAGCAACTCTAATGACTAAGAAATGGTTTGGCTTTTATTTAAGTGGAATGCAGCCAAACAGGTTTAGCACGTAAACTCCAATAGGCACGGCGTAATATAACACTTGCATTTTAGTACTGCATTACTCAGGTCACTTAAGCATAATCCTCATTTGTCCTCGCCTTGTCTTTCAATACTAAATACTAGGAGCACTGATACGATTGGAAGATCCAAAGCCTATCTCGTTATCTTTGCTTTGACCTCACTGGTTTTGTATGAGTAGGCCTTAAAATTAAACAAAACCACAAAACTCCTAACAGAGGGGCAAAATCAGGACAAACAACCTCTCCTGTCCATCACCCTCTTCCCACATTCATCAACATGGTATTTTCTTTTAAACCCCCTCATCCCTAGGTTTGGCGTTCAGCAATACTCTATTTTATAAAGACGCCTTAAAAAGAGCTAACTTGTACGAAATAATTATGGCGCATAAATGAATAATTTAAAATGTTAACTACAAAAGTAATACCAGCATTATTTGGTGGTGGGGTGTAGGAATTACTGGCAGCTCTGAGCTGGAGGTAAATCCAGTCACCCAACCACCACACTTGTAATCTGCTGGTTCAGTAACGTGCCGGTAAACGGTATTACCAACATGTTAATACCGCACCGGCAAACATGTAATGAGGCCCACAGAGTAAGAACTTTGACTCAGAGCAATGAAGATTACCGGTAAAGTATCTGGCTATCACCTACTCATCCGTCTTTCTTGTTGTAGTCCTTACTCTTTGGCCAGTTTTTTCCCCGAGGGGCCGTTTTGTTTTTAATTATGGGCTGTTTTTTAAAAAAAAATTATCATTATAAAAATGTGGTTTAGTATTTACATGACATACTACAATCATTTGGCATGACATAATCAGGGTTGGATAGGCCCATCAGCCCGGGGCGTCGGGTGAGGGGCCAGTTTCCAGCCTACGGCCAGTCACGCGCCGGCTCAGGGCTGCCTGCAGGCCCTGCCTACTCTGATCTGCTCTGCATGAGCAGGGCCTGCAGGCAGTGAGTCGGCACGAGAGACACCATGGCGCCAGTCGCCACTTTGCAAGTGAAGGAAGTGTTACTTTTTTTACAAAACACTGGGAGCGGGCCAGGCCGAGGTCAGCCCGCCCGCTCCCAGTTTTTGGCAAAAAAGTAACACATCCTGCAACTGCTCGCACCTGCGTGCCCCACCGCCTACAATAACTACCACTCTCACTGCACAGCCCGTCTCACTGTCAAGTCCCTCAGTGTAAACCCCCCTCCCTTTCCCTGTGCTCCACAGCATGAATCCCCTCGCACTTCTCCCCTAGAGAACTTACTAGATGAGGGTCTCTGCTTCCGAGCAGACCTCCGACGTGGACCATGGAGGTATGTGAGTGCAGGAGGTCTGAGGGTTTATCCCCATTAGAGCCCTCCTTCCGTGACAGGTAAGGAGCAGCGCAGTAGGTAGCGGCCTAAGCGCGTGTGTATGCGTGTGTTGTTGTGGGAGGGGCGGGACCATGGAGCCGTACATTGGAGAAGGACTGTTGCTAACATACATTCAAACAAAAAAACTAACAGCAGGGAACAAGAGGAAAAAGCATATTTTCGAGTCCTGTTTGTTTCTGCTGCTTTCACATCCAATTCCTGTTACCTTCTCATTCAATTGGAGGTTGTTTTCCTAATTGGAATCGCAAGGCCTGTTGCAGGTTTGGATTGAGGGGCACTGGCAGTGCTGTGTGTAGTCTTTGTCCTAGAATGGATGTATACAAGCATACATGACAATATGTCCCATTCCATGCAGAAGTTGTAATTCTATTGCAAGTGTTTCCATATGTGCAAACATTATCTATTCCATTCAGGAGATGCTAGTCCGCTCGGTTTTAACTTTGCATTTGTGGACTTGTAGTCAGGGCCCCCTCCCCCCCCCCTTACAAATCCCAGAATCAAGGTTAAAACAAGACCAGGCTATGAATGACCACATGTAATGGATAATGTTGGCATGCATGTTTTTACTTTGCAATTTGGAACTTGTAGTCGCCCTAAAATCAAGGACTGCAAATACCAGAATGCAAAGTAAAGACAATAGTGGACTGGTGTATTATACATCGTGAGTGGAATAGAGCCTGATGACACATGTGCTAAAGGTCGGGATAGATGTCCACTGACAGATGTTTGTGTTATCTGGGTCCCAGTACTGGATTAGTGGGAGTGCTGTAGCCTGTAGATCATGGCTGAGGTGTATTCACAGAGCGCTGTGCAGGTCCTAGTATTGGAATAGCATGACGTAATGCCAGCAGTATTGGGATGCATTTGCAGCGTGTCATTTGATGTGTCATTGTTCTGAGAATTGTGTGTAATTTTTAGTGCTGAAATAGCATAGGTTCAGTTCAGGAGTGCAGTGAATTTCAGAAGCTGTACGTGGGCCCTCCTGATAGTGCTCTAAGTCAGAATGTAGGGCATTGGCAGAAATGTGTGTTGGTACCAGCACTTATGCTATGCCCACATTTTCTGATTTACACTGATTTTATGAGCATTCACATTCACACCACAAAAATATATGCAATGCGCCAGGCCTACCTCCACTGCAATGCTTTCTGTTGGATATTGTTGAAAATGATTGCATTTAATAACTGTTCTTAAGCGATAGTTGGCATCACAAATAATGTGTGCTTATTTGCTTAATGCTGTTGTCAGAAGGGCAGCGCATATATAGGCTTACAGCCGCTTATTTTGATCCAGGCGGAGGGGTACTTTATGAATCGAGGGACTTTCGTGCCTTTTCAGCATGGAGCTGGGTGCAGTGGTAAAGTATGCATCTGTCTCCAAATCCTCTGTGCAGCAAATTTGCATGCATTTCAGCCTTCATGGATTTTATTGCTGGTGGTGATGCTCGAGTCACAACTGAATACCCACTTGTTTGTTTTTTGTACATGAAAAAAGAGGCATATTCCATAAGTATGTTTATCAATGCCACCTGCTATTCACATTTCTTGCAAGCACATTTACCGTTTGTTTTGTTATTGGATGCAGATACGATATGGAAACCGGGGCCATTTCCGTGTGTATAGTTACACCTGTTGTGTGCTGTATGTGTGGTGACACAGGCTTGTAATTGAGGGTTGGGTTGCCCTTTCTACAGGACATTGGTCAGATCCATTGTTAAGCAGGACAATGACATTGCTCCTGAAGTCTCAATCCACCACTCCATTTCTCTTATCAATGGAACAAATTCTGTATAGATTAGTCTTGGGCTAATTCTGCCTGTTGGTGCCTCAGAATATCAAGACCTTTGCTCATTTTACTATATCCGTTATGATAGCTCATTGGGTTGAGCACTCGCTGCTGTGACGAGTGTGAGATCTGCAGGTTGCAGGTTCGAACCATCTCAGCCTTCCATGGTCGATAAATGAGTACCAACACAGGTTGGGTGATATTGCATGTGTATTTGTTCTATAAAAAAAGAGTTAAGCGTAAGTGCTATACAATAACATATTATCATTTGGCCTTGGACATCTGCTTGCATTCACAGTAATTTGACAATATGGATCTATACACACAGATATTAATGCTACATATGGTGATCCATTCTTGTATAAAATGTATATCACATTAGTGAAATCATAACTTATTTTTCGTAGTGTACTTAGGAACAATGCTATTTGATGCCACTTCCTGTTTTATCAAGGGGTGAAGGGTCGTGTTCATGCCACTCCTGCGTCTCAGAGCTGTGTACCCTGTCACAGAACTGTATGCAGCTTTATGTTATTTTATGAGTTGTGTTGTAATGTAACAGACACACAAACCCTCCATAAGTAGGTTTTTCTGTAAAGTCATGAATTGACACAATTCACGGTCAGATGATGGTTTGAGTGCCACTTTTTTTAAGGCATGGGGTGGGCTACTTTTTTGAAGTGAGGGGTGGGCCACTTTTTTGAGGTGAGGGGTGGGCCACTTTTTTTTGGGTGTCCGGGCCTATTTCCTGTCCCAGTCCGACCCTGGAAACAAGTGGGCCTTAATTGGTTTCACAGGGCGGGCAGATTCGGTTGTTTTGGGGTACAGGCGGACGTATTTCTATGCTGTTTTTTTTTTACAATCCATGTGTGCCCCTACCATGCACCGAGTTGTGTTCGGAAGGGTGGCAGGTTAAGTAGTAATTGGTGTAGCCACGGGTCTTGCGCTGCATTGTGGCGTTCAGTTTATGTTGCTCATGGAACAGGTGGATCTGGGGTTCTTTCCTGCTTGCTGGCAAGATGAATGGCTGGGGAGCAGATGGGTGTTTTGGATGGATTGTTGCTTGGAAAAGTTGACTCCTGAGTTATGCCCCTACGGTTGGCACAATTGCCTGTTGAGGGCTGGAAGTTTGGGGTGTTAGGTGGGTGGCTGGGTTTTGACTTGCATTCAGGGGGCTTGCAGGTCAGGATGCTGGAGGGACAGGTGGGTGTTTAGCTACTCTAAAGGCTGGAAGATTGGGCTTCTAAGGGGGCAGGTGGGTTTGCAGTTGCGTTCCTATCGTTTGCAGGCTATGTTTCTGTTGTTGGCAGCATCCTTTCAGGCAGTGCTTTAAAGAGGTCTGCTGCCAGGCCCGGGTGCTATCGCCCCTCTGCAGGAGGCATTTGATAGAAGCTGTTGGAGCTTTCCATCAGTGGGTGCATTTACCCTCTACCAAGGGCAATACGGCCTTTTGTGTGAGTTAATGAATTTAAAAAAGCCCTGTCCTTGGTCCGAAATTAAGTGCAGAGAAATGGGGTTGAGACAATGTTGGTTTCCCTTTTGGTTCGAGGGATGTGCCTGCCATGTTTTACATGGGAGAATGTACAAATATTACGCCGACCAAATATAACACCCCAAAATATAGTGAGCTTCACAAACAAAAATATAGTGAGTTTCACAAACATAAAATGTGTACACTGCACTTAAATAACGCGTTCTTGTTTGTCAGCTCATATAATAGCCGGGAAAGGTGAAAGTTTTGTCTTCGAAACTGTCAGACATTGAGATTCGAACTTCTGACCTGTAGGTTGCACACTCTGCAGCAGGTGCTAAACCCGCCAAGTTACCTAACTTGCGAATGAACTAGGTCTACGCCGGCAACAGCAGTACGTGTTGTCGCTCTGCCTTCTTCAGAGCCGCTCACCTGGGGAAGAAACTCGTGAAGGCTCGCGCTCTGCTGTGCTGCGCCACCTGCATCAGTCCGTAGAAGACGCACAGGATCAGTAAGGTGCAGGCCAGTCTCCGCAGTCTGAAGCGGGCACAGATGCCCATTATGCCCGCCGAGAGGTCCTGCAGGGGCCGGAGAGAAGAGTTTGGGTCCTAGCTGCTGGCTTTTCCTTTGCCTGCTTAGCTGTGCATGCCCTGCTCTGGCACCTTGCTTCTTATCTAGCACTGCTCCCCGGGAGACTCCAGCTCCGTCTGCCACTTGTCCAGAGGCGCTGAGCTGCGCTTCTCGGCTGTGTTCTGACTGCCCGGGAGCTGCCGGGTCGTCCCTACCTTTGGCCCCAGGTGAAGGTGTGCTCACACGTCTGCAGTTACGTCCAGTTCATTGGACGCCGGGCTGCAGCTTCTTCACAAGCCCTCCCTCCAGCGCAAGAACGAGAAGAGACTCCTTTGGCAGGCTGTGCTATGCTGAAAAAGGGCTTTGTTTGCTTTTATCGTTCGGAGTACAAAGCCCGGGCCTAATTAAAGATGCTATAACATGTGTTAATATAAATGCAGCTGCGCCCCAAACATCGTGAAACCTTGGTTGCTAGAAAAAAAAAAGTACGTGTTATTGTAGACATGATTACCTTACAGGCCGGGGGACCAGGATTTTCCCGGGACAGTCGTCTCGGGGGTCCAGGGAGTTTTTTCATTTTTGAAACCCCGTCCTGAACCCCCAACCTCTCAGGTACAAGTCAGAACACTTACTGACTGTGGCACAGAGACTGGCGTGGAGATTATTTTACAGCAAGCCATGTAATATCAATTAGAGCTAACGCTTATTTTGAATTAACATGCCACGATTCACAGACAAAACTGTACAAATGAGATTATATACAGTTTATAGAAAGGAGAAGTGCTGGAAATCGGAGCAGGACGATTAGGCGCGGCCAGTTCGGCGCGGGCCGATTCGCCACGACCGATTCGGCGCAGGAGACAATTGGGCGCGCCCAATTTGGCGCGCCCAGTTCGGCGCTGCGACATTTGGGCGCGGGGGGGGGTGGGAATTGTCATTGTTTAGCGTCGTTCAGTATTTTTTATTGTGAATTGCCCCAAAAAAATAATACAGCATTTGATATGATATGATAGTTTATTTATATAGCGCCATGAAACACATTGTGTATAGGCGCTATATAAATAAACTATCATATCATATCAAATGCTTTATTATTCTTAGACTGTTCAATGATGGGAGTTAAATATGTAAATTTTGCTGCCCCAGGCACAAGGCCAGTTTGGTCTTGTGGTTAAGTTCCAAGCCTCACAATCTTGCAGGCCATGGTTCGTGGCTGGGCTAAAGCTTTTAATTTTATTCTATTTGCAAAATATCACATTATTTTTTTTTTCAAATAGAATAACATTAAAAGCTTTATCCCAGCCACGAACCATGGCCTGCAAGATTGTGAGGCTTGGAACTTAACCACAAGACCGAACTGGCCTTGCGCCTGAAGCAGCAAAAGTTGCATAATTAACTCGCATAATTGAACAGTCAAATAAAAGAAAATAGTAATAAAGCATTTGGGAAAATCACAATAAAAAATACTACACTTCACGCCAGTCACTTGACCCCAAATTATTTTCAAATGCAACAAGTTGTCAGGCACAGTTCCTGTCAACGTGCTGCATTTGAAAATAATGATGCTTTTAAATTTGGCGTGAGGGAGTTTAGATGTGGCTGCAATGTCAGCCACGTCCAAACGTCCCTCGCGCCAAATCGGCGGCGCCAGAAAGGCTCCCGCGCCGAAATGGGCGCGGCGAACTGGCCGCTGCGGCCAACTGGCCGCGCCGAACCGGCCCGCGGCGAAACGGCTGCGCCAAAAGGGGGTGTACCCCTGGAAATATGGTTGGGTGGTGGTTGTGGAGGCGTGTTGGGGAGGGGCGGTAATTGGTGGGCTGCGATGGGGTAGTCCCTCTTTTATGTTGTTGGCTGTCCCGGTTTTTTGTTTTGAAAATCTGGTCACCCTACTACCCTTACTAGGCTGCGCAGTTAGACTAATAAAGGAAGAACGTCCTCTCTTTGTAATGATTTATTGAGAGGCCACCCTCAACATAGAGAGTTCCTTCCCTCCCAAGCTAAGTATCACACAATAAACGGTTAATGTCAGATCTTTCATTCAGTCCTATCTCAGCCACATATCGTGCCCCTTCGATCCCTCCTCCCGAGCTACCAATGAGCCAAGAAACAGGCCACTGTACGGGAATATATATTTGAATTATAGGTAATAGAAATCACACTAAACTATACAAGCCACCTTCTATGTGGCTCACAATGAACTTCTGTTTACACAAATAAATCACATCAATTGGTTGGGAAAAACACAAATTACAATATTTTGTCTTTCTTTTTGATGGAATGTGCGATCGATTGCCAGCAGTCACCCTATAATGGGGAGAGGGAGCGGAAAGAGGGTTCTGATCCCCAGCTGAAGCCTGTTTGCCTGAAACAAGACAAGAGGGAATGTCGGAGAGGGAGGAGTGTGCCCCCGGTGGGCTGCCTGAAAACAACATGACAAAATGCAGACAATCGAATTGACAATTGAATTAGTTGCAATATTGCTGAATCAGGAATCTAGCATTAATATCATGCTAGACGCATAAATCAGCCCTAGCGGTAGCCCGAGCTGCCTAGAGATGGTGAAACCAGGACATCTGGTTCAAAAGCTACAAAAGAGCCAATATGAGGTTGAACAATCTGCACAAGAGCCCAGTATCTCAAACGAGCAAGGGGAGGAGTCAGCCTGCTCTCCAGTGAGAGCTCGGAATTCAGACCTGGCAGCACATCTGGCCAGAGAATTAATGGACCTAACAACTAAAATTGCACAGCAGAAAAGACAAAGTCTATCTTGTGTGAAGGATCAGCATGTATATAAATCCCTGAAACAGGCTGACAAAAGGGCTGACCCATGAGAGCCTGTAAATGGGATTGAAGATCTCCCCTTTGGAGAAAATGAGGGGCCTGTGGAGCGGAAATCTGTTCAACAACAAACAGATCAGTGGGACCTGGAATCGCAGCTGGAACATAGTAGGGAAGCTGAGTTGGAGATACCGGAAGGGCTCTGTCCCAGTAGGGAAGAAATCATGCAAAATGAAAGGGGAGTAGATTGAGGCTCTCCTTCCTATAGCAAGGCTCCTAAGGAGGACAGGAAAAGCTATCCTTCCACTCCCTCGTCGGCCTCCTCGCAGCAAGCCTCCGAGAGCTCCCGGTGGAATCAACAGGAAGGTGAGGGGCCCTTGTGAGCAGATGACCGGGCGTACTTCCAACAGATAGTGATGGCATCCCTATCAGCATCTCTAGCACCATTTACAAAATTGTATGAAGCACTGTGTAATACACTATAGGATCAAGCCACCCTCATCGCATCCATTTCAAACAAGATGGTGGGGTTGGACATTATGGCTAACAAGGTGGAGTCACGATTGGATAAAGAGGTGGAAAAATCCCTCAAGTGGCAAAATGCTTGTGTGATCCAGCAAGGAGAGAACCAGCGGATACATCCTTGCTGATGGATGCATTACTAGCTAACTGTAAGTGGATGAGAGCCCAATGCAAGCAACCAAAGCTAGTAGAAAGGATTCCCTTTCACCAGCCATTGACAGAAAAAGAGACAATCTCTACTAAGGAGGTGATTATAATCACGCCAAATAAATCAGAGCCCTTGAAAGCCATCAGAGAGCAAAACATCTTCTCTATGTTCAAATCAAGCAAGCCACCAGAAACCACTAAATACCCAATAAGTGGTAACAAGAAGAACATGCAACATAAGAAAAAAATTGAAAAATAGGACATCTATGACAAAGAGGAAATCAAATAGTTCGAGAACCTTTTTAAGAAAGCTGTTCTCTACACCCCCTACGGATAACAGGCCTACATCTAAACATGAAAAGGAAAGAACTGATGCTCCTTTTGGTAGAAGTGGTTGGTGATTTGTTGACAACATCTCCTACATAGAGTCTAGAGGAAGTAGTCGATCTTTCTGATACTTGCCTCAATGATTTAATTGAAGAAATTGAGAGGATGGAAGATGATGATAATTGGAAAGAATTGAATAGATCAGAATGCACTGAAATCGAGATCCAAATGGCCCTAGCCACTCAACCTCAAAAACCTTCGAAGGAAAAGCTTAAAGGATAGTTCCGGGACTTTTTTTTTATTGTCCCTACGGTTCGGCCATGTGTTTTTAAGCATAAATCGGTAGATCGTAGAAAACTTTCCTATGGACCTTACCCGACTTTTCGTCCATTAACGCACTCGAAATCAGCCGCCATTTTCTGATAATCCTATCATTTCCCCCCATCGACCTGGCTCACCTGCTTTTGCGGCACTAAATCAAATCCCCCGCCCCTGAAACAGACTTTATCAAAACATTCATATTCCCCGCCTCTATCCGTGACGTGACTGTGCTGCGTAGGCAAACGCGCCCAGGCGTCTTCTACGCGACTCCACACAGAACCCGGAAACCAACACAGATCAGCTCACAACACAGCGCGCCACAATTCGGAATATGAAACTGTACTTTTAAATCAAACCGCAAGATTGTAAATTTGGTAAAGTACATTTATTTGACATCAAATGTTTACAGAATATTCAGCGATTTGCATTTTTCTTTGCTCTCGATCCAAAATAGTTCGTCTTGAGGCAAGCGATGTTCCTTTGCTGTACACAGGGTCTTAGATCATCTCACAATACAGCGCCACAATTCGGAATATGAAACTGTGGTTTAAAAGCAAACGGCAAGATTGTACATTTGGCAAAGTACATTTATTGGACATCAAATGTTTAGAGAATATTCAGCGATTTGCATTTTTCTTTGCTCTCGATCCAAAATAGTTCGTCTTAGGGCGATGTTTGTGTGCATTACACAGGGTGTTGGTTTACGATAAAATAAGCTCTTCGGTCGCACTGATAATCGCATGGCTGTTCCAACAACGAGGCACTAGGCCACCACAACGGTCTGTATGTTGCATCTAGCCGTTAGTACCGCGTAAGGGCATACTTGTACTTGGCGATCGTCCCATAAAATGGTCAGGGTGGTAACGTTGTTCACGCGGAGAAGCAACTGGCGGTTGAAAAAGCCATCCGCCCGTGTCTGGTACTCGTGACACATACAATAATGAAGGATGTACCTGTTTTAAAAACATAAAAAATGAAATTAGTCTCACCATCAGATCTTTATTAAAATTATTCATTTTATATATTAGGTCGGGAAATTATTTCATAGCTAGGACAGTGCAACTGGGTATTATACGTCAAGGGGGGGCTGTAGGATACTGAGACAGTCCCCCAGTGCAGGGGTTGACAGGGAGGCAGTGCAGGTGGAGAGTGGAAGGGCCCAGGACCGAGGTCGCAGACAGTGGACCAGTTGTAGCAGGGGAGAGGGAGAGAGAAAGCAGAAGCAAAGAGGAAGGTTTTGAGGTGCTTCCGTAAAAGGAGATGGTTCTCCTCAAGATAGTGCGCGGTACAAAACAATATGCCACATAGAACGAACAAGTACAACTTAACCCGTCTTTAAAGCAACTGTATAGTAATTAAATTGCGGTATAAACTCATCTAAAGAGTTACTTACATTATATTTGCATTTTCCATTGTGTCTGTGCGTAGGGCAGCCCCGAAATACCACTCCTTCTATGATGCCGACGTTATTTCTTCTAATGAACGAACATTAAATGGCTTTCGTTTCTGAAATTATATTCATTATCGTTTCTTACGTTATTGCCCCACACCCCCAAAAAGAAGTCTTTCGGGATGGTCCCGGCCTGTAAAGGTCAAATAACAATAGAACCTTATACTGAGTCGTGGGCCATTACGGCACCCGAGCAAAAAATCAAAGCAGCTGACCTTCACTTTGAACGAGCACACATTCCTAGTTAGCTACATTCAGTGTAGGGCCATCTCACAGGACTTGAAATTTACACTCCATCTTTGCATTTTGTCTGCGTGCATTTGCAGCCCCAGCGAACCATAAATACGGAGACATTCTATATTTTTTGAAAAATGATTTATATTACTGTTTGGTTTAATTTAATGCGCAAATGAACAAGGGTGGAGAGACACATTGCATGTACACTGAGCAATCACTTTTATTTACACAATACATAGCTACACATATTCAATGGGCCTGCGACATGAGGAGACTCGAGAGAACAGACAATCAAATTACAATCATTTAAACCGTGATGTGTATTTCTCTATGAGCTCTGCTTTAGGTGGACATGGAACAGAGGCAATGTTGGGTGGCAATGCAGTTGTCCCCTGCACAGGTTCGTTCACAACTCCATGTATGTGCCTATCTAGGACATCAACAATAAGTCTCTCAATAAACTCATATTGCATATCCTCAAACACTGGTTTGATCACCCATTGTTTACTTCTTTTAGTGAAGGCCTTATTGTAGCGAAGCGTCCCTAAAGTTCCGGTCGTCCTACTTTGTTGACGGCCAACATTATGGTTATGTGCCAAGACCGCTAGAAGAGTCCGATTTATCATGCCCTCCATGCCAAAATGCAATCGTTTTGGCCTGTACTTTAGGCACATATTGTGGAACACCTCCAAATCTCCTGTGTGGCAGAATTCCGTGAGTCCCCTCAAATCTCTTGTTATAGTTTTATCAAATACAATCTTTTCAATGGCTTTGTGAGTGGGTGATGAAGGAATCAACCACTTCTTCTTCCGTGCCTCCTCTGTGGACAAATGGCCATGTTCACAATTGTGGAAATGTTGGTTTGTGGTCCAGCGGTGAACGTTGCTACAGTGTAGCATTACTGACCGCCATTTTTCCAGTAGAATTTCCAACGACCCTTCACATGTTTTTGAGCTCCACCAAAGATGGTTGCTGATTGACTTGGAAATTAACAAGGGGGGGTCCAGGGAGTCCCTCTGCCAGACATTAGTCCTGGTTACAAGAGACTTGCCCAGAGTCTTTAGCTCACTATCTTTCACAGAGAAGAAATATCCCAAACATATCAGTCTTTGTCCTGCCCTGGGGCAGTCCAGCACTGAAATGCTAGGCAATTCTCCTCTGAACAAGAGTACCAACAGAAACCCCAGACACATGTTTCGGTCTGGTTGGACCTCATCAGTAGGGTGGATCTGTGCCTCTCTAAGAATAGTGAGCAAGGGGTCCACGTCTGGATTCCCCTAGTAACTTAGGGTGAGACCCAAAGTTACTTAAATTTGCAAATTAACAAGGGGGGTCCTGGGAGTCCCTCTGCCAGACATTAGTCCTGGTTACAAGAGACTTACCCAGAGTCTTTAGCTCACTATCTTTCACAGAGAAGAAATATCCCAAACATATCAGTCTTTGTCCTGCCCTGGGGCAGTCCAGCACTGAAATGCTAGGCAATTCTCCTCTGAACAAGAGTACCAACAGAAACCCCAGACACATGTTTCGGTCTGGTTGGACCTCATCAGTAGGGTGGATCTGTGCCTCTCTAAGAATAGTGAGCAAGGGGTCCACGTCTGGATTCCCCTAGTAACTTAGGGTGAGACCCAAAGTTACTTAAATTTGCAAATTAACAAGGGGGGTCCTGGGAGTCCCTCTGCCAGACATTAGTCCTGGTTACAAGAGACTTACCCAGAGTCTTTAGCTCACTATCTTTCACAGAGAAGAAATATCCCAAACATATCAGTCTTTGTCCTGCCCTGGGGCAGTCCAGCACTGAAATGCTAGGCACTTCTCCTCTGAACAAGAGTACCAACAGAAACCCCAGACACATGTTTCGGTCTGGTTGGACCTCATCAGTAGGGTGGATCTGTGCCTCTCTAAGAATAGTGAGCAAGGGGTCCACGTCTGGATTCCCTTAGTAACTTAGGGTGAGACCCAAAGTTACTTAAATTTGCAAATTAACAAGGGGGGTCCTGGGAGTCCCTCTGCCAGACATTAGTCCTGGTTACAAGAGACTTACCCAGAGCTGATTGACTTGGACCACTGTGAAATACCTTGCATATCTTTTTTACCTGCAGCCGACATTTTTTTATTGATTGTTTTTGCAAGATGCCATACGTCAAATTGGTGATTTATATTTTTGTACTCTTCTCTCATTGTCTTGGCAATTGAAACGTGTCTGTCCGTGGCTATCAGGTCGATCACCATTCCCCGCGATTGTAGTTCTTGCAATGATGCTACAAAGCCAACTTTCTCCATGGCCACTGAGGATGTACTTTGTGACACCTGCACGACCACCGAACTCACAATTTTCTTACTTTCCATGTCCTGAAAGTGGTAGGTGCAGTACTTGGCTGAAAATCCTGGGCTGTCGCACTGTCCATCACCGGCTAGCCTGAACCGTTTGCCCGCGAATGTACTATCAATAGACATTTTTTCCATTCTCCAAGCTTCGCTAATGGCTGGAAATAGATAATCGGTTTGGTATTTGTAGAACTGAGTTTTCGCCATGAAATGGATTCCCACAAACTGAAAGAAAGACTCTAACTTTTTAAAACTTGAACCACTAAAAAGTGCAGCCGCTGCACAAAGTAGATTGCCTGCTGGCAGTTGCCCCAGCATGGGTTGTGCAGACCATGAGAAAGGATGATATTTTGTACAGGTGGCATGTATTTTAAGGTTAGTGCCTCGAATTGCACGAGTCACATTAATCAATGGCTCCCCACATACTTCCCCATCAACCGAATGCCCACATTTCATCCGAATAATAATATCAATCAAACAACTATCGAATACAATGAATTTGGCCTCTTTCCTTATACTGTCACTCTGCATCCCAGCTAGTTCGGCCTGTAACGTTGAGGACATGTCACTCACATGAAAGGTGGAATCTCTGATATCGTCTTCCGCTATGTTCAGTGATATTGAAGGTGTTTCATTGTCGTCCACTTCATTCTCTTCCATTGCAACATCTGTTCCTTCTCCGGCGATGGGTGAATAAAACAATTTCTTCAACTTTCTCGCGGTCTTACTTTTTGCGGGTGTGGATTCTGTAAATTGATCTCCGACTGCATCCGAACTACCAGGAGGATATTCACTATCAATGGCTGGTGGTGGTATAGCTCCGTTGTCAATCACCTCATATTCTTCCCATTGGCACGATGCATCTCCAGTCTCAAGTCCCTGCCAAAAGGTTTCACAAGCAACATCTCTCGTTCGCTTCACTGTCTGTGTAGATCTAGTTCGTACACCCACTCGCAACTAGAGGACAGATTGGAAAAGGGATGTTCAGTTTAAACACAACTTACAGTATTGAACTATTAACAGTGAAAAACAACATAATATAGTGACCAGGACACTAACCTTCTTTTGCTTTCTTTTCTTTGAAACTTTCTTGCCTCGAACTTCAACATCAGGACGCTGTTGCTCCGACTCGTGTGTGCATGTCTCCACTTCCTCTTGCGCTGCAACGACTATATTTTCATGATAAGCACATCCATCACGCACTGACGCTCCATCGACTCCCTGAAACATAGAACTTTCATTAGTATGTATAATAATATCGAAAACACAAAATGTACTTGGGGACCAATACCCACGTACATCTCAATAGCAAAACACGAATGAACGCTTTGTGTAGAACATTCAAACGACAATTTTTCACGCTTAGTTGATCTAGTTAGATGGAACTGTCAAGATCCATACCTCGGGCTCCTCATAGACTTCCATTGATGATATTATTGAAGATGATGCTTCAGTAACTCCCTGAAACACAGTAATTGCATTAGTATGGTTTTCTATTTTGTTAAAAAGAACATAAACTTTGTGCAGGCGTCAACGGCTCATCTAAATAGACCTGCACAAAAGATCAGTTGTCTAAAATAAATAATGGATATGTAAATATGATTCGATTTGCTCGATCGTTGGAAGTGTCACCACCCAGAGATCTGCATCAACTACTAGGGGTGATGTTCTTGTAGAAGAAGCTACGTCATCTCCCTGAAACATAGTACTTGCGTTAATAAAGAAGGAAGTATAGCGGATGTAATCACGTCATATGATTTCGCTTGATCGAACTGTCAGTATCCATACCTCGAAATGCATAAGAACATCAAGGGACGATGTAACTGCGGTGCACACTTCTGCAAGCTGTTGCGCCGACCCGTAACTGCATGCTCCCCCTTCTTCTTGGACTAATGCTCCATTGACTCCCTGAAACATAGGACTTTCATTAGTAATGAACACAATATTGAAAAAAGAAGACACATAGGAGGGCGACGACAGAAGGACATATCAATGGCTAAAAACGAAAGAAACATTGTGTGTAACAATCACGCTACAAGAATGCAAGATCTGATGATCTCCATCGATGGAACTGTCCGGAAACGTACCTCGAGCATCTGAGTGACATCAACGGTTGTCGTCAATACGTTGGACTCCTCAGCATCTCCCTGAAAGACAGTACTTGCATTATTTTGGATAACAATAATTATAACTGAAAACAAAGACTAGAGGACGAGTACAAGGGTGTACCATTAGGTAAAATAATTACACGATAAATTAAATCTATTGATTTACATGCCTAAAACAAGTCAGTGGCAGAATAGCTAAGTAAGATTACCCGATAGGCGCTTGAAGTGGCTGATGACTGCAATAACGACACGGATGGAGAATCTTCCGCCTTCATATTGAGTGGATACATAAATGGGGAAATTATTGTTAGCTAATGCTACACACTACCGCAAGGCCGAGAGATAAATACGTAAACTTGACTCACCAGTGGAGGGATGTGGACGAATAGAGTGGGAATAGCGGTTGAGAGCAATTTTCGCCTCGCTCGCGGTGTGTTCTTCTTTATTAGCAATGATGTGGAGTACATGTCTGAGCTAAAGTGCCTGCTGCAGATGCGGTATCAATCACCCCTCTTGTCCGCAAAGACTTCTAGGACTCTACTTTCAAGCTCAGACGGTGGATATCCGCAATATCGGACCCATTCTCTTATCTGATCTATTGTCTTAGGGAAAACATGCATTATAGTACCTTCAGATTTATTATGGGTCTTCGAAGGGCAACCGCCAATGGAACAGGCAGGCATTGTGGAAAGTTCTGAAAAGTAAAGATCAACAATTCTCTATGAATACCAATGTGTTAAAAAATTAAATGACACATAAAAGGTTCGATGCAAGGTTCGTTTTGGTTCTTGGAACTATACACGTTATTCACATGCGGATAAGTATTTGAATAACTTAAAAAAAATAGAAAAATAATTTGACTAAACTCAGAACATGTGACTAGTTCCTTGCATGTACTGTCTTGAACGAAAAGAAATTGGACGCAAAATGATTATGGTACATGGCCTTACCTTGACGAACAAACAGTTAGATGCAGGGATCAGAGTAGTTTCTTGTCGTAGAACAGGGAGCAGTTCACAGGTTGCAAACTGACGAGTTTCCTCGAAGTGGTCACGGAAGTTCACAGAGACGAAGAGCAGATAACCAGCACCTTCACGGGTTGACTAGCAAAGCGCAATGAAGTTCTCATTAGAAATATGAAGTGGGTTATAAAGAATTCGAAACAGGGGTGTGTTTGTGAATGAATGACGTGTATATGTCGTGGCATTATGCGGTTTGCAGGGGGGCGTCCAGCGTGAGGGGGGATGCTTGGCAGGAGACACGGGGTCTGGAGGTAGACATGGGAACAACAACCCATGCTCTATAGACCACTTTGAAGTGTACATGGTCTTTGGCACCTCTTGGCCTTTATCGCTCCCTGACAGCTCCACTTGCCAGCACAAGTACCCCGGTGCGAACTGCCTTTGATAGGGCGGGGGGGTGGATTGGGGCGGTGGTCGTGCAGACAAGACACAGGAAGACTCGTGAATGGAGACACACTTATGTGGATTGCAGGGGGGCGTCCAGCGTGAGGGGGGATGCTTGGCAGGAGACACGGGGTCTGGAGGTAGACATGGGAACAACAACCCATGCTCTATAGACCACTTTGAAGTGTACATGGTCTTTGGCACCTCTTGGCCTTTATCGCTCCCTGACAGCTCCACTTGCCAGCACAAGTACCCCGGTGCGAACTGCCTTTGATAGGGCGGGGGGGTGGATTGGGGCGGTGGTCGTGCAGACAAGACACAGGAAGACTCGTGAATGGAGACACACTTATGTGGATTGCAGGGGGGCGTCCAGCGTGAGGGGGGATGCTTGGCAGGAGACACGGGGTCTGGAGGTAGACATGGGAACAACAACCCATGCTCTATAGACCACTTTGAAGTGTACATGGTCTTTGGCACCTCTTGGCCTTTATCGCTCCCTGACAGCTCCACTTGCCAGCACAAGTACCCCGGTGCGAACTGCCTTTGATAGGGCGGGGGGGTGGATTGGGGCGGTGGTCGTGCAGACAAGACACAGGAAGACTCGTGAATGGAGACACACTTATGTGGATTGCAGGGGGGCGTCCAGCGTGAGGGGGGATGCTTGGCAGGAGACACGGGGTCTGGAGGTAGACATGGGAACAACAACCCATGCTCTATAGACCACTTTGAAGTGTACATGGTCTTTGGCACCTCTTGGCCTTTATCGCTCCCTGACAGCTCCACTTGCCAGCACAAGTACCCCGGTGCGAACTGCCTTTGATAGGGCGGGGGGGTGGATTGGGGCGGTGGTCGTGCAGACAAGACACAGGAAGACTCGTGAATGGAGACACACTTATGTGGATTGCAGGGGGGCGTCCAGCGTGAGGGGGGATGCTTGGCAGGAGACACGGGGTCTGGAGGTAGACATGGGAACAACAACCCATGCTCTATAGACCACTTTGAAGTGTACATGGTCTTTGGCACCTCTTGGCCTTTATCGCTCCCTGACAGCTCCACTTGCCAGCACAAGTACCCCGGTGCGAACTGCCTTTGATAGGGCGGGGGGGTGGATTGGGGCGGTGGTCGTGCAGACAAGACACAGGAAGACTCGTGAATGGAGACACACTTATGTGGATTGCAGGGGGGCGTCCAGCGTGAGGGGGGATGCTTGGCAGGAGACACGGGGTCTGGAGGTAGACATGGGAACAACAACCCATGCTCTATAGACCACTTTGAAGTGTACATGGTCTTTGGCACCTCTTGGCCTTTATCGCTCCCTGACAGCTCCACTTGCCAGCACAAGTACCCCGGTGCGAACTGCCTTTGATAGGGCGGGGGGGTGGATTGGGGCGGTGGTCGTGCAGACAAGACACAGGAAGACTCGTGAATGGAGACACACTTATGTGGATTGCAGGGGGGCCTCCAGCGTGAGGGGGGATGCTTGGCAGGAGACACGGGGTCTGGAGGTAGACATGGGAACAACAACCCATGCTCTATAGACCACTTTGAAGTGTACATGGTCTTTGGCACCTCTTGGCCTTTATCGCTCCCTGACAGCTCCACTTGCCAGCGCAAGTACCCCGGTGCGAACTGCCTTTGATAGGGCGGGGAGGTGGATTGGGGCGGTGGTCGTGCAGACAAGACTCGTTTGCCGCAGGGCCTCACCAAGGAGAGGCCATCTAACTGCATGTAAGAGGCAGGCTGCAGGATCTAGTACATGGAAGGCAGGGGGGTGAGTTTATAAATACCTCACCCTCCCAGGAGAATATATGGGTGCAGTTCACCCTGGAGACCCTGGATGCCTAGGCAGTTAGTCAGCAGCAGGCTGGCCTGTGGTGGCAAGGCGGCACGGGCCAGAGGGGGTCATCTCTGTACCCGAAGCCCAAAAGGATGATTTATTATGATCAACCATATTGATTATTTACCTATAACCATGTTTTGTATCAATAAAATCCAACAGCCTTTTATTGCCAACGCTTGAACAAAGTGGTGTGGTAAGTATTTTTGGGGGAGGAGGCAAGGCCGGGAGGCTTGATGCCAACCCGCAAAATAACATATGTATGTCTGCTGCATATGGGTTCAACGGTTATGTGGATTGAAGGTGGGCGGCCAGCGTGAGGGAGGATGCTGGCCGGAGACATGTGGTGTGACAAGACAAGGCACAGGAAGACTATTCAATGGAGACACACTAGATTCATTTAAAAAATCAAAACAACCATTGTTAAAATATATGTTGGGTTTTATTTTAGATCTTAATTTCAATTGAACATAAATAATAAACATTACACATTGTAAAGTTCCGGTTGCAGCACATCCAGGGAAAATCCGCGGTATTGTCCACTGTCGCTGGGGAAATGTTGTCTAATGGCAAGTACCGCACAGGCAGGTATTACTCTCCGAACGCGGTGTCCGAGCCTCCCGTGAAGCCACCAAGTGAAGCAACGATAGGCCGCGAAGTTCGTGCATAAGCACCATCATCATCCTCAACACGGTCCGTGAGAGGCAGGCTTCCCTGAACTCTGGCAGCTCGGTGATGCATTGCGGACTTGGCTCGCCTTCCGAAATGTAGGCCAAGCACCCGGAATTTTCACGGCAGCAGCAGTTCTCCTCCTCAGTTGGCATTAGCTCGCACCGATTGCACGTGCACCAGGTGGAGACGCCGTCCATGCGACATGGTCCAGGCTCTTCATCCGTTGACTGGTCCTCCCAACTGCGGTCCGAATCCCTATCGTTTTCGCGTGCTTGCCTTTCCAGTAGTTCCTCCTCGGTGTACTCGGGCTCGTACATATACGGCATTATTGTAGCCATTGTGTGGTAAAGAAAGTAAAATAATTTACAGAGATGGTACAGGTGTTCATAAGGCCTAGAAGCGGCGAAGGTAGCTGACCAGAGCACAGAAACGAGTCACAGAATACTCAAAGTAACACAGAGAGAGGAATGGAATCGAAAATCTGCTGCTGTGTGTTGTGAAACGGTGTGTTTATACTTATTGAGGAAAGAGGCGTCCTGCCATTTCCATGGCGACACTTCATTAGCTGAGGCGCAGCGATTGTTGACACGAAACGTGCTTTGGCGTTGGGAAGTGGGCGGTACGCGTCTGCTGATGTCAGGCTCAGGGGCGGGGGATTTGATTTAGTGCCGCAAACGCAGGTGAGCCAGGTCGATGGGGGGAAATGATAGGATTATCACAAAATGGCGGCTGATTTCGAGTGCGTTAATGGACGAAAAGTTGGGTAAGGTCCATAGGAAAGTTTTCTACGATCTACCGATTTATGCTTAAAAACACATGGCCGAACCGTAGGGACAATAAAAAAAAAGTCCCGGAACTATCCTTTAACATTAAGCAAACTCAATCAATAGCACGGAAGGACCTGGCACGATTTAGAACAATGGAAGAAAAGCGGTAAAACATTTAGCAATTCCCAAGATCAACAAACACTCCGGGGAAAAGTGTGGCTAAGGCCAAAGGAGAGCGGTAGTCTTTGCGCCACTCTCATCGATTGAACAAAAGAAATCTAAGACCCAGAGAATCAGTGGCCTCAACGGTTACCCAGAAGATCTATCTAGAACCCAGAGTAATCCAGACCTGGACCCCTTGCTCACTGTGTTTTAGAGAGGCTCAGCTTCACCTCACTGATTAGGCCCGACTAGGCTGAAAAACATTTTCTGGGGTTGCTGATGATACTCTTGTTCAGAGGAGATTTGTCTAGCATTTCGGTGCTGGACTGCCCTTGCGGGTGGGATTAAGACTCATATGCAAATGGAGTTTCTCATCTGTGAAGGGTGCAGTGAGCTAAAACATGGTTGTAGACCCTCCTGAGTGGAACAAATTCCATAAAACAGGGTATTTGACCCATGTTCGTTCTCAGTGGAGGGGCTCTCACACTCCTTTGTAACTAGCAGTTTAATTTTACAAAATGTGTGCAAAAGCATATGACAATTATTATTTTGCCCTCAATTTTGCCTTAAAATAAACACAGGGTGATTTAGACGTTTGTTTTTCACCCCCTCCCCCTACTTTGGTGTGTGTTGGGTAAGTCGGACAGAAAAATTGGAATGATTTGGGTTTTTGGGATTTCAGACCCCCTCCACTTAAAGGCCTGTATTGGGAAAGCTGGACACATAGGATTACCCAATTAAATTGCAGTCTATAGTTTTCAGTGCACACTGGGAATTAGCTTTGTTAGTTTGGAATTTTAACAAAAGTCACCTAGTGCTGTTCTGCCAAGAGGAATTAATTACATTTATATTTTTAGTTAAATAGGCTAAAGATCTACACAGTTTTGACTCCCCCCCGCCCACTTTAAAGGTAAAGGATTTAAGGCCAGCAGATTCCCCCACCTCTTGGTTACAAAAGGCTCAAGTCTACTTACATTGAAAACGTCTGTTTAAAGTTCATGAAAGCGAGCTGCATTTCAGGACCCTCTGGAAAGATAGGGCAGGGGTCTTCTCACTACACTCTCAAGGATGGCCCCCATCACTCCACCATAGGACACATTCAGCTTTTAGGCCTTGCCAGCAATAGACAGCTCCATGAGAGACAATCTCTGCAAAATCTCCTTGTGACTGTCAGATGGTCAGTTTTAGCAGCTCTCTTCCTGATGGCAATTTTAGGATTTCTCCCTTTCCTCATAGTGCATCCACTTTACATAGCAGTGATGACACCATCAAGTTTACAATCTTGGGGTACCCTGCAAGAGTTCTTGTACATAGGATTGGATAGTTACCCTTCTCTCTCCTCCCAAATACAGCCTCTCTATAAGAATTTGTGTAGGAGTCTGGAACAGACATATGGCAACTTCCCTTTTGTATCCCCTTTTGTTTTCAATTGAACTTTTGGGCAAAAATTAGTAATGTGACCAAACTTCAGAATATACTAGTAACTTCCATAATATAAATATTTTCCATTCAGCTAATCATGGGGAATTAAATAAAACGACAGCTGGGTCCACACCAAGCTGCACTGTCGTTTGGCATATTCCCACCATTTTTACAAAAAGCATCATAGTTAGGAAGATGTCATTTATTACCAACTTTCCTAATGTTACCCTCCACCGGTTTGCCAACTCTTAAATTTGGAACATGTTCCGAGCAGCAAGGAACCCCTTTTAGCTGGTCATTACAATTCCCTAAATTGCAGATGGAGGAATTTTACATTGCCAAAATCGCCTTGAAATGATCTAAATAATAACATACATGTATACATACATGTATACAGCATCATTTGTAGTTTCAGAGCAAAATCAACAATTTTGACAGTCCATTTAAACTAAGTGGAATCTTCATATGTGCAAAGACGAGCTTCCCTTCCTCTGTGCCATTTGCCACCCGTGGCGAGGCCGTGAACAGGTTTTGTTTTTCATTTATCATCCTCTTTGTTGTTTGAAGTTGGAAGCTGCTGGTCGAAAAACCTGGGGCCTTGGCAACACAGAGATGCTCCTCCCCACATTCCTGCCATGCACTCGCTAGAACATTTGGCCTTCTCAGACCTGCCCCCAGAGACAGCAGGTCTAGGGAATCTTGGTTTTAGCTACACTTTGGGACACATTTTATTGCAGTTGTCAACAGTTGAGATGCAAGCAAGGCTTTCAGTGGGGAAGTTCTTTGTAAATTTTGCCCAGCGGCCCACCATTTGTCCTTGTTTGAAAGGAACTCACATATTGCATTCTACTATCAGCCTTAATTCTTTGACATACATTGTGTTTTCAGGGTTCACTTTGCTTTTGCACTGAAAGTACAGGGCTGTAATGATCTGCTGTTCATTTTTCTGCTCAAAAGTGAGTCTGAATTGTCACAGTGCACCACCTTTTGATCTGTGGCAGTTGCAGTGAAAATGCTGAATGTATTTGTCAGCCAGTAATGTGATGTCCTTTTCCAATCTGCACTTGGATTACATTTTTGTTTTAGCTTTCTCTGGATTTCTACTGCAGAAAGACACCCACATAGTCTGTCTCTGGCCTACAGGAACTTTTCATGGCAAAAAAGTGGGCATTTCTTTTCAAATGTTTTCTAGTATTTTGCAGTTGAAGCATAATATACATTACTTTTTGTCAACACACACACCATGTCTTTTCTTTGACATCTTTATGTTGACAGGGGAACATTTTTCTCATATCTTGATTTAACTTGCAAACACACATGCAAAGCCATTTTGGTGGCAGTGTTTAAAAAGCCTGTCTTTCATGTGAAAGGGACCTTTGAATTTCTTCTGTCTTTGTGAATTAAAACGCTGTTTTTCCTTTGATAATGACACATAGGCCTTGTTCACATGGCCCTTCAGTTCCGTTGGTTTGGGGCCTTTGATTACTCCCCACAACCTCATGGTGGCAATTTTGCATTCTTGGTAAAAGTGGTAATTGCATGCAAGAGACCATCAATGTTAGCAAGTATGTGCTGTTGGCTCTCTTGCATGCAGTTTTCCTCTTTTACAAAACGGAACAGAAAATGAAAGAGCAAAAACAGTAGAAATAACCTTTTCTCTTTCATTTAAGTTTCCTTTTTATAAAAAAAAAAAGTAAATGCTGCCTGCGAATGACACTTTGCATATGCCATTTGAGGGGGTCATTTTGAAAGAAATGCAAATTGAATGCAGGGTTTGCATTTATGTGCAGTTGGGCCCCCCGAAGGCAATTATAATCACACACAAAGTGGAGTGTGTGAAGAGTAAATAGCTTTACTCTACACTTTGTGATAAATAAAACACTGCCTATGAACTATGCTTTGCAGGTGGCTTTTATTAATGTATTCCTATAGAATCCGCCTGGCTTTAAGCAAGTGCAAAACGGAGGTGGATACCATAGGAAACCATTTGTTTAATACCTGCATGAAAATCTCATGCAGGCATAAAATGGAATGCGCTGACAATACAGGGCTCAGCATGGCAGAGATCTTATCTGTGCTCTGTGCCCCTTTTTTAGTTTTGTCTATTAGGTGGCGCTAAATGTCCTGCCTTTAAGCCAAAACTATTGTCATTAAAATAAGAGCTTTAACATAAGACCTGCAAATAGGGGCTTTGAATGCGGTCTCTAATGCTTTTCAATGCAGATGACATATGAGGTTGGATTTGTGTTGTTTGGTTATTTGTCCTGCCCATTTAACGCCCATCTCTAAGTCAAATCTATACAATTTTCTTCTCATTTCCATCCGTCTCCACCTTAAACCACACCCCTCTTTACCTGCATTTGCACTGTGTGCTGAATGTGTCAGCCATTTCTACTTCCAAAATAGCAGCAACCATGTACTGATGTTAATTAAAAGTTATCTGACTTGAATGATGCTTTAATACATTGTTACTACAGCTTTTAAGTTATGTTACATATTTTAATGTAATTTGTACCAACAATAAACATTTTACTGTTATAGTTACGTATTGTTCTACATTGTCTCTCAAAATGTCCATTTACTTGTTTGTGGGTGGGTGTCTAGTGTTTTCTGCTGTAAGTAGTACGTTATTGGATATGCAGTTACTGATGTCATTATGATGTGATGGGATCTCCAGTCTGTGTTTGTTGCACCCAGGCACCATTTTATTTCAGCATTAGAAGAGAGAGTTCAGGCTGTTTATTTTGTAGTTATTTATAAAATGTGCACTGCTCATGCGGCACATTAGCATTTCCCCTGCATACCAGGCGCTGTTGGTAATGCGCTCCTGCTGCTCCCAGCAGCAGCCCCAAAGAAACAGAAAGAGTGAGTGCATTTCCCTGCATGCCAGTAGTCATGGATAGAGCGCTCCTGCAGCTCCTCGCCTGCCATTTCTCCACACATATGTTCACAGTCGTCGGCTTTATGATTGTAAAATCCAGGGCTACAAATGTAACAATGCACATTTAAAACCAGAAGTGGATCAGCATCTCCAGGTGGAATGGGTCATGCTTGCCATTTAACGGCCTCAGAAGGATTAAGGTCTAAGACAACCATGTTGGATTCAAAACTGTTGTGATTGAACGCTGCATGCACACAGATCTCCAAGACCAGAGTTTGTCTCACTTTGGACTGTATTTCCAGTTTAAATACTGCCATTTTGGAAACTTATTTTCAGTCAGTTCAATGCCATTATAAAGGATTTAAGACATTGCTAAAAGCGATGACGCTAATGTTGCAAACAAAAACATTAACATTCATGAAGGCAACATTTTATTTATTGGACGCCTGATATTTCGATAAATTGCTGCTTGCAATTAGTAGTAGAAAATGAGTCTCGGAAAAGGACACGCGGGAGGGGTTTGCACCGATCGCTGTCTCCAGATTATTTAAAGTCAGGGTAGCTGTGTCGATTCTGCGGCCACCCAACCAATGCTGCTGGAGCCAGACCATAGTAAATCACGAAACCCAGAGATAATTATGTGTCAAGCAGCATCTTTATTCACTGGCAGCCTGTTTCTAATGAGTCTGTGTGCTTACACCCACCCTCTCGGATTCCAGGGGCGGAGATGACACCATGCACCAGGGAGATTCATTTTCAGTCTTTGGGACGATTCGCGCTGGGTGCTTAAATCGAATTTCTTCTGTTGAAAGTTAATGAAGACTACAATTCCCCAAATGCTTCAGTTTATTAAAGTGAAAAAATGATGACACGGTTATTTGATAAGAACTATTATTCCTTTTTCCTGCCACAATGGTGACAAGCAAATCACGATTCAATTTTGCATTTACTTTCGGAGACACTATGTAAGTGCTGGACATGGAAACACATTTAACACATGTATTGACTATCCCAACGAAATTTAACTATTCTTCCAGGGCAGAGGTCATTTCCGGATGATGTCCTTCCTGCTCAAAGTTCTGCTCCATTGGCCAGTAACTAAGTTACAAGGCCCATTGAGCATTCATTCAGTTGCCTCCTTCAACTGCCCCCTCCCCTATATGTTGGAACACTTTCAACTTGTTCCCAAGGCCTAGTTGTATGTACTTCTCTATGGCACCTTAGAGTTCCTTGGGAACATGCTCAATGTCATTCGAGAGTTGCAAACTTAGTCATGTTTCTTTTTTCCTTCCTTCTACCATTGCAGTTATACTTGTGATATTTTAAGTCCTGTCCTCCAAGTTCCACAATGTAAAGGAAACAAGCATTGCCAATGTCTACAGGTTCAGCTTCTGTGTAGGTATTGGATGGGCACTGCCATATTGGTATTAAGTGGTCAATGATTGTAGCAGGTGCCCAGTAGTCAGGGTCTGACTGGGACAAGAAATAGGCCCGGTCACCCAAAAAAAAGTGTCCCACCCCTCAAGAAAGTGGCCCACCCCTCGCCTCACGACCCCTGACCTCTGATGACGTCACCAGAAGTGATGCCGTTTGACCCCATCCCAAAGTGAAATCCTGTGAAAGTGATGAAACACAACCTTTCACCCCTTGACAAAACAGGAAGTGGCATCAAATAGCATTGTTTCTAAGTACACTAAATTGCTGTGAATCCAAGCAGACGTCCAAGGACAAATGATAATATTATTGTATAGCACTTACGCCTAAGCTCTTTTTTTATAGAACAAACATGCATACACTATCACCCAACCTATGTTGGTTCACATTTATCGATCTAAGAAGGATTAAAAGGCTTTTAAAAAATTAAATTAAAAAAAACAGTGGTGCGAGTACCTGGGCATCTAATATCAATTGCTTTTACCAAATACATATGTTTCCGGATAGACTAGAGATTGTATGTTGCCTTAATGTCACAATAAAGCATTTTAAATGTAACTCGCTCTGTTCTCTTATGACAGTTTCTGTAACTGAAAGATTATTAGACCTGTTTTCAGGTTTGCTCGACAATTCAGAGCATTAGTTCTGACAGTCCATGTTGCAGGTAGCAACTCTAATGACTAAGAAATGGTTTGGCTTTTATTTAAGTGGAATGCAGCCAAACAGGTTTAGCACGTAAACTCCAATAGGCACGGCGTAATATAACACTTGCATTTTAGTACTGCATTACTCAGGTCACTTAAGCATAATCCTCATATGTCCTCGCCTTGTCTTTCAATACTAAATACTAGGAGCACTGATACGATTGGAAGATCCAAAGCCTATCTCGTTATCTTTGCTTTGACCTCACTGGTTTTGTATGAGTAGGCCTTAAAATTAAACAAAACCACAAAACTCCTAACAGAGGGGCAAAATCAGGACAAACAACCTCTCCTGTCCATCACCCTCTTCCCACATTCATCAACATGGTATTTTCTTTTAAACCCCCTCATCCCTAGGTTTGGCGTTCAGCAATACTCTATTTTATAAAGACGCCTTAAAAAGAGCTAACTTGTACGAAATAATTATGGCGCATAAATGAATAATTTAAAATGTTAACTACAAAAGTAATACCAGCATTATTTGGTGGTGGGGTGTAGGAATTACTGGCAGCTCTGAGCTGGAGGTAAATCCAGTCACCCAACCACCACACTTGTAGTCTGCTGGTTCAGTAACGTGCCGGTAAACGGTATTACCAACATGTTAATACCGCACCAGCAAACATGTAATGAGGCCCACAGAGTAAGAACTTTGACTCAGAGCAATGAAGATTACCGGTAAAGTATCTGGCTATCACCTACTCATCCGTCTTTCTTGTTGTAGTCCTTTTGGAGCCCATGTTCCAAATCGTAATTTGGTGGCAGAGACCCACTACGTTTACACTGTAACGTAAGCGGGAGTTCGCTGACAAATTTTCGTCATTTGCACTGCAGGGTTCAAATGCAAAGGGAAAAAGGTGGTGAACAAGCGTGTACGCCACCTTTTGGCCTTCACATTTCCACTCTGCAGTGCAAAGTAAGTAAACGCTGCTGCAACACAAGCAGCGTTCAAAATTACAATTAAACGCTGCATGTCGGAGAGCTTTTAGTTTTCATTTGTGTTCACAATGAAAAATAAACGCTGTCCGACATGCTTACATGTGGGGCAGCCTTTATTTGTAATTGCAAACGCTGCCTCCCATAATTCACTAGTTGCAAACTTAGTCATGTTTCTTTTTTCTGCCTTCTACAATTGTAGTTTTACTTGTCACATTTTAAGTCCTGCCCTCCGAGTTCAACAATGCAAAGGAAAAGAAGCATTGCCAATGCCAACCATTTGAGCTTGTGTGTAGTCATGGGATAGGCACAGCCATAGTGGTATTAAGTGGCCATTGATTGTAGCAGGTGCACAATGGTGCGAGGACCTGGACATCTAAAAGCAGGTGCTTTTACCAAATACATATGTTTCCAGAAATGGTCACAGGCTGAGACAACAGTCTGGCGGGAAGCATCTCGGCACGGCCAGGAAGCGCTGAACCGAAACTTGATGGCCTGGGCACAAATGATACAAGATTTGTTGCCCCCTGCACAGGAAGACACGTGCATACAGACACACGCAACACCGCTAACGGCAGGACACCGAGTAGGACATGAGAGCAAGCAGACTAACATAACACGATTAGACATTGGTGGGGGAACAGGCTGTGGGTTGAGAGGGGAGGCGGGGAGGGGGAGTGGGAGTTGCGTAGATGTAGAACACGAAGTATCATTGATGCTATTTGCATGTTTGTGTGTTATTTGTTTTAGAAATCAATTAAAAACTGTTTTAATAAAATACATACGTTTCCGTATGCTGGACTAGAGATTTGATGTTGTCTTAATCATGTCACGACGCAGCATTTTAAATGCAACTCGCTCTGTTCTCTCGTGAGAGTTTCTGTAACTGAACGATTGTCGGACCTGTTTTCATGTGCACTAGCACGAGCAGGCCGAGCAGGCACGCCCCACAGGGATCTCCAACAATATCCATGTAAATGCTGGAGCACTTGCATTGCGGAGAGAAAAGAGAGACAGCGGAAACGCAAGTTGCGTGCCACCCCTCCGCTCAGCCATACAAATCAATGCCAATGAGCCGTGGCATCAATGGAACTGGGCCTACACGCCTTTTGCAGGACTTTTACGTCTTTCATTGACATTACGGCTCAATTGAAGATGATCTCCTATGAGTTATATTTCAAGGACTATGAGGTCGAAGATTTGGACTCGGAGGGATGAGGATTACCGGTAAGCACTTCCCGAAAAACCACATTTAAAATCAGCTGGATGCCACTGGAATCCGCATGCTTCTAGCAGAGGCAAAAATCAGGCAAAATGTATAGGAATCTACTCGTTTTACACATGCATGAAAATCTCATGCAGGCTTCCAGCCAGGAGGCATTTTAAGGTGGAGAAGGACTTTAGAGTGCAAATGCTGAATCTGGTGTTTGCGCTGCTCCTTCAATTGAACAGAAAACCCCCTGGTTTGTAAAACTATGGCATAAACAACACACTGCTTGCCCTTAAACTGTACGGTTACACTCCATCCCTCTCAAAAAGACCCCCAATTAACTTTACATCTGCATGAAAATCTCATGCAGCCGTAAAACTAGGTCGCTTTGCCCGTACAGCTGGAATGAGAAGGAATTGTACTTCCCCTCAAGTCTCCCAATCCTCGCGCAAAATGGGATTAAAACATCCTGGAGTGATGTCATGATTACTGCATCTCCATTGGTGTCTTCCTCTGTGAACACCTGAAATACACCGCCAATGGCACTGCAACAAGTCCAGACAGTTTTAACAGCCTCTCCTGTCCTGGATACTCAAAGCGACACCAACGTGTGGCATGACCTCATATTCAATGAGAAGATGGTTACATATATGATGGAGACTTCTCTAACCATGTTAGATCTTATGGGCAATGTGAAATCATTCATGGATTTTATCAGCAATTTTAAAAACAATGGGCCTCATTACAAGTTTGGAGGTAGCCTTGCCAGCAAAACTGGCAAGGCTACCTCCAAACTTGCAACCGGGTCAGGCACCCGCAAATGGGCAATTACTGGGGTATTCTGGCCCCGCCGGACCCGATAATTGCCCTTTCGCAGGTGCCGGAACTGTTAGATCCCCATTCCCACTTGAGCCACATAGGGCTCAATGGGAATGGGGATGCCGGTAGCAACGGCACGGTTCATTACCGTGCCGGTGCTACAGGCTTGCTGTGCTCACGGGTGTCTTTCCTTAAGCCAGGTCAGACCTGGCGGAAGGAAAGGCACCCGCGAGCACAACTCGGAGTTTGCCGGTCCAGATACAATGGTACCGGCAAGCTTACCAGTACCGTTGTATCCGGACCGGCTACCTTATAATGAGGCCCAATGTCCTTAACTGCTTACTTTTAATTGATGACCTAATTAGATCACTGAATAATAACATATTGACTAATATATGTAAACTCTCTGAAACAGCACACAAGACAATGAAACCCATCCCAGACGATGTCATCTCTAAAATGGACGCAGTGGCACAACTAGGTACCCAAATACTCGTTCTAGCTACTGGACATGAGTGTTCTAATTCATAGGTAAAAAGCACAGAGATTCATATACTGTGGGCCAATGTAAGTGAGTCAGTAACCTTAGTACCTCAAATGTTCTCGTGGCCTCTCATAACCTAGTGCTGAATCTTCCCCCGGCAGCACTTCCCCTGGTTGGGGCTACTCTAGATGTACCCAGCCTTCGAGCTGGTCAGAAGGAAACTACTGTCGCTTTAATAAATAAGGAGGTCCATTGGATAATCACTAATCTGGAGACTCCTGCAATAAATCCATACAACATTAAGGTGGCCAGAAGAACTGGCTGGGAGGGGGAAAAGCATGAAGCATTTTAAAGGAGACTCTATTGTCGTTTCATTTGCCAACCAGAGCTGCACAATATATGATGAATTCCAATCAAGGGGGCAAAGCACTGAGGCCTTGGACCACAATATTACCACTAGCCAGAGGCGTTGCTAGGGCGAGTCTGAGGGGGCTATAGCCCTGGGTCTTTTGGTTGTAGCCCCGGATAGAAGCTCAGGGGTTACAGCCAAAAAGGCTAGCTAGCTCCCAGTCCTGACAGGCCCAAAATTAGCAAAGCCCCGGATCCTTTCCAGACCTAGCAATACCCCTGCCACTATCATATTTTTACCCTCTGGAGGTATATTTACCTCAGAGGGTGATGCCTGAGCAACTGGAATCTACCAGGCTCCCTCAACCCCAGGGTCACCGACCCTTTACCGGAGCTTGCTCCTAGCATTCCTCTATTAGCGGGGTAGGCCCTGATGGCCGAGGGGGTCTCGAGTACTGATCTCCACCCTGAGCAAGCCTCCTGGAGCCTCATTTAAGGTGCGCCATGGTTCCTCTGGTAAACTGGCACAGATGATTCGAAATAAACTTTCTCAGAACTCTGTTGCTTCACAGCCCCTTCAAGATGGTGGCTCGACAATCTGACAAGCATAAGAACACACCACAGTGGCAGCTACTCATACTGCATAAGCTGTATCGGTAGTATTGTCAATCTGGAAAAATGAATACCCTTCATTTGAATGATAGACGTAACTTGATGGCCGTGGGCCAACCGTTTTATGCACCAAATTATAAAAATATAAACTGCTATGCTTGACCGACGAGCGGCCATTTTAAATATAGCAAGAATCGCCATTTTGCTTGTTAACCATTGCTCATTGCTTTCTGTCTAAAACTGCTTTGCAGCTTGCAATTCTTGCGAATTCTGCTTACTCTGCTCAACTGTTAACATTGTTGTCTGAATATGAAAGGACAACGTCGCGGGACTGAAGAGTTTGCTGAAACTCCTCATGAGTAGCCCAGAAAGGAATGCCCACGCTCCCTCTCTGTAGCCTTGGGAGGAAGCTGCAGGGCATTTAATCACTTCACAGCTGCCAGCCAGTAGAATATGTTAGAATAATACAGTTAAAGGCTTGAATTATGCTTCTCTTACGGCCCCCCTTCGCAAAACCCTTTAGAACGTGTCGGCTCCCAGGACACGAATAGTACCTCATAGATAGCAAAGCTTGGAATGTGGCTCTTCCCCCGTGTACCGATTGCTTCCAAGAACAGAACCACCATGTTCTAAAAGATGCCTCTGCACTTTCTAAATTGCACATTGTTACTAGAATAGACATCGAAAGCATTATAATCGTCATACTCGTCGGATATGTCCATCGTCATCCCGAGTTCAAAGGAACTTAATACAGAGGGGTGTTGAACATGACTTTGCTGATTGTCTGATATGCATTATGTATATATGTAACTGATGTACATAATTCGCTCTCTTGCGTGAGATCAGAATTGGCCAATTGATACTATCTTTTGCTTGCAATAAACCCTAGCAATGGGTATTTGAACCTCGTGTCTGGCGCATCTTTTCGTGTATGGTTATTGCCTTGTTTCCATAGCACGAGGGACCCCTAGGGGCCCCTTTCAAGATGGTGCCCGAATAGGGACCCTCCCCCACTTGCCCCATCGTATACATTGTAACAGAGTAAAGGCGAAAGAACGGCGAGGACCGGACGGTCGAGCCGGGATCAAGAAGTGTACGGGGCGCCCTGTAGAAGAGAGGAGAGATTCCTTCCGCAGATCTGCATACATCTGATCCCTGATCGACGTACCGGGCCAGAGGGCAAAAGAGGCGAGGGTCCCGAGACGAGGCAGAAGCCAGATAAGCGCAGACACGACGTGGGGAGAGGTTGCGTTAGAACAGGCGACTTGTTTTATCAGGTGAGTCATTCCCCGATTCAAAGAGAAACCTGATTTTTGGTAGAGTGTTGATTTTGCAAACTCAAACGTCCAGGTAAAAGTGGCTAACCAAAGGGGAAGGTTAAAGAAATATGCCTGGAGTACTGTCCACTTTAGCGGGGCTTTTCAGCTGCGGTAGACAGTCCTTGGAATATGGCCAAAGTGCACCGCCTGGGGGAACGCCGGCTTATGATATGTACGCGAAATATGGTGTGGGTGCGATAATATTTTGTGAAATTTGGCATAGGCAAACTAGAAAGCAACCCGACCATCAGTGGCCGATTAATGGTAGTTTTGAGATGGGGAGGATAGATAACGTAGAGAGGGTGCTGATTAGAAAGAAAGCGCGACCTGCAGCTTTTGAGACCGTCAAAGATTGGAGGAGGGAAGCGATGCTCTGACTAAGGAGCAGAGAGAAGCATGCGCGTAGGCACAAAACTAAGCTTGAGATAGCAGAAGAGAAGGAAGAGCAGGAGTGGACTGAGAGTCTAAGACGGGAAGGGAGACGGGACCAGATGAACATAGACAGAATATACCTGCAGCGGGAACTACACTTAGCAGATGAATTAATGGAACATTTGTTAACTAACACGGGTCGAGGCCCAAAACCAGAATCGAAACCAAACACGCCAGCAGTGGCTGCGCGGGTACAACCAATAGCTCTCATACCCCCTCCCGCAGCCCGAGCACTTCCCCTCACGCAAGCGTTAACCCAAGCCCCGCCCACAGCACGAGCACTCCCACAAGCGCAGACCACGGACACATAATTTCCCAGCACCCAGCAAGGCCCTCCACAGATGCCACCTGTGTCACTTGTCCCATCCGCACCACCCGCTCTAGAGACAGATTCAGCACCATCCGCCCCTCCCGAAGTCGAGATTGAGACTGGGGAGGCCAGAGGCGGGGCTGAAGGAACAGGATTTGGACAGGTAACTCGAAGCGCGATCAGCAAAGAGAGAAAGATTGAATTACGGCAAGAGGCAGAAATGTACATAGAAGGAAATGATGAGACGGCAGCATTGGCCTATTGTATGGGTACCGAAGAGGAGATGAGAGACAGGTAGTGTTGGAATGCATGGGGGCATTTTTGGTGGGAGACTGGAAACAGTTGCTTGACAAATTACCACCACAACGATTGTTAGATTTGAACCAATTAGCATGTTGTAGAATAAAAGATGAAGAAGTGAAGGAACATGTGGATAGACTTTTTGATCTTAAAAATGAGTTGGATAATGAATTTGCCAAAATGTTTGCTGCACCTGGGTACAGGGGTTGGGATATTAGAAGAAAGGGGAGAGGGGTGGTAGAATCATACATAGAGCGGAGACATTCAACGTCATCTGTACAAAAGGGCGAGAAATTGAAAGTATGTATACGAGAAGCGGTAAAATGGGTATCAAATCCTAGTATTCCAACAATGGTTATACATGATATATTTGATGACTATTCCATACCAATGAAAAGAAAGGCACTGCAATCGATGGCTGAACATTTGATGGAGAAGGATAAAAAAAATAATAAGGCCAGCCCACCTGAGATACTAGCGGTATTTATTTATTTATTTACATTTATAAAGCGCTCACACAGCCCGCAGGCATCGAGGCGCTGTTACAGGAATTGTTTGTTTTTCTTAGTTGCGTAATTGTGTTTTTTTTGTCTTAGTTACGTATTTATAACGCGCTTAAACACCCGGAGGTTTCTAAGCGCGGACCCGGGGATCGAACCTGTTGCTGCTTCGTGTCGTCTTGCTTCCAAGACGCGCACGCTGCCGCTGAGCTATCCTCCCGGGTATACAGGAGAGCATTCGAGCGAAGTACAGGAGAAACGGGCCTATCACTGGATTTAGGAATACTATTGAACCTAAGAGAAGGGGGCGGAATCGTGAGTGGGGCATTTCCAATGAGAGAGGTCCCGCCCACGTTTGTACCAAAAGTAGAGATCCCTGCGACGGGAACAGTAGGAGCGCAGGTAACACCAGCCCATTTCACCGCCTAGTATGTGCATGTCCCCTTTTCCAGGCAAGAGGTGAATACTATAAAACAGACGATTCCCGATATAAGAAAGAATCCAGCAGGGTTCTACAAGGAGGTAGAGTCAACCCTGAGATCAGCAGTGCTTACTATGAGCGATATAGATTTGATTTTCCCAGCCATTTTGCCAGCAGATATATGGAAACAGATGAGGACGGTAGATGACGCGGGGGTTTTTGGCACCACATGGGCGGAGTTATTACTGGAGGATAAAAATAGAAAAATAGGGGAAAATCCGGGAACCCGCATGGCAGATCTACCAGCACGGATAATGCGGAGATTGAGGGAAATGATTCCAGAAAAAAGGATTCAGTGGGACAAATTAACTACATGTGTACAGGGCAAGGATGAGCCAGTAACGGATTATTTCAATAGATTTGAAGGAGCATTCACAGACTTCAGTGGGCAGGATGTGAGCACAGAGTCGGGGAAAAGGCTATTTGTTGACAAATATGTGAGGGGACTAATATCGCCAATTCAAGATATGTTAATGACGTCGGAAAGTTCCTGGGCAGCAAAAGTGAGTGAGATATTACACATAGCCCAATATTACGAGAACAGGGTAAATGTGGCGAAAGAAAGAGAGGTGAAGGATAGAGTAAATTTAAAAACAAGGGTGTTACTGCAGCAGGTCATTGGATACAATAGAGGTAGAGGTGATGCACAAGGCCGGGGAAATTTGAATAATATGCATGGGGTGTCATTGGGATTAAATCAATGTGCGTACTGTAAGGAGGAAGGACACTGGCAAGCGCAATGCCCGCACCTACAGAATAGAGGTGGGTTTGGTCAGAGAAGGCCTCATAGAGGACGTCAGGGGTCGAACGGCCCAAGCAGAAGTAACATGCAGCAGCAGCAGGGATATACCAATGGAGGTACTCAAACCCAATCATATGGCCAAAACCAAGCACAACAGAACCAGACATTGAACCAAAGTGTTTCGAACCAAAATCAGGGCGGGCAGGGCCAACAGAGAAATGATCAGAGTGGAGGACATCGAGGGGGAAATGGGAATATTTTTGATACACAACCAAACACGTATTACAGCAGTAGCGGTGACTACACATCGGACAATGTGTTATTTACGGGATAGGACAGCCCACGACAGGGGTCGGAACCAGTGACTATTCCCGTGAATCAGAGAGGACCCTACGTAGAAATGAGAGTCGGGAATAAAGAGCACCGTTTCCTTGTAGATACAGGGGCACAGAAGTGCTCGATAGACCACCACTTGGTTCCGGAGATACCACTGTCAGGGTAGAAGAATGTTTCTGTAGGGTTCGCAGGTACACGAGTAATTAACCCCATGTCCGAAGCTGTCCCAATTACAATAGGACCATTTACGGAACAGTGTCCATTTCTTTTGACAGAAAATTGTGGAGAGGACTTGCTAGGATTAAATTTGTTGAGAAAATTGGGGGCAGTCATACATTGTACGGCAGACGGGGTGTTCCTCACGATGTGGCCTCACAATGCACCGGTGACGGAATCTATGTGAAAAGAGTTGCCAGAAGAGCTAAATAGAGTACCAACCTGTCTGTGGGCAATGCATGATAATGATGTAGGATGCTTGAAAATAGAGCCAGCAAAAATAACTCTGAAAGAAGGTGTAACACTACCACGAATCCCCCAGTATAAAATTTATGTTGAAGGTGAGAAGGGATTGAAAAGCATTGTTACTGACCTGGTGAGATTGGGGGTGGTTGAGGAAATCGCAGGTAGCACATGCAACAGCCCGATTCTTCCAGTTTACAACAAAGGAGGCAATGAGGTACCCTATCGTTTCATAATTGATCTGCGCGCATTAAACAAAGTGGTAGACCCACAATTCCCTTTGGTCCCAGATGCCACAACAATACTGACAATGATACCGGCCACTGCAGAATACTTTAGTGTAGTCGATTTGAAGAATGCATTCTTTAGCATCCCAGTGGATAAAAGCAGTAGATATCTGTTCGCGTTCACTCTAGGAGGTCGATCATTCACATTCACACGCATTCCACAAGGATATAGAGAAAGCCCGAGCATTTACAACAGAGCACTAAAGGAACAGCTAGACATGCTAGAACTACCCGAAGGTTGCATACTCTTGCAGTACATAGATTATTTGGGATACCTACTTTCGAAAGAAGGGAGAAGATTAACACCAGAACGCATAGAAAGTATTTTTAGTATGCCTATTCCAAAAACTCAAAAAGGAGTGAGAGCTGTAATAGGCATAGCCTCTTATTGTCTGTCGGCAGTGGATCAGTAATTTTGCATTGATTGTGAAGCCGATGATAAAATTGACTAAAAAGGATGCAGAGATGCCTTTACAGTGGGATGAGGAATGTCAGAAAGCGTTTGAGCAATTGAAAGTTGCATTGTGTGCTACGCCAGTTTTAGGCACTCCCAACTATAAAAAGATCTTCAGACTATTTGTGAGTGAGAGTGAAGGATGTGCATTGGCGGTTTTGACACAGGAACAAGGTGGAGGAAATAGGCCGTGCGGCTATTTTTCTTGCGCGTTGGACCCTGTAGCGCGCGCACTACCACGATGTTTGCGATCCGTCGCAGCGGCTGCTGCGTCAGTGAAACAAACGGAAGGAATGGTATTGGGGCACACTTTAATTCTGATTGTGCCACATGCTATAGACGTTCTATTAAATAGGACGCAGACGCAACACCTCACCTCAGCTAGACTGACAAGATATGAGCTCATCTTGTTTGCACCCCACATCCAAATTATGAGGTGTAGCGCCTTGAATCCTGCAGAATTAATGCCACTGCCCATAGCAGAAATTGGTGACAACAAATCACCACCCCATGATTGTTTAATGATCACTGAAGAAGAACAAAGGGAAGGATTGATTTGAGCGATATCCCACAAAAAGAGCCAGATGGGGAGTTATTTTGCGATGGCTCTTGTTTTAAATTACCTGATGGCACATCAACGGCTGCATATGCAATTACTACCCTAAAGAGAGTTGTAGAAAGCAGAAGGATCCCCTACAATTCGGCACAAGCCGCACAAATAATAGCACTGACCCGAGCCTGTGAACTCTCTGAGAATCTGAACATAAATATTTATACTGACAGCCAGTACGCCTTTGGCGTGGTTCACAATTTTGGCCGACTTTGGGCTGAGAGGGGTTTCTTGACATCACATGGAGCCAGGATTCAGCATGGGCCTTTGATTGTGCGATTGTTGTCTGCGCTCACGTCTCCAAAGCGCCTAGCTATAGTAAAGTGCGAGGCGCATAAGAAAGTAACATGCAGAGTGGGAGAGGGAAACGCGTTTGCAGACAGGATTGCGAAGCAAACAGCCACAGATTTGGGGAATAAAATGATGACAGTACAGACTGAGGAAGTACCTTGTATGATAGAGAATGGAGTTGCCACAGTCAAAGAAATGCAGGCTGAGGCCACGACCGAAGAGATTCAGGGGTGGGCTGAGGGCTCTGCTGAGTTAGATTTGGAAGGATGTTGGGTGGACAAGGAAACAAAGAACTGGATGTTGCCAAATTGTTATGTAACTGCAATGGTTATAATGGCGCATAGCCCTACCCACATTTGCGCAAAGAAAATGGTACAGCATTTATCCACAGTATGGAAGAATGAGCACATAAAAAAGAATGCAGAAAGGCTAGTGCAGAATTGTATCACGTGCCTGCAACACAATGTAGGAAAGGGAACCGTGACTCCAGCAGGTAGTTTTGGCCCACCCTCTATGCCGTTTGAGGTGGTCCATTTTGATTTCATAGAAATGGAAAGGTGCCAGAACTACAAGTACGTGTTACTGGTAATCTGTGCATTCAGCAAGTGGGTGGACGCATATCCTTTAAAAGACTGTACTGCCATGTCCACAGAAAAAGTAATGCTGAAGGAGTATTTCTCCCGGTTTGGGTTGCCTCGTGTCGTGTGGTCAGACAATGGCCCCCACTTTGTGGGCGCAGTAGTGCTACAGATCTGTGCAGGTCTGCAAATAGAGAAGCAATTCCACAGTTCCAGGCATCCCAGATCTGCCGGGCTTGTGGAGAGACACAACGGAATCCTGAAGTTAAACATAGCGAAAATTTGCGCTGGGAGCAAGTTGAGTTGGGTGGATGCATTACCCCTAGCGCTGTTGTGTATGTGCACGTCTGTGCAGGTGAAGACTGGGCTCTCCCCCTATGAGATTATAATGGGGAGACCAGCAAATGTATGGTGCGCCCCGCAGCCCAAGAGATTATGTGAGGTCGAGCATCCTATGTTAAGCACTTACTGTGGACTTTTAATACAAAAGTTGCGTTTGATTCATCAGCAAGTGCAGGAGGCGTTGCCGATGCGATATACAGGACTGGGGCACTCACTGGAGCCTGGGAGCTGGGTGCTAATCAAGAACTTTGAACGGAAGACAGCACTAGCACCCAGGTGGCGCGGCCCCTATCAAGTACTTTTGGCAACACAGACAGCCATCCGAGTGGACGGACGGAAGGCATGGATCCATGCGACACATGCCAAAAGATTCCCAGGACTGCTGACAACTTCCGAAGACCAGAGAAAGGAAACGGTCTCGCAAACGAAAGAAACTATTGCCAATCCAGTGCCACAGCATCAGCCTGAGCGAGAAGTGAAAGTTGAAACAAAGCGCCAACGAGAAGTGAAATTCGAAGCAGTCTGAGGAGGCTGCCAGTAAGGGGGAAGGGCGGAATGTGCCTCAACGTTGCTTAGCGGAAACAACATCACTGCCGAGCGACACAAACCCTGCATTGCAAACACGACCAGAAACAACGCGTGTACCCCTTTGGCGCCCACCAGTTCTCGCGAATGCACCAAAACCAGAGAAAGAAACTACATCATTGCCACGACGCCCATCGCTGCCCATCATTGTGTCACAGGCTGACACTGAGCCTGATACTGGAAATGCAAGGGCACTATTCACGGATCATACAATAGCAGGAGTGAATAGATCTAATCTGCAGCCTCGACAGGCAAAGTGATCCACAGATCTTTGGTGCTTTTCTTTTTGGCCTTTGGTTCTACTCATGGATGGAGTGGGAACCAGGGGCGTAGAGGAGAGAAGTGTGAGAATTGTGCAAGTCGGACAATTCAAAACTCACGGCTCCTCGGTGCGCTTATAAAAGTACATGTGTCAGGAGCCAGAGCAGGACAAGCTGGACGCACATAAGTACTAAGGCTGATAGAGTGCATGTGTCCTAAGCCAGAGTGGGACAAGCTGGATGCACATGGTACTCTATCAATAAAGAACTATTCAGAAATCGTCTGAGCAGTGGGAGAAAGAACAACTAATCTTGCTCGGGAGTGGATAAATGATCCAGGCTGTGAAAAGGCTGGCAGAATTGAACTGTAACATTTTTCGTTGAACTTTTCTGGCATCAAGAACGAGAGACATTCACGACGAACTTCGCCAGCAAGAAGAAGGACGATGAAGAACAAGTCAAGACCGGTTTCAGCCTCCTCCTGCACCCCTGCTAAAAAAATAATAGATTTAGAGACTGTAAATTTAGGGAAAAAGCATGGTAAAAGGAATAAGGTACTGATTTGGACATTGGTCCTATGTTTCTTAAGTATGATAGTACCAACAATAACAGCTATTACACTATGGTTCCTGGAGTACGTACACCCATTAGAAACACTTTTGCCAAAAGCAGCTACTGAAAGCCCGGTTCATGTAATCACTGGTACTTTGCCCCCAATGGAAGAAAGACATAGAGAAGGTTACGGCAACAATACATTGTTGCTCATCATGAACATGACCCATGCGGTGTTAAAGAAAAAAGATTGCTGGGTTTGCGCCCATTTACCACAGCACGGTGGGAAAGGGATAGGCTGGTATGCACAACCATTGCCATTGATTTATTCCTGTGTGGTAACATTAAGTGCAAGCTCGTAAGAACTGCATGCTGTGTGTATATAGATGACTACTCCCCTACAATATTTAAAGCGATCCGGAAATTACATGTCATAAGTTCCACACTCTCTACAGAAGCAGGGGGTTGGGGGATAGAATCCTGGTTATGGGGATTATTGCGGTCTTGGGGATGGAAGTTAATTTCGATACTAATGATGGTACTCAGGATATTCATAACATGCTGCTGTTGCATACAATGCTTACCAATAATATGCACTGAAATAACTGATGGATGTACTAAGGGATGTATGCACATGGTGTTGAGAGGAAAACAAACTCATGGCCGGAATAACAGAGACACTGAGGAAACAAAAATAGTAAAACAATTCATGGCGATAGACATTAATGATGGAGATGATTCAGATGTAGATACCCCAGACTCCTCCTCAGAAGAGGAGGATACAATGAATAAATAAGACGTTTGGCACACGGCCAAAAGGAGGGTTTGTCAATCTGGAAAAATGAATACCCTTCATTTGAATGATAGACGTAACTTGATGGCTGTGGGCCAACCGTCTTATGCACCAAATTATAGAAATATAAACTGCTATGCTTGACCGACGAGCGGCCATTTTAAATATAGCAAGAATCGCCATTTTGCTTGTTAACCATTGCTCATTGCTTTCTGTCTAAAAACTGCTTTGCAGCTTGCAATTCTTGCGAATTCTGCTTACTCTGCTCAACTGTTAAGATTGTTGTCTGAATATGAAAGGACAAGGTCGCGGGACTGAAGAGTTTGCTGAAACTCCTCATGAGTAGCCCAGAAAGGAATGCCCACGCTCCCTCTCTGTAGCCTTGGGAGGAAGCTGCAGGACATTTAATCACTTCACAGCTGCCAGCCAGTCTCGTACGATGGTAGAATATGTTAGAATAATACAGTTAAAGGCTTGAATTATGCTTCTCTTACGGCCCCCCTTCGCAAAACCCTTTAGAACGTGTCGGCTCCCAGGACACGAATAGTACCTCATAGATAGCAAAGCTTGGAATGTGGCTCTTCCCCCGTGTACAGATTACTTCCAAGAACAGAACCACCGTGTTCTAAAAGATGCCTCTGCACTTTCTAAATTGCACATTGTTGCTAGAATAGACATCGAAAGCATTATAATCGTCATACTCGTCGGATATGTCCATCGTCATCCCGAGTTCAAAGGAACTTAATACAGAGGGGTGTTGAACATGACTTTGCTGATTGTATGATATGCATTTTGTATATATGTAACTGATGTACGTAATTCGCTCTCTTGCGTCCCTCGAGGTCTAGGAAACTCACGTTGCGGGGCGTGAGATCAGAATTGGCCAATTGATATTATCTTTTGCTTGCAATAAACCCTAGCAATGGGAATTTGAACCTTGTGTCTGGCACATCTTTTCGTGTATGGTTATTGCCTTGTTTCCATAGCACGAGGGACCCCTAGGGGCCCCTTTCAGTACCATCTCAAAAATCTCATTTATCTGAGGCCTCTACAAGTTCTGTGCAACAATGCCCTTCTCAGGTCACTCTGCCCCCCCCCACTATTAGCAAAGAGGCTTTTGTATGGGTGGACTGGTCTCCGATTACTACTTCGGCCACGTCCTATCCTAGTCAATCCTCATCAATGAATTTTGCGGCATCACCCATTTGTGCACCTCGATCTCCTAGACACCCCATTTGGTATACGACCTCCACATCAACCAAGACACAGGACATTTTGTCGTCGTCCTCCTCAGAGGACAGAATTTTGTACAGGTTTAAGTGGATAATGCACTCTGAGGCTATAGTGTGTTATTTTAAAAACCGAACTAACGAGGTTATGCCACAGCAGCCTGTACAACCTCCACCTGTTTGCCCAACAGCAGTGCCACAAATGCAAGCATCTGGGCCTTCAACTCCAACCTCTCAGCCTACCACTATTCACACCATTACAAAAACTGGTCTGAATGCTATTGCTTCAATGTAGCCCGGGCATGGGTGAATCCTCAACCCATGGCTACGGACACCCCACCGACTACAGGTAGAAATGTACTTTCTTCAGATCCAGTTATTTTGGATACTGCTGCTCCTGGTCCAGATGACGACGACAACAACGAGGAGGATGTTTCTCTGTCTTCTAAGTCATTCCATGGTAGAAGGTGCATCAGGAATCTCTAGGCCTACCCTTGCCGGAGGACATTTCTTCTGTACCAGAAATCTTATTAAGAGTTTTGTCTCTTCAGCACCAAGAAAGGTCAGGAATATCTTTTCAAAAAGATATTCTGGCTGAGGTGAAAAAAGTATGGAAAAATCCACACTCGGCACAATCTGTCAGCAAGAAGGTGGAAGCTAGATATCGACAGCTGCAGTCAGATAGTGAGTGTTTTTTTCGAAGGAAGACAAACGTTTGTAAGCATTTGGTAAGAAGGTGTATTCCATTTTGGCACTGCACCTTCGCCAGGCTAACTGTGACAGTATGCTAACGGCTGGTAACCAACAATTGTGGAAGGATATTGCAGATTTCCAACAGTTGCTTCCTCAGGATGAGGCTGGAGCATTTAAATCTGGACTTGCTGAAGCCAAACTGATAGCGCAAGTCTTGAAAAATTCCTCAAAACATCACTTTGATACAGCTTCTAGAGCTGTTTGCTTGGGAATCGAAATCTGCCGTACAGCTTGGGCCATATCGACTCATTGGAAAATAAAGATGTCCAAGATAAAATCCTAGATCTTCCCTTTGAGGGAACAGATTTGTTTCATTCATCTACCGATGATGAGCTAAGCAAAAGGAAAACATCTACCTTAACGTCAAAAAAGTCTTGTCAGTCCTTACTAAAACCCCACAAAAATGATTTCAGTCTTCAAGACAATATAGGCCGGATTTCAGGTCAAAATGTTATGGTGGTTTTCGTGGCTATCAAAAAAGAAATGATAGCCAGTCAGATCGATCTCCTAGTGGATAAAGGCACAAGCAATAGAGACCTGCCAGAGAGGGATTATTTTATTCTGCCTCTACATCCTCTACAGTCACCAAAAAACAATAAGGTTTCCTTCTGGATCTTGTCGTCCCCATTGGTCGGCAGAGTTTCAGAGTTCCACTACAACTGCATTTAATTTGAAAGGATTCCTGGGTCATCGCAGGGATACTGACTACCAATTCCTCCTTTTCCTCATTCATCTCATCCCCTCCTTCAAGTAGATTCAATGGCCCTATTCCTAGAGGTCCGTAACCTGCTGCAGATCACTTCTGTAGAGGAAGTCCCTTTGCTCGAAAGAGGAAGTGGTTTCTACTCAGACCTCTTTACTGTACCAAAGAAAAACCAGACTGGCCTGCAGACAGTAGTGGATCTATCCTTCCTCGATCTTTATTTCCCTCTAGGGACATTCAAGATGGTAACGCCTAGGCCGTAAACTGTGGACCTATTGCAAAAGCGCACAAAAAATGTCTACGTTTCTCTATGGTAGGTCACCACTTTCAATACAAAATTCTATCAATCGGCCTGAATGCAGGTCCTCTTGTTTTTACAAATCGAATGACTCTGATAGCACCCTATTTATGTCATCAAGGGGTACATTTTCTCCATACCAAGGCAACTGGCTGATTCGAGATGATTCATTTCAACAAGCTCGGGAATCTTTTCATTTTCTGCTGGACCTACTTTTCATTGTGGGCATCTCATTCAACGTGAAGAAATCTTGCCTTTTTCCAAAAAAGCAAATTCATTGTATTCCGATGGGATGCGAGCATAGGAAAGTTTTCCCAATGACAGAGAGAATGAAAGATATCAAGTTGTCTACAAGTCACTTCCTAGGCCATCAACAAACCTCAGCTTGCTGGTTTTAACATCTACTAGAAATGATTATGTCCTCCATTCTTACTATCCCATTTGGTTGCCTGAGGATGAGGCGTACTTAGCTCCAATTAGCTTTATGTTGGAATCAGGAACTGAACAAAGAATCGGTCAAAATGCCGATCCCACCAGAGCTAAAAGCAGACATCAGGTGGTGGAGAGACAACTTAAACCTGTCAAAGGGAACTCTGTTTCAGGAGAATCCTCACCAATATGTGTAGACCTCAGACTCTTTTCTCACAGGTTGGGGAGTGACCTTATGTCACCTGCAGACACATACAATATGGACCCAACAGGAGAGGTCTCTTCACATAAATGTGTTAGAGCTTCCACCGATATTCAAAGCATTGAAGTCATTTCTCCAGTGATCCAAAGCTCCTTGTTGCTCATCAAAAAAGACTGCACTGCTACCATGTTTTATTTTAACAAACAATGTGGGACAAGGGCTACTCCTATATACCAACTAGTTATTCAAATCTGGTCATTCAGCACCAGATAGTAGTCCAAGCAGTTCGTCTAGCAGGGGAACTAAATGTTGAAGCAATCAAACTCAGCCATCTTTTGCATGCCAACCACGTGGGGGAGTTGAACCAAGCGGTAGTAACAGAGATCCTCCAGGTCCTGGGAACAACAGAGATGGATCTGTTTGTGACTTCACAAAATCGCAAGTGCAACCTCTATGCTTCCTTAATGAGCCGGGGTCATTGCTGAGAGGGAGATGGTCTGCAGATTTCATGGAACTACAGAAACCTATATGTGTTTGTTGGGATGCACGTACAGTGTCCCAGCCTAGTGAAAAGGTTCAGGTTGGGAAAAACCCACTAGCACGTATTATCGTGGGAGCAGACTTAGATTTGTGCAGCAGAAGGCCCATGGATTGTTTTTAGTTAGGTTTGACACATATGTGATACTCACATATAGAAACACAGAAAGAGCAACACATGTACTACTGTTGTGGTTGCAGAGTTTATAGATAGTGCAGTATTATAGGTCCTGTAATTAGTTGCTGTATTTAAAGTTATGGTTTGAAGTAAGGTGCCTGTAAAGACCCAGAAACCAGTGGAAGTTTGAGTCAGACAGGTACTGAGGTAGATGCAAGGTCTGTGTGTTAACATGACAGAAGTGTTTCCATATTGGATGTTAAGGCCTAGTTAACCATGAAGAGAATAAAACGGAGGCCCTGATCTGGCATTGCAGCTCTGTGTGGCTCAGCTCCTAAACCAAATCCACCTTGCCCATTCCCCAGGAGAGAAGCCGAGGTCAGAGGCATTCGCAGTGCACAGATACACACCAATTGTATCCAGCTGCAGGTCCTGAACATGGTGGGAACGGAATATGAGCTGGTAGTTTGTGGTAAATAGGCAGAAAAGTATGAGCTTTTGATAGAAGCTTTATTGCGGGCCCCTGGAGTACAGGACCACCGGGAACAGAATTAATATAAACGTTCTTCCACAAGAGAACGTTCTAATACCTGTACATTCCACTGACAGAGATGTCAGTGTCTTCTACATAACATCTCCCTTCTTATATAAAGTAGGGTGTGGGAAATGGGGAGGAGAAACAGAAACAGAGAGGGAAAAGGGAGAGAGGAGAGAAATGGGAAATGGGAGTAAACTGCCTAGAGATTTCAACAATGGTGTGAAACAACGTTTCTGAAAGTCTTTAGTACAAAAGGATACTGTGGCAGGTTCAGGTGCTAGTAGTAGAGATAGTCATTATTGAAGTTTTGGATGGCCCTCCCATTCCTCTTGGACAGTCCTCCATCCGGGGTTTTGCCACTTGTATCACGGGAATTGTCATGTTCTTCATTCCCATTGTGAGGTACTTCTGTTGTTTCATGATCATCCTCAATACATGTGCTTCTGTCTTTGTTTGTGCTCGCTTTTTTGCTTGTGCTTGGTCTGTTGAGATCTTTTTCTATTTTCACAAGATCATTAGTGGACCACCTCTTTCCATCCTCCAATACCACGGACTTGCCATGACAGCTCTTCACCCTTTGTGGGCATCTGAAGTTGGATTCACCTTTGTGTGTTTTCTTGGGCTCTCTGATGTATACCCAATCTCCTTCCTGGATCATCATTTCTTTTACCCCATTCCTTGAATCGTAGTAGGCCTTGTATTTCGCCTGCTTTTCCTTCACTGTTTTCTGAATGTGGTCCATATTCAATTTTGCTTCTCCAGTGTCTTTGAATATCCACGCAGGTCTAAGTCGATTGGATGCAACTCTGCCCCGCATCATGGTGAATGGCTCAACATTGGTGGTCGTGTGTGGGGTCGTCCTATATGCACAGAGGGCTTCCTTAAGTGACTCTCTCCACGGGAGGGTGTTGGCTACAGCCAATTGAACCACGCTCTTCACCAACCTTTTCATTCTCTCTACAAGTCCGTTTGCAATCGGGTGATACAACAAGGTTGTTATATGGTTGATAGCTCTATCTCTGAGGAACCCTTGAAACTCTAATGATGTAAATTGAGATCCATTGTCGGAGACTAGTTCCTTGGGGTCTCCCTCTCTACTAAATACTTATGTCAAAAATGTTGTGATTTTCTTCGTGGTGACATTCGTTTCTGATATTCCCCCATTCTGTCCATTTGGAGGTGTAATCTAGGAGTACTATGATGTATACTCTGATAGCTTCAAGGTTTCCAATGTCATATTAGACACCTGGTTACCAAGATTTGAAGACATAATAGTGGGAAAAGACACAGAATGTAAATACAGGAAGTCCTGCATGTATGGACTTTCCTCTAATGATTACCTCTGTTTGGTTGCCTAGGGATCCGTCCTCGAGGAGTGTGAGCCGGAGAACGACGGTTTAAGCTGTGCGTACTGAGTGAAGAAACGAAAAATGAACGGCTGAGCGAAACACAGCTCATCGTATGCTGATGTATTTAAGAAGAAGACGTTTCACAAGAGAAATGCTGGCAAGCGGCTGGGAGGTCCGTGGTTGATTTCTACGAACGCTGATTTCCTGACAGCCAAAGCCCGAAAGGTAAAGGGAAGAGTGAAAGTGACGAGGCGATCGATTTCGCCAGAGGCCCGATGGGAAAGCCGTATCTGAAGACGGCCTTTTATAGCCAAGCATGACGAACCTCCCGCTGTCGGAAGAGAGTGGGAGAGAAAGGGAGTCTGCACCGGCTTGTTTGAATGAGGGACGTGTGGAGAGCCCCAAGCGACCGTTGTCACTGTAAAGAGATTAATGAAGTTGGTGCCGTTGCGCTTTTACTTAAAGAGTCTTACACTGCGAAGACAAACGCTAAGGCCATATAAAGTTAGGAGATAAGTGCTGTTGCGCTTCCAGTTAAAAGAGGCTGTCTCAGAGAGGGCAATCGTTACGCCCGCACAAGATAAGAAGATAAGCGCTGTTGCGCTATAACATAAAGTGAAAGCAACGTCACATTAATAGGTTGAAAGTGTAAAGAAAGCACGTACCGTTTCAAACTGTAAAAGGGTGTTAGATACTGAAGAACAAGGAGAGAACAGGGTGAACAGATGAAATAAAAGGGAACTCCATCCACCAGTTCACCTTTACCATAGAGAAGAGGCATGTATCTTATTCGGCAAAGAAATTAAAGAAGGAGTCAGTCAGAAATCTACAATAGACCCCAATATCCAGAAGCCACGTGCAGTTGTCTAGTATACCAGAGGAGGAAGGGGAAAAGGAAAAGCCAAAGAAAGGAGAAAGACATTTCAGAGACTGATTAAAAAAAAAAAACTAAAGGCAAAAGAAAGAAGAAGCTCACAAGAAGGAAGAGACATTAAAGAAATATATATATTGACTCTTACCTGAACTTACCCTTGGCGACTGTAACGCTCACCTGATTTCCGCAGAGGCGCCGGTCTTGACTGGGTGAATGCCGTATCTTCAAAGGTGATGTGTAACACACGGTTGGCTCTTTGGGCTGGACCTCTGTGCACTGTATGTCTGACTCGAAGAGTAAGATGTCTGCAGATAGAAAATATGGGAATAATGAACTGGGGTTATTGGGTGCCTCTCTCCTCTTCCCTTTCTCTTCTCCTGTAGAACCCCAAAGGTTAACGCCCTCACCTTAGGTAAGTGAACGCCGAGCTCTCCATCTGCCTCGGGGCAGGGTGCCGTAACCAGTTTCTTCACTGGATAAGGGTGCAGGCCTCTTGACCTCAGAGGACTGCTGTCCGTCGTTAACTGCACGAACGGTAAGTTCTGGGCGCTTCAAATGTCTTAAAAGTCTTTTGTAATGATATCTCTTGTTTTGCAGAGTTCCGGCGATGGCGGATGGCGGGCTGATGAGAGTTGAGGATCGAACCCGCGTGAGGAATAGAAGCGCCTGGAAGCACGTAGGTAAGCGCTTGTAGCCTGCTTCACGATGCGCACTAACTGTCCCTTTTATCTTGCAGGTACAAGTTCGGAGCTTTAGAGAAGCTGAAGGGTGCTGGAATACCCACTGGATTCGGCGTGGGAAGGAGTAATGGCACGTGAGTAATAAAGTTGCCCAATGTCTTTAAACGCACCTTCTTTTGTCTTTCAGATGCGGGATGCAGCGCCGAAGGCCTCCGGAGCGTGCGAAGAGCTGGTAAGCTTTTGTCTTTCAGATGCCGGAATGCAGTGCGAAGACCTCCGGAACATGCGAAGAGTAGGTAAGCCTTTGTCTTTCAGATGCCGGAATGCAGCGCGAGGCGTTGGTGACCGCCGATGGACCAGGTAAGAGATGCGCTGCCACTGAAGACCGTAGTGCTAACCTGTTCTTTCTTTGTCTTTACAGGTGCTGCTGAAGACTGGATTCCAGGATGGTAAGCCTTTGTTTCCTCAGGCCCAGGATCAGAAGCAGAAGACACGATGAGCGTTCTGCTGCAGAGAATGCAGAATAACACAAAGCAAGATTCATCCATCGGGTGTGGTTTAAATAGCCTCCTGTAGTGCTTAGGTGTCTCCTTCCACAGCCACGCCTAGGTAAGAAAAGAGTTCCTGCTTTCCAGAAGAGTTCCAGTGTTCTGAACCTAGGGAGTGGCTCCTGCCCCACCCAACAGGAAAAGTAGTCCCAAACAGAAGAGGATCCAGGGTTCAACTGGCAGGTAAGTAAGCAGCATGGTCTGCTGCAGGTAAGTCCACCCAAGCATTATGAGCCCGGCGCTTCCAGCGCTGGGACTGGGCATCTTTATGAGCCTGGTGCCACTGGCGCCAGGACAGGGTCCAAAAGGTCCCAATTGGGACTGGCTGGCACTCGGAACCGGGGTTATGGGTCTGCTTCCAAGGGAGTCGGGCAAGTCCTGATCTTTTGGAAGCAGAGATCATGACAGCAACCCCCTCAAGGCCCCTCCCAAACCAGGCTTCTCCGGGGGTTTGGGTTTGTTAGGAAATGTTCGATGAAATCTTTTGATTAGACGAGGCGCGTGGACATATTCTGCAGGTTCCCAGGATCTTTCTTGGGGACCGTAGCCTTTCCAGTCAATCAGGTAAAATAGTTTAGATTTGGAGATCTTGGAATCCAGGATGCTTTTGACTTCAAACTCGAGTTCTCCATCAACTAGAATAGGTTTTGGAGATGTAGTTAGTCGGGTTTGAGGTTGCACGGGTTTTAATAGAGAGACGTGGAAGACCGGATGTATCTTCATGTGAGGGGGCAAGTCCAACTTGACCGCTACTGGATTTACTATGGTAGTGATGGAATAAGGACCAAGGTATCTTGGGTTGAATGTGCGTGGTCCTTTTAGAGGTAGATATTTGGTGGATAACCAGACTTGATCTCCTACTTGATATTGGGGGGCTTCCTTCCGATGTTGGTCTGCTCCTTTCTTGTATTGTTCTTTAGCCCTTTGAAGGTGAGAAACGGCTTCCTTAAAGGCTTGGGTGATTGTAGAATGCAGGTGGTCTACTGCTGGTGTTCCAAGATCTTGGAGTGGATCCAACTCCGAGGTTCGAGGGTGACTACCGTATAAAAGAAAAAACGGGGTCTTCCCAGTTCCCGAGTGGACAGAGTTATTGTAGGCATATTCGGCTATCCAAAGGATATCTTTCCAAGTTTTTTCAGTTTGTTGTAGCATGCAGCGCAAATACTGTTCCAGAGTTTGATTGGTCCTCTCGGTTTGTCCGTCGGTTTGAGGGTGGTGGCTGGTCGAAAGTCTCACATCAATTTGAGCCGACCGACAGCAACTTCGCCAAAAATGAGAAATAAATTGACTACCTCGATCCGAAATTAGAACTGAAGGAAAACCGTGCAGTCGGACGATGTTTTCAAGAAATTCTCGGGCCAGAGTCGCTGCTGTTGGTAAGCCTTTGAGTGGAATGAAATGCGCCATCTTGGAGAATAGGTCCACGATTACTAGGATCGTATTGTATCCGGAGCATGGAGGTAGATCGGTGATGAAGTCCATAGAAAGCGTATGCCAAGGGCGAGGCGGGATGTCAATAGGGCGTAAGAGGCCAGCTGGTTTTTCCTTTTGACTCTTGTTTTGGGCGCATACTCCACAGGACATTATAAAGTCTCTGATATCTTTTTTCCAAGACGGCCACCAGAAGTAGCGCTTGATCTTTTCCGAGGTCTTGGTCATACCGGGATGTCCTTCCATTAAAGAATCGTGATAACAAGAGATTACCTTTTTCTGTAAATCTGTGCTGGGCAGGTATAACCGTTCTTGGAAATATAATAGGTTGTCCTTCACCGTAAAGTCCTTTCCCTGCAGATGCCAATTCTGTATGTCTGCTGGAGTTACCAGTAGCCTGGCTTTATCCTTAACTTCCTCTATGGATTGTGTGGCGATTACACCTAGAATTCTTTGTTCGGGAATGATAGGTACAGGTTTAGGATTGATCAAATGTTCTTCCACTCCCATTCGAGAAAGGGCATCAGCTTTACCGTTTTTTGTACCAGGTCGATAGGTAATTATGAAGTCAAACTCGGCAAAGAATAGTGCCCAACGGAGTTGCCTAGAGGATTGAGCTTTTGCGGTTTTCAAATATTGCAGGTTTCGGTGATCTGTAATCACAGTAACGGTTTGTCGGGCCCCCAGAAGATAATGCCGCCAAGCCTTAAAGGCGGACTTGATAGCTAGAAGTTCCTTATCAGTAATAGTGTAATTGATTTCAGGAGGCGAGAATTTGCGGGACCAAAATGCCACGGGATGCAACTGATTGGTTACTGGGTCCTTTTGTGATAGAACTGCCCCCATGGCAAGGCTCGAAGCATCAGTTTCAACGATGTAGGGGAGTTCTGGGCGAGGATGTTTTAAGATCGGTGCAGAGATAAATCTAGTCTTCAAATTCTGGAAAGCTTGTTCCGCCTCGGTAGACCATTCAAAACGTTTGTTTTTCTTTAACAAGGCGGTGATGGGCTGGACTATTCGAGAGAATTCGGGGATAAACCTGCGTTAAAAGTTAGCGAAGCCTAACATGCTTTGAACACCTTTTACGGAGGATGGCGATGGCCATTTGAGAATTGCATCGACCTTCTTTGAATCCATACGCACTCCGCTAGCTGATAATATGAATCCCAAGAATTCAACTTCAGTCACGTTGAAAACACATTTTTCCAACTTAGCGAAAAGTTTGTGTTGACGCAATCTCTCGAGGACCATTTTCACGTGTTTCCGATGTTCAGTTTCCGATGAAGAATAAACGAGGATGTCGTCAATGTAAACAACAACACACACATCTATGAGCTCTCTGAGGACATCGTTCATAAAATATTGAAAGGCGGCCGGGGCATTGCAAAGTCCGAAGGGCATGACCTGATATTCAAATAGCCCATACTTGGTGCGGAAGGCCGTCTTCCATTCATCGCCCTCTTTTACTCGTACCAAGTGGTAGGCTCCTCTAAGATCCAGCTTTGTATATATGCATGCTTTTCTGACTTGGTCCAGGAGTTCAGGGATCAAAGGTAACGGATATCTATTCTTAACGGTGATCTGGTTCAGGGCGCGATAATCTATACAAGTTCTAAGGTCCCCTTCTTTTTTTGGAACGAAGAACAAAGCTGAGGAAGCAGGGGACTTGGAAGGACGAATAAACCCATTCGCTAGGTATTGATCCAGGTATTGTCGGAGGTGAAGGTTCTCACGCTCGGTGAGGGCATAAATTCTACTACAAGGAGGAGTAGATCCAGGTATCAGGTCAATCTGGCAGTCATAAGACCTATGAGGAGGTAGAGAGTTAGCCTGATCCTTCCGGAAAACATCTTGGAATTCTAGGTATTCGGGAGGTAACTGGGGAGTCTCCGAAGAAATTTCTGCCAGTGCAACACCAGGTGGAGGGTGACAAGTAGAGACACATTCTGAAAACTGAACTGTTCTTGCTCGCCAATCGATCTGAGGATTGTGTTTCTCTAACCAAGGTATTCCTAGAATAATCTGGAACTGAGGGGCCTTGATCACATCGAACACAATCTTCTCATGGTGTCCATCTTGACTTACTAGCGTCACTTCTTGAGTGGTATGCGTTACTGGTCCGGAGGCTATCTCCGTACCATCCACCGTAGTAATGACGTCCTTTACAGCCTTGGGACAAAGAGTTAGATTCATCCTCAAAACCATTTCATGATCCACATAATTGCCGATGGCACCGCTGTCGAAGTAAGCTTCAATCGCATGTAATCGATCAGGGTTAATGAGGACCATAGGTATCACGAAATGCGAGGTCACGGAACTGGTTTTAACGCTCGGCAAGAGGACCTCTATTCTTGTCGGGCGAGGTCGTTTCCCTGCTCAGAGTTTGTGACCTTGGTCCTACTGCCTTCTTGGCTGGTTTCACCGGACAGTCTCGAAGAAAGTGCCCTGAGTTTCCGCAATAGAGGCATAATTGCAACTGTTTTCTCCTTTCCCGCTCCTTTTGTGTTAGTGGTCCTTTCAGGCCCCCTATTTGCATGGGTTCCCCGGAGTCTACTCCTTTGGAAGGAGTTGGTGGTTTGGAAAATACTCGAGCATCAAACTTGGAACGATCGGCCTTCCTGTTCTGCAGTCTGTGATCTATTTGAACGACTAAGTCAATATAGTCCGAACAGTCTTGCGGGGGATTCACTACTTGGGCTAACACATCTTTGAGCTCTCCACGTAGACCTCTATAAAACAGCGTAATCCTTTTGTCCTCAGGCCATCGAGTTTCCACTATCAGTCTGTTGAAAGACGCAATATAAGCCAAAAGGTCTTGATTACCCTGTCGCAATGAAAGGAGCTCATTGTCCAAGGCCTGCCCCTGTGAATGTCTTGCAAACAGTTTTTCCATACTGAGCTGAAAAGCTTGAAAATCATGGAGAACCGGATCATCTTGATTAACTAGAGGGATCGACCAGTCTGCCGCATTGCCACTAAGGTACGAAAGCACGAAAGCTACCTTAGCTTGATCAGTTGGAAAGGCTGCTGGCCGGCATAAGAAGTGCAACCGGCAATGATTAATGAATACTGCAAACCTCTTTGGGTCACCAGAAAATCGTTCGGGCGAAGCCAGAGGTACATTCCCAGGTAGGTTGATCTGCACTGGGTTCGTAGAGGATGTTGAAGGAAGATTTGCCCCTGATGCGGGTAACGGAGTTTGTCCGTCTTGTGACTGTAGCAATTGTCTAGCGAGATCGTCTGTTCGCTCCTTGGAAATAATCAGTTCCCTTCTTAGAGCATTCGTTTCCTGACGGGCTGCATGCACTTCTGCTCTTAGTTCCCCAAGTAACTGGGCTAGTTGGTCGGTATCCGAGGTTTCCATAGCGCCTGGGTGGGAGTTTTGCAGTAGGCTTTGTGTTCAGTAACGCTCACCTGATTCCCGCAGAGGCGCCGGTCTTGACTGGGTGAATGCCGTATCTTCAAAGGTGATGTGTAACACACGGTTGGCTCTTTGGGCTGGACCTCTGTGCACTGTATGTCTGACTCGAAGAGTAAGATGTCTGCAGATAGAAAATATGGGATTAATGAACTGGGGTTATTGGGTGCCTCTCTCCTCTTCCCTTTCTCTTCTCCTGTAGAACCCCAAAGGTTAACGCCCTCACCTTAGGTAAGTGAACGCCGAGCTCTCCATCTGCCTCGGGGCAGGGTGCCGTAACAAGTTCCTTCACTGGATAAGGGTGCAGGCCTCTTGACCTCAGAGGACTGCTGTCCGTCGTTAACTGCACGAACGGTAAGTTCTGGGCGCTTCAAATGTCTTAAAAGTCTTTTGTAATGATATCTCTTGTTTTGCAGAGTTCCGGCGATGGCGGATGGCGGGCTGATGAGAGTTGAGGATCGAACCCGCGTGAGGAATAGAAGCGCCTGGAAGCACGTAGGTAAGCGCTTGTAGCCTGCTTCACGATGCGCACTAACTGTCCCTTTTATCTTGCAGGTACAAGTTCGGAGCTTTAGAGAAGCTGAAGGGTGCTGGAATAACCACTGGATTCGGCGTGGGAAGGAGTAATGGCACGTGAGTAATAAAGTTGCCCAATGTCTTTAAACGCACCTTCTTTTGTCTTTCAGATGCGGGATGCAGCGCCGAAGGCCTCCGGAGCGTGCGAAGAGCTGGTAAGCTTTTGTCTTTCAGATGCCGGAATGCAGTGCGAAGACCTCCGGAACATGCGAAGAGTAGGTAAGCCTTTGTCTTTCAGATGCCGGAATGCAGCGCGAGGCGTTGGTGACAGCCGATGGACCAGGTAAGAGATGCGCTGCCACTGAAGACCGTAGTGCTAACCTGTTCTTTCTTTGTCTTTACAGGTGCTGCTGAAGACTGGATTCCAGGATGGTAAGCCTTTGTTTCCTTAGGCCCAGGATCAGAAGCAGAAGACACGATGAGCGTTCTGCTGCAGAGAATGCAGAATAACACAAAGCAAGATTCATCCATCGGGTGTGGTTTAAATAGCCTCCTGTAGTGCTTAGGTGTCTCCTTCCACAGCCACGCCTAGGTAAGAAAAGAGTTCCTGCTTTCCAGAAGAGTTCCAGTGTTCTGAACCTAGGGAGTGGCTCCTGCCCCACCCAACAGGAAAAGTAGTCCCAAACAGAAGAGGATCCGGGGTTCAACTGGCAGGTAAGTAAGCAGCATGGTCTGCTGCAGGTAAGTCCACCCAAGCATTATGAGCCCGGCGCTTCCAGCGCTGGGACTGGGCATCTTTATGAGCCTGGTGCCACTGGCGCCAGGACAGGGTCCAAAAGGTCCCAATTGGGACTGGCTGGCACTCGGAACCGGGGTTATGGGTCTGCTTCCAAGGGAGTCGGGCAAGTCCTGATCTTTTGGAAGCAGTTTTGCAGGGTTCCGGCGATGGCGGATGGCGGGCTGATGAGAGTTGAGGATCGAACCCGCGTGAGGAATAGAAGCGCCTGGAAGCACGTAAGTAAGCGCTTGTAGCCTGCTTCACGATGCGCACTAACTGTCCCTTTTATCTTGCAGGTACAAGTTCGGAGCTTTAGAGAAGCTGAAGGGTACTGGAATACCCACTGGATTCGGCGTGGGAAGGAGTAATGGCACGTGAGTAATAAAGTTGCCCAATGTCTTTAAACGCACCTTCTTTTGTCTTTCAGATGCGGGATGCAGCGCCGAAGGCCTCCGGAGCGTGCGAAGAGCTGGTAAGCTTTTGTCTTTCAGATGCCGGAATGCAGTGCGAAGACCTCCGGAGCATGCGAAGAGTAGGTAAGCCTTTGTCTTTCAGATGCCGGAATGCAGCGCGAGGCGTTGGTGACAGCCGATGGACCAGGTAAGAGATGCGCTGCCACTGAAGACCGTAGTGCTAACCTGTTCTTTCTTTGTCTTTACAGGTGCTGCTGAAGACTGGATTCCAGGATGGTAAGCCTTTGTTCCCTTAGGCCCAGGATCAGAAGCAGAAGACACGATGAGCGTTCTGCTGCAGAGAATGCAGAATAACACAAAGCAAGATTCATCCATCGGGTGTGGTTTAAATAGCCTCCTGTAGTGCTTAGGTGTCTCCTTCCACAGCCACGCCTAGGTAAGAAAAGAGTTCCTGCTTTCCAGAAGAGTTCCAGTGTTCTGAACCTAGGGAGTGGCTCCTGCCCCACCCAACAGGAAAAGTAGTCCCAAACAGAAGAGGATCAGGGGTTCAACTGGCAGGTAAGTAAGCAGCATGGTCTGCTGCAGGTAAGTCCACCCAAGCATTATGAGCCCGGCGCTTCCAGCGCTGGGACTGGGCATCTTTATGAGCCTGGTGCCACTGGCGCCAGGACAGGGTCCAAAAGGTCCCAATTGGGACTGGCTGGCACTCGGAACCGGGGTTATGGGTCTGCTTCCAAGGGAGTCGGGCAGGTCCTGATCTTTTGGAAGCATAGATCATGACAGCACCCCCCCTCAAGGCCCCTCCCAAACCGGGCTTCTCCGGGGGTTTGGGCTTGTTAGGAAATGGTCGATGAAATCTTTTGATTAGACGAGGCGCGTGGACATATTCTGCAGGTTCCCAGGATCTTTCTTGGGGACCGTAGCCTTTCCAGTCAATCAGGTAAAATAGTTTAGATTTGGAGATCTTGGAATCCAGGATGCTTTTGACTTCAAACTCGAGTTCTCCATCAACTAGAATAGGTTTTGGAGATGTAGTTAGTCGGGTTTGAGGTTGCACGGGTTTTAATAGAGAGACGTGGAAGACCGGATGTATCTTCATGTGAGGGGGCAAGTCCAACTTGACCGCTACTGGATTTACTATGGTAGTGATGGAATAGGGACCAAGGTATCTTGGGTTGAATGTGCGTGGTCCTTTTAGAGGTAGATATTTGGTGGATAACCAGACTTGATCTCCTACTTGATATTGGGGGGCTTCCTTCCGATGTTGGTCTGCTCCTTTCTTGTATTGTTCTTTAGCCCTTTGAAGGTGAGAAACGGCTTCCTTAAAGGCTTGGGTGATTGTAGAATGCAGGTGGTCTACTGCTGGTGTTCCAAGATCTTGAGGTGGATCCAACTCCGAGGTTCGAGGGTGACTACCGTATAAAAGAAAAAACGGGGTCTTCCCAGTTCCCGAGTGGACAGAGTTATTGTAGGCATATTCGGCTATCCAAAGGATATCTTTCCAAGTTTTTTCAGTTTGTTGTAGCATGCAGCGCAAATACTGTTCCAGAGTTTGATTGGTCCTCTCGGTTTGTCCGTCGGTTTGAGGGTGGTGGCTGGTCGAAAGTCTCACATCAATTTGAGCCGACCGACAGAAACTTTGCCAAAAATGAGAAATAAATTGACTACCTCGATCCGAAATTAGAACTGAAGGAAAACCGTGCAGTCGGACGATGTTTTCGAGAAATTCTCGGGCCAGAGTTGCTGCTGTTGGTAAGCCTTTGAGTGGAATGAAATGCGCCATCTTGGAGAATAGGTCCACGATTACTAGGATCGTATTGTATCCGGAGCATGGAGGTAGATCGGTGATGAAGTCCATAGAAAGCGTATGCCAAGGGCGAGGCGGGATGTCAATAGGGCGTAAGAGGCCGGCTGGTTTTTCCTTTTGACTCTTGTTTTGGGCGCATACTCCACAGGACATTATAAAGTCTCTGATATCTTTTTTCCAAGACGGCCACCAGAAGTAGCGCTTGATCTTTTCCGAGGTCTTGGTCATACCGGGATGACCTTCCATTAAAGAATCGTGATAACAAGAGATTACCTTTTTCTGTAAATCTGTGCTGGGCAGGTATAACCGTTCTTGGAAATATAATAGGTTGTCCTTCACCGTAAAGTCCTTTCCCTGCAGATGCCAATTCTGTATGTCTGCTGGAGTTACCAGTAGCCTGGCTTTATCCTTAACTTCCTCTATGGATTGTGTGGCGATTACACCTAGAATTCTTTGTTCGGGAATGATAAGTACAGGTTTAGGATTGATCAAATGTTCTTCCACTCCCATCCGAGAAAGGGCATCAGCTTTACCGTTTTTTGTACCAGGTCGATAGGTAATTATGAAGTCAAACTCGGCAAAGAATAGTGCCCAACGGAGTTGCCTAGAGGATTGAGCTTTTGCGGTTTTCAAATATTGCAGGTTTCGGTGATCTGTAATCACAGTAACGGTGTGTCGGGCCCCCAGAAGATAATGCCACCAAGCCTTAAAGGCGGACTTGATAGCTAGAAGTTCCTTATCAGTAATAGTGTAATTGATTTCAGGAGGCGAGAATTTGCGGGACCAAAATGCCACGGGATGCAACTGATTGGTTACTGGGTCCTTTTGTGATAGAACTGCCCCCATGGCAAGGCTCGAAGCATCAGTTTCAACGATGTAGGGGAGTTCTGGGCGAGGATGTTTTAAGATCGGTGCAGAGATAAATCTAGTCTTCAAATTCTGGAAAGCTTGTTCCGCCTCGGTAGACCATTCAAAACGTTTGTTTTTCTTTAACAAGGCGGTGATGGGCTGGACTATTCGAGAGAATTTGGGGATAAACCTGCGTTAAAAGTTAGCGAAGCCTAACATGCTTTGAACACCTTTTACGGAGGATGGCGATGGCCATTTGAGAATTGCATCGACCTTCTTTGAATCCATACGCACTCCGCTAGGTGATAATATGAATCCCAAGAATTCAACTTCAGTCACGTTGAAAACACATTTTTCCAACTTAGCGAAAAGTTTGTGTTGACGCAATCTCTCGAGGACCATTTTCACGTGTTTCCGATGTTCAGTTTCCGATGAAGAATAAACGAGGATGTCGTCAATGTAAACAACAACACACACATCTATGAGCTCTCTGAGGACATCGTTCATAAAATATTGAAAGGCGGCCGGGGCATTGCAAAGTCCTAAGGGCATGACCTGATATTCAAATAGCCCATACTTGGTGCGGAAGGCCGTCTTCCATTCATCGCCCTCTTTTACTCGTACCAAGTGGTAGGCTCCTCTAAGATCCAGCTTTGTATATATGCATGCTTTTCTGACTTGGTCCAGGAGTTCAGGGATCAAAGGTAACGGATATCTATTCTTAACGGTGATCTGGTTCAGGGCGCGATAATCTATACAAGTTCTAAGGTCCCCTTCTTTTTTTGGAACGAAGAACAAAGCTGAGGAAGCAGGGGACTTGGAAGGACGAATAAACCCATTCGCTAGGTATTGATCCAGGTATTGTCAGAGGTGAAGATTCTCAGGCTCGGTGAGGGCATAAATTCTACTACAAGGAGGAGTAGATCCAGGTATCAGGTCTATCTGGCAGTCATAAGACCTATGAGGAGGTAGAGAGTTAGCCTGATCCTTCCGGAATCCATCTTGGAATTCTAGGTATTCAGGAGGTAACTGGGGAGCCTCCGAGGAAATTGCTGCCAGTGCAACACCAGGTCGAGGGTGACAAGTGGAGACACATTCTGGAAACTGAACCGTTCTTGCTCGCCAATCGATCTGAGGATTGTGCTTCTCTAACCAAAGAATTCCTAGAATAATCTGGAACTGAGGGGCCTTGATCACATCGAACACGATCTTCTCATGGTGTCCATCTTGACTTACTAGCGTCACTTCTTGGGTGGTATGCGTTACGGGTCCGGAGGCTATCTCCGTACCATCCACCGTAGTAATGACGTCCTTTACAGCCTTTGGACAAAGAGTCAGATTCATCCTCAAAACCATTTCATGATCCACATAATTGCCGATGGCACCGCTGTCGACGTAAGCTTCAATCGCATGTAATCGATCCGGATGTTCAGGGCTAATGAGGACCATAGGTATCACGAAATGCGAGGTCACTGAACTGGTTTTAACGCTCGGCAAGAGGACCTCTATTCTTGTCGGGCGAGGTCGTTTCCCTGCTCAGAGTTTGTGACCCTGGTAACTGCAGCTCCTACTGCCTTCTTGGCTGGTTTCACCGGACAGTCTCGAAGAAAGTGCCCTGAGTTTCTGCAATAGAGGCATAATTAAAGCTGTTTTCTCCTTTCCCGCTCCTTTTGTGTTAGTGGTCCTTTCAAGCCACCTATTTGCATGGGTTCCCCGGAGTCTACTCCTTTGGTAGGAGTTGGTGGTTTGGAAAATACTCGAGCATCAAACTTGGAACGATCGGCCTTCCTGTTCTGCAGTCTGTGGTCAATTTGAACGACTAAGTCAATATAGTCCGAACAGTCTTGCGGGGGATTCACTACTTGGGCTAACACATCTTTGAGCTCTCCACGTAGACCTCTATAAAACAGCGTAATCCTTTTGTCCTCAGGCCATCGAGTTTCCACTATCAGTCTGTTGAAAGACGCAATATAAGCCAAAAGGTCTTGATTACCCTGTCGCAATGAAAGGAGCTCATTGTCCAAGGCCTGCCCCTGTGAATGTCTTGCAAACAGTTTTTCCATACTGAGCTGAAAAGCTTGAAAATCATGGAGAACCGGATCATCTTGATTAACTAGAGGGATTGACCAGTCTGCCGCATTGCCACTAAGGTACGAAAGCACGAAAGCTACCTTAGCTTGATCAGTTGGAAAGGCTGCTGGCCGGCATAAGAAGTGCAACCGGCACTGATTAATAAATACTGCAAACCTCTTTGGGTCACCAGAAAATCGTTCGGGCGGAGCCAGAGGTACATTCCCAGGTAGGTTGATCTGCACTGGGTTCGTAGAGGATGTTGAAGGAAGATTTGCCCCTGATGCGGGTAACGGAGTTTGTCCGTCTTGTGACTGTAGCAATTGTCTAGCGAGATCGTCTGTTCGCTCCTTGGAAATAATCAGTTCCCTTCTTAGAGCATTCGTTTCCTGACGGGCTGCATGCACTTCTGCTCTTAGTTCCCCAAGTAACTGGGCTAGTTGGTCGGTATCCGAGGTTTCCATAGCGCCTGGGTGGGAGTTTTGCAGTAGGCTTTGTGTTCAGTAACGCTCACCTGATTCCCGCAGAGGCGCCGGTCTTGACTGGGTGAATGCCGTATCTTCAAAGGTGATGTGTAACACACGGTTGGCTCTTTGGGCTGGACCTCTGTGCACTGTATGTCTGACTCGAAGAGTAAGATGTCTGCAGATAGAAAATATGGGATTAATGAACTGGGGTTATTGGGTGCCTCTCTCCTCTTCCCTTTCTCTTCTCCTGTAGAACCCCAAAGGTTAACGCCCTCACCTTAGGTAAGTGAACGCCGAGCTCTCCATCTGCCTCGGGGCAGGGTGCCGTAACCAGTTTCTTCACTGGATAAGGGTGCAGGCCTCTTGACCTCAGAGGACTGCTGTCCGTCGTTAACTGCACGAACGGTAAGTTCTGGGCACTTCAAATGTCTTAAAAGTCTTTTGTAATGATATCTCTTGTTTTGCAGGGTTCCGGCGATGGCGGATGGCGGGCTGATGAGAGTTGAGGATCGAACCCGCGTGAGGAATAGAAGCGCCTGGAAGCACGTAAGTAAGAGCTTGTAGCCTGCTTCACGATGCGCACTAACTGTCCCTTTTATCTTGCAGGTACAAGTTCGGAGCTTTAGAGAAGCTGAAGGGTACTGGAATACCCACTGGATTCGGCGTGGGAAGGAGTAATGGCACGTGAGTAATAAAGTTGCCCAATGTCTTTAAACGCACCTTCTTTTGTCTTTCAGATGCGGGATGCAGCGCCGAAGGCCTCCGGAGCGTGCGAAGAGCTGGTAAGCTTTTGTCTTTCAGATGCCGGAATGCAGTGCGAAGACCTCCGGAGCATGCAAAGAGTAGGTAAGCCTTTGTCTTTCAGATGCCGGAATGCAGCGCGAGGCGTTGGTGACAGCCGATGGACCAGGTAAGAGATGCGCTGCCACTGAAGACCGTAGTGCTAACCTGTTCTTTCTTTGTCTTTACAGGTGCTGCTGAAGACTGGATTCCAGGATGGTAAGCCTTTGTTCCCTTAGGCCCAGGATCAGAAGCAGAAGACACGATGAGCGTTCTGCTGCAGAGAATGCAGAATAACACAAAGCAAGATTCATCCATCGGGTGTGGTTTAAATAGCCTCCTGTAGTGCTTAGGTGTCTCCTTCCACAGCCACGCCTAGGTAAGAAAAGAGTTCCAGCTTTCCAGAAGAGTTCCAGTGTTCTGAACCTAGGGAGTGGCTCCTGCCCCACCCAACAGGAAAAGTAGTCCCAAACAGAAGAGGATCAGGGGTTCAACTGGCAGGTAAGTAAGCAGCATGGTCTGCTGCAGGTAAGTCCACCCAAGCATTATGAGCCCGGCGCTTCCAGCGCTGGGACTGGGCATCTTTATGAGCCTGGTGCCACTGGCGCCAGGACAGGGTCCAAAAGGTCCCAATTGGGACTGGCTGGCACTCGGAACCGGGGTTATGGGTCTGCTTCCAAGGGAGTCGGGCAGGTCCTGATCTTTTGGAAGCAGAGATCATGACAGCGACTCCCTCATATTGAAGCCGGAAATAACTTGAAAAAAGACGTATCCTTTACCAAAATACCTAAAAGAGAAAAACCAGTTCATTTAATAAAGGAATTGGATACTCGTTGTAATCCAAACAATCTACTTATTGGCTCAGAGTTTCATTCATGTGCTGTACAGTTAACTTGTGACAGGGTCCCATGACATCTATTGCCAATTTAGACCACACATTCTTAGGAGGTTCTATTGGTTGTAGTGGTGTCTTTCTTAGAACATTGGACTTGTCGCTTGTGGCACAGGCAGTGGAATTCTTGACAATTTCTTCTGCCTCTCTCCACATGTTTGGCCACCAGTAGTTGCTCCTTACCCTGTTCTTCGTCAAGCTTCTTCCGAGGTATCCTTTGTGTGCTAGGTTGAGCAATCTTTTTCTGAGTTGTACAGGTGGGATTACCCGATCACCTCTATAAACATGTTCCTTATCCATGCATATTTCTTCTTTGACGGGTATAATGTCTGCAAGGTATTGAGTAAATTCTTTCCGGTCATTGACTATGGCTTTCCTAATTTCTTGCTGTTCAGGATCAGTGTCGGCTATGTTTTTCCATTCATCCTTGGGAATGGCTGGGTTTATAATGGCTACGATGTCATCTCCATTTGCGCATTCCATCTCAGTGTCTTGGCTGGTCGCTAATCTGGAAAAGCAGTCAGCCACTTGATTCTGTGTGCCTGGCGTATAACACACATGGAGGTTATATTGCATAGTGTCAAGTATCCATCGTCTAATTCTTGGTGATACGAGGTGAGGTGTTTTGGAGTGGAGGACATGTACTAGCGGTTTATGGTCTGTTTTTAGCACAATGGGTAAACACCAGATTAAGTTCCTGAAATGTTGTAGGATCCACTTCACACCTAGGGCTTCCCTTTCAATGGTGGAGTAATTTAACTCTGCTACTTTCAATACCCTTGATGCAAATGCAATTGTCACCATGTTCTTATTCGTTGTTGTTCTAATACCCCACCCAAACCAGTTTTACTGGCATTAACTGATATGATTGTCTTGGCTTTGCAGTCAAACATTCCCAAAGCTGGCGCTCGATTGATGTTGGATTTTATCTTTTCAAACTCGACCTTACACTCCTCAGACCATACGAATTTAACTGCCTTCTTCATGAGACTTCTCATGTTCTTGGTCCTGGTGGCATAGTCATTTATGTAATTGGAATAGTACTCTGTCATGCCAAGGAAACCCCTCAACTGGTCTTTATTCTCTGGCTCAGCAATACTCAGTATGGTGTCCATTAGTTCCTTCTTGGGACTGATGCCCTTGCCGTCAATAGAATGACCAAGATACGACACTTTATCGCATTTGATATTGCATTTGTCCAATTTTAGAGTGAGGCCACTTCTCTGGATTACTTGGAAGACACCCATTAGATTGGCGTCATGCTCTTCTTCAGTGATGGCTGAGATGTCGATGTCTGTTAGGCTCACCTGGTATCCACAGGGATGCCACCCAGCTGTGGAGACTCTGGTATCCTTCTCAGCGGCTCCCAGGTGTGATCTGAGGGGAAGTTCTGCCTGGAATACAGGTGGGCAATGTTCAAGACTGGGCAACTGGGGTAAGAGCCTCCCAACACCCCGTATGCCCGCAGCCCCCCCCCCCGGAACTTTCCCCACCTTGTTATGTGTTTTGGCGTGCCCTCCGTCCTGCCTTATCTTTTCAAACTCGACCTTACACTCCTCAGACCATACGAATTTAACTGCCTTCTTCATGAGACTTCTCATGTTCTTGGTCCTGTTGGCATAGTCATTTATGTAATTGGAATAGTACTCTGTCATGCCAAGGAAACCCCTCAACTGGTCTTTATTCTCTGGCTCAGCAATACTCAGTATGGTGTCCATTAGTTTCTTCTTGGGACTGATGCCCTTGCCGTCAATAGAATGACCAAGATACGACACTTTATCGCATTTGATATTACATTTGTCCAATTTTAGAGTGAGGCCACTTCTCTGGATTACTTGGAAGACACCCATTAGATTGGCGTCATGCTCTTCTTCAGTGATGGCTGAGATGTCGATGTCTGTTAGGCTCACCGGGTATCCACAGGGATGCCACCCAGCTGTGGAGACTCTGGTATCCTTCTCAGCGGCTCCCAGGTGTGATCTGAGGGGAAGTTCTGCCTGGAATACAGGTGGGCAATGTTCAAGACTGGGCAACTGGGGTAAGAGCCTCCCAACACCCCGTATGCCCGCAGCCCCCCCCCGGAACTTTCCCCACCTTGTTATGTGTTTTGGCGTGCTCTCCGTCCTGCCTTCTCGGCAGGAGCGCATTGTCCTTTGTGGGCAAGAACGATCTAGTTACTTCACTAATGCCAGCCCTTTTTGAGTCTTTCAGGTAGGTCTTATTACTGTTATGCTTGTATGCCTTTCTTTGGTTTAAATAATGTCTTTTCTCTTTCCTTAGGTGCGTGGAAGTTTACTGTTGAACGATGGCCCAGGTGGGACTCGCTGGTAAATTATGGTGCATTGAGAGTGCCTTGATGCGGTAAGTAGGCGCTGTGTGCAGCGCTATGATGCCTTGCCTTTGCTAACCTGTTGCCTTTTCATTCCCGTAGATTGCGGTGCTCAGCCGGAGTAAGAAGTCCCAAGGTGATGCTGGTCCATGGGCGACTCGTGAGGTAAGCTTCCGGCACGATTGTAAAATGTCTAATGTCCTGTTTCTCCCTTTTTTACAGATCCATCGGTCCGGGAGGCTCACTGATCCTTGGATGCTGTTTGCAGGAGCTGAGGGCAGCTAGCGATGGAATTTCAGGTAAACTGCTGCTATTAACGATGTCCTGTTGTCTTTTCAGATGCTGTTCTTCCGAGGTTCGCAGGTACAGCTGAACGCGATGAGCATCACGTTGCAGGATTGCAAAGTAACGGAAAGCGTGTCATTCAAGTCGGGTGTGGTTTAAATAACTTCAGAAAAGTAGTCCAGGTAAAGTAGTTCCTAGGCTACCACACCCAAAACACTATACCGCATAGCTTGGTTCAAACGGAATCAAGCTATGTGGGTGCCTCCATGTTGGCTGGCACTGGAAATAAAGTAGTCCCAAAAACACAAGTCCTTACAAAGTAGCCCCAAGAGGGCTTCAGCAAAGGATGCCTGGGTTTGTTAGAGACCCGATCCAAGACCCCTCCTGGCCCATGGGCTGGCCAGGGGGGTTTCTGGATACGGGTCATGACAGCACTCCTCCCCAAAGCCCCCCTCAAGGTGTTCCTTGTGTCCGGCCCAGGCTTAGTTGGGAAGTTTCGATGGTATTTTTTGATTAGACCTGGTGCATGAATGTTCCCACAAGGTTCCCAGGACCTATCTTGGGGTCCAAATCCTTTCCAATCAACTAGATAGTAAAGCTTGCCCCTTGAGTACTTGGAATCCAAGAGGCCTCTGACTTCGAATTCTGGTTCCCCGTCAATAAGTAAGGGTTTTGGTGGTGTCCCAATCCGTGTACCAGGCTGCATTGGTTTTAGAAGGGACACGTGGAATACCGGATGGATTTGTAGGTTAGCTGGTAAATCCAGTTTGACGGCCGCCGGATTAATAATTGCTTTGATGGTGTAAGGCCCTAAGTACCTGGGTTGAAAGCTCCGGGTTCCTTTGATGGGTACAAATCTGGCGGCCAGCCAAACCTTGTCTCCTTCCTTATAGTCAGGGCCTTTTTGGCCTTGTTGGTTGGCACATTGCTTTTGTTTCTCTTTGGCCTGAGTAAGATGTTCTTTGGCCTTTTTGAAAGCTTGAGTGATGTTGGTGTGAAGAGTTTTTACTGCTGGCATTTCTAAACTGGTTGGGAGATCCAGTTCTGAGGTACGTGGATGTCTACCATAAAGGGTATAAAAGGGTGTTTGTCCTGTACTAGAATGGAATTATTATACGCATACTCGGCTATCCAAAGTAAATCTTTCCAGTCTCTTAGTTCCTGGTGCAACATGCACCGTAGGTATTGTTCAAAGGTCTGGTTGGTCCTCTCGATTAGACCGTCTGTTTGAGGGTGATGGCTAGTTGATAGCCGGACGTCAATTAGCGCCATTGCACAACACTTTCTCCAGAAATTGGAGACGAATTGGCTACCTCGGTCGGAGATCAGGACTGATGGAAAGCCATGTAGTTTGACAATGCCATCCAGGAACACTTTGGCTAGTGTAGATACGTCAGGGAGGCCCTGCAGTGGAATAAAATGTGCCATTTTTGAGAATAAGTCCACGACTATGAGGGTGGTGTTAAACCCTTGACTGGGAGGTAGATAAGTGATGAAGTCGAGGGAAAGAGTGTGCCATGGAGTGGGAGGAATGTCCAAAGGTTGTAGAAGACCGGATGTTTTTTGTTTTTGTGACTTATTTTGTGTGCAGACTCCGCAGGACTGAATATATTGGATGACGTCTTTACGCCAGGCAGGCCACGAGAAATTCTGTTTTACCTTGGCTAGAGTCTTGGTGATTCCAGGGTGCCCTTCAATTAGGGAATCGTGGTACCTTGAAATGATTTGTTGTTTTAAGTCCTTGGTGGATACATACAAGCGATCCTTAAAAAAGGGTAAGTGATCTTTAATGGAATATTGTTCTCCTTGCGCTTGCCAAGTGAGGAAGGCATCTGGGTTCACAGTTTGTTGAATCTTATCTCTCAATTCTACTTGGGTTAAAGGCATAGTCAAGTAAAACATGTTCTTGTCCCTAGGAGTCGGCCATGTTTTTTTAAGCCTAAGTGGCTCGATTTTAGAAAACTTTCTTATGGACCTTACCCGAGTTTTCGTCCATTAAACGCACGCGAAAACAGGCACCAGGGAGCCGCCATTTTGTGATAATCCTATCACTTGCCGCATCGCCCTGGCTGACCTGCTTCTGCGGCACTAAATCAATTCCCCCGCCCCTGAGCCTGACATTATCAAAACATTCATATTCCCGCCTTTCTCCGTGACGTTACTGTGCTGCGTAGGCAAACGCGCCCAGTCGTCTTCTACGTGACTCCACACAGAACCTGGAAACCAACACAGACCATCTCACAACACAGCGCGCCACAATTTGGAATATGAAACTGTACTTTAAAATCAAACAGCAACACGGTACATTTGGTAAAGTACATTTATTTGACATTAAATGTTTAGAGAATATTCAGCAATTGTCATATGAACTCCGAAAGCCATTTATTTTCTTTTATCTGTATCCGCAATGGTACACAGGGTGTTGCTTTTCGTTAAAAGAAGCACTTTGGAAGCACGGTGAACCGCAAGGCTGTTCCATCAACTAGGCACTAGTCCATCGTAAAGGTTGATATGTTTCTTCTAGCCACTAGTACAGCGTAAGGGCATGTGGGCCCTTGGCGATCGTCCCATAAAATAGTCAGTGTGCTCCAGTTGTTCACACGAAGCTGCAGGTGTCTCACGAAAAAAACTTCTGCCGGTGTCTCAAACCGATGACAGTAGCAGAAGGGCAGCAAATACCTGTTATGAAAACAAAAAAATTATAATTAGTCTCGCCAGCCGATCTTCATTAATATAACTCATTTTATTTATTACGGCCGATCAGAAACTATTTGCTTGCAAGGATAGTTCAATGGAGTATGTTCGGCTCTAAAATCAATGCGAAAAGTAACAAAATAAATCAAGGCCAACACACAATGATAAACGACAGTTAGTCTACATGCGTGTGGAATGATATGATATATGATATGACATTTGTAACGCGCCTATACACAAGTGTTTCAAGGCGCGACGAGGCAGGGGGGGAACAAGGGCAGACAGACAACGATCCTACTAGGCCAGGTGTCTTTCAGATCGCGCATGGGGAAGAGGGGAGGGGGGTAAAAGTGCTGTACATGGTTAGTCGAATACAAGATAAATAATAGGGTCTGCTGGTGGCAAGTGCAAGGTAAATGCCGGGAGAAGGGGCTGAAGGATACAGAGACAGTCCCGTAGTGCAGGTAGGCAGTGCAGGGAAAAGTGGCTGGGCCAAGGACCGAGATCGGTGAGACCAGTGGACCTGCATGCCCATGTGCCCACTACGAACACGTTTTCCTTGCTTTTCCTAGCTCTTCATTCATTCATTTATTCGTGCATCCATTCATTAATTCTTCATTCCGGTATAAAAGCGTCTAAAGATTTACTCACATTATATTTGAAATTTCCATTGTGTCTCTTCGTAATGCAGTCTGTAAAACGGACCGTGCTCTTGACAACGATTTTTCGTATACTGAACTAAAATGAAACTCGGTCTAGTTTCTGAATTTTCTGCCTTATCGTCTCTTACGTTATTGCGCACCCCCTTCAAATGTAGTTCTTTCGGCATGGTCCCTGTCTCAAGCTCAAAAAACAATAGACCCTTATACTTCCAGTGTGACTTGTGGGCCTCTTCTGGCGCGAGATGAAAATCAAAGCCGCTGTCCTTCGCATTCTTTATTTGCAACATCACGTAGTAAAGGCATCTGTGAGAACTTGAAGTTTAGAATCCCTCTATGTAGTGCGCCTCAATGTGAAAATGCAAACTGGCTTCTCTCCCAAATGCCACGGCCCGCTTGGCGCGTTCTAAGGCCCCCAATTTTGTCCCCGTTGCCTGCGAGCTTTGCAGCCCCAAAAAATCATAACTATGGAGACATTTAATTTTTGGCGGAAGGTCAGGGAAAGTATAAAGTACCACAGGAGTTGAGTTAAAAGTGAGATTTATTGTTTGTTTGTTTGTTTTATTATTTGCAATACGCAAGCCTCCCCTCCGTTAACAGTGCGCAGCATTTACATTTACATGAGATGAGACATGAGAAAAATATATACATACACATATATGAGGTGAATAGAGAGAATTCAAAGATGACACCCAGCTTGTTCGCCACCCATGATGGTGAAGGTAGGGGTTAGGGTTACAGGTACACTGTACAATAACATTTATTTACAAAAAGACAATCGTATTGCAATTATTTAAACCGGGATTTGTACTTCACAACCAGCTGTGCTTCGGGTGGACATGGCACAGTTGCAATGTTCGGTGGCAATGGATCACTGCTCTGCACAGAAACGTCCAAAATTCCATATCTGTGCTTCTCTAACACAGCAACAATAAGGCCTTTCACAAAGTCGAACTGCATTTCATCATAGACTGGTTTGATCACCCATTGCTTACTTCGTTTTGAAAACACCTTAGTGTAGCGAGGCATCCTTACTTTACCCCTAGTCCTAGATTGTTCACGTCTGACATTGCTGTTATGGGCCAAGACCGCTAGTAGAGTGCGATGTTTCATGCCCCGAAAGCTAAAATGCAAGCGCTTTGGCCTGTACTTTAGGCACATATTGTGGAACACCTCCAAATCTCCAGTGTGACAGAATTCTGTCAGTCCTCTCAAATCTCTTGATAGAGTTTTGTCGAAAACAATCTTCTAAATGGCTTTGTGTGTCGATAAAGATGGAATCAACCGCTTCTTCTTCCGTGCCTCGTCTGGGGACAAAGAGCCATGTTCACATTGGTGGAAATGTTGTTTTTCTGTCCAGCGGTGAACATTGGTACAGTGGTGCATCAGTGACCGCCATTTTCAAGTAGTATTTCCACTGACCCTTCACAAGTTTTTGAGCTCCACCAAAGATGGTTGGTGATAGACTGGGACCATTGCAAAATACTTTCAAAACCTTTTTTTTTTCCTGCAGCCGAGATTTTCTTACTGATTGATTTAGCAAGATGCCATACGTCAAATTGATGATTAATATGTGGGAACTGCTCTCTCATTGTCTTGGCAATTGAAACATGTCTGTCCGTGGCTATGAGGTCGATGTGCATTCCCCTTGATTGTAGATATTCCACTGATTTTATAAATCCTAGTTTCTCCATGGCCACTGAGGATGTACATTGTGTTACCTGCACGACCACCAAACTCACAATTTTCTTAGTATCCATGTCCTGAAAGTGGTAGGTGCAGTACTTGGCAGAAAATCCAGGGCTGTCGCACTGTCCATCGCCGGCTAGACTGAAACGTTTCCCTTCGAATGTACTTACTAGAGACAATTGTTCAATTTTCCAAGCATCACTAATGGCCGGAAACAGATAATCACGTTGGTATATGTAGTACAGCGATTTAGAAATTAAATGGAGTCCCACAAACTGAAAGAAAGCCTCTAACTTTCTAAAACTGGAGCCACTAAAAAGTGATGCAGCTGCACACAGTAGATTGCCTGCTGGCATTTACCCCAGCATCGTTTGTGCAGACCATGAGAACCTATGATTTAATATACAGGCGGCATTTATTTTGACGTTACTGCCTTTTATTTGACGAGTCACATTAATCAATGGCTTCCCACATACTTTCCCTCTAACGGAATGCACACATTTCAGCATACTTATAATTTCCATCAAACAACTGTCGAATACAATGTATTTGCTCTCTTTCATTAGACTGTCATCCTGCGTCAACGTTGATTCGGCCTGTGACGTTGCAGAGATTTCAACACATTGGAAAGTAATATCGCTGATATCAAGTTCTGATGCGTCTATGGATGCTGCGGCTGGTTCATTCTCTGTCATTTCGACATCTGTTACTTCAACATTGATGGGAGAACAAAACAATGTCGACAGGTTTTTGGGTGGCAATATTTTGGCGGGTGTAGATTGTGTGAATTGATCTGCAACTACTTCAGAGCTATCTTCAATACATTCAATATCATCTTCTTGTGGTGGTGCGGTCGCACTGTAGCAATGGTCCAATGCAACTTTGCTGTATTCTCCAAACACAGTTAATTAATGTTCTGGCCATTGGACATGAGCATCTCGAGCCTGAACATGCCTCGCCTCAATTAATAGTTCCTCCATAGTGTACATGGTCTGGCAAGCAACATCTCTCATTCGCTTCACTGTCTGTGTATGTATAGTTCTGACACCCACGGGTAACTAGAGGAGAGATTGGAAAAGGGATGTTCAGTTTAAACACAAGATAAAGTGTAGTCCAATTGACTGGAAAAAAACATAAAATAGTCCCCAGCATACACATTTTTTTAAAGTTATGAACTGTTTGTAACTAACCTTTTTTTGTTTTTTTTTCTTTGCAACTTTTTTGACTCGACCTTCAACATCTGCACGCTGTAGCTCCGATTCGTTTCCGCATGTCCTCCCTTCCATTTGCGCTGCAACGACTATATTTTCTGTATCCGCATAGACAGCACGGAATGAGGCTCCATCGTCTCCCTGAAACATTGTACTTTCATTACTATGTATCAAAATATTGTTAGCATAAAACACACGTGAGGACGAACACACAGGTACATCTCAATAGCCAAACACAATTTAAACATTGTGTGCAACAATCAAACGACAAGTATTCGACCAGTGATGATCTATTTCGATGGAGCTGTCAGTATCCATACCTCTGGCTCTGCATGGACTGCCATGAATGGTTGTATTGGAGAGGAGGCATCAGCATCTCCCTGAAACACAGTACTTGCATTAGTATGGTTTTCAATATTGGAAACATAACACACACTTGGGGTCGACGGCACAGGTACATATAAAGAGATAACCACAAATGATGCATTGTCTAAAAGAATCAAGGAAAATCGAAATATGATCACATTTCATCGACTTATTTCTCCGATTTATTTACATCTGCATCATCTAAATGGGATGTTGTGATTGTAGTGGAAGCTCCGTCGTCTCCCTGAAACACAGCACTTGCGTTAATAGGGAAGAAAGTATAGCAAATGGAATCACGTTATATGTTCACGCATGATGGAGCTGTCAGTATCCATACCTCGTGCTGCTGAAGAATATCTATGGATGTTGCAAATGTAGCGCGCACTTCCGAAAGCTGTTGCGCCGATTCGTATACGCATGGTCCCGCTTCCACTTCCCCTGGAATTACTTGAATGTCAGGCTCTGCATCAAGTGCAGGGGTTGACGCTCCATCAACTGCCTGAAACATAGTACTTGCATTAGTGAGGATTACAATAGTGAAAACATAACACACACCTGGGGTCGACAGCACAGGTATATATCAATGGCTAACCACGAATGAAACATTGTGTAGAACAATCAAACAACAAGAATTCCAGCTCTAATGATGACGCTCGATGGAGCTGTCAGTGTCCATACCTCCTGCTGGTGAAGAACATCTAGAAATGTTGTAGATGTGGTGGACGCTTCAGCATCTCCCTGAAAGACAGTACTTGCATTAGTATGGATAACACTAATTATAACTGAAAACAGTGGATGATAACTAAGGTGTATATCAATTGGAAAGCACTAACCAAACATTCGGTAAAATAATTACACGATAGAATAAAACTATTACTTGACATGCATAAAACAAGTCTGTAGCGGATTAGCCTGGTAAGATTACCTGATACGCGCTAGAAGTGGTTGATAACTGCGACCACGTCAAGGATGTAGAATGTTCTTGCTTCAGATTCAAGGGATAGTCAAGAAGTTGTAAAGGTAAATTAATGATTGATAATGAAATGCCAATATTAAAAATAGCCATGTAAGGCGACAGAATACTTGAAAAATGCTCAATACAGCACAGTGCACTGTTCCCATATATATACATTGCGTTTGTGGGTTATGAAATCGAAAAAGAATATATTGATAAATGTCATTATTCAAAAAACTATACACTCATATCAATATCGAAATTATTACAAGGGATAGAACACCTACAATATCAATTAATCCATTTGGCTACCTACACACTACCGCAAGGCCTAAAGCTAAATCCGGACACTTGACTCACCGGTGGCCGAATGTGGACGAATAGAGTGGGAATAGCGTTTTCGATCAATTTCCGTGTCGTTCGCCGTTTATTCTTCTTTGTTACCCAAGATGTTGTGTATGTGTCCAAGGAAAAGTGCCGGCTGCAGATGCAGTATCGATCACCCCTCTTGTCCTGTAAGACTTGTTGGACTCTACTTTCCAGCTCATCCAGTGGATATCCGCAATGTCTGACCCATTCTCTTATTCGATCAACAGTTTTCAGGAAACATGCATTGTAGTGCCTTCAGATTTCGCATGGGTCTTCGAAGGGCAACCGCTAATCGAACAGGCAGGCATTGTTGATAAATCTGAAAAGTAAATATCGACATTATTATACAATCTTCAAGAATAAAGATTTGATACAAAAGTAAACGAATCATACAATGATCAATGCAAGGTTTGTTTTGGTCGCAGGAACTATACCAGTTCATTATGTGCGGCTTGGTATTTGCATAAGTTGCAGAAATGTATAAATGATGTGACTAAAATCTGAACATGTGACTCGTCCCTTGGATGTTCTGTCTTGCACGAGAAGGAAACATGCTTACATTATAGACTGGACCCCCGAAGGATGCAATTCGATGACAATAGACAAAGATGAAAATAAATAGATCTATTGATAGCATAGCAATGGAAACTCAAGTCAATAGCAATGAGACCAATGAACATAGCACTATTGTGTACTCTACTCGCAAATAGATAGAAATTTAAAAATCTGCGAAATATGACTAGGATACATGGCCTTACCTTGACCAACAAACAGTTGGATTCAGCAAGCAGAGCAGTATGTTGCAGGAGAATAGGTGGGTGGCCACAGGTAGCACACTGATGGGTTTTCTTTAAGCGGTCACAGTTGTTCACGGATAGCACGACGACGAACAGATTAGCGTAGATCTCAGTGGTTGCAAGGTAGCACGTTCAGGAGTTGACTTGCAAAGCACAAAGATGTTCTCATGAGACATATCAAGTGGTTTATAAAGTATTAGAAACAGGGGTGTGTTTGTGAATGAATGACGTATGTATGTCGTGGTATTAGGGGGGCGGCCTGCTTCAATGGGAGGCCTGGCTGGAGACACGGGGTCTGAGGAGGACATGTGACCGATGGCCCCTTGGCGTGGGATACCTTTTGAAGTGTACATGCTGTTTGGCACCTTGGCCGTTTGCGCCCGTGACAGCCCCCCATGCAAGCGCTCATCCCCGGGTGCGAACCGCCTTTGATAGAGTGGGTGGGATGGATGGGCCTGGGGCGTGCAGATAAGGCACATGAAGACTGCTGAATGGAGACACACTTATATGGATTGCAGGGGGGCGGCCTGCTTCAAGGGGAGGCCTGGCTGGAGACACAGGGTCTGAGGAGGACATGTGACCGATGGCCCCTTGGCGTGGGATACCTTTTGAAGTGTACATGCTGTTTGGCACCTTGGCCGTTTGCGCCCGTGACAGCCCCCCATGCCAGCGCTCATCCCCGGGTGCGAACCACCTTTGATAGAGGGGGTGGGATGGATGGGCCTGGGGCGTGCAGATAAGGCATAGGAAGACTGCTGAATGGAGACACACTTATGTGGATTGCAGGGGGGCGGCCTGCTTCAAGGGGAGGCCTGGCTGGAGACACGGGGTCTGAGGAGGACATGTGACCGATGGCCCCTTGGCGTGGGATACCTTTTGAAGTGTACATGTTGTTTGGCACCTTGGCCGTTCGTGCCCCAGACAGCCCCACATGCCAGCGCTCATCCACGGGTGCGAACTGCCTTTGATAGTATATCGTTGCTTATCAATAACAAATGCCACATACTGGAGATTCTTGTGAGCACAGACCCACACTTCAACCGGTGTATTATAGTGGTCAAGACCCTTAACCTAAGACCTGTATAATCCAATGGTAATTGTTAGTATAGATATATGTGTGACTTTTATAGAGACATAACCTACTGAAAGACTTTGAACAAGTGTTATTTAGTGCATGCATTATCGAGAATATGTTATGTTAGCTTAGATAGATAGTGACCACCCTGCTTCACAGCGACCAGACCTTCACCCATTCGGAGCACAGATGTCTGACGTCCATCCTTGAATGGAGACACACTTGATTCATTTAAAAAATCGAAACAACCGTTGTTAAAATATATGTGGTGTTTTATTTTGTATCGTATTTTAATGACACAAAAATACAAGACTTTTAAAGATTATACAGGTCAGGTTGCAGCACAGCGAGAGAAAATCCCCTGTACTGACCGCTGTCACTCGGGAACGTTTCTCTTATGGCACGAACGGCACAGGCGGGTATCACTCTTCGAAGGCGGTGTCCAAGCCTCCCGTGGAGCCACCATGTAAAGGAACGATAGGCCACCAGCCTGTACCACCTGTGAAAAGGAATGAAACAAACTGTTTTTAAATGACCAAGATAAGTTTAATAAACGTTTGTTGTCAATGAAAATACTTGTAACTAATGGCATTCTGCACGGACAAATGCTATCTAGACAATGCACACTATTGAACGACTTACATGCGTTACAATGATATGTAGATGTAATTTTGGATATAGTAGAAGAACATGAAATAGGAGTGGCATGACAAGCAGAGTATACTTACTCTTTACTCGGATTACGAGGACGAACAGTTGCGCGAAGTTCGTGCATAAGCACCATCACTATTCTCAACACGGCCCGTGTGAGGCAGGCTGCCCTGAAGTCTGGCAGCTCGGTGATGCATTGCGGTCGTGACTCGCCTTCCGAAATGTAGGCCAGGCATCCCGAGTTTTCTCGGCAGCAGCAGTTCACCTCCTCGGTTGGCATTAGCTCGCACCGATTGCATGTGCACCAGGTGGAGACGCCGTCCATGCGACTAGGCCCAGGCTCTTCATCTGTTGATTCGTCCTGGCATCTGCCGTCCGAATCCCCATCGTTTTCGCGTGCTTCCCTTTCCAGGAGTTCCTCCTCGGTATACTCGGGCTCGTACATGTAGGGAATTATTCTAGCCATTGTGTGGTAAACAAAGTAAAATAATTTATCGAGATGGTACAGGTGTTCACACGGGCTACAAGCGGCGAAGGTAGCTGACCAGAGCACAGAAACGAGTCACAAAATACTCTAAGTAACACAGAGAGAGGAATGGAATCGAATATCTGCTGCTGTGTGTTGTGAAACGGTCTGTTTATACTTATGGAGGAAAGAGGAGTCCTGCCATTTCCATGGCGACACGTCATTAGCTGAAGCGCAGCGAATGTTGACACAAGACGTGCTTTGGCGTTGGGAAATGGGCGGTACGAGTCTGCTGATGACAGGCTCAGGGGCAGGGGAATTGATTTAGTGCCGCAGAAGCAGGTCAGCCAGGGCGATGGGGGAAATGATAGGATTATCACAAAATGGCGGCTCCCTGGTGCCTGTTTTCGCATGCGTTTAATGGACGAAAACTCGAGTAAGGTCTATAGGAAAGTTTTCTAAAATCGAGCCACTTAGGCTTAAAAAAACATGGCCGACCCGTAGGGGCAATAACATTTTTTACTGGACTATGCCTTTAACTCTGTAGTGAGGCCCAAGAGTTTGTCTTCTGGTCTGATGGGGACTGGGTCTGGGGTTGTATATACCAAGTCATCAGTGCCTGTATGAGAGAGTGCATCAGCTTTTCCATTCTTGACCCCTGGTCGGAAAGTGATGACATAGTCATATTCGGCAAAGAAAAGGGCCCACCGCAATTGACGCGAAGACTGGGCCATAGCTGTTTTAAGGTATTGCAGGTTTCGGTGGTCCGTGATAACTGTAATGGTGTGTCTGGCCCCCAAAATGTAGTGCCGCCAGGATTTAAAGGCGGATTTGATCACCAAGAGTTCTTTGTCCGTGATGGCGCAATTCATCTCCGGAGGTGAGAATTTTTTCGACCAAAAGGCCACTGGATGTAGCTGGCCTGTTTCTGGGTCTCTTTGTGAGAGGACAGCTCCCATCGCTATACTGGATACGTCTGTTTCCATGATATAAGGAAGATCTGGGCGAGGATGTCGCAGGATTGGCGTGGAGGTGAACCTTTTCTTGAGTTCCAGAAAAGCGTTTTCTGCTTCTTCGGTCCAGGAAAATTATTTGTTATTCTTTCGTAGCAATACAGTGATCGGGTGTACGACCTGCGAGAAGTCTGGCATGAACCGGCGATAAAAGTTTGTAAAGCCCAACATGCTCTGTACCACTTTTACTGATGTTGGTGATGGCCATTTCAAAACGGTGTCTACTTTATGCAGGTCCATTCTGATGCCTCTTGGAGTAAGAATAAAACCCAGAAATTCAACTTCAGTGACGTGAAAGAAACACTTCTGAAGCTTTGCATATAAACGATTTTCCCGGAGCTTGGAGAGGACTGAACGGACGTGCTTGATATGATCCCGTTGAGTACACTAAGATATCATCTATGTACACTAGGGCGCAGACATTAATTAACTCTCTCAAGACGTCATTCATGAAATACTGAAATGCTGCGGGAGCATTGCATAAACCAAAGGGCATGACTTGATATTCGTACAAACCATATTTGGTGCGGAAAGCAGTTTTCCATTCGTCTACACTTCTGACCCGCACCAGGTGGTATGCTCCTCGAAGGTCCAATATGGTGTAAATTTGGCCATCTTTGACCTGGTCCAGCATTTCAGGGATGAGCGGAAAGGGGTAACGGTTTTTCACCGTGATCTGGTTTAGTGCGCGGTAGTCAATACAGGTCCTTAATCCCCTTCTTTTTTTGGTAGGAAGAACAAAGGACTGGCTGCAGGGGACTTAGATGGACGGATGAATCCGTTTGCGAGGTACTGGTCTAAGTAAGACTTCAGATGAAGGTTCTTGGGTTCTGTGAGAGCATAGATTCTGCTGCAAGGGACTTGAGCACCGGGAACAAGGTTGATCTGGCAGTCATAGGGCCTGTGCGGGGGCAGCGTGTTTGCTTGGTCCTTCTGGAATACATCTTGGAAATCGTGGTATTCCTCAGGCAAGGTATTAGTCACTCCCAGGGTAGCCACTTCAGGAGCCGTAGAGATACTGAAAGTAGGTTTCTGTTCGTGGTAATAGCAGACTGGGGAGCAGTTACTGGAAAAGGTTAATTTTCTTGCTCGCCAGTCAATCAAATGGTTGTGAGCGACTAACCATGGCATTCCTAGTATGAGCCGGAATTGAGGTGCCTTGATGAGATCGAACGAAATGAGTTCCCGATGTCCGTCCTGGCACAGCAAGGTCATCTCGGGTCCGGAAGCGATTTCAGTCCCATCCACTGTGGTTACCTTATCTGTAGTCGGCTTGGAACACAGGGGAAGCCCCATCTCTGCAGCCAGGTCCTGATCTATATAATTCCCAACTGCTCCGCTGTCGATACAAAAAAGGTAGCAGGCGCCCCTCTCTCGAAAAAACAAGGCATGATAACCTGTTCAGTGGTTATTAACCACATTGAGAGTTCGCAGCCATTGCTTTTTGCTCACTGTACCTTCACAGATGGGAAATATCCATTTGCATATCAGTCTTTGTCCCGCCCACAAGGGCAGTCCAGCACCGAAATGCTATGGCAATTCCTCTCTGAACAAGAGTACCATCAGCAACCCCATACACGTGTTTCAGCCTTGTTGGGCATCATCAGTGAGGTGAAGCTGAGCCTCTCTAAGCACAGTGTATGCTTCAACGACATGCATTCTTGACGATCGTTGGTTATTAATTAAGATCACCGGTATTGCAAAGTGTGAAGTCGGTGGCTCTTTTCTCTCACTCGACAAACTGACCTCTACGTTTGCTGAGCTGGGTAGTTTCCCAACTGAGATTCCTTCTCTTCTTCTTTTTCCGTGGCCCTTCTTTTTCTGTGGCCCGATGATCTTCCTAGGAGGTTTCACTGGGCAGTCCTTCAGGAAATACAGACATAGTTGTTGCTGTCTCCTTTTATCTCACTCTTGTTTTGTTAGTGGAGGTTGTACCCCTCCGATTTGCATGGGCTCCACAGTATTTTCTTGCACTCGAGTTACATTTTCTCTAGGTCGAACGTACACAGGCCGAGGGTCCATTTTAGAACGGTCTGCTTTTCGGTCTTGCAACCGGTGGTCCAGTTGTAGAACCAAGTCTATGAATTCAGAACACTCTCTAGGAGGGTCAACCAGTTGAGCTAGAATGTCTTTTAATTCACCTCGTAAGCCCCGATGAAACAACGTGGCTCTTTTGTTTTCAGGCCACCTAGTTTCAGCAACCAATCGGCGGAAAGTAGCAATGTATGTTAACAAGTCCTGATTCCCCTGTCGGAGGGAAAGGAGTTCGTTGTCGACTGCTTGTTCTCGGGTATGGTGAGCAACAAGTTTTTCCATTTCCCTCTGAAATCCCACAAAGTCATGCCATAAAGGATCATCATGGGACACCAATGGCACCAACCAATCTGCCACTTACGTATGATAAAACAAAGGCTACCCGGGCTTGGTCATTTGGGAATGCTCCAGGTCTGCAAAGAAAATGAATGCGACACTGATTCATAAAAGCTGCATATTTTCGTGGATCACCAGCAAACCTCTCTATTGGTGCCAAAGGATTTTTGCCTGGTAACACGACTTGTACTGGAGTAGAGATAGTAGATGACACGGTAGGATTTTGCATCGGTGGGTTGTTCCCCGGTAGGGGCATCTGTCCCGCTTGTGATTGCAAGAATTGCCTGCTGATATATTCAGTACGCTCTTTAGTCACCAATGAGTCTCTCCGGAGAGCGTTAGTCTCCTGTCGGGCAGAATGAACCTTGGCACGAAGTTCTCCTAACAATTGGGCCAATTGGTCTAATTCCGGTGTCTCCATGGCACCCAGGTGGATTGGTTTGGTAGGCCTCGTGTTCTGTTACGCTCACCTGGTATCCAGGGGGACGCCACCCAGCTGTGGGGACTCTGGTATCCTTCTCAGTGGCTCCCAGGTGTGATCAGCGGGGAAGTTCTGCCTGGAATACAGGTGGACAATGTTCAAGACTGGGCAACTGGGGTAAGAGCCTCCCAACACCCCGTATGCCGCAGCCCCCCCGGACCTTTCCTCACCTTGTTATGGGTTTTGCCGTGCTCTGCGTCCTGCCTTCTCGGCAGGGGCGCGTTGTCCTTTGTGGGTAAGAGCGATCTAGTTACTTCACTGATGCCGGCCCTTTTTGAGTCTTTCAGGTAGGTCTTATTACTGTTATGCTTGTATGCCTTTCTTTGGTTTAAATAATGTCTTATCTCTTTCCTTAGGTGCGCAGAAGTTCTCTGTGGAACGTTGGCTGAGGTGGGACTCGCCGGTAAATGATGGTGCATTGAGAGCGCCTTGATGCGGTAAGTAGGCGCTATGTGCAGCGCTATGATGCCTTGCCTTTGCTAACCTGTTGCCTTTTCGTTCCCGTAGATTGCGGTGCTCACCCGGAGTAAGAAGTCCCACGGCGATGCTGGTTGATGGGCGACTCGTGAGGTAAGCTTCCGGCACGATTGTAAAATGTCTTATGTCCTGTTTCTCCCTTTTTTACAGATCCGTCGGTGCAGGAGGCTCGCTGATCCTTGGATGCGGTTTGCAGGAGCTGAGGGCAGCTAGCGATGGAATTTCAGGTAAGCTGCTGCTATTAACAATGTCCTTTCGTCTTTTCAGATGCTGTTCTTCCGAGGTTTGCAGGTACAGCTGAACACAATGAGCGTCACGTTGCAGGACTGCAAAGTAACGCGAAGCGTGTCATTCAAGTCCGGTGTGGTTTAAATAGATTCAGAAAAGTAGTCCAGGTAAAGTAGTTCCTAGGCTACCGCACCCAAAACACTATACCGCATAGCTTGGTTCCAAGTGTACCAAGCTATGTGGGTGCCTCCATGTTGGCTGGCACTGGAAGTAAAGTAGTCCCAAACACAAGTCCTTACGAAGTATGAGCCTGGCGCTAATGGCACCAGGACTGGCCCCAAGAGGGCTTCAGCAAAGGATGCCTAAGTTTGTTAGAGACCCGATCCAAGACCCCTCCTGGCCCATGGGCTGGCCATGGGGGGTTTCTGGATACGGGTCGTGACAATGTCGTCTTGGAAGCAGTGTACGCCTTCCAGGCCCCCAAACAGGTGTGACATTAATCTTTGAAAGACTGCAGCAGCTGATGCGAGCCCGAACGGCATTTGTTTGAACATAAATGCACCCAAGGGAGTGACAAATGACGTAAAACTCTTTGAGTTCTCTTCTGGAGCGATTTGGTGATACACCGAGGATAGGTCCAGGGTGCTGAAATATTATGCTGGTTTCATAGTTGTTAACAATTCGCTTATGTTCGGGAGGGGATGTCTATCGATCCACATGTTCTTGTTCAGGTCCCTCAAATCAACGCACATCCTTATCGAGTTATCAGGCTTCTTCACCAATACTATTGGAGCGAGCCACTCCGGACTTTCAATGGGCTGTCTGATACCCTGTTCGCATAGACGCACAAGTTCATTCTTCAGTGCTTCTTTTGTTCCAACGGTGCACTAAGGGAATGGCACCCCTCATCAAGACAATCTTATGTTTGAAGCCCTCCAGCAGTCCAATCTTTTCGCTAAACACTCCAGGAAATGGTTTTGCCAGTGCTAATTTAAAATCAGTGTTGTCTTTCAGTACACTCAATAAGGGGATTTCTTCCCCAGGATGGATTCTAACTCGGAGGACGGCTTCTTCCTCCCAACCTACCACATGACAAAATCATATTCTGCGAAGAAGAGGGCCCAGCGGAGTTGGCGTGAGGATTGTGCTTTGGCGGTTTTTAAGTATTGTAAGGTGCAATGATCTGTGAGGATGGTGACTGTATGTCTAATTCCGAGAAGGTAATGCCTCCATGCCTTGAAGGCTGCCTTGATAGCTAGTAATTCTTTATCAGCAATGGCATAGTTTACTTCGGAGGCGGAGAACTTACAAGACCAGAATGCTACAGGGTGAAGCTGTCCTGTTTCGGGGTCTCGTTGTGACAGGACTGCTCCCATTGCTATGTTGGATGCATCCGTTTCAACCACGTATGATAGTTCTGCTCGAGGATGTCGTAAAACCAGTGCAGTGGTAAAAGCTTGCTTTAGTTTCAGGAAGGCTTCTTATGCCTCTGCAGACCAATGAAAATGTTTATTTTTCCGTAGCAAGGAGGTAATTGGATGGACAATCTGAGAGAATCCGGGAATAAACCGACGATAAAAGTTGGCGAATCCAAGCACACTCTGTACTCCCTTTGTGGATGTCGGTGAAAGAGAATGGAGAAGGCGTATGCTCCGTGGTTTGAGAACAAAACCGAGGAATTCTACCTCTGTCACATGAAAGACGCCCAATAGTTCACGAAGTACGTTTTTCATGAATAATTGGAACGCCGCCAGGGCATTACATAGCCCAAAGGGCATGCTCTGGTATTCAAAAAGACCATATTTTGTATGAAAGGCAGTCTTCCACTTGTCCTCTTTTTTTACTCTTACCAGATGCTAGGCTCCTCGCAAGTCTAGTTTTGTATAAATCTGGGTGTGTTTGACTTGATCCAGTAGCTCGGGGATGAGTAGCAGCGGATACCGGTTATTTACTGTGATCTGGTTAAGTGCCCTATAGTCAATGCAAGTTCTTAAGTCTTCCTCCTTTTTGGGAACAAAAAAGAGGGGCGATGAAGCAGGGGACTTGGGCGGGCGGATGAAGCTGTTTGCCAGATACTGTTCTAAGTATGTTCTTAAATGCTGGTTTTCCTGTTCTGTTAAGGAGTAGATCCGGCTACACAGAACTTGGGCCCAAGGTATGAGATCGATTTGACAGTCTTACGGCCTGTGCGGTGGTAGGACATTTGCTTGCTCTTTTGAAAAACATCTTGGTAATCCAGATATTCGGGAGGTAATGAACTTGTGAGGCCCAGTACAGTTGTTTTTCATGCTCCTGGGTCGGTGAAATCTTTCAATGGGAATCCTTTGTTGTAACAGGTGTCGGCACAGTCTTTTGGAAAGGCCAGAAATCTTTTACGCCAGTCAATCATAGGGTTGTGGGCGGTCTCCAGCCAAGGCATTCCCAATATCATCTGGAACTGAGAAGCGCCGATGAGATCGAAGGTGATGTCTTCTTGGTGACAGTCCTGACACAGAAGCGTAACCAACTCGGTGTAGTGCGTCACTGGGCCGGATGATAGCTGAGATCCATCAACTGCTGTAACGTTTTCTGAGATTTGGTTCTGTCGGACAGGAAGGCCAATCCGGGTGGCTAGATCTTGGTCAATGTAATTTCCCACAGCTCCACTGTCAATATATGCCTCCAAGGCATGGATTTATGAGGTTTGTTTGTGGTTTACCAAGAGCACAGGATGACTTGGTGTGAGGTGTGTGTTGGTTCCTTTTTTCCGCTCGACAAGTGGACCCCTAGGCTTGCCGGGCATTGGAGTTTTCCGAGGCCCGTTCTTCTTTTTCGCCTTTGTCGGTTGCTCCTACTGTTCTCCTGGGTGGTTTCACTGGGCATTCTCTGAGAAAATGACCTGCTTTACCACATTATAAACAAAGTTGTTGCTGTCTCCTTTTCTCCCTTTCTGCCTTGGTGAGTGGGCTCCGCAAACCCCCGATTGGCATAGGTTCAGACTGATCGTGTGACCTGGTTTGATTTTCACAGGATTGTACATAGACTGACCGCCCTTCTGCTTTTGCTCGGTCCATTTTTCGGTTCTGTAATCTGTGATCTAGCTGCACTGTCAGGTCAATGTACTCTGCACAATCAACCAGGGGGATTTACTACTTGGGCTAAAACGTCCTTAAATTCTCCTCGTAACCCTTGATAAAAGAGCGTAGTCCTCTTCTCCTCTAGCTAATTTGTTTGGGCTACAAGGCGATTGAAGGTGGAGATGTAGGTTAATAAGTCTTGGTACTTTGCCGGAGTGACAACAGTTGGTTGTCCATAGCTTGTCCTTCGGTATGTCTTGCAAACAGTTTCTCCATTTCGCGCTGAAAACCCCCAAAATCCTGAAGTAAAGGATCATCTTGGTTGACCAAAGGTATTGACCAGTCTGCCGCACTACCTCCCAAATATGAAAGCACAAATGCCACTCTAGATTGCTCGTTGGGGAATGCCCTACGTCTGTACAGAAAATGTAGGCGGCATTGGTTCATAAAAAGGGCATACTTATTAGGGTCGCCTGTGAAACATTTGGGCGGGGCCAGTGGAACCACCCCAGGAAGAACCATCTGTACTGGTGTTGACTGTGCAGGTGTAGCAGAAGGGGTTAATTCTGGTAGTGGGGTTTGACCAGTTTGTGCTTGAAGCATGGGTCTTGATAGTTCATCAGTTTGTTCACGATTCACTATGAGATCCTTTCTTAGGGCATCGGTTTCCTGTCTTGAGGCATGAACCTCAGCCCGTAATTCACCCAGTAATTGGGCCAACTGGCCGTCCCTGAAGTTTGCATCACACCCAGGCAGAGATTCGAAGAGGCTTCGCATTCTGTTACGCTTACCTAGTCTCTGCGGGGGCATTGGGGCACGGTTGCAGCCCTCCCAGGGATTAGTTCGCCCTCATCTGGCTTCTCCCTCTGCGATTGTACAGTTACTTTGGTAGTGCTGCTCAAGACTGTTCCTATGTAAATATAAAGGAGGCGTATGTATGCCAGTCTGTGTCCCGAGTTCCCTTCTAGACCCCTTCCACCCAGGGTGTAGTGCCTGTAGGTTGCGCTGTCCATGGAAGGCTCACCTGCTTTTCTTGAATGATGAACTCTCCATCCTGCTACTTCGGCAGGGGCGCTTGCTTAGCTAGTTCCTTCACTGGTCCCTCTGTGTGGCTGTCCAGTCCAGCTGCGACTAATTCACTTCTCTCCAGTGTTTTTGTTTGTATAATCCCTTTTGCTTTCAACCTGTTATACAGTGTTTGTTTCATCTGTACCGGCAATGTTGTTTGTTCTTTCTTTAATGTCTCTCATGCTCTTTCCCTGTATAGGCGATGTCGCGACCCGGCAGCTGCGAAGATGAAGATGTCAGCCAGAGCGAACAGGGAACCAGTGACTTCTGAGGATGCGTGCGTGGTCCCAATGCAGCGCGACCCACAGCTGCTGAGTTTCAATTGTCTAACCTTGTCTTTCTGCTTCTTTACAGGGCCCGACTCCGTGGACGATGGGTTCGGCGTTGGATGATGAATGCAGTGCCGGAATCAGGGTCGCTGGTTTCCTTAAGGTGAGTATGTTAATGCGATGCGATGATGAACGCTGGCTTCTAGAAGGTGAATATGCAGATGAGATGGTGATCGCTGGCTTCCAGAAGGTGAGTATGCAGATGCAAGGAGATGGTGATTGCTGGCTTCCAGACGGTGAGTATGCAGATGTGGTGAGATGGTGAACACTGGCTTCCAGAAGGTGAGTATGCAGATGCAGCGAGAGGGTGAACGCTGGCTTCCAGAAGGTAAGTAAGCTGGTCCAAGCGACGGTGAGCGTCACGTTGCATGAAGATGCAAAGTAACGCGAAGCATGGATCAGTGTGTGTTAAGACGGATTTCTGAACTCTGTCCTGGTGGCGCAGAAGTTCAGAAGGCCAACCTAATTACTTGGAACAGGGTAACCTCTGGACAAGCCAGACCAATCAAGGTAGCGATCGCGGCGGTCAAGACTAGGTCTCAAGAGGGGTGAGGGTGACTGAAAGCCCGCAATGAGCACACAAAGCAAGAGCGCTTACAAACTACTCCAAACAGTTGTTATATCAAAAATAGATACACATTTATTTTAAGGCCTTTAAAACAATGACCGTAGCGAGAAAATCACAATATCACAATACTAAACCAACACATACCATATCAACACAATATATATACAAATACAACAGTCGCTAGCGTTATAAGCACGAAATGTGTAGTCCACCTGAAAGGGAAGGAAAACAGGCAGTGCGATAACGTTTTAGACTCAGTTCGCCTTCAGAGGCACCTAACTAGATGGAAGTCCGAGCCCTGCGAAGAGTGGAGCCTTGTGCTCAAAGTACCTGCCACGCCGGTGCCAACGGGCAAAAGGAGAAGCTCTTCGGAGGAAGTCAGGCAGTTCGGGTTAGTGCACAACAGAAGAAGAACAGGGTCCGCGACTCAAGCGCAGCCTCCACAGCGAGCAGAAGCAGAGCGCGAGTACGGACAAAAGGGTGCTGTTTTTACACAGCGGGGAAAAGCAATGGGCTACTGCAGGAGGGCGACCAGATCCTAGCTAAACTACTCACCGGTCCCCGAAGCAAGCAGACCCAGGCTTCTCCACGTTAGTTTCAGCAGCTGGCAGGTTCAGAAGAGCAGGGAATGCCTCGTAGTCGTGTAGAGCAAAAAGACGTCCCAATCGACGAAACCAGCACAGTTTGTTGCCGCAGCAGGACAACGGAGCGGCCGTGTGTATTCGAGCCAAATGTACACTCCTCCCTTCAGACTTGGGAACGCCAAGTGTACGAAGCGTGGGAGAGTGACAAGGACTCGAAATACAACACAACCTGGCGGCGGTTACAGAGCAGGACTCCCTTGTAAGCTGGTCAGTCAACTGGATGGCCCAGAGACACTTCCGAAGGCTTACTTGGCAGGAGTTGATGAAGTCGCCGGGAATAGCTGTTCCTGCTATTCCAAAGGTCGAAGCACCAGTACAGGCCTTCTGGTTCGATCAAAGGAGGAAAGGGTTTCACAGGACGACAGCAGTGCAAAGGAGGATTCCTTCAGCGGGTCACCAGCGATTCCTCGGTCCAGCCTCTTGGTTGCAGGATACTTGGCTCCTGTATTCCTTCGTTCGTGAGAACTCAGGAGATCGACATGGTAGTGGTGTTTCCAGCCCCCTCTTATCCACGGTTCCCTTCGCGCCAAAACGGAGGGGAGCCAATGGGAGATCCGCTCATCAACACACATACCATACGTGGACCAATCACGGACCACGGTGGTCCCAGGCATTCACACTACCCTAGACTCTCTGGCACCCAGGATGTGTATTGGGAGCAGACATCCCAGCCCACACCCTGGAGGCACACAAAAGACATGTAGAAGCCCGCGAAAGCAACCACGTTTCGCGGGAAAGTACATGCCCAAATAAGGAAGGCCCCGGGTCGCTCGACCTGGGGAAGGTGAAGGGAGCAAGACGGTCAGTGGACAGGACAAAGGAGCCTCGTGGTCTGGCCATTTTGGGAGCCAGGCCACCATTTTGGGTTCAGTGCGAAAAACGTGCTCAGAACGCCAAAAGGAGCTCAAAATAAACAAAACGATCGCTGCCACCATTCCACTCCCTGAATGACTTGCACCGATCAAAATACCATCCTAAAAGGGTATCTAGGGCCTGTAGAAGGCTAGAGACCCAAGAGAGCTGTAACTTAGCTTACAGTGCCCTCTTGTGTCATGTTGCGCGAAAGCCGCAACATGATAAAAGAAACTACGGGAAACAGCGTTCCCCGGTACTGACTGTCTTAAGGGCATGTCAGTTTCCCCGTAAGAAAAGAGCGAAAGCCCAGAGGAGTGCGGCAGAAGGCTGTACTTCTCTGGCAAAGTCAAGAACAAGGTGAAAACAACAGCAAAAAGTTTAGGGGTTGCCACATGGAAGGAAAATTACCTACAATTATGAAATCTTTCCTAACAGTGTGAGGGTAGGGCTTATATAGCCCTGGGCTGTTTAGCCACACCCTTGAGCAGTCTGACTGGGCACGCCCTGCCACACCTAATACTAAATGCACGTGCAGAGTGGGCCTGGAACATTCCCAATGATCTGGTCTTCTTCATGAGCCTGGCACCCCAGAGGTGCCAGGACAAAACCGACCTGGCTCCATGTTGTGCACCATATGAGGGCGGATGGGCAACAACTGTGTCCCTGCCTGAGTGGCCAGGACAGATGCACATCATGTGGCAGTCTCAATTCATCAAGTGTCATTAAGTGTAAACCACCAATCCCATACCTGGATTCAACAGTGATGATGTGGTAGACAACGTTTTTACGGGACAGAGTGTACATAGGATATGGCCATATTGGATGATAAGGCCTAGTAAACCATTAACAGAATAAAACAGAAGCCCTGATATGGCGTTGCAGCTCTGTGTAGCTCAGCTCCAAAAACAAATCCCCTTTCCCATTCCCCATTCCCCAGGAGAGAAGCCAAGGTCAGAGGCATTTGTTGTGCACAGATACACGCCAATTCTATCCAGCTGCAGGTCCTGAACATGGTGGGAATGGAATATGAGCTGCTAAGGATGCACCCTGTCCAGGGACTATAGTAGGACATTAGCATATTCGTGGGATAACATTGTAACCTACGTATTCTGATTTGTGGTGTTCTGCTATATATCCTGCTATATAACCTGTACATTCTTGGGGTGTGACGAGCTCTGTGTCAGTTGGGTTCTACGGGGCAGTCTCAGACCTTTTGCATGTTTTTACTGTTCTGGTTTTGAGTTGCAATTTTCTTTAAAACTCTCTGTTTGGTCAGGGGTCTCCCAGTCGTGCATTCTGTGGTGCAGCGCCCATCTGCATTGATCAATTCCCATGCACGATCTGAAGAGGTTTGCAGGCACTGTGTTGCCAGAAGGCCTGTGTGCTCCTCGGAGTGTGATGCTGCTCCCAGATTGTGAAGGATGAGGAGCACGTACCAGAGGTGCTTGGGAGAACACAAAGATGTAAGTGCACCTTTGTGGGAGTAAACAACAAGAGGAGACTGTGGGCCTCATTACGAGTTTGGAGGTAGCCATGCCCTTAATAATGGCATGGCTACACCCAAACACGGGTCCGGGTTCCCTGAATGGGGAAATACCGGGCCATTCCGACCTTGGAGGGCCCGGTATTTCCCCATTCAGGGAACCCGGACCCGGTCCATCCCCATTCCCATTGAGCCCCCATAGGGCTCAATGGGAATGGGGAGCATACTAACAACAGGCCCATTAATGACAGGCCCGTTGTTAGCATGCTGGGCTGCTCGCGGGACCCGCTAAGGACGTCTGGTAAAACCAGGCGTCCTGAACAGGTCCTGCGAGCGGACCTCGTAATGGGGTGGTAAAGGGTTAACGGCTCCAGCACCTTTACCTGTACCGTTAACCCCTTACCACCCACCTGGTAATGAGGCCCTGTGTATGTGTGGAGTGAGTTGATGTTGAGTATGTGGTTCATGAAAGACCATGTGGCATTATACAGTGCTTTTATATATATATTCAGAAGTGGGGATAGGGATCTACTCTGCCAAGAGGAAAGGTGATGTCATGGTATATATTGCGAGGAAAAAAGAAGAGAGAGGTAACATGATCTTCTCCATTGCGGAGAAAAAGCAGTACTACAAATAAAATAGAGGTGGGGTCTAGTATATGGTGGACCTGGGATCCCGACACTCAGCAAAAAGGAGTGTGAGGAGCTAAAGCCTCTATTCCCCATGCAAGGGGATAGAAGAAGGCTCTAAACAATTGTGTAAAAATAAATGTGATTTTGTTATGTTGGCCCATTGTATGGTGGGCCTAAGATCCCTTAGCCCGTCATAAGAGGGCATACAGAGGTAAATTCCCTTGTCTCAAAGAGGAGACTGAGGAAGGGTCTAAAATACTTTGTATATTATTGTGGTATTATTGAGATGTGATTTAAGGTGTTTTTGGTGTTGTGTGGATTGGGGTGTTTGAGTTGTGTGAAGAGAGGGACGACGTGATAAGTGCATGGTGTGTGAGGTGAAAGACAATGGGAAGGGGTAACAGGAAGTGTGGGCAGTGTTGGGGGTGGGTAGATCGGCGCCACTGGATGGGTGTCTAGGAAATCAATTATTATTATACGTGTAGATCTGATGCAACAAGGAGTTCTCTTACCCCACTCAAATACATATGTACAGTGCTTCCGCTGTACCAGGAGAAGAATATGAAATATCATCAGGAGTTGGGCGCTTTTACGAGAGAAGGTATGTGTGAGACGTGACCCAAAAAAGGAACAAATAATAAAGATGTTCTGGGCCACATGTACACATATTTAGCTTTGAAATACAAGGGGAGAAAGCTAAAGAACAAAAGGGGTATTTTAATACAAGACCCCTGTGTCACACCGACACCTAGTGTAGACCCTGTGTCCTGTGATACACCCACAACCTCCACCGCCCCTCCACCTCCACAGGGGTCTTACCCTATTCAAGCATCTGCAGTGTGTACTAATCCCGAGTATGTGCCCAATGCAGCTCCATGACAGAGGGCCCCTCAACCTATGAAAATGTCCTGCAGCCCCCGGCAGCAAATACAACATGCACCCTATTAGTTATGGAAACAGAGAACAGGGCATGAAGACATTTAGAAACAGAGTTGCGAATAGGGACACCTTACAGGAGTAAAGCAAGAAAGGGAATATGAGCGAAGAGCGCCAATATGCACTGATGAAAGGAGAGCGGGTGATATTTTATTTAAGGTTGATAGAACCATGATTAGGGACGTGCATGTTGAATAGAAGGATGAGGGTCGTAATGAAGACAGATACGGAGAGGAATTCCACGGGCGGGCAGTTTAGACTATGAGTGAATCAGAACAGATGTTGATGGGGGAGCAGCAGAGGAGGAGGAGGAATGGGGCACAGATGAGAAACAGGGGAATTAGATGCTGCCTAGGGTGACACGGAGAGTAGAATGTTTGTGGGGTCCAAGACTGAGAGTGCGATCAGGTCGCATGGCGCTGGAGAAGGGGAAGCGAGTGGGGAAAAAGTGACTGGCTAAGCAGGTGGGAGCACAGTTTCCATTGTTAATTAAAGGTCCCGGCGCAGTGAGGTCCAGAGTGAAATCAGTCGGTGCAGTCAGCTGGAATCTTTCCTTTCACAAGTCTTTCTGCGTTGTCCACGGAGCCTGGGAGGCAGAGCCAATAATATTCTTATACCTATTCATTCCGCGGAGCGGGCCGCGGAGTGAGGTCCAGAGTGAAACGCAGTCGGTGCAGTCAGTGCACTTTTGGGCTCTTGGGCTACGAGCCGCGTCTAACATGTAACTGAGACTGCATCAGCACTTCCTCTGGCCCTTCATTAATAACAGCAGAGGTACTTTCCTATTTATGCCTCCTCAGTGACTTTTCATATAGGTGATCATTTAATTATGTATTGAAGTATCTATTGAAATATTGCACTTATTTTTACCACTGCTGCAGAAAAACATTGGAAAGTCCTCTATAAAATTGACATTAATTATCTGCGTAGCCTTTGGGTGCTACGAGGGGCTTTCCAAATTCTCACAACTGTATCAGTACTTGAAGTCTTTAAATCAAATACTGTGGCTTGTGCATGTTTTTCAATACTTTTCATCTGTAAAGGACCATTTAACACAGTGGGAAGGGCCAGTTACCTTGACTTAATTGCCCTACGACCAACCGAGGCTTGTGTGTGCCTGGGAACTGTGGGCGTTGCCGACTTGGCTACTCCCTTTGAGCCAGGATTTAATTGCCCTACGACCAGCCGGGGATGCGTGTGCCTGGGGACTGCAGGGCGTTGCCGTTTCTGCTAATCCCTTTGACCCAGGATTTAAGCTAGGAACTGGTACTAGTGTGGCCCTTAAATAGAACAAAAGACTGCTGTAATGTTTTGAATTGCGCCTTTTAATTAGATAAATATATTCACTGAATTAATGTTTATCCATTCAGTTGATTTACTTGGTATAGTTTTACTGAATATTATTCAATCGTTGCAACTTATGCACTGAATTGACATTTAAAGTTCCTCTTTCTTAAAGAATCTTTTCTTCCTTGATAACTCCCTAAAACACAATCGAGAACCTCCTGAAGAACCGTCCCAACATAAGACTGGGAAACACGTGTCGAGGATTCTTTAAGAAAAAGCAATTTGAGGATTAATCAAGAAAGACTAAAGAGGATATATCAAGGAAGAAAAGAGGAACTTTACAGCAAAAGTAAAACATAAGGGTGCCGGTAACCGCTTTAGAGGCTGAATTTTTTCGTTTCTGAACTTAGTCAAGAAACAAGAGGCAAAGGCAGACCACATGAGCTAAAGTAACAACATGTTTAAAACTTTGAGAAACGAGAGAAAGAAGCAGAACTTTTATTTTCAAACCAGACAGCACAAGTACCATTGCGAAATGAGAAAAATACCAAATCACTCAGACAATTATTTATACAACAAGAAAAATTACTGAAGCAAGAAATGTCAAGATGGTGGGACATCAAAACTCTTGAGAAATATTTACAAGTAGGAAGAATCCCACGGGGCTTAAGAATATGTATTTTTCCCTCATTTGAAGAGGACGATATAGAAAGTTTAAAAGATTGGGAAGAGCTACTAATTGATACGTCAAAAGAAATGATACACAAACTCATTATCAATGCGAAAAAAACACATGAACAACTCATTACAGAAATCACAAAAATTAAAGAACAGATTGAACTACTTAACATTCCCGAAAAAACCTTTAAAAATTATGAAATTCTTGACAAAATCATAGACCAACATATGGAAGCCACAAAATTAAAAAAAACAACGACAATTTCTTAGGGATGAATTGGACTATAAATTCAAACGAGTATATACTTTTCACAAATCCGCATCTAATTTTAGCTCAAAACCAACTCCGAAACCAAAAGGATACCCCAAGTCTCAGCAAATACCACAAACATCAGATACTGACTCTATTAGCGATACTGACTTGGAATTACCACCACAAATTTTGGAGGCATCTAAGGAGCAAGTTGATAATACAATTCCACCATCATCGACATCTTTTTTAGAAGAATATCAACAATACAAAAAAACACATAGCTATCCAAGTTGGGCCAAAGTACCATCAACCCTATCAAACAAAGGAAGAGGGGCTCAAGGGGACGTGGAACGTATGGCAGAAAACCAACAGGACAAACAATTGGGAGTCCTAACAAGATCCAAAAACCAGCAGAGAAAAACCTGACTGTGAACTTGACAAATTCTGATCTTTCTCCACAACTTATTTCAGCTCTCAACAAGGGACTATCTTTCTGTCTTTCCAACAATTGGAACTATTTTGATACTACAACTGATCTTTTTTTTATTTTGTAGAAAACTAAAATTAAAACTTCTCTTTCTTAACACCACTAATAAAAAAACAAAAGAAAGAAATCAACCGGTATCAGAATTAACAGTGGATCATGTAGCAAATACTGTGGACCTATTGAATTTACCTGAACCACAAGAAATACACACAATTCAGACGTTTGCAGAGGAACAAAATATCCTATTAGGACTAGCAGCAAGTACCCACCTTATACCAAAATCTACCTTCATTCCACAACTACCGGAAGGCAATGTGGTAGACATCTTCTACAAGGCGGTTCAGAAAGATTTAAGATGCAAATATCTTAAAAAACAAAAACCAAAATTCAAAAATAATCAAACCTTAGCAGAAAAACAAGCTATCACAGAGTTAAAGAACAATGCAGAAATCACAGTGAAAATGGCTGATAAGGGTGGTAACATTGTTCTGTTAAATACTGAAGACTATATACCTATAGCGAATCAACACCTAGCGAATGAACACTGTCACAAGAAACTCCAAAACAATCCTATTTCAAAATGACAAGAGGATTGGAGCATAATGAGCAAACATTGGGAAAACATAGGACTTTTGACAGAGGAAGAATTTCAATATATGAACATAGCACACCCAGTACTACCTACCATCTATTTCACACCTAAAATCCACAAAAAATTTGAAGGACTCCCACAATGGAGACCAATAATAAACAGCATAGGATCCCTCACTGAAAGAATTTCGGAATATATTGACTTCCAATTACAACCTCTGCAGCAGGACTCACATCCTATATAAAGGACACAAAACACATAATTCAGCAACTGGAACACATAACATGGGAACCAGAATTTTGACTTTTAACACTGGATGTCTCAAGTCTATATACAAGCATCCTGCATGCAAAACGACTAAAACTACAGAATACCTTTTGAAAAGGAGGTCTATATCTTATTTAGAACAGAACAACATGATCCTGGAGATGCTCCATTTTACACTCGGTAACAACATTTTTACATTCAATAAAGACATCTTTAGGCAAATCCAAGGGACTGCTATGGGGGCTAAGTATGCCCCGTCATATGCAAATCTTTATATGGGACATTTTGAGGTGGAACACGCGTGGTCTTATCCATTTTTCAACATAACAAATCAGGTTGCCTACTGGGGCAGGTATATCGATGATATTATTATGATCTGGAATGGCACAGAAAATCAACTTAAAGAATATCTTCAGTACTTAAACAGTAATAACTATAATTTGAAACTCACCATACAATACAGTCAGCAAAACATTAATTTCTTAGATTTGATACTTTTCATAGAAGACAATAAAGTTCAAACTACTTTGTTCATCAAGGAAACTGCTGTCAACAGCACATTACATGCAACTAGTAATCATCCCCACCATATCACAAGAAATATACCATATGGTGAATTACTAAGGATCAACCACAACTGTACCAAATTACAGGATTTTGAAACAAATGCTAAAGGATCAATACAAATAATTTAAACAACGAGGCTATAGCCAAAAACTTCTAAATAAAAGCTATCAGAAAACAAATTTAAGAACAAGAACTGAATTGTTGATGAATAAACCTAAAATAACTAAAACAACGGACATACCAAGATTTATTACCATGTATAACGGTAACATCAAAATACTTAAGAAGATTCTAAGGAAGAATTGGAACATACTAAAAACTGACAATGATCTTGACACAATTTTGGAAAATCAACCAAGTTTAACTTTTCGCAGAGCAAAAAATATTAAAAATCTGCTATGTCCATCTCATTTTATCCTTCATGAACCTATCAATGTTCCACAGCAAACAATGTGGCTAAAACCCCCCATTAAAGGAAATTTCAAATGTGGGACCTGTAGTGTATGCCAATTCTCGGATAATGCCAAATCCAGTATAACTTTGCCCAATGGACAAGAGAAAAAGATCAATCAATACATCAACTGCAACAGAAATACATTGTCTATGGAATCAAATGTATATGTTCAAAATACTACATAGGAAGTACTATCAGAAGTCTTAAAACACGAATAGGGGAACATATAAGATCAATCAAGAACCAAGACTCACAAACACTGCTGTCAAATCATTTTCGATGGAATCATCAAGAACAAGAACTTACTAAGCTAAAATTTTTTGGTATCGAAAAAATACACCCACATCTGAGAGGAGGGGACATTGAAAAACCTTTAAGAAAAAGAGAAGCGTTTTGGATATGTTCATTGGACACATGTTTCACTGGTCTAAACAAAGATCAGGAGATGCATCACTTTCTGTAAATAGTTGCAATAATTATCAATCAACAAATGCCTCGTCTAAAAGAGGCATCACGAGTTAAGTTCTATCCATTGGGTTAAGTTTAAAACAACATATAAGCTACATAAAAAAACTCTAAATACGAAAGGAAAAATACTGTCTGGAAGAAAATAAAATTGCTATAAATTAAATCACAATTTCCAACACTTGAGGAATAATACATCCACATTAACTTTATTTGGATTTTTCTAAACAAAATGCATAATTACGAATAGTCGTTCTCCATTCACTTTGCAAAGGAAAAACATGGAATCAGTCCCAATGTAAAATGGTGCCATCTAATAAACGCAACGTCATACGTCATCACGCAATGAAAATATAATGAGTCATGTGACTAATGAAGCACTAACGACGATCAGCGCATAGCAAGACGTGTAAGACGTGTGCCGCAAAACAGGAAAAAAGGTAATGAATGAAATCTCTGTTTATAAAACATTACATATAGGTAACCTTGTAAACGCATATTTTCGGAAAGAAGACAACAAATTATGTATACTACTAATAGTCATCTGCGAAATATTAAATACGAGCGTAATATTTTCTACAGAAACACAAGACCAGAGGGAGGAACGCTCAAACAAGATGCGAACAAAACAAACCATGAGTGAAGGTATTCACATTATGTCTTCTCTTGAATGCAAAAAGTCAAATTTTTCTATGCATCTCGTCAAAGAAACATTTGCTTGTTAAGCCAATGAAAGAAAATATAAATGTTATCATCAAGTACTGGTAAAACCAATGTTTTTTAAAAAATGTTCTCAAAGAAACTACAAGTAACCTATATTATGTTGATGAAATTGTTAGCACGGAGAATTAATAACAGAAAATAACTGTTTGATTTTTACAGAATGAAAAAACAATTTGAAACTTCAATATAATCATTGAATATAAAAGGAAACTATACAAATGACCCAAGGTTTCACTCCCTCTCAGTATTTTAAAGAACACAATGGAAACGCCTCATTAGAACTCCCTAAAACACAATCGAGAACCTCCTGAAGAACCGTCCCAACATAAGACGGGGAAACACGTGTCGAGGATTCTTTAAGAAAAAGCAATCTGAGGATTTTTTTGAGGATTCTTTAAGAAAAAGCAATTTGAGGATTAATCAAGAAAGACTAAAGAGGATATATCAAGGAAGAAAAGATTCTTTAAGAAAGAGGAACTTTACAGCAAAAGTAAAATACAGCACTTACAGTACCAAAGAGGACTCAATTTAGCACAACTGAATGAAAACGTCAATTCAGTGCATAAGTTGCAACGATTGAATAATAGTCAGTAAAACTATACCAAGTAAATCAACTGAATGGATAAACATTAATTCAGTGAATATATTGTATCTAATTAAAAGGCGCAATTCAAAACATTACAGCAGTCTTTTGTTCTATTTTTGTTACTTACACCCTGGTCAGCCCTAGGGTGATCTGTAAGTTTGAATTAGCAGCCTAACATAGTACTTTATATATTTATATATTTTCATGCTCAACCAATATACACTCACTAAAACATAAGGGCGCCAGTAACCGCTTTAGAGGCTGAATTTTTTTGTTTTTGAACCTAGTGTGGCCCTTACCCCGATTTTTTTTTTTTTACGATTCTTGCTTCATCTACCTGCCTTATTTTGTTGGGCTAACGGAGTCGGCCACATCGGCCGGCACGTGGTGTGGGCTACGTAGTGGGGCCGGACTTGATTCAATGACATTAGAATCAGGGCCTGATAAGGGGCACACCAGATCAACTGAGACTAATGCTGTATTATCATGTGATCCCGATTTGGGTAATTGTGCTAATGGAGATTCAACAAAAACATTGATCCCTCTGAGTTATTCTCCACAGGTGATTGAAACTATTGACTCCGTAGTGATGTTGCCATAGGGTGAGGGGGGGGTCCACTTTAGTAGTATTATTGGGCCAGACCTACAATCGACATCAGCTAAAGATGATTATTTCAAGCTTGCCCTCCCCTAACGGAACCTGCCAACTCAAGTTGAGGGTCATTATGATGATAAACCCATGCAGGCTAGTACGTCTGTTCACATTCCTGTTGCCCTGCATAAGACCCCAAAATCTATCCCAGGGTCTAGACCAATCTCTGGGCAACGTATTATAGATCACTATTTTATTAAATCTGCTACCACCAGTACGGAACTTAAATCCTTCCCAGCCATGAAAGGCAAAGCAATGCATGGATTCACAACCCAATTTTCATGGCCTTGAGGACCTCGCGGACATTAGCATAATTGAAATTGCTGATCAGGCGGAAGAAGAACTAGAGGCAAACCACCAACATCTTGCTGTAGGCGTAACCCAGCAAACCCGTGATGCCTCCACCATGGATTCACCTACTCCAATAGCAGATTTGCTGAACACTATGGATTCACCTGCTCCTCTAGCAGACTTGCTGAACAGGACCTCCCCTGGACACAAGCAGGCATGTTGTCTGCAATCCCCACTATTGGGGTATCGTGGGGCCATGCAGACTCGTCTGCTATGCATCATAGGCTGAGGGAAATAGATGAGCGTATCAGATTGACTCACCCCACAGTATCTGCACTAAATATGGTTCTGAGCTCATTTGTATCCCTATATGACAACATCTGGGCAGAGTTAAAATCTACAAATGCCGCATTGGCAGATGTTACGATCTAACTAGAGGAGATCAGAGCCGGCATTAGATTTAGTCATCATGGAGGAGGAACATAGGAAGGGAGGTTGTTTTGGGGGGTCAGCCTGCACTCCCTACTCTGGGTGGACATTGTGGACATAATTGAAATCTCTGACAATAGTCTTGGAATGGAAACTTGTCCAGAACTAGTTCTGGATATGAAGCCTAGTGTGAGCAAAACTCCAACATGTTTCACCTTGGTCTGCTCTGGGGGTCTTGTACCCCCAGTGATTGATCTTACTAATGTGGTACCTCTGGGGGGGGCGGGAATTGGAAGAGATGTGGAGCTGGAAAATGTCTCTGGGAGCTCCCCACAAGAAATCGTATTCTTTCTATGAGAGTGGCCCACAGAACTCTTTTTCGTTCCCGATTATCCCCAGTGATTGAACATGGTGACCCGTTTCCTGACTCTATGCCTAAAATTAGGGTGGTGGATTTTATGGCTCAAACAGACTCTAATTTATTGGGTCAGATTGGGGGAGTAGATCCTGAGAAAGCCCATTAAGATCTTCTCTCCTTACCCAGAGTTGTTTGTAACTGGGAGAATAACAAGGCTCTCTTGGAGGGCACTGTTCATAAGGATGGGGGGCATGCAGTGAAGTTAAGGGAGGTGCCAGTTGCCTCTGGGGAAGTACACGTGTTGCCCCTGCTCCGGAGACCTAGTGGTGGTGATCCTGAGGGAGTGTATCCATCTGGTGCAATTCTAAACCAAATTGAGTCCATCTGGGGCCCATTTGAAGGGGCGTCTACCTCGGCACTATCGCTTCAAAGCATGGGGCCGGCAAGTGTCTATCACATGGGTATAATGAGGGGTTGCACTACTCTCCCCTCATCCCAATTCTTGAAAGGCCATTAGCTCCCTTGCGTCAGCATGATTTACCCAAGGAACTGGGGGGCGGGGGTGGTACTATTGAGCAATCTTTGTTTTCTTCAAATTCTGGCGCAGGTTTGGTTAATGTGGGATCTGGAAGTGGAAATGGTAAGTCAAGCTATTTGGAGGATCTGGTGGATATACCTTCTGTGTCCAACTATCCCAAAGTTTCTGCAGGGATTAAGTACTTACTCCAGCGACTGTATTATCCTACTAGATATGTTCAGAGGGATGGGCTCAAGGCACCGCTACCCAATAGTGTTGGATCTCGAAGACCCCAGTTTATATCCATGGTATTGGTCTAAATGCTGGTAACACTAGAGGATCATTGGACCTGGGGTGGTTGGCTAGAGGCGACAGTAATGGGTTCCACAAATTAAAATCAGCAGTAATTTGGACCCCGAATGTCGGATCTGCCTTAATCAACCCAATATCCTTTCTGTTTTCTCGGTGATCCCCTCTCTGGGTTTGGTGACCTCAGCAGATATTGGGAGAGTCTCTTTTCCTGAGAGGGAATCGGTGGGCACGAATTTCATCCATTTGATTTCCCCTCTGATAAAGGAGCTTATTCTTACACAAAGGGAAGCCCTCTTTCTTTGATTTAGGATTCGAAGTTCAACTGCTGGAAGGGGACAAGGGGGATACTATTCATAAGGTTGCAGAGCAAATCCCAGTGCCAGAATCGCTGGATACTATAAAAATGGATCAAAGAAATGCTAAAGGTGCAGGGAAGGATATGGATTGGGCTACCATAATCTCCTTTCTGTGGCAAAAACGTATCCCGTGAAAAGGGTACCGGTGTGGGAGTTGTTAGGGAGGTGATGTTAAGCATAAAATCAAGGAACACCTGTGGAAATGTTCACCTCTTCTCTAACCTGACCTGTGTGAACAATCTGAGACTTGCAAATGGTATATGCCTACAAGAGACTTGGCTTACCTCTACACTTATTTTGGCTGGCGTTTGTGTCTTTGAGCAATATGCCAAACACAGTGGTGGAGGTAGGCCCTCAGTGGGTCAAAAATGGAAAATCTGTCATTTGGTGCCCTGGGAGTGGATCTCCGCTCTTTTGATGGCAAGACTAACCTCCAGATTATCAACATTTATTGGCACAAGGCCATTGCTCAGGTGGACGACGCCTTTGTGGAAAAGGTATGTCATGCCATTGATGTGTGGTCGGGGAGATTCTTGAATGGGAGAATTATTGTGGCTGGAGATCTGAACACAGAATGCGATGTACAGTGTTCCCCATGGAATCTTGATGGGCTTTCTGCTGGTCACTCAGGGAAGCTACAGGTTGGCCAAAAATGGCACATAGCTCTGGGGGAATAGGGGTTGCAACCATTAGCCTGTAGCAAGGTTAACAGCCACTCTGATAGTGATTAGTTCCTCCCTACTTGACTACATCTATGTTGACCCGAATCTGAATCTTTGTATGTCATTTGATGTACTAAGAAATGACTGGAGTTATCATTCCCTCCTAATAGCCTCATTTATTTGGATACTATGCTCCAGACAATTCTTGCTACAGCCTCGAGTTATTGTCAATACGGCTGGAAGGGGAGTGAGATGGACAGATGTCAATATTGGATGTCTGAGTTCAAAAGTAAAAGAATCACTCAATCTATCCACCTTTGAGTGGAAACTTAATAAATTTAATTCGATTGAATTTCAGACATTTGTCAGTGCAATGGTCTCCAGCCTGGATGTAGGGATTGGTAGCAGAGGGATGAAGCCTAATAGACATCTTCACTGCTATAATGTGGAGCTGGCTGAGGCAAAAAAATCCTTGATCCAACCAATAATTTAGATCAGGTTATCTGCACAGAGTTGATCAGGAAGGTTAAGCAGTCCTATAAGAACTTCTGCAAACTTCGGAAACATGGGATGCTACAACATGATGCAGAATGGGCAAGACCCTAATTATGCTATCTCCAAGCTTAATGAGCAGCAGTTCTATGAGGATGAATTTGGGTTGCCCAAGACTGTCAGTATGATGGGTATTGACCTGACTGGAGTTGATGTCTGGGATCCCCAATTAGATATTCAAAACATCCATCATCTGATCAGTAAATGTAAGCGATCTCGAGCCCCAGGGCCTAATGGCCTTACGAACAACACCTTTAAAGATTAACAAAATATATGGCCAAACCTCCTGCAGTTAGCATTTAAAGATATCCTAACTACTTGCATAACACCTACCTACTGGAATATGTCGCATGTGGTTCCTATCTTCAAGTGTGGGAGCAGGACCGACCCAACCAACTATCGTCCCATCTTGCTTATTGACGCTGATTGCAAGATCTTTTCGGCCTTCCTGCTCTCACACTTGGACGAGTACCCGTTCGACCAATTCCAGACTGGTTTTATGAGGGGCCTCTCTGCTAACATCAATGGCCTTGCTCTAAAATGTATTCAAGAGGAGCATTGGCTGTTAACTAGGGGGATGCACCTGTACAGCCTCGATAGATCTCACGGCCGCATTCAACTGTGTTGAGCGGGGCATATTATGGGCTAAATTGGCAAAGTGGGGATTTCCAGCAGGATTATTGAGACTGATCAGTGGGGTTTATGAAGATTGTGGTATCCAGATCCGCCTTAGTCAAAAGGGAGACATCTCAAGGAGAATCCAAACCTATAGGGGATCAGACAAGGTTGTGTCTTGGCCCCCTATCTTTTTAACCAATATCTGTCAGATGTTGGGACTTCACTTGGGAAGTAAGGGATGGTCGCCCCTAACGTAGGAAGGGAAACATTATTTGGCTTGCCTATGCAGACGACCTCTTGATCTTTGATCTTACCAAGGTCGGCTGCAAAGGTCTATAAACAACTTCGAAAGCTATGCCAAAGATAATGGGTTGGTTATCAACCCTAAAAAAACTAAGATCCTCTCCTTTAGGAAAGTGAGGGCAAAGACCGTTGGTCCTGTAGCATTCTTAGACAGTATGCTGTTGAAGCTCTCAAACTCTGTTAGATACTTGGGTTTTAATTACTCTGCCTATAAAGGTTCAACAATTGTTAATGTGGCCTTGGTACATAAGGCAAAACTCCTTGAAGCACAGATTGTTAAGATTGATCAAAAGTTCAGAAGATTACCCTGAAATCTACAATGATTTGAAGGGGATAAAGTGCGTAAAACCCTTAACAGAATCGAGGGCAGAATTTGGGGGAGGATTTAGGAATCTCCAATGTGGTACCTCTGCCAGCTATTAGCTTTGAATTGGGAATAGTCTCCTACTGGGCAAGAGTACAATGGGCCGGCCTGTCTCTATATCCAAAAATTAAGGCTCCTATTCTCAATACCCTGTATCACCTAATGGGAAGAAACCTAATCAACTCTCGGGTATTAACTTCTCTAGAGGTAAGATCAGTGAAAGTCCTCTAGGAGATTGGGGTGACTTTAGAGACCCTAATTTTGAATCCCTTGAAGGCTAAGCAAGCGCTATTTGATTTTGATTGGATTCAGACAATCAATGCTTTCCACTATTATCCTTCCCTGAGTCATCTGAAGCATGAGCATAGATGTAGAGGATCCTTAACAAAGAATTTACTCCAATTTCCAAATCGTTTCTATAGAGGTATTCTACTTAGAGTACGGTGGAATGTGTTGCCTGCCAGTGAAATCCAATTACGGAGATCCCTGATCTCTTAGGAGGCAGCCCGCTGTATGTTTTGTATGGGGAAATTGGAGACTAAAGCATTTGGTCCTCGAGTGTGTACCCCTTCAGGGTCTAAGGGCAAAGTACTTAATGCCCTTGGATGTAAATTCAATTACCTATGATGAAGAACTAGTATGGAAGCGCTGCCTTGATATGCACAATATTCATGAGAGGCTGGCCCTCTCAGGCTTTATTAAAAATCAGCATTTGTAAATATATATAAAAAAAATATTTCTTGACCCATGTGATATATTTGAAGGAATGAGAATTCTTCATCTGATGTTTTATTTGAAAATATACGTGATGCGAATGTATCTCTCTTTTATATTTCCTTTATAAGCTGCAGCACCTTTTCTATGTATTAATTGCTTTTCTTGTTTCTTTTTTAACAAATGTTAATAGTTATTTTTGAGTGTCTGCATTGTTTTTGTATCACTGATGTATGTGTTGATCTAATAATTTGTAAAGGTTTAATTAAACCAAATGCAATAAAAAATAAAAAATAAATAAAAAGGTCCCGGTAGGGCACAGTACGTGCCCTTGCCACACATGGATAGAAACAATTTATTGAAGGCACTGGCATTGCTTCCCGCAGGAGCAGGCAAATTGATATATGCACTTGAAAAACAGACCGCTGGCATTGCGCTAGTGATGGGAGACATGAAAAGTTTGTTTGACGCATCATTAGGAGACCAAGCGGACGATATTTGGAAAAGAGCAGGGCATCCAGGGATATGAATGGGTGATGACAACCATGACAGGGTGCATCTTTATGATTTTCAGGCTACAGTGTGGGCTGCCCTAAGAGCAGCATATCCTGATACACTAGAAATACATTTTATAAAGATGCAGAATATGAAGGAGAACGAAGACCCATCACAATACATACTCTAGATTCAAGAGGTGTGGAGGGCTGAGGCAGGGGAACATGGGATAAGACTGTAGCAATATGTTATCAGATGCTAAAGAAAGGGCTTCCAAAGGAGGTGCATAAAGATTTGGATAAGGTAGTGGAGGTCGAGGCTAAGGAATGGTCAGAGATTCAGGCTATTATAGTACATCATAGCAGGCGAAGGCAAGAGAGAGAGGAGGAAGTGGTGGACAATGCATAGAAGGCTGAAAATAAGTTAGCACAGAAGAAATGAGTGAAGGTGAGTATTGAAGGAGCAGTGTTTCCTCGCTTGGCTATAGGGCTGGTAGAACCGCGAATGGCACTGGTGGAACTGAGAATGGTGTCGGAGTTGACAGGAGAGTATGAAGGCTTTCTAGATAACAGAGGGTACCAGGTCAGGTAACAGGGGGGTTATCAGCAAGCATTTCAGGGAGGTTAAAAAAGAGGGATTGGTGATTACGAGGAAGCGGAGGAAGATTTGGATAGATGGGGCTAAGATTTGGTGTACCAGGACTGTTTTGATTGTAATGAGCCATTTTGTGTAGGAGTAGGCAAGCAGCTGTGGACGATCCCAGTGGATTTCCCAGTGGACCTTTCACCAAAGTTACACATCCACAGCAGTATGGGATAATTCCTGCAGCAGCTCCAATATCAATATTAGGTGCCAGCACCATCACAGAAGAAACTTCGAGCACCCAATAGCATGCCAGTTTATGCACAGCAGCAGCCACAACAGCCAGAACCACAAGTATGAGACAAAATGCTTTCCTGCATGGCACAGTGATACCCTACACAGGGGCAAGTGTGGTAGGCAGTAATCTCTTTGTGTTCCCAGGGTCGAACACCTACCCAGATTAGGACAGTCCACAGATAGCCTTGCCATGCCCAGCCCTATCAGTCACTGCCAACCAGGAAGAGAAACTCCTGGTAGGTGTGGCGATAGGTAACACATAATTTGTTTTCATGGCTGACAAAGGTGTAACAAAATCATGCATAAAGGAAGGGCATTTCCCCTTGTCAGAAAAGGTAATGGAAATGCAGGTGTTCTCTGGGGCAATACATTTGGTTCCATTTACAGAAGACTTACTCATTAAGGTAGGTAACCAAGAGGTGTTAGCTCCGGTACTATTTTCAACTACAACACTAGTGAACTTGTTAGGCAGGGATCTGTTAAGCAAGCTGGATATGACAATTTCATTTTCAGAAGAAGGGGTGGTGGGCTCAACACCTGGAATTTGTTATGCTAGGGTCCTGGCAATAACATGAGCACTGTACAGTGATTGCACCATAAGTGGATACCTTTGCACCCGGATTTGTTTATGTATTGTGAAGGCATCATGAGGTAAAACACAGACAACAGATTCCATTTTCTAAATAAATGGTTTGTTTTTCTTAAAAGGCAGACCACACAGTCCATGCATTACAGGTCATGAAACCGATAACACTTGGCACTTTTTTATACGTCTGTAACTGGGTAACATTTAGTTCTGAATCTCCTTGGCAGTCTCTTGGCTTTGCCACATCGTGTATCTCACACAACTCACTCCGTGGTGTTCTCCCTTTTCCACCACCTTGCTTTCACATTATTTGTAAGTGTTCATCACTTGCTTTCCACTTTATACATAAGTGCCTATTAGCTGCTCCTATCTTGTGCCATATTCAAATTTGTTTATCATATCTTTCCTATAGTTCAATTTTCAAAATTGCTTGTTTCTTTTTCAAAAATGCATGTTACACTTTGTAGCTTGTTTGGTTGGCATTCAAAAACCCCATAATTGGGTCTTCCAAAGTCACTGCAATATTTTTCAGTTTGTTATGCATTTAAGTATGCTGGTTCAAGCCTCTGGAGTGCCCCGGTATGTGTGTTCCCTTCCTCATTCTCAATGGTATGCTGCGGCTCCAATGGGCGCCTCGTTCCTCTTCTCTGGTTTCCTATTGCTCTACTTCTGCCACGCAGGAGCACCAGTGAGCAGCGCTCGCCGTCCTCGTATCTAGATGCCTGTAGATCCGGTCTTCCTTAGCGGATGCTACTAGTGTCTTTTGCTGTGGATACAAGACATGGAGAACTTCAGGCTTCTCAACCCTCTCATGAGCCGCTCTGGCACGGCATCTCTTTCACCCTCCTGCTTAGCAGAGCATCCTTCCAGCCAGTTCCTCTACAGCCAGCTCCACATCTGATAGCAACGTCCTTCTCTCCCAGCCGGTTTCCCATTTCTGCTGGGCTTTTCTACACCTATGACTTGTTAAATGGCTGCAGGTGCAAGCCCTTTACTTCAGTTGCCTGACCATAGTTAAACCTATTAGCTGGACATGCTGGCCATTACATTGGTACTCCATCAAATTCCTCTTCCTTGTCTCAGTACCAAAGTGGTGTCAATGAATGGAAGTGTGCATAACTCCCAGTGTCCTCCTCCTCATCCCAGTCTTAACATGAAATGGCTCTGGGCATTTTGTGTGTCAGGATTCAAGAGGAATGGCCTTTCCCTGGGCCCCTGAGGTGAGGATTCTGGGGGAAAGTAAGTGAGTACAACCTCAGGTTCCTCACATAATGGAGCTAATATGTTGCTAAATTGGGTGGCAGGCATCAGGGACAAATCATGGAGAGTACCCTCAGAATTATTGTTTGGGCCAGCAGTGCCCCAAGATCAGTGGTGGCTGGTGACTTTGAAAGGTGGTGGGGCGTGCATTTCTCTGTGCGAATTTGTGAGTGAGTGAGCTCAGCGAGCGAGCCCAACCCACATCAAGGGCGGGTGCGGGTGGGTTCTCCCTGTGTGAAAATGTTTGAAGAATGCCTTCCAAAATGTGCAATGTACTGTCCAAACCCACAGAATATGACATAAAAAGCATTAGATATTACATACTAATTGTGGTACATTATTAAAGTGTGATTGCGTATTTTACCACAGCTTGTATTGAGAATAGATGGTACTATGGTGTATTCATAAAGAAAGTCATTATATAGATAACCAGTAATGATGGAAAAATATAATTTTGTCATCCTGTTACAGGCATTCATATCAGTTCATCCTCTTACTAAGGTGGGAAAGGGGAGAAAATAAGTTAAAATATAGCTTGTTTACCACTTAATTAATGCAACATTTGTCCTACCTCTAATGCTGTCTACCTCACCGAGTCAACATTGCTTCAGTTGCTCAAAGTTCAAAGACGTGGAATGCACAGGTCACAGAAATAGCACATACATATTGCATGGAAAAAAATGCAACAGAAATAGTTTACTAAGTTTTTTATTTTCAGTGTGGTATTATCGCAACCGACAATCATAACTGATCAACAATTAAATATAAACTTCACATATCTCACTGTTCTGTCAAATAGATAACTGCAACCTTACACAAAATCCTAACATGTAAAGAGATTGAAATAATTAAATCATTCAAAGAAGGTATAACCCACAAAATAACTGCAAATAGCTTGTAACAGAACAACATTCAACTGTCAATCATTTTGAAAGTTTATACACAATTGTGTACATCACTGTGTATGTCACTTTTTCAGAGAGGCAAAGTTATCAATAGTCTGTGATCTCTTGAATTAACTGTTTTTCCATGCACAGCATGGCCAAAGAATTCAGACAATACTCAGTCATTGGGCCTCATTTTGAGTCCGGCGGTAGCTGTGCTGGTAAAAACGGCACGGCTGTCACCGGAGTCATTTTATTTTGGCGCCCGGCAATGTTGACTTACCGGGGCATTACAGCCCCAGCGGTCCCAGTAATTCCCTATTGCCGGGCGTCAGAATCAATTAATCCCCATTCCCATTCGAGTCCCATTGGACTCAATGGGAATGAGAAGGACGGATGCACCGGCCCCATTCATGAATGGGTCAGTCAATCAGTCAAGGTCTGCGAGCAGGTGCCATTCTGCCCAACAGGTCAGACCTGGCGGGCTGAAAGGCACCCACTCCCAGACCTCGGAGTATGCCGGTCTGGTAACAATGGTGCCGGCTAACCAGCACCATTGTTACCAGAGTGGCACACTCGTAATGAGGCCCATTGTGTTTCTCAATAATGTTTTAACTCATTTCAGGGTGGAGAAACTGCACTCAGACTTAGGTGTTGTCATGGGCATAGTGATCAGAATTTTTAATAAATGCATTGTCTCACAAAATGCTCCTTCGAGATTGTTTTTGATGAACAATTTAAATAAAGAAATTGCACCACTTGCATTACAGAATTCAGGTCTCTCATAAACAATTGATAGCTCAGTGCGCAGTCTTCCCTTATTTAGCATGGGGTACTCTTGGAAAGTTGCAGTCAGTGCATCAGTGGGAAAAGACTGCCCATGTGTTTGAAATAGGTGACTGCAACAATTTGGCCCTCTCCAAGTGTTTAGTAAATGAGAAGCCATCATGAGCGTAACTATGATGTCACATACTTCATTTGCCAAATTATTTAAAGTGGTCATATTCATATTGCGACATGCAAAAGATGCCTCTGGTGGAAGTTTAGTGTCCAAATTGTCAGTGCTTTCATATACTCTGCCAATGCGCGTCATAAAAGTTGCAATAGATTTCTGCACATACACATACAGAGAATTGTTAAGCTGGTCATATAGAATGTCAACATGGGGCATTATGTCATTGAACAAAAAAAGAAAGGAGATGAACTCCTTCTCTTTCAGAGTTCTAATGAATCCTCAGGGCTCATGCACAGTAACTCCCTCATAATCACTGTTTTTTTCAGTGATCTCAAAGCATCTACGGAGTGCGTCGTTATGCTGATATATGGCCTCTACTACCCGAATATGGTAGCTCCAGCGAGTGTGTGATGGCCTTGGAAGTCTTTTATCCAATACCTCATGTAGAACTTCGGTTCTTTTTGGAGAACGAGAACAAAATGCACAGAAGCCAGAGATATCATTAAAGAAAATTCTAATTCCTGATATTTTGGAAACAACTTGTTCCATGACAAGGTTAAGCAGGTGTGCATAGCAATGTGCACAATGGGCATATGGATACACTTCAGCTATTTTCTTTTGGACTCCACCAGAAACCCCCTGCATTACACGCGCACCATCATATATTTGAGAAATTACTTTGTTTTTGTGGCACCCTTCAGGAAAAACTTTGTCCAATTTTTCCATTAGGACAGTAGCAATGGTTTGCATGCTAGAGTCTTTTAGATGAGTATATCCATAAAACCTTCCAACAATTCAGAATCGTTCATCAATGTAGCAATAGACTAGCAGAGTCTTAGAAGAAACATTGGTTTTATCATCTGCCTGAATAGCTTCATCATCTATGTGTTTTAACTGCTCTACAATGTTCTCTCCAGTGACAATGAGCATGCAGTCCAGCAGCTCTTTTTGAATTGGTTTTTAGGTGCCCTTAAAAACTGTTGCATTCTTTCTTTGCACTGTCTATGCTGGATACAAAATCCACCAGGCCTCTAAATACTGCAGGATTCAAAGAATGTTCAGTTTCATCATGACTGCGTAAAGCTAATTCAAATGCATCGGTTTTTATCCACATTCTCATTATGCTTCATCACGCTCCGGCTATAGGCATTGCCCAACTGTATTGCAATGGTAACACGGCCCAACATGCACAGCTGTAATATATTCTCGATATGAGATTTGCACGATTCATGTCTCTTGCTTTTTTCTGACAAATGCATTAAGTCAGTGACTCCTGTTTTTGTCCAGGCTGTTTCACCTCCAAACAGCAGGCACAGGAAGCAGAATAAATAGCACTTAGCAATGCTACCAGTGAGCTATCTCTTTTTTTCATACCAAATCATGGTAAATGTGTGTATGTGGGCCCTTCCCCAAACTTTTACAGACTGTTCAATTTTTAAATCTGGCCAATCAGACCCTATTCATTTCACCTCCAGTTTTTCACTGTGTGCGTGTCCAGAAAATGGTATTGAGAGCAATTGATCCACTGAATTCATTTTCAGTAACAGTGACACCTGTTAATAAGAAAACTATGATGTAAATAATGATTTGGTGTCATGCAGTAATTGTTCAAAGGTATTCTCTTTCATAACACAGAAGTATAATTTGATAGTGCTAGGCACAGATAACATCTGCAATTTTAACCAATTCAGCTGTACTTCTCATTGACCAGTACAGCGGAGTTGTGTATAATTGCAGATGTTAACCTTTGCATGAGTTAATATACATGCCCTTTAGCAACTGTGACACCAGCCACATGTTATGCATTGCAGCTTGCTTGGCAAATGAGTACGTACGAAAGATGAGGCAAGTTTGTTCTGTTAATACTTTTCTAAAAAAAAATTGTTTACAATGTGGGGAGAAATGCACTTTGATTTTTATGACTGCATCACCATCCCTAACCCTTCCAAGCACTGTGGGAGTAATGGTAAAGAAAGAAGGCATTGATTCTGCTGTTTCAAAGTGGGTGAGATTCCTCAGCTGTAAAACTGAAATCTCCTGAAAAATACCAGGACATCATAAGGAAAGTTGGAACAGACACCCCAATCCTATTCTTGTAAAAACAGTTTCCAAAGGCAGGTTCTTTAGAATTAAATATATCTTATGAGTTATGACTTTCCATTTTCTAATGCCACCCTCTCAGCTAGCCATAGATACCATTCTTTTGTTTGTACTGTTCATCTGATTTCCTCCACCAGTTTGGTCCGAACAAACATGGGCTTCTTTTCTAATTTCTTTTTAAAGCAAGATAGATGTGTGCCCTCATTACCAAAGAAGCCAAACAGACAAGAGTTGGAGTGCCATGAGCAGCCAACCCTACAAAGTACTCATGCTAACATACCTGGCTTATCGTTCTGGAGAATGGTCACTGCAATTAACTCTCATGCTCTGGCAAAGCCAATATCCGGAAGGTGCAGAATGGAGGTTAAAGTCCGATGTTTTTAGTTTCACAATTAACCTGGATTGGTTGGATTTGTTCATGCAAGGTGGTTTCAATGGTCTGTAAATAGAAAGCAAGAGACTGATCTGAGAAAGGGCAACATAGGTTCAGAGCAGTATGAAAATGGTTTCAGACACGAAGGAGAGCGTTAACTGCTTGTAACATTTACACTGCATCAGAATACTCTTATTAGAATGTGTAAAAAGTTAGATGCCTCCACACAGGTAAGTTTGCCATTCCCCCAAAATCTCTCAAGTTACCTCATCTCCCTTCATTTGAAGGTTTAGCCCCCTACCCACCGAAATGTGTTGCCATATATATAAAAAATGAAATTAAGTAAACACTGAGATCTATTGGTCTTATTGCGGGAAAACATTTACATCCCAAAATAATCACCTGCTTCCTTTACCAAAGCTAAACAACTGTGCATTGTTTTGCTATCTAGCTCTTTCAGTATACATCTCTTTTCTGCCTAATGCTATAGGCTCTACGGCAACCCAAATCCATCTTCTTACAGATTTTGTCTAGATGCAGGCTTTACGTGAACTGATACGGTGAGATCACGGGAGACAGACCCCAGCTGAGTCTGATTTTAACTTTCATCATGGACCTGCTTAATTTCCCTCTAGGTCTCAGAGACTCATGCAATACATTCTATGTGTACTTGCATTTTTCATAACAAATGAATACATTCCTGTTACAAGATCTCTTTGTTGTCACTCAGACACAGACCAGATGTGGAGTCTCAGATAGGTCCAGGTAGACTTTATTATACACAATGTACAGTATGTACATAATCCTGTTACTCTCAAGTAGTGACATTTATGACTGGACATGGATGGGTAAGTACACTACAGACAAAGGAGCAGACCCACCCGCCATCCTACCATACCCAGCTCAGGCCCCAACTGACACTCTCAGAACATTCACTCACAGATCCAATCAGCATTCTGATAGCAAGCAATCCAGGCCAGTAACAAGACAAGACTACAATATGATATCTCCCTTTCATACCAGATCCAACCACAAGACTACAATATAACAATTCCCAGAAAGAGAGATCCTTCTGATCCCGAGTCCTGAGCTAGTTCTACAATCGGAACAGGCCAGACATTCAAGCACTGCCAGTTTCCCAAGTACCAGCTAAGCAGACAGACACACAGGAAACCGCATTGAACGTAAATGGTAAGGAAGGAAGGAAGAGATTTTAAAAGTATATTTTGGAGGTCAGGAATCACTTTTGAACAACTTGGTATTCTGTAGGTGCTAGAATGCCACATTCCAACTGACTCTTGCTGGCACTTATTCACATCCCTCATTTCACTTACCAGCACACAGGGAAGACATCACAACAGCATTCATGAGCATCATTTTTACCCAACATCAAACAAACAAGGTGTTGGGGGTTGAAGTGCCAGTGTGCCACTGAATACTGTTGCCATGGATTTGCAGTGAGGATGGTATAGCACTGTGCCAAAGCAGTAATCATGGTGTTGGACGCTACATAGAATGAGAACATGGAAAAATAAAATGACCAAGAAATAAAATGGAGAGGAAGAGGGACTAAGAAACATTGCAGGATGTTGAAGGCCGCTCAAAAATATTGGGAAAGTGATATTGGGTGGGGTAGGAAACACTGAAAATGTGTTGGTTGGACAGGTATCAAAGTAAATGCAATTAACCAAGTTTTAGGGTTGTTAAGCTTGGTGAGGCTTTTAAATTTGCATTGATTCGAGCCACAGCCATTAGGTCACTCAATATCTTGGACAAATCATTTAACACCAAAAAGTAAGAGAGATGCATATTTCTTGATCCTAGTTGACCTCTCTGCTGCCTACAACACAGCCAACCACACCATCCTAAATCACCTGTGGCCAATTGCAGGAGTAGAGGGGAAATGGCTGTGTTCTTTCTGAACAATACCCTCAGTTTTGTCCTAAAGACACAGGGTCTTTGGCTTTGCAGGTTGCTAAGTTGCTCAGGTTGCAAAACATTTCTTGTATCAGTGGCGGAGCCTTTCTTGTGCATGGAACATTTCTGTGAAGTATGCAGACATGAGGTAAGTCCTAAGTGGATCTTTACAAATGCCCCTCTGCAATGCTAGACTTTAACTGTCAGAGCTTCACAGAGAACCAGAATATATACACATGAAACATTCCATTACATCACAATAGGCTTGCCTGAGCAGTAGCTGAGAAATGGAAAGTAAATAAAGATGTTTGAAAGATATAAGCAGTCAATGGTAAACGTGTTGACGAGGAGGCTGTAGGCCTGGTACAGGTAATCAAAGGAAAACATGTTGATGAAGACACAGTTGGCCTGACTCCTAGATACATGACTACGGCAATTAAATACCCAACATTAAGCAGGATATAACACACATCACCTTTTTCCTGCAAACAAAGAAAAGGTCCTTACTTTGTTGCAATCTTCTAATAAGACAACATCCCCAAGTTCATCTTTATGACCACAGGACTTTCAAATTTGCTTTCTTTCTTGGGTATTATTCCTGTCTTCCGTACCCACACTCCGTAACCCTCAGAAACACAGGTCAGTCTAACTTTCTTTTGAACTTCATACCTCTCTTTCATACACTTATTCATGTAGATTATATTGTCCCTCCATTCTTTTTCATCCCACTCTAGAAACTTTGATCTGCCTAGCCAAGCTGGGCAGATTCCAGTGAAATTTTGTCTCCTTCTGATTACTTCAAATGTCACCAACCCTGTGGTGGCGTGTGGAGTCTGTAAGCATTTACACTTTTCTTCACTCCCTTCCCCCACTTTTGACCTTCTCTCTCACTGTTACGTATACCCTGCATGATAGTGCCATCAAACCTCTCAACCATGCCATTGTGTTTGGGATGGAACAGTGCTGATCTGTGGTGAATTACACCTATATTTGCTAAAAACCATATTTATTATACAGGAAGTCAACTGTACTCCATTATCAGTAAGTGGTTTCTTAGGAAAACCTTCTTGTTGGAACACTCGATCTAAAAAAGAAACCACTACTCTTCATTCAGCTTCTCTGGCAATGTCCACCTCTACCCATTTGGAATACATATCCATGAGGACAAGTATACATTTTTTCATTCCTTGAGTCCTACCAACATTCCTAAAATGTCCATCACCACAAATTCTCATGGGATTACTGGAAATTCATTGGGTCTCAAAGGACTGTATGCTGCACTTAGGCACCTTATCAGAATATTTACACATGGAGCACTCATTTATTTATTTCTCAATATCACTGTCGAGGTTGGGCCACCAATAGTCAGCCCTTAGGCGTCCTTTTGTTTTAGGTATGTCTAAGTGTCCCTCATGGGTTATGAATGTAGTAGGTTCCTTGACAAAGAATATAACACAATCTGGTGGCATGCTGAAGTGAGGTGCAGGGTGCTGAACACCCTGGCAGCCACAATCATGACTACCATCTCCCCAGTATTGGGTAGGGGAAATGTATCCACTACTACACACTTGTTAAGTGCTTTCACGTCTACACATAGCCTTGGAGCACGGCTCAGGCTCTCACCCAGGTGATAGTAGCACTGGGGTGAGAGCCTGTGTGAAGCGTCAACGTGTTAGCCAGGGGCTGCCTGGCCAGCCTCGGCCTACCCCGGTCTGGCCTAGACCACGTCATCAACTAGGCCCTGCATTCCCCGGCAGGGCTTCAGGACAGTCCTGGAGCACTGTCCTGGGGAATGAAGGCCAAGCAGATGTATAAAGACAAGAAGTGAACATGGTGGGCCCTGGCCTTTGTCTGCTGTCCTTCTCTCTGGGCAGTTTGCAGCAGTCCACATGCAGCACGAAGGGAGAAGAACTGCCATGCACCACACCCGTGCGTCCATAACCCCACCACACACTCAAATATCATTGGCTGGCAAACAATCATTAAAAATGACTGCTGTGCCTGAGCCTATTACTGTAAGGTGGACACAGGGCTGGGGTATTGTACGAAATTACCTAATACCAAAAATTCTACCCCCGAAAGTCTGACCCCCAATTTTCCAGATAGGTATATGTGGGGAGGTAAAGTGAATACAAATGTATAGGGGTAAGGTGGGGGAGTTTGTGGGGGGTTTATATTTGCGGAAAAATTGAAAAAAAAGAATCAGACTTTTGGAGGTGGGACTTTTGTATTCAGTGATTTCACGCAGATCCAAGGCTGGTGCGCTGTTTGCACATGGATCAGTAGTGGTGGGGGCACCCTCTAGTGCCCCACCAACATCTTAAATTTGATGGGGGTTAAGAACGGTGTCTGGAACTACAAGCTCCACACATGTTTACTGTAGAAAGAACGTAAAAAGGAATGTGCCCCTGTGGCAGCCGGCACCCAACATTGCAGAGGACACAAAGCAGCACTTCATTATTTATTTAAATACAGTTGGCCTCATTAGGTTTTTGCCCATTCCTGGGTGCCGGGAATAATTCCTCCTCATTCCCATTTGAGCCCAATAGCGCTCAATGGGAACGGAGAAGCCGGATGCACCAAAACTGTTATGAACGGTGCCGGAGCATCCAATATGCTGGGCTCGCGGGTGCCGCACTGCCCGCCAGGTCAGACCTGGCGGGCAGAAAGGCACCTGTGAGCACAACTCGTAGTTTGCCGGTCCGGAGACTACAGTACCGGAAAGCTTACCGGCACAGTAGTTCCCAGATCGCCAAACTTATAATGAGGCCCAATATCTTGTACTAGTACAGTGCAACATTGCAGCGCGCAAGCGCACAAGCACCGTGCCGATGATGCATCATGCAGAACAGATTCAGAAGTTCTGAATCTGTTCTGCATGTAACTGCAGCACAACTGTTTTGCACACTCCCAGCGCCCTGGGTGGGTGGGTGGCGCTCCCACCCTATGAAAGCAGCAGCCACTGCCCAAGATCTTGCTCCGGGTACCATTATTACGTTAGAATTGAAGGTGGTGCTGATTGCGGATTATAAGGTAGTGTTGATACTGACTGACAAAGAGGGAGATGTGTGGCGTACAGTTTTGTGTATTAACACGGCTCAACAACTGAGTGCATTGTCGGATGGGCAGTTGTTTGAGGATGCTGATAACGATGGTGAATGATTCTAGATAGTTGTGTATCATGTCAAATAATGATCCAGCATAGGAATGTCCCATACCCTATATTGTTTGCTAAATGCATGCCTGCACACCAACAAGAGGACTTGTTCCAGGTCCCAACCACTTTATGGACGGCAACCTCTATGATGTAGGGCTCTTGAAGAGCATAGGAGCAAAACGTATCAGCCTGAAATGGGACTGTCCCTAGAGTGGGACTGTATCCATTGTCAACGGAATCAGATGAGGGAATCCATGAGACAATTGTGGCATTGTGGCAGCAGTGCAGTACAGTGCCCTCAGAGTCCTCGTGTAACATGGCGATATACCCTGTCAAAAAAGCAAAAGGGTCAAATTAGAGGATGCTACAGAACTTGCGCCAATTGAATAATATTGTCGAACCTGAGTTCTCAGTTGTACCAAATCCCACCATGATTTTCTGCAGCATACAAACTGAGGCCACACGTTTTAGTGTCTTTGATATGAAAAATGCATACTTTTCTATTCCATTGCACCCCGATTCCCAATATCTAACTGTGTCTACCGAACATGGAAAAGTTTCCAACACACCAGACTTCCTCGGAGATACTGCGAGTCCCCCAGTATTTTAGTTAGTGCTACACATGGATTTGAGAAATATACATGTACCAAGTACGGTCATTCAATATGTTGATTACCTCTTTGTGTGCAGCACAATAGTAATCCACCAGGATGCCAGAAAACTGTATTACCATCACCGGCACTCGCTCCATTGGAATGTCCACCAGATTCCGAGTGCGGGTGACAGTGATAGCAATCCATTCCATGGAGTCCCGTAATACCAGCGATGTTTGTCTGTAGGGTCCCGGAATTATCTTAGCTGGAGGTAATTCCTGGCACCCCAAAGGCAAACCTGTACTTGTATACCGTAATAGCGGAACGTTAATTCTGCACCAGCCAACTCGTAATGAGCCCTAAGAACTATGTAGAGCAGATTCAGTTATACTACGGACCTTACTTGCAGACAAAGGATACAAAGTAGACTAGGATAAAATGCAATATAGTCAAAAAGATGTACTGTACTTGGCACAAATAATATCGTCAGCAGGGAAAAGAGTAACCCCAGAAAGGGCAGCTGCAGTACAGAACACACCACAGTCCACTACAGTAAAAGAAATGAAGCAGTTCTTGGGTTTGTGTAACTATTGTAGAGCATGGATTTTGGATTATACACACAACCATTACTGAAGGGACTTAAAGAAGCACAGAGAAGAAAAGGATCCCTTGCATGGGAAGGAGAAATGATAACATGTTTCCAGGAACTCAAAAATGCCATAAGTAATGCACAGTTGCTGGCAAGCCTTGATTAGGCGAAATAATTTGATTTGTTCTCACTTCGGGCTTTACCCTCTCAGGTGTTCTGTGAATTTCTTTCTGGTTTCTTTATTGACAAAATTGACACCATTCATCATAAAACTATGACTGCCTATTCACACTCTGTATTAACTACCCACCCTCCTTCCCATTCTGTGTCTAATGCTAATTGGTCTACTTTTCCTGCTTTCACTGATCATGATGTTCTTGCTGCTATTTACAAACTCAAATCTGCTTTGACTCTTGCCTCTATCCGTCTCTCTTAATTTAACGAGATTGCAGCTGACATTATACCATGCATTATGCTTGCAGTCAATACCTCCCTTTATTCTGGTCAAATTCCTAGTGACCTGAAACATGCATTAATAATCCCTCTGTTGAAAAATCCCTCTCTTGACCCTTCTATTTGATTAAATTTTCATCCTATTTCACTCTTCCAATTCCTTATGAAAGTACTTGAGTCCTTGATCTCCCCTCTACTTGGTTCCTTTATTGAATCCTCTAAATTCTTTGATCCTTTCCAGTCGTGTTTCCACCCGGGTATGGGGACTGAGTCGGTCTTAGTGTCCGTGGTCGACGACCTTGTTCGCTTGGTAGACCAGGGTGGCATGGTGGTGCTAATTTTATTTGATTTGTCAGCTGCGTTTGACACCGTAGACAACCCCACACTGGTTGTCTTCTGCAGGTCTGTCAGGCCAGGTTCTTGTCTGGTTCTCTGTCTTTCTGGCTGATCGCTCACAGATCGTCTATCTTCCCCCTTTCTGTTCTAAGCCTGTGCCCAGGTCTTGTGGAGTCCCTCATGGCTGTGCTTTATCTCCCACCTTGTTCAACATCTATATTCAGCCACTTCTCTGCCTTATTCACTTCCACTGCTTCATGTGCTATTCCTATGCCAATGGCATGCAGATCATACTTCGTCTGGATCTCGCCAGACCTGATACTGCTGTTCGACTTAGGGGGAAAAGGTGGGCGTGTGATTGGCTGAGAACTGGCTGATGCTGAACGCTGAGAAGACAGAGGTTCTGGTTATTGGCAGCTCCTACCCTTTGTCCTTCTGGACTCCCAATTTCTGCCCCGATATTCTTGCAACCCTCCCTTCTCTTGTAACTGTTGTGATGGATTTGGGGATTAAAATATCCTCTGCCTTGTCGATGCACGACCAGGTCTCCTCCATTGGCCAATTGGGCCATTTCAAGCTCACCTTTGATCCCCTCTAAATGTCATGCTCCTGTGGTAGCTGTCCTTGTGATAAGCAACTTTAATCTTCATCTCTTCTCTACTCACTTTCACCATCCCTTGACTCACTTGGCTGGCTACCTTTTCACTCCCAGCTTAAATTTTATTTATTTTGTCTACTCTTTAAATCTGTCTATGGGCTTGCCCCTGACTATCTTGTTTCACTTTTGTCTTTCTATACTCCTCCTCATCCTCTCCGTTCTTCTTGCCTCTTCAGTTTGAATGATCCCCGCCCCCCCGGGACTCAATCCTGCTTCCGATCTTTCCAGCTTCTTGCTCCTCTTCATTGGAATGCTCATCCCCTGTCTCTCCGATCTATCACTGTATACACTCTTTTCCGCCTTTTCCTGAAAGCTCATCTCCTTCACCGTCCTTGACTGCTTGCTACCAGAATTGTTTGACATTTATCACTGATCATCATTTTGTACCGTTTGTTTTTAATTATGTGCAGTACTTTGGATAAAGGTGCTATATAAAATGCAATAAAAATACAAATACAAATAAGCAGTTTTGATTACTGCAACGCACTTTATTTGGCCCAACCTGCTTACCCCTTCCACTGCCTGCAGCTACTCCAAAATGCAGCAGCTAGAACAGTATTGCAACCTCCTTTTGGTGCACAAATGTCACGCCTTCTTCGTCAGCTCCATTGGCTTCCTGTCGAGAAACGAGTACTGTTTAAGTCCTTGTGTATCATCCACAAAGCCTTTTATAAACTTGGAGCTGAATATCTTGAAACCAAATTCTCACCATATGTTCCCTTAGAACTCTGTGCGCCCAATCTGCTCTGATGATTCAAATACCTCAGGTAAGACTTTCTTTTATGGGTGGTCGTGCCTTCTCTGTAGCTGCAGCAAAGGCATGGAATGCACTTCCTTTTTCCCTGTGAGAAACCACCAACTATTTCTCCTTTCGTCTCGCTTTCAAAGCGTTTCGTTTTTAGGAATACTCCTCTTTGTTTCTTTGCTGGCTTATTTCTGTTAGGTGAGTGCCATGATGCGCCCGGGTGCGCTTTATAAATTCTATTAACATAACATAACATAACATGACTCCAATGGACAAGTAATGACTGCTGTGTTGGCTCTACAAACATCTGTAGGACACACACCCCTAGCATATTACAGTGGCATATTAGATTCAGTGATGCAGGATCAATTCCCTAGTGACCATGCACTGGCCGCTGCAGATTTCGCCATTGAGAAATCCTCAACAATCACTATGGGTTGCTCAGTAATGCTATATGTAGAGCACACAGTGTTTGCAATTCTTGAGAAATCTAAATCCACTTTGACCACACAAAGAGCTTATGAAGTGATTTTGTCAAGTACTGCAAACTCACATTGTATGATGCCGCACAGTGATCCCTGCCACGTTTATTGTAACACCTGTTGAAGAAATTGAGGAAGTGCATGATTGCATCACCTATGAAGGCCCTGAGGATGATTTAATATGAACAAGGGAGGATGCAGTTGAGGAAGTGGAGGTCCTTTTTTCATTGATGGGCCATCGGTGATTGATCAGAAGACTGGCCAGAGGCACACAGGTGCAGCAGTGGTGCTGTGAAAACAAAATCAAAATGTCGAGGCTGAGTACCCTAAAAGGAAATACACCGAACACGGGTTACAAAGGAACATACAAAGACCTTTAATTTATACTGAACAGTTACAGAGAGAAATAACAGATAGCTATCGGCCCTCAGTACAACACAACGAACTCCAGCCTGGTTCAGTGTGTCAGTGAGAGACGCTGTACATTAGAATTCGTTGCTCTTTTATACCATCTGCGAAAATGATGTCCAACCCTACTTCGGGTTAATATTCCTTCTAATACATTACTGATCTAGGGTTCATGCCGGGTTCGCACCACTATATGCATAGGGATTGCCTTTAATACATTCGCCAACAAGCCTACATGGTACCAGTGTATTTTAGGATCTCATAAAGGTCTTCTCAAACATTAATACAATGTAGTTAAACAAGTGTTCTTAGTTCAGTATTTGGATACATTGTTCTTGACATATGCTCGTGGATTAGTTTCATTGCACGAGTAATCCTTTACACACAGGTCAGTGAAGGACAAGGTCTCAGTTCACGACCCCAACAAGTGGCCTGCAGGCAAGTTACATATTAATTACACACAGAGGTCAAGACGGCCATGTTGTATTTCGGAATGACATCGTCCACCATTTTAACCCACAGGGTGACTTTACAGAGAGAACCTAAAATGGCGGATTGACCTGAAATGGTGGCTTACATTGATTCTAAGGTCAGGACCTTGCAACACGGATTCCTTCGCAAGTGGCTTACAAGCAGCTTGGCGTAGGCCAATATACATATATTCGTTGCAATAGGAGGTACAATATAATTTCCCGTTTGACAAACCCTCCTTTTGGCCTATGCCAAGTGCTAAACTACTTCGGATTTCCTTGCAAATAACTCCATGCATCATCGTCCATGCACCCTGAATCACTGTCAGAAATATCTATTGCCATCAGATCATTGGCTAAAATTTCCTTTAACACGTATTCCTTTGAGGTTTTATCCGGGGCATACACTTTATGTCCTATCGTACCTATCACGTGTGCGCAACATCCCCCTAGCATCGAACATATACTAGGTAGACACTGGATACAACAACAAAGGTACAACAGAATTCCCAAAATGATCAGTAGGACCGAAAGTACCTTCCAACCCCAAGATCGCAAGAAGTCCCAGAACCAAGCTCTAAGATCCCAGTTTCCCTCGGGAACATGCACTTCTGAACTAAGGACGTGCAGATTCTGTATTGCCTTGAAGATAGTTGGGGAGGAATCTGGCACGAAAACGCAGCAAGCGGACCCCACTAATTTACACACTCCACCACGTTCAGCCAGAATGACATCTAATGCCATCCGTTTCTGAACCGCTACTAGTCTTATCGCTTTCTGTTCTAATGTCATATTATAGAGTATGTCCGTGGTCCGGTTGATGGTTCTCTCCAGTACTCTTGCTAGTCTTTTGATATCTTCGGAATTTGCTATCTGCCCCCAAAATGGCACAAATGATTTTGCTACATCTCCCAAGACCTGTGCTGGAGTGTCACCATTCTCGTCCCGCTGTGGACGAGCCTTTGAAACCTCTACTGTACTAGCTATAAATACCCCAGGTAACAGGATCCCTAAACAACAGGTTCCCTGCCAATCCCTGGGTAACCATGGAAAAGCTACATTACCGCAAACAAAGTAGACAGGTTCGCCTACATACAAAGGTCTGTCTTCCCCAGTCAAATTTGCAACGTTGGCACAACCTCTAAAATCTCCCATTGACTGAGTAACATTCCTCTGTATGCAAAAAGAAACTGAATCGGGGCTATGGTTAACAGTGTAAGAAGGGGGCATGGCATCATTATTGCCTATCGGAGCCATCTTGAAGGAAATCAAAGATTGGAAAGGACGAGACAGTCTATCAGAAGGCCTAATAGAAGCAACGTTGAGCTTACTCCTATTTGCAAAAAGCGAGCATCCCAGGGGAGTCAGAACACGTTTCTCAAAGCTATTCAAATTAGTACCATCAAAGTTCCCTGAGATGCTATTGTTCCAAATGCCAAAGAACAGTGCTCTAAGAGAAGCATAACAAGCAGTTGTCAAAGGTAACGGATGAATATACCAACCTAGCCCCTTATCCCCGTTTTGCGGTAAATGTGAGCAGACCCAACAGTTGGACTTATTAAAAATGGCATGAGTGGCATTCATGATAAGTAGCAGAGTATTATTGTGATACCTTTGTCTATGCTGGAAGTCCCTAGGGGACAGAGTATGTAAATGTACGAAGGGAGTAGGAACAGTAGGTACATTTTCAGTCGGTAACAAGGACTCTAAAGGATGAGTTTCCTCGAGGTAGCATAAGCCTAAGACAGTGACTATTATAAAACCAAATATTATTATAAGAACACAGCAATACGTTTTCGGGGCCCAAGTTCTTTGTCCATTATCCCGGTTGGTCACACAATCACTTACAAGTCCCATACGAGCGGTAGCGGTGGCAGGCATTGTAGTCTTCAAACAGAAACCCCCAATGTTCGTTGCTGGTGACCTCCCGGCCGCGCAACTTCTTAGTCCTTCCACAACCCTAGCCAACAGAATCCCCTTTTCTCAAATTTGGGCAAAAACAAGCCCTCAATGATCCTTTCCTCTCCAAATGCACAGCCGAACCGTGCCGTAAGTCTATCAGATGCACAGCAGAACCGTGCCGAAAAATCTATCAGATGCACATCAAAACCGTGCCGTAAGTCTATCTTTTTGGATGCAGATTGTACCTTGCTTTTCACGGAAATGATTGATCCAGAAACAATGTGTCGTCACTTCCTGTTGGAAGCAACGTATCAGAAACAAGTGAAGATGCCGAATTTGAAACAGCAGTTTCCGGAAGCAAACCTTTTGGAGAGTGTGGAGACAAAATGGCAGGTTTCCCAAACCTCACGGGCTCAGAAAGATTCTCCGATATACTCTCAGTACTATCTACTGCTTTGGGATCGTTGGTTGCAGTGTTAGCAAGGGGTTCTGTTTCTTCTGCATCGTGTGGCACTGGGTGAGGGAGTTTCTTGACGTACAACGCGTGGATCCAGTTCTTTCTGCCAGAAACCTGCACTGTCGTCTGTGTGACCAACAGGATCTGGAATGGGCCCCGCCAGCGAGGTGCAAGGCAGGAAGACCGCTCAAATGCCTTGATGAGCACCTATCTCCCAGGCCGTATGCTGTGGCCCGGGCCCTCGTATCGCACAGGTAAAGCCTCTCGCACCTGGTGATAAATGAAATACAGGTTTTAGTCAACTGGCTGCAATAGTCTGAAAGTAATACATTTTCAACATTTCTCAAAGATCTACATTTAGGAAGGTTCCAGATATTAGTAGGTATGCATAGGCATTTACAGTCTCCCTTGAAACATACATCTGCGTACAGAGATCGGTAGCAGTTTGTCTAGCTATCTGATCAGCGCAAGCATTCTCTTTTCCTAAGTCATCTGTAATCTTTCGATGTGCTGCACATTTTATGATGGCTAACTGAGTAGGGAGCGCAAGTGCTGAGAGCAGTTGTACTATTAGGGAGCCAAGTTGGATTTTGGTGCCATGTGAAGTTAAGAACCCTCTCTCTGACCAAAGTCTCCCAAAGTTGTGAACCACCCCAAAGGCATACTTACTATCAGTATATATGTTTACTGTGAGCCCTTCGGAAAGTTCACAAGCTTGGGTCAATACTATAATCTCTGCGGCCTGTGCAGAGTTATGCGTGATTCTCTTGGTTTCCACGACCGTGCTTAATGTGGTGATTGCATAAGCAGCTGTGATTGTACCATCCGGAAGTTTGAAGCAGGAGCCATCACAAAATAGCTCCCCTTGCGGAATGTCCAATGGAGTGTCTTTCAAATCAATTCTACCCTTTGTCTCTTGTGTTCGGTAGTATACAGACAGTCATGTGACTCTTCATCGCCGCAAGCGGTACCTTGAGGGAAAGGTAGGAGTTCAGCCGGATTAAGAACACAACACCTCTTAATTTGGATGTGAGGAGCAAACAAGATCAATTCATATCTCATCAACTGTGCGGAAGTGAGGTGTTGCGTTTGGGTTCGGTTCAGTAGAACATCTACAGAGTGAGGCACCATCAGGGTTAGATCATGGCCTAGGACCATTCCCTCACTCTGTTTTACAGACCCAGCAGCAGCAGCGACAGCTCGCAAACATCTTTGCAAAGCGCATGCTACAGGATCAAGGGCAGAAGAAAAGTAACCGCATGGCCTTTTCTTCCCTCCGTGTTCCTGCGTTAATACAGCCAAAGCACATCCATCACATTCATGCACAAACAACACAAAGGCCTTTTCATAATTTGGTGTGCCCAAAACTGGTGCAGAGCATAATGCAGTCTTGAGCAAATCAAACAATTGCTGGTGTTCCGCGTTCCACGGCAATGGCGAAGAAATGCCCTTCTTTGTCAAAGCCAACATCGGTTTGATCACTAGTGAAAAATTTGGGATCCACAACCTACAGTAAGAAGCCATACCTATCAAGGCTCTAACTTCCTTCTGTGTATTTGGGACAGACATAACAGAAATCTGTTTTATACTTTCAGGTGTCAATCTTCTTCCCTCCTTTGACAGGAGATAGCCTAAATAGGCGACCTCCTGGCAACAATATTTAAACATTTTAAGCGAAGCTTTGTGACCATGTTTAGCTAGATGAATAAGCAACAACACAGTGCCCTCCTTACAGGCGCTCTCAGAGTCAGCAGCTAAAAGCAAGTCATCAACATACTGAAGCAATGTACAAGTAGAGGGCAGTTCAAGGGTATCAAGCTGTTCTTTCAAAGCCCTACTGTAGATGCAAAGACTCTCTGAGTAACCTTGAGGTGCACGAGTAAATGTGAATGGTGAACGCAAACAAGTCCTTGTGTATAGAAATACTAAAGAAAGCATTCTTCAGGTCCACAACACTAAAGTAAGTAGCTGTAGCTGGAATCATGGTTAATATTGTCGTCACATCAGGCACAATTGGAAATTGCGGAGCGACGACTTTATTAATGGCACGTAAATCAATTATGAAACGGAATGGAATTACATTATCGCCTTTCTTGTACATGGGTAAAATTGGGCTATTGCACAAACTTCTTGAAATTTCCTCAATCACCCCGCGATGCACAAAATCGGAAACAATGCATTTCAAAGCTCGGTCGCCCTCAACTGAAACCTTATACTGGGGAATGCGTGGCAGCTCAATTCCATGTTTCAAGACTATCTTAACAGGCTCAATCTGCAAAACACTGACATCATTGTCGTCAACAGCCCATAAGCACTCTGGTACATCACTGAATTCTGGCGGCAAAGGTCTAGTTAAGAATTGAGAGACAGAAAGTTGCCGTCGTGAAATCGTTAAACGCACTCCTTCAGAAGAACAATGAATTACCGCATTTAATTCTTTCAATAGATTTAAACCCAGCAAATTCTCTCCACAATTTGAAGTCAAAAGGAATGGACAATGGTCCGTAAAGGGACCCAAAGAAATAGGTATCGGAGAAGAAACTGGACAAACAACTGGTGTGCCAGAAAACCCTACAGAAACATTAGTTTGCCCTGAAAGTGGAATGTTTGGAACCCGTGAATGATCAATGGAACACTTCTGTGCTCCAGTATCTATCAAAAACTGATGTTTCCTATTTCCCCCTACCATTTCAACATAGGGACCTTTCTGATTGACAGGAATAGGTGTAGGTTCCAAACCCTGCTTTGGGCAATCCTAACGAAACAGAATATCATCAAAAGGAAGCTCTTCAGATAGATATGCAGCAGAAGGATGATCAAATATGTTCCTAGTATCCACACTTGGAGTCTGATTATCCTGTGAGAAAGGTTGCTGAGGATCCTGTGCAAACTGACTTCTACCAGGGCCCCCTACACCGGGGCGACCTCTGGATCATCTACCCATATTCCCAAATGTGTTATTCGACCTCTGTCGAAGGACGGGGCATTGTGGATGCCAATGACCCTCTTGTCGACAATAGGCACACTGGTTAATGTTCACAAGACCCAAAGGCACATTCCCTTGTGGAACATACTGACCTCTAATCTGCGAACTACCCCCTCTGGGGCCTCTAACAATTTGCTGTAATAATACTTTACTCTTTAAATCACCCTTTCTTTTTCATTGTTGACACGATTCTTGTAGTACTGAGCCATGTGCAGTACTTCTGATTGGGACTACGCCTGCCAAGCGCTCTCAGAAAACATAATTTGTGACTGGATGTCGGGCAGCAATCCACACACAAATCTGTCCACAAATAATCTTTTCCCAGACTCTGTGCCTAAGTCTTGTCCGCTGAAATCTGAGAATACCTGTTCAAACCGATTAAAGAACTCGGTGGCACCCTCAGACTTCCCTTGGACACAGGCCGTAAGTTTGTCCCAAATAATTATTTTCTCAGGAATTATGGTTTTCAATTTTCCAATAATTCTATCAGGCAAAGTTAGTATCACCTGTGGCGGTCTTTCCCCAGCTGGCCGTTCTCCATCGAGTCTATTCATGTTCGCCCATGCATCTCCCAACCCTGGTATGCCATCTATAGTCTTAACTTGTTGCCACAAAACTACGGGCAGGAGTACAGGAAATAACAAATCAATATCACCTAAGGTGAATACTGAGGACTGCAAAACGGACTCTATTTCTTTATAGAATCCTGTTGGATTTTTCCTAATATCAGGAATAGATTGTCTAATAGTATTCACTTCCTGTCTCGAGAACGGGACATGAACAAACTGTGATACATAATGTGTTGGAATGTTCACAGCAACTACATTTGCTGCAGGGTCAGCGGCAATCTCAACCTTCGGGACAAATGTCGGAGGAACCTCTCTCATAGGCAACTGAGAAATAGGCAACTCCGAACGCTTACTAAGCAACAGAGCTAAGTCGAGCGTTAAAGCAGTCGAAGAAGTGTCAAGTGAAAAAGCTCTCTTATAAATACTCAATAACTCTGTGGGACAACTCATTTTTCTCTTTACACAATCATCCTGTAGGTACTTCATCATTACCTGTATCACTTCCCTCTGCATTTCTGGCGTATACTGACTGTATGCGTCATATACCCCAACTGGAGTTGATATATCTGAAATCCATCTAAGCGCGTCTATTCATACAAATTTGTGCTTCCTCAGATATCGATTTACAACAAGGAAGGAACCGTTTCTGTACATACATACTTTCCCCCTCGTCATCCTCATTCTGTAACCTTTCCAACTCCTTTCTATACTCAAACAACCTCTTGACATGCTCATTTACTTTCTCCACAGTGTCTCTTGAAAACGCTAAAGTGTTTAGATCCCTTAACCCTTGCGGGAGATCTGTATTATTTAATTTGCCCCACATTACACGTAAATGAATCCCTAAACCTTCAATAAAAACATTTTTCTCAGGAAAATTATCTATATTAAAAAGTGTGGCAAAAACATAAGCTTGATCATCTCTCTCCATACAATGCTTAGCCCATGCAATCAAATCCCGTTTCTTCTCTGGCGGTACAGTATTGCGGGTGACAACCCTTGACCCCGCACACTGATCGGCTACAAGCAGCACAAGACCACTTGGAAGAGGGGGAGCAGGCACATTCAATACAGGTACTGTTACTGGTGCAATAGGAAGAGGTGGAGGAACAGGTGGAGGAACAGTAACTGGAGGAAGAGGAACATTAGGAGGAGCAGGAACAACAGGAACAACAGCAGGGAGAGCAGGAATAACAGGAGGAATAGGCAAAGCAGCAGGAAGAGGAACATACGGAGGTGGTGCAGAGGCACCAGGCCTTTGTTCATTTAACAATTTGTCGATGAATTCGTCGGAAACATGAAGGTCTTTAGAAGGATAGATTTTCTGAATTCCAAGTCAGAAAGCCCTATCCATATTCCTAGTAGACTCAGAATGTTTATCTTGGTCATATAATAATGCTTTTTCGGCGTTCGTCTTATGACGGCGCACATGTTTTTCTCTACTCTTAAGTTGCTGCAACGGTTCTTTTTTCCAATTCTGCAAAACATCGAATGCTGCAGTACTAGCCTTTTTCTTTAATAGAATTGACTCTAAATACTCAATACGAGGGATTTCAAAACTACCATTGATTGGCCACTGAAGTTCAGAGGCATGTCTGGTTTGTCTGTGCCAAATATCATTAAACACTATACTTCCAATGCCATGCTTACAGTACATAGTACACGCCGGCGACCCCTCCTGTGGTGCCGGACGGCTAAATTCCAAAGATTGTCTATCGCTGTGGAATAACGCCCTGAAGCAGGTAGACAATTTCCCAGGCATATCAAATTATTGGTGTTACCTGGTCAATAATTGTGTCTGCAGATACAATACGCCAAAATCAAATTATCAGGATATTTAAGAATCGGGTCACGACTCACCTGATCAGTCCTAAGGAGGTGTCATGATGCCTACCCCCGGGGACCCAGACCACGTCCAGCAGCCCCGGAAGCAGGCATCAAGTTATCCTAAGCAAGCTCAACAACCCCTGCAAGGGGCTATTTGGGTCCAGTCCTGGTGCCTTTGGCGCCAGGCTCATATGGAGAGTCAGTCCTGGCGCCATAGGTGCCAGGCTCATAGATTAAAACTTACCTGATGCAGACCATGCTGCAAACTTACCTGATGCAGACCATGCTGCAAGAGCTCCAAGCCAAAAGAGGCTTGGAAGGGACTGCTTTACTTAGGGACTATTTTTTACTCGGGCGGGGCTGGGGAGGAATACTTACCTGGGACTACTTTGGAGGCTATTTAAACCACACCCGAAGAGCAGCACACGCTTTGCGTTATTCTGCATCCAGCAGCATAACGCTCACCGTGCCTACAAGTCTGCATCCAGCCTTCTGCCACGCCCGCCTCGAGTTTGGAGCTCCTAGAAAAAGGAAGAAAGAAGGAGAAAAGGTTGGAACAAGAGCAATACCTTTAATCCTTACCTGAATTCCTGATCCATCGCGCCTTCGAGCTGGAAGAAAGAAGTTATTTTATGTGCGTAGCCTCGCCTGCTGCAGCACCGCACTGAACTCACCGCCCTTCGCAGCATCTTCACGTTTCACAACATCCTCCTGCATGTTCCCGCCGCACTCCGGCACCTAAGGAGAAGACAAAAACAGCAAGGTGAGCCAAGGGAATATACAGAGGAATATTAGTTACCCCCCATAGACTTACCTGATTTTACCACCGGGGGTACTATTCCTCTTCACGGGTCGGCGCAGCTTCCACTGCATCTTCGCCGAACCCCGGCCCCCAAGGGGAAACAAAAGGACAGCAAGGTGAAACAAAGGGACTAACAAGGGGAACCCTCCTCACCACAATAGACTTACCTGATTTTACCGCCGGAGGTATTATTCCCCAAGACTTCATACTTTCTCTCAGCACCTGAATAAGGGAGAAAGCAACAGGTTACATATTGACATTATTTTATCGAACTGTGTTGGAAAATACAAATCCTTACCAGAATACTATCGGTTGCCACGAGGAACTCTTCATTAGGGTCAAGCTGCAACCTGCAAGGAATCGGACAAGAGTGAAAGTCAGGCATTTGAACTCTTACGAATTTTATACCTATGGCATCTTTCCGGGAATCTCGGAGTCAATATTGTTCTGGAACTCACCAATTCCTTCGAGCAAGTGAAGCAACTGGTTATCAACGCGCCCCTGCGCTCAATACAGGATGGAGAGCTCATCTTTTCAAACCATCAGGTGAGACTATAAGAGAGGACATCAAAGGCGATCTGTGGGGAGAACAGCGGGGGTGGGGGGATTTACGCTCAACTCCACGGGTGGTTAATTCCCTTTCTCCACTCCATTTGCAGAAGAATATTCCTACGGCCAAGCAAACAAAGCTAGGTGGGCCAATCCAGTCTGTCATTTCGGCCCTACGCGTCACATTGGTGGAGACCGCAGCTGTCCAGTTCCGATCGACGCCTCTGTGGGAGCCAGGTGAGCGTAACATGAGGTCCGATCGGATTACAAAGAATCTAACCTAACTAATATTACCTTGTGTTTGGTGATTTTGGTAAATCTGCCCGCCTCGATAAGTGGACCCTCGTCAAGATGCCGCCTTGGACCACAAGCTAATCGTCCAGGGATCGGGTCGTGCAGCGCTGCTGAGGTGTCGCGTCTCATTCAGAAGGGGCCCCTTATTTTGTCACACCGTCCGATCCCGGTCCGATAGCATGCGTAAACCTTTGACAATTCGGCATAAATCTTGAGGGTCCCTATTCGGGCGCCAACTGTGAAAACAAAATCAAAATATCGAGGCTGAGTACCCCAAAAGGAAATACACCGAACACGGGTTACAAAGGAACATACAAAGATCTTTAATTTATACTGAACAGTTACAGAGAAAAATAACAGATAGCTATCGGCCCTCAGTACAACACAACAAACTCCAGCGTGGTTCAGTGTGTTCAGTGAGAGACGCTGTACATTAGAATTCGTTGCTCTTTTATACCATCTGCGAACACGATGTCCAACCCTACTTCGGGTTAATATTCCTCTAATACATTACTGATCTATGGTTCATGCCGGGTTTGCACCACTATATGCATAGGGATTGCCTTTAAAACATTCTCCAACAAGCCTAAATGGTACCAGTGTATTTTAGGATTTCATAAAGGTCTTCTCAAACATTAATACAATGTAGTTAAACAAGTGTTCTTAGTTCAGTATTTGGATACATTGTTCTTGACATATGCTCGCGGATTAGTTTCATTGCACAAGTAATCCTTTACACACAGGTCAGTGAAGGACAAGGTCTCAGTTCACGACCCCAACAAGTGGCCTGCAGGCAAGTTACATATTAATTACACACAGAGGTCAAGACGGCCATGTTGTATTTCAGAATGACATCGTCCACCATTTTAACTCACAGGGTGACTTTACAGAGAGAACCTAAAATGGTGGATTGACCTAAAATGGTGGCTTACATTGATTCTAAGGTCAGGACCTTGCAACACGGATTCCTTTGCAAGTGGCTTACAAGCAGCTTGGCGTAGGCCAATATACATATATTCGTTGCAATAGGAGGTACGATATAATTTCCCGTTTGACAGTGCGCATTGTAGAATATGTGGTTATAGGTAAAAAAAAGATTACCAACTCACTATTCGGCTCTGGCAGCAGAAATGATTACATTATTTGAAGCATTAGAGGCATACCAAGCGTGCATAGTGATAATTTATTCCAATTGTGTGTACGTGACCATCAGGTTGTCCAGATCTAAAAGAAGAGGCTTTCAGAGGTTGAACGGCACACCCGTACAGCATGAAGCCTTATTAGAGAGATTGATGTATGCCCTGTCCCATCAAACACTAGTAGCAATGTTTAAATGCACTGCACACACCCAAAATAGAGACCCAATTTCTCTTGGCTATGATGCAGCAGAGAAGGCTGCTAAAGAAGCGTCATATCAAAGGACCCAGATGTCACTGCATATGCAGAGGTGGCAAACAAACAGTTGCAGATGGCAATCCCACACACTGCAGTGCCACGCATGCAAATAATTGAGTTACAATGTCAGACGCCCCAGGATGAGAAAGAGCTTTGAGTCAAAAAGGCTTGCTCATAGTCACCGACTGATTTTATCAGGGGACAAAACAGTGCAGGTAATGTAGTACTGCCACAGGAGTTGTGTTAGGAAGGGGGGACGATCATCCTAGGCCCCCCAATGCTTTGGGATGATGCAGAGGCCTGAAAGTTTGCAGTAGGTACTCAGGGAGGGGACAGGAAGGAGGGTAGAGTGGGAGGATGGGTGAAATGTTTTGTTCTAGCAAACATGGGGAAGCAAACGCCATCTGATATAAAAGCAGCCATATTGGAATCAGGGCCTACGTTTGTGCTGGAGCCACACCCATAAAAGTGCATGCATGTAGGAATTTGGTCTAGCTTGGGCACCAGTAAGAAAGGCCTGAGCTGCAGAGATTCATAGACCCTTCATTGTTTCATGTTGCCAACATTTTTTATCCCGGAAGGAATTCACCCTGCAAGGCCACAAGGAGGTTGACAACTCTCTGAGAAAAGCGATCCCATGAAAAGGAAGGCACACATCTCTGACCTTCCCTGTCCCAGGTCTAACTAATAGCACCTAGAAGTCCCCATCTCAAGACCCCCACCATTCCAAGGTACCAGTAACTTCCAGAACACCAACCATAAAACTGTTAGACCCCCAACCCATCAGGAAAGATCAGAAAATAGGGACCAGTTGCCTTCACCATAAATCACGTGATCTGTGCTGCCGGGTGCCAGGAGGTGTAAAACAACATAGCTAAAATGAGGATGGGGAGCTTTGGATGGGTGGCGACATGTCTGGAATCGATTTAGTGTGATCGATGCAATGGCCTCGAAGTATCCTCTTAGCCCTTGTCTGCAGTACGAGGTGTACATCAGGTTAGAGATAGAGCCTGCATTGTTTTTATTTGCCTAATAGCCAATTAAATGTAGCTTCATGCCTGATGACGCACAAAGAGGAGCCCACGTGGAAGAAGATGCATGGAAGGGGCTGGGGCCAATGGCCTGGCATTCCCTATGGAGAAGGTAGCCTATGTATAGGGTCGCACCAACCAGCTATTTGGATTTTTACCTTATGTAATTTACATCACTGATGATGCTGTGTCCCTTCATAAAGTGTTACTCATACTGATTTTGCCAGAAGGTTCCGTGGCAGCAGAGTACCTTTCTGGAGCAGTTCTATTTTTTTGGGAATAAAACTATGGTCTACTTGCAAGAGGTGTGCTGGGCCTTTTTCCCTAGTGAGTTGTATTTTTTCTGGTGTGAGCTTTGAGAGGTTTCTCTACAGTTTCTCATGGTTGCTTTTGAGCAGCTGCACTACCCAGTGCATGCTTTGAAACAGCACATTGCTGCCGATATCCAGGAGAAATGGGTTGTCGCCAAGCAACAGGAATTCGTCAATTTGTTTGTGGGAAATTTCACAATGTGTCTTCTTTGCTACACTGGCCAGACGCTCAGGACGTTACGCAGCCCTCTGCCCCGTCCCACTGGGCTTTTCCGGGAACTTCACATCGACTATATGGATATGATTAACAGGTATAATAATTACTGTTACCTTATTGTTATAGTATGTCCATTTTCCTGTTGGGATGAGGATGGTCCCTGTATACAAACTGGTGAAAAATCAGGAGCCACATTTCTGGTACACAAGGTATATCCTTGTTGAGGGGTGTGTGAGGTCCTAACATTTGATAATGGAACTCACTTTTTTAACAAGTTGCTTAAGGAAATCGTGCCACTATTGGGTATAAAGCACAAGCTGTGCTCAATATATCACCTCCAGGCCAACAGATTGTAGAAAAGATGAACAGACTATTAAAGAGTAAATTGTCTAAGATAAGTGTAACATTAGGGAGGAACTGGTTTCATCGTCTCCCTTTGTGTTTGTTTAGCCTGAGAACACAGCCCAGTAAAGACTAGCACTTGTTCACGCACATGAAAGTGATAGGGTGGAGGATGAACACGCCTCTTACTCATACACACCCATCATCAGGTGCTCACAGGGCAGCAGGAGTTTTGGGAGAGGCGTTTCAGTGGTATTTGTGGGAGATAAACAGAAGTATAAATATTTTGTCTCAACAGATTACTCCTAGAAGAGAAGACACAGCTAAAACATCACTGACAGATGAACTGAACATGCTGCTGCCGCAGCTGTATCCAGGAGGACCAAGTAATTGTGAGGATTTTTGTCCACCGTTGGAGCGAATAGAGTTTCCAGGGGCCTCATACGGTTGTCTTGGCTAAACCCTTTGCAGTTCGGGTCAAGGAGTTGGGATACTGGGTCACCTTATACGATATTCGGAAAGCACCTAGCACTGTTCCACCTTCTCACGAGAATTATCACATTACTAATTTTTATTAAAATATACTTTGCAGCACATTTCCTAATTATATTGCAGTTGGTTAATCCTTATATTATTATGAAGAGTTTGCATTTGTCTGCATGGTTGTCTGTTTTTTCCCCTACCTCTGCAGGCTCAACGCTACAAACAGTGTGCAATACATATGTTATGTTGTATATGCTGCTTTCATTTTGAAGTAGGTATAATGTTATTGTGTGGTTATTTTATATGGTTGGGGCATGTAAAGGGGGGTATGGGAACCAAACAGATATTGTTACGCTCACCTGGTTCACACAGGGGCATAGATCGAACCCGGACAGCTGCGGCCTCCACCAGCGTGAAGCGTAGGGCAAAGATGACCGTCTGGACGGACCCCCTCAGTCTTGTAAGCTTGACTCGTAGAAATATTCTCCTGTATATGGAGAAAGGTATTTAGCCCCGTGGGTGTGAATGCAGACCCCCTCCCTGCTGCCGTTCTCCCCACTTGCCACCTCCGATATTCCTGGTCAGTGTTCTCACCTTATATTTTTGATTGGTGAGCTCTCCATCCTGCGTGGCATGCAGGGGCGCGTAGATACCAGTTACTTCACTGGTTTTAGGTGTTGGGGTTCTGGACGATTATTGAGTCCTGAGTTTGCCAAGTTTTTAAAGAGTTCAAAATGTCCAAAGTTCATTCTTGCACTCCCTGTTGATTTGTGGCGGCAAATTCTGTCTGGAGGTTGCTGGCGGCGTTCAGGTAAGAGTCTGTATTACCCAAACTGTCCTGTAAAGGTGCGTGAGAATTGCTCACTGTCTTTTCCTTTTTTCCTAGATGCGGCGTATTGAAGGATAAAGCCTCTGGTGATAATCAGGTAAGTCTTGTAATATAAGTGATTGTCTTTTTAGTCTCTTTAGGCTCACCTTGCTTTTTTTTGTCTTTTCCCCAGGTGTTGAAAATCACCGGAAAAGTGACAGTGGCAGCGCCGAGTCGGAGATGCTGTAGGCTAATGAAAATGGAGCGGCGCTGTAGCTGGGATGCGACGCGTGCCGGAAGAATGTCCCTTCAGGCTCGGAGTGATGCAGGATCCGCAATCAGGTGAGGAATCAGATTAAAGTCTGTAATCTAACCTCTTCTTCCATTTTCCTTTCCCTCCTAGGGCCTCCGTGTTCGACGCGGGCATGGCAGAAGGCTGGAAGCAGGTTTGCTGACACGGTGAGCGTCACGCTGCTAAATGCAGAATAACACAAAGCGTGTGTTGAAGATCGGGCGTGGTTTAAATAGCTTTGAAAGTAGTCCCAGGTAAGAAGTCCCTAGAACCACACCCGAGTGAAAAGTAGTCCTTGTGGAAAAATAGTCCCTCCAGGTCTCACGTTGGCCTGGATGCATGTGCAGCATGGTCTGCCTGAGGTAAGTGATAACTATGAGCCTGGCGCCTTAGGCGCCAGGACTGATTTCTACTATGAGCCTGGCACCTAAGGCGCCAGGACTGAACCCAGATAGCCCCTAGCCGGGGCTTCTGAGGTTTAAACAGATGTCCGGATGCCTGCCTCCGGGGCGAATGGGCTTGGTCCAGCTGCCCTGGGGTAGGCATCATGACAGCACTGCCCCCCAAGGCCCTCCCTAAGGTTGTTCTTCCTCTGGGCCCTGGTTTGTCTGGGAAGTTCCGATGGAATTTCTTCACTAATCGAGGTGCATGGACGTGGTCACAGGGTTCCCATGACCTTTCCTGTGGTCTGTAACCTTTCCAATCGATTAAATAAAAAAGTTTAGATTTAACCATCTTAGAGTCCAGAATATCTTTTACCTCGAATTCAGGTTCTCCATCTGTTAGGATGGTGTCAGGTGGCTTGGCTAATCTTGTTCCGCGTTGAACTGGTTTTAGAAGTGAAACATGAAAGACGGGATGGATCCGCATACTAGAGGGCAAATCTAATTTGACTGCTACCGGGTTGATAATTTTTTTAATGGTGCAAGGCCCAAAATATCTAGGATTAAAAGTTTGAGTCCCTTTTAGGGGTATGTGTCCAATCTGATAAAGGGGAGTGTCACTCCTATGCTGATCGGCATTCTTCTTGTATTTCTCCTTTGCCTTTTTCAAATGTTCAGTTGCTTCCTTAAAGGCTTGAGTAATAGTAGAATGCAGATGGGTCACTGCTGGCATTTCCAAATGTTGGGGTGAATCAAGTTCTGAGGTTCGAGGATGATGACCATAAATGGTATAAAAGGGGCTTTGTCCGGTTCCAGAATGTACTGAGTTATTGTATGCATATTCGGCAATCCATAATATATCCTTCCAATTGCCCTCGGTCTGATGTAACATGCAACGTAGGTATTGTTCCAGAGTCTGGTTGGCCCTTTCCGTCTGACCATCGGTCTGGGGATGGTGACTAGTAGATAACCTCACGTCGATTTGCGCTAGTTGGCAACATTTCTTCCAGAATTGCAAAATGAATTGACTACCTTGATCTGACACCAATACAGAAGGAAAACCATGTACTCGAACAATGTTTTCAAGGAATTCCTTGGCCGAAACTGAAGCGGAAGGTAATCCCGTTAAAGGAATAAAGTAAGACATCTTGGAAAAAAGGTCAACAACTACTAGAATTGTGTTAAACCCATTACATGGAGTTAGATCTGTAATAAAGTCTAGGGACAAAGTGTGCCAAGGTGTAGGCGGAATATCCAACTGCTGTAAAAGACCAGCTGGTTTCTTCTTTTGGCTTTTGTTTTGGGTGCAGAACCCACAAGACAACAGAAATGACTTTATGTCCTTTTGCCAGGTGGGCCACCAGAATTGTCTTTTAATTTTAGCTTCAGTCTTGGCAATACCTGGGTGTCCTTCCATCAAAGCATCATGGTAATTGGAGATTACCAGTTCTTGCAGTTCCTTGCGTGGTAAAAACAGACACCCTTGATAGTAGGGTAACTCATTAATGACTGAATAATCTGGGCCTCTTTTGTTCCAGACCTGCAGGGCTGTTGAATCGAAAAGTTGTTGAATCTTTAAATGAATATCTTCCAAAGTCTGTAAAGTAGTTATGCCGAGAATTCTTTGTCCTGGAATTATGGGTACTGGTTCTGGGTTCAAAAATGCTTCTCCAATTCCTATTCGGGATAAGGCATCTGCCTTACCATTCTTGCAACCAGGTCTATAAGTAATCACGAAATCGAATTCGGCGAAGAATAGCGCCCATCGGAGTTGACGGGATGATTGGGCCTTGGCTGTTTTTAAATACTGCAGGTTCCTGTGGTCAGTGATTACTGTTATGGTGTGCCTAGCACCAAGAAGGTAATGTCTCCAAGATTTGAAGGCGGATTTGATGGCTAACAATTCTTTATCGGTAACCGCATAGTTTAATTCGGGGGCCGAAAACTTTCTGGACCAAAAGGCTACAGGATGAAGTTGACCGGTTTCGGGATCCTTCTGGGACAGGACAGCCCCCATGGCTAAACTGGACGCATCTGTTTCGACTATGTATGGAAGTTCGGGACGTGGATGCTTCAAGACAGGTGCTGATGTGAATTTCGACTTCAACTCCCGGAAGGCTCTTTCAGCCTCCTCGGTCCACAAGAAGCGTTTGTTTTTTTCGCAAAAGTGCTGTGATGGGGTGTACAATCTGTGAGAAGTCTGGAATAAATCTGCGGTAGAAATTAGCAAATCCGAGCATGCTTTGTACTCCTTTAACTGAATTGGGTGATGGCCATTTGAGGATTGCATCCACTTTTCGAGAGTCCATTCGGACTCCTTTTGGAGTCAAGATAAATCCCAGGAACTCTACTTCCGTGGTATGAAAAACGCATTTTTCCAGTTTTGCAAATAACTTGTGCTGACATAGTTTCTGAAGGACTGCTCGAACGTGCTCAACATGCTCTGATTCTGAGGAAGATTACACTAGAATGTCGTCAATGTAAACGACAACACAAACATCGATGAGTTCATGAAGGACATCGTTCATAAAATACTGGAAGGCTGCTGGGCATCACCTGATATTCGAACAATCCGTATTTGGTGCGGAAGGCAGTTTTCCATTCGTCGCCCTTCTTTACACGTACCAAATGATATGCCCCTCTGAGATCTAATTTAGTGTAAATGCAAGCATCCTTTACCTGGTCTAGTAACTCGGGGATCAAAGGTAATGGGTATCGGTTCTTTACAGTAATCTGGTTTAATACGCGGTAGTCTATACATGTTCTAAGGTCACCTTCCTTTTTCGGTACGAAGAACAAAGCTGAGGAAACAGGGGACTTGGATGGACGAATGAAACCATTAGCAAGGTATAGATCTAGATATTGTCGTAGGTGCAGATTTTCGGGTTCCGTGAGGGCGTAGATTCTGCTGCATGGGGGTTGTGCACCGGGGATGAGGTCGATTTGACAATCGTATGATCTGTGTGGCGGTAAGGTATTCGCCTGTTCTTTTTGGAAAACATCCTGGAATTCTTGGTATTCCTGAGGTAACTGCACGACTGGAGTAGTGACTGTGGCCAGGCCTTTGTTCAAGGGTTTTTCCGGGTAGCAGGTGTGTGCACAATCCGGGAAGGTTATTCTCCTCTCTCGCCAATCAATACAACGATTATGTGTTTCTAACCAAGGTATCCCCAGTATTATTTGGAACTGTGGGGCTTTGATTAAGTCAAACACAATAGTCTCTCGATGCCCATCCTGACCCAGCAATGTCATCTCTGTAGTGGAATGAGTTACAGGCCCTGAGGCAATTTCAGTTCCATCGACTGTTGTGACGACATCCGGAGCGGTCTTTTTGCAGAGAGATAGATTCATCCTAGAAGCCAATTTATGGTCCATATAGTTTCCTACGGCCCGCTATCGATATATGCCCTTGCTGCGTGCATACATGATGGGAGTCTAGGATCAATGAGGACCATTGGTATGATTAGATGCGAGGTCTGAGTGTCCTTCTTCAAGCTCGACAAGCGGACCTCTACGCTTGTCGGGCGTGGTCGTTTCCCGATTCAGGCTCTGTTTGATTTCTAACAGCTACTCCGGCTACCTTCTTGGAAGGTTTAATTGGGCAATCTCTTAGAAAATGTCCTGAAGCCCCACAATAAAGGCACAATTGCATTTGTCGTCTTCTTTCTCTTTCTTTTTGTGTTAAGGGTCCCTTAACCCCCCCGATCTGCATGGGTTCTGATGTGTCAGTTCCTTTGGAGGTAACATGTGGTTTGACCAGAACTCGATTCTTGAATTTAGCTCGATCAGCCTTTCGATTCTGGAGTCGGTGGTCTAACTGGACTACTAAGTCTATATATTCAGTGCAATCCTGGGTGGGTTCACCACTTGGGCCAAAACATCTTTGAGTTCACCCCGAAGCCCACAATGAAATAAAGTAATTCTTTTCTCCTCTGGCCAACCGGTTTCTACCACTAACCTGTTGAAGGTTGCAATATAGGTTAACAGATCCTGAGTGCCTTGTCGTAGTGATAAAAGTTCATTATCCAGGGCCTGACCGTGCAAATGCCTGGCAAATAGCTTTTCCATACTCAATTGAAAACCTTGAAAATCCCAAAGAAGAGGGTCATCCTGGTTGACCAGCGGGATTGACCAATCTGCTGCGCTGCCACTAAGGTACGACAGTACAAAGGCTACTTTGGCTTGGTCATTTGGGTAGGCTCCTGGTCTGCATAGGAAGTGCAAGCGGCACTGGTTCATGAACACGGCGAACCTTTTCGGGTCCCCAGCAAAACGTTCGGGTAGAGCTAGAGGAATGCTCCCTCGGAGAACCACTTGCACAGGACTGCTCGAAGAGACAGGAGTTGGATTCCCTCCGAGTCCAGGTAGTGGTGTTTGGCCGGCTTGGCTTTGCAGCAGTTGTCTAGCAAGATCATCAGTGCGTTCCTTTGACAAAATAAGATCTCTCCTGAGGGCATTAGTCTCTTGACGTGCAGAGTGCACCTCTGCCCTAAATTCCCCTAACAGTTGGGCTAGTTGGTCGGTTTCAGAAGTTTCCTTAACGCCCGGGTGGGTTTTTTTAGGTAGGCTTCGCGTTCTGTTACGCTCACCTGGTTCCCACAGGGGCGTAGATCGAACCCGACAGCTGTGGCCTCCACCAGCGTGAAGCGTAGGGCAAAGATGACCATCTGGACGGACCCTCTCAGTCTTGTAAGCTTGACTCGTAGAAATATTCTCCTGTAGATGGAGAAAGGTATTTAGCCCCGTGGGTGTGAATGCAGACCCCCTCCCTGCTCCCGTTCTCCCCACTTGCCACCTCCGATATTCCTGGTCAGTGTTCTCAACTTATATTTTTGATTGGTGAGCTCTCCATCCTGCGTGGCATGCAGGGGCGCGTAGATACCAGTTACTTCACTGGTTTTAGGTGTTGGGGTTCTGGACGATTATTGAGTCCTGAGTTTGCCAAGTTTTTAAAGAGTTCAAAATGTCCAAAGTTCACTCTTGCACTCCCTGTTGATTTGCGGTGGCAAATTCTGTCTGGAGGTTGCTGGCGGCGTTCAGGTAAGAGTCTGTATTACCCAAACTGTCCTGTAAAGGTGCGTGAGAATTGCTCACTGTCTTTTCCTTTTTTCCTAGATGCGGCGTATTGAAGGATAAAGCCTCCGGTGATAATCAGGTAAGTCTTGTAATATAAGTGATTGTCTTTTTAGTCTCTTTAGGCTCACCTTGCTTTTTTTTGGCTTTTCCCCAGGTGTTGAAAATCACAGAAAAAGTGACGGAAACAGCGCCGAGTCGGAGATGCTGTGGGCTGATGAAAATGGAGCGGCGCTGTAGCTGGGATGCGACGCGTGCCGGAAGAATGTCCCTTCAGGCTCGGAGTGATGCAGGATCCTTAATCAGGTGAGGAATCAGATTAATGACTGTAATCTAACCTCTTCTTCTATTTTCCTTTCCCTGCTAGGGGCTCGGTGTTCGAGGCGGGCGTGGCAGAAGGCAGGAAGCAGGTTTGCTGACACTTTGAGCGTCACGCTGCTAAAGGCAGAATAACGTGAAGCGTGTGTTGAAGATCGAGCATGGTTTAAATAGCTTTGAAAGTAGTCCCAGGTAAGAAGTCCCTAGAGCTACACCCGAATGAAAAGTAGTCCCTGTGGAAAAATAGTCCCTCCAGGTCTCACGTTGGCCTGGATGCATGTGCAGCATGGTCTGCCTGAGGTAAGTGATGACTATGAGCCTGGTGCCTTAGGCGCCAGGACTGATTTCTACTATGAGCCTGGCACCTAAGGCGCCAGGACTGAACCCAGATAGCCCCTAGCCGGGGCTTCTGAGGTTTAAACAGATGTCCGGATGCCTGCCTCCGGGGCGAATGGGCTTGGTCCAGCTGCCCGGGGGTAGGCATCATGACAGATATATCTTTGGGGATAACATGAATCAGCGGGGGAAACTGAGGACGAGATAGAGTACAACCAATATAAAGGGGTAATCTTTGACATTGCAGCTGATGTGCACCACCAAATCAGACAACATGCGGTATAATGATATGCGTGAAGTGGGGAGAGAGAGGTCAAACGAGAGCTGCTTTGTATACAATTTGATACCACATGCGACAGCGCACCCACATTTTTTACACCTCAAGAACTGCTGCTTTTATAGCTCAGTGTTTGGTACACATGGCTCTGTGCAGATTACAAAGTCTTTTCCAAGGGCAAACCATCCAAGCAGTAATAATGGACAGATAATATGAAGAATGTGCCAAGAAAAAAGAACAAGCTTGTTGTAAAATAAGATCATTGCTGAAGATGGAAGGAGTGTTATTTTCCAACAATAGATATGTGGCAGGAGTAGTGATCTGTGCAGTGCAAGGCTTACTGGGGATTTCAGATGATATAGTGGCATGTGTGAATCAGAACTGTTGCAGGACATGGGTAAATTATGTGTAAAAATTGACTTGCATCGAGTTAAGTGAAACTGCAGCAAAAGTAGAGAGGCCAGCTGAGTATTCCTTTTGCTTCCAAGGAAATTTCATCATACCGATAGGAATGAACAGATATTTTAATAAGACAAGTTTCATCCCAGACCTGACCAAAGGCACAGCTGCGTTGATGGATGTGTACTGGGTGTGTGGGCAATATGCAAATCGACACCTCCTGCCATCATGGAGGGCAGTATGTTCACTGACCACGCTGCACTCAGCAGTTTTGGTATTTCCTGACTCCCATCTGCATGTTATAAATGTGCCGGCCCCAGAACTAACTAAGCCCCCATCTGACAAGCAAGTGCACCGCTCACTAAGACTTTGTTGTCAGAAAACATCAAATTACCTCTCCAAAGACTCTGATAAACTAAAGGTGATCCCGGATCAATACAGATTATTTATTAAAGCAGAGACCTTTTAACTCCCTCCTGGTGGCAGGTTTCCAGACTGCAGCAAATGCCATGTGGCTGCAGATCACCAGGTGAGAGATGCTTCAGATGGCGAACTAGGTGGAGCAGGTTCTTCATTAGATAAAGACTGAGTTACAAGTAATCAGGCTAATGACCCTCGAGAACAGATATGGTCTAGATTTGCTCACAGCTATGGAATGGGGCGTGTGCAAGAAAATGAGTCTGTCTTCCTGTATGTAAACCCCCCCAAATGATGAAGACAATGGATCCTTGTCTCATGCGGTATGGGACCTGCACAATTTGAAGAGAGCTATGGAGCAAGAAGCGGGTGTGAATGCCGATGAATGGTTTGACTCCCTGTTTTAATGGGCTCTGTTGTGGATAGAAATAATGCATTTTGTTTGTGTCAGATGATCTTGAGGTGCTGCACGAAGACATTGCTGAAGAGCACTATGATGAGGGTGTCAATACAGCGGGTAGAGCTCCTCCTCTCACAAAACACAAGAGCACCCAGACTGATAGATGGGATAGGGTTGTAAGACCAAGGATGGTGAAAATAGAGTGGGCTCTAGAACTCCCCCGCCCACCATACCCAGAGAACTAAGTGGATTTCTGGGTTGATTTAGCAGGAGATGGGTGTTGATTTATGATGGGTATCCCGGAACAATATTCCCAAGCCAGGGGGCGAGGAGCTTACATCATGTGTGTAGGGTATGATGACTATAGAAGAAAGAAGACAGCAGGGTTAGCTAATCGAGTATTAACTAAAGCAGGGACTGCTGGGATGCACAGCATCCCAGCCAGGCAAAAAGGTTTAGGTTGAGAAAAACCTATTAGCACGTATTATTGTGTGAGCAGTCTGAGCTTTGCGAAGCAGAAGGCGCATGGATTGTTTGTAATTAGGTTTGATATATATTAGATACTCACATTTAGCAACACAGAAAGAGCAACAAATGTACTACGGTTGTGGTTGCAGAGGTTATACCTAGGGCAGTATTATAGACCCTGTGTTTAGTTTTTGTATTTAAAGTTATGGTTCAAAGGAAGGGATGTGGGAAGAGCTGAAACAGGTGGAAGATGGAGTCAAACATGTACTGAGGTAGACGCAAGGTCAGTGTGTTAACATGGCAGAAGTTTCACCATATTGGATATTAAGACCTAGTATACCATGAGCAGCAGAGAAACCAGGCCCTGATGTGGAGCTGCAGCTCTAGCTCAGCTCCAAAAACAAAACTCCTTTCCCGTTCCCCAGGAGAGAAGCCAATGTCAGAGACACCCGCAGTGCACAGATAACCGCTAATTATATCCAGTTGCAGGGCCTGAACATGGTGGGAATGGAATGTGAGCTGTTAGGGAGGCATCCTTCGAAGAACAAACTCATGGTAATAGGGCATAAGGTACTGTGATGCCAAAAGTCTAAGCAAAGATTTAGAGCACTACTACCCTCTCCAATTAGCAGCCATCCCATATGAATTACAAGTAGGCACACAAGTGAAACAAATAAATCCCTAAAATTCATACTCAAGAGCGGTGCCCCAGCCACGTCATTACTGGGTAGCTGGGGTTGAAGGAGATAGGGGGAGCCGTGTCTGGAATGTTCTGTGATTTGGGATAGGAGGAGAAGAGGTGATGCCAATAACTTTAGTACATGGTCAATACGCAGGTTGTGTGTTCCATGGTACCTGGTATAATGAGAAGGCTTATTGTCTTATTAAAATCAGAGTTGGCCTCAGCAGTTTACTTTGATCGTGTCTGGAACAGAGGGGTGCACATCACGTGACAGTCTCCATTCATCATGTGTCAATAAGTGTAAACCACAAATCCCGTACCTGGATTTAACAGTGACGATGTAGTAGGCCACGTGTTTAGGGGACTGGGTATAGATAGGATTTGGCCAATATGTCCAGGGACTATAGGGGGACATTAGCATGTTCTATCAGTGGTAGCCAATGAGGGTGGTGGAATATCATTGGATCCTATGTATGCTGATTTGAGGTTGTCCGCTATACAACATGTAACGTCATGGGGTGTGACAAGCTCTGTGTCAGTTTGGTCTTCAGGACCGTCTGAGACCTTTTGCATGTAATAAATCCTGTATTGCCATGCAAAAAGATTCAGTGATTATTTGGCCTTTTGGATTTTTTTCATCTTTCAAGTTTTGGGTTGCTATTTTCTTTACACGTTTCTTTACAGTCCATCTGATGATGAAGTTTCTCACGAAGTTTCGGGTACCCCATAATTGTTCGCTCATACTAATAGCAAGTGGCCAACAAGGATTTGGTAATCGTATTTTCTGAGATTGAAGCAGGAAGGCCCCTGTCCTCTTTCGGTATTTCCAGAGCAGCCAATCCATCAGGAGGGAAGAGGACTCCATGCCTCCCCTCTATCAATGAAGTTATCCGCCTGGTTCCTGAGGCACAAGTCTATGATGATCTTGGTCTGTCAGAAGAAAATCTATGAATCATTCACGCAGTTAGGAAATCCTCCACACACCTCCAATAAAGCGCAAATGGACATGTTTTTGTTACTGAATGCTAGGGCGTAGTTCAGACCACGACCTTCATCTCTGGATGATATACTTTCTTTCATTTCTAGTTTAGCAGTTTCTGAGTCAAGGTGGATTCCTGTAGAAATGACTTATCAGTCATTGGTGTTTATTTAAGCTCTTGACACATTCCCTTTTCCACGTCTAATCCAGTAATCAAAAGACAATGTGATGGTCTTCTTCATCTATATCCTCCAGTAGCAGCCACACCCATCTTGGGATCTAAATGTGGTTTTGGTAGACTTTGCTCATAAGCCTTGCAAATCCATGGCAGATATTAAGTTGGTAATGTGGAAAACCTAGTTTCTAGTAGCTATTACATCAGCTGGAAGAGTTAAAGAGATTCAAGCAAGCCTTCCAGTTACAGATAGTTAGCCTTCCTCTCTGGCTAACTATCACCCGATCTCCAGCACTCCTTTCCTGGGCAAACTCTTGGAAAAGCTGGCCACCTCCCAGCTTAATCTACATACTGAATCTGTTGATTCCCTCCATGACCACCATTCTGGCTTCAGAAATGGCAGAAGCATGAAAACTGTCCTCCTGAACACTGTGAAGACTTGCTCTCCAATCTTGACTCTAAAATCCCTTCTGTACTCATTCTCCTCAATCTATCCTCTGTTTTCGACACAGTCAACAATGCCATCCTGCTCAATCACCTCTGCTACTTCCTTAGTGTTACTGATCAGGCCCTGGCCTGGTTGACTTCACCAACCCACCCTCTCAGGTCAAACTGGCGTCTTTCCACTCTTCTATCTCTCTCTATACTTGTGGTGTACCCCAGGAGTGTATCCTCTCTCCCTGGCTCTTCAACTACTACCTGGTACCTCTTGCCCATCCCATCGCTACTTTCTGCTCCAATTTTCAATGTTATGCGGATAACACTGAGCTCTCTTTCAGGCTTCCCTCAGCCACCTCTGCTTCTTCTCTCATACCAGACTGTCTGGCCGCAATTCAGGAATGGTGTGCCACCAATGATCTCTGCCTTAATGCCAGTAAGACTGAGAGCCTCCTCATTGGGACACCAGCTCCCTCCTTTCCTCTCTCTCTCTCTGGCCGCCCACTCTGGGCCCTCTTCCTGCTCCTTCCTGTGAGGCTAAGAGCCTTGGTGTCATCTTCGACTCCACCCGCTCCTTCTCTCCTCACATCTCTGATGTCTCTAAGAAGTCAAAATATCAGCTGTACCGCCTCACAGGTATTCTTCCTTTTCTAACTTTCCACCAGAAGCTCACTGTCTCCAGAGCTCTTGTCATCTCTAGACTGGACTACTGCAACAGCTTCTTTCTAATTGTTCCTGCCTCTACTCTTCGAGCTTTACAACTTATCCAGAAAGAGGACTGCGAGAATTGTCCTTGGTCTCAGATCCAGGGATTGTATCTCTTCATCTCTGAAATCTCTTCACTGGCTCCCTGTGGCTGCAAGGTTCAAGTTTAAGACCCTCTTCATCGGCCACAAGGCTTTCTGAGGGTTGGGACTGCTCTACCTCCAACTTCTCTTCCAAAAATCTTCCTTCTCGAGCTCTCTGCTCATCCACCTCTGACTCTCTGAGGGTCAGATGCTTCTCCAAGCAGGGAGATGGGGGAAGATCTATCTCCTCGGTTGGGGCCTCCCTCTGGAACAGCCTCCCTGCTTCTCTCAAACTTGAGCAGAACCACCTCTTGTTCCGGAAGCTTCCACTTTTTCTCTTCCTCTCTTCTGCTGATGCACCTGACTGCTCCACGCACTGGTCATCTAGTCACCCTCTGAACTCCGGCCCATGGTCCTGCATGTCCAGTTGCCCTGGCACTACCTCTGGGCTCCCTAGTACTTAAGGGTCTGTATCTGCAACCCTACAGTCCCTTCTCTGTACACTTATGAGACACCCACTGGCTTCACTTGTGAGTTAACTGCACTTTCCCCTTCCCCTCCCCCTCCCTGCTGGCACTTCTCCCCCTCCTTCTTCCCTGCACTTGCACGATCTGAATGACACAAGGCCTAGTAGATTGTTATTTTTTCCTTCCTTTGTTTCCCCTCCTTGTCTTGTTGTGCCTAGAAACACTTGTACACAGCAGCGTTATAAATGGCACTTCATATTATATCATATCAGGTGTTATCTGCTTCCGAAACCTACAGTGTTTTTCATTAAAAAGGGCTGCTCTCAGAATACATTCTACCTTTCTTCCCAATGTTTTTTAAAGAACTCTTCATAGTTTAGCTGTCAGTGGAGCTCTTAAATTTGATCTTGTATTAATCTTTCAGAAAAGCAGATAGCCTTTTCGTAACCATTGGTGGCCAGAATCCATGTTCCCAGGATTCTAAAGCCAAGCCACAATAGTCAGATGGATTTTTGCTTGCACTATTCAGGCTTACACACTTCAGAACAATTAGCCTCTTAAGGGCCTGCATGCATTTGCTGTCAGGGCCAAGTCTACAGCTGTGTCTTACCAAAGGAATGTCCCCATGGATGTTATAGTCAGAGCAGCTACGTGGGTTTGTACTTCAGCCATTTGTAAGCTTTACTGCATGGACTCAGCTTCCAGAGTAGGATGCTAGCTTAGATCAAGCAGTCTGGCAAAATTATTTTGGGTGAGAGTGGGATAACCCCCTCCAGTTTGGCTAGTGCTACTTAATTTCCCATAAGTATGGAGAAAAAGGGGATATGACGTTGGAGTAAGTAAAAGTTACTCACCATAGTGATTTCTGTACTTCTAGTCGATAATCCCCTTTCCCCCATACACCACACCCGCTGTCGCCCTTAATTAGACAAATTCGTTTTAACAAGCCAAAGGACTGACAGGTGTTGCCAGTAGGCGGGGTCAGCTTTGGCTAGCCACGTCCATGCTGCCGGCATCACAGAACAATAAAAATGTAAAGGGAAATATTGTTTTGCTGTGCTGAAAATTCTGCGGTCCTGTCCCATAGGACAGACTCCCATAACTATGGAGGAAAGGGGACTATGGACTAGCAGTATAGAATTTGCTATGGTGAGAATCTTTTTCTAATTCTGCCAAGCATGGGAGTGGAAAATGTGGTAAGGTCTCAGGTTACAAGGCATTATTCACTTCAAAAGGTATGCTACTGTGCTTCAGATGTCATAAAAATCCTAAGAGGTGCGACCTTCAGCTTACTGGTAGGAGGAGCCACTGTACCTACCAGAAATAGATTTGATTGATTGCATTCTTTGGAGGAAATAGAGTGACTAGGGGTAGAGTCTAATAATCTGTATGTGCTTGAAGCCTTGGCGCTAACCAGAATATTTTCCTCCAATGTATCACCAGAGGATCACGAAGAAATTATCCTGGTGGATAATGCAAATTACGCTAATTTGGTATCAATGTTATCAATGCACACAGCCAGGGCGAGGTGTAAATTAAAACAGCCAGACATTATACTTCTTATGAATTACATTAGTTGTAATCAACACAAGGTTTAGGAGTTACAGGGCCTCATCACGAGTTGGGCTGTATCCCGACTGGGATACCACCCAACTTTATTTGCATTAGCGTCCACATGTCGGCAGTATTACCACCGGATCACGGATTGGGCACTAACTCTTACTCCCCTTTCCCCATTGGGTCCATTCCCAATGGGGAATTTCTGTCACAATTACTGTGCAGTAATACCGCCGGAAGTAATTGTGCTGAAAATTGGCATTTTCCCGGCGTGTTTACCTTACCCTCAGCTCTGAGCTGGGGGTAAACACGCCAGACTCAAGATTGGGCGGACCCTTAAATGCTGCGATAACCCCGTTACTGCTGCATTTAACGGCTATCGTCCAATTTGTGATGAGGCCCAGAGTGCCAACCTGAATCTCAGTCTAAGAAATTATTTAAAGCAAACTCCATGATTACATCACAGCAAAACTGGAAGCTACCGGCCCAAAGAGGCTGTTAACACAAGGCATCCAAAACAAAAAGTACGTGCATCCCTTTGGTTGTGGGGTGCACAGGTTGGGTTCTTATAATGCAACAGATGTCACATGTATTGTATCATAAAAAGTAAGTTTAATAGATATTTTAATTCTCTCCACTGGCTCCCAGTTGCTGCAAAGATCAGACTCAAATCCTTCTGCATCATCCATAAGGACCATGCTGTATACAACTGGCTCTCACCAAATACTCTCCCTCCAGATCTTCACGCTCCTCTGGCGCCAACTCTCTGCATGTCAAGAGCTTCGCTTAACAGTGAGCTGGTGGCCGATATCTTTCCTCAGCTGGCTCCCCCCCTCTGGAAATCTCCCCCTTCCTCTCCGTCTTGAGCCAGATCTCCTTAAATTCTAGAAGCTCAAGACTTTACTTTTCACCTCCTCCTTCCCCCTCTTCTTCCCTTGCTAAACCCCACAGTCGCAATGGTGACCAGGGCCCTTATGTGTCCTTCTGGGTCCTGGCCTTCCCCCTCCTGTCACCTTCAGCCTCTGCTCTCTCTCAGCACTTGCCTTTGGGTGCCCACTGGCCTGTGCTGTCACACAGGCCTGCCCTTATTGGTTTGGCATTTGACCATTCTTACCAAGTGATCTCTGCCAGGCACTGAACAGCTATTTGCAACGTACTCCCTAGCACTTCCCTCATTGAAAATCCTAGCACTTACCCCCCTCCCTCGCCACCTCTCTCTCTATGCACTTGCACATTCTTACTTTCTCTTCATTGTTATTATACTTGCCTTTCTTTCCCATGTTTCCTCCCCATTGACATGTGGGTGCTTTGAAACACAATTTACTTGATGTATAAGCGCCAACAAATACACAATGAATAAATTAAACAAATAAATAAACGAATGCAAAATATTTCTTGCATTATTTGTAATGCATAGATACAAGTGTCTTATATTGTATATGGCAAATACATACAAAACTCTCAATTTTATATGGCAAATATCCCAAAAAGCCATGTGAAAAGTGAACAAAAAAAGACAACATCAACATTCTGGTGCACGTGCAAATGTTTCACCTTATACATGCTTTGTCTAGGCTAAAACATTATAACATTTGTATTGATACACTGTACATTGTTATATTGACTCCAACTGTAAAGGAGGCACACAGAGAAGAGAGAGAGAGGAAAGAGAGAGTGAGGAAAATCTATATATATAACATGCTTAGGTATATTTCTCTGCTCAGCTGATGCAATTTATCAGTGTTCGGTTGCCCTCTGCTTTCAAAATGGAAAAGTGCACCACTGTGTGCCCTTCCCATTCAACAACAGCTATCATTTTAGCAAACATAATGAGCATGGTTCTACGCGGTCACCTTCACCTTTCACTATCGCAAACATTTGGAATAATTTTAAGTTACTTCTTTTCACCCCTGCTTATCTTCACACAGGGCACAGCAGTTCCAGTATCAATAAACAGTTAATTACCGGCTACACGTTTCAGTCTCTAAAGAGCCTAACAACATAATACGATTGCCTCCTGATGAGCTGAAAGTGAAAGTAGGTACTATAATTATGCTACTACGCAATCTTACACCATCACGGGGACTCTGCAACGGAACAAGGTTGAAAATCATGCCTCTACAAATACACATCTTAGAGGCCTGTGTAATCAATGGAACTTAGATACCGTTCTTATACCGTGCATACCTCTCGTTACATCTGATACAAATATGCCTTTCAAAATCAAAAGAACACAGGCTATAAGTTTAGCCTTTCCAATGACCATTAATAAGTCTCAGGGACTATTCACCCTTCCTGGAAGCGATCAGTGGTGACCATTAGTAAGTCACAGGGACCTACTCCCTTTTCCTGGAAGTGATCAGTGGTAATTCCGATATTTAATAAGTGGGACAGAAGTGACCCTATGAATTACCAACCAGTATTGACCTTTAAGATATGCTAGAACTGCATATTTAATTCTTTTACAGAACCCGTCACAATATCCTGTGCTAACATTTCAACCCATGCACCATTTTGTTGTTACTAAAATAAAATATATCTTGAAATATAAGTATTAAATTAAAACATCCTGATTAATTTATTATGCATGTACATCATTTCACCATCCATGCAATTCAATACTAACACATGATTTGTTGTGTCCTTTACCTTATCGGGTCATTGCTGCTTTATAATTTTGAAAGTTACTTGATTAGCTTAAAGTTGTTTATATTCATCCTGAATATGGTTGGTCATTGGGTTGTTATCGCCATTTTGATTGCTTTGTTGCCTAGGAAATAGGTATACAAATTTTGTTCACACACCCATAATTTGAGCATTAACATTCCAACCTTGATAGGACCTCATAATCTACCTTTTTTGGGCAAGTGTCTCTCCCAAGGTATTATACAGCCAAAAATTTGAAACAGCAGGCTAATATGATTTTAATGGTATGTGACAGAGCCTTCATGTCAGGAAGTTGTACGTTGCGATTTCAATAAATATTATTTTGCTGTTTCCTCTTTGCCCATGCCATGCGATGGACAGTGGCTAGGGGTGCAGTTACCCCTTATCAGCCACCCCCTATTATGTGTAGTAGATCAAATCTTTATTTGGAAATAAAAATTCCCATTAATCCACACACAATAAAATGCAATACAATAGTAAAATAGTTTTAGTGTTGTTTAGGACTGTTGCCATGGTCCAACATAATACATTTAAAACAAAAGAATGTGATTTTGACCTCTTGGAATTGCAACTGCTGTGATTGAGAACATGTAATTGTTTTTAATTTGTTTAAGAATGAACTTTAAGTTTCAGCATTTAAGGGAATCATAGAGTATTGATTGTATTGATTATTGACTCTTGTTGCTATTTAAAATTGCAAAAGCAGTAAAAGCAGTAAAAAGGGATATCCTAAAATGTTATAATTTTTAAATTCTAAAACTATAAATTGTAAATTGTAATATTTTTAATTTGTAAAAAATGTTTTTTTAAACAAAAAATAATGGCAACATTTTACATTTGTAAAGATTATTTTAGAATCAAACTATAAAAATAATAATAATAATAATAACAATAATAATAATAATAATAATAATACTAATAATAATAATAATAATGGTAAAATTAACTTAGATACGATCAAACTCTTGTGATCTACGAGAGTAAACTAAAATCATTCATCAAAGCATATAAATTGCCTATGTAACATATGCCTGTGTAACAAATTGCCCGTTCAATATATAAATATACATTATGGGGCTGTCAGCTGGCCTAGGATAGACAATACCATTCTGAGTGCAAATTGCACATGTCTAAGCTTGGACGCTCTTAATGCTGGGATTATATGATCTCTCCTTAGCTTTGCTAAGGTGGTGCAGAAAAGCAAAAAGTGCAGCAGATCGTTTCTGTTAATCTCACAACAAGGGCAACTCATCCTCTGAGTGAAATTTGTTGGTGGAAAAAAGGCCTTTCCCCAGTGAACAAAAGATTTTTTCTAAAGCCATAATCACTGCTCTTGCCCTTGGGGTGAAAAAGCCATTGGACATAAGCTGGCCTTACAATTTTGGGGTTAAGATTGCAGTTCTACAATTGTACACTTTGTTTCTGCAATTGACTCTTACTCCTTATTCTCCAGAGAAGGCGTCTATTAACTCTCCCCTGGCAGCGTTGCCTGCTCGCAGTTCGTCACAGAACAAATGCCCATAACCCAGCTTGTGTAAAGATGATTTTATATATTTCATCCAAGGCGAAGCAGCACAACAATTTGTGGCCATGAGATCCCTCACCAGGGCTCTGGTTCCGTAGACGCAGCAAATAGATTAAAGGTTGCATTGCTGTGAGATCTTCCACGTAAGCTATTTCAAGTTCTTTATGCAGCAAGTGCCCTGAGAAGCCCAGTGGTAAACCCGTGATATTCCTAAGGGGCATATATGTTCAGTTATTTGCATTTTATTGTTTGATAATTACCAGATGTAGCCGCAACATATGTCAGCAGAAGTACTGATTTTAATGTGTAAATTCGAAGGGTGTTATCTATGGGCAGCAAAAACAAGGGGGGTTCTGGGAGTTTCTCTACTACCGGCCTATATCCCGGGTTAGAGTCTCAACCAGAGTCTTTAGCTCACCATCCTTTCACAGAAGTGAAATGTCCACTCCATATCAGTCTTTGTCCTGCCCAAGGACAGTCGAGTACCGAAATGCCTGGCAATTCTCTTCTGAACAAGAGTACCAACAGCAACCCCAGACACGAGTTTTAGCCTGGTTGGGCCTCGTCAGTAACCAGGACTAATGTCTGGCAGAGGGACTCCCAGGACCCCCCTTGTTATTTGCATATTTTAAGTACCTTTGGGTCTCATCCTAAGTTACTAGGGGAATCCAGACGTGGACCCCTTGCTCACTATTCTTAGAGAGAGGCACAGCTCCATCCTACTGATGAAGTCCAACCAGACCGAAACATGTGTCTGAGTTTGCTGTTGGTGCTCTTGTTCAGAGGAGAATAGCCTGGCATTTGGTGCTGGATTGCCCCAGGGCAGGACAAAGACTGATATGTTTTGGATTTGTGTCCTCTGTGAAAGATAGTGAGCTAAAGAATCTGGGTAAGGCTCTCATAACCAGGACTAATGTCTGGCAGAGGGACTCCCAGGACCGCCCTTGTTATTTGCATATTTTAAGTACCTTTGGGTCTCACCCTAAGTTACTAGGGGAATCCAGATGTGAACCCCTTGCTCACTATTCTTAGAGAGGCAATGCTCCACCCCACTGGTGAGGTCCAACCAGACCGAAACACGTGTCTGGGGTTGCTGTTGGTACTCTTGTTCAGAGGAGAATTGCCTTGCATTTCGGTGCTGGACTGCCCAGGGCAGGACAAAGACTGATATTTTTTGGATATTTCTCCTCTGTGAAAGATAGTGAGCTAAAGAATCTGGGTAAGGCTCTCGTAATCAGGACTAATGTCTGGCAGAGGGACTCCCAGGACCCCCCCTTGTTATTTGCATATTTTAAATGCCTTTGGGTCTCACCCTAAGTTACTAGGGGAATCCAGATGTGAACCCTATTGCTATTTGTGATCTATGGGCAGGCCACACAATTCTGTCCTGAATCTCTGGATTGAGCCGTTAATTTGAGATGCCTTTGCAGCTTGTTGCTTTACATGTACACACCAGCCCAGGTCGCTAGCGATCATCACCCCAAGGTAACAAAACGATTCAACCCATTCAAGACTTTCACACGGTGCTGGGATGGCATTCCCTCATGGTTTACTTTTACCAATGCTCATAACCTTTGATTTCCCTGCGTTGATTACCAGGCCTCACTCTTTCATGTAGTCATTAAATTCATTTCTCAATCTCTGAAGGGTGTGTTTATTCCTGGCCATCAGGACTGCGTCTTCCACATACAGGAATGCACACACCCTTTAATTAGCTATCCTCGGGACATCACACACCAAGTCAGCTAAGGCATTCGGTAATTAATATATGTAAAGATTGAAAAGGAGTGTGGCCGGAGACAGCCCTGTCGCACTCCACAAGAGATTTTAAATGCCTTTGTTTCTTGGCCTTTCCCATTCTTATTTTTGCCGTCAGATTGGTGTGCATGTGAACCAAGATCTTATATACAAAAACCCCATACTGGTCACTTGAAAGGAGTGGAAATCAGAAAAAAGCAAGAAGGGACAAAAGGACAAAAATAACAAGTTAATACATAACATTATTAAAATGTTTCCTCCTTTCTGTTGCCCCCACCACTTGACACAGACTCCTTCCTAGAAGCTGCAGAAGGAAGGCCATGAAGAAATACTTATTTGGCAAGAACGTCCCTTGTGTTGCCCTCCCCTTTGTCTTTGCAGATGTGGAGCAGGTGCAAGTGGACCTAGGACACCTGGCCTAAGCCCCGCCCACCTGCTGCCATCCAGGCTGCTCCTCTTTTACCGCCACTTAGCAATCTCCGCTCACCTGCTGCCTTCCTGGTTGCCGCCTTTTTCCCTATTTAAGGAGCCCTCCAGCCTCTTTTCCTTTGCGGATGGGGAGCAGGTCCAAGTGGATTTAGGTCACCTGGCCTAAGCCCCGCCCACCTGGCACTTTCCAGTTTGCTGCTCTTTTTCCCCACTTAGCAAGCTCCGCCCACCTGATGCCTTCCTGTTGGAAGCTCTTTTTCCCTACTTAAGGATCCCTCAAGCCTCTTTTCCTTTGCAGTTGGGGAGCAGGTGCAAGTGGATCTAAGTCACCTGGCCTAAGCCCCATCCACCTGGCACCTTCTAGTTTGCCGCTCTTTTTCCCCACTTAGCAAGCCCCGCCCTCCTGATGCCTTCCTGGTTGCCGCTCTTTTTCCCTACTTAAGGAGCTCTCCAGCCTCTTTTCCTTTGCAGATGGGGAGCAGGTGCAAGTGGATCTAGGTCACCTGGATTAAGCACCACTCACCTTCTTAGCCCTGCCTCTTCCTTCCAGCTCTTAACTCTTAGAACAAGGACATCTCTTGCCCGGGTGTCCAAAGCAAAGGGCTGATGAAGGAAAGGGCAATTCCTGTTTGGACCTGTTCAAACCAAGAGGACCCAGGGCCCGACCCCCTGCTCAGACAGCAGGTAAGCAAGCACCAACATGTGTTTACTCCCTCTGCCCCCACAGGCCATCCCCACCCCCCCCCGGTCTCCCCGGTGATGTTTCCTTATGCCCCCCTCACTTCTCGCACACAGGTGTTGCCTGTTTTGCTTGTTTCTTCTACCCTGCTCCCCCCGCATCTCCAACCTACTTCTACAGGAGTCTGTCCTGATACATTCTGGTTTCACCATCACCGTCTTGTGGCCAATGCTGGATTTGACTTCATGGACTTTATTAATTCACGGTGTGTCACCCTTTCTCAACTCTCATGCTGGACTTCCTTTGCATCTTGTACTCATGGTGGCCCTGAATCATGCTGTTCCCCTTTTCATCTTGTATCGTGGCTTGCAACATTATGGGCCTCATTATGACCCTGGTGCTCCCGGATTGAAGGAGGCCGGTACAGCACCGGCCCCCTTCATTCCAGGAGCACCGATTACAAGCTTCCCATTGCAGGACCCGGATCGCACGCCTGGTAAAACCAGGCGTGCTTTCCGGGTCCCGCGAGGGGAAGAGGGAGGCAATAACGGGCCAGATGGAATCTGCCCATTATTACCTCCCTCCCCATTCCCATTGAGCCCTATGGGGGCTCAAATGGGAATGGGGAAGGGTTCCTGCATGGAGGACTTACCGGGTCCTCCTATCTCGCAGTAACCCGGTAAGTCCCCATTGCAGGAACCCGGTAATGGAGCCCGGAACGGTGGCAGCCATGGAGCTAATAGCTCCATGGCATTCGCCATTCTCGTAATGAGGCCCTATGTGTTACTACTAACTTCTGCAATTGTATTCACTCTCCCCTATTGCTTCTCCACTCTTCTTAACTGCTTACTCTCTGTTATCTCATCCCCGTACTTTTTCTATGCAAAATTGTCCCTGGACCTAGTATGATAGCAACCTCGTCTGTCTCTTCCCCCCTGTCCTTACTTGTCCCTCCCCCTCCAGCACTATCTGAAATGTCGTCAGGCCGAGTACGATAGATAATTTCACATCCTTACGGTTCATAGCCTGTAAGAATGTCGTTATTTTCCCTTGTTCCCTCCCTTGTCTTGAAGCGCTTTGAAACATTGTGCATAGGCGCTATATAAATAAACGATAATATCATATCATATCATATCATATCATTGATTTCACCCCATCAGACATTGGAGATGTGATTCAATTTGTTTCTTCCTTCCACTTTAATGGCAGTGGGGTGTTCAGTTGAAGTGGGGGTGGGATGGCCTGTTCTGCTTTTTCTGGTGAGGCTTTGGGTATAACAGGGCCGTCCGCTGTGCTTCGGGCCCAGTCTGTGGGGAGATAAATCTGAGAGATCAATTGAGCTCCCAAAAGTAGCCCATTGATAGTACTGATATTTCATTTTTTTTTTTTTTTTTTTTTAAACTTAGTTTATTATTAAACTTTTTGTTTTAACACATCATCTCACACAAAACAAATCCTTTACAACCTCAAGAAGAAGCCTGCCCCTCCACCCACATAGGCCTTATAATTGAATGGCATCAATGAAGTTTATCACAGAGCATGTTAGGTGAATAGAACTCCCACTCAGTATTCGGTACCACCAGTCCTCCATATTCTCATTTCTCGGAGCGTATTTACTCAGATGTACAGATCTTAACGAGCAGAGATTGGGGCAGGCAACTAACAGGTGTCTCACTGTTTCAATGTCCCCTTGGCAAAATCTACACAGATTGTCTCTGGTCTCTGCGTCCTTTCTTATTAGTAAGATTTCCTTTGTTCTTATCGCATTCATTCTCACTTTCAGAAAGCGATCACGATGATACCTCGAGGGAAACTGTAGAAGGTACCCTGGCATCTTGTTCATTTTATTGGCAGTCGGCCCAAGTTTGGGTGCAGATATCTGACCTTCCAATCTTGCTATATTCCCCGCCCATGTCCATTCTTTTAGTTTTCTTTTTGCGACTTGTGGCCACTTTATCAGCATTTCTTCAGATATATTAGCGGCTGTCATGATGTCATTCGCCTTCTTAGACCATTTTGTATATGCATCTCCAGCAAGTTTCATATCTTTTACCGCTAAGATTTCATATGCAGGTTCTTTATTCGCTATTAACATCTTTCGCAATAGTGCAAGTGATTTCCATAGCACAGTTGTATATAGGTCATCCAAAGCTAGTTCTTGCCTTATTACTGTTATTGAAAGGCATTTTGGTAACCTTAGTACTCGCTTCCAGAAGTGGCCCTCCAATTTTGCCCAGATTTTATAATCGAGATTCCATCCAGATTCGGCTCCATATGTAATTGAAGGAATGACTTTTTGCAAGTAAAACAGACGAATCGGAATCAATGAGAATTTTCCAAAGAGATTATGAATTCGTGAGCCTTGCGCTGCCAGAATCTTTATCCGGAGCTCCACATCACGGACCCAACTCCTCTCACATATCGAGGTGTTAACCATGATGCCCAGATATCTGATCTGATTTCTGTTACTTCTTCAATATAGTTTGTTCCCACTCTCCATCTAAATGGATGTTTCTTCGCTCCTTTGTAAGATCCGACTTTCATAATCTTTGTTTTTGACGTGTTTATTTTCAAATTATTGGTCGACATATACTGTTGTAGCTTTTGAAGGAGTCGTTGCAATCCGATCTGCGTAGTGTCAGCCAAAACAAGATCGTCTGCATATATCATGCAATTTATATGGGTCCCGTTTATCTTTGGTGGAAAGCAACGAACGTCACCTAGAGCGGCGGGAATATCAGCAATAAAAAGCTTGAATAAGCAAGCAGCAATCGGGCAACCCTGCTTGACTCCTCTTTGTGTTTTCATACTTTCTGATAAGTGACCTGCTTCATTCAGCCTTATTTGGATTGTTGTTGCCGTGTGTAATGCTATAATTGGTAGCAAGATGTCATGGGGACAATTCCAGTTGTATAATTTCTCCCACAATAAATCTCGGTCAATACAATCGAAGGCCTGATGAAGGTCTATGAATGCTAAGAACAGCTTCGTGTTTCTTGCCAGTGCATTCAGTTTTAGAATGTTAAGCAGTGTCAAGTTGGTTTCGGTTCCGACACCATTCGTGAACCCTGTTTGTCGGCAGTCTGTGATTCCAGTTGCATTTGACCACTTCGTTAGTTTTTTTTGGAGAAAATTTGCAAACACCTTGCCGATTGTGTCCAGAAGGGCGATGGGGCGATAATTAGCTGGATTTGCCCGATCGCCCTTCTTAAAGATTGGGACAATTATTGCTGTTGTCCAATTTGCAGGAATTATTCTCATCAATGCAATCTTGGCAAATAATGTCTCGATGAATTTAGACCATTCCAATTTATTTTGTTTAAGCATCACATTTGTGATGCCATCGGGTCCTGCAGCTCGCGAATTTTTCAACTTCTCAACTGCGGTGGCTATGTCATCGGCGGATTCACAGCAGTCCCACTTTACAGCTGATAGAGCAAGGTGTTTTGGTTCAATTTCAACGTCTCCTAGGAAGACTTTGTTGAAATGTTGGTTCCAATCGGCTTCCGTCACCACATTTGCCATCCTGGTCGCTTGGTTGATTGTGCAGTTATTAAGTATTTGCCAGGTGTCTCTGCATTTATGCGATTTCAGCAAGCTCAACATTACTTCTCCACGTTCCTGGTCACGCTGGTACTTAAAGGCTTTTACCCAATTGCGGTATGCTTGCCGTCGTTTTTGTATCGATTTACTCATGTCCGGTCCTCCATGTAATTTCAACTGGCGTATTTTACTATTTGCCTTCTTTTTTTCGTTGTTTAGCTTTGTGCTCCATTCATGAGTGTGCATTTTTACAGAGTTTATCTTCCATAACGCACTATCTTGACGGCAGGGTAAGAGTGACACATAGTCTATGTTACTGCCCGACCAGGTCTTTCCTTCATCTAATTCAGTCGTGATGGTAGATATCAGACAGGAAGATATTCGTAGCCTGTTTTTCCCATTATTTACTTCAAGGATAGTTGTTGATTGCTGCCTCGTACACCCAGAGATTATGTTCATATTCATCACCATTATCTCGTGGTCGCTATTTTTGGTTGGTGTTACATGCATGTCTCTGATTAAGTCCCATGAATGTTTGGACACCCAGATGTAATCTAGTGTTTTTGCAAGACCCATGTTGTGCCACGTGTTATTTTGTGGTATGTCGCCAATCACTTGACCATTTACCATGTCACAATCATAGGTCTCAATGATGTTGTCCCATTGAGTTCGTCTAGCTTGATTTTGATGACATTGCGTATTCTTGCGATTCAACCGGCCACCATTCGAATCAAACCATGACAGATTCATGTCTCCGCATATGATGACCATAGGGTTGCTCGTTTCATGCAGATTTTTGTCCAAGATTGCCGTTATGGCAGATACAAAGTTCTTAGTTGTAATCATCACCGGGTTCCAGTACACATTTAATATTAGGATGTGCTGCTGTAGCCGTGGACTGCGATCTTTGTATTGGAGTAGCGTACATTGGATAAATATATTAGGATTTTCACTTTTTAGCACCTCCCAATTGCGACCAATTTTGATCATGGTTATTAGACCTGAAAACGGTCGTCCATATGCATTTTTACCTGCCGGATTTAGCAGGCTCACATAGCCATCTTTCACCGGGGGGGTCCTCAGCCACGTTTCTTGTAGACAAATTATCAAGTTATTTTCCAATTCAATTGGAAATTCTTCAAACAGATGTCGAAATCCTCTCGTATTCCATGAGATTAAGGAGGTCGCTATTTGTTCCTTGACGGCCGATAGCTAATGATTTGACGCGTCAGGCCTATTTTGAGTTCCATGATGATTTGAATGAGATACTGTTCTCAAGTGTTGTCTTAGCTCGAATTTTCTCTTTGCGAGGGTGGATACTCTGTTTTCATACCTACTGGCAGACTTTCTCTCGTTTGGGCTGGCAACCCGTTCAGGTTTAAGCTTTGGTTCGCTAACATCAAAACCAAGCTGCAATAAATCGTCTTTTGCTGCCAAGATGACTTTTCGGACCGCATTGGACTTTATGTGCAAGTATACTCGGTCCTCGTGGTCTTCCGACATGTATTCGATGATCGCTATGTCGTCAGTGGACACTGTTCTTAGTGCGGGCACCGAATGTAAGAGGCGCATAACATTTCTTCTATTCAGATTTACCTCAGAGTCGTCTTTGAGGATATTGATAATAGCAATTCTTGCATTTTTCTCCAATCGATACTCTTTGGCATCTATACTAGCATTTGTGTTTTCCTTTGCTCGCTGTCCAGCTGTTAGTTTTGGATTCAGGCTCCTCATTTTATTTATGCGGCCCTGATGTACCAAACCGGGCCGTTCGTCCTTTAAGGATTTGTGGAGGAGCCTGGCATTCCTGTTTGGTGTCCTATGATCAAGGATGGTAGATTGGTTTATCTTGTTTGACAGGACCACCTCTTTTAGACCAGATTTTTTCTTTAAAGCCCAGGGATTTGTCAGCGGCGAGACTTCATCAGTTATGATCACGTTTGAATCGGAGCTACCCATAGTGCTATTCAGAACACTTATCTGGGCTGTTTCTGTGTCGTCATCGTTTGAATACGTGGATAGGTCACATAGATCAATTGATGAAGATCCTGCAGCACTTTCCAGGTCATCGGAGTCGAGTCTTTGTCGTTTTTTTAGGATTCACCTTTGCTTCTGCAGCTTCAGGCACATCCTTGCCTATCCTTTTTGTACCTTTATAGGTCTGCAGTAAGGCTCCATTTGTGTTTCTCGAAAAAAAGTTCAGTTTTGGTGGAGACGTCAGATTGCGTATAAATTTCTTTGAGTTGCTCGTTTTTGGACGAGCGGCACAGTGCTTTCGCTTTTCAGTCTGTTTTTTCGGTTGGTTCGTTATCAGACGGGTATTTTGTCCATTTGACGGGATTCCTTTGTCCTTGTGTAGAATTAGGGCAGGCCCGTCAAAAATGCCAAAAGTTACTCTTTTGTTACCACATGCAGGTGGGTCAAGACTTTTTGGTTCATTTCCCAAAGGAGGAAGCTCAACCGCGACAGAAGACGTTGACGGCTTCTCAGCTGCATTCGCAGATAACCCTCCAAAGGGGTCAGCAGCTGTCTCAGCTATAGGCAAGATCGGAGCGGCAGGCAAGGATCTACCTACCCCCTCCTCATTTGCATGAATATCATGTAAGGGGACTGAGGGCCCGATCCTAGCCATCTCATTCGCAATCACCACCACTGGTTCCTTCACCACCAGGGGGTGGCCACAGAGGCTGGCGCCATGCTGACACAGCTGTTGCAATGAAGTTGTGGTATGCTTTAAGCATGCCGTGACTGCTACTGTCATCGCTTTTACATCTGACGTGTCCTTGGACGTAATTTCATGTAATTGCATTTGCATTGACTGTAGGGCATCTTTATCAATGTCGAGTTTATTTTGTAACTGAGCAATTGTTTGTTCTTGCTTGGCTAATTTTTCCATATTGTGCAGAAGCATACCTCCATTCGATTGGATGGATTCGTGTATATTTTCGTATAATTTGGTGAAGGGAATAAGGGCGACCGATGTTGCGGCTAGCACATTGTTGTGTATTTGTAGGGCCGCTGCTGCCGATAAATTTGACTTGAAGGCTGCCGCCGCGTCTTTCATTGCATCCATATCATTTTTTTGGTTTTGATATTCCATGACCTTAATCGGATTTACGCCCATCCTCGTAGAGTCATCCTTCTTACTTGTCGTGTCGGACGGTGATACCTGGTGCATGGGAGTTGAGTGTGTTGACAATGTCCTCAAGTTGTCATTAAGAAGCTTCGCTGGCACGGGGACCTGCCATCAGCCCCTGTCAGTGGAAGGCCACTGAGAGGGAGATTTGCTTCGACGAAGGGCCTTGGCACCACTTTGCTCGTCCCAAGGCCTGGTCTTTGATGTTCCTGTTCCATACTCATCGTGCTCAGGTTTATCGAGTCTGAGTTAGAAGAGGACTTGTCGGCCAGATCAATATCAGGTCTTGCAAAATTGGCCGACAGACGTTGCTTCATGTGCTCAAAATCAATCCTCAAGCGTTCAGCTAATCTTGCTTCACGCCCAGCTAGATCCAGCAACTGACCCGATTCGCTAGGCCTCAGTTGTTGGCAATTTGGGCTGCTGGGGTCAGGAGCACTACATCCGATATTAGTTAGACACGTCTTTAGTACACTCTGGTTCACACGTCGTGATGGAGACTTGTTACTCCAGATCAACTTGCTAGCATCGGCTTTCCGCACAGGGAGCGGCGGATGTAACACCGCATCATTCGGCTGAGACCCTGACACCACGTTATCGCCATCATTTGCCGCACTGGTCAGCTCTGCCAAGGTGTATGAGTCATCTGGTTTGTTGACTGGATACAGAAATCTAAGCCTTCTAGACTCGTTTCGTTCCGACGGCACTTCAAGTTCCAACAATTCAGAGTCAGTAACGTCGAAGGGAGATTGAAACACCGCAGTATTTATTTCAATCACCAGCTGTGAGGCATCGTTTGACGCAACTGTTTCTAAGCAGGCGGGCTTGACTGTCGAGCTGCCTATTTTATGGCTGCTCGGTACCTCAAGGGAACCTTCCGTGGCGCCCACCTCCTGTACATGGCTGGAATGCAGGCTCGATATTCTTGTGTCCGATGTTATCAGTGGTCGGCGATTTCCATAGTCCAATGTTGGACCTCGAAGGGGGGAGTTGATCACTTTAGGGCAAGCGAAAGCATGTAAGTCAAGCGAGCTACTACTGGGGGCATGTGGCGAGGTTTGAATGGAAGAATGAGTCACCGGAAGCACATTTTCCATGCATAAAGCATCTGCGGGCATCGTTAGACTCTTTCCGCGCTGCCCACTCTGATTTCCCCAGTCATATCCGGCTAGTGAACCCACATGCGGCGGTGAAATGCTCTGGATGGTGTTTACAGCAATTACCACATGGTCCACTGGTTCAACAAGGCCGAGCTCGTCTTTGCCACTATGAGTATTGCTCTCGGCGGCAGCCTCGGAAGCAGGAGTAGAGGCAGCTAAGTGGTCGGACTTCGCTCTAGGAAGGAGCGTTTGCCTGACCATTGCACGCGTCAGGGGGCCGGTTTCGGCCATCATTTGTATCGCGCTGGTACACAAGTGTTTCAGAGCGTAACGTGGCAAGGGAGGGGAACAGGGGAGAACAAACAACGATCTTACTAGGCCCAGTGACACTGAGAACACGCAAGTGCATGGGAGAGGGAAAGGGGAAACATGCATGGGAGTGGGGAAAGGTGGAAAGTCCTGAGCAAAATAAATAAAAAATAAAATAAATAACTAATAAAACCACAAAGAGTGGTAGTGCAGCCAGCAAGTGCCAAGTGCTAGGTTTAAGGCAACAGACCGGGGGTGTCTGATAAGAGCAGAAAACAGGGGGGGGGGCTGTAGGTTTTACAGATACAGACCCCAGTGCAAAGGATTGCCAGGAGGCAACGCAGGTGGTTGGCAGGGTGAGCAGGTATGTGGGCCCGAAAGTCAAAGGGTGACCAGGTGCACGATGCCGAGACAGAACAGATCAGCAGGAAAGTGGAGGAGAAAAGGCAAAAGCAAAGAGGACGTTCTTGTGGTGCTTCCAGAACTAGAGATCGTTCTCCTCAATATTCAGAGTGGCAGGGAGGCTGTTCCAGAGGAATTCCCCAGTCGAAGACAGAGATCTACCCCCAGATTGTTGCTTTGAAAAACAACCGACCCTGAGGGATTTAGAGGTGGACGAGTGTAGAGCTCGGGAGGACAGGTATTTACAGAGGGAGAGCTGAAGGTATTTTGGGCCCAAGCCCTAGAAAGCCTTGTGGACAATGCAAAGGGTCTTGAATTGAATCCTTGCAGCCACTGGGAGCCAATGGAGAGATTTCAGGGCTGGAGAGATATGATCCCAGGGCTTGAGGCCAAAGTCTTGCAGTCCTGTTATGGATAGATTACAAAGGCCGGAGAGTGGAAGCAGGTAGATTTAGAAAGACACTATTGCAATAATCCAATCCAGAGAGAACCAGGGCTCGAGAGACAGTGAGCTTCTGGGGGAAGGAGAGGAAAGGCAGAATACCTCTGAGGAGGTACAGTAGGAAGTTTGACTTTTTAGAGACATAAATGTGGGCAGAGAAGGTAAGCATGGATTAAAAGATGATCCTGAGATTCTTAGCCTCGCAGGTGGCGGTAGGAGGAGGGCCAAGGGAGGCAGGTCAAAGAGGGACAGGAAAGGAGGTTGAAGGTGTGCTGATGAGGAGGATTCTGTCTTGTTGGCATTCAGAGATCATTGGCGGCACACCAATCCTGAATGGAAGATAGGCCATCAGAGATGAGAGAAGGAGAAGAGGTGGCCGAGGGAAGCCTTAAAATTAGTTGGGTGTCATCAGTATAGCACTGAAAATTGGAGCAGAAAATGGCATTGCGGTGGGCGAGAGCTGACAGGTATTGGTTGAAAAGCCAGGGAGAGATGTTAGACCTCTGGGGAACACCGCAAGTCGAAAGGGAGATAGATGAAAAGAAGGACCTAAGTTGGACCTGGGAGGGTCGATCAGCGGGGAAAGAGGTCAGCCAGGCCAGAGCCTGATCAGTGATACCCAGGTTGTCATGGAGACGGTTGAGCAGGATGGTATGGTTGACCGTGTCGAAGGCAGAAGAGAGATCAAGTAGGATGAGGACAGAGGGGATGTTAGAGTCAAGGTTGGAGAGCAGATCTTCATGGATGTTCAGGAGAGCAGTTTCCGCGCTTCTGGCTGCTCTAAAGCCAGATTTATGGTCATGGAGACAACCAACAGAATCAGAGTGAAGGTTTACCTGAGAGATGGCCAGCTTTTCCAGGAGTTTGTCCAGAAAACGAGTGATGGAGATTGGGCGATAGTTAGGTCAAGAACGGTCAGCGGAGGGTTTCTTGAGAAGAGGGTCCACAAGAGAGTACTTTAGAGGGGAGAGTAAGGCTCCTTAGGTGAAAGAGTGGTTGCAGAAATCAGCCAGGGCCGGAGCGAGGGTGTCAATGTGGTCCTTGATGGTTTTGGAAGAACAGGGAGGAACCTGTTTTGACAAGACTTTCATATATCGTACTTGTCGAGAGACCTTGTCGGGGGTGAAAAGAGGAAAGGATGAGATAGAGAGTGGGGGGTAGCTGTAGGGGGGCTAGAGTTCATAGAAGGAGAGGGAAGAAAAGGGGAAGGGGACGAGAGAGTGGACAAGATATCCAGAGATTTTGAGATGAAGCGAGAGGCAAGGGTCGTGCAAAGGGCCTGGGAGGCGATAGGATAGGTAGACACTGCATCCGGGTTGTCAAGCTCCTTGCAGATTTTAAAGAGTTCGACCGAGTTGTTAGATGCGGCAGAGACATGGGGCCTCATTCTGAGTGCGGCGGTAAGGGGTTAACGGCACTGGTAAGGATGCCGGTGCCGTTAAACCCCTACCGCCGCATTCTGAGGTCCCTTAGCAGGTCCCACTAAGGGACCAAGGAGCTAATAATGGGCCCGCTATTTGCAGGCCAGTTATTAGCTCCTTCTCCATTCTCATTGAGCCCTATGGGGGCTCGAATGGGAATGGGGAATGGTTTTCGGAATGGGGACTTACCGGGTCTGCAAAGGTCAGAATGTCCCGCTAAGTCCCCATTCCGACACCACGGACCCGGACACGGGTTTGGAGGCAGCCATGGTGCTATTAGCACCATGGCTGCCTCCAAACGCGTAATGACCCCCATGGTCTTGGATGTGGGCTCTCTTCGTAGTGTGGACCGAGAGTCAGCATTGCCTTTGGGGCAGGAGACAGGCCACTTTGTCAGAGGATGAACAAGAAGCCCTCAAATTCCTCTCAGCCACCATACACTAACATTTAAGTGTAGCTAGGTCAGAGTCATACCACAAATTGCACTTGGCTTTGGGCTTCAAACGGATCCTCATAACAGGGGCAAGAGCGTCAAAAGTATCGGAAATGGAAGAGTGGAGCATAGACAGGGCTGTGTCAGGTTGTGAGTCAACCAGAGGTAGAGGGGGGGAGAGAAGGTGGCATTGAAAGCCTCAACTGACACACGCTTCATGGGCCGGATGTCTGAGAAGGTAGGTGGCAGTGTTGGGGTTGGCTTGGCCTTGGAGATAGAGAGGGAGAGATGAGCGGAGAGAAGAGAGTGATCACTTCAGGAGAGACAAGTGGTCAGGGGCTTGGAGAGAGGGAGGTCAGAGGAGATCAAGACATCAAGTGTGTGCCCTGCAGAGTGAGTCGGGCCAGAGGGGAGGATAGAAAGGGAGAGGGAATCACAGAGCTCACAGAAGAATACATAGGAGGAACAAGGAGAGACTAGATGGATATTGAGGTCACCAAGAAGGAGGAGTTGAGTGGTAGAGGCCTTGAGGGAGGAGGAGAGGTCCACCCACTCAGAGAGAAATTAGGTGATATGACCAGGAGGCTAGTAGAGAGTAGCCACGATAAGAGCGTGGCTAGGAGAGAGAGAAAGCCTGCAGACAAGGCATCAGAAAGAGGAATATGTCTCCGAGGGAATGATAGAGGCAGGAATCCACTCAGGAAAGATCAGGGCCACACCACATACGGACAGGGTAGATATGGGTGCGGAGAGAATCTTGTAGCCATCAGGGAGGAGAGTGTCAAAGCTTGTGACAGAGCTGGCTGTGAGCCATGTCTCAGTAAGACCGAGGACATCAAGGTCAAGATCTTCCAGGAGGTTGCAGATGTCAGAGGAGTGTTTGACAGCAGAGTGAGCGTTGAGAATGGCAAGATGTAGAAGGCTGCCAGCCTTAAAGGCCATCTGGGGAGGGGTAAAAATCAGAGGTATGCCCTGTGGAGGTGAGAAAGGAGCCCAAGGTGGGGCAGGAGAGGAGGAAAGAGAGGGCAAGCTAGCCAAGGGGGTGGGGGGACAGCAGGAGATAACAGGAAATTGATGAGGTGAGTGAAGAGCCTATCAAAGGGGAGGAGATTGGCCTGAGGGCCTTGGACCATGACCTTAAAGGAGTCAAAGGGGGCCATAAGGGCTTCCCAGCGGGTGCCACCATTAATGGGAGAGGAGGAGAGAGGACAGAGCACAGAGATCATATGAAGAGTCCATAGATCTGGTGAAGGAATGACAAAGTCAGTGAGGGTCTGTCTGGAGGAAGCGCTGGAATAAGTGAATAGGTATCAGTGATGGGGCGACCAGGGTTGACGGCAAAGATATCCTTTTTAAACTTCCTCCTACCAGACTTAGTGAGAAGGGAGGGATAGTTGATGGAGAAGTAGTTGTAGAAGATAGGAGAAATAGAAGTGCCATGGGTGCTTAGAGAGAGGGGCAGCAGGGAGAGTCAAAAAGATATAGCGGTATGGAACAGTCACTGGGCCAGCAGGTTACAGAGAAGCATTTAATTCAGACAAAGGGCACAACAAGTCTACACAAGAACACAGATGGTTTAAACTTAAAGCAAAAATGCAAAAAGCACAGCTAAGTTTGACTTTCAAATATAATGCAAAAGGCACAGCAGGTTTGACTTTCAAATAGAGTGCAAAAAGCACAGCTAAGTTTGACTTTCAAATGGAATGGAAAAAGCACAGCTAAGTTTGAAACACAGCTAAGTTTGACTTTCAAATAGAATGCAAAAAGCCACAGCAAGTTTGAAAATTACAGTTGGATTCAGATGCTAATGGTAGGTACAGAATCACAATGCATTTGAGAGAATTAGCATGGTAGAACAAGCAGAGAAGGAAAGTGAAGTCAAAAGAGGGTAGGGGGAATCAGAAGGAAGACCTAACCCATAGTACAGGAGATGTGAATCTCAAGGCACTCCGGATTTTATTGAAGTGAGGTGGCTGCATAATGGAAGTTCAGGTGCTGGGGTGCAGAAAGGACCCCAAGTAGCGTTCTGGTAGCGGACAGGCAGCAGACAGGGCCTTAGGAGTGGGCCTTGTTGAGGGGTCCGGCTAGAGCCTGCCGATCCCCAGTTGGTTAGTAAGAGGAACTCAGCAACGAATGAGAGTGCAGGGGAAAAGAAGACAATGCAAACACATTATGAGACCGGTGGTAGCGGTGCCGGTAAAGCCGGAAGGGCTGCCGCTGGTATTATTTTTTTTCCGGCGCCCAGGAATGGGCAATTACCGGGTCATTACTGCCCCGCCGGACCTTGTAATTGCCCATTCTCGAGCACCAGAAAAAATTACTCCCCATGCCCATTTGAGTCCCCTTGGAGTCAATGGGAATGGGGATCCCGGATACACGGCACCATTCGTGTATGATGCCGGTGCATCCAACATGGTCTGCTTGTGGGTGCCGGTCCGCCCGCCAGGTCAGACCTGGTGGCATTAAGGCACCCACAAGCAGACCTCATAGTTGCTGGTCTGGTAACAACGCTACTGGCAGGTTTACCGGTATCGCTGTTACTGTAACTGCAAACTCATAATGATGCCCACTGCCTTGGACACAAAGAAAAGATAGAGGCCATTAAAATGTGGGCATCAAAGATAGGCTGAGCATTGCGTGCAGAAGCATAAGGAGTTAACATGTGTCCGCCAGTCACAATCTCATGGGGGGTGAGATGCTGACCAGATCCAGGCTGATTGTGCAGTGCAAAGAGAGACACCGTTAAGCAGTGGAGCCAGTTCTTGCAAAGAGTATCACACATCTTTACAAGGCACTCCGCCCTGATGCCCGCGGGCTGTCGGCGCGTTACAAAAACATAGACATAGACATAGACACTCCTTCAATAATCCATTCAGGCATTCCACTGAACTGTTAGCTTGAGGATGTATATGGAATAGAGCTTGTGTTTGATGCTTAATAGGGAACTTATATCCCTGAACAGTTCATTGGAGAAGTGTGGCCCATTGTTTGATCTTAGTACTTTGTACTCTCGGTCGGAAGCCCCTGCCAAATACCTTTTAAAATTTTGCACATCCTTTATCAGGCGTTTTATCATTTATATGCATTTGAATATTTTGCCCACTAATGGGTACCATGGTGCATGAATGGCAATTCCTCTGGCTAACAGGACATACCGTCAACAAAAGGTGGAGACTAGCAGGCATTTATTACTAGAGTGGCACAAACTAAGGTAGCAATATTGCAGAGCAAATGAAAACGTTGCTTCCCATCCAGACAAATTGATTTCAGATCAATTCTAGATCACAATCTATTGTGCTAGCTCACTGGTGATTAGTGGTGCAGCGGCATATGTCTAGAAAGGGGCACTGCTGAAATTAGAAAAATTATAGCTGTGATGAAATATATCTGTGGTACTTACGGTCCCTAAATGTTAGCGTGAATTCGATATTGTGATGCATTAATTATCTTTTAATGTTTTCGTATAGACCTATGTAATCATTTGACATGCAATTAATTGTAATTCAATTGTATATTTCAAAGTGCGGTTTTATAGTGCTAAGTTTTATTTAAACCATTAAGCACTTAATAAAAACACTTTTTAAAATCTCTGTATGCAATTTTGATGATTACATTTTGCATGTTCTTTGTTATGGTGTTTTTATGGAACTGTTGTTCCAAAAAAAACATATCTTGAGGATGGTAATGCAAGTGTGAACACTGCAGAAAAGCGTTTTGCATCTCATTCCTAAATTACAATGGTGCAATTACAACAATTATTTAAATGCACCAGAGATTATGAAATTGTCTCCAATGTGAGTAACTAGATTCACATAGATAGTATGAGAAACTAGGCTCACATAGACAGACAGTATGAGGCGCTGGCAATAAATGGTCTGTACAAACAGCATTATGAGCTTGGGGCAAGGTCACCTGTAGTGCTAGGAGCTTGATGCACATGCACAGATAATGAAAGTAATTTGTAAACTGTGCCTGCGCTTCTCTTAGAATGAATGTTCTGGGTGTTCCCACTTCTCGGGGTGTAACAGAACACACATAACATGTTCCATTAGCTTTCTCCCTCCCTAATGTTGCCATGTGCTTGTACCACATAGTCCCAGACTCAGTGTGAGTTTGGCCCCTTGCCTGACCCAACAACAACTTGGATTGTAACACTTCCCTCTTTACTTATGCCATGGTATGAGCAGTGGTTAGGGGTGCATTCGCTGTTACCCCCTTATCACTGTGTTCCTATTATATACACAAATCCCAAACAGTTCCCTTGAAAGGAGTGGAAATCAGAAAAGAACAAGTAGAGACAAAAGGACAAAAAGAACAAGACAATACATCACATTTCTTAACATTCATCCTCCTTTCTGGTGCCCACACAGTTGTGGCTCTCCTTGCCATCCCAACATAAGACACGGGAGCCAGTGTAACTCGTGACCTCCTTTATTTTCCTACTCCCTACAACTAACTTCCCTTTCTTTCCCCCTCCCCTTATTCCCTCCTCCCGCCTCCCGCCCCTTGCTCTATGTCCATCCCTCTTAAAGGGATTGTGTCTGTTTTCTCCTCACTACACACACTACTTGACAAAGACCGCTTCCCGGAAGCTGCAGAAGGAAGACCATATAGAAATACTTAGTTGGCAAGTACGTCTCTTGTGTCTCTCTCCCCTTCTTCTATTGCAGGGGGGGGCATTGCTATTTTGTCCCGTCGGACATCGTAGATGTGGATCCATTTGTTTCTTCCTCCTACTTTAATTGTGGCGGGATGGAGAGAGTAACTACGTAAGGTCCCAAAATCACAGCTCCCCCTACTTCTTCCTTGTGAAGTTCCTTTTAAGCACTTGATCCCCAGTGATCTAAGGTAGCCTCTAAATCCACTCCCAGAAGTATGGCAGCAATGTGGGCATCAATGTGGACATCAAAGATAGACTGAGCATTGCATGCAGAAGCATAAGAAGTTAATATTTGCTTGCCGGTCACAATCTCTTGACGGGTGGGATGGTGATCAGATCCAGGCTGATTGACCAGTGCAAAGAGAGACAGTGGTAAGCAGTGGAGCCAGCTCTTGCAAAGTGTATCACACAGCTTTGCAAGGCGCTCCTTCAATAAACCATTCAGGTGTTGCACTGAACCATTGGCTTGAGGAGGTATATGGAGCAGAGCTTGTGTTTGATGCCTAATAGGGAACTTTTCTCCCTGAACAGTTTATTGGAGAAATGTGGCCCATTGTTTGATCTTAGTACTTTGCACACTCTCCACCATGGGAAAACCTTGTGTATGACAAATTTAGCTGCCGATTTTGCATCACAATGAATGCATGGGCCTGCTTCAATCCAACATGAGAGTAAACACAGCACAACAATTATACAACAATAGTTTGCAAACCTGCTTTGCATATCATATAATCAATATGCAAATGGCGGAAAGGCCCAGCGGGGTAAAGTAATGTTGTTTTGACAGTTTTTAGCATATTCTCCACAGCGAAATGCTGACATGTCATACAATTAGCAATACGTTAAGACACTCGTTCATTTAAGTTAGGGATGAACCACCCTGCTTGGAGATCAGCTTCAATGCTTCCTTTTAATCTGTGTGCTGTGTGGTGCAGCTGATTGCGTGCAATCTTAAGCAACTCAGCAGACATCAATGGCTTTCCAGAAATGTTGTGACCCCATAGTAAATCAGTGGGTGATAAAGAACACCCCCTTTTCTTCCATAACTCCTGTTCCTGTATTGGTGCTCTGCCCTCTAACTCATTTATCTGTATTATTGGTAGGCCATTATAGCAGTCTGCCAATTGCACCTGTTGCTGTGTCATGCATGTGAATATGGACAGTTATCTGTAACGTGTGGCCGGTAAGCTGCTTGTTTGGCCATCATGTTTGCTGCTTCATTGCCACGTGACACTAAGTCTGTACCACACGTGTTGGAACCACACTTGACCACTGCTAGAACTGATGGTAACTGTAACACTTCTATCAGATGCGATAGCAAGTGTGCATGATGCACTAGGGCCCTTCACTTTTCCTGAAACCCCTTCTCTTCCCCCTAGACAATCCTGAACGTACTATAGAAGTGACATAAGCTGAGTCACTATAAGTGGTGGCACAGTAGTCCTTACAAATCTCTACTGCCAATATCAATGCCACCAGTTCAGCTACCTGTGCTGAATAATGTGATTGTAAACTCATCTGTGCTGCCTCCTCAAAATCCTCTGTCTCAAAGCGAATCACTGCTGACCCAGTGTGGCATCATCCTGTGTTCTGATTTTTCATCGATGACCCATCAACAAAGTATATCTGCCCCTCTTCAAGTGCCTCTTCTCTCACTGTGGGCTTGCCCTCTAGTCCTTCTTCGTACCAGGTGCAATCATGAACTTCATCATCCTCCTGTACTGGGTGGGCAATGAAAGACGCAGGGTTTGAACATTACACCTCAAGATGCACACAGATTGATTTGTAAGTATAACTTCATACCTTAGCGCTTGTTGGTTGGTGAACGTACATTTGGATTTTTTAAAGAATTGTGAATACTGCATGCTATACAAAGGGCCTCATTAGGACCCAGGCGGTAAGGGGTTTACGGCGCCGTAAACAGCGCCGACCCTTACCGCCTGAGTACGAGGTCCCTTAGCGCCATGGCGAATTTAACACCTGCTTTTAGCAGGTGTTAAAATCCATGGCGCTAAGGGACCATGGAGTTAATTACGCCACCGTGATTTACGGTGGCGTAATTAACGCCTTCCCCACTCCCATTATGCCCTATGGGGCAAAAATGGGAATGGGGAAGGGTAAATGGGGATTGGGGACTTACCGCCCCGCCAAGGTCGGAATGGGGCGGTAAGTCCGCCAACCACCATGGCGTAAACGTAGTTTACGCCATGGTGGTAAAGTCACGGCCCAGGCGGTAACTTACCGCCTGGGTCGTGATGAGGCCCATAGAGTGTTACTGGACAACCCATCATGATGGCAGCTGACATTTCAATGGCAAAATCTGCTGCTGTGAGCACTTGTTCACAAGGAAAATGACCCTGCATTACTGTATCTAAAATAACACTATGATAAGCCAATGATTTGTGCCCTTCAGGCTTTTTCTGAGTTAGAACAGCCATCATTACTTCACCATTTGAAAGAGAGAATAGAACAAATAATTTGTTGTAATCCGGAATTGCTAATACTTGTGGATATGTTAATGCATTTTTCAGTTCCCTAAAGAAATCTATAATTTCTGTTGTCCACATAAGGGGACCTTACACCTTCTGGTCTGCCTTGAACCCCTGCAGCAATGGTTTGGCGTAACTAGAGAAATAAAAAAAATCCAGGACTGGCAGTAATAGCACAGGCCCAGGAACTGCCACATTTCTTTCACTGTGTTTGGCTGGGGTGTATTGTGCACTGATGCTGTCCTTTTAGGTGTTACTCTCCTCCCTTCTGATGGCACTATCTGTCCCATGTAAACCACTTCCTTCTGATAATATTGCTTGAACCCTTCTCAGCCAATAATGTCAACAGCGTTAAATCCTCCCTACATTGCTACTCCGTGGCCCTGCACACAAGGCGATCGTCCTCATAATGTTTGACTTTGCTCTGTGTCTGTAAATTTCCCAAGTCGGCCTGTAATGCTCTATTAAATATTCTTGGGGACTCACAGTACCATGGTGGGAGTCTAGTATCTTGGAATCGCTGACTACGGTAAGCAAACACAGTGTGGTGCTGACAATCTGGGTGTTATGGTATGCGAAAGAATGCATTGTTAAGGTCAATGACGGTAAAGCATGTCATCCTCTGTGAGAATATTGCACAAATGGGTGGCTGGTTACCACCGGAAACTCTGCCTCCACAATGTCTTTCAGTGGGCAGAGATCCTGCACCATCTTCCAAGACTCTCCTTTCACTTTTTCACAGGCTACACATCCATATCACACAGATAATCTGAATACTATATTATGCCCTGTTCCAAGAGTGCTACTTCGGTGACATATATCCCATAGTCTGCCTCTCTGGACACAGGTGTACTGCCTGACCCGGGGCAACACAGCCCCCTCCTTCATTTAATTTTATTGATTTATTGGTTATTTATAATGCACCCATACACAGAGTTTGATGCGTACTGCCCTTATTCCCTTCACTTGTCCTACATCATGAGGCCCGCTGGTCCATACTCCTGTGGGTACTTTCTGTAAATTTTCCTGCAGATGTCTCAACATTTCTCTCGCAAGGAGAGCCATTTGTGAGGCCCTGCGCTATATGCGCAAGTGACAGGGTATGCTAATCACAAACACAAACTCCCCTATGTAACTGCTTTTTTGTTTTTTTCTGATTTTATTAGTTTATTACAAACTTTTAAAATATACTTTAACATTTTACATAGTATTTCATACATTGCCTTCATCCCAGTCATGTTTCCTTCACCGATTATATTCTTTTCCCTAACTTTTATTCCTTTTGCTGAGTAAGACTGGTACTTTTTAGGAGCTTACGTATTTGGTTAGTGCAAATGTTAGCTTAGTGTCAGATCCATTACAACATAGAGCCCACCATTCGGTTCCATCTAAGGACAGTTATTTTTTTATAATGGAGCCCAGGTATCTCATTTACAATGATGTTAGGGCAGTACAAAACTATTTTTCATTTGTTAATGTTTTTGCTCCCTTGTTGTTGAATCTACACTTGTAATCCTTAAAGGGATTGCATTTTCGTATTGCCAAAATTTCCTTTGTTGGTAGTAGATTAAAGTGAAATTTCATGAATGACATTCAATGATGTTTATTAGGATACTTCTCCAAATATTTCAGCAGTGTGTTAATCGCTTTATTTTCATGGCATATGTTTGGTACCATTTTGTGTATTGATCTTAAATCTGAAGCAGCTGCCCAATCTGTTACCCATAGTTGTTTCTTTACTGCATCTGGGTTGAGCTGTAGCAATGCTGTATTTGTGCTGAGTTAAAGCAAGATTTGCTCACAATGCTCAAATCATTCTTTCAGTATTGTCTCATGTCTAGTACCACTGTGTTGTTGAAGGATAGTTTAGTGTTCATAGCGCTTAAGACTGGCTATCTAAGCGCTATATAGGTGCCATAATGTTCCAAACACTCCAATAATGTCTATTAGCTACAGAGCTGGGGCCTTCGCCCTGCCTGTTTATCTACAATGCATAATGTGACCTACCACCCCTACTAGGCCTGCATATTCCTTGTAGCTCACTACTGCATAATGGAAGTGCTACAACAGACTACTGTCAGCATTTTTGGCACATACTTTGAATAAACTATTGGCTTTCAGCGGCTAATGCTGTCATCTAAACCCCTGATTGGCAAATTTGCAATTTTGTGTATCACTACACTCCACCCCTATTCAAAGTGTGTGCGACAATGCTGACTAATACCCATCAATATAGTATGTAGTGCAGTGATAAAGACCTTGGGGCTTTGCAAGAGGTTTAAGCAAACTATCTTCTAGCGGTTAGTCAGCGTGGCATGCAAGGTTAGTAAAAACACTACCTAAACAAAAATGTACACAAAGTGAACAGTGACATATACCCTTGCCAAAACCTGGCCTACACAAAAAATACCTACACAAAGTGAACATGGACATTTACTCTAGCCAAAACCTGGCCTACACAAAAATACCTAAATAATTATTGTATAACTGATTGTCAGTTAAAAAGCAGCATGCAGTTAGAATGTCAAGGCAATCCGGTGTAGTCGAATCTACAATGCACTATTGCATTTATGTATGGTTACCAATTCTAAAACCTGGCAGCCTTTCACTCTAAGGGCCTACCCTCCCCCTGATCCCAGGGCATTCAAACGTGACTATGGGCTGTGTGATTAGACACTTCCCCCATGTATGTGGAACTCAACCAAAAACTATCTAATCTCATGAGCAAGATGAACCCATGGGCACCAGGTTATCTAAATGAAAACAATTCTACTAATTTGCATTAAAGCATGGCATGTGTTATTCATGCAATCAAAAGCAAGCGATTTGATCCATATGTTTGCTGGTAACTGTAGCTTTGTGTGCCAGTGTGTTGAGGATGGTTGCCCCCACTTGGAGCGAAAAGCCAACACCTGCTGATTTAACAATGTTTGCCATAAAATGCATCGTGTGTATTTAGCAGTCTTGATGACCTGCCCTATGGCAGAAAAAATGTCTTCATACCTAAAATTCTGCCATCTCCAGTGGTTGCCAATACTTGTAGCAGTGTTGGGCGTGTCAATGGGCCCCACTAGGCCAGAAGTTTTATAGCAGAGCTGGCATCAGAACCCATAGTGGCTAGCTTATTGTGCACAGTTTCTATGTCAAAATCGTTTAAAGCTCCTGTTACTCCCCGCTGCTCCCGCAATTAATGAATCTAGCTCCCTAGCTACGCGCACTCTAGTGATGGGCCATAGAAATGGACTCCATTTGTAGCAGCTTGGTAGTACTAAGGAAACATTGCCTCATGATAAATCTATGTCTAAGTGTATCACTGTAATAATAGAGGTGTGCATTACCAGCCTACAATTTAAATGTTGCCTTACTAATGGAAAATCTAACATGTTCACAGTTTCTACCTTGTGTGACTTGGAGAATACCCTTCTCCAAGTGGGATGCCTACCATATACAATATTAGTTTTAGCTACAAACACCATACTACCATCCGGCAGTGGCTGTTTCATCACACCATTGTGTGAAATGCATTTAGTCAATTTATAGTCCATAAAATCTTGGCGAGAACACTCGCTGCAGTTCTTGGTCAGAAAAACAAATCGTTGGATCCATTCACTGAAACATTTGGGCTTAGGATTTCATAAACACCAGTCATATGAGTCAGTGACAAAAGATGTCCGACAATGTGCCAGGCCAGTACGCTAGCAATTCCATGTGGATACTCATTTGTAGCGCTTTTCCAAAGAATTATTCTAAATGTCTACAATCAAAAGGTGACTCTTTGCATTAGTGTGCTGGCGACAACTGTCACCACAAAAACAAGAAACTGGTTGGTTTAACAAACACTGTGTCACACACTGTGTCATAAAGTCAAACATCAAGTCAGTCATGGTTTCATTTACCCGCCTTAAGGCTGGCTGTAAAAGTATCCAGTGTTTCAAAGGTTACCATCTCAAATTAGAGCTCACACACTTGGCAGCATTACTTCCAATTAAGAACCTTAACCTACGCACAGCTGACTTTGGTGTGAGCACTCATTTTATCTAAAAATAGATTACGCTCCTGCTTGCATAATCCTGCTGCCCCAACAATTCATAAATCATTTTCCTGCCTACGTGCAACGTAGAAGTTTTTTTTTTCAAAAAAGCAAAGCATCTCTGGTTAAAGCAATTCAGTTGGAAAAGCAAAACATTTCGTTTTTTCAAATTCATCTAAAAAAATGCATTTAAAAACCATTTTTCAATGTGTTAGCATTAAAGTGCTGTGTCACACAGCTGTTTGTGGTGCATGATGTCACAGTCCACAACTCATTGTCCACAGACCTTTAAACAAGAAAGGCAAAACATATCAACCAGGTTATTTCCAGCAACTGAATCATTTGAATGTGCAGCATTAAATATTTGATAACTAGCCAAGTCTGCACCGTGCCAGTTCAGCAAAAGTTATTACTCTGTTGGACACTTCTCACAGGTTGCAGAACAAGTGTCCTCATACGTCATGCATGTTAGCAGTGTTGAGTGCGGTGCAGGACAGGTTCAAAGTTCACATATCATCACGCAGTGACTCGCTTTCTCTGAGAATGCGTCTGCTTGACTGATCAGTGTCACCCGCAAATTGCACACATCTACCCCAATCATGGCACGCAACTGTCTTGGTTTTTTGCCTAGGCAAAATACAAACAGAAATGTTAGGATTTCATCAAAAGTACAATGTCATTATTCTTCATGTTAGGATGTCATCAAAACTTCAAAATCAGCGTTATCCACCCCTTCCCTTAACACCACCCCCACCTTCAGAAGTCTCATCGGGTAACTACACACTTTATCATTTGTACCACAATTATTTGTCACCCTTTTGTATGTTTCTGGGGGCTTATTTGCACTCAACCATACGGGGTTTAACTGCCTAATCATAAACTCATTTGTGCAATGCGATCCTAGTTGGTCAATGGTACTTCAGACTGATCTGTGATTTTACAAAAGCCATGTAATAAGTACCCAGGTCGCACTTCTCAATGGACAAATGCTTTCCTTTGTCACCAGAGTGATCACGAATGCCAGGCGCCAACTTGCTTCCAGAGTTTCATGATCTTGATTTAGGTTTCCCTGCTGGCATCACTCCATATTTCAAAGGTAAAGTCTTTCAGTCCAATACCGCCTGCAGTTGGTTGCACAAGCAGCTTTGTTTATTTTTCTCCATACAGCTAGTGTCTTTCAAGCCTCTGGATTTCCACTTGTCATTTTCCCAAAGGGTGTCTGCTGATTTCTTGGCCCACCCCTTTGAGAGCGATAGTCTGAATCAGTTCCTTTTATTTGCTTCAACAAATCATTCATTCTTGCACTAAGCCGTGAGGCTTCTGGATCATGGCTAATGTGCAGTGTTCATGTTATACTCCAAAGCCCCGCTCTGCATGTTGTCTCTTGCAAAACGGCTACCTTTGTCAGTTTTGCTTCCATCTGGAACGCCATAATGTCTTTGTCAGTTACTCCAGCCATGGCAATGTAGCTTGCATTTTTTGCCAGCTGTGTATTTTCACTTCTTAAAGCGCCTAGAGGTTTCTTCTCCAGTGCACAGCGCTTTACTTCAGTTCACATCACATGGAGCACTGGGATGCAGCTTGCACGGCAATGTCGCTTTGCTTCACATCACATCACATGGCGCATGGGGATGCAGCTTGCACGGCAATGTCTCTTGAAATGGGCAGCTGTCTTTTCTTAGCCCATTCACAGATGCACAGATTCCCCAAATGTTCAGATGTGATGTGCCCGTCTGCCATCCTGCATGCAGCATTTGTTTTCCTTTCAGTGTTGTTACTGGGCAAATTCTTTACTTCTGATCAGCTCTGTTTTTGCATGCCGGTGTTAGAAAGCATGCGTACATCATCATGTGTAAGGTAGATTGCGCTCTTTTTCATTTTCTCACTCACAGCAATTATTGCCTTCAGTTCTGTTTCAGCATTCTGTCTGTGCACCCCCTTCTCAGTTTTTGCTCACACTGACGGTGTCTCTCACTGGGGATGGAATGCAGGAATGTCATTGTTTATCTTTCCTGTGCACATGGCAGCGCCATGAGCACGCAGCAAACTTATCTCTTTGCCTATAACTCTTAAACTGTGGCGGCTTCAATGAAAGGCACTTGTTTCAGACAGTTCATCCAGATTAACTATTTCCTGCACTGCTTCAGCAACTCAGAAAGGCTCCCATATCTGCCAGCTTCTGTAAACACCATTTTACTGAACAGGAGCGCAGTATTCTGCTTTTCTGCCTTTCTCCAACAGTTTTTTTTTTCTTCGCGCACCTCGCCCAAGACAGTGCAAGTTATCTTCAAGGCACAAGCTCTGCACACACAGCAAGACTCTTATTTTCAAAAGAGGCACTTTTTCTTGTCATCAGATTCTACTCCATGTAATTTAGCAAAATGTCAAAGCGTCTTTTAGCCTGTTTTGAACTGATCAATGTTCCATTTTAAAGGCGTACGTTTTTTTTTCTTGTTCCTCGTAACCTTGTAGTTTGGCTTCACAAACTCACTCCAATGCAATGTGCGATCTTTCAAAAGAACCCGCAACCCACTAAATCTTTGTGCTGTCTTATCACACACAGATTTTTCATTCTGTTGTACCATTGCCAGAATATAACCACTTATTTCAGTGCATTTAAAACATGCCATGTGTAGTGCAGCTCCCTGCACGTTTTTTTTTCTCTGCAAGAGCAACCCACACTCTATATTGCTTGTGGGCTGTTAATGTGTCAACAACATTTTTCACCATGTACCACAGTCAACAGGTCACTATTTCCAAAACATACATCACTTATAATGCAACAGTACAAATCCATGGCATAGCGTGGGAACAGTCAAAATACTCCAGGGGCAATTTAGGGGCAATTTAGAAAAATATAAATTGTCTTTTCCCCCCAACCATTGCAAACTGATTCTGCAATTTCAAATCAATACACAAAAATCGAAAATCCAAATGCCATTCACTCACTTTCTTTTTTAAGTGAGTCTCTCACCCATTGTAAGCATGGCACAGCTAAAATGCAATGTAGCCATTTTAGTGTGTTTCCTTAAACAGAATTCACCGCCAGCACATGGAATTTACAGTTGTCAAAAGAAAAACAAACCCTTTAGGCTCTCAACACAGATGTTACTCTTTCTCCTAAATACGGCTCATTCCCCACGTTATCTTCAGGAATGTCAACACTTCAAAAGCATACATTTTAAAAAACGAACCTTCGCCTCCTTACATTACAGCCCACCACTCGCTAGCACACTGGGGCTGAGTCAGTGGTTGAATTACTATTCACAATTTGCATGTCAAATACTTGCAACTATTTTCCTGCCCTCATGACAGAATAGAGTTGAGAACTCCGTCTCACTTTGCATTTCAAATTACAACTTTAAACTGGGGAAACCGCATGATAAAATTCTTTCCTAATTGAACATAAATCTTTCTTGACCATTCATCGGAGCGCTTTAAACATAGCCATTTCCCGCTTGTTTATCGCCTTGTGCTCCCTGGCTCCATTCCCAAGAAATAAGTCAGCCACGACTGATTTACTGAAGGGATTCTTAACCACACAAGCTATCGGCCACGGCAAGCCGACACAACGTTGCTGTCTTTTGTGTCTCAGAGCTGCAGTGAGACCACCAAGGAAATGTGACAGCCTGCTCATCACTCTGCACTGTGTTCTCTCACACAATTTGTCACTTCACAGCAAGGCACTGCTCTGCACAAATCCCCAAGCTGCCACCAAATGTCTTGATATTGGGCAAATCTTCCTCCTCGGGACCAGCCCTTGGGAGCAAAAATTACCCAATTCAGCCCAAAATACAGGTTCTATTGTGCCGAGCAGTGAACTCATGCTAGTGACAAATGACACCTTCAATAAGTTTTAGTATTTTATTCTAAACAGTGAATTTCAGCAACATCTTGGGATTCAAGTTAGAGAAGATTACAAAGCACAAAACTTAGAGAAATGCAAAATATAGAGAAACATAGAACTTAGAAATCAGAAACACAGTCTTACGCCCCTTCAATCAGCACTGGGAGACCCTGGCCCTCATAAGCTAGCTGTAACAAGCCCCGCTCAGAGGACAGCGCTGCAGGGTGCCGACAGAGCCACAAATTCCGGACACTTGATCTTGCTCGAACCAAGTCCACAGATCGATCTCCCACCTAAGTCATGTGGGCATGCATTTTTATAATCTCGTGCTGTCAGTCCATGACGCACAGTTCCAGAACTTTCCCTGTGCAAAATATAGGCTTGCTCATGGAAAAACTTCTGTGCCCCTCCCTACTTGGAGCCCATCTGCGAGAAAGCTCAGGAATGTCTTATCAGTGCCTTCTCAGAGAAAGAGGATTTGTTTACGAAGCCATGCAGGGCTACAGTTAGAAAGGCAGAATATTCTAAGAGAAGCCGAGATGAATTAACCCCATGTGAGCAAGCTCTAAAAGGCATGCACTCATAGCTTAGTGTTCATAGCGCTTAAGACTGGCTATCTAAGCGCTATATAGGTGCCATAATGTTCCAAAAACTCCAATAATGTCTATTAGCTACAGAGCTGGGGCCTTCGCCCTGCCTTTTATCTAAAATGCATAATGTGACCTACCACCCCTACTAGGCCTGCATATTCCTTGTAGCTCACTACTGCATAATGGAAGTGCTACAACAGACTACTGTCAGCATTTTTGGCACATACTTTGAATAAACTATTGGCTTTCAGCGGCTAATGCTGTCATCTAAAGCCCTGATTGGCAAATTTGCAATTTTGTGTATCACTACAGAGGCCTAGCTGAAAATGGGGTCAGCAATGCATATGCCTTGGCTTTGTAATGAATATCAGGAATCAGGGTCAAACAGGATGAAGAAATCAGGAACCGGACGCCATGCAGGAATTCAGGAAGAAAGTCAGGAATCAGTGTGTACCCTGCGAGCTGTCAGGGGCCCTTATTTATCATGCCAGATGACATCACTACAGTATATGGCAGGGGTAGGCTTACTACTTCCGCCTCTAATAACAGGATTGGGCAAGGTATACATTTCCTCCTAGCTCTTCACTGATTGGATCACAGGAAAAGGTTTTCATGTTTATGTGGTGATTTTTACAATGTATAGAAACCTCCCCTAGCTACTGGAACAAAAATCTAATTTTGCCACAAACACATATTTATGCAGTTGCAACCTCTGGGAAAATCAGATAGACAGGTTACAATATTTTGTGTGTCATATTTCAATCCAAACCCCAAGTCTGTGGGACCTGGTTTCACCTTGGTGACATATTTTGTTAATTTTAAACATGAAAGATGTGGCCTAAAATTCACCAATTTTGCACACAGATGTGCATTATCCCCAGGGATGTATGTACAAAATAATATGTTAGCAACATCAATACCTTCCCTGTAATCTGTCATTTTTTTTAGAACTTCTGTTCCTTATGCAGTAACGAGTTCTCCCAAATTTTCAAAGAAAGCATAAAATTAGATTTGGAACTACGAACTTTTCATATTTTTCCTAATTCTTTCTACAAAGTTAAACGCCTTTAATGTTCAGTTACCTAATAGCCTTTACAGCCAAACGGAAGTCCATTGTCACTTGATCAGTTTTTTTTCTTTCCCCCAACTGCTGTCAAGTGTCAGTTTCTTTGAATCAGGATGAGGGGCCTCTCTAGTGATCGAAGATTTTATTGCCCCTCACACTTGACTGGAGCCAAGACGAATGTCTGATGAGCTTGTGAAGTTTCTTCGTCCTGGTGCATTCAAAGTCTTTCAAGCTGGCAATTAGCGCTTTCCTGTGCCAGAGGTTTATGAGGTATCCCACTTTCTCAAGGCTAGCAACTGGCAGAGCAATTTTTTTTATAGCATGCCAACTTAGCCTATGAATTTTAGCCTTCATTCTCTCATTTTAAATCTTGACTTAAATAAAACCTGTGGAATCAACACAGTTTATAGGTGTACTTTTACCAGCAACAAATATTTATACATTGCTAAGTAAGCAGGCCTTCACACAACAATTTACTTTTAAATAGGCGATTTTCTCTCTTCAGTCAGAAAAAGCACATTTTACTATTTCTTTAAATTCAGTTTTCATCTCCAGCAAACACACACTTTATGCAGCTATAGTTCTTTTCTTGGGTGCTGGAGTTGTTTTGTAGCATGAATACATTTAAGCAGGCATATATTTAGGGTATTTCGCTTACGACTGATTTTTAGATACTTTTGCCAAGAAAATAGATGTGTTTCCCATGTAAAATGAAAACAAAGCCCCTAGTTGATGTTTCAAAGATACTTTTGACAGGAGCTGTCATTCAAATGAGGCTCGGTTCCTCTGAGGCATAATGAATTATCCTGCCATTGCAGGGCCTTTTTAATCACAGTGGTTCATAAGGACTGGATGAGTTTAGCGCCAAGCAGCACTTTTAAAGGTTGAAAAAGGTGTCATTTTTAAGAGGAATTTTGGGTTTTCAGCAAATTAATGCTGCTGCCTCTTTCACGTCACTTCATGTTAAATGTTGCAGAGCACACTGGCACATTCCTGCAGTGAGTACTCTTTTCCACCTCACAACCAATCAGAGACTAAGGGAGCTATTTACTGACGTTTAGGATCAAGCTCCTTTCATGCAGCAAAGGACAATCACTAACAAGAGGATCAAAACGTCAATCTGTCTTCCACTTATCATCACCTAGGTCATGACAACTTGGTCCATGGACCAAACAGGTAATTTGTCACCCAAAAAATAATCAAAAACAGAAACATATATTCCAAATATATTATTATCAATCACAATTCATAACAAATTCATCAAAAAACATACAACTAGGTAAAAAAAATATAAAACCTAGTACACCTATAAAACAAGCCTAATATACAATTCTAAAACAGAATTAAAAAAAGTAGATATAGTGTAAAGACATTGATTAGAAAAAAGTATACAAACGAGTGAACACTAAATAATTATATACAACACCCTCCAACACCCTGCCTATACTAACTATATGATATAGGATATCTTTATAAACACCAAATCAATAATGCATAAAGTAACACAGTGGTCAGTAGCCTCTGAGGTTCTTTTCTTCCAGAATACCTCATGAACCTCTGAGTAAAAATCACCCCATTGTTGCTACCATGGGACGTGTACAACTGAATATGTTATTTTACTGTATTGTTTACTTATTCCAATACCTCATGTCAAAAACCCAACATGTTTTGTTCAACAATTTATTGCACCAACCAAGTCTTTTGAACTTCATCAGGGGGACCGTCTGTACCCTTCCTACATCTATCAAATTGATAGGGTAGATAAGCACCTCTCAAACCATCGTCGTCGATACACTGGTAAATCAGTAAACTCTAACTTAACCTAACACAAAGTCAGACCGTGCACTGCAAGTCAACATAGTATCTTGACCACGGATATAGGGGAGAGTCACAACAACTATGTTAGACCACTTGACATCTTAATACCTTAGCCGGTGATGTATCCGGATATGTGGCCTCAACTGTGCCCACAATTCGTAAACTCAATCAGTACGATCCCGTGTTAGTCGTCTAGCGGTCTGTGGGCCTAATTCCGACTTTGGAGGTAGCCATGGCGCCACTGGCGCCATGGCTGCCTCCAAAATCGTGTCCGGGTTCCCTGAATGGGGAATTACCGGGCCATTCCATTTGGGGGGCCCGGTAATTCCTCCTCCAGGGAACCCGAGCCTGGTCCTTCCCCATTCCCATTTGAGCCCCCATAGAGCTCAATGGGAATGGGGAGGGAGCTAACAATGGGCCCACTCATAATGGGCCCATTGTTAGCTCCCTGGTTCCCTTGAGGAACCCGCTATGGACGTCTGGGTAAACCAGACGTCCACAGCTGTTCCCGATAGGAACCTCGTAATAGTGCGGAGTGGGTTTAACGGCGCTGGCACCATTACCGGCACCGTTAAACCCATTCCACACATCTCATAATGAGGCCCTGTGTGTCTTGGTCTATAACAACACTCCCACTGCTGTTGCCGTATTTACTTTGATCACCGAACTCCACTCCATTCATACACGGTTTGTGCTGCAGCTCATCCGCGGCTCTGTTCCACCCCACCTGAAATGTGTGTGGTAGGGTGGTGCAGCCATTTTCTTCTTGTTGCAAAAATGCAGTTTTGAGATCCTGGCATGCACAGGAGTCAGCACAGCCATTTTGCTGTTTCTTGCACCACTGCAGCAAGGTGATATAGTATAGCAGAGCTGAGTGGGTCAATATATCCCACATTGCTTACCAGAAAATATACTCCATGGAGTCCCACACTGTCCAATCACAACCCAAGGCACAGTCTGCTCCATGAATTAGAGCAGGAACTACCTTGAGTTTGTAAAAGTCTATGGGCCTCATTACGACCCAGGCGGTAAGTTACCGCCTGGGTCGTACCTTTACCACCATGGCGTAAACTATGTTTACGCCATGGTGGTTGGCGGACTTACCGCCCCATTCCGAGGTTGGCGGGGCGGTAAGTCCCCAATCCCCATTTACCCTTCCCCATTCCCATTTTTGCCCCATAGGGCATAATGGGAGTGGGGAAGGCGTTAATTAGGCCACCGTAAATTACGGTGGCGTAATTAACATCAAGGTCCCTTAGCGCCATGGATTTTAACACCTGCTAAAAGCAGGTGTTAAAACCTCCATGGCGCTAAGGGACCTCGGAATCAGGCGGTAAGGGTCGGCGCTGTTTACACCGCCGTAAACCCCTTACCGCCTGAGTCGGTATGAGGCCCTATGACGGCTCTCAATGAAAATGTACAGCATTTTTTGTAAATGATCTGTCCTTGTGCTATTAGTTGTTTGTTTTTAGCTTTAATGCTTTCGAGCCAAGGTGCATCATTGATACTTGAATTTATTCTCATCCCTAAGTATCTATTTGCGTCCACACTCCTCAGTGCCTCTTGTCCCAGTCGCCATTGAAATTCACATCTGCTGCTTCTAGTCTTTCCCTTTAGATTTTGTAATGTGAGAATTTCTGATTTTGCAACATTAATAGTCAGGCCATTAATTTCCACATTTTTATCGAGCAGATGTAGTTGGCACCATAGTCCAATCGGTGTTACATCTGAGAGCACAAGATCATCTGCATAAAGCATCCATCCCAAATGTTCGTTGTTGATTTTTTGCGGAAAGGCATTGATGCTTTCTAGGGTTTCACCAATGTCAGATATGAAAAGGTTAAATAGCAGGGATGCTAGTGGGCATCCCTGTTTAACCCCTCTGAAGGTTTTAATTGGAGCTGATAATGTACCTCCTTGATCAAGTCGTATTTTGATTTCCGTATTGGAGTGGAGTTTTTTAATAACCATGATTAGACATATTGGTCACTTCAATTTTATTAGCTTTGCCCATAGAAGTTCCCTATCAACACTGCCAAAAGCATGTGCTAGAGCTATAAATGCTAGACGTATCTTCATTCCTTGTCGAATTGCTTTCATTTTTAACATGTTGATTAATAATAGGTTTAACGCGCAACCCACTCCTTTTACAAAACCCGTTTTTCATGGGTCATAAGCTTGTGTGGTCTTGATCCAGGTTGTCATTTTTGACTGAATCTGTGAAGCAAAGATTTTTCCCACGACATTGAGGAGAACGATTGGTTGATAGTTTTTTGGGTCAGATCTTGTGCCTTTTTCAAATATCAGAACCACAATAGCGCTTCTCCCCGATTTCGGAATTGCTTTCTCTGTTGTTATTCGCATAAAAAGTGCCAGACAGAACTCAGCCCACTCATCGGGATTGTCTTTCAACATTTGGTTAGTGATGCCATCAGGGCCTGGGGCTCTTGAAGAACTGATGATTTTTATTTTCATTAGGATCTCCTCTTTTTCAAAGGAAATATCCCACTTGTCGACAAGGGGAAAGCCTGGATTTATTGAATGGCCTGTTTTTTAAAATAACTCACTATAATGGCTCACCCACTGCTTCTCACACACCATGGAGGTCATTACGACCCAGGCGTTAAGGGGTTAACGGCGCCGTAAAAGGTTGCAGCGCAGTTAACCCCTTAACGCCTTACTACGAGGTCCCTTTGCGGCTCCCAACCTTAACGGCTGGTCTGGACCAGCCATTAAGGTAGGGACCCGCAAAGGGACCTTGAAGCTAATTACGGTACTGCAATTTGCGGTACCGTAATTACCGCCTTCCCCATTCCCATTGAGCCCTATGGGGCAAAAATGGGAATGGAGAAGGGCCAATGGTAAATGGGGAATTACCGCCCCGCCAACCTTGGAATGGGGTGGTAATTCCCCATTTCACCATGGCGGAATCGGTAGGTTACCGGAGTTAACCATGGCGCTAATAGCGCCATTGGTTAACGCCGGTCTCGTAATGAGGGCCCATGTTACTCAAGATTGCTTGTTGTGGGGCGGTTAAGTCATTTATCAATTTACAGAAATCTCTTGAGGTCTTATTACTCAACACTTTTATCATTTCTTCTGCATCCCGTTGTTATATAATGCTCTTATGTGAGATTAACCAGTTTTTGTACTTCTGTTTGCATTTTTTCTTTTTCATGATGTTATCTATGTTTGGAACCTTTCAATTGCTCTGAGTTCTTTTTGCAATTCTCTTTTCCTTTCATGATCAAAAGCATGTTTATTTTAAAATTCGCTTCTGTCCTCCTTGCTATGTTTCTACATATTGCACTAACAAAGCGCCATAATCAACTTTGGAGATGTTACAATTGCTTTGACCAGTTTTGAATTCCTCTGTAATTTTGCTGATATTTTTAGCCAGAGTCTATTTCTTCCTGGAGACACTCTAAGTGAGCGATTCCATTATTTTTGCATTCGATCTACTAAACAGTGGTACGTTAACTCTTCCAAATTGTGGTCCTTCTGTTGCATCGATGTAACGTGCAGTGAGGACACTCTTTCCGCCACTCTTTCTGAAACAAAAAAGTAATCTAGAATAGCTTTTTTGGAACCACTTTTCCATGTCGAACGAGGCCGCATATCACCTTGTATTTGACAATTAAGTAAAGCAATGCCTCTTGCGTCCAATTCTTCCATCCAGAAGTTGGCTGTGTTTTTGCTTGTATTTTCACTGTCTTTATTGTCAACTGTGTCTTTACTGTCAACTGTGCTGTGCTGTCAATTGGCATACAGTTATTACAGTTATTATTCAAGTCTCCACACAGTATGATGTTGGCTTTTGCATCTGAGTATTTTATACGATCAATTATAGTGGTTATTTGATCAATATATTTGACTCTGCCAGCCCCTTTGTGGTATCAATAAAGATTCAAAATGTTAGCTTGGTTGCCATCTGTTTTGATTGTTTTCTTGCATAGCACTTTTCGCTACGGCATCGTCAGGACTGCTTCTTTTATTATCCCGGTCCTTACAATTGATAGTTATTCCTTTTTGATCTTCATGCCAAGCACAATTTTTGATTTTTAACATAGTATAGTTGTGATTTACTGCCATGAATGTTGGACATAGCTTTTGGGTTTCCTTCTCCGTTGGGCACTGACCATGCTCCTCCGTCCTTTTTATTTCTTCATTTTCAATATTTTTGTTATTCACTATTTTTCTCTTAGGTGAGAAGCGTGAGTCTTCCGTAATGTCAAAGCTTTGAGGTAGAAGCAAAGGAGACACTTCCATTAGGAGATAGGAGATCATTCTCGACTGTATGTGTAGTCGTACAGTCATGTTGGTGTTCTTCTATAAATTCTACCACAGCAATGTCATCCGAGTCAATGGCTCTTAGTGAGAGAACATGATACAGAAGCCGTAGAACGTTTTTCCTATTTAGAATTAGGCCATCCTTTTCCACAAATATTAGTTCCAAAACTAGATGATAATTAGCTAGCGATTTTTGCATGGCTGAATTTTTGCTGGTCAGTTTCCTCCCAATTCTGTTCACTGAGGTCCCTGTTATTGGATGTCGAATACAGTTTCTGAGGATCATGTTGGGTCTGAGTCGGCAGACTTTTGTCACCTGACCATCTAGCTCTAGGTAGCTTATCATTCAATTTCTGCTCATGTTGACTATTCTGAATCAATGAAGATTTTTCAAGATTGCAAGCTGCTATTTTTGCCCTCTTTACTTCTAGTGTGTAGAAAATGGGAATTCTATTTTTTTGTTCTTTGACATTATTGTTGAATTCAAGATGGCGCTTCCTTCCGTCATGTTGTTTTGGATCCAGCATAGTTTTTGGACGTTCTGTTTCTGTCATGAGTGATATGTAGGTCTCCGTAAAGTCCTCTTTTTATGAGTCGTCTTCGTGTATACTTATTGATGGATCAATTTGGATTTCAAGGTTTGTCTCTTCACATTCCATATCATGAGTGGTTAGGTTTAGCAGCTCAGAACTATCATCCAATGTTGAATTTAGTGTACAGTACAAGCCATCATCCTTTTTTTGGGTTGGTTGTTTTTGCACATTTTTGTCTACATTCCTTTGAATGGTGAGCTTTTGAAGTTCCTTGTTAGATTCACCTCCTGTGCAAAAAGATTTAGGGGGTCATTACGAGTACGGCAGTAGGGGGTTAACGGCACCGGAAAGGATGCCGGTGCCGGTGCCGTTAACCCCCTACCGCTGCATTCCGAGGTCCCTTAGCGGGTCCCGCTAAGGGACCAGGGAGCTAATAACGGGGCCGTAATTTACGGGCCCATTATTAGCTCCCTCCCCATTCCCATTGAGCCCTATGGGGGCTCGAATGGGAATGGGGAATGGTTTTCTGAATGGGGACTTACCAGGTCCTCCAAGGTTGGAATGACCCGGTAAGTCCCCATTCTGAAAACCCGGACACAACTTTGGAGGCAGCCATGGTACTAATAGCACCATGGCTACCTCCAAACTCGTAATGACCCCCTTAATATTGCGGAAAACATTTCGGGAGCTATTAGATTTCAACATTTTCCCTTTTGGTTGATTTCTAGGTGTTTTAACTTGAGCAGATTTGACAACTTTGTCACCCAGGCTTCTAACCTTGACCAATTGGAATATTGAGTAATTACTTTTTTCTTGATCACAAGTCGGCTCAGTGCTTGCCTTGTGGGAACATGATTTCCCACAATACCCTCAGCATTCCCAGAAGTGGAGGGCCTAGAAGACAGTCCATCAAGTTCATTTGTGTGGTTTCTTTTCTGGTTTACTGCCACATTACTAATTTCGGGGTGATTTTGGTATGCAACTTTAGGGTTTGTGATTGCCTGGCCTCCTACTTGTTGCGCAACTCTTGGAATTTTTGTACTCTTTCGAGCCTTGTGACTTACTTGACAAACTTCCTTTTGGATGTCCAATTGATGTGTTTGACATGCTCTATCATTCCCGCTGAGACCACTCGGACCCGGGAATATTAATTCCTCTGGAAGCCTCTACATTATATGCCGTTTTACTTATTGTTAGTAAAGTAAGTGCTTCACGTGCCACTTCAGCCAGCAGCTTTTTGTCTTCGCCATTATTCTTTAGCTGCATTTGTATAGAGTTATACATTTGCTCAAATTTGACTTTATCCTCAGTCACTTTAGTTTCAAGAGTTCTCACAGCAGATTCCATATTAATGAGTTTCGAGGGCATCAAGGCTATCAACGTGCTTTGATCTTTATGATTTTCATTTATTAGCTCATACATTTTCAAGAATGGAGCAATGCAATCGTCATTGCTGACATAGTAGTCGGGTTTAACTCTTGAACAACTTGTCCAATGATTTTTCTTGGGGGGGGTTGATCGCTGCTATGATTGCGATTTGGAACTTGTCTTTTAACGTTTGGATGTTCGCGTTGTATGAATGAGAAATCAGAAGATGACATTTCTGAAGGTGACTGTTGACTTTGATGTTGAATTCCCTGCGCAGCTATAATCTCTTGCTATAATGGCTCCTATTTGGTAGTTACCAGCAGTTCTGCGTTGCGAGCAAACAATATTTCGGGAGCTGCTGATTTCCACTCTTCTGCGTTTATTTGATATTTTTTTTTTTTTTTTGCCAATACCTGGAGCATTATCATTTTCGTCCATTTCCTTTCTTGGCAATTTGCAGAGTTTTGTTGGGCCATTTATTTTGGATGAGCTGTTGGTAGTCACCTCATTGGTTATCCTTGTGAGGTTGGGTAACAGTTTGTCAGACACTGCGAGTGAATCGCGCCATGACTGGATGTTAGCACCTCCCACTTGAGTCATTTCAGGCAGATCTAACGCTTCATGACCACGGGTCTCCGCATGAATGGTAACTGTTGGGGGCTGCTCCGGTCCACCGGGCAGCCCCATGTTATGGTCGGGTGGCAGCCGACCAGGCATCAATAGGCAGTGCTCACGCTGCGATCACAAGGGGTGGGGGTTCATCCCACCTGCTCTGGGGACACCGGAGCACCGGCTTATCGCGGCCCCGGCTCTGAGGGCACCCAGGCCGGGGTCGCCATCCTGGCCTGCCTCACAGGGCCAGGGCAACACACAGGGACGGCGTTGCCCGGCAGGGGCACCGTCCGGACGGCGTTGCCCGGCAGGGGCACCGTCCTGGAGCTGGGCCCCTTCCTTGGGCCCACCACACGTGGTGGGGCACCCGCATGGTGCCCCCAAAGACACACACACACATGGAGTCAGTTGAGTCTCGACTGATGAGCCGGAAGCGGCTCGTTTACTTTATTAACTTGGTCACGTGGTTCCCCACGTGACCACTACAACACACTTGGGCGATACCATGCCTCCCTACAGGGGAGACATGTAACACTCCTCCTTTTTCATAACAACGAAACAACAACAAAAAAACCACACCCCAACATAACTACTACCACTACAACCACTATACTAATCCACCCTTTATTAACCTGGGTGAGTGGTTGTACTATTACTGAATGCCGCCATTGTTGACCCCCCTGGCACCATTTAAAGCATGGCCACAATATGCAGGATCACAGCTTCACATCGCCACTTGAATGGGCCATTTTAAGCAAGTCCAGGGTCTGCAGGGTCCCAGTCTTCATGTAGATGGCTACTGAGTCCATATTAAGCAATTGCAGGTCTGCAGGAGACCAGTCCGACACCATACGTGGGCAGCCACCCATAACAGTTCAGTTCACCACTCAAGGGCTGGCAAAGCCGCACCTGGGAAGGCCCAGGGGCCATCTCAGCCAAGTCCACAGTCCTAGGTGCTGCTGCCCTGGCACCAGGCCGCCCATTCCACTCCCTCCGGGCACACATTGCTTGCCTGGGCCACACCCCTTTCCTTTGTTTGGCGGCCGTGGGTTCTTCTCTCCGCTCTTCAATCTCCCGACTTGCGAGTGGGGGAGGGGCAGCCACCTCACCCCCGCCGCCTTTGCGGGCCGACCTGATGGGCCTACCTCAGCCGTTTGCCAGACCCCTTGTGCGGCGAGGGGCATCCCCCTCTCATCGCGGCTGGTGCCGCACAGTTCTCTCCCCCTGGGGCCACGGCACCTCCTCATTGCCTTCACAGGCCCAGTCGGATCTGGGCCCGCATCCTCATTTCTTCTTCTTCCGTGCGGCGATGTATGCCGCTCTCTGTGGCCGCGGCCGCCTCCATGGTGGGGAGAGGCAAAGCAACCTCGCTGCGCGGCTCCAGCAGCTCCCACTACGGTTCGGCCACTGTTGTCGGCCGAAATTCAGGCGAGGGGCAGGCAGCTCCCCTGCCCGCTCCTCGTGGCGAGTGCCCCAATGTTCTTGCGGGCCCAGTTGTTATTGGGCCTGCCTCCTTTCTTTTCTTGCGGCCGAGGCTACAGGGGATGCCTCCCCCCAGGCGAGAGGGGGGGTTCACCCTCCGATGTGCGGCAGACACCGCACCCCAGATCTCCTCCCCAACGGTGGGGGACGCAGCACTATCCTCGCTGCCTCTGCGGGCCCCGTTAGAGTTGGGCCCGCCCTTTTCTTTTTGTTGTGCGCCGCGCACCGCCGGTGTTCTTTCCCGCGGCTCGCGGGTGGGGGAGGGGCAGCGCCTCTGCCGGCATGTTCCCGGCGGGGGAAGAGGCAGCCCTGCGTTCTTCACTGCGGCGCAGGCCGCACACTTCTCCCCCCTCCGTTCCCGTGGGGCACACCGACACACGCGGCGATGCCGTGGACACTCTCTCCCCCGCAGGGGAAACACCTCATCCCTGCTCCTGATGGTGGGGGAAGATCCTCTTCCTCTTTGGCGGGCCCTGTCGGAGATGGGCCCGCCTCCGTCCATGCGGCACAGCCGCCGACCTGTTCCGTCTCCCTTGGGGGACGGGGCGGGCAGCTTGCCAGCCTTCTTTTGCGCGGGCCCAGCTGGTGTCGGGCCCGCCATCCTATGTTTGCCGCTCCTCCCCTCCGCGGCTTGCGGGTGGGGGAGGGGCAGCACCTCCTCCATGGCCGATGTCGCAGAAACTTCTCTCCCCCACGGGGATACGGGGGAAAACAGCCTCCGCTCCTCCACATCGCGGGCCCAGATGGAGATGGGCCCGCACCATATCTTCTTTGGGGCACGCAGGGCCCCTCGCCTCGTCGCCATTGTTGGGGGCTGCTCCGGTCCACCGGGCAGCCCCATGTTATGGTCGGGTGACAGCCGACCAGGCATCAATAGGCAGCGCTCACGCTGCGATCACAAGGGGTGGGGGTTCATCTCACCTGATCCGGGGACACCGGAGCACCGCACATGGGCCGGATGGCAACCGGCTTACCGTGGCCCCGGCTCTGGGGGCACCCAGGCTGGGGTCGCCATCCTGGCCCGCCTCACAGGGCCAGGGCAACAAACAGGGACGGCGTTGCCCGGCAGGGGCACCGTCCGGACAGCGTTGCCCGGCAGGGGCACCGTCCTGGAGCTGGGCCCCTTCCTTGGGCCCACCACACGTGGTGGGGCACCCGCATGGGCCCCCAAAGACACACACACACGTGGAGTCAGTTGAGTCTCGACTGATGAGCCGGAAGCGGCTCGTTTACTTTATTAACTTGGTCACGTGGTTCCCCACGTGACCACTACAACACACTTGGGCGATACCATGCCTCCCTACAGGGGAGACATGTAACAGTAACTGTGCTTTGTGGAGAACCGGCAGAGGTCATGGGCTGGAATTGATTGTTTGCAAGCATAATCGACACAGTTGTGCACATATTGTCAATCTCCATGGTCACCTTATTTGAACTTTGGGCTGGGTAGTTGAATACCGTAACTTCACATCCTTTACAGTTTTCACTATGTGTTTGTAAATGTATCAATTCTGTGGTGTATTTTCCGCCGTTTTAATTGCTCATTTTCACCTGTCACACGGAATAGAGTAGTTTGGTGAACTGCATTCAGTTCCTTACGTAGCTGTCATTTCTTCTGGCCACCGCCTCCGTGAGCCATGCCGCATGACCTGATCAAGCGGTTCACCAGCGAGAGCCACAGGAATAGCCACGCCTCCGATTTTCAACCCAAATTGGGACAATTGCACGTTCGAAGCGGCAGACAAACACCGCACCCCACCACAGTGCATCCCCTCTCCTGCTCCACTCGCTCGCTGCGTCTTGAGACGCGCTTCTGTATTGTGAATATTTTCTTCATCGTCTATTTCTTTAGACTGGTAACTGGCTTCAAAGTGCCAATTGGAGCACACATCATGCAAAGACAATATGCAGCAAAAACGGGAAGCGGACGAAGAGTTGCACACCTATTGTAAAGAGCTTCATCGTCTCTTCACTGGAACAAACACACATTGTTCTAACAACAGCGGTTGTTCAGAATCAAGGGGAGACACGCCAGGATTTGTTCTTACCTCAGAAGACTCCGCGTTGGCAGCCTCCCTCACAAGTTCATTTTCAGAAGGCTTGATTTGTGTTGGAATTTCTTGCCGCGATTGGAGTCTTGCTCCACTGCAGTAGCAGAAGCCCTTTGAGTGTCTTTCCAGGCACTGAAATCTTCCTGTTCACCCTGGTCAACCCAGGGAACACAGGAAACACTCCCGACACTCTGCGACGCTCCGTGTTGGGGAATGAATTTTTAAGATTTTGCCCCTCCTCTCAGCAAAATGGACAGCAAGGAAAGAATTCTCTACTTCTCCACAGCAGCCAGGCACAAACAGTAGAGGGTCTCTCCACACAGGAAACACTCCCGACACTCTGCCTTGTTTTCATCGGAAAGTTGTTCAATGGTCAAGTCAGTCAAACATTGAGTGGGATCAATACACAGAACAGTGTGCCATTCAGTACTGTGCTTATCTGTCCCTTGTAGGATCACCTTGTCTGTTTGTGTTATTACTACATCTAGCTGTATTGTAAGGATAGTTCCTGTTGCCACTTCCTTGTGCACCATTGGTCTGAACAGATTTTCAGTAGGCAATCAAAATGTTTGATTTTTGTACCCTAGATACCCATGCTAGCAGCACCTGTACCCCATAATGGAACAACTGGGGGTCTATTGGAATCCCTTGCTGTGTGCTATGGGCTCACAGCTTTTGCAGAACTGCTTGTGCTCTGTTGTAGTAAAGTTAGGCGTGGAACACACTACACATTTGTCAGTCAATGAACTGGGCATGCTTAATTTCCTCATGATATCTCTGCCTGATATGTTAATTGGAATTTCTTTGGAATACAATAGGGGCAATAATAAATGGTAAATCTTTATTAAAACAACTATAACAACAGCCCCAGAGAATCCCTGCATATCCATCATTCTGTCTGAGAAAGGGAGTCTTCCTTCTCTAATGCAAAATTTGGTAGCCCCTGTGTCAGCCAAAAATGAAACTATCTTTCTACCGATGCTCACTGTCACCTCTGGTTCCTCTTCTGGGTCTGCAGTTCCTGACTGGATTGGGCACCCCAGAGCCCTCTGTGGGCTGTCCTATTAAGTGTTTATGTTTGTGGCGGGTGATAGGAAAGGATTTTCCCCAATACTGCTGCTCCCTTGTAGTGTGGTACCGTGCACAGTGGTAACACGTTGGTGTCCCACTGCAAGTTGGTTCTCTGTGCTTGTGCTTGTAGTGAATTTGTGCCTTTGCTTGTGCCTGGAAAGGATTCTTATGCTGATATTGCTGTGAAACAGCTTGGGGTGCTGGTGTGTGCTGTGACTGGGGCATCATTGATATACTCTGGGCACTCAGGATAGCTGGAAGTTGCTGTGGTGTCATATTCGGAGTGTGTGGTGCTTGCTTCTGCAGCAAACGCTGAATGTTCTGAAGAAACATATATTGTATGGGCCGTGTGTGTTGCTGTGCGTGTGTGTAATAAAGCATATTGTGGTAGACCAGGGTGCCCTCAGGGCCATACTGTGGTTGATTGCTGCTCCTACCTTCCCTTGCAAAGTGACCTACTCCTCCACAAGCTCAACACTGTATGGTGGCCTTATTCCACAATATCCAAATCCCTCTCTCTTTGGAAACCCCCCTTGAATTCTCAGGAAACATCCTCCCTGCTGGTGCAAACTCTCCTTGTGGTGCAAGTACTCGCTCTGGTGCATATCCTCCATGTGGTGCAAACCCTCCATGCTGAACAAAACCTTATGGCTTAAGTCCACTTGGGGCACTGGTCTCTGTTGTGAAAAGGCAGTTATTAAGTTCCATGCTTATTTTAACCAATTTCTTCTGCACTCATTTTGCCACTGAATTTTGAGAATCATCTATCTTCTTTCTATCCCTGTCCTGTTTTGCCTTGCAGTGATGTACTATGTGGGCCTGTATCTCTGAGCACCTGTTATTTTCTATTCCTACTACCTTCCCTTGTTTGGGTCTGCACCTCTGCTGGGAGGCCTCTCAATCGGATGTGGTAAAAAACAGGTATTGTAGTGTCCAGTGTTTGTTGTGTCTCCAACCGCCACTTCTCTTTAATCTCTTGAATGTAGTGTGCCAGTTGTCATCTGGACTCATCCTGCAACAGAGGATAGACTGCATGTCGATCGAATCTGGGTACATTTCCATTAGTGCCTTCCATACATTTGTCCAACACTTATTCAATGGCATGCCGTCATGAGCAAAGCTATTGTCATCTCCTCACACACCACTTTCCGCCATAAGTCATTAGCTTGTTCCCCCAATAGGGTGGTTTGCAAACTCTTCATGTTACTCACTGCCAAAGTTATTCATGCTCTCTCTGTTTCTAGGGCTTGAATCCATTTCCCTGCAACCATGCTGAGGGATGGCAGGTTATTCATCATATTTTCCTTACTGAGTACCCCTGCAACCTTTCTGTAATAGGGGGAACTGCATCTTCAACTCTCTGATCTTTCCCTTGACCTTCTCCTGAGTATCTCCATCCAGGGCCTATCATTCCATTTCTCCCCTTCTTCATGTGACCATATCTCCCCCATTTCCTCCTCCTCCCTGGCTCCACAATCTGAATCGTTTTTGAATTGTCCATTGAGTGGCACATTTCTATCGGCAACAGGCCTGCTCTTCAATTGAAACATTATCTGTCCTGATCTGCATTTGTTGGGGGCATGGTCACACATCGCCGCCCCTCCCGTTGCTCCTTTACTGCATGCATGAGCTCCTTCTCCACTTCTTTCAACACCTCGTCTCTCTTTTTCCACATGCTCCTCCCTATTTCTGTAACAGGGGTAGCATTGTCAAGGGTTTTGGCCCATGTTGAATCCTTAGACTGGGTAGATGTGGGGATGAGCTGTTGCCGCCCATTATTCTATCCCAGAACAAACTAAATCAATAGACTGGGTGAATGTGGGGATGAGAGATCGCCGCCCACATTCACGCCAGAATCCAGGAGAACTGCGCAGTTGGCACAAGACCACTCTAAAGGTTCAACCTTCTTGTGGGGGGGTTCCACATAACCACTCTAATGTCAGGATGCCTATCAGAACAATAGCAAAAATCTCCTGTCAAATTCAAGACAACTCAAAAATGGATGCAGTACCGACAAATTCCCCAAGGCGGCGCTAGCGGTCTAAACTCTGACAGGAGAACTGGCTGACAAAGGGACCTGAGTCAACAGGGACTTCAAAGCATGTTGGTTAATTGAAAATCTTGGCCACCTGCTGTTCCCAGAGGCCAAGAGGCTGGGAAATCTTAACACCTCAGAGATTCCCACACCAGGAGGCAGGATATCACATGACCCTGTTGATTGATTGAGGAGAGAATTCCAGGCAGCCTGCTGGAGCCCACACAAAAGGCTCTTTCAGTTGAATGGGGTATGTTAATTTTGAGTGTTTCCTGTCAACAGCCCTCTGCCAGCAAGGAGAGACATGTGATCACTGACCCACCCAGACTCCTGGAGGCGGACCCAAACACTTTGGGGAGTTGAATTGCAACAAATATATATTTTATAGAAACAGTGATAACCTATTGTAACCAAATGACAGGAATGTACAACTCTGAGAGTCTTAGTATGGAAAATGCCCTCACGATTTGAGTCCAAACTCCGATTTGTACCATGTTCTGGGGCAAAACCCCACTAATTATGAATATTGTAGACACTGTATTTGAGCTAGAGACATGGAAAGTTACTGGGATATATGTGGAAGGGAAATGTACCTTTGTATAATTTTTGATGAAAAACCAATGTTGCAAAACCCACTAAAATCAAAAATAAGTTGCCATTTTTGAATGCAAGCTCCTAGAAACGCCAGAGTCGGGACAGGGACTATCTTTAGTAATATATCATGTGTGTATGTGATGTCAAACAACTGTGTACCTGGGAAATATGTATTTGGATAAGGAATAGATTTGTGTGCACATTGACCAGGGGAGTGTCATTTCTGCAGGTCATAAAAATGACATCACTCTGACACACTACCCCTTCCCAAATCAGGGAACAAAGAATCTATTGACCTATCAAATCAAGAGAGGGGCAGGCTTAGTGATGCTAGCCTCTCCACCCACTTTTTAAAACACATAAAAAGAGACTGCTGGGACAGGTAGAGAGATTCAATTCCATTTGCTGCGGAGCGTGCTGACCGACGACTTCACATCCAGAGATCCAACACTTAGACTTCCAAGCTAAACAGAGACTACAGAACTTTGAATCAAGAAGGCCCACTGCAAGCAAAAGTATTCTCAGCAGGCCTTCAGAATCCAGCAAACCTAACCAAACTATTCAACAGCCGGGCGAGCTGTTTGAATTCTTTGCCAAGAACTCTTGCCGGAACCGCAGACCAGACCCAGACCGCTGTGAGCAGAACCAGAGATCTGGATCGCTGTGAGGAGAACCGGTGCCTGATTGACCCGCCGAGCAGAGAGAACCGCCGCTGGATGTGTTGACCAGATCCGTGACGAGGCCCATTCATTTTCAAAATTAGGAGTGAGTATCCGCCAGAACTGTGCAGAACCCAATCTCTTAGTTAAAATAATCTAATCCAAAAATTAGAACAGCCTCCTAGAATCGTGTCATTCTGTCATCTTTTAAACTGAAAACTGTCATCTGTCATTTTGAGTTTTACTTTAAATCCAAAAATCTACCTTTATTAAATCGTCCGTATCTTAACTTTCATTTTAAAGCTGTGATTCTAGGCTTTCCAACGAACCTAGAACCGACTTCCTACTTTTTCCGCAATCGCGATTTACGCGATTTGGCTCAATTTCTCCACTTGTCAAAATAGCAGCTCCATTCTTTTCTTTGTTAAAATCCGTTTGCAACCTGGTAATAACTCATAGAGCATTGCTAAAGTGAGCCTGAACTCATACCAACAAGCATCTCTCACTCACCCTGAATCTCCAGAGGGAATTAAAATCAGTTAGCACATTTTCCCATCTATTGCCATCACATTTAAAAGCATTTTGGGCCTGTGTTTCAAACTTCTACCTGTTTCCTCTAAGCTTGCTGGGGGGAACTGAATTTCGTATTGTATTTGATTGCATTCCTGAGAACTGTGTGCTCCTCTTTCCATCTTCTTCCATTTCTTACATTGCATAGGGAGGGTGGGGGTGAATTGCCAGAGAAAAAGTGATTATCTTATCTTTTGCTAAAATCATATCAAGTATTTCTTTACTGCATTTTATTCCTCATTGCTTTTCCCTTGAAACCATAAAAGTATTTTTGCTACCTTATCCATCCTATACTAGCTCCTCATTGATTGTAAAGAACTGTGCTACTGTAGGATTACCTATTGCTGGTTACTGCTCATATTCACAAGTGTACTATCCATTATCAATTTATTTATAGAAGTGTGATATATACATATATACATTGTTTAATTTTCCAAATAAACCTTTTAAATTTGCAAAACAAATCTACTTCTTGGCTCAGTGGGGTCAGGGGGAGTCTCAGAGAGGGGTGTTATACAATGGTTCATCATCCAGATTATAACTTGCCATAAAAATATATAAATAAGGGTTTCCATCAGCATCCCAGACTAGGCATTGACTTAGCTGTAGTGTTGAAGTGAAGCCACTTAACAGCATTAGCTGGGTCCCTTGACATACTTCTAACATGTGTGGTAGTAGCTTTTACTGTATCTTTTTGTCTGTTGGGGGCATACGAGGGTTTGGTATACCCTGCAGCAGCCTTTCGAGGAAAGGACCCTGCTACGGAGGGGCGCGCGGTGTCGCAGCAGCTGCTGTTCTCACTGCAGCAACGGGGGCATCCTGGCCCTTGGTACTCATGCCCCCTTCACCCTTTGTTATGTTATGTTAATTAAACTTATACAGCATAGCATACACCCAAAGGCATCATGGTGCTAAACCAGAACTGGTATGACCAGGTCTTCAGAGGAAAAACAACTAAAACAACGTAGTCTTTAGATGACGAAAGAGCAAATGATCTTCAATTGCTAAAAGATTAAGAGGGAGCTTATTCCAAAGAAGTGCAGCGGCAACAGAGACGGCACGACCGCCAATTCTGGAGCGATGGAATCTAGGGACTTGGATCAGGAGACTAGAGGCAGAGCGTAAAGATTTCCTAGGGGTGTAATGGCGAAACTTGCTCTGTAAATACTCTGCTCCGAAATTCATTCATCTACTGACATGCCAATTTAAGGCTACATAGAATAGGTGACAGGTGCTCAAATGAAGAACGTCCAGAGACTCCTCTGGCTGCAGAATACTGAAGTACGTGCAGACAAATTACGAAGGAAGGCAGATTGTGCCAAAAAAGGTTCATTGCAATAATCCAGTGTAACAAATACAGACGATGGTACTAATAGAGCTCGCAAGACAGTTAACAAGAACAGCAGAACCTTCCGAAGCACATTTTAAAAAGTCCTTTTTGGCAGACCGAACTGATGTGATCTTCCATGGACAGAGTTGCTGAGATTTTGATGCTTAGATATTTAATTACAGGCTGGGGAGAGAGGCCAAAGTTCGGGATCCAGAAGCAGGCCACCGAAGGAGGACCAATCACTAAAACCTAGTTTTTCTCACCATACATTTTAAGATAATTTTGACTCATCCAGTCTCTGACGGCTATCAGGTAGGTCTTAAACTTGAGGACAACCTCAGATTGTGCAAGATTGAGAGGAAGCACAATCTGGGTGTCATCAGCATAAATGCAGCACAAACCGCAAGACTGCAAGAGCATAACCAGTGATTGTACTGTCACGGTTTATTACATGGCACATGCCAGTCAGGGATCGCCTTCCCTTACAAAGAAATTGGCACATGATAAAAATGCTTTGATTTTGATATATTACGTCCTTTTTTGAGCAGGCCTCCAACCCGTCTCGCACACAATTCCCACAAATACCCTGTTCCCAAATGGACTAGGAACCAGGCCGGTGTGTATTAAGAAAGGATTTATTTTTGTATTATTTATGTCAAATTAGAATAAACAGCTTACATCAGCCACCAATGTTGTGGCAACACAAAGATAAATATCATTTTTGGTCAAGCAGCACACTAAGATAACTCAAACATATAAGGTGACACAAATTTCCTTTTACTTCTCCCACCACTACAATCAGAGAACAGTTCAAAACGCACCAAGAAAATGAATGTAAACAAACAGGAAAGTGAAGGTACACAGAACTATGCTTTGGTCCCAGCAACCCTGACCCCCGCCAAACATCCAACAGGCTTGTCGCTTTTGGATGGAAGGAAGTGGCAAGGAGTGGGAACACATGGGAAAAATCAGATTTGGGATATGGTTCACAAAAACAATATGGGGATCTGGCAAAGAAGGGGAACATTTGTTTTTATAGCACAATTTTAAATTATTTATTGCAATTGCTATGGGAAAAAACTAAACGGAAGGGACTTTTTTCTGCTTACACTTAAAAAACAGGCAGGACTTTATAGATTATCAGTTAATCGGAAAATCGGATTTTGAAAGACGAGATCACAAAAACAATTGAGAAGAGACTGGGATGCAAGGGGAACATTTATTTTGCCACCTCTGGCATTTACACACAGAGTTGTAGGTTTATGGTCAGAACAGTATGGGAAAACCGATTTTGGGAAGTTTAAACAATTTCAATGGGGAAAGGAAAATGCAAATGGGAATTCGTTTTTACTTCACAATGGAGAATTAGGAACAGAATGGGAAAATGGAATTGGGAACAATTTTGTTTTGCATCCTACAATGGGAAGATGGGAACAATTTCGTTTCACACCTCACAATGGGGAAATAGGAACAGAATGGGAAACTGGGAACAATTTCGTTTTTCACTTTACAATAGGACACACATCGAAACAGGGCTTTCGAAGTCAATTCTTTTGCAAATCTTTGGCACTATATCGGCTTACAAAACACTGGGAAAAGATTGTTGGTTTCGAATTCCACCAATACAGTTCCTGTGGATTCAATGGGGAAATTCATTGATTTACTTTGGAGTCGTCAATGGAGAAATGGCTGAAATTCACATACACACATACAAACAAGGAATTCTTCAATTGAGAAATGACTGAAATATCCAGGCAAAGGGGATTTTTCAAAGGGGAACTATTTAAAGCAATGCTCAAAGGATACATTACCTACACACTCTATGGCTTTTGGGGTTTAGTTCTACTTACAGTAGAGGTCTGGACGGGACATCAGGGAGCATCAGGACACTGCTGGGACAGCAAACAGGGGTCAGTCAAGGTCTCTGTTGAGTCCTCCAAGGGGTCCCAAGTCAGCTTCTACATCTCCTGACTCGACTGCAAGCTAGGCCTCTCACTGCTGGGGTGTTCCTCCAGATTCCGACAGCATATCACCTCTGGGGTTAGTGGGAAAAGTCCTGTTCTGAGGCGGGCGCACTTAGTTATAGGGTAAATGACATTGCAAATGTGTCATAGTTCCAGCAGAAGGGATAGGTTGATCTCCAGTACCCCACTCCCACATGTGTGCTGATAGGTCCAGAAAATGTGGGAGTGTTTTGGGACACCAGGGGAGGAGTCCACATCATAATCTCACTTCGACAGGGGCCTTGGTCTGGTTTGGGGACATAGAAATCTCACTGCATGACAAGTGTCCTTAATCTCCATGTTTTGACAGATGTGAATGCATTTTTAAACTATATATTTTACTGCGAGTCAGAGAAGCCTCGTCAGGTGTATGTACGTCCTTCCTCTGCGAAGATACAGATTTTCTTAATTTACTCAAGAATTATATCAGTGAAACATATGGCCCTTGGTGGGCGGCATATGAATCATACTGTGCCCGCTTTAATCAACTTTTTATATCTCTCAAATTCACAAGGAGGGCCACATTACGTTTTCATGAATAACTCCAGCTGTGTTGATCCCACAAAAATCATTTTGGGATGACCAGAAGGGTCTACCTGAAGGAGAAAAGTTATCTACATAAAATATTTTCCCAATATATTCTTACCCTTAGTAGTCATGGCATCAGGCGCAGTATGTGATAGCTGAGCTGCTGGTAAACACCATTTCCTTTCAAAAAAGCGGGATTCACATCTGTTATTGGGACATAATATTATGTAGATAACGAACCATAGACGGCAGCCATTAATAGTTCCTATGATTTTTCACAGAAATTGGGAATTAAGTACAGCTATCCGGTATCCAGTGGATACCTAGATAGACACCCTTTCTTGATAATCAAATTCCGGACACCAGGCCATTTATACAATGAATAAGAGGCCCCAACTTTGAGGGTAAGAAATATTTTGTTACATGACGGTATGCACTCAACAAATACAGATGGTAATCTTACCAGAGTCCCTCTATACATTTTTTAGATTGGGAATTAACTTCAGTCCACCAAAATCCAGAGCATTTGTATACATATTTCGTAACTGGGAAATTGACTCCAGATTAACTCTTGGTCAAGCAGGACTAATGTGAAGGTTAGTACTCTAAAACCAAAATCTAAAACTTTTTCTTGTATTAGCAACATTCCATCTTACTAATGAGGAGCAGAATAATACATCTGAACTAACTATATCTGTCATAAAACGACTGTATATTGAGTAATCATAGTTTAATAAGATTACAGCATGAATACCCACAGTAAAATACAGTTTAGAATTCAGAGCCTCTTGAATATATAAGACATTTTTTTTTTGATTGAGTGCAAACATTTGTGATAAGCGATTGAATATTGATAGATATTCGTTTGAATTTTTTTTTTTCTGTACAGAAATTTGAGAATATAATACGTCCCTGATGAAGAAACGCGTTGGGCCACATGATCATTAAACATTTTATGTGACTACTAATTGAATTGTAATGCATATTTACTGTAAAAAAGCTTATTAATCAAAAGTTATAGATTCATAATAATAAGACATAAGGTCCCTTTAGAATAAGGGACTAATTGCTTTCTTAACATTTGGGCTTATTTTCTGAGCAATCAATAGCATGCAGGGGGTGGGAGTTCTCTAACTGGGAACTTTTTCTCCTTCAGTTTCATTGACAACCCATATGCCAGGGTTGATTCTCTTCAACTCTGCACCTGAAGCTAAAAAAACAGACTCCTTAGAATTTGGTCTAAGAGATCTAAGTATTAGTAAAACCGGTATGAAACATAGGAGTGCTTGATGGTGAGGCCTCAGAAGGGTCGAGCTGACACCTTTCCAGAAATCCCACAACGACTATTGTGGGATAAATATTGTTGATTTTACAAAATGAAATGCATTTCTCTCATTTTACACAATGGGTATCCCAAACCACTCCTTGGTTCTGGCCCCCACCTTTCTGGAGCACATGACGTCAGCAGAGAGGTCTGTGTTTAGATTAGCTTGCTCATTCCAAGGGCTAATGCCTAGCTAATGCATGTTTTATTGAGGCTTGTGTGACCTGGGGTCAAAAGTCCAGCAGCACAGACTTCCTTGTCTGTTCTTCCAGTGCAATGTTTGATCGCTAATGGAATTTAAAGTTGTATTTTTAAAGAAAGGCACTAAGGTTTGAAGTTATAGGCCTCTTTAGGTCTCCAAGACAACCAAGGGAAGGAATGATTGATTGATTGATTGATTGGTATTTTATTTCTATTGCGCTCGTACACAAGTGTTTCAGAGCGCGACAAGGCAAGGGAGGGGAACAGGGGAGAACAAAACATCGATCTTACTAGGCCCAGTGACATTGAGAACGCACAAGTGCATGGGAGAGGTGGGAGGGGAAAAGTGCATGGAAGGGGGGAGAGGTGGAACGTGCGAAGCAGAGAAGAAACAGATAAATAACAATAAATAAATAATAAAGGCAACAAACAGTGGTAATGCAGCCAGTAATTTGCAAGTGCTAGGTTTAAGGCAGCAGACAGGGTAGGTCTGATAAGTGCAGGAAGAAAAGGGGGGGGCTGTGTGGGTACAGATACAGACCCCAGTGCAAGGGGTGGCCCAGAGGCAGTGCGGGAGGGTGGCAGGATGAGCAGGTACCTGGGCCCAAAAGACAGAGTGTGGCCAGGTGCACGATGCCAAGAGAGAACAGATCAGCAGGGGAGAAGGAGAGCGAAGGCAGAAGAAAAGAGGAAGGTCTGGAGGTGCTTCCGGAACCGGAGATGGTTCTCCTCAAGTTTTAGAGTGGCAGGGAGGCTGTTCCAGAGGGAGGCCCCAGCCGAAGACAGAGATCTACCCCCAGCTCGTTTCCTAGAAAAATGACTGACGCTGAGTGAGTTGGAGGTAGAGGAGCGAAGAGCAGGAGAGGGGAGGTATTTGCGAAGGGATAGCTGAAGGTATTTTGGACCCAGGCCCCAGAAAACCTTGTGGACAATGCAGAGGGTTTTGAATTTAATCCTTGCACCCACTGGGAGCCAGTGGTGAGATTTCAGAGCTGGAGAGATACGATCCCAGGGCTTGAGGCCAAGTACAAGTCTCGCAGTCCTGTTCTGGATTAGCTGCAGAGGGCGGAGAGTAGAGGCAGGTAGATTTAGAAAGAGTCTGTTACAATAGTCCAAGCTAGAGAGAACTAGAGCTTGAGATACCATGAGCTTCTGGGGGAAGGAGAGGAAAGGCAGAGTACCTCTGAGGAGGTGCAGTGGGAAATTTGACTTTTTAGAGACCTCAGAGATGTGGGCAGAGAAGGAAAGGGTGGAGTCAAAGATGACCCCGAGGTTCTTAGCCTCGCAGGTGGGGATAGGAGGAGGGCCAAGGGAGGCCGGCCAGAGAGTGAGGGGAAAGGATGGTGAAGGTGTGCCGATGAGGAGGATCTCCGTCTTGCTGGCATTCAGACAATGATCAGCTTAAAAATGAGTTGAGTGTCGTCAGTGTAGCACTGGAAATTTGAGCAGAAAATGGCAGTGCAGTGGGCGAGAGTTGCCAGGTATTGGTTGAAAAGCCAGGGCGAGAGGTTAGACCCCTAGGGAACACCACAGGTAGAGAGGAAGATAGATGAAAGGAAGGACCCAAGTTGGACCTGGTTGGGTCGATCTGAGAGGAAAGAGGTCAGCCAGGCCAGAGCCTGATCAGTGATACCTAGGTTTTCACAGAGATGGTAGAGCAGGATGGTATGGTTGACCGTGTCGAAGGCAGAAGAGAGATCGAGGAGGATGAGGACAGATGGAATGTTAGAGTCAAGGTTGGTGAGCAGATCTTCACAGATGTTTATGAGAGCAGTTTCTGTGCTTCTGGCAGCTCTGAAGCCAGACTGGTGGTCATGGAGACAGCCAACAGAATTGGAATGAAGGTTAAGCTGAGAGATGGCCAACTTTTCCAGGAGTTTGCCAAGAAAGGGAGTAATGGAAATTGGGTGATAGTTAGCTGGACAAGAAGGATCAGCTGTGGGTTTCTTGAGAAGAGGATGCACAAAGGAGTGCTTCAGAGGGGAGGGGAAGGATCCAGAGGCAAAGGAGTGGTTGCAAAAATCAGCAAGGGCTGGAGCGAGGGTGTCAATGTGGTCCTTGATGGTTTTAGAGGAACAGGGATGAACCTGTTTTGAAGAGGCTTTCATAGATCGGACTTGTCTAGCAACCTCGTCAGGGGTGAAAAGAGGAAAGGACGAGAAGGATGGTGGGAGGGTGGCTAAAGGAGGGTCAGCAAGCACAGATGGAGAGGGAAGAGGAGGAGTGTGGGTGGAGAGGGTGGACAGGATGTCCTGCGTTTTTTAAATGAAGTGAGAGGCAAGGGCATTGCAAAGAGCCTGGGAGGCAACAGGAGGGGTAGAGACTGCAGCAGGGTTGGCCAGCTCCTTGCAGATTTTAAAGAGTTTGGCCGAGTTGTTAGATGCTGCAGAGACACGAGCTTGAATGTGGACTCTCTTCTTGGTGAAGACAGAGAGTCAGTATTGCCTTTGTAACAGGCGACAGGCCAGTTTGTCAGAGGATGAACAGGAAGTCCTCCATTTCCTCTCAGCTGCCCTACAATTACGTTTAAGTGTGGCTAGGTCATGGTCATAATGCAGTTCCACATGTTATAGTCCTGATTGATGATGCCACCCCAGGCCTGCCTTCAGGACAGCAAAAGGGGAGGTGCTGGAGCAAATGTCTAGCAGCACACCTAAATGCATTTAAAATGACCTCTTATGAAATACACACTTTCTGTATGTACATGTGTCCTGCAAGGTTTTCCCTGGCAAACAACTGTTGAAGGAAGAACATCATAACCACACTTTTAGTTGCTTTTGTGAACATTGTCACTATGGAGGCAACATCGAAAAGTGATTTTGTTGATTTCACCCATGAAATTACTCCATTCTACTGCAGCAGCTTAAACCCAGTTCAACCGCCCATCAAAGATTCTGTGCACTGTTGTTTCATATGTGATGGGCTCATGATAGACAGAAATCAAGTTCATATTTTGAAAGTCTTGGGCACATTTTTAGTTTACAGAAAAAATGAATGTACTCATTTTATTTACGATTCATGATATAAATTGCTCTGCTTCACTGCAACTGCTTCACACAATGCTGGCATCCCATTGAGGGTTCTGTGAACTGCTGTTTTCTGAGAATGTTACTTCAGCTCTCCAAGAATTTGTCAAATCTTGCCACATGTCTTTCGCTTATGCTAGGCAGTTGGCATCTTTAAGTATCTTGATGTTTTGAGGCCCTCCTTTTCACTCCTTTTTGCTTTGACCTCAGAGGCCTCATTTTCCCCATTATTTCAGGGCAAGCCTTTTACTTAGGGGCATGTCCCCTAATGACTCTGGCCTTTTTATTTCTCACATCCAGGGGCTATTACACCCCACATATCCCCCTCCTGACTCTTCGATGTATTTATGCAGAGAGAAGAACAAGGAGAGAGTGGGGTGCCCATTTCACATGCCTGGGTTTGTACCAGGAATATCCTTTAGAGCATGCCTGCTTTTAGGTTCGTTCCTAGACCCTCCTTCAGCGCGCGTCTGCTCTTTTCCTGGTCCCGATGGAGTGGTGCTCTGGTTGGTCCTCCACTCTTTTTGGATTTTTATTTTACCTTTAGGTTTTTGTCCTGGGCCTCTCCCGTTTCAGTGGCTCCCCTCTGGCCTGTAGCGGCAAGAAGTTATTTAATCTGCCAAGAAAAACAGAGAGATGACGTATTTCATAAAATACTATTTTCCCAGGTAGGGACGTGAAAATTGACAACAAAAGAAACAAGAGACACCTCACAATAGATACATTACAAAAAAATGTCTTACATGCCAATCACTCGCAATCTACTCCCTGTAAATGTATGATTTTCTTCATCCGGGTTCCAATTCTTTTACCTTTACTCTTCAGATGGTTCCTGGTCTCTACCCTCACTGAGTTCTTCAATCAGGTGCAGGTTCTGCCTTGGATGACAGCTCTTCAACTGATTGATGTGAACACATTTTTCTTCCGTTTGTCCTCCTTTAGGGATGCAGATCTTATAGGCGACAGGTGAGATCTTATCTACAATTTCAATAGCGCTGTGCCATGAGGGGGTGAACTTCTGCTTTTTGGTCTGGTTCCTTTGAAAATTGTACAAGTAGACCCTGTTTCCTACATGGTACTTTTTCTTCGTGGTCTTTATGTCATAGTGGGTTTTCATCCCCTCTGCTGACTTTTCTAGATTTCGCTGAGCATAAGCAAAAGCAGGCTGAATGTGTTTTCACAAATTCTCGATGTATTCATGGCTCGTGGATGCGTTGATCAGGGTCTGCTCTTGAGTTCAGAAGAGCAGATGATGAGGTAGAACCATTTTCTGTCCAGTCATGAGCTTGAATGGTGAAATCTTTGTCACAGAAGATGGTGTAGACCTGATTGCCATCAGCACAAGTGGTAGTTGGATGTCCCAACTAGGCCCAGAGTCTGCGCAAACTTCTTTAGGATGCCCACAATCATTTTATTGTACCTCTTTACTCCACCACTGAAGACCAGGTGGTAGGCAATGTGGAGTTTTCTCTTTACCCCGAGTATCTCCCACATCTTTGTCATCACCTTGCTGGAAAAGAGACTTCCTTGGTCCATCTCAGTCTTTTGGGGAAGGCCAAAATGCGAGAAGATGTGATTGATCATCAGGGCAGCTGCTGTTTCTGCCTTGCAATTTGGGGCTGGAAACAGTCCATTGATTTGGTAAACAAGCATGTCATGGTTAACATGTACGTGTTCCCTCTAGAGGAGCACGAATCGCGGGCCTGATGAAATTGACTTGCAAATCTGACCCAGGCAGTGTCACCCCACTTTTCTGTAGGGGATCTCTGTGTGTGAGGGAACTTGACTGAAATTGAGCACACACAAGACACCCCTTCAAGTATTGGTTGAGATCCTGACCCCTGTGAGGCCAGTATGCGACTTCTCACAAGATTTCCAAAGTTGTATGAAACCCCCTATGACTGTCTGTGGCCGCGTCATGGGTGTGACTTAACATCAGGCTTTGGAATGAGGTATGTACCAACCACTGGTCACACCCAGAGATGGATCTCCGTAACAACAAACCGTCTTGGATTGGGAAATTTTTGGAAAACTTCAACACCCGGAGATCCTCTTTCTCGACATAATCGGATTTAGTCAGAGGAAAATTCATGGGATCTTGAATGTGTTGATAAAATTTCCCAATAATCGTATCCCCTTTTTGTGCTGTAACCAAATCAGCATCGGGGGTTTCATTACTCCAATGAGCAGTAGAGAGTTCATTTTGGGTAAGTGTTTGGGATCTGGTGACAGCAGCAACCTGGATTTCCCCCAACAGGGACTCAATTTCTATGAGATCCCGGTGGATGGCTCTGGTTTCGGCCAAGGGGTCAGCCAAGTCATTTCCAGTTTTGTCTGGTCCTTCTATTCTGGAGTAACCTTTGATCTTTTTCCAGTACATGGTCATCTCATTAGAGGTGACCAGATCATCAATGGCTTGTATTAATTTCCCATGCTTGAGCAGTTTGTTGTTTGCACTCAGCATTCCTCGGTTTTTCCAATTAATCAGATGCTCCACTATCCCATTCCTGACATAATCTGAATTAGTGAATATGAACAGCTCTTGGAGTTGGTGTTGCACGGCAGTGAGGATGGCTTGATGAACCACCATCAACTCTGCCACCTGACTACTTCAGGGACCAATCTTGTACCTAGCAGAGGGCTCTGGGGCATCATTCACCCAGGCCATCCCAACACCAGCCACTAGTTCCCTTTCCCTGTGGTTGTCAACATGGTAGGAGCACCTATCCACATAAACTGTGGGTATCCCCTGGCAAGTGTCTTCCTCATAGAGTTTGTGCAGGGAAGTAAGGTACATGTTCATGTTGTCTTGGGTTTTTAGACTTTTCTCCAGTTTTCTTGAGCACAGTCATGCAAGTCAGCCAAAACTTGCGCGAGGGAACTCTTCTTGTTTTGGCCATATCTGACCTCCACAGGTATGCCTTTATGGACAGAATCCTTGAAGTAATTCTAGAATTACTCATGCTCCCTGTTCGGATTCGGTCACTATGGAGATATTGCAAGGGCGGTGAGGAGTCTCCCACTGGATGAACGGCCGTTAATTCTTCGATGCCCACACCGTTGCCAGGACTGCCTTTTCACAATTGTTGATTTTTTCCTCTACAGAAGAAAAAGTCCTGCTCGGATACAAGATGACTTTGTTGACCTTGACGTGCTTTTGGTATAATACTACTGTTAAGCAAGTATTTGAGAACCCTGTTAAGCAAGTATTTGAGAAGAAGAACTCCTTGTTTTTGATGGGGTAAGCCAAACAAGGCGCTTGGGAAAGGCTTCTCTTCAGTTGTTTTACTGCCTCAGCTTGCTTTGGACCCCACTTGACCCCGGCCTTTAGTAAATAGACCAAGGGTCTTGTGACATCTGCGTAATCCTCTATGAACTTTCTACTATAATTAATGAGACCAAGAAGGCTTCTTAGTTCACGCAGAGTCATAGGGTTTTTTAATTTCAGTAAGGCTTTCACATTTTTCGTCTGAGGACTGAGACCCTCAGGGGTGATTTAATGTCCTAGGAAGTTCATGCGGGTCTTACACCACTGTGCCTTCTGAAAGGACAGTTTTGCTCCGGCTTTCTTCAACTCGGTCAGAACATAGCATATTTCAGGTATGTGTTCCTCCACAGTAGAGCTTTTGATTAGAACATCATCTACATAGGCTAGGTTCCCCCTTTCATGCAAATCGGGCATGATCTTATGCAGAAAGATGTTAAATTAATTGCCAGAGTTTATGTATCCAAAGGGGGTGCCGGTCCACATGTATTGCTGCCCTCGAAGGTAAAGGCAGGCTTGTGCTGGTCTTCCCTACTCATGGTACTGTCCAGTAACCATTGGTCAGGTCAATGGCAGTACACACCTTTGACCCTTAGATCTGGGCCATTCCCTAGATTGATGTAGGGATGAGGCCATCTCAACATGTGGATCCATTTGTTTAACTCCTGAACAAAGTCTCCATTGGCTATTGGGTTTGAGTATCCTCAGTACCGGGTTATTAAAGGTACTGTGGACTGGACGAATTATCTCACAGGATTCTAAGTTCTTTATAATCTTTGTGAGTGACTCCATAGACGTGAGGGGCAATCGGTATTGCTTCACGAACACAGAAGCCATCCCAGGGTCCATTGGTATGGAGGTTGAATGTATCTCGGTGCAACCACAGTCATATGAGTCCACAGCAAAGATCTCTTGTAAATTCCAAAACACTTGTTTCAGCTTCTGCTTTTGCTCCTCCGTCTCAGAGGCATCAGCGAGGTTGATTTGTTCCTCAGCCATCTGCCTGAGGCCTGTAAATACCTCGGGTTTTGCAATTTCTGCTGTATCCTTCAGTTGAGGGAGAGATCTCTTGTTAAGGTGTTGGCCTGGACATGTGGTTTCAGGGAGGGAAGGTAGTCACTGTTGACTTGAAATACCACCTCATGCTTCCTGATGTCGCAGGTTACCTCTTCCACACCATAAGTGTAAGAAGAGTACACCAAGAAATTCCCCCCTTGCTGGGTGAAATTTTTTTCCGGAGGAATGTCATCGTCACAATTGTAACAGTCATTTGGAATTTGTCCCATGGTCTCATTCTCTAAGTCAATGGAAAAATGTTGGGCATCAAAAGGTGTCTGCTTCTACGTTTGCTGTTATCCACCAATATTCGAATGGAGTTGTGGTCTAGGTCAACTAGTGGTGTCGGGTTCAGATACAACGCTTGCTGTTGGAAGTGATAATTCAAATGTATTTAAGCGTCAGGGTTTTTGAGGTTCTTTCCTCGCTTAATTTTTAGGGGAATTGTGAATTGTAGTACCAGTCCTGGGATGGGGACCTCTTCTCTCATTTAAACTTCAACTGCATACGGCAGCAATTGAGCTGACCGAAATGCTTTCTTAGGATTGACAAATCCCATGGTGTTACACTCCAGTCGGGAGCAGGGTTTATAATTCATTAGGTCCAAATTAATTGCGAACCGATTGAGAATGTTGCTGCCCAAATAAAAGGGGGAGGGGACATCTCTCACAACCCAGCAATTATGTTCTATGCCTTTGTCACCAATGGACATTTTTAGCATGCACCTGCTAGGCAGGAGATGTTTGGAATTGGGAGTTTCCAAGCGCATTTCCCACTTATAAATCAACTTAAATGTGGGAATGGTCTAATCTTTAGGATGTTTCCTGAATAACGCTTCGCTGATGAAGCTTTTTTCCATTATTCAGGCATACTCTGGTGAGAACAGCCTCCCCCCATTTACCTGAATGGGGAGAAACAACTTTTCCCCTTTTATATGGATGTAAGTCAAGCTCTGAGCTGGTTTTTCATCATCTTTTGTCATGGTATTTGGGCTTTCTTCAGATTGTGAATCAGTATAAAATTTCAGGGTATTCCCTTTCAGTGTGGAATGCCACTCAGACCTGGTAGGTTGATTTTGAAAAATAAAGAAGGGTTCCCATCACCAGTTTGTTCTCCTACAGAGATGACAATGATGTCAGGGACTTGATTGTTCCTAAAGTGAAATTCGATTTGGTCAGACCGTTGTTCAATAATGTGGCAGGTGCCATGTTGACTTATGTAATTAGTGCTTTGTTTCAGTTTGATAGGCCCGTTTGTCTGTGTCAAGAGGACCTTGTTCACACAGTCCATCAGGGGTGACAACCTCCGGAGGAGGTCATTCCCCAATAGGCTAGGTGTGCCCTCTGGAGTGATAACTATCACTGGGTGGTTCACCCCATGTTGCCCAATTTTGATCTCCAGATACGCAGTCCCCTCGACGGAAATGTAATTTCCATCAAAGTTTTGGAGTTGTCCAGGAAAAGGTGTGAGGGGAATTTGGTGACTCTCCCCCTTCCTGAATTCATTTGGTCAAATGCTTTTTTGGATAGAAGGGTGGCTTGGGAACCAGTATCCACCAGCGCTGAAAATGCACCTTGGACCTGGACCTTGACGGAGGCATAAAACCTGCCTTCTCTCTCCTCAAGGGGGCAAAGGAAATGTGCATTTTGAGCCAATCTGGCAGTTCATTTCTGTATTTCGAACTCTGACACTGTGTGATCTTGGGCAGTTTTCTGTGTCGGAGTCTGGGAATCTGTAAATAAAATTTGGCAACCATATATTTGTGGGACTTTGAAATCCCCTTTTTGCCCTGTTTCTTTGTTGCCCCCCTTTTCCTGGAGATAGTAACTTGAACCGGTTTGGGGGGAGGATCCCTCATTTCTTTCAGAGTCATCTGGGTGACATGGTTGGGGTTCAGGAATTAGTGGTTATGGGTCAGTCCCCATACTTACCCAGTCTAGGCTAGGGTCTTTTGGGACCCATTTCTCCTTGGGAGGAATCCCCCATCCCTGAATGAGAAAATGTTGTTTCCTGAATCCTCCAGGGAGTCTTCCCCTGCAAACTGGATGACGCGGACTTCCTCCACAAAATGGGTTTTCTTTGTCCCTTGCTTTCTCCTACTTACCCTCTGTTCCCTAGGTTCCAGCTTTTTGGGGGTAGGAGATTTGGGTTCAGTTTCAGAGGTTTTTAGGGGTTTTTCTTAGGTGAGAAAGGAAGTTTCCTCTAGTGCTTTGCATCTCCCTTCCCCCCGGGCCTCCTCCTCTGGAACCTGTTGGTTATTAGGGATTTCTCACTGCCATTGCTCCGGGGCACCAGACCCTGGGTTTGAGCTGTTCTGGGCAGCCAGGTAGATTTGAGGGCCCTGCTGAGCCCTCAACATGTGACTCAGGTCTTGGGTCAGACTTTGGACCTGGCACTCCAGTTGCGACATCCTTTCTGGTTGGTATGGGGGTCTAGAGTCATACCTTTTCTGCTCTCGGGAAGGGTAGCTGTCCCATTTCCTAGAGTACCTTGGGTATTGAGGGTTTCCCTGGTAGCTCTCCATCCTTGGTGTCCCTGCTCCCTGATTTGGGGCTCTAGAGTCCTGAAAGCGGGGAGAGAGAGGAGGATTGTTCTGAAAGTTGGGGTTTGGAGGGTAGCTGGGAAAGAAACTTAAGTTGGAGAGAGGAATATTTCTTCCCTTCTGAGGGAAGTTTTGATGGAAGTTTTGAAGGATGTTTCTTGGGCCGTACATACCTGATTCGACCCCCCCTGTCACAAGATTGGTCTTTTAGCCTTGTATCTCGGGTAATATAGATGGCAGAGTCAGGTGACGTATTTGTTGGATACCCTGCCTGGCTACCACCCAATTGGGATTGATCAGAGGGTCTCCTCTGCCTCTCATTTGGCTTATTAGAGGGAGGTGTATGTTTAGGCTCCCCATTTCTAAATGGGGGTATTATTCACCTCTGCCACCTTTGCAGCAGCGGGAGTTGTTGATGGTTTGGGATTTTGGGCATTATTTTTGTTTTCTACTAGCTTTTGGACTTCATAGATCCAGGTAGCCTGTTCTATTACCCAATCTAGGGTCCTTTGCTCATGTAAGTCCCTAACCAGTTGGGTCATTATATACTGAGCAAGGGCATGAAAATAAGTATTAATGAACTCCCTACTATTGGTGCCCACCTGTCTAGAGGTCTGGGCCAATTCCTGCTTCAGTTCTTGCACAAACTCTCTAGGTGCCTGCTCCTCTCCACACTGCGGGTTGTAGGCCACCTTGTGGGCCTTCTGAGGGTTCCTGTGCACAGAGAAGTGCTTCAAGATGGCCACCTTATAGGTGGACCACCTTTGATGATCTTGATCCTGGAGCCAAGCAAAGAAGCTGGAGTGTTCCAGGTAGAATGACTGTTTGACAAACTCCATGGAAGTGTGATAATTTTTGATACCAAATGACATCATCATCTGGTCATACAGCTCCAGATGTTCCCATACTGAGTATTTAGCATTTTTGTGTTAGAGAGTCATGAAGCTTCTGATGGCTTTGATCTGCCGAACTGGGTCTTTTACAAGACCTCTCTTCTGCTTGGCAGCCTTCTTTTTCGCTGTACCTGAGTCCATTCGTCCTCAGACTCAGAGCTGCTACTATTTGTGGTCCACTCCCTGTCCTCCAGGCGCTCCCTGCCTCCCCGAGGCTGGGAATCCCTCCCAGAATTACGGGGTCTGGTCTCTTCTCCCCTGTGGTGCTGTGGGCTCTCTGGGTCTCTTCCCTTGGGCTCCCCCTTTTGCACAGGGGAGTACTAATCTTCCTCCTCCCTTCTCCCGGGTGTGGTGAAGAACTACCTCCAAGCCCCCGACTGGGTGAGGGTTTATAAGATGCTCTTTTGAGGCCTTGACTCTGATCCTTCTCTGTCTGCAAAGCGGACCAAGTGGTCTCTTTGTAGTTTCATCATAGGAGCCCTACTGGTCAGAAGTATTTGCTAGTGTATTTTTCAATCAGGATAAAGAGGAATATGCATCAATATCTGCTAGGGACTGGCCATACGGCTCAGTTATACTAGGCCTGATTGAGTCCAGGTGCCTCATTTTTCCCTGTTCTTGTAAATTGCTAGGCATGAAGTTAGCAGCACCCGGTGAAAAAGTATATTTTGCATGAAACATTTAACATGAATACCGCCTGATAGTAAACATTGGCCTAAGCACATTCGCATCGCACCATAAATGGCATTGAATGAACCTGAAACAGGCTGACTACACGGCCATTTTGAGTTATCCACCATTTTGATCGCTTCTTGCTTTCTGTCCAATGCTTAGAATTGTGTTTCTGGCTCCAGCAGAGCAAAATTAACTTTGTACCGTTTCCATGATGTCAACATAGATAAGAATGTTGAAGCTGCTAAAGTGGATTGTTTGTCCTATGCTGGCAAACCTTGGAGATAAACAAAAGCCGTACTAATCAGTACTTTAGATACCATCTGTTCCAACAGTGCCTTCTCCATTGAAACAGCAAAGTAAAATAACAAATAGTTGAACATGCTTTTCTGCAGAAATCTTTGTTTTCGCTCCTTGAAACTAAGCTGACTTTAAACTCAAGAACAAATGATAGACAAATATAAGCGAGCAAAATAAGGAATGTTACCTTTGTGTCTTATGTTTGGAAAACATGTGAAATGTTTAAAGGAAAACAAACAATTCAAAGATGTTTAAGCATGACTTAGTTATTTGGATAGGCCATGAACCCTGGGTAAATGTATGACATGAAGAGGGGCTAGACGATGTGTCAGGGATTGTTGAAAATCTGTATAAATGTACGTGTATTTGAAATGTCCAGCAGTCTCTCATCTCACGGTGTCTGCTTGCACACATTGCAGGGTGTTGAGAGCCAGACAGCTTCCTGACAATAAATGTACAATGTACTTTGACCTTGTTATTGGCATGTTCCAATTATGTGGTATTAAGTCTCGATATTCTTTAATCTTTCACCTGCGCATATAATGTGGTGAGTTGGCTTGAGGTCCCTGGTAAGGAGGAGATCACACTGTGGTCAGGGGTTGCCCTTCCATACCTTAACTGGTCGGGGAGCCTCAAAGTCTGATTGTATCTAGCCATTTCCTTCTCCAATCTCTCTGATTTATCTTTTTCAGCCCCTATCCCTTGGTGTTATATAGAGGCCTGAGCTTTGAGCTTTGCTACCAGGGCTTGAGTAGCTTCTATGACCTTGCTTTGTGCCACTACTTGGCCACTGAGTCCCTTGTTCTCTTCACAAAGGGACTCATTTTCCCTGTCTGTGGCCTGTATTATTTGGGTGTACTCAGACCTATTCTTTTGCAGGAGGCTAATCTCCTCACTTTGTGCACTTTTGGTCTGTGTTGCCTGCTCTAAATACAATTCTACTTGCCTCACATGTCCTTTTAATTTTTCATTGTGTACCCTCATGCCAGTCAGTTCCTTTTCTCCAAGTCTGTCTGTAACTGACATACTTCCTGACACAGGGAACTTTTTTCCTGACACAATGTGCCATTCTGTTCGCTGAGGTGATCTCTCTGCCATTTCATAGCACTCAAATTCTGGTGCTCCTCATCAAATTCCGCCTGGAAATGGACCTTCCCTACGGCCAACCGGCTATTCTCCTCTTTCAATTGCTTAACTTGCAGTTGAAATGTACAAATGTCCTCTGAGCAGGCTCTATTGTACACCATTTGTTGACTCAATTTTAGTTGACTCTCTCTTAGGTTCTCAACCCCTTCTTGACATTCCTCTCTCAGTGCAGAAAATTGGGACTCGCGCTCTAAATTCATTTTCTCCTGTGCCGCTAACTCATCCTTTAGCTGCTGAATGCTGTTTTCTAATTTTTGATTCAAAATCTTGACTCAGATGCAGTTTCTCCTCTACTTGCTTCAACTCTCTCTGTGCTTGATCCAAGAGCTCAGATTGATTTTTCACAGAGGCTACACTTTCCTGGTATCTTTCTTCCATGATCATCATATGGAAGTACATATATGCTGTGAGGTGGGCCATTTTAATTTGCTCATCTCTGGTGGTCTGTGTCATATAGAAATATATCAGGGCCCGATGTAGCAGGACATTATCTGGCCACATATCCACATATCCACATTTATAGGTGTAACCTCCTGTATCATTCTAGACTGCCACGCGTTATTCTCTTGTTCTACCCATTCATCCTTGATAAACAACTTTGATAGAAGGTTTTATGTATACATACAGCCCTGAAACTCAGGGTACAGGTTTGGATGGCACCTTCACAATGCAACTCAGTTTTCTATCCACTAAATGTAACAATACCTTTAATGGCTTGTCTGCTCTGCTGCACTATCACGAGCGAAAACACTTCCTCAATCCCGGCTTACAAGCCCCCAATTTGTTGCAGTATATTGCATAGCACACGCAAGTCAGGGATCTGCTTCCACTACAATGAATGTGGTGCACAATAAAAACGCTCTGATTTTTATACTTTAGGTCCTTTTTTGAGAAGGCCTCCAACCCATCTTGCACACAATCCCCAAAAATACCCTGTGCCCCAATGGACTAGAAACCAGGCCGGTGTGTATTAAGAAGGTATTTATTAATGTATTATTTATGTCAAATTAGAATATAAAGCTTAAATCTGCCACCAATGGTGTGGCAACACAAAGACAAATATAATTTTTGGCCAAGCAGCACACAAAGATAACTCAAACATATACAGTGACAAGAATTTCCTTTCACTTCTCCCACCACTACCATCAGAGAACAGTTCATAACACACCAAGAAAATGAATGCAAACAAACAGGAAAGTGAAGGTACACAGAACTATGCTTTGGTCCCAGCAACCCTCAACCCCCAACACCCAAACATCCACCAGGCTTTTCTCTTTTGGATGTAAGAAAGTGGCAAGGAGTAGGTACACACGGGAAAAATCGTATTTTGGATATGGTTCACAAAAACAATATGGGGAGCAGGCAACGAAGGGGAAAATTCATTTTTAGAGCACAATGGAAGAATGTTTTTTAATTATCGAAATTCCTATGGGAAAGAACTAAAGGGAAGGGAATATGTTCTGCTTACACTTAAAGGACAGGCAGGGCTTTATAAATTATCAGTCAGCACACAATTGGAAAATTAGATTTTGAAAGACGTGATCACAAAAACAATAGAGAGGAGACATGGATGCAAGGGGAAAATTCGTTTTGCCACCCCTGACAGTAACACATAGGGTTTTAGGTTTATGGTCGGAACAGGATGGGAAAAACGACTTTGGGAAGTTTAGCACAATTTCAATGGGGAAAGAAAAATGCAAATGGAAATTTGTTTTTACTTCACAGTGGGGAATTAGGAACAAAATGGGAAAATGGATTTGGGACCAATTTTGCTTTGCACCCTACAATGGGAAGATGGGAACAATTTTGTTTTACACCTCACAATGGGGAAGTAGGGGAACAGAATGGGAAATTGGGAACTATTTCGTTTTTCAGCTTACAATGGCACACATGAAAACAGGGCTTCTGAAGTCAATTCTTTTGTGAAACTTTAGGACTATACCGGCTCACAAAATACTGGGAAAATATTGTTGGTTTTGAATTCCACCAATACAGATCCTGTGGAGTCAACGGGGGAATGAATTGATTTACTTTGATGACTATGCTAAGGAACCACACAGGCAAATAGGGATTCTTCAATGGGGAAATGACTGAAATACACAAACAAGGGATTATTCAATTGAGAAATGACTGAAATATACAGCCAAAGGGGATTTGTCAAGGGGAATCTATGTAAAGCAATGCTCAAAGAATACAGGGCCTACACACTCTGTATGGTGAGGCAGCTCGTAGCAGAGCTTGTCAGTTTAAAGCTGCTCTGTTTTAGTACTTATTCACTGCTAGCAGCAGTGTTTTACTAGCATCTTGCATTCTATTCTACTGATGTGTTTTTAATGTTTGCTTTGTTAATTACTGTGGTGCCCATTCCCCCTGGAAAGCTACTTTAAGAGAGACCGCATCACGCATAGTCCTCTTTCTATCTTGTGATGGGGCGGGCTTAGCCTCCCTTCCTCCAGCTACCGGCATCTAGTGTCATTTCTCTCTGCGCTCAGTTCAGAGAGGTGAGGCAGCTCGTAGCAAAGCTTGTCAGTTTAAAGCTGCTCTGTTTTAGCACTTATTCACTGCTAGCAGTAGTGTTTTACTAGCATCGTGCATGTTATACTACTGATGTTGTGTTTTTAATGTCTGCTTTGTTAATTACTGTGCTGTCCATTCCCCCGAGAAAGGTACTTCAAGAGAGACCGCATCATGCTCAGTTCTCTTTCTATCTCGCTAGGGGGCGGGCTTAGCCTCCCCTCCCTCCAGCTACCGGCATTTAGTGCCGTTTCTCTCTGCGCTCAGTTCAGAGAGGTGAGACAGCACCTTCTGAACATCCAGACTGCATAGTCCTCTTCTCTCCTGACGAAGGCCCTAGGAAGAAATTGGCTTACACAGCCCTGTTGTAAGGTCGAAACACCGGGTATAGACAAATTTCCCCTCAAAACACAGGGTTACCAATGTTTACTGTTTTCACACTAACACATGTATTATATTCTTGTTTTTCACTTGTCTATCAAATGTTGACCCCTGTCGCCCCTGTGATGTAGCAACAGTAGAAACTGTATTATGTCCATTGTATAGAACCATGTGCAAGAGAACCAACTTGCTTTTGTTTTGTTTGATTGTGCAAACTATGGTTGCTTGTTTTTTTGCAAATCAATGTTCAGTATTATACCAAAATCTACGAAGAAAGTAGATACCAAAAACTATAAATGAACACGTTTTTGAAAGTTCAGGTGTGATTTCTTGCACATCAACGTGGAAAGGTTTGAATGAACAGTAAGGGGTGAAGCTCTCCATTGTTTTTCTCAACCCTTTCATTGGTAAACCTATGAAGAAATCTCTGGGTAAATTCTGGCAGTGAACTTGGCACACTGCTGATACCTAAAGTCTGGTCACTTCTATCCGTGCCAAATATGGCAAGGCCCTGGTTGCCTCATTGTCAACTTTCTACCAGTCATTCTCAGAAGCAGCCAATGTGGTGGCCCCACTTCATCTAGTTCAATCACGCTCAATGCCTTCTGAGCCTTGTTTACAGACTCACTGAAGGCTGTTTGCCTCCAACTTCGCCAAGCTGAACACAAATGGCAAAAAAATTATTACTCCGTCAAGAAACTACAACATAAAACCTGCTCTACAGCCTACTCTGCTGCCATTAAAGCAGCAAAAGCTTGTTATTATACCACTCAAATTGAGTCCTCGCTGTGTCAGCCTACAGCCTTCTTTTCAGCGGTCAATGTTCTGTCCTCCTCAGAGAAACTGACTTCCCAAGGCTATTCCCACTCAAGAATTATGCAACGCTCTGTCACTGTATTTTATTACTAAGATTGACACCATCTGATATAACATATCTAGTAAAACGATCACAGCTCCCTCTAGTGCTCCCAAAACTCTTCCCCAGGCCATTTTGACCTACTCTACTATTTATAAATGGTCAACCTTCCCTAGATTTTCTCAGGAAACAGTCCTGACGGCAATTCAAAATACCAAATCCTGATCTCTGTCGGATGAGATCCCTCTATGGATTATGAAGGATATTGCCCAGGATCTCTTATATGAGATTACTGCTGCCATAAATAACTCTTTTCAATCTGGGGTGGTTCCACAGGAACTGAAGACTGCCAGAGTGGTCCGCCTCCTGAAAAAGCCTACGCTGGATCCTACTGTCCTATCCAACTTTTGACCTATTTGTCTTCTTCCCTTTTTATCTAAACTTCTTGAATCACTGGTGTCTCCTTTCCTATCTACCTTTCTTGAATCATCCAATCTCTTGGACTTGGCTCAATCTGGCTTCCGTCCGGGTAGAGGCAGCAAGAGTGTACTAGTCGCCGTCCAGGATGATATGGCCAGGCTAGTGGATACGGGAGGAGTGGGCACCCTGTTTTTGTTAGATCTGTCAGCAGATTTCGACACGGTTGACCACTCCATACTACTATCCCGCTTAGCCCAATTTGGTATAGCGGGGCAAGTATTGGCTTGCTTCACATCATTCCTGGCAGATCGTACTCAGAGCCTCTCGATGCCGCCATTTCTATCGGTTGCCTGTTACCTCAGCTCTGGAGTGCCTCAGGGCTCCTCCTTGTCTCCAATTTTATTTAATATCTATATTTGGGCCCTTGTGTATTTGATCTGCTCCTTTGGAGTCAGATGCTACGCATATGCCGAAGACACCCAGATTCTTATACACTTTGATCTTGATCCAGAGGAGGTGTTGTTGTGCCTGCGGGAGTGTCTGGCGACCGTAGGAGAATGGATGAACTGCAATTGGCTCAAATTAAATAGAGACAAAACTGAGATGATGGTGGTGGGCTGTCCTCCAACCCCACACTCTGAGTGTCCTCCTTCTGGCCCAAATCTCTAAGCCCCTTTCCTGTTCCTGTCAGTAAAGTAAAAAACCTGGGAGTTATTATTTCGGCTACTCTATGGACAAACAGATTACAACGGTCTGTCAAGCTGGCCATTTCCAGCTTAGAGTTCTCAAAAAGGTTCTTCCTTTGATCCCAGCTTCATTACGACCTCCTGTGGTGGTGGCTATGGTACTATCACATTTAAATTACTGCGATTCGCTGTATCTGGCTCATCCTAAGGGCCAGATCCAGCAACTGCAATGCCTGCAGAATCTGGCAGCCTGGCTTGCTACTGGCTCCTATTATGGGGCTCATGTTACTCCGGTGCTTCGCACTCTCTATTGGCTCCTGGTTGCCAAACAGATTGAATTTAAGGTATTATGTATAGTCTCTCAGGCACTACATGGTCATGGTCGAGTATCTACAGATAAAATTCACCCGCTACTTTCCAAGCCGTATTCTCCGATCAACTTCATCTGCTTGTCTAGTGGAACCAAAGTTTAAACAGACTAGGGTGGGCGGCCGGGCCTTATCCATGGCCGCAGCAGCTCTATGGAACAATCTTCCGCTGCTGATAAAGAAAAAATCTAACTACCTTGCCTTTCTAGTCATAATCAGTTCTGCTCCAGTACAAATCTCCTTAACATAACATAACATATGGCTTTTGGGGTTTAGTTTGACTTAGAAGAGAGGTCTGAACTGGACATCAGGGAACATCAGAATACTGCTGGGACAGCAAACAGGGGTCAGTCAAGGTCTATGCTGAGTCCTCCAAGGGGTCCCAAGTCAGCTTCTAAATCTGCTTGCTTGACTTCAAGCTAGGCCTCTCACTGCTGCGGTGTTCCTCCAGATTTCAACAGCAGATCACCTCCGGGGTTAGTGGGATAAGTCCTGCTCTGAGACGGGCTCACTTAGTTATAGGGCAAATAACATCACTAATGTGCCATAGTTCCCGCAGAAAGGATAGGTTAATCTCCAGTATTCCACTCCTACCTGTATGCTGATAGGTCCAGAGAATGTGGAAGTGCTTTGCGACACCAGGGGAGGAGACAATTTCATCATCTCACTTCAACAGGAGGCTTGGTCTGGTTTGGGGACATAGAACTCTCCCTGCATGACAAGTGCCCTTAATTTCCATATTTTGACAGATATGAATGAAATTTTTAGTAAACCTATATTTTACTGCGAGTCAGCTAAGCCTTGTCAGGTGGCTGTATGTCATTCCTGTGAGAAGATACGGTTTTTCTTCATTTACTCCAGAATTATATCAGTGAAAAATATGGCCCTTGGTGGGTGGCATATGAATTATACTCGGCCTGCTTTAATCAACTTTTTTATATCTCTCAAATTCACGAGGAGGGCCACATTACATTTTCATGAATAACTCCAGCTGTGTTGATCCCACAAAATCGTTTTGGGATGACCAAAAGGGTCTAGCTGCCACCTTTGCAGATAAATATTGTTGATTTTACATGATGAAATGCATTTCTCCCATTTTAGACAATGAGCAGCCCAAACCACTCCTTGGCTCTGGCCCCCGCCTTCCTGGAGCACAAGACATCAGCAGAGAGGTCTGTGTTTAGATTAACTTGCTCATTCCAAAGGGCTAATGACTAGCTAATGCATGTTTTATTGAGGCTTGTGTGACCTGGGGTCATAAATGCCGCAGAACAGACTTCCTTATTTGGTCTTCCACCTCAAATTTGATCTCTAATCGAATTTAAATTTGTATTTTTAAAGGAAGGCGCTAAGGTTTGAAGTTACAGGCCTCTCTCGGTCTCCAAGACAACCAACGGAAGGGATGTAGTTCCACATCATATAGTCCTGATTGATGATGCCACCCCAGGCCTGCCTTCAGGACAGCAACAGAGGAGGTCCTGGAGCAAATGGCTAGCAGCAAACCTAAATGCATTTAAAATGACCTCTTATGAAATACACAGTTTCAGTATAGATATGTTTTCCCTTGCATATAACCGTTAAACGAAGAACACAGTGTCACTTTGGGGGCAAATTCAAAATGTCTTTTTGTTGATTTAACCCATGAAAGGACTCCATTTTACTGCAGCTGCTTAAACCAAGTTCAGCCACCCATTATAGATTCTATGCATTGTTGTTTCATATGTGATGGTCTCATGATAGACAGAAACCAAGTTCATATTTTGAAAATCTTGGGAACATTTTGCTAAGCATATTTCTATTTTACAGGAAAAAACAAAATTGCTCATTTTATTTAAGATTCATAAAAGAATGTGCTCTGCTTCACTGCAACTGCTGCACACACTGTTGATATCCCATCGAGGGTCCTGTGTACTGCTGTATCCTGAGAATGTTACTTCAGTTCTCCAAGAATTTGTCAAACCTTGCCACATGCCTTTCCCTTATGCCAGGCAGTTGGCATCTTTAAGTATCTTTACTTTTTCAGGCCCAATTTTACTCCTTTTTGCATGGACTTCATAGGCCTCATTTTCCACATTATTTCAGGTCAGGCCTTTTACTTAGGGGCATGACCCCCAATGACTCAGGCATTTTTATTTCTCTCATCCAGTGGCTATTTCACCCCACTGTACATATGTATGGAATGGGATTGGAAGGAGGGCAGAGCCCTGGGAACCTCACAGATGATAGGAACCGAAGAAATTTGGAAAGGAGGTAAAGAAAGGGACTGTGAGCGGTCAGCTAAGAAAGAGCAAAACCAGACGAGTACTGAGCCCGAAACCCCAGCCATGGCTAATCTATCGACCAGGATGGCATGGTATTAAATGCATACATCAAGAAGAATCAGCGCGCCATTGCCACCATGGTCAGAAAGCCGGACCAGGTCATCCATAGCTGACAGCAGAACTGACTCAGTACCGCGGCCGGGGCGAAAACTGAACTGGAAAGAGTAAATCAAAGAACGAGCAAAGAAGAGGAGTAACAAGGGTTTTTAAAAATGTCATAAAGAAGGGAAGGAGAGAGATGGGACGGTAATTAGCCAGTAATAAAGGATTAAGAGATGGTGTTTTAAGTAGATGAATGACAAGAGAGTGTTTCAATTCAGATGGAAGACAACTAGTTGCAAACAAGTGATTCACTGGCTCAATCATCAGAGGGGCAATTTTAGGCATAATAGATTTAATGATGAGCAAAAGAATAGGTTCTAGCAGGGAGGCTCATTTTAACTTATTAGTCGTCCGAATGGCATCCCCCTTGGTCATGAGCGCTCCCTCCTCTTCATATAACTGTCACAATTCCAGAATGCCCTGTCTTTTCTTCAGCTTTTACCCCTTATAATTTGCTGTGAGCTAGGCACACATATGCCCTATGATGTACCATTTGTTGGTGCCCTCTCTGGGCCAGAGTGTAAACAGTTTCCCCAGCTGTGTCCCTTACCCACTCAAAGGGGTATTTCAGTATTTTGTCCTGTGCTTTGGGAGTATCTCCCAAACATATCCTCAAATGGAGTCACCATGGTGCCGATGTGTCTCTCTCCCTGACTCCCTTCAAACACTGTACCATCCGTCCCAGGCCAGTTTGATGAGTTTCTTCACTATGCAGCTAATCGTTTTGACCAGTGTTGCTGAATACATTTTCTTTAAAATTGACAATTTGCATCATACTTTATCAAAAACCTCTCCTTTGAATACTATTCAAACAGCATCACAAAAGGAATGAATTCCCATTTGTAACTGTGGCCCACTTTTTCGTTGGTGCCCGAGACAATTGTATGCCCCAGTCCGACCCTGTGTACCAGCAGGGCAAATAGACTTTTTTCTTTGTTAGTTCCCCTCTTCTTCTCAATATTCATACAATAAAATTCAAATATACACCTTCAATCCCAAAAACCAATTCAAATGTTCCCAATTCCACAATACTGTCATGGACACTGGCCTGCAAAACCCAGACCCCGCACCATCAGGGGACGAGGGTAAGGGGTAAAACAACTTTTAATTGTCCCTTTGGGCCAATAAAGCATAAAAAGCCCAGCTGGACTCAGTCCTGGCACCTTTGGCGCCAGGCTCATGAACAAATGTAAACTGACACCCTTTATTTGGCGCCAACGTGCTTTATTTCACCTGCAGGAACTTCCACGTGCATTTATACGGGCGTGGCTGCTGGTGAAAGCTGGATTGCACATGCAGCATCCTTTAGGTGTGGCAGGGTGGGGCCGGTAAGCCAAGGCTAATGGATGTGGCCAGAGCTAGACTATATAAGTCCACCCAGCCTTCATGCAAGCGCTTTGCGTTATTCTGCACTGATCGCAGCGTAACGCTCACCGCCGCCTAAGCGCATCTTACATTTGATTCTAGCTACCAGCCTCATCACTTACCTTGGGACCTGTTCTCGTCGGAATGCATCAGAGCTGACTTTGGCATTCATCCTCCATCTCCAGACCTCCGGAAAGCAGCACTTCAACCACCGACATTGCGGCACGGCGAGCAGTTCATCCGAAGACGGCACCTGCAAGAGAAAAAGATAAAGACAACGTTAGAAATTACAAAGACATTACGTTTAAGGTCGAGCTTTTGATAAATATTCACGCTCAACCTTAAACCAACACTCACCTGCTGTCGGAGCATTGTGGGCTCCTTTCTCTTCCATTTTGGCCTCGCTTCATGCACCGCAACTACTGCAGGGCCGCAATTTCCCCAGTTGGAAGAAAGCTGAAGAGAGACATCATTAAAAGACACAGACAATAATCAGGAACTAACATCACAATATTTTAAAGCCATAAAACACGTACCATCAGGAGTGGCTAAACCACAGCTGGTCTGGGCTGCCACGTACAATGGGCCAGTGAAGGAACTCGGTCCATCAAGAAGCGCCACTGCAGTGAGAAGCAGGATGGAGAGCTCATCATCATTATTCAATAGGTGAGCCTATATGAGTCGGCACATGCTCACCACACTTTGGGAACAAGGGTTTGAGAGAGACAGCAGTCACATAGCAGCCTTCTCACAATCTCTCATATCCACGCAGGAGCAGTGTCACCAATTGTCACAGCCCACAGCATATGTTCAGGTGAAAAAGCCAGACAAGGGTGATCCACTTCCAGGGAGGGCTGCAACCATGCCCCAACGGCCCGCAGAGACCAGGTGAGCGTAACAAATACAAATTGCCAAACGGTTTTCTTCTCAACCTCTTTAACTCACCACACCTATCACTTCTCACTTCTTCATACCCCTATAACACATTCCTTCCTTCTGCTGCACTCCTCGAGGCTGACACAGACTCTCTGCTCCACGAGAACGACTACACTACTCCTGCTCCTCATTGTGTGCCGCAATGCGGTAAGCATGTAAGAAGGGCTTTCTGGGCAATTTATGATTTTTAACACAAAAAAAGAATATTTGTTCTACGTGATCAAAATAAAATAAAAGAAAAGAGAATCAACTGAAATGTCTTAAAGTGTGCATGGGGACCGCTGCTTAGCCACTCTCCTTGCATGGCTGAAAATACACGTTTTTTGCGGGATTTTATCCCATCTGGTCCCTGAGATCCGTGGCTGGGCCTTCACCTTCCAGCATGGCCCTCATCACCAGCACACTAGATGTGCATCGGCAGGCCAAACAGCTGGAGTTGTGATTGGGGAGTCTCTTACTCTTAGTGACCAATCATAAAGCCGGCAGGCTTAGCCGGCCCACAGCCAAAGGTCCCACTCGAAAGGCTCCTGTCTGTGCCTGTCTGGGCCGAGGAGGGCCTGGAGGCCCTTCTCTGTACTTCCCCCCTCTCAAAATATGATTCCACCTCCAGAGGCCATGACTGCTTCTCCAGTGATATCGTACCAAGGGATAACCATGCTTCATGCACACCTACGAGTGAGTGATGGCTGAACTATCCCTTTGCCTCCTCCATGAACAGAACTTTGTCATGTGCCTTTGTTCTATGCCTTCCTGCTTCACTTCCCACACCTAATCCTACCACTTCTCACAATGCATTTGCATTTGAAAATTGATTTAGCTGTGCCCTTTCCTCTGTGCACCTTTTTTGCTTGCATTTAAGGCCTATGTTTGAACATTGATTTAGCTGTGCCCCTTCATCTGCGCACCATTTTTGCTTACATTTTAGGCCTTTGTTTGAAAATTGAATTTAGCTGTGCCCCTTCATCTGTGCACCTTTTTTGCTTGCATTTAAGGCCTATGTTTGAACATTGAATTTAGCTGTTCCCTTTCATCTGTGTTCCTTTTTTGCTTGCATTTAAAGCCTACTTTTGAAAAGTCGCTTTGCTTTTAATTGCATTTTTGCCTTTTGTGTCTACTAGACCACCTGGTGAGTTCAGCTAGAACTGTGCAGTGCAGCCACTTTTCCTCATTCCTCTACTATACTATTTCGTCCCTATGGCTCTCACCGCCTCAGCCATCTTCTCTAACTGCTACACTATCACTTATCCCCTCTCTCTCTTGATGTCAAGAAGGAAAAAGCACAAAAAAGACATCTTGCGTGCAAACCGTGGGCTTCCCATTGCAGAAACCTATGTCAGCGCTACTCTCACTCCTTCCTCATCCTCACCCATGAACGGTGGTTCCAAGTGGGAAGTCCTCTTGGCCGGCTTCTCATCTTCACGTTGGTTCATTAATGTCTACCACCCAGGCACTATCTTGTTTCAGGGTCCTCAACCCAACCTCCTTCTCTTTGACCAGATCTTTCCATCTCTCTTTCACTTCCTACCTTCGCCTGCCTCTCCTCCCACTACTCTCTCTTCCCTCCCCTTCCTACCAGTGTTCCATGCCCTTGTACCCCTCCTCAGAAAACTTTCAAAGGACAAGACCTCCTTCACCTGGCAACTCTTAACAGCCGCTCAGCCTACAAACACTGTTGACTTCTGCCTCGTCCTTGAAGACATTGATCTCGACATTCTCACTCTTACCGAGACTTGGTTCAATGCCAGCTCAGTCACTGCTTTTGGCTCCCTCCTCCCTAATAGCTACAAATACATTTCTGAGCCTCAACTTCACCATGCTGGTGATGTGGTTGCCTTAATCTTCCCTGATGTGTTCCTTCCACCATCTTACCCATCCAGCTCTACTCTTCCTTTGAGAGTCTTGTGTGCAAATTGGTCATCTCGCCCTCCTCCACCTTGAGCATTGTCCCCCTTTACCGGCCTCCAGGCACTACCACTGTGTTCCTCTCTGAATTGGCTGATTTCTGTTCTTCTTTAATTTCATCCACCTCCAATCTCCTCCACTTGGGGGACTCCCCTGTCACAGCATTGACTCTTTTCATTGACCTCTGCTCCTCTATATCCCTCTCCATTCTCCCTTCTGGTCCAACCCACTCGGCTGGACACACTCTTGATGCCTTCATTTACTCTGAACTCTCTCTCTCTCCTCCCCACTTGTCACCCCTCTCTCTTGGTCAGACCATTCTCTCCTCTCCTCCCATTTGGGTCCCTATGGCCCTCTGACTGCATCCCCAAAAGTCCTGCCAACTTAAGACACTAACAGCCGGCGATGAAATGTGTCATCTTCTGCCTTCACCTCCACCTTCATCCCACCTCACCCCCCTACCTCTGACTCTACCACTGATTCTGCTCTCAGCAACCTCCATTTGTCCATTACCAATACCATTGACATTCTTGCCCCAGTCATGAGCATTTGCCTGAAAACCCCTTATAAGCGTAACACCTGGTATGACTCTGAACTTGCAGCCCTGAAACGAAAGTGCAGAGTGGCTGAGCGTAAGTGGCAAACCACTGTCGCATCCTCTTACAAACTTGCCTGTCATCTGCTCCAGAGGCAATACAGACTCTCCATCCTTGCCAAGTAAAGAGCCCACATACAGGCACGGATTTCCAGTACATCCAACAACATGGCTGAACTTTTCAAGATCTGCAGGGAACTAGCCAACCCTTCCACAGTCTCCTCCTTCCCAGGCTCTCTGCAATGCACTGGCCATTCGCTTCTTCACCAAAACACAGGACATCCTGAACACCCTTGTTACTCACCATCCCAACCCTTCTGGCTACCCCTTGGCTCCTCACCCTTCTCCTTCCTCACCTCTCCTCCCTCTCCCCTGTCACACCTGAAGAAGTTACCAGAGTTGTCCGCTCCATGGAAGTCTCTTCTAAACAGGTTTCCCCTTACTCATCCAGAACCAAAAAGGACAACATTGACTCGCTTACCCTGTTCATGCTGATTTCTGTATTCTTTCTATTGCCACTGGATCTTTCCCCTCCCCCTCAAGCACTCCATGTGTGCCCCCTTCTGAAAAAAAACCTTCAGCAGACCCTACCTGACCAGCCACCTACCTCCCTATTTCCATCATCCCCTTCCTGGGGAAACTGCTGAAGAAGTTGGTCTTGCCCCAACTCAACTCGCACACCAAACCTGTTGGTGGTCTCCACGACCATCAATCTAGATTCAGAGCATCCAGAGGCATGGAAACTGCTCTTCTGAACACCCGTGAAGAACTGCTCGCATCTCTTGACTCCAACTCTCCAGCTGTACTCATCCTATTCAGTCTCTCCTCTGCCTTTGACACAGTCAACCATTCCATCCTCATACAAAGCCTCCACGATACCCTTGGTACCTCGGACCGGTCACTGGAACAGCTGATATCCTTCCTATCTGACCGCACATCCCAGGTCATCCTGGGCTCCTTCTCCTCTCCTACTACCTTCTCCACCTTTGGTGTCCCCCAGGGCTCTACCCTCCCCCCTTGGCTCTTTAACATCTACCTTGCACTGCTTATCTACCCCAACTTCCAGTGTTATGCTGATGACACAAAACTCTTTTTCAAAACTGCCTGCTGACACTTTTGCACCTCCACCATCCTTGGTTGCCTATATGCCATTCAGTCCTGGTGCACCGCCAACAATCTCTGCCTGTAAAACTGAGATCCTTCCCATTGGGACCCCTATTCCCTCCTTCTTACCTTCACTCTGGCCTTCCTCCATGGGCTCTCCCCCTGATCCATCCTCTGAAGTCAGAAACCTTGGAGTCATCTTCAACTCCTCTCTCTCCTTCCTACCTCACACTCAGGACATTGCCAAGAAGTCCCACTTTCAGTTCTTCCTTCTCATCAGAATCCTTCCTTTTCTCACCTTTCCCCAGAGGCTCAATGTTACCCAAGCCCTGGTTCTCTCTAGGCTTAACTATTGCAATAGCCTCCTCCTGAATCTACCTTCTTCCAATCTGCAAAATCTACAGTCAATCCAGAATGGGGGCGAAAAACGTATCATTGTCCTTAAGCCCAGGTGACACATCTCTCCTGCCCTAAAAAATGTTCAGTGGCTCCTGGTTGCTACAATGATTAAATTCAAATCCCTCGGTATCATCCACAAGGCTGTCTGGGCCCAGAGACCACATTATCTTAAAGTTTATCTCACTAAATACTCTCCTTCTAGACCTCTACGTTCCTCTGGCACCAACTCTCTGTGTGTAAAGCATTTTTCTAAACAGAGAATAGGTGGTCAATCACTCTCCTCTGATGGTCCCTCCTATGGAACATCCTCCCCGTCTCTCTGCACCTTGAGCAGGAATTCCTTAAATTCAGGAAGCGCCTCAAGACTTTCCTCTTTACTTCCTCCTCCCCTTCTTCTGTTCTCTGATAATTTGCACAGTTGCTGTGATTGGTGTCCATGGCCCTCATGCATCCTCAGGGAACCTGACCTCCCACACCCAATCGTCCCAGCTCCTGCCTACTCTCAGCACTTGTCTTGCACTCCCTCCGCCTTGGAGGCTCGAACTTACCCATTGTAGCCCCTGGCTCTGTAGCACTCTCCTCACCATGCACTTCTACCATGCACTTATTCGTGGCTCAACCACGAGCACAGATACTTTAGCACTTCCCCCTTCCCTCTTCATTGCTGCAATTGCACATTCTGAATATTAACAAGGCATAGTAGGTTCGTCCTTTTTCCCCAACAGTTTTTTACATTTTTGTGTTTACTTATGTGTTTCACACTCTGTTCCCTCCCTTTGCACTGTGGGCACTTTGAAATGGTATTTACTTGCTGTATAGGCATCTGAGTAAACAATAAATAAATAAATAAATAAATAAATAAATAAAATGCTATTACACCTTCCTCACAAACACACACACACATCTCATCAACATTTACTCACACATATTTCATCAATCAAAAAATACATCAACAACATAACCCATCCAGTTAATCACAAACCCCTCACCCAAATCTACCTCAACAAAAAACATCTCTATTCTAATCTTAACACTTTTAAAACACAACCCTAACCACAATATACTTCCAAATAAAACACTCTTTAAATACCATAATTATTACTTTCTTATTTTTCAGAAAAATTACTCCACATCAATATGTCAATACTACTCTATTCTCAACATCATCTTTCTTATCAACAGAGGAGCTCATTATCAAAATCTCCATACATCGTTACCCCATGCAGTCTCTCTCCACCTCAGGAGAAATCCCTTTTCCAATCTGTATGCACTACTACACAATGAAACCTTTCCCCACCATAGGGTGGACCCTGCAATAATTGCACTGCTCAATAATCAAAAGAGAAAAAGGACAAGTCTACTAAATCAAATACCACACTGCACCTTTTGTTTTCATGCAAGGGTGCAATCGCGTGTCTGTCGATCGTCCAACTCCCTCGACGCTGGACCTCTCCTAATTGCCTGCACCACCTGGGGCAGGCGAGCATGCCCAAGGGGCCAGGAATACATTTTGGAAACGCATCGTCTGCTATGCATCCTCAGTTGTGCACACTCAAATTGGCCTCTGCGGCCTGGTCTCACCTTCCTGGGCATGCAGCAAAGAGAGCACAGCTAGTCAGGTTCTTGACGATCTTGATGGAGCCTCGAAAACTGTAGAGCTAAGGCGCTCCCAACTCAGGTCCATAAAACAAGGAAAAAAGCAATCCATAAAAACTCAAAAAGGAGAATACCACATGCATGATGAACAAAAAATGTATTGGTACATAGTGGCCGGGAAGATGAAGAAAACAAGCCAACTTCGACCAGCCCCTTGCGGACCCGCCATTTTATTGTCACAATGAGAACATTAGCATATGTTAATAAAAGTGTACATAACATATTCTACTAAGGTGATTGTCTTGTCACCAGCCACCTACACATCTCTATAAATAGTGGAGAAACTACTAGCAGTTTCCATCTCGTCATAAAAAGATCACCACACACCCTACATAGTCACACCCCCATTGATCAGACCAAAAATGCTCCAATCCCATCTCAAGAAAACAGTTTGATAAAGGGCTTCATTTCAATGGGGCCATATTGCCTCAGAAAATTGGGGCTGCAACTTCCCACCTAACTAGACCAATAGTCAGTGAAGAACCCCTGTTTCCACTGTTTGCTCCTGCTCACCACGTAGCTCTCTATCTTGGTACATGTTGCCAGCACTGGTGCACTGCCTGGTTGCACTCTTCCTGTGATAAATGGCCTTCTAGAAATAAACGTGACTGGTCCACTGCTGATCACTGTTCCTGGACCATAATTTCTGCTCATTTCCCCCACAGTATTCAGTATATTTCTTATTGTGGCTGCCTGAGAACACTCGCTGCGGCCTTCACAAACATTATGTATTCCTTCCCAAACTGATGAGGCAGTACTTGTTGCCTGGGACCAGGCATTCATCCCATGAGAAACGCTTCCCTTGCACTAAAGAGCTGACAATTAACTCACACCCCACCCCATCTGCCCTTGGACTTTCAGCTTGTTTGTAAGAGACAAAATTCAGGCTACTGCTTCCAGTTAATAATTATGGCCTAATACACTGCAATAGCAGCGTAGTGTCTGTATTTGATACATACTCCAAAAACGGTGGAGCGCTTGCTCAAGGAACCTAGCAGCCCTACAAACACAAGACCTAATCACACTGTGTCATTTGATTTACACTATGTGTTCTAAACAGTTGTGTTCCTGTGCAAAAATAAAAGTGTGGTGAGTTGTGTATATGTGTGTATGTGATGTGCAGCTTTTGTCCAATTGCCATGCAACTTAGAAAAATGTGGTGTCATGCACTGGGCTGTGGGCAGGTGTGACATGGAGCAGGGATTTTCTGCAATCTTGTTGTGCAAGCAGGGGGTTACAAATATAGGTTCATGCAGCCTGCTGTGGGTCATGTTCAAATGTCAATGTGCTACAGGAAATATGATATGCTTCACCCTTTCTATGGAGTGCTGTGTATACGAACAGTACAATGTTGTGTGCCACAATGCTGGCAAAAGCAAAGTTTCCTAATGCAACTTTGTTATATCTATACATGTAAAGTCCTAAACAAATTGTTTGTGGGTGTGTGGCTCGGCGTAGCGTTGGCGTATGGGAGGCAAAGGCATATGAGGGGCAAAAGGCAAAGGCATATGGGAGGCAAAGGCAAGGCGTATGGGTGGCAAATGGACCTGAGAGGCAAAAGTAAAGGCATGTAGCATTCCAGAGGTTTCTAAATTGTTGCTATGAATAATCAGATGCAGGATATGCTCCTGGGCACAGTACAACTCAATCAGTACAGCGGTGGATGCCGACAAAGCCAGACACTATCCAACAGAATTCCTCAACTCACTCGACGCCCTGAGAATGCCACCACATCACCTTCGACTGAAAGTTGGATCACCCATCATCTCGACCTACCTAGGCTGTGTAATGGCACAAGGCTGTGCGTTAAACAATTTCTGGCCAAAGTAATTGAAGCAACAGTGTTGGGAAGGGGAAACAAGAAAATGTATTCATCCCCCGCATTCCACTAATTCCGACAGACATGCCGTTTAGTTTCCGGAGCCTACAGTTCCCGGTCAGTCTGGCATTCGGTATCACGATCAACAACGCACAGGGTCAGTCAATCAAGTACACTCGTATCAACTTGGAATCTCCATGTTTCTCCCACAGGCAGTTATATGTTGAGTGTTCTAGAGTGGGTTCCCAGAATCAGTTATGTATTTTTGCTCCAACTGGAAAAACAACAAATGTTGTTGATAAACAAGTCTTAAAATGAACATGTACTTTGGTAATATTATACTGTAGGTCCATAGTTGTTGGCACTGTTGGCATCATGTCACCCATCATGCTGCTCAGGAATCTCCATGGTGTTCTCACGTACAGTTATACGTTTCAGAATCAGTTTTTAAGAAGAACAAACATTTGTGTTGTGTAGTCTTTAGAAGAAAACATTTTTAAAATATTAAATAATCAAAAAATGTAGTTAATTTTTCTTTTTCACCTTTCTTATGGAGCCTTTCCAAAAAGTGTAAAGCTACCTTAAATAGTACTTATGAGAAAATTAAATCCCAGGCAATGCTGAGTATATTAGTAAAAAATCAAAGCAAAAACCAAAAAATATTTCACTTTGTGATACATTGCTGCTTCCCAGTTTCAACCTACACTCATGAGTTCTGCTGCTGTTCTCATAGCACATGGGCATTACGTCACTGATCATCCTCAGGCGGTACCTCCGCTCCCATGGTGGTGGAAGGTGCACCTGAACACTGGGACAGTGCAGTTCCGTATCACATAGCATAACCAGCACTCAAGACACAAAAGCAGTTACTGAAATGCATGGCCACTGAACTGGTGAAACATGTCAAATCTGGTAGTCCACCCCTCCATCCCACATTATCATTCCCAGAGCAGACTACTAGAGATGCCCAATAATGCACCCCCAACATGCATTGATAATGGCACATGTTGAATCTGGAGTGGGATGAGCACACAGATGACAAATGAAATGAATATAAGCCCACAAAATGCCACAAAGCACAACTGTCACAGGATGTGATGCCAGCAAACCCTGTGCAATAAGCAACAGTAGCCTGGATTTGTGTCTGCAAGCACTGTCCACTGTGAGGAATCTGAGGGTATCCTCACTTCTTTGCCCGAGATATACTCCTCTCAGGTGTCCAAGGAAAGGACATCGCATTTGGATTCCGACCCTGAGGGTGGATATGCGAGGGTGGATCATTTGGGTGGAGGAGATTTGCGGGATAGAGGGAGGATGTCCCTAGATGAGACATAGAATTCCCCATTCCCTTTTCATGATGAACCTTCCATCCTGGCAGCTTTTATAAGGGCATGTCATCAGATCCCATTTCCCTCCTGTCAGGGTGACCAATGGAAACATCCTTATTAGAAAGAGACCAACCTGAAGGACCTCTCTCTATATGGGCCAGGTAGAACCCCTTCTAAACTCTTATGATTACCAGACCGCTCAAGTATATATCAAATGAAAAGGTTAATAAGTAGGAGTCGTCCCCCATATCACGCAGTCCCTAGCTCTCCTATACACACACTAGGACCCTAAAGTGTATACCTTTAAGACTGGGACGAGGAAAAGGTGACTAGGAGTAAGGTGCACTTCTAGTTAGTTTCACCACTGTGGTACTGAGATGAGGAAGATGCCTATAAATGATCAGGAATGTCCAGTTAATTGGTATAATGAGGGCTGGGCAAACTAGTCGCACCTGCAACCTATTGGAAGGCTACAGGTGCTTAAAAGCAGGCCCAAGCAGAAGAGCAGGGAGAACCTGTCTGGAGAGAAGGTGGTAGACATGTGGCGAGGAGAGAATGGGGCAGGACCGGCAGAGAGGACATTGTATGTTCATAGGGTATGAGAGAGGTGCCGTGACCCGAGCGGGCCGCGAGAGGACCAAATCCCCATCAATTGCCTGTGTTACGTGTGCCCAGCTGCAGCTGGAGAACACAGAGAACTCCTGACTTCTGCGGGACACTGCCTAAAGGTTTTCCGAAAACTAGTGCTGCTTGCTGGATCTCCCGACACCTATCCAGGAGTAGCGAGCAAGACGGAGAACTGCACAAAGACGCTCTGCATTGTGAATAAGATGACAAGTGTTTTGGGAAAAACAACGAAGAAATAATGAATCCTGAAAAAGGTGCCAAGTATTGAGAAAAATCCAAAAGCATATATTGAAATCGAACTAAAGAGAACATATGTAAATTATGTGAAATTATAGCACAAGTGGAAAATGAATAATGTGCTTTGTTGAAAGGACTAAAGTTTGCTGAAAGCATTGAGAAACAGAGTGAAAGCTATCATGGATATTTACGAACTGAATGAAAAACAAGTGTAAAAGACAAGTTGTTGAACTCAGAGGGGCAAGGTGAATGCAAGATGGCGGAAGAAGACATACACCACAGCACAAGGTGAATGCAAGTTGTGGCAAAGCCAAAAGCCTGTAAATATACAAATGGTGATTAAGCTCCAAACTGCTAAACAGAAATCACAGCAGATGTTAAGTGCAAACACTGGTCCTAGGTGGAAAACCGGTGTTAATCAAGAAGAACAAAGAGTATCACAAATGCCACGGGTTATCGGTTGCATGACCGGTAATGGGTGGACTGTGTGGTCCAACAACTGCGCCTAGACCAAGTAGCCCAACTTCAGAAAGAGCCAAGAAAAGCCCAAAAACAAAGGCTTTGTGATACAAGGACTGAAGCATCTGTTTGATACCAGTCAAAAGGAGTGTAAAGTGAAGCTAACAATATTGGTGAAAATCAAGAGACTTGAACTGTGCGGAACTGTATTGAACTCGGGGAAGGGAACCCTGAGAAATCCTGAAACTGTATTGACCTCAGGAAGGGAACCCTGAGATTTCCTGGAACTGTGTTGAACTTGGGGAAGGGAAAACCTGAGTCATTTTCCTTTGTGGAACTATTTCAACTTGGGGAAGGGGAAGCTGAACCAAGCCCGAGCTGGGGGAAGCTCAGAACTTTATTTTGAATACTTTTTATGTTGGTACTATCCTCCCTATACATTGTATATCTTTAGTTGTCAGGGCAAGTATGGGTTCTGGATGCAGAGAGACCTTTAAGTTGAACTTACTGACTCAGACTATCCTTAGTTTCTTTGGTAGGGAAATCCCACCTTAGCTTAGGGCAAGTTAGGCCTCAATCCATCCTGACATATAAAATGAAGTCCTTTTTGTTTGTTAAGAAAGTTAATCACTAATACATACTCACTCTGTGATTGGGAGGCCTAATTCACAATCAGAATGCTAGGTTTCACCATCGTCCAAAACTCAGCATGTCTGAATAAATTCCCCACAACCCCTCAACTCTATTGCCTCTCCCAATCTATTTTTTTTAATAGTTCGTTACAAACTTGCAAAATATAAAATCAATAGTTTCATTTGAAAATCATCTCATCAATCACATTAAACAAAGGGCCACAGAATAGAAAAATCAAACAAAACGTCTATCATATGATATGACAAGTGTGAAGAAGAGCACATGTTCAGCAAATTCTTCTCAAGTCCTTTGTTTATCGCTTCTATTAGACTGTTTCATTTCTCATTTCCTTTAAAAGGATTCAACTGGGCATCTCTATAATGAAAATCTTCCATCATCATCAGGAAAGTTCGAAGTGATGTCTACTTCTCGAAAATCAATGTCTCCAATTGTTGCAAAAAAGATGTCCATGCAAACATTAATTGTTTATCTGAATATCTGGGTTGAACCAATCATCTCCACTTAAAGTGGATTTCTTTGCAATGGCCTTGCCCAAGTGCATTGTTCTTAAGTCTTGTAACTTTGAGCAATATAGAGTCAGATGTTTAAAAGATTCCATTTCTTTTTTTACAGCATCTACAGTTGCAGTCCATCATTAAATCTTAGATTCATTATTACTTTAGTTTTAAATAGATTAAGGCAGAATTTCATTTATAGCTTCCTTTTTTTAGCACAAGGGAAGATTAGAAGATACGCTGGAAAGATATTACCTGCTCTGGATTCTGGCGCTGCATCAACCATACATCTATGGTGTATTCTCTGTTCTGAGTTTCCACATCAGTCTTGCGTCCATAATGTTTTTTTAACCGCATTTGGATTTTGAGTTAGCAGCTCTTTGTTGATTTACAACTGTGTAAGAATGGTTTCACATTTCTGTCTCCATTTATCCAGTATAGTTGCAGACAGTATATTCGGAGTGTCTGATGACAACATTTTGAACTGAGGGATGTTTTCGGCTCCACTCGCTTTCCTGTAAAGGGAGAGCATCTGCCATATTACTTTGGCATTTCTGGATGTTAACCCAAGTTCAAATCTGATGCAAGCTGTTGGCGTAGATCTCGGTATTTGTAGAATATAAGTCCAATATGTGTTTTCGCACCAGGACCTTATCGTAAACGAGCAGCCCAGCATTGCTTCTTCTCCAAATATCAATGACAGTATTACTTTCTTTTTATAAAATTCCAGTGCAGGCTTTATGGTGAATTTTCCGTACTTTTTATTTATTGCTGCTCAACCAAGAATTTGCATTTTCTCTTGATTTTGGCAATCATAGGATTATCATTCCGGTATGAGTTTATTGACACACCCAGGTATTGAACCTCTGTAGTCATCTTCATCGAATCCGCTCTATAAACCATTTGAATAATTTTCTTGTATTTGTTTTTGCGCCTACTATATTTTGTAAAAGGAAGATCTCAGTTTTTGCCGGTTGATTTTCAAGCCGTTTTTATCTGTATATTCTTTTAGGGCTTGAAGTTTTCTTTGGAGCCCAATTGGAGTCATGTCTATGATCACAATGTCTTCTGCATAAATCAGATGATTTAATGTAATTTCATTAATCTTTGGCGCGAATGATCTAACTTCATTCAATGGAATCCACACCTCTGCAAAAAACAAATTAAATAAGGTTACACCAAGTGGGCATCCTTGCTTGATGCTTCTTGAGGTTGTAATTATTGATGATAGAGTTCCATTTTGATCCAATCAGACAATAATTTCTGTTTTTGAGTATAGTTCTTTTATCGCCGCCAACAGGCTAGGCGGGAATTTTAAAGATTTCATCTTTATCCAAAGAAGCTCCCGATCAATACTATCGAACGCTTGTGCTAAATCCATAAACGCTAGATATATTTTATTTTTTTTGGCAATTGCCTCAATTTTGAGTAAGTTGATCAGAAAAATGTTTAGACTACAGCCGAATCCCTTAACAAAGCCTGTTTGGCGAATGTCTATTATATTATTTTGTTTTATCCATTTTGTCAATCTTTTCAGAAGTTGTGAGGCAAAGATTTTTCCCACAACATCTTATAGGGCTACAGGCCTGTAATGTTATGGATCCATACGCAAGCCTTTTTCTAAATATCGGCACTATTATGGCTCTCTTCCAGGATCTAGGGATCCTTTTCTCATTCGTGATATTATTAAACAGTTTAGTGCAGAAATTTGCTCATTCTTCAGAATGTTGTTTCAGTTTTTCATTTGTGAGCCCATCGGGTCCCAGGGTTCTAGATGAACTCAGTTTCAAGATGTTCTCTAAGATTTCTTCTTTTGTAAAATTGAGATCCCAAGGGCCCATTTTTTCTGACACATTATACTCTGCTGACATTTTTTCAGCAAATAGTGATCTTTCCAGTGGGCTTCAGATACCCTATTAGTTTGAATAGAGGGTTGTGCACCCTCCATGTTGTTAATAACCTCCCAAAAAGACTGATTATTCTTTTGGTTCAGAATCCCAAGCATTTTTTTGGCATCCCTTTGAAGTAGCAGAACTTGTGAGATTGCAGCCATCTTTTATATTTTACTTTTTAGTTTCAATTGCATAATTGCAATCAGAATTCTTCTTCAATATCCTTTTTTTTTTTAAAGAGTTTTATTAGTTTTTCAATACAACCAACAATACAAACCAAACACGCAGTGCAATCCACAATAATTACATTAACATCAATCGGTTTTTATTCACTACCCCCTTGTTCCCACCCCCCTTCACGAGCCTGTTTGTCCTTCACACTCAGTATCTGCTACGCACGGCAGGCGTCATTTTCATCAGATTCCTCTGGATCTAACATTGTTCCAAATAGTCCAGATATCAATACTTTCCATGCCATCTGGGTACCCACTTCTTCTTCCCGAAACATGCTACTTGCCTCCTGCCATACCACCGTTTCAGCCTTCGACCATTTCTGTAATTCTTTCCACCACACCTCCACCCGTGGTTTCTGACACTTTTTCCAACCCATAGCTATCCTTCGCTTTGCAAGCACATATGCCAAGTCTTTCAGTTTCCCGACATGCTTCAGTTTTCGTGGCCTAGGATACCCTCCCAACAGGCAGGCCCAGGCCGTGTCTACGGCAAGCGTGACCCCTTTCTCTGCTAGCTTTTGTGCGACTTCTCTCCAGAAACACTCGATCACTGGACATGACCAAAACATGTGTGTCATATTAGCGTTCTCCTCATCACATTTAGGGAACGCCTGTCTCCCAGCATTCCTAAATTTAGATATCCTCAGCGGGGTCATATACGCTCTATGCGTTACGTATAGCTGTATTTGCTGCATTCTGGCATTCCTAGATACTTTCTTATGATATCCTAGGGCCCGCTCCCATATCCCATCCTCCATTTGGGCTCCCACCTCTGTTTCCCAATCCAATCTCAAATGTGTCAATTCCTTTCCAACTTTAGCCATTACCATCTCATACAATCTTGAGATCTTATGCCCCCCTTCGGCTGTGTCACATATCGTCCCCATAATGGCGTCTGGTTCCTCCGCCAATACTGTTTCAGGCCACGTTATTCGGATCTTCCGCACCAACCTGTGATACGTAACATACTGGCCCCCATGTAGTCCCGACTCCTCTCCAAGTCCTTCAAACTCCCTGATGGTCTCTTCCTGCCATATATCTCCCAACGTTACTAGCCCAACCGACTCCCAATAGGTTCTGATGATCACCCTCAGTTGCTCATCTCTTCCTGCCAAAGCGACCAGACGTACTTGCGGGGAGCACGGGAGCGGGTCCCCCATCATTATACATGCTCGTCGCCACATTTTCCACCCAAGCCTCATCATCCCCGGGCACTCCTTTATGTCTGACTCAGGCAACCAGATAATTTCTTTCAGGTAAAACGGGGCACAGTCCTGCCCAAACAATCTAAATTCAGGGGTCACTTCATCGGAGAGCCATTTGGCCACAAACTGTAATTGACTCGCTATATAATAGGCCTCAAAATTAGGTAGCTTGACACCCCCTTTTTCGTGAAAGTTCTGCAACTTCCAGAGTGCTACTCTATTCCGGGTACCATGCCACAGAAAATCTCTACACATACCGTTTAGTTGGACAAAAAACCTCTTGGGAATCATATGTGAGATATTGCTAAAAAAAAAGTAGGAGTCTAGGTAGAACCACCATCTTAAGCATCTCTCCCCGCCCCATCATCGCTAAGGGCAATTTCTCCCAAAACCTCATACATTTGCGGATTGTCTCAACGGCCATCTCAGTATTACGCCTATATTCCTCCTCCGCCGTATGGTACACATCTATTCCAAGGTAACGGAAGGAGTCGACCATCCACGGCACCTGCAACACCGGCAACCTTTCTACAGGGATTCCCTTGTAACTGCCCAGGGATTCACTGCTATACCAAACAACCTCGCATACCTTTCCATCACCTCCAGAATATACTGAAGGTTTTCTTCTGGGTATCTCAAGTATAGTAACAAATCATCCGCATATAGGGATATTAGGTGCTGTTCCCCCCCAACCTCAATACTTATCCCATCGTATTTCTGCCGCAGATATAGTGCCAGGGGCTCCAGGGCCAAAATGTACAACATCGGGGACCAGGGGCACCCTTGTCTAGTGCCTCTGCTAAGTTGCCATCTCTCAGATATCACTGTTCCCGTTCGCACCCTGGCTAGCGGCACACTATACAGCATCTCCGCCCACCTGATGTGCCCCGGCCCCATTCCATACTCTCCCAAAGCCACCAGCAGCCACGACCATCTAACCGAGTCGAACGCTTTTACTGCGTCCAAAGACACAATTGCCATTTCTCCTTCATTGTCACAGCCCCATTCGATCACCCGATGGAGTCGCCTGTGGTTGTGAGTAATATTCCTGTCCGGGACATAGCCCGTTTGGTCCGGGTGTACCAAATTGCTAATTACTTTCTGCAGTCTATTCGCCAGGACAGCCGTTAATATCTTGCTGTCCTGGTTCAGCATCGACAACGGCCTATATGATACGCAGCTATGCCCAGGTTAATTAGGTTTAAGGAGCGGTATTATGATCGCTTCCCTGAGCGACTCCGGCAGCCGTCCCACTTCAAACTCCTCATTGAGCATTTCCAGCATTGGGGGGAGCACTTCCAAACCATATGCTTTATAAAATTCACTAGGCAAGCCATCTGCTCCCGGGGTCTTACTAGTAGGTAGCTGCCTAACAACCTCCTGCAACTCCTCCAAAGTGATTGCTGCATCTAATTCTTCTCTTTCCTCTGCGCTTATCTTGAGCAATCCCATATCTTGCAGAGTTTCCAGCATCTCACCCCGGCTGCCTCCTCCTCTGTCCTCATATAGTTCTCTGTAATAATCCGCAAATTCCCTGTTGACTCCCTCTTGGGTGTCTGCCACCTCCCCATCCACTCTGGTTATTGTCCTAATCGGGGGTCTGGGGGTTTCACTCTTGTATAGCCACGCCAAGAGACGGCCCGTTTTATCTCCACCCGCATGTTGTCTCTCAACGTGCTTTTTGTAATTAAGGTTGCAGAGCCTTTCCCAGTATTCCGTGCACTGTTGCTGTAGTTTAAGCACTAGCTCGGTATCTATGCTACCACTTTTTAGTTCTCTTTCTAATTCCTCTTCTACCCTCTGTAAATCAGCCAGAACCCCATCCTGCAGGTCTTTCAATTTAGCAATGGCCACACCCCGCATCACCACCTTGAAGGCCTCCCACAGTGTCCCCGCCGAGTCAACACTGCCTGTGTTCACCTCAAAATAGTTAATGATCTCATCTCTCATATCCTCCCGAAAGACCGGATCTTTAAGCGCCTCCGCACGGAGGCGCCATGTCGGAATCCGTGCCCTAGGGCGGCAGTATTGCCACCCCAGAACGAAGGGCGAGTGATCCGACAGGACCCTCGCTTTATATTCTATGTGAAAGATCTCTATCAATACATCTGGTGTGCCAAAGACATAGTCAAGTCTAGTGTGCAGCTGTTGTAGGGCCGAGTAATGTGAATATTGCCTCTCATTATGATGCTTTATTCTCCACACATCTACCAATCCGAAGTCGTCTAGCAACGACTGCAATGCCCTAGCTGCTGGGGCAGGCTTGACCACCTTGTCATCCGACCTGTCTACTTCAGGGTTTAACACACAATTGAAATCCCCCCCCCAGATCACCGCGCTACCCACGCACAAGCTCAGGTTGGTGCACATAGTCCGGAAGTACTCCGCCGTGTTTTGATTAGGGGCGTATGTGTTTACAATGCACACCTCTTTATTCTCTACCAACCCTCTCACTATGACCAAATGCCCCTCAGTTTCTACTGTTTCTTGTATCATTTGGAACGGGACGTGCGGCGCCACCCAGACCAGCACACCCCTAGCATAGGCCGAGTACGAAGACCCCACTACAGTACCTTTCCATTTTCTCCTCACCAGCTCCAATTTTCCCAGTGTCAAATGCGTCTCTTGTAACAATGCAATATCTATCTTTTGTCTCCTCAAATACAGCATGACCTTATTCCTTTTTAGATAACTATTGAGTCCCCTGACATTCCACGTCACTATTCTAAGATCCCCCATGGCTCGTCAGTACTCATCTCCCTCCCTCTCAGCCATCCCCATCCGCCTGCGCCATACAGATACAATTCCAAGGCTATTCCCCGTGGGCTTGTGTTTAAACTCAAACTCCCCAGAACTATATACACAAAAAACTCCCCATCCCCCTCCCGTCCCCCCACCCATCCCTTCCCCAACAACTCCCTCCCCAACTGTTGCCCAGCTCCATCCCTGGATCTCAGGCACCCCCACATCTAGCCCTGTCTAGTACGCTCAGAGCGCAGTAGGGTGAAGTCGCCCTAATGGCCACTTAACTATTAGTCCTAAATGGGGGTGTGAGGACTAGTCTCGCAAGGCTCCTTAAGAAGCAACAGTCAAAGTGCACACAACACATTATCTATCCTACTCTAGTCCCGTCCACGAACAGGTGACATCAATGACTATAATCAAGTCCCATAGTCTTAAACCGCACCATCTCCCAGTGCTCACATTACTCTTTACTTATCTCGTCTGCCTTCTTCCTCCGTCTGGATGTCAGGCTCCTGGGGGCAACCCTGCGTATCAAGCCAACCCATGGCGTCCTCCGGAGTGTCAAAAAATAAAGTTCTATTTTTGGGAAAAACCTTCAATTTCGCCGGGTAAAGCAGCATGTATTTCTGGCCCGCCTCCCTTGGTCTCCTCTTAACAGCCCTGAAGTTCATTCGGCTCCGCTGCACCATCAGGGTATAGCCTGGGTAGGCTGTTATGTTTGCCTCCCCACGCTTGATTGTTCCACCTTTGCGAAAGTGTTCAAGAATCCTTTCTCGATCCCGATAGTTAAGGATCTTGGCGATAACTGGCCTAGGCGGATTGCCTGGCGGCGGCCTCCTCGTCAGAGCCCTGTGTGCTCGTTCCACAGCAAATCCTTGAGACAGAACACCTCCGGTTATCTCCTGTAGCAACATGTTTTCGACAAACTCTGTGGGGTTGTGACCCTCTGTTCCCTCTGCTATACCCACAATGCGGATGTTGTTCCTTCGGGCGCGTCATTCCGCTTCCTCCGCTCTACTCTCCAGGTTGCCCACTCTCTGCACCAGGGCATGCAGTTCTGACTTGTGTGAGGCGCAGTCCGCTGTGTTCGAACTCCCTTCTTTCTCCAGGCTCTCTGTGCGCTCCGACAGGGACCTTACATCCTGTCGGAGTAGATTCACCCTGCAAAGAGAGGGGGTTGGACTCTGGCTGCCTCTTCCTCTGAGACACTAACAGGTGTCGCGCTAGCATACATGAGATCAAGTCTACGCTAGTAAGACTTGTGATTTTTTGTAATAGAACCCAACAACAATTTTCCACGGGTGCTTAAGAATTTTTATTTGGGACACACCCCAAAAGATTTTTTAAAAAAACATGGACAAACTAGAAGTCCATTGTCACAAATTGTATTTTCATTATATTGTATCGGCATATAATGTCAACAACACTTAGTCATTAATACAACAAGGTTATCAAATGCAATATTATTGTACATGCACTGAGAAGGAGTCGACACTTAGATGTGTTTCCAGCTATATAACAACGCAGATGTAGATGGTGGGTTGTTCTATAGCTTTCCTCAGGACTGTGAAATCGGGTAGTCTTGTGTGTGTTTCTCTGACCAAGCTGTGGAAGAGGAACAAGAAAAAAAGGGGGGGACATGTGCTGTTTTAAAAGGGTTCTATAGAATAAGAAACTAAAAAAGCATGATGCTAAGCTCAGACATACCTGTCTTCAACAGTATTTTGTCTCAGGGCAGGATGGTGCGTGGGGAATGGCGAATCCGAGTATGCCAGACCAGGTGGTGATTGTTCTCTGGAGTTGCAGGAGAGGTCTCCGCTGCAATATATAGGACACAGCGTGTGTTAGATGCACGGGTCCTACTTGTGTCATGAAATTGACACTGTGCACGTGAGAAATTAAAGTGCTGTTTGCCTATTATTGGCCGGTACAGAGTGTAGTTAGCTGTGCGTGGACACATGTCTCCTGTTATAATATATAGACAATGTATCCTAAATGGGATGTCAATAGACTGTTATAGTCACTTTGGTATTAATACTTGTAACACCCCGGAGGAGAGGGTGAGTTGCTTACCTTCTCGTACTGGGGAGAGCTCCTGAAGTGAGCTGTATCGCTGACCGTGCTCCGCGCATGCGTGGTGTCACGTCGGTGAGGCGGGCAACCAGAAAAAGGTGAGCCAAAATGGTTTGCGCATGCGTGAGTAAATAGTGGTGGAGTTACCGCGCATGTGTGGGAAAAGAAAGTGTACGTGCGTTCATGGCTGGGATACTGTTGCTATGTCGCGTCAGAGATGGGCGTAGTCTGTCTGCACAGTTGATTAGTCCCGTGATTTGCAATGTATACAGGGGGGCTGTGTAGTCCATATGTTTTCCAACAGTACAGTACAGTCTGCATTTCATACATTTTGAGATTGAATTTCAGTAATACAGAGCACGTACATGTGTATTTTGATTAATACAAACATGCGGACATTAACATACATAGAATTTTGTACCTCATTCTATCCTATGTAACATGATAATTGGTTAATGAGGAAAGTAGGGAAGTATACTAGTGGGAGGTAATTAAGGTGTATTTAGAAGAAAAGGTCCACTCTATGCAGATGTTTAATCCATTCTTCACCGTATCTAATCTGTGGATCCATTTCTGTTCCAATTTTCTCAGGGCTAGGTCTCTGTCACCTCCTCGTTCCTTTTCATCTATGGTTTGGATGATCGCCCATTGAAAGTCTGTATATTTATGTTTAAGTTTGCTGAAGTGGGCCACTAAAGGTTTGTCCTCAACGACGTTTTTTAAGCATGATCTGTGTTCGCAAATACGTTGCCTCACCTCTCTTTTACTTTTGCCGATGTATAATAGATCACAGGGGCACCGTATTACGTAAATACTCCACTTGGTACGGCAGTTGGTGAAGGTTTTGTACTTCCATTCTAGGCCATTAAGTGAGATGGTTTTTTGGTCCTTTGTCAAATTGCAGACTGAGCAGTTGCCACATCTGTGATGTCCAATGACAGGGGGGAGATCCCATAGGTTGGTCTGATTGGATTTTTTCGTGGAGCCTGGGTATGTGTGTACTAGGCGATCCTTTATGTTCTTACTTCTTTTAAATGCGAATCTGGGCTTTTCGGGGCTAAAATCTTCTGTTTGTAGAAGTTTCCAATTTGATAGCACCGATTTTCGAATGCAATTGCTTATTGGGGTAAAGGTGGTGACACATGTCATTTTTTCAGCGTGTTCCACTCTCGGTCTCTTGGTAAGACATGTTTCCCTACTCATATGCCTTGCTGTCCTACGTGCTCTACGTATAATGTTCGGTGGGTACCCTCTTGCTTTTAGGCGAAATTCTAGGTCCTTTCCATTTGCCACCCATGTAAACGAGAACAAAACATAAGGATCTGCATCTTTTTTTGGCTACTAGATTGATGCTGCTAATGCAGAATTACTTGTATTTTACCACAAAGAGAGCCAATGCGCTTGAGAGTGAAATGGCTTTTTTTCCGCACCTGAAGCAGATTTTTGGGATGCATACCAGCACTATTGTGGCTCAAATTATCCCAATATGTAACTAGTAAAGCCTTGTTATGCACTGTTTATTGTTTTGTGACTAGGTCTGAAAGTTGCCAGAATATTGACCAGAGAATTGAATACGTGCCTAAGAAGCGAGCAGCCACAGAAGCTCAGGGTTCGATCCTCTCCACCAATATTATCATAATATTACTTTCCCTCCTGCCATTACTAATTCTTTGTGCAATATCAGCAGAACTTTGCTTTTTCGGTACACACTAAAATAAATTGGAAAGATGATTAGCTGTGAAAACCGTAAACAACAAGAGCATGCCTTCACCACAAAGAAAGAAAATAACTTGATTCATGGATCTTTTTTCTAGTTCAGTCATTTAACAAGATAATAGGTACGGGATGCATTGCAGTGAAGCACATGCCTGTTATACACTGTGTATTCCAATTCTGACACACAGATACAGGTGTTGGTTGCCTAGACCACCTGTAAGAGGCCAAAGATTAAGCCTAAAAGCATACATTAACCCAGTACTCACTTCGAGTGCCCCTAGGGGACCAGTGTTCATGGGGGAACTGGCAAACCCAGTCACTGTAATCACATCATTTATTTCAATGTGCCTTTTCCTTTCTAAATAGTCATACCACCATTCAAGTTTCAGTCCCCCCTAATGATGAATGCTCCTTTCCTGTGATTTTGTGAAACCCTACCTCTAGCCCGGTATTATTAATCAGGAATATTCGTGTAATATCGAGAGATCTTCAGACATATTCAGAGTAAAGTGCTTGACCGGCCTTTGATGTACTGTTAAAGAATACATAGCATCTTCATAATACGTAGCTTGTGGGACTTGTATTCCTGCATTCATAATGGGCGAAACAGGAATGCTATAACATTTGTTGGTCAACCAGCATCTCCATGGAATAGACTTTGTTGCATGTAAATTAATTTAGTAACCTCTTACACAGAGACTCTCAGCCTCATTAAGAGTGTTGTGGTATCTCAGTGGTAATACCACTAAGATTCCACCAAACGGTCTTACTGTCACCATCACTTGGTCCAGTGTCATTTTCACTGGCGGTATTGCCCACGGATTACAAGTGGTGGGAGGCAATGTTAATCCCCATTAACTACCCATGGGGATTTTGGCATTATTACCATCAGTGGTTTTACCACTGGCAATTAATACTGCCGATATGGCCATTTCTGGGTGATAAGGCAGAGGAATTGCATCTAGGGTCTAATGGAGGTGTTTCCTCTGCCTTACCTACCTACCTATAGTTTAGCAATGTGGTAATTTAGCAGTAATGCAGTGATAATGCTGTTACCACTGCATTACCACTGTTTTTTTTACCACACCTCCGAACTGATAATGAGGCCTTCTGTCTGGACAGTACTTTTGCCAGTCAGTCAGCCAAGAACCACCATAAGGTGAGTTCCTTAGACTGTGGTAAAGAGCGACAAACACTCTGAAGCTGGCCAAGGGGCAACCATCACAGGACATCTGCCAATGTGCAGTATCCTTGCTCCCATTAGGATATTTTGTTCCAGCATCAGACTGCAACTGTAAAGGATATTTTGTGTCGCTTTGAGAACACAGAGTTTCTGTCTTTACTTGACATTGGAGTTGGAAATATTTTATTGGGCAATATGAAGATAAGAGCGAACAGCTGAATGATTGTAATCGAATTATTTAATGTAAAGTGGGAGAGGGATTGGGATCCCTGCTCCTCCCGTTATATCTCATTTCTGTTTCTACTAGTTTCAGCCTGGATAATAATGCTGCTGTACAAGCAACCAATAAGAAACACCCTCTTTGGTTCCCAGATCACCTGTATGTGTATTGTTTTTGCACTCGGCATTAAAGCATACTTCTTGAGACTGGTATTTGCTACTCTTGCAAATTTGGTTTTCGAGTGTTCCTCAGGTTTTTCCCATCACCTCGGGTGGAGGCCCTTTTTCATTGCGATAGTCAACATTGAAGAACAGGCCCATCAGCACTCAGGCTACCGAGTTTGCAAAGGACTTTTGCCTGACTCCTTTAACCATCCAGAATGTGTCAGATACATTGGTGGCTAACGGGGGGTAGGGTGCACTGCCCATTAAAAGTGCTTTACCTTGATCAAAACTGTCTTTACAATCTCAAGCATAGATGATGCACAAGGGTGCATAGTAGAAGTACCATGGTGCATAGTAGAAGTACCACGGTGCATAGTAGAAGTACCAAGGTGCATAGTAAAATACCACATTACATAGTAGAAGTACCACAGTGCATAGTAGAGATACCACATTGCATAGTAGAAGTACCATGGTGCATAGTAGAAGTACCACAGTGCATAGTAAAAGTATCACGGTGCATAGTAAAAGTATCACGGTGCATAGTAGAGGTACCACGGTGCATAGTAGAGGTACCACGGTGCATAGTAGAGGTACCACAGTGCACAGTAGAGGTACCACGGTGCATAGTAGAAGTAGCACGGTGCATAGTAGAAGTACGATGGTGCATAGTAGAAGTACCATTGTGCATATTAGAGGTACCACCGTGCATAGTAGAAGTTCCACAGTGCATAGTAGAAGTAGCAAAACATTCACTGGATGGTTATAAACTCAATTTTTGTTAAGGCTACAATTGTTTTTTTATCCATGTTATTCATCATAGATAAACACTTTGCCAATCACTGGCTAGTGTGGAAGATCTCAACCCAGAGGCACATTCCAAAAGAGAGCAGGCACCCCTGGATGTACTGGATGGATCTGCTTTTAGTGCTTACAGCCATATTAGAGCTAGTAATCAGGGAAGTGAAGTGCTGGCCAGATTCCTGGACAGGTTGGAAATGGTGTTATACCCAAGAGTTTGAGGAGGGTAAAGATCTGGCTGTGGTGACACCTGGCCCTCATCCAAACACAGGCACATAGAGACCTTACTCCACATCAAAGAGAGGCATCACTTTTTTGGCTGCTTTTTTGAAGACTAGCCAACAACAGAATATTAGCCCATCACCTAAACAAGGTGTTATGCCTGATTGAGACCCTTTTCGGGAGAGCAGCATATGCCAAAAGGAAAAGATGACTGGCAGGTATTGGCTAATGAGACTACACAGATCTTAACAATCTTAACAGAGTACAAAGTGCCGAACTTGCGACCTTGGGACAAGGCAAAGGGCCATGGAGGCTCTGTGGGGCCCAACACTGAAAGCCACCATTTGATACTGAGTACAAGTCCTAATCCTACAGCTAAAGAAGTCATGGATACTTTGGAGAGAGCGTTCAGAAACACTTAACCAGGAGCCAAGCTAATGGTAAAAGTCAATACATCCAGTCTGGAGTCTGGAGAGCGACCGTCTCACGATATCACATGCATTGACTAAGCCTCCAGCCCATCAGTGGAAACGTGTGGAGACAGAGCAGCTCAACAAGTGCCAACTGCATCAAATATGCTGAGGTGCCAAGTCTGCTCAGCTTATGCTGATCAACTCATTCTTAAAGCGACCAGCCTATCAGGAACTTCTGAAAGAAATGTGCCCCCTGATTCCAGCAAGCATCAGACAGTTTTCAAGGTGCATGTGGTGCTGTACACTAGAGTACTCTAAAAAATTAAAGAGATTAAAGAGCAGTAGCACACATTTCTGTAGTTTTGGAGAGTCTGTCACTTTCCTTCACCTTGTGAGAGGTGGACCTACAAGAAGTAACAGAGGCGCTCATCACAGCGCGGGCGCGTTGCAATAGTGCTTTACAGTGGTTCCATTCTGTTTGTTGCCTGCTGTTTCAGTTTTGGAGCGTCTTTCTACACTTTCCTTCACCTTGTGAGAGGAGGACCTACAAGATGTAACGGAGGTGCAGAGCTCGGAGTGCAGTGCGGGAGCGGTGCAAAAGTGGTTTACCGTGGTTCACCATGGGGCACCAGGACTTCAGAAAATCGGGTATCGGTCAAAATGTGACTGTCCCTGTGCTTTTTCTGTTTTCCTTTTTTGATATCCCCACCGGCTCTGCACTCTCAAAAACACTTGCCCAGATATCCACTATTGAACAGACGTTTCTCCCTTGGCACATGGACTGGTATATGGATTACTGAAATTCCCGGGTGGCGAGTGGTAGTCGGAATCTCCTTCTACCACCTACAAACTTTGCACCAGTGAAAACTACGTAGTGGGGTTTCTCTACCTCGTTCCCTCATTTCCTTCTGAGAGGGGGTCGGGCTCTAATAAGCCTTTGAGCTGGCTGACCAAGACCCACATTCGTGGATAACCGTCCGACCAGAGGATACGAACTGAGCCTTTCAGCTGGCCACTAACATCATTCTCAATATGTCTTTAAAGAATCTAAATGCAACTAGAGTTGTGTTATTTGGGAACAACACTGCAACAGTGAAAACCCCTTAGTGGAAGCTCTTTCTAATCCTTCGTTGGATTCACTTGGGGTGGGGGGTCAGGCAGTGACTGAGGGCTTTGAAAATCCAGCCTGCGCCACTGCAACGAACGGAGTCCCTCAGCTGGTCTTTCACATCGGACTTAAAAGGCTTCTGAAACACTCCATGCGTCACCTCTCAGAAGGAAAAACAGAATGAGGAGCGCCTATAACCTACGTAGAGGAGCGCTAGGTGATGATCTGTGGGCCCCCGAACTTGATGGGGCGTTTGTCTCTAGAAAACTCGCAACAAACCTGGAAAAATCTGTATTTTAGCCTTATCATGCTGGTAGTGGCAGGTGTTCCCTCCTGAGAGTCATTATGCTATGGACAGTCAAGTCCTAACAGGTTCGGGAACGAAGGTTCTTTCCAGGAAGTAAGAGTATCTTCAATTTTAAAACCCATTCATCCTGTTTTGACAGGGGCTTTATCATCAAACTTGGAGTATACACATACCACCTCAACTCTAAAAAATACCATTTTAGAATATTTTCCCTTGAGAAGGTCGAGCAGCCTGAATTATGCTATGCAGGTCTCTGCAGTTGGAACCTCCCCCCCATGTTGGTGGGAGGGCGCAAACCTTAACACGTTCTGTTGTAACAACTTACAGGATAGGGACGATGCGGGGGAGTGTTCCTCCGTCCCCCATATCTCCCTGGACTACTCTTTTGAACTCAATGCCATTGCAGCCCTAATGGACCCCTCACAAGTGGGAACAGATAAGCAGGAAGCAAATGGAGTCAGAGAGACCATCCAAGTTCCTCAGTTAAAGGAAACACATGTGATTTGTGCCCCAAACGACTCAGCTCCTATGCTTTCTGCCTTAAATGTTGGTGTCCTGACTTCCTTGGTTAAAGTTTTCGAATCTTTGAAAACAGAAGTACAACAATATTCAGGATTGTTTCTTGAACTAACCAAGGACATGGACATAAGTGAAACAATGTTGGTAGCTTTGAAATCTAATATCAACTGTACCATGGAGGGCACCTTGACAGAGCTTTGCATGGATTCTAAACAGCATTCTGAAAAACGTAACACTCTACAGATGCAATGGGAGGGCGTCAAGGAAGAATTAATGATACTAAAAACAAACTTGGGTGGAGAAATTTTGGATAGTCACTGTCCATACCATAGGAGGTGCATGATTTTGAAGAAGAGTCAGGTGCCCTTAGAGTTACAGGTAAAGAAGACAAAGCATTTAAGAACCAAAAAACAGGAATTCGGAAGCTAGCCAGTTCATCTGAAAACTCAAATCAGTCCCCATGGAAGAAGTGGTGGCCCCAAACAGGTTACCAAAGAGTGTCTGGAAAGCAGCTCCTGCAATCCCTGTGAAAAGAAAGGGAAAAACTGCAAACAAGTTGGTTGTGGCTTTGAAGGTTCCAAACGTGGAGATAACAAAGTCAACCGTGGGGATTCAAACAGGAGGGAAATTGGGAGGTAAAGTTTGAAACAAGCCAATGGTGCTTCCTAAAAGTACAATTTAGACTAGGAACATCTTAACCTGTGATCCGGCTGTTCCCATAAATCCCCAGAATGCCACGCAAAAAGAAAATCTTACAAATGCTCCATCTAAGGAATCTCCATTACTCCTTCCTACTGACATGGTGCCAAACAAGGTTGAGGCTCCAGCCCTGTCATCAAGTTTGGAGGGTCCCCTGAGGCAAGGGGCCTCTTGTTGCTCATGCTTTATGGCTCGCCCGACTAGTCATTTGTTTGCTCGGGGCAAAATGCTGCAGGCCCTGCCACAAAGAAGGGTCGCCAAAATATTCATTGAAAGGGTGGCTGCCTCTAATTCCAGAAGAAGGCCCTTAAATCGGACAATGATGTTGTCAATATTCAAGGATCTTCATGATTTACACCATTTTACCTCGGTGGACATTGAGTATATCCGTTTCCCCCATCTTCCCTCAAGAGACACTGTGGAAATTGGGGTGAAATCGAGACTGGGGGTTGATGTAATCCTGGGAGCTGGTGCAGACTTATTGGAAATGGGCTATACAATTACACTGGACTTGCAGCAAAATCTATTTCCAGTCGAGCTCTCAGAACAGATGATATTTTGACCACGTAAAGTGACCTACAAAAAATGGAAGGGATTCCAAATGTGTGGGATGCAGTGCCGGAAATTGTAGCTCATATTTTACTGAAACTAGACTTACGTGAGAAGCCGCTCTAACAAAAGAGAATGTCAACGTCCTGGGGTGAATACAAGTATATCCATATCTTTTGGCAATGATTCAGTGCTTTTATTTCAGGAGACATGGCTCAGGTCAGGCTGGTGGTGGATGGCTTTTTTGTATTTCAACAACTGGCAACAGGTGAGGGGTCAGGGAGACCTTCTGGGCCCTCCTAATAGCATGTAGGAAGGCTGTCTTCTCTTTGTTAGAACTGTTGAGTAACAGAAATGTGGGTATATTGGTTGTAAAAGTGGACTTGGGCCTTGGAGGGAGTGGGAGGAAATTGATAATTGTTAACATCTATTGGAACCCTGCATGCTCTACCCTTTCTGACTGCGTGTATTTACTATCAGACCTACTCATTATTTTTCTCTTCAGTTCTCTTCTTATGAGATAGTTGTCTTGGGTGATTCCAATTCACAGTGTATAAGAACAAATGCCTCTGGGAAGATTTAATCTAAACAGCCATCTAATAATGGGAAGTTGTGGTACAACTTTATGAATGATTGGGATTTACTTATTGCGAATGGGAATATCACGGGGGAATGCCCTCCCCTGCCAACGTGGAAAAGGGATGATAGCTATTCCACTATTGACTATCTATTCCTCTCCAAGAATGTATTTGATCAATGTATTCAATTCTCAATCACCAATGGCTTCCTGAGTGATCATGAGATCCTGGAGGCCGTTATCGATCAACAAACAGTAATTGGGAAGGTGTTCTACCCTTTGGAGCGGAGTGTGAACAATCGGAGGAATAGAGTGAATGGATTCCAAAGAGGTGGGAGGGATCTCACCAATTTACTTAATCTCATGATTAATCCCCTCACTGACAACGAGTTAAAATCATTGTGTGATCCAACAAATTTTGTGAAGTTCCTCTGGGAACTCAATCCTCCAGGCAAGGCAAGTTCGAAATTGGTGGTAAAACATACTCACCAGTTTGAAATAAGACCTGGGTCAAAAATAGGGAAATGAGAATGACACTGAGGCTGTTGAAAAAAAATGCTGGTGAGACACAATTGTTGTTGAGTGAGGCTAAGAGTATAAGAAATAACTATAAGAACTGATCTATGTCCAACAAGTACCAGCGATTGCAGACAGATGGGGAGTCAATGCTAAAATCCAACTGTCTGAAAAATGTGTGCAGTTTTTGGTCCCTAATCAACTCGATAGATGCTTCTAGTAACACGCTACAAGATGGGATCATTCATGCAACAGCTTGGGTTGCTCATTTTTCCAAACTATATTGAACAGTAAAACACGTAATTGATCCCCCTGCTAATATGGTTATTTGGTAATTAAACATGATGCAAGATGGTCAAAGTAATCAGATTTTAAACTCTGATCCCGATCTTTGGTCCCGCTTGCTGGAAACTCGGTTTCGTAAAATAATAACCATCAATAAAATACCTTATTTATGGAGTAGAGCTATAATAATCCCAATTTACAAAAAAGGGGATTGTTCACTCCCCTCAAACTACTGTTCCTTATCCCTTTTGGATGCTGATGGGTAAATATTTGGAAAGATGGGCAAAAGCAAACAGTATACTGTCTAAACATCAGACAGGTTTCGGTAGAGGTCTTTTGACCTTTCTAAAGGGCCTAGGTTTGAATGCCTGATTCTGAGCTCCAAAAATATGCAGAACTTAATGACTTGAGAGTTAATCGTAAGTCGAAGATCTTGCCATTGAAGGGCACCAAGCATCTGATGTGGAGCATGGATGAAACTCCCCAAAGCCCGCCGGGTGCGACCCACTCTGGGTCAGTGGCAGTTGGGGAGTTTGACTGGGGCAATACACCTGTCAAACGATAACACAGGTGTGCTAAGGCGAGCTCTGTGAGGACAGAAACCTCCCACAGAGCAGAAGGGCAATCTCGATTTTCAGTATGAATACAGACCGTGAAAGCAGGGCCTCATGATCCTTCTGACTTTTTGGGTTTCAAGCAGGAGGTGTCAGAAAAGTTACCACAGGGATAACTGCCTTGTGGCAGCCAAGCGTTCATAGCCTTGTCGCTTTTTGATCCTTCAATGCCGGCCCTTCCTATCATTGTGAAGCAGAGTTCTCCAAGCATTGGATTGTTCACCCAGTAATAGGGAACGCGAGCTGGGCTTTACTCTACTGATGATGTCTTGTTGCAATAGTAATCATGCTCAATACGAGAGACATTTTGCGATTGATGAGGGCAATATTGTCGGCCTCAGCAAGGGAGAGCATAATTAGCTAAACATGTAACATATTAAAGTACCTAAAAATCTCTGTGCAATCACAGGACAATTAGCCTTACATGCCAAAGGCCTGTGTATGCCGTGCATGAACTGGCACAAAGAGGCTCACACGCCTAATTTGGTAACTATTCAGTAACTATTCAGTGCAATGAGCACTGGGAGATGTAGTCCCCGCAAATATCAAATGCTGAATAAAAGCCACAATGAAAGGAATGAACTTGCTACAGACTGACAGATATGTTCAGCATTCGCAACAAATGAACAGGCAAGCAGAACACAGCAATTTTGAATAAAGCAATTTAAAAGTATATTGTATGGGGCAGAGGTCCAAGAAAGTGAATTAAGTGAAGGATCTCTGCATGCAGATGTGCTGGGCAGGAGAACGGGCCACAAATTCGGGGGGTGGGATACATTTTTGCAGCTGCAGCTTATCTGGGCATATTTTTATACTGTGGCATTGCAATTATTTCTGGGCATCAAGGATAAAGCCAACATGATGTGTGTTATTGTGTGACTAGACTGGACTACATTGGTGCAGCCCATCTCTGCACATTTTGGTACAGTGGCAATGCATTTTTTATTGGCAAAGCCAACAGGAGTATTTTCTTATATGGTAATAGAGACTATTAAACTGTTTTGTATACTGGTCTATTTTGTTCACAAACGCATCATGAAAATAAGTTGGAAAATGGTCCTGTTTACTGTGTGGCTTGCATCTAGTGGATTTTTTTATGTGTTGCCCTACAAAACCGAAGACAGACTGTGTGGATCTTTGCCCAACTATTCACAGAAAGTGTGCAGAAAAATTACCATTTTAACTCAATATTTTACAAATGTTACTGTGGGGGAAACTCCCCCAAAACTGTGGGTTGATGTGGGCGCTTTGCTATGCTTGGTTGCTCCTACATACTTGTGGGAAAAATGAACTTCACTCCAATTAAACAATTCACCAACCGCCACTGCTCACCTTAGGCTAGAGAGTCATTACTGGGCTATACTTACAATATTGATATGTGCATACCAACGGACACAATAACCTGTCAATCAAAGATAATTTCAAACGATATGGGAAGGAATTCCCACCAAAAATCAGAAGACAGTAAGAGTTGTGAAGGTTTTATAAGAGGACTGCCGCTAACCCTCTTGACTTAAATGAGGCGGGGGACAGATTTAGAATCACGCTTGATCAGCTCGCACTGATTGAGATCAAAATGAGGCACGCATCTCCACGGGATCCTTAGGGAGACAGCCAAGCTGAGAGGTTCTATTGAACTCTCCTATATGGATGCCTGACTGTGGCATGAGTAGACCTGCAGTCGGTTCTGGGCATGAAACCTACCTAAAGTATGTAAGCCACATTTTTAGATCATACTCCCTAACTCACAAACGATTCTGGTAACAAGAATTCCAGTGTAAACAAGAAGAGTTTTGTCCTCAAAATTGAGGTTCAAAGCTTTGCAGGCCAGTGATTAATGCGTTTGGGGAAAAGAGGATTGAAGTAGCTGGGTGAATGGTGGGTGCCTCAGACATATGTCGTAGGCCCTCAGCTACCCAGTGTGCTGGTATACAGACTACAAGAGCAACAGAAACCTAGAAATGTTAAGCGCCTTCGCAGAAACCATCTTCTGCCCTTAGGGGATGAGGATCAGATATCTGCAAGCCAATGTTCTTAAAATGTGATGCCAAGAAACTTCACCATATGCCATAAAGGTATGGGTGAAATTCATTCAATGAAGAAACCAAAAATAGCCCCTCATCAGTGGCTGGCCCCATGTCATAGTTTGACAAGGACTAAGTTGAAGCTGAGCGGTGTGCTGAATCCTATACCCCATCTTGTTTGTATATGCAAGAACACCACCCTGCAACTCCAGAGAGCAAAGAGCAAGATAGGCTGGACTCTGAGGTTCCAGAATCAGGGGTGGTCTAGATTGCTCCTAGGGTTGGCAACTCAGAGCAGCCGAAAGATCATGAGTTGGATCTAAATGAGGCCCCTGAACCCCCATGCTGTTCACACCGGTGAATTGGAGCAATACAAAAGCTTATCAATAAACTTCTCTATCCTCAAGTTTGAGAGTGTTCAAGGTGGGGAAGGATGGACTCCCTGGCACTAGTACAAATTACTGATGAATGGAGAGAAGTGTCCCTAAATAAAACAAATGGTTCTTGTAAATGACACATGGTCAGTGTGGGTACTGCTAGTAATGCACCTTATCTGTACATGTTTTCAGTGCAAAGTACAGGTGTACTCCATTATAATGTCAGCATGGTCTGCCCAAGGTCACTTGACAGAGTTCATACATAGTGGGGGGAAGGGGAGAAAGTGAGACCATGAGTGGATGAGTGGGGTGCCTTTTGCTGTTTCTTGCAGCTCATGAGGTGTCAAGTCTCTGACTTCTCATAGTGTGTCCTCTCCTGATGGCCTCTTTTGCTCGTTTCTTCATACAAATCTTCCAAAAGTGATCAGTAGCCCTCATTCATACCCCTTAATCTCACAGAACTATCTTTTCCAGTCAATTCAGAAGTGCAATATAACTATAGCTTTTACACCATGGCTGGGGCGCTGACATGGGGTTTAAAAGCCTGGCAGCCATAGCTTTGGTAGGCAGAGCAAAGTGAGGGCCTCAGCTCGGGCTGTGGGCCCTTAAAGCCCATGTCCCCCCGAGCCCCCAGGCGGGACTTCAAAGCTATTCGCAACCTGGGATTTACTGGGTTGCAGAGAGTTTTCTTATTTTTTTTCCTTCCGACGGGCGATGAGCTCAGCGCGAACCCATCTCCTGTCAGAGAAAAAACAAATGTAAGAAATAAAATGTCCTTTCCCATTGAAATAGAAACTATGTGCCTTTTTGGATGATGGGGGCCATGGAAAATATGTACCAAAATAGCCGCCGTCATCTGAAAAGGGACCGAGTCCCTTTTCTATTTTAATGGCAGTGGCCAGATGGGAGACGCATCGGGGAACGTAGGGCAAGGTTCCGGTCCCGCAGGTAAGTTGGGGTGAGGGGAAGGGGAATTGGGATTTTCTAACATGGGAAGGCATCAGGGAGAGCCACCCTGTTGCCTCCATATGTTAGAAAAAAACAAAAATGAAAAGAAAAGCACCACCCGGCGATGGGCCTCCGGTGGCTGAAACAGCAGTTGGGGATTGTGTATTCTCGCCTGCTGTTGAAGCCACCTGATGGGCTGAGTGCCCTTCCCCGGGAGCAAATCTGTTATTTGCTTCCACTTTATTCCCTATTGGCCCAGGCCTGCTGCAGGAGAGCAGCTCCCTGATGTGGGTGATCAATGACTTTGATCACTCTCCAGTTCATCATTTGGAGAGAGATATCATGCAAGGCTCATTGGGAACCCCTAAGTTTCAGAGCCGGAGGATAAGTAGGTGGAAAGAGATCCAAGGGTAAGGTCTATCCTTGATGCCAATGCTCTGCTGGGACAGTATTTAGGCCAGCCAGCAGAGTGAGAGCTGCCCAACATGCAGCCACCAGGAGTATAACAAAGCATTAAACTGTCTGAGACGAGCCATTGAGCGAACCATCATATGATATCTAGAAGTGAGAGCACAAATGGAAACAAATTGAAATGTCAAATGTGTGCTGTAGAGCCGCTGAAGAAATTCCCCTGCGAGAACCGCAAGATACCGTATGGCTCAAACAGGGCTTCTATAAATGCAGATGACGACGGTCGGGAGAAGGTTACTCCAAAACCGCAATCACAAAAAGAGAGACAGTGACTACACCATCATTGAGGGATATTAACTTCATTAAAACGCATTCAGAACAGCATATGAATAACGCACTAAGTGTGAAGAAGTGTATACTTGGATTGCTTCTGATATATGGGCATCAGACTAAAGAAATAGGAATCTGTCCAGATGCTGAGTTGAACGTAAATTAGTCAAATGTTTCAAGCTACTTCATGGGAAGAACATTTGCTACCTCTGTACAAGTCCTGAAAAAGACGTGCCTCAGTACCCATCTATGGGCATCTAGACAGCACTCCGTCAACATTATAATTGAGGGGTCTTTATTAATGATATAAGGAGGAATATGCTAGTTGGTAGAGCCCTCCACAAACACCTATAGTTGGCTGTTACTTGTCTGGTGTTTCTTCTAGTGGAACGATTTAGTGTTAATGAGCTTGGTCTAGTAAGACCTATGGTGTTGTGTTCACCAGTTCCAATTTTGCACTTATCATTTTTGCACTGAATAAGGGTTTGCCCCATGTGCATTAAATCATTTGCTGGTCTTTTGATATATGTACAATTTTTGAATGGAAATTGAAATAGAAAGTGATGTTTGATTTTGTAGTATTAAATTTATATTTTTGATATGTCTGTATGTCTGATGTTAAAGAAAATAAGCATCAATTTATTAAAGGATTTGATAATAAACAATGTTGACATATGAATAGCCTACACTGAGCCTTCGCTTTCAGCCCCCCAATGTGTCCTATGGTCCTTCTTTTCAGAATAATGTAGATTTAGATTTAATAGTTGTTCCATGAGGCATCCTATCTCGTTTTTGCTGTAGTCCCCTGTGGCCTTGAAGGTTGTTTTGTTCAGATAACACAATGAGCCTCATCACAAGTTGGGAGGTTTCCCGGCTGCAATACCGCCCAACTGTAAGAGTGTTAGCGACAACTGGTCCGGCGGTATTAGCGTTGGATCACGGGCTGTGCGTTAACGGTAAATCTCCATTCTGCATTGGGTCCATCAGACCTGATGGGGAATTTACGGCGCAAACACTGCGTGCTAATACAGCCAGCAGTTATTACACAGAAAACAGGGCACTAAATGAGGTTTTCATCTCCAGAAAAAAGCTGGGGGTAAAAAACCCCATTTAGCGCCAAACTCAGGATAGGGCCAGCCATTGAATGTGGTGGTAATATCTTTACCACTGCATTTAAGAGCTACCTCCCAACTCGTGATGAGGCCCAATGTAGTTGTCTGGGGTTATACGCTACGAGTGAAGTGTTTTTTGGATGATGGAGACTGACATATCCCTCCCTCAAATCCTCACAAGTTAAGTTACTTTTCTTTGGGATGATATGAAGGGAAGAGTGAGCCACTGATTGAATATAAGATGATTATTTGCAAAGGCATAGAGTGTTTGAATCCATGTTTTACCTGTCATCTTTTTACAACTGTTTGTAAAGATTTCTTGCTCGACAGCATCATCAGGTGTGAAGCACAGCACCAGTGTATGCATTCAGTATGGCAATTGAAACTGTGATTTGCTAATTCGTTTCTGGGGATCCCTGGGCTTTGCTTTATTAGCTCAGGTGGAGGATATTTCATGTTTTATAATTGATCCCCAGTGAAGAGCATGCACAACCCCAAACATGGGGATGTCTTCAGGCATCTCGGTAGCCTTCCTTTCGTTTACCTTAAACCTTGTGCCAGACACATTGGGAGGCAAAGGGGGCGCTACCCGTGCCTGGTACCTTACCACCCTCATGAATGCCACTTTCATGCCAAGTATGGATGAGGCACCAGGCTAAATCTACACCTCCAATGCTCTGATTATGAAGCTTATTCTTAAATACAGCATTTTGGAGATGGCATTGAGTGCTTACACTGGAGGACAGCAGATAATGTGACGTGTTGGGTACGGCGAAACCCTTGTTCATGTGCAGTATAGTTTACATCCAGGGCCGCAGAGTGGAGAGAGGCACAGTTAAGTATGTGTATGGAAGGTGGCATGCCAAGATGAACAATTGCGGTAAAGGGCACAAAACTTGTCAGCCAAATTTACACATGCTGATATGATATGATATGGCATTCATAACGCACCTATGCAAAAGTGTTTCAAGGCACGACGAGGCAAGGGAGGGAAAACAGAGGGAAGACAGAGACAACAATCCTACTAGGCCAGGTGACAATGAGATGCAGGGGAGAGGGGAGGAGGGTAGGGGAAAAGTGCGGGCGGAAGGGGAGGGGACAATGCAGTACATAGTATAACAGTAAAATAAATAAAGAATAAATAGAAGTGCGGCCAGCTGGTGGCAAGTGCAAGGGTAAGTGCAGACATCATGTGTCAAGTGCTAGTAGGGGCTGTAGGGATACAGAAACAGTCCCTGAGTTCAAGCGTTGCCAGGGGGGCAGTGCAGGTGTGCAACTGGTGGAGAGGGCATCTGGACCCGAGATCAGAGGGTAGCCAGGTAACCAGTGCAGTTTCATATTCAGCCAGGAGATAAGCAGTGATGACTCGTACAGTTTCAAGTGACCAGAGAGGCAAGTCCACTAAATACCCAAATAAATCGTTCCTCCCCACAATCAACAATTCACAGGCCAGAGGATATCCGACTTCCTAAGCCTCTTCCTTCGATCAGGGGTATACCAACACATTAGAAGGCGCAAATTTCCTCCCATCCACAAATATGGAAACGAATAATCTAAGAAGAATGGGCCGTTACACTGCCAACTTCACGGTGTCAACTTCCTCTTCCTTTCCCGTCCCTCTTCTATCCTGCATCTCATCTTTCAAATGTAGATGCTGCTTGAATACTTTCCAAAGCCTCTTCCATGGGTGCTAGAACTCAATCAGACAGAGGGAATATGAACTGAGTCGAGGTGTGCCGGTTGTGAGAGGCGCTTGGGCTACAAAGTAAGAAAAACAGACTAGTGTGAGGCCATGTAATTGCAATCGAATGAAGGCTGCTGTACCCTCTTGGGACTACTAGTTACCACGAAAATACTGAAATTGGTAAAACGAAAATGAGGGGGGTGTCACCTCATTCACGGTGCACAACAACAACTGTGGGTGGAAAGAGATACGAGTAAGACAAATAGATAACCGTTTGTTTTCCAAGAGGTATGTTTCAAGCAAAAACTCAGTCATGAAACCATTGGGTTACATAGAAAATAAAGTTTATAGTGGAATTTTGAACAGATCTGCCCACATGTGTTTCGACCCAAAACCGGGTCCTTTTCAAGGCAAAGCTGTCTATAATTCAATCAAATCACACACTTGTGTAGCATGACACTACAAAATAAAAGAATAAATCATAGATGCCCCCAGAACAAACCAAAAAAACAAAAAATGGAGGGGGGGGTTTGGGAGGCGAATATAGTTGATGCAAACAGAGATGTGCAGACCATATTTTCACATTATACACAGTTCCAGTCTCAGGAATCTCACATCATAGTCCATTCTCAGAACTTAGTCCGTAATGTATCCAGTAAAACCCTGTCCACAGCTGAGTTGTCTTTGCTGAATAAAGGTTTATCATTTGCACCAAGTTGTCAGTCGGATCTTATTGAGTTTCAGGTCGACTTATTTAAATTTATTCGAAAGCTCAAATTAAAAAAGTTCTTCCATAACCAGGTCAAAACATACACGCCAAAACAGGCACAAGAACCTGTTAGTCACCTAACCCTAGCAGACATTGAAGACACTATACTACTGATGTCACTTACAGACGACCCTCATCTTACATCTATCTCACTCCAACAATAATCAGGCATTCACCAACAAAATCTCCAATGGAACATAAAAGTAGATCTAAATGTGTACCCTCTCTGCCTAATGAGAGTGTGAATGACACTTTTTATCAAGCTGTGATGCAGGACATCCATAAGCATATGGACCATCCAAAACTTTACAATTCCAAATGCAATTTATCATCTTCAGAAAAAGTTGCTCTTAAAATCCTTATACAGGATTCCAGCATTATTATTAAAGAGGCTGACAAAGGCAGTAATATAGTGATTCTTAACACCCAGGACTATATTAGCATGGCCAATGACCATCTCACCATTCTAGGCTGCTATAAACCATTACCAGGTAGCCCCACCCAAGAAACAGTTTCTAATCTCAAAACTCTTATTCAGGTTTGGCAGTCGCGTGGCATGCTCACTGATGATTAGCATTTCTTATACCGGCCATGCCCGGTCATTCCCACCATGTACCTTCTCCCCAAGGTTCACAAAAATTTTATCACACTACCCCAGGTTAGAGCAATTTATGAGTGAACTTTGATGGGCCACCGAGGGTCTCTCCCAATAGATTGACACTGCAATCAAGGATATTGTACCAACCCTACCTGCCTTTCTACGTGATTCCACACAAACTCTCCAGATTTTACAAACTATTGAGTGGGGTTCTCATTACCTTCTAGCCAGTTTTGATGTCAAAGCACTTTATACTTCCATACAGCACCATCTAGCACTGGACACCATTGACTTCACGTTTCGCAATCATTCAGCTTATCATAAGCAACATGTTCAAATGATTAAAGAATTTTTGGCATTTACCTTGGCACACAACCAGTTCATATTCAATCAACAATACTATATGCAGACGAAAGGAGTAGCCATTGGTGCAAAGTATGCTCCATCCCTGGCCAACCTTTTTATGTTTTTTTTGTTGAAGAAATGTATATTTTTGGCGCCCATGAATTCAATCAAAATCTAGTCGTCTGGAAAAGGTATATTGATGACGTTTTGGTTATTTGGAATGGGACGGCTGAAAGATTTACAGCTTGAACTACTTGAATCTGAATAACTTTGGCATCAAATTTTCTGGACATGTGAGTCCCGATTTGTTGGAATTCTTAGACTTAAACATCCAAATCATCAATGGAATGCTGCATACGCAAACATTTCGTAAAGCAACAGCTGTGAACGCCATTCTTCATGCCTCAAGCTGTCATAGACGATCTGTTATAAATAACATCCCATTTGGAGAGTTTCGTAACTGCAGCTCCCAGGAAGCTTAGGAACATGAGTGTGCCATGATCAGGCAGAGGTTCTCGGTACGAGGTTACTCAGCCCAATCCATCAACAGAGGGTTGGAAAGCACTAACAAGATTACCAGAGAATCAATTTTGGGCATTCACAAAGTAAACGATACTGTAAAACCTATCAATGTTCAGTTTATCACCAAATATGCCCAGGATAGTGATAATCGCTACCAACTACTTAACAGACAATGGCATCTACTATGCCTTGATCCTGACCTACAATCTTATATTTCCAAAAGACCTGAACTAGTTTTTACTCGGAACAAAACTCTGAGAAATCAGCTCTGCCCCTCGTTCTTCCAACCAAAGCCTGCTCGTTCACATCTCCACACATGGCTCAATTCAAAACCTTCGGGTTTTTTCAAATGTGGTTCATGCAACTTCTGCCAATTTACTCTCAATCAGAATAGGTTTACCTGCCACCAGGGTCTGAAAATAATACAGATCTGTGAATGTATTAAATGCAAATCCAAGTGCATAGTTTATGCCATTGTATGTGTGTGCCAAAAGGTATATGTTGGTTCAACAATCAGAGAACTACGGGTTCAGATCCGCGAACATTTCGGCCACCTAAAAAGTCAGGATCCCAAATTACCTCTTGCAAACCACTGGCAAAAACATCATCAATTGGACTCAAAGACCTCAGGTTCATTGGACTTCTACAAGCACATGCCCACCCAAGAGGCGGCGACCGTCAACTATTATTGCGGCAACTTGAGGCACAGACCATTGCCAAACTCCGATGTACCAGTCTGGGACTCAACAAAGATACGGAACTGAATGTCTTTCTTTAATGCTACATCTTGATTTATCATGTATTCATGTTGGTACAGTCTTCCTTTGTTTGCATTGTCTCGTCCATCCTCCTTTGTATGACCCATTTTTCACATTTATCTTTTATTGATCACCTGAACATCCAACACAATCAAAGGTGCCCAATTGGTCTTGCCCATCCCTTTCATAACTATCCATTTATTCACACTTTTTGTGATCACTATTTGGCTTCAGTTTTATCCCCAACACTAACGTGGTATATTATTCGCCCACACTTATTTTTCTTCACTGGCTTATGCCATCACATGATCCCCCACAGTCCTTTTTCTCTATGTTTTTAAGACCTACACATCCATCTAATTGAATTAGTTTTTTAGCACCATATCCACATTGGAGGCAAGGTTCATTTTTACTTTGTACACTTTGTTCGCACACGCTCACAACAATGTTAGAATCTTTCAGTTTGCAATGATTTCCTGTAAACCACATGCATGCACCAATCTTATTGATATTTGGTCTGCTGACTATTCATGCACGCTGTCGTCACCATATCACATGTGACCGCGGCATGTAACGCAACTCCCGGTACTTCCTATATGCATAGAGAAGGCGACACTTCTTCTAACAATTCAGTGTGCACCCGAATTTGGACAACTTTCATGCAGGGGACTGAACCCCATTACATCAGGGAGGCAATATTTTCCTATAGCCGCGCATACCATTTTACATGACCTAGTGATTTCATATACCTCAGCTCAACTCATGCACCTGTTTTTTGTACATTTGTGTAGGTTTCGGCATGGTATAATCAATTTGGATATGCCAATTTATCTTGTTCCACTAAGAGCAAGTAGCGACCTTGACCAGCATGCATGCGCAACACATACTATCTTAGGTAATTGCTTTTGTCCTGTACCTTGCTTTATCTCTCAACACACAAGACTGTAATTTGCATCAACCGTGACTCTCAATATATTCCTTTTCGCTCATTCTCACAGGCTCGCTCGCTTACCTACAGCATATTTCCTTTAATTCTCACCAAGTCCAGGCTTTGAAGTGACTGTTTCCCCTCAATATCTACTGTAATCAAATATAATTTTCACAACCATCACCACATGTAGTGGTGTCACATGGTATGGCATACATTAGGATTACTCCTTATTGTGCTTTTCTAAAAGTATCACAGGCTGAAACTTCTCTTCTCCTTGCCTCTGCTCGCAATACTTCTTTCCTGTTTATCCCTTCATCTACTATTTGGAATGGGTTTCTTGAACTGGATACCTCACCATCTTCCTTTGCCAACAGTATATTCTCACTACACATGCTTGGCAAGCTGCTCGCAGGTATGTTCTCAGTAGGACTACACTATCTAGGTGTGGCACCAGAACAGTAATCTAGCAGAAGATCCACCTCTTGCTTCTTTCTTGGGAAATTTTGTGGTGAAGGTACTTTCTCAACTACAACACTATACACTGTTTCATTGTCTTTGGATTGTATTCCCCATCATTGTGTTTCTTTTCTCCTGTTTTTCTCTTCCTGTTTGGGTCGAATGGTGCCACAATACTCCATCTTGGATACTAAACCCTTCAACTCCATTGGTAACGTTCCACTGTATGTGTTGTGTGACCATACGTGGTCGGTTTTGGACCCTCTACTACTTTCGGGCTGTGTTTCCCCTTTTGCATCTGACCCTGCCCTCATGAACTGTGTATGATGTGAATATATGGTCTGCACATCTGTTTGCATCAACTACATGCGCCCCCTTTTTGGTTTTTGGGTTTGTTCTGGGGACATCTATGATTTATGATTTATTCTTTTGTTTTGTAATGTCATGCTACACATGTGTTTGATTTGATTGAATTATAGACAGCTTTGCCTTGAAAAGGACCCGGTTTTGGGTCGAAACACATGTGGGCAGATCTGTTCAAAATTACACTATAAACTTTATTTTCTATGTTACCCAATGGTTTCATGACTTTGACTTTTTGCTTGAAACATACCTCTTGAAAAACGAACGGTTATCTATTTGTCTTACTCGTATCCCTTTCCACCCACAGTTTGTGCAGCGCACCGTGAATGAGGTAACACCCCCCTCGTTTTCGTTTTACCAGACAGAGGGAATGGTCTCTATTCCAGGTTCTTTGCAGTGGTGAAATAGACAGGTGCAGTTGAGGGCAGGTGACAGAGCCCCACAGTTGATTTCGGTTCACTGGGGATGACACTTTGAAATGATCCCTCTGGAACAGATATCGCTTTGGATAAAGGCGCTATATAAACAACACATCATTATCATTATATCAAAATCCCCCCATTAAGCAGCCTTTAAAATAATGTTCATTTCACTTGTCCATCTGACCAACTCACAGAGAAAGTCAGATCTGTGGGGAAGCAAATCTATTTTTCTTATCTGATGCTATCTTTCTTTGCTACTTCGGCCCGAATGTGGATGGCACTGGTGGTGACCCTGTTATGGAATGTTATGGCCTGGGCAGATGGTACAGTGAGTGCGGTGCACACCGCATGCATGGGGGCCAGCATGCATTTTGCAAGTTCTCATCCTGGAATGGCCATCTCAGTTCATCACCCTTCAGAAGATGATACATTCAGTACCATTACATTGGGTGTTAATAAAACCTATTCTTTCTGCCCTTAGAAGCGAAAGGAATCCTGCACTAGACACTATACATTAAAAACATGTCTGCCCCCACCATAATTACATAAATGAGAGTGGCACGAATACACGCAAGCGAGCAATGATTTCAAGCCTGCATCATGGATAGAGAAGGCATATTCCCGCTAGGGGAAACCCTTCTTCATTGAACAATGATTTCTGTATTATTTTCCTCTTTTAGCTTTTTTGCATTGCCACTATCAAATTCTACAGAGTCTCCCCTTTAATATCATCCTATCAGCTCCATTTTGGCAGATGTGGTTTTATAACCCACTAAACGCAGGCTCTCCTCCATAAAATGAACAATTATCACAGAATGGAACTAGGAGGAACATGCGCCCCTGCCCTCAATGCCTGTCCTTGAGCAGATGGTGTTTAAGAGTCTGCATATACATCAACATTTTGGAAGGAGATCCTGCCATTACACAGACTGCCAGATAAACATGGAACAGGAATCATTCCATGAGTGTGGAGCTCTCTTGGGGAATGGCATCCAGCTTATAATGAGGCGACATGCCCAGAGGTGGCATGCCCACCCTGTGGGTAACGGTCTGCCGCCCATGTTAAGGACCCGAGTGAAGTGGCGGCCCATTACCCATAGGGTGGGCCCAGCCACCGAGGGGCATATCGCCATTAGCACCCATGTAGTGCGCTACACGGGTGCCTAATGGGTTTTAAAAAAAAATATTTTCTCTCGTGAACAGAATGCCTCGCAGCGTCTCGGAGAGAAAATACTATACCAACATGGCCGCCACGGAATTGGAAGGCGGCGCTCCATACGGAGCCCCTATTCAATTTCCATGGCGGCCACACAGTGAAAGGAGCTGCGGCGGTAGATCTCGCCGCTGCAATCAGGAAAGTGGAATGGGGTAGGGAGAGGGAACAAAAAAAACAGGGTTGGAGGGTCCCTGCTAGTGTCAGCCCACATTCCTAGCCACCTGATTGGCTGGCTCCCCTGCCCAGGGTTCTAATTGATCTTTCATAACACACTTAGTACAGGAGACCAATTCCTAAGGGCAAGACCGGGATTCAGACCTGTGCTGCTATGCGTTGTCTTGCTTCCACATAAACATGTTGCCCCTGAGCTTTCCTCCTGGCCCGCCCACCAGGCTTAATACTCATTATAATGATGTGCTGTTGTTCATATCTTCCCAAGCCATTCGGATATGTATATTTATTCCTGTGATCCTTACCTGATTGCAATTGTAGCCTTCAGATTGATCAGCAAGATAACTTATTGAGTTAAGTGCTTGCAGCAGTCACTGTGTTTAGTTTGCAGAGCACAGGTTTGAACCCTTGCAGGGCCACTTAGCCCCTTAAAGTTTCTGAGGTCGATACATTTAATAACATTAAATTTGACACCAATAAAACCTAGTATTGCAGCACTTAAAAATTGGAGAAATGTGTCATGAAGCACATTATGCAAATGCTGTGTTATTACTGTAACAATGCAGAAGTTGTATCAATTACATAGAATGATGTTCACGTTGATCTCATCAGGAAATCCCGCTATTGCGGGACCAATCACCCCTAGTTACGTTACACTAATGATATGAAGACCACCTTTTTAGTAGCAGCCCTTAGCAATCCATGAGCTGTGGACATTTTAAGTTTATAAACAAAATTATGTTTTTTACGAAAGATGGTCAGATGTGCTTTAATGGAGGAGACAGACATCTGCACTTACCGTGGTCTGGAAAGGATTCTCCTGCTGAGAATACACGTCTCCAATATATGAAGGATCCAGGCCTGGTGGAATAATGCTCAGCACAGGTGTTCTCAAGGTAGGCACTGGCATGATGGTTTTGGCCTTGCCTGTATCTGTTATGACATGTGATGCTGCCTGTTGTCCCTTCTGCGTTTCTGGTGCTTTGATTGCTGAAGGGGGTGTCATATTTTGTGATTCCTTTTTTGATTCTGCCTCTTCCTTATTAACTGGTGTCTCCTCCTCCTCCTTTTTTACCAGAGAGACTTCCTTTTTAACTGGTGTCCCCGCCTCCTTTTTTACCAGAGACTCTTCCTTTTTAACTGGTGTCTCCTCCTCCTTTTTTACCAGAGACTCTTCCTTTTTAACTGGTGTCCCCGCCTCCTTTTTTACCAGAGACTCTTCCTTTTTAACTGGTGTCCCCGCCTCCTTTTTCACCAGAGGTTCTTCCTTTTTTACTGGTGTCTCTGCCTCCTTTTTCACTGGAGGCTCTTGCTTTTTAACTGGTGTCTCCTCCTCCTTTTTCACTGGAGGCTCTTCCTTTTTAACTGGTGTCTCCTCCTCCTTTTTCACCGGAGGCTCTTCCTTTTTAACTGGTGTCTCATCCTTTTTCACCAGAGGCTCTTCCTTTTTAACTGGTGTCTCCTCCTCCTTTTTTGCCAGAGGTTCTTCCTTTTTAACTGGTGTCTCCTCTTCCTTTTTTACTGGATGCTCTTCCTTTTTAACTGGTGCCTCCTCCTCCTTTTTCACCGGAGACTCTTCCTTTTTAACTTGTGTCTCCTCCTCCTTTTCTGCCAGAGCTTCTTCCTTTTTAACTTTTGCCTCCTCCTCCTTTTTTGCCAGAGTCTCTTCCTTTTTGACTGGTGCTTCCTCCTTCTTTTTTGCTAAGGAATCTTCCTTTTCAACTGGTGACTCCTCCTTTTTTTCTGGGGACTCTTCCTTTTCAACGGGTGCCTCCTCCTTTTTAACTGGTGTCTCCTCCTTTTTCACCAGAGGATCTTCCTTTTTAACTTGTGTCTCCTCTTCCTTTTTAACTGGTGCTTCCTCCTTCTTTTTAGCTTGGGCCTCTTCCTTTTTAACTGTTGCCTTCTCCATCTCCTTTTTTACTGGGGGCTCTTCCTTATTTAGTGTTGGTGCAACCCTCGTTTTTTCTCGCACCTTCTCCTCTTCCATTATGTCCACAATCTCCCCCTTGTCGTCTTCCCCTCCATGTTTCTCTTCCTCCTGCTTCTTCTCCTCTTTTATCTCTGAAATCTGCTCCTTCACTGCTAGGGTCAAGTCTCCCTCTGGTGCTGTGACGTCCTTCTCATTCAGTGCTGTCCTCTCAGACATTTCCATCACAGGTTTCTGGGACCTGTACAGGCAAATAAAACAGGAATCTGTGTTTTTAGATATTCTGTGAGGGACACTCAGCACGTTTTGAAAGAACATCCTCAAATGTTGCATGCAAAATTAATTTTGCTACAAAAGGTCAACAGACACGAAATTGCAAAGATCCCATACTTTACAGCAGATATAAAATGTAAAAGTTTCTCCATTTTAAAAATTCTAATAGATTTTACAGGAAAAGTAAGGCCACTGAGAAATATACATTTGGAAGCATGGCGTGTACTAAGCACACCAAAAGGAAATTAGTAGGAATATTAGCAGCGTTCACTCCTTTGGGAGAAGCTAAGACTCTACTCAACAGCTAGATCCCCCTCAACATAATGGCTTCATTTTACTTGTGAAATTGGGTGACAGTGGACGTTTTCCCACTCAAATAAATGTAAAATCATTTCAACATGTGTACAGAAGCTGTCATTTCATGATATACAGGTATGATTAGGTATGGGTTTGTATCCTTAGAATGTGTGCTATGACCACTCTGAGTTGATGTGAATTGGCAAGCTGCATCACCAAATCCCCAAGCCCAACCCACAAAATGCCTTGAATAGATAATAGTACTGTATGAATGCATAAATAAATAAATAGATATAAAGATCTCATTATTACACCAAATATATGCTTATTCAAAGTGCAAGAGGCAGAGCGTGATACACCATTTCCCACCACTTTCTTGCACTATTATCTTTTCAAGGCATTTTGTCGAGGACACTCTATATGTGATGGGACTTATTTATATATTTATATCCTCAAGTCTTTCAATAGAAAATTCATTCACATGGAAGGCTAGCCGGCACGTGTTTTGACCGTTGTTGTCCTCGAGGCTAGTCTTAATCCGAAGTTGATTTGCAGACCATAAGTGTCCCCAATGAGCAATTACTCATCACAACAGAATCGAGGATACTCCACATGTGATGGGACTTATTTAGATTGTTATGGCGCATTGGAGACACTTATGGTCTGCAAATCATCTTTGGATTAAGACTAGCCTTGAGCACATCAAAGGTCGAAACACGTGTCGGCTGATCGTCCGACTGAATAAATTGTCTATTGGAAGACATGAGGATATAAAGAACTCATTATCACAGCAACTATATGCTAATTTAAAGTGCAAGAGGGAGAGCGCGATACACCATTTCCCACTGCTTTCTTGTACCATTTCATGATCTAGTTCACTACCTCTTCCAATATTATGCCTAATTCATGGATTGCACCCACTAAGTAAGTTGTGTGTCGGCTTACTCTTTGCAAATTCTTGCAATGTCAATTCCAAGATGCATTTGAGTTTCAGGCACGTATGTATCTCACAAAGATGTAATTTTCTGTGATGTCACTTATAGTAATGAAACTTCAAATGCAAATTAGGGGGATTGCATGTCTTTTGTCAGACCAGACGTGGCCTTGCAACTCCTAGAGCTGGCACTGGCCTTTTTGCCTTCCGAGTGCTTCGGGTGGATTTGGAATAACTGGATCCAAGGTTGCTGATGATTGAGAAGCTTTAAGAAGAACCCTGTTGAGGGTTCAGGAGAGCAAAGATTACCCACTGCCCATCAACAAGGATAAAACCAAAGAAAGCCTCTCTGCCCTCTTGAAGTTTGTGGTTTCACAGCCTACGAGCTGTCTGTCACTGTTTTGCTCACACGCTAGAGAGAGGGCTTTGTGGCCTTGTGGTCAACTTCAGAGGCAAGAGAACTGCTGCTTTGTCAAGTAGCAGGCAGCGCTACCACTGGAAATCAGCTTGTGACCAGAATTGGAACAGGGTACTTTGAGGAAAAAAGCAAATATCTGGTGTGGACAGCAGTGTGCTGCTCGGCAGCGTGATACAGCGCTTTTCTCAGTACCGGGGCAGGTACAGAATTCTGCGTGTGTGGAGGAGCTATAAAGCCACTGTGCCGCCCTGTGGGGTGTTGGCAGGAGCTCTTCAAGATGAGGCCGAAGCTGGGTTTGAGCTTTCCAACGGTCGGTGTCCATGCTCCACCACGGCGGTAGTGCCTCACATTGATTAATACACAGCGATTTGGCCTGGTCTAAGAGAACCATGTGACTGTGGGCTGTTGGGGGCATGCTCACTTTCAGGGGCGTATGGTGGAAGGCAAGAAACAGCAGGTCTGTTGTTTCCTACTTTAGTTTGGGAGTATTTTTACTAATAATTTGTTTGTAAGGAGTGTTTTATCTGGATTTAGTGGGTTAAATATGCTAATGTATTTATTATATATAAAAGGCTGGTCGCAGGTGGTGTATTCTAGCCCTCCGCTTAGCTCACTCAGCTACCATAGGACAGACTCAGACACCTACAAGCAGCGACTGCACAAGACGTTTCTGTGGTTATTACACCGTGCAGCCCTGCACATATGCGCACCTACTGATAACTCTGTCCACAGCACATAATAACTGACGACAAGGAGGAGGGGGGCTGTTCGCTACACTCCCTGTGTTTAGGCTCATTCCTCATCTCTTCATCCTCAGCATGGCATACACCAGTCTCAGGGTGCAGCACCATATGTACTCACCCCTTCTCCTAAGTTCACGGGGCCTCCGGTGCCACGCATCACTGTGGAAGTTCTATCTCTGCCCCACCTGGCCCTGGCAGGTGCTGCACTTCACTCTGTGTGCAGGTTCTCCAGGGAGCCACCCCTCAATCCCGCACTTCCGAAGGAACAGCAAACCTTACTCTTCAAAGAACATTTCACCAATCACTAACCACTCCACTCACTTTTAATTCCCTCCATTTGGGGCTCCCTCCACCCCTACTTTACCTATCTATCACAGATCCCGCTCCTTCCCAGACCCCCTTTCTTGTAATTCGCTGGAAGAGTTGCCAATAAACAGCGTTTCTGTGCTTCCCCGCTGGGTTTATTGTTCATAATGCCAAACTTAAACCTCGCCCAAGCTGCTGCCAGGCCCCCATCTCCGCTGACCCTTCCTTCCACATTCCTAGCATGAACGCATAGCAGTCCTTATTGAATGCCAAGTGAAATACTGAGCAAAAACAAAGAGGTGATGGCTGGAAGGTTTACACTGAATCTTAACCACTGGCATTGCTCGGGGCAACCCTCCAGACCATCGTTCTTCGCCTGCCAAGCCATTACAGAAGGGGAAAGACCATATGCAAATCAGGCTTGGCCCCACCCCAAAAGGGGCAGTCCAGCCCGAACTGCTAGGTCACATCCCTTCTGCACGAGACCACAAGCATCCCCAAACATGTTTCACCCTTGTTGGGGCTCATCAGTGAGGAGTAGCTTGGATCTCTAGGCCCAGCAGGCACGGGACCCACATCTGGGCATACCCGTCCCACTCGGGGTGACAAAGCAATAACAAAGAGGTGATGGCTGGAAGGTTTAGACTGAATCTTAACCACTGGCATTGCTTGGGGCAACCCTCCAGACCATCGTTCTTCGCCTGCCAAGCCATTACAGAAGGGGAAAGACCATATGCAAATCAGGCTTGGCCCCACCCCAAAAGGGGCAGTCCAGCCCGAACTGCTAGGTCACATCCCTTCTGCACGAGACCACAAGCATCCCCAAACATGTTTCACCCTTGTTGGGGCTCATCAGTGAGGAGTAGCTTGGATCTCTAGGCCCAGCAGACACGGGACCCACGTCTGGGCATACCCGTCCCACTCGGGGTGACAAAGCAAAAACAAAGAGGTGATGGCTGGAGGGTTTAGACTGAATCTTAACCACTGGCAAGTGAAATACTGAACCACATCTGAAGCACCTTCTGGGCGTGCCACCTCGCCCCTCTTCTTGATGGTGTTTACATTGGTTGGACGTTAACTCCCTCTGCTTATAATTGTCCAACAGCTGTGTTCTTGATGATTTCCTAGATGGTCCTGATCCCCTCGAGATTGCCCCAACATCATCCAGTACCTTTTCAACAGAGGACTCTAATTACTTAATGCATATAATCCCGAGTAGAACAGATATGCCCAAACTTTGGTCCCAAGCCTTCTGGGCATAGAGACCCAAGCTGTACCTCACTGATGATGCCCATTGTGGCTAAAACACGTCTGAGGATGCTTGTGGTTATGTGCAGTTGGGATGGCACCTAGCAGTTCAGGCTGGAGTGTCCCTCTTGGAGTGAGACCAAGCCTAATTTGCATATTGTGCTTCCCCTTTCTGCAAGGGCTTTGCAGACTGAAGAACGATGGTCTGGAGGGTTGTTGCACAGACCCATTGCCAGAGTTTTAAGATTCATTCTAAACCTTCCAGCTATCATCTCTTGTTTTGCTTTATTACCCTGTGTTCAACAATTTAAGCCAATTCAATGGCTTCTTCTAGGGTTGTGTGTATCTTGCGCCACATTTCCTCTCCTTTTTTGTGGTTGCTCCATTTGATCCGCAATTGGTCAGGAAGATGCTCATTGTAACACAGCCCAAGTTCACATTTAACAGCAAGACACCTTAGAGCAGTATTCAACTCCTTCATTTTGTCACCCTTTCTTGGTTCGCAGTGGCGCAATGGGATCTAGCTATTTTTGGTTTTCTTTTTTCTCACTTTAGTTTGTCAGGTATGCATAGCCTCCTCTCAAAACTGTAGGGAGGCAACACATTCCTCCAACCCTGGAGCTTCAGGCAACCTTTTAATAAGCTTCTGGCCTCTGTGAGCAAGGCAATGGAAAAATAGGGTACTATTCCTGTACAATGTACATGGCTCTATAGACATCTAGTGTGTATATCTGAACCCAACTTTCTAGTCCTTCTCTTTCACTGGAGGCTCTCCTGGTGTTGCTAAGAATAATGTGGATGTCAAAATGGGATGGGAGAGGAAGCCAAAGAGGAAGAACACGTGCAGCCAAGAAGGAGGAAAGTGGTGGTACAGGAGAGAGCATAGTTACATGGCAAAAAACACATCACGTGGATAAAAAACCTTTCATGAAGATTATTACACTATTGTTCAGCAGACAGCACCGCAAACTTCTTTGTCAGAATTCACCTTATGTCCATTTCCTGAGGGCAAGACATAATCGTTTATTTCTTGATGAATTTAGAGCACAATCTGAAATCATTGAGAGTTGTTTTAATGGATAGATTCAATCCCAGCTCTTCAGTGAAATGTTCCCTAAAATGGGCAACGTTCACAGAACACTGCAAGTTGGCAATAAAAAAACAAGCCTATCTAGCAACATTTTGATCCTGAATTTGAAAAGTCACTTTTCACCTCTGAAAAAGGCTGACATCTAAATCATTGATACACTCCATTTTAAAGCAGGCAGAACAAAATAAAAAAAATAGAGAGAGTTTCCAGTTTTCTGGAATCTGGACCCATTTGTAGGCCTGGCGCGAATTGTAGGGTTTGTATGTCTTCGGAGAAAATCACTTCTTTAAGCATAAAAAATAAGTGGAATCTTAAAATGCATGCAACCAGTATCATGTGTTCTATATGCAGTTAAACGCCCTGTGACAAATTGTATATCGGGAGAACATCTAGAGAAAATAATTTGCACATAATAGAACACAGATCAACAATCCACAACAAGACAACAATGACCCCTCTAAATGACACTTTATAATGAATCACATTCTCCAGAGGATTTGAAGTAGGTGCTTCTGGAAAATGTAATGAAAGTGCCGAACACAGTTGCACTGAATTGAAATTGTCACAAAGAAACAACTTCGGATCTATGAATTACACTTTTTTAATTTAATTAAGGGCTTAACGAGGAGGTAGAATGGCAACACTAGTTTGTGACCCAGTATCCCATGCCATACTTGTTCATTATAATGATTTGATCAAACCCAGTCGAGGATACACACGGGGGGGGTGGAGTCCACCCAATTTTTTCAGAGGGTGGACTCAGTCCCCCCCAGCTAAAGTGAGAAACATTGAAGGTCCTCTTTCAATGTATGCATTAAAGCCGACCGCTGAGATCAAACCACAGTCGTCAGGTTTGTAGGCTGGACACTTCACCACTGCACCATACAACCTGATTATAAATAACAAACAATTAAAGGTGAAATGTCCCATTTTGGTACGGCAAGTCCCAGGGAAAACATTTGTATTGGTTCTTGGAGTTTAAAACATGCACACCTTAAAACATTTTCAAAAACACTATTAGAAGAAAATATCCTCTCTTGGTTTTGTGTGTGTGTGGATTTTATGAAAAGCTAGTGGCATTCGTTCTGTGCAATTTGGGTGGTTATGCAAAGGCAATTTAATGAAATGTGCCTATTTCATCTTGATATGCTAATTTCTGGCGACGTCACGTTCCATCGCATTTGTTGATGAGTCTCCCCATTTACATTTTTATGACTTGACCTCTGATGAAACCTAAATAGCTATCTCCATTAGGAAGCAATAGTTCCCTCCCATAGATTAAGGAATTATAGGTGTGCCCAGGAATGAGTGAAATTATGCATTGTTTATTATGACAATTAATGAGCTGACCTTATTCACTCAGTGCACAGTTATTAAATAAACGTTCGAGGCATTTAGCAATTTTCAAGCATGCGTGTATACATGAGTCAACTGACTACTAATTTCTGCGTCATTACCAACAGTGAGCAACAAGCTTACTGTTTTGACTTATTGCATGTTTTAATTAATTCTACTGACAAATAGTAACCTTCAAGCAAGTCCTTTACTCTTTCACTACAAACATAGTAGCTCAATATCAGTGAGCAGCCTAACTCTCAGACTCCAAACGATGGTCATACATAGCATCATCATAGCATTTAAATCAATGCTTTCATTGACTCTGCAACCTGGGTGAAACTGTGTCACCAATAGCTTTTATAACACAGGGCAGGTAAGAACACCAGAGTCCTACTGTATCCATTAGTTAAATTTTATTCAGTTAAGTTAACATATTGAGATGTATATAAGACTTTCTTTGCTGGAACACATTTTACACCATTAAAGTATCGAGCAGCACGCATTCTACCCGGGGAGGCTGGCAACCTGCAATTTAAGGTATTAAATGATTTGGTAGCACATGTGCTGCACACTGATGCTGACATGCCACCATCAACCACTTGCAATGGTATGATTTAGACAGCGATATAATGTTAATAGGTTTTGAAAGGCAATGCTATAACCAATGCTTTTCTTTTGAATTTTGAACTGGAAAACAAATAATATTGGTAATATAACTAAAAGAACGAAATAGTCTGTCCCTAATCATTTACTGTTATTGCCACGGGGCATTGGTCACAGACCTTCCAGCACTTTGATAATTTTTTACAACATAAAAGAATTATAAGAGACAAGATTGATTGCATTTGGCTTTAATTTCGGTAATTCCCAGAAGTATGTGAGATGAATCATGTGAGATCATCACTGAACCCGCGGTAGTGGTCTCCTCCCATATGGCCAGGGAAAGGCAGCTGCTACCTGATCCTGACCCTGGGGTTGGTATCATGAGAGAGAACAAAATGGAAGGAGACATATATTTGGGGGAAGTGATATCTCCAACATACAATTCTTCCAGTCTCCCTGAAACCCAAACGGTTAAAACAATGATGACTTTTTGTAAGGTAGAGCCAAGAGTTATGCATTTTAATTCCCACAATGATCACAAAACATCGTATGGTTCCAATAATCACTATTCCAACAGGTTGAAAAAACAATATTTGTTTGGGAAGTCAAGAACATATAGGGACTCCAATTCCCATATTACCTGTGATACTGAGACGAGGAAGAAGAAAAGAGTTAATGTGGAGGAAATGTGACTTTGAACGTGAAATGCAGTTTAGTTGTTGAAGGATAAATCAGCTGCCTGGGCCATTTCAACCTGAATGTTGCTTTCAGCCAAAGAGGCGAGAAGAAGGCAAGGAGAGAAGCTGCAGAATACGCAGAGCGGGAAGTGAGACTGGGAGCAGAGGCAGTCCAGAGGAGAGAAACCCAGAGCGAACAGAAAATGTTCAAGTGAAGCAGAATGGCAACATTCTGAAGAGGAGAGGAGAGATGCCAGTACAGAAATGGTGAACGAAGTGCAGCAGAGATAAGGGAGACGAGGTCCTGCAAAGCCAGGCAGGTTCCTTCAGCGAGGGAAGCGAACGCCGACACAGGCACCAGAGGAGTCTCTGCTCATAGGGGAAAATCAGTCCTGTGACAAACTTTGACAGCAACAGCACACCATACCAGTGATTCGACCTGTAAGGGAGAGGGGACCTGGGACATGTGAGATTGATGAAGAATATTTAAAGGACAATTTTGAATACTGACCAAAGCAAATTAAAAGTCAAACATGGTACAATTTTCCTGACATGAGATGTCGGTTAGGGGAACCCTAGAACCAGCATTGCCATAAGTCAATAGACATTGTGAGAAAGAAACACGAGTTGTGCAGTTCTCCTAACTTAAGATGTCATTTGGCGGAAATCTGTAACATGCATTGCTAAGAGCGCAGAGAAATTGAAAGAAAGGTTGACAGACAGAACTTGAACAACCCCTCATATATGAGATGTCTGAATGATGCAAGTAACCACTGAAGTCAACAGTTGTGTAATTGAAGAAGTCTGGTTGTATGATAACTAAAGCAGAAGGAAGTTACAAGTTACAGAGATATTCCTGGCAGGAGAGTAAACAAGTAAATCCAGAAGTTTTCTTTGTGCAATTAAAAAAATATTCCTGGCCGGAGAGTATACCATGATATCAAAGGCTTTGTCATTCAGAGAAAAGTGTTCTAGGAAGGAGACATTTGATTTTGCGATTCAGAATAAAGTGTTCTATGAAAGAGACATTTGACTTTGCCATTCAGAAAAAAAGACTATGAAAGGGACATTTGGTTTTGCCATTCAGAGAACAGTGTTCTTTTTAAGAGACGTATGGCTTTGCTTTCCATAGAAAAGTGTTCTATGAAAGAGACACTTGACATTGCCATCCTGAGATAAGTGTTCTGTGAAAGAGATATTTGGTTGTGTCATCCTAAGAAAATGTGGTTATTCTGACAACAATAGTCTATGGATGGAATATTTTGCTTTGCAAAAGAGGGAGCTTCGTGGAAAAATGTATTTTTCATTTATTTGGCAGAACATCATTGCAAAAACATGTTTCCTACAGGCTTTCTGAATTGATTCAGAGGAAAGGAGTCAGCTCCTGAATACAAGGATTGCCTTCACTGGATTACCTATTTGCACTTTCACATTCTTTTTGTTTAGTTGAAACCAGAGACATTTACCGTAAACACATTTTTGTATATGTTAGCATGAGGGTCTGACACAATATGGACACAAGGTCCGCTTGCTTTAGTTTTATTTTCATATGTAGGGACTTTCTTGTTATGATAGGGACAGATAGGCCTTCATCCCACCCTTTTTACTTTAATAAATATGGAGAATGCTGAGAACCCTACAACGTTGTGTCCATCTCTTATTTATGCTATAAAGTGATGTGCTGTCCTAATGAAGACTATGCACCAAATAAATAGGTGTGCCAAAGATTACCAGCACATTTCCCCTGTTTGTGGTGAAACCTTCCTTTAAAATCACCAAGCATATTTAATAGTGTACATCCATACATGAGTAATGACTGTGTCCATTGACTGGACTGACTATAGACATGTAATGCATTATTTATACGTATTGTCTTATTTTTTTGTAGTTCCAAATCTAAGTATTTGTTGTTAGACTGATAATTGGGATGGGATTTATACCCGCTAAAAAGAAATCATTCGATTCCCAGTTTCTTCAGTGATCACATATTTTGTTGGAAACGTGCCCGACTCATTTTTTATTATTTAATCATTTGGTTCTAAATTTAACTCAATCAGAACTATTTTGCATTTTTCCAAATAGTGTGAAACAAGGAGTCTTCTCACAGGCCTGAATTCACCTCCCTCGTGACGTGCAACGTGTGAGCTAGTGTACAGTGACATTCATGCCTTCCTCTCTATTTGGCATTTCCACCACCAGAGAAATTGGGGGTAAAAACCAGACATTCTAGGACTTGATATGAGGTGCATCTTTGAGAGTTTCATTGTAATCCTGAAATAATCAGGAGCGTGCAATTCAGGGAGTTGGTAAACCATTTTTGGACACTGAAGAGATGGCTTGTGAGGCTAAATGCACAAGTCATCTCAAGACAAGCAATTCTAACCACCTTGTTCTGTGAATTCTACCAAAGACTCTTTTTGAAACAATTGACAAACTCTCTCTACAATAGCTAGATACGGTTCCAGGTTGCAATTAATTCACCATCATGCGATTTTCACAAATAATATTCATAAACGCTGAAAATCTCCTTCTAGGGGCAGAATTCCTGAACACTTCCCTACACAGAAATACACTCTCTTTTAAGTGTTGAAATCAATGCCTTCATGACTCCTGCAAAAACGCATTTGTGTTATGTCTCACATGTACAATTTACCTTCTCTCATAAATTGCCAAAAAAGGAAATAGGAAAGCTTACCATATCATGAAGTCTGGTGACGCGTAGGGAGGGTGCATATTCACTGCTACTTTCTCTCCTCCTCCTCCTACACCTTTGGCTGACTCATACTCTGACACATCCCTCTCTAAAATCATCTCGCGGTCTCTACCACTCTTGACACCCTTGCCCCTGTTATGAGGATCCGCTTGAAGCCCACTTCCAAGTGCAACTCTTGGAACGATTCTGACCTCGCCACCCTTAAACTGAAGTTTAGGATGGTTGAGAGGAAGTGGAGGGCTTCAGACGCACTCTCTGACAAACTGGCCTGCCGTCTGCTCCAAAGGCAGTACAGACTCACTGTCCTCTCTAAAAAGAGAGCCTACATCCAAGCCGCCTCTCTGCGGCATCTAACAACTGAGCCAAACTTTTCAAAATCTGCAAGGAGCTGGCCAATCCTGCTGCAGTCTCTACCTCTCCTGTTCCCTCCCAGGCCCTGTGCACGGCCCTGGCTCTCATTTCACCACTAAAACTCAGGACATCCTGTCGACTCTCTCTTCCTCTACCTCCTCTTCTTCCTCTTCCTCATCCTCTGCCATCCCTCTGCCACGTCTTCAGCTATTTAACCTCCTCCTTTCTCCTCATTTCCCCTGTTCACCCCTAACAATGTTTCTAGACAAGTCTGATCTATGAAAGTCTCATCAAAGCAGGTTCTCCCCTGCTCATTCAGAACTATCAAGGACCACATCGACACCATGGCTCCAGCCTTGGCTGATTTCTGCAATCACTCCTTTGCCACTTGAACCCCCCCCCTTAAGCACTCCCTTGTGCACCCTCTTCTTAAGAAGCCCTCTGCCGATCCTTCCTCTCCAGCTAACTATCGCCCAATCTCCATCACTCCTTTTTCTGGGCAAACTACTGGAAAAGCTGGCCATCTCCCAGCTTAATCTGCATACTGAATCTGTTGGTTGTCTCCACGACCACCAGTCTGGCTTCAGAGCTGCCAGAAGCACGGAAACTGCTCCCCTGAACACCTGTGAAGACTTGCTCTATAATCTTGACTCTACTCTTCCTTCTGTCCTCATTCTCCTCGATCTATCCTCTGATTTTGATACGGTCAACCATGCCATCCTGCTCAATATTCTCCATGACATCTTGGGTATCACAGGTCAGGCCCTGTCCTGGTTGACCACTTTTCTCACTGACTGAACCTCATAGGTCCAACTGGAGTCTTTTATTTGTTTTTTATTTTTTCATTATTTTATTGTTTGCTTGTTAGGCACTTATACAATATGAAAATACTGTTACAAAGCGGCCACAGGCCAGGGAGGGAGCAAGGGTGGAAAAAAGGCCATTAAAAACATAATATTTAATGGCAGACGGGCGAAAAGGTAGAAGGGACGAACCTACTATCCCTTGTGAGTATTCCTATATCACTCTCTACTTGTGATGTTACCCAGGGGTCTAACCTTTCTCCCTAACTATTCAACCCCTACCTGGCACCTCTGGCCCACTGCATCGCTACATTCTGTTCTAACATTCAGTGTTATGAGGATAACACCCATCTCTCCTTCAGGCTCTCCTCAGCCACCTCTGCTCCTTCTCTCATACCAGACTGTCTGGCCGCAATTCAGGAATGGTGTGCTGCTAATGATCTCTGCTTTAATGCCAGTAAGACAGAGATCCTCTTCATCGGGACACCTGCTCCCTTCTTTCCTCTCTCTATCTGGCCACCCAACTGGGCCTTGCTCCTTCCTGTGAGGCTAAGAACCTTGGTGCCACCTTCAACTCCACCCTCTCCTTCTTTCATCACATCTCTGACATCTCTAAGAAGTCACACTTTCAGCTTCACCTCCTCAGAGGTATTCTGCCTTTTCTTACTTTCCCCTAGAAGCTCACTCTCTGTAGAGCCCTGGTTTTCTCCAGGCTGAACTATTGCAACAGCCTCTTTCTAAATGTGCCTGTCTCTACCCTTTGACCTTTACAACTCATCCAGAACAGGACTGCGAGACTTGTCCTTGGCCTCAAGCCCAGGGATCATATCTCTCCAGCTCTGAAATATCTGCACTGTCTCCCGGTGGCTGCAAGGATTAAATTCAAAACACTTTGCATCATCCACAAGGCTTTCTAGGGCCTGGGACCTCTCTACCTCCAACTTTCTCTTCCTAAACATCTTCCTTCTCGAGCTCTCCGCTCATCCACCTCTGATTCTCTGAGGGTCAGATGCTTTTCCAAGCAGAGAATGGGGGGCAGATCTCTTTTCTCGGCTAAGGCCTCCCTCTGGACAGCCTCCATGCCTCTCTCAAACTTGAGCAGAACCACCTCTGATTCCGGAAGCAACTCAAGAGCTTCCTTTTTGCTTCCGCTTTCTCTCTTCCTCTCCCCTACTCATGTCCCTGATAGCTCCGCACACTGGTCACCTGGCCATCCCAGAACTCCGGCCCAGCCTCCTGAATGTCCAGTTGCCCTCGCACTGCCTCCGGGCTCCCTCAGCACTTTCGGATCTGTATCAGTAACCCTACAGTCCCTTCTCTTTTCAATTAAGAGCCACCCTCTGGCAGAACCTATTGAGTCACCTGCACTTCTTCTCACCCCCAAACTCCCATTGGCACTTCTCCCCTCCCTGCAATTGCATGATCTGAATGACACAAGGCCAAGTAAAATCGTTGTTTGTCCTCCTTCTGTTTCCCCCTCCTTGTCTTGTCGCGCCTAGAAACACTTGTGTACAGGCGCGTTATAAATGACTTAACATATCATATATCATATCATATCTATGAACCAAACATAATTGGACACTAAAAGAAGCTTCAGCTTTTTCTCCAACTATTTTCACTTTTACAAGAATTTATTGAAGATCAATTGACATTGTTGTTTCACTCTTGGATAAAGAAATTGATTTGTGTACCGTAACTGTTAAATTAAAGTAACTTTGCTTCTCACTCAACATATTAGCACTGCTTTCTGTGCCAAAATGATGGCATTGTAGTAGGTATTGTCTGTCTGCCAGATGTTGACCACCTTGATGTCGAATACTGGTATTCCAATATTGAGGACACCAAGGGAGATGCCGGAGGCTGCTAAGATATCCCAGCTTCACTGTCATGAGGTTTTTAGACTTTCTGAAGTAACCCCACTAAAATTTCTTTTGCTGAGATTGCGAGCCCAAGTGATCATGACTGACGGAAGAGGCGTGGATGGATGGATTAAAAGACTGCATCAGAAAATCCACACCATGAAGGTCTATGACTCCACCAAGACATGCAATAGCACAAACTCCACGCAGCACAACTACTCTGCCAAGACGACACACTACTCACCTTGTTTACCATCCTCTATCACCTCACTCATGCTTAAGTTCCGTGATATTTTGAAAAAGGGGATCAGCGACTATCAGATATTCCATAGGCAATAACCAACTTGACCCTCCTCTCCATTAGTGCTCCCATCCAACATATGATGAAGACTTTTCTTAGACCAGCTTTGCCCAGTCATTGAGAAAGGCCTGGCAAAAAACATAGAGCTCTTGACGTAGTCCCTTGTTTTTCAGGAAGCATTCATGACCACGCTCCTTCTTGTTGTTTGCATTGTGTAAGGGATTGCCCTTGCCCTTAAATTCCACAGTCTTCCTTGGTACCTCTTAAAGATTTGATCAGAAGAATGGATACCATTGGTAAAAAAGGCCTGTGCAGCATCATCCACAACTCAAATTGAAGTCAACCAGATCAGTGGCACTGCTAGGAATATTCAACATCGGAGTCAACCAGCGCAGTGGCACTGCTAGGAATATTCAACATCGGAATCAACCAGCTTAGTGGCACTGTTAGGAATATTCACCCTCGTATTCAACCAGTGCAGTGGCACTGCTAGGAATATTCAACATTCAAGCCGGTCAAATAGCACAGTGGCTGCATGGTAAATTGTGGGGAGAGGAAAATAAATTGAACTGCCTGCCGAAGTACATGCAGCTTTTCCCCAATGGATATCTCATATTGCAATTTCTGAGAATACAACTGAATTTGTTCCCAACAAGGGACATTCTGAGACCAAGGGAGAAGGGAGATGGTCACTTGGGATGTCGCCTGTGTAAAGAACTTAACTCAGTGGAAACCCTCTACCACATGGCTGTAATTGATCTAAGGGTAGGGTTGATGTCAGAATCAATCCAGAAGTATGGCAAACGCCAAAAAAAGGAATGGTGGAAAATGTTATTATCGGGAGAGTGGGTTTCTATCACGCTGGCTTTTGTAAAATTGGTACTTCCAATTTTCAAAGAAATTGAGGAGGCTGCATGTAACTAACTAACAAATGTTACGACTGGATGGAACAGTTATATGGTGTGAGGGGGTAAAGCTTTTCTTTTTCTCTTTTTATGGATTAAAGATGTGGCGGAAAGGTTTAATTTGTTTAACCATGAAATGCCAATAAAAACAAAAATAGCACAGCGATTAGAGCGCTCGCTTTGACATCAGTGCATAGCCTGGCGACACAGGTTCGAATCCCGGCAGGGCCAAACTCAGCCTTTCATCCTTCCGAGGTCGATAAATGAGCACCACACGCTGTGGGTAAAAATAAGTGGCACTCAGATGCCTGAGGGTTCGTAGCCCTTTATAAATGCAAAAAAACCCAAAAAACAAACATCAGAGTCAACCAGTGCAGTGGCACTGCTAGGAATATTCAACATCAGAGTCAACCAGCGCAGTGGCACTGCTAGGACTATTCAACATCAGAGTCAACCAGCGCAGTGGCACTGCTAGAAATATTCAGCATCAGAGTCAACCAGCGCAGTGGCACCACTAGGAATTTTCAACATCGGAGTCAACCAGCGCCGTGGCACTGCTAGAAATATTCAGCATCAGAGTCAACCAGTGCAGTGGCACTGTGTTGAAATGTATGGTTTGGGGATTGGATAAATCACTCAGGAGTCAGAGGTTACGTAGACAGACTTTACTGGGTTCTTTTAGTCAGAGGTAAGTACACAGGGATAAGTAAGGTAAAACATAAGACTATGGGAGAGAAACATCTGCCGGTCCCCCTGTGCCAAGCATAAGTTCCCAACTGACCTTTCTGGAACACATCACCTACATCAACACATTCTAGTCAGCCAACACTCCATACCAGACATTCCAGGCTCAGATGCACACACATACAGGAAATAGCCTTGTAGCCAGAATAGGTAAAACCCAACACATCTCCCCACTTACATAACAATACAATAAGAGGAAGAAACAGAAGGCACAGTCATTACTGAACAATTTATAGACCACAGACAACTATCCTTCTAAATACTCAACCAGCAAACCGCTCCAAGCATAAAGCTTTTCGCCTCCAAATCCTTAATGTAGCTACCAAATAGCTAACCCACTTCCAAAACAATCACCAGTACCATAACTTGCCTTTTATGGAACTTGCTGCAAGGGAACCAGCCCACAATCTCATGCACAACCATTACCAACTCACATCACAACAATAACCCTGCATCATCATTCGCCAACAACATGTGGTGCTAACACAAACAACAGGGTTAAGCCCCACTAACCGCCTAAAGCGTACACATCTTAACTACACTGTGGGCGTCCTCAAAACACCCTCTTGGGCACCAACCAAAATGTCGGTATCCCATAACATCAACATTGGCACCAACCAAAATGTCAGCATCAACATACCATCACATTGACACAAATAGTGAGCCAGCACTAAAAACTGGGCCTCCAACCCACACTACCATTGGCACCACTCAAGGCACCAAACCTGAGCGACCAAATGCTCATAAGTGAACACACTACCATTGGCACCACTCCAGACACCAAACCTGAGCGACCAAATGCTCACCATTGAGCAACCAATGCTCACACCAGCAACCAGATGTTCACAACTGAACAACCACATACTCACAACTGACCTTACATCATCACCCACACACATTCCCCTAACCAAACCAAATGAACCAATTCAGCATTAAAACTTGGAAAATAGAATTTGAGTTACACCATGAAAGAGTCCCAAAATGCAATGCTTGCAGAGTCCAACTTGGAACGTACCTGTGGAGGAATTTTTAGGTTAATGCAAGGCATATATTCCGCAGACAAGCCTTATACCATGTCCTCCATTCAGTGAGCCGCTCAGCAAAACTATTGCATTTTGATGCGTTGACTTCACCTGTTAAATTGTACCCCACCTTTGAATGCACTTGCTACGGGCAATGATGTCTGTCACTGTGTAATGCCCTGCTGTCCACCTGATACACTGTGACATTAACCCTGTGCTCAGCCACCTGATTAGAGTGTCAATCAAGGCGATCATACCTATATCCCATTAAGGGCCCACCCACAACACCTACCACCTGAGAAAAACTCCCCACCACTGAACCTGCACCTTTTCTCCCCTGCTCTCTCCACATTCCACCAACACGGTTCCTACCAGCGCTCGCTATGGCCAGTACCAATCCTACTCACACCATCAATTGCCCGGACAGCACATCTACCCACATCACCACCACCACCACCCCTAAACCACATCTCAACACAGAAACTACCAGTAGCCCCATGTCTATCCACTTGAGGAACCAAAGATTAGGCTGCTGCTCCATTCGCCCCACTCACCTCTCTATGACCTGCCCGAGTACGCACCCCCAGAACTCACCACCACCAACAAACATTTGCACTCCGCCTGTCAATACAAACAAAACTAACACCTCAAATAATGCCAACACAAATTCTAAGCATAGGGACAACAAGAAAACACAGCTCCAATGTTCACTCATTAATGCTTGCTCCCTAACGGCACATGCAACAGAGATTCATGACCTCATTCAGGACTTAGACTTGGACATACTTGCTATTAGCGAAACATGGCTACACGAAGCCTCCGGACCAGCCATTTGCCAAACCTTACCACCTAATAGCCTTGATTTGCTTCAGGGGATCTTTCAGTAAGGTTCTCTTAACTTTGTTGGCCTTTTTAGTTTTGGTCACCCTTGTCCACTCATCCTCTGACTCAGAGGCAATGCTACCAGAGGTGGCTGTCTGATCTTCTAGGCTTTCCCTGATTCTGCGGGCCTCGGAATAGCTGGCAGAATGTGGGGGCCTAGTCTCTTGAAACTGGTGGCGTTCAGAAGAGTCAGAAGAGTACCCCACCCCCTGACTGTCCTAGCTGAGAAGAGGTTTTTAAAATGCTCTTTGTGGGCCTACTCTCATGGAATTCCCTGCCAAATTTGACTGACTGATCTCTTAGTAGGTGATATTTCTGAGGATCCCGTTCTCTGATTCTCCCCTCACTGGAGTCTCCCTGATCAGACAAGCTGGCCCTAGCATTTGGGATCCTGTAAATAGATGCCCGCCCATCCATTTCTGGGAGGCGCTGACCTATCGGTCTCATATTTCCCATTGTGTTGAGGTCTGCCATCCCTGTGGCCCTTGGGTCATGTGAGCCAGTGGATATGAGGGGACAGAGTCCATGGAATTGAAGGGATTAAAGTCCCTGATGCCAGGGTGCCTGAGGTTATGCTCAGGGGCTTCTCTCTCCCATCTTACCTCATCCTTTACAGCCCCTATTTCCTGATCACATGCCAATATCTGACCTTTTTGCTCCTCTATTATGGCCTTACTGGTCTCTATGAGTTGTTCTTGCATGGCTATCTGTTGGTGGAGCCTGTCATTCTTTTCAGAGAGAGCCTCATTGTCTCTCTGTGCTTCCTTCCTGAATTGGGAGTATTGGGCCAATTTTTGCAGCAGGAGACTCACCTCCTGAGTTTGCTCCTTACTGGTCTGATTATTTTTTCCAATGCTTCCTCCACCCACCTGGTGTGCTTTAGTAGCTTTTTGTAATCCATTTTGATTTCACCAAGTTCCTAAAGGGCCAGGTGATTTTCTTCTAACTTTGTTTTTAAATGGATGACTTCCTGGCCTAAGGCATCCCTTTCCTGACTTAGAGTGCCCCTCTGTGTAGCCAGGTTGTCCCTCTCTCTGCTTGGGATTCTAGGTCTTTAATAATTAATTTGTTATTTTCCCCTTTTAATTTGTCTATCTGGTCTTGTAAGATGACCATCTGTTCTACACAGATTCTGTTAAAATGTAATTGCTGCTCCAGCTTTTGTTGACTCTGTTGTAGAGAATCCAACCTTTCTTGACACTCTTTTTGCAGACTCTGTACCTGGGCATCTTGCTCTACATTCTTTTGCAATAAGAGAGCCAGATCTTCTTGGTGCTTGGTGACATATTGCCTAGCCTCTGTTTCAGATTCTTGGCTACTCTGGAGCCTTTGCTCTGCAGAGTTCAGATGAATCTGTTTTTTCTGCAGTGCTTCCCCTTGCCTCTTTGTGAAATCGACATGGTCTGCATACTTTTTCTGTATGACTCCTATGTGGAGGTACAGGTAGACCGCTATTTTGGCAATTTTGCATTGCACCTCTTTTATTTTAGGGGTCATATACAATTCACTAAATGCTTGATGTAATGGCCCCCTTATTCTGCCAGATATCAAGATTGATTTCAGTGATTTGCTGTTTTATTCCCTGCAGCCATACCTGTTCGTCCTGCTCCCTTACAATGTTGATTTCCAGTGGGGTCGCCATTCCGGAAATATTAATTTCCTTCTGACTTATCTCAGGGTCACTTTACTTTTGCAAACAGGCCCAACTCCTTTGAGTGTTTCTTTTGAGGGTTGCTTATACAGTGTGGCACAGTATGGTAACCAAACAAGGTATATGTACCCAGTCGGCTAGCGCGCTGTGTTAGACTGTCACAAGTGGTATGTCTAATCAGAATCCAGCGACGAGCCCCCAAGCTGTAGTGATTTCAATCCGGCACACACCCAAGTCAAAGCCCAGCATGTAGTGTACAACTGAAACCCTTATTTACTTTTTGTCTATAAGTCCAATATTCTGAGTGATATACCACTCATATCACACACTTCTCCTGAGACGCCCCCCCGGTCATGCTGAACCAGGAATCAGGCTGCTTTGCAAAGGTAAATATTTATTTATGTATTTAAAATTTAATCACAATATGTTTTAATAGATAAACAACAATCACCAATGGGGTGACAGAACACAGGATAATCTCTTTTAATATACTAGGAATCAAGTAATGAGCACCAAAAACATATGCAGCACAGAAAATAATACTTTTGTGTTGGTTTAGATCAGATAGAACTATGGTTAGGGGTTCCCCCTGCAACACCCCTCAACCCCCCAATAGGCAATGTAAAGAGATGGGAGGAGAGAGCAGGTATTCAGGAATAGCACAGATCAAAAAGAATATCAGTCCCACGTTCCCCCATAAAACACAAGAGAAAAATGGAATTGACTTTTCAGATGTCAGCATGGCTTTAAAATTGCCTTTAGAATTGACCGGGCAAAAACACCAATGTGGTCAAAATACTTAAATTATTATAAATTCTTATGGGAGCCACTTTGAACAGTTGCAGGCAGCCACAAACAATGATTTAGTCCAGAGAAAACATTTGAAATCTTAAAGTCCAAGTCAGAAACAAATTAAAGCTATTTCACACGTGTAAACATTTCTCAGAATTGTAATTCGCGGCAAACTTTTCCGATGCGCGATATTCGCGATAATGGGAGAATCGCACTGTTTTTGGATTCTATGGATAGCTACGGATCTTAGGTACAAGTAGGAGTTTGTTTCTATAACAAAAACTGAGGGAGTTATTGAGGTTTTAGTAAAAGTCATTTTTGCGAGATAGGTGCGAGAATGGAAAACAGAAATGCACTTTGAAAATGAAAGATGGGTTTGCTTAAACTAGAGGATGACTATGAAAAAACAAATGCCACAGAGGGATCTTACAGTCACGTGATCAGTCTAACCCGCCTACGGTGGAAACTCTACTTCTTCAGATGAGAAAAGGGTCAGCGCAAAGATAGTTCTATCAATAATGGTTCTGAATGAAAGATAGGGTGGGTTTGAGATAGGGAATAAGACAATGCAAATATATTATGGGCCACAGTTCTTCCTATTAATACTCACAGGATACGTTTTTAAATGGGACCGTCAGCTCTGGTCATTGGATTGGGTCTGGTCTAGGAAAGACAGCACATCAGACACGGTACTGGATCAGCTAGGCCGGTCACCGGATTGTGGGACGTGTTTCCCTCTGGCGTGTTGGTGGAGGGGATAAGCGGAGGTGAACTGGTTTTGGGCAGATTCTTCAGTTGAGTTTTGATTTTGGTTTTGAGTGTTTTGATTTTGTTTAGCATGGCGTGATGTATATTGTTACACCAAGTAGCATTTTTCTCGGTAGGCTGTGCGAGGTGGGGGGGATAGTAAGCTCATTGTATATGGCGAATAGCTCTTTTGATTGCGAGTTAGCTTTCTCTATTCTGGTGTTGTATGTGGCTGCTTTAGCTGCGGCAATGGCTTTTTTGTATTGTTTGGCTATGGTGAGGTATGTTTCTCTAGTGAGAGAGGAGGGATTGATTTGCCAGGACGTTAGTGCAGCTCTTTTGGCGGTCCGTGCCTCCTTGAGTTCCTGGGAGAACCAGGAGTTAGCATGGAGTGTTATCACGCCTTACCACAAAAATGCCAAATATTCAGTTTGGGAGCACCTCGAGTTGTTTGAGCAAATGATGGAGACTTTCAGACTGAAGGACAGACAAAGTTGTATTCAGTATGTCAAGTGGACATGACAGCCAAAGTTGTATTCAGTATGTCAAGTGGACATTTTCACCTGAGTACTCCAGCTTCTTTGCTGGGCTGGAGGATCAGAACCACATAAGATTGTCCACATATAGGGCGGCCATCTTAAATTATTTTTCAATCGATAGAAACCTTCAAGGGGCCCGAAAGGCAGCCTACAACCAGCAATGTGGGAAAGACCAGGCTCCAAAAGAATGTGTCCAAGAGCTGAAACCTGCCTTTGCGCAGGAGGGTGCGCACTGACAGTAGGGAATTTATCAATATCTTCTTTCATGCCTTCCCTAAATACATTATGACTCAGCTGGTGAGGGACTTTCATGAGAAAAGATCACTAGACTGGGTCATTGAACAAGCAACCTGCATTTATGAAGTGCAGAAGCCACTAGAGAATAAAAGTGCTAATAAAAGCCCAAAACCAACCAACACCCCTGCTGCTGCCAAGGTGGCTGAGGTGAAGGTTGCCCCCATTTTAGATTTGGAGATGGGGGGCCTAAAAACATTCCTGCGCAGAATCCTACTAACCCAAGACCCAGAAGGCCCTCGGGCCAATCCCAAACAGGGAGTCAGGGAGGTTACCCCACAAATGGGACCCCTAACTTCCCTGACTATATCAGCCCCCGTTTCAAGGACAAAAGACCCATCCTAGGCTATGTGTGGACTCCTCCAGTGCAAGGGGGGGGATACAACCAGGCAGCTGCCAACCCAGGAAACTTCCCTCCTCACTTTCCCCAGGAGGGCAGTAATCCCCCAAATACCGGGCTGAGTTTCTTTCCCGGGTACCTGCCAAACCTCAACACCCAAAACAACCCTTCTTTCTTTCCCCACTTTCTTGAGCCCGGACAGCCCAATCCGGGAGAGGGGAGGCCAAGGGTGGAGGGGTACCAAAACTATCACAACCAGGGGTATTATGGGAGAAGGGATAGTTGCCCTTCCCGTGATCAACCAAGGATAGACCAGACCACTCCGTACCAGCCAAAGGGGGTGTCCCAACTGGAGCGGCAGTTCCAGAACTTGGCACAGGATCTGGGTCGCATATTGAGGGCTCAGCAGAACCCTCCAATGAACATGGCGACTCAGAACCCCTCAAATCAAGGGTCTGGTGCTCCAGAGCAATGATGGGGAGAGAACCCTGACAACCCACTGGTTCCCAGCGAGGAGACATAAGGGGAAGGGAGGTGTAAAGCCTTAGAGGAAGCCACCTTACCCACTTGTAAAAGAACCCTGGAAACCAAGGAACCAGAACCAGAATCTGCTGCCCCTGAAAATCTGCAACCTAAGGAACAGAGGGCGGGTAGGGGAAATAAAGAACCTAAAAAGACACATTTTGTGGAGGAGGTTTGAATCTTCCAATTTAAAGGATCGGGGTCCTCAGAGGATTCTGGGAAAGGGACCTTCTCCTTCAGGGATGGGGGACCTCCTCCCAAAGAAAAAGGGGTCCCAAGAGATCCTGATCAAGACTGGGTAAATGTGGGCACTGAGTTTAAACCGCCCAACATTGAACCCCAGAATGACCAGCAAGAAAGTCACCTTGTTTGAACCAATTCTGGTGACTGTCTCCAAAAAGGGGAGGGCAACCCAGAATCAGAACCAGGGGAGCCCAAAACTTCCCCCACATCCAATTGCCACCTTTTTCTTACAGGTTCCCAAGATCCCAAACAAAATCCTGCCCAAATCACCCCTCGTACAAAATAACATCCAGTATAATGAAATGGTGATGACTCTCCTCAATTAAGAAGGCAACTATAAAAAACTGAAAAGGGACCCCACAGTGGAAATAAAAAACAAGATCCAAGAAGCAACCAGATATGCACTTGAACACAACTGGATTACCGACAAAGAGGCCTTTCTCAATACATCTGAAGAAATAACTCCTGTACTATATGCCCTTCCTAAAATTTAGAAGAACAGTCACATACCCCCTGGAAGACCCATTGCCTCAGGATGCAGTTCTATTCTAGAACCCATTGGAATATTTATCGACTATTTCCTCAAACCCCTCAGCCAGTGTACCCCCACTTACTTGAGAGACACCATGGACACAATTGCCGAATTTTAGAATCAGCCATTTAACCCATCAGAAGATCTCCTAGTGACACTAGACATCAAAAGTCTATATACTTCGATTCCACAACAACAAGCATTGGAATGCATATGATCCCATCTGACACAGCATATGACACAAAGACGGGTGCCTATCAATTTTATTATTGAACTACTTGAAATTGCACTTACCAACAACTTCTTTGACTACAACAATACCTTCTACCTTCAAACATGTGGGACGGCCATGGGCGCAGTGTTTTCTCCCAATATGGCCATCCTCTTCATGGGCGAATTCGAACTGGCACACGTCCTCAACAATACCAACCCATACCTAGATTCTGTCACTTCATGGTTCAGGTATATTGACGATATTATCTTCCTCTGGAAAGGGGAGGACACCCTGATGCAATTCTTCCAATGGTTGAATCTACGCACTACATAAATTCAATTTACTATTAACAAAAGCAACCAGAAGATGGATTTCCTTGACTTCACCATAACACCCAAAAATAACAAACTTGAATGTTCTATTTTCAAAAGAACCATGGACAGGAATACTGTACTTCATTACACCAGTCATCACCCTAAAAGTCTACGCGACAACCTCCCATACGGACAGTTTCTGAGGATTCGTCGCAACTGCACCCAGCTGGAAGATTTCCAGAAACACTCCAACGACCTACAGCAGAAATTGGCCTCTAGTGGATACCCCAAAAGACTCATAAAACACCCAGAAAAGAGCATGTTTTACACCTAGAGAAGCCCTCTTGAACGCCAACACTGAAACTTCAGAGAAAATCATGACCCGTGTCACCACCTTCTGCCCTACAACTTCCAAACTCAAATCACTTATCAATAAATTCTGGCCTCTTGTGCAACTCAACCTACCAGCAGAACCCATGCCACGAATGGCACTCAGGAGGTCCAAAAACCTCAAAGATTTACTCACTAGTGCCAAAACTTACAAAATTTTGGCTCATTCCACTCTGTGGAATATGAGAGAGATCTGTGAACATCACCCTTGAAGTCAATGCACAGCGTGCAGACAAACAAAAAAACTCAACTCCTTCACCATTGAAGGAAAAGAGTGGCAAATCAGACACTTCTCCAATTGCAAATCCCCCAACGTCATTTATGTGATTCAATGCCCCTGCGGCCTACGTCAAGTAGGACAAACCTCAAGACCCATCCACAAACGCATTGGGGAACACAGATCTAGGATACGCTGCAGAAATCTTACAGCCCCTTTGGTCCACCACTTCAATGAATTCCACCATGATCCAGATTCCTTCACCTGGTAGGTGGTCGACAAAATTCTAAACAAAACCAATACTGCAAATGCCCTGAATTTCAAAGAAGCATGGTGGATGCATAAACTTAAATCCACCACTACTGGCCTCAATGAGGCCCAACCTGGACAATTTAGCACTTAGTCCCCCTTTCCTTCTACACTGAGCCTCTTTTAGACTCCATTGACCTCCCCATACAGCTCATCCATTCCTCTAATGGGCACAGTTCCCTCTGCTTTTGAGGGGACTCATATACATATATTCCATCCCTCAGCGACACCTTGAGCATTAGAGACTAACTAGGAAGGCTGTGGACTCCCATTATTTTTGTTTGGCTTAGAGTCAGTCATTTGCAGACTATTGTTACACAGTCTATCTCCCCATTGCCTGTTATTGTGTGAATAATTGTGCAGACCATGATCGTCCTCTGTTGTCCAAGTACCCACGCTATTGTGCATTATACTCAAAATTGACTTCAATTTATGCTCAGATTCACGCTTGTGTTAATGCCCACCTGGTTTTAGTGGATACACCAGCATTTATGATATTGCTAATTGTACTGGTTATTGGGGGCCTGTTACTTCTGTGACAATGCTTAGACATTCTGTTATCATAGTTTACCATGGATTCGAGGCCCTGCAGTAGACACTAACCTCTAACCAGCAGGGTCCATGAGCCGACGTGATTTTGCATTCTACAACTGGAAGCACGTACATGCGTACCCTCCAGTAACTCACGCTGGGGTTGTGCTTCCACGCTTTTTTGTCCCTCTTTTTACATGTGCCCTGATAGTCTTTCCACCCTGTGCCCTGACAGACACTCAGTTCTGCTCACAGTACACACAGCACTTCTGCCACAAGTCCGAGTTGACCCACTACTCTCCTGCACATGCCCGGTGGCAGCCCAAGACACTTCTCCTAGCGCCCCATTGGAGGTGACGCTATCGCCATGCGCATATGCAATAGATCTTCTTGCCACAAAGCATATACGACGCTCATTTCCTCAGAGACAGCACAGGCGCCATTTCCAGGTGCCGGTCGATTTCCAGCTTGTCCACACTCCTGCAGGTAACCTTGTCTGCAGATTCATATACCAGACGCTTTGCTCGGGATTATGCACATGACCTGTACATTCCACTCCATTCTGGCTGGCCTCTCACTCATGAACCCTCCAACTCTCTCCCCCACCCCTTTCTCTCATGTCTCTTTCATACACAGGGCAAGCTCTACTGAACTTTTGCCTGCCATTTAGCCTGGATGACTAAACCCTAGGCTGTGTTCTTTCAAGCCCTCCTCCAGCATTGGGCTTCTTTCAGAGGGGACCATCAGGTAACTACAGTACCCCCATTATGATCACCGGTTGTAATCTAAGTTCTTCTGTGCCCCATCTTTTTGGACACACACTGACCAGTGTGCCCTTCCTCACCCCAGGTTCCACAGCCTGCTTGCGCAGCCGGAACTTGTTCCATGCACCAGGGGACCCATACTTCCTTTCTTTGGGTTCTCCGTCTGTGTTCTGCCACTCTTCCTATTTCTTGCCCAAATTTGGTGACTCCAGTTTCCACCCCTGCCCAGCGATGACACCGTTCCAGATCATCCACTTCTACTCCCAGCATGAGCATTGGTGAGTGCAGTTGTTGTCTGGTACTACACAGGATTTGTCCTTTTTACTCAGCACTTCCACTTGACCCGCCCAAGCACTTTGTTGCTTTTTTAACACAGTTCTCCTGTATTTCTTCATTTCTGTTCTTTCAACACAGATTTCCCTGACTTTTTTGGCCCTAGAAGAAGGCTTCCATCTTTTCAGCAGAAACGTCAGCAGCACACAGACCCAGATTTTTCATGGGACTTACCTAATGCTGCATCCATACTTCTAACATCTTACCGAGACGTAGACCAAATATGAGGTCAGACTCTAGCCGGGCATAGGAGACCTACAATCAACGTCTCCGTTAACTGTACTAACATTCTGTGTTTCATGGATCTAACTACATGGTAATTTTCAATTAACAGCAAGCCGATTGTGAAATGTACTAGTGTACTGTTGACGCTTTTGACACCTGTAAACATTTTTCCATCTAATTCAGTTATAATCATGTACGTGTTCATTAGAATGGTCAGTATGAACTGTATAACAATACTTAAAAACTTTGCAAAAGAAAGAGTATCTGCTAATTAATAATAAAAAGCTGACAATCTTCAAAAACTAAGAGATATGTGTTCATTAGCAATGAGTGTTTGCTTCTAACAATGGTGGCCCCATGATTTTGGGCTTCCAAAAGGGATTAAAAAGGGTTTAAAACCAGTGTGCAATTTAATTGTTTTGCATGTTTTTGAACTATAGAGGGTAGGACAACCCCCCAGTTATAGACAAATCACCCCTCTGTCAGAATCCAAAGCAAAGAAATTAACCCACCAATTGGCCAAAAATGTGCATTATCTTTGCCCCCTTGAGGAGAAGGGGGGAAGATTTTATGCCCCGGTCCAAATACAGGGGCAATGTACATTTTTGGTGCTGGATCCCAAGCCACCCTTCTGTCAAAAAGGGCCTTTGATCAGCTGAATTCAGAAAGGGGGGAGAAATACCAAATCCCTATCACCCCTCTTCCTGGACAACTTCAGAACTTCGATGGGAAGGAACTTTCTGTCGAAGGGGACTGCAGATTTGGACATTAAAATTGGGCGAGACAAGGTGAAGCACCTGGTCATAGTTGTGACTCCAGAGGGCACACCAGGTTTACTAGGGAATGACATCCTGTGTAGATTGTCACCCCTCATAGATTGTGTAAACAAAGACCTCTGGACCGAGACTAACCGGCCAATAAAATTGAAACATAGTGTCAACCATGTTAGTTTAAATGGCACATGCCACATGGTTGAACAGAAACCTGACCAAATTGAATTCAATTTCCAAAATAACCAAATCCCAGACGTGACAGTAATTGCAGTAGGACAACAAACTGGTGAAGGGAAGTCCTCTCTATTTCTGAAATTCTATACAAATCCACAATCAGAAAATCCCACTGCTGTAGTCCAAAATGATGAGAAACCAGCTCAAAGCTCAGCTGACATTCAGAAAATTGGAGAGAAGTTGTTCATCCCTATTGAGTTAAATAAGGGGAAGGACTCTGTTCTGAGTGTGTGTGAACAACGGTAAGAGCTTCATCAGCGAGGCTTTGTTCCGCAAACCCCCAAAAGATCCAGCCATTCCCACATTTAAACTGTTAGACAAATGGGAAATGGACCTGGAAACACCCAATTCCAAACATCTCCTGCCTAGCAGGTGTATGCTCAAAATGTCCATAGGTAACAAGAGCATGGTCCATAATTGTTGGGTCGTGCGAGATGTAACTGCTGCATTTTATTTAGGCAGTGATATTCTCAATCGCTTTGCCATTAGTTTGGACCTAATAAACTTCAGAGCCTGGTCCCGATTAGCGGGTAATACCATGGACTTTGATGACCCAGAGAAAGCATTTCTGTCAGTTCAACTGCTGTCATATGCAGTTGAACTTCAGATTGGAGAGGAAGTCACCATCCCAGAATGGACCCGACAATTCTCACTGGAAGTAAAAATTAAAAGAGGACAGCAACTGAAAAATCCTGACGCCTATGTTCATCTCAATGCTCATTTCCAACAGCAAGGGTTGGGTTTAAACCGAACACCACCAGTCAATATAGAACACAAAACCATTCCAATAGAGGTGGATAACAGCGACCTAAAGAGTTTCACTCTGGAAGCAGGCACCATTATTGGAATGGCGGTTGATGCCCAACATTTTTCCATAGATTTAGGTAACGAACTGTTAGGACCAATCGCCAAGGACTGTTTTGACAGTGATAGCGACAATGACGCAACACCAGACAGGATCTTCACCCGGCATGGGGGGAATTTCCTGGTGTACTCTTCCTGCCCTTATGGTAAGGAAGATGTGACCTCTGACTTCAGGAGGGATGAGGCGTTCTTTCAAGTCCACCAGGACTGCCTTCCCCACCTGAAGCCATCAGTCCAAGGCAAGACTCTGACCAGGGACTTCCCCACCCAGCTGGAGGAGGCAGCTGAGATAGCCAAACCAGAAGTCTTTCCGGGTTCCGGCAGAGCGTTGAAGAGAGAGTCAACCTAGCTGATGCCTGTGAGACTCTGGAGCTAAAGCAAAAATTGAAACAAGTTTTCTTAGATTTTCAAGATCTCTTTGCGGTAGACTCATATGTTTGTTTGTTTGTTTATTAACTTCTAATGCGCTCCAGACCCGTGAGTAACAGGGTGCAGCAATAAGATAATGCAAAGCTTACAATGTTACAAAATATACAAGTTACAATAATGTACAAGGAATCACAAAGATAACAGGGTATCATAAAAATAGCAAGGTCATTTACACACAAAAATTGACATAATTCAACTAGGAGAATAGGAATGGTATCAAAGTGTCATGACCTGGAGATAGGGTGGGCCAATGCCAAATCCAGTTTAGGAGATAAGGTGACCAAAGGTCATTGGAGATGATGTGTTGGATGGCGTTCCTTCTGAAGAGTGGGTAGGGTTGGTCTTTCCTCAGATTGTTAGGTAGTAAGTTCCAAGATTTTGCAGCCTTCACTGGGAAACTATTGCCACCAATTGTAGTTAACTTATATCTAGGTACTACTAGGCAGTTGGCGTTGGCATCTCTGGTTGGTCTGATAGAGGTTCTTTTATGTAGTTTGTTCATGAGGTAGCTGGGAGCAACATTGTTTAAAGCTTTATGTGTCAATGAGATCATTTTTAGATGTATTTTATTATCTGTGGATAGCCATTTATGTTGTCGTATGATGGCTGAGATGTCTGTTCTTTTGTTTATGCCAAGCGCTGCTCGCAGGGCGTTGTTTTGTAATGTTTGTAGTTTCTGGATGGTAGTTTTGTTAGCACCACTATAAAGGGCATTACAGTAGTCAATCCTGGAGAGAATTAATGCTCTGGCCAGGATCATACAGCTGTTGTTGGAAAGGAATGGCTTGCCAGCTCTTTTCAACTTGCAGGTGTAGGCGGTGGTGGAGGGCAAAGATTTGACTTGTTTGTTAAATGTCAGATTAGAATCAAGGTAGAAGCCAAGGGTTTTTACTTCCTTGGAGACTCTGATAATATTTCCATCAATATTGAATGAAGAGAATTCCTGGCCTAAGTTATTGATATTTGCGGATGTGCCCAAGATTATCAGCTCTGTGTTGTCATTGTTGAGGCACAAGCCATGGATGGCCATCCATGCTTGAACGATAAGATATACCCTATTCACCAACTCCGAGTCCTTACTGTGATCCCCAGAAAGTGGGAGGAGAATCTGTGTATCATCTGCATAGTTAGTGTAGGTGATACCCAGAAGATCCAGATCGACGAGCAAGGGTTTAGTGAAGATGTTGTATAGAGTTGGCGAGACACAAGAGCCTTGGGGAACGCCACACAGGATGGGGATAGGGTCAGCTGCAGCTGATGGGTAGAATACTCTCATCGTTCTCTCACTCAAGAATGATTCTAACCATCTGATGGCCTCAGGAGAGAAAAGAGCAGCAGAGTTCAAGTGTCTGCAAAGGACCTTATGATCGACCAGATCAAATGCAGCTGAGCGATCAAGTAAGAGCAGGAGTGCTGTCCTCCCCTTATCTCTAAGCTCATCAATTTGTGTCTTTAAATCGATTAAGGTGGTTTACGTTCCGTGTAATGGGTGGAAACCAGATTGTCTAGCTCCTAGGAGCTTCTGCAGATCAAGGTGTTTTTGTATCTGGATGTAGGCTGCTTTGTCCAGTATTTTGAGGAGGAATGGTACAGTGGTAATAGGGCGATATTTAGTCAGGATGAGGGGGTCTAATGTCTACTTTTTGAGGAGTGGGAGCACCCAGGAATGTTTTAGGTTAGCTGGGATAGTGCCTGATGCAAAGGAAGCATTGATCAATTTTGAAATGAATGGTGATAGGTCTCTAGCAGCATCTTTTATTAACTGTGCTTGTGCTAGGCAGATATCGCCTTTACAGTTGGACGGTTTGAGCGAGAGTATGATTTTTTCTACCTCTAAAGGAGAGGTTTTGGAGAAATAAAATTTGTTGTTATGCTCCTCGAGTGAGTCACTAGGTAACGAGGTATTGGGCATGTGCTGTAGATTCAGCGTGTCTTTTCTTTTGCTGTATTTTGTTTTGGAGCGTGTTAATTTTGTTTGCTAGTGAATGTTGGATGTCTGCACACCACGGCTTGTCCTTCGTAACTAAATCTCGTGTGGCTATTGGTGACTCTAAGGGGGTAATTCATGGATTATCTGCGCCAAAATAAACTTGATTTGTGCGCCATTCTGCCTGCAAATCCCCATTTGTTAAACAGGGATTTGCGGGCAGAATGGCGCACAAATCCCGTTCTTCTCGGTGCAAATAATCCAAGAATTGCCCCCTTATTTTTTCAATATGGAGAAGAGTTCCCTCATGCTAGAGTTAGCGTTGGCAATGCGTTCATCATAGGAGTTCCTTTTGGCAAGGCACACTTAATTTTTAAAGTGTGAGGAGATGGAGGTTAGTTTTGCTTTGTTTTCGGCTGAAGGGTATAGTCTCCAGGAGTTTTCACTTTTTCTTTTTAAAAGGCGTAGGTCTCTTATTTGAGGCGTGAACCATTTATTAAGGTGAGCTTTGGGTTTACTTTTTCTAAGTTTAATAGGGGCAATTATATCCAATGTGGTGAGCATGATATTGTTATATTCCTGGTTTAGAGTGCTAGAGTCTAGGTTGTCTGGCAATGCATTTAGAGTAGGCAGGATGGCAGGGAAAACTTTGTCCACTGTGATGCTTTTTTATTTCTTGTTAAGCAGGGTGGCACTAATGGTGAGACCAAGGGAGAGGGTCTGGATGTTGATAAATTAAAGGACACAAGTGAGTGAACTGTCCATGGTTGAGGGGAGATAGAGGAGATAGTAACTGTACAGTTATAGTCCGCTATCCAGTCCAATGTTCTCCCTTTTGAGTGGGTAGGTTTATTGACTTTCTGAGTCAGCCCTGAGGCGTTGATAATAGTGGCTATGTATAAGGCTTGTTTATCCATGGGATCGTTAAAGCCTAAGTTGAAGTCCCCTAGTAAAAGAATTTGGGAGGTTGGTTTGAGGTTGTTAGTAATTATACTGTACAGGTCCTCCTCAAAGGTGCCTAGAGGACCTGGGGGCCTGTATATTAAGTGGATGGTGAGAGATTGTGTATTGTTTATCTGGAATTTAACAGAGAGATTTTTGCAGGTTTGCAAGGTTTGAGAGGGGGCTGTTCTGAGGGAGAGGCTTAGTTTTGAAATAATGGCAATTCCGCCACCTCGAGATCCATCTCGGTCTTGTCTGGTTATGGTGTAGCCTTCTGGAATGGCTAACATTAGTGATGGGCCTGCTGCATTATGTAACCAAGTCTCAGTTACTGCCAGGAAATCAAGATTACTTTCTGAGATTAGATCGGCTATATCAAGGGCATGGGCAACAAGCGATCTCATGTTGAGAAGTGCTCCTTTAAGTGGCGATACCTCCTCTTCCTTGTTGACCTGGCTAGGAGTGGATAGGTTAGTGTCCATAGACTTCTACCTAAATCTTTTGGTTTGTGTGGCATTTATGTTAGGGATAAAGGGTGGATGTGGAGAATCAGTATAAATCTGTTTCGAATTATGTAGGTAGTTTATCTTCAAGTTAGGTAGAGGTAGGGTTCTTTTCAATGGTTCATATAATTTAGCGAGTCTTGCACGGAGTTTAAGATTTCTATCTAGTAAGGTACATGGGAGGGAGGTGAAGTATTCGGTCCCTGTGGGTCAAGGGCACCGGGATTTTCAAACCCGCAACCGGTCCTACAGGTGGTGAATGAGCTATTACCCATTTTTAATTTATCATCTCACACCCTCTCTGAACCAGAATTAGCCGTATTAAAACGAGGCCTCTCGTTTGGTCTCTTTGGATATTGAGGCGCTTTATACCAACATCCCTCAAGATAAAGCTGCCTCCAGTCTACGCATTATGCTAGACAGACGGCCTCTCCCTCATGCTGTCCCTACTGAATTCCTTATTAATTGTGTTGAATTAGTGCTGTCCAACAGTTTTTTCAATTTTAAGGATGCTTATTTCTTGCAAACTAAGGGCACGGCGATGGGCTGCACTTTTGCTCCAAATTTGGCCATCATTTTTATGTTTTTGTTTGAAGAAAATGATGTGCTCAATGTCACCAACCCCTTTGTCAAACATATTAAGTTGTACCGTCGCTACATAGACGACATCTTAATGTTGTGGGAGGGCGACTCTGCTACATTGAACACATTTATGGCTTGACTGAATCAGGTAGATCCCAATCTTAAATTCACTTTTGAATTTTCTACTTCTAGGATTGCGTTCCTTGATTTATCCATTTTTGTGGATGAAGGGTGCCTACAAACAGAATTATATAGAAAATCTACAGAACGCAATACAACTCTGCAATTCAAGAGTCAACACCCAAAAAGCTTACTACGGAATTTACCGTATGGTATGTTTTTACGGTTACGACGTAATTGCACTAATATTTCCCATTTTAACAAACATGCAGCTGTACTACAAGCCAGATTGTTACTTCGGGGGTACCCCAAAAAATTAATCAAACACTCCAGAAAAAGAGTGCGGTATACCAATCGGGATGCCCTACTCAGTGTACGTCCCAAAAACAAAGAGAGAGAACAAATTGTTTGTGTTTCTACATTCTGCAAATTCAGTGAGTCCATTAAGGGGATTATTCTTAAAAATTGGAGAATTCTGAATTCTGCTGATATTAACTTGCACAAACCTCTTTTTGCCTTCAAAAAGGGCAAGAGCCTGGCACAGAAACTCATGAGAGCCAACAGGTTACCATTACAACGCAATGTGGTCAGGGATGTCAACCTTCGACCTGTGGTAGGTCATTACCCTTGTACCTCTTGTATGGCCTGCAGATTTTCCCAAGAAATTACACACTTTGAGAATGCAGGCAGAAGATGGGATTTGCGTGCATTCACCACTTGCAGAAGCAAGAATGTTGTGTATGCCATTCAGTGCCCATGTAACTTGTTTTATATAGGTAAAACTTCCAGGGAGGTACATGTGCACATCAATGAACATCGTTCCAAGATCAGGATGCGTTGTCTCACTGCCCCCCTGGTCTCCCATTTTTTTGAGATGGGGCATGATGCAGACTCATTAAGATGGTTTTGCATCGAAAAAATCACAGCAAGTGGACATGTGCAAACTACCAACAAATTGGCCTACAAAGAACAAATGTGGATTTTTAATTTAGGCACCCTCCACAAAGGCCTGAACTCCATGGAAACATGGGAGTTCAATAGCAAATAGACAATTTCCTTGTACAGATGCCGCATGGTGCACATAGTTTCTATTCAAGTCCTATGTCACCTTTATGAGTCATACAGTTTCTTCTTGTTTAGAGTCAATTGAGTCCATCTGCTGCAGTTTATGCCAGTTCAGGAGTCCTACATTTTATTTTACAGTTGGGTCATACTGGGCACCATGTCTCCCCCAAGTATTTTGAGCCCTGCACCTGGACGAATTGTATTCACATTACGGCCTCCACGGTCATGAGGTCATTTCAAATTACTCTTGAACATTTCATTTGCAACGCGAGTTTGTATCTACGATCTATAGCGGGACTCGGCGGTCCGCTCTGCTGACTAACACCGCCTGTCTAGGACATGGCACCTTGTTTGTTTTTTTCATCATGGGCGTGTTTTGGGTTCGTCACGCACATGTAACACATTCTCATTGAGGACACGTGACCATCCACGTGATTTACGTCCACAGCAGCGAAGGATTTAGTCGGCTGCCGGCACACGGTTCATGCAGCATGTTTACTGTGATGTACGGCTGGGCTGTTTTCATTAACTCAGCCGCCCATGCCACTCCTGTTGTTAGCTTCATGTAAGTACGTGTGCAATTTAATCTGCTGCTCTTTACACTGCCGCTTTAGTATTGTATAATCCTTGTTCTTAGACATAGTTTTTCGTCCGTATGAATATGTAAGTTCAGCTGCAGTTGTGTATGAAGACCCTTGCTTCACCTAGCCCGCAGTACCATAGATATTCCTTATTTATGTACTCAAGCTTGTTCATACTTTTCCTGCCAGACTTGTGCCAGTAGCCAGTTAATTTTCGTTTTTCAATCAGTTTCAGCTTCAGTCGCACAGCAATTCAGCAGTGTGACTGTTAGCTTTAGACTTTATAGGACACTGCGCCCCATTAGGCCGGCACATAGCTACTTGCCATTATGCCTCATTTAGCTTGCAACAGGGCCCACTGCCTCTGCTGGCGGGGGAGCTCCTGCAGTTCTTACTTTTTTAATTGTATATGACTTTACTGGGAAGTCTTTAGTTTGATTTTGACGAATGCGGTTTAGGCTAACATCATTCTTTGCTTGACAGTACATTAGGTGCACATCTGCTGACACGACTTTCCTCGCTGTACCATCTTCTAGAAAGCCACCGTATCATAATATCTGAAGGGGGCTACTGAGAGCAGCGTCATGTTAATTACAGGTAACAATTGGCCGCTCTCATATGATTCCTTTGGTTGATGTAGTTACCCTTTTGGCCTTATGTGTGCTCCTATCATTCTTCCATTTCTGACTAGCCACAGTTTCATTGGCGGTATGACTCCAGCATACGACCCATCTTTTTCATTCTGCATACTAATGGCTACTCATACAAGGTTTGTTTAGTCCATCATATTACAGCCTGCTTTTTCTTTTGTCATCTATTTAGTTATGGCATTTTTCTGTTGTTTGAGGGATTGTCTGGTGGTCTTCTGTCTGGGCTATTTTGACCTTTTCGGCCCATATGGTGCACCTAATTTTTGTTATTAATATTAATATATTTTTTACACTCTCAGGGTCGGTTCCTCGCCTCTGGCTTTCCTAAACAAAACTCTGCCTCTGGGGTTGTTCTCATTTAGGTACACTTCTCCAGCACAAATGTTTAGTTTTATTGGTCCGTAACAGGTGGCACATGGTGGTTATATACAATCTATTGTTGAGTTTAGTTTATGAGATGGGACACTGCCGCATATTTATGCAGTAATGCTCTTTTCTTGCAGCTTCTCGCCTTGTATCTCCTGATGAAGACGTTGTCCACTACACACTCTACGTCGGAACAGGTTGAGCTTATTCTTTTAGGGATGTGATCTACATAACATTCTTCTTCTCAGATCCACCCTTGTGATAGATTGTTTTTAATGAATTCTATTGCTGTTTGTTCAATACATTTTTAAACATTAAAATAATCATATGGGATGTGATGAATGTTTGTCCCACTCCCAATTGGCAAGCAATGTTAATTAATTCAGTCATTTTTAGCCATTGTTGGTTGGGTGTATGTCACTATGTATGATGTATGGTTTGGATGCTGCACTATGAATGTTTGTTGAGATGGATGTATTTTAGCCAAGTAATTTGTTCACCTATGCTGTCGTGTTATGTGATTTATTGATGCTTTACAAAGTAATATGTCATTAATTGACTTTTTCAAATTTTTTGTATCATGGTAAATAAAACATTTTGATACTTTTGTAAGCAACACTGTTTTGCTCTCTGGATATTTCTTCAGTTTCTCGCTTTATGATAATACTCTGGTCCAGGGGATAGAGTTTTCCTGCGTCTTTCCGCTCTTGCATAGATGAAGATGTATTACATCATCAGTGTGGCTAAAGTCACAAGACAACATTTACCCAAACATTAAATTTATTTTTTTTCAGATAGCTAGAATGTAGCTCCCAGCTGGAAGCAATAGAAAAGGCTAGCGCCAAAATAGCGTTCATCACAGAAGCCTTGCATGATCAAATTGTGGGATGTATCAACCTACTCATCCAAGCCCTGCAACATCACTGTGAATTGCTGGCAGCAGAAACATCATAATGGCCGCCGGAAAGCATGCTGCTCGCTAGAAATCACCAGAAATTGTGCAGTGAAAACCTGAAAAATAGGCCACCATCTACTTTGTGCCTATGCCAGTGGTAACACAGGAGACCACTGCTAAAAACCAGCATTGAGCTACCCACAAAGTAGCCTGAAACCACTTGGAAATAGCAATGCTGATTGAAAAAGAAACACAGAGCTGTTTGAAAATCTGTTTTCTTGATTGTCAAAAATTTCTAAAATCATGGCTCACAAAGCACCTAAAAGATCCAACCTCTTTGCAGGGTGTTCCTCATTATTCTACTGCAAGAATCCACACAAATACCATGTCAGCAAAAATCCTATGTTCTCAGAACAAAATCCTATTTTAAAGATACTTGATGGAAAGACAGCTGTCAAAATGGGTGTAATACCGTTGCTCACCTCTACCAGAAAGCCGGCGTTTTAAAATCATGTGTGTAAAGTTGAACAATTGAACTCAAACTATGCCAAAGAAGAGAATACCATCAAAATGCCACATAGAGTGCCACATATTGATTTAATGTGGAAAAAGACTGGATTTAAAGATATGTTGCTTATTTTAAATGTATAAATGTATTTTTGTACAAGGAACTATGTTTCAATTGACCAGAAGGTAATCTGATTTAGTTAAAACTTTCAAGAGGCTGTCTTTCCCTGAGAACCCTTCACACCTTGGGCCTTCCCACCAAAAGGGAGGATGTTGCATGGACATGTTAATCAGATGGGGAGGAGATTCCTCTGCTGGCAGGAGAAAGAGACAATAGAGTCTTTCAGCTGAATAGAGATGCTAATTTGGGTGTGACTGGTCAACAACTGCTCTGGCAGGAAGGCAGGCCATATGACCATCTGAATAAGCCCAGCTCTAGGGGCAGACCAGACTGAGATGTGAATTTAATTGAAAGCAAATGTATGTTTTATAAAAATGCTTATAACAAATTGTACTAAGCTGACACAAATATGAAACTTTGGGATTGTAGAAATGAAAAATTCACTCACAATTTAAGACTAAGCTGAAATCTGTGCGATGTTCTAAGACTAAACCACGGAATTTATTCATGTTGTAGCTACTATATTTATGCTAGGAACAGAGATGCACTCAGATGGATTGTGTATGCCTGTGTAAAATTTGGTGCAGAACCAATATTGGGAAACCCACCAAAAGCGTGAATAAGTGGTCATTTCTGAACCCAAGCTCGTAGGAACATGGGACTTGAACAGAGACATGCCTTAATTAATATGTGATGTGTATATGTATTATAAACAAATTGTGTATCTGGGAAATATGTTTTTTTGGGAAAAATAGATTTTCTATGTAAAAGCAAAGGGGAGGGATTTCAGTTAAGCCATAAAACACTGCATCACTCTGACACATATGACACACTGCTCCTGTCTCAAATCAGGGGACAGGAAATTCTCTGACCTATCAGTATCCTTAGAGGGTTGGGCATAGAGAGTCAGCCTCCCCACCCACTTTGGAAACACATAAATAGAGACTGCTGAGACCCAGAGAGACACATTTTTTCCACTCATCATCCGATTTCTTGGCGAAGCACCCTGCAGGACTCCAGAACCCAGATAGATCCAGATTCCAGACTCCAGAACCACACTCTAGAACCTTGAAGCAGAGAGGCCTAACCCACAAGCTGAACCCTTTTCAGCAGGCTTCAGAATCTTTTGCAAACCTGATTCTAACCCCTAAACTTCCACGGAGCCTAACCAAACCATTCAACAGCCTGGCTGAGCTGTGTTGCTTCTAGCTAAGAACCCTGTGCTAGAACCAAGATCCAGACCCAGAGAGAGCAGTGCTGTAATCCAGAACCCGTCCGATCCAGTCCTAGAGACCGAGCAGACCAGAGGCCGTGCTGTGAGCAGAACCCAGTGCCTGAGACCTGTCCGGTGGCGAGTCCAAACCTTTGACCAGATCTGTGACGGGCCCATTCCATTCCATCCCAAAACCTAGGAGTGAGTATTTAGTCTAGAATGCTACATAGTCATCTCTTAGTTTAAAGTGATCATATTCAATCCATTTTAACCTGGCCAGAACTGCAATATAGGATCCTAAATTCTTCTCTCTGCCACATAATTCTTGATAATTGTAGCAATAATCATTTTTGCGCTGATATTTTCTGAAGAGGGAGAGGTATTTTGACTGACAGAGATCAGAGCGGTGGTGCCGCGGTTCTGATGGCTGCCCGTTGAATGTCTTCCTTCTTCATAGCTCCTTAGTTTAAGCCTATCCTTGTTGGTAAATCTTTAAAGCACATCTGTCATTTCTGAAGTCTTGATTTTATTTCTGAAAATTCTACCTTCACAAAAACATATGTAACCTTTGAACCACACGTCCTAGAAACAAAATTTAACTTTCATTTTGAAGCTAAGATACTAAGCTTTCTAACAAACCCCCGGAAATGTTGCCGAAAATTGCAATTTGGCTCAATTTCATTTTCTGTCAAAATAGCTGGTTCTTGTTTGCAACTGCTGAATTTCATTTTCAATTTGATAATCATTCATGAATTCTTGCTAGTGTTGACCTGAACTCATCCAAAGTAATCTCATTCATCCTGAATCTCCTTTAGTGAATTAAAATCCTTTTAGCATATTTTAACCATGGTTTTCCCATGCATTATTGATTGTATTCGTGAAACCTGTGTGCCCTCATTTCTATCTCTTCATATTGCATAGGGGGGGAGTGAGTAGTCACAGGGGAAAAAGTGATCATATAATCTTTTGATTGAAATCATATCAAGTTTATTTCTGTGTTTCATTCTTTCCCATCTTGCATTTCCTTGAATCATATAAAGTATTCTCTGTTACCTTATCCTTCCTATTCCTACTCCTAACTGATTAAAGAGATTGTTGATATTGTAATATTACTCATTGCTGATCACTGTCACATTTCTAAGTGTGCTATTCAGATATTATTCCATTCATAAAAGTGTGATATATATATATTGTTCTATTCCTCAAATAAACCTTTTAATTTGCAAAACAAACCTACTTCTTGGCTCAGTGAGGTCAGCGGGATTCAAAGAGAGAGGCATTATATAAGGGTTCATCATCCAGATTTAAAGAACTTTGACATAAACATATATAAATAAGGGCTTCCATTGGGCATCCCATCCTAAGCATTGACTTAGTTGGAGTGCTGGATTGAAGCCACTTACAGATTGGGGGCTCGTCCGGGATTTCTGGAGTAGACCTACCACTTGTGCAGCTAAATACAGTGTGCTAACTGACAGGATACATAAATCCTGTTGGGCTACTACGCTGTGTTACACTGTAAAAGCACCCCTCAAAAAGGAACCCTCTCAGGAAACGGTCTGTTTTGCAAAATAAAATAATAAACTTCTGTAAGTCAGGAAGGAAATCAATTTCCAGAATGGCGACATTGGTAGACATCAAGATAGCTAGAGAGCACCTTTTGCATAAATTGTTTGTGAGAGGTGAATGGACTGAGCAGGACCAGAATGTGTGGTTGCAGGCAATCATACAACAGGTCACTGCAACTGGGTTAGATACCTGAAGAGATCAGGGCCCCTTACATGTGGCCCTGAGTGAACTATATATGGCCCCTAAGGCCAAGGATGATCACAACAAGATTGCCAGGGTAGCGGCATACCTATCTTTGTCTATGGGAGCCATACAGGAGAAATGCGCTGAAGGCCAAGATCTGGCAAGTAGGCAACTGATGGCATTAGAGAAGGCCCAATCTGATCTGGACTCTTCTGAGCACAGGCTGCAGAGGAGCCAGGAGTCAGAAAATGAAAGTAGGCAGTATCTAATTAAAATAAAAGGGGATATGGGTATCCTGCGACAGGAGTGAGGCAGACCAGCATACCTGAATTCTGGCCTTGCAGAAGGAGTATTAAGAAGGTTTGGACTCCCTACTGCAGAGCCAGAAAAAGCTGGAGCAACAACTCGACTTCAACAGGGCATGCACAGTGCAGGTAGCCACCCTGCAAAGCCACCTGGATAGAGAGAAGGCAGAGTGCAACAAATATTTCTGAAAGACCTGGACACCCAGGCAGAATTTGAGGAAGAGCGCCAGAAAGCTGGTGCCCTTCATAGGCAGAGGGACAACCTGGTGGCACAGAGGCAGGCACTTGCTCAGGAAAGGGACACCTTAGGCTAGGAGGTCTGCCACTTAAAAGGGAAGCTGGAATAAAATCACCTGGCCCTCCAGGGAGTGGGTGAGCTCCAAAAAGAGCATCACAATTTGTTGGAGCACACCAGGAGGGTGGAAGTTGCTCTGGCAAGAAAGGAGCAGGCCAATAGGGATGGGACTCAGTTGGTAACCCTTCTGCAGCAAAGACTGGCCCAGTACTCCAGGACAAACCAGGAAGCACAGAGAGAACATGAGGCTCTTTGTCAGCACAATGATAGGCTCCAGTGACAGGTAGCCATGCAAGAGAGACTGATAGAGTCTAGTAAGGCCTTGATTGAGGAACTTTAAGCTCAGGCTCTTGCATGGCAACAGGGAGCAAGGGCTGATAGAGATGAGGTTCGCTGGGAAAGGGAAACACCTGAACATAACCTCAGGAGCCCTAGTACCAGGGGCCTTCATCTGTCCCAGTCCCTGGACTCTGCCACCCCCATGTCCCCTGGCACACCTGAGCCCAGGGCCACAGGAATGGCAGATTACTATCCAGTCAGAAATATGGGACTCATGGACCAGTACCTCTGAGGCATGGATGGGCGGGCATCTGGGTATGGGCACCCAAGTACTGTGAAGCAGGAGAGTAGGCCCACTAGGGCATCCTGAAAACCTCTGCCCAGTTAGGACAGTGGGGGGGTACCCATCAAATCCTGGGAGCAAGGAGGAATCAGAAGACTCCTCTGAGCGCCCCAGGACACAGGAGAGTAGGTCCCCACATTCTGCCAGCCATTCCCAGGGGCGCAGAATCTGGGAAAACCTGGAAGATCAAACAGGCACTTCTGGGAGCAGTGCTTCTGAGTCAGAGGATGAATGGACCAGGGTTACCCAAATCAAAAAGACCAATAAGGCAAAAAAGGGCTTTGCTTAAGGACCCCTTAAAACAGATTAAGGCAATAAGGAGTGTCATCATGCCTTATCACAAGAACGCCAAGTATTCTGTCTTGGAACACTTAGAGCTCTTTGAGCAAATGATGGAGACTTTCCATTTAAAAGACAGCAGTAGCTGCATTCAATACGTAAAATGGACATTCTCCCCAGAATATTCCAGTTTCTTTGCAGGGCTGGAGGATCAAAATCATTCAAGATGGTCCACCTATAGGGCGGCCATCTTAAAACACTTTTCTGTTCATAGAAATCCCCAAGAGGCTCGCAAGGCAGCCTACAATTTAAAATGTGGGGAGGATCAGGCCCCACAAGAATTTGTGCAGGAGTTGAAGCGTGCTTTTGCGCAGACTACCAAAAGGGTGCGCACGGATAGCAAAGAATTTGTTAACACTTTTTTCCATGCCTTACATCATGACCCAGCTAGTGAGAGATTTTCATGAGAAAAGGTCATTAGACTGGGCCATTGAACAGGCCACCCAAATCTATGACATTCAGAAGCCCATAGAAAATAAAAATAATGCTCAGAAAAGCCCCAAACCAACCAGCACCCCTGCTGCTTCTAAGGTGGCAGAGGTAAAGGTTGCCCCCATTTTAGATTTGGAGATGGGGGACCTAAAAACCTGCCTGTACCGAATAATTCCAAGCCCAGAAGGCCCTCAGGCCAGTCACAGACATGGAGTCAAGGAGGTAGTCCTACAAATGGGGTCCCTCCATCCCCTGACTATGTAGGTCCCCGCTACAAGGCAAACCGACCCGTGCTGGGTTATGTGTGGACTCCTCCAGCCCAAGGGAGGGATCCAACCAAGTGCCTAACCCAGGGAACTTCCCTCCTAACTTCCCCCAGGAGGGCAGAAATTCCCCAAATCCTGGGCAGAGCTTTTTCCCCGGGTACCCACAGAACTTCCAACCCCAAAACCAACCATTCTTCTTTCCACACTTCCCTGAGCCCAGACAACCTAATCTGGGAGAGGGGAGGCCAAGGGTGGAGGGGTACCCAAATCTTCTCAACCCGGGGTACTACCAGAGAAGGGATAGCTATCCTTCCCGGGATCCGCCCCGGGGAGAAAACAGAACCCTGTATCAGCCTGAGCGGGTTTCACAGCTTGAGCGCCAGGTCCAAAATATGGCACACGATCTGGGTCACATGCTGAGGGCTCAGCAGAACCCTCAGATGAGCTTGCCGGCACAGAATGCCCCAAACTCTGGACCTGGTGCTCCAGAACAATGACGGGGGCAGCACCCCGATAACTTACCAGTTCCCAGGGAGGAGGCACAAGGGGAAGGGGGGTGTAAAGCCTTGGAGGAAGTTTGCTTCACCACTTGTAAACAGCCCCTGGAAACCCAGGAACCGGAAACAAAATCTCCTGCCCCTGAAAGCTTGCCAGCCAAGGAGCAGAGAGTGGGTAGGAGAAACAAAGGACCCAAACAGACCCATTTTGAGGAGGAGGTAAAAATCTTCCAATTTGAAGGAGAGGGATCCTCAGAGGATCTTGGGAAAAGGATCTTCTCCTTCAGAGATGGGGGAACTCCTCCCAAAGAAAAATGGGTCCCAAGGGATTCACATCCAGACTGGGTAGATGTGGGGACTGAGCTAGCGCCGCCCATCATCACATCCCAGAACCAACAACATCAAAATCCCCTGGTTGAAACCCATCCTATTGACTGCCTCCAAACAGGTGGGGTGGGGGAGGCCCAGACCCAGAACCAGGGGAGCTCAAAACCTCTCCTATCTCCAGTTGCTAACTTTTTCTTTCAGATTCCCAAGACTCTTTACTGAATTCTGCCCAAATCCCTTCTCTCTGTATGTCCAAAACTAAAAAATTAGCCCACCAGTTGTCCAAATATGTGCATTATCTGTGCCCCCTTGCGGAGAAGGAGGGAAGATACTATTCCCCGGTTCAAGTACAGGGACAGGGTACAATTTTGGCACTGGTGGACACTGGATCCCCAGCTACCCTTCTGTCCAAAAAGACCTTTGATGAACTGAATTCAGGAAGGGGGGAGAATTACCAAATTCCTCTCACCTCTCTTCCTGGACAACTTCAGAAATTTGACTGGAAGGAAATTCCCGTTGAGGGGACTGTGGATTTGAAAATTAAAATTGGGCGACACAAGGTGAAACACCCGGTCATAGTAGTGACTCAAGAGGGCACCCCTTGTTTACTGGGGAATGACCTCCTGAGAAGGTTGTCACCCCTAATAGATTGTGTAAACAAGGTTCTCTGGACCCAGACTAGCCAACCCATAAAATTAAAACAGAGTGACAACCATGTTAGTTTAAACGGCACCTGCCACATGGTTGAAAAAAAATCTGACCAAGTAGAATTTCACTTCCAGAACAACCAAATTCCAGACGTGACAGTAATAGCAGTAGGACAACAGACTGGTGATGGGGGGTCCTCTCTATTTCTGAAAATCAACCTTCCTTCCAGTTTAAGGTGGTATTCCACACTGGAAGGAAACACTCTGAGATTGTTTACAAATCCACAATCAGACATTCCCACTCCAATAGTCCAGAAAGATGTGAAATCAGCTCAGAGTTCAGCAGGTTGGAGAGCAGTTGTTCATCCCTTTTCAGTTAAATGAAGGGAAGGACTCTGTTCTCGCCCGAGTGTGTGTGAACAATGGTAAGAGCTTCATCAGCGAAGCCATGTTCCGCCAACTCCCAAAAGATCCAGCCATTCCCACATTCAAACTGATAGACAAATGGGAAATGGATTTAGAAGCACCCAATTCCAAACATCTCCTGCCAAGCAGGTGTATGCTCAAAATCTCCACAGGCAACAAGAGCATAGTCCATAATTGTTGGGTCATGCGAGACGTCACAGCCGCCTTTTACTTAGGCAGTGATATTCTCAATCGCTTTGCCATTAGTTTGGACCTAATAAACTTCAAAGCTTGGTCCCTATTAGAGGATAATCCCATAGGCTTTGATGATCCAGAGAAAGCATTTCAGTCAACTCAATTGCTTCCTTATTCAGTTGAAATTCAGATTGGAGAGGAGGTCACCATCCAAGAAAGGACCCAACAATTCTCCCTGGAAGTGAAAGTTAAGAGGACAGAAATTGAAAAACCCTGATGCTTATATTCATCTAAATGCTTCTCTCCAACTGCAAGGTTTGGGGGTAAACCCAACACCATTAGTCAATATAGAACATGACACCATTCCAATAGAGGTGGATAACAGCGACTTAAAGAGTATCACTCTAGCCGCAGGCACCATTATTGGAATGGCAGTTGATGACCGACATTTTTCCATTGATCTAGGTAATGAACTGTTAGGACCAATCCCCAAGGACTGTTTTGACAGTAACAGTGATGACAACACAACACCAGACAGGATATGTATCCGGCATGGGGGGAACTTCCTGGTGTACACTTCCTCCCCTTATGGTAAGGAAGATGTGACCTGTGACTTCAGGAGGGATGAGGTGATTTTCCAGGTCCATGAGGGCTGCCTTTCCCACCTGTAGCCACCAGTCCAAATCAGCACTATGACCAGGGACTTCTCCACCCAGCTGGAGGAGGCCGCTGAGATAGCGAAACCAGAAGTTTTTCCAGGCTTCAGGCAGATGGTTGAAGAGAGAGTCAACCTAGCTGATGCCGGTGTGACTCTGGAGCAGAAGCAAAAGTTGAAACAAGTTTTTCTGGATTTTTCATTCTTTGCGGCGGACTCATATGACTGTGGTCACACCGACATCCACACAACAACAATTCCCACGGACCCTGGCATGACTCCAGTGTTTGTGAAGAAATATCGCTTGCCTCTCGCATCAATGGAGACCCTGATTGAAATCATTAAGAACCTTGAGTCCCGTGGGATAATCTGTCCAGTCCACAGCACCTTCAATAATCCGATGCTGGGGATTTGAAGCCAAACAGCCAGTGGAGACTCTGCTCCGACCTTAGGGAGCTCAACAAACGGGTCCATACTTCCCAATGGCCTCATCCCTACATTGACCAAGAGCTGGCCCAGATCCAGGGGACACGGGTATTCACTGGAATAGACCTGACCAATGGATACTGGACTGTGCCTGTCAGTAGGGAGGACCAATACAAGCTGGCTTTTACCTTTGGGGCCCAGCAGTACACATGCACCCAGAATCCCTTCGGATACCTCAACTCCGGCAATGAGTTCAACATTTTTCTGCATAAGGCCATGCCCCACCTGTGTGAGAGGGGTAACCTGGCCTGTGCAGATTATGTCCTCATCAAAAGCTCAACTGTGGAGGAACACATAGCGGAGATCCGTTATGTTCTGACACAGTTGAGGGCCGCCGGAGCAAAAGTTTCCTTTCAGAAAGCGCAGTGGTGTAGAACCTGTGTTAATTTCTTGGGGCATGAGATTACACCTCAGGGTCACTGGCCCCAGGAAAATAAAGTGGACGCACTCCAGAAACTGAAGGATCCCACAACTCTGCGGTAACTACTGAGCCTCCTTGGACTGACTAATTACAGCAGAAAGTTCATTGAGGGCTACGCAGAGATCACCAGACCGCTGATTCATCTTTTGAAGGGGGGGTCAAGTGGGAATGGGTTCCAGAACAATCCGAGGCAGTAACACAACTCAAAAGAAGGCTCTCACAAGCGTCTTGCCTAGCTTACCCTGTCAGAAACAAGGAGTTCTTCTTGGAGATAGGGTTCTCTAATACATGCTTGACTGCAGTATTATACCAAAAGCATGACAAGGTCAATAAAGTAATCTCCTATGCGAGTAAAACTTTATCCTCTGTGGAGGAAAAATTCAACGATTGTGAGAAGGCACTCCTGGCAACAGTGTGAGCATTGAAGAATTACCACCCGTTCATCCAGGGGGAACACATCATAGTGGAGACTCCACACCAGCCTCTGCAATATCTCCAAAGTGACAGAATCTGGGCCGGAAATGTGAGTAATTCCCGAATTACTTCCTGGATTCTGTCAATGCAAGGCTTTCCTGTAGAGGTCAGATATGGCCAAAACAAGAAGAGTCCCCAGAACCCTCCGCTGGGTACAAGATTGGTCCCCGAAGTAGTCAAGTGGCAGAGTTGATGGCTGTGCATTAGGCCATCCTCACTGCTGGTTAACATCAACTCCACAAACTGGTCATAATCACAGATTCAGATTATTTACGGAACGGGTTCGTGGAGTACCTGGTAAACTGGAAAACAAGAGGCATGCTATGTGCTAACAAAAAACCCTTGAAACATGGGAAGTTAATCCAAAATATTGATGATCTGGTCACCTCGAATGGGATGGCCATCTACTGGAAAAAGATCAAGGGTCATTCCAAAGTAGAGGGACCAGATAAAACTGGAAAAAATTTAGCTGATCAACTGGCCAAAACCGTGGCCATCCAAGGGGATCTAATAGAGATCGAGTCCCTGTTGGGGGAAATCCAGGTCACTGCTATCACTAGGCCGCAGACAAATGCTCACAATGATCTTTCAACTGCACAATGGATTAAGGAGACCCCAAATGCTGATTTGATTACGGCTCAGAAGGGGGATCCAATAATTGGTAAGTTTTATGAACACATTGAGGACCCTGAGAACTTCCCCTGATGGATACCGATTACATTGGGAAAGAGGACCTCAGAGTGTTGATGAAATGTCCAAACAATTTTCAGAATCCAAGACGGTTTGTTGGTGAGGAAATCCCTAGCTGGGCATGATCAGTGGGTGGTTCCTACCTCATTCCGTAGCCTGATGTTAAGTCACGCCCATGATGCGTCCACAGCCGGTCATAGGGAGTTTCATACAACACTTGAAATCTTAAGAGAGGTTGCATACTGGCCTCACATGGGGCAGGACCTAGACCAATACTTGAAGGGTTGTCAATTTCAGCCAATATCCCCCACACACCGTGCACCTCTCCAAAAGAGGGGGATGACACTGCCATGGTCAGATTTGTAAGTAGATGTCATCGGGCCTGTGATTCGCTCCTCTAAGGGAAATAAGTACATATTGACCATGACATGCTTATTTACTAAATGGGTGGAATGTCTCCCGGCCCCAAACTGCAAGGCAGAAACAGCAGCTGCCCTGATGATCAACCACATCTTTTCACATATTGGACTACCCCAAAGGATCGAGTCAGACAGAGGTAGCCATTTCACCAGCGAAGTAATGACAAAGATGTGGGAGATACTTGGGGTTAAAAGGAAGCTACATATTGCTTACTGGTTAGACTCTAGTGGTGCAGTAGAACGTTACAACAAAACCATTGTGAGCATATTAAAAGAATTTGTGGCAGATTCTGGGCCGAGTTGGGATATTCGATTATCTCTCATCCTAATGGCCATCAGATCTACCCCTTCATCTGCAACTAAAATGTCACCGTTTGAGCTGATGACTGGACGCAGGATAGTGCTTCCCCAGCATCTGCTCTACAGGACCCAAGAGCAGACATTGATGAATGCCTCCACAACTCATGAGTATGTTGAAAATTTACGAAACCACCTTCAGCATGCTTTTGCCTATGCTCAGAGAAATCTAGAAAGATCAGCCGACAGCATGAAAACCCACTATGACTTGAAGACTACTAGAAAAGAATACAATGTAGGAGACTGGGTTTATCTATACAATTTCCAAAGGAACCAGGCCAAACAGCGGAAATTTCTGCCTACCTGGAAGGAACCTTTTGAAATTGTAGACAAGATCTCACCAGTTGCCTACCAGATCCGCATCCCCAAAGGCAGTTTGGCAGAAGGGGAAGACAAGTGGGTCCATATTAATCAGCTAAAGTGTTGCCATCCTAGACACACTCTGCAGCAACTGGAGGAGTCTTCTGGAAGACCAGAGGATGCCACTCCAGATCCATAAAATATCAACTCTAAAATATTCCACATGTAGTCTCTAAAATACAATAATAAAAATGACCCCTGATTTATAAAATGTATATGTCCGCCCCACTACATTAATAGTGGTGGGGAAATGTCTACAAATATGTTTTTGCGTTGCCATCCTAGGAGAAAGAGAGAGAGATAAACCATGGATACTGGCCAAGGAGGACGACCTGGGGACTGGGAGCAAAGATCCGAGGGGCACGGGGTATCGCTCAATACTCCCATCAGGACTGGCGAGGAGATCCGATCGATCCACCCCTGATGGAGAAAAAGACGATGAACTATGCTATTTGTGGAATCCGGAGAGATGAGGCTTACATCCCAGTCTTGTGAAGTTCCATTGATGGAAGTTCAAGGGCCATCGCAAGAGGGGGGCTTGTGGGATGTATCAACCCACTCATCCAAGCCCTGCAACATCACTGTGCATTGCTGGCAGCAGAAACATCATAATGGCCGCCGGAAAGCATGCTGCTTGCTAGAAATCCCCAGAACTTGCGCAGTGAAAACCTGAAAAATAGGCCACCATCTACTTTGTGTCTATGTCAGTGGTAACACAGGAGACCACTGCCAAAAACCACCATTGGGCTACCCACAAAGTAGCCTGAAACCACCTGGAAATAGCAATGCTGATTGAAAAAGAACCACAGAGCTGTTTGAAAATCAATTTTCTTGATTGTCAAACATTTCTAAAATCATGGCTCACAAAGCACCTAAAAGATCCAACCTCTTTGTTGGGTGTTCCTCATTACTCTACTGCAAGAATCCACACAAATACCATGTCAGCAAAAATCATATGCTCTCAGAACAAAATCCTGTTTTAAAGATAATTGATGGAAAGACAGCTGTCAAAATGGGCGTAATACCGTTGCTTGCCTCTACCAGAAAGCCAGCGTTTTAAAACCATTTGTGTAAAGTTGAACAATTGAACCCAAACTATGCCGAAGAAGAGAATTCCATCAAAATGCCATATAGAGTGCCACACATTGATTTAATGTGGAAAAAGACTGGATTTAAAGATATGTTGCTTATTTTAAATGTATAAATGTATGTTTTTTTACACGGAACTATGTTGCAATTGACCAGAAGGTAATCTAATTTAGTTAAAACTTTCAAGAGGCTGTCTTTCCCTGAGAACCCTTCACAACTTGGGCCTTCCCACCTAAAGGGAGGATGTTGCATGGGCATGTTAATCAGATGGGGAGGTGATTACTCTGCTGGCAGGAGAAAGAGACAATAGAGTCTTTCAGCTGAGTAGAGATGCTAATTTGGGTGTGACCGATCAACAACTTCTCTGGCAGGAAGGCAGGCCATGTGACCATCTGCCTCAGCCCAGCTCTAGGGGCGGACCAGACTGAGATGTGAATTAAATTGAAAGCAAATGTATGTTTTATAAAAATGCTTATAACAAATGTACCAAGCTGACAAAAATATAAAACTTTGGGATTATTGAAATGAAAAATTCACTCACAATTGAAGACTAAGCTGAAATCTGTGCAATGTTCTAAGACTAAACCCCAGAATTTATTCGTGTTGTAGCTACTACATTTATGCTATGCTATTATGCAAAGGGGAGGGATTTCAGTTAAGCCATAAAACACAGCATCACTCTGACACATATGACACACTGCTCCTGTCTCAAATCAGGGGACACGACATTCTCTGACCTATCAGGATCCTTAGAGGGTTGGGCATAGAGAGTCAGCCTCCCCACCCACTTTGGAAACACATAAATAGGGCCTACTGAGACCCAGAGAGACACATTTTTTTCCACTCATCATCCAATTTCTTGGTGAAGCACCCTGCAGGACTCCATAATCCAGATAGATCCAGACTCCAGACTCCAGAACCAAACTCTAGAACCCAAACTCTAGAACCTTGAAGCAGAGAGGCCTAACCCACAAGCTGAACCCTTTTCAGCAGGCTTCAGAATCTTTTGAAAACCTCATTCTAACCCCTAAACTTCCACGGGCCTAACCAAACCAAAATTCTTCTCTCCTCCACATAATTCTTGATAATTGTAGCAATAATAATTTTTGCGCTGATATTTTCTGAAGAGGGTCAGGTGTTTTTATGGACAGAGATCAGAGCGGTGGTGCTGCGGCTCTGGTGGCTGCCCGTTGAATGTCTTGCTTCTTCATAGCTCCTTAGTTTAAGCCTATCCTTGTTGGTAAATCTTTAAAGAGCATCTGTCATTTCGGAAGTCTTGACTTTATTTCTGAAAAATCTATCTTCACAAAAACATCTGTGACTTTTGAACCGCATGTCCTAGAAACGAAATTTAACTGTCATTTTGAAGCTAAGATCCTAAGCTTTCTAACAACCCCAATTCCGTATAGTTTTTTCGTAATCGCGATTCACGCATGCGGAAAAGTTGCAGCGAATTGCAATTTGGCTCAATTTCATTTTCTGTCAAAATAGATGGTTCTTGTTTGCAACTGCTGAATTTTGTTTTCAATTTGATAATCATTCATGAATCATTGCTAGTGTTAATCTGAACTCATCCAAAGTAATCTCATTCATCCTGAATCCCCTTTAGTGAATTAAAATCATTTTAGCATATTTTCCCATCCATTGCAATCACATTCAAAAGCATTTTTGACCTGTGTTTTAAAATCAGATCTGTTCTCTCTAAGCTCACTGGGGGAGCTGGGATTGAACTGCATTATTGATTGTATTCTTGAAACCTGTGTGCCCTCATTTCTATCTCTTCATATTGCATAGGGGGGGTGAGTAGTCACAGGGGAAAAAGTGATCATATTATCTTTTGATTGAAATCATATCAAGTTTATTTCTGTGTTGCATTCTTTCCCATCTTGCATTTCCTTGAATCATATAAAGTATTCTCTACTACCTTATCCTTCCTATTCCTACTCCTAACTGATTAAAGAGATTGTTGATATTGTAACATTACCCATTGCTGATCACTGTCATATTCCTAAGTGTGCTATTGAGATATTATTCCATTCATAAAAGTGTGATATATATATATATATATGTTGTTCTATTCTTCAAATAAACCTTTTAACTTGCAAAACAAACCTACTTCTTGGCTCAGTGAGGTCAGGGTGATTCAAAGAGAGGGGCAGTATATAAGGGTTCATCATCCAGATTTAAAGAACTTTGACATAAACATATATAAATAAGGGCTTCCATTGGGCATCACATCCTAAGCATTGATTTAGTTGGAGTGCTGGATTGAAGTCACTTACAAAATCCATCCCCTCACTGTAATCATGGAAAGTGAGGAAGTACTAATAGGTTCCCTCACTACAGTGGCTTCGCTAGAAATCAGTATTAGTGAGGGCAAACGGGGGGAGGGTGGGAAAGGGGGGCAGAAAGCACAAATATAGCATGGTGGGGCAGGGTGATGGCATATCAAATAAGGGTCAACAGAGCAAACTGGTTTAAGTATACCTGTATTTTACCAATCTGGTTTTGCATGTTCAGAGTACCTATAATGCAATAGATGTTTTGCATCAAGTTAATATACATCCTGAAAGGTTACATCTTGTTCAACAGTTGCAAAAATGCCCCTGCAGTCAGCAAGAGATTGCGTAATTTTCTTCAAGCAGACATCACTCCCAGAAGAGCTTCAAGTAATGTGTAGTTCAAGGTGGATCACTTCCGCTCATCTTCAAATAATAGCTAGTCAAAAATAGGCAGTTTACCAGAAGAGATATCCCTCAGACCTCAGTTTCAAATGATAGTCAAGGACAGTCTGTTTAACAGATGAAATATCACATTAAAGCACCAAGTACAGAGTCAAAGAAGACAACTGCCCCTTGGTTTTTAAGCAATGACTGCAGGAATCCCACTTTGCCACCATAGAATTGTCCATAGTTTTCAGTTGACTTGGAGGGCGTAAAAATGTCCCTCAAATATGCCAGTGGGATGGAGCGTAGCAAGGGAACCTGAACCAATTAAGAGATGTTGTGGGGCGTCCCACCCAACGATTATTGTGTGGGACAATGCCAGTTTGCAATTTGTTTTTTACAGTAACACATGCAACAATCCAATAGATGCAAGTCACCAACAGTGCAGAGGATCATTTCCCCAAACATTTTCAGGTTGCCTTTGCCTACAATATATGGCAGTACAAAAGCATGTTTTAATGCTGGCCATTAATGATACTATAGGAAATCAAGTCCACGCTTGTTTTGCCAAAATATGGCAGCATCCCCACGTAAGAACATACTCCAGTTGGCATTATCATTAGAAATGCCCTGTCGCAGTATGAAAAACATATGTCCAAACTGGCTGCATTAAAATGCAATTCTAGCTATATAATAACACTTATCATGCTTGTCTTATCAAAGATACTCAATACAAAATGTCATGCCACAGTAAGAAATGGCTAGACTGGCTGCACCAAAATGCCAGTCTACACAAGTAATAACACCTATGGGTGCTTTATCAGAGATGCCAAATACAAACTATCACGACACAGTAAGAATTGTCTAGATTAGGTGCACCAAAATCCCATTCTAGCTACACAATAGCACTTATAATGCTTGCTTTATCAAAGATGCCCAATACAAATGGCATACCACAATAGGAAATGGCTAGACTGGATGCCTCAAAATGCCATTCTAGCCACGTAATAACACTTATCATGCTTACCTTATCAAAGATGCCAATACAAAAAGGCATGCCACAGTAAGAAATGGCTCGACCGGGTTCATTCAAATGCCGGTTTATCTGCCTAATAACACATATGCTTCCTTTATCATAGATGCCCAGTAAAAATGCCATGCCTGCCCTCTGGGTCCCCCAGTGCCTCGCACACACACAATGTGATTATGTGTGCCTGCCAGGTGTTGGGGGGGCCCAAGGAGTAGGCATGGAATTTCTTACTAGGCATCTATCACAGATGGACAGTTAAAATAAGTACCATTCCTGCCTCCCTGGGCCTCCCCAGTGCATTGCACAGGAAGCTGATTTTGGCTGATGCACAACCCCCACTCCTGCCAAAATCAGTTCCACGTCCCAGTACAAACACACATGCACACATATTCACACAACCTTCCCACGCACCATGCAGTCACTCATTCACACACACACCTATCATCATACACTCACTCATTGCACACACAACACAAGCATACACACCAGAGATTTAAATAAACATAACTTGTGCCCTGGTCCTGATGTTCCCTCCCAGTACTTAAGAGTGCTTCTTGATTCGTGCACATGTGCGCAAGAGCGAGAGCACCGATAAAGGAGTGGGCCGCTGCAATTGTACGGGGGGCACAATAGAGTTTCCCAACACACATACAAACCTGCAGTTCCTCTGCCAGCATCCCCAATGGGCCATGCAAGGTTGGGGAAGTGAAACACCTCTGGTTTTGCATAGCTCATTGAATATGCAAGGTTGGGGAACAGAAGTGTCAAAAACGAAACTGCATTTTCCTTTTAACATTTCAAGCCATCTGAGGAGCGCTCCGTCAGCTGTAAAAAGCAGCCAAGGGAGTGCTCAGTTTTTACAGTGGGCTGACTCCTTGGCTACTCCATAATGGGCGAGGGTGCTCATGGGTCATCGCCCCTCGCCCATTACGGAGAAGCTGCCAGTGGTACGCCGTCAATTCATCTATGCACAGGGTCAGTGTGGCTGGAGATTAAATACTGTTGACTGAAGTCATGTAGATGCACTGCCCTGTTGTTAATGCAGCAATTTTAAACACAGTAAGGGATCCATAGACATGTCCTACAGTAGAATTTTCCCAGGGTTGCTCAGCTGGTTGAGGGACTGTTGCAAAGATGTTATATATTTAAAATTGCCTGTAAATCATTCCACTTTTTGCAATTCCTTGTAAAAAAAACAAGTGCTATAAAATGAGTTCAGCCAGAGGATGGGCTGGGGTGGTAGTTTGCTAATATTTAGGGAGTGGGGGAGGAGGAGGTTCTGCGCCATTGTCAAAATCAGAAGCTGGCACCCATAAACCCACAGTTTAATTTCCTAATAACTGCTGTCAGCAAAATATAATTATTTATTTGTGAATAAGAAGGCTGACAAGCATATAACAGCTTTAGAAATATATCCTGTGATACAAAGGAACGGGCACGGAAATCACTGGGTATTTGTGTGGTAGTCCGACAAATAAATAAACACATTTTAAAGAAAACTAGTCAATGTAATTTTAAGGGCATGTTTCAGTATGTTAATGTCTTTTTTGTTTTTTTCTATGAGTGTAAGATGTACATTTGGAAAACAATAGTGCACCCACCATGTAGGTAGCCTGCTTTGAACAGTGATGGCCCCCACCCCAGTGATAATCATGGGCCATTAATTCCTGTGGTGTCCCTTTCAGGCCAGAAGAAAGACCTCAGGCTGCAAACGAGCGAATGAAGGCTGAGCAAAGGAGCACCTTAAAGGCTCCTGGAAAGAGTTATTTGCCAGCGGGGTATGGGGGTGCCAATTAGAGCGGGGGAAAGCAGCCAATATGGGAGACAATAGCCCCCCCGATGCACCATCTAGGGATGCCCATGCCTCACTGTGAGGTAGTGCCCGGATTACTTAGCAGTATTCTTTATTACTCCAAGTCCAGGTCTTCCTCGTCCTTGTCATTCACTGTTGAGGGCCGCTGGTAGTGTTTTTCTTATTATGTTATTCCTAGATGTTTTTTAGTTTTCGCCTTTTCTTGGGGAGATGATGTAGTTCTGATCCCCCTGATTGTTGGTAGGGTTTTTATTTCAGATCTTTTTTGAGGGTCTGCCTAGAGGTGTAGCTGTTATCTTCTATTTGTTTTGAGGGTGTTGGTTGAATTTTTGTAGTTGTGCACTTTTCGTTTGTAGGGTTTTCCTCCTTGTGTTGTTGTTCTGTTATAATATCATGTTCAGGTTACGCTAGTTTCAAATCTTTGCTCGATGTATTAACATGTTTGATCTCGCAAGGTTCGGCTACTTATACAGGGACTCCACTGTTTACTCTGGTCGCATGGGTATGTGTTTTCATGACTATATCATTGGATTACGTTTTTCATAGGCATGGGATATTAGTCATATTGTGATTCTGCCTTGTTAACAGGTTTAAGATGACCTGGCTGCTATGAGAAGTTAATTACGTCTTTGTATGACATATGTTGGCTAATTCTTTCAGTTTTACTTTAACACTGTTCTGCAGTTTTCTTTTTCGATTCAAAGGATGGAGAAATCATGTAGGAGTGACTTGCTGGAATTGTCTGAAACTTGCAGTGAGTCCATGTTTTAATTGTGTGCCTTTTCCTGCTTCCTGAGTCTGTGGTTCATCAATGGTTTGCTAGCATTATCTCCTCGTCCTTTCTTTCCCGTCCCAGTCACCCTGTCCCTCATGAAAAACTTCCTGAACATACCAAGCTCCTCCAATAGTTCAGTCCAGATGCCAGGGAGGGCGGCAGTTAAGACGACTCAACGAAGAAGACCGGGACTTGCAGTAATGAAGATTACCAGTAAGTAATCAGGACATTACCTCCTTGTCCTGTCTTCCTCGTCCCAGTCATTCACTGATGAGGAGGTACCCAGGCAAAGACTAACCTAACTGGGCTACACCCGTACATGCCATGTTCTGAGCTCTCTGTTGGATGTACTTTTTCATCAACATTTTATTGTATAGTGTGGATCATATGTACTATCCTTGGTATGCATATATTTCTGTAAGAATGCGCATTGTGAATGTCCTCGCTTCAAAAATAACCATTGGAAACAAGATACAGCTCTCAGTCGCCAAAAGGGTGACAGATGTTGCAACCATTTTAGCCTTGCATCCAAATTCTAAAGCTGCGAAAAGATCATATTTGCTTCAAGGTTACAAACACTTCAATGTTAGGTTGTGAAGAATATGTAACAAGTGCCAAACCCAGTGTACATTATCTAATTAGATTGTCAAGCATGCAGCCCTGCTATAACAGACATATTTGTCAAATGTAAAGCTCTGTGGTGATTCCTGTATTCCCAAAATGGTTTTGTTTTCATGCAAAGCAGCCAGGAGCCCTCTCTGCTGCTATTTTTCCACTTCATGTTTTCGTAAGGATATTTTGAAAGAGTACATAGCTTTTCCATTATACGCCTTTTAAGGTTTTGATAATGTGCTTAGCTCAGTAAGGCAAATGTAACATTCCTACCATGGCTACAATGCATTCTGGAAGCGTCCATTAGAAAAGATAGTACAATTAAACAATTTCCTTTTGTAATAGCTTTTTCTTACTAAGGTTACAAACCATTTTGTCCCTCAAAATGTTTGTTCTTGTTGGAAAGTGTTGCACTCAGGTTACAATCGATGATGTTCTGTGGGCACCAAGTCAGTGTGTACTTTTGTTTACTGGTCAGTGATTTCATGGGACATACTGCTGAGCCCACACATGTGTTACGGTATGCACAATCACTCATAATTAACAAGGTCTGTAAGAACCGCATCACCCCCTCAGAGCATGTATGCATTGTCCTCAGCCCCCCCCCTTTACAAACAGCGTGCTCTCAGTGTGATAGCACCATGCCTGCAGAACACACGCAATCGGCATCTACATTCATGTGACAGGCATACTGCAATTGAGTGAGCTATATCATTACAACACCATTTGCTCCCAATCATATGGCCCAGAGATGCTGTGTATATTTTCTTATGATAGCTATAATGAGATTGTTTGTAGACTGTAAACTTAATATACTAAACTCTCACTGCTAAATGGTTTGAATCAGAGGAAGTGCACCTTACTATACAATCAATTCATGGGAAGGGACTGACAATAAAAGCGGTACATTGTCTTCTGTTCTAATGTTATTGTGTTCCCTTAGTCCTGAGCTATTCGTGTGTACATCCATTAGAGCCATCAGACTTCAGACACTGCTGCATGAAAATATGTCACAGATTACATTTACCCTTACCAGAATTAAGATCGCGTTTTTCTATAAATGTGTTATATTCCATGATATATCCCAAAATGGCTACTGCCATGGCACCAAGTTAGTCATTCCTTTATTTTCATATTAACATCCATATTCATATGGGGTAACACAGGTCCTCACCTACTATCTGGTGCACAGTTTATAACGTGATATGAATAGTAACTCTAAAGAAGCATATCAGCCTTATACCTTGAGGCATGAGCACCAATACTGCTTTGCTTGCTTAAAGACACCTAGGCACGGCCCTCATCATGCACCACCGTCTGTTTCTTTTTCGCTTCCATCATCGGGTCACTCCAAATATATATAGAGCAACACCATGGCATGGAGAAAGCCCTCTTACATGTAGTCTATATTACTGGATATGGGGATATCTTTCCTCTCTTAAACAATGTTGTTACTTGCAGTGCTATCTAGCTGTGACTGAATGGAACTCAAACTAATCTTAGTGAGGATTATATATACACCATTGTTCTTCTTTCTCTTTTCATCTGCAGGGAAATCTGTTGACAGTGAAATGAGGTAGACATAATATGGCTTCCCTCAGCCACAAGTGGCATACGTGACTATATGAACACCTTATTGCAGTCCACAACTTATTCATACGTAAGCACATATGGCTTTTAACTATTTGTGTGCTACTTGTCATCCCTCAGCAGAACAATTCGTTGCCCTGTCTTTGTTATGTACTCACCAGGACACCTATACCCTGCCTGCTCAGATCAGTATTAATCCTAAAAGACTGTATCAGCGTTTGCCATTCAGATGAGCGCGCCCAGCCTGAATTTCTCATAGGTTCGCTTCTTGATAGCAGGAGGTTAGACTCACTATCTAGTACACAAGCAAGTAGTTTCCACTCACAATAATCACATTATTATTTTCATTAGGTTTTGCAGTAACTCTTTGGAATGTAGACTCTACATAAGTAGTTCTGTCAGTTTGTTGTGAAATCTATTCCGCTTTCCAAGTTAAGCTATTCAAGAACAGGTACAAAGATATTACTACATAATGTTTGAATTTTATTTAATTTATAACACGCTTTCTCCAAAGCACAGTGTATAAAAAGAGACGGCACAATAACATGTGATAATGTACAGAAAAAATCATACATAACAGTTTAGAACGTGGTACACTCAAGAAACATTATACACGAAGTCATCAATTCAAGTCAGGCTAGGGGCAGATCAGAGATCAGCTTTAAGAAGAAAAGATGTAAAACGTGGGCGAAAAAGATGTAGGGAAGTAGAGGAGTGGATATCCAGAAGGAGTGAATTCCAGTGTGTAGGGTCGGGGAGAGAGAGTGAGCGAAGCAGTATTGGGCACATGGAGGTTTTTGGACAGAAAGTAGAAAATGGGATTCAGAGCAGAGAGAGCGTGATGGGGTGTAGAAGGAAAATAGAGAGGAAAGGTGCAAGAGTGCAAGACCATGGGTAAATTACAAAAGATAGGAAACGGAAGGATAGGCAAAGTTCAAATGAAAACCAAGAGAGGGAACGGTGAGAAGGAGCACTGGAAGGACGAGGTGACAGGCAGCAGTGAGTGCGGACAGCAGAATTAACAATAGAACGCAGAGGGGCAAGATGACAAGCAGGTAGACCAACGAGGAGAGAGGAGCAATAGTAAAGAAAACAAGAGTGAGATTGAGTAATTTGGTAGCAGGAAAAGTGAGGAAGGCACAGGCTTCCTGAATGTTATATAACTAACATCTGCATGAACGAGCGATACTGGTGATGTGGGGGATAAAGGTTAGGCAAGAGTCAAATAGGACACCCAGAGTGTGGGCCAGGGAGAGGAGATTGAGAGAGGTGGCAAGGTGGGCCATTGAGGACGAGGGGAAGAAAAGGATTTCTGTTTTGGAAGCATTTAAGTAAATAAAGCAAGAATTCAGCCAAGGTTGGGCAGCAGTGAGTCATGAACCGTATTGGTGAAAGAAGAGAAAGAGAAAAAAGAATTGTAGAGTTATCTGCATAGAAATGGGAACCAAGTCCAAATGAAGAGATTATGGCCGAGAGAGGGGCAGCGTAAAGAGAAAAGAGACGGGGGACGAAGACAGAACCCCATCCTTTAGTAGGGTTCAGTTCATATAACTAGTGATTAGTATACTATTTAGAAATTGGATATACTTTGTCCTGAATCTTTTCTTTATCACCACAGGGGACAATATCTTGAATAATCACCATTATATACTTAACGATTAGCAGGTTAAACACATAGGGCCTCATTAGGACCCTGGCGGTAAGGGGTTTATGCTAGCGTTAGCTGCGCCGACCCCTTACCGCCAATTCCGAGTTCCCAGAGCGCCATGGTCATTTTTCCGCCCGCTTTTTGCGGGCGTAAAAATCCATGGCGCTATGGGACCTTGGTGTTAATTACGCCACCGTAATTTACGGTGGCGTAATTAACTCCTTCCCCACTCCCATTATACCCTATGGGGCCGAAATGGGAATGGGGAAGGGTAAATGGGTCAATGGGGACTTACCGCCCCGCCGACCTCGGAATGGGGCGGTAAGTCCACCATCCGCCATGGCGTAAACGGACTTTACGCCATGGCGGAAAAGTCTGCCGATGGCGGAAAAATCCACCAGGGTCGTAATGAGGCCCATAGTGTTGGGTACAGTCCTGTTCAATTGCAGGTTCTTGTTGGATTACGTAGAGCTACACTGATGTGAAATCAATCTCTTCCGGAATTTCTTCTTCTCAGAAAGAAAAAATGTGCAACTACTACGTAAATATGTTTTTAGTGAATGTAAATATGTAATTAATTATATCTTAATGAGATACTACATTTTCTCCTGTTCGTGTTCTCTTTGTTCTTGTGTCACATTGTGACTCTTTAATACTTTAATATTTTAGGCCTCATGGACTTAGTTCTAATAATCGTTTCCAAGTATTCACACTTATCATTAGGCCCTGAAGAAGCGCAAGCTAAAGACAATATATGGAGAGCCTGGTTCAGTGTGGAACGCGTGTTGGGTGTGCACGCTCTTTTGGATTTTTTATTTAAGTAATTGACTGCTGATTTTCTGGAATGGTGCTCTAAAAACACACCCTCCCCTTGGGAGTCTAGTTAGATTTGGAGGATTTGTAGGATTCTGAGCAGGGGCTTCAGAATATCCCTCGAGGTGAAACATGCTCAATTTCCTGTTTTTGGTTTCTTTTGCACAGCACTGTCTGGCTACACCTGGTTCTAATTATCTGGAAATCGAAAGCTTAATGTATACTTTTTTTATAAAACATTGGTAGATTTGGCATTATCTTATTTACCAGTGCACTGAGTCGTCCATATCTTTCTGTTTCAGGGCAAATGCAATGGCAATGTACGTCTCAAACTACTAGACTGACTTCCATGTAGTTTTAACCCTTGAAAGCACATAACCCCCCCTCTTCGAGGCAGCTGCTATTTCTTTGGTTGGGCTGCTGGGTGGCAGCTGGGGTGGCGCCAGCAAATGGGAGCAAGCAATGTGTAGCAGAGGAGAGCGTGGAGGCAAAGGGCTGCAGAAGACGCCACGTGGAACCGTGATAAGAACCGCCCGTCACATGATAGCTCCGAGTGGCTCTCAGCTCCCCGAATACCCGGGCGAATGAAACTCGCACCAGCACATTTTAAATTCAATTAAAGCAATAACACTCAATTAGCATTCCAAATTCTGGGACTGCCGCCAAAGGCATTACCTTACAACTAGAGCACCCCACCCCGATGATACTGAAGTGCAGCTTTACTTTCGGGTGTCCTCATTTTAAATTGGTGACTGTCCTGTTTCTTATTTGACAAATCTGGTCACCCTGCATATACGGCCTATCCTCCCCTCCTCTCCTTCCCAAAAGCCAGCAAGGCCCCTTATCAAATACAAATACAAATACAAATCCCACCCCTCAAACCGCTACAACCCAACTCTGCTCCTTGGCCCCGCTTTTTGTCTTGAATCCCAATGAGCATGCCCCCAGGGATGAGGGAGAAGAGAGGCCAGGGAGGCTCCCACACTCAGTCTTGAGGGCGAGGAAGATGTGAGTGAGTGAAAGCGAGAGTGAGTGAGCACTAGATAGGCGCATAATACTCCGGGTACAGCTGGCTATTATTCGTTTATCTTTCACAAGCTCCAGTTGTGCTTTACTATATATGACATGAAATGTTTCGCTGCTGTCCATGTTTTACCAGTTGTTGTTTTGGCGTTGGCTAGTAACCCCATGTTCATTGTGGAGGCTCCCAGGTGCTAGCACCCCCAGGTAGAATCTGCAAATCCTTGTATTCTAAGACTGAGCCCATTCAGAGACGCAGGAGCGCCCGGCAGCATCAGACAAAACTCAGGATAATCCTAGTTTTAAAAAGAAGCCTAGACATGCACAAACAAGAAGTCCACCAGTGGGAGAACAGCGCCCTGGACGCGTTGTGAGCTACATATTGGGCCTCATCAAAAGGTTGGCGCTCCGGTAAGAACGGCACCGGTAAGGCAATACCGGCATCCATTACCGGGCCGGTGTATCATGACCCTAGATGCCGTTGCTACCGGCATCGCCAAGGACCCTCTGTGGCCGTGCACCACCGTACCGGCACGCGGGCCCGCACGCATATGGGGAGGCCTTAATACCGGCATGCCGCAAAGAAGGGGAGACCACGAGTCACACGTACAAGTACATACCGGCATCGAGATGCCTGTAAGAAGGGCCACCATGATACCAGCAATACCGGCATCGCGGACCACCCGTAACCAGCAAACTGCTGTGTAACCAAGTGCCACAGGTGCACTCAATCAGCACAGGTGGAGGCAATGGAGTCAGGGTCAGCACAAAAGGAGCACACCAACACACCACACCCCCCTCGAAAGCAAAATGCTACCACTTGTACTTGCCATACTGGGCCTGGAGGACATGCCTGCACTGCTACTCCTTGAGCAGGCAGTACAACAGGAAACACAGAGGAGATGCCGGAGGAGAAGGAGGGTGGGACATGCCCAGCAAATACCACCAGTGCAGGCAGTCGCTCCCCGCAGACAGCCAACAATCCAACGTATAAGGTCCAATCCATTTGACTTAACCCCAGCACAGATCCACACCCTGTACCGCCTGGACAGAGACACCATCACCAACATAGTGGAATTAATACAGGACAACTTGGTCAGCCTGATCAACATCCGCACAGCCATCCCCCCTTTGCTGAAGGTGGCATCTGTGCTCCACTTCCTGGCCACAGGCACTTATCAACACACAGTGGGCCAAATGCATGGCATGTCCCAATCATGCTTCTCTGTTGTGTTAAACCAAGTGCTGGATGCACTACTGAAGCACACAAATGCCTACATATCCTTACCAGGGACACCACAGGAGGCAAATCCCATCAAAATAGCATTCCATGCACCGGCAGGCATGCCCAATGTAATTGGTACCCTCGACTGTACCCATGTGGAGTTGTTAGTCCCACATGCCGTGGAGGCGGTCTACCGCAATCGGAAGCTATACCATTCCATCAATGTGCAGATGGTGTGTGATGCCAGCCAGATAATAACACACTGATGTGCCAGATACCCAGGATCCACGCATGATGCCATGGTGCTGCGGAACTCCTCACTACCCCGCTACATGGAAGGAGACGTTGTACGAAGTGGCTGGCTGTTGGGTGAGTCTGCCCTCTGGGCCATGGGGGCAGATGGATTGGGGGGAGGTACATCCATATGCTAGGGGAATGCCCTCTGGGCCATGGGGGAAGATGGATTGGGGGGAGGTACATGCATATGCTAGGGGAATGCCCTCTGGACCATGGGGGCAGATGGATTGGGGGGGAGGTACATGCACATGCTAGGGGAATGCCCTCTGGGCCATGGGGGCAGATGGATTGGGGGTAATGGTAGTTTCTTAAGTCATCCGCAGACACACAGCCCTCACATATGCATGCAAAATGCCCCTAGCCAAGACATACATTCCCTGGTGCTTTAAAATCCTAGGACCCTAAGTCGTGTATGTCAACCAAGGCTCCCTCTATGGACTGGCATGCACTGTACAGGGCTGACAGTCATGTGGGTGTGGCTGCCAATGACGAGATAGTGCATATGACCTTGAATGATGTACAGGCTGAGCACACCTGTCAACTGAGCCTCATCCTCACACATACCTCCTTCTGCTCCCATGTAGGTGATGCTGGATATCGCCTGAAGCCGTGGCTACTCACCCCTGTCAGGAACCCGCAGAACGGGCACGAGGAGGACTTCAATCGTGCACATACACGTACACGTGTGGTCATTGAGCAGACGTTTGGCCTTTTGAAGGCACGGTTTCGCTGCATCAGCAGGTCGGGAGGGGCACTCATATACGGGCCTGAGAAGGTGGGCAAGATCATCATGGCATGTGTAATGCTACATAACATGTGCATCCGGCGGAACATACCCCTGCCACCTGACGTGGAGCTGCCATCACCTGGTGAAGTAGAAGGAGAGGAAGGAGTAGAAGTAGGACATAGGCCTGGACGTGAAACTCGTGAGGGTCGCGCAGTGCGCCAAATAGTCATAGACCAATCATTCTGATGTACTTTGATGCAGAGGGTGCCATGTGTTGTGAACTGTGGGCACTGGGTGTGTGGGCACATGTGCGCGAATCACCATGAAGCAATAAATTGACATGTAATAAATCAGCAATGTCCACTCATGTGATGTTTGTTACACAACTGGTGTATTTGTGAGGAATTAAGTACAACATGATACAACAATCCATGCCCCCACCACCCCTCCACCCACCCCCAACCTACTCCCATTCCCCCAAACACCCCAGTACTACACACTACACCCACCACCACCCCTCCACCCACCCCCTAACACCCAAAGTCAATTATGGCACGACATGTGTCTGCATGTATGCCGAAAGGGATTATGCAGGGTGGCCCTGCTACTGTTGAGCCCCCTTGGGAGTTGGGGTTTGGATCTCTGTGCGGCGCAAACTCCACAGGGACATGCGCACAGGGCTGGTCTGCCTCGAGCCCGATGGCGTGGATGATGCGGATGACCCGGATGGTTGTGATCCAAGGGGCCGGGTTTGCCGTTGGTCCATGCGGTCAGCAATCCTGGTGAGGATCTGAGCCAAGGCATTGAAGCCATCACGCACTTGCTGTGCATTTGAGTTAATGGCCTGGATAACGGACGCGGTGCTGTCCTGGATAATACGGCGTCTTGTCTCCCCTTCAGCAAGGTACTGCTGCACATAGCCTTGCATCACCTCCTGCCGGGCCTCCATCCTGGAGAGACGTCCCTCAAGGTCCCATATGGCAGTGTGGGTTGTGGTTGGTGGGTGATGTGGTGGCACAGCATGGATCATGGGGCTGTGCATGGCCAGAGACCACTGTCCATGGCTGCCCTGGTCGGATGTGTCCCACTGAGGTGTGTCCTGTGGGGTGGCCTGCGGGCTTGGTGTGTGCACTACAGGATCTGAGTGGACAAGTCCTGCATCGCCCTCATTGTCCGGCCCAGCTACCTCATCAACACTATGATCAGCCGATGCAGCCATCTCCCCAATTGTGCTGGCAGCAGCAGAATGTGTGCCATCCTCCATGCCTGCAGTGTCCTCAGCCAGTGTGGATGGTGTGACCACGGATGCAGGTGCAGGTGTCAGCTCTTCCTGTGTACTTGTCTGTGGTGCTTTTTTTGCACCGGTTCTAGGCCCGCTTCCCGCATGGCCCATCCTTGGTCCACTTAAGGTTGATGGACCTGTGCCATCAGATTGCCTCCTAGGCATTTTGGCTGGTGTTGTGCATTGTGCACTCCCTTGCGCTTCATCACTGTCAGCATCCGTACCTGTGGGGGACAGAGAGTGGCAGGATATCAGTGATTGTTCCGCTTGCATTGTGCATGCATTAGTCATTGGACATGTGGCGCCATCTGATCAGTTGCATTCGTGCATTTGTAGGGGACTGTGTACATGCAATGTTGAAGAGTGGATTCTGATAGCATAGTCATGTCCACATGTACACTTTGTTGGGTGCAGTTGCACATTAATGTGTTTTGGGAGGGTCGTCCTGGGTGGCACATGCCCATGATATGTGTCTTGTGGGTGTATTTGTGTATGACCGCAACATGCATTGGGATGGGATGGTGGTAGACCCAGAATGCGTACATGGATATGTGTAGGTGTGCATGATGGCCCATTTGTTGGCTGGTGTAGCAGCCACAATTGGGGGAGGTTGATTATGATTATTTTTACTGTTTCAGTAGGGACACTCACCTTCATCTGCCGATGTTGGCATGCCAAACTCTGCTTCACCGACTCCTTCGATGGACTCCACGTCTATGATGGACCTGCAGGTCTCCTCCCATCTGGCCAATTTCAGTGGGGAGTGTGGTCCTCCTCCTGTTGCCAGCCCCTGGCTCCGATTACCTGACAAAATGTGCCGGACTCTCAGCCTGAGGTCGTCCCAACGTTTTTTGCAATCACGCACTGTGCGTGCAGTGGTGCCGACTGCACTTACTTTCTGGGCAACTTCTTCCCAGATGGCCTTTTTCCTGAGCTGGGCTGGACGCCTGAGGTCGTTGCAGAACACCACTTCTGCATTTGCCACAAGGGTGTCGGCCAACATGTTCAGCTCATCGTCTGTAAAACGTGGTTTGCGCAGGCGGGCCGTGCCTCTCCGGTTGATCTTCGACATGTTGTCAGTGGTGGCCTGGGAGTTGGGGTGTAGAGGGTCCTGTAGGTGGAGGATGGCAATGTATTGTGTTTTTAAAGGTGGCCGCCATGGCATTTCCCGTTCCGGCGCAATGACGTTACTTCCGGGTCCGGTATTGACGCACTCGTTATTTGCACTATGTTAATAACGGTAACGGTATTTAGGGGTTGCCGAGGGCGGAGCTGTTCTGTGCGTATTGGTCGATGTCGATGTGTGGGGTTTGGGGGTTGTTACCGGCATGCCGGTACGGCCGTAACCGGCATGCAGGGATGCGCGCCCCCGCACCCTTGATCGTCCGCTATGTGCGGGTTGGTGCCAAGCCGGACATGTTATTACCGCCATGCCGGTTCGGCAAGATTTTTAGCACCAACCTTCTGATGAGGCCCATTTTAATTGAATATAGCACGGACCCAGGGTTCGAACCTGTGCTGCTCTTTGTCGTCATGTTGCTAATGCGAGCACGTTGCCCCTGAGCTATCCTCACAAGACAAGCAGGATGCGTGATCTGCAGAGCGACTGTTTTCAAGCATGCACCAGCGAATCCTTCCTTACTCATCCTGCCTTTACGAACAGTTGTTGTACCATGTATCACATTACAGAAATTTCCCATTACTTTCCTAATCACCCCACATGCTAGTTTTGCCTATTAGGTTTTGCTTAAGCGCACAGCTGGCAGGTGGTGTTTGGCTATTTATCCAACCACTCACTGCCCTTGGCGATGCCTATCCAAGTGACCGTTCCCTCCCACTGCCTGCCCCCGACCCCCTGCTCAAAACACCTCCTTCTGGGATCTCTATGCTAGCTGTATCATGCAGGCACATGATCAGCCTTCGGCCTGTCTAAGCAGTATGCAGAGAGTTAATGCCTTAATTGCAGCTTTCAGTGTTTTACTGGTTTATAAAAACGTCTTAACCAACTGTGCCTTCAGCTACCTGCTTTATACGTTCCTTGTACTGAAGTGCTGTTAAAAACAAGCACTGGCAATGGCAACAGTTTGGGCTTTTGTGTAGGCCTGGGAAAGGCACTTGCCAGGCACATCCATGGTGATATTAACTGCCCGTTGCTGGTACCAGGTGCAAAATGGTGCAAGTACCTGGGCATCTAATAGCAGCGCCTGACAAAAACCTAATATTTATACACTAGCCAAAACTGTTCGCTTTGCCAATGTTTGTCTTTAACAGGACTTCAGTGAATGACACTGTGATGCTGGAAATGCATCGGGGGGACAGGACCTCTGTATCTTTGTCCTTTACTGCTTTTTATTGTGTGTTCTGTCGTGTTTTCCGTACAGGAGTTCATGTGGGGCTCCTGGCGATGCAGCTCTCTCTCTTTTGGTTTGGTGGACAGACCCATGGGATACCCTTATGGCACCCATGGGTAGGGGTGCAACCCTGTGCCCCTAGTGTATGTTTTTGGGCACCTGTGTGTGACCCACAGAGCAGGGTACAGGCTGGTTTTCAGCTCCGTGCTGAAATGACTGGTGCCCTGAGCGTCCTCATTTTGGGATGCGCAGGCCCTGTCATTGGAATCGGTAGGTTCCGATGGAGACAAAATGGCCCCCATGGCCACTTGCCTTCCATCACCTGTTACCCTGATCTTCCCGAAGTCCCGGGAAGCCCTGCCTCTGTCCCTTCTCCCTGACTGGCTGTTGGGTGGAAGTTCCGTATATGGTAGTGTGGGGAAGTGCCGACCAGACTGGCTGGAGCCTTCTCAACGACCGTATGTTGTGGGTATGCCTGTGGGTGGGACCTGGGTGAATGGAGTGTGTGACGAATATAAATTCTATGTTGTGGCTATCTAGTATCTGGTGGTTGACACAATGGTTGAGACAGCCCTGCCTGAAACCGGTATGAATGCGGCTTGGAGTGTTGAATGGCTCGGTACTTGTCCCAATACACATAACTTGTTGTGAGTGTCTGGAGAGAAGTAAATGGCCTGAATGTACCGTGTGCCTGATTGGCTGCCTGCCTGCATGAATGACCATAGTCGTGATTGGATGCTTGAGTGTGACCCATCGGAATGAATGGGAGATCAAGAGTATATCTGGGGACCTCTCACTGCTAGGAATAGTGTTCAGAAGCTGAAGTCCACTACGACGAGTAACTGGAGTAACTGAAGCTTGATCTTGAAAGCCCTGCTGGACGAGAAGAATTGCTGTTGCTCTCCTTCGCAATCTGAAAGCTGCTGTGCTTCAAGGACTGACCCAGAGATGATCTGGTAAGGCGCCCTCTTCCCAAGCTATGAGGGACCATCTGTCATGAATAGCCGGTTTCAACCTTTCTGGACTTCATGGTCCATGATGCACCGCAGCATTAACTCTGTGACTCATGCAAGATGGCCAACAAGTCAGAACTGTTGCAGTCTAGACTTTGCATGTACTCGCCAGCTTCCTAGAAAACCAGCACGCCCCTGCGGCTCCGCGCGTCTCAACTCTACCCCGACGAGTTACTAGACGTTGTTCGAGTTCGCTCTCTGTGCTTCGTGCATTCTATCTTCCTCATTGTTCCTAGAACCCCTTTCCCTTTTATCCTTACCTTCCAATATCTTCCTTCCTGGATTTATTGACATTGTTCCTGGAAATCGAACGCTACCAGCTTGGCAGCCGGCTTCCACACTGGATCCCGAGGACTCGTGTTCCGGCTTGTACATGTCACGGTCGGTGAAAAAGAAAGAAGAAGAACACAAGCAAAGAGAAAAAGGTGAGAAAGAAGGAAGCTTGTGACAGATTGAGACGCCTAGAACCTGATACGGAAACAGATATGGAAGCGGCAGTCCAAGACCTCATGAGAGGTATGCAAGAATTAACTACCGAGGTTCAAAATCTCAAAGCTGAAAATGCAGCTTTAAAACAGCTAGTTCTATCCTGGGATTCCGCAGTCAAAGAAAGCATTCTGGTAGGAGGTGTTGTGGACAAGTATGATGGATCTTCTAGGTCCCTGCGTTCCTTCCTAGATTCATGCTTAGTGCACTTCACTTTCAAACCCTACTATTTTTCAACACCGCGAGCAAAGGTTGGATTCATGATATCCCACTTAACGGGTAATGCCTTAACCTGGGCAATTCCCTTGGTTAATTCGGGAGATCAACTTTTGGATAACTACGAAGGATTTGTGGATGCCGTAAAAGCCATGTTCGATCGACCAGAGCTTGTCTACAGTGCACAAGAAAGACTTTTTGAATTTAAGCAAGCGAGTCAGGATATGCTCTCTTATATGACTCGCTTCAAGCAGCTAGCCAAAGAAGCAGATTGGTCGCAAGAAGCCAGTTTCAGTCTCTTCAGAAGGGGTTTAAATGATGATGTAAAGGACGAGCTAGCCAGAGTGGCACATCCAGCAACCTTCCAGGCCCTTATGGATCTTTCCTTGCAGATAGATTTCAGGATCCAAGAAAGAAGGGCTGAGAAAAAAAAGGTGAAAACATTTCCAAAGACAACTACTGAAGACCCAACTACCAAAGAGACCGCTGCTCCACATACCCCGGATCCAGAACCCATGCAACTAGGTGCCTCCAGGGGGCCAATTTCTCCACAAGAAAGGCTCCTTAGAATCGATACTGGTCTCTGCATGTACTGTGCCTCTGACAAACATCTAGTTAGAGAATGTCCTAAAGCACCACCCCAGCGTTCGGGAAACACCAGCTCCCGATCCTAAACAGAGCACAGCTTCGGGAGAAAGATGCCTGCTCCGCATCCATTCCTTCCTTGAATACTCCTGGACAGAATATCTTAGTGCTTCTACAAACTGTACTGACATCTACCGAGAATGAATCTTTTCCCATCCTGGCTCTCGTGGACTGCCGTGCCATGGGGATTTTCATTGATCACGAATGTGCCACCACTCATAAAATTCCGACAGAGTTCAAAGAAGTGATACAACCAGTGGAAGGAATCGACGGTAGACCTTTGTCTTCAGGTCCCATTACTCACCAAGCAAAGGAATTGCAACTGTCAATAAACAACCACCAGGAAAGACTACGATTTGACATCATAAAGGCTGCCCATTTTCCCATGGTGTTTGGCATGCACTGGTTACAGAAGTACAACCCATACATCAATTGGACAGCAGGTTCCTTGTTCCTTGGCTCAGAGTTTTGTATGTCCCACTGTATATGGCAGGACACGTTCCGGATTTCCCTAGTAAACTCTCAGAAGCACGAACAATCCTCCTTAAGCGTGTCCAACATTATCCAAGTACCGGAATCCTACCAGGCCTACTTTGACATGTTTTCAACAGACATTGTTCAAGCTCTTCCACCCCACAGACCTGATGACTGCCCATTAAAACAGATTCCTCTGCCGTAATTCCATTTTGGAGAATGTTTATTTTATCTGAACCTGAAAAGAAGGCTTTTACGTGAGGACCTGGATACCAACTTTGCAAATGGAACCATCCGGACTGCAAAGTCCCCCGCTGGTGCGTCTTGTTTTTTGTTCCTGAGAAAAACACAAAGGAGTTAAGACCCTGTTTGGATTACCGTGGTCTTAATCAATGTACCCTCAAGGACCGTTATCCATTACCACTCATTTCTGACATTCTAGAGGCCGTTCGAGGAGCTGTTATTTTCACCAAACTCGACTTTAGGGGTGCTTACCATCTCATTAGAATTAAGTAAGGTGATGAATGGAAAACGGCCTTTAGAGCACCTTTTGGCCACTTTGAATATTTGGTCATGCCCTTCGGTCTTGCCAACGCTCCTGCAGTATTTCAACGATTCATGGACAGAGTGTTTTCAGATATGTTGTTCATTTTTGTTATCGTATACCTGGATGATATATTGATTTATTCTAAAGATCCTCAGATTCATCAAGAGCATGTTAAGGCAGTTCTGCAGCGATTACGTGAAAACAAACTCCTGGCCAAGCCTGAAAAATGTCTATTTCATGCTCAAACCGTTCATTACCTTGGATTTGTGCTCAGTCCTAATGTAATTGGAATGGATCCGGGTAAGATAGATTCCATACTTTCGTGGCCGGCGCCTACCACTGTGAAGCAGATACAATCCTTCTTGGGGCTTGCAAATTTTTACAGAAAATGTATTCCAACATTTTCTGAAATTGTACATCCCATCGTGGCACTTTTAAAGAAGGATAAATCATTTATTTGGCCTACAGAACAAGAGAAGGCCTTCCAACATCTAAAAAGAAAATTCACTGAAGGTCCTATCCTAGCCCAGCCTGACACTGATCGAACCTTCCTGGTGGAAACAGATGCTTCTGACTATGCCATTGGGGCAGTCCTAAAACAAGAATTTGAGGACAAGATGGAACATCCAATTGCCTACCTGTCCTGTAAATTGACGCCAAGTGAATGCCAATATTCCGTCCTGGAGAAGGAGCTATTGGCCATCCGACAAGCATTCACTGATTGGCGTCATTTACTCCTGGGAGCTAAATATCCAGTGCAAGTACGAACAGATCATCGGAATTTACAAGTACTACAATCCCTGGAATGTAGAAACAGTCGCCAGGCCCGTTGGGCCTTCTTTTTCGCTCAGTATTAGTTTCAAATTAACCACCTTCCTGGAATCAATAACATCGTTGCAGATGCCTTATCCAGACATCCTGACTACAAATCTGTCGAGGTCAGGGCCTTTCCCAAGATGTTTCCAAAAACTGTGGCACAAGCTAAATTCCTCCTGGAAGACATCCATGCTCATACATCTTCCTCTGATCTCTGGAAAGAATACACCAGGAATAATCAATGGAACCTGAACACAAAAGATGGTTATCTCTTCAAGGACAAACGACTGGTCATCCCTACACAAGGACTGAGTGATAAAATCATGAATCTCTGTCATGACACCTTTCATTCAGGACATCGAGGCATTACTACTACCCTTCATCTCATACAGAGGCAATTCTGGTGGCCAAGAATGACTACTGACATAAGAACCTGCATCCAATCCTGTGCTGTGTGCAATCAAAACAAACACGACAATAGGAGACCTGCCAGTTTTCTGCATCGACCTACATTACCAACACGTCCTTGGGAGTTAATTGCTACAGATTTTATTTTGGAATTACCCCCATCCCTGGGATATACGACTATAATGGTTACAATTGACTTGTTTACCCATACAGCTCTTTTCACACCGCTGTTCAAATTACCCTCTTCACTTGAACTTGCTGGGATATTTATTGAACACATATGTAGGCCCCATGGATTACCTTCCAAGATCATCTCCGACAGAGGTCCCCAGTATATTTGCCAGTCCTGAAAACACCTTTGACAAATACTAGGCATTCAGCGTGCATTGTCTTAAGGATACCATCCCCAAACCAACGGGATCACAGAAAGAGTCAACCAGACTTTAGAACAATATCTTCGTTGCTTTGCTAGCAAGGTCCAGGATGATTGGTCCCTATTGATTCCGGTAGCTGAATTCGCTTACAAAAATTCAGATCATTCGGCCATCAAGACAAGCCCATTTTTTTGCAGTCAAGGATTCCATCCTTCAGTTTTACCATCAGTTTTACCAAATCCTACTCCGGTACCTGCAGTTGATTCCTGGATTGAAAAGTTGGTAAATGTTGACAAGGATGCTAAGGAACATCTGGAAAAGCCCAGGAAAGCTGTAAAACAATAAGCAGATGCCAAGCGGAGACCTAGCCCTTCTTATTCAATAAGAGATGAAGTCTGGTTATCCTCCAAACTCCTTCCTCGGCATCTAAGGCCTAACAAACTGGCTCCCAAGTATTATGGACCTTTCACCATCAAGGAAATCATTAACCCAGTAGCATATCGACTTCATCTCCCAGAATCCTGGAAAATAATTCATCCGGTCTTTCATACTTCCTTATTGAAGCCATATGTACAATCCAATCAGACATTTCCTAGACTTAATCCTGTGCTCATCAATTATCAGGTTGAATTCGAAGTCTCCAGGATTTGTGATTCCAGGTATAGATGAGGACAATTACAATACTTGGTAAAGTGGAAAGGTTACCCCCCCAGCGAGCGTACCTGGGAACCAGTTTCTAACATGAATGCTCCTCGTCTACTACAAAGGTTTCATCGAATACATCCGGGCAAACCTGGTGGGTCCGGGCTCAGGAGGAGGCATGCTGTCATGAATAACCGTTTTTGAACCTTCTGGACTTCATGGTCCATGATGCACTGCAGCATTAACTCTGTGACTCATCCAAGATGGCCGATGCGTCAGAACTGTTGCAGTCTATTCTTTGCGTGCACTCGCCAGCTTCCTAGAAAACCACCACGTCCCCGCGGCTCGGCGCGTCTCATCTCTACCACTACGAGTTACTAGACGTTGTTCGAGTTCGCTCTCTGAGCTTCGTGCATTGTATCTTCCTCATTGTTCCTGGAACCCATTTCCCCTTTATCCTTACCTTCCGATATCTTCCATCCTGGATTTATTGACATTGTTTCTGGAAATTGAACGCTACCGACTTGGCAGCTGGCTTCCACGCTGGAACCTGAGGACACGCGTTCCGGCTTGTACAAGTCACGGTCGGTGAAAAAGAAAGAAGCCTCGTCCCGGAAGAACACAAGCAAGGAGAAAAAGGTGAGAAAGAAGGAAGCTTGTGACACCATCGTGCACAGCAGATATTTGCCCAGCTCCCTGGTAGACAGTCCTTCGACAGGCTGCCGACCCGATACGGGGACTGCTGCGTAACTCCAAGGAGAAGTGCCTGGACTGTTATCCACCACTGTCGGCGACTGCCATCGCTGACCGGAGCCACCGTGCTCCTGTTTGCCTAAGAACTTCATTGATCCAAGGACGCTCTTCCGCATCGTCGCTGCTGTATCCTGCTGGAGAAGGCCTGACCATCGACGTGCCAAGGAGCATCCGTCAGTGGGTTTCCCGCCACCCAAAGACCACAGAGACGCCGACGACTCAATGCCCTTGCTTGACCACAGTTCTTCAACTCTTTGCGGTCCAGAACTATCGACACCGAGGTGCCCCGCACGCCTCTTCCTTGCAGGACGTTTACGCTTCCCTGTCAACGAGCACCGCTAGGAACGACGCGGCCACTTCATTGTCGTAGCTCGACCTGTTCTCCGTCAGACATTCGACAACCCGTGACTCCTGCCTGAAAGGGAGGACACTCAAGAAGGGCCGTCGATTCCCCGACGAGGAATGCTACAACGCCAGGTACTGTGGGGTTGCAGAACTATTGGAAACTCTAGTGTGAACAATATATAGACTGGGCTTGTATCTTTCTTCTACAGGTTGCCCAGGTGGGGGGATCTCCACACAGGACTGTGTCTAGTGGTACGGGGCCAGTATTCTGCCAATTGCTCAACCATCTTGCTTTCCTTCCTCTCTCTACTGCTGGTTTCCTCTTTATTTCTATCTGTGTGTCATCCTGACCGTATGCACTTTAATGAGATCTAATACCGTTAGTGGTACCACTTTAGAAACTGTATATATTTACCATTGCTGATTTTCTGAGTACAAAGTGAGTTATTGTGATATTGTATATACCTCTAAACATTAATTATATAAAGACTGTGTTGTAACCGATACAGTGTGTGGACATTCCTTTGTGGGTGCTTGGGGACTACACTGTACTTAAGAACCAGCTCACATCACCTCCTGAGAAGCTAGGCCTTGATTGCTGGTCCATTGCTACCATAATAGAGAATCTTGGCAGGGGGCCTCTGTGCCTCTCCTCTACCATATAGAGAGCGGTAGTACAGACCCCCTCCGGTCTTTACAGACACGCAGGGTGCTTATATATCGAGTGGCTGAAGGCAGACCTGGTAAGACATTCGTATTACACCAGTAGCGGGTTTACAACTCCAATTATGTCATTGAACCTCATTACAAATTTGGTGGTGCAGGAAAAAAGTGACGGTAATTCCGTTACTGCCTCTTTTCACGCACTGCCAAACTACAACTTTTCCGGGGGGAGTTTGACTGATTTACCTCAAGCCAAGAGTAGTAGGTATATCAGGTCCCCACCAGCAAAAAAACAGCCGGTATCTCCAGCACCGATATTACAGGTGCCGGTCATACCAGAAAAACCTCCATGGAGTCCTTTAGACTCCATGGGATGGGGACTTACCTCCCGTTGCCAGCACCTGTAATATCACAGAAAGTAAAAAAGAAGATTTTGTTTTTCGGGGAAATGGATTCAATGAAATCTCCATTAGGAGAAATATATTGAAAGAAATTACATACATCCAAAGAATGGTGGAATCCAGACAGGTGTTACCTTGCCTACCCTGGCGAATAGTGTCCAGTAACCCTCCATCCAGATTGGCTGTCAGGATTCCAACAGTCGACCCCGGATGCTAAAAATGGTTAACATTTTTAACAGAAGGACTGTAATATTCACGTTTGACATTGATCTATTGCTTTAAAACATAAGTAAAAGAATGTAATTATGTATCTTGACGCCTTTCGTTTCATGGATATGGAAAGGCACCTTGCAACAGTGAAGGGCCTACATTTTTAAGGGCATTAACAATCAATTACAGAATACTCTAGCACAAATAACACCAAGACCTGCCATTAGACGACTTGATCATATGTTCAACTGGACAGGAGATTTAACATGACCATAGGTCCTTGGAAAAGTGGGGGGGAAGTGAAAACATCTATTGGGCAAGAATTTTGTTTGAGAGACAAAGAGTAGAGCCTACTTAAGAGAGTATTAAATAGTGCACAGTTGGCTCTGTGCCGGGACTCATGAGGTTCCTTGAGAAAAGCAGAAAGAGTAAATTATTATTTTGTTTTTTGCAATATTTGTTTAGCGCTGCGTCTCAGGTGCCATACAAGATTCAAAAGTTGAAAATGTGGGAAGTAAAACTGAAGTTAGAAAATATTTTCAGGATAGCATAGGAAGATTAGGATATACAAGTGGTAGCAGGGGAGGTTGAGGTGTAGGGTTCTGTGCGTGGAAACAGGTATGTTTTGCGGCTCTGAAAGCACTGATGGAGGGTGCAGTGCGGATGTGAAGAGGTAGGGTGCTCCAAGCTCTGGGTGACCACTGGGTAAATGCTTATTTTTGAGTGCATGCTAGTTTTTTAGATTGAAATGTGCAATAGATGCTGCCTTACTTGTATTGTGAAGGTGTGGGTTTGGGTTTGTCACGAATGGTAAGATAGGGTTTTGTATTGGACGGCTTTGAAAACAAGAATCCTTTGAAGGAAATTCTCTTGGGTACATGCGGCTAATGTGAAGTTGGGTGCGAGAGCTGCGGTGATGTATGAATGGGTAGCTGGAGGATGAATATGGCAGCAGCGTTTTGTATGGCTTGCAGAGGGCAAGGGTACTGTTGGGGAGACCAGTGAGGAGAGAATAACCATAGTCCAGCTTGGAGAGAACCAGTGCTTGGACTGCAGAGAAGAAGTCATCAGGAGGAAGGATTTGTGTGATCTTTCATAAGAGATGTAGTTGTAGGTTGGAACTTTTGGTGACATGAGCTATGTGGTGTGTGATGGAAATGTGGGGGTTGATGGTGAAGCCAAAGGCTTTGAAAGGTGTGGAGAAGGATATGTGTGGGTTTTGTGTGGCAAGTTATTTTATCCAGCTGGTGAGTTTGGGTTTGTGTCTAAGGAGCAGGTGAGAAGGTAATCTAATTTGGAATAGTTGAACTTAAGAGAGTGAACAGCCATTCAAGTGGTGACAGTGGAGCGACAGCTTGTGAGGGGGATGAGATTTGGAAGTGCATTTTTATGTCTTCTGCGTATTGGTAGAAATGGGTGTTGTGTTTTGTAGGGTCTGTCCAAGGGATTCCACATATAAGTCGAAGAGGAGTGGAGGTAGCAAGGATCCTCATGGAATGCCGTCCTTGACCGGGGTGGGGTCAGATCGAAAAGGGGGCCTGGAGTCTAATTGTGCACTGTCACTAAGGACGCAGGTGGGCCGTGGGCGATAGTGCCTTAGAGTTTCATCCTGTGGCCTAGGATGTTGAGTATAATGGTTTGATCAATGGTGTTGAAGGCTGCAGTGAGGTTGAGGAGTACGTGTAGTGATGTGTATCCTTTGTCAGTGATTTTGTCGAGGTCATTGAGTATGTGAAATGTAGCGATCTCTATGCTGAGTGCAGGTTGTAAGCCAGATTGAAAGGGGTCAAGTAGCTTGTTTGCAGTGATGAGTTGTTGTAGGAATAGTGAGGGAGCGGTAATTTTTGGAGAACAAGGATTGACAATACATAAATCTGTGCCTTTATAATGGAAAGTCTTAAGTTACCTTGTGATTTGGCTATTAGGTGGCACATTAGTACCACTTACTAGCCTGAACTATTGCATTGGAGTAAAGATAGGAGGGAGATGGGATGTGAGGAAGGACATGCAGCATGTGGGTTGTTAAAGAGAATTCTCCAGAATGGCTAATTTCCCTTCCCTGTTGAGTCCCTCAGCAGCTTTGCTGGATTTCTAGGATTTATTTTTTCACCTGGTAAGAGTGCAAGCCTTTTCTTCCCACTCTTACAAGTGTATTTTCTGTGTGTTGTACATTCTTTTTGCTCATGGGCTATGTAGTCTCACCTACTCCATAGGCATCATCTTTTTACTGTGTGTCACACAGCACCTTTAGTGCAGTGACACAGGGTTGTCTTTTTAGACTTCCCACTTTAAACTCCATTTTCTGGGACTGACTAATGTCTCCCAGAACATGTAAAGTCGCCATTGACTTTACTAGTCTTTTTAGATTTACAGACCCAGTACAACCTATCTTACAATAGAGTACTGGAAGGGTTAATAGTTATCCCTTTTCGTCTGATTCTCATGGAACATTATTTTGTTCCCCTTTCTATAAGATTTGGCTGGTGGCAGTGGTCTCTACCATTTTTTATTTTACTGCGAGCTATGGAAATAGTCTCGGTAACGTTAGAGGCTATGGTGGTAGCCTCAAACTCTAACCCGCTGGACCCCATTTATTTTTATTTGGGTCCGGTCAGGTTAATTCACCATTTCTTTTTGTAAAGGTGTTTCTCATGTTTTACTCTGCGCGCCAAACCAGGTTTGGTTCCTTTGTTCGCCGTCCTATGGCGGCTTCTGCACAGAAGCCCTCCTTAGGCGCCTGAGTGTCTGGGTGGACAGGATGTGAGGAAGGGGTTTGAGGCCCCCTGCACAGGGTCTCCTTGGAGACCCAAGTCGCACTCTAGTTTGATTGGCTAGGTGGATGTCCTGCCAGGAGAGCCACCCTGCTGTGTGATTGACAGCCAGGCTGTGTGAATGGGGGAAAATTGCTTAAAAGCAGGTATCTGGGACTTGGAAGGAAGAGTCGCCACTGGAATGAGAGAACCAATGAGGAGCTGAAGGAAGATGACTGCTGCAACTACTGATATCTATAGGGGTTCCACACTAGCAACCGTCCCTTGCAGCTACAAGGGTGTGACCATAGTCATACCATAGAACAAGGCAAGAGTAAAGGAGTTTTAACTGCACCTTATGCCATGATCAAAATACATATTTTAATTATTTTGTACAAAAACAATTCACAGTAAAAAACAGTAAAAAGCATTCACTATGATGTGCCCATGTAAAGTAGGTTAAAGCAACACATCTTCCCTCAACACCACCTTTTCCACAGGTCTTTTTTAGGGAGGGGATAGTGGGGGCAGGTATTGAATTCTAAGCCCCTAGTCTACTTGAGAACCAGGATGAAATATTGTCCTTTCATGTGTCAACACATATTAGTGTTTCTAGGTCCACTTAATCACGCCACGTGTTCAGATGATTTCTAATCACGTAGTGTTGTGGGTCCGTCTTCAGGAGGTTTTCTTTTCTTTTCTTGTGCATACATTCATGCCACAATCAACTGTTGTTTCATATCCGTCTTATTTTTAAGCGAATACAACTGTAAAAAACCAAAAATATGTTTTAGTTACTAAAACGATTAAGATTAAAACAAGAACAATTAAAGAAAGGTCAGTTCCTGTCTAATGTATGGTGAATTCGTCACTAACCTTTTGTTTCTTCCATATGGTGCGGGGAGCCCTTTCTAAGCGTGTCTGTCTGCCTAGTGGGTCAAAAAGTGGGTGAGGTTACACACTTATATCTTCAGTCTTTTGCGTCCATATTGTGATTACCTATTTGATCATGACACAAAAATACAAAGCCATTTCTTTAGAATCTTGCCCTTATTCTGTTTACTCTTTACCAGTATTTACTTCTTGATAAATATATCTTTTACCTTGTTTTCAGAGCAGGGAGGTAAATACACGCGCCGCCTGTCGTTTTTATCAATTTTTTCCCTTTCGTTATAGATGTCGCATTGTTGTCATGCGGGTTCTGTTTCACTCTCTCAGCATTTGTGTCTGCAAGTGGATCATAATTGTTACTAAGGGCTAGTATCATTGTATTTTTAGGAGAGGAGCTTCATATTTCTGAAGGCAGGTCTGATTTACTTTGTTCTAATCCTTGGTAGCTCCCGGCATTTCTTCCGCATCTTTCTCATACAGTTAAAGAAAGTTTGTCTGTCTCTACTCTTTTGAATACGTTTTCCACCGACCAACTTCGTTTTGAACTCTTGGCAAAGACTTAACCGCGAACTACTTTGAACTGTGTGATCCTCTGCAAAGACTCTGAACCACTAACATTGGCCAAGACCTATTGACTTGAATCCTAGTTGTAGTAGCCTTTTCTAGATTGCCCTGCCTATCACGTGTTGGTGTTGTTGATTTTGAATAACCTTGTCTTTCCTCCCCTTTTAAATTGCTGGAGTGCCATTTTGCTCACACTTCATTTTGAGCTTAACTTGTCCAGAATTGATTGGGTGTTGTTGTAGTGTATTAAGACTGTGATTTTCTGCTGCTTTATAATAGTGAACTGTTTTATAACTGATGGTGTAAATACATGTATGTTCTTTTACTCAGAAACCTTGAATCAGTGTTTGTTTGAACCATAGTAATTGTTGTCCTTTGTGTAACTTCTTGTACTGCTCACTTTACTCTTGAGATAAGTCTGGCTGCTCAGCCATCGCTACCACTTTACTGTGTAGTACAGGCTTGTACCAAAAGTCAAATTGTACTTACACTTGTAGTCTTAATTGTGTGTGGTGTTCCCAAAGGGTACTGCATATGATTCTGGCTAACACAGGTGTTTGGCATTTCTCCCACCCGCTGATCACCCATTGGTCATGATGCTAATCCTTGTGGCCATTCCCACCCACTGCCTGCCCCACCCGAACCAAAGAACATCCTTCTAGAATCTCTATGAATTAGCTGTATTTCACAGTAACATGAAACTTCTTGTTGTATAAGATGTGACATTGGGCCTCATTCCAAGTTGGGCGGTAAGGGATACCGGGCACCGGTAAGGAGACCGGTGCCGGTAATCCCTTACCGCCCTACTACAAGGTCCCTTAGCGGGTCCCACCAGGAACGGCAGGTCTGACCAGCTGTTCTGGGCTGGACCCGTTAAGGGACCAGGGCGCCAATAACAGGCTCGCAAGTCGCGAGCCCGTTATTAGCGCCCTCCCCATTCCCATTGAGCCCTATCGGGTCTCAATGGGAATGGGGAATGACATTTTCAATGGGGACTCACCGGTCCCACAAAGGTCGGACTACACCGGTAAGTCCCCATTGAACTATACCGGTGCCGGACCTGTTATTGGTGGCAGTCACGGGGCAAATAGCGCCATGACTACCACCAACCTCGTAATGAGGCCATTTTTATTTCTTACCAGTCTCCTGACAGTTAATGTCTTAATTGCCTCAATAAATGAGTGTCTGTTGTAATACAAATGTATTAACAAAGTGTGCCTTGAGTCAATGGATTTCTAATCAATATATATGTCCTCACAACATGCAATGGCTAAGCCAACAGTCTCAGCTTGCATATAGGTATTAGATAGGTATTTTCAGGCACTGACTCCATCCACTTGTTCAGCATTTGCCAGTTAATAGCCAGGCAGTAACATTATTGCAGTGTCTGACGAATGCCTTTCCCTGGTGGCATTGCCAATGCTTTTTTTTCCGAAGCATTCCAGTGCCTTCCTTCACTGTATTCATGTGCTGTGAAATGCAAGTTATCTAGCTCCTAGTGGGACTATTTAATCGCCTGCTAACCTGAGTGATTTGGGGTGCTGCTTTCACCACCTTCACAGTGTGTCAGTCAGCATTTAATTTTTCTAGAATGTGATTATGGGGGCAACAGTTCTTATTAGCACACAACTGCCCCTTATCCACTCAAATGCTTAGAATGCAGTCAATGATCTCTGCTATTGACCGCAAACAGTTGTATTCCTCCAATACAATGAACTGAGAGAGTCGCCCCAGCCCTTTAAGACAAGGTAGCAGTACTATGAGATAAATGGGGATGGAGAAGTTACTCAAACATAAATAATCTAAACAACTCAGGTAGTTGGCAAAAAGGTTGACTGTTTTAATATCAATAATCTAAAAACGGGAGTACAACAGACATCTACGGACGTCTAATAGCATGGTCTCTCAATTTGTTGCAGAAAAAACGTTGGGCCTCATTACAAGTCTGGCGGTAACCAGGCAGTTTTACCGCCTCAGTTACCGCCGGACTCGTATTACCATTCCGCCTCTGTGACTCCTGGAAATACCAGGGCATTACGACCCTGGTGTCCCGGTAATTCAGGAGGCGGAATTCGGTAAATCCCCATTCCCATTGAGTCCCAGAGGACTCAATGGGAATGGGGAAGTGGAAACAACAGCACCATCTCGTGATGGTGCTGGTGTTTCCATGTCCGCCTGCAGGCGGGCGGTGTTAAACCCGCCAGGTCAGACCTGGCGGGAACATCCCCTCCCACCTGCAGCACTCGGGGTCGGGGAGTCCGGAATTAACAGTGGTGACGGGTTTACCGCCACTGTTATTTCCGGGCCGCCCGAACTGTAATGAGGCCCATTGTACTTATAGTAACAACTCATCATTGATGACGTAAAGCTACGTATTTACTAAAGTCATCCTACGTGGCAAACTACAAAGACCTATTGAAGAGAGTGATTGGTTCTAAGGAAACATCTAAGTATACGCTCCATACTATTCTAAGAAAGTGATAGGCTCCTTAACATGAGGTGGGGCAACTAAGTCCTCACCTCAAACAGGTCACTACGAACGTCACTAAATACACAACGTCCCATTGGCTACACAAACTACAGTGCCCTTAATAAAGCATGCCCCTACAATTGGTTGGCACTCGTGCATCCGTCAGTACTTTTCCACCTACATTTAGTAGCAGGCAGGCTGGGCTTCCAGGAGCTGGTGAGCTTGTCATAACCATAGCTTCCCACCAATTAGCATATCATCTACCATCACCTCAGTGGTCTGCTGTCAATTAAGGCTTTGATCTTGTCCTTGGAAATGTTCTTTGCTCTGGAGAATTCAAGGGAGTGAAGACACACTCTGCCTTCATGCGTAAGTTTGTTTCGTCATGTTTGTCCAATTTCATACTTTCACAGGTCTGAAGACCACATATTTGAGCTCTGGTGGACCTCAGACTTCTTCCTTGTTTTTGTCCATGTCTTCTGAACACTAGTTTCATTCTTTCACACGATATGTAACTACTTTCTGCTCATCCTAGTCCATCAAGACCTTGGCTTCTCGGGGCTGATCCAGCCTCACCTTTCTGAGATCTGCTTTTTTGATTCAAATGGTTTTTCAACTGCGACACACTGGAAAAGAGGCCTTCCTTCTCTGGTCCAGCTCTGCTATAACACGTAGTGGAAACATCCATTATTTACTTATCCCTATATATGTATGCATGTATACATTGGCGCTTGCCGCAATCTATTCACTACTTAGATAGCCTCAAGAATACTTTGTCTGCTTGCATTTCTTTGCATATGTACACGTGTAAAATGACTTGATATCTTCATCGTTTCTGTAACATAAGTTTCTTCATCTTGAGCCCAAGATGTCACTTATCTTTGATACTTTCTTGATGCCTTATAGAATATCTTCTCTTCTCTTGTCTCTGCATCTCTTCCATTGTACATCAGGCTTTCTTCGTGTGACGTCACCAATCATCTTTTTCAATCATTGGTCCTGTTTCTTCCTGGATTTCATTCAAATGGCCATCATACTGTTGTGTATGCAGGTATGGCTTTCTCAATGGGAACCTTACTTCCAGAACTCCCCTTGGTATCTGTATTTTCAATGGTACTGCACGTGTCTCACACTCTAGTTCCCAAAATATAGGCAACGTGGGCGAGCTGGTTGAGGTGGGGGTACTTAGCTCCTTCTCTACAACAACCCATACTCAAAGACTTATAATGCTAATGCCACAATGTGCTAATATAGACTTATAGTTCATATATATGTTGGGGAATTGTCATTATCCCAAGCGATAATGACCCCTCCCAAGGTCCATAAGGATATTAACACATAGCGCTAATAACAATACATGTTTTATGAGTTTTTGTGGTGAAGTAAAAATGTTACTTTAATAGTGAGTAAAGTAAATAGACAAATTTAGTACATTTAATCGGTTTTTACTTTGTAGTATTTAAATAAGGTAGTCTTTATATGTTAAGCATTTAAATTGCAAACTCAACTATAATGAAGTGGGTTTCACAAAAGCACGCATTAGGAGTCATGTCAAAGTACACGATTTATCTATAAAAAAAGTGAAATCATATCGCAATATTTTATCTTTGTATTTCTTTTGTTAAATATGATGTTGCACATACAAACAAAAAAAGCTCCTCCAAGAGAGGAAGCGTCTTGTTGAAAAAAGTCTTGCCTTGAAATCGCACTGTTGTTTGCCTGGTTGCCTTGACTGTATTCTGAACATTCCCGATTGGCTGAGAGGAGGTCAATAAGCTTTAAGATTTCAGCGGATAAGGTAGGGGCTATTAATACTCAGAATTACTTTTTTTCTCCACAATGTATGTTCCTGACTTCACCTTGGCCATAACTTTCAGATGGGCAATGATCCTGTGATAACGATCCATCTCTCAATCTATACTGCTTCATTTAAGCCTGCCTGCCAAAAGAGACAAAAAGACGTCTATTTGCTTCGAAATCTTTTTTGACTTACATTGGTCCCAATGAAAAGACTTTTGCGTAATTAGACATTCAGCATATGGGCATTGCATGGTGTCAGCTGTGCGTTGCAAGAATTCTTTATGCTAGGAAATTGGTTGTGCATATTCTGTACATGAACATTTGAAGGATGGCGTGTAATGATGAAAATGATTTCACTACAAAGCTCCAGCACACATTGGGTATTGAAAGAAATAAGAGGGACCCTTTGCTGTGTGCCACTGTGAGTGTATACTTTAAGAACGTAAAGAAACATGACTGAACTGAGACAGTGCATCCAAGAGGTTAGGAATATGAAGTTTGGGGTTTTTGATTAAGATAAGAATATCGTCAGCATATGCAGCTATTTTGGTAATTGAGGCACCTACTTGAATTCCCGGGATGTTCTTGTTAGATCTTATTAATTCTAGTAACGGTTCAAGAGAGAGGATATATAATAATGGTGAAAAGGGGCCGCCCTGGCGCGTTCCTCTGAGCAAGGGAAAGAATGAGCATGTTTGACCATTTAAGTAGATAGTGATTTGGGGGCAGAATAAAGGAGTTTAACAAGTGAGATAAATGTTTCAGCACAACCGTGATAGCCTAGGGTTTGAAACATAAAATTCCAATCTACACGATCAAAAGCTTTCTCTGTATCCAATGCTATGGCAGCGTAGCCTTGAGTGTCTTTTTTTTATCTTTGGCTGTTTATATTCAAATGCCTGTTCTATATTATTACAGAAATAGAAAAAACAGTTTTATGAAATAATCTATTATACCCATCTTCCCCCCCTTTACCCTGCTCCCATCTGTTTCTGGTATGTCTCTTGTCTGTCTCCCTGTTTGTCTCCCCATATCTCTATTCTTATCTCCATATCAGTTACTCTTTACAGATATGTTTTATAATAATCCAGGTTTAATCAGCACTACCTCCAATATCTATTCTATTCTTGTTTAACTTAATACAACAAATTAATTCAATTAATGAATGTCTTGGATAAAGATTATATTCTTCCTTATTTATGTATTTATTTTTTCAGATTTGTAGAGCGCACGTCAGCCCGGGGGCATCGTGGCGCTTGTTACAGACAATATCTTAGTTACATAGGATACAGTAATGACATACAATACAGAATTTACAGTAGACATGTATACATTAGCAATGCAGTATATTTACATGGATTCCTGAGAGTTTCCCAATTATTATGCAAGGAATGAGGTTTTCAGTTTCCTGGGAAAAATGGGGAGTGCGTTTTCCGCTCTAATGTCTGCAGGGAGAGCGTTCCAGGTCTTGGCTGCAATTTAGGGGAAACTTAGACCTCTGGCTTTGGCTTTTTTGATGCGTGGGATGCAGATTAGGTTGGAGTATTGCGTCCTGGTGGAACGGGAGGAGGAAGGTTTGAGGATGGTTTCTGATAGATAGGACGGGGCGGAGAGAGAGAGGCATTTGTGAGTGAGGGTGAGGATGTTGAGAGTGATCCGTTCTTTGACCGGGAGCCATTGGGCTGAGTGCCTGGCCTGGGTGATATGCTCTCTTCTTGGGATACTAAGAGCGGCCCGGAGAGCATTGTTCTGCGTGACTTGTAGTCTGTTTATGTTTTTGGCTGATGTGCCTGCTAGGAGTGCATTGAAGTAGTCCAGTTTGGCTCCAATGGTTGCCCTCGCTATAGAGAGGCAGTTGGGTTTAGAGAGGTAGGGCTTGATAACGTTTATGAGTTTGGTGGTGTGTGCGGATGCGGAAGTGATTGCGCTGACTTGTCTAGTCATAGATAGTGAAGAGTCAAGGTATATTCCCAGTGTCTTTACGTCTGTGGATACGGGGATGACGGAGTTTTCAATGGAGAAGTTGGCGTACAGTTTGTCAAGTTTGTCTAGGGTGTTCTGTTGACCTAATATCATGATTTCAGTCTTGTCACCATTGAGGCAGAGGCCATTAACTGCCATCCATGCCTTGATGACGGAGTAGATTGTGTGGAGTGCCTTGGCGTCTTCGTTGTATGATCCTTGTGTGTCGTCCGCGTAGTTCATGTATGTGATGCCGTATGAGTCAAGTTTGTCAAAGAGGGGCTTGGTGACCAAGTTATAGAGTGTGGGTGCAGTGCAAGATCCTTGAGGGACCCCGCAGTGGATTGTCGTGGGAGTGGCGTTGGCGATGTCCGAGAAGACTTTCATGGCTCTTCCCTCTAGGAAGGAAGTGATCCAGAGGGCTGCTTCTTTGGAGAAGTTGGCTGAGTGTGTAAGGTGTGAAGTGAGAATCTTGTGATCAACCAGATCAAAAGCGGCTGACAGATCTAAAAGGAGCAGAAGAGCAGGCTTGCCTTTGTCCATGATTTGGGTGATCTGATTCTTCAGATCTACCAGGGCTGTTTCTGTGCCATGTCCTTTCCGGAAGCCTGATTGCCTAGTCCTGAGGATGCAGTGGGTTTCCAGAAAGTGTTGGATTTGGCAGTGTGCAGCTTTGTCCAGTAATCTCAGCAAAAATGGCACCGTGGTTATTGGTCTGTAGTTGTTTGGTTGTAAGGGGTCGAGACTAGGTTTTTTTAAGAGAGGCCGGACCCAGGCCTCTTTGAGGTTAGCTGGGATGATGCCTGTTTTAAAGGACGTGTTGAGGAAAGCCGTGAAGAGCGGCGCAAAGCAGTCTGCACAGTCTTTGACGAGTTTTGGTGGGCAAATATCGCCTTTACAAGGGGAGGGTTTGAGATTTTTTAGTAGGTTAATAACTTCTGATTCAGTGACGTCTCTGTAGGAGAAGTCAGGTATGGTGGGCTTGGGCGAGTAGGTTTAGTTTCTGTCTGTTGAGGAGGTGCTTTGCAGTGGTCTTTGATTTTCTTTTGGAGAAGGTCAATTTTGTGTAGCATGGCAGCTTGAATGCTGGTACACCAGGCTTCATCTTTGATTATTTCGTCCGGTGTATTAGGGGGGGAGATGAGCTCATTAAAAATGGCGAAGATCTCTTTGGAGTGTGATTTGGCATTGGAGATACATGTGTTGAAAGCGTTGGCTTTGGTATCGGTGATAGCTATCTTGTATTGGTGGGAGATTAAATTGAATTTGTTTTTGGTATTGGTGCAGGGGTCAGATTGCCAGTTTTTTAGTGCTGCTCTTTTGTGGGATCGCATTGAGTGCAGTTCTTCAGTAAACCATGAGTTGGTGTGTAGGGATTTCTTCTCTTTTTTCCAATCGAGTGGTGCTATTTCATTGATAGCTTTGGTGATGACATCTTTGTAGATGTCAGCTAGGATATTGGGGTCATTAGCGAATGGGGGAGCTAACTCAGGGGTATTGAGGTATGGGCGCATGTTCTCCTCTATGAGTTTTTTAGAGCTTCTGACTTGTGCAGCGCTGACAGGGGTCAGAGTTTTGTGGTTTTTGGTGATAGGAATAGAGAACTCGATGCAGTTGTGGTCAGTCCATGGCAGTGAGGAGTTAGAGGTGATAGTGGTGAGGCAGTTATTGTCTGCAATCCAGTCAAGAAAGCGACCTTTGATGTGAGTAGGACTTTCTACTTTTTGGGTGAAGCCCAGGTCATTGAGTTCCTTGGTGAGAGTGGCTGCAGATTTGTCCTTAGAATCGTTGAATCCGAGATTGAGGTCTCCTAGTAGAAGGGTTTTGGTGGAGCTTTTGATATTATTGCTGAGGATGTGAATGATGTTTTCCTGGGAGTCTGTGGTGATGCCTGGGGGGCGGTATATTAGGTGAATGTTGATGGTGCTGTTGGGTGACAGTGTGAGTTTGGCCGATAGGAAGTCAGAGTTGTTCGTCGAGGCGTGACTGACAGGTCGGAGCTGGAGGTTCTCCTTGTAGATGAGGGCTACCCCGCCTCCTATTCGATCTGGCCTGTCTTGTCTGAGTATGGTGAAGCCAGGTGGTAGTGCAAGTGCAACGGCAGGGCCTGATGCTTCATGTAACCATGTTTCAGTGATGGCTAATAGGTCAATGTTATTGTTGGTTATGAGGTCATGAATATCAGGTGCATGAGCTGGGAGAGATCTGACATGGAGGAGGGCACACTTGATCTGAGGTGTGAGTGGTTTGTTTGTGGAAGTGCGAGTGGTGGTCGTATCTGATATGTTATGTGAGGTGGTATTGTGGGGTGTGGCGAGGTAAGTGGGTGGTGGACTGTGGGAGAGTGGGTAGCGTTTGGAAGTGGTGCGAGAACTCAGTCTATAGTTTCTGTATTCTGTGGGAAGGGGTAGTGTGCTAAGTTCTGTGGTCTGTGTGCGAGCTCTAAGTCTTTCTAGTCTATGCATAATTACGATACATGGTGTGAGATGTGGCATGGTTAGTGTGGTATCCGGGGTAACGAGATGCTTGTGGTAGGGGAGTGGGCTTGGTGGTGTGGGTATGAGGGGATGGATGGGAGTATAGAGTTTGAGACCAGTGAATGTTGCGAGGAGAGTGAGCAGCGTGGTGGTGGCCGGGTTGAGCTTGCAGGACGCTATGGGCATGATTGTACGCTGAGCGGGGCTGTGTGAGGAGGAGGACACAGTCAGATAGGGTGGACCTAGCCTGAGGTAGGCAGCAGTGGATAGGTTCAGAGTGGGCTGAAAAGCATCCTAGGTACTAGGAGGTATCAGTGTGGCTAGGCGCACCAAGAGGCACCGGCCGGATCGCAGATGAGTGACTATAAGGCACGACACAATTCAGATGTGGTCTGAAGGTGACCATAAGGCACAACACAATTCAAATGTGGTCTGAAAGCGACCATAGGGCACAACACAATTGAAATGTGGTTTGAATGCGACCATAGGGCACAACACAATTTGAGTGTGGTCTGTGAGCGACCATAGGGCACAACACAATTCAAATGTGGTCTGGGAGCGACTATAAGGCACAACACTGTTCAATGTGGTCTATAGGCGACCTTAGGGGACAACACAATTGTAATGTGGTCTGAAGGCGACCATAGGGCACAACACAATTTGAGTGTGGTCTGTGAGGGACCATAAGACACAACACAATTCAAATGTGGTCTGAGGGCGACCATAAGGCACAACACAATTCAGATGTGGTCTGAAGGCGACCATAAGGCACAACACAATTTTAGTGTGGTCTGAAAGCGACCATAGGGCACAACACAATTCAAATGTGGTCTGGGAGCGACTATAAGGCACAACACTGTTCAATGTGGTCTAAAGGCGACCTTAGGGGACAACACAATTGAAATGTGGTCTGAAGGCGACCATAAGGCACAACACAATTCAAATGTGGTCTGGGAGCGACTATAAGGCACAACACTGTTCAATGTGGTCTAAAGGCGACCTTAGGGGACAACACAATTCAAATGTGGTCTGAAAGCGACCATAGGTCACAACACCATTTAAGACAAGCGTGAGTGAGAGACATTACGAGTGAATTGACCAGGCAAGTCTCTGGGCGCCAAGATCAGTAACGCTGTTCATGACAAATAAGTACGGAGTGTCAGTAGCCAGTAGTAGTAGTGTCAGTAGCCAGGGTGGCATATAACTCGATGAATAGTACCTGAGGTGTGCCGCATGGAGGTGCGAGCTGGTTGAGGTGGGGGTACTTAGCTCCTTCTCTACAACAACCCATACTCAAAGACTTATAATGCTAATGCCACAATGTGCTAATATAGACTTATAGTTCATATATATGTATAGGGCAGGGCGGGGCCAGTTGTATCAATGTTGGTGCGTGAGGGCGCAGAAGTCGAGTATAATGGCGACGCCTAACAGCTGCGACCCGGGGCGAACAGGGGAGGAACAGGGCCTTTTCCCTCAGGCCTTCTCCCGAAATGCCGGCTCCCTCCTATCGGTGCCGGGGATTGGCCAAAGAGAAACCAGGTTGCTTAGCAACAATATGCAGCCTCGTTTTCGGGCCGCGCTGCGCCTGCCATTTTAGGGTCAGGCCGCGTGGTCAGGACAAGATGGTGGATCTCCACCGCAGATGAGTGCAGGTGCCCCGGTGGGGCTCTGGTGGCCAGCAAGGCTCGTATGGTGGCCCAAATAGCAGTGAGAGTCGGCTGTTTAAACAAACAAACAGCTCACCAGTGTTGGGGATTCCGTAGTTGCTGCATCAGGGGGTCAGGCAGCCCGAGTGGAGTCCGTGGCTTGGTGCTTCGGAATGCTCGAGGGGACAGGGGAGGGCTCCAGCCCTCTCACCCTTTCAGGTGAGCAGATACCGCAGAGTGGGGCTCACTGGGGAGGAACAGGGCCTTTTCCCTCAGGCCTTCTCCCAAAATGTCGGCTCCCGCCTATCGGTGCCGGGGATTGGCCAAAGAGAAACCAGGTTGCTTAGCAACAATATGCAGCCTCGTTTTCGGGCCGCGCTGCACCCGCCATTTTAGGGTCAGGCCGCGTGGTCAGGACAAGATGGTGGATCTCCACCGCAGATGAGTGCAGGTGCCCCGGTGGGGCTCTGGTGGCCAGCAAGGCTCGGATGGTGGCCCAAATAGCAGTGAGAGTGGGCTGTTTAAACAAACAAACAGCTCACCAGTGTTGGGGATTCCGTAGTTGCTGCATCAGGGGGTCAGGCAGTCTGAGTGGAGTCCATGGCTTGGTGCTTCGGAATGCTCAAGGGGACAGGGGAGGGCTCCAGCCCTCTCACCCTTTCAGGTGAGCAGATACCACAGAGTGGGGCTCTCTGGGAAGGAACAGGGCCTTTTCCCTCAGGCCTTCTCCCGAAATCTGAACTCTGTTCATCCTTTATGGTTACCTGTTCCACTCAAAGTCTGTAACGTGCTAACACATGTATCATTATGTGTATCTTGAACAATAAAAATCATTAAAATAAAAAAAAAGAACGTAAAGAAAACGTGCACATTCTCGCTTCTCGTTTTTCAGTGTATCTGGTGTTGGACCTTTGCAGGGGATAGGACAAGAGCAACGCGCTCACCTTGGAAACAGGATGATGCCATGCTACATGGGCTCAATACCCTGGTCGGGTTTACTCAACCCTCCAGCTTGATACATTGAGTACAACATTGTGGCTAATGACGGTAATAAGAAACAGTTTTTCAATAACTATTGAACATGATTAAAGTGCCTTCTCAAGAATGTGGAAATAGTGTCCATCTTTGTTGATGTTTTAGAATTGATGCAGGTGGGTCTACTTCCAAATATAAAACCTTGACGATATTATGGGTAGTTAGATAGTATGCGCCTATCCTTCCTTTTGAATAAATTGCTAATTTGCAGATAAATACCCTTGTATCAGATATATTTATTTTGCAAACTGCATTGATCTTCCATATTTACATTGGCACCAAAGTAAATATGGAAGATATATGCAGTTGGCAAAATAAATATATCTGATACAAGGTTATCTGAGAATTAGCAATTTATTCAAAATGAAGGATAGGCACATACTATCTAACTACCCATCCAATAGACTGAACTTTTGAAAAGACTCTCTAGTGAATAACCATCTGCAGCCTAGGTACCTCACCTATATAAAATACCTTTTTGCGTTCATGGTAGGCGCGCTGCTTAATATTCACTTCAAGTTTAAATATCAAGTATAAACCCCTATCCGCATATTTAAAGTTGTGACACTTGCTAGAGTATGTGGTGCATTTTTTTATTTCCCTGAAAACGCGAGAAAGTATTTCTTTTTTAGGTTGCAAATCACAGGCATCTAATTTTATTTGTATTTATTTATTGCATTTGTGTAGAGATCCAGAGGTATCGCGACATTTTGTACAGATATAGTAATGCAGAAGCAGTTGTATAGTTGTATAGTCAGTGACATTAATCATATTTTTTGAAGAGCCATGTTTTCACAAGTCTTTTGAAGGTTGTGTAAGAGCGTTAGTTTGTGATGTTTGTCAGTAGGGAGCTCCATAGGGAAGGAACTGTGGCAGAGAAGCTTACATCACCGGCTCTGGATTTTTTTGTAACGCAGAGTGACCAGGGTGATGCGGTCCGCTGAGCGCAGGGATCACACAAGATTTTTCTGGACATTGCTATTGATCAGGTAGAGGGGGGCCTCCTTGTGGATGGAGTGGTGTGCAAAAGTCAATGTTTTGAAGGTGATGAAGGCTTTTTAATGGTGAGCCAATCGACCTCACGCCTGGTGGAGGAAATGTGGTCAGACCGCTATAGGGCCACTTGCTGCACTTAGGGCTTTTTTTTGGTGGAGATGGAGCTTGGCAATGTTAGGGGCTGAGGTGCCCATGAGGAGAGAGTTGCAATAATCCAGTTTGCTGCAGATAATGGCTCTAGCAAGAGGGAGGCAGTTTTCGGTAGTGAGAAATTGTCTGCTTAGGGAGATGAGATTGTAGGTATATGCTGTGGATGAGGTCAGGGCGTTAATGTGTTTTGTCATAGACAGCTAAGCATCGAGGTAGACCCTTAGGATTTTGACCTGTGTCTGGACTGGAGTGGCAGTGCCATCGAAGGGAAATTGAAAGCCACGTCAAGGTTTTTGAGGCATTTTGGGAGCCAATGATAAGAATCTCTGTTTTATCATCATTCAGGCAAAGATTGTGGGTGGCCCAATTTTGAATGGTACTGTACATCTTGTTAATGGCAACAATGTCATGGAAGTAGTTGCTTGTGATAGGGGGGAAAATTTGGGCTTCATCTGCCAAGTTAGTGTAATTAATGCCAAGGGAATCCAGGACTTCAAAGAGGGGTTTGCTGTAGATATTTTAGGGGATGGGGGATGGGCAGGAGCCTTGGTGAACACCTAGAAGGGGCAGAGATGGGGTCAGCCGCTGAGTTACCAGTGAAGACTCTCTGTTAGTGATTGGTTAGGAAAGATTTGGCCCAGGAGGAGGTGCCATGCTGATCAAGGGTTTTTGACAAAGTGATGTGACTACATTGTACACCAGGGCTCCATGCTGGTTACTTTTCTGCCTGGCTTATTTGCTATAATTTTAACAGCATTACTTTTATTAGGAAGCTGCAGCACACCAACGTGTAGGATGGAGAGAAAAAGCAACTCACTTCTCAGAAAAGTCACAGGGATGGAACAATTAGCACTTTAAAGGGCCAGCTGAGTTATAAATGTGTGCCTACTACCAAGTAAATTAATTCACAAAATAAACCTCTAACCAATGTAGGCTGGCATGTGATGTCTGTTTGGTTGAAAGGAAAACTATGTGCACGCCTCTTTTGTGAGATTTAAAATGATGTTCCTATCATGCATAACAAAAAGATGCATGCCTGTGTCAAAATAATGACTAAAATACATCTATTATTTTTGACATTTTGAAAGTATTTCAAACTATAGGTACAGGTATAGGTACATCAATGCGCCCCCCAAGTTTGACTTTAGGGAGAGCACTGAAGCAGAACTTCATATGATAATTGTTGATTTGAAACCAACTTCTTGTCTGGGACATAGCTGCCCTGCCAGCATTCGCAAAGGCTCACTTGATGTACTAGTCCCCTGGATCACCAGATTAGTCAATCTGTCGTTTAATGAATGCAAGGTACCACTCCTGTTGAAGGAAGCTTGGATCTTGCTGCTCCTTAAAAAGAGTAACCTGGATCCAAGCATAGCGAAGAACTATAACCCCATCACAAATGTTCCCTTCTTCCTTAAGATCATGGACAGAGTGGCATACCTACAGTTCCAGGATTTTTGGAAAACAACAGCATTTTGGGTGAACGCCAATCAGGTTTCAGAGCCAGGCATGGCACGGAACATACCATGCTGGACTTAAAATCCAACCTTACCAATATTGTAGAAAGAGGACATCATGCCCTGCTGATGTTGCTGGATCTTTCAGCTGCCTTTGATCTGGTCGACCATTCTCTTCGGTTGACCAGACCAAAAGATCAGGCCTGCTGCTCCAGCCTGGCGGCTCAATGGATTAACTCGTTCCTGGGGCCCCAGCTGCCAGAGTAGCATCAGACGGTGCAACGTCTTTTGCATCAGTCCTGACCTGTGGAATTCCACAGGGATTCTGTATTGCTGTTACTCTGTTTAATATTTACATAAGGAATCTGCTCAGTCTCCTGGACAACCTGGGTGTAATATATATACTGTGAGGTCCAACGAGGTTCCTTCCTCTCTGACATCTTTTTCTCTACCTGTGGTGTCCCCCAGGGATCTAACCTCTCCCCCTGGCTGTTCAATCAGTATCTGGCACTTCTTGCTCACCGCATAGCCGCTCTCTGTCCCAACTTCCAGTGCTACGCTGATGATACCCAGCTCATTTTCAGGCTACCCTCAGCCTTCTCTTCCACTTCCCTCATCTCTGACTGTCTTTCTGCTATACAGGAATGGTGTACCACCAACAACCTCTGCCTTAATGCCAGTAAGACTGAGATTCTACTTATTGGCACACCCACTCCCTCCTTCCCTGCAGCTCTCTGGCCGGCCTCCCTTGGCCCTCTTCCTGCTCCTACCTGCACGGCAAAAAACCTCAGGGTCATCTTCGACTCCACGCTCTCCTTCTCTACTCACATCTCTGACGTCTCTAAGAAGTCACACTACCAGCTACACCTCCTCAGAGGTATCCTTCCTTTTCTCTCCTTCCCCCAGAGGCTCACTGTCTACAGAGCTCTGGTTCTCTCTAGGCTGGACTACTGTAACAGCCTCTATCTAAATCTTCCTGCCTCTACTCTCCACCCTTTGCAACTCATCCAGAACAGGACTGCGAGACTTGTCCTTGGCCTCTAGCCCAGGGACCGTATCTCTCCAGGACTGAAATCACTACAATGGCTCCCAGTGGCTGCAAGGATTAAGTTCAAAACCCTCTGCATTTTCCACAAGGCCTTCTGGGGCCTTGGGCCACAATACCTGCAACTCTCTCTTCCTAAATATCTTCCTTCTCGAGCCATTCGCTCATCCACCTCCAACTACCTCAGGGTCAGCCGCTTCTCCAAGCAACGAGCTGGTGGTAGATCTCTCGCCACAGCAGGGGCCTCCCTCTGGAACAGCCTCCCTGCCTCCCTGAAACTTGAGAAGAACCATCTCTGGTTCCGGAAGCACCTCAAAACCTTCCTCTTTGCCTCCGCTTTCATTCCCTCTCTCCCCTGCTAAAATCACTGAACCTGCACTAAATCTGCAACTGGGCCACTCACCGATCTCATGTCCTGGCCCAGCCACTCTTCCTTGCACTGCCTATATGCACTACGGGACTGTCGCTGTATCCTACAGCCCATTCTCCCGGCACTTACCTTTGCACTTGCCACCAGCTGGCCCTTTTATTTATCTCGTATTCTATTAACCATGTACCACACTTTCCTTGCACTTGCCACCAGCTGGCCCTATTATTTATCTTGTATTCTACTAACCATGTACTGCACTTCCCCTCTCCCCTTCCCCTGCACTTTTTCCCAGTCCCCACACCCTTGCACTTGCGCGATCTGAATGACACCTGGCCTAGTAGGATCGTTGTCTGTCTCCCTTTGTTCCCCCTGCCTCGTCGCGCCTTGAAACACTTGTGTATACGCGCGTTACAAATGCCATATCATATCATATCATACCAACTATTCTGACAACACCTTTGAGCTGACAGGTGACTGAATAGGGTCATGGCTTCAGGACTACGTCTAAAGAAACTCAACCCAGACCATGAGAGCTTCACGATTGCAGGTAGCAGAATCACAGTAGCAAAAAGTGTCAAGACTCTTGGAGTCTACTTAGAGGCAGAACTTAAAATGAGACCTCAGGTTGCGCATATTCGCTACACCTGTGGCTACGTTACCAAGCTCTTCAATCATATACATGCCTACATCTCAATCAGCAGTATATCCTTACTGGCCTCTGCCTTCATGAACTCCAGGCTGGACCACGGTAACAGTCTTCTGGTTGGTACGACACATACCAACAATCACTCGCTTCAAGTCACTCAAAATGGCGCAGTCCATGCCATCTACGGACTATCCAAACGCGATCATATTACGGATGCCAGAAGGGCATTACACTGGCTGCCAATAAAGCAGAGTGTCGCTCACAAGATTGTGACACTATCGCACACATTTTGGACGGAAACAGCCCCTAAATACCTCACAGACCGCATTACGCAAACCAATCGGCCCACATCCTGCGGCCCCAGTGTAACTTCAAATTGGTCCAAATCAGGTTTAAACTGATCAGATTTGGCGGAACTAGCATTGATGTTCAGGCACCAAAAGTCTTGAACGCTCTTTCTCCAGCAAACAGATGCATGGGCTCACTTGCCGAATTAAATACATTGGTTGAGACCTACCTCTTCAACCTTAAAACAGGTTGCATCTGCGTTTCCCAGATGATTGTCCCCCTGCTCTGACCTTGCACTTGTTTTTGTCCTGTTTTTGTTTTATGTTTTCAGTGTGCCCTGATTCCCACGGGCATGTGGCACGTTATAAGAATTAAAATAAATATAAATAAATACAAATAAAATAGGGCGGTATGAAGAGATATCACGAAACTGCATGTAATGCTTGACATATTCAACTGGTCCTTCCATTTAGGCTGAAATAATATTTAATTTTGGTACAAGTAGTCTAAAATGTATAATTTGGAAAAGTTACGAAGACAGGACTGCAAAGTGGCCATGCATTAAAGAAGGAAGGAGTTGCAGGACATTACTTAAACTATGCTAGGAGTAAAAAGCATGCAGCAGTCTGTCTGCATGACTAGCTTTAGTGGGCTATAGAACATTTGACAAAGATCTTGGGAAGTCTCTCGTTGTTATTGTTATTATTATTGTATTTGTTGAGTGCAGACCTAGCCTCGAGACCTAGCCTCGAGAAGCAACGGAGCGTTTTACAGAGGTATACAACAGCACAGATGCATACCGGAGTGCTTTTCAGAGGTAACACCAGAACAAATATACAATGGGGGTGGGATACAGAGGGGTACAGAGGAGGGGTAGAGCTGTACCGGGTGGCGACAAGGACAGGGGTGGGCGGCGTCTAGCGAGTCAGGAGTGCCGGGCGGGGGGTAACGTGATGGCCTAGGGGCTGAGGAGGAGAGATTCCTTGAAGAGGTGCCTTTTCTCAAACTGTTCCACCATTATCAGTCGTTCAAGTTGTTCTCCCGGGGATATTTCTTTGCTTACAAAACTGGATGCAAGGCTCAGATCACGCACAGGGAACAGGCGCATGAATCCGCGACACTGAAGAGGGGGCTCACAGAGAGGAATAAATGAGGCCCGCTGCTCTTCTTGTTGAAGACATGGTGAGAGAGGAGTTCACGGCGGCCTTGGACAAAGGTTAGTTTCACAATTCTCAATGCAAGTAATCACAGAGAGGAAAAAAGTACGCCTTTTTCTAGAACTTTTCATAAGAAAGAGGTCATTTTAGGGAAAATCTGCATTTTCAAGCATAATGAACTTGTTTTAGATATAAAAGGGAGGGCGAAAAAAGAAAATTGAGTGCTTTCAAAAAATGGGGTAGAGCATGAGTATGAACCAAGCACCCCCAGTTATAAACTCGGCCCAAAGATGCCATTTATGGAATTGCCACTGATCAAAGGGATACCGTTAAAGACTGCTGCAATCCTGCACCCCACTATTGGCCTCTTGCCGACATGTTGCATTTTACTGTCACATTACACCTGTCAATCCCTCTCTCTGTGTCTCTCTCTTTCGCCCTCTCTTTCTGTCTCTCAAATAGATATATTGTACCACAAATTGACAGATGAGGGAACCCCTCCTTATAACCATAAGCTACCTGCTAAGGGTTTTGCGAGGGAGGACGTTTTGGTTCAGAGAAAGGGCTGCTTGAAACGTGAGGACCGCAGGCATCCATTTCACCTTAGTATGTTAATTTGCAGGCAGAGAGTTGCCTCAAATCTCACTCTATGATTCTTATGTGCTGTGCTCAGTGCCTTGCTGGGGCTTTTGCCCGTCAGGCTATCACCCGTCAGGGACAGCACAAGGTATTTATCAGGCGGGACAGAGAATGCTGCTCTTTTCTCTCCTTGGTCAGAGGTGAGTGTGTCAGGCTGTGATAGGTGACAGTCTTTGGGTACTGTTAGTCCCCAGGCAAGCAGTTGTCCCGAAGAATCTGTTTTGACCCACAAAGGCCAAAACAAAAGGACATTATGACCCCAAACCCTTTCCCTGTAGACGTACCCCTCCTGCCCAATTAAATCCATATGACCACCAGTTACTTTTTCAAACTTCTATTACGGGTCAATTGTCACGTATAATGTTTCAAATGAGTCATTGCCAGAAAATAGTTCCTAGTTGTTGGCCGTTTTCTTCATTTCAATGGTCTGTTATGTTTTGCAACCCTTTGACAGGCTTTTGATCGGCCCAATGGAAGAAGCCGATGATTGACTGGGCAAAAAAAGGTGGGCGTGGCTCCCAATGTCCTATAGCTACTCCGCTGCTGTCTGCGTTCTACCTGATCTCGGTTTAAGGGAAACCATATATTTATGTATTAATTGTTGATTTATACAGTTCCAGCTGCAAAACAGCATTGCTCTGAGCCCCCCTAAGAAGGAAGGGCTCAAGGAGCAGAGATAAGCCAAAGAAGGGGACACAGTGCGTGGATCATTCACTGGACAGAGCAGAGTAGGAGCAAAGAGAAGGGTTTCTGGGGGAAACGCAAACAAGAGCTATTTCGGTAGGCGAGTGCTGAAAGAACAATGGATAAGAGCATTTGAAGGGAACAGAGTATCGGGGTGTGGCACACAGTACATCTGCAGCCGGGAGAAGGGAGAAGAGCATTGTTGTGTGGCACACAGTACATCTGCAGCCGGGAGAAGGGATCAGAATATCGAGGTGTGGAACACAGTACATCTGCATCCGGGAGAATGGAACAGAGTATTGGGGTGTGGCACACAGTACATCTGCAGCCGGAAGAAGGGAACAGAGTATTGGGGTGTGGCACACAGTACATCTGCAGCTGGAAGAAAGGAACAGAGTATTGGGGTGTGGCACACAGAACATCTGCAGCTGGGAGAAGGAAATAGAGTATCGAGGTGTGGCACACAGTACATCTGCAGCCGGGAGAATGGACAAGAGCATCGGGGTGTGGCTCACAGTACATCTGCAGCCGGGAGAAGGGATCAGAGTATCGAGGTGAGGCACACAGTACATCTGCAGCCGGGTGAAGGGAACAGAGTATCAGGGTGTGGCACACAGTACATCTGCAGCCGGGAGAAGGGATCAGAGTATCTGGGTGTGGCACACTGTACGCAGCCGGGAGAAGGGAACAGAGTATTATGGTGTGGCACACAGTACACCTGCAGCCAGGAACATAGTATTGGGGTGTGGCACACAGTACATCTACAGCTAGGCGAAGGCCCAAAAGGCAGGAACCTGAAGTTCAAAATTGAAGAACATCCAAGTCTACTACTCTATGCGGCAGCCACAAGAGGTAATTCTTCAACTGTGGCGGGGAGCTATTCAGACAGGAACGCTTGGCAAAAAAGGTGTTTTTTTGAGGATCTCAGTGTCATGGAGGCGTGGAGTCTTTTGACACGGGCAGAGAGGTGCACTGACACCTTACTTTGCAGTCTCTTGTGGATGGCACACAAGGAGTTGAAAAGAACTCCTTCTTCCTCAGAATCCAGTGCAACTCTTTCCGACTTGGACTGGTGGGATTGTGCATTTTCTGCCTCAGGCTGAGCCTAGCCGCTTTATTTTGGATCAGGTGAAATATGCAGATACAGTGTTTGGGGAGGTCCTGGTATAAGCTCTTACAGTAGTCTAGTCTTGCCAACAGTCGCAGTATAGTAGAAGCAGCGCCCGGGCACCACATTGCCGCTCTCTGCTCTAACTTTCAGTGCTATGGGAATGACAATCAGCTCATTTTTAGGCTCCCTTCCGCCACCTCTTCTCCTTCTCTCATCTCTGACTGTCTGCCTGCTATCCAGGAGTGGTGTGCCGCCAATGATCTCTGCCTTAATGCCAGTAAGACAGAGATTCTCCTCATCGCCACACCTGCTCCCTCCTTTCCTGTCACTCTCTGGCCGGCCTCTCTTGGCCCTCGTCATGCTCCCAACTGTCAGGTTAAAAACCTCTGGGTTATCTTCGACTCCACACTCTCCTTCTCTCCTAACATCTCTGACGTTTCTCAGAAGTCACTCTATTAGCTACACCTCCTCAGAGGTATTCTTCCTTTCCTCTACTTCCCCCAGGAGCTCACTGTCTCCAGAGCTCTGGTTCTCTCCAGGCTGGAATACTGCAACATCCTCTTTCTAAATCTGCCTGTCTCTACTCTCTGCCCTCTGCAACTCATCCAAAACAGGACTGCGAGACGTGTCCTTGGCCTCAAGCCCAGGGATTGTATCCCTCCAGGACTGAAATCTCTCCACCGGCTCCCATTGGCGGCGAGGATTAAGTTCAATACCCTCTGCATTGTCTACAAGGCCTTCTGGGGCCTGGGGCCTCAATACCTTCAACTCTGTCTTCCTAAATATCTACTTTCTCAAGCTCTTCGCTCATCCGCCTCCAACTCCCTCAGGGTCAGCCGCTTCTCCAAGCAACGAGTTGGTAGTAGATCTCTTTCTTCAGCTGGGGCCTCCCTCTGGAACAGCCTCCCTGCCTATCTGAAAACTGAGGAGAACCATCTCCTGTTCTGGAAGCACCTCACGACCTTCCTCTTTGCTTCTGCTTTCTCTCCTCCTCTCCCTTGCTGAACTCCTGGCTGAAACTGCATTGATCACCTGGCTACCCTCGGTTTTCAGGCACAGGTCCCCTCCCCGCCAGTTGCATACCTGCAATGACCCCCTGGCAATTTTTGCACTCTGGGGCTGTTCTGTATCCCTTCAGCCCTACCAGCACTCGACACCTGATGTCTGCACTTAGCTTTGCACCTGCCACCAGCTGGCCGTACTTATTTATTGTTCTTATTTATCTACTGTTTATCCCATGTACTGCACTTCCCCTCCCCCTTCCCCCTCGCACTTGTCCCCTCTCGTCCTCCCCTGCACTTCATGATCTCAATGTCACCTGGCCTAGTAAAATCGCTATCTCTGTCTTCCCTCTGTTCCCTTCCCTTGCGTCGTTGCGCCTTGAAACACTTGTGTATAGGCGTGTTATAAATGTCATATCATATCAAAAATACCCCTACCCCCACCCCAGCACACCCCTGGTCAGTGCTGGTGGATAGGGGGAGGGCATCGGTTTGTGTGCCAATTCGTTTTTTACCTCCCCGTTCCGGAGAAGGAAGTTCATCACTGGAATAGGGAGCAGATGTGAAAGTGTCAGCACCCGATTCTAATGAAAACTACCCTGCATCTATTCCGTAGCGGAGAGGTAATCAAGTCAATACGATGCCGATCAGCACCCTGTTGTTATCAAATGTGCCCGACTCTGGCAGGGATGTCATTTAGGGGTCACCAGAGGTCTCCCTTGCGACCTCTAAAGAAAAACAACTCTCTTTTTTTGTAATGCAAGCTCCTGGGCTGTGGCCAGCACCATGTGGCTCTTTACTTCTGGAGTAGCTTTCTTGTTAAAGCCCCTTAAAAAAAAGAAGAAAAATAAGAACAGGAGTGCCACAAGTCTAACACTTTCAGCACAGACCCTAAATAAGAAAGACTAGGAATACCAAATAATGTGTCTTTCTGGAATTCTATACAATAATTGCTAGACTCATTAAAGGTTTATGTCAGACACACTTCAAGGGGTGAGTCACTGATTTAGTCTGTTCTTAAATGCCTCAACTCAGCCTTTCATCCTTCTGAGGTCGATAAATGAGTACCAACAAAGGTTGGTGATGTTAGGTGTATATTATTTCTATATAAAGCGCTTAAGTGTACGTGCTATATAATAACAAATCATTACCATTTGGTCATGGTCGTCTGCTTCCATTCACAGTAATTTGGTAATATGGGCCTATACACACTGGTGTTAATGATACATATGGCGATCCATTCTTGTATGAAATGTACATGACATTATAGTGACATCGTAACCATAGTTTTCGTAGTGTACAATGCTATGTGATGCCACTTCCTGTTTTGTCAATGGGTGAAAGGTCGTGTTCTATCGCTTCCCGCGATATCACTTCGGGGTGGGGTCAAATGACATCATGTCATCAGGGGGACAAGGGTTGTGTGATGTCACTTCCACTACCTCTGGCATTTTAGTGAAATGACGTCCCTGCACTCTGGTGCTGGTAAGCCCAGCGTTCGCATAAAAGCGGGGTGCATTTAATTTCAATAGGGCGCCTGCAGCGCCTTTTCCCACCACGCAAGCTCTTGGGAGCCCCTGAAAGACTCCCTCGAGCTGGCATGGCAGGGGACTAATCGCGACCCGGGCGGGTGCCCGAAATCCGGCCCTGCTTGCCAACACCATAGCCCTGGCTACTTGCGCTTTGTGGTGTATATTCATCTGGGCAGTGCAAGTGGAAAGACAGGCTCGGGGAACTCTCGGACCTGGCTGCAGGACGAGAGTTTGCAGTCAGAGAAGATAGCTAGGTTTCCATCATCTCTGCCTCTGATGCTTTTAAGCATGGCTGGGTATGAATGGTCCGATCGTGGATGGAGACCAGGGACTTAGAGATGTTATGCAGTTAGCAAGTCGAATCCTGAAAGTTAAAGGCAATCTGTATATTATCCACACACAGCTGGCAAGGAGTATTGCAATCTCCAGATGTCGGGTATTCGTTGTGAGGGTGGGGGTAGGGGCATGTCGGCACTGTTGCCACCTGTTCTGTGTGTGTGAAGGAAATGTGCCCTGCCTCGGCATGTGTGTACTTGTATCTGCCGTCGCCTTGGTGTTCCTCCTGTTTTCCTCCTGTGTGCTCTTCCGTGTGTAGCCTCCCCTCCTGCCCGTTCTGAGTAACCTGCGAAGTTTGCCATGGTGCAGCTTTGCCAAGGAAGTGTGCCTGCTTCCTTCTGCCACCCTGGTACTGCGTGACGTGTGTGCCCGCTCTAACCCCACGACTATGTGGTAAAAGAAAGAATCACTATATTTTAAAGAGTGTGTAATTGTAGATGCGCACCTGGCCAGCTGTGCAGTGAGGCCGTCATAGCGCTTCAATATCAGCATCGTCAGGAACACAAGCGTGAAGGAGACCAGCAGCCCCGTGAAGAGCTTCCTGACCCTCAGCCGCCCACAGGGGAACATGTCGGGGGGCTGGGTCTGGGGATGGCGGCTCCGCGAGGGCGCCTAGGGCAGGAGTGAGTGCCGAGTGCTTGCGGCGCGGTCGCCTGGCTCCGGCAGGTGCACAGTCCTCGCGGCTTTCACCCACTACGGGAAGGTGTGCACAGGCACACTTGCGCGCTCTGATCTTTACCTGGGCTGGGCTGCTCGCTCCAGAAATGACCCACAGGGCAGAACGCTGGCTGGCCGGCCGCATGCCCCAAAAAACACGTCTAATTTAGCTCAAGTTGGGGGTTGCGTAACGGCGTTAACAGGACGCAATGCTCCACGCGTAACAAAAGTCTGCAAACATGGAGGAAAACATCTTACAAACTCAACTACAAAATGCTCTTACAGAGCGAACTCACCTGACTCTGGACGCTAGGCAATCACTGGCCAGTGCAATGTATAACAAACTAAAGGACAAGTGGAGTCTACATTAAGGGCCTGATTTGCAAACATGTTTTCCAATGGGCCCGTTGAAAAGCATGTTTTTTTAAATCAGGCCCTAACTGCGTTTTTTCTTTTTAATGGTGGTTGAGAATACGCAGCTTCGTCGTTGCAATCTCCAGTGACAGAGAGATGCACATTTAGATATGACATGATGTGATCAGGCTTTTATAACACGCCTGTACGCAAGTGTTTGTAGACGCCACAGAGGGGGAAAACCAGAGGGAGGACAAAACAACGATCTTACTAGGCCTTGTATCAATCAGATCACGCAAGTGCGGGGAGAGGGGAAAGAGAACAGTGCTGAAGTGGGTAAGAGGGTCCCTCAGTGCAGGTAGTGCGGCCAATGGGTGGCTCATAAGTGCAGAGAGAGGACTGTAGGGTTACAGATACAGACCACAAGGGCTGGGGGAGCCAAGAGACAGTGCAGGTTGCAACTGGACAGGCAGGCACAAGGGCCCAAATTCAGAGGGTAGCCAGGTGACCAGTGTATGAATCAGACAGGTCATCAGCAGGGGAGAGGAAGAGAAAAGGCGGAAGCAAAGAGGAAGGTATTGAGTTGCTTCTGGAACAGGAAGTGGTTCTGCTCAAGTTTGAGAGAGGCAGGAAGGCTGTTCCAGAGGGAGGTCCCAGCAGAAGAAAGAGATCTGCCCCCAAATTATGTGCTTGGAAAAGCAGCTGAGCCTTAGAGAGTTGGAGGTGGATGAGCAGACAGCTCCAGAAGGGAGATGTTTAGGAAGAGAGCGTTGGAGGTAGTGCAGTCCCAGGCCAAAGAAAGCCTTGTGGACAATGCAGAGGGTCTTGGAACTTGATCCATCCCACCATTGGAAGCCAATGAAGAGATTTCAGAGCTGGAGAGATATAATACCTGGGCTTGAGGCCAAGGACAAGTCTCGCAGTCCTGTTCTGGATAAGTCGTAGAGGATGGAGAGTAGAGGCAGGAAGACTTAGAAAGAGGCTGCTGCAGTAGTCCAGCCTAGAGAGGACCAGAGCTCTGGAGACAGTGAGCTTCTGGTGGAAAGTGAAGAAAGAAAGTATACCTCTAAGTAGGTGCAGCTTGTAGTTTAACTTCTTAGGACAGCTAAGGAAGTGGGCTAAACAGTCAAAAACAGAAATCATTTTTTCTGATGGGGTATAAAGGCACACAACAGATAGGATACTGAAGTGTGTGGATTACTCTTATGGGGTGACAGTATGTGTTTCTTTATGGGAAAGGAAAATATGATTTTATAGGAAAAGCAATTTCACGGGCAAACCGGTTTTGTTAGCAAAATTATTCATTTTACTGAGACTATATTTTAGTGGCTAGATTATTAAAGAAAGACACTGCACACAAGGAGGTTAATTTGCAATGTTAACCTATTTGCGCCACATTCATCCTTATGGGAAATGAATTACTTTATTTAAAAATGGTACTACGGACTTACACAAAGTACTGAAATTATTTGAAAAGAATTAGGTTAACACATGGAGACTTACACAGATTCTTCTAAGGACATGATATACAAAGGATTCTAACAATTTGAGAATTTACTAGGGTACTTAAAGGATTTCTATATGGTTTAAACAGAATGCAAGGCAACAGAGCAGGGTATGCTCTTTTTGTTACTGGGGAGGGTGATACTTACAAAATGCACTTGAGTTGGGTAGTTTGGACAGCTAACCGGGTCTCTGGACAGCGGGACAGGATCTGGTCATCGGGGCAATGGCTGGGCTCTCCTTTAAGGGAACAGCAGGGCAACAGGGTTCTGGTCCCCGTGGACAGCTAGATGCATCAGCTGGGCAAAGACAGGTCTGTTCACTGGATTCTCCCCAAGGATCAGCAGGCTTTCCTCCTTTCTCCCTGAATTATTGGGATTTTTGTAGGGTTTAGTTCTGGATAGGTAGTTCTGTCTGAATAGGAGGTTCTGGAACGGTGGTTCTGCCTGGATCTGGTTTCTGGAGTCTTGCAGGGTGAATTTTGAATGTTGAATCCCTGTATTTTTGAAGGTCTGGATTTTGAATTTCTGGATTTCCCAATGCCTCCTCCTTATTTAAGCGGGATGACAGAGAACATTTTACTATGTGAGCGGAAGTAACCTGGACATACCTCTAGGATAGGATATGTCAGGCTTTGGATGTGGCCACCTCCCTTCAAGTGGATTGGTTCCAGGGAAGTGACATCAGTTTTAGTGTGTTTTATGATATGCTATGTGTCACCACAGTTACTTTTGCCAAAATCAGTTATAAAACAAAACCTTTTTATTTACAATTGTTATCCTCATGAAAATCAGAAAGGCAGATTCCATATTTTACAAGAAATATGCCATTTCAAACACCAAGTCTGTGCGATGTTGCTTTTCCCTTCGGGCACATTTAAACTGTTTTCTGGGGAAACAAAACACCTAAAATTCTGTAACCGGCTCCATATATGCATATTCGTTTTAGGCATATCCTCTTCAAATTATGCATCTGTGTCATGTACGCTTTCCCAGAAATGCCTCTTTGATGCCATTCACCTCCCCCACATGCCAGGAAGACCCACATAGTCTCATCTTGCTTATGCAAAAATACATTAAAAACCGTCATCATTTCTCATTACTGCTTATTCAGATTACTGCAATAAATGCCTTAATGTAAAAAGTCTTTTAATTCAAATAGGCTGGATTTGTTCCCAAATGTGGACGATATTTCCAACCCCCTGCCAAATGTCTTCCCTTGGTCAGTTGGCCCAGAGCTTGCCCTGGCTCCCCCTTTTGAAGTCCTCCAGTTTGAATGCAGGGGAACTCACACTTTTGAGGCAGACACATGGGTTTGTATCTTCCTTTGTCCTTGAGAGCATCTCTGCCAGGCATTCTGAGGCACCCTGTAATTATCACACTTGTCAGTCCATAGAAAAGCACCCCTGCCCTGGCAGCATCATATCACGGGGAGGTGCGACATTGGCCTTTAAACCAAACTGGTCTAACAGGAATGCTTTAGCCTTAGCTAAGCTGTTGAAGTTCTTTTTGTGGGGAAAAATAAAATACGCAGAGTACAAAATACCTATGTTTTTTGTAGCCTCTCTTCCCAAAATGTACAGTTGTGTTTCTGTAATTTTACAGTATGATTTCCCAATCTGCTTTAATGTAATTTCACTGCTTTAGAGAGCAAGTTAACACGGATTCATTTATTTTTCTTGTTAATTTTTTATAAAATGGGGTTCTTCTCACATTTACCTTATGAAGGCTTTCATAGCTCTGGTGAATTTCAATACACACAAATATGCTTGGCAGTTGGATTCTTTGAAACTGACACCAGGCTAAGGCGAGAGCTTCTTTTGAAATGTTTTGTGTGTGTTAATTTGTTTCCAAAGTGAATGCCAGCCGTGTGGACTGAAATGAAATTCCCTGCTTTTCACAGACTTTACTTGACAAAACAATGCCATTCAGGGAGGAATGGCCCCCATTTGATGGTTTTCAACCTGAAATAGATGGAATAGAGGAAGCACCCCCCCAGTTGGACCTGAGAGGGTTAATCAGTGAGAAAGGAGGTCAGCTAGGCTAGGGCCTGGTTAGTGATACCAAGGTTATCACGGAGGCAGTTGAGCAGGATGGCATGGTTGACTGTATCAAAAGCAGAAGAAAGATCGAGGAGAATGAGGACATAATGAAGGATGGAATCAAGGTTAGAGAGCAGGTATTCACTGATGTTCAGTAAAGCAGTTTCTGTGCTTCTGGCCGCTCTGAAGCCAGACTGATGGTCAAAGAGACAACCAACAGATTCAGTATGAAGGTTAAGCTGGGAGATGGGCAGCTTTTCCCCGAATTTGCCCAGGAAAGGGGTGATGGAGATCTGGTGAAAGTTTGCCGGAGAGGAAGGATTGGCAGAGGGCTTCTTTAGGAGGGGGTTCACAAGGGAGGGCTTCAGTGGGGAGGGGAAGGTTGCAGTGGCAAAAGAGTGATTGCACGAATCCGCCAAGGTTGGAGCGAGGGTGTCAATGTGGTCCTTTATGGTTCTGGATGAACAGGGAAGAACCTGTATTGACAAGACTTTCATAGATCAGACTTGTCTAGAAACAATGTCAGAGGTGAACAGAAGAAAGCAAGAGAAGGGAGGAGGAGAGGCGGCAAAAGGAGGCCTAAAATGAGACTGCAGCAGGATTGGCCAGTTCCTTGCAGATTTTAAAGAGTTTTGCCGAGTTGTTAGATGCCACAAAGATGCAGGCTTGGATGTGTGCTCTCTTCTTGGCATGGACAAGAGAGTCTGTACTGCCTTTGGAACAGACGGCAGGCCATTTTGTCAGAGGGTGCACCAGATGCCCCACACTTCCTCTCAGACACCTGTAAGACCATATATGGAATAAAGGCACAATAACCATATACTAATGACATGCCAATCATGAGGTTTGTTTACCAAACAAGTCTGGTTTATTTTCAGAGTATTTCAGTCGGCCGACTGGGTCTCAACACCTCACGATGTGTGCTCACAAACACTTTGAGAGGAGAGAGAGTGAGCCGTTGATAAAGCAGTAATATATATACAAAACACATCATCATTATACAGCATTATATGGTCCACCCATATACATGACATACAAGCTAGGGTTCAGTGATTGACAGTTAGGCACGTAACTTCATTCAGTCTAAACATACAGTATTTTTATCTGGGGTTGCAGAGACAGCTTCCAGTTTTGGGGAACACAGGGCACTTGTACGGGGAAGGATATCCTGTTCTAGCAGGGAGACATTCCAGCAATGTTAGCTATTTGCTGCACTCATGGGCTGAGGGTCAGACAGTTCTGAGCAGGGAAAAATACCATCTTTCATGGAGGAGCATCGTTAGTCGCATATAATTCTTATTTAAATGCTTTCTAAAATAGCATTTTCAGTTCCAGGCTGGCCCCTGGGTTGCTGATTAGCTGGTGCATGTGTACAACTTCAAGGATTCGCAGACTAAGAAAAACTATGTGTTGCTGCAGGGCTTCACATTCCTGCCTACGTAAGTTCAGGCCGTGGCCTCACACCGTGTGTAGACCTGAAGCACAGAATATATTTGCAATGCGTTAAAAAAGCAAATGGCGGGCAATTACAAAATTGACTCCCAATGGTCAAATTCAGGTTATCATGGTTTGCAGTGTTTGTCAGATGATGCGATTTGCAAATGGCCAACATACAAAACATACCATTCGGGTTGTGCGATTGCATTACAGTTTCAAAAACCCTCCTTTTGGCCTTAAGCCAATAGCATCATCCGTACATGGCATCCTCATCAGACCAAGTGTCACTTTCCAAACTACCTAAGTCACTATCATAATTATTATCAGAAATATTGATTGCCATAAACTCTTTGATTTTTTTCATTTTCCTGTTTGAGACCATTATTTATAATAGTCTGTTTGGGTTTTTGCATTTTGGTACTAATTATCTGTATACATTCATTCGTGATTATGGAGCAAATGATTGGTAGACATTGTAATCAACAACAGCAAAGTATGAGGATACTGAGAATCATAATTAAAATTGAGATCAATTTCCATCCCCAGGATCGTAACAGTTCCCAGAACCATGCACTCAGATTTAGATTTCATCCATCTGTGGGAACATGAATTTCAGAACTCAGAACATGTAACTTTTTGATTGCTTCAAATATCGTAGGGGAGGAGTCGCTTACAAAAACACAGCACGCTGATCCCACTAATTTGCATCCACCTCCACGACCAGCCAAAATAATATCAAGCAACATTCTATTCTGAAGTGCAGCTGGTCTAATTGATTTTTGTTCCAGTGTCATGTTGTATAATATGTCAGTGGTTTCATTAATTGTTTTCTCTAAACCTCTGTACAAACTTCTAATATTCCATGAATTTATGGCCTGTCCCCAGAAAGGTATAAATGATTTGGCTATGTCGCAGAAATTTGCAAAGTAGCATCATTCCGTTGAGGCCGAGATCTGGATATTATTGCTATTTATGAGGTTGAAGCGAGAACTACACCAGGTAAAAGTACCCCTAAATAATAGGTACCTTCCCAGTTTCTAGGTAGCCATGGATAGGCTTGGTCCCCACATACAAAATAAACAGAAATTCCTATATATAGTGGCTTTTCTTGATGTTCAAGCACAGCAGTATTCATACATCTGGTAAATGTACCCATTGGATGAGAACCTTTTTTCTGCAGACAAAATGGGACAGAATGTGGACTATAGTTAATAGTGTATGAAGGAGGCATGGCGTAATTATTTCCCACAGGAGCCATTTTAAAAGTAATCAGCGACTGGTACGGTCTAGAGAGTCTATCGTTGGGACTGGTCGAGGCAGTGTTCATTTTACTCTTTTTTGTACATACAGAACACCCTAATGATGTCAATACCAATCTCTCAAATTCATTTATATTAGTTCCATCAAAATCTCTGGTTACACTATCATTCTGTCTCCCAAAGAACAGAGCCCTTAGTGCAGCATAACAAGCAGTACTCAGGGGTAAAGGATGTATATACCAACCCATTCCTCTTTCTCCATGCTGGGGTAAATACGAACACACCTAACAATTAGATTGGTTACAAATTGCATGTGTCATATTCATAATTAATAGCAAAGTATTGTTATCATAACCTTTTTGTGTTTAACATCTCGTGGAGGGAGAGTGTAAGAAAACACATGTGCAGGGGTCATAGTAGGAGCAGTAACAGTGGGCAATAGAGTATTCATTGGATACATATTTTCCAAATACCAGGTCATTGGTATCAGGGTAAATAAGATGCAAATGAGTACGATGATCAGTAAGAATTTCATAGACCAAATCTTTCTCGGAGCAGGTTCAATGTCAATAGTTATCAGTGCAAGGGGCAGCAGGAGCAAATACTGGCATATCCAAAAGGGATTTTGAAATGTTTTCAGCGTCTGTAGAGAAAAGACTTGCTGTTAAGCTTTTGTTCAGTAATTCAACAAAGCGGCAACACACGTCAGTTGGTAGAAGTTCAGTATGCAAGCAGGTTCTATTCAGCCCGCTAAGGACAGCAGCACACTGGTGTTTACCTCAGAGGCTCCACAATGCACGAGCAAGTATCAACATCAGGTTTCCATAGTGTCAGTACCTTTGCCCATGCTTGTCCGTGCTAGGTTGCAGTGCCCTTCAGTTTTCAAAGATAGCACCGGGAAATTGCGTGTCATAGCTTATTATCCGATACAGCTCATACGCTCTCTTTGCCTAGGCCTCCATTTCCAGCCCCATCTACAGGCCAGAAACAAAAGCTGTTGTGATCACTTTCGAATTCATGGATGCAGATTGTACCTCATAGCACCAGGTACGGTGTGATCGATAAAAAGAGCACTGTCGTTGTGTACAGCAGATGCAGAAACAGTGCCAATTGATGATGCAGAAACTGGTAATGATGAAGCAACAAGCAAACAAGGTTGAGGTAACTCTGATGTTTCGAATTTTCTTGCAATATCCCCAGACGCCTACTTGGGCTCAGGAAGTAGTTTCGCTGTATTTCGGTTATGTCTTTGTGATCAATTAAAGCTGGTTCACTCTTGAAATCAGAATCATCGGTCTCTTTCTCATGTGGCAACGCATGTTGAATTCTTTTTGTGTGTGTTGCATGTATCCAGTGTTTGTGAATGCTCACTTGAACAGCAGTCTGTGTGGCCAGAAGTACCTGGTAAGGCCCCTTCCACCGTGGAGCAAGCAAAGATTTTCTCTCAAAGTTTTTAACTAGCACCCAATCACCTGGTTGCAGATGATGACCTGGGCCTGTGAATCTGACAGGAATAGCCTCCTGCACCTTCTGATGAATGAAACACAAGTTTTGAGTCAACTGTTTACAATATTCAGTAAGCAATGGATACTCTATTTCCCTCAATTTTCTCAGTCGTGACATATTCCATACATTAGCAGGTCTCCCCATTATGATCTTGCATGGGGAGAGACCAGATCTTGATTGCACAGTTGTGCGCATTGACAACAAAGCTAATGGTAAAGCATCGGGCCATTTCAAGTTACTCTGTGCGCAAATCTTAGCCAGTTTATTTTTTAAAATACCGTTTTGGTGTTCCACAAGACCCACACTCATCGGGTGTCTCGCTGAATGGAATTGTTTATCAATTTGGAGACCTGCACAAATTTGTAGTGTTACAGCAGCTATAAAATGTGGGACATTATCAGACCATATAACACGTGGTAGCCCGAACCTTGGGAAGTATTCCTTTAACATAGATTTTGCTGTGGACATGGCTGAACAGTCTTTAAGGGGATACGCCTCGACCCATTTACTGAATGCACAGACCACTACAAGAAAATGCTTATAGTTCTGGCATTGCTCGATTTCTATTAAATCGAAGTGAATTACTTCGAACGGCATTGAGGGAGGACCAAAGCTCCCTATTCGTGTCGCTGTTCCCTTCCCAATGTTGTGTTGTAAAGAAGTCATGCAATTTTGAACCAATCTCTCAGCAGTTTTTGTAATGTTGTCATTGTACCGTACAAAATCAAGGTGCTAACAAATTTTCTTTGCACAAATATGTGTTGGACCGTGGGTCATAGTAACCATTGCCATTACATATGCATTTGGCAACATCTATGTATGGTGTTCTTTATCTACCCAACAACCCTCGGGATCTAATTCTGCTGGACCCTCTGACCATTGTTTTATCTCATCAGGAGTAGCCTCTACTTGTATTTCTTTTACATTCCAAATTCCATCCTCTATCATGCAGGACACCCTCTCTGTGGATTTGACATACATTTGATTGTGTGTAAATCAGTAGCAGCTTGTTTTGCAATTCTTTCTGCAAATGTGTTTCCTTTTACTACATCACATGTTACTTTCTTATGGCCGTTACATTTCATTATCGCTAATCGCTTAGGAAGTGCAAGTGCTGACAACAGTTTCACCATCAAAGTGCTATGTTGAATTTTGGTTCCATAGGACGTCAGAAAACCTGTTTCTGCCCATAATCGGCCAAAGTTGTGGACCACCCCAAAGGTGTACTGACTGTCAGTATATATGTTTACACTAAGGTTTTCAAAAATTTCACATGTTCTGGTCAAGGCTATTATTTCCGCAGCTTGCACTGAGTTATGTGGGATTCCTTTACTCTCTACAATAGTTTTCAGTGTGGTAAGGGTGTAAGCAGCAGTTGATGTGCCATTTGGTAATTTAGAACAGGAGCCATCACAAATTAATTCTCCATCTGGCTCTTTCAGGGGTGTATCGGTTAAATCAATTCTTCCTTTTGTCTCTTGCTCAGTTATAAGCAATCATGTGATTTTTTTCCCCTTCCTTTTTCCTTTACCTGGAGGAAGCAATAATTAAGCCGGATTCAAATAGCAACATCTCTTAATTTGGATCTGCGATGCAAATAGGATCAGTTTGTATCTTGTTAATCACGCAGAAGTGAGATGTTGCGTCTGTGTTCTTTTTAATAGAACTACCACTGAATGGGGTACCATCACGGTTAAAGAGTGACCTAAAACCAACCCCTCGGTTTGTTTCACTGACGCAGCAGCAGCAGCAACAGCGCACAAGCAGTGTGGCAAAGCACATGCAACAGGATCCAATGTGGAAGAAAAATAACCGCATGGTCTATTTTTGCCCCTATGTTCCTGAGTCAAATCGGCCAAAGCACATCCCTTGCTTTCATGTACAAACAACATAAAACACTTTTCATAATTTGGAACACAGCAGAGCTCTGAGCAGGTCAAAAGCTTCTTGAAATTCCATGTTCCATGGCAAAGGTAAGGTAACATCCTTCCTCGTCAATGCTACTATGGGTTTCACAATCATCGCAAAATTACAAATCTACTGTCAACAATATGAAGCAATGCCAATTAAAGCTCTGACTTTCTCCTGCGTATTTGGACTAGGTATACCAGAGATGCTTTCTATACGTTCTATTGTCAATCTCCTTCCCTGATTCAATAGGAGGTAGCCCAAATAGGCCACCTCCTGTCGACAATACTGGAATTTCTTCAGTGATGCTTTGTGTCGTGTTCCGCTAAATGTTTCAATAAAAATACAGTACCCTCCTTGTAAATTTCCTCAGAATCTGCTGCTATAAGCAGATCATCAATGTATTGCAACAAAATACAGCCTGTCGGTAATTCAAGCATGTCCAGTTGTTCTTTCAATGCTCTACTGTAAATACTTGGACTTGCAGAATACGTGTGAATGTGAATGAGCGTCCTCCTAACGTGAACGCAAATAAGAATCTACTGACTGAATGAACAGGAATGCTAAAAAATACATTCTTCAAATCAATTACGCTCAAATGTGATGCAAAGGCTGGAATCATAGTCAAAATTGTGGTGACATCAGGGACTAGCTGGAATTGTGGAGCAACAATTTTGTTGATCAACGATACAGGATTTCATTACCTCTTTTCTTGTAAACTGGAAGAATCAGGCTATTACATACGCTTCCTGATATTTCTTCAATTACATTTCTAGTAATCAAATCTGATACAATGCTTTTCAGGGCTTGCTCACCTTCAGTTGAGATTTTGTATTGCGGAATACGTGGTAATGTAATTCCTTCTTTCAGAACAAGCTTAATCGGTTCTATTTTCAAAACACCTGCATCGTTGTCTTTTACTGCCCATATATTAGTGGGAACTTCACTTAATTCAGTTGGCAATGGTAAAGACATGAATTGCAATATGGAATGTTTGTTGTGGCGAAATCATCAAGTACACTCCATCAGGCGAACAATAAATTACTGCATTCAATTTCTTCAACAGATTCAATCCCAACAAATTCTCGCCACAATTCGTCGTCAAAAGAAATGGACAACATTCAGTGAATGGACCCAATGTGATTGGCACTGGCTGTGAGACTGTATTAATTACCAGTGTGCCTGAGAACCCTACTGAAACATTGCAGTGGCATATCTGGAACCCGCTGATGGTCAATTGAAAATTACAGTGCACCTGTGTCCACTAGAAAAGTATGCTCCCTATTGCCAACCTTCATTTCTATGTAGGGCCCTTTCTGATTAACGTGAATAGGCACTGGTTCCAAACCCTGCTTCAGGCTATCCTAGGGTAACAGTACATCATCAGACATAAAGCCTCCAGAATAATATGCATTGGAGGGATTATCAAAGACATTCGCACTATTCATGGTATTCTGTTGCTGGTTCTAATTATCCTGTAATTGTGACTGGAACTGACTTCTGTTCTGGCCCCCTATACCTGGACGACCTCTAAATGGTCTTCTTGAAACAGTTCCATTAAATCTCTGTAATTGCGGGCACTGTGCTCGCCAATGGCCTTCTTGTCTGCAATAGGCACATTGATTTATACCTATCGGATCCCCATGCATGTTAGATGATAGTGCAAATTTGACCCTCATTGGTGCGTTTCCGTCACCTCTATTTCCTCTTGCTTCCTGCTGTAGCAATACTCTAGTTTTCAAGTCCCCCTTCTTCCTTACTTCCTTATCCTTTTTTGAATTCACTCGATTTTCGTAATATTGGGCCATGTGTAATACTTCAGATTGTGACTTAGCTTGCCATTGTATATTGTATTGTATTGTTTATTTATTTGTATAGCGCTTGTGAAGTCTTAGGTTACAGTTACATAAGTATCTTACAATTCTTAGGTTATATTTACATATATTTTACATTTACCATCAAGGTTACATTTACATATATATTTTACATTTACCATCAAGGTATCAGTTACAACTGAAGATTGTATTTGTATTTACATAGGCAACTTGACATAGCCATAAGAAGAGGTAAGCAGAGTGGAGATATATATGTGTGCATCACAGGTGAGGTTACAGATACATATATATAGTTTAAATTTACAATTATCGGCAACATAGAGGATTAGCAGAGGTATACAAAGAGGAGAGTTAACATGGGTGTGTAAATCTCAACACAAGTGTCTAGGTGGGTGGGAACTGACCAGTTAAGGGTAATGTGTCAGCAGTCGTTAGTGTGTAGCCAGAGTTTAGCATTGGTTTTGAAGGAGTGGAAGGAAGATGTGGCTCTTAGGCAATCCGGGATAGAGTTCCATAGGTGAGCTGCCGGTACTGGGAAGCTTGAGCCTCCAGTTCTTTTCAGATTTAAGTTAGGGATTCTAATACTATTGGCTTGAGCCTTTCTGATGGGGCGTTCAGATGTATGCTTAGTGAATTTCTCTGTGAGGTATGGAGGTGCTTTGTTATTGAGATAGTTATGTGTAATGTTCAGGGTTTTAAGTTTGATTCTGTCATTGATGGCCAACCAATTGTCGGCTCTTCTTTGGCCAGATATGTACTGTTCCTAATTCTGTTCTAAGGGCGTTGTTTTGCAGGGTTTGGAGTTTGTTTGTATTGTGTTTGCTAGTGCCTAGATAAAGTGTGTTGCAGTAGTCTAGTTTCAATAGGATTAAAGCTGTGCTATAGTGATGCAGCTGTCAGTGGACAGAAATTGTTTACATGCATGAATTAGTTTACAAGTGTAACTTGTTGCTGACTCTGTGGCATTTACTTGCTTGTCAAGGTTGAGGGCTGAGACTAAATAGAAGCCTAAGGTTTTAACTTCCTTGGCTTCGTTGATTTTAATACCATCAATAGTGATGGATTTGTACATGTGGGAGAGTCTGTTTAGTTTGCTGGTGGAGCCAATGATTAAAAGCTTGGTTTTATCGTTGTTGAGACATAAACCGTGTGTGGCCATCCAGGTTTGTATGATTTGATGGATTTTGTTTATGAGGTTAGTGTCTTTGTCGTAGGCTCCTTGGTTTGGGATGAGGATCTGGGTGTCGTCAGCATAATTATTATATGAGACACCCAATTTGTCCAGGATATCGAAGAGTGGCTTTGTAAAAATGTTATAAAAAGTAGGAGAGACACATGACCCCTGAGGAACGCCACAGGTGATGGCTACTGGGTCAGCAGCTGAAGTGGGTGAAAAGACTCTTATAGTTCTGTTATCCAGGAAGGAGTGTATCTACGCAGTGGCGTTAGTGGAGAAGTTGGCAGCTGATTTGAGATGGTTGCATAGTACTTTATGATCTACCAAATTAAAGGTGGCTGACAGATCTAGGAGAAGAAGAATGGAAGTGTCTCCTCTGTCTTTATGCTCATCTAGTTGGTTCTTAAGATCAAGGAGTGCCATCTCAGTTATGTGTCTTGGTCTGAATCCAGATTGTCTGGTGCCCAGTAAGTTATTAATCTTCAAGTAGGCTTGAATCTGTAGATAGGCAGCTTCATCTAAGATTTTAAGGAGGAATGGAACTGTTGTTATGGGTAATTCGTAATTCGTTGGGACACTAGCATCTAGGTTAGCTTTTTAAAGAGGGGTAATATCCAGGCATCTTTAAGGTTGGTAGGCACAGATCATGGTTTGAAGGATGATTTGATAAATGAGCTGACAAAAGGAGCTAGTTCTTGTGCAGCTTCTTTGATAATGGGGACTGGGCAGGTATCGCAGAGACATTGTGAAGGTTTAAGAGCTGTAATGATATTCTTAGCTTCTGCAATGGATATGGCTCTAAAGTTGAATTGGTTGTGTGGTTTAGTTTGGTTGATGGCGAGTTCATGTAAGATGGCTTCTTGAGTGGAGAGCACAATGTTATTGAGGGAGGATCTTTTGGCTGATATTTTGTCTTGTAGCATGGTGATTTTATTGCATAGGGCATTTTGAATGTTAGTGTACCAAGCTTTGTCTTTGGTGCAGGAGTCTACCAGTGTGATAGAGGATTCTAATTCTCTGAGAATAGAAAATATTCCCTAGTATTTTAATTTGCTTTTTTGATTCTGTCATTAAAAGTTTCTTTTTTTGTGTGTATGATTTGTTTCTTGTATCTATTAGTGAGGGCAGTGAGGATATTTTTATTTTGGGGAGAGTGATTTTTTTTCCAGCAAGCTTCAGCTTGTCTTTTTTCTTTACGCAGGGAATTTTTTGGGTTAGGAGTGAACCAAGTGTTAAGATGGGCAAGAGATTTAGATGTGCTCAGTTTCAAAGGCGCAATGGCCTCTATAGCTGAGTTGATAGTGTTATTGTACAGGTCAACCAGATCATTAGAGTTGTGTGATCAGATTGGAATGATTGGTGATGGGCTGAATCAGAGGGAGGAGATTCGTGACTGTTATGTTTTTTTACAGCGGGTGAGGGCTGTTGGTGCCGGTAGTTTGGTTGTCTTGGATTGAGGTAAGTCTGAGATAGTAAGCGAGGTCAGATAATGATCAGTCCATATGCATGATTCTATGGCAGTTATGAGGGAGGCACAGTTGATATCTGCCACCCAATCCAAGGCACGGTCTTTAGAATGAGTGGGGCAGTTGTTCCTGATGGTGAGGCTGGCTTCAGTAATTGTATTGGCTAGGATAGAGGCATTAGTGTCTTTAGGGTCATAAAGGCCTAAATTGAAATCGCCAAGCAGGATAATTTGTGTTCCCGGTTTGGCATTAGTATTTAGAAGGGTAGTTATGTCTTCTTCAAAGGTTCCTAAAGGGCCCGCAGGTCTGTAGAAAAGCTGTACAGTGATAGTGCGTGAGGTGGAGATTCCTATTTTTAGCAGAGTAGTTCTGCTGCTGGCATAGTCATATGATCTTTTTCTTTGATAGTGAGATCAGCTCTGCAGAGGAAAGCTATGCCGCCTCCTTTGGAGGTTTCTCTGTCTTTTCTAAAGATGGTGAAGTTTGTGGGTATGGCTAGCACATGGACTGGGCCAGCCGCTTTATGCAGCCATGTTTTGGTCACTGCTAGGAAGTCGAGTTGGTTGCAGGCGATGATGTCAGCAATTTCAGATGCTATCAGAGATCTAACGTTGATGAGGCCTCCCTTGCCATGTACTTTCAGATGTCATTATCAATGTCTGAATTTCCGGTAGCAATCCTTGCACAAATTTATCAACGAACAATCACTTCCCAGGTTCAGAACTTAGATCTTGACCACTGAAATCTGCAAATAGCTCTTCAAATCGGTAAAAAAATTCTGTTGCTCCTTCCAATTTACCTTGTAAACAAGTAGTTAATTTATCCAAACAGTTCTCTTCTCGGGCACTAAGGTTTTCAATTTTGATACCATCCATGAGGGCAAAGTTAAAATCACTTGCAGAGGTTTCTCTCCAGCCTTTCTCTCACTTTGAATTCTAATCAAATTCTCCCATATGTCGCCTAGCATCGGTGCATCATTTATACTTCTAATTTGTTTTCCTATATCAGCAGGAAGAATTACAAGGAACAATAAAACAATAACACTCAAAGTAAAAACAACAGATGAATTCAAAACAGATTCAATTTCCTTATAAAAACCAGCAGGATTTTTCCTCATATCAGGGACTGTCTTTTTTATTGTATTGACTTCTTGTCTGGAAAATGGGACATGTACACACTGTGCAATATAATGAGCTTCTATCATACATGCTGGGGTCTGTCCTACAGCAGGAATTTCAACTTTCGGAACAAACGTGGCAGGCACCTCTCTCATGGGTAACTGCAAAGTAGGGGACTCTGGATCTCAGCATCTATAAAGCAACAAAGCTAAATCAAGAGATGAAGCAGCAGTTCCTGTGTCAGGCAAAAATGATGTTTTATAAATCGTCATCAAATCAGCAAGACAGCAAACCTTCCTTTTCATGCACTCATCCTGTAAATATTCCACCATAACCTGTAACGCTTTTCTCTGCATTTCCAGTTAATATTGACTAAAAGTATCATGCACCTCAATCGGGGAAATGGCAACATCTGTAATCCACCTAAGCGCCTCTCGCGTACAAATACGCATCTCTTCACTAAGAGGTTTCAATGGTGGGAAAAATCGTGCCTAAACATATGACATATGCGGTTCACGCTTACTCATTATATTTTCATGCAATCGATCAAGTTCTCGTGAATGGGAAAGGACAATCATATCACGCAGCTCTTGTGATACAACTCGATTGGTTAAATCACTCCATACTTTAACAAGATAGTCACCTATATATTCTAACAATACCAGTTGTTCACCAATACCTCTATGATCAGATATGGAACTTTGCACAGCCACTTCATCGCCATCATCAATATACATTTCAGCCTATTGTTTCAGTTCTTCTTTTCGCTCTTTACTAATCATACTACAAGTCTGTCTAATCTTTCCTCTTTCAGGGCCCACTGATGCAGAACTGGTAGCTAAAGTGTATAACTCATTGGCGCAGATGGCACGGTTACTGTAGGGGCAGATGCAAGCGTGGGAATTGCAGCAGAAGGAGATACATAGGGAGGCGGTGCAACTGGGTCAGTACTCGGATGTTAATTTCTTCGCTCATTCAGTATCTTATTTATGAATTCGTCTGATGTATGCAAATCCTATGAAGGGTATATTTTCTTGTATCTAATTGGAAGGCCCTATCCATGCTTTAAATGGCTTCTGATGATCGCGCACTAGTGCTTTCTCTGAATTTGACATGTGCCTACGTGTGTGTTTCTCTCTACTTTTCAAGCGTTGATTTGCTTCCTTCTTCCAGTCCCTAACAGTGTCGAAGGCTGCAGGCCTGGCTTTTTTTTGCAGCGGTACTGATTCTAAATGCTCTATACGTGCTAACTCGAAGCTCCCATTATTTGGCCACTGGAGGTCTGATACACTTCTGGGCTGCCTATGCCAAACCGCATTTAATACAATGGCCCCAATACCATACTTTGTATACATTTCGTATGCCGGAAACCCCTCGGGTGGCGCAGCCTGGACAGTTTCCAAAGACTGTCTACCGCAGTGAAAAAAATCTCACTAGACAGGAAGACAATTTCCCAGCCATGGTTAACTCTTACCTCTCTTACCTGGCTGTTTGCACTTGGAAGTGCAACATTAAACCAACATCAGGACGTTTAAGAATCGGATCGGGGCACGACTCACCTGATTAATCAATTCGTCACTCAGGATGCAATTTGCCTGTATACAGGCGCAACCAAGAATTGTCACTATCAACGTGTCTGGCACAATTTGCCTCAACTCCAGGACCCTCGCCTTGATGCTCTCTGGGCGCTGCTCATCGACCAGGGATCACCTCTGTACAGATTTGCGGAGGAGTCTCTAAATACTTCTCCAGGTGCGCCCCGAACACCGTCCGTTCCTTGTCCGACAGCTTCGTCCTCGACTCGTCCTTGCTTTCAACATATGCGATGGAGCATCACATGGAGGGTCCCTTTTTGGGTGCCATTTTTGTAAGACCATATATGGAATAAAGGCACAATAACGATATACTAATGACACGCCAGTTGTGAGGTTATTTCAGTCGGCCGACTGGGTCTCAACACCTTACGCCGTGTGCTCAAAAACACTGTGAGAGAAGAGAGAGTGGGCCGTCGATAAAGCAGTAATATATATACATAACACATCATCATTGTACAGTATTATTTGGTCCGCCATATACATGACATACAAGCTAGGGTTCAGTAATTGACAGTTAGGCACATAACTGCATTCAATCTAAACATTCAGTATTTTTAGCTGGGGTTGCAGACACAGCTTACTGTTTTGGAGAGCACAGGGCACTGGCACGGGGTAGGATATCATGTTCTAGCAGGGAGACATTCCAGCAATGTTATCTATTTGCCGCGCTCATGGGCTAAGGATCAGACAGTTCTGAAGCAGGGAAAAATCCCATCTTTCATGGAGGAGCATCGTTAGTCGCATATAATTCTTATTTAACTGTTCTCTAAAATAGCATTTGCAAGACAGGCTGGGACCTGGGTTGCTGATTAGCCGCTGCATATGTACAGCTTCAAGGTTTCGCAGACTAAGAAAAACAATGTATTTCTGCAGGGCTTCACATTCCTGACTACGTTAGCATTCAAAGTTCAGGCCGTGGCCTCGCACCGTGTGTAGACCTGAAGCACAGAATATATTTGCAAAGCATTCAAATAAAAGGCAAATGATGGGCAATTAGAAAATGTACTCCCAATGGTCACATTCAGGTTATCACGGTTTGCAATGTTTGTCACATGATGTGATTTGCTTATGGCCAACATACAAAACATACCATTCGGGTTGTGCGATTGCATCACAGTTTCACACACCCTGCACTTGCATTTAAGGGTGACGAGGTCTGATTCATACCAAGAATTGCACTTTGATTTGGGCTTCAAGCGGACCTCATGACAGGGGCAAGTACATCAATAGTGTCAGAAATAGAGCGATGAAGGGGAAAAAGGACTGCGTCAGGATGTGAGTCAGTAAAAGATGCAGAAGTAATGGCGAAGCCTCAACTGACACACGCTTCATGGGTGTGATGACCGAGAAGGTAGGTGGCAGTGCTGGAGTCGGCTTGGCCTGAGGGGTAGAGAGAGATGAGAGGAAAGGAGAAAGTGATCACTCCAGGGGAGAGGAGCGGTGAGAATGTTGGAGAGGGGGAGGTGTGAGGAGATCAGAACATTGAGGGTGTGCCCTGCAGTGTGAGTCCAAAATGTCTAGGAAAAACTGTGATCTCAAAATGTAAACCTTGTTCAACAGATCTCATTATTTTCCTATTCATATTTATTGTATTTTATATGATATGGTTAATGTCTGAAACTTTATACTAAGGTTAAAGTTTTACTTGTTTCACTTTCTAATTTAATCAAATGCATTCATTTTATTTATTTGCTATTGTATTTATAAAAACTTTCAATTGAAATCAGTTAACACAAAAAAAAATATAAACCTTGCAGTAACTCTCGGAGCTATAGATGCAGACTTGCGATGTGCCCCCTTTCAAATGCATCGTTCGTTCGTTCATTCGTTCAAAACTCTCCATAAACTGTTTACGTTGTCTCTATTAATCCTGTTTATTTGTGGCCGTTTTGAAAATTGCAGGAGCTAGCTGTAAAGTTTCAGGTCAACTGTCATTGGGAAACCTATAAAGAAGTCGTAGGAGTTCCTATGACAAACTGATGCATTCTGGAAGTTGTAGTCTATTCAATTAGTTAAATCCTTTTGTGCAAACCTGACGCTGGTTGTACCAAACTAGATACCATACTAGTCCTGCAGTTTGCATACTACAATGAGTTCCAGACACACTCTTCCAAAGCCACGTAATGATAGCAGAGAGCCATTCACTGAATGGGAATGCAGTCTGATCTGGCAAAACCAAAGGTGCTTGATCATGCTATTGTTGGCGCACATCAATATTCCAAAACACTCCAATAAAGAACGTGATTTAAAAATTTGGTCGAAATGGTGCATTTCACAGCACATTATTTTGCTAAATAATTGGGTGAAGAGACATACAATTTACAATTCTGTCGGGTAATACATGTACAAAATCAACTAGATTCCAGGTCACCTCCGAACACACGTTCATGATACCTGTTGCCACAATATAAGCAAGCATTGCCACTGAAAACCACACTTTCATCACCCCCTGTGGCCACAGTATATGCCAGTATTGTCAATGCAAAACACACTTAATGATGCATGTACCCACAGCATATCCCAGAAATGCTGCTGTAAAGCAATGCATTTATGCTGCGCCCAACACAAGCATTGTGGTGTTGTGGAACAGAGGCTTATTGGAATAGACGAGCCATGATTGTGGGACTAGGGTTGCACATTTAATCGAGGGAAGAGGATATAAAGCCTGCCTGCGACTCAGAGCAAGTTTCTGTGTAGGCAGTTACTAGTTCATTGTTGCATGGTGCTACAATTGTTAATGTGAATGTTAAAGATCATTTATACTGCGCACTATCACCACCGGATCGGTCCCCTGACGCTCTGGCAAATCTGAAAGGAAAGAGTGTTGCATGAGGTAGGAGGGCATAGCAAGAAGAGGTAGAGCGAGAGTTGTGATGTCCTGTTGACAGCTTCAGTTCGGTTTGCTGCGTTCACTGAGCTCGGCTGTGATTTACAGCTCAGAAGACTCATTAGTTAGTGGGGCTGCTCTTACCTCATTACTTTGGAGTACTGTGCTCAGCGTCTCTGCCCTTGCTGTGTTCTGGACGTTTTGCTGCGGTTCATTCGCCGAGTTCTGTGCATGGTGGTGGCCTCTGTAACTGTCTTGCGGTATGTGGGCATGAGGTGGTGAAGGCTTCCCCCCAACCTTGGGAGGAGATGGGTATTGATGAAGGTTTGCTCTTAGGTTGCCATAGGTTGTGCCGATCATTGCCTCCCCGACCTCCGAGGACAAAGTGCTCTAAGGCCTCCGGGGATGCCAGTTATTGGGTAATGTTCCGCCATCTGCAGCTATAGTGCCTGGCCCTAGGGTAATGTCTAACGTGGGGGTATTGTTTGGGGGTGGGCCTTTTCTGGACACCCTCCCTGGCTTCTTTCCTCTATGTATGCTTGCTGCGGGTGTTCTGTTTCCAGAGGTGTCTTTGTCTTTCGTAGTCATTCCCGTCTGATTCTGAGGCTAATAGCCAAGTTTTAAGTAGTTTTCTAACTTTTAGGTTATCCTTTGTGCTGGTATTTCTTCCGGGAGGCTGTTCCAAGTTTTTTCTGCAATTTGCGAGAAGTACAACCCCTCACACTTTTTTCTTGTGTATGGTTTTGTTACTAGGCGAATGTCATTGCTTGATCTGAGTGTTGACTATGAGATGCGCTGAAGTGGGTCATTGAGGTGTGGTGGTGTCTTCGCCAGACAACATTTTTTAATTTCTCTTCCTGTAAACAAGAATTATAATGTGGGTTTTTCAAGGGGACTTTAAGAAATTCCAAAGAAACAAGTTGGCAGTTCAAAGGTAAATGCGGGGAACACAAAATGGGGAAGAGAGAAGGAGAGGAAGGGATAATCTCAATCCTTGAAGAGCCTTACCATTTCAGCCACTATGAGGGGTTGCTGTGAAAAGGTTATACTGCCATGCTTAGGAGCCGACTATCATATGTTAATTCTTTATATTTTCTTTTCATTAATAATGTGTTTTAGTTCCAATTTGACTTTTTCACATTCAAAATTCTGAATTTAGAAATAAAATACAAATTCAAACAAAATACAATAACATTCTACTAAAAATACATGGCTCTCATAAAAAGTATTATATCTGTATACATAAGAACAATTACTCAGTGGTCAGCACAAAACAATCAGGTTTGCAGTGTATTCCCTTCGCAGTACCACTTCTAGTGACTTTCCTAGCTTCTTAACATCTATGTAATCTACTTCTCCCCGGCTCAAGCTTTACTCTGACAATCTTGCATATTCCAAACAAAACAATCCATACCACCAGATTATTCGTATTGAGGCAGTATTCCGTGGAATGCGTTGCTGGAGATTGATTCTTGATCATGCATGTATCTGTACAATCCATTTATATGCACGTCATTCCATTTTTGGCGTGAAGTTAGTATGTGTTGGGATGATTCAAGAATATTAGTCCTTTTACATAATCAGCATATTCTTAGGTCGCAGGGGTTGAGCCGCTGCGGGCCCATAAGAGTCAGAGTTGGCAAGTGACCAGTAATGTGAATCATCTAGTGGCCAATGAGGGGCATTTGATTAAATAGTGCTGGGATTTCATATAGTGACACTGTCATATTATATGGTCTGGATATCTCCTTAGTTTGGCCATATGTACAAAGTTCTGTCCCCAGTCCCATATATCCAATTTCCAGTCTTGATTCAGTTGCAGGATCAGATATTCCAGTTGCCAATCTGGGCTCCAGTTTATTTGTTTGAAGAGGTCTGATGTGGACGTTTCCCAAGAGGATTGGCCATTGTCATTTCTGGATTTCTTGAGCACCTTACGCAAACAATTTAAGAGATGACACTTTGGGTCTTTGACTGCCTTTAGGTACAGTGCTCCCTTCTAGCCTAGCACCGTACCCCGAATGATCTTAAGCCTAACTCAAGACATATCAACTCTATGGGGTAGATTTAGTGTAGACCGCCAAAACTTGCCCTTTGCAATTTTTAGCCATTGATACTCTCTCATCCCTATGGCCTCTAATCTGTATGTCACAGTAGGGCAGAAACTTTGTATAACATCATTATTCCTAATAAGCTTTAGCCTGCTGATTCCCTGGCAAATTTCCTAATTAAGGCGGTTAGCATGCAAGCTTTTTAGCACATTCACCTCAAAAGCATAGCATATCTCTCAGCATGAATCTAGACCCAGATATTTATACTCCTTGACCAGTTCCACCAAGCACTTTGCTAATTCAATCTGTGATTTCTTACACCTCCTTCCCCCAATGCACATATACTTTGTCTTGTCTACATTCATTCTTAACTCGATGGCTACCATATAACAACACACTTCAAGCATGGTTCCACAGATCCCCACAAAAGTGTGATTCATGATGATGATATCATCAGCATATGCGAGCCACTTCTTGTGCTTAGCCCCGATTTTAGGTGAACAGTGAGACACAGTCTTGAAAAGTGCTAATAGATTGGACATGTACGGGTTGAAAAGAGTCGGGGCTAGCACACATCCCTATTTAACACTACAGTTTGTCATCACCATGCCCGTGCTGGCCACATCTCAACCCAGTCGTACCCGCCGGCTTGTTTCTGTGTAAAGCTGCTTTATGATGCGCTGGCTGTGGTCTTTGAAGAACCCCAAAGATCCCCGTCCCATGCCACAGTCTAGAGTGGCTTAGTGTGTCAAAAGCAGCTTTTAGATCGATGTATACTGCATATAGGCCAGGGTTTCCTTTTCACATTCTTTGAAAGCGACCAGATCAAGAAGTGCTATATTGTGAGTATTTGTATTTTGTATTTATTTTATTTCTATAGCGCACCAGGCCCAGGGGCAACCGGGCGCATAACTTGGATACAACATGATGAAAGCATAACATGGCAGTATAAATGTTTTTACAGCAGAATTTCAAAATTTACAATCAGGAGAATAGCAGTAAGAAGGTAAGCAGAATGCATATACAAGGGTCTGTCAAAGTGCAAGTAGGGCAGTGAGCCAGTGTTAGATGTCTTGGGAGGACAGCCAGGCTTTGGTAAGGTGTTTGAATTTCAGGAAGGAGGGTTCTGCTCTCAGCTCATTAGGGAGTGAGTTCCAAAGTTTGGCTGCCAAGATGGGGAAGCTGGTTCCACCTGATCTTTGGAGATTGAATCGTGGGATGACAAGGCAATTGGCTTGGGCCGATCTGTGAGGTCTAGTGGAGCTATGGGGGGCAAATCTGTTTGCCAAGTAACATGGAGCTTGGTTGTGAAGGCATTTATGGGTGAGAGCCAAAGACTTCAAGGAAATGCGGTGTGGGATAGAGAGCCAGTGAAGGTTACGCCTAGTATCGGATATGTGCTGGCGCCTGGGAATGTTGAGGGCCGCTCTGATCGCATTGTTTTGGACAATTTGTAACTTATTTAAGTTACAGCGATTAGTACCTAGGTAAAGGGCATTGCAGTATTCGACCTTGGACAGTACGAGGGTCCTCGCCAAGGTCACGCAGTTAGCTGTGGAAAGGAACGGGCGACAGGCCGTAATGAGCTTACAAGTATAAGCTGCTGCTGATGAGACTGAGTTGGTTTGTCTAGTCAGGGATAATGTAGAGTCAATGTAAATCCCTAAGGTTTTAGTGTCCTTAGCAGTAGGGATAGTATTCCCATCAGTGGTGAAGGACTTAAAAGCAGGGTCAAGTTTCGTGAGCTTTTGTGGTGAACCAAGAATGAGGAGCTCTGTCTTTTCATCATTTAGACAAAGTCCGTGTTGAGCCATCCAAGCTTGGATGACCTGGTAGATGGCGTTGATGGCGAGGGAGTCAGTAGTGTAGTCACCTGTGATAGGGATTAGTATCTGGGTGTCGTCAGCGTAATTGGTGTCCGTGACACCCAGATGGTCCAGAATATCAAAAAGGGGTTTGGTGAACATGTTATATAACGTGGGCGAGACACAGGACCCTTGAGGCACGCCACAGGCGACCGGGGCCGGTGGGGCGGCTGCTAATGGAGAGAACACGCGAGTGATGGCAAATCCTTGTCTGAAGCCGGCCTGGAATATATCTAATATATCTCTTTGATGCATCCAACTAACCATCCCCTGTAGTACCAGTGGCGTAAATATTTGGCCCGTTACATCTAACATGGATAGGAGCCAGTAGTTGGATGTCACTGTTCTAATCCCTTTTTTGAAGACGGGTATTAATATTGTTAGTCTCCAAGACAATGGTGTTCGGCCCTCTGCACATACTTTATCGAACAGCCTCAATAAAAGTGATGACCAGATTTCAGGGTGCAGTTTTAGCACCACACTCGCTGAGCCGTTCGGGCCTTGGGCTCTAGATTCTTTAGGTTTTTGTATGCAGAACACAATATGCAACTTATCATAGGTTATTTCAGAAGAGGCTACCCCTTCATGATTTCTCTGCGGGGCAACCTCATTCTGGTTGTAATAATTTTCTGAGGCAAAGTTCTCTCACACATTTTCTGGTATACGGTTTACCATTCTTCCTTTGCACAGCCCAAGAAACTCCCACATTTCTTTGGTGTCTTTACCGGCCAGTGCCTGTATCTTTTTCTGCCATTAACAGTTCTCTAAGGAATACTTGCAACATCTGACCCAGTTAACATATTTTCTCTTTATATTCTTGATAAGGGAGAAACACACATCTTTATCTATGCCTACTTTTTTCCAGCCTGATCACCCTTCTCATAGCATTTGTTTTGGGGAGATTTCAGCATCGAAGATAAGAATAATCTGTTTACCAACTTTTATAATGACAGTGTTCCCCACAGCAGCAAACTCTTTATATAGATTCAGAACCCAAGCTTCGATTTCATTGGCAGCCATATTATCCAAATGAGGACATATGAGAGTCTCTTTATTCTCAAAATGCTTAGCTTTTTTCTCAGGTTCTTCATTGAACAGTTTATTCTATTAGCGCCGTGGTTCGCTACCCCCCTATTGGGGTCCCAACTACCGTCCATCTGGATTTTTTTACGTTAGTAGATTGTGATCACTGCTATCATTTTCAACATGCCCCAGATTCCTGACCTACCTAATTAGTAAAGAGCAGCAAAAAAAGTAATAATTTACATGGATGTCAACAACATTTTCAAAAAGGTCCTCAGTTTGACCGCCTCCCGTGGGTCGTACATGTTTAATAATAAAATTTGAGTTTGGTTGCATTGGTTCACAAATAGCAACTCAACAGCTAGGGCATAGGTCTCATTAGTCCGAGCAGCTATGCACCACGTCGAAAATTCATTTCTCACCCCTGTAACCAAACCACCAAATGGACGACCTCGTCCCCTCTTTAGAGCCAGATTTAGACAAATTTGAAAGTCGTCTTCCACTATATCCGTCATGAGACAGCTTTCTTGCAACATAAAAATACCAGACCTTTTCAGTAGCAGATGGGATCCAGAGGAGTTTAGTAAGGGTAAGTGGCTGCAAGCGTCATGAAACCACACTACCGCCCCGTTTGGACGTCCTGGTCCATACAACAATGTGCCAGAATGCTTCCCACCCCCTCCCAACATGGCGGACGCCGCTCTCTGATCAGCGGTATAGTTTCTAGCTTGGCTAGATATGCGCCCCGTCCCTGCTGTTTGGCGTGTGTCAATCCACTCACAGTTCCTAGTTCCACTGTTGTTCTTAGCGTTCGCTTCTAGGAATGTCCCTTGTTTCCATTGTGCCTTCCTGTAATTCCTGACCATGGTTCTGCCTCGCCACCTTCCATGGCACGCCTTCCAGGACTGCTCTTCGCAGTTGCCCTCAGACCTTACCTCTTCACACAGAATTTCCGAGCCTTCCGGACCCTTGACTGCGTCCGTGGCTCGCTGCCTTCCGCGGTCCTCCTTCCAGGACTGCTCTTCTGCGGTTGCCCTCAGACCACCTTACCTCTCCGCCCAGGACATCCAGAGCCTTCCGGACTGCTTGACCGCAACTGTGCCTTACACCCGTCCAGGACAACTCACCTCGCGGTCGCCTTAGGATCGCTCCCTCCCCTCCAGGACATCTATCTACCTCTTGAACACTGAACTCTAGGCCATCAGCTTCTGACAGAGCAGCGTCAGAAGAAGCCCGTCCTTACCTCCACGAGACCCGCACCTCCAAGAAACGTGGGCAGCAAGAACCAACAAAAAAGAAGCACACAAAGCCTCAACAGGTGAGCCCTCAAACAAGTTGTGACAGATTGACACGCCTACCATATGACAAGGCAACAGAGATGGATCCTACTGTTCAGGATCTCTTACAAGGAATGCAAGAACTCTCCTCGGAGGTACAGAATCTTAAGGCAAAAAACAAAGCCTTGAAACAACTGGTTTTGTCCCGGGATTCGGCCTATCAGGACAGTGCTTCTACGGGTGGAGTAGTGGATAAATACGATGGTTCCCCTAAAATGCCTCGCTCCTTCCTGGAGTCCTGTCTGGTACACTTCACCTTCAAGCCATAGTACTTTTCCACCCCTAAAGCTAAGGTTGGATTTGTCATAGCCCATCTTACCGGCAACACCCTGGCCTGGGCTACACCATTGGTCTCTGCGGGAGATCCCTTGTTGGACAATTATGATGGGTTCATTAAAGCCTTTAAGGAGATGTTTGATTGCCCAGACCAGGTGTATACTGCACAAGAAAGGCTGCTGGCATTTCGTCAAGGATCACAGGATATGTTATCCTATGTTATCAGATTCAAACAACTTGCCAAAGAAGCTGACTGGTCTAATGAGGCATGCTTCACTCTGTTCTGTCATGGCCTTAATGATGAAGTAAAAGACGAACTAGGCAGAATAGCACGTCCAGGTTCCTTCCAGGCCCTTATGGATTTATCCCTGCAAATTGACTTCAGAATTCAAGAAAGAAAACTAGAAAGGAAAAGAATGCGAAGCTTCCCTCCCAAGATGTCTCTGTTCGCTCCACCACAAAGGAAAACCCTCCTGATGAACCTATGCAACTGGTAGCTATGAGAGGTCCGATTTCAACCCAGGAGAGAAGCCGCAGATTTGACAGTGGGTTGTGCATGTACTGTGCTTCAGACAAACATTTGGTCAGGAACTGTCCCATAGCACCACCAAGGCGTTCAGGAAACGCCAGCTCCCGGTCCTGAATGTAGCCCAGTTTCGGGAGACCAAAGGCCGCTCCATCCCTCCGATCCTGGATCCTTCATCAAGATGCAACCTGGTGGTCCTTGAGGTTACTCTAATCCCTTCCATCAGGGTACCACAGATGGTCCTAGCCTTGGAAGACTGTGGCGCCATGGGTATATTTATGGACGACCAGTGGGCATTCAAGCATGATATTCCAAGAGAACCTAAGGATATCATTCAGACAGTGATGGCTCCCCCCTGTCTTCTGGACCAATCACCCAACAAACCAGGGAAATCATGCTTTCAATTCACAACCATCAAGAAACCTTACAGTTCGACATAATCAGAGCCGCACACTATCCAGTGGTCCTGGGCATGCCCTGGTTAAGTAAACATAATCCATACATCAACTGGACTGCCGGCTCTTTGTTTTTGGGCTCAGAGCTTTGCCTATCACACTGTCTGACGTATGTCACCAAATCAAACGTGTCCAAAGTAGACAAAAGGACTAGTTCTTCTCTTACCATTTCCAATATCAATCAAGTACCAGACATCTACCAGCAGTTATCTGGCGTCTTCTCCTCGGCCATTGTGCAAACCCTGCCTCCACACAGACCAGAAGACTGTGCCATCAATACCGATGAGAATGCTATAATTCCCTTTGGCAGGATGTTTGACCTATCGGAACCCGAAAAGAAGGCTCTGCACGAACATTTGAATACCAACCTTGCTAACGGCACCATCCGTTCTTCCAAGTCCCCTGTAGGGGCATCCTTATTTCTTGTACCCAAGAAAGACACAAAGGAGCTACGACCCTGTCTGGATTACAGGGGTCTAAATCAATGTACACGGAAGGACAGATACCCCTTACCTGTGATATCAGACATTTTGGAAGCACTACCGAAGCGCTATAATATTCACCATGTTGGAGTTGAGAGGAGCCTACCATCTGGTCCGAATAAAGGAGGTCAATGAATGGAAGACCGCCTTTCGAACACCATTTGGACATTTCGAGTACCTGGTCATGCCATTTGGACTTGCCAATACCCCAGCTGTGTTCCAGCGATTTATGGACCGGGATTTTTTCGGACATGTTGCTCCTCTCTGTTATTATATATTTGGATGACATCCTGGTGTATTCCAGGAACCCGACACAGCATCAAGATCACGTCACTGCCTTGTTACAATGACTCCGGGAACATCACTTATTAGCCAAACCCGAAAAGTACACATTCCATGTTTCAACGGTATGTTACCTGGGATTTGTTTTGAACTCCTAAGGGGTGGCTGTGGACCCAACCAAGATCGAAGCTATCACATCCTGGCCAGTTTTCTGTTCTGTTAGTTCATTCCTTCTTTTTCAGCCATCGTTCAACCAATCGTGGCCTTACTTAAAAAGAACACATCCTTTCTATGGACCTCTTCTCAAGAAGCCGCCTTTAGAAAACTAAAGGAGATGTTCACTCAAGAACCCATTTTGGTACAGCCTGACATTACAAGACCCTTTCTGGTGGAAACAGATGCCTCTGAATATGCGATGGGCATGGTTCTGAAACAACAAGCCAAAGATGGACTCGAACATCCTGTAGCTTATATATCCCGGAACTTGCTCCCATGTGAGACACACTATTCAGTCCTAGAAAAAGAATTGCTTGTCATTCGCGAAACCTTTAAAGACTGGTGTCATCTCCTCCTGGGTGCCACTCATCCTGTACAAGTGCGAACAGAACACAGGAATCTACAAGTCCTTCAATCCATGAAGTGCAGGAACAGTCAACAAGCACGGTGGGCCTTCTTCTTTGCTCAATACCAATTACAGATATCCCACATTCCAGGGACCTCGAATGTCATAGCAGACGCCTTGTCCAGACGTCCTGACTATTCTACTCAGGAAAGGCCCAACCTACCAAAGATGTTTCCCAGCACTGTGTTCATCACTCAGGTTTCTGACATCTTGGAATCCATTAAGAACGAAACTACAACCTCAGACCTTTGGAAGTATTTTCAAGGACACAATTCCTGGGGCCTTAAGCACAAGGATTGGTTCCTTTTTTGGGAATCCCAACTAGTCATACCTACCCAGTCTTTACAGGAACGTATAATACATTTATGCCATGACACCTTCCACTCCGGACACCGTGGGGTCAGATGTACCCTTCTCTCCATTCAAAGAAACTTCTGGTGGCCCAAGATGCTGAAAGACGTCCAGATGTATATCCGGGCATGTGCTGTCTGCAATCAGAATAAGACAGATAGCAGCAAACCAGCAGAATTTCTCCTCCAACCTGCTCCTCCTTCCCGACCCTGGGAAGCCATACCAACGGATTTCATTGTCGATCTATCTCCTTCCAGGGGACATACAGTCATAATGGTAACCATCAATCTCTTTTCTCACATGGGCCACTTTACGCCATTATCGAAACTGCCTTCTGCTCCAGAGATGGCCTAACTCTTTGTAAAACACATTTTCCGACTACATGGGCTGCCTTCTAAAATCATCTCTGATCGTGGACCTCAGTACATCTCCAAGTTTTGGAAAAACCTCTGCAAGGTATTAGGAATCCAACTAGCCCTTTCATCTGGATACCATCCCCAGGCCAATGGTATTACAGAAAGGGTAAAAAACAGACCCTTGAACAATAACTACGTTGTTTTTCCACCAAAGTTCAGGATGAGAGGTCTGTTCTTATGCCAGTCGCAGAATTCGCTTACAACAATTCTGAACATTCCACAATAAAGACCAGCCCCTTCTTTTGCAACCTAGGTTTTCATCCCTCAGTACTTCCTTCGGTACTGCCTTCTTCTAGTCCTGTTCCTTCTGTTGATTCCTGGACTTCTCAGTTGGTATCAGTCCATCAGGAGGCATTGAACCATCTGTCCAAGGCTAGGGTAAACATTGAAAGATTTGCAGATGCCAAAAGACGTCCTGCTCCAACCTATGATGTTGGGGACAAGGTCTGGTTGTCGTCCCAATATTTACCCAGACACTTAAGACCAAACAAGCTGGCACCCCGTTACTATGGCCCCTTCGTTGTATCCAAGAAGATCAATCCAGTAGCCTCTCAACTACGTTTGCCTTCAACTTGGAGCAGAATTCATCCTGTCTTCCATACCTCCAACTTATCACCGCTCTACCAAGAACGCTCCCCTCTCCTCCTCTACTCGTCCAGGGTCAAATTGAATACAAAGTTTCCTGAGTTTGCGATTCCAGATACAGAAGAGGATGTTTACAATACTTGGTGGAGTGGAAAGGATATCCGCCTAGTGATCATACCTGGGAACCAGTCTCCAACCTCAATGCCCCCAGACTGGTACAACGATTCCATCGGTTACATCCTGGCAAACCAGGGGGTAAGAGGCTTCGGAAGGGGTATACTGTCATGAAACCACTATACCGCCCCCTTTGCATGTCCCGGTCCATACAACAACGTGCCATATATATATATTTATATAGCAGACAAGGAGGAAAAAGCGAATTGCACTCCCGCAGGCACAGAAAAACAAATGCCAGGTTCAGTAGGGGGTCGGAAGAAACACCGCAGACACAGTGAAACAATTACTGATGTCTTTAATGTTAATACAGAATAAAAAACCAAATACATTGTGCAAAAAACAAATGCACGACATAAAGCAGCACATAGAGGACAAGACAGCAGGACGCCTACGTGAAGCAGCCTGCAAACAACGCGTTTCGCGCTATACTGAGCGCTTGATCACGTGAGGGGGAGAGGGTTGGCCAGTGATAAATACACCACCAACAATAGTCATAACTATGTCAATGACAACAGCTGCTACCAACACAAGAGGGAACAGGGGCGGCCATGTTGGAAAGGAGTGTGTAAACATGCTGAAACAGAAAAATGAAAGCACAGTGCTTTAGCAAAAACTTCTGTCAATGATCAGTGGATGCAAAGTCAAAACTGACCAAGGTGTAAAACATAGTGTGAAACACCACAGTCTCCATATAAGGAAAAAACCCTTATACATATATCAGTATCTATATGAGGACCTTGCTAGACATCAATGCACAGTGCATAAAATAGCAGTATGATGACCACATAGCCTAAAAGATGTAATAAGCCACACTCAAAATAAATGAACCAACATTAAAAATCACCCCATGTAAATGCACAATCAGCCTCATGAACTAGCATGTCATTCCCAACACTTAAGTAGAACATACAATACAATAACAATAAAACTGGTCAACCAAGATTAGATGTAAAATCAGGTTAAAAACAGTAGGACTGGACCTAAATGTTAAAAAATGTCAGCAAGGTAATACAGCCAGCAAGATAATTTGTGCAAACAGCAAAAATAGCAGCTAGATTGTCAGATGTCAGTTGTACAGTGCAAATAAGCAAATAGAGCAGCAAGGCAACAGTGTGCCTACCCAACCTCAGAATTAGAGGATGTTATAAAGTGCAAGTGCGTCGACCTGATAGACTGTGCAAAAATTGCAAAAAATAGCAGCTAGTTCATCAAAGTGCAAGTGCAAACCATGATGTAAGAGTACCCATATATATATATATATATATATATACGGCACTGCCTGCAGTCTATTCACTACGTATAGCCAGCCTTATGATTATTTAGTTCTACTTGCATTACTGCATCTGTACAATTACAAAACAGCATTGCATTTTCTTCAGTGCTTCTCCCATATGTGCAATCTTCATTTTGCTCATGAAATATTGCTTGATTCCCTACTTTGCCATCAGATTCTATGCGACCTATGTACTCTCTTCATTGGCATCTCTTCTGGGTGCGTCATTTCTGCTTCAGATGACATCACCAGTCTTCTCTTTTACTCATCTTCACACTTCTTCAGAACTTTCTTCAGAAGACTGTAATTTCTTTGTGGATACATCATATAGGGTTTTCTCAATGGATACCTTGTTTCAAGGACTCTTTGCGGGATAGGTACTATCACTGGCTTTGCGCATGTCGCAATATCCAGCTGCCAACATATACACATAATGGGGCAGAAAATCCGGTAGAAACACTTGGCTCCTCCTCTACACTCCCCTCTCTGGTTGATTTATTGACCACTCTCCCATCAGTCTTCACATCTAGACATGCTTGTCTGAAGAAGTGCTTCTTTGGAGTCCATATCTTCATTACTCCTTTTAGAGATCATGCTGATTTCACATGCTCATCAATACTTCAGGGCATGGGACTACATTGTCCATTCGGTCTGCAGTAGATTAATCTTCCCACATACTTCTTGTGGTTTCTCCGATACAGGAACTTCGTTCCTTCACGTGCATGAATACTGGTGTTTATATAGTCTCAAATTTCTTCTTCTGTCAGCTCTTTGGGTCCAAACCCTGACTCGACGTCGATCATGATCTTCATTCCTTTTGCTTTCTTTGCTGTCTTCTTGCACTGTGTGATTATTATTATGATCACACAGATTCCAAACATGATCATCACCAACAAGGCTCCAAGGAACCTGAAGATATTCACCATCCATTGTGGAACCCATGAGAAGATCGATGCAAACCAGCTGTCATCCGTAATATCTTCTACTTCATCTTCCATCTTGACGTGCAATTTCGTCAGCATCATTATGGCCTCTGCTAATTGCTACTTGATTACAATATCCTACACATAACTGGCCTGACCTCTGTGTACAACCTAGTTACATATGCAGTATATGTCAACCCCCTGCCCTCCTGATTATTGATTACAATTTTTTTTTAGCTATAACCGAGTCCTGGCTCCACACAGCCGCGGGTCCAGCCCTCTCGCTAGCCATCCCTGATGATTACATCATCATCCGAGCAGATAGAACAGAATCTAGAGGCGATGGCCTGGCCGTAATTGCCAAAACACACCTCAACATCAGACTTGACTCCTCTACCCACCTCTCATCATGTGAATCACTCACAGCTAAGCTACCCACTACCAACTCCCAAACAATATCCATTCACTTACTTTACAGACCTCCCGGATCCTTCGAAGAAGACCTCAGCACCATCAACACCAATAACCTAAAAAACACCTCCCAGAGCCTCCTCCTAGGGGACTTCAACCTAGGCTTTAAAGACCTCAAAGATCACCAGGCTACCCTCATCAACAATACCCATTCAGAATTAGGCTTTACCCAAAATGTATCTGGCCCCACCCATAACAACGGGAGAACCCTCGACTGGGTAGCAGACTATAACTGCACGGCCTCCATCATGATAACTCCCCTCAACAATCGTCTGACCACCATCTCCTCTCCTTTACCCTCGAAGCTTCGAGCCCTATCACCAATAATGTGCTAACCTCAGCCATCCCCACGAGAAGTAAGAAAAATATCACAGTGGAAAAAAACGGATCCCTCGCATCCTCTCGACGATTAACCAACTTCCTGCTACCTCCAACCCCTACGACCTTTTAGAAGGCTATAACAAAACCATGCACACAGCCTTAGACTCTATTGCACCATTAAAACTAAGAAAATGTAAACCGAAAAAGCACCTCAACCAATGGTTCTCTAGCCACCTTAAAGCTCTTAGATTAGAAAAATGCAAAATTGAACAAGCCTGGAAACAATCTCCCACAGACCATAACAAGATATTGCTCAATAAAATAACGTCCAACTACAAAAAAGAAATCATAGCTGCCAAACAAGAGTCTTATAACCAGAGAATTGCACAATCCAACTCCAGCATCAAAGAGTTGTTTATGATTATTAAAGAACTGGAAATACCTGTGCTAACTCCAGACACTTGTGTGAAGGACAAACAACCGTGCACTAGTGTCCAAAATGCCCTAAAAAATAAAGTCACAGGCCTACAAACTAAAATTAAAAATAAGAAAGAATCCATAGCTAAACCAACCAACCCCACTAATACTGCCCCGCGCCCCACACCCCAACACCCTCGACCCAACCCCACTCGCCTCAGCTTTTCCAAAGTCTCCACTCTTGAAGTGGAAAAAATCATCCCCAGCCTAAATCCATCTAACTGTCAGGGAGAACTTTGCCCCTCCACAAATCATTAAAGATGCAGCAACTGACCTCTCACCATTCATTACCAGACTCATTAACGCCTCCTTCTCCTCAGGTACTGTCCCCAGCAAACTTAAAGATTCCTGGGTCATCCCCCTACTCAAAAAGCCCTCTCTTGACCCCTCCATTGCCACCAACTACAGACCTATTACCACCGTCCCATTCCTGCTCAAGATATTAGACAAGACAGCCTACCAACAAATTCAAAAATACCTTGAAATAAACCATCTCCTGGGTATTCGGCAATCAGGCTTCAGACCCCAACACGGAACAGAAACGGCCCTTATAGACCTGAAGGCTCAAATTGATACCCTTAGGGACAATGGGAAAACTGCTTTATTGCTTCTCCTAGACCTCTCAGCAGCATTTGATCTAGTCGATCACAAAATCTTATGCAATCATTTGGATTTAGCTGCCCACTTCTCCCAAGAAGCCATCGGATGGATCGAGTCATTCCTCAGCAACAGATCCATGCGTGTCTTCTCCACCACAACTGCTGCCAACCCCATCCCCATCACATGTTGAGTCCCCCAGGGTTCATGCTTCTCCCCTACACTGTACACTGTGTTCACGAAGCCCCTGTTTGATGATCTAGATGGTCTGGGTATCACCTACACTAATTATGCCCATGATACCCAGATCCTCATCCCGTTGACGGGAGATTACAACCAGGATTTGGCCTTGGTGAACAGGGTGTACCTCATCATCCAGGCATGGATGGCTTCTCACAGTCTATGCCTGAATGATGACAAGACTGAACTCATCATCCTTGGTTCCACCTCAAACCTTTCCAAACTGGACCACAACTACACCAGCTTCATTATAGACGGAAACCCGATCAAGGTAGCCAAGGAAGTGAAAATATACATTGACTCCTCCCTCTCCTTCCATAAACAGGTTAGCTCTATGGCATACTCCACGGCATACACATGTAAGCTTATAAGAGCAGCCAAACCCTTCTTATCCACCTAGGGCTGCATTACGTTAGGCAGAGCCCTTGTATTATCAAAACTGGACTACTGTAATGCCCTCTACGTAGGAGCTAGCAGGCAGGTTACTAACAAAATACAAATGCTACAAAACAACGCACTTAGAGCAGTGCTTAGCATCCCCAAGAGAGAACACATCTCCAACATTAGGAGAACAAATAACTGGCTCAACACTACAGATAAAATCCTGCTCAAAGTAGCTTCACTAACTCACAAATGCCTCAACAACGCTGCGCCCACTACTAGTCGATAGAATAAGTAAATACACTTCTAATAGACCTACTAGAACTTCCAACGCAAACCTGCTCATAGTTCCCAGGTTCAAATGCACCAAAATGCGTGGCAACAGCTTCCAGGTGAAAGCAACCCAACATTGGAACTCCCTACGACCCTTTCTAAGGGCACCCCAAACTTACACACACTTTAGACACAACTATATCCATTGGATAAAGAACAGTGACTGCTAAAATTATCCAACCTACCTCACCACTGTAAACTATGTAAATATCTATACTTGTAAATTTGCAAACTCTTGCCTTTATTGTGACTGCTTCTACTATCCACTGTCCCATTGTAATTAATGTAATGCATTGTAAATTGTAACCAAGCTGTGAATAACCTTGTTGCTCCTGCACCCTCATACCCTCGGGTCTGGTGCGCAATACAAATGAATAAACTAAACTAAACTAAACTAAACTAAACTAAACTAAACTAAACTAAACTAAACCTTCAACCATCAGAGGTTGTGTCTTCTCACCAATAAACAACAGGAGAAAATAGTGAGACTGCCCACGATCAGCACAAAATAAGCTTCTCGCTGGGGACAGAGTCTACATCCGCACTTTTGTGCATCACTGGAACGAGCAGCATTTCCATGGCCCACACACAGTAGTCTATGTGACTCGGGCTGCCGTGAAGGTGTTGGATCCACCTAAAAGACACTCGAAGGGATACTGGAAATCCTCTACCTGCATGGGAGCAGGAGCAGGCATATAGTTAAACATACCCTAAGGGATTCACCGTTCCTTTCATTTCGAGGGTCCGGATTTTAAATAATCTTTGTTTAAGAAAAGGAATGTTTATGTGTTTATGATTGTAAATTGTGTAACAATGAATGTTTTTTTTTTTTGGTCCTTGTGTCATCATGTCTGAAGATGACGAATGGAATAAGAATTACACAACGGGTTTGGGTTTGCTTAGCAAAAGTAGATAGGTTATGACCAGCATTAACTGGTAACACGAAAAAAGGGAGTGGGTGGGCAGACAAACCCTAGCGTCAATGCACCAATGACCTTCTCTGTCCTCTCTGTTACCAACTATTCTGCTGCTTGATGACAGTCCCAGACAAATTTTGTTGTTATCTCTAGAACATACAAGAAGTTAGCAACAGCATTCTACAGCATGACGGAAGAGTGTTGTCCTCATTCTCCCTCACTCCATTGAGACATAATAGGATCATCCAAAAACATTATATATGCTTGTTGGTGCATTGATGCTAGGGTTTGTCTGCACTCCCTTTTTTCGTGTTACCCAATGACAAATGGAAACCAATTAGAATAGTCTAATCTTGTGAAGTATAAGAAAAAAATGTTAGGAAGAAAACAAAATGTTGACAATTTTTTTTGACAATGATGATATGTTAAATCCCGTAATGGATGCACATGGTTTCACAGCTGGCATTATATGGTATGGCGATATGCGGAAGGTGGGGAGAGAGAGATCCGTAGGATATTGCTACATCTGCTCTCTCATTCACCATGCTTCTGGAATTCCTAGGGTGCTTATTCCAAAAGAGATGGGGGTAGCAGATGCGCTATGCCTACTGCACTAAACCCTGTGCAGGATTCAAGGACAGTTTAAAGGGCATCAATTATAGCATCAGTTATACCCAGTGATGAGGGCTGTTCAATGGCCGAGCGGGCAGAGCACAACAATAGTAGGCGTACTCAAAGAGTTCAATTGATTTTAAAAGGAGCAGTTTTTTTCTAAAAATCGATGGGAGCAAGAGTTGAAGAGTTGCAGAGCTGGAGGAATGATGGGATCCTTGGAAGAAAGAGTGGCACAAATAAACTGAGTGTGGGACAGTATGGAAAAATCATTTGCCGTATACGACGTGGCTCAAAGAACCAGAAAAACCTTTTAAGATACAGACACTTACCCATTTTTTCTATGTTTTAAGGGCGATGGCATGGTGCCCATTGGCACAAATGGGGGCTGCAGAGGTTGTATGTAGCCGCACAATTTAGAAGGTCTTTTTAAAGGCACCAGAAGTCTGTGGAATGGAGATGGCTATCTATAGTTCAAGGGAAATAATGATTAAGCAGAGCTTCCTCTATTTGCTAAAATGGGTCAGCGTTACCATGTACAATCATACTTAAAGATTAAAGGTTTTGGGCCCATTATTGCTAGCAATGAATTGCATTTTCAATAGTAATGCACCAATGTCAGGACCTGCTACAAGCAATCTCAAGAAAGGTGTGTTTTAAAGTATGATCTGACGATAATAATGAATATAAGTCTGACCATTGAAAATGGAAGAAAATCGAAGAATTGGAGAAGAATGGGATTTCTTTGAGAAGGTTTTGTCCTGGGAGTGTTTTTTGTTGCAAAAAAGTATATAAACTGCCACCTGATGTTGTACTGTTGAGACTTGGGTTAGTTTGGTCTTGCAATACCATCTATCCGCTCCCTGGATCGTTTGTAAAATAAACTCGTTTACTGTACACAAGTGGGCAGCATGATTTTTGGGAATGTGAGTGCTGTTTGGACAAATGCCAGTACACGTTAAATAAGAACACATCACTCCAGCAAATTAGTGCTGTAGTCATTGAGTGTACCTTATAGTATTGAATGTAGTGACATTATGTTAAAGTGCAATGTGAATGCAAAGGGATTCAAAAACAGTTCTGAATTAGCTCATGGCGGACGATGCGTCCTTCCCTTGCATCCTCACATCCACCTCGTAGTGGCTTCTGATTATCTGCATCTTCAGAGGCTGAGTCAGAGACTGGGTGTCCAATGTCTTCATCAGAAGACAAAGGAACATTCCTCTAAAAGCCCATGTTGAGCAACTTTGCACAGACTATCACCATCCTCCCCACCTTCTCAAGACTGTACATGAGTGCCCAACCTGTCCGGTGGAGGCACCAGAATGTTCTCTTGAGCAGTCCAAATATGTGCCTAATGCACACGCTGGCCCACATGTGTGCCTTGTTGCATGGCATCTCCTGTGGAGTCACAGGGCTTCTGCTAGATGTCATCAGCAGCAGTGGATAGCCTAAGTCACCTGCAAGAGGTAAGTGTACCTTTTAGTGGTGGAAGTGTTTATTGTTTATGCACACCTCATTCTACAGTGCAGCGTGGCTTTATTTTCCATCTGGTACAACATCGGGATTATGTGGTACCACTCTCTGCATGACACAGGTGGGTTGGGGTCTTATAATGGCAGATAGAGAAGGAGTACTGTTAATCCAGTTGCATGGTAAATATGTTTGCCATTTTTTTCTCCACCTTATCCCAAGTGCAACATCACCCTTAGTATATTCAATATCACTGACCTGCTGCTACTTTTGATATGTCATTATGCTGAGCATAGTTGGGCAATGTTGTCAATTGTATGCCTTCCTGTTTGTTACTGTGAGGTGGTTATTGTCAGGGATCATGGGATGTACCTCAGAGCATCCTCTGTACCCTACTATCAGGGCTACTCATGTCACATTGTGCCTAAGAGAGGGGGTGATGTGGCCAATGGGCTTTTCACTGTGTAGAGCTGTGTGCCCCATGTAGGATTGTATTGAACATGCACATGCCTCATGTTCTTACCTTTGTCTGATCATGTATTGTGTGTGTATGACAGTATTCCTGTACCCCTCTCCATTCACCCCTTCACATGATGTGGTCCACATGTGCATTGAATGTTCATAGTTGCTGCTTACACAATATCCATGAATGATGGTTCCTGTGGGAGTCCATGTTCGCTGGCACAGTGCTGTTCCTCAGGACAATGGACCATGGTTTGGAACCATGAAACAAGGCACAGGAGTGGCTCACCGCGAGATCAGCAGTGCATGCCATTTGTATGGTGACAGAATGGTACTGCTTTCTGTTGTAGTACATTTGCTCCTGGGCCTGCGGTGGTGCCAATGACACATGTTTAAAGTCCAGAGTGCCAGTCATGTTGGGGAAGTGGGATGTGGCATAGAATCCTGCCTTGGTGGCATGTACCTGGTTTCGGGTAGTGGGCATTGCAGTGTGATCTGGTGCATGTTGCATTAGTGCATTAAGCACCTGTGTCACTATTTTTGTAAAAGTTGGCCGCGACATGCCATGTAGCATGTGACGGTATGATGAAATGTGCCCGTAGCTAGAAAGTGCAGGACAGCCACCAGCTTCAGCAGGAGTGGGATATTTGTCCTGATTATGATCCCACTCTTAATGAGGCTGAGCAGCTCAGTTATGCTGTTCCTGTTCATCGAGTTGACTCTGGTTATCTGATCATCCGTCATTGAACAGAGTGACGGTTTCACCCAGAGTATGGGTGGTCTCCTCGTGGCACATATCCTCTGCCTTAGCAGAGGCAGTCACCTTGGCAGCTACTGCACTGCATGCCTCTGCAGCTCAATATACAACAGCAAATTGTGTAGCCCACAATCTATGTCCTCTAGGGGCTGTATGTTGATTCAAAGTGGGTTTGGTGAAAGGTCTGGACCTTGCATAGTTTTTTGGATGCAATTGGATCTGTGGCTTATTTTCATCAGATAAATGCATTTACCCCTACTTCTAAGGTGGAAGCAACTGAAATGCCTTTTTGGAGAATCACTGTTGCATTTTATAATAGTAATTCCACCAGTAAAATTAGCACTGACGGAATTACCGCTGGCGGAATTACCACTGGTTATTTTGGCAGATATTTCACTGGCGCTAATTCTGCTTGCAGAATTACTGCTCATGAAATTTCCATCGGTTTGGTGTTCTTGTAATTTGGTGGTGCAGTAAAAGTAGCAGAAATGGAATTACCACCACTTTTTTACTGCACTGCCAAACCCAGAATGAACCTGTGCCCTTAGAGTTGCACAATCACGGCTTCAGTTAACATAATGAGTTCTGCCCAAGGAAAAACCGGGGCTTGCACCTCCAAAGCCACAGGTTGGTGGATAGAAGATTAAAAGGGTTCAGTACAAGCCATCAACATCCACTGTAAATCTGTGACAAAAGAGTTGACTATGCATATCTGCAGAACAAGGGGAAGAACTTGCATGAGTGGTGTGCCTTATGCCGCATGTGATGCATTGTAGTAAAACAGTCTTACACTGTATGGGTTTGCATATCAGCTGGAGGAGAGAGAACATGTGGTCTGTTTTCAAAAACACTGAAATATAACATGACTTAATAGAAAAATAGAAAACAGGTAATCTTAACATAGAGTACTGTAACACACAACTAGTTTTGATAGCACGTTCCTGATTACAGAGGCCAACACTGCAGAGCACGAGTGATAAACTAGGAGGCACTTAAGCTACTTCTCAACCAATGCCAGGTGACGAGGTGCAGTCCCATTCACAATGTGAGGTAGTGACTTGTGGTACATCACTACCACATACGGAGTGCTGTAGACATAGAAATAGAAGTGATAGAAGCACTACATACAACAATCGCTTCCATTTTGATCTAAGAAATCCTGTTCTCTGACCATCAGAGCAGGTTGGCATCTGATACTGGGATCAACGACCCACCCACAGCCCTTTCGAAGGAAAACAGCCCCCAGACTACATGGACTGGAAACTGCGGCCAATTCAGTAGGCTTCAATGGGCCAAAGTAAGTTGTTGTTTTTTTTTTTTTTTTTTTTTTTTTTTTTTTTATTTGTTTTGGCTTAAGCCTTTACAAAAGAGGAAGGTAATACAAGACAGTTTGCGTTAGTTACGAAGGAGACATAACTTGTGTTGAGGTTTCTTACTGTCCACCAAACCTGCCAGGTTTTTTTCTGTTCCTATAAATGACCTACTTAGGTACCTCTATCCTTTGGATCGTTGTGTTAGATTGTCACACCACTTTCTCTTAGCACCTGGATTGCTGCAAACGTAAGTGCAGCATTTTTCCCTGAGATTATTCTGTCCCAGAGGAAGTCTGTAACTATGTCTTCCTCCCTCCGTACCAGAGCTCCGAAGAATCTTAATCGCTGAAGCCAGGTGCCTTCGCAATCCATTAGGATATGTTTTAGCGTTTGTTTGGCAGGGTTTGCGCAAATTGAGCATAATTTTATTGCCATGTGCCCTTGGTTACGTCTTGCCAAAACCGCCCCACAGTGGACGAGATTCAGTCTCATTCTGAGGAAGTCCGAGCGCAGTTTTCTATTTGGAGATTTCAGTAGATAACATGAGAGTGATCCAATTTTCTTTTCTCCCTTCAAGAATAAATTTTGAGTTGGGTCCTCTCGTGCTTTCTCCACTGTTTCAATCCAGTCCCGTTCTTCTAGTCTACATTTTACTTTAAGAGGGTTTAGAGCCAAAGTCTCTTCATTCAGGTCCAATTTTTTTAGCATTTCCAAAGTTTTCCGTTCCAACGAGATGAGAATAGCGGATTTTTTCAATAATACTTCGTGTTTGAGATCGCCATACAACGTCGAGTCCTTACTTAGTGTTATTTCCCTAAATAGTGAAATGAGCTTCCAATCAGCCATACAGTTTGAGGATTTTAGGCCTAGTTCGAATCTTAGGCTTTTTAGGGTGGCGCAGTTTGGAAGACCCAAAACTCTTTTCCAGAGGCGGCCCTCATAGTTGTCCCAGTTTATGAACCAGAGATCCGGTTTTGCTTCTAGACCGTATAGAACAACTGGAACCACATTGGCGAGATAGAACTTTACCAGAGGCAAAATAGAGAACTTGCAGAATTTATAGTTTAGCTTGATCATCTGTGATATGAATTGTGTTATTTTGACTGCCACTTCATTTTCTACTTTGTATGTCGCTGGATGTGCATGGATGTTATAACCCAGATATTTTATGGTTTCTACTGTTTTGATCCGTTCTCCTCCCATGGTCCAGTTTGTGTTTTTTGCTTTTGACAATGGATGTTTAAAAATCAAGATGTTCGATTTAGATGGATTAACTGTTAATTTGTTTAATCCTACATATTCATTCAATTTGTCCAGTAGATGTTGTAGCCCTATTGATGTTCTGTCGTGGAGAACTATGTCATCCGCGTATGCCAGCCAGCAGATTTTTCTCCCATTTAATGTTGGGCTTATCAAAGCAGATGTTTCTAGAAAGTGGCCCATATCTGCCAGGAACAAGTTGAAAAACAGTGGTGCCCCCAGACACCCTTGTCTTACACCTCTATTAACTTCAACTAGTCTGGAAAGGTGACCCATTGCATCGAGCCGTATTCTTAGGTTGGTGTTTTTATGAAGTTCCACCAAAATTGACAGAAGAGTTTCTGGAATTCCCCAGTTCCGGAGTTTGTCCCACAGTAGGGTTCGTTCCACCTGATCAAAGGCTTTGGACAGATCTATCCAGGCTCCGTACAGCATTTGTTTTTTCCCCCCTCTCTCTTGCTCATTCAAGATGTTTAGAATCAGGCCGTTAATAGATGTTGAGTGGCCTTTGCGAAATCCTGTTTGGAAGCGTGATAGAATGTTGGAATCTTCAACCCATTTCGTAACGTGAGTTAGTAATAGTCTCATGAAGACTTTGCTTTCAATGTCCAGCAATGCTATCGGTCTATAATTCGTTGGTTTACGACGATCCCCGGATTTGAAAAGAGGAATTATAAGGGCCGTTTTCCAAGAAGCAGGAAAGGTTCGTTGTTTTAGTATTTCTCTGAAGAGAGCGGATAATAACTTTGACCACAATAATGGTTCACTTTTCAGTGCCTGATAGGTCAAAGTAAGTTGTTGTTGTGTCTGGTGTTGAACAATGTAAAATTAATCAGAATGCTGTGAAATTTTAAGATACTTTGCATAAGATCCAATTTGGTTAAAAACCTGTGTGTTCCGCAGGTCAGCAGTGATGTCATTAACCAGTAGATGATGTTCACACTGTATTGACATATTAGCCCGGCTCACCTCCAAGAATATAAGACCTTCTTGAGGATGCTTGGGTTTGTGGGCCACTACAATTGGGGACACCCATGGAATGGGGCCCTGAGCCATTTTAATGATGATGGCTGCCTGTAGTTCTTTGAGCTTTTGATTCCACCTTGGCCCTCGGGTGGAACGGGATTCATCAGTGATTCAAAGCCGCACCTACAACATCGCATCAATATTCAGCCAGACGAGCTTGCTACTAAGGCAGCAGACTCCTGGAAAAAGGTAATCCTACACCTAGATGATGATTTTAAGTCATGCCCATAAACACTCAATACAATATGTATAATCCATTGGGAGGATAGCTCAGGGGCAACGCAGAGCATCACAGGTTCAATCCCCAGGTCCGTGCTTAGAAACCTCTGGGTATTAAGTGCGTTATAAATAACCAATTATAAATAAATTATAAAAACCAAAGGGATTTTGCCATGGTACAGCTGATGAGTAGCGTGTCCAGGGCAGCGGAATCACAAAGAACTTGGCATCCCCCGTTGTGTGCTAAGCTCCCTCAAAAGCAGTGGGGTCTTTTCAATGAAGGAATAGATCGGCACTCTTATGAGCCTCAGTGTGTGGCGGGATCTGATGGCAGAATTGTTCCAAAGTCATAGCATTCACTGACATTGCAATATCAATGGTTCCTGAACACCATCCTTGCAACTCAGCTGCTGTATTAAAGTTGCTGGTTAGCCGAAATAAAGAAGCCATCTTGGTTATTTTCCAATTCTGATACATAGCCATCAGGTTGATTGTTGAGTGCATTGACTTAGCCCACTTTCTGTGACCACTGTCTCCTGAGCACCTTCGAAGGAGCCACGCACCTGCACACCTTTGAAAAATGTCTTCATTTTCCAGAGTTCGAACACTTTATGTTGACTTTGTTTGGGGCCAACCTGGTCTTGGTGATGCTTTGGGAGGCTCTTGGCGGTCTGCTTGTGGCTTGTCAGCCCATCATGCAGCACACCTTAGCTAAGTCCATGTCCCCCAGAACAGCGTCCATTTGACCATCTCGCCCATCAGCCAACTCATGCGTCTTGTACAATTCCAATATGCGAGCTCGGGAGAGGCCAGGATCTCTCAGCTGCTTCCTCACCATTACAGAGTAATAGGCCCTAATGAGTTGCGGGTGAACTCCCTCGGTTTCATCAGTGAGAGCACAAGTGCTCCCCAGGTGCCCGAGGCGAGTAGGATAGCAATCTGCAGACTCACTGCCTGCCTGATTTGCCTAAACAATTACTTCTTTTCATAATCAACATAACTTTTTGGGCTGACGTATAAAGGAAGTGCTTCTGGCACAGCTATGTATGATTGATTAGGTACAGTCAGTGTCTTAAAAATGTGGTGCACCGCTTTACCAGCATAAAAAAGCCAAAGATATTTCCACGTATCATAATCTATCTATATGCCTCAACACAAAGCAGAGCTGTGCCAAAGCACAACGAATTAAGCATTGCGGGCGAAGGGCGTGAAAGGCTGCGGCCGTGTGAATGGAGCCTACACAGGAAAGGAAGGTCGTCTCCTCATCACTTCACATCAAGAATCCTCGTGTGGACTGGAACGTGGGTGAGATGATGAGGGGGCATCCATTAGAACTACAGTACAGTCCAGTTCCCAGGGAACGCTGTGTTTACACACCTAAAGGGAGATTTTCTCGGAGATTGGAGCAACCAGGGATTACCCCATGACTGCTTATGATGGGACATGATTTGACTAATGGTGATTTCAGCTAAGAAGGCATTTGGAATGTTTAACTAATGTCCGGTTTTGAGAAAGGCTTAAACACGTGTCAACCAGGGGACATACCTAATTTGCCTAATAAATACCCACACAAATACTCAACTTGTGGTTTGTGCTCAGCGCGTATTTGGAAAATACCAACCCGCTTGTTAACCTCTTACTCTCTGGAATTGTTAGGCTTGGAGCTTCCTATGGGCCATCTTTTTCTCACTATTTGGCACTTTTGATGTAGCCAAATTCGGTTGTGCTCCTTTGGGATCGAATCCTCCTTCTAACTGCACCACACCCTTCTGTGCTCTCTTTCTCAAAGAGGATTCCCTGCCATGATCAGGGATGGAGTTCCTAGAGGATGGTACAGTGCCCTCCTGCACTCTACTTCTACTGGCCCCTGTCGCGATCCGGGAAAGAGTCCCCAGTATAGTGTGCTTTCCTGAGCTCTACCTTGCTGACATGGCAGCCCTTTTTCTCGGCTCCCTGCAGGGTCTAATCTCCTTCTCCTGGCCTAAGACCCTGTGCATGACTGCCCCTTTCCGCCTTCTTCTTAGGGTGTGTTTAGTTCCCTAAAGTAGGCTGATTATTCAACACAGTGTCCCATTTGTACTCTCCTGACTCTTCCTCCTTCTGACCTTGACATTAACGTGGCCCCTTGTCTTAGCTCCATCTTCTCACATGTACGCTTTTAGGGGTATGTTCTGCTCCCACAGCAAAAACTCATCTGTTTCACTTTTTAGACCCATACATATATAAAGGCTATTTATAGAACAAAGGCTGTATCAAGTATATGTTAACTTTCTAATCCATCCAGCTCCTCTCCAGACACTCACCTCCGCTCGCTTCCAGAGAGCCGTTAGGGACCATCGTGGTTCACATTCGGCATTCCCAGGCTGGTAATGATTCAGTGGTGTGCTTCTAAAAATCGCCACAAAGCTTGCTGTCTGTGACAGCTTTCTTCCTCTGTTGGAACCAATATTGAGACAACCCTTTCCTTCCTGCAAGTCACCCGCATGTATGGATTTGTGAGGAGCCACTCTCACCACATACTGACAGTGTTGGGTGACATTTTGGGCTTTGAATCCTCAAACAGCACAATAGACAGGTCACCGTAACTGCTGTGATAACCCTGTCTACTGCCCCCAAATGAAGGGAACGAGCACTGCATGGGGATATGTGGATTGCAGATGCCTCTCCAAGGAGCCTCGTGGTCCCAGTGTGCATAGGAGAATAGGTCTGTGGTCACTGTTTTACTCTCTATGTCTCATGATCGTTGCCACTATTCTGTGTAGGGGGTTCATGGTCCCTAATCTTACCGACGTGGCCGAGCGAAGCAGTCGTGTGACTCCCGAGCGGCTGGAGAAACATTGCTGGGTGAGCGTAGCCACAGAGAGCCACCGGGAGACTAAGCGAGGCACCGCACGAGAAAGGGAGAACCTGTGGCGGCAGAAGACCTTGCGGGAAAGCTGTGAGCTCCGGCCGGTGAATGTACCAGGCAGGGGGAACACTGGGATGGCAGGCGAGCACGCAAAGCGAGCACTGAACACTGAATGAACACTGATTTTAATGGAAGCAAGTATTTCTTTGAATACCGATTTGTGAAAGTCAGTGTAAACAATTTTGAATACCGATCGGCGTGAAAGCAAGTTTTTGCACTGTTGAGTACCGATCAGGGTGAAAGAAAGTTTATGAAATTTTCTGATCCAAGGAACTGTAGGACATGAGAAAATAAACATTGGCAAAAGCCAAGAAAATTCAAGGAACTGTATGATATTAGAAAACAGGCATTGGCAAGAGCCACACATGGGGGTAATTCATGGATTATTTGCGCCAAAAAAAAGGGATTTGTGCGCCATTCTTCCCGCAAATCCCCATTTGTTAAACAGGGATTTGCGGTCAGAATGGCACACAAATCCCGTTTTGTTCAGCTCAAATAATCCATGAATTACCCCCTAAATATTGGTGAACATGCATTGGCAAGAGCAAAGAGAATTTAAGGAAATGTATAATGTGGCAAGAGCCAGGAGAATATAAAAAAGTGCAACAAGTGCATGGTGGCAAACCAAGCCACGTTACAATGTCAAGAGGCTGTGATATATGTGAATGAATCAAGCACCACTGTCAAGCTGAAGCAGTGGCCATGTGTTGATGGAAAAGCAGGAAGTAAGGGTTATTGGTTGCATGACCTGTAATGAGTGGACCGTGTGGCCTGACAACTTCGCCCAGACCAAGTGCACCCCTATATGTAAAAGCCACTAAAAGCACCCACAAAGAAGCTTGTGTTTGAATTGCAGAGAACCTTTACATGATTTGAAGTCAATGAACTGATCATGGGGAGTATAGCTCAGTGGCAACGTGCTTGTCTTGGAAGCAAGACGACACAGAGCAACACAGGTTCAAATCCCCAGTGTGTTATAAATAACCAATTACTATTATCAATTACTAACTATATATGTGAATTGGCGAAAGGTAACAAAATCAAAAGAGCTGAGCAGTGTTCCAAGGAATTGTGTTGTTTTAGAAAGCTACAAGATCTGAACTCTTGGGGAAGGAATCCCCTATGCCTTGCAAACTATCTTGAACTTCGGGAAGGGAACGGTGGTTATATGCCAGGAGCTGGAAGAAGCTCTGAACGTTTGTTTGAACACTACTTATTTTGATGCTGACATCCCTACACATTGTATACAGTCAGATATGAAGGCAAGTATAGGTTTTGGACACAGACAGAAATTTGCTTTGGACTTCCTGACACAGACTATCCTTAGTTGTCTTTAGGTAGGGAAATCCCACCTTAGCATAGGGCAAGTTATGCCTTATTCCATCCTACATTTTTAGTTAATAAAAGTTTGTGGACAAACTTTGATCTGTTGTCTGTGTCTGCTTTGTGATGCCTTCACAGTGGTAAGAGGGGGCAAGTGATATTTTGGCCTTGTCTATTTGCTCTAGTTACCCCCCAGGATTTACGTGGTAGGGGATGACTATCCTTGATCTTATATTAGTACAACACGTTGTTGCATGGGCTACTTTGTTTACTTAATTCTCCATTGGAGATATTGTGGCACGTTATTAGAGGACGGGACACCCACCAGTCTTCCACAACTCATTCGGAGTATTCACCACGATGGCGGCAGCAGACTTGGTTTTTTTCACGGAGGAACAACTAGCTGCAGCGATTGAGGCACCTTCTTTCTTTGACAATATAGATGTAATCCAGGGAATTGAGGACAACTCTAACATTTCTAGTGATACCCTTCTTAAACTGAGGAAGAAAAAATTTCGCACTGAAATGCATAGCCATCTGCTTACTGAGAGGCTCAGCTTCACCTCACTGATGATGCCCAACAAGGCTGAAACACGTGTATGGGGTTGCTGATGGTACTCTTGTTCAGAGAGGAATTGCCATAGCATTTCGGTGCTGGACTGCCCTTGTGGGCGGGACAAAGACTGATATGCAAATGGATATTTCCCATCTGTGAAGGTACAGTGAGCAAAAAGCAATGGCTGTGAACTCTCAATGTGGTTAATAACCACTGAACAGGTTATCATGCCGTGTTCTTTTGAGAAAGGGGCGCCTGCTACCTTTTTTGTATCTGCTTACTGAGTACCTTAAAAAAACATAATTCCACAGGGACTAGTAGTGAACCTAGGAGTAGAGGAGGTAGAGGAGGTAGACCTTACTGGCAATATCCACAATATGGTCCTCCTCTGCCTTTTGCGCAGTACGGTCAGAATCCCCCTTTCCCGGTCCCCAACCTGCCTTTTCCTCCTCCCGAACTAGGACCACCACCTTTAGACAACCTGTTTCAAACCAGGAGACGGTCCTAACGGAGGTGATGCCACAATCAGCTGTCTATAACATTTCGCAAAAAACCTTAAGTCCTCTCGAAATCTCCATGCTTGAGCGAGGTTTCTCATTTGTACCTATGCAAAAACCCTCCAAAATGGAGACGGAAATCGAATTACGCAGCCTGTTCCGCAAAATCAGACTTAGAGACTATTTTGGGATGAATGAAAGAGAACAATTTGACGAGGAGCCTAATACTCCATTTAGATGCAAATCCACCTTTACGCCTAGCCTCAATATGGTCTCTAAAGAGACGGCCATTTTTGAGAAGGCAGTACTCAGAGATTTCAATCTATTATATAAACGCTCCGACAGTCACCCACGTATGCCTAGCTTCAATTTTTCTAAAAATGAGTGGGACTGCCTCAGAAAACTTAAAGCAGACCCAACCATTATAATTAAGCAAGCTGATAAGGGGGGAGGTATCGTTGTACTTGAAACTGCCCAATATGATCAAGAGGTTATCCGTCAACTTGATAACCCTTTATTTTATCAAAAATTGAGTGGAGGTCTGACTGAAGGGATCAGCAAAGAAATCAATGTCATCTGTATGGCAGCACGTGAGGCTGAAATTATTAGTGAAAAGGAATTTTTATTCCTGACGGCTAAAGGGACCAGGGTCCCGCTGTTTTATCCAAAATACATAAAGATCTCCTCAATCCCCTGGGCCGTCCTATAGTTTCTTTATGCAGTTCCATATTAGAACCATTGGGCCAATTTTTGGATTATTTTCTAAAACCTTTGGCAGCTAATACTGACACGTATATATTGGACACGACCGATGCCATCAAACATCTTGAAAATTTACCATTTAATCCGGAATATGAGATATTGATGACTCTGGATATAGAGTCTTTGTACTCGAACATACCTCAATCTGAGTCTCTACATATAATCAAAAGTTTCTTAGACAGTCGACCAGACATTCAACATATTCCTAGTGAATTCTTGATTCAATTATTGGAGATAGCTCTTACCAAGAACTATTTCCGTTTTAAGAATACATACTACTTACAGGTCAAGGGCACAGCGATGGGGGCGGCTTTCGCCCCTAATTATGCGATCTTGTATATGTGGCAGTTTGAAAAGTCTCTCATTCTACATGATTCCAACCCCTTTTTCTCGGCCATGCGTCTCTATAAGAGCTATATAGATGATATAATTATCGTCTGGGATACAACAAAGGGTGATTATACTGCCTTTCTCCCATGGATTAACACCTTGAATCCACATATAAAGTTTACTATGTCTACCAGCAACATTTCACTTTCATTTTTGGATCTGGCCATTAACATTGACACAGACCGCATTTTTGTGGATTTGTTTCATAAAGAAACAGATCGGAATACCATCTTACAATTTGATAGCTTTCACCCTCAGGCCTTGAGGGAGAGTATCCCCTATGGGCAGTTTCTGAGAGCCAGACAAAACTCCACTAGAACCAGTGACTATTCTTTACAAGCAGGCATTTTCTCCAAGAAATTGACGGCTAGAGGGTACCCCCCGTACCTATTGAAACGGGCTCATAAAAGAGCCAGATACCACCACCGTGATACCCTACTCACCAGGCAGAATAGGCCAGATATCACTAATCAATGCATTGTATGCGCTACTACCTTTAACTCTTATCACAAAGAGTTGAAAAATATGATAAACAAACACTGGCATCTTCTCCAACTTAACAATCCTGATCAAGAGCGCCCGCTGTTCGCTTTTAAAAAGGGCAGAAATCTCATGGGCTGGCTCTCACAAGCAGATCGTATGAAAACTGTCCCCCAGCAAGCAACCATTCGTTCGCAATGGGGTTTTCAACCAATACTAGGACACTTTCCATGCAGGTTCTGCAATGCATGCAAATCAACTTTGGCCTGCTCCACAGTCATCATTAATGAGAGATCATGGTCCCTTAAACAACACACTATGTGCAACTCCACCAACGTGATTTATGTTATTATATGCCCATGTAAGAAATCATATATAGGAAAAACAGGAAGACCTATAAAAACTAGGATTTCAGAGCATAAGTCGAGAATCCGCCTTAACACCTGTAATGCCCCACTAGTATCACACTTTTTGGAGTGTGGACACAATTGTGACGATTTTAAGTGGTGGGTGCTGGAACGTGTTGTAGGGACGGATCGACTCAATACTGCAGCAAGACTCTCCCAACAGGAACAGTGGTGGATGTACCAGACTGATAGTTATCACAAGGGTCTGAATCACCAAGAAGAATGGCTACCTCTGCCCCTTTTTTAATGTGGGTGCCCCAGTTGGGGCATGATCTGGGGCCTTGCTTAAATATAAAGGGGCCGGATTAGGGGTAAGGACATTACACACCTTTACAGGTACGGTTGTTATGTTGATGTCTTTTCTATTACATGTTAATGTGTTATCTGATTCCCATTCCTTGTTCTACTGATGGAATCCTAGCTATGGATGACATAAGAGCAATCCTGAGCTTTGTGTTAGAATGTTATTCTTTGAGGAGTCAGTCTACTTGTGCAGATGGTTGGGAGTCTCTACTACCCAGCTTATCCCTACAAGCAATAAACCATTTGTTCAACTTGTTGTGCCCAGTCTATTGCTTTACATTGGCAACGAGGATGGGATGTGCTGCAAGAGGAAAGCAGCAGCTGGAGTGGGAGTAGTTATCCGGAGCTGAGGAGCTGGAGCCGGACTGAGACCTCCAACCGCCAGGCCTACGGGTGAGGAGCTGCCCCCCCCGACCTGGCCTACTATGTTGGACTGAAGGGAAAGTGCGCTGAACCTTCTCTGAGCTTACCTTCTGGAGACCTGCAAGCAATATTGCGCATGTTTGGTTTTGATATCACATGGTGGAATTGTTAAGAGGAGAGCAGTGTTTTTACAGGAGGTGAGCGATTATATTTTGAAACATTGGCTGCAGGTGGCAAGTGAGTGACATTCTGTTTTTCGCTTTTGGTGGATTTGTAGCTGATTTCGGAGAGCACTACAGACTTGGATTGGTACCATGGCTTTATCCGGAATCCCGGGTCCCCAGATGTTTTTACCGACCCCGGGCCCCCCGAGAATTAAATGGGGGCCCTGGAAAAAAGGTTTTCTCCATTATGTGAAAGCCACATGTGGCAATGGCATGTCAGTCGAAAGAAAATTGGCTATGCTTATGCATCTTCTGGGGTAGGAGGGGCAGCACATTTTTGAAACTTTACCTGAATTGAGCGAACTGGATGTTGAGGAAGGTATGAATGACTTTGATGCAGCATTGGCAAAACTGGATAAACATTTTGAACTAAAGATAAGTACTGTGTTGGAACGCTATCACTTTGGTATGAGATCTCAGCATGAGGGTGAAACTGTAGAGGAATACATCACTGCGCTTAGGCATTTATCGCTGAACTGCAAATTTGGTGTAAGTCTGGATGAACATATTAGAGATCAGTTCATGTTACATTGTGCCAATGACAGGATCAGAGAGGAAGTGTGGCTAAATGATGACCCTTGCTTAGATGAAGTAATTGGGATTGCAAAAAGAATTGAGCATACTTTGAAATGTGTGGCAAAACTTGCTGTGAAAGAATCCAAAGCTGTCCAACAGGTTGAGGTCTTGAAAGTAGGTGACAAGAGGAAAGAAACCGCAAAAGACCAAAAGAAAAAGAAGGGCAAAACGGCCAAATCGACTGACATGTATTAAAGCAAGGGTGGTAATGGTAACCAAATAGCAAATAAATCTGAGCAAGAAGAAAATGTACAAGTGGGAAAAAGGAGACAGGAGCACCTGTGTTTTAGGTGTGGGAGTGCCCGCCACCTATCTAATTCTCCGATCTGCCCTGGAAGAAGAGCTATATGTAACATCTGTAAAAGATGGGGACATTTTGCAAATTGTTGTGCCAATTACAGTGTCGGTGCTGGGAGGAGCGTTATGTTGGTTGAGGAGCCAGATGGGCCATCCTCAGATGAATATGAAGGTTCAGAAAATGAAATTGTTACTGTGAATATGGTTCAATGTTCCGAAATGGATGAATGCGAGCATCCGTTAGCTTGGGTGGAAGTGAATGGTTGCCAAGTTAAAATGCTAGCGGACTCATGTTCCAAAATCACTTCGATGTCAAAGGCGATGTATGAAAATGAGCTGGGAGGTAGGATAGACGATTTAAGCCTGTCAGACAAGACACCTGTGGGCTATAGTGGCAGTAGGATCGATGTGGTAGGATGTTGTCCTGCAACTTTTAAATTTAAAGACAGGGTTACGCGCGGAAAAATATATATCACCAAGAAGGATGAGATGCTGTTGGGATGGAGAGAACAAATGGGACTATGTATTAAATTAGATCCCAATAGTAAAGAACAAGTGGTAAATGTAGAAAAACTATCCATGGACTGTAGTTTGGATGATAGTTCTAAAAGTTTAATTGCCAAGTATCCATATGTGTTTAATAATAGTAATGGGTGTTTGAAAGGGATGATTCACAAAATTGTGCTGAAGGAGGGTTCCAGGCCCGTGGCGGCAAAACTTAGACCGTTACCAAAATCATTGCGTGATGCTGTGAGAGTGGAGTTGGAGAAACTGGAGAACGCTGGCATTATTGAACCAGCGAAGGCGGTTCAATGGATTCCCCCCGTGGTTGTTGTGAAAAAGTCTGGTGGGGATTTGAGAGTATGCATAGATCTAAGAGAATTGAATCGATGTGTGGTTGCTGACCGCCATCCCCTTCCAAATATGGGAGAACTTCTGTCTAGGATAGGAAATGCCAAATACTTTGCCAAATTGGATATGGCGAGCGCCTATCATCAGATTAACCTTGATGCCGAGTCACGAAAACTGACGGCTTTTATCACATACAAAGGCATTTACCAGTTTCGGCGAATGCCTTTCGGATTAATATCAGCTTCATCAGTTTTCCAAAAAGTCATGGATGGATTATTCAAAGGTATTAACAATGTTTGGTGCTTCCAGGATGATGTGTTGGTTTGTGGCAGGACTGAAGAAGATTTAAAAAGGAAACTCAATAAGGTTTTAGAAATTTTCAGAACATGAGGTATTACCTTACGAAGTGATAAATGTGTCTTTTCTACTCAAGTAGTAGAGTATTTAGGACATGAAATATCGGAGGAAGGTTTAAGGCCCAAAAAAGTGTTGGTAGATGGAATTAAAAGAATGGAGTCTCCAAAGAATAAGGCAGAGTTACGTTCATTTTTGGGGACAGTAGAGTTTTACCATTGTTTCATTGAAAAATATGCGGATAAGGTTACCTTGCTGAGAGCATTGTTGAGAAAAGGAGTGGAATTTGTTTGGAATGCAGAGTGTGAAAAGGAATTTGTTGAGATTAAGTCTGAGATTGATATGGCAAAACCCTTAGCCATGTATGATACTAAAAAAAGGACAATCTTGTCTGTTGATGCAAGTGAAACTGGTATTGGAGTGGTTATGTCGCAAGTGGGAATGGATGGTGCAGAATCCTTGGTGTTACATGCCTCGTGCATGTTGAGAGGTCCTGAATTGAACTACTTGGTTTTGGAAAAAGAGGCTTTGGCATGCCATTGGGGTATAGAAAAACTGAAAAACTTTGTGTGGGGTCAGGAATTTGTGTTAAGAACAGGCCACAAGCCACTAAAGGCTATATTTGAAAGCAAAGGGTTGGACAAAGTTTCAAGGAGAGTTGCCTGTTGGGTGACAAGATTGCAATGTCACAAGTTTAACATTGAAGTGGTAGCCTGTAAGGACAATGTGCAGGCCGATCATGCATCTAGCATAAGGATTAGTGATGAGGAAGATGAGAAGGAGTCTGTTGAAGTTGAAAATATGGTATTTGCTACGGTGGAAGGTGTACTTCACAAAGAAGAATGGGTTGAAGCATTGTTGTCTGATGAAATGTGGAGGCGGATAACCAATTTTATCAAGGATAGTTGGCCAGAGAAAAGATTGTTATCTGGAGAAGAGCGGGCTTTGTGGGAGGTGAGAGAGGAATTATCTGTGAAGATTGGTCTAATATATCGATGGGATAAGCTTGTTGTTCCAGTATGTTTTAGAAAAAAACTAATTGCTATTGCGCATCAAGGCCTTATTGGTACGTATAAAACCAGGGAGTAATTAAGGCCGATTATTGGTGGCCGGGTAAGGACCACGAGATTGAGAAAACAGTGGGAGGATGTGTAGACTGCATAAAGTCAGGGAAGAGCATATCTGATGTAGTGCAACCTGTGAAAGGAGTTGAAGGTCCTAAGGGTGTGTGGCAAGACCTTGCCATGGATATCTTAGGCCCAGTGGATATGGGCAGAGGTCGTGGTAGGTTTGTGTTGGCCATAGTAGATATGTTTTCAAGGTGGACAGAGTTCAAAATATTGAGAGAAGTCACGGGTCAATCTATTGTAGCATTTCTGGAAGAGGTATTTGAGAGAGAGGGCTTGCCAAGGATTGTGTTGACGGACAACGGTCCACAGTTTACTGGAGGTTTCTTTCAAGAGTACATGTACAGATGTGGAATCAAGCATAAAAAGACTGCATTGTATTACCCTCAAGCCAATGGTATGATCGAGAGGGTCAACCGCTGTATAATGGAAGGTATTAGGAATGCCAATGCGTGTGGGTTGGACAGGAAAGTTGCGGTAAAGGAACAAATGTATGCGTTGCGGATGGCTCCTAATGCCGAACCAAGAGTGAGTCCATTTGAATTAATGAGATGACGGAGGAGTAACACGATGTTATCCCCAGCTTGGGTAGGCCGGGCCAGAGAAACGGATGAGGTGGTGGATGAAGTGAAAAGGAATATAGATGAACGAAAGAGGAAGTGTGCTGAGAAAGTTAATGAGAAATTTCCAAGAAAGAAGACTATAGTTGAAGTGGGCGATCCAGTTAGAATAAGGAAAGCTGTTATAAAGAAAAAGGGAGATCCGTTGTTTTCGGATCCGGTTAAGGTTGTACAAGTTTTTGACCATTCTGTGAAATTGGAGAGTGGACAGGTCTGGAGCCTGTCATGGGTTGCGAAGGTGAGGAGGTAAAATTGCTGAGCAAACAGATGCTTTTTTTTTTCTCTATATAATGTCATCGTTCGAATTACATGTATTATAAATTGTTTTGTGTAAATAGAAATTTGGTGTTCAGATAAGGGAGGGGTGTGTGTTATGTTGATGTCTTTTCTATTATATGTTAATGTGTTATCTGATTCCCATTCTTTGTTCTACTGATGGAATCCTAGCTATTGATGACATCAGAGCAATCCTGAGCATTGTGTTAGAATGTTATTCTTTGAGGAGTCAGTCTACTTGTGCAGATGGTTGGGGGTCTCTACTACCCAGCTTATCCCTACAAGCAATAAACCATTTGTTCAACTTGTTGTGCCCAGTCTATTGCTTTACAACGGTGCTCTGTGGTCACATCTTGATCAGGATTGAACGCACGGTACCTTGCTTGGGTTGAGGTTGTGTGGGGTCCGAGCTTGTGCCCTCCTTTACTCGTGGGTGCTTTTTGAGATGTGTGGTTGACTTTTGCTGTCCTTTTCAGGATGCAGGCATCGTGACACGGTGGTGGTGATTTTGTAGCTAGGTGTATGCGGACCGCGACAGTGGGATCCGTTTGAGTGTCTGGAGTAACATACTAGGTTGACTATCTCTTTAAGAAACCACTCGTCGGATCCTACATCACGTGACCGCGTTTTCATTAAGCGATAGCGGCTGGGAGGCCGGCTTCCAAATATTCTGGATACACGCGAGGGCCACCGGAACAAACCACACGCAGACTCGTACATGGTCCCGTATTCCGGTGCTTGCGACTGAGCGAGCGAGTGCCCCGCGGAACAGATGCATTTTTCTACCGTGAACAAGGTAAGGAAACATTTTCCCTTTTCCAATTTCTCCTTCTTTCTGCCTCCATCTCTCGTCTCAATCTTGGTGGCCACCGATACTTTACGGGGTTCAGGAAGTGAACGCCACGTCTGGTGCACACATACCGCGCCAGCGCCAGCAGCTGCACTGACTGTCGTGGTAACACATCGAGGTGCATCCACGACGGCATGCGGCTGCTGACCCTGGAAACGTTTTTTTTTTGCAAATAGCGGCTAACATCATCTGGCCGTTTTATGGCTTGGGAACCAGTTGAAGACGAGTTTCGTCAACTAGCATCACCCCATAGGGGCTAATCGGTACTGACATAAGCCAAGTCTGGCTTAAAGGTGAGCCTGTTCCAACGTGCTCCATAATTTATGACGAGGCCGTAACTCTATTTGAATTGAAGAATGTAGGAATATATTCCGGCATGGCACGGATAACCCCTGCCCTGCTTTTTATGTGATTACAGTAATACACAATGGCTGCTCAACACTGTTGCTCACATATCAGATTAGAGCAGTGCAGCGGATGGGACACATGTGTTTAGGCAGCAAGTCGGCAATTTCATAGATTTATAGATGTCTCTTGTGCTCTAAGACTATGTACTCCCAGCAGCTGTTTTGCTAGACACTTTCTTTCTCTTTCTTCTTTTCAGCCGGCAACTATCTAGCTGGTGGAAGCAAGATTGAATTCTTCCCTTCTATGAAGTGAATTTCACCCCATCAAGACACCATAATACCCCATCACTGAGGGGTCCACTCTTTCATGCTCTTAACGCCCTTGCAAAGGCCGTAAAATACCTTACCGCCATGGTGCTAATACCGCCATTGCAGACCACCCGTAAATGGCCATGTGCAGTGTTCCCAGCAGTGGCGTCGCTAGGGGGGGGCCTGGAGGGGCCAGTGCCCCCCTCTCAAGTCCTGTGCGCCCCCTTGTCCCCCCCTACCTAAGGCGTGCAGTGACCATGTCCTCTGTTCGTGGTTTTGTGACACTCACTGAGGCAAATGTCTGCATATCACACAGCAATATTCCTTTTGTCTCAAAGCGAGTAGTGCTCGAGCAGCTTGCAGCACCTCCCATCAGAATGTTGCCACGAAACTGCTAATGATGGGCCATTAGTCACTGAATTGTTTCGTGCCTGCATTTTGATGGGAGGGAGGGGAGCTGCGTGGGGTGTGGGTAGTTGGTGTGCACAAAAGCCTCTCTGCAGGAGTGATTGTGACGCCACCACTGGCATACTGAGGGCCCCCGCATCCCCCACGGTTCAGGGTACCCCTGGGAGGGGGTTCTACTTTGAGAAAAAAAATGAAACATTCCCCCCCTGCCCAGGACAGCGCCCATGGTAGGCAGACCGCCATGCAAGCACCAGCACCATTAACAATTAACAGAGTCCTATGGGAATAGGGAGAATTATTTTACCGGCGCCTGACTTTCTGGGCTGCCGGGGTTGTAATCTCCCAGTGGCACTGGGAAGTCAGGCGCTGTAAATCTTTCCGACTCTGGCGGCAATCCTTCCGTGGCAACAGCACGGTTATCACCAGACTCAGAATGAGGCCCATAGTTTATTTTTGAAGTCACTCTGCCTTCATAAAGAAATTATTTCCGTTATGGTTCGGTCCTTACCGGAAATCATATCTTAATGAAGTCAGAGTGACTTAAAAAAAAAATTTCTTTTTGAAGTAATAGGGCTCCCCTCAACCCCATGACGTGTGCGTGTGAGAGTGTATGGTGAAAGGGTGCACACTTAAATGTATAGGTGGCTGCCTGTGTGAGTGTATGGTGAAAGGGTGCACACAAATGTATGGGTGGCTGGCTGCGCGTGTGTGCTTGTATAGTGAAAGGGCGCACACTTAAATGTATGGGTGGCTGCCTGAGTGTGCCTGTATGGTGAAAGGATGCACACTTAAATGTATAGGTGGCAGCCTGTGTGAATGTATGGTGAAAGGGTGCACACTTAAATGTATGGGTGGCTGCCTGAGTGTGCCAGTATGGTGAAAGGGTGCACACTTAAATGTATGGATGGCTGGGTGTGCGTATGTGTATATGGTGAATGGTGCCTGTGCTTATGTTCAGGGGTGCAAAAAAACCTACATTTCGGGTGGGCTAATCCTTCAAATGTTGGTAGAGGCGCTAACTTCACAAGCGGTGGGGAGGGGAAAACGTATTTGTGTGGGGGCATCTAACTTCTTTACGCATTTTTATGAGACTATTCTAGTGCAGCTTTCAATGTTACCAGCAGTTAACTCTCTCCTTTAAGTCTAAAAGCACCCAGCTATGGACTACTGTGAGAATGAGCGGTCTCCTGTTCCCTCTCCACCCTAGCAATCACTCCCCTGGCATGCAAGTACTAATCCCACATCACAATTTCAATTGCCTAAAAAATGTGGCGTTTGAAGGCTGGTACTAACAGTGAAATGCTTTACATTGGTAATTTCTGGGCCCTTGTTAGCAGTGAAACCCAGGTGCCGTTTAACATCTGAGTCCTATTGTGTCCAGCAGCTGCTCAAAAGGTCAGCCAGGTCGAGTCAACATAGCACAAAATTTCCGGAGGGGGGGGGGGTGCGGAAGCACAGTCAACTCAATGGTGTTGCACTACTACTTGTGTTTAATGCATCGATTACTTATTGGTAATCTCCATTACTCCTAGCCCTTTTCTTCCTCGTCCCAGTACTTATGCATGAGGCAGTACTTGTGTTTGAGACACTCTGCCTCATACACAAATACTAGGGTGAGGAAGAGGTACATGGCGGTAATGTCTGACTTAGCTACCTGTAATCTTCATTACTCCTAGTCCCACTCTTCCTCACCCCAGTACTTACCTATGAGGCAAAGAGCCTCATACGTAAGCTCTTGGACAAGAACGAGGGACGTGGAGGTAATTCTGGGCCAAGGAGCTGATTTTGGAGGTTGGGGTAGGGGGTAGGAGAGGGGAGGCTTGGAGGGGCGGGATTGTGTGATAAATCATAATGGTTGTCCATGTCCAGGCTAAGCAGGCATGATATGTGGCATTAGTGGCTAGAGAGGCATTTTGGTGCAGCCAGTCTAGTCATTCCTCAGTTTGGTATGACTTTCTTTTAACTGGGCATTTCTGATAAAGCAGTCCTGCTAAGTGTAATTACCGGGATAGATTGGCATTTCAGTGCTGCCAGTCTAGTAATTTCTTACTGCCGCATTTCATATTTTTCTGGGCATCTGTGATAAAATGATATGATATGATATGATATAAGTCATTTATAACGCGCCCGTACATAAGGCGTGACAAGACAAGGGAGGGAAGATAGACGGAGGACAAGACAAAACAATCTTCCTAGGCCATGTGTCATTCAGATGGTGCAAGTGCGAGAATGAGAAGTGCAAGGGGAAAGGGAGGAGGGGAGGGAAAAACAGGGCAGCAATGCTCTGAGTAGGTGCAACCAGGGCAGCACGGCTCTGGGTAGTGCAAGGAGAACAAGGGATTCCAGGGTTACAGTTACAGCCCCTAAGTGCATGGTAGGCCCGGAGGCAGTGAAAGGGTACCCGATCAAGAAAGTGCCTGGACTCAGAGAGACTCTGAGGGTAGCTAAGCAACCAGTCGGTACAGCAGACAGGTAGGTCAGCAGGGGAGGGAGAGAGAGAAAGCAGAGGAGAAGAGGAACGTTTTGAGCTGCTTCCGAAACATTAGGTGGTCTGCCGCAAGTTTGAGAGGAGCAGGCACCTGCAGAGGTGAGAGATATACCCCCCACTATCTGCCTGGAGAAGGGTCTAACCCTTAGAGAGTTGGAGGTAGCTGAGCGAAGGGCTTGAGAAGGAAGGGATTTTGGAAGAGAGCGTTGGATGTAGTGTGGGCCATGGCCCCAGAAATCCTTGCAAAGGGTCTTGAACTTGATCATTGCCGCCACTGCGAGCCAGTGGAGAGATTTCAGGCTGAAGAGATATGATCCCTGGGCTTGAGGCCAAGGATAAGACTTGCAGTCTTGTTCTGGATTAGTTGCAGATGTCGGAGAGTAGAGGCAGGCAGATTGTGAAAGAGGCTGTTGCATTAGTCCAGCCTAGAGAGAGCCAGTGTTCTGGATACAGTGAGCCTCTGGTGGAAAGTAAGGGGAAGAGCCCCTTTGAGGAGGAGCAGCTGCTAGCGGGACATCTTGGCGACGTCAGAGATGTGAGGAGAGAAAGAGAGAGTGGAGTCCAAGATAACACCAAGGTTTTTTGCCTCTCAGGAAGGCGAAGGAAGGGGCCCAAGGTGGGAGGCCAGAGTGAGAGAGGGAAAGCAGGGGCAGGGGTCCCAATGAGACGGATCTCATGGCATTAAGGTAGAGATCTTTGGAGATGCACCAACCTTGAATCGTAGATAGACAGTCAGGAATGAGCGAGAGAGGAGAGGAGGCTGAGGGGAGCCTGAAGGAAAGCTGAGTCATCCGCATAACACTGAAAGTTAGAGGAGAAGGCAGAGATCAGGTGAGACAAAGTGTCCAGTAGAGGTTGAAAAACCAGGGTGAGAGGATAGACCCATGAGGTGGTGGAGAGAAAGGAACCAAGTTGGACCTGAGAGGGGAGGGGTGGTCCAATAGGAAGGCGATCAGTCACTACAGGGCCTGATCCGTGATGCCCAGGTTCTCACGGAGTAGATTGATCAGGATGGCGTGGTTGACCATGTCGAAAGCTGAGGAAAGAAGGAGGATGAGGATGAGGACAGAAGGAATGCTTGAATCACGGTTAGTGAGCAGATCTTCACAGGTTTTCAGGAGAGCATTTTCCGTGCCTCTGGCAGCTCTGAAGCCAGACTGATGGTCATGGCGGCAACCAACAGATTCATTGTGGAGAGTAAGCTGGGAGATGGCAAGCTTTTCCAAGAATTTGCCCAGGAAAGAGGTAATGGAGAATGGCCGATAGTTTGCCGGGCAGTTATAATCGACAGACGGCTTCTTGAGGTGTGGGTGCACAAGGGAGTGCTTAAGAGGAGAGGGGAATGTTCCAGTGGCAAAAGAGTGATTACAGAAATCGCCCAAGGCTGGAGAGAGGGTGTCAATATGGTCCTTGATGGTTCTGGAGGAGCAGGGGAGCACCTGTTTGGATGAAACTTTCATAGATCGGACTTGTCTAGAAACCTTTTCAGGTGTTGTCAGAGAGAAAGAGGTAAAAGTAGGATAAGAGGTCGAGATGGCCAAAGGAGGCCGAGAGAGGAAGAGGGAGAGGAACAGGAGATAGCGGACAGGATGTCCTGAGATTTAGTGTGAGGCCAGAGATGTACAGAGGGCCTGGGAGGGAACAGGAGAGGTAGAGACTGCAACAGTATTGACCATTTCCTTCCAGATTGTAAAGAGTTTGGCCGTGTTGTTAGAGGCCGTGGAGACGCAGGCTTTAATGTGTGCTCTCTTCTTGATGAGTGTTATTGCTTCGACTGGCATTTTGGTGCAACCAGTCGAGGTATGTCTAAATGTGGCCTGGAATGCTTTACTGTAATGTTATTACGTGTCTACACTGGTCTACATTGTGCAGTCAGTTGGACGTGTTTTGATTGTGGCATGGCATTTTTAATAGCAAAGAATTAATATTCCTGTGCACTGCTGGTGACTTGCACGTATTGGATTGGTGTTACGCTACAAAACAATTGCAAACACTATGGCTTCATAGCCAAATGTTTTCATAAAATTGTGTTGTATATTGCATTAAAACCATATTTATATCTTTCTCCTAGTGCAGTGTGCGGCATACCCCTTCAGCAGCACGCTTATGCGTATTGTGCAAGCGTGATAATCTAGGCCGGCCTAGAGTGTAGTGCGAGCCGTAATTTGTTGCCGAGTAGAGGGGGGCCCTCATCATGGCTCGCAGGAGGGCCGCCACATTTTGTGTTACGCCACTGCGTCACTCAATACCTTTCATAGGCGCCCCCCTACTTTTGTCTGTGCCCCCCTACTTTCGTCTTTGGCCCACTCTGTGCCCCTCCTAAATTTGATTCCTGGTAACGCCACTGGTTCCCAGCTGTCACAGGTGCACACAATCAGCACAGGTGGAGGCAATACAGACTGGCCAAGTACAAAAGGAGCACACCCCACCCCTTCCCACACTCCACAATGATTCCAATACGACTAGCAATGTTGGGGCTGGAGGACCTGATTGCAATGGAAGCGCTACAGCAACAACAACTACAACAACAACAGGCAGCACACAGGAGACACAGGAGGAGAAGGAGGGCAAGGCAGGGCCAGCAAGCCCCACCAGCACAGCCAGTGTTACCACGCAGGCAGCCCCCAATCCCACGCATCAGAGCCAGTCCATTCAACCGCACTGCTGAGCAGATCCACACCCTGTACCGTTTGGACCGGGACACCATCACCACCATCGTGGACATCATACACAACAACATCGTCAGCATGATTGAAACACCCACCGCCACCCCCCCCCCCTACTGAAGGTAGGGTCCGTGCTCCACTTCCTGGCCACAGGAACCTACCAGCACACAGTGGGGCACTTGCATGGCATTTCACAACCATTATTCTCACGTACGCTGAACCAAGTGCTCAATGCCCTCCTCAAGCACTTACCACGGACTGCCCAGGAGATGGCAAACACCAAAGTGGGTTTCCATGCACTGGCCGGCATACCTGGTTGCATTGGTGCCATCGACTGCACCCATGTGGAATTGGTGGTCCCACATGCCATGGAGGTAGCGTACCGCAACCGTAAGCAATACCACTCAATTAACGTACAAATGGTATGTGACTCAAACAGGATCATCACACATTGTTGTGCCCGATACCCCGGATCAACCCATGATTCAATGGTCCTGCGGAACTCCACAATACCACGCTACATGTTGCGACATGCAGGGCCGAGATCCTGGCTACTTGGTGAGTCTCATGTCATGGCCATGGAATTGTGAAGTGGATAGGTGATTGACGTACCAATGCATGCTTTACCTGGCTGACAGGGGTGGGGGGGGGGGAGGATGCATACTTCATCTGGCTGACAGGGGGGGAAGGATGCATACTTCATCTGGCTGCGAGTAGCAGAGGTAATGGAGCCAGCTCATACCCTAAAGCAGTCCAGACCGCTGTGTACTAACACAGTGAATGGGCACTCATAAGCTACTGGACCCCCCTGCATACAGTGGTTGAAGGCATGCAAAACAGTCCATAAGAGGAATACACATATAGCGGTCACATCGTGTGACTCCATTCGTGCATGGAAATGGGGTTCAAAAGTAAGAGATGAATGCATGCCATGGTGTCAAGTCATGATTTGAAATCTGATGTCATGACTGACACATACATTGTTGCCCACATACAGGTGATGCAGGCTATCCCTTGAAGAGGTGGCTCCTTACACCAGTCCGGAACCCACAGAACCGGCACGAGGAGGACTTTAATCGTGCACATATACAAACCCCTGTGGTGATTAAGCAGACATTTGGCCTCTTGAAGGCACGGTTTTGCTGCCTCAGCAGGTCTGGTGGGGCACTCCTGTACCGCCATGAGAAGGTGGCAAAGATCGTCATGGCATGTGTAATGCTACACAATATGTGCATCAGACGGAATGCGCCCCTCCCCCCTGACGCTGAACTGCAACCACCTGACGATGAGGATGAGGAGGGTGGGGATGGGGCAGCATCTCAGGGAGGAAGCGATGCACTGGAGGGACGTGCCATGTGTCAGATTCTCATTAACCAATGCTTCTAGCACACATGGACGGTGAGTGTCACATGGAGATGGCACTTGGGGCACTGGGTGTGTCTGGGACATGCACACTGTGGACTGTTCACCAATAAAGCACACGTACACAATGAGCAATGTCCACACATGCGATTTGTGCATAACCAAAAAGTGTATTGAAATTCTGATTTGAATGAACACACCCCATCCCCCCTCCACCCTCAACTCCCCAACACACCCCATCCCCCCTCCCCCCTCAAGTCCCCAACACACCCCATCCCCCCTCCCCCCTCAACTCCCCAACACACCCCATCACCCTTCCCCCCTCAAGTCCCCAACAAACCCCATCCCCCTGCCCCCTCTAGTCCTCAACACACCCCATCCCCCCTCCACCCTCAACTTCACACAAAAGTGTGTGGATTCATCATGTGGGATTGTCCAACTGGGCGGATTCTATTGGCCCCCTCTCCCTGCACCCGGGACCCCCCTGCCTGTACTCCGCAGGTTCCTGGCAGATCTGCGGACGGGGCTGGATGGGGCAGAACTGGCAGCCGAGGAGGTACTTGGCCCCTCACAAGGACGCATGTCCCTCAGAACCTGAACAAGGTTTGTGAGCATGTGCCGCACCACGGCTAATTCCGTACATATGTCCTTGGTTGAGGATTCTATTGCCGCCTTCACTGTATCAGCACATTTTTGCATTTCGGCCCTAGCACTCCCACATTCGGCCACATGCTGGTTCATCAGTGAGGACAGTTGTTGTTGCCGCTGGATTATCTGTTCCATTGATTCCTGGTTTCTCGGGGCCAACGAGGATGCCAGTGGCGTGTCGAATATGCTGCTCCCCTCCTGCACAATTTCAACTGGGGATGGAGTGGCTGGCCAAGAGTTATCAGGGGATTGACCCTGTATGGCTTCATCGTGCAGGCTGCATGGGGACAGGTAGGGGGAATGAAGGTGGCCAGTGGGGGGTCCTACAAATACGTCTGCATTCCCTGCTTCTTCGTCCGAGCCACCTGCGGTGGCAGCAGTCTCGCCCATTGTGCTGCTTCCGGCAGAACCAGTGCCTTCGGTGGGCAACACTTGCTGGGTGTCTGATGATGGTGCAACCGTGGTGCTTGGCCTGGTGGACATCTGTGCCCCGGCCTGCGTTGTCACCGATGATTTTGGCTTCTGAGGGATTTTGTGTTTTACAGCAGAGGTGGAGGGTTGCTGTGTGGGGACATCGGGCCTGGCTTTCTTTGCAGGTGTGGTGGCAGTGTCTTCCTCGTCACTGTCCGAATGAGAGCCTGTGGTGGAGCAAAGGGGGGAAAGGGTTAGTGATACCTCTGTGGACTTTGAGCAGGCATTGTGATGGCTGCATTTAATTTGATTTCTACATGTTGCACGTTGGAGGCAGTGATATACTTGTCGGTGGTCTAAGCATGGAGGCATGTGTGTGGCCACGGGAAGGGTGTGCATACCGCATGTGTACAAGGTGGAGGTCAGAACTGCCTGTTGGTAGTATTGTGCAGATGTGTTGTGTTAACCCTGTCAGGCTTCATTGCAATTTCCCTTCAAAGTGGACTTCAGTGACTTTGGCATGGCTGGATTTGAGGCACCTACCTGCGTCACATGAGGTCAGGGCTCCTCTCTCCATGTCTCCGACCCCCTCGATGCATTCGGTGCCAATGAGTGCGGCACATGTCTCCTCCCATGGCTGCATTTTTTTGGGGACTGTGCTCCTCCACCAGTTTCCATGGCCAGGTTCCTGTTGGCAGAAAGAATGCTCCTTACGCGGAGCCATAGGTCATCCCACCTCTTTCTGCACTGTTGTGCATTGCGGGGTGTAGTGCCAACTGCACTTACCCTCTGTGCAACCATGGCCTATATGGCCTTCTTACGGGCTATTGCTGGCCTTGTCATCTCTGTGGAGAACACCACATCTGCGTGTTCCTGAAGTGTGTCGGCCAACATGTTCAGCTCCTCCTTAGAGAAGCGCTCCTGCCGCAGCCGCTCTCCACCTTTTTAAACAACTTTTGGCATTGTGGTGAAGGATTGAGGTAGAGGAAGGTTTGCCGAGGTTGTGGGGGTCAGGTGTCCACTGCTTGCAGCGGATGGCAATGGATTGTGTTTTTGAAGATGGTCGCCATGCTCTTTCCCGTTCCTGTGCGTTGACGCAACTTCCAGATCCGCTTATTTGCGGTCACCGCTAATTTGCGGTCCCCGCTATTTGTGGTCACCGCTAATGGCTGTCATCGCTGATATCGATGTTTGAGGTGGTGGACACGGTATTTGCACAGCATAAGATGCTGGAAAGTGGAGTTTTTAGTGCTTTACCGCCATGGCGGTTGTTACATTACTGGCATGGTGCAATGCTCGTGCCCGAGAGGTCGTAATGTGCTGCTTTTAGCACTATATGGCCAGCACGGACACGTTGATTGCACCATGCCGGTAATGTCTGCAAATTACCGCCAGGGTCGTAATGAGGGCCAAGGACTAATTTTAAGATGCCTTTCCGTTGACCATATAAATCCATTGCTGTTCCTATATTTTACAACCATTTTCGCCCTGTCCTGAGGAAGACGACTGTTAAGCCATCCCTCTCCTTTTTTTCCTGAAAAGAGACGGATGACTTAGACAATTTCTGAGGTCGTCGAAACTACCCAATCGTGACACCAGTGTGACACATGAGAATGGTGGAAGTCACACTAGGTGCCGGTGGTTGACTGTTTAGGTCGAAATGGTGACAAGCGTTGCAGGTGGCACCTTTTACATATCTTGCACTGCAAGCTTGTCCATGAAGTTATATAAATAATTTCTGTCACTTTAGAATATGATACTGGAAAGATGTCGTAATTTGGTAATTTTTGCATTTCTCTAATTTTCCTTATTTTCTATTCTTAATTGTTGGAATAGTTGCAGCTAGATTCAGAATTCATTTTTGGACGGTGCATGCATTTTGAGACTGGGGTTAGTATTAGGACTGCCCCTTTTCAATTTGCTCTGATCCTCCCCAGTAGATTGGTCTCCCCTTTCCTTTCTCCCTGGGGGGCTATTGCACTTTGCACTTTGTATTCATCCTGCATTGCAGGGAGCTTAGGTGGTTGTCATGCACTTTATCTGTATATATTCTATATTGATTGTCTGTTTTTGTGCTGTTTTATGATGGATTCAGTACCAAATGTTATGTGATTTGATATGTAAACAATAAAGATTAATTGATTTTATTATCCTTGACATGGTCTATCCCCTCATTTGGGCTCTCATACGATGGTTGCTTATTTTGCTTGAGTGTCTCAGCAATTTGTCCCATGTTACCCACATCACCTTGTCTATTTGCTCTAGTTACTCCCCAGGGTTTACGCGGTGGGGGATGCCTATCCTTGATCTAAAAATGTGAACTCTCCTACAGCAGACTTGGAAGGCTGCCAATGCAATTGTGAAACCCCGATCTCATGCCTCCCTCCCCAATGTGGCTGGGGCTCCTAATGCTGCCTCAGTGAAACAGTTTGACAGTCTGACTGACCTGTAGGCTTCCCCCTGTCCTGCCCTGACTCCCCTTTTATTGTACCTGTAGTTCTTTACAGCTGGTCTCAGCTTGAGCTCGATAACAGCAGACAGCAGTTGGAGGTTTTCTTCAGTGACCAGGCATGAGGAATGGGGTTTATAGAATCAGGGAGTGGTCTCTGGGTGTCTGAACTGCCTGTTCATGTGAATTAAGCTTTTCGCCCACTGGTTACCATGGTAACCCTGCAAACAGGCAGCTGAAGGTAATTGGTGAATCAGCCGCCTCCCTTGCAGCTCTGCAGTTTGAATCCTAATCAGTTGTGGGGTTTCTGAGCCTGTCTTTGTGTGGCCTTTTCATTTCTTGAAGGAAACAATTTGGTACAAACAGACTGTATCAGTTCCAGACTTTTAGTGTTTACAAAGGAAAGGTTTTTGTGATTCTAGCAGGAATGTGGAGGTCAAATCTTGCTTGCAGTAAAAAGAAATGTTAACACAATTACATTGGAATTAGAATGGAATTTGCATATACGTCATTGTTCGGATAATTCTTTGGGTGCAACCTTCATAGCACACTGGTTGGAGCACTGGACCATGAGCCTGACAGCTGGGAGTTTAGTTCCCACACAGGGCTGAATCTTGGAATTGTGCAGCATGCGTCTTTAAATTGATGAAAGGGTCGGTCAGAGATAAAACTTTTTTCTGTTTTTCGTCCTTACCTATCGTGTGCGTGATGCAGGACGTCATATCTGTAAGGCCGGAGACCCGCTGAAACTGAGGAGGAACGGTAGCATTTCATTTAATAAATGTCAGTTTCTCCTTCGGAAGGCAGAGGGAACAGAGATTGCTGATCTCTGAACATTTTGACTGGCGGCACAGTACCCCGGAGGTTGCCAGGAACGTCCTCTTTTACCTGCTCCTCTGGGGGACACAGGTTTGCAGTCCAGCTCTGGGCCTTATCACCAGCAGTGTGGCTCTGGGTCTGCTAGCCCCCGCGGCTTGGATCTTTCTTATTAGAACTTGCTTAGGAAAGGCGCAGGGTGAAGATTTTGATTTGGCTGTTCCCTGATAGCTCTTTGTGTAGTCCCTTGTACCCCCAGATCTGGGCTGTGTGGTTTGAGCAAGCAGCGGAATATGTGCACAGACTAGTGTTGGTTCTGGATTTCTGCTTCCTGGTTTCAGCTATCACCAACATTTACTGCTTACTGGATTGTTGTCAGGTACCGGCTGTGCCTTGTTCTTTGTTGGCCATGCAGTCCAAGCAAATTGGGTCCCATGGCATTATTGTGAGTTACAGCAGGATAGTTGGGGTAGGCGTGCATGCTCTTCAGGTTTTGGCTCCTGCCCTTCTCCAATTGCTGACCTCAGTCTTAGGTACATGGTTTAGTGGTGACAAATGTCAGGGTTCAAGTAGCCTCCTGTCTGGTGGGGTGTGAACTTAGTGCCTTTGGATTGGCGTACGCTATTCCCATAGATTTATGAATGTGGAAATGGCTGTGCGTGACTTTCATGTTTTCCAAATGTATTTTCCATCTTGCACTGCATATGACTGTATTTTCGCCCCTGGCTACAGTTTCTGCACTGTTTATGCTTTCTGTTTATTTCTGTCATTTGCACTGCATATGACTGTATATTCACCCCTGGCAACAGTTTCTGCAATGTTTATGCTCACTGTTTAGTTCTGTCAAGTGCTTGCATATTCCCCTGTATGTGTAGCTTATCCTGTATTTAACCTATGCATTTACAAAGCTTCACTGTGCTTGGTTCCAACATCACTATATTTTGTACCTTCATAATCTCTACAGTCACTTGTTTCAAGCACACTGGACATTGCCCACCGTCGCGACTCCACTCCATCCAAAAAATCAACTGTTTCCTCTGTCCCCAGCCTAGGCAAACAGCTTACAGCAGTAACAAAGGGATCAAATTCCTCCCAAATGCCTGGCCAATTCCCCTTGTTGGAGAACCTGTTCCAGTATAATCTGCCACCTAGGGATGAATCTTTACTCCCTTTCCTGAGACCCTCCTCCACTACCCAGTGCCAGCTGACCTGCCCTTTTACACCCTGACAGTCCATTTGTTGTGTCCATCATAAGGGGGGAAAGGGGTCTGTGGAAAACCACTTGTCCCACACTCTACAATTAACCTCACCTTTGGGCCCAATTGCCCTGCCCTCGATAATTTTCATCTCCCCTGACCTGGAAATAAACACAGAATCTAGTTTCCCCTATTGTCGAAATGGGTGGGGCGGGATCTAGAAGGGCATTTGTCCTACACTCTGTAATTTACTGAAACTAATGGACCACCTGTCCTGCAATCCCATCTTCCCTATCCTGGGAACCACAACAAAACCGCTCCCTTGCAACAGCCAAAACACAGTTACACATGTTCTGTTTCTGGGTGAGGGGGCTGGCTCTGGAGGGGGTGGGAGCGGCAGCCTTATATAAGTCATTGGAGAGAGGACAGAAGGCTCTCTTTTTTGGCTGCAGGAGGCGCTGTGAACCTCTCATTCACCTTGTGCCTCTCACTGTGCACCTCTCACTGTGCCTCTTGCCTCTCTCACTGTGCCTCTTGCCTCTCTCACTGTGCCTCTTGTGCATCTCACTGTGCCTCTTGCCTCTCTCACTGTGCCTCTTGCCTCTCACTTTGCCACATGTCTCTCTCACTGTGCCATCTGCCATTAGGCCTCTCACTGTGCCTCTGGCCTCTCTCACTGTGCACCTCTCACACTGTGTGCCTCTCTCACTGCGTGCCTCTTGCCTCCCTCACTGTGTACCTCTCGCCTCTCTCACTGGGTGCATCCCTGACTGAGCGCCTCCCTCACTGGGTGCCTCCTTATCTCTCACTCTCCCCATTTCTCTCCCTCTTCCCTTCTCTTTCTTTCCCCTCTCTCTTAGCCCTCACCATCTCTACAAGCTTCTGCTCCCACTCCCTCTCCTACCATTCACCCTGCATCCAAGGGTACTACCGAGGCCCCCGGGTTCCATGCCAGTGGATGTACCTAGCTAGTATGCCTGCCATCAATGCCCCACTTTGTGCCCACAGCCCAGCCAGACACTCACCAGTGCACAGTGTTTCCAATTTACTCTGCTGGCAATGAGTCTACTTCTCTGTATGTAATGATTTCTGCACTTTGGTGACTTCATTCATGTTCCCACATTTTTCTGTGTGGTTGCCTGTTATTACCAGAGGAGACACCCAGTCCGCATACACAATGCACCCGCACCGGGGTCTGTTAACTTCCTGGCCCAAAACTGTGGCCCTGCACGGGGTCCCCCACAAGGCCTTCTCCATTTTGCCCTGCCTCCCACTTACACAGAATACCTGAGAGTTAGAGCTTTCCGCCTATACCATAGCAGCATCAGACCTCTGTGGGTCATGACTGGCTCTGCCCATGAGCCATAGGTGTGCCCTGTTCTAGGGATGGTGAATGTCGGTTGCACCCAGGGGGTCTAAAAGGATATCCAGTGATATTAACAAATTGAAAATAATGAAATACATTTTAAACGAACCCTGAATACCGAAACATACAGAGTTTATAGTAAAGAATATGTATCGGTGGTTGGGTAAATGATTAAAATGGGTAGGGAGGGGTTTGGGATGGGGTTATAAACCGTGGGAAACGGGGAGACTACCCAAATAAAAAAATAAAAAACAGTATTTTTTCAATATTTAGGGATCGTAAAAATTTTTTTCGTTATGTCATTTTTGTTAAAGTGACAGTGATCTGTCTAAGAAGGGGTCTGGGTTCCTCTGCCATATGTAGATGTCGCCTTATTGGATTTGCTGGGCCCTTGCTTCTCTTTGGAGGATGAATGGAGTGGGTGCAGGTGGTTGGTGGTAGTAGGCTTATTAAAGAATTGGGCGTATGGTATGGGCAGACGGTTGTGCCCTCTGTAATATAAAACCTATAATTAGGATCTAGCACTGCAATAGGTGAAGAAGACGCTCTTGAGTTCTCCAAGCCATCCCCTGTGATGAGGACAAATGGATGCATTTGACCATCTTTGGGTTCCTACCTTCGACCTGATGAAGTCCTGTGACCTGTACTTGCAATGTTGTAGTCTGGCATGTTTGGGACAGTGGAACATGGTTGAGAGGGATATAGCTCTTTAAGTCTCCTGGCATTATTATGTTGGTTGTGGAGAGCGGGGGACGCGCGTTCTCACACAGGGCATGCTGGTTGGTTGTGTCCAGCATTGATCAGGTGGTGTTGGGGTTATTTGTATCTGAATTAGCCTATGTCCTCCTTTGCCTCCCACCTAGGATATTTCTGATTCGGTGGTAGCTGGCAGGATCAACGTTGGTGACATATTTTATTTATGGAGGGGGTTTCCATATCTGTCCCCTCTTGGCGCCTGGTTCTTCACACTTTCGGTCTCTGCTTCTTCAGCCCAATGGAGAGGCGGCTGTAAGAGCTAAAGGATGGAGAGCAGGATGACTTGTTGATTGGTTTTGAGGCACCAACTACTGGATAGGAGGTCTTTGGCAAGACCTCTCATTTAGGGGGTGTTTCTTTCCCCATGGATCATTGTTCCTTTGGTAAGTGCAGGGTCATAGGAACCCCAAGGCTTTTTTTTCTGCCTCTTTGAGTTGTGCCTGCCCTGGGGATTTGTTGGCACCCCTGAACCAGGGCAGCCTTTTTTGCAGGCCTTTTAACCATTGTTGGTTCCCATTTTCTAATGGTTGGGCAGTGCCACATTTGGACTACCGCAAGCGAGTAGCCAATGGTGTATCTTAGCTGGGGTTTTTTTCTGGAAGACTATTCCTGATCACCTCACTCTGGGAATATAGAGTGGTTGTGACCCTCATTCTACTGTAGAGTGTGCTCGGTCCCCGTCTTGCTCAGTTGCTCCTTGCGGGTCCTTGACCTGGAAGTTGGTGTTGAGTTGCCTTCTTTCCTGGTGGTTTGCCCGGGACGTCTGTGATACTCTGGAGGTATCTCGGTTGAATTCTCCAGGACAATAGCCCTTTGCTTCCCTGACATGCTTTTTTTGATCGTCCTGGATATATGTCTTTCCATAGCACCTGGGATGTTTGCCCCTCCACAGCTGATTCTGGTGAGTTTTGTCCTCAAGGTACTGTGACTCTCCATGGGAGGGGCGCTGCTCCTGCTGTGCATGGAGGTAGTCTTCCTTTTCGGTCCTAGAATGTGTCAGTCCGATCTTGGATCTTTGGTATAGTTCATAGAATAAAGTATTTTGACGAGAAAGAGGGACATGGTGGTAATGCTTGGATTACATACCAGTAATCTTCTTTACTCCTAGTCCTACTCATCCTTGTCACAGTACTGATACCCAGCACCTCCTCCATGGGGGTAAGATTGCCCCGGCTCTTTTGGTATAGACAGGAGGAACATGGGACAGGTCAGGGGCTTTATCCCCCGAGCTATGAGGGGACGTGTTAAAAGAAAGAAAAAAAGAAGGCTCTTTAGGAACAGCTTTGTCGAAAAGGCAGAGCAACTTCATGGAGTAAATTACTGTGGGAGAAAGCATGGGACTAGGAGTAATGAAAATTACCAGAAAGTAATCGAAACATTATCGTTATATCTTGGTTATTGAAATGACATTGCAGACCAAGCTTTTCATTTTCCTGATTTCTCGAAGGCGCTCTACTGGGTCTGAGAGTGCGCCCAGGGGAGGTGTGCTAACATCAGCCTGCGCTGTCTGCTGACCCTCACTAGCATTTACTCGCAACCACGTCACGCTAAAACAATGCTCTCAAAGTATCCGCTCAACGGTTTTAATCGAGTAGACTCAGAAGCGGAAATAACAGTGTGATGAAATCATGCAGATGCAAATTTATTACCCTTCACAATGGGCATTGCAGCGGGCGGCCAGAGGTCACTCTTAGGCGTACCCAACTACTTGCGTTTAGGGGCGTACCATGGGTAGTGATGAGCACATTCTTGTTCCACTGCTCTAATTCCAGTAGGAAGTCGGTGGAGTGCCAGCAGTGAAATGGTTGACAGAGTTAAGCACTCAGGAATGGTCTCCACCTGCTCCGCGTGTCTCTGACTCCCTGATGACTGGCTGTAGAGCATGCGCAGAGGAGCGCTGAGTGTACGCAGTGAATATGGAGACAACAAGACGGAAGGGTGGCTAGACAGCGGATTGGGACTAATGGTGCTACAGTATGGATGCGATCGACATAAATACATTTCTGGGAACGCTTTTTCACATTGCAGTTATGTGCGAATTTATAGTCAGATTGTTGTTTAGGTGAAAGACTATTTTATATGAAATTGTTCATTGATATGCACAGTCTTTTGCGCTGTAATAAAACAATGTTTTAAATGAATTTAAATAGCATATGAATTAATCTGCAAACTTTAGTGCTACGAGGAGGAATTTGAATGTTTAAACGAATGCAAATGAAGGAAGTGAAACGATGTTTGTGGGATTGCAGTTTTAGTTTGCCTATTATAAACCGAAACTATTGTCATACAAGTACAGACAGGAGAAATATGGACTGAGGATGGACCCAAAGCCTCAAGCATTGTCAGGCTTTTTATCCACCATCTGACTGATCATGGCTATGCTAATACATATGGCAATTCCCACCCACTACCCGCCCGTTCCCGCCCAAAACACATCCACCTGGGATTGCTTTCAGCTAGCTCTATTGTCCAGTAACATCCAAGTAACATCAAGCTGTGTATGATGACGGAGCTGTCATGGTTATTTCTAAGCAGGCTTTTGAGAGTTGGCTTGATTGTAGCAGTAAGTGTGCTCCAGGTGCATGTAGAGGCAATATGTGGGTCCTCAAATCTGTTCCTTGCACTGATTTCCTCTTAAAAACAAGCAATAAGTAGTAAAGCCAGCAACTTCAGCTTGTGTATAGGTATTATATGAGCTTTTGACAGGTAGTGCCACCATGTCCCCAGGTACTCGCACCTTTTGCCAGCTGTTGTCATTTTATGGATGACCGGGTAATATGATAATGACAGTGTCTGGCAAATACCTATCCCATGCCTGTACAAAAGCTAAAATGTTGCCCTTGCCCGTACTGGTTGTTTTTGTCTGCGCCAGCCAGGAAAGTACAATATTTATATTTGTACATTGAGATTAACCGATTTGAAGATGGCAAGAGCAAGGTCTAATTCGGAGGGCATGGTGAAAGGTGATGAGGAGGTGTTGAGAATTCTGAACAGAAGGATCTCTGTTTTGAAGGTAGGTTTGTTGATGGTCAACCCGATCTGAATAGCTTTTTGGCAGCCGTGGAAAGCTTTGAGGAGGGGATGGGCTTCCCATGAGTCTGTTGAGTGAGATGAGGGGGCTCATAGCACTAGCTGGGTGGCATCCGCATGCATTTGATTCCTAGTGTTGAAGATCTTTTTGACCTCCACTAAGGGTGTGTGGATGTGATGTAATCTAGTTTAAGGGGGACTTATGTTGCACAATATCTGCCATTTTGGCAGGCTCTCGGTCCATAGTTCTAAAAGAGAAGTATGGATTCTGGGAGGAGAGGGTGTGCCAAGTGCACCTTTTTGAGGACCGGGGACCTGCGTTCTGGTATGTTTCTAGGTGGTTTGTGGCATTTACTCTTGGGTGTTTTTCGAGAGAGAAGCGCCCAAGATTGTTTCACTGCAAGCGCGAGAATACCTTGAGAGCCACTGGTCTGGAACAATTGAGTATGTAATTGGGGTAGAGAAGTGACAGGCCATGCCTACAGCGTTCCCCATATGGCTGTGGGGTGGCTGCAATGGTGGTGGGGGCAATATCAGGCAATAGGGGATTTTGGTATGAAGTATAAGGTAGTAAAGGATTCAAAAGTTGAGTAAGTTAGTTTCGGGCAAAGGGAAAAGGTCCTGGACTCTTTGTATTGATCAGGACAGCAACACTTTAGTTGAGCGTGGCTTTATTTTCATGATAAACGTTGGTAGGTAGTAATTCAAGAGGACCTTTTAGGGCACTGTGATAGTTCACAGGCTAGACCAAACTAGTAGTGTATCAGTCTGCTGCATGCGAGCAGTGATGCTGTCATGAAAGAGGCCTAATGCCCTGTCTTGTATGCGGAAGGAGCATTGGCTGGATGGTGCCCTGACTTGGTCTAGTCCTGCATAGAGAGGTAGTGATGCTGTCTTGTGCCTTCCATGTAGGACACAGGGGGGACGACTACCTTGATTGAGTCTGTCCTTGTGTGCATCCCTTGTTTCCGACTATGTGTGCAGATGGGTCTTGCGGAGCCTAGTCTGTAATATTCACTGTGTATTGTACCAGCAAAGTTGGGTCCGGTCTTTGGTGAGTGAAAATCTGAGCTAGGTCCGTCTGCTGGGTTCTGGTGAGCAGGCAGGTGTGAGGTCATTTTCTGAAGGTCAGGTGGTCTTCCAGTGCATCTGGACCTGGTGTCTCATAGGTTGGTTGCTAAGATTGAAAAAGAGGATCCTCCTCTGAGTTTCCTATTGAGGCCTGGGATTGTTACTAGAGGAGCGCTGCTGGATCGGAGCCTTATGACTGGCGTTCAATTGATCATCTTCTCCTTGATGATTCTGGCCACCTGTTGTCAGGCGCGATTGGCACTACCAAGTGTTTTGCAATGTTAAAAAGCAAAGGAGAAAGGAGGGAGTCTGGAAAATCTGGCGATGACCCATGCTGGGCCTCTCTGTCCTCTGACTTGATGTTCAAAAGTAGGCAGCTGCAAGTTGGGAATGTTGATTGGTTTACAAAAATAGTATGAATACAAGTCATGTTTGTTGATAAAAGGTCTCATTGACGCCTTTAGTAAAATGTGGAAGTATGGTCCTCTTGACAAAGGATCTCAACTAAATGCTCAAACTGCTAACCACAATACAAAACCCACATCACATGCCCTGCTTCCTACCTTCCCCTCAGCACTACGTGCCACAGAGTGCAGGTCTTACTCTGCACACAAAATTCCACCAGTAACGTGAGTCACATGGATGGAGCTTATGGTCTGGCTGCAAGACTGGGCATTGCAAGTGTACATGTAGATGACTATCACCAATTCACTGTGATCACACACCTATGCTTTCTTTGTGCACGCCCCTGACTACTGGTGTGTGTAGTTCAACTGCACAGGGTGCTTTCCTTTTTGGAGTAGCATGTGACCCGTTTCTAGGGGCGGGCAGGACTAGAGAAAATGGGCTCAGGTGACATGAAGTCACCTTGCACAGGCTTGCTGTTTACTTAGAGGCAAACAATCTTTTGAGTAAGTACGGAAAAAGCAATATGTTTACCCATTATGTTTGTTGCTGCCCTATACATTTCGAGAAGGTGGCTAGGCAGGAATTTGACAATTTATTTTGAAGCAATCGTGTGTGTGTCCATGTGTGTGTTTGTTTGTGTGTGTATGTGTGTGTATTATTTATTTAGTTATTGTGAAAACATTGTATGTGCAAATGTAGAGAACACGCATTCACAAGGCCAATAGTTTTGAGAGCTGTAGGGAATTGGTGTTCTTTGTTGCTACTATAGGTTTTGATATGACATGCCCAAGTACCATCACGATTTGCCTTGTGTTCCAAGCATTTGTCCAAGTTGACATAATTTGGTATATTTTGCCAGGAAATGTTAAAATACCTACTACAGGTATTGCCATTGCAAGGAACTCGAATTGTTGGCAGGTACCAACATAAATTGACAGATTTTGACATCAGACCGCAACTTGCACAATATAAGAGGAATTTCAATAGGTTGGCATTGTATTTGCATCAATCATTTCATTATTTGTAATTTGGTGATTTTCATAGAGTTATATTCAGATGGACGACTTCTAAACTCTACTAATCAATGTCATTATCCTGTGATATAACCATATTTATCGCCCTTATGCCTTTTTGTCATAATGTGGGTTTTAAACCTGTTACATTTATTGATTTGATTTATTTCATTTGTTGGTAGCTCCCAAGACCCGGAAGTGTCCCATTCCCACTATTTGCCAGAAATGACTATTATATTCCGAGGTACTCGTACCGTTCCTGCAACTAAGCTCCCATCAAGTAACAGCGCCACAATGCCCAAGGGCTGTTTGTGCGCTATAATAATGTAAATATAAATAAATAAATAAACTGGCCGTTAGGCAACTATTGCCATCACATGCCCAAGTACTCATTCCACTATCTAGACATTGTAATCCTACATTCAGGTACTCTCACCTTTTGGCAGGTGTTGTTATGCTTTCTCTAAGTACTCGTACGGTAACACGACTGCTTCACCTCGTAGCCTATCCACTTCTCTGGTCTTCCCCTAGAGGCCTTAGAAGTAGTTTAGAGGCAATCTGTGTACGCTAATCTCACTTAATATAGCTGGGAACTACCTCCTTTTTCACCACTCAATTTCCTTATATTCCACTACCATCTTCCCTCTCTCCGCTGGAGCACTTAGAACGGCCTCTGAGCGCTGTGTTTACCAACGGCTATTAACTCTTGCACTACTTTTAATTGAAAGCAAAATGGTTGGAAAAATAGATTACTCCGTAGCCGTGGATGCTTTTGTGGCAGCATTCTAGCAGAATGCTCTTCATTTAGGCAATTAACATAAACATGGACTAATGAAAATGAATTCCTGTTTGTAATATTGTTGTATACATTGTCTTCTCATTGGTTTTAATTACAAGTCATAAAACGGTATTTAAATTGCACTGACTTTGGAGAAGGAGTGCAGTGCAGGGTAGCAGGCGATGCTGAGTGTTCCGGGGGACGGGGGGGGGGGAGTTGTTGGTGTTTTGTCCTGGGGGACAGAAACTGCTCTGCCTTTGATTTGAATGCAGGGGGAGGTAGAAGTGGCTCCGGTTGTATGGCCACTTGGTGACATCAGAGCGCTACTGATGTTCGGGAGAGGTGGCGCTGGAACAGCAGATGAGGTTGTTTTATTTTTTATTTGAGGGTGCCTGTCCTAGCACTAATTGTCAGTTGTATGGGGAGGTGGGACTCGTGCCAAGTTTCGGCCAGCGAGTGAGTAAAAACACGAGTGGAAGTCAAGGAAACCATTTGGCCCCAGTGCCGATTTTCTTACCCACCTCTTTGTATTTAACAGGTGTTATTCTTATCAAACACATAATAGTTCTCATGTCATCTAACTTGCAAGGCTGAATTTGCTGTGCTGTTCTCACACTCAACTCAATGCCTAAACGTCTAGGACTTGTTGGCAACACCTGAGCAAATCTGCTCACTGGTGCATGCATTTATTTTCTAAAGAAAAGGGTCATCTGCCCCCCCGACCCCCTCCCACAGCTCCTTCCACCCGTGCTGTAGGTGGGGCATATCAAGACAAGAAATGTATCATTTGAAAGGAACAACCCTCCTTTCGAATGACTCAACTCAAGCCTCAAATCTTTCAAGGTAACCATGGCAACGATGTGATCCGTTGGTAGAGCCGCTGACTCATAGGATTGCTTTTGTAGTAAAGTAAGAGGTTGCTGTTCTTTTGGTCAGGTTCACTTGGAACCTATCAGTGTACCATGCCTTCAGCGCCAGATGGGGACCGTAATGTGAATGTTGTATTTGAGGACTTGTGCAAATGTGTTGATGCATGAGGGCATCTATCCCTTTTGAGATCCTGCCCACCCTGCCCTTGGGCAGACAAGGAGCTGGTTCTTCTTGTTTCCTCTCCCTTCGATGCCTGTCAGTCTGTTGTCAATTCATTGGGCCTCATTCTGAGTCCCGCGGCAACCCTGCCGGTGCTACCGGCGGGTTGACGCTGGACTCCGAATAATTTACTGGCGCCTGACCTCCCGGTGCTACCAGCTCATTCCGAGTCCGCTGGCCGGGAAGTCAGGTGCCAGTATATTTGTTAATCCCAATTACCATTGGGACTCTATGGGAGTGGAGACACGGGAACAGCGGCACCGTTGCTAACAGTGCCGGTGCTTCCGTGAAAAGTCTTTCTGAACATTTGGAAGTTGCGCTTCATGAACGGAGCGTTTTAAAATTGCCTGCAAGTCTAACTTGTGCCCTGCAGCACTGCGAGCCGAGCTCTTGCTGCCTTCCCTGCTTCCTGGAGGAGGCGGGGCCTATCGCGCACACGTGAGTGGTCACGTGATTCCATCCCAGCATAAATTGCCGGTATATCCGCCCGAGCGGCGTGTGTTTCTGAACATTTGGAAGTTGCGCTTCATGAACGGAGCGTTTTAAAATTGCCTGCAAGTCTAACTTGTGCCCTGCAGCACTGCGAGCCGAGCTCTTGCTGCCTTCCCTGCTTCCTGGAGGAGGCGGGGCCTATCGCACACACGTGAGTGGTCACGTGATTCCATCCCAGCATAAATTGCCGGTATATCCGCCCGAGCGGCGTGTGTTTCTGAACATTTGGAAGTTGCGCTTCATGAACGGAGCGTTTTAAAATTGCCTGCAAGTCTAACTTGTGCCCTGCAGCACTGCGAGCCGAGCTCTTGCTGCCTTCCCTGCTTCCTGGAGGAGGCGGGGCCTATCGCGCACACGTGAGTGGTCACGTGATTCCATCCCAGCATAAATTGCCGGTATATCCGCCCGAGCGGCGTGTGTTTCTGAACATTTGGAAGTTGCGCTTCATGAACGGAGCGTTTTAAAATTGCCTGCAAGTCTAACTTGTGCCCTGCAGCACTGCGAGCCGAGCTCTTGCTGCCTTCCCTGCTTCCTGGAGGAGGCGGGGCCTATCGCGCACACGTGAGTGGTCACGTGATTCCATCCCAGCATAAATTGCCGGTATATCCGCCCGAGCGGCGTGTGTTTCTGAACATTTGGAAGTTGCGCTTCATGAACGGAGCGTTTTAAAATTGCCTGCAAGTCTAACTTGTGCCCTGCAGCACTGCGAGCCGAGCTCTTGCTGCCTTCCCTGCTTCCTGGAGGAGGCGGGGCCTATCGCGCACACGTGAGTGGTCACGTGATTCCATCCCAGCATAAATTGCCGGTATATCCGCCCGAGCGGCGTGTGTTTGTGAACATTTGGAAGTTGCGCTTCATGAACGGAGCGTTTTAAAATTGCCTGCAAGTCTAACTTGTGCCCTGCAGCACTGCGAGCCGAGCTCTTGCTGCCTTCCCTGCTTCCTGGAGGAGGCGGGGCCTATCGCGCACACGTGAGTGGTCACGTGATTCCATCCCAGCATAAATTGCCGGTATATCCGCCCGAGCGGCGTGTGTTTGTGAACATTTGGAAGTTGCGCTTCATGAACGGAGCGTTTTAAAATTGCCTGCAAGTCTAACTTGTGCCCTGCAGCACTGCGAGCCGAGCTCTTGCTGCCTTCCCTGCTTCCTGGAGGAGGCGGGGCCTATCGCGCACACGTGAGTGGTCACGTGATTCCATCCCAGCATAAATTGCCGGTATATCCGCCCGAGCGGCGTGTGTTTCTGAACATTTGGAAGTTGCGCTTCATGAACGGAGCGTTTTAAAATTGCCTGCAAGTCTAACTTGTGCCCTGCAGCACTGCGTGCCGAGCTCTTGCTGCCTTCCCTGCTTCCTGGAGGAGGCGGGGCCTATCGCGCACACGTGAGTGGTCACGTGATTCCATCCCAGCATAAATTGCCGGTATATCCGCCCGAGCGGCGTGTGTTTCTGAACATTTGGAAGTTGCGCTTCATGAACGGAGCGTTTTAAAATTGCCTGCAAGTCTAACTTGTGTCCTGCAGCACTGCGAGCCGAGCTCTTGCTGCCTTCCCTGCTTCCTGGAGGAGGCGGGGCCTATCGCGCACACGTGAGTGGTCACGTGATTCCATCCCAGCATAAATTGCCGGTATATCCGCCCGAGCGGCGTGTGTTTCTGAACATTTGGAAGTTGCGCTTCATGAACGGAGCGTTTTAAAATTGCCTGCAAGTCTAACTTGTGCCCTGCAGCACTGCGAGCCGAGCTCTTGCTGCCTTCCCTGCTTCCTGGAGGAGGCGGGGCCTATCGCACACACGTGAGTGGTCACGTGATTCCATCCCAGCATAAATTGCCGGTATATCCGCCCGAGCGGCGTGTGTTTTTGAACATTTGGAAGTTGCGCTTCATGAACGGAGCGTTTTAAAATTGCCTGCAAGTCTAACTTGTGCCCTGCAGCACTGCGAGCCGAGCTCTTGCTGCCTTCCCTGCTTCCTGGAGGAGGCGGGGCCTATCGCGCACACGTGAGTGGTCACGTGATTCCATCCCAGCATAAATTGCCGGTATATCCACCCTTGCGGCGTTAAGCCCTGGAGGCAGTAAAGGCTGGAGAGAAACGCTGTTAAGCTGTTTGGCTGTGACCTGTGCCTGTTCAGTGAGTATCACAGATTTGAAGTTTTTTCATACTAACAATGGCCCTGAACTCCCATACGTCACTGAGGTAAGGGGGGAGAGTCGGACTCTGGCAGCTCCTTAAGCTGTCAGGCGTTCCTTACCCGGTGACTGGGAGCTGACTAAACATTTTCTGAAAGATAAATTTAAGTGATACAGGGGAAAGCATGACGGGAAAAAGTAAACTTTTAACATTGAAAACTGGAATGCCTCTCAGTGTCATGGTAACACGAGCATCAGTCACGCTACAACCATCCCCAGCAAAACCTTCTCCAACAATTGCGATGAAGAGGAAAATTAGCGGATGCCCAATTGTAATACCAGACAAACGTATGGTTCTAGGTGACATCCGTGAGTTCTGTACTTTACACACATATGGTTTACCCTCCAAAAGCCCTAATCTTAGTAATGGTCAGTTTCCTGACCTGTGTGACGACACAAATCTAATTCCAATAACGAATATTACAATATCTGATACACAAATCATGTCTGAAATGACAGAGATGACGGCGAATGCAGCTAAACAAAATGATGTGACAAAACTATCCGAAATCGCTGAAGAAGTGATAGATCTTCAGAAACAGATAAGTGACCCAGAAAGTATGGAAAATGAAGTATTGGAATTAGACAAGGTGGAGGCCGACGCACAAAGAAATGAGATTTCTACTATAAACATATCAGACTCTCAAAATAAAAGTAAAATAACCACACCGGTAAATAAAATAACTATGGCGGAAGCTGAAATCAGTCTTTACCAGTCACCGAGCCTGTTTGAACATTTAAGTAGTGAATCAATGCAACAATCTAGATCTTTTGCACGAATAACTCCGCGAAAGACTGTTGCTCCTTGCAGCCCTTCTATTACTTCTACACCTCGAAAAGTTGCTGAAAAAAGGGGTGCCTTACTAGATATCACTTTGCAGGCTATGAATACAACAATATTGACTATGTCCAAACTATTTAACACACTAGAAGCAAAAATAGGAAATCAAGAAAAAAAAATTGATGTAATCAGAAGATGGATGAAAGATTGGGAGGCAAAACAGAAGGCAGAAAAGACGTTTTTGACTATGGATACATCTACTGAAATACAAACCATCGATAAAATACCAAAAGATGTAGACACACTAATAAACCTAACTCCTACTCTGGCCACTAAACCTCTCCCTTTCTTCAAAGATATCATTCGCCCAGTCACATCAGAAGATCAAAAAGAAGATGTATATGGACCAAGTAATGAATCGCCAGCTCAAATAAGTGTAACACCTAAAATAGGACTAACATATAACATATTTGGAAGACAAACAAATGTGAACTTGGGCAATAATAATAACCCAAGTTCAGAAAAATCAAATCTCAAGACTAAGATACAAAACAGAACCAAAAATCAGAAAAAAAAACAAATATTAAAAATTTCATTCAACGGCTGAAAAGTTTTAAACTTGCAACCAGAACGGACAGTCGGGCATTACTACGACATAATCATTTAACAAAATTAAGACAAGAAGCCTCTATAAAAAAAGCAGACAACAATAAGGATTATGCACCCCTAAATGACATAATTTCTCTGCTTGAAAAACCAGACAAAAAGAAATCATCCTTAGTGAGTATGGAACAGACAACACAAGAAGAAACACCGAAAACTGATATAAGTCTATTTTCTGCACAACCATTACTGAAAGAAAATCCCCAAAAAATAGATAACAAAACTCTCTACTCAGATGATATTTTAAAAGATATAAGAGCAGAGATAAAAAGATCTCTTGATTACTATATGAAAGTTAAGGAGGGATTTTCTAATCTAAAAGAGATTACGACGACAGAAATTAAAATCCCTAATTCTGGACATGAAAAAACCTTGATATCTGCAGAGAAAAATCTGGAGTATAGTATAGAAACACCATTAATTCATGAAGCACAAAAAATTGCTGGTAAGATCTCAGAAACTAACTCCAGTAAGCCAACACCTTATAGCAAAGCTCAATCCTTAACATATAGTAGTATGGAAAAAAATGTCCACACCATAATTCATAAAGCAATGGACGAATACTTTCAATTGAACTATCGGGGACTGAACAAAGAAGAGGAACTAAAAGATAACCATAAAAACAAAATTGAAACACAAGGAGGAAAAGTGGGAAAAGTCACAGATTCGACCAAAACAAGTAATGACGGGAGACTTGCAGAATCAAAAACAAAATCTCCAAGAGATTCTAAACACAAGCTTAATCCCAATATACATCATAGATTTATCCTCAAATACCGGGCGGAACCATTCCCGCAATATGATATGTGCCGAACAAGCATAATGGCCATTTTTAGTGACCTACCGAGTCTGAGTGATATTACGTCTGGTGACATAGCACAAGTTGAATTCTTAAACGATGACAACTTGGCGGTGGTCAGATTGTGGATCGCTTCAAATGTGGTTCGAAATGTGATCTGGCAATCTCGACTTGAACTGTTTGCACTGGGATTTTTACTTGCTATTGACCCGACCAATTATGATGATGAAATTGAGTGGGATATAAACACAACTAAAAACAGAACCAAAGAGCTGAATGTGTACAAATTGGATAAGCGACATCAACCACAAAGCCAAATGAATGAAATATATCAAACATCTACATCTGTATCTCAATTACAAAGAAACTCATCATAACTATTGGAGGAGGGCGACGTAAGACACCTTTCCATAGTTAGTTGGAACACATGTGGTCATGTGCACTTACTTAATGACTGCTCAAGCCTTTTACCACACACAATAGTAATGTTACAGGAAACTTGGTTGCTCACAACACCATTATGGAATGGCTATGAGATAATTTTATCTCTTGCAACTAAAACAAACGGTAGACCAGCTTCGGGCATGTTAGAGGCACTAAAAAATGGAAGAGGTTTCACATTGGAACCCTGGAGTACGCCTAACCCATATCTACAATTGGTTAAAATTATCTACAAACATGGCACAATAGCAGCACTCAACATATATAGAAATCCGATGGGAATCACAGACTCAAAATTCTTCAAAGACATAGAAGATTTAATAAACATTATTCTAATGACGAAAGAAATAACAAATACTCTGATAGCGGGTGATCTAAATCTTCACTGCCTATCCACCGAAACTCATAAGAGAAATGCAGTGTGTCTTAGATGGGAAAGCTTGATGAAAACCCGCAATTTTATCATGCTAAATGGGTCTCATAAAAATGATATACCACCCAAAAACACGTGGACAAGAGGCACGTCTAAGTCAATAATTGACTATATGTATGTTGATACTAAAACTTTCAGTCAAATAACTAATTTTGAGGTGCTGCACCAAAAACACAGTGACCATGAAATGCTGTCTGCTACTTGGAAGAATACACAATTGAATGAAATGACTAAAAATAAAGGATATACTCCAGTGTTAATGATTAACAACTCAAGAACTCGTTTTAGGTGGAACCCAAGTAATTTAGAAAAACTAAATTACGATATTACACTAGGAACCAAGAAAAATAAAGCTATAAAAGACTCTTATATTTCGTGCTTACAAGTGTACAAAGTAACCCCAAGTAGGGGTAATCAAGATTCTTATGCTTCCAAATTTAAGTTTGATGAAAAAATCCAACAGCGTAAAAATAACTTAAGAAAGGAAATAAAATTGGCAAAGACCTTATCAATGGAAGCTAGAGGTGGAATCATTAAAACCTTAAAAAACAAATATAAGAACTGGTTAAGAACACATAAAGCATGGCTCTACCAAAACCAAGGAGAAGAAATGTTAACTGCATTGGAATCTAAAAATATCTCAGAAATGTGGACATTGTTAAATAACGCAAACCAATCTACCCAACTGTCAGTACAAATAAATGGTGTATTAGAATCGGATTGGGTTAGACATTATCAAGAGCTATACGCTGGAACAGAGTTAATAAACCCAGAAAGTTTAAAAAACCAAGACAACTTTCAAGATTTACTTATTTCAAAAGAAGACATTTTAAGCTTCATAAAGAAATCTAGTAGATCACGAGCACCGGGCCCTGATGGGTTGAGTAACTATATGCTCAAAGAACATCCTGAGCAGTGGACAAAAATTCTCTTCAACATTTTCTCCTTGATTATAACCACAGGTATAGTCCCGGCATCATGGCGGAAGTCAATAATAGTACCCATCTTCAAAAAGGGCAATCGGACATGTCCTTCCAACTACAGACCGATTGCTCTTTTAGACGTACCAGGGAAAATCTTTGCTAGGTTTATCTTGAGAGATTTCAACAAATGGGTAACAAACAACGACAAAAGAGACCCATGCCAGACAGGCTTTATAGCAGGCCTTGGCACCTCAATCAACCTATTAACCCTAACTTCAATAATCCAACATCATAAACAAACAAGACAACCCCTGTACATGACATTTGTAGATTTCCGTGCTGCTTATGACTCAATTTCACGAGAAATGTTGCTTCAAAAGCTAATTCAAGAAAATTGCCCGTTGTACATAATTACTTTAATAAAAGCTTTATATTCAGACACAAGTATCCAAATAAGGATAAACCAAGAGGGTCTTTTGTCCCCTGCTATTCAAACATATAGAGGACTTTGGCAGGGATGTATTCTTGCTTCTGCTTTATTTAGCTTTTTTATATAGCAGATTTACGAAGGATATTTACTGCTGAATTTGCGGATGCACCTAAAATAGCCAACAAATGCATTCCGGCCTTGTTATATGCCGATGATTTGATACTTTTGTCAAAAACACCTGTGGGACTACAGAAACTGCTGGACGCATTATCTATATACGTAACAGAAAATTTATTAGTGGTTAATCTGGAGAAATCCAAGGTCATGGTATATAAGCCATCACTGCAAAAAAATAGGAACTACATATGGACAATACAGAAACAAAAATTGGAAAAAGTTCAACAATATACGTACCTGGGGATGATAATCACAGGAGCTACTCATGAAGCACAAATATCAAAATGGTCCAATAAACTTGACATGCTGATTTCGCAGGCCAAAATAATTCAAGCAAAATATGGGAAGTTTTCCATCTTACCAATCCTAACATATTTCAAACAAAAGGTAACACCGATACTATTGTATGGAGCTGAAACTCTACCAATCCTACATGAAAGCTTATGGGCTAAATTCGAATCAAAACTCTGGAAGAGTGTTTTAAATTTACCAAATTGCACTCCAATAGCATTAATCAGAAATGAATTGGGACTGATTTCTATTTACGCTCGCTATTTGTGGTACCTAATATCTTTAAGCAGGAAGTGCATTCCAGCAATCAACTCAAACATGCTTATAGGAGTTTTGGCACAGCACATACTCTGCTCAGATGACACCTTTGCGCAAGGTTGGCGTAAGGAGGTCATAAATGCAATGGCTTATGCCGATGTTACACTGAAGCTATTAATTGAAAACCCGAAAGCAGTCAAAACCAAACTATTCCAGTGGGACTGGGGTAGAAATAGAAACACGTGCTTAAGATATAATGATTTCGATGGAACGCTGTTCATACACAAGAAATACACACTGGCTGAACCATATTTAGTAAAAAGCCCATCTGTGCAACATAGAAAAGAGTTTATGAGATTAAGATTTAATCTGTGGCTAACACAAGAGGTTCTAGCAAAAAGGAAAAACATTTTAACAACAGAAAAAGACTGCAGGTTCTGCAAAATTACATCACAAACGGAAACCTTACGCCACCTACTGGTTGATTGCAGTGAACTTTGTAACCAAAGGGTTAAATTCTTAAAACCAGCGGTAAAAGATCACACAAACCTGTCACATAACACTCTATGGAAAATGATAGTTGGTGGACTTTCTATTCAGTTAAGAATGGGAGCCTTAAATTTTTTAAATAGTTTAGAAGAGCTGAGAACACAAGATAAAAATAAGGAATAAAACAACGAATACAGACAAAAATCAAATAGCTTCTGAGGCTGAAAAAGAAAATGAAGTGAACTTTTATGCAAATGTTTTATGTAAAGTAAATGCTACGCAAATGCGATTAATTTGAACACACTTGACCTTGTTGTTGGGAACTGGCTTCCCTTTTTGATGTCTAAATTCATTTTAAATGATCTTTTATCGTCATAATCATGTTTTTCATTTTTGTATTGATAAATAAATTGTAAAGTTGATTAATCTCAACTAAAAACAAAAAAAACAAAAAAAAACAAAACAAAAAAGTCTGACTACCGTGACCGCTGCACCCACAGGGTCAGTACTCTTGGGCACAGCGGCCCTGGCAGGCAGACTTTTAGTTTGCTGGTCCAGAAACAAGTGTGCCAGTGAGCTTACTTGCACCCTTGTTTCCGGACTGGCAAACTTATAATGAGGCCCAATTAGGTGCTGCAAGATCTTCAAAGTCACTTGAGGTCATCAGTCCAGCCATGTTAACCTTTACTTATTGGCCCGTTGTTACCAGCATCACATGCACAGTCACATGCTAAATTGCTAAATCTGTTGGCCTCCTGTATCTCTCTTCATGCGGTTGTTCCACCATGACTGTTCAGGCAGTACGATGCTGAGATGTTATGCGACACTCGTGTAAGGTGTGTCTGTCCCTAATTAGTAATGTATGAGGAATGTCAGAAAATCCAGGGATGGTGTATGGGGTATTACCCACCGAACAGGACCTTCATGGGAATGAACAAATGCCTCGCCATGGAAATGGTTTAGGGACAGCCGGTGCTTAATTTGTAAAAGAATAAGAGCCAGGGCCCAAAAGATCTTGGCTCACTAATGCCGGCCTGGCTCAGTTCTTGATTGGCCCACCACCAGCCCATCACACTGCTGCTGCTCCATGTCACATGTTTGGTGCTTTAGCAACTGCTCGCAGGGTGTACTTCAACTCTTAAATCCCCATTGAGCCCTTTGCTCTGTATTTGCTGCTCTACCCTGCTGCACTGCAAATTGCCATTTGAAATTCCACTGGAGTTGTGAAAACACAGTCCTTTTTCAGTCACTGCTTAGCATTTTTTAGGTTAATCTACGCACACCTGGTTCATACAGAACTATCTTGAGAATGTGCCAAGTGGGGTCAGTGCGGGACGAGAAGGGCACAGAATGTGCAGATCACTGAACATTTGGCATAGTTACTAGAACATATAGAAAATACACTTGCTTAATTTTTGGGGAAGTTTTCCCTGCTTTATTAATGATGAGCAGAGATTATAAATTTGGTATTGATCAAAAGACTACAAACATGAACAGTGTCAATCTCGCTGAACGTTATGTTGCTTTGTAGTTATGAGTTGTATAACGTTGACATGCGCTCTCGAAATAGCGTCATAGGGCCCCCACAGTGCCTGTAGCCAGGATGAACTACTACTGTCCCACTACTTCAAGAACCGAAAAAAAGGCTCAGTTGCTGCTGGCCGCCTCTGCTGATTCCTGTTTCAGTGCCTGCCCACGCGCACCAGCCAAGGTGTGTCCAAGACTCAGTGAGTCTGTGCACCCCTGCCTGGCTGGCACGCACAGACATTCATTCACACATTCAAAAAATGCGTGACCTGAAAGTGTGACACAAGGTGTTGCAAGAAAAAAAAAGAAATAAGCCGGTGCACCGCCCAAAGCATGACTGCTTACGGGGTAACACAGCAGAAGCTTTAAATTAATTAGGCAAGCAAATTATGTCAACTTACTTAAGTGAGTATACTTGTTGTGATGCAAAAGACGGGTCGGGTCCTCTAGGCCATATGACTAACTTGTCACAAGTTAATCAAATCGCGTGAAGGAATGACCCGCTGCAGCATCCATGGGCCTGGGCCCCGATGGCAACGGCAAGCAGGTTATGCTGCATAATTCCAGCCGCTGCGCGACAGCAATGTGCATTTCATTGCTCGGCCTCTCGGTCCATGCGGTGCTGGTGCGCACATTACAGTAGCACTGCAGCAGCGTTTATGGGGGAGGGTCAGTGCCCAGTGATCTCCTCTCAAAACTCTGCCACCGCAAAAAACTTTCACCAAAAAAAGGTGGCCCGGCGGCCACACAGCGCACAGAGGCCTCTAAAGCTGAGCTGGCCTGCTATTTTACGCAGTGTGGAATGCTTAATAGCAGACCAGCTGCTGCAGAGGCCTTGCTGCATTGTGCGGTCGCCTCATTATTGGCATTTTATTTTGTGGAGAAGGTCTTCCACAGCGGAACACTGGGAACAATTAGATCTCAAAAAACAAAAGCCAATAACGAGGCGCGGGCGCACCTGAACATGACCAAGGAAGGATTCTGCATCTCAGCTGCAGTCTTCAGATTCAAAAGACTCAAAAGAATGCTGGTGCTGAAAAAGGAGTGCAGGTGTTGGACCCCAACAAACAACAGCACAAATTAAGCAGACAGCCTTCCAGAGTCCTTTTAGCTACAAACGACTTTGGGTCACCAAAAACGATTTATTATTCTCTGCTTAATGACTCCAGACTCAATAAATAAGAAAAGAGGTGTTAAGGATTTCAATCAGGCGACGCACACCTTAGTCTCAGCCCAGTATGCAGCGCGCAATTGAAATGCTAAGGTTAGATTAGATTCCATATTGAGATGATACACCACTCATATCACACCCCCTTTTGAAATACCCCGGGTCCCAATGGACCATGAACCAGAGACGTCATTTCACCAAAATGCCAGGGGTAGTGGAAGTGACATCACGCAACCCATGACCCCTGATGGCATCACAGGAAGTGATGTAATTTGACCCCACCTTGAAGTGATATCATGGGAAGCGATGGAACACGACCTTTCACCCGTTGACAAAACAGAAAGTGGCATCACATAGCATTGTACACTACGAAAAATATGGTTACGATATCACTATAATGTGATGTACATTTCAGAAAAGAATGGATCGCCATATGTATTGTTAAGATCAGTGTGTATAGGCCCATATTACCAAATTACTGTGAATACAAGCAGACATCCATGACCAAATGATAATGATGTGTTATTATATAGCACTTATGCTTAAGCGCTTTATATAGAAAAAATATACACCCAATATCACCCAGCCTGTGTTGGTACTCATGTATCGACCTCAGAAGGATGAAAGGCTGAGTAGAGGCATTTAAGAACAGACTAAATCAATGACTCACCCGCTGAAGTGTGCCTGAAATAAACCTTTAATGTGTCTAGCAATTATTGTAAAGAATTCCAGAAAGACACATTATTTGGTTTTCCTATTCTTTCGTATTTAGGGTCAGTGCTGAAAGGGTTAGACTTGTGGCACTCCTGTTCTTATTTTTCTTCTTTTTTTAAGGGGCCTGAACAAGAAAGCTAGCCACCCCAGAAGTAAAGAGCCACATGGTGCTGGCCACAGCCCAGGAGCTCGCATTACAAAAAAAAAAGGGGTTTTTTTAGAGGTCGCAAGGGAGACCACAGAGGTCACAAGAGAGACCTCAGAGGTTGGAGTTGCGACCTCTGGTGACCCCTAAATGACGTCCCTGCCATGAACCAGGCTGGTTGATTAAATATAATATCTATTTATTTATTTTAAAATTCCAAATAATCATACAATTTTTTATATAGGGCAGCAATCACCAATGGGGTGATAAGAACAATAGGAAGGTAAGCAATAAGCAATGCACTTAGTTTAACCTTCTATTGACACAACTACAAAACACTATGGAATGGAAGCACTTTTTGATTTTAGGTAAAATAGAACTGGAGTTAGAATTTCCCCCTGCGATGTTCCCTCAACCCACAAATAATCAATTTTAAGTGGATAAACAGAATCATCAGGTAATCAGGAATGACAGACAAGAAACAGAATTTAAATCTAACCTTCCCTACCCAAACAAGAGAGAAAAATGGATTTCAAACCCTGGCAATGCTAAACTGACACTCGGAAAAAGGGGAATAAATGAATGAATGGGTATAGCTCTTGAAACTAAAACAATTCTTTACTGGAGCAACACTGGAAAGATACTAGCAATCAAGAGCAATGGATTGAGAAAAAGCATACAGTTTGAAATGGAATGCAAGATTGAAAACAGGTTATAATGAAAATGACACGTTGTAAAATTAAAACAATGTTGCAACTCCCACCTGAATTTACCAAAACAGTTTTTAATAAATACTGGTGAATTATTGTCACAGATTGAGACACAGTAATCCCTGGGGTTGACTTGTGAGTTCAACCTTAGCACCTACGCGCCAGGCCTGGCGGACCCAGTCCGATCACTCCAAACAGGATTAATAACTCAGGATTTTACAAGACAAAATTATTAAAGATGTTGTCGCAGGCACAAGGCAGGGTTTCAAGAATGATTTTGACAATATTACAATGATCAGGATAAGGATAGGAGGACTTAGAGAGTGGAACTAAGGACAAGGCAAGAGTTAGGCTATGGTTTTCTATGGTTCCTATTGATACTCAAAGTCCATTTTGAGATTGGATTTTGGACAGTCAGCGGTTCTAGTCGCCACACAGATCTGGTTTAACACAAGACAGCCGGACAAAGTCAGTGGGACAGGATCAGCTGGATTTGACATTGACTGGTTACCGGTTAGGACTTCTGGTTACTGGGTAAGATAGGGCCTCAGGAGAGCAGAATGGCAGCAGCATGCAGTGAGTGGCAAGCCAGATCAATTCAGGATCCTTCCCAAAACACCACAGCGTTTCCCTTGGTTATTGGGATTATTTTAGAATTGAGGCCTAGCTGAAGGAAGGCCTAGCTGAAGGAAGATCAGCAATGCTTGGCCTTGTGGTTGGGATCTGGAGTTTAGATGAATGCAAGATGAAGACAGGAACAGACAGACAGACAGAAACAGACAAGAACAGGACGCCGGTGTAGGAAATCAGGAATCAGTGTCCCTCTGTGTCTTGTCAGGCACCCTTATTTATCATGCAAAATGACATCATCAAGGTAGAGGCTGGGCAAAGTTAATTACACCTGCCCCTAAACTACTTGTATTGGTCAGGGAAGCTAGTCTCCGCCTCGCTCTCAATTGGTTAGATTTCTAAGGGGATGATGTCAGGTTTATGAGGTGAGGTTTACAATGTCCCAAAACTCCCACATTTACTTTACTTAAAATCCGATTTTGCCAAAAACATACATTTATACACTTGCAATCTCTTGGGAAATTATACCCACAGTTTACATATGATGTGCAGCACAGATTAGTCCCATCCTCCAGTCTGTGCAACCTGGTTTTGCCTTTCTGATACATTTTGGTAATTTTACACATTAAAGATTTGGCCTAAAATTCCAGAATTTTATACACAAATGCGAATTGTCCCCAGGGATGTATGTAAAAAATCTTATGTGTGCCACATGAATACTTTCCTGGGACTCTGTCATATTTTGTAACTTCTGTACCGCATGCGGCAATGAGTTCTACTAATTTTTAACAGATGGCCCGCAAAATTAGATTTGAAACTGCAAACCTTTACATTTCTGCTAATTCTTGCTACAGAAATAAGAGTCTTTAAAGTTTCTTTATAACATAATCTCTGGCACCAAAACGCAGTCCCTTTGTTACTTGATCCTGTTTTCTTTTCTTCCTTCAACTGCAAGCAGCTGTCATTCCTTCCAGGCAAGGGGGTTTCCAGTCTTAATTGAAGGTTTTATGATCCCTTCACACTTGGCAGGTGAGTGTCCCAGGACTGCCAGGAGCATGTGAACTTTCATTGTCTTATCCCATTCAAAGTTTTTCAAGCTGGCACTTCGGACCTACGCGTCCTGGATTTAGGGTGTATCTCCCTTCATTGGAGGAGTTTAATAGCTGGTAACTGGAATAATGGGTTTTTCTGAGAGCTTGCAACTCCAGCCTATGATTAATTTCTTACTTTGGGTCTTGAATTAAACCAACCTATGACAGAAGATATCCTATGTGTGTATTGTCACCACTAACATAATTCCTTTACATTGCTAAGTAAGCAGGCTTTCGTTAACAATTTAGTTTTAAGCAGGTCATTTTTTTTCTCTTCAGTCCGCAAAGCTCATTTTTTCACATGTGTTAAAAACTGCTATAATTTCTTTCTTTGATTTGGTTTGCAGCTCCTCAGATTGCCATTGTCTTGGCAGCTGTAGTCATTTTCCTTGCAGCAGGACTCTTATCTAAAGTATAGATACATTTATCCTTGACCTGGCTCAGAGCGTAAAAAGTCTCTTTGAACTGCTGCACCTGGATACATTTTGTCAAGAAATAAATACCTGTTCCTGTGCGAGGCAAAAATGAAGTTGCTTTTGATTTCTCTGAGAGTTGGTTTGACTGGGCCTTTCTACTCACAGTGGTTTCAGAATGGCAGGTGGAAATGGCACCAAATCAGCATTTTGAAAGGGTGAAAATGTTTCATCTTGAAGGGGATTTTTGTTTTTGCAGCAATGGCAGGCTTTCATTTTCACTTAATTCCATATATGGTTTAGAACACACAGGCATATTTTTCAGTATGCCCCCTTTTTCAATTTTGCCCGAAGTGTGTGAGGAAAGATGGTGCAGCCATTTTTCTGGTGCTGCAAAAACACAGTTTTGAGGTCCGGGTGCGCACAGGGGCCAGCACAGCCAGGTTGCTGTTTCTTGCGCAAAGGCAGCTCAGTGATGTAAGGCAATGCTGTTTATTGGGTCAATATCTCCCACAGAGGTTACGATTTGGTTTCACCCCTGGTTGTCTCAGGATCTGCTATTTATTTGTAAATTCATGCATATATTATACGTTGCAGCAAATAGACAATAAATATATACATCTGACGATGCCTGTGTGAAACGCGTTGTTTTTTCTTCCCATTTGTCCACTGTGACTCGAATAAAGGATTTTTTCACAGCTTCATGGGAGTCTGTCTTTATCTTCGGGAATCTACTGCATGCGTGTGGCTGTGCTTTCGACTTCAGAGCAGGCCAACATCTAGTGGAAGCTGCAGAGGATTACAGTTGTTGTTTTCGAAACTCGAAAAGGGATGTCGAAAGGGCGTACCACTAATACTATCCCTAGTGTGACGTCCACTGTACCCGTGGTCCTTCACACGTCGAGGTCCCTCAGATTGTTTTTTCCGCCATCATCGACGGACGCTTAATCGCAGAGTTCTTATATCGGCTAACGCCAGTGATTGAAAAATAATTAAAGTTAGTTACTCTTTCTAGCCTTTTAATCGATGACTTTCGACAATATCTTCGACGGTGGTGAAAGAGGACGAATGTCAGACCAAGATGTTGGTTCGACGAACCCCTTTGGACGTGGAAGGCCGCATCGGGTCCCGGGCAAGACAGTAGGGAGAGTGGAAGGTGGGCATTTCTTAGGGCTCTAAGAGAATGCAGTTTCCCCTTTACTCTCTCTATTTTCGCTTTGCTGCCCTTCCTTTAAATTATGGAAAACACACGATTTAAATTCTGCCCAAGTTGCAATAAAACGTTTTTGTGGAAAGACAAACACCTGGTGTGCAATCTTTGCCTTGCACAGGACCACAACAAGGGCCATTGTCAGCTTGTCAGCTCTTCAAACCAAAAACACTCAGGGACCGAAAGACAAAGCGTTGGGCCCACCACACCATGCAGGCCGAGGCCGGCTTGGACGTGGAGGGTGCGTCCAGCGACGGCAGCAGCATTGTCTTATCAGACGGCGAAGGCAACAGGGAACCAATCGATTCCCATGTGCTAGCCCCCAACCACAATAGACAGGCCGGCGGTGCTGTTATGGGGACGACACCCGGCGGCAGTAGCACACACAGTGCAACTCACACCAAGCACCTTCCCTGTGGCCGAAGGTCGACGACGCCATCTTTGACTCGGCCAGACACAGCTCCAAGGGGTAGGACCACAAGTCCCCTGTCCTCTGGGCACGCTAGATCACCACACGACAGGCCCAAAAAGTCACGCGAAAGATGTGACGCAGCCACCGCCCCTAATACAATGGCCAAAAGCCGAGCGTCGGAGGACGCAGCTTTGGACCACCATTCCGCCAGATTTCGACATCATACTACAATGTCGCAATCGGCAAAAATCACCAGTTCCTCAATATTATCGCAACTGGTCAAAAAACATGTCCCAGAGAGGCTTCTCAAAGGGAGAACGTTGAAAAAGCATTCCTTCAAAAGCAAATCTTCTAAAAGTCACCATTCCCACAAGGAGAAGCATAGTACACCTCACAAGGAGAAAGAGATTACTTTCCTAGAGGAGGCTACCTTAATAGCTGCTACGACACATAAGCAGCCTACTATTCAGATACCACAGACTCCTCTTGCACAGATTCCTCTACCCAAAATCCTTTTAAGATACCAAGTTCCTCTCAATGGTCCTGTGAAGACAATAATAGAGTAATGAGTAGAATGTCTTTCATGGCACATTTCTTTGACAAGAACCCTCAGGCATTACAAAGCCTGGAAAATACACCACCCACTGCTGGCGCATCCACATTTTAACCCCCAACAAAGAGGCCACGTCCTAACACCCTCTTAATTACTCCTCAGCAAGACCCTGACCAATATGATCTGTATGATCCCAAATCAGACACTGAGGACCAGAATACCCAAGGGGGGGAGGATCAAAATTATGATGAGGATGATGAGGAGGACGTTTCTGTCACGGCCTCCCCCGATCATCTTGATGCACCTGTGGCTGATGCACCTGTAGACAATCAACCCCAGTTTAATGATATGGTTTAAAAAGCAGCTGCACACTTTCAGATCCAAACCCAAGAGACCCAATTGGATAAAGACTTTGTGGAGGACATATTAGGGGATAAAAAAGCTGTGACCCAGTTTATACCCCTCCTCCAATGTATACAAAGAAGAATACAACCATCACTAGGGACTCCAAGCCAAAGAAGGGCCGTGAACCCAAGTATTGAAAAGATGTTCCGGCCTGCGCCTACAGATACACTTTACATAAGGGATCAACTTAAGCCAGACTCATTAGTAGTGACCACTACACGAAAAAGAACAGGAACACAACTAGCGTTTTCTGAAGCACCCCCAGATAAAGAAAGCAAAAAATGTTACACTCTAGGGAGAAAGGTGGTCGACCTCAGCGGCTTTTGAGAAAAGGATCGTAAACAATACCACATTATTGGCAAGTTACAACTGCCATAAGTGGGATGAGATTGCAGCTCTGGAAACACAGGTGACACTTCTAAACATGCCCTTAGAATCAAATGTCCTGTTTGGGAAAGCTGTTGAGGAGGTTTTAATATTGGCCAAAGAAGAGTATGACATTCTTAAATCATTGGGCCAACTAACAAATAACCCACCAGACCGAAGAAGCAGAAGTCATTTTCGCCGCTTTTGAGGTCAAAATTCACAAAGGGGTTCCAGTTACGGACAAAGCCAGGGTCATCCTGGGGAAACAATCATGGACAGGCTTTGCAAGGTTTCCAAAGAGGCCAGAGCAGATCTCGTGGTCAGGAGAGGTCCTCCACTTCCAGTGGTAGAGCAACACCTCCTTAACAATGACCACCCGCTCCAGGTCCCGTCTCATGCCTCTCCAGTAGGAGGGCAAATAACACATTTCACTCACGCATGGGAGGGAATCACATCTTACTAGTGGGTGCTATCAACCGTAGCAGGCGGTTATTGTGTGGAACTACTTCAGCGACCCTCAATCCATCCCTGTGTCAAAAATCAACCATGAAGGAGAAACAAGGCATCCTCCTGGAGGAGGTTGCAACACTGCTGCTCAAGGATGCCATCAAAATCATCCCAGAGAACAAGGTACACAAGGGTATCTATTCAACCTACTTCCTTGTGCCAAAGAAAGATCTAACAATGCGCCCAGTATTAGACCTACGCCCTACAAACACCTATATCAAGCTTCAAAAATTCTGCATGACAACGCTACAAGAACTACTCCCAATGCTAAAGCGGGGGGACTACATGGCAATATTGGATATGAAAGATGCCTATTTTCATATTTCAATGTTCCCAGTGCACGGAAGATTCTTGTGTTTAAAGATAGCAAACCAGCTCTACCAATTCAAGGTGTTAACCTTCGGCATAGCATCCACTCCAAGGGTATTCACCAAGGTACTGGTGATGGTGGCAGCGCACCTGCGCAGTGCGACAATCCCAGTGTACCCCTTCCTGGATGACTGGCTGATTACATGGCAGTCACCCCTAATTTCCAGGAAAAATATTCAAAGAACCATAAGCCTTATCTTCAAATTGGGCTTCTCTATAAATGAGAAAAAATCAGGCCTAGTACCAAACAAGACTAAACAGTTCCCAGGAGCTGTCATAAACATTGAAAAAGGAAAGAGTACAAAACATGTTACTGCAAATACCTCAATGTCGAGCTGGTCACCAGATAAGTGTACGCAAAGCTATGCGTTTGCTAGGCATGATGGCATCTTGCATTTACCTGGTCCCAAACGCACGTTTGCGCATGCGCCCCATGCAGGAGTGGTTGGCAAAACAGTGGTCTCAGGCAAGCAGTCAATGGGATGATCTAGTGGTTGTTTTGCCAACACTAGTACAAGACCTTTGCTGGTGGACGAAGGAGAATCTGTTGAAGGGAAAACCCTTCCACAATCCTGCACAGCAAGTGGTGGTAACAACAGATGCATCACCCTCTGGGTGGGGGGCACATCACCTTCATCTCACAGTACATGGTTGTGGACTCACATCACGGCACTCAACCACATCAACCTGCTGGAACTTCTAGCGGTATTCAAAGCTTCAGGCATTCAAAGCACAGCAGACAAATCAATCGATACAGATACTAACCGACAGCACCACTGCAATGTTCTACATCCACAAGCAGGGGGCACACATTCTCCAAACCTGTCGAAGCTAGCACAGAGAATATGGAAATGGGCACTCAAACGGGGGATGTTCCTATCTTCCCAACATGGTCCAGGGGAACTCAATACCCAGGCAGACTCGCTAAGCAGAGATTCCCTACCAGAGGAACACGAGTGTCAACTAGACATCAATGTTGTAGACCATAGCTTCTCACAATGGGGTTACCCCATGCTAGACTTGTTCGCTACAAGAGAAAACAAGCAATCCCCAGACTTTGCATCCAGGTTTCCCCAGCCAGACTCCAAGGTGAACGCCCTATGGATGAGCTGGTCAGGGAAATTTTCTTACGCTTTTCCCCCAGCTCCTGTAATGAGCAGGGAGGTGAACAAGATTCACAGAGAACAATTGACGCTCATCCTAGTTGCTCCTATGTGGGCAAGACAGCCACAGTATCCACATCTGCTCAAACATTTGATGTGCAATACCATCAAACTCCCGTGCCAGACCAATCTGTTGAACGAACACGGGGGAATAACAGTATACCCTCAACCTCACTCAATGAACTTCGCAGCCTGGCTCCTGAGATCATAGAGTTTGGACATCTAATTCTACCACAGAGGTGTATGGATATCCTCAATGAATCATGTAAACCAAACAGCAGACACTGTTATTTCAACAAGTGGTGGAGATTTGTAATTTGGTGCCAGTCAAAACAAATAAACCCTGTAGAATATACTCCATCCCACATTCTGAACTATATGCTGTACTTGTTGGACTCGGGGTTAGTATTCAACTCTATAAAGGTTCACCTGGTGGCTTCATCAGTTCACACCACCTCTCAAGTAAAGTATTGTGGTGGAAAGTTTGTGTTATTAAAGCATTAATGGAGGGAGTAAAGAGAATCCACCCTCCAATTTTAAACCTACCGCCAGGCTGGGATCTCAATGTAGTACTCGCATAGCTCATGGGACCCCCTTTGGAGCCTATGGACAAGTCAAGTCTTAAACACCTGTCATATAAAACTTACTTCTTGGTGGCTATTACATCCATAAGAAGAGTTAGTGAATTGCAAGCATTGTCAGTGCAGGCCACATTCTCTGTCATCCACAAAGATAAACTGGTTTTATGAAAACACCCTAGGTTTTCACCTAAATAAATTTCACGTGAACCAATCCATTGAGCTACCGGCCTTCTTTCAGAACCCAACAAGCCCAGCTGGGAAGAAACTCCATACACTAAATGTAAGAAGGGCGGTCCTTTACTATTTAAACAAGACCAGACCGTTCAGAAAAACAGACCAAGGGTTTGTCTCCGTAGCACCAGGCAGAGAAGGAGACCGCATTTCAAAAAATGCCATCTCCAGGTGGATAGTCAGCTGCATACAGCTTTGTTACTCATTATCAAGCAAAACACTGCCTTTCACGCCAAGAGCTCACTCCACAAGGGGTACAGGAGCTGCTTTGGCTTTCATCATAATTGTCCCGCTGGACACCATATGCAAAGCAGCTACATGGATCTCAGTACACACTTTCACTCATCTTACTGCATTGACACTTTTCCCAAAGCAGATACACAGGTGGGACAAGCGGTTCTAAAACATCTTTTTGCCACTGCACCGTATTACAACCCACCACCTTATCCAAACAGTGCTCGCTAATCTATGCATAGCATTTGATCAAAGCAGATTCCACAAACCTCAGAAGAGATACATTACTCACAGTAATTGTAATCATATTTCTGATGCTTGTATCTGCTTAGATTCACATGCGCCCACCCCAGGTGCATTGATGTTCATATGAGCTTTATCTGATCTTATCTGCTTTTATACACCTATACTCATGCTACACTTCATGCTACCTCATGTCAGAAACCAAACAATCTGAGGGACCTCCACACGTGAAGGACCATGGGTACAGTGGACGTCACACTAGGGATAGTATTACTGGCACGCCCTGTCAATGTCCCTTTTCAATTTTCTAAAACAACAACTGTTATAATCTGAAGCTTCCTCTAGATGTCAGCCTATGCATAGCATGTGAATATAAGCAGACGCAAGCATCAGAAATACGATTACGGTGAGTTATGTATCATATATATATATATATATATATATCAGTGAACAAAAGTTGTTAAAGGGACCCTTTAACAAAGTTATTTCTGTGAATTTCATAGGTTTTTATGAATGAAAATGTTTAAATGTTTCATGGTGTTACATCACTGTATACATGTTATTAATAATTCTTCTTTTAACATATATCAAAGAACTGTAATCCTCCTTTAAGAAACATATTTTTGTCCAAGGCATACTGATGTGTGTCGTTATCGGCAGCGCCCACTGAGGATGCAAGTCATGGTTCAATTGCTAAGGGTATGTGGCTTGACAAGGACCCCTGCCCCACCAAACCACCCCGTTATCCACTGCACCTACCCTGCATCCTAGTTCAGTGTCCACTATACCCTCATGATGTGACCAATGGCCAGTCCTCATGGCTTGCAGCCATGGCCAGTCTCCACAATCCATGGGGCATGGGCTTTGGCCATGCAGTATTCTCCAAAAGGTGAATCACAATGGACACCCCCCTTCCTTCCCTCACTTATTGTCAACGCTCTGCACTATCAGAAATGTCAGACCTAGTACGATAGTCTATGGTTTGCACTCCATCTTCCTCCCCTCCTTCCTTCCCTCACCTATTGCCAATGCTCGTGCACTATCAGAAATGTTGTTAGGCCTAGTATGATAGTCTATTGTTTGTTCCTCACCTTCCTCCTCCCTCCCATCCTTCCCTCATTTTTGTCCATGCTCTTGTGCTATCAGAAATGTTGTCAGGCCTAGTACGATAGTCTATTGTATGTTCCTCACCCCACCCCCTTCTCCTTCCCTCATTTATTGTCAATGCCCTTGCTCTATCAGAAATGTTGTGAAGCCTAGATGACAGTGTATTTGCCATTCTTAAATGTCTCAAGGCCTTTGTAAGAATGTACTGTATTTTAACCTTACTCCCTTCCCTGCCTTGAAGCTCTTTGAAACGCTTGTGTATAGACGTTATATAAATAAACTATTATAAACTATCATATCAGGCCTATTGCCCAGCCAGTAAAGTTAAATCACTATTTTTGTACTTACTTTTTCACACTTTAAAAAAAGTAAAACACAGGACAGATTTGCAAAAGCACGCTTTCAGGTCCTTGCTGATGCTCCTCCCGCAGGTTTACTGCAATCCCATCCAGCACTTCGGACTGCAGCAGCAAGCAGAACTTCTTTTCCCATTTAAACCTAGGGCTTTGGCAATGCTGCATGCCCCAATAAGGAAATCGGAGCAGGCATTCGTCCTTGCCGAGGGCCAGGCCCACTGTCCATGCACCAGAGGTATCACTATTTTTGTACTTACATTTTGACACTTTGGAAAAATTAAACACCAGGCAGATTTGCAAAAGCATGCTTTCAGGTCCTTGCTGATGCTCCTCGCGCAGGTTTGTTGTAATCCAGTCCAGCACTTCAGGCTGTAGCTGCAAGCTGAATATTATTTCCCATTCAAACCAAGTGCTTCTGCGGTGATGCATGCCCCACTAAGCAAATCAGAATACACATTTGTCCATGTTTCTCTTGCCATTGGCCAGACACCAAAGTTATATCACAGTTTTTTGTTCTTGCATTTTGACACTTTAGAAAAAATAAAACACAGTGCAGGTTGTGCAACCATGCTTTGAGGTCCTTGCTGATGCTCCTCGCAAATGTTTGCTACAATCCTGTCCAGCACTTCGGGCTGTATCCATGAGCAGATTTTTTTCCCATTCAAACATATCCCAATTTCTTAAAACATTACCACATAGCCAGTCCCTGTTGGCCAGGCCCACTTTAACCCCATTGCCGGTCCCTCTTGGTCATGGCCAGTAGCCATATTGTCTGGGTCATGGCCCGAACACTCTGTCCACTGGCCCTGGACACAAGCTATACCTCAGTCACCAAAGGTATATCACTATCTTTCATAACTACATTATGACACTTTTCAAAAAATAAAACATGGACACATTTGCAAAACCATGCTTTCGGATCCGTGCCAATGTTCCTTGCACAAGTTTACTGCAAATCCTTCCATGTTTTATTTTTTGAAAAGTGTCAAAATGTACATAAAAATAATAGTCCAATAACTTAGCCACCACATGACAAAATCAATTCAGACTTTGCACAAACATTCAAAGTTGGGTCTATAACCTTTCTACAAACATTTGTGCAGATTTGATTTGTCAAAGGGCAACACAGTTATAAGTGGTCTAAAAATGTTGAGACCCACTCTCTAATTTTTGCCCCTTCTTGACAAAATCCCACAAACTGTGCAAAACCATTCAAATGTGGGCCTAAAATCTTTTTGCAAACTTGTGTGCATATTTGTCAAATGGCACCAAATGTATAAGCCTTTCAAATATTTTGGGACCCACCTCTTCTTTTTCCCACTCTTGGCGAAACAACACCAAACTCTGGGCTAGGTCTAAAATGATATTGCTAAATTTCATTCAGTTTCATTGAGGGGCTGCAAAGTTATAAGCCTTCCAAAAACTGCTTTTCACCGACCCTGTAATGCAGAAATATGCATGGATGTCCCCGAACATGACATTCATGTTCATGAGATGTTCGCGGACATCAGAGAAGAGAAAACACCACATTTTTTACTTTTTGTGGCCATATCCCATCCCATTCTCATCACCCATCACCTCCCCAGAGATAGTTTTATTTGTTTAATAAGTGCAAGGTTGTGTTTTTTAATATGTTTTTACTGTGATGTCCGCAGACTACGGCAGCTTTTTGTGAATCCAACATGATGGCTGTTTCAAATGTTTTGACGCACCTCCCATTTTTAACCGACCAATCAGTGGGTCTGTACAGCTGGCTCATAGGATGTCTGCGAACATCGCGCTGCTCTCTGATTTATACAGAGGTGTCCGTGGACACTGAATCAGGAAGCGAATCTGTGGACCGGACCCAGATATCACACATTTTTTACCTACTTTTTGGCAATTTTTTAAAAAACTACTGGACGGAATTACTGTAATCTATGAAAGCACGCTTTCAGGACCAGGCCGCCGGTGTTGGAGCACATTTGGTGAAAATCAGTCCAGCGATTTGGGCTGTAGGGGCAAGGAAATGTCCTTTTCCATTGCATCCATGAGGATTTACACACATGTAGGGACTCCCCCCCCCTTTGACTTTACCTCCTTAGACAAAACCTTGTTTTTTTTTGTGCAAAGTTTGGTGAGGATTCATCGAGGGGGGGGCAAAGTTATAAACTGCTCAAAAAGTGCCCTTTCTATGTGTTGAGTAACTTAACTGAACTACAGGGCCGCTACCGCAGTATATATACTGTGTATTCAGTGAAAAAACATTGTTTCACAGACGTTATGGTCACAAGTAAACCATTGGGTTTACAGTGTTGGTAACAAGATGTAAGGGGTGATCAAGAGACCTATGATTAAGAACTTAATGTATTAAAGAATGTACTTACCTAAACAAAATATTATATTGGAGTGTTGTTGTAAATACAGGAACCTAATAATACATACATGTAGACGATGGCTGCGACATGCATTATAGAAGTAGAATAATTTTTATCTCGGAATTTTGTCTGGTAAAATAATGAATGTTACCTTATCATAGTTTTCAGTAATGTTAGACATGGAATAAATAGCTAATAATTGAAGACTTACTACATACTTGTGTTAGTACAAACAATACATATAAAGACATGCAATGCATAGAAATCAGAAGCACATACAGGCAAACTAAAGTAAGAAAAAACAATAGCATTACTAGAAAATGTAAATAATATTAAAGTTCATCATCATGTATACACATTAATTGTGTGTTTGAGTCCTGCGTATTGCTCCATATATCTGCACCAGGAGCTTAGAGCAAACACTAAAGAAAGTACTTTAAGAACAAAGAAGACGGTTAACATCTTAATATGTAGCATTTTTAAAATGTTCATATTCTGACTGTCAGTGAACACAAGCACCTGGCCTAGATATGTCAGTGAACAGTTAAAAATACTTTATTTCGGCTGAGAGCCATACAAGTTCATTAAGCAATTTTGCAAAATTTACAATTCCGGATATCATAACATAAATAGAATGCACATATACTTATTCAAATAGGGAGATCATCAACTTTTAGCAACAATGCAAATACAAAAATATAAAATTGCAGCAATCATAACATACATTCTGTGTAAAACCAATCGTGCTTTTGGATAGTGGCAATATAAAATTTCAATGCTTTCTTCCTTTGCCAACAATCTCTAAAAGTATAACGTGCCGTAGCATAAATAACATTTAAATATAAACACTGCCTTAAAAATAGCATTGCAGGGCCAACCTGACGAGTGCCTTAGTCAACAAATAATGGGCGCAAATATATTAATCTCAAACGTACTGTTTTTTCTCACGTTAACACACAGTTTCATTAAAAAAACACCACACAAGGGACATCTTGCCAAATTGTCAGATCTCCATGTTGCAGTAAAAGCAGATACTGGTAAAATACCAAGTCTAAAATGAAGGTACAAGGGTCTCTCGATTCATGGGGTTACTATATCCAAATAAGCCTTTAAACCACATTCCTGTCTGAGTTCCAGATAATCGGGTCTCAACTTTAGGTTAGCAGCAGTCATTAGTAGGTTCTCAAGAGCTTTCATAGTCATAGAATCTTTCAACTGGTTAATTTCCAGAGTAGATGAGGCCTTAGTCATTCTTATTAGCCAATATAGTGCACTGAGAGGCGGGATCCAGCACCAGCAACAAAGGCCCACATCTAAGGCCCCTGTCTGTTCCCTGTCTGCTACCAGAATGCTACTTGAACTTCATGATGCTGCCACCTCACTCTTCATTGAAATCAGGACTGACGTAACATTCACACCCCCTGTTCTATGGGTCAGGTCCCTCCTTCTGACTATCCCTACCCTCTTTTGACTTCACTTTCTTCCTCTACTGGACCTGCCATGTAAAACACTCTCAAATGCATTGTGATTTTGCACACACCACTAGCATCTGAATCCAAGTGTAATTATCAAACTTAGCTATGCTTTTTGCATTCAATATAAAGTCAAACTTAGCTGTGCTTTTTGTATTACTTAGCTGTGCTTTTTGCATTTTTGCTTTAAACTAGCTGTGTTCTTATGACAACTTGTTGTGCACTTTGCTTGAATTGATTGCTTCTCTGTAACCTGCTAGCCCAGTGACTGTTCCTTACCACTGTACCTGTTCTACTCTCTCTGCTACCCCTCTCTCTATGCACCCATGGCGCTTTATATTTCTCCTATCTTCTCCAACTGCTTCTCTATCAACTATCTTTCCCTTCTCACTAAGTCTGGTAGGACGAAATTTGAAAAGGATAGCTTGGCCGCCAACCCTGGTCTCCCCATCGCCGATACCTTTTCCAGCCCTTCCTCCAGACAGACCCTCACTGAGATCCTCTTTGTCGTTTCTTCGCCAGATCTATGGACCCTTCATATGATCTCTGTGCTCCGAAACACTCTCCTCCTCAGCGATTAATGGTGGCACCCACTGGGAAGCCCTTTTGGCCCCCTTCGACTCCTCTAATGTCATCATTAATGTCTACCTTAATGACACTGTCATGGTCCAAGGCCCTCAGGCCAATCTCCTCCTCTTTGATAGGTGTTTCCCTCACGTCATCAATTCCCTTTCATCTCCTGCTGTCCCCGCTACCCCCCTTGGCTACCTTGCCCTCTCTTCCCTCCTCTCCTGTCCCACCTCGGGCTCCTTCCTCACCTCTGCAGGGCGTACCTCTGATTTGTACCCCTCCCCAGAAGGCCTTTAATGCTGGCAACCTTCTTCATCTTGCCACTCTCAACTCTCACTCTGCTGTCAAACACTCCTCTGACATCTGCCACCTCCTTGAAGAACTTGACCATGATGTCCTCAGTCTTACCGAGACATGGTTCATGGCCAGATCAGTCATAAGCTTTGACACTCTCCTCCCTGATGGTTACAGGATCCTCTCTGCACCCAGATCCACCCGGTCTGGAGGGGGTGTAGCCCTGATCTTTCCTGAGTGGATTCCTGCCTCTATCATTCCCACACAGACATGCTCCTCTTTTGAATGCCTTGTATGCAGGTTTTCTCTCTCTCCTTGCCACTCTCTTACAGTGGTCACTCTCTACCGGCGTCCTGGCCTGATCATCTCATTTCTTTCTGAGTGGGTGGACCTCTCCTCCCCCCTCCTGGCCTCTACCACTCAAGTCTTCCGTCTTGGTGACCTCAATATCCATCAAGACTCTCCTTGTTCCTCCTATGTACTCTTCCGTAATCTCTGTGATTCCCTCTCCCTCTCTATCCTCCTCTCTGGCCAAACTCACTCTGCATGGCACACAATTGATGTCTTGATCAGCTCTGACCTCCACCTCTCTACTCCTCTGACCACTCCTCTCTCCTAGAGCGATCACTCACTCCTCTCTTCCCATCTCGCCCTCTCTTCCTCCCAGGCTAAGCCAACCACACCACTGCCACCTACCGTCTTGGACATCCGGCCTATGAAGTGTGTGTCAGTTGAGGCTTTCACTGCCACCTACTCCCCCCCCACCTCTGGATGACTCACATCCTGACACAGCCCTGTCTATGCTCTACTCTTCCATTTCTGACACTCTTGATACTCTTGCCCCTGACATGAGGATTCGTTTGAAGCCCAAAGCCAAGTGCAATTCTTGGTATGACTCTGACCTAGCTACACTGCTCCAAAGGCAATACTGATTCACTGTCCGCACGGAGATGGCCAACCCTGCTGCAGTTTCTACCTCTTCTGTCGCCTCCCAGGCCCTTTGCACATCCCTTGCCTCACACTTAATCTCAAAAACCCATGACATCCTATCCACTCTCTCATCCCCTCCCCCTCCTCTCCTCCGGTGAACTCTGGCCCTCCTACAGAACTTTCTCATCCTTTCCTCTTTTTTCCCCTGATGAGGTCACTAGCAAGTCCGATCTATGAAAGTCTCGTCAAAACAGGTTCCTCCCTGTTCTTCCAAAACCATCAAGAACCACATTGACACCCTCATTCCTGCCCTGGCTGATTTCTGCAACCACTCCTTTGCCTCGGGAGCCTTCCCTTTCCCTCTTAAGCACTCCTTTGTGCACCCTCTTCTCAAGAAACTCACAGCTGACCATTCTTGCCCTGCCAACTATCGCCCAATCTCCATCACTCGTTTTCTGGGCAAACTCCTGGAAAAGCTGGCCATCTCACAGCTTTAACATCACTCTGATTCTGTTGGTTGTCTCCATGACCATCAGTCTGGCTTTAGAGTGGCCAGAAGCACGGAAATTGCTCTCCTGAACATCCGTGAAGATCTGCTCTCCAACCTTGTGAACTGGAAACTTCCAGCCCTTTAAGATGAGTAGCAATACCCTGGAGATGGATGGGGATGTAGATTTTAATCAAACATCAATAATTCAGATGACACAATTAGCATGGAAAAAAGTGTGTCTGTTTTAATGTAAGTTAATAAAACAGGGAGTACAAGGAACATCAGCAAATGCTCGATACTCAAATCTCAATCATTTCATTAAAAAGCTGGCTTCTTAAACCCTAAATTGGTCATAGCTGACGTGCTGACCTGCATCATTACCAACGTCATCCATCGTGGCAAACTTCTAAAACCTATCGGGAAGCGGGATTGGCTCTGAGTGAACTACTAAGTATAGGTGTAATATCTGTATAGAGTAACAGAGAGAAATAATTGGATAGTCAAACACAGGTGGGGCAACTAATCCGTCCCTTCAAAATGGCCACTATGAATGTCACTAAATGTACGATGTCCCATTAGCTACACAAACTATAGGACCCCAACTACATGGTCCTCTATAATTGGCTGGCTTCTAACCCCCGTCAATAACTTTCCACCTACGTGAGCAGCATGCAGACTGAAAAACCACATGCGGATGAGCTTGTCTTGATACCAGCTTCCCACCAATTAAAAGTACACTCCTTCACCACCTCAATGTCTCAGTGTCAGTTAGTGCTTGAAGTTGGCCTTGAGACTGTACTGTCCTCTGGGATGTTTTAAGGAGTATGCATACTGTCTGGCTTCCGTGCATAGGTGTGATCTCTTCATGCGTCCAACTTTCTTACATCACGATTTGAGCCTTTTTCTTGTATTTGATTTTATTCCTCAATAATCCTCTGATGTCTGTTGTTTTCACTTGTTCTTCTTGAACAGCAGGTTCTGTTCTTTCATGTTAATTTTATCTAATGTCAGGCAATTTTAGTTCTGATAAGACCATGGATCTTTGGTTCATCCAACTCCTTCGCTGAAATATATTCTGCTTAATTCAATTGCTTTTGTAACTGCGACACTGAATTGAGGCCTTCCTCATTGCTCAAGACTGCTATACACGTAGTGGAACCTTTATTCTTAATTCAATCCATATGTATCTATGAGGTATATATGTATATGTTGGTGCTTGCCGCAATCTATTTACTATAAGCATTTGGCTAGCTTCATGATTGCTTTGCTGCTTGTGTTTCATTGCATCTGTACATGTTTAAACTAACTAGGTATCTTCATTATGCTTATGGCATGAATCTCTTTATCTTGCTCTCAAGATGTCACTTATCCTTAATACTTCTTCATTCTTCATAAATCATTTGGCTCTCTGGTCTTATTATCTTCTATATATGGTGTCGATTCAGTTTCGTATGACGTCACCATTCATCCTGGCCATTCATTTTCTTAGTTTCATCAGGAATCACATTCAAATGGCCATCATTTGGTCTTGGTTGTAGGTATGGTTTCCTTAATGGATACTTCACTTGCCATATTCTCTTAGGTATAGGTATTCTTATGGGTACTGCACAGAGTCGCTGCTCTTCTTCTTGCCTTCTGATTGGTGTAGTATATGTCATATACGTTGGTTCATACTTCTCAGGTAATGTAGGCGGGGTGGTGGAGTAGGGGTACTTGGCTCCTTCTCTACAACCCCCCCCTGGGTAATTTATCAACCACTCTCACAACATCTTCTATTCTTAGACATCCTGGTCTAAAGAAGTGCCTCTTAGGCATCCATATTCTTATGACCCCCCTTTAGGCAACCAGCTGACTTCACATGATCATCCTTGATCCACGTCATGAGTATGCATTGTCCAAATGGACTGTAGTAGATCCATCTTCTCACATATTTCCTGTGGTCCTTTGGATACAGGAACTTCGTTCCCTCGGGTGCATGGATGCTAGACTTCACAAAGTCTCTGATTTCTTCATCAGTCAAGTTTCTAGGCTTCCATCCTGGTTCAACATTGATCATTATCTTCATCCCTATGGCTTACCTTGCTGTCTTCTTGCATTATGAGATTATTATCTTGATCACACAGAATCCAAGCATCACTAATAATAGCAAGGCTCCAAGAAATTTGAACATATCTGCCATCCATTGTGGAATCCATGAGAAAAGATTTCAAAACTAGCTGTCATCAACAATATCTTCTACTTCTTCTATCATCTGACCATGGAGTTTCGTCAGCATGTCTAGGGGCCTCTGTCAAAGTTCCATTATCGTCATCGTGAGAAGGTATAAATGTGCAACATGATTCTCCAATTTTGGCACAAACACCTCCATCCATGGCTGTAATCATATCCAGGACATATCTGTTCTGGAGAGCCATTAGTCTTACAGCTCTCAGTTCTTCTCTGATTGCATTGAATCCTTTTATAGTTGTGTTACTTGTCTGCAGCATTTCCCATCTGGTGATTTGTAATCACATGGTATTTGCTCCAACCTGTACTCTTGGCATAAAGATCATTGTGAACACTGATGAGGTCTGGCTGAATAACCTGTGTTCATACAGAATGGCATCAAAGGCTTTTATTGATTTAGCAGAGACGTAGTTATCTCTCTTTGTTTGACTTATCAGTTCCACAGATCTCCCTTTTCTTAGATGAGCATCTGCTTTTGGAAAACTGTCAATGTTCAGGTCACCTTTAGGAATCACTGATGCAGGAACATGGATATTCACCAATGTGCAATTCCTCCCCAGTCTTTAGGCAGTCTGATGTAGGCTTTTGATCCACAAGCCCAATAATGATCCATGATTACTGCTGTTCCATGCACCATTCCTGGTGTATCGAATATTTGTCCACAGTTCTGATTTCCCCCCATTTGTCTTGTACCATTGTTCTTGAAGCAAAACTTAGAACATTCTAATGGTACTATCTGCAATGGTCCTTCCCTGTCTTCGACTCATGTCAGTAGTTTAGCAAGTCTTGGCCAAAATGGTTTGCATCCATTCTGTACTATATCAATAGTAGGTAGGTAACAGTCAATATCTACCTATGCTCTGCTGATCACCACTCCTTTTTCCCATCCGTCTGGTGATAGTACTGTTCCCCAGATTTGAATTTGTCCTCTGTTCTTCCATCTGCAAGCTTCTTCTGCAGTTTTTCCTTTAACATCAAGTTTCTTGTTCACTTCCCATCTAATACCAGCTCCTTTCACTCCTGGCTTCTCATATCTGATCACATGATTTCTCGTATGGGCTCTGTTTCTTGTCTTTATATCTTGTATGTAGTCATCTTCATCTGGATCTGTCTTTTCAGTTTCCCATTTAAGAGAAGCATTGCTTTCCATAAATTGACCTCTTGTTTTGCAAAGTGCTATGTGCGAAAGGCAATGAGCTGTCTGGACATCAATTTCAATTGCTATGAAGATCTTTGACATCCCTATGCTGTATGGCAGAAGTGCACATACGAAGCAGTCTTTATCTGACGTCCTTCTTCCAACTTCTTTCATGTGTTGGTACCATATGTTGTTTCCCAGGTGTGCTGTGCTGTCTAGATAATCATAATAATAATAATGATAATAATAATAATAATAATACAAATAATAATAATAATAATAATAAAAATAATAATAATAATGATAATGATAATTATTATTATTTAGCATTCAGTTCATAATTGTCTTCTTGGGTGCTTCTTTTAATTCTCAAACTCTTCCTGTAGTTTTCTATAACCACATCTCTGAACACATCGATATAACTTCTTCTGACACGTTTATTTGCAGGAACATCTATCCAGGCTACCTGCGTAGAAGAAAGTTCAGCAAGTCTTTCTTTATCCCTCTGTCTTTTTCTTGCAATGGCCAAGAATGACCATATAGATTCTGCTATCATCTCTGCACGTAATTGTCTTGTGGGACTTGTGCTTGGGCCTCTTGTCACTGGATCAGGTGTGTCTGCATGCATTATCTGTGTGGGCCCAACCTTTGTCAATCCCTTATTTTGCTTGTTTTGCCGACCCTGTCTCCAGTGTTCAAAAGTAGTGTTTGAAACAGGTGTTGTGTGTGATGTATTACTTATAACATCCATTTCAAACTCGGCTATCTGTCAATTTTTTATAGGGACAGGAATGACTACGAATGGCCTGGGTTGCTTTGTAGTTACCACGTTTAACTTTTCCTTCTGTTCAGACACATATATAGGAACCTTTGCATCATGTGCTCCTATATAGAAAGCAGTTCTAACTGTCAGTGAAAGCAACAATAGTATGAATACAATACATGTGTCCACAATACAGTGATAGGTGAGCTTGCAGCACCTGCTTCTAGGGCAATGTGCTTGTCTGTCCTCTTGGCGCAGCACAAAACTCCTGCTCGGTTGCCCATCTTGATCATTTGATGCTAAGGAAGAAAAAATAAATCTTCCTTAATGACACTGCTTTTTTAGATTGCTTCTGGAACTTATTATCTTTCTGCAGCATTCGTCCTCAATCAACAAGCTGCTTTCTGGAACCAATTCCTCCACCAGTTGCGGTGCAAATGTTCCTTTATCTTGAAAAACAATGATTTCTGCTAGCTGCTATGAATTCAGCTTCATTAATCAGTTCCCAATTGATGTCTCAAATCTGCTTCAGACCAGAAGACATTGTAGCTTCCCTGTCATCATGAACAAAGTTTTAGGTTTTATCTCTTCCTCGATCTGTCCCTCGGTGGGAAAGTTTCTACACAGCTCTGTGGTTTCTTTCAGAATAGATCGCTACCTGGATTATGATGCCCTCCAGGATCACATTCAGATTCGTAGTATTTCTTGGACCTCGAAGGAATGTCACCACATCCGTGTGGCTTCCAACAAGATGCAGGTTGTCTTCAATTAAACAAAAGAACACCACACTGACCAGTCTATGTGCTACATCGGATGATAGGGGCATTTGTATTTTCCTCACTGAACTCAGGCAACTTCAAAAACTCTTCAGTGATGATTATAAGCAGTTTTCAAACAATCTTTTTGTTGTCAGTATTGCCAAGTAAATCTGGAATGTGGCACTCCACCAGTGACAGATACGTACCTAATACCAACTCAATGTATGTAAGTATATGCCTAGAAAGATCATCACTGGGTAACACTATGAGTGACTCTTTTCCAATTGCTGTGTCCATGATCAAAGTTTGGCATATCCTTATTCTGATTAAGGCTTAAGTGTGTCTCAGTCCAAAGTTAATAACCTACTGTGGCTTTCACAAATGCAAATCTTCTTTTACTCTGCAACTAGGATGCACTGAGTGTTTGAATGTGTCCTTTTACCCTTTTATTTATAGCTGAAAAGGGAATGTCCAAGATAAGCCATAGTCCCCTAAAAGTTCTTCAAGCTTTCCACTTGTCGGGTTATGTGTCCTTCTTCCTCTTCATGTATCTCGTCTGCACGTGCTGCGGTTCTTCCCGGAGGTTTGTAGCTTCTTCGCGGCGGGGTGTCAGCAGAGGTGTCTCTCCAGTGTAGTTCTTTGCATCGCCCAGGAAGACCCAAGCTGGCCTACCCTGCACTTTTATTTTATTTATTTATTTTACATTTATAAAGCGCTCACACAGCCCGCAGGCATCGAGGCGCTGTTTGTTTTTCTTAGTTGCGTAATTGTGGGGTTTTTTTTGTCTTAGTTACATATTTATAACGCGCTTAAACACCCAGAGGTTTCTAAGCGCGGACCCGGGGATCGAACCTGTGTTGCTTCGTGTCGTCTTGCTTCCAAGACGCGCACTCTGCCGCTGAGCTATCCTCCCGGGACTTTGACAACAGATGGCGTGACGTCCTCGACAATGGAATGACCGTGAAAGCGGGGCTCGTCCCACTTTTTCCTCATGCGATTACGAATCAGGATCTTATCACCTGGGTAAATTCTTGGACGTAGAAATTCAGGAGTTTGGACAGTTGAAGCATCTCCTTCTGTGTTCTGTACTGCTGTACACCCTCGTCTCTGCAACTGTCCTGAAATCACAGAAAAACTAGATGTTAAACAGTTCAAGTAGATTTGCAATTCAAGTTCTAACGTTTTTGATGTTGGCTAAGCATCACTTCTAACTCGGAATGGAGGCATTAAAGACGTTCTCATTCTCCTGCCCGTCACAATCTCATGCGACATAAAATGTTGGTCAGAACCTGGTTGGTTCCTCAATACATACAATGCCAGTGGTAGGCAGTGCAACCACCCTTTTTTCAATGTAAGCTTCAATTTAGCTATTCTTTTCTTTTATAGGCCATTGAGCTTTTCACAGATACCATTCCCTTGCAGATATGCCAAAGAAAACGTGTGCTTCATACCAAGCAACAAAGTGATCTGTTCAAAAACTGTATTGGCAAAGTGAAGTCCATTATCCGATCTCATTACTTCACACACCTCCCATCTGGGAAACACCTCCCGCACCAAAAACAAGGCTGCACAGATAGAGTCTGAGTGCGTACCTGCCTCTATCCATCTGGAAAAAGGACATAGTACAACTAAAAGTTATTTATATCCATTACAAACTTGTATCATGTCGACATAGTTGATAAGCAAGTGCTGAAAAGGGCCATTGGGTCTTGGTATGACCCCTCCTCACTCGGAGGTAGCCCCTCCTTTTCCAGTGTGCTAATCCTGCGTGCACCGTCAACGTCACATAGGCGGAGTCGCTGTACACTGTCACTTCCTGGTCTGCGTGATTCTCGACTGCGAGTATCAATGCCAATAACTCTGCAGCTTGCGCTGAATAATGTGATGGCAATCAAGTATTCACAAGCACTTGTAATTCTCCATTTGTCTGATGTTTCACTACCGCAGCGCCTGTATATCTTTGCCCGTCATTCTGATCAATTCTTGAAGAACCGTCAATGAAGACAATCTCTCCCCCTGCGAGTGCATTCTCTTTTACTCTAGAGAACTCATCAGAGAACTATTCATAGTTCGCACAATCGTGTATGGGTTGTCTTTCGGTAATAGGTTCGGCTATAAACATAGCTGGATTCACTATTTTACATTGGACTATTTTAATCGCTGGAGTCGATATGATTACTTCATAGGCAGAAGCCCATTGAGTAGTAAACGTGCCTTTTGGTTTTTCTAAAATTGCGAATAATGCATATTCAAGAAATAACGTCATGGAACATCCCATCACTATGTTTGTAGTTTTCTCTATGGCGAACGTGGCAGCTGTTAAACTTTGTTCGCATGGAAAGTGACCTCTCATTACTGGGTCCAAAATTCCATTGTATTATGCAAGGGGTTTGTGCCCCAATGTAGTTCTCTGTGTAAGTACTGCTGTCATAAAAGTACCATCGGTATGCGAGAATAAAAATAATTCCTCTGCATAATTGGGAATCCCTAAAACGGGAGCTGTGCAAATGACTTTTTTCAGTTTGTCAAACCCTTCTTCCATTGCCTCAGTCCACACAATTTTCACTTGTGCTTTCTTTAAGATCTGCAAAAGCAGCCTAGTGTACGAACTGTAGTCAAAGACCCATGCTCTGACATAATTGCACAATCCTAGAAAACTCTGCATTTGTTTTGTCGTGTGTGGCTTGGCTGTTTTTAGAATAGCCTCAGCTCTTTCAGGAGTAACTTTCTTTCCCTCTTGTGAAATCAATTGACCTATGTACAACACTTCTTGATGACAATATTGCAACTTTTCCTTGTCAACCTTATATTCTTTGTCAGCAAGTATTATCATTAGCTGAACAGAATTGCATCTGCACTCTTCCTCTGTGGTGCTGAAAACTAAAATGTCATCTACGTATTGCAGCACAACGCTTTCTAAACAAATATTGCTCAAGTCCATCTGGAGGACTCTGTTAAAAATCGATGGCTACTCACAGTACCCCTGGGGCAGCCATGTGCTTTTTAATCATACTTGTGTAAAAGTGAACAATGTCAAATCTTGTGAGTGTTTGTGCAATGGGATTGAGAAAAATGCATTTTTCAAGTCAATCACTGTGAAATGTCGTGCATCAACAGGTATATTACATAGAATCGTGGACGGGTTAGGGACTAGAGGGAACTCAGCTTCTACAATCTTGTTTATTTGGTGTAAATCTTGAATTAGTCTCCAAGACCCCCCCTTTGATTTTTTGATGCAGTACACTGATGTATTACACAGTGACTCTGACGTCACTAAAATACCTTGGTCCATCATGGCGGAAATAGTCTTGAAAATTCCTTGATCTGCCTCTTGAGACATGAGATATTGCCGTGCTCGAGGTAAAATCGCTCTTGGTTTAAATCTAATCTTCACTTCCCCAACTACTTTCAGTAGGCCTATGTCATAGGGGGCAGTGGTCCTTAATGAAATTGGCTCTTTTGCCATATCTTCGTGAAAATATTCAGGACGCTTCTTTGCCAGCATCATTCTCTGCGGGGCCTCTCTCTTAATTGCTTTGACCCAATAACTATTGCACATTTCAAATACCATAAAATCGTCAGATCTGTCATCTCAAAACAAATCTTCATCATGGACGTCAGTCACTCTGTAGCCTTCCTCAATGGCAATTACTGTGCTCCATCGTCTACCTTTGTCATCAGTTGCATCAAGCAAAGCCATTTGCTTGACTCGGACTATTGCTGCTTCTATGTCTAAGGGGAAAATGTGCCCTTCTTCTTCATCCATGGGTATCTGTGGTCTAAACAGAAAATAATCTGGTATTCTCATGGTTCGGCCTACAAGACCTGGCAGCCATGTTAACGCATATCCCATAATGCAACACTTTGGGTTCCAATGGTATTGCTCTAGGCACTATTTGTCCTTTGTCTGCTCTGATCATTTTGCACACGTTTAAATAATGCATTCCCGGTGTTGAGAATACTATGCCATTGTCTGTGAATGAAATGGTCATATTCATTTTTATCATGAAATCTCGTCCTAATATGTTGACAGTTGTTCGACTTGAATGAAGCAGTGGCACCTTCATATCACGCAAGTAATTCTTCTGTAAAAGGAACATGACTCGTCGCTCCTGTAAAGCCCTGAGTATTCATCGCATCGCCAGACATTAAAAATGTGTCCTCACGTATACACGAGAGTGGCGCACCTGTGTCCTTTATGAAGGAGTAAGCTTTGCCGCCTATAATTACGTCTATCCTTGGCTCCTCACAAGGATTCTGCGTAATAGATAGAACTGAACACATCAGGTCTCCCAATGAGCTGTTCCATTGTGGGTACAGCCTCACTCCATCACTCGTGAATGGATTTCCTCCATCAACAGTGACACCTCCTAGTCTACACATCATATGCTGCTCTGTGTTTGTATTTGCTGAAGTTGCGTAGGAGATTGCTGCGATTGTCCTTAGGGTTGGTTGCCTGTTACTTGCTGTGGTTGCAAGCCTTGCTGCACTCTTGGTGCTTGCTGCTGCATTGTTTGATCTTGCGCAACTCCATTTCCGCTCTGCTGCGAATATGCAGTTGGATTTGGCATTCCCTGTCTTGAAAACTGAGCATTATGTACCATCCCTTGGCTTCTACAGATAGGAGCTATGTGCCTTGTCATTCCACACATCCAACACACAAGCGGTTTTCTTCCCATCTGCCCATTTTGCATGTTTTGATTACCATTTTGCATATTCTGAAACCCTTGTTGGTTATTCTGAAAACTTACCCGATTATTCTGCCAATATCCTTGATTACCTTGCCAACCTTTACCTCGATATCCCCTTCCTCTTGGAGTATATCCATTATTTATCTTATCAAACAGTCTTTGGTTATCTACTTGCGGCATAGGTACTGCTTGCTGTGGGTTTGACCCGCCCATGTTAGTTAACATTGCCCCTTCAATGGCATACTTGGATAACTTTTTCTGCACAGACTTTGCGTCTTCACCTTTTTGTGCATCGTCCTTTTTGCGATTCTTATCCTGCAGGAGTCTGCAATAAAGTGCAATGGTCAAATGAATTTCTGACCATGGTTTTGCTTCTATCCCCACTAATTTCTTGAGCTGTTTCTGCACCTGGTCTGGCAGCCCTTGGCATAATATATGATAAAATATGAGTATAGACTTTCCCCAAGCCTCACGTGTTTCAAGCGCCCATGCGTCTTGAAAATTTTGAATATAAAGCAACCGATCCTCTCCTTCTTTCATTTTTCTTGTCATTATAGATCCCATATCGGACGTGTCCGGATATAGCACTCGAAGTGCTTTCCAAATCGCTGCTCTACAGTTATTAAACGGCGCTCCATCATGTGCAGTGTTGACTGTAGTCACACCAGGGTAACCTGCTTGCGTCCGTACGTCATCAGCTCTTTCACCAAGTATGGCAATTAGAAGACCTCTAATATCCCCTATAGCTAATGTATTCCCTCCCATCATTTTTTCTAACTCATGTATCCATTTCCCAGTGCCAGGAGTTAAATTCAGGAGTTTACATTTTAAGTTTTCCCTGTCCATCTGGGGCCATGGTATATACTGCGGCCTGGCTCTTCCTTTTTCTAACAAGGGTAACTGTGATGCTCCAAACTCATTCTCATCTCTCATCATTTGTCTAGCTACTGTTTGTGTAATATTCCCACATCGCCGTCTACCTGGCAATGACCTTAGCCTGCTTACCTAGGGCGGGGACTCCCCCCCCTGACCATGAAGTTGCCCCTTATGTCGGACTGACTTTGTCAATGGCTCTGATGCCTTAGACATAGGTCATTTTAAATCTAACCATCTTACTTCTTTATCCAAAGGCGGATGTTCTTCTAGCTCACATATTAAACTTCTAACTTCCCTTGAGTAGATTTCCCTTTCTTTGTCTGATACTTCTTGTGCACAACTTGTGCAACTCCTCTCATCATCATCTTTATTTAATGTTAACCTGTCTAAAGACAGCTCCTTCTGTCTCCTTCTACAGGAGGCTTTTTCCGTGTCATACAACTGAGTACTCTCAAGACGCTCATTTTTTCCCTTACTTTGTGCTTCTTTCTGGGCTTGCATTTCGTGATATACTTTATCAATCGTTTCCCCAATGTTTTGGGAGTCAAATTCATCTTCCAGATTTACTCTAGACGTGCTTGGAAATGGCTCAGATTCAGGAAAAAATTCCTTTGTCTTCCCAGTCTACCCGTGGATTGGGATCTCTTACTTCCCTTTCCAAATAATCAAGATCGCATGCTTTCTGTCTCCTTTTGCATTCCATGTCATCATCGACTTCTCTGTGCTTTTTCGCCTCTTCTCATATTCTATCTTCCTCTTTCTTTTTCATATGCCTTCGTTCATTTGTCCTTCGCTTTTCCTCATCCCTTCTCCTTTGTTTTCTTTTCTCTCTTATCCTTTCCTGTTCATCGCCTTCTATTCTTTTCTCTTTTAGTCTTTCTTTTTATCAGCTGTTCTTTTTTTATTATCACGTATTCTTTGTTCTTCTGCTCTCTCTTGTTTTTTAGCTTGCTCAGCTTGGTGTAATGTTCTCATTGTTTTCTATCTTTTTTTCTTGCTCCTTTGTCTCTCAATCGTTCATCCCTTTCTTTTTCTTTTCTGTCTTGTTCATCTTGGTCTCCCCTAAGTAAAATCTGACCTCCCAACCATTTGTTCTATACGAGCGCTATCTCATCAGTTTTATCCCTATCTCCTTTCTATCTCTTTATTTCTCTCCTTATGTCTAGAGATGTACTTGCTTGATCACTTCTCTCCTTATCACATCTCTCCTTGTCCCCCCTCAGGACTTTGGAGGTTATATCTTTCTCTGTGTCTTTCTATGGGCCCTGGTCACTACTTTGCGTAGATGACTCATGTGATGGATTGCTATATCCCGTCGCTGCTTAAGTTCTCCTGATGGGTATAACCCTTCGTCTTTCTTAGTCTTGTCTTTGATTTCTGATGGGGCAGGCGGAGCAGAGGCTCTTCACCCCTCGCTTTGCATATATTAAGTATCCAATCTAAAGGAGGCTTCTCCTCCTTTTCGTGTTCATACATTTTACAAAGTTCTAGATTTGCAAGGCGCTTTTCTAACTTTTTTCTTGTGTACGCAGCATGCAAATACGTTGTCATATGCTGTAGAACTGTTCTCAATAATGACCCGCCCTGGGTCCATGGCATAAACATTTTGTTTCTGGTCCCTTTAACCTATTCTGTACTATACTGTTTAAGTTTAAGCTCATGCTTTGGTAGCTGCTTGCAAAGATGCACTAATGGCGTAACTTCTTCCATTTCTAACTTATACTTCTCTTTTTATTACCACTTTGCTTATGCTCTAGTTACAGTTTTCAATTTATTTATTTATTTATTTATTTTTTATTTGGCCTTATACGGTTTAACAAATTGAAAACCTTAAGCCAATTCCAACATAAGATACATAAAAAAACACGAACAAATCTTCACAAGCTTTCTTGGTTTGGATCTTTCCTCATTCCTTATTCAGTCAATATCCCTTTTTTAGATATTTCTTCAATTTTCCTAAAAATCACAGTTAATAATCTAACCAAAGCTAGGTTAATGGTTATTTTCTCTCCTTCAATAAAAGCCTACCACCATATTGCAATTTCTCTATTTGTAGTACATTTTGCAATTTCTCCCAGACCATTTTCTTTTTCATTTTACGCTTCGATCAACATACACTTATGAGCGAGCACCAATCGTCATAAGCTCCAATCCTGTTCCAATGCACTTTTTTACTTTAATCTTGCTAAAAAACAATCATCAAAGTTTATTCTTAAAATAAATCACTTTTCGCGTCTTAACTTTCACGTTTCTTTATCACTTAAAACATTTCTTTTTCCAGTTCTAACATCATCACATAAAACAAAACCAACAGACTTGACTGGCCACATATACATGTACCTCGCGATCCTTTCCTTAGGACTCGTCTTACCCTCTACAATTCTTGTTCCGACTGGAACTTAAGCCAATTCCCTTAAGAATGTCTTTAAACTTATCTCATCTCCTATATGTCCCTCATAAAGGGGGCTATGAAATAAGGCTTCTGCTAGCATTCTTCAAAATCTAGGAAGAGGACGTATTCTTATAGCGTGGCTACACCTCATGACTATTTTCCTCATATATTACTTGGCAATACTCAAGTCAATATCTTTTTCCATGTAAATATATTTTACGCTCTTACTCTTGCATTATATTTTATCCCACCTCCCTTCCGTTACTCTCCGTTATTTACTACGCATGCATCCCTTTTGCCACTCTCTTTGGTCTTATTCACTCACTGTTTGCATGTTTTCGTCTTCGGACCTTCGGGATCACGGCCTTCATTACCGCTCTTCGAGCTGCTTTTCAATCTGCTTTGCGTAGGTGTTTGAGGGGTTCCTATATAAAAATAGGGGTCCCGTCACACCCGTCTTGCAAGATTTGGGTCCTATTCTAACTACGATCTACGGGAGGCTTCATGTCCTGTCAGCCGAATGGCAAACGTTGTGTGATATTGCCGAGAACCTAAAGTTATCTTATGTCGACAGCCAATGCTATCTTATTTAACCATCAATCTCTGCTACCAAGTCAACTGGAGCCTTCCAGCCCTTTAAGATGATTAGCAATACCCTGGAGAGGGATGGGGATGCATATTTTAATCAAACATCTATAATTCAGATGACACAAATAGCTTGGAAAAAAATGTGTCTGTTTTAATGTAATTAAGTAAAACAGGGAGCACAACGAACATCAGCAATCGCTCGATACTCAACTCTCAATCATTTCATTAAACAGCTGGCTTCTTAAACCCTAAATTGGTCATAGCTGACGTGCTGGCCTGCGTCATTACCAACGTCAACCTATGTGGCAAACTTCTAAAACCTATCAGGAAGCAGGATTGGCTCTAAGTGAACTACTAGTATAGGTGTAATAGCTGTATGGAGTAACAGAGAGAAATAATTGGATAGTCAAAAAAAAGGTGGGGCAACTAAGCCCTCCCTTCAAAATTGCCAATATGAACATCCCTAAATGTATGACGTCCCATTGGCTACACAAACTGTATGACCCCAACTACATGGTGCTCTATAATTGTCTGGCTTCTAACCCCCGTCAATAACTTTCCACCTACATGAGCAGCATGCAGACTGAGCAACCAGGTGCGGTTGAGCTTGTCTTGATACCAGCTTCCCACCAATTAAAAGTACAATCCTTCACCACCTCAATGTTTCAGTGTCAATTAGTGTTTGAAGTTGGCCTTGAGTCTGTACTGTTCTCTGGGATTTTTTAAGGAGTATGGGTACTGTCTGGCTTCCGTGCATAGGTGTGATCTCCTCATGCGTCCAACTTTCTTCCATCACGTGACTGGACACCATGATTTGAACCTTTTTCTTGCATTTGATTTTATTCCTCAATAGTCCTCTGACGTCTGTTGTTTTCACTTGACTTTCCTGAACAGGAGCTTCTGTTCTTTCACGTTAATTGTATCTAATGTCAGCCAATTTTACTTCTGATAAGACCTTGGCTCTTTGGTTCATCCAACTCCTTCGCTGAAATATATTCTGTTTAATTCAATTGCTTTTGTAACTGAGACACTGAATTGAGGCCTTCCTCATTGCTCAAGACCGCTACATATGTAGTGGAACCTTCATTCTTAATTCAATCCATATGTATCTATGAGGTATATATGTATATGTTGGTGCTTGCTGTGATCTATTTACTATAAGCATTTGGTTAGCTTCATGATTGATTTGTTGCTTGCGTTTCATTGCATCTGTAAACGTTTAAACTAACAGGGTAATTCATAGAATTTCGCAGAAAAGTGTCGCAAGCGGCTGGCGCAGAGTGTCCGCGTGCGATTGTCTGCGCCAGGCACGTGCACTAAAACCGATTTCCGCGCACAGCGTATTCATGGATTTTAGGCTCCCAAACCAGCCGTGGCGCAGAGAATCACAGCGACCCTGCAGCAGCGCCAGTAACGCCCCCAAGAACGCCCTCGCGCAAGGAAAAGCCATCAAAATCGCTAAATCATCGCAAAGGGCTGCGCTAGCCCTGGACCAGTTCACCGGGCTGGCAAACAGCAAATGCCAAGCGGGGAACGTGTATTTCAGGGGTGCGCGGGAAGTTCCACACGCGATTGGCCCCGTGCAAGCAGGGTACGTGTATCCCATGGGTGCGCGGGAAGTTCCACACGCGATTTCAGGAGGGTATGTGTATTCCAGGGGTGCGCGGGAAGTTCCACACGCGATTCCAGCAGGGTACGTGTATTTCAGGGGTGCGCGGGAAGTTCCACACGCGATTCCAGCAGGGTACGTGTATTTCAGGGGTGCGCGGGAAGTTCCACACGCGATTTCAGCAGGGTACGTGTATTCCAGGGGTGCGTGGGAAGTTCCACACGCGATTCCAGCAGGGTACGTGTATTTCAGGGGTGCGCGGGAAGTTCCACACGCGATTTCAGCAGGGTACGAGTATTTCAGGGGTGCGCGGGAAGTTCCACACGCGATTCCAGCAGGGTACGTGTATTTCAGGGGTGCGCGGGAAGTTCCACACGCGATTCCAGCAGGGTACGTGTATTTCAGGGGTGCGCGGGAAGTTCCACACGCGATTTCAGCAGGGTACGTGTATTCCAGGGGTGCGCGGGAAGTTCCACACGCGATTCCAGCAGGGTACGTGTATTTCAGGGGTACGCGGGAAGTTCCACACGCGATTCCAGCAGGGTACGTGTATTTCAGGGGTGCGCGGGAAGTTCCACACGCGATTTCAGCAGGGTACGTGTATTTCAGGGGTGCGCGGGAAGTTCCACACGCGATTTCAGCAGGGTATGTGTATTCCAGGGGTGCGCGGGAAGTTCCACACGCGATTCCAGCAGGGTACGTGTAATACAGGGGTGCGCGGGAAGTTCCACACGCGATTCCAGCAGGGTACGTGTATTTCAGGGGTGCGCGGGAAGTTCCACACGCGATTTCAGCAGGGTATGTGTATTTCAGGGGTTCTGGGGAGTACTACACGTGAATTGGCCGTGTAGGTCCTCCCAGGTGTACGCTCCACAACCTCCACGGCCCCTGCAGGCAGCCCACACCACGGGGGACTACCCTGCACCCCTGCTCATGTCCCGCAGGCAGCCCATCCACCATGGGCAGCCCCCACCAGGCCCCCACTCATGTCCCCCTGCACCCCCACCCCCAGCAGTGCATGGGCACCCTCCACCAGGCCCCCACTCATGTCCCCCTGCACCCCCACCCCCCCAGCAGTGCATGGGCACCCTCCACCAGGCCCCCACTCATTTCTCCCACCACCCCACCCCCAAGCAGTGCAGGGGCACCCTCCACCAGGCCCCCACTCATGTCTCCCACCACCCCCACCCCCCCAGTCACCAGGGGCACCCTCCACCAGGCCCCCACTCATGTCTCCCACCCACCCCCACCCCCCAGCCACCATGGGCAGCCCCCACCAGGCCCCCACTCATGTCCCCCTGCACCCCCACCCCCCAGCAGTGCATGGGCACCCTCCACCAGGCCCCCACTCATGTCTCCCACCCACCCCCACCCCCCAGCCACCATGGGCAGCCCCCACCAGGCCCCCACTCATGTCCCCCTGCACCCCCACCCCCCAGCAGTGCATGGGCACCCTCCACCAGGCCCCCACTCATGTCTCCCACCACCCCCACCCCCCCAGTCACCAGGGGCACCCTCCACCAGGCCCCCACTCATGTCTCCCACCCACCCCCACCCCCCCAGTCACCAGGGGCACCCTCCACCAGGCCCCCACTCATGTCTCCCACCCACCCCCACCCCCCCAGTCACCAGGGGCACCCTCCACCAGGCCCCCACTTATGTCTCCCACCCACCCCCACCCCCCAGCCACCATGGGCAGCCCCCACCAGGCCCCCACTCATGTCCCCCTGCACCCCCACCCCCCATCAGTGCATGGGCACCCTCCACCAGGCCCCCACTCATGTCTCCCACCCACCCCCACCCCCCAGCCACCATGGCAAGCCCCCACCAGGCCCCCACTCATGTCCCCCTGCACCCCCACCCCCCAGCAGTGCATGGGCACCCTCCACCAGGCCCCCACTCGTCTCCCACCACCCACACCCCCCCAGTCACCAGAGGCACCCTCCACCAGGACCCCACTCATGTCTCCCACCCACCCCCCACCGCCCCAGTCACCAGGGGCACCCTCCACCAGGCCCCCACTCATGTCTCCCACCCACCCCCACCCCCCCAGTCACCAGGGGCACCCTCCACCAGGCCCCCACTCATGTCTCCCACCCACCCCCACCCCTAGCCACCATGGGCAGCCCCCACCAGGCCCCCACTCATGTCTCCCACCACCCCCACCCCCCAGCCACCAGGGGCACCCTCCACCAGGCCCCCACTCATGTCTCCCACCCACCCCCACCCCCCAGCCACCATGGGCAGCCCCCACCAGGCCCCCACTCATGTCCCCCTGCACCCCCACCCCCCAGCAGTGCATGGGCACCCTCCACCAGGCCCCCACTCATGTCTCCCACCCACCCCGACCCCCCAGCCACCATGGGCAGCCCCCACCAGGCCCCCACTCATGTCCCCCTGCACCCCCACCACCCAGCAGTCCATGGGCACCCTCCACCAGGCCCCCACTCATGTCTCCCACCACCCCCACCCCCTCAGTCACCAGGGGCACCCTCCACCAGGCCCCCACTCATGTCTCCCACCCGCCCCCACCCCCCCAGTCACCAGGGGCACCCTCCACCAGGCCCCCACTCATGTCGACCCCCCAGTCACCAGGGACACCCTCCACCAGGCCCCCACTCATGTCTCCCACCCACCCCCACCCCCCAGCCACCATGGGCAGCCCCCACCAGGCCCCCACTCATGTCTCCCACCACCCCACCCCCCAGCCACCAGGGGCACCCTCCACCAGGCCCCCACTCATGTCTCCCACCCACCCCCACCCCCCAGCCACCATGGGCAGCCCCCACCAGGCCCCCACTCATGTCCCCCTGCCCCCCCACCCCCCAGCAGTGCATGGGCACCCTCCACGTGGCCCCCACTCATGTCTCCCACCCACCCCCACCCCCCAGCCACCATGGGCAGCCCCCACCAGGCCCCCACTCATGTCCCCCTGCACCCCCACCCCCCAGCAGTGCATGGGCACCCTCCACCAGGCCCCCACTCATGTCTCCCACCACCCCCACCCCCCAGTCACCAGGGGCAGCCTCCACCAGGCCCCCACCCATGTCCAACTCATGTCTCCCACCACCCCCACCCCCCAGCACTGTGGGGCACCTGCCAGCAGGCCCCCACCCATGTCCAACTCATGTTCCCCACCACCCCCACCCCCCAGCACTGTGGGGCACCTGCCAGCAGGCCCCCACCCATGTCCAACTCATGTTCCCCACCACCCCCCCCCCCAGCACTGTGGGGCACCTGCCAGCAGGCCCCCACCCATGTCCAACTCATGTTCCCCACCACCCCCACCCCCCAGCACTGTGGGGCACCTGCCAGCAGGCCCCCACCCATGTCCAACTCATGTTCCCCACCACCCCCACCCCCCAGCACTGTGGGGCACCTGCCAGCAGGCCCCCACCCATGTCCAACTCATGTTCCCCACCACCCCCACCCCCCAGCACTGTGGGGCACCTGCCAGCAGGCCCCCACCCATGTCCAACTCATGTTCCCCAGCACCCCCACCCCCCAGCACTGTGGGGCACCTGCCAGCAGGCCCCCACCCATGTCCAACTCATGTTCCCCACCACCCCCACCCCCCAACACTGTGGGGCACCTGCCAGCAGGCCCCCAACCATGTCCCCCTGCCCCCAGGTCCTGACGATACACAATCATGGCAGTAATGGGCAGCATACCCAGCACAAACACCCAGCCAAGGATTGCATCCACCCACATAGCAAATGCAATTACATGATACAACCCCAATGGCAAGTATGTAAATGAACACATGTCCGTCACACACACATACACAATGGGTGCAAGTGAATGTCAAAACCCATATCATGACATGCATGAAACCAATGAGAAAATACCACAAAAGAAAGTTATAAAAACATGTATTCTCGAAGAAAATGAAGTAAACTAATCAAACATACAACAATGGGGATAACTAAATAAATTGTCCTTGTCCGATAAGTAATGTAAAAATAAAAAAAAAGGAATCCAAAAACTAATGTTGTCCAAAGCAAAATCATGGTGAAAAAAAATAAGGAAAAACCATTGCCTCATGGTGAACACAAATGTAAATCAAAAAAATGTATTTTAAAAAATCCAACTATACACAAGAATATTCCAGGGTCCATGAGCCCAACACTATAAATGAAACCTACTACTACCTAATAAAATAACTATATACAGAAAAGTGGCCATTGTCCGAGCGGTCCAAAAAAATCTCATAAAATAAGGGAAACCTAACACTAACTAACTAAAGAACTATATACAATGGCAGCGGGCAAGTCCTGCGGCTCACTCTGTGATGTTGCCGGCCAGGGCATCATCGAACTCCATGTCGATGTCCTGGAGGCGGGACTCTGTCCTGGCCCCGAGGTCTCGCAGGGATAACCTCATGTTCACCTCAAACTCCCTGCGAGCTTCCTCGAGGCACTCAGCCCGCCTCAACGCCCGACGCATGGAGAACTCCGCCCTGACCATGGTGAGCCGCTCCTCTTCCGCCCGCTGCCGCTCCGCACCTATCCGCTGGACCAACTGCTCCCACACGGAAGACACTACCATCCCAGGGTTCTCCTGCCCTCCGGCCGATGCCTGCCCCTCTGATCTTGATGGCCCCGAGCCATGATGCCTCCCACGTCGAGCCTGCTGCTGCTTCCGACGCCACTGCCTCTGCCAGCACGACGGCATCCAGGATGATGGAAACCACCGACGCCGTCGTGCACGCGCCCTGCCCGATGATGCTGTCACATCCTCCATCTGCTGGGGTCCAGTTGCTGTGTTGTCCACCCCTGCTGCAGCCAGCTCGGTGGGGATCCCATCCCTGCCACAGTCGGGAGTCTTCTGTTCCAGCAGGGGTGGACACAGCAACTGGACACCTGCAGATGGCTGATGTGCAGGCACCAAATGGCAGGGCACGGTGGCGGCAGGCAGGCAGGCAGGCAGCAGCAGATGGCACGTGGGAGGCTGCTCGGGGCACTGGGGGGCAGTAATTCGGCCTTCTGGGCAGGAGCGTGGTCTTCCGTGTGTTTTCGCGTGGCCAGCTTGATACGGAGTGATTTGGCACGTGAAAATCCTGCACGTCAGCGTGAAAATCGAGGAAAGGCCCTTAGCGCGTAAGCGCGTCAGCACGCGTACGCGATTTCATTGGACCAAAGGCCCTTACAGCGTAAGCGCGTCTGTGACGTTTTGCGCACGGGCGTTGCCCTGGCAGGGCTTGGTGATCCCGCGTGCCTTTATGTTCTGTACGTGCTTTTCGTGCGGTGTGTGTGTTTTCCATCCGTTGGGGTTCACACGCTATTACTTCACAGCGGGTGTTGGCTACGCGTTCTTCTACACGCAAGGCAGACGGTGAGTGGGAAACTTCACGCGAACCCCTGAAATACACGTAGCACGCTCCCCCAGGCCCGATCGCGTGAAAAACTTCACGCGAACCCCTGAAATACACATAGCACGCTCCCCCAGGCCCGATCGCGTGAGCAACTTCACGCGAACCCCTGAAATACACGTAGCACGCTCCCCCAGGCCCGATCGCGTGAGAAACTTCACGCGAACCCCTGAAATACACGTAGCACGCTCCCCCAGGCCCGATCGCGTGAAAAACTTCACGTGAACCCCTGAAATACACGTAGCACGCTCCCCCAGGCCCGATCGCGTGAGAAACTTCACGCGAACCCCTGAAATACACGTAGCACGCTCCCCCAGGCCCGATCGCGTGAGAAACCCGCTCCCCCAGGCACGAGAAACTTCACGCAAACCCCTGAAATACACGTAGCCCGCTCCCCCAGGCCCGATCGCATGAAAAAATTCACGCGAACCCCTGTAATACACGTACCCTGATGAAATCGCGTGTGGAACTTCCCGCGCACCCCTGAAATGCACATACCCTGCTGAAATCGCGTGTGAGACTTCCCGCGCACCCCGGTATACATGCACACGTATTTTTTGTCAGCGGGTGTCCGTGTTTGTGGGTACCCCTTTGCACGTCATTTGTCCTGGAGGGCCACAGTATAGGACATTCATCATGGCAGTAAATAGGTGCTATTTGTTGGCGCACCTTTTGGCGCACATTTCTTACAGCCGCAGAGACGCTACCGCCTGCTTTCTTGTGGCGGTCGTGTTTGTGCCTGTGCGCTGGTTTGAGCGTGCGCTTTTTTCCCCTATTCTATTCCATGAATACGTGTTGTAGGCGAGCGTGTGGGCGTTCCGCGCACTTGTGCCCTGTACTTTCCCCCGTGACGCCCACGTTTTGGCAAGTTGTTCCCCATTCCGAGTGTTACGCCCGTGTTCCGCCTACTTTTGTTGCGTGCGCCGCGCTTTGTGCGAATTTCGCTGTGGCCTGTTCGATTTTCGCTGTGACCTGGCGCACGCTGTTAGATGGCCTGTGCGCCAACGTGCGCCGCGCACTTTTGTATCGCACATCCGCTGGTTTTCTCGCGCACAGACTTCCATGAATCGATGTGCGCTGCTTTTCGTGCGATTTTCGCACTTGCACTGCGATTTTCGCTATTCCACTGTGATTCGCACGTTTTTGCCCACTTGCGCCGCGCTAATTATTCCATGAATCGGCCTGAGTATCTTCATCATGCTTATGGCATAAATCTCTTTATCTTGCTCTCAAGATGTCACTTATCCTTAGTACTTCTTAATTCTTCATAAATCGTCTGCCTCTCTGGTCTTGTTATCTTCTATATATGGAGTCAATTCAGTTTCGTGTGATTTCACCATTGTTAGGGAGAATTCTCCAGAATGGCTAATTTCCCTTACCTACTGAGTCCCTCAGCAGCTTTGCTGGATTTCTGGGATTTATTTGTTTCACCTGGTAAGAGTGTGAACCTTTTTTCCCACTCTTACATGTGTTTTGCTGTGTGTGTTTAACATTTTCTTGTGTTCATAGACTGTGGAGCCTCACCTACTCCATAGGCCTCATCTTTTTACTGTGTGTTAAACAGCATCTTCAGTGCAGTGACAAAGGGTTGCTTTTTTGACTTTCCGACTCCATTTTCTGGGACTGACTACTGTCTCCCAGAACATGTAGAGTCGCCACTGGAATGAGAGAACCGAAGCAGAGCTGAAAGAAGAGGACCCTCACCACGACTGAACCACCCGGTGAAGCCCTGCTGCAGGTCCGAATCTTCATACTCCAACGAGAGGGGAGATCTGCAAGGTATCTTCTCTCCTTGAGCTGGTGGGACCAACCAGTTCACCCAAACTCCAAGCAAGTCTCCCTTTTCTGGTTGAATTTGCTGTACAGAGCTACAGTGAACCGGATGGCCAGGAGGAACCGACCCTGCTTGCGTTTTAAGTAACGCACCTTTTATTTGTTGTTTTGCACTGCTGCTGGTTTCTTCCCTGGGCAGTGCAGGACCCTCCAGTCTTCCTACTTGGTGTCAGTCCGACAGTCACTTCAGGAACCGTGAGTCTGCAGGACCTGCCAGAAACGTCCACCTCAGCTACAGCCTTCTTCTCCATTTAAGGTACTGTTCAAATCTGGTTGTTCGTTTCATCCAGCCGCGGTGAAAGTATGCAAAACCTTTTGCCATTCCGAGGGCTTGTCCTTCTCCATTCTGACCAACTTCATCCGGAACTCTTGGCAAAGTCTTACCGCAAACTACCCTGAAATGTGTGATCTTGAGCAAAAGACTCTGACCCATTGACTTTGGGCCAGGCCCTGTTTGAATCTGATTTCTTCACTGTAGTTCCTTTTTCTAGATTGCCCTGCTTACTCCCTTATTGATGTTACTCAATTTCTGCCTAACTCTGTCTTTCCCTCCCTTTTAAATTGCTGGAGTGCCATTTTGATTGGGTGTGGTGTAGTGTATTAAGAGTGTGATTTTTCAACTGCTTTACTTTAGTGAAATGTTTTACAACTGATGTGTAAATAAATGCATATTCTTTTACTCAGAAACCTTGAGTCAGTGTTTGTTTGAATCATAGTCCTTTGTGTAACTATTGATACTGCTCACTTACTCTTGAGATAAGTCTGGCTGCTCAGCCATCGCTACCAATTTACTGTGTAGTACAGGCTTGTACCACAGGTGAATTTGTACTGTCACTTGTATTCTTAATTGTGTGTGGTGTTCCCAAAGGGTACTGCATATAATTCAGCCTAACAACATTCATCCTGGTCATTCAGTTTCTTTGTTTCATCAGGAATCGCATTCAAATGGCCATCATATTGTCTTGGATGTAGGTACGGTTTCCTTAATGGATACATCACTTCCCATATTCTCTTGGGTATAGGTATTCTTATGGGTACTGCACAGAGTCGTTGCTCTTCTTCTTGCCTTCTGATTGGTGTAGTATATGTCACATACTTTGGTTCATACTTCTCAGGTAATGTAGTTGGGGTAGGTAGAGTAGGGGTACTTGGCTCCTCCTCTACACTTGACTCCAACATCCCTCTGTCCTTATCCTCCTCGATCTTTCTTCTGCCTTCGACACGGTCAACCATATCATCCTGCTCAACCATCTCCATGATAACCTGGGTATCACTGATCAGGGTCTGGCCTGGCTTAACTCTTTCCTCTCTGATCGACCCTACCAGGTCCAACGTGGGTATTTCCTTTGATCTATCTCTCTCTCTACTTGTGGTGTTCCCCAGGGGCCTAACATCTCACCCTGGCTTTCAAACAATACCTGGCAACTCTAGCCTTCCGCATTGCCATATTCTGCTCCAATTCAGTGCTATGCTGATGACACTCAATGCATTTTCAGTATTCCTTCAGCCCCCTCTTCTCCTTCTCTCATCTCTGTCTGCCTATCTGCAATTCAGGATTGGTGTGCCGCCAATGATCTCTGCCTGAATGCCAGCAAGATGGAGATCCTCCTCATCGGCACACCTTCACCCACCTTTCCTGTCACTCTTTCACCGGCCTCCCTTGGCCCTCCTCCTACCCCCACCTGCAAGGCTAAGAACCTTGGGGTAATCTTTGACTCCACGTTTTACGTCTCTGCCCATCTCTGATGTCTCAAAAAAATCTAGCTTCCTACTGCACCTCCTCAGAGATATTCTGCCTTTCCTCTCCATCCCTCAGAAGCTCACTGTCTCTCGAGCCCTGGTTCTTGCTAGGTTGGATTATTTCAACAGCCTCTTTCTAAATCTACCTGCTTCTACTCTCTGCCCTTTGCAACTTATCCAAAACAGGACTGCAAGACTTCTCCTTGGCCTCAAACCCTGGGATTGTATCTCTCCGGCCTGGAAATCTCTTCACTGGCTCCCAGTGGCGGCAAGGATACATTTCAAGACCCTCTGCATTGTCCACAAGGCCGTCTGGGGTTTGTGCCCAAAATACCTTCAGCTCTCCCTCCGTAAATACCTTCGCTCCCGAGCTCTTCGCTCCTCCACCTCTAACTCCCTCACCGTCAGTCGTTTTTCAAAGAACGAGCTGGGGGTAGATCTGTCTTCGGCTAGAGCTTCCCTCTGGAACAGCCTCCCTGCCACTCTGAAACTTGAGGAGAACCATCTCCGGTTTCGGAAGCACCTCAAGCCCTTCCTCTTTGCTTCTGCCTTCTCTCCTCCTCTCCCCTATTGATCTGCTCTGTCTCAGCATTGTGCACCTGGTCACCCTCTGACTTTCGGGCCAGGTACCTACTCACCCTGCCACCCACCTGCACTGCCTTCTGGCAATCCCTTTCACTGGGGTCTGTATCTGTAACCCTACAGCCCCCCATCCCTGATTGTTGGCACTTCTCAGACATACCCTGTCTGTTGGCTCTAACCTAGCACTTGCCACTTGCTGGCTGTACTACCACTCTTTGTTGCCTTTATTATTATCTATTTATGTTTTATTTATTTGTATTCCTTTTGCTCAGCACTTTCCACCTCTCCCCCTCCAATGCACTTGTGCGTACTAAATGTCACTGGGTCTAGTAAGGTACTCACTCTGGAACACTTGTGTACGAGTGCGATACAAATAAAATACCAATATCAATATCAATGTGGGTTTTCCCAGAGATCAAGCCTATTTAGGCTCGCCTGAGATGTCTTCACGTGGCCCAGCCATTTCAGGCTATTTCTTCTAGGTAAGCTTAATATATGATTTAATCCTTCACAGTATTTTGACAGACCCTCAACATTCCTTAATCTGAGCCAATACAGAACCGATTTAAAATTAAGTTTGTGATGCCTGCGGTATATAGTTAAGCTCTAAATAAAGCAGTGCAGAAGGCGTGCTAACAAGAAGTAATAACAAATTGAAAAAAAAAATATTTTCACAGATACTTAACTTAGTGTTCTTAGTATGACCCCATAAACAAAATCCAGGGCTGGGAATATAGCCCCACTCCTGTGTTTATGGAAAAAGGACAAGATGCCACTACTGTATTTTTCCAAAATAAGTAACTTGGAGAACTGCACTTCCCATTGTTGGGAAGGTAGCAAGCCCATCGTACACCCCCCAGTATTTAGTGTGTTAGACACAGGCTGCGAGCCCGAAGGGGAGCTCTGAAAAAGCCCAAGCATTGAAGAGTGAGGCCCACGCCTCTGACTTCCACAAAAACCCTTCTATGTTTTAAGATTGTTTGCCAATATATTGGTTCTAAGTGGAATGTGCCCTGCAAGGCCACGAGACAGAACTAGGTGCCTTGGTGCACGTGTTATCACAAACAGGCCGGACCAGCCGCTGACCACCAACCAGCTAACTAAAAGTTATAGCCTCCATGACTGCCCTAGTTCAGAGACCCCTGAATTCCATGATACCAGTTGACCCCAGACCACCGAACATAAACCAATCAGCCTTAAAAGATCTGAGAGTATGGTCGTCCCACCTTTATTAAATAATGACACGGTTTGTAGTGTGAGGTACGGGGAGGGATAAATTATAGTTCAAAAGCGAGGTTGGAAACCTTGGGAGCTAGCAGTAATGAGTGAAGTATGTGTGGGTCTGTTTAACCTTGAAACTCCCCCTGTGCCAGTCCCCAGGCCTGCCAGGTGCACTGTATAATGATAGAGTATCATTGTTCACAAATTTAGCTAATTGCTTCTTTGGCCATGGTAGCTTGGATGAGCCCAACAGAACCCACGTGATGGAAGACACATGGACTGGGCTGGGACCAATGACCTGGAATCCCCTATGGAGCAGGCCGATGTATATGATGATGTCATCTGTGACGATGTGTCCCCTTATAAGATTCTCCTTGTACACTTTTTGTTTTGGCCGAACATTCCATGGCAGCAGAGTTCTTTGCTGATGCACCTATTTTTGTAGAAATAATTACTTGTTATCCTTGAAAGAGGTTTCTTGGCCCATTTTCCCTAGTGGTATGTATTTTTTTGTGTCTAAGCGTTTAGGGGCGTGCATTCAATTGGTGACCCCGGTGTGATCCAAGTGCCCCCCATGCCTGCAGAGGCTGTAAGCCGCTTATCCAGTGGGGCCCTGCCCATCTACAGTGACCAGTCCTGAAAAACGTGTATTATCAAGTGGTTTTACATGAGCCATTTTTGTGGAATTGCTGTCTGCTCTTTGGAGCGGGGCGTGCCTCTGAGGAGAGTGCAGGCTGGTATTATTCATGCATGTGAATATACCCTTGCAAGTAATAACAAGTAGGGTGCAGGTATATGGGAAAGTGTAATGCTTGTGAACACGCAGACAGTGAGTTGGTTGGTGTGGTGTGGATGTTGTTTTTTTGTTTTTTATTAATATTAAAGTTTTTAAGGAAAATATGAAAGGAAGGAAAATGGAATGTTAGGGAGCCCAGCAGAGCGAGGGGAGTAAGCGGCACAACTTATATTGTGCAGCGTAGGAAAAAGGAGGCAAGTAGGAGCTCCACATAATTGGTGGGCTTGAGAATATTAGTTGTTCCTATTTTTGCTTGTTATTTTAGGTTGTTTTGTTTGTGTTTTAATTGGGTATGGTGGAGGCCCGAGGAGGGGTGTTGTGTAGGTGATAGTGTGTTTTGAGTGTGTGGAGTGTGAGAGAGGGGGTTGTTTGGGAAGAAAAAGATGGGGGAGTATTATTTTCATTTTTTGTCAGGGAGGAAGGGATGAAGGAGTGACTTTTTTGATAGGCAGCCACAGCGTGCGCGGCGCGATAGCAAAGGCATAAGAGCAACAAGGTGCAGGGATAATTATAATGGGAGGGCAGACACCCATAGTGTATATGTGCAAGGCTCTGTCATTATATTGTGACAGAATCGAGAAGTACCTAAAACGTGCACAGCTTTTAACATTTTCTAAGCACTATTAGAAGAAAATAATCTCTCTTGGTTTTGTGTGTGTGTTGATTTTATTAAAGACATTTGCCATTCGTCCTGTGCAATTTGGGTGGTTATGCAAAGCCAATTTAATGGAATGTGCATATTTTACCTTGATATGCTAATTTCTGGTGACATCACATGCCATTGAGCTTGTTTATGAGTCCCCACACTTTCATTTTTAGGACTTAACCCCTACTGACAATCAATTACTGGACGTCAAATAGGTGTTAAAATTCTACATCCATCACAGCCTGTTCCTCAGAAAACCAGAAGAACTATTTGTCGCTTATGGGGGCTCCCACAAGGGCTGCACCTTCTCGAAGCAAGGGTTGGCACGCTGGGTTGTTAACTGCCTCTCACACTGCCATAAATTAAAAGGCCATACAATAGCGGGCCCAGTGATGACACACTCAACCCGTTGCAAATCGGCTACGACAGCCTTTTATGTCGTTGTGTCTCCTAAGGACATATGCAGAGTGGCAACCTGGAGGTCACTTCACACTTTTTCCCCACACTACTGCCCGGAGGAGGACACCAGACAGGAATCCTTTCCCATTTAGTATCCTTACATGCACATATAATCCAGGCTTTTGCTAGAGTTTTTTCTTGGAGATGGTTTGATCATATGTATGCTGGTATTCTGTTCAAACATGCAAATCTATGGAAGATCCAATGCTAGAGAAGACTTAGGTACTTACCTATAAGTGTAGCTCTCTAAGGTTGGTGTCTTTTATATATTCGCATGCAACCCTCCAGCCTCTGAGTAGGTAACAAATTCTGACTTGTAAAGTGAAAGGGACAAAAAGCAGGCATTTGGATCTTACATTGTGTTGTAGTTGACATATTTTGGGGGATATAGTATTGATTGCTACTACCCTTGATTTGATTTTTACCATGCTGTGGCAGAATGCCATCAGCGAGGATGTGCAATGTTAATCTGTATTGATTTTTTACTATGCAAACTGATGGTGGTATTTTTTCTCAGAAAGTTGGCTCTGCTAAACAGGCCCCACTTTCAAAGTGCTCCATGCTGAAAAGTAGTTCACACATGTGTACTTTGCTGGGCCTTGTCGACTTATACAACAGCAGCTGAAATGTGGTTTGGCAACATGGCAGCTGCAGAGTAACATCTGCCTTCCTAAAACAGCAACCATGGGCTGCTTTTAAAAGTACAGGCACCCATGTTCAAAATATGTTTAAATGTATATCCTAATTTGTATGGTGTCTCAACTTTGGATGACTATAAAGCTGTATTTATTTATTTATTTCATTTGTATACCGTGCAAAACAGCCTGCAGGCATTGTGGCGGGACTGTTAAAGATACATGTCATTTATGGTTCATGCAAGCAAATTTGTGTCATTAGGCTACCGGTACAGTGTTGGGTGCATTTCAGGCCTAAGGCAGAACCCCCTACAAAAAAAACTGCATTTCAGCAGTCACCCAAAAATGTCTGTTATTTTGTCTGCTGAGCACATAGGGGGCATAGAGTTGTTGAACACAGCCACCCCAAGAATAGCTTTTTTTGTTGTCATGCACGTGAATCCAGAGAAAACAACTCAAATTCAGAATGGCTGTGCATTGCTGTTCTGTCATATAAACATTCAAGGCTGCACAGGAAAATTACCTTCATTTAAAATGGCATTGCACTGGTGCTACTTTCATTTCAAACATCACAAAGTTGTGTTCTATTAAGACACAGCCCTCTCCGTGTATTTCATTTTGAATACCATCAAATAAGGCCATCTCCTCCAGAACCGCTTTGTTTCATCAGTAAAGTCCATGAAAAGCAAAAGAATTCTGCTTCAAGTCTGCACGGCTTGGATTTACTTTTTGAAATAAATCAACAGACGCAAAGTACTTCAAAGGAAAGATGCTCTCTCTCTTGCCTCGTGTCCATTACCAAGAAACCATTTTCAAGCATACCTCTGTGTCCAGAAACTGACCAGATCTATAAAAAGCCTTTCAGAAAGTGAATGCAAAGGAAGCAATGTGCAGAAAAAATGCATTTTGTGAAATTAACATGAGAGAAAAAGAACATGGGTAAATCTGTTTTTGCAAAGCAGAAAACAACCTTAGGAAAGCTAAATGTGAAATAATTCTGTAGCTCGCACAGAAACACAATTGTACATGTGGGGAGAGGGGCTGCAAAGATAAGTATGTGGTGCTCTGTTTTTCCCCCCAAAAGACAAATCATCATGACTGAGGCCCAGAAATTTCTGTCAAAGAAGTTTGGCAGCAAGGCTAATTTCACACCTACCAGTGACTAAGGCTGCAAGGGCACGTGCCCTGATCTTATGGACCTGGCAGTGTGATAAATACAGGTGCTCCCAGACTGCCAGGCAGAACTGCTCCCAATTACAAAGGATGGGGGTGATGCCCTGTGTTTTGCCTCAGAGGTGTGATTTCCTCTGCATTCATGCCCAGTATCTAATTGAGGACTTCAAAGGGCAGTCATGGAAACCCTTGTGCAAGCTGACCCCGGGGAGACAATTTGGATTGTGGGGATGGCAGCGCAGCCCACATCCTGGGCAAATCCACCTCATTGGCAGTGCAAGACATTTATACTTTAAGACATTTTTCCCTGTAATCTGAATAAGCTGTGATGTGATATTATTACAGTGTTAATGTGATTTTTGGACAAGCACAATAAGACCATGTCAGGGTTGGACCGGCCCATTGGCCAATCGTGTCTGGGCCGATCTGAGGCCTGGGGGCGGGTCTACTCTATGTAGGCCTTCGGCGGTGTGCCTGGTTATAATCATGGCTTGTGGGGGGCTGAGTCCTCTCAGCCGCCAGCTCGCGCCTCAGTCGCCGCACAGCAGATGCAGATGCATTCATCAAAGAAAGGTAACACAGAAGTGTTACCTTTCTCTGATGAATGCATCATGTAGTCGTGATGGCCTGACAGTGCCCTGGGCTCTGGCCTGAGCGGATCCGGCGTGGCACCAGTTGTGTAATTAACTTTGCAAATGCAATGAATCACAAAAGGAGCAGCTCCTGGGCCAGGAGCAGCTCCTTTTGTTGCAATTCCTTGATTCATTGCATATCTTAGCCTACTGGGCCATGGGGATACATTTCAGCACTTGACTATTGATGTCAGACATTGGCTTTGCAGAAAGCACCAGCTGGAGCGAGGTACAGATGTTTCACTTCATGGCTGTTTCTTGCTTGTGCACAAGTCGGGCTCAGCAGTGAAGGCGGCAGCTCTGGTGAGTGGGCCATCGTGGAGTTTTGCAGTTGATGCTACAGTTCAGTCTTGCTTCGCTTTGGTTGGTTTACCAGGGCCTGTTGCTTGAGTTGTACGCAATAGGAATGCCTGATTATGACTGGACACTGCATCGCCTCATTGTCCAGTGTACAGGTGCCCCAGGCAGACATGCTCCATTTCCAATTATATATTTCGCTTTTCGCAAGTTGCAGTTATAGCATGTCGTATTTCTGCCGTTGTCTCTGTTACGATCATCACAAGACATTCCATCTCAGTGTCCTCGGTCACTTGACAAAAGCCTTGTGTCTAAAAGCTTGTGTACAGTGTAGAAATATTTGACCATAGCACATCAAGTGGCCATTGACTTCATTGTGCCACAATTAATGCTTTGTTGTAATGTGTCTGTCTTTTCCCATCTTCCTGGCATGCTGGTCAGGATGTTTGTTTGCATGTATGAGGTAATGAGTGCTCAGAATATGGGATGACTGTGAGTTTTCTGCCATCCCTATTTTGCCAACCTCTGAAGCCAGAAAAGTAGATGATGATGTGCATCCATCACATAGGCGCCTCAGCACTGTGCAGCTCAGAGAAGCAATTCCAACCTCCTTGCACATAGGCTGGCCCTGTATCCCAGTGCAGTACACAATTCAGTCTACACGCCTTTTGTGTGCACCTATCTGAGCTCTTTGTTATATGCACATTACACTCGCCGATTTGGCTATGTGCATGTGTGCCAGTGCTGTGTTCTACGCACAGTGCAGTTGCCTGATTGGTTTAAATCCTAGCACTGTCTCTAAAGCACATTTCATGTGCATGATTTGTGTCTCACAATCCAGCATCACGTCCTATGCATTTTGCAACCTTCAGGTGACTTATTGTCCCAGCGTCGTTAGGGAACAGCCGATATTTTATGGTAGGGTTAAAGTCGTTTTTGTGCATGCAATTAATATTGTTGTAGTTAGCCGGGGAGGGAGTAGGCAGTCGTTAATTCCATCGAGTTCAAGTTTGGCCTTGTTCAGCTACATGGGTTTGGGATCTTATAGTTGGATTGGTTCTGGCTGCATCTGTACGGCTTCCAGACACAGGGAAGTGCATCTCTGGTCCTTACTGTCTCCAAGCGCTGTCTAGGGTTACCCTGGCAACCGCATCCTAAAAGCCTAGTGCCCTTCATATCCATCTCCGGGAGGGAGTCTCTAGGTCATGGGTGCAAAACATACGGCCTGCAGGCCAGTTGCGGCCCGCCATGCCATTTTGTCCGGCCCGTGAGGCACAAAGACTTTCCTAATGGAGTGCGGCCCGCAAGCAGCATCGGCCGCCTTCCATTAGGAAAGTCTTCGTTGTCTTCTGGGCCGGACAAAACACTAGCCCTCATTGGCTCAGCACACACGCACCACGCAGCTCCTATGAGCCACGTAGTGCGTGTGCGCTGCACCAATGGATGGCCAGCACTACGGCTAGCGTGGCCAGTAAAGCTTGATGCTGGAAGGCATTACAGCCTTCCTTGCCACGCCAGCCATAGTACCGCTCGAATTACCTTGCCAGCATTCCAGCTAGCCTGCCTTCCAGCACGTCCGGTAAGTGGTCTGTTTGTTTGTGTTTGTGTGTCGGGTCTGTTATGCTGTATGTTTGTGCTGTGTTTGGGGGGGGTTGGGTGTACATGAATCTTTATTTTTGTATGTTTGTGTTTTGTATGTTGAGATGCGGTGGTGGGGGGTGTCGGGTGTGCATGAATGTTTGTTTTTGTATGTTTGTGTTGTGTATGTTGAGATGCGGGGGTGGGGGTGTCGGGTGTGCATGAATGTTTGTTTTTGTAGGTTTGTGTTGTGTTTGTTGCGATGCGGGGGCGGGGGGTGTCGGGTGTACATGAATGTTTTTTTCTGTATGTTTGTGTTGTGTATGTTGTGATGCGGGGGTGGGGGGGTGTGTCGGATCTGTATGAGTGTTTGTATTTGTATGTCTGTGATGTGCATGTTGAGATGGGGGTGGGGGTGTATGGTGTCTGTATGGGTGCTTGTATTTGTATGTCTGCGCAGTGTATGTTGAGATGCGGGGGTGGGAGGGGTGTCAGGTCTGTATGGGTGTTTGTATTTGTATGTCTGCGCAGTGCATATTGAGATGCGGAGCTGGGGGGCTTGTCGGGTCTGTATGGGTGTTTGTATTTGTATGTCTGTGAAGTGCATGTTGAGATGGGGGGTGTGTCAGGTCTGTATGGGTGTTTGTATTTGTATGTCTGTGAAGCGCATGTTGAGATGGGGGCTGAGGGATGTTTCAGGTCTGTATGGGTGTTTGTATTTGTATGTCTGTGCAGTGCATGTTGAGATGTGGGGGTGGGGGTGTATCAGGTCTGTATGGGTGTTTGTATTTGTATGTCTGCGCAGTGTATGTTGAGATGCTTGTGAGTTTGTGTGCTGAGTTGGGGGATGGGGGGTTTGTGTACGTATGGGTGCTTAGTGTATTGGTGTATGCTTGTGAGTTTGTGTGCTGAGTTGGGGGATGGGGGTTCGGGTCGGTATGGGTGCATAGTGTATTGGTGTATGCTTGTGAGTTTGTGTGCTGAGTTGGGGGATGGAGGTTTGGGTCGGTATGGGTGCGAAGTGTATTGGTGTATGCTTGTGAGTTTGTGTGCTGAGTTGGGGGATGGGGGTTCGGATCTGTATGGGTGCATGGGGTGTGGCCATGGGGCATAGTGTTTGGTTGAGGAGTGGGGGCCATGGGGCATAGAGTTTGGTTGAGGGTTGGGGGTCATGGGGCATAGTGTTTGGTTGAGTGGTGGGGGCCATGGGGCATAGTGTTTGGTTGGGGGACAAGGGGCATAGTGTTTGGTTGAGTAGTGGGTGCCATGGGGCATAGTGTTTGGTTGGGGGGTTGGGGCCATGGGGCATAGTGTTTGGTTGAGGGGTGGGGGCCATGGGGCATAGTGTTTGGTTGGGGGCCAAGGGGCATAGTGTTGGTCTGTGGTAGCCATGGGGCATAGTGTTTGGTTGAGGAGTGGGGGCCATGGGGCATTGTGTTTGGTTGGGGGCCATGGGGCATAGCGTTTGTTTGGGGGGTGGGGGCCATGGGGCATAGTGTTTGCTTGAGGGGTGGGTGCCATGGGGCATAGTGTTTGCTTGAGGGGTGGGGGCCATGGGGCATAGTGTTTGCTTGAGGGGTGGGGGCCATGGGGCATAGTGTTTGCTTGAGGGGTGGGAGCCATGGGGCATAGTGTTTGGTTGGGGGTGGGAGCCAAGGGGCATAGTGTTGGACCCCAAGCGAGAACCCAATAATAAAGCTAAAACAGGCACAGCCAGGAGATGTACATCCTTTGCTTTTTGTGGAAACCTGACTCGACGAAGGCCATACTCCTCTTGGACAACCCAAACTGCAAAGTATAGCAGTCCAAAATAACCGAATGTCCAATCAATGGTTAATAAAATATATATAATTAAACAGACAATATGCAATAACTAAATAGAAATAAATGATAACAATGGAAAATTTGTAGTACAAAATGTAAGTTTGAAATACAAAATAAAATGGTTACACCTCAAAAAACAATTCTTTTTCGGTTTAATAAAAATTGGGGGTTGAAGAAGCCTCCTGTCATGCCACACCGCTCCGTGCCTACCGCCCCACCCACATTTACTTTTCTGCCCACTATAGCCATCATGTAAGGTACTTTCAGCCCTCTGTCAAAATCAGTTGTGCACCCCTGCTCTACGTGTATGGCAGTGTCGGAGCACTGTAAAAGGGAGCTCCTTCACTGGCACAGCTGTCACAAGGTGAGAGCTGCTGGTGGAGTGGGGTGCTCTCACTTGGGTATTTGCACGACATCCAGCCTTAGCTTGAAGGAGAGGCTGTGATCAGGAGTGTTGGGGTGCACGGTGGCACTTCTTCATCCATACAAGTGCATGACACCAGGTCAAGCTGTATAGATTTGAAGGACAGGGAGGCGCTCTCCTCTGGGACACCTGCACAGTGCGGGCTGATGCTTCATGTAGCAGTCTGGGTGACATATATGTCAAGTTGGCAGCAGAGGTGTTGGGGGTGTAGCTAGGTGGCTTTGTACCTCTGGGCAAGGAGGTCTCGGAGTTGGGAGGCAACTTTGCTCAGTTTGGTGAGAACCCATTGGTGTGGAGGAGCTGTGATAGGTGTCTCAGGGGGCACCTGGGATGCGGACAAATATGCAGACATGAAAAAACAAATAAATACACATAATAAATGTGGATCAGCCTCTCTCTGTCGTTGAGCACCTCTTAAATATCCGTGCACGCAGGATTGACATGCGGACAAATTTGCACCAGACCTGCAGATGAACTTAACTGGTCTTCTGTTAAATCTCTGTTACCAGCTTAATGGTATCCACCACAGAATAATTTCCCATTTTACTATAGCTGATATAATAGCTCAGTGGGTTGAGCGCTCGCTGCTGTGATGTATGTGGGATCTGGAGGTTGCAGGTTCGAATCCCAGCGAGGCCATCTCAGCCTTTTATCCTTCTGAGGTCAATAAATGAGTACCAACACAGGTTTGGTGATATTGTATGCATATTTATTCTATAAAAAAGAGCTGAATCGTAAGTGCTGCTATACAATAACATATTATCAATTGGCCTTGGACGTCTGCTTCCATTCACAGTAATTTGACAATATGGATCTATACACACAGATATTAATGATACCTATGGTGATCCATTCTTATATGCAGAGTTATATTATTTTATGAATTGTGTTGTAATGTAACAGACACATGAACCCTCCATAAGTATAATTTTCTGTAAAGTCCTGAATTGACGCGATTCACGGATGATGGATGAGGGCCACTTTTTTTGAGGCGAGGGGTGGACCACTTTTATTTTGGTTGTCCGGGCCTATTTCTTAGCCCAGTCAAACCTTGGTCCATGTACATCTCTCTGGCATGTGGTGAACTGAAATGGCAGGAAAAATCCATTTCTGGGGGAAGCATAAATGGCACAGATATTAAACTTGGGGAAAGTATGACAAATACTATTATGCATATGTGTAGCCATTTGCAGAATTTTGGATGATATGTTTCTCCTGAAAACTGCAAAATTGTGCCCAAGGATGAGGCAACATCGCACAGAATTGGCGTTTGAACCAGCATATTACTTGTGAAATATGGGATCTGCCTATCTGATTTTTATGATGGTGACTATTGTAAATATGAAGTTGTGTTCCATTACCCATTTCTGTGAATAATAGGCTTGTGAGACAAAGGGAGTCATAAATGTACACACACCTAATGTGAGGTCACTTCCCTGTGACCAATCAGCTAGGAGGGAGGAGGCGACACCCGTAGCCTGGCCTATCCCATGCAAGGGGTAAATTCACAGTATTTCTGCACAGATTGTAAAATTCTATGATGTCACTATGCCTATATAAGAGTTAGACAGGAGACACAAAGGAATTGAACATTCAAAATTCCCTCTGCAAGATTCCAATCCAGAGGCAGCTGACCCTGATCCAGGTAGAACCACCTGTCCTGAACCACATTCATCCCAATAATCCAGGGAGAAAGGAGGAAAGACAGCTGATCCTGTTAGGAGAATCCAGTGATCATACTCTTTGCCCAGCTGATCAATCCCGCTGTCCAGAGTGACCCGACTTTGCCCAGCTGTTCCCCACCAGGAGAGCCCTGCTGACCCAGTAACTAGATCTCTTGACCCGCTTCCCGTGACCAGATCTATGGCCCGCCATCTAGAGACCCTCCTGGCTGCCCAAATGACCAAACCCAAGCTTTCTTGGTAAGTATCCCATCACCCAGTACCCTGAACCCTGAAATTGCATTTCCCGCTATTTTACCTTGCATCCTGTTCAAACCCTATTTAAACCCCATGAAAACCCTAGTAATTTCCCAAATTACCAGTATCCTCTGTTGACCCTTTCCTTAGAATAATCTGTTTAAATCCATATCTGTTAGCATATGTGGTCTGTATTTCCTTCTGTTACCTGTGTAAGTCCCTAGTATCATTTGGAATAACTCAATTAATTTGCCTATAAAGAGATTCATGGTGAGTTGGTTGTAATTCAAACTCAACCTCCTCATGACAAGTGCCTTTCCTTAACAATTATAGTCTTTAAAATATAGTCTCAGTAGAACTAATAATTGCGCGAACAAGACTGATTTTACCTGTGTATTTTGCCTTCTTTAAAATATGGCTTGCATTTCCCTTATAATCATCCTATAAGACTGATCCCTTCCCCTTAGTATCCTATCTGTTCTGTGTCTTTATCTCCCATCCCAAAAACTGATTTCCGATTTTGACTGCTAAGCCCATTTTCTTAGCTGTTTGCCAGTTTAAAGCCTGTGTGAAATAAGAAATTGCAATTCTGCCGCTCGTGATTTTTGTTGCATTGTTTTCCTCCTAAAACCAATTTCCTCACCTGTGTTTAGGTTGCTTTAGTACCCTGATCAGAAGCCTGTAAGCTTCCTTGTCTCTTTAGTGCAGCCACACGAATTTCAGTCCTATTGATCCTACCGCAAATGTAAACTGATCTCCAAGTAACAAGTAAAATCTGAGTATGCCATTTTGCTCCTTTTGACGGTTTTCATTTGTTTCTTTTATCTCCCATTCTGGAGTGGTGGGTTGAATTTAGAAGCCGATTTTCCCTCTTTTTGCTGCCTCCTTGCCACTGCTTTCCTCCCACACAGAATTTTGTTAGCAGGTGTTTGGGGGAAGTATTGCAGGGGGAGTGCATAACCTATGTGTCATCTATGCTTGTGAAGAAAAGTGATTTTTATGTAGATGATGTCAGATAGTTGAATTAACTGTATTATATGATTTTGCATCTTGTATTGCAACACCATGGTAGTTGCTGCCCTAAATTTTGTTTTGCCCGGATTTTCATTTGAATTCTAAAAATAAATACATATTTTTTGTTACACACCGGCCTGGTTCATGGTCCATTGCGACACAGGGTATTTGTTAAGGTGGGTGTGAGATGGGTTCGGTGCCTTTTCAAAAATGAACGCAGGGTTCAAATAAAAAGAAAATGACGTGCTTTATTGTGCACCACCTTCGGTGTCAGTGGAAGAAGTCCCTGGCGGGGGGATGCTGTGTCATAAAATCTGTTACAACAGTCTATGGGGGTGCACAGCACAGGCCTGTCTGGATGTAGGCGGTGATTTGTGATTAGGAGAACAACTGCGTTTTGAGTGATTTTCTGAATACCCAGTAAGATTTTTCTGCTCGGAGTGCAGAGGAAAGTGCGTTCCATTGTTTGGCTGGTAGGTAGGGGACGCTAGCTCCGCCTGCTTTGGTGCGTTTAACCTTGGGTATCACTAGGCGGTCAGTATATGGTGTTCTAGTAGGTCTTTTTGAGTGTGCTTTGACTAGTTTCTGGGAGAGATACAGGGGGGCTGTGGCCGAAAGGCATTTTTGGGTCATTGAGAAGGCTTTGAAGGTGATACATGCTTGGATGGGAAGCCAGTGACCCTCCTTTCTAGCTTCTGATATGTGTTCTATTCTGGTGATGTTCAGGGCTGTTTGTAGAGCATTGTGTGGAATGGATTTAGTTTCTTAATGTTACTAGAGGAGGTGCCAGCAAAGAGTACATTGCACTAGTCTAGCTTTGAGTGTATGATGGCTCGGGCCACCGTCAAGCAGCTGTTCTTGGATAGGAAGGGTCTGGCAGCATTTAGGACGTTGATTGAGTAGGCTTCTGATGAGGGGATGGGATTCACATGGAGGGACATGTTTAGAGATGCATCAAGGTGCACTCCTAGGGTTTTAACAGGGGATGAGACCGGAATGGACATGTTATTAATCATGAACGCAGAGTAGAGAGAGGAGAGATTATTTAGGGCATTGGCGGGTCTGATTAATAGGATTTCCATTTTGTCACTGTTTAGAGAGAGGTGGTTCTCTGCCATCCAAGACTGAATCAGCGAAATTGCAATTCTGCCACGTGTGATTTTTGTTGCATTGTTTTCCTCCCAAAATCGATTTCCTCACCTGTGTTCACGTTGCTTTAGTACCCTGATCAGTAGCCTGCAAGCATCCTTGTCTCTTTAGTGCAGCCATACGAATTTCAGTCCTATCGATCCTACCGCAAATGAAACTGATCTCCAAGTAACAAGTAAAATCCGATTATGCCATTTTGCTCCTTTTGAAGGTTTTCATTCTGTTCTTTGACCTCCCCTTCTGGAGTGGTGGGTAAAATTTTAAAAACAATGTTTCCGTCTTCTTGCTGACTCCTTACCACTGCTTTCCATCCACCCAGAATTTAGTTAGCAGGTGTTTGGGGGAAGTGTTGCAAGGGGAGTACATAACCTATGTGTCATCTATGCTTGTGAAGAAAAGTGATTTTATTTCCATTTCTATTTTTATGTAGATGATGTCAGATAGTTGAATCAACTGTATTATACGATTTTGCATCTTGTATTGCAACACTGTGGTGGCTGCTGCCCTAAATTTTGTTTTGCCCGGATTTTCATTTGAATTCTAAAAATAAATACATATTTTTTGTTACACACCGGCCTGGTTCATGGTCCATTGCGACACAGGGTATTTGTTAAGGTGGGTGTGAGATGGGTTCGGTGCCTTTTCAAAAATGAACGCAGGGTTCAAATAAAAAGAAAAGGACGTGCTTTATTGTGCGCCACCTTCGGTGTCAGTGGAAGAAGTCCCTGGCGGGGGTATAGTGTCATAAAATATGTTACAACAGTCTATGGGGGTGCATAGCACGGGCCTGTCTGAATGTAGGCAGTGGTCTGTGATTAGGAGAACTGCATTTTGAGTGAATTAATTGTATTATAAGATTTTGCATCTTGTATTGCCAACTCTGTGGTGCCTGCTGCCGTAAATTTTGTTTTGCCCTGATTTTCATTTGAATTCTAAAAATAAATAAATAAATATTTCTTTGTTAAGCACTGGCCTGGTTCATTGAGACACAGGGTATTTGTTAAGGTGGGTGTGAGATGGGTTGGGTGCCTTTTCAAAAATGAACGCAGGGTTCAAATAAAAATAAAAGGACGTGCTTTATTGTGCGCCACCTTCGGTGTCAGTGGAAGAAGTCCCTGGCTGGGGTGTGCTGTGTAATAAAATCTGTTGGGGGATTGATGTAAGTGTTTCCACCCACGACAGCTTAACACAGCAGGCTAACTCATTGAAGATAGTGATACTTTTGGTGGTTAGAAAACTGTGTTACACTCTAAAAGCGCCATCCCAAAACATGTTCCCTAGGTATCAGGCCTGTGTGTAAAAATAAAGTAACCTTTAACCAAAACTAGACAAAAGCAGAGTATAGATCTGTCCCTGCATTGATAATTAAATAAAGGAAGAACAATCTTCATAATGAGCACTGTAGAGATTAATATAGCTAGGCAGCACCGTCTATCCAAACTATCCGTTAAACGAGAATGGGCGGAAAAGGATCAGGGTGCCTGGCTAGCCAACATGATGCAACAGGACACCTCCATGAACATGGATGTGTGGCAGGACAGTGGCCTGTTACATCAAGCCTTGACTGAGTTGTATAGGACTCTGAATATTAAAGAGGAGCAGCTTAAAATGGACCGGCTCACTGCCTACATATGGTATTTCCACCTACCACATGGTGGTTATGGAGGAAAAATATCAAGAAAATAGAACCCTTGTGCAAAACCAGTCTGAGCTCTTAAACGAAATCCACAGTGAATTAAAACAGGTAGAAGAAAAATTGCAAAAGAGCCAAAATTCAGAGGTAGAATTTGAACACCACATCAAGCAGCTCAAAGAAGAGTTGGCTGTACAACGACAAAACAATTTAGAGCCAGAGGCCCATTTGGGTACATTAGAAGAGGAGTGTCAGGAAAAGGTTGACTCTCTGCAAGAGAGTCAACTAAAATTGAATAAACAAATAAAATATAAGTCTGCGCAGAGCAGATCATTACTTTACAGAAACAGATTGTGAAATTGGAAGAGGAAAGTAAAAAATTAATTATTAAGGAACTCCATTACCAAACAGAATTTGACCAAGAGCGCCAGAAATTAGGTACTATAAAACAACAAAGTGATGAACTGACTGAACAGGCACTGCTCACTTCATGTCTACAGGTTCACATGAGGCGATCTGACTTAAATAGGCCTAGCATGATTGAGCTGACGGGTCAGCGTCCATCGGAGACTGATGTACGGCATCCCTGTTCAGGTACAAAAATATTATGGAGGATGGATCTCACCAGGAAAGCTCTTATGAGAAGAAAATCAGGGAGCTAAACCTGCAGAAACACCACCTACTAAGGAACCACTTGGTTCGCTTTGCAGAGAAAAAAGGAGTATGAGTTGAGGCTTCAAAATAGTATTCTAAAATCTCCACCAAATCAGGGCAGTGGGTGGGGGGTCCTCCACCAACCCTGCAAGCAGGGAGGAGTCAGAAGACTACTGTCCTGTTCGAAAGAGGGATTCCAAGGGGAGTGACCCAGAGAGCCCAAGGCACAACATTCTGGGAGAAACTCACAAGCTCAAAGAATTAAAGCGCGCCTAGAGGATAACGAGGGGACCTCAAATAGCAGCAGCTCTGAGTCTGAGGGCGAATGGACTCAGGTACAGCAGCAAAATAAGGCTAACAAGCAAAAGCGAGCTCTGGTGGAAGGCCCCATTAAACAGATTAAATCTATTGGGAAGAATGCCAAATATTCTGTCTGGAAGCATCTGGAGCTATATGAACAGATGATGACCTTTTTTGACATTAAGAATAATCAGAATTGGATAGAATTTGCCAAATGGACGTTCTCTCCAGAGGACTCTAGCATCTTTGCTGGGCTGGAAGACCTGAACCATTCAAGGTGGTCCACTTACAAGGTGGCCACCTTGAAGCACTTCTCCATACATAGAAACCCCCAGGAGGCCTGCAAGGTGGCCTAAAATCTGCAGTGTGGAGAGGATCAGGCCCGAAGAGAATTTGTTCAGAAGCCAAACGGGCATTTGCGCAAACTTCTAGGTGGGTGCGCACGAATAGTAGGGAATTCATAAATACCTGTTTCCAGGCACTCCCAAAATATATCATGACTCAGCTGGTAAGAGATTTCCATGATGACACGACCCTGGACTGGGTAATAGAGCAAGCTACCCGGATCTATGAGATCCAAAAGCCTGTAGAAAACAAAAATCCAAACAAAAACCCCAAACCAACCAACACCCCCACTGCTACCAAGGTGGCAGAGGTGAAGCTTGCCCCCATTTTGGACCTAGAAATGGGGGAGCCTAAGAATACACCTTCCAAAAACCAACCAAATCAGAGGCAAAGAAGACCCTCTGATTAATCACAAGCAGGTGGTAGTCAGGTAGGGTAACCCACAAATGTGCCCCCTAAATCTACCAATTACATCAGCACTAGGTATAAGGGCAACAGACCCATCTTGGGGTACGTGTGGACTCCCCCGGCCCAGGTCGGGGATCCAATCAGGTGAGTACGGCCCCAGGAAACTTCCCTCCAAACTTTCCTCAGTAGGGCAGTAATACTCAAATCCTGGTTTAAGTTTCTACCCCAGTACCTTCAAAACCCCAACATGCAGGACAAGCCTCCTTACTCTCCCCGCTTTCAGGAGTCCAGACCACCAAATCCGGGAGAGGGGAGGCCAAGGGTTGCCAAGGGATCCCCCAGTACACAGGTTACTCCTGGAGAAGGGATAGTTACCCTTCCCGAGAGTAACCCAGAGTTGATTTAAGACCCCCGTGCCAGCCGGAGCGGGAGTTCCAAATGGAGCGCCAGGCAAGAAACTAACTCAAGATCTGGGCCGCATGTTGAGGGCTCAGCAGAGCCCTCAGATGAACATGGCGGCTCAGAATAACTCCAATCAAGGGTCTGACACTGCAGAACAATGAACGGGAGAGAACCCCGACAACCCCTCGGTTTCAGAGGAGGAGGCACAGGAGGAAGGGGGATGCAAAGCCCTAGAGGAAGCTTCCTTCCTCCCCTGTGAAAAGCCCCTAGACACCCCAGAAGCGGAACTTAAATCTGCCTCTGAAAATCGGCAGCCCAGGGAACAGAGGGTGGGTAGGAGAAACAAAGAGACCAAAAAGACCCATTTTGTGGATGAAGTCAAGGTCCTCCAGTTTGAAGGGGAAGAGTTCTTGGAGGATTCTGGGAAGAAAGTATTCTCCTTCAAGGACGGGGGAATTCCTCCTAAGGAAAAATGGGTCCCAAAAGACCACAACAAAGATTGGGTAGGTGTGGGAACTGATTCAGAATCGCCCATCCTCGAATACCAGAATTGTCATCCAGAGAACATAACGATAAATGAGGGATCCTCCCCCCCAAACCAGGTCTAGTGACTGTCTCTAGCTAAAGGGGGGCAGCACAGAGCTAAGGGACTAAGGGAATTCCAAAATCCCATCTATTTGTGGATGCTACATTTTCTTTACAGATTCCCAAACTCTGGTACAGAAAACCATCCAAAATCCCACCGCTTCGGAGTCCAAGATAAAGAAACTGACCGCCCAGCTTGCCCAAAATGCCCATTTCCTTTGCCCCATGGAGGAGAAAGAAGGGAGGTTCTATGCCCCCGTTCAAGTGCAAGGGCAATGTGCAATTTTAGCACTGATGGACATGGATTCCAAGCCACTCTTCTTTTCAAAAGGGCCTTTGAGCAGCTAAATTCAGGAAGGGGGAGAGACACCAGATCCCTCTCACCCCTCTTCTTGGACAACTCCAGAGCTTTGACAGGAATTAAATTCCTGTTTTGGGGACTGTGGATCTGGAAATTAAAATTGGGCGTCACAAGGTGAAACACCCAGTCATAGTCATGACTCCAGAGGGGACACCCTGTCAATTAGGAAATTACCTCCTTTGGAGGTTGTCTCCCCTGATAGACTGTGAACTAGGTCCTCTGGACTCGGACTAACCGGCCAATAAAATTAAAACAAAGCATCAACTATGTCAGTTTAAATGGCAAATGCCACATGGTTGAACAAAAATCTGAACAAATTGAGTTCCATTTTCCAAACAATCAAATACCTGGAATTACAGTAATTGCTGTAGGACAACAAACTGGTGATGAGAACTCCTCTCCATTCCTGAAAATCAACCTTCCTTCCAGTTTCAAGTGACATTCCACACTGGAAGGAAATACTTTGAAATTGTATACCAATCCCCAATCTAAAAATCCAAGTCCTGTAGTCAAAAGTGATGAAAAACTAGCTCAAAGCTTGGCTGAGATTCAGAAAAAGAGTGAACAGCTGTTCCTCTCTATTCAGTTAAATGAGGGGAGGGAGCCTGTTCGCACCATTGTGTGCCTGAATAATGGAAAAAGCTTAATCAGTGAAGCGTTGTTCAGGAAACTCCCAAAATATCCGACCATTCCCACATTCAAATTGATTAATAAGTGGGAAATGGGCCTGAAAACTTCCAATTCCAAACATCTCCTGCATACCAGGTGTATGCTAAAAATGTCCATAAGTGAGAAAAGCATAGAGTATAATTGTTGGGTCATGCAAGACGCCCCTGCTGCATTCTATTTAGGCAGTGACATTCACAATTGGTTTGCAATTAATTTGGACCTTATCCATTACAAGGCATGGTCCTGACTGGAGGGCAACTCTATGGGCTTTGATGATTCTGAAAAGACATTTTGGTCAGCTCAATTTCTGGCGTATGCAGTTGAAGTTCAAATTGGAGAGGAGGTAACCATCCCAGGACGGACCCGACAATTCCCATTTGACTTAAAAATTAAGAGAGGACAGAAACTTCAAAATCCAGATGCTTATATACACCTCAATGCCCATCTCCAACAACAGGGGTTGGGGTTAAACCCAACACCATTAGTTAACTTAGAACACAACACCATTCCAATATTGGTGGATAATAGCGACCCTGGGAGTATCACTCTGGGCGCAGGCACCATTATTGGAATGGCGGTTGATAACCAGCGTTTTCCATGGACTGAGGAAATGAAATTATAGGATCAATCCCCAATGACTGCTATGACTGTGGCAATGACATACCACCAGAAAGGATCTTCACCCAGCAAGGGGGGAATTTCCTGGTGTACTCTTCCTGCCCTTACGGGGGGAAAAGATGACCTGTGACATCAGGAAGGATGAGGTGATATTCCAGGTCCACAAATACTGCCTCTCCTACCTGAAACCCTCTGTCCAGGTTAACACCCTCACCAGAGATCTCTCCACACAGCTGGAGGAGGCCGCTGAGATCACGAAACCAGAGTTATTTCTAGGGTTCAGACAGATGGTTGAAGAATGGGTCAACCTCACTGATGCCTGTGAGACTGAGGAACAAAAGCAAAAGTTGAAACAGGTGTATTTAGATTTTGAAGTTATCTTTGCTGTGGACTCGTTCAACTGCGGTCTCACAGAGGTACATACTACCTCAATTCCCATGGACCATGGAATGACTCCTGTATTCGTGAAGCAATATCGCTTGCCTCTCGCGTCTATGGAGTCCCTTACAGAAATCTTCAAAAACTTAGAGTCCCATGAGATAATTCGTCCAGTCAACAGTAACTTTACTAATCCGGCACTGGGGATTATAAAACTAAATGGCCAATATGCACAGACCTTAAGGAACTGAACAAAAGGGTCCACATGTCCCGATGGCCTCTTCCCTACATTTACCAGGGACTGGGCCAGATCCAGGGGTCAAAGGTGTACACCGCCATTGACCAGACCAAAGGATACTGGACAGCACCCGTCAGTAGGGAGGACCAGTACAAGCTAGCCTTCACCTTCGGGTGGCAGCAGTACAGATGGACCCGGTGTCCCTTTGGATACATAAACTCTGGCAATGAATTCAACATCTTCCTACACAAGACCATGCCGGACATGGGTGGAAGGGGTAACCTGGCCTATGTGGATGATGTCCTGATTAAAAGCTCAACTGTGGAGGAACACATAGCGGAAATCTGCTATGTTCTGACCCATTTGAGGGTTGCCGGGGCAAAACTGTCATTCCAGAAGGCACAGTGGTGTAGGACTCGTGTAAACTTCTTGGGACATGAAATCACCCCTGAGGGTCTCTGTCCCCAGGTGAAGAAAGTGGAAGCACTACTAAAACTAAAAGACCCCACAACTCTGCGTGAGCTAAGAAGCCTTCTTGGACTGGCTAATTACAGTAGGAAGTTCATTGAGGATTACGCAGAGGTCACGGGACCCGTGGTCCATCTGTTGAAGGGGTGAGAGGTCAAGAGGGAGTGGGGTCCAGAACAAGCCGAGGCAGTGAAACAACTCAAAAGAAGCCTCTCAAAAGTGTGTTGTCTAGCTTACCCCATCAAAAACAATGAGTTCTTCTTGGAGACATGGTTCTCGAATACATGCTTAACAGCAGTGTTAAATCAAAAGCATTACAAGGTCAATAAAGTCATCTCCTATGCAAGTAAGACTTCATCCTCTGTGGAGGAAAAATTCAACGATTGTGAGAAGGCACTCCTGGCAACGGTGTGGGTATTTAAAAGAATTACTGCCCGTGCATCCACAGGGAGCACATTATAGTGGAGACTCCGCACCAGCCTTTTCAATATCTCCAAAGTGACAGAATCCGGGAAGGAAATGTAAGTAATTCCAGAATTACTTTCTGGATTGTGTCCATGCAAAGCTTTCCTGTGGAGGTCAGATATGGCCAAAACAAGAAGCGTCCCCTCGTGCAAGGTTTGGCTGACTTACATGATTGTGCCCGGGAAAACTGTCTCGAGGACGAAAGTCTCAAAACCCAAGACAACATGGAGGCGTACCTGAATTCCCCACACAAGGTCCAAGAAGAACACACGTGCAAGGGGATGCCCACAGTTTATGTGGATCGATGCTCCTACCATTTTGACAACAACAGGGAAAAGGAACTGGTGGCCGGCGTTGGGAATGCTTGGGTGGATGATGCCCCAGAGCCCTCTGCTGGGTACAAGATCGGTCCCCGCAGTAGTCAGGTGGCAGAGTTGATGACAGTTTATCAGGCCATCCTCACTGCCGTGCAACACAAACTCCACCATCTGGTCATAATCACTGATTCAGATTATGTCTAGAATGGGTTCTTGGAGCACCTGATCAATTGGAGAACCAGAGGCATGCTGTGTGCCAATAATAAACCACTTAAACATGGCAAGTTCATACACAATATTGATTATCTGGTCACCTCTAATGGGATGATCATCTATTGGAAAAGGATTTTGGGTCATTCCAGAATAGAGGGACCAGACAAAACTGGAAACAACCTGGCTGATCAGTTAGCCAAAACTGGATCCATCCAGGGGGATCTCCTTGAGATCGAGTCCCTGTTGCTCACAATGAACTCTCAGCTGTCCAGTGGAGTAAAGAGACCCCAGATGCTGATTTAATTAGGTCACAAAAAGGGGGTCCGATTATTGGGAAATGTTACCAACACATTGAGGAACCTGTGACCTTTCCAAAACTTTCTGAATCCAAGACGGTTTATTGGTAAGGAGATCCATCTCTGGATGTGACCATTGGGTGGTCCCTACCTCATTCCAAAGCCTGATGCTAAGTCACGGCCATGTTGCGGCCACAGCCGGTCATTGGGGGTTTCACACTACTTTAGAAATCTTGCGGGAGGTTGCATACAGGCCACACATGGGGCAGGACCTCGACCAATGTTTGAAGGGGTGTCTTGTGTGTGCACAATTTCAGCCAAGTTCAATCACACACCAAGCTCTCCTCCAGAAGAGGGGGATGACACTGCCTTGGTCAGATTTACGCGTAGTCTTCATCGGGTCCCTGATTTGCTCCTCTAATGGGAACAAATACATGTTAACAGTAACATGCTTGTTTACCAAATGGGTGGAATGTCTCTGGGCCCCAAATTGCAAGGCAGAATCAGCAGCTGCCCTGATGCTCAACCACATCTTCTCGCGTTTTGGCCTTCCCCAAAGGATTGAATCAGACCGAGGAAGTCACTTCACCAGCGAAGTGATGACAAAGATGTGGGAGATACTTGGGGTAAAAAGGAAACTCCATATTGCATACAGCTCATCCTCTAGTGGGGGAGTTGAGAGGTACAATAAAACCATTGTGAGCATTCTCAAGAAGTTTGTGGCAGATTCTGGGCCAAGTTGCGACATCCGAATACCACTTGTCCTGATGGCCATCAGATCTACCCCATCCTCTGTGACCAGAATGTCTCCATTTGAGCTAATAACTGGATGAAAAATGGTGCTTCCTCAGCATCTGCTCTACAGAACACAAGAGCAGACACTGAAAAACGCCTCCACAACACACCCTCGTGCAAGGTTTGGCTGACTTACATGATTGTGCCCGGGAAAACTGTCTCGAGGACGAAAGTCTCAAAACCCAAGACAACATGGAGGCGTACCTGAATTCCCCACACAAGGTCCAAGAAGAACACACGTGCAAGGGGATGCCCACAGTTTATGTGGATCGATGCTCCTACCATTTTGACAACAACAGGGAAAAGGAACTGGTGGCCGGTGTTGGGAATGCTTGGGTGGATGATGCCCCAGAGCCCTCTGCTGGGTACAAGATCGGTCCCCGCAGTAGTCAGGTGGCAGAGTTGATGACAGTTTATCAGGCCATCCTCACTGCCGTGCAACACAAACTCCACCATCTGGTCATAATCACTGATTCAGATTATGTCTAGAATGGGTTCTTGGAGCACCTGATCAATTGGAGAACCAGAGGCATGCTGTGTGCCAATAATAAACCACTTAAACATGGCAAGTTCATACACAATATTGATTATCTGGTCACCTCTAATGGGATGATCATCTATTGGAAAAGGATTTTGGGTCATTCCAGAATAGAGGGACCAGACAAAACTGGAAACAACCTGGCTGATCAGTTAGCCAAAACTGGATCCATCCAGGGGGATCTCCTTGAGATCGAGTCCCTGTTGCTCACAATGAACTCTCAGCTGTCCAGTGGAGTAAAGAGACCCCAGATGCTGATTTAATTAGGTCACAAAAAGGGGGTCCGATTATTGGGAAATGTTACCAACACATTGAGGAACCTGTGACCTTTCCAAAACTTTCTGAATCCAAGACGGTTTATTGGTAAGGAGATCCATCTCTGGATGTGACCATTGGGTGGTCCCTACCTCATTCCAAAGCCTGATGCTAAGTCACGGCCATGTTGCGGCCACAGCCGGTCATTGGGGGTTTCACACTACTTTAGAAATCTTGCGGGAGGTTGCATACAGGCCACACATGGGGCAGGACCTCGACCAATGTTTGAAGGGGTGTCTTGTGTGTGCACAATTTCAGCCAAGTTCAATCACACACCAAGCTCTCCTCCAGAAGAGGGGGATGACACTGCCTTGGTCAGATTTACGCGTAGTCTTCATCGGGTCCCTGATTTGCTCCTCTAATGGGAACAAATACATGTTAACAGTAACATGCTTGTTTACCAAATGGGTGGAATGTCTCTGGGCCCCAAATTGCAAGGCAGAATCAGCAGCTGCCCTGATGCTCAACCACATCTTCTCGCGTTTTGGCCTTCCCCAAAGGATTGAATCAGACCGAGGAAGTCACTTCACCAGCGAAGTGATGACAAAGATGTGGGAGATACTTGGGGTAAAAAGGAAACTCCATATTGCATACAGCTCATCCTCTAGTGGGGGAGTTGAGAGGTACAATAAAACCATTGTGAGCATTCTCAAGAAGTTTGTGGCAGATTCTGGGCCAAGTTGCGACATCCGAATACCACTTGTCCTGATGGCCATCAGATCTACCCCATCCTCTGTGACCAGAATGTCTCCATTTGAGCTAATAACTGGATGAAAAATGGTGCTTCCTCAGCATCTGCTCTACAGAACACAAGAGCAGACACTGAAAAACGCCTCCACAACACATGAATATGTTGAGAATCTAAGAAAACACCTTCAGCATGCTTTTGAGTACGCTCAGCGGAATCTAGAAAATCATCAGAGGGGATGAAAACCCACTACGACTTAAAAACAACTAAAAAAGAATACCAAGTAGGAGATAGGGTCTACTTGTACAATATTGTTAGTAACCAGAATGAGAGAACATTCCTCTCCTCCTGGTGCGGTCCCTTTGAAATTGTAGACAAAATTTCACCTGTCTCCTACAGAATCCGCGTCCCCAAAGGAGAGCTGTCAGAAGAGAAATGGGTCCACATCAATCAGTTAAAAATGTGTCACCCCAGACACACTTTGCAGCTGATTGATGAGCCAAAGGAAAATCAAACAGAGGAGACATCTGAAGAATGAGAAGCATGGAAAAGAAAACGCAGAGGAAGGTATTGAGGGGCATAGATATATTTATGTAACAGGGAGTATTTTCCTTTAGTGTTACTGTAATTGTGAAAAAAAAGGGTTTTTAAAATCAAATGGTTGTTCTTGCCGGGTTGAGTAATCTACTTGGTGTGATGGTAAAGATGAGAGATGTTTATGTCCTAGAAAGCGTAAGTTGTAATTGTTGTCCCACTGTTGTAAATCCTCTGGGAAGACTGTCATTTAAATATCCTAAAACCTGTTTTTATCTACCTCCTATTAGATAATTAACTCCATTACCTCCTATCCTGGTAAGGACCTCCCAGAGGACCTGGAAAGAGAAGGAAGGAAAGGGGGTGTCGCTCCATACCCTCCAACCAAAAGACGGAAGGAAATCCTGGTGTGCCGCTTCCTGATGAAAGAGAACACTGTCAAATGAACCCCACTCTGCCCTACTCTTCCTCAACAAGAAGTCGTGGCAGAGCAGGGGGGTCTGTAGCGTACATTTAAGACCTCAGGCAGAGCCCCCCTACAACATAATCTGCAGTTCAGCAGTCACCCAGAAATGGCTGTGCTTTGGTCTGCTGAGCACATAGGGGGCAAGAGTTGAACACAGCCACCCTAAGAATAGCTGCATTTCGTAGTCATTCATTTGAATCCAGAGAAAACAACTCACATTCAGAATGGCTGTACATTGCTGTTCTGTCATTTAAACATTGAAGGCTGTGCAGGAAAATTACCTGCATTTACATTGGCATCGCCCTGGTGCTGCTTTCATTTCAAACATCACACAGTTTTGTTCTATTAAAACACAGCCCTGTCCATATATTTCATTTTGAACACAATCAAATAAGGCCATCCCTCCAAGAACGGCATTGTTTCATCTTTTGAGTCCATGAAAAGTAAAAGAGCTCTGCTTCAAGTCCACAAAGCTTGGATTTACTTTTTGAAATAAACCAACACACGCAAAGTATTTCAAAGGAAAGATGCTCTCTCTCTTGCCTCATGTCATTTACCAAGAAACCATTTTTAAGCATATCGCTGTGTCCAGAAACTGACCATATCTATAAAAAGCCTTTCAGAAAGTAAATGCAAAGGAAGCAATGTGCAGAAAAAAATGGCATTTTGTGAAATAAACATGAGAGAAAAAGAACATGGGTAAATCTGTTTTTGCAAAGCAGAAAATGACCTTGGGAAAGCTGAATGTGAAATAATACTATAGCTCGCACAGAAACACAATTGTACATGTGAGGAGAGGGGCTGCAAAGATATGTATATTGTGCTCTGCTTTTGCCCCCAAAAGACAAATCATCCTGGCTGAGGCCCAGGAATTTCTGTCAAACCAGTTTGGCAGCAAGGCTAATTTTGCACCTACCAGTGACTAAGGCTGCAAGGGCATGTGCCCATGTCTTATGGACCTGACAGTGTGATAATTACAGGTTCTCCCAGCCTGCCAGGCAGAACTGCTCCCAATTACAAAGGATGGCGGTGAAGCCCTGTGATTTGTGGGGGTGACAGCACCACCCACATCTTGGGCAAATCCACCTCATTGACAATGCAAGACATTTATGCTTTAAGACATTTTCCCCCGCAATCTAAATAAGCAGTGATGTGATATTATGACAGTTTTAATGTGAGTTTTGGACAAGCACAATAAGACCATGTGCATCTCTCTGGAACGTGGTGAACAGAAAGGGCAGGAAAAATGCATTTCTGGGGGAAGCATAAATGGCACAGATATTAAACTTGGGGAAACTATGCCAAATACTATTATGCATATGCAGAGCCATTTGCAGAATTGTAGATATGTTTCTCCTGAAAACAGCGAAATTGTGCCCAAGGACGAGGTGCCATCACACAGAATTTGTGATCGAAATGGCATATTCCTTCTGAAATATGGGATCTATCTGATTTTTATGATGGTGACTATTGTAAATATGATGTTTTGTTCCATAACCCATTCCCCATTCCATAACCCATTTCTGTGAAACATAGGCTTGTAAGACAAAGGGAGTCATAAAACTACACACATCTAATGTCAGGTCACTTACCTGGGACCAATCAGCTAGGAGGGAGGAGGCCACACCCATAGCCTGGCCTATCCCATGCAAGGGGTACGTCCAGAGTATTTCCACCCAGATTGTAAAATTCTATGATGTCACTGTGTCTATTTAAGAGGTAGACAGGGAGACACAGGGGGATTCAACATTCGAAATTCACCCTGCAAGATTCTAAGACTCCAGAACTAGGTCCAGAGGCAGTTGACCCAGATCCAGGCAGAACCACCTATCCTGAACCACATTCACCCCAATAATCCAGGGAGAAAGGAGGAAAGGCAGCTGATCCCTTTAGGAGAATCCAGTGACCAGACTCTTTGCCCAGCCCGCTGTCTACAGTGACCAGACATTGCCCAGCTGTTCCCCACCAGGAGAGCCCAGCTGCCCCAGTAACCAGATCTCTTGACCCCGCTGCCCATAACCAGATCAATGCCCCACCGTCTAGAGACCCTGCTGGCCGTCCAAATTATCAAACCCAAGCTTGCCTAGTAACCATCCCATCACTCATTACCCAAAAATTGCATATCCCACTATTTCACCTTGCATCCTGTTCAAACCCTATTCAAACCCCATTAAAACCCTAGCCCTTTCCCAAATTGCCAGTATCCTCTGTACACCCTTTCCTTAAAAGAATCTGTGTAAGTCCATATCTGTTAGAATATGTGTTCTTTAGTTCCTTCAGTTACCTGTGTAAGTCCCTAGTATCATTTGGAATAACTCAATTAATTCCCCTATAAAGAGATTCACAGTAAGTTGGTTGTAATTGGAACTCAACCGCCTCATGACAAGTGCCTTTCTTTAACAATTATATTCTTTAAAATATAGTCTCAGTTGAACTAATCATTGCGCTAACAAAACCAATGTTGCTTTAATTAAAATCTAACTTGCATTTCCCATAATAAAACCCATATCATCATCCTATAAGAGTCACCCCTTTCCCTTAGTATCCTATCTGTTCTGTGTCTTTATTTCCCATCCCAAAAACCGATTTGCGATTTTGACTGCTAAGCCCACTTTCTTAGCTGTGTGGCAGTTTAAAGCCTAATGTGAAATAAGAAATTGCAATTCTGCTGTGTGTGATTTTAGTTGCATTGCTTTCCTCCCAAAATCGATTTCCTCACCTGTGTTCACGTTGCTTTAGTACCCTGATCAGTAGCCTGTAAGCTTCCTTGTCTCTTTAGTGCAGCCACATGAATTTCAGTCCTATCGATCCTACTGCAAATTTAACTGATCTCCAAGTAACAAGTAAAATCTGAGTATGCCATTTTGCTCCTTTTGAAGGGTTACATTCTCTTCTTTGACCTCCCATTCTGGAGTGGTGGGTCGAATTTAAAAAACGATTTTTCCCTCTTCTTGCTGACTCCTTGCCACTGCTTTCCATCCACACAGAATTTAGTTAGCAGGTGTTTGGGGGAAGTGCTGCAGGGTGAGTGTATAACCTATTTGTCATCTACGCTTGTGAAGAAAAGTTATTTTATTTCCATTTCTATTTAAGGTTTATGTAGATGATGTCAGAAAGTTTAATTCATTGTATTATAAGATTTTGCATCTTGTACTGCAACACCGTGGTGGCTGCTGGCCTAAATTTTGTTTTGCCCTGATTTTCATTTGAATTCTAAAAATAAATAAATATTTTTTGTTACACATTGGCCTGGTTCATGGTCCATTGTGACACAGGGTATTTGTTAAGGCGGGTGTGAGACGGGTTGGGTGCCTTTTCAAAAAAGAACCCAGGGTTCAAATAAAAATAAAAGGGTGTGTTTTATTGTGTGCCACCCTCAGTGTCAGATGAAGAAGTCCCTGGCTGGGGTATACTGTGTCATAAAATCTGTTACAACAGTATATGGGGTTGCACAGCACTGGCCCTTCTGGATGTAGGTGGTGGTTTGTGATTAGGAGAACAACTGCATTTTGAGCGTTTTTCTGAATACCCAGTAAGATCTTTCTGCTCGGAGTCAGAGGGAAGTGCATTCCATTGTTTGGCTGCTAGGTAGGGGACGTTAGCTCTGCCTGCTTTGGTGCGTTTAACCTTGGGTATCACTAGATGGTCAGTATATGTTTTTCTAGTAGCTCTTTTTGAGTGTGCTTTGACTAGTTTCTGGGAGAGATACAAGGGGGCTGTGGCGGAAAGGCATTTTTGAATGATTGAGAGGGTTTTGAAGGTGATACGTGCTTGGATGGGAAGACAGTGAGCCTCCTTTCTAGCTTCTGATATGTGTTCCATTCTGGGGATGTTCAGGGCTGCTCGTAGAACATTTTTTTGAATGGATTGGAGTTTCTTAATGTTACTAGTGGAGATGCCAGCAAAGAGTACATTGCAGTAGCCCAGCTTTGAGCCTATGATGGCTCGGGCCACCGTCAAGCAGCTGTTCCTGGATAGGAAGGGTCTGGCAGCATTTAAGACATTGGTTGAGTAGGCTGCTGATGAGGCGATGGCATTCACATGGCGGGACATGTTTAGGGATGCATCGACGTGCACTCCTAGGGTTGTAACAGAGGATGAGACCGGAATGCAGATGTTATCAATCAGGAATGCAAAGTAGAGTGAGGAGAGATTATTTAGGGCATTGGGGAATCTGATTAATAGGATTTCTGTTTTGTCACTGTTTAGACAGAGGTGCTTCTCTGCCATCCAAGACTGAATCAGTGAGTAAATATTGAGGGTGTTCAAATCTTCTGCATAGTTGGTGTATGGTATGCCACGTGTGTGATCATGATTTGGGTATTGTCAGCATAGTTGGTGTAGGCTATGCCACGTGTGTCCAGGATGTCGAAGATGTGCCTTGTGAAAATGGTTGTAGAGGGTGGGAGGAGATGAAAGACCCTTGTGGAACTCCACAAGGGATGGGGGACGGAGGGGCATTTGCGTTTTCTGTGAAGATCTTCATGACTCTTCCTTCCAAAAGGGAGGCAATCCAGGCCGTAGCCTTGGGAGAAGTTGGCTGAGGCAGTGAGGTGGTGACATAGGATTTTATGGTTGACCATGTCAAAAGCGGCAGAAAGATCGAGGAGGAGGAGAAGCGCTGTCTTGCCCTCGTCTCCGATATCGTCCAGTTGATATTTCATGTCTAGGTGTGCTGACTCAGTGCCATGCCCAGGGCGTAGCCATACTGGTGCATTCCTAAGATGTGGTTTTTCGAGATAAATCTGTACTTGCTTGTAAGCTGCGTGGGCAAGGATTTTTAGCAGTAAAGGGACAGTGGTGATCGTTCTGTAGTTGGTGGGAATAGTGGGGTCCAAGAATGCTTTTTTTAGCAGGGGGAGGCCCCAGGCTTCTTTGAGGGTGGCTGGCACAGAGCTCAAAGAGAAGGAGGCATTTATAAAGGCAGTGATGATAGGGGTTATGGTTTCGGCACATTCTTTGATGAGGGTGGCTGGGCAGGTGTCCCCTTTGCATTTGGAGGGTTTGCGGTATTGACGATTCTTAACGTTTCAGTTTCTGATAGGTCTTTGAAGCAGAATTGTGGGAGAGAGGTGAAGGGTGAATTGGGGGTTTGCTAATGGCAGAGGCAGGAATGGGCTTGGTGTGTTTAGCGTGGTGCCTGAGAATTGTCTTGTTCAGCATGTCGATATTATTTAGCAGAGCCTGTTGGATCTATGGGCACCAATTTTCCTCCTTAGTGGGAGTAGGAAGAGGTGTGCTCCAATTCCCTAAAGATAAAGAAAATCTCTCTTGTGTCCGATTTGGCGTTGCAGATTCTAGAATCTTTTGAGCAGGCTTTGGCAGATATAATGGCAGATTTGTATTGTTTGGCAAGTTTAGTGAAGTCCTCTTTCAAAGGGGCGGTGGGGTTTTTCTGCCAGAGTGTTGTGCCTGGTGTTTAAGGTTGTGCAATTCTAGGAGGTCCTGGGTAAAGCAAGCATTTGAATGCCTCATAGGTTTGGCTTTGCAAGGGACTAGGGGGGCTATGGAATTGACTGCCTTAGATAGGGTTATGGTGTAGATATCCACCAGTTCATTTGGGTTGCTAGAGAAAGGGGCTTTAAGGCAAGGGTTATCCAGTCAGGGCAGGAGGTTTTCTTTGGTGTGCTTCTGAGTGCTGTGTGTCACAGCTGGTGGAAGTGTTGTGGTGGTATGTTTGGGTTTAGATGGACTTGGGATGGTGAAGTGGATTATGTGGTGCTCGGGTCAAGGGCACGGGGAGTTAGAGCTTAAAGTGATTTTGCAATTGTGGTCGGCAATCCAGTCTAGTGAGTGAACATTGGCATGGGTAGGGTTGGTGATGCGGTGAGAGAAGTCTAATGTTTCAAGTGTTTTGGCCAGTGAGATGGCTTGAGGATCATTTGGATCATGGAAGCCTAAGTTGAGGTCTACCAACAAAATCATTTTTGTGGAGGTTTTGATATTGTCCTGGAGGATGTGGAGGAGGTTTTCCCCAAAGTTGTGGGAGGTGCCTGGGGGGCGGTAGATGAGGTGGATGGTGATGGTGCAGGTTGGTGTGGTGGATAGTTTGAAGGAAAGTTGGTCAACATTGTCACTGAGGGAGGTTTGGATCTGTCTAAAAGGGAGGGACTCAATGGTTATCAGTGCAACACCACTACCTCTGGAGGTGAGTCCGTCTTTGCAGTAGATGTCGTAACCAGGGAGTATGGCTAGTGAAAGTGTAGGACCTGAAGCTTTGTGGAGCCAAGATTCTGAAATGGCTAAGTCATCCAGGTTATGGTGGGTGATGAGATTGTTTATTTGTAGAGCGTGGACAGTTAAAGAGCGTGCGTTAATAAGTGCATAGGTCATGAATGATTGAGTTCTGATGGCTGTGGTTGGTATGTGTGATCAGTTTAGGTAGGGGTGGCAATGATGCAGTGCTTGCCTTTTGGGGGCTGGCTGAGGGGTGGATGTGCTTGTTTGTGTACGTGCTGGTGTAAGCATTACTGTGGGCTTGTGTTGTGGAGAGTGAGCAGCCTGGTGGAGGATGGGCGTTGGGAGATTTCATGTTGATGCCGGCCTGGTGTGCCCGGGGTGCATTGGGGGCAGAGGGATAGTGTTGGCGATAATGCTTAATCACTTTGGTCTCTGTAGATACAAGGATTTGGTTTAATTTAGTGGCAGACAAGCTATTGTTATAATTGCCAAAACCCAATCTGATGTGATTTGATATTTCCAGTTGGGTTCCACTGAACCTGCTACTGCATCGTTATTTGATTATTGCAACTGGACTAGAAGTTTCACCTACACCATTTGGTTGACTTTGCCCAGGATGCTCTTTGTTCTCTTCTTGGAAGCTTTGTCACCTTCGCAGGAGATCAGGACAGAGCTCTGTTGGGGGATGGGGTGGGCACTTAAAATGGGCCACTGCAACACCGGGAAATCATTACTGGAGTCCCTTTGTGGCAAGGAAGAAAAAGAACATGGGTAAGAGAAATGTATCTAGAGAGGGCCACTGGGAAAGGGTTTAGCCATCTTTGATTTCTCAGGCCTCCACTTCCTTGGTGACATCCCCCTAACTTCATGCATACCAGGCACTCTGGGAGCTGACATCACAAGGAATAGCCATTGTTACAGCAGAAATGAGTGTCCCCTTTATTGAAGGCTTGAAATTGACCAATCCACTGTGGCAAAGTGACTACATAAGGGGGTGAGATCCTGAGCATCATATTGGAGCATCATCAGGAAGAACCTCCTTGAAAAAACATCTCGGAAGCATCTTGGTAAAGTTACGCTCCATTGGGTGAAGATAAGGAGGGGGAGAGTCCTCTACCTAACCGTTTCGGATAAACATTTGAAGTGACCTGCTAGAGGAAAGCCTGCTAGTAGCTGGCCACTGGTACCCCACTGCCTGTTGTAGTGACAGGCCCTGTTATTGTGCATGGGAAACTTCCAGGTTGCAAGGGCAGAAGGCAGACTCTCCTTTCTTTAGGGAAGGCTCCCACAACACCCCAATCACCAAAGGAAGATGCCTTTGATATCACCTTCATGTCCCAAGCTTCCTTGAGCTACGAGCCATTGTCACTTTCGAAAGTGTATAGCTGTGTTGAATCCCATTGAGCCATCTCACCAACTCAACTCCAGGTTGACACCCCAGAAAACAACCAGAAACCCAGCTTAAAGCTGTTGAATACCCGAAAGATGACAACAACGGTATATATCAGTGGTTCTATCTTCCCATCCTTGCACTATGGGATCCAGTGTCATTGAAGATCCCACATTATCACTTTAAGACATATTCTTGTTTGACTTGTCCACAAAACTATTTACCTGCAGACCCCTGTGCTTCATTATCCAGAGGGACTTCTGCTCCCAAATTCTGCATTCTCTTTTAATTTGGTACTTATCGTACTATTGTATGGCCCATGATACCTTAAAGAGGCAAAGGAAGTATTCAATTAATATTGTGCCTATTTCACCTGAGATCACTGCTGTTTTAATAGTAGTGTAGGGCTGATTAAGAATTTAGAAACCAGTATTCATCCCTGTACTGTGCAGGGAAGTAGTGATTTCATCACACATGCAATACTTCTAACAGTGGGGACGTGCATGACGTTTCCTTTCCACAGCACCTGCTGCAGCTGTGACAAACTACCTACTAAGGTAATTGTTAAAAGGAAGAAATGCATTGTGGGCTTAGCAGGCAAGTTCTGCACATTTGATAACAGGTATGTAGATAACCAGGATGGTCATTGGAGATAACATAACACTTTGCCTATAGAACATGCTGTTTAAAGAAAGAGCAGAAAATCTGCACTGTTACTTCCATTATTCGAGACAATGGGCTTCATTATGAATCGGGTGGTGCAGTAAAAATGTAGCAGTAATACCGTTACTCCTGCATTGCTGTACTGCCCAACTGCGAGTTTGGGAGAAAGGCCAAATTGGTGGTATTACCGCAAGCAGATTTACCACCAGTGGTAATAAAACCAAAATACCAGTAGAGTCCTTCGAACTCCAATTGATTAGGACTAACACCGCCTACCATCACTTGTAGTTTGGCAGTAATACCGCCTAACCAGGTGGAGGTATCAGTAATAGAGTTTGGTGGTATCTCAGCAGGTTTACCACAGATACCACCAAACTCATCACTGTTTTTATGGGGCAATCCTGTCTAGAAAAGAACAGCTGGACAGTTTTTAAGAATTATTATATGACAAATGGGTGTGTACACATATATTGTTTTCTTAACCGCAAATGACTTTATAGCTCAACTGGGCAAAAAAATCTTTTGTCAAATTGTCTGCATGACTGTGGGATGACCACTGGATTTCCCTGATGCCAGCTATATGTGTATTACTATTGACTGGCAAGCTGTCTCTATGACAGGGAGCAAAGGTTAATTAAAATCTTTACATCAAATTTTTCCTTGGAATCTTTGATCCACAAAATGACAACAATGATTAGCACCCGTGCGGGGTGAGCGACCAATCTGGTTGAATGGAGTGCCGGTTGAAACTACCAATCTAAGCCTGTGTTCCGAGCAACCTGCTGGCTGATTCCCCGTCATCTTGCCTCCGCCCTTCCTTCCCTCCCAATTCTTCTTTTAATCCCCACCACCCCACTTACCTGATTTCAGCAGCGGCAGTGCTTGCCGCTACTACCTCCTTCCTGTCCGCACTGGCCGCCATAGAAATGGAAGAGGCAGTCCGTATTGAGCCCCGTCTTCAGCTCTATGGCGGCCATCTTGCTAAAGTATTTCGTTTGAATGTCCAGTTCATTCAATCAAATTGCAATGCTCTCAGCACCCCGGGTTACTGGATTGGCATCCCGGGTTACTAATAGCATCCATACTCTCTCCGGCCTGCCAGATCGGCTATGAATGCTTAATTTTGTAAGAGACAAAGGCCAGGGAGGCAAGAGAATATACAAGAAAGGCAGATTGTGTGAGAATGTGATGGGATGTGTATGAGTGAGAGACTATGAAAGATAGTGTTCTAGAGACGGAATTTGAGAGATGGCGTGTAATGGGCAACCCGGTGGTGTCTGTGTGATTTAAGATTTTCATAGAATAAAATGACATTAACTAGGCATATAACACTGCCTTGCAATAGCTATAGATGTGCATGCAAATCTCTAAGTAGCATATAACTGCAATATCTAGTCATGTATTTTGTAACTTGACAAAACATACTATACTGACAAAGTAAGCCACGTTCATCCAAAATCGTCTCTCTGTGGGTAAATTAGGATATATCTGCGCACCTGAGGCTGGGTCTTAGTATGTGAGGCTACATTGGTTAGAAACAACTGTGAATTGTAAATGGAGCTGTTAATGACAAATCAGACTGTCTCGGTCATATGATGGCAGGCACTGGATAGCTGTACGTGTCTTCTTTTAATAATATTAGTCTTTCTGGAGCAAAAAGCGTGTATTCGTGAGCAAATGAGGCAACATCTTTATAGATGAGGTCATTCTTGACATTTAACACTGGTTTCTTGGCACTGAATTGAGTTGGTTTTACTGGTCTCATAAAGTGGTTCTTGTGGACACAAAGCTGGACTGAGGACCCTTTAGCGGGTATGTCTCTGTTCCAAGGCATCTAAACCTGTTCCTGGGCATTTGCAGTTCTTGCAGGGCCTGGTTCGTGGCTGAGAGTTGGCTGCTAATAAACGAATCTGAAACTTGCTACATAATATAAAGTGGGCACCTGGGCAATGGTTGTACTTCCCAGGTATATCATGGCTGTATGCCAGTTATACCATGGATGTTCCGTAGTTAACATATGTATGGCAATTAAAAACTCATTTATTTTGCATAACGTTTTTGTTACTGTCATTGGAGTGAATGTTTATCAGACACTACTTCCTATGACATCATATGGGTCAGAGTTCATTTGATGCCACAGGCGAAGTGTCAACATTAATGGCCAGCGAAACGGAATTGGCGAAATTTGTCAACAATTTTGTTCCACCGGCTGGGCAGTTTTTCTACCTTTTCCGGCACTTAGTTTTGTATTTTCTACGGTGTAGAATATTCGCTTTCCCCCCCAAAATGTTTTAATTTGTGTCCAAAAAATATAATTGGCAAAAAAACGAAACAGCAGAAATTTCATTTTTCAAAAATGAAATTTTGAAAAAAGGCCCCAAACTGTCCATCCCGCTTCAAAAATGAAATTGGTGGATCTGGGCAATTTTGCCGGGAATCCGCCAATTTTCCAGCAGAACAAAATTGAGGCATTTCGCCCACCCCATGTCAACATGTGTGATGTCACTTTTCCTAGCCTTAGCGTTTTGGTGAATCAATGTAATTTGCGATCTGAATGACACCTGGCCTAGTAGATTCACTGTCCGTCCTTCCTCTGTTCCCCTCTCTAGCCTCGTCGCTCCTCGAACACTTGTGTATAGGCGCGTTATAAATGCCATATCATATATCATATCATATCATAAGTGTCTGCATCAAAAATATGATAACAGTATCTCTGCATGGGAGGCTGACTCTGAGGTTTTAATACTGCACGCAGCATTACATAATGACAGACCTATGTTTATGTGCTACCTATTAACATACTGCAGGCAAATCACAATTTCTGGCTTATTCTTGACTTGCTGACAAATCTAAACTTCAAATTATGATTAAGGCACAATACATCTCACTGACTAACACATATTGGCAGCCAACTGGTGTATCTTGTTTGTTTTGCCACGCTCTTGCTATATGGTTACCTTCCAACATCTTGGTTTGTTTTCCTTACCCCAAGAACATTATATGTGCTGCTTTTCAAACTCTGGACAGCATTTCTGCATGAAATGATAACCAAATCAATCATTGATGCATTGATTATCAATGCATACTACTGAGTGATAGCAGGTCATAAGTACACTGCACCCCATTCACTAACCCATTAAAGAATAGGTCTATACCACAGGCCCATCAGTAACTAACCAATATGGAGGAAACTGTACCAGATCTCCTACTCTTTGACTCGTGTCAGATGACAAATAATATTGGGCAGCAAAAACCAAGTACCCTCATACCCTAAATATAGGTGCCCAACATGGATATGCCAAGAATGAGGTGTTTTTTCATTGCGTATACTGGGAACTAAGTCCCTTCGAGGGTCTATCAGTTTTGGAAGGTAAGGCACAGTGGGATGCATTAGTTAAACTGGATCACACACTTTGCTTAAGGGGGTAATTCATGGATTATTTGCGCCAAAAAAATGGGATTTGTGTGCCATTCTGCCCACAAATCCCCATTTGTTAAACAGGCATTTGTGTGCAGAATGGCGCACAAATCCAGTTTTTTCTGGCGCAAATAATCTATGAATTACCCCCTAAGTGTTAAAGCTGGGATTTGAGTGCAACGTCAACATAGGCACTTTGCTACATAGTTTTCGTCTCTATCTGCACAGAAAGATACCATTTTTCTGAACATTTACATTTTAAGAACTTAAATAATGCTCTGTTTATATAGAGCTGACTTGCAATTTACTTTACAAATCACAATAAACCAACCTGACAATATATTTTTTTAAAATCCTTATAAAATCAAGATATGCAAAAAGAGCAAGACAGTAGCTTTAATTCCCAGTTATAAGTACAAGATAACACATAACATAATGCGAAGTGAGAGGAGCCTAAAACAGCTCTGAATTCTACTACTGTACAGCAATAAAAGAAACTATGATAACTACACCTGCCTATGGTGTAGTTCAATGGTCATTATTTGAATGCTGCTGAGTGAAATTACGTGAACAGTGCACATCTGCAAGACACCACAATGACAACAGATTTCTTTACATTCCATGAAATCCCAGATGTTTTCACATAAATAAAAGCATGAGAAACGGCTTCATATAACTGTACTAAATGGTAGCTGTACTGAAACCTTTTTTGAGAGTTCTCGACTCTGTTTGCTCCAGCCTTCACAATTCAAGACCTGCAAGTGTGATTGTCCAATTGGAAAAACATGATTACAGAAATAGGTAGAAATAAAATGAACAAGCAAGAACAAATATATATCTTGTTGAAATGACAGGATTAACAACATGTGGCAATCCTGTGCATCACAGCGTTCCTTCGACTGAGCTGACCGTTTTTAGTCATACTTACACTTGAAAGAGTCTAATGAATTCCAAACTGGCCCGCACATTAACACAAAGGTGCCAAATTGGTTCTCAGGCTCTTTTGGCCAGTGGTCGAATGCCAACAAGGCCCGTCAGAGAGCTTGTCTGTTACAGTAATCAGTACTTGATGACAGTACACAACTTACCCTCGACACTAGGATAGCTCTCCAATCTATTCCTTGATGGAATGGCATGACAACCCTGGATCCTTCTTAAGCACCGACTAGTCATTGTGTTACCCAATTATGTACCCTTGGTATAGCCACCAGAAGTCATCTGACTCAACCACGACCCAATGAGATGGCCCCACACCCATACCTAACCACTAACCAATGGAAGGGTATCTACACCACGCCACACTTACCTACACACTGAAAGGAGGGCAGAGGTAATTGTCAACTCCCAAGTACCTCAATGGTCAGCAATCTGTTGCTGAAAAGTTAATGTATCCTTAATAAATTAAAATGTGGAATATAAGTCCATCCTCCTTTGGGTTCACTGGGGTGCTAAGAACCTCTTCGTTGTCCTACATGTTGGATTACTTCAGTTTTTTCCATTCCAAAGCTCCTTTCTGAAGAACACAGGATGAGCTGTGCCTGGTTACAATGTCTGCTCTGATCTTTTGTTAGCGCTTTCAAGGAGCAACCAGTGCTGCTCCAGTCACCTGCAGCTGCTTCTGCTTTCCACATCTTCTCTGTTACTGGGTCGGTGTCAGACGGGGAGGTGTGTGCGCCATCCTCACGATCTGCTGTACAGCTTTATGATCCCTTGATTGTGCAGCCTCTGCCACAAGTCAATTTCAATGCTGTAGTCATGATTCACATAAAACATCACCTCTTTCTTTGACTTGTCAAAATAGTGGTCAGAGTATTTCTCGTAGTCAGGAGTTATGAATCCATACGCACTGACCTAAAAGGAGAGAGTGAAAGACAGATAAAATGTAAGGCAGAAGATCTTAACCAGACTCAACTGCATGATGATATGTGACAATATGAACAACATACACTAAATGTGCTACCTTTGCTTAATGAATCAAAACCTATAGGACTTATATCCCTTTCCTCTGTTGCCCACTAAATTCCCCACCTTTGCTTCATGAATCAAAACCTATTGGACTTATATCCTTTTCCTCTGTTGCCCACTAAATTTGCCACCTTTGCTTCATGAATCAAAACCTATAGGACTTATATCCTTTTCCTCTTGTCTAAAGAAACCTTCCTACTACTGATCCCCAAATGTAAAACATCTGGATCTCTTCAGACCCATTTTCAGCAAAACACTTAAAAACCTCCATGTCACCAATTAATGATGGTCTGTATCATATAATAAACGACTCTGTGGATAATTTGTAACAACTTTAGACCCAAAGTATAAATGCCTGAAGTAAACCGAGACATGGAGTCTATCTGAAATAGCAAGAGAGGCATTACTGAAAGGAGTTGTTTGTGGGATTTCGCCTTTTACTCACTGCTATAATGAATGAAATATGACTCCGACAACTCCTTACTAAACAAAATCTACCTCGTCATTCAGGCCTGAATGGCCACCCAAAGCCTCTGCCTGATTGATGAGAAGACTGAAATTCTTATTCTAGGGGCCCCCGCTTACATCAACAAACTTAATACAAAATATGCTTCCTTCATTATAGATGGCAACACGATCAAAACTGCTAAGGAAAATAAAACTTAAGGTTTCTATCTTGACTCAACATTGAACCTCAGGAAACAAGTTAACGCTGTGGCTACCGCCTATACATGTAAGCTCATCCATGCCTGTAAATCCTACCTGTCCACAAATAGCCGTATCACACTAGCGCAAGGACTAATATTGTCCAACTTGATTACAGCAACGTGTTAAACAAACTACAAACCCTACAAAATAATGCCATGAGAACAGCCTTGAGCATTCCAAGGAAAGACCACATTTCTGAAACAAGGAGTCACAAATGGGGCTCTCAATTCAGGACAGAATCTACTTTAAACTGGTCTCCATTTCCCACAAATGTCTAAACAATGCTGCCCCTAAGTACCTGAAAGACAAAATCATCCTAAAAACCTTGTCCAAACCTACGAGATCAGCTAACTCTTGCTGCATCATTACGAAAAGAGCCGGAGGTACTAGTTTCCTGGTGCAAGCGGCCTTAGCCTGGAATACACTCCCGCTCAACTTACGTATTGACCAAACCTTCCACAGCTTTAGATCTAACACCAAAAAATGGCTCCTTAGAAACAATGCTTCTGCCTCATCTGCCCAAGTATTGTAAGCCAGCCATTCCTTGCCTTATAAGCCTGCACTTATGATTCTACCTGCTGTCATCTCGTTTAATGTGATTTCCCATGCTCAACATGCACTGACAAATGTATACCTTGTACGCACCACTGTGTGCCCCTATTATGAGGCATGGATGTATCTACGTACCCTACTGTTTTGTACCAATGTATCCATTGCCTTACCCTTCGCATGAAGTATCATGAAGTATGAATTGTATTACCTTGCCCTACTATCATGTATTCACCATTTCCAAGCTATCATGTATTGCGCCCAGATACCTTAGGGTGCGGTGTGCATTATAAATAATAAACAAACAAATAGGGTGCTGTTGCGAAATGCAAATATTTGCGTGCACCCGAGAACATTTTTCAACAAAGTACATACTTTAAAGACACACATTAAATCATGTGTTTTTCAACTATTTCCTGATCAGTAGGTAAACATGTGGAAAAATGCACATGGAAAATGGAACTGTGCTGCATGTAAAATAAATGTGTTTGGGGCAACCAAAAGAATTTAGCAGGCCTAAGGACACATATTCAGGGTTTTAAAACCTAACGGAACATGTGAAGAAATAACACAAGTGCTTTTTTCCTAGTTCCCAGAACACTTATTTAAAAAGCCATGAAGCTTCAAAAGAACTTGATTTCTAAGCATATTTCTATAATTCAGTTGCCATGTGCAGAGAAAATATATCTGTATTTTAAAATGTTTCCTTTCCTTTCAGTGGAGAATTCATGTCAAAAGAAAATTATGAATGAAAATGTCTGGGTTTTCATCATGGTGTTATGTTCCTGGATTTCAAGCATAGAAGAAAAATCCATGTATGTTTTACATAACGTTTATTTTTTTTCAACAATTTTATTTTTAAATATTCTTCCTTTTAACTAAAATAATGTGAAGTGTAATATACAAATGAAGCATGATTCAAAATTCCATTGTATTTTGCCATGTAGCTCATCCCACCCAGAATAATACTCTATTTCATTTTACTTAAAATGGAACCTGCCTGAACACATTACTGGGATTCACCTCACCCAGAAGCATCACAAGGCAGAGGCTCTACAGAACCATTATATTCACAATGCTCAAACTAATTTCAAGCCGAGGCCTTATAAAATCACTGCCTAATGGTTGGCTAATGTGTAACTCCAATGACACCTGTCGCATATATCAAATCTAGGCCCCTCATAAAAAGAATTTAGCTAAGATCACAAACGAGAGCATTTGATATTCATGGAAAAGCCACAGTAACTAGGTTCGGCATGTATTTAATATCAGGAAGCAGAATGTGCATGATGTGCACCCCCAGTGACCTCTGTGGGCCATTATCAGCATTTCATCACTTATAAACTGAATAGATCATCTGTGCATTTGAAATAAAAAATGTAATCATTTGGAAATCTATATATCTATCAAGAAAGATCCTAACAACTTAAAACAAATTGGAGTGCATAGCTAACAATTATATCTTGTAACCTATATAAAAATCACCAGGGTCGCAATGGTAAAATTGAGCTAAAAAGGAAAAGTAATTACGTTTCAAAGTACACATCTCACAGGAACATCTCACATTTTGAATTATTCCTTCTTATCTGCAGAATATAATGATCCTTATTTCATTAAACTCGGCCACTTTGCAATCAAGGGACTCAAAGAGAAGACCCCCTCTTTCCAAAGTCAGGAAGATGTGGGGGGTAGTTAAGAATATAAAAATACTGAAACACAGATAGGTTTCATCATTGTTGTATTCATATTAAAGAATATTCATTGATACAACAGGAAGGAGATGGCTGGTGACCTGATATCATCTGAATTATTGGGTTACAGGCAGGCTAAGGAAAGGAGCCAATTTAGGGGCTGATTCATGGAATTATGTGCGCCTAAAAACGGGCTTTGTGCACCATTCTGCCCGCAAATCCCTGTTTCAAAAATGGGGATTTGCGAGCAGAATGGCGCACAAGCCCGTTTTTCGGCGCACATGATTCCATGAATCAGCCCCATACAGATGATTGAAACTGGGTTGACGACAGTCCTTGCCAGGTAAAGGACCTTGATGAGGCAGTAATTCTAGACTGTGGTTTTGCTAGCTGATTCTCCAAAAATAAGAAGCCAACTTTAAATGTATGCATAGACATCCCCAATGTAAATCCAGATGTTCCTATGGAGCTATCCATGGTCAAAGCTTGGGAATCAAAGGGACTGGCATACAAAGGGAATTCTAATGTGACAAAGATACAGGTGTAGTGTTAAATGTGGTGCCCTATGTCTCTCATTTAAACCGAGTTTTGTGTGCGATTTCTTTAAAGCCTGATGAAATTGTATATTGAGAGGCACAGTTTAAAACTGACAGCATTTTGTGCACTTGAATACAGATGATTGTTGTTCAGTGTGGTAGGTCAGAAGGAGTAGACAGACTATTATGTGCCATGTTTGACTTATTTTTATTCAAATAATAAAGAAAATGCCTCACTTATCCTAGACTTTGGGGTGCCCTAACTAACAAAACTAAAGAAGGGTGCTTTCAGTGAGAGGAGAAGTCCTGGCTCAATAGTCTGTTCTCTGTCAAAAACTAGCCTAAGCTGACCCTAACCCTATTAACAGATAACAAAACACCAGGAGAATGACCTACTCCTGGGGTTGCTGCTCAGCACATGTCTCTTCAATATGGTACCTTCAAATAGTCTCTTGCTATTTCTTGTAACAATTCTTTCATTTCTTGCAATGGGTCTTGCCAGGCCCTTGGCTATTTATTTTCTGTACTCTTCCAAATACTTTTCTTCTTACAGAGCAGTGTAGACAAAGTCTCTGTCTGACTCTTGCTCCTTTCACAATCTTGCCACTCACAGGAGCATATATACTGAGTAGCTCTTATACTTTTGCCAATCACTGGATGCAAGTTCCATGGGTGATCTTCACTTTTCATACACGTTTGCCAATCACTGAGACGAGGATGCACGGTACCTGAGTGACTCCTTACTTCTCACCCCCCGGGTCTACCGTTATCCCCAGTACCTGTATGGAAAGGGTTCTGCGTCAATGGGTCAGCGTTCACTTTTTCTTCTCTGTGGTCAGTCAGGATGGTTCTCTGGTTCCTCCTACGTCCCTCTTCCGACACACTTCATTCATTTTGGCGGTATCGGTGGTGAAAAGATTTTTCTTTTGGTCCATTCCACGCCACCACAGTCCTCCTTCAGTTCTCTCGTCGGGTGCTCCTCCCTTGGAGATACCTCCTCAGGTCCGTTATTGGCGTATTGCCTATCCAGCATGCCAATGATAGGGCTTTTTTCTGGTCCTGTTCGAATATCCCTCCAGGGACTTTTGTGGATCTCCTCCTGTCTGCAGGTCAGGCAGCGTGCTCCTAACCATTGTTCTACGTAGCTGCTTTTTAGCAAGTAAAGCAGTAAAGCAGCATCTCCCTCGATTTCACAGACTTCTCATCCAGCAAGATGCTGTGACGAAAGCTCAGGCGCATTGCATGTGTCTTGGAAGCAAGACAACGCATAGCAGTACAGGTTCAAATCCTGGTCTTGCACCTAGAAACTGGTCTCTGGTACATTTCACGTTATAAAAGAACAATTATAATTATAAGAGGAGTTTAGTTGACTGTCAGTTAATAAAGTTGTACTGGGTTTTGGAGGATAATGTGTGGGAGTGAGGGGCCAGTAGGCCCCGCCGTCCCTCCTTTCCTTTAGTACAAACTTAGACCATGTGCCTTCAATGATGGGGTGTGCCCCCGTTGCCCTTATGTGATGCCAGTATCGGCTGGCACTTGCGTAGATGGGACTGGTGTGCAGAACACAGGGCAGCCATTTTGTGCCCCCTTGACTCCATCTTGGTAACTACGCCTCACCGCGATAATACAAAAAGGCTTCTCCCCCCTTTCCAGCGCCACGCACACATCACACATGGCCACCACCTTTTCTCTCACTGTGTCTTGGAAACTCTGCAGCCCAATTCGCACGCTCAAGCTGGAGGTAATTGCAACAAAGAACAAATGTAACCTCTCACTCTTCCTCTGATATCACTGCCCCGCGTGTGAACCGGCTTGAGCCAGGCTCTGTAGCTCATCCATCTCCACAAATCTGTCCATGCCCCCTCATCCTCGCTATTGGAAAAGTACTGCCAGTGTAACCCTATGTCCCTGCAAGGTATTCTCTTGATGTACCAGATATGTGACCTCGCCATGGTGCCCACCTAGCGGGCCCCCAACTAACATTAGACATCTGTTGCAGTATATTGTCTCCCACTACTAACAAATGCCAACTTGCCTTAGATTCTTTATGAGTCCAGACCCTTGCTTCAGTCAATGTTATCATGATGGTCAAAACCCTTAACCTGATGCCCCCATATAAGCCTCAGTTATTAATAATGTAAATACACGAATGAAGTTTATCGGTTTACAATGATTTGTTCAAAAGAAGTTGCAATGATCATTATTTAGTGCATTCTTCACAAAGATGTATTATGTTAGCTTGGTTAGTGGCCATCCCACTTCACAGCAACCTGACCTTCACCCCTCCTGGACACTGACAGCCGGACCAGGTGATGTTCACCCTCCCGCAAAAGGAGCAACCAATCCGGATGAAACAGTGCCTCTACAACTATATAGTGCTATAATGACTTTCCAATCCTGCGCTGACTTAGTTAATTCCTTCATGTATGACAAGTTTTCCCTTTATAATATGATGTAATTGAGATGCTTGTCGGAGCATTCTCGGGCAGCAGAGTTCTTTGGATGCCAATCATATAAACATTTTTTGAACTCTCGTAACCTGTTCTCTTAGCCTCATTCCCGTCAGGGGTGTCTCTCATTTATTCTTATTGCACGTCTAAGACGGGGAGGGCTCTTACATTTGGAGACCCCAACGTGATTTGGGACAGGTGCCTCGAGGCCCATGCCATGTGGCGAGATCCGGGACACCCCCCAGCAAAACCATCGCCTCCACGGTCGACCAGTCTGTGCTCAAAACGAGAAGGGGGCCAAGGGTTCCCGGTTAATGAATACCCAACTGTAAAAGCTGCTCGCTAAGGCGGGCCACGACTTGGTTGGGTTGCGGACCAGATTGTGGATAGACCATGAGCGGTGACTCGCGGACCACCGACTGAACATGTGAGTACCGGTTGAGAAAGTTCCTGAGAGGTAAGGGAAGGGTTAAGGAAGAAGGGGAACCGGTAATGGATGAAAGGAAGTTAGGGTCTGTGTGAATGATACTTTCTAATCTATTCTTTATATGGCCATTAGGTTTTGTGGAGATAAAGAGTGACGAAGCCTAGCCCGAACGGGGTAGAAGGCGGCGCCGCGTAGCAGTGTCTCGTCCAGTGCAGATAAATAAGTGAAGATAAGGAGAAAATAGTAGGAGTCTCGTATATGTAGTAGACTCAGAGTAGTAATTTAGAATATTCTTTTTCCGTGTAAACAAGATTCTTGGTAAGGTAGTGAGGGGAAGTAAGAGGTGGGGAGTGCATGAGGAAACTAGAGCAGGGGATAACAAACTAAACCAATTGAAAAAGGGGAGTAAAAGCGCGCAGGTGGTACATGTTACATGTTATATGTTTTTACGTTTTATGTTTTCATGTGTGTCAAGGTGTTACATGTTGATCTGTTAGTAACTGTTTATGTGCATATAAGTTGAAAAAGATAATTAAGGTCGATTAAGAAAATTGAAAGTGCAATGTATACGAAAATGTTTTAAGTAATGGTAAATGATGAATGTCCATAATTGAAACAATTTACGGTCTCAGTAAGTAGTGAAAAGGGAAAATGTTGTTGAAAAAGCTTTGGTACCAAAAGGTAAGAAGAAGGTTGCATAACATATTGAAGTGAGAAGAGTGTCAACCAAGTGCATGTGTGTCTGCACGCAGGAAATAGTATTGTCATGGGGGGACAACCGCATTGGCGCACATCTGCCAACATCTCCCATTGTATAGTGAGAAGATACAGAAGTATCATGACCAATGGGTGACAGAGACAAAGGGAGATAGTGTAACACCCATATGGCCAGAGGGAGGTTCATTCGATAAAAGGGTGCTGGATCCGGTATCCACACATTTGCTGGCAAGATATAAGGGAAAACAGTTACAGAACAGGAGGGAAGTGTTAGATTTGTGGCGGATGTTTGAGGAAATAACACCCAAAGGTGAGGTAAGTACAGACAAAGCGGCCAAGAAAGAGAAGGTGCCAGAAGAGGTAGGTGGAACAGCAGGAGGAGAATGTACGACAACCACAACTGAGAGTGATACAACTAAAATATACCCGTTGGTGACAAGGCCTGCAGTAGGATACAGCTAGCCCCAGTATGTGCCCACGTGCCCTACCCCAACCACCCCAGCAGAGGCAGCAGCCACTGCCCCACCCCCGTATGACAGAGGGGGGCTTTATGGCCCCACTAGTGCCCCACCAGTGAATCTAGCATGACTAACTGGGGACTTAGACAGACAGCTCGCACACGCGCAGATAGAAATAACACGATTGAGAGCATTATGCGACAGGGGCCAGATGTTGCCTGGGGGTGGAAGTGCCACCATTGGCAGCGGCAATCCTCACGCCCCCACCAAGTGTTGCAGGAGAATCAGCATCAGCGACGCCAGCACCATCCCAATCTGCGCCCTCACAATCTGCACCAATACCAAGAGGGCGAGAACAGGAGTGCGAATCGGGAGAGTTCCTGTTCCATTTAAATGGTAAACCAGTGAGAATAATACGCACAACAATCCCAGATAGGGAAGGACAAGAAGAAGAAAGGGACCATGAAGAAGAAGTAGAAGATGTGTGGACCGATCTCGATGAATATGAAGAAGGGGTAGCGGCGGTGGGATCCCCACTGCCATTCCATTTTGATGACCTACATGAAAGGGCGCAACCAAGATGGCAGGCAGGTTGAGACAGCGAATGGGAAACATGCTGGTGAGTAAGACAAAGAAGGGAACGATAAGTAAGACAGGAAGAAAACATAAACTGCAAATGCCATTAATACACAAAGGGGCAGGAAGTCTGCATTACATCCCGTGGGCCAATATGGACAAGAACAATTTGTTGAAGATTCTCCCCCACTTTCGGGCGGGGCGTGGAAATGGATACACGCATTCAAAAAGAACACAGCAGGAGTCCCATTAGCAATAAGGGAGGTGAAACGTTTGTTGCTGTCCGCTGTTGGTGATCAAGCAGACACAGTGTGGGTGAAGGCGGGGTTCCCGGGAGTGACGATAAGTTGTGACCGCCATGATGGATTGCCATTTAATAACGTTAGAACACAAGTATGGGATGCATTGTGGTGAACATTTCCAGACATTCCGGATTTACAGTTAGTGATACAATGCATAATGAGAGAGGAGGAGGAGCCTATGCAATTCATCCTCCGGGTGCAAACCTGTGGAGAAGTGAAATAGGAACGGCGTGGTATCAATCCACCGCCCTGTTTTATTTCATAATTAAATAAGGGCTTACGAAGGAGGTACAGAAGGCCTTGGATAAAATAGCTGTGATAGAAGCCAAGGGCTGGCCTGAGATCCAGAGCATAATTGTACACCATTGTAGGAGGATCAAAGAAAGAGAAAAGGAGAAAGAGCAGAAAAGGTTGGCAGACGAAGCGAAATTAGTACAGAATAAGTTAGTGGAGGTCGCAGCGCTGAACGCAACCACATCAACTGATAGAAGCAGTGAAGGGGATGACGGAGCAGGAAATGCACCAGTCAGAATGGCCACAAAATGGGCCTCCAGGAGGACAAGAACAGTGGGACGGAGAAGAACAATACGGAGGGCCCCAATGGCAAGGGAGACCAACAAGAGGACAAGGTGGGTACAGGGGGCCAAGAGGGGGATTCGGAGGAATGTGAAACAGAGAATTTGGTGGGCCTGGGATAAGAGGAGGACCACAAGGGTCATGTTGGAATTGTGGGAGATGGGGGCACTATTCAAGAGATTGTAGAATGTGACCCATGTGTTACATTCAAGGACTGCCCCCTATGGGAAATGAACAGCAATGCGGACATCCACACCCAGATAGCCCCTACGGGTTACCTATGGGAGGGGGTGGGCAAAATTATCAATATTATAATGAGCCCCAAATTCAGCAAAGACAGCCACCCCCGCAACAGCACCCACAACTGAGGAGAGCACAACAGCCTATGGCCAGACAAAATACAGTAGGGAACGTGAAAATTTAAAATTTTTGCAATATCAGCTAATGGTGCACCTGCACCTTTTCGCGGCGCTGCAGTAGTAGGAGATAACGTTTTCTCAGTGCCAGGAACTGAGACTTATGCAGATTAGGACAGCCCTCAGAGAGCACTTGCGTGTCCAGTCCTATCCACTACCCTATGTGCAGAAGAGGAACCACTAGTGGGAGCGGAGATAGGAAACAAGCAGTTTATCTTCATGGTAGACTCAGGAGCGGAAAGATCATGTCTCACGGAAGGGCGGTTTCCGCTCGCGGAAGAAATTTGGAAACGCAGGGGTTCTCTGGGGCTATTTTAAAAGTTCGTTACACAAAAGATCTTGACATAACAGTGGGGTGGAAAACAGTGTGCGCACCCTTACTGTACCACGAAGACGCGCCAACCAATTTGTTGGGAAGAGATTTGTTGAGTAAGTTGAATATGACTATCTCTTTTACCAAGCAGGGAATAGTGTGTTCAACCCCAGGAGTGGGCCCCGTACGAGCCATGTTGATGATCAGCACTATGACAAACGAAGTTGCAGTAAGAGGGGTGACCATTGACATGGATATGTTCATTTACGGCATCAGAGTGTTAGCTCGAGTGGTGCCAGAAATAACAAGAAAGGAATGGAGGGTGCCCTCAGACTTTATCTTTCACCCAATTGTGAATACAGGAACCATTTTGTCTATTGACCTAGAGGGGGTTCAGGTCTCAAGCAAACGCATCGCGGTGATAGGACTGGACACAGATGGACGCAAATTGAGAACAGTACTATGTATAGCCCCAAGCATAATGTTGCATGATTTAATTGATGAAGAGCTGTTCACTGACAATGCGAGCGATGGGGAAATAATAATGGAAATAAGTATACCATGCGACATCATGATTCAATACAGGGAGATACACAACCCACTCATGGCTAGTGTCAATGTGCCACCCACAATATTTGAGGAAGATATGGAAATTGTACTGCCTGAGATTTGGACAACAGGTCCCCATGATGTAGGGTTATTGCATGAAGTAACACCCATTAAGATAAAATTGAAGTGAGGTGCCATACCCCCAAGGGTTAAGCAGTACCCACTATCAAAAGAAGCGGAGGAAGGGATCAGAGAAACAATAAGTGCTCTTTTAAAACAAGGAATAATAATCCCATCCAACTCCCCATGTAATACAGCGATTTTATCGATCAAAAAGGCAAAAGAAGGGGCGTGGAGAATGATACAAGACCTCCGCCCACTCAAGGATGTCATCCAGAAAGAGTTCCCATTAGTGCCTAACCCAGCATCAATACTGTGCTGCATACCCAAGGAGGCCACATGTTTTACAGTGGTACACCGGACAAACGCTTCTTTTCAATACCACTCGACCCGAGCTCTCAGTACCTCACAGCGTTCACGCTATGGGGGAACAGATACGAACATTGTAGGTTACCGCAGGGATATTGTGAAAGCCCTAGCATTTTCAATAGGATCTTACACGAATATCTTGGAAATATTGATGTAGAGAGCACGATAATACAGTATGTAGATGATTTGCTCATCTGCAACAAAAGCGAAGAACAATGTAGAGAAGACTCTGTAACCCTGTTGAATTTGCTAGCTACAAAAGGATATAAGGTAGATAAAGGAAAATTGCAATACTGCCTAGCCGAGGTTCTGTGCCTAGGGCAACTAACATCCAAAGATGGCAAAAGAATACTCCCTGACAGAGCAGCTGCTATATGCCACATGATAATACCAAAAACAGTAAAAGGCATGCAAAAGTTTCTCGGCATCTGTAAATAATGCCGTGCCTGGATACTTGATTACGCAGCATACACACGTCCACTGCTGCAAGCACTAAAAGAGTCACAAAAGAATAATGCCCTCATAAAATGGACACATGACATGATGAAGCAATACTTAAAGTTACAAGGCCTGATCGTACACCCACCGGTTCTCGCGAAACCAGATTATGACAGGGAATTTGACCTATTTTCACACTACACGGCACACTGATGACTGCAGTATTGACACAGAAAACACCACTAGGCCACAAGCCATTGGCCTACTACAGCGGAACGCTTGACGCAGTAATGCAAGGTCACTTCGTGTGCGAACAAGCTCTCGCTGCGGCGGCCATCGCCATTGAAAAAAGCGCCACAATTGTAATGGGTTGCCCAGTGACGTTGTACGCAGAGCATTCACTCTTTGCGATTTTAGAAAGATCCAAATCAACACTGACAACACAAAGGGCAACAGTTTACGAAATAATACTATCCAGCCCAAATGTGCATGTGGTCAGATCTAAAATAGTAAATCCTGCCACGTTCATTACAGAACCACGCACTGTAGAAGACATGCAGGAACACGACTGTGCAACATATGAGGGAGAGGAAGATGATAATGCATTACAGGAAGGGGAAATATACTTCATAGATGGGTCAGCATCCATAGATGCTGAAACAGGGGGAAAACATGTGGGGATGGCAGTGGTAAGAATGGAAGAAGACAATTATGAAACGATTGTCCAGAAATGCCTCCCTTCTCATTACTCTGTGCAAGTGGCGGAACTGGTGGCATTAATTGAAGCGCTGCACACAGCGAAAGGCTGTGCAGTAACCATATATTCGGATTCAGCATATGCCACAACAACAGTATTTTCAGGATTATCGTGATGATGACAGAGAGGGTTTAGTAGGGCAGATGGGTCGCCAGTTCAACATGCTGCATTACTAAATGAATTAATAGAAGGGCTAGCAGAACCATCAGTAGTTGTGGTGGTGAAATGCCAAGCCCATACTAACAACACAGATGCGATCTCATTGGGAAACATGGCAGCAGACGCAGCAGCGAAAGACGCCTCGTATTTCAATGTACCCCCCAACGATTGAATGCATTATCAAACACCCACCCCACAACCATTAGAAGAAGGGTATAGCAATACACCAATAACACAAATAATAGAGTTACAGATGAGAGCACCAATAGAAGAGCAAGAGTTATGGGCTAAACGAGGGTGCAAGCAATCACCGACAGATCTGATCTGGAGACCGGAAGTAACTGGGAAGGTAGTAATGCCAGTGGAACTATTGGAAGTAGCATTCCAGCAGCTGCATTTCTCAGCCCATGTAGCGAAACAACATATCGCAGCAGACATACAAGAGCACTGGTTTGTTCCCAACCTGCAGGAACATCTGTCCAAATTCACCATATAGTGCACCACATGCCAAACGTACAATTCAGGGATGACCCTAAGAACATTGCGAGGAACTCTATCATGTCCTGTGGGGCCCTTCAGAGAGCTCCACATTGATTATGCGGTCATGGGGGAGAGATGTAATGGGGCATGGTAATGATCGTGGTGGTATGCCCCTTCTCAAGGTGGGTGGAGGCAGGACCATGTCCCCACCCGGATGCGAAATGCACTGCAAAGATTTTGGTGCAGGTGGTGTTCTTAAGGTGGGGAATTTGCGATGTAATAAGATCAGACAACGGCACACATTTTGTGAATGACCTCTTCAAGGAAGTGACATCGCTCCACGGGGTTCTATTTATCATCCAATGGCTAACGGAATGGTGGAAAAGATCAATGGCCTGCTCACAAGTAAATTGTCAAAGTTGTGCAACACACTAAAAAAACTGGGTGTATTGCCTGCCCCTAGCACTGTTCCAACTCAGAACACAGCCAAGCAAAGACCACCATTTAAGCCCCCATGAAATTGTGATGGGTAGGCGTATTCATACGCCACTCTCCCCAATAAGAAAAGCATCAGATGCGCACCGGCTGCTACAGTGCTGGGCGAAGAATTTAAGGAATACCTTACCCAGTTGAAGCGCGCAGTACGTAGCCTAGCATGACAAATTACACTACCTTTTACTGAGAATACTGCGAAAGACACTGCGATGCGGCGCCGCAACAGTCCAGGTGGCGCATTAATGCCAGGCGACAATGTATATGTAAGGAGTTTTGTTTGGCGGTGGAACTTTCCAAGGTTTCATGGACCTTATGAGTTCATTTATTGCAGACACACAGCTGTAAAAATCAAGGGACTGAAATATTAGGTGCATCTTTCAGATGTGAGAAAGACACGCGATAGTGCACTCCCTCAGTGTGAGCAAATAAGTAAAACTGAAATAGTCAATGAAGTGGAAAAGTAATTGCAAAAAGAGTAAAACAAACAATGAATATGAATGTGCTTGCAAGACTCTCTCTCTCTCTCTCGCTTTCTCTCTTTTTTTCTTTCTATCTCTCGCTCTTATGTCTTGCACTCTCCATCAAATTGAATAAAAGGTAAAATAAATTGTGTACATAAAGAAATGATGCCAGTAGCTCAGTATAAGTGAATTTATAATGAGTAGAAAAGTGTTATATTGAAAGATGTATAGCCACGCGTAAGAGAATAATAAGGAGAATATCACAAACAGTAATGAACTATGTAATGTAAATAATTCATGTATGCTCGTCACTTAACCGTTTTATATTGCCCCTCCAGGTGACACAATGGCCGAAAGGAGCGCACTCACAGAGAATTGATTAATGTTAGTTAGCGATAGGATTGCAAATAGAGCCAAAGAGGACAGTAATGTCGAGTGTGCTTTGAAGTATTCTGCTGTCTTGTTGTCTGTAATATTATTCTTCATGGCCTGGTACTACACCATCCTATGTGTTGTCCATGATATGAATAAGGGGGGGAGCGGGGCACATATAATAAGAGAAGGGTCGGTACTAATATGGACAGGGGTAAAAACCATGTGGAAAGAAAACTATTCTGATAATGAGCATGATGCTAATACAACCTACAATATGATGCACTTTAATGACACAGCAACAGTCCCCCTCCTTCCAATTGTTGCTAAAACCCTGTATAATGACAATGAAGCCAACGTATATGATGGTCACTATTTCTGGCCAAATGAACTCAATCAAATGAACATCAGTTCACAGACAACCAGACACCCGACCTCATTTTATATTGCTGCTACTCATGAATCACCAGAACCACTAGCTGAACACACAGTGAATAATGTTAATGACACATCATGGGCTGGGGTGTTCCCAATATACTACTGAAAAGTTAGAAGTTATCGCAAAGGGGAAAAAGGAGAGGAAAAAGGGGGGGTGGGTGGAAAAAGATATGACCTCTACCATGGCCTGGGATTAGACGAAATAGAAGACCCCCACCACCCTGACCAGTCAAATAAATGGTACTCAGACATGAGCCACAGCAAAACAAGACACAAATGAGAGCTGTTATGTCTGCTCACTCATACCGCATGCATCAGGGACGCCCAAAATACTGGTGCCACAAGAGGTACCCTTTTCAGATGGCCATTGTTTAATCAATCTCGTATTGTGTAGGATTCGGACACCTTGCAGGCTCACACAGGTACAATAGAGATGCTGCAGAACAAGAGAACATGCACAAGCAGATGCCATGAAGTAATTTGCATCAAGGAACCATTCTTCGTCATAAAATGAACAAGATTCGCAGAAAACAAATGGCATGATAAAAAATCGAGTGGAAATCTGAGGCGCTAAGAGAACTAACTGAAGAGAACTTTCCATGGGTAAAAGAAACATGTGCCCCCGTCTGGTCCCAACACATTGCCAAACTAACGTGGGTCACTGCACTAGAAAAGCCAATCAAGACGCAAAAAGAAATACCACATGAACTAGTGCCGTTCACACAGCACACATGGCCCCCACCTTTTCTCTCACTGTGTCTGGAAAACTCTGCAGCCCTATGCTCATGCTCAAGCCAGAGGTAATTGCAACAAAGAACAAATCCAACAGCTCACTCTTTCTCTGAGGTCACTGCCCCGCGTGTGAACCAGCTTGAGCCAGGCTCTGTAGCTCATCCATCTCCACAAATCTGTTCATGCCCCCTCACCCTCACTATTGGAAAAGTACTGCCAGTGTAACCCTGTGTCCCTGCAAGGTATTCTCTTGATGTACCAGTTATGCAAGCTTGCCACGGTGCCCACCTAGAGGGCCCCCAACTACCATTAGACCTCTGTTGCAGTATATTGTCTCTCACTACTAACAAATGCCAACGTGCCTTAGATTCTTTACGAGTCCAGACCATTGGTTCAGTCAATGTTATCATGATGGTCAAAACCCTTAACCTGATGCCCCCATATAAGCCTCAGTTATTAATGATGTAAATACATGAATAAAGTTTATCGGTTTACAATGATTTGTTCAAAAGAAGTTGCAATGAACATTATTTAGTGCATTCTTCACAAAGATGTATTATGTTAGCTTGGTTAGTGGCCATCCCACTTCACAGCAACCTGACCTCCACCCCTCCTGGACACTGACAGTTGGACCACGTGATGTTCACCCTCCCGCCAAAGGAGCAACCAATCCAGATGAAACAGTGCCGCTACAACTATATAGTGCTATAATGACGGTCCAATCCTACGCTGACATAGTACCCTATGTTAATTGTGACATGTATGACAAGTTTTCCCTTTATAATATGATGTAATTGAGATGTTTGCCGGAGCGCTCTCGTGCAGCAGAGTTCTTTGGATGCCAATCATATAAAGCATTTTTTGAACTCTTGCAACCTGTTCTCTTAGCCTCATTCCCCATCAGGGGAATTGCACGTCTAAGATGGGGAGGGCTCTTACAATAGTAAGAAGGGAGTTCCTCCTGGGAAAGGGAGTCTTGGGTTCTCCCTCTGAGGCCCTGCATACCACCACCCCTAGGGGGAATTAAACACAGCGGGCTCACATCCCTGGCTTCACAGGAAGGGGCTCCCCTCTTGGAGAAAGTGACTGAATCTCTTGATTCATCACAAGAGTTATACCAAATTAAAATAGAATCCTTGTTTCAAGCTAGCATAGAATTACGCAGATCATGAGTCATCATGAAACACTATTATTTGGGGAGATATAATGTATATTGGTGGCCAGTGGAAGCTTAGTCATAAAGAAGAGGTTTGTACAACAGGAATCCAACCAGAGAATTCATTATATCCATAGAAAATCATGCAAAGTGTTAAACCAGTGCATTCCCTTATTTTGAAATGCACAGGCAGGCCTATGTGTAATGTAAAAAGACAGATGTGCTTTAACATGGTACCTGGTACTAGAGAATATTACATCTCCATCTCAAAAACACATGTAGATTAGAAAGCTTTACAAAGAAAATATGTACTGAAAATTGCATGCATGCACATTGAAAGTTACACTCACATACTCATTGAAAGCTGCCCACACATATTCAGAGAAGATTGCATACACATGAAAGAATCCAGATTTGATGTAGGGAAAGTAGTCGTACCATAAAATGGTGGGTGTCACTGAGGGAACTTGAAGCTTTCAATGTTAAGCATGACAAGCAATAGAAATGTTTCGACTGCCTATTATTTTTTAGAGTATAGTATACAGAGAATTATTTATGGTTAGAAGTGCTGGTATGAATAAACCTTACTAAGATTCCTGTAGGCTGGACAAATTCGTTTTTCTGACTAATTGTTTATGAGCCTATAACATTGTGGTGATTTGCTTGGTATAAAGCTGGAGACCATCTTTGTTTAGATTTTATTTAATTCTTTAAATACATTTAGAGTTTGAGAAATCACTGTGTTTGTTGCCCATAATTGTGGGGTTAAACTGTATACAGGGGACATGAAATTAGTCATGCCACCTTAGAGAGAATCCATCATTTAAACATCAAAATAAATATCTTTCACAAATGGCCAGGTTTCAAACACCCTTAAGACTGCCCTTGTTAGACTTTTGCTCAACAAAACATTGGCAGACAACATTGAGCTTATTGCTGAGCTGTCTTATTTGATTAACACATGAAGCAGACAGCAGTTGAACAGCTTTAGAAATTCAGACAGCAAAATAATCTGCAAAACTGGTATTGGACACACCTCCGCTGAGGTATGAAATCAAAGCAATGGTAGTAAGTGAATTAGATGATCCGCTGTGCATAGCCAATGGATGACATGTGAGTTTTGATTACCATAAATGCGTCAGAGCCCTTGGACTCCGTGGACCATTGACTGCTTCTGGATCATCTAAATCAGATGGGGGTCCATGATAAGGCCTTTCTCTAGCTGAGTTGTTATCTGCGAAACTGCACCCAGACTATGATCCTGCCTTTTAACCCCTCACCTCTACCTATTTTGTGTCGTTCCACAGTAATTGTCACTTTCACCTCCTCTGTTAAATGTATACACTGCTCCTCTTGTCCAGTTGATTTCCTCCTTTGGCTTTTGATTCTACACCTATGCAGATGACACCCAGATCCTCCTCCATGTGGATTTACTGCTATTGACCAGTGGATCTGCCACTGCAGGCTGAAAACAGATATTCTAGCTCACTGAGGACCACTTAATAACTAGGCCCTGAAGTTGTGCACAGCATATTTGTGCAACTGCCATTCCAGATTTCGCTGCATAAAGAATCTTGGGTGAAAACGATGTGGTCTAATGAACTCACACATTTCATTGGTGCTCAAGAAAGGTTTCTTTGATCTACATAGACTAAGGAAATTACTACATGTTTTTGCATTCCCAGATCACGTGACAGTGATAAATAGCCTTGTCTCGTCTTACCTAGATCACTTTAATGTCGCTTACCTTTCACTTTCTAGACAATGACTAAACAAAAATCAAGTGATTATACCTTTTATTGGACTAGCTGAAAATATTTTCCTCAGGTGGTAAAACACATTAGCTTTCCAAGTCACATAGTATTTTCCACCAGAACATCTGCCGAAGGAGTCTACGTGACTTCCAAAGCAAATTCACCAACGTAGTATAATAGTTTCAGTCTGTCAAAAAAAAAGGTATGAAAACGTGGATGTTTTCTGGTTTCAAAACTGTACTAACAGTGCATCAAAACTTTTTTTGTATCAAAAGACTGCAACAGTTTCACTGCAATTGTGATGCTCTCAGCACCATCTCCCAGGGTGGAAATGTGTTGTACGCTAAGACATTTGGTAGGTCCACTAAATCATGACAGACAAAACACACCCCATGTTTGTGAAAGAAACTTCTTCACTATGTCCCACACGGTTGCTATGCTCATTAGGCACATTCTCTTTGCAAATAAACATCCGAAAATGCTTGTGGGGAGTTTGCGTCTTCTAGGAACCATAATGTGGAATTATTAGCCTGCAGGAGGATCCCGGATGTAATGCTCTTCACCAAAATAATACAATATTCCATATCTTACTTGTTAAACTAGAGCACCTCTTCACACTAGGAGGCCTCACATTAGGCTGTAAGCAGACAGATAAACATAATTATAAACTCTGAATTCCCTTATGATTTTACAGGTATTTTATTATTTCCTAATAAATTATAATCGTGAAGTTAGTTCATATTTTCCAAGAGAACATGTAAAGATTGTGCGGGCATTCCACCAAGGACCATGCATGCTACTGCTGCCCTAATGAATTGCAATTGGAACAGGGTGGATTTACCTGGCAGGTATTGGAAGGGGGGGTCAGAATGGATTTTTGAGTACGCAAGCAGAGACTGACTTCGGGAAAAGCACGAGAAAATTAGAAAAAGAGCCTGTGGTCACAGGAGTTCAACTGTCCCTGTGAAAAGACACACCTGAGTAAAGCAGAATGGGAGCCACCACCTGTGCCAAATAGAGAATGGTTTGGCCTGGGGGTGTGGAAAGCATAAGGGCCACATGAGTGGTGACCACCTGAAGAAGGCGGCAGAAGGGACCTGAGGAAAGTGCGTCATCGCTGCTCAGGAGGCGCATGAGAGGGACACTGGTTAGCCGAGGCAACTAGCAGCCGGGCACACTAGTAAGGATACTGGGAGGGAGCGGAAGCAGAGTTCAGAGTCATGTATAGAGGGAGAATCATCCAGGGTAGCATGACCCCGATCCATTTTCCAATTGTATTCCTGAATCTCATTTCTTACTACTTGCCCAGGCGCTGGTGTAGGACTGAGGCAGACCGGGCTACTGGAAAATGAGGGGATTTCCCAGATAGATTTCCCAGATAAAGCTGACCTTTCATGGGATTCAGTCTGTTCTTTTGTGGAATCTCCTTTCAATGTCTCTATTGGCCAGGCCGCCACCACTCTAATAGTATACTTTCAAACTCTTCAATGGTGCCATTTCTATATCATTAGCATTTCTGGAACTGTTGTTTACGTGAATCGGACACATTTATGCTTGAAAAATAGCAGGGGCTCATCTGTTAGAAGGTCTTATCTTACTGCACTGGAGATCAATGGCATATACCTCTGTTCCTTCTGGCAGGCCTCCGTACTAGGCGAGGGAGCCTGCTTTGTGTAGTGGGCAGTGCTGGCACTTAAGAAGGCTGATTGCACAACTACTGCCAACTGGCTTTGTCATCAGAAGAATCCACATGCAGGCTGAACATGTTAGCTAACAAGCCTGCGCATGCTCAGAAATATAGGCACCGCATTGGGTGTGGGTAACTCGCCCATTCATTGGCATTGTTGAAGTTGCAATCCTCAATGGTTATCCCTCTCCACCTCCCCCACTGGGATACCTCGTTAAAACCACAGGGATGATCTAACATTCTGTACCTGCCCTTTAGTTTTCAGAACGATCTCAAGGAGGAGTCTGAGGCCCTGTCACGTGGAACAACTTGACCAAAAGTAGCAAAATAAATGAATGGAGGAGTGTGTCATAAAGCCATTGAAAACACGACTTTGAAACAGAATAATGGTACAAACGAGAGAAAAACATCCGGCTGCTATATATAGCCACCATCACCTACTAGTTGTAGAAAATCAGGTGCCAATGTAACCTTTATCTGTAAGACAGCGCTCAGATGTCTTTGAGCTTGGAGCGCTATATAAGCAATAATAATAAATAAAATAAATACATAAAAACGTGACGGATCTTACAAAAAACGGATGAAGTGCCCCCACATTTGAAGCCGAGATACCTGAATGGATAATGAGCCAAAGCTACAGAAATATAATGAGCCATTTCTTCTATGATACTCAATCCTGTGTTAGAGCCACGGATGCACATAATCTACCCACCCTAAAAATTAGGTGGAGCTAGTGAGAGCACATCCAGGTTTGTATTGCGAGGGACAGGCAGACAAGAGGCGTGTATATAATCAGTAAAGGAAGAGAAGGAAAGAACGATTTAAGAATCATCTGCATATAAGTGATAGGAAAACACAAAAGAAGAAATGACAGACCCAAGCAGGAAGTATAGAGGGAAAAGAAGAGGGGACCAAGGACTGAGCCTTGCGGAACCCCATGAAAGAGTGCAAAGATGGGAGAAGAATGACCAGCCCAGGAGACTAAGAAGCTGTGGGTGTCTGGTCAAAGGTTCGACACCAAAAGGATCGAATGCAATAGGGTTGAGGCAATAGGACTGAAAACCAAAGGGTCGAATTTGTTTTTTGAAATATATATTTTTTTCGGTTTTCGAATAGTAAAAAAAAAGTGTCTTTTACACCAAAAACTGGGGTTTGGGGGGGACTCCCCAAAAAAAAATACAAAAAAAAATACATTTTTACCCTTTGGTTTTCGGTCCTTTTGAATCGACCCTATTGCATTTCGGTCCTTTGGATTCAAAACTTTGACCTATAACCGAAGCTGTGACATGAACGCTAAGGGTGAAACTGATTAAGAACAGAGTCCCGCAAATGAATACCAGCAAGAGATGAAACAAAGACAGAATGGTCCACTGTGTCAAAAGCTGCCGACAAGTCTAATAAAATAAGGGGAGAAGAGAGTTAGTTATAGCGTCATTGGACGAGACAGCTATTGAATGGCAGAAGAGCAGATTCTGTAGAGTAACGAGGCATACAACCAGACTGAAAAGGAGGTAGAATAGAGTGTGCTTAACAAAAGAAGAAACCTGAGTGTACACAGTATGCTCTAGAGCTTTGGACAGAAAAGGAAGAAGAGAGAGAGGGTGAAGGTTAGAATGAGCAAGCAATCGTTTTTAAAAATAGGAAGAATGGAGGCACTTTTGAATAAAGAAGGAACAGTAGCAGAAGAGCGATTGGTAATAATAGTAATGTATGTAAATATGTCCTATGTAAAGCGCTTTAGATTAAAGCTCTATATAAAAAAACAGATTATTTTTAAACAGGGCTGTAAGAAAGGGAAGAATAGAAGAATAAACAGTTAGGATAAGGTAAGAGGGGAGAGAATCATCATGAGAAGAAGTGGGGTGGGCTTTGACTAAAGCCGAGGAAATTTCAAATTTGAAAGTACTTAAAAGAAGAGATAAGGGCAGAAGGTGCGAGGGGGGATAAGTAGAAGGGTGGAGAATTTGTAAATGGAGAAAAGCATTTTTGATGGCAAATAGCTGGCAAAGATCCAGCCCAAAAGTGAGGAGGATGAAGCAGGGTCAGGACAAGGAGGAGAAATCATAAAATTAAGATTATGAAAAAGTTGATGGGGGATGAGAAGCCAGTTAGGTAAAAAAAAGGGTGTTGAAGTAGTGTTGCTTGGTTGCAAGAAGCATTGAGTCATCGGTAGTATGGATAGACGATGGTAGGGATAAGTCAACCACCAGTTCGACCTGATGCCAGCGCTGCTCAGCACACCACAGAGGGCGGAGAAACGAATGGCGATTCAGCGAGATTCAAGGTTGAGGAGGCCAGTGAGATGGAGAGAATGGAGATGGAGGATAGATAAGACCAAGAGTGCCCTTTAAACTAGAAGAGAGAAGAAAGGAAGCAGTGTCAACAGACAGAGGTGTGAAAGTTGAGAGAGAGGGAAGAGTATAGGCAACACCAGAGGCGAAAGAAGATATGCCCAATAGATGGAGGTGGCGACGGAGAAAGGTAGAGGATAATGGTGAGTGGGGCAAGAGAGAAGCGAAAAGGAGAAAGATAACAGAGAATGGTCAGTGCAGTAGAGAGGAAGAGCGATAACTGAGGCACAGTTCGGAATCGAAGAAACAATCAGGTCCAGGGAAGAACCAGAAATCTGAGAAGTTGGAGTAAGGACTTGTAGAAGCGAGTAAGAGTCGAGAATAGAAAGGAACGGGAGAGGGCAATGTGTGGAGGAAAGATGGCGCTTGAAGTCACCCACAAGAGACATTTTAGTGGGTGAAGGAAGCACAGTAGAAAGGAGAAGGTCTAGATCATCACAAAATGTGGTGACAGGGCCAGGAGGGCCATAAAAAAAGCTATGAAGGTCAACAAGGAAGGACAAGAAGGGGAAGAGCAACGGTATTCAAAAGATGACAAAGTAGGAAGATGTACAGGCAGTGGAGTAGATGTTGAGAGCATTCCAACACAACCTCCCTGTGTGACAGGGCAATGTGGCACACAGAAAAATGATTGGTCAGAGTAAAGCACAGGTACAGTTGAGTTGGTTGGGGGACAGTAAAGTCTCGGAAAAACCGATGGAGAACAGGCATTCCATAAAGCCACCGGTCCACAGTTTAAGGGTAAATAAGGTTGGCGTAGTTACGGGAGGAGGGAGTTGGGGAGCTTCCAATGGATTAGGAATGGTAATTATTTGGGGCAATTAGGAGGAAAAAGAAGAAGTGCGGAAGCAGATATAAATACTTGCGAAATGGATATGAAAACAGCAAGGATTGTAATGCAGAACAGACTCTCCAGTCAGTGCTGCAGCAAGGCGAACATGAGAGTGGCCAGTCCAGGTGGGGGTGGCCCAGAGGTGGAACAACCCTCAGGACGAACCTCCTGATTCCACAGCGCAAGATGGGCAATCAGGTCTGTCAGCTGGAGCAGAGCGCCCACAGCTACTGGCAGGTCCTAACGATTATGCCCCAACAAGGATCCTCTGTGGATTCATATTTTTCTTTGCCATGAAAGAATGCCCCCATTTTGTCAGTGGTTACCTCTGTCCCCCTTCACCATTTTACCTCTATCACCTTTCCATTCTGGCTGACCATTCCCTTGTTCTCTGACACATCCTTGTCTGTGAGTAGCATGCTACAGAACTCCTAAATAAAGAAAACCCTGGGATTATTATTTTGATTGGTTATTTATAATACACTTAATACCCAGAGGTTTCTAAGCGCAGGCCCTGCCTCGAACATGCGTTGCTTTGCGTCGTCTTGCTTCCAAGGCGAGCGCGTTCGCCACTGAGCTATCCTCCTGAGACAAGATGCTGACTATTATGATTATGATTTTGAGACAAGTGCTGCTTTCAGATCCAAATGAGGTTTCTAGTCATACTTGGCAGAATTAAGGTAGAGACAACTAGCAACCAAACGTTCATTTGGGCAGTCAAAACTTCACCAGGTGAGAGGCTTTGATTCCCAAAGTCAGTGAAGGGCTCTGTTTATATCAGTGCTGGGCTCTATAAAAAAGAGTGCACTCTGCAGACTGGTGGTGCTGCTGTATGCTAGCTATATCCAAACCAGCAGAGAGTTCCAAGGAGGCTGAGGTGCCCCCCTTCTCTGGTGATTAACAAAAAGGAATGACGCGTACGTGTAAAGTGAATTAGAGTAACTTTACCTCATCGCATGAGTGGACAGCTGCCAGCAACATGGACGCTCCGGTCGATGGGCGATAGATGTTGGCATACTCCGTTCTCAAAAGCTCGGACAGAAGAAATCTGAAAGTGAAGACAAAGCACATTTTATCTGACTGTAAAATGGCCGCTCCCTCTGTCCCCTTCCTCCCCTAAGGTGTACTTAGGCATGCGTCACAAGTCGAGGCAGCTAAAATCTGCTGAAATAGTGTTCACGTTTCTGCAGTGGAAAATAGAACATTTGCTGGGAAAATATGCAAAAACCACAAGCCACCCCTTCCCCCTTTTCATTTATGATTCAGCAGGTGTTCGATCTGGCTGAAAGATCAGACCTAAATGGTAAATGCCGCAGGCAAACAGTTCAAACCTCCGGGGAACGGTCAACATTTGAAAAATCTGCAGGGAGTATTTTCAAAAGCTACGCTCGTTAAGGAATAGGCTTTTTCGCATGTGCGCCATAGATTTCCACTCGTGAGGTATATATAGCCCAATCTACACCTTTCCATTCAGTACATATATAAAACGCTGAGGGATATGAAAAATATGACAGCCAATCGGAATTCAGATGTGGTGGGTTAAACGGCGAAAGCACAACGCGACTCTTTGCTGAAGATCTCGACCCCACACCACCAGGTGCTTCGATGTTGCCATGGTGTAGCTGAGGGGGTCAAGGAAAAGGGAATATCATTGAGACTAAGTGAGGCACTTACCTGTTTCTCAGATATCGCAGGAAATCCGGGTGGAACACCTTAAACTGCTCCGTCGTGTAGTTTTGACCAAAGAAATCCGAAGGCCTGGACACAGAGCAGGAGAAAAGTTACTAATGATAAACTATGCCAAAATGCGACTAGCAGAGTCATATTACATTATTGAAAAGTAATGTTTTAATATGTCAGGCAGCTTGGATGTGTTCGGACCTAAATGAAGAGAAAGTGGGGGTAGGGGTGAGGGGGAGGCGCTTTTGTGTGCGCCTAAGTGCGCTGTAGTTACCTGTATCAAATGCTCATGGTTTCAACTACAAGTTCAATGAATTAATGCGAATCCAGGAGCACCTACATGGCAATGTTAAAGCAGAGGCAAAACCAAGCGTAATACTATAGAGCAGTGATAATCAAACTCTGTGTGCTGAGCCCCTCCTTAAGTAAACCTATTGTTGCTGAGCCCCCCCTTGAGTAAACCTATTGTTGCTGAGCCCCTTCTTAAGTAAACCTATTGTTGCTGAGCCCCTCCTTAAGTAAACCTATTGTTGCTGAGCCCCCCTTGAGTAAAAACATTGTTGCAGTTCCCCCTAGATGCATTTCTGCTTATATTTTCTATTGAAAGCATTGAGCTTTACCCCCCCCCCCACAAGCCCCCTGGACGTAATTTGGGCCTTCCTAGGGGCGTCGGCCCCACAGTTTGAGTGCCTCTGCTCTCGAGGCTTCAGACATGATCCCCAGGGCACTCGATGTATAATACCAAATTCTAAAGCCTCTTGACCACTAAACCTGTCCTTCTCTAATGAAGGAACTTGGCCCAGAAGAAATGGGCTGTGTGGGGGGAGGGGGACGTGCAACACATCAGAGGATGGACCGGCCCCTGCTGGGGGCGCTAGACGGACAGCCTACATAGCGGGCTGTCCCCTCTGGCCACCCCCTTCCAGGTAGGGGCCAGCCTCTACTCTTCCTCCCCAAGGGAGGCGGGGGGGGCGACCCCCGGGGCCTGACTTCCGGTCGGGTTCCCGGGGGACGCGTATAATGCGGGAGCTGCAGACCAGTGTTGCCAATTTAGCGACTTTCTCGCTATATTTAGCGAGAAAGTCTGCCCCCCTAGCGACTTTTTCATTAAAAAGTGGCTAGCAAGAAATCTAGCTACTTTTTAAAATTGGTTTGGAGACTTTCTCATTTATGCAAGTTTCCAAACCAATTGAAAAAAGTGTGGTCATTTGGCCGTTTTCTAACGGGAGTAATGCAAAAACAGCAAAAACACACTGTGAACTTAAAAGGGAGGTGTTTACTGTCAAGCATAGCAATTTTATTGTTCTTAAAGTAGCCAGCCCGCCCCCAGAAACGCTCTAGGGGAACTGTATGTTAAGGGGATGGACCTAAACAAAATGGTTAAAAGGGGAGGGGGCCACAGTAAAAGCCACAAATCGTAGGGGGAAAGAGGAGGTAATTAGGTAAATTAGGCAGTGACATCATCTAGCTACTTCTGGCGACTTCTAGGGGAGCCAATAGCTACTTTCTTCACTCAGGAGTTGGCAACACTGCTGCAGACAATCAGTCTATTTGTCCAGCAGCGCCCGCCGTGTTTTCTTTCGTCTCTGGCCAAAGGGCACACTCGAGGCAGGAGATGTTTTGTGGTTTGCTATTTCTTAAGTTTTTGTGGCCGCTGCGACATGTGTAAGGAACTGCCGCGGGGGAATGTGATGTTTATGAGAAGTTTTATTGGTCTGCATTTGTAGCAGCTTATGTGGCCACCGCGCCATGGCGAATTCATTGCTGGTGAGTTAGATCAGGAGAGTAAGATGTTTTCCTTGTTTGCATTGTGCCAATTTGTGCGGCCACCGTGCCACGGGGAACGAACCGCTGCGGGGGTATAAGATGCTTGTGTGATGTTTATTTCTTTACAATTTAAACATTGGTTAGTGGCCGTCGCGCCATATGGATGTTTTTACACGGGCTTTGGAGTATCTAGCGTTATGAGGATGTGTTTATTGAATTAGCTGGGCACAGCCTCCAGTGGCTCACGTGGTAAGTGCTTGGTACGCTGGAGACCGGCGTTCTAATCTGATGTTGGATCCCCCGGGAATTGGTGTTTCCTTTTGTAGATGCCCCCTGTCCTATCCCTCATCACCTCTGTTATTATAGCCCGACATTGGAAGTCTGTGGCTTAATTAGAGGGTGGGGTTGTGAGCCCCCTTTTGGATCCCTGCAAGCCGGGAATAGTGGGGGGTCTGCTCGCTGGCCGCCCTGCTAGCTCGAACGGACTCAATTTATGGTTTCCATGAGGGGGTGCCATTGCGGGTATTTGCAGCGTGCTTGGCGCATCCATGTACCTGTTTATTTAGCTGCATGTGCTCGCCGTAATGTTTCATCTCACTGCGCGTTCCTGGTGCCGGGGTTAATCATTTGTTTAGGATTGCTCGTTGGGTGCCACCGACCATGTGGGTATTTGTGGCGCGCTTGGCGCAGTCTTGTACATGTTTATTTATCTGCATGTTGCTTCATAATGTTACTATCTCCGCTGTTCCCGGTGCCTGATTTACTCGTTTGTTTAGGATTGCTGGTTGGGCCTCCGCGCCACTTAAACGGGTGCGCGGTTTTTTGCATGTGCATTTTCATGTTGGCGGGAACATGTAAATTGGATAGCCGGCGTGCCAAGGCAGTAGCTGACTGCGGGAAGATTTATGTTTGCATCTTGTTTTATGCATGCGTGTATTTAATATTTCCGCATGCACGTGGTAAGGCCGCCGTGCCGATAAAGTTTCTGGAAGCATTAGGCTCGCAACGTTCCGTTGCGGCAGAGCACGCAAATGTTTGCATTGGTTGCATTTCGTTGGTATGCATGCTTTTTACCTAAAAAATAACGGCTGGATCATGTAAGTGGTGCGGCCACCGTGCCGATACTGTATCTTGGGCCGTAGGCTCCAACGTTTGTTTAACTGTATACCGTGCCATGGTTTTTTACATATGTTGCTCTCCACGTAATTTACAGTATATGATGGTACATAGGTTGTGGTTCAAGTTGGCCGTCATAGGAGTGTTTTGGTAGTCGCTGCGTAACCATAGTGGCGGGATGTTTGGTTGGTGCTAGGAAGGAAATGGGCACCATTAGTAAAATGCATTTTTATTATATGAACAGGAGGTGCCCGGGCGCCGCGTGGGAGGCAATGCTGCGGGGTTCATGTGTATCTGTGGCTTCCAAGGTTCCCAATGCATCCCTCGGCCGCGGAGCCAGTTTAACGCGCATACGAAAAGAGATGCAAGTTTGCTCAAATTAACTCCAGTAGTATAATGCACGTGTCGGGTGTGGAGACAGGCGTTGTTTGTTTAAGTGATTAGCCAGCTTTGACCAAGTTTCTCTTTTTCATCCGTGTGACATGGCAAGGAATTATGTACAGGATTGCGGGGCTAACAGTTGCGAGGCCGCAGCGCCTTTGCAACTGCACCATACCCAGTATAATGGGCATTGCATCTAGCCAGTCTCTGTGGCACGGTCAGTAAGTGTTGTCCCTTGTACCTCTCTCGTTTGGGGGGGTTCGAGCCAATGCTCCAACTTCAGAATTCTGAAAGTGTTGTGAACAATGTACACTTTTTCATGCTGTTTAAATTTCTCTTTGGCAATTGAAATATATAATGTTTTGTTTTGTTTCCGGACGCCGTTGCTGGCACGTGTTCCCTCAGTACAGAGTGCGTGGCCACAAGGTTGTCGAATCAAACTAAGCTGGGTTGCCGAGACGGACATGTGCTTGTGGGTGATATAATACATTTCGCGTGTTACATGTGCCGCACTTGAAGTGGCGCAGTGCATGCCCAGTGTGGGATGGCGGTGCCTGGAGTGTTCTTTTTACTTGGGGGGCTGCGGATGCGGTATGCGTGGGTAACCGTGCTGGACTGGTAATTCGGCTACTAGGCAGTATGGGCCTAATTGCAAGTTGAGCATGCCACGCAGCAGCAACACATTGAATACTAAGTTTTGGTCTTGCATTCAGTAGACCCGAGTTCTAAAAGCGGGACGGTTAGGTCTGTGGGCTAGATCGTGGTGCTGCTAACATGGTCATGGGTTCATTTCCCAATGATTGTGAGGTCCCGGGTATGTTTAGTTTCAATTTTGGGACATGCATTGGGAGAAGCATCGTGCATCAGTATACTTCAAGCAAGCTTAAGGGTATATTGTGTGATTCATGGCCACATGCTGCATGGGCTAGAGACACTGGGTTCCATTAAAAAAATGTCATTGGCATGGACGGTTGTGAGTCACTGCATTTGAGTGCCATGAGAAGGTGTCCTAGCAGCTCAGTACAGGCACATCGTCCCGCACTCCGCAAAAGGGAGTGCAATGTCATGTCCGTGATTAAACAAACTTTAGGCATCCCACAGGTAATTTCCCTTGGTCGCATGTTTTCCCGTATTAGGAGTGGATGGTAGTTCGGGGGGAGGGGGGGTGATAGGAGTGGTGCTCCATGGGTTCCTTTCCCCCGTACAGGCGGTGTGTGGGGCCTCAGCTGGGAGGAAGAAGCGGGGCCACAGCTTGTGAGGGATGTGTTGGGCTAAATTACGCTTCTATGATTTTAAATTGTCTTTTTCGCACGGGGCTTGCTTAGTGGCCCTTGCCACACACGTTCTTCTTTATGGTTCAATGCAGGCACCACATTTTAAGAAAACATTGGCCATTCCAGCATGTTGGCCATGGCCTCTGTGCCATGCGTGTTCCTGGTTACCAGGCCTTACAAGCTGGGTTAAGATGCAGTTCTATGTTTACGACCAGGTATCTGTGTACCCGGCAGAAGGTATGCCATTGACCAGGCGCCCACTAATGACAAGGCTAGTAAAACGCGGCGCGCAATTAAAGTATATGGGTTTCTTGGTGTTCGTATAGCCACACAGCAAGTGACGCTGTGCCTCTTTCTGGGTCTGCCATGGGTGTGCTTTAAGGTCCAGAACGATATAGGTGGTAGCGTCACCACTGCTGTATCGGGATATGGCTTGTTAAGGCAAGGGCTATTTCCAAGGTGTGCTCTCGTTTGGTTTCACACTGCTCCAACTATGGCTGCCACACCGCATTGGCACTGGTGGGGCAAGTTAGCTTAATTTTTCTTCATTCAGAGCTTCGGCTTTTCAAACAAAATGCAAGTTTTATTTGGAAGTGTGAAGTCGGGACAGACGGATCACATGGTTTTTGGAAGTATGCACAGTGACAGTCAACAGGCATTGTTGCATCCCAAGCATGTCGCACTGGTGTCGTAAGTGTGGCTTTACGCGTGCAATGTCTCATATTTCAGCATAATATCCTTGTCTGGTCGGGATTACGCTGTACTACTAACTATGCCCCCCCACCCAGACAATGTAATGGAATGCCTTCCGTCAGGCGGGCATAAGTTTACTGTGTTGCCCCGTGGCTCCCTGCTCTCCGGGTAAGGCTACATCGATCGGTGTGGCTCTAACTGATATTAATGTAGGGTGGCTACTTAAAGGTGTGCCGCAATGGCACGGGTGGGGCAAGTTAGCTTATCTTTCCTTCCTTCGTTTTTACTTTCTGCCAGAGCCTCGGCTTTCAAAAGAGATGGAAGTGGATTTTGAAATGTAAGGTTGAACGGATGGATCTCATTGCTGCCGCCATACAGCATAAGTTTAAGGTCAAAGATTAGAGAACTTTTTGTGGGATAATACTGTTTCAGGCTTAAAGGCTGAAATAAAATTTTTGGAACTAAAAACCGCCACCCTCGTTTGTAATGTGGAGGGTAGGGGTGCAAGGTTGCTTTGCTGCTATCTCCAGTCAGATAGCACAGCGATTAGAGCGTTCACTTTGACATCTGGGCTGCACCTGCTAACGCAAGTTCGGATCCTGGCAGGGCCAAACTTAGCCTTTTTCATCCTTCCGAGGTCAAAAAATGAGCACCACACACTGTGCAATAAGAAGCAACGCTCAGATACCTGGTATACCGGGTATTATCGAAAGGGAGATATTAACATCGGTAAAGTGTTGAGATCATAGAAGAAGTTGCGTCACGTGGTAGTAAGGTGTTGTTAATACAAGAAGTATAGTTTGTAAGGATCATGGTGAGGCGTTCGTATCACCAAACAAGTTCAGGTAGAGATTGTACCAATTACAAAGTAGAGATAGAAGGTAATGATATTGTGTTGTGTAAATTGCGTATAATTTTCCTTTTTCTGTTACAGGTGGAGTATTGGGGTGGTCCTAGCCAATGAGGGACGTTCACGCTGCATCTTCGGTAGCAGCGGCTAAGGATTGGCCGGGCTCGATCCAAATCCATCGACGGGCACTGACTTCCCTTTTAGGGCTCTAGGCCAGCAACCTCCTTGTCAGTGCCCATAAGTGTCCTACTGGTAGTAACCGGTGTTCTCCTGGTAGTAACCAGAAGCGTGGTCAGCTTGTGCCTGTGGCAAATATGGTGACACAGTTTACCCATACCTGACTGTAATGTAATATGTGGCTGGGACCGTCCCAAGTTTGTTTGCTCCAAATAAACCTGTGACCTGGTATATTCCAAAGAACCTTACAAAAGTTGTCTGTGGTTATTTCATCAGCTGTGTGTGTTATACTGGCTACAGGAGGTGGGGGTGACCAATGGGGATCTCCCCACTATGAAACAGAATGGTGGCGACCCAGGAAATGCACAGTTCGCAGCAATAGCGTGTTCAGAGTGCAGCGTATGCAAATCTGTGTGACTGTAGGAGTGTGTGTGGGGGAGAGGAGGAGGAAGCACTGCAACTTCAACGGAGCGATGGCACAGAAATAAGGTCTTAGTTGGACCGGGCCCTCCCCATCAAAGCAAGGTCAAAGCTTGCAATGGGAGAGATGTAAGGGAAATGGAAAGGTGATGGAGGAGGAGGAGGCTTTGAAGTAGAGAGAATAGTTTGTGGTAAATATTTGGCACCCACTTTCAACAGATTTGGAAATAAAACGCATGCACATTAAAAATCAAATTGATCAGAGTTCAAACACCCAATGAACTCTGTCTGGGCTTCCTAGTACTGACACTTATTTTCGTTGAGAGCGTGGCCCACTTTGATATGATAAGTTATTTATAACGTGCTCAATACCCAGAGGTTTCTAAGCACGGACCCAGGGATCAAACCTGTGTTGCTCTGTGTAGTCTTGCTTCCAAAGCCAGCATGTTGCCCACGGAGCACCAAAGGTTCGCTACTCGGTTGATTCCGTTAGGGCATGCAGCAGTCGATCCTCCAAGCAAACTAGGCTTGCAACTGGCAAGTAGTTGGAGCCTATCCAAGAGTACCCTCTTTTGGTTATCCCGCAGTCAGCGGTTTTTAGATGCACGGGTAATTTACAAGTCGACTTGTAGTCTGACACACAGAAGTGGGAAAACATCCTCGCGCTTTCAGACAGTGCGACAACAGCAGAGGCATTGCTAGGGGCGGGGGGCTGAGAGGGATATACCCGGGTCTTTTGGTTGTAGCCACAGACAGAAGCTCAGGGGCTACAACCATACCCTTCACCCAGAGAAAGGGATTCCATTCTATGGCAAGACTGGAGGCGACCATTATGCATCAACTTCATTTATTACTACTCTTCAGCAGCTGCAACAAACTATAACAAAAACAACAACATTGAAATGTCCCAATAGTCTCTGTAGTCCATCATACTCCAGCTCAGCTATGACCACTTCATGTCCCTGAGCTCCTCCTCTTCTTTTACTGCTCTTCAAGCAGATAAGTAACATTTCTTTCCCTCTCTCTTAGATAATTAGCAAAACTATATCATATATCTTCCTATAGAAGTGAATGTATAAAGCGTGTCATATCTTTTAGTGGTAGAGAATGTATTAGAATACTTAGGCTCGTAGAGCATAACGTAGTACAGCACGTTAGATAAACAGCGCGAGAGAACGACGGACCAGCGCTTATTTCGCACGTAATATAAGAGGCAGCGTTCCTGCCCACGGGTGAGATTCACCTTGGTCATATGTTTGGACATGTAGGAGCTCCGGCGGCGCTTCAGCCCCATGCTGCATATCCAGCACCTTGGGGGTCTCGCTGAGCGTACCGTGGAGCTCCCAGGGCCCTCATACGAGCAATAGAGTGCAGGGGCGCCCCCCTCCCTCGTGGAGGTGGAGCGGTGCGCCGAAGGGCGAGTATAGTAAACCCTCGGGAGAGGGATGATTTCCTTAGAGCGCTTTGGCTCCCACCTTCGCGTGGGTGGAGCCAGAGCCCAGTCTACGCCGCGCTCTGTCGCATTCAATCGGCGACACAAAGTATTCTGTACCTGATAGAATGCTCACACACGAGGAAGCCGAGCAGGCAGTGGGTTAATGTCACTATCAGTAACACCGCAGAGCACAGGTAGCTCTCAGAACATCAGAGTAATCCTCTACATAAGAGACTTGAGGCTCCTGCCTCTCAAAGTAGCAGGCAGTGAGGACCAGCTCACATCTATAGGACCAAGTCCTGCCTGACATTGGATGGTAACAGCCTCACAACAAGAGCAGGAACGTAAGCAACATCTAGCAGAAAAGAATTACGGTGCAGCCACAAAAAAAAATAATAATAATATTTATATATATATATATATATATATTTGGGAAAGTGAAAAGACACTAGGGATCCATCGCAAATAAAGTAATCTACTAGGAAGTGGGCGGCAAAGACACCTTTACAGATATCCTGGCACACAGCACCCTCCTCATCATGTCGGAGTCCGAATAGAGCGAAGAGGAGCAGTCATTGGACTTAGCTGCCAGCTTCAAGGAGGTGCTGGGAAATTCCCTAGTAGATGCAGTGGTTCAAAGGGTCAGACCCCTTCAAGAGAGACTGGAGACTTCAGAAGCGATGCTTCGCCAGACTAAAGATAGCACCGCAAGGACAAACCGTACACCCATCGAACCCTCTGGAGCAGGCTCTAAGGGGAGTACTCAGGCCCGCAATAGGAAAGCCTCTGCAGACCCCCAGGGCCCTATGGAAGGGGCGAAAGATAAGGCCCCGGAGGTCGCTGACGCCTTTGCAAAGCTTAAGGAGGCCTATTTGCAGCGTCAGACAGTGCCAGACCTCACGACTCCCTCTCCTGGGGAAGAAAATCAAGGAGAAGAAGACCTGGGCTTGGAAGTGGAGCCAGTAGAAGGGTACCTATCCCCTCGAGAGTTAGAAGAGCCAGTCGAAGAAGAATGGGCAAGTCCCAGCGGGGGAAAGAAAACCCGCAAAGAGAAGCACCTCGAGGAGGAGCAAGATGATATGTTTGATCCGGAGAGCATCCGTAACCCGCGGCCATCCGACTGGCAGCCGTCCCCTAGGGTGGCACAATACATGACAGCGAAGCTGAGAAAGGCCTTAGACAAGGAGGTTAGACAGCGCCTCCGGGCAGAATGCCCTTGTCCTGACCTGCCGGGGAAAGTCACAGAGACCTCCAAGCTAGACCCCAAAATGCTACTTTTGTGTCCAAGACAAACAAGGACCCACAGAAAGGTATTGACAGGTCTTGGAAGAGTTCTCAGGAGAAAGTACTAGATCCAGCTAGATCTCGCTAAGATCATGGACCTAGCAGAAGAGCAAAAGACACTGGGGAGGAAGTAGACCCGGAAGCCCTAGCAGGTTGGGCGCAAAGAGCCGTTTGCCTTTTGGGGAACGCGAACTGCGCCATAGCATTGGAGAGAAGGAGAGGTCTATTGCTAAAGATCGACTCGAAGCTCAGCGACCTAGCATCCTATGAAGCTGGAGATGCAGCCAGGGCCTCCTATTCGAAGAAACTTTTGGACAAGAAATGGGCCGTTTCATGGGCACTTACACATCGCTAGAAAAAGCTCAAGCACCCGTTCGAAAGATCTTCCGACATAGAGATTTTGCCGGTACCAATCGTTACAGGGGTCGCATGACCGTTCATCAACAGGGAGGGAGAAGACACCCCAATCATAGAGCCCAATACTGGGAGAACAGACAGCAGGATACGTTCTTCCCACCCAGAGGCCGTAACACCAGAGGGCGCAGAGGCAGAGGTTTTGGACGAGGACAAGGATTCACACCAGGTAGGGGTGATTATCTACCCTTCAGTAGGGGGAAGGACCAGTATGTTCTGGGAAAACGCCTTCCAGCGATGCCTGGATTTTGCAAACCGTCAGAGGTCTGCAGTTAGAATTCATGCAGACGCCAGTGCAGATCCGAGTACCTCAGCGCCCGCACCTAGCAGTAGCAGGAATCTCTAAATGCTGAGTTATCGCTCCTAGCGAATAAAAGAGCAATAGAGAGGTGTCCAATAGCCCTGAGTTTCATAAGCAACATGTTTCTCGTTCACAGGAAGGAGAAAGTACGACCAGTAATACATTTAAAAGAGTTGAACGGATGGATAGTCTACCATCATTTCAAGACGGAAGGGATTCCCCAGCTCAGAGATTCCCTGAGAGAGGGAGACTGGCTGACGAGATTAGACTTAAAGGATGCCTACCTGACGATCCCATTGCAGAAGCAGTTCAGAAGATTCTTGGCTTTTCATTGGAAGAAACAGATCTGGCAATTCAAGACGATGTCCTTCGGGCATGTGTCAGCACCTTGGGCTTTCACCAAGTTGATGAAACCCGTAGCAGCTGCTATCCGAGAGAAAGTCATAAGATTGATAATATACCTAGACAAACTTTTACTCCTAGCAGAGGATCGGGGAACGCTAGAATATCGACGAAGTGGGTCCTAGACCTATTACAGTCACTAGGTTTTCTACTGAACGTAGAGAAGTCACATACCAAGCCAGCACACAGACTAGATTTCCTTGGCTTCGTATTAGACACAAGGAAAGCCACGCTAGAACTTCCAGCAAGGAAGCTTTGAGATATCAGGAGAGAGATTACAATGTGTCTGAGGAAGAAAGCAATTTCACTGAGAGTCCTAGCGAGAATAGTGGGCCTCCTAGCAGCCTACATACAAGCCATATTTCTGGGTCCCTTACACTATCGAGCCTTACAAAGGTTAAAGATAAGGCACCTCCAACAGGGATTGAAATACCATCAATTGATACCATTAGCTCAGGAGTCCATCACAGAACTGGAATGGTGGTTGCAGAATATGGATGCCTGGAATGGGCGTGCTATTTTTCGGAGATGGTCCAGACCTGATCATAGAGTCAGATTCCAGTCGTTTAGGCTGGGGAGCGCGATGTAGGGAGTTACAGACAGGAGCAAAGTGGAACGAAGAAGAGTTAAAATTACCCATAAACTACAGCTTCTGGCAGGCTCCTTCGCGATAAAGACATTCATGAGAGACAAAGTGAAGTCATGCGTACTGCTGAAGATATACAACATATCAAGCAGTACGTTACAGAAACCACTTAGGTTGAATGAGATCCAGGATGCTAGCGGAGCTGGCAAAGGATTTTTGGCATTATTGCCTACAGACATCAGTGACGGCAGAATACTTGCCCGGGGCACTGAACGTAGTAGCGGATTGGAATTCTCGATACCTCACAGACTCCAGTGACTGGAGGCTGGATCCAGAAGGATTTCAGGTACTGGATAAGAGGTGGGGTCCGATACACACAGATCTGTTTGCGTCCATGCGCAGACAACCAGCTACTTCAGCTGGAGGCCAGACCCAGACCCAAGCGGGACAGATGCATTCCTGTAAGATTGGGCAGGTGGACCTCATTACGCATTCCGTCCTTTTATGATGCTGAGCAGAGTGCTAGCGAAATGTCGGAGGGAGAAAGCGGAGCTGGTACTGGTAGCACCGTTGTGGAAATCACAAGTATGGTTCCTGACGCTGATGGAACACTTGATAGACCTGCCGAGATCCTCCCCAAAGGAGAGCAACTGCTCACGGACCCAGCTGGGCAGTGTCATCCCCTGAGTGTGAGAGGGACACTCCCGCTCATCGCATGCAGGACATCAGGAAACAATGGGAGCTGCCAGGCATTTCGATGCAGGCTGCAGAGCTCATTGCAGAATCATGGGCTTCATCTACTAGGAGGAGCTATGACGCGGCTTGGGCCAAGTGGACTAGTTGGTGTAGAAGGAGAGATATTCATCCCACTTCAGCACCTGCAGTGGCTATACTGAATTTTCTAGCACAGCTCCTGCAAGACGGGAAAGCATTCCGCACTATAGGAGTGTACAGATCAGTGATCTCAGCGGGACACCTACCGATCGAGGGAGCGCCCACAGCGGAACACCCAGCAGTTAGCAGGCTCATCAGAGGAGATAAGTTTAAGGTACCGCTGGAACCTAAATACAAGGTCCTATGGGAAGTGACCATTGTGCTGCGGCTATTAGAGTGCTGGCCAGCTAACGGGTACCTATCTCTCTAGCAGCTGTCAGGCAAGTTAGCAATGCTGCTGTGTCTCATATCTTGCAAATGTGTGTCAGATATCAAAGCATTAGAGATTAATAGGAGGACATTTGGGCCGGAAGGAGTGACCTTCGTAGTAGTGCAAAGGACTAAGACAGGCACTTCAATAGTGTACTATCCATATTTTCCGAATAACATCAAATGGTGCTTAGCACGCTTTATCAGAGAGTACGGAGCCAGGACCGCAGAGAATAGAGCAGCAAGTGCGACTCAGTTGCTAATAGCGCGTAGGAAGCCTTTCCATGCTATAAAGACAGCTACCATCGCGAGATGGGTCAGGGAGATAATGCAAGCAGCAGGGATTGATTTACAGAAGTATGGGGCCCACTCCGTAAGAGGAGCGATGGCGTCCAAAGCTTATACGATAGGAGTACCCTTACAAGACATTATGTCAGCAGCAGAATGGGTCTAATGATCGTGCCTTTAGAGAATTTTACTTTAAGTCTGCTTAGAGTACAGCGGTTACAGTATTGGAGCAGCTTTGAACAAGCATAATGTTCACCTCCAGTCTTGCCATAGAATAAAGATTACCCCTGCTAACTGCGCGGGGAGAATTCATTCTATTAAAGACTAGGAGGCGAGCATCAGTTCCCACCAACTGTTATTTGTTGATCATATGTTCTGTATGCATAGTCACTTGGGGCATTTTAATGTTGTTTTTGTTATAGTTTGTTGAAACTGCTGAAAAGTAGTAATAAATGAAGTTGAGGCAAAATGCTCGCCTCCTAGTCTTTAATAGAATTAATACTCCCTGCGCAGTTAGCAGGGGTAATCTTTATTATTCCACAAACTTCACGTCAAACCCAGATAGTGTTCGTATGCAGGTGCAACATCCTAAACGTGAGAGGAGGTTCAGATTGCGGAAAATTCTATTAGCTGGAGAATGGGTCATGCAAGTGTTAGTATTTTGTGTCAGGCATTAACATGCCCGCCAGTGTGACTTGCACTCACTTTTGACACACATCAGAGAACATTACACCATGAAAAAAGGGGCAGCAGTAGATATTATGCAGCACATGTAGAGGTTAGGCTTATGCTGTTTAGGCTTATGCTGTTTTCAGGGCTTCTTAGCAAGTAGCATTTTATTTGGGTGTGTTTTGTTTACATCCACGAGAAGTTAGAATGTGTTGACTTTGCATTCGGGAAAGCTTTTGTTAGTTGTCAAAGGGTGCAGCTGAAGCATTTAGTAGTGTGAGTATTAAGTAGGGTAAACATTGACATAAGCGTCGTGTGCCACATACTACAGAATATTAGTCGTTAGAGAATACTAGGTTTTGAGGGATATGGCGAACGCGTTTATCGTGCTTAGAGCAAAAGTGTTAAACTAGGAGTGATTCCGTAAACAAGAGAGTAGGTCTGTGGAGCTATAGATACGTCTGGCTCAAGTAGCCGTGGAGGGTAAGCATGGGGAAGAGAGGGTGTTAGTTGCTATTAGCAGAGAAGCACATTTATTGAAGTAGCCAGAGTCTTGTCATTTTAGAAGGCAGTTTTGTTATTCAGAATAGTAGGCCCCATTTCAGAGCCCCAGCCCTGTTCATTTCCTTAGATTGCATCCCTGCTTCCCCAGCGAGTGCTCAGAATGCCAGGGGCACATATACCAGATATTGTTGTAAGGTTTTAGCAGTGCACGGGGGCTTTCAGAGAAATGCATTATAAGAGTTTGGGCCTCATTACGACCCTGGCGGTAATCGCCCGTCATTACCGCCATGGCGTAATGAGCGTTTACGGCGTGGGACGATGGCGTAAAGAGCGCCACATTACGACCCATCGCGCACGAGCATTACGCCATGGCGGTAATGCAATTAACGCCATGGCGGAAAAGGCCCCTACCGGCATCGTTAAGCGAGCAAGGTGCACTTCCGCCACCGTAAGTAGCGGCCACCGTAAGTAGCGGCGGCCGTAATTAGCGGCGGCCGTAAAAAGTCGAACCGGAAATAGCGTCATCGCGCCGGAACAGGAAACAGCCCGTCGGCCATCTTGAAAAACACAATCCATCGCCATCCTACCAAACAACACCAGACCCAACCCTGACACCTGTCCCAACCAATCACCCACCCATCCAAGTACCCGAAAATGCCTAAATCTGTGAAAAAGGCATGTGACCACCAGCGCCAGGAGAGATTCAGCCGGGAGGAACTCTGCATGCTTGCGGAGACCCTGCAAGACAACGCAGGTGTCGTTTTCTCCCCGGACATGACCAGGACAGCGATCGGGAAAAAGAAGGCCATCTGGGCCCTGGTGGCTGAGCGCATCAGCGCGGTGGGGACCGTACCCCGCACCCCACAGCAGTGCAGGAAGCGCTGGGATGACCTACGCATACGGGTCAGAGCTGTCATCTCAGCAAACCGCAACCTTGCCCTGGGTACCGGTGGAGGGTCGGAATCCCCCCTGAAACTCCAACCGTGGGAGGAGATCTGTGCAACCACGATTGGCATGGAATCCATTGAAGGCGTCGGAGGGATGGAAAGGGGAGCTCCGACATCAGGCGATGAAGGTAGGTGCCTCAAACAAGACATGCCATAGTCACAGCAGTCCAATCATGTGTAGCACAAGGTTGCCCTAGAGTGTAAATGCAACACATATCAACACTGCCCATAGCCACATGCGAGCACCACCCTGCATACACTGCTGGCACCCGCATACCTGCATCCACATTCCACACTAAAAGGAGACAACCTGCATGGCACTGCCTGAAATCTTCCTCATCCACTGACCACAATAATGTCAAACATTTCATTCCAAAGTACGCAGACCCATCAATAACGCCCTCCCTCCTTTGCTCCACCACAGGCACAGATTCACACCCAGAGGACCAGGACACCCCTGCGCCAAAGAGAGCCAAAAAGGCCATCAACAACGGCCCTGCACCCTCAACCTCAGCTGCAGTGAGGCAGACCCCACAACAAGCAGGTCCCACTGCAGGCATACCGGAGGTCCCACCGGCAAGCACCCCTGTTGGCAGCAGGCCAGCAGCAGCTGCTCCACCTCCACCGACATTGCCTGCCACAGGAGGCAGGGGGTCAGCGGCCAGCAGCAACATCGGGGAGACAGCTGCAACAGCTGCATGTTCAGACTCGGACATGGAGCACGAGGTCAGAAGCCCCACTGACCTACTACATTCCCCCTGTTTCTCAGACGCCAGCCCCCATGAGGGTCACACACAGGGGCACACAGAGGTAGAGGAGTGGCCATCCACCCCATGCCCTGTCCACACTCCACAGGAGGGGAGCAGCCCCTCCATCACTCCACCAGCACTGGCCATGGGCCAGCACGGCCAGCAGTCCCTCCAGGACATCACTCAACGGCAGCATCAACTGTCCGCAATGCTGGAAGAGCATGCCGCGGAATGTGTGGGGGCTGGGTCTAGCATTGAACAGGCCACGGAGACCCTAAGGGCCGAAGTGGCGCAGAGCACTGCCACCCTGAGGGATGCCATGCAGGCCATGTCCAGGGACATCTGTGCAGAACTTGCGGCCTTGCGTCGTGCGGTCACTGGCCTCACCCACACACGACAGGACGTGCATTCACAGGGGCCGCCAGGGACATCCTCCACTGCCAGTTCTGCGCAGAGCAGCCCCGTGCGACGTTCCGGTCGTAACCTGCGCTCCACAGCCAGGGGTGCCCCGGGGGCCGGGAGAGGGGGCTTGTAACAGCCTGTGGCCACTGTCACAGGCATCTGTTGACACCTAGAGGGTGTGTGTTGGGGTGTGCAGGGGGGGGTGGGAGGGGGTGTGTTGGGGTGTGCAGGGGGGAGGTGGGAGGGGGTGTGTTGGGGTGTGCAGGGGGGAGGTGGGAGGGGGTGTGTTGGGGTGTGCAGGGGGGAGGTGGGAGGGAGTGTGTTGGGGTGTGCAGGGGGTAGGTGGGAGGGGGTGTGACACGACATTTCATAGTTTCAATACACTTTATTCTTTCAAAAAAAGTAATGTGTGGACATTTTCATTGCGTATGTGTGCTTTATTGGTGTACAGTCCACAGTGTGCATGTCCCAGAGACACACAGTGCCCCAAGTGCAGTCTCCATGTGATAAACACCAGCCGTGTGTGCTAGAAGCAGTGGTCGATGATACTTTGGCGCATTGCACGCCCCTCCTGTGCATCGCCTCCTCCATGGGGTGCCGCCCCATCTGCACCCTCCTCATCCTCATCGTCAGGTGGTTGCAGTTCTGCGTCAGGGGGCAGGGGCACATTCCGTCTGACGCACATATTGTGTAGCATGACACATGCCATGACGATCTTTGCCACCTTCTCATGGCCATACAGGAGTGCGCCACCAGACCTGCTGAGGCTTCGGAACCGTGCCTTCAATAGTCCGAATGTCTGCTCTATGACCACACGAGTACGTGTATGTGCACGGTTGAAGTCCTCCTCGTGCTGGTTCTGCGGGTTCCGGACTGGTGTAAGGAGCCACCTCTTCAGGGGATAGCCTGCATCACCTGTATGTAGGCGAGAATGTATGTGTCAGTCATGTTGTCTGATCAGGAACATGATGTTCCACCATGGCTCGCATCCAACTGTTACTTTGGCTCACTTCTACATGCACTGATTGATTCACACAATGCAACCAGTATATGCTCATGGCTCCCATGGCCTGTTTTGCATGCCATCACCCAATGTATGCAGAGGGGTTGTGTGCATTGTGAGTGCCCATCCGCTGTCTCCGTTCTCTGTGTTACCCACAGCCAGGTGGAGTATGCATCATCCCCCCCCCTTTCTGCCAGGTGGAGTATGCATCACCCCCCCCCCTTTCTGCCAGGTTGAGTATGCATCATCCCCCCCCCCTTTCTGCCAGGTGGAGTATGCATCATCCCCCCCCCTTTCTGCCAGGTGGAGTATGCATCATCCCCCCCCCTTTCTGCCAGGTGGAGTATGCATCATCCCCCCCCTTTCTGCCAGGTGGAGTATGCATCATCCCCCCCCTTTCTGCCAGGTGGAGTATGCATCACCCCCCCCCCCCTTTCTGCCAGGTGGAGTATGCATCACCCCCTCCCCTTTCTGCCAGGTGGAGTATGCATCACCCCCCCCCCTTTCTGCCAGGTGGAGTATACATCATCCCCCCCCTTTCTGCCAGGTGGAGTATGCATCATCCCCCCCCCCCCTTTCTGCCAGGTGGAGTATGCATCGGTACGTCATTCACCTGCCCACTTCCATGACATTGGACTCACCCAGTAGCCAGGATCTTGGGCCTGCATGTCGCTCCATGTAGCGTGGTATTGTGGAGTTCCTCAGGACCATTGAATCATGGGTTGATCCGGGGAATCGGGCACAACAATGTGTGATGATCTTGTTGGAGTCACAGACCATTTGCACGTTGATTGAGTGGTACTGTTTCCGGTTGCGGTACGGTACCTCCATGGCACGTGGAACCACCAATTCCACATGGGTGCAGTCGATGGCACCAATGCAACCGGGTATGCCGGCTAGTGCATGGAAACCCACTTTGGTGTTTGCAATCTCCTGGCCAGTCCGTGGTAATGAGATGTGGTCGTCTGTGTGCTTGAGGAGGGCATCGAGCACTTGGATGAGTGTTCGTGAGAATAATGGTTGTGAAATGCCATGCAGGTGCCCCACTGTGTGCTGGTAGGTGCCTGTGGCCAGGAAGTGGAGTACAGACACTACCTTCAGTAGGGGGGGGATGGCGGTTGGACTTTCTATCATGCTGACGATGTTGTTGTGTGTCATGTCTACGATGGCGGTGATGGTGTCCCGGTCCAAACGGTACAGGGTGTGGATCTGCTCAGCAGTGAGGTTGAATGGATTGGCTCTGATGCGTGGCATTGGGGGCTGCCTGCGTGGTGGCACTGGCTGTGCTGGTGGGGCTTGCTGGGCCTGCCTTGCCCTCCTTCTCCTCCTGCGTCTCCTCTGTGCTGCCTGTTGTTGTTGTTGTTGTTGTTGCTGTTGTAGCACATGCATTGCTATCAGGTCCTCCAGCCCCAACATTGCTAGTCGTATTGGCATCATTGTGGAGTGTGACTGGTGTGGGAAGGGGTGGGGTGTGCTCTTTTTGTGCTTCCCTGAGTCTGTATTGCCTTCACCTGTGCTGTTTCTGTGCACCTGTGGCAGCTGCATTCACTTAACATGGCCCTTTACGGTTGGTTCGCGATGGCGTTATTTGCACCATGGCGGTAAGGTACTTAACGGGCTGGGTGATGCCGTTAGGTGCATGTCCGCTTGGGTCGGCATTTGCGTACCTTTCCGCCATGGCGTTAAGTACGGTGTGGCCGGTCGCGTGCGCGCACCCTTGGCGCAGTTAGCGCCAGCGTTCACTACGATGCCGCTAATGGCATCGTAGTTAACGGTCACGGGTCATGATCGGACCTGGCGGAAAACGATGGCGGTAACCATTTACCGCCATCGTTTTTCACTTAGCGCCAGGGTCGTAATGAGGCCCTTTGTGTTCTAGATGTTGGATTAATACAGTAGCTGCAAAGCCACATACCTTAGTACAGAACATATGCTCTATCTGAAAAGGTGAACACTACCTTGCAAACATTTATCAAGGGCAACCTCTGAAAGGGATGTATCCATCATTTCACCTGTTCCACATGGACCACAATCCTTATCCCCCAAAAAGAGGAAAACGTAACCTGGCTCTGAGTGTAAACAGACAGCGCAATGCCATTGCCATTAAGAACAGCTACCCTGTGCTTATGGTGATAGAGGAAGCCTGAGAAAGGCAGATATTCACCACATTAGATCTGAAGGGGGACTCATTTCTGGTCAAACTAATCAATGCAATGGGTAGAAGACGGCCTTCCAACACTTCCCCTTGCTTCTTACTTCATCCATTTGGCTATTTTTCCGCAGGTGCTGCAGAGTCTCGAGCCATTTCCAAAAACACCAAATTATTAATTTCACCAAAGGCATTGCTTACTTGGTTTATATACTGAGCCTAAGAGTTAATAAAGGACCGCAACAAGGGGAAGGCTGTGCCAGATTGGCCATTTTAGCGAAACACAAATGAACAACAGTGAGTTTTTGTCTTATAGGTGTTTCATTCCAAACTATTTCAAGATGTTAGACCCCTCATCATGGTCCTTTAACAAGTGAACGCTTATGTGTGGAACAGTGACACTCACTGGGCACTTTAGTTGTGTAAATCCTGGTTCACTATTGCTCCTGTTTTACGACCCCCATGAGGCCAGTCTCCCAACCACAGTGCAAGTGGATGTCTCTAGTCAGGCCTTAAGGGCAATATCGATACACATGATATGATATGGCATTTATAACGCGCCTATACACAAGTGTTTCAAGGCGCAAACGAGGCAAAATGGGGAACAGAGGGAGGACGGACAATGATCCTACTAGGCCAGGTGTCATTCAGATTGCGCAAGTGCGTGGGAAGTGGGCAGCGACGGTGCAGTACATGGGAAAGATGATAACAATAAGTAAATAAATGGCCAGCATGTGGCAAGTGCATGGGTAAGTGCGGGCATCAGGTGTCAAGGGCTGGTAGGGGGACTGTAGGGATACAGAAACAGTCCCCAAGTGCAGGGGTTGCGAGGTTGCCAGTGCAGGTGTGTGACACTGGCGGGGGAAGGACCTGGGCCCGGGATCAGAGAGTGTCCAGGTAGCCAGTGCTGTTCCGGTTACAGCCAGGAGGTCAGCAGAGGAGAGGAGGAGAAAAGGCAGAAGCAAAGAGAAAGGTTTTGAGGTGCTTCCGGAACGGAGATGGTTCTTCTCAAGTTTAAGGGAGGCAGGGAGCCTGTTCCATAGGGAGGCACCAGCCGAAAAGAGAGATCTACCACCAATTTGTTGCTTGGAGAAGCGACTGACCCAGAGGGAGTTGGAGGCGGATGGGCGAAGAGCTCGAGAAGGAAAATACTTAGGAAGAGAGAGTTGAAAGTATTGAGGCCCCTGGCCCCTGAAGGCCTTGTGAATGGTGGAGAGGGTTTTGAACTTAATCCTCGCAGCCACTGGGAGTCAGTGCAGAGATTTCATTCCTGGAGAGATACGATCCCTGGGCTTATGGTCAAGGATAAGTCTTGCAGTCCTGTTCTCGATAAGTTGCAGAGGGCGGAGAGTAGAAGCAGGCAGATTTAGAAAGAGGGTGTTACAATAGTCCAGCCTAGAGAGAACCAGAGCTCTGGAGACAGCTTCTGGGGGAAGGAGAGGAAAGGAAGAATACCTCTGAGGAGGTGCAGCTGGTAGTGTGACTTCTTAGAGACATCAGAGATGTGAGGACTGAAGGAGAGTGTGGTATCGAAGATGACCCCAAGGTTTTTAGAACAGAGGTGGGAACAGGAAGAGGGCCAAGAGAGACCAGCCACAGAGCTACAGGGAAGGAGGGAGTGGGTGTGCCAATGAGGAGAATATCAGGATTACTGGCATTAAGGCAGAGGTAATTGGCAGCACACCACACCTGGATAGCAGACAGTCAGAGATGAGCGAAGGAGAGGAGGAGGCTGAGGGTAGCCTGAAAATGAGCTGGGTGTCATCCGCATAGCACTGAAAGGTGGGACATAGAGCAGCAATGCGGTGGCCAAGGAGTTCCAGGTATTGGTTGAACAGCCAGGGAGAGAGGTTAGACTCCTGGGGGACACCACAGGTAGAGAAAAAGATAGCAGAGAGGAAGGACCCAAGTTGGACCTGGAAGGGTCGGTCAGAGAAGAAAGAAGTCAGCCATGCCAGAGCCTGACCAGTGATACCCAGGTTATCACAGAGATGGTTGAGCAGGATGGCATAGTTGATGGTGTCAAAGGCAGAAGAGAGATCAAGCAAGATGAGGACGTAAGGGGTATCCCATTACTTCTTGTCCTTATCCCATAGATTACTATTCGTGAAAGTTCAATTTGGCTGAGAAAAACTATGGCACGTTCGAGAGGGAGCTTCTGGCCATTAAGGAGTCTTTTGATATTTAAAGGCACCTTCTTAGAAGGTGCCCGGCACTCAGAATTTTTACGCATTACTGTTTTCGGGTTCCTCAAAAGCACTAAAACTATGAATCAAAGACCGAACTGCTAAATATTTTTTTTTTCCCGCTTTGACTAATTTGTTATTTTTGAACCTGTGTCCCAAAACACTGAAGCTGATACCTATCTGGGGCCTACCATAGTGACCTCAACACCTGCATAGGGATCTTATTAATATCCACAGGCAGGTTCCCTGCAATGAATACCATCCTGCATGACAGCCACGAACACTTGCTACAATAGTGTTATAAGGCTAGCATACACAAGACCTTACTGTCTACTGACTCTTTCCATAACTTGAGACGGGGATGACGTTATGGTTGCCCAATAGAGAAAGCCAAGACACGAGGTTGAAATAATGCATGGTCTCCAGGGGGGGCAGGTTTATAGGATATCAGCAAGAGCAAGCATACACTGAGCAGATACATATGGTGGGGGAAGAAGAGACAGGATAATGGGTTTGTGGAAACCACTATCTGTCTCTGCTTGCCTTTGGTAGATCTGTTCTTTGGATTTTATAATAGACCTCTCTTCAATTCAAGGACACACAGTACCATTTGTATTTATTTGGCATTTGTAGAACGCTTTACTCCAAAGCGCTGTAGCGCTTGGACATGGACCGTTGTAGACTCTTTACGGACCTACTGACTTTCATGGCCCTGCCCTGTCTTCATTTAGCAAATGCTGTAGCTCATGGGAAAGCATTTCAGGTTGCAAGCAACTACCCAGCTATAAAAGGACCGTCACCACCTCGGGTCTACGCTTTCAGAGAGCCCTGAGTCAATTATCATTTGCCAATAGCTAGTGGCGAGTGTGCATTGTTCTAGCTTGTGCAGTCATTACCCATTTGTTTTTCTATCGCTAACACTGTTATTGCAGACTATGGAAGGAAGTGAGTTGTCCTTTGGGGTAATGTTGAATTGCACCACCACAGATCGGACAGAGATAAAGGGCAAATACCTCCCAACATTATGTCAGTGAACAGAAACATAACTAGTTATCGTTGTTGCCTTTGTCCAAGTTGGCGTAAAATAACTCATACCATGCCATCCTTGCTGATACCCCTTTCTATGCTATACACAAGTTTCCTAGACCCCTTCGCTGTTCAAGGAACAATCTACAGTCCTTGTGGTTTCCCAATTGGTAACACGTTTAAGAAAGTGGTTCTTCATTGCAACAAATCCTGATTCCTCTTATAAATACTGTGATTTGGAATGGGGTCCCCTGCTCAAATCCTTTCTTGTGCCTGTAAGGTCAAATCCTTTACTGGGCTATTCCCAATTATGAAGGTCCTGAATCCTGTGGCCATGAAGATTAAGCTCCAAAGCTCCTCCCATATTTATGCCAGGTACCATGCTTCTCCCCTAAACCCCATAACTTGCATAACCATGTACCCCAAACTCATCAGCAAGTGGTGGGACCTGAAAAGGGGTTTGAGGTGCAGCAACAGCTGGATGTACAGGATGTACCAACACTCTCTTTAACAATGGTCGAATGGGAGGGGTATGGCTTCTGAGGAAAGGATGTAGAAGAAAGTGAGGTGAGTTAGTGATCAAAGGCTGGTGGCCATGTCCCATAGGAGGTCTCAGTTGAAACCAGGTCCACTGTCCTCCCCCCAGATCAGGGCATCCTAGAATGGGGAAACCGTCCATAACACAGGGTTCCAACCTACCTCACTCCTTAGAACCAGAATCCCTACAGGCAGGTATAGACTAGGTTGGTTTCCCGGTAACCTCCAGTGCATCAGCCAGACCATCAAGGGTTTGCGAACACAAAATGGACCCATGATTATTCATTGTGATGGGCTACAATACTTTATGGACAAGATTCAATTTGAGAGCTACAGTATGTGACTGTGTCACAACAGTGCTCACTTCATGGAATCAGTTGCATGATTCTAAATAGGACTTAACATTCAGGCGAGTACCATGAGGAAATATCCCTGTGAATTAAACGAGACCCTGCCAGCAGACTTCCATGCGCATCATGAGCAGCAATTTCAGGCTAGACACAGACGGAAATCTCCCAGATAAGTGTCCGGTTCTGTTTGGGGCTTAGTTGTGGGAGGAATTTTGATAATGGGAACTTATTTTGTTTTCTCTCCCCTGTAGATCCTGAGTCGTAGTGTCAAGCATATGAATCCCCCTGCTTTGTGAGTGTACGGGACTCCCTAGAGGTATAGAGGGGTAGGGGCTTGCCCAGTAATGTAGACTTTCTGGTGGGCCTCTGCACCCTGGGCCTCTTTTGTGGGGGTACCTTGTTTTTTAATTCTCTTACCCCCACTCCCATTCACCCCATAAACCTCCTTCCAGCTCTACTCTTCCTGTCACATGCATGGGAGGCAAATCATTTCTTATAAATATTTCAGTGTGATTCTAAATCTTAACGTATATGGCAGTTTTTTGTTATGTTAAATACTTCTTTAATCCATATATAGGGACAAGTGCTTTAGAATTCCCTATTTGGACAGGTTTTCACACATGTTCTTATGTTAGTATCCCTAAATCATGATTAGAGGGATTGGACCTGTTCTCACAGCATAATAGGAGGCCACTATGAAAAATAATCCCAGTGTTATGCTTGGCTCCCAGTCCACCCCTGGGCTTGGCCTTAATAGGTTTAGCTTTACGCCTTCCAATTTCCTGAGGCAGGTCTGCCCCCTGTCTGGCCTGTGCCTGACAAGATAGTGTTTAATATTTGTATTCCTTTGAGAGTATTGGGGTTGTGTTTGTTTAGATTGTCTACTCTTTGTTCCAAAACGTTAAATTTGACATTCGTATTGGTGAGCTACAGTATTCATAGAGATTATGTCAATGAATGAACCATAAAGTAGAGAGGCTTATCGCCCTGCAATCTTTCTCCCACATTTTGAGGGGCCTCACTTGCAGCAGATGCAGGCTCAGTGTCGAGGCTCAGGCAGTGTCATTTAGGTTTGGCATGGCCTGGGCAGGAGGCTGATAAAGAGAGCTGTACTGGAGGCTGTGGCGAAACAGAATAAGGAGTCAGACTGAAAGAGGCCATTTCAAGTGTGTTTTATTAAACTAAAAAGGGAAATGCCTAACTATCCCTACTGCAAGGAGGTATTGCCCTACCAACAAAACTAAGTTAAAGGTGCTCATCTATTGTCAAAATAGAAAGTAGACCTCGCTCAAAAATGTAATCGCTATCTGGCCCTACCACAGTGGAAAAAGAATATAATGTAAACCAGGGCACTATGCTTCTGGCTCAGGCTTAGTCCATCCCAGGTTTTGGTAATATCTCTCAGGATATTATTCTTAGTTCCAAATAACATGTTCAACATCAGTTCACCAAAGAGGACTCTTCAACTACTCTTTAAACTTCCTTAGAAAAAGTTCCAAGTCTTGATATAACTCCAAAGACTTATATCCTTTAAATGGAGGGATGTTTACTTCATCCCTTTTCCACACATTTGGTTGCTCCCCTCTTGGCTTTGTTCTGCTTGTTTGAACCTTACAGGATCGCTTCTATTAAGATAATGTACAATGTCACTTGTTTCAGTAGGGTTATCCAGACCCCTCTGATTCTCTAGCTTGGGTGTTCTCTTTGGCTCTGGCCAATGTCCAGGACTCTGGGTTTCTAAGGCTCCCGTAACCCTTTTGTGGCTTCCTGCTCTCTTTCTTCCACTCGCCTCCCACAGCCCTGGACAACCCTGGTACCTCTGTTACCGTCGGGTCTGCTCCAGCGGCATAGCATCTTATCGTGTTAATTTTTGTTCATTCTCCTCTCTGGTTTCTCTGGTATGTCAGGACGTGCTTTCTGGGCTCTGCGTGTCTCAGCAGTCTCCTTCCTCATATTCGGAGAGGAAGATTCGTTCATCCATGTCACCCTGGTTTCCGGTGTAGTTCTGCAGACCCCCGACCCGTCACGGTTGCACCGTGTTCACGCCATCAGGGGAGATGGTTCTTCCATCCTTGTCTTGGTCATGGCTGGCTTGGCGCAAGCCTTCTGGCATCCTTCATTACTCCCTCTCTTCCTCCACGCTACCGCTGGCTCTGCGGTGCAGCCGGGCTCTGCCCCTCCAGGACATTCTGAGGTCAGAGGCTTGCCTCTGTATAGGATTCTTTCTCCTCAATTCAAGGTTCCTCCTCTCTTCATTTTTGTTGCCACATTTGAAATGGGCGTGTTGTTCCGCTTCGACTATTGAGTTCAAGGGAAATGCAGCATTACCTGAAGCCACAGAGGTGGAAGCAGTGTCACTATTTGTTAGATTTAAAACTGAAATAACATCAGTCTTTTCTAGTCCCATATATGCAGACAGTGAATTCCTGATAGGGAGTTCCTAATAGGAATGTCAGTCTTTGTTTCCTAGAGGGGAGTGACTCCCAGTGAGGTCCCACTTTCCCAGACACATACGGAGGGTCTTGCTTAGCTGGCTCAGTGAGGTCCCTAGCCTCGAAGTGGGGGGATCCCCCCAGGGAGAAAGGGACAAATAGTTCAGATTCATCACATACCTCTCCTGTTAAGAGAATTGCTCCCCCTACAAAGGTAAGAGGGAAGCGACATAAAAGTCTACATTTCATTGTTCTTCCCCTTTGCTATGTTTTACAGAGAAACAAAAAGGTTGTAGGTCTAGAACCATTTTATGACCCAGCCATTAGAATATTTTCCTAAGACTCATCTAGGTTAGGGTTGAGTGGTCTGTCACAAGTCTGAATTTCCTTCCTGTCAGATATAGCAGGTTTAATATCGCAAAATTACATAGAAGTGGTGCATGTGTTCGGGCCAGATTTTACTGTGGATGACAATATCATCCAAATATGCTCCAGAAAAGTTAAAGTGGGGTATTAATAGCTTGTCCATCAATCTTTGAAATCTGACAGGAGCTCAATGTAAACCAAAGGGAAGAACCTTAAATTGAAAAAGCCCTTGAGGTGTAGAGAAGGAAGTCTTTTCCCTATCGGCTGGATTTAAGGGCACTTGCAAATATCCCTTGGTCAAATCAAGAGTGGAGATTTAATTATAGGACCCTAACTTCTCAATGAGTTTATCAATTCCTGGCATGGGGTAAATGTCAAATGTAGAAACAGAACCTCCAAGTTTTGTCTGGTTTGGCCATTAAAATGATGGGGAAAGACCAGAGACTCTACAACGGCTCAATGATGTCAGTCTTTAGCATTTCCTCAAACCTCTCAATTGATGACCCAAAGATACTTCAAGATGATCCGCAATATGATTCAATGAAGTTGTGGGAGACCCCATCTCTTATGGTCAAAGGTCCCCATGTGTTTGGACTAAAGCTAGCCTGCTTTAGGGGTCTAATCCCTGCTATTGAAATTCGTAGCCTTTGCCCTTATGATGTCATACCCAAAGTGCTTTGCTCCAGAGGAAGTGGAGGGGACAGGAATAAGACAGAGAAGCAGAGAGAATCAAGATGGCAGAAACCTCTTAAAACTGTACTGATCCCCCTCTGGCTACGCTCACCACGCACCTTTTCTTCTCAGTAGGGGACAAAGGCCTTTACAAGTGCAGCCCCCTGGTGTGAGGCCTGGCTCTCTTTGAATGGGTGTGACTTTTGGATTCTATTCCCAGGCCAAAGTCCTGTGGAGTGGCCTTCCTGGAGGAAAGGGTGTTCCCTGCCCTCAAAATGGAACAAAGAGAAGCAATTCCCCCAAGGATACAGTTCTGTCAGTGAACAGGGGTGGGCCTTTTTTTTGGAAAAATACACCTAATCCTCCCACAGCTGAGCTGGGCCCAGAGGGCTGACACCTGTGCAAACATGCTGGCCACCATACCATAACTCAGCTATGGCTTATATTTATAGTATATTTTGACACCAGGACACCAGGACACGACATCCACAGTTAGGCAGTTTTTGGGACAAGGGTGCATATTTTAAATAACATGGATGTCATTGCAGCTGTCAGCAGGGCACCTGTGACCTCTGAATCTGCTCTGTGCCACTGGTAGAGCAGGTGCCACGATTCAAGATACTGATGCAGCAGGGCACAAGTACCCATTATGCTTTTGGAGCTTATGACAGGTGAATCTGATTAGCAGATTTCCCTATCAGAGATTGAATTACCTGCATCATTTCATTACTTAATAATCCTCAAGGCAAACAAAATAACTGAATGCCATCTGCGCTAGCATGTTGAGGTCCATACTCCATCAGCATGTCCATTTGAACCCTCTGTAGAGATATGTCCCAATGCCCAAACTCTGGACTGTCAGCCATGGCCCAGTTTCTCTCTGATCCCATATGCCTCCTGTGAAGAAAATGAATGGGGTGATCAGCTAACTATACACTCAGCTGCAACAAGTCCATTCCAATTTCCGTTTTATAGGTGCCTGTATGTTTTTTATTGCCCTGCCAAATGCCTGGGGGTTCTAGAATTGGGGCTCTGATTAAGCCTGATTTCCAGCACTGGGAAGTGACTTGGCAGGCAGAGGCAGAGGCCCGCTGAGGTTTCTGTGGGATCTGCACACCCACAGTGATGAGATGGCGTCCCCTGTCATTTATGACATATTGGGGGAATCCCACCTGAGAGAAGTTACTTTTCTTATTGCATGACCACCCAACCACAGATAGTGGATTTAAAGGGTTCTGGTGTGCCTCTCCAGTACTGTCAATACCGAGGCAGGACTAGTCTGCAAGCCCAGTTTCGCTCTCTGACTCCACATGGGGCTTACAGAAATGATCTCTCAAGCTGTCTGATGTCCCAGCACCATCTAAGTGGCCAGCTTGTCTGTCAGGAACCAAGTTGAGTAGGAAACATTTGGGGCCCGGGTAACCAAGCAACTCTTGGATGTGCCCTGCCCCAGAATTCTTGGGATCTTTGTCTTTGAACTGGCCTGGGCAGTCGCCTTGCACTGCTTCCTAGTTTTGGAATAGGTCTTGGCCTTCGCTCTCTGCCTGTTCCCCTTTTAAGAGTGGTAAAGGACATCCACCCCGCACCTGCTCCTCTGTCTGCCTCAACAGACTCGCCAGAGTGGGACAGTCAATCTGTTCTTGGCAAAACTCTATCTTACCTGGGCTTCCAGCTGAAGACATTTCTTTCAGCCCTGGCAGGCCCTTCAGGTCTGAAGCTTCCGGTCTGCCATCTCAGGTATCTCCACTTTGCCTGTAGGCAACCCTGAGATCACTGAATCATGTGCTTACTCTATAATCACTTCAGTGGCCACTGAGTCCTCTCTCACAAGAGTAGGTGCTTCAGGCGACTTCTGGCCTGGATGGGGAGCTATCAGTGAGATCGGCTTCTATCCAGCTGAGGAATCCTCCTGTTTGTGGAAAAGGCCAGAGCTTTCACTCTGCGCCTGTTCCCTTTGCTGGAGTGGTTCTGGACCTCCTCCCTGTACGTGCTCCGTGGCTGAGGAAGCCTCTGGCGCGCAACACTCAAGCTTGTCCTCCTGTGTTGCTCCATCACTGCCATGACTATCTCTGGGTCAGGGAAGCTATTACCCAACACACACCCTACTGGAGTGTAGTGCTTGACTGCAACACGATGCAGGGAGGCTTTACTCCTCTAACTAAGCCCAACTGTTTTCCAAGGAACAGTACTATTGTCGCTTTGGACCTTGTGTGTACTGTTCTGCCTTCACCAGTTGCCTAACAGCTGTGACACTACCAGCAGTGCCACTCAGGGTGGAAGACTTTTCCCCATTTCTGGAGACATAGTCCAGAAATATCTGAGTCATGGTGGGGGTGGCCCCCTCAAACCACCTGGTATGCTTCCCACTCAAAGTGTAGGAACTTTCACTACTCCCTGGCCTAGTAGGACTTGGCCTGTTTGTGAAATTCCAGGACTGCAAGTCAAAAAAACATGCTTGCCTTGTAGGCAGGAGCACCCTCACTATGTATAAAAACTCCACACTCAAAACAACCCCTAGTTGTAGAGGGTGTGGGGCCTCAGTGCTAGAGGTGCCCACACTTTGATTTTTTCCGATGGGAGTTGACCTACCCTGACACACACATGTATCACAAAGAGACACAAAGAACAAGGAGAGCTAGGACCACAGAGAGACTAATAAAGTACAGAGAGTTGGAAAGAACATATAGGAAAACAACACTGAGTAAGGAGGGTATTTAGACCAAGAGATACAACGAGAAAAGGCAGTGGGAGGAACATCAAGAGACAAATAAAGTACAGCGGACAGAGAGAGCATAGAGGCACAAAACAGTGAGATTGGAGGGTAGTTAGTCAACCCAAAGAGAGACAGGACAACTGAGAGATACATAAGATGCAGAGATAACAGAGACAAGGGTAGGAATCAGTCGACTTTTAGGGTGTTTTGAAGGGCATTCTAAGGGAAACGATCATGCTATCAATACCCCAAAGAAGAACATTTTGATTTTTAAAGCAGCAAAACTAAAGTGCCAAACTTGAAAAGTTAATGAGGCCTGCCTTGAGGAAGTAACAGAACTAAGATATTTGGCTTTCCAAATGTACGCTTGAAGGAGCAAAAGATATATTGGAATATCTATACAAGAAAACAAAGTCCTTGCTTCCACAATGGAAACACTTTCATAATTTTCTCGGCATATTCTCATTGAACCCTGCTGTTAAATTCTATGAGGCGAAGTTGATCCCAGCCCTATGTTATGGACAGGAAATGTATCTTAGTAGACTTTGATTACGATGTATTAGAAAGTATTATATGGATAGGTGTACTAGGTCTCCTCAAATACCTGCCTCTGACGTATATCAGAAATGATTTAAACATTCTTAGGAAAAGATTGCAGCAATATGATACATGTAAGAATCTGGTGCCCACTACTATTCATGAAATGTTTGAGTTGAGTAACGCTAACATTGAGAAGCCTGTGGATAAGATGTGTGCAGCTCAGTGTCAACATTTAGGTATACATTTGGATAATATTTATACAGAACCTGCCCAATGCATTAAAAACAGCAGACATGGAGGCAAGACTGGACAAACACAATGTATAACTTACATTCTTATCAAAGATATAAGTATTTGGCTAAGGGGCAAATTAGCTGGAGGCTTATTAGTAAAATACCTTATTAAATATCCCTCCTGGAAATTTACACACACGATTTTACGTTTTCGTTTAAATCTGCTTCTGACTTCTGCAAATTGTTATATGTGGCAGGAAAAGGGTCTTAAAAGCCTGGATTGTCTCCTCTGTTCTGCAAGTTGAGAGACTCTATCATTTGATAGTTAAATGTCCAGCTATGACTGATAAGAGTAATGCATATGTACAGGATCTAAGAATCGAGGAATGGGAGTTTATTTGGGAAAGGTTGTTTTTTACTGTAGATTATCAACGCTGATCACAAGTTCTTATTTTTTAGCTGCTATAGATTTTGTGAAATTTTACGACGTAAGGTAATGAAACTGAGCATGTTTGAAATTTGACATTTTTATTTGATGAATGTCAATTGTATTTGTTTTTGATGTAATTTGAATATTTCGGTTTGATGTTTTTAAATGTGTTAAGCTTTAAATATTTCAAAATATATGACGCAATAAATAAGGAAAAATACAGAGACAGAAAGGGCATACAGGCACAAAACACAGAGACAGAAGGCAGGTAGAGGAACAGGGGTACAATGGGAACCATCGTGAACACGGGTAGGTAAAGGACAATGAGATGGGTGGAGCGCAGCGCGGCACGAGCAACACAGCCAGTCATAACTGGAAGAGCGTAAAAGGAGTGGCCCACAAAGGCAAAAGAGGAGCACAGACAGAATGAGCAAGCGCAGCGGTAGAAAGATACAGAAAGACTGAAAGGGAAGAGAACGACAAGAGGAAAGCAAAGCTAGAAGGAGCACAGGGCAGAAGGACGAGCAGGGAGACTAAAAGACAACACAAACAAGCATTGGCAATGCCAACAGCTTGGGCTTGTGTGTAGGCATGGGAAAGGCACTGCCGTAGTGGTATTAACTGTCCACCGATAGTAGCAGTTGAAAAATGATGTGAGTACATGGACTTCAAATACAGTGTCTGGCAAATGCCTAATACTTATACACAATCCAAATCTGTTGGCTTGGCCAGTGCTTCTTTTGAACAGTTCTTTAGTGAAGGACACACATAGTGCTTATAAAGCGAGGGCCTGAAGGCAGACATAGCTGACTTTTCTGTTGCAGCTGTAGCATGTTTACAGCTCCAATTAATTCATTAACTCTCAAAAGACTGCCTTGAAAACACTGGCAGGCACTTCGATCACAAAGTTTGATGGTAAAGTTTGAAAAAGCCAGCTAAAAGCGAACCCATGTTTTGGCCAGGAAGTGGGTGTGAATGGTGCGACAAATTAACTTCTGTGGCACCAGTGGTCCAGGGATGAATATCGGTTTCTAAACCATCAATCAGCCCCAGACCTCTAATACACCCAAAGGGATCTGAACAGATTGGAAACACAAATCAATTATAAACCTCCTTGTCCAATTTTGGTAACGTGGATGAGACGGCAGGCTTATCTCTGAAAGATTGTGGATCATTGGCTAGTTGTAACACAGCGAAAATACAATTATTACTGAGTGATAAAAGGGACTATCCATTCAAGGTTGCATAACAATATCTACATTATTATTATCACAACAGACTGTTCTAGAACACTACAAAATACAACCCACCATGTTAAGGAATGCAGAGGATAGATAGTTTAAACGACGGAAAAGGGATGCACTCTGGATACTGACATGAGGGTAGTCGGTGTAGTAATTAATCGCAATAGTTCAAGGATACTTGGTTTCAACACAAAGGGAACAATGGGCTGTAAAATGTCACTAGGGGCCTTCGGGGAAGGACTAGGGGGACAGAACCACAATGTACCTTGTGCTATAGATGTTCTTGGTGCTCGACAGGGTTGAGTCGGTGTCAGGGCACTTTGTAGCTTCTGCGACAGAGTTCAAGATGAGAGACAGCTGCGGGTATCAGGTGGCAAGGCAGTTCGGTGAGCCAATCCGGACAGATGGCTGTAGGCTGGCCTACACGGCAGCTCAGGGTCAGGAATCGTTGTCTCCTCAGTGCTGGTTGGCAGTTCAGAAGCACTGGTTGAGGCATCTTGGACGGATTTAGTGACTGCGGCGAGACAACAGTCAGTGGTGCAGTCGGTTGCAGCTCAAGAGGCTCCACTGGCTTGAAAATGTCCTTTAAGGCCTATGGCCCAAAGCCGAGGAGAGTGTTGCAGGCAGCTGCCTTGTTCTTGGTTTGGTCCAGACACTCTCTGGCACTTCCCACCTAGGAACCCTGCTGCAGAGCCTAGCAAGGCATGCTATGTGCTGGCTAGATACTGGTTCCGGAGCGGCTTGAGGGTCCTCTGGATTCAGTATCTCCCTCATTCACTGGGAGATGTTTAGGGGAGGGATCTTAGTTCCCTCTTGGAAGTCCTGGCCTTCCTTTACTGGCCAAAGATGTAAAGCAGACTGTTTGTTTGTTTGGTTTATTTATTTGGTAATGCGCACCGAACCCTTAGGTAACTGGGCGCAGCAGAGACAAGTATACTTGAAGCTTAGTTATAACAGATACAATCAATACAACATGGACATAGACCTAAATTACAGCATGTGGGTTACAGTGATGCAGTGGTACTATAGGTCACAAAGCGCGGTCACATAGTGCAGAGGGGTTGATGACTTGGTTCCAATAGATACAAAATTGCAGTAAAGCCACAGGCCAGGGTTACCACATGACAGTTACATTGAAACAGTGGTACTAAAGGTTGATTAGGAATTTACAATAAAGCAGAGATAGGGTGTCCCTGAGTCAGGTAGGGTCTGGGCTGAAATAGAGTCTGGTGTACCTTCAGCCAGGGTCCAATGCTGAGTTCTTCTTTCCTGATTATGGTGAAGCCTTCAGATGATCTGCCAAAAGAGGATCTCAGCCCTCCTTTAAAGCCAAATGGACCACAGGGATTGGTGTAGGCTAAGCCTTCCTTAATGAACCCATCCTGGATCACCACCAACAATCTCCGGTTTGAGTGAGGTCATAACCAGAGTGCTTTGCAAAAGAAAAGGTGAAGGGATGAAAACATGTACTAGTAAGTCCCACCCATCTTCCTGTCTGTTGTGGATCAAAGGGGCTCTCTGGTTAAAGGATTTCTCTGTGGTTCTTGATTAAAGCAGCAGATCTCCCTTGAAGCTGTGGCAAGACCAGACTTTCTGGCACCATCAATCCACATACTCATACCTTCTGAACGGGGTCTCCCTGCGAAGATGACTACTGTAAACATACAGTCCCAGACATGACATTTCACTGACAATCGATACTGAGGACGGCGCTGGCCTCAGGTTGGCACAGTGCATATGAAAGGATTGTTGGGCTTTACTGTCTCCTTTGTTAGCGTCTGCAGCCAGGCCCCACGTGGACCTGTTTGAAGTACACTCTGGCTGTCATATCTCAACTAAATATGACGAGCGGACTGTGCCTATAGGCTGTGTCCACCCAGAGTGCACGGGTCTAGGCGTATGTCGTCCAGTGAGCATAGGAAAATGTGTGCAGATTAGCCTGACACATTTTCCAGAGGTTGAACTACCATCATACAATTTCATTTAAAATTTAAAAAAAGCCCAGGTGAGCGCACACCCACCATGCGGATGGTCGAATTCCTCACAAATGGCCATAGGTATTAGCATGGCCCTGGGCAGTCAATGTGTGGGTAAATAGCCAAAGAATACCTACAAGCTATGAGTTCCTTCTCATAAGCCAATTCGCCCTAGCTGCACGCTAATGTGATTGCCACCTAATAGCCCAAACTAATGTAGGTGCAGCGAGAGGCAGAAGGCTATGGAGAGACAAAAGGGACAATGCAATGAAAACTGGGAGTAGAGAAACACAAGAGACGTGGGAAGATAGAGGGAGGTCAGATAGAGGACACTGACAAAGTAACAGTGAGACCAGGGGAAAGAAGACTGTGTGTGTGTGGCTCTTTGCACAGTGGTTTAGATGGCTTTCTTACCAGAAATACGATGTTGTTTTGAGGTGATAAGGACAAAGCATTATTTTTGGAAGTAGCTTGATGTGATAAGACTCACATTGGATAATATAACCATTACCATACTCAGAGCATTGCTGCCCTGTTTTGCCCTCCCCTCTCCCTTGCACTTCCCCTCCCTTTCTCCTTGCACTTCTCATTCTCGCACTTGCACGATCTGAATGACACAATGCCTAGTAAGATCGTTTGTCTTGTCCTCCCCCTGTCCTCCCTCTATTGTCTTATCACGCCTAGAAACACTGGTGTACAGGCGCGTTATACATGACTCATCATATATCATACCTTCCGGTTTTAAAAGGTCCGTTTCCGTCTTTAACCTTTTCTCCTTAGGTGAGGCATTTAGGAGTTCAGTATTTTGCAGCTGTTTTTTTTATTTTTAGTATTGATAAAGCTGCAAATGATCCACACAACGTAACAGGGAACGACTGTCAGAAAATGATGGGGAGGCCAGAAACATGTATAAGGTATTCATTATTACTCATTTACTCATAATTGAAAGAGGCTATAGTTAAGCATGATTGCCTGCTTGTTACTTCCAAGTGGTACCAGGAAATCAAACGAGCGTGTGATCTCACAGGTGGTCGCTATCCCTACCCTCTGCATTGTCTTTTTTTATTACCCTGTTCTTTTTCCTTAGGCCCACTCTTAACATTGTTGAAATGAATCTACTGCCTCCCTCCATTTTCGTCCCTATTCTCGTCCCAGGTCTTCACACCTAAAACGGCTTTTAATATAGGCCAATAACTATAGAGTTAATGTTTGCATTATATGTCGTCCCAATGGCTGAGGCAATCAAAACATCCAGCTGTATGCTCCAATAAAGAACAGTTAAACACAATGAACAGAGCATTGCCTAACAGTTTGGGGTTTTGCGTAGGCATGGGATAGGCTTTCGCCATCTCCTCTCATAAAAATACCTACAGAAACATATTACAGCAATAATTGGAAAATGGTTTGAGTACCGTGGCATATGATATCAGTGTCTTGCAAACTACCCATTTAATAAATATATACTTACCAAATCTGTTGGTTTTTAAGAGGTTTTTAAAAGGGCATCGGTGCAGCAAAGACTTCCTGCTTATGAATCAAGCGGCTGAACGCATACTTGGTAAGACATTTTAGTACACCAGCTGTGCATTTGCAGCTGAAATTAAGCCATTAATTCTCAGGAGACTACTTAGAAATAACAGTGACAGGCTCTATGCAGCACACAATCTTTATGTTATTGCTTGATTGAGCCAACTCAATGAGACTCCAGGGGAATGTGTTTTTGGCAAGGAGGGGCAGGAAGTGGGTGGGAACGGCCATAGGGAGTAGCATGTCGTGTGAAAAGTGTGGGTAAATAATCAAACAACACCCACAAGTTGTGTGTCCCTCCTCACATGCCCTCTCCCTCCCATCTGTAATCCATGCAACAGTTTCTGTTTACAAGTGGTGCACGAGTGCCTACGAATAGCTCAAATGAAAAGGGGAGAGCACATCTTGAAATTTCATGCAGGCTCATGCTCTTAGCCTAGACAATGGAATAAACAGGCCTCCAGGCCCAAACTATGCCAGGAGATGGCCTGGATAGTGCTGCTGTTGCCGAGAAGAGCCGAAATGAGAAGCAACATAGGGATGAAACCTTATTGGATAATGTTATGTTCTTAACATGGTTGTATAGCACACATTCACCCACAGGCTTCATGGCACTAGGAGAGATCACAAGTGTGAAGGTGAAGGGGTACTTAAAATGGCGTACATTCAGACCATGTCAAAATAGTGTTTACATAAATAAATGCCCTTACTACTTATATTTTGAATTGTCTATTCACATGATACAGAAGGAAATAAAAGATTATGGTATTATATGAAAAGGATAGGTAATGTCGTGGACATTACTAAAGAAACCTATCTGAAAGAAGGCTCCATGAACAAATAGACGAGTTTTCAGACAAGGGCGCAAGTTTAGGGGCCAAAAGAACAGGGCCTAGCTAGATAGCATAAGGTTGCCGGAAGGGGCGATGAGAGGGTTTTTGATGGAAAGCGAACAGTACTGCAGCATGATCACATGGGTAGAGCAGCCACAACTTTCTGGTATTTCCATAACAAATGACGGGTGTGCCATCAGCGTGATCTATAGCACGCCCTCCCAGAAGGGGCAGGTGGCAAGTGACTTCATTAAAGAGTTACCCTGGCCTGAAGGAAATCCTGTACCTGACCGCCACGTCCCCAAGCAGCTAGTAACAAGGGCCACTTGCAAAGCCACCATTTGGGACCTGGTCCTGAAAACGGCTCTCAAGCCAGTGAGGCCCAAATAGTGTGCTTTCTAATAAGAAGGGCAGCAGTCAAGGAGGTGTTCCGCCAGGATACAATACGTTCATTGGATACACACATGATCCTTCAAAAAGACAAAACAAGAATGAAATGACTAAGAGACAGGGAAGGGGTGAAGACATCAGTTTTGTTCTCGTTTGAGTGGCTTTAGAGGTTCTACTGTTTTGAAACTGAAATATGCCCGTCCTGTTTAGCCTCTCAGACAGTGTGGTGAAAGGAATAACACACGCACACCCAAACGCGCTCACACGCTTATTCCAAAGAGTGATAACCCTGCAAGACCACTCTGGTTTTCCAGTTTTCAGCAGCCACCCCCTTTCAGGTCTCTGGCAAACTTACTGAATCGTCTTCTTACTGCTTTGATGCAAAGGGCTGCGAGTAAGGGTGGCCTTCAGCATAAGGAAATCCACCTCGTTGTCCGGGACGAAGATGTAGTTTGTATCCTGTTAGAAGCAATACGTCAGATTAAAGAAGGAGCAAACAACAGCATTGACCGCCAAAGACGGCAGAAAAGTATATTTTGGTCATGTGATCATACCGTGAAAGAGAGCCTCTGAGATGCTGGAAACTGACTAGGACTGCTGCATACACTTAGGAGTGGGAAGTGTGCAAAGTGGTGCGAGAATGGGATGGATTAATGTGGTACTTTGTGATCTGCTGCCAGAGTAGCCACCATTGTCTGCCTGCTGACTACCCTCCTCACGTCCCGCTGCACCTTCCCCCCACAAGAGGGATATTACGACGCTTCCTGGAGTTAACAAGCTCCCCACTGGAACATGAAACTTAAGCTGTTCTACTTCGAATACTATTTCATTGTTTGTTTGTTATCAGCCTGTATATTTACTATGTGATTGAAACAGGCCTGTTTAAGTAGTTGCATGGCCTCTGAGGCCTGTTAATTTAATTTGTATCCCTGCTGGGTTGTTTGCTGCTGGTCAGTTCATTTAATGTGTGGATGCTACTGCTTGTTTATGTAATTTCTGGTCACTACGGGCCTAGTCATTTAATGTTTGGTCATGTGCAGCCTGTTCACATATTATTTTGGTTGGCACCATCCTCTTACTCTGACATGTGATTGGCGCATGCCCGTTAGTGTTGGTGGATAATAGCCTAATTGCTGCTCTAACCACTACACCGCCAGCAAAATGCACCTTGACATCACCATCATTGTCCTCACTGCACTCTGCCTACCTCTCACATGCTCCCTTTGTGTACCCATCGCTTCTCCCTACCACTCCCCTCCCTGCTGTTTCCCATCCCTTAGGCACACACAAAAAGCACTCGACTGATAACCAACCTCCTGCACACACCTGAATAATCTTACCCTCAAGACTGGAAAGCCCAATACCTCTTCCACAAAGCCACTTTCTCCTCTGAGCAATTGGACTCTTAGCACTCCCATCTATCCATCAGACTTTAAACACCCACATCTATCCACCAGACTTTTAGGACCCCCATCTACCCATCAGACTCTTAGCACTCCCATCTATCCATCGGACTCTTATCACTTCCATCTGTCCATCAGACTCTTAGCACTCCCATCTATCCATCAGACTCTTAGCACTCCCATCTATCCATCAGACTCTTATCACTTCCATCTGTTCATCAGACTCTTAGCACTCCCATCTATCCATCAGGCTCTTAGCACTCCCATCTATCCATCAGACTCTTAGCACTCCCATCTATCCATCAGGGTCTTAGCACTCCCATCCATCCATCAGACTCTTAGGACTTCCATCTATCCATCAGGCTCTTAGCACTCCCATCTGTCCATCAGACTCTTAGCACTCCCATCTATCCATCAGGGTCTTAGCACTCCCATCCATCCATCAGGGTCTTAGCACTCCCATCCATCCATCAGGCTCTTAGCACTCCCATCTATCCATCAGACTCTTAGCACTCCCATCTATCCATCAGGCCCTTAGCACTCCCATCTTTCGATCAGACTTTTAGCACCCTCATCTATCCATCTGAATCTTAGCACTGCCCTCTATCCATCAAACCTTTAGAACTCCCATCTATTCATTGGACTCTGAGCACCCCCATCTATCCATCAGAATCTTAGCACTCCCACCTATTCATTGGACTCTGAGCACTCCCATCTATCTTTCATGGCAATCACAGTGAAATGGATCACCTCCCATTGCACAGCCACACTCGCAACTCTCTACAGTGACTCCTCCACTTTCTCCCAGTGTCGATGACTGGTGAGGAGACGCAGTGGATCAGCTTCATGATCAGCAATTCTTTCTCATCACCCATCGTCCCCATTCTAACTTGCTCCTTGGTTCCTTCTTGTACATTCCTGTTCACCTCCTGTCACCAACTCCTCATCCTATTCTCTACATCTATTGACCAGCCAGGCACTTTTAAGTTTGCTTCAATTACCTCGACCCCACTCTTTAATCCCTCCACACTGAGGCCCTCTTTTGCTCTTCAATGACCAAAGTCTTGAGCTTGACCCGCTTTTCACTGACCATTTTATTGTTGCCCCTCAGAGCAACCCATGCACAACCTCGCCAACTCTCTCAACTTTCCTTTCCGGTTCCCATGATTCTTCTCCCATTACATTGATGAATCTCCTTGTAGCCATTCCCTCCTGCACTTTTCGGGCTATGACCTCTCTCTACTCACTCGCCTCCCTGCAGTCCCATCACTAATGCACATTCCAAAATGACTCTTTGACTCCCTTCCTAGCCGAAGTCAGGTCTTCCCTCCAAGCTGTATCTGTGTTCCAGCTCTATTGAGCACAACTGTATGTAAGTGAGCTCTGAACTCTCCTCTTCCGTTGAGCATCCCTATCCTGCCTGCTCGGTCAGTCAAAGGTACTTTAGTCAAACAGGTTCATTAAGCAATACAAGCAAAAACCAAGCGCTAATCACAAAATCCAAATAACAGACAAAGTTAGTATACATTCTTAAAACAGAACAAAGAGAATAACTATTTATAATAACTAATCCTAAAATATTTACGTTTCCAGTGAATGAAAAAGAATGATCAATGTTAATTCATCATACCATAAAACGTTTGCTATTTCAGCTCTGTTATCCCCAGCTTTGTGCCAACCCTCTAATTTACCAAATAAAGATGAGCAGTTTGCTCCCTTTGCACCTCTGGTGTAAGTTCTACTCTCCTGCTATGTATTTTGCTCTCCCAACTGCTCTGCACTCAACTATTTTCTCTCTAGTATTGTTCCCTCGCGTTACTCCTATTGGGCTGGCAGGTATTCTACAGTTTGCCAACCCAACTTGTGTTCCTGTGTATCTATTGGCACCACATACAGTTAAAGACTTAGCATCGGGCCAATAAAACAAATTTCCTCTCTTGCCTTTGCAATCTTCTCTGCTTGCTATAGAAAAGCTACTTTCTGTCCTATTCTACAAACAAGCTTTGCTGATCCTAAAAAAACTCGGCAAACTATTGACCTGTGTCCTCCCCCTACACTAGTTTAAAAATAAAGCGGGTGCAGTGTTTGATCACTGCTTACCTGGTAAGCACGAGACTCCACTTCCTCCCCTGCAAACTGGGGTCTGCAGAAAGCATTCCACGAAAACATATAGCACTCGTCAACATCTCAAAACCTCCTCCCCTTTGCTGACCACTCTACACTTTCCTTGAGTCGCCTCATCTTTGATTTCTCTGCTGGCCTTGAAAAACAACGCCAATAAAAACAGTGAAAACCCCCAAGGAAACTATAGTGTAAGTGGAACACCCCACAGACGGTGCCAGATGCACACCCCCTGCACACTATAGGCGCAGCACAAAGCACCAGAGGAAATATCCAACTCCTTGACTATGGCACAAAACACAGGAGGACATAACCACTCCTTGGCCACGGCCCAAAAGGCAGGTGGTAATTCCTAACTAATTGGCCACCAAATGGTAACCCGGTGTCCAACACTCCTAAAAATCACCAACACCCCTGTGCTACACAAAAATAAGAACTATAACTTTATAGACGCTGGAGTGTCCAACACCCCCACATAAATAAGAACTATAACTTTATAGACGCTGGGGTGTCCAACACCTCTACATAAATAAGAACTATAACTTTATAGACGCTGGGGTGTCCAACACCTCTACATAAATAAGAACTATAACTTTATAGACGCTGGGGTGTCCAACACCCCCACATAAATAAGAACTATAACTTTATAGACGCTGGGGTGTCCAACACCTCTACATATCACTAAACAATGCAATGTCCAACACCTCCACAACCCTGGGTGTCCAACACCCCTGGAGCAGCAACATAGGTAGGCTGGAACCCCAAACGGCTGACACTACTCTAACACAACACCATTAACACTGGCTGTCCCAACTTAACTTGTGGTTTGCTAAGCCACCAGATAAGCATACAACAGAACACACAGCCTCACCACACGGCACACAGTAATAAAGCACACGCAGGATCAGAGAAATTGAAGAACCCTGTCGTAGTCCATGCCCTAGCTTTAAGAAGACAGTGCTGTTGGTTCCTGTTGAGCAAGAATTGATGACTGGAAGGTTTAGAATCAATCTTAATCTCTGGCATTGCCCTGACCAACCCTGAGGACCATTGCTCTTTGTCTGCCAAGCCATTATAAAAGGGGAAAGACCATATGCAAATCAGGCTTGGTCCCACCCTGAAATGGATAGGCCAGCCCAAACTGCTTGGTCACATCCCTTCTGCACGAGACCACAAGCATACACATACATGTTTCAGGCTCGTTAGGCCTCATCGGTGAGGAGTAGCTTGTGTCTCTAGGCCGAGCAAGTACGGGACCCACATGTGGGCATACCCGTCCCGCTCAGGGTGACTAAGCAACATAAAAGAGGTGATGGCTGGAAGGTTTAGAATCAATCTTAACCTCTGGCATTGATCTGGGCAACCCTCCAGACCACCAATCGCTGCCTGACAAGCCATTACAAAAGGGCAAAGACCATATTCAAATCAGGCTTCTTTCCACCACCAAAAATGTTGGTTCCTGTTGAGGCAAAAGTTCAACATAAACATATAACATAAACTCCCTCATGTTACCAAGCACAAAATTGCAGATGTTTAAATCCCCAACCTAAACAGATGTGCATGTCATGCACAAATCTGCTCCAGCACACCATATGACGTCACTCCACCCACAAACCAGTGCACTCAAAAAACACTTCTAAACTAAATCTGCAGGCCTCACGTCACTGATGATAACATATCTGGGTAATTGGGACAGCATGAAAATGAATATCTTTATCGTAATGGCTCCAACAATCAATGCTTCTCTGTACTGAATTGACACTTCCTCCAAAAAACAATAAGTCCGGATCATGTTGTTTAAAGATGACAAATAGCTGCTCTCCTCGTCCGAGCAGTACCCTTTTCGGCTCAGAATTCTGAACCAGTAGCCTTTCCTGCATACAGTCCTGTGTTTCTTCCTCTGCACTGGACTGCACTGACCCACACAGCTGTTCCTAACCACGCCACACATGGCCAGTTCCCCAGGAGCATGTCCCAGACTTAACTCTCTGCCACTTCGCCTCTGGCAACACATTGAGGCATCATTCCATCATGTCCTGATGGCAACAGCGCCTCTAGGTGCGTGAAGGACACTGCCATTCTCCCCACAGCCCCCAAAGCACAGAAAAACAGAACGCAGCAGTCTAGACGTGCTGTTCTTATGCACTGTTCTTGATGTGCCATGTGATATGTGACCCTCCCATGTGTATTACCCTTTTAAGGGGATGTGTCCCCCCCACGTGTTTTGCCCTGTGTCATGGCCAAAGCTAGTAAAAGGAGCCCCTGTAGGCAAGTGCAGCAGAACGGCTGCAGACTCCAACTATGGAACTCCTGTTGTCTCCGTCTCTCATTATGGGCCTGCAGGCCTACGTCATGTGATCAGGGTCCTGCAGCACTGGCCTGCATGCCCCATGCTGTGTGACCATGGCCCTGCAGGTCCCTGCTGGTCTGGGCCCCCAGACCAGCCTGGTGCCCTGGGTCCAGCCCAGGCACCCACCATCCAGGATGTTACTGGCATCCATGGTGCTCCGGCACCCAGGCTGTGTCCCCACAGTCTTACAGGGACCAGCCCTGCAACTACCTATAAGACCGGGTGACGCCACACACAAGCATGGTGCTGGGCCCCCAGAACCAGTGAGACTGGCCACGCGCTGGCCACCGGCCCCCTCAATAATGCTGATGAGGGAGTGGAACCCCCTCGGTGTGCCCGTTTCGCTGCTTACCCTCGTTATTTTTTTCATTGAAAGAAGGAGGAGGAACGGCACCCACCGCCCTGCAAGAGAGGGGTGGATCCCATTCATGAGGTTCTGCCAGCGTATCCTCCCTGGCTGCGGCCCTCTGAGAGGCGGGTGCTCATGCGGCCAGGGTGGGGGTCCGCCCACGGCCCCTGCGGCATCCGCCGCCGTGAGGGAAAAAAATGGAGCGGCCGCAGCTGCAGGAAGAAAGGGCCCTCCCACCTAGGGAGAAAGTTGTGCTGCCTCCCCCCAGGGGAAAGAGAAGTGAAGGGGCAGCCTTTGCCGCATCAGGGAAGAGGAACCCTGCCGGTGGATCACCCTGACCTTAACCCTCTGCAAGGAGGAGGCTCATGTGGCCAGGGGGATAGCTAGCCTGCAGCCCCTTGCGGCATCCTCCGCCACAAGAATAAAGCAACTGTGCAGCCGTCCTTGATGCGTGACACATGGTGGGTGAAGTACCATCTTCCCCCAAGAAGGAAGGAGTTTGTGCCCCAACTGCGGGGGTCTGGCAGTGTTGGCGGAGCCCAGGAGAGATCCTGGGCCCAACCAGCGCTTAGAAGAAAGAGCTCTGGGTGGAGCAGGGCAGAGTACAAGTCCCTCAGAAGAACCTGGGCCGCCCGGCCATAATGACGGAGAATCCCACCATGAACGCGCTAGAAATGCAGAGGAGATGCCCTGCAGAATAAAGATCCTGCCGTCAGCTGTCAGTGAAGTGCTAACATGCTCCATGTTTGCACTTTGATCAAAGGAACCTGGGGAGACCAGCAGTGAAAATAGTGAAGTGCTGCGTGTCGGAGCAATCCAGAACAAAAGGAGTGAGCTGCACATTGGAGTAGGAAAGAGATAGCCTCCTGTAGATTAGACAGGCCTCCGGCGGTGAGCATCTGAGTGCTCCAGTATCAGGGCTGAGCAGAAGTAAGCCCTGGTGAGATCCTGGGCTACAGAGGCGGTATAACATGAGGGACTCCTGAATAAGGGGGGGAACGGTTGTGTGAGACTACCTGCTTTCAAAGAAACAAAGCGCCGGCCTGCACTCCGCTGTGCTGAAACACCTGCCCCCGGGAAGCATAAACTGTGTATGTGGTTGCGCTGCCGCCATTAAATCTGGCACTCAGAAACTGGTCAGCGTCCCTTGGAAGGGAGCTGTTAACACAAAGGAATGACTCCATAGTGCGAATAGCAAACTGTGAGCTCAGTAAGTAAAGATCCCAAAGGGGAGGAAGCATTGGGACACTGGAAGAGGACTGGGGGAGGCTGGAGTGGGTGCACCCCTCACATCCCGGGCAATAGAGAGTGATTCCTAACACACTGCCACCAGCGTCACCCTTCCCTCAGTGTCACCCTACCACTGGTATGTGCGCTCCTGCCTGGGGAAGAGAACTATGCGGCAGGTGGCCCCATTGGTGTCGCCCTGCCTGTCCTGCAAGTGGCCCCAACATCTTACCACTTGTGTGCACCTGCTGGGCCCGCCATCTCTGGACCAGGCCGATGTGGCCCTGGGGGTGATTCCTGCCACCACCAAACTGGAACACGACCTGCCCTATTGTCCTGCCTGGAAGAAGCCCAGGACTGCTGCAGCCCCATCATAAGCACGGATTCCTGCCAGGAGGAGAAGAAGTGGCGCAGCGCATACATCCTATCACCCAAGTCTGGCCAACCAATGTCATGAGGCCCTGACACCCGCCACTAAGAAGCAGTGTAACGGGCAAGGTAAGGGTTGCAGCTCCTCACGAGGACTCATTAAACACGTGTTTTGATGCTGCGAGCTTGCATATTAGCTACATGCTTAGTGTGGTCTCAGTGAAAAACAGCTATGTGAAGCTGTGATCCCGCAATTTGTAGGTGTGCTCTATATGGTGCCTGCAGCTAACAATAACATCATTCAGTGGTTACAGTTCTGTACCCCAGGTTAATAAAGAGTCTTGCAAAATGTGGTAGTACTGCCACCATTCCACCGGTGGTTCACCAACCACAACTGTCACCCGCTGCGAATGTTTAGAGTGTATAAGTATGTGTTATGTCGGTAACTATCTGAGTAGCTATGTATGTGTCAGTGGGATATCCTGCTATCTGTCTACCCTACAATTCCCAAGTGATAAGTATTGTCATTCTGTAACGGGGAGTGGGGAATCATGTAGGTCTCAGCAACGTTTATTTAGTGTGTTATGAAAAATGAGGAGTGTAATGTGTGACCCTCCCATGTGTATTACCCTTTCAAGGAGATGTGTCCCTCCCACGTGTATTCTCCTTTTAAGATGGGCCATAATTGTGTCATGGCCAAAGCTAATAAAAGGAGACCCTGCAGGCACGTGCAGCAGAACGGCTGCAGACTCCAACTATGGAACTCCTGTTGTCTCCGTCTTTCATTGTGGGCCTGCCGGCCTACACCATGTGATCATAGTCCTGCAGCCCTGGCCTGCAAGCCACCACACCGTGTGATCATGGCTCTGAGGGTCCCTGCTGGTCTGGCCCCCCAAGCCAGCCTGGTGTCCTTGGTCCAGTCCATGCACACACCATCCAGGATGCTACCGGTATCCAAGATGCTCCGGCAGCCAGACTGTGTTCGCACAGCCTCACACTGCCCAGCCCTGCAACTACCCATAAGTTTGGGTGACCCGGGGACACCAGCATGGTGCTGGCCCCCCCAGCACCAGTGAGGCCGGCCACGTGGCTGCTGTCAGCCCCCACAATATGCCAGTTACTATAGAATCCATGTGATTTTAACATTCCGCAATGTTATCATTCCACCCGAGTGGCCCAGCCGACTAGAGATCCGGAGACACCAGGACCCACAGGGCACACTCCCGGCCTTGGTACTTGGAAGCACTGGCTCCAGGGACCTCTCCAGTCCCCCACTTTCATTTTAGTGCTTGCAGCTCTCTGTCGAGTCCTGACATGCCAAACAAGTCCTCAAAACTGCACTTGCTCCCTTATTCCGGTAAGTGCCTTAACAACACCTGCGACCGCCTGCCACTGGCACCTCTCTTCACCAGGGCCAGAAACATTATGTTCACCTGTGCCTAGCAGGAACGGCTAACGAGCCCCCGTAGAGACTGCTCTCCTATCAGTTCCAAAATTGTTCTACCGCCCTTTGCAGAAATGACACACTGCCTCTGCCAGCACTGCTTCCTTGACTGCCCCCTTCAGCAGCCGCCCGACTTGCAGATGCTATTTTCCTGCCCCTTGCAGGACTGGCTGACCTCCTTGGCCAAAACCCTGCTTCTCTGTTGGAGCATGGGACCAGGGGCCGGTGGATGTCTCCTTCGCCTCAGGTATGTTCTGCTGTCTGCCTTGAACAGTCACCACTGGTTTCTGACCTCTTCTCTCTGTCCTTACTTTCAAGTCCATTGGGTTCTTCAGCCAGCTCGTCGGCAATATTTCACAGGTAAGAACATTAGGTTAAAGGGATACAGAGACATCCACCGGCACCCACTCTAACAGGAAGCTAGCTTACACCTGACTTCCAAGAAGACTCGGGGATAAACACTCACTCAACATTCACACTAAGGTTCCAGAGCTCACATGCACACACAGGGCAGACAGAAGAGGAAAGCTACATTACAACATAAACATCCTCACCTCTTTCCTTTTCTAAGGTATGTTTGGACCAACCTCAAATATTATGGAATGCAAATGTATTTGTCAAATGTATTTGCCATGATAGAAACCTACACGGATCCAATAAAACGCAACAGCCCTACCTATTTTAACCCGTGTTATGATATGATATGATAGGTTATTTATAACGCACTTAATACCCAGAGGTTTCTAACATGTATTGCTCTGTGTCCAAAGCTAGTACGTTGCCACTGAGCATTCCTCTCAAGAAAGTGTCTAACTCAGCCACTCATTTAAAAGCAATCCCCTACATCCTTGTATATAACATCTGTCATAGATTCTATTTCATCACACTGCCTAGTGAATGCTGCACAAAGAAATGGAGCCAACAGCATTCCTTTTTAAATTCCATTTACATAGTGTATAGCCCTATATATTTCCCTTTCCTCTAGCTCTCTACACTTTCTAATGCCTGCCCTTTTCCCCGTACCCTCTGTGACGAATCCTAGGGTATTCTCACTGCTCCCATGGGGGAGGCCGTGGAGGTGAGGCCGCTACCCAATAGAGTCCCCCTAGGGTTGGTACTCAGCGGGAGGATCTCCTGGGAAGGGAAACCTTCGATGGGACCAGTGATGACTATCATGGGAGAATGCAGTGTGTGCACCCTCCACCTTTGTTCCCTTTATCCTCCTACCCTACTCAAGCCTCTGTGGTCCCCCACACTCTAATATATTTGTGTAGAGTAGAAGACTTCATCCACATATGACATATTGAGATGAGGGAGACTGAGGACTACCCAGATGGAATACATGGAAATACTGGGACGAAGAAGAACTACTGAGGATGCAAGAGTATACCGCGAACCTAGACAAATGGACTTGTCAATATGAACACTATGTGAATATAAAAATTGAATATTGCTCTGGAGGAGCCGCGATAGCAAGTTAGGCAAGAAGCTGAAATGGGAGGAGGCTGCTGTAGATCAGGGCCCGAAGCAAGAGAACGCTAGCCGAACACCAAACACCAAGTCCCTGGTGTCTGCACTTTGGTCAGTGTGGAAAAGCGAAACAACGATGAACCTCAAAGGGCTTCCACTGAGCAGCCGGCGCAGCACGGAACCCGAACCAGAGAGAAGGAGAGTCCCCATTGTGGTCCGCAGACACCAAGGGAGGCCGGCAACATGCAGAGGGCGAGAAACCAGGTACTCAGGTTATCAAGAAGGCGCAAGTGCCAGCGGAAGTCCGTCCTGCAAAAGCCCCAAGGGGAAGAAGAGACAAGTCTGGGACCCATAAGAAGTCAGGGAATCCCTGCAGGTGCCATATAAAGTCTGAGAAGACCAGCAAGAACCATATACAAGGGTCAGGAACCCGTATCAACTCAGGGAAGTCTCAAGAAATGAGCAACCGAGGGTCTGGGACCAATATCAAGTGGGAGAAGTCGGGAGAAGACGGCAACAGCATCTGGGACCCACACATTGGTATGTGAACTTTGGTTAAGAAGTCAGAAGGATCGGGGACTCATTGGTAAAAGAGAAAGAGCATTAAGAAGAACTGATCTCCATCAACAAGTCTGGCAGGATAGTGAACCAGACTTGTTGCTACGTCGGTGTACATGAGAAAGGCCTGGGGAAGGGAGACATTCTCCCTGATATTTGATTTTGTGAATCAGACAGCCTGAAAAAGGAAAGGGAAGGAAGACATTCCCCCATCGATCCTTTTTGTGCCAGTTTTGAGAATGCTGGGAACATTAGGGGGACAGAGGCACCCCCTTAACAGTGCAAACTGAAAATAGAACTCAAGAGACTTTCTTTTCTACATATTCAATAGAGTATCCACCTTGGAGAACTGAGAACGTTTGATTTAAACCAAGGAGAAGAATTCTTTTTGCTTCCTTATTGGGAAGTGAACATTAAGTTATCATCCAGAAGGATGGATTAACCCTTCTGGACCAAGGAGATACCCAGTTTTTCCTTAGTTTAGTTTGAGTGTATGGGACGGAAATAGGTTTGGACACGGGGCGGTGGACATTTTACTTTATTGGTCATTCTGACAGAATCCTTAGTATTTTTGTTGAGCCAGGGCAACCCCTCTTAGAAAAAGGGGAAGATGAGTTTTCTTTTCTTTACTTGTATTCCTCAATAAAAGTATTTGCCAACAACTATACCACCACTGTGTCAGTCGTACTTCAACACCCTTACACCTACTGAAAGGGAATACATTTGATGGTGTTTTTATAAGGGGCATTTTTACCATTCACACACTGGCCTAGTATGGTACTTCTGCAAGTATTCAGGGATTAGGGCTCAAGACCATTAGGCCTGACAGTCTGAACGTTCGGGATTGATGTCTTTGGTTCACCACCCACAACAAAGCGACATGGAAATACCATTGCTCCAGGGGCAGATTCTTCCTTGCCAAAGACTCCAAACTATGTAATGGCCTCCCACTTGACCTTCACCAGGACACAGTGTCATGAATTCACATAAACATATGAACCCCCAGTGCTGGAATCTGGTCCTATTCACTACTTTAACAGTCTACGCTTTTCTCTTAAGCTCACTTTCCTCCACAGCGGAACCATGATTTGATGCTACTGTGTGGCACCATGGGTACTGCATGAAAACAATCGTAAATATATAATTATTCCACATGTAGATCACCTGAAAAATGATGTGGTCAGTCTTAACTCTATCCTGCCTACTTATATAAATAATTTCATTTGTATGCATTAGGATATATAATGTGTATAATACCATATGAGTTTACGATGCTGCTTAATCTGCCTTGAATGAGTTACTTATTATATCATCTGCTTATCTTTATCTGGTATTGTAGTTATTAATGAACCTTAGGTACTCACTGATCTTCATAAATTATTCAAACATAGAAAAAAATAATAATAAAGTATTCAAACCCATTTAACAAAGTTGGGACCCATGCTAATGCTATTTATCACACTAACATTTACTTCCAATTGACTCCAACAACTTTTTGACAACCAAACTAGCCATTGCATGCGCTCTCACTCAGCCCCACAGCAAGCTATTATCAGAACGTATTAGTGCAGGCTAGAAGTAGTGTTTGTATTCAGTAAAACACACACTTGGGCAGCACATAGGCAGTCTTGTCATTCAGAATGTTACTTGCCTTCTTTGTATTTATGTTCAACAAGGATGGATGCTTGTATTGAAGCGTATCCTGCCTATCTGCGACTGGTTTCAACAACACGAACATTGTAAGCTGCATGGACGCTCTAATGGTCCCATCAGGAACGCCACTAACCTCGCTCTATACTTCCCCCTATTCCTTGTAAAGCACTTCATTGCTTCCTGAAGCTAGATGTGCGCCCAAAAAATAACCTAATATTAATAGTAATAATAATAAATAGTAATGACTTCTCCCATGACGACTGAGCCACTGGAATACCCCTCCAGACAGACATCAAACATCAGAGTGTATACATTATATCCTGGCGTGTATAAGTGTATCTCGTCTTATAGATTACAGTTCGACTGTAATCTGTTGGCCAGGGTTTTGCATGCACCACACTGGCCCTGTGAGTGAAGAAAGGTGGTTTATCATTTTAAAGGCGAGATCTATTAACTTCACCATGGTCAGTGTCCATCTCGTTGTCTCGCCCGAAATTAGCCTGTTCCAGACTGCGTCTTCGTTCAGCGTTACCACCCCCTGCAAGCACGATTGGAGATATATGTCCCTGTTTTGCTGCGTCTTGGGGCATTGCAGCACTAGATGTTTCAGTGTTTCCACTTGATCTATGTTTTTACACAGATGACAACTGTTATCCATCAATAGGGAGCGAATCACCAGGATTTCATGCGTCGTCAGCAAATTGAGCCTTGCTTTCAGGAACGTACGTCTCATACCTTTGTTTGAAAATTTCATGCAGTAGTTCAGAGGTTTTTTTACTTTGTTGAACGTCGGTGGGAGGTGAGTCAATAGTTTGTTGGCGCTGGCTGTGTCAATGGTCGTGATCCAACCATCAATTCCATTTTCAGTTTCAATCTGTCTGGGTTGGTTTTCAGATCTTCTTCCAAGCATGCTATTTCCCTCAGAATTTCCTGCTGTCTTGACACCCAGTTGTTTAGTGCCTTGCATGTACCTCTCTTGAGCTCTTCTGCTATGATGCTATACATAGGCAGGGTGTCTGCCATCATGATTTTTCTGAATAGTCTCATCTTGCTTTGCTCTACCAACAATGCCAGGGAAATGAGGACCAGTTCTCATCTGATCGCGGGCATGGATGTCGATTTTGGTAGGCCCATACCGATTTCCAAACATGGCCTTCCAGCTTCTGCCATATCGAGCTTGGGATGTTTAATGATGCTTCCATGCCATGTATGATAGACGGTACAACCTTAGCCTTATAAAAGTTGAACGACGGCAAGAGCGAAAATGTCCCAAATTTGATGTCCACGGCTCTTGTTTGTGCTGTTAGTCATTTCACCTTGATACATAGCTGTTCTTGCATTGCTTTGTCTTTGGCCGACCCGTCGACGGTCACCCCTAAGTATTTAAACTGATTGACTACTTCAATTTTTGTTTTTTTCAGAAACCATTTCAGCGGTCTAGGCCTCTTCTTTGATGTTTTTTCCAGGACCAATACTTTTATTTTTGTTATGTTAATTTCCAGATTGCTCTCTTTTGTGTTTCTCGCCAAATTTCCTTAGTTTCCGTTGTAGGCCAATTTGTGTTTGGTCGATGATGATGGCGTCATCCGCATAAAGGAGTCGCAATATAGTCGCTTTCCCGATTTCTGGTGGAAATGCTCTTATTTTTTCCTCGTCTGTTTGATAGTCACCGAGGAAGGCGATGAAGAGGGCTGGAGCTCAGGGGCATCCTTGTTTGACGCCTCACTTAACTGGGATCTCCTCAGACAGTACTCCTTTATTTAATTTCACCCGGATCTTGGTATCGGCGTGCAGAGCTTTTATTGGGTTCAAAATCGGCACTGGACATTTCCAATTGTTTAATTTGGCCCACAGTTTTGTACAGTCTATTTTATTGAAAGCTTTCGATAGGTCGATAAATGCCTTCAAGATGTTTATCAGTAGGATGTTTATGGCTGTGCTTCCGTTTTTTTGGAAGCCTGTTTGAAAGATGTCACTGCACGGAGCGTTTTTTGGCCCATCTTCTGAAGTGGTCTAGGAGCTGTGTCGCAAAGATTTTACCCACAATGTCCAGCAGTGCTATAGGTCTGTAGCTTTCCGGCTCTTCTCTGCCACCTTTTTTATATACTGGGACAATTATGGCGTTGAGCCAGGTTTCAGGAATCATTTTTGTATTTCTGCAGTGGCTGAAACTTTTGCTGATTACCCACGCCCATGCTTTCATTGATTGTTTCAGGTCTAAGTTAGCCAGGCCGTCCGTGCCGGGGGCTCTCAGTGTTTTGAGATTGGATATGGCTTTTCAATGTCTTCCACATTCGATGCATCAACCCATGGTGCATTAATATCTTCCTCTTCCTGAGGTACACTCCCCTGAGGGAGGAGGAATTGGGCTGCTAAGTATGTTTCCCATTTTTCCTCTGAAACAGTGTTCGAGATATCTGTATATAGGGGCGAGTTTGTTGTTTTGATTAGTGCCCAGAAGTTACTCGATTTTTTTGTGCTTAGACTTCACAGCATCTTTTCAGCGTCTTGTTGGTAAAGGAGAAGTCTGTGATGTTTTAGCCAGTGTTTATACACCTTTGTTTCCATTTGCCATTTTTCCCATGCTTCTTTAGTGGTTTTTCTTTTTGCTGTTCTCATCCATTTCCGAACAACTTTCCTCTTTTCAGCTAGCAATTTGTCGTACGCATGCTGCAGTCATGCCACCTTGTTCTGCTGACCTAAAGCGGGTCTTCTGTATGGCAGAAGAAGGGGCAGGTAGTTTGGGCGCTCTACCCCACCATTAGGTGTGTGTGCTTTGACGAGCTGCCCATATTTCGCGGTTATCTTTAGGACGTCAAATTCTGTCAGACGTAACCTGGATAGTTGGTTATTAACCTAAACGTTGAATTTGTATGTTTGTTTGGCTGGTTGCTTTCCTTGCCATGTGCAAATCAGAAGGTTATGGTTGCTGTGCGCGGTTCTTTGGACTTTATATTCCAGAATAGTGGGTAGGAGACCTGGGGAAGCATAGATGTAATCCAAGGTGGCTTGGGGGTTCAGGTTCCCATTTCGGGATGTTAATTTGTTTAGGGAACAATGCTGCTATGTTGTGCAGGTTCCTTGGTTGGCATACCGCCCCCCAGGCCTTTCCTCGTTCGAGAGTGCTTCCTTGTGTCGCGCGATCCATTCCGTCATCGAGGGGTCCGTTGCAATTTGTTTTCAGGTCGCAGCACACGATGATGGCGATCCTTTCAAACTCCGTGTAAATTCAATCTATTGTTTCCCCCATTTTCCTGCAGTAGGCTTTTGTTGTTGTCCGTTGGGGGTTACAATATGTGTTTATTATTGCTAGTTGGGTGGTCTGTTCCTGCTCCGGCCTTGAAGTATGGTGACTCCATGTTGTCAAAATGACCAGCATTTCATATAATTCCATTAGCTTTCTTGGTGTAGTTAAGCCTGAACCCATTTTTATTGCTGTCAGGAGTCCTGACGATGGACGGCCCAACAGAGCCTTTATTGCCGGAGATATTTCCACTACAAAGCCATCTAGAGTTGGTTTTTCTGACAGCCATGCCTCTTGGAGACATACGATGTCCAGAGCGCCTAGGTCGACATCGCCCACAATAGTCAGATGTGAGTGACCTCTCGTGTTCCATGATCCCAAGGTGTGTCTTTCGATAGCTGCCTCTATAGATGTCATGCCCGGTCCGATGGGCGTGTGTTCCGGGGTCCATTTTCGTTGCTATCTCTCTGGTTTCGGGTTCAGGGTTGATTTGAGCCATGACCACGGACCTTGCAATGTTTTCACGGCTTTTAATTTACTTAAGATTCCGTCTATGGTGTTGTCGGATTTCCTGCGTGTGGTGGTCTTGGAACTATGGGAGAGATGACTCTGGTGCTCCTCTGGTCTGGACCACGAAGTCTGATCACGCTGTCCTTTCTCATATCTTTCACTCCTTTCTTGTACCTTCTTACTTTCCTTGTCATAACTGTACTGTGGATGTCAATGGACTCCTGACGGGAGTGCCTGTTTACGGAGAAATATGTCTTATTCCCTTGCCCTTTGCCTGACCATTTCGCTAGGTAAAACTCTTCCGTTCTGGATATAAATCGGTGTTTCCGTTCTTCTGTGCCTTTTGAATGGCACGCTTTGTCCTCTCTCGCACTTGGCGGTTTTATTTCTGACAGTATGAAGCCAAATTGCTCCATTTCTCTGATTGCGTTCGAGTTTATATATTGGATTCCGTCAGCCTTAATGTGGAGGTATGCTTTTGCTGTGTTTCCTCTATGATATGGTTTGACTAATTGGATGTATTCAGACTTGATACTTTTTAGTGTGGTTGTTTTACTCGTTATTTTCAGGATTGTTTTTCTATTCAAAATCATATATCCTTCACTCCTTTTAGATATTTCTACTTTGAATATACGTTCCTTGTATTCTGCCCTTGAGTTTTTATTTTGCTGGCCATTTACTCTTTTCGAATCTTTATTCTACTTTGAGGATACATGCCCGCTTGGTCTTCGCCTATCTTATTTGATATTTATCTCACTGTTAAGTAGTGTCGTTTTATCGTGGATAGGTGGGCTTGTCTCTTGAGGCTCTTTTGCGGCGGTTTGCTCCTTCATTCCGTCGTCTTTACTGCTAGTGATAGGGTCTGGGGTTAACAAGTTTTTTTTTTCAGGTTCCATGATGAACACCTCTTGGTCTAAGTCATCAGTTGAGACTTCCCAGTGTAGCGAGAGGTTCATCGACTCCGTATCTTTCAAGAGGTCCTCTACTGATCTTGGGGAGCTTCTAGTGTTTCCCACTTTTTTCGTTGGCCTCGCGGTTTCCGAATGTTAACTTTTTTGGGTTGATGTTTTGTAGTTTGGCTTCTTCGGTTCTTGGTTACATCCGGTGAGCGTTTGTGTCATCGTGATCCCCTGTTCTTTACTGGTTAATTTTAGTACCACCGGGTTTCTTCTGGGTGGAATATTTGTCGCTCCTAATTTCACTGATAGAGTAGTGCTCAGTCTGGATGTGGCGCCGGGTTTTGCATTTGCCTTTTCCTTTGCTTCCCGCGGGGCGTCTGGTACTTTCTGGATCTCTCTGACATTACTCTGGACCTGATTTGTTTTCTCCATTATCAAATGGTTTTTCTTCTCTGCTTGGAGCGACTCTACCAGCTTGTTTAGGTCTTCTACTTTTTTTTCCCAACCTTCTTGGTGGTTACTGTTTCTCTCCTCTAGGGCGGTGATGTAGCCTTCAATGTAGGTCATTTTTTACGTTAAGCTTGCCAGGATCGAGGTGTTGTCTTGGACTCCATCTTTTATAGCCTCATAGAGTGTTTACAGAATGGGGCTAAGGCAATCGTAATAGCTGACATGACTGTTAACATGTCGTTTTTTTTGCTTGGTGAGTCTTTTTGTGTTTTTGTGGATATTTCACTCAACCGTCTGTTCTTATGAGATGGTATCGTTGTCACTGATCTCCTAGGTGTTCTTGGTGCCTCAAAGGTCACATTGTCGCTTGAGTGCTTTCTACACTGTTCGTCCTCTGACATGTTCAGTGTTATTGATCCTCTGCTCACGTGGCCCAAGGGATTCTTAGGGTTCTGATCCCTCGTTTTAGCTGGGGTAGATGGTTTTTGACTTATGCTAAGGTGGATTTTGGTCCAGTCAAAGCGGTGGTCATTCGTCTGTGAGACCTTCAATCTATCCACCTGTTTGGATGGTGGGATTCCAGCTCTTGGTGTCTGGTTGTGTTGATTTATTACCTCCTCCGGGAGCTTTGAGCGTGCATCTTCCTGCTGCTGCTGCTCCGTTTGTTGGATTGCTTTATTTGGCAGACTGTTCTTGTCCCCATGATTGCTCAAGTCCCTTTGTTTCCTGGCCGGAGTAGGCGGCAGGATTGGCCCCCTTTGCGCATGATTAGTGTCTGTGTGTTTTTTTTTTAAAGGTGAACTCTGAGGGGGTCGGGCTTCCACTGGAGGTAGGTTTGTATCTTAGCCCCGCACTAGATCAGTTTTGCGCAGTTTATTCGCTGGAGTAATTTCCTGGACCGCTTCTAGAATTTCTGCGTTGGATAATTCTGTTTCGGTGTCCAGTTTACGATTTTGATGATTGCAGAAGGTGCCTGACATCAGGGGGGTTGGCAGCTATTTCAGCTGTGCGGCGCTTCTTTTAAATAATTTCTGGTGCTGGTTTACTGCGGTTTTGCTATTTGTCTGTTTTGTTTCACCATTTTCTTGTTTTTTCTTATGGGTTTTCGAATTGGAAATGTTTGTTTGAACTTTTCTTTGTGTAGTGATTTTTGTGTTGTTTTTTTTTGTTTTTTCAGAAGCCTGACTCGCCTGTGATGCCGAGTCAGACTCTGAGTTTTCTTCCTCATTTGTCTCCTGGTCGTTAGTGCTGTCCTCGTTATCTTGCGTAATGGCAGGACTGTCTATTTTCTTTTCATGATTGCCGCTTATCGACTCGTTTGCTTCTTGACGGCTCTTTTCTATGGACTGGTGTACAGTGCTCTGTGGAACTCTGGGTTCCATGTGCACTAATGCCGTAATGTTCCTTTTCTTGTTGTCTGTGTGATGATCTACGAGCTTGTTTTGGGTTTCCATTTCGCAGCTTATTGTCAGGCGAAACTCCTTTGGATGCAGTTCAAACTTCTTCCTTTCTGCCGCTTTGCCGGCTTTCATCTGTTGCTTGACTGTGCTCGGAGGACTTCGGCCCTCGTGTGGCACAGGCTCCTCCCCCTTCACCGTCAGCTTTGCAGGCTCCAGCGCGGGTCCAGGAAAGGCGTGGAGCGTGGATGTCGGCTTGCGGGGCCCCCCGCCGCCGCCCCCCTCTTCCATGCAGCGTACCCGCTCAGGGTCCGATGGAGGCTACCCTTCGGCAGCTCTCGTCGGAGACCCGCTCTCCATAATGGCGGCTGGCTGGGCGTTGCACGGATCGCAGGAGGGTAAGTGTCTCGTATCGCAGCTGCTTTCTTGCTGTTCGTGAATATCATGAATTTCTTGAATTTCTTGGGTATCTTCATTGCTAATCTGTGCGCCGCAGGGCGTCTGGCTTAGTATCTGCACAGGGCTTGTCTGGGCCCTGTGTAGGTCCTTTGTATTAGCAACTTTTGATGTACTTTTGGTGCTTCTCAGCCGGCGGCGGCTCAAGTCCACGTCAATTTCTATGGGTGCGTCTTCAGGCTGCTCTTTAGTTGTACACTTCCTCTTTAGGTGTTTTGTGTCCATCTGCTGTCCATTACTTCCTTGATCACCGCGTATCCCGCGGACTCCTGCAGTCTCCAACTCTCCTCACAACTCCGCTCACCGCTTCGCTCTGAGTGGGAGTTTTTAAGTCCTCCCACACTGGTAGAAAGACTGGAGGGACTCCTGCAGACTCCAACTCTCCTCACAACTCTAGGCCAACCTTCACCTCTTTGATAGATGCTCCTCGCACCTCATCAACTTCCTTTCTTCTCCTGCTGTCCCCTCTCCCCTTTCCTTGACTACCTTGCCTCCCCCTTCTGCCTCGTCCCAGGATACGTTGCCGTCCCCTGCCCTTGCTGACCCTTCTCGGGCTCCTTCTACACCTCCGCAGGGCATACCTCTGATCTGTACCCCTCCCCGAAAGTCCTTCAAGGATGGCAACCTTCTCCATCTTGCCACTCTAAACTCTCACTCTGCTGTCAAACACTCCTCTGATATCTGCCGCCTTCTGGAAGAACTTGACCTTGATGTCCTTGGTCTCAACGAGACATGGTTCACGGCCAGCTCTGTCACAAGCTTTGATTCGCTCTTACCTGACGGCTACAAGATCCTCTCCGCACCAAGGGCCAACCGCTCAGGTGGGGGTGTAGCCTTGATCTTCCCCTAGTGGATTCCTGCCTCTGTCACTTCTACACAGGCCAACTCCTCTTTTGAATGCCTCGTCTGCAGGCTCTCTCTCTCTCTCTCTCCTAGCCACTCACTCACTGTGGCTACTATCTATCGGCCATCTGGTCAGATTTCATCCTTCATCTCTGAGTGGACGGACCTCTCCTCCTCACTCCTGGCCTCAACTACTCAACTCCTCCTTCTTCTTCCTGGATGCCTCCTATCTGCCCTCTGGGCTCTTTCGCAACCTCTGCGACTCTTACTCACTCACTATTCTCCCCTCTGGCCCAACTCATTCTGCAGGGCACACTCTTGATGTTCTGATCTCCTCAGACCTTCCCCTCTCTGTCCCTCTCACCACTCCTCTCTCCTCCTCCCACCTCACCCGCCCTACCCCCCAGGCCAAGCCACTTCCATCACTGCCACCCACCTTCTCGGTCATCCGACCCATGAAGCACATGTCAGATGAGGCTTTCGCTGCCATCTTCTCAACCTCATTGTCCCCTTGGCGGACTCTCATCCTGACACAGCCCTCTCCACTCTCCACTCTGCTATTTCTGATACTCTTGATATCCTTGCCCCTGTCATGAGAATCCACCTGAAGCCCAAAGCCAAGTGCAAATCCTGGTACGACACAGACCTCGTCACCCTAAAATGCAAGTGTAGCGTGGCCGAGAGGAAATGGTGTGCTTCATGTACATCCTCTGACAAACTGGCATGCCGCCTGCTGCAAAGGCAATACCGGCTCTCTGTCCTAATCAAGAAGAGAGCGCATATCCAAGTCTGCATCTCTGCAGCATCTAACAATTCGGCTGAGCTCTTTAAAATCGGCAAGGAACTGGACAATCCTGCTGCAGTCTCTACCTCTCCTGTCCCCTCCCAGGCTTTCTGTACGGCACTTGCGTCTCACTTCATCTCTAAAATTCAGGACATCCTGTCCTCTCTTTCCTTCTATCCCCTCCCTCCTCCACTCCTTGCTCTTTCTCTGGCCATTCTGCAGCCACCTCTTCTCCCTCCTTCTCTGCCTTTCCCCTGTTCTCCACAGATGAGGTTTCTATACAAGTCTGAACTATGACAGTCTTGTCGAAACAGGTTCACCCCTGTTCCTCTAAAACTATCAAGGACCACATCGACTCCCTGGCTCTTGCCCTGGCTGATTTCTGCAATCTCTCCTTCGTCACTGGAGTCTTCCCATCCCCCCTGAAGCACTCCCTTGTTCACCCTCTTCTTAAGAAACCCACTGCCGACCCCTCCTGCCCGGCCAACTATCGTCCAATCTCCATCACTCCCTTCTGGGCAAGCTCCTGGAGAAACTGGCCATCTCCCAGCTTAATCTACACAGTGAATCTGTTGGTTGTCTCCATGACCATCAGTCTGGCTTCAGAGCTGCCAGAGGCACAGTAACTGCTCTCCTGAATATCCGTGAAGACCTGCTCTCCAATCTTGACTCTAACACCCCTTGCATCCTCAGCCTGCTTGATCTCTCTTCTGCCTTTGACACTGTCAATCATGCCATCCTGCTCAACTGTCTCCTTGATAACCTGGGTATCACCTGTCAGGCTCTGGCATGTCTGACTTTTTTCCTCGGTGACCGACCCTCTCAGGTCCAACTTGGGTCCTTCCTTTCCGCAATTTTTTTCTCTACCTGTGGTGTCCCCCAGGGGTCTAACCTTTCTCCCTGGCTGTTCAACCAATACCTGGCACACCTGGCCCACCGCATCGCCGCTCTCTGCCCCAACTTTCAGTGTTATGCAGATGACACCCAGTTCATCTTCAGGCTACCCTCGGCCTCCTCCTCTACTTCCCTTATCTCTGACTGTCTGTCTACTATCCAGGAGTGGTGTGCCGCCAATGACCTCTGCCTTAATGCCAGTAAGACTGAGATGCCCCTCATTGGCAAACCCGCTCCCTCCTTTCCTGTAGCTCTCTGGCCGACATCTCTTGGCCCTCTTCCTGCTCCCACCTGTGTGGCTAAAAACCTCAGGACCACCTTCTACTCTACACTCTCCTTCTCTCCTCACATCTCTGATGTATCTTAGAAGTCACACTACCAACTTCACCTCCTCAGAGGTATTCTTCCTTTCCTCTCCTTCCCCCATAAGCTCACTGTCTCCAGAGCTCTGGTTCTCTCTAGGCTGGACTACTGCAACAGCCTCTTTCTAAATCTGCCTGCTTCTACTCTCAGCCCTCTGCAACTTATCCAGAACAGGACTGCAACACTTGTCCTTGGCCTCAAGCCCAAGGATTGTATCTCTCCAGGACTGAAATCTCTGCACTGGCTCACTGTGACTGCGAGGATTAAGTTCAAAACCCTCTGCATCGTCCACAAGGACTTCTGGGGCCTGGGGACTCAATACCTTCAAAACTCTCTATTCCTAAATACCTTCCTTCTCGAGCTCTTTGCTCAGCTGCCTCAAACTCCCTCAGGGTCAGTCGCTTCTCCAAGCAACGAGCTGGTGGTAGATCTCTTTCTTTGGCTGGGGCCTCCCTCTTGAACAGCCTCCCTGCCTCCCTGAAACTTGAGGAGAATCATCTTGGGTTCCGGAAGCACCACAAAACGATTCTCTTTGCTTCTGCTTTTTCTCCTCCTCTCCCTTGCTGACCTCCTGGCTGACACTGACTTTGCACTGGTTGCCTTGCTGCCCTCTGATCTCAGGCCCAGGTCCCCTCCCCTGCCAGTCGCACTCCTGCACTGCCCTCCTGGCAACCCCGCACTTGGGGACTGTTTTCTGTATCCCTGCAGTCCCACTACCAGCACTTGACACCTGTTGTCTGCCCTTACCCTTGCACTTGCAACCTGCTGGCTGTACGTTACCTATTGTTGTTTATTTTCTTATCCCATATACAGCACTGTCCTCTCCCCCTTCCCACCCCGCACTTCTCCCCCTCCCCTTCCCATGCACTTGCGCAATCTGAATGACACCTGTTCTAGTAGGATCGATGTCTGTCTTCCCTCTGTTCCCCTCCCTTGCCTCGTCGCGCCTTGAAACACCTCTGTATAGGCACGTTATAAATCCCATATCATATATCATATCATATCATATCTGCCGAGTGAATAACTCCCTCATAAAAGTCCTCAAATGAATGGCTTCATGATCAGGAGTTATTAAAGTGACCAAGATTGCCATCAATTATCCATGTGCAGTAGATGTCCCAATCTTTCCTTTAAGTCACCCGGGATCAACTGAATTCCTTCTTCATCATCCCAGCGATCCTCCAGGTGGGATTCAAAAGTGGCGCATGCAAAACCCACCTCTTCCACTCTTAGTTTATGTATTTTTCCCAAAATCTCAACTTCGGCCAAATCCATGGAATTAAGCAAGATGGGCATTTCGCCCTCCACAATCATGTTGCTAACTCAGAAATGCATCCTTATTTTGTCCTTTACATACTCTGAAAAATCAAATTCTTCATCCACTTTTAGGATCTTACTTTGGAGGTCCCATGCATTGACAGCAATTAGCCTCCTCTCAGTGGATGCACCGGAACCACCACTGCCGCATTCAGAACCTGCTTCCCTCTCATTTATAGGGCACACAAAGATCTGGTTACTTCTGCCATTCATGCACAGCTATTCCTCTTTGGACACATGCTTCCCTTTCAGTGGCGGACGGCCAACCTACAAAACGATCCATTTTTTACAGGTCAGCCATTTTAAAAAGAAAGTCGAAACCGTGGACGGTATACATTCCACCAGAAGGAATTCAGGGCTCCATCTGGAAGTTCCCACAAAAGGAAACAATAACCCAACAACGCTTCCTAAATTGTGGAGTTCTTCCCTCGCCGAACAGAAGACTAGCCAAACTTACACTTACCCTCTTCTCATACAAGCGCCATCTGATAGCTCTCCAAGCTTCACCTGGCATTGCCAGTGGGCTCTGGCCACCGTGATGGTTAACTGAACTGACACTTGCCCTCTTCTCATACAAGCGCCATCTGCTAGCTCTCCACGCTTCATCTGGCATTGCCAGTGGTCACTGGCCACCGTGATGGTTAGCTGAACTGGCACTTATTCTCTTCTTATTCAGGCCCATCTGATAGCTCTCCAAGCTTCACCTGATCCTGCCAGTTGGCTCTGGCCACCCTGCTGGTTAGTTGAACTGGCACGTACCCTCTTCTCATACAAGCGCCATCTGATAGCTCTCCAAGCTTCACCTGGCATTGCCAGTGGGCTCTGGCCACCCTGATGGTTAGCTGAACTGTCACTTATCCTCTTCTTATTCAGGTCCATCTGATAGCTCTCCAAGCTTCACCTGGCATTGCCAGTGGGCTCTGGCCACCCTGCTGGTTAGCTGAACTGGCACTTACCCTCTTCTCATACAAGCGCCATCTGATAGCTCTCCAAGCTTCATCTGGCATTGCCAGTGGGCTCTGGCCACCCTGCTGGTTCACTTTCACCATTAGCTTCCTATTGCTCTCCAGGTCATTTCACCACCTTTCTGCATGCTTGGGTCGATCACTTAAGGCTCTTGCGTTGCATTCCCATCCTCTCTGGTGTAATTGGAGCCTGCGTTTAGGTCTGCACTATGTAAATATTCTTCATATAAATATAATAAACACAGTTTTCTTTGACCTGCCCTTATCATGCCGCCTTCTAAAGTACCCTCCATGAACACACTTTTATAATGTGGGAGTTTGGTTCTCTGTTTTGCTCTTGCTTCATGGGTTTAGTTTTGTGGACAGGTGCCTGCCTTGGTAAGCAAGTTTTTGGTGAAAAATACTCAGCATGAAAAATCTAAATTTCTGGCCAACTCATACAGAGTGAAGAAAAGTACAAACCCCTTCTTGTTTTTCTTATGAACAGAAACATTGTAACCATGCCTACGTGTCGTGCATTAGTTGGAGTTGATTGTCATGACATTGCTACCTATTGTATCATCTTAACCTCTAGAATTCGCATACTTTCTAAAATGAAAAGAAATGTTACTATGCACAGCAGCCTTTTTTGAGCATCCTCAAATGTCCACCTTAGTCCTCCTTTTCAGTCCTCAGTCACTCTCTCCCCTCACCATTCATCCTTCTTATTCCTTACTAATGAAGAGGAATCTTATGTTAGGAATAATAATGGAGACTGGTGGGTGGGGAGGTTGGACGCACAGTGAAAACATGTATTTAGGAGACTGATAACTGAGAAAGAAGGCTGAGAAGATTGAAAGGGGCATGGAGAGGAGCTGCTGACTCAGGAGGATGGCTGATGCGTAGGATTGAGACATGCTGAGGTACCAATGAGTGAGGAGGAGGATGGCTAAGAGGTGAGAATGAGGTGTGCTGAGGAAACTGATGATTAAGGAGGATGACAGAGGGGTGACAAGGAGGTGTGCAGACGAGACCGATTATTGAGGTTCATTGATAGAGTGAGAAGTGCAAAGGAGATTGGCAAAGTAGGTTCCTGGAGTGAACAGGGGGTTTACAGAGGAGGCTGATGAGTAAGGAGGATGCTTGAGGAGGGAGAAGGGGGTGTACAGAAGAGATTGATGACCGAGGAAGGTGGCTGGGGCACAGAAGGAGATTTGTAGAGGAGACCGATGAGTGAGGAAGATGGCTGAGGAGTGAGATAGAGGTGTGCAGAAGAGACTGATGGGGAAGAAGGATGGCTGAGATGGAGGTTTGCAGAGGAGACTTATGGATGAGGGGGGTGGCTGCAGAGTCACGAAAGATTGTGCAGAGAAGACTGATGAGTGAGGAGGCTGGATGAATTGTAATAAGGTGAGCAGAAGAGCCTAATGACTGAGGAGGATGGCAGAGGAGTGAGGAGATGTACAGAGGAGACCGATAAAGGAGGAGGATGGATGCTGAGCAAGGAGGATGTCTGAGGAGGCAGTAAGAGATGTGCAGAGTGGGGAAATTAATCTGGAGGAAGGCTGAGGAGACTGATGAGGGAGAAGGATGGATGAAGTGTGAGAAAGAGGTATGCAGAGGAGACTGATGAATGAAGAAGATGACTGACGAGCGAGAAGGAGATGTACAGAGGAGACTGTTGAGTGAGGAGGATGGCTGAGGAGTGAGCAAAGGGTAATCAGAGGTGACTGGTGAGTAGGGGGGATGCCCGAAGATGGAGAAGGAGGTGTGCAGAGGATGCTGATGAGTGAGAAAGAGATGTGAAGAGGAGACTGAAGAGTGGGGAGGGTGGATGAGGAGTGAGAAGGAGGTGTGCAGAGAAGACTGGAGAGAGGAGGGAGTGGCGGAGGAGTGAGAAGGTGTGCAGAGGAAACTGATGACTAAGGAGGATGCCTGGCCAGGGAGAACGAGGTGTGCAGCGGAGACTAATGAGTGGGGAATTGGCTGAGGAGTGAGAAACAGATGTGCAGAGGAGACTGATGAGTCGGGAGGATGCCTAAGGAGTAAGAAGATGCACAGAGGAGACTGGTGAGTCGGGGGAGTGGATGAGGAGTGAAAAGAAATGCAGAGGAGACTGAGGAGTGAGGAGGATGCCTGAGGACTGAGAAGTAGATGTGCAGAGGACACCTATGAGGGAAGTGGATAGCTCAGGAGTGAGGCAGATGCTTACAGAGGGGAAATGAAGATGGCCTCAAACGGAGGCTCTGGGTATGACTGACTGTTCAAACCTGCACCTTGCTCTCTACTCAATGAATCATAGGTCTGAATCTGGAAATTCCAATCCCCTTTCTGTCAATACTGTGTAATACCTCTGTCACTCACTGGCCCTCATTACGACCCTGGCGGAAATCGAAAAACGATGGCGGAAATGCAATACCGCCATCGAATAGCGCTCGGTGCGACTATGACCCGTCACCGCAAAGTACGAAGCCATTAGCGACACCGTAGTGAACGCCAACGCTAACTGCACCAAGCACGCGCGCGCGCGCCATGCCAAACCGCAAACACCACCATGGTGCAACGGTACGCCAATTCCGACCCTAGCGGACATGTACCTAACGCCATCAGGCACGGCGTAATGTACCATTCCGCCATGGCGAGAAGTACGGCATCGCGAATCAACCGTAAACGGCCCCACTGAGTGCCTGTACACCGCTCCCTGCCCACAAAGTACAACTCCCCGTAGGTGCAATGAAGCCACAATGCAACCATTGAAATGTACAAGTCACCCATGCATGCCAACGAACAAAAGAAACACAAGAGGGGCCAATGGGAGCTGCAGGGCACAGATGGCACGAATACAGAAGCCATCCCAATGGACATGACCACAGTCCCCCACCAAGAAACGCACGCAAACACAGGCACCTGTGACCAGCAATATTCCGAAAACCACATCATTCCACCAGTCCACCTGGCTGACCGGCATCTGTTACACAAAACCCAATCCCCCGCCCCTGAGCATGACAACATTCAAACTGGCATATTGGCAGCCCCCATCCCTGACCTCACTGGGCTTCGTAGGCAAACGCGCACAGCACAGTACCACGCAACTAAACCCCGAAGCTGGAACCCAATGCAGATCTCCTCACAATACATCGCCCCCCAAATAGGCATATGCCACATCACTTGCAAAGAAAAACGCTACACGGGCCAAATCAGAATAGAAATTTTATGCACATCAAAATCACCAAGCCCATACAGCCATCAGGCCATGAACTCCAAAACACTAATCACCATTGTGGGCTGCTTCCGCAAGAAATGACCAGCCACTACCTGTGTGTCGCCCTGTTCCCCCATGGTACACAGAGCCACATTCACGTACGAAAAGGCAACATGGAAGCGCACAGAACCGCAGGGCCGTCCCAATGGGGAGGCACTAGTCCAGCTGAAAGGCCGAAATGTTGCTCCGAGCCACCAGTACTGCGTAAGGGCATGTGGCCCATTGGCGATCGTCCCATAAGATCGTAATGCTGCTCCACTGATTAACACGAAGCAGCAGGTGTCGGGAGTAAAATCCATCTGCAGGAGTGGCATACAGATGGCAGTGGCAAAAGGGGAGGAGATACCTGTCAACCAAAAGAAAAGAAAAAGAACAGAATGGCCATCAGAACTACATACCAACAACTCACTTCAATGATCACACGAAATCCACAGCCATATGCATGCTAGCCCACTCCAAAGGAACATCACCACCCCAAAACCACTTGCGACTCATAACCATCTATATCGAGGTGCAAACACCATCACAAACGAGTGTCTGAGGGCGCCTCGAGACAGGGAGGGCTCAACAAGGCCAGATGGACGATGGTCCCACTATGGCAGCCCTGCATCACATAGCGTAGGGGAGGCGGATAGATCCCAAGAAGCCCTGTACATGGCAAACTCTGTATCAAATCACCTGCCCATGCATCCATCCATCATTCCCTCATCCCGGGATCAAAATGCCTGAATAATTACTCACATAACATTAGAAACATCCATTGAGTCTGTGCGTTATGCAGCCTGCTAAATCCACAGTGCCCCAGCCCGTAATTCCAGTGTTGTGAAGTAACATGTATTTGGGAACGGACGGCCTCATCGCCCACGTAGCTATTGCGCATCCCAAACTATTCATATCAATCATTGCTCCCTCGCCATGGGCCCTGTCTCAAGGACATAGAACAATAGAACGTTACATTTGCAGTCAGACCTGTGGGCATCTCCTCGCCGCTAGCTGGAAACCGAAAGCGCCGCCCTTCGAATTCCTCATTTGCAACATCACGTCGAAAAGGCATCTGTGGCCGTTTGAAATCACTAATTATTCCATCGAGTGCGGCTGTGTGTGAAAATGGCAACTGCCTTCACCCACGAATGGGACGCCCCGCCCGTCGTTGCAACTCGGTACAGTGATGCATGAGGGCCCACCGTCACTCGAGTACTACGTCCCACTGACCCCTCACAAGTCTGTTCGCGACTGCACAGATAGTATGTGAAACAATGGGACCACAGCAGAATGAACATATCAACCAATCTTACACGGCCATCGGGTACAAATACATGATTGCAATAGCAAGATACAATTCCCCGAATTGCAGCGTTGTGCGCGGGACGTGCTCGGCCAAAGGGGAGAGCAGTTTGCACAGGTGGAATCAATCACCACAGGTGGAGGCCATACAGCCTGAAAACACATAAATTGCACAGCCAGTCTCCTCCCACAACCACACCGAAATGCTACCGGCAGGACTCGCGATGTTGGCCCTGGGGGACCTGATAGCACTGCAAGTGCTCCGACTCCAAGAAGTAGACGAACACCAACTACAACCAGCCGCACGGAGGAGACGCAGGAGGAGGAGGAGGCTAAGGCAGGGCCAGCAAGGCCCACCAGCACAGCCACTACCACCACGCAGGCAGCCCGCAATTCCACGCCTCCGAGCACATCCGTTCAACCTCACTGATGAGCAGATCCACACCCTCTACCGTCTGGACCGGGACACCATAGCCGCCATTGTGGACATGACACAGGCTGACCTTGTCAGCATGATAGATAGCCCAACCGCCATCCCACCCCTACTGAAGGTGGTGTCTGTACTCCACTTCCTGGCCACAGGCACCTACCAGCACACAGTCGGACAGTTGCATGGCATTTCTCAGCCACTGTTCTCACGGACACTATTGCAAGTGCTCGATGCCCTCCTGAGGCACGCAGACGACTACATCTCTCTACCACGCTCGGAGCAGGAAATAACCAACACAAAAGTGGGATTCCATGCACTTGCCGGCATACCGGGTTGCATTGGTGCCATCGACTGCACCCATGTTGAATTGGTCGTCCCACATGCCATGGAGGCCCAGTACCGCAACCGAAAACAATTTCATTCCCTGAATGTACAGATGGTGTGTGACTCCAACAGGATCATTACACATTGTTGTGCCCGATTCCCTGGATCAACCCATGATTCTATGGTCTTGAGGAACTCTACAATACCACGCTACATGGAGCGACACGCAGGGAACAGATCCTGGCTACTCGGTGAGTCTCATTACATGCATGATGATGTGGGGTATGTGAATTGTCAATGACCTGCCAGGAAGGGGGGGGGGGGTGTGCGTACGTATCAATGGCATTCCACATCATACGTTTCTCGTCCACATACAGGTGATGCTGGATATCCACTGAAGAGATGGCTCCTCACACCAGTCCGGAACCCACGGGACCAGCATGAGGAGGACTACAACCATGCCCACTCACGTACCCGTGTAGTCATTGAACAGGCATTCGGCCTACTGAAGACTCGTTTCCGCTGCCTTAGCAGGTCTGGAGGGGCACTCCTGTACCGCCATGAGAAGGTTGCAAAGATGGTGATGGCATGTGTCATGCTCCACAACATGTGCGTACGTAGAAATGTGCCCATGCCCCCTGACGCTGAACTGCAAGCACCTGATGATGGTCATGATGAGGGTGGGGATGTGGCAGCACCTCATGGAGTCTGCGAGGCACCGGAGGCCCGTGACATTCGTCAGCATCTCATTGATGTATGCTTCTAGCACTCACGCCTGGTGGCTGATACATGGACACGGGACTCGTGGCACTGCGTGTGTCTGGGACATGCACAATATGGACTGTACGCCTATGATGGCCTAGTACACAAAGATCAATGTCCACACTTCTCATTGGTTGATCGTGCACTTTTTATGGCATATGTGATATCATGTTGAACACCCTATCGACCCGCCACCCAAGTGAGCCCAACACACCCCCTCCACCCTCCTACCTCCCCCCGAACACCAGTGTCCAAAGATGCTCATTGTCAGTGGGCTGTCGCTATTGCATGCCCCCTCTGCGGGTATCAGGGGCACCCCTGCCTGTGGAGCGCAGGTTCCTTCCAGATCTACGTTGGGGGCTGCCCTGGACGGAACTTGCAACGGATGATGTGTCTGCCTGCTCACGTCCATGCATGTCCCTAAGGGTTTGCGAGAGCTCAGTGAGCACACGGCGCACTGCGGCAAGTTCGGCACATACGTCTTTGGACGTCGCATGCAGTTCCCCCCTCAGGCTCTCGGTGCTTCTCTCAATTTGTGCCCTTAGCGTCTCTGTACCTCTCTCCATTTCTGCCCTAAGTGTCTCAGTTGATGTTTCTATGTCTGCCTTAGTGCCCCCACATTCATCGGCATGGTCCTTGAGGAGTGTGGCCAGTTGCTGCTGTTGTTCGATCAACTGGTCGAGGGACTGTTGCCTCTGCTGGGCCATGGCCATTTGCGGGGGTGTCACAGAGGGGCTGTTGTCCTCATGTTGCCTTGCCACAGGGCTTGTGGGGGATGGCCAGTCGTCGTCTTGTGGGTGCCCCTGCGTGGTATCCTCATGTTGTACGGGATGGGACAGACAGGGGGATTGGGACAGGTCATGGATGGATCTGACTTCGGCATCCCCGTTTTCTGTGTCCGAGCATGCTGCCATCAATGGGGTGTCACCTATGGTGCTGCTGCCACCAGAGGCAGTGCCTTCTGTGGCATCCATTGGGGGGACCTGTGGTGGTGGTGTTGTGGGCATGCTGGCTGCTGGGGTGCCTGTTGATGTTCCCTCCTCTGTGCTGCCACCTGATTTGTGCTGCTGCCGTGTCTTGATGCGTGCAGCTGAGGTGGAGGGTCTCTGGCCGTTGGTCTTGGCCCTCTTTGCAGGTGTGCTGGTAGGGGTGTCCTGTAGCTCGTCGTTTGGATCGGACCCTGTGGTGGAGTAAAGGAGGGCGAGGGTTATTGATGGGTCAGTGGGAATTGGAATGGCATTGTATCACATGCATTGGGGTGGTACCTGAGGGTGATTTGGGTCGGGGTCTTGGAGGTGCTTTGATTTGTGTGTGGAGTGAGGGTGCAGTTGTTTGGCAGCCTGCAGTTAGGGTGTGCCTGCTGCACGTGTAGTGCGTGTATTAGGGGTTTTTAATTATTTATGTATTTATTGTGGGTTTTGACGTGCGCTTTCAGGCCGATGTGTGTGGACGTTCTCCTGGACATGTGTTTCTGTTGCACTATGTGGACGCATGGTACTTCACATGGATGGACTGTGTGGATTTGGCATTGTTTTATCTGGCCCACCTACCTGAATCTTCGGATGTCTGCACTCCTTTCTCCATCCCTCCGACTCCCTCTATGCTCTCCATTCCGATGGTGGAGGCACAGATTTCTTCCCAGGGGGTCAACTTGATGGGTGATTCAGGACCTCCCCCGGTGGCTGTGGCAATGTTGCGGTTGGCAGAGAGTATGCTGCGGACGCGTATCCGCAGGTCGTCCCATCGCTTGCGGCATTGCTGTGGGGTGCGGGGTGCGGTCCCCACCGCACTTACCCGCTGTGCCACCAGAGCCCATATGGCCTTCTTGTTTCCAAGTGCCGTCCTGGTCATTTGCGTGGAGAAGACGACGGCAGCATTCTCCTGGAGGGTCTCTGTTAGCACGGTGAGTTCCTCACGGGAGAAGTGGACCTGCCGCTTGCGGTCGCACGCTTTCTTCGCTACTTTTCCCATTTTTCTTGGTTTCGCTAGGGTGGTTGACGGGTTGGGGTGTGTTTCAGGGTAGTGATTTTAGTGGTTGTGTGGTTTTAGTGTTTTTATAGGTGTACGCCGGGATGTTTCCCGTTCCGGGCCCATGTTTTAACTTCCGTTTCCGTATATTTCCGGGCACCGTACTTTCCGGTAGGCGCACACTGCGGTGACCGCTAAGAGGGGTGGCGGTATTGCACCTAGGGCGCCGTACGGCGGCGGTGTGGGCCGTTTTGGGGTCATTTCCGCCATCGCGGACTTTGCACTTCCGCCGTGGCGTGGTGCTCGTGCCCGATGGGTCGGAATGGGCCGCACTTTGCTCCTTCGTACAATGGCGGAAACGCTATTTACGCTGTGGCGCTCCGGTCAGTCGCTTTCCGCAAGGGTCGTAATGAGGGCCACTGTATCAATTGTGTATCCACTATATGCTTAAACTAAGAATGTTTTCTGTCTTTTGATGTTCTATGTGTTAGAAGGACTTATTATAACACGTGTTGGACACAGTAGAGTAGTAGCTACTATTTGAAACAAGTTCCTTGTTGGTGTTGGAAACTAGCGCACCTCTTGGACTCTTTGACGGTGTGACAACATGATCGAAAATGCCTTTACTGTCTGGATTGAAAAAACCTTGTGATCTCTTGGCCATTCTGATTGCTCTTGTCCTCCTTCCATGATCTTACTCATTGATCATGATTAAGGCTTCCTGTGTTATGGTATGCATTCTTCTGCCATTTCCGTCTGTATTTGTCCATGTTTATTTTTTTGTCTTTTTGTTCTTTTTTTATCAACATTTATTTTTTGTCATATAAAAAGATAATTCGCAAACCAACATTTTTCTACATTTATTCTAATAAAATGCATTTAATAAGCCACACATGCAGCCATATAACAAAGAAATGCTGGCTCCATATGGTTGCTCCTGTGACTGCTGCTGCCTTAAGACATATGTTGTCAGCAATTTGAAGAACTTTAATGCTATTTTTATACAACTTCTACACGCTCCATGCTGCGAATCTGCAACGTGATTGGCCTGCGATGTATGAGTGACATCATAGAGAACCAGACAGAAAGACCAGTTTTTCATTTTTTTTTCATTTGTATGTATGTGTAAAAATCAATAAAAACCGAAAATTTGAAGCCTTAATCATAATTGTGGACAAGCTACTTCTCTATCCCAGACACTCACTGGGACAGCTACATGGCGAGGGCAGCGGTCCACAGCCTGTCCAAAAACAAACATCATCAATGACATTTACGAGAATTTGCACTTGAAGAAGAGCAACAAGAATATGAAGAACCAAGGACTTTGACTTTATGGAGGATTTGAGCATTATCTCTACAGTACAAAGAGGAAGGGGTTACACATCTTAAATAATGAATTTGCCCCATTGTGAACAATGCAAATCACAGAGAAACTATAAAGATATGTTGAGAACAGCCTCATTCTCCAATATCTACAGAAACAGACTGAGTCTGAGACTGAGACCTGTAAAGGAGACCGATGAATGAGGAGGATGGCTGAGGAGTGAGAAAAGGGTATACAGAGGTGACTGATGAGTAGGGAGGATGCCCGAAGATGGAGAACAAGGTGTGCAGAGGAGCGAGAATGTTTGAACAATGCAGCAATTAGATGTCCAGGTAAGAAATGTTGTTTTTTGATTCGATGTAGTTTCTGAAATGCTAAAATAATGTGACCCCATTTTTTCCAACATCACCCTCCATATTCTTTGGAACCAAAACAAAACTTACAGCTTCTTCATATCACCCCCTCGATCCACAGGACTGCGCATAAGAGCGGCCTTCACCATGTAGAAATCCCGGTCGTTGTCTGGGATGAAGATGTAGCTTGTGTCCTATCAGGAACAACAAGTCAGAGTGAGGAAGAACGATAGAAGTAATTGTAATGATCCTTAGAGCTCCAGGGCTGACAGAACAGAAAATAAGAGCTGTGGAGATGCTAAAACCTGCGATGGCCTAGTGTTAGGAAACAGGGGATATGACGTGCACATCGGGTCAAGATCCTGAATGCTGGTTGGCCAAAATGGGCTGTAAATCACACACAACAAGTAATCTTCAATTCCATAAAATGAAGGCCTAATCCTGCTGCAAAAGAATGACTGATCATTTGTGCTGCCACAACTCAAGAATCAGGGTATGGTAATGATGAGAATATGTGACTCAAAGATGCAGCCATTTACTAAACACCTGAGCGGATCTGCATCAGGTGTGCCTCCTCTGGTTACTCCCCAATTTACAATCAATCCTGCAATCAAATTCCACCTTTTTTCCTGTATGCGCTTTATGAATTCTTCAGACTTTTTAGGAATAAAGTTGGATTACAGACTTTGAACACATTTCATATGCAATATAATAGGCTGCTAGAGCTTTAGTCATTTGCCAATGAATAGCTCCCATGCACACTTTCATTGCTTCCTTCAACCCGGTTGCCTGTTTCCAGAAATCTCTTCTTTAGAAAACGCTGTCAAATTTCATGATAATATTCACAAATAAAAAACATGGGCTCGATTCATGAACATTTTTATTTTCCAGTTGCATTTGGAAGGTGTGCGCTCAGGTGGGATGAATAGACACATTTTGGGGTTGACAGAAAATGTTCCAATTTGCACGAAGCAATCACAGACATCTCCTCACCCATTCAGTTTTGCCCACCTGCAAACCTTTGCAGATTTGCGCATTCCATGTCAAGGGCATGCTTATCATGGAGTGGGTTCCTTATTCTAAGTAGGTGCTGGAGTAAGAGCAGTGCCGACAGATCCCGGCCTACATTACAGTGGCCGAAACAAAAATCTGTCATTAACCGCATGATCATTTCCATCCCTTTTCTGGATTACATTTCAATCCAGTGCCTAGACACCCAGGGGTTAAGCGCGCTATACAAATGTATACAATATAAATAAATCCCTAAAATCCAGGGGGAAATGCGATACATGCATTATTGGTGACTAGTGCTTTAAGCCCGTTTCTTTGCAATGCACACCCTCCACCCATGTGGACGCCAGCCTATCCGTGTGGTGGGTGTGTACCTGGCAATTAGTCACTTAAGGGGGCAGAGATATCATTCCTGGCATTTATAGCCCAGCATTCATTCTGCGCACAGGTATCCCCGTGAATAAGAGGAGCAGCTTGTGGACCGAGCTGCAGGATGCAGCAAGCACTTTTTCTGTAGCATCCACAAGAATACATTTTACGTCATTGGACCCTTTTTGTCTGCAAAACCTCAGTGCAGAATCCACTTTTTTGATCTTCAAGGAGCAGCAGATGTTTTATAAAACAGCGACTCGTTCTATATCCTTATGCTCTTAGGAAGGTTTTGACTACAACTCCCGTTACCCTTTGCAAGCAGAGTCAGTGGGTAGAAATCAGGATAGTCATAGTCAAAAACATCTGGAGAGCTGCTGCTTGCAGATCATTGCCTACACAGGATTGCATTTACCCTGGCACAAAGATCATGGTTCCGCCATTGAGTGCCCTCTCCCAATTCAGGTTAGCCACATTCAATTTGGATCACAAGCCTTCTAAAATGGTTACTATAGGGCACTCTGTCAGTGCTTCATTCTGTGCTTCTTTCTACTTAGTACTGCAAGTTGACACAGGTTGCACATATTGCCCTGCGGCCCATCATACCACTAAATGCCTTAATATGCACGAGGAGTTTCCTTCCTATCGTTCACCCGTATATGCTACCATCCTGCAACCCCTGTCTGCTCTATGCATTTCTTCTCTTACATCAATGTTAACATGACCTGTTGCCAGTTTACCAACCTCCGCACATACCCCTCGACAGCCCCACGGCTACTTTTAGAAATGTACCCTATATGGGCACCCATGTGTCACCAAACTGCTACTCTGTAAACTTAACATTACATTCCTCATAATACATTTGTATGTCCTACCTCCATACTCGATTCCTCCTACTTTACATACAAAGAAAACAAAATTATCAAGACCACAGACTACTATTTCTCTTTGTAATTTGTTGGCCTTATTATCTGATGCAAACAACGCCCTTTTGTCCTGTATCACCATGATGGGCATGTTACCACTTTAAACAGTGCAGAACATGGCTCCTGTTTGTTTTATCGTTTATCGAACCCTGCTTGATATAAATAAATTAAAACTTGAGCAATTACATAATCCTTACAAACATATTTGTTGCACTGAACACAGTGGGTAACATTCTCTAGCGTTTAGTACCCGTTCCACTGGCTATACCGGGGTAACTGTCCCGGGACGTTACCCCCCAGTCTATCCAGTGGAACAGGTACTTAAAACTATTAGCACCTTGGTTTCCCAATCCGCAAACCCGGGGTGCTGATAGTAGTGTCTTTTCTATGAATGAACGGGACGCCTTGCAGCGTTCCATCTACTCATATAAACTACTGTTCCAAGATGGCCACCGTTGAGATGGAAGGCGGGGCTCCTTTTGGAGTCCCTCTTCCATTTCTGTGGTGGCCAGCAATGGGAGATGGAGTGAATCTACGGTGGCGGTGGGCGTCGCTGATGCCATAATCAGGTAAAAAGGTTTTGGGAGGGGGCTTTAGGATACCTAAAAAATGAAGGAAGTGGAGGGTGGGGAGAAGATGGCGGTGTAGGGTGGGTAAAGCTGCCTGTGTGTTCCATGGAAAGCAGGCTGAGATTAGCAATTTTAGCCCGCGATCCAAGGAACTGGATTGGCTATTGCCCCCCGCATCAGGGGCTAATTCCTTTTAACGAGAAACCGATATGTGGATGATTGGGGACTCCTAGCTGCTGCAAGACCTACAGCATGCTCCACAGTATAGACATTTTCTGTTGCTCAGGGTGTGCAGAGGAACAAAAGTTTTAGAAAATGGCTAGTTTCACAAAACACGTATCAAGACCCACCTAGCCTGTAGGAGAAATAATGACGCTTCCCTCAGCTACCCCACTAACCAGGTCACAGCCGTATCTGATCCATTTCGATCATACTATTTTTGAGGCTTCACCTCGATACCAGACTTTCAATGGCTTGCCAACTTCGCTAGGAGCTTAGCGCCAAGACTTTGCAAACTGCTCTGCCTGAAATGATGAATGGGATATAAAGAGGGAGATGAGGCCCATTCAGATAATGAGGCGAGTCAGCTCTTGTTGATTTTGGCAACTTTTGGAAAAGACATGCATGGTGGGGTTGGTCACCCTAGGTTACCTGGGGGCAACCAGACGTGGACTCCCTGCTCACTGTGCTCAGAGGGGCACAGCTCCACCTCACTGATGAGGCTGAACAAGGCCGAAACACGTGTATGGGGTTGCTGTTGGTACTCTTGTTCAGAAGGGAATTTCCATAGCATTTCGGTGCTGGACTGCCCATGTGGGTGGGACAAAGACTGATATTTGTGAGTAAGGGAAGAAATTATGGGATCAAGGGGTGAGGAAGTATGGTGAACTTGCTATAGAAAGGAAGATATTATCAACTGTGTTTCTGTGAACTGGCACCCTTGTATCAGCTCTCTTTCTTGCTGTTAGTGCCCTTATTATTAGCTAATTTTGCCATGTTTATCGTGTCAGGATTTAATAACTTCCAGCTCTAATTATAGCCAACTCCCGTATTGTAGCATCATTTCATTTTTGTTTCTATTTTTAAAACTGCCCAAGCCATCTGTGCTTTAGTCCAATTATTCACCACAGTTTGAAATTTCTTAGCCATGTTAATTTGAAGTCTTTTGAAAATGCCAGTGCGCCCCAAACTACATATCCCATCAAGATTGTAGTTGGTGTGCATATTTAGTCCACTATCAGGTGCATCTGCGCCTGCGCGTCAGAGCTAGCCTGTCTGTGCTAGTTTAAAAAAGCCCTGTTCACTATGCGCTATGCTTTTATCAACTGCGTTTCTATGAACTGGCACCCTTGAATCAGCTCTCTTTCTTGCTGTTAGTGCCCTTATTATTATCTCATTTTGCCATGTTGATCGTGTCAGGATTAAATAACTTCCCCCTCTAACTATACCCAACTCCTGTGTTTTAGCATCATTTCATTTATGTATCTATTTTTAGAATTGCTCTAGCCATCTGTGCTTTAGTCGAATTATTTACCACAGTTTTAAACTTTTTAGCCACCTTAATGTGTTTTTATCCTAATTACATCATACATTTGTATTAACTCTGTTCTCTTGCATTTGCACCTTACCTGGCTCTCTGTGCCCAGTTTTATTGTTGCCTGCGCCATGTATCTGTGAAATCTGTGAAATCACATTCAAGTCTTTTGAAAACGCTAGATGCGCCACAAATGGCATATCTCATCCGGCCTGTAGCTCGTGTGCAAATTTAGTACACTCTCAGGAGCGTCAGTGCCGGCGCATCAGGGTTAGCCAGTCTGTGCTAGTCTGTGCTGAGGCTGCTGTTGGTTGATGGAAATCTATCTTCCATGATTTTGAGCGCTACTCATATTAGAGGCTCCTGCTGCCGTAAGGTAAGGAACCTATATTGTGGTTCTGTTTTTTGGCACATGCGCCTTCTAAGAGAACAGACTACTCACACACAATCATCTGAGGATTTCTCACCCATACTATTTGTAGCTCTATCCACTCTATTGGTCTTTATTGCCTTTTTTCAAAAGAAATAAATAACAGACAAAAAAATCATCTCTGGTCATAGTATGGGAGAATCTATACTTAATAAAGAAGGGATGGTAGTGGAAAGTCAAGTGGGTTAACAATTAGATACCTATCTTGCGCTCACTGATGATTAAACGTGATGTGTCCATGATTTTATTAGACAACACTCATGCCCCTAAGCATACAAGGCCTTCAATGAAACCTATACTGCTTAACGGGCACGTCTTCAAGGCTGCTTTATTGAATACCAGGCCACTCGGGAAATCAACTTTTGATATCCTAATTTTATCTTGGATAATAATACAGACATTTTAACCATAGCTGAAACCTGGCTTAAAGATTCCAGCGGCCCCATTATCCAGGCAGCCACTCCCAGCGGTTTCTCCTTTTTTGGCCATAATAGAGAATTAGGTACTGGAGGTAGCGCAGCACTTATCGCTAGGGAAGAAATGTATTTCTTCCAGGTATCTTCAACTTGTGAGAGCTGTGAATTGCTTCACTTGATGATTAGCTCTTCTCCTGCCCACGGTATTAATGTTCTTGTGATTTATTGCCCCCCCAAATTTGATGCCAAATATTAGCGAGGATCTCATGGCTATCTTAACCAATCTCTGCACTCCTAATGTATCCACCTTACTCATGGGAGATTTAAATAGGTGGAAGGGAAACCCTGCTGACAATGAAGCGATCTCCCTTGAATTAGATTTAGAGAGCATTGATAATCCACAATAATGAATGGACACATGTTCAGGGTAACATTCTGTATTGGGTTGCCACAAGAGATATGCATGTCAACTTGATTCAGACCCTTCCTTCTGTCTGGTATGATCACTTCTCTGTGTTTTTAAAAAAAATAACTTTTCCCAAAAAATGCACTCCCACGGTGAACCCCGCTAAAAAGGTGACCCGTAGGAACATGAATAAAATTAAACAACTATCCAATCATCAAGGACTGGAAGACTCAACATTGGCTATGCCTCAATAGTGGAAAGACTGAGCTGTTGATTTTCAGATCTTACCAAGCGAGGTTAGAATTGGGGCTGATATATGCAGAATTTAATGTTGATGGACATTTTATCAAGGTCTTAGACCAGGTCAAGACTTTGGGAGTGATAGTGGACTATTTACTGGGTGCTGATTCACATGTTGCAAATGTTGTAAAAAGAAATCCTAGTACAACCTGAGGCTCCTTAGGTTGGTCAAACCACATGTTAATAATAAAAACTGTGAGACCTTGGTCAGAGCTATAATAATGGCACACATTTATGATTGCAATGCCTTGCTTGGGGGAGCCAGTAACAAATGCATACAGAAACTCCAGGTCCTTCAAAATGATGTGGTTCGTATTGTTAAAGGCGTCTTCAAAAGGGAGCATTTAACCTCGGCCAAGAGGGAACTTAATTGGCTGCCCGTTGCTTGAGAATTACCTTTAAGATTTTGACTATGACACATAAATGCCTTTATGGGTTGTACCCCAATTATCTGAAGACTTGCCATACCCAGCAAACACAGGGTAGGTCAAGCAGATCAAGCAGCACCAATCGTCTTGTCTGCCCCAGGATTAAGAGAAGCTGAGGCAAAGGCTGTTCTTTTCCGGTCATAGCCACTCTTGCATAGAATGATCTCCCAGCCGAGATGAGCATAGAGGAGAACCTGTCAATTTTTCGAAAAAGGCTTAAGACCTTTTTATTTAAATAAAGATATCTGCCTCTGCCCATTGACTGCTTTCCCCCAGAACTCTCTTTTGTGTAGCCACTTCAGGATTTTTGTTTTGTCTATTCTGGTTCGTGTCTAAGTGTTATATGTGCACCCTGATGCGATGCCTGCGGTCTCCAGCGTGTTATAAGCATAAACTAAACTAGCACAAAGTGTAAAAGCAAGGAGAAGAAGGAAAGCGGAGCAAAACCCGCAGGATTTGAGGGATGTGGGAGATCAGAATAGGAAGAGGAAGATGCAAGCAACTAAGAAGTATAGTAGAAATACTACTATGACCGCATATCAGCAGCAGGCAAATGCTAAAAAGACTTATTTACAATTGTTTGTGACATTTGGGCTCAGTGGCCTACAATAAAAACAGTTCTCCCATCCTAGAAACTTTATGATGGGTTAGCTATTTTCTTTGAGAATAAAACTGAAAAAATACTTCAGGATATTAAGAATACTCCCGTAAACACAATCACACAATCCCCACTTCCCGATGCCACTATTAACTGCCTGTGGTTCAGCACTGTAGTGTTTTCTATATTTCACCCCTTAGGAGTCTACTCTCCTCCTAACATATTATTCTTCAAGACAAGGTGCGTTCTCAGATCGAACATCTAATGAAATACAGCAACATGCTTGATTCCCTTAAAGAGCCATTACCCATTCCAGCCTAGTATAACCGTTATACGTTGCCATGCTAGCCAAAGCCCCAATACCGTTGGCATCAACTCACCCAGCAGCTTGCACCCCCATAAGTCTTAAGACGTATTGCATCCCATGTTAGAATTTTTAGAGTATGGGTTTAAATTTGTGATGCTTTTCAGTTTCCTGTTCCTATTATTGAACTGCCATATTTGGAAATAACGAATCCTCTTTCCTGCCATTTTTAGGACTTAACCAGCCTATGAATGTATTTCTAAATCATTCAGACTTGTTCAGTTGACCAGAATTTTTCACTCGATAGATTCCCGTCTCCCGAGTGTGTCCAATTCACTGGCACTAAACTAGATATATTTGGGGATGATTATGATCGCTCTCCAATTTGTGATTTGGCATTGGGTTCTTAGCAGTCTTTTTTGGAAATGAGTATTTGCTTCACATTATGCACTTTATTTGTGTTTATAATTGTATGTCATATATTTACTCTTATTCATGTATGAGCTCTAACTTATTTAATAATCATTTTAATGTTTCTAATCTAATAAAGAAATGTATTTAAATAATACTGTGTGATTCATTATGTGTTACTACTGACTTCTACAATTGTATTCACTCTGCCCTCTTGCTTCTCCACTCTTTTGACTGCTTACTCTCTGTTCTCTCCTCCTTTCCCTTCTCCCTTTTCCTATCTCCTCCCCTTACTTTCTTCTATGCAATTACTCTATCAGAATTGTCCCTGGACCTAGTATGATAGCAACCTCGTCCGTCTCCTCCCCCCTCCCCTTACTGGTTTTTTCCTCCCCAAACCCCCTCCAGCACTATCTGAAATGTCATCAGGCCTAATATGATAGTCGCTTGTTTTGTTCCTCCCCTACCTTTCTGCACCCCTCTCCCTCACCTCTTGTTTTTTTTCCGGCTCTACCAGAAATGTCGACAGGCCTAGTACGGTAGTCGCCTGTCTGTTTCCATTTCCTTCCAACTCTCCCCCTCCTTCCTTATCTATGTTTTAGCTCTTGCACTATCTGAAATGTCGTCGGGCCAAGTACGATAGTTATTTTCACATCCTTACTGTTCATGGCCTGTAAGAATGTCATTGTTTTTTCCCTTGTTCCCTCCCTTGCCTTGAAGCGCTTTGAAACACATTGGCCCTCATTACGACCCTGGCGGAAAGTAACTGACATGACCGCCATAGCGTAAATAGCGTTTCCGCCATTGCACGAAGGAGTAAAGTGCGGCTAATTCTGACCCATCCGGCACGAGCATTACGCCATGGCGGAAGTGCAAAGTCCGCGATGGCGGAAATGACCCCAAAACGCCCCTTACCGCCGTCGTACGCCACCCTAGGTGCAATTCCGCCACCCATCTTAGTGGTCACCGTAATGAGCGGTCAGCGCAAATTACGGTCACCGTAAATATACGGAAACGGAAGTAAAAACATGTGGCCGGAACGGGAAACAGCACGCCGTACACCTATAAAATCAGAATCCCAACACAACCATTAAAAATCCGACCCTGAGACACATCCCAACCCGTTAGCCACCCCAGCTAAAAAAAATAAAAATGGGAAAAGTTGCTAAAAAAGCGTGCGATCGCAAGCGGCAGGTCCACTTCTCCCATGAGGAACTCACCGTGCTCACAGAGACCCTCCAGGAGAATGCTGCCGTTGTCTTCTCGACGCAAATGACCAGGACGGCACTTGCGAACAAGAAGGCCATATGGGCCCTGGTGGCACAGCGGGTAAGTGCGGTGGGGACCGCACCCCGCAACCCACAGCAATGCAGAAAGCGATGGGACGACTTGCGGATACGCGTCCGGAGCATACTTTCTGCCAACCGAAACATTGCCACAGCTACCGGGGGAGGATCGGAATCACCCATCAAGTTGACCCCCTGGGAAGAAATCTGTGCCTCCACCAATTGGAATGGAGAGCATAAAGGGAGTCGGAGGGATGGAGAAAGGAGTGCAGACATCCGAAGAATCAGGTAGGTGGCCCAAATAAAACAATGCTAAATCCACAATGTCCAATCATGTGAAGTACCATGTGTCCCCATAGTGCAATAGAAACACATGTCCAGGAGAACGTCCACATACATTGCCATGATAGCGCCCTTTAAAAGTCAGATTAAATACATAAATAAGTAAAAATGCGAAAAACACCCTCTACATGTGCAGCATGCACACCCTAACTGCAGGCTGCAAAATAACTGCATCCTCAATCCACACAAAAATGAGACCACCTCCAGGCCCTGACCCAAATCACCCTCAGGTACCACCCCAATGCATGTGATACATTGCCATTCCAATTTCCACAGACCCATAAATAACGCTCGCCCTCCTTTACTCCACCACAGGGTCCGATTCAAACGACGAGCTTCAGGACACCCCTACCAGCACACCTGCAAAGAGGGCCAAGACCAACGGCCAAAGACCCTCCACCTCAGCTGCACGGATCAAGACACGGCAGCAGCACAAATCAAGTGGCAGCACACTGGAGGGGACTTCAACAGGCACCCCAGCAGCCAGCATGTCCACAACAGCAGCACTACAGGTCCCCCCAATGGATGCCACAGAAGGCAGTGCTTCTGGTGGCAGCAGCACCATAGGTGACACTGCTTTCATGCCAGCATGCTCCGACACAGAAAACGGTGCCGTCGATGTAGGACCCATCCATGACCTGTCACAATCCCCCTGTTTGTTTCATCCCGTACACCATGAGGAAACCATGCAGGGGCACCCACAAGACGACGACTGGCCAACCCCCACAAGGCCTGTGGCAAGGCAACATGAGGTGATCAGCCCCTCTGTGACACCACCGCAAATGGGCATGGCCCAGCAGAGGCAACAGTCCCTCGAGCAGATGATTGTGCAACAGCAGCAACTGGCCACGCTCCTCAAGGAGCATGCTGCTGAATGTGGGGGTTCTAAGGCAGCCATTGAAACATCTACTGAGACACTTAGGGCAGAAATGGAGCGAAGTACCGAGACACTAAGGGCACAAATGGAGGGAGGCACCGAGAGCCTGAGGGGACAAATGGAGAGAAGCACCGAGAGCCTGAGGGGACAAATGGAGAGAAGCACCGAGAGCCTGAGGGGGGAACTGCATGCGACGTCCAAAGACGTATGTGGTGAACTTGCCGCTGTGCGCCGTGTGCTCACTGAGCTCACACAAACCCTTAGGGACATGCATGGACGTGAGCAGGCAGAGACATCATCCGTTGCAAGTTCCGTCCAGGGCAGCCCCCAACGTAGATCTGGGAGGAACCTGCGCTCCACAGGCAGGGGTGCCCCTGATACCCGGAGAGGGGGCTTGCAATAGCGTCTGCCCACTGACAATGAGCATCTTTGGACACTGGTGTTCGGGGGGAGGTAGGAGGGTGGAGGGGGTGTGTTGGGCTTTCTTGGGTGGCGGGTCGATTGGGTGTGTAATATCATTTCACATGTGCTATACATTTCTTCATATTCATCCAATGAGATGTGTGGACATTGATCTTTGTGTACGAGGCCTTTCTTGGCGTACAGTCCACATTGTGCATGTTCCAGACACACACAGTGCCACAAGTCCCGTGTCCATGTAACAGCCACCAGGCGTGAGTGCTAGAAGCATGCATCTATGAGATTCTGACGAATTTCACGGGCCTCCTGTGCCTCGCGGACTCCTTGAGGTGCTGCCACATCCCCACCCTCATCATGACCATCCTCAGGTGCTTGCAGTTCTGCGTCAGGGGGCATGGCCACATTTCTACGTACGCACATGTTGTGTAGCATGACACATGCCATGACCATCTTTGCAACCTTCTCATGGCGGTACAGGAGTGCCCCGCCAGACCTGCTGAGGCAGCGGAAACAAGCCTTCAGTAGGCCGAATGCCTGTTCTATGACTACACGGGTACGTGAGTGGGCATGGTTGTAGTCCTCCTCATGCTGGTTCTGTGGGTTCCGGATTGGTGTAAGGAGCCATCTCTTCAGTGGATACCCGGCATCACCTGTATGTGGACAATAATGGATGTTTGTGGAATGACATTGCTACGTACGCATCCCCCCCCTTCCTGCCAGGTGATTGACGCATCACCTACCCCACATTCTCATGCATTAAATGAGACTCACCGAGTAGCCAGGATCGGTGCCCTGCGTGTCGCTCCATGTAGCGTGGTATTGTAGAGTTCCTCAAGACCATAGAATCATGGGTTGATCCTGGAAATCGGGCACAACAATGTGTAAAGATCCTGTTGGAGTCACACACCATTTGTACATTGATAGAATGATATTGTTTCCGGTTGCGGTACTGGACCTCCATGGCATGTGGGACAACCAATTCCACATGGGTGCAGTCGATGGCACCAATGCAACCCGGTATGCCGCCAAGTGCATGGAATCCCACCTTTGTGTTTGTAATCTCCTGCTCCGAGCGTGGTAAAGAGATGTAGTCGTCTGGGTGCTTCAGGAGGGCATCAAGCACTTGGAATAGTGTCCGTGAGAATAGTGGCTGTGAAATGCCATGCAAATGTCCGACTGTGTGCTGGTAGGTGCCTGTGGCCAGGAAGTGGAGTACAGACACCACCTTCAGTAGGGGTGGGATGGCGGTTGGGCTATCTATCATGCTGACAAGGTCAGCGTGTGTCATGTTGACAATGGCGGTTATGGTGTCCCGGTCCAAACGGTAGAGGGTGTGGATCTGCTCAGCAGTGAGGTTGAACGGATTAGCTCGGAGGCGTGGGATTGCGGGCTGCCTGCGTGGTGGTAGTGGCTGTGCTGGTGGGCCTTGCTGCCCCTGCCTTGCCCTCCTCCTCCTCCTCCTGCGTCTCCTCTGTGCGGCCGGTTGTTGTAGTAGTTAGTGTTCGTCTTCTTCTTGAAGTTGGAGTACTTGCAGTGCTATCAGGTCCCCCAGGCCCAACATCGCTAGTCCTGTCGGTAGCATTTTGGAGTGGGTGTGGTTGTGGGAGGGGGTTGGGTGTGCAATTTATGTGTTTTCAGGCTGTATAGCCTCCACCTGTGGTGATTCATTCCACCTGTGCCAGCTGCAATGACTTTTGGGCGAGCACGTCCCGCACACAACGCTGCAATTTGACGCATGGCATCTTGCAATTACAATCATGTATTTAATCCCGATGGCAGTGAAATATTGGTATATATGTTAATTCTGCTATGGTCCCATTGTTTCACATACTATATTTGCAGTCACGAACAAACTTGTGAAGGGTCAGTGGAATGTAGTACTCGATCAACGGTGGACCCTCATGCAGCACTGTACCGACGTTCAGTGATTGAAGCCAGTTACCATTTTCACACACAGCCGTACTACATAGATGTATTTGTGAATTCAAGCGTTCACAGATGCCTTTTCGACGTGATGTTGCAAATGAGGAATTCGAAGGACAGCGCTTTTGGTTTTCAACTAGCGGCGAGGAGACGCCCACAGGTCTGACTGGAAATATAACGTTCTATTGTTGAATGTCCTTGGGACAGGGCCCATGACGAGAATGCAATGATTGATATGAATTGAATGGGATGCGCAATAGCGTAGTGGACGATAAGGCAGGACGTTCCCAAATACATGTAACTTCACTACACAAGAAATCCGGGCAGGTGCACAGTGGATTTGGCAGACTGCATTACGCACAGACTCAATGGAAATTTCAAATGTTATGTGAGTAAATATTCAGGCGTTCTTATACCGGGATGAGGGAATGATGAATGGATGCATGGACAGATGATTTAATTGAGAGTTTGCCATGTACATGGCTTTTTGGAATCTATCCCCTTCCCCTGCGCTATGTGATGCAAAGCTGCCATAGTGGGACCATCATCTATCTGCCCTTGTTGAACCCTCCCTGTTTCGACGCGCCTTCAAACACTTGTGTCTATGCACGTTACTAATCCCATCTAATGGATTCTGTTTTAACAGACGCATGCACACAAACACTCGTTTGTAATTGTGTATTCACCTCGATTTATATCGTTATGATTCGCAAGTGATTTTTGGGTGAAATTAATCCTTTAGAGTGGGCTAGCATGCATATGGTTGTAGATTTAGTGTGTTGAATGAAGTGAGTAGTACATATGAAGTTCGGATGCCCATACTATTATTTTTTTTTTCATTTGGGTGACAGGTATCTCCTCCCCTTTTGCCGCTGCCATCTGTACGCCACTCCTGCAGATGGCTTTTACAGTCGACACCTGCAGCTTCGAGTTAATCAGTGGAGCACCATTACGATCTTATGGGACGATCGCCAATGGGCCACATGCCCTTACGCAGTACTAGTGGCTAGGAGCAACATATCTACCTTTCAGCTGGACTAGTGCCTACTTCATGGGACGGCCCTGCGGTTCTAGGCGCTTCCATGTTGCCTTTTTGAACGTAAATGTAGCCCCTGTACCATGAAGGGACAGGGCGTCACACAAGAAGAAGCTGGTCATTTATTGTGGATGCAGCCCACAGTAATGAAAATTATTTGGGAGTTTATGAGCAAATAGCTGTATGGGCTTGGTGATTTTGGTGTGCATTAAATTTATATTCAGATATTAACCGTGTAGCGTTATTCTTTGCTAGTAATGTAGCATATTCCGATTTGTGGCGCTATGTATTGTGAGATGATCTGCATTGGGTTCCGGCTTCTGAGTAGAGTTGTGTGGTACTGTACTGGCCGCGTTTGCCTACGAAGCCCAGTAAGGTCAGGGATAGGGGCTGCCATTATGACTGTTTTTATGATGTCATGCTCAGGGGCGGGGGATTAGCTTTTGTGCAACAGATGCCGGTCAGCCAGGTGGATTGGTGGAATGATGGGATTATCAGAAAATGGCTGGTCACAGGTGCCTGTGTTTGCGTGCGTTTCTTGGAGGGTGACTGAGGTCAGGTCCATTGGAATTGCTTCTGTATTCGTGCCATCTGTGCCCTACAGCTCCCATTGGCCCCTCTTCAGATGAGCCTGGCTGCACACTCACTCTGCCAACTTGTGTGGTACATGCTTATGCTGATGGTTGGTTTGTCTACTGGCAAGAGTACAGGGCTGGTGCAGTCTCCCTCAGGATACTGCTTTGAATGTTGATTTACACTGGTGGCAAGCGATGGGGGTCTATTGTTGTTTTGTCTCATGGTATATTTCTGTTCATTTTGGTGTACTTGTACCTTCAAATGCCTGTGCTGCATCAGTACGGCAATGGTGACATGCCAAATATGGATGGCCACTCACAAGGCACTTGGAGCCCCTGCATGCATTTGTTCGTTGGCATGCATGGGTGACTTGTACATTTCACTGGTTGCATAGTGTGACTACATTGCGCCTACGAGGAGTTGTGCAATGTGGGCAGGGAGTGGAGTACAGGCACTCAGTAGGGCCATTTACGGTTGGTTCGCGATGCCGTAATTCTCACCATGGCGGAATGGTACTTTCCGCCATGCTTGATGGCGTTAAGTAAATGTCCGCTAGGGTCAGAATTCGCGTACCGTTGCGCCATGGCGGTAATTACGGTTTTACAAGGCGCGCGTGCGCGTACTTGGTGCAGTTAGCGTTGGCGTTCACTACGGTGTCGCTAATGGCATCGTTCTTTACGGTGACGGGTCATAATCGCAACGGGCGGTATTCGATGGCGGTATTACATTTACGCCATCGTTTTTCGAATTCCGCCAGGGTCGTAATGAGGCCCATTGTGTATAGGCGCTATATAAATAAACTATCATATCATATCATATCATGTGCAGTGATCTAAGGGGTTGATTGAGGGTCCGTTCCTGACTCCGCTGGTGGGATTGTGCTCCTTTCAGTGTACTTGCTTGTATATCAGCTGGCTTGATTCTTGTGCTTTGTTGCCCTCATAAGTCTTGGGCATATATCCTACTAGCTACCCTCATGCAGGATACCACTTCCTCCAATGCACTGTGTGTGCAGAACCTACTTGTCACCACGCTACCCCTATCTTACTGCTCGAACCAGCCGAGGTCTACCGAACTCAGACCCCCTAACTCCAACTGCCCCTCCATTACTACCAATGGTTTATAACTAATCTGCATACCATCACCTTCTTTGTACTTATAACAGATTGTAACTCAGCATGGCTCACATACACGACATTGCCGGAATCGCGATGAACTTTTGCAGACTGTATTACTTGAACCGCTGTTACTTTGGGTCATTGCATTTCCAGAATCGCGTTGAACTTTTGCAGACTGTACTACTTGAACCAATTTTTCGCTCATTGTACTATTTTACATTTGGTCATTTCAGGCCCATTGCTTTGCAAGAACTGCCTCTAACCTTGACCACTGTACATCCTCTGCTCACCTAAGTTCCATACTGTACCCCTGAACAACTCTGCTCAGTCTTGGCATGTACCAACTAGTATGATAACGAACATTAGCATATGCACTATCACTCACTTGCACATGTTACTTGCTGTCACACCTACTACACATTAGTGTCAAAACAGCATGATATCCACAACACCTACATAGCCTCCCACCTAGGACCACATACCATACTCAGAAGAGTTTTTTTTTATATGTAACCACAATCACCTATATGTACTCATACAGCCAGGACCTGCATAGTACTTTAATGTACAGACATCCTAGGACTAACCAGACTATAGGCCATGTCACTGCGCTCCTCCCATTTGATTAAACCCTCCTCCTTCCCACCTGTCCTTCAAATGCATATAAACACCACGTCGCACTTACCAGACTCCACTGTCAATAATACACCTCCTCTCACGCCTTCCCAATGGATACACAAATTTGCCACCCAGCTCACCCCTAATATACCATGCCCTCTCAGATTAAGAAACACTAGATTTATGTCAAGAGGCACCCATAGCCCATCTACGGAGACTTCCCTCCACAAGAAAAATGATGACAAAAATGCCAATCAGATCCACAAGCCACCTAAAAATATTGTTCAGGCCCATAAACGTAGAAATATATCGCATTACCATCAATCCACCAACAAAACTACTAATGCCTATATTGACCATAACTCGCAGGCGCATAATAAAAAATTGCCAGCCACTTTTCACACTCAGATTAAAAGTCTAGCCACCAACTCTCAAGTGTGCTCTTATTAATGCTAGATCGATTACAGCCCATGCATTAGATATCGCTGAGTTGATACTTACCAACAAACTAGATATACTAGCCGTTTCGGAAAACATGGCTGCCTACAGCAGCAGGTCCAACTCTATCACTAGCAATCCCAGATGATAATATGATACTAAGAAGAGCCAGAGAGAACGCAAGAGGAGGAGGAGTAGCGCTTATCGCCAAGAAACAATTGGGTATAAGGAATACAGTTACCCACCTTACATTCTCTTCAGGGAAACTCCTATATCTGAAACTTCCTCTCAAAACTAAATCAACCTTAACCATACACCTCCTATATAGACCACCAGGACCAGTTGCTTCCCTGGACAAAGAAATTACTCAACTCCTTACCCATAACTTCAACCAGGCTCCAAAAATGATACTTCTAGGTGACCTGAACTTAGGGCTTAATGATCCGAAAGATAATAATGCTCTTGTCGTGGGCAACACGATATCAGAACTATGCTTCCTTAATCGTGTCACAAACCTACCCACGATAGTAGACCTCAATTGTAATACTAAGATCCTAACAAACACTCTTTGCGCATGGTCAGATCAACACATGATCACTTTCACCATCCAAGGTCAACCCAGCTTGCACCATGAATGCACAATGGCTTCTCCAGCTCTCACTGGGAATAAACAAAGTATCACCAAAGAAAAGATGCTGCCGTTACTCAACCCGATCATCCACAACGCTACCTCGGACCTACTTACACCCACAGACATAGTGGATTTATACAATCAAACCTTCTCCCAAGCCATAGATAAAGTTGCTCCTCTTAAAACAACTTGCTCATTTCAAAAAATGATTCACCTCTAACCTAAAAAAACTCTATAAGATCAAGAGAACAGCAGAAACGACATGGAAGAAGCTTCCATCCTCACTAAATAAAGAGAAATTTGTCATAGCTTCTAACAAATACCAAAACACTGTACTCCATACCAAAAGTGACATCTAAAATGCCAGGATGAGTAATGCCAAATCAGGAACAAAAGAATTATTTTCAATTCTAAGAGAAGTAGAAACTCCAGTGACCCCTCCAGATCACTGTACTAAAGACTCAGAGTGGTGTACTAATATCCAAAAAGCACTACTGGACAAAATCTTGCTCCTTCAAACCAAAATTGACGCTAAAAAGAATAGCCTCCCCCCTACCTCCCCACTCCTGAAACATCCAGAATCTACGATTAATCATCCCCCCTTCCAATTTTCACCTATATCAGTGACTGAAGTCACTAGAATTATTGAACGTATTAAACTTTGCAGATGTCAGGGAGACACATGTCCTGCCTCACTTATCAAAGATATTAAAGAAGACCTTGACCCTTTCATCACCACATTTATCAATGCCTCCTTCAAAAATTGCACAGTACCCAACAATCTTAGGGCTGCCTGGGTTCGCTCGCTCATCAAGAAAACCACACTAGACCCAAACATACCTAGAAACTACTGACCCATAACCACAGTACCCTTCCTGCTGAACATTTTGGATAGAGCAGTTTACCTGCAAATCCAAAATTATCTTGAATTCAACAATCTACTAGGCCTACGGCAATCAGGCTTTAGACCAGGTCATGGCACAGAAACCGCACTCATTGACCTAAAAAACCAAATCGATGAGTTAAAGGATAAAGGTAACCTAGCCCTCCTTCTCCTTCTGGATTTATCAGCTGCCTTTTAACCTGGTCAACCGTGACACACTATGTAAACATCTTACCACAGCGGCTCATTTCTCCTCCACAGCAACAACATGGATCAAATGCTTCCTCTATAATAGAACCATGGAAGTCTTGTCCCAACCGCCATGGCAGACCCAGCACCAGTCCTCTGTGGAGTCCCACAAGGATCCTGCGACTTGCCTACTTTGTATAACATTTTTACAAAGCCACTATTTCACTGTCTCAACAGTTTGATGGGTCATCTACATTAACTATGCAGATGACACCCAAATACCCAAATACTCACCCCCCTTACAGGATGTTACGAATCAGACTCCATACTCCTCAACAATATATTTCAGGTCATCCAGGCCTGGATGGCCCTACACGTACTTTGTCTCCATGACGAAAAAACAGAGGTACTACATATTGGAACACAAAATCGCCTAAATAAACTGCCAGAGCAATTCAAATCCTTCCTCATTGACAATACTCTCATTAATGTCTCTAAAAATGTTAAAACCCTGTGCATCTTCCTGGATGCAACACTATCTCTCAATAAACAAATCAATTCCAGAGCCTCATCAGTCGCGTATGCAGCTAAACTCATCACAGCCTGCAGGCCCTTTCTCTCCCCTACCAGCTGTATCTCTCTGGCTAGAGACTTGATACTTTCAAGATTTGATTACTGCAATGCCTTATACATCGGTACTAGCTGTTATAACCTCAACAAATTACAAGTCTACAGAATAACACCTTAAGAGCGGCGCTCAGCATCCCCAAAGCCAATCACATCACCAACACGAGACACATGGTTCACTGGCTATCAATTAAAAACAGAATAGCCTTTAAAACATTATCTCTAACACACAAATGTCGGCTGGCTGACAAAGCCCCTACATATTTAAACTGCAAATTCACCAAGGCCCAATCAACTAGACCCTCTAGAACTGCCCATGTAAATCATCAACAAATACCCAGATACAAGCTAGAAAGAACAATAGAAATGAGTCTTTCTACAGGACCTTTAGGAAAATACTCAAATCCTGGCTATTTCGGGCATGTATAGTTTGTGATCCCAGCACTAGAGTAGCACCACAAATGTACCACTTTCATCCTCCTGTCTAATCAACACCTTTGCCTGGCTCTCATGCCTATTCTCCCTAGATCACTACTGTAATTAAAGTGTAACATTATTATAAATATTGTACTGCTGTAAAGATTTGATCAAGTTATCTTGATACTGACTGTCATTGCAAGGATATCAAGTAAATACTATATTAAACCTGTACTGTCTATGATATTATGTAAACCGGTGCCCAGACACCTTTGGGTTAGGAGCTCTATATAAATAAACAAATACAAATACAAATAAACTGGGTGGGATTATAAAAAAAATAGTCAAGTGCAGTAAATTGTCTTCAAGAGTTTAACATTGAACGACAATGTTGGAAAATTAATCAGAGGAATTGTAAATGTACTACTTGATTCCAGGAACGTTCTGAATAAGGTAAAAACTAAGCTGGTGACCCCCTTATTAAAAAAAAAATCCGAAGGGGCTACATTTTTGTACATTTTCATCCAATTAAAAATTAATAAAGTTTTGAACCCAAGAAAGGCAGGCTTTAAAGCGCTATGTAGACTAAGTTAGTGGTTACCACCATTTTGTGCGATTTACATCTGCGGGTAGACCATGGGATCCCAGGTGCTCTTGTGCTCCTAGGTCTGTCGGCAGAACTTGACATAGTTTCCGATGCAATCTTAGTAAGAAGCCTGGAAGAAATAACTAGCGAGGAAAAGCCTTGGTGTGTCTGGATTTCTTTCTGACTGGGGGTCATCAGAGGATCTCACTTCCACCTCTCCAGTTGAACATGGAGTATTGCAGGGATTGACTCAGCCACCACTGCCTTTTAAAATGTTTTAGTCCTCTTTATAATCTAATTAAAAGTAGCTTTGAGGTATTGGTGTACAATTACACTGATTGTGTGTATCTCATTCTTGAAGTAGAGGTGACAGACTTGAAAGAGACCACTACCTTTTCTGTCTATTAAACATCCATAAATGGGTGAAGACCAATCACCTAAAAACGAATCCAACAATGACAGAAATCACAGTGATTGGTAAACCAATAGATGGATGGTCATGCAATCTCTGGCCTTATTGGGCAATGTCTCTCAATTCCGGCCATGTTTAAGAACTTGGGAGCACCTGTGGACAGCAAGCAGACCATGAAACCACACATATATGGGCTGTTGTGAAGACAACTTTCTTCACCTCACAACCCCTAAATAGAATCTTCCAACGTTTCAAGTCAAAATGTCTCTTGCCTTGTCCTTACTGGACTAATCAAATAACACATATCTTAAACTGCCTAAATAGCCCATAAATAGTCTACACAGGGTGCACAAGGTGGCAGCCCGGCTATTGATGAAAGATAGTCGCCATGTTACACCTGTCCTGCAGGCCCTTCTTTAGTTGCCCATGGTTTAACGTATGCAGAGTCTGGCAAGATGAAGTACTGTGTTGACCCTTATGTTATGGAGTAATATGCGTAGCCATACGCATGCGCAGGCCTGGTTCTGGCTCGCGCATGTGCAGACAATAAATGGAAAGCCCGTGCGAGGCAGTTGCCGCCGGGACCCCGAAGTGTTAAGACGTGTCGGTGTGTCTTTGTATACAGGTGCGTGGGTATGCTACGGGCGGCCTGGGGCCCAATTAAGATCTAACATTGGTGACAAGGAAGGCCCTGGGTGGGGGGAGAGTTCCTGCATACCACAGGATACCTTTTATGATGCCCACTAGACGCTGATCCCTACACTTCGTACTGCAATTTGCGATCAGCATCCCTGTTTCTCCACACCGTCCTGAAAACTAAACTGGGTCGAACTGGAGATAGCTCGTTCTATGTGGAATTCTCTTCCTATTACACTCAGTGATATAGAGGACCACCTACTCAAGGCTCTTAAGACATACATATGCTCTCATTAAAGCACTTCCGGGCACTGGTTAGTCAGGTAATTATCTAAGCATGTTCTTTTAATGAAGCCATTTCGGTTGTATCAATGTACATTACATGACAAAACATTACATAACATAAATCCCCTTAGAAATTAAACTATCATTAGAAGCTCTTGTTAGCACTTTGGAGTTTCCAGACTTCCAACATTTTTTGCCTGCAAATGATTCCCTTGTTACCCTCTCTTCCCCTTTCCCTTTCTCTTACTGATTTACCATCCCCCACTCCTGTCTTTCCCTAAACCCCACCGTTCCCAGCCTGCCCCAAGTATCCTGAAGCTAAGGTTTTATTTGTATGACCGGCACATTACAAATGATCCACAAAGGTTTTTAGAAAAGCTCCTGAATAACTTGCCTACTCAGAAGGTGGTTTTCCCATACTATTTCCAACAACTATATCATGTTAAAGTCTATTCCTTTTAAGGTATCACACTTAATGACTTTAGACATTGATTTACTGACTCTTAGGCCATCATTAATTGTTTGCCGGTCCGGAATAAATGCTGGTAATTCCGGCACCAACCTTTAATCCGAATCGGCAAAACACAAGTCTGCCGATGGGGGCCACGGATCTCCCAGCAGGCCTGACCTACTGATAGATCAGGGCCCTACCGGCAGATAAATGCCTGAAGCACCGGTGTTCCCGGTGCCAGTGATTCAAGCAATACCATCCCATGGAGTCCTATGGGACACCATGGGAATGGGAATTTACTGTTACTCCGCTGACCGTACCATCCTGGTAATACCACGATATCGGGTGGCGGTAAGGCTGGATTGCCAATATCCTGCTGGAATTACTGGTGAGTTACTAGCAAACCTGTAATGAGCCTCCTGGAGTCTTGGCACTATATAAATGTGCTCACTATTTAAGTCTGGTTTTACCTCTCAAATATATATAATTTACAAGACCTCATCTGGCATAGTTTCTTAAAGTATTAAACTGAAATGAAATGAAGAGGATTTCATAAAATAACAAGAACACAAAACGGATATCATTTATGCCATGATGTGATTGGTGGAAAGGTGTCAGTGCTGCCCCAACCTATATGTGTGTTCTTGTGGAGACCGATTTTGAGAACTTCAGCACATTCAAACAGACACTCTGAATCCCTATGCCTCAACAAAATTAAATGTTCTTAATTCCTCCAGAGCCCTTCTCCACCTCTTGGTTTACACTCCTAAAATCAGCCTGCACAAAAAGTGTTGGAAACCATCTTTGATGGCATCTTAAAGCTGCTGAGCCCTTCAAGCCCTCGTAACCTCCAACCAACCTAACAGTGCCACCCACGCCTTGCCCTTCGTTTGGCTTGCCTGTTGCAATTCATTATTCAAAGGAATCTGTTACATTGGCCTAGAGCCATTTCCAAATGCTGCCACAAGATGTATGGGTGGCCAGAAATGCTCGGTCCATTTTGCACACATGCCGCACGAGTGTCAATGGTTCCCGATCTGCTCCTTGGCCGAATACAACCACTTGTGCATTCAGTACCGTACCTGCAACTGTGGGATCTTTCGGAAGCCATCCGGTCCATAACTGATCAAGGAATTCATCATGGTGTTGGTGGAGAAGACGTAGAAGGAGGTGTGGTTGCCAACATCTTCTTCATAGCCTTGTAAAATGGCTCCGTTCACTCTGCAAAAGAAAAGAGGGACGTCTATCAGCTCAGAACACAATGTAAGCGGAATCGGGTGGTGGGAGGGAACGAGGATTAAAACAGAAAGAATGTGAGAGAGTAAACATTAAAGAAGGGAATAAACTTAAAGGAAGAGAAGAGGACAGTGCAACTAAAGAAATACATGGAGCTGAATGTATCGATTTATAGTTTGGCACAGCGGTAAAGCACAACATACCTTGCGCAACCTCCATAACCTTCTTGTTACTTGTAAGATCATAAAATGGCGAATACAGCTCACACTCTTGCTCTAGTGCAGTACCGATCATTTACTATGTGTAATGCAGGAGATTTAGTTTGTATGAGGTGGTAGAGAGCGTTGTGTACAGGTTACGTTATGCTCATCCATTTTACAGTGTCATGGCCGTTCACATGGACACTAGGCGCCTAAAGGTCTAACATGAGAAAGAATGAATTTGCAAAAAAGATTTCGATTAAAAGGGAGACAGTAGAGAGCCAAAGAGAAAGAAATAATGGAAGGAGGAAATAAGGGAAAGAGGAAAACATGGAAGAATGGAAAAGACGATGTTTGGGAAGACTGGAGAAAGGAGGAAAGATCAACACACTCAGAAACGTTACAGCCAATGAGGACACAAAGGGCCAAAAATGACTAACTGTAGCATGTCAGTTTTACTGATACAGAATAACTGATGTCATGAGAAATCGAATTATCTAAATTTCCTGGTTTGTATATTTCTGGAATATTAAATTCGGTCGACACGTATGTAACCAGTCCATGGCAAGCAAATTGAAATGGATTCATTTTCAAAAGTTGTATTTAAGAGTGATTCTATAAAACAGAGAGCAAAGGTAGGCAAGCAAAATCAACAAGCAGTGTTTTAAAAGTAGGCTGCCAGGTTGAGCAAAGATGCTGTATTCTGCCTATCATAATGTTGGGTGCAGGTGCTTGGAATGTGCAGCGTCATTTGGTGAGTGTTCTACAGAGTGTCAGTTAGAGGTTAGCTCGCTGGGGTTCTGCATGCTAGCGGTTATACCTATGTACTTTGCTAACAATACTACCTGGCAATAAAGGCACCTACATATAATTGTGGTCCAGGCGTGGTACTTGTATGGCTGGGAAGGACCCTACTACATTTGGCGACGAGCTGGAGCTGTTAAGATGTGAGGGGGAGCAGCCTGCATGACCACTGTCCCCCATAGGACCATCTATCCAGCCCAGCCCAGCCAGCATGACCGGCAAGGGGGAAACTTTCAGCAGCTCTGGGAGACCTCTGTGTCTATCCATCATCTGGGTGCCAGCAGGTGGTCTCTGGCGACACACTTGCCGGGTGGAGTGAGTGGTGCTCTGAGCGGTGGTTGGCAGGATGAGTGGGCAATCTGGAGGCATCAGCCGAACAGCCGGAGTTCAAAGGTGCGGGGAGCCCCAGACAACTGCTGCAGTAACTTCTTGGCCAGGCAGAGGCAGATCCGTTGGGAAGGGTGGGCCAGCCATAATGGCTCACAGTGTTTCAGGTACCGGTGGCAGCTTGGAGGCACGGGACCAGGCAGGTGCAAGTGTTGGTGGCTGCAACAGTGTCCCAGCGATCCGGGAGGTGGCGGACAGGTCCATATGTCTGGGGCACTGGTGGTACTGGGCATGCACACAGCAGTGGTTGGGCCGGTGGTGGTTGTGGCCTGATCGCCTGCTTCTGGGGAATTATGGAATCAGTGGTAAAGAGGGGAGGAGGAGTAACTGTGCCATCATATGCTGGCGTTCTAACGGCAGACGCGCAGTTGACGGACTACATTCTGGAATGGTTTGCCAGCGCTCCTGGCTGCATCCAAGCTCCGTTAGCAGAGGCTGGTCTAGTGTTGTTGGGGTCCATGTCCGTGCAGTTCAAGGACTGGGTGCGCAACCCTGTTAAGCGTGACTTTGCAGGAGAGGTCGTGATCGGGCATCGCAAGAAGGCTTGTGTGGGGGCAGCTAGCTGTGATGTTTGCAATTCGTTTTAAGGAAGCGGAACATTCTCTTACGGTGTGTTATTCCATGTTGTTTGTATGATTGTTGGTGGTCTCATGTTAGTGCAGGTTTTATATTGGCTCCCGGGGTGGAGGGGGTAAGTGCTAGGTTGCTGAGGGCTGTATTTCTCCCTGTTTGGTTTTGGTATGACTGGGTTCATTATTACACCTGGGATTTTGGTAATCCAGGTTTGGGTGGTGGTTGGTTTGGGGTTATGCAGAAATTGGTCATTTATTGTCTTTCTAGTTTTGTCTCTTGCCAGGTGCAGTGAGGCGCTGCAGGATGTTATGTGTTGCAGGGTACCTACCTTCCAGTGAGCTGCTGTGGGATGTATGTGTGCAGTGAGGTGCTGCAGAGTTTAGGGGGTTAGGATCCCTTTTGTTTCAGTATGTTGTGCAGTGAGGTGCTGCAACTTCAGATGTGGTGCAATGAGGTGCTGTGGGTTTTTGTGTAATGATCTCCTTCAATGGGTGTCAAGGTGCAGGAATCATGCAGGGTGTCATTTTTTGTAGCGGGTTTGTCTTGGGGCACAACACAAGGCTATGTTCTGTTCCTAGTATGTCAGGCGGGTCATGTATTTGGTTCTATTGTGCGCATGGTTTGGAATGCTGTGTGTTTGCCATGAGTTCTGTGCTCTAGGTGGATGCTGGGTGTTGCTTAGTTTCCTTGAGTGTATGGTCGGTGGCCTCATTCTGTAGGTGAGGATGTTGACTGCGTTGGTGGTGGCCATTGCAGGTGTGTTGGAATGTGGGTCTAAGTGAGTCAGTATTTGTTTTTTACACATTATTTGGTACTGGTGGTTCACATTCTGGTTGGAGAAGTTTTGTGTGTAGTCATCTGGTTGTGGTAGTGAGGCGTTTCAGGATTCAAGTTTTGCCTGATTTGTTTTACCTCTGGGATTATGTTTCAGTTTCCAAGTTTTACCTGATTTGTTTTCCCTATGGGGTTCTGCATTGCCAGTTGTTGGTACGGTTCTGGAAATGGCTGTTTATTGTTGGTCTAGTTGTGGTGTTACGCTGACAGGTTTGTGGTTGTTTTAGTTGCTGCTCAAGGAAGAGTGTTTGGTTCATACCTGTGCATGGCAGGCCTGGACTCTGGGATGGTAGTCTGGAGTTAGAGGAGTTCAGCTTTGTCAGTTGGTCTGGTGTGTAGGCTGCTTCATTGCTTGGGGGAGAACAAGTCTGTTGGGCGGTTTAGGACTCTAGGGTGGCAGCCTCGAGTGCAAGGAGTTTAGTTGTTTCTTTGATGGTTTTAATTCTGTCTGTTTATGTGACAGATATGGCAGTCCTTTACTTACTTCTGTTGTGTATTGTTAGTATGATAAGGAGCAGTGTAGATTGATGCTTATGGTGGTTTTCTTGGTTATTGTCCACAGGTTTTTTTGTCCAGGTGTTTGGGAACATTGCCCAGTTTCAGTGGAGTTTTGGTGATTTTTGTTTAAGTGCTCTTGTTTACTTTTCACTGCCCATGAATTGTTTCTTGGAGATATGGCAGGTCATTGTGTTTGACAGTGTGTTTGCTACTTGTGGTTTGGTAGAGGCTCTCAGGTTGGTTATGGTCATTTTCCATGTGCATTTCTGAATGTGTACCTGAGGGGAATATGTTGTATTCTGCCTGTCAGAATGTTGGGAGCAGGTGCCTGGAATGTGGAGCTTTAGGCCTGGGTGAGTTCTACAGAGTTGCAGTTAGAGCTGAGCTGGCTGGGGTGCTGGATGCCAGTCGTCCTACCTATTTTCTTTTGCTAACCGTACTACCTGGCAATAAAGGCACTTACCTAGGATTGTAGTCCAGGCGTGGTACTTGTCAAGTCGGGGAGGACCCTACTACACAAAGAAGGCTTCCTGTACCACCCCTGTAATCTGCTCCCTTTGTTTGACCCCAGTGGGCAGTGTACCTTTATTCTTTAGAAAAACAAAGGTAAGCGAGCTGGAGATACGAAGTAAAGAGTCAGCCTTATTCCAACATTTGACAACAGAACTAAAGGAAAGTAGCCAAAATATGTGTCTGATAACAATGGGATTGGCCAGGGGATTGTACAAGGAAATTACAAAAAGAAAACTGTGTAATTGGATCTCTGTGCACCCCCTAAAGTGCTTTTTGCTTGATGAAGGAGGTTAGGAAATGTGTAGCGAAGCAGGTGACACTTTCTCAATTTGCTCTATAAGTCCCAAAGCACTAGGTCCCCTTGCACCATGCGGGCCGGGTACATATTCCTCCCCACTCAAGACAGCCCTAGGTTTAAGTTGATTTTTCACTGCAGTTTCTTATCCTCAGAGAACTAGAAACTCCTGTCCCACCACCAGAGAGTTGTAACAAAGAAGCAGAATGGTGCATGAACATTCAAAATGCCCTCCAAAGCAGAATCAGCCACCTCCAATCTACCATCAAAGCCAAAAAAAAGCCTAGTCAAACTACACAAACCCCCACCCCCCTCTGCCACCACCACCAGCCTCAAGGAGTTTGCTCAGTTTAAATTCACTGAGGTCTCCATTCCAGAAGTTCTAAAGATCAGCTTAAAACCCTCTAGATGCCAAGTTGACCCATGCCCACCCAAAGTCATCAAAGACTGCGCACCCAAACTCACTCCTTTCATCACCAATCTCATCAATGCCTCATTCAAAAGCATGGGTACTACTCCTATTAAAAAAAACACTCTGGACCCCAACACACCCTCAAACTACCGCCCTATAATGACGGTAACCTTTCTACTGAAAATTCTGGATCGGGAAGCATACCTGCAAATTCAGACTTATCTGGAAACCAATAACATCCTGAGATTACGTCAGTCCGGTTTCTGCCCAAGACACAGGACAAATACAGCATTACTGGTTTTAAAAATCCAAATGGACAATCTGAGGGATAATGGGAAACTAGCTGTGCTTCTTCTCTTAGACCTCTTAGCTGCGTTTGATCTGGTGGACCACAATATTTGATGGGCGCACCTAACATCAGCAGCTAATTTCTCCCCGAATGCCACACTCTGGATTCCTTCCTTCCTCAGTAACAGAACGATGAAAGTCTTCTCCCCCAAAGCCGAAGAACCCCCCACCACAGTCACCTGTGGAGTGCCACAAGGTTCCTGTGTGGCCCCCACCTTGTTCAACTTATTCACAAAGCCACTCTTTCACCACCTCCACGACCTGGGTGTCATGTACACAAACTACGCAGATAATAACCAAGTCCTCATACCCATCTCAGGAGACCATGACACTGACACGGCCACCCTCAATGCCATATACAGATCTATCCAGGGCTGGATGGCGCAACACAGGCTTTGCTTAAATGATGATAAGACCAAGATGCTTATCATCGGCTCTCAACTTAAAATCGCCAAACGTAATTAACTCTTCAAGTCTTTCATCATTGATGGACACACCATTAAAGTCAGCAATGAGGTAAAAACGTTGGGTTTCCACCTAGACTCCGCTCTCAATCTCAACAAACAAGTAAATACCACCTCCTCAGCCACTGCATGCACGTGCAGACTCATTAGCGCCTGCAGAAAATTCCTCACACCAGATAGCTGTCTTACTCTAGCCAGAACCCTAGCCCGTACACGCCTCAACTACTGCAATGTACTTTACTCCGGGACGAAGCTACTGAATATCCGAAAGCTACAGATCTTACAAAATAATGCACTCAGGGCTGCACTCAACATCACCGGATCTGCACGCATCTCAGCCACGAGATACCAACATCACTGGGTCCCAATACAGGAACGCATAATGTTCAAATCACTCATTTTCACGCACACATTTCTTCACCAGATGGCCATTTACTACCTGTCAGACAGCATCACACTGACACAACACTCCAGACCCACCCGATCAACCTATCAGCACGCCTACACACTCCCAGATTCAAGTTCCAAAAGGCAGGCAGCAGCAGCTTCCCCACACTCGCCATTAAACTCTGGAACTCACTACTTCTCCCACTCAGAGCTCCTTCAGGAAACAACTCAAAATGCACCTCTTCACCCAAAGCTTAAGGAACCAGCCCCCCATCTCACCTATCTCGCCACCACCCCCTCCCTTTCCTACTTGTACCTGAAAACATTGTATGTTATTATGTTCTCGACTTCTTTCTGTAATGCCATTCCTCTTCACTGTGTCTGTCTTGTACATGCTTTGCAACCACTGTAATCTCTACACTCTGTAAGAAAGCGCCCAGATGCCTTCGCGCTTGGCATGCTATATAAGCTTCAAAATAAATAAATAGATAAATAAATATGTGCATACAGAAAAACCAGCTATCCGATGGAAATAGAAGTGCGCACTATATAAATGTTAATTTGAGTACAATGTGGCTCTTAATGGTGGCTCCCCAGGTGTCACATGTATTATACCCTTATTATTAAAGATCCTAGACAGGGCAGCTTACATCCAAATACATACCTGGAAACACATCACATTCTAGGGATACCTCTGTCAGTATTATGGCCGGGCCACGGAACAGTATTGGTGCTACTAGACTTGAAATGCCAACTCGATGCATTCAGAGACGAGGGCAAACGATCTATCAGCTGCTTTTGACCGGTAGGTCACACAACATTGTGCCACCACTTCTCAGTTTCGGCCAACCTTTCACCAGAAGCTGCATCTTGGATTGCATCCTTCCTAGAGGCCATAACTATGAGAGTCTGTGAGCGCCCCTCCGATCCACATTCACTGCGGGGTTCCCCAAGGATCATGCATCTCCCCATCACTCTATAACATATTCACCCAATCCTATTAAACCTCCTGAACACCATCGGCATATTCTACACCAACTATGCCGATGACACCCACATTCTCCTTCCTCTATCAATCTCCAAATACAAAGACTCCCTCACCATCAACAAAACCTAATCCACAATCCAAACCTGTATGGCTACCAACTACCTATGCTTAAATGAGGACAAGACAGAGATCCTACTAGTTGGGTCCCCCAATATGCTCAAGAAACTCTTCCTTCACCATAGAAGGAAATCAGATACTTGTCTCCTCCGTGGTAGAAACACTGGGTGACAACCTGAATGCCACCCCCATGCTCACCAGACAAGTGAATGCAATTGCCTCCACCTCGGCCTATACAGCTAAACTTATCAACGCAGCCAGACTTTTCCTTTCACCAGACAGTTCCAGACAGTTGTCTGACCATCGCCCGAGCAATCATAGGAGTGAGACTGGATTACTATAATGTCCTCTTTGCAGGAACCTCTAAACAAAACTTTAACAAATTACAGATAATCCAAAACAACGCCCGCCTGAATAGCCTTAAACATCCTGAAAAGAGACCACATCTTAGCTGCGAGGAGACAAGTTCACTGGTTACCAATTCGGGAAAGGATTATCTTCAAAATTATCTCTATTACCCACACATGCCTCCCCAACATGGCCCCTCTATATTTGTCCCAGAAGATCACAAGAGTCAAATCTACCAGAAAAGAAAGATCCATGCAGGCACATCGCCTAATCCTACCTAGGGTGAAAAGAGCAAGAGGAGGGGGGTCTAGTTTCCCCACAGTGGCAGTGAACCATTGGAATGCCCTCCCGCCTGACCTAAGAGCAGAAGTATCCTACTAGCCCTTCCAAAAGGAGCTAAAAACGTGTCTTTTTGCCTAAAGGTGGCAAAAATGTGGCTGCTAAGCAACATGTACATTTCCTGGGTATGCTTGTTTGAGATCACACCACCAGTTTGCAGTTACGTTTATTCATGTAATGTAATTGTATGACAACAGTGTCCTGATACCCGTGGGTTTAGGCGCCTTACAAATATAAAAAATAAAATGAATAAATAAACAAAAATATATATGACGTCATAAAAATATGACGTGAGACGCAGACGAACTGACCGCTGTATGAGTCAAACGTCATAAAAATGCACATATGCATCCATTCCAACCCTGCACTCGAGTGGGCAGATTATCCGATAGGACACCACTGGTAACACGTCTCACGTGTGAGTCTTTTATTGGTGTGATCAGTCCTCCTGCAGCACACAACTGCTGATGCAAATTGGATCCCACTCTCGGGGTCCCGCTCACTCCATACTTACCAACGTGGTGACCACCTCTGAGATACAACACAAAAGCTAACAACACCAACTTACTTCCATGCATGTCACCAACAATGCACGCAAAGCACCTCAGTGAAATATTTATAAAGGCTCATCACATCCAGTGCCTTAACACAGTTCACCTGCAAACTGGGGCACGGGCCAAAACCCGTCATGAGGCATACGGCAATCATTGTGCCCGAGATAAAACGAAGAAAGTCCGCGTCGACTGGTCGGCTTTTGGCACAGCGGCACCAGTACGCAGTAAGCCTTCTGACTTCAACCTACCAGGCCAACCTAAATTCGATATGGCAAGAGATTGATCATCCAGAGGCTCGGGAGGGTATATATCTACTTCAAGGCTGTCTGTGAGACTGGTGCAGAAGTTAAAACATCCACACCACTACACCTGGTAGGAAACAAGGTTCATTAACTGTTTAACTTGTTACCTGACACTTGTGTAGGAAATGAGTATGTAGCCCCTACAGATGCACTATCAGTATATTTTAAACCTCAAAGATTATGAGAGATTCAATCTCAGACAACAAAGGGGATGAGCCACTAGAGTCTTTACAAGCCAGGCTACGACATCTGGCGAGCTCATTAGCTGTGCGACACACCACTGATGTCATTAGAGCCCAGATAGATCAGGGGTGTATGTTTGTGAAACTCAGACGACACATTCTACCCTGATCAGGATCATTTATGTATTCATTTATTTTTACATGTATAGTAGTGCACAAAACTCTGAATATGGACCACACTGTGGAATTCGTCTATGTGAGGCATTAGGGTTTTTTTCATTCAGCCTCAGACTCAAAGTTGAGGAAGAACTTAAAAAGCTTGAGAGAGCTGAGAACACTGAAAAAGTGCCTGGGCTCAACCCATGAGTTTCTCTAATAGTCAAAGCATTCAAATCGGAACAGCCGGGGCAGATCCTGATAGGCGTGGACGATATAGCGGGAGATTCATCTTATGTGCACTGTCAATATCATCGCAGATTTGAGCTGGCTCAATACTTTTCTAGACTTGATCTGAAATCAAGCTACCACAAGTTGAAACTTGACAGAAATCTACATCCATCACCTCGTTGTCCATGCATGTCAATGTGACAAATGATTCAGAAATATTCTGCTGCAGAAGTATCCCAAAATGCAATTCGCAGTTCATCCTTAGGCTAACAACGATCTCAGAACCAATGGGTGATCTCTTCAAAGCCAGTGCCTACTGGCACAGGATGGAATGACACGCGCAGGTATTCCAGGACCTAGAAGTGCACTGTCCCAGGATAGACAATGGTGTATTTCGGCAAACGACAAAAAATAGAACTGCTTATGGATGCCAGCTTCTGTGGACTTTTATTTGTGTTAACTCAGATCGACGAGGCTGAACAACTTAGGCCTCTTGCATATGCCAGTCAAGCCTGCCACCCACAGAACAGCCACACTCGCAAATTGCTGTTCTGCGAGGCATCAGCACTTTCACCTTTACCCCTGCGGACAATCGTTTAAAGTGGTCACTGATAACAAGCCTCTTTTGTCAATACTGTACAAGGGGCAACACGCAGGCGTCCACCTTAGATTGAAAAGTGGCTGCTGCAACTTTAAAGCTATGACTTCTCTCTTCAATAATGACCAATGGCGGATGTAGGTTATTTGACCTAATCAATTTTTTTTCTTCGAAACAGTGAAGTGACCAATTTATTTTTGATTGCGGGGGTCAGGAGGGAGACAGCCTGCAGCCCCCCCTCGTTCCACCAAACTTTATTAATATCTCTTACACCACCCCCACATATATTTTATTGAAAACTTTTTTTTTTGGTTAAAAAATTTTAAAAAACTATTCGGTCACTTTTGCCTCAAAAACTTTGGATTTGGTCACTTCTATGGTACCGGACAATCCAGCCAATTTCCTGTCTGGCACCCATGAGAGCCGATTGTTTATGGAAGGGGCCGAAGTTGAGAGGACAGAGGAACAAGATAGTTACTGAAAGAAGATGCAGCCTTTGAGCCCTCCAACTTCAACGGATTGTTTGTTTGTTTGTTTATTTATTTGGTAATGCGCGCCAAACCCTTAGGTAGCCGGGCGCAACAGTATACACAAGAAATCTTAAGCTTCATTACAGTTTTTGCAATGAGTATATAAAAAACAAAGTAAAAAAAAAAATATATATATATATATACAAGTACAGGTCATATATTGGTATGTCCAAGAATCTCTAGCATGTTTATCTATGTCGACAAATATATAATCAAGTTTATAAGTCAATCTCATCAATCTTATGTAACATATAAGGCCCAGTAGGTGATGGTGCATGCTCAGTTACCTATAGTACAGAGTAGTTCATGGATGCAGAAGGTTCGGTATGGGCCAAGTGTGGAGGGCTGGGTGTAAATCAGATTATGTGGCATTTGCACGCAGCCATTTAAGTATTTTATGTTTGAATTTAGGGTAAGGTTGTTCAGTTCTGATGTCGAGTGGTAGCTTGTTCCAGCATTGAGCAGCTTTGACAGGAAAACTAGTTCCTCCCGCAATCGAGCGTTCGAACCTGAGAATCTCTAATTTAAATGTGTTGGCGGATCTCGTTTGGTCGCACAGTTTGGTTGGAGCAATTGCGTCTAGTGCTTTAATCATAGCATCATTGAAAGTATTTTCTAAGGAGTAGGGATTGTTACTTTCCGATCTAGAAATAGCTGGAAGGAGAAGAGGGATAAGGTTTTCAACAGTTATATCCTTCTTACTTCTGGTCAGGAGAGGGGGTACCATGTAGTTAGTCTTAGGGCTAAGGAGATCTAGTGTGGCGGAGAAGGTTATTAAGTAATGATCAGTCCACATTTGTGGAGCAATATCGGTAATGCTGATGTTACAGTTCAGTTCAGATACCCAGTCAAGGGTCCTAACTTTAGGGGTAGGGGCGGAGGACTTTCTGATCAAGACCGTGGTCGTTTAGCAAGGCTGCAACTGACTCTCCATGTGAAATCGACAGTGGAACAAATGCCTTTCTCCAGCTCTAGGAGCCACTGAGTCCGGTTGTTGGAAAAGGCATGCACAAAGTCACTGCCACCTACAAAGACAAGTTCTCGTGCTAGTGGCAGTACACAAGGAGCTAAGTCCCTACAGGGAACCCTGCTCTGAGGGCCTCGAATTATGATGCCTCACTCACTTTCTGAAAGAGTCATTAATCTTGCTCATGTGGGCCACGAAGGAATCATCAAAACTAAAGTAGGACCCGAACCAGTGTGGTTTCCAGATTCTGATCGAAGAATGGAAGACGTCATATCCAACTGCCTAATGTGTCATGCAGCTGGCAGGTCTTATCCTCCTCTGTCCATTTCTACTGAGAGTCAGGGAAATGACAGTGCGCAAAGGTCAAACCAGATTTCTGCTCACTGTCCAGTGGCTGATACCTGGAACGACTCTGCACAAGAACCGAAGAATTAATCTGTGTTGCCTTAAGCAAATAATGAGGAATTGTTTATGCATACTCTCAATAAACACACTTGCATCCTCACTGAAAGCAATAAAGCCCTTGAATATGAAATGTACACATTTCTTTGGAATTATTGTACCACACCCCACTCATCTAACGGCTACACCTCGTGCTATGGCCACCACTATTCCTGACACGAGTGATGAACAGCTGCAGTTCTACACCCAGAAAAGGTATAGTGTCAAAGGATTTGAAGTAATGACCAAGGGTGTGTAGTGTGCATGGCCCAAGAACCCCAGCTGTAGCGCGGAAACACAGTACTGGTCATAAATCGTCACCCTTGTGCCAAGGCAGACTTGCCTCTTGAGGTCATCCCACTAACGGTAGTGCATCATCAAGGAACATAAGGGCGAAGAAGGATCTAAGACTCACTCTGTAGTATGAAAAGAAGGGCGCAGGCTGTGGCTTCCGCGGGAGTCCAAAAAGTATAGGTGAAGAAACGCACAGACACCGTCCTTTTGGAAATATATAGCCAGGTTTAATTCAACACTTCTAAAGAATGAACACACCAAAGTATAGATGTGACCCTAAACAAGGTAAATGCATAATCATCACAGATACATATAACAATCTATACACTTCTTCTCAGAGGCTCCTCCTTGTGACAGATGGACAGACAGAATGGGAGGGGGTTAGGGTAGGCAAATTGAGTGGTGATTAAAACCTTATGATTTTAGCTATGTCAATATAATAATTCCAATAGGTAAATGTTATATTATTTTTTAGACTGCATATGTGACCGGTTTATTGATAAATTTGTGTTCATGATATCATGAGTTAATAACATTGGGGTTACGATGCTGACTAGGCAATTTAAAGATGGTGCCCACGTGATGGGGAATGGCATTCGAGGAAGGACTTCCCGGGTTGCCATGACGTTGTAAGTATAACCATGGGGCAATCTGCGCGCCGGCGTTTGGAACTGCCCAGCCAATGCGCGGAGATTGGAACACGAATTTCATAGGTAAGCCCATAAAGGAGACGCTCACAAACCTATGGAGGACTATTTTAAACGGAATATACAAGTAAATAGTTGACTGCGAAACGTATTCTAAAACCAAGTAAAAAGGCCATAATCTACAAGTTAATTCTTTGGCGCATTCAACATTTGATACCTAGGGAACCATCTGGCAACTTTTATTTATATGTATATCTAAATTTGTGACAACCTGAATTACCAGTTATAGTACACACGTGTAATAAGGCTAAAATTGCACAAACTGACTCGTATATGTTCAAGTGTTTGATAATGCAGAATTGACCATTCATGACACAGAATTAATATATTCTAGGTGGGATTATAACTCGTGATTTTGCAGGAAGGGAGGTGGATTATAGCCACACGTGATTAACTACCAGACGGGGTAAAACAATAACCCTTTCTACATACATATGCTGAGATTTGACTGTTAATGATGAAAGGACTAACTAACTGATTTGTGATCAATGCAAACTACGCCCACAATTGGATGGGCTTGTATGTATTAACTAAGAGTTTATGAACCATCAACCTATGTATTACAAATTGTTCTCTAAGACTGGTTGAATTGGATGTCAAACATGTATTGCAAAAGAATCATCTATAATTAAACACCATTAGTTCAACAGAATTCTTATTCTTTTTCTTTTCCTTTTTTAAATGATTTCCTCTTATGTTGAACCTAAATGATCCTACCCTAACCCCCTCCCATTCTGTCTGTCTAACTGTACGTGCATAATGGATTATATGCATGAATAAATGTACATTTTTACTTTGCGCACCTATGTAAAGAAATGTGACTAGAACATATGCCCTATTTTTAAAAATAAAAAGGCTCTTTTGAAGCAGAAACACGTGTCAATACAGGGCACTTGAATATTGCACACAATATTATTTAATTAATTATTATCAATACAATTTTTCTTTAAAAACACTATTGTGTGGCGCAGTTACTTTGTGTGAAAACATAAACTATTATACGTTTCCACGGAGGTAGGGGCTTTGATTCCTCTGCAACCTTTCACACCAACGCGACACGTCTCAACAGGAAAATAATTAGGTCGCAAAGCATAAGAAGTTGTACCCCCAAAATAACCCCTCTAAACAGACTTTTGTGATAGGTGGTCCAGGTGGAACCGCTTACTCTGCCCCTTGTGGTGAGATCCCCTCTATGTTGTTGGAAACCTCCTGTGAAACCCTATGTTGGTGAGTGATCCCAGGAGGCACCCTTGTCTTGTCCAACACCTTCCACCTCTTAGCCCTACCCCCCTTTTGGCTACCTCCTCGTTGGACCCCCGCTCACAAAGCCTCCCAATGAGAGGCAGAATGTGCCCTCGCCACTGCACCATACCTTAGGGTCCCCCCGGGAGGGATAAATCACTGACAACATGGTCCGCCCCCACCTGCCTACCACCCCGCCGCTTCTCATCCTAAAGGGAGCCTAATTGAAATTGGAATTGTTTATTTATAAAGCACTTATACACAATTGAACTGCTTCAATGTGCTTCAAGGTGGGAAGAGAACAAGGGGATATCATCGTCATTCTTAGGCCAGGGTTAAGTGCAGAGTGGGTGCCACTCTCATGGAACGTATTCGGAGTGCAGTAATGCAGGAAGAGTGTGGAGGCCCGGAGGCCAGTGCATGACTGTCAGGGAGCCTTGTACCTGTGAGGCTCTGGTGGTGCACCGCGCGACCAGTCTGATGACTGAACAGGTTGGGGATGAGAACAAAGGAGGGACGCAGGAGAGAAGAGAAAGGAGGTTAGCAAGGGAGAGGAACAGAGAAAGAGGAAGAGAAGCGGAATGTCTTGAGGAGTTTCTGGAACTTAAGGAGGTCCGGCTCAAGACAGAGAGAGGCAGGTAGGCTGTTCCAGAGGGAGGCACCTGCAGAGTATAAGGATCTACCCCCAAATCTCTGTTTGGAAAAGTGGCTCACCCGCAGAGAGTTGGAGGAGGCTGATCAGAGGGCTCTGGAAGGAGAGTATTTAGGAAGAGAGCATTGTAGATAGTGGGTACCCTGGCCCCAAAAAACCTTGTGGACTATGCAGAGGGACTTGAACTTGATCCATGCAGTCACTCGGAGCCAGTAGATGGATTTCAGCTCCGGAGAGATGCAGTCCCTGGGCTCGAGGCCCAAGATAAGTCTTGCAGTTCTGTTCTGGACAAGCTGAAGAGGTTGAAGAGAAGAGGTGGGAAGATTGAGAAAGAGACTGTAGTAGTCCAGTCTGGAGAGGGCTCTGCATACAGTGAGCCTCTGGGGGAAGGTGAGAAAAGGAAGAATACCTTTTAGGAGGTGCAGCTGGTAGTGGGACATTTTGGACATGTCCAAAATGTGAGAGGAAAAGGAGAGACACCCAGATCTTTTGCCTCACTAGTGGGTGAGGGTGCAGGACCAAAGGATGCTGGCCAGAGTGCAAGTGGGAACACGGGAGCAGGGGTCCCTATGAGGATGATCTCTGTCTTACTCACATTAAGGCAGAGATCATACATAAGCAGCACACCAGGACTGAATTGCAGACAGACAGTCCGGCATGAGCGAGGAGGAGGAAAAGCAGAGGGTAGCCTGAAAGAGAGCTGTGTGTCATCCGCATTACACTAAAAGTTGGAGGTGAAGGCAGAGATCATGAGGGCCAAGGGGGCCATGTAGACATTGAAAAACCAGGGGATAGATTAAATCCCTGGGGGACACCACAAGTAGAGATAGTGATAGTGGAGAGAAAGGAACCAAGTTCTACCTGGGAAGACGGTCAGAGAGAAAGAATGCTTGATCAGTGATGCCCAGGGTCTCAGGGAGATGGGAGATCAGGATGTTGTGGTTTACCGTATCGAAGGCAAAGAAGAGGTCAAGAAGAATGAGGACAGAGGGAGAGTAAGAGTCAAGGTTTGAGAGCAGTTTTGAGAGCAGGTCTTCACAATTTTCAGAAAAGCAGTTTCCGTGCCTCTGGATGCTGTAAAACCACCGATGGTCATGGAGACAACCAACGGATGCAGTGTGGAGGGTAAGCTGAGATATAGCCAAATTCTCCAGGAAAGGAATGATGGAGATCAGGCGATAGTTAGCGGGAATAGTAGGGTCGCCAGAGTGTTTTTTTGAGCAGAGGGTGCACAAGACAATGCTTGAGAGAAATGGGGAAGACTCCAGTGGTGAAGGAGACATTTCAGAGGTCTGCCAAGGCTGGAGCTAGTGAGTCAATGTTGTCCTTGATGGTTTTGGAGGGGCAAGGGTCCAGCTGTTTGGAAGAAGCTTTCATAGACCAGACTTGTCTAGAGACCTCCTCAGGTGTGACAGGGGAGAGGGAGGAGAGAAGAAGGGAAGTTGTGTGGGGGCTGCCGAGGGGGACCGAGGAGATGATGGTGCGCGAGTGGGTGCGGAGGAGAGAGAAGAAATGATGTCCTGTGTTTTGGTGGTGAAATGTGTATCCAGGGCCGAGCAAAGGGCCTGGGTGTGTGCTGTAGAGGAATAGACTGCAGCAGGATTGGCCATTACCTTATAGACTTTTAAAAGTTTTGCTGTGTTGTTAGATGCCGCAGAGATACAAGCTTGAATATGGACTCTTTTCTTACATCGGATGCAGAGTCTATATTGCCTTTGCAGAAGATGGCAAGCCAGCCTGTCAGAGGATGCACCGGGAAATCCCTATTTCCAATCCACTGCCCTGCACTTGTGTTTAAGGTCAGCCAGACCAGAGTCATACCAGAAGTTGCACTTTTTTGGCTTCAGTTGGACCCTCATGACAGGGGCAAGGATGTCAAGGGCATTGGAGATGGAAAGGTGAAAGTTAGAGAGGGCTGTATCAGGGTGGGGGTCAGCCGCAAGAGTAGGAGGAGGAGAGTAGGTAGAGGCAAAGGCAGCCAATAACACTTTTTTCATGGGTCGGATGACCTTGAAGGTTGGAAGCAGTGCAGGGTGTGCCAGTGCTAAAGGAGAGGAAAGCTTCAAGTGAGAAAAGAGAAGAGAGTGATCAGTCCATGAGAGTGGGGTGGTGAGAAGAATAGAGAGAGGAATGTCTGGAGATAAGAGCATCCAGGCTGTGGCTGGCAGTTTGTGTCAGACCTGGAAGGTAGAATGGAGAGGGAGAGCGAGTCGCATAGGTTGCGGAAAGCTCCTGAAGAGTCAGGAGAGTCAAGATGGATGTTGAAATCCCCCTGCAGGGGGAGTTGGGAGGAGGAAGAAAGGAGAGAAGGTGCCGGGTCAGCCCATTCCAAGAGGAAGATGGTGGACTGGCCTGGTGGCCCATAGAAGGTGTCCAGAGTAAGAGAGGAGAGAGGAGAGAGGAGAGAGAGAGAGAGAGAGCGAGAGAGAGAGAGAGAGAGAGACAGAGACAGAGACAGAGAGAGGCAGAGAGAGAGAGAGAGAGAGAGAGAGAGAGAGAAAGAAAGAAACTACAGACCAGGCATTCGAAAGAGGAATAGGCCTGAGTGGGGATGGTCAAACAGGGACCACTATGGAAAGATTAGGCAACTCCTCCTCCCGGTCTGTTTGGCCTGGGTTCAGAGAGAATCTTGTAGCCATCAGGGAGGAGCATGTAGAAACTAGTGATAGAGCTTGAACCAGGTCATCGTGAGACCAAGAACATCAAGGTCCAGGTGTTCCAAAAGGTAGCAAATGTCAGAAGAATGCTTGACTGTGGAGCGAGCGTTAAGCGTGGCAACGTGGGGCAGATTGCCATTTCCGAAAGACTTACAGGGGGGGGTGCAAGGGACAGAGGTCCCCACCATAAATGGCACAGGTGCCAGAGAGATAGAGACAAGAGAAGGCAGAGGAGCTGAAGAGAAAGCAGGCAAGGGAGCTGGGACAGTGGTAGATGGCAAGTGAGGAAGAAGGTGGAAAGTTGATAAGGTGAGGGAGGAGCTTATCAAATAGAAGGCAGTTGGGCTGAGGCTCTTGTACCAAGACGGTACCATTACAATAGATATTAATGATGACTCTGGAGGTCGAGGAGAAGGCAAGAAGGACCTCCCAGGGGCTGGCAAAATTGATGTGTGAGGAAGAGTAGGGGGAGAGCAGAGCGACCATGTGTAGAGTCCAAAGGTCGTAGCAGGAAACGGTAAAGAGGATGCCTGTGAGAGTCTCTCTGGCAGATGCACTGACATAGGTGTCAGCAGTAGGAATGCCTGGGTTAGAGCCAGGTGTGTCCTTCTTAAGTTTCTCCCTGCCTGATTTAGTGAGCGGTGAGGAATGGGAGATAGTGAAGCAGTTAGAAAAAATAGGAGAGATAGAGAGCGCCATTGTGAAGGGGACAAGGTGTGGTGCACTTAACCAGGCTGAGCAACTGGGGCACGTGGGAGGGAGTTGACAGGAGGGTGCAGGCTCATAAGGAACACAATAGGAATGGGAAAGCCATGGGAGCTAAAGGGGGGCGGGTACAAGGGAGCAAGAGGCAGAGACAATACAAGAGCAAGGCAGTAGATTGGATATCTAACTAGCAGAGCCTAATAATGCAGGATGAAAACACATAAAAATTCGATTTTTAAACAGCAGACATAGTCAATGCCGGATGAAAGCACACCTAAAAGCGAGTAATGAGGTACAGTTATTATCTTTGCAGTATAGAAGTGATTGCAGTGTGGAGAGAGATCAGGAAATGCAAGAGTCAATCTGGAGGGTAGGACATGGAGTACAAGTGGGACATATGGAAACAGAGATAGGTCAATGACAATGCCTAGGAGGCAGAGGGTGAGAGTCATGGAGAGATGAGGCAGGCAAGAGAACACAATCAGCACTCACGTGATGGCAGGGAGGGGGGGATGCCACAGTCCAGGGGCACACAGAAAAAGTAACAGGCATGAAAGATGTTTTTGCCACAAAAGGGGACAGCATGCCCAGCCATGCCCAGACAGGAGCCTTTGGAGTGGGGCCTTGGGAGGCGTGCTGGCAGTAGCCTGCCGGCTTGCTGATTGGGCCTAAGCAAAGAGAAGGGCCAAATCGCAGCCTTCCACTCAGAAGGCCAGGCACTCCAGTTTCTAAGCAAAGGGGAGACCCATCTTGGAAAGGTGGACAATGCTGCCAACATAGGGTACTCTGGCCACAAAGTGCCCTAAAAATGCAGCGCCAGAAATCTAAATAGCACACACAATTCGAGATTTTCTTTTCTTCATTGAAAGAAATAAAAGCTTTATCTTTTGCATTTTTTTCCTTGTGCGCCGACTGTTCAATGCAGTGGTTATGGCCCCCTGAAAGCCCAAGGGGGACTTACCTGTGCAGGGAGAGGGAGTCTCAGTCTCAGGAACTCCAGGAGATGGCCTTGTTGCAGGATCCTTTATGCAATGAATGAGGGCAAATGACGAACTGGGATGATCTTCAGTGAGCCCAGGGAGGCGGACCGGCATTAGCCTGCCAGCTTGATGACTGGGCCTAAGCAAAGAGAGGATCCCAATCGCAGCCTTCCACCCAGAAGGCCAGGCCCTCCAGTGCCTAAACAAAGGGGAGAGCCATCTTGGGAAGGCAGACAATGCTGCCAAAACAGTGGATTCCAGCCACAAAGTTCCTTAAAAACATAGCACCAGAAATCTAAAAAGCACACACAATTCGAGATTTTCTTTTTTTCATTGAACGAAATACAAGCTTTTTCTTTGCGTTTTTTCCTTGTGCGCTGACTGTGCAATGCAGTGGTTATGGCCCCATGAAAGCCCAAGGGGGGCTTACCTGTTAAGGAAGAGGGAGTCTCAGTGTCAGGAACTCCAGAAGATGGCCTTGTTGCAGGATTCTTTGTGCGATGAATGAGGGCAAACTGACGAACTGGGATGGATGGAAACTGGATTCAGGACGCAGCAGTGAGGTTCCCCAGCAGCAGACAGCCGGCGGGCAAACAGGTGGTCCACGAGCATCAGCAGGTCATCTTGTGAGCAGAGGAGAGCTGCTGCTCTCTCCAGCCACAACGTTGGCATTTTAAAGGCTACATAAGGTGTTATTGCCATGTCCTCTGCAGTTCCTGCATTGCTCTGGCCGGGGGCGCGTCATAATTTCTACAGCCGCCTGCCTCCTCAGCCATTCTGCTCCACCCACCCTGGGGCCCTTCCACTGGGGTAGGAGACCCGCATACATCGGCACGGCAAGGATGCAGTACCAAATAGCTGAAGAAACACACAGGCACCCACCTTTTGGAAATATATGGCCACATTTAATTCAACACTTCTAAAGTATCAACACACCAAAGTATAAACATGACCCTAAAAAAGGGAAATGCATAATCGTCACAGATACATATAATATTAAATACACCTCTTCTCAGAGGTTCGTCCATGTGATAGGTGGCCCAGGCGGAACTGCTAACTCTGCCCCTTCTGGGCGCTGTGTGAGGGTGCAGTCCCCCTTACGTTGCAGCAGACCTCTCCGCAAGACCCTATGTTGGGAGATGATCCCAGGAGGCACCCTTGTCTTGTCTGACCCCTTCCGCCTCCTGGCCCTACCCCCCATTTTGGCCACCTCCCTGTTGGAACGCCATCAGCCTGAAGCCACCCAGTGAGAGGCAGACCATGCCCTCGCCACTGCACCATACCTCAGGGTCCCCCCGGGAGGGGTAAATCACTGACCACATGGTCCTCCCCCACCTGCCACAGGACCTTCGACCAACCGGTCTGGGATACTCCCCCCCAGCTCGTGTTGTTTGTTTGTTTTTCATTTTTGTAAAGCGGCAACTCGCCTATGGGCCTCACAGCGCTATAATGTCACAGACGATTATATTTAAAACATAAGAATAAGTACAAAAACAAAAGACAAATATAAAACATGTCACTCAAATTACAATTCTTAAATATGCCAAATAGGTAACCTCGGTCATTCTCACCTATGGTCTCGGACGATTTGTTTAATGTTCAACTTGGATACAGTAGGTTCTATAGTGTCAGGTTCCATTCTGGTTTCGTTTTATAGTGTTCTATTGATGCACTGACTTGCATGGGTTTCACTGCTCGAAAGAATGTCCAAACACCACAAGAGTCTATGAGCAGCCTAATCTACCTGACGCTCAATAATTCATCACACAACACAGACAGAAATCATTTGAGTTAATTATTCATACCCTCTACATCTATAGTGGCCTATAGATCACTAACTATCCCTAGGTGAAGTACAATCTCCCTAGTCACCACTGTTGTGCCACCTACATAGGTTAGGTGATAGAGAAGAGACTGACCCTTCACTCACCCAATGCTTTCCTCACAGCTAAAAGAAATTGCACACTACAGGAAGTCATTTATGTGTTTAATCCTTCCTGCAGTGAGTGAGTGAAGGGTCAGTCTCTTCTCTAGCCCCTAACCTAGATAGTCGGCACAACAGCACTCCACCTAGGGATAGTTAGTTTCTTATAATAGGGATATTTACTGAGTTATAAGCCACTATAGATGTAGAAGTTATGAATAATTAACTCAAACAATCTCTGTCTGTGTTGTGTGAGGAAGTATTGAGTGTTAGGCAGATTTTGCTGCTCATAGACTCTTGTGGTGTTTGGACTTTCTGATTTTTTTAACATTCACAATGACTATGTTTCTTTGGTCCAAAGTCAGTTCCTTTAACATGGGATCCATGATCTCTGGCATATAAGACTTTCTTATACGCAAGTCTCTGCCATTGATGAGCTGGGTGGTGTGTTCATGGGCTTCCTGCGATCCAAGGATTTAGAAGAGTCTACGGTCATCTCACTATGCGGGATAATGGGACCATCTGACATAACTATACTTGGGGCTGAGCTCTGAGATGCTTAATTAATAGCCAGTATGTGAGTCACATAATTCAAGTCTGTTTGGCAACTTGCCTCTGGCTTATTAGTGACTATCTGGATTATATGGTGATCTCTTTGGCAACTGACCTCTGTCTTATTAGTAACTATCTGCAGTACATAGTTATATGTTTGACACTTTGTCAGACCTAACTAACTGAGTAATTGTCTTGTCAAAGGAGTCAACCCATATCTGAAAATCAATAACACTATCACATTTATCAAATCGAGAATACCTCTCTCTTTTACAGTCTTCCAGTTTATATAGACTTCTGTTCTCTGCCCACCCAAATTAGGGTTAGACTTCCATGATGACATTGTCCATGCTTTTAAAGGAGGAATGCATTGCATCATTTATTGCAGAAGTTAGAAAGGGGTACGAATCTGGAGGGAAGGTAGGTTGAGAGATCACAGAGAGACCAATATTATCGCTTTGTTGTCCTATAGTGGTCAAGCCCTCATTTTTTTCACAACCTGACCAATCGTCGGAGGGACAGGGAGTTGACAGGGAATATCAGGCATTGGTTCCCTACTTTAATTTTGTAGTCAATGTCGTCTTTGGCTGCTTGTCGCCTGAACATCCAGCATACAGCGATCACTCAGAGTTAAGGGGGCGACTTCTCCATCATGTAGCAACTGGTATGAGGATTATAAAATATTGCTGACATTTTTTAGGAACCTCAATGGCGTCGGAGTAACTGATTTTATGAGGGGTGGAGTACACGTCCGCTGATCTCAGAGATACTTTATGAGTACCTGCTCTAATAATGGGCATTTTTATCCCAGCAATATAAACATGCAGATAGAGACCACCAGTAAGTCTCTGTTCCTGCACACCAGGTGAAGAGGACGTGTCGAGTATCGTCCTCAAATTAATAATCACACAATGCCAGAAAACTGCAAAGAAAGCCATAGGGATGAAGATCATGACTGATGTTGAGTCAGGATGGAAGCCCAAAGAACTAACCGATGAAGAAATAAGAGACTTTGTGAAAGCCAGCATTTATGAACCAGAGGGAACCAAGTTCCTGTATCCAAGAAATCATAGAAAATATGTGGGAAGATGGATCTATTGCAGTCCAATTGGAGAATGCCATTTGATGACATGGACTAAGGATGAGCACGTGAGAACAGAAGGATTCTTGAAAGGAGTCATAAAGATATGGACCCCAAGGAAGCATCTCTTCAGACCAAAATGGCTGGATCCAGAGGATGAAGAAAAAGTGAATGCAAAGAAAGAAGGGAGAGTGGGTGATGACTCGCCCAGAGGGGGGAGTGAAGAGGAAGTGTCGAGTATCGTCCCCACTCCAGTTGCCCCCCTCCCATTGCCTATTGAGTTCAAACCAAAGTATGTGACGTATGAAGAACAGTTGAATCAGCAAAGAGCAGCATTTGGGCTTTGTCCAGTACCTATCAGGATGACAGCACCTGTTAATATACTGACACCTAAGAAAACCTGGACAGTAAGGTATCCATTAAAAAAGCCATATCTACATTCTAAACAATATGCCAGTTGTTTGAATAAAATACCTGAAGAAGCAAAGAAGATAATGAAGGAAGATGAATGGTAACGTCATAAGAAATCAGACTAACACACATATAGAAGATGTAATGACCTGAGAATACTGAAAAGAGACAAAATACCATGGACAAGTGACATCTTGAGCCTAAGCTGAAGAACTTGATGTCAAGATGAAGAAACTTATGCCACATACATGATGAAGATATTTAGTTTGTTTAAACATGTACAGATGCAAGTAACTGCAAGAGGCAAAGAAATTGTGAAGCTTGCTTATGCTTTACAGTTGATAGATTGCGCCAAGCACCAACATTTACAAGTATATACCTCAAGAAGCTCTTTAGGTACAGATGTAAGTCCACTACGCATATGAGCAGAATTGAACAAAGGTTACTAAAGGCCTCAAATTGAGTGTGTTGCAGCAAGAAAATCGAGAATCAAGACAGAACAAAACTCATTTAAAGGATGACCATGCCAAGAAGCCAAGGTCTTATCTGTCTGAAATGGGCCGACATTGGATAAAATTAAGGAAAGAAGAGAACAGAGAATACTGTTCAGAAAAGTTAAGATAAGCCACAGGCATCAGAAGACTGATAGAATTAAATCAAATATACGAAAAGACACAGAGAAAAGCCGATTTCACTCTGTCCAGTCACGTGACAAAGGCAGGCTAGAAGGATGAAACTATCCCACCTACGCATGGATCCCCGCCATGCCCATACTCCTTAAAAGTTCTCAGAGTATAGAACAGACACAAGGCCAAACTACAAAGCAGTAATTGAAACATGACCACTGAGGTGATGATTGATTGTAGCATAATTGGTGGGAAGCTGAGGTGCAGACGAGCTTCAAGCACCTGGATGTTTTTTCTGCATGCTGCTAGACGTAGGTGGAAAAGTATGAGTGGGTTGATGCCAACCAATCATAGTGGACCATGTGATCTTAGGTCCTATAGTGAGTAGAGCCAATGGGACGTCAAACTTAGTGACGCTCATAGTGGCCATTTTGAAGGAAGGGCTTTGTTGCCCCACCTGACGTTTATTATCCAATCCCCTCTCCCCGTTACTATATACAGATATAGAACCTATGTTAAGTTACCTTCCTATAACCAATCACGTTACATATTTGGTTATTAAGATTGCCATGTAGGATGACGTTAGTACGTGCGCAGGTTGTATGTCTCCAATGACGAGTTTTTGCTATAAATATTGTATATTTCTAAAAATAGAGAGAGCCAGAAGATTGAGCTCTTGCTGATGTTCGTTGTACTCCCTGTTTAATGAACGTGTCATTAAATGGAATCCCTTTGTTAAACTATTGAGTTGTCTTAATTATTTGATGCATGAGTATGAATCTGCATCCCCAACTATCTCGAGGGTACTGCTACTCATCTTAAAGGGCTGTTTGGAGATCACCCAGTTCACTTGGTAGCAGAGGATGGTTAGACATAAGTAACTTCGACATAAGTAACTTCGGGTCCTCGGCAATATCACACATCCCTTGCCATCCGGCTGATAGAACGAGAAGCTCTCCGTAGATAGTAGATAATTAAAAAAGCCCTTCAGGTTAGGTGTGACGGGTTCCTTGCTTTCCCCCAAAAACCCCTCCCACTTCTACGAGTAGCGGATCAGACGAGCGGCACGGAAAGGCGGTAACAAAGGTGATGATCCTGAGCGTCGATTGAAGACATGCGAACGGTGAGTAAAAAAGACTGAATGTTTGGCAAAGCATGCATGGCTTAGAAAACAAGTAAAGGGAAGGTAACGGAGTGAGGAAGGATAAATTATAACATCAGAATAACAGTGCAATATATATAAGGGGAAAGGGGGCGTGGCTTGAGCAGCCATGGAGTAGGACGTGCTTCCCGTGGAGCTCCGGTGGATCCGACAGATGATCCGTACAAACTACCTTTAAAAGTGTGCCACTGGTTCCAGAATCGATTACACATGCATGGGAATGGATGCTTCACTCATATTATTAAGATCGAGAAAAATCGTAAGCGGGAGCCTGGAGGAATTGCTCGATGAATGACGGCGGCGGCTCGGTCCATCGTCACACAAGATGGCCAACAACAAAAGAAACAAAACCAGGCTACCCGAAGAGGACGAATAGAGGCGGCGGCCACGGGGAAAGAATGACAATGGCGAGGCGAAGGCGGAATACAAAAACCCCTGGGGGCCGTAGGTCTTGAGTCATGAAAGCTTGGGTGCTGGCCCAGACGGCAGGGGCCCGAGGGCAGCAGAGGTGTGAAAATGCAGGCCGCCCCACGACCAGCACGAGAAGCGCTCACTCGGCATTGAACTAGCAGCGGTGAGAGGAGGTGTAGGTTGCGACTGCTTGGAGACCACCGCGACAGTCGGTAAAGAGCGGAAATTGCGGCTGGGGGAACACTCGGTTGCTGAATCAGAAAATGGCGGCGCGAGGGGCCGTGGGCAAGAATAAGACCAAACAACCCACGATGGACATTTTTGCGAAAGCACAACTGTCTCCTGCGGCCACCCCAACCAAAGGCCCGATGGCACAGGCTGAGGGCGCGACAGCGGCTGATAATCATCAGATTTTGGAGGCCATTACGGAGCTGAAGGAATCTTGGGGGGTTACGATGATGGACCTACACACTTCCCTGGAGGCTAAAATTGAAGCAGTGGGCATCGAAGTCTCCCTGCTGAGACAGGATTTCAGGGGACTGGCGGAACGCACAAGCAGCCTGGAGGGCGCGGTGAAATCTAATACGGACACCGGTGCCAACAATACAAAAGAGATCCATGTCCTCAAGCAACAGGTGGCCAACTTGGAGTCTCGAGCAGAAGAAGCAGAAGGGAGAGCGAGGAGAAACAACATTCGTGTGGTGGGTCTGCCGGAAGGCGAGGAAGGCCAGGACCCCACTGATTATATCGAGAACTTACTCCTACAAGGAATCGGGGCCGGTACACTCTCGCAAGGATTTGTGGTCGAGCGTGCACATAGAGCCCTCATGCGGAAGCCGAGACCGGGGGCCCCTCCACGAGCGATAATTGCCAAAATACTGAACTATAAAGACCGGGAGAAAATATTGGAGTATTTTCGGAAAGGCGGTACAATCGAGAGGGGTTTGAGTACTATCACGGCATACCTGGATTACACTATGCTGGTCCAGAGGCATCGGTACAGCTATGTAACCATCAAAAGGAGGCTGCGGGCAGCTGGGATAAAATATATGCTGCTATACCCTGTGAAATTGAAGGTCGTGTATAAGGGCAAAATGCACTTTTTTGACACTCCGGAAGATGCGACAACGTGGTTGGATCTGCAGGGCTGCCCGGATCAAGACACGGAGGAGACACAAAATGGACGTGAAAAGTGACTCAGAGACGGTATGCATTTTGCGGGGGGGAGAGGGAGTGGGAAGTTTGGTGTGTTTTTGGGTAACAGGGTTTTAGAAGGGGATGCAAGCCTATATAGATTGGAATGGAACTCAAGGTTACACTGCACCTGGGGGGGAGGGAATGGGATCATACCAGGCTATGGGGGACCTTAAAATACTCACATGGAATGTGCGGGGGCTTAATAGCTATTTAAAAAGGAACAAGGTTATGCTGTTTCTGCACAGGCAGAAAATAGATATTGCATTGCTACAGGAAACCCACCTTACACGTGGGAAGATGGACACGATTGCGGGAAAGTGGAAGGAGGTGTTGGTGGGCTCTTCGTACTCGGCCTACGCAAGAGGAGTACTTATATGGGTGGCGCCACATGTCCCGTTTCAGCGGTTGCAAGTGGTGGCTGAAACAGACGGGAGGAAGGTTATGCTGAGAGGATTGCTAGAGAATAGGGAGATAAGTATTGTTAACACGTACGCCCGAACCAGAATAGGGCGGCGTACATTAGGACACTGAGTGCGAACCTGAGCATGTGTGTGGGAAGCGCAGTGATCTGGGGAGGGGACCTCAACTGTGTATTGAACCCGAGGGTGGATGGATCGGACGGGAAACTGGATAGACCGGCCCCTGCAGCCAGGTCGCTACAGACACTGCTTGATGACTTTGGGTTGGAAGATGCATGGAGAGTGTGGCACCCTGGCGAAAGGCAATATTCGCATTATTCTGCCCCACAGCAGTTATCAACAAGGCTTGACTATGTCTTCGCATCACCAGAAATGATAGCGGAGATTGCGCACATAGAGTACAGGGCCAGGGTCCTCTCGGACCACTCGCCCCTGATTCTTGCGTGGCAATATTGCCTCCCGAGGGCGAGGATCCCGACATGGTGCCAACGAGCGGAGGCGTTGAGAGACCCCTTCTTTAGAGAAGATCTACGGGAGAAGATAGTAAATTATTTTGAAACCAATACTGGGAGTGTGGACTCGGCGGGGACACTATGGGAGGCCTTTAAAGTTGTTATGAGGGGGGCGGACATGGCGAAATCCAAGGGCCTACAGGGTGGGGTTTCAACAGAACTGAGGGAGACCGAAGCAAAATTGGAAGAGGCCTTAAAAGCGTGCTACAATACAGCAGAGAAACTAGATTTGATACTTAAGCTGCAGCAAAAATGTGCAGATTATTGGGAGAGGTTGTGCAACCTTAACTATAAAAGATACATAGAGAGACAGCATGCGGGAGGTGACAAACCGGGGAGACTTTTGGCATGGTTATATAAGAGCAAGACCCCCAGAGCCACAATCAGAACTATAGAGAGGGAAGATGGTAGCGTAGAGGACACCCAGGAGGGGGTTAATCAAGCGTTTGTGGATTATTATAAAGTGCTATACGGGAAAGACGGGAGAAGTAGCCGGGCAATGATAGAGGAAACGCTTGAGGATATGGGGCTGCCCAAGATAAGTGAGGAGGAAAGAGAGGAATTGTACTCCCCGATTACCCTGGAAGAACTGGGGGAGGTGGTGAGACAGTTGCCTACTAGTAAGACCCCGGGGACAGACGGGCTCCCAAGCAAATTTTACAAGGTATATATGGAAGAGGTCCTCCCCCCGCTGCTAGAGATGATAAATGAGGCGTTCGAGACGGGCCACCTGCCGGAGTCACTGAGAGAGGCTGTTATAGTACCTCTCCCGAAACCAAATAAACCAGGGCGCAGCTGTGGTTCCTTCAGACCTGGGTCAATGTTGAACCAAGACGGCAAGATATTAACTGCGGTCTTGGCGAATAGACTGAAAAAGGTCATTGGTAAGTTAATACATCCGGATCAAACGGGCTATGTCCCCCATAGAAACATCACCAACAATCATAGGCGACTTCAGAGGATCATTGAGTTTGGCAGCAGAAGTGAGGAGGAAATGGCAATCGTGTCCCTGGATGCGATCAAGGCCTTCGACTCCGTCAAGTGGGCGTGGCTGCTGGCGGCCCTGAAACACTATGGGGTAGGGCCTGGCTATGTAAGGTGGGTGGATATTTTGTATAGTGAACCGCTGGCCAGAGTAAAGACGGGATCTGTGATATCAGAGAGGTGGCAGCTTAGTAGGGGTACTAGACAAGGATGCCCGTGGTCCCCTATGCTCTACATTTTGGCCCTGGATCCTCTCGCGATCTGTTTGAGGCAGCAATATGACACCGTAGGCATCGAGGTGAACGTGGTGCGGCATTTGGTCTCCCTATATGCAGACGACATGTTGCTGTATGTGCGGTACCCAGAGGAGAACCTCCAGTACATTTTGGAAGTGCTTGGGAGATACGCTGTGCTATCAGGCATAGCGGTGAACCCCCAGAAGTCTAGTCTGTTCCCGTTGGGGGGGTATACAGGGGTTCCAGCAGAGAGGTTACCGGTCTTACAGGTACCGTGGCCGGTTAGTACTTTTCGGTACCTGGGGATAGATATATATCACACCGTGGGGGAGGAGCATAGGTGTAATACAGAGGTGGCAATCCAAAGAATTGAGAAATGCATGCGGTTTTGGGCAAAGCTGCCTTTGGCGATGATGGGGCGGGGAGCAATGCTAAAGATGGTGGTCCTACCGAGGCTCCTACATTACTTTGGGAACATTCCGTACCTGATTCCTAAAGGTTTTTTTGCCAAACTGAACAGCATGTGTAGGGACTTTCTATGGCATGGCACGCGAAACAGAGTGGTGTTATGGAAGCTCCAGAACTTCCATGACAAAGGGGGTATAAAGCTGCCCAATTACGAGGCGTACTATGTGGCGAGCCAGTTGCAATATGTTGCCAAATGGCTATCTGATGAAGAGACCTCTGAATTTAGGCTGTTTGGACGGGATTGTGCACCCTTTTATTTGAAAGCAGTTATGTGGGCACCCAGGGCGGAGATGGTGGGGCGCCCTAAAATGATGCTGCTGGGGTGGAAAGTGTGGGGCAGGGCATGCCAATTGATGGGGAACCCGTCCCCATGCTCGCCGCAGATGCCATTGGTGGTATTGACAAGGGCAGACGCTCAGCTGTGACTGATACTCCGGACCCACTGGGAGCCGGCTGGGGTGGCAACGATGGGGGATATTTGGCAGGGGGGCTCTTGTGTTACCTTTGAGGGGCTGCGGGAGGAGGCTGGGTTGCACGAAGGCCAGTACATCACGTACCACAGAATGGTACAGAGGATTAATAGAATGTGGCCCGAAACTTTGTTGGAGGAAGAACTGGACGCCACCATCGACGTTATATATGATATAGCTGAGGGGGGCCATAAGGTCTCCAGACTGTACGAGATGAATGATGTATAAACTGGGGAAGGAGGTCACGCAGCTGAGATTGGACTGGGAAACGGAGGTTGGGGCCCAAATGGGAGATAGGATGTGGGAACGGGTGCAAAGGTATCATAAGAAGGTGTCTAGAAATGCAAGACTGAAAGAGATACAGCTTTACGTAACACACAGGGCTTATATGACGCCTTGGAGGATATCGAGGTTCGAGAATTAAGGTCGGCAAGCATGCCCCAAGTGCGACGAAGAGAACGCAGGCATGGTGCATATGTTTTGGTCTTGCCCGATCATAGAGAGGTTCTGGAGGGGTGTAAAGGAGAAACTAGAAGGAAGAGGGGTCAAGATAGTAGTGGACACGGTATGGGCCTGCCTGCTGGGGGGGTTCCCCAGACCACGGAAACTCAGGCATGTAAGCAAACTAAGGGTCCTGGTTTATGTGCTTGCAAAGAGAAGGATTGCTATGGGATTGAAGTCATGCCATGTGGCGAGGATAGAGGTGTCGTGGAAAGACTTGCAAAAATGGGCAGAAGCCGAAACCATAGCATGGCAAGAGGCGTGCAGCAATGGGGGGGAGGAGGAGAATGAGTCCCTGATGGCCTGAAAATTACTAATAGCCGGATTGTTTGGGTCGTTAGATGACCCGACTGAACCTGTTGAGGAGGAGACTGAACCACAGGGTGTGTAATCTGATGACTCAAGGTGATAGACTCGCAAGGGGGGAGAGGTAGTGGGAGTAGTGGTTAGGGAATTTTTAAAAGTGTAATGAAACTGTTGAACATGCACTGTTTGTTTGGCTTTATTGTTTATTTGTTCAAAAATTAATAAAAACCTTTAAAAAAAAAAAGGGGGAAAGAAATTGACTTGAGTGGGGCCGAGCAGTATAAAGAGTTTTCATGAGTGTGGCCACGATAAAGAGTATATGCCCAATTCCTAGATTTTAAAGAATACTAGCAGAAGCCCTTATCTAAAGTCCTGATTAATATGATGATGTTGGAGACGAGATCGATTAAAGATGATCTGAAAGAGATAGGCTTGAATTCCATGTCGGAATAAACATAGGGGTAAGATGTGTCTGGGAGAGCAGCCGGCATAAGGTTCATGTGGCTCGCCAGAGTTTGTCTGTTTGTTTTTTATGTGTTTAAGTAAACTCGTGATGTCATAATCAAAAACTGTTTTTTGTGAAAAAAGAGCATGAAAATTGCACGATTGTAAAAGGAAATTGTTGCATGACATGGATTGATGGTTGTTTTTTAGCAAGATTGAAATAAAAAACATAGTTGAAATAACAGGACTGGAGCTTGCAACACTTGGTGCTCGCTCATATTGTTGATTATTGAGAGGTAATTGTAATAAAGTATGAAGTGAGAAAAAAAATAAGCAAGTGTTACATGAATAAGGGATAAACGAGTGAAACATGGAAGACATCACTGCGTTAATACACATGTGCAAACAGTTGCTGAAACACGCACCTAAGCTTAAACAGTAGAGTGTGGAATGGGTTAAAGGGACCATGGACAAAATGGTTATGCCATGGCCCCAGTGTGGATCGCTATCTAAAACGGTCCTACAGCACATGATGACATATTTACATACTACATACACTAGTAAAAAGTTAGACAAGCACCTGGATAGTTTAGAACTTTGGAAGATGTACCAGGAAGAAAGAGAAGAGGAGCTGCCGTTAGATTGGATACTAAATATATGCAAAGAGGGGGTGAAGAGCCTTCTGCGCAACCCGCCCCATCTGAAATAAGAAACAAAGCTAGTAAAGGCGAAGGATTGTACCCACTAAGAGAACTTAAAGCAGCAACGTGATATAGCAACCCATCATATGAGTCACCTACGCAGTAGTGACAAAAGCTCCGAAGAAGACAAGGAAAGAAATATTACCTCCAAAGTCCCGAGGGACAAGGAATGACGCGAAAACGAAAAAGGTGATCAAACGCAAGCAAGTACATCTCTAGGTACAGGAAGAGAGGTAAAGAGATGGAAAGAAGATGAGGATAGAACTGATGAGACTGCATTCACACAGAACGAATGGATGGGAGGTCAGATTTTATTGAAACTTGATGGGAAAGGCATTGAGGACATGAGACAAAGGGGAGAACGAGACGAACAAGAAAGAAGGCATAAGGAAAAGGCAGGACAATTGAGAGATGATGGAGCGAGAAAAAAGGATAGGCAGAAACGAGAGCAGTTATACCATGATGAACAGGCTAGAAAACAGGAAAAAGTGGAAGAACAAAGAAAACGTGATCATAATCAAAGAACAGCTGATGATCAGTAAAGAATAGAACACATCAGAATGGAAGAAGAGGAAAAAAGATATGAGAAGAGAATAAAAAGACGGAAAGATGAGGAAATACGAAGAGCAAATGAACGAAGACAAACTAGGAAAAAAGAGAAAGATAGGGTTAGAGAGGAAATGAGGAACCGTAGAGAGTTTGATGAAGGCATAGAACGCAAGCGAAGACAGAGAACACGTGATCTCAAATATCTGGAAAGGGAGGTTAGAAAACCTGATCCAGTTGTAGAATGGGAAGATATAGAAGAATTATTTCCTGAGTACGATTCAGTGTCAAGCACGTCTAGAGTAATTCTAGAAGATGACTTCGACACCAGAAGCATCAGAGAGACAATCACAGGCATATATGATTAAATGGAACTAGAAAAAGTACCCCAAGGAAAGCACTCAGTTGTACGACACTGAGGAGCCTTCACGCAGCAGCAGACATAGAGAGCTCTCGTTAGATCAGCTAACACTAAATAGAAATGAGGAAGATGACAGAAGCTGCATGAGTTGGGCACAGGCAATATCAGACAAAGAAAGGGAAGCCTGTGAAAGAGAAGAAAGAGAAGAGAGAGACACAGAGCAAGGTTGTGAGAAACGTTTCTCTAGGGGAAAGGGAATAAGATGGTCGGATTCAACCACGTCCACATCTAAAGTGCCAGAGTCAGTGACACAGTCAGACCGGCATGAAGGACTGCCACATGGTCAGAGGGGGGTCTCTCCCCCACCATACGTAAGCAGGTTAAGGACATTGCCAGGTAGACGGTGATGTGGGAATATTACCCCTGTGGTAGACAGACAAATGATGAGAGATGAAAAGGAGTTTAGTGTGCCACAGTTTCCCTTATTAGAGTAGGGAGGGACAAAGGCATAGTATATACCATGGCCACAAATGGATAGAGAGAATTTTAAAAACAAGCTCCCAATGTTGACATCTGGAGCTAGGAAATGGATACACGAGTTAGAAAAAATGATGGGAGGTAATACGTTGTCTATAGGAGATATCAAGGATCTTTTGATCGCCATACTTGGTGAAAGAGCTGACCATGTTTGGACACATGCATGTTACCCCGGTGTGACTACAGTCAATACTGCACATGACGGAGCGCCGTTTAACAATTGTAGAACTGCGGTATCGAAAGAGCTTTGAGTGCTATACCCGAACACCTCTGACATGGGAGCAATAATGACCAGTAAAATGAAAGAGGGAGATGATCCGTTGATTTACATTCAGAATTTCCAAGACGCATGGGTGCTGGAAACTTGTGAATCTTGGGGGAATTCTATACCCATGTTTTACCATATATTATCTCAAGGGCTGCCAGAACAGGTGCAGAAGCAGCTCAAGAAGTTGGTAGGAATTGAAGCTAAGCCATGGTCTGAAATACAACTGACCATTGCACATTATTTCAGACTGCTGCAAGAGAAAAATCACAAGAAAAGGCGAAAAAGCCAAACTAGTGCCATTGAAGGGGCAATGTTAACTAGCACAGATGGATCCAATGCACAGCAGGTTAATAACCAAAGGCAGTTTGATCAAAGCAATAATGGGTTCAGCCCAAGAGGAAAAGGCTACTGAGGAGGGGGATGGCAGAATAATCAGGGAGGTTTCAGGAATATGCAAGGCGGAAATCATAATATGCAAAATGGGCAAACGATCAGACCACCGTCAACGTCTGGACGTGTGGAATGACAGGGCATCTAGCGCGTATGTGCAGAAGTCAAGGGATGGTGCAAAATGACCAATTTGCAAGAGCGGGGATGATGAATCCACCTGCATTCTCGCAGCAGGGTGGAGATGGATTTGCAAAAAATCAAACTGTACAGCAGAAAGCGCTGAGAGTGCAGCAAAGCTTACAGCCACAACAGACTGTGACCAATTTCCCGAAAGGACAGCATCAACAGTCTCCAATGCAACTTCTACGGACTACAGGCACAGGTCAGGAATTGAACTCTAGAGCAGGAAATGCCACGGGTGATAGAGGAAATCCATTCACTAACTGTGGGATGAAATTGTACATGGACTAAGGCAGCTCACTGGGAGACGTGATGTGTTCCATCCTATCAGTGACACCAAACCCTCACGAGGAACCAAGGGTAGATGTCACTATAGGGGATAAAGAATATTTGTTCCTAGTGGACACGGATGCAACACTCTCCTGTATACGTGAAGGCAAGTTTTCTTTATCTGGCGATGCCATGAATACCCAAGGTGTTACAGTAGTCACAAGCTGTGCTCCTTTCACAAAATAACTTGCAGTTTCTATAGGAGAATGTGACATGAAAGTGCCACTATTATATTCAAGACAGGCGCCTTTCATTATATTGGGACGAGATTTGAAGACAAAGCTAAATGATCAGAGCATATGCAGGATGAGTGGCTATGAGAGCTATTCCATTAGAACCTGAGATATTCACATATGGAGTGCGCATATTAATGTCATGTCTACCAGGCCTTGCAGACAGAACAATGAGAATACCAGATGAGTTTCTGTTCAGACCAACAATACTTATGCATGAGGAAAAGGGACAAGTGTTTCCCTTGATAGTACATGCAGCCATAATGCGAGGAGAGATGGCTTTGCTTGATGGCTGTGATGATGAAGGCAGAAAATGGTGCGCTATAATTGCCATTGGCAAAGGTTAAAGATTGACTGACATTACTGATGACGATCTATTTGAAGAACAAATAGGTGAGGATGAGATGACATTTGAGGTTAGTTTCATTTATTGGGTGAAAATTATTAAAAGAGAGGTGCCCCAGAGAATGATGCTGGCACAAAAACATCCTGAATATTTTGATGACGACATGGCAAAGGTGCTTGTCTCAGTATGGACTACAGGCCCTTATGACGTAGGCCTACTAATTGAGTTGGAGAAGTGAAGATTAAAATGAAACCAGGAGCAACTTTGCCAAGAGCACGACAATATCCCATGTCTCGGGAGGCAGATGAAGGGATTTTCAAGACAATTTCTGCCATGATGGATCAAGGTATCTTAGTGACATCAGAGTCATCATGCAATACTTTGGTTTATCTGATCAAAAAATCAAAGGGGGGTCTTGGTGTTTAATACAAGATTTAAGACTGATAAACCGAGTTCCCTCTAGTCGCTAACCTATCTACAATCCTATGTAACATACCTGTTGAGGCACGTTATTTCATGTTGATGGCTTAAAAAATCAATTTTTCTCAATCCCATTGCACAAAGACTAACACGATTTGACATCTTTCACGTTCAGGCAAGTTTGTCTGAAAAGCACAAGGTTGTCCCAAGGTTATTGTGAGTCTACTTCGATTTTCAATAGAGTCCTGCAGATGGACTTAAGCAATATTGCATTAGAGAGTGTTGTTTTGTAATACGTGGATGACATTTTAGTCTGCGGTACATCAGAGGAAGAGTGAAGATGTCATTCCATTCAGTTATTGACTATACTTGCTGAGAAAGGATATAAAGTTGACAAGGAGAAGTCACAGTATTGTCAACAAGAGGTGTTGTACATAGGCCAATTGATTTCACATGAGGGGAAAAAGGTTACTCCTGCAAGAGCTGAAGCTATTTTGAAGCTATTTTGAGAACAGCTAAGCCGCACACTGTAAAACAAATGCAAAGTTTTCTAGGATTATGTTATTAGGTTAGGGCATGGGTCTTTGACTACAGCTTTTAAACCAAGCCCTTATTACAAGCCTTAAAGAAAGCACAGGTAATGAAATAAAAAATTGTGTGGACTGAGGCCATGGAGGAACAGTTTGATGAACTAAAAAAGGCCACTTGCAAGGCACCAGTTTTAGGGATTCCCAATTATGCAGAGGAATTCTACCTGTTTTCACAAACAGATGGTACTGTTATGACAGCAGTCCTTACACAGAAAACCACTTTGGGGTACAAGCCCCTGGCATACGCCCGTGGTATTTTAGACCCAGTAATGAGAGGTAATTTCCCGTGTGAACAAAGTTTGGCTGCCTCCGTGTTCACCATAGAGAAAGCTACAACCATTGTAATGGGGTGCGCGATTACGTTATCCGTTGAGAATGCATTATTCGCCATTTTAGAGAAACCAAAAGGTGGTCATATCAAATCTAGCAATCAAAATAATTAGATGCAGAATAGTTAACCCAGCTATGTTTATAGCAAAGCCAGTTACTGAAGGAGACCAAATACATGATTTCACAAACTATGAGGAATTCTATCATGAGATCCGAAAAGTAAAGGAAAATGTATTGGCAGAAGGAGAAATCGTCTTCATTGATGGTTCTTCAAGGATTGATCAAAATGATGGACAAAGATATACAGGTGCCGCTGTCGTAAAGCACAAAGCAAATGGGGAATTTTGAGCACTTATTAGTGCACGTTTCCCAGAGGCTGCAGAATTATTGGCGTTGATACTCGCGCTTGAGAATCACGCAGACCAGGAAGTAACGGTGTACAGTTACTCTGCCTATTTGACATCAACAGTGCACGCAGGCTTCGCAACTGGAAAAAGAGGGGATACCTCTGAGTGGATGGCACAGCAGTGCAACATGCCGCTTTATTGGACAGGCTGATTAAGGCACTAAAACTCCCAGTGGGCATCACAGTTGTGAAATGCACAGCCCACACGAAAGGGACAGATTTGATTTCACAGCAAAATCAAGCAGCAGATGCTGAAGCCAAACATGTGGCAACTGAAGATGAAATAATGATGAATGTGGAAATATCTGATGTATATGTAAAAATGATTGTTGTGAGAAGTGAGCCAGAGGGTCTACAGTATTATGTTGAATACTTAGTTAATGGAGATCCAAGCGGAGCCACCACAGGAAGAAAATAAGCTTTTGACACAAAGAGGGTGCTCTTTAAACTCCAACGAGGCTGTAAGGCATCAGGACAGCACTGGTAAACCAGTAATGCCTATAGCCTTACTGAAAATAGCACTGGAACAGTTACACTATCCAGCGCATATAACAAGAGAGAATCTAGCAGCAACCATTGCCGGAGCATGTTGCATTTTTTATGATAAATTGCATAATCTGTCAGAAATTTACAGCTGGACATATACTACGTGTGATCAGAGGAGCACTTGCACATCAACTATGTCAAAATGATTCAAGTACGTAACGGGTACAGGTGTCTAATTGTTGTGGTGTGTCCATTCTCTAGATGGATAGAAGCAGGTCCATGTACACACCCAGACTCTACCTGTGTGGCCAAATTCCTGGTGAGGGAGGTGTTTCCCAGATGGGGAGTTTGTGAAGTGATGGGCTCAGATAACGGACCTCATTGTTTTAACACAGTATTTGAACAGATCAGCTTGTTGCTTGGTATAAAGCACAAGTTTTCATCGGTGTATCATCTGCAAGGGAATGGGATATGTGAGAAGCTCAATGGCTTGTTAAAAGAAAGGATGGCCAAGTTGAAGCTTACTCTGAAATAAGGATGATTGCACTGCCTTCCACTGGCATTGTATGCACTCAGAGACAACCTGGTTCTGACCACCATTTTACGCCACATGAAATTGTGACGGGCAGCAGAATGCGGACGGAATTAATGATTCGAACTAGAGGTAGATGCGATGCTCAGCCAACAGGAGAAGTGCTAGCAGTGCAAATGCAAAAGTACCTGAACTGTATGACTTACAGTTTTTCTGTAATTTCAGGACAGCTGCAGCGACGACTAGGAGGTTGTAGAGCAGTACAGAACACAGAAGTAGATACTACAGCTGACAAAGTTCTGGAGTTACCTGTACCTCAACTATACCCTGGGGATACCGTGTTAGTTCAGAATCATACAAGAAAAAGGTTGGACGGGCCAAGGTTCCACGGCCCTATCATTATAAAGGGTATTACATCATCTGCAGTCAAGTTATAGGCAAGAAGAGCTTGGATCTTCTTTGGTGACGTCAAGCCATATATCGGAGAGACCCCTCTGCCCGCACCCAACCTGGAGAGACTACAGACAACCAGGAAGAACCACAGTACATGCAGATGAGATCTATGACAAGGAAGAAGGACGCATAACCAGTCGAGTGAAAGAGCAAGGAACTTTGTTGTAAACTTGTGGCCCAGTTATAAGACGTTTCCTTTGAGCAATATAAAGGAAAAAAGGACACAAATACGAACATTCTCTGCATCATAGTTGCAGAGTAAGAAAAGAAGAATTGCATTTATTGAGCCACAAGTAGCTTGTTGATCTTGGACTGAGGCACACTAAAGACTTGATAAGAAAAGCTATGCCTAATATTTTTGATCGAGGATATGTGAATTGGAAAAGAATACAATACCCTGAGTCCTTCCACGCAGAGTCTTTGTTTGGACTTACTTATGGTGCAACACAATAGTGACCTCACTAGGCACATACTGACCTATTTTGGATTGGTATTGAGGTCCTATCCATCGTTGGTGGGAAGACTTACAAGCATAACAGAGTTTTTGCAAGAACCTGATAACACAAAGACAATAAGAAGACTGCTCGCAGTGATTGCAGAGCAGTTTCTTTTACTTCCAGGGTAAAGTGAGGACATGACAAATGTCCCTATCACCAGAGAACCCTAGACTGGCAAATGCAGTATTTTTTCATTTAATTGAAGACTTTCCAGACCTTGTTGGGAGACATGCCAATGTTGATGTGCTCACATTAATTTTGTTATCCAGCCAACACTACTAACTTGAGTATGCTTCTACATAGCACAACAATACAGGTTTTACTTTCTTTTCATCAGAACCACAGAAGAGTGTAGAGGCTTTCATTCAAGGGACAAATCGTGGAAGTATTGATAAAAAATAACCCTTTTGCTGACAGGGAAGCACCATGTCATCTGGAGTGAAGCAGATTTGAGGTATAGACTGGGATCCAGTCTATATGGAACACATATTATAGACTTATCAAGGTCATCGTTCATTGTTGAAACATTACATTGCAAACAGAACTATTTCCAGAGACAACAGACCGTCCATTATCGAGAATCAGAGGACAACTGGTCCAGAACTATTAATCCATGAAGCAGAGACAGCAGAATCCAGAAAAAAGTCATAATAATAAAAATATATTAAAGAACCAGTTTTTGCTTCCTTAGATGATCGGGATGGGAAGCCAGAGCAGCAGCATTGTTCTCCCTCAGGAGGAGAGACATTCATATTGCCCAAGAAATAAATGCTGTAAGATAACCTACCGATGCATTGTTTATGCCTGCATTATATTCATAATCGTATTAATGTGATTAACTATCAGAATTGCATTTTGTATAGGTGCACAAAGTGTTGTTCTTGTGCACCCACCTGAGAATGCACGCTTGATACCCACAAGAGCCCCCATGCCTTATATAGTCATTCCTGATCCAAGAAAAAATTGCAGAGTGACTGAGATTGACATGGATGTGGTAAGCAATGACACACACATGACACTTGTTTTAGCAAATGAGTTGAAACACCGGACAGGGTCGGCAAAGTAAACCAGACAAGAGATTGATGAAGGTTACACCTACACAGACAATGAGTACGAACACACCTGGTCTAGTGTCAATGAGTTCAGAATCACATTCCAGAATATGGGGGAAGCTTGGACAAACAACGATGAGAGTTTCACACCAAGATAAGTTGAGAGACAAATGATAAAGCTGAACTTTTAAAGAGACAAAAGGCTTTAGAGAATAAGCAAATAGAGACCATAAATGCAAGCACACCTGATCCTGAGAGACATGATATCAGGGCAGTGTCTGGAGAGAAGACACAAACAGAAATTATAAGAGACATTTTCATGCCTGATTGGTATATTGAAAGGATGAAGCAAATTGCACAACCTCCTACTCAAACAGTACAAATGGAAACAACCAGATCACTGAAGGAGATGTGTGAAAATCCTCCAACAAGAAGTATACAGAAGTATTCCGTGACATGCTTGTGAAAGCTCATATCAAAAGAATAAGAGCCAAAAGAAGCACACAAGATGACAATACTGAATTGAATGCTTACCTGGATAGCACAGCACATTTTGGAAACAACATATGGTACCAACATATGAAGGAAGTTGGAAGACGAACTTCCGATGAGGAATGTTTTGTATATGCACTTCTGCCCTAGAGCATGAGAAAGTCAAACATCTGTGTAGCTATTAAGATAGATGTGCAGACAGCACACTGTCTGTCACATATAGCAATGTGCAAAACCAGAGGTCAGTTCATGGGAAGTGATGCTTCTCTCAAATGGGTGACTGAAAAAACAGATCCAGATGAGGATGATTATGTCCAAGACATAAAGACAAGAAACAATGCCAAAACGAAGAATATTGTGATCAGATATGAAAAACCTGGAATAAATGGAGCAGAGATCAGAAGAGAAGTGAACAAGAAATTGGAAACTACAGGAAAGACTTCAGAAGACTCTCGCAGATAGAAGAACATAGGTCAAATGCAAATCTGGGGAACAGTCCTTTCATCAACTGCGCAGCTCAAGTCATTAAGGACGCAGCAAGAGATCTAGCACCCTTCATCTCGAAACTAATCAATGCTTCCTTTAGATCCAGCACCGTACCTATGAATCTTAAAGAATCCTGGGTACTGCCTCTCCTCAAAAAACAGACCCTCGACCCAGCCATCCCCACTAATTACAGGCCTATTACCACAGTCCCATTCCTCCTTAAAATCATTGATAGAGTAGCCTACATCCAAATCCAAAACTATTTGGAGACGAACCAATTACTAGGATCACGCCAATCCGGATTCAGACCATTACATGGCACTAAAACGGCCCTTATCGATCTTAAGACACAAATCGCCGAGTTGAAGGACAAAGGTAAAACAGCTATGCTCCTCCTCCTTGATTTATCCGCAGCCTTTGACCTGGTGGACCATGCAGTGTTAGGCAACCACCTAGCGTCTGCTGCCCATTTCTCATGTGAAGCTATAGCCTGGGTACAATGCTTCATATCCAACCGCACGATGAGAGTCTTCTCCCCCTCATCCTCAGCGGACCCAATACAAATCACCTGTGGCATCCCACAAGGTTCATGTGTCTCCCCTACTATGTACAACATCTTCACTAAGCCAATCTTTGACAAAATGGACAGACTGGGGGTAACTTACAACAATTACGCAGACGACACGCAGATCCTCTTACCCCTCTCTGGCAACTTTGTTGAAGACACAGCTCTAGTAAATAAGATTTACCTCATCATTCAGGCATGGATGGCCTCTCACGGCCTCTGCCTGAATGATGACAAAACAGAGATACTGATTCTGGGTTCCGACTCTAACCTCAAAAAACATAGACCTAATTATCGTGCCTTTAACATAGATGGCAATATAATCAAAGTGGCATCTGAGGTGAAAACACTAGGTTTCTACCTCAACTCCACATTATCTCTCAAAAAACAAGTTAATTCCCTAGCTTCCTCCACAACGTACACCTGCAAATTAATAAGGGCCTGCCGACCTTACCTTTCCATAACTAATTGCATTACTTTAGCTAATGCCTTAGTCATGTCTAAATTGGACTGTTGTAATGCCCTCTACGCAGGCGCTAGAAAAACTATCATAAATAAAATGCAAATACTTCAGAACAATTCTCTTAGAGCAGCTCTGGACATACCCCGCAGAGCCCACATATCCAACATTAGGAAAGACCATCACTGGTTAAACATCAGTGACAGAGTCCTCATCAAGATGCTATCCCTTACCTACAAAGGCCTGAACAATACTGCGCCCCCCCTATATCTCGGCCAGACTGACTAAAAAATCCTCCACTCACCACACTAGAGCTTCTAACCACTCCCTACTTGAAATACCTAGATTTAGACTATCTAAAGCAGGTGGAGCAAGTTTCCCGGTTAGAGCTGCCCGTGCCTGGAATGCACTCCCTACTGCACTGAGAGCCAACCTACCTTACACTAGATTTAGATGTAATGTGAAAAGATGGCTATGGGCTAATGAGGACTTGCAATAGATGCCTCTGCGCGAGCCTAGGATCAACCAGCATACTTATCTGACAAATATTAGTAGTCTACCTCAGATAAGGGACCCGTACTTTGCTTCCTTGTATTCACTTGAACACTTTGCACATCTGTATTCATGCTATTCCTTCAATATTACATGTACTGCAATTTTTGTATATCTACTATGTATGTAACCTAAGCCTAAGTATTCTTGCAACTGCTGCGCCCGGCTACCCCTGGGTTTTGGAGCGCATTTCAAATAATAAACTAAACTAAACTAAACCAGACGGATAGGAGAAAGGAGTAGTGATCTGCAGAGCATGGGTAGTAATAGGTTGTTACCAGGCTACCATTGACATAGTGCTAAATGGGTGCAAGCCATTATGGCCAAAGCTTGCTAAATTACTGACATGGGTCCAGGGCAGAGAAGGACCTTGCAGATAATACCATTGGAGAGTCCAAAATTCTTTTTCAGAAATAATGGCACAGGAAAAATGGGAGAGAAATGCAATTGTTGTCGAGTCTTTGATGTTCTGGGAATGCTGCATGGTACTGCAGTGATCACGGATCACTATTGGGTGTGTGCTGATCCCAGGCATACATGAGATTGCTGAAAAATTGGGGAGGCATAGGTACATTGGTGAGTGTCCATGTTCCAACATTGGTGATTCCAAAAAGTGATGTGAACATTGACAGTTTTCCGAAAGCATATGCTCACCTGAGAAAGAAGAGATCTCTGGAGCTTATGAGGAAAACAAAGAGGGCAAATTATTTCTCTGCAAAATTCATAGAAGCTTTCAATGCTATTCCATGCAAACACAGGTTGTTCAGCCTGACCTCATCAGTGTTGACGACGACCCTGATGTCAAGAATTTAGGTTGGGGCAAATACTAAATGCTTGCAGATAACCAGATGGGAGATACTACAGACCATTAACACAACCATAAAAGAATTTAATGCAATCAGAGAATAGTTGTGAGCGATCAGACTGATGACACTCCAAAACAGATATGTCTAAGACATAATCACAGCTATGGATGGAGGTGTTTGTGGAAAAATCAGAGAACCATGTTGTACATTTACACCATCGTACGATGACGAGAATGGAACCTTAACAGAGGCCATAGATATGCTGAAAAAACTACAGAAACAGATGATAGATTAAGCTGACGAAGTTGATGATGACAGTTGGTTTGGAGTACTGTTTTCATGGATTCCACAATGGATGGCAGTTGCATTCAGGTTCCTAGGAGCCCTGTTGGTAATGATATTACTTGGATTATGTATGATCAAATTAATGATCGCACAATGCCAGAAAACTGCAAAGAAAGCCATACAGATGAAGATCATGACTGATTTTGAGTCAGGATGGAAGCCCAAATAACTAACCGATGAAGACATAAGAGACTTTGTGAAAGCCAGCATTTATGCACCAGAGGGAACCAAGTTCCTGTATCCAAGAAATCATAGAAAATATGTGGGGAGATGGATCTATTGCAGTCCAATTGGAGAATGCCATTTGATGACATGGACTAAGGATGAGCACGTGAGAACAGAAGGATTCTTCAAAGGAGTCATAAAGATATGGACCCCAAGGAAGCATCTCTTCAGACCAAAATGGCTGGATCCAGAGGATGAAGAAAAAGTGAATGCAAAGAAAGAAGGGAGAGTGGGCGATGAATCGCCCGCAGGGGGGAGTGAAGAGGAAGTGTCGAGTATCGTCCCCACTCCAGTTGCCACCCTCCTATTGCCTATTGAGTTTACACCAAAGTATGTGACGTATGAAGAACAGTTGAATTAGCAAAGAGCAGCATATGGGCTTTGCCCAGTATCTATCAGGATGACAGCACCTGTCAATATACTGACACCTAAGAAAACCTGGACAGTAAGGTATCCATTAAAAAAAGCCATATCTACATTCTAAAAAATATGACGGTTGTTTGAATAATATACCTGAAGAAGCAAAGAAGATAATGAAGGACGATGAATGGTGATGTCATAAGAACTCGGACTGACGCACATATAGAAGATATAATGACCTGAGAATACTGACAAGAGACGAAATACCATGGATACGTGACATCTTGAGCCTAAGATGAAGAAATTGTTGTCAATATGAAGAAATTTATGCCACATACATGATGAAGATATTTAGTTAGTTTAAACGTGTACAGATGCAAGTAACTGCAAGAGGCAAAGAAATCGTGAAGCTTGCTTATGCTTTACAGTTGATAGATTGCGGCAATCGCCAACGTTTCCAAGTATATACCTCAAGAAGCACTTTATGTAAAGATATAAGACCACTACGCATATGAGCAGAATTAAGCAAAGGTTACTAAAGCCCTGAGATGGAGTGTGTCGCAGCAAGGAAATCGAGAATCAAGACAGAACAAAACTCAGCTAAAGGATGACCATGCCAAGAAGCCAAGGTCTTATCTGACTGAAATGGGCCGACAACGGATACAAAAAAGGAAGGAAGAGAACAGAGGATACTCTTCAGAAAGGTCAAGATAAGCCACAGGCGTCAGAAGACTGGTAGAATTAAATCAAATATACGAAAAGACACAGAGAAAAGCCGATTTCACGGTGTCCAGTCACGTGACAAAGGCAGGCTGGAAGGATTAAACTATTACAGCTACGCATGGATCCCCGCCATGCCCATACTCCTTAAAAGTTCTCAGAATACATAACAGACACAAGGCCAAACTACAAAGCAGTAATTGACACATGACCACTGAGGTGATGATTGGTTGTAGGATAATTGGTGGGAAGCTGGGGTGCATAAGAGTTTCTCTGCACCTGGATGTTCTTTCTGCGTGCTGCTAGATGTAGGTTGAAAAGTATGAGTGGGGTTGATGCCAACCTAATCATAGTGGACCATGTAATCTAAGGTCCTACAGTGAGTAGAGCCAATGGGACATCATACTTTTAGTGACGTTCATAGTGGCCATTTTGAAGGGAGGGCTTAGTTGCCCCACCTGACGTTTATTATCCAATCCCCTCTCCCTGTTACCATATACAGATATAGCACCTATGTTAAGTTACCCTCCTATAACCAATCACGTTACATGTTAGGTTTTTAAGATTGCCAAGTAGGATGATGTTATTATGTGCGCAGGTAGTACGTCAGCAATGATGAGTTTTTGCTATAAATATTGTGGTTTTTCTAAAAATAGAGGGAGAGAGAAGATCGAGTGGTTGCTGAAGTTCGTTGTACTCCCCGTTTTATGAACTTGTCATTAAACAGAATCCCTTTGCCAAATTATTGAGCTGTCTTAATTATTTGATGCACGAGTATGAATCTGCATCCCCATCTATCTCGAGGGTACTGCTACTCATTTTAAAGGGCTGTATGGAGATCATCCAGTTTACAGGGAAAGAAATGAAGGTGAAAGGAAGTGGCCAGTACCAGTTGGCCCAATATGGACTCCAGGACTTTGAGATCTCTGAGCACTCCAACAACAAACACATGGGGTTGCTTCAGGCAATTGGAGGAATGGACCTGGAAACATAAAGCATCACCGCCTAGCAGCCGCTTCCGATGCCAAGAGATAAAGCCATCTTGAAGCAGTCATCTCATTTGTGCGTTGTCTGTATTAGTGCCACAAAGTTCTTAAATAATAAGTCAGCTCCCTGGTTTGACAAGTGGATGCCATCATGATGAAAGTTTTTTGTTCCTCTCTTCGGACCATTTGCTACCACCCTCAGCCAACGCCGGACCCCTAACAACTAGGCCAGTTCATTGTTTTAGTTTTCTTGCTGAAATGTTCCAGGGTCTCGCTAATTGCAAACTCCCTCTCTTGTCCTTGGGATGACTTGGCGATCACTGCCTGAGGGCCAAATCTGCCCATCCACCCAAAAAGTGGGACAATTGCCCCCTTTAGTTCCGTTCACCCCTAGGGCACCAAGTAATTTCCCCCAATGTGGAGGATCACCAAGTCCGGCTCGGGTAGCCGATGTGTAACTCTGTGTTTGGTCACAATGTCTTGTACTTCACTTATCCTCATAGCACCTCTCCAAATCCACCTCCTTGTGCTCGAACACCCTATAGCATTCCTTGACTCTTTATCCATCTGCCTTATGAAGGAGTGACCGAGCACCCGGACCTCATGCACGGGTGGCATCTTCTACAGGTAATGGAAGAAAATTAGATGCTATTCAATTAAAAAGGCATTCAATTACATCCGGATACAGGCACCTCTTCTCTCCTGGCCTCACATCCTAATGGGCCCTGCTGTTCCCCTGTCCTGGCCGGACCAGTGAGGCCGTATATACCTCTTGTAGGACCCAGACTTACACTTCCCTAGTCTCCTGATTTCAGCCCTCTGGATCCCTTCCTTGACAGCCGTTGTAGATGTGCCTATTTGGAATGAGTGCGGGGGAACCCCATCCCCCCTCAGCCTATTGCTTTGATGCCTCTCTGAAAATTAGTTTGGAACTGACTTTAATCAATTAACGGCTTGTTGCTCACAGGTGCTTAACTAGCTGAGTTATTGTACAAGTGTGCAGTACCCGCACCCTGGTCCTGGGTCCCTACAACCCTCTTGGCCCTTCTTGGAATTTAGCCGGAGCCCAAGCCAAGTGACAGGTTGTGATATTTCAGCAAAACTCCCAAAACAATGTAATCAAATGAGCTCAACCCCCTGAGCTGTCTTACCAGCTCCCATAATTAGAACAAAACAGAGCTACCCCAGGCTCCCCCCCCCAACCTCCAGCTTACTAGAGTCCCTGGGCCATAGTCAGGCTCCGACTGATCTGCCAACCCTTTTTTAGCTCGCTGCACCCTTCCCAGAGGAGAAACATCCCCACTTTACCAACACTGATCCAAAATAAGCGCTTGTCTTTTACCAGGGCTGTTGCCCGATACAATCCTGATTGTCTGGTGTCATTCACCACAGTCCCTTATTCTGCAATAAGTAGCACTTCTCCTGTGCCCGCGCAAACTGCCACACGAGATACTACTCCATGTGCCCTTACAGCTGAAAGTTAAACTTGACATCATGTAACTTCTTGGATACAACCGCTCCTCCCCTGGTATCGCTCTGTATCATACCCGATGTTAGCAAGCTACCGTTGCGACCAGAGTGGGGGGCCAGATAAACATTCTCTAGGGCCTCACACTGCCACTTCCTCATCAACCTCCTAGAAGGGCAGCTGAACTCCCTACCTTGGGGTCAAAACTAAGATTGCATTAGGGGAGCTAAAAACAGCTCAAAGGGTGTCCACCCTCAATCAGCCACAGGGAGCTGCCAACGGGGAATGGGAGATAGTGCATAACATTATTAGATGTAAACATAACATTTAGGCCCCTACTTTATGGCCCCTTGTGCTTCAAACCTCATATAGATACAACCTCATGTGTCTTTATCAATTGACCCAAATGCACATTGTCATATTGATATGGGTGATAAAATGCGTACCAACTTTGCTTGGGAGATAACTGCATAAAGAAATATTACATGAACGCACAACATCCCTCGTTCGTTGTTCTTTGCCCCTATAATCAGACACTATAACAAGTGATGCGTAACACTGCATACCAGGGGGTGCTCACAGGCACACTCCTTTCATTGGAGAAGAGCGGCCGGGGAGGAAATAGGGGCGTGAAAAGCATTCACGCCCCCATTCACGTGCTGGAAGAGTCACGCGGGGCTCAATTTTAGGATTTTAAAATCAGGTCCAGCAAAAACCAGGACCTTAGTCACCCACCCTTCCAGTCCCGGGACGGGGTATATCAGATAAAAAAAAAATCCTGAGACACCGGGAGGGAGTGCGAGTTCCCGGGACTGTCCCAGGAAAACCAGGACGTCTGGTCACCATACATGTACCCACTGCGCTCGTAGGAAGCCTATTGAAAGGTGCACACCTTAAAATCGATGAGCAATGCCAGAGCACAAAACGGCATGGGTGATTTCCATGTGCAGCATGGCAACTTTTCTAAATTAACTCTTTACTATCACAATGCTGGCATGGAAAGAGGCAAGAGTATTCATTACCTTTATACCAAAGGGAGGGTGGTCCTTCAAGTGGGTGCTATTATTGATTTTAGTAGAGAGAAATGCTAACTCATATTCAAACTCCTACTTCCTAAAAACTTAAAGATTCCACAAATATTTGCACCCTGTCAAGTAACTAAACTTTGAAACGCAAATATACTTATCCAATATCAGGTATCCCAAACCGCGATAGTATGTATAATCCATGAAACGGCACCAACGGGTGTTCACCTGGACCTTACACCCAATCGGAACACATTGTGCTACCATCCATTTGCTACGGACACTTGTTACATCCGCACCCAGTTTGGGTGCAGTGGCCCATTCTTGAATGTCTTTCCCTGTTTTTCTTGACAAGTCTCAATTTACTACAATGTTGTTAACTTGTCTATATTCTAATACTGCAGTACGGTCAACTTTTCTGAATGCAGCATGCCCAACTTGCCTTTTAGTTGGTGCTCTTCTTTATTCCATCCCAGTTCTGCTTCCAGCATTGCATCTAATATCTGCCAATCAAAATAAGTCAATTTTTTTCTCCATTCCTACTCACTGGTGTTCTCGCAGATTTCCCCATTTTCCTAGTTCTCGCAATACTTTTAATCTTCTTTCTCCAACCTCTGATCCTGTAGATTGTTGCATTAATGTTGCACTCTGGAACGGTTGGTCTATTTCCAAGAAAACTCATTCTATCCTTGATATGTTTTTATGACTCAATCGGCCTTTTCTATGCATTACTGAGACTTGGCTTTCATCTTTTAACTCTACTATTCATGCTTTTATTCACTTCTGATACTGTGTTTACTCATACTCCTTGTTCTCTGGGTCGTGGAGGAGGCACTGGTATTCTTTACCGGCATTCCTCCACGATTCATTCTAATTCTCTCTTGTTACCTACTGTTACTTCCTTTGAATACTCTCTTTCCACTTTCTCTAAGTCTTGTGATGTGACCTTTCTTTTGATCTATCACCCCCCTGGCCCTCTTCCTACTTTCTATGATGACAACAATGCTCTATTCAATGTTGCCCTGCCTTGCTCTAGTTGTACTATTGGGTGATTTTAATCTGCATCTTTCTTCTAGTCATGCCTCTTCTCCATTTCCTGTGATTATTGACTCTCATTGTCTCTCTCCCCTGTTTACTCCTCCTTTCCACATTTTCAGATCCTCTTTGGATCTTATTTTTACTTCTATGTCTACTTCATGTCTACCTCTGTGGATTCCATTTATCCTGTTTACTCCGCTGATCATCATGTGCCTCTTTTCTATTTATTTTCCTGTTTTTGATACTTGTTTATCCCCGCCTGGCCCTCCCCCTTCTTTTCTCCTTTGTGATCTTTGTACTTTCAATACCTCTTTATATCTTCCTCTATTGCCACTCTTTCATCCCACTCTACTTTTTCAGCTTTCACAATGGATGATGCTGTTTCAGCTTCCTCCACATCCCTTTCTACATCTCTTGACACTCTATATCCTCTCTCTAAATGTTATCCTTCTCGTAAACCTTCCCAGCCTTGCCTCACTCCGTATCTTCGCTCCATGCAAAGTGCTCTCCGTCGCCTGGAGCGTCGCTGGCATTGATCTTGATCGATGTCTGATGGTGTTTCATTCTCTTCTTATCATACTTTATTATATGATGAGGCCTCTCTATTATTATTATTCTGATCTATTGCACTCTCAATCATCCTATCCCTGCCGTATTTTCTGTTGTATTGTAAATGGACATTAGAATATGGAATGATAATATGTCAATGGTGAAATGTAGAATGTAAAAGAAGAGTTAGAATCTTAGTAGGTCAGTTATGATTATATGATTAAAGGAATTAATTTACCTTTACAAGGCTTAAGTTATTGATTGAATATTCATGACATGATATAACATTTGGCGACGAGGATGAACCAGATGGAAATAACAAATAATGCAGAACCTGAGGCAACATAAATGCGTGGAGGAGCAACAAATAAAAAGGAGCAGGAGAGAAGAAACAAGAAAGGTAGGACAAATTACTGCGCTACATAAGCGAATTGCTGCCCCACATAAGCGAATTTTGAACACCGTTAGGTTCAATGCGATAACATGGAAAGGTGCTGCGTACCTGTATAAATTAAGCACCTGGAGTGTGTCCAACACCATAATCCGATTACGCGAGGAACGGGAGCAACACCCGAGGCTGTTTTGCATTCCTGTCAAGTGGTGCTCACGTATAGACATATATATAAAAGGAAAAACAAAAGTAAAGGGGCGGAAATCCACATAAAGTTGCGGATTCTAATGGTGCGAGCCTGCAGCGTCCTACGAATGATCAATTGCTGAATTGATTAGAGAAATGCAGCCAGTAGCGTGCTACAACATGGGGGCCATTTTGAGGGGCATTGATATACATGAATAGGTAACCCTGGCAACCAAGCTACAGAGCGTATGTACACACGCATCAGCTGGTGAGCCGAACGGCATTTACAATGAGATTTCCGTGTAAAAGGTCAACGGAACAGGAAAATCATAGAAAGTGATGTCAATGTGTAAGAAAGGAAAATAGAGCCACGTTCACAGTTGGAGTGTAAACAAATAAGTGAACAATACTAAAGAGACAACATTGTACAGAGTACATTCAGCTAGCAGTAAAGTTGAGACAGGGACTGTTTCAGTAAATGAGAAAACGAGGAAAATAATACAATTAACAAAAGGAAACAAGAACACCCACAATTAACAAATAACAAGTGAAACGGAAAATAGAAGCACAGTGACATAAAAATGCCTTCTGAAAATGCAGGTGGAGGTGTGAACACTGCATCTACAAGTGCTGTATCACAAATTACATCAGGGCAATCAATTATATCCACAGATCTGACAAATTTCTTAAGGAAACCTAACCCCTTTAATCTGGAGCCTCAAGAAAATCAGTGGCAGAGGTGGCAAGAGTGGATTGAGGATTTTGAAGAGTTCTTGAGAGCAGTAGGGAATCAAAATGCTGTCATCAAATTAGACATCTTCACAAGCCTAGTAGGGAGGGAAATGAAAATATTATTAAGACAATGGGCCTCATTACACGGTAGGCGGTGGCTACCCCCTTACCACATTCCGGGTCCGTGTTCCTGGAATGGGGATTTACCAGGTCATTCCAACCTTGGCGGGACCGGTAAGCCCCCATTCCAGGAACCATTCCCCATTCCCATTTGAGCCCCCATAGGGCTCAATGGGAATGGGGAAGGAGCTAATAACGGGCCTGCTATTAGCGGGCCCGTTATTAGCTCTGAAGTCCCTCAACGGGTCCCTTCCTTAACGCCTAGAAAAAACAGGCGTTAAGGAAGGGACCCGCTAAGGGACCTCGTAGTAGGGCGGTAAGGTATTACCGGCACAGGTGCCCTTACCGGTGCCGGCAATCCCTTACCGCATACCGTGTAATGAGGCCAATACCACCAGAAGATAAATCAACATATCAATTATTAATAACAGCAATGAATGAAAAGGTCATTGTCCGACCCAACAGAGATTATGAACGGTACATCTTTAATCAATGCACTCAAAGCCCAAGTGAGACAATTGGACAATTTGCATTACTTCTGCAGAGAAAGGCCATATATTGTGATTTTTCACATTTTAATGATGATGAGGTAATCAGGTTGAGAATTATTGAGGGTTGTTTGTCTTCACAATTCAGAAAGCAATTACTAAAGAAATCACTTCCATTGAAAGAGGTACTCGAACTGGAACGGTTCTATGAAAGGGTGGATACGCAGGCAGCTAACATAGAAAATCCCAAAGGAATAGACACGGTTGCTGTTATGGGTCAGAGGCAAAACACACAGTGGCAGAGGAGAAACTCAGGTGAACCTCATTGGTATAACAATCGTAAAAGCTATGGAGAAGCAATGTTACAGATGTGGGTTCGAGTTTCCACACAAAGGTCAATGTCCAGCTCTAGGTCACACGTGCCTACGTTATGGTCAGGAGAATCATTTTCAAAATATGTGCAGAGAGAAAATGCCCTGGACGCCTACACAGAAATCAAGTGGTCAAGTAATCCAAAACCAAAGATATGAAAATCAAAGACAATTCAATATGAGGACAAATACAGAAGGAGGAGAAGAAGTAAAATCAAGACTAGGTCAACTAAACCTCCGATCAAATCAAACAAATTTTCGGTCAGGATTTGTGAGGACCATGGATGCTCTGGAAATTGGTGAGGCTGAACAAATGGGACAAACAGAATCAGAACAAATGCCATCATCACAAATGAACAAAATTCAAAGTTATATTAACAAAAGATACAATGATCCTTATGAAAATCCTCCAATAGAAGATGGATGTTGATACAAATGAGGAATATACAGATTATGACATGTATGGCAAAGAATAGGTAAGATTAATGTATGGAACATCCGATGAAAGTAGAGCCATAAAAGTGACTATAAACCTGGGAAATCAAAACATACCTTTCCTGGTGGACACTGGAGCCACGGTGAACGTGATGAGCAACAGAATATATGAAGGAATAGCACAATTATACCCATTGCAGATATCAAGAACTAACATATTTCAGTGGGGAGCTACACGACCATTAACTGGGAAAGGGAAGTTCATGTGTGATTTAATACATAAGGGTACTCACATGGCCACTGAAATATTTGTCATTGAAAGCCCTGTGGAAGGAAGATGCCTCATCAGTTGCAAGACTGCAACATGTCTGAAAATTATCAATGTGAACTATAGCAAAAGTGAGATGATAAAGGGTATTCCACCTCAGAGACAAGACATACAGAATATAATTGAAGACGAAACAAACATAGAAAGGATCAAGAAGAAATTTCCTAAACTATTCGAAGGAGTAGGAAAATTAAAGGGAGATGCAATACATCTCCACATTGATTCACGAGTTCAACTAATGCCACAACATCCAAGGAAAATAGGGTTTCATCTCCAAGAAAGAGTGTCTAGGGAACTAAGACAGTTAATTAACAACAATATAATTGAAAAGGTAGAAAGTGGTCCACACCATGGGTGTTGCCGCTGGTAGTGGTTCTGAAAGCTGATGGGCGCATTCGCTTATGTGTAGACATGAGGATTCCAAATGTGGCGATACAGAGAGAAAGACATCCAGGACCTAGCATCGAGGATATGATCATAAAATTAAACCGTGCAACAAGGTTTACAAAGCTTGATTTAAATCAAGGATATCACCAACTAGAAATGGATCCTGAGTCCAGATATATCACCACATTTTCAACCCATGAGGGTTTACATAGATACACAAGATTAAGCTTTGGAGTATCATCAGCAGCAGAAATATTTCAAGAAGCAATTAGGAAAGTCATTGCTCCTGTTAAAAATACATTCAATTACAGTGATGACATATTAGTATATGGTACTACTCAAAAGGAACATGATGAAGCATTGGAAGGAGTATGCATGGCATTACAAAATAGTGGACTAACTCTAAATGAGTCTAAATGTGATGTGAATAAGAAGAGTCTATGTTTTTTTGGACATATGTTCTCTGAAAAAGGGATAAGAGCAGATTCAAGCATAGTCAGCACCATTCTTGATCTGAAGCCACCAAGGAATGTAACTGAAGTGAGGTCATTTTTGAGAATGACAGGGTATTGTGCCCGTTATGTGCCTAATTTTGCAATGATAACAGACCCTTTACGACAACTATTAAAAAAGGAAGCTGTATTTTTGTGGGTCGAAAGGTGCAAGAATAGCTTTGAATTGATAAAGAATGAGATTGTTGATGGCCGGCAGCTGGCTTATTATCACCCAGATTGGGAAACAGATGTAACAGTGGATGCAAGCCCTGTAGGATTGGGAGCAATACTAGCACAAGTTGAACCAAAAAACCCAGAAAGACATATGATAATGTATGCTAGTCGAGCTTTGAAAGAAATTGAGCTCAGGTGCTCACAGGTAGAAAAGGAAAGCTTAGCTGCTGTGTGAGCTTGTGAGAAATGTCATCACTTCATAGCAGGAAGACCTTTTGTACTTATTACGGATCACCAAGCTTTGATATCTTTATTTGGAAATCCAAGAATATAAATGCCTCCATGAATGATAACTAATTAAGAACATACCCTTGTATTTTATTTTGTATATTTGCCATCTCTGCCTATTTTTGTCTAGCACACCTATGTACCCATCTATGCCTATGTCATGCACTACTATGTGATTATATTCTCTGTGTATAACTATGTGACCTGTTAACTAAGCTTCACATTGTCTGTACTGATTGCGCCCTGATACCCCCGGATCCGGTGCACGTCATATAAATGAATAAACTAAACTAAACTAAACTATACGAATTGAAAGGTGGGGATACGACTACAAGAATACGATTACATTATCGTGCACAACCCAGGTAAAGAAGCAATCCCAGCTGATTAATTATCTCGACATCCAACAGCAGGAAATGAAGACAAAATGCAAGTAGATGCGGAAAATTATGTGTCGTATTTATCTGCTAATGCTTTACCACCAACAATATCAAGAGCAATGTTTGCTGAAAAGAGCAAAAGTGATCCGACAATTCAAACAGCAATAAAGTTAACAATGACTGGTCAATGGAAAATGTCAACAAAACAAGAATTTGATAAGGAGGTGGATATAAAGGAATTACAGAGGATGTTAAAGATCAGTGGAGAATTAACATCAACAAATGATGGCATGCTATTGAGAGGTAACAGACTGGTAGCACCTAAGAGTTTAAGGAAGATACTGGTAATGCTAGTATGAAGGTCATAGAGGAATAACAAACACAAAGAAAATGTTGAGAAATCATGTATGGTTTCCATGGATGGATGCAATGGTTTAAGACTTTGTGGAGAAATGTTTTGCATGTCAAGTAACTGCATCAGCTAGCAATGCTTGTCCACTTCATATTATTCCTTTGCTGAAGCACCTTGGAGTAAAATATCTATGGATTGTATGGGCAGTTGAAAGAAGGGGGATATTTATTGGTGATACTACATGAATATTCGTGGTTTCCATTGGTAAAACATGTAGCTTCAACAGCTTTTCATCATGTTGTGGGAGTTCTAAATGAAGGTTTTCAGTGAGTGGGGAATTCCCAAAACAGTCAAGACAGATAATGGCCCTCCTTTTCAAGGACATCAATTTGAACGATTTGCAGGATACCTAGGATTTAAACATCAGAAGATTATGAAGGCATGGTTAAGAAGTTCATACTTAATCTGAAAAAGACAAGGCAGAAGGCTATGGTAGACAATATGGCAATGACTCAAGCAGTATCACAAATGCTTGGGAGCTATCAAAATACTCCAAATGAAATAACGGGGTTCACCCCGTCTCAGCTAATGATTCGATATAAAACTCAAACGAGTATTCCACAGCTAAATGATTATACTCTGGCAGAGGATGATGAAATAAGGAGACGGGATGACATAAAGAGGAAAAAGGTCAAAGAATGGACTGATAATTAAAGAAGGGCCAAAAATAACAACATTGATGTGGGAGAAAAAGTACTTGTTTGGCAAAGAGTACGTTCTAAGCTGGATTTGAGATATAAGCCTGTGATTTGGAAAGTAAAGGAAGTAAAAGGGACTATGATCACTGCAATCGATGAGGACAGTCACGAGATCACACAAAATACATAGTTTTTTAGGAGATTATTTCAAGAGGATCAGGTTGATGATGAGTCAGGCAAAGTAAGGAGTGGTAATGATGAAAAGAATGACAATTTGATGTGGGATGAATTTTATGTGAACTCAGGGTAGTGAGGATCTGACTGAAGGTGCGGGAGGTGTTCAGGATCATAGTGGGTTGAGCTCTGTTGATGGAAATTTAAGGGGTAGTAGCGAAGAGATTGGACCTGGAATTCTGGAGTCTGATGTTCGAATTGCAAGGGGAAGGAATCGTCCTTGCCGAACAGTGCGTAAGCCAGATAGGCTTATTGAGCAAATGTAGGTGTTTAGTCAAGCCAACAAATTGTAAGTACAGAATAAATAATATTACATGTGTATATATATGTTAATGGTAAGTTAAATGTTAAGTAAGGGGGGAATTGTTGTATTGTAAATGGACATTACAATATGGAATGACAGATAATATGTCAATGATGGAATGTAGAATGTAAAAGAAGAGTTAGAATCTTAGTAGGTCAGTTATGATTAGATGATTAAAGGAGTTAAATTGCCAATCCCTTTCTCTTCAATTGTCTCCACCGCTGCCTGATCACTCCCTTCCTTCTACACTTACTGCATCTGACTTTGCTAACTTCTTCACTTCTAAAGTGAATTCTATTCGGTCTGGCCATCCCTCTCATTTCCCGACTTTCTTCTTGCTCTGTTTCCCCTTCTCCTGCAGTTATTTCCTCTTTCTTGTCAATCTCTAATTCTGATACTCCTTCACTCATCTCTCGGGCTCATCCCACTGCTTCCCTTATGGATCCTGTGCCTTCTACTCTTAATTCTAAAATCTATCCTTCTCTCAATTCTTACATTACTATTCTTCTCAATATCTCTCCTGCTACTTGTACTTTCTCACTTCTGTTCAAACATGCTGTTATTCTTCATGTCCTGAAAAAACATTACTCGGATCCTGCCATTTCCTCTAATGTTCATCCTTTTTCCCTTCTTCCTTACCTTTCTAAATTATTGGAGCCTCTCGTTTATTGAAACTTCCAGGTTTCTTCCTTTGTTACTCTTAATTCTATTCTAACTCGCTTTCAGTATGGTTTTTGACCTGCTCATTCTCTAGAAACGGCTCTTCTTTCTGTCTGTGATTCTCCTTTCTGCCCGCTGTGCTAAACACTCTTCTATTCTTATACTTATCTGCTGCTTTTGATACTGTGGATCACAACCTTCTTCTTCAATCCCTTTCCTCCTTTGGATTCTCTGGTTCTGTAATCACATGCTTTCAATCTTATCTCTCTGATCGCACCTACTAAGTATCCTGGGCTGGTGTCTGTTCTAATCCTCTTCTTTTTCTACCCAGTGTTCCACAAGGGTCTTTTATTCTTTTCTCTTTCTATACCTCTCCCTTGGCTAATATCATCTCTTCTTTTGAGTTATCTCATCATTTTTATGCTGATGACACCCAATTATTTTATCTTTTCCTTCTTTTACACCTGATATTGACATGAACCTCTCTGCCTGTCTTTAAGCAATTCAAACTTGGATGTTGGACCACTTTCTTGTCCTAAGTACGTCTAAGACTGAAGTCCTCCATTTTCCTGGAATACTATTCCCCTGCCTGTCTCTCCTCCCTTTGTTCTGTTTTCCCCTTTGCATATGCCTTTTTCTCTAACTGCCCACAATCTTGGCCTTCATATTGATACTAATCTTGCTTTCACTCATCATATTTCGATCACATCTCGTTCATGTGGTTTCCATCTTTTTAATATTTGGAAAGTTAGACCTCTTCTCACTTTCAGTGCCTCTAAGCTTATAATCCCTTCTTTAATCTTTTCCAGATTATTCTACTGCTCTGTACTCCTCTTTGGCCTTCCTGTCTCTTGTCTAGCTCCTCTTAAATCTATCTTCAATTCCTCTATTCGTCTTCTGTATTCCTTACCTATTTGCAACTTTATCTATCCCTCTTTGGCCTCTCTTCGATGGCTACCCTTTCACTCTCAACTTAAATTCAATTTTCTCTGAATAGTATTTAAATCCCTTCATGGACTTGACCGCATTTCTCTTACCTCTCTTGTTTCCTTCTATGTTCCTTCTTGTACTCTTCGCTCGCAACCCACTTTCTTTTGACTGTATCTCGTCCTCTATGTGCTTCCTCTCATTTCCGTTCTTTTATCTATTGGCTCCTCTCTACTGGAATGCTCTTCCTTTCTCTTTGCGGTCTATTCACTCTTATTCTACTTTCCGTGCTGCTTTAAAAACGCTCTTACGTCAACCTTAGTTGTACTCTGTGTCTCATTGTAAATTATATTGCTTTTATCGTATTCACTTGCTCATTTCTATTGTACTGTAAATTGGTTTTGTACAGCGCCTTGGTATAAGGTGCAATATAAATAACAAATAAATACCAACATACGAAACAACTGTGCTCCATTTACAGAAACGTTTTGCACCATACCGTTTCCCCAATTGAACGCAATGTGCCATCCAGTATACTGCACATCAATCATGTGCCCCCTGCCAACACTAACGAAGTGCCTATTCCTAGCTCAAATCACAGCCCCCACAATTACTACACATGTTGCCCCTTATTTATCCAAACTTTTCTGCATGTTGGAACAGTAGCTTCCCACGATAAACACAGTGAAGGGCACAACCTGCTAACCAGTATGCAACGTTTCTTCATCTTAAGCAGAGAAGTCTTGCTTGAAAACCAGCCAATATTAATTGGTGAATGAATAGTCACTGCTTTATGTCAAGCTGCTCAATGAAGCGCTCATCCAATTCAAACTTCGTATCCCAATGATCACAATCAAACCTGCTCTCTTGGTCAGTGTTAGCTATAAACCGTGTGCGCCAACCCAAGCTAAACACAATATGCAGACCTCCTCTGTGTTCAGCCAGCCATTTCAACAACATTCTTAAAACAAATTCTGACCGTCTAAATGAGATCCAGCAGGCTGGCAAAACTTTAAGTAACTTTGCGCCAGTCTACATAACCAATGATCCGATGCTATCCCACCAGACACCTCACACAGAGTTTGTGGGCAATCATTCCTCGTAGCTACTTCTCTCCACACCAGTTGGACCCCACTGCATCCTGGAACGGAAGGCACTACTGCACTACTGTACCATCAACCGTTGTGCTGCAGACTCCACCCTATTCGCGCTCTTCCATTACCCTGGTCCTTGCCTTCATTTTATGTAAGAAATCTGTCCACCTGGGAGTTGCGGTGGCAAACACAGACACGCAAGCTATTCTAAGCGCAACAGGGCAATCATAACCTTTCCTTTGCATGCACTGTTTATACAAACAACAACCTATTAAGCACGTACCCAGCTCTCAACTTGCCCTGAAAGTGGTGATACACCAAAGCAAGTATCTGATTAGCACCCTTCAACCTGCCCTCAATCGAGGCTTATTTAATAATCGTTTATAAAAGTTGTGTACCCGTTGTGTGCACCATGTCCCCCAATTAATGCCACATGAGTGCGCAAATTAGTTAGAAATCCCTCCCTACTGTAACTGTACATATAGACACGCGTCTCCTCCAGTGTGTAGGAGCAACCCACCTCAAGCAATGGTCCTGCAACCTCAATTACAAACGAAGAACTTAGTCAAAACATTTGGGGGGAGCACAATCACTAGGCAATGGGTGCACTTGAAGGCGGAAACGTGAAAGGTGCCTTTGTGGCTGGGTCGGTACATAGTGTGTATGCAATGCGCATTTTAGGAAAGCAAAATGATAGAACCAAAACACAGAATAGCATGCACTGCGAGTGTGAGCGGCACATCTCTCCATGTTAGACATTACAAAACATTCACGCACCACTTTAAATCACACAAAGTCCACTCTCCCAGTCTACCTCTGGCGAGCACCTTTCCCCTATGGGCAAGGGAAAGAAATCCAACCACGCCACGCCTTTCCAGGCACCACAAGAACAAAGCACCCCTACCGACCACTGCCCCTACACGAAACGCAAAGGCCCTGGCCCTGTAAGCCCACATGCCGCTGCCAATTTCGTCATTCCCCATCAACACAATGCACCCTCCGTTGGGCGAACGCCACCAATCAAACAAAGCTGTGCCTTAATGCCAGAGGCCCAGCCACCCAATTTGGCCAAAAACCATGCACACTACTGGACGGAGTGGTGCCGCGCACCGGCACAGCCTGTCCTCACTAGGTAAATGGGCCCAGTCATGGCCAGTGCAACCCTCAGACCCTGCAAATCCAGCAGTAGCTTCCTGCCATCGCCCAACGAGTCATCTCCCCACGAAACCCGAGGCAAGTGGACAGGTACCCATGAGGGGGAGAGGGGCGATACACACCCTCGCTGCCGTGGATAAAACACCAGCTAGCCCCTGGAGGGTGGTCCGGCAAGGGCCAGGCACCCAGCGTACCCATCACTCAAAACCATATTAGTAAAAACCCTAAATCCTCTGCGACCTGGGTCCATGATCTTGAGTGAGTGACTTGTGGGTTAATGAGTATGACTGTGATATTGTGTTTCAATGTTCTGGATAGGTATGTGTCTGTGTGTAGAATTCAGTGTGAGTGGACGCGAGAGAAGGTGCATGGGTCAGTGAGTGGTGGGTGAATGAGTTGGAACGTGATAGTGTGTGTTTGAATGTAGTGGGTGGGTGGGTACTTTGAGAGGTTCATGGGTGAGGTTCATGGGTGAGTGAATGGTGGGGGAGTGAGTAGGAATGTGAGTGTGCATGTAAATGTTCTGGGTGGGTGGGTGCCAGTGTAAGTGTATGTGAGAGAAGGTAAATGGGCTAGTGACTGCTGGGTGAATGGGTATGAATATGATTGTGTGTGAATGCTTGGGTGGGCGAGTGCATTCCTGTGTGATGAATGCAGTGTTAATGAATGTGTGGATGCATGTGTGTGTGTGTGTTTATGCGCATGTGCATGTGTGTGTCTGTGTGTGTGGGTAAAGCCCTTGGAGAATGTGGATCGCTAGAGCATTTTTGACACATCCTTTGTTGACATTGCATGTTGTATTGGTGTTTTCGAGCAAAGATACGTTCATGTGTGTCATTACCTTTCTAGACTTGCATTTTGGTGCAGTCAGTCTAGCCATTGCTTACTGTGACATCACATTTATTACTCTGCATCTTTGATAAAGCAGCAATGATAAGTAGTATTACCTCGCTAGACTGACCTTTTCGTGTAGCAGCCTCTATATTACTTACTGTAGCATGACGTTTTTTTAACTGAGCGTCTATGATGAAGCCAGGATGATACGTGTTATTAATGGTCTAGACAGGCTTACCCTGGAACCAGTTTGGACATGTTTCCTTACTGTGACATGTCACATTTAATGGCCAAACAAACGGGGGCATTTTCTTACATAGGAGTTCTGGCTTTGAGCCTAGTGCTAGTAATGATACTATAAAAAACATCTCAAAGTGAACATGAGTATGTTCTTATATGAGCATACTAGCATATGTTGGTGGAGCCAGCATGAAATGCATGGGCGCAGCCAGCATGAAAATATTTTTTATACTGGCATATATTGAAGGCACCGGCATGACAATGCATTGGTGACTAGCCTCTATTGTACTTTTTTTCCATGAGTTACCCTACACCCTACAAAACCTATTGCAAACAGTCTGACCTTCTACCCAAATGTTCACAGAAAGCACCATTTTAGCCCATTATTCTAAACATTTTCTAATGGGAGGGGGAAGAATCCCCTGAACCCCCTCCCAGCCCTAAACCCATTTTTGTTAGTTCAGGCCCCCTTGCTATGCTCGGTCGCAATTGCATATTTGTGGCAAATATTTACACCCTCCTATGAAACAACTCACCAGCCACCACTGGTGATTGGTATATTTTGGGACCAGGAACTGTGCCCGTCTTTCTACGCTAGGTGAAACAGTTAAGCTTTGATTTAAAAACACATTTTCTTCTTTCACTTGGAGTAGTGCATGCCCCTGCAGCTGCATAATCATGATATGATATGATGATATGATTGGTTATTTATAACGTGCTTAATACCCAGACATTTCTAAGCGCTGACCGGGGTATGAAACCTGTGTTGCTCCATGTCGCCTTGCTTCCAAGGCAAACACGTTGATCCTGAGCTATCCTTCCGAGACGCATCATGCACATTGCGCACAGGTGGTGGTCTGAGACGGCCTGTGGTCTGGCGTGCCCTGTGCTTTGTTAAGGAGCTTGAGGGCAGGGGTCCCTCAGCATTGCTCACAGTGGGGGCCCCCAAATTTTATGCTACAACATTGATTGGGCAATGCTCACCTTGAACACATTCAAGTGTGATGTGAATGGTTGAGAGGGGCTGCAAACTCCCCCAGGACCCTGCTATGGTGCAACACTGTTTAAGAAAATAAGTGTTGGACACAGAGTATCAGAAGTAAGAGATCCATGGAGTGATCCACCTCTCCACAATCAAACTCCTTCGAAAGGGCTTTCTGGAAGTTTAATTCACGGGCCGGTGCTGGGGGGGGGGGATCAATGAATAATGCACCTCACACATAGAGCTCTGAAAATCATAGATGCATTGAGCCCCACTCTTGAGGGAAGTGCCGCCACCTCCACATACCTCAGCCCTTCAAAAAAGATTGAAGAGTTTGTATCAAAGCCTATGACATTAAGGTGTTATGTTCAGTTCTGGGTTGTGGGGTGCAACATGTGGTTCCGTGTCACATAACTTAAAGATAAATGTATACGGAGACAGATGGCCTCAGCTTATACCCGCACAATAGGTTTCTTCAACTGTTGTGTTGCTGACTCATAGATGCATCTATAATCAGGACATTTTGTTGATACTAAATCCTGGTCAATGATTTACTTTGCAGGCCGTGCTTGTGCAGCATTTTGCACCTGGTTAAACAGACTGCACATGCCTCCTCAGGTCAGTGCTTTTATGGCGTGTTTAACACATCAATGACACAGGTAACGAGTACTTCTGTGTCTATTGATCTATAGATGTTTTATACACTAGCTGTCTGTAGCCTGCATTGGAGATTTTGGTTACCCTGTTACAAGTACTGCATTATGCATGTTTTACATATAGGCTCCACATCGAATCTGGAAAATGACAATGCCCAAATGTGTGATCGTGGACGAATCTCGCCTCCCTCTGTGCCTCGGTTCTTATATCTGCTGAAATGAGAGCACCTGGAAACATGGGTGAAGGTAAGGTAATGTGCCATCACTTCCCGTGATGTCATCGGAGTTCAAGAGACGGTGTGATGTCACTTCCGCTACCCTTAGTATTTTGGTGAAATGATGTCCCTGGAGTACGCAGGGCTACCCTATAAACAGATAACAGGGACTTGCATTGGGTAGTGGGACAAAAAGCCAGCGTAACAGCAGGAGCATAAGAGGAGACTGTTCCTAAAATAGCTGAGAAAATGGGGGTACAGTTGATAGGGAACTTCAGATTGCAACAAGAATATCAACATGGCCTGTTTGTCTAGGACGAGCGTTGCGATCACGCACAATTAGATACTTGTAGACCTGGCAAGTACTAGCAGGTGCAGTATTTGAAACCAATGAGGGTAAAGTGCCTTTTCAGGCAGCGCCATGAGCTTCAAGGCCACTAGCTTGACAACGTTGGGTGGGAGCAGAAGGCACTGCTAGGCCACTGCAAAAAATAAGGAGTCTCACCAGGCTTTTGTCCTTGTGGCTCACAAAACCATGTGACAGCCTTTTTTAAATCAGTGAATGGGAGAATACGGTGGCTATAGTATGTGGAAAGATCTGGGACTGTTGGGCATTTGCTTAGCAGTACATAGTAGAGGAGTACTCTACAGAATGTTTATGCTTCTTTCTCACCCAATTTAACCAATTTGGGTGAGAAAAGTAGGTTAGACATGGTCCATAATTGTCTACTATTCTTACTATGAAATGCTCAAAATTATTTATGAATCTATATCTTCAGTCTTGAATTGGGCCAGTACAAAGTGATCTAAATTTAGTTGAATTACTATGTTAAATGTCTGCAGTCATTAACCCAGTCAATAAGAATATGCTACTGTTATTCTTGGTCTATTTCAGTATATGTTCTTTTAGGAGCAATTCAGTACTTAAAGGTAGGGGCCTGTGCTGGATATGCTTGAATCGATTGCCAAATGAACTGTCTCCTATAACTGTGCTGACTGTCATACATGTTGATCGGCTTAACTATTTAATGGCCATGATGGCATGAATGCAGTTTGTATGATGTTGCTTTCTTTGGAACCAGTCAATTCTTTAGTGGCTCGAGAAGGAGTTCTTACTTTAAATAGGGAGGGGTGCTGGGGGTGTTTGGTTTTCTATGTTCTGTAGTGTTGGGTATTGGCATTCTGAAAACAATGGGGGGGTTATATATTTTTAATTGCCATAATTTGTTTGTTAATAGATATTCTAGCAACTAGTATACTTCCAGATTATTTGATGAGATGGCTTTGTCAGTGAAATCAGATTTGAAGGTAATGACTTGGAATGTAAATGGATTGAATAATGTGAGCAAGAGACAGAAAATATTCAATTGTATGGGAAACAAGCAGTGTGATATTTGTTTCTTACAATTGTTGAAAGAAGAAATCAAAAATGTACAGAAATAGTGGGTTAGTGATGCTTTTGGATCATGCTATTCCTCCAGATCTAGAGGAATGGCAATATTAATATGTAGAAATGCACCTATTAAGATCTTACGGCAGAGGTCTGACAAAGATGGAAGAATTATTGTTTTGCTAGTAGAATTACAAGGTTTAAAGGTGACTCTGTGTAACATTTATGCACCGTCTATAGATTACGGTTCTTTTTTTGAAGGTTTCACAACTGCTACAGGACTTTGATTCAACTAATGTTGTATTAGGTGGGGACTTCAATTTGGTAATAGACTCAAAACTGGATCGAAGCAATGGTGGGGTGGAAATTAGAAGAGATTCTTAGTTCAGATCTTTTCAGTCACTGATAGAAGAAAATGACTTAAAAGACTGCTGGTGGTTAACACATCCACACTTGAGAGAGCTCAATTTGTATTCCAATTCTCACAGTACCTATTCTCGCATTGATATGTTCCTAACACGTGGTAAAATTACTGAACATTTCAAGTCAGGGGAAATCAGGAGTATCATGGTTTCAGACCATGCCCCAGTCTCTTTGGCAGTGAAACTTGATTTTGATCTTCATAAGTGCTTCACTTGGAGGATGAATACCTCAATCTTACAAGATGAGGAGTTACTTGACAAAATCAGAACTGAGGCAAACTATTTTGTGATAGAAATTCGTACTGACGAGTTGAATGTTAAGGTAATTTGGGAAGCATTTAAATGAACAATGAGGGGCCTTGTTTTAGGTGTATCGAGTGGAAAGAGAAAAAGGATTGAAAATCAAAGAATAAATTTAGGAAGGCGCATGAAGGATGTGACTAATGTTTTAATGACTTATACAGGTAAAAAAAATAGAACTATATAAACTAAAGAGAGAGTTGAATAGAATTATTAATGAAAGAGCTGTGAAGCAGCTGTTCTATCTCAAATGCTCGTACTTTGAATATGGCGAAAGTTGTGACAGCTGGTTGGCCTACAGGCTTCATCATCAAAACTGCGAAATGGGCTATTAAATCGATATGTAGCCCTGAAGGTCATACGACATTTAATCCTGTCGAAATAAATGATATTTTAAGAAAGTACTATACAAATTTATATCAGAATGAGTCAGATATTACTGGTCAAGGAGAATCCTTTTGTGACTCCTTTGAAATCCCAAAAGTTTCAGATAATGATATTGGCAATTCACAAATTGAACATTGGCAAGACCCCAGGACCAGATGGGTTACCGGTGGAGCTGTACATGATTTTACCTGACTCTGCATTTGATCTAAAAGATATGTACATTACCTCAAAGTCTGAAGGTCTTTTACCATCTTCCACTATACTTGCAACAATATCAGTCTTTTTGAAGAAAGGAAAAGATGGGAACCTACCAACAAGTTATCGCCCAATAAGCTTAATCAACACTGATAACAAGATACTTGCAAAGGTCTTAGCTTTAAGAATTTATCATTTGTTTGGAACCCTAGTACATGATAATCAATCGGGTTTCATTAAGAATCGCAAAACCTCTAGTAATATACGGAAATTATTACTAACAATGTCTAGCGCACAGTCATCAATTGAGGACATTGCTGCATTTTCACTTGACGCTGAAAAGGCGTTTGATAGGATAAATTGGACCTATCTTTTCTCAGTCTTAAGGAAAATTAACTTTGGGGACAGCTTTATTTCATGGATGAGTCTTTTATACACTTCCCCCACTGCAGATATAAGAACAAATGGTTTGCGATCTAAAGCATTTAAATTACAGAGGGGTACTAGACAAGGTTGTCCCCTGTCACCTTTGCTTTTCGTCTTAGCAATTGAACCATTGGCGATTGCTTTAAGACATAATCAAATGCATCCAATCCATATTTTCCTGAATTAATGTATCTATTCACTACTTTGCATTTTTCATGTGTTCTCCAAAATGTTAAACTTCTGTGCTTCAATTCATTATATGTAATTTATTGCATTACAGCTCTTGGATTTCTTGTTTGTATATTATAAACCCCCACCATAGCTGTACCACATTTGGGGCAATCCCCTGACTCTGCATTTGTTTAATTGGCAACCTTGTTCCTGTGGAAGTGGTAAATAACGACATTTTTGAAGGATTAAGGCCATTTGTTATCCACTTTTCACATATATTTTTTATTTTATTGACTACTTTTTGATGCTACCCCTATCCTGTGTTTGATCCGGTGCATGTAGTCGGCGCGGGTCATCAACCAGTATTCTTTCTTTAACACTCAGCATGGCTGAGAACCAAACATTCAGTTACACTGAGGAACAAATCTCAGAAGTGTTGAGTGGTCCCTCCATCTTTGACCCAGCGGTCACTATTCGCAACATTGCTCACTCTATGGGTAGTGAAGACTTATTAAAACTTAAAAAGAAAAATGTCCAGACCGAATTACATGGCCACTTTTTGTGTGAATACTTCAAATGTAATACTATTCCAGTCGGCCTGATTGTACGTAATGAGCCATGTCTCTTTTTGTCTGACAAACAGTACACTACTACCTTTAGCCAAATTGCTATCAAATGCAGTCGGGACTTCATGGTATTAACAATTACCATGGCTCAAAGAATTAGCTTAGAAACTCAGAAACTCTGGAGTTAGAAGAAGAACATTTTTTATCGAGCACGGTCATTTCTGATGCTAAAGATCAATTAGATTTCATCAACAAACTCTTTGAGGAATTCAAAGCCACAACAATTGGCAAAAAAAGAAGTTGTGAAGGATATCTGCAAGTTTAAAGTACAAAAGGTGTTCCCTTATACAACTGAAGCCTATGTGGAAGCAATGAATAAACAATCGGCAACCAAACGTGGACAGGGCAATAAAAATAGAGGTGTTTCCTTTTCAAGCACAAGTAGTAGTGGATCAGACGATCAGTCGACACAGAACCAGCAACAATCATTCGGCAACTTCCAACAGAACACCCCTTTTTTAGGCAGAGGAGATTTTGGAATACCACAATGGGATCCTCCGTGGTTCCAACCATTTGTACCAATGCGGAGACCATGGGGGAGGAAACGCCGCACTCGTAAGATCAGGCGACACAACCAATTCCCATTTTCAATTTAGCAAATTTAAACGTGAACCCATCACAAATATCTGTTTTATCAAAAGGCCTGTCTTTTGTCCCAACTACGGGGATTGACTGGTTTTCCACAGAAATGCAAGTTCGCAGATTTTTCCGAACAGTGAAAAATCATTTTTTCAAGATACTCCGGATAGAATACCGGAACAGGATTCTGGACTTCGTTGTGCATCTACACCACAACAGGTGGCCAACGAAATTTTGACATTTAAGAAGAGTGTTCTTAGGGACTTGCACAACTTAAAAACTAAAAACACCAGACACTTAATTAAATACAATCTTACTACCAATGAAAATAAAGCCCTCAAAGAACTGGTCTCCAACACAGCCATAGTTATAAAACCAGGGGGAGGAATATTCGTGATGACTAATACCCAATACCTGCAGATGGTACATAACTTGCTAGCGGATTCCACGAGCTACAAAAAATTGAAAAGGGATCCAACCAAAGAAATCAAAGCAGAGATTGATCGGACAGTCAAATACGCATTTGATCGTAATTGGGTGTCTGATAATGAATGTGAATTCCTGACAACTAGTCAGGGGCACACACCCACTCTCTATGCGCTACCCAAGGTTCACAAAAATTAAACAAACCCGCCAGGTAGACCAGTAGTCTCGGGTTGTGGCACTATACTAGAACCACTTTGCAAATGTATTGATATTTTTCTCAAACCATTAAGCATTCAAACAAACACCTATTTGAGGGACACTATGATCACCATACACATTTTTGAACATCTTAAGTTTGATCTGACCAAATTCTAGTGACAATGGATATACCCTCCCTCTATACGGGCATTCCCCAGGCACAAGCACTCGATTGCATGCGGGAGTACCTGACTGAATTTGATCTCCAACAGAGGGTACCAATACATTTCATTATGGAATTGATGGAATTAGCACTCTGCAAGAACTATTTTGAGTTCAATGGAACCTTCTTTCTCCAGACCAAGGACACTGCAATGGGTGTCGCATTTGCACCCAGCCTGGCCATTTTATTCCTGGCCAGGTTTGAGCCAGAACATATTCTATGTGAATCGAATTCCTTCTTTAAATCCATCCTGAAATGGAAGTGTTACATAGACGATATTATCTTGATTTTGGAAGGACCGGAAGTTGAACTACTAGCCTTCCTTAAGTGGTTAAACCAGATTGATACCAACATTAAATTCACTCTTGAACATTCAAATAGTCACGTCGTCTTTTTGGACTTCATTATCAAACACGATGATGGAAGACTTAACTGTTGTCTCCACCGTAAAGCAAGTGCCAGGAACACATTACTGCATTACACTAGTGATCACCCTCGCCACGTCAGGGACAACCTTCCTTATGGGCAATCTTTGCGCATAAGCAGAAACTGCACTGACATAAAAGACTTCCATGAAAAAGCAGACAAGTTGGATACCAGACTGAAAGAAAGAGGTTACCCAAAGAAATTAATCAGCCGGTCACATAAACGTGCACACTTCACGGACTGTGATTCTTTATTGACTACTAAAGTCCAGCAACTTGACAACAGCAAAATTACCTGTGTCTTGACTCATGGCATGAAAGTTTTTCAAATTAAAATTAAAAAAAAAAATCTTTTTAAACAATTAAATCAAGTAAAAAAAATTAAAAAATCATTCTCAAACACTGGGATATTGTTAAACTGGATCTACCCGAGGAACCTTTACCGCATTTCGCTCTAAAAAGAGCTTCAAACATTCAAGATAAATTGGTACACTCGAGCTTTTGCAAACAGTTACCCAAAACTGGACTGTGGGATTGCGATCTGCCAAAGGGCATTACCCCTGTGGTTCATGCACTGCGTGCACCTTCACCAAAAAGATGAAAGATTTCAAAATTGGAGATCGGGTATGGACTCTACCCTACCTTACAAATTGCAAAACGAAAAACGTGATATACTGTATTGAATGTCCTTGTGGATTAAGATATGTTGGACAAACCAGCAGAGCGGCACACATTAGAATATCGGAACACTGCTCCCGTATTGGATGCAAAACAACTATGGCACCCCTCGTAAACCATTACTTGGCATTGAAACATTCACCTAATGACATCCTGTGGTGGATACTGGAAACAATAAAGGATTCCTCCAACAATTCCAAAGGTTTACTAGAGAAAGAAGCACGTTGGATTTTTCGATTGGGAACTCACACACAAGGATTAAATGAAGAATCCATTCCACCATTCTGATCAAACTACAAAAACATATGGTCAACCATATCTGCAACTACATTTGGCTCTTTCGTACCAGTACTTTTCTGACATTGTTCAATACAGATTGGTACTATTTTTGAACTTCCTGGATGCCTCACGCAACATTTTTTGCCATACCATCGCATTTTCTACTTTTCTCAGATTGGTAATTCGATTGTAGGGCTATGGGTGAACCCTGCAATACTTTGGTCATATGCCATCTGATGCACGCCCACTAGAACACTCATTTGGTTTTAGACATGAGGCCTTCTACTAGGTTTGCCGCCTCACATTTGTGGGCCGCCCTGAACTAGGCAATACGCTAACACACGCAATGGTACACAAAGAAGAGTGTGTCATTCTTGGATCAATCTAGTCCGTTACATGCACACAGCATTTTTTGCAACTTCTTCCTTTTCTTTATGAAGGCTCATTAAAAAGCCTTTTTTGTGAGCGCAGAGTTGCAATGAACAATACGTTACGCATACCTGTCAACGATTGTTTTACAGTGCACTGCGTCTCCTTGAATATGCACACTAACCTTGTGGTTCTTAGCCCAAAGAAGGGTGTGCCACCGGTGTCCTATCAGACTCTACCACGTCTTGCAAGAAGCGTTACAGCCTCGTTGTGCATGGGTGGGTGTGCCACCTCCAACCAATCAGACCCGCACAAGCCACCCTAGAGGACATACTGTGCACGGCATTCCAGCCGACCAGTTATTTCCAGTTACAGTGATCCTCTGTGCAGCGTTTTCATTCAATGCCGCGGGTGAGTGTCCTGGCTCCACTCAACTAATCGTGCAGCATTCATTTGCCATTTTTTCAGCACCTATGTTAGAACAAAGCTTTATACTCCCTCCCACGCCCCTTGTGTGTGCCAGTTCTCTAATGTGTAAATACAACTTTTTTAACCACAGCCAGCTACGATTTTTAAGGGTTTTCATTTTCTTTCTCTGCAGGTTTCCAAGCCTTACCTGGAACCTGCCAAACTCCATTAACACTGCACAAAAGACTAGGCAGACATTCACTGAGATTGATTTCACTTACTCCGGACAAGTAAGCAACATCACATTGTTTCTCCATTTCGGCAATTTTTAGATACCTTAAATTGCGCAACTGAATAACTAATACGAGATTATTTAATAATCTAGATCGTGCAACCAATGAATTATTACCAGACTGAATTGCTGCCCTTAGCTGGTTTCTGATGGCGAGCCCATTACCCTAGGACCTCACCATTCAATGGGGATCACGGCAGCATTGCCAAACAGGTAGGCAGCTGCCCGAATCTTTTCCATATTCAAACACACATCAATTGTGATCATTGGTTCTAAGAGTTAGTGTTGGAACCAAAAACAAATATTTTGACTTACAGGTGAGTACTGACCCTGATTGCTCGCCAGGCTTGTGTGCGCCTGATCAACACTGAGTGGGTGTTCATTAGAAAACCTTGTCCAGAAAATACCCCCCCACGATGACTTGGGTAAGGTTCCTTTTCTGTACAATCCAAATTAGTAGTCATGTTGACCCCTTAAAGAATATGTTTATTCACCCTGTTAACTGAAGATAATCTATATAGAAGTGTATAGGAAGCCTTTTTTACAATTCCTTCATAGAATTTTCAGTATTTTGTTTGTCTGCTTCCCCGCAGGGATCATTAATTCTTACTTTGCCCCGAGGAAGGCACATTTTTTTACATCAACGGCCTCAGAGGTGGCCCGCCGAAACGTAATCAGGTCTTTCTTTGATGGAACTTGATCTTCCATGACGTTACAGCATTTCAAGGCCGTTTTTTGACACCATTAAATGTGAAGAGTTTACGTAGGCAGACCTGTTGATTCACATTTTTTGTATATGTGTATTGATTCCTTATTTTACATCTTGTTTGTGTTTCATTAATTGTTCTCTGTGCTCCAATCCTCTATATGTTTTTTTTCACTAAGATTGATTGGTAATTCTCACAATCCATATTTTCCTGAATTAATGTATCTATTCACTACTTTGCATTTTTCATGTGTTCTCCAAAATGTTAAACTTCTGCGCTTCAATTCATTAAATGTATTTCATCATCAAGATTGATTTCTAAATTAATATGATTTTGACCATTTTTCTAATAAATATTAGTAATCACTTTCAACACTAGTTTTATCTTCTTAGATTACTATTCAGTTTTCAAGGGCAACAAAAATTAGGATATCTTTGATACCACGACTATTAAGCATGAAACTCAGACCATAGTTGAGGAATGTATTGCATTACAGCTCTGGGATTTCTTGTTTGTATTAAGACATGATCAGAGTCTGTCTGGTATTGGTTTTCAAGGGGTCTGCAAAAAAATATGGTTTTATGCAGACGATCCTCTATTGATAATAAATAATTTACATAGATCATTACCTATACTGATGGAAACACTGGGTGCATTATATAAGGTTTCAGGCTACAAAATCAATGAGTCCAAATCGGAAGTTATGCCATTAACATTCACCTGTGATAAGTTGTTCATTGGTTCGTTGGGATTTCAATGGTGTGAGAAGAAAATGAAATATTTTGGTGTATGCTTAACCCCACGGATTGAGAACTTGGTGGAAGAGAACATGAGTGAGGTGTTTGGAGAGATGGCCCTGCTTAAACTATCTTTATGGGGTAAAGCTAATGCATTGAAAATGACTGCAACGCCGAGAATTAATTACATACATAGCATGCTCCCACTAGAAATTAAGACTTCCTGCTGGAAGGAGTTGGAATATTTAATTCAATCATTCATATGGGATAAGAAGCCAACGAGATTACAACTTTGGAAACTTTCATCTTCCTACGGAAAGGGGTGGTCTGGGCATGCCACATTTTCGGGCCTATCATACAGCATTCACATGTCAATTTATTTTGCCATTTCTCAAAGAACAACCTGATGATTGGGTTATTGCACAGGCTGGTCTTACTGGACCACTTTTACCGAGGGCAATCCTTACCACAACATATGCTAAAAGTAAAAAACCCCATTACAGAATTTCTTAGGAAATGCTGGGAAAATCTATGTGCCTATTTGGGTTGTAATGCCTTGAAGTCACCAAATGCTTCCTTATGGATGAATGCAGGAATTACAGTTAATGTATCCCTGGTAGCTTCACTGATTTTTTTATTTTTATTTTTATTTATTTATTTATTCAAAAGATGAAAATACAATTAAAGTGATTAGCAAGGAAATTAATATTAATATACACTACAAAACAAAACTAATATTTTACAGAATTCCAAGCTAACTTCAACCTCATATTATCATCATCAAAATAACAATAAAAACTAGTACACTTCAAGAAATCATCTCCATATTTTTTCAAAAATGCTCATCTTTCTTTGTCTTCTGCAAATGTCATCTTCCAAACTTGCAAGAGAATGCATCTCTGCAATCCAATCTGATAATAGCGGTACAGTTTGTTATTTCCAATTGAGAAGTATCTGTTTTTTGCCTATTGAGGCACCTCTGAATAAGAACTTCTTTTGTGAAATTGAGAGATCATCCAATAAGTTGTTACTACCCAAACTCATTGTCTTAAAGTCTAGATCAATTACAGACACATATGCACATATTGCAAACATCTGTCCAAAACCCTCGAACCCGTGAGCAATGCCATAACATATGTTCTAATGTGCCTACATCCCTCAAACATTTCCAGCAATCATTCGTATCAGTCATTCACTGTTTCATCAGTCTTTCTGGGCTCCAATAAACTCTATTAAGAATTTTTATTTGCCTAGATCTTTCGCACAAATTCAATGAACAAAGTGTGACATTCCCACACATATCAATCCACTCACTGCTCCTTTGAGATATCAAATCCTAGCCTTAGACTCCACTCTTCACGTAACTTTATATTTTCTTTATATTTTGATATAATATTCTTGTACACTCTACTTGCAATCCTTCCTTCACCAGGTCTCCTTCCACCAGTTAACAGATCCAAATCCACCTCATCCTCCCATTTCATCACTCCAATGCTTTTTTTTTAAACGTCTGTAATCATGTTCTGTGAAATTAGCAATGTTCCATCTCTGGCGAACTTCTGTCCCAGAAATCCACTTCCCGCTCTGCCACAATTCACCAATCCAACATACTCCGCCAAGAAACCAATCCACCCAAAATAACAGCTTCCCTTTTCTTTAATTCCTGCATTCATCCATAATTCCTGCATTCAATCAACAGGAAAAGAAGATGGGGCAAGGGAAAAGGGAACGCAAAATGTACATCACGGGGATCATAAAATAGCATTCCTGGGAACGTGGTTTTTGTACCATTTTATATCACCAAGAAAGTGTCACATGTGTGCAAATGCACAGAACAATGTTAATGTTTCCAACATAATTGATGGTATTGAAATGGCCAGTTGATCAAGTGCTAAATATATAACTTGATTTGTTGAATGAAGGAAATCATGTTGCTTTGTCAGTACGGGTAGGCTGTAACCTATGGATTCTTGCTGCTTGAACTGAATATGCATGTGTGCATTTGAGCCAGAGTTGATGAGTATGATTTTTATGGCATTGAAATAGAGTTTGATGGTAATCATCCACTTTGTGGTGTGGGTATCCATCCTGATATACTGTTGTTCTTGGTGACATGAGGAGCAAGCCACCACAATTCTACACATACAGCGATCACACAATTTCTTTCTTTCCAAGAGTCAATTAACACTAGCCAACGGCTAATGGCAAGTGCATATTTTGCTCCCTTGGTACAATACAAGCAGATGTGTTCTGAATGCATACAAAGGAAGAAGATGAATCAATGAATGAATCTCACTCACCTGAACACATAGTCATGTTGATCTATTTCTTTCCCCATCTTGGACCCATTCAGGATGCCGCCATTGCCCACGGCGGCGCAGCGGATGCAGGGAGATGCTGACGAGCGGTTTCTGTTCCAGTCGCTGAATATGTAGCCATTGGCTGAAGTATTTAGCAGTGCCAGCGTTTCTTTGATATCTGGAATCATTTGGAAACCGTGAATGGATGAATTTACAGAACTTATATTGATCCAAGTTATGATTTATAATTATAAGTTCTTTTGTCCTTAGCTTCAAGCTTTCATGTTGGCTAATCTATTCGGCTACATAACTTCCAATATAGTGATCTACTGGGGACAAATCCTGTGTCAAAGGTTTCTCGTTAAAGATGGGGCACCATTATCAACGTCTCTATAAGAAGAAACCTCCAAGCCCTGGAAAATACGTCCTCTGTCTGCTTGTGGGATCCGTTGTGATATGCCGCGACATTAGCTTTTTAAACATGTGCAATACTTAATGGACGGGACCAGCGAGAATGAAAGAACCTCTTTGGGGTAGGACAGTTGCAGTTTTGAAGGAGGCAGGGAAGAGTCCAGCAGAGAAGCGGAGGTTGAAGAACCTGGAGAGGTAACAGCAGGTGATTTTCCCATTGAAAAAGTATATCAGGGCCTGTTTGAGAAGCACATGGGTCAGTAGGAGCGCAAGATGGATTGGTGCTGCGAAGATGGGTGCTGATACAGTAGGAGAGAGAGGGGAGAAGTAGTTGAGAGTACAAACAGTAGGGGAGGTAATAGAGGGAGGGAGGGAGGGAGAGTTGTGGACGGTGCAAGTTTCATGACTTTAATGATGTTAGATGAAAATCAGTGAGCAAAGTAATATACATCAATAACATGAATAACCATATAAGCAAGCAGGTCAATTGGTTAGACTATATACAAAAACATTCCACTACACCCTCTTAAGAATGTCTTATTTCAGTTGTGACCTATGAGAGTACTACATAGTCACTTCCCTGAAAAAAAGGCTGTAAACAAAGTCCTTACAGTATGCCAGTCGCACATACTAATGGTTAGTGGAAAAATCCATTACTCTTTCCATTAAGGTTGCACCAAGGTGACCCACACTGAGCCTCCTGACCTACTGGCCAGACATCATGATCACGGGTCATGGTGTAAGTGCACACCATGCATGACGCATGCAATGGCAGGGTCAGCACTGGTTGCCACTCTCATTTGTTTATATTTTTAGATGCTTTTAAATACTTCCATTTGATAGGTGACATTTTCCTTGAATAGGTCAATGAAGAGGTTACCATATCATGGAGAACATTCAACTTCTGTAGCTGTGCCACTTTTTGAAGATATGTTTTCTTCATAACATTCAAGTTGTCTAATGCCATTGCATTTTGGCCCATAAAGCTGACTGCCATTTTATTAATACAATGATTTATGGCAGCAATACAAAGTACATGTTTGATGTAGGCATAAAGGCTGGCTACATCGAGTATTCCCATAATATGGGAGTATTACCATTCTGGTTCATACTGCCACAATCCTTGTGTCAATAGTGAATCCTCGTGGCGGGGGCCACATACGTGCTACCACTGCTACATGGTTGATGTATTCAGAGAGATGTTGTGTTATTCATCCAAACCGCTAATTATTGTTCTACATGGAGGAACCACTGATTTATAGTTTTTTTTTTTAGCAGAAAATAGGCTTTACCCATAATTATATAGTGTTGTAGTATATACATTTCCTGCTCAGAGTTTGAAAGCATATTGCTATACCAATAAATATTTTCTCATGTAATCTACTCGTTAGTGAATCTAGTGAAATATAAGCAAGTAGATCATAGCAGGTCTTATTAACCCGTTCTTCTCTGTGCCTGTGTGATGCAGTCTCATTGCTAGAGCTCTTCAATACTCTACAGTTGGGCCCCCTCTTAAGCATTAGGAAGTGAAGTACTTTTTGGCTCAAAGTCACTTAATTGAACCTTACACTTCTCCAAAGCAATGGCAATACTTTAAGTACATCTTGATGAAGTGAATACAGTAACCAATTAATGTCTGGTTTCCATATTGAACTTTTGCAATCAACAAATAGACGTCATATGACTAGTCGATCAAGTCACTTCTTCTGAACCTGCACCTGCATCACTAGCCTCCTTGTTTAAGTAGCAGAGAAGAACACGGGCAAGGGGCCTTGAAGGAGATGTGATTGCAAAGCTCTGAGGCTAAAGAGGAATGAAAGCTCTTATCACTTGTGTAGAAGGACTCTGGGTTGCCATGACAAGCAATGATCCTAGGTTCATGCTAAGTGAGTTGGCTCCGAAGTTACCCGCTCTGCTACATAGCCTCACCTGTGTACGAAATACCCCTCTGGACTAGCCAGGGATGATATAGAGTGATGATCGGGATAAAGAGGTATTCAAACCTCTTGTCATTGGTTTAGAAGGAGTACTCTGGGCTAGCATAGCATGTAGCATGGGTAGGTTTATGTGAAGTGTGCTGGGGTATAGTACTGCCTTGTTACTAAATATGAAGCCTATCCTGCTTCACCCACCTCACTGCCTTACATGTTCCCAGCCACACACCAACTGCCCTTAATGTGCCCAAGCTCAGATCATATCGAAGGACAAACTAGGGCCGGTCAAGCACACTCTCTATTCTTCATTCATCAATCCACACACTCACACACACACACACACACACACATACACTCAGCCACATAACCATATCCTCTCTGCATCCATTCACAAGCTCTAGCCATGCCAAGTGATCAATACACACACACAAACTCAATCCAACTATTCATCAAAACCTCATGCACTCAGCTCCTTTGCAGCATTCATCCACACAAATATACACAACTACACAAAAGCTTTCCCATGTATACAAAGTCAGCCACCTGTCCATTTACTAGCCCAGCCCAGCTCCCATGCAAACTGCCGCCTTACGTGCACACATACACACACCTTCACTTACATAAAAAATACCCAGAGCTTTGTTAGTGCGTGCTTGTTGAGAAACAGACCCAACTATCAGCTATAACTATCCAAGAAGAGTCATAAGGATGACTCACCATCCCAACTTGTTAGGTTCCATCCAAAGCAGCCGTTGTACCCTCTCAGCCTTGCGTACTCCTCCACTGTGGCGTGTGGCTTCCACTGCAGAACAGGAACGTCTTTCAGAAAGATCCGCCGAAAGTCTGTGCCCATCATTTTTTTTCTAATGCTGCTGGGACAGTCCTGCAGAGGAAAGCAGACAGAAAATTAATTCAAAGGTTTTAAACAAATCGTAAATATATGTTTCTTGCTCTCATTAAAACAGTTGTAATAAACTGTTAGCTAATCAAAAGGTAGTTATTTCGCTTAGAAAACACCGAAATCAACCAACAGGAATCTTTCAGATTAGCAATGAGAGAGGATTTAAGAATCATGTGACCAAACAAGGATCCATTGCTTTTGGGCAATATTCGCCTAGGTGGGCATGGATTCTACTGGTTCGTAGGATCCTCACTACCACTTTAGGTGTCCTTTGCAACTTTAGCTCCCTCCCATCACCTGCCGCCTACCACTCATCCCACCGTCCCCACCACCTGTCGCCTACCACTGATCATCTGACCATCCCCACCTCCTGTCGCCAACCACTCATCATCCCACCGTCCCCACCACCTGTCGCCTACCACTCATCATCCCACCGTCTGCACCACCTGTCGCCTACCACTCATAATCCCACTGTCCCCACCACCTGTCTCCTACCACTCATCATCTGCCCATCCCCACGACCTGTCGCCAACCACTCATCATCCCACCGTCTGCACCACCTGTCGCCTACCACTCATCATCCCACCGTCCCCACCACCTGCAGCAGATCTCATTGGGTTCTAATGTCCCCCTACAGCAGATCTCCTTGTACTATAATGCCCCCCTAGAGCACATCGCCTTGGACTCTAATGTCCCCCCTACAGCAGATCTCCTTGGGCTCTAATGCCCCCCTTACAGCAGATCTCTGTGGCTCTAATGTCCCACCCCTAGAGCAGATCTCCTTGGGCTCTAATGCCGCCTACAGCAGATCTCCTTGTACTATAATGCCCCCTAGAGCAGATCTCTTTGGGCTCTAATGTCCCCCCTACAGCAGATCTCCTTGGGCTCTAATGCCCGTCCTATGGCAGATCAGCTTGGGCTCTAATGCCCCCCCTACACCAGATCTCCATGGGCTCTAATGCCACTCCTACATCAGATCTCCTTTGGCTCTAATGCTCTCCTACAGCAGATCTCCTTGGGCTAAAATCCCCCCTACAGAAGATCTACTTGGCCTCTAATGCACTCCTACAGTAGAACATCTTGGGCGCTAATGCCCCCCCCACAGAAGATCAGATCTCCTTGGACTCTAATGCCCCACCACAGCAGATCTCCTTGGGCTCTAATGCCCCCTACAGCAGATCTCCTTGGGCTCTAATGTCCCCCCTACAGCAGACCTCCTTGGGCTCTAATGCCCCCCTACAGCAGATCTCCTTGGGCTCTAATGCTCCCCCTACACCAGATCTCCTTGGGCTCTAATGCCCCATACAGCAGATGTCCTTGGGCTCTATTGCCCCCCTACACCAGATCTCCATGGGCTCTAATGCCACTCCTACAGCAGATCTCCTTGGGCTCTAATGCTCTCCTACAGCAGATCTCCTTGGGCTAAAATGCCCCCTACAGCAGATCTCATTGGGCTCTAATGCACTCCTACAGTAGAACATTTTGGGGGCTAATGCCCCCCCCCCACAGAAGATCCGATCTCCTTGGACTCTAATGCCCCACCACAGCAGATCTCCTTGGGCTCTAATGCCCTCTACAGCAGATCTCCTTGGGCTCTAATGTCCCCCCTACAGCAGATCTCCTTGGGCTCTAATGCCCCCCTACAGCAGATCTCCTTGGGCTCTAATGTCCCCCCTACAGCAGATCTCCTTGGGCTCTAATGCCCGTCCTATGGCAGATCAGCTTGGGCTCTAATGCCCCCCCCTACACCAGATCTCCATGGGCTCTAATGCCACTCCTACATCAGATCTCCTTTGGCTCTAATGCTCTCCTACAGCAGATCTCCTTGGGCTAAAATCCCCCCTACAGAAGATCTACTTGGCCTCTAATGCACTCCTACAGTAGAACATCTTGGGCGCTAATGCCCCCCCCCCCCCACAGAAGATCAGATCTCCTTGGACTCTAATGCCCCACCACAGCAGATCTCCTTGGGCTCTAATGCCCCCTACAGCAGATCTCCTTGGGCTCTAATGCTCCCCCTACACCAGATCTCCTTGGGCTCTAATGCCCCCTACAGCAGATGTCCTTGGGCTCTAATGCCCCCCCTACACCAGATCTCCATGGGCTCTAATGCCACTCCTACAGCAGATCTCCTTGGGCTCTATTGCTCTCCTACAGCAGATCTCCTTGGGCTAAAATGCCCCCTACAGCAGATCTCATTGGGCTCTAATGCACTCCTACAGCAGAACATCTTGGGCGCTAATGCCCCCCCCCCTCACAGAAGATCAGATCTCCTTGACTCTAATGTCCGACCACAGCAGATCTCCTTGGACTCTAATCCCCTCACCCCGCAGCAGATCTCCTTGGGCTCGAATGTCCCACTCCTTTGAAGGTCTACACAGTGGAGTAACTTTGATGAAAATGTTGGGGGGACATGACATCTGAAGGAAAGGGGCCCCTGCCAAAAGAGGGGGACAAAATGGTGTGTCACCAAAGTTGGGGGACGAGGGGCAAACACCCTTGTCCCCCTAAAATTACGCCCATGGATCCACGTGTGTGTACCTGTACACATTCAAGGAATCTACTTATTTCCGAAAAGTAAATGTTTACTCTTGAACTTCTGAGCAACAATCTACATACAGAGTAACTTCTGGCATTTTTAGCGTTTGTCGTGTTCCATTTCTGTAAATGTTCAAGGACTACTAATACCAGAATGTACAATTATTTGTGCTTAGATTTAAAAATACTTTTTTCACAACTAAAACTTGAGATTTCTGGTAACGGCCCCATGGGTGTCTTACTTTCTCTTGAGATCCCCTTGGAAGCAGTGGTATAGCTAGTGGGGGTGAGTGGGGGGCAGTTTCTCGATATTTTGACTTTCGACCTTTTTGTTTTCGATTTTTTTACTATAAACCCTAGGAACGCCATGTAAACTGAATGACGAAGTAAGTATTTTAGTAAAAAGTTTGTTTTAAAACAAGACAGTCATAAATTGACTGGATGCTTGCTCGATGCGCTCTGCTGCACCCTAGTGGTAGTAGGAAAATATACCAGAACACTGACACATTAAATGCAGCACCTGGGAACAATTGAGAGGGTCATTAGCATAGCTTGAATCGCCTAAACAAGGAGCTAACTTTCTTCCAGCCAGCATCCTACAATGTTGACGCCTGTTGTACCCCTGCATGCCCCCCTGGACCCTGCCCGTAGCCATGTCAGGATCTCAGTTGCATTCTCCCTGTTTCGCTGCGAACCTCCGTGACCGACTTCCTGGAGTAGTCTCTTTCCCTTCATCTGTCCACTTCTGGTGTCAAGACCTGGAATGTGCTCCAGGAATATGCTCTTCGGCTTAGCTGTAAATGTCCAAATTCAAACTCCAGTTTTAGCTGTGAGCGACCCTACCCTCATGTTCCCGTAATTGTTTCACTACCCTGCTCCATTCTTTTTCCAAGACCTGGAATTCGGTCTCCAGACTTAGTTGTAAGTAACATTGTCAGGACATGCAATGTGTCCTCAAGGCTCAGCTTTGAATGACATTACCCCCGCTCCCCCGCTACACTTTGAAGTGATCTTGATTGCAATGTAGGTGTTATAAAATTACAATAAAAATCTATTGGATTGGATTTGGGTTTATAAAGCGCTAACCTAGCAAGTATGCAACAGAGCACTATACAGGTAATTTGGGGTTAAAACAATTTTGGGTAATTTGGGGTTAAAAGAGGTTGTGTGAAAGGGAGGTTACAGGTAGTAGCTTGGATATGCCCTACTACAGTGCTAGTATATATGTATATATTTATATAGTAGAATTCCCCAAGTGACCCCTAGGAATTACCTGAAGAGCAGGGCCTTGAGTTCTCTTCTGGACTGCAGGAGCTGTGGAGCAGTCATGACAATGTTCCAGTAGTCTGGACCATAGAAAGTTAAGTCTGGTTTCCTGGTTTTCTCTTTGGGCATCCGTGTAGTAAGAAGCCTCGCAAATGTCTGGGTCTTAGTGGAGTGTGTCCCGCCTGAGCCTGTAAATATTGTGGTTGGCTAGATTGGTGTTTGGGTAGTAATTGCCTTATTTTTCTAATTTACTGTGTACATATGTCCCTATGGATGAAAATGAAATTTGGATCAGATTATTTAGGAGCACAAAATTATCTATTAGAATTGCAATAACACAATTCTTAAATGCTATCTTATCTAATGATGACAATGATATCGAATGAGCACTTTTTATTCATGTTTCTAATTTGTTATACACATTGTAAAATTCAGATAATCAAATAATTTTACATTTTTTATGACTAATGACTTATTATGGAATTATTATTTGCATATTGTCAATTGTATTTTCATATATTTGAAAGGTTGATTTTATCAGCTATACCAAATAAAAAATAAAAAATAAAAAAAAAAGTAATTGCCTTAACAGTGCTGAAGGCGGTTTTGAAGTGTATCCTGTCTAGGATGGGTAGATTATGCAATTCTCTTGTTGCTGGGATTCCAATGAGAAGCGTGTTCCCTCTATTTAGGTGTGAGATTACCAGGGTCTTGGTCGTGGTTCTAAAGCCCCAAGGTGAGAGGAAGGGTGTTACCTTCAAGTGCAATGTTACCTGATACCTGTGCTTTTTTGTGGATCAGTTGCCAGGAGACATAGCTGTCAATAATGAACCTGAGTGATTTAGCACATGGTGATAAGGTGTCACTCCATCAAGATGCATGTCATTTCAGCTGCCCTTTGATAGCCTCCTCTTTAGATGGGAGGCCTAGTAGAGGGAATTCCATTTTGGTGGGATGGAGTTTCAGGTATGTGCTTGACACCCACGCTTGGATTGAGGTTCAGAGTTTCCTTAGGCGTAAAAGGCAGGGTTTGACATCAACAACTATGAGGAGCTACATTTGTCTCCTGGGGCAAACTGGTGCCAGGCAAACACACCTATGTGGCATAAACTTTGTGCATCTGGGAATGTGTATAAAGAACCATTAGAGACATCAAGAAACATTTAAAGCATTATGAATTCTATATAATGGACAAAATGTTCAAGTTTGCAGCAAACTATGTAGTAGCTGCTGGTTCTCTAGGAGTAGCACCTGCCTACTGGGTGATAGCCGATACCCAGGAGCTAGTTTGAGCTCCTGCTCATGAACCCTTAATGTTGAGCCCTGATAAGGTCTTGAGTACAATTCACTTGGAAATATAACTGGGTATCATCAGTTTATTGGTGAGGTGCAATATTAGCGTCATGAGTAGTTCGATACAGGGATTGAAGATCCCTGGAGAGACTATTGATCCCTGAGGGACTATGAAGATGACTGGGCGATGGTTATATCTGAAGTTACCCTCCTGGACTGCTTGGTATCTGCTTAAGAGCAAGGAAGTGACCACGTTGATGACTTTGCCTGTAAGTGTCATTCTGTCTGTGATTAGGTTTGTAATTAGTAGTCAACAGTGTCAAACATGGTGGAGTGTTCCAGAGGACCAGAAGGCAGGAGTCACCCTTATCCATGATTTAGAGACCATCATCTATGACCTTGATGGTGGCAGTTTCTTAGTCTGAATCCAGACTGCTAGTTAAGGAACAGGCCATTCTGGTTCATCTGATCATGAAGTCAGTTGGCAACGGCCTCCTAAATCATTTTCCCAATGTTATGTTAGGTCATGTTATGTTGCGTGATTTTATAGCGCGCACGGTCACACAGAGGTATCATGGCGCTAGAGAGGGAGGAGCCCACGGACCAAAACAAAACAAGAAGCGGCAGCACAGAATCAGAACAGGAGCGTTTTAAGATCCTTACGGAAGGACAGTTGGTTAGGCAATAGCTTCAATGAGGGGGGGGGAGATTTCCAGAGCTGAGCAGCAGCCACGGAAGACGCCCAACCCCCTACCTGGGAGAGCCAAAAGGGTGGCACAGAGAGCAGCCCAGAGGCAGCGGACTGCAGGGGACGATTGGGAACATAGTGTGAAAATTTAGTGCAGCGATACCCCGCTCCCTGATCGTGGAGAGCGCGGTGTACAATGCACAAAGACTTGAACTGAATGTGCTGGGCCACCGGGAGCCAGTGCAAGAAGCACAGCATGGGGGTAATATGTTGCCACGGGAGCCGCCAAATTTTGAAGGCGTTGCAGCCTGTCAATCAGTCCCTTAGGTTGGGCCAGATAAAGAGAGTTGCAGTAATCCAACGTACTCATGATCATGGCGGCTACCACAGGGGGACGAAGCGTGTCCGGGATCAGCTGGAGAGTTTTTTGCAGTATTTCCAACTGAAAATGGGCGCCATGGACAGATTATTAGTTATACGGACCCCCAAGTTTTTGACCTTGGTAGAGGGCACCGGAAGTGGGCCCAGGGAGGAGGGCCAGAAAGAGGAGATCAAGAGTGAGAGGACAGGGGGAGAGCCTACCAATATCACCTCAGTTTTAGCGCCATTAAGCTTCAACCATCCACTCACCTACGGATGCCAGGAACTTATTAAGGCACGCCCCTGCCTCTACCTGATAAAGATCAAGACAGATCAGAAGCTGGGTATTGTCAGCGTATGAATAACACCTGAGATACCAATCTGGCTTAAACCGGAGAGCACGACGGTATGATCGACGGTGTCGAAAGCCGCTGACAGATCGTGAAGAATCAGGGCTCCTACACCACTGCTGTTGACCAGCCTGGCCATGTCATCCTGGACGGATAACAAAACACTCTCCGTACCTCTACCCGGGCGAAAGCCAGATTGGGCTGGGTCAAGGAAATTAGAGGGCTCAAGAAAAGAGGACAGAATGGGGGAAACCATGACTCAAGAAGTTTCATCAAGAAAGGAAGAAGGGAAATAGGGTGAAAATTGGAATGTGGAGTGGGGTCCAAAGAAGGCTTCTTTATCAGAGGAATGACCAAGACGGCTTTCAGCTGAGGGGGGATATACCCTCGCTGACAGGAACTGTTCACGGCTATGGTGATTTTACTAAGGAATTCAGCCGACACGCCCTTCATCACTGTCAACGGTAGTGGAACAGAAGCGGCGCAGGACTTAATATGCAGCATAGCGTTGTGTACAAGGTCCTCAGTGAAGATGGGAAAAACTGCCAAAACCGGACCAAGGCTATGCAAGCCCCTGATGACCTGAGAAGGGGGAGCAGTAGAGGGGTTGGCTGCGATGTTAGCGCGTATGGAGGCTACCTTATTGATACAAAATTTCCGATAAGGAGTTACATAGCTGCGCGTAGGCGTAACAGAGGAAGCGAATTTGAAGGTGGAGGATAGAAATTTGATGACTGTAAAAAGAGCCTAAGGCTGGTTTAGGGCATTCTCAATTTTCTGCTCAAAGTAGGCTTTATTAGCCATTAAAATGGCTTCAGTGAAGCCCGAAAGCACAGCCCTCAAGATAAGACGGTTGCAGGGTTCATACTTAGAGCGCCACTTGCACTCACGTTTCCTAACCTGCAGGCGGGCAGATCTTAGTTGATCTGAAAACCAAGGTTCAGGGGGAAGTCTCTGAGGCTGAAAGAGGCGTAGAGGAATGACTTCATTTGCAGCCTCCAAAAGTGAGGTGGAAATAAGGCACATAGAGGGTCCTGTAGCTTTCATGCAATTGTCTTTGACAGTGCGGGTCAGCAGTTGTAGATTAGCCGACCGCCAGCAGCGGCGCCAGACCCGTTCAGTTCGGGTCTTGGGGGAGGCAGAGATGACATGGAATATACAAGTAACTAGGTGGTGATCCGTCCAGCTCATAGGATTGATTGATTGTACGGAGAATGAAGCCGTGGTGGCAAAGACAACATCTAAAGTGTTGCCATGCTTATGAGTGGGTCCATCTACTTGCTGGGGTAGATCTAGATCCCTCAGATTGTCAAAAAACAGATCGAAAGAAGGTGGCCTAGGAGCATTGAATATTAAATTCAGGTCACCCAGTACTATTAAGTTGGAATATTTGGCATACAATTCTGCAATAAGGTCAACCAAGGGTTCTAATAAGCCAGCAGCCGGACCAGGGGGCCGGTAAATATGACCAAAAAATGACCCATAACGGTCGAAGAAAAGGCGCATCTAAACAACATAGACTCCATTTTTAAAACATGAGAGCAGGAGAGTTGGTAGCACAGAAGATCGGATTTAAAAATACCAGCAACTCATCCCCCATGTTGGGGGGGGGGAGTGGCCTATCAATATAGATGATCTTTTAATCATCCAGATTAAATTGGGCCAGGACAGGGGCACAACACTCCTGGAGTCAAGTCTCTGTGAGGACCAGCAGTGAGGGGCAGCGTTCTGTAAGCAGATAGAGTAACTCAGCAGAATGCAACGTCATAGAACGGGTGTTAAGCAATAGGGGAGACACAGCAGGTTGGCTCTGAGTGATTGCTGAAGGCAGGGCAGACTGAGTAAACTGCCCCCTATGAGAGCATTTTGTGGATGTGGGTGCCAGGGACAAGAACTCACTCCTGGCATAAGTAGTCCAGCCCGCCGGCCCAGCCGTAGCACGGACGGGCACAGACAGGCTCGCATTAAGCACGCCTTTGGCCTGCAAACGGTGTGCCCGCTGTGCCCGTCTGCTGCGCGGGCAGTCAGGTCGGCACATAAATGCCGGTGGAGCGAGGGGGTGGAGCAGAAGCCCGCCCCCTTGCTGAGAAGGAAAGTGGACTGCCTGAGTGCAGCGTTCTGCCTAAGATTAACAGGCAGCTACGCTCCAAGTCAGAGAGTGAGTGAGAAGGGGTGAATAAATTACACGAGAAGCACAAAATCAGATAAACAATTCAGCAGCAGCATATAAAAACAGTGGCACAGAGAGCACAAAGAGTGGTTTTATAATGGCACGCTTAGAGCAGCCTCAACTCTCTAATCAATCAATCTATGGAAAGCTAGTTATCAGCTGGTAGTTCTCAAGTTTGTCTGGGTCTAGAGTGAGTTTTTTAGGAATGGGTGAATTATTCATGTTTTAAGGTGTCTGGAATTATGCACTTATCTCGTGAGCCATTCACTATTTGAAGTAGGGGTGCAAGGGCAGATTCTGAAAACTGTTTCATGATGTTGGAGGGAATGATGGCACATGTGTGTGAGGTGGGATGTAGTGCTGTAAAAACATGAGCAAGGTCGTTGTGGTTGCGAGGTGTGACGTTTGCCCAGGGTTGTGTTGTGTGTGTGGCCGGATTGTGGCATCAGTTTTGACACATCGATATGCCATCTGGTTGTCTGATTTGATCGATCTTGATGACAAAGCAGTTGTCCCATTATAAAAAGCAGTGATGCACCTTCATCTTGAATGACCTCTCTGCAGCTTTCAATATTGTTGACTTTTCACCCTCTATATTTCATCCTCAATATTGTTGACCCTCTTTCACTTTGAAAAGATAGCGAGATACACATGAACCACACCAACATCACTCACTTCTTTATTCCATGACCAACCTACCCAAGGGAATTAGGGGACCTCTCAGTCAGATTCAATCACCTACCACATTCCTCAGGGATCAATCTTCTAGATGAAAGTATTTAGTATGCACGTGACCCCGCTAGAGGACAACATCTCCCACATTACATTGAGTATCTGCCATCCATTCCAACATGTTTAAGATGTGGCTTTTTCTTTAAGTATGAGTTCATGATTGATGATAAAGATCCTATAATTGATAAGGACGTATTTATTTTGATCCTAGACTTCCATCATGTCAATCTTTAATAAAGATGGTGCTGGAAAGGTGCATCTAATAGATGCAGTTTAATGTGTTTGTTTCCACCAGTGGGCTGAGTGCTCCCTCTGGGTGTCAGTCATGCCTCATTGCTCAAGTCATGTTCCCTTTCTCACCACCTCTGGTGCACTTCTGTGTGCGGGTATCAGTGCATTTATGAACACCTCTGCTGAAAGATAACGATGCCAATGAGCTCTTCCACTTCCATCATCCAGTGCTCAGGCAGGTGCATGTTCACTGCAGATATGGAAAGCATTGGAGCACTTTCAAAAGATTCTGCCATGACTAAGAGAAGATGAGCCCACTCAAAGGCTTGGATAGATATGCTATCATCATATTTCCCGAAGGGAACCCTGGAGAGCCTGGACTTCCCTTATGCTGAGAAAGTTGCATTTCATTCCACTACTGATCCCTGCCGCCCGTGTAAACAAGACCAAAACAGAAGGATCTGCATCTTTTTTGGCTACTAGATTGATGCTGCTAATGTAGAATTACTTGTATTTTACCACAAAGAGAGCCAAAGCGCTGGAGAGTGAAATGGCTCTTTTTTCCGCACCTGAAGCAGATTTTTTGGATGTATACCAGCACTATTGTGGCTCGAATTATCCCAAGATGTGGCGAATACAGTCCTATTAGGCACTTTTCATTGTTTTGTGACTAGGTCTTACCTTGTCATTCAACAGGGATCACTTTGACTGCACATGCATTCGCTGCCTTCGATGCACTCGGATGCTTTAGGCTGAAAGTTGCCAGAATATTAACCAGAGAATTGAATACATGCCTAAGAAGCGAGCAGCCTCAGAAGCTCAGGGTTAGATCCTCTCCACCAATATCCTCATAATATTACTTTCCCTCCTGCCATTACTAATTCTTTGTGCAATATCAGCAGAAGTTTGCTTTTTCGGTACACACTAAAATAAATTGGAAAGATGATTAGCTGTGAAAACCGTAAACAACAAGAGCATGCCTTCTCCACAAAGAAAGAAAATAACTTGATTCATGGATCTTTTTTCTAGTTCAGTCATTTAACAAGATAATAGGTACGGGATGCATTGCAGTGAAGCACATGCCTGTTATACACTGTGTATTCCAGTGCTGACACACAGATACAGGTGTTGGTTGCCTAGACCACCTGTAAGAGGCCAAAGATTAAGCCTAAAAGCATACATTAACCCAGTACTCACTTCGAGTGCACCTAGGGGACCAGTGTTCATGGGGGAACTGGCAAACCCAGTCACTGTAATCACATCATTTATTTCAATGTGCCTTTTCCTTTCTAAATATTCATAACACCATTCAAGTTTCAGTCCCCCCTAATGATGAATGCTCCTTTCCTGTGATTTTGTGAAACCCTACCTCTAGCCCGGTATTATTAATCAGGAATATTCGTGTAATATCGAGAGATCTTCAGACATATTCAGAGTAAAGTGCTTGACCGGCCTTTGATGTACTTTTAAAGAATACATAGCATCTTTATAATACGTAGCTTGTGGGACTTGTATTCCTGCATTCATAATGGGCGAAACAGGAGTGCTATAACATTTGTTGGTCAACCAGCATCTCCATGGAATAGACTTTGTTGCATGTACATTAATTTAGTAACCTCTTACGCAGAGACTCTCAGCCTCATTAAGAGTGTTGTGGTATCTCAGTGGTAATACCACTAAGATTCCACTAAACGGTCTTACTGTTACCATCACTTGGTCCAGTGTTATTTTCACTGGCGGTATTGACCCCCGGATTACAAGTGGTGGGAGGCAGTGTTAATCCCCATTAACTACCCATGGGGATTTGGGCATTATTACCATCAGGGGTATTACCACCGGCAAATAATACTGCCGATATGGCCATTTCTGGGCGATAAGGCAGAGGAAATGCATCTAGCATTCTACTGGAGGTGTTTCCTCTGCCTTACCTACCTACCTATAGTTTGGTGATGTGGTAATGCAGCAGTATTGCAGTGGTAATGGTGGTACCACTACATTACCACTCTTTTTACCACACCACTGCACTGATAATGAGGCCTTCTGTCTGGACATTACTTTTGCCAGTTAGTCAGCCAAGAACCACCCTAAGGTGAATTCCTTAGACTGTGATAAAGAGCGACAAACACTCTGAAGCTGGCCAAGGGGCAACCATCACAGGACATCTGCCAATGTGCAGTATCCTTGCTCCCATTAGGATATTTTGTTCTGACATCAGACTGCAACTGTAAGGGATATTTTGTGTTACTTTGTGAACACAGAGTTTCTTTCTTTACTTGACGTTGGAGTTGGAAATATTTTATTGGGCAATATGAAGGTAAGAGCGAACAGCTGAATGATTGTAATCACATTCTTTAACGTAAATATGGAGAGGGATTGGGATCCCTGCTCCACCTGTTATATCTCAGTTCTGTTTCTACTAGTTTCAGCCTGGATAATAATACTGCTTTACAAGCAACCAATAAGAAACACCCTCTTTGGTTCCCAGATCACCTGTATTTGTATTGTTTTTGCACTCGGCATTAAAGCATACTTCTTGAGACTGGTATTTGCTACTCTTGCAAATTTGGTTTTCGAGTGTTCCTCAGGTGTTTCCTATCACCTCGGGTGGAGGCCCTTTTTTCATTGTTATAGTCAACATTGACGAACAGGCCCATCAGCTCTCAGGCTACCGAGATCGCAGATGACTTTTGTCTGATTCCTTTTACCATCCAGAATGTGTCAGATACATTTGTGGGTAACGGGGGGCTCTGCCCCATTAAAAGTGCCTTACCTTGATCAAAACTGCCTTTACAATCTGAAGCATAGATGATTTGCAAGGGTGCATAATAGAAGTACCACGGTGCATAGTAGAAGTACCACGGTACAAATTAGAAGTACCACGGTGCATAGTAGAAGTAGCACAGTGCAAAGTAGAAGTACCACAGTGCATAGTAGAAGTACCACGGTGCAAAGTAGAAGTACCATGGGGCATAGTAGAAGTACCACGGTGCATAGTAGAAGTAACATGGTGCATAATAGAAGTACTACAGGGCATAGTAGAAGTAGCATGGTGCATAGCAGAAGTAACATGGAGCATAGTGGAAGTAGCACTACATTCACTTGGGGTTTATATGCTGCATAAAAAAAATGTGTTAGAGTGATTTTTGTTATGATTACAATTGTTTATTTATCCATCTTGTTCGTCATAGATAAACACTTTGCCAGTCGCTTTCTATTGTGGAAGATCTGAACCCAGAGGCACATTCCAATAGAGATCAGGCACCCCTGGATGCACTGGATGGATTCGCTTTTAGAGCTCATAGTCCTATTAGAGCTAGTAATCAGGAAAGTGAAGTGTTGGCCAGATTCCTGGACAGGTTGGAAATGGTGTTATACCCAAGAGTTTGAGGAGGGTAAAGATCTGGCTGTGGTGACACCTGGCCCTGAGCCAAACACAGGCACATAGAGACCCTACTCCCCATCAAAGAGAGGCATCACTTTTTTGGCTGCTTTTTTGAAGACTGGCCAACAACAGAATATTAGCCCATCACCTAAACAAGGGCATTATGCCTGATTGAGACCCTTTTCGGGAGAGCAGCACATGAAAAGATGACTGCCAGGTATTGGCTAATGAGACTACACAGATCTTAACAGAGTAGAAAGTGCCGATCTTGTGATGAGGCAGAGGGCAATTGAGGCTCTGTGGGGCCCAGCACTGAAAGCCATCATTTGATATTGAATACAAGTCCCAATCCTACAGCTAAAGAAGTCATGGATACATTGGAGAGACCGTTCGGCAACGCTTAACCAGGTGCCGAACTAATGGTAAAAGTCAATACAACCAGTATGGAGAGCGACCGTCTCACGATATCACCTGCAATGAAAAACTCATTTGACTATGCCACTAGCCCATCAGTGGAAACGCGTGGAGACAGAGAAGCTCAACAAGTGCCAACTGCATCAAATATGCTGAGGTGCCAAGTCTGCTCAGCTTATGCTGATGAACTCATTCTTAAAGCGACCAGCCTATCAGGAACTTCTTAAAGAGATTTGCCCCCTAATTCCAGAAAGCATCAGAGAGTTTTCAAGGTGCATGTGGTGCTGTACACTAGAGTAATCTAAAAAAATGTAGGAGATTAAAGAGAAACAGTAAACATTTCTGCAGCTTTGGAAAGTCTGTCTACACTTTCCTTCACCTTGTGAGAGGCGGACCTGCAAGAAGAAAAGTGCGGAGCGCTGTGCGGGAGCGATGCAAGAGTGGTTTACCGTGGGGCACCAGGACCAGGATTTCAGGAAATAAGGGAAATTATGACTGTCCTTGTGCTTCTTCTTTTTTTTTTTTTTTTGATAGCCACGCCGGCTCCACATTCTAAAACACACGTTCCCAGAAACTCCACGATTAAACAAACTTTTCTCCCTTGGCACATGGAATGAAATTCCCGGGTGGCAAGTGGTAGTTGGAATTTCCTTCTACCACCTACAAACCTTGCTTGGGTGAAAACTACTTAGTGGGGTTTCTCTCTCTCGTCTCAGAGGGGGTTGTGCTCTAATAAGCCTTTTGAGCTGCCTGACCACATTCGTGGATAACCGTCGGCACAGCCTATATGAACTGAGCCTTTCAGCTGGCCACTAACATCATTCTCAATAGGTCTTTAAAGACTGTACATGCAACCAGAGTTGTTTTATTTGGGAACGACACTGCAACAGTGAAAACCCCTCAGTGGGAGGTCTTTCTAATCCCGCCTTGGATTCACTGTGGGGGGGGGGAGGAGTCGGGTAGTGACTGTGGGCTTTGAAAAGCCTTTGAGCTGCCTGACCAATACATTTGTTCAAATCAGACTTCTCCACTGCAACGAACAGAGTCAATCAGCTGGTCTTTCACATCGGACTTAATAGGTTTCTAAAACACTCCACGCATCACCTATTTCGCTGTACTCAGGAACTATAGTGAACTACATAGACCTCTGAGAAGTAAAAACAGAATGTCTAGCACCTATAACCTACGTGGTGGAGTGGTAGGTGACGATCTGAGGGCCCCCAAACTCAATGGAAAATGCGGAACAACCCTAGAGAAATCTATGTGTAAGCCTTATCCTGCTGGTAGTGGCAGGTTTTTCCCTCTTGAGAGTCATTATCTTATGAACAGTCAAGTCCCCACGGGTTCGGGAACAAAGGTTATTTCAGTCCAGGAAGTATCCTCAATTTCAAAACCCAATCATCCTGTTTTGATGGTGTTTTGTCATCAAACTTGGAGTATACACATACCACCTCAACTCTAAAAAATACCATTTCAGAATATTTTCCCTTGAGATGGTCGCGCAGCCTGAATGATGCTATACAGGTCTCTGCATTTGCAACCCCCCTTCCCCCATGTTGGTCGTAGGGTGCAAACCTTAACTCGTCCTGTAGTAACAACTTACAGGGTAGAGATGATGAGTGGGAGGGCTCCTCCGTCCCTCATATGTCCCTGGACTCCTCTTTTGAACTCAATGACATCTCAGTCCTAAAGGACAAGTGGGAACAGATAAGCAGGAAGCAAATGGTGTCAGAGAGACCATCTGAGTTCCTCGGTTAAAGGAAACACATGTGAGCTACGCCCCAAATGGCTGCTATGCTTTCTGCCTTACATTTTTGTCCTGACTTCATTGGTTAAAGTTTTTGAATCTTTGAAAAAGGAAGTACAATAACATTCAGGATTTCTTCTTGAACTAACCAAGGACATGGACATAAGTGAAGCAATGTTAGTAGCTTTGAAATCTGCTATCAACTGTACCATGGGGGACGCCAGGACAGAGCTTCGCATGGATCCTAAACAGCATTCTGAAAAACTTTACTCTACAGATGCAATGGGAGGCCATCAAGGAAGAATTAATGATACTAAACACGAACTTGGGTGGAGAAATTTTGGATGGTCACTGTCCATACCATAGGCGGTGCACAATAGGATCGTCGGATAATCTGTCAAAAGAGGTCCCACTCATTTCTATAGACGACACACCCCTTTCGGCCTCGACATTAGAGGAGTTTGTGCGTTTGTGCGTTTAGCGCAGATTCTAGAGGAAGTCCAAACAAACGAATTAAACACCTGCCCCATGCCAACAGTGGAAAAAGATCGGCCGGAGGAAATCAGAGATTTGGCCCATAAAGTAAATGGGAAAACAAAAAAAGGTGGGAATAGCAATGATTTTGAAGGAGAGTCACGTAAAGAAGACAAAGCATTTAAGAACCAAAAAAAACCAGGAATTCGGAAGCTAGTCAGTTCATCTGAAAACTCAAATCGGCCCCCATGGAAGAAGTGGTGGCCCCAAGAGTGTCTGGAAAGCAGCTCCTGTAATCCCTGTGAAAAGAAAGAGAAAAATTGCAAACAAAAAAAATCCCTCCCTAAGAATCTCCGTCAATAGTTACCTATCCAAGGCTGTTTCACAAACAAGCGGTACAAAACAGGGATGCCCACTCTCCCCCCTTCTCTACGCCTTATTTTTGGAACCTCTTCTAGCAAGGATTCGGCGGTATCACTTAATCCAGGGAGTCCAGATGGGCGGAGTGGAACATAAAACAGTGGCATTTGCCGATGATATGCTGTTGGCCCTGACGGAGCCGGCCAGATCCCTCCCCACCTTGATGATTGAGCTGGAAGCATTTGGAACAGTCTTGGGCCTTAAAATAAATAAAGCGAAATCAGAGGTATTGAATTTATCGGCGGACCCTGTAACCATCTCACGCATCACACGGGAGCAAGTAGTGAAGCTGGCGCAAGAAAAGATCAGCTATCTCGGAATCAAACTCACCGCTAAAATGAGTCACCTTCATGCTGAAAACTATCCGGAACTGCTCGCCCACATCCAAAAATTGCTGATGAAATGGACACCTCTTTCCACTTCATAGTGGGGGCGCATAGCGGCTGTGAAGATGTCGATTCTCCCTAAAGTTTTGTACTACTTTCAAACCCTCCAATCAGGCTCCCTGGGGCGTTATTCCACTCCTTGAATAAGATTACTTCTGCATACGTGTGGCAGTGTAAGAGACCGAGAATAGCAATGGCCACAATGACAGCAGCCGTTGAGGAGAGGGGGCTAGCTTACCCGCACTTTAAGAGGTACTATGAAGCGGCGCAGCTGCGAGTCATCAAGGAATGGGTGGCGGACACCCCGAAGACCAAATGGGCACTCCTGGACTTGGCGGTGGCGGGGGGCCCACTATCGAACGTCCTGTGGTCTCACAAAAGGCACAGACACGAAACACACAAATAAGTGAGCTAATGTGCGCTCCCCTTACTGCATGGGACTCAGCAATAAAGAGAGGAAATGTAATGATGCACCCCTCCCCATTTACGCCGCTTTTCAATAACCCTGACTTCCCACCGGGGATGGATCCGAGGGCCTTTATCTCCTGGAAGCAGGCAAACTGTATTAGAATCGGCAATATGTATAAAGGCAAGGTACTCAGATCATTTGAAGTACCGTTATACTCAACTGTGTCACTGGCTAACCACCCCGACCAATGCTGAAGCAGGAACAAGAGATCTCACGCAGTTCGAGACTTACATGATAACGGACCCAGGTACGCGAGGACTGATATCCAACCTTTATGGTCATCTGAACTCACAAAGTGAGGAAATTAGGTGGCTATACATGAAGAGATGGGAAGGGACGCTTGGGAGGGACATACCACGTTCCCACTGGGAGGGAGCGTGGCGAAATGTTGCCACCCTGACGAGATCTGTTCATCTACGGGAGATGTCGCAAAAAAGTTCTACTGCAGTGGCATCTAACACAGCAGAGACTGAAGGACATATTTCCTAACACAGACGTCTTATGTTGGCGTGGATGTCAACACGAAGGCGACTGGAGACATGTCTGGAGAACCTGCCCGAGTATTGTCCCTTTCTGGAACGAAATCAAGGCTCAAGCGGGGAGAATGATTCAGGGATCCGACCAACTAGGGGACGATGTGTTGATGGCTGGCATATGGGACCCCACACAGAAGGCGTACTCCAAGCGCCAACGGAAGGTGATCATGATTCTGATTGTGGCAGCCTGGCTGGTCGTAGCCCAAGACTGGAAAAAGCAGAAGCCCCCATCACAACTTCAATGGCTGCGAAAGGTATGGCACTTTGTAATTATGGAATGGATGACATGCAATCTAGAGGGGGTCACAGAGACCTTTCATTTGGACTGGGGGCCAGTTCTCCAATACCTCCAAAGTGACTATATGCTCCAATGGTGCCCCATAACATTCGCATTCTTAACTTGTTTTAATGTTTTATACTGTGTTCTGCACATATGAGTGATCACAATGTCTATTTGTCTTGAACGTAAGGGATCAAGAGGGTAGGGGAGAGGGGGAGGGAATTAAGGGGGGAAGTTATTGAAGTTGTCATATGTTATATCTAAATATTCAATAAAAAGATTAAAAAATAAAAATAAAAATTGCAAACAAGTTGGTTGTGGCTTTCGAGTTTCCAAAAGTGGAGATCACAAAGTCAACCGTGGGGATTCAAACTGGAGGGAAATTGGGAGGTAAATTTTGAAACGAGCCAATGGTGCTTCCTAAAAGTACAATTGAGACTAGGAACACCTTAACCTGCGATCAGACTGTTCCCATAAATCCCCAGATTGCCACGCAAAAAGAAAATCGTACAAATTTGCCATCTAAGGAGTCTCCATCACACTTTCCTACTTGTTGCTCATGCTTTATGGCTCGCCCGGCTAATCATTTGTTTGCTCAGGGCAAAATGCTGCAGGCCCCGCCACAAGGAAGGGTCGCCAAAATATTAATTCAAAGGGTGGCTGCCTCTAATCCAGAAGAAGGCCCTTAAATCGGACCATGATGTTGTCAATATTCAAGGATGTTCATGATTTACACCATTTTACCTCGGTGGACATTGAGTGTATCCGTTACCCCCATCTTCCCTCAACAGATACTGGGGAAATTGGGGAGAAATCGAGACTAGGGGTTGATGTAATCCTGGGAGCTGAGCTGGTGCAGACTTCTTGAAAATGGGCTATAAAGTTACACTGGACTTGCAGCTAAATCTATTTCCAGTCGAGCTCTCAGAACAGAAGATATTTCGACCACGCAAAGGGACCTACAAAAAATGGAAGGGATTCCAAATGTGTGGGATGCAGTGCTGGAAATTGCAGCTCAGATTTTACTGAAACTAGGTTTACGTGACAAGCCGCTCTAACAAAAGAGAATGTCAAAGTCCTGGGTTGGAATACAAGGGGATCCAGGTCTTTTAGCAATGATCGAAGGAAGGCATATATCTGTCAGTGCTTTGATTTAATTGCTTTTCAGGAGACATGGCTCAGGTCAGGCTTTGTGATGGATGTCTTTTCTGTATTTCAACAACTGGCAATGGGTCAGGGGTCAGAGAGACCTTCTGGGGGCCTCTTAAGAGCATGTAGGAATGCTGTCTTCTCTTTGTTAGAACTGTTGAGTAACAGTCATTTGGGTATATTGGTCGTAAAAGTGGACTTGGGGCGTGTAGGGAGTGGGAGGAAATTGATAGATGTTAACATCTATTGGAACCCTGCATGCTCTACCCTTTCCAATTTCTTGTATTTACTATCAGACCTACTCATAAGCTTTTCTCTCCAGTTCTCATCTTATGAACTAGTTGTCTTGGGTGATTTCAATTCACAGTTTATAAGAACAAATGCCTCTGGGAAGATTTCATGTAAACAGCCATCTAATAATGGGAAGTCGTGGTACAACTTTTTGAATAATTGGGATTTACTTATTGTGAATGGGAATGTCACGGGGAACTGCCCTCCCGTGCCAACTTGGAAAAGGGATGATAGCTATTCCATTATTGACTATCTATTCCTCTCCAAGAATTTATTTGATTGGTGTGTGCAATTCTCAATCACCAATGGCTTCCCGAGTGATCATGAGATCCTGGAGGTTGTTATAGATCAACAAACAGTAATTGGGAAGGTTGTCTACCCTTTGGAGCTGAGTGTGAACAATGGGAGGAATAGACTGGATAGATGCCAAAGATGTGGGAGTGATCTCACCAATTTACTTAATCCCACGATTAATCCCTGAATAACAACGAGTTTCAATCATTGTGTGATCCAACACATTTTGTGAAGTTCCTGTGGGACCTCAATCCCCCAGGCAAGGCGAGTTCGAAATCGTTGGTAAAACATACTTACCATTTTGATGATAAGACCTGGGTCAAAAAAAGGGAAATGAGAATGTCACTGATGCTGTTGAAAAAAAATGCTGGTGACACGTGAGTGTTGTTGAGTGAGGCTAAGAGTATATGAAATAACCATAAGAATTGGTCGAGGTCCAACAAGTACCATCGATTGTAGACAGATGGGGAGTCAAACCTAAAAGCCATCTGTCTGAAAAATATGTGCAGTTTTTGGTCCCTAATCAACTCGATGGACACTTCTAGTAACACGCTAGAAGATGGGATTACTCAGGAAATAACTTGGGATGCCCATTTTTCCAAACTATATCGAACAGTAAAACTCGTAACGGTTCCCCCTGATAATGCGGTTATTTGGGAATTAAACATGGCGCAAGATGGTCAAAGTAATCAGATTTTAAAATCTGATCCCAATCTTTGGTCCCGCTTGCTGGAAGCTCTGTTTAGTAAAATAATAACCATCAAAAAAATACCTGATTTATGGAGAAGAGCTATAATAATCTAAATTTACAAAAAAGGGGATTGTTCACTCCCCTCAAACTACCGTCCCATATTCCTTTTGGATGCTTATAGAAACATATATTCAGGCTTGGTCCTTAGAGATTTGGAAAGATAGGCAAAAGCAAAGGGTATACTGTCTAAACATCAGACAGGTTTCCGTAGAGGTATTTCAACCTCTCTGAATGGCCTAGTTTTGAGTGCCGTGAGCAGTGGGTCCTTTTCTAAGGGTGGGCCTCCCTTATATCGAGCATGGATCAATTTGTCACAAGCCTTCGACATGATCAATAGGGGGCACTTGTGGGAAAAGCTGAGGGTTTGGGACCTATCTGAACATTTGCTAGCCATTGTAATCGAACTCCACAGGGACTCGGAATTGCAAATTATACTGGACAGATCTGGGAAATTATCCAGCCCGATTAGAACAGATAGGGGGGGGATGACAGGGGTGTATTATCACCCTCTTTCTTTTCATTCTATACCTGTCTGATTTGGAAAAGCGGTTGGAGGAATCAGCATTGGCCAGCCCAAGGATCGGTAAAACTAAAATTAATTGGATGGCCTACGCCAATTATATCATTCTATTGGACTACACAGACTAGGCCTACAGCGAATGCTTGCTGCGCTCCAAAGATATGCAGAACTTAATGACTTGAGGGTTAAACCCATCAAGTCGAAGATGTTGGCGTTGAAGGGCACCAAGCTTCTGAGGTGGACGATCAAAATATTCCAATTGCAAACGAAATAATCTATTTCGGAACAATGGTTAGATCTTTTCCAATTAAACCCCATGCAACAGATATCCTAGAGGCAGAAATCATGCAGTTTGGCTCACACATGATAAAGATCTTAAAAAAGTTCTGCACATTTTCTCTCATTCCCGTTATCAGGTATTTTGTCGGCAAAATCATCCCTGCGTTGTAATTTGGTTTTGATACCAAGCCTCTGTCTCATCTATTGGATTGGGATAGACTTCAGTGCAAAATATGGAAGTGTGCCCTCTGTCTGCCCAGTTCTGTACCTATTGCCTGTGTAACATACGAATTGAGCCTACAGAGTGGAGGCAGATTTCCCTATACAGGTTCATCTTAGTACCCCCCCACTGTCTTTATATGAAGACGTGTCCTTTATGCAACATGACTGCTCTAATCAATACTTAATTGCTCTTAAGACGCTGTCTACAAGAATCTTATTGGAGGCCGACTGTATGGAAGAGATCTTGATTGATAATCTAGTGAAAGTTAAGGAGTGTCTAAAAAGGTCGGATTGGATGAGAACTATAGCAGCTATGTGATCTTCAATGATCATTTCTCCATATGTACTTGAAGAGATGTCCTGATCCCGGGGTGAGATCTGATTTCTGAGATTTTGTTTGAACCTTTTGCCCAATTCTTCACAGAAAGTGTGCTGCAAAATATACCATTTTAACCCAATATTTTACAAATGTTCTTGTAGGGCAAACGCCCCCAAAACCGTGGGTTGCTGTGGGCACTTTGCTATGCTCAGTTGCTCCCACATACTTGTGGGAAAAATTAACTTCCCTCCAATTAAACAATTCACCAACTGCCACTGCTCACCTTAGGCTAGAGAGTCATTACTGGGCCATACTTACAATATTGCATTCCTGTGCATTGACAATGAGAGTACCGATGGACACAATAACCTGGCAATCAAAGATCATTTCAAACGATATAGGAAGGAATTCCCAGCAAGAATCAGAAGACAGTAAGAGTTGTCAAGGTTTTATAAGAGAAGTTCTGTGTGCACTGCCGCTAACTCTCTTGACTTAAATTAGGCGGGGAACAGATTTAGAAACACGCTTGATCAGCTCGCACTGATTGAGATCAAAAAGAGACACACATCTCCAGTCATCCTTAGGGAGACAACCAAGCTGAGAGGTTCTATTGAATTATCCTATATAGATGTCTGACTGTGGCTTGGGTAGAACTGCAGTCAGTTCTGGGCATAAAACCTACCTAAAGTATGTAAGCCACATTTTTAGATCAGACTCCCTAACTCACAAACGATTCTGGTGACAAGAATTCCAGTGTAAACAAGAAGAGTTTTGTCCTAAAAATTGAGGTCCAAAGTTTTGCAGGCCAGCGATTAAGGAGTTTGGGGAAAAGAGGATTGAAGTATCTGGGTGAATGGTGGGTACCTCAGACACATATCGTAGGCCCTCAGCTACCGGGTCTGCTGGTATACAGACTACAAGAGGAATGGAGAGAAATGTTAAGCGCCTTCGCAGAAACCATCTCCTGCCCTTAGGGGATGAGGTTCAGATATCTGAAAGCCAATGTTCTTAAAGTGTGATGCCAAGAAAACTTCACCATTACAGAGGCCGTAAAGGTATGGGTGAAATCCATTCAATGACAAAAGCAAAACTAGCCCCTCAGCAATGGCTGGCCCCATATCATAGTTTGACAAGGACTACATTGAATCTGACCGGTGTGCTGAATCCTATACCCCATCTTCTTTGAATGTGCAAGAACACCACCCTGCAACTCCAGAGAGCAAAGAGCAGGATAAGCTGGACTCTGAGGTTCCAGAATCAGGGGTGGTCTAGATTGCTCCTAGGGTTGGCAACTCAGAGCAGCCAAAAGATCATGGGCCTCATTCCGGGTCTGGCGCTAACCAATGGCGCTATTAGTGCCTTGGTCGGCGCCGGACCCGTACCAGCACCGCCCTGGTGGAATGGGAAATTACTGCCCTATTCCGAGTTGACCAGGGCGGTAATTTCCCATTCCCCAGGGCTCTTCCCATTCCCAAATGAGCCCCCATAGGGCTCAATGCGAATGGGGAAATTGCAAATAACGGTGACCGTACTTTACGGTCACCGTTATTGGCTTAAAAGCCCCTTTGCGCCCTCGTTCCTAACGCCTGCTAAAAGCAGGCGTTAAGGACGAGGGCGCAAAGGGAACTCGGAATGTGGCGGTAAGGGATTAGCGGCACCGGTCTTGTTAACGGTGACCGGTATCCCTTACCGCCATACTCGGAATGAGGCCCCATGAGTTGGATCTAAATGAGGCCCCTGAACCCCCATGCTGTTCACACCAGTCAATTGGAGCAATACAAAAGCTTATCAATAAACTTCTCTATCCTCAAGGTTGAGGGTGTTCAAGGTGGGGAAGGATGGACTCCCTGGCACTAGTACAAATTACTGATGAATGGAGAGAAGTGTCCCTAAATAAAACAAATGGTTCTTGTAAATGACACATGGTCAGTGTGGGTACTGCTAGTAATGCGCCTTATCTGTACACGTTTTCAGTGCAAAGTACAGGTGTAAAATAATGTCTATATAATAATAAATAATGCAAGCATATAAATTAATGTAGACTCTTCATCAGATCTAATTGGCATAAAGTTCAATTTAGATTTCCATTAATGGGTTTCTCCATTATAATGTCAGCATGGTGTGCCCAGGGTCACCTGACAGAGTTCATACATAGTGGGGAGAAGGGGAAAAGGTGAGACCATGAGAGATGTGCCCTTTGCTGTTTCTTGCAGCTCATGAGGTGTCAAGTCTCTGACTTCTCATAGTGTGTCCTCTCCTGAGGGCCTCTTGTGCTCATGTCTTCATACAAAGTCTTCCAAAAGTGATCAGTAGCCCTCATTCATACTCCTTAATGTCACATAACTATCTTTTCCAGTCAATTCAGAATTGCAATATGACTATAGTTTTCACGCCACGGCTGGGGCGCTGACATGGGATTTAAAAGCCTGCCAGCCATAGCTTTGGTAGGCAGAGCAAAGTGAGGGCCTCAGATCGGGCTGTGGGCCCTTAAAGCCCATATCCCCCCCCCAGGCAGGACTTCAAAGCTATAGGCAACCTGGGATGTACCGTATTGCAGAGAGTTTTCTTATTTTTTCCCTTCCAACGGGAGATGAGCTCAGCGCAAACATTGTCAGAGAAAAAACCAAATGTAAGAAATAAAATGTCCTTTTGCCATTAAAATAGAAACTAGGTGGATGACGGGGGCCATGGAAAATATGTACCAAAATAGCCGCGTCATCTGGAAAGGGACAGAATCCCTTATCTATTTTAATGGTAGTGGCCAGACGGGAGGAGCATCGGGGAATGGAGGGCAAGGCTCCGGTCCCACAGGTAAGTTGGGGTGAGGGTAAGGGGAATTCTGTTTTTCTAACATGGGAAGGCAACAGGGAGATTGTCCCTGTTGCCTCCATGCATTAGACAAAAAGGAAAAGAAAAGCACCTCCCGGGGAAGGGCCTCGGGTGGCTGGTGGGGATTGTGTATTCTCGCCTGCTGTTGCATCCACCTGATTGGCTGAGTGCCCTTCCCCGGGTGCAAATCTGTTATTTACTTCCACTGTATTCCCTATTGGCCCAGGCCTGCTGCAGGAGAGCAGCTCCCTGTTGTGGGGGATCAATGACGTTGATCACTCTCCAGTTCATCATTTGGAGAGGGGTATCATGCAAGGCTCATTGGGAACCCCTAAGTTTCAGAGCCAGAGGATAAGTAGGTGGAAAGAGATCTAAGCGCAAGGTCTATCTTTGACGCCAATGCTCTGCTGGGACAGTATTTAGGCCAGCCAGCAGAGTGAGAGCTGCCCAACATGCAGCCACCAGGAGTATAACAAAGCATGACACTGTCTGAGACGAGCCATTGAGCGAACCATCATATGATATCTAGTAGTGAGAGCACAAATGGAAATGTCAAACGTGTGCTGTAGAGCCGCAGAGGAAATTCCCCTGCGAGAACCGCAAGATATCCTACGGCTCAAACAGGGCTTCTATAAACGCAGATGACGACGGTCGGGAGAAGGTTACTCCAAAACCGCAATCACAAAAAGAGAGACAGTGACTACACCATCATTGAGGGATATTGATTTAATGAAAATCCCTTAATCAAATCAGAAAAGTGCATCAATAACGCACTAAGTGTGAAGAACTGTATACTTGGTCTGCTTCTAATATATGGGCATCGGACTAAAGAAAAAGGAATCTGTCCAGATGCTTAGTTGAACATAAATTAGTAAAATGTTTCAAGCTACTTCATGGGAAGAACATTTTCTACCTCTGTAAAAGTCGTGAAGAAGACGGGCATCAGTACCCATCTATGGGCATCTAGACAGCACACCGTCAAAACTATAGTTGAGGGGTATTCATTAATGATATAAGGAGGAATATGCTAGTTGGTAGAGCCCTTCACAAGCACTTATACTTGGCTATTACTTGTATGGTGTTTCTTCTAGTGGAACGATTTAGTGTTAGTGAAAATAAGCTTGGTCTAGTAATACAACTCATAGGCTAATAGACTTATGGTGTTGTGTTCAGCAGTTCCATTTTTGCACATACAATTTTTGCACTGAATAAGGGTTTACCCAATGTACATTAAATCATTAGATGGTCTTTCGATATATGTACAATTTTTTAATGGAAATTGAAATAGAAAGTGATGTTTAATTTTGTAGTATTAAATTTATATTGGTGATATGTCTGTATGTCTGATTTTAAATAAAATAAGCATCAATTTAATAAAGAATTTGATAACAAACAATGTTGATATATGAATAGCCTACACTAAGCCTTTGCTTTCAGTCCCCCAATGTGGCCTAGGTCCTTCTTTTCAGAATAATTTAGATTTAGATTTAATAGTGGTTCCATGAGGCATCCTATCTGGTTTTTGCTTTAGTTTCCTGTGGCCTTGAAGGTTGTTTTGTTCCCGTGGCACAATGGGCCTCATCACGAGTTGGGCGGTATCCTGGCTGCAATACCGCCCAAATGTAAGAGCATTAGCGCTAACTGGTCTGGCGGTATTAGCGTTGGATCACAGGTTGGGCGTTAACGGTAAATTCCTATTCTGCATTTGGTCCATCAGTCCTAATGGGGAATTTACACCGCAAACATTGCACCCTAATACAGACAGCAGAAACCACACTGAAAATAGGGTGCTAAATGGGATTTTGATCACCAGAAAAAAGCTAGGGGTAAAAAAGCCCACTTACCGCCAAACTCAGGATAGGGCCAGCCATTGCATGTGGTGGTAATATCTTTACCACCGCATTTAAGAGCTACCGTCCAACTCGTGATGAGGCCCAATGTTGTTGTCTGGGGTTATTTTATGCGCAACTAGGGAAGTTAAGTGACTTTTCTTTGGGATGATATGAAGGGAAGAGTGAGCCACTGATTGAATATAAGATGATTATTTGCAAAGGCATAGAGTGTTTGAATCCACGTTTTACCTGTCATCTTTTTACAACTGTTTGTAAAGATTTCTTTCTCGACAGCATCATCAGGTGTGAAGCACAGCACCAGTGTATGCATTCAGTATGGCAATTGAAACTGTGATTTGCTAATTCGTTTCTGGAGATCCCTGGGCTTTGCCTTATTAGCTCAGGTGGAGGATATTTCATGTTTTATAATTGATCCCCAGTAAAGTGCATGCACATCCCCAATCATGGGGATGTCTTCAGGCATCTCGGTATCCTTCCTTTAGTTTACCTTAAACCTTGTGCCAGACACATTGGGAGGCGAAGGGGGTGCTACCCGTGCCTGGTACCTTACCACCCTCATGAATGCCACTTTCATGCCAAGTATGGATGAGGCACCAGGCTAAATCTACACCTCCAATGCTCTGATTATGAAGCTTATTCTTAAATACAGCATTTTGGAGATGGCATTGAGTGTTTACACTGGAGGTCAGTAGACAATGTGACGTGTTAGGTATGGCGAAACCCTTGTTCATGTGCAGTATAGTTTACATCCAGGGCCACAAAGTGGAGAGAGGCACAGTTAAGTATGTGTGTGGAAGGTGGCATGCCAAGATGCATGATTGCAGTAAAGGGTACATCACTTGTCAGCCAACATTACACATGCTGATATGATATGGCATTTATAACCACCTATACACAAGAGTTTCAAGGCGTGACCAGGCAAGGGAGGGAAAACAGAGGGAAGACAGAGACAACAATCCTACTAGGCCAGGTGACATTGAGATGCAGGGGAGGGGGGAGGAGGGAAGGGGAAGAGTGCGGGCGGAAGGGGAGGGGACAATGCAGTACATAGGATAACAGTAAAATAAATAAAGAATAAATAGAAGTGCGGCCAGCTGGTGGCAAGGGTTAGTGCAGGCATTATGTGTCAAGTGCTAGGTGGGGCTGTAGGGATACAGAAACAGCCCCCAAGAATGTGGATGGCAGTGGTGGTGACCCTGTTATGGACTGTTATAGCCTGGGCAGATGCTTCAGTGAGTGAAGCGCACACCGTATGATGGGGGGGTGGGGGCGCAACCTGCATTTTACAAGTTCTCATCCTCGAATGGCCATCTCAGCCCATCACCCTTCTGAAGATGATACATTCAGTACCATTACATTGGGTGATAATAACACCTATTCTTTCTGCCCTTAGAAGTGAAAGGAATCCTGCACTAAACACTATACATTAAAAACATGTCTGGAGTGGCACGAATAGACGCAAGCGAGCAGTGATTTCAAGCCTGCATCATTGATAGAGAAGGCATATTCCTGCTAGGGGATACCCTTCTTCATTGAACAATGATTTCTATATTATTTCCCTCTTTTCGCTTTTTTTCCTAGTTACCATCAAATTCTACAGCGTCTCCCCTTATAAAATCATCCTAACAGCTCCATTTTGGCCAGATATGGTTTTATAACCCACTGAACCTTAAACTGAACAGTTATCACAGAATGGAAGTAGGAGGAACATGCGCCCCTCCCCACAATGCCTGTCCTTGAGCAGATGGTGTTTAAGAGTCTGCATGTACATCAACATATTGGAAGGAGATCCTGCCATTACACAGACTGACAGATAACCATGGACCAGGAATCATTCCAGGAGTGTGAAGCTCTCTTGGGGGAATGGCATCAACCTTATAATGAGGTGACATGCCCCGCGGTGGCGTGCCCACCCTGTGGGTAACGGCCTGCTGCCCAAGTTAAGGGCCCAAGTGAAGTGAGGGTCCCTTAACGAGGATGGCGGCCCGTTACCCATAGGGTTGGCCCAGCCACCGAGAGGCATATCGCCATTAGCACCCATGTAGTGTGCTACACGGGTGGCGAATGGGTTTTTAAAAAAAAGTATATTCTCTCATGAACGGAAAGCCTCACAGCGTCTTTGAGAGAAAATACTATACCAACATGGCTGCCAGGGCATTCGAAGGCGGGCCTCTATACGGAGCCCCTCTTCTGTTTCCATGGCGGCCACACAGTGAAAGGAGCTGTGGCTGCAGATCTCGCAGCTGCAATCAGGTAAGTGGGATGGGGATAGGGAGAAGAAACAAAAAAAACAGAGTTGGCTGATCCCTGATAGTGTGAGCCCGCATTCCTAGCCAACTGATTGGCTGGCTCCCCCGCCCATGGTGCTAGTTCATCTTTCGTAACACGCTTAGTACCGGAGACCAGTTTCTAAGTGCGAGACCAGGATTCAAACCTGTGCTGCTATCCGTTGTCTTGCTTCCAACACAAACGTGTTGCCCTTGAGCTATCCTTCCGGCCCGCCCTCCCAGCTCAAAACTCATTGTAATGATATGCTGTTGTTCATATCTTCCCAAGCCATTCGTATATGTAGATTAATTCCTGAGATCCTTATCTGATTGCAATTGTAGCCTTCAGATTGATCAGCAAGATAACTCAATGAGTTAAGTGCTTGCCGCAGTCACTGTGTAAAGTTTGCAGGGCACAGGTCGGAACCCTTGCAGGGCCACTTAGCCCCTTTATGTTTCTGAGCTCCATACATTTAATCTCATCAAATTTGACACCAATAAAACCTAGTATTGCAGCACTTAAAAATGGGAGAAATGTGTCATGAAGCACATTATGCAAATGCTGTGTTATTACTGTAACAATGCAGAAGTTGTATCAATTACATAGAATGATGTTCACGTTGATCTCATCAGGAAATCCCGCTATTGCGGGACCAATCACCCCTAGTTACGTTACACTAATGATATGAAGACCACCTTTTTAGTAGCAGCCCTTAGCAATCCATGAGCTGTGGACATTTTAAGTTCATAAACAAAATTATGTTTTTTACGAAAGATGGTCAGATGTGCTTTAATGGAGGAGACAGACATCTGCACTTACCGTGGTCTGGAAAGGATTCTCCTGCTGAGAATACACGTCTCCAATATATGAAGGATCCAGGCCTGGTGGAATAATGCTCAGCACAGGTGTTCTCAAGGTAGGCACTGGCATGATGGTTTTGGCCTTGCCTGTATCTGTTATGACATGTGATGCTGCCTGTTGTCCCTTCTGCGTTTCTGGTGCTTTGATTGCTGAAGGGGGTGCCATATTTTGTGATTCCTTTTTTGATTCTGCCTCTTCCTTTTTAACTGGTGTCTCCTCCTCCTTTTTTACCAGAGAGACTTCCTTTTTAACTGATGTCTCCGCCTCCTTTTTCACCGGAGGCTCTTCGTTTTTAACTGGTGTCTCCTCCTCCTTTTTCACCAAAGGCTCTTCCTTTTTAACTGGTGTCTCCTCCTTTTTCACCAGAGGCTCTTCCTTTTTAACTGGTGTCTCCTCCTCCTTTTTCACCGGAGGCTCTTCCTTTTTAACTGGTGTCTCCTCCTTTTTCACCAGGGGCTCTTCCTTTTTAACTTGTGTCTCCTCTTCCTTTTTCACTGGTGCTTCCTCCTTCTTTTTAGCTGGGGCCTCTTCCTTTTTAACTGTTGCCTTCTCCATCTCCTTTTTTACTGGGGGCTCTTCCTTATTTATTGTTGGCGCAACCCTCGTTTTTTCTCGCACCTTCTCCTCTTCCATTATGCCCACAATCTCCCCCTTGTCATCTTCCCCTCCATGTTTCTCTTCCTCCTGCTTCTTCTCCTCTTTTATCTCTGAAATCTGCTCCTTCACTGCTAGGGTCAAGTCTCCCTCTGGTGCTCTGGCGTCCTTCTCATTCAGTGCTGTCCTCTCAGACATTTCCATCACAGGTTTCTGGGACCTGTACAGGCAAATAAAACAAGAATCTGTGTTTTTAGATATTCTGTGAGGGACACTCAGCACGTTTTGAAAGAACATCCTCAAATGGTGCATGCAAAATTAATTTAGCTACAAAAGGTCAACAGACACGAAATTGCAAAGATCCCATACTTGACAGCAGATATAAAATTTAAAAATGTCCCCATTTATTTGCCTACTCAAATAAATGTAAAATCATTTCAAGTCTGTAGAAATTGTGCAACATTTTGAATGAGTGTAACACTCAAACAAGGAGTTATTAGGGACCAACAGCAAAACTGTTGTCACGTTCTAGGATCTTAAATGTTTGTTTTGTACCAGGTACTTGGCATGCTTTGTTGCATATCCAGCTGGTACCTTACTGGTAATGGCAAACATAAAAAAGAAAGTCAAACTGTGAGCTTACTGGGACTTGGGGCTTAGTGGGAATGTCAAGATTACTGGAAATGGTAAACTAGGAGATTTCTGAGAATTTCAAGCTCACTGAGAGTGTCATACTTGCAGCTAACTGGGTCTCTCTTGCTGCTGAAGAATTTGTGTTTGCCTCTCATTTGCACCCATGACATGTGCTGAATTCTCACTGCGGCTGCATGACTGGAAACGTGAGATGGCCCAAATGTACGTGGATGTTCTTATGCGTATCTTTTATACGTGGTGGACCTCTCCTAGTGCAGATTTCTCTGGGGTTTCTTCACTGGGGTATTCTCTGAACTCACCTCTGTACCATTCTCTTTCATCCTCCAAAAAACATATTTCTTCGAGATTGCATGTGTTCCTCTACGGCATGCACTGCTGCTTATCCCTAAGGTTGCCAGATAGAAGGTTGAGCAAAACACAGGTAAAACATGCCCATTGGGGTGCAGTGCCCTGACTGCACAGCTGGATAGTAGGGTCGCCAAGGGAGCTAGGTGCCACAAGCGAAATGAGGTAATGATTTGGAAAGATCCCTGCGTTGACTCGACCATGTCACGAGTGAATAAGCCCGGGGCACTTCATCACCGGATAACTGCCCTGTGGGCACCTTAAGAAAATGTAGGATTAGCATTCCCGCCAAACTGGCAGAGCTGGTACGCTTGGTTCCTGTAGAGGGAAGGGCCTATATGGTGCTGGCTGGAGAGAGGAATAGATGAAACTTGAGAAGAAGCTGGAGGCAGGAGGCTGAAGCTGAGCCCCTGCGGCCTGAGGCGGGCCAGAGCCAGGAGGGATAAGAAGGACCCAGAGGGCTAGGGTAAAGAGGACACAGGATTGTGCAGGGAGGAACTAGGAGGCTCCGTAAAGGCAGACACAGAAGGGGCAGAGTCAAGAAACTCAGTGGGCCGAGAAAAGCGCTGGGAGAAAGAGGATCATCCAGAAAGTGACAGAGATAGGGGAGAATTGGAAAACCTTGTTGGTTGTGAGGAAAGCACTCAAAGTTGTGAAAAAGGTGGCCATTGGGGTGAAGAAGTTGGGTGAGTTGGAATATCTTAAGAGTTGTTACAGGGGGGGGGCAGAAAGGTTGAAGAAGGTGAAGAGGATAAGAGACAGTTGTTGCAAGAGTATAGCGAGGAGAGATGGAGAAGAAAATAGGAAATAGAGGAAAGTAAAGAAGAGTGGGTAGAGAAGGGAGAGAAGAAACTTCTGGAAGCTGAAAGAGGAGCTGTCAGAAAGATGTGAGTGGGAAATCCGAGGGTAACCTCCAGGACAAAGCAGAAGGAAGTGAAGAGGTGGAAAAAAAGAGCAGAGAAGGTCTTGGAAGAAGGAAGTACAGAGAGGTGTAGTGGGGAATTTTGGTGAAGAGTAGGAATACACAGAAAGCTACCCCTGGAAAGGTATATAATGGAGGAAAAAACTTTGTGAGAGTGAAACGTGAGGCATGACGGTCGGGACCACAAAGGGATTGGAGCAGGAGGCTTTAAGGAGCAGAACCCTGACAGGGAGGACGGAAGTGGGTGAGAAGCTTCTTGCTGCCTTAGGGAATCCTCAGGCTCCAATCCGTCTTGAAAGGTTCACCACTCACGACTCCACTTACAGAATCCTCATACAGGCTCCAAGTACAGTGCTAGGAGCCAAGGAGAAAAGACCCTGAGAGTTGTAGGAGAACAGGGTGCGGGAACCCTCCCACTCGGGACTGGAAACTCAAAAGAAGAGACCCCAAAAAGTCATGGAAAATAGGCTGATTGAATCCTTTCACATCTGGGACCATGAGCTCACAAATTATTGTGTCTATTTTTTAGGGGGCATCTGGCCCCAGAACCTTTGTTCGGGCACTTTACTTTCATGTGAGGCCCTTTCTTTTGGATACCTTTCCTAAGACCACTACCCCAAAAAGGAGGAGACCCATTCTGGCACCCCTTTTTTAACTCATGGCCTATTTATTTATTTTGGGGTCATCCTATAGATTTTTTAAAAAGATTTTTGAACCTGATTCCCTGGTCTGGCCTGTTTGTCAGTCAAATTCTGCTGCGTGGCACCATATTATGCCATATCATGAGATGATGTATCAAGACAAACAATATCATGACATTGCATGACATCATTTCCTGAAACAGCATGACATGTCATGGCATATTATGACATCATGAAATAGCATGGCAGTTTCATTATTGTTGTCATTAATATTATTATCGTTACAATGTATTTGCAAAGTGCAGACTTTTACTCACACAGTGGCGCCATCAAGCTAGAAGATTCAAAATACCTCTCAGCCAAAACTAGCCACAGTCTCCAAGTAAATAATGGTGTACAAAAAAATGCTTAAGAAGCAAAAAGTAGTGTTTTATTTATTTTATTTGTTTTGCTTAGCAGATAACGCCCAAAACACACATAAATTGGGGGAGCATTTTTCAAAGCAACATTGGCCAAGCTATAAAAGAGACTTAATTTAGCATGGCAGGCTTCGAGGGGCTGCATGAGATGTGGGTACCTGGTTTGTGCTGTTGATTTGAATATAGGGGCAAATATATTTGGATATGAAGGTAGTGTCAGATGAGTGAAAAGCTGTGTGTGTTCAACACATGGCCTTAAAATATGCCACTTTCCTTCGGCAGCCAGCCTCTCTTCTGGCGGAGAGATGCAGGGCTGCATATGTAGCATGCAGACTATTCTGGAAGCATCTGGAACACGTTGCTGCCTTTGTTAAAGAGAGCCTGCAAGGCCCACATAGAGATCCAAAAATCGGTCCCATGACGTCTCATCTCAAGGAGGGTTTGGCAAAGGCTGCCCTCCCGGGCCCGGCTTTCCGCTGTAATGAGACATTGTTTGCCAGTTGCCTCCGCTCCAGTGCCTGGTGTAATGCGGCAGACCCACCAACTTCCCTGTCACCTCCTCCCATGCCAAATTTCCCTGGGAACAGTCTTGGTAGAGGAAAGCCTGATCACTCCACCCATCTATTACCCAGCAAATGAACAAGCTGAAGCAAAACAACAAAGGAATTACAAATGAAAGGTTGGAATCACAAATGAAAGGTTAGAATTACAAATTGGCGACTAGCCCGCACCAAGTTGGGCAACATCGTTGTCATAAAGAAGGGACCTGAAATTAAGAAAGTGATCTCCCTCCATCTCCATGTCTGTGTGACCCACTAATCCCTCTAGGCCCACAGATCATCACTGTGCCCCCCTCCAGATTACTGTTCACCACCTACCAAACTGTAAATAGGAATATTTCGCAGCCAAAGGGTGGGATAAAACCATGTCCACCAAAATAAACATGCGTACAGAAGCTGCCATTTCATGATCGACAGGTATGATTAGGTATGGGTTTGTATCCTTAGAATGTGTGCTATGATCACTCTGAGTTGATGTGAATTGGCAAACTGCGCCACCAAACCCCCAAGCCCAAACCACAGAATGCCCTGAATAGATAATAGTACAAGAAAGTGGTGGGAAATGGTGTATCGCGCGCTGCCTCTTGCACTTTGAATAAGCATATATTTGTGTAATAATGAGATCTTTTTATTTATTTATTTATTTATTTATTTATTTATTTATTTATTTATGCATTTATACAGCGCACCTAGCCCATAGGCATCTAGACGCTAACAAGGTATAAGGTCAGCCGGCACGTGTTTCGACCTTTGTTGTCCTCAAGGCTAGTCTTAATCCGGAGCTGATTTGCATACCATAAATGTCTCCAATACTCCGTAGCAATCTAAGTAAGTCCCAACCCGCGTGGAGTGTCCTCGATTATGTTGTGATGCGTAATTACTCATTCGTGTATGCGTTGAATTGAAATCATTTGGGTGCTCGCTTACCGTTTTATATGGATAAAACCCCTCGAATGATCTCATCTAATATGGTCCACGGCTTTGTTTGCGCTGAATTATGTATTAATCAGGTGCATGTTCAGAATTGAATGTAATCCCTCAAAATCTCTCAACAGTTATGGGAAAATGTGCGTAAAGATGTAGGGAGTCAGACCTGTTACTTCGAGGGATTAAATCCTTTTGAACATGTGCACTTGATTAATACATAATTCAGAGCAACCACGGTTGTGGACCATATTACATGAGATCATTTGAGGGATTTTAGCCTTATAAAACTGGACGCGTGCACCTGAATTATTTCAATTCAGAGCATACACGAATGAGTAATTACTCATCACAACATAATCGAGGATACTCCACATGTGATGGGACTTATTTATATTGTTACGGCGCATTGGACACCCTTATGGTCTGCAAATCGGCTTCGGATTAAGGCTAGCCTTGAGGACATCAAAGGTCGAAAAACGTGTCGGCTGATCTTCCGTGTGAATAAATTGTCTATTGGAAGACTTGAGGATATAAAGAACTCATTATCACACCAACTATATGCTAATTTAAAGTGCAAGAGGGAGAGCGCGATACACCATTTCCCGCTGCTTTCTTGTACCATTTCATGATCTAGTTCACTACCTCTTCCAATATTATGCCTAATTCATGGATTGCACACCACTAAGTAAGTTGTGTCTCGGCTTACTCTTTGCAAATTCTTGCAATGTCAATTCCAAGATGCATTTGAGTTTCAGGCACGTATGTATCTCACAAAGATGTAATTTTCTGTGATGTCACTTATAGTAATGAAACTTCAAATGCAAATTAGGGGGATTGCATGTCTTTTGTCAGACGTGGCCTTGCAACTCCTAGAGCTGGCACTGGCCCTTTTGCCTTCCGAGTGCTTCGGGTGGATTTGGAATAACTGGATGCAAGGTTGCTGATGATTGAAAAGCTTTAAGAAGAACCCTGTTGTGGGTTAAGGAGAGCAAAGAACACCCACTGCCCATCAACAAGGATAAAACCAAAGAAAGCCTCTCTGCCCTCTTGAAGTTTGTGGTGTCACAGCCTACGAGCTGTCTGTCACTGTTTTGCTCACACGCTAGAGAGAGGGCTTTGTGGGCAGGGGCGTAGGAGACCCATACAATCTGGGGGGACAGGGGACAGCTTGAGGACTTCGCTACAGACACAAACCACAGAGTACAATCTGCCAATGTTTTTGTAGTCAGTGATGATCATGCAGATTTGTTAAAAACAACAAATATTTTTTCCAGCGTTCGGTACACATGACAAATTCTGTTGCTATTGTTTGTATGTCAACCAGATCCATTATATATTTATGTATATTGCACACACAAACATGATTGAGTCTTTTTTGAGTCATAATTGTATGCAGCCACGTTTTCATTTGTCAGAAATCACTAAAGCTCCTCTTAGCCTTACAGGAAGATGCTGGAAAAGTTAGGAGGATCTGCAGTAGCTTTCTGCGGGAGACATCCGTCGAAAGATATCTACCGATTCAGAGATGGAAGAATACTTATGGACGCTTGATAATGTTTTAATTGTGCAGAAAGGAGGAAATATTCGATTTCTGGGTACTTCACAATATTTTCACAGCTTCTGCCTATTCGAAACAGAAATACAATAAAAACATCCACTTGCCAGTAAACACTAAGGGATGATCAATTTCTTTTAGTGCCATAAACCTTTGATATATGTCAGTGTGTGCGTGTGTTATAACTGGGAGTGGCTTTCCAGAAATATTTTGTTTCTGTGTCTCACTCTGCCGGCATGGCCATTCAAAGGATTTCTGGGGCTAAGTGCAACACCTCAAGTGTGGGACGGACCCATCTAATGTTTATAGGGTGACACCACAGGAAATGGCATCATGGGGAATTACTTAAGTTATTTCTGTAAACACAGTTTTTCATAACCTATTTTGTATATTGCGATTCACCAATCTGGAAATATGTAGAAACATAAAATAAGCATGCACACTGGTGAAACAGCTATGTGAAAATAACTAAAGTGTCAAGAAGTGATTTAATTTGTGGTGTGAGCTATACGAGAAAATGTATGTGTGAAAAAAGCAAGGTGCCCAGGCAACATGCATCCCTAACCCATTTCATCCTATTCCTGTGCTGAGAAAGGTAGGGCACATAGATAAAATGCATTCTTAAATGGACATTGGCAATGTCAATAGTTTAGGCTTTTGTGTAGGCATGGGAAAGTTATTTGCCAGACACTGCCATCTGCCGTAGTGGTATGAAATGGCTTGTAGCAGCCGGCAGCTGCAAAATGGTGGGAGTACCCTCTGGGCATATAATAGCACCACTTGTGAATTCCTAATATATTGATACACAAGCTTAAACGGTTGGCTTTGCAGTGGACTGCAATGAAGGACGTGGATAGTGCTTATAAACCGAGTGGCTGAATGCAGACCAGGTTACATCACTTTTTACACCAGTAGCGGGTTTGCAGCTGCTTTGAAAAAACACTGAAAGGCAATTGAATGCAAAGTTTGATGGTAAGGTTTGTTCAAAGCGAGCACAAGAGTTCCCATGAGAAGGTGGTGTGGGCAGGGAGGGGCAGGAACTTGGTTGGAATAAATGGCCATAGGGATTAGCATGGCCATGCGTAGTTAATGGGTGGGCAAAAAAATAAACAAGCTGTGTGCCCCTTCTCATATGTACCTATGGCTATTCGCCAGAGGGTGTGCTGCCTCACCGGGAGGTGACATTCCGGTCTATGTAAATCCCAGCTCAGCACTCCGGATAGGCAATACTAAGACAAACAGATCTACCAAATGGACACCTGGGCCCAACTTAGAAAAGTAGATACAACAAACATAGTGCATGTAAAGTACAGGAGAACAAGCTTTGTGGATGCAGGCACATGCTGAGGTATGTTTAACACTCATTGGGCCTCATTACGAGTAGGGCGGTAAGGGATACCGAGCACCGGTAAGGAGACCGGTGCCGGTAATCCCTTACTGCCCTTCTACGAGTTCCCTTAGCGGGTCCATCCTTTAACGCCTGGTCTGACCAGGCGTTATGGACGGGACCCGTTAAGGGAAATCAGAGCCAATAACGGTACTGCAAATTGCGGTACCGTTATTAGCTACTTCCCCATTCCCATTGAGCCCTATAGGGACTCAAATGGGAATGGGGAATGGTTTTTTCAATGGGGACTTACCGGTCCCGCAAAGGTCGGACTCACCGGTAAGTCCCCATTGAACGAGACCGGTACCGGTACAGTTATTGGAGGCAGTCATGGCGCATATAGTGCCATGACTACCTCCAATCTCGGAATGAGGCCCATTGAGCCTGTGCTCCTTGCAAGATTCAGCCCACAGCATTCTGGGGAAAGGGGAAGAGAAAGGGCTTACTCAGGCACTGCACACTGAACTAAAGGCGCCGCTAATTCTGTCTGCACCATGTTGCATGCATACAGCGCCACTGGGTGCTGGCCGTTTTAAAATAGCAACTGCACTACAAAAGCAACATGAATGATGTAGTGTGGCTGTGGCAGCATGCAGCCATGGCCAACATGGACGCCGTCATCATCAATGCATTCATAGAAAATGAACGATTCGTGCCAACACCACTCATGCCATAGTGCTACCCCGCAGCATGAGTTTCATAAAATGACTCACAATCAACCTGAGACTTTGAGCCTAATTCACAAAGCATTTTCCAATGAGGTTTTGCCATTATAAAACGTTTCTGTGAATTATACCCTTGGAGTCATTCAGCCTTCAGCTAATGAGACTGCTGTGCTACAGCAGCGACCACACACACACACACACAGATTCTCACTGAGATTGAAAATAAAACGAATTGAGTAAAGTTGCCAAGAAAATGCAAAAAGCACTTTCTGTTCATGAATATGCCATGGAGCTAACAAGTACAGTGCTGCAAAATAGGCCCCGGTCCCGCGCCTTGACGCACACTAGCACAAGTTAACCACTAGCTTGATAGATCCCACATGGGTGATCATGTTTGCAACCCTCATAGGAACTCCAAGCATCCTCTAAAATGTGCAGGTGGTGCATGGCTCTGCCCCTTGTCTGTGGGACCCTCTGTTTCCCCTACCAAATTTCCTTCTCGGTCGAACAGCAAAGACTATACTATATATTGGAAGGCAACCAGTTTGCATCTGCCTCTGTGGTTCGATATCCTGGTGCACAAATCTATACTTTCAAAATGTGGAATTTTGACCACTGCCATGCAATTTAAGAGTTTCGTACTTGGAATGGTGTCTGATTGGACTGGTCTCATTGTGAATTACAGAAAAGGGCGCAAGGCCCTTTTTTATGTAGCACCACCTGAGATGTCTATCCTAAAAGTGAGAGATTTCTGAAAAACCTTTTTGTCATATGATGCTTGGCCTGTCCATCTTGTGTAGTCAAGTCCTTGTTTTTTTTGCTCAGCTACAGGTTCACACCTGACATCAATTACAGAGCTGCACAAGTAAGTGTAATGCAATTACATGTAAAAGTTGTTCGAGCATAAACTTTTACAGACTATTGTTTTACAGATTTCGTATTTGGGACTTGGTGTGGCAGTTCAACCTGTATATCTCTATAGTGTAAGGGCTAGCTCTGCCGCACCTGTAGATGTTCAAAGCTTGAGGGATAGCTATGTTGGCCTGTATATCTCTATAGTGTAAGGGCTAGCTCTGCCGATCCTGTAGATGTTCAAAGCTTGAGGGATGTCTCAGCTGGGCCTCTATAATGTAAGGGGTCGCATAGCTCTGCTGAGCCTGTAGATCTCTAAGATTTAAGGAGTGGCTCTGCTGTGTACCCAGCACCTACCTTTGTCCAGTGGGTGGGATTTTGTGGCCCCACCAGGGGTGCCCAGAACATAGTCTGTGGAGCACTGAGAGCTTTGGGGATATTGCGCGGAGACCTAGGAACTGGAGCTCTTTGTGGAATGGTGGGGGCAACGCATGGATGGAGCAAAGCGCTAGGAAGGTGGGTTATAATAGGGGCGGAGGGATATCTCAGGGGCAACTCATTTGTCTTAGAAGCAAGACAATGCGGCACAACACAGGTTTGAATCCTGATCCCGTGCTTAGAAGCCACTCGCTGGTATTAAGCGCATTTTAAATGAACAATAAAATAAATATATTGGTTCGCTATTTGTAAGGGTGTTTTCTAGAGGCATTTTACAAGTGATAATAGCATATGACTATCGCTCAAGGGGACCCTCCTGTGGAAGCTAGTTTCCTTGGGCTTACAATTACTGTTTACCCCAGGAAAAGAATTCAGGGTGCACTGAGGGTTTCCAGATGCGTCGACTTCACCAGGGAATTTAAAGGGCCTAGGAGGATTAAATATGAAAGAGTTAAAATACAGCGTTGCTCCTCCAATGGGCAAACTTACATCAGGGGATGCAAACCTATAGGGGCAAGCATAGGACACCTACATGCGCTGCCCTGCCCATGGGCAGATACCATGGAAAGGGGAGCAGAAAACATTGTGGGGAGCAGGAGCTGGGATAGAGTGACACAGAAAGGCAAGATTGCTGCAGAAGTCCTGTGGGGGCCAGGGCACGGCGTGGCAATGAGGGATAGTGAGTTGGGTTTACCTAGAGCACAGCAGAGCTGGAGCGTGGGTGCCAGACGGTTCCCCTGAGAGTTAGCCTCTGAGGACGGAGTTTGAGAACGTCAACCCCGGGTGGGCCGCCTCTGACTGCAGAGGTGAAGCTGGAGTGCCAGTGTAACACACACCCCAGCAGCACAGGGCTTTTGAGCGAGTGCTTTGTTTTACTGTGACTGATTTCAAACTTGCTTTTTTGAGGTGTTGGAGACTGCTGGGTTATAAAATGCTTGGAAACGGCCAGAAAGAATAATATTAGCGTTAGATAAAGCGCAAGGAGGCAAAACACAACAAAGGTGTTGGTCATTAAGTTCGGATGACAGCTCATTGGGTTCATGCACCTGCTGCGTAGACCTGTGGTTACTCTCATGTTTGACTCTAGGCAGGCCAGTTCAGAGTTTCGTCCTTCAAAGGTCCATTAATTGCATGCAGTGGAGCATGGTAAGGTAAGTTGCGCAAAGATTCCCCCCCCCAAAAGCAGCTCTTTGAAAGGATTCTTGTTTGTAGTACTTGATCCTGCCAGTCGGTGGCTTGGTCTCTTTTACCCTTTGGCCTATGCGATGCAAACTAACTACCAGGCTTCTCATCTTTCACCCCGCCACCTATTTAAACCAGGGTAGCCTGATGATACATAACAATGTAAGTATTTTTCATCCTAAAATTACCCGATGGGTAACCCCAATTGCGACAAGAAGTGCTAGGCCCGTTGCCCCTTCTCCGTGCTACACACATAGCATGATTAAAATGAAACGGGGCAGTGGATATAGCCCGCAGACACACAGATAAAATATGGAGAGGGCCATTAAACTAAAAGTAAGCCTTTTATTCCAACCAAGCGAAGCGTAACTGTGTAATGGATGATGGCTGCGACCGGCTGATTAGGAGTGCAGCAGCCAGGGCCAGGCCAGCCTTATGCAAATACGTTGGGTGCAATTGCAAAACAACACCCAGTGACAGCCACCCACAGTCCTGCTTACCGCCTTTTTTCGACGCACTGCGCATGTTGCGAACAGGCCGCATGTGCATTTTTTCCAGGGCGGTGCCCCAAGTACAATGCGCAGGCGCGCCACATGCATCATGTATCAGTTGGCATGGGCACATCACATGACTTTCACACAGGAGCATGTCACCACCAAACCAGAGTCGAACCAAAGTTAGTTAAAGTCGTAGTAGCTAGCGCTGTACTATTTGCCGAGTGACAAAACTGCAAGCAAGCAGTAGTGAATACAGTAGTGAGTAAAAATACAACATCCAGACTGGACCGGTCCGGCTCAGTTTGAGCAAGAGATTGTGGGGGGGTAGTTGCCAATATATCCCCCCGCTTAAAATTGTGGGGGCATTTGTCCCTCCTATCCCGCATGTCCTACGCCCATGTATGTGGACAACTTCAGAGGCAAGAGAACTGCTGCTTTGTCAAGTAGCAGCCAGCGCTACCACTGGAAATCAGCTTGTGACCAGAACAGGAACAGGGTACTTTGAGGAAAAAAGCAAACAGATACAGCGCTTTTCTCAGTACCGGGGCAGGTACAGAATTCTGCGTGTGTGGAGGAGCTATAAAGCCACTGTGCCGCCCTGTGGGGTGTTGGCAGGAGCTCTTCTAGATGAGGCCGAGGCTGGGTTTGAGCTTTCCAATGGTCGGTGGTATTTTTACTAATAATTTGTTTGTAAGGAGTGTTTACCTGGATTTAGTGAGTTAAATATGCTAATGTCTTTATTATATATAAACGGCTGGTCGCAGGTGGTGTATTCTAGCCCTCCGCTTAGCTCACTCAGCTACCATAGGACAGACTCAGACACCTACAAACTCATGTAGCCAATAAAAGTGATGCATGTACATCAGTGCTCAAGGAATAAAGATCCCGTGCCCAAGTGGGAGACTTCACTGTGCAGCGACTGCACAAGACGTTTCTGTGGTTATTACACCGCGCAGCCCTGCACATATGCTCACCTACTGATAACTCTGTCCACAGCACATAATAACTGACGACAAGGAGGAGTGGTGGGCTGTTTGCTACACTACCTGTGTTTAGGCTCATTCCTCATCTCTTCATCCTCAGCATGGCATACACCAGTCTCAGGGTGCAGCACCCTATCTACTCACCCCTTCTCCTAACTTCACGGGGCCTCCGGAGCCACGCATCACTGTGGAAGTTCTGTCTCTACCCCACCTGGCCCTGGCAGGTGCTGCACCTCACTCTGTGTGCAGGTTCCCAGGGAGCCACCCCTCAATCCTGCACTTCCGAAGGACCAGCAAACCCTACTCTTCAAAGAACATTTCACCAATCGCTGATCACTCCACTCACTTTTAATTCCCTCCATTGGAGGCTCCCTCCAACCCTACTTTACCTATCTATCACAGATCCCCTCCTACCCAGACCCCCTTTCTTGTAATTCGCTGGAAGAGTTACCAATAAACAGCGTTTCTGTGCTTCCCCGCTGGGTTTATCCTTAATAATGCCATACTTAAACCTCGCCCAAGCTGCTGCCTGGCCCCCATCTCTGCTGACCCTTCCTTCCACATTCCTAGCATGAACGCATAGCAGTCCTTATTGAATGCCAAGTGAAATACTGAACCACATCTGAAGCACCTTCTGGGTGTGACCCCTCCCCCCTCTTCTTGAAGGTGTTTATATTGGTTGGACGTTAACTCCCTCTGCTTATTATTGTCCAACAGCTGTGTTCTTGATGATTTCCTAGATGGTTCTGATCCCCTCGAGATTGCCCCAACATCATCCAGTACCTTTTCAACAGAGGACTCTAATTACTTAATGCATATAATCCCGAGTAGAACAGATATGCCCAAACGTTGGTCCCAAGCCTTCTTGGCATAGAGACCCAAGCTGTACCTCACTGATGATGCCCATTGTGGCTGAAACACGTCTGGGGATACTTGTGGTTTTGTGCATGGAATGGAACCTAGCAGTTCAGGCTGGACTGTCCCTCTCGGAGTGAGACCAAGCCTAATTTGCATATTGTGTATCCCCTTTCTGCAAGGGCTTTGCAGACTGAAGAACGATGGTCTGGAGGGTTGTTGCACAGACCCATTGAGTTTTAAGATTCATTCTAAACCTTCCAGCTATCATCCCTGTTTTGCTTTATTACCCTGTGTTCAACATCTTCAGTCAATTCAATGGCTTCTTCTAGGGTTGTGTGTATCTTGCGCCACATTTCCTCTCTGGTTTTGTGGTTGCTGCATTTGATCCGCAATTGGTCAGGAAGATGCTCATTGTAACACAGCCCAAGTTCACATTTAACAGCAAGGCACCTTAGAGCAGTATTAAACTCCTCCATTTTGTCACCCTTTCTTGGTTTTCCGGTGGCGCAATTGTATCTAGCTATTTTTGGTTTTCTTTTTTCTCACTTTAGTTTGCCAGGTATGCATAGCCTCCTCTCAAAACTGTTGGAAGGCAACACGTTCCTCCAACCCTGGAGCTTCAGGCAACCTTTTAATAAGCTTCTGGCCTCTGTGAGCAAGGCAATGGGAAAATAGGGTACTATTCCTGTACAATGTACATGGCTCCATAGACATCTAGTGTGTATATCTGAACCCAACTTTCTAGTTCTTCTCTTTCACTGGAGGCTCTCCTGGTGTTGCTAAGAATAATGTGGATGTCAAAATGGGATGGGAGAGGAAGCCAAAGAGGAAGAACACGTGCAGCCAAGAAGGAGGAAAGTGGTGGTACAGGAGAGAGCATAGTTACATGGCAAAAAACACATCACGTGGATAAAAAACCTTTCATGAAGATTACTACACTATTGTCCAGCAGACAGCACCGCAAACTTCTTTGTCAGAATTTACCTTATGTCCATTTCTTGAGGGCAAGACATAATCGTTTATTTCTTGATGACTTTAGAGCACAATCTGAAATCATTGAGAGTTGTTTTAATGGATAGATTCAGTCCCAGCTCTTCAGTGAAATGTTCCCTAAAATGGGCAACGTTCACAGAACATTGCAAGTTGGCAATAAAAAAACAAGCCTATCTAGCAATATTTTGATCCTGAATTTGAAAAGTCACTTTTCACCTCTGAAAAATGCTGATATCTAAATCTTTGGTACACTCCATTTTAAAGCAGGCAGAAAAAAAATAAAAATTGGGAGAGTTTCCAGTTTTCTGGAATCTGGACCTATTTGTAGGCCTGGCGGGAATTGTAGGCTTTGTATGTCTTCGGAGAAAATCACTTCTTTAAGCATAAAAAATAAGTGGAATCTTAAAATGCATGCAACCAGTATCATGTGTTCTATATGCAGTTAAACGCCCTGTGACAAATTGTATATCGGGAGAACATCTAGAGAAAATAATTTGCACATAATAGAACACAGATCAACAATCCACAACAAGACAACAATGACCCCGCTAAATGACACTTTATAATGAATCACATTCTCCAGAGGATTTGAAATAGGTGCTTCTGGAAAATGTAATGAAAGTGGCGAACACAGTTGCACTGACATGAAGTTGTCACAAAGAAACAGCTTTGGATCTATGAATTACACTTTTTGAATTAAGGGTTTAACAAGGAGGTAGATTGGCAACACTAGTTTGTGACCCAGTATCCCATGCCATACTTGTTCATTATAATGATTTGATCAAACCTAAATACCTGTCTCCATTAGGAAGCAATAGTTCCCTCCCATATATTAAGGAATATAGGTCTGCCCAGGAATGAGTGAAATTATGCGTTGTTTATTATGACAATTAATGAGCTGACCTTATTCTCTCAGTGCACAGTTATTAAGTAAACGTTTGAGGCATTTAGCAATTTTCAAGCATGCGTGTATACATGAGTCAACTGACTACTCATTCTGCATCATAACCAACTGTGAGCAACAAGCTTACTGTTTTAACTTATTGCATGTTTTAATTAATTCTACTGACAAATAGTAACCTTCAAGCAAGTCCTTTACTCTTTCACTACAAACATAGTAGCTCAATATCAGTGAGCAGCCGAGCTCTCAGACTCCAAACGATGGTCATACATAGCATCATCATAGCATTTAAATCAATGCTTTCATTGACTCTGCAACCTGGGTGAAACTGTGTCACCAATAGCTTTGATAACACAGGGCAGGTAAGAACACCAGAGTCCTACTGTACCCATTAGTTAAAGTTTATTCAGTTAAGATAACATATTGAGATGTATATATGACTTTCTTTGCTGGAACACATATTACACCATTAAATTATCGAGCAGCACGCATTCTACCCGGGGAGGCTGGCACCCTGCAACTTAAGGTATTAAATGATTTGGTAGCACATGTGCTGCACACTGATGCTGACATGCCACCGTCAACCACTTGCAATGGTATGATTTAGACAGCGATATAATGTTAATAGGTTTTGAAAGGCAATGCTATAACCAATGCTTTTCTTTTGAATTTAGAACCGGAAAACAAATAATATTTATAATATAAGTAAAAGAACAAAATTGTCTGTCTCTAATCATTTACTGTGATTGCCACGGGGCATTGGTCACAGACCTTCCAGCACTTTGATAATTTTTTACAACATAAACGAATTATAAGAGACGAGATTGATTGCATTTTGCTTTAATTTTAGTCATTCCCGGAAGTATGTGAGATGAATTATGTGAAATCATCACTGAACCCCCGGTAGTGGTCTCCTCCCATATGGCCAGGGAAAGGCAGCTGCTACCTGATCCTGACCCTGGGGGTGGTATCATGAGAGAGAACCATATGGAAGGAGACATATTTTGGGGGGAAGTGATATCTCCAACATAAAATTCTTCCAGTCTCCCTGAAACCCAAATGGTTAAATAAATGATGGCTTATTGTAAAGTACAGCCAAGAGTTATGAATTTTAATTCACGCAATGATCACATAACATCTTATGGTTATAATAATCACTATTCCAACATGTTCCAAAAACAATATTTGTTTGGGAAGTCAAGAACTTATAGGGACTCCAATTCCCATATTGCCTGTGATACTGAGGAAGAAGAAAAGACAGTTGATGTGGAGGAAATGTGACTTTGAACGTGAAATGCAGTCTAGTTGTTGAAGGCTAAATCAGCTGCTTGGGCCATTTCAACCAGAATGTTACTTGCAACCAAAGAGGCGAGAAGAAGGCAAGGAGAGAAGCTGCAGAGTATGTGGAGTGGGGAGAGAGACTGGGAGTAGAGGCAGTCCAGAGGAGAGAAACTGCAGAGCGAACATAAAATGATCACATGAAGCAGAGTGGCTACATTCTGAAGAGGAGAGATGCCGGTACAGAAATGGTGAACGAAGTGCAGCAGAGGCAGGGGAGATGAGGTCCTGCAAAACCGGGCAGGTTCCATCGGCGAACACCGACACGGGCACCAGAGGAGCCTCTGCTCAGAGGGGAAAATCAGTCCTGCGACAAACTTTGGCAGCAACAGCACACCATTGTTACGCTCACCTGGCATCCATGGGGGTGCCACACATAGGGTACTGGATGGAAGTCTAAGCGCTATCCCAGACCCCTCTCTGCTTGGTTATGTGCCAGACGTTGGGTAGCACCTATAACAGGAGAATGGAGGGTTAAGAGACTGGTTCTGTGATGGGTGGACTCCCACCTTCCTCTGGTCCAAATCCCCTCCCTTGGGGTTATTGCTCACCTTAGGTTTTTGTGTGTTGAACTCTCCATCCTGCGTCTCTGTGCAGGGGCGCGTGGTTGGCACGGGCATTCCGTTGACCTAGTTGCTTCACTGGTCCGTGTGCCCTTATGTCGGGTCCAGACCGGCTGTGACACTGAATCTGCTTGCTGTTTTCCAGGTGAGTTATAATGTCTCTTCCGTCTTTATTCTGTCTCTTTCTTTGCCTCCGTTTTCTCTGTCTTCTCGGCGTCTTGCTCCACTACACTGTTCCCTAACAATGTCTCTTTTGTTTTCGCAGGGATGGTTGCGATCTCGGAGTTGCCACGCCGATGGCGAAGACCACGGTTAGTTATTGATGCGTGGAGCGCTGCGCTGTTTATTGGTATTAATTGCTAACCTGTGTTCTCTTCTCTTCTTTGTACAGGTTGCGGTGATGTTCCGGAGTGATGAACGATCGAAGCGCTGCTTGACCAGCTAAGTGCTTTGTTAATGCTGACCTTGTTCCTTCTCCCTTGCAGGCTGCGGTGAAACCCGGAGATGGGCGAGGTAAGGGAAGCGCAGGGTGGATTCAAGGCTGGTTACTTCACAGGTAAGTGTTCTTGCTCGCTAATGCTGTTCTTGTTCTTCCAGGTTATTAATGGAATCCGGATCTAGGGCTTCAGGATCGCGCTGCCGGAGAAGCAGATGAGCAAAAGCTGGACACGGTGAGCGTTACGCTGCAGGAGTGCAGAATAACACGAAGCGTGTTCTGCTGTTTGGGTGTGGTTTAAATAGCCCAGGTAAAGTAGTTCCAGGCCAAGTAGTTCCAGGCCCAGCCACACCCAAAACACTAGACCGCATGGCTTGGTTCTAAAGAACTGAGCTGTGTAATAGGCCTCCATGTTGGATTAAGGTCCAAAACTGGTATTACTTCATTCCTGATAATGAGCCTGGAGCCAAAGGCGCCAGGACTGACTCCATGTATGTTTCTGATGGAGTTTTAAGGCCCTTGGGCCCAGTGTGAAGGGCTTTAGCCTCACTGCTGCCAGGGGGCTGTTACACCTGAGGGGGTCAGGGGCATGGATCATGACAACCGGTGTGTCGGCCTGTAAGGCAGAGGGGACCCAGGACATGTGAGATTGATGAAGAATATTTAAAGGATGGTTTTGAATACCGACCAAAGCAAATTAAAATGTAAACATGGTAGGGCGCTGTTGCGCACAGCTAAGATGGCCGCCCAGGTGAAGAGCTCCCGCTCGACTGAAATCCTTTTAAATATAAATCCTTCCAGAGTTGGGATGACCGGTGTAAAATTGCAGAATTCTCTGTGGGAAGGTTCGCAGAAGGCACCCTGTGAAGGCGGAGCGCGTGGACCCCGGGACGGCGTAGATATCCGAAGCTACAGCTGCAGCATCTGAAGAGCTGCGGCGTGGCCGCCTGTGGGCTCTGGGCGATTTCCACTTGAGTCCGGGCGTGCAGTGACGGGTCGGCCAGGTGCGGGAGGGGCAGCCCGCCAACACATCAACGCTGCCCCAGGCAGCGACGCTCAGTTTATTCTTCCCCCCGCCTGTGCGAAGACAGGCGTCCAGACCTTCCCACACCAGGCACCGGGCCAGAAGAAAATCCTTCGAGGACACGCTGCGACGGCATTGTGCGCTCCTTTGGATCCTGGTCCCCCCCGCGGCTGAGTCCAGCTGGGACGTGGCTGGTGAAGTAAGTGAGCCGCTCGGGGGGGGACGCCGGGGGCCGGTGCCGCTATACGCGATGCACCTGTGACAGGCATGTGGGGGCGAATACTGCAGAACTGTGAGTGAAGCCCAGATACAGAGGGGCTTGCCCCCGCGGCGCCGGCGAAGGAGTGGGGGGCGCTGCGAGAGGGAGAGCGGCCTGGCACCAGGATCGCTTCTGGGCGGCGTCCCGGCCCCCTGGTGTCTCTCAGGTACAAATGCTGCTTGCCGCCGGGGCTTCAGTGAGATACGTGATGTGCCGTAAAGCGGAAGAATGAGCCCGAGTAGGTGTGGAGGGCCCCTGTGCTCGTTGTTCTATGCCTTGGACGGCAAGGCCTGGAAAAGCCACTGAAACACCTTCCCTCATACCCGCTGACCCCTCCTGTGCGGGACGGGCATGTGGGTGTGGGTGACTCTGTGCCAGAATCCGGTTGCGGGATACGGCGGACGGGCTGGTGGCTGTGGAATAGCAGTGCTCCTGGACCCCCTGGAAAGAGGGGGAGAAGACGAGGCACCTGGCTGGATGCTGCAACCTCTTGGCATCGAGGGGGATTGTAGGTGGCTTACACTGTCGGCATACCCCCAGACAGTGCCCGGGGTCACGTGAGGACCGCAGTGGTACAACGAAACACCCCTGGGGGCGAGAGTGTACGCCTGGAGTGAACAGTAACTACCCCCGCGCCTGCACTGCGGTTCACCCCGGGCCTGGTTGCGGGACGTGGACTGTGCTGCCAACATACAGCCCAACGACTGCAATCCGACATTGGACAGCAATAAGCACACATACGTGGGAGAGCACAGTCCATCCCAAAACGACGACGCCACCTAATGGGCCGCACAGAGAAGAAAGCGGCAGGGGGAAGAAAGACTGGTCAAATGGATTCTTTTACCAACTCCCAGCCACAGGTGGCATCTGAAGGGGCAACACAAACACTTGAAAACCGAGACACAGATCCCCTGGATCGTCTAGCAACAATCGTGCAAAATGGGTTCCTGGCTGTCAACGTGAAACTAGATGATATTGTGGCAACGATTGGCTCCTTGAAAGCGCGAGTGGAAAAGGAAAGCACGCGTATCTCGGAAGCAGAAAACAGGATAGGGGTAAATGAAGATGTGCTCGCACAACATAGACGCGATATAGCCCAGCTTCAGACAGAGCTCCGTAAGACTCAGAACAAGTGCGAGGATCTCGAATCCAGATCCCGCAGGAATAATATCCGTATTGTTGGGGTGGCGGAGTCGTCTGGCAAAGGCTCCATGGAGAGGAGGGTGGAAACTACTGAAATCTGTATTGGGGGAAGACTCCCTGTCAAACCACTTCCTCGTTGAAAGAGCCCACCGCACCCTTGCACCAACTCCCAAGCCGGGCGCTCCACCCCGAACCATTATTGCACGACTCCTGAATTATAGGGATAGAGATACGATCCTCCGGCTGGCAAGAGAAACGGGGACACTGCACTATGAAGATAGCAGGATACATATATACCCGGATTTTTCTGCGAACATACAAGCACAACGTAGATCCTACAAGATGGTCAAGAAGCAGTTACGACTCCGTAACACACCATATGCCTTAATATTCCCTGCGAAAATGAGAATCCAACACGGGGGCAGGGCCCATTTTTTTGAGAACCCAGCAGAGGAAATGGCATACGTCGAGGCCTCTATAGCACTGCCCCACAGAGATCGCATAAGAGACCCAAATGAAAGACCCAGCACGGGTGAAGGCAGAGGAGATCCTGTAGAAGGCTGAATCGTACCTCTACCACAGTGGGGACATGCTCTTTTTCTGTACAGTCGGTGCAACTAGCCTGGACGAAGATCCGATGTCAACGGGCCGTAGAGTCTCCCGCATGGGCGGCCAGACGGCTGGTCATAGGCTTGCGACGAAGCACCCTCAGGAACATTCCAATCAGTTACTTGGGTCCATCGTCAAGTTGGGGCAGATGATGTGGGAGGGGGGAGGGAAAGAGCGAATGGTGAAGTTTCCTTGTTGGGATCACTACCCGGACGAGTTTAAGTCTGGGAGGAAAGTTTGTACAGTTGAAGGTTGTTGGTTTTTTGGAAAAAGGTCTCACAGATGCTGGTACCGCCTCAGTTCTGGCTACACACGCAGCTGTGGTTGTCACAATGCAATGCAATGTATACACGTAGGAAATGGGTGATGGGCTGAAGGTTAAGCTAATGACATGGAATGTTCGAGGCCTAAACAATCCAATGAAGGCCAGGAAGGTTGGTAATTATGTCACCAGACACGGGCCCCACATTTTGATGCTGCAGGAAATGCATGCGCTGGGATTGGTGAATGAGAAGATACTGGCGAGATGGGGTAGGCAGCGTTACTAAACAAATTACTCCTCGCAGTCCAGAGGGGTAAGCATCCTTATACACAAATCTTTAGGATTCATTGACAAAGGTCATCTTGTGGACCCAATGGGCAGATATGTGCTGGTTTGGGGGGAAATTGCGAGGAAACACATGACCCTGGTGAACACCTATGGCCCCAACATAGAAGACCCAGACTTCTATATTATGGGGAGGAGACTTCAATTTGGTGCTTGTCCAGACTCTGGATAGGTCCGCCACGGCACTCAGGTCGCCGTCCAGGACGGCGCTGGCGTTGAAGCAGATCATCCAGCAGCTTTCCATGTTAGATGCCTGGAGGGTGTTTCACCCAACTACCAGGCGTTACACATTCTATTCCTCTGTACATGATAGCGAGTCACAAATAGACTACTGGTTCGTCCCCGCTAGTACAACACACGCCCTACAGAGTTGTGAAATACTCCCCTGCACAATGTCTGATCATTCCCCGGTGGTATTGGAAATTACTCTTAGAGACGCCCCAAGGCCGGCTAGGAGATGGAGGATGCCCAGTGGTATACTAAAAGACCCAAACGTGGCGGAAAGCTCACATCCGGAAATTGCCAATTTCTTTGCAGACAACAACGGGTCTGTTGACCGCATCTCGTCAGTATGAGAAACGTTGAAGGTGTGGGCGAGGGGGGCCCTGATATCTAAGACCACGGGTCTTCTAAGAGAAGTATGCCGGGACCTGGAGAGGGTGGAGAGGGAACTGAACATACTAGAGGAGGTATACGGCCGGACACACGGTGGAGACCCCTGGCTGAAATACATAAATCTCTCAGGGAATTTGACAGATTGGCGGTGCGGGAAGTACATTATATGGCAGCCCCTACCAGGGCTCGGTGATACGGGGAGGGCAATAAAGCAGGGAAAATGCTTGCCAACCTGGTTAGGCAGGAAAAACATGTGGCCCCGATTGCATCAATCCACACGGCACAAAACGTGACAATAACGAGCGAACAGGGAATAAACGATGAATTCACAGAGTTTTACAAAACACTGTACATGAATAAAGATAGGAAATCCCCTGACGAGATCAAAACTTATCTTGATACACTGGACCTCCTTAAACTCACAGAAGAAAATAGGCTAATGTTGGAGCAACCTGTCACGGCAGAGGAGCTCACCGAGGCGATTAAGGGGCTCGCGTCAGGCAAGGCACCGGGTTCAGACGGCCTGGGAGTGGAATTTTTTAAGGAATTCCGGGAAGAACTGGTTCCTGTATAGTTGGATGTGTGGGGGAAGGCTCTGGGTGAACAAACCCTGACACAGTCTATGCGCGAGGCCATAATCACGGTGCTGCCTAAACCCCGACGCCCGCCACAAGATATGTCCTCCCATAGACCCTTGTCCCTGATAAATGTGGATGCAAAGATTTTTGCGAAAGTGCTGGCGAACCGTATGCTACCCGTAACGCCAATATTAGTACATACGGATCAAAGCGGGTTTATTCCCCAAAGGTCTACTGCCTTAAACTTGCGCAGGCTATTCGGCATAATGTCACAGATCAACCCGAACAAACAAGCAGTGGCGATATCCCTGGACGCCGAGAAAGCGTTTGACTCGGTCTCCTGGGAGTATCTTTTTCTGGTATTGGAGAATTCGGGGTGGGCCCATATTTCATTCACTATGTCAAACTGCTTTATACAACTCCATGTGCGAAAGTACACATAAATAGAACTATGTCTAAATTGTTTAAGCTGGGCAGGGGCACCAGGCAGGGATGCCCCTTCTCCCCTATCCTTTTTGCCCTGACAATTTAACCCATGGCGGCGGCGATACGGCTGAGGCACGGCAATAGGGACATAACTCTGAAAGGAGCCACCCAAATAATATCATTGTACGCGGATGACACCCTACTATATGTCCGCGAACCCGATATAAACATTGTTCCCATTATGACAGATATCAACAAATTTGCAGAATACTCAGGGTATATGGTAAATAGCGCCAAATCAGAAGTGTTCCCGCTCACCCCCTCCACAAAATGCCCAGCTCAAATGTGTGGTCTCAAATGGTCCGCACACCACATCAGATACCTTGGGGTTCTAGTCTCCAGTACTAAACAAACCTTATACACTGAGAATCACGACTAGGCTCTACAAACGCTTAATACTAAACTACAGATTTGGAGGCGACTCCCGATCTCATTACACGGAAGAATCGCCATACTTAAAATGATAGTACTTCCCAAGCTGCTATACCTATTTGTAAATATCCCCATATGGCCGGGGAGGGAGTTCTTCTCTAGGATACGATCCATGGTGGTGTCTTTCCTTTGGAACGGGAAGAATTCCTGAACATTTCCCCCGCACAAAAATAAACTCTCTTTTAAGTGTTGAAATCAGTGCCTTTATGACTCCTGCAAAAACGCATTTGTGTTATGCCTCACATGTACACTTTACCATCTCTCATAAATTGCCAAAAAAGGAAATAGGAAGGCTTGACATACGAAGCTGCTGCAGTATTCCATCATGAAGTCTGGTAACACGTAGGGAGAGTGCAAATTCGCTGCTCCTTTCTCTCCTCCTCCTTCTCCTACACCTTTGGCTGACTCACACTCTGACACATCCCTCTCTAACTTTCATCTCTCGGTCTCTAACACTCTTGACGTCCTTGCCCCTGTTATGAGCATTGTAACGCTCACCTGAATCCCTCGGAGGCGCAGGTCTGGGCTGGGGGTTCTCGGAGTCTTCTAGGGTCACGCGCAGGCCTCGAATGCCACCCTGGAAAGGCCCTTTCCTCACTGAGATCTTGATCTGAAGGGTGAGGTGTCTGCAATTATGAGAGCAAGGGGTTAATATGGATATATAAGCCTGACTGGGTAAGATGCCTCCCCTTCCTGGTACTCCCAAGTAGTTCGTAGGCTAAATGTGCTCACCTTATGTAGGTGAAAGCGGAGCTCTCCATCCTGCGTCTGTGCAGGGGCGCCGAAGCCAGTTACTTCACTGGTTAATTGTCCAGCCTCTTGGTTGCAGAGGATGAAGATTTGGAGCTAGGCCGTTGTTAGCAGCACGAACGGCGGTTGCTTGAATATGGAGGTCCGGAGAGCGATGGAATGGCGAAGGTATTGCAGGCAAGTAAGTAGAAAATGTCAATTCGAAGTTAAAAGCACTTCTTAATGTCTCTTTTCCTTTTTCAGGTCGCAGAAGCAGCTGGGTAGAAAAATGGATGTCGAGGAATGCACCGAGGAGTCAGAAAGATGAGCGCTGCCCAAAACACGTGCGTATAGATGGAGTTTTGTATTTCTTAATGATGTCCTTTTGTTTTGCAGATGCGAGTAGCAGCGTCGGCGGAGGCGAGAAGAATGCAGCGCAGGTAAGGAAAGTTTCACGGAGGTTTACTAACCAATGTCTTTGCTTCCACAGGATGCCAGATAAAATGGAAAGCTGCAGCCCGTGGCTTGAGATGCACCGATGGACTGGGTAAGTGCTGCGCTGGTTTTTATCTCGTGCTAACCTGGTGTTCTTTTCCCTTTTCAGATGCTGCTGAAGACGAAGATGGTATTTCGGAAGGTAAGATTGCGGATTTCTCTTCCCCAGATGCAGAAGTTGAAGATTCTCTGGAGCTGACACGGTGAGCGTCCTGCTGCTATTGCAGAATAACGCGAAGCACGTTGCTCTGATCGGGCGTGGTTTAAATAGCTTACTGGAGTGCTTAGGTGTCTCCTTCCACAGCAGCCTCGCCCAGGTAAGAAGTCCCAGCTTCCAGAATAGTTCCAGTATCCAGTCCCAGGGAGTGGTGCTGGCCACACCCAGAAGGTAAAGTAGTTCCAGCCATGGATGGATGAGGATTTCATCCTGCAGGTGAGTGAGCAGCATGGTCTGCAGCAGGTAGGTCCACCCAAGCACCATTCCTTACATCATGAGCCTGGCACGTCCTGTGCCGGGACTGGGTCCCCTTATGAGCCTGGCGCCACTGGCGCCAGGACAAGGTCCATAAGGCCCCTATGGGAGCCGATGGGTGCCTGGAAATTAAGTTGTGACCCAGCTTCCGAGGCAGTTGGGCTAAACCTGACTCCATGGAGGCTGCGGTCATGACAGCATCCGTTTGAAGCCCACGTCCAAGTGCAACTCTTGAAACGATTCCGACCTCGCCACCCTTAAACTCAATTTTAGGGTAGTTAAGAGGAAGTGGAGGGCTTCAGATGCACCCTCTGAAAAAATGGCCTGCCGACTGTTCCAAAGGTAGTACAGACTCTTTGTCCTCTCTAAAAAGGGAGCCTACATCCGAACCCACCTCTCTGCGGCTTCTAACAACTAAAACAATGTTTCAAAATCTGCAAGGAGCTGGCCAATCCTGCTGCAATCTCTACCTCTCCTGTTCCCTCCCAGGCCCTCTGCATGGCCCTGGCTTCTCATTTCACCACTAAAACTCAGGACATCCTGTTGACTCTCTCTTCCTCTACTTCCTATTCCTCCTCTTCCTCATCCTCTGCCACATTTTCAGCCATTTACCCTCTTCCTTTCTCCTTCTTTCCCCTGCTCGCCCCTGACAATGTTTCTAAACAAGTCCGATCTAAGAAAGTCTCATCAAAACAGGTTTTCCCCTGCTCATTCAGAACTATCAAGGACCACATCGACACCATGGCTCCAGCCTTGGCTGATTTCTGCAATCACTCCTTTGCCACTGGAACCTCCCCCCTTAAGCACTCCCTTGTGCACCCCCTTCTTCAGAAGCCCTCTGCCGATCCTTCCTCTCCAGCTAACTATCGCCCGATTTCCATCACTCCTTTTTCAGGGCAAACTCCTGGAAAAGCTGGCCATCTCCCAGCTTAATCTGCATACTGAATCTGTTGGTTGTCTACACGACCACCAGTCTGGCTTCAGAGCTGCCAGAAGCACGGAAACTGCTCCCCTGAACACCTGTGAAGACTTGCTCTCTAATCTTGACTCTACTCTTCCTTGTGTCCTTATTCTCCTTGATCTATCCTCTGATTTTGACATGGTCAACCATGCCATCCTGCTCAATAGCTGTCGTGACAACCTGGGTATCACTGGTCAGACCCTGTCCTGGTTGATCTCTTTTCTCATTGACCGAAACTCCCAGGTCCCACTGGGGTCTTTTATTTATTTTTTATTTATTTTATTGTTAGCTTGTTAGGCACTTAGACAATAAGAAAATACTGTTACAAAGTGCCCACAGGCCAGGGAGAGAGCAAGGGTGGAACAAATAAACATTAAAAACACAATATTTGAGAGCAGAGGGGGAAATGGTAGAATGGATGAACCTAGTATGCCTTGTGTATTCTCATATCTCTCTCTCTCTACTTGTGATGTTCCCCAGGGATCCAACCTTTCTCCATGGCTATTCAACCCCTACCTGGCACCTCTGGCCCACAGCATCGCTACATTCTGTTCTAACTTTCAGTGTTATGTGGGTGACATCCATCTCTCCTTCAGGCTCCCCTCAGCCACCTCTGCTCCTTATCTCCTACCAGACTGTCTGGCCACAATTCAGGAATGGTGTGCTGCCAATGATCTCTGCCTTAATGCCAGTGAGACCAAGATCCTCTTCATCGGGACACCTGCTACCTCCTTTCCTCTCTCTCTCTGGCCGCCCACCTGCGCCATGCTCCTTCCTATGAGGCTAAGAACCTTGGTGCCATCTTCAACTCCAACCTCTCCTTCTCTACTCACATCTCCAACGTCTCTAAGAAGTCACACTTTCAGCTTCACCTCCTCAGAGGTATTCTGTCTTTTCTTACTTTCCCCCAGAAGCTCACTGTCTCTAGAGCCCTGGTCTTCTCCAGGCTGGACTATTGCAACAGCCTCTTTCTAAATCTTCCTGTCTCTACACTTTGACTTTACAACTCATCCAGAACAGGACTGCAAGACTTGTCCTTGGCCTCAAGCCCAGGGATCATATCTCTCCAGGTCTGAAATCTATGCACTTGCTCCCTTGGGCTGCAAGGATTAAGTTCAAGACCCTTTGCATCGTCCACAAGGCTTTCAGGGGCCTGGGACTGCACTACCTCCAATTTTTTCTTCCTAAAAATCTTCCTTCTCGAGCTCTCCGCTCATCCACCTCCAATTCTCTGAGAGTCAGACGCTTTTCCAAGCAGAGAATGGGGGGGAAGATCTCTTTTCTTGACTGGGGCCTCCGTATGGAACAGCCTCCATGCTTCTCTCAAACTTGAGCAGATCCACCTTCGATTCCGGAAGCAACTCAAGAGCTTCCTTTTTGCTTCTGCTTTCTCTCTTCCTCTCCCCTACTAAGGTCCATGATAGCTCTGCACACTGGTCACCTGGCCATCCTTGAACTCGGGCCCAGCCTCCTGCATGTCCAGTTGTCCTTGCACTGCCTCTGGGCTCCCTCAGCACTTAAGGATCTGTATCAGTAACCCTACAGGCCCTTCTCTTTGCAATTAAGAGCCACCCTCTGGCAGCACCTATTGAGTCACCTGCACTTCTCCTCACCCCCCAAACCCCTTGGCACTTCTCCCTTCTCCTCTTCCCCACACTTGTACGATCTGAATGACACATGGCCTAGTAAGATGTTTGATCTCCTTCTGTTTCCCCCTCCTTGTCCTGTCACGCCTAAAAACATTTGTGTAGAGGTGCGTTATAATTGACTTATCATATCATATATCATATCATATCTATGAACCGAACATAACTGGACACAAAAAGAAGCTTCATCTTTTTCTCCAACTATTTCCACTTTTACAAGAATTTATTGAAGATCAATTGACATTATTGTTTCACTCTTGGATAAAGAAATTGATTTGTGTACCGTAACTATTAAATTAAAGTCATTTTGCTTCTCACTCAACATATTAGCACTGCTGACAAATGTGCTTTCTGTGGCAAAACAATGGCGTTGTAGTTGGTATTGTCTGTCTGCCAGATATTGACCACTTTGATGTCGAACACTAGTATTCCAATATTGAGGATACCAAGGGTGCTCCCGGAGGCTGCTAAAATATCCCAACTTTACTGTAAATAGGCTTTTAGACTTTCTGAAGAAGCCCCACTCCAATTTCTTTTGCTGAGATTTCCAGCCCAAGTAATCATGACAGACAGAAGAGGCGTGGCTGGATGGATTAGAAGACTGCATCAGGGAATCCACACCATGAAGGTCTCTGACTCCACCAAGACCTACAATAGCACAAACCCCACACAGAACTACACTGCCAAGACACGGACTGCTCACCTTGTTCGCCATCCTCTATCACCTCACTCACGCTGACATTCAGTGAGATGGGACCAGCGACTATCAGATATTCCAGATACAATGACCAACTCGACCCTCCTCGCCATTAGTGCTTGTTCCCATCCAACATGTGATGAAGCATTTTCAGCTTTGCCCAGTCATTGAGAAAGGCCTGATAAAAAACATAGAGCTCTTGACGTAGTCCCTTGTTTTTCAGGAAGCATTCATGACCACGCTCCTTCTTGTTGTTTGCATTGTGTAAGGGATTGCCATTGCCCTTAAATTCCACAGTCTTGCTTGGTACCTCTTAAAAATGTGAGCAGAAGAATGGATACCATTGGTAAAAAAGGCCTGTGCAGCTTATATGCAGCTCAAACGGAAGTCGACCAGCGAAGTGGCACTGCTAGCAATATTCAACATCGGAGTCAACCAGCACAGTGGCACTGCTAGGAATATTCAACATCAGAGTCAACTAGAGCAGTGGCACTGCTAGGAATATTCAGCATTCAAGCCGGTCAGATAGCACAGCGATTAGAACGCTCACTTTGACATCTGTGCAGAGCCTGTCGACGCAGGTTCGAATCCCAGTAGGGCAAAACTCAGCCTCTTATCCTTCCAAGGTCGATAAATGAGCACCACACACTGTGGGTAAAAATAAGCAACACTTAGATGCCTGAGGATTCGTAGCGCTATATAAATGCAAAAAAATTAAAAACAAACATCGGAGTCAACCAGTGCAGTGGCACTGCTAGGAATATTCAGCATCGGAGTCAACCAGTGCAGTGGCACTGCTAGGAATATTCAGCATCGGAGTCAACCAGCGCAGTGGCACTACTAGGCATATTCAGCATCGGTGGCACTGCTAGGCATATTCAGCATCAGAGTCAACCAGCGCAGTGGCACTGCTAGGCATATTCAGCATCAGAGTCAACCAGCGCAGTGGCACTGCTAGGCATATTCAGCATCAGAGTCAACCAGCGCAGTGGCACTGCTAGGCATATGCAGCATCAGAGTCAACCAGCGCAGTGGCACTGCTAGGAATATTGAGCAGATTGTTTGTTACCTTTCACATGATAATTACAAACGTTTTTGGGGCATAACAAAAGAAGGTTTTTAGATTTCCATCCATGTTGTTAGCGCATCTAACAATATTTAAGCATTCTCTGCAAATGGGTCTTCCTGTAGCATCTCCATGATGAGAATTTCATAGTTAAGGCTTGTGGCTCTAAAGGTGAATGCTCCAAAAAAAGAAGCGGTGATAAGAAGGATGATACTCAAAGCCAAACTCATGAAATTGATAGGCCTAGAGTACACCAAAGGGAGAAGGATTACGGTACATGTTATTGCATGGATCCTGGGACAGTGGTTTTCAGTGGCGTGGTTATGGCACTTTGGGCAGGAAGGCCAACAATACCAGCAGGCCCAACCCAAAAGCAAACATCCCTAGAGCCGAAATACAAGCGAGAAAGTGAACATGCTTCCCTGCCAGTCAAAATAATTCTTACCCCAACACATGGATTCCCATATGTGCTTCTCTAACACATAGACCCCAGGTGGGTGAAAGTGTATTAATCAGTGTTCTAGCATGGGAAAACCTTATGGGATACAAATAAGTGCCCAATATTTTTCAGATTAAATATGTCATACAATGTACAGCTGTTAGTAGTAGTAATAGTAGCATTAGTAATTATTATAATAATATAATTCTGGTATTTTGTGTCGTTCCGCTATCTCTCGGAATTCAGTTTTAGAGCGCTTCGTAACTGGTTATTGCTGTCGTTATTACCCACAACTTAGTACTCAAGGTGGTGCTTGTAAGGCTAAAAGCATTCTACTTGTGGCACTATCCACTCTTCCGTTCATCACCCATGCATGGTCCTGCACACAGGATCTCCATTATCTTGTCCAAGAGGTAGAATTTGGAAAGATACTTCACATGGCACTTTTGCAAGTACTATATGTTTTGCACCTGTCACTGACATTGACCTGACCTGTGCTTTTGGTACTTTCTTACTGTCAAGCAGTAGACCCTATATCTCCCTCGTGATCATCTCATCACCAAACCCTACTCTCTCTCCCACTCACACTTTCACACACATTCACGTCCTTGGTGTCTTATAAACATTCCCTGTGCTTTATTCCTTACTTTGCAAATGCATCCCCATTCACTTAGTCTACCTAAACTCATCTCATATGTCTTGCTTCCAAACCCCACTGCCCTACCTCAGTATTCAGTAGGCAAATGGCAATATTATTTATGGGGTTTAAGTCTCCTGAGGGATTTTAAATATGAATTGAGTGTCATCAGCAAAATTGCATATGTGTGCGCCCCGATACTGAATCTGTTTTATCAGCAAAGACAGGGAAAAACACTGATATTATATAACAGCAGTTCCAAAAAAGGTGATCCATCCCAGGATAAATTGCATAAGTTACTGATGGCGCTGATGGATGCTAATAGACCAAGTTACACCAGTGATCCCCTTCCTAAAGCATCCGATTGCCACCTACGGTTATCTAGCACCTGTGATTACAGCTGCTGTGGGCCTGACGAAGAACTGTGCATAGAGTGCTTTGGGTTGATTACATCGAATCAAATTGGTCATTGGAGAATTGGTCAATTTGCTCCTCACATATATATGCAACAAAATAATTGCAAATCACTTCTCCTGCGACCAGTTCGGACATCAGTAATCTACCAACACTGATAAGGCCAGTAGTATCCTCAATACATCTATGCAGCGGAGAGTGGACTGTTACTTACAAAACCTTTGCAGGAAGGGTACAGTGATAATTTCCCTAAAATGTGCCAATTCTTAGGAGTCTGCTTGGATCTATTTTAAAAATGGCACAAATGCTAATTTGAATTCAGGTGAGACTATTCCAGAAGTTCGAGATTCATTTAGAAAATATTATTCTGTGATAACTTGAATTTTCGCTTTCAATAATATATATAAAAAATTAATTGAGCCAGTTGCAAACCCCAGTTTGCAGGACTGTAAGGCCCAGAACTTGACCACAAGGTCAAACAGATGTTACTGTTTAATGTGCACAAGTAGCATATACGTTCTCACAATTGTGAGAAAATTGCGAAAGTTTTGAATAAAATGCCTATGTTACTCTTCAGTTGCATATAAGTTATATGCAGGTGTACCGATGGCTAAGAAATAAGCAGCCCCGGGCGAGGGGGAGGGACCGGCCAGCAGTGCGGTTAACTCCAGGGTGACCTGCTAAGGGAGAACACGTGCTGTGGTGTAACTAAGAGGCTGCAGAGGCAGATGGCACGTTGAAATAGGCAATGACATTCCACCCAGTGAGCCCGCTTACCAGCTGACAATTACAATGTTTGTAATTAGAAGTAATTTGTACTCGAATCCAATGCTGAGCCCAATACATTTTCTTTCAAGTGCTGTCCCGATGATGGACACCTTGGGCCTCATTACGAGGTTGGAGGTAGTCATGGCACTGTTAGCGCCATGACTACCTCCAATACCGGCACCGTGTCGGTCCTGTTCAATGGGGACTTACCGGTCTATTCCGACCTTTGTGGGACCGGTAAGTCCCCACTGAAAAAGCCATTCCCCATTCCCATTTCAGCCCCCATAGGGCTCAATGGGAAGGGGGAAGGTGCTAATAATAGTACCGCAAATTGCGGTACCGTTATTAGCTCTGAAGTCCCTTAACGGGTCCCTTCCATAACGCCTGGTAAAACCAGGCATTAAGGAAGGGACTCGCTAAGGAACCTCGTAGTAGGGCAGTAAGGGATTACCAGCACCGGTGCCCTTATCGGTGACGGTAATCCCTTACCGCCCACCTCGTAATGAGGCCCCTTCTATTTGTTAACTCAGTGCAAACAATGGTATTTTCACAATATGCTCGGCTACAGGCTGTGAAAATTTGTACCGAAACTTGCATTGAACTGGGAAAGTTGGGACAAATGGCAGCTATGATACCATGGAGGTAGCACCTCCACGAGACAAGCATTTCGGGCTTTGCTGAGAGCACTAAACCCCAAAAAGTATGAGCTTGAAGGAGGATGTAAAGGTGCTGTATACCCTACCTCTTGCCATTACTTTGGGGTTCTCTGTGATGCTGCTCATTGAAAATATGATGGTTGACCAATATTTCCACCACTCATACATGTACAAATGTTGTGGAATAACATGGGGCAGTTGTGTAGTGGGGTGTGGGGGTCTGAAATGCAGGAGCTCCAAGTCTACCCAGAAACTCTCTAAATGAGGCAGCACAATCAATGGCACACAAAAGAAAACACACCCCAATGAAATGCATGCATCTCCGTTAGTTTATTGGGAGCCCTGTCCAGTCCGACATGTATCTCATGCAAGTCCCACCACCATGGTTCAGACACCATATAGAGCACCACAAGCAATGGCAAGTGGCCTGGGACGCAAAACAGGGCACACACAGCAAACATGGGTCAGTGGTCAGGTTGCCCAGGCATTGCATCATAAGCAGCGGTGACCGATCAGACCATTATCATGGTCACCTGAGGCACATGAGAACTCTTAACATTGTAAATAGTTATCAACAACCAAAAACCGAGGGAATCGGACATAAACCAGATGAAAACACAATATCAACACACAATACTGCATGGATGCTATGTTTATTATGGCAAATGTGCACAAACACCTTCAAATTGTGGTAAATAGATCTGTGCCTAATCCATTAGAAAATTGTGGGCAAGACAGCGGAGATACACCAAAACATCATGCTCATCATAGCTCGCCACAATGTTATGCAAACTCCTGTTCTTCTTCAGGTAACTCTTCCTCTTTACAGGCGGCATTCACCATGAATGTATTCTTCATACAGTTGGTCTCTACCCTTTTGTACCAGACGTACCCCATCTACAAATTTCCACAGTGTAGTGTGGGCCATACCAAACTCGGCCTGCATCCTGTGGTGGGCAGCTTCAGCAAAGTTGTTAGTCCGTGCCTGGTCCTGGTGAGTTCTTTCATACACCGACCACATCTCTGGTAGCGGCGGCTGCGGTTAGGGTTCTGGCAGCCCATGTAATTTTCCTCAAACCAGCGCAGGACTGGCAGCAACTCTGCAGGTATTGCATTGTACATTATGACCACTGCTCTGTCTGGGTCATGGATTGGCAAAAAGTCAAGTGCAATGATCATGCGCGCGGCCAGTGCGAATTTGGGTTCAGTGTTGTACCTTGGGAGTAGACCTACTGCAGCAAGCTTCTTGCAGACATTCCGGGCTAGATGAAACAGGCAGCCATGTAATTGCAAGCCCGGAAATATTGCTCTTGCCGCCCCAATTGCAGCCTGTTCAAAATCCATTGAAATGGATGCCGGATCGAGATTAGCCTGCATGCCCTTGACCGCCTCAAACATGCGCTGTTAAGTGCACCTTTCCTTGTTAGGCAGCAAGACATAGACGACCGGCAGCACAAATCCTCCCCATCTGCCATTGCCACCTATATCTGCACAAAGAGCGCTGGAGGCACGCTGAATGTTCCATCTACGTACAGCTTCTCCATTTCGCCAGCCAATTCCCTGTGCAACTCACGGCCAAATATGAGAATGTGGTTCTCATCATTCTCTCGTGAATCCCAAAGGGGAAAGCATTCCGGCTGATTTGCTGTGAGTGTGCTAGATCCTGCAGGCTTATGGTATCATGATCTCCGCTCTGTGATGTGGATGAGGCACACTTTCCCTTTTACATCATCACTCTCATGGCTATGCTCATGCATCCTGCATCCTGCTTAACACCTGGTCATCAACCGTGGCCGTGTGGAGGCACGCTCTGTATTCGCCTTTTTCCTCACAGTGCTGGTCGGCGGTGTGCCAATTGAAGATATACTGGTATCCCTCATGGAGAAACTTCCGCTTGCCACACTTGGAAAGTACTCCAGCCATTCTCCTGGAGACAAGTTGAGGAAAGGTTTTTGCTCAGGCCTTCAGACACTGTGCGTCACAGCTCTGTCAGTGCAGCACACTATAGAACAACATGTCAGTGCATCAAGCCTCCCTAAATAGTGCAATGGCAATAGTGGGAAAGGCCTCGTTAGTGCATCATTAGCCCAGCACAGTCCATCAAAGTAACAGCCCCTCCCACATCCTCAGACCTTTTGCCTCCAGGTATCACCCAAGAAATGCATCAGTGTGGGCCCTTCATAGAGTGCAACAGAAAATTAGTCAAAACATTTAGAAAATCTCATGAAGGTGCATGCAGATTTATAGCAGGGCACATAGTAAGATTCAGAAGTATTAACCGGGGTGTGTGTACACTTACTACGACGGTGTGCACAACTACGTGTATCTCAGCTAGCATGCTCCTGCACGTGTTTGTGTTCACATGCCCTCTCTTAACACTGCCCTGTCGGAAACACAGCAAAAGAAAAGGGCACAAAACACATCCCAATAGCTGTTATATATGTGAAGCATTGCCAGGTAAGTATACCAGTTACATGAGTACCCGTGCAGGGAAAGCAGTCCTTGTATACTTACACTGCACTGGTGTATATGGTTGCACAGGTAGACAAATATATATTTATATTAATAAATTCATTCATATTATTTTGTGTTCTATAAAATGTATGCACATATACTATATTTACATGTACTTATATTTATTGATATGCCCCTCTTTCTGCCTGCCTATGTGTAACTAGTTCCATAACAGCACCCTGATGCCCCAGGGCTTGGGTGCTTTACAAATGTAAAAAATAAAATAAATATATATTTACTTACTGGGTATATATTTTTATTTAAAGGATAAATATGAAACTTGTTGACAGTAAACCATTAGGCCATCTTTGGCCTAGTGGTTAGATGCTGTGCCTTGAACGCCCAAGACTGCACCTAGATGATTTATTTTTTCTTTCTTTATTGTTTTTAATGCAATACGTGCACTCATTTGGTGCTTGGATTTTCTGGCCAGCTGCTAAATGTCAGTCAGCATTTAGCAGCTGACATTGCCGCTCCTTGGGATAAGTGTCCCGGGGGCGGATCAATCTTTGCAAATGCAACACGTTAACAGGCACAGTACCTGTCACCGTGCCGCATTTACCAAGCACAATGCTTTTGTATTTTTGGCCAGCTGCTAAATGCCAGCATTTAGCAGCTGACTATGCTGCCCCTTGGGATAAACATCCCGGGAGTGGATCATTTTTTGCAAATGCAACACATTCACAGGCACAGTACCTGTCAAAGTGCCGCGTTTGCAAAGCAAGATGTTTTTGTATTTTTGGCCAGCTGATGAATGCCAACATCTAGCAGCTGAACTTGCCGCTCCTTGGGGCAAGTGTCCCAGGAGCGGATCATTCTTTGCAAATGCAACACGTTCACAGGCACAGTACCTGTCAACGTGCCGCATTTGCAAAGCATGATGCTTTTGTATTGTTAGCCAGCTGCTAAGTGCCAGCATTTTGCAGCTGGCCTTGCCACTCCTTGGGGCAAGTGTCCCAGGAGCGGATCATTCTTTGCAAATGCAACACGTTCACAGGCACAGTACCTGTCAACGTGCCGCGTTTGCAAAGCAAGATGTTTTTGTATTTTTGGCAAGCTGCTAAATGCCAGCAAGTGTCCCGGGAGCGGATCATTAATTGCAAATGCAACACGTTCACAGGCACAGTACCGGTCAATGTGCCGCATTTGCAAATCAAGATGCTTTTGTATTTTGGCCAGCTGCTAAGTGCCTGCATTTAGCAGCTGAGCTTGCCGCTCCTTGGGGCAAGTGTCCCGGGAGCGGATCATTATTTGCAAATACAACAGGCACAGTACCTGTCAACGTGCCGCATTTGCAATGCATGATGCTCTTGTATTTTTGGCCAGCTGCTAAATGCCAGAATTTAGAAGCTGGCTTTGCTGCTCCTTGGGACAAGTGTCCCAGGAGCAGATCATTTTTTGCAAATGCAACACGTTCACAGGCACAGTACCTGTCAACGTGCCGCGTTTGCAAAGCAAGATGCTCTTGTATTTTTGGCAAGCTGCTAAATGCCAGCATTTAGAAGCTGGCTTTGCTGCTCCTTGGGACAAGTGTCCCAGGAGCAGATCATTCTTTGCAAATGCAACACGTTCACAGGCACAGTACCTGTCAACGTGCCACGTTTGCAAAGCAAGATGCTCTTGTATTTTTGGCAAGCTGCTAAATGCCAGCATTTAGCAGCTGGCCTTGCCGCTCCTTGGGATAAACATTATTTGAATGTTGAATTATTTGAAAATACAACATGTTCAAAGGCAAGTACTGTCAACGTACGGAGTTTAGATGTTCTGCCTGCCTTGGAGGGGAGATTGTATGCTATTTCTCTATTTAAGAGGTTTCCTTTGGCTATGGAATGTAATGGATAGTTTATTAAACTGAAAGCTTAAATATATATTTTTTTAAAAGATCTGATTTTAGTCATTACTTGATACAGCCAGGCGTCTGTGCATGTTGTACATACAAGTTCCATTCATACAAAAAACACAACTAAACATACATTAGGGTACAAAAATCAAGAGGTGGTTTTCATTTTAAGACAATAGTTTTACTTTGTAAATGCACCTGTGTTTGGAGAGATTAGAATAGTTAGCAGGGAATATTGTGCCTTGGTGTTTTTAAAAAAGTGAAACATAGCAGGTCTTGAGAGATGTATGTAAGGCGCGGCCTTGAGCAGCAATGTGTTCCCTAGAGCTGTAAATGGCCCTCCATCTCACTGCAAAGTGTGTGCTTTGTCTTCTGCAGGGCACACATCACTGTCCGGCCCGGCACAAACAAAGAATGCATTCTGGAACACAGCCACCGGCATACTAATGGCTTCAATGTTGCCATTGCTGGCAGGGGGTGCAAAACAACCTGACTTCACAGAGTCAGCCCCACTGGTAAGTCCTCCTTCCTTGCGTTTGCGGAGGGGGCGTAATCCCTTTCGGTGATGCTGGCCCAATTCCGTTGCATCTCGTTCCCTGCCTGGCTCACGTGGTCTTTCCCTGGGTGCGTTTATTTAGGGCGCCTACTTCAGTATCTCTGAGTGGAAGTATAAAAAGAAATGCTCCTTTATGGGCAGGTACTCTCCGAAGACATTATGGAAAAGCTTGACGTGAAGGGACGGGGACCCACATGGCATGAGGATGGCAGGATCTTGTCTTCTTCTCTGGTCAGAGCCTCCCAGTCCTCTTTGGCCGCCAGGACTAACCATTCGCCTAACACTCTGTTGCCCCTTACTTGTGAGCACCCTGTGCCGATGCCCCGTTTGCCTGGTCCCAGAATCGCCACTGAGGTTTAGAATCATACGTGTAGAACTAAACATGGGAGTCAAGATCAAGGGCTCCAATATTTCGTGATGGGCATCCTATAAGCGAGAAACAGGTGATGGGCACTGCTTTGGTTATGTTAGCTTTTATTGCTGGGTCTGTTATGGCATGGCTTTTGCCATTTCATTGCCATGGCCCCTTGGATCTCTGTATCTTGCAAGTAAAAAAGCAGCATTATGGATGAGCTCGCGAGAACAGAGGGAGAAGAGCAGAGGTTGCTATTTGATTGCCTTTTTGTGGGTGTAGGTTAATTTCTATTTATTTATTTCCAGTATGCATTGATTTGATTGGTTGGTCCGAAACAACGAACAGAAGTGCTCTACGTAGGGCATAATTACAGAGAGTGCAGGAAGTCCCTTTGCAGGGCGCCTTACAAAGTTTCATTGATTGAATGGAAGAGGATGAGCAGGGTAATGGAGGGGTAATGCATTGGTACTTAAAAAGGGGATGTTTGGTACATGGTGGGAATTTAGGCAGTGGGTCAGTAGTTATAGGAATGCAAATCCGATATGGACAAACAAAAGCGGTCCTGGCTAGAAGGTTTAGAATTTATCGAAAAACCCCAGGCTCTGCTCTGGGCAACCCTCCAGACCATCATTCTCCAGTCTGCCAATCCATTACAGAAAGGGGCAAATAAGGCTTGATCCCACCCCACCCAGCATGCTAAAACATGTCTGAGGTTGCTTGTGGTATTGTGCAGAAGAGATGGGACCAAGCAGTTCGGGCTCGCCTGCCCCTTTTGGGACATGTTTCTGTGTTGCGGGGTGGGACCAAGCCTGATTTGCATATGCCTTGCCCCTTCTGAAATGGATTGGCAGGCTGAAAGGCGATGGTCTGGAGGGTTGCCCAGGGCTGTGCCCATGGTTATGAGTGATTCAAAACGTTCCAGCCATCACCGTTTGGTTTTGCTTACAATTCACATATGTACAATTCTCCTCAGGGTAGGGCCGGCAGCTGGGCAGTTTCAGTTTAGTCAAGCGAGAGAAGTGGGCCCCTTCTCTGGCTAGCAGATGGTGCTGCTCACTGTGCTCAGAGAGGCACAGCTTCACCTCACTGATGAGGCCCAACAAAGCTGAAACACCTGTATGGGGTTGCTGTTGGTACTCTTGTTCAGAGAGGAATTGCCATTGTATTTCGGTGCTGGACTGCCCATGTGGGCGGGACAAAGACTGATATGCAAATGGGTATTTCCCTTCTGTGAAAAGTACAGTGAGCAAAAAGCGTGTGCTGCAAACTCTCATCTCAGAACAGGTTAGCATGCCATGTTCTTTCTGGAGAGGAGCGCCTGCTACCTTTTTTCAAATAGGTGCTGAGGTGAGTGTGGCGAAGTTAAATACTTTCTTTAGGGGAGTGAAAAGAGGGGCAGGTTAGATCATCAGCTGAGCTTGCTAAGGTGTGGGTATGGTGAAGGGGCAAGGGTGGGTGGCAGTGTTTAGGAGTTTTGCTGACTTGCACAGCTCTCAATGCAATGTCCTTGCACATCACGCAATCCCTACCTGCTCGCCTTCAATGCAAGACTCCACTGTTGCATTTTCGGACTCCTCTCCTCCTGTGTAGCAGCAGCAGGTGACAGGATTGTACAGGCAAGCCTGGAGCACGTGGGATGCAGCAGGTTAATTCTCGGAAAGCCACAAGTCGGCTAGATAGCCACTGCAATGCCCCTTTAGTCATTATGGTACCGAGGTGTCCAGTGGTTTCACGCGTGTCTGGGCAGTCAGGCAGCAACCGAGATTAACATGCACGCACCTGCCTCACTTGGAAAGAGGGGCTGCAAACGACAGGACTGATGCAAGGTCAGCACACCGTGCATGTAGCCAAGTAGCCCTTTGCCCAATTCTACTGCGTAGGGCCATCCATGTCCAGGGAAAGCACTGGCTGAGAGTCCCTGCTAAAACGTACAGATTACAATACTAATATATAGTGGCAGCACCAGGCCCGGCTGAAGATGTGTGGGTGCTCATTTCGGCATGATGGTTGGGGGTCACCCTGATTACAGCTAAAACAGTCTGAGGCAACCTTGGGGTGCATGCAGTACAATTGTACAAAGATAAGGTCAATAGCTTCTGATTATCATGAGGTGGACAGACAGCAGGGAGTTTAAACACTAATGCCCACTGAAGAGCTCTAAACCATTCTTTGTCAACAAGTGGCTGATGTGGAGGAACCAGTGTTAGAAGGCAATGAGGTGTTAGCACTTCTGTACATCCCATGGGAAGAGAAAACGCAGCTAGGAAAGCTAGCGCTGCAAAGCGCACACCTTAAGCCTCAGAACGAAAATAGTGAAATTAATATATTGCCACATTGCAAGACTGCTGGTCGCTGACTGACAACATGGGAGCAGGTGCTGTGCACCCCATCCCCGAGGCACCAGGCCCCTTTCATTAGAAAAGGTTGAAAGGCCCTGACACAGTGCATGTGTAGCACTGGTAAAAGTGGAACAAAAGAAAAGACAACCAATGAAACAATCAGAGCATTGATTATTCTCTGTGGTTTGGGGGAAAGACCACTACTAGCAATGTCAGCAGGCAATTCATTCCCGAAGATAACAACATGACAAATATAGTTAGAAGGCGGGTTGATACCGAAGTAAGGGGGAATGAAAAGCAGGCGCAGGTGTGTGTGTGAGAGGCATCCCATGACTGATGGGGGAGATGGAACAGAAATATTAACCATTATTGCCTGTGAGTTTTGAGGGCGGTGTGTTTGTATGGTTTGGGACGCTATTAAACTCGTCCACTAGGGGTGTATTCCGTGTGTGTTTGTGGGAGGGCCACTGTTGCGAGCAGTTAAGCTTTCTTTTAGCAACCCGTTGCAGGTACGGTACATTGTAATATTGTCGGGCTCGCTGAGTTGTAGTTCCCTTGTTATATTCCAGTATTTGAAGCACTTAAAGATTAGTTGAACACTAGTAAGACAAAATGACAAAATTTGACATTTCCAATTACATTTCAGTTGTGTGTTCAGGGTTTGCACCTTTGTCACAAAGACTGGTGCTTAATTACATTTCATATGTCTGTCCAAAAGAACATATTATATTTTGAAAGTACATTTTTCCACATGCTTTTAAAACAAATGGCACCCACATATGAAAATATAAATATATGCAAGTTGGGTGATGGCAAGTGAATTTGGAAAGCATAAGGGTGTGAATATTGTCCACGTACTGATTGAATACAGCAAGTGAACCGGAACCGGTTGGTTGTTTTCACGGGGGCGAGTGCAACCGACGGCAGGTGACCATCAATGCACCAGAGCATTCCGCAACACAATTTCATGCTGGCCATGTAGATAAAGAGCCATGAGGTCTGTCTCGGAAATATATGCCAACAGCATATTTTCAAGCTGCCTAGCTTACCTGTATTTCAACTGGATGAGGAAACTAGTTTCATGAGGTTTGTGCCAAGTATATGCCAGCACAAAAACATGTTAATGCTGCTTGTGTTCATGATTAGCTATTATGCCACTGTAAAAACACGTTTGGTTATATTCTGGCTGTGCCTGATGTATAATAACATGCAGGGGCGTTGCTAGGGGGGTTGAGGGGGCTATAGCCCCTGATCTTTTGGTTGTAGCCCCGGATAGAATCTCAGGAGGTACAGCCAAAAGACTAGCTAGCCCCCAGTCCCAAAAGTTCCGGCATCAGCGTAGCCCCGGGTCTTTTCCAGACCTAGCAACTCCCCTGATAACATGCCTCTGTAAAATAAATGCTGTCATGCTTGCTTCGCACAGACTAAACAATTTTCGTTGTGGCAATATTTTGGTTCATTAAAAATAAACAACCAAATGAGCGCCACACACCGTGGGTAATAATAAGCAGCGCTCAGATACCTGAGGGTTTCGAATACTGGATAAATCCTAAATTATTATTCTCAGATAGTTTTTTCTTCACTACCTGATGGGCCTGATTTACAAACATGTTTTAACATGGGAGAGTCGAGTGGAAAACATGTCTGTAAATCAGGCCCAATTTCTCTAACTGTCCAGGTTGCCTGTTCTGCTGCATCATTTTCACAGCTTGAAGCTGTGTGTTCTTCATCCTCACTGCATTTTAGGTATGACCGCGAAGCATCAATCCAGAGAAAGAATCGTGCCTGTCAAGCAGAATAGAAAATATTTAGCATGGGAGGATCAAAATCGCAAAGACACTGTAGCATAACACAATGTAATGTGGCCATTACCCAATATTTGCAAGCGTGCCACAGCTGAACTTCATATATGTCATTACGACACAATAAAAACAAATGTGTATGCTGGCTGTGCCCAATATAGACCAGCCTGCCACTGTATAAGCATGTTCATGTTGACAGTGCCCTACATATATGCTACCATGTCACTTTAAAAACCCATGTTAATGTTGCCCATGCTCAACATATGCAAGAATGACCTTGCAATAAACATTTCATGTTGGCCCTGCCCAATCTATGCCAGTGTGCTGATGTAAAAGCACATGTTCAGCTTTCCATGCCCAAGATGCCAAGTATGACGGTGTTGGCTTGTGGAAATGTTTTCATGCTGCTCATGCGCAAGGTACCCACAATTTACCACTGTAAAGCACACATATGCTGGCATGCCACTATAAAAATGCATTGTCATAATGCCTTTGCCCAACATATGTCAGTACTGCCACTGTAAAACCCCTTTCCTGCTACATGAACCCAATATATTCCAGCATGCTAATGTTAAAACTCAGCATTATGTGGATTGAGCACAATATATGCCAGCATTGACCCTGAAAAATAAGTCATTTTGATGTTGGTTGCTCCCAATATATGCTAGCGTGATAAGAAAAGACATAATTAGGCTGACTGTACCCAATATATACAAGCATTATAACTATAAAAATATGTGTATTCTGCCTATGTTAAACATATGCCAACATCATGCCACATTATTATGGTTGTTCTGAATACATTATACTAGCATGTAATGGTAGAAAGACATGATTTGGCAAGCTGCCCTCAAAAGATGCCAGTACCGCCACTGTAAAAGACTTACCATCAAACTTTCCACTCTAAGTGCCTGCCAGTGTTTTTTCAAAGCAGTCTTCAGAGAGGTAATGACTTAATTGGAGTTGTATACATGCTACTGGTGTAATTAAAATGTCTTAACAGGTCTGGTGTCAGCCACTGCATCTATAGGCACTCTCTGTGTTCTTAACTCAAGTCCTGTTAAACACAAGCTTTGGCAACCCAAACAGTGTGGGAGTTTGTATAAATATACAGCATTTGCAGAGCACTGCTATTAGATGCCCAGGTACTCGCACCATTTTACATCTTCTACACTCAGTGGCCAGTTAAGGCCACTATGGCAGTGAGTAGCAAGTGCCTTTCCCATGCCTACACAAAAGCTCAAACTGTTTGCATTGCCCATGCTTGTTTTACACCGGCCGCCACCTTGCAGCTTTGTGTAAAAAGATAGAATATTTTTGCCTGGAAGTTCCTTCATTTACATTTTGATGCTTGCAGTGAAGGAATACCTTTCCTTGGAGCATTCTGTGATGGAGTGCCATTAATCATACCCCAGAAACACAGATGAGATTTGACTGAACATACTTTTAATACAGCGCTGGATAATAATGTAGAGGAGCAGGTAGAAACGTCAACCCTAGCTCTCGCCCCCTCACCTCTGTCAAACTGGAGCAGAAGGAGAACAGTCCTATGAGGGACACCTGGTATCAATCCAATGCCACATCGAGTCTATGAGAGACGATATGCACTCAGACAACCGTTTCGAATGTACCCTCACACTGAGAGGGTGGAAGGATGTCACTACACACCATTGGACATCATAGAGTTATAAGTGAAATCTGATGAGGGCAGAGTGACGTCATGAAGGAAGGAAACTGAGACGTACTGAAACGATATGCAAATGCTTAAAGAATAAAGAGGTAACAAGAGAAACATGTAATCGAATGTGAAGTAATCAAATATGCAAAGGAGATAAAGTAACTTGCTAATAAATGTAAATAGGCAGAAACGCAAGGTAGATGAGACATATAGAGGCTTTCTGAAGAAGTAAACATAACGTGGCTAAGGCGGCATGATGAACAGATGGGCATCGGACTTGTGGTGAAACCAATCAAGCTACCTCAGAGACAGGCCAGGGCTGCAGAGTCAGGACATGCTGGAAAAACAGCTTTGTGTGAGGAATAAAGAGGAGTCAATTGGCCTGGGATCAAGGATGCTACTTCAAGGTATAATTGCAAGGCACAAGGGGAGTCAGAAAGATAAGCCATGTACGTAAGACATATTTCTCTTAGATTAAGTAAAGAGGAAAACATCTGCAAGAGCCAGCAGTGGACAATAAAAGATACGAAAAACCTATGTAAGGTGGAATGAGCAAGTCTCTAGAGGCCAAAAGGAGTCACGGCAACCAGCACAGTTGAATCAAATAGCAGTAAATAGAAGGTTGAAATGGATACATTCATGCTCTCCTCAAACGTGATTCGGAAGTTGAAAACAAGAGCTATTCATGAAGCTCCAGACAAACATAATGGTGTACCTAAACTCCCTTATAAGTCCCAGAATAGAGAGCAAACTGCAAGGGCAACTACAAAGGAGAAGCCTTGGCTTAGTGCTGGACGGATGAGAGATGATGGGCAAATTGGGAAAGTGGTGAGTAGTCTGATGTTACTCTTGGCACCTGGGTTCCATTTTGCTTACGTGCTGCTAACGAGCCGAAAATCCAAGGTTGGGAAAGCATGGCAACCAACCAGGGGGTCTATCAAGCAACATGCTATACAATGTTGCATAGCCCAATCCACTGCCATTATTCTGCTATAATTTTAATTATATGTATTTAGAGGTGGTGTAAGGTGTGCCCACTAGATAAGGGGCATCCAGTAATATCACTACTACTTACATGATATATAGGTATATATGTTCCCTTAACCAATCCCTTCCTTCAATAGGTTTTACAGTTGCCGCGTGGGATGATGTCATAAATGGCGTATATTGAGGTATTAAACCTTAGTATAATTAAATTTGGTTGTGAGTGTGTGGACTACAGCTTGTTGTTCGCCAGATTGCCCTACTTTATTTTATGCTGATAATAAAGGAATACTGCCATATTCCTTGAGTCTGTCTGGTTATTTGGGCCTGAGATTGTTATTGGCAATTCCATTAAGCACACTAGACACTTCAAGTTGCTAGAGCATATTAAATTTGGTCAGGATTCAAAATTTAATTGGTGATCTTCACTATCTTAAGTCAGTTCCTTCCTAGTGATTATGTCTCTTTCACAGTCCAGCTTTGATACCAAAATTAATCTTTTCACCAGCATCACCACTTTGCACCCTCTGGTTAATTTCACCTTTTAGCAGCTTCTGGTTAATGTTGTCCTTTTCCTAAAATTGCCATTAGGAGGGTGGTGGGTCTCCCTTGGCACTCTCAGAAAAATCAATATTATATAATAGCCTTAGGAATTTTGTCTCCAATTGAAGACTTGCTTCAGGGTTCTCAGGCGTAATCATGTATTCCTAGTCTTTTACACATTGCAATTGGATCCCGTACTTCCGAACATGAATTCTGTGCCTCTTCTTTTCCATATATTTCGCTATCCTCCAACCTCTTGTATAGTTACTTTACTCTCACCTCTTAACATTCAAGTGGCTGTGATCTCTTTATAACTCGGAGAATTCAATAATCACAGAATTTCAGCACCTTGCAAGCCCAAGTGTTCTTAAGAGTGTTTCCTATATCGAGTTCAAAGTCACTGTATCTCTGAGATGGAAGCTTGCATCACCTCTTGTGTCCAAGGTTTCACCATCGCTAATGTTCCAGATTTCAGCACTTCCTACACTCAAAGTTATATCCCTTGAGTACTCAAGGTTTCATAACCTCTCAGGTTCAAGGTGTCAGTACCATTCGGTTCTGGCTCAGGTTCGGCATTTCAGCAACTCTCTTCTTCAGGGTTAGAGCTTCACTGGTTCCCAGGTACAGAGTCTCCACACCTCACACCTTTGAGTTTTCATCTCCTTTTAGGTTCAGATGTTAAACACTTCTCAGGCACAAAGACTGCACACCTCCCAGAATCAATCAAAGGTACTGAGACTCAGCCCTTCTCAGGCACAAACACTGCACACCCCCCAGAATCAATCTCAGGTTCTGAGACTCAGCGCTTCTCAGGCACAAAGACTGCACACACCCCCAGAATCAATGTAAGGTACTGAGACTCAGCCCTTCTCAGGCACAAAGACTTCACACCTCCCAGAATCACTCTCAGGTTCTGAGACTCAGCGATTCTCAGGCACAAAAACTGCACAGCTCCCAGAATCAATCTCAGGTTCTGAGACTCAGCGCTTCTGAGACACAAAGTCTGCACAGCTCCCAGAATCAATCTCAGGTTCTGAGACTCAGCGCTTCTGAGACACAAAGACTGCACAGCTCCCAGAATCAATCTCAGGTTCTGAGACTCAGCGCTTCTGAGACACAAAGACTGCACAGCTCCCAGAATCAATCTCAGGTTGCTGACTGAGAATGCAGCGCTTCTCAGGCACAAAGACTGCACACCCAAATCAATCTCCGGTTCAGAGACTCAGCGCTTCTCAGACACAGAGACTGCACACCTCCCAGAATCAATCTCAGGTTCTGAGACTCAGCGCTTCTCAGGCTTAAGTGTGCCCTTTATTCAGCTTCTCTTGTGCATCACTGCTGCCTTCCTGCTCTAATGTGTAAAATGCTGTGTGTCAATATTTTTGAGGCACCTTTTACTTGAGGTCTGTCCCTCCCTTACGATATCACTCTGTCCCGCATGATTAGGGTTCTATCTCATTAGTAATTTTATGAGTTTCTCTTATATTATATGAATTTGTTTCCACGCCAAATGAAGCGAGGAAAGTCCCTTGTGGGTAGTTATGAAATTGTCTGCGCCATTTTGAATTCTCTCTGTGCACTTCCTGTCAGATCGACGTGCGGGATTTGTAATATGTTCTGCCTTTCCAGTGTGAGGCAGGGACGTCATTTAGGGGTCGCCAGAGGTCGCAACTGCGACCTCTGAGTTCTCCCTTGCGACCTCTGTGGTCACCCTTGCGACTTCTAGAAAAGAAAAAAAAAAGGGGTTTTTTTTTTGTAATGCAAGCTCATGGGCTGTGGCCAGCACCATGTGGCTCTTTAGTTCTGGAGTGGCTGGCTTTCTTGTTAAAGCCCCTTAAAAAAAAGAAGAAAAAGAAGAAAAGGAGTGACACAAGTTTAACACTTTTAGTACTGACCCTAAATAAGAAAGATTAGGAATACCAAATAATGTGTCTTTCTGGAATTCTATATAATAATTGCTAGACTAATTAAAGGTTTATTTCAGGCACACTTCAGGGGGTGAGTCGCTGATTTAGTCTATTCTTAAACGCTTCAACTCAGCCTTTCATCCTTCTGAGGTCCATAAATGAGTACCAACACAGGTTGGGTGATATTGGGTGTATATTTTTTCTATATAAAGCGCTTAAGCGTACGTGCTATATAATAACACATCATTATCATTTGGTCATGGACGTCTGCTTGCATTCACAGTAATTTGGTAATATGGGCCTATAGACACTGATCTTAACGATACATATGGTGATCCATTCTTGTATGAAATTTACATCACATTATAGTGATATCATAACCATATTTTTTGTAGTGTACAATGCTATGTGATAGCACTTCCTGTTTTGTCAACGGGTGAAAGGTTGCGTTTCATCGCATCCCGCAATATCACTTTGGGGTGGGGTCAAATTACATCAATACCTGTGATGTCACCAGGGGTCAAGGGTCATTCGATGTTACTTCCGCTACCCCTGGCATTTTGGTGAAATTACATCCCTGGTGTGAGGCACTGAGGCACGGTGGTAAACACGGGCTCCAGCGGTCTTAAGGGCACATCTGGGCCTCCCCTTCCCTCGCATCTTTCTTTCCAGTGAGTATTCTGGTCTAGGGCTGTGGCGGCGTCCTCCTGATGCTGAGCTGTTCATTCGGACTGTTTCGATGGCGCATTCCTTCTACTCCGAGCAAACTCGTGCTTTGGTCAAATCATTTTAGTATTTTATTGCATTTCTCACACACTGTGCCCGGTGAGGCATTGAACACTCTTTGCAATTAGCTGGCGAGATGAAGATTTATTACCTCATCAGTGTAGCTAAAGTCACAAGACAATATTTACCCATACATTACATTTCTTTCATTTTTTTTCAGCTAGCAAGAATGTAGCTCCCCGCTAGAAGCAATAGAAAAGGCTAGCGCCAAAATAGCGTTCATCATAGAAGCCTTGCATGATCAAATCCATCCCCTCACTGTAATCATGGAAAGTGAGGACGTCACTAGACATCAGTATTAGGGAGGGCAAACGGGGGGAGGGCGGGAAGGAGGGGTGGCAGGGAGCACACATATAACATGGTGAGGCAGGGCGATGGCACATCAAATAAGGGTCAACAGAGCAAACTGGTTTAAGTATACCTGTATTTTGCCAATCTGGTTAAAATAAATGTGCTATTAAGCATGTTCAGAGTAGCTATAATGCAATAGATGTTTTGCATCAAGTTACTATACATCCTAAAAGGTTACCTCTTGTTCAACAGTTGCAAAAATGCCCCTGCAGTCAGCAAGAGACTGCGTTATTTTACTTCAAGCAGACATCACTCCCAGAAGAGCTTCAAATAATGTGTAGTTCGAAGTGGTATTTAGCAGAAGAGATATCACTTCCGCTCAGCTTCAAATAATAGCTTGTCAAAAATAGGCAGTTTAACAAAAGAGATATCCCTCATACCTCAGTTTCAAATGATAGTCAAGGACAGTCTATATCACATTAAAGCACCAAGTACAGAGGCAAAGGAGGCAACTGCCCCCTTGGTTTTTAAGCAATGATTGCAGGAATCCCACTTTGCCGCCATAGAATTGTCCATAGTATTCAGTTTCTGGCTGTACACCCCAGTGGCGGCTGGTGAATTTTTGAATTGGAGGGGCGTAAAAATGTCCCTCAAATATGCCAGTGGGATGGAGCGTAGCGAGGGAACCTGAACCAATTAAGAGATGTTGGGGGACATCCCACCCAGCTATTTTTGTATGGGACAATGCCAAAATATCCAATAGATGCAAGTCACCAACAGTGCAGAGGAGAATTTCTCAAACACATTTTCAGGTTGCCTTTGCCCACAATATATGCCAGTATAAAAACATGTTTTAATGCTGGCCAGCAATTATACTATAGGAAATCATGTCCACACTCTTGAAGAACATACTCCAGTTGGCATTACCATTAGAAATGCCCTGTCACAGTAGGAAAAACATATGTCCAAACTGGCTTCATTAAAATGCAATTCTAGCTATATAATAACACTTATCATGCTTGCTTTATCAAACATACTCAATACAAAATGTCATGCCACAGCAAGAAATGGCTAGACTGGCTCCCTCAAAATGCCAGTCTACCCACGTAATAACACTTATGGTTGCTTTATCAGAGATGCCAAATACAAGATATCATGCCACAGTAAGAGATGTCTAGACTCGGTGCACCAAAATGCCAGTCTAGCTACACAATAGCAATTATAATGCTTGTTTTATCAAAGATGCCCAAAACAAATGGCATACCACAATAGGAAATGGCTGGACTGAATGCCTCAAAATGCCATTCTAGCCACGTAATAACACTTATCATGCTTACCTTATCAAAGATGCACAATACAAAATTGCATGCCACAGTAAGAAATGGCTAGACGGATGCATTCAAATGCCAGTTTAACTGCATAATAAGGATCTGCCTGATTTTTCCGTCGCGGAAAAGTCTGTGACGGAAAAGTTTGCATGAGAAATGTGCGAACTACTAAAGGTTCGCACATTTCCCATGCGAACACGCATTCAAAACCCTTACATACCCACAATCCCACCCACACCCACAACACTCCCCCACCCACACCCTCAACACACCCACACCCACACCCCCAAATAAAAAGATCCTACTTATGTTTTTTACACGCTGTATCCCTGCAGCGCCAGTTCCCTTTCAGTTCTGTGATCGCGAACCGGTGCCGCAGGGTCCGTTCTTTTTTTTATTTTTTTATTTTTTTTTTTCTGGTGTGCTGCAGGGGTGTCCCACGCAACCCCCGCTCACTATACCACACAGTATAGTGAGCAGGGTGTTGCGGGGGACATCCCTACAGCCCCTGCAGTCTTTTTTCTTTATACTTACCTACAATGCTACCAGCAAAGGTTCAAACCTTTGGTGTTCGAACCTTTGGTGGTAGCATTTTTTGGACTTTTTGGACTTTTTTTCGGTCCGATCGTACAATTCCCTTAATAACATAACATGCTTGCTTTATCATAGATGCCCAGTAAAAAATGCAATGCCTACCCTCTGGGTCCCCCAGTGCCTCGCACACACAACATGTGATTATGTGTGCATGCAAGGTGTTCAGGTGGCCCAAGGAGTAGGCATGGAATTTCTTACTAGGCATCTATCACAGATGGCCAGTTAAAATAAGTACCATACCTGCCTCACTGGGCCTCACCCAGTGCCTCACACAGGGAGCTATTTTGGCTGATGCACAACCCCTCTCCTGCCAAAATCAGTTCCACATCCCAGTACAAACACACGTGCACACACATTCACACAACCTTCACACGCAGAATGCAGTCATTCATTCACACATACACCCATCATCATACACTCCCTTATTACACACACAACACCGCATACACAAATATACACATATTTAAATTAACATAACTCCTGCCCCGGTCCTGATGTTCCCTCCCAGCACTTCAGCTTCTGCGAAGCATGAACTGGAAGCATGAAGCAAAGAGTGCTTCCTGGTTCGTGCACATGTGCGCAAGAGCGAGAGCACTGATGGAGTGGCCCACTGCATTTGTGCGAGGGGCACAGTAGCGCTTGCCAACACACATAAAAACCTGCAGTTCCTCTGCTAGCATCCCCAATCGGCCATGCAAGGTTGGGGAAGTGAAACACCCCTGGTTTTGCATAGCTCATACGATATGCACGACTGGGGAACAGAAGTGTCAAAAAGGAAACTGCATTTTCTTTTAACATTTCAAGCCATCTGAGGAGCGTTCCCTCAGCTGCAAAAAGCAGCAAAGGGAGTGCTCAGTGTTTACAGTGGGCTGGCTCCCTGGCTACTCCATAATGGGCGAGGGTGCTCGTGGGTCATCACCCCTCGCCCATTACGGAGAAGCTGCCAGTGGTACGCCGTCAATTCATCTATGCACAGGGTCAGTGTGGCTGGAGATTAAATACTGTTGACTTTGAAGTCATGAAGATGCACTACCCTGTTGTTAATGCAGCGATTTTGAACACATTAAGGGATCCATAGACATGTCCTACAGTAGAAGGTTACCAGGGTAGCTCAGCAGGTTGAGGGACTGTTGCAAAGATTTTATATATTTAAAATTGCCTGTAAATCATATCACTTTTTGCAATTCCTTTAAAAAAACAAGTGCTATAAAATACGTTCAGCCACGGGATGGGCTGGGGTGGTAGTTTGTTAATATTTAGGGAGTGGGGGGGTTTTGCCCCATAGTGAAAATCAAAAGCTGGCACCGATGAACCCACAGTTCAATTTCCTAATAACTGCTGTCAGCACAATATAATTATTTATTTGTGAATAAGAAGGCTGACAAGCATATAACAGCTTTAGAAATATATCCTGTGATACAAAGGAACGGGCACGGAAATCACAGGGTATTTTTGTGGTAGTCCGACAAAAAAATAAACACATTTTAAAGAAAACTAGGCAATGTAATTTTAAGGGCATGTTTCAGTATGTTAATGCCTTTTTTTGTTTTTTTCTATGAGTGTAAGATGTACATTTGGAAAACAATAGTGCACCCACCATGTAGGTAGCCTGCTTTGAACAGTGATGGCCCCCACCCCAGTGATAATCATGGGCCATTAATTCCTGTGGTGTCCCTTTCAGGCCAGAAGAAAGAACTCAGGCTGAACAAATGAGGCCTGCAAATGTGCGAATCAAGGCTGAGCAAAGGAGCACCTTAAAGGCTCCTGGAAAGAAGTTTATGATAGAGGGGGCTGGGGGCACCAATTAGAGTGGAGGCAAAGCAGCCAATAGGGGGGACAATTGCCCCCAATGCACCATCTAGGGATGCCTATGCCCCACTGTAAGGTACTGCCCGGATTACTTAGTAGTAATCTTTATTACTCCAAGTCCTGGTCTTCCTCGTCCTCGTCATTCACTGTTGAGGGCCACTGGTAGTTTTTTCTTATTATGTTATTCCTAGATGTTTTTTTTAGTTTTCGCCTTTCTTGGGGAGATGATGAAGTTCTGATCCCCCTGACTGACATTTGTTGGTAGGGTTTTTATTTCAGATCTTTTTTGAGGGTCTGCCTAGAGGTGTTGCTGTTATCCTCTATTTGTTTTGAGGGTGTTGGTTGAATTTCTGTAGTTGTGCACTTTTCGTTTGTAGGGTTTTCCTCCTTGTGTTGTTCTGTTATAATATCATGTTCAGGTTACGCTAGTTTCAAATCTTTGCTCGATGTATTAACATGTTTGATTTCCCAAGGTTCAGCTACTTATACAGGGACTCCACTGTTTACTCTGGTCGCATGGGTAGGTGTTGTCATGACTCTATCATTGGATTACGTTTTTCATAGGCATTGGGATATTAGTCATATAGTGATTTTGCCTTGTTAACAGGTTTAAGATGACCTGGCTGCAATGAAAAGTTAATTACTTCTTTGTATGACATATGTTGTGTAATTCTTTCAGTTTTATTTTAGCACTGTTCTGCAGTTTTCTTTTTCGATTCAATGGATGGAGAAATCATATAGGAGTGACTGGCTGGAATTGTCTGAAACTTGCAGTGAGTCCATGCTTTAATTGTGTGCCTTTTCCTGCTTCCTGAGTCTGTGGTTCATGAATGGTTTGCTAGCATTATCTCCTCGTCCTTTCTTCCTCGTCCCAGTCACCCTGTCCCTCATGAAAAACTTCCTGAACACACCAAGCTCCTCCAATAGTTCAGTCCAGATGCCAGGGAGGGCGGCAGTTAAGGCGACTGGACGAAGAAGACCTGGACTTGGAGTAATGAAGATTATCAGTAAGTAATCGGGACATTACCTCCTTGTCCTGTCTTCCTCGTCCCAGTTATTCACTGATGAGGAGGTACCCAGGCAAAGACTAACCTAACTGGGCTACACCCGTACATGCCATGTTCTGAGCTCTCTGTTGGATGTACTTTTTCATCAACATTTTATTGTATAATGTGGATCATATGTACTATCCTTGGTATGCATATATTTCTGTAAGATGCGCATTGTGAATGCCCTTGCTTCAAAAATAACCATTGGAAACAAGATACAGCTCTCAGACACCAAAAGGGTGACAGATGTTGCAACCATTTTAGCCTCGCATCCAAATTCTAGAGCTGCCAAAAGATCATATTTGCTTCAAGGTTATAAACACTTCAATGTTAGGTTGTGCAAAATATGTAACAAGTGCCAAACCCAGTGTACATTATCTAATTAGATTGTCAAGCATGCAGCCCTGCTATTACAGACATATTTGTCAAATGTAAAGCTCTGTTGTGATTCCTGTATTCCCAAAATGGTTTTGTTTTCATGCAAAGCAGCCAGAAGCCCTCTCTGCTGCTATTTTTCCACTTCATGTTTTCGTAAGGACATTTTGAAAGAGTACATAGCTATTCCATTGTACGCCTTTTGAGGTTTTGATAATGTGCTTAGCTCAGTAAGGCAAATGTAACATTCCTACCATGGCTACAATGCATTCTGGAAGCGTCCATTAGAAATGATAGTACAATTAAACAATTTCCTTTTGTAATAGCTTTTTCTTGCTAAGAATACAAACCATTTTGTCCCTCAAAATGTTTGCTCTTGTTGGAAAGTATTGCACTCAGGTTACAATCAATGATGTTCTGTGGGAACCAAGCCAGTGTGCACTTTTGTTTACTGGTCAGTGATTTCATGGGACATACTGCTGAGCCCACACATGTGTTACGGTATGCACAATCACTCATAATTAACAAGGTCTGTAAGAACCCCATCACCCCCTCAGAGCATGTCTGCATCCTCCTCAGCTCCCCCTTTACAAACAGCGTGCTCTCAGTGTGATAGCACCATGCCTGCAGTACACACGCAATCGGCATCTACATCATGTGACAGGCATACTGCAATTGAGTGAGCTATATCATAACAACACCATTTGCTCCTAATCATATGGCCCAGAGATGATGTGTATATTTTCTTATGATAGCTATAATGAGATTGTTTGTGGAATGTAAACTTAATATACTAAACTCTCACTGCCATAAATGGTTTGAATCAGTGGAAGTGCACCTTACTATACAATAAATTCATGGGACGAGACTGACAATTGTACATAAAAGCGGTACATTGTCTTCTGTTCTAACCCATGACTGATTCAATGTTATTGGCCCTCATTACGAGTTTGGCGATAGCCATGGAGCTCCATGGCTGCCTCCAAACCGTGCTCCTTTACCGGGTTCCTGCAATGAGGAATAACCGGGTCATTCGGACATAGGAGGACCCGGTAATTCCTCCTATAGGGCTCAATGGGAATGGGGATGGAGGTAACAACGGGCAGATTACAACTGGCCCGTTGTTACCTCCTTCTTCCCCTCGCGGGACCCGAAAAGCACGCCTGGTTTTACCAGGCGTGCGATCCGGGTCCCGTGATGGGAAGCTTGTAATCAGCCCTGTCAGAATGAAGGGGGCCGGTCCCGTACCGGCCCCCTTCATTCCGACACCGCACGTGTCGTAATGAGGCACAATAATTGTGTTGCCTTCGTCCTGAGCTATTAATCTTATCAATACAAGTATACATCCACTGGAGTCATCCGACTTCAGATATTGTTGCATGAACATATGTCACGAATTACATTTACCCTTACCAGCGTGTTTCTATAGGTTTGTTATATTCCATAATATATTCTAAAATGGCCACTGCCATGGCACTAAATTAGTAATTCCTTTATTTTCATAATAACATCCATATTCATATGGGGTAACACAGGTCCTCACCTACTATCTGATGCACAGTTTATAACTTGATATGAATAATAACTCTAAAGAAGCATATCAGCCTTATACCTTGAGGCATGAGCACCAATACTGCTTTGCTTGCTTAAAGACATTTAGGCACGGCCCTCATCATGTACCACCGTCTGTTTCTTTTTCGTTTCCATCATCGGGTCACTCTCTCTCTATATATATATATATATATATATATATATATATATATATATATATATATATATATATATATATATATATATATATATATATTTCTGATGCTTGTGTAATCTGCTTAGATCACATTCTATGCATAGGCCGACATCTAGTGGAAGCTGCAGAATATTACAGTTGTTGTTTTCGAAATTCGAAAAGGTACGTCGACAGGGCATGCCAGTAATACTATCCCTAGTGTGACGTCCGCTGTACCCATGAACCTCACGCGTTGAGGTCCCTAAAATTGTTTTTTCCGCCATTGTAAGCGGTCGCATATAAGCAGAGTGCATTTTTCGGCTTACGCCATTGAACTTACAAAGTAATTAAGATTAGTATATCTTTCTGTCCTTTATCGACGCTGTGCCTCAACGCAGTGAAGAGTTCAAGAAAAGAACAAGACTAACCATAGGATGGAGATCTCAACGGCACCACCCGGCCTCGGAAGGCCCATCGGGCCTCAGCCTTACAGTACTGTGTGTTCAATCTGATGTTATCTTTATGTTGAAATTATATGGTTTGTGAATAAAGAAAATAACTATTTTCTTTATTCTAAATTTCCATGGATGCTTGCATCTCTCGAAACCTACTTCAACCTGTGTGGTATGTTTTTATTTAAAACATTTTTTTGATAACATGAAATATAATGTTTCGTTTACTTTTATTGTAAATCATGTGCATACAAAATTCCGTTTAAAACGGCAATGTCAATGCGTTTATGTGCATTTGAATGTGGCGAATTGTATCAATATAGCCTTGAGAACGACCACAACGGTCGAAAGACGTGTCGGCTATTGGTGAATAAGTTCACGAACCATATAATTTCAACATAAAGATAACATCAGATTGAACACACAGTGTGGACTATAATCTTTTGTGCTGTCTGCATATTGATTTGTATAGTGTGAACAAGTAGCTTGTGAATATTAGTATCAAGCGCGGAGAAAGTATTGCAATATTTGATTCATTTTCTCTACAGTGTGAACCCATGTGGAGGGTTCTCAGATTGCGAGACTCCCGCTGCTGATGTTGAACTTGTGATAATTTTGCTAATAGGTTGGTGAATAGCGCACGGATTCGAGTATCAATCCACAGTAATTTCAAGGTACTGTATAATGAACCAGTCCACAAGACACCTCGCCTCTAACCCTTTACGACCTAGATGCAGGAGATGATGAATACATAGATGAGGATAACCCTTATTATGAGGATATCGGGATTGACAACGTCAATACAGGGGACGATCAGGATGACACTGAGTCGTTAGTCTGTGCAATGGACTCTCCAGTCCTGCAAGACCCTCCAATACCTGATTCCTACAACCAGCCCCTATTCAACGACATACTTCTCAGGGCGGCTGAACATTTTGGGATTGGAACACAGGAAATCCAATAAGATAAGGATTATGCAGAAGACATCTTGGGGGATAAGAAACCGGCTACTCAGTTTATACCCTTACTCAAGTCGGTACAGAGAAGGATTCAACCTTCTCTAGAGATGCCTAACCAGACCAGGGCGCTAAACCCCAGAATCGAAAAACTATACTGACCAGCGCCTTCCGACCCTTTGTATATAAGGGGCCAACTTAAACCAGGCTCTCTGGTAGTTACCACTACCCGCAAGAGAGCGGGTACCCTCTTGGCCTCCTCTGAAGCTCCTCCGGACAAGGAGAGTAAAACACTTTATACTATGGGAAGGACAATAGCGTCTTCGGCGGTGTATCAAGCACAGATTGCTAATAACTCCACCTTACTAGCAAGCTACAACTGCACTAAGTGGGATGAAGTTACGGCTCTTGCAGAATCAGCACCAGAACCACTTAAGTCCAAGCTCTCCCTTGTTGCTGCCGAAGGCAGAGCAACAGCAGGCGTCCTGCTAAAGAACAACTTCGATACAGCGGATAACGCTGGACACGTTATTGCTGATGCCACCATCCTGAAACGTCATGCCTGGCTTAGACAGTCTGGATTTAAACTAGAGATACAGGCTACCCTATTCAACCTGCCTGTTGAGCCTAATGTTTTGTTTGGAAAGGTAGTTAAGGATGCTCTAAAGTCCGCCAAGGAAGAATACGAAACACTTAATTCCCTTGGCCAACTAATAAACAAACAAACAAGCCAGAGGGGTGGCAATCATTTACAGCGTTTTCGTGGCCAAAATGCGCAAGGAGGCACTGGATACAGTCAAAGCCAAAGTTCCTTGTGGAACAATAGCCAACAGGCGTCCCAGGGTTACCCCTGGGGTCAGCGCAGGGGTCACGGAAAAGGGAGAGTCTCTCCCACCAGAGGTGGAGGAACACCCTCCAAACAATGATGTCCCGCGCCCCGCTACAGGTCCCCTCCCGTACCTCCCCAGTCGGGGGACGAATATCACATTTCACCCACGCATGGGAGGGAATAACATCAGACAAGTGGGTGTTGTCGACGGTGACAGGAGGTTACTGCATAGAACTCCAAGGAATACCATCAAACCTCCCCCCGCACCAGAAGACACCATCACAGGAGGAACAACTCATCCTGGTAGAGGAGGTCAAGGCTCGACTCCTCAAAGACGCCATCAAAGTCGTGCTGTACAATGAGGTAAACAAGTAGTTTTATTCAATGCACTTTCTTGTTCCAAAGAAAGATCTAACCATGCACCCGGTACTAGACCTGCGCCCTGCAAACAAGTTTGTCAAACCACAAACATTTCTCATGACAACGCTACAAGAAGTGATCCCTCTGTTAAAACGGGGGGATTACATGGCAACATTGGACATAAAAGATGCTTATTTTCATATTTCAATGTTCCCAGCTCACAGAAGATTCTTGCGATTCAAAGTAGCAGACCAGCACTTCCAGTTCAAGGTGCTGCCATTCGGGATAGCCTCGGCTCCAAGGGTGTTCACCAAGGCACTGGCGGTGGTGGCAGCGCACCTACGCAGGGAGTCAATACCAGTGTACCCTTACCTGGACAACTAGCTGATCATGGAAGAAACCTACCAACTTTGCAAGCTAAACACGCAAAGAACAATAGACCTTCTCTTCCAATTCGGCTTCTCAATAAACAAGAAAAAGTCAAGTCTGGTACCAAACAGATCGAAACAGTTCCTAGGAGCTGTATTAGATACAAAGACAGGCTTAGACTTCCCATCCATGGAAAGAGTACAAAACATGCTTTGGCAAATACCCCAGTATCAAGCTGGTCACCGGATAAGCGTTTGCAAAGCAATGCGTCTGCTAGGTATGACGGCATCGTGCATTTACCTGGTCCCGCACACGCGCCTGTGCATGCAACCAATGCAGGAATAATTGGCGAAACAATGGTCTCAGGCAAGTGGTCAGTGGGACGATCTAGTGATTGTTTCGCCTACAATTTACGCTGGTGGTCAAGGGAAAATCTACTCAAGGGGAAACCCTTCCACGTACCGTAAGCGCAAGCGGTCGTCACAACATACGCATCACTTTCTGGGTGGGGGACCCCCTACCTACACCACACAGCACACGGCCTGTCGTCACAAGTGACTGCACAGAAACACATCAATCTACTGGAGTTATTGGCAATTTTCAAGGCACTACAAGCCTTCAAAAACCACCTAACAAACCAGTCGGTACAAGTCCTAACAGACAGCACCACCGCAATGTTCTAGGTCAACAAGCAGGGAGGTACACACTCTCCAAATCTGTCCAAACTGGTTCAGAAAATATGGAAGTGGGCAAACAGACGAGGGATTTCCCTGTCCTCCCATCATGTTCCAACGGTACTCAACACTCTAGCGGACTCTCAGCAGAGATCCTCCGCCAGAAGAACACGAGTGGCAACTACACATGGACATAGTAGATCACATCTTCTCTCTATGGGGCTACCCCTCTCTAGACTTGTTTGCTACAAGAGAAAATAAGCAATGCCCAGACTTCGCGTCCAGGTTCCCCCAACCAGACTCCAAGTGGTACGCCCTATGGATGAGCTGGTCAGGGAGATTAGCTTACACTTTTTGCCCGACACCATTAATCAGCAGAATAGTGAACAAGATACACGGGGATCAGATGGCACTCATCCTAGTTGCTCCTATGTGGGTGAGACAAACATGGTATCCACATCTGCGCAAGCTGGCGATGTGCGATCCCATGAAGCTCCCATACCAGGTCAACCTGTTGACTCAACACGGGAGGACAACGATTCACCCACACCCTCACTCTGTGAACCTGACAGCATGGCTCCTGAAGTCATAGAATTCGGACACCTTATTCTTCCACAATAGTGTATGGATATCCTAAAGGAAGCACGGAAACCAAACAACAGGCGCTGTTATTCCCTCAAGGGGAAGAGATTCATCATTTGGTGCCAATCTAAACAGATCAACACAATAGAATGTAATCCATCACACATTCTAACATACATGCCCCACTTGTTGGATTCAGGGTTGGTCTTCACTTCTTTAAGAGTCCACGTAGCAGCTATATCCGCCTACACCACCTCTCAAAGTAAAGAATTCATGTTGGAAAGTGCCAGTCATTGAAGCATTGATGGAGGGAGTGAAAAGACTACCCCTCCAATCTATAATCCAGGCTGGGATCTCAATGTAGTGCTAGCAAAACTCAGGGGCCCTTAATTCAAGCCTTTGCATCAACCTATAAAACTGCCTTCTTAGTGGCTATTACTTCCATAAGAAGAGTCAGCGAACTACAAGGCTTGTCAGTGCCGGACCCTTTCTTTATCATCCATAAAGACAAATTGTTTTTACAGACTCTCCCTAGGTTCTCCCCTAAATTCATTTCTAAGTTCCACGTAAACCATTCAATCGAGCTTCCTGCCTTCTTTCAGAAGCCAACTAGCTTAGCTGAGGTCAAACTCTACACAGTAGATGTGAGTAGGGTGGTTTTCTACTACGTAGATAAAACCAAACCGCTTAGGTAGACTGATCAACTTTTCATCTCCATGGCTACAGGCAGACAAGGAGAGCGCGCTTCCAAGAGAGCCATTTCCAAATGGATAGTCAAATGTATACAATTATGCTATTCATTATGAAACAAGACACTGCCTTCTACACCAAGAGCCCACTCCACACGGGGCACTGGGGCTACTTTATCTTTTATTGCAAATGTCCCCTTAGACAGCATTTGCAAAGCAGCTACATGGAGCGCAGTTCACACCTTCACTTAGCACTACTGCATTGACACACATTCCAAGACAAATACACAGGTGGGACAAGCGGTTCTAAAACTTCTATTTGCTGCTACTCCTTCTCACAGCCCACCACATTCTCATAACACTGCTCGCTAATCTATGCATAGCATGTGATCTAAGAAGATTACACAAGCATCAGAAGGAATAAATTACTCACCGTAATCGTATTTCTCTTGCTTGTATCCACTTAGATTCACATGCGCCCACCCTTCCTCTCCTGAGAGAAGGTGCATAGATGTTATATGAGCTTCTACATATATCTGCTTGGATACAACTGTACTCACATGACACTCATGCTACCTCATGTCAGAAGAAAACAATCTGAGGGACCTCGATGTGTGAGGGATCATGGGACAGCGGACGTCACACTAGAGATAGTATTACTGGCACGCCCTGTCGACGTCCCTTTTTTGAATTTCGAAAACAACACTGTAATACTCCGTGGCTTCCACTAGATGTCGGCCTACGCATAGCATGTGGATCTAAGCAGATACAAGCACCAGAAATACGTTTACGGTATATATATATATATATATATATATATATATATATATATATATATATATATATATATATATATATATATAGTAACAATATATCATTGAAAAACCTTTACGAGCCCTTTTACATGTAGTCTATATTACTGGATATGGGTATATCTTTGCTTTCTTGAACAAATGTGTTACTTGCAGTGCTTAGGGACAGTGGTAATATCTAGCTGTGACTAAATGTAACTATAACTAATCTTAGTGAGGATTATATATACATCATTGTTCTTCTTTCTCTTTTCATCAGCAGAGAAATCTGTGAACAGTGAAATATGGTAGACATAATATGGGTTCCCTCAGCCACAAGTGGCATACGTGACTATATGAACACCTTATTCCGTCCCACAACTAATTCATACATAAGCACATATGGCTTTTAACTATATGTGTGCTACTTGTCACCCGCTCAGTAATTAAATTAGATGATATTTTATTTATATTGCGCTCGTACACAAGTGTTTCAGAGCACTGTCTTTGTTATGTACTCAGCAGGACACCTATACCCTGCCTGCTCTGATCAGTATTAATCCTAAAAGACTGTATCAGCGTTTGCCATTCAGATGAACGCGCCCAGCCTGAATTTCTCATAGGTTCGCTTCTTGATAGCAGGAGGTTAGACTCACTATCTAGTACACAAGCAAGTCATTTCCACTCACAATAGTCTCATTATTATTTTCATTAGGTTTTGCAGTAACACTTTGGAATGTAGACTCTACATAAATAGGTCTGTCAGTTTGTTGTAAATTCTATTCCTCTGTCCAAGTTAAGCTATTCAAGAACAGGTACAAAGAAATTACTACATAGCATTGGTATTGTTTTTCTTTTATAACGCACTTTCTCCGAAGCACAGTATATAAAAAGAGACGGCACAATAACATGTGATAATGTACAGAAAGAATCATGAATAACAGTTTAGAACGTGGTACACTCAAGAAACATTATACACGAAGTCATCAATTTCTGTCAGGCTAGGGGCAGATCAGAGATCAGCGTTAAGAAGAAAAGATTTAAGACGTGGGCGAAAAAGATGTAGGGAAGGGGAGGAGTGGATATCCAGAAGGAGTGAATTCCAGTGTGTAGGGTCGGGGAGAGAGAGTTAGCGAAGCAGTATTGGGCACATGGAGGTTTTTGGACAGAAAGTAGAAAATGGGATTCAGAGCAAAGAGAGCGTGATGGGGTGTAGAAGGAAAATAGAGAGGAAAGGTGCAAGAGTGCAAGACCATGGGTAAATTACAAAAGATAGGAAACGGAAGGGTGAGAAGGAGCACTGGAAGGACGAGGTGACAGGCAGCAGTGAGTGCGGGCAGCAGAATTAACAATAGAACGCAGAGGGGCAAGATGACAAGCAGGTAGACCAACGAGGAGAGAGGAGCAATAGCAAAGATGGTAGAAAACAAGAGTGAGATTGAGTAATTTGGTAGCAGGAAAAGTGAGGAAGGCACAGGCTTCCTGAATGTTATATAACTAACATCTGCATGAATGAGCGATACTGGTGATGTGGGGGATAAAGGTTAGGCAAGAGTCAAATAGGACACCCAGAGTGTGGGCCAGGGAGAGGAGATTGAGAGAGGTGGCAAGGTGGGCCATTGAGGACGAGGGGAAGAAAAGGATTTCTGTTTTGGAAGCATTTAAGTAAAGAAAGCAAGAATTCAGCCAAGGTTGGGCAGCAGTGAGTCATGAACCGTATTGGTGAAAGAAGAGAAAGAGAAAAAAGAATTGTAGAGTTATCTGCATAGAAAAGGGAACCAAGTCCAAATGAAGAGATTATGTCCGAAGAGGGGCAGCGTAAAGAGAAAAGAGACGGGGACGAAGACAGAACCCCATCCTTCACTAGGGTTCAATTCATATAACTAGTGATTAGTATACTATTTAGAAATTGCATATGCTTTGTCGTGAATCTTTTCTTTACCACCACAGGGGACAATATCTTGGATAGTCACCATTATATACCTAATGGTTACCGTGGCCTCATCACGAGTTTGGCGGTGACCCTTAAATCTGGCGGTAGCGCTATTACCGCTGGATTTAAGGGTCCGCCAAATCAGAGCTTTGGCGGATTTCTCCCTAGCTCTGAACTGGGGGGAAATACGCTGAAAATGTGCGCTCATACCGCTGGCGGGAAATCCGCCGTGGGTATGAGCACATAATTTCCCCATTGAGCCCAATGGGGAATGGGGCATTCCCGAATGGGCTCAATGGGGATTTCCAAATCCGCCAAACCCGTGATCCGGCGCTAATAGCGCTGGTGAGTATGGCGGTAGGGCAGATAGTGCCAGCGCTATTAGCGCCGGCGTTACCGGCCAACACGTGATGAGGCCCATAGTGTTGGGTACGTCCTGTTCAATTGTACAGTACTATAAGGCCCAAACCTGATTTGCATATAGTCTTTCCCCTTCTGTAATGGCTTGGCAGGCGAAGAACGATGGCCTGGAGGGTTGCCCAGAGCAATGCCAGAAGTTAACATTCATTCTAAACCTTCCAGCCATCACCTCTTTGATTTTGCTTTGTCACCCCAAGTGGGACGGGTATGCCCAGACGTGGGTCCCATGCCTTCTAGGCCTAGAGACCCAAGCCACTCCTCACTGATAAGGCCCAACCAGGCCAAAACATGTTTGGGGATGCTTGTGGTCTCGTGCAGAAGGGATGTGACCTAGCAGTTCGTGCTGGACTGCCCCATTTGGGGTGGGACCAAGCCTAATTTGCATATGGTCTTTCCCCTTATGTAATGGCTTGGCAGGCAAAGAACGATGGTCTGGAGGGGTGCCCAGAGCAATGCCAGAGGTTAAGATTCATTCTAAACCTTCCAGCCATCGCCTCTTTGTTTTTGCTTTGTCACCCCGAGTGGGACAGATATGCCCAGATGGGGGCCCCGTGCCTGCTGGGCCTAGAGACCAAAGCTACTCCTCCCTGATGAGGCCCAACCCGGCCAAAACATGTTTGAGGATGCTTGTGGTCTCGTGCAGAAGGGATGTGACCTAGCAGTTTGGGCTGGACTACTGCTTTTGGGGTGGGACCAAGCCTGATTTGCATATGGTCTTTCCCCTTCTAAAATGGCTTGGCAGGCGAAGAACAATGGTCTTGAGGGTTGCCCAGAGCAATGGCAGAGGTTAAGATTCATTCTAAACCTTCCAGCCATCACCTCTTTCTTTTTTCTAATGTGTAATCTACATATTGCCCCACTTTATGTTGGATGTATTTGCACATTGTTGTAGTACGTTGTGCTACGACTTTTAGCATTTGTATTTTTGTGATGGAGTGATGATGACTATGCCTGATGTGTGTGTGTGAATGTGTGTGTTTAGAAAAATGAACGGCTTTTTTATGAATGTGATATAAAGATAATTGGCACTTTAACTCTCATGCAACTTTTTCTTGTATTTTTAAATTGTATTTCTGTGAATTAATCATCAGTAAAAACAAAATAAATATATATTTATGGAATGTTTACTTGCCAGTGTTTTGAATGTGGAGTATAGTGAGTATCAGGACTTTCTTTGGTGGTCCACCCATAATTAATGTGTTTAACCAGGTAATGCCCACCGACCCTCACGTGATACCAGTCCTTCGCTTATGCTTCATGTTCTTGACCTCAGGTATCACTGAGTCATGGGGTCTCACTGCCTCTTATTGTAAACATTGGGCTTAGCATGACCATGGGCAGTCATGGGGTCTCACTGCCTCTTATTGTAAACATTGGGCTTAGCATGGCAATGGGCAGTCAATGGGTGGGCAAATAAACACACAGCACCTACAGACTGTGTGTCCCTCGTCATATGCCATTCCTCCCTATCTGTCTCTAATGCAATCGTTTCGACGTATAAGTGTCAGACTCACTGGACACTCAGTTTTGAAGCTGTACGTGACACTTTCAATTATGCTTAAACATAACGTGTACTTCAGGAAAGTGGCTAAAGAAATCATGTTATTTCTACATTACAGTGTGGAAATCAGAATTGGAAAGAAGATGACCCTTGTTAAAGTATTTTAAAATTAATTTGTCAGGCCATGAAACAGACATAGTTATTTGAAAAGGAAAACTCAGCGTACACGCCTTCAAAATAAAATGTTACAGCCCCTTATGTTCCTGCAAATCTGACTTCAGGGCCCGAGCAAATCGAGGGCACATATGGAAGCCTGTTGGTCACATGAGAGCAGTCTCCCCCACATTAAAAAAAAGTATAAAAAGTAAAAAAGAATATTCTGTTTTTCGGAGAAATTGATTCAGTATAATCTCCATTAGGAGAAATATACTCAAAGAAATCACATGCATCCAAATAATGGTGTAATCCTGACAGGCGTTAGTTACCCTTGCCTACCCTGGCGAATAGTGCCCAGTAACCCTGCATCCGTATTGGCTGTCAGGATTCCTACAGTCGACCCCAGATGCTAAAAATGGTTAACATTTTTAACAGAAGGACTGTAATATTCACATTTGACATTGATCTATTGCTTTAAAACATAAGAAAAAAAATGTAATTATGCATCTTGACGCCTTTAGTTTCACGGATATGGAAAGGCACTTTGCAACAGTGAAGGGCCTACATTTTTAAGGGCATTAACAATCAATTACAGGATACTCTAGCACCAATAACATCAAGACCTGCCATTAGACGACTGGATCATAGGTTCAACTGGACAGGAGATTTAACTTGACCATAGGTCTGTGGAAAAGTGGGGGGAAGTGAAAACATCTATTGGGCAAGAATTTGGTTTGAGAGACAAAGAGTAGAGCCTACTTAAAAGAGTATTAAAGAGTGCACAGTTGGCTCTGTTCCGGGACGCGTGAGGGTGCTTGAGCAAAGCGGAAAGAGCAAATTATTATTTTGTTTTTTGCAATATTTGTTTAGTGCTGCGTCTCAGGTGCCATACAAGATTCAAAAGTCGAAAATGTGGGAAGTAAAACTGAAGTTACAAAATATTTTCAGGATAGCATAGGAAGATTAGGATATACAAGTGGTAGCAGGGGAGGTGGAGGGTTCTGTGTGTGGAAATAGGTATGTTTTGTGGCTCTGCAAGCATGGACGGAGGGTGCAGTGCAGATGTGAAGAGGTTGGGTGCTCCAAGCTCTGGGTGACCACTGGGTAAATGCTTGTTTTTGAGTGCATGCTCGTTTACAGAGTGAAATGTGCAATAGATGCTGCATTACTTGTATTGTGAAGGTGTGGGTGACGGGTTTGAGTTTGTCACGAATGGTAAGATAGGGTTTTGTAATAACATAAATACATAAATAAATACATCAATAAAGAAAGAACATGTCCAAAATGACCGTAGTAGAAATCAATATGGCTAGGGAACACCTTCTACACAAGCTATTTCAGAGGTGAGAGTCCAGAACAGAAGGAAAAGGTCTGGCTACAATAAATAACAAAACAGGTCACCGCCATGAACCTGCATATGTGGCAGGACGGCGGCCTATTACACCAAGCATTGAGTGAGTTATATATGACCTCAGAAATAAAAGAGGAGCAAATTAAAATTGCCAGCATTGCGGCCTACATGTATCTCCACATGTGAGTGATGCGGGAAAAGCATGATGAAGACACAACTCTGGGGCAGAATCAATTGGAACTATTAAACAAAATCCAGACGGAACTAAAATTAGTAGAAAAAAAGTACAAAAGATTCAAGAGTTGGAGGTAGAATCTGGAAATTGCATCATAAAATTAAAAGAGGACTTGGCTCTCCATCAGCAGAATAATGTAGACATAGAGGCCCAACTTGAAGTAGTAAAAATAGAGTGTCAGGAAAAGGTTGACAACAGAAGCTGACTCAACAATTAACCTTTAACAGGGACTGCGCAGAGCAGATAGTTAACCTACACGATCAGATAGAGAAATTGAAAGAGGAAAATAATAAATTAATCATGAGAGACCTCCACTCTCAAGGAGAATTTGATCAAGAGCGCCAGAAATTAAATACCATCAAGAAACAAAGGGATGACCTGGCTGAACAGAGAGGCACCCTAAATCAGGAGAGAGACGCCCTAGGCCAGGAAGTAAGCAATTTAAAAACACAGCTACTGGGAAGTGAGTTAGCCCTCCAGAAACTAAATTAACTCAAAACAAGGTATGGGAATCTACTGGAGCACGCCAGATGGGTAGAAGGTGCTCTAGAAGAGAGCACCCAAACCAAAGATGCACAATCTCAGGAGGTGAGTCTCCTGCAACAGAAATTGTCTCATTATTCCCAAACCATACAAGAAGCGCAGAGGGACAATGAAGCCCTCCGTGAAAAGAATGATGGGCTCCACAAACAAGTGGCAGCGCAAGAGCGGGTCATAGAGGCCAGTAAAGCCTTGATAGCTGAGCAAAAGGCTACGATCTTAGCTTATCATCAAGAAGTAGGGGCTGAGAAGGAGAAACTAGCGAGGTTGGAGAAATAGGGTGCTAGATTTCATTCTAACTGGAGGGACCCTGAACAGGTAGAGAGGGACAGGGCAACCCCCGATCATAGTATAAGAGACTCAGGGACTCAAACCCCTTTAACACTTTGTGCACTGCTGACTTCATGGCTACCGGTTCACATGAGCCGGAAACCACGAGTACATAATAATTTAATAGGCCAAGCATGATGGAACTGAGAGATTAGCGCCCCCAGAAATGTATGGACGGGCGTCCCTGTATAGATACCCAAACATTGAGGCTGATATCTCTGACAAGGAAGATTCCTATGAGGGGAGAGTCAGGGAATTAGATCCACAGAAATACTACCTTCCAAGGGACAAGTTGGTTCAATTTGATGAAAAACCAAATGAAATGAGGCCCAAAAAGAGCATCCCGAAGACCTCTAGCCAATTAGGGCAGTGGGGGGATACTCTGCCCCAACCCTGGGAGTAGGAAAAGGTCAGAAGACTACTCTCCTGAGCACCACAGGAGTAGAGAAACTAGGCCCCTTCCATTCTGCGAGCCCCTCTCAAGCTCACAGAATCAGGGAGTGTGTAGATGATCATGAGGGGACCTCAAGTAGTAGCGCCTCTGAGTCTGAGGGCGAGTGGACTCGGGTGACTAAGCCAAAGAAGGCAAACAAACTCAAGAGAGTTATGACAAAAGTCCCCATTAGGCAGATTAAGGCCATTAGGAGTTTCATAAACCCATAGCATAAAAACGCAAAATATTCTGTTTGGGATACTTGGAACTCTATGAGCAGATGATGGACACTTTTCATCTGAAAGACAACCAGAACTACATGGAGTATGTAAAAAGGACCTTCTCCCCTGAGTACTCCAGCTTCTTTGCCAGACATAAGGACCAGAACATTCAAGATGGTCCACCTTCAGGGTGGCCATCTTGAAATACTTTTCCGCCCACAGAAACCCTCAAGAGGCTTGCAAAGCGGCCTATAATCTGCAGTGCGGAGAAGATCAGGCCCCACAAGAATTTGTGCAGGAGCTCAAACGCGCCTTTGCACAAACCACTAGGAGGGTGCGCATGGATAGCTGGGATTTTATAACCACCTTCTTCCATGCACTTCCCAAGTATATCATGACCCAACTGATGAGGGATTTCCATGACAAAATATCTCTGGACTGGGTCATAGAGCAGGAGACCCGCATTTATGAGGTCCAAAAACCTGCAGAAAATAAAAATCAGGCCAAAAACCCCAAACCATCCAACACCCCTGCTGCGGCTAAGGTGGCGGAGTTGAAGGTCACGGAAGGAATCCCACCAATGTGACCCCTAACTCCCCTGATTATATCAGTCCCAGATAAAAGGACAACCGACCAATCTTGGGGTATGTATGGACTCCCCCAGATCATGGGGGGATCCATTCAGGTAAGTACTGCCCCGGGAAACTTCCCTCCTAACTTCCCCCAGGAGGGCAGTCATTCCCCACATGCTGGGTTAAGTTTCTTTCCCCGGTACCCACAAGACCCCAACCTGCAGGACGACCCTCCATTCTTTCCCCGCTTTCAGGAGCCCATACAACCCAATCCGAGAGAGGGGAAGCCAAGGGTGAACAGTTACCAAAATTCAAAATATCTAGGGTACTACGGGAGAAGGGATAGATACCCTTCCCGTGACCCACCTAGATTTGAACAGAGACCTCCATACCAGCCACAATGGGTGTCCCAACTGGAACACCATGTCCAGAGCCTAACCCAGGATCTGGGTCGCATGTTGAGGGCTCAACAGAACCCTCAGATGAACATGGCGGCTCAGAACCCCACAAACCAAGGGTCTGGTACCCCAGAACAATGACCGGGCTAGAACCCTGACAACTCACCAGTTCCAGAGGCGGAGGCACGGGAGAAGGGAGGTGTAAAGCCCTAGAGGAAGCTTCCTTCCTCACTCGTGAAAAGCCCCTGGACACCCATGAACCGGAACACAATCTCCTGCCCCTGAAAATATGCAACCCAGGGAATAGAGGGTAGGTAGGAGAAATAAAGAACTCAAAAAGGCCCATTTTGTGGAGGAAGTTAGTGTCCTCCCATTGGAAGGGGAAGAATCCTTAGAGGATTCTGGGAAAAAGATCTTCTCCTTCAGGGACGGGGGGACTTCTCCCAAATAAAAATGAGTCCCAAGAGATCTAAATGAAGACTAGGTGGGTGTGGGGACTGAGTCAGAATCGCCCATCCTTGAACCCCAGAATGAGCATCCAGGAAACCCAATAGTAACAGAGGGATCCCAAACGTCCCGAATCAATTCTGGTGACTGCCTCCAAAAAGTGGGGAGGGAGGGCAGCCCAACATCAGAAAAAGTGGAGCCGTAACTCTCCAAATATCAGAATGTAAAATATTTCTTTCAGATCCCCAAACTCCAACACAGAATTATGCCCAAACTATCCCTGTGAGCAGCTAAATTCAGGAAGGGGGAAGAGATAGCAGGACCCTCTCACCCCTCTTCCTGGACAACGCAGAACTTTGATGATAATGAAATTCCTCTTGAGGGGACTGCGGATGTGGAAATAAAAAGTGACCCAAAGTAAAACACCCGTTCATAGTCATGACTCCAGAGGGCACCCCTGTCTACTGGGGAATGACATCCTGCGTAGACTGTCCTCCCTAATAGACTGTGTGAACAGGGTCCTCTGGACTCAGACTAACAGGCCAATAACATTGAAACAGTATGTCAACCATGTTAGTTTAAATGGCACATGCCACATGGTTGAACAAAAACCTAATCATATTGAGTTTCATTTCCAGAACAATCAAAAACCTGACGTGACAGTAATTGCTGTAGGGCAACAAACTGGTGATGAAAATCAACATTCCTTCCAGTTTCAAGTAACATTCCACAATTGAAGGGAATACTTTGAAGTTTTATACTGATTCACAATCTGAAAATCCCAATTCCATAGTCAAAAGTGATGGGAAACCAGCTCAAAGTTTAGCTGATATTCAGAAAATTAGAGAACAGTTGTTCATCCCTATTCAGTTAAATGAGGGGAAGGAGTCTGTTCTCGCCCAAGTGTGCATGAACAACGGTAAGAGCTTCATCAGCAAAGCCACGTTAATGCAGCTCCCAAAAGATCCAGCCATTCCCACATTTAAATTGATCAATAAGTGGGAAATGGGCCTGGAAACTCCCAATTCCAAACATCTCCTGCATAACAGGTGTATGCTCAAAATTTCTATAGGTAACAAAAGCATATAACACAATGGTTGGGTCGTGCAAGATGTTCCTACTGCATTTTATTTAGGCAGTGACATTCTCAACCATTTTGCCATTAATTTGGACCTGATAAATTACAAAGCCTGGTCCCGACTAGGGGGAAATCCCATAGACTTTGGTGATGCAGAAAAAGCATTCCGGTTAGCCCAATTGCTGCCTTATGCAGTTGAAATTCAAATTGGAGAGGAGGTCACCATCCCAGGACGGACCCAACTATTCCCACTTGAATTAAAAATGAAAAGAGGACAGAAACTGCAAAATCCTGACGTATATGTACACCTCAACACCCATCTCCAACAGCAGGGGTTGGGGTTATACCCAACACTATTAGTCAATGTAGAACACAACACCATTCCAATATTGATGGATAACAGCGACCTTAGGAGTATTAGTCTGGGCGCAGGCACTATTATTGGAATGGTGATTGATGACTGACATTTTTACATGGATCTAGGTAATGAACTGATAGGACCGATCCCCAATGACTGTTTGGACAGTGACAATGACATACCACCAGACAGGGAGGAAATTTCCTGGTGAACTATTCCTGCCCTTACGGTGAGGAAGAGGTTACCTGTGACATCAGTCAGGTTAAGGTGATCTTCCAGGTCCACAGTGACAGCCTCTCCTACCTGAAACCCTCTGTCCAGGACAGTACTCTAACGAGGGACCTCTCCACCCAGCTGGAGGAGGCCACTGAGATAGCAAAACCGGAAGACTTTCCAGGATTCAGGCAAATGGTTGAATAGTGGGTCAACCTAGCTGATGCCCTTGAGACTCCAGAGCAAAAGCAAAAGTTGAAACAGGTGTTCTTAGATTTTAAAGATCTCTTTGCGGTGGACTTGCATGACTGTGTTCGCACCGAAATCCACATTACAACAATTCCTCCAGTGTTTGTGGAGCAATACCGCTTGCCTCTCGCATCCATGGAGTCCCTGACGGAAATCATCAAAAACCTTGAGTCCCGTGGGATAATTTGTCCAGTCCACAGCACCTTTAATAATCCGGTGCTGGGGATTTTAAAAGTAAACGGCCAGTGGAGACTCTGTGCTGACCTTAGGGAGCTAAACAAACAGGTCCACTGGTACCAATGGCCTCTCCCCTACATTGATCAGGGGCTGGCCCAGATCCAGGGGTCAAAATTATATACTGCCATTGACCTGATCAATGGGTACTAGACCGTGCCTGTCAGTAGGGAGGACCAATACAAGCTAGCCTTTACCTTCGGGGGCAGCAGTACACCTGGACCCTGACTCCCTTCGAAAACATCAACTCCGGCAACAAATTCAACATTTTCCTGCATAGGGCCATACCCGACTTGGGTGAAAGGAGTAACCTGGCCTATGTGGACGATGTCCTGATATTTTTTATTTATTTATTTATTTTAATTCTTATAAAGCGCCAACATGCCCGTAGGCCTCAGGGCGCACATAGAAACTTAACACGACAGACAAACATATAGAGAAGGCTAAATAGAGCAGAGAAGGAGAAAGGTCAAGGAGTTATTCCATATTGAACAAATGCGTTTTTATGGCGCGTTTGAAGACGGAGTAGTTCTGAATCTGCCGCATCTGGGCTGGAAGTTTGTTCCAGAGCAGGGGTCCCTCTGCATCAAGAGTTGTGCCACCAAATTTAGCTGTCCTAATTTTGGGCTGTTTGAGAATGATGGCCAAGGATGACCGAAGGTTCCTAATGTTTGGATTAATGCTTATACGGTCTGACAGGTAGGTGGGACTGCTGAGACTAAGGCATTTATGAGTCGTGGTTAATATCTTATGGGTTATCCGGTGTTTAATGGGGAGACAATGAAGTTTTTTCCTAAAGGTGGAAATGTGTGTGCGACGGGACTGAGTGAAGATATTGCGCACAGCATTATTCTGAGCCACTTGTAGTGATTGGATGTTGAGAGCTGTGGTGCCCGCCAGGAGGCTATTACAGTAATCCAATCTAGAATTAATTAGTGCGGTGGAAATAAGAGCGCAGTTCTCTTGTGATATGAATGGGCGAATGTATCCTATTCTCTTATTTATAAGACCACAGCTTGATTTGATGCTGGAGACATGAAATTTCATTGAGAGATCTTCGTCAAGAACAACTCCCAATGTCTTAACCTTCTTCTGAACGAGAATGGTGTTATCAGCAATATGGAAACTAGCATAGTCGGGATCTAGTTTCGCCCTGGTGTTTTTAGATGCCACAATGAGAATTTCAGTTTTTTTATCATTGAGGGCAAGAGAATTGCGGGCCATCCATTCTTGTATATCTTTGTATATTTTGTTGATGGTTGCAGAATCGCTGCTATAAAGGCCACTCAGCTGTATAACCACTTGAGTATCATCGGCGTAGTTTGTGTATTGCACGCCTAGTTTATTTAAAAGGTCAAGAAGAGGACGAATGTATAGATTGAAAAGCAAGGGCGATAGACAGGAGCCCTGCGGAACTCCACATGTCTGAGAAATAGGGGCAGATTGGCTATCGCCCACGCCAACCCTTACCATTCTGGGACCCAGAAAGGAGGCAATCCATCTGGATGCATTTGCGGAGCACCTGGCGACCTCTCGAGCCTTGACACCGTAAGCTGTGATCAACTAGGTCGAAGGCTGCGGAGAGGTCAAGTAAAAAGATCAACTGTGGGGGAACACATAGCGGAAATCCGTTATGTTCTGACATAGTTGAGGGTTGCCGCAGCAAAACTATCCTTAAAAAAGGCGCAGTGGTGCAGAACCTGTGTCAACTTCTCGGGACATGAAATAACTCCTGAGGTTCTCTGTCCCTAGGAGAATTAAGTGGAAGCACTCCTAAAACTTAAAGACCCCACAACTCTGCGGGAGCTAAAAAGCCTCCTTGTACTGACTAATTACAGTAGGAAGTTTATTGAGGATTACGCAGAGATCACAAGACCCCTGATCCATCTGTGGAAGGGGGGTTCAAGTGGGAGTGGGGTCCAGAACAAGCCGAGGCAGTAAAGCAACACAAAAGAAGCCTCTCACAAGCACCTTGTCTAGCTTACCTGTCTGAAACAAAGAGTTCTTCTTGGAGGCAGGGTTCTCGAATACATGCTTGACAGCAGTATTATATCAAAAGCATGACAAGTTCAATAAAGTCATCTCCTATGCAAGCAAGACTTTATCCTCGGTGGAGGAAAAATGCAACGATTGTGAGAAGGTACTCCTGGCAACGGTGTGGGCATTGAAAAATTACTGCTTGTTCATCCAGTGGGAACACATCATAGTGGAGACTCCACACCAGCCTTTGCAACACCTCCAAAGTGCCAGAATCTGGGCCGGAAATGTGAGTAATTCCAGAATTACTTCCTGGATTCTGTCAATGCAAGACTTTCCTGTGGAGGTCAGATATCGCCAAAACAAGAAAAGGCCCCTCGCGCAAGGTCTGGCTGACTTGCATGATTGTGCCAGAGAAAACTGCCCCAAGGACGAAAGTCTTAAAATCCAGGACAACATGGAGGCGTACCTGAATTCCCCGCACAAAGTCTATGAAGAAGACAAGTGGAGGGAATGCCCACAGTTTGTGTGGATGGGTGCTCCGACCATGTTGACAACAATGGGGAAAAGGAACTGGTAGACGGCGTTGGGAATGCCTGGGTGAATGATACCCCGGAACCCTTCACTGAGTACAAAAAACTCCACAACCTGGTCATAATCACTGATTCAGATTATGTCCGGAACGATTTCGTATAGCACCTGGTTCATTGGAAAACCGGAGGCATGCTATGTGCTAACAATAAACTGCTTAAACATGGCAAGCTAATCCAAAATATTGATGATCTGGTCACCTCTAGTGGGATGACCATCTATTGAAAGAAGATCAAGGCTCATTCCAGAATAAAGGGGCCAGACAAAACTGGAAATGACCTAGCTGATCTGCTGGCCAAAACCGGAGCCATCCAGGGGGATCTCCTCGAGATCGAGTCCCTGTTGGGTGAAATCCAGGTTACTGCTATCACTCGGTTCCAGACAAATGCTTACAATGAACTCTCAACTACCCAGTGGAGTAAGGAGACCCCAGATGCTGATTTAATCACGGCACAAAAAGGAGATCCAATTATTGGTACATTTTATCAACACATTGAGGACCCTGAGAACCTTCCCCTGGCGGATATCGATTACATTGGGAAAGAGGACCTCACGGTGTTAATGAAATGTCCAAAAATGTTCTGAATTCAAGACAGTTTGTTGGTGGGGAGATCCATATCTGGCTGTGACCAGTGGGTGGTCCCTACCTCACTCCGAAGCCTGATGCTAAATCACGCCCATGACATTGCCACAGCTGGTCATCGAGAGTTTCACACTACTTTAGAGATCTTGTGAGAGGTTGCATACTGGCCACACATGGGGCAGGACCTCGACCAATACTTGAAGGGGTGCCTTGTGTGTTCACAATTTCAGCCAACTTCACTCACACACCAAGCTCCCCTCCAGAAGAGGGGGATGACACTCCCTTGTTCAGATTTACCAATAGATTTCATCTGGCCCGTGATTCGCTCCTCTAGGGGGAACAAGTACATGTTAACTGTAACATGCTTGTTTTCCAAATGGGTGGAATGTCTCCCGGCCCCAAATTGCAAGGCAAAAACAGCAGCTGCCCTGATTGTCAATCACATCCTCTCACGTTTTGTCCTACCCCAAAGGATTGAGTCAGACCGAGGTAGTCACTTCACCAGCGAAGTGATGACAAAGATGTGGGAGATACATGGGGTAAAAAGGAAACTTCATATTGCATACCGCTCATCCTCTAGTGGTGGAGTCGTGAGGTACAATAAAACCATTGTGAGCATTCTAAACAAGTTTGTGGTACATTCTGGGCCAAGTTGGGACATCCGATTACCGCTTGTCCTGATGGCTATCAGATCTACACCTTCTTCTGCAACTATGATGTCTCTATTTGAGCTGATGACTGGACGAAGGATGGTGCTACCTCAGCACCTGCTCTATGGAACACAAGAGCAGACACTGATAAACGCCTCCACAACTCATGATTATGTTGAGAATCGAAAACACCTTAAACATGCTTTTGCATACAATCTGTGGAATCTGGAAAGATCTGCAGAGGGTATGAAGACTCAATATGATCTAAAAACAACCAAAAAGGAATACCAAGTAGGAGACAGGGTCTACTTGTACAATTTCCAAAGGAACCAGAACCAAGAGCATACATTTTTACCAAGCGGGCCAGGGCCTTTTGAAATTGTAGATAAAATTTCACCTGTCGCCTACAAAATCCACGTCCCCAAAGGCAAATTGACAGAAGAAAAATGGGTCCATATTAATCAGCTAAAGAGTTGTCACCCTAGGCATACTTTGTAACAAATTGATGAGCCCAGAGAAAATCAAATAGAGGAGACATCTGAAGCAAGAGACTATATCAATTGTCATTAAATGCCTGCGTATCCCACTGCGCTCAACCCGATTGGAGGGGAGTTAGTGGGATATTGTAGTAACAGGTTTATGTTTTCTTTCATAGATTTGTACTGGTTGCGCATTCACTACCAAGGAGGACCTCCCCGAGAACCTGGAAAGGCGAAACTGAAGGTAACCTGGGGGTGTCACTCAACACCATAAAGGAAGATCCAAGAGAAAGCTGTGGGTGTCATTCTACGTTCCAACGAGAAACAGCGAGAGGATTGTTGCGCACCGCTCTCTGATGGAAGGACACATACCTGATGTATCCTGCGTTGCCCCATTGAGGAATACCACTTGCCTGATTCCCCCTCGACTTGGTATCTCAGAAGAGTCGGGGGATATGTGGGATATATTGATCCACTCAGCTGTGCTTCCCCACATCACCAGGCTGCATTTCTGCAGAAACAGCAAAATAGCTGCGCTGGCTCCTGTGAGCACCATGCCCTCAAAACTCAGATTTGCAGCAACAAAAAGATGACTGAACCATCTCCCCAAGCACACATTGGGCATGTTGCACCAAGGGGACACACTGAGGGTGCGTGCCAGTGTGTTCTGACATATACAAATGGAATAAAGAGAAAAAGCAGTGTAGCTTTGCTGCCATCCCAAAATCCCCATAAAAAACAAAACTTGTCACTTTCAAATAATGCTGCTCTGATGCTATTTCCATCTGTTCTTCCTTAAATCACTGTGATTAATAAGGCCCTGCCATACCCACTATATTCCATGGTGCTTCAGCAAAACCAAGCATCATTTCTGAATGACAGGCCCTGTCAAACCAACTCTGAGAAAAAGCAACAAGGAAACTACACTTTTACCCGCACGGGAAACACGTTCATTTTCTTCACAAAGTTTCAAAGGAACTCCAGCTATCTGGGCCATGTCAATTTCAATGCATCAGTGCTTCAAGAAAATAACTATGGCTGCAGAACAGTGTGGTAATCTGATGGAGATGCAAAACCGAATTTAAAAACAAATGCTAGCAGTTTTCACCACAAGTGTAAAAATGGGCTTTGCAAAATAAAGAAGGAAAATGCTTGTTTGAGAGTACTATGAAACGTCTTCTTTCCTAGCAATGTGAAAGGGGGTTGTGCTGTGCCAATACAATGTATGAAATGGTTCTATTCAACAAGTTTTCTTCTAATTCAGAAAAAACAAACAAATAAAAAACAACCAAACTGTAGTGGCTGCATAGGGGGAGGTCAGCCAAAAGCAGGTTTCGGCTGAGAGGATTACAGAAACAAAAGGGCACTCTCAGTAGATATTAACACCCCAGTGATAATTACTGGGTTGGACAGAATCTGCTCTGGGCTGAACCCCCTGACAATGGAACTCACAGGACAAGCAAGTGTGAAGTGGGGAAGGGGAAATATACCTTCAATCAAGCTGAGAAAACCCATCCTCCCGCTGGGGGAAGTGGCAGTTGGTGGTAGCTGAAAAAGAAAAAAATTGTCCAGTGCAGGTCAAAGGCCAGCCATTTGTTTCCAAAGACGATTCATTAATAAAAATGTAAGGACTTTTATCTCTGCAGCAAGACTTTGTAAAAATGTAAAAAATTCACAATTTAAAAGTGATTTTGTGGGTTATAATTTGAGACATTGTAGAATTCACTGACCCCTTGGGAACAGAAATGGCAAAGAATCAGGGATTACAAGGAAAGTATCCATGATGCCAATGCACATTTTTATATTTACATCCCTTATGATAATCCTCACATGCATGTGTATAAAGTTATGGAATTTTAGGCCGAATCTTTCATACTCAAAATTGCTAAAAAGTATTAAACAGACAAAATAATGTCTCACAGAGTTGGAGTGCTATGCTCTACATAAAATATGTAACCTGTTTATGTAAGTGGTTAAGAGACTTCAACTGTATAAATGTACCATTTGTGGCAAAATCGGATTTTAGCTAAAGTAATTGTGGGAGGTTTTTGAACATTGTAAAACTCACATCATAAATCTGCCCTTCTGCGTTTAGATCCAACCATCAAAGTGCGAGGTGGAAACTAGCACCCCTGACCAATCCAATCGATAAGAGGAGTGCTTAGTTAAGCCTGCCCAGCCATATACTTTGATGTTGTCACTATGCATTATAAATAAGAGTCGCTGACAAGACTCTACACACACACTCTTCCTGATTTTCCTGCTCCACCGTTCCTGTTCCATTTATCCTGCTGATTCCAAATCCCAACTATAAGGCCTAAGCATTGCTGACCCTTCTGCAAGGCCTACATTCTAAAATCCCAAATAACCAAAGGGAGAAAGCTGTGGTATTTTTTTGGGGAAGCATCCTGAGACCAGCCCACCAATTGCTGCCCACTAACTGCTGTCGACTAACTACATCCAGAGATACCTGTGCCATCCAGGACCAGAATTACCATCCGGTGACCCGACCTTGCCCAGCTGTCTTTTGCCCAGCTGTCCTTTGCCAGGTGCGCTGTTGTGTGTGGTGATCAGAACCTGTTAACGCTCCAAAAATCCCAAACTAAAAGTGGACTGTAAGTATAATCCCTAACCCATAGAAATCCATAGTCTACCTTGTCTTGCATTTGTCCTTATCCCACTCTCTAAGCTACCCTATCCTTATCCTGGTAACTTGCTAAAACATTAAGAATTATCTGTGCAACCCTGCCCTTAATTTCTAGTGCTAGTTGGGTGTAAACTGTAAGCCCTTAGTTATATTTCGAGAAATCCAACTAATTGCCATATACTTTATTATTGGGGTTGACCGCTGGGGTGGTATGGTTGACCTCGCGAATCAACCTTGGTGCTTACTGTGTTCCTCTTCACCAATCTAGTCTAGATAATTCATTTCAAGTAACATTCACCATTCTTTCTAAAAAAAAGTTTTCATTTTGACTGCTTTATTTTTCTTAAACTGAACCCCATTTCAACCTGAAAAACTCTTCCAAAACTGCAGCTACCCCCATTCTTTCACTTCTGTAATATCCCTGTGATGTACCTCTGTCCCTCAGACTAAAAACTGCATCAGGACTTGCAATATTTTCCCCGTTTTTTAAGGAAACCGTTTGGGTAAATTTACATGGAAATTGAAAGGAAATGCAACTTTTACACGTGTCTTTTGGCTGCAATTCGTTTTAAACTTTCCACTCAGTTTTCAATTGTATGCTCTTGGTAATCCATTGCTGGTGATTGTTAGTGTCTATGCATTTTTGCTTTAGTGAGAAATTTAACCGCACATTAATTATTTATTTGTCCATTTCCGAGTGTCATTTCATAACATTGCAAGGGGTTTAAAATCTGTTTTCCACTCTTATTTGGTGAGAGAAGGTCGGATTTTTATTCCGTTTTCTGTCTCTTTTTCCTGATTACTTGCGGTGTCTTTCGATCCATTCATAATTCAAATAAATTATTTGTGGGTTGAGGGAACATTGCAGGGGGAAATCCTAACTTGGGTGCTATCTTTCCTAAATCAAAAAGTGCTCCTATTCCCTGGTATTTTGTATATGTTCCACTAGAAGGTTAAATCAAGTGCATTTCTTGCATTCTCATTGTAATTATCACCCCATTGGTGATTGCTGCCCCATATTAAAAATTGTATGATTTCTTTTGAATTTTAAAATAAATAAATAAATATTGCATTTCACCAACCAACCTGGTTCATGGTCCATTGTGACCCGGGGTATTTGAAAAGGGGGTGTGATACGAGTTGTGTACCATCTCAAACTGAATCTGCATAAAATAACGAGCAAGGTATCTCAGTTGTGCACTACATACTAGGCCGAGACCAAGGTGTGTGTCGCCTGATTGAAATCCTTAACATGCAGACAAGTTGCATTTCACTATGTTACATTACACCTGTCAATCCCTCTCTCTGTGTCTCTCTCTTATGCTTGCTCTTTCTGACTCTCAAATAGAAATATTGTACCCCGAATTGACAGATAAGGGAACTCCCGTTATAACCATAAGCTGCCTGCTAAGGGTTCTGCGAGGAATTACGTTTTGGTTCAGAGAAAGGGCTGCTTGAAACATGAGTACGACAGGCATCCATTTTACCTTAGTATGTTGATTTGCCGGCTGAGAGTAGCCTCAAATTGCACTCTATGATGCTCATGTGCTGTGCTAAGTGCCCTGCTGGGGCTTTTGCCCGTCGGGCTATCAACCCTCACGGAAAGCGCAAGGCATTTATCAGGCGGTACAGAGAACCCTGCTCTTTTCTCTCCTTCGTCAGAGGTGGGTGTGTCAAGCTGTGATTGGTGACAGTCTTTGGGTACTGTTAGTCCCCAGGTAAGAAGTTGTCCCAAAGAATCTTTATTGACCAATGAAGACCGAAACAAAAAGGACATTATGGCTCCAAACCCTTTCCCTGTAGACGCCCAATTAAATCCATAGTACCACCAATTACTTTTCAAACTTCTATTACGGGTCAATTGTCACGTGTAATGTTTCAAATGAGTAATTGCCAGAAAATAGTTCCTAGTTGTTGGCTGTTTTCTTCATTTCAATGGTCTGTGATGTTTTGGAACCCTTTGACAGAGTTTTGATTGGCCAATGGAAGAAGCCGATGACTGACTGGGCAAAAAAGGTGGGTGTCGCTCCCTATAGCTGTCCTATAGCTACTTCGCTGCCGTCTATGCTCTACCTGACCTGTGTTTGAGGAAAACCATATATTTATGTGTGCATTGTTGATTTATACTGTTCCAGCTGCAAACCAGCATTACTCTGATCCACCTAATAAGGAAGGGGGCAAGGAGCAGAGATAAGCCAAAGAAGAGACACAGTGCGTGGATCATTCACTGGACAGAGTAGGTACAAAAGGAAGGGTTGCTGGGGGAAACGCAAACAAGAGCCATTTTGGGTGGCGAATGCTGAAAGAACGATGGATAAGAGCATTTGAAGGGAACAGAGTATTGGGGTGTGGCACACAGTACATCTATAGCCAGGAGAACGCCCAGAAGGCAGGAACCTGAAGTTCAAAACTGAAGAACATCCAAGTCTAGTATTCTGTGTGGCAGCCACAAGAGGTATTTATTTATTTATTTATTTATTTATTTATTTATTTATTTATTTATTTATTACAATTATATAGCGCACAGACAGCCCAGGGGCATTGTGGCGCTGTTACTTGCAACAGGCTTAGTTACATTATGCAAATGTTACAACATTGGAGCGCAGGGATGTACTACATGTTATGCATAAAATGTACACAGTTCAAATATCATAAGGTGAGTTCTTCAACTGTGGCAGGGAGCCATTCAGACAGGAACGCTTGACTAAAAAGGTGGATCTCAGTGTTCTGGAGGGGTGGAGTCTTTTGACACGGGCTGAGAGGTGCACTGCCACCTTTCTTTGCAGTCTCTTGTGGATGTCACACAAGGAGTTGAAGTAAACTCCTTATTCCTCAGAATCCAGTGCAACCCTTTCAGAGTTCGAACGGTGGGATTGTGCATTTTCTGCCTCAGGCTGAGCCTAGCCGCTTTATTTTGAATCAGTTGAAGGATGTGGATACAGTGTTTGGGGAGGTCCTGGTATAAGCTATTACAGTAGTCTAGTGTTGCCAACACTCCTAGTATAGTACAAGCAGCGCCCTGGGCACCGCCTTGCCGCTCTCTGCCCCAACTTTCAGTGCTATGGGGATGACACTCAGCTCATTTTTAGGCTCCCATCCACCTACTCTTCTCTCTCATCTCATCTCTGACTGTCTCTCTGCTATCCAGGAGTGGTGTGCCACCAATGATCTTTGCCTTAATGCCAGTAAGACAGAGATTCTCTTAATCGGCACACTTGCTCCATCCTTTCCTGTCACTCTCTGGCCGGCCTCTCTTGGCCCTCTCTCTGCTCCCACCTGTGAGTCTAAAAACCTCTGGGTCATTTTCGACTCCACACTCTCCTTCTCTCCTCACATCTCTGACATTTCTAAGAAGTCACTCTACCAGCTGCACCTCCTCAGAGGTATTCTTCCTTTCCTCTCCTTCCCCCAGAAGCTCACTGTCTCCAGAGCACTGGTTCTCTCTAGGCCTGACTCTGCAACTCATCCAAAACAGGACTGCGAGACATGTCCTTGGCCTCAAGCCCAGGGATCGTATCTCCCAAGGACTGAAATCTGTGCACTGGCTCCCAGTGGCAGTGAGGATTAAGTTCAAAACCCTCTGCATTGTCCACAAGGCCTTCTGGGGACTGGGGCCTCAATACCTTCAACTCTCTCTTCCTAAATATCTTCTTTCTCGTGCTCTTCGCTCATCCGCCTCCAACTCCCTCAGGGTCAGTCACTTCTCCAAGCAACGAGTTGGTAGTAGGTGTCTTTCTTTGACTGGGGCCTCCCTCTGGAACAGCCTCCATGCCTCTCTAAAAACTGAGGAGAACCATCTTCGGTTCTGGAAGCACCTCAAGACCTTCCTCTTAGCTTCTGCTTTCTCTCCTCCTCTCCCCTGCTGAACAGCCGGTTGAAACTGAAACTGCATTGGTCACCTGGCTACTCTCTGTTCTCGGGCCCAGGTCCCCTCCCCACCAGTTGCACACCTGCACTGCCCCCCTGGCAATTCTTGCACTTTGTGGCTGTTCTGTATCCCTTCAGCCCCTAACAGCACTCGACACCTGATGTCTGCATTTAGCTTTGCACCTGCCACCAGCTGGCCGCACTTGTTATTTATTGTCCTTATTTATTGTTCTTATTTATCTACTGCTTATCCTATGTACTGCCCTTCCTCTCCCCTCCCACGTCGCACTTTCCCCTCCCACCCTCCCCTGCACTTGCGCAATCTCAATGTCACCGGGCCTAGCAAGATCGCAGTCTCTGCCTTCCCTCTGTTCCCCTCCCTTGCCTTGTCGCGCTTTGAAACACTTGTGTATATGCGCGTTATAAATGTCATATCATATCAAAAATGCCCCTACCCTCACCCCTGCACGCCCATGGTCAGTGTTGGGGGGGGGCATGGGTTTGGGCGCCAATTCATTTTTTACCTCCCTGCGCCGGAGAAGGAAGTTCATCACTGGAATAGGGTGCAGATGTGAAAGTGTCAGCACCCTATTCTAATGAAAACTACCCCGCACATATGCCATAGCGGAGAGGTAATCAAGTCAATACGATGCCGATCAGCACCCTTTTGTTATCAAATGTGCCCCACTCTGGTGCTGGTAAGCACAGCGTTTGCATAAAAGAGAGGTGCATCTAATTTCAATAGGGCGCCTGCAGCTCCTTCTCCCACCATGCAAGCTCTTGGGAGCCCCTGAAAGACTCCCTTGAGCTGGCATGGCAAGCAACTAATGGCACCCCAAGCGGGCGGCCCTGCCCTGAACCCGACCCTGCTTGCCAACACCATAGCCCTGGTAACTTCCACTTTGAGGCAGGCGTGCAGCGTACGGGGGGATCCAGGGCCCGGGCATCCCCCGGCAAAATCAAGTCGGGGCTGAGCCCCCCCCCCCTGGGCCGGAGAGAAGTGATGCAGTATTGATGGCCCTTTCCTTCGATACTGCATCACTTCTCTCCGTCCGGGTAAAAGCACAAAAATGTCCAATTAGGCCCGCCCCTCTAGGACTCATATTGGTATATGGTCCGGGATGGGAGGGTTTAGGGGCTACCGGAAGCTTATGTGTTGTGCTTCCGGTTCGCCCGTGTTTAAGGCAGGAGCGGCAGGAGCAGCAGGAGCAGCAGACACTATTCCAGCCAGCGAAGCAGAGAGCAGGTAACAGCAGGTAAGTTATTTTTTTTTTCTTTTTTCATTCGTGGCCCTCTCATTCCTCACTACTTTGGGCCTCATTACGACCCTGGCGGATGGACCATGGTGCTAATAGCACCATGGTCCATGCCGGTAACTTCCCGACTCCGCCATGGCGAAATGGGGAATTACCACCCCATTCCGAGGTTGGTGGAGTGGTAATTCCCCCTTCCGCCATGGCCCTTCCCCATTCCCATTTTTGCCCCATAGGGCATAATGGGAATGGGGAAGGCGCTAAGTACGGTGCCGCAAATTGCGGCACCGTACTTAGCACCAAGGTCCCTTTGCGGCATGATTTTTAACGCCTGCAAAAAGCAGGCGTTAAAATCACCATCCCGCAAAGGGACCTTGTAATCAGGCGTTAAGGGTTGGCGCCGTTTACGGCGCCGTAAAACCCTTAACGCCTGACTCGTAATGAGGCCCTTTGTGTTCTCCCACTGTCCAGCCCACCTCCAAAAGAACCACCCACCCACCGCCGTTGAGGCTGTACCATTCCAGGGAGGAAACTTTTTCTACTCCCATTTGTTTATTTAATTTGAGTTAATTGGGGGCTCTTAGAGGATCTGCATTTCTCAGGTAGGCTATTTGTCACATGTCTTATTTGCAGGGACGGTTTTATGCCTCATATTTGTCTGAACTCGTCTGTCTATTGTTTGTCTCTCTGTGTTATTCTTCTCAGCATCCTGTTCCTCCCTCTCCAACTCAAGGTTCTACCATAACAAATGCCTCACGCCTGTCTCGCCAGTCTGCTAGAATCTGTATTTTCTAAATAATTAATTTGATTTTATTCAGCAGTGCAGAGTCAGCGCCAGCGTTTGTCTTTCCTCTGACATGCCATCTGTTGGGACTGTGATTCTTATATCTTTTAAAAATGCATCTCACCTTGTGGGGATTAGTGGCCTAGAATGGTGTGTGAGTTTTGAAGTCAAGCATCGTGTAGTTATCGGGTCACCTTGACCCAAGAACTATCTATCCCAATGTAAAGTGATTGTTCTTAAGTGGCACTTCCTACAATCACCCTCCCACCCCCAAACAGAAGGCACAACCAAGTGAAAGTGCAAGCCACCAAGGGATGCACAGAGCTAGTCTGGTCAGGTTCCCTGCAGCACCACCGGAGAAACCAGCTGGCAAGTTCAAGGGTGGCAGGCCCGCAGCTCTGGGCAGGCTTGGCAAACTCCCTGCCATCCTGCCTCCCTGAGCCAAGCATGTCCTTCGGATTTCCTACATTTATGCCAGACATCCCCAGCTGAAGAGTGGTGGTAGACTCACCAGTGGTGATCCCAGCCCATGCCATGTGGAGGGAGAGAGATGTAGGTTAACATCTGAGCTGGAAGTGGCAGCTTCTTGCACTGGGTTTAGATTAGACGAATTCAGGCCCAGCAGAAGCTGGGGCTATGCCTTTAATTAAGCAGGAAGTCACGGCTCTACACCAAGGGGCCAATGTTTAGAGCAGTCAATATGCAGGGATTCGTGGCATGTTCATGCCAGACCTGGAACTATTGATGGGAAAGTCCCCTGAGCAACAGTTATTTTTTTATTGTGTTTATGTATTTATTGTGCATTTGTAAGGCACTTCAACATCAATAATGTGTGTTTCAAAGCGCCCACAGGGCAAAGGGGAGGGAACATGGGAACAAAGGCATAAAGCAGACTGACGAGCAGGAAAGGGGCGGTCCTACCAGGCCTTGACGCATTCAGAATGTGCAAGTGTAGGGATAGAGAGCCGGGAGAGGAAAGGGGGGAAGTGCTTAGGAATTCCAGAGAGGGAAGTGCCAGGGGGTGAGTTGAGTGCAGCAGTAAGTGCCTGGCAGAGATGACTTGTTACAGTGATCACCTGCCAATAATGAGTGCTGACCTGTGAGAACACAAGCAAGTGTGTGCCCGAAGGCAAGTGCTGGGATGGGGCGGAAAGCTCAGGGCGAATGGGCGGAAAGGCCAGGACCCAGAAGGGCACATAAGGTCCCAAGCCACCAATCTCAGCGACTGTGGGCTTTTAGCACAGGAGTAAGAGTGGGAGGAGGAGGTGAAGAGGAAAGTCTTTTGGAGCTTCCGGAATTTGAGGAGATCCCCTCTTTGTGTTGGGTGCACTTCTACATCCCTGTGCACCCCAATTGTTTTGTGTTGGGTGCACTTCAACATCCCTGTGCACCCCTCTTGCTTTGCCTCCATCTTTAAAATTGTTTTGTGTTGGATGCACTTCTACATTCCTGTGCACCCCAATTGTTTTGTGTTGGGTGCACTTCAACATCCCTGCGCACCTCTCTTGCTTTGCCTCCATCTTTAAAATTGTTTTGTGTTGGATGCACTTCTACATCCCTGTGCATCCCAATTGTTTTGTGTTGGGTGCACTTCAACATCCCTGTGCACCCCTCTTCCTTTGCCTCCATCTTTAAAATTGTTTTGTGTTGGGTGCACTTCTACATCCCTGTGCACCCATCTTGCTTTAACTATCACAGATTTGCAATGTAGCGCTTTGCGAGCTCTTTCGGTTGGAAAGGTTCCATAATGCATATTAAAGGTTCTGCCACAGATAAAACAAATGTGTTTCAATCCTGAGCACCTTAACGATCTGCAGAGCCACGGGCACTGTGTCTGCTTAGCTGTGACTTGGGGAACCCGGCAATGCTTGAATGTCCGGCCCGAGCAGACTCAATGTTCCCTCCCTCCCCCCGTTAATTCTGTACTTGTCAGGTTATGTGTATATTTTCAAAGTGCTAAAACCACCGCTGTGAGGTTAGAAAGCTCTCCCCTCCACTGCCCCTTATTTCCTGGTCCCCACACCGTTCCACAATTTAATCGCTGCCCGTGCCTTTTGAATTTACCAATGACTAGTCTGTGAGTGTCTAATTTATGGATATGTAAACTGTTAACAATGCATTGTGTGCTTCATATTTTCTCTAGATGCTTGTTTGAAACCGCGGCTTCTGTGTTGTGAATACAATAAGGCAGTATAAAGAGGTGTATGCTTGTTTCTTGGAAGGTAAGACGTTATTAAGCATAAGTGGGGTGTACTTTTTTTACTGACTCCTTCATTTTTTGAATAAGGGGTGTTTCAAATGAATGTTTAAAACCAGGAAAGTGGGAGTTTTTAAAACATGCAGACAACCATGGCTACAACTCTTAGATGCGAGTGCTTCCATCAGTCCCAAATATCACCTGGGTGCCAGGTAGGCCTGGGTAACATTTTACACTACTTTACCAGAATTTCTGGTAAACTACAATGTTAAAAGCAGCTAACACTCTTCTCCCCAAGTCTGAAACCACACTTGATTGCATTAAACTTCAGCCATGATTGCATTATACTTCAGCAGAACATCTGATGTGTCCATTGAAAGGTTTAGGATTAAGCTACATCCCTAACTCTATCTGGTTACCCAGAGGTAACATCTTAGCTAATGTCACTTGTGCACGGCATCTTTACAGTAGATTAATGCAAGAAGGGCCAGCCATAATAGACAGGGTGCCTCTATACAGCATTTTAAGTTTATGGGGTCATAATAATGGACAAAATGATATGCACTATGCCATGTACTAGCTTCTTGTTTCCAACTGGGAGAATCATATGTCATCAAATCATGAGAAACCTATGGTTATCTACTGTGAAATTACCAGGCATCTGGACCTCGTGGCATCAAGAGATACATTTTGCATGGATTACAGTAACAAATTCTCTTTCTTGCAGTTGTTTGCCAGTTAGACGTTTTCTGAGACATTATACCTAGCAGCGACCGCTTCACCCACGTCCCCTGGCAAAAACGCATCTGAAACCCCAAAGTGATCATGGAGAGGTTTATTACAAGAACCCCTGCTAAACCAAAGCAGAGTTCCCATGTGCCTGACAAAGCAGTTGTAGCCATTTCGAGCTCCACAGTTGCATCAAACTGCCAGGCATAATGCGTGGAAAGTATAGCAGAAGCGCCTACAGCCATTGATGTTGGCAGCAGCAATGTGACACAAGAATGCTGCCCAAACATGAGTGATTCGAATGGTTTTAAGTCCCCGCAGGGCAGCTCTTTTCAGAAGAAATGGTTAGAAACCTATAATTGGCTTAAATATATTGAGTCTGTTCAAAAAATGTTCTGTAAGGTATGCCAGTCTGCTGATGAAAAGGTCGTGCCATTGTCAAAAAGTAGCCGTGATAAGGATACCTGGAATGCTTTTGTTAAACATGGCTTTAACAATTTTAAGAAGGCCATAGAGAGATGTAACGGCCATCAGACTTCAAATCTTCATCGGGCGGCTGCAATGGCGCTAGTATCTGTGGAAAGGTATAAATGTTGCAGCAGCTCTGTCTTTGGGCCACCTCAAGCAGATGAGGGAAAACAGAAGTGTGCTGGTGAATATCTTGACCACATTGTTGGCTTTAGCTCGGCATGGTCTTGCAATTCGGGACCATACTGATGAGGACTCTAATTTAAATGCAATTCTGTCGCTTCGTGGCAGAGATGTCCCAGAACTTCAAACTTGGCTTCAAAGAACAGATTACAAATGGATGTCTCATGACATATTAAATGAAATGCTGGAAATTATGTCACATAATTTGCTCCGTGGCCTAATGAAAGAGATTAATGATGCAAAATTATTTTTGATTATTTTGGATGAGACTGCTGATGTGTCAATAAAAGAGTAGGTCTCTGTAGTCTTTTGTATTGCAAAACAGGGTCTTCAGGTAGAGGAGATTTGTTTTGGCTTTTATCAAACGTCTAGCACTACATCACAAACTCTGCCATTTTAAAAGATGTTCTCCTGAGGTTTGGCTATGAAATGGAAAACTGTCCGGGGCAGTGTTATGATGGTGCTTCCAATATGGCTGGACATCAACATGGTTTGCACACATTGGTGCAGCAGGTGGCACCACAAGCTATTCATGTGCACTGCTTTGCACACAATCTGACCTTAGTAGTTCAGGATGTAGCTATGGGCATTGCCAAGTTCAGGGATCTATTGGTTTTTGTAAGGGACTTGATTCGGTTCATTCGAAATTCCCCAAAACGGCTTGCTTGTTTTGAACGTTGTCAAGAAGAAGGGAGTGTCAAACTGCTTCCATTCTGCACTAACCGATGGACCGTTCGAGCAAAATCTTTGAAGACTGTGCTAGCTAACTACAGTTTTCTGTAAATTAATTTCTGGGACTTGCAGCAGGTGACCACAATGAAGCGGGAGCAAAAGCCCATGGATTGCACTTACAGCTCCATAAACTCGAAACCTATCTAGGTCTTCATCTTCTTTACTTGGTATTTTCCTGGGTTGAAACTGTGAACACTGCTCTACAGAAGGTCAATTCAAGGTTCCATGAAGCAGCGGTTATGATTGAAAACCTTAAGACCACAGTTGCACAACTACGTGAGGGATTTGAAGACTTCTTCTCAAAAACCACATCAGCGGCTGATGATTTAGATGTGGAACTAGAGGAACATTTTGTGCAAAGGAGGGCCAGGAAAATCCCACGGCGCCTGGATGAAGGGTCAGTTCCTCATGTTTTTGAGTCTCCCAAAGACCTCTTTAGACAAGGTTATTATGAACTCATGGACCGTACATTGGTAGATTTGTCAGAACGTTTCAATACAACTGCATGTGACCATATGGTTAACATTGAAAAATGTGTTACAGGGAATGCCACCAGTGATTATGTCTTGAATTTTTATAAGACTGACTTCCATAAAAGCAATCTAGAGTTGCATAGAAATATGTTCCTTGCACTTATACAGAGGGATAAGACTCTGGTTATGTGTTTTTAGGATGTCTTTGACTTGTTCCAAGGTGAAAGGGGTCGTCCTATGCTCAATTTGTTCCCAGAACTGGCACAACTGCTTCAAATTGCAGTAACCATCCCTGTATCCACTTGTTCTTCGGAGCGTTCATTTACATGCCTTCGGCGCATCAAAACCTACCTGAGGGCTACAATGGGCCAAGCTCGATTAAATGCTGTTGCTTTGCTACATGGACACAAAGATGAAGCTGCACATCTGGATGTTGAGGCCATTGCAGATGAATTTATTCAACAAACTGTTGTCCGTAAAAATACATTTAGCCTGGGGAAGGTGCTGCAATGAAAACAGTTCACCTGTTCTCCTGGCTGGCCAGTCTACAGCAGCACTATTGTAAGTTTGCATTGTTAATGTTTTACCGAACTATGGCACCACACACGTCTTGCTTGGTAGTTTTTAATCGGGAAACGTCTTTACTTCTCGTTTCCCTTGAATTGGGAACTTTATTTTGGTGGTGGTACTTCACCCTGCAGCTGTACCTTCTGTTTAGCAAGCATTTCATTCTCCCATCCCAGTTGTGTTGCTCTGCCTTTTGAGGGAGGGCTACTACAACCCAGATAATGATAGAGGGGCGGAGTAGGGGCAGTGATGGCCTACTGGAATGCACCTGGAAGGCTTGCATCTCCTTCTCACTTGACTTTAGTATATGCAGTACATGCTAGCCAATGTTTCCACTGTTCTGTGCTGCGCGCGGCCCCACCCTCCTGTCCCCACGCACCGTTGCACCAAGTTGGCGACTACATGCACATTTGCAGTCATATAACTGCCAGTGATGTCACTTCCTGTATTTGGGCGTCCCCCCCCCCAACCGGAAATTCAAAAATCGGCTCCCCTGCCCTGTGGTTTGTATTCAAGAAAGCTAAGCTTCATTTGAGCACGTGCAAGTGGAAAGGACATGCTCCGGGGAACTCTCTGACCAGGCTGCAGAACGAGAGTTTGCAGTCAGAGAAGATAGCTAGGTTTCCATCATCTCTGCCTCTGCTGCTTTTAAGCATGGCTGGGTATGAATTGTCCGATCGTGGATGGAGACCAGCATCGTAGTGATGTTATGCAGTTAGCAAGTGGAATTCTGCAACTTAAAGGCTCCACACACAGCGGGAAAGGAGCATTGCAAGCTCCAGATGTCGGGTATTCGTTGTGAGGGTGGGGGTAGGGGCATGTCGGCACTGCTGCTGTTGCTCACGCTGCACCTGCTCCATGTGTGTTCCGACCACTGTTGCCACCTGTTCTGTGTGTATGAATGAAGTGTGCCCTGCTTCTGCATGTGTGCACTTGACTGCTCGCGCCCAGTCTGGTGGGTTTGCTACTGTGTGCTCTTCCGTGTGTAGCCTCCCCTCCTGCCCGTTATGAGTAACCTGCGAAGTTTGCCATGGTGCAGCTTTGCCAAGGAAGTGTGCCTGCTTCCTTCTGCCACCCTGGTACTGCGTGGCGTGTGTGCCCGCTCTAACCCCACGACTATGTGGTAAAAGAAAGAATCACTATATTTTAAAGAGTGTGTAATTGTAGACGCGTACCTGGGCAGCTGCGCAGTGAGGCCGTCATAGCGCTTCAATATCAGCATCGTCAGGAACACAAGCGTGAAGGAAACCAGCAGCCCCGTGAAGAGCTTCCTGACCCTCAGCCGCCCACAGGGGAACATGTCGGGGGGCTGCGTCTGGGGATGGCGGGTCCGCGAGGGCGCCCAGGGCAGGAGTGAGTGCCGAGTGCTTGCGGCGCGGTCGCCTGGCTCCGGCAGGTGCACAGTCCTCGCGGCTTTCACCCACTCCGGGAAGGTGTGCACAGGCACACTTGCGCGCTCTGATCTTTACCTGGGCTGGGCTGCTCCAGAAATTACCCACAGGGCGGAACGCTGGCTGGCCGGCCGCCATGCCCCAAAAAACGCGTCTAATTTAGCTCAAGTTGGGGGTTGCGTAACGGCGGCAACGCCGGTCCACCCGGGACAGTGTGCAAACATGGAGGAAACATTCCTCCAAACTCAACTAGAAAATGCTCTTACAGTGCGCACTCACCTGACTCTGGGCAGCAGGCAATCACTGGCCAGGGCAATGTATAACAAACTAAAGGACAAGTGGAGTCTGCATTAAGGGCCTGATTTACAAACATGTTTTCCAATGGGCCCATTGGAAAATATGTTTGTAAATCAGGCCCTAACTCTGCGTTTTTTTCTTTTCAATTGTGGTTGAGAATACGCAGCTTCGTCGTGGCAATCTCGATGCAGATTCAGAAGCCCAGGAATAACTATAATCTCAGAATATAAACCCTGTAATGACTCTCTGGAAAATAGATGCAGACGTGGGATGTGCCGCCCCCTTTCAAATGCATCGTTCATTCATTCATTGAAACTCTCTATAAACTGTTTACGTTGTCTCTGTTATCCTGTGTATTTGTGTGCGTTTTGTAAAATTACAGGAGCCAGCTGTAAAGTTTCAGGTCGAGTTATTAGATGGCTCCATGTCGTCGGGAACCCCATAAACAAGTCCTAGGCGTACCTATGACACACTGATGCATTCTGGAAGTTGTAGTCCATTCAATCAGTTAAATCCTTTTGTGAAAACCTGCTGCTGGGTGTACCAAACTAGAGATCAGAGCTTTTAAGTCCTGCCCAGTGCTGCAGTTTGAGTACTACGACGAGTTGCAGAATCAGGGACTCATTTGACCAACATGCGAGGGGTAGCAGAAGTGACATCACACAACCCTGGACCTGTTATGACATCACATGAAGGGATGTCATGTGACCACACCCCAAAATGACATCACGGGAAGCAAAGGAACACAACCTGTCACCCCTTGACACAAGAGGAAGTGGGATCACATAGCATAGTCCCAAGAACATTACGAAAAATATGGTTATGATATATCCCTGTAATGTGATTTACATTTCATACAAGAATGGATGGCCATATGTATCGATAATATGAGTGTGGCTAGGCCCATGCTACCAAAGTACTGTGAAAGCAAGCAGACGTACAAGGCCAAAAGATAATGATGTGTTGTTATATAGCATTACGCTTAAGCGCTTTATATAGAAAACATATGCATGCAATATCGCTCAAGCTGTGTTGGCACACGTTTATTAAACTCAGAAGGATGAAAGGCTCAGTTGGCCATGCCATGATTCGAACCTGCAACCTGCAGATCACAGAGCGCTCAACCCACTGAGCTATTTTAACAGATATAGCTACCTTCCCAGCTATAGTAAAATGAGAAATAAAATGTTTGAATGTTCTCAAAGTCAGAAAGTAAATGACACTGTTGTTACTAAAAGTGCCCCGTCGTGGTGCTGGTAAGGCCAGTGCCTGCATAAAAGCGGGGAACATTTAATTTCAATAGGGCGCCTGCAGTGCCTTCTCCCACCATGCCAGATTCTGGGATCCCTTGAAAGACTCTCCCGTGCTGGCATGGCAGGGGACTAATGGCGGCTCAGGCGGTCGGTCCTGCCCTAAATCCGGCCCTGCTTGCCAACACCATAGCCCTGGCTACTTGCGCTTTGTGGTGTATATTCATCTGGGCAGTGCAAGTGGAATGGCGGGCGAACGCGCCAGCGAAGGTGGCATGGCGGGCGCCGCCCCTTAGTGGGGGCTGCCCAGCCGGCCTCCTCCCCCCCTCTACTCAAGCAGGGCAGGGGGGCAGGGGTGGGGGAGGAACACGGAGCGCGCGAAATGTAAGGGGCGGGGCGGGGAGCCGAGGGAGAAGCCGGCCTCATAAAGGGCACAGGTTTTTTCCAAACACATTCTCCCTAGGTTTCCTGCCCCCACCGGATCGTGGATTTTGTTTCGTTTCATTTTGTTTCCAGTGGGACGCCCGCCTGCCTGCCTTCAGAGGACTTTGTTTTGGTTCGAGTTGATCCTGCTGCCGTTCGCTCAGCCAACAGCTTAGATCTTACGGCGCCCCAAGAGTACTAGGCTCAGGGGAGGCCCTGGAAAAAAGGGGAGGGACGTAGGGAACTTGGGAGCCAATTCCAAGCCCAAAATTGCGGGGGGGGGTATCAACATCAACTTACAATCAAGGCCATCAAGGGAAGTCGGTCGGGGGGAGCAGGTGGAGACTACGGGGGCTCAGGTAACGGTGAAAAAATCAGCAAGGGGAAGTCTTCACGGAAGGAGGGGGGCATGAGGGGGAGGGAGGTGGAGGATCCAAGATAGTGCAGCTAGGCGAATAGAGGGAACAGGGGGGAGGTAGCCAGCCCCAAGCAATAAGGGGGGGGGGCAAGGACCAAAAGCTGGGGGACAGGAGACGGGGTACGGAAGAACAGGGCTGGGAAGTCTGCCTCCGGGGGGAAAGGGAGTTAGGAGATGGAGGGGCAGAAACGGCAGGGAGGGGGGGGTTGGCGGGACCCAAAAACTGGGGACCTGGTGAGTGGAGGAGCAAGCGAGGGAAGGGAAGGAAGGAGATGGGATAGGGTACACCTAAGAGATATTACGCTGGCAGGGGGGGCACTGGGCCAGACTCCACAGGGAGGCCTGGGGGAGAGGGAACTGGGAGGATTTAGGGGCTTGGCAAGACGGATGGGAGACATGGGGGGCAGCATAGATAGGATAGGGCTTCCGGTACAAGCGGCACTTGGGGGATGGAGGGTGGGGGCAGAGTAGAGTAGAAAGGCCAATATTAGACGGGCATCGCAAAGCGATGACCATATAGGCAGGCAGAATGTTGTGGGCCGGCACCGGAGGGCGGTGTAATACGGCTTTAACGTACGGATGTGGGATATGTGTAACGTTGGGGCACTTGTGGTGGTGCCGGTATAGGAACCTGATTACTAGCGAGGCACCGCGTGGCTGCCGGTTTTACCTAGACCCAAACACAGGACACAGTGAAGTGTCGGGGGGGGGGGGGGCAGGGGATTCACAACAAAGACCTAGAGAAAAAAGGGGGGGCCTATGTCAAAAGTCACTCAATGGAAATCAACAAACGGCCAGGGGCAGAGAGAGGTTAATAGCAAGGGCCGGGCTCAACCTGAGGCGTCCACCGGACGAGGAGGGTAAGGGAGAGGGGGGAGGGCAAGGGATGCCTAGGTAGCCGCACACAGAGTAGTATACCTGTGGTGGTGAATTACGGATCGCCTGTAAGATAACTCCAAGACTTTATGCAAAATAAAGCTGCTGAGGCATTTTACTCTTCCAACTTTATAAGGTGTCTGAGTTGTTTTTTCAAAGTGTGATGTATGACATGTGCTGGGTGGTATGAGGGAAGGAGGGGGGGAGTGAGGGGCCAGGGCATGGAGGAGGGGGGGGAGGTCAAGGCACTGGGGTGCCCACGCTAAGGACAGGCTCGGGGGAACTCTCGGACCTGGCTGCAGGACGAGAGTTTGCAGTCAGAGAAGATACCTAGGTTTCCATGATCTCTGCCTCTGCTGCTTTTAAGCATGGGTGGGTATGAATGGTCCGATATGGATGGAGACCAGGGACTTACAGATGTTATGCAGTTAGCAAGTGGAATCCTGCAACTTAAAGGCAATCTGTATATTATCCACACACAGCTGGCAAGGAGTATTGCAATCTCCAGATGTCGGGTATTCTTTGTGAGTGTGGGGGTAGGGGCATGTCGGCACTGCTGCTGCTCTTCACGCTGCACCTGAGTGTCCCGGGCATTATTTCGACCACTGTTGCCACCTGTTCTGTGTGTGTGAAGGAAAGGTGCCCTGCCTCGGCATGTGTGTACTTGTATCTGCCGTCGCCTTGGTGTTCCTCCTGTTTTCCTCCTGTGTGCTCTTCCGTGTGTAGCCTCCCCTCCTGCCCGTTCTGAGTAACCTGCGAAGTTTGCCATGGTGCAGCTTTGCCAAGGAAGTGTGCCTGCTTCCTTCTGCCACCCTGGTACTGCTGGCGTGCGTGCCCGCTCTAACCCCACGACTATGTGGTAAAAGAAAGAATCACTATATTTTAAAGAGTGTGTAATTGTAGATGCGTACCTGGGCAGCTGCGCAGTGAGGCCGTCATAGGGCTTCAATATCAGCATCGTCAGGAACACAAGCGTGAAGGAGACCAGCAGCCCCGTGAAGAGCTTCCTGACCCTCAGCCGCCCACAGGGGAACATGTCGGGGGGCTGCGTCTGCAGACGGCGGGTCCGCGAGGGCGCCCAGGGCAGGAGTGAGTGCCGAGTGCTTGCGGCGCGGTCGCCTGGCTCCGGCAGGTGCACAGTCCTCGCGGCTTTTCACCCACTCCGGCACACTTGCGCGCTGTGGTGTTTACTTGGGCTGGGCTGTTTCAGAAATGATCCACAGGGCGGAATGCTGGCTGGCCGGTCCTCATGCCCCACAAAACGTGCCTGATTTAGCTCAAATCGGGGGTTGCGTAATGGCGGTAATAGGACGCAACGCTCCATGCGGGACAAAAGTCTGCAAACATGGAGGAAAACATCCTTCAAACTCAACTAGAAAATGCTCTTACAGTGCGCACTCACCTGACTCTGGGCAGCAGGCAATCACTGGCCAGTGCAATGTATAACAAACTAAAGGACAAGTGGGGTCTACATTAAGGGCCTGATTTACAAACATGTTTTCCAATGGTCCCATTTGAAATCATGTTTGTAAATCAGGCCCTAACTGCGTTTTTTTTCTTTTTAAATGTGGTATGATATGATACGGCATTTATAATGCGCATATACACAAGTGTGTCAAAGCGCGACGAGGCAAGAGAGGGGAACAAAAGGGAGGACAGACAAAGATCTTACTAGGCCAGGTGACATTCGGGTCGCGCAAGTGCGTGGGAGGGGGGCAGGAACAGTGCAGTACATGGGAAAAGATAACAATAAGGAATGTAATGGCCAGCAGTGGCAAGTGCAAGGGTAAGTGCAGACATCAGGTGTCAAGGGCTGGTAGGGGGGACTGTACGGATACAGAAACAGCCCCCAAGTGCGGGGGTTGCCAGATGGGCAGTGCAGGTGTGTGACGCTGGTGTGTGACACTGGCGGGGGGGACCTGGCCCTGAGATCAGAGGGTGTCCAGGTGGCCAGTGCAGTTCCGGTTACAGCCAGGAGGTGAGGAGAGGAGGAGAAAAAGCAGAAGCAAAGAGAAAGGCTTTGAGGTGTTTCCAGAACCAGACATGGTTCTCTTCAAGTTTAAGAGAGGCAGGGAAGTTGTTCCAGAGGGAGGCCCCAGCCGAAGAAAGAGATCTACCACCAACTTGTTGCTTGGAGAAACGACTGACCCTGAGGGAGCTGGAGGCGGATGAGTGGAGAGCTTGAGAGGGAAGATATTTAGGAAGAGAGAGTTGAAGGTATTGAGGCCACAGGCCCCAGAAGGCCTTGTGAACGATGAAGAGGGTTTTGAACTTAATTCTCGCAGCCACTGGGAGCCAGTGCAGAGATTTCAGTCCTGGAGAGATACGATCCCTGGGCGTAAGGACAAGGACAAGTCTCACAGTCCTGTTCTAGGTAAGTTGCAGAGGGCGGAGAGTAGAAGCAGGTAGATTTAGAAAGAGGCTGTTGCAATAGTCCAGCCCAGAGAGAACCAGAGCTCTGGAGACAGTGACCTTCTGGGGGAAGGAGAGGAAAGGAAGAATACCTCTGAGGACGCACAGCTGGTAGTGTGACTTCTTAGAGACGTCAGAGATGTGAGGTGAGAAGGAGAGTGTTGAGTCGAAGATGACCCCAGGGTTTTTTGCCTTGCAGGTGGGGGCAGGAAGAAGGCCAAGAGAGGCCGGCCAGAGAGCTGTAGGAAAGGGGGGAGCGGGTGTGCCGATGAGGAGAATCTTAGTCTTATTGGCATTAAGGCTGTAAAACTGCATTGGTGGCACACCATTCCCGGATAGCAGACAGTCAGAGATAAGGGAGGGAGAGGAGGAGGACGAGGGTAGCCTGAAAATGAGCTTGGTGTCATCCACATAGCACTGAAAGTTGGGGCAGAGAGCGGCGATGCAATGGCCAAGGAGTGCCAGGAATTGGTTGAACACCCAGGGAGAGAGGTTAGACCCCTGGGGGACACCACAGTAGTTGAGAATACACAGCTTCGTTGTTGCATTCTAGAGTGACAGAGAGATGCACATTCAGATATGACATGATGTGATGTGGCTTTTATAACGTGTCTGTACGCAAGTGTTTCTAGACGCGACAGAGGGGGAAAACCAGAGGGAGGGCAAAACAATGATCTTACCAGGCCGTGTGTCAATCAGATCGCGCAAGTGCAGGGAGAGGGGAAGGAGAAAAATGCCTAAGGGGCGAAGGGGGTCCCTCAGTGCAAGTAATCAGAAAGTGCAGCCAACGGGTGGCTCGTAAGTGAAGAGAGAGGACGGTAGAGTTACAGATACAGACCACAAGTGCTGGGGGAGCCAATAGACAGTGCGGGTTGCAACTGGACAGGCAGGGGCAAGGGCCCAAATTCAGAGGGCAGCCAGGTGACCAGTGCATGAATCCGACAGGTGATCAGCAGGGGAGAGGGAGAGAAAAGGCAGAAGCAAAGAGGAAGGTCTTGAGTTGCTTCTGGAACTGGAGGTGGTTCTGCTCAAGTTTAAGAGAGGCAGGGAGGCTGTTCCAGAGGCAGGCCCCAAATTATCTGCTTGGAAAAGCAACTGAGCCTCAGAGAGTTGGAGGTGGACGAGCAGAGAGCTCCAGAAGGGAGATCTTTAGGAAGAGAGAGTTGGAGGTAGTGCAGTCCCAGGCCCCAGAAAGCCTTGTGGGCAATGCAGAGGGTCTTTATCTTGATCCATCCCACCATTGGAAGCCAATGAAGAGATTTCAGAGCTGGAGAGATACAATACCTGGCCTTGAGGCCAAGGACAAGTCTCGCAGTCCTGTTCTGGATAAGTTGTAGAGGAAGGAGAGTGGAGGCAGGAAGATTTAGAAAGAGGGTGCTGCAGTAGACCAGCCTAGAGAGGACCAGAGCTCTGGAGACAGTGAGCTTCTGGGGGAAAGTGAGGAAAGAAAGAATACCTCTAAGGAGGTGCAGCTTGCAGTTTGACTTCTTAAAGACGTCAGAGATTGTAACGGATTTAAAGACACGGCACACTCCAGACCAGGACTCTTTCCACTGGTAAGGTATATGGCGCACAATAAAAACACTTTTAAATTCATTAATATCGGATTCTGCTTTGAGAAGGTAGCCAACCCGTCTCACAACCCCCTTGACAAACACCCCGTGTCGCAATGGACCATGAACCAGGCCGGTGTGTAATAATGAAACATTTATTTATTTTTAAAATTCAAATGCAAAATCAAACAAATCAAATTTAGGGCAGCAATCACCAGTGGGGTGATAATATGCAGCAAAATGTTATAATATAATTACTTTCACTTTCTAACATCAGTTACAGAAGTGGAGGTGGAAGCAAGATCACTCTTTGTTATACTTTTAGATTGCACTGAGGTTATGCTCTCCCCCTGCAATACTCCCCTAAACACCTGCTGACCAAGTTTTGTGTGGGTTGAAAGAGTAGCAAGGAGTCAGAAATAGGAGGCAAAAATCAGATTTGGATTCCGACCTACCACCCCAGAATGGGAGGCCAAAACGCAAATGGAAACACTTGAAAAATGACCAAAATGGCACTCGGAATTCACAGGATAGTTAGAAATCAGTTTACATGTGCCGTAGAATGAATAAGCCAGGAATTCGTGTGGTTGGGCTGAAGAGGCAAGAAAGCTTACAAGCTACAAGACAGGATACTCAACAAAACAAATACAGGTGAGAAAATCAACTTTGGTAAGGAAAGCAGTGCAGCAAAAATCGCACGCAGCAGAATTGAAATTTCTTATTTTTCACGGCTTTAAAACAAGCACTCAGCTAAGGAAATGGGCAAAACAGTCAAAATCAAAAATTGTTTTTTCTGATGGGGTATAAAGGCACCTAACAGATAGGATGCTGAAGTGTATGGGTTACTCTTATGGGGTGACAGTATGTGTTTCTTTATGGGAAAGGAAAATCGGATTTTATAGGGAAAGCAATTTCACAGGCAAACTCGGTTTTGTTAGCAAAATGATTCATTTTACTGAGACTATATTTTAGTGGCTAGATTATTAAAGAAGGACACTGCATGGAAGGAGGTTAATTTTCAATGTTAACCTATTTGCGCCGTGTTTATCCTTATGGGAAATTAATTAATTTATTTAAAAATGGTACTACTGACTTACACAAAGGACTGAAATAATTTGAAAAGAATTACGCAAACACATGGAGACTAACACAGATTATTCTAAGGACCGGATATACAAAGGATGCTAACAATTCGGGAAGTTACTAGGGTACTTATAGGATTTTTATAGGGTTTAGACAGAATGCAAGGCAACAGAATGGGGTATGCTGTTTTTGTTACTGGAGAGGGCGATGCATACAAAATGCCCTTGAGTTGGGTGGTTTAGGCAGCTAACTGGGTCTCTGGACAGAAGGACAAGGATCTGGTCACCTGGGCAGCGGCTGGGCTCTCCTTTAAAGGAACAGCAGGGCAACAGGGGTCTGGTCCCTTTGGACAGCGAGATGCATCAGCTGGGCAAAGACAGGTCTGATCACTTGATTCTCCCAAAGGGATCAACAGCCTTTCCTCCTTTCACCCTGAACTATTGGGGTTTTTGTAGTGTTTAGTTTTGGATAGGTAGTTCTGCCTGGATAGGAGGTTCTGGATAGGTGTTTCTGCCTGGATCTGGTTTCTTGAGTCTTGCAGGGTGAATTTTGAATGTTGAATGTCTGTATTTTTGAAGGTCTGTATTTTGAATGTCTGGATTTCCCTATGCCTTCTCCTTATATGAGCAGGATGACATCAGAGAACTTTTTACTATGTGGGCGGAAGTAACCTGGACATATCTCTAGGATGGGATACGTCAAACTGTGGATGTTGCCACCTCCCTGCAAGCGGATTGTTTCCAGGGAAGTGACATGAGTATTAGTGTGTATATTTTATGATGTGCTTTGTTTCACCACAGTTACTTTTGCCAAAATCAGTTATAAAACAAACCTCTTATATTTACAATGGTTATCCTCATGAAAATCAGATAGGCAGATTCCATATTTTACAAGGAATATGCCATTTCAAACACCAAGTCTGTGCGATGCTGCTTTGCCCTTCGGGCACAATTCCACTGTTTTCTGGGGAAACAAAAACACCTAAAATTCTGTAACCGGCTCCATATATGCATATTAGTTTTGGGCATATTCTCTTCAAATATTACATCTGTGTCATGTACGCTTTCCCTAGAAATGCCTCTTTAATGCCATTCATGTCCCCCAAATGCCAGGGAGACTCACATAGTCTCATCTTTCTTATGCAAAAATTACATTAAAAACCGTCATAAGTTCACATTACTACTTATTCAGATTACTGCAATAAATGTCTTAATGTAAAAAGTCTTTTAATTCAACTGGGCTGGATTTGTTCCCAAATGTGGGTGGTATTTCCAACCCCCCAGCCAAATGTCTTCCCTTGGTCAGCTGGGCCTTGGGTTGCCATGGCTCCCCCTTTTGCATTCCTCCAGTTTGAATGCAGGGGAACTCACACTTCAGAGGCAAACACATGGTTTTGAATCTTCCATTGTCCTTGAGAGCATCTCTGCCAGGCAGTCTGATGCACCCTGTAATTATCACACTTGTCAGTCCATAGAACATGTCCACTCCCTTGGCAGTATCAGATCACGGGGAGGTGCAACACTCGCCTTGAACCAAACTGATCTAACAGGAATGCTTTCGCCTCAGCCAGGCTGTTGAAGTTCTTTTTGTGGGGAAAAATAAAATACACAGAATACAAGATACCTATGTTTTTGCAGCCCCTCTTCCCAAAATGTACAGTTGTGTTTCTATGCATTTTACAGTATGTTTTCCCATTCAGCTTTAATGTCAGTTCACGGCTTTACAAAGCAAGTTAACACAAGGTCATTCTTTTGATGTTAATTTTTACAAAATGTGATTATTCTTGCATTCACCTTATGAAGGCTTTCATAGGTCTGGTCAATTTCAATACACAGAGACATGCTTGGCAGATGGATTCTTTGAAACTGACACCAGGCAAAGGAGAGAGGGAGCTTTTTTTAAGTGTTTTGCATGTGTTAATTTGTTTCCAAAGTGAATGCTAGCTGTGCGGACTAAAATTAAATTCTCTGCTTTTCATAGACTTTAATTGACAAAATAATGCCATTCAGGGAGGAATGGCCTTCATTTGATGGTGTTCAACCTGAAATAGATGGACATGGCTGTGTTTTACTAGAACCAAACTGTGTGATGTTTAAAGATGAAAGTAGCACCAGTGCAAGGTCGTTTTAACACAGGACATTTTCGTGTGCAGTTTTAAGCTTTGAGATGACAGCACAGCAGCGCTGAGCAATTCTGCCTTTAAATTCTTCTCTTTGGGTTCACCAGAAGAAATTAAAATGCAGCCATTCTCGGGGGTCTATGTTCCATCTCGCCCCATATGTGCTAGGCAGACACAGCGCAGCCATTATTTCTGTAACTGCTAAAATGCAGTTTTGTGATACAGGGGATTTCTATAGGGCTGGTAAATGTACCCCACAGAATCCCCCCCCCATGCTTTCCTGGGACTTCTTATTGAGGGCGAGTAGGGAAAAGTGTGGTTCACCTGGCGGAGTTCTTCTTTCATCAGGGAGCGGTATGCCAAGATCCTCCTTCCGTTTCTTGCTGGACGGTGTGGAGCAACAACCCTTTCTTTCCTTCCCTTTCCAGGTCCCCGGGGAGGTCCTCATTGGTCTAGGAGAGAATGGAGTTAGTAATCTAATAGGATATAGGTAAAAGCAGGTTTTAGAATCTTTCACTAATAGTCTTCCTGGAAGGTTGACACCAGTGGAACAAGGCATACATTTACAATTATCAGGGGTATTTGAACAATATCAGCAAACTAATTACTTAACAAGGCAAAGGATACGATGGAACTTTTACACCATGGTTCCATCATACATTTTTGCAATAACAATAAAGAAAAGTACTCCCTGTTAGATAGATATACCTCTGGACCTACCTATTCCCTTCTGCTCTTTCTTTTCCTTTCTTCTCACTCTCCTGATGTATCCTCTTTTTGATTTTCCTTGGTCTCATCAATCAGCTGCAAAGTGTGTCTGGGGTGACAACTTTTTAACTGATTAATATGGACCCATTTCTCTTCTGACAGCTCTCCTTTGGGGATGCGTATTCTGTAGGTGACAGTTAAAATTTTGTATACAATTTCAAATGGATCGCGCCAGGAGGGGATTCATTTTCTCTCCTTAGTCTGGTTCCTTTGAAAATTGTACAAGTAGACCCTGTATCTCTCTCTTTCCTAGCCATTCCCTTACCGTGGCTACTATCTATCGGCCACCTGGTCAAATCTCCTCCTTCCTCTCTGAGTGGGCTGACCTCTCCTTCTCACTCCTGTCCTCAACCACTCAATTCTTTCTTTGTGACTTCAACATCCACCTGGATGCCTCCTGTCCCCCCACGGGACTCTTTCGTGATCTCTGCGACTCTCTCTCACTCTCTATTCTCCCTTCTGGACCTACTCATTCTGCAGGGCACACTCTTGATGCTCTGATCTCTTCCGACCTTCCCCTCTCCATCCCTCTCTCCACTCCTCTCTCCTGGAGTGATCACTTTCTCCTATCCTCCCACCTCACCCTCCCTACCCCACAGGCAAAGCCACCCTCATCACTGCCACCCACCTTCAAGGTCATCCGACCCATGAAGCACGTGTCAGCTGAGGCTTTCAATGCCACCTTCTCGCCCCCACCTCCCCTTTCGGCTGACTCCCACCCTGACACAGCCCTCTCCATGCTCCACTCTGCTACATCTGATACTCTTGATGTCCTTGCCCCTGTCATGAGAATCCGCCTGAAGCCCAAAGCCAAATGTAACTCCTGGTATGACTCGGATCTCGTCACCCTTAAACGCAAGTGCAGGGTGGCAGAGAGGAAATGGCGTGCCTCATGTTCATCCTCTGACAAACTGGCCTGCCGCCTGCTCCAAAGGCAATACCGTCTCTCCGTTCTCATCAAGAAGAGAGCCCTTATCCAAGCCTGCATCTCTGCGGCATCTAACAACTCGGCCGAACTCTTTAAAATCTGCAAGGAGCTTGCCAACCCTGCTGCTGTCTCTACCTCTCCTGTCCCCTCCCAGGCCCTCTGCACGGCACTGGCCTCTCACTTCATCTCTAAAACTCAGGACATCCTGTCCTCACTCTCCTCCTTTCACCTCCCTCCCTCTCTTCCCGGCTCTTCCTCTGGCCCTTCTGCAGCCACCCCTCCTCCCTCCTTCTCTGCCTTTCCCCTTTTTTCTGCTGACGAGGTTTCCAGATAAGTCTGATCTATGAAAGTCTCGTCTAAACAGGTTCACCCCTGTTCCTCCAAAACTATCAAGGACCACATCGATTCCCTGGCTCTGGCCCTGGCTGATTTTTGCAACCATTCCTTCGCCTCTGGAGTCTTCCCTTCCCCCCTTAAGCACTCCCTTGTGCACCCTCTTCTTAAGAAACCCTCTTCTGACCCCTGCTGCCCGGCTAACTATCGCCCAATTTCCATCACTCCCTTCCTGGGCAAGCTCCTGGAGAAACTGGCCATCTCCCAGCTTAACCTCCATGCTGAATCTGTTGGAAGTCTTCATGACCATCAATCTGGCTTCAGAGCTGCCAGAAGCACGGAAACTGCTCTCCTGAACATCCGTGAGGACCTGCTCTTGAATCTCGACTCCAACACTCTGTGTGTTCTCATCCTGCTCGATCTCTCTTTTGCCTTTGACACTGTCAACCATGCCATCCTGCTCAACCGTCTCCGTGATAACCTGGGTATCACTGGTCAGGCTCTGGCATGGCTGACCTCTTTCCTCTCCAATCGACCCTCCCAGGTCCAACTGGGGTCCTTCCTCTCTGACATCTTTTTCTCCACCTGTGGTGTCCCCCAGGGATCAAATCTCTCCCCCTGGCTGTTCAACCAGTATCTGGCACTCCTTGCCCACCGCATTGCCGCTCTCTGCCCCAACTTTCAGTGCTATGCCGACGATACCCAGCTCATTTTCAGGCTACCCTCGGCCTCCTCCTCTCCTTCCCTCATCTCTGACTGTCTGTCTGCTATCCAGGAATGGTGTGCCGCCAATGACCTCTGCCTTAATGCCAGTAAGACTGAGATTCTACTCATCGGCACACCCACCCCCTCCTTCCCTGCAGTTCTCTGGCCGGCCTCTCTTGGCCCTCTTCCCGCTCCTACCTGCAAAGCAAAAAACCTCGGGGTTATCTTCGACTCCACACTCTCCTTCTCTCCTCATATATCTGACGTCTCTAAGAAGTCACACTACCAGCTGCACCTCCTCAGAGGTATTCTTCCCTTCCTCTCCTTCCCCCAGAAGCTCACTGTCTCCCGAGCCCTGGTTCTCTCTAAGCTGGACTACTGTAACAGCCTCTATCTTAATCTGCCTGCCTCCACTCTCCGCCCTCTGCAACTCATCCAGAACAGAACTGCGAGACTTGTCCTTGGCCTCAAGCCCAGGGACCGTATCTCTCCAGGACTGAAATCTCTACACTGGCTCCCAGTGGCTGCGAGGATAAAGTTCAAAACCCTCTGCATTGTCCACAAGGCCTTCTGGGGCCTGGGGCCTAACTACCTTCAACTCTCTCTTCCTAAATATCTTCCTTCCCGAGCCCTTCGCTCATCTGTCTCCAACTCCCTCAGGGTCAGCCGCTTCTCGAAGCAACGAGCTGGGGGTAGATCTCTCTCCGCAGCAGGGGCCTCCCTCTGGAACAGCCTTCCTCCCTCCCTGAAACTTGAGGAGAACCATCTCCGGTTCCGGAAGCACCTCAAAACCTTCCTCTTTGCTTCTGCTTTCTCTCTCCCTCTCCCCTACTAATTCTTCGCTGAAACTGCACTGAATCTGCAACTGGGCCACTCTCACCGACCCCGGTCCTGGGCCCAGCCACTCTCCACTTGCACTGCCTCCCTGGCAACCCTTGCACTGCGGGACTGTCTCTGTATCGCTACAGTCCCCCCTTCCCAGAACTTGTCTGCACTTACCTTGCACTTGCCACCAGCTGGCCCTCTTACTTATTTATTTTATTTTATTCTACTTACCTTGTACTGCACTTCCCCCCTCCCCTTCCCCCTACCCCTGCACTTGCGCAATCTGAATGACACCTGGCCTAGTAGGATCGTTGTCTGTCTTCCCCTTGTTCCCCCCTCCCTGCCTCGTCGCGCCTTGAAACACTTGTGTATAGGCGCGTTACAAATGCCATATCATATCATATCATATCATATCCTATTTGGTATTCCTTTTTGGTTGTTTTTAACTCATAGTGAGTTTTTATCCCCTCTGCCGATTTCTCCAGATTCCGTTCAGCATACGCAAAAAAGCATGCTGAAGATGTTTTCTTAGATTCTCAACATATTCATGTGTTGTGGAGGCGTTTATCAGTGTCTGCTCTTGTGCTCTATAGAGCAGATACTGAGGTAGCACCATTTTTCCTCCAGTTATTAGCTCAAATGGAGAAATTTTGGTTGCAGAAAATGGGGTAGATCTAATGACCATCAGTACATGCGGTAATCAGATGTCCCACCTTGGCCCAGAATTTGCCGCAAACATCTTGAGAATGCTCATAATGGTTTTATTGTACTTCCCAACTCCCCCACTAGAGGATGAGCGGTATGCAATATGAAGTTTCCTTTTTACCCCAACATCTTCCACATCTTTGTCATCACTTCGCTGGTGAAGTGACTTCCTCGGTCTGACGCAAACCTTTGGGGAAGGCCAAAACACGAGAAGATGTGGTTGATCATCAGGGCAGCTACTGTTTCTGCCTTGCAATTTCGGGCTGGGAGACATTCCACCCATTAGGTGAACAAGCATGTTACTGTTAACATGTACGTGTTCCGCATAGATGAGCGAATCATGGGTCCGATGAAATCTACTTGTAAATCTGACCAAGGCAGTGTCATCCCTCTCTTCTGGAGGGGGGCTTGGTGCGTGAGTGAACCTGGCTGAAATTGTGCACACACAAGACACCCCTTCAAATATTGGTCGAGGTCCTGCCCATGTGTGGCCAGTATGCAACCTCCCACAAGATTTCTAGAGTAGTATGAAACCCTTGATGACCGGCTGTGGCTGCGTCATGGGCGTGATTTAGCATCAGGCTTCGGAATGAGGTAGGTACCACCCGCTGGTCACATCCAGAGATGGAGCTCCTTACCAACAAACCGTCTTGGATTCAGAAAATTTTGGGACACTTCATCAACACCCATAGGTCCTCTTTCGCAGTGTAATCGGATTCCATCATATGAAAGTTCACAGGGTCCTCAATGTGTTGGTAAAATTTCACAATAATCGGATCCCATTTTTGTGCCGTGATTAAATCAGCATCTGGGGTCTCCTTACTCCACTGGGCAGTTGAGAGTTCATTGTGAGCATTTGTCTGGGACCTGGTGACAGCATTGACCTGGATTTTCCCCAACAGGGACCCATTCTCAAGGAGATCCCCCTGAATGGCTACAGTTTTGGCCAACTGATCAGCCAGGTGGTTTCCAGTTTTTGATTGGCCCCTCTATTCTGGAATGACCCTTAATCTTTTTCCAATAGATGGTCATCCCATTAGAGGTGACCAGATCATCAATGTTTTGTATGAGCTTGCCATGTTTAAGTGGTTACGTATTTGCACACAGCATGCCTCTGGTTCTTCAATTGATCAGCTGCTCCACAAACCCGTTCCGGACATAATCTGAATCAGTGATTATAACCAGTTGGTGGAGTTGGTGTTGGACGGCAGTGAGGACAGCCTGAAGAACTGCCATCAACTCTGCTACCTGACTACTGCGGGAACCAATTTTGTGCCCAGCAGAGGGTTCCGGGGCATCATTCACCCAGTTCCTTTTTCCCGCTGTTGTCAACATGGAAGGAACACCCATCCACATAAACTGTGGGCATCCCCTAACACTTGTCTTCTTCATAGACTTTGTGTGGGGAATTCAGGTGCGCCTCCACGTTGTCTTGGGTTTTGTGACTTTCATCCTCGAGACAGTTTTCTCTGGCACAATCATGCAAGTCAGCCAGACCTTGCGCGAGGGGACTCTTCTTGATTTGGCCATATCTGACCTCTACAGGAAAGCTTTGCATGGACAGAATCCAGGAAGTAATTCTGGAATTACTCACATTTCCTGGCCAGATTCGGTCACTTTGGAGGTATTGCAAAGGCTGGTGCGGAGTCTCCACTATGATGTGCTTCCCTTGGATGAATGGGCAGTAATTTTTCAATGCCCACACTGTTGCCAGGAGTGCCTTCTCACAATCATTGAAGTTTTCCTCCACAGAGGATAAAGACTATAACTCTGAGGATAAAGTCTATAGTTATCTCCTATTAAAGACTTAATAGGAGATAACTTTATTGACTTTGTCATTCTTTTGATATAATACTGCTGTCAGGCATGTATTCGAGAACCCCGTCTCCAAGAAGAACTCCTTGTTTTTCACAGGGTAATCTAGACAAGGCGCTTGTGAGAGACTTATTTTGAGTTGTTTTACTGCCTCCGTTTGTTCTGGACCCCACTCCTAGTTGACCTCCCTTTCAACAGATGGATCAGGGGTCTTGTGAACTCTGCGTAATCCTCAGTGAACGTCCTACTGTAGTTAGTTAGTCCAAGAAGGCTTCCTATTCACGCAGAGTTGGTGGGTCTTTCAGTTTTAGTAGTGCTTACACTTTCTTCGCCTGTGGACAGAGACCCCCAGGGGATATTTCATGTCCCAAGAAGTTGACACGGGTCCTAAACCACTGTGTCTCCTGGAAGGACAGTTTTGCTATGGCAACCCTCAACTGGGTCAGAACATAGCAGATTTTCACTATGTGTTCCTCCACAGTTGAGCTTTTAATCAGGACATCATCCGCATAGGCCAAGTTACTCCTTTCACCCAAGTCGGGCATGGCCTTGTGTAGGAAGATGTTGAATTCATTGCCAGAGTTTATGTATCCGAAGGGAGCCAGGTCCATGTGTACTGCTGCACCCCAAAGGTAAAGGCCAGCTTGCACTGGTCCTCCCTACTGACGGGCACGGTCTAGTATCCATTGGTCAGATCAATGGCTGTGTACACCTTTGACCCCTGGATCTTGGCCAGCCCCTGGTCAATGTAGGGAAGAGGCCATCAGAACATGTGGACCCATTTGTTCAGCTCCCTAAAGTCTGCTCAAAGTCTCCATTGGACATTTGGTTTTAAAATCCCCAGCACAGATTATCAAAGGTACTGTGGACTGGGCGAATGATCCCACAGGACTCTAGGTTTTTGATAATTTCCGTCAGGGACTCCATAGACAAGCAAGGCAAGCGATATTGCTTCACGAATACAGCAGTCATACCAGGGTCCGTGGGAATTGAGGTAGTATGTATCTCGGTGCAACCACAGTCACACGAGTCCACAGCAAAGATATCTTGAAAATCTAAGAACACCTCTTTCAACTTTTGCTTTTGTTCCTCAGTCTCACAGGCATCAGAGATTTTGACCCGCTCTTCAACCATTTGTCTGGTGCCTGGAAAGACTTTGGGTTTTGCAATCTCAGTGGCCTCCTCCAGCTGTGTGGAGAGGTCTCTGGTGAGGGTGTTGACCTGGACAGAGAGTTTCATGTACGAGAGGCAGTCATTGTGCACCTGGAAGATCACCTTATCCTTCCTGATGTCACAGGCCACCTCTTCCCCCCCCTGTAAGGGCAGGAAGAGTACACCAGGAAATTCCCCCCATGCCAGGTGAAGATCCTTTCGGGCAGGATGTCATCGTCATTGTCATAGCAGTCGTTGGGGATTGGTCCAATAAGTTAATTTCCTAAGTCCATGGAAAAATGCTGGTCATCAACCGCCATTCCAATAATGGTGCCTGCACCCAGAGTGCTACTCCTAAGGTCGCTGTTATCCACCACTATTGGAATGGTGTTGTGTTATATATTAACTAATGGTGTTGGGTTTAACCCCAACCCCTGCTGTTGGAGATGGGCATTGAGGTGTACATATGCTTCTGGATTTTGAAGTTTCTGTCCTCTCTTAATTTTAAAGCAAGTGGGAATTTTTGCGTCCGTCCTGGGATGGTGACCTCCTCTCCAATTTGAACTTCAACTGCATACAGCAGCAATTGGGCTGACCAAAATGCCTTTTCAGAATCATCAAAGCCCATAGGGTTGCCCCCCAGTCAGGACCAGGCCTTGTAATTTATGAGGTCCAAATTAATTGCAAACCGATTGAGAATGTCACTGTCATGACCCTCGCCTAAAACCCCCTCTGGCAAACCCATTGGCCAGGTGGAGTCAGGACTCGGGCCTCTAGAGCCTAGCATCCTCTTCAAAAGCCCTCATGGGGCCAGTCCTGGTGCCTATGGCGCCAGTCTCATACACCATGAAAAACAATGTGCTTGGGAACTACTTTATTGTATTGTCAGCCAACGTGGAGGCATCCACATAGCTTGGTTCTAGTGTTTTGGGTGTGGTAGCCTAGAGACAACTTTACCTGGACTATTTTGTTGGGGCTTTTTAAACCACACCCGAGCAAGACAATACGCTTTGCGTTACTTTGCAGCTTGCAATGTGACGCTCACTGTGTCCAGCTATTCCCTCGAACCTCGGAGGAGCAGAACCTACAAGGGGACAAAAGGAACATCATTAGCAGCAGCATCTTACCTGCAGTCTTCATCTTTAAACACTTGCAGCTACTGAGAACAGCTTCCTCGAATCTGCACGCCTCCCGGACAGAACGACCTGAAAGAGGAAGATAGAGGCAACATTAAAGAAAGCAGTAGAGACATTTACAAATTACGAACTGCTCAAAAGGCTTACCTGGCTGGTCGCGTCTCAGCTGGCACCACTCCGGACATTACACTCGCGCTGAAGAACACAGCGACCTACAAGGAAGGAAAACACAGGCTAGCAAAGGCAAGACTTCGCAGCGCTGCGCAAATCGCTTACTTACCGCATCATAGCGCTCTTAATGCGCCATCATTTACCAGCGGGGCTCAACCAAGCCATTTTTCCGCACTGAAGCTCCACATACCTAAGGGAGAAAAAAGAGACATTTTAAACAAAGAAAGGCATGCAGGATAGCAACAAAACTAACGAACAGCAATAAGACCTACCTGAACAATATCAAATGGGCCGGCGTCAGTGAAGTAAATGGACCGCACTCGCCCATGAAAGACAACACGCCCCTGCAAAGAAGGCAGGACGGAGAGCACGCCTAATTCTACCACAGGGCAGAACCTTCCCCGCAGACCACATCAGGGCAAAGCTGAGAAGCATACCAGCGAGTAACCGGGCTGGCTGGCGTCCCTGTGGATACCAGGTGAGCATAACAGAACGCAAAGCCTACCATAACAAATCCACCTGGGTGCCATGGAGACATCAGAAATGGACCAATTGGCCCAATTACTAGGAGAGCTTCGTGCTGAGGTTCATTCTGCCTGACAAGAGACTAATGCCCTCCGGAGAGACCTAATAGTGACCAAAGAACGCACTGAAGAGATTAGCAGGCAATACTTGCAATCACAGGCAGGACAGACGCCTCTACCTGGAAGTAATCCAACGATGCAAATCCCCGACATACCACCCATTCCGGTACAGATCACGTTACCTGGAACAGTGCCCCTGGCACCACCAGAAAGGTTCTCAGGTGACCCACGGAAGTATGCAGCATTCATCAATCAGTGCCGCCTTCATTTTCTTTGTAGGCTTGGAGCATTTACAAACGACCAAGCTTGGGTAGCTTTTGTCTTATCATACCTGAGTGGTAGTGCAGCAGATTGGTCGGTGCCGTTGGTAACCCATGACGATCCTCTATTACATGACTTTGGGGGGTTCCAGAGAGAAATGAAAAAGCATTTTGCTCGCCATACCCAGGAACAAGCAGTAGACAATGAACTCTTGTCCCTCCGACAGGGGAATCAGGACTTGTTAACATTGATACCTTCAACAGACTGGTTGCCAAAGCTAGGTGGCCAGAAAACAAAAGAACCACGTTATTCCATTGAGGCTTACGAGGCGAATTAAAGGACGTCTTAGCCCAGGTGGTTGATCCACCCAGAGACTGTGCAGAATTCATAAATCTGGTTGTGCAGCTAGACCACCGGTTGCAGAACCAAAAGGCAGACCGGTCTAACACGGACCCTTGGACCGTGTATGTTCGACCAAGGAAAAATACACCCTGTGTACCTGAAAATGCTGTAGAACCCATGCAGATTGGAGGGATACGGCCTCCATTAACAAAACAAGAGCGGGACAAAAGAAGACGACAACAGCTTTGTTTGTATTGAGGGAAACCAGGACATTTCCTGAAGGACTGTTCAGTACCCCCAAGAAGAACAGTCGGGGCCACAGAGAAGGATGAAGCTAAGGAATCGGAAAACTACCTAGCTCGACAAACATAGAGGTCAGTTTGTCGAGTGAGAAGAAAGAGTTGCTGACCTCGCAATTTGCAATACCAGTGATCTTAATTAACCACCAACAGTCGTCAAGAATGCATGCCGTTGAAGCCTACATCGATAGCAGACAGTTGAAAATTATATTGATCAAGAACTGGCAGCACAGATGGGGCTTTCTTTGTGTTCTAAGCCAACTATGGACAAGGTAACCACCGTGGATTGGACAGAAATCGCTTCCGGACCAGTAACCCAGTGCACAGCCAGGGTAACCTTGCTGTGCCAGGACGGACATTGGGAGTCTATTTCATTTGATCTCATCAAGGCACCTCAGTTCAGGCTAATACTAGGGATGCCGTGGTTGGTTGCTCACAACCCTTTGATAGACTGGCAGGCATGAATATTAACCTTTCCCGGCGACTGCTCCCCTGCCTGCTATTACCAAGAGGAAAAACCTGACGTCTGTATCCCCATGACTCCCGGAGCGACAGTATCAACCCTGGGAGCAACTAATACCTTGCCAAGTGAATACCATGATTTCCAGGATGTTTTCCGAAAGGACCAAGCCAATACATTGCCACCGCACAGGCCCTATGACTGTCAAATTGACCTTGTTCCTGGTGCACAAATACCTTGCGGCTGGATCTACGCTCTCACAGAACCAGAAAACCTTCATTTGAAATCCTATTTAGACCAGTACCTTGCAAACCGATTTATCCATCCTTCGAAGTCCCCCGCAGCCAGTCCTTTGTTCTTCGTCACGAAAAAAGGTAGGAGACTTGAGAGCCTGTATTGACTACCGCGCATTGAACCAGATCACTGTGAAGAACCTCTACCCCTTGCCACTTATCCCTGAGATGCTAGTCCACGTTAAAGATGCCCAGATTTATATCAAATTGGACCTTCGAGGAGCGTACCACCTGGTCCGAGTCAGAAAAGGAGATGAATGGAAAACCGCCTTCCGTACTAAGTACGGCTTGTTTGAATATCAATTCATGCCCTTTGGGTAATGCAACGCTCCTGCGGCATAACAATATTTCATGAATGACGTCTTAAGGGAGTTAATTGATGTGTGCACCTTAGTGTACGTAGACGACATCTTAGTATACTCAGCCTCGGAACAAGATCATGTCAGGCACGTTCATTCAGTCCTCACCAAGCTTCGTCAACGTCGCTTGTTTGCAAAGCATGAAAAATGCTTTTTTCACATCACCGAAGTAGAATTTCTTGGTTTTGTCCTTACTCCAGGAGGCATCAGAATGGACGTGCACAAGGTAGATGCCATTCTGAAATGGCCTTCACCGACGTCTCTGAAAGGGGTACAAAGCATGCTGGGCTTTGCAAACTGTCGGGGTGATTATCCCGTGGTCGGCAGAGCCGTCCGCGGACCTTCTGGCTGGGGAGGCCCCAACTTCTCCCGTGTCCCCAAAAATGAGTATGAGACACACACAAGGAGCAAGGCTGAGACTGCTGTTTATTTCAACGGCAGGGATGGGTTTCTCGTTTGCATCCGAGAAAGCGCACCTAACCTCTCAGAGGAGCGCTCAGGCCCTTTTTACTACAGTATGACGCACTACCCGCGTCACCTGGGAAAGTTAGCACAAACACCTATTGCCACTCAGGATTGGTTCTTTGAGTGGTAGGGTTAGTATGGTTAGCATATAGGGACGTAGGTTATTGGCAGGAACCAGATCAGGTGGTATATTTGGGCTGTGCCTAACATTTGTTACTTCACAATTGCAACAAGGGATCCCTTGGTGATTGGCTATGAGTAATGGCGTCTGTAGTGTGCCCCCCTGTGTTCTGATTGGTTCTCCCGCGAGCCCCCAAGCCGGGGACCATCGTTGTTCCCAGCTCGCGGTGTACCTGTCATTAGTAACAATGTGCAACTATGTGTTTGTGCAGACAACGGATAAGTCTGCTCATAGGCGAGTCGTTCCCATCGCTGTAGGTGTCCATCTTGCTGTTTCATTGTTGCAACCTGTGAGACCCTGGCGGCTTCTCTGTTTCGTAGGCTTGGCACCTTGTCAGTTCTGCTTGGTCACGTGTAGAGAGACTGTAGCTGGAGCAGAATTATGAGCATTTGATTTTATATTCGATGTCTGGAGACTTGGCGTTTGCAGGTGTAACCTTGGCACTGGGCTCTCGGCATGCAAGTTGCAACATCGTGGCCTTGGCTGTAGGCCCTCGTTAGGGGATTGTTCTGCATGTCAGCACTTGTATTTTGTTCTGAGAGGGTTTTCGTTTGCGATGCCTCGGCCTGGGGACTCTTGCTCACGGCCTACTCGGGCCTAGTTCGTGGGTGGCGGTACATAATCCATAGTACGGTAGTAGCGGAATGACAAATCATCATATGTAGCACAAGATATACATGATAGTGTCTCATAGAGATAGGTGGCGGGGAAGCATCAGCAAGCATATACACAATCTCTTCAGGCGTCTTGCGTTTCTGTGGTGCTGTAGAAGGCCTATGTGAAAAATAAAAATGATGCACGTCTCTGGGTGTGACAGTCCGTTATGTCATAGCACTGAGTATGTTCTTCGTGTAGATTGGTGTGTGAGTGACCAGTGTTCATGGTGGCACGTGTGCTATTGTCTGTTAGCTATGTCGTCAGGGCATCTCTAACGATGTGGATACTTGTAGTTGTTGTTCTAGTCGAGTTCATCCATGCCGCAGATGTCGTCATCAGCCATGCAGGCTGGTGTTGGTCATACTGTTGGGCATACTCCTCTTATGTGTAAGTTCCTGAACCAGGGTATTTTGTCATCTGGCAGGTTGGCAAATTCATCTCGTGAAGGGTGTCTGGGCCGTGATCCCCTAGGCCATGGTCTGGATGAGATTGGGGGAGGGTATTGTCCCAATCTCCCACTTCAGTCCCCCCTCTGGTCGACTTGTCGACAACAAACTCATCCTTTTCCTTATCTCCTTTTATTCTCCATATTTTAGTTATTCCAGCCAAGTGTCCATAGTGGTTTACATGATCTTCAAACGACCAGTACATGTAGACCCAGGTGCCACCGGGTTTGCAGTATACCCACCTTCCTACATAGCTTCTCGGGTTCCTTGGGTTCTCCACCTTCACAGATGATGGATCTTTGTGACTGTCGATAATCTGTTTGCGTAGCCTCTCTCTTTCTTGTAGTATCATATCCGTGTGTTTGACGTCATCAGCCATAAGGCGTGCATGCCAGCCATTTCTATCATTTCATCCACTGAGCGTGCTTTTCTAGCCTTCCAAAACTTTATCACAATCAACACAGCTGCTCCCAATATTATTACTCCTACTAGTAGTTTTAGCCCATCTAAGAGCCACAAAGGCATCCAGGACCAAAGAAAGGAAAACCAGCTGTTGTCCTTTTTCACTCCTCTACTCTTTTCCTCCATTTTGGAGTGCATCAGGGCAAGTTGGGATACTGCCTCAGTAAGTGTTCCATTATCCGCATCATTAGCTGGGATGAACTTGCAACATGATTGTACAATTTTCGCGCAAACCCCTCCTTCCATTGCCGTGAGGAGATCCAGCACATACCTGTTCTGTAGTGCTACCATTCTTACTGCTCGCAGCTCTTCTTTGATTGCGTTGAATCCGTTGACTGTCGAATTTATTGTCATCATCAGCTCCCACTGTGTTATCTGAAGCCATTTTGCATTTGCATATGCCTGTAGTCCTGGGTGAATTATTGATGAGAAGAACATTGCCGCTCTGCTGAATAGTCTATGTTCTGGTGGGATGGAAGTGAGTGCTGTTTCTGACCGTCCCCACAGGTAGTTTCCTGTGAGCGTTTCCCCCTGTCTTTTTGCTCTTGATAAGACATTATTATTGTTGTTCTCGTCACCTGCTGCAACCTTCAGTGACCTCTTCTTCCTCTTGTTCCCTTCGTCCATCTTGGGGAAATTAGCCAAGTTGACGTGTTTCTGAGGCACAACTCTAGTGATGGGACGTTGATATGCACCATGGTGCATACTCCATTCCATGCGGAGGGCAATGTATGGTATGCCTTGTCACCGCAGGCCCAATAGTGATCCATTATAACCACTGTGCCCGCACCCCCTCAGGTATCTCCACGCTGTCTTTACAGCTGGTGTTATACCCTACATCCACATCTCCCTTGTGTTGATAGCACAACGTGGGTGCAGTCAGTGGTAGTATTCTTACTGGGTCTTCATCCTTCTCCATCCACGTCAACATTGGAACATACGTGCCCCACATCGTCCAACATCTGTCATTGTGTTCCTGTCTGGTGGTAGTATTTTCTCTTGTTACCATGTTACTCCCTATTACTCCTATCTCCCATTCACTGTTCATATATACTTTTCCAGTTATTATTATGAAAGGCCTTTCCCAACACCCTTATTCTCCAGGAGTTTCAGTTGCATACCAATCGCATGGCAGGTAGTCCAGCGTAACCTTCTTCATTTCTCCTTTGTCGGGGCTGTCCATCATGTATCTGAAGGCTTTAGTATGTAGGCTTCTCTTGTGGTAGGCCGAATATGTTTTAAGAAAATTATTTTCGTATGGCTACGTGTCCCTCGTTTTGCATTCAATCCTCACCACCGTCCCTTGGAATCGTCCTCTCGTCTGAAATAGTGCTAAATATATCAGACATAACATCATTTTAGCTGGTACTTCGGTGGCTACGAATGTTCCTGATGCGCTCATGGTGTACGGAATCAATGAGCAGACGTAGCAGTTGTCCTCGGTTGTCTGCTTACCAATTTTGGTCATGTGCTTATACCACATGTTGTTTGAGACATGTGCTGAATCTGTAAGATATGTGTTAATTTCCCTCTCCTCTGCATATGTGCTGCATTTAACTCTACTACCCTTACCTTTAGTATTACTTGTACCGCCTGATACTGTACCTGTTGCAGCCGTGGGAGGGGGTATGTTAGTTTTGGGTACAGCCATAGTATGCAAAGCATAGGTGTTCTGCCAGACAGAGGCAGCCAATAGACCAGTGATCACCAACACGCCTAAAATCTTTATTACAGTCGCTAATTTCACTGGCATTTTGCTCTTACCTTTGCTGTGGTCCTGCAGCTTATTCTTGCGACGTTAATGTTGCCCGCCTGAAAATTCTGAAGGTATGCGTTATTGTGGTTAGTACTGTTAATTAAGCACTCTCTATCAGGTAATCGTTCATTGCCCAGGCGAAAAGCTGTTCCCACATTAATCTCAAGGGACCTATCTCTCAGAGCTGGTAGGTGATCGTGAAGATGGGGAAATGATTTTTCTATGGCCAAAACGAATAACGTGTAATACACACGTACCCGCCTTCTTTTCAGATACATTGGTCTCCTTATGTGGTATACAAATTGGTGTGATAGGGCTTCAGGGTCATTATCATCTGCGGGTAGCATTTACTCCTGGGCAGAACACCACGTTAGTTATTGCACTTTCTAGACAATACAGTAATATACGGTACCTGGATGTGCGAGACAAAAGAAAGATAGAACATACAAGTGTTTATAGTAGTGTATGCAACATTCTACTTCATTATATAATGTCCTTTACTCAGTGGTGAAATGGGCAGGGCGGGGCTGAGCAGATGTTTGTTTCGTTTGGGACCTTGTAACCATTCGATGGGCTAGGGGTGATTGTTCAAAATCTATTGGTGGGTCCGTGGCTATGGGAAGGTCAGGGGTAGAGTCACAATAGTCCTCCTTGGCTGTTGCTGTGTCTTTGTCTGCCGATGGTGCTGCTGAAGGTGTCGTCTGCACGGTGGCCCTACTGTCAACGCGAGGGTGGGTCTGGCCATTGTAGGCCTTAACGTCGTGAAGATGGGTCCATGTGTTTTTGTTAGCCAACTTAACTGCTCTAGGGGCTACTGCTTCTACTAAACGTGGGTCGTTCCATTTACGATTAAAGTTGCGGAGGAGTACACTATCGCCTTTCGTTATGTTACACAGTCCTTGCTGTTCTTGTTCTTCAGTTGCTTCTTCCAGTTGGGTGTTCTTCGACCCGCCCCGCGTGCGCTCGAGCTGTTGAGTGATAAAGGCGACACTAGTAATCAAAGAAGACACATATTGATGCATTTCATCACCAAAAACAGTTACAGTACTTTCACAATCAGTTAGTACTCTTGATACTGGCGTTAATGGGAGGCGCATTTGACGACCAGTGACCACCTCATGGGGAGTGAGGTGGTGGTCGGATCCTGGTCTGTTCCTCAGTGCAAATAGTGCCACAGGGAGACAGTACAACCAGCTCTTCTTGGTTGTCTGCTGAATCTTCACTATTTCTTCCTTCAGGAGGCTATTCAGGCATTCACATATGCCATTGGCTTGCGGATGATATGCACATGCAAACTTGTGCTTAATTCCTAGGAGGGCAGTGATGTGCTGAAATAGTTTGTTTGCAAAGTGTGGGCCGTTATCTGACCGTAGTACTTCGCAGATGCCCCACCTAGGGAATACCTCGCTCACTAAAAATTTGGCAGCTCTGAAAGCATCCGCGTGCGTGCAGGGCCCGGCTTCGATCCACCTCGAAAATGGGCACACCACAACTATCATGTACCTGTGTCCTTGACATACATTGATCATGTCAACATAGTCAATGTGGAGATGTAGGAATGGTCCTTCTGGCCGGGGTATAGTACCTTTTATCACTTGCAGCGTGTGACCAGCCGTAAACTGTTGGCATGTTAAGCAGTTGCTGATGAAGTTGGCAACATGGGAATTTATATCGGGACAAAACCAGTCTTCCTTAATTTGTGCTGCAATCATTTCCTTTCCTGTATGTGCTGGGTAATGTAGCTGAGTAAGTGCTGCTTTTAACAGTGCTATCGGCATGACTACCTTTCCAGTGTTATTTTGATGCCATAGTTCATCTGTGGAAGACATTGTGCACCCTCTTTTTACCCACAGCTCCTTTTCTGCCATTGGTTCAGCTGCCTGCAACTCCATAATCTGTTTTGCAGGGAGATGGGTGTACCCGTCCTTTAACAACATTTGTCTTGCTATCGACCTCCCTCTGCCTCTTTCTGATTCTGCGGGAATCCACATCTCACCAAAATATGCAGCATGTTTTGCATGTGCGTCTGCTACTTCATTAACTTTCGAGATAGGGTCATCACTATTGGTGTGTGCCTCACACTTAACCAATGCTACTTCTTGGGGGTCGTTAATTACTTCTATTAATTCGGGCTAGTAGGAGGGCATGTTGTACTGGGGTACCATCAGCTCTTCTAAAACCCCTCCTTTGCCACTTAATTAATCCCGAGTGCACAGTTGATGTTACATATGCACTATCAGAGTATATAGTAACTTTCTTGTCAGAACTTTCTTTTAGTGCCAAAATCAGTACCACCAACTCCGCTGCCTGGGCCGAATAATGTTGTGGTAGTTGGACACATTTCACCGGGACATATAGCAAATCCTCCATCATTCTAACCACTGCTGCTCCCGTCCTCCTGACCCCGTCAGTCTGGTCGATAGTTGATGACACATCAATGTACAGTATCTCACCCTCTTTTAGGGCATCCTCCTCAACCTTCCTTGTGCAAGAGTACATTTCAATTGTCTGTGTGCAATCATGGGCATAATCACCCTCTTCAATCACTTCTGCTATGAGCCTGGCTGGATTTACAGTACTACACCTGACAATGGTCAATTCTGGTCTGGATAGGATTATTTCGTAACCTGAAGCTCTCTGTGTGGTCAGTGTAGATTTGGGCTTGTTCAAAATTGCGTGCATGCTCAACACATAGTGTGGTGGGGCACCCCATTGTTATTGATGACAATTTTTCCACCGCGAATGTTGCTGCGGTGAGACCTTGTTCGCATGGGAAGTGACCTAACATTACAGGGTCCAAGTGGCCACTGTAAAATGCTATTGGTTTGTGCCCCATGCTTGTTTTCCGAGTCAGTACTGCCTTCATCACTGCTGAGTCGCAATGTGAAAAAATAAAAAATTGGTGTTCATAGTTTGGAGTGGCTAGTACGGGTGCTGATGATATGGCATGTTTCAGCTCATCGAATGCTTCTGTCATTTCGCTTGTGCACTTTAACCTTTTGTCCCCTTTCTGCGCTTCCCTCAGTGCTTCGAGCAGGGGTCCTATATATGAACTGTAATCAAAAACCCATGCTCTGCAATAGTTACATAAGCCCAGGAATTGTTGCAGTTCTCGCACCGTTTGTGGTTGTGGTGTGTTTCTTATCGCTTGTGCTCTCTGTGGTGCTATGTGCCTTCCATGCTGGGAAATGAGTTGGCCAGTACATAGTACTTGTTCCTGGCAGTACTGTAACTTTTCCTTGTCCACCTCGTACCCCTTTTCAGCCAACACTGTGAGCATTTTTATTGAATATTCCCTGCATCTCTCTTCAGTGGTGCTGCAAATCATTATGTCATCAACATACTGCAGCACTGTACTTTCCATTTCGATGTTGCCTAAATCCATCTGTATTACCCTGTTAAAAATTGAGGGTGATTCACAGTACCCTTGGGGCAACCTGGTATGCTTCCACTTTGTGTTCCTATAAGTGAAGCTTGTGAGATCATGTGAGTCTGGGTGCAGAGGTATGGAGAAAAAAATGTTTTTTAGGTCAATCACTGTGAACCGTGATGCCTCAGGTGGTATTCACATGGTATTGTGGCCGAGTTTGCTGCTATAGGGTACTCTGCCTCTACAATGTGGTTCAAGGGCCTAAGGTCCTGGATGAAATGCCAAGACCCTCCTTTCGCCTTGCGTACTGGGTAAACAGCCGTGTTGCATGTTGATTCTGATGGTACCAATATGCCGTTGTTTATCAGGGCTGTTATCGTCTCGTATATTCCCTCATCTGCCTCCTTTGACAATGGGTACTGCTTCACTCTTGGTAGTATTGCTCCCCTTTTCAATTTTATTTTTACTCCCCCAATGCTCTTAATGCAGCCCACGTCATATGGACTGGTGGGCCACAAAGATGCTGGAACCTTCGCCATGTCTTCCTCATTGAATAGTACCGGGGTAGATGTAGGCGCTTCTAGTGCCATTGCCATTTTTAGCGCCACTTGCTTATATGTTACTCTTAGCCAGATGTCGATACTCATCATGAACACCATCTCCCCTTCTCCTCTGTCATCTGAGAAAAGCTCTTCGTCAGACACCTGCGTGAGCCTGCACCCCTCAGCCAGTGCTATTACTGGTCTCCATGCCGTGCCTTCCCTGTCTTGGGCATGTACCACGATGTAATCTGCAGTTGCCATGATACTCTCAATTCTCACTGAAATCACCTTCCCTTCGGGTTCATCTGCTGGCGTCTCGGGCCTGAACAAATACGCTGCTGGTCTCCTCCAAATCTTGCCCTCAATCCCTGGCATCCATGCAAATGCCATATCTGTTCCGTACTGGAACATTTCTCCGTCTACTGGCTTAGCCCGAACTACTGTTTTGCCACAGTAAGCTTGCAATATTTGTCATGCTGTGAGCATGTTTATTCCTGGTGTGGAACAAATTATGCCGTTCTACGTGAAAGATATAGTCATGTTCAATCTGCTCATTATGTCCCTCTCAAGTATGTTTACTGGCGACTCCTTTGAGTACAGAAGCGTGACAGACATTTCATTGTCTCCTATAGATAAGGGGATGTTATCAGTAAAGGTAACCAACCCTCGAGCCCCAGAGAACCCTTGAGTGTGCATAGCTTTGCCTGACATCTTAAATTTACCCTCCCTTATACACGACCTAGTTGCCCCGGTGTGAACAAGGAAGGAAAACCTTTTGTCACCTATCATCACCTGTATGCGTGGTTCCACCACACTATTGGGTGTTACCGACAGGATGGGACACATCAAGGACATCGGTGGGCTGTCCTATTGCGGGTATAGGGACATACCACCCCCTGTGTAGGGGTTGTGTCCTAATATTGTCAACTTCCCTAACTGTGTTTGTGGTAGTGGTGTCTCAGTGGTTTATACATTGCTGTCCTGTATCGGTGTGGGTTGTTGTGCTGGTTGCACTTGATGTTGTTGTGTTACTACTACCTGTTGCTGCGGTGATGCGTAGCTCTGTGTCTGTGGCGCGGCATATTGCTGTGCTTGTTGTTGTGTGGTATTCTGTTGTGTTCCTTGGTGTTGTTGGTAAACCTGTTGCTCCCCCATATATCCTTGTTGCCCCTGCTCTCCCCATGCTATAGGGGTGAGCCTTACTCTACATGTGCGTGACATATGCCCTACCGTCCCGCAAATCCAGCATACTGGTGGTTCCCTGGCCTGCCATGGGAAATGCCTTGTGTTATCTTGCTACCCTTGTTGCCCATTAGGGTAGTAACCTCGGAGCCCTCCTACCTGCTGCTGTGTAGGCTGGGCATATCCTCTCCCTCTCATCACACCGCCTCTTCCCCGGAAGGTATTAGAATATCAATTTCCTAATGTCCCGTACCCATCCCCTGCGGGAGCCGTGTACAGTGTGGGTGGTGGCATCTGTTGTGGTATGATTTGCGTTGATTGTGGTAGTGGGGCGATATGTTGCTGTCTTGTGTCCTGCGCAACCACTACTGATGTGGGGGTCTGTGTTATTGCTGCTGGTGTGGTAATTAGTGCTCCATTGAATATTTGGTAAGTTTCTTCTGCACTAATTTTGCTTCCTCCGCTTTCCTATCCTCTTCATTTTGCTTAAGCTTCTCCTGCCATATTATACAGTGGTGTATTATGGTTAGTTGTATCTCCGGCCATGGCTTTGCTTCTATTCCCACTACTTTCTTCAGTTGTCTTTGTACTGCCTCCGGGAGCCCTTGTACTAATATGTGGTAAAAGACGGCTGGTGTTTTATACCACTGCTCCCTAGTTTCCAAGCGCCACTTCTCCTGAATCTCCTGGATGTAATCAACAGGATCTTCATTCTGACGCATCTTGCGTGGGGTAATAGCTCCTATGTCTGACGTGTCTGGATACTGGACCCTCAGGGCCTGCCATAGTGCATGCCTACAGTTGGCAAATGGCGCCCCATCATGTGACGTGTCTGTAGTCGTGACTCTGGGGAAGCCTGCCCTTTTCCAAATGTCATCTGCTGCATCCCCCAATATTGATATTGGTAGTCCCTTCACATCTCCCACCGCTAACTTCTGCCCTGCAGTGTGCTTCTCCATCACGTATATCCACTTCCCTGCTCCCCCGCTTAGTGATGGGAGTCTACATTTTATGTTTTCCTTATCAGCATGCTTCCAGGGAACATATTGCGGTCTGACCCCTCCCTCCCCTTTCCAATAGTGGCATTAAATTATAACCCCTCTGTTCCCCACGTGACTGCGGGGTAGTGTCAGTGCACTCGTCTTCATTCTTCGTATCAGGGAACTCTGTTAACATATCTATACTATGGCTACTTTTCATGTACTCTCCTTCATTCTTTCTCCCTTTCCTATTATTTTCTTGTTTCACCGCAGTTGTGTGTTGTCGTTCTTCCTGTCTGCGTCTAGGGAGATCCCTAAGTCTGTCAATGTATGGTGTGAGTTCGGGCGCAGGCGTGAGGGGGCGTGGTGGGCGCGTTGGCACGGATGTTGCTGCGCGCGGTGTTCCTCCTGCTACCTCTCTTACCTGTTCTTCACCTATCTTTCCCTCTTCCTTTCTTCTGCATGCCCATAGTGATTCATTGTTAGCGCGTGTGAGGTATAATTTATCTAAACTTTCCTTACTGCCGCTGCTTCCTCTTTTCCCGATACCCTCATTTTCTTCACTGCAAAATCCGTCCAACAGCGACAACCCCTATTCTGTTCTTTTCCCTCCCACTGTCACCGTTTTTTAAGTCTATTAGATCCTTTCCTCTCTCTTCGCCCTGCATTGATGTCGTGGGTACTTCCAAGTCCTGGCGTGTGTATGTCCTTGCTCCGCGCCCCACCTTCCTGCCTTCGTTCTCCTTGTTCTTCCTTGCTGTTATCTCGCCCCCCAATTTCCTCTCTCTTCTTCTTTAGTTCCTCCATCACTTCACTACTTACCCTTGCTAATATCCTTTCTTCATCTTCCTTTCTCTCCCAATTCTCCCGTTCCCGTTGTAGTATGCTCTCTATTACTTTACCTTCTTTGTATTTCCTGGTGCTTTCATATAGTATTTTCTTCTTCCACAGTTCCATTTCTTTTTCCCTCTCTTCCTCCCTTCTTTTCATGTCATGTTGCTCTGCGCGGAACATCCTCTCAGCTATTGCCTTTATCCTCTCCGCCTCTCTCTTCTTCTCTTCCGTTCGTTCTTTCATCCTCTCCCGCTCATCCTTAGTTTCCTTCCTTTCCTTCCTTCTTCCTCGTGTCACTTGCTCGAACTGCCTGATCAGTGCGCTCCGCGCATCCCTCAATTCGGCCAACCTTTCCTCCAACATTTCTTCCTCCTCCTGTGACAGTTCTCTTTCCCTCTCCTTACTCACCTCGTCCACTATCTGCGCGTTGCCCTTGTCGTCCTTATACACTCTCCTTACTGCAGTCTCTTCTTCTCCTGTTAGTGACCCCCGCAGCTTCAAGAGCACCTGCGCTGCTACCCATTCGTCTGGCTCTATGGTCGTGATGTGTCCCTCAATTCTTTTTCCTCCTTTTCCGCCCATCTCTGAGGAACTGGAACCTACTGTGCTTGTCACCTCCCCCCTCTGGTAGCTACCTGTAGCAGTATATGGTGGAGGGCTGTATGTGGGGTTTGATTCCCCCTTCGGCTGCCGTTAATTGTTGCCTCGCTGCTTCTCATAACTCTGTCACTGGATACAGCCCACCTTCCTCCTTTTTCACCACCTTCGCTAAAGGCATTTCTTCGATCCTTTATTCCTTTACTTCCACATCGCATGTGGTGCCAGGCCCTTCGCCCTCCCCTTTGGTCTTCTCACTGCACTGTGTGTTGCTAACCGCCGTTCCCACGCTCCTTTCTTCTTCCTTAACTCCTTTGCCCTCTCTTGTTTCCTTGCTACCTTTCTCGTCTGTTGTTCCTTCCATGGTAAATATACCTGTTGGTCCTGGCCTAGACCCCTGGAGTATCCTCCACAAGTTAAACATTTCCACATGATGAGCTAACTTCTTTCCTTTATATGTGTTATGTATGTGCGATAATAGCGAGTGTTGGACATATGGGTCAAAACTGCTGTTAGGCGGCCATGGTGTTGTCATTTTGTTGTCTGTTCCTTGTGTCCATGCTATGCTGTATTTTCTTTTAATAACATATTTTATTGAAAGTTTTTGAACATTCATACAACATACCAACTGTTTCCCCCGACCCTCCATCTCCATTTGCCGGGTCGATCATCCATCTGTTCGTCTCTTGCCACTCTGTACATCACCTGCCCAGCAATAAGTTCTTTGCCATGTCCATGTTGTGCTCCTGCGCTTCCCGCTCTCCCATCCCTCAGAGCGATCTCAGGTCACACGGTCTTCCCATTTTCCCCAGATTTTTGTGGCCTTTGCCGGGCATCCACGTGCTGTATAAATTCTGAGTTCTTTCGCCGCGGAGATGTCCATTTCGTTGGACCACTGAGCCGCTGTCGGGCACTCCGGGGCTCCCCATTTCTGCGCAATGTCACGTTTTATCAGGCCCATTGCTGTGGAGAGAAGAATGCCCTACCATTTGTTTGAGATGTTCTCATCTGGGGCCCCCAGTAACATAATTGCAGCCCGCAGTTCTATCGTGCGGCCCAGTACTCTTGCCAAAATTTGTAAACATTGTGTCCAGAAGGAGATGGAGGAAGGTGCCCTCTTCCCCTTGGCATTTCAAACAGTTTGGATCCGTTGCCCTCCCCCTACCAAAAAGGGCCACTCGGGGGTAGTATACCCTATGTAGTATCTTTAGCTGTACCCGTCTTATTCTGGAGTCTATAGAGATTTCATATGGATGCATGAGGACCTGGATCCAGTCCTCAGTCTCAATGTCCCCGACATCCCGTTCCCATCTGGCTTTGAGGCTGGTCAGCTCTGGGGTAGCGAATGCGTTAATAGCTTTGTATAGGGTGGTGGTCACCTTGGTGGGGATATGTTGTGGAAGTAAGTTACGTTCCAGGGGTGTGTAGTCTGGGGCGTCAGCAAGTGCTTGCCTGTGGCCACTAAGTGCGTGTGATAATTGTGTGTAATGGTAGTGTTCTGCTGCCGAAATACCATATTCCTGCTGGAGCATTTAAAACGAAAGAATAGAGCCCTCTGTTAAGATGTTTCCTATCGTGGTTATTCCAGCCCTCACCCACCGGGTCCAGGCGGGCAGCTTCCACACTTCCGTCAGCATGTGGTTATTCCATAGTGGTTGTGCCATGGTAATCTTGTTCCCCCAGCCTATGTGCTTGTGTGCCTGCCGCCAGACGATTGCGATGTGAGAGGACATTGTCTGTGCGGGGGGTCTGGATATGCATTGATACATCGTTTCGAGTGGTGGGGTATTTTGCCTGAAGGGTAGTTCTGCTCTGATGTGTGGTAGGTCACGGTCTCCATGGAGGAGGTCATTGACAATGTTTAGTTGACTGGCCCAGTAGTACGACTTCAGGTGTGGGACACCAATACCCCCCTCCCAGATCGATCGCTGCAGCGTGGTCAGCGCGATTTGAGGTTGCCCCCCCTTCCATATCAATTACCTGAGGAGGCGTTCCACCCGGACAAATTCTGAGTTTGGTATGGCCAGTGGGGCATTCTGCAGTACGTAGAGGAACCGTGGAAGTGCCATCATTTTGAAAAGGGCCGCCCTTCGCATGAGTGTGAGGGAGAGGTGCATCCAGTGTCGCACATCCCCCGCGAAGCGGGCCGTCAGTGGGTGAAGGTTGTGACGCACATAGTCTGAGAGAACCCCGGAGACCCATATGCCCAGATAGCGGAAGCCTTCTCTTTCTATTCGGTATGGGGAGTCCCGGGGGATTGCTCAATCGTCCCCTTTTACTGGGAAGAGAACTGATTTCCCCCAGTTTACTCTAAGGCCACTGAAGTCTCCATAGGTCTTTAACATTTGGGTTATGATTGGGCATGCTTGGCCTGGGTTACTCAGGTAGAATAATAGGTCGTCTGCATAGAGGGAAAGCTTATCCTCCCGTCCATTTGGCCAACGGAATCCGGACCACATAGCGACCTGTCGGAGCCATCGGGCCAGTGGTTCAATTGCTAGGGCGAAGAGGAGGGGAGACAGAGGACAGCCCTGCCGGGTGCCTCTGCCCAGCAGGAAGGTCCCGGAGGTCCAGCCGTTCACCCTAACTGTAGCTAGTGGGGTTTCGTATAGGAGTTGAATCCAGCTAAGGAACGTTTCACCGAAGCCCATGCATCTCATTGATGCCCAGAGGCTAGCCCACACCACCGAATCAAACGCTTTTTCGAAATCTATTGCAAGGAGTGCGAGTGGAGTGTTTAGGGTCGGGGCCTCTTCCAAAAGCAGGTGTAATCGGCGAAGGTTAATTCTGGTCGATCTTTGTGGCATGAAGCCGTATTGATCATGATGGACCATTGAGGATATTACCCCTTGGAGCCGGTTGGCCAGTGCTTTGGCAAGGACTTTTGTTTCGCTGTTGAGAAGCGATATCGGTCTATACGATGTGCACTGATCAGGGGGGTTTGCCTTTTTTGGGAATGACCACTATGGTGGCCGTCCGTAGATCCGGTGGGAGGGTGCCCTGTTCTTTAGCGATGAGGAATAGATCCTGGAGGGGGGCGGCCATCTTATTGCTACCCAATATCTTCCAGGTCTCGGCCGGGAAGCCGTTTGGGCCGGGTGTCTTCCCGGATTGTAGCTGGGTCATGGCTTCCACTATTTCGGTTTCATCTAATTCCCTGTCTAAATGAGTTTTCTGCGATTCCGATAATTGCGAAAGCACAATCTCATCCAGGAGGGAAGCGTCTGTGGGGACTGTTGGGGCGGCATAAAGCATACTGTAGAAATTGGCAAAGGCCTCCGCTATTTCTGGGTCTGTTTGGGCCGGCCCGTTCAGGCCTTCGGTGATCTGTCTGACATGTCTATGCCCCTCCTCCTGTCTTTCCAGCCATGCCAATAGTTTGCCAGCTTTGTCCCGATGCTCATAAATTCTCGTCTTGGATTCCCAGTGTGCCTGCCATGCGTTATCAAGCGCTGTGTTATGCAGTGATGCTCTAGCCTTTAGGAGGGAGTGGTGCGTTTCCAGGGAAGCGCAGGATATATATCTGGCTTCCCATTTCTTTACTTCCTCCTCCGTCTCCTGTGATGTTCCCTCTTGTGGTTACAGATCCAGGCTGTCATTTCCCCCCTAAGCACTGTCTTATTTGCCTCCCATAATATCACAGGGTCCTCTAGCGAGCCTGTATTGATCTCAAAGAATTCATTGGATTTGTCCGTGATGTGCTCCACGAACTCGGGGAGGCCCAGGTAGTAGCCATTTAGCCGCCATGTTTTGGGCGGCAAGGGACGATCCGTACTGAGCGTCACCTCCAGGGGAGAGTGGTCTGACATGCCCCGGGGATGGAAATCTGCCTATATAACCCTATATGCTTCTGGGGCCGGGAGGAAGAGGAAATCCAACCTGGATAAGGATGCATGGACCCCCGAGTGGAAGGAGAATCCCTGGTATGTAGGGTGGAGTTCTCTCCACACGTCACTCAGACCAAGCGCTGATGCGAAGGTCGCCAGCAGCGTGGGACGGTCTGGGTTCCGGCTGCGGATGTGGGTCCGGTCAAGTGTGTTGCACATAACATCGTTAAAATCCCCCCCCCACAATCCACACCTCTGCTTGCTGTTGTGCTATCAGGGCCATCACCTCCCTCAGGAGACCCTCCCCAACACCGGCGGGGAATATATCGCTAGGATGGCCACTGTCTCTCCCCTCAGCGCGCCCCGGATCATCACAAAATGGCCCGGGGGGTCCTGTACCACAGCAGATAGATGAAACGGGAGACGCTATATGTAAAAGGATCAGGGCGCCCCGGGAGCCCATTGTGTACCCTGCATGATATGCTAGTCGGTAATTAGTTCTGCGAAAGAGCTGGCAGGTTGAACCTGCTAAGTGGGTCTCGAAAAGGAGGGCTATGTTGGGAGAGCGTCTGTTAAGGAATTGCGTGACTAATCGGCATTTGATACTTGAGCTCATGCCGTTTACGTTCCAAGCAATGATTTTGAGTGACCTGTGGCGTTCGTGGGGTGTCGTTGGGGCTGGTGCGTTTCCATAAGTGGGATCATCTTGGCGCTGTGTGGTCATTGCTGTCTGATGATCTGAAGTGTTGTGCCAGATGGGTGCCTGGTGCGTTTGGCCGTGGAGATGTGGCGTGTGTGTGAGGTGGAGGCATTGGCATCGGATATGGTGTGTTCGGTGGCATCTTGATCAGTGTGGACATAGTGTGATTTCCCAGAAAGTAACTAACGTAGAACTGTATCCCTTCCCCCCTCCCCATACTCCTCCCCAACATGAGTATCTGTCGCCCAAACTCTACTAGCGCTCAAAACAGTGTTGCCAGATTAACTTAATGTGAACTGTGGTCACCTTCCCACCAACTTACTACTCGCTTGCAGGTCTGGTAACTCGGATCAGGGGCGTGGTGTCCGCCGATGGCATGGTGTGTTAGCGATGGCAGCGTGTGGCTCTCTGATCAGTTGTGTGGGAGCGACGGCTTCCCATCTCCGTTGACGACCCAGGAGGGGCGTCACATTACAAATGGTTGCCAAGAAAGGGATCGTTCGTTGAGGGTACTGATGGTACCGTGGGTTCCCCTCTCCGGCCAACGTGGCTGTTCCAGGGACCTTGTCAGGGATTGCAGTCTTTGTCTGGGTCCGCTGGGATCTCCTGTATGGGTTGTTGGGCGGGTCCCTCTCGCCGTGGTCGGGGTCTTGGTCTACCTCTACGGTTTTGAACGGGTGCGGTCCAGTCCCCTACGATGTGGGTCTCGGCCCATTTATAGGCTTCCTGAGGATCGGTGAAGTGAACGATTTTACCTTCGTGCTGGATTTTTAACTGGGCGCAGCAGCCCATATCTCACGTTTATGGAGTGGAGCTTCCTTTTAAGGTGCTCGAAGGATTGTCTGGCTTTCTGGACCTCGCGGGTATAATCTGGATAGAAGGCAATTCTGGCTCCGTTATATGTCATTGTCCCTTTGGTTCCGGCCATTTGTAAGATGGTGTCCCTTTCTCAATAATTGAACAGCCTTGCTATGATTGTCCTTGGGGGTGCACCCGGGTCGGGCGGCCTGCGGGTATGTGGTGTGCACGTTCCACCGAGAAAAAGTTCAAGAGAGTCTTTGGCGCATACAGGTCTGCCAACCATTCCTCCAGAAAAAGTTCCATGCTGGGTCCCTCTTCACGTTCCAGCAGTCCCAGGATGCGGATGTTGTTGCGGCGGGGCCCAGGGTTTTCAATCTAGTTAATGCTTGCGCCAGTTGTTGGTGTACCCCACCGAGGCCATCCTCCACATCGGAGATATGTTGTTCGGCCTCCCCAGTTCGGGATGACAGTTTTTGGAGATCATGGCGGAGGAATGAGACCTCGGTAGAGATGGCGTCCATTTTTTGCTCCACCGAGGAGCGCGAGCTGCCGATGGCGGCCATCACATCATTGAGCGAGAGGGTCTCGTCCGGCGGAGGGGGGGGGTCACTCCCTGGTCCTCAGTGCCCTGTACAGTGGATGTGCTTGTGGCGTATTAGTCCATGGTGCTTTGTGTCGAGGTCTTTCTGCTCTTTTCTTTGCCCATGGTGTTGCATTGTGTAGGGCCTCGTGTATCTGTCAGTGTTCGTAGAGGGGGCCCCATTCGACAGGATTGGCTTCTTTTGCGCACTGGAGATGTCGGTGTGCTTCTGCCCGTATGGCTTCTTATCTTGGCCCTTCAGAGTAGTGTATTCTGTTCTTTGCTTCCATGAATTGTGGCCACTGTTCGTCCATCTTGATAGATACGACCTTGATTCTCCAGGCACGGTGTGCCTCTGCTGAGTTTCGTTTCTGGCGCTTTCGTCTCGATTTCACCAAACATGAAGCTTTTCTCGTGTGGCCTTTTAGTAACCTTTTGTTGATTCTGCTTCTTGTGCAAAGTGGTAGTATACTTATATAACGTACTTCTTTGAGGTAGATTATGTATAGTGGCGCTTTACTAAGCATAGCAAGCCGCACGATTTTCTTGGCCTTCTTGCGGTTCCAAGCACATGTACACGTGTAACCTTAGTTGAATATCTTCATTTTGCTTGTGGTGTAAGCTTCTTACATTTGACATTGTCCTTTCACGTTAGGTTCACAATATCATTGTCCCATGGCATTTTGTCTCTTTACGTCATTCTCTGGTTGTCATTTCTTATATATGTGCATCAGTCCGTGTTCTCGTGACCTCACCATTCGTCTTTCATTAAGACCTTTTTGGTTTCTTCCGGGACTGTACTCAGACGATCTTCATTTTGTTTCATTGGTTGATACGGCTTCCTCAATGGATACCTCACTATCTATGGTTTCCTTGGTACTGGTACTTCAATAGGTGATGTTCTTCTGATAGGTACTGGACAGAGCCCCACTGGGTCTCTCTGCTGGTTTATTTGCTCATCATATGTTACATATCTCGGTGTGAACGTTCCTGGTACTTCAAAATGGACGGTTGGAGTGTGGGTTGTATTTGGGACCTCCTCTACGCTCCCCGTCTGGGCGATTCATTGACCACTTTGCCTTCTTTCTTCAGTTCTTCCAGTTTCTCCTGTGCTTCATTGGTTGAGTCCATTCTTTCTTCATCTTCTGGGTCTATACGTGATGGTCTGAATAAATGTCTCTTCGGGGTCCATATCTTTATTACTCCTCTCAGGCTTCCTGCTTTTCTCACATGCTCGTCTTTGTTCCACGTCATTAGTTGACACTGTCCATTTGGGCTGCAGTAAACCCATCTTCCCACATAATTTCTATGCTTCTTAGGATATTGAAACTTTGTTCCTTCTGGTGCGTGAATACTGGCCTTCACAAAGTCTCTTATTTCTTTGTCAGTCAGGTCTTTGGGCTTCCAACCTGGCTTGGCATCAATGATGATCTTCATCCTGATGGCTTTTAACACAGTTTTCTGGCACTGAGAGATTATTATCTTGATGACACATGACTCCTAGCAATATCATCACTAACAGGGCTCCTAGGAACTTGAATGCATCTGCCATCCATTGTGGAACCCATGAGAATAGTGATCCAAACCAGCTGTCATCATCAACTTCTTCAGTTTCATCGATCATTTGGTTCTGTAGTTTCATCAGCATACCTATGGCCTCTGTTAGAGTTCCATTTTCTTCATCGTGAGATGGTATAAATGTGCAACATGATTCTCCGATTTTTGCACAAACTCCTCCATCCATAGCTGTGATCATGTCAAAGACATATCTGTTCTGGAGAGTCATCAATCGAACTGCCCTTAACACTTCCTTTATGGCGTCTGGTTATCTGCAACCATTTAGTATTTGCTCCAACTTGAAATCTTGCCATGAAGATTGGCGTGAACACTGTTGAGGTGAGGCTAAACAGCCTGTGTTCATATGGGATTGCATGGAAGGCTTCTTCTGATTTGGCAGAAAAGTAATTCTCTCTCTTCATTCTATTCAGCAGCTCCACAGATCTCTTTTCCCTCAGGTGAGCATCTGCTTTCGGAAAACTGTCAATATTCAGGTCACTCTTCGGGATCACCAAAGCTGGAACGTGGACATTCAGTAGGGTGTATATACCTCCCCAGTTTTTCGGCAGCCTGATGTATGCATTTGATCCACGTGCCCAATAATGATCCATTAGCACTGCAGTTCCATGCACCATCCCTGGAAAAATGTGTCCACAGTTTTAATTCTCTCCCATCTTCGTTGTGCCATTATTCCTGTAGCATAGTTTTGGATTCTCCAAGGGCACTATCTGCAATGGTCCTCCTCTGTCTTAGATCCAAGTCAATAGTTTTGCGAGTTTTGGCCATAAAGGCTTGCATATCCTTTGTGAATTTTCAATTGCTTCCTTGCAGGCTCTGAGGACCATCCATGCCCTGCAAATCACTACCCCTTTTTCCCATCCATCTGGTGAAAGCACTGTTCCCCAAACTTGCATTTGGCTTCTGTTCTTCCATCCACAAGCTTCTTCTTGAGTTTTCCCTTGGACATTTAGCTTCTTGTTCACTTCCCATCTGATTTCATCTCCTTTCACTCCAGGTTTCTCGTACCTGATCACAAGACTCTTAGTGTGAGCTCTATTTCTTGTCTTTATTTCCTGGACATAATCATCTTCATCAGGATCAGTCGCTTCGGTTGCCCATTTCAATGAAGCATCACTTCCCATGAACTGGCCTCTGGTCTTACACATTGCTACGTGTGAGAGACAGTGGGCTGTCTGGACATCAACTTCTACAGCTACGAAGATCTTGGACCTCCCCATGCTATACGGTAGGAGTGTACAAACAAAGCATTCCCCTTCTGAACTCTGTCTTCCCACTTCTTTCATGTGCTGGTACCAGATGTTTTTTCCAAAATGTGCTGTGCTGTCCAAGTAATCATTTAGTTCACTGTCATCTCTGTGTATGCCTCTCTTGATCCTGAGGGGTTTCATGTAGTTTGCTATAACTACATCCCTGAATGCATCTGTATGGCTCCTTCTTTCTGGAGGATTCTCGGGTATCCTGATCCATCTGTACCATTTGAGTAGACAAAGGTCTGGCAGTTCTTTCCTTGTCCTCTTGTATCTTTTGTCTTCTGGTTAGAAATGCCCATATCCACTCTGGCATTGGCCCACTATACGGCTGTATTGTAGGACTTGTGCTTGTCCCCCTCAATGGTACATATGTGCTTGTTAATATGGTCTTTGTGGGTCTATTCTCTGACTCCTCTTGTTTCTTCAGGAGTTCCGTCTTTTCCATTTGTCTTTTCACTTCACTTGTGGTGGAACTTCTCATAGTAGGCAGTCTCTTCTTCTCCCATGCTTTGGATTGTGGTTCTCCAGTTATTTATACTAGGCCTGGTGTGTGTGCATTCACTGTTTGCATGTGTGTGGTTGTCAGTAACCTTTTTTCATTCACACTCTGCCGATCCTGTCTCCGGCTTTTCGATTTGTCTGTAATCACAAGTGTGTGTGTGTCATTGCTAATCACATCCATCTCAAGTTCACTCACTCCATTATCATATCTTCTAGGGACTGGAATGATTATGAAAGGTCTGGGTGCCTTCGTAGGTTTCATGTATGCAACATTAGGTGGATGTACTGGGATTGGAACGCTTTGTACACCAATAAAACATGCAGTTCTGATTGTCAGCGACAGCAAAATAATGATAAATATAATACATAGATACATTATCCCCTTGTAAGTCCATTGGCAGCATTTACTTCCGGAAAGGGACGGAAGTGTCTCCACCTGGGGGAGGACGAGATTTCTGCTCTGAATCACCATCTCGAACATCTGTTGAGAAATACTAATTTTTTAATATGTACCTTCTAAGTAATATTATCTCTGGATTCTGTTTGTGGGCTGTCGGTACTACACAATTGTCTCTCTTTGTTTCAAAACTGGATTGTCTATTATTTCTGGACATAGTTTCTTGTTGGGTTCTATTTAGAATGTCAAAACCAGGTGATAATTCAGTAAGTCTCTTTACTATGCAAATTCAAAATATATTAGTTCCAGGCTACGCCTCTGATCTGCTTCATTCCCGAAGACATGCTATGTCTTTGCCAAAAAATAAAATTAACTTTCTGCTGTTACTCTCTCGATCTGTCCCTCGGCAGAAAGCGTCACTGTCTCCTCCGGAGACTCTGATGGAGATTGGAGGGTTGAATTTGCGCTACAATACCATGCAGGAGCATGCTTAGCTGGGTATATTTTGCTGGATCTCTGATGAACGTGAGGGCGTCAACATCGACAGGTCTCCCCAGAAGCTCTGGAAAGTCCTCAATAAGGTGAAAGAAAATGTTGTTCGCCAATCTGCTATCTTCTGGTGACAGGGACATTTGTCCTGCCCTTGCTGAAGTTTGGAACAGTTTGGTACTCACTGTGAGTGGCTTCTACGACCCAGGTTGATGTGGAGAGTGACCTGGATTGTGATGCAATTCCAAATTATGCTCAAGCATTCTGTGTTTGCCGCATCGCGAAGAAATTATAATACATCAGTGTGTCTTCCGACAAAGGTTGGGTGCTCTTCAATTAGATGAAAAAATATCACATTGATGAGTGTATTCACTTCTTCTTCCTCTTGGGACATTTGCTTTTACCTTGCTGTTGTTCCAGAAGTACAAGGAACTGCTCGGCAATTACAGTAAGCAGCCTCCTTATGGTCTTTTCGTTTTCAGGATCTTGAAGAAAGTCAGCGACACTGGTGAGCCTCCCTACCACTGATGGGTATGATCTCAGTACTAGCTCGAAATATCTCAAAATGTCCTTAGTGATGTCACTACTGTGGAACACCATGAGTGAGTCCGAGCAAGGTCTCTGTGTGGAAGGAATCTGGATACTGTATTTTCTTCCAATTTATGTCTCCTCAATCAAAATTTGGCATCTGCACATGTGAAGCAATGGAGCCTCTTCTCGAGGGATATCTCTGCCTATAGCTGAGGGATGTGCAGTCTGCGGAATCTACCTGCACCCTCTGTATCTCCAGAGGGATAGCTCGACTGTCTGCAGATGAGGGATAGCTATGCCATGTAAGCAGCAAGTCTGACTCACTTATGATTCGCGAGTGATGGCATGGTCCATGGACAAGGCATCTACCAGCATCCTCAGTGTCCCCAGAGGGACAGCTCTGCTGTCTGCAGATGAGGGATAGCTATGCCATGTAAGCAGCAAGTCCGACTCACTTATAATTTGCGAGTGATGGCATGGTCCGTGGACAAGGCATCCACCAGCGTCCTCTGTGTCTCCAGATGGATAGCTCGGCTGTCTGCAGATGAGGCATAGCTATGCCATGTAAGCAGCACGCCCGACTCACTTATGATTCGCAAGTGATGGCATGGTCCGTTGATGAGGCATCCACCAGCGTCCTCTGTGTCTCCAGAGGGATAGCTCTGCTGTCTGCAGATGAGGGATAACTCTACCATGTAAGCAGCACGCCTGACTCACTTATGATTTGCGAGTGATCGCACGGTACGTGGACAAGGCATCCACCTGCGTCCTTTGTGTCTCCAGAGGGATAGCTCGGCTGTTTGCAGATGAGGGATAGCTCTGCCATGTAAGCAGCACGCCTGACTCAATTATGATTCGCGAGTGATGGCACGGTGCATAGACGAGGTATCTACCCGCGTCCTTTGTGTCTCCAGAGGGATAGCTCTGTTGTCTGCAGATGAGGGACAGCTCTGCCATGTAAATTGCACATCTGAAACAATGGAGCCTCTTCTCGAGGGATAACTCTGCCTGTAGCTGAGGGATGTGCAGTCTGGGGAATCTACCTGCATCCTCTGTGTCTCCAGATGGATAGCTCTGTTGTCTGCAGATGAGGGATAGCTCTGCCAGGTAAACTGCACATCTGAAGCAATGGAGCCTCTTCTCGAGGGATAGCTCTGTCTGTAGCTGAGGGATGTGCAGTCTGCAGAATCTACCTGCATCCTCTGTGTCTCCAGAGGGATAGCTCTGCTGTCTGCAGATGAGGGGTAGCTCTGTCATGTAAGCAGCACGCCCGACTCACTTATGATTCGCGAGTGATGGCATGGTCCGTGGACAAGGCATCCACCCGCGTCCTCTTTGTCTCCAGAGGGATAGCTCGGCTGTCTGCAGATGAGGGATAACTCTGCCACGTAAGCAGCACACCTGACTCACTTATGTGATCTGGACGTGGACTGCTGACCAGGTAGGTGCCCCCTGACCCCGCCATCTTGTGGCCTCCCAAATCTTTTTTTCACCTATGCTTAAAGCACGGTGAGCGCACTCGGCGCATGGTCCCTCTCCCCTTTCCCAACCCACTTCCTGAACCTCCCTCTACTGCCTCCCTCAGAACCCCTCGGCCCTGATTGAAGCACAGAAGTTGGAAAAAAAAACCATACTCCAGGGCATTGCACGACCTGCAGCGTCCGTCCTGTCTCATCTGGGTGTGGACTGCTGACCAGGTAGGTGCCCCCTGACCCTGCCATCTTGTGGCCTCCCAAATCTTTTTTTCATCTGTGCTTAAAGCACAGTGAGTGCACTCGGCTCATGGTCACTCTCCCCTTTCCCAACCCGCTTCCTGAACCTCCCTCTACCCACCTCCCTCAGCGCCCCCTGGCCCTGATTGGCGCACAGAAGTTGGAAAGAAAAAACGTACTCCAGGGCATTGCACTACCTGCAGCGTCCGTCCTGTCTCATCTGGACATGGACTGCTGACCAGGTAGGTGCCCCTGACCCCGCCATCTTGTGGCCTCCCAAATCTTTTTTTCACCTGTGCTTAAAGCACGGTGAGCGCACTTGGCGCATGGTCCATCTCCCCTTTTCCAACCGCTTCCTGAACCTCCCTCTACCCGCCTCCCTCAGCGCACCCCGGCCCTGATTGGCACACAGAAGTTGGAAAAAAAACCTACTCCAGGGCATTGCAGGACCTGCAGCGTCCGTCCTGTCTCATCTGGATGTGGACTGCTGACCAGGTAGGTGCCCCCTGACCCTGCCATCTTGTGGCCTCCCAAATCTTTTTTTCACTTGTGCTTAAAGCACAGTGAGCGCACTCGGCGCATGGTCCCTCTCCCCTTTCCCAACCCGCTTCCTGAACCTCCCTCTACCCACCTCCCTCAGCGCACCCCGGCCCTGATTGGCACACAGAAGTTGGAAAAAAAACGTACTCCAGGGCATTGCACGACCTGCAGCGTCCGTCCTGTCTCATCTGGATGTGGACTGCTGACCAGGTAGGTGCCTCCTGACCCCGCCATCTTGTGGCCTCCCAAATCTTTTTTTCACCTGTGCTTAAAGCACAGTGAGTGCACTCAGCGCATGGTCTCTCTCCCCTTTCCCAACCCGCTTCCTGAACCTCCCTCTACCCGCCTCCCTCAACGCCCCCCCGGCCCTGATTGGTGCACCACACCCTCATCAAGGACACTGCAGGGGAGCCTCCTGCCCGTACAGCCCCTGTGGCTAAGGACCCCAAGCCAAGGGCGGCTCCCACAATGGCGGCTCCAAGACGTGTCTGCAGGTGTCCGCAGGGGTAGCCAATGAAGACAGGAGTAAACAGACACCAACAAAAACCGTGAGTGTGGCATGGGTGGGGAGCAGAGCAATTACTCTACTCCAGAAAACCCCTGCCACTCTATCTTACCTTCCAATAACAAAGACTGCCATAGACTCACATAAAGGAATACTTAGGTGGCACTTGAATGTTAGCATGCCCACACTTGGATGGAATTGAGAATATTAGCACGTCCACATTTAGATAGTATTGATAATATTAGCATGCCCGCACTTAGACAGAATTGTGAATATTAGCATTCCCACACTTGGATAGAATTGTGAATATTAGCATGCCCACACTTGGATGGAATTGAGAATGTTAGCGTGTCCACACTTAGATAGTATTGAGAATATTAGCATGCCCGCACTTAGACAGAATTGTGAATATTAGCATGTCCACATTTAGATAGAATTGTGAACATTAGCCTGCATTGCATCTAGATAAGACTTTGAATATTAGCATGTCCACACTGAGATAGAATTATGAATATTGGTATGCCCACACTTATATAGACTTGTGGTTGTTGGCATGTCCACGCTTGGATAGAGTAGTGAGTGTTAGCATGTCCACGCTTGGATAGAACTGTGAATATTGGCACGTCCACACTTAGATAGTATTGAGAATATTAGCATGTCCAAACTGATATAGAATTGTGAATATTGGCATTGCATCTGGATGGGACTTTGAATGTTGGCATGCCCGCACTTGGACGGAATTGTGAATGTTAGCATGTCCACACCTGTATAGAATTGTGAATATTGGCATGCCCACACTTGGATGGAATTGAGAACGTTAGCGTGTCCACACTTGGATGGAATTGTGAATGTTAGCGTGCCCACACTTAGATGGAATTGTGAATATTAGCATGCCCACACTTGGATAGAATTGTGAATATTAGCATGCCCACACTTGGATGGAATTGAGAACGTTAGCGTGTCCACACTTATATGGAATTGTGAATATTGGCCTGCATTGCATCTAGACAGGACTTTGAATGTTAGCATGCCCGCACCTAGGTGAAACTTGAATGTTAGCGTATACCACACCTGGAAGTGTGGATATTGGCCTGCGCCGCATCTGGATATGACTGTGAGGGTCAACAGGTGCCACACTTAGAGAAATCTGTGAATGTTAGCATGCTAAAGGTCAGGTAACCCACTAACCAATATAAGCTCAAACTCTGCATACTTATCTCACTCAAAAAACTCACACAACCATCTCTCGCACAACAAGCCGCACACACTTCACAACACTGCAACAACACATAAGCCGGAACAACAGCACACGCGGACTAACACCGATCCAATACCCGCTCCAAAGCTCAGCATCTGGTGTATGCCGAGCTGAAGCTGCCAACAGAACACCACTCCTCTCACTATCCTACTCCCTCTTCACCTTACTAACCCATCCCTCCTTATCATTTACAGATCCGCCAGAGCGCCTGGGGACCAATTCCGTTGGTGACGGTGCGCAGTATAAATACCTTTAACATTTAACATTTTAACATTTAACATATCCTTTTCTAATCAAGGCTTCAGTGTGCCTCAGTCCAAAGTTCAAAGTCAGCAGACTAGGTTGTGGCTTAATGAATGCAATTTTCTTCTTCACCCTGCAACTAGGATGCACAGAGGGCCCGTTTTTTATGTCCTTATCCCCTTTTTTGCTCAGAGGAATGTCCACAATGAAGCCATAACTGTTACACAAAAGTTCTTTGCTGCTGCTCATGCGTCCTTCTTCCTCGTCATGGATCATGTCTGCACGTGCTGTGGTTCTTCCCCGTCGTCTGTAGTCTCTTTGCACTGGGGTGCAGCCAGGGGGCCTTCTCCGATGTATGGCTTGATGTCTCCCAAAAAGATTCAAGCTCTTCTTCCTTGTAGCTTTACTGCAGAGGGAGTGCAGCCATCCACTGTGAAGGGACTGTTAATCCTTAGCTCGTCCCACTTTTTCCTTGTGTGGTTCTTTACCAGGACAGTATCTCTAGGGAAGAGGGATGGTACACGCAATCCTTGAGCTGCATCTGCAGTAAGATCTCCTTCTGTGTTCCGTGCCGCCCTGCACCCTTTTCGTCGTCGCTGCAGCTGGCAAAAATTACAGTAAGGCAAGATGTCATGCAATTCAAGTAATTCTGCATTTCAGACCCTAAGATTTCTCCTGTTGTCTGGGCATCACATCTATCTCTGTCTCGCGGTGTCAGTGGAGTGCACATTCTTCTTCCTGTGGCTATTTTGTGTGGTGTGCGATGATGGTCGTGCCTGGCTTGATTCCGGAGTGCATACAGTGCCAAAGGAAGGCAGTGCAACCATCCCTTTCTTAGAGTAAGGTTCAACTTGGCTATCCTTTCCTTTAATAGGACGTTGAGATTCTCACATATCCTGTTACCTTGCGAATGATACGCCGATGAGAACTTGTGCTTTATACCAAGCAACAAGCTAATCTTCTCAAAAACTTCATTTACAAAGTGAGTCCCATTATCTGATCTCATGACTTTGCATACTCCCCACCTGGGGAATACCTCTCTCACTAGGAATTTGGCCGCACAGGTAGAGTCTGGGTGTGTACATGGACCTGCTTCTATCCATCTAGAGAATGGACACACCACAACAATTAAATACCTGTACCCGTTACATACTTGAATCATATTGATGTAATCGACGTGCTGGTGCTGAAAAGGGCCATTGGGCCTTGGGATAACTCCTCTAATTACTTTTAGTGTGTGCCCAGCTGTGAACTGTTGGAAAATTATACAGTTCACTATAAAAAATGCAACATGCTCTGCTAAATTTGGTATGAACCAGTCTTCTGAGAGTGTTGCCACTAGATTCTCTTTTGTCATGTGTGCTGGATGGTGTAACTGCTCCAGCGCTATTTTTAACAGGGCTATAGGCATAACTGGTTTACCAAAGCTGTCTTGTCACCACAAGCTTTCGGAGAGATTTAAAGAACACCCTTGCCATTTCCATAAGTTTTTCTGCTCCTGTGGTTCCTCCCCTTGGTGTGTTATTAACTGCGTTTGTCCCATATTATTATAGCTTTTGGTTTCACTTCGTGAGACAATCATTTTCTCATTTGTGTTAATGACTTCCACATCCATGATTGTCTCATTCTTGGATGCATACACGTCTGTGTCTGCTGATTGATTTCCTCGTGAGATAAAATCTGTCCCCTTCGTGTGGGCGGTGCATTTCATGACCGCTATGCCCACTGGGAGCTGTAGTGCTTCAATCAGTCTATCCAATAGGGCTGCGTGCTGTCCTGGCATGCCATCCGCTCGGAGGTAGCCCCTCTTTTTCCAGCGTGCTAAGCCTGCGTGCACTGTTGATGTCACATATCACTGTACACTGTTACTTCCTGGTCTCCGTGATTCTCAATCGCGAGTATCAATGCTAATAATTCTGCAGCTTGCGCTGAATAATGAGATGGAATTTGTGCACTAAGAAGTACTCCAAATTCTCCATTTGCTGTGTGCTTCATCACAGCAACGCCTATATATGATTTGCCCATCATTTTGATCGATTCTCGAAGAACCATCAATAAAGACAATTTCTCCTGCTGCCAATGCATTTTCTTTCACTCTGGGAATCTCATCATAGAATTCTTCATAATTCATGCAGTCATGTATTGGCCCTCCTTCAGTGACTGGCTCGGCTAAGAACATAGCTCGGTTCACTATTTTGCATCGCACTATTTTAATCGATGGATGTGATATGATCACTTCATAGGAAGAAGCTCTCTGAGATGTAAGTGTTCCCTTTGGTTTCTCTAGAATAGCAAATAGCGAGTGCTCGACGTACAACGTCATTGAGCATACCATTACAATGGTTGTAGCCTTCTCAATGGCGAACCCTGCGGCAGCTAAACTTTGTTTGCACGGGAAATGGCCTCTCATCACTGGGTCCAAAATTCCACTATAATATGCTAGGGGCTTGTACCCCAACGTGGTTCTCTGTGTGAGTACTGCCATCATAATGCTCTCATTCGTATGTGAGAACAGGTAGAATTCCTCTGCATAATTGGGAATCCCTAAAACTGGTGCCGTGCAAATGGCTCTTTTTAGTTCAGCAAATCCTTCCTCCATGGTTTCAGACCATTCAATCTTTTCCTTTGTCACTTGTGCCTTCTTTAGGGACTGAAGCAATGGCTTGGTGTAGAAGCTGTGGTCAAAGACCCATGCCCTGGCATAATTGCAAAGGCCTAAGAAACTCTGCATCTGCTTTACCGTGTGCGGCTTGGCTGTGTTTAGTATGGTTTCAGCCATTTCCGGGATAACTCTTTTCCCCTCCTGAGAGATCAGCTGACCTATGTACAGCACTTCTTGTTGACAATATTGTAACTTCTCTTTGTCAAACTTATCCTTTTTCAGCTAATATAGTTAGTAGCTGAATAGAATTGTGTCTGCATTTCTCCTCTGTCGTGCTGCACATTAAGATGTCATCCACATATTGCAAGACAACACTTTCCAATGCAATATTGCTTAGGCCCATCTGCAGGACTCTGTTAAAAATAGAAGGAGACTCACAGTACCCCTGCGGTAGCCTTGTGCTTTTCAGACACATCTGTCTGAACGTAAATGTCAGATCTTGTGTGTCTTTGTGCAATGAGATTGAAAAAAATGCATTTTTCAAATCAATCACTGTGAAATATTTTGCCTCAACAGGTATATTGCGTAGGATTGTAGCCGGGTTCGGGACTAAAGGGAACTCGGCTTCAACAATATCATTTATCGGCCTCAGATCTTGAATTAGCCTCCAAGACCCTTCCTTTAATTTCTTGACTGGGTAAACTGCAGTATTGCATGACGACTCTGACGTCACTAAGATGCCCTGCTTCATCATAGCCAAAAAAGTCTTACAAATTCTTTCATCTGCCTCCCTGGACATGAGATATTGGGCCTCATTACGACCCAGGCGGTAAGTTACCGCCTGGGCCGTGACTTTACCACCATGGCGTAAACTACGTTTACGCCATGGTGGTTGGCGGACTTACCGCCCCATTCCGACCTTGGCGGGGCGGTAAGTCCCCAATCCCCATTTACCCTTCCCCATTCCCATTTTTGCCCCATAGGGCATAATGGGAGTGGGGAAGGCGTTAATTACGCCACCGTAAATTACGGTGGCGTAATTAACTCCATGGTCCCTTAGCGCCATGGATTTTAACACAGGTGTTAAAACCTCCATGGCGCTAAGGGACCTCGTACTCAGGCGGTAAGGGTCGGCGCTGTTTACGCTGCCGTAAACCCCTTACCGCCTGGGTCGTAATGAGGCCCATTGTTGTGCTTTTGGTAAAATTGCTCCTGGCTTCAATTTGATTTTCACTTCTCTGACTCCTTTCAATAATCCTACATCATAGGGGCCTGTGGTCCACACTGAGACAGGCACCTGGGCCATGTCGTCCTCGAAATATTAAAGATGGTTCTGCACTCATTATCTGAGGTACCTCTCTTTTGATCATTTTCACCCAAAAGGTGAGACTCACCTCAACTGCTGTTTCTCCCCGGTCTGCTTGCTCATCAAATAGATCGTCATCAGTAGTGTCAGTCAATCTGTAGCCTTGTTCAATGGTGATTACTGTGCACCATTGTCGGCCTTCATCATCCATCGATCAGAGCCATTTTCCTTCGTATCGCGGCTGTGTGTATCACTAAGGGAAATATTCGTCCCTTTTCTTCGTGCATAGGTATTCTTGGCCTGAACAGAAATTCATCTGGGGTCCTCATAGTTTTCTCAGCAAGTCCTGCCAGCCCTGCCATTAGCACACGTATTCCGTATGTGAATTTTCTCGGGTTCTAATGGTACAGCCCTCATGGCTGTGTGTCCTGTGTATGCTCTAATCATTTCGCATACGTTCAAATAGTGCATTCCTGGAGTTGAACATACTATGCCCTCCTCCGTCAATGAGATTGCCAAGTTTAATTTTGTCATAGATCTCGACCTAAGATGTATGCTGGGGTTTGTCGTGAATATAACAAAGGCACATTCATATCACATTCTCCTTTAGAGTCTGGAAGTGCTTTAGTAAAAGGAACATGACTAGTAGCTCCTGTGAAACTCTGACTATTTATAGCACGCCAGACAAGGAAAATGTACCTTCACGTATACACGAACGTGTTGCACCCGTGTCAACTAGGAAGGAATATTCTTTATCCCCTACAACGACATCCACCCTTGGTTCCTGGTGAGGGTCTGGTGTCACTGATAGAATACATCAGGGTTCCCAGTGAGCTGTCCTACTCCATATATAATTGTGTCCCACCCTGTGGGAATGGACTTCCCCCATCACCAGTGTTATTCCTCATTCCAGGTTTCATGGCCTGTTCTGTACTTACTGTCTGTGACAATTGCATCTGTGACTGTTGAGAATGTTCTTGTGGAAAGCTCATCGAATTCTTAGGTTGCAAGCCTTGCTTAGCTCTTGGCGCTTGCTGTTGCAACGTGTGATTCTGTGCAACTCCATTTCCCCCCTGCTGTAAACATAAAGGTGGATTCACCATACCTGCTCCTGTTCCTTAGCTGCTTTGCATCATGCCTAGATTTCTGCATGTGCGCGCTAAATGCCCTGTCATCCCACACAACCAACACCCTGGCGGTGACCTGACCATTTTCCCATTTGACATATCTTGGGTGCCATTTTGCATGTTTAGAAAACCTCCCTGATTAATTTGCCATCCTCGCCCTCTAAATCCCCTTCCCTTGGGTATAACCCAGTGTTGCCCTGATTGTTCTGCTGTGGATTATTAACTTGTTGAGTGTTCGATCCATCTGCGCTAGTTATCATTGCTCCTTATAGGCCGTATTTTGGAATTTTTTTCTGTACTAATTTTGCCTCTTCACCCTTTCGTGCAGCTTCTTTTTTGCAATTCTTTTCTTGCAGTAGCCTGCAATAGTGTGCAATGGTTAACTGTATTTCCGACCACGGTTTGGCCTTGATTCCTACCAATTTCTTGAGCTGCTTCTGTACCGGCTCTGGCAGCCCTTGGCACAATATATGGTAGAACACGGGTATGGATTTCCCCCAAGATTCCCGAGTCCCGAGTACACACGCGTCTTGGAAATTCTGAATGTAAATCAATGGGCTCTCCAACTTTCATTTTACGTGTCATTACAGCTCCAATGGCGGAAGTATCCGGATATAATAATCGTAACGCTTTCCATACTGCGGCTCTGCAATTGTTAAATGGAGCTATATCATGCGCGGTATTGACTGTGGTCACACTATGGTAACCTGCCGTGTCCACACATCGTCTGCTCTATCACCAAGTATGGCGATTGAGAGACCTTTGTTATCCCCTATAGCTAGCGTGTTCCCTCTCGTCATTTTTAATAACTTGTGTATCCATTTTCCGGCTCCCGATGTCAGCATTGGAAGCTTATTTTTCAGGTTTTCCTGATCCATGTGTGGCCATGGAATATACTGTGGTCTCGCTCCTCCTTTCTCGGGCAATGGAAATTGGGATGCATAGCTCTCTCTCTCTTCTCTCATTGTTCTCCTGTCTATTGCAGGAGTAATATTCCTGCATCGCCGCCTACCTGGCAATGTCCTTAGCCTACTTAAATAGGGTGGTGGAGACACCCCCCTCTGACCGTGGTACATTTTCCACAATTCTAGACTAGCTAGACATTTGTATAACTTTTTGCCCTTGTATGTGGCATGCAAATAACTTGTCATGTGTTGCAAGATTGGTTTAGATAAGGATCCACCCGGGGGCCAAGGCATAAACATCTTGTGGGTGGTTCCTTTAACCCATTCCGCACTGTACTTTTTCAGCTTAGGTGCGTGTTTTGGCAACTGTTTCCACAGGTGTACTAATGGAGTTATGTCTTCCATATTCATCTTTGTTCACTTTCACTTATACACCACTTGTTATGTCTTTCGTTACTTAAACAATTCTAACAATATGACCGAGCACCAATCAGTGATGTCATCAATGACATTTGTGATGTCATCTTTGATGTCCTGGGTGTTAGTCTTAGCAGTGCACGGTGGTGGCACGAGTTATGGTTGCTTAGCTTACCATAACTGGCGAATTTCATGGGTTTTTCGGTTTTACTTGGAACCATAACGTCCCTTTGACAAAGTTTTTTCACTGAATTTCATAGGTTTTTAGTAGTGCAACTTAACCATAACGTCCCTTTAACAAAGTTTTTCACAGAATTTCATAGGTTTTTAGTAGTGCAACTTAACCATAACGTCCTTTTAACAAAGTTTTTTCATTGAATTTCATAGGTTTTTATTAGTGCAACTTAACCATAACGTCCCTGTAACACTTTTTTTTAACTAAATTTTAAAGGTTTTTATTAGTGCAACGTCACCATAACATCCTTTTCAATAGATGAAGACCACTAACATCTTATGTCCTCAAAGTGGGAACGCCGGGTGGTAAAAAAAACAAAAAGATTTTCCTTCCTACACCGGGACGCCTCCGGAAAATCTTTTACCAAGATGGCCACCATGGAAAGGGAAGGCGGGGTGTATAAAGAACACAACAGGGCATGAGCGGGGTTGGGGGGAACAGGGGAGACACATGGGCATGAGCAGGGGTTGAGAGGGAACAGGGTACAAACGGGGCATGAGCAGGGGGTAAGGGGGAAAAGGAAGGAAACACAGGGCATGAGCGGTGGTGGGGGGAACACGAGAGAGACACGGGGCATGAGCAGCGGGTGGGGAGGAACATGAGGGAGACACGGGGTATGAGCCGGGGGTGGGGAGGAACACGAGGGAGACACAGGGCATGAGCGGGGGGGTACAGGGCACACACGGGACATGAGCGGGGGTGAGGGGGTGGGGGGGAAGGAGAGAGACAAGGGGCATGAGCGGGGGGTGGGGGGAACACGAGGGAGACACGGGGCATGAGCGGTGGGGTGGGGGGTAACACGAGGGAAACACGGGGCATGAGCGGGGGTTGGCAGGAACACGAGCGAGACACGGGGCATGAGCGGGAGGTGGGGGGCAACAGGAGACAGACACGGGGCATGAGCGGGGGGTGGGGGGAACAGGAGACAGACACGGGGCATGAGCGGGGGTGGGGGGAACAGGAGACAGACACGGAGCATGAGCGTGGGGTGGGGAGAACAGGAGACAGACACGGGGCATGAGCGGGGGGTGGGGGGCAACAGGAGAAAGACACGGGGCATGAGCAGGGGGTGGGAGGCAACAGGAGAGACACGGGGCATGAGCGGGGGTTGAGGGGAGTAGGAGACAGACACGGGGCATGAGCGAGGGGTGGGGGGAACAGGAGGCAGACACGGGGCATGAGTGGGGGGTGGGGAGAACAGGAGACAGACACTGGGCATGAGCGGGGGGTGGGGAGAACAGGAGACAGACACGGGGCAGGAGCGGGGGATGGGGGAACAGGAGACAGATACGGGGCATGAGCGGGGGTGGGGGGCTACATGAGACAGACACGGGGCATGAGCGGGGGGGTGGGGGCAACAGGAGCGAGACACGGGGCATGAGCGCGGAGTGAGGGGTACAGGAGACAGACACGGGGCATGGGTGGGGGCAACAGGAGACAGACACGGGGCATGATCGGGGGGTGGGGGCAACAGGAGAGAGACACGGGGCATGAGCGGGGGGTGGGGGGTACAGGAGACAGACACGGTGCATGAGCAGGGGGTGGGGGGCAACAGGAGAGAGACACAGGGCATGAGCGGGAGGTGGGGGGGTACAGGAGACAGACACGCGGCATGTGTGGGGGTTGGGGAGAACAGGAGACAGACACTGGGCATGAGCGGGGGGTGGGGAGAACAGGAGACAGACATGGGGCAGGAGCGGGGGATGGGGGAACAGGAGACAGATACGGGGCATGAGCGGGGGTGGGGGGCTACATGAGACAGACACGGGGCATGAGCGGGGGGGTGGGGGCAACAGGAGCGAGACACGGGGCATGAACGCGGAGTGAGGGGTACAGGAGACAGAAACGGGGCATGGGTGGGGGCAACAGGAGACAGACACAGGGCATGAGCGGGGGGTGGGGGTAACAGAAGACAGACACGGGGCATGATCGGGGGGTGGGGGGCAACAGGAGAGAGACACGGGGCATGAGCGGGTGGGGGGAACAGGAGGGAGACACGGGGTATGAGCGGGGGTGGGGAGGAACACGAGGGAGACACAGGGCATGAGCGGGGGGGTACAGGGCACACACGGGACATGAGCGGGGGGTGGGGGGAAGGAGAGAGACAAGGGGCATGAGCGGGGGTGGGGGGAACACGAGGGAGACACGGGGCATGAGCGGTGGGGTGGGGGGTAACACGAGGGAAACACGGGGCATGAGCGGGGGTTGGCAGGAACACGAGCGAGACACGGGGCATGAGCGGGAGGTGGGGGGCAACAGGAGACAGACACGGGGCATGAGCGGGGGGTGGGGGGACAGGAGACAGACACGGGGCACGAGCGGGGGTGGGGGGAACAGGAGACAGACACGGAGCATGAGCGTGGGGTGGGGAGAACAGGAGACAGACACGGGGCATGAGCGGGGGGTGGGGGCAACAGGAGAAAGACACGGGGCATGAGCAGGGGGTGGGAGGCAACAGGAGAGACACGGGGCATGAGCGGGGGTTGAGGGGAGTAGGAGACAGACACGGGGCATGAGCGAGGGGTGGGGGGAACAGGAGGCAGACATGGGGCATGAGTGGGGGGTGGGGAGAACAGGAGACAGACACTGGGCATGAGCGGGGGGTGGGGAGAACAGGAGACAGACACGGGGCAGGAGCGGGGGATGGGGGAACAGGAGACAGATACGGGGCATGAGCGGGGGTGGGGGGCTACATGAGACAGACACGGGGCATGAGAGGGGGGGTGGGGGCAACAGGAGCGAGACACGGGGCATGAGCGCGGAGTGAGGGGTACAGGAGACAGAAACGGGGCATGGGTGGGGGCAACAGGAGACAGACACAGGGCATGAGCGGGGGGTGGGGGTAACAGAAGACAGACACGGGGCATGATCGGGGGGTGGGGGGCAACAGGAGAGAGACACGGGGCATGAGCGGGGGGTGGGGGGTACAGGAGACAGACACGGGGCGTGAGCAGGGGGTGGGGGGCAACAGGAGAGAGACACAGGGCATGAGCGGGAGGTGGGGGGGTACAGGAGACAGACACGGGGCATGAGCGGGGGGGCAACAGGAGAGAGACACGGGGCATGAACGGGTGGGGGGAACAGGAGACAGACACGGGGCATGAGCGGGCGGTGGGGGGGTACAGGAGACAGACACGGGGCATGAGCAGGGGATGGGGCAACAGGAGAGAGACACAGGGCATGAGCAGGGGGGTGGGGGGAACAGGAGACAGACACGGGGCATGAGCGGGGGGTGGGGGGAACAACAGAGACAGACACTGGGCATGAGCAGGGGGTGGGGGGCAACAGGAGACAGACACGGGGCATGAGCGGGGGGTGAGGGGCAACAGGAGACAGACACGGGGCATGAGCAGGGGGTGGGGAGCAACAGGAGACAGACATGGGACAAGCTACAAAACCATTATATTAAAAAAAGACAGTAACAAAGGGTGGGGGGCAACAGGAGAGAGACACAGGGCATGAGCGGGGTGTGGGGGGAACAGGAGACAGACACGGGGCATGAGCGGGGGTGGGGGAACAGGAGACAGACACAGAGCATGAGCATGGGGTGGGGAGAACAGGAGACAGACACGGGGCATGAGCGGGGGTGGGGGGCAACAGGAGAAAGACATGGGGCATGAGCAGGGGGTGTGGGGCAACAAGAGAGATACGGGGCATGAGCGGGGGTTGAGGGGAGTAGGAGACAGACACGGGGCATGAGCGAGGGGTGGGGGTAACAGGAGACAGACACGGGGCATGAGTGGGGGGTGGGGGGAACAACAGACATGGGGCATGAGCGGGGGGTGAGGAGAACAGACACGGGGCAGGAGCAGGGGGGATGGGGGGCAACAGGAGACAGACACGGGGCATGAGCGGGGGGTGGGGGGAACAGGAGACAGACACGGGGCATGAGCGGGGGTGGGGGGAACAGGAGACAGACACGGAGCATGAGCGTGGGGTGGGGAGAACAGGAGACAGACACGGGGCAAGAGCAGGGGGTGGGGGGCAACAGGAGAAAGACACGGGGCATGAGCAGGGGGTGGGAGGCAACAGGAGAGACACGGGGCATGAGCGGGGGTTGAGGGGAGTAGGAGACAGACACGGGGCATGAGCGAAGGGTGGGGGGAACAGGAGGCAGACACGGGGCATGAGTGGGGGGTGGGGAGAACAGGAGACAGACACTGGGCATGAGCGGGGAGTGGGGAGAACAGGAGACAGACACGGGGCAGGAGCGGGGGATGGGGGAACAGGAGACAGATACGGGGCATGAGCAGGGGTGGGGGGCAACATGAGACAGACACGGGGCATGAGCGGGGGGGTGGGGGCAACAGGAGCGAGATACGGGGCATGAGCGCGGAGTGAGGGGTACAGGAGACAGACACGGGGCATGGGTGGGGGCAACAGGAGACAGACACAGGGCATGAGCGGGGGGTGGGGGAAACAGAAGACAGACACGGGGCATGAGTGGGGGGTACAGGAGACAGACACGGGGCATGAGCAGGGGGTGGGGGGCAACAGGAGAGAGACACAGGGCATGAGCGGGAGGTGGGGGGGTACAGGAGACAGACACGGGGCATGAGCGGGGGTTGGGGGGCAACAGGAGAGAGACATGGGGCATAAGCGGGTGGGGGGAACAGGAGGCAGACACGGGGCATGAGCGGGGGGCAACAGGAGAGAGACACGGGGCATGAGCGGGTGGGGGGAACAGGAGACAGACACGGGGCATGAGCGGGCGGTGGGGGGGTACAGGAGACAGACACGGGGCATGAGCGGGGGGTGGGGGGCAACAGGAGAGAGACACAGGGCATGAGCAGGGGGGTGGGGGGAACAGGAGACAGACACGGGGCATGAGCGGGGGGTGGGGGGAACAACAGAGACAGACACTGGGCATGAGCAGGGGATGGGGACAACAGGAGACAGACACGGGGCATGAGCGGGGGGTGAGGGGCAACAGGAGACAGACACGGGGCATGAGCAGGGGGTGGGGAGCAACAGGAGACAGACACGGGCCATGAGCGGGGGGTGGGGGGCAACAGGAGAGAGACACAGGGCATGAGCGGGGGTGTGGGGGGAACAGGAGACAGACACTGGGCATGAGCGGGGGTGGGGGGAACAGGAGACAGACACAGAGCATGAGCATGGGGTGGGGAGAACAGGAGACAGACACGGGGCATGAGCGGGGGGTGGGGGGCAACAGGAGAAAGACATGGGGCATGAGCAGGGGGCGGGGGGCAACAGGAGAGACACGGGGCATGAGCGGGGGTTGAGGGGAGTAGGAGACAGACACGGGGCATGAGCGAGGGGTGGGGGTAACAGGAGACAGACACGGGGCATGAGTGGGGGGTGGGGGGAACAACAGACATGGGGCATGAGCGGGGGGTGAGGAGAACAGACATGGGGCAGGAGCAGGTGGGATGGGGGCAACAGGAGACAGACACAGGGCATGAGCGGGGGGTGGGAAGAACAGGAGACAGACACGGGCCATGAGCGGGGGGTGGGGAGAACAGGAGACAGACACGGGGCATGAGCGGGGGGTGGGGGGTAAAAAGAGAGAGACACGGGGCATGAGCGGGTGGGGGGAACAGGAGACAGACACGGGGCATGAGCGGGTGGGGGGAACAGGAGACAGACACGGGGCATGAGCGGGGGATGGGGGGCAACAGGAGATAGACACGGGGCATGAGCAGGGGGTGGGGAGAACAGGAGACAGACACGGGGCATGAGCGGGGGCGTGGGGGGAAACAGGAGACAGACACATGGGGCATGAGCGGGGGGTGGGCGGGAGGGAGAGAGACACACGGGGCATGAGCGGGGGATGGGCGGGAGGGAGTGAGACACACGGGGCATGAGCGCGGGGTGGGCGGGAGGGAGAGAGACACACAGGGCATGAGCGGGGGTGGGCGGGAGGGAGAGAGACACACGGGGCATGAGCGGGGGGGGTGGGTGGGAGGGAGAGAGACACACGGGGCATGAGCGGGGGTGGGCAGGAGGGGGAGAGACACACGGGGCATGAGCGGGGTTGGGGGGAGGGAGAGAGACACACAGGGCATGAGCGGGGGGTGAGGCGAAGGGGAGAGAGACACAGGGCATGAGCGGGGGTGGGGGAGGGAGAGAGACACACAGGTCATGAGCGGGGGGTGGGGGGAGGGAGAGAGACACACGGGGCATGAGCGGGGGGTGGGCGGGAGGGAGAAAGACAGACGGTGCATGAGCGGGGGGTGGGCGGGAGGGGGAGAGACACATGGGGCATGAGCGGGGGTAGGCGGGCTGGGGAGAGACACACGGGGCATGAGCGGGGGGTGGGCGGGAGGGGGAGAGACACACGGGGCAGGAGTGGGGTGGGGGGGAGGGAGAGAGACACACAAGGCATGAGCGGGGGGTGGGGGGAAGGGGAGAGACACAGGGCATGAGCAGGGGTGGGGGGAGGGAAAGAGACACACGGGGCATGAGCGGGGGTGGGGGGAAGGGGAGAGAGACATGGGGCATGAGTGGGGGGTGGGCGGGAGGGGGAGAGACACACGGGGTAGAGCGGCGGTGGGAGGGGGAACGACACACAGGGCATGAGCGGGGGTGGGAGGGGAGAGAGACACGGGGCATGAGCGGGGGTGGAGGGGAGAGAGAGAGACACACGGGGCATGGGTGGGGGGAGGGAGAGAGACACACAGGGAATGAGCGGGGGGTGGGCGGGAGGGGGAGAGACACACGGGACATGAGCGCGATAGAGACACATGGGGCATGAGTGGGGGGTGGGGGGAAGGGGAGAGAGACACACGGGCATGAGCGGGGGGTGGGCGGGAGGGGGAGAGACACATGGGGCATGAGCGGGGGGTGGGCGGGAGGGGGAGAGACACACGGGGCATGAGCGGGGCGGGAGGGGGAGAGACACACGGGGTGGGGGTGGGGGGGAAAGAGACCCACGGGGCATGAGCGGGGGTGGGGGGGAGGGAGAGAGACACACGGGGCATGAGCAGGGGCTGGGGGAAGGGGAGAGGGACACGGGGCATGAGCGGGGGTGAAGGGGAGGGGGAGAGACACACGGGGCATGAGCTGGGGTGGGCGGGAGGGGGAGAGACACACGGGGCATAAGCGGGGGGTGGGCGGGAGGGGGAGAGACACACAGGGCATGAGCGGGGGTGGGGGGGAGGGAGAGAGACACACGAGGCATGAGCGGGGTTGGGGGGAGGCAGAGAGACACACAGGGCATGAGCGGGGGCTGGGGGAAGGGGAGAGAGACACACGGGGCATGAGCGGGGGTGGGCGGGAGGGGGAGAGACACACGGGGCGTGAGCTGGGGTGGGGGGGAGGGAGAGAGACACACAGGGCACGAGCAGGGGTGTGGGGAGGGAGAGAGACACACTGGGCATGAGCGGGGGGTGGGGGGAGGGAGAGAGACACACGGGGCATGAGCGGGGCTGGGGGAAGGGGAGAGAGACACACGGGGCATGAGCCGGGGGTGGGGGGAGGGAGAGAGAAACATGTGGCATAAGCAGGGGTAGGGGGGAGGGAGAGATACACACGGGGCATGAGCGGGGGTGGGGGGGATGGAGAGAGACACACAGGGCATGAGCGGGGGGTGGGGGGAAGGGGAGAGAGACACACGGGGCATGAGCGGGGGTGGGGGAGGGAGAGAGACACACGGGGCATGAGCGAGGTGGGGGGGAGGGAGAGAGACACACAGCATTTGTTTGCAGGCGGCAGATCCCACTCCTCGGCCCTCCGCTGGCCACCGTGTGCCGATGGCGTGAGCAGGGGGTTGGAGGAACAGGGGAGACACGGAGTATGAGTGGGGGTTGGGGGGACAAGAAGGACACACAGGGCATGAGCGGGGTGGGAGGAACAGGAGACAGACACAAGACTTACCATGCAGGCGGCGAGGAACAAAGATGGCGGTGTCTCTGAAGCCAGACGCACTGCACGCTTTCACCGCATCCAATGAGAGAGCAAATGAGATGTCCGCGGACATCACGCAAGCTGCTTGCCCAATCATCATCCTGTCCGCGGAGCGAACAGGGAAGTGTGTCCGTGAAGCGAACACAGATATCACTAATTTTTTTCACTTACATTTTTGTCATTTTTTTAAAAACTACTGGACGGATTTACACCAAATAAAGCAAAGCACGCTTTCGGGAGCAAGCCGCCACGCTTGCCGCAAATTGGGTGTAAATCCGTCCAGCGGTTTGGGCTGTAGGCGTGAGCAAAGTTTTTTCCCATTATGTCTATGGGAAAAAAAAAGTTTTGGGACCCCCCCTATAACTTTGCCCCACTGGACGAATCCTCACCAAACTTTGCAAAAAGATTCAGAGTGGGCCATATACTTTTTTTGCGAAGTTTGGTGAGGATTCGTCCAGGGGGAGCGGAGTTATAAGCCGCCCAAAAAGTGCTCTTCCTATGGAAACACCAACTTAACCATAACTACATGGCCACTGCCGTGGGCGGCTTATAACTTCGCTCCCCCTGGACGAATCCTCACCAAACTTTGGAAAAAAAGTTAATTGCAATTTCCATTGTCTACGAGTAGTGCAGTCCCAAAATATGACTCCGCATTTGCGAACGATCTTTCGCATAGTGATATAATATATAAAAGTGGTTTCGTTTCAGAAATGTCATCCTTATCTTCTCCTTCAAGAGAAGTCTTTCATCACAATCTCTGTCTGTCAAGGTCAAAACACAATACAACCTTATAGTCTGCTTCGTGAGCCTCTCCTGGGCCCGAGAAAAAAGTGGAAGCAGCTGACCTTCACTGTGAATGAGCATAAATTCTTACTTTGCAACATTCTGTGTAAAGCCATCTGTGAGAAGTTGGTTTTTGCACGCCATGTTTGTATATTGTTTGCGTGATATTAAAAAAAGTTTGTTTAAGGGACGTTATGGTTCTAAGTACAGCCGAAAGACCCCTGAAAATCGCAAGTTATGGTAAGCTATGAAAAATAACTCGCGCCACCACCGTGCACTGCTAAAACTAACACCCAGGACATCAAAGATGACATCGCAAATGTCATTGATGAAATCACTGATGACATCACATGTGTATGTACTTTTCATGGAATTTGTGTACTAGGGATTTTTATTATAATGTTGCAAAAAAAGTGTCAAGGATATTGCAATAAATAGCATACCATTATTAGTGCTTTGAACAATGCATTGATATAAATAGCATTGTATTATGGGATTCTATCTAGTATACTGAGCTACTAATGGAGAAACATAGCATTGTGTGCAGAGTATAAGATGAAAGTATAATATTTGTAATGTTAATATGTTGAATAATGAAATGATAATTGTCCTGAAATGTTCGAAAATTCACAAAATGGGGGTGTTCTGAGGACGTTATTCGTATTGTGTGATTGCTTAGCTGTATGCAATGAGGGAATGGCACAGAGAGTAAAGTGGACGCCGTCCGCGGACACCGCGGCTGTTCGTGGACAGGGCGTGCTACATCCGGGTTTTTCCAGGAAATCCAACATGGAAAGAAGACTGTACGGATCAGCCAATCAGATGTCGAGGTTGTGGATTTGTGTTGAAAGAGACTGTGTGTAGTGAAGATGGCAGAAGTGGAGAAAGTTAGGGTGTTGGTGCCCGGAAATATGTTTGTGCATGGTTTACAACAGTACGCTCAATTCTGGCATTTTGCAAAGAACTTTGATGTGAAAGGAGTGGAGGTGGTGTGGAGCACTGTTCCTGATTTCAATGTACAGGGAATTGTACAAGTTTGTGAGGATATGGCCACGATGAACAGTCCGCATGTGGTAGTTTTGCACTATGGTGCTTTCCATTTGGGCAACGTCAGTGCCCCTACTTTGTTGGCTGATTTGGAACGCTTGGTTTAAGCCGTAATGAAAATCCTTACAAATGCGAAAGTAATTTTTTCTGGATTACTACCTAGGGCAATATGGAACAATAGTTCAGTTTTTTGTCCTCAGCAAAACATTGCTAGGTGTGTCATCAACCGAGGCATGTGGGCCTTCATGCTTAGAGCTGGTATATTCTTCTGTAATAATGAGAATATTGATGCCAGTAATGCTGTTAATTTTAAAGAAGATGGCATTTCTTTATCTTTTACGGGAAATGCCTTTCTATTTTGGAATGTAAGGGTTGCTTCGGAGAAGGTTATGTGAAGATTTTAGGAGTAAAGTAAGAAAAAAAATACAAAATAACAGGTGTATGTCAAGCATCTGTAAAAAAAAAAAAAACGGCTCTTTTCAGAGCCAACTTCAAAGGGGAAATGGGGCACACTATTTAAATTTACATTCACCACGCTCAGATTTTCGATATGTCCGCGGACATGGCGGTAGTCCGCGGACATGAAAATCACTATGTGGGGGTTAGTATGTTCTATGTTACATGTATATGAAGTCAGGGATATTATGGTTAAGTTGTGCTACTAAAAACCTATGAAATTCAGTGAAAAAACTTTGTTAAAGGGATGTTATGGTTCAAAGTAAAACCGAAAAACCCCTGAAATTCGGCAGTTATGGTAACATAAGCAACCAGAACTCGCGCCACCGTGCACTGCTAACAATAACACCCAGGACATCAAAGATGACATCACAAATGTCATTGATGACATCACTGATGACATCACATGGCTGGCTCTCCCTTTTTATCCTTTACTGACATATCGAAGCCACATAGTTTTCTTCAGTAACAGTCAAGAAGTAAAAATTGAAAAGGTACAATATTTGTAGACTTAGGGTCAAGTCACATCATATGAAACATATACATAGCGGAAGACACAGGCTTGAAAGAGAGCAATCCTTTCTGTGCATGAAGATAATCATTAGGGTTATCAGCACTTTCTCATAGTTTTATTTTTATTACTCTACCTTCCCTGTACATGCTCATATTTGTATACATTATACTCACTCTCCTTTCCTTTGGGTGCAGTCACATCATGTGATACACATACATATGGTAAGTAGCAGCTTTGAAACAGAGCAATAGTTTCTCTGCATAAAGACAATCAGTTAGGTTATGAACTCTTTCTGCTACTATTTCTGCTTTTTTGTTTACTTCACTGTCCCTGTATATACTCATATGTGTATGTGTTGTTGTCTCTTTGTGTTTTGTCTGTAATCATTATGTATTAAGTGGGTTTTATTATCTACTTATTACATGTTTCACAGTACACAAAACTCTAATAAGAAAGCAGTTATCATTTCAGTATTCAACATGGCAAGACTATGAATATGGCACCTTCATCATGTATGCTGCACACACTGCCTATGTTTCTGCATGAGTAGCTTAGTATACTGGATAGAACTTCATAATAGAATGCTATTTATATCAATGCATTGCTTAATGCACTAATTAGCTCATGATATTTATCCCAATGATCCTTGACAGTTTTTGGTCAGCATTATAAGAATCCCTTGTACAGAGTTTTTATGAAAAGTAAATGCACATGTGATGTCATCAGTGAAGTTTTTTTACTGATATATATATATCAGTAAAAAAACTTTGTTAAAGGGACGTTATGGTTAAGTTGCGCTACTAAAAACCTATGAAATTCAGTAAAAAACTTTGTTAAAGGGACGTTATGGTTCCAAGTAAAACCGAAAACCCCCTGACATTCTCCAGTTATGGTAAGCTAAGAAACCATATCTCGCACCACCACTGTGCACTGCTAGACTAACACCCACAGGGAACCAGGCTGCACCTCACTGAGGACGTCCAACAAGGCTGAAACATGTCTGGGGTTGCTTGGTTTTCTGTGCAGAGGGGACCTGGCCTAGCAGTTTGGCTGGGCTGATACCTTCGGTGGCGGCAGCTGCTGACTGATTTGCACATGGCTGGTCCCCTTTTGCAATGGCGCAGACGGGCTAAAAAACAGTGGTGTGGAAGGTTGCCCAGAGCAATTGCCAGTGGTTTAGATTCATTCAAAACCTTCCACCCATCACTTTTGTGGTCAGTTTGTTTCTCCTTGTGAGAGAGGGTATGCCCAGACGTGGGTCCCTTGCTCGCTGCGCCACAGGGAACCAGGCTTCACCTCACTGAGGAGGTCCAACAAGGCCGAAGCATGTCTGGGGTTGCTTGGTTTTCTGTGCAGAGGGGACCTGGCCTAGCAGTTCTGGATGGGCTGCTACCTTCGGTGGCGGCAGCTGCTGACTGATTTGCAAATGGCTGGTCCCCTTTTGCAATGGCGCAGACGGGCTAAAAAATTGTGGTGTGGAAGGTTGCCCAGAGCAATTGCCAGTGGTTTAGATTCATTCAAAACCTTCCACCCATCACTTCTGTGGTCAGTTTGTTTCTCCTTGTGAGAGAGGGTATGCCCAGACGTGGGTCCCTTGCTCGCTGCGCCACAGGGAACCAGGCTGCACCTCACTGAGGAGGTCCAACAAGGCTGAAACATGTCTGGGGTTGCTTGGTTTTCTGTGCAGAGGGGACCTGGCCTAGCAGTTTGGCTGGGCTGATACCTTCGGTGGCGGCAGCTGCTGACTGATTTTCACATGGCTGGTCCCCTTTTGCAATGGCGCAGACGGGCTAAAAAACAGTGGTGTGGAAGGTTGCCCAGAGCAATTGCCAGTGGCTTAGATTCATTCGAAACCTTCCACCCATCACTTTTGTGGTCAGTTTGTTTCTCCTTGTGAGAGAGGGTATGCCCAGACGTGGGTCCCTTGCTCGCTGCGCCACAGGGAACCAGGCTTCACCTCACTGAGGAGGTCCAACAAGGCCGAAGCATGTCTGGGGTTGCTTGGTTTTCTGTGCAGAGGGGACCTGGCCTAGCAGTTCTGGATGGGCTGCTACCTTCGGTGGCGGCAGCTGCTGACTGATTTGCAAATGGCTGGTCCCCTTTTGCAATGGCGCAGACGGGCTAAAAAATTGTGGTATGGAAGGTTGCCCAGAGCAATTGCCAGTGGTTTAGATTCATTCAAAACCTTCCACCCATCACTTCTGTGGTCAGTTTGTTTCTCCTTGTGAGAGAGGGTATGCCCAGACGTGGGTCCCTTGCTCGCTGCGCCACAGGGAACCAGGCTGCACCTCACTGAGGAGGTCCAACAAGGCCGAAACATGTCTGGGGTTGCTTGGTTTTCTGTGCAGAGGGGACCTGGCCTAGCAGTTCGGGCTGGGCTGCTACCTTCAGTGGCGGCAGCTGCTGACAGATTTGCACATGGCTGGGCCCCTTTTGCAATGGCGCAGACAGGCTAAAAAACAGTGGTGTGGAAGGTTGCCCTGAGCAATTGCCAGTGGTTTAGATTCATTTGAAACCTTCCACCCATCACTTTTGTGATCAGTTTGTTTCTCCTTGTGAGAGAGGGTATGCCCAGACCTGGGTCCCTTGCTCGCTGCGTCACAGGGAACCAGGCTGCACCTCACTGAGGAGGTCCAACAAGGCCGAAACATGTCTGGGGTTGCTTGGTTTTCTGTGCAGAGGGGACCTGGCCTAGCAGTTCGGGCTGGGCTATTACCTTCGGTGGCGACAGCTGCTGACTGATTTGCACATGGCTGGTCCCCTTTTGCAACGGCGCAGACGGGCTAAAAAACGGTGGTTTGGAAGGTTGCCCAGAGCAATTGCCAGTGGTTTAGATTCATTCGAATCCTTCCACCCATCACTTTTGTGGTCAGTTTGTTTCTCCTTGTGAGAGAGGGTATGCCCAGACGTGGGTCCCTTGCTCGCTGCACCACAGGGAACCAGGCGGCACCTCACTGAGGAGGTCCAACAAGGCCGAAACATGTCTGGGGTTGCTTGGTTTTCTGGGCAGAGGGGACCTGGCCTAGCAGTTCGGGCTGGGCTGCTATCTTCGGTGGCGGCAGCTGCTGACTGATTTGCACATGGCTGGTCCCCTTTTGCAATGGCGCAGACGGGCTAAAAAATTGTGGTGTGGAAGGTTGCCCAGAGCAATTGCCAGTGGTTTAGATGTATTCGAAACCTTCCACCCATCACTTTTGCGGTCAGTTTGTTTCTCCTTGTGAGAGAGGGTATGCCCAGGCGTGGGTCCCTTGCTCGCTGCGCCACAGAGAACCAGGCTGCACCTCACTGAGGCGGTCCAACAAGGCCGAAACATGTCTGGGGTTGCTTGGTTTTCTGTGCAGAGGGGACCTGGCCTAGCAGTTCGGGCTGGGCTGCTACCTCGATGGCGGCAGCTGCTGACTGATTTGCACATGGCTGGTCCCCTTTTGCAATGGCGCAGACGGGCTAAAAAACGGTGGTGTGCAAGGTTGCCCAGAGCAATTGCCAGTGGTTTAGATTAATTCGAAACCTTCCACCCATCACTTTTGTGGTCAGTTTGTTTCTCCTTGTGAGAGGGTATGCCCAGACGTGGGTCCCTTGCTCGCTGCGCCACAGGGAACCAGGCTTCACCTCACTGAGGAGGTCCAACAAGGCCGAAACATGTCTGGGGTTGCTTGGTTTTCTGTGCAGAGGGGACTTGGCCTAGCAGCTCTGGATGGGCTGCTACCTTCGGTGGCGGCAGCTGCTGACTGATTTGCACATGGCTGGTCCCCTTTTGCAATGGCGCAGACTGGCTAAAAAATGGTGGTGTGGAAGGTTGCCCAGTGCAATTGCCAGTGGTTTAGATTCATTCAAAACCTTCCACCCATCACTTTTGTGGTCAGTTTGTTTCTCCTTCTGAGAGAGGGTATGCCCAGACGTGGGTCCCTTGCTCACTGCGCCACAGGGAACCAGGCTGCACCTCACTGAGGAGGTCCAACAAGGCCGAAAAATGTCTGGAGTTGCTTGGTTTTATGTGCAGAGGGGACCTGGCCTAGCAGTTCAAGCTGGGCTGCTACCTTCGGTGGCAGCAGCTGCTGACTGATTTGCACATGGCTGGTCCCCTTTTGCAATGGCGCAGACGGGCTAAAAAATGGTGGTGTGGAAGGTTGCCCAGAGCAATTGCCAGTGGTTTAGATTCATTCAAAATCTTCCACCCATCACTTTTGTGGTCAGTTTGTTTCTCCTTGTGAGAGAGGGTATGCCCAGACGTGGGTCCCTTGCTAGCTGCATCACAGGGAACCAGGCTGCACCTCACTGAGGAGGTCCAACAAGGCCGAAACATGTCTGGGGTTGCTTGGTTTTCTGTGCAGAGGGGACCTGGCCTAGCAGTTCGGGCTGGGCTGCTACCTTCGGTGGCGGCAGCTGCTGACAGATTTGCACATGGCTGGGCCCCTTTTGCAATGGCGCAGACGGGCTAAAAAACAGTGATGTGGAAGGTTGCCCAGAGCAATTGCCAGTGATTTAGATTCATTCGAAACCTTCCACCCATCACTTTTGCGGTCAGTTTGTTTCTCCTTGTGAGAGAGGGTATGCCCAGAAGTGGGTCCCTTGCTCGCTGCGTCACAGGGAACCAGGCTGCACCTCACTGAGGAGGTCCAACAAGGCCGAAACATGTCTGGGGTTGCTTGGTTTTCTGTGCAGAGGGGACCTGGCCTAGCAGTTTGGCTGGGCTGATACCTTCGGTGGCGGCAGCTGCTGACTGATTTGCACATGGCTGGTCCCCTTTTGCAATGGCGCAGACGGGCTAAAAAACAGTGGTGTGGAAGGTTGCCCAGAGCAATTGCCAGTGGTTTAGATTCATTCAAAACCTTCCACCCATCACTTTTGTGGTCAGTTTTTTTCTCCTTGTGAGAGAGGGTATGCCCAGACGTGGGTCCCTTGCTCGCTGCGCCACAGGGAACCAGGCTTCACATCACTGAGGAGGTCCAACAAGGCCGAAGCATGTCTGGGGTTGCTTGGTTTTCTGTGCAGAGGGGACCTGGCCTAGCAGTTCTGGATGGGCTGCTACCTTCGGTGGCGGCAGCTGCTGACTGATTTGCAAATGGCTGGTCCCCTTTTGCAATGGCGCAGACGGGCTAAAAAATTGTGGTGTGGAAGGTTGCCCAGAGCAATTGCCAGTGGTTTAGATTCATTCAAAACCTTCCACCCATCACTTCTGTGGTCAGTTTGTTTCTCCTTGTGAGAGAGGGTATGCCCAGACGTGGGTCCCTTGCTCGCTGCGCCACAGGGAACCAGGCTGCACCTCACTGAGGAGGTCCAACAAGGCCGAAGCATGTCTGGGGTTGCTTGGTTTTCTGTGCAGAGGGGACCTGGCCTAGCAGTTCTGGATGGGCTGCTACCTTCGGTGGCGGCAGCTGCTGACTGATTTGCAAATGGCTGGTCCCCTTTTGCAATGGCGCAGACGGGCTAAAAAATTGTGGTATGGAAGGTTGCCCAGAGCAATTGCCAGTGGTTTAGATTCATTCAAAACCTTCCACCCATCACTTCTGTGGTCAGTTTGTTTCTCCTTGTGAGAGAGGGTATGCCCAGACGTGGGTCCCTTGCTCGCTGCGCCACAGGGAACCAGGCTGCACCTCACTGAGGAGGTCCAACAAGGCCGAACATGTCTGGGGATGCTTGGTTTTCTGTGCAGAGGGGACCTGGCCTAGCAGTTCGGGCTGGACTGCTACCTTCGACGGCGGCAGTTGCTGACTGATTTGCACATGGCTGGTCCCCTTTGCAATGGCGCAGACAGGCTAAAAAAAGCGGTGGTTTGGAAGGTTGCCCAGAGCAATTGCCAGTGGTTTAGATTCATTCGAGACCTTCCACCCATCACTTTTGTGGTCAGTTTGTTTCTCCTTGTGAGAGAGGGTATGCCCAGACGTGGGTCCCTTGCTCGCTGCGCCACAGGGAACGAGGCTGCACCTCACTGAGGAGGTCCAACAAGGCCGAACATGTCTGGGGATGCTTGGTTTTCTGTGCAGAGGGGACCTGGCCTAGCAGTTCGGGCTGGACTGCTACCTTCGGTGGCGGCAGCTGCTGACTAATTTGCACATGTCTGGTCCCCTTTTGCAATGGCGCAGACGGGCTAAAAAATGGTGGTGTGAAAGGTTGCCCAGAGCAATTGCCAGTGGTTTAGATTCATTCAAAACCTTCCACCCATCACTTTTGTGGTCAGTTTGTTTCTCCTTGTGAGAGAGGGTATGCCCAGACGTGGGTCCCTTGCTCACTGCGCCACAGGGAACCAGGCTGCACCTCACTGAGGAGGTCCAACAAGGCTGAAAAATGTCTGGGGTTGCTTGGTTTTCTGTGCAGAGGGGACCTGGCCTAGCAGTTCAAGCTGGGCTGCTACCTTCGGTGGCAGCAGCTGCTGACTGATTTGCACATGGCTGGTCCCCTTTTGCAATGGCGCAGACGGGCTAAAAAACGGAGGTGTGGAAGGTTGCCCAGAGCAATTGCCAGTGATTTAGATTCATTCGAAACCTTCCACCCATCACTTTTGCAGTCAGTTTGTTTCTCCTTGTGAGAGAGGGTATGCCCAGACGTGGGTCCCTTGCTCTCTGCGCCACAGGGAACCAGGCTGCACCTCACTGAGGAGGTCCAACAAGGCCGAAACATGTCTGGGGTTGCTTGGTTTTCTGTGCAGAGGGGACCTGGCCTAGCAGTTCGGGCTGGGCTGCTACCTTCAGTGGCGGCAGCTGCTGACAGATTTGCACATGGCTGGGCCCCTTTTGCAATGGCGCAGACAGGCTAAAAAACAGTGGTGTGGAAGGTTGCCCTGAGCAATTGCCAGTGGTTTAGATTCATTTGAAACCTTCCACCCATCACTTTTGTGATCAGTTTGTTTCTCCTTGTGAGAGAGGGTATGCCCAGACCTGGGTCCCTTGCTCGCTGCGTCACAGGGAACCAGGCTGCACCTCACTGAGGAGGTCCAATAAGGCCGAAACATGTCTGGGGTTGCTTGGTTTTCTGTGCAGAGGGGACCTGGCCTAGCAGTTCGGGCTGGGCTATTACCTTCGGTGGCGACAGCTGCTGACTGATTTGCACATGGCTGGTCCCCTTTTGCAACGGCGCAGACGGGCTAAAAAACGGTGGTTTGGAAGGTTGCCCAGAGCAATTGCCAGTGGTTTAGATTCATTCGAATCCTTCCACCCATCACTTTTGTGGTCAGTTTGTTTCTCCTTGTGAGAGAGGGTATGCCCAGACGTGGGTCCCTTGCTCGCTGCACCACAGGGAACCAGGCGGCACCTCACTGAGGAGGTCCAACAAGGCCGAAACATGTCTGGGGTTGCTTGGTTTTCTGGGCAGAGGGGACCTGGCCTAGCAGTTCGGGCTGGGCTGCTATCTTCGGTGGCGGCAGCTGCTGACTGATTTGCACATGGCTGGTCCCCTTTTGCAATGGCGCAGACGGGCTAAAAAATTGTGGTGTGGAAGGTTGCCCAGAGCAATTGCCAGTGGTTTAGATGTATTCGAAACCTTCCACCCATCACTTTTGCGGTCAGTTTGTTTCTCCTTGTGAGAGAGGGTATGCCCAGGCGTGGGTCCCTTGCTCGCTGCGCCACAGAGAACCAGGCTGCACCTCACTGAGGCGGTCCAACAAGGCCGAAACATGTCTGGGGTTGCTTGGTTTTCTGTGCAGAGGGGACCTGGCCTAGCAGTTCGGGCTGGGCTGCTACCTCGATGGCGGCAGCTGCTGACTGATTTGCACATGGCTGGTCCCCTTTTGCAATGGCGCAGACGGGCTAAAAAACGGTGGTGTGCAAGGTTGCCCAGAGCAATTGCCAGTGGTTTAGATTAATTCGAAACCTTCCACCCATCACTTTTGTGGTCAGTTTGTTTCTCCTTGTGAGAGGGTATGCCCAGACGTGGGTCCCTTGCTCGCTGCGCCACAGGGAACCAGGCTTCACCTCACTGAGGAGGTCCAACAAGGCCGAAACATGTCTGGGGTTGCTTGGTTTTCTGTGCAGAGGGGACTTGGCCTAGCAGCTCTGGATGGGCTGCTACCTTCGGTGGCGGCAGCTGCTGACTGATTTGCACATGGCTGGTCCCCTTTTGCAATGGCGCAGACTGGCTAAAAAATGGTGGTGTGGAAGGTTGCCCAGTGCAATTGCCAGTGGTTTAGATTCATTCAAAACCTTCCACCCATCACTTTTGTGGTCAGTTTGTTTCTCCTTCTGAGAGAGGGTATGCCCAGACGTGGGTCCCTTGCTCACTGCGCCACAGGGAACCAGGCTGCACCTCACTGAGGAGGTCCAACAAGGCCGAAAAATGTCTGGAGTTGCTTGGTTTTATGTGCAGAGGGGACCTGGCCTAGCAGTTCAAGCTGGGCTGCTACCTTCGGTGGCAGCAGCTGCTGACTGATTTGCACATGGCTGGTCCCCTTTTGCAATGGCGCAGACGGGCTAAAAAATGGTGGTGTGGAAGGTTGCCCAGAGCAATTGCCAGTGGTTTAGATTCATTCAAAACCTTCCACCCATCACTTTTGTGGTCAGTTTGTTTCTCCTTGTGAGAGAGGGTATGCCCAGACGTGGGTCCCTTGCTAGCTGCGTCACAGGGAACCAGGCTGCACCTCACTGAGGAGGTCCAACAAGGCCGAAACATGTCTGGGGTTGCTTGGTTTTCTGTGCAGAGGGGACCTGGCCTAGCAGTTCGGGCTGGGCTGCTACCTTCGGTGGCGGCAGCTGCTGACAGATTTGCACATGGCTGGGCCCCTTTTGCAATGGCGCAGACGGGCTAAAAAACAGTGATGTGGAAGGTTGCCCAGAGCAATTGCCAGTGATTTAGATTCATTTGAAACCTTCCACCCATCACTTTTGCGGTCAGTTTGTTTCTCCTTGTGAGAGAGGGTATGCCCAGAAGTGGGTCCCTTGCTCGCTGTGTCACAGGGAACCAGGCTGCACCTCACTGAGGAGGTCCAACAAGGCCGAAACATGTCTGGGATTGCTTGGTTTTCTGTGCAGAGGGGACCTGGCCTAGCAGTTCGGGCTGCTACCTCGGTGGCGGCAGCTGCTGACTGATTTGCACATGGCTGGTCCCCTTTTGCAATGGCGCAGACGGGCTAAAAAACGGTGGTGTGGAAGGTTGCCCAGAGCAATTGCCAGTGGTTTAGATTCATTCGAAACCTTCCACCCATCACATTTGTGGTCAGTTTGTTTCTCCTTGTGAGAGGGTATGCCCAGACGTGGGTCCCTTGCTCGCTGCGCCACAGGGAACCAGGCTGCACCTCACTGAGGAGGTCCAACAAGGCCGAAACATGTCTGGGGTTGCTTGGTTTTCTGGGCAGAGGGGACCTGGCCTAGCAGTTCGGGCTGGGCTGCTATCTTCGGTGGCGGCAGCTGCTGACTGATTTGCACATGGCTGGTCCCCTTTTGCAATGGCGCAGACGGGCTAAAAAATGGTGGTGTGGAAGGTTGCCCAGAGCAATTGCCAGTGGTTTAGATTTATTCGAAACCTTCCGCCCATCACTTTTACGGTCAGTTTGTTTCTCCTTGTGAGAGAGGGTATGCCCAGGCATGGGTCCCTTGCTCGCTGCGCCACAGAGAACCAGGCTGCACCTCACTGAGGTGGTCCAACAAGGCCGAAACATGTCTGGGGTTGCTTGGTTTTCTGGGCAGAGGGGACCTGGCCTAGCAGTTCGGGCTGGGCTGCTACCTCGGTGGCGGCAGCTGCTGACTAATTTGCACATGGCTGGTCCCCTTTTGCAATCGCGCACACGGGCTGAAAAATAGTTGTGTGGAAGGTTGCCCAGAGCAATTGCCAGTGGTTTAGATTCATTCGAAACCTTCCACCCATCACTTTTGTGGTCAGTTTGTTTCTCCTTGTGAGAGAGGGTATGCCCAGACGTGGGTCCCTTGCTCGCTGCGCCACAGGGAACCAGGCTGCACCTCACTGAGGAGGTCCAACAAGGCCGAAACATGTCTGGGGATGCTTGGTTTTCTGTGCAGAGGGGACCTGGCCTAGCAGTTCGGGCTGGGCTGGTACCTTCGGTGGCGGCAGCTGCTGACTGATTTGCACATGGCTGGTCCCCTTTTGCAATGGCGCAGACAGGCTAAAAAATGATGGTGTGGAAGGTTGCCCAAAGCAATTGCCAGTGGTTTAGATTCATTCCAATCCTTCCACCCATCACTTTTGTGGTCAATTTGTTTCTCCTTGTGAGAGAGGGTATGCCCAGACGTGGGTCCCTTGCTCGCTGCGCCACAGGGAACCAGGCGGCACCTCACTGAGGAGGTCCAACAAGGCCGAAACATGTCTGGGGTTGCTTGGTTTTCTGGGCAGAGGGGACCTGGCCTAGCAGTTCGGGCTGGGCTGCTATCTTTGGTGGCGGCAGCTGCTGACTGATTTGCACATGGCTGGTCCCCTTTTGCAATGGCGCAGACGGGCTAAAAAACGGTGGTGTGGAAGGTTGCCCAGAGCAATTGCCAGTGGTTTAGATTTATTCGAAACCTTCCACCCATCACTTTTGCGGTCAGTTTGTTTCTCCTTGTGAGAGAGGGTATGCCCAGTCGTGGGTCCCTTGCTCGCTGCGCCCCAGAGAACCAGGCTGCACCTCACTGAAGCGGTCCAACAAGGCCAAAACATGTCTGGGGTTGCTTGGTTTTCTGTGCAGAGGGGACCTGGCCTAGCAGTTCGGGCTGGGCTGCTACCTCGGTGGCGGCAGCTGCTGACTGATTTGCACATGGCTGGTCCCCTTTTGCAATGGCGCACGCGGGCTAAAAAACGGTGGTGTGGAAGGTTGCCCAGAGCAATTGCCAGTGGTTTAGATTCATTCAAATCCTTCCACCCATCACATTTGTGTTCAGTTTGTTTCTCCTTGTGAGAGAGTATGCCCAGACGTGGGTCCCTTGCTCGCTGCGCCACAGGGAACCAGGCTTCACCTCACTGAGGAGGTCCAACAATGCCGAAACATGTCTGGGGTTGCTTGGTTTTCTGTGCAGAGGGGACCTGGCCTAGCAGTTCTGACTGGGCTGCTACCTTCGGTGGCGGCAGCTGCTGACTGATTTGCACATGGCTGGTCCCCTTTTGCAATGGCGCAGACGGGCTAAAAAATGGTGGTGTGGAAGGTTGCCCAGAGCAATTGCCAGTGGTTTAGATTAATTCAAAACCTTCCACCCATCACTTTTGTGGTCAGTTTGTTTCTCCTTGTGAGAGAGGGTATGCCCAGACGTGGGTCCCTTGCTCGCTGCGCCACAGGGAACCAGGCTGCACCTCACTGAGGAGGTACAACAAGGCCGAAACATGTCTGGGGTTGCTTGGTTTTCTGTGCAGAAGGGACCTGGCCTAGCAGTTCAAGCTGGGCTGCTAACTTCGGTGGCGGCAGCTGCTGACTGATTTGCACATGGCTGGTCCCCTTTTGCAATGGCGCAGACGGGCTAAAAAACGTTGGTGTGGAAGGTTGCCCAGAGCAATTGCCAGTGGTTTAGATTAATTTGAAACCTTCCACCCATCACTTTTGCGGTCAGTTTGTTTCTCCTTGTGAGAGAGGGTATGCCCAGACCTGGGTCCCTTGCTCGCTGCGCCACAGGGAACCAGGCTGCACCTCACTGAGGAGGTCCAACAAGGCCGAAACATGTCTGCGGTTGCTTGGTTTTCTGTGCAGAGGGGACCTGGCCTAGCAGTTCGGGCTGGACTGCTATCTTCGGTGGCGGCAGCTGCTGACTGATTTGCACATGGCTGGTCCCTTTTGCAATGGCGCAGACGGGCTAATAAACGGTGGTGTGGAAGGTTGCCCAGAGCAATTGCCAGTGGTTTAGATTCATTCGAAACCTTCCACCCATCACTTTTGTGGTCAGTTTGTTTCTCCTTGTGAGAGAGGGTATGCCAGACATGGGTCCCTTACTCACTGCGCCACAGGGAACCAGGCTGCACCTCACTGAGGAGGTACAACAAGGCCGAAACATGTCTGGGGTTGCTTGGTTTTCTGTGTAGAGGGGACCTGGTCTAGCAGTTCAAGCTGGGCTGCTACCTTCGGTGGCAGCAGCTGCTGACTGATTTGCACATGGCTGGTCCCCTTTTGCAATGGCGCAGACGGGCTAAAAAACGGTGGTTTGGAAGGTTGCCCAGAGCAATTGCCAGTGGTTTAGATTCATTCGAAACCTTCCACCCATCACTTTTGTGGTCAGTTTGTTTCTCCTTGTGAGAGAGGGTATGCCCAGACGTGGGTCCCTTGCTCGGTGCGCCACAGGGAACCAGGCTGCACCTCACTGAGGAGGTCCAACAAGGCCGAAACATGTCTGGGGTTTCTTGGTTTTCTGTGCAGAGGTGACCTGGCCTAGCAGTTCGGGCTGGGCTGCTACCTTCGGTGGCGGCAGCTGCTGACTGATTTGCACATGGCTGGTCCCCTTTTGCAATGGCGCAGACTGGCTAAAAAACAGTTGTGTGGAAGGTTGCCCAGAGCAATTGCCAGTGGTTTAGATTCATTCGAATCCTTCCACCCATCACTTTTGTGGTCAGTTTGTTTCTCCTTGTGAGAGAGGGTATGCCCAGACGTGGGTCCCTTGCTCGCTGCGCCAGAGGGAACCAGGCTGCACCTCACTGAGGAGGTCCAACAAGGCCGAAACATGTCTGGGGTTGCTTGGTTTTCTGGGCAGAGGGGACCTGGCCTAGCAGTTCGGGCTGGGCTGCTACTTCGGTGGCGGCAGCTGCTGACTGATTTGCACATGGCTGGTCCCCTTTTGCAATGGCGCAGACGGGCTAAAAAACGGTGGTGTGGAAGGTTGCCCAGAGCAATTGCCAGTGGTTTAGATTTATTTGAAACCTTCCGCCCATCACTTTTACGGTCAGTTTGTTTCTCCTTGTGAGAGAGGGTATGCCCAGGCATGGGTCCCTTGCTCGCTGCGCCACAGAGAACCAGGCTGCACCTCACTGAGGTGGTCCAACAAGGCCGAAACATGTCTGGGGTTGCTTGGTTTTCTGTGCAGAGGGGACCTGGCCTAGCAGTTCGGGCTGGCTGCTACCTTCGGTGGCGGCAGCTGCTGACTGATTTGCACATGGCTGGTCCCCTTTTACAATGGCGCACACGGGCTGAAAAACAGTTGTGTGGAAGGTTGCCCAGAGCAATTGCCAGTGGTTTAGATTCATTCGAAACCTTCCACCCATCACTTTTGTGGTCAGTTTGTTTCTCCTTGTGAGAGAGGGTATGCCCAGACGTGGGTCCCTTGCTCGCTGCGCCACTGGGAACCAGGCTGCACCTCACTGAGGAGGTCCAACAAGGCCGAAACATGTCTGGGGTTGCTTGGTTTTCTGTGCAGAGGGGATCTGGCCTAGCAGTTCGGGCTGGGCTGGTACCTTCGGTGGCGGCAGCTGCTGACTGATTTGCACATGACTGGTCCCCTTTTGCAATGACGAAGACAGGCTAAAAAATGATGGTGTGGAAGGTTGCCCAGAGCAATTGCCAGTGGTTTAGATTCATTCAAAACCTTCCACCTTCCCTTTTGTGGTCAGTAAGACTAACACCCAGGACATCAAAGATGACATCACAAATGTCATTGATGACATCACTGATAATATCACATGTCTGACTCGCTGCTTTTTCCTTTAGTGATATATCTTAGACAGTAATAGTTAGGCACAAACAAATCAAAAAGTACTATATTTGTAGACTTATATTTTAAATATGTTCTTACAATAATTCTCTTAGGGTCCACTCACACCATATAAAACATATACATAGGAAAAATAGACAATCAGTAAGGTTATCAACACTTTCTTATGCTTTTGCTGTTTTTTTATTACTGTACTTTCCCTGGATGTGCTCATATTTGTATTTGCATTAGTTTCTTTAGGGTGCAGTCACATCATGTGATATTTGTACATAGGAAAGTAGTAGGTTTGAAGCAGAGCAACCCTTTCCATGCATAAAGATAATCAGTTAGCTTGTGAACACTTTCTGCTTCTACTGCTGCTTTTTTGCATACTTCATTTTCTCTATATATACTCATATTTGTATGTGTTCTTGTGGCTTTGTGTTTTGTATGTAATAATGAAATTATGTAGTAAGTGGTTTTATTAGCTACTTATTACATACTGCACTGTACACAAAACTCTAATAAAAAAGCATTTATCATTTCACTATTCAACATGGTGAGGTTATGAATATTGCACCTCCATCATGTATATATACTGCACACAATGCTTATATTTATACTTGAGTCTCTTGGTATAGTGTAAAGAACTTCATAATGGAATGCTATTTATATCAATGCATTGCCCAATCGACTCCATAGCTCAAGACATCTATTCCAATTATCCTTCACACTTTTTCTGTCAACATTATAATAAGAATCCCTTGTACAGATTTGTCATGAAAAGTAGATGCACATGTGATGTTATCAGTGATGTCATCAAAGACATTTGTGATGTTATCTTTGATGTCCTGGGTGTTAGTCTTAGCAGTGCACAGTGGTGGCGCGAGTTATGTTTGCTTGGCTTACCATAACTGGCGAATTTCAGGTTTTTTTTGGTTTTACTTGGAACCATAACGTCCCTTTAGCAAAGTGTTTTACTGAATTTCATAGGTTTTTAGTAGTGCAACTTAACCATAATGTCCCTTTAACAAAGTTATTTTACTGAATTTCATAAGTTTTTAGTAGATCAACTTAACCATAAAGTCCCTTTTAACAAAGTTTGTTTACTGAATTTCATAGGTTTTTAGTAGTGCTACGTAACCATAATGTCCCTTTAACAAAGGTTTTTTACTAAATTTCATAGGTTTTTATTAGTGCAACTTAACCATAACATCCTTTTAAATGGATGAAGGCCATTAGCACTCTAGGTTCCCAAAGCAGGAACCCGTGGTGCTAAAAAAATCCTTTACCAAGATGGCCACCATGGAAAGGGAAGGCAGGGTTCCATACAGGGCCCCTCTTCACTTCACAACACATGTGTGCGGTCTTTGCAGCTAGGTGTTTTCTACAACGCGTGTGCGTGGTCTTCACAGCAATGTGTTTTCTACAACGCGTGTGCGTGGTTTTCGCACTACGTGTTTTCTACAACACGTGTGTGTGCTCTTCGCAGCTATGTGTTTCACTGCTACGTATTTTCCGTTAACTCCTGTGTGCAGTCATCATTTCTGCGTGTTTTCTTCAACGTGTGTCCATGTTCGGAAGAGGCACGCGTGCGAGTTTGAAAAAGAAAGTGTCCGCGTGTTTTGACTGGTGCGGTATATGTCAAAAGCGGGTGAAGTAGTTGTGCGCATGCGCTTTACTGCGTGAGCGTGGTCTACACCGCTACGTGCTTTCTTCGTGTTTGGAGGTTTTTTAGTTAACACATTTTTTTGCTTCTTGCAGCCATATTCCATCCCATCCTCATCACCGCTCACCTCCCCAAACATTATTTGATAAGTTTGACGAGTGCAATGTTAATATGTTTTACCACGATGTCTGCGGACACCAGGTGAGAATCCAATATGGCAGGCGTCTCCAAAAATCTGACGCACTTCACGCGTCACCCCAGCCAATCGGAGAGCACGTCGACATGATGCACGTCGTTTGGCCAATCCGTGTCCTGTCCGCGGACATAGCTATCACAAATTATTTTGCCTTACGTTTTGGTCATTTAAAAAAAAAAACTACTGGACGGATTTACACCAAATTAACAAAAGCACGCTTTCGGGACCAAGCCGCTGCTCCTGCTGCAAATTTGGTGAAAATCCATCCAGCGGTTTGGGCTGTAGGCCTTGAACAAAGTTTTTTGCCATTATGTCTATGGGAAAAACAGATGTTTTGGGACACCCTCCTATAACTTTGCCCCCCACTTGACCAAACCTCACCAAATGTGAGGATTCGTCCAGGGGGAGCGAAGTTATAAGCTGCCCAAAAAGTGCTCTTCCTATGGAAACAGCAACTTAACCATAACTACACGGCCACTACTGTGGCTGTATAATATATATATATATATATTCACATTCTACTCTATCTCTGACTATATTTTTTTTCCCACCTCCACCCGTTACCTTTTCCCTTACTTGTTCTAAGGTATATCATTTTTGCCTAAGCATTTAGTCTTTTTAACTCACCGATCGCATGTTTTCTCTCTGGATGCTTAGGATCACCGCATTTGTCACCGCCTTCTCCGGCTGTTCACCCGCTCAGCTGCCAGTGGGAGTGGGAAGCGGTTATGTGGGGAAGCACAGGTCCCTTCAGACCTTTGTCTGCAGATTTTATTTTTATTCTACCACTGTCTACGGGGATCTTCACAGTCTACTCACCTGGATGGCAAAGGACTTGTGATATTACTGAGGACCTAGAGTTACTTTATGTCGATGGTCAATGAGTTTCTTATTCTAATTGATAATCGATAACCATCCGATCTCTGCTAACAAGGGTGCTCTGGGACCCCCAATCAGCCCATAGAGTCAGGGATTGCCCAGAAGCACTTTAAGACAAGATAGCAACACCCGTGAGATGGATGGGGGTGCAGATTCAATACTCCAACACCAAATCAAAATAACAACTTTTGGCAAAGGGAGTCAGTTTAATGACAAGTACAAAAAACAGGAAAGTCTCTTGAATATCAGCGGATGCGTGATCTTCCTTCTCACTTCACAAATCCAACAAACTTCATAAAAATCATAGCATTTACACTGAAAACTCGTCATCATTGACGTGTAACGCTTAAAAGTTGGCATACAATTCTATTGGTTCAGGAAAGGTAACTTTACTATAGGTCCTATATCTGTATATGGTAAAGGAGTAAGGGGATTGGGTTAACACTGTCAGGTGGGGCATCTAAGCCCTACCTTCAACCTAGCTACTGTAGATGTCACTAAAAGTATGACGTCTCATTGGTTCTACTTACTATAGGACCCTAGATTACTTGGTCCCTTGTGATTGGGTTGGCACCAACCCCACCCGTACCTTTCCACTTCTCTTCACAGCATGCAGAATAATGAGGCCAGGTGCAGGTAGTAAGCCTGCACCCCAGCTTTCCTTCAATTTATGTAACAGCCATTCATCACCTTAGTTGGCGTATGTCAATTACTGCCTTGTAGTTTGGCCTTGTGTCTGCCTCTTGGTCTGAGAAAGTTTAAGGAGGATGGGTAAGATAAGGCTCCATGCGTAGGTGTTAAAAGCTTACTTCTGCTTGCTCGGCAGGTCACGTGGTTCAGACATCGTGAATTTGCCTCTTCTTCGTACAATTTTTTGTGTTTGACTTTCATTTCACCCATCTCCTGCCTCCGGCTTCTTATCTTGGCCCTTCAGAGCAGTGTATTCTGTTTTTTGCTTCGATGAATTGTGGCCGCTGTTCGTCCATCTTGACAGATACGACCTTGATTCTCCAGCCACGGTGTGCCTCTGCTGAGTTTCGTTTCTGCCGCTGTAGTCTCAATTTCACCAAACATGAAACTCTTCTCGTGTGGCCTTTTTGTAACCTTTTGGTTGATTCTGCTTCTTGTGAAAAGTGGAATTATACTTATATAACTTACTTCTTTGAGGTAAATTATGTATAGTGGCGCTTGCCACACTATCTTTATACTAAACATAGCAAGCCGTGCAATTTTCTTGGCTTTCTTGCGGTTCCAAGCATATGTACACGTGTAACCTTGGTTGAATATCTTCATTTTGCTCGTGGCTTAAGCTTCTTACATTTGACATCGTCCTTTCACTTTAGGTTCACGATATCCTTGTCCCATGGCATTTCGTCTCTTTACGTCATTCTCTGGTCGTCATTTCTCATATATATGGGTCAGTCCGGGTTCTCGTGATGTCACCATTCGTCTTTCATTAAGACCTTTTTGGTTTCTTCCGGGACTGTACTCAGACAATGTTCATTTCGTTTTATTGGTTGATATGGCTTTCTCAATGGATACCTCACTATCAATGGTTTCCTTGGTACTGGTACTTCAATAGGTGCTGTTCTTCTGATAGGTACTGGACAGAGCCCCACTGCGGCTCTCTGCTGGTTTATTTGCTCATCATATGTCACATATCTCGGTGTGAACGATCCTGGTACTTCAAAATGGACGGTTGGAGTGCGGGTTGTATTTGGGACCTCCTCTACACAGGGAGGTGGTAAATGACTGGCATGAGGCCCCTGCTGTCACACCTGTGTCTCTCTTTCCTTATTTCCTGTTGGTAGTCAGAGAGCTGGCTTTTCAATTCTGACACTAAGGCCTGATTAGCGTCAAGCACCTCGCTCTCATCTACCAACCAATCTTTTGTTTGCCTCACCTCATGTTAAAGTGATTCATTCTCCCTCTGTGTGCCTCTTATTTATTTATTTATTTAAATCTGTGTAACGCGCCAACATGCCCGCGGGCCTCAGGGCGACCATAGAACAAAAACAAGGACAAACACAACTGGCATGAGAAAAGAAGGATAGAAGAGTCAGAGGATTATTCCAAGTTGAAGAAGTGAGTCTTTATAGCACGTTTGAACATGGTATAGCTTTGGATCTGACATATCCTTGCTGGAAGTGTGTTCCAAAGAAGGGGACCCTGAGCATCAAGGGTAGTACCTCCAAATTTGGCTGTCCTGAATGTAGGATGTTTAAGAATGATCGCAGAGGAAGAGCGAAGGTTCCTCACATTGGGTTTGGTACTAATGCAGGATGACAGATAGATGGGGCTGCTTAGACTGAGGCATTTGTGGGTCGTGGTAAGCATCTTATGTGTTATGCAGTGTTTGACGGGAAGCCAGTGGAGTTTTTTCCTGAAGGTGGAAATGTGTGTACGATGAGACTGATTGAAAATGTTACGCACAGCATTATTCTGCGCCACTTGCAGAGATTGGATATTAGAGACTGAGGTGCCCGCCAACCGACTGTTACAATAGTCCAATCTTGAGTTAACCAGGGCAGTGGACAAAAGAGCACCTTTCTCTTCTGAGATGAATGGTCGAATATATCTTATTCTCTTGTTTATAAGACCACAGCTGGATTTAATGCTGGCAACATGGGATTTCATGGAGAGTTCTTCATCAAGAACTACTCCTAGGCCCTCATTACGACCCTGGCGGTAAGTGAAAAACGATGGCGGTAAATGATTACCGGCATCGTTTTCCGCTAGGTCCGATCATGACCCGTGACCGTTAACTACGATGCCATTAGCGGCATCGTAGTTAACGCTGCCTCTAACTGCAACAAGGTCGCATGCACGTGACCCGCCACGCCGTAAATACCGGCATGGCGCAAAGCTGCGCGGATCACGACCCAGGCGGACATGCACCTAACGCCATCACGAAGCCCGTTAAGTACCTTACCGCCATGGTGCTAATTATGCCATCGCGAACCAAACGTAAATGGCCATGTGCAGTAAATCCAGCTGGCACAGGTGCACAAAATCAGCACAGGTGGAGGCAATACAGACTCAGGAAGTACAAAAAGAGCACACCCCACCCTTCCCACACCCAGTCACACTCCACAATGATACCAATAGGACTAGCAATGTTGGGGCTGGAGGACCTGATAGCAATGCAAGTGCTACAACAACAACAAGAACAACAACAACAACAACAACAGGCTGCACAGAGGAGACGCAGGAGGAGAAGGAGGGAAAGGCAGGGCCTGCAAGCCCCACCAGCACAGCCAGTGGCACCACGCAGGCAGCCCACAATCCCACGCATCAGAGCCAGTCCATTCAACCTCACTGCTGAGCAGATCCACACCCTGTACCGTTTGGACCGGGACACCATCACCGCCATCGTAGACATGACACACAACGACATCGTCAGCATGATAGAAACACCAACCGCAATCCCACCCCTACTGAAGGTAGTGTCTGTACTCCACTTCCTGGCCACAGGCTCCTACCAGCACACAGTGGGGCACTTGCATGGCATTTCACAACCATTATTCTCTCGTACACTGATCCAAGTGCTCGATGCCCTCCTCAAGCACACAGACGACCACATCTCATTACCACAGACTGCCCAGGAGATTTCAAACACCAAAGTGGGTTTCCATGCACTAGCCGGCATACCTGGTTGCATTGGTGCCATCGACTGCACCCGTGTGGAATTGGTGGTCCCACATGCCATGGAGGCACCGTACCGCAACCGTAAACTATTTCATTCAATTATCGTGCAAATGGTCTGTGACTCCAACAGGATCTTCACACATTGTTGTACCCGATTCCCCGGAGCAACCCATGATTCAATGGTCCTGAGGAACTCCACAATAGCACGCCACATGGAGCGACATGCAGGCCCAAGATCCTGGCTACTCGGTGAGTCTAATGTCATGACCATGGAATTGCGAAGTGGGTAGGCGAACGACGTACCAATGCATACGCCACCTGGCTGTGAGTAGCAAAGACAACAGAGCCAGATCATACCCTAATGCATCACAAACATCAGCTGACACCAGTAAACCTAAGGCCTGATGTATGCAGCCCTACCATGTGAATGAAGGTGTGTCCCAACCATAACACAACCATCTGCAAGTGCATTGAACCAATTCAGACCACAATGACTTCAACAAAATGCACCTACATGCACGTCACCAAACACCATCAACTGAAAGGCCTGTCCCCCATAACTGTGCACGAAGGAGGCACATGACCCCCCTGCATACATTGGTTGATGGCATGCACAACAGTCCATAAGAGCCATGAGCAAAAATCCTGCCGCATAGTGTGAATCAATTAGTGCATTTCAAAGTGGTCCGAAGTAACAGTTGGATGCAAGCCATGGTGGCACGTCAAGTTTTGAGTTTGACGTAATGACTGACACATACATTCTCGCCCACATACAGTTGATGCAGGCTATCCCCTGAAGAGGTGGCTACTTACACCAGTCCGGAACCCACAGAACCAGCACGAGGAGGACTTCAACCGTGCACATACACGTACCTGTGTGGTGATTGAGCAGGCATTTGGCCTATTGAAGGCACGGTTTCGCTGCCTCAGCAGGTCTGGTGGGGCACTCCTGTTCCGCCATGAGAAGGTGGCAAAGATCATCATGGCATGTGTCATGCCACACAATATGTGCGTCAGACGAAATGTGGCCCTGCCCCCTGACGCTGAACTGCAACCACCTGACGATGAGGATGAGGAGGGTGTGGATGGGGCAGCACCCCATGGAGGCTGCGATGCATAGGAGGGGCGTGAAATGCATCAAAATATCATTGACCAATGCTTCTAGCACACACGGCTGGTGTGTGTAACATGGAGACGGCACTTGGGGCACTGTGTGTGTCTGGGACATGCACACTGTGGACTGTACACCAATAAAACACACATACGAAATGAGCAATGTCCACTCATTTGATTTGTGCAAAAGGAAAATGTGTATTATGAATGTGAATAGGTTTGACACACCCAAGCCCCCCTCCCACCTCCCCCCTGAACTCCCCAACACACCCAATCCCCCTCCCCCCTGAACTCCCCAACACACCCAATCCCCCCTCCCCCCTGAACTCCCCAACACACCCAATCCCCCCTCACTCCTCCCCCCTGAACTCCCCAACACACCCAATCCCCCCTCCCCCCTGAACTCCCTGCAAAGGTGTGACGGTGCCCGTGATGAAGTGGGTAATGTTCCATTCGTCCACTGGGCGGCCACTATTGGCAGCCCCCTCTCCCGGCCCCTGGGGCCCCACTGCCTGTATTCCGCAGGTTCCTGGCTGACCTGCGGACGGGGCTGGTTGCGGCAGAACTGGCAGCGGAGGAGGTACTGGGCTGCTCGGTAAGCCGCGTGTCCCTTATTGTCTGTACAAGCTCACCGAGCACATTCCGCACCGCGGCTAGTTCCGCACATATGTCTTTGCTTGCGGATTGAATGGCTGCCTTGACAGTCTCAGCACATCTTTCCATGTCTGCACTGGCCCCTCCACAATCAGCCACATGCTGCGTGAGTAGTGAGGACAGTTGTTGTTGCCTCGTCATTATTTGGTCCAGCGACTGTTGGAAATCTGGGGCATTAGATGTTGCAATTGCTGGGGTAATTGGGCTACTCCCCTCCTCCCCTCCTCCCACTGGGCTGGGAGTGGCTGGCCATGACTCTTCAGGGGATAGCCCCTGTGTGCCGTGGGGGGACCTTCTGTGTCATCCTCCTCATTCCCCACATCGCTGTCAGAGCAGGCTGTGATGGCAGCAGTCTCCCCAATTGTACCGCTCCCCGCAGACACATTCCCCTCAGTGGGCAGCAGTTGTTGTGTGTCTCCTGTGGGTGGTGCCATGCTGCTTGCCTCGGGGATCATTGCTGCCCTTGGCTGTTTTGCGACAGGCAATTTTGGCTGCTGTGGTTGGTCTTTGGGTCCAGCAGAGGTGGAGGGTTGGTGGGCTCTTACCTCTGGCCTGGCCTTCTTGGCAGGTGTGGTGCCACTCTCGTCCCTGTCGGTGTCTGATTGGGAGCCTGTGGTGGAGCAGAGGAGGGAAAGTGTTATTGATGGTTCAGTGGACATTGAGCAGGCATTGTGATGACTGCCATGAATTTGATGGATAGATGGTGCACTTTGTAGGCTGTGACATACAGGTTGGGTGGGTTGAACATGCAGGAATGTGGGTGCCTGCTGTGGAGTGTGCATGCTGCATGTGTGCAGGGTGTAGGTCTTCTGCTGATGTGTTGCGTTAACCCTATAGGGTAACATTGTGATGCACATGTAAGTGGAATTCAGGGGGTTTCGCATGGCTGAATTAGAGGCACCTACCTGTGTCTCCTGATGTCGGGGCTCCTCTCTCCATTCCACCGACCCCCTCGATGCTCTCCATGCTGATCGTCGAGGCACATATCTCCTCCCATGGCTGCATCTTAATTGGGGATTTGGCTTTGTATATTTTGTTGATGGTTTCCGTGTCACTGCTATATGAGCCACTCAACTGTATAACAACCTGAGTATCATCGGCGTAATTTGTATATTGCACTCCTAATTTGTTCAAGAGGTCAAGAAGGGGCCGGATGTAAAGATTAAAGAGCAGCGGCGACAGACAGGAGCCCTGAGGAACTCCACAAGTCTGAGAGATTGCAGAAGATTGATTATCACCAACGCAAACCCTTACCATTCTGGGGCCCAGAAAGGAAGCAATCCATTTGGATGCAATCACAGAGCAGTTGGCGACCTCTCCAAGCCTTGACACCAGTAAGCTGTGATTAACCAGGTCAAAGGCTGCGGAGAGGTCCAACAGCATGAGCAAAGCAGCTTGGTTTTTATCAGCTATGCTGGCAAGTGTAGATTTGAGATCCAACATAGCTGTCTCAGTCCCGTGACTGCATGCATATTCAAGGTGCTTTTCCTTCAGGAGAATAATCTCTTTCTCTTGCTCATCTCTTGCTCATCTCTACAATTTGCTGGCTCTAATAGTTCAGCTTCTATTTTTGATATGATATTGATATTTTATTTCTATTGCGCTCGTACACAAGTGTTTCAGAGCACGACAAGGCAAGGGAGGGGAGCAGGGGAAAACAAAACAACGATCTTACTAGGCTCAGTGACATTGAGAAAGTGCAAGTGCATGGAAGAGGGGGAGGGGAAAAGTGCATGAAAGGGGGGAGAAGTGGAAAGTGCGAAGCAGAGGAGAAACAGATAAATAATAATACGGTTTATGGTCATAATACCGAATTTAGAAATCTCGAAAAAAAATCTCGAAAAAAAGGCCGGAAAAAAAAATGTCGAATTTTTTTTATAACGTTTTTTATTCGAAATGGGGGGGTTCCCCCCCGAACCCCTCTTTTTTTCTTTTTTTTTATTTTACCCCTTTTTTTTACTTACCTGACCCCAAAAACACATAAATAAATAAATAAATAATTCGATATTTTTTTTTTTCGAGATTTTGTAATTCGATATTATTTTTTCGGCCTTTTGACTGACCACCTAATAATACATAAATAAATAATAAAGGCAACAGACAGTGGTAGTGCAGCCAGCAATTTCCAAGTGCTAGATTTAAGGCAGCAGACAGGGTAGGTCTGATAAGTGCAGGAAGAAAAAGGGGGGTCTGTATGGGTACAGATACAGACCCCAGTGCACGGGGTGGCCCGGAGGCATTGCGGGAGGGTGGCAGGGTGAGCAGGTACCTGGGCCCGGAGGACAGAGGGTGGCTAGGTGCACGGTACCAAGAGAGAACAGATCAGCAGGGGAGAGGGAGAGCATAGGCAGAAGAAAAGAGGAAGGTCTTGAGGTGCTTCCGGAACCGGAGATGGTTCTCCTCAAGTTTTAGAGTGGCAGGGAGGCCGTTCCAGAGGGAGGCCCCAGCCGAAGACAGAGATCTACCCCAGCTCATTTCTTTAAAAAATGACTGACCCTGAGGGAGTTACAGGTAGAGGAGCAAAGAGCTCGAGAGGGGAGGTATTTGCGGAGGGATTGCTGAAGGTATTTTGGACTCAGGCCCCAGAAAGCCTTGTGGACAATGCAGAGGGTTTTGAATTTAATCCTTGCATCCACTGGGAGCCAATGGAGAGATTTCAGAGCTGGAGACCTTTGATCCCAGGGCTTGAGGTCAAGGACAAGTCTCGTAGTCCTGTTCTGGATTAGTTGCAGAAGGCGGAGAGTAGAGGCAGGTAGATTTAGAAGGAGGCTGTTACAATAGTCCAACGTAGAGAAAACCAGAGCTTGGGATACCATGAGCTTCTGGGGGAAGGAGGTGTATTGCTCTCCCCAAAGTGCACGGAACAAACATAAATCACCAATGCAATTACAGAGCAAATACTTTGAACGTAGACAGACGCAATTACTCACAGCCACGCACTCTTAGAAGATAATCAGCTCTTACGGCTATTTATTCAAAGCTTAGAAGTACATAGAAATAACTCACAAAAATAATATGGACATAAATCACAGAAGAAGTAAAGAATTCAAAAGGAAATACATCACCGTGAGTGCAACAGGATTCCTCATCTCGCCCAGAAGCGGCTGGAAGACCCCGGGAAAAGCCAGGCCGAGAGCACCACAGCTCACAGGAGGGCCGGTCGTAAGCGTCCTTCTCCGGCTGAAGTCTCACCTGACCACCTCTGGGCTTCCGCATATATACACACTCCACAAAGGGGAGTCAATTCTCGAACCTTCTGGAAATTGCACTTGCGCAGTTGAGGAACAGCCGTCGGTTGCCAGCTGGGTCAATCGAGAGCTCCCCCAAGAAGTGCAGTGCCTCCCTATACTAAAAACATGCTCCACGGAGAACAGTAGCAAACCATAACCAAGTTAGCTTTCCCAGCAGAAATGTCCTTGACCGCATAGCAGGTTTGGAAAGCATGTTTTTCTTAGCACCGTGAATCTAACACTCAGCAAAATGTGTGCAGCTTTTCACTGCGGCATGAAGTAAATATCCATCATGGCTCAGAGCGCTCCCAGAATGCATTGCGCACCAGCACCATTTTAGATCAAGCATAACAGGAGGGGAAAAGCAGAGTACCTCTGAGGAGGTGCAGTAGGAAGTTTGACTTTTTAGAGACCTCAGAGATGTGGGCGGAGAAGGAAAGGGTGGAGTCAAAGATGACCCCGAGGTTCTTAGCCTAGCAGGTGGGGGTAGGAGGAGGGCCAAGGGAAGCAATCAGAGATGAGAGAGGGAGAGGAGGTGGCCGAGGTCAGCCTGAAAATGAGTTGAGTGTCGTCAGCGTAGCACTGGAAATTTGAGCAAAAATTGGCAATGCAGTGGGGGAGAGTTGCCATGTATTGCTTGAAAAGCCAGGCTGAGAGGTTAGACGCCTGGGGAACACCGCAGGTAGAGAGGAAGATAGATGTTAGGAAGGACCCAAGTTGGACCTGGGAGGGTCGATCAGAGAGGAAAGAGGTCAGCCAGGTCAGAGCCTGATCAGTGATACCCAGGTTTTCAGAGAGATGGTTGAGCAGGATGGTATGGTTTACTGTGTCGAAGGCAGAAGAGAGATCGAGGAAGATGACGACAGAGTCAAGGCTGGAGAGCAGATCTTCACGGATGTTCAGGAGAGCAGTTTCTGTGCTTCTGGCAGCTATGAAGCCAGACTGGTGGTCATGGAGACAGCTAACAGAATTGGAATGAAGTTTAAGCTGAGAGATGGCCAACTTTTCCAGGAGTTTGCCCAGAAAGGAAGTAATGGAAATTGGGTGATAGTTACCTTGCCAAGAAGGATCAGCTGTGGGTTTCTTGAGAAGAGGATATACCAGGGAGTGCTTCAGAGGGGAGGGGAAGGATCCTGAGGCAAAGGAGTGGTTGCAAAAATCAGCACGGGCCAGAGCAAGGGGTAAATGTGGTCCTTGATGGTTTTAGAGGAACAGGGATGAACCTGTTTTGACGAGGCTTTCATGATCGGACTTGTCTAGCGATCTCATCAGGAGAGAAAAGAGGAAAGGACGAGAAGGATGGTGGAGGGATGGCTATAGGAGGGTCAGCAAGCACTGATGGAGAGGGGAGAGGAAGAGTGGGGGTGGAGAGGGTGGACAGGATATCCTGGGTTTTTGAAATTAAGTGAGAGGCAATGTAACGCTCACCTGGTATCCACGGGGACGTCACTCAGCCTGTTCTGACCTCTTACGACCTCAAACCCTTCCCTGGAGTCTACTGGACTGGAGACTCGGCCTGAAACACAGGATTGGTAGAGTTTAACTCCCTATTGTCTCTGTGTGCTTGTACCCCTTCTTCCCCAGGGTCCAACCTTTCCCTTTGATCCACTGCTCACCTTGTTTTCTTGGAAAGTGTGCTCTCCGTCCTGCTTTCAGCGCAGGGGCGCGTTGATTGATGCAGGCTCATTGCTGCCTAGTTACTTCACTGGTAAGAGTCCGACAGGTAAGTATAATGAGTCTTTTGAACAGTACACTAACTTTGTTCCATTCCTTCCTTAGATGATGACCGGCGTCCGGGGATGGCGACGTGCTGCTGAGATGAGTAGCACTGAAGGTGAGTGAGAGCGCGATGCGCAATGCGACCCTTTCGTATTTGTATTGAACTGAGTTCTTTTTCTGTGTCTTTTAGGTGCTGCAACATTTTCAGCGTGGATGCCGGTTATGAAGAAGAAATGCGGTGAGTAAGCGCAGTATGCGGCACCTCTAGATGTGTCCACGCTAACATTCATAGGATGGTACTGCTTTCTGTTGCTGTACATTTGCTCCTGTGTCTGGGGTGGTGCCAATGACACATGTAAAGTTCTGAGTACCAGTCATGTTGGAGAAGTGGGCTGTGGCATAGAGTCCTGCCTTGGTGGCATGTACCTGGTTTCGGGTAGTGGGCATAGCCATGTGATTTGGTGCATGTTGCATTAGTGCATTAAGCACCTGCATCACTACTTTTGGAAAAGTTGACCGCGACATGCCATGTAGTATCTAACGGTATGCTGAAATGTGCCCGCAGCTAGAAAGTGCAGGACAGCCACCAACTTCAGCAGGGGTGGGATAGTTGTCCTGATTCTGATCCCACTCTGATATCTAGCTGAATGAAGCTGAGCAGCTCAGTTATGCTTGTCCTGTTCATCTGGTAGAGTGTGGTTATCAGGTCATCTGTCATTGACCAGGGTGAGGGATTGACCCGGAGTATGGGTGGTCTCCGCATGGCACGTATCCTCTGCCTCTGCAGAGGCAGTCTCCTTGGCAGCTACTGCACTGCATGCCTCTGCAGCTCAATATACAACAGCAAATTGTGTAGCCCACAATCCATGTCCGCTAGGAGCTGCATGTTGCTTCAAAGTTGGTTTGGTGAAAGGTGTGGACCTTGAATAGTTTTTTGGATGCAATGGGATCTGTGGCTTATTTTCATCACCTGAATGTATTTACCACTACTAAGGTGGAAGTAACTGAAATGCCTTTTTGGAGAATCACTGTTGCATTTTATAATAGTAATTCCACCAGCAGAATTAGCACTTGCGGAATTACCGCTGGTGGAATTGCCACTGGCTATTTTGGCAGATATTAAGCTGGCGCTAATTCTGCTGGCAGAATTACTGCTCATGAAATTTCCATCGGTTTGGTGTTCTTGTAATTTGGTGGTGCAGTAAAAGTGGCAGCGATGGAATTACCACCACTTTTTTTACTGCACTGCCTTAGAGTTGCGCAATCACGGCTTTAGTTAACAGAATGAGTTCTGACCAGGGAAAAACCGGGGCTTGCACCTCCAAAGTCGTCAAAGCTAACGTGCCACAGGTTGGTCAATAGAAGATTAAAAGGGTTCAGTACAAGCCATCAAAATCCATTGTAAATCTGTAACATAGAGAAGTTGACTATGCATATCTGCAGAACAAGGGGAAGAACTTGTGTGAGTGTTGTGCCTTATGCCGCATGTGATGCATTGTAGTAAAACTGTTTTACACTGTATGGGTTTGCAGATCAGCTGGAGGAGGGAGCACATGTGGTCTGTTTTCAAAAAGACTGAAATATAAAATGACTTAATAGAAACATAGAAAACAAGTAATCTTAACAGAGAGTACTATAACACACAACTAGTTTTAATAGCACATTCCTGATTACAGAGGCCAACACTGGAGAGCACGAGTGATAATCTAGGAGGCACATAAGCTACTTCTCAACCAATGCCAGGTGACGAGGTGCAGTCCCATTCACAATGTGAGGTAGTGACCTGTGGTACATCACTACCACAAACTGATTGCTGTAGACATAGAAGTAGAAGTGATAGCAGCACTACATACAACAATCGCTTCCATTTCCATCTAAGAAACCCTGTTCTCTGACCATCAGAGCAGTTTGACATCTGCTACTGAGGTCAACGGCCCACCCACAGCCCTTTCGAAAGAAAGCAGCACCTAGACTACATGGAGTGGCAACCGCAGCCAATTCAGTAGGCTTCAATGGGCCAAAGTAAGTTGTTGTTGTGTCTGGTGTTGAATATGTGCTGATCTAACATTAATCAGGATGCTGTGGAATGTTAAAATACTTTGCATCAGATCCAATTTGGTTAAACACCTGTGTGCTCCGCCGGTCAGCAGTAATGTCATTAACCAGTAGATGATGTTCACACTGTATTGACATATTAGCCAGGCTCACCTCCAAGAATATAATACCTGTACATCCACCACAGAAATCAACGTAACTGAGCCAGCCATCTAAGGCGACATCACTAACTCAATGAGCCATACACATGTTTGTACACATGGCTAATATTGTGAAAGAGCAAGTGGCTCATTGAGTTAGTGATGTCGCCTTAGATGGCTGGCTCAGTTACGCTGATTTCTGTGGTGGATGTACAGCTAATACATGCCAGTAGACACTGTCCTCCTTTGATGCATGCCTTAATTAGACCTAGAAAAATATGGCATGTCATGTCCGCTTCACTGACTGTAGCTACACCTGGTCAGTTTGCACCTCACCGTGAAGTCAAACATACATGGTGATGTCTGGCCAGTCAAATTCCTGTGCCTTCCCTGGCGCTCAGAGGTAAGGGTGAATCATGTTTCAGTTTGAGGGTGCTTGGGCTTGTGGGCCAATACAATTGGGGCCCTGAGCCATTTTAATGATGATGGCTGCCTGTAGTTTTTTGAGCTTTTGATTCCACCTTGGCCCTCGGGTGGAACGGGATTCATCAGTGATTCAAAGCCGCACCTATGACATTGCATCAATATTCATCCAGACGAGCTTGCTAGTAAGGCAGCAGACTCCTGGAACAAGGTAATCCTACACCTAGATGATGTTTTTAAGTCATGCCCATATACACTGAATACAACAGGTATACGCCATTGGTAGGATTGCTCAGGGGTGACTCAGAGCATCACAGGTTCGATCCTCAGGTCCACGCATAGAAACCTCTAGGTATTAAGCGCTTTATAAATAACCAATTATAAATAAGTTATAAAAGCCAAAGAGATTTTGCCATGGTACAGCTGATGAGTAGCGTGTCCGTGACAGCGGAATCACAAAGAACTTGGCATCCCCAGAGGAATTCATCAGCACTCTTATGGTGTGGCGGGACTCTGATGGCAGAATTGTTCCAAAGTCATAGCATTCACTGACATTACAATATCAATGGTTCTTGAACACCATCCTTGCAACTCAGTGGATGTTTCCTGCTGTATTAAAGCTGCTGGTTAGCCGAAATAAAGAAGCCATCTTGGTTATCTTCCAATTCTGATACATAGACGTCCGGTTGATTGTTAAGTGCATTGACTTAGCCCACTTTCTGTGACCACTGTCTCCTGAGAACCTTCGAAGGAGCCACGCACCCGCACACCTTTGAAAAATGTCTTCATTTTCCAGAGTTCGAACACTTTATGGCATTGACTCTGTTTGAGGCCGGCCAACCTGGTCTTGGTGATGGTTTGGGAGGCACTTGGCGGTCTGCTTGTGGCTTGTCAGCCCATCATGCAGCACACCTTAGCTATGTCCATGTTCCCCAGAACAGCGTCCATTTGACCATCTCGCACATCAGCCAACTCATGTGTCTTGTACAATTCCAATATGCGAGCTAGGGAGAGGCCAGGATCTCTCAGCTGCTTCCTCACCATTACAGAGTAACAGGCCCTAATGAGCTGCGGGTGAACTCCCTCGGTTTCATCAGTGAGAGCACATGTGCTCCCCAGGTGCCCGAGGCGAGTAGGATAGCAATCTGCAGACTCACCGCCTGCCTGATTTGCCTGAACAATGACTTCTTTTCATAATCAGCATAACTATATGGGCTGACGTATAAAGGAAGTGCTTCTGGCACAGCTATGTATGATTGATTAGGTACAGTCAGTGTCTTAAGAATGTGGTGCACCGCTTTACCAGCATAAAAAAGCCAAAGATATTTCCTCGCATCATAATCTGTCTCCCTTATGGCCTTAAAGTACATGCCCAGGTGCCCTCAACACAAAGCAGAGCTGTGCCCAAGCAAGACGAATTAAGCATTGCGGGCGAAGGGCGTGAAAGGCTAGGGCCGCATGAATGGAGCCTACACAGGAAAGGAAGGTGGTCTCCTCATCACTTGCCATCAGGAATCCTCGTGTGGACTGGAAGGTGGGTGAGATGATGAGGGGGCATCCATTAGAACTACAGTACAGTCCAGTTCCCAGGGAACGCTGTGTTTACACACCTAAAGGGAGATTTTCTCCGAGATTGGAGCAACCAGGGATTACCCCATGACTGCTTATGATGGGACATGATTTGACTAATGGTGATTTGAGCTAAGAAGGCATTTGGAATGCTTAACTAATGTCCGGTTTTGAGAAAGGCTTAGTGCCGAAACACGTGTCAACCAGGGTACATACCTAATTTGCCTAATAAATACCCACACGAATACTCATGAATACTCAACTTGTTTTTTGTGCTCAGCACCTATTTGGAAAACTACAAACCGCTTGCAAACCTTTTAAATGGACTGCCTTCGGCCATAGGAATTCCTCTTACGCTCTTGAATTGTTAGGTTTGGAGCTTCCCCTGGGCCATCTTTTTCTCACTATTTGGCACTTTTGATGTAGCCAAATTCGGTTGTGCTCCTTTGGGATCGAATTCTCCTTCTAACTGCACCACACCCTTCTGTGCTCTCTTTCTCAAAGAGGATTCCCTGCCATGATCGGGGATGGAGTTCCTAGAGGACGGTACAGTGCCCTCCTGCACTCTACTTCTACTGCCCCCTGTCGTGATCCGGGAAAGACTCCCCAGTATAGTGTGCTTTCCTGAGCTCTCCCTTGCTGACATGGCAGCCCTTTCTCTCGGCTCCCTGCAGGCTCTAATCTCCTTCTCCTGGCCTAAGACCCTGTGCATGACTGCCCCTTTCTGCCTTCTGCTTAGGGTGTTTGCAGTTCCCTGATGTAGACTGATTGTTCAACAAAGTGTCCCATTTGTACTCTTCTGATTCTTTCCCCTTCTGGCCTTGCCATTAACGTGGCCCCTTGTCTCAGCTCCATCTTCTCACGTGTACGCATTCAGTGGTATGTTCTGCTCCCACAGCAAAAAACTCATCTATTTCACTTTTTAGACCTACACGTATTTAAAGAATAAAGGCTGTTTCAGGCATACGTTAACTTTCTAATCCATCCAGCTGTGGGACATTTGGCTTAAATTTAGAGGCAAAAGCAGGAGCAAAGGGCTAAACATCCCTACCACCCATCTTGAAGTCAGGCAGGAGTTGGACCCCCAACTTCAGGGGCCTCCCCTCCAGACACACACCTCCGCTCGCATCCAGAGAGCCGGTATGGACCATCGTGGTTCACATTCGGCATTCCGATTTAGTGGTGTGCTTCTAAAAATCGCCAGAAAGCTTGCTGTCTGTGACAGCTTTCCTCCTCTCTTGTAACCAATATTGAGACAACCCTTTCCTCCCCGCAAGTCACCTGCATGTATGGGTTTGTGAGGAGCCACTCCTACCCCAGATTGACGGTGTTGGGGGACTTTTTGGGCTTTGAATCCTCAAACAGCACAATAGACAGGTCACCGGAACTGCTGTGATAACCCTGTCTACTGCCCCCAAATGAAGGGAACGAGCACTGCATGGGGATATGTGGATTGCAGATGCCCCTCCAAGGAGCCTTGTGGTCCCAGTGTGTATAGGAGAATAGGTCTGTGGTCACTGTTTTACTCTCTATGTCTCATGATCGTTGCCACTATTCTGTGTACGGGGTTGACGGTCCCTAATCTTACCGACATGACCGAGAGAAGCGGTCGTGTGAATCCCGAGCTGCTGGAGAAGCATTGCTGGGTGAGCGTAGCCACAGAGTGCCACTGGGAGATTAAGCGAGGCACCGCACAAGAAAGGGAGAACTTGTGGCTGCAGAAGACTTTGCGGGAAAGCTGTAAACTCTGGCCGGTGAGTGTACCAAGCAGGGGGAACACCGAGATGGCAGGCGAGCATGCAAAGCGAGCGCTGAACACTGAATGAACACTGATTTTAATGGAGGCAAGTATTTCTTTGAATACCGATTTGTGAAAGCTAATTTAAGCACCTTTGAATACCAATCAGAGTGAAAGCAAGTTTTTGCACTATTGAATACCGATCAAGGTGAAAGAAAGCTTATGAAACTTTCTGATTCAAGGAACTGTAAAACATGAGAAAATACGCTTTGGCAAAAGCCAAGAGAATTCAAGGAACTGTATGATATTAGAAAACAAGCATTGGCGGGGGGCGCTGCTGCGCGGCAATCAAGATGGCCGCCTAAACGCCGAGCTCCGGACCAGCAGAGCGCTCGATCCTGTCTCGCCCTGCCCGGCGCCACCTGTGGACCTGCTTAGTTAGCCCGATCCTTCGGGAGCGCCACTGCCGCGGCTGGGCGCAGCCTGGGGCCGCTGCGAGCCCCGAGGACGGGGCCGCGCCTCTCTTTCTCTCCTGCGGCTGCAGCCTTCCGCCCTCCCCGCCCCGCGGCTCCGGCGGCGTCGGCCCTCCTCTGACTTGAGGCTGCGGCGCTGCGGGCCGCTTTGGGGGAGGGGCGCCCGCCCGGCGAGGCGCGCCGGATTATTGTGGCCGGCCGGGCCTCTCCTCATCCCTCTGTGCCGTTCAGCCGGGACCTCTCCAGACTGCTGGCTTCTTCTCCTTCCTGGTGCGGCGTGTTGGCGCCGACCGGCCCCGGGCCCTGGATCCGCGCCCCGAGGGTCCCTTTCGACTCCGCGGCGTCTTGGAGGTAGGGGGAGCGCGGGGGGGAGACTGTGCCTGGCTGCTGTACCCCCGGCCCGTCTGATCGCGCCCACTATACCCTGTGGGTGTCTCCCCTGTCCTGGGACTGGCGCTGCTGCTGGGCCCGGGACGGCGCGGGCCCCCTCCGCCCCCCTGCCTCTCTTTCGACGCCGCTAACCCCTGCTGGAAAACGGCTGAGCCGACCTGGACACTGTGACCCGCTGGGCTGCGCTCCATCTACCCTTGGGCTGCCTGCGCCCTGGGGCTTCGGCGCTGGGGAACACACCACGCAATTGCCTCCACAGGATTCCCTGAACTGCGCGCCTGCCACTGTGTACCGCACCTCCTGGGCGCACTCGGGCCTACTACTCCAACCTCGGCGACACCTACCCTCCAGCCCTAGAGGGGTCACAACTTCTTCTCTTCACCCCCCGGACTCGGGGTGAGCCCACTGGTTGTTTCTTGCCTACATTGCCCCGGTACACGCATTGGCCTCGGTATCCCGGAGGACGTTCTTCGGCACTAATATCTAGCTCTCATTTCTCCCCCTTCTCCCTCCCTGATACACGTAAAATCCAGAATGACCAAGGGAGGTGCGAGGAAGCAGAGCTCCATCAATATGTTTGCAAAGGCTGCGGGGAAGCCATCTGGGGAGGCCACCGAGCCGGCCTCCGCCGCCCCCCTCGACGCAACCCCGGAATCCCGGAATATGATGGATTTTATACGTGAGGGTTTCACTGCTCTTCACTCTAAGCTTGACGACATGAACGGTACCATATCCTCTATTAAGGCCCACATTGAGAGGACGGACAGCCGTGTGTCGGAGGTCGAGACACGGGTCGGCTCTGCTGAGGATGCGCTGGGGGCTCTCCGCACCGAGGTCGTCGCTCTCTCCAACCGAGTCATCGAGGTGGAAAAGAAAAATGAAGATTTGGAATCTCGCTCGAGGCGCAATAACCTCCGCATCATCGGGGTCCCCGAGGATGAAATTCATGAGCCGATGGAGGACTTTGTTCAACGCACACTTCTGTCGCTCCTTGACGAGCCCGAGCTCTCCCCACACTTCGCAATTGAACGGGCACATCGCGCCCTGGTGGCGAAACCTAGGCCTGGTGCCCCTCCCCGACCCATCATAGCCCGTGTATTAAACTACCGTGACCGTGATGCCCTCCTCAGGGCTGCAAGACTCAAAGGTGAGCTACTTCTGGGCGGCGCTAGGATTCATCTTTACCCCGACTTCTCAACGGCGGTCCAGCGGGAACGCAAAACCTTCCAGGCAGTGAAACGCAGGCTACGAGACCACTCCATCAAATATGCTATGCTTTATCCTGCCAAGCTTCGCATAGAGCACGCCAATCAGGTGTTGTTCTTCACGATTCCAGAGGAGGCCTCCAAATTCATTGATGAACACTTTCCTGGCTGATCCCTTTCCCCTTATCTCGGTACAGCGGTGATCCTTGGTCCCCGACGGGGGGCGCATAGGTCCTCCCGCCCCTCCTGTACTGGGGCCACGTCGATCCTTTATCCCGCAACCTGCTTGCTCAGTTCAACCTGCAGGGCTCGCCCGTAGTGCCTTTGGCAAGTACTTTGTCTAAACTGCATTCCTCCTCCATCACGGGCTTCTCATGTACTATTTGCTCTGCTGCAACCCGGAGCGATACGGCCAGTCGGGCCTTCAGACCCCCAGGCGATGATGCCTATGCTTTGGTTTTGTTTACAAGGGGATGGGCTGGTCATCCCTCTGATTGGGAGGGGGGTGTGGGTGGGGGCGGGTTATGTTGGGGTTTTTGTTATTGAAAAAGTAGCGATGGCAGCGAAGGTGGACGGTGCTGAGGCATTTTGGAACTGTTCTCGTGGGACTGTTAATTTGACCCCCCGGTCACTGACATTCTGCTTTATTCCGAACACCGCCATACGGTGATTGAGTGTGCCCTGACCTTTATGAGCTGGAATGTACGGGGTCTGGGAAACTATAGAAAGATGAGACAACTCCAGCTACAGGCCGAGCGCCATCGATCCAAGATTCTCTTCCTTCAAGAAACTCATGCCCGTTCTGTACACTGCATGTGTTTCGCCAAGTCCTGGGGTCCCCACAGGTTTTTCACTGATTATTCCTCCCAGAGCCGGGGAGTCATGACCCTCATCCATAGGAGCCTTCCATTTTCCCTCATCTCCTCGACAATTGACCCCCAGGGTAGATATGTACTTCTTCACGCCATGCTGCACCACAAGGAAGTGATTCTCCTGAACATCTATGGCCCTAACCTTGATGATCCGGAATTTTATGTGCAGGTCACCTCCCTTCTCGATGGCTTCCCCCTTGTTCCAATCCTCTGGGGTGGGGACTTCAACACGATCTTCGATGTAGCTCTAGATAGATCGGGCTCCAAGCCCCGCCACCTCTCCAGGGCGGCTTATGCCGCACTGTCCTCCCTTCCCCGCCTGGCCATGGTGGACGCGTGGAGGTTCTTTTACCCGGACTCCCGCATCTACTCCTTTTACTCCTCGGTTCACGACTCCTATTCTCGTATCGATAGGTGGGTGATCTCTAACATACTGGTCAAGAGTGTAACACAACTAATGATCCTTCCGAGAACCCTTTCCGACCACTCTCCTGTCACCATTACAGTGGATTGGGGCCCCGATCCCGCCCGCACCCGACACTGGAAATTGAAACCCCTTTCCCTACTGGACCCGGAGTTTTGCTCCGAACTTGAGTTGTCGATTGAGGAGTTCTTCGAGACCAATACGGGCTCGGTAACGTCCCATGCCACCTTATGGGAGTCGTTCAAGGCTTACACTAGAGGGATTGCACTGTCCAAGGAGAACTGGGTTCTTAAGTCGATTCGCAGGGACCTCGCCGCCAGCGAATCTAGACTTTCATCTCTGGAAGCTACATGCTCACTACACTCTACCCCTGGTAACCTCGCTAACATCGGGGAGGAACTGGACAATTTCCGTTCTCTTGCGGACCGCGAGCAGAGGTTCCTTGATAACCCTGGCATGGCGAGGAGGTATGGGGAGGGGGAGCGCCCCGGCCGCTTTCTAGCTAGGTTGATCTGGCACGAGACGGGGCCCCCGCACATTCTCGGGGTTGAGAGATCTGATGGCTCTATGGCGGTCTCTTCACAGGAGGTCAATAGGGAATTCTTCGCCTTCTACGAATCCCTGTATTCCAACGCTGATGAGGTCTCGTTGGCGGAGATTGACTCCTTTCTCGATCCCCTCCCTCTATCTACTCTGTCCCCGGAGACCGCGGGTTCTCTTGACTCCCCACTCACACGGGAGGAGCTTTTGGCTGCAATTGACTCTCTATCCTCGGGCCGCACACCTGGCTCGGACGGTATCCCAGTCGAATTCTATAAACGCTTCAAGTCACAACTGCTCCTTCACTTGCTGGCTCTCTGGGAGGAGTCCGTTGGGGCTGGGGTGCTCCCTCCTTCTCTCCGTGAAGCCACGATCACAGTATTACTTAAGTCCGGTAAACCCCCTTCGCAGTGCGGTTCGTATCGCCCACTGTCTCTCATAAACTGCGATGTCAAAATATTTGCCAAGGCTCTGGCTCTCCGGCTGGCTCCCCTCTTACCATCTATTATCCACCCAGACCAGGCCGGTTTTATCCCGGGTCGCTCCACTTCTCTGAACCTGAGGCGGCTATTCAACATTATCGATAGAATCAGTCCCGACACACACGCTGTGGCTGTTACCCTTGACATGCATAAGGCATTTGACTCGGTTTCATGGAGGTATCTTTGGCGGGTCCTCGAGTGCTGTAAATTCAGCCCTTCTTTTATTTCCTGGGTTCGACTGCTTTACTCTGAGCCGGTTGCCAGGGTCAGCACTGGGGACCGCTACTCTCCCCTTTTCAAGATCGCCAGGGGAACGAGACAGGGGTGCCCCTTCTCTCCTCTGGTCTTTGCGATAGCAATCGAGCCTTTCGCCGACATGCTCCGCCAACTCCATGCTCACAGGGGTCTACGCTCCGCGGGGCATACGGACATAGTGTCCCTCTATGCGGATGACGCGTTGCTGTTTGTCCGCTCTCCTTCGACCAACTTGCCCCCCATACTGGCAGACATTATCCGTTTTGGCCAGATTTCTGGCCTTAAAGTGAACTGCTCGAAATCCACTCTCTTTCCACTCACGAATGTACCTCTCCCCCTCCCGACTCCTTCGGTTTCACATGGGCCCAAGACACATTTACCTATCTTGGGACGGTGGTGGCTCGCCAACACGAGCTGACATTCCATGAAAAATACCAGAAGTATCTCGCACACCTGACGGCTAAGATCCAGGTCTGGGACAAACTCCCAATATCTCTGGCCGGCAGAATTGGTCTGCTGAAGATGGTGGTATTGCCCCAGCTGCTCTATAGGTTCGCTAACGTTCCCTTATGGCCGGGGGTGGGCTTTTTCCGCGTCCTGAACCGCACCGTGAACTCTTTTCTCTGGCACTCGGGTGCGGTCCGCCTTAAAATCGTGACCCTCTCCACTCCCATGTCTTACGGAGGCTTCGGTGCCCCTAACTTTCTTAAATACTGGCTGGCGTCACAAATCCAATATACCTCCTATTGGTTCGATACCACGGATCCTGCCCCGCACGTCCGACTTGAGAGGCTCGCAGTGATGGACCGTGACATCCGCTCCCTGGTGTTGCAACCCGCCCCCTTGGCTCGGAACTCGCAGAATCCGGTCGCCTGCACGGCCGTTGCACTAGCAAAAATGTGGAATCTGTTGGGGATTGCCTATGCCTTCCATGGCAATCTCCCACTTTGGAATTTTCTCCCTGGGGTCCCGCGGGTCCCATTGAGAGCGGTGCGCCGATGGGCGGGCTCGGGTTTCGAGCTGTTACGCGACGTGTTCGACCAAGGTATATTCGTCGAGTGGCCCGACCTTCCCTTATCCCTGAGAAGAGACCGGAGCGTATGGCTCCAATACGCATCTCTCCGAAAGACCCTTAAACGACATTACCAAACATTCCCTGCATTACCGCCTGACGACCCCGCAATTGAGGAGCTCACCTCCCCCACCCCTATGAGGGGTAAGATCTCTAGGCTATATACCATGCTGCAGTCCAGATCGATCCCAGACTTTGCTAAACTGAAACGCGCCTGGGAGGCAGACCTTGGTGTGGAGATGTCCGACGACCGCTGGACCCACCTATGCGACCGTACGCAACAGGTTTCCCTCAATTCTCGGTTCAAACTTATCCAATTCAAAATTCTTCACAGATTCCACCATACCCCGATCAGACTGCACCGTATGTCCGCCGACTATCCTGCCAGCTGCCCCAGATGCGGTCGGGATGAAGCCGACTATATCCATATGATTTGGTCCTGCCCCCGCCTCGTTCAGTTTTGGGAGGCTGTCTGCTCGACAGTGTCCGCTGTAATTGACCACCCCATTGCTCTCTCTCCGCTGGTATGTCTCTTTCACGATCTCCCGGGCCTCCCCCGAGATTCCAAGAAACTAGCTGGTCTTTGTCTAGTCCTCGCGGTGCGCTCTATCCTGCTCTGTTGGCTTCGTCCCTCGCCTCCCACACATGCCCAATGGTTGAGAGCGGTCACGTGGGCCTCTGACACGGAAGATACCTGGTCCCACCTACAACCCATACATTCCAGACCTAGAAACATTTGGCTTAGGTTCCGCTCCTATATGTCTGACCTAGTCGAGACTCAGATCACCCCTCCTTCCCTGTTTCCCCCCGCCAGCTTGGGTCCTCAGCCCAGTCATAGTTCCCTGATGTCCCTTTTCACGATGTGATTGTACTTTGCTCTTCGATTGCTCATTATTTGTAGTAACATCTGTATACCTACGCTATGTTCACTGCTCTTTTACATTGTTTCTGCCTGACGCTGTTCGCCTGTGTTTTGCTGCCACGCTTATAATAAATAGAAGTTTAAAAAAAAAGAAAACAAGCATTGGCAAGAGCCACACAAAATATTGGTGAACACGCATTGGCAAGAACCAAGAGAATTTAAGGAACTGTATAATGTGAGAAAACAAGCATTGGCAAGAGCCAGGAGAATATAAGAAAGTGCAACAAGTGCATGGTGGCAAACCAAGCTATGATACTATGTCAAGAGGGTGTGGTATATGTGAATGAATCAAGCACCACTGTTAAGCTGAAGCAGTGGCCATGTGCTGATGGAAAAGCAGGAAGTAAGGGGTATTGGATGCATAACCTGTAATGGGTGGACCGTGTGGCCTGACAACTGTGCCTAGGCCAAGTGCACCCCTATATGGAAAAACCACTAAAAGCACCCATAAAGAAGCTTGTGTTTGAATTGCAGAGAACCTTTACATGATTTGTATTTGTATTTGTATATATTGTTTTATATAGCGCCAAGGCGCTTTACAGTTAACAACAAGAATACATAAACATGGAACAGTAGAAGCAATAACAGTAAAAATGAATCAAACCAGAAAATTGGCATGTAGAACAATTTGCATGAGAAAAGGGGAAGGAGAGGAAGGGGGTGTGGAAGGAGGGAAGAGGCAGAGAAAGTAGTGAGTAGAGTGAGTAGTAGGAGGAAGGAGAATTTAGAAGGGGAAAGGTAAAGAGAACAAAGGTAAGGGTACTAGAGGAAGGGAGAGAAGGGTGAGAGGGGGAAGGAAGTCAGGGAGGGGAATGAAGAAGGAGTGATTTCAAAGAGGAGCAGAAGGAGGAATAGGTGAGGGAGGAGTAGATAGTAAAAGGTAAGGAGTTCCAGTGTAATGGGGCAAGGAGCTCAAAATAGTGGAAACAAGAGGAGGCACAAGGGGGTGGAGGGAGCAAGAGTAAGAAAGATCAGCAGAATGAAGAGAGCAAGGGGGGGGTAGAATGAGAGAAGAGAGGAGAGGTAATGAGGAGCAAGGCCGTGAAGAGATTTAAAGACAAGACAAAGGAAGCCAACCTAAGTGAGAAAGGGAATTGGAAATAGAGTCATGAGGGGAGAGAAGACAGAGGGTGCGGATGGCGGAGTGGTAGAGGGATTTGAGGGGGGCAGTGAGACCTAAGAAGAAAGAAGAACAATAGAAGAGGCAAGAAACAATGAGGAAGGATATTGAGAGTTTAGTAGCATGAAAGGTGAGAGAGGGCCTGATTTTACGGATGTTAAAAAGATGGTAGCGAAATGCGCAAGAGGTGAGGGAGATATGATGAGTAAAGGAGAGGGAAGAGTCAAAGTGAATGCCAAGATTATGAACATGGTTGGAAATAGGAACATTAGAAGGGGGAAAAAGAATAGAAGGAGGGGGAGAGGGAGGAGAAAGTGTGTTAGAAGGAAAGAATAAGACTTCAGTCTTATCAGTGTTGAGAGAGATAGTGAGATGACATCCAGTTTTTAATGGCAGTAAGACAGGAAGAGAGATTGAGGTGTAGATCGGAGGTGAAGGAAGAGAAGGAGAGGAACAGTTGGGTGTCATCAGCATAGAAATGGTGAGAAATTCCGAAGGAGGAGGTGATAGGAGCAAGGAGTGAGGGGTAAAGAGAGAATAAGAAGGGTCCAAGAACAGAGCCTTGGGGAACGCCGTGCTCAAGAGGGAAGGTAGTAGAGGTTCGTCCGCCCCAAGAAACGGCGAAAGAACGGCGAGAGAGGTAAGAGGAGAACCAGGTAAGGACAGAGCCTTTGACTCCAAGGGAGTAAAGAGTGTTGAGAAGTAAGGAGTGATCGACAGTGTCGAATTCAGCAGTCAGGATGTAGAATGATTTGAACTCAGATTGCAGAATGATTTGAAGTCAAGAAACTGATCACGGGTAGTATAGCTCAGTGGCAACGTGCAAAACGAATCAGAGCAACACAGGTTCGAATCCCGGGTCTGCGCTTAGAAACCTCTTCAATATTAAGCGTGTTATAAATAACCAATTACAAACTATATATGTGAATTGAATTGGTGAAAGGTAACAAAACCAAAAGAGCTGGGAAGTGTCCCAAGCAATTGTGTTGTTTTTCGAGATGTGAACTCTTGGGGAAGCGAACTCTAGCCTTGCAAGCTATCCTGAACTTGGGGAAGGGAAAGCTGTTTATATGCCAGGAGTTGGAAGAATCTCTGATGTTTGTTTGAACACTACTTATTTTGATGCTGGCATCCCTACACATTGTATACAGTCAGACATGAGGGCAAGTATAGGTTTTGGACACAGACCGACATTTGCTTTGGACTTCCTGACACAGACTATTAGTTTTCTTTAGGTAGGGAAATCACACCTTAGCATAGGGCAAGATATTTCTTATTCCATCCTTCATTTTTAGTTAATAAAAGTTTGTTGACAACTTTGATCTGTTGTCTGTGTCTGCTTTGTGATGCCTTCACAGTGGTAAGAGGGAGCAAGTGATATTTTGGCTGTGAACTCTCCCACAGCAGAGTTGGAAGGCTGCCAGTCTAATTGTGGAACCCCCATCTCATGCCCCCTCTCCAATGTGGTTGGGGCTCTTAATGCTGCCTCAGTGAAAGAGGTTGACAGGCTGACTGACCTGTAGGCTTTCCTCTGTCCTGCCCTGACTCCCCTGTTGTTGTACCTGTAGTTCTTTACAGCTGGTCTCATCTTGAGGTGGATAGCAGCAGAAAGCAGTTGGAGGTTCTCTTCAGGCACCAGGCATGAGGAATGGAGTTTATAGAATCAGGGAGTTGTCTCTGTGGTGTCTGAATTGGTGTCTGAACTGCCTGTCCGTGTGAATGAAGTTTTTCACCCACTGGTTACTATGGTTACTATGATAACCCTGCAAACAGGCAGCTGAACGTAATTGGTGAATCAGCCGCCTCCCTTGCAGCTCTGCAGTTTGAATCCTAATCAGTTGTGGGGTTGCAGAGTCTGTCTTTGTGTTACCATTTCATTTCTTGAAGGAAACGATTTGGTACAAACAGACTGTATCAGTTCCAGACTTTTAATGTTTACATAGGAAAGGTTTTTGTGATTCTAGCATGAATGTGGAAGTCAGATCTTGCTTGCAGTAAAACACTAAATCGTGCGCAACACTGTGTCACAATGGTTTCGTTCATGTTTCAATTATTATTGTAAGTTGTTCATCAAATGCTTAACCTCATAAAGTATGTAGTGCACCCTATTAATAGATCCTCTGGATCACTACTATTTTACCATAGATTATTCTTAAGTACATGTAATGGTTAACTGCATTATGTTTTGGATATTATGACGTTACAAATGTATTCTACATACCTTAATAAAAATTATTAAAATAAAAAAAAAAAAAAAATGTTAACACAATAACATTGGAATTAGAGTGGAATTTGCATATACGTAATTATTTGGATAATTCTTTGGGTGGAACCTTCATAGCACACTGGTTAGAGCACTGGACCATGAGCCTGACAGCTGGGAGTTTAGTTCCCACACAGGGCTGAATCTTGGAATTGTGCAGCATGCTTCTTTAAATTGATGAAATGGTCGGTCAGAGATAAAACTTTAGTTGCATTGTTTTTCGTACCTACCTATCGTGAGCGTGATGCAGGACGTCATATCTGTAAGGCTGTAGACCCGCTGAAACTGAGGAGGAACTGTAGCATTTCATTTAATAAATGTCAGTTTTTCCTTTGGAAGGCAGAGGGAACAGAGATTGCTAATCTCTGAACATTTTGACTGGCGGCACAGTATCAAGGAGGTTGACAGGAAAGTCCTCTTTTACTTGCTCTTCTGGGGTCACAGGTTTGCAGTCCAGCTCTGGGCCTTATCATCAGCAGTGTGACTCTAGGTCTGCTAGCCCCCTCGGCTTGGATCTTTCTTATTAGAACTTGCTTATGAAAGGCTCAGGGTGAAGATGTTGGTTTGACTGTTCCCTGATAGCTCTTTGTGTAGTCCCTTGTATCCCCAGATCTGGGCTGTGTGGTTTGAGCAAGCAGCAGAATATGTGCACAGACTAGTGTTGGTCCTGGATTTCTGCTTCCTGGTTTCAGCTATCACCAACATTTACTGCCTAATAGATTGTTGTCAGGTACCAGCTGTCCCTTGTTCTTTGCTGGCCATGCAGTCCAAGCAAATTGGGTCCCATGGCATTATTGTGAGTTGCAGCAGGATAGTTGGGGTAGGCATGCATGCTCTTCGGGTTCTGGCTCCTGCTCTCCAATTGCTGACCTCACTCTTAGGTACATGGTTTAGTGGTGACAAGTTTCAGGGTTCAAGTAGCCTCTTGTCTGGTGGGGTGTGACTTTAGTGGCTTTCTTGCCTCTGTTCTAAGAATTGGTTGGTTATTTCTGTGTGGTGGTGACAATGGGCTGGGTAACTCCTCTCCGTGCAAATCCCTGGCCCATGTCTTCTTCCATTCACAGGCACCCTTGGATTGGCCTACGCTAGTCCCATAGATTTATGGATGTGGAAATGGCTGTGTGTGACTTTCATGTTTTCCAAATGTATTTTCCATCTTGCACTGCATATGACTGTATTTTCGCCCCTGACTACAGTTTCTGCACTGTTTATATTCGCTCTGTTATTTGTACTGCATATGACTGTATATTCACCCCTGGCAACGTTTATGCTCACTGTTTAGTTCTGTCAAGTGCTTGCATGTTCCCCTGTGTGTGTATATTATCCTCTACTTAACTATTGCATTAACAGAGCTTTACTGTGCTTGGTTCCAACATACCTATATTTTGTACCTTCATAATCCCTATAGTCGCTTGTTTCAGGCACACTGGACATTGCCCACTGTGGCAACCCCACTCCATCCAAAAAATATCCTGTTTCCCCTGTCCCCAGCCTAGGCAAACAGCTTACAGCCACAAATGCCTGGCCAACTCCCCTTGTTGGAAAACCTGTTCAGCCTCCTTGAGTCCTGTTCCAGTGTAATCTGCCACCTAGGGATGAATCTTTACTCCCTTTCCTGAGACCCTCCTCCAGTACCCAGTGGCAGCTGACCTGCCCTTTTACACCCTGACAGTCCACTTGTTGTGTCCATCATAAGGGGGCACATGGGGGTGTGGAAAACCTCTTGTCCCACACTCTGCAATTAACCCCGCCTTTGGGCCCAATTGCCCTCCACTCTATAATTTTCATCTCCCCTGACCTGGAAATAAGCACAGAATCTAGTTTCCCCTACTGTGGAAATGGGTGGGGGTGGGCTCTAGAAGGACATTTGTCCTCTACCCTGTAATTTACTGAAACTATGGGCCCACCTGTCCTGCGATCTCATCTTCCCTACCCTGGGAACCACAACAAAACCTGTCCATGGCAACAGCCAAGAAACAGTTACACATGTTGTGTTTCTGGGTGGGGGGGCTGGCTCTGGAGAGGGTGGGAGCGACAGCCTTTATATAAGTCATTGGAGAGAGGAAAGAAGGCTCTCTTTTTTTGGCTGCTGGGGGTGCTCTGAACCTCTCATTCACTGTGCACCTCTCACTGTGCACCTCGCACTGTGCCGCTTGCCTCTCTCACTGTGCCTCTTACCACTCTCACTGTGCCTCTTGTGCATCTCACTGTGCCTCTTGCGCCTCTCACTGTGCCTCTTGCCTCTCACTGTGTCACTTGTCTCTCTCAATATGCCTTGTGCCAGTAGGCCTCTCAATGTGCCTTGGCGCCTCTCACTGTGCACCATTCACTCTGCCTCTCGCCTCTCTCACTGTGTGTGCCTCTCTCACTGTGCGCCTATTGCCTCTCTCACTGTGTGCCTCTCACCTCTCTCACTGTGTACCTCTCGCCTCTCTCACTGGGTGCATCCCTGACTCGCCGCCTCCCTCACTGGGACCCTCCTTCACTCTCACTCTCTCCCCATTTCTCTCCCTCTTCCTTTCTCTTTCTTTCCCCTCTCTCTTAGCCCTCACCATCTCTACAAGCCGCTGCTCTCACTCCCTCTCCTACTATTCATCCTGCATCCAAGAGTACTACACAGGCCCCCAGGTTCCATGCCAGTGGGTGTACCTAGCTAGTATGCCTGCCATCAATGTCCCACTTTGTGCCCACAGCCCACTGCAGACATTTACCAGTGCACAGTGTTTCCAGTTTACTCTGCTGGCAATGAGTCTACTTCTCTATCTGTAATGATTTCTGCAAACACTTTGGTGACTTCATTTATCTTGACACTTTTCTGTGTGGCCTGCCTGTTATTGCCAGAGGGGGGACCCAGTCCGCATACACAATGCACCCGCACCGGGGTCTGTTAACTTCCTGGCCCAAAACTGTGGCCCTGCACGGGCTCTCCCACAAGGCCTTCCCCATTTTGTCCTGCCTCCCACTTCAACAGAATACCTGAGAGTTAGAGCTTTCCGCCTATACCATAGCAGCATCAGACCTCTGTGGGTCATGACTGGCTCTGCCCATGAGCCATAGGAGTGCCCTGTTCTAGGGATGGTGAATGCAGGGTTGCACCCAGGGAGTCTAAAAGGATATCCAGTGATATTAACGAATTGAAAATAATGAAACACATTTTAAACAAACCCTGAATACTGAAACATACAGAGTTTATAGTAAAGAATATGTATGGGTGGTTGGGTAAAGGATTAAAATGGGTGGGGAGGGGTTTGGAGTGGGTTTATAAACCGAGGGAAACGATGGAACCCCCCCAAATAAATAAAAAAACAGTATTTTTTCTGTATTTAGGGATAGTAATTTTTTTTATAGTTATTTCATTTTTGTTAAAGTGACAGTGATCTGTCTAAGAAGGGGTCTGGGTGTCCTCTGCCATATGTAGATGTGGCCTTATTGGTTTTGCTGGGCCCTTGTTTCGCTTTGGAGGATGAATGGTGTGGGTGCAGGTGGTTGGTGGTAGTAGGCTTATTAAAGAATTGGGCGTATGGTATGGGCAGACGGTTGTGGCCTCTGTAATATAAAACCTATAATTAGGATCTAGCACTGTAATAGGTGAAGAAGACGCTCTTGAGTTCTCCAAGCCATCCCCTGTGATTAGGACAAATGCAGGTATTTGGCCATCTGTGGGTTCCTATCTTCGACCTGATGAAGTCATGTGACATGTTCTTACAATGTTGTAGTCTGGCATGTTTGGGACAGTGGAACATGGTTGAGAGGGATATCTCTCTTTAAGTCTCCCAGCATTATTATGTTGGTTGTGGAGAGCGGGGGAGGCGCGTTCTCACACAGGGCATGCTGGTTGGTTGTGTCCAGCATTGATCAGGTGGTTTTGGGGGTATTTGTATCTGAATTAGCCTATGTCCTCCTTTGCCTCCCACCAAGGATATTTCTAGGTGGCAGCAGGCAGGATCACCGTTGGTGACATATTTCATTTATGGAGGGGGTTTCTATATCTGTGCCCTCTTGGCGCCTGGTTCTTCACACTTTCGGTCTCTGCTTCTTCAGCCCAATGGAGAGGTAGCTTTGAGAGCTAAAGGATGGAAAGCAGGATGGATTGTTTTTGAGGCACCAAACACTGGATAGGAGGTATTTGGCAAGACCTCTCATTCAGGGGGTGTGTCTTTCCCCGTTGATCATCGTTACTTTTGTAAGTGCAGGGTCATTGGAGAGCCCAGGCTTTTTTTCTGCTTCTTTGAGTTGTGCCTGCCCTGGGGATTTGTTGGCACCCTTGAACCAGGGCAGCCTTTTTGCAGCCCTTTGAACCATTCTTGGTTCCCATTTTCTAATGGTTGGGCAGTGCCACATTTGGACTACCGCAAGCGAGTAGCCAATGATGTTTCTTGGCTGGGTGGTCTTTCTGGAAGACTATTCCTGATCATCTGACTCTGGGAATATAGAGTGGTTGTGGCCCTCATTCTACTGCAGAGTGTGCTCGGTCGCCGTCTTGCTCAGTTGCTCCTTGGGGGTCCTTGACCTGGAAGTTGGTGTGGAGTTGCCTTCTTCCCTGTTGGTTTAACCTGGACGTCTGTGATACTCTGGAGGTATCTAGGTTGAATTCTCCAGGACAAGAGCCCTTTGCTTCCCTGACATGTTTTTGTTGATCGGCCTGGATATATGTCTGTCCATAGCACCTGGATTTTTGCCCCTCCACAGCTGATTTTGGTGAGTGATGTCCTCAAGGTGATTACTTGTGACTCTCCATGGGAAGGGCGCTGCTCCTGCTGAGCATGGAGGTGGTCTTCCTTTTCGGTCCTAGTATGTGTCGTTCCGATCTTGGATCTTTGGTATACTTCATAGAATAAAGTACTGTGATGAGAAAGAGAGACATAGAGGTAATGCTTGGATTACTTACCAGTAACCTTCATTACTCCTAGTCCTACTCATCCTCGTCGCAGTACTGAGACCCACCACCTCCTCCCTGGGGTTAAGATTGTCCCGGCTCTTTTGGTATAGTCAGGAGGAACATGGGACAGGTCAGGAGCTTTATCCCCCGGGGCTATGAGGGGACGGTTTTAAAAGAAATAAAAAAGGAAGGATCTTTGAGAACTGCTCTGTCGAAAGGCAGAGCAACTTCATGGAGTAAATTACTGTGGGAGAAAGCGTGGGACTAGGAGTAATGAAAATTACCAGTAAGTAATCCAAACATTATTTTTACATCTTGGTTTGTGAAATAACATTGCAGACCGTGCTTTTGATTTTCCTGATTTCTCAAAGGCGCTCTACTGGGTCTGAGAGTGCGTCCCAGGGGAGGTGTGCTAACATCAGCCTGCGCTGTCTGCTGACACACACTCACTTTTACTCCCAACCAAGTCACGCTAAAATAATGCTCTCAAAGTATCCGCTCAACGGTTTTAATCGAGTAGACTCAGAAGCGGTAATAACAGTGTGATGAAAACAGCGGGCGGCCAGAGGTCACTCTTAGGCGTACCCCACTACTTGCATTTAGGGGTGTGCCATGGATAGTGATGAGCACATTCTTGTTCCACTGTCCTAATTCCAGTAGGAAGTCGGTGGAATGCCAGCAGTGAAATGGTTGACAGAGCTGTGCACTCAGGAATGGTCTCCACCTGCTCCACCTGTCTCTGGCACCCGGTCTGACTCCCTGATGACTGGCTGTAGAGCATGCGCAGAGGAGCACTGAGTGTACGCAGTGAATATGGAGACAACAAGACGGAAGGGTGGCTAGACACCGGATTGGGACTAATGGTGCTAGAGTATGGATGCGATGGACATGAATACATTTCTGGGAACGCTTTTTCACATTGCAGTTATGTTCGAATTTATAGTCAAATTGTTGTTTAGGTGAAAGGTTATTTTTAGATGAAATTGTATATGCATAGTTTTTGGCTCTGTAATAAAAAAAATGTTTTAACTGAATTTAAATAGCATATGAATTAATCTGCAAACTGTAGTGCTACGGGGCGGAATTTGAATGTTTAAACGAATGCAAATGAAGGAAGTTAGGAAGTGAAACGATGTTTGTGGGATTGCAGAGTTTTAGTTTGCCTATTATAAACCAAAACTATTGGCATACGAGTACAGACAGGAGGAATATGGACTGTGAGGATGGACCCACAGCTTCAAGCATTGTCAGGCTTTTTATCCACCAACTGACTGATCATGGCTATGCTAATACCTATGGCAATTCCCACCCATTACCCGCCTTTCCCAGCCCAAAACACATCCACCTGGGATTGCTTTCAGCTAGCTCTATTGCCGAGTAACATCAAGCTGTGTATGTTGATGGAGCTGTGATGGTTATTTCTAAGCAGGCTTTTGAGAGTTGGCTTCATTGTAGCAGTAAGTGTGCTCCCGGTGCATGTAGAGGCAATATGTGGGTCCTGCAATCTGTTCCTTGCACTGATTTCCTTTTACAAACAAGCATTAATTAGTAAAGCCAGCAACTTCAGCATGTGTATAGGTATTATATGAGCTTTTGCCAGGTAGTGCCATCATGTGCCCAGGTACTCGCACCCTTTGCCAGCTGTTGTCATTTTATGAATGACCGGGTAATACGACAATGATAGTGTCTGACAAATACCTATCCCATGCCTGTACAAAAGCTAAAATGTTGCCCTTGCCCGTACTAGTTGTTTTTGTCTGCGTCAGCCAGGAAGGTACACTCATATATTTGTACATTGAGATTAAGAACCGATTTGAAGGTGGCGAGAGCAAGGTCTAATTCGGAGGGCATGGTGAAAGGTGACGAGGAGGTGTTGAGCATTCTGAACAGAAGGATCTCTGTTTTGAAGGTAGGTTTGTTAATGGTCAGCCAGATCTGAATAGCTTTTTGGCAGCCGTGGAAAGCTTTGAGGAAGGGATGGGCTTCCCATGAGTCTGTTGAGTGAGATGAGGGGGCTCATAGCACTAGCTGGGTGGCATCCGCATGCATTTGATTCTCAGTGTTGAAGATCTTTTTGACCTCCTCTAAGGGTGTGTGGATGTGATGTAATCTAGTTTAAAGGGGATTTATGTCGCACAATAGCTGCTATTTTGGCAGGCTCTCGGTCCATAGTTCTAAAAGAGAAGTATGGATTCTGGGAGGAGAGGGTGCGCCAAGTGCACCTTCTTGGAGACCGGGGACCTGTGTGCTGGTATGAATTTGTATTTGTATTTGTATTTATTGATTTATTAAGCACCTTACGCCAAAGCGCTGTACAATTGAACAACATAATACATAAACAATATAACAGTTGAAGCAAATATATTATCAATCAATCAACAAAACACTGAAAAGAGCAATTAACTGAAGAGAATAGGTAGAGAAGGGGAGAGGGAGTGGATAGGAGGGGAATGGTGAAGAATGGTAGGAGGAGGGAAAGGGGAGGATGAGAGGGGGGGCAGGAGAGTGGGGGAGATAGTTAGGGTAAAGAATAAGGAGGGGGGAAGGATTAGGGGGAGGTGTTTCAGGGAGGAGAATGGAGGAGGAGAGATTTACTCTTGGGTGTCTTTCGAGAGACGAGCGCCCAAGATTGTTTCACTGCAAGCGCGAGAATACCTTGAGAGCCACTGGTCTGGAACAAAAGATTTGAGTATGTAATTGGGGTAGAGAAGTGACAGGCCATGCCTACAGCGTTCCCCATGGCTCTGGGGTGGCTGCAATGGTGGTGGGGGCAATATCAGGCAATAGGGGATTTGGGTATGAAGTATAAGGTAGTAAAGGATTCAAAAGTTGAGTAAGTTAGTTTCGGGCAAAGGGAAAAGGTCCTGGACTCTTTGTATTGATCAGGACAGCAACACTTTAGTTGAGCGTGGCTTTATTTTCATGATAAACGTTGGTAGGTAGTAATTCAAGAGGACCTTGTAGGGCACTGTGATAGTTCAGAGGGTAGAGCGACCTAGTAGTGTTTCAGTCCGCTGCATGCTAGCAGTGATGCTGTGATGAAAGCCTGAATATTTAATTTATTATTAATGTGTTACAGTTTATAAATAAACTTTTCACATGATTACATATTATATATACATATACATAGTCCAATAGCAAAAAGAAAACCAAATTACACATTCATAATTAATACTCATGAAACTTACTAAAACCATATCAAAATGCCTAAAATACATTCAATAAAATCTACTCTAAAACATTCTCATATATACATCCATGGATATCCAGTCTACATTTCATTCCCATTACCTCTAGCTTGCACGTAAATAATTCTGGGGCATTGCAATTGACTCAAATAGAGATACCTAATAGTCTCTCAATCTCTAACCACAGATTATACATTGCTATTAAGCATTTAAAATTTGTAGAGTTCAAGTTCCGCCACCAGAATATTTCTTCCTTTATATGCTCCATATTATGCACATACTTCCCATAGTGTCTATTGTAAGTGTTTACCATTCTCGAGCAGCAGGTCAGAACATGAGGCCCTGTCTCAATTATTTCTTTGTCCTCACATAGTCTACAGCATCGCTTCTCATTCATTAATTCATTTAATACCCCAGTGTTTTCTAATACTGGTGGATAATTAATCCTAGTAAGTAAAATGAATCGTCGGAGTCTAATGTTTGGACATATATTTAGATACAGTTGAGGTTTTTTTGTATGTATAAAGAATATACTTCACAAAGTGGTATTTTTTTAGTTGTTCTAAATGGGCATAATTGTCTATCCAGTCAGCCAAATCAATTTTCTATGACAAAGCAGATTTAGCTGCTGGAGTAAATATATCCTGGCGACAGCTCCAGTTTATAGTCTGCAGAACATTTTCAGTACTAGTTTTTAAAAGCGATCTCTTAGATTCCATGCGCAGTTCTTGCCATAAAGAGACCAGCAATTGATTACAAGAGGTACCATTGAGCTTCAAAGAGAGTTCAGACCTTTTCTTAAGTACCATTGATTTCAACGATAACAACCCCTGTTCAAGTCTGATGATGGCCATCAGGATGCAGCTGGGGAGGCCCAGCACTTTTTTCCAAAATGTACCCTCCACCACCTGTAGCCACTTAAGATCAATTTTTTGAAGGGCCTCAAGGCCATATATCATCATAGGGGTAGAGACATGCTGGAAGAGTAGCCGCGCTGCCCAAATGCTAAAATCCCCATGGGACAGAGTAAAACGATATACTAGAGCTGTGATTTGAGCTGCTCTAATTTTGCGTCCTCGGATGCAATGCACATAGTCGTTGGTCATCTCAAACTCAATGCCCAGATATCTATAAGAAGGAGTATAACATATAACAGATTCTAGGACTTCAAGTCTTACACGCGCATTCTTTTTGCGGGATAAATCCATCACTTGGGTCTTTTCCAAATTAATTTCCAGCTCGTTCTTTTTACTATATGAGCAGAGTGCTTCCGCAGACCGTCGCAGACCACTAAATATGTGGTCAAGAATGACAAGATCGTCTGCGTAAACCAGTACCGGGCATCTATCAGCCTCTTTATGCGGCGCACAGTTATATAACTCATCAAAAGCTAAGGGGAGGTCATACACAAATAGATTGTATAACGTTGGTGCAGTGACGCACCCCTGTTTAACCCCTCGATTCTGCTCCACTTGTGCTGTCATGTTACCTTGTGAATCAAGCTTTAGGCAAACTGTATTATTGTCATGTAGAAGTGTTAAATAATAAAGAAGACCTTGAGGGCAATCAAGCAATACTAATTTAGTCCAAAGGAGATCTCTGCGTACTCGGTCAAAAGCCACCTTGAAATCTACAAATAAGGCATAAATAGGGGGATTCCCCTTTTTACTAGTGTTCATCCGCAAGGTATCCAAGATAAACAAATTGTGCGTAGTGGAGTATCCCTGCCTGAAACCGCTCTGGAAACAATAAAAAATACCTTTCCAATCAATCCAACTTTGAAGTTCTTTTAATAGGAAACTGGCAAAGATTTTACTAGTGCAGTCCAGCATGGACAATAGTCTATAATTTGTTGGCTCTAACTTGTCTACCTTTTTATGTATACTGATCAGTATCGCCCTACACCATGAGTCTGGGATTTTCCCTTCGCGGAAGACTTTATCAAACAAGATCTTTAGGCGCTCTGCCCAGAACCTCGGCTTGTTTTTCACTGTGACATTAGCCAAACCGTTTGGGCCCGGTGCTCGGGATGATTTTAATTCTTTTATTTTATTAATAAGTTGCTCAACGGTAATCGAGAAAGGAGGGACAGGAGGAATAATCTTCCTTATCAGACTGCTTTTCTCTCCCATATATATATTACGTTCTGACAAAAATCTTTCCCATTTCTGAGCACCGATAGGATTGATCATAGGGGTTACCCTATTACCGCGAGAATCCCCTAGTATTGCCCATATATTACGAGTGTTCTTAGTGCATAACACACGCACCGTGTCCTGCCATTGCTTGAGTTTATTTAAGTATCTTTTTAGCTTGATCCACGTTTTATAGTTGTTCTTAAGCGATCTACTCAGTATATGGAAGGACTGGATAGCGGGACAGGACCTATTAGCTTTACGAATTGCTGTTCTAAGTGATCTTTTAGCATTCCTAATTTCTAAATCATACTTGTTTACCTTAAATTGCTCAGTGCAGGCTAATCCCACTCTTGCTGAAGCATGTTCGTTGGAAAAGGCAGATATCCAGTTCTCGATATTAGCTATTGTAATTTCCTGGAAAATGGCTATCTCTGGATGACTCGTCTCTGCTATAAACTGGGCTGATTTAGCTATGTTTTTCTCGGACCAGCTAATACGTGTGGCAGCATGATTTATCCTCAGAGTCCCCATTATGGTCATGTTTAATCATGTAAGGAGCAACTGTCAGTGAGAGTAGTGCATGGTCACTCCAATCATTGTCTGACACCACAAAGTCTCTAACAAGGGTAGCCAGTTCCGGGGTAACATAAGAATAATCAAGAGTACTCTTACTTTTACCATGTTCCCAAGTTTCTTTGCCCGGATTATCACCCAGCGATCTTCCGTTAATCATTTCCATGTCCCAAAATTTGAAAAAACTCAACCATTGTAATCCCACCATGTCAGTTCTCCTCTGGCGCATGTTACTCTCAGCCCTTAAGAGAGGATTACTTGAAAACCATTTCCCTCCCCCCATGTAACAATTGAAGTCCCCCACAATCGCAATCAGTTTGTCTCCCTGCTTTATAGACCATTTTATCATAGTCTCATGCAGAGATTCTTGGATTGCTTCAGTATGGACCGCACCAGGCGGGGAGTACAGAGTGATTAACAAGATGTTTTCTATATGATCCATAGCCCACAATTCAAATTCCACAGCAACAAGAAATTCATCTGAATTAGTCTTGATCTGACGAGATTTAACATTATGCTTAATTCCCACAATCAGACCCCCATAAGGTCTTCCCCGAAGACCCTTATTCGCCATGGATTGATATACTGTGTATCCATTTAGCACAACTAGTGAGGTTAACCATGTTTCCTGCAGAAAAATACAAAGGAATTTAGTTACTGTAGACTAGTTACTGTAGACAGTGAACCTCCTGCTTGGAAAAGATGGTTAAAACCCCTACAGTTCCAAGACATAATGGCAAAACTTCAATCCTTGTTGAGGACCGCTGGTAATGCTTCAACCGGCCACTTCAAAGCATCCTGGATGTCCTCTATCTGGGGAGATTTCTCTTTAGTTACCACAGGCGTCATCGTTTTATTCTTTGTCACCGGCGTCTTCTTCCTAGGGCAATTATGGTCTTCCTTTTCAGGATCTGCATCTAATTGCACATCCACCTCAACCAAGTTATCTTTATGTGATCTCATCAGTTGTATAGTAGTTTGAAATTTATAGTGGATAGCAGAGACATTGGTGTTCACACAAGTCAAAGGTTCAATAAATTCAAAGTCCTCAGATCTTAAGACACTCGATTGAGGAATACAATACAGTCTAGTGAGAAGTTCAGTTCTCATAAGCCAATCCGAATCATTCTTTTGGTAAAGGTTCTTAATGATACATATATTCCTCTTACTCCCCCCCCCTGGTCCATATCTACCTCCTTCATCGTTAAATTGACATTCTCTCGTATAGGGGAGGTCATACTTCTACTACAAGGAGTAGAAGAGATCTTGTCACGATCTTCTTCCATGAATGAATCCGGAAGCGCAATTGAATTTTCTACCACATTATGGCCTTCTCAGTAATCAACCAGCTGGTTAAGCGCCCCTCTTTTACCAACCTTTGTTTCTTTGCACGTATAGCTTTTTTTCTTAGCTTTTTTGTAGTCTTAATGGGTACAGCAGTTGATGGGGGTATTGAGGCCTCAACACACGGTCTCTTCCACACGGCTGAACACCGTATTTAAATCAGCCTCATGGAAGTGACAGGTAACCAGGGACAAACAGCGGATTCAACTGTAGTGATTGGCAAAGGGGATTAAAGGATTATCTCCCACAGTCTCCCCGTAGTTTCACCTGCTTTGTCCCATGCACCTCATTTCAAGAGTGCTTTTACGAGGCCGCTTCTGAATTTCAAATTCAAGGGTCAGTCTCCTGGCCGCTTTTTCCTGATATAACTCAGTTTCCCTGCTTTATTTCGAGAACTGGTTAAAGAGGGTGGAGCGTATTAATGTAAATAAAATGGAGCTCAGCCTACAACACAATAGGATATAGATAACAGTGGCAGCTGTACCAAAACTACGTAGTGCACCAGTGCATATGAATAAATGTAACTGGGAAGACGTGTTATCCTGTCACATGTAGGACTCAGCCTACGTAATGCTGAAGTTATGATACCCTTCAGCGTTCCAGGATGCTCAGTGCTCACCGATTCCTGTGCATGCCCTTGGCTCCAGGGGGTCCTGAACAGACTCCGTATGACCACCTCGTATTCAGGACCTCACAGGCAGTCACGGTCGACACTTCTCCCGCGCAGTTGCTCCTTGCTCCCCGCTCCCGGTAGAGAGCTCCCGGCTCCCGGCTCCATATGGCTCCTTCGACTCGGCTCCTTCGACTCGCGGGCTCGCCACAGTCAGAGTAAAGGACCCTCACTCCTCGCTCCGTGCATACGGCGTGCGTGTCAAGCCGCACCTCTGCTTGTCAGTATCGTCAGTATTGCAACGTAATGAGACCACTTCCGACAACCTGCATATGTTATCCACCTGTGATGAAAGTGCCCTAATGTCCTGTGTTGTATGCGGAAGGAGCATGGCTACAATGGTGCCTGGACCCGCTCTAGTCCTGCATAGAGAGGTGGTGATGGTGTCTTGTGCCTGCCATGTAGGACACAGGGGGATGACTACCTTGATTGAGTCTGTCCTTGTGTGCACCCCTTGTTTCTGACTATGAGTGCAGGTGGCAGAGTCTAGTCTTTAATATTCACTGTGTATTGTACCAGCAAAGTTGGGTCTGGTCTTTGGAGGGTGAGAATCTGAGCTAAGTCTGTCTGCTGTGTTCTGGTGAGCAGGCAGGTGTGAGGTCATTTTCTGAAGGTAAGGTGGTCTTCCAGTGCATCTGGGCCTGGTGTCTCATAGGTTGGTTGCTAAGATTGAAAAAGAGGATCCTCCTCAGAGCTTCTGATTGAGGCATGGGATTGTTACTAGAGGAGCGCTGCTGGATCGGAGCCTTATGACCGGCGTGTAATGGATCATCTTCTCCTTGATGATTCTGGCCACCTGTTACGTCAGGTACGGGTGGCACTACCAAGTGTTTTGCATTGGATTCTGCAATGTTAAAAAGCAAAGGAGAAAGGATAGAGTCTTGAAAATCCGGCGATGCCCCATGCTGGGCCTCTCTAACCTCTTTCTGCCTGCTCTTCAGGTCCTCTCACTTTATGATCAAAAGTAGGCAGCTGCAATAGTATGAATATAAGTCAACATGTTTGTTGATAAAAGGTCTCATTGACGCCTTTAGTAACATGTGGAAGTATGGTCCTCTTGACAAAGGATCTCAACTTAATGCTCAACCTGCTAACCACAACACAAAACCCACATCACGTGCCCTGCTTCCTGCCTTCCACTGAGCACTACTGCCACAGAGTGCATCTCTTACTCTGTACACACAACTCCACCAGGAATGTGAGTCACATGGATGGAGCTTATGGTCTGGCTGCAAGACTGGGCATTGCAAGTGTACATGTAGATGACTATCACCAATTCACTGTGGTCACACACCTATGCTTTCTCTGTGCGCACCCCTGACTACTGGTGTGTGTAGTTCAACTGTACAGGGTGCTTTTCTTTTTGGAGTAGCAAGCATGTGGCAATGGAGTGTCCTGCGTGCCCTCAGGCCCGTTTCTAGGGGCAGGCAGGACTGGAGAACATGTGCTCTGGTGGGATAAAGTCGCCTTGCACAAGCTTGCTGTTTATTTAGAAGCAAACAATCTTTTGAGTAAGTACGGAAAAAGCAATATGTTTACTCGTTATGTTTGTTGCTGCCCTATAAATATCGACAAGGTGGCTAGGAAGGAATTTGACAATTTGTATTGAAGCAATTGTTTGAGTGTGTGTTTGTCTGTGTGTGTGTGTGTGTGTGTATTATTTATTTAGTTATTGTGAAAACATTGTATGTGCAAATGTAGAAAACAAGCATTAACAATGCCAATAGTTTTGAGAGCTGTAGTGAATTGGTGTTCTTAGTTGCTACTATAGGTTTTGATATGACATGCCCAAGTACCATCACGATTTGCCTTGTGTTCCAAGCATTTGTCCAAGTTGACATAATTTGGTAGAATTTGCCAGGATATGTTAAAATACCTACTACAGGTATTGCCATTGCAAGGAACTCGAATTGTTGCCAGGTACCAACACAAATTGACAGATTTTGCCATCAGACCGCAACTTGAGCAATGTAATAGGAATTTCAATAGGTTGGCATTGTATTTGCATCATATAATTATTTGTAATTTGGTGGTTTTAATAGAGTTATATTTAGATGGGCCACTTTTGTCACAACACAGGTTTCAAACCTGTTGCATTAATTTATCTGATTTATTTCATTTGTTAATAGCTCCTAAGACACATAAAGTGTCCCATTCCCACTATTTGCCAGAAGTTACCATTATATTCCAAGGAACTCTGGCTGTTAGGCAACTATTGCCATCACATGCCCAAGTACTCATTCCACTATCTAGACATTGTAATCCTACATCCAGGTACTCTCACCATGTGGCAGGTGTTGTTATACTTTCTCTAAGTACTCGTATGGTAACACGACTGCTTCACCTCCTAGCCTACCCACTTCTCTGGTCTTCCCCCATAGGGCTTAGAAGTAGTTTAGAGGCAATCTGTGTACCCTAATATTACTTAATATAGCTTGGAACTGCCTCCCTTTTCACCACTCAATTTCCTTTTATTTCACACCCATCTTCCCTCTCTCCGCTGGATCACTTAGAACTACCTCTGAGCACTATATTCACTAACTGAAGCATGCTATTAACTCTTGCGCTACTTTTAATTGAGAGCAAAATGGTTGGAAAAATAGATTACTCAGTAGCCGTGGATTCTTTTGTGGCACCATTCTGGGAGAATGCTCTTCATTTAGCAATAGAATTCCTGTTTGTAATATTGTTGTATACATTGTCTACTCATTAGTTTTAAATACAAGTCATAAAACGGTATTTAAATTGCACTGACTGTGGAGAAGGAGTGCAGTGTAGCAGGAGATGCTCGGTGGGGTGTTCTTGGGGTGGAGGGTGCGTGTATTATGGTGTTTTCTCCTGGGTGCGATATTGTCCAGAACCTGCCCTGCCTGCCCTGGCTTTGACTTGAAGTAGGGGGCCCTTGGGGACGTCAGAGCACTGCTGATGTTTGGGAGAGGTAGCCCTGGAACAGCAGATTAGGTTTTTTATTTGAGGGTGCCTGTCCTAGCACTAATTTTCAGTAGCATGGGGAGGTGGGACTCAGGCCAGGTTTCGGCCAGGGAGTGGGTCAAAACACAAGTGGAAGTCAAGGAAACCATTTGGCCCCAGAGGCGATTGTCTTACCCACTTTTTTGTATTTAACAGGTGTTATTCTTATCAAACACTTAACAGTTCTCATATCATCAAAAGTGTAAGGTTGAGCTTGCCGTGCTGTTCTCACACTCAACTCACTGCATACACTTCCAGGACTTATTGGCATCACTTGAGCAAATCTGCAACCCATTGGCTCACTGGTGTCTAAAGAAAAGTGTCAACTGCCTCTCCGCTTAGCTCCCTCGACCCAGCGCCCTAGATGGGTGCATATCAAGGCAAGAAATGTATCATTTGAAAGGGACAACCCTCCTTTCGAATGACTCACCTCATGATGATGATAATGATGATGATAGGTTATTTATGACTCACATCTTTCAAGGTAACCATGGCAGCAGTGTGATCAGTTGCTAGACTCGCCTGACTCCCAGAACTGCTTTTGTAGTAAAGTAAGAGGTTGCTGTTCTTTCAGTCAGGTTAACTGGGAACCTATCGGTGTACCATGCCTTCAGCGCCAGATGGGGACTGTAATGTGAGTGTTGTATTAGAGGACTTGTGCAAATGTGTTGATGCATGAGGACATCTCTCCCTTTTGAGATCCTGCCCACCCTGCCCTTGGGCAGACAAGCAGCTGGTTCTTCTTGTTTTCCTCTCCCTTGGATGCCTGTTAGTCTTTTATCAATTCATTATCTTGAACAGGTCCTGCAAGGTCTTCAAAGTCACTTGAGGTCATCATTCCAGCCAAGTTAACCCTTACTTATTGGCCCGTTGTTACCAGCATCACATGCACAGTCACATGCTAAATTGCTAAATCTGTTGGCCTCCTGTATCTCTTCATGTGTTTGTTCCACCATGACTGTTCAGCAGGAACATTGCTGAGGTGTTATGCGACACTGGTGTAAGGTGTGTCTGTCCCTAATTACTAATGCATGAGGGGGATCAGAAAATCCTGGCATGGTGTATGGGGTATTACCCACCGAACAGGACCTTCATGGGAATGAATAAATGTCTCCCCTGTGAAAGGGATTAGAGACAGCCAGTGCTTCATTTGTAAAAGAATAAGTGCCAGGGCCCAAAAGATCTTGGCTCACTAATGCCGGCGCAGCTGCCAAATCAGTGCTGTTGGCTCACCACCAGCCCATCACACTGCTGCTGCTCCATGTCACATGTCTGGTGCTTTAGCAACTGCTCCAATGGGTGTGCTTCAACTCTTAAATTCCCAACCGAGCCCTTTCCTCTGTGTTTGTTGCTCGACCCTCCTGCACTGCAAATTACCATTTTAGATTCCACTGGGGTTTTGAAAACACAGTGCTTTTTAAGTGAGGTTCATCGATGCACACATGGTTCACCCAGATCGACCTTGGGCATATGCCAAGTGGGGGCCAGTGTGGGGGGCGAGAAGGGCACAGGGATGCTTTGAAGGTGTGTTGGGAGAGGGCTGCTGTGCACCAACAAGAATTAACACACAAATGTGCACATCGCAGGTCACTGAACCTTTGGCACAGTTACTAGAAAATATTCTTGATTAACTTTTGGGGAAGGTGGCCCTGCTTTATAAATGGTGAGCAGAGATTATAGATTTGGTATTGATCAAAATACTACAAACATGAACAGTGTCCATCTCGCTGAACGTTATGTTGCTTTGAAGTTATGATTTGTATAATGTTGACATGCACTCTCGAAATAGCGCCATAGCGCCGGCACAGTAATGAGAGAGAAGAGTGTTTGGGTCTTTTATGTGTCCCCTGGCCTCCACAGTGCCTGTAGCCGGGATGGACTACTACTATCCCGGTTCCAACTGCTTCAAGGACTGAAAAAAGGCTCAGTTGCTGCTGGCCGCCTCTGCTGATGCCTGTGCCACCGCCTGCGCATGCGCACCAGCCAGGGTGTGTCCAAGACTCAATGAGTCTGCGCACCCCTGCCTGGCTGGTAAGCAAAGACAACAGTCATTCACACGTTCCAAAAATGGGTGAACTGAAAGTGTGACACCTGGCGGCGCATGGAAAAAAAAAGAAATAAGCTGTTGCGCCGCCCGCATCATGACTGCTTACCAGGTGACGCAGCAGAAGTTATAAATTAATTAGGAAAGCAAATGATGGCAACTTAAGTAAGTATACTTGTTGTGATGCAAAAGACTGGTTGGGTCCTCCAGGCCATTTGACCAACTTGTCACAAGTTAGTCAAATCGCCTGAAGGAATCGACCCGCTGCAGCATCCATGGGCCCAGGCCACAATGGCAACAGTAAGCAAGTTATGCTGCATATTACCAGCCACGGCCCGACCGCAATGAGCATTTCATTGCTGAGCCTCCGGGTCCATGCAGTGCCGGTGTGCGCAGTGCAGTAACACTGCAGCAGCGCTTATGGGGGAAGGGTGAGGGTCAGTGCTGAGTGTCCAGTGATCTCCTCCCAAAAACCCCCACCCCAAAGAAATGTCAATAACAAGGTGGTCTGGCAGCCGCACAGCGCACCAAGGCCTCTACAGCTGAGCTGGCCTCCAATTTAATGCAGTGTCTAGTGCTTAATAGCAGGCTAGCTGCTGCGGAGGCCTTGTTGCATTGTGCGATTGCCTCTTTGTTGGCCTTTTCTTATTGTTGAGAAGATCTTCTGTGGCGGTTATCAAAGACTGTGCGCCTGACGTCTTATCAACGCCTCTTTCGAAAGCAGTACTGTCCCATCCAACCTCAAAAACGCATAGGTGCTACCTCTACTAAAAAAACATCACTAGACCCACACATACCATCTAACTATGGACCAAATACAACAGTACCCTTCTTACTCAAAATCCTAGAGAGAGGGGGGGCGCTGTTGAGCAGCCGTCAAGATGGCTGCCTAGCTGTTTAGCTCCGTGCACAGCCGCTTTTCATCCGAGGACATCTGCGGTCTGAAGTGTCTTTACGCCTATCTGGTCGACCCCCTGTCCTCCCCATAACTGGGGCTACGTTTCGCCGCGATCCTGGCTCGGATCGGACCCCGGGAGCCGGAGATCTCCTTGAGCAAGATCCTCGAGGCTGCCGTGGCACTCGGCGGCCCAACGTGACATTTTCCTCGGCTCGCGCTGCCACACTGCTGCCTCCCCTGCCGCATCCCTCCACTGGGCTGCCTGACTGTGGCGCGTATCGCGGGTGCTCTGTGATCTGCGCTGGGAGCGCCATGGGCTGGGCTGCACCACTTCGCTGACCCGGCATCCGCAACTTGGGCTGCGCCCTGCACCGGCCCGACCTGGACTGTTCCCCCACGCTGCTGCCGGGGTCCTCTGGTCTTGTTGTGACCGGTCTTGCCGGTCAGAGAGCCCGATATCGGGGGGGCCCTGGTCTGCCCCTCGCCGGCGCCGCTCGGCACCCGGGCGGTGCGTCCCTCCTGGAGGAGCTACGCCTTTCGCTTGGCTTGGCTGCCGCGCTCGGCGGCCGTTGGCCTGAGACCCACCTTGGAGGTGCCGCGGGCTGGACTCCCGCTGGCCTGGCATCTGCGGCCTGGGCTGCGGCCTGCATCTTCCCGCTCCGGCTCGTTCCCCTGCACTGCTGCCGAGACCGGACCTGCCTCTGGCAGCGCCTGTAACCGGGGAGCCTGTGCCGGCGTTTGGTGGTGCACATTCTCCGGAGGAGCTGCGCCCATTTCCTGACTGGATCCTCGTGGGCTGCGACTCAGGTGAGGAGCTGCTGGGGCTGCTGCGTGCCGGAGCTGCATTGACCCCGTTTCTTCTACTGCAGGCCATCCCCGGCCAGGGCCTTTTCCCCCCCTCCCGCTGCGCAGCCCCAGCTGGCTCCCGTGCCGCATTGCTGGTCTCTGGGCCCATACCCTGCGGCGTTGTTGCTGCTCCGCATCCCAGCGGGCACGGATTGCCCCGCTGCCACCTTGCTCCAGGCTTAATGGACCCTAGATTGATGGAGCCGTGACCCACACCTACACAATCTCCAGTGTGCCCGCCTTGAGCGGGGTGGGCCCTGCTGCGACGCTCTCTACCTGTCACTGCACCACCTGCCAGCTCAGCACTACTACTATGGCACAGCTTTTCGTCTCTACTGGTCATTGCCTTCACTGCCCCATGCAATATCCGCCTGTGCACTAATGCCCACGCTCCTGCTGTTCGTTCTTCCTGTGGTGCTTACTCGGGGTCTGTTCCGGACACCGTCCTCATCCACTAGGGCGGTGGGGTCGCACTATCCCTGCAGCTACTCTATACTTCCCTGACGCTGTTATTCCTGCCGCCTCTGCCAGGAGTTGTCTGGGCGATTCGGATCGGCGGGCTGGCCCACCGACCTTTGACTGCGGGACTTGCGGTGGGGCCTCTCCTGCACCTCCACACCGTGTGGCCTCCTGCCTCAACGCCCTTACTCAGGTCTCCACTCTGGCCACTCAGTGCCCCCACTACATTATTTACGATGTCTAACAGATCTAGGAATACCAATAAAACCGGGGCCATGGACAAATTCGCTAAAGCCACCCCGAGGTCCGACTCGGCCCACACATCAAGCGATCCAGCGGACGACCCGCCTTGCGCCGAGGCACCTGCCACTGACCTCACAGCGATAATGGAATCCATGGCTAGAAACTTTGCAGCCTTCCACGAAAAGCTCGATGACATTAATGCCAATGTAGCATCTCTCAGAGCCAAACTGGATCAGCAGGGGGTTCGAATCACGGAGGCTTAAAAACAGGATTGGAACCAATGAAGATAATATATCTACACTCCAGGGCACTGTGTCCACTCTGGTCTCAGATATGAAGGCGGTCAAGGCCAAATGCGATGACCTCGAATCTAGGTCGCGTAGAAACAACATATGCATTGTTGGTGTCCCTGAAAATGCGCTGAAGGGTCGACTGGAATTGGCGGTCGAGGATCTCTTGAAGGACCTATTGGACAATCCAGACATGTCTCCCTTCTTCACCATTGAGAGGGCCCATAGGGCACTGTCACCGCGGCCTAAACCTGGTGACTTTCCGAGGCCCATCATTGCCAAGGTTTTGAGCTTCAAAGACCGCGACCAAATTCTCCGCCTCGCACGGGAAAGGGGCGAGTTACGAATGGACTCGCAGGTGATCAGGATTTTCCCCGACTTTTCCACCAGAGTTCAGCAGGAACGCCGCCAGTTCCTTGGAGTGAAGAAACTCCTTAGGGGAGGAACATCCCCTACGCCATACTCTTCCCTGCACGCTTGAAGTTCACGTTCAACAACAAACTATACTTCTTCACGGTGCCATCTGAGGCGGTTAAATTCATAGAGGCACATGTTCCTCTCCACCCTCCTGCTGATGACTCTATGAATAATGAGTGAATCCTATGCTTGCTCTGCGCTGCCTTGATACTATGCCTATATGTAGATCGAGTCCTACCACTCTTTGTTCACGTCCATGGGCGACCACACCTCTGCATTCACCTTGAGACAATGCTCTCCTACGCAGGTTTAATTTCCGCTCTGTATACCCGCTCGCCGGGGAGCAACTGTCATCCCGTCCAGTTTATTCTCCCACACTCACTTCTGTTGTTCTCTGATATGCAGAGCTCCCTTGTTCTGGCTGCAACCCTTTGCCCCCTATTCACGAACACTGGGACATGTTTTGTCTCACTGTTTCGCTTGGTTTGGGTTGCTGGATCCCTGTGGTACGTGTGTTGTTCCCTGTGCCCCATTTTGTAGGACTGGGGTATTCACGATATGACCGCTAACAATGTTCGTTTTGTAACGGAAGCAGCTGGTTCCAAGCGTGCTTCTGCACAGCAACGGCGCACCCCACTGCGATTGCACTGTTCTTGGATATGCCCTTGTTGTGGGTCAGCCCCTGTTGGGCTTTTGTACAGTCTGGGCCACGTTGGGGCCGGCCCAGCTCTGTACAGTTGAGGGTGGGTGATTTTCACACTGCTGATTTTGGGTTAGTGGTGAGGGTGGCGGGTGGGAATGGGGTGTTTGAAAAAAATGGCATGCAAGGTCTCACGGCGCGCACGTTGGCAAAACATGAGCGCACTCCCGACTTTAACCCCGGGAATGCGCACTACTGCTGGATCTGGGATGTTCATTGATGCAAGTATACCGAGATTAGATATTTGCCACTGATATGTCTACCGTCATAATGTCCTGGAACATCCGCGGATTAAGCTATCACACTAAGGCCCGTAAGATCATGGCCTTTGCTAATAGGCATGGCTGCAAGGTACTACTCCTACAGGAGACACACTCCAATGCCCACATTCTGGGCGCCATGGCCCCGTCGTGGGGTTCCGCTAGATTCTTTACTTCCTACTCCTCCCAATCCAGGGGAGTCCTCACAATGATCCACAAATCGATTACATTTATTCTGCACAAAAGCTATATATGTCCTGAGGGTTGTTATGTTATACTGCACTGCACAATGGTGAATAAAGAATACCTACTTGTTAACACGTACTGCCCCAACGTTGACTCTCCTGAGTTCTTCGATGCGGTAATTGCTATACTGTTGGGATATGTAGGAATCCAGATTATATGGGGGGGGGGGCCTGAACCTCATCCTTGACACTGTCCTGGACAGGACTGGCACGTCCTCTCGAGCCCTAACCAGCGCCGCACACAGACTATGTGGCCATATGCAGACGCTCAATGTTTGCGACGTCTGGAGGACACTACACCCCTTGTGCCGGGAGTACACTTATTACTCGTCCGTGCACGACAGCTCGTCTCGTATAGACCTGTTCTTCGTGTCAAATGAAACCATGGGCGGGATAGAGGGGTCCTGGATCCTCCCCCGCACACTGTCCGACCACGCTCCAATTACACTATCTGTGAAGCTGGGTATACCCATCCCGACACTCAGCACCTGGCGATTCAAATCTGAGGCCCTCAGGGATATTGTTTTTAGGGCCGATATCCTTGCAGACATTGTATCCTTCTTTGACCACAACTCTCCTCAAGACACATCAGCTGCGGTCAGATGGGAGGCCTTTAAGGTATATATCACGGTGATGTCCATCTCACGAGAGGCTGGGGTACTGAAAGCAATCCGAGTTGGCCGCGGTCGCTCTGAAGCCAAATTGAAGCAGTTGGAGCAGCAATGCTCCACAGGCGCCGATCCCGCTATACTTGTCAAAATTAGCGAGGAACTGCAGGCGTACAATGCGCTCACTACCAACGAAGTCCAGTACTTCAGCCGCCCACAGGCCGCCAGGAAATATGGCGAGGGTGACAGACCGGGGAAGACACTGGCAAACGTGGTGAGAGGGGAATTTGGCCGAGCTCAGATCACCTCCATTAAAGATGTATCTGGCAACGTACAATGGGCTGACCAACAGATCTTGGAGATATTTACTGAGTTCTACAGGTCCCTCTACTCCCAACCTGCCGAACACTCCGAACGACACATGCGCGAGTTGCTTGCTCAGATCCCTACCACCGAAATATCCCCTGCTGCCCGCGACCAGCTGGACTCCCCGGTAACACTGGATGAGATAGTGACGGCCATCTCGAACCTGCCCAAAGGCAAGGCGCCGGGGCCCGATGGCCTTACGGCTGAGTTTTATCAAGAGCACGTGGCCATACTGGCTCCCAAATTACTCGAGGTCTGGGATGAAGCACTCCGCTTCTCCATCCTCCCCCCATCCAGGCGTGAAGCTGTCATCACGGTACTGCTCAAATCTGGCAAGCTGGACGACGAGTGTGGGTCCTATAGGCCTCTTTCCCTCATGAACCTAGACACGAAAATCATTGCTAAGATCATAGCTAACTGCTTTCTCCTCATTATGCCATATCTGGTCTATGAGGATCAAGCGGGCTTCGTCCCCGGCAGGTCCACCTCCCATAATATAAGGAGATTGTTCAATGTTATGTCCCGTATAGATCAAGACGCCCAGGCCGTGGCGGTCACTCTGGAAGCCCAGAAGGCCTTTGACATGGTCTCTTGGAACTACATGTGGCTGGTGCTGGAGACAATGGGTGTTGGCCCAAACATGATCGGGTTCATTAAACTACTATGTCAAGTTAGATAGACTTGCGGCCGCTGGCACCAACATGATGTCCCTTATACTAGATCGTCATCATACACCTGACTCTCCTATTGACCCCGTCGGTGCGACCTTTCATGCCTGGAAACGCTTGCTGTATCCGACGGCCGAATCCCTCCCTTACTATAAATGGCTCCCGGTGTGGCGCCTGCCTGGCCTGGAACCCACACATGATAATGCCTCAGCCCAACACTGGGGAACTCTGGGGTATCAAGCACTGTCCGACTTCTACCCAGAAGGTAGGTTGATTGACCCCCAAACATGGAAGCAAGGGCACACCAGATCCGCCTTGGAGACCCTCCAATACTATAGACTACGGGCAGCGTTCCGTACTATATGGCCCTCATTTCCTGATGAGCCCCCGGATAACCCGGCCATCGCATACATTGCCAACTCAGGCAGCGCCCGCGGTGTTGTCTCTTCACTATATAAGATCCTTCAGGAGTCCATCACAGTCCCAGTGCTTAGGGCGCGCGACGATTGGGTGAATTAATTGGGCCTGGAGTTATCTGATGGTGCCTGGGGCGCAATGTGCCTACACACAAAAAGAGTCTCCCTCCATTTCCGTCACCGCGCCATGCAGTACAAACTTCTCAATAGGCTCTACTATAATCCACACAGGACCTCGACATTCACCCGCACCGCACCGCGGCGGCCCTGTGTCCTCACTGTGGAGCTGAGGAAGCTGATCACCTGCATATGTTTTTGACCTGCAGGGCGCTATCTGGGTTTTGGGAAGGCATCTTGAAAACACTCTCTCACATGACTGAAACTGTGGTTGATCCTGACCCCCTGGCGGTTCTGTTTGGGGTCTGGAAAACCGATGAAACCAGACGCCTAGCTAAATTCCTAAATATAAGCTGTATGATTGCCAAAAAGTGTATACTCCAGAGCTGGAAAAGCCCCTCTCCCCCGGTCTTTCAGAAATGGTTGCGCTTACTCACCTGGTCACGAAATTGCGAGGAAGAATACTTGTCTATGCTCCCCGCCCAATCTCGCCCCAGGAACATCTGGGCTGAATTCAACGCTTACCTTAGCATCCAAAGCGAGGGCACTCCCGAATCTGGTCTGTCCCCTACCCCGCCGGGCTCTGATCCCACTGCGTGAGGCCCTATTTTTTTTGCTCCTTTTCAGGTACCATTCAGTTGTCAATGCTGTGATTGCTGTATCCTTTTTCTATGATGTAACTGCTATGTATTTGTTGCCTTGTGTGTGTGCCTTGTGTACCTCTGCCGTCCAAAAATAAAAGTTAAAAAAAAAAAAAAAATCCTAGAGAGAGTAGCGCATCTCAGGATCCAAAACTATCTGGAAGCCAATAACCTCCTGGGACGCCAATCAGGATTCCGCCCTAGACACGGAACAGAAACTGCACTCCGGTATCTGAAAATTCAAATGGACCAGTTCAAAGATAAAGGTAAACTGGCCCTGCTCCGCCTACTTGACATTTCGGCGGTGTTTGACCTGGTCAACCATAAAATCATAAGCACCTCTTTTCAGTGGCCGAATTCTCACCGAAAGCTGTTCAATGGATACATTCCTTCCTTTTGGACAGATCGACACATGTATTCTCACCTAGTGCTGCAGCACATCCAAGCCCGTTCACATGTGGGATTGCTCAAGGCTCCTGTGTCTCTCCAACACTATAACATTTTTTTACAAAACCACTATTTGACTGTCTGGATAATCTGGGTGTCACCTACACTAACTACGCTGATGACACCTAAATTCTCATTCCCATCACTGGCTGACATGACACGGATTCAGCCTCTCTTAGCCTTATTTATACCACCATCCAAACCTGGATGGCCTACAATGGCCTGTGCTTTAATGATGAGAAGACCAAACTCCTCCTCTTAGGGTCACAACTCTGCCTCAACAAACTCGATGACTCCTTTAAGGCCTTCAATATAGACTGCACTGCTATTGAAGTATTTAATGTAGTAAAAACTGTGTCTTGACCCTAACTAAACAGATTAATGCCACAGCATCAGCTGCAGACAACACTTCAAAGTTGATCAATGCCTGCACACCATTCCTCTCACTTGACAGCTGCATCACTCTAGTTAGAGCACTCATTCTGTCGAGATTAGATTACTGCAATGAACTACACACCGGAACTAAGACCCAAAACATCAAAAAGTTACAGGTTATCCAAAATAACGCCCTGAGGGCAACCCTAAACATACCGAGAAACTCAAATATCTCTATAACTAGAAGGAACCTCCACTGGCTCCCTGTTCAAGAGTACATCCACTTTAAAGCCCTCACACTAACTCATGAAGGCCTTCATAACACGACCCCTACATACCTGGTGCACAAAGTTTCTAGAACCCAATCCAATAAACCTGCACGCTCTGCTCACCTACACTTGCTATCCACACCCAGATTCAAAGTGCAATAATGCAATTATTTAGTAACTGGGTTTTATTAGCTACTTATTAAATGTTTCACAGTACGCAAAACTCTAATAAGAAAGCATTTATCATTTTACTATTCAACATGGCAAGATTATTAATATTGCACCTCCATCATGAATGCTCCACACAATGCCTATGTTTCTACATAAGTATCTTAGTATACTAAAGAACTTCATAATAGAATGATATTTGTATCACTGCATTGCTTAATGCACTACGTACCTCATGATATGTATTTGAATGACCCTTGACACTTTTTATCAACATTACAATGAGAACCCCTTGTACAGACTTTTCATGAAAAGTAAACGTGCATGTGATGTCATCAGTGATGTCATCAATGACATGTGTGATGTCATCTTTGATGTCCTGGGTGTTAGTATTAACAGTGCATGGTGGTGGCGCGAGTTATGGTAGTTTAGCTTACCGTAACTGACGAATTTCGGGGGTTTTCGCTTTTACTTGGAACCATAACGTCCCTTTAACAACATTTTTTTACTGAATTTCGTAGGTTTCTAGTAGCGCAACTTAACCATAACGTCCCTTTAACACAGTTTTGTTACTGAATATAGAGATAAACAATATAAATTGGATAAATGTTTCCTAGGATTCCCATACTTTATATACATATAACATAGAACATACTGAACCCCCTACCTGCGCTAGTGGGTCTGATGTTTGTGAACCATGCGTATGTTCGCGGACGTATGTTCGCGGACAGACTCGGTCAACATCAGAACTATCCAAAAACTCAGGGGGTATCTTACATTGTTGTATCATGCAATAGAAACACTGAACATGTTCAAAAAGCAGCACATAAATACATTACATTCAATAATAAATAAGAAGTGGAAACTGTATATGTAAAACACCAACTGTCCAATTACATAACATGTGCAACATAATGCAGTATACCAATACAAAATAAATATGCCTCCAACAGAATTACCTCACGCAAACTGCACAGCAAAAATCAGCAGCACAACGACACAGCAGTAACAGCAAAACTTAGCAAGAAACTACTGAGTACACTACATTTATTTTATATATTAATAAACTTTCAGTATTAGGTACAGTAAAAATAATATATAGAGATTTGTTTTACACAGAAATGTCTAGTACTTTGAAATGCCTGGAAGAAAATGTTCCTCAGTGAAAACAGTGATATTAATGGTAGACACTACACTTCTCTATATAAACCAATTATTACCCATTACTTTATGTGTACTTACTAATTATTTTTTTTTTAAACACACATACACACATTAAAAATATTGCTAAACAGAGACCTTAGAAAATCATCTGCAGCGAATGGAGCAAAACATTGATCTATTGAAGCAATAGTGCGTTCAGAAATATTATTGTCCCGAGGGTTCAGGCATCTGTTTCTAAGCATACGTTGATTGATCGTACAAACATTTCCTATGCACCTTACCGTAGTTTTCCTCTTTTTTACACATGCAAAATCAGGCAGCAGGGCGTGCCCATCTTGTGATAATCTTATCCGTTGCCGCATTGCCAAGGTAGACTGCCCTGGCGGCACTGATTTATATGACCAGCCCCTGAGGCTAACATCACCAAACCTAGTGATATTCTCTGCCTATCTCCAGAACGTTACTGGGCAGCGTAGCCAAACACACCCAGTCATCACCTACGTGATAACGTTAGTTGACGGCAAACCCAGAATATCAACACACATCATCTCACAACACAGCACGTCCCAATTTTTAATTTAAAACCATACTTTTAAAGTAAATAGCAAAACTGTACATTTTTTAAAGTACTTTTATTTTACAATAAATGCTCCGAGAACATCCGGCAAATGCCATAATCAAGGAAATGGGTGATTGTTTTCTTCATTCTCGATCCACAAATGTTTATCATGAGTCACGCGGTGTTCCTTTTGGGTATAAAAAGCGCATTGGACGCACTGTGAATCGCAAGGCTGTGGCTAGGCCACTGTAAACGATGTCTGGTTGCTCTTTATCACTGCTGCTGTGTAAGGGCATATTGGACCGTGGCGATCGTGCCAAAAAAGTGTCACTGTTATCCAGCTATTCACGTGTATCTGCCGGTTGAAAACCCATCAGTTGGTATCTGGAATCGATGACAATCGCAGAAAGGGAGGATGTACTGTTTAAAAACGATAACAGAAATGTGTCTCAGTAGCCGATCTTTAGTACAGTTTATCATTTTACCCATTAATGCGGCCCTGTGTTAAAACTAATGATGAACACGTATGTGAAACAATGGTAACACAGAGAAAACAACATGAAAAGTTGCTGTCAATTTACTTCAAATGTTACTGCTATGCACTGTGTTCGCCTCGAATGGGATTCTGACGCTACAATCAGGGAGCAAGCTAAAGGCATGAAGAACACATAGATGGAATTTTAATTAAATATTAGTGTTAAATTACGCGTTTGTGGAACCTGGGGGATCCCACTAGTGGAGTACACGCATCTCGATGCTGCACTGACCAGGAGCCTTGGACAAAGCCAAGTACACACACAGGTTGTATTTGCGTGTCGTTCCAATATGACACAAACAACAACCGCGTACAATGTAACCCAGCAATAACGGTCGTTGAATGATAAGTTGACACATTGCTCTATAAAATAATTGAAAGTAAAACGAACATAATATTTGGCATTTCCATTCTCTCGGCGTAACGCAGACACTCCGTTCAGGTCAACAAATTTTCTTAAAATGAAATTACATGTTCCTTTGTCCAGTTTTGAAATGGTGAACCTTATCATATTTGACAGTGTTACATCCTTCCCTGCAAGCATTCCTTTTGGAAACCTCCCTTTTTTTTTCAAAGTTAAACAACAATTGAGCCTTACACTGTGTACGATGCGTGGATTTGCTGAGCTCGGAAACAACATTTCAACAGTGCTGACCTTCACTCAAAATGGCAGCCAATAGCCCTTCAGAACATAGTGGTATTACAAATATTTTTTAATAAGATATGAATTGTTTGCTACCATTTACCAATGCGGGCCACATTTCTATGGATTTACTTTTTTCTCTGCACTCTCCCAGCGACTCCCACAGCCAGGCCACACCACTTCTCAGCTCAGCCCATTTCCTCTTTACACGGTAAAGCACGTAAACATTTCTAGCAAGCGGCAAATCTCGAGCCCTGACAAAATGTGCTTGTACGAGAACGTCCGAGGAAGCCCTGCTGCAACCACCTCCGGCCAGGCCGTGGTCACCTGACCCCATAAAAGCAGTTACGTGTTAGATGCCTATAATTTGCACACATGTCTTTGTACTATACCACTTTGGGTCACTAGCGAGGTGAACTGTGCGGGGTCTTGCCACCTTACAAATACAGACACATAGTAAATACGTAATAGTAATACTTTTACATTATACTGCAGATGGTACCAAAAACAACTGCAAGCTAAGTGGATTCACACTTGGTAAAGTATCACTTGGCAAGGAAACTTTTACAACAATAGATATAATCTACCATGCAGGAGACACAACCAATGCAGGTCACTACACTGCATATATAAAAAACAATTGTGGATGGGTCAAATGTAATGATACTAACATTACTGTGAAACAGAGATTACCAGCAAATCTTGTAAACGCTTACTTAATATTCTTAAAACCAAAATTTACTAACTAATCTGTGTATGAACTTAAACAAAACTTAACCTTCAAAACTAAACACACCAACAGGTACCTAACTGCCCCAAGATTCTGCAACATCCAAACAAATAAATAAATACCATTAAAATGAAACAAGAAATAAACAGTTACAATACGCCAACATGTATCTAACTGCAACCATACTATCACCACTTCCAAATTAAAAACCATACACATATTCAATTCCTCCTACTGAACTCAATGAACGAAATGTATTGTACCACAACGTAGAAAGGTTTTTTTTTTAATCCAGCATGGATTATTTTCCCACACACCCAATGATTTCATCAACAAAAACAGGAACTGAGCAAATTGCACAGTACACTGGTTTGAACTATAGTACTTCTAAAGTGCTAACTATGAGGGTCTACAAAATACAGAAATATCTACTATGCAATGCAATACTCATTATAAACTACCTACACTAACATGTTTTTTCTTTTATCACAGTGATTGAAAAAAAATGACTGCTCGAACTACCCATGTCATGAAAAAACTGAAAAAACAAGTGGGTTCCTGGGAGTCTCTCTGCCAGACATAGTCCTGGGTATGAGAGCCTTACCCAGATTCTTTAACTCACTATCTTTAACAGAGGAGAAATATCCCAATCATATCAGTCTTTGTCCTGCCCAAGGGCAGTCCACCACCGATATGCTAGGCAATTCTCCTCTAGACAAGAGTACCAACAGCAACCCCACACACGTGTTTCGGTCTGGTTGGACCTCACTAGTAGCATGGAGCTGTGCCTCTCTCAGAATACTGAGCAAGGGGTCCAGGTCTGGATTCCCCTAGTAATTTAGGATGAGGCCCAAAGTTACTTAAATATACAAAAAACAAGGGGGATCCTTGCAGTCTCTCTGTCACATATTAGTCCTGATTGCAAGAGCCTTACCCAGAATCATTAGCTCACAATCTTTTACAGAGGAGAAATATCCCAATCATATTAGTATTTCTCGTGCCCAGGGGCAGTCCAGCACCAAAATGTTAGTCAATTGTCCTCTAAACAACAGTACCAACTGCAACCCCAGACATGTGTTTCGGTCTGGTTGGACCTCATCAGTAGGGTGGACCTGTGCCTCTCTAAGAATAGTGAATAAGGGATCCACGTCTGGATTCCCCAAGTAATTTAGGGTAGGACCCAAAGTTACTTAAAGGGTTCCTGGGAGTCTCTCTGCCAGACATTAGACCTGGGTGCAAGAGCCTTACCCAGATCCTTTAGCACACTACCTTTCACACAGGAGAAATTTCCCAATCATATCAGTATTTGTCCTACCATGGAGCAGTCCAGCACCAAAATGCTAGGCAATTCACATCTCAACAAGAGTACCAACAGCAACCCCAGACACATGGTTTGGTCTGTTTGCACCTCATAAGTAGGGTGGAGCTGTCCATCTGTAAGAATAGTGACTAAGGGGTCCACGTCTGGATTACCCTAGTAGCTTAATGTGAGACCCAAAGTTACTTAAATATGCTAAAAACAAGGGGTGTCCTGTGATTACTATTGATACTCTTCTTCAGAAAATAATTCCCTAGCATTTCGGAGGAGCACGACAAAGACTGCTATGTTTGAGATATTTCTTCTCTGTGGAAGATAGTAGATAAAAACTCTGGGTAATTCTCTCGTAACCAGGACTAATGTCTAGCAGAGAGAACCCAGGAACCCTCTTGGTAATTTGCATGAAAAACCTGCATACACCCACAAAAAAATCAAACAGTAAGTATATAATGATTGGACTCACAAACACTACAGCATAACACACCCATTCAAGCAAACACCTCACCATACACCACAATCCAAAATATTTGCTTCCATGGCTATCTTATGCTGCAGTGCTTCTTGCCAAACACTACAATCTTGACTGCATGGCCTGGCCAAAACTCTTCATACAGCCTCACCAAAAGAAACACTAAATATATAATAATTAAACTCACCACCACCACACCATAACACAGCCATGCAAACTTACACCTCACCAATAAATACAACCCAAAATGCCTAGAGTCTTCAATACCAACATTCTGAACACAATCCAACAAACTAAGACACATCATGTCACTGTTCTATAAACACTATTACACTACTACCAATCAGTACACACATGTTTGAAAAAATATCCCCTAAGCAACCAACCTACCACATACAAAACCTTTGGTAACATGGGTGTGTTATGCTGCGCTGGTTTAAGTGCATGGCCAAAATGCTGTAGGCCTTTGGCCATGCATTCAAAATTATTGGCCCTGGCCACAACCACCGCAGCATAACACACCCATAGAAACAAACACCTACCAAATAACCACAACCCAAAAACATCATACATCCACCTCAAAACTATCCACTTAAATTAACATTCTAAAAAATAATTGCATCCAACGTACAAACTCTTCAATACATACCCTCTTCACCCAATGCTCTTCTAACGACCCAAAACCAAAATCATACTAAAGTAAAATAGCCAGTAGTGCGCCCAGTGTTAGTATGTCCGCGGACAACCGCGGTGACCGTGGACATCGCAAACACATCATGGCCTTCTCCCACCTAAACAAATACAGCATTTGACTCATCTCTTTATCCTCCACCCTCTCCAAGCACTCATACACACCAACACACTCCCCAAAATTGGATTTATGCTCACTTCCAGCTCATGTCCGTGCATCCAATATGATGGGCGCATCGAAACAATTGACACACCTCACGCCTCATTCCAGCCAATCAGGCAACACGTTGCATGTCCGCGGAACATGATGCAAGCCGATTATCCAATATGTGTTTTGTCCGCGGAGCGGACATAGATATCACAAATTGTTTTGCCTTACATTTTGTTCATTTAAAATAAAACTAATGGACAGATGTACACCAAATTAACAAAAGCACGCTTTCGAGACCAAGCCACCGCAAATTTGGTGAAAATCTGTCCAGCGGTTTGGGCTCTAGGCGCAACACAAATTTTTTCCCATTATGTCTATGGGGAAAAAAATTATTTTGGGACCCCCATATAAATTTTCCCCCACCTTGACCAAACGTTGCAAAATAATTCAGAGTGGGCAAAATACTTTTGCAATTTTGGTGACGATTCCTCCAGGGGGAGCCAAGTTATAAGCCGTCCAAAAAGTGCTCTTCCTATGGGTTTAGCAACTTAACCATAACTACACGGCCACTACCGTGGGCCATGTAATATATATATGTATATATTGGTTGTGGCACCCGTGTGGTAGAATATGCCTACTGTTGTGAAGGTTTCCTTGTCAAGCAATACTTGCCCGTATGTGAAGCCAGTAAGCTTGCAGTTGTTTTTGGCAACATCTGCATTGTATCGTAAAAGCATTACTATTATGTATTGGCTATGTGATTTTATGTGTAAGCTGGAACGATTGTCTGAATTGCAATTAGTACATAATATGCCATGATATTGCATTTTGTACCAGCTGTTGAAAACTAATGGATTCACAGTTAGGTATAGATACATACACAAAGCGCTCATTAGGGACTTGCTACTATGCCACATGGCTGCAGAGAGTGCATGTATATTTCCACATGCATGAAATCTGGAAATTTCATTTATAGGTATGTTTTTGCTTTCAAGCACTTGCAGTAAGTACATTAGAAATTCTTGTGGATATTCTTGTATGTTTATGTTGAATCTCACCATTCCTGCATAGTAATCCAATTCTTGCCTTATTCCTGAGACACTGTAAGTTTTGTCAGGATTGTTTGTTGCATTTCTATGAAGGAGTAGCATTTGCAAACACAACTGGTCTGCGCCATTAAAGTAAATGTTTTCAACAATTGGTGGCAATTAGAATAGCAATTTACACCAGTTGTGTTGTAAAATTTGAATGGACCAGACAGTCCTGTATCTGAGTCATTTTCTGGAACTCCCCTTGCTTTTCTTGAAGAGATACTTCTCTTTGTTTGCGCAGTTGGATGTGCATTTGCATTTTCACTTCATCCTTCTGTGGATGTGTTAATTGATGTAGTAGCAGCTGCTTTCAATTTCTTAAGGGGTACTGTTTTGAGATCTCTTATAAATTGTGTTTGCACTAATTTTCATTTACCAAGTTTTCTTTTTTGAGGGTGCATATTGAGATGGGGTGTGTAGAGTGCACATAGCATGTTGTACTCTGCAATGCAAGGAATATCAGCCTTGACTTTGTATCAAAATTGACTAGAACTAGTCCTTCAAGTGTAGGTGCTACGTCACTCATACCTTCTTTGAGGACTGTGCTGCTGATGTCAATCAATGCCTGATTTAGGGTTAGACCATGCAATTCATGAATAGTGACTGCATATGCAAGAGACAGAGAAAAATTTTCTCTGTGTACATACATGTCTTTGAAAAGAAGGAATGAGCTGTTTAACATCCTTTCCTTTTAACTTCTGAACGTTTTTCAAATTGGATGTTGACAAACTGAATGTTGTTGTCACGTGGAAATGTCTGGAAGCCAACAACTGTACTAAGTGCTCCATTAACTAAATGTTGCTCCACTTCAAGGTTACGCTTTAGCATTACTCTACAGTTTAAACACAATGTTAACATTTTATCCAAACCATCTGTGTAGGAGATAGAGTTTTCTAAGCTATTTAGGCGTGCTGTGGCTTGTTGACACACAGGCAATGTCCTACCATGCACTTCCAGTTTGCCTGTGGAGTTAATTTGCACTATTGGTTGCATTTCTTTTTTCAACATTGTTTCATTGACTTGTGCACAGCTTGCTAGTGCTGGCATTAAGGACATACATTTTACATTTGTGTGTGCTAATTGTTCAGTAGCAGATATGCCCATATAGCTCATGGATGAGTCTGTTATTTAAGATAGACTGTGCTTCCTTAGAAAGCACACCAATCCAAATGCTTTTCAAAATGTTAGCATAGTTGAGGTCTGCAGACGCATGTTTTGAGTTAGTTCTCTTTATTAGAAATGTTGCCAGAGATTTACATTTCTTATGCTGCCAAGTGTGCTATGGCACAGTTTGTGTCCTAAGGTTTTAAAAATAGGTTCACCTTTCACTGGTGTTAATTGAAGAAGATCTCTGAAAACAATAATGTGTTTTCCTCCAAAGAGTTCTGCGTAGTTCGTTTCAAGGGCCTCTTGCAATCGGAGGTGAATCAAAGCCAACATTAGGTTGGAGACCATGCTCACCTCATCTATTAGGTTAATTTTCATTTGTTTCAGAATTCTGCGTAGCTCCATAGCAGCTTCTGCTGAAAATTTTGTAGTACTCTAATTTGTTTTGGTGTTCTACTGGAAGGAGCAGCAATCCTTGTAAAGTAACACCACCAATGCTGTATGCAGCTAAACCTGTGGGGGCAGTTACAATAGCTGAAAGCTTGTCATTTATCAGTTTTTGGAGGAACTTGCTGATGATTTTAATTAAGAATGTTTTGCCTGAAGCAGCTTCACCAATTACATACAGGAGTACAGGTTTGTCATTTTGACAGCTACAAGTTTTAGTTTCATGCTGCACACCATGTTCAATATCTTGAGTTACTTCCATGAAATTGCTACACTGTTCATCATTCAGTTGTGATTTCAGTAGAGCAAATTTTCCTTCAGATTCCTCATACTGGCACGTGATGTTTTCTACTTCAGTCAGGGCTAATTCTTCTTCATTTACTATGAGTGGCTCTCCATTTGGTTCTTGGGTTACTGTAAGAGAAGGCTGACTGCCCTGCTTGAAGTTCTTCGTATTGTCAGCATTCATTGTGTTGACGAGGAGAGGAAATTACTGACGGGCCCATTGGTCAGTACTCACCCTCGAAAACTAGTAATACAAGATAGCTGCACCATGCAAGGACAGAGTGCAGGATTCACATACTCCGGCAAGGTTCAATGATCAGGACTCATTAAATTGGCAAAGGGAAGTCCGTTTAATGATACATACATCAGCTTATGGGTATCAGCAGCATCACGAACACCTGCCTCACCCCGACTTCCTCGAACATTAGTCAAACAGCTTCTCTTATGGGCAAAATCCGTCATCATTGATGTCTAATTCTACAAAAAATCATCATGCAATACAATTGGTTGGGAAAGGTAACTTAAGTGTAGGTGCTATATCTGTATATGGGAATAATGCAAGTGTATTGGATAACTCTTATCGGGTGGGCGACTATGCCCTTCCCTCTACACCATACATGATTGACGTCACTACAAGTACGACATCTCATTGGTTACAGTGTCTATAGGAACCTAGATTACATGGTCCCTTGTGATTGGGCAAGTTACACCCCTAAACATAAATCTCCATTTTAATTAGCAGCTTTAGAGTAGACACCCAGGTGCCCAGTGTCCCAAGATTCACCCTTCCTCCCTTACATCAATCAGTGTTTTAGGGCTGTGTGTCAATTAGTTGGCTGGGTATGGCCTCGGATCTGTAGTCTCTTATCAGGAAAAGTTATGGCACCCCCTGGTTCTGGATGACATCAGGCGGTGGGACATCTTCATGCCTGTCTGGTCACGTGTTGGTTCACCGTGAATCTGCTTCAGTTTCCAACCTTTTGTGTATTTAATTCTGTGTGCGTTTGGCCACCTGCATGGGCATCTCTTATCTTGACCTTCACTGGCGGGCTGGTATTCTCTGTAGTTGGAGTCTCGTGAGCTCATGCTCACCTCCCCTTCTCTGGTTGACCTCGATCTCCCCAGCATAAGCCTCTCTTCGTTGAGTTTCGATTCCGCTCCTTCTCTGGTCTTTGCTGGGTTTCTAAACTCGGCCTGTCAGGCCTTTGGCCACCTGGGTACATTTCTGCTTTCACAAAATGAAGTCGCACGTGTACATTGTGCAGTATTGAGGTAGATATATGGTTGGCGCTTGCCACTCTACTCTTCTACTAGGCATTGCAAGCAGTATAGATTTCTAAGCCTCTTGCATTTCAAGCTTATTTACACACATTCAGCAGGGCGGTTACTTCCATCTTGTCTTATGGCACCATTCTCTTAGGTTTTAACAATGTCTCTCCCCTGCATCCATTATCATTATCCTTGCAGTTACTAGTACTGGCATTCATGCTTTCAGTAGCCAAGTCTGTTTGTTCTCAGGGCTGCTCGGGCCCTTGGTTTATTTTCATTGGCCTTCCAATAACGCTTTAGGGGTCTCCTTGTGGACCGTGTGCAGGTATTCCTTATTTCATATAAGTGTCTAGTATGGCTGTCTGATAGGGTATCGTACTGCCCTGGGTTGTCGCGTCATGGCTGCTTCAACCAGTATTGATCTCCTTACGTACAAGGGGCAGAGTCCCAGTGCGGCTCTCTGTTGGTTCATTTGCTCCTCATACGTCACATACCATGGCGAGTACCTTACTGGCAACTCGCAATGGGGGCAGCGGTGCGGATCATATCTGGGACCTCCTCTACACTCCCCCTCTGGTTGGTTCATCGACCACTCCTACTTCTTCCTTTATATTCAGTTTCTTTGATTCCTCAGCTTCTTGCTCATCGTCTCCTGGGTTTACACAAGAAGGCGTGAAAGTATGCAATTTTGGTGTCCATATCTTTATCACCCCCTTCAAGCTTCCTGCTGTTCTCACATGCTCATCTTTGTTCCAGGTCATCAACTGGCATTGTCCATTTGGACTGCAGTAAATCCATTTACGTTCGTACCTTCTTCGTTTCTTGGGATTATGTTCTTCTGGTGCAAATTCACTGGCATTCACAAAGTACTTTATCTCCTCATCTGTCAGGTCTCTGGGCTTCCAGCCTGGCTCAACATCGACCATAATTTTCATCCCAATGGCCTTCTTTGCTGTTTTCTGGCACTGTGTGATGATTATCTTGATAACACAGATTCCTAGCAGCACCATTGCTAACAAAGCTCCCAGGAACTTGAATATATCTGCCATCCATTGCGGGACCCATGAGAATAGGTTCCCGCTGTCGTCGTCCACTTCATCTGTCTCATGGGTCATCTGGTTTTTCAGGGTTGTTAACATGTCTATGGCCTCTGTGAGGGTTCCATTGTCTTTGTCGTGTGATGGTTTAAATGTGCAACATGATTCTCCAATTTTTGCGCAAACACCACCATCCATTCCGGTGATCATGTCAAGCACATATCTGTTCTGGAGGGTCATCAGTCTGACTGCTCTCAGCTCTTCTTTGATCGCATTTAATCCTTTTATTGTGGTGTTGATGGTCTGCAGTAACTCCCATCTCGTTATCTGCAACCACTTGGTGTTTACACCAACTTGGATATGCGGCAAGAGTATTGTTGTAAATACTGATGAAGTTAGGCTGAACAGCCTGTGTTCGTAGGGAATGGCATAAAATGCGTCCTCTGATTTGGCGGAGAAGTAATTCTCTCCCTTCATCCTTGACATTAGTTCCACAGACCTCTTTTTTCTCTGGTGAGCGTCTGCTTTTGGGAAACTGTCCAAATTCAGTTCATTTTTTGGAATCACTAGTACTGGAATGTGAACGTTCAGCAGTGTGCATATGCGTCCCCAGTTCATCGGTAGCTTTAGGTATGCCTTGGATCCACATGCCCAGTAATGGTCCTTTAAGACTGTGGTTCCTTGCATCATCCCTGGGGCTTCATATATGCGTTCACAGTTCTGATTCTCCCCATTTTCCTTGTGCCATTGCTTCTAAAGCATAGTTTCGGGTTTTCAAGTGGTACTATCTGCAAGGGTCCTCCTCTGTCTTCAAACCATGTCAACAGCTTTACCAATTTTGGCCACAATGGTCTGCATAGTCTCTGTGAGTTCTCTATTGCTTCTTTGCAGGCTCCAAGGACCATCCAAGCTCGGCAGATTATTACTCCTTCTTCCCATCCGTCTGGGGAGACTACTGATCCCCAGATCTGCATTTGTCCTCGGTTCTTCCATATTTGAGCTTCTTCTGCCGTTTTCCCTTGGACGTTCAGTCTTGAGTTTATTTCCCACCTTATTCCTGATCCCTTGACGTCAGGGTTTTCATATCTAATCACATGATTCTTGGTGTGCGCCCTGTTTCTTGTTTTGATGTCCTGGACATATCCGTCTTCATCAGAGTAGTCCTTTTCGTTGGCCCATATCAACGAGGCGTCTCTCCCCATGAATTGTCCTCTGGTGTTACACATTGCCACATGTGACATGCAGTGTGCTATGGGGACATCTATTTCTACAGCCACAAAGATTTTGGACTTGCCCGTGCTGTACGGCAGGAGTGCACAGACGAAACATTCTCCTTCTGATTGACTTCGTCCAACTTCCTTCATGTGCTGGGACCATATGTTGTTTCCAAGATGGGCCGTGCTGTCCAAGTAATCGTTTAACTCGTTATCGGTTTCATGTGGACTTCTCTTGATCCTTAGTGTTTTTCTGTGGTTGGCTATCACTATGTCTCTGAATGCGTCTATACTGCTCTTTCGTTCAGGCAGACTCTCGGGCGTTATCCATGGAGGGGCAGGTTTCATTTCCTGCCCTGCAGTAATAGGGGGAGGTTTCATGCTTCTTTTCCTTCCCTCCTGCATTGTTTTGTAGACCTCCTCCCACCGCATGTGATTTATCATCCTTCCAACACATGGCTGTGTCGTAGGCTCGGTAGTTACTTCTGGCGTTGGAGCTGGCGTGCTCGCTATCACAGTTGTGGTGGTTGTCCTGCTCAGCTTCTCCTGTAGCTTCTTTGCTCTAAGTATGAATGGAAACACATACTCAACTACTGCATGTGTTTTCTCAGTGAGTTGTTTCGTTGCTTCCTCTGTTCAATTGAGTGATTTTGCTATTTCACTTCGATTTGGTTTCGAATGTTGCTCCCTGCTTTCTGGAGCTGCTTGTTCCCCAGGTGATTTCTCTCTTTCAGTTGGTTTGGCCTTCGGTTTCATAGCCATTGACACTTGCCCTTGTTCGTGTGCATTCAGTGTATGGGTGCGTACCGTGGACAGTGCTATGCTATCAATCATTCCGTGCTGACCCTGTCTCCAGCCTTTCTCACCATTCATTACTTCAAGTGTATGCGCGTTACTGCTAATTACATTCAACTGTAAATCGTTTGCTTTATCATCAGTTTTTCTTGGAACAGGGATGACAATATAAGGTCTGGGTGCTTTTGTGGGCCCCAGATGTTCATTACCTGGTGGATGCACAGACATTGGGACGCTTCGTGCACCAATAAAAAATGCAGTTCTGATAGTTAGAGACAAAAATACTACATTAATCATTATGCATATACATATAATGGCCTTGAAGGACAGTTTACAGCATCCCCTTCCGGGAAACCGGGGGCACCCTTCCACTGGTGGCACGAATAAGTTACTGTTTTGGGCCCCCATTTCAATCAAGTCCATAGTCCACTATTTATTCCTTTCTTCGTTCTGATCTCGTTGTTCAAAGTTCAGCAAATACTAAAGTGACATTTTGCTGTTCAATGTCCCCCCTCTTGCGAGTGATGATGATAGTCTCTGAGTATGGAGTACAGTTCCTTTGCTAGAATATGGAAAAAAGGTTAGACTACCGTTTTCAACGTATCACATTCATCCTGCATTTGTTGTGGGAACCGCATTCCCAGGGCACTCTTTCAACTCGTCATGGCCCTGAGGATATGCAGGACAATGTTTTCAGTGACACCATGAAAAGATGGATTTGCTACAAATCACGCAAAATACAATATTGAAAAAATAAAAATAAAAATACAAATAAAAGTGAACATATGAAAAGGTAGGAAAAAATAAGAAAAAGGTTAAAAAAGGTAAAGACGGCAGTGAAGTTTGTGTCTCTGTTCCTTTCACTTGGTCGTTCGAGGTCGAGTTGATAAACAGTCTCTCTCTTACCCATTTATTCTCCTGCGCGATAATGATGAACAAATAGAAAACACAAAACAAGAAAAATAAGAACAGATGTAGTTATCCTTGTTTCTGCTCTTTTCGATCTTTCCTATGTAGGAAGCATGAAGAACTGTGTCTTTTGTTTTCTTGCTTTGCCCCTGGCTGGGGATGATGAAAAAGGTTATTTTGGAACGCCCCCTTCTAAGGCTCTTCTTAGATGTGGATGTCCATAGTTGCTTCTGAGTTGTGATGCAATAGCTCTTAGGAGCCTGTTCAATTGGGCATTCTTTGCTGGATCATTAATAAAGGCAGGCACATCAATGTTGCGGGGTCTGCCCACTAGTTCTGGAAAGTTCTAATGAGATGAAAGAAAACACGAAAAGCATGCCGACTGTCTTCAGGTGTTAATAACATTTGTTCTGGTTCTTTGGCTCTAAAGTCACAGGACTTTTCTTGCAGTGTAATCAGTTGTTTTTTATTTTTTTTTATTTTTCGATCTGTCCCTCGTCGACTAGTCTCACTGAAATCTCCTCAGGAATTCTCGCTGGAAATTGGACAGCTCCACCTGGAGCATGATGCCTTGGAGGAGTGAGCCCATGTGTGTGGTGTTGGCCGGATTCCTAAGAAAGGTGATGACGTCAACATCTGCAGTTCGCCCCACCATTTCCGGATAGTCTGTGACTAATCGAAATAAAACGTTGTGTGCCAGCCTTGTATCCTCAGGTGATAGGGACATTTGCCTCATTTGCTGGGACCTAATCACAGTCCCTTCTTTTGATGCAAACAAGTTTTGCACTTTCCTGCTGCTTGAGTTGCAACCATGTGGTTCAGCTTGTACCACACTTGGATGAGAAAGTAATAGTTTTTTGGATCTCTAATGAATGTCAATGTATCTGTAGGTCTCCTGATAAGTCCTGGACATTCTTCGATGATGCGGAAGAACAAAGTATATGTGATCCCGTCAATGATTACTTGTGGTGGAAGCATCTGTGTCTTTTCCGCTGTGTTCGGGTAGTGTAATGAAAGTTTCTGTTATGACAGTCAGTAGTTGTCGGATTATTTTCTTGTTTGCAGGGTCTTGAATGAATTCAGTAACGCTGGCTTGTCTGCCTATAAGTGAAGGATAGGACAGTACTACCAGCTGAAAATATGTCAGAGCATCCCACTTGAGACTTCTGCTGGGATGAACCATATGTCCATGAACAAAGTCTTGATCTTACTTTTACTTCTTATCAGAGTCTTAGGCTTTAAATGCTGTGTGTGGCTTTCAATGTTCATGAGATTAGCGCTTCTGTTGATATGAGTATGCAATTTTCTTCTTTTACCCTGCACCTTTGGCTGCACAGGGTGTTTGCTAGCTTCTTATTTTATTTTTATGCCTAATGAAAAGGTTCAGCGTGGACAAAATGTTCACAAAAGTTCTTTTGTTGGCTACATTGAATGTTCATTTAATTGTCCTTGTGTCACCTTTCACTTGGTTTGAAGAACTGTCTTGTTTTGAAAGTCTCACTTTTATATATATTTTTTTCCTCGTTCTTGTAACTTGTCTGCTCATGCGTCCTTCTTTATTGCCATAGATCTTGTCTCCACGTGCTGCGGTCCTTCCCCGTTGTCTGTGGATTCCTCGGCAGTAGATGTAGTAGGAGTGCTCTCTCCTATAAAGAGTTTTATATCACTCGTGAAGATCCAGGCTCTTCTGCCTTTGAGCTTGACAGCTGACTGGGTGCAGTCCTCTACGATGAACGGGCCATTAAACCTCAGCTCGTTCCATCTTTTCTTGTGAAATTCTTCACGAGGACACAATCTCCAGGGAAGACAAGAGGCACACATAGGCTATGAGCTGCGTCAGCATCAGCACTGTCTGTTGTGGTTTGTGCTGTGTCATCTTTTTTCTGCTGTCGCGGCAGCTGACCTGAAATGACAGTGGAACTGGATGTGAGACAATCCAGATAGCCTTCATCTCCTCTCCCAGAAACTTCTTAGTTGACAGGGCATCACATCTAGCTCTGTCTTGGGGGGTAAGAGGGGTCCTCATCCTTCTCCCAGTGACTATTTCGTGCAGCGTTAAATGATGGTCGGAGCCTGGCTGGTTCCGAAGAGCATACAATGCCAGTGGTAGGCAGTGCATCCATCCCTTTCTTAATGTGAGCTTCAACTTGGCTATCCTTTCCTTAAGCAAGCCGTTGATCCGTTCACATATCCCGTTTCCCTCTGGGTGATACGCCGACGAGAATTTGTGCTTTATACCAAGCAACAAGCTAATCTGCTCAAATACTGCATTTACAAAATGTGCCCCATTATCAGATCTCATTACCTCGCACGCCCCCCATCTAGGGAAAACCTCCCTCACCAGGAATTTAGCAGCACAGGCCTCATCAGGGTGTGTACAGGGGCCTGCTTCTACACATCTGGACAAGGGACACACCACCACAAGTAGATACCTGTACCCATTACACACCTGAATCATATCGACATAATCAATATGTAGGTGCTGGAAAGGTCCATTTGGTCTAGGGATGACTCCTCGCACTACTTGTAATGTGTGCCCAGAAGTGAATTGCTGGCAGACAATGCAGTTTACCATAAAGAATGCAACATGCTCGGCTAAATTCGGTATAAACCAGTCTTCCGCGAGCGTTGCAGCAAGATTTTCTTTTGACATATGAATGGGGTAGTGAAGCTGTTCTAGCGCTACTTTTAGAAGGGCGACAGGCATTACTGTTTTACCAGTGCTGTCTTGCCTCCACAATCCGTCAGAGGGGTTTAAAGAACACCCTCAACACTTCCATAAATTTTTCTCCTCCTGAGGTGCCTCCCCCTGGAGCTCCATCAATTGAGAGTGCCCCATATTGCTATGGGCTTCTGGAGTGGCTCGTGCTACCATCATTCGTTCATGGGTAAGTGCCACCTCCACGTCCATGATTGTTTCATTTTTGGATGCCATATGTTTGGCTTCCGTGTCCGCTTCAAGATTTCCATGCGATACAAAATCTGTCCCTTTGGTATGAGCGGTGCATTTTACGACCACTATGCCCACTGGGAGCTGAAGTGCTTTTATCAGCCTGTCTAGCAAGGCTGCGAGTTGCAATGGCGTGCCGTCTGCTCGGAAGTAGCCCCATCTCTTCCAGCGCGCTAATCCTGCATGCACTGTTGATGTCACATAGGCGGAGACCTGTACACTGTTACTTCCTGGTCTGCATGGTTCTCAATGGCAAGTATCAGTGCCACTAGTTCTGCAGCCTGTGCCGAATAGTGAGATGGTATTCGCACACTGACAAGTACTCAGAACTTTCCATTTGCCATGTGTTTGATCACAGCCACGCCTGTATACCTTTGCCCATCTTCTTAGTCGATTCTAGAAGACCCATCAATAAAGATGATCTCTCCACTTACCAGGGCATTTTCCTTTACCCGGGGGATCTTGTCATAGAATTCCTCATAATTTGCACAGTCATGCACAGGTTCTCCCTCTGTGACTGGCTCGGCTGTAAACATAGCAGGGTTCACAGTTTTGCATCGCACTATTTTGATCGATGGATTAGAGATAATCACCTTGTAGGCTCTTTGTCAGCGTGCCCTTTGGCTTTTCTAGTATGGCGAATAGCGAGTGCTCAACATATAATGTCATGCAGCATCCCATCACAATGGATGACGCCTTATCAATGGCGAACGCAGCAGCAGCTAGGTTTTGTTCACATGGAAAGTGGCCCTTCATGACCGGGTCCAGACTCCCGCTGTAATATGCTAGGGGTTTATATCCCAATGAGGTTTGCTGCACGAGCACTGCTGTCATAAAACTGCCATCGGTATGAGAGAACAGATAGAATTCCTCCGCATAATTAGGAATCCTGAGAACTGGGGCTTTACAAATTGCCCCCTTGAGTTCTGTAAACCCCTTCTCCATTTCTTCATTCCATTCAATTTCTTCTCTTGTTGCCTGGGCCTTTTTAAGGGCTTGCTATATGAGCTGTAGTCAAAGATCCATGCTCTGACATAATTGCACAAGCCTAAGAAGCTTTGCATTTGCTTTATTGTGTGTGGCTTGGCTGTGTGCATGATAGCCTCGGCCCTTTCTGGGGTTACCTTTTTCCCCTCATGTGAGATTAGTTGCCCTATGTACAACACCTCCTGTTGGCAGTACTGCAGCTTGTCCTTGTCTACTTTGTATCCTTTCTCAGCCAGTATAGTCAATAGCTGGACAGAGTCCTGTCGGCATTGCTCTTCAGTGATGCTGCAAATTAGAATGTCATCTACATACTGCAAAACAACACTGTCCACCGCAATATTGCTTAGGTCCATTTGCAGGACTCTGTTGAAAATGGATGGAGACTCGCAATACCCCTGTGACAGCCTCGTATTTTTCAGGCGCATTTGTCTGAAAGTAAATGAGGTCAGGTCTTGTGAGTCACTGTGCAATGGAATCGAGAAAAATGCATTTTTCAAATCGGTCACCATGAAGTATTTTTACTCAGTGGGTATGTTGCACAAAATTGTGGATGGATTAGGGACTAGAGGGAATTCGGCTTCGACTATGTCATTCAATGCTCGTAAATCCTGGATTAAACGCCAAGACCCTCCCTTTGATTTCTTGACAGGATAAATCACTGCGTTGCACAGCGATTCTGACGTCACAAGGATGCCCTGCTCCATCATGGCAGAGATTGGCGGCCATTACAACCTTGGTGCTAAGTGCACCAACTTTACCACCATGGTGTAAACTATGTTTACACCATGGTGGATGGCAGATTTACTGCCACATTCCAAGGTGAGTGGGGCGGTAAATCCCCATTTCCCATTTTCCCTTCCCCATTCCCATTTTTGCCCCATAGGGCATAATGGGAGTGGGGAAGGCGCTAATTACGACGCCGTAAATTACGGCGGCGTAATTAGCACCATGGCGGGTTAGCGCCATGGACTTTAATGCCTGCCAAAAGCAGGCGTTAAAGTGGGAATCCGGCGTTAAGGGTTAACGCCGTCGTTAACCCTTAACGCCGGGGTTGTAATGACCTCCATTGTCTTTGCAATCCCTTCATCCGCTTCTCTGGACATGGGATACTGTCGTGCCCGTGGCAGAATTGCTCCTGGTTTCAATTTAATGTTTACTTCGCCGGCCCCCTTCAGGAGTCCTACATCATAGGGCCCTCTAGTCCATACTTTGGCCGGCACCAGGGCCATGTCGTTATCAAAGTATTCTGGACGTACTAAAGCTAACATCATCCTCTGCGGTACCTCCCGCCTGATCATTTTGACCCAAAATATTAGACTCACTTCCACCCGCGTCTCTTCTAGGTCGGGGTGTTCTTCGAACAGATTGTCATTGGTGACATCAGTCACTCGATATCCTTCTTCGATGGCGACAATCGCACACCATGGTCTGCCCTCATCATCACATCCCTCAAACAAATACCACTTTCCTCGCACTGCGGCAGAGTGTATCATTAAGGGAAACACTTGTCCCTCCTCTTCATGCATGGGTATTCTTGGCCTGAATAGAAACTCATCCGGAGTTCTCATAGTTTTGTCTGTGAGGCCTGGCAACCCCGCCATGAGCACTCGTACGCCAAATGAGAACACTTCTGGTTCTAGTGGTATGGCTCTCATGGCTGCACGTCCGGAGTATGCTCTAATAATTTCGCACACATTTGAATAATGCATTCCTGGGGTGGAGCACACTATGCCATCCTCAGTGAATGAGATGTCCATATTCAACTTTGTCATCAAGTCCCAACCCATGATATTTACTGGGGACTGACGAGAATACAATAAAGGTACATTCATGTCGCACTCTCCCACGGAGACTGGGAGTGCATCAGTAAAGGGAACTCTGCTATGAGCTCCAGTAAAACTCTGGGTATCTATTGCCTCGCCAGACAAGGAGAACTTGCCTTCTCATATGCACGGGCGCGTTGCACCCATGTCAATTAAGAAGGAATATTCTTTCCCCCTATGGTGACATTTACTCTAGGTTCCCTGTTAGGGTCTGGTGTCACTGATAGGATAGAACACATCAGAGTTCCCTGTGAGCCGTCCTGTTTCATATACAGGTTCGGTCCATTGTATACCTGTGGGTTTCCCCCACTTGAATTATTGCCCTGAGACACTTGTGGCGGGGTCTGCTGGGGTTGCCCTTGTGGTACATTCCCCATGTTCAGTGGTTGGACCAATTGCTGTGCACCTTGCTGCAAGCCAGCTGCCTGCTGCTGCACGGTATAGTTTTGTGGATTGCCCTGTTGTGGGGTAGCAGGTTGATTCACCAACCCTGTCCTCATCCCTTGGTTGTTCTGCCACATGCCTTGGCTTCTGCACACGCGCGCCACATGTCCTGTCACTCCACATAGCCAACACACTGGCGGTGGTCGGGCCATCTGTCCATCTGGCATAGTTGGACTGCCCATTGGTGCGCTCTGGATACCACCTTGAACATTTTGAAAACCTCATTGGTTACCTCTAAAGCCTCCCTGATTGTTCTGCCATCCACTTCCTCCAAATCCCCTTCCTCTCGGGTAATATCCCGCGTTACCCTGATTGGTCTGCGGCGGGTTAGTTGCACGTTGTGCACTTGATTCGGCTGGGCTTGTTAGCATGGCTCCCTCGAGAGCATACTTTGAGAGCTTCCTTTGCACTAGCTTCGCCTCCTCTCCCTTACGTGTTGCCTCTTTCTTCCGATTCTTTTCTTGCAACAATCTACAGTAATGGGCAATCGTCAACTGGATTTCGGCCCATGGTTTAGCTTCTACGCCTACCAATTTTTTTAACTGTTTCTGCACTGGTTCAGGAACCCCTTGGCACAATATATGGTAGAATACAGGGATAGATTTTGTCCATGACGTATGCGTTTCGAGCACCCACGTGTCTTGAAAATTCTGGATATAAACCAAAGGATCCTCTTACTCCTTCATTTTTTGAGTCATTATAGCTCCCATATCAGATGTGTCTGGATATAGCGTACGCAGCGCTTTCCACACTGCTGCTCTACAGTTGTTAAATGGCGCTCCGTCATGGGAGGTGTTAGTTATGGTTAGCCTGGGGTATCCTACCCATTTCCACACATCGTCTTCTCTTTCACCAAGTATAGCACTTAGAAGACCCTTAATGTCCCCTATGGCTAGAGTGACGCCCCCCGTCATTTTCTCTAGCTCATGTATCCACTTTCCGGCCCCCGAGGTCAGCATTGGAAGCTTATTTTTAAGATTCTCTCTGTCCATGTGTGGCCATGGAATATACTGCGGTCTTGCTCCCCCCTTTTCTAACAGTGGGAATTGGAAGGCGTAATCCTCCTTTTCCTTCTCTATCCCTCCTCGGTCTCTTGCCTGGGCAGCGTTCCCGCCTTGCCTTCTTCCTGGCAATGCCCTTAGCCTATCTCTATAGGCAGGTACTGACGCCCCCCTCCGACCGTGGGGTGTCTCTTCATTTCGGCTGGACTGTCCAGCGGACTTCGGTGTCCTATCTATGGACCCGCTTGCATCTGACCATCGTATTTCTTGGTTCCCTGTGTGCTGCTTTTCACACCGCCTCCCTTCGTAATACACCACTTCCTCCACTTCTCCATCGAAGTCTGACTCTCTAATACTCCCAGTTTACACAGCTTCTTGCATCGACTTAATTCTGCCCAACTTCTAGTCTATCTAGGGAATGTCCCCTACTCCCACTACTTTGTGTGACATCCTCAGTGTCATATAGCTGAGTGCTCTCTAAGCACTCATCTTCCCTTCCCTCTTGGGAGATTCGTTCTAGTCCCATCTCATCATATGTTTTATCAATCACTTCCCCGATGCTTCTGGTGTCGAAGTCATCATCAATAATTGTCCCGCTTGTACCTGGTACCGCATCGCTTGCAGGGAAGAACTCTTCTATGTCTTCCCAGTCTACAACAGGATTGGGTTTTTTCACTTCCCGTTGCAAATATTCTAAATCTTGCGCCCTTTGCCTGTGTTTACGTTCTGCTTCCTCATCCATTTCTCTTCACATCTTCGCTTCCTTTCTAGCCTTATCAACTTCCCTCATCCGTTCATCTCTACGTTCCTTTGTACTTCTATTTTCCTTGTCTTCTCGCTTTTTTACCTTTCTTTCGTGCACGCTTTTCTCTTCCTCTAACCTAAGCATGTTCTGCCTGTACTTTTCATAGGCTGCATATTGCGGGCGACTGAGCGGTATACTTTGCTCTCCGTGATATAGTTGTTCTTGCCGCAACCTATCCTTCTTTCTTGCCCTTTTGTTTCTTATGTTCACTTCTTTTTCCCTTTTCTTTCTTTGCGCCTCATCAGACCGTTCACTCGGCCTTGCACCATCGCTTCCTTTTCCATCTAACTTCAACAGTATATGCCCTCCCATCCATTCGTCCTTTGTACATGTTAAATCATTGGTTCCTTTCCGCTTATTTCCCTCTCTCTCCCTATCTAGAGGGGCACTCGTTTGTGCCTGGTCCTTCCTTTCCTCACCTCGCCTCTCTTTTCCCCATGGGACTGTGGAGGCCGAGTCAATTTCCTGTTCCTTCTCTTTCGTCTCGTCACTGCTACACGCAGGTGACTCATATGCAGGATTGCTATAACCTGTGGCTGCCTTAAGCTCTCTTAGTGGGTAAAGACCCTCCGACTTACTTCCCTCAACAACTGGTTCTGGCGGGGCAGGTGTCGCGGTAGGCGTCCCACCCCCTCGGTACATATATTTAATATCCAGTCTGCGGGGGGTTCTTCTTCTTTTGCTTGTTCAGACATTTTCCAAAGCTCGAGAACAGCAAGGCATTTTTCGAGCTTCTTCCCGCTATATGTGGCATGTAGGAAGGTGGTCATGTGCTGTAAAACAGCCTTTGACAATGACATAAATGCATAAACATTTTATTTGCGGTGCCCTTAACCCACTCCTGGCTATATTTCTTCAATTTTGTTGCATGCTTTGGCAACTGCAACTGCTTGCATAAGTGTGCAAGCGGGGTAATTTCCTCCATTCTTAGTTTCGTCTCCAACAATATTCACACAGTTTTTAACTTTTTACTACTATGAGCGAGCACCACATACGCAAGCTCCAATCCAACTTTTCCGCCAAGCTCTACACCAGCACTTTCGCTCAACACTTCTCAATTCAGTGGCGATTCCCTCTCAATTACGGAATCGCGTAAAACCAAAATGCATTGCAATTAATCAATAGTACAACAATTTCACATTTGACATATAAAGGACATAAAAAGACATATAGGACTAACGCTTGACAGACTATACAGACACCAGCTGGTCATACGTATACCTGCCTTCTAATTGTTAACCCGTCATGGGATTTGAACTCACTCTTTATGACGTCTTTAAACGTCATCGTAGCCTAAAGTCCCCCCTCTGTGGGCTCTGGGTTCAAGTTCACTCTTTAAAGCGCAGGAACAAGGCTAATTTTACAGTTTTCTCTCGGGTGCCCCCCCGGTATTCCTTACAGTTTTAATATCAGGTGCCCCCCTGATTTACAGTTTTTCTCTCGGGTGCCCCCCCGGTATTCCTTACAGTTTTAATCTCAGGTGCCCCCCTGATTTACAGTTTTTCTTTCGGGTCCCCCCCGGAATTCCTTACAGTTTTAATCTCAGGTGCCCCCCTGATTTACAGTTTTTCTCTGCTTCTAGCTGCTTTATTTATTCTCCACTACCCTCCATTACCTTTCCCCTTCTTACTCTAAGGCCTATAAGACCTTAGGAAAACGAGTTTTCGTTGTTTCACTCACTGATCGCCTCTTTTCCTCTCTGGAGCTTCAGGATCACTGCCCCTTTCTCTTCCTGCTTTTAGGGTTTTCGTCCTATCCACTGCCCGTGGGAATGAGAAGGGTTGTGCTTGGAAAGGCGGGTTCCTTCAGACCACCCTGCAGATTTTTTGGCGTTTTACACTATCATTGTCCACGGGGAGCTTCTCAGCTTACTCAGCCGGAATGGCAAAAGGACTTGTGATGTAACCGAAGGCCCAGAGTTACTTTGTGCCGTCGGTTTAACGGTGTCTTATAACTATATTAATCGATTATCACTAATCAATGGCCGAAACCATCCTCACGCTACCAAGTGTTGACAAGGAGAGGAAATTACTGACGGGCCCATTGGTCAGTACTCACCCTCGAAAACTAGTAACACAAGATAGCTGCACCATGCGATGACAGAGTGCAGGATTCACATACTCCGGCAAGGTTCAATAATCAGGACTCAGTAAATTGGCAAAGGGAAGTCTGTTTAATGATACATACATCAGCTTATGGAAATCAGCAGCATCACGAACACCTGCCTCACCCCGATTTCCTCGAACATTAGTCAAACAGCCTCTTTTATGTGCAAAATCCATCATCATTGACGTCTAATTCTACAAAAAATCATCATGCAATACAATTGGTTGGGAAAGGTAACTTAAGTATAGGTGCTATATCTGTATATGGAAACAATGCAAGTGGATTGGATAACTCTTATCGGGTGGGCGTCTACGCCCTTCCCTCTTCACCACACGTGATTGACGTCACTACAAGTACGACGTCTCATTGGTTACAGTGTCTATAGGACACTAGATTACATGGTCCCCTGTGATTGGGCAAGTTACACCCCTAAACATAAATCTCAATTTTAATTAGCAGCTTTAGAGTAGACACCCAGGTGCCTAGTGTCGTGCTTTCAGTAGCCAAGTCCGTTTGTTCTTGGGCTGCTCGGGCCCTTGGTTTATTTTCATTGGCCTTCCATTAAGGCTTTAGGGGTCTCCTCGTGGACCGTGTGCAGGTATTCCTCATTTCGTATCAGTGGCTGGTATGGCTGTCTGATAGGGTATCGTGCTGGCCATGGTTGTCGCGTTATGGCTGCTTCAACCAGTATTGATCTCCTTACATACAAGGGGAAGAGTCCCAGTGCGGCTCTCTGTTGGTTCATTTGCTCCTCATACATCACGTACCACGGCGAGTACCTTACTGGCAACTCGCAATGGGGGGCAGGGGTGCGGGTCATATCTGGGACCTCCTCTACAATTGTGCAACATGTTTCTGTACTGCCTGAAATTTATATCTGTTATTCTGCTTTCACTTGCATTGAAAGCATCTTTATGGGAGTGATGTGTATGCAATACATCTTCTTTTCTCCATGGTTTAAAAAGTTGGAGTAGGGACATCTAGTAAAGTTCTCTATGTTGGATTGGATAATGTGGTCCCCAGTCACATGGTCGGATGTTAATAAACTTTGGGGTGAGCTACACTGAGACCAGAAGATAAGACCATGCTGTATTCCCTTTTATTCTCAGGCACAGTGAGCCTCTACAAGGCCAAGTTCAAAGGTATTAATTGAATGGCAGACCGCAGGAGTGATGTTGGCTGTTGGGCTAATTGGGTGGGAAGCCATGACCAGGCCAAACCCCCCAGCACCTGGAGCCGCAGTTGCTTGCTGCTAGCGAGTGGAACTTTAGAGATCCAATCACAACCCTGAAGCCCATAAATAGTATATGTAGATGTTCCCCTTTCACCAACCACAACCCACCATTGGTTATGCTTATTTGCCACATAGTGTGATGTCAATGATGATGAGTTTTTACTAGAAATGTGTGTTTTTTCATGTAACATGTTGAGTTTTTGAGCGAGAGATACTTTTGTGCGGTGTCCGTTGTACTCCCTGTTTGAAGGACTTGTTATTAAAACAGCTTTGACTTTTGCCAACTTCTTGAGTCGGTGTGATTATTGATGTTTGTGTAAGAATTGCACCCCCATCCATCTCAGATACTGTTACCTCATCTTAAAGGACCCGTTTTCCGGGTTAACTTGGTAGCAGAGAGAGGATGGTTCAGGCTTATCAACCGATAAAGCTCTTAGAGATTGCGGAACATCGGGTGTCCTCCGCCATCTAGCTGGAAGAACTCAAGGTTTCCTGTGGAGAGCGGCCGAACATAGACAAACTTGCAAGTAAAAAAGATACAGGTGGGATGGACCCCACTTTCAAGAAATCCCTCCTGGTTTCTACAGGCGCTGAGTGGACTGAAGGCAAAAGTGGCCAGTTGGAGAAGGAGACGATCCGGAGTGTCAAGAGCCAAAAGGCAAATGGTGAGTGGAGTGAAGGATGTAGCAAACACATGTGAGAAATGTGAGAACGGGGGATTGTGATGATAGTGAAGAGTAACTGGGTTGACTGAGTAAATATATATATATAATATATAATGTATAAATATATATATATATATATATATATATATATATATATATATATATATATATATTCAGTAAAAAAAAACTTGTTAAAGGGACGTTATAGTTAAATTGCGCTTCTAAAAACCTGTGAAATTCACTAAAAAAACTTTGTTAAAGGGATGTTATGTTCCAAGTAAGACCGAAAAACCCCAGAAATTCGACAGTTATGGTAAGCTAAGCAACCATAACTCGCACCACCACCGTGCTCTGCTAAGACTAACACCCAGGACATCAAAGATGACATCACAAATGTCATTGATGACATCACTGATAACCCACATGTCTGACTTGCTGTTTTTTCCTTTAGTGATATATCTTAGACAGTAATAGTTAGGCACAAAAAATCAGAAAGTACTATATTTGTAGACTTATACTTTAAATATGTTCTTACAAAAATTCTCTTAGGGTCCACTCACACCATATAAAACATACACATAGGAAAAATACACAATCAGTATGGTTATCAACACTTTATCATGCTTTTGCTGTTTTTCTATTACTGTACTTTCTCTGGATGTGCTCATATTTGTATTTGCATTAGTTTCTTTAGGGTGCAGTCACATCATGTGATATTTGTACATAGGAAAGTAGTAAGTTTGAAGCAGAGTAACCTTTTCTGTGCATAAAGATAATCAGTTAGGTTGTGAACACTTTCTGCTTCTTCTGCTGCTTTTTTTGCATACTTCACTTTCTCTATATATACTCATATTTGTATGTGTTCTTGTGGCTTTGTGTTTTGTATGTAATAATGAAATTATGTAGTAAGTGGTTTTATTAGTGACTTACATGTTGCACAGTACACAAAACTAAAAAAGAAGCATTTATCATTTCACTATTCAACACGGTAAGATTATGAATATTGCACCTCCATCATGTATACTGCACACAAAGCTTATATTTATACTTGAGTCGCTAAGTATAGTGTAATTAATGTTGGGTGCATCAACCCACTCATCCAAGCCCTGCAACAGTACTGTGCATTGCTGGCAGCAGAAACATCAGAATGGCCACTGGAAAGCATGCTGCTCGCTCAAAACCAGGAAAAAATGCACAGTAAAAATCTGAAAGATAGGCTGCCATCCACATTTGCCTATCTTAGTGAGCACATGAGATCACTGCCTAAAACCACCATTGGGCCATCCACAAAGCAGCCTGAAACCACTTGGAAAAAGCAATGCTGATTGCCAAAAGCAACATAGAGCTGTTGGGAATCCGTTTCTTGATCGTCAAAAATTGCTAAAATCCTGGCTCACAAATCACCTAAAGATCCAACCTCTTTGTTGAGTGTTCCACATTATTCTACTGCAAGAATCCACATCAACACAATGTCAGCAAGAATCATATGCTATCAAGCTTAATCCCATTTTAAAAATACTAATGTAAAGACAGCTGTCAAAAATGGGTGCAATACCCGTACTCACCACTACCAGAAGCCGACGTTTTAAAACCATATTCTTTGAAAAACTGAACAACTGAACCTAAACTATGCCAAAGGAGAGAATTCTATCAAAATGCCATATAGAGTGCCACACAGTGATTTCATTGTTGAAAAAGACTTGTTTTAAAGATATGTTGCTTATTGTGAGTTTATAAATGTCTTTTTTCTACAAGGAACTAAGTTGCAATTGACTAGAAGGCAATCTGATTTAGTTAAAACTTCAAGAGGCCTTCTGTCCATGGGAACCCTTCACACCTTGTCCTTCCTACCAACAGGAGAGGATATCACATGGACATGTTAATTAGAACTGGTGTGAGAGGAGGAGATTTCCCCTGCTGGCAGGAAAAAGAGACAATAGATTCCTTGACTGAATAAAATATGCTGATTTGAGTGTGCCTGGTCAACAACTGCTCTAGCAGGAAGTCAGGCCATGTGACCATCTGACTCACCCAGCTCTGGGGGTGGACCAGACTGGGATGTGGATTTAACATTGCACCAAATATATGTTTAAGGAAAATGGTTCTAAAATATTGTATCAAGCTGACCAAAAATATGAAACTTTGGGATCCTTAAAATGACAAGTTCACTCACAGTTCAAGACTAAGCTGGACGCCGTGTGATGTTCTGAGACCAAACTCCGGGATTTATTAAGATTGCAGCTGTAGTGTTTTTGCTATGAACATAAGAACTTACAGTAATATGCCCATGGAGGATCTGCATGCATGCATCAATTTTGGCGCAGAACCAATATTGCGAAACCCACCAAAAGCGTGAATAAGTTGTCATTTCTGAACCCAAGCTCGCAGGAACATGGCACTTGCACAGAATGTACCTTATGTAATATGTGATGTGTATATGTAATATAAATAACTTATGTATCTGGGAAATATGTTTGTTATGAAAAAGAGATTTTCTAGGTAAAAGCAGAGGGGAGGGCTTTCAGCTAAACCGTAAACACAGCATCATGATGACACCTCATGACACGCTGATCATTTTCTCCAGTCAGGGGACAGGAGATTCTCTGACCTATCAAATCCTTAGGGGGTTGGCCATGTAGAATCAGCCTCCACACCCACTTTGAAAACACATAAAAAGAGACTGCTTAGGACAGATAAAACACATTCTTTCCACTCTTCAACCAATTTCTTGGCGCAGCACCCTGCCGGAAGACTCCAGATCCAGATAATATCCAGACAGAGACTCCAGATAGATCCAGAGACCAGACTCTAGAACCAAGCTCTAGAACCTGAAGCAGAGGCCTAACCCAAAAGATGAACTCTTCTCAGCAGGCCTGTAGAATCTAGCAACCTGATTCTCACATTCAACAGCCAGGCTGAGCTGTTCTATTCTAGCCAAGAACCCTCTACTAAAATCAAAATCCAGAGAAAGCAGAGCTATATCCAGGACCCGCTTGATCCAGTCTAAGAGGCCACGCAGACCGCCGTGCAGTGCTGATCGCAGACCAGGGTGCCTGTCCTGTCCGGTGGCGAGAGAACCGGTGCCCAATCCCTTGACCAGATCTTGACGGGGCCCATTTCCATTCCATTCCAAAACTAGGAGTGAGTATCTAGTCTAGAACTGTACAGAACCAATCTCTTAGTTTAAAGTAATCCTCTTCCATTCATTTCAACCTATCCAGAACTGCATTATAGAATCTTGTGTCCATCCTGTTGTTGGTAAATCTCTAAGGCCATCTGTCATTCTGAAATCTTGACTTTATTTCTGAAAATCTACCTTCACAAAAACATCTGTATCTTTTGAACCGCACGTCCTAGAAGCAAAATTTCAATTTATACATGCGGAAAAATTGCTGTGAATTGCAATTTAGCTCCTTTTCACCACTTGTAAAAATAGCTGCTTCTTGATTTCCACTGCTGAATTTCGTTTCCAATTTGATAATCATTCATGAATCATTGCTAGTGTTGACCTGAACCAATCTAAAGTAACTATCACTCATCCCGAATCTCTTTAGTGAATTAAAATCAATTTAGCATATTTGTCCATCCATTGCAATCACATTCAAAAGCATTTTGACCTGTGTTTTAAAATCATTCATGTGTCTCTCTAAGCTTTCTGGGGAAACTGGAATTGAACTGCATTCTTGATTGTATTCCTGAAACCTGTGTGCCCTCATTTCCATCTCTTCATATTGCATAGGGGGGGAGTGAGTAGTCACAGGGGAAAAAGTGATCATATAATTTTTTGTTGAAATCATATTAAGTTTATTTCTGGGTTGGATTCTTTCCCGTTATTGCATTTCCTTGAATCACATAAAGTATTCTCTGCTACAGTATCCTTCATATCCATACTCCATAAGTGATTAAAGAGATTGTTACTTTTGTAATATTATCCATTGTTGATTACCGTCCATATTCATAAGTGTGCTATTCAAATATTCTTTTTGTTCATAAAAGTGTAATATATATATTGTTTAATTATTCTCAATAAACCTTTAAATTTGCAAAACAAACTTACTTCTAGGCTCAGTGAGGTCAGGGGGATTCAAAGAGAGGGGCGTTATATAAGGGTTCATCATCCAGATTTAAAGAACTTTGACATACAAATATATCAATAAGGTCTTCCAATGGGCATCCCAGACTAGGCATTGACTTAGTTGGAGTGCTGCATTGAAGTCACTTACAGATTGGGGGCTCGGTCGCGGGACTTCTGGATTAGATCTACCACTTGTGCAGCTTAATACAGTGTGCAAACTGACAGGATACATAAATCCTGTTGGGCTACTACGCTGTGTTACGCTGTAAAAGCACCCCTCTAAAAGGAACGCTCTCAGGAAACGGTCTGTTTTGCTAAATAAAATAACAAACTTCTGTAAGTCAGGAAGGAAATCAATTCCCAGAATGGCGACATTGGCAGATATCAAGATAGCTAGAGAGCACTTTTTGCATACGTTGTTTGTGAGAGGTGAATGGACTGAGCAGGACCAGAATGTGTGGTCACTGCAACTGGGTTAGATATCTGGAGAGATCAGGGCCCCTTACACGTGGCCCTGAGTGAACTATATATGGCCCCAAAGGCCAAGGATGAGCACGACAATATTGTCAGGATAGCGGCATATTTATATTTATTTATGGGAGCCATACAGGACAAATGTTCTGAAGGCCAAGATCTGGCAAATAGGCAATTGATGGCATTAGAGAAGGCCCAATCTGACCTGGACTCTTCTGAGCAGAGGCTGCAGAGGAGCCAGGAGTCAGAAAACGGAAGTAGGCAGTATATCATTAAAATCAAAGAGGACATGGGTATCCTGCAACAGGAAAGGGCAGACCAGGATACCAGAATTCTGGCCTTGCAGAAGGAGTATCAAGAAGGTTTGGACTCCCTACTGCAGAGCGAGAAAAAGCTGGAGCAACAACTGGATTTCAATAGGGTATGCGCAGAGCAGGTAGTCACCCTGCAAAGCCACCTAGATAGAGTGAAGGCAGAGAGCAATAAACTGATTTTGAAAGACCTGGATACCCAGGCAGAGTTTGATGAGGAGCGCCAGAAAGCTGGTGCCCTTCAAAGGCAGAGGAACGACCTGGTGGCACAGAGGCAGGCTCTTACTCAGGAAAGAGATACCCTAGGCCAGGAAGTCTGTCACTTAAAAGGGAAGCTGCAGGAAAATCACCTGGCACTCCAGGCACTGGGTGACCTCCAAAAAGAGCATCAAAACCTGTTGGAGCACACCAGGAGGGTGGAAGATGCTCTGGCAAGAAAGGAGCAGACCAGTAGGGACGGGGCCCAGGAGGTAACCCTCCAGCAGCAAAGACTGGCCCAGTACTCCAGGACCAACCAGGAAACACAGAGGGAAAATGAGGCTCTCTGTCAGCACAATGATAGGCTCCAGAAACAGGTAGGGAGAGACTGAAAGAGTCTAGTAAGGCCTTGATTGAGGAACTGAAAGCACAGGCTCTTGCATGGCAACAGGGAGCAGGGGCTGATAGAGATGAGGTTCGCTGGGAAAGGGAAAGACCTGAGCATAACCTCAAGAGCCCTAGTACCAGAGGCCTTCACCTCTCATAGTCCCTGGACTCTGCCAACCCCATGTCCCCGGGCGCACATGAGCCCAGGGCCAAGGGGATGGCAGATTACTATCCAGCCAGAAGCATGGGGCTCATAGGCCAGTACCTCCCAGGAATGGATGGGTGGGCATCCGGGTATGGGCACCCAAGTACAGTGAAGTTTAGTGGGGAAACCCGGGAGAGTAGGGCCACTAAGGGCATCCTAAAAACCTCTGCATAGTTAGGTCAGTGGGGGTTGTACCCATCAAATCCGGGCAGCAAGGAGGAATCTGAAAGACTCCTCTGAGCATCCCAGGACACAAGAGACTAGGTCCCCACATTCGGCCAGCCATTCCCAGGCATGCAGAATCCGGGAAAACCTGTAAGATCAGACGGGCACCTCTGTGAGCAGTGCTTCTGAGTCAGAGGATGAATGGACCAGGGTTACCCGAACCAAGAAAGCCAATAAGGCAAAAGGGGCCTTGCTTAAGGACCCCTTAAAACAGATCAAAGCAATAAGGAGAGCCATCACTCCTTATCACAAGAACTCCAAGTATTCTGTTTGGGAACACTTGGAGCTCTTTGAGCAAATGATGGTGACTTTCCATTTGAAAGACATCAGTAGATGAATTCAGTACATAAAATGGACATTCTCCCCAGAATATTCCAGTTTCTTTGCTGGGCTGGAGGACCAAAATCATTCAAGATGGTCCACATATAGGGCGGCCATCTTAAGGCACTTTTCTGTCCATAGAAATCCCCAAGAGGCTCGCAAGGCAGCCTACAATGTGCAATGTGGGGAGGATCAGGCCCCACAAGAATTTGTGCAGGAGTTGAAGCGTGCCTTTGCGCAGACTACCAAAAGGGTGCGCACGGACAGTAAAGAATTAAATAAATATGTTTTTTCATGCCTTACCCAAATGCATCATGACCCAGCTAGTGAGAGATTTTTATGAGAAAAGGTCACTAGACTGGGTAATTGAACAGGCCACCCGAATCTATGAGATGCAAAAGCCCATAGAAAATAAAAGTAATGCTCAGAAAACCCCCAAACCAACCAGCACCCCTGCTGCTGCCAAGGTGGCAGAGGTAAAGGTTGCCCCCATTTTAGATTTGGAGATGGGGGGCCTAAAAACCTGCCTGCACAGAATAATTCCAAGCCCAGAAGGCCCTCAGGCCAGTCACAGACAGGGTGTCAAGGAGGTAGTCCCACAAGTGGGGTCCGTCACTCCCCTGACTATGTAAGTCCCCGCTACAAGGAAACCGATCCATCCTGGGTTATGTGTGGACTCCTCCAGCCCAAGGGGGGGATCCAACCAAGCACCTAACTTCCCTCCTTACTTCCTAGAGGAGGGCAGAAATTCACCAAACCCTGGGCAGAACTTTTTCCCCAGGTATCCACACACCTTCCAACCCCAAAATCATCCATCCTTCTTTCCCCAATTCCCCAATTCCCTGAGTCCAGACCACCTAATCCAGGAGAGGGGAGGCCAAGGGTTGAGGGGTACCCAAATCTTCCCAACCCGGGGTACTACCAGAGAAGGGATAGCTACCCTTCCCGGGATAAGCCCAGGGGAGAAAACAGAACCCTCTATCAGCCTGAGCGGGTTTCACAGCTCGGGTGCCAGGTCCAAAATATGGCATAGTATCTGGGTCGCATGCTGAGGGCTCAGCAGAACCCTCAGATGGGCAGGCCAGCGCCGAATGCCCCAAACTCTGGACCTGGTGCTCCAGAACAATGACGGGGCAGCACCCCGACAACTCACCGGTTCCCAGGGAGGAGGCACAAGGCCAAGGGGGATGTAAAGCCTTGGAGGAAGCTTCCTTCCCCACTTGTAAACATCCCCTGGAAACCCAGGAACCGGAAACAAAATCTCCTACCCCTGAAAGTCTGCCACCTAAGGAGCTGAGGGTGGGTAGGAGAAACAAAGGATCAAAACAGACCCATTTTGTGGAGGAGAAACAGATCTTCCAATTTGAGGGAGAGGGATCCTCAGAGGATCCTGGGAAAAGGATATTCTCCTTCAGAGATGGGGGAACTCCTCCCAAAGAAAAATGGGTCCCAAGGGATTCACATCCAGACTGGGTAGATGTGGGGACTGAGCTAGCGCTGCCCATCATCCCATCCCAGAACCAACAGCAAGAAAATCCCCTGGTTCAAACCCATCCTGGTGACTGCCTCCAAAAAGGGGGGATGGACCAGAACCGGAACCAGGGGAACTCAAAACTTCTCCTATTTCTAGTTGCCAACTTTTTATTTCAGATTCCCAAGACTCTCCACAGAATTCTGCCCAAATCTCTTCTCTCTCAATGTCCAAAACCAGAAAATTAGCCCACCAGTTGTCCAAAAATGTTCATTATCTGTGCCCCCTTGCGGAGAAGGAGGGAAGATACTATGCCCGGTACAAGTACAGGGGCAGGGGACAATTTTGGCACTGGTGGACACTGGATCGCAAGCTACCCTTCTGTCCAGAAAGGCCTTTGATGAGCTAAATTCAGGAAGGGGGGAGAAATACCAAATTCCTCTCACCTCTCTTCCTGGACAACTTCAGAACTTTGACGGGATTGAGATCCCCGTCGAGTGGACTGTGGATTTGGACATTAAAATTGGGCGACACAAGGTGAAAAACCCAGTCATAGTAGTGACTCCAGAGGGCACCCCTTGTTTACTGGGGAATGACCTCCTGAGAAGGTTGTCACCCCTAATAGATTGCGTAAACAAGGTCCTCTGGACCCAGACTAGCCGACCAATAAAATGAAAACAGAGTGTCAACCATGTTAGTTTAAACGGCACATGCCACATGGTTGAACATAAATCTGACCAAGTAGAATTTCACTTCCAGAACAACTAAATTCCACACATGACAGTAATAGCAGTAGGACAACAAACTGGTGATGGGGGGGTCCTCTCTATTTCTGAAAATCAACCTTCCTTCCAGTTTAAGGTGGTATTCCACACTGGAAGGAAACACTCTGAAATTCTTTACCAATCCACAGTCAGACATTTCCACTCCTATAGTCCAGAAAGATGAGAAATCAGCTCAGAGCCTGGCTGATATTCAGAAAATTGGAGAGCAGTTGTTCATCCCTGTTCAGTTAAATGATGGGACGGACTCTGTTCTCACCCGAGTGTGTGTGAACAACGGTAAGAGCTTCATCAGAGAAGACATGTTCTGCCAACTCCCAAAAGATCCAGTCATTCCCACATTCAAACTGATAGACAAATGGGAAATGGATCTGGAAGCACCCAATTCCAAACATCTCCTGCCAAGCAGGTGTATGCTCAAAATCTCCATTGGCAACAAGAGCATAGTCCATAATTGTTGGGTCGTGCGTCACTTCCGCCTTTTACTTAGGCAGTGACATTCTCAATTGCTTTGCCATTAGTTTGGACCTAATAACCTTCAAAGCTTGGTCCCGATTAGCGGATAATCCCATGGGCTTTAATGATCCGGAGAAAGCATTTAGCTCAACTCAATTGCTATCTTATGCAGTGGAAATTCAGATTGGAGAGGAAGTCACCATCCCAGAAAGGACCCGATGATTCTCCGTGGAAGTGAAAGTTAAAAGAGGACAAAAATTGAAAAACCCTGATGCTTATATTCATCTAAATGCTTCTCTCCAACAGCAAGGGTTGGGGGTAAACCCAACAACATTAGTCAATATAGAACATGACACCATTCCAATAGAGGTGTATAACAGCGACTTAAAGAGTATCACTGTAGCCGCAGGCAACATTATTGGAATGGCGGTTGATGACCGACATTTTTCCATTGATTTAGGAAATGAACTGTTAGGACCAATCCCCAAGGACTGTTTTGACAGTGACAGTGATGACAATACAACACCAGACAGGATCTTTACCCGGCATGGGGGGACCTTCCTGGTGTACACTTCCTGCCCTTATGGTAAGGAAGATGTGACTTGTAACTTCAGGAGGGATGAGGTGATTTTTCAGGTCCATGAGGCTGCCTTTCCCACCTGAAGCCACCAGTCCAAATCAGCATTCTGACCAGGGACTTCTCCACCCAGTTGGAGGAGGCCGCTGAGATAGCAAAACCAGAATTCTTTCCAGGCTTCAGGCAGATGGTTGAAGAGAGAGTCAACCTAGCCGATGCCTGTGTGACTCAGAGCAGAAGCAAAAGCTGAAACAAGTTTTCCTGGATTTTCAAGATCTCTTCGCGGTGGACTCATATGACTGTGGTCGCACCGACATCCACACACAACAATTCCCATGGACCCGGGCATGACTCCAGTGTTTGTGAAGCAATATCGCTTGCCTCTCACATCAATGGAGTCCCTTACTGAAATAATTAAGAACCTTGAGTCCCGCGGGATAGTCCGTCCAGTCCACAGCACCTTCAATAATCCGGTGCTGGGGATATTGAAGCCAAACGGCCAGTGGAGACTCTGCGCCGACCTTAGGGAGCTCAACAAACGGGTCCATACTTCCCGATGGCCTCTTCCCTACATTGACCAAGGGCTGGCCCAGATCCAGGGGTCACAGGTATTCACTGCAATAGACCTGACCAATGGATACTGGACTGTGCCTGTCAGTAGGAAGGACCACTACAAGCTGTCTTTTACCTTTGGGGGCCAGCATTACACATGGACCCGGACTCCCTTCGGATAGATCAACTCCGGCAATGAATTCAAAATTTTTCTGCATAAGGCCATGCCCAACCTGGGTGAAAGGAGTAACCTGGCTTATGTAGATGATGTCCTCATCAAAAGCTCAACTGTGGAGGAATATATAGCGAAGATCCATTATGTTCTGACCCAGTTGAGGGCTGCCGGAGCAAAAGTTTCCTTTCAGAAAGCACAGTGGTGTAGAACCCGTGTTAATTTCTTGGGGCATGAGATTACTCCTCAGAGTCTCTGTTCCCAGGAAAAGAAAGTGGAAGCACTTCAGAAACTGAAAGACCCCACAAATCTGTGGGAACTAAGGAGCCTCCTTGGACTGACTAATTACAGCAGAAAGTTCATTGAGGGCTACACAGAGATCACCAGACCCCTGATTCATCTCTTGAAGGGGGGGGTCAAGTGGAAATGGGTCCAGAACAAGCCGAGGCAGTAAGACAACTCAAAAGAAGCCTCTCACAAGCGCCTTGCCTAGCTTACCCTGTCAGAAACAAGGAGTTTTTCTTGGAGAAAAATCCATGCTCTCTAATCCATGCTTGACGCAGTATTATTCCAAAAGCATGACAAGGACAATAAAGTAATCTCCTATGCGTGTGGAGGAAAAATTCAACGATTGTGAGAAGGCACTCCTGGCAACGGTGTGGGCATTGAAGAATTACCACCCGTTTATCCAGGGGAAACACATCATAGTGGAGACTCCACACCAGCCTCTGCAATATCTCCAAAGTGACAGAATCCGGGCCGGAAATGTGAGTAATTCCTGAATTACTTCCTGGATTCTGTCAATACAAGACTTTTCTGTGGAGGTCAGATATGGCCAAAACAAGAAGAGTCCCCTCATGCAAGGTCTGGCTGACTTGCATGATTGTGCCAGAGAAAACTGTCTCGAGGATGAAAGTCTAAAAATCAAGGACAACATGGAGGCATACCTTAATTCCCCACATAAAGTCTTTGAAGAAAGTCTTTGAAGAAGACAAGTGTGAGGGAATGCCCACTGTCTATGTGGATGGATGCCCTTACCATGTTGACAACAACGGGGAAAAAGAACGTGTGGCCGGCATAGGGATGCATGGGTGAATGAGTTCCCAGAACCCTCCGCTGGGTACAAGATTGGTCCGGAAGTAGTCAGGTGGCAAAGTTGATGGCTTTGCATCAAGCCATCCTCACTGCTGTCCAACATCAACTCCACAAACTGGTCATAATCACGGATTCGGATTATGTACGGGACGGGTTTGTGGAGCACCTGGTTAATTGGAAAACCAGAGGGATGCTATGTGCTAATAACGAGCCCTTGAAACATGGGAAGTTAATTCAAAACATTGATGATCTGGTCACCGTGAATGGGATGACCATCTACTGGAAGATGATCAAGGGTCATTCCAAAGTAGAGGGACCAGACAAAAATGGAAATTACTTGGCTGATCAGCTGGCCAAAACCGGAGCCATCCAAGGGGATCTAATAGAGATCGTGTCCCTGTTGTGGGAAATCCAGGTCACTGCTATCACTAGGTCCCAGACAAATGCTCACAATGATCTCTCAACTGCACAATGGAGTAAGGAGACCCCATATGCTGATTTGATTATGGATCAAAAAGGGGATCCAATAATTGGCAAGTTTTACCAACACATTGAGGACCCTGAGAACTTTCCCCTGAAGGATACCAATTACATAGGGAAAGAAGACCTCAGAGTGTTGATGAAATATCCAAAAATGTTCCGAATCCAAGATGGTTTGTTAGTAAGGAAATCCCAAGCTGTCCATGATCAATGGGTGGTTCCTACCTCATTCCGAAGCCTGATGTTAAGTCACGCCCATGATGCGACCACAGCCGGTCATAGGGGGTTTCATACAACACTTGAAATCTTAAGAGAGGTTGCATACTGGCCACACATGGGGCAGGACCTCGACCAATACTTGAAGGGGTGTCTTGTGTGTGCACAATTTCAGCCAACATCCCTCACACACCGTGCAACTCTCCAAAAGAGGGGGAAGACACTGCCATGGTCAGATTTGCAAGTCGACTTTATAGGGCCCGTGATTCGCACCACCAGGGGGAATAAGTACATGTTGACTGTGAAATGCTTTTTACTAAATGGGTGGATATCTCTCGGCCCCAAACTGCAAGGCAGAAACAGCAGCGGCCCTGATGATCAATCACATCTTTTCGCATTTTGGACTACCCCAAAGGATTGAGTCAGACAGAGGTTGCCATTTCACCAGCAAAGTAATGTCAAAGATGTGGGAGATACTTGGGGTTAAAAGGAAGCTACATATTGCTTACCGGCTAGCCTCTAGTGGGGTAGTAGAAAGTTACAACAAAACCATTGTGAGCATCTTAAAAAAGTGTGTGGCAGATTCTGGGCCAAGTTGGGATATCCGATTACCTCTTGTTCTAATGGCCATCAGATCTATCCCTTCATCTGCTACTAAAATGTCACCATTTCAGCTGATGACTGGACGCAGGATGGTGCTTCCCCAGCATCTGCTTTACAGGACCCAAAAGCAGACGTTGATCAATGCCTCCACAACTCATGAGTATGTTGAAAATTTGAGAAAACACCCTCAACATGCTTTTGCCTACGTTCAGCTAAATCTAGAAAGATCAGCCGATAGCATGAAGACCCACTATGACTTAAAGACTACCAGGAAAGAATACAATGTAGGAGACCGGGTCTATCTATATAATTTCCAAAGGAACCAGGCCAAACAGCAGAAATTTCTGCCTACCTGGAAGGGCTTGTGATATGATATGATATGGCATTTGTAACGCACCTATGCACAAGTGTTTCAAGACGCATCAACCCACTCATTCAAGCCCTGCTACAGTACTGTGCATTGCTGGCAGCAGAAACATCAGAATGGCCACTGGAAAGCATGCTGCTCGCTTAAAACCTGCCAAAAATGCGCAGTAAAAATCTGAAAGATAGGCTGCCATCCACTTTTGCCTATCTTAGTGAGCACATAAGATCACTGACTAAAACCACCATTGGGCCATCCACAAAGCAGCCTGAAACCACTTGGAAAAAGCAATGCTGATTGCCAAAAGCAACATAGAGCTGTGTGGGAATCCGTTTCTTGATTGTCAAAAATTGCTAAAATCCTGGCTCACAAATCACCTAAAAGATCCAACCTCTTTGTTGGGTGTTCCACATTATTCTACTGCAAGAATCCACATCAACACAATGTCAGCAAGAATCATATGCTATCAAGCTGAATCCCAGTTTAAAGATACTGATGTAAAGACATCTGTCAAAAATGGGTGTAATACCGGTACTCACCACTACCAGAAGCCGGCGTTTTAAAACCATATTCTTTGAAAAACTGAACAACTGAACCCAAACTATGCCAAAGAACATAATTCTATCAAAATGCCATATAGAGTGCCACACAGTGATTTCATTGTTGAAAAAGACTTGTTTTAAAGATATTGTCATGATGCCTTTCCCCGGAGCACCAGGCCAGGCCCAGCACCCCCGGAAGCAGGCATCATGCCCTCGGGTAAAAGCCAAGCGGCCCCTTATAGGGGCTCTTTGGAATCAGTCCTGGCGCCTTTGGCGCCAGGCTCATGTTGGACATCAGTCCTGGCGCCATAGGCGCCAGGCTCATAAAGGGAGGTGTTTTGTGCACTTACCTGATGCAGACCATGCTGCACGCTTCAGGCCTCCCTGAGACCTGAAAGGGACTATTTTTTCATAGGGACTATTTTTTCACTCGGGCGTGGCCAGGGAAGGATACATACCTAGTTGGGGAAGGATACATACCTGGGACTTCTTTGGGGGCTATTTAAGCCATGCCCAGACAGCAGCTCATGCTTCGCGTTGTTCTGCTTCCTGCAGCTTAACGCTCACCGTGTCTGCTCCTGCTCCTGGACTCCAGCCACGCCCGCCTCGAACCTGGAAGACCTGCAAGGAAGGAAGAGAAGAGAAAAGTGAAAACCAAGGACTATTTCAAACTTCTTACCTGCATCCGGAATCTTCTCGCCAGCATCCCTGAAGAAAGACTTCCATTTAAAAGCATTGCGTTGCTCGCTGCAGCGCCACGCTTCACTCACCTGTCCTCGAGACATCTCCCGGGTCCATCGCGGCTGTCAGCATCGGACGCCACATCTCTGCAACTAGGGGAGAGAGGAAGAAACAAAAGGTGAGCAGAAGGAACACAGAAGGAAAGCCTGAATAACAGCCATAATACTTACTTGCTTTTCTTCCACATTTCGGGTCGGCGCCGCCCCGTTGGCAGGTACCGTACCCCAGCCCCTATGGGGAAAGGACAAGAGACATTTCAGGGGAATGATAAGGACATTTAGAGGGATCGCCCTCATCACTACTCACCTCGGCAGTTTAACCCCTCGACGCATCGCCTTCATTCTGCACCTGAAATAAAGGACAGATCACAGGTTAGAAAGACAACATAAAGGGGGCCTCACTTGAACTTTGAACTTTCATACTTACGGCGCATCGCTCAGGAAAGTCAAGTGGATTTTGCCAGCGCCATTCTGAAAACCAGTGAAGTAACTGGACGAACACGCGCCCCTGCACCAGAAGCAGGATGGAGAGTTCATCCTTCCAAACCATAAGGTGAGCTTAAACCGGGGTTTGGAGGAAGTTAGAGAGGAACGAAGGGGGAAGGGGGAAAGGGGGGAGCTAGCACACTATTCTGCAGACTGTTAATCCCCTTTCTGATCTGCAGAAGGATATTCCTACGGGCCAGGCAAGCACGATTTGGAGGTCCTGTCCAATCGGTGTTCCGGGTCCTGCGCATCACGCTAGAAGAGGCCACAGCAATCCAGACTAGACCAGCGCCCCCGTGGGAACCAGGTGAGCGTTACAGATATGTTGCTTATTGTGACTTTATAAATGTATTTTTTTTTTACAGGGAACTAAGTTGCAATTGACTAGAAGGCAATCTGATTTAGTTAAAACTTCAAGAGGCCTTCTGACCATGGGAACCCTTCACACCTTGTCCTTCCTACCAACAGGAGAGGATATTGCATGGACATGTTAATTAGAACTGTTGTGATAGGAGGAGATTTCGCCTGCTGGCAGGAAAAAGAGACAATAGATTCCTTAAAATATGAAACTTTGGGATCCTTAAAATGACAAATTCTCTCACTGTTCAAGACTAAGCTGGACGCTGTGTGATATTCTGAGACAAAACTCTGGTATTTATTAAGATTGCAGCTGTAGAGGTTTTGCTATGAACATAAGAACTTACAGTAATATGCCCAGGGAGGATCTGCATGCATGTATCAAATCTGGTGCAGAACCAATATTGCGACACCCACCAAAAGCACAAATAAGTTGTCATTTCTGAACCCAAGCTCATAGGAACATGGGACTTGAAGAGAATGTACCTTAAGTAATATGAGATGTGTATATCTATTATGAACAACTTGTGTATCTGGGAAATATGTTTGTTATGAAAAAGAGATTTTCTAGGTAAAAGCAGAGGGGAGGGATTTCAGCTAAGCCATAAACACAGCATCATGATGACACCTCATGACACGCTGATCATTTTCTCCAGTCAGGGGACAGGAGATTCTCTGAAATATCAAATCCTTAGGGGGTTGGCCATGTAGAATCAGCCTCCACACCCACTTTGAAAACACATAAAAACAGACTGCTTAGGACAGATAAAACACATTCTTTCCACTCTTCAACCGATTTCTTGGCGCAGCACCCTGCCGGAAGACTCCAGATCCAGACAATATCCAGAAAGAGACTCCAGATAGATCCAGAGACCAGACTCTTGAACCAAGCTCATGAACCTGAAGCAGAGGCCTAACCCAAAAGCTGAACTGTTCTCAGCAGGCCTGTAGAATCTAGCAACCTGATTCTCACATTCAACACCCGGGCTGAGCTGTTCTATTCTAGCCAGGAACCCTCTGCTAGAACCAAGATCCAGAGAAAGCAGAGCTGTATCCAGTTCCCGCTTGATCCAGTCTAAGAGGCCACGCAGACCGCCGTGCAGTGCTGATCGCAGACCAGGGTGCCTGTCCTGTCCGGTGGCAAGAGAACCGGAGCCCAATCCCTTGACCAGATCTTGACGGAGCCCATTTCCATTCCATTCCAGAACAAGGAGTGAGTATCTAGTCTAGAACTGTACAGAATCAATCACTTAGTTTAAAGTAATCCTCTTCCATTCATTTCAACCTATCCAGAACTGCTTCATAGAATCTTGTGTCCATCCTATTGTTGGTAAATCTCTAAGGCCATCTGTCATTCTGAAATCTTGACTTTATTTCTGAAAATCTACCTTCACAATAACATCTGTATCTTTTGAACCACATGTCCTAGAAGCGAAATTTAACTATCATTTTAAAGCTAACCGCGATTTACGCACATGGAAAAATTGCAGCAAATTGCAATTTAGCTCCATTTCACCACTTGTAAAAATAGCCGCTTCTTGCTTTCCACTGCTGAATTTCATTTCCAATTTGATAATCATTCATGAATCATTGCAAGTGTTGACCTGAACCAATCTAAAGTAACTATCACTCATCCTGAATCTCTTCAGTGAATTAAAATCAATGTAGCATATTTTTTCCATCCATTGCAATCACATTCAAAAGCATTTTGACCTGTGTTTTAAAATCATTCCTGTGTCTCTCTAATCTTGCTGGGGAAACTGGAATTGAACTGCATTCTTGATTGTATTCCTGAAACCTGTGTGCCCTCATTTCCATCTCTTCATATTGGGGGGGCGGGGTGAGTAGTCACAGGGGAACATTATTTTTTTGTTGAAATCATATCAAGTTTATTTCTGGGTTGCATTCTTTCCCGTTAATGCATTTCCTTGAATCACATAAAGTATTCTCTGCTACAGTATCCTTCATATCCATACTCCATAAGTGATTAAAGAGACAGTTACTTTTGTAATATTATCCATTGTTGATTACCGTCCATATTCATAAGTGTGGTATTCAAATATTCTTTTTGTTCATAAAAGTATGATATATATATATTGTTTAATTATTCAAATAAACCTTTTAATTTGCAAACCAAACCTTCTTCTTGGCTCAGTGAGGTCAGGGGGATTCAAAGAGAGGGGCGTTATATAAGGGTTCAACATACAGATTTAAAGAACTTTGACATAAAACATATATCCATAAAGGCTTCCATTGGGCATCCCAGACTAGGCATTGACTTAGTTGGAGTGCTGCATTGAAGTCACTTACAAGAACTTCATAATGGAATGCTATTTATATCAATGCATTGCCTAGTCCACTACATAGCTCACCAATTCCAATTATCCTTCACACTTTTTCTGTCAACATTATAATAAGAATCCCTTGTACAGAGTTTTCATGAAAAGTAAACGCAGATGTGATGTTATCAGTGATGTCATCAATGACATTTGTGATGGTATCTTTGATGTCCTGGGTGTTAGTCTTAGCAGTGCACGGTGGTGGCGCGAGTTATGGTTGCTTAGCTTACCATAACTGGTGAATTTCAGGGGTTTTTCCATTTTACTTGGAACCATAACATCCCTTTAACAATGTTTTTTTTAGTGAATTTCACAGGTTTTTAGTAGCGCAACTTAACCATGACGTCCCTTTAACAAAGTTTTTTTTTTACTGAATTTCACAGGTTTTTAGTAGGGCAACTTAACCATAATGTCCCTTTAACAAAGGGTTTTTACTAAATTTCATAGGTTTTTATTAGTGCAACTTAACCATAACATCCTTTTAAATGGATGAAGGCCATTAGCACCCTAGGTTCCCAAAGCGGGAACCCGGCATGCTAAAAAAAGATTTCTCTTCCCACACCGGTACGCTTACGGCGTCCAGGTGTAGGATGGACAATCCTTTACTAAGATGGCCACCATGGAAAGGGAAGGTGGGGTTCCATACAGGGCCCCTCTTCACTTCACAACACGTGTGCGCGGTCTTCACAGCTATGTGTTTTCCACAACGCGTGTGGTGGTCTTCACAGCTACATGTTTTCCGTTAATGCCTGTGCGTGGTCATCATTTCTGCGTGTTTTTCTTCAACGCATGTACGTGTTCGGATGAGGCATGTGTGAGCTCGGATTCATCTGTCTACAGCGTGTGTACGAGTTTGAAAAACATACACTGATACGTGCTTCTTTCAACATGTGTGCGCAGTCTTCTCAGCTATGTGTTATCTGCAGGGCGTGTGTGTGGTCTTCGCAGATACGTGTTATCTACAGCGCGTGTGTGTGGTCTTCACATCTATGTGTTTTCTACGAGGCTTGTGTGTGGTCTTCGCAGCTGCGTATTATCTACAGCGCGCATGTGTGGTCTTCGCAGCAACGTTTTTTCTACAACGCGTGTGCGTGGTCTTCGCAGCTACATGTTATCTACAGTGTGTGTCAGTGGTCTTCGCAGCTACGTGTTTTCTAAAGCTCGTGTGCATGTTCGGATAAGGCACGTGTGACTTCGGATTCATCTGATAAGAGCGCACTTGCAAGTTTGAAAAAGATACACTGCTAGGTGCTTCCTTCAATGCATGTTCGTGCTTCATTCAACGCATGTGCGTGGTCTTCTCAGCTACATGTTATATACAGCTCATGCACGTGGTCTTCGCTTCTACGTGTTATCTACATCGCGTGTGTGCCGTCTTCGCAGTTATGTGTTTTGTACAACGCATCTGCGTGGTCTTCGCAGCCACGTGTTATCTACAGCACGTGTAAGCGATCTTAACTGACAAGGTTATGCTTGTACAGAACAAATGGATGGGCTGACAGATATTTTTCAAATTCGATGGGAAGGGTATGGAGAAAGTGAAGCAAGGGAATGATCAAGACAAACGCGATAGAAAAGACAGGGAATGAGAGAAATGATTGAGAGAGGATGAGCATAAAAGGAAGAATAGAAAGTGAGAGCAAATGTATCAGGAGGAGCAACTCAGAAAGGAAGAAAGGGCAGAAGAACAGAGAAAGTATGACAACAGGAAAAGAGCACTTGAAGAATAAGATAGGCTAGATAGGAAGAGAGAAGAAGAGGAAGAACAGAAATATTGAGATAAAAGAATGCAAAGATGAAGAGACGAAGAAGTCCGTAGAGCAAACAAAAGAAGGGAAGAGAAAAGACAGGAAGAATATAGGGTTAGATGGGAATCGAGAAAATGAAGGGAATTAGATAAAGAAGACAGAGGGCACACGATATTGATTGCATTGAGAAAGAGCTGATGGAACCGAGTCCAGTAATATCATGGGGCGACATAGAGGAGTTTCTACCGTCGCAAGGAGCAATGCCAGGACCATCTAGAGTAATTCTAGATGAGAATTCTGAGCTAGGAAGTATCGGAGATAGAATCGATAAAGCTTACCAAGAGATGAGGACAAAAAATTAGTCGAGAAGTAAGGGAAAAGATTGATCCACAGGTGCCCAGTTATGAGGAAAGGAAGGAAGCCCATTTAGTCTTGAGCATAGAACCTTGTCTTTGGACAGGCTAACCTTAAACAGAGATGAGAAAGATGAAAGCCATACTAGTTGGGGACTAGACATGTCAGACGAAGAAAGAGAAACCTTCCGTAAGGAAGAGTAAGAAAGTTCATGCAGTCCTGAGGGATGTTTTCAGAAAGATATGGAAGTAAGATGGCTGGATTTAAAACAAAATAAAGATAGAATGTCAGAACCCAAGGCATACCCAGAGTGACCTAAAGGGCAGTCACACAGAGGGGATAATCGCTATCATATGTGAGCAGGTTGAGGTCATTGCCAGGTAGAAGGCAATCGGGAACCATTGTACTCACTATGAGTCGGCAGACAATGGGAGCAGATTGCAGATTCTGGTTTACACAATTCCCCCTTCTAGAGCATGGAGGGGGCAGACCGAAGTATATTCCTTGGCCCCAAATGGATAAGGATAATTTAAGATGCAAACTCCCCAGTTTAACGGCAGTTGTGGGGAAATGGATTTATGAGTTAGAAAAGATGACAGGAGGAAAAACGTTAGCTATAGGGGACATTAACCCTTTAAGTGCCATTGTTGTCCCCCCCCAGTGCCACGGTTTTTTTTAAAAATCGCGGTAAACACCGCAAAACCCGCCCAACATTTCCCCCGTCATCAACCCCTTAAGTGCCACCGACGAGCCGGCTCGTTGGTGGCAACCTGGAGCGGTTTTTACCGACGAGCCGGCTCGTCGGTGGCATTTAAGAGGTTAAAGGTCTCCTAGCAGCCATTCTTGGGGAAAGAGCTGATAACATTTGGACGAGAGCAGGTTATTCAAGTGTCACAGCACAGAACACAGCTCATGATGGAGAGCCATTTAATAATTGTATGGCAGCTAGATGGAAAGCGCTTAGAGTACAGTATTCTGATACGTCAGATTTGGTTGCAATTATTGCACATAAGATGAAAGAAAATGAAGATCTGCTTGCTTATAGTCCAAATTTTCAGGAATAGTGGACCTTGGAAATGAAGGAGTCATGGGGGATTTCTGTGCCAGTATTTTGCCATATTTTGTGTTAGGGGTTGCCAGAACAGGTACAGAGACAGCTCAAGAAGCTAATGGGGATAGAAGTGAAGTCATGGGTGTAGGTACAGTTGACTATCACGCGTCATTGCCGATTGCTGCAATAGAAAAATAAGAAGAGGGAGGATTCTAGGAAACTTGAGGAAGCTAAGTTAGTCCAGACGAAATTATCAAAGGACGCTATAGAAGGAGCAGTATTGACAAGCTGAGAGGGGCTGGGAAGGCAGTAGGTAGCAGGTGGGCCACAGGCGAATAATCAACGGCAGTTGGATCAAGGAGGAAATGTGTTTGTGCTGAGAGGCAGAGGTACAGGCTTTAGAGGAAGAGGTGGTTTTCAGAATAATCAGGGTGGTTTTCAAAATAAACAAGAAGGGTTTCAGAATCTGCAAAATGATAACCAGAATGTCCAGGGAGGGCAATTGAGGAGATTCCCTCCTATATGTTGGACATGTCGGATGATAGAGCACATTACTCGAACATGCGGGAGCCAAGGGTATGTACAGAATGGGCAATTCTGAAGAGGGAGGACAGCTTATCCTCCAGCATATAACCCACAAAATAGGGATGAATTTGCCGTATATCAGACAGTGTATCAAGCACAAGTGCTGCAAATGCAACAGGCTTTACAATCAAAGCAAGCACCATTGAACCCGCCGCAAGGGCAATCACAGCACGCACCCATGCAGATACAGCAGAGTGCAAATATGGGACAGTTATTGACACCTAAAGTAGGGGGTGTCACTATTGTGGAGGAAATCCTCTCACAGACACAGGAATAAGCATGTACCCACAATAGGACAGCCCACAGGGCGACTTGATGTGTTCAGTACTATCGGTGACACCAAATCCTCAAGAGGAACCAAGGGTTGATGTTACCATAGGAGGCAAATCTTTTTCTTTTTTAGTAGACACAGGAGCAACTCGCTCATGTATATGAGAGAGAACGTTGCCATTATCAGGGATTGCCATGAATGCTCAGGGCTTCTCTGGAGTTACAAGTAGAGTTATTTTTACTGATGAATTACCAGTCTCTATAGGAGAGTGTGATATGTCTGTACCTTTATGGTATTCAAGACAGACACCAGTTAATATTCTGGGCAGAGACATAATGACAAAGTTAAATATGACAAATTCCTTCACTGGTGAGGGAATAGTGCGTTCCACTCCATAGATACATTATTTAAACATGGGTGAATTTATTATGGCATTTACAGGACAGATAGCTCTGCAAGGAGTGCCATTAGAACCATAGATTTTTCTTTATGGTGTACGCATTTTGTTAACATGGTTACCCGGCTTAGTGGGAAAGATTATGAGGATACCTGATGAATTTTTGTTCAGTCCATAGATACCTATGGACGAAGGGGAGGGGCAGAATTTTCCCTTACAACTGCAGGACGCTATAGTCCGAGGGGAATTAGCCATTCTTGAAGGATTTGATGATGAAGGCAGCCCATGGAGAACAGTAATTGCCATTGGGGAATGGTATAGATTGACTGATGTCACAGATGAAGACATGTTTAGGGATGATCCATCAGATGATGATGTAGTATTTGAGATGAGTATTACATTCTAGGTGAGAATAGAAAGAAGGGATATCTCACAGCAAATGGTGATTGTGTGGCAGCGCCCTGTATTTTCCGATGAAGATATGGAAAAGGTGCCAACCTCCTTATGGACTACAGGCCCTCATGACGTAGGCCTATTGAGGGGGTAGTATAAATTAAGATTAAGCTGAAACCAGGAACATTTTTACCTCAAGCAAGGCAGTATCCAATGTCTCCAATGCGGATGAGGGTATTTTTAAGACTATATCCACTATGATGGAACAAGGAATTCTGGTGATGTCAGAGTCCACGTGTAATACTGCTGTGTATCCGGTAAAAAAATCAAAGTGGGGTTGCGGCATTTAATTCAGAACATGAGGCCGATTAACCATATCGTAGAGGCAGAGTTTCCTTTAGTTCCGAATCCTGCAACGATTTTATGTAGAATTCCTACAGAGGCACGATATTTTATGGTGATTGGCTTGAAAAAAGCATTTTTCTCAATCATGTTGCATAAGGATTCTCAAGACCAACGCATTATTTTCATTCTGCTAGACCAAGCTGAAGAGTATTCGTTTGCCACAGGGGTACTGCGAGTCCCCATCAATCTTTAATGGAGTCCTGCAGATGGACCTAAGCAATATTGATTTGCCAAGCATTGTGCTGCAGTATGTAGATTAGATTTTAGTTTGTAGCACGACAGAAGATGAGTGCTGACTAGATTCAATTTGAATTATTACTATTTTGGCTGTCAAACGATATAAGGTAGATAAGGAGAAGTTACAATATTGCCAGGAAGAGGTGTTGTGCATAGGTCAGTTGATTTCACATGAGGGAAAGCGGTTACACCTGAAAGAGCTGAGGCGATTATGAAAATATCAAAACTGCACAGGATAAAGCAAATGCAGCAGTATTTGGGATTGTGTATCTATGTTAGAGCGTGGGTATTTGATTATAGTTCATATACGAGAACTCTTTTGCAGGCTTTAAAGAAAGCCCAAGTGAATAAGGAGAAAAGAGAATGGATGGAGGAAATGGAGGAATGGTTTGAGAAGTTGAAAAAAGCAATATGACAGCTACAATTTTAGGAATTCCCAATTATTCTGAGGAGTTTTGTTTGTTCTCACATACGGATGGAACAATTAGGACAGCAGTGCTTACACAGAGAACCACACTTGGGTATAAACCTTTGGCTTATTATAGTGGGACTTTAGATCCACTTATGAAAGGACACTTTCCTTGTGAACAATCACTGGCAGCAGCCGCGTTCGCTATTGAGAAGTCTGCAAGCATTGTGACTTTATTTGTTGAGCATCCATTGTTTGCTGTTTTGGAGAAACCTAAGGGTATCCTAACATCTCAGAGGGCTTCTGAATACGAGGGAGTCATATTGAATACAGCAATTAAAATAGTTAGGTGTAGAATAGTGAACCCTGCCACATTTGTAGCCAAACCTGTGGCAGAGGACGAGCAAGTGAATGATTGCTCGAATTATGAGAGGTTTTATGATGAAATCCTGAAAGTAAAGGCAAATGCTCTGGCAAGGGGGACGGTTCTGTTTATTAACGGGTCTTCGAAAACTGATCAAACTGATGGGGAAAGGCATTCAGGTTCAGCTGTGGTAAGGCACAGAGCCAACGGGGAATTTGAAGTGGTAGCAAGTGCAAGAATACTGTCTAATATTTTGGCACAAGCTGCAAAATTAGTGGCACTTATTGTTGCGGTCAGAAATCACGCATGGCAGGAAGTGACAGTTCACAGTGACTCTGCCTATGTGATGTCAACCGTACACGCAGGGTTAGCACATTTGAGAAGGAGGGGTTACCTCTAAGCGGATGGAATTCCAGTGCAACTCGCTGCATTATTGGACAGGCTTCTTAAGGCACTACAACTCCCAGTAGCTATCGCAATAGTTAAATGTGCAGCACATACTAAGAAAACTGACTTTATTTCAAGCCGAAACCAAGCCATAGATGAAGAGGACAAAAAAGTTGCATATTTACCAGATATTTTTAGTTTTGATACCCCTGATGTGAAAGAAAAAATAGCCACAATTATGATTTTAAATGAAGTATTTGATAAATTGTCTATAACACAAGTGATGGAAGCCCAAGGTAGTGCTCCACAGGAAGAAAAAGAGCTATGGGTACAGAGAGGGTGTTCTTTATCCCCCTCTGAGGCATTGTGTTGACAGGACAGCACTGCTGAAGCAGTGATGCCTGTAGCCTTATTAAGGGTAGCGTTGGAACAGCTACACTACCCAGAGCATGTAACTAGGGAGAGTCTCGTTGCAGCTATTACAGCAGACTGGTTTATACTGAACCTATTAGAACATATTGCATTTTATGTAGTAAATTCCATCGTATGTCAATTGTTTACTGCTGGGCACACATTGCTAACAATTAGAGGAGTGATTCCTAGACCGAATGGTCCTTTTCAGCATTTACATATTGACTATTTTAATATGCTGCAAGTATGTAGTGGATATAGGTATATGATAGTGGTGGTGTGTCCCTTTTTGAGATTGATTGAAGCTGGTCCATGTGCACTCCCTGATGCCACTTGCACTGCAAAGTTTTTAGGCCGAGAATATTTCCTAGATCGGGAGTATGTGAGGTGCTAAGAGCCAGCAATGGGCCCCATTTTGTTAATGAGGTGTTTGAGCAAATTAGTCTATTGCTCAGTATTAAACAAAAGTTTTCTTCTGCTTATCACCTGCAAGTGAATGGGATATGTGAGAGACTCAACGTCCTTCTCAAAGAGAGAATCACCAGTTTGAAATTAACACTGAAGAAGGGGTGGCTGTATTGTCTGCCCCTTGCATTATATGCATTGAGAAATCAGCTCGGGTCGGACCACCACCTCACACCCCATGAATTAGTAACAGGTAGGCGAATGAGAACCCCTCTGACTCCTGCATCGAGGACTAGGAGTGATGCCCAGACAACTGCAGAATTGTTAATAAATGAGTTACATGCGTATTTAACATATTTGACCGCTAGTATCTCTGTCATTTCAGATGCACTCAGGCATAAGGGGTGGTGATCTCAGGACACAGATGAAGACCATTCAGCAACCGAATCAGAACAACTTTTACCAATACCAAAACTATTTAATAGATATCTTGTACTAATTCACAACTTTACTAGGAAGTGGCATGAACCACGTTTTAGTGGTCCTTTTATAGTGGAGAATATTACTCCATCTGCAGTAAAAGTTCAAGGATGACGTGCCTGGATACATCTTAATGATGTGAAGCCAATTGCTGGTGAGACCGAAACACCCCCACCCGTTTCAGAAGCAAGTCAAGAAGAAGTAGTTCATCGAATGCAGACTAGATCGATGACAAGGAATAAGGACACAAAGATTTTAGAATAAATAAGTGCAAGTTCGCATTTGGACTGTGGGCCCCCTGGACACTCCTTATAGATATTTTAGCAGGAAGTGAGAAAGTTACTATTCTTGAGCCACAGGAATTCCTTGAAATTGGACCTTAGAAAGTGTTGAAATAAATGAAAAATGCCCGATCTGCAATTCCTTTTTGGTGATTGGAAAAGGGAGTAGTTCCCAGATGTGTTTCTCACTGAGTATCTCTTTGGATGCATAAATGGTCCTGTCTGATGGTGATGTCCATAGACTCCTTCTCGCTGTCTTTGTTTTTATACTCAGAGTTTATCCTGCTCTTGTTGGGTGCAGTACTGATGTGTGTACTTTTGTGCAGGATCCTAAAAATGGCCCTGCGATTAGAAGATTATTGGCAGCAATAATCAAGCAGATTCATCAGCTACCTGAGCATTTAACGAGGCTGCCTGATTAAAGTTGTTTTCCTTCCTTAAAAAATAAGTACACAAGCACAATGAGATTTATTGAGCATAATGTGATTCCAGAAAGTGAGCAAACTCAACGATGTGTGGAGAGACATCAATGGTGGGGCTTCATGTTTCATGTACTGGTGCATAATTTATATATGCACAGCATCTGTTATTGTTTTTTCTATTTTTGCTGATTCATGCTGCATATGCTGTTGGTCCCTTTGATTCTCCCCACTCCAGTGACCTATACAGAGTTAGAGGTTACAAGGAAGCCAAGACCATATGTGATTATCCCTACGCCAGTGACATATGTAAGGTCACCTATTCCTGACAAGTGTTCCTATCATTCCCCCTGTAGGAAAAATGCATTCTGATGCATTCAATGAGATGCATATAAGAGCTCATCTGGCAGGAAAAAGGCCTAAAAGAAGTACACGAGAGGATGGTAATCAGTTCAATGATTATTTAGACAGCACAGCACATTTGGGGAATAACATGTGGTATCAACACATGAAAGGAGTAGGAAAGAGAACCTCTGAGGAGGATTGCTATGGTTGTGCTCCCCTACCTTATGCTATGGGAAAGTCTAAGATATTCATAGCTATAGAGATAGATATCCAAACAGCTCATTGAATAACTGACCTTGCACTCTGCCATACAAGAGGTCAATTCCAGGGTTGAACAGCATCTTTGGTCTTTGCAACTAAATGGACAGCGCCAGAAGAAGAGAACTATGTTCAAGCTCTAAAGACAAGTGCAAGAGCACACACCAGAGATCACTTGATAAGATATGAAAAGCCAGGCATGAAAGGAGCAGGAACCTGATGGGAGATAAATAGAAAGCTCAATTGCCAAGGAAAGACTGATGAAGAAATACAAAGATGCAAGTAAAGAGGACAGATGCAGATCTGGGGAACAGTACTTTCTCCAGATGGCTGGGCAGAAGGCATAGTTGTATGTAGAACGGTGGCAGTAACTGGACAATATACACCAGGTATAAATTGAGTGGAAAAGGGATACAAACCTCTCTGGCCGAGGCTTGCAAAATTGCTGACGTGGGTCAAAGACCGAGGTGGCCCATTGCAGATAGTGCATTTGGCCAGTAGAAAACTGTGCTTCTGAAATAATGGCACAAGAAAAGCTGGAGAAAATCAACAATGTGGGCACATTTTTCAATGTGCCAGGAATGAAGGATGGGGCAGTAGTGAGAATGGATCGCTACTGGACCTGCGGACCCAGAGCATATATGAAGCTGCCCGGAGATTGAGGAGGACTATGCAATGTGTGTTATGTTTGTATGGTGATTATTCATGTTCCAGCATTATTCCAAAGAGTGACCTGAATATTGTCAAGTTTCCAAAAGCAGATGCTCACCTGAGAAAGAAGAGGTCTGTTGAACTCCTTGATCGAATGAAAAGGGAAAATTATTTCTCAGCTAAGTCAATAGAATCTTTTGATGCTATTCCGTATGAGTACAGACTATTCAGCAAGACTGCTTAAGTTTTTACTGTTATCTTTACGCCTGGGATCCAGACGATGGTAAATGACAAGTAATTACAAATAACCAGATGGGAGCTATTGCAGATGATCAACACTACCATTAAGGATTCAATACTATCAAGGAAGAGCTGAGAGCCATATGATTTATGCAGAACAAATATGTTCTGAACATGATTACAGCTATGGAAGGAGGCGTTTGTGCCAAAATCGGAGAATCATGTTGCACATTCACACCTTCTCTTGATGACAAGAATGGCACCTTGACAGAGGCCATACTGATGCTGAGAAACTTGCATTTCAAGATAGAAGATGAAGTTGAAGATATTGCTGATGACAGATGGTTTGCGTCAATCTTCTCATGGGTTCCACAATGTATGGCAAACATTTATAAGTTCCTTGGAGCCCTGTTAGTGATGATCAGGTTTGGCTTCTGTGTAGTTTGAATTATAATTGCACAGTGCAGAAATACTGCAAAGAAAGCTACAGGAATGAAAATCATGATTGATGTTGAAGCAGGATTAAAACCAAAGGAGCTGACAGATGAAGAAATCAGACGATGTAAAGGCTAGTATTCACGCACCTGAGGGAACAACATTTCTGTATCCAAGAAGCCACAAGAAGTATGTGTGAAGATGGATTTACTGCAGTCCCAATGTACAGTGCAGTCTTAGCACCTGGAATATTGATGAGCATGTAAAGTCAGCAGGATGCCTGAAAAGAGTAATAAAGATGAGGATGTCTAGATGTGAAGACTGATGGTAGAGTGGTTGATGAATCTCCCAGAGGGGGGACTGTAGAGGAAAAGCCAAGTACCTCTACCAGAAGTTCCACCCCTAGTCTCCTGTATGCTGGCAACTGGAAATTGCAATACCAGTGAGAATACCACGAAAAGTCCTTGAAACAAGGTATACATTGAGAAAACCCTAAATGCATCCACAAATAAATGATGACATTTTGAAGGAAGTTCCGGAAGAAGTGTGAAAATGGATGAAAGAAAGAACTGGTGACATCAAATGAAGTAGAGGTGACGCACACAGAGAGATATAAAGGAAGTAAGAATATAGACGTTATAGAACCTGATGATGAAGAAATTAAGTATGCAACATATCGGGATCAAAATAAAGATTGCACGTGCGGAGATGCACCAGAGAAAATGCAAAATAATTTTACAATTGCACAGACGCAGTAACGCAAGTAGACAAAATAATCATAAGGCTGGATATGTAGCAAATAGATTGTGGTCATGCACCAATGTATATACATAGGAATATATAGAATCTGGATGCTCCACAACGCAATTTAGCAACTTGGACCCAGTGAATGAAAGGGTTGCAAGTGTGGTGCAGCAGAATAATAGCTGACGGTGATGGAAGATTCAAGAAAGGCTTGTGTCGTCCAGTGTCAAGAGTCAGGGATGGTGAAATACAACAAAGAGGTCAAAAACGTGGTCTCCAGTCACATGGTTGGATGCGAATAAACTTTTGGGCCAGCTACACCAAGACCAGAAGATAAGGCCATGCTGCACTCCCTTTTATTCTCAGGCGCAGTGAGCCTCTACAAGGCCATGTTCAAAGGTATTAATTGATTTGCAGACCGCAGGAGTGATGATGGATGTTGGGCTAATTGGGTGGGGAGGCATGACCAGGCCAAACCCCCCAGCACCTGGAGTCCGAGTTGCGTGCTGCTAGCGAGTGGAATATTCCAGAAGGGTACAAGTGTGCCAACCAATTATAGAGGTTCAGAGAAATGAACGAGTGGGCACCGCTGATACTCTTAGTTTTCATAAAATCTGTTCTGATTTAGCGATACATGTATTTGGTCCTGTTGCCAGATACCTCACGTTTGTGAGGGGTGGTTAGAATCAATGTCACGCAATTGACTGGATTAGGTCTACCAGTCTCCTGGAAGGACCTAAGTGGGAATACCCACTGAAAATTACTTTGATTCGGCTAATTGCCTTGAGGTTTTCAATGAATAGTCTTGATTAAATTTGGTTGATTCAAATATAAATATTTATTGTTTATTTACTCTTCATAGTAGGCCTCTTGCATTCATTTACATTGTCCAATGCATTTTGTTGGGGATTTTCTTTCAATTAGCGTTTCTTCAGCCATAATGGTGTTGGCTACCATTTCATGCCCTTGGCCACTGTTGTGAATGGCAATTGGATATCTCTGCTCTTGTTTGTATGCCTCTTCATTGGAATATGGTGCTGTGCTAGCTGTGTGAATCCACCCACCTGCATAGAAGTTTGCAAAGGTATCTATGTTGATATTGCGCATGTTACGAAGAACATTTTGTAGTTTACTAATTAATTTTGCTAATGGTTTCATTCTGTTTAAAATTAATATAAACAATTTTCTTTTGAGGAGCATTTCACTGTCTATGAGAGCTTCCAGGATCAGTTTTCTGTGGTAAGTTTTAAGGGTTGAGCGTGATTTCTCTGCTGTTTTTATAAGGTTCTGAAGGACACTATAGTGGAAATTCTTTTGTAAAAGTAATTTTTTGTAATGCTTAGCTGTGGCTACATTAACGTTGGTAGATACTGTGCTAGCGCTACTGGTAGTTGTATTCTTTTTAACACACTTCTTTGTAGTTTTACATTTTGGAAGAGGGGCTACACTTTTTTTTCCTGATAGCTGGTTCAGTTTTGCTCAGTGACTCTATTAGCTGTTTTGTTTGTACATTTCGTACAAACTCTGCTAGAGGCGGATGACTATTTTGCATGCTTTTAGTTTTATCTGCTCTATTTTTACATTGTTTTCTACAGAGTTGCTTTTTGGTAGGCATTCTCATTTGTCTGTTGGAGAAAAAAGGAAAGTATGGGTTTTAGGTTGTGTAATGTATTTGCCTGCACTGTGTATGACAGTACGAATATCAGTGTAGGACCTACACTGATATTCATACTGTCATACACAGGTGTGTGTGATTGCGCGATGGGCAATCACCTCTGGGCAACCTCTGGTTGGTAAGGTTGTACTTGTATGTCTTTGTGTTGGTGTGCGAAAGGTTTACTTCAGTGTGTATGACAGTGTACTATGCATGAGTAAGTAAGAACATTACAATGTTTTCACAAAACTAGTGGATGTTACAAGACTTGTGTACACACGAGAATACAAAGAGTGGACCTGCTTAGGTTCAATGAGTAAGAGTGAAGCAAATGCTGTTGGGTTGCATAGACTTTGGTAGGCTACAATACAGCAACACTGCACTGTCTGAGTAACAGGAAGTAATACTATTGCAGTACCACACTTACTTTGTTGGATGAGAAGAGTAGGTTTCTTCTACATTTTATCTTCCAGAAGAGACATTTCTGTGTTTTAGGAGGCTGTTCTTCACTGCAATTGCGAACGAAGGAAGTTAGTGGGTGTTTGTGGAAATGGCACAATAATTGCAGTAGGAGAACATATTATTACACATTGTAGGAGGATTTGTTGGGAGGCACAGTTAGTAATATTGCATGTGATTATGAATATGCTTGTGACACTGCTGTTGGTCCAGATAGGTTGACACTACATTCCTAACACTTGTTTGGAAGAAAGCTTCCCAGAGTCACTAGGATATTTAAGGCCATATTGGCCTGGAAAGTCAGGTGTTAGCAAAAATTAGTCAGTATGTGTGTGCAATTGTGCAATTGAACAGCACTTCATAGGAATAGGGACTTGGGAGCATTAGCATCATCGGTATGGGGGCCAGTTGTGCAGTGATAAGAATTTTCAAGTGTGTGAGTTGTTGTTGCACTACATGCATTGAAATGGAGTATTGCAAGTTGTAGTAGGGTGAAAAAAGGTAGATGCCCGAAAAGATGTACAGATTAGAAAGAAGATTTTGATTGTAAGGAATTTTATGAACTTTCCCACACATAAATGCTTGCTACATGAGTGCCATTGCAGTATGTTGCAGAAATATTTTCTTGTTGCTTTCATTTAGTTATCACAATTTACACATAGCACTGTTGCCGCTGTACACATGCATTTGTTTGCTTTCCATCAAATGGTGCTGAAATGAGTTCTTTAAACACAGTGGGCCTCATTACGACCCAGGCGGTAAGTTACCGCCTGGGTCGTACCTTTACCACCATGGCGTAAACTATGTTTACGCCATGGTGGTTGGCGGATTTACCACCCCATTCCGAGGTTGGCGGGGCGGTAAGTCCCCAATCCCCATTTACCCTTCCCCATTCCCATTTTTGCCCCATAGGGCATAATGGGAGTGGGGAAGGCGTTAATTACGCCACCGTAAATTACGGTGGCGTAATTAACAACAAGGTCCCTTAGCGCCATGGATTTTAACACCTGCTAAAAGCAGGTGTTAAAACCTCCATGGCGCTAAGGGACCTCGGAATCAGGCGGTAAGGGTCGGCGCTGTTTACGCCGCCGTAAAACCCTTACCGCCTGGGTCGTAATGAGGCCCAGTGAATTTTGCTAATTGTGTAATCTATGTATTTGCCATGCTTTTGCAACAAACATGCAGTTTCCGTTTTCTGTCTGCATTCTGGGCATTTTACAGCAGGTGTGTTAGTGGGAGAAGTGGTTGTAAAAGATACAGAAGGAAAGAAGAAAATAACAGTTTGCACATTAGAATGGGTGACATGGGCAAGCATGCATGTCGTGGTAATGTATTGAAGATTCACATAGGATTTGCCACTTGCAGTTCCTGTGCAAATGTTTCCAATGTGCTTTTGCTTTTTTTGTTGTTAACAAAATAATCACAGAGAGTGCTGCTAAATGTGAAATATGTGGTTTGCAACTGTTATGCAAGGTGGCTTCAAAATAAAACACAGCATTATAAGTAACTGCACAGCATTATAAGATGTCAGGAGGTGGTGCAAGTGACAGTATGCTTATTGTGTAGGTTATGCAGGGTAAGTGGCAGGCACCCTGTTCCCATATATTTGTAAAAGAGTTTGTAAAAGAGTTGTAAATGTACTGTACAAAATATATGCATACCTGTAGTTTGTGTTGATGGATGCAGAGGTGGATGTGACAATCATGGGAGAATTAGGTGACTACATTCCATAACCCTCGCTGAGCTGCAGTTTCACACGGTAACAGAACGGTAACCATTCCATCCAACAGAATACCAGCACTAAGATTAAGAAACCTAATGGCAGAATTCCAATCTAATGATCTGTGGGTGCATCATGTGACAAACATGGATGAATTAGGTAACTACATTTCACAACCGTCGCTGAGCAACAGACGCACACGGAAACAGAACAGGAATAATTCCAATCTAATGATTTGGAACCAAGCTTCCCAGAATTCCTTACATCACGTGACTAATATGGGTGAACCATGTGATAAACATGGGCGAATCATGTGACTATATTTAACAACCGTTACTGACCAACAGGCTCACACGGCAATACAACGAGGAACACCGCGCAGCTACAGGAACCTTATCATTACAACCAGGTAAGTATAGTAAAGATAAACGCATACCTTTTAGAACACACAACAGTCTTGGAGTTTCCTTCCGGACTAATCTTTTCAGATTTAACACTGAGCCTGACACAGTGACATTGAGCACAGCCATTTCGGCTCTGCAGGCACCTAATGGTGAGTACTACCACCATTTCTGAGTTGAATTAATTGAATAGATGACCATTAACATTCATACTAATGTAGGATTCACTTTGATTGAACATACAGGTGCTGGAATTGTTAGTGATATATCTACATTGCCAAAACTTCAAAGCAGGAAGACCACTCACAGCTACATAATCTATAGAGGATTTACCTATGCACATGTATATACAACATTAATTTTCTTTCTAGTGCCCACAAAATATATGATATCATTCGTGACTAACATATACACAATGTAATTCACAAATTACCATCACCATTAGAAAAATTGAATATTGATGTGAATAGATGACGTTTTCATTATTGCACAACGAAATTGAAAATCAAGCGGTTGAACCGTCCTGGAATACTATGTTACTAAGAAAGATGTTTTGAACTTCAGAAAAACTTTAGAATTAATTTTGCTCCTGAAGAAGAGAGTTATTATCTCTCAAAACGCGTAGAGCTCTGTACTTAATTGTTTGATTTTCTAATTGAGTGTCATCATTTTTTCTGTTGATCTTTATAAAATTGAACTTACTTGGAAGAAGTTCTTCTGAGATTTGAGTGTATATAATAAATGATGTGAACGAAGCACCAAAACTGAATTATTGTGAAATATGGGAACATCAGATGCATTCTTTTTTTTACCTTTGAAATTCAAGATTAAGTTAACTAGTAAATTACCCAAGAAACCTTCTAAAAACTGATTGGAAAAATTATCTTTCCATTACCTTATAGGTGTGCTGGGGAAGGGAGTTCCTATTACCGATAGGAATTCTATTGCATTCATGAATCTGGAAGCAGACATCTTGGAGAGTTTTGCAGTACTTTTTGATGGCGGTGCTTTCAAATTACAGGAGATCTGTACTTTGAGTGTTCACCAGTACATTTAAAGTGTTGAACTGTGAAGAAAGAATTAGATGTAGAGTTCTTGGCTGTGACTGGTGGATGGCTGTGTGACTGCTTAACATTAGCCAGTGAGGGAGTGCTGCACAGAGTGAAGTGAAAAGGGTAGTCTGCGGACAGGGTGTGCCACATCCAGAGCTTCTCTGCATGTCTGGCATGGAAATGGGACTGTGGGGATTAGCCAATCAGGTGTTCAGTTTGAACTTTGCAGGAAGAGAGGGTAGGTGTTCAGGTTGTGCTTTACAGGAAGAGAGGGTACCACTTTTTTCATTGCTCTGTTGCTTGTATAGTGAAGATGGCTGGTGGTCGAGAGATGCATAGAGTTACTGTATGGATAGTGGGAGATTCCTTTGTATGTGATCTGGAGAGGTATGCAGAGGCAAGAGGCATTTCTGCTGATCTTGGTTTTCCAGACCTGCAAGTTTTGTGGTACAATGTGCCTAGCCGCAATTTGCAGGGACTTCTTGCACTTTGCAAAGACATGGCTACTTTTGGTACTCCTGATGATCTGGTGGTGCACTGTGGATGAGAGCATTTGGGCTGCATCACTGCTTCAAGTTTGGTTTCTGTACTGAAGTTGTTGGTGGAAGAACTGATGCTGCTTTTTCCTACTGCAAATGTGTTTTTTCAGAAATACCACCTAGAACGCAATGGAACAACCCCAGTGCCCTTTGTCCCCAGGAACATTCTGGAAAGTGCCTTGTTAATAGAGGCATGGGTGTATGTTTGCGACATGTTCAGATGTTCGCTTTTCCATAATGAGAACATTGATTCCCTTAGACTGCACTATTTCACCGCAGATGGCATTTCGATGTCCATTCTTGAAAATGTTCTTTTTTTTTATTTAAGGGATTCTTTGCAGAGGTTGATGTAAGGCAGGCAGTAAGGAGGAAAAGAAGAGAAAAAACACACAGAAAAATGACAAAACAAAAGGTCTTTGTTTACTAGCACCTAAAAAAAGGCTCTTTTCAGAGCCACCACTACATAGGAAATCTCCTACCCTGGGTTCAATTTCACTCTCCACCCCCTTGACTTGCCCGATTTATCCATGAACACCCTGGTAGTTCGCAAATTGCACATGCCACATCTGGGACCTTTGAGGATAGCAAACATGGAAATGGAGCCTCAGAGTTCTATCCTTTCTATTGAGGTTCAGATCTCACAAAAGATCTCTACAAAAAACATTTAATTACTATTTTTCACTTTAAAACCTGGTATTACTCCAAATCACAGACTCAACATGTTTCAGCCCTCTCTCATGTACTGGGACTTTCATCAGGAGTGGTCATTTCATATTTAGAGTCATGAAGCACTATTGAAAAATCTTCTTTTATCAATCAACTGTGTTGGGATCTAACTGTTGATAAAAGCGAAAGAAAAAAGAAAACTCAGTTGTGCATATTCTTTTTTGGACACTATAAAGGTGTCAGGGTAAACTTTAGTTTAATAAATTACCTAAATTCCCTTGTGCAGTCGGTCCATTGCAGGAAAGAATGTCCACAAAATGAGCGGATCAGTTGGAGGATTTCAATTCTTCCAAGGAATCCTATAACACAAATTATAAAACAAGGGAACCGTAAGGCTAACCATTTCTCTCAGAGCATCGATGTTCACATATTGGACTATATCATACTGGAATGGATAGGTATTTATTTTCTCCAACCTCTATCTCTTGTCCTCATTTTACTTAAAAACTGGATTTATCTCCCATCTATTTGTGAATTGTATTTCTAGATGGACATCTCTCTTGTTAATATTCTCTCCTGACTACTATAAAGTATAAAAATGCACATTGCCACAGAATTCTGCAGCTTACCTTTTTTGAAGAAAAACATTAGTAATGCAAAAGGCCGCCCATCATTGTGGTAGACTCGAATGGTATCACTATGGTGGAAGAGACCATCCAGCGTATTACGTCTTGCTATGGCGAAGCCGATATGGATGAAGGTAAGCTGCTTGTTGGTCCACTGTCTATAGCATGTTCAAAAGAAGGGGCAGAAATTACTCTCTTTTTATATTTATTTAAATACGATTTTTTACTATCAGCATCTGTTATTAAAATGGGCACTAGTTTTGTAGCATCATCTTGTCATTATTGGCCCCCTATACAGGTTCCTAACCTGCTGTATTCTGTACCAGTCTTTACAGAGGGATATTAAAAAAGATAGTGGTGGATTTTTATAGGCAAACAGGGGTAGAGGTACGGTAGAATTTTTATCCATAAATACCTTCAAGTGTTTTTTCACAATTTGGTTGATCTTCAAACTAAGGTTGGAAAAAGTGTTCACACAAACCAGGCGGTCCCCAGATGGTTTTTTGATCTTATCTTCTAACAGAGCATCTCGTTATATAACAACACTTTTTCCAACTTTAGTTTTAAGATCAACCAAATTGTGAGAAAACACTGGAAGGTATTTACGGATACAAATTCTACAGTACCTGTTTGCCTATAAAAAATCCACCACTATTGGGAATAGGGTCAGTAGTAGCAAACTGAAAGAGAAGACACCAAATATCAACAGTCTAACACAAGTTTGGGGCCTGACACCAATTACGGGGCATTACCACTGTGGGACTTGTGCCATATGCAAATTAACTTCAAAAACCAAAGACGTAGATATCGGATTACCTAAGCTATGGCAGCAGAAACAAATGACTAATTGCAACTCAGAATACGTGATCTATATGATTAAGTGCCCATGTTATAGACGGTACATAGGCAAGACCAATAGAAAGGTCAAGACACGCATTCTAGAACACAAAAGCTGTCTAAAGATAAGGTTCTCACAGCCCCCATGGTGAAACATTTCACTGAAGTACAACATGGGTATGAGGATTGCCAATCGACAGTGTTACTGATGATACCAGGCAATAACCATAGTATCAAAAGTAAGATACATTTTGAAAAAGAACAGAGACTGATTTTTGTGACTCTGAAGGTCTTAATGAATTGATGGGAGTGGCTAAAATATGAGAGTCGTCTAAGTCACAATCATAAGGGACTGGTTGCAATCGAGACCCAGCGTGGATCCTGCCCTGGAGCATGGATCTCCAGATGGATTGGGTATGCCACTTCATTTAGATGGACAGACCCTTATCTTCATCTATATAGACAGACCCTTCTCTATATTTATTCACTATTTGTAATCTATACTCTCAACAGAACGTGAATAATGTGTTGGTTATGCCTTTATGCAACACAACACTAAAAAAGGACTAATGATGGTTTATAGCTAATGGGTTTGATGATTAAGTGCCCATGTAATAGACGGTACATAGGCAAGACCAATAGAAAGGTCAAGACATGCAGTCTAGAACACAAAAGCTGTCTAGAGAATAAGGTTCTCACAGCCCCCATGGTGAAACATTTCACTGAAGTACAACATGGGTATGAGGATTTCCAATGGACAGTGTTACTGATGATACCAGGCAATAACCATAGTATCAAAAGTAAGATACATTTTGAAAAAGAACAGAGACTGATTTCTGTAACCCAAAGTGACTCTGAAGGTCTTAATGAATCGATGGAGTGGCTAAAAATATGAGAGTCGTCTAAGTCACAATCATAAGGGATTGGTTGCAATCGAGACCCAGCGTGGATCCTGCCCTGGAGCATGGATCTCCGGATGGATCGGGCATGCCACTTCATTTAGATGGACAGACCCTTCTCTATATTTATTCACTATTTGTAATCTATACTCTCAACAGAATGTGAATAATGGTTGGTTATGCCTTTATCCAACACAACACTAAAAAAGGACTAATGTGGGTTTACAGCTAATGGGCCTCATTCCGAGTCGGGTGGTAAGGGTTAACGGTCACCGGTAACGAGACCGGTGCCGTTAAACCCTTACCGCCCTATTCCGAGTTCCCTTTGCGGGTTGGAACTTAACATCTGCTTTTTGCAGGCGTTAAAAAACCAACCCGCAAAGGGACCTTGGAGCTAATTACGGCACCGTAATTTACGGTGCCGTAATTAGCACCTTCCCCATTCCCATTGAGCCCTATGGGGCAAAAATGGGAATGGGGAAGGGCCCATGGTGAATGGGGAATTACCGACCCCGCCAACCTTGGAATGGGGCGGTAATTCCGCCATTCACCATGGCGGAGTCGGAGAGATAACGGCGTCAACCAAGGCGCTAATAGCGCCTTTGTTAACGCCAGGGTCGGAATGAGGCCCAATGGGTTTGATGATTCCAAGATGGCAAAAAATGGCGGACTTTTTGGCGGCATTTTTCGCAGCGTTTTTTTCGGTCTCCTATAGTGTTTATGTTATACACCACTAAAAAAGGACTAATTATGGTCTCTGGTAAAGTGTTTTGAGTTTTTCAAGATGGCAAAATCTCACTGGTTTTTCGCTGCGTTTTTCATTGCATTTTCTGGTTTCTTACAGTGTCTATGTCATCTAGACACAGACCCCGGTATGAGAGACTCGAGTCGGGCCGTGGAAATTCTGTTTATTGAGGGAGACAAGTTCTTGATCCGAGTACTACGCAGGTACAACGCTGACTAAGTTAAGGGGATGCCCTCCTATTTATCCCTTTATAGTGATGCCCTCCAAAATACATTGGGTAATTGAGAGGGACAGGTCCTTGCCGTAATAGACCACGGGCGGTCACTAAGGACATGTGGAAGTTGTATATATCTAAGAAATAGACTGAATGAAACCAAGACTGGGTTTTCTTAAAGATTATATATGTATATATATACTCCTACGTCCTGTCCCCTTTCCTCCATACTTATGGGATATTCCTCCGTCCTGTGAGATGGGACCGGAGCACTATGAAAAAGCATCAAAATTGTACAACATTTTTAGTCCTTCCTCTCTTTCTATGTGGGATACGGCACGTAGCCGTAAGCCCGCCCATTTTAGCTCTGCCCCTTGCATCGCCCATCAGTCCTTTTCTCCGCTCGTTCGAGACTGGACGCACTTAGCATCAGTGGAAGTTTTTCTTCCTTTTTTCCTCCTCTCTGGCTCTCGCTAGCGATCTCGTAGAAGTCTGTCTATGCCTTTTAAGTTGGACTTCCCGAATTGTTCTTCGTGTCAGCGGCACTTCGCAAGGGCGGATCCCCACCCTCTTTGTTAGAGTGTTTCGGTCCCGTTCACAGTTGGGACTCCTGTTTCTATTGCGATTCCCTTTCAGTCTGGGAGCTTCAACGTCGAATGGAGCAGTGGGAGGAGGTGTTCCAATGCGCTCCCCCATTGCAATTTCTTGCGTTCATCGAGGAAAAGAAGAAATGCCCGGTGAGTTCTTTTCTTTTTAGGTCCCCCCAGCCGGGGGACTCCATCCCGGGGTCGTCCCAGTGCAGGGGGAGCGTCGACCGCTCTGCCACTGGGGCTTGCCCTGAGGTGCCTAAAAAGTGTATCAGAGTTTTCTCCGAGGGTCTCCGTAAAAGGCCTGTGGACACCGGAGTGCAATCCAAGGCCCCTCCTGTGGGGGCTCCTTGTAGACTTAGTTCTACTGAATCAGAGCTTGCTACGAGGCCTCCTTAATTGGAGCTTCCCTCAAAAGTATCAGGGTGCACCCTGAGGCCTCGGCTGGGCTTGGTGATACCGAACGTATGTTTGAGGCCCGCCATGAAGAGACTTCTACCAGACTCACGTCCAAGGTCCCTCATACAGAGGCTAAGGTAACCAATAGTTCGGAGAGGCAGAAACATCCCAGGCCACACAGTACCGGCTCAGCCGAGGTTCCTTGTGTAAAGGCTTAGATGAAGACCCCTGACCCACCGGTGGGGACCCCTGACTCATTTCCACACGTGTTGCAGTTCTCCTCCGGTGTCAACAAAATGGCGGCCTTTCCCACCAAGACCACGGCGGCCATTTTGGGCGCTTCCCCTACGACTACGCCCTCAGCCTCAGGTGTAGGGATTGGTTTTGATGGTGAACATAGGGTTCCTTGTGCGCATCCGTTTTGCCCGGCTTACGACTGGAACGCTCGGAAGACACTTCCGCACAACATCTCACTGCCTGCGGGTTTGGCACCCTTGATTTATGTGGACACTTCTGGGGATGGCCCTACATGGCAACCCTCCCCTCTGCGTCCCTGGAATTATTCCCCTCATGAGAGGCCTTCTCCGGCAGCTCCAAAGCTTTCTCCGGAGGACGCTTTTTTCGGCAAATTTCAGGTACTCATGCATACCGACCCCATGTGGGAGTATTTCAAGGGTCTCATTAGAGAGATATGACCGCCTGCGCCACCGGTTCCACCTGCACCTCCAGTGGTTCCACTGGCACCGCCTTTGCCTGCGGGGCCTCCCCCTACCCTTCCGCCCTTGCCTCCGTTGTCCCCGGTGGACAAGGTGGTACCTGACGCGGCTCAACAGGATCCTGACCTGTCAGATGATGTGCAGGGCGATCAGGACAGCGAAGACCAGCCCCACTCTATCAGAGCTTTTCATGACCGGGTACTGGACATGATATGTCTATTGGATGTCCCAGTGCCGGGGGCATGCTTTCGGGGTCGTTCCCCTTGTCTCCCTCGGAGCGTACCGGCCTGTTCTTGCAGAAGGATGTTTTGGCGGAGGTCCGTAGAGTCTGGGAGAAGCCACACTCTGGACGTTTCGTCAATAAGAAAATTGACGCGCGCTATAGCCTGCATTATTCGGAAGAGGTGGCCCTAGCATCTTGTCCCCCCCCTCCTCCATGGTGTTGGCTGCGGCCACTTTGCAGTCCAGGCCTGCAGCAACCTCTTCTATGACGGCTACTCAGGTCCTGGGGAAAGAGGACAAGCTCCTCGACTCCCTTGGGAGGAAGCTTTTCGCTAACTCGGCCCTGCAGCTACGACAGGCCAATGCAGAAACTGGTGTTAGTGGGGGCGAATATGAAGATGTGGAAAGATCTGTCGGAGTTCGAGGAGTTCATTCCGGTCGAGAAACTGGAGGACTTTAAGGAGGGATTGTCAGATTCCAGGGTCCTGGCATAGGATCTGCTGGAGGCTGCGGCTCATCACATCGATACTTCGGCCCGGGGCCTTATGCTTGGAGTGGATATCTCTCGGCAGGCTTGGCTGCATGCCACAAAGTTCTCAAAGGAGGTGCGGGACAAGGTGTTGGACCTGCCGTTTGATGGCAAGGAGCTTTTTCATTCCTCAACGGATGTGGAGCTGACCGAAATGAAGGACAGCACCCAGACCGCCAAGTCCTTGCCCGTCCTGATTAAACCCCCTTTTAGGACTCAGAGACAATTGTCACAAAGCCGGCCCTCCTCTGGCTTCAGGGGTTTTCTAGACCAGATATCCCGTGGAGTGGATACCCCTTCAGGGAATTCCCACCATAGACAGCAACGCACTCGGTTTTTCTCACGCTCCTCAGCCTCCTCCTCAGGTTCAGGTGGTAACTCCACCGAAAAACCTGCCAAATGAGGGTTCTCCACGCTCGCACGAGACCCCGGTGGGAGGACGCATTGCCTCTCATTGGGAGACGTGGCAGACCATCACCGAGAACCGATGGGTCTTGCCAGTCACTCGGGCGGGCTTCCGCTTACCTCTACCTCCTACCCCACCCTTCAAGCCTCCTTTCCAGCAGTCGGGGTCGCCCTCCCTCAGAGCCGAGATTCAGAAATTGCTGGTTCTCAGAGCAGTGGAACCTGTTCCCCCAGGGGAACAAAGGGAGGGCTTCTACTCCCAACTGTTTGCGGTGCCCAAACCCAACCAGGTTAGCCTGTGCACCATCCTAGACCTTTCCCAGTTCAATCTTTTCCTACCCCAAGAGAAATTCAAGATGATCTCGCCCGGCCAGATTCAGTCCTCTTTGCAGATGGGCTATTGGCTCAGCGAGGTGGAACTTCAGGATGCATATATGCTGCATATACTGATCTGGAATCCGCACATGAGATACCTCAGTTTCTCTGTGGGAGAGGAGCATTTCCAGTTTTGAGTGCTTCCTTTTGGCCTCAGCTCGGCGCCGCGTGTCTTCATGAAGATGATGTTGGTGATTGCAGATTTTCTTTGTCTGCAGGGTATCCATGTGCATCTGTATTTGGACGATCGGCTCTTATGCAGCCCTTGCCTGGTGAAGGTCGCGTGCAATCTGCAGTCTCTCCTCCAGCTCCTATTCCATCTCGGGCTGTTGGTGAACTGGCGGAAATCTTCCATGACGGTCTCTCAGGACTTGATTTTCCTGGGTTTTTGCTGGAACACGATCGACTGCAGAGTTTACCTGACCGGGGGACAGAATGGTAGATCTGTTAGCCACGTTTCAGATTTTTGTGCAGTCGGAGAGCATGTCGGCCTTGTGGTTCCAGAGGCATCTGGGCCTCATGGCTTCCTGTGTCTTGGCCTTACCTCTTGCTCATCTCAAGATGAGGCGGACTCAGATGGCTCTTCAGAGTTCTTGGCGGCAGGCTGTGGATCCGGACTCCAAGTTCAGGACCCAACCCAAATGGTGGTGGTCACGACAGACTCCTCCCTGGTGATTTTCCTAGCGCTCAAAGCATTCAGGCTGGTCATTGACAACAAAGTGGTCTGTATACGCACGGACAATGTGGTGTCAATGTATTACATCAACAAGCAAGGGGGCATCAAGTCTCCCCCTCTTTTCTGGACCTGTCCATCCAGATTTGGGAGTGGGCAGTTCGTCATGGTATTGTAGGGTATTTTGTGTAGATTTGGGGCAGAGCAGAATTTTCTTACCACCAAGAATAAAAGTAATTGAGCAACAATCACTCCTTGCATTCAGATTGGGTTTGGTATTATAATGGTATCGTGACTCTGCATTATTTCAGTACACAGATACATTTAGTTGGTATGCATTTCATTGTGGTATAGTGATGAGCATAATTCCTTTGTTTTATTTGTGGACCCAACATACAAAACCCCTTTCTTTTGTTTAGACTGTTCTAGTGATCTCTAGAGGCCTCAGGCTTCTACATTATTCAAGAACACCACATTTTCATATGGAGTGCCACATATGGCTGTTATCACTGATTTATCTACACCAGTGAGCTATGTTTCCATAAAGTATTCACAATAACATGTGGTATAATCACTAATTTATTTACATTAGTGAAACTATTTCCAGAGGCCTCTTTCTCTGCTGACTCATGTCAGATTGTGTTCCACTCAGAAGTCACACACACATACGCTGAGTGGAACCACGCACACAGCTATTTATAATTACTCATAACATAACTTTTTCCACATGGGATGCTTGACATATATTACCTAATAACCTCCTCTTTTATCAGGTGATATGGGCTAACTGTACCAGAGAAAAACAGAAGCAAATAGAAGCCTTTACACGGATTGTGATTTATATCAGTTTCATTTCAAAAATAATACATTACCAGTCTTGGGAGGCAGTCTTTTCTAGAATAAACATAAGAGAAGCAATTGCAACATACATGGTATTTCATTAGATTATTTGCAACAATAAAAAGAACAGTGCATCAGTTGACTTGCATTTCTGAATAGCAACATTAGAATGCACCTATCGCTACACTGCCTGACTGAAATAGCTTTCATTCACACACCGCATTCTTGCTTTGTGTAAGATAATTACCAGCAAAATTGTAGCAGATCAGCACGCAAACTCTTTGGACAGGTCGCTTTCTTTAAATGGCTCAGGGCTTCCTTTTAGAGCACCCGGCGAGGACATGGAGTTCCAATCTGCACTCTTTGGTCCTCAAGCCGGTGCCAATTGACTGGAGTCTCCAGCCTGTGAAGGGCAGCAGTGCACTGGAACAACGCCCCTCAATCAGGCAGCCCCACAGCAACTCCCCTCAGGCTTCTCACAGAAGCTGTGTAAAAATGTCCACTGCCTTTCTATCTCCCCGAAATTCTTCAGGAAACCTCTGTTACAGCCCCTAAGGTGACGTGTCACCAATCAAAATACACAATAATCTATCCTACTCTTTCAACAATGGCTTAGCTTATACGGTTTAGAAACTGTATCTACTGATTTCCTGGCATGCAGATTTCGCATCCAGCTAACACAGTGAACAGAGAAAAAAATGAATCCAAGTGCACGTTTAAAATGACTTTCAGAGCCTGTCTTTTCTACCTCATTTTGCACTGGAGAACACATTATGATGTTATTTGATTATAATCATGTTAGTACTGTTAATTATATTAGTTCATTAATCCTCTAATCTGTCTCCTGCAACAGAGGCATTTCAGGTGAAAAAAAAAAGTGGTGCGTTTTTAAATGTGAAAAAAATGCTGTGTTTTTGACTGAGTAGCATGTCTTCATTTACATATCCATATGTTACACCGGCAACACATAGCTTGCTGTACCACGTCATAGCAATACATTGATCCCATGCAGTGGTGCTGCACTCCAAAAACACGCTATATATTGATCCCATGTAGTGGCGCTGCGCTCCCAAAACACGCTAAATAATCCTACAGTATCTGGCTGGTAGCAGTACACATCCTGGGCCAGCTAAACGTTACGGCAGACGCCCTCAGTCGGCAGACAATGGTCAGCCATGAATGGGAGCTGAAGGTGGAGATCCTCTCATGGATTTTCTGGCGTTGGGGCACGCCGGAGGTGCACCACTTTGTGATGTCGGCAAAGAAGAAACTTCCTCTGTATGCCTCCAGGAATGGACTGGGAGCCTCCTCTCTGGGGGATGCTCTCGAGATTCCTTGGCACAACATGAGAGACTATGTTTTCCCGCCTCTGCCTCTGATTCATCGCACAATTTGCAAGCTAAAGAACACAGTGAATTGTTCTTTTCTGCTCATAGCCCCGTGGTGGCCGGCCAGGTTCTGGTTCTCAGAACTTCAACAACTATTTGTGTGTACACCGATCAGGCTACCGGTGAGTCCCGATCTGCTTCACCAGGGCAACCAGCAGCTGTGGCACCCCTCCCCACAATCGTTCAGCTTGGCGGGATGGTGACTGAGTTCAGGCCCTTAGAACATCTCAACCTGTCTGCTGATAACATGCACATTATTCAAGCAGCCAGAAAACCCTCGACCAGGTCTCAGTATAGGAGGAAATGGCTTAGGTTCTGTCATTGGAGTTTAGACAAACAGCTGGACCCAAGGGTGGCTACAATTGACACTGTGCTGTCATTCGTATCCCAGCTAGCAGAGTCGGGCATTCACGTTCTGTCATGCAGGACTTATCTTTCGGCGGTAACCGCCTATCTATCCACGGACCAATGCTCTTATTCTCTGGCTAATCCAGTGATTAGGAGACATTTCGCGGGTTTGTTTTGCCTTTACCCCCCGGTTCACAAACCGCACCCGTTGTGGGATCTGAACGTGGTCCTTACAGCGTTGTGCCATAAACCCTTCGAACCAATGGCCACGGTGGACCATAAGCACCTATCGTGGAAGGTGTCTTTTTTGGTCGCCGTTGCTTCAGCGAGGCATGCGAGTGAGCTCCAAGCTTTGTCAATGGAGCATCCCTTTTTGGTTTTCCACAAGGATAAGGTGGTCCTACGGACAAATCCTTCCTTCCTGCCAAAGGTGGTCTCTGATTTCCATCTGAATCAGTCAATCTTCCTGCCGGTCTTCTTTCTGAACCCTGCTTCAGACACGGAAAGGGTTCTGCATTGTTTGGATGTTAGAAGGGGTCTTAAGTTCTATTTAGACAGAACATCGGAATTTAGGAGCTCTTCTCAACTATTGGTGACCTTCAGTAATCCACAAGGTAGACAGGCCTCTAAGGCTACTATCTCCAGATGGATCGCAGCTTGCATTACAGAGTCTTACACTGTCCAAGGGTTGCAGCCTCCCAAAGGTATTCATGCACACCTGGTGCGGGATAAGGAAGCTGCAGTTGCCTTTCAGAAATATGTCCCCTTGGAGACCATCTCAAAAGCGGCTACATGGGCCTCCCCATCGGCTTTTTGTAAGCATTATTGTCTTGACCTGAGCTCCGGATCTGATGCTCAGTTTGGCCAGGGTGTGTTTAAGAACCTTTTTCAGCAAGGTTTTTTTTCCATCCACCCGTAGTTCCTGTAAGGAGTGCTTCGGAATCTCCCATAAGTATGGAGGAAAGGGGACGGGACATAGGAGTATAACCAGGTTACTCACCGTAGTGACCACCTTACTCCTACAATTTTGATGCTTTTTCAAAGTGCTCTTGTCCCGTCTCACAGGACGGAGGAATGTCCCATAAGTATGGAGGAAAGGGGAATCTGGACTAGAAGTAAGGTGGTCACTGCGGTGAGTAACCTGGTTATACTTAAAATCTTTTTTAATATCCCTCTGTAAAGACTGGTACAGAATACAGCAGGATAGAAACCTGTATAGGAGGCCAATAATGACAAGATGACACTATGAAACTAGTGCCCACTTTAGTAACAGATGCTGATAGTAATAAATCATCTTTAAAAAAGTATAAAAAAAGAGAGTAATTTCTGCCCCTTCTTTTGAACATGCTATAGACAGTGGACCGACAGCTTACCTTCATCCATATCGGCTTCGCCATAGCAAGACGTAATGCGCTGGATGGTCTCTTCCACGATAGTGATACCATTCGAGTCCACCTCGAGGACGGGCAGCCTTTTGCTTTGCTAATGTTTCTGTGGAAATGTGCATTTTTATACTTTATAGTAGTCAGGAGAGAAGATTAACAAGAGAGATGACTTCTGCAATTGTATTCGCTCTCCCCACTTGCTTCTCCAATCTTTTTGAATGCTTACTCTCTTTTCTGCCCTCCTCTCCTTTCTCCTATCCCCTCCCCACCTCCCTTTACTTTCTTCTATGCACTTACTCTTACAGAAATTGTCCCTGGACCTAGTATGATAGCAACCTTGTCCGTCTCCTCCCACCTCCCCTTACTGTCACCCCCACCCCCTTTCCAGCACTATCTGAAATGTTGTCAGGCCTAGTACAATAGTGGCTTGTTTTGTTCCTCCGCTCCCTTTCTGCACCCCTCTCCCTCACCTTTTGTTTTCTCTGGCTCTACCAGAAATGTCGTCAGGCCTAGTACATTAGTCACGTGTCTGTTTCCATTTCCTTCCCACTCTCCCCCTCCCTACCTTAGCTATGTCTTAGCTCTTGCACTACCTGAAATGTCGTCAGGCCGAGTACGATAGTTAATTTCACATCCTTACTGTTCATGGCCTGTAAGAATGTCATTGTATTTTCTCTTGTTCCCTTCCCTTGAAGCGCTTTGAAACACATTGGGGCTCATTACGACCCTGGCGCTAATGGGTAAACGGTGCCGTAAAAGGCTGCGGCGCTGTTAACCCATTAGCGCCTGATTACGAGGTCCCTTTGTGGGACCCGACCTTAACGGCTGGTCTACACCAGCCGTTAAAGTAGGTACCCGCAAAGGGACCTTGGTGCTAAGTGAGCCCTATGGGGCAAAAATGGGAATGGGGAATTGCCATGGAGGAAGGCGGAATTACCGCCCCACCAACCTTGTAATGGAGTGGTAATTCCCCCTTTCTCCATGGCAGAGTCGGTAAGTTACCGGCATGGACCATGGTGCTATTAGCACCATGGTTTTCCGCCTGGGTCTTAATGAGGCCCATTGTGTATAGGCGCTATATAAATAAACTATCATATCCAATCATATCTAGAAATACAATGCACAAATAGATGAGAGATAAATCCAGTTTTTAACTAAAATGAGGACAAGAGATTGGAGAAAATAAATACCCATCCATTCCAGTATGATAAAGTCCAATATGTGAACACTGATGCTCTGAGAGAAATGGTTAGCCTTACAGTTCCCTTGTTTTATAATTTGTTTTATAGGATTCCTTGGAAGAATTGAAATCCTCCGGCTGATCCGCCCATTTTGCGGACATTCTTTCCTGCAAGAGAGCGACTGCACAAGGGAATTTAGGGAATTTATTAACCTAAAGTTTACCCTGACACCTTTATTGTGTCCACAAAAGAATATGCACAACTGAGTTTTCTTTTTCTTTCGCTTTTATCAACAGTTAGATCCTGACACAGTTGATTGATACTTCAATAAAAGAAGATTTTTCAATAGTGCTTCATGACTCTAAATATAATGTGACCACTCCTGATGAAAGTCCCAGTACATGAGAGAGGACTGAAACATGTTGAGTCTGTGATTTGGATTATTACTAGGTTCTAAAGTGAAAAATTAAATGTTTTTTGTAGAGATCTTTTTTGAGATCTGAACCTCAATAGAAAGGCTCCCTTTAATAATGGATGTAGCTTAACATCTGCACCTTCTATTATTAGAAATCTGTATTGTGTCATTGGATTGTTTTTATATGTTTGTAGAGTTTTTATGATCATTTTTATATTTGTTCTCATGAGATGAGAGTTTTTATCTTGAAAATCTTAATAAAATTTAATTCTGATTGTATGTGAGTTATAGGTTTTTTGAATACGGGACAACTGTTGATAAATATATTTTTCTACCTTCTATTTCTTGTACGATTTATATTTTCCCAAAAACAAGGTAGAAGACCATTCTGTGTTGGTTTGGCCATTTGGGTTCTCCCATACATTTGTCTTGAGTAGACATGGAAATGGGACTGTGAGGGCCAGGGGATTGGCCAATAAGGTTTGCTGGGTATGGTGTGCAAGGAGAGAGTGTACCAGAGGGTATGTTTGCTGAGAGGGGTGCAGATGGCTATGGTTATGGCTGTGTCTTTTAGGAGACAGAGGGGTCATTATGACCCAGGCGTTAAGGGGTTAACAGCGCCGTAAAAAGATGCAGCGCCATTAACCCCTTAATGCCTTACTACGAGGTCCCTTTTCACCTCCCGACCTTAACGGCTGGTCTGTATCAGCGGTTAAGGTAGGGACCCGCAAAGGGACCTTGAAGGTAATTACGGTACCGCAATTTGCGGTACCGTAATTACTGCCTTCCTCTTTCCCATTGAGCCCTATGGGGCAAAAATCGGAATGGGGAAGGGCCAATGGTAAATGGGGAATTACCGCCCCGCCAACCTTGGAATGGGGTGGTAATTCCCCATTTCACCATGGCAGAATCGTTAAGTTACTGGCGTTAACCATGGCGCTAATAGTGCCATTGGTTAATGCCGGGGTTGTAATGAGGGCCAGAGTGTCTGGATTTTGTTGAACTCTTGGATACATTGGTTGCGGGTGTATGCACAGCACTGTGGAGTGGCTGCACATCTTTGATTCCATCATGTGGATGTGCACTGGTATGGAGTGTGTGGTATGAAGTGAATGGATTTGGTTCCTCTTTGTGCCACTTTGGTGACGCACCATCATTCAGCCATTATTATTGTTCATTGTGGAGGAAACAGTTTAGGCCACGTTACCGAAATCTCACTGCGATTTGCGATGAGGAAAGCACTTGAGAAAGTCATGGACATGTTTCCAAACTCCAGAGTAATTTTTTTGTGCATTCATCTGGTTTTATATTATTTTTGTATGTGAAGTTTTGGGCTATGTGGTATAGACACATGGGGCCTCATTACGACCCAGGCGGTAAGGGGTTAATGGCACCGTAAAAGGTGGCGGTGCCGTTAACCCCTTACCACCTAATTACCAGGTCCCTTTGCGGGTTCCCACCTTAACGGCTGGTCTTACCAGCCGTTAAGGATTGGACCCGCAAAGGGACCTTGGAGGTAATTACGGTACCACAATTTGCGGTACTGTAATTACCACCTTCCTCATTCCCATTGAGCCCTATGGGGTAAAAATGGGAATGGGGAAGGGCCAATGGTGATTGGGGAATTACCGCCCGCCAACCTTGGAATGGGGTGGTAATTCCGCCATTCACCATGGCAGAATCTGGCATCGGTTTAACGCCTGGGTCATAATGAGGCCTATGGTTTCCAAAGTGGTACTCCTGTTTGGATAGAATGTGTCTAGTAAATTGTTTTTCAAAATGTCTTGGCTGTTGGGATCATTTTTGGCTATTGTTTCTATGTCGTCGTATGATTTGAGAACTCTTTTTCTATATTTAGCAGGACCAAGACTTAGCCATACTATATTTTCAGATTTTCCATACAAAGCAGTGCCAAACGATCTGCATCTTCATAGCAGCCACATTCTATATGAGAGAGCATTTTTATGCCTAAGCTGTACAATTTCTGAGACAGTGGGCCTCATTCCGAGTCTGGCGGTAAGGGATACCGGTCACCGTTAACGAGACCGGTGCCGGTAATCCCTTACCGCCACATTCCGAGTTCCCTTTGCGCCTTCGTCCTTAACGCCTGCTTTTAGCAGGCGTTAGGAACGAGGGCGCAAAGGGGCTTTTAAGCCAATAACGGTGACCGTAAAGTACGGTCACCGTTATTTGCAATTTCCCCATTCCCATTGAGGCCTATGTGGGCTCATTTGGGAATGGGGAAGAGCCCTGGGGAATGGGAAATTACCGCCCTGGTCAACTCGGAATAGGGCGGTAATTTCCCATTCCACCAGGGCGGTGCCGGTACGGGTCCGGCGCCGACCAAGGCGCTAATAGCACCATTGGTTAGCGACAGACTCGGAATGAGGCCCAGTGTTTTGTCCGATGATAGGTCATCCCAGAGGTCTTGAAGCTCTGCTTTTTCTGCTTTGGTTAAGTAGGCTCTAACATATTGTGCAACTGCAGTGGAATTGTCTGCAATGTACTGCACCTCTATGTTGCATTCCATAAGAGGGCAATGATTGCATTGTAATCGTTGATATATTTTGCTTCTTCTGTTCTTTTTATGTAATATGTGTTCTTAGGTGATTTACCTTTAACACTATGTCTAACTGAAGACATGAAGTTGTTTACTTGACCTGTTGCTGTAACTGGTCTAGGGAAACCAAAGCGGCATTTGATATAGTATTTCCCTTTGTTTTTGTATTTGCAACAATAATATTTACCTCATTTGTGTCTTTGAAATTGTACAATTTGTGTATGAAGATCACTATTTGTTACTTCTGATGGAATTTCACAAGTGACATATTTTCTGATAAACTGTAAATCAGTGGCATCACTGCCTTGACAAAATTTAGGACCATCTTTAATCCATAAAAGCATGTGGATATGTGGTGCTCCTTTGGCTTGGTATTCGTTTCTCCAAAAGAAGTGTTGCACTTCTCCGAAGGGAGGAACAGTTTTATTACAAATAAAGTGTAGGCTAGCAATGAAGCAATGATGGAAATATCTTGAAACATTAACAGGATCTAGAGAGCAAAGTTCTCCAGGTGTTAGTATATCTATGTGTGTTTTGTTTTTGTTTGATATGCGTAGGAAATCATGTAAATCTTCCCATGCATATTCTGCACAACTTAATGTAACAAACAAAGTGGGTGGGCCAAGGTTTCTTATCATACAACGTACATCTCTGTGATGTCAGAATCAGTACCCTTTAGTACCACACATGTTTGCTAACAGATTTTTAATGCTTGATTGTAAAACGTCATCTTTTTCTTGCCCTTTTTATGGTAATTGCATAGCTGACATATTTTGAAAGTGGGGACCTGATTTCAATGTGTGTGCAACTCCGTAGCATAGAGTTGCTAGTTCACTTTCAAAGAGTAGGTGGAATATGTATTCCACATTTTGTCTAAATCTGGGATCTTCAGAATACATTCGTAACGAGCGGTATTCTGATGCTGTTATCTGAGTGGGTCTATCATAGTACTTTCCACCTTTCCTAGTAGGAAAGAGTAGAGGAAAAGCATGTGCTTTGATACTTTTTTCCCATATGCTGATTGGTGATCCTTTGGCTGGTCGCATTTGGTACGTTTCTAGTGCATCATCTATGGTTTCTTTAGAGTTTAATGGATGAACTGTATAATGGTCTAAAATATTGGATACTGTAGCAGGATCTAGAAGTTCAAATTGGCCAGTTTCTGGTGACTCTTGAATTATTTCAGTCGTTTCCCTCAGGTTTTCTTCAATATTAATGTCTTTGTAGTATTCATTGTTGTCTTTTAGATATTGAAAGGCTTGTCTAACGTTATGTAAGTCTACAAGTTTTTGCCAATTTTGTTTTGTCTTTTGTATGTACACCATTTACTAAGACAATTAAAGATTGCTCTATTGGACGCTGCACTCCTAGAGTGTGTACATTTTCTTTCAGATCTAATGGTAAATAAACTACTTTGCCACAAATGCCTTTTACTAATTCTGAGGGAGGTAATTTTGCTCTTTTTGGTTGAAGGCATATTATTGCTTGAAATAGATGCACTGTTTGAATTATGATGCTCTCATATAAATTGAGTTTTTGCAAGGGTGTTGGTAGTGGGAATAATTCAAAGTTATTTGTGATAGCACGTGAAGGAGTTTGGTTGTTGTCAAGTTTTGCATTGCACTAACTGTAAAGTATTAAGGGGTCATTTATTTTGTATTTGTTTTCTACTATAAGGCAGAGAGCTAATTCAAACCATTTGGAATCTTCATTGTCTTCTTTTTTGTATGTTATGTCTACAGTTGTTGTGCTACTTTCATAAAAAGTTCTGCGGCAACATACACACACATGGTTTGGTACTTCAGCAGATGTACTAATTTTTGTATTTCTTTTTTGTATGTGTGTAGTAGAAGGTTGCCATTTGTAAAATTGTTCCTAGTCTGTTGTAAAGCTATTGCATTTTGTAAGTGGTTTTCACTTCCAAAATATTTGCTCTGGATTTGCTCTATTTCTTTGAGTAGGTCTTTGGCTGTATCATGTAGAAGATTGTTATTTAAATTGTCTAATGCTAAAGCTGGACTTTTAGCATAGTACAGTTTATGGACTAGATTTCTTATACTTGAATGATGTGTTGATATCATTTTGATATGATGGAAGGTGCTTTTTCAATTAGGTCCTGAAATGCAGGCTAATGAACGTCCTTGTAGTCCTGTGTGTTTGCGCACTGGGCAGGTATTCATATTTTGTAGAAGTTTCATTTTGAATTTATCTTTGCGTTTTACATGTTGATTGAGGAACTTTCGTAAAGATTTAAAAGATATTTTGTCAATGTTAATCATTGACGTGCACGGCCATTTGTACAGTGGATGTTTTGGTTCAGTCTTCAGAGAGGTGATACTGAGTTTTCTGGGGATATTTTTGTAAGCAGCGTTTCTTGTTCCATAATGGTATTATTAAGTTTTTCATACCCTCGTCCACTGCTATGTATGGCAATTATGTTTGTTTGCTTTTGTTTGTATGCTTCTTCATTGAAATATGGTTCTGTGCTTGTTGTGTAACTCCATTCACCTCCACAGATACTTAAGAAGTTATATTTGTTGACATTCCGTTCATTGAGAAGTCTTTGTTGTAATTTAGTAGTTAGTTTTGTTAGTGGTTTCATTCTGTTTAAAACTAAAATAAATAACTTCCTTTTGAGAAGGATTGCACAGTCTATGAGAGTTTCTAAGATTAATTTTCTACGGTAGGTTTTAAGGGTTGTGCATGATTTCTCTCCTGTTTTTATAAGATTCTGAAGGCGTCTGTGGTGGAACATTTTTTGTAAAATACTTTTTTTGGTATGGTTACTTGCCACTACATCAAGATTTATAGGAGCCGTGTTAGCAGTAGTCGTAGCTGAATTCTTGTTAATCACTTTCTATTTCGTTTTACATTTTTCCGGAGCAGGCATTGTTTTTGTACTGGAGGCTTGTTTTGTTTCGCTTAATGACGCTATTAGATCTTTTGTTTGAACTTTTTGTACAAATTCTGCTAGAGATGGATGCTTATTTTGGACACTTTTATTTTCATTTGCTCTACTTCTGCGTTGCTTTCTACAGACTTGCTTTTTGGTAGGCATTCTTTGGGGTCTGTTGGAGAAAAAAGAAGGCATGGGTTGGGCTGTTCTGCAATGTATGTGTGCTGTGTGTATGAGTGTCTGAGTATGATGGTAAGGATGTATGTGGAGGTGTGTGATTGTACAATTTGGCAGCTACAACTAGTTGGGAAGGCTAGTCTTGTATTTGTGTGTTACTATACTGGGGTTCAGATGACAATACAAAGTAAGTTAGTGGTGAGGAGAAGCACTAACAACAATAAATCTAATGGTATAGAATTAAAACAGTTCTTTGTTCCGCAATACTAACATTCTAGGGGCTGATTTATGGAATTTGTGTGCCGAAAAACAGGGATTTGTGTGCCATTCTGCCCGCAAATCCCTGTTTATCAAATGGGGATTTGTGGCCAGAATGGCACAAAAATCCCCATTTTTCGGCGCACAAATTTCATGAATCAGCCCCACAGTGTGTTTGAGTAACAGAACATTATGGTAGTATTGTACTTACTTTTTTTGTTTGGAATGAGCAGGTTTCTTCTGAGTTGTTGTTTGTACTTCAGATGCTGCTGCTCATCAGGAGAGGGGTCTTCACTGCAATTGTAAAAGAAAAAAGTTAGTAATTTTGTGTGTTTATAGCACTGTTGTTAATTTAGACGTGGATTTTTATGTTTTTGTAGTAATATTGTTGTTTGATAACTGAACATAGTGTGTGCATGCAGTTTCCTTTGACTATGTGCAGCCTTTATATTTTACTTACAATCTGTTAGTTCAACATCCTTTGCAAATGAGTATAATACTAAGCATATGAAACTCACTTCGTTTGCAGAAACTGTATAGAAAAGCATGGAATGTATGCATTTGTGAAGGTGTGGGTAACAAAGCAGAAGGATGTGATGTAGAGGCAGTGGTGTCATTTCAGCTGGGATAGTGTCTATCTGTATGAGTGTATAAAGATGCATGATCTTATCCTGGCTGTGTGTAATTTTATAACACACTACTAAGTGTTTTTGTACAATTATACTGTTATTTCTCCCATCTTTTAATATTAAATTAGACTTTTTTAGATAGCTCTGTGTGTAAAAAAGAATTTAGATAGCAGACAGGTTTGGAAGTGACAGTTGATTATAGCAGATAGGAAAAATAACAGTAAATTCATTGTGTAGGTTATACAGGTTAAGTGGCAGTTACTCTGTTTATATGCCTTTATAAGAGTTGTACATGTACTGTGCATAAAGTGTGCATACCTGTAGTTTGTATTCATGCATGTGGATATGCATGTAGCTGCAAGTAGAAATCTTGGAGACTTGTACAGTAGTTTTTGTAGTAGGTGCTTTCCAATGATGTGAGACTTGTACTCAGAGTGATCAACAGTGCATTTGAAGTGCTGAACTCTGATGATGGAGTTAAATGTAGAGGTCTTGGATGTGATTTGTGTATGGTTGTGTGACTGCTTAGCTGTATCCAAAGAGGGAATGGCACAGAGAGTGATGTGGAAAAGGTAGACGGGCTGTCTAAGAGTGACACGCTCCGTGGACACTGTGGCTGTCAGCGGACAGGGAGTGCCAGATCCGGGGTTTTCCAGCAAATCCAGCATGGAAAGGGGACTGTAGGGATTAGCCAATCAGGCGTTGAGGTTGTGGATTTGTGTTGAAAGAGGATGTGTGTAGTGAAGATGGCAGAGGTGGAGAAAGTCAAGGTGTTGGTGGTTGGAGATGTGTTTGTGCATGGTTTACAGCAGTATGCTCAATGCAGGCATGTGGCAAACAATTTTGATGTTAAAGGAGTGGAGATGTTGTGGATCACTGTGCCTGATTGCTATGTACAGGGAATTGTACAGGTTTGTGAAGATATGGGCAGGATGAACAGTCCCCATGTGGTAGTTTTGCACTGTGGTGCTTTCCATTTGGGCTATGTCGGTACTCCTACTTTGTTGGCAGATTTGGAACAATTGGTTCAAGCAGTAATGAACATCCTTCCAAATGCCAGTTATTTTTTCTAGATTAGTACCTAGGGCAATATGGGAAAATAGTTCTGTTTTCTGTCCGCAGCAAAACATTGGTAGGTGTGTAATCAACTGAGCCATGTGTGCTTTCATGCTTAGAGCTGGTATGTTCTTCTGTAATAATGAGAATATTGATTCCAGTAATGCTGTTTATTCTAAAGAAGATGTCATTTCTTTATCTTTTACGGGAAATGCCATGCTGTTTTGGAATGTAAGGGTTGCTTTGGAGAAGGTTATGTGAAGATTTTAGGAGTAAAGTAAGAAAAAAAAAGAAAAAAAATACAATATAACAGGTGTCTGTCAAGCATCTGTAAAAAAACAAAAAAACAGCTCTTTTCAAAGGCAACCTCAAAGGGGAAATGGGGCACACTATTTAAATTTAAATTCACCACACTCAGATTTTCGATATGTCCGCGGACATGGCAGTTGTCCACGGACACCGCGTATTACATACAGGGATTTTGGGGGTGGAGAGGCATGCAAATGAGAAAGAGTAGAGCATGGGATTGGTCAATAAAGTTTACTGGGCGTGTTGTGCAAGGGGAGAGTTAATCAGGAAGTCTTTTTCCTGAGAGAAGAACAGATAGCTATGGCTGTGTGTTTTAGAAAACAGATTATCTGGATTTTGGGAGATTCATGGATACATTGCTTGGAGGTGCATGCAGAACGCTGTGGAATAGCTGCAGATCTTGGATTCCCTCATGTGGAAGTGCACTGGCATGGAGTGCGTGGAATGAAGTGGCTGGATGTGGTACCTCTCTGTGCTACTTTGGAGACACAGCATCATCCAGACATAATTATAATTCATTGCGGAGGGAACAGTTTAGGACATGTGTCTGGAGTTTCTTTGCAATTTGCAATGAAAGAAGGACTTGGGAAGGTCATGGACATGTTTCCAAATTCCCAAGTAATTTTTTCTCGTATTGCGCAGAGACACATGTGGCTGCATTCTGCATTATTTGGTCCACAAACGGAGAAACGAGACGCAATGTCAATAAGGCTGTTTGTGCCTTTCCAAGTGATGTTGGCATGTCCTCTGTTCACAATGAAAATATTATGTTTCATAGCACATACATTTTTCGGAGAGATGGATTCCATCTTACTTATGCTTGCAATCAGATCTTTCTCAGAAGTGTACAAAATGCATTGGGACTTTTTTGGGAATTACACCCATCCATTTTGCAGTAGGTGCTGACCATTTGAAGTTTTTCGAACACAAACAAACACCACCAAAAGGCTCTTTTCAGAGCCACCAATTCCTCCCAGAGAAAAGTGCAATGGTTATGATAGGGCAGCACCCTAACATTTTATATGTCAGAGAACTGTCATATATCTCAGGGGATATCTTAAATTGTTCTATCATGCCATATAAAAACTGAACAAGTTCAAAAAGCAGCACATAAACACATTATATGTAATAATAAATAAGAAGTGGAACCTATATATGTAACACATCAACCGTCCATTTAAATAGCATATGTACTCAAATGGAATATACCAAAACAAAAAAGATATGCTTCCAACATAATTACCTCACAGAAACTGCACAGCTAGAAGCAACAGCAGACCTACACAAAAGTAACAACACAACTTACCAGAAACTAGTAAGTACACTTAATTTTTCTTACATACTTCTAAACTTTCTGTATTAGGTACATTAAAAGTAATATTTTGTTTTTTTACACAGAAATGTCCAGTACTTTGGACTGGCTTGAAGAAAATTTCCCACGTGAGGAAATGACTGAAGGCAGTGATACTAATGGTAGACACTTCTCTACATAAGCAAATTAATAATCATTACTTTATGTGTACTCAACATATATTTTTTTAACAGACCATACAAGCATTGAAAATAATACAGCAAAAGAGATATTACAAAATACTCTGCAGGGCATGGAACACAGAAGGACACTATACCTGTCCGCATTGTTTGCAAGCAAGATGGAACTGTTCTTAGAACACACTCAGAATCCGGAATATCCGCAATTAACCATAATGGAGGTGTCCTATGGACACTATACCTGTCTGTACTCTCCCTAGAACATCTACGCACATGCGCCCCACACCCATAAGTCTTACGAACATTGCGAATGTCCGTAACTGTCCGTCTCACGTGTGTCGCATTTTTAATTAGTTTGAGGGCCCGAACACTGTCCGTAGAACATCTGTGCGCATGCGCATGACCCTTCCCACGCATTTGGTGTCCTGCAGACACCCGTCCCATTCGCCGACATGTTTGCGACGTCATCATGTGACCGCACCCATGCTGAGCGTGTGTCCTGATTTGCAGACACTGTCTGGGTCCCTGAACATTTTAAAAGTACTTTTTTGGACAATCCAAAGTATTTTACAGTAAAAATTCACCATTGCCCATGTCCCAGACGATGACCATGGCTTTCTAGATACTTTTTGGAACTTTTTGAGCCTTTTGGGGTGTTCGATCTGTCCGCAAACAGCGTGGCTGTCCGCAGAGCACGCACCAGGACCCCTATAAAAGGCCACACCGCAGAGCTCATCCTCATTGTGCTTCTGGATATCTGACAGAGCATTGTCTATATTAGCTTTTGCTGATCTTGCTGCTCTTGCTGCTTCCCATCATCAGACCTGATGGCATCTATGGTTGCTTCTGTTCCAGCTGGTGCTACTTGTGCCTCAGCAACAACCCCACCCCCTCCACCACCAACACCTCCCCAAGGGCCTGCAGAGGGGAACAGGCATGAGGATATAGAGGAGGAGGATAAAGATAATGAATAGGATGAGGTAGTAGAAGTCCCTAATCCCAGCACTCACCGTGAGTCTTGGGTGTGGCAGTTGTTTACCATTCATGGTGGAGTACCAAAAGCGCGTGCAAACAAGGTCACCTGCAACCAGTGCAAAATGGTGCTGAGTTATGGGAGGCCTGGTTCGTACAGCTTTGGTATGACATCCATGAAGCGTCAACTAAGCTCGTTACACGATGGGGCCTTCGCAAGGTTGTACTTTGAGATAAAGTAGTATGTTGAGTTCCTATACAACATCCTCTGTTTCCGCTCCTGTCATCACAAGAGACACTCCTGTGGGACAGCGCATCCCTCCAGCTGCCTCACAGGCCATCCATGATGCTGTTGGCCCTTACCTTTCGAGGGTCACAATATTGTGTATGTACTGCGACGCAGTCCTCTGCTGGGGGGAGAGTCTTCAGAGTGCTTTCGAGACTGCGGCCATGGCGCATGAGAAGGTCTGCTACCTACCTAAATAAGGCCCACTCTACATCTTCCTCTCTCCACCGGCCCTTTCTTATCCCCGTGGTTGGTGTCCCTTCCTTACCCTCATTTCCCCTCATTTCCTAGTGTGTCATGTGTAAAAAAAAAACAGAAATTATAAAACAACAAAAACCCTAAGAAAAAAGGCTCCAAGCCACCTTTCACAGTTTAAAAATAGAAGTGGCAAATAAATGGAACAGGTCTGCAAATCGAAAAACCCCAGAAATTCACCAGTTATGGTAAGCAAAGCAACCATAACTCGCGCCACCACTGTGCACTGCTAAGACTAACACCCATGACATCAAAAATGACATCACTGATGACATCCCATCTGAAATTAGTTTTGATGTAAAGTCACTACAAGGACTTGTGTTTATAATGGTGGTAACATGATTTCAGGGGGGATTGTGTAATGTTAAAGAAGTAATAACTAACTAACAATTCAAGACTTACTACACAAGTGCTAGTACAAAGTATACATATGAAGACCCGCAATGCATACAAATCAGAAGCACATACAGGGAAACTAAAGTAAGGAAGAAAGAAACAGCATCATCAGAAAATGCTAATAGCATTAAAGTTTATTTTCATGTATACAAATGAATTGTGTGTTTCAGACCTGCCTATTGCCCCATGTATGTGCACCATGAACATCGACCAAACCGAAAGGTAAGTACTTTAAGAACATATGAAAAGGTTAACGTCTAGCTATACAGCACCTTTTGAATTTTAATATTCTGACTCTCAGTGACCAAAACCACAGGCCTAGATATTTCAGTGACCAAAAATAATTGGTCCACATATGTGATGTCATCAGTGAGGTCCTCAATGACATTCATGATGTCATCTTTCATGTTATGGGTGTTAGTTTTAGCAGTGCATGGTGGTGGAGCGAGTTATGGTTGTTTAGCTTACCATAGCTGTTGAATTTCGGGTTTTTTTCGGTTTTACCTGTAACCATAACGTCCCTGTAACAACTTTTTTCCATAGAATTTCATAGGTTTTTAGTAGGGCAACTTAACCGTAGCGTCCCTTTAACAATGCTTTTGTTGGCTTATTTCATATGTTTTTCGCAGGGCAGTGGATCCAGAAAGTTCCTTCAGTATAGATTTTTCAGTGAAGGTGATAGGTTTTTAGTAGCGCAACTTAACCATAACGCCACTTTAACAATGTTTTTTGTTGGTGAATTTCATAGGTTTTTAGAAGGGCAGTGTATCAAGAAAGTTCATGTACCATCGTTTTTTCAGTGAAGGGGATATGTTTTTAGTACTGCAACTTAACCATAACGTCCCTTTAACAATGTTTTTTTGTTTGTGAATTTCATAGGTTTTTACAAGGGCACTTTACCATAACGTTACTGTACGCTACTTTTTTCAATAAAGGGAAATATTTGTAGTAGCGCAACTCAACCTTAACGTCCCTTTAACAATGTTTTTTCTTACTGAATTTTATAGGTTTGTAGCAGGGTACTTTAACCATAACGTTTGTATATAATAGTTTTTTGATGAAAGGTGATAGGGTTTCAGTTGCATAAATGAACCATAGCGTCCCTGTAATAATGTGTCTTTCAGTGAATTGCATTTGTTTATTACAGGATACTCTTACTTTTTAAAGCTGTACTGTACAACAACAACATACTGAAGACTGTGACTGTATAGTAATAGGCACAAACGTTGGGAACACAGCGTCCGTTTGTGCAGATCAGGCGGAGTCCAATGTGCCCAGAAAGGGAGGGGTGGTCATGCCCAGAAAGGGAGGGGTGGTCATAAAAAGTAGTAACATGCAGCAAAGACAAAAATCAATACAAACAGCAGCAAGTGGATGAATGGGAAGGGAAAATGCCATAACTGCACAAAATCAGTACTTTCGCAACAAAGTGCACAAAGGCGTAGGGTATGCAACATAATGGAATGCACCAACAAGAGAAGTAACATTTGCCTTCATCAATGTTACTGCACACCTGCTCCACAATCAAGCAAAGAATGAAGAGACAGAAGAGCAAACAACAACTACCGAGAACAGAGCATCAGAGCAACGTGGAAAGTACACAAAAGTTTATGTTGTAATTGCACAGGTCCGGTAGTGTGCAACAGTATGAAAGCATGATGTTTTCTGTTTGTGTGCTGCAATGTCTTCCACCCTAGAGTGGCTAAAAGAGCATTTACTGCATGAAGAAATGAGTGGTGACGATAGGCTCATTGTTACCCGCTGCACTGTGAAAAGGGAAAGAGTTACGGATAGGGCAAGCACCCTGGAATGGCTGGAGGTACATTTTCTGCATGACCAAATGAGTGAGCATAGTAACCCCATAGTTAGGGAACGCGGTGGCAAGAAGCACACAATCACAATGTAAAACTTCATGTCAATTAACCACATTTGTTGTCCTTTAACAGAACATACTGGAATGCAAAGCTGTAAACTAAACGCTCGGCAAATGAAAGTTGACCACTTGGACGCCAAAATCGAGCAGTTGCTCCTCGAATTTGCTGCTTTGAGAACGTTGGTAGAAGAACATATAAGGGGCAAAATAAGATATGACTGCCCAACTTGCACATGTCTGCCTTCCCCATTTCCAAACCCTCCTTCCCCACAAAATCAGTGTCATGAAAGACGCTTCAATGAGAGCTCAATCCTTTTTTCCCCTCAAGAGCAGCTTGTTGAAATGGAAACATCCCCAATATATGTATCTGTTTCTTGTCCTCCTTCCCTTTCCGATTAGTCGCTATGAATGTGTGCTAATAAAGATTGTAATGTTCATTTGTACGGATTGTGTATGTCCCTTTTTTTCTTTGTTTAAGGCCAAGGAACATCGCTAGTGGGGATTATTGCAAGTGACAAAAATGGAGGAAGCGGACTACCACCACCCCTGCTGCCCTATGCACAATCACAATACAATCATCCGTACGGCGCCACTAGAGGCTGCATGTTTGCATGCACAAATCAGTCTGCAAATAGTAACAGGAGCGTCCGTTTATCTGTAACACAACTGTGCACATACTTGTATCGTGCTGTGATGCCTGGTAACACGTTTCCTGGTGAACATAACCAAATAAAAGTGTGGTATATTTGTACTAGCTGGAACCGTACACCCACGATCTGCGAGTATTTTTCCATGTAAACATCCCACCTACTGTATAGTGCTCAAAGCAAGCATAGGTAGAAATGTGCAATGTACATGTGGCATATGTTTAATTAGACCGGGGATGGCAAACGTATCGGTAGGAGAACTATGAACGTGCCACAAAGTGTAATGTCCAATGTATGTCCGACAGACAAGCTTGCAAATGGAGAACAATGGGGACGTCACCATGGTAATGTATCAATGGTGTGCATAATACCTTACTTGGTGGACACGAGCCAGATCCCACACATCGCAAGAGGACATTTCTCTGAAATGTACGGAGTGTTACAGTGATAGTGCACCCTTACAGCGATCCTCCACTCTTCCTTCTACATGTAGATATTGTAGGGAATGAGTTAATGCCACTTTGCAATGTCACCTGCTCCACATCAACCTTATAAAACAGCACACCCCACATTTGCACTGTTTGGGTTTCTATAGAATAGCACCAGTGCACATTGCTTGCAGCAGAAATTGCTTTCTCACCAATTGTGTGCCTGCAAACTACTTGTCCAATTAATGTCCACCAGAGCTTCTGCTACTACCTCTGACTCAGAAGCACCAACACCTCCTTCTACAAGTCCTGAGCAAGTGGACCGGTGTCATAATAGGGAGGGACATCGAAAAGGAAACGAGAGTAAAGTAGAAGGAATCCCCAGTGGCAATCCTGGGTGTGGAACCTATTTAGGACCGTTGGAAATGTGCCAAAATCTCATGCTAACCAGGTACAGTGCACTCAGTCGTGGGAAACATGGCTTGTACATCTATGCACCACCTCCATGCGGCGGCAACTGAAAGCGAACCACCATGCAGCTATTTGGAGGGTTGTCCCCTTCCAAGCAGGCAGTAGATTATTGTCCTCTATAGCATCCTTCGCATCTGCTCCTACCACCACTAGGGACACTCCAGTGGGCAACCGCATTCCCGCAAGCAACCTTGGAGGACATACACAGTACAACAGACCCCTACCTTTCTTAAGTCACTGTATTGTGCATATACTGCGATTCAGTACTGTATAGGGGAGAACATTTGCAAAGTGATTTTGAGGCTGCGGTCTGACACCATGGCACACACTGCCACCTACCCAAGTAAGGTGCACCCTTGTACCACTTCTTATCCCTGTGGTTGGTACTCTTTGTCAAATCTCCCTTCCAGTGCTGTCTTTTCTGGCGTCTCTTATAACATCAGGATAAATGCTACACAGCCAGAAGGTGGTGGGAACAAAAAGGCTCTTTTCAGAGCCACCTTGCACTGTTCAAAAACAGAAGTTCAATTCAAACATGCAGGCGGTGATGCTGCCTATAAGCGCTGCATACAAACATGGCAACAATGGGTGGCAGGACGCTGTCAAAAGCATTGTATGCACTTCCAAAAAAAAGTGGTGGCTCCGAAAAGAGCCTTTTTTTGTACTGTTTGTATTTTGAATGTTAAAATTGGTGAACGACCACTGGGATAATGCATCCTACACTTGCAGGAAGCGCTGTACAGCATTTTGAATATTACGCAGAAACATTTAATTGCCAGCATCAGTCAGATGAACTCAATCTGAATGAAAAATGTCCCTACTACGAAAGGTAATGTTTTCATTGTGGTAGAAGAACGTGCCAACATTGTGCAGAAAAGCACGCACAGCCTTGTTCACATTGCACTGTGCTTTCTCTATTTGTGGGCCACACAAGGAAGAATGCAGCCACATCTGCCTCTGGGTAATGCGTGAAAAGATTATAGGCCTCATTAGGATCCTGGCGCTAAGTGTTTAACGGAGCCGTAAAAGGCTGCGGTGCCGTTAAACACTTAGCGCCTTACTATGAGGTCCGTTTGCAGGACCCGACCTGAACGGCTGGTCTAGACCAGCCATTAAAGTAGGGTCCTGCAAAGGGACCTTGGTGCTAAGTACAGTACCGCAATTTGCGGTACCATACTGAGCACCTTCCCAATTCCCATAGAGCCCTATGGGGCGATAATGGGAATGGGAAAGGGCCATGGTTCAATGGGGAATTACCACCCCGCCAACCTTGGAATGGGGTGGTAATTCCCCATTGAACCATGGCGGACCGTTTACAACACTGGCACCAACCATGGTGCTAATAGCGCCGGTGTTGTAGTGAGGGCCTATGTGTGATTTTGGCAACATTTCCATTAGTTGCTGAAATGTCTCCTTCATTGCAAACTGCAGTGAAATGCTGGTAACATGCCCTAAACTGTTCCCTCCACAATGAACAATAATAATGTCTGGATGAAGAAGCATTAGCAAACTAGCACAAAAAGGATCCACATGGAACCACTGCATTCCACATACTCCATACCAGTGCACAGTGGGATTATCGAAATCTAGGTGTGCTAGTAGTGCACAACGCTCTGCGTAAACTTGTACCAATGTATCCACGAGTCGCCCAACAGCTATATAGTCCACCTACTTAACGGCACACCCGTCCTCGTAGCCATGTCCACTCCTATTGGCAAACAGACGTTCTGGCACAATCTGTTGCTACACACCACACCCACAAAACCATATTGACCAATCCCAACTCCTGCAAAGTCCCATTTCCATTGAAGCCACCCTCACAATACCTGGATGTAGCACGTGCGCTCCCCCAAAAGGCGCGGCTTTCGCCAACATATTGCCGTGTGTACGGGGCTACACAAACACATTTTAACCGTAATAAAAAATGGGCGTCTTCATAGAAGTTATGCAAAGTGTTTATTTCTAATTTTACTAAAGGGACATGTCAAGAAACACCTTCTATGCTTCCTTGTTATGGGTTGCTCTCGGCTTGTGCTCTGTACATTAGTACATGTGTGTCTGCAGAGTACATTGTATATGCAGCAACAGATTACTAATTGCAATAAAGGAGAAAAGAAATCACTGCTACTAACAAATGTCACACTACAAACACTACCGTTATCATGGCCACAAAACAACATCCTACCATGGAACACAAAAGCAGACATATACGTGAATCACTCAACCGTAGTCCCATTTCCATACCAAGCACATTACGAAGAACAGCATTTAACATGTGAGATTTCCCCAAATACTGCGAGGGCCGCGGCCCAGTAGTGCAGGGCCAGTCCTTCTTTCCTTTCAAGTAGTCTTTCAGTAGCACTCCCTGATTGGCTAATGTTAAAGTATTACATATGCATCCACCAATTACAAACAAGAAATTTGCATGTAACTCGATCACATCTAATAAACATGGCATAACAGCCGTTACACTGAGGTGACATATCTTCTAAATCAAAAGCACCTCCATGAGAAAGTACTGGTCAACGATCTACACATTCTGCACCCACAAACATCAGCATCACTACCCATCAGCCCACCCAGTAGGTATTACTATTTTTTCTACAGTACAGTGCCAACTGTGTTATACGTCTGCATACCTCTCAACTCACATGCCTTTGGCGGGTGTCACCCGCCACTTATGCAGCTGTCTCACCCACCAAGCTCCCTAAACGCCCATATCAATCAATTGGCTTTCACACACCAATTACGAAATCAGTTGTTTTCACCCGTCCAAGGGCCATAAAAGTTTGAGAGCTATGCACGATGCATAGCAACACTGTACATAGGAGTAAAATTCCATAACGTACTCAAAATTTGTACAGATGTGCCTCCCATCACCTACCATTAAATTGCTCATACAGTGGTAGGTGATGGTAAAGTTTCCATTTGGCCACAACACACATTGGTAGGCGAAATGGTTACTGTGTTCTTTTGTTCTGTCTTTTTTATAATGCTTTCCCTCATTAAACCACCTCCTCGCAAATTTGTACAAATCCCAAACACAACTATCTGGCAGCCTTTCCCACAAAACTGTACAAAATGCATACATTTCAAGCATAACAACAGTTTCCACTCGAACATAAAAAGTTATTGCCACGTGCAAAACACTAACATACGTAAATGTGCATGATCAAATGAAAACCACAAAGCAATGCCAGCACTCATGTACTAATTTTTTATTTTTAAATGTTTTTATTGGCATTTTAGTAAAAGACATTCGTGTTACAAGAGGTTAATTATGCAGTAGTGCCAGTTTTAAATAATAACCATCAAACAAACAAAACAAGCGGTTCTCGTTACGGTCTTGGCATGTGAACATGAGAGCAAGCGGAGGTCTCCTCATCCGGGCTGCCGTTCTTGCCCTACTTGGGGGCACCCTTCCAGTTCACGCATGGTGGGGGTGGGCAGTTTGCCACCCAGGCGTGGGGGAGTGCTCATCATGGTGTGCAGTTCGCTCATGGAGGCTTGTCATCGGAAGGATGAAACATGCCCCATACTAGTGCTTTCCAGGCAGCCCATTTGTCACTACCATCCAGCTCTGATCTGCTTACCGCCTCCGCCCATACCTTAGTCTCAGCCTCCGCCCACCTCTCGAATTCCCTATGCCAATGTTGGTACCGTGGCCCCCCAGCCCTCTTCCATGACATGGCGATGGTTCTCTTGGCCAGGATGCATTTGAGGTCCATGAATTTATGCACATGCTTGTGTTTGCTGATCCTGGGGTAAGCACCAAGCAGGCACTCTTTCGGTGACCACTCATACCGGGCGATGCCAGCAGCTCTACAGGCTTGTTCTATCTGCACCCAAAGAACCCTCGCCCGCTCGCAGCCCCAAAACATATGTAGCATGTCTGCCTCCTCCCTACCGCACCATGGGCAAATGGAGCTGGCGCTCCTGTTGTAGGTGGCTATTCTGTGTGGGGTCATGTAGGTGCAGTACAGCACATTTACTTGTATCAGTTTGAACCAATGGTTCCGTGAGACTGCTTTGGGGTAACTCAGTGCCCTCTCCCAATCGCGTTCTGTTAATGTCGTGCCCAGGTCTGCCTCCCATTGTTCTTTCAATGCTGCACTCTTGGGGTTGGGCGTGTCTATGAGCGTGCTATATAGGCTAGAGACTGGGCGCCAGCCACCATCAAGGTTGTACATTAGGGTAAGAAGTGGTTCAGCCTGCGGCTCGTCCGGCCAGCCCTCCCAACCTTCTCTGGCCACCTTTCGGACCCGTTGATACCACAGGAACTCCCCTCCTGCTCCCGTATTGAGCTGAATTCCCTGAAGACCCCTTCATCATACATGTCCCCCCATGGGTATATCACATGCCCTTCCCATCTTCGCAGAGCCGCCAGGTCCAAACTGTCCTGGCATGCACCTACCACTAATGGTATCTCTGGGGTGTACCACTCATGTTCTTTTCCATATCTTCCGCCCCAGTGTCACCACCATTGGAGTGTGTTTCGCAGCCCCGAGTGTTACCCAGAGTATTTCTTTTAGTGTGAGGGGTGCAACCAGCTGTTGTAGCAGGACAGTCTCTGAGGTGGGGTCATCAGACAGCCATTTGACCACATGGCTAAGTTGGGCCGCCAGATAGTACTTTTCTAGGTTTGGCAGCTTCACACCCCCCCCCGGTCATATGGGAGGTATAGGGTCTTCAGTGAGAGTCTGTGGCGAGCGGCACCCCACAGGAATCCCCGGATCATCCCCTCCAGGGTGCGGAAGGAGGCCTTGACGTAATAGTGCACGTTATTAAAGAAGTTTAGGAACCTTGGGAGGATGATAATCTTGGCGATAGCGACTCTACCTAGCAGTGATAGCGGTAGCCTGGCCCAGAACTTCATAGAGTTCCTCATGCCATGCAACAGCCTAGCCGTGTTGTTTTCGTGTATTTGTTCGGGCGAGTGCTTAATGTAGACCACCAGGTATTTAAACGAGACAGTCTCCCATCGGAGACAAACTGCAGGCCGCATGGTGGGGTCTCTCCCTTTTAGGCCAGCAATTGGGAATATGCAGGATTTAGAACTGCTGAAGCTAATTCCAGAAACCTTGGCATAGTTGTCCAGTATATCTAAGATTACCGGGACGTTTAAATGCGGGTCTCTGACGTATAGAAGGACATCATCTGCATAAAGCAATAGTAAGTGCCCCGCACCCACAACCCAGATACCCGCATCTAAGTATTGCTTCCTTAGGTATATCGCTATGGGTTCACGACCCAGGATGTACAGCATTGGGGAGAGTGGAGAGCCCTACCTTGTCCCCCTCTCAATATCCCAGATGGCAGACACGAACCTCCCCGTTTTGACCCTGGCCTTAGGATTAGTGTACAGAATACGAACCCAGCGAATGAAGGCCTCCCCGAATCCAAACCCCCGCAATGTCGCTAACAGCCACTCCCAATGGATCGAATCAAACGTCTTAACTGTGTCCAAAGAAAGTATAGCGTATTCATTCTAGGAGCCCTCAGTCTGCGCCAGGATGTGTTGCAGTCTGTGCAGATTTAGGGCAGTGCTGCGCCCAGGTATAAAGCCTGTTTGATTGCTGTGTATTATATCCCCAATTATTCTATTGAGGCATTTGGCGAGGACTGTGGTAAGGATTTTGACGTCATAATTTAACATCGCCAAAGGGCGGTATGAGTCGCAGCTTTCAGTCAGTTTTCCGGGCTTCGCTATTGGGACAATTAGTGTTTCTCTCATGGACTACGGTAATACCCCATTGGTGAATGCTTCTTGGTGGACCTCGAGCAGGACAGGGGTGATGACATCAGCATATGTTTTATAGAACTCTGGGGGGAGTCCGTCGCTGCTCGGTGTTTTGCCGGAGGAGAGGGACCTGATTGCCTCAGTGATATCCTCACCCGTTATTTCAGCATGTAGGGTCTCCCTGTGCGTGTCCTCTATTTTGGGAAGGCCTATTTCATCCAGAGTGTCTAATATGTCCAGGTTTGCCACTTGGTAGTCGTGGCTGTATAAGCAAGAGTAGAAGTCACGGAAAGTGTCATTTATGTCTTGCTGCGTTTTATGTGTCGTGCCTATTTCGTCCTTTATCTCGATGATTTGGTGCCTGGGGTGTTCCCTCCAGCATAGCCATGCTAACAGCCTGCCCGGTTTGTCACCTTCAGCGTGTGATTTGGCTGTCTTAACTGTGAATTTGGAGAGCCTGCCCCATGCCACCAAACAATTCCCTCTCAGCAATGCTAGTTCTTACTCCTCCCCCCGTGTTCCCGTAGTATTGGTCTCGCTGTGTTTTATTTCCTCCTCAGTTTTTTCAAGTTCCGCCCTTAGTGTTTTCTGTATGCCGCCGGCTCCTGCAATAGCCTCCCCCCTGACAACCACCTTCATTGCCTCCCACATCATGCCCCAGTGTTCTCCACTGCCCACGTTCGTTTCCAAGTACCCTTCTAGCTTGTCCCGTAACTCCTCCGCGAAGGTTTGGTTTGTCAGGGCATCCGGGGACATGCGCCACAGTGGTATAGGTGGTCTGGGACCCCTCATTGTCCACAGCACCTGCAGCTGGGAGTGGTCCGATATTGACCTGCCCAAGTATTGGCAGAGTCCATTTGTGGCTGATAATGATTGGGCACGAATATGTAGTCTATCCTGGTGCGCAAGGCGTGGGGGGCAGAGAAGTACGAGTACTCTTTGTCCATTGGGTGGAGTTCTTGCCACACGTCCACCAGGTCCTGGGAATCTATCAGCGCGTTGAGTGCCCCGGTTGCCGCATCGTTTCTGGTTACTGATGATCTACATCTGTCCAGTTCCCAGTCCCTTACAGAATTAAAGTAGCCCCCCCAGATGCAGAGGCTGTCCTGGCAGCCAGCTAGTTTGGCTCCCAGTGTGTCTAGGTGCTTTGGGATTCCATGGTTGGGGAAGTATGAGTTTATTATGCAAATTTTGGTCTGCTCGATCCATCCCCTCACCAGCAGATAGCGACCCTCCCGGTCCGCCTCCCAGCTTGACACCTTAAACGGAACCAAAGGGCTGATCCAGACAAGCACCCCCCGGGCGTATTTGGAGTAGGGAGCCCCGTAGCACTGCCCGTCCCAGTGGTCGCTCAGCACCCCCAGGGTTTGTTCGGTCAAATGGGTTTCTTGGAGCAGGGCTATGGACACCTTCTTCCTGTTAAGGAAGGATTTAATTCTGTTCCTGCGCATGTAGGACCCAGGCCCCAAACATTCCATGTTAGGATTCTAATGGCATTGGCCATTTCGGCATGTCCAACCCCACCAGCTGGATCCAGAGCCATTCAGCCACTGATCTTGTCCCAGCAGACAGGCCATTCGCTTGCCCCAGCCGAGCTCACCCCCCACCCCACAACCTGCAGTAGTACTCTCGTCCCTCATGCTACATGCATCATTTTGCGCTAAGATCTCATCACTTGCATAATAAGAACAAACCAAAACCAAACAAATTAATAACCAAACCAGAACTAGAACTGGGTAACTGCGCTCAGCAGCCACCTTGTGTCTGTGGCGCTTGAGCGCCCCCGCAACTGACTGGCCCTCCAGGGCCAAGGCGTGTGGGCTGTGGTGTGTCAGCAACCGGCCGACACTGAACGGTTCGTGGGGTGTGCGCCTTCGCCCAGTCGGAGGCCCCCGCTTGCCCCTGCCTCATAAGATACTGTGGCAGTCATCTCAATGTTCTTTTGCTCCCGCGCAGGCTTCACTTGATGTGTTCCTCCCCCCCCGTGGCTGTCTGAATCAACGTTCCTCATGTAACAGCTTCACGGCTATCATCCAGGTTGTTGTGTTCCAGTCACATGTTCGCTGCGGCAGGCGTTTCAAGAAAGACGGTGCGCCCTTTGTAAAGGACCTTGAGGCGAGACGGGTACATGAGCATATATTTGAGGTTCAGTTTCCTGAGTTTCAGCTTAACTGACACGAAAGAGTTCTGGGCTCTCTGCACCACTGGAGTGTAGGCCGGGTATATGGCTATTTGGTAGTTATCCCGGCGGATCTCTCCTCCCTCTCTGGAGAACCTCAGAATGATTTCCCTATCGCGGAAGTTCAATATCCTAGCTATAATGGATCGCGGATACGAACCCGGAGGCAGCCTTTTTTGTAGTGATTTGTGGGCACGTTCCACCGTGAACCCCTTCGACAATTTTTCTGCTCCAATCTCCTGGAGTGTCATGTTTTCAATGAAGTCCGTTGGGTTGGGCCCTTCCATTCCCTCCGGAACACCCAGAACCCGTATGTTATTACGCCGGGCTCGACCTTCGGCATCTTCTGCTCGGGCTTCCAGTGCTGCGTTCTTCCTTTCGAGCTCCGTCAGTCGCCTCTCCAGGTCGCTGGTGGTTCCTGCTGTCTCCTTTAGGGTCGTTTCGGCCGTGGTGACTCTTTCCGTGAGGTTTCTCATATCTTGTCTCATCAGTTGCATGTCCGACTTGATCTTCCCAATTCTGGTGTCGATGAAGGTAGGCAGGGCTGCAATTGCTTCGAGCACCTGATTGTCACTGTGAACGGGGCTCTCTGCGGATTGTGCTTGTGCTTCTGGGGCAGCCTGTGGTTGCCCTTTCTGTTTGGCATCGAAGGAGTCCATGATCGTTATTTCCTTTTTTTGTTTCGTGGATGGCATGGCCCCAGTGATGGTCGAGAGTGGAGAGGGATGTAGGGGTCATGCGAGGGTAGTATTGCGCCTGGTGATTCACGTGTTGCGTCTAGGGACCAGCCGCTCGCGATTTATAGAGGTTATAGGCCCCATGATCTGTGTAGTATAGCATGCAGTGTGCCTCGGTACGCTTCCCCCAGTGCCTTGTTTCAATGTTTGACCCATCCAGTACCTTCAGCAAATAATGTCCCTGGGTCGTTCGTTGTTGCATGGGTGACCACGACAAATTATGTCCAGGAGACACCGGGACCCAGCCCCTCTGCGCGTAGTGTGGCTCTCTCGGTGGGCTTCAGACGTTCAAGCGCTCCACGGACTGCACTGCCTGCTGCTGGAGCTCCACCTGCCTAGCAGGGGAGAGCATGGATTGAGCCACACATTCCATGCCTTGAGAAATCTTATCAATAGCTGCCCCCTGTTGCTGTGAACTGGCATACATGGATTGCTCCCACTCAGTATTCCCTGTTGGCGCACGGCCCCGCGTTGCCGGACATGACACCTGCGGGACCCAAAGAGCCGTGGTCCTTGCTGGATTGGCACCACCCGTGGCTGCAGGACTACATTGCTCTGTTGACATGATGACACAGGCACATCAGCAACTGGTGTGGAGTGTGTCCGTGCGTCCAGAACCACCACAGGCGGACGTTCCAACACTGTCTGGCCCCTCAGTGCAGGTATCGCGGACAGAAGATCATCCACATCAGGATCACTCACCGGCGATGAATTGTCATGATGCGCATCCAACTCAACATTGTGCTCAGAGTGATCATCAGAGCCTGACTGATTGCCAGCCCTGGAGACGATGGTCTGGAGCACAAGTGGGTTCTCGTGGTCTACCACCCAACGACACCCACTTGTGCCGGGTTGCTGATGTAATAGCAACCCGTGTCTGGAATGACATCACCATTCAGTCATCACCTGTAACGTGAAAAACACAAACATGAGTACACATGTCAGCAGCACATAACTCGCACACACATAGACATCACATCGACAGCCAACACATGAGGCAGACATGTCACACACAACTCAAATTCCAGCATGCATCCAGTGGCATTGATATGCAATGGCATCCCAAAAGCAGAATTGGATGCATGTAAATTGCAAAGCCTACACATGTACTGAATGTAGTATATCACCTCCATCACACACCACCTCTGGCAGGTACATATCACATGCAGAAATGACAGATGGCAACAAAGAGATGGCACGTAGCATAAGCATGTTTGAACAGCCAAATGGCCACAGCTGCAAGTGAATCAAAACACACCATGACACATGTAATATGCATGTACACATGCATCACTAAATAATCATCACCAATATAGCTTCACCTATCTGCAGCGCGGCCCATACCGGGCGTCATGGGCCCTGAAGACATAGTGAATATCCCAAGCAAAGTAAGGGCCTACAACGAGGTATGAGGGACCATAAAGCCCAGTACAGTCCGAGCTGCCGGTCCATGAAGCCTCCAGAACACACTACAGGGCCTGATTCAGCACTTGGTACATTGAATGTGCCAAAAAACATTATTCAGTGTGTGAAATCACCACGCCCAGGCTCCACCATATTTGCTAAGTGTGCCTGGCCATACATGTACTGCACGACAGTGCACCTTCAGGATTGTGCCTGTTGAACATAGCGGGCGCAATGCTGAAATCTCAGCAGCATTAACGTAAAATAACAACATATTAGTTATTCAACAAAAATGCTGCTGAGAACACGTGTGAATAAACACTTTCACACACACACCTAAGTAAGTTGCTGCAATGTTGCACTACACAACTTTGAAACTGCTTGCATGTGTATATGTGAAATTGTTCAAATACACCCGTGTTCATATACACCCGTATGGTGTATATGAACAGCATCCTATACAGCAAAGCAAGCAGCTTCACCGCTGCCTGCTTTGATGTATGTGAAAGTATACACATACACACATGCAGGCAGCTCCACAGTAATTACAACCTGATTGGCAGGCTATAATCAATCTGCAGCGTATACCAGTTAGTATAGCCCGCAGATTGACCAATCTACTTTGCTAAACACCCACTAGGATGTTCCAATACAGAGTACATGTTTCACAAGATGCACATGTGCTAGTGCGTTTCATAACAGTGAAGGGAGGAAAATCTGAACATACATGCCAGGTCACCTTGACATTGCAGCAGTGAGTAGGGATGTAGAACTGTATAACATGGCTCAGAAGTGGATGGGTGCAGTGCAGAACATTTGTACGTTACCAACAATCTACATCAACAAGGCATGCATGGAATGCACATGGAGCATGAATGGGCACTCAGGTCCCCGGGGAGCATCTGCCATCTGCACAGTCCGAGTGAGATACCCTTCATCAAGGACAAAGGATGTACCCCACAGTATGTGTTTGGCAGGTTCGGAGGGGCAAGGAAGCATGCCCGCATGGAGAGCCTGCATGCAGGCTGAACACACATGCATGTTAGTCATGCGATGATATAGTCCAAGTGCTGAGTGGAAAGACACCACAGGCTACATGCAGACAGGTCAGTGAGCTGGAACATGGACCAGAGGGGCAGCTGGATGACTTGCATGTGAGTAGGACAGAAGCCCTGACTTGCGTCAGTGGCTGCTGGGTGCTCTTTACTGGACCCAGCACAGCAGCAGGCGCTGTGCCAAGGTCTGTGACCGAGACTGTCCTGGCTGGCAGACTCACAGCCGGGGTGGTCTTGGCTGCATCTGCTCATGCAGTTGCCAACACCCGGCTGCTCAGGGCAGCAGATGACAACATTGCCCCAGCGACATGTGCCTCGGTCAGAGCATCCCTGCGCGCACGCTGCTTGTGTCTCCTGACCACCTGGAATTCAGCCTGGGAGTCCTCAGGTGCCAATGCATCATGCGCTGGCTGACCCTGAGCTTGGGTGGTGGTTGCCACAGCTGCACCTGCAGCTACCACTACCGTTGGGCCCGTGGCAGTAGATTGAACTGACTGCCGGGTCATATGGGTGTCAGTGTCAGATGCAAGAGCTGCATCTCCCGGAGCTGCAAGGGGTGGTGGCATGACTGCACCAACACGTAGCAGAACATCCTGAGGTGCCCCTCAACCCCCTTTCGTGGCCTCCCAACCATGGCACGGATGTACTAGTGCCAATGGGAGGTGTACACGACAATTGTCCTGGGCAATTGGGGTGCAGGGTAAGTGATGTAAATAGCACCCCTGTGCTCCTGCAAGGCTGCACGTGACCCCTGTGAGAAAATGACGGGTCATGCAATACTCAGGCACCCCAAATCTGCAATAAAACCGTGCATGCAACCCCTGTGTGTGGAATTAACCTCCCGCAGTACACAAAAAACGCATACACGTGGGACACACAGGCTACTATGACCTCGAAAATGGGTAAGCGATACACAGGGGGATCTGCAGTGGGAAAAATAGTGTGCGTGACTCACCGTCTGACTAGCGTGGGAAAGAAAAACATGCGTAGGCAAGACCCCTGCCAAAAGAAGAGGTACGTCCTCGATCCACTGCAAAGTGATGGCGCGTGAAACAACAAGAAGTAGCAACATACGCGTGGGTCTCCACGAAAAGCAAATACAACAAACTGCTTGACCACGATCACCTTTAACCCATGCCGAGGGAAAGGCCCACGCACGTCACGTCATTTACGCGCTTAGACCCTTTCCTCGAATTACACGCATTCACACGCGGACATGCTGTTTTTGCACATGCTGATTCACTCTGCACCCGTGCTGAGGAAAATGCCCACGCGCATCACCTCACTTACGCGCTTACGCGCTAAGGCCCTTTCCCGGAATTACACACGGACGTGCTGTTTTTTTACGTGCTAAATCACTCTGCATTGAGCTGGCCATGCGACAACACACGGAAGACCACGCTCCTGCCCAGAAGGCCATTTACCTGCCACCCAGAGCCCTGAGCAGCCTCCTCCGAGCCATCTGCTGCTGCCTACTTGCCTGCTGCCAACGTGCCCTGCTATTTGGTCCCTGCACAGAAGCCATAACCAGGGATCCTTTACCTGAGACCACCTCTGCTGACCCAGAAGACTCCCAACTGGTGTACCACCGCTCCACAGCCCAGCTCCGGGACCAATTTGCCCACCCATACCTGCCTCTGGGGTTGCCATGTCTGACTCAACAACATCTGGGGCCAGTGGCAACCCCCAGTCACAGAGGCAGAGGGCTGCCAGCTTCACAGAAAATGAAGTTGGCATCTTGGTGGAGCGAGTCCTGGGGAATTATGATGCCCTCTTCTCAAGTTTGCGCCTCGACAGGGATGGGCGGAGGAGGACATTGTGGGTGCCGTCAACGTGGAGGGCGTAGCATCCTGCGACTATGACCATGTCCTGAAGCGCTGGGAGGACTTCAGGTCCAACGCCCTCAGGAAGGCCCGGTGCATCGTTGATGATGGTGGAGAAGTGGGGCGCCGGGACCAGCTGACCAACAACCAGATGAGGGTCCTGGAGCGCGTTAACCCAGTGCTTCACCACCAGGTCCTCGAGATGCAGACCCATCCAGAGTCGAGTGGTAAGTGTCCATGTGTTCATCTCTAGCGTAGTGAATGTTGAGGTGTGTCAGGGGTGTTCCCCTTGGACATATGTCTAGCATGCCCCATGTATGGATGTTTGTGTGCAGGAACATGACAGTGAAGCATGTGAGTCTGGTCAAGCGTGTGCAACGACAATGGTGTGTGTGTGTGTGTGCACCTGCATGTGACGATGCACGCATGTTTGCATTCCTGCGTCTGTACCTGGCCATATCTGTTGTGTGAATAATGGATGCTGCTGTCACCCTCATGGACATGGATGGTGTATATGTGCATGTTACAGAGTGGTGAGTGTGTGACTGGGAAACGCCATGGATGGATGACACATGCACATCCCGATGCATGCATTCACTCTTGTGGCCTAGCTGTCCATTATTGCACTGTGATGGGAGGTGGACACGGACGGATGCATGACATGCAGTGGTGTATGTGTATGTGTGTTGCTTGCAAAGACCTGTGTGTCGTGGAAGGTGATGATTGCTATGACATACAACAGTGCCACTCATGTGCATTTGCTTTGTGTCTAGCAGATTTGCGTTCAGTCACCTAATGCTTGTCTTCAATGTCTCCCTTTCCACAGCAGTGAATGAAGAAGAGGGCGGAGACGGCGCGTAGACGCAAGGCCCAGTAACCCTCTCAGGTTATGCCATCTTCCGGGAGCGAGGGGCCTGGTGCCACGTCCGCCACTGCGGCTGCAGCTGCTGAGGGGGGGCCAAGAAGCCAAGTTTGTAAGTTGGCTCCTTGGCCGCGGAAGGGGCAGATGAGCCCTCACAGGGGCAGGACAATGTGGAAGACAGTGCGGAAGCATCCAGGTTGGTGGTGGGTGAGGAGGAGGAGGAGGCCACTTTAGACCCACACGTGGGGCCTAGTGGGGGTGATTCCACTGGTGCAAGTGGTGCAATCCAGGGACAGGGGCAGGAGGCAGCACAGGTCACCACAGAGGTGCTTGTGCATAATCCTGTCCCTGATTCTGCGACTGCATCACTCTGACCAGTAGGGATGCCTCATTCCGGCCCGTCCGCAGGTAGCGGATGTGTTCACATCAAATGACCTTCCTCTACCTGTGGATGAGGCAATCCGTGACAGGGTTAAGCCCATCCTAGTCGGTGTCTCGATGCACACATGCGTGATTCGTGATGATGTGCGTGATTCCAGGAAGGACAACGCACATCATCACGAAGAGCTGTGTGCCATCTTGAACTGGCTAGTTCGGCTCATTGTCGCACGGTTTCCTCCATGTGCTGGCCGCTCTTGCGACCCTCTCCTCCTCTGCACCCACTATGCGCCAGTCGTCCTCTGTGGACCTGCCTCATCCACCGTGGCCAGGCTGGTGGAGATCCCATCCCTGCCACAATTGGGAGTCAGAAGTTTAGCATAGGTGGTCACCCAAGAAACAACATCCCTGGCAATGGAGGATGTGCAGCAGGGCACGTCCACGACAGCCCCGGGGGTCGTCAGCATCCCGGAGCCAGTTGTGGTAGCACAGGCGGATGACATCAAGGAAGCAGCACCGGGCTCTACGTAGGAGGCATCTGGACTCTGGGCATACAACATCACAGGGCAGGCATCGGCCGAAGGGCAGGAGGACCCTGGACCATGTGTGTCTTCCGTGTGGCAGCAGATGGGCCAGCAAATGGATGCAGAGCGCGGCGGACCGAGAGGGCATGGCTGACCATGGTCAGGGCGGAGAACTCCATCCGGCGGGCATTGAGCCGGGCACAGTTTCTCTAAGAGTCTCGCAGGGAGATGAGGAGAGCATGTCGGCGTCCCTGCGAGCCCTTGAGGACAGAGCCCCGTCCCGGCTCTGGGACATAGACTCGGAGTTCGATGATGCCCTGGCCAAGACTCTTGGTAAGAACGGTGAGCTGTAGAACTAGCCCGCAGCCATTGTACATAGTTAATTAGGCATAGGTTTCCTTCTGTTTTATTTTTATTTTGGACTCGATGGATATTGCTCCACTTTTTTACATAGTTGTATTTTTGTAGGATTTTTAATAGGTTTCATTTGGTTGTGGGATCATGGACCCTAAGAACTTTCATTGTAAATAGTTTTGGAACTGTGGACTTTATTATTTTATGTTTTTTGTTTTCTGGACATGGACCACTGGGAGCTTTTCCTTTTGTTTTAATCACATTTTTTTTTTAATTTGCATTTCAGTTCAGTTCACATTCATTTATTTTTCCTAGTCATGGTTGTTTTTCGTTTGGGAGATTTCTGTTATTTAATACATTTTCATCAGTTCACATATTTGTGTTGCGTGCTCTCATCGGTTTGGTGCATGTGTCAGTCGTCATTGCCTCATTCATGTGTCGCTGCTGTGTGGCCATGTTGGGCATGTCTTTGGGTGCATGCAAGTGTGCTTCTGTGCATGACATGCCATGGGGCCTGTACTGGGAAGTGGGGACAATGGATGGGTGTGGAGTTGCACTGTGGGGGGGCAGCGTGGGGAGGGATTTGGGTGGACATTTCCTACATGCATGTATGTTGTGACAATGTGTTGGTTGGGTGGTCATGTGTCGGGGCCTGCTGGCAAGTTGCCATCACTGGGGGTGGAGTGGGGGGGCATGAGTCGGGGCCTGCTGGCAGGTTGCCGTCACTGGGGGTCAGGGGGACATGAGTCGGGGACTGCTAGCAGGTTGCCGTCACTGGAAGTAGGGTGGGGGGACATGAGTCGGGGCCTGCTGGCAGGTTGCCGTCACTGGAGGTGGGTTGGGGGGACATGTGTTGGGGCTCCCAAGTGCATGGTGCCATGTGGCCTGCCTGTGGGGCATGGTTAGGGGTTGCAGGGGTGTCCCCTCTGGTGTGTGCTGCCTGTGGGGCATGGAGAGGGCCCACACTGCAAATTCGCATGTGAAACTCCTCGCGCACCCACGGAATACGCGTACCCCGCTCGCGCCAGCCCTATCGTGTGTGAAGCTCCTTCCGCACCCCTGGAATACGCGTACCCCGCTCGCGCCAGCCCGATCGTGTGTGAAACTCCTCACGCACCCCGGAATACGCGTACCCCACTCGCGCCAGCCCTAATGCATGTGAAACTCCTTGCGCACCCCTGTAATACGCGTACCCTGCTCGCGCCAGTGGAATCGCATGAAAAGCGCACTTGCATACCCCCATAATCACGCACCCGTGTGGTGAGGAGCCACATGCACCCCCTGCAGGCAGCCCACAGCACAGGGGAGCCCCTACAACCTTGGACATGCCCCACTGACAGCCCATCCACCCTCCTGAAGTGGGAGAATGGGAGAAAAGATTCCCCCAATCTCCTCGTGCCCCTGGCCTAGAGGATCGCAACCCAGACACCCGCCACGAGATGAATTTGCCTATCTACCAGACGACCAAATACCCTGGTACAGGAACATACAGATGTGCCCATCAGCCTGCCCACCAGCCTGCCCTGCTCAAGCCGACACCTGCGGCATGGATGAACTCGACTAAACCCTTCAACAGTAAATAAACACATTGTTAGAGATGCCATGACGACCCAGCCAACTGTCAGAACACCCGTGCAACCATGCACACTGTACACCCCCGCACTAATCCACACGAAGAACATACTCAGCGCTATGACGTAGGTGACGGACACACCCACTGACGCGCACCTTTATTATTTTTCACATAGGTTTTTCGAAAATGAAGAAACGCAAGACGCACAAAGCACTCATCTAAATGCTTGCAGACGCTTCTCCTAACCCCTGCATTGTGATGAAAATACAACGTAGACATGGTCCCGCCTATGAAGCAATGTGATATCGCAACTTAAAGTGCCGTGCATTAAACATCCCCACCTATGCACCAGGCCCAAGTAGGCCGCAAGCAAGAGCTTCCACGAACACTGAACGAGCAAGAGTACAATTGCTGACCCTGCAGAACGTGCCCAGCGAGATCTGACAGCCAAGGGAGCGATATTGCAACTCGCATGCCACCAGCCGACGCCAAGGTCGCACCTGCAAGCTAAGCCAGACACACAGTGGAAAGTACAACTTAAATGTGCAGAATTCTGCCTCAACCACGGTCTCTCCTCACGTGACCAAGCCAAACCTGACAGGGTGCCAGACCCAGGAGGGAGAAGTCGCCTGGGTCCCACGTTTGAGACACAGGCTGCAACAATGAAATGACCTAATGGACACCTACAGCGATGGGAATGGTCTGCTCTCAGGCATATGAGCAAATCCACGCATTGTCTGCACAAACACATAGTTACATATTGTTGCAAATGACAGGTACACTGCGAGCTGGGAACAACGATGGTCCCAGGCTGGGGGGCTCGCGAGTCGACCAATCAGAACATGGGGCACTCATCACTGATGCCACTAACATTAGCCAATCATTAGGGGTCTTTGTGTAACAATTTTCAAGTATCTAATAGAAGGGACAACCCAAGTATACCACCTGACTGACCCTTAACCACTAACAGCGTTCTCTATACGTATGCTATACTAACCCTACCACTCGAGGGACCAATCCAGAGTGGCGATAGGTTTTTTGCTAACTTTCCCAGGTGACGCAAGTAGCGCGTCATACTGAGGCAAAAAGGGGCCTGCGAGCCCCACGAATTTCGAGAGTCTGGACGGACGCGTAAGATCCTAGACCCATCCCTGCCGTTATTCAATAAACAGCAGTAACACCTTGCTTCTTGTGTGTGTCTCATACTCATTTTTGGGATACGCGGGAGGAGTTGGGGCCTCCCAGTCCGGAGGTTCGCAGAAGGACCAGCCGACCCCGGGAGAAACCCCCGACAAGTTGGAGGCACTGCTGAGATCTGTTTAAGATCTGCCTTTTATTTTATTTTTTCCGAGTACTCTCGTTGCGAGGAGGCCCGGCAGCACGGCCCCCTCTGCCACTGCCCCCTTTTTGAGGACTACAGGACCATCGCGGAACTGCGAGAAGACCGGACAGCGCAATCCGTATATTGGCCCTCGGGAGCCGGTTGAGAAGTATCCCGCCCGCTGTTGGCGATTGTCCAGACGTGGTCCAGACGAGGGGAGGTGGCGAGCCGCTTGGAGGGGTGCACGCAGTCGAGTGGCCCCACATCAAGAGAACTTGGTGAGTATGCCACACCCAATAAGCAATGTGAAATTGTGAGGGAGGGGGGAGGAGTAGAATACGGGAGGTGGGAGGTGTCACCAAGGTGCGCGACGAAGATTTGATAAATTAATGTTGGCGGTGAAGTGAATGGTAGCTGGACAAGTGCAAGAGCAGTCCGCTACGCTACAAAGAAGGGTGGGCGGAGCACGAAAACATCACGTGCGGCCGCTCGTAGACACTGATTGGCCTAGGTCGCGACCACCTGTAAGGGTGTGTGTGTGTGTGTGTGGTTTCCTACGAATTGGCGATTATTGATCAATGATTAGATGAGGATCCCTATTGATCGAGCAGAGAAACTCGATAGATAGATGACGTTTCACTGTAGGCGGTAGCTAGCTGGTTGCCTAATAGGGAAGATAATTGGCTGGTTAAGCCCTCCTGTTGAGGGGCGTATCACACGCGAGGCGACGCAGCGTGCGCAGTCTGATTATATTGTTGATTACCTTGTTCCAGGCGTGACAAGAGGACAGCTGTGGGGTTAACGGGGATAGATAGCAAACTTATTTTGAACTTTTGAAACATGAAAAGAACTTACCGGTAGTTTTGGAAGAGGTCGGTGACGTCACCAGTAGGGCTTTCATAGGATACCTCGAGCACAAGGCATTGTTGAAGAGTGGTGGGGAAGAGAATAGTGGTAAGGGAGTGGACACGGAGATAAACGGTAACGATTATATCGGGGCAAGGTGAAGAGAGGGACGTGACCGCGCACGGAGAACGCCGGCCACGGCAAGTGAGGAAAGAGGAGGAGGGGTGAAATAAAGTGGGACGGCTGTATAAGCGCGTCACACAGGGCATGCATCCGCAGGGGGCTACGTGCGCCTCGGCCGTAGAGGGGCCGTAACGGTGTTAGGTGAAAGAAGAAAAGAGAGAAAAGGATATATAATTGCAAATGCTATATTTTACTAATTTCTTTTAGCGGACGATCGCAAGTCCCCAAAATTACGGGGCCAGGTAAAACATCTGAAATTGTATAGCGTTCATTATTAGCAAGATAACCGCTAGCATATCGAGGGAAGATAACAGCTCAGTGCTACTATGTCATACGGGACAGGATCGGGAGGGTGGGGGAACACCCTCACTACCCCGCTACAGCATATATGTAAAACACTGTCACCCCATAGGGAGAAACTGATTAAATACAGCATAGAATGGACACAGGGGGCGGACAACAAAATGACGACACCATGGCCGCCTAATGGCAGTTTCGACCCATATGTCCAACACTCACTATTGACCCATCTACATAACACATACAAGGGGAAGAAATTGACACACCATGTGGAGGTGTTTAACTTATGGAGGATGTTCCAGGGGTCCCGACCAGGACCGAACAGAATGTTCACTGTGGGGAAGACGAAGGTTAAGGAGGAAGAACAGAACGGGGAAAAAGAGAGTGAAAACACACAGTGCACGGGGAAAGGACAAGAGGGAGGAGAAAAGAGTAGCAACGCAGATGAAAAAGAAATAAAAAAGGAACAGGGCGACGACATGCCCCTAGCGAAAGTAGTGAAAAAGGAGGAAGGGGGCTTATATCCTATAACGCAACTACGAGAAATAGTGAGAGAACAATTAAGGGCGGCTGAGGGGTATTCGAACCCAGCATACAGCCCACCACCATATACAGCTACAGGTGGCTACACAGGAGGAGAGGCGACAAGTACGGTAGGGTCAATTTATACGAAGATGCCCGCAAGGGAGGGGAAGACTAGCGAAGAACAAATTGCAGCCATAGGACACGACGAATGTGTAGCTGCGCAGGTGTTATTAAAATTGCGAGGTTCATTAACAGGAGAAGAGAAGGAGGTAGTAAAGAAAATGAACGAGGACAATGACAGTAAGAGGGAGATGAAAAGGGAAAAGGGGAAAAGAAAGGAGGAAGAGCTGATACGAGAAGAAGAAGAGATTTTGGAGGAACGATTAGCGGAGTTAAGGAATGAGCAAAATGCCCTGATCAAACAGCTGGAGAGGGAGGAAAGAGAGAGAAGACAAGAAAGGAAAGAAAGTAAGAATGAGTTGGAAAGAATGAGGGAACGAACAGAAGAACGAAAGAGGGAAGCCGAAAGGGTGAAGGAAGCAGCATAAAGGGTATCTCGAGAAGCACAGCGCGACAAAAGAAGGAAGGAAGAAGAAAAGGAAAAGGAAATGGAAATATGGACGAGGAGAATACTATTAGAAACGACTAAGAAATACGAAGAAGGGAGGATGATAGAAAGCATATCAGAACGGGAAAGAGAGAGATGGGACAGGTGGAGAGAGGAGGAAAGGCTATTAGAAAAGATGAGTAGTGAAGTAATGGAGGAATTAAAAAAGAAAAGAGAGGAAATGGGTGGAGAGATAGTAGAGAAAAAAGAAGGGGAAAGAGAAGATAGGAGGGGGGAGAGTGAAATAAGGAAATATGTACGCAGGAACACAGAAGTAGCGACATCAGTGCAACAGGGAGCAATTGGTAAAGAGGAAACGGGAGGAACGGATTTAATAGATTTAAAAACAGTGACGATTAGGGGGGGAAAGACGGATTGGGGGTTGTCACTCCTGGATGAGTTTTGCAGCGAGGAAGAAGAAGGAATGGAGAGAGAGGGAAGAAATAGGGAAAGGGAAAGCTTAGATAAATTATATATCACCCGGACTAACAGGGAATCACCATGGGCCTGCAGAAGGAAGGAAGAACTGGGGGGAAGTGAGGGGGAAGAGCAAGGAATGGCGGGAAGGCACACACGTGCAGCTACACCCTCATCATCCCATCCAACATGCTCCACCACCCCGCACTCATCACGTGCAACATGGCCACCTACACCTGCACACGCCCCTCACGAACACACACCCTACGCTGGCAGGCTTAGAGATCTCCCAGGACGCAGGCAGGAAGAACAAGTACACACGCCCACATCAAATACAGGAAAAGATAAAAGAAGGGGAAAAGATGGAGGGGAAACATCTACGAGCAGGGGAAATATGAATATAACAGACGATGTAGACGACACGGAAGAAGAGGAGGGGTATACGGACTCGACTCTGGGGAACCCGGGGGGTCAGATAGGACACAACCTAATGCCACTTCTGGAGAGAGGAGTGGTTAGACCACAATACGTCCCTTGGAAGCATGCAGACAAGGAAAATATAAAGTGCAGGCTCCCATCACTAAGTGGAGGTGCGGGGAAATGGATATATGAGATGGAAAAACACACCGCAGGACAGAAACTGGCAGTGGGAGACGTGAAGGGCCTACTAATATCAATATTGGGGGATGCAGCAGATGACATCTGGAAGAGAGCGGGCTTCCCCGGGGTCACAATAACAAACACATCACACGACGGGGCGCCATTCGCAAACTGCAGACATGCATTATGGCAAGCACTGAGGGTACAGTACCCAGACACCTCAGACATAGGAGTAATTACATCACGCAAGATGCGTGAGAACGAAGATCCTGTTGATTATATCCAGGAAATTCAAGAGAAGTGGCGTATGGAAACTAGAGAGCAATGGGACAAGACACCAGCAATATTTTATCATATACTAATACAAGGGCTCCCGGAGACAGTGCAGAAAGAATTGAAGAAAGTAGTGGGGATGGAAGCAAAGGCTTGGCCGGAAATACAACTGACGATAGTACATCATTGTAGGACATGGCAAGAAAAGATGAAACAAAAGGAAGAGGATAGGAAAGCGGAAGAGGCTAAATTAGTGCAGAAAAAACTTACTAAGTACACAATGGAAGGTGCACTAATAACTACACCTACAACAATGACACCAAACCCCACGCAAGTAGTGGCCGCACAAAATCCCTCCCAAATACAATCACCACAGATTATAGCACAACAGCTGCCACCACCCCCACCATACACGACTAGCATGGGAGGAGGATACTCAACACCAGGAGTTGGATATTATAATTACAACAGGGGAAGGGGAGGAATGATGAGGGGGAGGGTATACGGCTATAACACGCAACAGCAGGGGGGAGGATTTAGAAGCTTCTACCCCACTGGGCAACCAGTATACCAGGACAATTCAGGAAGTTTCCCATGGCAGACCAGAGAACCACCTGTATGTTGGATCTGTGGATTGTTAGGGCACATGTCACGTACATGTAGAATGAGACCCGGCACATCAGCATGGGGAGAACAGGGACAACAAGGGCCTACGAGGGAACAGCAAGATCACCAACAACAACAGGCACTGCAACAGGGAGGTACGCAGCAACAGCTAGTAACGCAACAACAGCCACAGACATATTCACAACCGCAGCAACAGGTAGCGATATCACAACAACACCAAGTGCAACAAGTACAGCAGCCCACTCAAATTCAGGACCAAAAGGTAACCTCCACCAATACACAGCAAACACAACTGGGAAGGGTGACTGTCCTGGGACACAACCCTTACACAGGAAGTTGTCAATCATTATACCCACAATAGGACAGCCCACAGACGACCTTGGTGTGTCCCATTCTGTCGGTAACACCTAATAGTGCGGAGGAACCACGCATAGAAAAAAGTTATTATTCCTTGTTGACACTGGGGCAACTCGGTCTTGCATAAGGGAAGGTAAATTTAAGATGTCAGGTGAGGCCATGAACACCCAAGGATTCTCTGGGGCTAGGGGGTTGGTTCCCTTTACTGATAACATCCCCTTATCTATAGGGGACTATGACATGTCCGTCCCGCTTTTATATTCAAGGGACTCGCCAGTAAACATACTTGGGAGAGACATAATGAGCAGGTTGAATATGACAATCTCCTTCACGGAGGACGGCATAATTTGTTCGACACCTGGAATAAACATGCTCACTGCACGGCAAATTATGCAAGCATACTGTGGGCAGGCAGTGACTAGGGCTGAGCCAGTAGATGGCGAACTGTTCCAGTACGGAACAGACATGGCATTTGCATGGATGCCAGGAATAGAAGGGAAGATCTGGAGGAGGCCAGCAGCCTATCTGTTCAGACCTGAAACGCCAGCCAATGAACCAGAAGGAAAGGTGATTTCAGTGAGCATCGAGAGCATTATAGCGACTGCTGATTACATCGCAGTACATTCCCAAGACTGGGAAGGAAGAGCATGGAGGGCAGTGATAGCGCTAGCTGAAGGATGCAGGCTGACCCAGGTGTCAGATGAGGAGCTCTTTTCAGAAGACAAGGAAGAGGGTGAAATGGTATTTATGATGAGTGTAGATATATGGCTAAGAGTGACATACAAGCAAGTGGCACAGAAAATTGCAATGGCACTTGAAGCCCCCCGCATCTACCCCAGTTCCTTTTTTCGAGGAAGATATGGCAAAAGTTCCAACATCACTGTGGACCACAAGTCCCTATGACGTGGGTTGTATAAAGAGTATCGGGGGAGTAAGAATAAAACTGAAAACGGGTGCAATACTCCCCAGAGTGAAGCAATATCCACTATCAAAAGAGGCAGATGAGGGCATATATGAAACAATAACAGCCCTTATAAATAATGGCATACTGGTACCATCAGAATCACCATGTAACATGGCCGTGTATCCAGTGCGCAAAGCTGAAGGAGGGTCTTGGCGTTTCATCCAGGACCTCAGGTCCTTGAACAACATTGTAGAAGCAGAATACCCCATAGCAGCAAACCCGGCCACCATATTATGTGGAATTCCAGCAGAGGCCTCACGATTTACAGTGATTGACCTCAAGAATGCCTTTTTCTCAATACCTCTGCATCCAGAATCACAAGATCTGACGAGCTTCACGTACAGAAACACAAAATGGAAACACACCAGGTTACCACAAGGGTACTGCGAGTCACCCTCAATTTTCAACAGAGTAATACAGATGGACTTGGGAAACATTGAATTGGAAAGTACGGTGTTGCAATATGTTGACGACATAATAATTTGCAGCACAAGCGAAGAAAGGTGCAGGAGGACTCACTGAAAATGCTGACAATATTGGCTGAAAAGGGGTACAAGGTAGACAATGAAAAGTTACAGTACTGTCAGGAACAGGTATTATACATTGGTCAACTGATATCCCAACACGGAAGAAAGATTGCACCACAAAGAGCACAGGCTATATCAAACACGCCATTACCACAAACAGTGAGGGAGCTGCAGCAGTTCTTGGGATTGTGCAACTACTGCAGAGCATGGGTTTTTGATTACAGCTCATACATAAGACCCCTACTTGAAGCATTAAGAGGAGCAAACAAAGGGGAGAAAAGATCGGGGTGGACAATGGAAATGAAGGAAGCATTTGACGAATTGAAACACGCAATATCAACTGCTCCGGTACTGGCCACCCCAGATTATGAACGACAGTTCTTTATCTTTTCACATTGCGACTCAGCAGTAATGAAAGCAGTGTTGGCTCAAAAAACAAGCATGGGATACAAGCCAATAGCATTTTACAGCGGCCACTTGGACCCTGTTATGTTAGGTCACTTCCCTTGTGAACAAGGCCTTGCCGCAGCTGCCTTTGCGGTAGAGAAATCATCATCTATTACAATGGGGTGCCCGACCACACTATTTGTGGAGCATGCTCTGTTTGCAATATTAAACAAGCCGAAGTCCACACTAACAACGCAGAGAGCGTCAGGTTATGAGATTATATTATCTAGACCAGAACTATCTATTGTTAGATGCAGTACAGTTAATCCTGCAAGGTTTATAGCGGAGGTTATTGAAGAAGGTGACTATGCTCATGATTGTACCCAGACTACTGAAATGTACTCATGTACTAGAAAAGTCGAGGAGGATGCGCTAAATGGAGGAGAGCTCTTGTTCATTGATGGGTCATCGACAATAGACCAGAGTGATGGGATAAGGAGAACAGGGGCAGCAGTTGTAAAAATGACAGAAGAATTGGTGTGTCCCCCGGTGAAATGTGTACAGTTACCACAGCATTATTCTGCTCAAGCAGCAGAATTGGTTGCACTGATCTTGGCGTTGAAGGAAAGCTTTGACAAAAGAGTTACTATATATTCTGATAGCACATATGTCACGTCAACTGTCCACTCGGGATTGACAAAATGGCGGAGAAGGGGGTTTAGGAGAGCTGACGGCACCCCAGTGCAACATGCTCTCTTATTAGCTGAATTAATTGAAGTAATAAATAATCCTCAGGAACTAGCTTTGGTTAAATGTCCCGCACACACTAATGGAGAAGATCATATCTCAAAAGGGAATGAAGCAGCAGACGCACATGCTAAGTATGCTGCGTATTTTGGTGAAATATGGAACCCCCCAGAGTCAGAGAGAGGGAGAGGGAGGGGGATAGCTAAAGAGATGTTGATGAAAGAAGGGTACACCCATCTCCCAGCCACGCAGATAATGGAATTACAAGCGGCCGCACCAATGGCAGAAAAGGAGATATGGGTAAAGAGAGGAGGTACAATGTCACCAACTGACGCACTATGGCGTCAGGGTAACACTGGGAAAATGGTTATGCCGTTGGCACTATTGGACAACGCCCTGAGCCAGCTCCATCACCCAGCTCATACAGGGAAGAAAGTTATTGCAGCACGAATTAGGGAAGATTGGTTCTGCCCCGAGTTAAATTCTCATGTAACAAATTTTATCAGCAATTGCCTTACATGTCAACAGTTTACGGCCGGTCACATGCTACAAGTGATAAAAGGTACTATACCCCGGCCAGAGGGACCCTTCCTGTACATTCATATTGATTACGTTGATATGATCAATGTATGTCAAGGAAGTAGGTATATGATTGTATTAGTATGCCCATTCTCCAGGTGGATTGAGGCAGGACCCTGCTCACATGCGGATGCTTTCAGAGCAGCTAAATTTCTAGTGAGGGAGGTTTTCCCCAGGTGGGGAGTGTGCAAAGTACTGCGGTCAGATAACGGGCCGCACTTCGCTAATGAAATGTTTCAGCACATCACGTCCTTACTGAACATCAAGCATAAATTTGCGTGTGCATATCACCCGCAGGCCAACGGTGTATGTGAACGCCTAAATGGCCTATTGAAGGAGGCAATCGCAAAGATACAGCAAACAACAAAGAAGAGTTGGTTGTATTGCCTTCCGCTAGCTCTATTTGAGCTAAGGAACAGACCAGGGTCTGACCACCACCTCACTCCTCACGAGGTGGTGAGCGGACGTCAAATGCGCCTTCCTCTAACACCAACATCAAGAGCATTCACAGGCTATGAAAACACTGCAACTGTTCTTGGTGATGAAATGTACCAATATGTGTCTTCTTTGATTAATAGTGTAGCGTTTGTGTCTCAACAGCTCGAGCGCACGCGGGGTGGGTCTAAGAGTTACCAACAAGAAGACACCGACAAAGAATTGGAAAAGGAAAGACTGTGCAAAATTGCTAAAGGTGACCACGTGCTACTCCGCAACTTCAATAGAAGGTGGAACAGCCCACGCTTCACTGGTCCCCACTTGGTAGAGGAGGTATCTACGAGAGCGGTGAAGTTGCAGGATAAGCGTGCTTGGAATCACCTGCACGACGTGAAGATATTCAAACTCCAGACCCACCCTAGCGTTACCGACAGGGCCATTGGAAGAACAGCGACAGCATCACCTACGGAGAAGGAGACGTCTACCACAGCTGATGACTTTAGTGTCACTATACCTTATCATCCCCCAGAGTCCCCAGAGACAAGTACTAAAATAGACACTGGTGATTTGCACACCGCCCATCCCATGGTCACAAGATCAAAGAGTAAACAGACTTCCGCCAGTTGAGCGCCCCAAACCCCCTGCCCACGATCGCCCTGCCCACTATAGCCACCACCCAATTGAAGGACATTGTTTTGCACACATAGACATGTAAACACATGTATGTTTTCTTTTTCTTTCTCGCACATGCAGGTACCATGTGTAATTGTATTGTGAAGAAAGTAGGTAACTAACAGCGTACATTACCCAGGAGTAGATGTTACCCACAGATGATAACTACCCAGAAGCTCTATCACACCAATTTGTATATCACATAAAAAGGCCAAAGTACCTAAAAAGAAGGAGGGTACGTGTTTACTACACCGCATTTATCTTGGCCATAGAACAATCAATGCCCCATCTTCACAAGCACTTACCTGCTCTGAGAGATAGATCGCTTAGATTGGCGTGGGAACAGCTCTTCGCCTGGGCACTGAACGACTACCTGATAGGGAGGGCTTGATAACGACAACTAACCATAATAACAAGCGTATTGAGAATTTTCAGGCGGGCAACTTTAACGTCGCAAGAATAAGCTGCCGGACTGCAGCAAGGTAAGAGCAAATGCCGGTGAGACTAGCTTTTGTAATAAAAATGATAGGGGTTTTGGTGATCACTGTTTTTTTGGCTGCCTCTGTATGGCAGAAAAGTTATGCTATCAATATTATGGCTGCACCCAAACCTGACGTACCCCCACCCACGGCTGCAACAGGTGTTATGTCAGGTGGTACTAGCAACCCTCCACATAAGTGAAGCAGAGGTAAACGAAGCACATACTCAGATAATAAAGGTATTGATAATTACATAACAGATTCTGCACACGTCTCGAACAACATGTGGTACCAGCACATGACCCAAATAGGTAAGCAGACAACAGAAGACAGCTGCTATGTCTGCTCATTGATCCCATACGCTATGAGCGCTTCTCGAACATTCGTCGCCACAGAAATAGAAGAGAAGATGGCACGACGTATAATATATCTGGCACTATTCCAAACGAGAGGGCGATTCCAAGGAACAGTGGTGAGACTAGTGTGGAAAACGCGAGACACATATCCATACGAAAACAACTTCCTCAAGTCATATTTGAGTTACCACAAGAGCAGTTTGCATGCTGAAGCGTTCAGATACATGACAAGTGGTCCTGAAAAGGGAGAAACAAAGAAAGTAACACTACAATACCTACCATGTGATTGGTATGCCACTGAAGTTCCTGGTACACAAGGCTTTTGGGAAAGACCACTGGTAACAATAACCGGGAAGGTATACATGGACAATAAATGGGACATAGGAGTGGTTGGCAGCAACATGGTGACAAGAGAAAATATTACCACCATAGATGAACACAACAACAGATGTTGGACGATATGGGGCAAGTACGTACCCATGCTGACATGGATGGAGAAGGATGAAGACCCAATGAGCATACTGCCGCTAACTGCACCTAAGCTATGCTACCAACACAGAGGAGATGTGGACGTGGGATACAACACCAACTGTGCAAGCGTGTTTGATTTACCAGAGGGGGGAGCAGGAACAGCAGTGTTAATGGACCACTACTGGGCCTGCGGAAATAAGGCATACCACACCCTGCCCCCGCTGTGGAATGGTATATGCACAATGGTACACATTAATGTACCATCACTAGTGGTGCCCCAAAAACATGTGAACATGGCGAACTTCCCCATAATGGATGAAGGAAACAGGAGGAAGAAGAGATCGGTACAATCTCAGAGGGGGTCAGACAACGACAACAACAACAATAATGTCCTGAACAGGAAAAAGAGACAAGGAGAACCTCTGACAGGAAATTACCTATGGGGAAGGTTGGAAACAGCACTCACTTCAATCCCACCAGAACACAGATTATTCAGCAGAGCAGCAATGTTTTTCTCGTCAATAATACACCCTGGACTACAAGCGTATGCAAACGCTAAATGGCTCCAGATAACGCGATGGGAGCTGATGATGACAATTAATTCAACAGTAAATGGATTCAATGCAATAAAAGAGGAACTACGAGCGGTGAGGATGGTAGCACTACAGAACAGATATGTATTAGATCTCCTTACAGCAATGGAGGGAGGAGTTTGCGCAAAGATAGGACAATCATGTTGCACATTTATTCCGGCTAACGATGCCGACAATGGTACACTCACCGAAGCAGTATCATAACTGGCCCAGATGCACTCCAAAATGATGGAAGAAAGTAAAGGAGTGAAGAGGGATGACAGCTGGTTTGCATTGTTATGGTCATGGATGCCATCAGGGCTGGCGGACGGGCTGAAGATTATAGTTGGATGTATAATACTAGCTGGGGCTGCATTGATTATAATAAGGTTCTGGAAAGCCCGGAAAGCACACACTAAAGACGAAATGATCAAAATGGTTGGTATGCACCCCTTGATGCCAACTGATGATGACCAGCACACAGACACAATAATAAAGGAAAGAGAAAAACTGCGCAAACAGATCATCACCAACCATCTGGACCCGCCATCCGTGAAGCTCGAAAACCCAAGAAACCCGAGGAGCTACATTGGGAAATGGGTATACTGCACACCGGGAGGAAGTTGTGTGTATATGTATTGGTCATTTGAGGACCATGTAAACCACTATGGGCACCTGGAAGGAGTAACTAAAATTTGGAGAGTAAGAGGAGATTAGGAAAAGGATATGTTTGTGGTCGACAAGTCGACCAGAGGGGGGACTGAAGTGGGAGAATGGGAGAAAAGACTCCGCCCAATCTCCTCGCGCCCCTGGCCTAGAGGATCGCGACCCAGACACCCGCCACGAGATGAATTTGCCTATCTACCAGACGACCAAATACCCTGGTACAGGAACATACGGATGTGCCCATCAGCCTGCCCACCCCCCTGCCCTGCTCAAGCCGACACCTGCGGCATGGATGAACTCGACTAAACCCTTCAACAGTAAATAAACACATCGTTAGAGATGCCATGACGACCTAGCCAACTGTCAGAACACCCGTGCAACCATGCACACTGTACACCCCCACACCAATCCACACGAAGAACATACTCAGTGCTATGACGTAGGTGACGGACACACCCACTGACGCGCACCTTTATTATTTTTCACATAGGTTTTTCGAAAATGAAGAAACGCAAGACGCACAAAGCACTCATCTAAATGCTTGCAGACGCTTCTCCTAACCCCTGCATTGTGATGAAAATACAACGTAGACATGGTCCCGCCTATGAAGCAATGTGATACCGCATCTTAAAGTGCCGTGCATTAAACATCCCCACCTATGCACCAGGCCCAAGTAGGCCGCAAGCAAGAGCCTCCACGAACATTGAACAAGCAAGAGTACAATTGCTGACCCTGCAGAACGCGCCCAGCGAGAACTGACAGCCAAGGGAGCGATGTTGCAACTCGCATGCCACCAGCCGACGCCAAGGTCGCACCTGCAAGCTAAGCCAGACACACAGTGGAAAGTACAACTTAAATGTGCAGAATTCTGCCTCAACCACGGTCTCTCCTCACGTGACCAAGCCAAACCTGACAGGGTGCCAGACCCAGGAGGGAGAAGTCGCCTGGGTCCCACGTTTGAGACACAGGCTGCACCAATGAAATGACCTAATGGACACCTACAGCGATGGGAATGGTCTGCTCTCAGGCATATGAGCAAATCCACGCATTGTCTGCACAAACACATAGTTACATATTGTTGCAAATGACAGGTACACCGCGAGCTGGGAACAACGATGGTCCCAGGCTGGGGGGCTCGTGAGTCGACCAATCAGAACATGGGGCACTCATCACTGACGCCACTAACATTAGCCAATCATTAGGGGTCTTTGTGTAACAATTTTCAAGTATCTAATAGAAGGGACAACCCAAGTATACCACCTGACTGACCCTTAACCACTAACAGCATTCTCTATACGTATGCCATACTAACCCTACCACTCGAGGGACCAATCCAGAGTCGCGATAGGTTTTTTGCTAACTTTCCCAGGTGACGCAAGTAGCGCGTCATACTGAGGCAAAAAGGGGCCTTTGAGCCCCACGAATTTCGAGAGTCTGGACGGACACGTACGATCCTAGACCCATCCCTGCCGTTATTCAACTTGCTTCTTGTGTGTGTCTCATACTCATTTTTGGGATACGCGGGAGGAGTTGGGGCCTCCCAGCCCGGAGGTCCGCGGACGGACCAGCCGACCGCGGGAGAAACCCCCGACACTCCACATGGCCCATAAGCAGCCCATCCACCTCCCCCATGCCCCAAAGGCAGCCCATCCATCCTGACCATGCCCCGCAGGCAGCCTATCCACCCTCCCCATGCCCTGCAGGCAGCCCATCCACTCTCCCCATAACCCGCAGACAGCCCATCCACCCTGACCATGCCCCGCAGGCAGCCCATCCACCCTCCCCATGCCCCGCAGCCAGCCCATCCACCCTGACCATGCCCCCGCAGGCAGCCCATCCACCTTCCCCATGCCGCGCAGGCAGCCCAACCACCCTGACCATGCCCCACAGCCAGCCCACACCACAGGGAGGACTTTTTCCATGCAATTTGCCTGGCGCGAGCAGGGTACGTATATTCCGAGGTGTGCACAGGGAGTTTTACACACGATTGGGCTGGCATGAGTGGGGTACGCATATTCCGAGGGGTGCGAGGGAAGTTTTACACACGATTGAGCTGGCATGAGTGGGGTACGTGGATTCCGAGGGGTGTGCTGGGAGTTTTACACGCGATTGGGCTGGCACGAGCGGGGTACGCGTATTCTGAGGGGTGTTCAGGGAGTGTTACCTGTGATTGGGCTGATGCGAGCGGGGTATGCGCACAATTGGGCTGGCTCGAGTGGGGTACGTGTATTCATAGGGGTGCGCGAGGAGTTTTACACGCGATTGGGTTGTCACGTGAGGGCTGAGTGGTGTTTTTAGCGCAATTTCGTTGGTGAGGGTCTGTATGCTGGTCAACTGGCCTTTGCTCCATGTAGGGGATTTGTGCAGATATTTTTGGCGCAAGGGGAATGGTTGGGGGCGTAACTGGCGCTGCATCAGGGTCACTGCACTACGCTGTGCCACGGCTGGTTATGGATGTTTAAATCCATGAATACGCGGTGCGTCAAAATGGGTTTTGGCACACGCGGCGGGCGCAAGCTGGCACACGCTCCCTCTGTGCGCCAGCCACGTGCGCCACTTCTGCGCTTGATTCCATGAATTTCCCTGTAAATCTTCAAATATTGCTATTATACTTGTGTACAATATCCGCAGTGCAATAAGTGCACTTATCTCTGCGATACACTTACCAATACCATCACTCACAATGCACACCTATTTTACACTATGCAGCTTGTGGCCACGCCCTACACGCTTCACTACACCCTGTATATTGTCGGGCTTCCAGCCATACATTAACCATTGAGCACCCTGCCCACTATTACTGTTGCACTTCAGAACTATATATACACACATCTATCCATGTACGACTAACCCCACACATTACACAGCCACCTACCCCTTAGCGACTACAGTTTACATTCCCTGCTATTTCTTCCACAGAATACATAAACTGTTTCTTACGTACACTGGTCACCGAACCCTATCATAAGTGCACACACTGAATTAACAACACTACAGTAACTTACCATACAATCTGGACAATCACAACAATACAACTTAATGCATGCATCAATACATCTTACGTAACTGCCCTAACTTCTGCAACATTTGGCTTCTTGCTTTCCACTGCCACCATGTAGGCCATTAGGTCACTTTCATTGTTATGTACACCATTTCCAAAAAACGTAGCCCACCCATACTTCACTACAGCGCATACATCAGAGTTCCCCAGCCACATTGCAACCACTGCCTAACTGCTTAACTTTTTAAACTTCTGTTACCCTTTTTTCTTGTGTAAAGAAAACCCCATTTAAAGCCCATAACCGCCTTACAATGTTAGACAAATGATCACACTAACTGCTTTTCTTTCCTAAACAGTAGCCCCAAAAAAGGTCATGCAATATGATACTATGGACCACCCACCCACGTGTTCTGAAAAAGCAAACACAGTCTCACATTACCCACTGTTGCCTCATAACAGACTACACATCTAACTTGTCCTTACCCACTGTAAAAGCACATTTTATGTATTTTGCCATCTGTGCATTCACGTGACCATTTGTACGGCACCATCATATCTACTTGTACGCTGCACTACTGTCACTGTAATGACACTACCAACATTCGTAAATACATACCACAAATTCCAAACACGTTGCTGGCTGATTCCTTCCTTTTTTCCCTTCATCATCTCTGGAAATCGAAACCTAACATACCTACCCTTAAACAGGACACACGCTCATTGTAAAACAGCCTTGAGGGGGAAGCATGTTTAGCTCCAAGGTCAGATATTGTGTATAAGTCTAGCAAAAAAAGATACATAACTTGCACTGCAGTTCCTCTGTGCATGTTCCCCAAAGGTACTCTGCAACTCATACGCCGTACACTGCAATTTCACGCCCTCCCAATAGAAGCATGGAAGTTGCCAAAATTATGTAAGTACACCTTTACATCACATGTGTATTACCATTAACAGTTATTAACGTGCTCCTCAGTATGCATATTTAAAAACTTCCTCTACCATTCACTTTCTCTCCGTACATTACACAGACCTTTGTGACGGCAGTAAAAAAACGCTGTTACACTGACATGTCTCCACCATTCCCAGTAAATTGCAACTGTCATTGTACTTTCTTTTGGTGCCATTCTTCCCCCCCTTCAAATGCAGACATACAAGACACGACGAACATAGAACGCAAGTCGTACACTAAAACACCTCACCTTCTGCGTACTTGTACACAGCAACATTCCCTGTTCTCCCCTTTGTATGCCCTTTCCCACAATTACTACATCTACGCACCCTCAGTGTACTATACGTTATAACGGACACAGTTGCACGCATCGGTCAACCGGCACACAAACATGTACAGCTGACATTTCATTGACGCGCTTCTTACCAAAGCAGCTCCTCCATTATCCAGCAATCCGAGGTGACCCCCATTACGTTTCTTATTGTATTACTATGTTTGTAAACAACTACACTCGCTAACACTGTCAAGTTTTGTAAAAAAGCAACACATGAAAAAATCATCTAGACCCAACAGTTCCAAGACATTTTCTTGTGTGCAGCCATACAATCACAGTATTACCTGCAAACCAGACACCAAGGTAGTGGGTTCACATATGGTGCTACGGACTAACACACACTTCATGGTTCATCAGGCATGCAGCTATTACTACATTATCCTTCCCGCAAATTAGTGTCCTCTACGTTGCAACTAATACCCGCAACTTACATCTACTCTTATTCCTATTTCTACTCAGATATGTGGCACCCTACTGCGCGTGCCGCACCTTCCACATTCCAATAGATGGCTGCTGGACCTACCATTGGAAGATTACCATAAGCAATGTCTTTTCCATCGTTATTATATGGGCTGCCCGCTATGGGCCGGTATGTCCACTTGTGGTTCCTGCTATATGAACCAACCTGCTAACCTTTATTCTATAAGCCATCCCAGAGGCACCAGATTCTACCTTCGCTACTTTTCAAAAAATATGTATTCTTACACACGGCCACCAATTAGCACTACGTACTCCTTTTCCCACTGTACTACATGAGAACAGAAGAACAGAATTGCACAGACGGCATTGGTCACTGGATTTTGTTTGCGAAATAAAACAGCGGTGATTCTACCAATTGCGTTTACTTTCTGTGCCCAAATAAAGCACTTCCAACCACTCACTGTATTGTTAATAAAGTATAGAATGATCTGGGACCGTATACTCTGTATGCGCATGTCCGCTTTTGCTTTTGTTTATGTTGTTCCTATCCAAAGCTAGGTGCTCACATGACAGAGTCCACAACGATTATCCACAAGTGAAGTCACTAATGCCCGTGACTGCTGCGATGGTGTAGCTCGCACACAGGAGTATCTAACAGAAGTGATGCACACATTGCAATTCCACACACTTAAAGATCCACCCGCTTCTGTACGCCAAACAAAGGTAACCGTCAGATGGCCTGCCATCCTGTATATAGCCGCACTTAACGGCGTTCATTATGTTGCCGGCTGCAAATGTATTTGTGTTGGACTGTCTATTCTCCTTAGTTTTCATGTAAAAGTCGTGTCATGTCACACTGCCTTCCTTCGCTCTCAAAATACAGGGTATTATGAGAGGTGTACCATACTGTACATTAATTTTGTCATCTCAGTATGTGAATGGCACCAAGGCCAATAGCTGTCACCATATTCACGTGTTGTCACTTCACGCCACCTCTACTGGTATGACAACTGCAAAATTTCCTCCACAACCATGCTGCGACAGTGAGCACCCACAAGAGACATACATATTTCCAGCCGTGTACGCTGGACTTATATATCAGTGTAAGAACTAACCCATAGAAGGGAACATTCTTAAACCTACTTCCGAACAATATCCACATTGTTACGTCAAACGCCCATAGCCATCCATACGCGGCAGTACGTGCTTCCCATTCCCAACCCCACATGGTACACCGATTACAACAATCCCTATACCATCTGCAATACACTCCCCACTCCCAATAGCCTCTGAAGGTTGTCACCTGCGCACTTACCCCACAACGCTTTATGTGTTAGTATCTGCGTACATACGCCATGTCGCAAATGTTATGCTGCATTTCCCACTTTCTTACTGCACTCCCTGAACGGAAGCTCACTTCACATCCACACCCCTCCTAACGCAAATGGTGCCTTATCTCACTAATGCCCCTTTACGACCGGCACCATGCTCTCCACATTGATTCTGCAAAGGCGCGGATCTTACCACACTTACATATTTACAAGTGTATTGTATGACACAAGGTAAGCTTATAATAATTTACGCAAATTACCTAAGACAAAGTGAAAGTACTCTTTGTACATATGTCTTCAATCCACATACCAATATCACAGGACTCCCATGCATAGCAGCATTGCGTTGCAGGTTTCTTAGCAAGAGCCTACTCCTTTGCCACCCCCACTGCAAAGCAATACATCCATGCAGGAAAAAATGTCAGCACTTACCCTTTCTGTCCACAGGTACATGTAGGTGCAGTAGTGAACCCAATGAAGTCAACTTTCTGTTACCTACTTCCAACCAGTGCCCACCCTCTAATGTCCAAGGGCCCCAGCCATGCACGCAAGCCAGTATGGGTTTTGCAAGCACAATACAACATAGCGCTACGACTGCAAATATCGTCATATACTCTCCAAAGTACTCCCCAACCCCAATGGAGTCTGCCTGCACTCACCAAAATATTAATCTTTCCTCCACAACTGCCCACCAATTAACTATCTGTGAGTACCTGCATACAAATGCCTTCCATCTGCCAATGCCTCCGCCCATGCACCCAATACCATACTCCTTCAACACACCCACTGAAATTCAACATAGACATGCATACTACCATGTGGCCATGTACGTTTGCTGACTACCGGTACGTGTGGGTACAATAACGAAATCACACAACGCGACATTCTCCAACCTACTTCCAACCTCTGGCCAAACTGTTACATCGAATAGCCCTGGCCATGCACACAATCCAGTACACCCTTGCAGGCACAACACACCGTCAAACATCAACTACAAATACCCTCATATTACCTCCAATTCACTCCCCATCCACATCCCCAATGCAGTCTACCTGGACTGAATGCACTCTTTCTACGTATGTGTGCATAGCACACACTATTATCACAGTCCTCCCATACATGCCTACAATGCATTTCAGGTAGTGTGCCCAACACCTACGCTACTCTTTGTACATATGTGTACTATCCACATATCAATAGCATAGTACACCCATACATTTCGTTGTGGTTTCATTGCCAACAACCTACTCCTTCCCTACACCCACTGCAAAGCAATGGAACCATTCACTGAAACATGTGACCAAGTACCTTTCCTGTCCACAGGTACATATTGGTACAGTAATGAATGCAATCAAGGCAACATTCTGTAACCTACTTCCAAACAGTGTCCACCCTGTTATGTCCAAGAGCCCAAGGCAGCAATCTGTAACCTACTTCTAACCAGTGGCCAACCTGTTTTGTCCAAGGGCCCCAGCCATGCACACAAACCATTAGGTGTTTTGCAAGACCAACACAACATAGCACTCCAACTGCTAATATCGTCATATTATCAATTTCTAACTGCCATTCGTAATGCAAACCTGTGCCGAAGGCTGAGGCTCTTCGGTACATAGGCAGAGGCCTCTGCCCAGGCACCCAATTGCCTACTCCTACTACACACCCACTGGAAGGCAATTGAGGCATGCATTCTCAGATTTCTCATGGTGCTTTCCTGCCTACACGCACGTATACCTACACTGAAGGAGCCAATCAAAGCAACGTTTGCACACGTCCTTTCAACCAGTGCCTACACTGTAACGGGCAAGGGCCATTGCCATACACACAAGGCAGCAGACCCTTTGGAGGCACATCACAACATAGTACGCCGACTGCAAGTATCCTCATGCAATACATGCCGACAATGCATTTCAGGCAGTGTGCCCAACACCTACGCTACTCTTTGAACATATGAGTGCTATCCACATATCAATAGCACAGTACATAGCACTGCAACTGCAAATATCATCATATTGTCAATGTCTAACTGCCCTGCATAATGCAAGCCTGTGCCCAAGGCCGAAACTCTTCGGAACATAGGCGGAGGCCTGTGGCCTCCGCCCATGCACCCAGTTGCCTAGTCCTACTACACACACACTGGAACGCAATAGAGGCATGCATGCTAACATTTCCCACAGTGCTTTCCTGCCTACACGTACGTATACCTACACTAAGGGAGCCAACCAAAGTAACATTTGCACATCAACTTTCAACCAGTGCCCACACTTTTACAGCCAAAGGCCACTGCCATGTACACAAGGCAGTAGGGCCTTTAGAGGCACAACACAACATAGTACACCGACTGCACATTTCCTCATATTATCTCCAAGACACTCCCCATCCCCTGTACAGTCTGCCTACAGTGACCATCATATCATAGTCCCCTGTGCACCTAACCACCAATTCAGTGTATGTCAGTAGCTGCAGGAATGGTCCATATTGCACAGTGTGCTGGCAAACAATCCTTCCTTTTCTCTGTGTCGTTATTGTCTCCCTTGCAGCAATGGTGTGCGCAATGTCGCCGCCTACATTTTCGCTAAGTGCCTCACTGCTCTCCCATGCATACAGCCATTACATTACGGGGGGTGGTACACAAGCCCTAAGCTCTTTCTACATGGCATGGCCATGCAGTGAAAATGGTACGCCTTACCCAGACCCACAGCAAGCCAAGTTAAATAAGCAGGTTAATATTTCATCACAAACCCACCGCTGCAAAATAACGAAAACGCACAATGGAAACATAACCACCGGCAGCTGTAGGCTTCAGCACAAAACATTGCCAATAGCTCCGCTTACCCCTCTTTCACGCAGCCTATCCTGCAAAGCATTCTTCCTACAACATGGCGGCGTCTCCCAAAAACTTTGACACACAGCACGCTTCCCGCCAGCAACCACCAGCCGTGTTCACTGTTCACCGACAGCAAAGTGTACCGCCGGCCAATGAGACATCGGTCCGTGGAGAGAACAGGGAAATTGGTTCGTGGAGCGGACCCAGCTATCGCACATTTCTTGGGACATACATTTCAGTGTTTAGCAAAAAATATAGTGGTCCGATTTCCACCAAACACACAAAAGCACGCTTTCTGGCACAAGCCCCTGCTCCTGCTGCAAATTTGGTGAAAATCCGTCCAGCCATTCGGCCTGTAGCTGTGTACAAAATGTTTCACCAGCTTGGTGAAAAAAATCAGAGCCGGCCATATACTTTTTTTCAAAGTTTGGTGAGGATTCGTCCAGGGTGAGCGAAGTTATAAGCCGCCGAAAAAGTGCTCTTCCTATGAGTTTAGCAACTTAACCATAACTACACGGCTGCTACCGCGGGCCGTGTAATATATGTATATCAGTGAAAAAACATTGTTAAAGGGACGTTATGGTTAAGTTGCACTAATAAAAACCTATGAAATTCAGTGAAAAGAATGCCTGGCTTAGATATGTCACTGAACAAAAACAAGTGGCTCAGATATCTGATGTCATCAATGACATTTGTGATGTCCTCTTTGATGTCCATCAGCAGTGCACGGTGATGGCGTGAGTTATGTTTGCTTAGCTTACCATAACTGGTGAATTTCCGGAGTTAGCTGTTTTACTTGTAAGCATAACATCCCTTTACCCATGTTTCCTCACTGAATTTCATAGGTTTTTATGAATGAAAATGTTTTATGATGTTACATCACTGTACATACTTTATTAATAATTCCTCTTTTGTACATACTTTATTAATAATTTCTCTTTTAACATATATTTTTTGCAATGCATACTAATGTGTGTTGTTATCAGCAGTCATGGTACCATTGCATATGGCATGTGGCTTGACAATGACCCCAGCCCCACCAAATCACCCCCGGTATCCACTGCACCTACCCTTCATCCTAGTTCAGTGTCCACTATACCCTCATAATGTGACCAATGGCCAGTGCTCATGCCTTGCAGCCATGGCCAGTGTCCATAATCCATGGGGCATGGGCTTTGGCCATGCCACATTCCCCAAAAGGCAAATCAGAGTAGACATTTGTCCTTGCAGAGAGCCATGCCTACTGCCCAGGCAGCAAAGTTATATCACTATTTTTTGTACTTACATTTTGACACTTTGGAAAAATAAAACACAAGATAGATTTACCAAAAACATGCTTTCAGGTCCTTGCTGATGCTCCTGGCGCAAGTTTGTTGCAATCCAGTCGAGCACTTCAGGCTGTAGCCGCAAGATGCATATTATTTCCCATTCAAACCTATCTGCGATGGGGCATGCCCCAATAAGCAAATCAGAATACACAATTGTCCTTGCTCCTTTTTCCATTGCCCAGGCACCAAAGTTATATCACAGTTTTTTGTACTTACATTTTGACACTTTAGAAAAGATAAAACACAGGACAGGATTGCAAAGCCATGCTTTGAGGTCCTTGCTGATGCTCCTCGCAAATGTTTGCTGCAATCCTGTCCAGCACTTTGGACTGTATCCATGAGTAGAATTGTTTTTCCCTTTTAAACCTATTCCAATTTCGAAACTTTACCACATAGGTGGTCCCTTTTGGCCATGCCCACGTTGATCCCATTGCCGGTCCCTCTTGGTCATGGCCAGTAGCCAGATTGTCAGGGTCATGGCCCAGACAATCTGGCCACTGGCCATGGCCACAAGCTATACCTCAGTCACCAAAGGTATATCACTATTTTTTGTACCTACATTATGACACTTTTCAAAAAATAAAACATGGACACATTTGCAAAACCATGCTTTTTGGTCCTTGCCAATGTTCATGCACAAGAATAGTCATATAACTTAGCCCCCACTTGACAACATCCATTCAGACATTGCACAAACATTCAAAGTTGGGTCTATAATCTTTCTGAAAACTGTGCAGATTTGTGCAGATTTGTGAAACTGCAACAAAGTTATGAGCCATCTAAAAATGTTGAGACCCCCCTCTAATTTTGCCCCTTCTTGACAAAATCCCACCGAACTTTGCAAAACCATAGGTCTAACATCGTTTTGCAAACTTTTGTGCAGATTTGTCAAATGGCACCAAATGTATAAGCCTTTCAGATATTGTGGGACCTCCCCTCTTCTTTTGCCCACTCTTGGCGAAACCGCACCACACTCTGGGTCAGATCTAAAATGATATTGCAAAATTTCATGCAGTTTCATTGAGTGGCTCCAAAGTTATGAGCCTTCCATAAACTGCTTTTCACCGACCCTGTAATGCAGAAATATGCATGGATGTCCCAGAACATCTGAGATGTTCGCCGACATCAAAAAAACACCAGAATTTTTATGGCCCTATCCCATTCCATTCTCAACACCCCTCGACTCCCCAGAGATAGTTTCATTTGTTTGACAAGTGCAAGGTAGTGTTTTTTAATATGTTTTTACCACGATGTCCATAGACTTCGGGGGCTGTTTGTGAATCCAACATGGCTGCCGTTTCAAATGTTTTGATGTACCTCACATTTTTAATTGACCAATCAGCAGTCGTGTACGGCAGGGCCGCAGGATGTCCGCGAACATCAAGCTGCCCCCTGATTGGTCCAGACGTATCTTTTGACCACGAATCAGGAAAAGAGTCTGTGGCCCGGACATAGATATCACACATTTTTACCTACTTTTTGCCAATTATTTTTAAAACCACTGGCCCGAATTACACCAAATCTATTAAAGCACGCTTCCGGGACCAGACCGCCGGTGCAGGCTCAAATTTAGTGAAAATGAGTCCAGCGATTTGGGCTGTAGGTTCAAGGACATTTTCTTTTTCATTGCATCCATGAAGATGTACACACAATTTGGGACCCCCTATGACTTTACCCCCTTGGATAAAACCGCACCAAACCTTGGAAAATCATTCTGAGGGGGCATTTTTTGCAAAGTGTGATGAGGATTCATCTGTGGTGCGGGGGGCAAAGATATAAGACGCCCAACAAGTGCTTCTTCTATGAGTTGATCAACTTAACTGTAATACAGGGCCCTGTAATATATGTGCATATATATTCAGTGAAAAAACATTGTCATGCAGACATTATGGTCACAAGTAAACCATTGCGCTTAAAATGTTGGTAACAAGATGTCAGGGGTGATCACGAGACCTATCGTGAAGTACTTAATGTATTAAAGAATGAAGCACCTGAACAAACCTGAGTGGAGATTTTGTGGGATGGTAGTGGCAAAGAAAAAAGGAAGCTGAAAAAGGATTGACGGGGTAGGGCAACAATACAGATGCCCCTTATACATGAGGAGCCTTGCAGGCTGCAGTATTTGCCATGAGTGCAGATGTATACAAATAATTTGTTAAAGGCGCTCCCGACCCTTACGGCGGGTGTGGGTAAGTGTATTTATGCATTTGAAAAGCAGACAGCCGGGGTACCCCTGTCAGTCAGTGACATGAAAAGCTTCTTGGTAGCTGTCACGCTCACCTGATTCCCACGGAGGCGCAGGTCCGGCTTCGAGTGCTGATGCTTCTTCTATGGTGAAGCGCAGGACTCTGAAGATGGACTCACTGGCTCGCAGGAATATTCCCCTGTGCGTGAAAAGGGAGTATTACCTACTGACGGAATAATGCTCAAGCCTCCCACTCCCTTCCAACCCTCCACGATACCCTTTCCTCGATTCCCCGTGAAGTCTCACCTTAGGGTCTGGAAGGATGAGTTCTCCATCCTGCTTCTGATGCAGGGGCGCGTTGAAACCCAGTAACTTCACTGGATTGAGGTTTGATGGGAGTTCAAATAAGCTTGACTATTCAGGTAAGGCGCTGTAAGAGTTCTGTAGCAAGTTCAAAAGTTCAAGCTTAATAATAATGTTCATTGTCTTATTGCAGCAAGCGCTAACGCTTATGTCTTTTTCCCCTTACGGGCCGGGGTTCGGAATGCCGGAGATATGGCGCCGACCCGAAGTGAAACGTGCAGTTCCAGTAAATGACAGGTAAGTTCTGGATGGGCGTTCGGGTAATGTCTATGCATTCGCTCATTCAATGTCTTGTCTTTTTTCCCCATAGGGGCCGGGGTCCGGAATGCCAGGAAGCGGCAGGACCCAAAATGAAATGGGAATGACTCAACAGGTAAGTCTTAGAAGGAAACTGAGCTTTTCCTATTCCCTTCCTTCTCTCACCTTGTGTTCTTGTCTTTTTCTCTCTAGGCTCTGGGAAGTGGCTGCGGATCCGGATGATCGCTGCTGATGATGGAGGTGCCCAGGAAAGGTGAGTGAAATGCAGCGCTGCAGCGATCGAAGCGAAATGCTTTTAAAATGATGTCTTCCCTTTCAGGATCGTCGGTGTGAAGTCTCTGTGATGCAGCTTTAGCAGGTAAGGTCTTCTTTCTCTCCAATTCTCTCTTAGCAGGTGACCCAGGATGCTGACAGGCGTGGCTGAAGTCCAGATGCAAGAGCTGACACGGTGAGCGTCCAGCTGCGAGGAGGAGAACAACGCGAAGCGTGAGTTGCTGATCGGGCGTGGTTGAAATAGCTTTGGAAGAAGTTCCAGGTATGTATCCTTCCACCGATCAGGCATGTATCCTTCCCCGACCACACCCAGGGGAAAGTAGGTCCACAGGTAAAGTAGTTCCATTCAGGCCTCAAGAGGGCCTGGATGTAGCAGCATGGTCTGCATCAGGTAAGTGCACCTTAAAACACTTGAACACATGTCTAGCTTTATGAGCCTGGCGCCTAAGGCGCCAGGACAGTGGTCCAACATGAGCCTGGCGCCTAAGGCGCCAGGACTGTGTCCAAAGGGCCCCAGCTTGGGCCCGCTGGCACTTCCCTGGGGGAAATTATGCCTGCCTCTGTGGTTGCTGGGTCGGACCTGGCTCCTTGGAGGTAGGCATCATGACAGTACCCCCCCTCAAGGCCCCTCCCAAGGTTGTTCCCTCCGGGGGTTTTGGCTTGTTCGGAATTCTCCGGTGGAACCTTTGTATTAATCGAGGTGCGTGAACATGGTTACTAGGCTCCCACGATCTCTCCTGAGGTCCATATCCCTTACAGTCAACAAGATAGAAGAGTTTGGACTTTAACACCTTGGAGTCTAAAATGTCTTTAACTTTGAATTCTAATTCCCCTTCAATTTGAACTGGGTCTGGAGGCTTGGACAGTCGGGTCCCTGGTTGTACTGGCTTAAAAAGTGATGCATGAAAAACTGGATGAATACGCATGTTAGACGGTAAATCCAGTTTAAAGGCCACGGGATTGATTATAGCCTTGATGGGATAAGGTCCTATGAATCTGGGATTGAAGGTTTGTGGGCCCTTGAGGGGTAAATGTTTCGTTGCTAGCCATACCTGATCTCCTACTTGGTAAGGAGGAGTTTTACTTCGGTGCAAATCAGCGTTTTCTTTATACTTTTTCTTGGCTTGCTGTAAATGAGTTGCAGCTTCTTTGAAGGCTTGGGTTATTGTGGAATGCAGATGATTTACTGCAGGCATTTCCAGGGTCTGAGGTGGATCTAGATCAGAGGTCCGAGGATGGTGACCATACAAAGTATAAAAAGGAGTTTGACCGGTTCCAGAATGCACTGAATTGTTGTATGCATATTCTGCGATCCAAAGGATGTCTTTCCAATTTAACTTGGATTGGTGTAACATGCACCGAAGATATTGCTCGAGAGTCTGATTGGTTCTCTCGGTTTGTCCGTCGGTCTGGGGGTGGTGGCTGGTGGATAGCCGCACATCTATTTGTGCTAGTTGGCAACACTTCTTCCAAAAATGGGAGATAAATTGACTTCCACGATCCGAGACTAATATGGAAGGGAAACCATGTATGCGAACTATATTCTCCATAAATTCCTTGGCCAAGGTGGAAGCTGAAGGCAAACCTTTTAAAGGGATAAAGTGGGCCTTTTTGGAGAATAGATCCACAATTACAAGGATAGTGTTGTAACCAGCACAAGGAGGCAGGTCAGTTATAAAGTCCATTGACAAGGTGTGCCATGGTGCCGGTGGAATATCCAAGGGTTGAAGTAGGCCGGCTGGCCTTTTCTTTTGACCCTTGTTTTGGGCGCTAATTCCGCAAGACAATACAAAAGACTTTATGTCTTTTCTCCAAGAAGGCCACCAGAAGTGGCGTTTGATTTTTTCCTCCGTTTTAGCGATACCAGGGTGTCCTTGCATTAATGATTCATGATGATGGGCAATAACAAGTCCTTGCAATTCTTTACTAGGCAGAAACAACCGCTCCTGGAAGTAGGGTAAGTCATCCTTAACGGTGTAACGAGGACCCTTTTGACTCCATTCCAGTAAGGCTGAAGAGTCTAGAAGTTGTTTTACTTGCGTTTGGATGTCCTCAATAGTTTGCAATGAAGTTAGGCCTAAGATTCTTTGTTCTGGTATGATTGGCACAGGTTCTAAACTCGAATTGGGTTCTTCCATGCCAATCCGGCATAAGGCGTCCGCTTTACCATTCTTGCAGCCAGGGCGATAGGTAATTACAAAATCAAATTCCGCAAAGAATAGAGCCCATCGGAATTGTCGTGAAGATTGAGCCTTGGCCGTCTTTAAATACTGTAAATTTCTGTGGTCCGTAATTACGGTGATGGTGTGTCTTGCCCCGAGAAGGTAGTGACGCCAGGCCTTGAAAGCAGATTTAATAGCCAGTAACTCTTTGTCGGTAATTGCGTAGTTGATTTCAGGAGGAGAAAATTTCCTGGACCAAAAGGCCACAGGGTGTAGTTGGTTAGTTTCTGGGTCTCTTTGCGACAGGACAGCTCCCATGGCCGAACTGGATGCGTCGGTTTCCACAATGTAAGGGGGATCTGGGTGCGGGTGCTTCAATATAGGTGCAGAGGTGAATTTGGTTTTCAGGTCCTGAAAGGCTTGTTCGGCCTCAAGAGTCCATTCAAAGCGTTTGTTTTTCTTTAGGAGAGCTGTGATGGGTTGGACTGTTCGGGAAAATTCCGGGATGAATCTTCGATAAAAATTGGCGAAGCCAAGCATGCTCTGAACTCCCTTCACCGAGCTAGGAGATGGCCATTTGAGGATGGCGTCCACCTTTTGCGAGTCCATTCGGACTCCTTGAGGTGTCAGGATGAATCCAAGAAACTCCACTTCTGTGGTATGAAAAATGCATTTTTCGAGCTTTGCAAATAGTCTGTGCTGGCGCAATTTCTCAAGAACTGCACTAACATGTTTTCTGTGATCGGATTCTGAAGAGGAGTACACCAGGATGTCATCAATATAAACAATGACACAGACGTCGATAAGTTCCCGAAGAACATCATTCATAAAGTACTGAAAGGCGGCAGGTGCATTGCACAAACCGAAGGGCATCACCTGATATTCGAAGAGCCCAAATTTGGTGCGGAATGCAGTCTTCCATTCGTCGCCTTCTTTTATACGCACCAGGTGATAAGCTCCTCGGAGATCTAACTTGGTGTACACACAAGCGTCGTTCACCGGGTCGATAAGCTCAGGGATCCGGGGCAGAGGATAACGATTCTTAATCGTTATTTGATTTAGGGCGCGATAGTCTATACATGTTCTAAGGTCGCCCTCTTTTTTCGGCACGAAGAACAGAGCTGAGGAGACAGGAGACTTGGACGGGCGAATAAAACCATTGGCTAGGTACTGATCTAAATACTGACGCAAATGTAGGTTCTCAGGTTCCGTAAGAGCATATATCCTACTACAAGGTAGTTGAGCATTGGGTACCAGATCGATTTGGCAATCATAAGACCGATGGGGAGGTAACGTGTTAGCCTGTTCCTTCTGAAAAACGTCTTGGAATTCTTGGTATTCTGACGGTAGCTGTACAGGGGTGGAAGTTGCTGAGGCTAGATCCTTAAATGGATTTCTTGGGTAACAAGTTGGTTCACAATCAGGAAAACTTATCTTCTTTGCTAGCCAGTCAATTCTGGGATTATGTGTTTCTAACCAAGAAATTCCAAGAATTAATTGAAATTGTGGGGCCTTGATCAAATCAAACTCGATTGCTTCTCGATGTCCATCCTGACCCACCAGTGTCATTTCAACAGTGGAATGCGTTACAGGCCCTGAGGCTATTTCGGTTCCATCTACTGTAGTAATGACATCTTGGGTTACTTTCGGGCGGAGAGGGAGCTTAATCCTGGAAGCCAATTCACGGTCTATGTAATTTCCAATAGCTCCACTGTCGATGTATGCTTTTATAGCATGCAACAGCTGAGGCTGTTTTGGGTCCACGAGCACCATTGGCATGACAAAATGCGAGGTCAAAGAGTTTGTTTTCAAGCTCGGCAAGCGGACCCCTACGCTTGTCGGGCTAGGTCGTTTCCCGAATCAGGTGTCAATAAATCGTTATCAGTGGCTCCAACCACCTTCTTAGGTGGTTTAACCGGACAATTTAGAAGAAAGTGACCGGAAGTCCCGCAATACAGGCAAAGTTGCATTTGCCGCCATCTCTCTCGTTCCTTCTGTGTTAATGGTCCTTTAACACCGCCGATTTGCATAGGTTCGGATACGTCAGTACTCTTGGAGTTAGCGTGGGTTTTGATCGGTACTCGGGTTTCGTACTTGAACCGATCTGCTTTTCTATTTTGAAGTCTGTGATCAAGTTGAACCACCAAGTCTATGTAGTCTGCACAGACCTGGGGTGGATCTACTATCTGAGCTAGAACATCCTTAAGCTCTCCGCGCAGGCCTCGATGGAAGAATGTGATCCTTTTGTTTTCTGGCCATCCAGTTTCCACGACCAGTCTATTAAAGGTGGCAACGTAGGACAGAAGATCCTGATTACCTTGTCGTAAGGATAGAAGTTCGTTATCAAGGGCCTGTCCTTGAGAGTGTCGAGCAAACAATCTTTCCATGCTGGCCTGGAAACCCTGAAAATTCTGGAGAATGGGATCATCCTGATTTACCAATGGAATAGACCAATCGGCAGCACTGCCACTGAGGCAAGATAGTATAAAGGCTACCTTGGTCTGGTCGTTAGGGAAGGCCCCGGGTCTGCATAGAAAGTGTAAACGACATTGGTTCATAAAGACGGCATATTTCTTGGGATCCCCCGCAAAACATTCAGGCGGGGCCAAAGGCATGTGTCCAGGTAGATTGATTTTTACCGGGTTATTCAAACCCATTGATGTGGAAGTATCTCCGGAATTAGGTAAGGGAGTGTGCCCTGCCTGGGCCTGCAATAACCTTTTGGCCAGGTCATCTGTTCTTTCCTTGGATAGGATCAGTTCTCTTTTGAGAGCGTTAGTCTCCTGGCGGGCTGAGTGCACTTCTGCCCGTAATTCCCCCAAAAGCTGGGCCAGCTGATCTGTCTCGGAAGTCTCCATAGCGCCCGGGTGGGAAATTGTGGGTAGGCTTTGCATTCTTTCACGCTCACCTGATTCCCACGGAGGCGCAGGTCTGGCTTCGAGTGCTGATGCTTCTTCTATCGTGAAGCGCAGGACTCTGAAGATGGACTCACTGGCTCGCAGGAATATTCCCCTGTGCGTGAAAAGGGAGTATTACCTACTGACGGAATAATGCTCAAGCCTCCCACTCCCTTCCAACCCTCCACGATACCCTTTCCTCGATTCCCCGTGAAGTCTCACCTTAGGGTCTGGAAGGATGAGTTCTCCATCCTGCTTCTGATGCAGGGGCGCGTTGAAACCCAGTTACTTCACTGGATTGAGGTTTGATGGGAGTTCAAATAAGCTTGACTATTCAGGTAAGGCGCTGTAAGATTCTGTATCAAGTTCAAAAGTTCAAGCTTAATAATAATGTTCATTGTCTTATTGCAGCAAGCGCTAACGCTTATGTCTTTTTCCCCTTAGGGGCCGGGGTTCGGAATGCCGGAGATATGGCGCCGACCCGAAGTGAAACGTGCAGTTCCAGTAAATGACAGGTAAGTTCTGGATGAGCGTTCGGGTAATGTCTTTGCATTCGCTCATTCAATGTCTTGTCTTTTTTCCCCATAGGGGCCGGGGTCCGGAATGCCAGGAAGCGGCAGGACCCGAAATTAAATGGGAATGACCCAACGGGTAAGTCTTAGAAGGAAACTGAGCTTTTCCTATTCCCTTCCTTCTCTCACCTTGTGTTCTTGTCTTTTTCTCTCTAGGCTCTGGGAAGTGGCTGCGGATCCGGATGATCGCTGCTGAGGATGGAGGTGCCCAGGAAAGGTGAGTGAAATGCAGCGCTACAGCGATCGAAGCAAAATGCTTTTAAAATGATGTCTTCCCTTTCAGGATCGTCGGTGTGAAGTCTCCGTGATGCAGCTTTAGCAGGTAAGGTCTTCTTTCTCTCCAATTCTCTCTTAGCAGGTGACCCAGGATGCTGACAGGCGTGGCTGAAGTCCAGATGCAGGAGCTGACACGGTGAGCGTCCAGCTGCGAGGAGCAGAACAACGCGAAGCGTGAGTTGCTGATCGGGCGTGGTTTAAATAACCAGGTATGTGTCCTTCCACCGATCAGGTATGTATCCTTCCCCGACCACACCCAGGGGAAAGTAGGTCCACAGGTAAAGTAGTTCCATTCAGGCCTCAAGAGGGCCTGGATGTAGCAGCATGGTCTGCATCAGGTAAGTGCACCTTAAAACACTTGAACACATGTCTAGCTTTATGAGCCTGGCGCCTAAGTCGCCAGGACAGGGGTCCAACATGAGCCTGGCGCCTAAGGCGCCAGGACTGTGTCCAAAGGGCCCCAGCTTGGGCCCGCTGGCACTTCCCTCGGGGAAATGATGCCTGCCTCTGGGGTTGCTGGGTCTGACCTGGCTCTTTGGAGGTAGGCATCATGACAGTAGCGACCATTGGAGACCAGGCTGGGGATGTGGGGGTAAAAGCAGGATATCCAAGAGGGACTTTGGGGAACGACCAACACGAGGGAGCATCATTTAACAAAATACGGACACAGATATGGGACGCACTGCGGCGACCGTTCCTTGACACACCTGACCTACAATCGATAATGCAATGTACTATAGGCAATGACGAAGACCCCTCTCAAATTATTCTTAAAGTTCAGGAGATGTGGAGAGTGGAGACGGGTGGTTCGTGGAACCAATCAATACACCTTTTCTACTTTATTGTAAAAAAGGGCCTTCAGAGGTGCAAAAACACTAGACAAAATCTTGGGCATCGAGACGAAGGGGTGAGCTTAAATACAGAGCACAATAATATATCATTGTAAGAGGCGGCAAGCAGAGGAAGCGAAAATAGTACAAAACAAATTAGCTAAACTTGCCATGGAGACTTCAGTATCTATGCCAGTGCAGACCGAGATGGCAGGAAACACCCTTGAGTTTGCAAATGCTAGAAAAGCAGCGGTTTGGTCAGAAGGAGGGCAAGGACAGTGGGGTCAGGGTCCATAGTACCCTGGCCCACAGTGGCAACAAGGAGGACAGCAGCGAGGAAGAGGTGGGTTCCGAGGAGCAAGGGGAGGAGGTTTTGAAGGAATGGGGCTCTGATGGGGGAATGGGACCATCACAATGTTGGTACTGTGGTATGTGGGGGCATTTCTCAAGAGAAAGCAGGGCCAGACAAGGGATGGGGTATAAATATGGGCCATCACCCGGGGGACCCCACAAAGGCCGGTGCCTAGAATGACTTCTATACCCTATGAGATACACCAGACCTACTCCCAGCTACCCCTGGTAGAAACCTAGTCAACCAGCGCAATAGCATCAAATGGTACAACAGCATGCACCCCAGCACACCTTCTAACAGGGAAGTGGCCCAATTCCGTTCAAACCGAGTACGGGATTGGTACGGTCACCCCCTTTTGGGGTGCAGCCGCAGTGGTGGGAGACCCCTTTTCGTTTCCCGGGACAAACACATATCCTGACTAGGACAGCACACAGAGAACCATTGCATATCCAGTCCTGTCAATGACCCTCAACCCTGAAGAGGAAACCTTGGTGGGAGCTGAGATAGGAAAGAAGCAATTCATTTTTATGGTTGATTCAGGTACAGCGAAATCATGCATCCTTGAGAGGGACTTCCCATTATCGGGCAAAATTCTTGACATGCAGGTCTTCTCTGGGGCTATTTCTACAGATCCATACACCAAAGAGCTGGATTTAAAGGTGGAAGGGAGGATGGTGCAGGCTGCCTTGTTGTATTCCGAATGTTCTCCTGTCAACCTGTTGGGCAGGGACCTCCTCAGCAAGTTAAACATGACAACCTAATTCAGCCTCACTGCACTTGTCATCTGGCTACCCTCTGATCTCGGGTCCAGGTCCCTCCCAGCCAGTTGCACACTGCACTGCCTCACTGGCATCTCCCACACTTGGGGACTGTTTTCATGTATCCCTGCAGTCCCCTACTAGCACTTGGCACCTGATGTCTGCACCTACCCTGGCACATGCCACCAGCTGGCCCCACTTTTACTTATTGCTTTTATTTATTCTATTTATTTTCAGTGTTGATTCCTTGTACTGCACTGCCCCCCCCGTTCCCCCTGCACTTTTCCCCTTCTCCTGCACTTGTGCAATCTCAATGTCACCTGGCCTAGTAAGATAGTTGTCTCTGTTTTCCCTCTGTTTCCCCTCCCTTGCCTCGCCAGGCGTAGAAACACTTGTCTATAGGTCCGTTATAAATGCCATATCATATCATATCCTGGACCAAGGCATTGTTTGCGCCACAGTGGGAATGTACGCAACAAGAACAATGGTGGTAATACATGCAATGGCAGGGGAGGTAGAGGTTCATGGGATACCCGTAGACCCAGACATGTTTATCTACGCAATAACAGTACTTGTGGAAGTGGTACCACAACATTTCAAGAGCTTTTGGAGAGTGCCGAAAGAATTGATCATTTGCCCTGTGGTGTCCCCAGAGTTGGCGACGGGTATAAAACTGTCCATAGACCTGCAAGAGTTGTTAGGGTCATAAAACAGAGTGTTTGTGCTAGGAAGAGACAAACATGGGTGTGAGTGGCGTACATTGCTTTGCATTGACCCCACTGTACCTCTGAAGGAGATGACAGATGCAGAATTATTTGAAAATAATGACAGCGATGGAGAAATAATATAGGAGATGTGCGCCCCCTGTGAAATTATGGTGCAGTACCGAAGAGTGCAATGCCCCCTGATGGCCATTGTGGCCCCACCCCCCCTTCAGTGAGGCAGACTTGGCATGGCTATTTTGGACCGCCATTACACACAATGTTGGGCTTTTAAAGGAAATAACCCCAGTACACATAACACTAAAAGCAGGGGAAGTGTTAACCCGGGTAAAACAGTACCAACTTTCAAGAGAAGCAGAGGAGGGAATTAGAGACACGATAATGGCCCTGCTCGATCAAGGCATAACAGTGTCGTCTACATTCCTGCGTAAAACAGCGATCTACCCTGTGAAAAAGGCAACAGGGGCAATTGAAGGACCCCTTAAACAACGTGGTACAGAAGGAATTTCCTGTGGTCCGTAACCCCGCCACCATTCTATGTAGTAATCCCAAGGAGGCAACCCACTTTATAGTAGTGGATCTAAAAAACGCCTTCTTTTTGATACATTTGCACCCCGATTCACAGTATCTGGCAGCGTTTACCCATGGCGAAAAGCGCTACAAACACACTTGTTTGCCTCAGGGGTACTGCGAGAGCCCAAGTATTTTTAACAGAATATTGCACACTGACTTAGGAAATATTCAAGTACCCAGTATGATCATCCAGTACAATTTACTTGTATGTAGCTACAGTGAGCAGCACTGCCGGAGAAACTCTAACACTCCTGCAATTACTGGCCAGAAGGTGTACAAGGCTGACAAGCCTAAATTACAGTACTGCCAGCAGGAAGTGATGTACCTAGGTCAGTTGATATCAGCAAACGGCAAATGAATCAGTCCAGATCGAGCACCATCTGTGCGCGCCATACCCCCACCCACCACAGTGAATGATATGCATGCATTTTTAGGGCTGTTACTACTGCAGTGCATGAATTTTAGACTATGCAGCATATACAAGGCTCAAGGAAGCACAGAAAGTCACTAACAAAATTGAATGGACAGCAGACATGATAAAAATGGTTCAGTGACTTAAAGGAAGTGATATCTACAGCCCTGGTGCTCGCCACCTCAGAACACACAAGAACTCTACATATTCTCATATTCTCACATTCTAACGGTCAATTTATGACTCCAGTCTTGACCCAGAAGAGGACAATGGGCCACAAGCCATTGGCCTAATACAGTGGAATGCTAGAATCAGTGATGCAAGGACAGTGTGCTTGTGAGCAAGTACCCGCTGCAGCTGCGTTTGCAATCACGATAAGTTCCACTATCATGATGGGGTGTTCCATCACTTTGTATGTAGAACATTCAGTGTTTGCCATTCTAGGGAGATCAAAGTTCACCCTGACCACGCAGAGGGCCTCAGCATATGCAATTATCTTCTCAAGCACAAACATCCATATTGTAAGATGCAGGACAGTGAACCCTGACACCTTTTTGACAGAAATGTGTACAGAAGAGGACTTATCGAACCATGAGCGTGTGACATATGAAGGGGAGGAAGATGACATCCCCAAGTCAAGAGAGAACCCATTGGAGGAGGGGGAGGGTTCTCTTCCTTGATGGGTCTACAACAATTGACCAGGTGACGGGCTATAGACACACGGGCACCCCAGTTGTATGCCTTGAGGTAGGTGAACATGAGACAATGATCATGAAAAGACGGCTGATGCATTATTTGGCCCATGCAGCGGAGCTCATAGCACTCATTGAAGCGCAGCAGGCATCACAGGCGTGCCAGTGACCATTTATTATGGATCAGCATATGTCACAACAACAGTGCAGGCCGATCTGTTACATTGGAAAAGGAGGGTCTTCCGGAGAGCGAACGGTTCCTTAGTGCAACATACCAAACTACTAGATACATTAATCTTCGCACTGTCCCAAACTCATGTAGTGGCAGTCATAAAGTGCACCGCCCACATCAATAACAGAATTTCACTGGGTAATGCTGCTGCGGACACAGCAGCCAAAATGGCTGCTTATCTCATGGTTGCCACACCTGCTGAATACATTGTGACCACACCTACAAATAATTAGCAGAACACCCCATACGCAGAAGTGCCTATTGCACAACTCATTGAATTGATTGCAAGGAAAAGCACCAAATGAAGAGAAGGAACTATGGATAAAAAGAGGATGCAAACAATCCCCGACTGATTTATTGCAGAGACAGGAGTGCACTGCCAAAGCAGTAATGCCTCATGAACTGTTGACGATAGATTTTGACCAACACCACCACACCTCCCACAGCTTAAAGCAACACCTTGCTGCTGACATACAAGATGACGTGTTTGAGCCCAACATTCAGGAGCACCTCACTAACATGGTCATACATTGCACCACGTGTCAAACCTTCAGCACAGGCATGATGCTACAAACTTTACAGGGCTCACTGCCCTGCGCTACTGGGCCCTGCCGCAAAATGCCCATAGAAAATGCAGACATGGAGGAGAGAGGCAATTGGTCCTGATATTTGATAGTTGGGGTCTGTCCTTTTTACACAGTGGGTCTAAGCAGGATACCAAATGTGCAGCTACATTTCTTGTCTGTGAAGTTTTCAGCCGGTGGGGTGTGCCCAATGTGCTATGGTCCGATAACAGCACACATTTTTTCAATGAGCTCTCTAACGAGATCACAGCACTACTTGGCATTAAACACCAGATGTGTTCAATGTATCACCCCCTTGCCAATGGCATGGTGGAGAGGATCAACAGCCTTCTTAAGAGAAAACTATCTAAGCTTTGCTCCATGTTGAAGAAGAACTGGGTGTACTGCGTACCCTTGGCCCTCTTCAGTTTATGCACACAACCAAGCAAAGTCAACCACTTATCACCCTATGAAGTGGTTAATGGTCAACACATGAACACACCCATCTGTCAGGAGGGCATCAGATGCCCATGGGCAGCAGCGGTTCTAGGTGACAAATTTAAAGAATATTTAACAACCCTAACGCATGCAATTAAATGTGTCTACCAACAGATTGCACCGCCATGACTAGAGGAGACACCGGACACTTCAAACACAACTGCGTACAGACTCCCCACCCGCCCAACCACTGCTACCAGGATAACTCATTTACGTAAGAAGCTTTGTTCATAGATGGAATAACCCCTGTTTTCATGGTCCCTATGAAGTGGTGTTTTCAACCCCTCTTGCTGTGAAGGGGTTTTACTATTGGATACACCTTTCTGATGTCCACAGGGCACCCCCAAATATTAACCAATCACCTTAGAGGCATCTGACACTGACCATATACCTCAGCATTAGCATTAACTATACATCCAAATTGACACACTCACAGTTTCTTAAACTTACCTATTTTATAAGAATACCCTCTCTTTCCCTCTCCATCTTTCTATTTTTCTCTCTTTCTCCCCCTTCCTCTCGCTCCCTCTCTCTCGCTCTCTCTCTCTCTCGTTCTCCCTTTCTCTCTCCTTTTCCCTCTTCTTCTTTTTTACTCTCTCTTTCTGTCTTCTTCTGTGCATTATTTTATTTTTTCTTCCACTTGTAGGTGAGAAGATAATGGAACCAGCAGCTTCAAATACTTCAATGTATATTAGGAAAAGGTGCTAGCTATGAGATTGGCCCTAGATGTTCATGTGCATGTAAGTGTGGTATGCCTTTTATTGCAGGAATATACACCATCCTAATGTTCATATTGGAAGTTTATTGGGAAACATCTTTTATATGGGGAGATCATATAAAAGAAGGGCTAAGGGGGGAATACACAAACAATCAACCAACATCACTGTAAATATGTATAACAACAGTAATGAGCGTAATAACAGCAATAACAGACCCACAAGTACACCTGGACATATGAGTGTGAGTATGATATTAGAATTTTTTTCCCATTTGTCTTTAAGAATATTTTTCATAATATAAACATTCACAATGATATTAACAGCAGAATTGTTGTGAGCAAACCCATAGGGCCACTTAAGAGAATGAAAGGGCAAGCCCGAAGGGCAAAGTATGATACCTACCATGGGCTAGACCTTCATGCTATTGAAGATGTGTGACACCCCGAGATGACTAACAGCTGGTACATGGATATGTGTGGTAGGGAGAGAAACTGCAAATGGCAGCTGTTATGCCTGTTCACTAATCCTGCACGTGTCAGGAGAACCCTATATATTAGTACCACAAGAAGTACCAATTATAGAGGCACAATGCATGGTCCATCTTGTGCTATGTGGGGTTAAAGGCACCTTCCAGGCACACAGCTTGCAGCTAGAGCTGCTTGTAGATCCAGATCCCTTGCAATGTAACAATAATCCAAGAGATATTAAATACTTGCAGCAACCATATCTGCTGATAAAATGACTTAAATAAATAAACAACAGATGGCAAGAAGCCACACTCAGCTGCTGGCGGAGGGCATCCTAGGATATGAAGAGGAGCTCAGAGGTACAGTGTCAGTGATGGATTACTATTGGGTCTGCGGCCAAAAAGTGTTCTTGCACCTCCCACCATCATTGAGGGGCTACTGTTCTCTGGCAACGCTGCACTCAGCACTATTAGTAATCCCAGGGGGGCCCATACCAGATACAGTCCTGACCATTTCTCCTGTGTTGGTAGAACAGAACCCGTTACCGCCACCAAAGTTTGACATCATGCCCGCAAGAGGGCAAATGAAAGGTTACAGAGGAAGAAGAGGTCAAACTAACTATCTAGAGACTCATCCTCATTGCCCGCTGAAATCTCAGATGAATACAGACTTTTCAGCTCAGCAGAAATGTTATTATTACCTAGCATGCATGCAGCAGCCAATGCAAAATGGCTGCAAATTGTATCCTGTGAACTGGTCCAGTTGGCAAATGACATTGAGAATGGGTTCAACATCATAAAGGTCGAGCTGCGTGCCCTGAGACTGATGACGATGCAGAATCGCTATGTCCTCGATATGTTGATGGCTATGGAAGGAGGAGTGTGCCAAAAGATTGCAGAATCCTGCTGCACATTCGGACCTCCCAAAGAGGCAGAGAACTGTTCATTATATCACATAATTGCAGCTGTACATGGTCTAGGAGTCTGCATGAAGAAAGAAGGAGGAATATAAGGACATGACTAGTTTGATGTTGCATTCGCTTGGGCCCCGTCCTGGTTGACTGCTATTGTGACGATGCTGGTGCCATTATGTTCATCTTGGTCATCTTCTGCACCTGTCAAATGGGACTCCGGTATTGTGCCAAAGCAGTGCATAATAGCGCAATGATGATGGTGTCAATTGGGGTTTTAAAGATAGCTTGAAATACAATATAGGCAAAGGAGACAGATTGTATCCACCCTCTGACCCTGGGAATTATGAGGAAGTATGGGTGGATCTGGCAGGTGATATGGGCTCTCTTTTCTTCTTGATTAAACCGTACAGTTTCCTTGTTCTGTTTATTTTTACATCCGCACCTTGATGCCCGTGGGCTTTTGGCACGCAATTTATACATACATACGAAATATATACATACATATGACATGCAGGCCTGAGGAGTATACATGGTCTGGGGAGAGTCTGAGGTCTGTGTGTTGAGTGCTCTGAAAAAGGCTGTTTCTTTCTCAGGGAGAAGCATGTTGACTGCCTCTACCCATCTTCTGGGCCGCTCCTGCCACCACACAGGCTACTCCTGTGGGGCAGAGGATCCCAGTGGCTGCCTCACAGGCCATAAAGAATTCTGTTGACCCTTACCTTTTGAGGGTCACAGTACTATGTGTGTTCTGCGAAGCACCAATCTGCAGGAGGAAGCATAGTACTTTTGAGGCTGCAGTCAAGGAACATGAGAAACACTGCCCTCCACCTTAAATTTAAGGCCTGCCCAACATCTTCCCATGTTCACATGCCACTCCGTCTCTGTGGATGGTGCCCCTTCCCTCCCTCACTTTACCTTTCCTCTCCCGAAAAAACCCCAAAAAAGCCAAAAATAATACAAAACCCCAAACCACAAAAAAATGGTTCCTTTAGGAGCCACCTTTCACAGTTAAAAAATAGACCTGAAAAAAATAATCACAGGACTCTGCAGCATGCATAGTCCACGGACAGTGCGTTAGTCTGTGGACACATGGAAAATTCCAGGCGTGGGAGAATTCAAATCATTTTAATAGCTTTTCATTAAAAAATGATGGCTCTTAAAATAACATTTTTTTTCACTATTTGGCTTTTATAGATTTGTTTAATTGTTTGCTTGTATATACTCAACTAACACATTTTCTACTGAACTTAATTATTTTTTCTAACTTTCACAAAAGTTGTACTCATTTTTTTCTGTTTTTCCTTCTTGTTTACTTCATCTACTAAAGAATACTTGAATCCATATTCTACATACGCTCACAAAAACTGTTTCAATGCATTTTGAATGTTTTCAATACAAATCTGATAGCCCACATCAGCGAGATTCAATCAATCTCTTCGAAAAATGTTGACAATATCAAATATAATATTTTCATTATGGAAAGATGACATTCCAACATCATGCAAAATAGCACATACAACTGTATTCACATTGTGCCTTGCTTTCTCAATTTGTGGCAAAATACATTTGAACTCATCCATATTTGTGTCTGAGCTATCAGTGAAAAAATAATTTTTGAATGTGCAAACAGTTCCATCAACTTTCCAAATGCATCCCTCATTGCAAATTGTAATAACATTCTGGTAATATAGCTCAAACACACTCCCTTTTGTAGTCCATGACACTTCCTGTCTTTGTCCACTAGTCACTTCCTGCCTTTTGCTCCACATCTTCTTTTCCAGCAAGATAAGTTAGCTTTCTTTCAGTAGAGCGTGGGTTAATGCGTTTTACATGTGGTAATTAAGTAATGTATGACGTATTTTGTCAGGATATAAAATCATAAGCACGTTATGAACGTATCATGCAGCATAGACTTGAGATTGCTGAGTGGTGGCATTTTTATGAAAGCTGCATTCGGTTCAGAGCAGCAGTAGAGTGGGCGTGATACCCACGCATGCCAGTGTAGATGCCATCCCTGCGGTGGATGGAGCAGGACCCAAGCTTCACTACAAGCATGACCAGGGTCCCACTCAGCACACCAGAGCAACGGGCAGAGAGGCAAGAGGAGAACACTAGCCCCCTCCATGGGCAAGGTGGAGCCAGCCATGTCGCGCATGCAAATCAGCATGACCACCGAACTCCAGAGCCGAGGGCCGACTCTGAGATAACGGCAGATTCAAGCCGTTCTGATTGTTCGCAGTGATCATGCTGTGATACAACGACCAGAAGGTGGAACGTGCGTGCAGCACAAGTAAAGTGAAGCCTGGGTTGGGTTGAGGAAAATCATAACGGAGACAGCAGTGATTAGCCTGTTAAGGCTGGGGTTTCATTAAGCAGCATGCACAGGATTAAACAATGTTTAAGCAGAAATGTGCTCTGACACTGGAAAGGAAGGTGCAGAACGCCACATGTATACATACAAAAATATATATAACATTTATTTGATAATCATACAGGACCAACAGAGCTTGACCAGTGGGTGTGAAATTCAACCTGCTGGTTCAGGTATTGGCATGCAGAAACCAAATATTGAAATTGTCAGAATATGAAGAGGAGCAAGCACAGAACCTAGCACTTAGCTTGAAAGAGGTGATGGGAAGCTTGTTGGTTGAAGCAGTGGCGGAAGGGGTGAGGCCCATCCAAGAAAGTCTGGCCACATTGCAATCTATCCTGGTCAGAAACAAAAATGCACCAAGACCAGAAAAGAGAGCACATCCACAAGGCCAGATGATAAGCAGCGCCCTCAGGGGAATAACAAAACCCGAAAAAGGAAATCCTCTTCGACTCTCGCAGGTCACAATTATGGGGTAGATACAAAAGCTACAGAAACACCTAAGGCAAAATGCTACAAGCATCACACACTTGTATTGCATTCCTCCCGTTATGATCAACACGTTTTAGCACAAAAGAATGGGCAATGGAGTATATATCTAAGATAAGAGTAACTCACAGAGTAGCTATCACAAAATACATATAAGACTGTCCCTGTACAAAAGCACACTCTGACCTTATCCAGGGCAAGCTCTCCCAAGGAAGTCCAGTGGTGTGCTGCCTATCTAATAGGGATAGCAAGAAATCTTTCCCTCATCTATAAACAACATGGGCAATAGTTCACTGGCAGATTAAAAACACCAGTATAGGTATTAGCAGAGAAAGCTAGCATTAGATAACAGCTCTTTTTTGTTATTTTGTATGGGAGGTACTTCTCATAGGAATTTTCTCTATACAGTTTTAATCACCAATTAAGACGAGACCTGCCCACCAACACACCTAATACTGGATCGTTAAAACATCGAACAGTTACCGGCCGCCTCGCCACCTCGCCACTTTGAATCCTAAAGGCAGGTGAGTGTTGATGCCCCGGGACCGCTTTGGGCCCTTTTGGCTAATATATTAGCAACTTCAGCTGCCCGAGTGCAGCCTGGTCCCCTCTCCCCCTCCCGAGCAGTTCCTGTGATTTACCCACCTCCTCCCGCCTAAAGACCCACCCACCCCCGGTGATTGGCTACTTCCACCCAGAGAGTGTAGGCCTAGTCACCGGCCGCCTCGCCACCTCGCCACTTTGAATCCTAAAGGCAGGTCAGTGTTGATGCCCCGGGACCGCTCTGGGCCCTTTTTGCTAATATATTTGCAACATCAGCTGCGCGAGTGGAGCCTGGTCCCCTCTCCCCCTCCCGAGCAGTTCCTGTGATTTCCCCACCTCCTCCCGCCTCCCGACCCACCCATCCGCCGTGATTGGCTACTGCCGCCCAGCGAGTGTAGGCCTAGTCACCGGCCGCCTCGCCACTTTGAATCCTAAAGGCAGGTGAGTGTTGATGCCCCAGGACCGCTCTGGGCCCTTTTTGCTAATATATTAGCAACTTCAGCTGCCCGAGTGCAGCCTGGTCCCCTCTCCCCCTCCCGAGCAGCTCCCGTGATTTCCCCACCTCCTTCTGCCTCCCAACCCACCCAACCCCCGTGATTGGCTACTGCCGCCCAGCGAGTGTAGGCCTAGTCACCGGCCGCCTCGCCACCTCGCCACTTTGAATCCTAAAGACAGGTGAGTGTTGATGCCCCGGGACCGCTTTGGGCCCTTTTTGCTAATATATTAGCAACTTCAGCTGCCCAAGTGCAACCTGGTCCCCTCTCCCCCTCCCGAGCAGTTCCTGTGATTTACCCACCTCCTCCCGCCTCCCGACCCACCCACCCCCTGTGATTGGCTACTGCCGCCCAGAGTGTGTAGGCCTAGTCACCAGCCGCCTCGCCACCTCGCCACTTTGAATCCTAAAGGCAGGTGAGTGTTGATGCCCCGGGACCGCTCTGGGCCCTTTTTGCTAATATATTAGCAACTTCAGCTGCCCGAGTGCAGCCTGGTCCCCTCTCCCCCTCCCGAGCAGCTCCCGTGATTTCCCCACCTCCTTCTGCCTCCCAACCCACCCAACCCCCGTGATTGGCTACTGCCGCCCAGCGAGTGTAGGCCTAGTCACCGGCCGCCTCGCCACCTCGCCACTTTGAATCCTAAAGACAGGTGAGTGTTGATGCCCCGGGACCGCTTTGGGCCCTTTTTGCTAATATATTTGCAACATCAGCTGCCCGAGTGGAGCCTGGTCCCCTCTCCCCCTCCCGAGCAGTTCCTGTGATTTCCCCACCTCCTCCCGCCTCCCGACCCACCCATCCGCCGTGATTGGCTACTGCCGCCCAGCGAGTGTAGGCCTAGTCACCGGCCGCCTCGCCACCTCGCCACTTTGAATCCTAAAGGCAGGTGAGTGTTGATGCCCCGGGACCGCTCTGGGCCCTTTTTGCTAATATATTAGCAACTTCAGCTGCCCGAGTGCAGCCTGGTCCCCTCTCCCCCTCCCGAGCAGCTCCCGTGATTTCCCCACCTCCTTCTGCCTCCCAACCCACCCAACCCCCGTGATTGGCTACTGCCGCCCAGCGAGTGTAGGCCTAGTCACCGGCCGCCTCGCCACCTCGCCACTTTGAATCCTAAAGACAGGTGAGTGTTGATGCCCCGGGACCGCTTTGGGCCCTTTTTGCTAATATATTAGCAACTTCAGCTGCCCAAGTGCAACCTGGTCCCCTCTCCCCCTCCCGAGCAGTTCCTGTGATTTACCCACCTCCTCCCGCCTCCCGACCCACCCACCCCCTGTGATTGGCTACTGCCGCCCAGAGTGTGTAGGCCTAGTCACCAGCCGCCTCGCCACCTCGCCACTTTGAATCCTAAAGGCAGGTGAGTGTTGATGCCCCGGGTCCGCTCTGGGCCCTTTTTGCTAATATATTAGCAACTTCAGCTGCCCGAGTGCAGCCTGGTCCCCTCTCCCCCTCCCGAGCAGTTCCCGTGATTTCCCCACCTCCTCCCGCCTCCCGACCCACCCATCCGCCGTGATTGGCTACTGCCGCCCAGCGAGTGTAGGCCTAGTCACCGGCCGCCTCGCCACCTCGCCACTTTGAATCCTAAAGGCAGGTGAGTGTTCATGCCCGGGACCGGTTTGAGCCCTTTTTGCTAATATATTAGCAACTTCAGCTGCCCGAGTGCAGCCTGGTCCTCTCTCCCCCTCCCGAGCAGTTCCCATGATTTCCCCACCTCCTCCCGCCGTACGACCCACCCACCCCCGTGATTGGCTACTGCCGCCCAGCGAGTGTAGGCCTAGACACCGGCCGCCTCGCCACCTCGCCACTTTGAATCCTAAAGGCAGGTGAGTGTTGATGCCCCGGGTCCGCTCTGGGCCCTTTTTGCTAATATATTAGCAACTTCAGCTGCCCGAGTGCAGCCTGGTCCCCTCTCCCCCTCCCGAGCAGCTCCCGTGATTTCCCCACCTCCTTCTGCCTCCCAACCCACCCAACCCCCGTGATTGGCTACTGCCGCCCAGCGAGTGTAGGCCTAGTCACCGGCCGCCTCGCCACCTCGCCACTTTGAATCCTAAAGACAGGTGAGTGTTGATGCCCCGGGACCGCTTTGGGCCCTTTTTGCTAATATATTAGCAACTTCAGCTGCCCGAGTGCAACCTGGTCCCCTCTCCCCCTCCCGAGCAGTTCCTGTGATTTACCCACCTCCTCCCGCCTCCCGACCCACCCACCCCCCGTGATTGGCTACTGCCGCCCAGAGTGTGTAGGCCTAGTCACCGGCCGCCTCGCCACCTCGCCACTTTGAATCCTAAAGGCAGGTGAGTGTTGATGCCCCGGGTCCGCTATGGGCCCTTTTTGCTAATATATTAGCAACTTCAGCTGCCCGAGTGCAGCCTGGTCCCCTCTCCCCCTCCCGAGCAGTTCCCGTGATTTCCCCACCTCCTCCCGCCTCCCGACCCACCCATCCGCCGTGATTGGCTACTGCCACCCAGCGAGTGTAGGCCTAGTCACCGGCCGCCTCGCCACCTCGCCACTTTGAATCCTAAAGGCAGGTGAGTGTTCATGCCCGGGACCGGTTTGAGCCCTTTTTGCTAATATATTAGCAACTTCAGCTGCCCGAGTGCAGCCTGGTCCTCTCTCCCCCTCCCGAGCAGTTCCCATGATTTCCCCACCTCCTCCCGCCGCACGACCCACCCACCCCCGTGATTGGCTACTGCCGCCCAGCGAGTGTAGGCCTAGACACCGGCCGCCTCGCCACCTCGCCACTTTGAATCCTAAAGGCAGGTGAGTGTTGATGCCCCGGGACCGCTTTGGGCCCTTTTTGCTAATATATTAGCAACTTCAGCTGCCCGAGTGCAGCCTGGTCCCCTCTCCCGAGTAGTTCCAATGCTTTCCCCCCCTCCTCCCGCCTCCCGACCCACCCTCTCCCCGTGATTGGCTACTGCCGCCCAGTGAGTGTAGGCCTAGTCACCGGCCGCTTCGCCACCTCGCCACTTTGAATCCTAAAGGCAGGTGAGTGTTGATGCCCCGGGACCGCTTTGGGCCCTTTTTGCTAATATATTAGCAACTTCAGCTGCCCGAGTGCAGCCTGGTCCCCTCTCCCCCTCCCGAGCAGTTCCCATGATTTCCCCACCTCCTCCCGCCTCCCGACCCACCCCCCCGTCCCAGATTGGCCACCTGTCAAGCAAACCTTACCTCCCCAGGGCAGCCCTCTGCCCGGCAGCCCCTGCGGCTAAGGGCCCCAAGGCAAAGGGCGGCTCCAACAGAGGCGGCTCCAAAAGATGTGTCTGCAGGTGTCAGCAGGGGAAGCAGATGAAGCCAACAGACACCAACAAAACTGTAAGTGTGGTATGGGTGGGGTGTAGAGCAATCACTCTACTCCAGAAAGCCCTTACCACTCTAGCTTACCTTTCCATCACATAGATTGCTATAGAATTACAACATGCAAACTTAGCGAGATTTTGATCACCAATCTACAGCTATCCCATACTGGAATGTAAATGTGCATTGAATGACGCAATAACATACTAGCCAATGTTAACATGTACCACACTTAATGAAATACTTAACCTTAGCTTGCATCGCATCTAGATAAAAATATGAATGTTAGCATGTACCACACTGTAACGCTCACCTGACTCCCACGGGGGTGCTGGCCTGGTTTGCGCTGCTGTGACCTCGTCTAAGGTGATGCGCAGGGTTCGGAAGACAGACTGGACCGGGCCCCAGATCTGGCTTGTCTGACTCGCAGAAGTATCCTTCTGTAGGTGAGAATAGGGGGTTAACTGTCTGCGGGGTAATGCAATCGGCCTCCCACTTACCCCTCTCACCCTCCTGTGCTTCCCCGTAGCGTCTCACCTTAGGGTCTGGAAGGACGAGCTCTCCATCCTGCTTCTGATGTAGGGGCGCGTTGGTATCCAGTTATGTCACTGGATTTTCGGATGGGTGAGAACCAAACTTGCTTGGCTTCCAGGTAAGTTTTTCTATAAGTGGTTCCCCTTGTGTCCATGCATTAATGTTCTAATGCTAGTGTCTTTTTCCCCATAGGGGCCGGGGTACGGAATGCCGGGGAACAGGCACCGACCCGAGGTGAGCGGTGAAATCCTTGTGGAAATCAGGTAAGTCTTTAATGAGTGTTTTGGTAATATCTTTTCATTCACTCATTAACGCTGATGTCTTTTTCCCCTTAGGGTCCGGGGTCCGAAAATGCCTGGATGCGGCGCGGACCCGAAATGAAAAGGGAATGACCCAACAGGTAAGTCTTGACATGGAGTTTTAGCTTCCCTTTTCCCTTCTTTCTCTCACCTTTGTTCTTGTCTTTTTCTCCCTAGGCGCGGGGGCGCGACTGCGAATCCGGATGGTCGCTGCTGAACATGGAGGCGCCCTGTAAAGGTGAGTAGAATGCGGCGCTGCAGCGATTGATGCAATGTGCTTTTAAAAATAAATGTCTTCCTTTTCAGGATTGTCGGCGAAATGTCTCTGGGATGCAGATTTAGCAGGTGAGGCCTTTTCCTTCTTCTGTTCTCTTGTTCCCTTCCTTTGCAGGTGATTCAGGATGCTGGCAGGTGTGGCAGAAGTCAAGATGCAGGAGCAGACACGGTGAGCGTCCAGCTGCTAGATGCAGAACAACGCGAAGCATGTGTGGCTGATCGGGTGTGGTTTAAATAGCCTTGGAAGAAGTTCCTAGAATGTGTCCTTCCTCCAATCAGGTATGTATCCTTCCCCGACCACGCCCGGGTGGTAAATGAGTCCCACAGGTAAAGTAGTTCCTTTCAGGCCTCAAGGAGGCCGGGGTTCTGCAGCATGGTCTGCATCAGGTAAGTGCACCCAAACACTTTCATAATGATCCTGGCGCCTATGGCGCCAGCACTGACGTTTTCTATGAGCCTGGCGCCATAGGCGCCAGGACGCTGTCCAAAGGGCCCCTATAAGGGGTTGCTGGGACCTTCCCCAGGGACTTGATGTCCGCTTTCGGGGACGCAGGGCCTGAGCCGGCTCCCTGGGAGAGGGCATCGTGACAGCACTCCCCCCCAAGGCCCCTCCCAAGGTTGTTCCCTCCGGGGGTTTTGGTTTGTTTGGGAAGAGTCAGTGGAATTTCCTGACTAATCGAGGTGCATGCACATGGTCACTGGGTTCCCACGACCTCTCCTTAGGTCTGTACCCCTTCCAATCAATTAGGTAGAAAAGCTTTGACCTAAACATTTTTGAATCTAAAATGTTCTTCACTTCGAATTCGGGTTCCACATCTATTTGAATAGGTTCTGGAGGTTTGAGTAGTCGGGTTCCGGGGACCACTGGTTTCAGAAGTGACACATGAAAAACAGGGTGAATCCGCATATTAGCTGGTAAATCAAGTTTAACCGCTACTGGGTTAATTATTGCCGTAATAGAATAAGGTCCCAGATATTTTGGGTTAAAAGTTCGAGGCCCTTTGAGAGGTAAATGTCTGGTAGCTAACCACACTTGATCCCCAATCTGATACGGAGGTGCTTCACTCCGATGTAGGTCAGCATTCTCCTTGTATTTTCTCTTGGCTTGTTGTAAATGCGTGGTTGCCTCTTTGAAGGCTCGGGTAATGGTAGAATTCAGATGTTCTACTGCGGGCACTCCGAGGTTCTGAGGTGAGTCGAGGTTTGAGGTTCGAGGGTGATGTCCAAACAAGGTATAAAAAGGACTATGGCCAGTTCCAGAGTGTATCGAATTATTATATGCGTATTCGGCTATCCAAAGAATGTCTTTCCAGTTGCTTTCAGATTGCTGTAACATACACCGTAAGTACTGCTCAAGGGTCTGATTTGTCCTCTCGGTCTGACCATCGGTCTGAGGGTGGTGACTGGTCGATAATCTTACGTCGATTTGTGCCATTTGACAACATTTGCGCCAGAAGTGGGAAATTAATTGGCTTCCCCGGTCAGAGATTAGTATAGATGGGAATCCATGTAGCCGAACAATATTTTCGAGGAATTCTTTAGCTAGGACAGAAGCTGAAGGTAAACCTTTCAAAGGAATGAAGTGGGCCATTTTGGAAAACAAATCCACAATTACCAGAATGGTATTGTATCCCGAACAAGGAGGCAAGTCCGTAATACAATCCATTGATAGGGTGTGCCCGGGTGCTGGCGGTATGTCTAGAGGATGAAGGAGACCGGCTGGTCTTTTCTTTTGACCTTTATTTTGGGCGCAAACACCACAGGACATCACAAAAGATTTAACATCTTTTCGCCAAGAGGGCCACCAGAATTGTCGTTTCACCTTTTCCATTGTTTTGGATATACCGGGGTGTCCCTCTATTAATGTATCATGATAACCTGAAATAACTAGTTTGTGTAAATCCTTGTGCGGCAGGAATAAGCGTCCTTGGTAATAAGGTAAACCATTATCTATGGTAAAGTCTGATCCCTTTTGTATCCAATCCTGTAGGACTGTAGGGTCCAGGAGTTTTTTCACTCTGACTTGAATGTCTTCAAGCGTCTGTAACGAAGTCATGCCTAGAATTCTCTGTTCGGGAATTATTGGTACTGGTTCTGAGTTTGTATCAGATTCTCCCATTCCAATTCGGGATAAGGCGTCTGCTTTGCTGTTCTTGCAGCCAGGTCGATAGGTAATCATGAAATCAAATTCAGCGAAAAACAAAGCCCATCGGAGCTGCCGTGATGACTGAGCCTTGGCGGTTTTTAAATACTGTAAATTCCGGTGATCAGTGATCACAGTGATGGTATGTCGAGCGCCAAGCAGGTAATGCCGCCAGGCTTTAAAAGCAGACTTTATGGCTAACAGTTCTTTGTCAGTGATTGCGTAATTAATCTCTGGTGCCGAGAATTTTCTGGACCAAAATGCTACGGGATGCAGTTGGTTGGTTTCAGGATCTCTTTGAGACAGAACTGCTCCCATGGCTAGGCTGGATGCGTCAGTTTCGACGACATACGGGAGATCTGGACGTGGGTGTTTCAATATAGGTGCGGAGGTAAACTTAGATTTTAAATCCTGGAAGGCCTGCTCGGCTTCTTCAGACCATTCAAAACGTTTATTTTTCCTCAAGAGTGCAGTAATGGGCTGTACTATGCGTGAAAATTCCGGGATAAACCTGCGATAGAAATTGGCAATGCCGAGCATGCTTTGAACCCCTTTTACAGAGCTAGGTGATGGCCATTTGAGGATGGCATCCACTTTTCTTGAGTCCATTCGGACTCCTTTGGGTGTCAGGATGAAACCGAGAAACGCAACTTCTGTGGTATGGAAAACACATTTCTCCAGTTTAGCAAATAGTTTGTGTTGGCGCAGTTTTTCCAGAACTGCCCTAACGTGTTTTCTGTGATCAGATTCCGAAGAGGAGTACACTAGAATGTCATCGATATAGACGTCAACACAAACATCGATGAGTTCCCGAAGGACATCATTCATGAAGAATTGGAAGGCAGCAGGCGCATTGCACAACCCGAAAGGCATTACCTGGTATTCGAATAATCCATATTTTGTACGGAAGGCTGTTTTCCATTCGTCGCCTTCTTTTACTCGCACCAGATGATATGCCCCCCAGAGATCTAACTTGGTGTATATGCAAGCGTCCTTCACCTGGTCAAGGAGTTCAGGAATCAGAGGCAGAGGATAACGGTTTTTAACCGTTATCTGGTTCAATGCGCGGTAATCGATACAAGTTCTAAGGTCGCCTTCTTTTTTAGGCATGAAGAACAAAGCCGAGGATGCCGGGGACTTTGACAGGCGAATAAAACCATTGGCGAGGTATTGATCCAAATATTGTCTCAAATGCAGGTTCTCAGGTTCGGTAAGGGCATAAATCCTGCTACAAGGGGGTTGTGCACCGGGCACCAGATCGATTTGGCAATCGTACGATCGGTGAGGAGGTAACGTGTTGGCCTGTTCCTTTTGGAAGACGTCCTGAAAGTCCTGGTATTCCGGAGGTAATTGCATGGAGGCAGAGGTTACAGATGCTAGATTAATCTTCAGGTTTTCTCGGTAGCATGTTTGTGCACAATCCGGGAAGGTTATTCTCTTAGCTCGCCAATCAATTCGAGGATTATGTGTCTCTAACCAAGGAATTCCAAGAATAACCTGAAACTGTGGAGCCTTGATTACATCAAACACAACTGCCTCCCGATGGCCGTCAGGACCAATAAGAGTCACCCCAGTAGTGGAATGTGTTACCGGTCCAGAGGCAATTTCAGTTCCATCGACTGTGGTGATGACATCTTTGCTGGTTTTAGGACGGAGAGGGAAGTTAATCCTAGAGGTCAATTCACGATCCAAATAGTTTCCAATAGCCCCACTATCGATGTATGCCTTTATTGCATGCAACCGCTTAGGCTTTTCTGGATCTACGAGAACCATTGGCACAATGAAATGCGAGGTCTGAGAGTTAGTTTTCAAGCTCGGCAAGCGGACCCCTACGCTTGTCGGGCTGAGTCGTTTCCCGAAACAGAGTCTTCATGGTTTTTATCAGCGGCTCCTACCGCTTTTCGGGGCGGTTTTGCCGGGCAATCTCGTAGAAAGTGTCTAGAGTTCCCACAATAGAGACATAATTTTAACTGCAGCCCCCTTTCACGTTCCTTTTGAGTTAAGGGTTCTTTAACCACTCCCATTTGCATAGGATCAGAGACATCAACTCCCTTGGGGTTAGCGTGGGTCTTGACCAACACCCGGGTCTCAAACCTGGACCGATCTGTTTTTCTATTTTGAAGTCTGTGATCCAATTGGACCACTAAGTCTATATATTCTGTGCATTCTTGGGGCGGATTTAAAACTTGGGCCAAGACATCTTTAAGTTCTCTGTGTAGACCTCGATAAAATAACGTGACTCTTTTATCCTCTGGCCATCCCGTTTCCACAATTAGTCTATTAAAGGTTGCAATATAGGATAGGAGGTCCTGATTGCCCTGTCGCAGGGATAGAAGTTCGTCATCCAGAGCCTGCCCCTGAGAGTGTCGAGCAAATAACCTTTCCATGCTTGCTTGAAATCCTTGAAAATCACGGAGAATCGGGTCATCTTGAGTAACCAGTGGAACTGACCAATCGGCAGCGCAGCCGCTGAGATATGACAATACAAAGGCTACTTTGGTCTGATCATTAGGGAAGGCCCCAGGTCTGCATAGGAAGTGCAAACGACACTGATTCATGAATACGGCGAATCGTTTGGGGTCCCCAGCAAAGCGTTCAGGTGGGGCCAGCGGCATGTTTCCAGGTAGATTAATCTGCACAGGGTTACTGGGAACCACAGGAGCGGGGTTTCCCTCCTGAACAGGGTAGAGGAGTTTGTCCAGCTTGACCTTGCAAAAGCTGTCTGGCCAGGTCATCAGTTCTTTCCTTTGATATTATTAATTCCCTCTTGAGGGCATTAGTCTCTTGACGAGCGGCATGTACTTCGGCCCGTAATGCCCCCAGTAATTGGGCCAACTGATCAGTCTCAGAAGTTTCCATAGCGCCTGGGTGGGAATTTGTAGGAAGGCTTCGCGTTCTGTAACGCTCACCTGACTCCCACGGGGGGCGCTGGCCTGGTTCGCGCTGCTGTGACCTCGTCTAAGGTGATGCGCAGGGTTTGGAAGACGGACTGGACCGGGCCCCAGATCTGGCTTGTCTGACTCGCAGAAGTATCCTTCTGCAGGTGAGAATATGGGGTTAACTGTCTGCGGGGTAATGTAATCGGCCTCCCACTTACCCCTCTCACCCTCCTGTGCTTCCCCGTAGCGTCTCACCTTAGGGTCTGGAAGGACGAGCTCTCCATCCTGCTTCTGATGCAGGGGCGCGTTGGTATCCAGTTACGTCACTGGATTTTCGGATGGGTGAGAACCAAACTTGCTTGGCTTCCAGGTAAGTTTTTCTATAAGTGGTTCCCCTTGTGTCAATGCATTAATGTTCTAATGCTAGTGTCTTTTTCCCCATAGGGGCCGGGGTACGGAATGCCGGGGAACAGGCACCGACCCGAGGTGAGCGGTGAAATCCTTGTGGAAATCAGGTAAGTCTTTAATGAGTGTTTTGGTAATGTCTTTTCATTCACTCATTAACGCTGATGTCTTTTTCCCCTTAGGGGCCGGGGTCCAAAAATGCCTGGATGCGGCGCAAACCCGAAATGAAAAGGGAATGACCCAACAGGTAAGTCTTGACATGGAGTTTTAGCTTCCCTTTTCCCTTCTTTCTCTCACCTTTGTTCTTGTATTTTTCTCCCTAGGCGCGGAGGCGCGACTGCGAATCCGGATGGTCGCTGCTGAACATGGAGGTGCCCTGTAAAGGTGAGTAGAATGCGGCGCTGCAGCGATCGATGCAATGTGCTTTTAAAAATAAATGTCTTCCTTTTCAGGATTGTCGGCGAAATGTCTCTGCGATGCAGATTTAGCAGGTGAGGCCTTTTCCTTCTTCTGTTCTCTTGTTCCCTTCCTTTGCAGGTGATTCAGGATGCTGGCAGGTGTGGCAGAAGTCAAGATGCAGGAGCAGACATGGTGAGCGTCCAGCTGCTAGATGCAGAACAACGTGAAGCACGTGTGGCTGATCGGGTGTGGTTTAAATAGCCTTGGAAGAAGTTCCTAGAATGTGTCCTTCCTCCAATCAGGTATGTATCCTTCCCCGACCACGCCCGGGTGGTAAATGAGTCCCACAGGTAAAGTAGTTCCTTTCAGGCCTCAAGGAGGCCGGGGTTCTGCAGCATGGTCTGCATCAGGTAAGTGCTCCCAAACACTTTCATAATGAGCCTGGCGCCTATGGCGCCAGGACTGACGTTTTCTATGAGCCTGGCGCCATAGGCGCCAGGACGCTGTCCAAAGGGCCCCTATAAGGGGTTGCTGGGACCTTCCCCAGGGACTTGATGTCCGCTTTCGGGGACGCAGGGCCTGAGCCGGCTCCCCGGGAGCGGGCATCGTGACACACACTTAGATGGAATACTTAACCTTAGTTGGCCCCGCATCTAGACAGATATTCTGAATCTTAGCATGTACCACCTTAGCTTGCGTCGCATCTAGATAGAAGTGTGAATGTTGGCGTGTACCGCACTTAGATGGAATTCTTAACCTTAGCATGCATTGCATCTAGATAAAAATGTGAATGATAGCATGTACCGCACTTAGATGGAATTCTTAACCTGACTTGCATCGCATCTAGATAGAAATGTGAATGCTAGCATGTACCACGCTTAGATGGAATTCTTAAGCTTAGTTGGCGCCGCATCTAGACATGGTATGGAAATCTGAACTTTAGCTTGCGTCGCATCTATATAGAAATGTGACTGTTAGCATGTGCCACACTAGTATGGAAATCTGAAATTTACCTTGCGTTGCATCTAGATAGAAATGTGATTGTTAGCATGTGCCACACTTAGAATTCTGAACATAGCTTGCGTCGCATCTAGATAGAAATGTGATTGTTAGCATGTGCCACACTAGTATGGAAATCTGAACTTCACCTTGCGTTGCATCTAGATAGAAATGTGATTGTTAGCATGTGCCACACTAGTATGGAAATCTGAACTTTGGCTTGCGCCGCATCTAGATAGAAATGTGATTCTTAGCATGCACCACACTTAGAATTCTGAACCTAGCTTGCGTCGCATCTAGATAGAAATGTGATTGTTAGCATGTGCCACACTAGTATGGAAATCTGAAATTTACCTTGCGTTGCATCTAGATAGAAATGTGATTGTTAGCATGTGCCACACTTAGAATTCTGAACTTTAGCTTGCGTCGCATCTAGATAGAAATGTGATTGTTAGCATGTGCCACACTAGTATGGAAATCTGAAATTTACCTTGCGTTGCATCTAGATAGAAATGTGATTGTTAGCATGTGCCACACTTAGAATTCTGAACATAGCTTGCGTCGCATCTAGATAGAAATGTGATTGTTAGCATGTGCCACACTAGTATGGAAATCTGAACTTCACCTTGCGTTGCATCTAGATAGAAATGTGATTGTTAGCATGTGCCACACTAGTATGGAAATCTGAACTTTGGCTTACGTCGCATCTAGATAGAAATGTGATTGTTAGCATGTGCCACACTAGTATGGAAATCTGAACTTTAGCTTGCACCGCATCTAGATCGAAATGTGACTGTTGGCATGTGCCACACTAGTATGGAAATCTGGACTTTGGCTTGCGCCGCATCTAGATAGAAATGTGACTGTTAGCATGTACCGCACCTAGATGGAATCCCACAATTGCAAGGACAGCAATGCCAACTAACCAACCAACTAACAATTCCATCCCTCTGCATACACCTCTCAAACTATAACCAAACACAACCACAAGCCTAAAACGCAGCAATCCGCACAAACTTCACAATAATGCAACAACAAAACAAACCACACATAGACTTGCACAACAGCACACAACGACTACGGACCATAAAACACCCCAAGCCCAGCCAACGGACCCACCTGGCTGAGGCTGCCAACAGCACATCACTGCTCCCTTGCACTTTTCCAGCTTATTCCCACTAACCCAGCCCCTCTCCTCCCCTTTTTCAGAGCCACCAGAGCGCCAGGGGACCACTTCGGTGGTGATAGTGCGCGGTACAAATGTCCTTTAACATTAACATTAACATTAACATAACGTGGAAGACCCTAGTAGCAATGGGCCCTACAAAGGCAACTTATTGTTATGGCGTGTTCAATTTCACTCATTGGAACATCTTTGTGGTCATGAGAGGCCTCATGAACCTGTGGCCGACCGGTTTCAATGACCATTCTAATTAGGGTCATCTTCTTGGACGTCGCTCCATGAAAGGTCCGCTGTGACAGATCAGGCGGTGACTCCATCTTCTGGGGAGAGAAGAGAGAGGTAGAGCACTGAGGTCAATTGCCAATTTCTGAACCCTCTTGTATTGTCAAACTGTTTTATGGGCAATCTCTATGTTTGTTATTTGTTTAGCCATTATCCTTTAGCACTCTCCAATGGAAAGGCTGGATGGAAAAAGGAGGGAAGGGGGTATTAGGGAAAGTCAGGACCCAGAGTCCCCAAAGAGATTTATTTCATTGTCAAAAGGGCCACCTTAAAGGTGTTTCCAAGAGTGACCAGTGCAGTGTTGTCATAGCACTGTGGCACCTACCAGTGCTCTATAAGTAAATTTGGCTCTAGGGGGCGGCTTTCATCTGCCAGGCATGGAGTGCAAAAATATGTAGTCTTCTTCACACGTTCTATCTAGGCAGAGAATCAGAGGCTTACTATAAAAATAACTGAATGCATGAGTTCAATTGTTCTTAAATCAGTAATGGCTTGCTAGTCCCTTACCTCTGCGTATTACAGATTGGCTTGTATGCGCGTTAAAGTATGGCCGGCTCTTTTCTTTCAAATCTGTAACGAAAGTTGAGGGCTCAGAAACACCCGCTCTCTCGCTAGTGTACGAAGACAATTCCCGGTTTTCAGAAAGTCCCGCTCTCTCTCTAGTGTACAAAGACAATACCCGGTTTCTGGTTTAGGCTTACCTTACAGGATCCGGAATGTGGTTCCTCTAAAAGCGTACCGTACACGTGATAATTAGCTCTTAGCAGGAGCCAGCTCGCAGCTCCATATTTGTTTTCGGCATTGCATGTCTGCATACAACACAGAGTGGGCGTGAATCTATGTATGCCCGTGTAGTGAAGTATTATCCCGGTGCACATCTTTGAAAAGATGTAAACATGCTCGTGGGAAGGAACTCCGGCTATATTACATGCCATTTCGAGGGTGCAACAATTGCAAAAAATTCAGCAAATGACCTGGACAAAACTGCCACAGTGCCCACGGCAGCTGGTTCTTAGGGAAAACAAATGTATAAATGGAAAAATTCTCTATCCAGCTGTCAAAAATGCATATCTCATCACAAAGGGACCAATAATGTCCTATAAGAGATATGGTTACCGTGGCGGACATTTGTGACCGAATATCGGAAATACGTTACAGGAGGAACCTGAAGTGTGTGCCAACACCAGCTCTAGGGCGCACAAAATGTGAGAAAATGAGAGAAAATGTTGTTAAAGTCTAAGGACTCTAGTTTTAGAGCATGTCCTTGACTAAATTCTAGCCTTACCTTACACACGTCAGTAAGTTCTTATAGGGAGAAAATCCATTTTACAGAGTGTATATCTCATCAGGGGAATTACAAACCAATGAAGTCCTATATAAGGAGTTATGGGTTATATTAGATCAAACAAGTCATTGACTGTAATTGTGATCAATAAATTGGATCTAAAATATTGATGCAACTTTGGATATAAGTGGGCTGAATTGATAATTTAGCTATTTGGCTAGGTGTATAATGGCTATGTTTGTTCAGCACAGCCAATCTTTTACAAAATTAAGTATGGATATCATCCCTACTTATTCAACGTTGGAGAGTGGCCAATGCATGCCACTGTATAACTTTGTTCAATCCAGTTTTGTGTAAATTGAGTCAAAAAGTCCATTGTTGTTCCCTCCGTAGGAGCAAGTTGTGGTAGTTGCCCCCCTTCTTGATGGGTCGATATGTTCAATAATAGCCCAGGTAAACTGCTCCAGGCTGTGTCCCTCTGCCAAACAAATGAGGCACTAGTGGTGCCGTAAATGTGTTGGTCCTTAGACAGGATCAGTGCTCAATCATTCTTTTTTTTTACTGCTCTTATCGTCATCTCAACGTATTTCAAATTGCACAGACATGTGTTTAAATAATTGACACCTGAACTATTGCAATTCGTAAATGTCTTTTGTACCCACTGGGTCTTCCACCCGATGTCTATCTGTACACTCTGTCTTGTTTGTGTGCACATGGAATACTGTCCACACAGAGAGTGTCCCGTTGGTGGCATGCTAGTCCATAGTGTGGGTGGGGGTTATGATTGCATGCATTTTGTTCAGGCACTGTTTTTACCATAAATGATTCTTCAGCTACGCTGTCTCTATGTCCATGGTCACTAGCAATTCAGTGCCTTTATCAAACTGGAGCATATCCAAAAGGGTCAGCATAGCTGTAGAATCTTCCACCCATATGAAAGTCACAAGTCTGGTTTCCAACTCTGATGGACTTTCCTGCGGATTTTCCATTCAGGAGGACACCTGCTCAAATGGCGTGCAAGGTATAGGGGAGAGATGGACTCTGCCGGGCATTTCGAGCCATGCTACATGGCTCATCGAGGATTCTTGGGCACCCTCCACTCGGAGGAGCTACGACGCAGCTTGGGGCAAATGATCAGACTGGTGCAGAAAGAGAAGTTTTCCTCCCATTTCTGCCCCTGTATTCGCAATACTTACTTTCTTAGCTGCTCTCCTGGAAGTGGGAAAAGCCTTCAGGACTATAGAAGTGTATATGTCTGCAATATCAGCGGGGCATACGCAAGTGGACTGAGCATCAGTAAGAGTTCACTTGGCGGTGGTAAAGCTCATGAAAGAAGCCCTGTTCCACATCCCTCTGAAACCGAGATACACGTGACTATGAGACATGAACATAATGCTAAAGTTCCTGGCGAACTGGCCCTCAAACAAATACCTATCAATGACACAGCTGTCAGGGAAACTGGCGATGTTGCTGTGCCTGGTGTCATGCAGATGAGAATCAGATGTCAGAGCATTAATATTGATAGGAATGTATACAGTCCAGAAGGAGTTACCTTCACACTAGCGAGGAGGAAGAAGACTAACACCTCCTCAATTTTGTACCCCTATTTGACTGGGCAGCCGAAGCTGTGCGTAGTGGCTTGCATCAGAGAGTATGAGCTCAAGACGGCGCTACGCCCAGCAGGAGTGTCTCAACTGCTGATTGCACGTTGAAAGCCATATAAGTTGGTCGCTACAGCCGCTATTGCGAGATGGATCAGGAAATTATGCAGCAGGCGGTGATAGATATGATGCAATTTGGGGCCCATTCAGTGAGAGGGGCTATGTTATCAAGAGCGTTCACAGCTGGGATAGTGCTAGTGGATATTCTGTGAGAGGCAGACTGGGCTACTGACAGCTCGTTTAAGATGTTTTACTTTAAGCCTGTGGCGGAGGCAGTAATTGCAAGCTTTATACAAGCATAATGCTCGCCTCCAGTCTTAACATAGAATGAAGATTACCCCTGCATACTGTGCAGGGTGTCCTGATTCTATTAAAGACACAGAGGTGTGCATTAATTTACAACCCAGCGCATGCGCTATGATCTTCCTATGTATAACCAGCCTTTTCCTGTGGTGATGTGTAGGGCAGTGCATTCTCCACCCTAACGTTATCCTTTGTGATTGATAGGAGATGACCAGAAGAATGGCTGACCAGAAGGAGGGAAGTAGTGATGCCATGGGTCAGCGTGTGTGGCCGGATCCAGATCTTGACGAACGACAGGGTCTCCTGAGGAGTTGTCAGGGACAATTTGGTATCGTGTGACGTTGAGTTTTTGCCAGTTGCAGTGTTATGATGCAGTTCAGAGCATCCAAAGAAGAGGTGGAGCAAAGGACAGGATGTAACTAGTAGGCAAGGACATGAAGTGACATGGACTACAAAAATAAATGTGTTCAAAGGGAAATGTAGTTTGAAAACAAAAGAAAAAATAGAACATTGACGTCATTTCAGTTATTTTCTTGAAACTGCTGACGGGTAGAATTCAAGAAGTGTAAGCATAATGCTCACCTCTGTGTCTTTAATAGAATCAAGACTCCCTGCGCAGTATGCAGGGGTAATCTTTATTGGCTGATCCCCCTATGTCTGCTGACATCCACCACTGTCCATGGTATCCGCAGTCCTCTTTCCATGCCAGGCATCCTCAAAAGACCCGGTTGGCAGAACAGTGTCTGCAGACTGCGTGGTGTCAGCAGACATCACGTTCAATTTATTTTAATGGTGGCACTTAAATTAAACTTTTTTTTGTTTTTTTCAGTTTTTGAGTTTATTTTGTCTTAACATTTTGATATCCTACACCTACTAACAATTGCTTTCCAATGCCCTCCGCACTTTCCCCTTTAAGTTGTTCGCATGAACTTTTTCAAAGCCTTTTTAACATTCAAAAGAAAAAAAGCATTCCCAACATTATTTAAATCTACTCCATTGCTCCAAAAATTATTTACACCATCCAACATGATATTTTCATTTGGAAAAGATGCTATGCCTAAGCGATTCAAAAAAGCACATACACCTTCATTCACATGGTGCCTAGCTTCTTCCATTTGTTCGCAAGTTAGTACTCACAAGAAGGTATGTGGGCTGTTGGATAGTTTCTTCTCCAAAACCCCAAGACCAAATATACTGGGTCTCCTCAACTAGGGCGACCGTTCTCATGAAACACTCCTCTGCCCCTTTAAGTTCAATGGGCAGAGTTGTTGTTAAAGTGAAAGAGCACAATACCACCAAGTATGCACATTAAGCTGTAAAATCAAGAATAAGATTTTAGTGCCAATCACTAAGCGAAAGGTAGAATGCAATCATACATTAGGACAACACTAACATGTGTCATGCTTGACGCTTATCTGAATCCTTAGAAGTCATCTGGTGGCAAAACTTGTGATTCTTATTCTAAGGTCAAAAAGAACAGATAGTGATGTGGAACGTATTCCAAAGATAGGCCAAACTATAGTGTCTATATAATGATTACCTGAGGTGTGTTGAACTCCAATCTCGATACAGACGCAATTGTAAAAAAATAGTAGGAGAGATCTAGATGTGATAAGGAAGGAATGTTAGTATGGTTAAGTGGCCTGCCCATGGGCAGAACAAGGACGCACTAACGGCAGTTACAGTGCACAGAGTGGATCCAATAGTCAAGCAGTCTCACAGTTTTCAATCCCAGAGCAGAAGGACACAATGTCGTTGAAACCAACAGGAGCAAGGGTGAAGGTGTATTCCAAGAGCAATCCGAAAATCAGAAACATAGTTCGTTATCCCGAGAAGTCAAGAAACAACTATACCAGAGCGTAATAAAAATAGGGAGGCTGATGAGACAGAAACAAGCTTTGTTACCAGGAAGTTGAGATAAAACAGTATCAGAACTTAATACAAAGAGAGAGGTCAAGGATACAGAAGCAGGGTCGGTAGGATCAAACGCAGGAAATTGTCAGAGATTTGAACGCCAAATGCTTAATTTAATTAGAAGACTGGAACGCTGTCCCTTTATTCATTGCAGGCTTGGAAACTCTGTCCCGGCACCCGAGCGTACATCAGGAAACTATGAATACATGTGGCATCTTGCGGCATGGAAGTGTGGTAGTCGGCATACGACTTGTACGCATATCGCATGTGGCATTGGTATCCACTAGCAACGTAAGGAAAGGGACGGAATACTGCACTGTTTGCGTAGCACACGGGAAGTCCTCCCTTGAGTCCTGACAGCGCAAAACACATTTGGACATCTCCATATATCCCTTGGATATATGTCCGAAAAAAATTATCTTTGCATATGGAAATATTAAGCTTCAGAACATATCCTTTAATGCAATGTGCAAAGATACCGGAGTAACTTAGCCCAAACTAATTTCCTCCACAATGCACAATAATGATATCTAGACATTGGAATTGAGCCATACTCTGACAACAAGATAATTAACTCACCCAGTTTAGCCCAGAAACTGTATACAACCAAACCTCCACTCCCTGTCATACAATATAGTAGAGCTTCCACAAGATTCAGTATGACCTTTCAAACATTAATCCAACAATCTCCCACCATCCACACATTCATCTTCTTCCTAGCACTAGCCACAGCCATCTTCCCTTCTCACAACAAACAAAACATCTGCTACCCTGACTTCCAGTAACTCACAACCAGAACACCTCATTGGCTAACCCCACATTCCCCTTTCCATGCCAGGCATCCTTAAAAGACCCAGATGTGGCACTCTTACTGATTATATTGCAACATTCACACTTTTTCTATACCCATCTAAACACCACCATTACAACAACCACGGTTTTCCTCAAGACATCCTAATGTTGCTACTTATTCAATCACACCACCACTCCGTTACTCACTAACCCAAGCACATCACACCTGCACACACTCTTACTCTTACAACCTTCCCAAATACACCGATCATCCCACTACACAATTGCATAGCCCTCTCTTCATCTCTACAATCACACCCATCCAAAATACATGCACATAAAAAGCTCAGTAGAAAACAAAGAATAAATAGAGCACATAAGAATAAAAGCAAGCCATATAGTCATCCACCTTTAAAACAATGTACAGAAAACATTACAACAAAAAGTATGGCCCCTCTTCCAAAATAAAAGCAGACCATCTAAAAGCAAAATATAATGTACAAACAAAAGCAGACCTACTAATGAACCTAACACTATATGTACCAATGTTTAAGTAGCTGCAGTAAATCATTCACAAAGATTTATTTAAAAAACAATTTGCCAAAGTAGAGTTCTTCAAAATCTTATAAAGACAGCTGACAAGTCACAATGTGCCCATAAAAACTACTGCAGAAGATTAATCCTCGAAGCTGCTATTGACATCACATTTCTACTAACGAGAAATGTGTTTATATTAATTTGAAAGTGATTGAAACAACTAAGTAAATTAATCAATACATTACAAAAAGTACTTCTAAATATGTGCAATGTCAATATAGAAACCTTTTCAATCTTCTGTGAAGGTGAATGGATTCACACAAGCAGCTCAGAACCATATTTCAATGAGGAAGCTTATGAACAAGAACAAAATAACCCAATTGCCATAGACAATAATGGCTGAGGGTATGAAATGGTAGGAAACACCATTGTGGCTAAATAAACCCATATAGAAATGTTTTTTCTCAACAAACTTTCAAACAAATATTTCTTTTGCCAAAGCAAACTGTCCAGTATATAAATGGATATGCAACTCAATGTGTAATGTACGCCAACAATCCTTTTAGTCTCTAGGACAATTCCTCAATCACTATGTGAAACCAAAAGACAAAAATAAAATGAAAACTTTACAAGCCATGGACTCTTGTCCAGTGTGCAGCCACACTTTTCAGGAACTGCTTGCAAAAGCACCTTCCACCACATCGAAATGTTAGCAACACACCATTCCACTATACATAATCTTGCGCACAGACTATACTATGCAAAAGGCCTTGCTCTAGAACTGCAACATTTAAATAACATTCTCCTACATGGATCAGCCAAAGTACTCTTTAGAGAAATAGAGCACATCCAAAGTAAATACTTTGGAACTGAAGTTGTCATGAGAACATATACACATGCAGAGAGCCACTAACCTGGATCAGCAGGCAGTTCTTGAAGACAGCATAAGACCCCCCTGAGGACCTTCCAGCCCTCCTTCTGATTGACAGGATCTGGAAGGATGCAAAGCCCCCAGGGAAACCCTCTGGGGAATAAAAACCTGTACATGAGTATCAAGCGTGGGTCTATGGTTTGGTCTTCAATAGTCAAAAGGCTGGACCAGGAATGCTGTCTTCAGGACTGGAGCCCCTCGCGGATACTTCACAGCCCGCGGTCTATCAGAAACAACAAGAGCTGTGAGTGTGTTTTACAGAGAAAGAAGATAAGGATAGAGAGTTTATATACCTGTCAGTAGTGTGCCAGGAGATTCGAATCAGATGAGTTCTGTGGCTAACCCTGGACTTTCTGTGTTGGTAGGAAAGAAAGGGAAGACATGAATAAGCAGAGAGGCTTCCTAACAAGTGGATAGAACCAAAGTTTCCCTTGACTACCTTCACGGATGGAATGCAGGGACAAAGGACTGGTATCCTGAAGACTGCTTTGGTGCATTTCGTTACAGGATAACTTCTGATGTGGGGAATCACGGAAAGACAAAGCCGATGCAAGAATGAAGATATATATTGAATACAAAGAAAGACAGTAAGTCTTACAAGTCAAAGATATTGTCTGGCATCCTACCATGTGAGAGAGAAGCGGAAGCTGACAAGAGAATAGGTAACCGGAAACCACCTTCTGAGCACGGCAGCAAGGAAACGACTGACGACGGAGGAAAAGTTGGAAGGCATGTGAGAAAAGCAGATCTGACCACGGAAGATGGAACTCTGGAAAAATAACACAGATAAGTCTCGGACACACACATGGAGAAAGAGAACACTGATCCCTAGTTGGCATACTTACGGAGCGTTGAGCTTTGTAGTAGCAACGCACTGGGGCATTGCGGAGAGTTGCATATATCTCATCACATGACTTTGTAGAGGTAGAGTTCCCATTCCTATAGAAATGGCCAGCTGAATGTCGAATGTGTGGGGCTTTCGACAGCCATGTTGGGATGGGCACATGCTCTAGAATTATGAAGACTATTGTGGCACCACCATGACTAGCGCCCATAGTGAGATGTAACAGTATGCCCCCCTTTCAGAGGCGGACAACCAGGCTTGCCGGGAAAGAGCCGATAAAATTGACGGATCAAACTGAGAGCATGAACCCCTGATGCAGGCTCCCAAGACCTGACAGCCGGTGAGTAACCCTTCCAGTCCACCAAGATCTGGAGTCGACCCCTGGAGTAACTTGCATCACAAATGCCGATCACTTCAAACTCAGCCCCCTGAGAGGTAGCCACCGGCAGAGGACAGGAGGATGTACCCCGCATAAAACAATCCAGGACATCTTGTTTGACCTGGGACACGTGCAAAACCGGATGAATTCTGGACCAGGACGGAGGAAGTCAAAGTCGAACTGCAGCTTCACCCACCAGTTGCAAGATTGGGAACGGATCAAAGAACCGCGGAGATAACTTGGAAAGAACCAAATGACAAGTGGCAAGAATTGTGAAGCCAGCCACATCGAGTCACCCACAGCAAGAGGAGGGGCAGAAGTCCTTCTGCGATCAGCATAACATTTGGCACGATCCTGGGCCATCTGAAGGGCCAAACAGGCAGTGTGATGACCCCGATGGATATCAACCAGCAGGGCATCCACCCTGGATAACAAGTGGAGGAAGGCATAGTAGAAGGTAAATAAGAAGGATGGAACCCATAAGAACAGTGAAATGGGCTAGTCTCGAGGGCAGAGTGAGGAGCATTATTGTACGCAAATTCTACGAAGGATAGAAGCTCCACCCAATCATCTTGTGCTGCAGACACAAAGCATCGTAGGTACCCCTCCAAAGTATGGTTTAAACTTTTGGTCTGTCCATTAGTTTGGGAATGGAACCCTGAACTCAGGGCTGATGTATATGGAGAAGAGAACACAGTTTATGCCAGAATTGAGAGGTATACTGAGGGCCTCTGTCAGAGACGATGGTGTCCGGTAGACCATGACGAGAGAATATCTCGGTGATGAAAACTCGAGACATTTGGGCAACAGTCGGAACTCCAGGGGGTGTCCGGTAGACCATGACAAGAGAATATCTTGCCAATAAAAACTCAGGATATTTGGACAGAAGTCGGAATTCCAGGTAGAGGAACAAAGTGAGCCATCTTCGTGAAATAGTCAATGGTGACCATAATGGCAGTGTGCTTGTCCGAAGGAGGGAGATCCATGATGAAATCGGTTGAGATCACCTGCCAAGACTTGTCAGGGATAGGCATCCGAGAGAGTAAACTCAATGGGAAGGAACAGGGAATCTTAGGCTGAATACAAGTGTCACAAGTCGAGACAACATCCACTGGTAAAGAAGGCCATCAGAAATGCCTCTTGACCAGTTCTAATGTGATAGACATGCCTCGGTGGACTGCAGCGCGGGAGTCATGACACATGTGCAGGAATTCTCTCTGTTGCTCCTCGGATGGGATTGTCACGCTCACCTGATTCCCACGGAGGCGCAGGTCTGGCTTCGAGTGCTGATGCTTCTTCTATGGTGAAGCGCAGGACTCTGAAGATGGACTCACTGGCTCGCAGGAATATTCCCCTTAGGGTCTGGAAGGATGAGTTCTCCATCCTGCTTCTGATGCAGGGGCGCGTTGAAACCCAGTTACTTCACTGGATTGAGGTTTGATGGGAGTTCAAATAAGCTTGACTATTCAGGTAAGGCGCTATAAGAGTTCTGTAGCAAGTTCAAAAGTTCAAGCTTAATAATAATGTTCATTGTCTTATTGCAGCAAGCGCTAACGCTTATGTCTTTTTCCCCTTAGGGGCCGGGGTTCGGAATGCCGGGGATATGGCGCCGACCCGAAGTGAAACGTGCAGTTCCAGTAAATGACAGGTAAGTTCTGGATGAGCGTTCAGGTAATGTCTTTGCATTCGCTCATTCAATGTCTTTGTCTTTTTTCCCCATAGGGGCCGGGGTCTGGAATGCCAGGAAGCGGCAGGACCCGAAATGAAATGGGAATGACCCAACAGGTAAGTCTTAGAAGGAAACTGAGCTTTTCCTATTCCCTTCCTTCTCTCACCTTGTGTTCTTGTCTTTTTCTCTCTAGGCTCTGGGAAGTGGCTGCGGATCCGGATGATCGCTGCTGATGATGGAGGTGCCCAGGAAAGGTGAGTGAAATGCAGCGCTGCAGCGATCGAAGCGAAATGCTTTTAAAATGATGTCTTCACTTTCAGGATCGTCGGTGTGAAGTCTCCGTGATGCAGCTTTAGCAGGTAAGGTCTTCTTTCTCTCCAATTCTCTCTTATCAGGTGACCCAGGATGCTGACAGGCGTGACTGAAGTCCAGATGCAGGAGCTGACACGGTGAGCGTCCAGCTGCGAGGAGCAGAACAACGCGAAGCGTGAGTTGCTGATCGGGCGTGGTTTAAATAGCTTTGGAAGAAGTTCCAGGTATGTATCCTTCCACCGATCAGTTATGTATCCTTCCCCGACCACACCCAGAGGAAAGTAGGTCCACAGGTAAAGTAGTTCCATTCAGGCCTCAAGAGGGCCTGGATGTAGCAGCGTTGTTTGCATCAGGTAAGTGCACCTTAAAACACTTGAGCACATGTCTAGCTTTATGAGCCTGGCGCCTAAGGCGCCAGGACAGGGGTCCAACATGAGCCTGGCGCCTAAGGCGCCAGGGCTGTGTCCAAAGGGCCCCAACTTGGGCCCGCTGGCACTTCCCTGGGGGAAATGATGCCTGCCTCTGGGGTTGCTGGGTCGGACCTGGCTCCTCGGAGGTAGGCATCATGACAGGGATCCACAGAGGTGTTCAAAGAAAAAATAACCCTCTCATTCGTCAGGTTAAATTTGACTTGGAGCCCCAAACCACAGGTCTGACGTTCAAGTGTAACTTGTTTGATCTTCAGTAGGAAATCGGTAACGACATGAAGGAAGATCAATTTAGGGAATCTTTTCGCTGAATGAAACCTGACCGTAGGATGATCCTTGCGAGAGAGAGAGCATCAGCTCGGGTATTCTGACGCCCTAGCAAAAAGGAAAATAAGATATTGTATGAGGAGAAGAAATGAGCTCAGCAAGCTTGTCAACTGTTGGTAGTTTGTGCATATTATGATATGATATGATAAGATATGATATGATATGGTATTTGTAACGCGCCTATACACAGGTGTTTCAAGGCGCGACGAGGCAGGGAGGGGAGGGACAAGGGGAGACAGACAACGATCCTACTAGGCCAGGTGTCATTCAGATCGCGCAAGTGCAGGGGTGGGGGAGGGGGAAAAGTGCAAGGGGAAGGGGAAGGGGGGAAGTGCAGTACAAGGTAAGTGGCGTAAAGTAATAAATAAATAAATAGGGCCAGCTGGTGGCAAGTGCGAGGTAAGTGCAGAGCAAGTGCTGGGGAAGGGGGGGGGCTGTAGGGATACAGAGACAGTCCCGCAGTGCAAAGGGGTTCCAGGGCAGCAGGGCAAGTGGAGAGTGGCTGGGCCCAGGACCGAGGCCGTTTAGAGTGGTCCAGTTGCAGGATCAGTGCAGTTTCAGTGAACAATTAATTAGCTGTTCAGCAGGGGAGAGGGAGAGAGAAAGCAGAAGCAAAGAGGAAGGTTTTGAGGTGCTTCCGGAACCGGAGATGGTTCTCCTCAAGTTTCAGGGAGGCAGGAAGGCTGTTCCAGAGGGAGGCCCCTGCCGCGGAGAGAGATCTACCCCCAGCTCGATGCTTCGAGAAGCGGCTAACCCTGAGGGAATTGGAGGCGGATGAGCGAAGGGCTCGCGAAGGAATATATTTGGGAAGAGAGAGTTGAAGGTATTTAGGACCCAGGCCCCAGAAGGCCTTGTGGACAATGCAGAGGGTTTTGAACTTTATCCTCGCAGCCACTGGGAGCCAGTGTAGAGATTTCAGTCCTGGAGAGATACGGTCCCTGGGCTTGTTCTATTGAAGAACTTTCAGGTTTTGATGATCCGTTCGGACTTCGATAGGATGGGGGAACCGAGGAGGAGATGCCTCCATTCTTCAAAGGCTCTTTTGATGGCCAAAATCTCCTTCTCTAAAACTGACTAATTCAGTTCAGAGGTACTGAAGGTTTTAGAGAGATATGCAATGGGTGATTCTATATCAGTAGAGACTTTCTGTAGCAGTACAGCTCCTAAAGCATAATGAGAGGTATCGGTTTCAAGGATAAACCGTTTTTGTTAGTCTGGGGTAGTCAATACAGGGGCAGTGGTGAATTATCATTTTAATCCCTCAGAGGCCTTTTGTACATGAGTATCCCAACTTAACGGAGTGCCTTTCTTGACTAACCTAGTGAGAGGAAGAAGGATCTCAGAAAAATGTGGGATGAATTTCCAACAGAAATTTGCAAAACCAACGAAGTGATGAATCTCCTTGACATTTGTAGCAGGAGGCCGGTCCACCACCGCTGAGACCTTAGCCAGATCCATTGAGATTCCTTGGGCGGATAGAGCAAAACCCAGACAGGTAACACTGGATCAATGAAATTCACATTTTTCGGCATTACAAAAGAGTTGGTTAGTCTGTTGTCGGTCTAAAACTTATTGGACATGTTGAACGTGTTGCATAATGTTGGGGGAGAAAACCAAAATGTCGTCAAGGTATATTACCACGAAATGCAACAGGACTTCTGCGAATAAATGATCCATAAATTGTTGAAAAACTGCAGGGGTATTGGAGAGACCAAAGGGCATTACATGATATTCAAAGTGCCCAAAGGGCATTCGAAAAGCTGTCTTCCAACCATCACCTGGAACAATTCTGATCAGGTGATAAGCCCATCTTAGATCCAAATTTGTGTAGATGGTGCTCCAGTGACCGCTTCCAAGATGTCTGGTATCAATGGCATGGGATAACGATCGTGCATGGTGATCTTGTTCTTCTTGGGTATAAAAAATAGAGACGCTCCTGCAGGTGAGGTGGACTCAGAAATAAGACCATTTTGTAGATTGGTTTGCAGGTAGTCTTTGAGTACCTTCTTTTCTTTTTGAGAGAGCATATACATCCACCCAAAAGGTATGGGTTGATCCGGAATCAGATCGATGTGGCAGTCCTCTCTATGATGGGGAGGCAGAGATGAAAACTGTGGTAGGGAGAACACCTGCACATATTGATTGGAACATTCCGGGATACCACTCAAACGACTTAGTACTGTAACTGAACCTGCTCAAGGATCAGAAGGTGCAGTGTGACCACCTACAGAATTATTGGACAGACAATGGACAACACAGTGTTCTGAACCTACGAATAGTGTGCCGGCCAACCAATTGATATATGGGTTATCCAAACGGAGCCACAGTAATCCCAGTATAATGGGCAAATGGGAAGCCTTGATAATGTCAAAGCTTATTACTTCCTCATGAGAGGAGATTCTGCATGTAACAGGTAAAGTTTGTTCTCATATGGGGCCTGAAATCAATGGACTGCTGTCAACCCCTTGGACTGGTATAGATATTGCCTTCTGGACTTGTCTGATTCCTTGAGTCTCTGCCCATTGATTGTGGATGAAATTACCAGCCTCCCCACAGTCCATGAGGGCTGGTATGTTCTGAATCTCGTGATCTGTAAGAACCAATCTCAAAAGCGAAAAGGGGTTTCGGTGACACCTGTGGTTTGAGCCATAACGGGTATATCTGAGGAACCATCCTTCAAGACCTGAGTTGCAGTTCCCCTTACGACTGGGCTTGGGAGTTTCCTGAACGCCTACTTTCATATCGTCATGGAGGGGCCACAGGAAAATCTTTAACCAGATGAGTAGAGGAACCGCAGTTCATACACAATCCTTGTGTCTGTCGACGGTCCCTTTCTTCTGCGATAGAAGGGCCTCTAGCAGTGTCAAGTGGCATGGGCTCTCAAGGAGGAACAGCCTTCAGAGGCACCGCAGGTGCTTCTGACCGAGACCGATATGAACGTCCCTTTCTTCGTTTAAGATATCGTTCTTGCATACAATAATCTTTTTGCATAGTCAAGGTGATTATATCAGCGACATTGGTGGGCCTGGGTACCCTAGATATTTCATCTTTGAGTTCCTCGACTAGCCCCCTTCAAAATATAGTCAGCAAAGCATCATCCGGCCACACTGTTTCTGCCGACAATTGTTTGAATCTAGTTACATATGTCATAAGATCCTGAGTTCCCTGTCTGAGATCTAGTAATCGTTCATGGGAGGAAATGGAAATGTCTTGCCTGCTAAAAAAAGAGTTGAGAGTGTTCACGAATGCAGGATAGGAGTCTAGTCTCGGATTGCCTGTGGTCAACAGAGGGGTAGCCCAAGTTAGAGCAGCTCTCACGAGATGTGAAACAAGGAGCTCAACCTTGTCCTTGTCTGTTGGGAAGTAATTTGTTTTAAATGTGAACTGGACCATGCAGCTATCTAGGAGTTCCTTCAATTTATGTGGTCATTCTTCGTATTTGCCACTATGCAAGGAGGACAGGGGTATTTCAGGGTTCACTTGAGCTACCTGTTGGCAAAGGTAGGTGTTTTCCTGTTTGAGATTCTGGACCTCAAGAGAAAGGGACTGCATAGCAGCCATAAGCTGCTGCAACTGCTGATCCATGGCTTCTGCTGCTCAGGCGTTGCTATCTGTCAGGAGAACATATACACATGCAGCGAGCCACTAACCTGGATCCGCAGGCAGTTCTTGAAGACAGGAAAAGACCCCCGTGAGGACCTTACAGCCCTCCGCCTGGATGACAGGATCCGGAGGGATTCAAAGCCCCCAGGGAAATTCTCTGGGGAATAAAACCCTGCACAGGGGTAGTGAGCGTGGGTCTATGGTTTGGTCTTCAATAGTCGAAAGGCTGGACCGGTAATGATGTCTTCAGGACTGAAGCCCCTCAAGGATACTTCACAGCACGCAGTGTATCAGAAACAGCAAGAGAAGTGCGTTTTACAGAGAAAGAAGATAAGGAGAGAGCTGATATACCTTTCAGTAGTATGCAAGGAGATTCGAATCTGACGAGTTTCATGGCTAACTCTGGACTTTCTTGGTAGGAAAGAAAGGGAAGAAATTAATAAGCAGAGAGGCTTCTGTTGTGAAGAGGCAGGCGGAGGCAAGTAAGTTTAATAAAGGGTATTTTATTAAGAAATATATATGGGAAGGAGAGAACCCCCAACACAAGAAGCTCCCCTCCTTTCAAGACTTCTCCAACTGGCAAAACTAGAACACACTTAGAAGATGCAGTAGGTGAACGTTCTACTCATGACATCACATTGGACTGATGCAACACAAAGGTTCTCCTACATTGCTTGACAGGAAACATTGCTTGATAGGAATCCTGCCTGCTCTTCATCTAGGCATCTCAACACATCTTCCCCTTTTTTTTAAAAAAATTCAAATGTATCATTTCACAACGATAAAACTAAACAGGGTTTACCTACCCAACGTCTAACAGGGTTTATTCACTAGATTCAACTTAGCAACAGCCACTGAGATTTCCACTCACCCACACCGGCCACCTCCTCACACGTGGCCTCTTCTCACAGCGGCAATTCTATCCTTGTTCCACACTTGGCCTCCTGTCACACGCACTGCCCCTCTCATGACAGCTATGACCCTGACGGGATCCATATAAGGAGCTCCCCCTTTCTTTTTAATGAATCCTTTCTTTATTCTGACCTCCACATTCCACACGTAACTCCTTTTTTGCCTCTCCTTAAATTTTCACGTGTGACCCATTCCGATTTCTTCTTCACTAATGATTTTATCACTTCTTCCACAGCCAGATCTGACTCTCTACTCCTACCGAGCCATGGCGGACACGCCATCGAATTTGGCTTCCTACCCCTCATAAGCTCAAATGGGCACAAACCGGTCGTGGAATGTGGTGCCATTCTCAAAGCCCACATCCTGTTCTGTATCATAACAAGCTTGTCTAAACCACATTCACCTCCCATCCGGATACTCTCCATTACGCATCTATTCATCCTTTCAACCACACCATTGGATTCAGGATGGTATAGTGAAGTTCTTTTGTGGTGAATACCACACTTCCTCAGATAACTGGTGAACATTCCCCCTACAAACTGGGGACCATTGTCCGTCAATATGCTTTCAGGCAATCCTTCGTTTGCAAATATCTCCTGCAACACCTTTATCATATTTTCTCCAGTGATGTCCCTCACGATTTTAAAATCCACCCACCTAGAAAACAAGTCCATCACCAGAACAACATATTTACCACGGCCATACCCTAATTCCACGGGACCTAGTATGTCCATAGCTAATTCACTCCATATTCTGGATGGAAGGCCCACATCCACCAATGGTTGTTTCTTGGCTACAACTCCCTTTCCACTCTTGATACAGAACTGACAATTCCTCTATCTCTTTATCGAAGCCTGGCCACCAATAATCCTCTCTTAATACACCCTTGGTTTTGGTAACTCCGATGTGACCCTCATGTGCCAAGTCTATCACTTTTGTTTCTTAAACTACTCGGGACAACCGCCCTACTCCATCTGAACAAGATATTTCCATTGACAGATAACTCATCCTTCACTTCCCAATATGGCTTCACGCCTTCCACCAATTCCCGTTTGTTGGGCCACACCGCAGACACCACATAGGTAATCACTCTGTTTAATACATCATCTCTCTTCACCTCGTCCATCCATTCCTGTTTGGACACAATACCTTCGGTGTTTACAAAAATCATCTCCATTTCTTCCTCCTCCATACTTCCCGGATCAGCTACTCTCACCCTTGATAAACTATCGGCCAATATATTCTCCTTTCCAGGTATGACCTCTATCTTAAAACAATGTGTCTGCATTCTGGTGACCCAACCTGCTACTCTGCGGGACACTTTGTCCAGACCCTTATTTTCAAAAATGGCCTTTAGGGGTTTATGATCCGTACGTATCACAAATTCTACTCCCCATACAAAACTTCTGAATCGTTCCACAGCCCAAAAACACGCCAGAGCTTCCTTTTCGAGGACCGATTATCTCAACTCCGCGCCTTTAAGCCCCCTAGACGCATGGGCTATTATTTCTTCAGATCCATCATCTTGCTTCTGTGATAACACAGCTCCTATACCACTTTCACTGGCATCAACAGTGATGATAGATGGCTTCCCTGTATTAAAACATCCTAACGGACGGGGCATGTTTATGTCTTCCTTTATTCCATCAAATTCCACATCGCACTGACTGCTCCACACAAAATCAGCACCCTTCCTCAGGATTTTTCTCATTTCCTGCACCTTATCAGCATAGTTTACAACAAACTTTTGGTAAAATTCCGTCATTCCCAGAAAAGAGCGAAACTCACTCTTATTATTTGGTTTCTCAACATTCTTAATAGCATTTATCATGTCATCTTTGGGTCTAATTCCATCCCCTGACACCTTGTGACCCAAATAATCTACTCTTGTCACCGCAAATTTAAATTTCTCTCCTTTCAATGTGACACCTCTCTCCTCGAATATCTTCAATACCTTACACAGGTTCCTGTCATGCTCTTCCTCCGTCACTCCACTCATCAACACATCATCTTGAAAACAGAACACGCCTTTCACTCCTTTCAACAAGCGATCCATGATTTTCTGAAACACTGAAGAGGCAGACGCTAAGCCAAATGGCATTCTCTTAAACTGAAATACCCCTTCATGAGTCACAAACGCCGTAACTTTTCTACATGCTTCCTCCAACTCAACTTGATGGTAAGCTGATGTCATATCAAGTTTTGAAAAATATCTTCCCCCACCCACCATGGTCAACAACTCGCCCATGTTGGGCAGGGGATGCCTGTCCACCAACACACACTCATTTAACTCGCGCATGTCCACGCACAGCCTCAGATCCCCTCAACTCTTTTTTACAATCACTACTGGGGATACCCACTCTACTCCCCCAGCTTTTTCGACCACACCTCTTTCCAGAAGCTTCAAAATTTCTTTCTTAACATTGTCTCGCAAAGCAAAGGGCACTGGTCTAAGCTTTGCTACTGTGGGAATACTACCTCTTTCCAGCATTATCTGGTGTTGAAACCCTTTTATCTTACCCAATTTCTCATCAAACACCTTTGCAAACTCCGATACAAACCGGTTGCATGTCGGGCGTACTTCCGAGACCTGTAAGACTTGCTCAGGATGATTAGGGTCAAGTCTGATTCCTAAATTCTTTTGTTCTCTCCATCCTAACAAGGATTGTCCCTTCTTGGTGACATACACCTTACCCTCACAACTCTGCCCTTTGAACTCGAACTTGCTCTTCACATAACCCAGAAAATCAATTCTGTCTTGGTTTTATCCACCTGGCCTAATGTCTGGTTCTGACAATGCCGATACGACCCCATTCATCTCACATTCAAATGCACTTCTGGACAGTAGCGTGATTTTCGAACCAGAGTCAGCCATCATCGATACTTTGTGTCCATTCACCATCAACACAGCATACGGACGCTCGCACTCATCAGTGTTCCCCCCACTGGCAACCACATTGACAGTATTAACCACAACATTTTGCAATGGCATCACAACATCGTCTTCTGATGATCTCCATTCCTCTTCTTCATTCACGTAGAGGACCCTTCTCTGGCCTGTCTGACCAAATTGGTAGTTCTTGCAACACGTCGCAAAATGTCCTCTCCTCTTGCACTTAGAGCATGTGGCCTTCCGCCCTGGGCATATTGCTGAAGACGCAAAATGTGTTGCACTGGCACATCGATAACAAAGTCTCTCGTCTTTTATTTCCTCTTTCTTCTCACTTCTCTGCATAGATTCTTGATTTCTCTATTACTTCTGCCATTCTGTCTGTTCCTTCCTCTCCTTTTGATCTTGCCCTCATTTACATTCAATATTTCGGGTTTGCTCTCCTTGGAGTCACCCCCTTCAGTCTTGGAGAGTTTGGCCACACATGCGAGGGAGTGATCTACCCGTTTCGCCACGTCTAGTACTTCATCCAAATTGGGCTCGTCCTTCAGGCACAGTTCTTCCCGTATTTTGTTCGAGCGGCAGTGCATCATGAATTGATCTCTGATATGCTCATCGAATGTTCCTTGAAAATTACAGGTTAGAGCTAAATGCCGTAGGGCAGTTCCATAATCCTCAACAGATTCCCCATGAGACTGTATACGCATTCGAAAGTTGTATCGCTCGAGAATGGTGCTTCTCTTGGGGTTGAAATGCTTATCAAGTTTCAGTAAAGCCACCTCGAACTCATTCAATTCATCGCCACTCCCATCACCCGCCAGCTGAGGCAGCGTTTCATATATTCTTTGTCCTTCGTAACCCAGAAAATGCAGCAGTAATGCCTCCTTCCTCTTGCTGGAATATGCTGTTCCCCCAGCGGCTTTCATATAGTGCATGAATCCTTTCCGCCATTGGGGCCAAGTAATTTTTGCCGCCCCTGGGGTAGGCATGAAGATGGGTGGTCCTGATATACCTGGCAAGGTTGCCATATTTCAATATGTGGGCAGGCCCTGAGCCAAACATTTGCTGGACACTTTGTTACAGTAAGTGCGGTTCCAACTCTGTTGGATGAAAAACAAACACTGGCTCGTAAGCTTCCCACAGCCCAATTCAGCAAAACTCAAACTTCACAGTGTTCGCGCAAGGCTTTGATGCGCTGGGATACCTTTCTATCAATGCACGCGTGAAAAGACGGGTCGGCTTCCCACTCTACTATGCGTAATACGGTAAATCATCCGCGGTGTATTCACAAGGTTCACTTTCTACTCTATTACGGTACGGTACAAATGCAGCTTCGCGTCTTCGTGTGATGTTTCGGCCCTGCAAGCGGCTGAAATCTGGGCGGTCCGGTGACTTCTGCTGGAAGGGAGCGTGTGACGCGGTGGAGGTAAGGGCAAGACTTACTTGTGGCACCTGGAACTGCTTTATGGCCGCTCAACGCCAAAGAGAAGCGGAGCGGCCAACTCAGCGCAGTCCCTCCCACGGCGGGGTAACTCACTTACGCTGATACCTCCTTGGCGTTCCTCAATCAGTTGTGGCGGGCCGCTCGCCGCAGGAGTAGCGGAGCGGCCCCCCTGCGGTTCCTCCCACGGCGGGCAACACGCTTCGCGCCTGCTCCACTCACCGTTTCCCAGTTCGCCGTGATGGGCTGCTCGACGCGGGTACAGCGGAGCGGTCCGTGGGCAGCGGTCAATAATTTCTTCTCGGCAGCGTGGTAGCCGACCGCTCTCCCCGGAAACTGCTCTAGCGGCACCCCAGATGCAAAGACGTTGGGGGGGGGCGAATCAGGGACGGTCTCACGTCTGCAGCGGGCCGTCGCTCGACGCCGGGCACGGCAGAGTGGATGCGGCAGTGGCTGGGATTCTCTCCTTACTCGCCTCTAACAGCCCCCTTATATCCCATCCTCGTTGCCATTGTTGTGAAGAGGCAGGCGGAGGCAAGTAAGTTTAATAAAGGGTATTTTATTAAGAAATATATATGGGAAGGAGAGAACCCCCAACACAAGAAGCTCCCCTCCTTTCAAGACTTCTCCAACTGGCAAAACTAGAACACACTTAGAAGATGCAGTAGGTGAACGTTCCACTCATGACATCACATTGGACTGATGCAACACAAAGGTTCTCCTACATTGCTTGACAGGAAACATTGCTTGATAGGAATCCTGCCTGCTCTGTATCTAGGCATGTCAACAGCTTCCTAATGATCGGATAGAACCCAAGTTTCCCCTGACTACCTGCATGGATGGAATGAAGGGACGAAGGACTGGAATCCTGTTGGCTGCTCTGGTGAATTTCGTTACAGGATAACTTCCGATTTGGAGAATCACAGAAAGACAAAGGCGCTGAAAGGAGGAAGATATATATTGAATACAAAGAAAGGCAGTAATTCTTCCAAGTCAGAGATATTGTCTGGCTTCCTACCGTGTGAGAGAGACGCGGAAGCTGACAAGGGAATAGATAACCGGAAACTGCCTTCCAAGCACTGCAGTGAGGAAACGACTGCCGGCGGAGGAAAAGTTGAAATGCGTGTGTTAAGATGGATTTCTGAACTCTGATCTGGAGGGTAGAGGTTCAGAAGGCCAGCCTAGTTTCTTGGAACAGGGTAACCTTCTGGATAAGCAAGACCAATCAAGGTAGCTATGGCGGCGGTCAAGACTAGGTCTCAGGAGGGGTGAGGATGACTGAAAGACCTCAATGAGCACACAGAGTAAAGGACACTTACAAATCACTCCCAGTCAGGTTTATATATATCAAAAATACAAATACATGTATTCCAAGGCCTTAGCAATTCAACACACAGTGGGAAAATCACAGGAATACTACTAAACCAATACAATCCTATCTATACACATATATACAAGACCAAGGGTGTTAAAGGGTGACTGCCCCAAATGGGTCCACAACCTAAATAGGGAAGGAAGCAGGCAGTGCAAATAGTCTTTAGGCCCTTCTGAATCAACCACAGTCCTAACTGAAGGGCAATCCAATCCCTAAGATGAGGGGAGCCTAATGTTCAAATGTACTTGAGAAGCTGACACACGCGGTAGTTCAAATGGGCGAAATAGGTTATTTTGTAGGGGCTCTAGCAGCTCAGGAAGGCAGGTGAGGTGATGCAGAATAGGTTCCCACTATTTGAGGAGGGTCTGCACTGGAGTGCAGAGCAGTTTCCAAGAGTTGGGAATAGTTCGCTAGTTCACACTAGCAGTGGAAAGGAGAGGGGCCTCCGGGAGCCATTTGTGCGTAAAAATGGATGGATGCTCTAGGGGCCACCGGTAAGGGTTGCAATTATACACCGACCCCATGTGCACTCTAGACCAAACTTTGTCTGTCGAGTTCACTTCGATTGCAGGTTCAAATGCGGCAATCTGGCAGCTCTGCGGCTTTCAGCTACAAAGATAAATCGTTGATTCCCAAATGGGACAGTGGTGTTTTCTCTGCTCCTGGTGGATGGATCAGGCCAGTCCCCCTGCAGCAGGCTTCAGAGCCCAGAGGACGACAGCTGCAATGAACTTGCAAAGTTTGTCACCACGGCTGGGCGACACAGTAACCGCGTATACTCCGGTTCGGGCACATTCACGTTACTCCAGACCTGGAAATGCCAAGTGTATGAAATTCGGTGTGAGAGTGCCGTCAACACTGAGTCTGCAATGTGCCAAGTTTCAATGGCCTCCTCAAAACAGCAGCGGAATCAGGGCAAAACTCCTGTGCATGCTGGTCAGCCCACTGGTTGGCCCAGAGACACTTCCATAAAGGCTTACTTGCAGGTTTTGATGAAGGTGCCGAGAATAGTTTTTCCCACTATTCCAATGGGTCAAAGCGTCTTCGCAGACCTTCAAGGATGACCAGATGCAGAGGGGTCCAGCTGGATGACAGTGGTCTCAGGCTGACAAACCTTTCAGCGGGTCACCAGCGATTCCTCGACTTGGCTTCTTAGTTTCAGGATACTTGGATCCTATCCTTCGCTCAGTGAAAACTCCAGAGATCAACAAGGTATGGGTGTTTGGAGCCTTCTCTTATCCAAAATCTCCTTCACGCCAATATGAAGGGGACCCAATGGGAGATCTACTCACATACAGGCATACCATACGTGGACCAATCATGCACCACAGTGGTTCCTGGCAATGTTCTCTCTAATTATTTTTCTCTATGAGCCGAACCGGTTGGCTGTTGTGCGCACATTATGTTCCATGTGCGCAACTGACTTATGAGGAGAGCCACTTTGTGAGCTACCGTCGCAGAACAGAGTTTGGAAAGGAATTTCCTCTTCCCAGGAACTGCAATTCTTAAAAGATCTTACACCACTTTTTCCTAACACATAGGCTAAAATATGTCATATGTGATTATATAGAAAACTCATCAACCAGTTCAAGCCTTCAATATCTGCCACAGTTCCTTGCAAACGTACTTCTGTGCAGAGAAAAATGTCGGCCTCATTACGTATTTGGCGGTAAGTGGTAAAGTTGGCGGTAAGTCCCTTACTGCCAACTTTACCACTATGCCAAATTACGATTTCAGGCTTTGAGTGGAGGATTTGCCTCCCGGAAAATCCAGGAGGTAAATCCTCCAAATCAACACCAAAATCATTGGAATTTCCGCTGCGGTAATTCCACCAAAAAAGCCACATTGGGGAATTACACCACCACCACCAGTCTTAATCCAGCGGAAATTCCTCCGGACCAAGTGACGGTAACAGTAATTCATTTGGGTGGTATTCTGGCAGATTTACGCCAGGATACCGCCCCAAGTCGTAATGAGGCTTGTATGTTTTATGCCACTGAAAAATCACTCATATTACAAAACACAAATATCTTTTGTCATAACTGATGTGGCTGTCAAACTCAGAATACTTTTGCCAATGGATTAATGGCAATTAAAAGCAATATGTCAGAAAACATGCTGATAGGAGTTAAAGTGCCACTTTAATTAAGTAATTCAAGGGCCAGGAGAACATGCTTCTAATAATTTGTGTAAGGATGATAATTGCATCAGAATAACTGCACCTTAGAATATGATGATCCGAAATTCCTGTGTCTCTGCTTACTATCCATATTACATTCTCCTCTGGGTAGTGATAACACCAGCCTTAGAGCTAAGAGACGTATGCACCATGCATTTTTACTCCCTAAAAAAGGAAAACAATGAACATATCATTGCTTCAACCCACAAAGCTCCACTGATATTCTTTCAAATTAGTGACCAGTAGAGCCGTGGCAGAGGAAGGAAGGAACTCTAATAACATTAATTCCCGATCTCAAGAGGAATTTTATGGGGAAAGAACATCTTTTAATAAGCGGAAAGTAGCCCTATCCACAAAGCTAATGACTTTTTTACTCTGTGAAAAATCATTTGACTCCAGGTAGGGAGGGAAATCTGATTAGAGCCCTGCTTTTACCTCTAACATAGTGCGTGAAATGACAGGGCACATACTAAAGTGTATAGTTTTGAACACCCTTCCGCACCACAGAATAGATAAAATTAAACAAGAGCCTTACTGAGGTTTATTATGGAGCCCTGTTGAAGAAAATGACACATGTATGCCTTTTAAGTTCATTGCATCAATTCATCAGAGCTATAACTGGTTGAGTGCCTTCTTCTGTAACTATGGATCCCTCTTCTGTAATTCTTTGTGATCAGTTAAATAAGATGCAGGGAGATGCTAGAGACTGCACACACAGAACACATGGCTATATTGAAAAGCCCTCAGCAGTTGAGCATAGAAAGAAAAAGAAGGTGTTGTGTTCTAGATGGGTACTAGAATTTCCTATCCTTAAGGAAACACGCAACACATTTCCTTCAGTGTACTGCCGAAACGTCTGACTTGGTCTTTGAAATGTGCTGCTTTGTTCATCACCCACAAGGAGTGATGCTTCCACCCACACACTTCCCCGGCCCCTATGCCTGCCTCCAATACTAGTTGATAGAGCACTGTAAAAAGTGAGGATTGTAGCAGTAAACACTCACTGGGATATTTGCAGACACACCATACTTTCCAAGCAAGGCATATTTAAATGCCTCAACATATAATGTGAATTTTAAGAATGGCATGACTCTGTATGTACACAATTCTTTTTGCAGTGCATACAAGATTGTTTGCAACATACCCCACCCTTATATCATTGTGTAGGATTACACAAGTACTAAGTGAAACTGTTTTTGTATAGAAGTGAGTTACCATATAATGTGTGAAGGTCTATGCCCAAAGACCTCTGAACACTTGGGAACGATGCAGATTGTGTGAAAAGCATTCTTCTGTCTGAATATCCGGTGCCCTGATACTATGGACGAGTAATCTCTGGCAGAGTGCATATCCATTATCCCTTGTAAGCTAAGTAACTGACATTGCAATGTTGCTCTCTTCTTATAGGGCAATGTTAGAAATGCTAAAGTAGGAGACGCTGAGCATCACATTTGTCTTTTCAAAATTTTTAGAGGGCAAAATAATATTCGAGTTTTATTCTGCGTTAACTTACAAGGGGGCCGCTTCAAAGCACTTGCGGGACATATGCACAAAGTAGCTTACTTACTTACAGTCAGTATCTGATATTTGAGCTGGTAGTTCGATTATATAGTGGGGGTGACGCTTTTGGTAAGGCACAATGAGTAACATAAATTCTGGCGCGTGAACGTTATTCATGTTACAACAAACATAAAACAAGTAGATGTAGGTACAAGTCTGCTATCGTTTTGCAGACCCTAGAGAGGAAGAGTCAAGGTTGTCCGGCAGTATCTTATTGTACTCTCGGGCAGAAGTTAGAGTCATAAGATAAACGTATGGTAGAGTCAGGTTTAGGAGTCATGGGTGGGGAGGGAACATTTTTGGTTAATGTTTGCAGGCATATCTTTGTTAGATTCTTCTCTTCATGGAGCCAGTTTTTCATATTAGTTTTTAACCTCTTGGGTTGTATTTTGCTGTTAGGGATTTTAGGTGCATAGTAGTGTAATTCAAATTAATAGAATATCAAGTCTAGTTGCTAATTTTAAGAGAAAGAAAATGTTAGGTAATTGCTGTGGCTTGTGCCTTACTAAATCTTTTTGTATAGGTGAAAATTGTCTGTTTGCGCTGGTAAAAAAAACTTCTGAGCGGCACCCAGAAGAAAGCTGGGCAAGCGCACATGCGCACAGCTTAGAGAGGACATTGGTTCCAGGCATTCACAGCACTCCAGACTCTCTGGCCCCCAGGATGTGTATTGGAACTAGACAGTCCAGCCTACATCCTGGGGGCGCGCACACAAGGCATGCAGAAGCCTGTGAAAGCTTGGCGTTTCATGGGAGAATGTATGCCCAAATAAGGACTGAGCCGGGTCGACTCAACCTGGGGAAGGCAAAGGGGCAAGATGGCCAAAGGACAGGACAAAGAACCTTGTGGCATGGCCATTTTGGAGCTAGGCCACCTAACCATGCCAAACGCGGTAACCATGGTTTACCTGGCAGGAAAGGGATAGAAATATATGAAAAGATAAGCTGCCACAAGTCCTGTCCAAGTCACATCTGCACTTCTCCTAAAACATCCTTAGAAGTTACTAGGGCCTTTGGAAACGACAGGAAGTCCTAAGTGCACTGTACTGAAAGGTACATTGTGCACTTTCTACATGTTGCAGAAAAGTTGCAATGTTGACATGGACTAAGAGAAACACCTCAATACTGACTGTCTTAAGGGCAGGTCAGTTTCCCCATACCATAGTGAGCAAAAAAGCCCAGGGGAGTGCAGCAGAAGGCTGTACTCCTCTGGCAAAGCCAGACTATGATGCTTAATAAAAGCAAAAAGTTTGGGGGGTACACAAACATAGGTAAGTCTCAGACACACACAAGGAGCAAAAGAATAGTGATCCCAAGTTGGCGTACTTACTGAGCGTTGAGCTTAGGAGTAGCAACTCACTGGGGCATTGTGGCGAGTTGAATATATCTCATCACATGACTTCATGGAGGCGGAGTTCCCATGCCTCTAGAAATGGCCAGCTGAATGTGTATTGTGTGGGGCTTTCGAGCGGCCATGTTGGAATGGGCACAGGCTATAGAATAACGAAGTCTACCGCAGCACCATCATGTCCAGAGCCCATAGTGAGATGTAACAGAAGTTGACTTAGAAAAGTCTGTACCTTCTGAGAACAATCGCGGAAACCTTACAAACATGAACCTCCTAACAAAGACATACAAAAAAGAAATAGCTACGTATCAAAACACATCTGCTGAGATACCAGACCAAGTATGTGTCTGTTGTCGCAGAATTTTTTATAAAAAGAGCACAAAAATCAAAGATGTGGCCAACAAAATAGAGCAGAAACAAAATACACCAATGAATAGGTTCAAGGTACTCATACACGAAGGGTTCCCACAATTGGTTTGAAAAAATGACTCTTTGAAATTGTTATCATAGAGAAAGATCTCTAGAGGACTTTTTATGTTGTAATTGCATGAGTCAAAAACACAACAACACAATTTACAGAGAGAGAATAGACATCATCAATGGTTTGTTGGACCATAACAGAACATAAACGTAAATGCTTTAAAACACAATTTACCACCAATGCTCGGGGCAAAGTTGAAAATGGTGTTTGTGCAACAAACCCAACCTCTGTGGAGGTTTGTCAAAACAGACACAGTTCAATTGTGAAAAATTCAAAGCGGAATTCTAAAGACAACGTAAAACTTTGTAGTACTACTCCCCAAATTCACAGCACATTGATTGCTGTTCACACATGAAAAATCCTATCTGTTGCCTCTTAGTTGTTTTACGTTGTCTTTAGAATTCCGCTTTGAATTGTTTCACAATTGAACTGTGTCTGTTTTGACAAACCTCCACAGAGGTTGGGTTTGTTCCACATACACCATTTTCAACTTTGTCCCGAGCATTGGTGGTAAATGGTGTTTTAAAGCATTTACGTTTATGTTCTGTTATGGTCCAACAAACCATTGATGATGTCTATTCTCTCTCTGTAAATTGTGTTGTTGTGTTTTTGACTCATGCAATTACAACATAAAAAGTCCCCTAGAGATCTTTCTCTATGATAACAATTTCGAAGAGTCATTTTTTCAAACCAATTGTGGGAGCCCTTTGTGTATGAGTACCCTTGAACCTATTCATTGGTGTATTTTGTTTCTGATTTAACCCTCCTGGGTAGAATAGGTTCCATACCAGGAGCCCGAATTTTTTGATTCAACAAAATAGAGCACAATGAGGAATCCCGATGGTTCCAATTATATTTATATTTACCAGCAGAAAATAAATACAACACAACTGCCTCCTCAATAGTTTGCACACACAGCAATACAAAGCTTGACAATAACCAAATGCCATCATGTGCTATCACCAAACAATTCACCCATTTCAAACTATAATGTCCCATCAACCATAAATCGCCAATTTGCCTCTATCTGAGTTACTAAAGGCATCCATGGCAAAGTAGTAAATTCGCCATTACATCTTAAAGAAAATGTAGAAACTCTAGGATTAAAATGGGCAATAGATCAATTTTTTACTGTACTATTTAATGGTATACCAACAAAGGACAAAACATTGTGGCAACCACTAGCCGACTTAAAAAAGTTAGACAAGCCCTTCAATATCTGAAAGAAAACAATGAATACTAGAAAGATATAAACATAGAGAAAACCTAAAGAAACCACCCAAATAATTCAAGGTTCACCAGCAACTGGCCAATTTGTACATGTAGATCCTGTTACTACAGCCAACATTTTAGACCAGTATACAATCCACCCACTACACCCCACAGACACCACTGCAGATACATTACAAACATATCAAATGGGTCAAGCCAAAGGATTCCCAATGAGCATTTGGGAAAAAGTGTAGACGTACATTATTTTCCTCTACTCTTTCCTACAGGAAAAGGAGGAAGATATGATGGAAGATCCACACAAATTAGTGCATCAGAATATCGCTCTTTACAAATGTATTCTGAAAACTTCATATTCAGACAAAGGGCCTCATCACGAGTTGGGCAGTAACCCTGGCGGTATTGCCACTGGGGCTATTAGCGTTACTGCCAACCCCCCCAGCGATATTAGTACCGGATCCCGGGTTTGGCAGAATGGTAAGTCCATATTCCCTATTGGGCCCATTCAGAAATTCCCCATTGGGCCCAATGGGGAATGTTCGGTGCTATTACCGCCGGCAGTAACAGCACCAAAAATCAGCAAAATCGAGGCGGATTTTCCCCCAGCTCAGAGCTAGTGGTAATTCCGCCAAGCCCATGATTTGGCAGATCCTTAAATGCAGCATTTAAGGGTTACCGCCAAACTCGTGATGAGGTAGAAAATGTAGAATACATTTTCCATCTCCTGTTCGAAAGTGAACTATTAGCTCTATGTTATAGAGTTGCACACAAAATAAAAACAGGCTCTAATTTTATAAACATGTCAGCTACACAATTGCTTCAAAAGATAAAAGACAAAGATGAAGTTTTGCAGTCAAGTATCACAAATCTCTTGGCAAACCAGCGTGGTACAAAAGAATACTGGTTCCGATGTCACGCTGATGTACGTTGTATGCTAAGGAACCTAGGCCTAGCCACATGGTTTGTTACTTTAAGGTGTGCAGAGTATGCATGTGATGACTTGCACAACTTCTTACACACTGCAAACCAAAACAAAGATAGAATAGATATAAAAACACCAGGAGGACTCTGTTTTGTTGACCCTGTCAATGTATTAAAGTACTTTCACCAGTGCTTCATTGGCATGGTGCTCTTCATCTGCAATAAAACTACCCTTCTGCTCGGAGAAGTGGAACACTTCTTTCGGAGAAAAGAATATCAATCCAGAGGATCATTACTCATCCACATGCTTTTGCGGATCAAAGATGCTCCCAAATTTGGCCAAAACAGTGAAAAATGCATAACCTGCCCCATCCTTTCAGAAACCAGACATGGTGACCTAAGTACACAAATCCTATGCTTCCCAAAACATAAGTGTGGCAAATACTGACGACGTAGATAAAACAACAAAGGTCACTACTATACCAAATGTAATGTTGGCTTCCCTAGAAAAAGGACACATAAATAGCTTGATGTCTTCTGTTAGACACAGTTTAAAAGGCAACTCCCCTAAAAAGGCACATAACATTAAAATGTATGAAGCATCCAAGTACATCAATGATTACAATACAATCATTGCCCTCTTGTGGAATGAGGGACATACAATACATTGCAGACAGTTCCACTGCAGTTGCAAGATATGTCAAAGCTGAGAAAACAGAGCTAAAAGACCTCTGGGTTGACATATTATTTGAAAAAACACTGTCACAAAAATTGTATAGCTTCAGTATAAAAATGCTCTCCCATATAGAATGCAGATGCTACGAAGCTGCAGACCGTTTAACAGTCACAGCCTTGTATTGTAAATCTGAACACATTTTGTCTGGCTAAAACTTGGACCAGCTTCATCCCCTGAAAAAGAGCACTAAAATACTACCAAGAGATAGAAACAATAGTTCCCAACAGTCAGGATATTTTAGAAACCAATTTAATTAAGACCTACTACCCAAACAGAATTACTGCTTTTGAAAACATGTGCCCCTACGACATAGCCCAAAACTACTCCTAAAAAAAGAATGTCGCAACAGATAAGACAACTCACAAATATTCCGTCTGAACTTGGGAAGGAAGCCTAGTGAAGCTTACCAAAACCAGCCTAATTAATCATATAAAGTTATCATTTAAATCTCTGCAACATACCGAACGTTATTACATGGCCTTATTGCAACTTTTTAAATCTTGGAGAAAAGAAGAAGAATTATTAGGTAGCTATGACTCATTTGAAGCTACATTTAAAGCAAACGAAAGCAGTATAACAAATGTCAATGTCAAATAATACAAATAAATGTTGGACAATTAATGCCAACAAGAGGAAGAAATTAAAGCTCAACTAGATACAGACACTCCTGAGGGCAGTCAACCTTCCCTTACAGGAAGCCAAGAACCACTTGGAGAACCATTCATTTTAAATGAAGCATAAATAGCCATGACTAAGGTAGAAAATACCATATATCATTCTAAAAAATCTGAAGAAGACTTGTCAGTACTGAATACACAGCTAAATGATGAACAACTCACTGTTTATCTGGAAGTCACTGAAGAAATTGAACATGGTTTTAAACATTAAACTGAAACCTGTAGCTTTAACAATTATAAACCTCTGCTCCTGTATGTAAGTGGTGAAGCTGGTTCTAGTAAAACGTTCTTAATCGAAATAATCAGCACATTTCAACAAAACGTAACAAACAACAACCTTTCAGCTGTTGTGATAGCCCCCACAGGTATAGCAGTCTACAACATAGACCTTAATACATTGGCATCAGTGTTGCCAATGTATTACCGACTGCTGCTCCTACCAGTAGAACGCCAAAACAAATTAGAATACTACAAATTATCAGCATAAGCTGCTACTGAAGTATGTAGAATTCTAAGACAAATGAAAGTGCCTCTAATAGATTAAGTAAGCATGGTTACCAACCTCATGTTGGCTTTAATCTACCTCAGAATGGAAGAAGTCCTAAAAACTGACTACGAAGAACTGTTTGGAGGAAAACACTTTATTGTTTTTGGAGACCTCCTACAGTCAACCTATTTTCAAAACATTAGGACACAAGCAATGCTGTAACACACTCAGCAGCATTGGAAATATAAATCTCTGGCAAGATTTTCACCACAGAGAACTAACTCAAAACATGCATCAATCTGCAGACCTCACCTATGCTAACATTTTAAAAAGCATTAGCGCTGCTGCAGGTCTGCTTACTAAAGATGCAAAATCCACCTTAAATAGTAGAATAATCCTTAAGCTGTATGGGTGAAACACATCTGTTTTATGGAATGATGAACTCCACAAAATATAAAATGCATGCCCTTAATGACACCCCCTAACAGAGGCCAGGATTTATTTAAACAGAGTTGTTTTCAGTAGACAATGGAACAGGAGGTGATCAGCAGTGCTGTGGAGAGCAAAAGGAAGGTCATTCCAGGCTTTCACAGCAGCCACAGAGAAGGACCGTCCTCCAGTACGAGCACGCCGGTAACGGGGTAATGCTACGAGAAGAGCTGATTGAGAGCACAAGGCTCGAGTGGGTACATAACACGAGAACTTTGTTTGCAAATCTTCCACAACATTCCCGTAGAAAGCCCTGTGTACAATACACAAAGGGGGTCATTACGAGGTTGGAGGTAGCCATGGTGCTATTATGGCTACCCCCTTACCGCATTCCGGGTCCTGGTTCCCGAAATAGGGACTTACTGGGTCATTCCAACCTTGGAGGACCCGGTAAATCCCCATTCCGGGAACCATTCCCCATTCCCATTCCTGCCCCATAGGGCTCAATGGGAATAGGGATGGAGCTAATAACGGTACTGCAATTTGCGGTACCGTTATTAGCTCTGAAGTCCCTTAATGGGTCCCTTCCATAACGCCTGGTAAAACCAGGTAATAAGGAAGGGACCCGCTAAGGCACCTCGGAATAGGGTGCTAAGGTATTACCGGTACCGGTGTCGTTACCGGTGCCGGTAATCCCTTACCTCCAACCTCGTAATGACCCCCAAAGACTTGAAAGAGATCCTATCTGCCACCAGAAGCCAGTGCAATTTCCTAAGTAAAGGAGACATATGTCTTCTAAAGGGAGGATGTAGGATTGCTCTGGCTGCCGCGTTCTGCAGTAGTTGAAGTTGCTTGATCAGATAGTGGAGCTGGGCTAGATAAAGGGAATTGCAGTAGTCCAGCACGCTTAAAACTAAAGCGGCAACCACTGGTGCCTGGTAGGCTGCCGGGAGAAAAGTAAGAACCTTACGGAGAATGCAGAGCTTAAAATGGCCGGATTTACATATCACTGCCACTTGCTCATCCATAGAAAGGGATGCAGAGAATCTAACCCCCAGGTTTCTTACCGATGTAACAGGGGTGGGAAGAGGGCCAAGTGACGAAGGCCAGAACTCAGTGGTCCAGAACAGGTGGGGGGATGCAGTACCCACAACCAAGACCTCAGTCTTACTGACGTTCAGTTTTAACAAGTTACTTCCCATCCAAGCTCCCAGGTCCTCAAAGCATATTTTGAAATTACTAGCTGTTTCAGTCTGAGTGAGGTCAAGGCGGACAAGAATTTGGGCATCATCCATGTAAGAATAATAATGGAACCCATACGATTGAGTAAGACACAGGAGGGGTCTGATATAGACGTTAAACAGTATAGGGGAGAGTGCAGAGTGCTGTGAAACCCCACAGAATAAAGGAACTGCATCAGAACGGAAAGGGGCAAGGGTACAGATTGAGATCTATCTGCCAGAAAGGCCTTAAACCAATTTATAACTTGGCCTGAGCGACCGGCCGCAGAAAGGCGGGAGATCAGGGTAGCATGGTCAACTGTATCAAAACCAGCTGACAGATCTAACAACAGGACTGCTCCGATACCGCCCTGATCTACCAGGCGCTGCAGGCCACCAAGTACTGAATTCAGCACAGATTCTGTCCCTCGCCTGGTTCAAAACCCGGACTGGAAAGGATCAAAATAACTGGAAGTTTCCAGAAACTTACATAGGAGGGGAGAGACAAGGGCTTCCAAATCCTTCATCAGAAAAGGAAGGAGGGAAATCGGGCGATAGTTGGCTAGCACCCCGGATCCAAAGAGGGCTTTTTCAGCAGAAGGATGACCAGCGCATGTTTCAAGAAAGCAGGAATCACACCAGTGATGAAAGATGCATTAACAGCAGTGGTAATATGGCCTATTAATTTGTTAGAAGTGTTTTGAAGGATGGCATGGCATCAGCCAGAGAAGCTGATTTAAGATGGAGAATAGCTTTCAATATGTCAGAGTTGGAAAAGAGGGGGAATGTAGACCACTCGTTCTTCGTCACACCCAGTTCGTCATAGTCCTTAATGAAATAATGTTAAAAAAAGAAATGCAACCCATGGTCCACATCAGCTCTACAGACAAAATAGAAGTGGGCAGCATGACATTCCCTATGTGTCAACAATCAACAGCACAACTAAATAGCTTGGGAAAATGTAACTCCAATAAAGCTAGATTAGAAAAAGTATTAAATCTGTGTCTAACCTTGATGTAGAACAAGGTTTAGTCAATGGAGCATTTGGTACAGTTGTTGGTTTTCAAGCATATCCACATGACAAAATTCAGTTTGTCAACATACACTTTCACAAACTTGCAGAAGTAAAGATTATTGGCCTCACAATAGCACGTTTCCTTCTTTTCAAAGACATGTATGTACACAGAGAACCATTCTCTCCATCTCTTGCATATGCTGTCACTATTCACAAATTGTAAGGTCTAACCCTAGATCACGCATTGGCCCTCATTACAACACCGGCGCTAAACCATGGCGCTATTAGCACCATGGTTGGTGCCGGTGTTGTAACGGGTCCGCCATGGTTCAATGGGGAATTACCACCCCATTCCAAGGTTGGCGGGGCGGTAATTCCCCATTGAACCATGGCCCTTCCCCATTCCCATTTTCGCCCCATAGGGCTCTATGGGAATGGGGAAGGCGCTAGGTACGGTACTGCAAATTGCTGTACCGTACTTAGCACCAAGGTCCCTTTGCGGTTCCCTACTTTAACGGCTAGTGTAGACCAGCCGTTAAGGTCGGGTCCCGCAAAGGGACCTCGTAATCAGGCGCTAATGGGTTAACGGCGCTGCAGCCTTTTACGGCACCGTTAACCCATTAGTGCCAGGTTCGTAATGAGGCCCATTGATTGACATTGGCAGAACAGTCTTGAAAGAAGGTATGAGTTATATAACACTTTCACTTCTACGTACCCTTCCTGGTCTATTCTTAGTTAACTTTGATGCAAACAAAATCAACACTGATATTCCTTGCATCCTAGAATACAACAGGCTATGTGCACTGTACTCCCCCCATCTTGATACGTACCCTGTGTGATGTTAGAAATGTATTGGCGGGAAAGTGCCTCCATGTCCTTGTCCTGTACTCCCTTACCATGTGTGTTATGTGTTATTATCTGCACATGAGTTCAGTTGGGACACCTGGCAGTGTAGCTATTCCTCTTTTTGATCATGATGAACAAAGACCCTTGGGATACCGTTATGGCACCCATGGGTGGTGTACAACCCTGTACCCCTAATGTATGTTTTTGGGCACCCCACAGAGCAGGGAGTGGTCTGGTGGCAGCTCCATGCTAAATGTGACAGGTGCTCTGAGTTTCCTCCATTTTGGGATACCCAGGCCCTGCCATAGGAATCAGTGGATTCCTGATAGAAGGCAAGATGGCCCTTGGAGCCTCTTGGTTTCTATTTCTTGTTACTTTGTTTTCCCAAAGTCCTGGGAAGCCCTGACTCGGTACCTTGCCCTTAAATCCCAGCTGGAAGAAGAAGAATTGCTGCTGTATTTCCTTTGACGAAATCTAAAAGCTGCCAAGTCTGTCAAGGACTGATCCGAGAGAGGACCTGGCTAGGAGACCTCTGCCCGAGTTACGAGGGACCATCATGCAAAACCTGCTGCTCTTCATCGTGGCACCCTGGAACCCAGTCCCGAAAGGATGTCGACCGAAGAAGGGCTCCGACGAGATTACTGAAGGAAAGTGCTTGGATATCGAGGCCATTGAAATCCATTGCCATCGACCGGGGTTCAGAAGAGTTCTGTGACTGATGGAAACCAGTCGTAGCACAGAAGCGGGGATAGCTTGACGTGGTGCTGCTCAATGACCGGACCCACAAAGCTCTACCTTGCCTAAGAACATTTCAACAAAGGACACCCATGCCATCACTGTCAACTGTTTTGTCCCGCTGGAGAAAGTCGAGGACATCCAGGTCATCGGGTACCGAGGAAAGTCCGCTGGTGAGTTTCTAGCCACCCGAAGCAGACAAAGACACTGATGGAGTGGAGATCCGAAGTCCAGCCCGTGGTTGAGTCCTGATCGCCCAAGCTATGCCAAGGTACCTTCTGCAGCTGCAGCACCAACAGGCTATAGGACCGCTGAAGCATTTCCTGACACCCGACGCCTGCTGCTGGGCCTACATTCATCACTGAGTCTTCTTTGCAGCACGGAACACTTTGAATCGAGGTAGACCACGTGCCTTGTATTCCTAGGACTTCCTCGAATGATCGTCAAAGAGCACTGCAAAGATCAAAGCTTCAGCAGATGCGCCAGCCCACGCAGGGGGCGCTAGAGGCGCAGCTCACATAGCGGGCCGCCCCTCTGGCCGCACTCTGCGTGGCCTTGCCTCCTCTAGGGAGGACGCAGTCAGGGTGCACTCGGGGGTCCGGCCGGAAATGGCCTGCACCCCCGGGGCTTAAATAGCCAGGGCTGAGAGAGCAAGACCTCTCATCCAGCCCTGGCAACCTGGGACTCCATGAGGAGTAGCGCAAAAGGGCTTGAAAGATACACAACTGTGGTCGACATTATATTAATCAACAAACTCTTGTTGCACAATTTTGTTTGCTTTCTTACAGCAGGGGCAACATGTCCAGCCAGGGATCTCCAAGTTTGTTTCGACAGTGGGGAGAGCACTTCCGACAGTGGAAGGTCCTATGAGAGCCAGGAGGAGGCCCAGATGGTGGCATGGTTCCAAGAAAGGGTCCGAAATAAAGGTGTGGAATGGGCAAAAAGAATGATGGAGGAGTCTTTGGGGGGACCAGCACCAACTGGATCACCGGACACAGGGGTGCCTCCTACGGTTCCAGAGGTGGTGACACCCACCCCGACCAAGAGAAAGCGTGCGCCCAGGAAGCAAAAGGGTAAGGAGCATAACACTGTAGTGAATGTGTCTTCCAATGTCTCTATTTCCCCAAGCACAGGTACTGAGCAGTCAAATGGGGCAAGCCTTGGGATTCAGCCAGTAGCCTGTGTAAACACTGGTCCGGTGGGGGCGGTAAAAAACACGGGGACAGCGCCCCAAAATGTGTCACAGCCTGGGGTAAGCGGGCAGACCATGGAGTGGGCAAAATTGGAAATGACTAGATTCATGGACCAGATGATGCTCCGGTTAGGACAGGTACCTGTGGCACCTCAAGTGGGTAACGGGGTGGGCCCACTATCCGTCTGGGGTCACCCAACAGGGCCGGCTGCAGTCGCTGGGGCACAGGTAGGACTCCCAGGGCAGGGCAGTGGGATAGGGGCACCGGCCAATGGGGTACCCAAAACAGCAGTGGTAATACCACCAGAAGGGATGCCTGTGGGTTCCCTGGGGTCCAACAGGGTGGTACCACCAGAAGGATTACCAGTGACTTCCTTGGGTGCTGGGACATCTGCGGGAAGCAGCGGGGCTCCATTGGTGACAATAGCCCCGGTACTGACCGGGAGAAGTATGTTGTCTTGGTACATTCATAAGCAGGTGAAAGAACGGATATGGGCAAAGGATTACTTTGACATATTTTCAATGCTGACATCTGAAAATGAGGGTCCTGATGTTAATATATCAAAGGATGAAGAGAAAAAGAGGCAAAAGCGGTACAGGCCGGCGGAAACCATTGACAACTGGTCCAAGGCCTTCTCGCTGTATGCTACAGTAATGATGGAGAAACTCCCAGAACAAGGGACTGATCTATGGAATTACAGGGATACCATAGTGGCAGAGCATTAGACATACGGGACTTTGAGTTGGATTGATTATGACAGGGGCTTCAGGCAAAAAATGGAAGATTTGCGCTCAATGTCTTGGGCCCAGAAGGACACAGAGGGTTGGTTCACATTCATGGGTGGCCAGGAAAGATCTAGCAAGCCAATCAGAGACACGACTAAGGCTTCGCAAGATAAGTACAGCGAGGACAAGAGGGAAGCTTGGCAGCCCTTTCGGAACAGACAGAGGGGCAGGGGGCGAGATGGCGGGAACAGAACAAGGGCACGGGGGAGCGGCAGGGGCACCTCTGGGGGAGACACAGCCAGGGGCACGTGCAGGGGTTTTAATTCAGGGTACTGCCGCTTCGGGCGGGAATGCATATTTGCCCATGCCTGTGAAAAATGTAAGGGGTCCCACCACACCTCTACGTGCTATCAAGGATCCAGGGGACCGCGGGCCAGGGGCCGGGGTAAGAACACCCAATGAAGGGGTCTGAGGGAAGGGCCCCTCACCCATAATCATTACAACATTGCAAGGATGGCTAACGGATTACCCAAAAATTGACGAAGGAAAGTTGATCTCCCAAGGTTTCAGGGAAGGGTTTAAGATTCCGTATGAAGGACCACTGACTTCACGAGGGGCAAGGAATCTCCCTTCGGCGGACAATCTACCAGGTATTGTGAGTGAGAAACTGGCTAAAGAGAGAGCATTGGGGAGAATAGCGGGTCCATTTAGGGAGGCTCCCCTCCCTAACTTCATTGTGTCCCCATTGGGGGTTGTCCCTAAAAAGGAAGAAGGGAACTACAGGTTGATTCACCACCTTTCTTACCCAGAAGGGGATTCTGTTAATGATTGGCTGCACCCTGACTATTGCTCCGTTACATATGCTTCCTTTGACAAAGCAATGGAGCTAGTTGGCCAGATGGGAAGAAGGGCATTGTTGGCAAAGGTCGACATTGAATCTGCTTTCAGGCTCCTGCCAGTCCATCCAGATAGCTTTCATTTGTTGGGATTCAAATATTCAAATGGGAAGCCCAATTCTCTTTGACAGATGCATGCCAATGGGTTGTGCTGTTTCATGTGCCTTCTTTGAACAGTTTAGCTCCTTTTTGGAATGGTCAGCAAAAGAGAAGGAAGCGAGGGGGGCAATCATGCATTACCTGGATGATGTTTTGTTCATTGGTAGGGAGGGTACTGAGGACTGTGGAGCTGCATTAGCATCCTTCCAGGTTCTAATGACAGAATTGGGGATACCCCTAGCCAAAGAGAAAACACAAACCCCGGTCAATGTCCTCACATTTCTAGGCATAGAAATTGATACTTGCAAAGGAACATGCAGGCTACCAGAAGAAAAGATAGAGGGGCTAATGGAATTGATTTTCAGCATCCTAGCAAAAGAAAAGGCAACTCTGGGTCAAGTGCAATAGATGCTGGGAAAACTCAACTTTGCAGCCAGGGTGGTACCAGCAGGAAGGGTGTTTGCCAGGAGGTTAGCAAGAGCCATGGCGGGGTTGAATAACATACACCACCACATCAGGCTGAGCGCAGCACTCAAAGAGGATCTGGTTATGTGGCAGAGGTTTCTGCAGGGTTATAACTGGGTAAGCCTTTGACAGGACGCATGGGTTACCAGCAGTGAGTTGCAAATGTACTCCGACGCCTCTGGAAAGGAGGGGTTTGCTGTGATCCTGGGCACACAGTGGTGTGCGCAGAGGTGGCCAACACCTGATGTCGTGGACCCGACGCTCTGCAATCTTGAGGAGCAGTCGCTCTCACCAGGAGTGCGGTCCAGGTATCAGAAAGGCTACAGTAAGTTTGTAAGGGTGATGCAGGAGGCAGGGCACAAAAACTTGGGTCTTACAGCCCAGGTAAAGCGGTTTGTTGTGTGGGCACACAACCAGGGGCAGAGCAGGAGCTGGGTGACAAGCCATTTAGCCGCTGTAGCGTTCCATTCCAAACTGAAAGGAGAGGGGGACCCAACTAAGGAATTCTCAGTAAGGGCAGCAGTCAAAGGTTGGGGGAAACTGGAAGGGTACAGGAAGGATGTCCGTAAGCCCATTAACTTTGAAGTGCTGGGGGGGGCGTGGCCTGGTGGCCATGTGAGCAGACGTGCTTGTGGTGAAGCTCCCGATGATCCGGCATTAATCCTATGAAAAAAGTGCAGATGAACGAGCCCTTCAAAGAATATTAAAGCAGGTGCAGGTGTATGAAAACACAGGGCACTGAAGCAGACGGACTGGAGCACTCATGCTGCAAGGAGTCGGCAGATAAGAGGGAGCGAAGTTCCCGAGAATGGAGCCCCGCGAAGACAAGATGGCGGAGGCCCCGGGAGTCTGGGAGACAAAGGAATCAGTGTGCGGACCGGCGACTGTACCCAGGGCATGAGCCAGCGCGGAGCGGGCCGTGTACGTGTGCAGAGAGGCAGATCCAGTGAAGTGACACGGACGAGGAGATTGTGCCCCCAATGAACACCTTGCAGATGAAACGAACAGACGGATAGGCAGCTGGCGCTAGGACCACGCATGTGGCGAGGCAGGAGCAGCTGAATCTCTTCGGCCGGGCGGTGGCAGTGCCCGGGCATTTTAGGGCTAGAAGATCATCCCAGCCCGACAGTGACTGGCCTGGGGAGCAGGCGACAGTGGTGCCGACCGGCGGTCGCGCATGCGGCACCCGGGAGGTGCCGTGTATGTGTGCACATGGGCTCCGAGTCCGCGCAGGAAAGTGGGCATAGACGGCAGACCCGCACGGCTCGCACGTTGAGGCGGCCCAGGCATCCTGCATCTGCGCAGGACGGCGCCGCGACCTCACCGATAGACGATCGCTGAGGGCTGCGACGGCTGCAGTCAGCTGGGAAGTGCCCAGCGGACAGAACGAAATACTGGCGGACTGGTCCCCTGCGGGGCGCGCTAGAGGAGGCAGATCAGGCACCTAGAGGGCAGGGGGAGAACCCGGAGCTGGTCACATCCCATTGCCCTCCACTCCCGAGCCAACTTTTTGGGCTGGACTCAAGTACTCCCTTACCTGGCGGGGGACAAGGCGTGGACAACGCACGGGAATTGGAAACGTGGCTCCCGAGCCCAGAACGGAGATCGGGAAAAAGGAACTGCCAGGAGCGAACACGCTGGGTCCCACAGTACGCCCTGACAGAGCGGAACAGTGCATGCAACGAAAAGGGTGGGGGGGGTGTCAAAATAGATGGTGATCCCCATCAATAGTGCCTGAACTGCCCAGCTGTTTAGTTGAGGAGAAGGTTGCTGACCGCAACACGAAGTTGGGTACACACGGGGATGAGCACCTTGGTGGCACACACATGAGAGGAACGGGCAGAAACATGACGGACGCCAGTACCCCCGTGTGAACATACAATAGGAAGCAACTTGGGGGCTCTGATCCTCAAGTCGAAAGCAGGAGGAGACAATCATTATAGCGTGGCACCTTCGGGCGGAGTCATAAGTGCGCCCACTGAAACGACTGTGTTGGCCGTTGTGAGTGTTCTGGTGCTGCCCCAACAGCAGAGCAGGGATGATAAGGGCCAGCCTGCAATAGCCTGAGGAAACCCTCCTGGGTGTGCATAGCTGAACGCACTGAATGACGGTGACCTGGACGTTCTACACGGAACCCTGTCCAGCACATGTGTCCCAGTACTGCCCAGATAACAGGGCAGGAGGGGGGAATGGACTTGTTGATGGCTGTTGATTTTCTTGGGCATGCCACGGAGGAAGCTGACAGACCTCTTGAGGTGCTGAAGCCCCCATGCTCGGGTAAGGCCTTGGACATTGGAACGGAGTGTGCACCCTCCTCCCCCTATTTGTGGAGCATAAGAGGTGGGCGGACCCACAACATACGGCTGCTGCGTCATGTCTAATAAGCCTCTAAGACAAAGAGTGAAGCAACCTACGTTGGACGAATTTGCCAGGACACCGCCTGGCCCGGAAAGTGCCAGGAGCAAAGACAAGCCCCCCGCAGGTGGCATGGCCGCCGCGGGTACGAATCAAGAGGTTCTGGCTGCAATTGCGGACTTGAAAGCAGACTTGAAAGCGGCCTGGGAGGCCTAGCTCGAAATAGTTGTGGCTGAATTGAAAACAGTGTTGGACCTTAAGGTCGGTGAAGTGCAGGAGGAGGTGAATCTACTCTGACAGGATGTAAGGTCCCTGTCGGAACGCACAGAGAGCCTGGAGAAAGAAGGGAGTTCGAACACAGCGGACTGCGCCTCACACAAGTCGGAACTGCATGCCCTGGTGCAAAGAGTGGGCAACCTGGAGAGTAGAGCGGAGGAAGCGGGAGGACGCGCCCGAAGGAACAACATCTGCATTGTGGGTATACCGGAGGGAACAGAGGGCCACAACCCCACAGAGTTTGTCGAAAACATGTTGCTACAAGAGATAACCGGCGGAGTTCTGTCTCAAGGATTTGCTGTGGAACGAGCGCACAGGGCCCTGACGAGGAGGCTGCCGCCAGGCAATCCGCCTAGGCCAGTCATCGCAAAGATCCTTAACTATTGGGACCGGGAAAGGATTCTGGAACACTTTCGCAAAGCGAGGGGAGGCACACATAACAGCCTACCCGGACTATACCCTGATGGTGCAGCGGAGCCGAATGAACTTCGGGGCTGTTAAGAGGAGACTGAGGGAGGCGGGCCATAAATACATGCTACTTTATGTCATAAACCCACGGCCCGCATTACGCCCCCAAGGTAAAAACAAAGGCAGGGTGGTTGCAGGGATTGTGGGAGGCACGTTTCTGAGTCGCTGCCACCTTTGTCCCCAGTGCAGATGTACTTGTAGGGGTAAAAGGTGTGCAGGACACAGAACCCAAGGAAGACTACGCTTCCCAGCAGCCCCGGGCCTGAAACTACAGCTCCAGCAGCCCAGGAAACGCCCAGGACAACGCCCGACGCAACGCGCATGCGCAACGAAGCTACCGCGCATGCGCGATCCCGGAAAGCTTGTCTGTGCTCGACTCAGCTGCCGAGAGGACGCATCTGATGGAGCTCCAGCAAAGCTTCTCGCGGGGCCGCCCTCGCCACTGGACACACCTTCAGGCCCCGCGATGTTAAAGATAAGTACTCTGCCTTCCTTTTAAAAGTTAACCAGAGGGAAATTTAACACTGGAAAGAGACTCCGCTTACCAGTGACTTTTGAGAAATCTTAATAGACTTCGGGGGAGATACGCGAAAGTTCGCGAACTAACTATTAACCCACTAAATTTGCATGTGACATGCATTTGCCAGTTGCGGGTGCAAACGTAACAGTATGCTCGCCTGTTGCGGGCCATTCTATGCCGTATTCGCTGTTGCGAGCACTTGTGAAAACCCAAAAAGCGTGAAAGGGCAAAGCTAATTCTCTCCCTTTTTGTCAGGAGTGTACCGCCACCTACAACGACCTGATTGTTTCGCAACGCACAGTCTGCGGAGCCGGCGGGCGGAAGAAGCGCACTGGAACACTTGGAACACTAGAGCTAAGTGCATTATGTGACCAAAGCATTGTATTTGAATTTATGTTTTACCTTGTGGTGATATGTAAAAGGGGCAAACGTTATCTGCATATTGAAGCCAGATAGAATATTGTGTTTATAGAAATCCAAGACTGGAGCAAACTTGTGAATGAGGTAAACAAAGTGCTGGGTTTCAGTCTGAGGGTAATGCATGAATGTGGTAAGAATGCATGACTGAATTAATGCCCAAGAAGTTAAAAAGGCAACTACCAAGGTGAAGGTAGTCCAGACTCAGAAGGTCAGAGTCTGGGAACAACTCAACCCCAAAACCCTCTCCCTATCCATAACCTCTCCCTAACCCTCAATCCGGTTATCCTACCATCCCGAAACCCATCCAATCCGTGGACCCTAACCCTCTTTCCCCGTGGGGGTCTCGGTGACCTGCGTTTCAGCTAATCCAGGCGCCAAGACCGTCAAGGGGAGGTAGGAGTTCTTGCTACTTCCGCGTTGGGACGGACTTCGCCTTGACACTTTACCCGGCGAAATTGAAGGTTTTTCATAAAAATAGAACTTTATTTTTTGACACTCCGGAGGATGCCATGGGATTGCTTGATACGCAGGGTTGCCCCCAGGAGCCTGACATCCAGACGGAAGAAGGAGGCGGACGAGATAAGTAAAGTGTAATGGGAGCACAGAATGATGGTGCGGCTTCAGACTATTGGACTTGATTATAGTCATTGATGTGGCCTGTCCGTAGACGGGACCAGAGCAGAACAGTTAATGGGCCTCATTACAACCCAGGCGTTAAGGGTTTAACGGTGCCGTCAGCGCCGTTAACCCTTACCGCCTGATTACCATTTTAACGCCTGCTTTTAGCAAGCGTTAAAATGCAAGGCACTAACCTGCCTTGGTGCTAATTATGGCACCGTAATTTACGGTGCCGTAATTAGCGCCTTCCCCACTCCCATTATGCCCTATGGAGCAAAAATGGGAATAGGGAAGGGTAAATGGGGAATGGGGATTTACCGCCCCACTCACCTTGGAATGGGGCGGTAAATCCGCCATCCACCATGGTGTAAACAGAGTTTACACCATGGTGGTAAAGTAGGGAACTTACCGCCTGGGTTGTAATGAGGTCCAATGTATTGTGTGCACTGTGACTGTTGCTTTAGTAGGGAGCCTTGCAGGGCTAGTCCTCACACCCCCATTTAGTGTTAATAGTTAAGTGGCCATTAGGGCGACTTCACCCTACTGAGCTCTGAGCGTACCAGACAGGGCTAGATGTAGGGGTGCCTGAGATCCAGGGATGGAGCTGGGCAACAGTTGGGGAGTGAGTTGTTGTGGAATGGATGGGCCGGGGGAGGGGATGGACGGGGGGTGTTCGATGTGTATATAGTTTTGGGGAGTTTGAGTTTGAACACGAGCCTACAGGGAACAGCCCTAGAATTGTATCTGTATTGCGCAGGCGGATGGGGTTGGCCGAGAGGGAGAGAGATGGGTACTGGCGAGCCATGGGGGATCTTAGAATAGTGACGTGGAATGTCAGGGGACTCAATAGTTATCTAAAACGAAATAAGGTCATGCTCTATTTGAAAAGACAAAAGATAGATATTGCATTGTTACAAGAGACGCATTTGCCACGGGAAAAACTGGAGCTGGTAGGGAGAAAGTGGAAAGGTACTGTAGTAGGGTCTTCGTATTCGGCCTATGCTAGGGGTGTGCTGGTCTGGGTGGCGCCGCACGTCCCGTTCGAACTGATACAGGCAACGGTGGAAACTGAGGGGCGTTTGGTCATAGTAAGAGGGTTGGTAGAGAATAAAGAGGTGTGCATTGTAAACACGTACACCCCTAATCAAAACACGGCGGGGGAGCGCAGAGATCTGGGGAGGGGATTTCAATTGTGTGTTAAACTCCGAAGTAGACAGGTCGGATGACAAGATGGTCAGGCCGGCCCCAGCAGCTCAGGCATTGCAGTCGTTGCTAGATGACTTTGGATTGGTAGATGTGTGGAGAACGAAGCATCCTAATGAGAGGCAATATTCACATTACTCGGCCCCACAACAGTTGCACACTAGACTTGACTATGTCTTTGCCACATCAGATGTAATGATAGAGATCGTTCACATAGAATATAAAGCGAGGGTCCTGTCGGATCACTCACCCCTGGTTCTGTGGTGGTAATACTGCCGCCCTAGGGCACGGATTCCGACGTGGCTCCTCCGTGCGGAGGCGCTTAACGATCCGGTTTTTCGGGAGGATATTAGAGATGAGATCATTAGCTATTTTGAGGTGAACACAGGCAGCATTGACTCGGCGGGGACACTGTGGGAGGCCTTCAAGGTGGTGATGCGGGGGGTGGCCATCGCTAAATCGAAAGGCCTGCAGGATGGGGTCCTGGCTGATTTACAAAGGGTGGAAGGGGAATTGGAAAGAGAACTAAAAACTGAAAGCATAGACACCAAGCTGGTGCTTAAACTACAGCAACAGTGCACGGAATACTGGTAAAGGCTCTGTAACCTTAATTATAAAAAGTACGTGGAGAGACAACATGCGGGTGGAGATAAAACAGGCTGTCTCTTGGCGTGGCTATATAAGAGTGAAACCCCTAGGCCCCCGATTAGGACAATAACCAGAGAAGATGGGGAGGTGGCAGACACCCATGAGGGAGTCAACAGGGAATTTGCGGATTATTATAGAGAACTATATGAGGATAGAGGAGGAGGCAGCCGGGATGAGATGCTAGAAACTCTGCAAGACATGGGATTGCCCAAGGTAAGCGCAGAAGAAAGAGAAGAACTAGATTCACCAATTACTTTGGAGGAGTTGGAGGAGGTTGTTAGACAGCTGCCTACTAGTAAGATCCCGGGAGCGGATGGATTACCTAGTGAATTTTATAAAGAAGATGGGGCGGAAGTGCTCCCCCCAATGTTGGAAATGCTCAATGAGGCATTTGAAGTGGGACGGTTGCCGGAGTCGCTCAGAGAAGCGATCATAATACCGCTCCCTAAACCTGATAAACCTGGGCATAGCTGCGGATCGTACAGGCCGTTTTCGATGCTGAACCAGGACAGCAAGATATTAACGGCTATCCTGGCGAATAGACTGCGGAGAGTAATTAGCAAGCTAATACACCCGGACCAAACGGGCTATGTCCTGGACAGGAATATTACTCACAACCACAGGTGACTCCATCGGGTGATCGAATGGGGCTGTGACAATGAAGGAGAGATGGCAATCGTGTCTTTGGATGCGGTAAAAGCATTCGACTCGGTCAGATGGTCGTGGCTGCTGGTGGCCTTGGGAGAGTATGGAATGGGGCCGGGGTACATTAGGTGGGCGGAGATGCTGTATAGTGAGCCACTAGCCAGGGTGCGAACAGGAACAGTGATATCTGAGAGATGCCAACTCAGCAGAGGCACTAGACAGGGGTGCCTCTGGTCCCCGATGTTGTACATCCTGGCTCTGGAGCCCCTGGCACTATACCTGAGGCAACAATACGATGAGATAGGTATTGAGGTTGGGGGGGAACGGCACCTGATATCCCTATATGCGGATGATTTGTTGTTATACTTGAGATACCGGAAGAAAATCTTCAATATATTCTGGAGGTGATGGAAAGGTATGCGAGGTTGTCCGGTATAGCGGTGAATCCCCAAAAATCTAGCATTTTCCCGCTGGACAGTTACAAGGGGATCCCTGTAGAAAGGTTGCCGGTGCTGCAGGTGCCGTGGACTGTGAGCTCCTTCCGCTACCTTAGAATAGATGTGTGCCATACGGCGGAGGAGGAACACAGGTGTAACACCGAGATAGCCGTTGGGAAAATCCGCAAATGTATGAGGTTTTGGGAGAAATTGCCCTTAGCAATGATGGGGCGGGGAGCGATGCTTAAGATGGTGGTTCTACCCAGGCTCCTACATTATTTTAGCAATATCCCGCATATGATCCCCAAGAAGTTTTTTGTTCAACTAAATGGTATGTGTAGAGACTTTCTGTGGCATGGTACCCGGAATAGAGTGGCGCTCTGGAAGTTGCAGAACTTTCATGAAAAAGGGGGTGTCAAGCTACCTAATTTTGAGGCCTATGATATAGCGAGTCAATTACAGTTTGTGGCCAAATGGCTTTCCAATGAAGCGACCCCTGAATTTAGATTGTTTGGGCAGGACTGTGCCCCATTTTACCTAAAAGAAATTATCTGGTTGCCTGAGTCAGAAATAAGGGAGTGCCCGGGGATGATGAGGGTGGAAAATGTGGCGACGAGCATCCATAATGATGGGGGACCCGCTCCCGTGTTCCCCGCAGGTACCTCTGGTTGCTTTGGCGGGAGGGGATGAGCAACTGAGGGTGATTATCAGAACCTATTGGGAGTCGGTTGGGCTAATAACGTTGGGAGACATATGGCAGGAGGGGACCATCAAAGAGTTTGAGGGACTTGGAGAGGAGACGGGACTACATGGGGGTCAGTATTCGGATAACGTGGCCTGAGACAGTGCTGGCGGAGTAACCGGACGCCATTATGGTGGTGATATATGACACAGCTGAAGGGGGGCATGAGATCTCTAGATTGTATGAGATGGTAATGGCCAAAGTTGGAAAGGAATTGATGCATTTGAGATTGGATTGGGAAACAGAGGTGGGAGCCCAAATGGAGGATGGGATGTGGGAGCGGGCCCTGGGATACCATAAGAAAGTATCTAGGATTGCAGCAAATACAGCTGTACGTAACGCATAGAGCGTATATGTCCCCGCTGAGGATATCTAAATTCAGGAATGCTGGGAGACAGGCGTGCCCTAAGTGCGATGAAGAGAATGCTGACATGAAACACATGTTTTGGTCATGTCCAGTGATCGAGTGTTTCTGAAGAGAAGTCGCACAAAAGCTGGCAGAGAAAGGGATCACGCTCGCTGTAGACACGGCCTGGGCCTGCCTGTTGGGAGGGTTTCCTAGGCCACGAAAACTGAAGCATGTTGAGAAACTGAAAGACTTGGCGTACATGCTTGCAAAGGATAGCTATGGGTTGGAAAAAGTGTCATAAGCCACGGGTGGAGGTGTGGTGGAAAGAATTACAAAAATGGTCGGAGGCTGAAACGGTGGTATGGCAGGAGGCAAGTAGCATGTCTTGGGAGGAAGAAGTGGGTACCCTGAAGGCATGGAAAGCATTGATATCTGGACTATTTGGAACAATGCTAGATCCAGAGGAATCTGATGAAAATGACGCCCTGCCGTGTGTGACAGATACTGAGTGTGAAGGATAAACAGGCTCGTGAAGGGGGGTGGGAACAGGGGGCAGTGAACAAAGACTATTGATGTTAATGTAATGATTGTGGATTGCACTGCGTGTTTGGTTTGTATTGTTGGTTGCATTGAAAAAAATAATAAAAATTCTTTAAAAAAAAAAAAAACTTTGAAGTGCTGGGGCAGTTACTTGTGGAACTGGAAGGGGCATTCGCATTGGCATTCTTCGGGGCCCTCTGGGTTAGCGAATTGGTGGCAACAGGGAAGGGTGATGACTCGGGGCGGGCACTGGCTCCAGGGGATGTCACATTCATGGAGGATGGCCTCATGGTGAAGGTCAGGAGATCAAAGACCGATCAGGCTGGGAAGGGCTCCTCAATCAACTTGCGAAGGGCAGCGGAACAGTCCAGCTGCCCCACTTGTCTACTGTCCCACTACATGACAACAAGGCCAGCCGGTGGGAAGTACCTCTTAATACACAGGGATGGGTCTCCACTGACAATGTTCCAATTCCAGAGGGTACTGGCCATGGCTTTAAAGAAAGCAAGGTGTCATGAGGAAGGATGGTCCACGCATGGTTTCCAGATAGGGGCAGCAACGACAGCATTTCAAGCTGGGATGCACGGCTCAACGATCCAGAGGTTGGGTAGATGGCAATCCGACAGATATAAACTTTACATTCGCCCAGGTGGGCAGGAAAACCCAACCCCTCCAGTGGAACAGGTCATGTCCCAGGGGGACAACAGAATGGGGGTGGGGGGTGGGGGTAAGAAGGGTAAGGTTTTAACAACTATGCATTTTGATTTATTACAGCTGGGAGTACGTCTGGATAATTGGCCCCTTGTTTATCAGCAGAGCGGAGAAATGCGCCAGCACGAAGCTGGTGCGGGGGGCCAATTTGAGTTTGTGGGACACCGAGCTGGTGTGGTTAGGCACCCCAGGAATGCGTTGGCACTCACTTTTCCCCGCGCTGCGCAGACAGATCACCAGGAGGGCCCCCCCCCCGAGGTTGTTGGTAGTGCACCTTGGGGGGAATGACCTTGCAGACTTGGGAAGGCGCAGATTAATGAGAGTAATGCTGGAGGCCATTAGGATCTTAGCAAGAATGCTGCCTGCAATGGAAATAGCTTGGTCAGAGCTAATCTCAAGGAAGGTATGGTGGGGAGCAGAGTCCAACGCTGCAATGAAAAGATCTAGGAGGAGGGTGAACGGGAGCATGGAGCGCTTCATGAAGCAAGAAGGGCTGTTTTTTTTCAGACACCTGGAGTTATGTGAAGGGAAGCCAATAGATTTTGCAGCAGATGGAGTGCATCTTTCAGAGCACGGATTGGCCATTTCAACTTAGGACTATGGGGACTGATCGCAAGAACTGGGTGTAAATAGTGGTTGGTGAGTATTATCAGGAGGAGGAATCTGGTGTGGGGGCATTTGGGGTCGCGGGGGGGCCACCCCAAAGCATGGCCGGAAACGGCCTGCACCCCCGGGGCTTAAATAGCCAGGGCTGAGAGAGCAAGACCTCTCATCCAGTCCTGGCAGCAGCGACATCCACCCTCCCACCCAAGCTGCTAAGAAAACTGCGACAGGTAAACTGAGGATCAGGGGTTGGTCCATGGGGAAAGTAAAGGGGCTTAGAGAGTGCTTTTTATGGAGGAATGATGTGTCTTTTGAATTATAGTGTTGTAATAAGGTGAAGGTGGCATGGAATGAATGTCTTTTAACAAATAGTTTTTCAGAGATGGTGGTGAAAATGTAATGTACTAACTAATGTTTCTGTTGCAAGCAGAGTTACGAGGGCGATCCCAGAGAAGGAGGCACGCTGCGGTCTGGTCTGTGAGCTACAACCACAGGCTGCTTCAGGCAGGATGGGGTGACACGGGCGCTGATTCCACTAGGGACGGTTGGGACTCCTCAACAACCGATGCAGTAGCCTTATTCGCGCCATACTCTCTGGAGGAATGACTGAACTGGCAGTGGAATCCAGGGCGGGACGTTCTCGCAAGAACGGAATGGTGTGAAATGGCTCACAGGCTTTTGGACATGGGACTTTTGTAAGGCAGGATTGGCGGAGCCACACGGCTAAGGACCATAGTTGGTGCCAGGCAGTCTTAAGACCTGAGCAGGGATGGGGGGCCGCCCTCATAAAATGACTCCAAATTATGCGACCATATGTTTTCAAATAAAATGTTATATATGTTTCCAGCTTTCTGAATGTCTCTGACTCTATCATTGGGGCAAGCAAGCGGGAAATGTTATTTATGTTACCAGTAGGATGTAAGGGGCCAAGGAGTAGGGGTTAGCCCCGCTATATCTTGATGCCAGTGTTCCACTTTTCTTCGAGGAATCTCGATGGCCTGTGGCTCCTGCTTTAAAGGGAGTCCACCCTCGAGGGAAGCATCAACAACCCGTCGAAGAAACACTTCTATCTCAGGTACAATGGGATAGTTGAACTTGTTCAACCGGAAAACAAGACTGTATTAACATTTATGGACTGAGCTTGATAATACCTTTATTACAAGTTGCCCAGGTGGGCGGATCCTCACTCAGAATTGTATCTTAGTAGCAAAGAAGCATTCTGCCATTGTTTAACCTAACTTGCCTTCCATCCTTATGATCTATGCGTTTCACCTTGCTGTATGATTTGTATGCCATTATAAGTGTCAGCAGTTGATGCATTTTAAAGGAATCTGAAGCTAAGTGTGGTACAACATAGACATTGTATATATTTGCCTTATTAGAATTAACAGAGTACAAAGTGCGTTATTAATTGTGTAGATCTCTGAGCCTTATTTTTATATAAAGAACTTTGTTAGCACATAACATAGTATGTGGACATTCCTTTGTGGAGGTTTGGGGACTCATTGTACTTAAGAACCAGCCTGCATTATCTTCTGAGAAGTTAAGCCTGTTTGCTCTTGCATAGCTACCATATAGAGAACCTTGGCTGGTGTGCTCTGTGCCTCTGCTCTGCCATATAGAGGGCAGAAGTACAGACCCCACCCCCCAGTCTTTACACCCTGTATCTCAAAAAAGAAAACCATTAAAAAGAAAAATAATACAAACATGCCCTATAACAAATCTCCTAACAATACCACTAAAGAAACAATGAGCAACTGCTTCTCCATCAAATATAACAACCACAAAACTGTCTCGTACAAAATCAACTACACGTCGATCAGAAGAGAAAGAGACAGATATCCCTTCTCAGGAAAGAACTGCAGGCCCATCAAAGAATGTACAGACACAACTCTCTGGTCCATTTAAATTCAGCAACACAACTGGAGTAAATTGCTATGCATATGTAACAATCAATCTTTTCTTCCAATTGCCACCAATTGTTCACAGCTTTTACTTCAATGGCTCAGACAAGTTGTGTTTGCAAATGCTCATCCTTCATAAAAATGCCACTAATAATCCTGACAGCACTTACAGTGGCTCAGGAATAAAGCTGAATTGGTCTACTGTGCCGGAATGGTAAAACCTACCATAAAGACACAGGAAGATCCACAAGAATTCCTAATGCACTTACTGCAAGTATTGGAAACCAAAAATATTCCATATTTCATACATGCGGAAACATGCATGCACTCTCTGCAACCATGTTTATCAAGAGCGCATCCCTAATGAACGATTTGTATATGTATCCATACCAAATTGTGAGTCCATTCCATTTCACCAGCTTCTACAGAATGCAAATCATGGCATAATATGCCCTTTTTGCAATTTAGACCATAGTTCCAGCATACAAATAAATGCATATAGCCAATATATCATACTAATGCTTCTAACGGTACAATGCAGATGGTACCAAAAAGTACAATGAGCTCACTAGCTTAACCCACGGCCAAGTATCTCTTGGCAAGAAAACCTTCACATCAATAGGCATAATATACCACACTGGTGCCACAACCACTTCAGGCCACTATAGTGCATATGTCATAAAATAAGTGGTTGGTTTGAATATAACAACACCTCTGTTACTCCAAAACATAGGTTACCAGCAAATCTAACAAATGCCTACTTAATATTCCTTCAACTCAAATGTACTCACTAAACTCTTGCACAATAAAAAGTTACAATACAACAACAGGTATCTAACTACTTCAAAAATACCTTTCATTGCAATACACTTCAAATACGCCATCACAATTCTTGTTACTGAAAAACCTCTGGTAAAGTCTAATATAGTCAGAATATGCCAGCAGATATCTAACTACTTTAAACGTTCCCGTAATTACAACACATTTAAAACAAACATACTATCACACTTACACTCATATAATTATAACAGGTTTTTTAAAAATCTTTTATGGATTTCTTTTTCTCCCAATGATTATTTGATGTCAATACAACAACAGTGTACCCACACACTAATGCTGTACCAAACCAAGCCCATACAATGTACTGCTTATGAGGGTCAACAAAGGTAAATTTATATGTAAAATGTTATGCAATTGAAGCTTTTAAACTATACTAATTAACAAATTATACCGTTTTTCCACTGAAAAACATACAGGGATTCCAGCTTTATTACTGTATTCAACTAAGCAACCATACCAAGTATAAACACATATATATTCCATAAGCAGTATCCTCAATTGTACCAAAATCTTAAATACCATGTACACTTCAATTATATCATTCCACCATATTGCAAATATTGTATACTCCCACTACATTACCTACAATTACTATACCCATATTACTATAGTGTAAGTGGCCAGTGGCCAGATTCTTGGGGGCCACACCATCAAATAACAAAACTCGCCCTGGACCCCCTGCAATTAAAATGATGTCTGCGGACGCCAAAATTGACAGTAAACGCAGCAACACCTGCAGTCTCATTTTCTACCTATAAAAACAGCTCTATATCATCTTTATTCCTTTGCCCCACCATTCCCAGACCTTCTTTCAGCCACCAAATAACCCCAAATGTATTTCCCAAACTGTTTCCCCACCGCTCTATCCGCGGACATTGGCAGCTGTCGGCGGACCCAACATGGCGACTGTTCCGAAAAATATGACGCACCTCACGCTTTTCACCATCCAATCAGCGGGCACAAATGATGGCTCAGACGTTTCTGTGGACCCTGAATCAGTAAGTGAGTCCATGAACCAGACCCAGATATCAGACATTTAACCTACTTTTAAAAAGAGCTACTGGGCGGATTTAAACCAAATTTACAAAAACACCTTTTCGGGACTATACCGCTGCTCCTGGACCAAATCTGATGAAAATCCATCCAGCGGTTTGGGCTGTAGGCACCGGCAAAATTTTGTTTCCATTGCGTATATGAGGATTTCCACAAATTATGGGACCCCCCTATAACTTTACATCCCCTAGAAGAAACTGCACCAAACTTTGGACAATCATTCTGAGGAGGCAATATACCTTTTTTTCCAAAGATTGGTGAGGATTTGTCCAGGGGGGGCACAGTTATAAGCCACCCAAAAAGTGTTCTTTCTATGAGTTTAGCAACTTAACCATAGCTACAAGAACGCTAACGCAGGCCCTGTAATATATATATATATGTATGTATATATGATATATGTGTGTGTGTATATATATATATATGTATATATATATATATAAGTTGCCCTAACAAAAACCTGTACACTTCACTAAAAAAAACTTTCCACCTCCCCTTTATGCTTCAAATTAAAACCGAAAAACCCCTGAAATTCGCCAGTTATGGTAAACTAAGCCCCTAACCCTGCCTCCACCCGTGTGCACTGCTACCCACCCAGACCATGAAAGATGTAATCTCAAATGTCAATGCTGACATCAATGACGACATCACTTGTTTAGCCCCTTTCTTTTCCTTCCCTGCCATACATATATATGTACAATCAGTAAAAATATTTCACTAAAGCAATGTTATACTTCCCAGTGCAACAAACACCACTGCACATTCTCCCATTATAGTAAGCTAAGGAACCATAACTCGCACCATCTACGTGCATTGCTAAGAGAGTTGTGCAGTGGTGTTTGGTTGCACTTTGAAGTATAACATTCCTTTAGTGAAATTTTTTCACTGATACGTTCCAAATCTCCCGCGACTCAACACCACCTCGCACTGGTTACACTTCACCAGGTTTGCACGTGCTTTTGGTACATTCCTCCACTTCATTCTCTTCCTCCTCTTCTTCCTCGATCTCTACATTCTCACCCATGTATTCCTCTGCAGGCCCTTGTGAGGTGGTGGCGGGTTTGGGGGTGGTGCAGAGGCTAATGACCCAACAGCAGCCATGGAAGCCACACCGATTAGTTTCCTTTTGGTCACTACAGCAGTAAAGGCAACACACCTCAATCTGTTATAGCTAGAAGGACAATGAAGATGCGCTGGGGGGTGTGGCCTTTTGTAGGGGTGGAGGAGTGTGCCTCTTGACCGTCTTCATCCCTACAAAGCCGTACACAAATTTTACACAGCAAGTCGTGAGGTGGCCTATTGTTTGGGATGTGTGAAATTACATTTTTAAACTCTACAATACTCTGCCTTGTGTCTACAATGGGCCTCATTCCGAGTATGGCGGTAAGGGATAGCGGCCACCGGTAACGAGACCGGTGGCGGTAGTCCCTTACCGCCATACTCCGAGGTTCCCTTTGCGCCCTCGCCCTTAACGCCTGCTTTGAGCAGGTGTTAAAGTCGAGGGCGCAAAGGGGCCTCCAAACCAATAACGGTGACCGTAATGAACGGTCACCGTTATTTGCATCTTCCCCATTCACATTGAGCCCTATGGGGGTTCATTTGGGAATGGGGAAGAGCCTTGGTGAATGGGGAATTACCGCCCTGCCAACCTTGGAATGGGGCGGTAATTCCGCCATCCACCAAGGCGCTGCCGGTCCGGGTACGGCGTCAACCAAGGCGTTAATAGCGCCATTGGTTAGCGCCGTACTCGGAATGAGGCCCAATGTCTTTTTGTATTGTTGCGGAAGCACAACCAACCGCGGAAATTAGTCCCCACGCTCAGCGTAGGTGCGGTCACATGCTGACGTCCTCAACACATCCGCCCCAGTAATGAAAGTCTCCTGGACAGCAAATGCAAAGATTAAAATGTGCGCATTCACACAAGTGTCCTACGGACAGTGTTTGGGTTCTCAAACTACTTCAAAGTGCGACACAAGTGAGACGGACAGTTAGGAACAGGAGCGATGTTCGCAATACTTACGTTTCTACTGCGCATGAGCACACATGCTATGTTCTCTGTACGGACAGTTCCTGTGTCCTTGGGACAACCCCATTTTGTTTGCCTACGAACTTGCTGGCAACCGTGCCTGTTCTATGGACGGCACGATTTTGGCTGCGCCCCATACGGACCGCTATACTGTCCTTCACACACTCCCATTTTCCTCATTTACAGCCATTCCGGACATCTGGTGTGTTCTACGAACATGTATTATCTCGTTTCCAAGCGGTACGCCGAGGTAATATATCCTTTGGACACCCCTTTCTGTTTATGTACGCACAATTTCAGCAGATGGTCCAGTCACACATCACATCCATCTTACTTGACATTACACAGCACCCACATTCCATTCCTTGCGGATAGGTCGAACAGGCGTGCTGTTCGCAAACATTTTACGTCTTTTTAAAAAAGAATTCTACACACAAACTCTCTACAACTACTGTACAAAATCATTTCAAACACACACATCAATCGAAAGAAGTAGCAGGGGAAGCGGACACTGGGCCTCATTACAACTCAGGCGTTAAGGGTTAATGCCGTCGTTAACCCTTAACGCCTGATTCCAATTTTAACGGCTGCTTTTAGCAGCCGTTAAAACCCATGGCGCTAACCCGCCTTGGTGCTAATTACGGCACCGTAAATTACGGTGCCGTAATTAGCGCCTTCCCCACTCCCATTATGCCCTATGGGGCAAAAATGGGAATGGGGAAGGGTAAATGGGAAATGGGTATTTACCGCCCCACTCACCTTGGAATGGGGCGGTAAATCCACCATCCACCATGGTGTAAACATAGTTTACACCATGGTGGTAAAGTTGGCGTACTTACCGCCTGGGTCGTAATGACCCCCACTGAAACACATATGGGGGAATTAGGATTCAACACGGGCTGGTTATGAGGAGAAGATTTGTGAGGGGAAGAAGGGATGGATATTTCGTCAAAACGTCTAATTTCCTGTTCAAGGTTTGAGGATGGTTCACTAGGGAATGGAGAAGCAGGGCAGGTGCAGGTGGGGCAATAACAAACTTTTCCTCTCACACAGTCCTCCACAAAGTCCCGTAAACTTTGAAAATTGGCATTCAATATGTCCATTTTCTCCTCTATCCTCTTTATCCTGTCTTCTTCTGTCTCGTTTGTTACCCTTTCGTCTTTTTTTTTCCTGGTCTGTTCAAAACAAAAATACATAAGTTCAATGCCTCTAAAATACTGGTCACTATTTTTGGTACGACAACCATGAAGCGACACCTCACTTTGTTCCACACTGCGGACATTCACAAGGTGGTGCCATGTGAAGAGCGTAGTCGTTTGAGTTCCTCCACAGCATCCTCGGTATCCAATCCTCCCACCAGAAGAAACACTCCTGTGGGGGAGTGCCTTCCTCCAGCTGCCTCACAAGCCATTCGCAATGCTGTTGACCCTTACCTTTCAAAGGTGACAGTAGTGTGCCCGTATTGTGACGCAGTACTCTGCAGGGGGAAGAGTTTTTGAAGTGCTTTTGAGATTGCAGTCACCGAGCACCAGAAGATCTGCTCCTTACCTAAATAAAGCTCACCCTAAATATTTCTGTGTTCAGTTGCCCTTTCTTATCCCCGTGTCTGGTGTCCCTTCCTTACCCTCCTTTCGCCTCTTCTCCTACTGTGTCGTGTGCTGTTAAACAATTAAAGTAAAAACAACAAAAATTACAGAAAAGGCTCTTTTCAGAGCCGCGTTTCTCAGTATAACAATAGAACTATGAAGTGCTGGCCGTAGACCCCTGCAGAGTTCTGAAAAAGTTCACGGACAGCCGTGGAGGAAAAAAGTGAGGGTGCAAGCGGAGCAAATGCAATAAAGTGTACGTTGGGAGTAAGTGGCGGCTCTGAATAGAGCCTTTTGGCGGTGTGTTGTGTTGGTCAAAAAAAGTGGATTGGGGAAAACTGATTGTCAGATAGGTTAGTGTGATTTCAAAAGAGGTCGCAATGCATTTTGGACATTTTGAAGAAAAATATGATTGCCAGAATATGTGAGGTGGACTCCATCTCTGCGGAAAATGAAAGTGCTGCGAAATGAAATATTTTCATTGTGGAAAGAGGACATGCCAACATCTCTTAAAAATGCACAGACAGCCTTATTCACATTGCGTCTCGCTTTCTCCATTTGTGGACCAAATGCAGAAGAACGCAGCCATATTTGTCTTTGGGCAATACGGGAAAAAAGTATTTGACAATTTTGAAACATGTCCATGAGCTTCGCGAGTCCTTCCTTCATTGCAAATTGCAAAGAAATTCCAGACACATGGCCTAAACTGTTTCCTCCTCAGTGAATGATCAGTATATCAGGAGGACGCTCTGTCAGTAAAGTAACACAAAGAGGTACCAAGTCCAGCCATCTCATGCCACGAACGCCATGCGAGTGCACTTCCGCATGTGGAAAGCCGAAATTTGTAGATAAACTGTAGCTTTCTGCATGCACCTTCAACCAATGTATCCATGAGTCTCCCAAAATCCAGATAATCTGTTTTTGAGCATGGAAAGCCATGGCTGTATGGTCTCCTGTGAGGGAGAAGACGGTCTACACTGCAGACGACATATCCGAAGAAACCTGGTCATCTTGCACAAAATCCAGATAATCTGTTTTTGAGCATGGAAAGCCATGGCTGTGTGGTCTCCTGTGAGGGAGAAAACGGTCTACACTGCAGACGACATATCCGAAGAAACCTGGTCATCTTGCACAAAAAAGTACAACCTTTATATTGTAACTACTCCTTAAAGAGACTGCGTGGGTTATTTCTTTATTTTGCGCACCAAAGCAAGCATTGATTTGTAAACCATTCTACCTACAAATATCCATGTATTGAACAAAGAATAACACGCAGAATGGCTGACAAATCCCTGTGTGTTTGGTACTGAAATAACAAAGGTAATGCTTAGAAGGTTAGATTGTGAAAAGAAGTTACTGTACCAAGTTTTTGGCATTTCGGTTATTAATAATGGTTCTCATCACAAGTAGGCCACTTTGTACTCTCATCTGAAGCACATTGTAGTAGTATACAAACAGTAAAGTAGCCTTACCAAATAATTGTTATAGTTCACTGTACGTTGATATACCATGGCAAAGAGCTTGCCCATAAAACTTATGCACACATGCACACTGCACACATACATTGGACAACAGACCAAAGTATACTTTTTTCTCAACAGACACCAAAGAATGCCTACCAAAAAGCAACTCTGTAGAAAGGAACGCAGAATTAGAGCAAATAAAAATAAAGGTGACCAATGTAAACATCCACCTGTTGTAGAGTTAGTAGAGAATCTTGGTACAAACCAGCTAATGCAGTTGGGTAACGTAATAAAAGAAGTCTCAACTGCCGAAACTTTACCTCCTCCATCAAAAAGTGTCACAAAACACAGAAATGTTGTAAAAAAAAGGGCTTCCAGTACAGCTAACAATGTTCCTAATAATCCTCATAGTGTAAGAAGAACCCATAGTAAAAAAAGTATTTTAGCAAAAATGTTTTGTCACAGCGTCCTTCAGAATCTACTAAGAAGAGGACCAAAATCATCCTCACCCCTTAAAACGTACAGTAGAAAGTTCTACAAGCACTCATGGACAGTGCAATCCTTCTCAAAAGGAAGTTGTTCATATTAGTGTTAAATAGGATGAAAGCACTAACAAAACTAAGTACCAAACTACAAAAGAAACTCAGCAATAAACGGAATGTGAACAAAAATAATTTGTTGCATGTTTGTGGTGGTGAATGGAGTCACACAACAACCACAGAGCCATATTTTAATGAAGAAGCATACAAACAAAATCAAACAAACACAATTGCCATCCATAGCAGTGGACGAGGGTATGAGAAAATCAATACTACCTTCATGGAACAAGAAACACTGCTTACAAAACTATCTCCTGAAAACTCAGAATTACCTCTCGATTCAGCAGAACCACACCGTCCAGTATACAAATGGCCGTGCACATTAATGTGCGCCATTCCAAACAAATCTTTCAAATCTTTACATCAGTTCCTCAATCAATATGTAAAAGGTAAAGACAAAAGTAAAATGAAAGTGCTGCAGAATATGGATATTTGTGCAGTGCGGAAAGACACAAGACTAAAAGGACATTCATTAGCCTGAATTTTTGGGCCTATTTGCAAAAGTACCTTCCATGATATCAAAAGAATATCAGTACATCATTCCAAAGTAAGAAATTTAGTGTATAAAATATACTATGCAAAAAGTCCAGCTTCAGAATTAGGCAATTTAAATACCACTCTTCTGCACGGTACACCCAAATACTTACAAGAAGAAATGGACCGTATTCAGAAAAAGTATTTTGGAAGTGAGAGCCACGTAGAAAATGCAACAGTTTTAGTGCATATTAGCAACAATTCTGCACATAGCAACCTTCTATTACACACATACAGAAAAGAAATACTAAAGTTTAATAGGTCATCGGCTGAAGTACCAAACCATGTGTGTGTATGTTGCCGCAAAATGTTTTACAAAAGGAACACAAAAAATGTGGACATAGCATAGAAAATAGAAAACAATGAAATGGTTTGAATTAGCTTTGTACCTTTTAGCTGAAAGCAAATATGAAATAACTGAACGCCTAATATGTTGCAGTTACTGTACTGCAAAATTAGACAACAACCATACTCCTTCACATGCAATTACAATTAATTTGGAATTGTTTCCATTACCAAAAATCCAGCTCAATTTGTCTGAGAGCATAATAGTTCAAACAGTTCACCCATTTCAAGCAATTATATGCCTTCATCCAAAAACAGCAAAATTACCTTCCTTTGAATTGGTGAAAGGCATTTGTGGCAAAGTAGTTTACTTGCCATTAGATCTAACGGAAAATGTACACACTCTAGGAGTGGAACGTTCAATACAGCATTCTTTAATAGTCTTGGTAAACGGAGTACCAACAAAGGACAACAAAATTTGGCAACAATTAGTGGACTCACACAAAGTTAGACAAGCATTACAATATCTAAAAGACAATAATGAGTACTATAAGGAAATACATATTGATGAAAGATTAAGGCAAACATCTGAAATAATTCAAGAGCCATCGGAAACTGGACAATTCAAACTTCTGCATCCAGCTACAGTATCCACTCTTTTTGACCATTACACAAATCATCCATTGCATTGCAATGAAAGCATAGATGATGCACTAGAAACGTACCAAATGCGACAACCAAAGGGTCACCAATGAGTATTTGGGAAAAAAAGTATAGAAACACGTGCTTTTCCACTGCTATTTCCTACTGGCAAAGGTGGAAGATATGATGATAGGCCCACTCAGATTGGGGCATCAGAATACCGCTCATTACGAATGTATTCGCAAGATCCCAGATTTAGACAAAATGTTGAATACATATTCCACCTACTCCATGAAAGTGAATTAGCAACACTATGTTATGGAGTTGCACAAATTCTTAAATCTGGAAGGCACTTTCAAAATATGTCAGCTACGCAGTTAATACAAAAAGTACAAGAAAAACATGAGGTGTTACAATCAAGTATAACAAATTTGTTTGCAAACATGCGTGGTACAAAAGAATACTTGTTCAGACGGCACAGAGACATGAGTTGCATGATCAGAAACCTTGGAACACCAACTTGGTTTGTTATGCTGAGTTGTGCAGAATATGCATGGGAAGATTTACATGAGTTCCTACGCATAGAAAACAGCAACAAAAACAACATAGATATATTAACACCTGGAGAACTTTGATCTCTAGATCCAGTTAATGTCTCAAGATATTTCCATCATCGTTTCATTGCAATGCTACACTTTATTTGCAATAAAACTGTTCCTCCCCTTGGAGAAGTGCAACACTTCTTTTGAAGAAAAGAATATCAAGCGAGAGGAGCACCACAAATTCACATGCTGTTATGGATCAAAGGTGCACCAAAATTTGGGCACAACAGTGATAGCACTGTTTTTCAGTTTATCCAAAAATATGTCACATGTGAAATCCATTCACAACAGACACATAGTGAGCTGCATGGGAAGATTTTACAATTTCAAAGACACATATGTGGCAAATATTGTCGCCGCAAATACAAAAAGAAAGATAAATACTACACCAATGCCGCTTTGGTTTCCCTAGACCAGTTACAGAAACAGGTGAAGTAAACAACTTCATGTCTTCAGTTCGACATAGTGTTAAAGGTAAATCACCTAAAAACACGTATTACATAAAAAGAAGGGAAGAATCAAAATATATCAATGATCACAATGCAATCATTGCCCTATTATAGAATGCATACATAGATGTGCAGTACATTGCAGACAATTCAACTGCTGTTGCACGATATGTTACAGCCTACTTAACAAAAGCAGAAAAAACAGAGCTTCAAGACCTCTGGGATGACCTAGCATCAGACAAAACATTATCACAGAAATTGTACAGCCTAGGCATAAAAATGCTCTCTCATAGAAAATGTGGGGCCTATGAAGCAGCAGATCGTTTAAACGGCACTGCGTTGTATGGAAAATCAGACAACATAGTATGGCTCAGTCTTGGTCCTGCAAAATGTAGAAAAAGAGTACTAAAATCATATGAGGACATAGAAACAATTGCCAAAAATGAACCCACAGCCAAGACATTCTTTAAAAAAATGTACTGGACATATACTATCCGAACAGGAGTACCGCTCTGGAAAGTATGTGTCTACCACATAGCTCAAAACTTTGCATACAAAAATAATGTAAAACCCGATGAAAGCAAGCGTAGATATAGAGTGACCGATTGTGAAGGGAGCTTAGTGAAACTTAACAAATGAAGCTTAATTAATCATGTCAAATTGTCATTAAAAACTCCTCAACAGAAAGAACTATATTACATGTCTCTGTTGCAAATTTTCAAATCATGGAGAAAAGAGGAAGACATACTAGATGATTATGAGTGCTATGAAGATGCTTTCAAAGCAAATGAAAGCACTATCACTGATGTGAACTTTACTGAGTACAAAGCAATGTTACACAATGAGCAACAACAGGAAGAAGAACTTCAGGCCCAACTAGATACAGAAGACTTAACTGTACTAACAAACAAAACTTAACAACGATCAGCACACCATTTTTGAAGACGTAACAAAACAAATTGTACATGGTGTACAACACGAAAATAAAGAATGTACCTGCCAAAATCACAAACCTATACTGTTGTACGTCAGTGGTGAAGCTGGATCAGGGAAAACATTCTTAATCAAACTCATCAGCAAGTTCCTTCAACAACTGACAAACAACAAACTGTCAGCTGTTATAAAAGCCCCCACAGGTTTAGCTGCCTACAACATAGGCGGTGTAACTTTACACCGATTTCTACTGCTTCCATTACAGCATCAAAATAAATTAGACTACTACAAACTTTCTGCAGAAGCTGCAATGGAATTACGTAGAGTATTGAAACAAATGAAAATGCTACTAATAGATGAAGTGAGCATGGTCTCTCCAACCTAATGTTGGCTTTGATTCATCTCAGATTGCAAGAAGTACTTAAAAATAATAACGAGGAACTCTTTGCAGCGAAACACATTATCGTTTTCGGAGATCTTCTACAATTGACACCAGTAAAAGGTGAACCGATTTTTAAAAACTTAGGCCACAAACTCTGCTGGAAAACTGTTGGTAGCAAAGGTAATGTTAACCTTAGGCAACATTTCCAATACAGAGAATTAACTGAGAACATACGCCAATCTGCAGATCTCACTTATGCCAACATCTTAAAAAGTATTAGAGTTGGTGTATTATCGCAAGAAGCACAAGCTGTATTGAAAAACCGGCATATACATGCACTTTATGGCGATAATGCATGTGCAACTGATGTTATGGAACAAATAGCGCACAAAAATGTCAATTGTATGGCCTTAATGCCAACTCTTGCAAGCTGTTTCAAATTCAATGAAACAATGTTAAAGAAAGAAATGGAAGCAATAATAGAAATTAGCACCACAGACAAACTAGACGTATATGGTATGACAGTACCCATGTGTGAGCAAGCCACAACAAGACTAAATAGTTTAGAAAATTCAATCTCCAACACAGCTGGTTTGGAAAAATATTGAAATTATCATTAAATTGTAGAGTAATGCTTAAACGTAACCTTGACGTAGAGCAAGGGCTAGTTAATGGAGCACTGGGCAGAGTTGTTGACTTTCAATCATACCCACGTGTTAGCAACATTCAGTTTGTAAATATTCGCTTTGATAAAGTTTCAGAAGTGAAAAGGATAGGGCGCTCAATTGCTCGATTCCTTCTCTTCAAAGACATGTATGTACATAGAGACCAATTTTCTCTAACTAACAGTGTTTAAGGAAGGCATGAGCTATGTAGCATTATCACGCTTACGTACACTTGACAGTCTATTGCTAATAAACTGATTCAAGTAAAGTCAAAGCTGATATTTCTTGCATTATAGAATACAATAGATTGCGTTCACTGTACACCCCTCATCTGAAACAATACCCTGTTCCAGATAAAGTGAAACGTGGTAAAAGATAATTAAATGAAACAGAAATGCAAAAGAATGCCACAGCAAATTCCACAAAGAAAAGAAAAGAAGCTAAAGTTTCATCAATTGCCGCAAACATAGAAGAACCTATTAGGGAATGTAAACCAGGCACGTCAGCAAAGAAGCAACAGAAAAACCAAAAAATTCACTCAGATACAGAACTTGCTGGCCCATTCAAATTTACAAATGGAAGTGGGGTAAGTTGCTATGCAAATGTAGCAATCAATATTCTATTTCAATTGCCACCAATGATTTACCTGCACAGTACAGACCAATTGTGTTTGCAAATGTAAGTGCTGCATTGAAATGCAACAAGCAATCCTGACAAGTGTTCATGGAGTAAGGCAACAATTGGACGATTGTGCTGGAATGGTGAGATTCAGTATGAACTCACAAGAAGATCCACAAGAATTTCTAATGTACATACTATTAGTATTGGAAAACAATAGCATACCTATAAATTAAATCTTACAAATATCGTACATGTGGAAACATACATGCACTCTCTGTAGCAAAGTGATACATGAAGAAATCCCAAATGAGCGATTTATGTATGTTTCCATACCAAATACTGAGAGCATTCCATTTCAGCAACTGGTACAAAATGCAAACCATGGCAGATTATGTAGTATTTGAAATTCAGACAATCGCTCCACCTTACTGATACAATCACATAGTGCCTACATAATACTAATGCTTCTAGGTTATAATGCAGATGGCACCAAAAACAACTGCAAACTGACTGGATTCACACACAGTCAAGTGTCACTTGGAAAGAAAACCTTTACAACAGTAGGAATAATCTACCATGCAGGAGCTACAACCAATGCAGGTCACTTCACTTCATACATTAAAACGAATTCTGGATGGTTTGAATGTAATGATAGCACCATTACTCTAAAGCAGAGGTTGCCAGCTAACCTAACAAATGCGTATTTAATGTTTTTGAAGCCAAAATTTACGAAATAATGTGTACTTCAAGATTGTCAACAAAGTTTGTCAAAGAATACAGACAGTTAGAATATGCCCACAGGTATCTAACTACCCAACAGGATGGAAGAATGACACAAATACATGATTATCACAGATCGTTGGAAACAAATGCACAGGTAGAATACACCTAAAGGTATCTAACTGTTGTTAAAAATCGGCAGGAAGGCAACAAAGAAAACATTAATGGGACAGATGAAGGAAACAGGATGTAACAACGACTCAAATGAATGAGTATCACAAATCTGTAGGAACAAATGCACAGTTAGAATACACCTAGAGGTTTCTAACTGTTGTTAAAAATGGGCAGGAAGGCAACAAACATAACATTGATCAGTAAAATGAAGAAAACACTGATAGGAAAAAATGAAGTACTTAGTACCATAAGAAATTAAGTTTTTTTAAAAATCCGACAAGTATTTTTTTCCCCAGACCCAAGGATTAGAAAAGCAAACACAGAAACTGAGCGCAATGCACAGTGCACTGGTTTGTAAACTAAATATGAGGGTCCAAAAAAAAAATTAACTGCCTGTTATGCAATGTGGTAAATTTGGAAAAACTGCAAACACTAACACACCTTTTTCTTTCATCACAGAAATGGAAAAAGTGATACTTCCGCCAAGTACGATAACCAATTTAGAAAAAGTTTATGGATTCTGCACAAAGTAAGGAGTAATTATATTGGCAGACATTTTCTACACATGGGAATCTACTCGTCTAATCTATGGTACTAATATTCTGCAGTGCCTGTAGGCTGCCCTTTCATCTTCGGTGAGTAACCTACCACCTACGCCTTACAACCAAGTTTCAAGGAGTACAGTTCCTATCCACAACCATCGCTGCATATGTGAAACTTGGTCCTTGTAAATTAGTTGCTTATAAATTTACTTTTCGGACCATCGTCTGCAGCCATGAAGTGAAGACACTAGGGCATCAACACAACAACCACAATCCACCACACCCATATTGACTTATAACTCCACTGCTTATGACTTCAGTCTTGCGTGCACGGGCTTTAGCCATGCACCCAGGAGTGCAGGTCTCCTCACATCCACCTCAGTGATGTGTGGTAGTGGGGGTTATTCTATAGGTGTGTTATCCTTCAGTACCTCTGCCCAGAGGCTTCCCTTCTAGGTGTATGTCTGTAGATCTTACATGGGATGGGTGTGCAGTGTCTTCCAAGTCTAGTACTTACCACCTTGTTCTTGGTTGCATGACCTTTGGCCATGCACCCAAGACTGCACGCACTCCCCACAACTTGCAAATCAAAATGCAACACTATGGGTGTGTGCATGGGTGGTACATGTGACGGTGGTTGTGGCCAGTGCCTACAGTCTTGTAAGTAAGGCCTTCGGCCTTCAGCTGACGGCCATGCATCCAAGACTGTAGGCCCTGGCCACAACCACCATAGCATGTGCCACCCATGGCGGCGTACTGATGGATATAATGATAGCCATTTGAAAAAATAATGCATTCATGGCATGTTGTAAATTTCAATGTTCCCTAACACCACACGTGTCCTTACAAATCTAACAACTCCCCCGTGCACTGCACGGGCTGAAATACCGGCCTTATTGGACCCCTCATTTTCTGTGCGTACAAGGAGGCCACAGGACATACGTCATTAAGTAGGTATAAGTGTATTATTGGGTGCATGGCCTTCGGCCCTGCACCCAAGAGTGCAAGGTCTCCCCACAACCACCTCAGTGATGTGTGGTCATGGGGGTTATTCTGTAGGTGTGCTATCCTTCAGTGCGTCTGCCCAGAGGCTTCACTCCTAGCTGTATGTCTGTGGATCTTACATGGGATGGGTGTGCAGTGTCTTCCAAGTCTAATACTTACCGCTTTGTTCTTGCACCCAACACTGCACGCATTCCCCAGAACTTGCCAATCAAAATGCAGCACTACAGGTGTATGCATGGGTGGCACATGCGGCGGTGGTTGTGGCTAGGGCCTGCAGTCTTGGAAGTAAGGCCTTTGGCCTTCGGCCGACAGCCATGCATCCAAGACTCTAGGACCTGGCCACAACCACCGTAGCATGTGCCACCCATGGCGGCGTACTATGTCCTTACACATTACATCATGACGAGCGACCCCCAGAACAAGTGCATTAATCACCCATATCTTAAGACTGTAGCCCTGGCCACAACCACCATAGCATGTGCCACCCATGGCGGCGTACTATTGAATATAATAATAGCCATTGGAAAAAGTAATGCATTCACGGAATGTTGTCAATTTCAATGTTGCCTTCCAATACCCATTTGCTTTCAACAGTTACAAATTTCCTGTCCACTACATGGACTGAAGTGTTACAAATTTCCTGCCCACTATATGGACTGAAGTGCTATCGTTATCACCCCCCACATTTACTGTACATACAAGGTGTCCATAGAAATTACATCATGACGCCCGAAGAACAAACGAAGATCACCCATTTCTTACTGTCTGAACCTTTCCCAATGCTCTGTGACACAGCAAAATAGGTTAATGAAAAAAGCATGTGTACGCTGGTTCTTGCTCCGCTTTCCGCGGATCCAAGATGTCGGGCGCGTCCAAACCATCTGAGGCAGAACACGTCTCGCAGCAGCCAATGGGCAGAGATGTTGTGTGTATGCGGTCATGATAGCAGCCCCTTAGCCAATCGGTTTCTTGTTCGTCGACCGAACAGGGAAGTGTGACCGCGGAGCGAACATAGATATCACTAATTATTTCAGACCTACTTTTTCATAATTATAAAGAAACATACTGTATGTATGGTGACCAAATTTACAAAAGCACGCTTTCTGGACCAAGCCCCTGTACCTGCCGCAGATTTCGTCAAAATCCGTCCAGCGGTTTCACCTGTAGCCGTGCGCAAAGTTTTTCCCCCATTCAGTCTATGGGAAAAGAAGACGTTTTGGGACCCCCCTATAACTCTGCTCCCCCTGGACGAATTCTTACCAAATTCAGAGTGGCCCATATACTTTTTTTTGCAAAGTTTGCTGAGGATTCGTCCAGGGGGAGCAGAGTTAAAAGCCACCCAAGAAATGCTCTTTCTATGGAAACAGCAACTTAACCATAACTACATGGCCACTACCGTGGCCATGTAATATTTATATATATAGATTTTTATGTTTTTTTATTTTGTTATTTGTTTTGGTTTTCATTACAGAAAGAAAACCTTTACAAAAGTTAAAAGCATTTCATTCACAACACGTATAAAATTAAGAACAGAGCAAAGAAACAATATAAAATATCTATACATACCATAAACTCAGAAAAAAAGATTACTGAAATAACCCAAATCAAACAATTTAAACTCTCAAGAAACAATTTAGATGTGTTATTATTCAAGGAACAAAGAAAATCATTTGTTATTAGTCTATGTATGATCCCCGAGTTGAACTGTAACAACATTTTCTACTTCTACCTTTTATCGTAAACCACAATAGCAAAAGGAAAAATAATTGATCAACCCGACTAAACAGGGAAGGAACTAATCCAAACTTATTTGACCCAGGCCTGAGCTGAAGGTACGAATTCAGATAAACTGTATACTGATGTTACGTAAAAGGAGAGTTAGATCGCATTGTGATTAAACCACAAACTTCAGTGAGAAATCTAATGATGGCCAACTTTAGAGCCAAAGATTTTCCATGCAACATGGCCCACCAAATTATTTCTGGGAACATAGTCAATGTTTGAGACAAATTTCCCAAAAGAGCTCAGCCGTTGCGAGCTAATTGATTCACAGTCCAAAAGGAGATGCCTAAGGGTTTCTTTCACAGTCAAACTTTTGCAAAATCGACATGGAACATGAGTCCCCCCTCCGCAAGACCTAAATTCCATGATTTCACCTGTTAATAACACATTAAAGCAACACATCAATTCGCCAATAATGATCAGGAAATCTGAGCAGATACTATTCGCAGTTAGAAACCAGATGGAAATATATTAGAGACTTGAGCACACTTTTCATTGTTTTGGTCCAATCAAAGTTTTGTGACAAGCGCTTTACTCTAACCAGGTTACCCATTAGTTATGCATGTGAGACCCCAATATTTCTTGAAGCCGTTAAACATTTTGCTTGTAATAGCAATAACCACGGGGACTCTGAAGACCCCGTTTTTAGTTTAACCCCCAGGTCAGCATATAGGCAGTTCTCCTTTGCCAATATTACATTTCTGCACAAGGACATTCTTTTCCATTCCACCACACTCCCCAGAGATTGTAAACCCAATTCATATTGCAAAGCTGCGAGTGGAAGACATTTTGGTGGACAGAACAACAACATTCTCCAGATTTTAGTAATTGTAACGCTCACCTGATTCTCGCAGAGGCGCCGGTCTTGACTGGGCGACTACCGTATCTTCAAAGGTGATGTGTAGCACCCGGTTGGCTCTTTGGGCTGGACCTCTGTGCACTGTATGCCTGACGTGTAGAGTAAGATGTCTGCAGATAGAAAATATGGGGTTAATGAACTGGGGTTATTGGGGTGTCCCTATCTCTTTCCTCTTCTCCTCTCCTGTAGACCCCCAAAGGTTAACACTCTCACCTTAGGTAAGTGAATGCCGAGCTCTCCATCTGCCTCGGGGCAGGGTGCTGTAACCAGTTTCTTCACTGGATAGGTAGCGCAGGCCTCTTGACTTCAGAGGACTGCTGCCCGTCGTTTACTGCACGAACGGTAAGTTTCGAGTCATTCAAATGTCTTTAAAGTCTTTAGTAATGATGTCTCTTGTTTTGCAGGGTTTCGGCGATGGCGGATGACGGGCTGAAGTGAGTTGAAGATGGAGCCCGTGTGATGAATAGAAGCGCCTGGAAGCACGTAAGTAAGCGCTTGTTGCCTGCTTCACGATGCGCTCTAACTGTCTTTTTATTTTGCAGGTACGAGTTCGGAGCGGCTGCAGGGTGCCGGAATACCCACTGGATTAGATGTGGAAAGGAGTAATGGCACGTGAGTATTAAAGTTCCCCAATGTCTTTAAACGCACCTTGTTTTGTCTTTCGGATGCAGCGCCGAAGGCCTCCGGAGCATGCGAAGAGTTGGTAAGCTTTTGTCTTTCAGATGCCGGAATGCAGTGTGAAGACCTCCGGAGCGCACAAAGAGTAGGTAAGCCTTTGCCTTTCAGATGCCGGAATGCTAACCTGTTCTTTCTTGTCTTTATAGGTGTTGCTGAAGACTGGATTAAGGATGTTAAGCCTTTTTCCTTAGGCCCAGGACCGGATGCAGAAGACACGATGAGCGTTCTGCTGCAGAGGTTGCAGAATAACGCAAAGCAAGATTCATCCACCGGGTGTGGTTTAAATAGCCTCCTGTAGTGCTTCGGTGTCTCCTTCCACAGCCACGCCTAGGTAAGAAAAGAGTTCCTGCTTTCCAGAAGAGTTCCAGTGTTCAGAATCTAGGGAGTGGCTCCAGCCCCACCCAACAGGAAAAGTAGTTCCAAACAGAAGGGGATCAGAGGCTCAACTGGCAGGCAAGTAAGCAGCATGGTCTGCTGCAGGTAAGTCCACCCAAGCATTATGAGCCCGGCGCTTCCAGCGCTGGGACTGGGCATATTTATGAGCCTGGTGCCACTGGCGCCAGGACTGGGTCCAAAAGGTCCCAATTGGGACTGGTTGGCACTCGGAACCTGGGTTATGGATCTGCTTCCAAGGGAGTTGGGAAAACCCTGACCTTTTGGAAGCAGAGATCATGACAGTACCCCCCCTCAAGGCCCCTCCCAAACCGGGCTTCTCCGGGGGTTTTGGCTTGTCAGGAAATGTTCGGTGAAATCTTTTGATTAGGCGAGGAGCGTGGACATATTCAGCAGGTTCCCAGGATCTCTCTTGGGGGCCGTAGCCTTTCCAGTCAATTAGGTAGAATAGTTTAGATTTGGAGATCTTGGAGTCCAGAATGCTTTTGACTTAAAACTCGAGTTCTCCATCAACTAGGATAGGTTTTGGAGATTTGGTTAGTCGGGTTTGAGGTTGCACGGGTTTTAATAGAGAGACGTGGAAGACCGGATGTATCTTCATGTGCGGGGCAAGTCCAACTTGACCGCTACTGGGTTTACTATGGTAGTGATGGAATAGGGACCAAGGTATCTTGGGTTGAATGTGCGTGGCCCTTTTAGAGATAGATATTTGGTGGATAACCAGACTTGATCCCCTACTTGATAGTGAGGGGCTTCCTTCCGATGTTGATCTGCTCCTTTCTTCTATTGTTCTTTAGCCCTTTGAAGGTGAGAAACAGCTTCCTTAAAGGCTTGGGTGATTGTAGAATGCAGGTAGTCTACTGCTGGTGTTTCAAGATCTTGGAGGGGATCCAACTCCGAGGTTCGAGGGTGACTGCCGTACAAAAGAAAAAACAGGGTTTTCCCAGTTCCCGAATGGACAGAGTTATTGTAGGCATATTCGGCTATCCAAAGGATATCTTTCCAAGTTTTTTCAGTTTGTTGCAGCATGCACCGTAAATACTGTTCCAGAGTTTGATTGGTCCTCTCGGTTTGTCCGTCGGTCTGAGGGTGGTGACTGGTCGATAGTCTCACATCAATTTGAGCCGACCGACAGCAACTTCGCCAAAATTGAGAAATAAATTGACTACCTCGATCCGAAATTAGAACGAAGGAAAACCGTGCAGTCGGATGATGTTTTCGAGAAATTCTCGGGCCAGAGTTGCTGCTGTTGGCAAGCCTTTGAGCGGAATGAAATGCGCCATCTTGGAGAATAAGTCCACGATTACTAGAATCGTATTGTATCCGGAGCATGGAGGTAGATCGGTGATGAAGTCCATAGAAAGCGTATGCCAAGGGCGAGGTGGGATGTCAATAGGGCGTAAGAGGCCTGCTGGTCTTTCTTTTTGACTCTTGTTTTGGGCGCATACTCCACAGGACATTATAAAGTCTCTGATATCTTTCTTCCAAGACGGCCACCAGAAGTAGCGCTTGATCTTTTCTGAGGTCTTGGCCATACCGGGATGACCTTCCATTAAAGAGTCGTGATAACAAGAGATTACTTTTTTCTGTAAATCTGTGCTGGGTAGGTATAATCGTTCTTGGAAATACAATAAGTTGTCCTTTACTGCAAAGTCCTTTCCCTGCAGATGCCAATTCTGTATGTCTGATGGAGTTACAAGTTGCCTGGCTTTATCCTTAACTTCCTCTATGGATTCGGTGGCGATTACACCCAGAATTCTTTGTTCGGGAATGATTGGTACAGGTTTAGGGTTGATCAAGTGTTCTTCCACTCCCATCCGAGAAAGGGCATCAGCTTTACCGTTCTTTGTACCAGGTCGATAGGTAATTATGAAGTCAAACTCGGCAAAGAATAATGCCCAACGGAGTTGTCTAGAGGATTGGGCTTTTGCGGTTTTCAAATATTGCAGGTTTCGGTGATCCGTAATCACAGTAACGGTGTGTCGGGCCCCCAGCAGATAATGCCGCCAAGCCTTAAAAGCAGACTTGATAGCCAGAAGTTCCTTGTCAGTAATCGTGTAATTGATTTCAGGAGGCGAGAATTTGCGGGACCAAAATGCCACGGGATGCAACTGATTGGTTACCGGGTCCTTTTGTGATAGAACTGCCCCCATGGCAAGGCTTGAAGCATCAGTTTCCACGATGTAGGGGAGTTCGGGGCGAGGGTGTTTTAAGATTGGTGCAGAGATAAATTTAGTCTTCAAATCCTGGAAAGCTTGTTCCGCCTCGGTAGACCATTCAAAACGTTTGTTTTTCTTTAACAAGGCAGTGATGGGCTGGACTATTCGAGAGAATTCGGGGATAAACCTGCGGTAAAAGTTAGCGAAGCCTAACATGCTTTGCACACCTTTTATGGAGGATGGTGATGGCCATTTGAGAACTGCATCGACCTTCTTTGAATCCATACGCACTCCACCAGGTGATAATATGAATCCCAAGAATTCAACTTCAGTCACGTTGAAAACACATTTTTCCAACTTAGCGAAAAGTTTGTGTTGACGCAATCTTTCGAGGACCATTTTCACGTGTTTCCGATGTTCAGATTCCGATGAAGAATAAATGAGGATGTCGTCAATGTAAACAACAACACATACATCTATGAGCTCTCTGAGGACATCGTTCATAAAATATTGAAAGGCGGCCGGGGCATTGCTAAGTCCGAAGGGCATGACCTGATATTCAAATAGCCCATACTTGGTGCGGAAGGCCGTCTTCCATTCATCGCCCTCTTTTACTCGTACCAAGTGGTAAGCTCCTCTAAGATCCAGCTTTGTATATATGCATGCTTTTCTGACTTGGTCCAGGAGTTCAGGGATCAAAGGTAACGGATATCTATTCTTAACGGTGATCTGGTTCAGGGAGCGATAATCGATACAAGTTCTAAGGTCTCCTTCCTTTTTTGGAACGAAGAACAAAGCTGAAGAAGCAGGGGACTTGGAAGGACGAATAAACCCATTTGCCAGGTATTGATCCAGGTATTGTCGAAGGTGAAGGTTCTCAGGCTCGGTGAGGGCATAAATTCTACTACAAGGAGGAGTAGATCCAGGTATCAGGTCTATCTGGCAGTCATAAGACCTATGAGGAGGTAGAGAGTTAGCCTGATCCTTCCGGAAAACATCTTGGTATTCTAGGTATTCGGGAGGTAACTGGGGAGTCTCTGAAGAAATTGCGGCCAGTGCAACACCAGGTGGAGGGTGACAAGTAGAGACACATTCTGGAAACTGGACCGTTCTTGCTCGCCAATCGATCAGAGGATTGTGTTTCTCTAACCAAGGTATTCCTAGAATAATCTGAAACTGAGGGGCCGTGATTACATCGAACACGATCTTCTCATGGTGTCCATCTTGACTTACTAGCGTCACCTCTTGAGTGGTATGCGTTACTGGCCCGGAGGCTATCTCCGTACCATCCACCGTAGTAATGACGTCCTTTACAGCCTTGGGACAAAGAGTTAGATTCATCCTCAAAACCATTTCATGATCCACATAATTGCCGATGGCACCGCTGTCGACGTAAGCTTCAATTGCATGTAATCGATCCGGATTATCAGGGCTAATGAGGACCATAGGTATCACGAAATGCGAGGTCACGGAACTGGTTTTCACGCTCGGCAAGAGGACCTCTATTCTTGTCGGGCGAGGTCGTTTCCCTGCTCAGAGTTTGTAACTTTGGTAACTGCAGCTCCTACTGCCTTCTTGGCAGGTTTCACCGGACAGTCTCGAAGAAAGTGCCCTGAGTTTCCGCAATATAGGCATAATTGCAACTGTTTCCTCCTTTCCCGCTCCCTTTGTGTTAGAGGACTTTTCAGACCCCCTATTTGCATGGGTTCCCCGGAGTCTACTCCTTTGGAAGGAGTTGGCGGTTTGGAAAATACTCGAGCATCAAACTTGGAACGATCGGCCTTCCTGTTCTGCAGCCTGTGATCTATTTGAACGACCAAGTCTATATAATCCGAACAGTCTTGTGGGGGATTCACTACTTGGGCTAAAACGTCTTTGAGCTCTCCACGTAGACCTCTATAAAACAGCGTAATCCTTTTGTCCTCAGGCCATTGAGTTTCCACTATTAGTCTATTGAAAGATGCAATATAAGCCAAAAGGTCTTGATTACCCTGTCGCAACGAAAGAAGCTCATTGTCCAAGGCCTGCCCCTGTGAATGTCTTGCGAACAGTTTTTCCATACTAAGCTGAAAGGCTTGAAAATCATGGAGAACCGGATCATCTTGATTATCAGAGGGATCGACCAGTCTGCCGCATTGCCACTAAGGTACGAAAGTACAAAAGCTACTTTAGCTTGATCAGTTGGAAAGGCAGCTGGCCGGCATAAGAAGTGCAACCGGCTCTGATTGATAAATACTGCAAACCTCTTTGGGTCACCAGAAAATCGTTCGGGCGGAGCCAGAGGTACATTCCCAGGTAGGTTGATCTGCACTGGATTCATAGAGGATGTTGAAGGAAGATTTGCCCCTGATGCGGGTAACGGGGTCTGTCCGGCTTGTGACTGTAGCACTTGTCTAGCAAGATTGTCTGTTCTCTCCTTGGAAATAATTAGTTCCCTTCTTAGAGCATTCGTTTCCTGACGAGCTGCATGCACTTCTGCCCTTAGTTCCCCAAGTAACCGGGCTAGGGGGTCAGTATCCGAGGTTTCCATAGCGCCTGGGCGAGAGTTTGGCGGTGGGCTTTGCGTTCTGTAACGCTCACCTGATTCTCGCAGAGGCGCCGGTCTTGACTGGGTGACTACCGTATCTTCAAAGGTGATGTGTAGCACCCGGTTGGCTCTTTGGGCTGGACCTCTGTGCACTGTATGCCTGACGTGTAGAGTAAGATGTCTGCAGATAGAAAATATGGGGTTAATGAACTGGGGTTATTGGGGTGTCCCTATCTCTTTCCTCTTCTCCTCTCCTGTAGACCCCCAAAGGTTAACGCTCTCACCTTAGGTAAGTGAATGCCGAGCTCTCCATCTGCCTCGGGGCAGGGTGCTGTAACCAGTTTCTTCACTGGATAGGTAGCGCAGGCCTCTTGACTTCAGAGGACTGCTGTCCGTCGTTTACTGCACGAACGGTAAGTTTCGAGTCATTCAAATGTCTTTAAAGTCTTTAGTAATGATGTCTCTTGTTTTGCAGGGTTCCGGCGATGGCGGATGACGGGCTGAAGTGAGTTGAAGATGGAGCCCGTGTGATGAATAGAAGCGCCTGGAAGCACGTAAGTAAGCGCTTGTTGCCTGCTTCACGATGCGCTCTAACTGTCTTTTTATTTTGCAGGTACGAGTTCGGAGCGGCTGCAGGGTGCCGGAATACCCACTGGATTAGATGTGGAAAGGAGTAATGGCACGTGAGTATTAAAGTTCCCCAATGTCTTTAAACGCACCTTGTTTTGTCTTTCAGATGCGGGATGCAGCGCCGAAGGCCTCCGGAGCGTGCGAAGAGTTGGTAAGCTTTTGTCTTTCAGATGCCGGAATGCAGTGTGAAGACCTCCGGAGCGCACGAAGAGTAGGTAAGCCTTTGCCTTTCAGATGCCGGAATGCTAACCTGTTCTTTCTTGTCTTTATAGGTGTTGCTGAAGACTGGATTAAGGATGTTAAGCCTTTTTCCTTAGGCCCAGGACCGGATGCAGAAGACACGATGAGCGTTCTGCTGCAGAGGTTGCAGAATAACGTAAAGCAAGATTCATCCACCGGGTGTGGTTTAAATAGCCTCCTGTAGTGCTTCGGTGTCTCCTTCCACAGCCACGCCTAGGTAAGAAAAGAGTTCCTGCTTTCCAGAAGAGTTCCAGTGTTCTGAATCTAGGGAGTGGCTCCAGCCCCACCCAACAGGAAAAGTAGTTCCAAACAGAAGGGGATCAGAGGCTCAACTGGCAGGCAAGTAAGCAGCATGGTCTGCTGCAGGTAAGTCCACCCAAGCATTATGAGCCCGGCGCTTCCAGCGCTGGGACTGGGCATATTTATGAGCCTGGTGCCACTGGCGCCAGGACTGGGTCCAAAAGGTCCCAATTGGGACTGGTTGGCACTCGGAACCTGGGTTATGGTTCTGCTTCCAAGGGAGTTGGGAAAACCCTGACCTTTTGGAAGCAGAGATCATGACAGTAATCTTCTGCAGATTAGATTGCGAGTGAAATGGAAGCTGTTCTAAACCATAATTTAGCTTTTAAATAACCTTTAGTTTACAGTACAGAAGTGGAACAGAGGTGTTAAGGAATATTTGCAGTATTTCTGGGCAACCTTTCTCATTTGTGATATCAGATAGGCCATTTGCTCCACAATACAATTCCAGTACAAATATTTTTTCCGGGTGTCAAATGCTGGAAAACCAAGATAACGCAATGATCTCATTTTCGCCATATTATGCTTTTTCAAAAACCATCTAAAAGAGGAGTGCATTTTATGGTTAGTAAGGCACATAATGATTGATTTCTTCTCATTTATCATTAAGCCATTTTAAGATTTTCCAAGATGGCCCCCATGGAAAGTGAAGGCGGGGCTCCATACAGAGACCCTCTTCCCTTTCCATGGCAGCCTGCAGAAGGCGAAGAGAGAACCCTATGTTCATATTACCATGAGCACATTTTTGTTTCCCTTGCAAACCTATCCCATTTTCTAATAACTTTAACATATAGTCGGTCCCAGGTGAACATGGCCGCTTTAACCCCTTTTGTTGTCCCTGTTGGTCATGGCCAGTAGCCAGATTGTCTGTGTCATGACCTTATGCCATGAACCGGACAATCTTCCCACTGCCCATGGCCACAGGCTATACCTCAGTCACCAAAAGTAAATCACTGTTTTTTGTACCTACATTATGACACTTGTCAAAAAATAAAATACAGGCCCATTTGCAAAACAATGTTTTAAGGTCCTGCCAATGCTCCTTACACAAGTTTCCTGGAAATCCGCCTATGTTTTATTTTTTCAAAGTGTCGAAATAATGTACATACAATAGTCATATAACTTAGACCCCACTGGACAAAATTAATTCTGACTTTATGCAAAGATTCAGGGTTGGGTCTATAATCTTTCTGAAAACCTTTGTCCAAAGTTATAAGCCATCTAAAAATGTTAAGACCCGCCTCTTGACAAAATCCCACCAAATTTTACAAAAAACATTAAGATCTAGTTTTAAAATCGTTTTGCTAACTTTTGTGCAGATTTGTCAAATGGCACCACATTTATAAGCCTTTACAATATTTTTGGACCTCCCCTCTAATTTTGGTCTCTCTCAAGAAAACAGCTCCACACTTTCCAAAACCATTCAGAATCAGAATAAAATTCAAAAATGTCATGCAGTATCATTGATTGGCTCCAATGTTATATGCCATCCAAAAACTGCTTTTCACCAACCCTGTAATGCAGAAATAGGCATAGATGTCCCCGAACGTCTGAAGTGTTCGCAAACATCACAGGACTGTACCCGAACATCTGGACTGTTTGTGAACTTCAGGAATGAAAAACACTAGTTTTTTGGCTTCTTATGGCCATATCCCACCCATCCTCATCACCCCTGAGCTCCCCAGAGATTGTTTGATAAGTGCAATGTTGTGTTTTTTAATATGTTTTTAGCACAATGTTTGCGGACAACAGCGTATGTCCGCGAATCCAACATAGCAGGCGTTTCCAAAAATCGGACACACTTCATGCTTTTCACCATCCAATCAGTGGACACGTCCCACGGACATCACATCACCTTCTTAGCCTATCGGATGCCTGTCCGCAGACCGAACAGGGAAGTGAGTCCGCGGACTGAACCCAGATATTGCTACATTTGTGTTACCTACTATTGGGCCGTTTAAAAAAAAACTACTGGATGGATTTACAAAAGCAGGCTTTCAGGACCAAGCCACCACTTCTGCCGCAAATCTGGTGAAAATCCATCCAGCGGTTTGGGCTGTAGACATGAGCAGATTTTTTTCCCCATTGCGTCTATGGAAAGAACAGAAATTTTGGGAACCCCCTACAACTTTGCCCCCCATTCATGAAACCTCACCAAACGATAGATCCAGGTGGGTCAATATACTGTTGTTGCAGCATGGTGAGGATTCGGCCAGGGGGAGCAAAGTTATGAGCTGCCAAAAAGTGCTAATCCTATGGGTTGAGCAACTTAACCATAACTACCTGAAATACAATTTTTATCCCTCCAAACTAACTCCGTATTGGCCTCCCACGGGAGATAGTTTCCAGGAGCAGAATCCCACACATAACGGGTCAGCATGCAGTACCAACTTAACCAGTCAGGATAATACAACCAGGAAATGTTACATTCACAGTTAGAAAATCTCCATCTTCATTTCCTTTTCTCTGTTTCTTCTTATCATGTATACAGTAAACTGTGCTTAGCCAAAACCCAGCATATTATGAAGGGTTACACTCGCCTGCAAATTTAGTACTGAATGTGCAACTATTCATATTTTCAAAACCATGGTTTCTACATAGTGACAGTACTTCCATGTTTGAACCTATATAATGACCATATTTTCGGCCCAGGTTGATAATGCAACTACTTCCCAAACCCCATCTTACTTACTCACAAAACCTGAATGTTCAGGTGGGACACGCTCCTCTAGGAACCAGACCATTGTAAGGCTTGATACTAAACCGGCATGAAAAGAGAAAACCCGGAAACAGGCCTTCTCTCGCTAGCCCCAGCCTTCTGGCTTTGACCCTAGAGTATAGTTTGGTCATGATTCTGCAAGATATCTTTTTATGGTAGTACTTTACCTATCACCCTGGGAATTACACTCAAAGTGCTACTTTCTTCAGGCTGTTGCATCGTCTCTGTCTTTCCTTTGCGGTGGGCTTTTGTATATTAATCTCTTTTCGGTCTACGTGCAGATGGTGTGTTTTATGAAAGTGCTTATATTTGTATAGAACATTGATTGGACATTCTCTATATGTTGGACCGTGAACCTGTGTTGTTTGAATCACTACCGGTTCACCTTCACACCGCTCTTGAGAGTATGCCCTTCCCTCGACGGACAGTACCACAAAAGGCGAAGGAGTTACATCTCTTAATGGTCCCTGTTGTACCCTTATAATTGAGTTGTGTTTTGGTTTGTAGAAGTGTGGGGGCTGAGTGGGCCATGTTATCCCCGCTCATCCTTGTACTCCTGCGAGGAGGAATCGAAATTGCTACACCAATTAACCATCCAACGCTCCAATGCTACTGTTCTCGTGAATTTTCACGTTTCAGTACCTGAAGTCGAAACTCACAACACTAATTTCTTCTTCAGTATTGGTTAGCCGCTGCCTGCCTTTGTGCATGGTGCATTTGAATATGTTACTTTATTATTTTCTTTTTAAATAAAATAATGCCATGTTTGTGAAGAGCACTGTGATACTAAGTAGGTTCTTAATGCAAAAACTAGTGTCTCATCACGAGCTTGGCGATCTATCCACGTTTACCATACTGCATGTGGCAATGGGAAGGGTCTGTATGGTCCAGAGCCAAGCAAACCCTTCAGTTATTCCCCATTTGTGAGCCCTATAGGACTCCACTGGAACATACGGTATTGCTACACGTGTTAATACAGTCTGAAAAATACCGCATGCAATGATGCTTTTGTGGGGACATAATTATATCCACATGGTTTACAGGTAACATTGTAGTCATTCGTGAGGGTACTGGGCTTCACTGGATCGTCTCACGCATTGCTGTGAACCTCGACTGGTAAAGCTTTTTCGAATGGCTGAATGGAGTCAATTGCCATCATTACAAGTGTCCCAGTATCCCGACGATAGCTCCAGCTGGATATCAGGAGAATGCCCCTACCGTCTCCGCTGCCTGATAGCCCGGTATTACTGGGATATTACTGGTGGTAGAGATGGTGGTAAGTTTCCATGAGATGGTATTGTCAGAATCACTGGTTGCACCAGTGATTTCAACATTCATTTGCTGACAGGTGCCTGAACTACCAGCAGGTCAGGGCTGCAGGTAGATCCCTGCGTCCACTGCCAAACTTGTATTTCCCTGGTCCAGAAAAAATGCTGATGCTGGAATTACCAGAATTTTTTCGGGACGGGGAAGTTGTAATGACGCCCAATGTCTACAAATGTCTTGGCCACAAGGTGGTGATATGGATCGGAGGTTTATATCACAGGCTCGATTATCTCCAGACAAATGGAGGCGGCATTGTGATTTGGCAGAGTGATTAAACGTGCAGAATTTCGAAATACTGCCTTTTTTACCAATACCTCCATACTGGTAATGAGGCCCTTTTTTAGTGTAAATGTTTGCAATTTCTACGGGTCAAGTGCCTTACCTCAGTACAATACAATAACTTATGCTCAGAATCAATAAATGCATGGCTCCAAGCTGTCTGAGGTGTTGCACTGAACCTCCCGCCCTCCAACTAGCTCCTGACCTTCCTTCCTTCTCCTGCCTTCTTGTACCTTAGGTCTCTGTGTGTTCACATGGTACAGTGAGTCTCTTCTGCTGTTTGCCCTGTCATCGTATATTATGAATGTGCATATAAATCTGTAATGTAGTGCGCTGTTTTGAAATCAATGCTTCAGTTTTGGACAGCACTTTTTCTTATACACATAACCATTATAGAAGTTAAATGAAGCTCTAAAATGAGAACACAAACAAAGCAATAAACTAGAACTCATTGCTTAGGTCGAATTTCAGACAAAGGAAACTTGATGCAGAACAAGAACTACCAAAGACAGTCGCTCTGGCTTTTTTAAGTGTATGCGTTGGATTGTATTTAGATACATTGGGCCTCATTATGAGTCTGGCGGTAGCCGTGACGGTAAAAATGGCTCGGCTGCCGCTGGAGTCATTTTTTTTCCGGTGTCCGGCAATGGGGACTTACCGGGGAATTACAGCCCGGAAGTCCCGGTAATTCCCTATTGCCGGCGCTGGACAAAATAACTGCACATTCCCATTCGAGTCCCATTGAAATGAATGGGAATGGGGAGGTCGGATGCACCGCCACCATTCATGAATGCCGGTGCATCTGACAAGGTCTGCGAGCGGGTGCCGTTCCGCTCGCAGACCTCAGAGTATGCCGGTCCAGCAACAACAGTGCCGGTAGCTTACCGGCACCATTGTTACCGGACCGGCACACTCGTAATGAGGCCCAATGAATAGTGGTGAATTGTGTCTGTGTGGTTTGGAATTTGATTAAATATAATGTTTATTGTATGTGTAGTTTGGGTGTGTAAGTGGATGCATATATGGCAGGAGTTCGATTTCATTAAGTCATCACTGTAAAAAACCAAACAACACATATTTCTACTACCAATACAGACCTGAAAAGGTATTTGGTTAAGTGCATAACTTGGACACTAAAGGTGAATCCCAGGTTCACCCTTGCTTCAGTGTGTGATCCTGGACAAATAATAGCATTTTTCTATGTGAATTAAATCCCAAAATTCGAAGTCACAACACATGATGTAGTTCACATTCCACACTATTAAACCACACTATTAAAAGTAGGCCTCAATCATGGATTTGGCCTATACACAGTAATAATCACTCGAAGATTCATGCATTGCATATCACAAAGTTATTTGTCTCTTGACTCGCTCATGCAAATACTCCAGGCTCTGAAAGCTAAATTCAAAAGTAAGTGATCCGGGGAAAAATGATTCTCTGTCTCCCTCTCTCTGTCTCTCTCAATAGCAATGAAGGCTATTAAAAAAAGTGTCACTCCTGGCATTCGAACCGATACAATAATAATAACAGTGATCATATATATACTTGCACTTAGGAACAGGCTACACCATAAGCAGGCCTGTCACCCATGAGTTTGGTGGTAGTCCTTAAATCCGGTGGTAACGCTATTACTGCTGCATTTAAGGGTCCCCCTAAACATGGGTCTCAGAGCTGGGGGTAAACACGCCAGACCCATGCGCCGAAAATTCCCCATTGGGCCCAATGGACCCAATGGGGAATAGGGAATTACAGTTACCGGCCAACCCCTGATCCAGCACTAATAGCCCCGGACCAGTTGGCAGTTACACTATTAGCGTGTGTAGTAACCCGGCGGTAATGCTGCCTGGATACCGACCAATTCAAGATGAAGCCCTTGGTCTTAAAAGTATTTTTCAATAGCCAGAGTATGATTTTAATCATACAGTGATTTGCATTGTGGTACCTGTATTCTTCCAAACAAGATAAGTAAAATAAAACTACAATCATACTTAAACATTTTTCTGTAAAGATTTATATATTTGTTAAGCAGGTTTTTATGATGTGTGTACTTTTTATTCTCTATGAAACAGGTTATTCTTGAAAGCTAAACTTTGACGAAATGACTTCGGCTCTGCAGGAGTACAAGGATGAGTAGTGGCTAATCCACCTACTTAGGCCTTGCACTACTACAAACCAACAGTGATCCCAATCATAAAGGTGAAACAGGCTCAGCCAAGAGGTTTACTTCCTTTGTCTTTTTTGGTAACATGGGCCGAGGCAAGGCTCAACTCTTCAACTCTTCGAAGGAGTGTGAATGTGAGACCTTTACAACCCAAACAGCAATATTATACATGTTTAAAAAAAAAAGAATTTCCAATTAAGTTTGTTATATGTCTACAAATTCCAACATACAATTTAACTATTCAAAGCTGATGCTCAAGCTGGACAGGTGATGAAGCTCTTCTGGGGTGGTGCAATGTCGGGCAGGTTCAATGATGCAGCAAAAGCAGTATGAAGTTTGAAGGTGAGTGTGAGAGGTAGCACCACAGATTCTGGTGGTTTGAAAGCAGCAAGCACGGTTCAAATTGGCTCATAGTGGTATGAGTGATGAAAGCAGGAGCCCTCGATGTGTGGGATGTATTGACTCACTCTGCTATACTATGAGGCCTCACTCTGCTACCTATGGTGCGAGAAGTAGCAAAATGGGAGCAAAACCCTTGTGCATGCCCAAAACCTCCAAAACTGCGTTTTTCAACACACAAAAAGGTGGCTGCGCAACCTGCCACCCATGGTGCATGTGTGGTGGAACAGAGCACACGATGCAGAAAAAGTGCCAGTGGGCTCCATGACAAATAAACATAGAGTGCAGAGGGAGTATCAGCGCTTTGCAAGTGAAACTCCCAAATTTGCCTGTAAATGACATTTACTTTGCTGCTGAAACTTCACATTACCTGTACATAACACTGTCCAACACTCAAAATCTTGATTGGCGCTAAAATTCATCTAATCGAATGAAGCACTGTGAATCGATAAGGGCTTGAAATGTTAAAAGCAAAACATTTTCTCAGCAAAACCGGATTGCCTGTGAATGACAGTTCCTGTCAAAAATCTGTGTGCAGCCACACTGGGCTACCTGTGAGTGACAGCCCCTGTCAAATGGGTTCTCCTGATTAAACTTAAAGTTGTCTAAAGATAAAGATCTGCTGGATTAGCAAATATAAAAGGACTGTTGCTGAAAGGAACACAGATCTCAGTAGTTTTGATCCCACATGTTTAAATCTAAGAATGTAATTTACCTATGTCATCTGATGCAACAAGTTTGTTTTGTGCTGATTTTTAAGTCAAGAAATTACGAATTTAACTTAGGCTGGCTGGGCCTGCAAGAATTTGAAAAACAGGTTTCCTCCCAATCGGAGGGCATTCCTCTCAGCAGATGCTCACTGACACATGATAATTGTGCGGTAGGACTGAACAATGGCAGATTCTCCAGGCAGAAAATGGACATGTGAAAAGGTCATAAAGTAGGCCTGCAGAAGGAAATTCCAAAGGTGGGGGGCTGCTCCTTGCCTCCGGAGACTGACAAAAGGCGGACCATTTTCTGATAACAATATGCAATGAACATTTTTTAGAGACTTATAACTCGCTATCAAAAGTGGTGAAAAATATAAAAAGGGCAAAGTTGTTACTCTAATTTTTGGCCCTACATTTCAAAACGTGGTGGAACTATGTAACATGTTCCGAGCAGGAATGCCAATATATGTGGTTTTATGGGAACTGTATTTATGCTAGAATTATTAAATTTTGCACACACATTCCTATAGTAAACACGCATATTTGCGTAAATGTGGAGAAAGTTTCAGAAATGTTTTCATGTAGAAATGGACAAAATTCTGCAGAAAGGCGAAACAAGGTCTCACAGCTGTGGGATTTTGACGAACAGCTACTCAATACAATATGTGATCCTTGTATGTGATTTTCATAGAGGTTACAAATGTATAAATATGTATTTAGGACAACATTTGATTTTGATACTAGTGGCTAGGGGAGGTTTCTACGGATTGTAATAACCAAACCATAAAACTTGACATCATCTGTCCTTGATCCAATCACTCAGATGCAAGGCGGAGATGAGGCTCTGATCCAATCCCAGTTCACAGGGGCAAGCTTAGTTAAGGCGGCCCATACACCCATCTTTGCAATGTCATTGGAAAGAATAGAGACAGTTGACAACATCCAGGAAGACTCTGTCTTCTGATTCCAGCGAAGCACTCTGATCTAGCATTCAACACCCAGCCTTTAACATCCTTCTAGATCCAGATGCCAATCACCAGGCCAAGCAGTAACAACCATTTTCAGCTAGGCCTCTATCATCAATTAATCATCAAGTAATCCTTACAACCCAGTGAAGCGCTGTGGTGTGGGGAAGCATCCTGAAACTATCTGGCTTGCTACCATAATGCTTGCCTGATGTACTTGCCATCAAAACAAGAAGAGCATATCCTGTGCAGTTCCGGTGACCGGCCTAGCTGATCCAGTCCTGTGCCTGATGTGCTGTCCTTCCCTGATAGACCTGCTCCATTGACCAGAATCTTAAATCCCAGTGGATTGTGAGTATTAACAGGACGCTATTGTTTACTTTGCCTTATCTTGTTCCACCTAATGGGGTAATTCATAGATTTCAGCGCAGAGGCAGCACACGCGAGCAGCGCAGAGAGAGAGCGTGCGCCAGCGTGCGCCAGCCATGTGCGCTAAACAGCATTCTGGTGCACCGCGTATTTATGGAATTGCCAAGGCATTTTTAGCGCTGGTGCAGAGAACATCCCGCAGCGCCAGTTACTCCCCCAAGAACGCCCCTTGCGCAATGAAAAACCATTGAAATCCCCAATGCAGCGCAAAGGGCCATGCTAACCCTGGACCACCTAACAGGGCCGCTACACTGCAATCGCGTGAGCGGGGAACGAGTATTCCTGGGGGGCGCGGGAAGTTGTACACGCGATAGGCCTTTGGCGAGCGGGGCACGTGTATTTCTGGGTTGCGTGGGCATTTTCATGCCATTACGCTGTCTGAGTGGGGTACGTGTATACTGAGGGGTGCGCGGCTACTCTCACATGCGATTTCACTGACTGAGCGGGGTACGTGTATTCTGAGGGATGCGCGGGTACTCCCACACGCGATTCCGCTTGCAGAGTGGGGTACGTGTATCCAGTGTGGTGCGCGGGGAGTCTCACACGCGATAGGCCTTGGGTGAGCGGGGTATATGTATTTCTGGGGTGCACAGGAACTTTCACACGCGATTTCTCTGTCTGAGCGGGATACGTGTATTATGAGGGGTGCGCGGGTACTACCACACGCGATTTCGCTTGCAGAGTGGGGTACGTGTATCCTGAGGGGTGCGCGGGTACTTTCACACGTGATTTCGCTTGCAGAGCGGGGTATGTGTATCCAGTGGGGTGCGTGGGGAGTCTCACACGCGATAGGCTTCGGGCGAGCTGGGTATGTGTATTTCTGGTGTGTGTGGGAACTTTCACACGCGATTTCACTTGCAGAGTGGGTTACGTGTATTCTGAGGGGTGCGCGGGTACTACCACACGCGATTTCGCTTGCAGAGCGGGGTACATGTATTCTGAGGGATGCGTGGGTACTCCCACATGCGAATCCACTTGCAGAGCAGGGTACGTGTATCCAGTGTGGTGCACGGGGAGTCTCACATGCGATAGGCCTTGGGCGAGCGGGGTACGTGTATTTCTGGGGTGCGCTGGAACTTTCACACGTGATTTTGCTTGCAGAGTGAGGTATGTGTATTCTGAGGGGTGCGCGGGTACTACCACACGCAATTTTGCTTGCAGAGCGTGGTACGTGTATTCTGAGGGGTGCGCAGGTACTACCACACGTGATTTTGCTTGCAGAGCAGGGTACGTGTATTCTGAGGGGTGCACGGGGAGTCTCACACGCGATAGGCCTTGGGTGAGCGGGGTACGAGTATTTCTGGGGTGCGGAGGAACTTTCACATGCGATTTTGCTTGCAGAGCGGGGTACGTGTATCCAGTGTGGTGCGCGGAGAGTTTCACACGCGATAGGCATTGGGCGAGCGGGGTACATGTATTTCTGGGGTGCGCGGAAACTTTCACACGCGATTTCGCTTGTAGAGAGGGGTACTTGTATTCTGAAGGGTGCGCGGGTACTACCACACGTGATTTTGCTTGCAGAGCGGGGTACGTGTATTCTGAGGGGTGCGCGGGTACCTTCACACGCGATTTCACTTGCAGAGCGGGGTACGTGTATCCAGTGGGGTGTGCGGGGTGTTACACATGTGAATTGGCAGTGTGGGTCCTCCCAGGTGTGCCCTTGACCCCCTCCCCAGCCCCTGCAGGCAGCCCACACCACAGGGGACTACCCAGCACCCCTGGTCATGTCCTGCAGCCCCCCATCCACCATGGGCATGCCCCACATGTCACCTTGCACTAGTGATCACCGACTCATGTCCCTCTGCACCCCCACCCACCCAGCATTGACTGCCACCTGCCAGCAGGCCCCGACTCATGTCCCCCTGCACCCCCACCCACCCAGCATTGACATGCATCTGCCAGCAGGCATGACTCATGTCCCCCTGAACCCCACCTACCCAGCATTGACGGGCACCTGCCAGCAGGCCCCGACTCATATCCCTCTGCACCCCCACCCACCCAGCATTGACGTGCACCTGCCAGCAGGCACCGACTCATGTCCCTCTGCACCCCCACCCACCCAGCATTGATGGGCACCTGCCAGCAGGCCCCGACTCATGTCCCTCTGCACCCCCACCCACCCAGCATTGACGGGCACCTGCCAGCAGGCCCGACTCATGTCCCCCCAACACGTCATAAGATGCACAATCATGGTCCTCATGTCCATCAAAATCCCACAGCACGCCACCCCAGTCTTGAGAGGCAATCAAGTCCTCAATCCACCCCACACTGAAATGGCTATTCCACGACACAAACCGAAAGTCAACTATGCACATCAAAATATGTCCCTCACACACACACACTGGGTGCCAGTGATTCTCTAAATCCACTTTTTCACATGCAGTAACCCAATGAGCGAATACCACACATGGAAGTAATAAATAAAAAAATATTATGAACAAAATGAATGAAATGAAATGAAAGCATAAAACATATTTCAAACATGAAATGAAATGTATGTCCAAAACAGAATAAAAAAAATATGAAGAACCAATCCAAAGTGATGAAAAACAACGAAAGAAATGAAACCTAAATGAAACCTATCCAAAAAACTACCTAAGAAAAGAACTATATACAAAAGTGTGTGGCCTACTCCAATCACCCCAAAATAAATGAAAATGAAAATTAAACCTAACACTACAAACTATATACAATGGGGGCAGGCTAGTCCGATGGCTCACTTTTTTCTGATTTCCCGGGGCAGGGCATCATCGAACTCCTGGTCTATGTCCTGGAGGCGGGCCTCTTCCATGTCCCTGAGGTTTCACATGGACGATCCCATGTTCAACTCCAACTCCCTGCGAATTGCCTCGAGGCACTCGGCCCGCCTCAGCGCCCTGCCTGACCATTGTGAGCCGTGCCTATTCCGCCCGCCCCAGCTCCACATCTATGGCCTGGCCCAACCGCTGCCACACGAAAGACACTTGCAATCTAGGATCCTCCTGCCCTCCGGCCGATGCCTGCCCCTCTGATGTTGTTGGCCCCGAGACATCATCGCTCCCACCTTGAGCCTGCTGCTGCCGTGCATGTGCCCTGCTCGTTGTTGCCTGCATGTCATCCACCTGCTGGGGTCCAGTTGTTGGGGTGGCCACCCCTGCTAGACCTCCGACTCCCGACTGTGGCAGGGATGTGTCCTCCACCAGCCTGGCCGCTGGGTCAGGGACAGCTCCACATGGTGCCCGGGTGCACTTGGGCAGGAAGATGGCACGGAGGACGACTGGTGCATAGGGAGTTCAGTTGAGGAGGGGGTTGGCAGAAGCTCCAGCACACGGAGGAACCCAGCTCTGGTGACCCCACCCAGTAGGTTGACGTGGTTGTCGAGACATTCAAAATGACGTGCGCTGTCCTTGCGAGAACCCCGCACGTGATTCCGAATGTCACAAACACGCAACGCCACCCCACCCAGGACAGGCTCAATCTGGTCCCGGATTTCCACGTCCGCAGGGAGAGGAAGGCCAGTTGTTGTGCGGCTATCCCCTCCCTGAAAACGGGTCTGGACGAAGGCATCCCTGCTGGTGCCGGATGATGCAGTCACAGGATCGGGAACAGGATTACACACAGGCACCTCTGTGGCGGCCTGTGCTGCCTCCTGTCCCTGCCCCTGGACTGCACCACTGGCACCAGTGGAGTCCCCTCCTCCAGGTCCCGTGTGTGTGACTTCCACGGCCTCCTCCTCAACCAAACCCCCCACCAACCTGGATGACTCCGTGCCATCTTCCTCCATAGGGCCCTGTGGGGTCTCAGCTGCCCCTTCTGCTGCCGAGGAGTCCACCTCCGACCTTTGCCTCTTGGACTTACCCCCGGCAGCTGCGGCCTTGGGGGCAGCACTAGACTCCTCACTCCCCGACAAGATGGCAACCTGGGAGAGGAGCTGGGCCTTGCCTCTCCGGCTGGTGGTGGGATCCCTGCCTGTGTGCTCCACAGCACCGTCTCCGCCCTCTTCATCAGTTGACGCTGCAGACAGGGAGAGACAGAACACAGGCATCTGGGCACTGTACAATGGTCTGATACACACATGACAGTTGCAGATGAGGGGCAGTCTCAAACCTCACACATGGCCTCACACTCCCCAGCACACATATCATTTCTATCAACACACACGCGCAAATGAACAGGAATGTTGCAGCAGCCAGCACCATCCATACACATACAACACCATGACCATCCGAAGGTTAGCCTGACATCACCTGCAACACGAGAATTGGAAAACACATGCACACACGCCACCAGACGTATATGCATCTGTACATCTACACCACCTGCAGTGAAATCCTCGGCATCCATGTCACATCTGCCAATCAGCCTCCTACATGTCAGTGTCACATGCATCTATGGTGTATCACAGTGGCACATGTCAAATACCCTCACAAACACATGTACACCATGCACGTACATGAAGGTAGAACCCGCATCCATGTGTCACACCCCAACCATGCCATGGTACATACAAAGATATGTAAACATGTGTGCACCCCAACATGCATTTGGCCATAATGCTTTTGTACACATACACTGTTGATATGCCTCACACATGACTGGACTCTCATGCGGCAGGCTCATGTCCCTGTACATACACATCCATACATGGTCCTTCCAAGACATATGTGCAACCTGCACACACCTGCCACACATCAACATGCACAGCATCCAATCAGTACGCATGCACACCTACCACTCGACTCCGGACGGGTCTACCTCCCAAGGACCTTTACATGCTTTGCCTTCAGGAGACGCGGGGCCATGTTGAGGGTCCTGGACCTGAAGTTCTCCCAGCGCTTCCGGATGTGTTGCAAGTCGCGGGCTGCCACCTCCTCCATGTTGATGGCATCCATGATGTCCGTCCAGATCCTTTTCCGTCCTTCATTGTCGGCGCGTGAACTTCCAAAGAGGACATCATAATGCCCCAGGACTTGCTCCACCAGGATACCAACTTCTGCAGCAGTGAAGCTGGTAGCCCTCTGCCTCTCTGGCTGGGGGTTGCCAGTGGTGCCAGATGGTGTTGTGTCCGACATGGCAACCCCCGAGGCAGGTGTGGGTGGGCAACTGGGTCCTGGGGCTGGGCTGTGGAGCAAGATGGTACTCCAGTCGGGAATCTTCTGTTCCAGCAGGGGTGGTCACAGCAACTGGACCCCTGCAGATGGCTGACGTGCAGGCACCAAATAGCAGGGCACGTGGCCAGCAGGCAGCAGCAGATGGCAGGTGGGAGCGTGCTCTGGGCTCTGGGGGGCAGTAATTCGGCCTTCTGGGCAGGAGCGTGGTCTTCCGTGTGTTGTTGCGTGGCCAGCTTGATACGGAGTGATTTGGCACGTGAAAAAAACAGCACGTTAGCGTGTAATTGGAGGAAAGGCCCTTAGCGTGGTGGCACCTAAGTGACATCACACTTGTGGGCTTGCTTAAAACGTACGTGTAGGACGCCATTTTCTTGTACATGCTTTTTGTGGAGAGTGAGCGGGTGATTCTTGTACTTCTTGTCGGTTCACACGCGATTACTTCACAACGGTTCCAGTTCATACTCCCTATTCCCTCAGACTGTGTTCATTTCTTCTTATGGCGGGGGTGTTGCCAACGTGCACACGTGCATCTTTTTCACGTTCTTTTTCCAGGCAGACAGTGAGTCGCGCACGTATTTTCCAACTGTGGTTGCCCCTGTGTGTCTCGTACCCCTTCAGAGGTCATTGTAGGCTGCGTGTAACACACGTAGACTTATTTTTGTGTTTCAGGGTGCCACAGCATAGTGCAGGTTCATTTTTCCACGCACGTGGTCTACCAGGGGTTGCGTGCACATTTACTTTTGGTTTTGGGGTACCTGTGCGTTGTGTGACCCTTCATCTTCCCCCAGGGGTCACAGACAGCCTTGCTAGAGCACTAGGGTACGAATTCCATCTAGTACCCTACCCCTTTCACCCCAATTTCCCAGGACAATTGTTTACTGCAACTCCCATACGCACAACAACATCAGTGCCATGGTTGGGAGACGACCAAGCAGTAAGGGAGATAAAGGTGGCCGACCTCCAAAAGGTGGCTGCGGTAGGGGACGTGGCCAGGATGTGCAGGGTGCCCCAAGAGGCCAGTGTGTGGAGGACCAATCGGGGCCACCTATGCCCCCCCCAATGGTTGTGGGAAATGTAGCTGACACCATCCCAGCTCAGCCCTTGTTAAACCGGCCCATTTTGTCAACTGAACCGGCACAGGATGACTACCAGGCTGACTTCTAGGTCACCAAGTCTAAGCCACAGATGGCGGTGAAAGTTGCTGTCACCAGGCCATGTGGATCTGGGGCAGCAATGTCATGTGCTGCCCCAAGTAGCCAGGGCAAGGAGGCTGCAGGGGCACCTTCAGCTCAATCCACCCCAGCTCCAAGTCTCCCAGCCGGGACAGTGTCGGTACAAGTCCATCACACCGACGTTGGTCAGGCCAACATCACCCTGCAGCCAATGCCTGCACCGAGACCTTTGGTCATTGTGCCTTTGCAAACTTCAAGTACCCAGTCCACCTGCGCTTGTGCCCCTACCAACCAGAGCGGCGTAAGCCACTCAGGATCCGAACCACCTTCCAAGAAGAAGAAGGGTGCTCTTGCACTACAGGCTGGGACCCCAGACACGGCTACACACTCCTGCACGTCAAGGAAGCCTAGCTTCAATGACGCCGAACTAGAGGCACTTTTGGCCTATGTGTTGGCACATGGCCGCGAAATGGTGGTGACTGCAGGGTGCAAGACTACGCCTGCTCAGCGTAGGGCCCACTGGCAGACCATCGCGGACCAAATTAGTGCCCTTGGATTTGTGAGGCGCACAGCTGATGATTGCTACAAGCGGTGGAATAATCTGAAATGCAGAGCAAAGAACAAGCTGGCTTCCAATCATGCCTCTACTCTGGTGACTGGCGCTGGGTCTCCACCAGAGGACGACCAACTCACCGAACATGAGTCTGTCGCTGGAACCTTCGTCACAGATCCGAGGCACGGGAGACCTACCAGATTTTGAAGCATTGTCCGGTGAGTGCCCATGCATGTGTGTGTAATCCATGTGTATGTTGCTTGGGTGATGTGTTCTGATTGAGTGCCAGGTGAGGGTGTGTAGTCATGACTGGTATGGGTCACCCATGTGCTTCCTCCAAACCATTCCCCGGACTTGGGTTTGGGTATGACAGTATCCCTTCTGACCACAGTAGCCAATTTGCACCAGATTACTGCAGTTGCCCTTCAACTGTCATCTTGCAACAACATTGTTCATAATGTTTTCCTGTTCATTCAGCCTGATTGTTTCAATCCTTGCCATTTTTACGATGACTTTTTCTGCCCTACTGCCACATATGTGGCATGCTTCTGTCATAGATTACACCCCACAATGGCCCACATGTATTGTTATGGGAATGATTTAACCATTCAGGCTGATTGAGTAATGGCCTGCTCACAATCATTTTTGGGCCCTGTTTGTATGTAGAACATGACTGTTGTCTTCTGTCACGTTGAAGTGACCAACCATTGATGTATCCATCTGCCTGCCATCACTGTATAATTGAACACTGGATGTGTTTCAGTATGTGGCACATGCATATTTTGTCACACTATTTTGCATGTTTCATCTCATCATGTCCATCTCACATGGATGGGTGACAGTACTCATTCACTAACATATGGCTGTAGTTGTCAAATGTACCATGGCTATGCTACGTGACATCTGTGTGATGGCATGTGTCATGTATGTGTATTGGACATGCCACTCACGGGCTAATGTGTGCTGCCAGTGCAATCCAGCATGCTGCACATGTGCTGCTTTTCCATCTTGGAGTTCTCAGTGTGTGCTTTTTGCCTCCCATTCCAACTCATTGACAGTGCATGCATGCCAGAGTTATATTCATGTGGGACATGTGCAATTTATGTACTGGATCTCTGTCTCGTCAGGCCTATGTGTGTGCTATGGTGCTCATGCCTGTTTCCATTTGTTGTCTGTCATGTTTTTGCAGGTGATGAGGCACTTGATGCTGTTGAGGAGGAGGGGATGGTGCAGACTTAGGAGGAATCTCAGCCACAACCGGGCACCAGTGGAGGACGTGGGGTGGTGGTGGGTGAAAACCCATTCCTCCTGCAGACCATACTGTCCATGGGTGTCTCTGGGGACCCCTCCGCAGACCTCTATGATTCAGGTGCTGAATCGGACAGTGAGACATATGTGCCATTGCAGGTGAGTGTTTCTGGCAGGCATGCTGTTCTGTCCAACCCACCTGCACCAGGGGTAGACCCCTCTATGAGGATGTCAGTGTTGGAAAGTCCGCGTGTGGCGGTTACGGATGCAGGGTCACACTCCACAATGTTTGCTCCTGTTCCTACGCCAGCTGATCAAAGCAGCCTCAGGCAGTGCCATCCCAGCAAGGTGCAGATCGCCTTGCCCCAAACAGGTGTGGTACCCAGCAACACAGTGGCTGTGCGCCACCAGGCAATACAGTGTGGGAGAACTCCATGTACAGTATTGCAGCACAACAGGGAGCATTGTGTGAAATGATGGCTCAGGCAATGGATAGGGTGGCCACTTCCATTCTCCCCCCTGAAAGGCAGATGGAGCTCCAGCAGCAGGCAACAGACTCCATTTGCCACTCACACAGGGGTGACATGTTGGTGTCCAACAGGGACTAACGGGCTGGACTGAAGGCTCTGCGCGAAGCCATTTCTGTAGAGTCACATGCCCACAGGGAAGCCCTGAGGTTAGAACACAGGTTCCTCAGAGATACTCTGAGTGAAATTGAGGCTTCCCGGAATTTTAGGTCAGAACAGCAGCTGGAGCAGCTCACACGTTCACTCTCAGCTGAGCTCCAGGCAACCGTGCGGCGATCCGGGCAACGCGCAAGGCCATGCATGCAGAAATGCAGGCAACCCGTGAGGTGCTGCATGGGAATCTCCGTACCATTATCCTGCAGAACCAAACCTTCCAGACCCGCATGCTTGCTGCCATGGAGGACTATACCAGGGCTTTGCGTGGGCTGCCTCCCATATCACGGCCACCTCCTGATGTAGCAGCAGAGGGTGAAGAGAGCGACGGCAGTTCTCCCACTGTAGCGTAGCCGTGCAGGCCATGAGCCCATGGAGGTAGTTTTTTTAAACATCCATGCATGTGGGTGTTGGGATGCACCCTGTACCTCGTGCCTCCTGGGTGCCCCCCCCCTGTCCACCCATGGCCATTTTTTTTTACAGTGTGCTGCTTTGTGTGGCTCCCATGGGCATCCACTGTTTATTCCAGCTGGGCACATGCAGGCTTGTCCTGTCTTTGGGTTAGATGCTTGGTTTCCTGACACACACACCCCTCCTGCTTCCCCTTTCCATGGGCTTGCAAAGGGTGTGACCAAGTGACAGTAACTTACACAGTGACATTGGGCTCCCATGAGTTGTGTGGGCAGTCTGTAGTCAAAACTGTGTGTACATCCCTAGTGGGGATTGTTGTTGGATTCTACAGTGCATGGTGTATTGATATGTGCATGTGCATCCATGTCTTTCTCCTTGTTTACATGTAGGTTCTTCATGTCTTCACAAGGCCGTCTCCTTTGCAGATGCAGTTCATGTTGTATGCAGTACACTGACACATTTGCTTGCCAGCAACACTCTGCAGTTGGAAGGGGTCGATGTGCTGCCTTGGTCAGGTTGTGATACTTGCACTACTTTGATTTTTTCGTGTCTTGTATTGCCACGCTTTCTTCCTGTACTGATGTATTGTGTTGCTGGTAAGTATTTGTTCATGTGTGGTGTTTCTTATTGATTACTGAGGGCATATTGTCTGTGGACTGTTTACATTTGGAACATTACACTTTGTGACATGTGTTGTGCATTCATTTACTTGCTTTCAAATTGAATGCCATGCCATGGTGTGTTGGGTAGCTGAGATGGGGAGGGGTTGGGTGACATGGCAGTATTTTGATGTGGTATTTTGCAAGGGGGTAATCTTTCACGCTGCATGAATGTGTGTCTTTTTGTGACACAGCATTGGGTGTCTTTGAGTAGGTAGGGATGCACACAATGTAACACTTCCAGGTGAACAATCTCAGGCTGGTATGGTTGTGACAATTGACTGTCCCTTTTGCCATCATCATTGATTCTCAGCTGGTATGTGCCAGGGCTGTGTGCACTCCGCAGGGGTGTGATTTTAGGTGAAGTAATTTGCCACAAGCTGGGTATGGGCTGCCTCACCACATGCCCTTTCACCTCCCATGTGCAGCAGCCGTACATGTGGTTGGGGATGTGGGGGCACCACCACGTCCAAAGGCACGGCCCGGCGTGTTGCAACGTTGTGCAGGACACATGCTGCCACTATGATCCTGCACACTACTGGGGACGCGTATAGCAGCTGCCCACCAAAGCGTTCAAGGGATCGAAAGCGTGACTTGAGCACTCCGAATGTGCGCTCCACTATGCCCCGGGTTGTAATATGGGCTGTGTTGTATCTTACCTTGGGTGGTGTGGTGGGGTTCCGAATTGGCGTCATCATGTAGGTGCTCAGAGGGTAGGCACTGTCCCCTGGGGAGGTGATTATGGTTCTCATTAGTGGGGTTTTCCCTTTTCTCAGTTTCTGATATGCATGCATGTGCAGAGGCATTTATACTCACCAATTAGCCATGTGTCACCATGCCGGCCAGCTTCCAGGTCCCGGTTTAGGGGTGACATTCTGAAAATGTAACTATCATGGCTTGACCCTGGATAGGTGGCATATACTGAAGTTATTATTCCCTTGGCATCACATACAACCTGCACATTGATTGAAGGCCAGTATTTGCGGTTTCGATATATGTGCTCAGTGGCCCTGGGAGGACGTAGCGCCACATGGGTGCAATCAATAGCAGCTAGCACTTTGGGGAAGTGTGCCACCCCGTAAAAGTTCTGGACCACGGCCTGCCTTTCTGCAGGTGTTCTGGGCATGTATATTTGCCTGCAGACTGAGGGGCTTGTAGTCATGATGGACAACACCTGGCGTAGGCAGCGTGACTGCGTGGCCTGTGACACACCCCCCACTATGGCACTTGTCCGCTGAAATTACCTAGTAGCCAAAAAGTGCAGTACATTGAGCACCTTTTCCAAGGGGCTCAGTGCTTGGGAGCACAGGGTGGGTGATGTGAAGTCATCCTCCCACTCCCTGACCAGTTCTAGGATTATGTGTGGTGGAAACCTGTACCTCCCATACACCTGGTCATCAGGCATCCCAAAAAGGCTGGTCCTGGGTAAAAAAATGCAGGGCCTAGCTATCCTCCTCCTCCTGCGGTGTCCGACGACCACTGCTGCAAGGAACGTTATATTCATCGTAGCGTCTGAGAATGTTTTTGATGTTTGCGTGCACTTTTATGCTGCACGGGCCCGCTTATACCTGCTTCCTGCTGGCATACATGTTTCCGGATTAGCGTGTTTTTTTTGGCGCACACCTTTCCCCTGTTCGATTCCATGAATACGTGTTGTTGGCACACGTGTGGGCATTGCAGGCATTTACCTCCTGTACATCCCCTGTAACGCCCATATTTTTGCGTGTTGTTCCCCATTCCGCGTGTTATGCCCTGTGTTACGCCCACTTTTGTTGCGTGCGCTGCGCTATGTGCGCTTTCCCTATGTGCCTAGGGCACGCCGTTTAATGACGTGTGCGCCCGCGTGCGCCAACCACGATTTTAGCTCACATCCCAGGATTTACATGTGCACTTAATTCCATGGATCGATGTGCGCAGCTTTGGCACGCATGTGCTGCGTTTTTCGCGTTTGCGCTGTGATTTTCCCGCTTGCGCTCCCCTTTTCGGTGCACATTTATTCCATGAATCAGCCCGTTAATTTCATAACCAGCAACAGTGTCACAAATCTTAGTGCTATCTTATTCTGTCTATTTGATAAAGAGTCATGTTTTTATAGTAATTTTATTTGTGTAACTCTCATATAAAAATCCCACTTCGAGTGTTTGGAATGGTTCCGTCGGGGAAGGCAATGGGGATCTGTTACTGAAGTCATGAATCAGTCTCAGAGCTTACTTTGTCCCAACCTGGTTGTCTAGCCTACATGCTCTAGTCTTGAGTAAAAGCATAACCCATATTTCTGGTTCTAAACTGAAGTTCCTTTCCAAATTCCTGTCCTTATTTTTGAAAAACACCTCTCACTAAAATCTCAATAACGCCCTCAGTTTTCAAGATAGAAATTTCAATTCCAACTGATGCCTAACATCCTTGGCCATCTCCACAACCCAAAACTGCACTGCAGAACAGTGTCTTTGACCAGTTTTTATCAAAAACCGCATAGTAAAAGTTTGCAGAAAATTTACATTTTGAAAAAGTTTTACACGTGTTAAATGTCTTTAAATTATTTCCCACTTTGCCTTTGAGATTCCAAATGTTTTCTTGTGATTAAATCATTGCTTGTGATTACTTGCATCTGTTCAAAGCGGCTCCCATACGAATGTATAATAATTTAAGCAATTTTGACCACATTTAGTGTTTTTGCTCAGCCAGTTTCAAAGCCATGTTGACAGTTGAAAAGTCAAATCCTTTTTTCTCTTTTGGTTAAGGGGGGGAAGGTGGAGTGATATTCTGTTGGTTTTGTATTATTACTGAGTACCTGTTCTCTCCTCACATCTAATTAAATTGCCCATTGGTGGGTTGAGGGGTGTTGCAGGGGACCCTCTAACCATAGTGCTATCTGTTCCAAACCAACCCAAAAGTATTCTTTTCTGTGCTGTATTATTTTTGTGTTCATTACCCGATTCCCAGTGCATTAAAGATATTATTCATTGTCCTTGTCAACCCATTGGTGATTGTTGTTACCTATTAAAAATATATTGGGATAACATTATAATACATAAATAAATATTTACAGTTGCAAACTTGCCTGATTCCTGTTTCAGTGTGACCGGGTGGTGGGGAGTATTTTGAGATGGGTGTGATATGAGTGGTATATCATTCAGAATATTGAACTTATAGATACAAATAAATAAGGGTTTAATTTGTGCACTACATGCTAGGCGAGACTTGGGTATGTGCCTAATTGAAATCCCTTACAGCTTGGGGGCTCGTGACCGGGATCCTGAATTTGACCTACCACTCGTGACAGTCTAACACAGCATACTAGCCGGCGGGGTACATACACCTTGTTGGGTCGGCATACTGTGCTACACTGTACAAGCATCCCTCAAAAGAAATACTCAAAAGAATTGGGGCTGTTTCTAAAAGTAAATTAACCCTGAGATAAGCCAGAAGGAAATTAATATTTCCGCAATGGTGACCCAAGTGGAAATTAATATTGCTAGGGAACACTTCCTGCACAAACTGTTCGTCAGGGGTGAGTGGCCAGAACATGATGAACAGGTATGGCTATAGGAGATAAAACAACAACTCACTGCAATCGACCTTGATACCTTGCAGGACAAGGGTCTATTACATCAAGCGCTTAGCAAGCTGTACATGGCCCCAAAAAAAAAAGAGGAGCAGTGCAAAATTGCCAAAATAGCAGCCTACCTGTACCTCCACATAGGAATAATACAGGAAACACATGCAAACAATATAGATTTGACAAAGAGACAAGGGGAAGCACTGAAGACAATCCAGACCGAGCTGGATTCTGCAGAGCAAAGGCTGCAGGATAGCCAAGAATCTGAAACAGAGGCTAGGCAGTATATCACCAAACTCCAAGAAGATCTGGCTCTTTTACAGCAAAAGAATGCAGAGAATGATACCCAAGTACAGATGCTGCAAAAAGAATGTCAGGAAAGGGTTGACTCTTTACAACAGAGTCAACAAAAGCTGGAGCAGCAATTAACTTTTAACAGAGTCTGGCAGAACTTTTAGTTGTCCTAAAAGACCGCATAGACAAATTAAAAGAGGAAAACAATAAATTAATTATTAAAGACATCCACTCTCAAGAGGAATTTGATGAGGAGCGCCAGAAGTCTAGTGCATTTAAAAAACAGAGGGATGACCTGGCTGAGCAGAGGGGCACTTTAACTCAGGAAAGGGACACCTTAGTCCAGGAAGTCAGCCAATTAAAAACTAAGTTGGAGGAAAGAAAGCTGGCCCTTCAGGAGTTTAGTGAAACAAAAACTGATTATGAAAAGCTACTAGAGCACACCAGGCGGATGGAGGATGCTCTGTCAAAGAACACTCAGAACAATAAGGACCAAACTCAGGAGGTGAGTCTCCTGCAGCAAAAATTGGCCCAATATTTCCAATCCAGTCAGGAAGCACAGCGAGACAAAGAGGCTCTCTGTGAAAAGAATGACATACTCCACAAACAGATAGCCATGCAGGAGCGAATTATTGAGACCAGTAAGGCCTTAATAGAGGAGCAAAATGGTCAGATTTTGGCATGTTATCAGGGAATAGGGGCTGAAAGAGATGAGGTAAGAAGGAATAGAGAAAACCCTCAGCATAACCTCAGGACCCCTGTAATCAGGGACTTTAATCCCTTCAGTTCCATGGACTCTGCCACCCTCATGTCCACTGGCTCATGTGAACCAAGGGACACGCGGATGGAAGACTTCAGCACAATGGGAAATATGGGACTGACAGATCAGCGCCTCCCAGAAGTGGATGAGCGGGCATCGCTGTACAGATTTTCAAATGTGAGGGCTATCCTCTCTGATCAGGAAGACTCCAGTGAGGGGAGAATCAGAGAATTGATCCTCAAACATATTTCCTACCAAGCGATCAGTCTGTCAAATTTGGTGGGGAACTCCATGAAACTGGACCCACCAAGAGTATCCTAAAAACCTCTTCCCAGCTAGGGCAGTGGGGAGGGGGTACTGAGCCAATCCTGGGAGCAAGGGAGAGTCAGAAGACTCTTCTGAGCACCACAGGTCTCAAGAGACTAGGCCCCCACATTCTGCAAACCATTTCCAAGCCCGCAGAATCAGGGAGAGCCTAGGGGATTAGATTGCCACCTCCTGTAGCAGTGCCTCTGAGTCGAGGATGAGTGGACAAGGGTGACTAAGGCGAAAAAGGCCAACAAAATTAAGAGGGCCTTACTGAAACATCCCCTGAAAGATCCCCTGAAAAAAATCAAGGCCATTAGGAGCGTCATAACTCCCTATCACAAAATGCCAAATATTCTGTTTGGGAGCACCTTGAGCAAATGATGGATACTTTCCACCTGAAGGATAGCCAAAGTTCCATGCAATATGTCAAGTGGATATTTTCCCCTGAATACTCCAGCTTCTTTGCGAGGCTGGAGGATCAGAACCACTCAAGATGGTCCACCTATACGGCGGCCATCTTAAAGCATTTCTCCATACAAAGAAACCCTCAAAAGGCCCGCAAGGTGGCCTACAATCTGCAATGTGGGGAAGACCAGGCCCCACAAGAATTTGTACAAGAGTTAAAATGTGCCTTTGCGCCGACCACCAGGAGGGTGCGCACAGACAGTAGGGAGTTTAGCAATACCTTCTTTCATGCACTCCCTAAATACATCATGACCCAACTGGTGAGGGACTTTCATGAGAAGAGATCACTAGACTGGGTCATTGAACAGGCAACTCGCATTTATGAGTGCAGAAATCAGTAGAAACTAAAAGTACAAATAAAACCCACAAACCAACCAACACCCCTGCTGCTGCTAAGGTGGCAGAGGTGAAGGTTGCCCCCATTTTGGATCTGGAGATGGGGGGGCCTAAAAACATTCCTGCGCAAACTCCCCCTAACCAAAGACCCAGAAGGCTGTTGGGCCAATCCCAAACAGGTAGTCAGGGAGATAACCCCACCAATGGGACACCTATACCCTAACTATATCAGCCCCCATTACGAGGGCAACAGACCCATCCTGGGCTATGTGTGGACTCACACAGCCCAAGAGGGGGGATCCAACCAGGCAGTGGCCAAACCAGGAAACTTCCTTCCTAACTTTCCCCAGGAGGGCAGTAATCCCCCCAATGCCGGGTTGAGTTTCTTTCCCCGGTACCCGCCAAACATCAACCCCCAAAACAACCCTTCTTTCTTTCCCCACTTTCCTGAGCCCAGACAGCCCAATCCGGGAGAGGGGAGGCCAAGGGTGGAGGGGTACCAGAACTATCCCAACCAAGGGTATTATGGGAGAAGGGACAGTCACCCTTCCCGTGATCAACCTAGGATTGACCAGAGAACCCCGTACCAGCCAGAGCGGGTGTCCCAACAGGAGCGCCAGGTCCAGAACTTGTCTCAGGATCTGGGTCACATGTTGAGGGCTCAGCAGAACCCTCAGAAGAACATGGTGACTCAGAACCCCTCAAATCAAGGGTCTGGTACTCCAGAGCAATGACGTGGAGAGAACCCCTACAACCCACTGGTTCCCAGGGAGGAGGCACAGAGGAAACAGGGGTGTAAAGCCTTAGAGGAAACTTCCTTCCCCACTTGTGAAAAGGCCCTGGAAACCCAGGAACCGGAACCAAAATCTCCTGCCCCCAAAAGTCTGCAACCTAAGGAACAGAGGGCGGGTAGGAGAAATAAAGAGCCTAAAAAGACCCACTTTGTGGAGGAGGTTAGAATCTTCCAATTTGAAGGAGAGGGGTCCTCAGAGGATTCTGGACAAAAGGATCTTCTCCTTCAGGGATGGGGGAACTCCTCCCAAAGAATAATGGGTCCCGAGAGATCCTAATCCAGACTGGGTGGATGCGGGGACTGAGTTAAAACCGCCCATCATTGAACCCCAGAATGACCAGCCAGAAAATCACCTGGCCCTAACCAATTCTGGTGACTGCCTCCAAATGGGGGGGCAGCCCAGAATCAGAACCAGGGGAGTTGAAAACTACCCCAAAATCCATCTGTCACCTTTTTCTTACAGGTTCTGAAGATCCCAAACAAAATCCTGCCCAAATTACCCCTCTGTCAGAATCCAGAGCAAAGAAATTAACCTACCAATTGGCCCAAAATGCACATTATCTTTGTCCCCTTGCGGAAAAGGAGGTAAGATTGTATGCCCCGGTCCAAATACAGGGGCAATGTACATTTTCGGCACTGGTGGACACTAGATCCCAAGCCACCCTTCTGTCAAAAAGGGCCTTTGATCAGCTGAATTCAGGAAGGGGGAAGGATACCAGATCCCTCTCAGCCCTCTTCCTGGACAACTTCAGAACTTTGATGGGAAGGAAATTCCTGTCGAGGGGACTGCGGATTTAGACATTAAAATTGGGCAACACAAGGTGAAACACCCGGTCATGGTTGTGACTCCAGAGGGTACACCATGTTTACTAGGGAATGACATCCTGCGTAGATTGTCTCTCCAAATAAATTGTGTAAACAAGGTCCTCTGGACCCAGTCTAACCGACCAATGAAATTAAAACATAGCGTCAACCATGTTAGTTTAAATGGCGCATGCCACATGGTTGAACAAAAACCTGACCAAATTGAATTCCATTTCCAAAACAACCGAATCCCTGATGTGACAGTAATTGCAGTAGGACAACAAACTGGTGATGGGAAGTCCTCTCTATTTCTGAAAATAAACCTTCCTTCCAGTCTAAAGTGGCATTCCACACTGGAAGAGAATACTCTGAAATTCTATACAAATTCACAATCAGAAAATCCTGTTGCTATAGTCCAAAATGATGAGAAACCAGCTCAAAGCTTGGCTGACATTCAGAAAATTGGAGAACAGTTGCTCATCCCCATTCAGTTAAATGGGGGAAGAACTCTGTTCTCACCCAAGTGTGCGTGAACAACGGTAAGAGATCCATCAATGCGGCCATGTTCCGAAAACTCCCAAAAGATCCAGCCATTCCCACATTTAAATTGATAGACAAATGGGAAATGGACATGGAAACACCTAATTCCACACCTCTCCTGCCTAGCATAAGCAACAAGAGCATAGTCCATAATTGTTTGGTTGTGCAAGATGTCCATGCTGCATTTTATTTAGGCAGTGAAATTCTCAATCGCTTTGCCATTAGTTTGGACCTAATAAACTTCAAAGCCTGGTCCGGATTAGCGGGTAATCCCATGGATTTTGATGACCCAAGAAAGTATTTTGGTCAGCTCAATTGCTGCCATATGCAGTTGAAATTCAGATTGGAGAGGAAGTTACCATCCCAGAACGGACCCAACAATTCACACTTAAAGTAAAAATTAAAAGAGGAAAGAAACTGAAAAATCCTGACACATTTGTTCACCGCAATGCCTATTTACAACAGCAAGGGTTGGGGTTAAACCCAACATCACTAGTCAATACAGAACAGAACACCATTCCAATATTGGTGAATAACAGCAACCTTAGGAGTATCACTCTGGGTGCAGGCACCATTATTGGAATGGCAGTTGATGACCAACATTTTTCCATAGATTTAGGTAATGAACTGGTAGGACCATTCCCCAATGACTGTTTTGACAGTGATAGCGACAATGACACAACACCAGACAGGATCTTCACCCGGCATGGAGGGAATTTCCGGGTGTACTCTTCCTGTCCTTATGGTAAGGAAGATGTGACCAGTGACTTCAGGAGTGATGAGGTGATCTTTCAAGTCCACCAGGACTGCCTTCCCTACCTGAAGCCATCATTCCAAGTCAGTACTGTAACCAGCGACTTCTCCACCCAGCTGGAGGAGGCCGCTGAGATAGCTAAACCAGAAGTCTTTCCGGGCTTCAGGCAGATGGTGGAAGAGAGAGTGAACCTAGCTGATGCCTGTGAGACTCTGGAGCAGAAGCAAAAATTGAAACAAGTTTTCTTAGATTTTCAATATCTCCTTGAGGTGGACTCATATGACTGTGGTCTCGCCGAAATCCACACAACAACAATTCCTACGAACCCTGGCATGACTCCAGTGTTTCTGAAGCAATATCGCTTGCCTCTCGCATCAATGGAGTCCCTTAAAGAAATAATTAAGAACCTTGAGTCCCGTGGGATAATTCATCCAGTCCACAGCACCTTCAATAATCCGGTGCTGGGGATTTTGAAACCAAACGGCCAGTGGAGAGTCTGTGCTGACCTAAGGGAGGTCAGCCAAAGGGTCCACACTTCCCAATGGTCTCTTCCCTACATTGACCAAGGGCTGGCCCAGATCCAGGGGTCAAAGGTATACACTGCCATTGACCTGACCAATGGGTACTGGACAGTACTTGTCAGTAGGGAGGACCAATGCAAGCTGGCCTTTACCTTCGGGGGGCAGCAGTACACTTCGACCCGGACTCCCTTCGGATACATCATCTCCGGCAATTAATTTAATATCTTTCTGCATAAGGGCATGCCCGACTTGGGTGGAAGGGATAACCTGGCCTATGTAGATGATGTTCTAATGAAAAGCTCAACTGTGGCGGAAAACATAGAGGAGATCCATTATGTTCTGACACAGTTGAGGGCTGCCGGAGCACAATTCTCTTTCCAAAAGGCACAGTGGTGCAGGACCCGTGTCAACTTCTTGGGGCATTAGATAACTCCTGAGGGTCTCTGTCCCCAGGAAAAGAAAGTAGAAGCACTCTAGAAACTAAAAGACCACACAACTCTGCAGGAGCTAAGGAGCCTCCTTCGAGTGACTAATTATAGCAGAAAGTTAATTGAGGATTATGCAGAAACCACAAGACCCCTGATCCATCTGTTGAAGGGGGCGTCAAGTGGGAGTGGGTGTCCAGAACAAGCCGAGGCAGTAAGACAACTCAAAAGAAGCCTCTCACAAGCACCTTGCCTAGCTAACCCTGTCAGAAACAAGGGGTTCTTCTAGGAGAAAGGGTTCTCAAATAGATGCTTGACTGTAGTATTATACCAAAAGCATGACAAGGTCAATAAAGTAATCTCCTATGTGAGAAAGACTTTATCCTCTGTGCAGGAAAAATTTGACGATTGTGAGGAGGCACTCCTGGCAACCATGTGGGCTTTGAAGAATTACCGCCCGTTTATCTCCAAAATTCATCTCCAAAGTGACACAAATTCAAAGGGGCCAAGGGAGGAGACCACAATTGGCACCAGGGGCCCCCGAGAATGCAAACAAGCAACTGGAGAGGCCCCCCAACAACTTGGTAATTCGAGTCTTTAATTTGTCCAACCATCTACTTACCGATCCTGAAATGCTAGTTCTAAAGTTTCGTGCCCACCACAAAAGCTAGAGACTTCGAAACAGAAATTGAGTTACAAAAGTTCTTCTGAGTGATTGTATTTAATATTGTTCATAAACTATCATCCGTATGCCATGGAGCGAATGTGAAATTCAGTGCAACTTCACTTTTTCTGCTTTGCAAGGAGTAAGCTGATAATCTCCATTGTATAAAGAGCGATGTCACTTCAAATCTCTAGGTGCATGAAGACCTCTTTTTCTGAAATAAAAGATCTGCAAAATCTTAAGTGGTACTAGACTGCTAGGACGTGACCGACCGGGTGCGTTTTGTTTTGTGTCTCTGAGACGACCGCAAAAGTAAGGTAAGCCAGGAATCACTATTTATTTTTCGCTTGGTGTCTTGATCTAAGGGGTTTCACATTTTGTGACTCAAAAATGCACATATCTAGAAGGTGTTTTGAAAATGGGTTTGTTTCTGATTATGTGAGCGGAGCCTTTACATTTGTGGTTTTTCGACTCCACCATCCACATGAAACGGTTTAGTGTTAAATAGTGAACAGTAGAACTTTTAGAGGTGCGGACACACATTTGTGTGACGTTTATATTGCTGTTGTGTTTTGTAGGCAAACTTCTGCGGCCGAGCTCACACACAAGCGCCTAGCGTTTTAGACTCCCGCTGCTCACGAAAGATTGTGGTAGTCAGAATCCACAACTAGACGTCTCTGGTTGAGATGTGCTAACATTAATTGGAACCTAAGTAAGTCGATTCTTTGGTCAATTTGGGTTAACAACTGTATATTTGGCCCCCTGTTTAAGCTAATAACCTCTTTAAATTCCACCTCATGTCCATCTGTATGTCAGCTGACCGAAATGAAGTGGCAAAGCAAAATGCTTTTGAAATAACTGGCCACTATTAAAATATTATAATGTAAACAAAGGATAACAATCCTTGTCTGATATTCACTACAGGCCTCAAACGCAGTCTGGGATGCAAATGAACCGTGGGTGACTTTCCGAAAACCCGGTTATAAGAAAATGACCTTGCACGGCTACCATTGAGCTGTATTTTGAGCTCATGCCCGTTCAGGATATAAGTAAAGGCTCGGTGATATTTACTTATTGACGTGTTTTATATAGTGTAATAGTTTGATATACTGTTTAGAGATGTGCCACATTGAAAACTATCGACTACGAAATGTATAGTTACATCAATGTATTAGATCTGTGTACTATTTTTTAAAAGAAAGCTTTTGGATGCTAGAACCATAATTGTATGTAACACTGTTTATTCTTTGTTTTTAGATTGTCAAACCTGTTATGGGGTATATGAAAGAGTTTAACTGCTACATCTAAAGAAATGGTCTGTCCTGAAGAAGGCCGCGAGAAATCAATGGTTGTATAGACACTAGAGATAGTGTTTTAAAATCCAGAAAGGTCGAAACATGTCGACAATTGACAACAGACTTATGAACTATTGAAGTCTCATATCTAACACTGCTAAAGTGAATATAGTCAGTTTTCATTGATCAAACTAACCCCTTTACAGATGATACTGTTTTTAAGAATGGATTGAGAAGATCATGTACTGTTAATTTTGTCACATACATGTTAAATCTTGCTCTCTCTCTTTTTTAACTTTTCTAAATGTGTCTGAAAATGAATACATTTGTATGGACTCATTTATGATTTGTTGTTTTGCCTTAAATTTGTTTTTTTTTTGAGTGTGCAACAAAGATGTGATTCTCTTCTTTCATAAGTGTGTGGCATTACGTACATTAGGTAACATTAGGTAACTTTAAGATTAAGAGTTGTTAGTGCCACCTACATGTGAGGTGTGTACTAACACTTAAGATAACACAATTTATCACCAAGCCTGGACCTGCATTGACATAGGGCCTCATTACGACCCGGGCGGTAAGGGATTACCGGTACCGGTAAGGGCACCGGTGCCGGTAATCCCTTACCGCCCAATTCCGAATTCCCTTTGTGGGTCCTCCCTCAATGGCTGGTTTTACCAGCCGTTAAGGACGGGACCCGCAAAGGGACCTTGGAGGTAATTACGGTACCGCAATTTGCAGTACCGTAATTACCACCTTCACCATTTCCATTGAGCCTTATGGGGGCAAAAATGGGAATGGGGAAGGGCCAATGGTGAATGGGGAATTACCGCCCCGCCAACCTTGGAATGGGGCGGTAATTCCGCCATTCAACATGGCGGAATCGGTAAGGTACCAGCATCAACCATGGCGCTAATAGCGTCATCGTTAACGCCTGGGTCGTAATGAGGCCCATAGAGCGGGGTAATCAGTTGTCTCACTTTTTGTATAGTGTATCTAATATCATTCTCCCGTTTCGAGAAACTGACCCCCGTAACAAAGAATCTTGGGAGATTTACCTTTTGTGTAGGTAACTATTTAGGACAGCCCATGGCTGGAAGGTACAATTTGTAGATATTTATTTTGACCTTGGTATTTGTAGAATACCGACAAGATGGAAAGTGTGAATACACTCTCGTTCTCTGAAGAATATTACCAGAGACACATGGGTCTTCCATCAATTGTTGCAGTAGAACCCATAGGGACAACTGCACCCTTACAAATTAATGAACTTAACCTCTTGACCCAGAAAAAGAAAGAAATAATTAGAACAGAGTCGCATTGCCAGATGATGCTGGCATATTTAAAAGCAGATATAATCCCGGAAGGGTTGCAGATTAAAAACATTCCATGTGTTTTCACAGATAACCCTAAATTTAAGTGTAGTTTTAGTGCAGTTAGGAACAAATGTTCTAAAGATTTTCTTATTTTGATAGTTGATACTGCTGCAAAGGAAACGACTAAACGGAAAATTGAGATTGAAATTCTAGAGAGTAAACTCATAAAGGACATAAAAGAAAAATTGGAAAAGACAGATGAAGAAATTATAAAATTCAAAAAATGTACACACAACAAAAGGATATGGAAATACAAAAAGATGCTGAAACATATAAAGAGACCAATACCTACCCCAACTTGATAGAGTCTTACTACGAAGACCAAAATAAATTATCAAAAAATAGAGAAAGAAACACCAGCCGACAGAGGAATACATTTTTAACATTCTCTAATACTTCCAACACGAGGAGTAGTGATGTCATGATGCCTACCCCCAGGCATCCGGACCAAGCCCATCAGCCCCGGGAACAGGCATCTAGACATTTAGTAAAACCTCAGCAACCCCAGCTAGGGGCTATCTGGGTTCAGTCCTGGCACCCTAGGCGCCAGGCTCCTAGTAGGAATCAGTCCTGGCGCCTAAGGCACCAGGCTCATAGTCATTACTTACCTCAGGCAGACCATGCTGCAAATGACTCCAATCCAACATGAAGCCTGAAAGGGACTATTTTTCTACAGAGACTATTTTTTACTCTGTGTGGTTCTAGGGACCTCTTACCTGGGACTACTTTTGAGGCTATTTAAACCACGCCCGACCAGCAACACACGCTTCGCGTTATTCTGCATCCAGCAGTGTAACACTCACCGTGCCTGCAGCCTGCAGCCTGCATCCAGTCTTCTGCCACCCCCGCCTCGAATCCGGAGCTCCTAAAACAAAGAGGAAAGAAAGGGACAAAGTTAGAAAATGAACTTATTTCTATTCCACACCTGATTCTGTATCCATCTTGTCTCCGGACCTGTAAAGAACATCATTTCTGCACGCGCCGCACCTCCAGCTGCAGCGCCGCGCCATACTCACCGGTCTTCACAGCATCCTTCGGGTCGGCACAGCCTCCATCATTTCTTCACCGAACTTCGGCACCTAGGAGACAAAAGAAAACCACAAGGTGAGCCGAGGGAACCAACAAATATAATTCTTACCACCATAGACTTACCTGATTTACCACTGGAGGCATCTTTTTGTGACTCTCCATATTTTCACATGCCGCATCTGTAAAGAGAGACAAAACAACACGTTTTCCTCGTGCAACATTTACCGGACAGCGCCGGGTAATACAGACTCTTACCTGAGCGCCACCAGCTGCCACAAGAGCACCTTTTCACGAGCCAGCTGCAAGACAAGAAAGGAAGGGGGGAACAAGAGTGAACATTGGACACAATGAACTCTATGAACTTAATACTTACTGGTCCTCACCAGGAACCTCAGAGTCAATACTCTCCGGAACTCTCCCAAGCCTTCAAACCAGTGAAGTAACTGGAATCGACGCGCCCCTGCAAATCCACACAGGATGGAGAGCTCATCTTTCAAGAATATAAGGAGAATATTTCTACGGGTTAAGCAGACAAGATTAGGAGGGCAGATCCAGTCAGTCATCGCTGCACTACGCATCACGTGGGTTGAGACCGCAGCTGTCCGGGTCCGACCGACTCCCCTGTGGGAGCCAGGTGAGCGTAACAGAACTTGAAGCCTATCTACAAATCCCCACCCAGGCGTTATGGAAACCTCAGAAACCGACCAACTAGCCCTATTGTTATGGGAGTTTAGGGCAGAAGCGCCAAGAGACTAATGCCCTCAGGAGAGAACTGATTGTGTCAAAGGAGCGCACTGATGATCTTGCTAGACAATTACTGCGAAACCAAGTTGGGCAAACACCATTACCTGGACTCGGGGGGAATCCAACTCCTATTTCATCGAGCAATCCTGTGAAAGTGGTTATACCAGGGATCATTCCTTTAGCTCCACCCGAACGTTTTGCTGGGGACCCAAAAAAGTTTGCCGTGTTTATGAACCAATGCCGCTTGCACTTTTTATGCAGACCTGGAGCTTTTCCGAACGACCAAACCCAAGTTGCCTTTGTACTATCATATCTTAGTGGCAGCGCAGCGGATTGGTCAATTCCATTAGTTAACCAGGATGACCCTCTTCTTCGGGATTTTCAAGGTTTTCAATTGATCATGGAAAGACTATTTTCCAGACATTCACAGGGACAGGCCCTGGATAAAAAACTTTTGTCATTACAACAAGGTAACCAGGATCTACTAACCCATATCTCCACTTTCAATAGGTTAGTAGTGGAAACCGGATGGCCAGAGGTAAAACGAATTACATTATTTCATCGTGGACTTCGGGGTGACCTCATAGACATTTTGGCCCAAGTTGTGAACCCACCTCAGGATTGTGCAGAATATATAGACTTAGTGGTCCAGTTAAACCACCGACTTCAGAATAGAAATGCTGATCGAGCTAAGTTTGAGAATCGGGTATTGGTTAAACCCAATGTTACCCTCAAAGGAACAGATGTATCAGAACCGATGCAGATCGGGGGGGACAAGGGACCCTTAACTCAAAAGGAAAGAGAAAGAAGATGGCAGTTGTGTCTGTACTGTGGGGCCTCAGGACATTTTCTACGGGATTGCCCTATGAAAACATCTAAAAAAGTAGTCGGAGTTGCTGATAAAAATCAAACAGAGCCTGATTTGGGAAACGACCATGCCCGACAAGCGTAGAGGTCAGCTTGCCGAGCTTGAAGAAGGATACTCAGACCTCGCACTTCATCATACCAATGGTCCTTATAGATCCAAGGCAGCTATCACGTATGCTCGCAGTGAGGGCATACATTGATAGATGGACCATGGGAAACTATGTGGACCACGAGTTGGCTTCTAGGATGAATCTATCTCTCTGCAAAAAGACCACTTCGGATGTCATCACCACAGTTGATGGAACTGAAATTGCCTCTGGGCCTGTAAATCATTCCACCGCAGAGATGACACTATTGGGTCAGGATGGGCATCGAGAGACTATTGTGTTTGATTTAATCAAAGCCCAGCTGTTCCAAATAATACTGGGGATACCTTGGTTGGAAACACATAATCCTTGTATTGATTGGCGAGAGAAGAGAATAACCTTCCCGGATTGTGCACATACTTGTTACCCAAAAAAACCCTTGAACCAAGGCCTGGCAACAGTCGCTACTCCAGTCGTGCAGTTACCTCAGGAATATCAAGAATTCCAGGATGTTTTACAAAAGGAACAGGCAAACACCCTACCACCTCACAGATCATACGATTGTCAAATCGATCTCATACCCGGTACACAACCTCCATGTAGTAGGATCTACGCCCTTACGGAACCCGAAAACCTTCACCTTCAACCTCGGCTACCAAGACCCAAACGATGCACATGCTGCATCCCTAGCCAATGTCCTAACTGATCATGGTCTCACTCAAATCATTGTACTCCCTGTAACGCTCACCTGATTCTCGCAGAGGCGCCGGTCTTGACTGGGCGACTACCGTATCTTCAAAGGTGATGTGTAGCACCCGGTTGGCTCTTTGGGCTGGACCTCTGTGCACTGTATGCCTGACGTGTAGAGTAAGATGTCTGCAGATAGAAAATATGGGGTTAATGAACTGGGGTTATTGGGGTGTCCCTATCTCTTTCCTCTTCTACTCTCCTGTAGACCCCAAAGGTTAACGCTCTCACCTTAGGTAAGTGAATGCCGAGCTCTCCATCTGCCTCGGGGCAGGGTGCTGTAGCCAGTTTCTTCACTGGATAGGTAGCGCAGGCCTCTTGACTTCAGAGGACTGCTGTCCGTCGTTTACTGCACGAACGGTAAGTTTCGAGTCATTCAAATGTCTTTTTAAAGTCTTTAGTAATGATGTCTCTTGTTTTGCAGGGTTCCGGCGATGGCGGATGACGGGCTGAAGTGAGTTGAAGATGGAGCCCGTGTGATGAATAGAAGCGCCTGGAAGCACGTGAGTAAGCGCTTGTTGCCTGCTTCACGATGCGCTCTAACTGTCTTTTTATTTTGCAGGTACGAGTTCGGAGCGGCTGCAGGGTGCCGGAATACCCACCGGATTAGATGTGGAAAGGAGTAATGGCACGTGAGTATTAAAGTTCCCCAATGTCTTTAAACGAACCTTATTTTGTCTTTCAGATGCGGATGCAGCGCCGAAGGCCTCCGTAGCGTGCGAAGAGTTGGTAAGCTTTTGTCTTTCAGATGCCGGAATGCAGTATGAAGACCTCCGGAGCGCACGAAGAGTAGGTAAGCCTTTGCCTTTCCGATGCCGGAATGCTAACCTGTTCTTTCTTGTCTTTATAGGTGTTGCTGAAGACTGGATTCAGGATGGTAAGCCTTTGCCTTTCAGATGCCGGAATGCTAACCTGTTCTTTCTTGTCTTTATAGGTGTTGCTGAAGACTGGATTCAGGATGGTAAGCCTTTTTCCTTAGGCCCAGGACTGGATGCAGAAGACACGATGAGCGTCCTGCTGCAGAGGGTGCAGAATGACGCAAAGCAAGATTCATCCACCGGGTGTGGTTTAAATAGCCTCCTGCAGTGCTTAGGTGTCTCCTTCCACAGCCACGCCTAAGTAAGAAAAGAGTTCCTGGTAAGAAAAGAGTTCCTGCCTTCCAGAAGAGTTCCAGTGTTCTAAATCTAGGGAGTGGCTCCAGCCCCACCCAACAGGAAAAGTAGTTCCAAACAGAAGAGGATCAGAGGCTCAACTGGCAGGCAAGTAAGCAGCATGGTCTGCTGCAGGTAAGTCCACCCAAGCATTATGAGCCCGGCGCTTCCAGCGCTGGGACTGGGCATATTTATGAGCCTGGTGCCACTGGCGCCAGGACTGGGTCCAAAAGGTCCCAATTGGGACTGGTTGGCACTCGGAACCTGGGTTATGGATCTGCTTCCTAGGGAGTTGGGAAAACCCTGACCTTTTGGAAGCAGAGATCATGACACTCCCTACCCACCAAAAAGGCAGAACCCTTGATTGGGTAGCAACCCACAATTGCAACACAACCTGCAAAGACCCCCAACCTCTGGCATGGACCGATCACCACATGATCCCCCTTGAGGTTAACACCAATCAGGTACTGCCCAATAAGCACCCCTTGGCACCAGCATGCCCCACCAGGAATAAACGCAACATCACTGCTGAAGCCCTACTACCACTGGTCTTACCTACCCTCAATGCTCTCCCAGCTAACGCTGACTTAAACCTGCTGATTGACACCTTCAATGATTCCATGGCCAAAGCAATGGACACCGTTGCCCCCTTGAAAATACGCAAAGCTAAAACCAAAGCTCATCTGAACTCGTGGTACACCCCTGAGCTCAAACTACTTAGGAAAGAGAAAGCTAAGGCTCACCACACCTGGAAGACTAACCCCACTGCGGAAAACAAATCCAACCTCACTAACTTATCCTCACTTTACAAAAGCGAGATAATCCGGACCAAAACATACAACACCAGGATCACTCAGGCAGGATCCTCCACTAAAGAATTATTAAAAATTCTGAAGGAACTAGAAAACCCTATTTCGCCCCCGGAAACCTGCCTGAAAGACAAATCCTGGTGCACCAACATCCAGAACGCCCTCAACAATAAAATTTAAGGACTCCAAACTAAAATCTAAAACAAACGGCAACAACTCTTCAACAATAATGTCACCAACCTTAGCCTACCCACACCTAACAACACTAGCGCAGGATTTTCGTTCAAAAAAGTCACCATCCCGGAAGTTCAAAAAATCATCACCTCCCTGAAACCTTCTAACTGTAAAGGAGACAGCTGCCCGGCTCAAATCATAAAAGATGCAGCCAGAGAGCTCTCCCCCTTCATCACCAAACTCATCAACCTATCCTTCACCAATAGCTCCATCCCCAGCAACTTAAAACAATCATGGGTTCTCCCTCTCCTGAAAAAACAATCCCTCGACCCGGCCACACCCACAAACTACAGGCCCATCACCACAGTCCCCTTCCTACTGAAAATCCTGGACAGAGTCGCCTACATCCAAATTCAGGAATACCTAGAATCCAACCAACTGCTAGGAATACATCAATCTGGCTTCAGACCTCAACACGGAACTGAAACCGCCCTTGTTGATCTCAAAAGCCAGATTGATGAAATTAAAGACAAAGGCAATGCCGCAATCCTACTCCTCATAGACCTCTCAGCGGCCTTTGACCTGGTCAGCCATGAGGTCCTCTGTAATCACCTTGCCACCGCAGCCCACTTCTCCTCCCCTGCCATCACATGGATACAATCCTTCCTGGCAAACAGAACCATACGAGTCTTTTCCACTACAGCTGCAGCAGACCCCATCCCCATCACATGCGGGGTCCCACAAGGTTCCTGTGTATCCCCCACTTTGTACAACATATTTACAAAGCCTCTATTTGACCAACTGGACCATCTGGGTGTCACCTACACAAACTATGCAGATGACACCCAGATACTCCTCACTATCTCTGGTAATTAGCAAGAAGACTCCGCCCGGATCAACAAAATATTCTCCATCATTCAGGCATGGATGGCCTCCCATGGTCTTTGGCTGAATGATGAGAAAACAGAGCTCCTAATTGTCGGCTCCCCCAACACTCTAACTAAACTTGACCCTAGCTATAATAACATCACCATCGATGGTCATTCCATTCCCATAGCCAAAAGCGTAAAAACCCTTGGCGTCTATCTAGATGCCAACACCAACCTTAGCAAACACACCAATATGACCGCCTCAGCCGCTGCCTATACCGGCAAGCTCATTAGGGCCAGCAGACCCTTCCTATCACACAACAGCTGCCTCACCCTTGCCAGGGCCCTAATACAATCCAAACTGGATTACTGTAACAGCCTGTACCTAGGCGCTAATCAATCTGCACTCAACAAATTGCAGGTAATACAAAATAACGCCTTGCGCGCAGCCCTCAACATTCCCAGACAAGAGCATATCTCTGCCACTAGGAAAGCCTGCAAATGGCTATCCATACGCCAAAAAATTGATCTAAAAATCATCTGCCTCACGTACAAAGCCCTCAATCACCTAGCACCACCTTATCTAGCTAATAAACTCACCCTGAAACCTGCCACCAGATTCACCAGATCCTCCAACACTATTTGCCTACTAGTGCCCAGGTTCCACCTAAAAAGAGCTGGAGGGGTAAGCTTCACAGTGCTTGCCCCCCAACTCTGGAGCTCCCTACCGCTTAACATCAAAACTGTCGAATCCTTCCAGATCTTTAGGAAGCAGGTCATCAGCTGGCTGCTAAACAAAGAATAACACCACTAACTCTAGACCCGTGCGGATACTGGTTTAGACACTGTATTTATTCTGAAAATTGTATATTGTACGTACTGCATATGTTCTGTTTATTGACCACTGTATATATATGTATATATTATAAACCTGTACGAAGTATGCAACACACAGATACTTCTCAACTCTGTAACCAAATTCTTAAGCGCCCTTCTACCTCTGGGTTTGGAGCGCCGTACAAATAAAATAAACAAACAAACAAACAAACCTATGACAATACTTGGACCAATACCTTGCTAATGGCTTCATTCGTCCATCCAAGTCCCCTGCATCTTCAGCTTTGTTCTTCGTGCCTAAAAAGGAAGGTGACCTCAGAACGTGCATAGACTACTGCGCATTAAATCAGATCACGGTAAAGAACCGATACCCATTGCCTCTGATCCCCGAATTACTAGACCAAGTAAAGGACGCTTGCATCTACACTAAATTAGATCTCCGAGGGGCATATCATCTGGTACGTGTAAAGAAAGGCAACGAATGGAAGACTGCTTTTCGCACTAAGTACGGGTTATTCGAATACCAGGTGATGCCCTTCGGCTTGTGCAATGCACCAGCAGCCTTCCAGTATTTTATGAACGGTGTCCTTCGTGAACTCATTGACGTCTGTGTTGTTGTATACATAGACGATATTCTAGTGTACTCCTCTACAGAATCAGGCCATGTGAAGCACGTGCGTGCAGTCCTTGAGAAACTACGCCAGCACAAGTTATATGCAAAATTGGAAAAATGCATTTTTCATGCTACGGAAGTTGAATTCCTTGGATTTATCCTGACTCCAAAAGGAGTCCGAAAGGTGGACGCAATCCTCAAGTGGCCTTCACCCAGTACCCAGGGGTACAAAGCATGCTCGGATTTGCTAATTTCTACCGCAGATTCATTCCGGATTTCTCACATGTTGTACACCCTATCACAGCACTTTTGCGAAAAAACAAACGCTTCTTGTGGACCGAAGAAGCTGAAAAGGCCTTCCAAGAGCTGAAAGTGAAATTCACGTCTGCACCTGTTTTAAAGCATCCACGCCTCGAACTTCCATACATAGTTGAAACTGATGCATCCAGTTTAGCCATGGGAGCTGTCCTGTCCCAGAAGGATCCTGAAACTGGTCAACTTCACCCAGTAGCATTTTTGTCCAGAAAGTTCTCGGCACCCGAGTTAAACTATGCAGTTACCGATAAAGAATTATTAGTCATCAAATCCGCATTCAAGGCTTGGTGGCATTATCTTCTCGGTGCCAGGCATACCATTACGCTAATCACCGATCACCAGAACTTGCAGTATTTAAAAACAGCCAAGGCCCAATCGTCACGTCAACTTCGATGGGCATTGTTCTCTGCCGAGTTCGATTTCGTGATCACTTATCGACCAGGTTGTAAAAATGGCAAGGCAGATGCCTTATCCCGAATAGGGATGGGAGAAGCATATGCGAACCCGGAACTGGTGCCTATAATTTCAGAACAAAGAATCCTTGGCATAACCACTCTACAGACACTAGAGGATATTCAAGTAAAGATCCAACAACTCTTCGATCCAAAAGCCCTGCAGGACTGGGTGAAGAAAGGCCCGGACTACTCAGCTATCAATGACCTAACTTATTATCAAGGGCGACTATTTCTACCACACAAGGAACTACAAGAACTAGTCATCTCCAAATATCATGACACCCTGATGGAAGGACACCCAGGAATCGCTAAAACTGAAGCTAAAATTAAGAGACAATTCTGGTGGGCCACCTGGCGAAAAGACGTAAAGTCATTTGTAATGTCTTGTGGCATTTGCGCCCAAAACAAAAGTCAGAAGAAAAAAACAGCTGGTCTCTTACAACCTTTGGATGTTCCACCTACACCATGGCACACCTTATCGTTAAACTTTATTACAGATCTACCTCCATGTAATGGATTTAACACCATTCTAGTTATTGTGGATCTTTTTTCCAAGATGGTCCACTTTATTCCTCTAAAGGGATTACCTTCTGCTTCAATTCTGGCCAAGGAGTTCCTCGAAAACATTGTTCGAATACACGGACATTTACCGGACAACGCCGGGTAATACAGACTCTTACCTGAGCGCCACCAGCTGCCACAAGAGCATCTTTTCCCGAGCCAGCTGCAAGACGAGAAAGGAAGGGGGGAACAAGAGTGAACATCGGACATATTGAACTCTATGAACTTAATACTTACTGGTCCTCACCAGGAACCTCAGAGTCAATAAACTCCGGAACTCTCCCGAGCCTTCAAACCAGTGAAGTAATTGGAATCGACGCGCCCCTGCAAATCCACACAGGATGGAGAGCTCATCTTTCAAGAATATAAGGAGAATATTTCTACAGGTTAAGCAGACAAGATTAGGAGGGCAGATCCAGTCAGTCATCGCTGCACTACGCATCACGTGGGTGGAGACCGCAGCTGTCCGGGTCCGACCAACGCCCCTGTGGGATCCAGGCGAGCGTAATAAGTGACTCCGATAGTACAAACTCTGTGGGTAACAGCAAACGCAACAACCAGCCCCATTTTCATAGGGGCCAAGGGAGGAGACCACGCAATTGGCACTAGGGGCCCCACATAATGCAAAGACACAACTGGAGAGGCCCCCCAACAACTTGGTAATTCCAGTCTTTAATTTGTCCAACCATCTACTTACCGATCCTGAAATGCTAGTTTTAACGAACGGACTAAGTTTCGTGCCCACCACAAAAGCTAGAGACTTCGAAACACAAATTGAGTTGCAAAAGTTCTTCCAAGTGATTCGACTCAAATATTTCTTTAAAGAGTCACCAGTATCTAATTAGAAGCCGAGTTTGACAGGTTAAAGCCTCCCTCAACTTTTACTCCATTGAACAACATGGTATCTCCTGCTATAGTAGCCTTCGAAAACAAAATCATCGACGAGAGTAAAAACTATTACAATCTAATAATCGACACAAAGACAACATGACTCGAGAAGAAAGGAATGCTCCAATAGCACTACAGAAGAAGCAGTCTTTTCATATAAAACCAGCTGACAAAGGTGGAGGTATTGTGCTTTGGGATAGAACACTTCATGATAGGGAAATCGAGATACAACTTCAAAACCCTATTTTCTATCGTAATTTAGACAGAGATCCTACACCATGTCTAAAAGATGAAATTAATAGTCTTATGAACCATGCACTGTCCGAAGGGTGGATTGAATTAAAAGAACAGTTGTTCTTGGTAAAAACAAATCCAACCATAACAGCATTTTACCCATCACCCAAAGTACATAGAAATTCTGTTACTCCACCGGGCAGACCGATCATGTCAGCAATTAAGTTGATCTTGGAGCCCCTCTCAGTCTCCTCAGACTGGTTCTTGAGATCTTTCGTAAGAACCATGAAGTCTTTTGTAAAAGATACTACGAGTATGGTAAATATTATTAACAATTTACTGTGTCAAAACAACACCTTTCTCGTAACATTAGATGTGACATCCTTATACAGGAGTATACCACAAGGGGAGTGCCTTAGAATTATGGAAGAGTACCTGAATAAACGCACATCCACTCTAGAGGAAACTCCAACAGCTTTTATCCTTCAGTGTATTCGAATAGCACTCACAGAAAACTTTTTTTCTGTGTGATGGAGTGTTTATTTGGCAAATTCATGGAACAAGCATGGGGGCAACATTTGCCCCCGACCTACCAAACCTTTTCAGGGATCACTATGAAGGCAGGTCTATATACGATACCAACAACTCGTTTAAATAACAGATAGGGCAATGCTATCGGTATATAGACGATGTCTTTATGGTTTGGAAGGGTGATGAGATCACATTGAATGAATTCTTACTTTGGCTAAACAATAAGAACGCGTACATCAAATTCACTATGTCTTTTGATCCTTTCTCTATTCCTTTTCTCGATTTATTAATTTGCAAATCCGATAGTGGACATTTGTCCACAACTCTGTTCCGAAAATCTACAGATAAAAATACCCTTCTCCAATTTAACAGCTTCATCCATTGGCCCTATGGGAAAATCTCCCTATTGGGCAATTTTTGAGAATTAGGAGAAACTGTTCAAAGATTGCTGATTATGTAAAATAAGGTAAAGATTTGAAAGCAAGGTTAAAAACCAGAGGTTACCCAAAGAAGATAGTGCATGCCGCTTTAAAACGAGCTCAACACTCGAATAGAGAAAGATGCTTACATCCAGAACCAAAGGTTAAACAGGATAAAATGACATGTGTGACCACGTTCAGCCCCATCAGCAACAAATTGAGAAGGAATATAAAAAAGAATTGGCACATTTTATAAACTACAGACAAGCCTACGTTACCACGGTTTGCATTTAAACAACAAAAGAATGTTAGAGACATTTTAGTCCACACATATCCCAAAAAAGAGGTCAGATCAAATCAAAACACCCTGCACCCTGTGGCACTTTCCTCCTGTCATCGGCCACTTTAAATGCGGCAAATGTGTAGTATGCCCACTAACAATCTATGTGAAATCCATTGAAGTTAACGGAAAAGATTGGGTGATTCGTAATTTTTCCAACTGCGGATCATCATGGGTGATTTATGGAATCAAGTACCCTTGTAATTTAATATACATAGGTAAAACTAAGAGGTGTATAAAACAACACATATGTGAACATAAATCCTGTTTGAAAAATAAGGTAGCTAAAAACCCTTAGTTGCACATTATGAAATGAAAAAACATAAATACACTGATATTTTCTGGTTCGTGTTACAAATCATTCCTGCAACAGAAAGAGGTGGCAATAGAGAAATGCTACTTAGTATAAGTGAACAACGGTGGATCTATTATCTAAACATGGCTAAAATGGGCCTCAATACAGCTGTAGAATGGAATTCCCTTGTAACTTTATCATGATCCCTTTAAAATCCAAACACCTGATAGGAAGCCAGTTAAAGGATATCTTTTCCAATTTTTCAAGCCTACACGTGGGTTTCCTCCATCAGATAAGAAAAGTGCTTGTGACAGCACGGTGGCACCAGGGCCCTTGTATTTAATATTTTATTTAATATTGTTCATAAACTATCATCTGTATGCCATGGAGTGAATGTGAAATTCAGTGCAACTTCACTTTTTCTGCTTTACAAGGAGTAAGCTGATAATCTCCATTGTATAAAGAGTGCTGTCACTTTAAATCTCTAGGTGCTTGAAGCAACCACTCACGTGACAGATCACATGCCCCCAAAAGACCTCCCTTTCCGAAATAAAAGATCAGCGAAATCTTAAGCGGTACTAGACCGCTAGGACGTGACCAACCGGTGCGTTTCGTTTTGTGTCTCTGAGACGACTGCGAAAGTAAGGTAAGCCATTTTGCAGTCAGTATGACAGCTCCTCGAAAGCGAGCAGGGAATATCTATTTATTTTTCCCTTCGCAGTTTTGATGCCTTGATCTATGTGATTTCAAATTTTGTGGCTCAAAAATGCACATATTTAGAAGGTGTTTTGAAAATGGGTTTGTTTCTGATTCAGTGAGCGGAGCAGTTACATTTGTGGTTGTTCGACTCCACCAACCACATGAAACGGTTTAGTGTTAAATAGTGAATAGTAGAACTTTTAGAGGTGCGGACACACATTTGTGTGATGTTTATATTGCTGTTGTTTTTTGTAGGTAAACTTCTGCGGCCGAGCTCACTCACAAGTGCCTGGCATTTTAGAGTCCTGCTGCTGATGAAAGATCGTGGTAGTCAGAATCCACAACTAGACGTCTCTGGTTGAGATGTACTAACATTAATTGGGACCTAAGTAAGTCGATTCTTTGGTCAATTTGGGTTAACAACTGTACATTTGGCCCCTGTTTAAGCTAATAACCTCTTTAAATTCCACCTCTTGTCCTTCTGTATGTCAGCTGACCGAAATGAAGTGGCAAATCAAAATGGTTTTGAAATAACTGGCCACTATTAAAATATTAAAATGTAAACAAAGGATGACAACCCTTGTCTGATATTCACTACAGGCCTCAAACCCAGTCTGGGATGCAAATGAACCGTGGGTGACTTTCCAAAAACCCGGTTATAAGAAAATAACCTCCCACGGCTACCACTGAGCCACATTTTGAGCTCATGTCCGTTCAGGATGTAAGTAAAGGCTTGGTGATATTTACTTATCAACGTGTTTTATATAGTGTAATAGTTTGATACACTGTTTAGAGATGTGCCACATTGAAAACTATCGACTACGAAATGTATAGTACATCAATGTATTAGATCTGTGTACTATTTTTTAAAAGAAAGCTTTTGGATGCTAGAACCACGATTGTATGTAACACTGTGTATTATTTGTTTTTAGATATTGTCAAACCTGTTGTGGGGTATATGAAAGAGTTTAACTACTACATCTAAAGAAATGGTCTGTCCTGAAGAAGGCCGCGAGAAATCAATGGTTGTATAGAAACTAGAGATAGTGCTTTAAAATCCAGAAAGGCTGAAACATGTCGACAATTGACAACAGACTTTTGAACTATTGAAGTCTCATATCTAACACTGCTAAAGTGAATATAGTCAGTTTTCATTGATCCAACTAACCCCTTTACATATGATACTGTTTCTAAGAATGGATTGAAAAGATCATGTACTGTTAATTTTGTCACATACATGATTAATCTTGCTCTCTCTCTTTTTTAACTTTTCTAAATGTGTCTGAAAATGAATACATTTGTATGGACTCATTTATGATATGTTGTTTTGCCTTAAATTTTCATTCTTTTTGAGTGTGCAACAAAGATGTGCTTCTTTTCTTTCATAAGTGTGTGGCATCAGTTACATTAGGTAACATTAGGTAACTTTAAGATTAAGAGTTGTTAGCGCCACCTACAAGTGAGGTTTTGTACTAACACTTAAGAAAATAAAATGTATCACCAAGCCTGGACCTGCATTGACATAGAGAGGGGTAATCAGTTGTCTCACTTTTTCTATAGTGTATCTAATATTGTTCTCCCATTTTGAGAAACTGATCCCCCGTAACAAAATATCTTGGGAGATTACCTTTTGTTTAGGTAACAAAACTGGAGTCATCCAAGGGGATCTACTTTAGATCGAGCCCCTGTTGGGGGAAATCCAGGTCACTGCTATCACTAGGTCCCTGACAAATGCTCACAATGAACTTTCAACTTCCCAATGGAGTAAGGAAACCCCAGATGCAGATTTGATTACGGCTCAAAAAGGGGATCCAATAATTGGTAAGTTTTATCAACACATTTCCCCTGATACCGATTACATTGGGAAAGAGGACCTCAGAGTGTTGATGAAATGTCCAAAAATGTTCTGAATCCAAGACGGTTTGTTGGTGAGGAGATCCATATCTGGAATGGTCCCTACCTCATTCCAAAGCCTGATGCTAAGTCACGCCCATGATGTGGCCCCAGCTGGTCATCATGGGTTTCATACGACATTAGAAATCTTGCGAGAGGATGCATACTGGCCACACATGGGGCAGGACCTCGACCAATACTTGAAGGGGTGTCTTTTGTGTGCACAATTTCAGCCAACATCACTCACACACCGTGCTCCCCTCCAAAAGAGGGCGATGACACTGCCTTAGTCAGATTTACAAGTTGATTTCATCGGGCCCGTGATTCGCTCCTCTAGGGGGAACAAGTACATGTTGACTGTAACATGCTTGTTTACTAAATGGGTGGAATGTCTCCCAGCCCAAAATTGCAAGGCAGAAACAGCAGCTGCCCTGATGATCAATCACATCTTCTCACGTTTTGGACTACCCCAAACGATTGAGTCAGACCAAGGTAGTCACTTCATTAATGAAGTGATGACAAAGATGTGGGAGATACTTGGGGTAAAAAGGAAACTACACATTGCCTACCGGAGTCCTCTAGTGATGGAGTTCAGAGGTACAATAAAACTATTGTGAGCATATTGAAAGAGTTTGTGGCAGATTCTGGGCCACGTTGGGACATTCGATTACTCCTTGTCCTGATGGCCATCAGATCTACCCCTTCTTCTGCAACAAAATTGTCTCCATTTGAGCTGATGACTGGACGAAGGATGGTGTTACCCCAGCATCTGCTCTACAGGACCCAAGAGCAGACCTTGATAAATGCCTCCACAACTCATGATTATGTTGAGAATCTGAGAAAACACCTTCAACATGCTTTTGCGCATGCTCAGTGGAATCTAGAAAGATCTGCAGACAGTATGAAGACCTACTATGACCTTGAGACAACTAAAATGGAATATCAAGTAGGAGACCGGGTCTACTTGTACAATTTCCAAAGGAACCAAGCCAAAGAGCACAAATTCCTCCCAACTTGGCGGGGTCCTTTTGAAATTGTGGACAGTACCTCACCAGTCGCCTACAGAATCCGCATCCCCAAGGGCAGTTTGACAGAAGGGTAAGACAAGTGGGTCCACGTAAACCACTAAAGAGTTGCCACCCCAGGCATACTTTGCGGCAGATGGAAGAGCGTACCGGAAACCCAGAGGGGGAAAATCCAGACAGTTAGACAAATTATTAAATATTCATTGATTAAACGTGAGAAAATTAGTAAATGATCACTAAATAATAGATGGGGAATATTGCCAATTGTTAGGGAATGCAAGTGTCTTTCCCACTGCTGAGATCCCCCGAAGATGTGTGGGCACATTAGTTGGAACATTTTCATAATCATGTTATGTTCTGTTTTCTAGTATTGGCACTAAAATACCAAGAACCACCAAGAAGGACCCCTCGGTGACCGGGAGGAAAAACCCAAGGAATCCAGAGTATTGTCCCATCCCAACCTGAACTGGCGAGGAGAGCGTGCCGCCTCAATTGCTGACAGGAGAAGCAACTGAATTTCTCCACATGGACAGAAAAGAACATCCCAATTGCCGGACTCCCTCTCGACTGGAAGTTAAAACGAAGTCGGGAGGGGGAATCTGTGGGATGTATTGACCCACTCTGCCATACTATGCAGCCTCACTCTGCTATCTATGGTGCGAGAAACAGCTAAATGGGGGTAAAACCCTTGTGCGCGACCAAAACCTCAGAAACAGTGTTTTTCAACACACAAAAAGATGGCTGCGCAACCTGCCCCCCATAGTGCATATGTGGTGGAACAGAGCACACGATGCAGAAAAAGTGCCAGTGGGCTCCATGACAAATAAACATGCATGCAGAAGGAGTAGCAGCGCTTCGCAAGTAAAACTCCAAAATTCACCTGTAGATGACATTTACTTTGCTGCTGAACTGAAAACTACCCATAGATAACACTGTCCAACACTCAAAATCTTGATTGGCGCTAAAATTCATCTAATTTAATGAAGCAATGTGAGTTGATAAGGTCCTGAAATATTAAAAGCAAAACATTTTCCCAGCAAAACCGGATTGCCTGTGAATGACAGTTCCTGTCAAAAATCTGTGTGCAGCCACACTGGGCTACCTGTGAGTGACAGCCCCTGTCAAATGAGCTCTCCTGATTAAACTTAAAGTTGTCCAAAACTAAAGATCTGCCTGATTAGCAAATATAAAAGGACTGTTGCTGAAAGGAACACAGATCTCAGTTGTTTTGATCCCACAGGATTAAATCAAAGAATGTCATTTATCTATGTCATCTGATGCAACAGTTTGTTTTGTGCTGATTTTTAAGTCAAGAAATTCAGAATTTAACTTAGGCTGGCTGGGCCTGCAAGAAGATGAAAAACAGGTTTCCATCCAAGGGGAGGCCATTCCTCTCAGCAGATGCTCACTGACACATGATAATTGAGGGGTAGGACAGATATTTGTCTGCAGCCAGGGACTGAACAATGTCGGATTTTCCAGGCCAGGAAATGGACGTGTGGAAAGGTCATAACTAAGAATGCAGAAGGAAATCCCAAAGGTGGGGGGCTGCTCCTTGCCCCCAGAGACTGATAAAAGGCGGACCACTTGCTGCTAAGAATATGTAATGAACATTTTTTAGAGACTTAGAATGGACAAAATGCTGCTGAAAGGTGAAACAAGGTCTCACAGCTGTGGGATTTTGACGAACAGATACTCTATAAAATATGTGATCCTTGTATGTGATTTTCATAGAGGTTACAAATGTATAAATATGTATTTAGTACAAAATTCAATTTTGATACTAGTGGCTAGGGGAGGTTCCTAAGGATTGTAAAAACCAAACCATAAAACTTGACATCATCTGTCCTTGATCCAATCACTCGGATGCAAGGCGGAGATGAGGCTCTGATCCAATCCCAGTTCACAGGGACACGCTTAGTTAAGCCGGCACATACACCCATTTTTGTGATGTCATTGGAAAGGATAAATAGAGATAGTTGACAACACACAGGAAGACTCTCTCTTCTGATTCCAGTGAAGCACTCTGATCCAGCATTCAACACCCAGCCTTTAACATCCTTCCAGATCCAGATGCCAATCACCAGGCCAAGCAGTAGCTGAACCATTCTCAGCTAGGCCTCTATCATCAATTAATCATCAACTAATCCTTACAACCCAGTGAAGCGCTGTGGTGTGGGGAAGCATGGCTTTCTACCATAATGCTTGCCTGATGAACTCGCCATCCTGCTGATCTGAAATATTTAGAAACAAGAAGGGCAGATCCTGTGCAGTTACAGTGACCCGCCTAGCTGATAAAGTCCCGTGCCTGATGTGCTGTCCTTCCCTGATAGACCCGCTCCATTGACCAGAATCTTGACGGGCCTAAACTCTTAAATCCCAGTGGATTGTGAGTATTAACAGGACGCTAGAGAACTATTGTATACTTTGCCTTATCTTGTTCCACCTAAATCTCTGAACTATCCCTAATTTCATAACCAGCAACAGTGTCACAAATCTTAGTGCTATCTTATTCTGTTTATTTGCTAAAGTGTCATTTTTTTTATAGTCATTTTATTTTTGTAACTCTCATCCAAAAATTCCACTTCGAGTTTTGGACTGGTTCCACCGGGGAAGGTGATGGGGATGGATTACTTCTTCCCAACCTGGTTGTCTAGCCTACATGCTCTAGTCTTGAGTAAAAGTATAACCCATATTTCTGGTTCTAAATTGAAGTTCCTGTCCAAATTCGTGTCCTTATTTTTGAAAAACACCTCTCACTAAAATCTCAATAACGCCCTCAGTTTTCAAGATAGAAATTTCAATTCCAACTGATGCCTAACATCCTTGGCTATCTCCACAACCCAAAACTGCACTGCAGAACAGTGTCTTTGACCTGTTTTATCAAAAATCACATAGTAAAAGTTTGCTGCAAATTTACATTTTGAAAAAGTTTTACACGTGTGACATGTCTTTAAATTATTTCCAACTTTTCCTTTGAGATTCCAAATGTTTTCTTGTGATTAAATCATTGCTTCTGATTACTTGCATCTGTTCAAAGCTGCTCCCGTAGAAATGTATAATAATTTAAGCAATTCTGACCCCATTTAGTGTTTTTGCTCAGCCAATTTCAAAGCCATTGTGACAGTTGAAAAGTCAAATCCGTTTTTTTCTTTTGGTTAAGGGGGGAAGGTGGGAGTGATATTCTGTTGGTTTTGTATTATTCCCGAGTACCGTCTCTCTCCTCACATCTAATTAAATTGCCTATTGGGGGGTTGAGGGGTGTTGCAGGGGCAACCTCTAACCATAGAGCTATCTTTTCCAAACTAACCCAAAAATATTCTTTTCTGTGCTGCATTCTTTTTTTGTGCATTACCCGATTCCCAGTGCATTAAAGATATTATTCATTGTCCTTGTCACCCCATTGGTGATTGTTGTTACCTATTACAAATATATTGTGATTAAATTATAATACATAAATAAATATTTACCGTTGCAAACTAGCCTGATTCCTTTTTCAGTGTGACCGGGGGGGTTGTATTTTGAGAAGGGTGTGATATGAGTGGTATATCATTTAGAATATTGAACTTATAGATAAAAATAAATAAGGGTTTAATTTGCGCACTACATGCTATGCAAGACTTGGGTGTGTGCCTGATTGAAATCCCTTACAGCTGCTTTGGCCCCACTGGATCTTGTGAGTTCCACTGCAGGGGCTCTAGGGCAAGGTTTGTCCTTTTCAGTCTCTGCACTCCCAGCGTACAGAGGTTTGGTAGCAGGGTGGTAGGCCTTGGTCTCATAAAACACAGGCTCAATGTGTTCTGGGAATGGGTAAGGAGCAGTGCTTTCCTCTGCCCTGAAACACCTGTCTTCACCTCTGGCAGAGGGCTTTGGAAAGGACTGATCTCCCAAGAGGGTTCAAACGAAATATTCCTGATGTCCTATAAGGCCATAAGTGAATCAAAGAAGGAGCAAGGGATCTTCTCTTTTATAGGTAAAAGGCAACAAGGTATTGAATGAAAGTAAGCCTGCTTTAAGGGGTCCAATCCCTTTACTTCAGACAAGTGATCGTTGCCTCCTGATGTCATGCCCAAAGTCCCTTGTTCCACAAGAAGTGGAGTGGACAGGAAAGGAAAAAAGGCCACTGTAGGGAAAGATGGAGGAACCCATTGTGAAGTCCACGTGTGCTCTCTGACTATCCTAGCTTCGCAACTCAGCCTGAACCTTTAAGGACTCTGTGCGGTGCCAACCCCTAGTATGAGGGAGACTTTTGATATGAAAGTGCCTCTTTGAAGCTAGGTTTCAAGGACTTCCCAACTTGTGAGCGACTGGGCCTGGCCTGGAAGGAGTTACCATCCTCGTAAATGGTCAACAGAGGCAAGCATCCTGTATTGTGTATCATTCACTGAATGCAGGCTGCCTGGAATCAACATAACATTGAAAGTCCTAAAAAATATATGTATTTCACACAGTATGCTATGCTAAACAAGCTATTCATGGCATTGCACCATGTATAACAACAACTGTTCCAAACGAATCATCTCGTGGCAACTGCTCCGACTTCATGGACTAAACTCAATTCCGGGCTTCACCCCTTAGCTATAGTGTGTCAGCCTGGGCAACACGTAGTACTGCCAGCTCTGCGACTTATCTGCCAAAACTAGAAATCTCCAAAAATGATAAAAGCATTATTCAATTCACGGTGTACTCTATTTATAAAACTCACTTGTGGTCTTGGAGAACATACCAGTTCTCCTTCATATGAACTAGCTGAGCCAAATGTTCACTTTTTCAAACCTGGCCCAATCCCAAATGCAGTGGGTTACTGTGGCTGCTGCAGAGATCAGTGTGCAGCCTGCAGGCCATGGGTCTGAATCTTGGGACGAGTGTCCAGTTCTTCTTTTCAATGTGCATAAAATGTGGAGCATTCAGTTATGTATTGCCATGTGGAAGTGATGACGATGATGCTAAACATTTCCAAATTGAAACATTTCACCAAATAGATGCCTCCCTTCGACTGCTGTGCCTCTCATCGGGGACTAAGCCTTTGCTGTTTTACATGCATTTTTGATAGTGGGGTATCAATACAAGAGTTGAGGGGCAATCTCTGTTGACTGCCCAATCCTTTTATTGTAATCTGTCTGATGATACCCTTTAAGGCGGGGCCATTCTAGGCAGTGCCCCACATATTTCTCTGCATTACAGCAAGAGGCCATCTTTTGTCATCACCCAAATTCTGCTGTCGCCTTACCGCAGGGCTCAGCATGTTCTTTATTTTTATAACACTGGTCATGATCCACTGTAAAACACACTGGTTTATGTGATAGCTTCCAAATTCATCCTGTTCTTCTTTAAAAAAACAAAAAAAAACAAAGAAAGGACGTTTAATCAAGTACATTCACATTCGTAAATTAAACAGTACAGACCAAAACAAATAGAAGCACATCAATTTAGAAAGAAATGGCAAATAGAGCAATGTACCTAAGAGCATGTAGACAAAATAAGGTTTAAAAAGCAAAATAAATACCCATTTCACATGTGAAAGCGCTGTGCTCGCTCCTACAAAAGGGCTTCTTTCATCAGGATGCACTCATTCTGCGTTATGAAGGAGCTGATAGGCACCAAGGCTCCTCACTAAAATGTATCTTCATGGGCTCTGGCAGAGAGCGCAGGCTCTCTTTCACTGGACCTAATTAACTGTTATATAACTCTTCTAAATGGTTTGCATCATCTGGTTCTCCAAATGTATAGACTGCAACTCCCATCAGCCTTAGCCAGCATATTCATTGGTGAGGGATCATAGGAGTCTTAGTCAAAACATATTGAGAGCTGCTGGTTGAAGACCCCTGCTCTACTGTCTATGGGTGCAATACCAGTTTTACCTGTGCCATTCTTAAAACAATACCCCTTTGTTTGTCATTTTGTTTACGTTCTGAGGCCTATGGGTGTGTACCGCTCTACAAGAATTAAAAATAAATTAAATAGATAAATACACACAAGAGAAGTGCAGCAGGAGGGTGGTAATGGTACTGCCCCACAGATGGGTTTCCATTGAGGGGAGGAATAATTGAGAGGCTAGGCTGGAGTACCTGGTTTCAGTTCATGGTGGGCTGATGCATCAGACCCAGGTTTGAATGAGGATGTGAGCTGATCAGGTTCAGTCAGGCACGTAGGATGGTGGAGGCCCTGTCAATGAGCGGGCATTGAGCAGGGTGAATGCTGCTGCTCTGTGCTGTCGCACAGTGTTGGTTCAATAAGGAATGATTGGGCGGTTCCAAAAATGCTTTAGAGTTGGCCAAGCCAAGTTGGGCTTTGGCCGGTGGGAGTGGTCTGCGGCGATGGTCGTTGAAATTATTGAGGGTGCGTCAATGTTGTATCAATGCGGTGGCGGTTCTCGGGCTAGCCGAGCCAAGAACTGCCGAGCCATGGCTATAACCCCCTTTAGAGTTTGCAAGTGACCCTCCAGAGATTTGGTTTGGGCTCCATCCTTGTGCAGATGCTGTGGGTCTCATGCTATGTGCTTCAATCAATCAATCAGTGAATCAATTGTGAGACAGGCATGTTATCGAGAGAGACACAGACTCAAAGATAACAGTTTCAAAAACCTTTATTGAATACATTTGGGGTTGGTGTAATACTTATCTGGCCCTAACTCTAAAGGGGGTGTTCCCTCAACTGATGTTTCTAAGGACCGTCAATGTTTGAAAGTCCAAAACGGAAACCGCCTGTGTCTAAACCTATGCTTGCCCTCACTCTTTGACAAAATGTGTTAGGAAATATTTTTTTTAAAAAAATAGTGGTTCAAGGAAAAAAGGAAATGTAAACCTCAGCTGGTTTCAGGTAGCCTTATAAATAGGGTTAGTTCTGCCAGTGCAAGATAATTCAGTTCAAAAGGGGAGCACTTGGGACCTTCCACATAGGGGTTTTGCAGCAAATCAGCAACGTTCACAATGTTTTTGGGTCTCTTGGGGATCCCTTCTCCAAGTTCGTACTCCTCTGGTTCCAAACAAAAAAACACATTTCTTGTCAGGCCTCTCAGGGTTCCTTTCCCCAAGTCTAGGCCTCTTTTTACAAAGTTCAACAATGTCCCTTGCACAATTCATGTTAGGCCTCTCAGGGTTACCTTCCCCAAGCCTAGGCCCATTCGTCTTCAAACCAACAAAATTCTCCTGGTCATAATGAACCTTTCACTGTGCAGTTCTTACATGGGGGTAGTATCAGAGACCTTTGAAAACGCTGGGCTCTTTGCTCCTCCCAGGTGCGACCATTCTGATCTCTAACCCCTCTCCTTAATCTCTGTATCTTTCATCTGGCACCTTTTGCCTTCTGTGCCTCTTTCACTCTGTTCTTTTCCACTTCACTATAACTCCTGCACGCCTTCTTTTCTATTGTGAAATCTTACACCCTCTTTTCTCCTTGGTGTACTTTTCTTGCACACTTCTCTTGTCTTCATCATGCCCCTGGCACCCTCTGTTCCTTGGCTGTGAACCCTCGCATCTTCCATTCACTTTGTCATGCCACTTGCACTTTTCTTTTTCAACCTTCAGGTCGCTCGTACCCACTTTTTGCTTTCTCTTGCTTTTACTTTCACTTTTCCTGTCTGTTGGGTCACTCGCATTGTCTTTCCTGCTTTGGGTGAGTCGCACCTTCTCTTTTCTCTTACATTCCTTATAGTTCCCCTTCCTCTTATCTCTCTTTCCTTCAGCGCAGCAAGTGCATCTATCTTCAAGCTTTCTTTCTTGGTTTCTTGATTTTGGCTTTCTTTACCTTCGTGACACTTGTAAATCTCTTCTGTCTTCGCTGACCCCGCTGCAGCCACCCGCACGCTCCTGAGTTTCTCTCTTCACTCTCACTAAACTCACCGAGTAGCACGACACTGGCAAGTGGTCTCATAGGGATACACTGGGTCGAGATCAGGGTCTCACCACCTGACCTTCAGACACCCTTGGGACCGGCACATGACCCAAGGGAATGAGCATCTTTCAATGAGCATCGGGTGTGGTTCTAGGGACTTCTTACCTGGGACTACTTTTGAGGCTATTTAAACCACGCCCGACCAGCAACACACGCTTGCGTTATTCTGCATCCAGCAGCGTAACACTCACCGTGCCTGCAGCCTGCATCCAGTCTTCTGCCACGCCCGCCTCGAATCCAGAGCTCCTAAAACAAAGAGGAAAGAGAGGGACAAGGTTAGAAAACGAACTTATTTCTATTCCACACCTAATTCTGGATCCATCTTGTCTCCGGACCTGTAAAGAACATCATTTCTGCACGCGCCGCACCTCCAGCTGCAGCGCCGCGCCATTCTCACCAGTCTTCACAGCATACTTCGGGTCGGTGATGCCTCCATCATTTCTTCGCCGAACTTCGGCACCTAGAAGACAAAAGAAAACCACAAGGTGAGCCGAGGGAACCAACAAATATAATTCTTACCACCATAGACTTACCTGATTTACCACCGGAAGCATCCTTTTGTGACTATCCATATTTTCACGTGCCGCATCTGTAAAGAGAGACAAAACAACACATTTTCCTCGTGCAACATTTACCGGACAGCGCCGGGTAATACAGACTCTTAGCTGAGCACCACCAGCTGCCACAAGAGCATCTTTTCCCGAGCCAGCTGCAAGACGAGAAAGGAAGGGGGGAACAAGAGTGAACATCGGACATATTGAACTCTATGAACTTAATACTTACTGGTCCTCACCAGGAACCTCAGAGTCAATAAACTCCGGAACTCTCCCGAGCCTTCAAACCAGTGAAGTAATTGGAATCGACGCGCCCCTGCAAATCCACACAGGATGGAGAGCTCATCTTTCAAGAATATAAGGAGAATATTTCTACAGGTTAAGCAGACAAGATTAGGAGGGCAGATCCAGTCAGTCATCACTGCACTACGCATCACGTGGGTGGAGACCGCAGCTGTCCAGGTCCGACCGACGACCCTGTGGGATCCAGGTGAGCGTAACAAGTGACTCCGATAGTACAAACTCTGTGGGTAACAGCAAACGCAACAACTAGCCCCATTTTCATAGGGGCCAAGGGAGTAGACCACGCATTTGGCACTAGGGGCCCCACATAATGCAAAGACGCAACTGGAGAGGCCCCCCAACAACTTGGTAATTCCGGTCTTTAATTTGTCCAACCATCTACTTACCGATCCTGAAATGCTAGTTTTAAAGAACGGACTAAGTTTCGTGCCCACCACAAAAGCTAGAGACTTCGAAACACAAATTGAGTTGCAAAAGTTCTTCCAAGTGATTCGACTCAAATATTTCTTTAAAGAGTCACCAGTATCTAATTAGAAGCCGAGTTTGACAGGTTAAAGCCTCCCTCAACTTTTACTCCATTGAGCAACATGGTATCTCCTGCTATAGTAGCCTTCGAAAACAAAATCATCGACGAGAGTAAAAATCTATTACAATCTAATAATCGACACAAAGATAACATGACTCGAGAAGAAAGGAATGCTCTGATAGCACTACAGAAGAAGCAGTCTTTTCATATAAAACCAGCTGACAAAGGTGGAGGTATTGTGCTTTGGGATAGAACACTTTATGATAGGGAAATCGAGATACAACTTCAAAACCCTATTTTCTATCGTAAGTTAGACAGAGAGCCTACACCATGTCTAAAAGATGAAATTAATAGTCTTATGATCCATGCACTGTCTGAAGGGTGGATTGAATTAAAAGAACAGTTGTTCTTGGTAAAAACAAATCCAACCATAACAGCATTTTACCAATCACCCAAAGTACATAAAAATTCTGTTACTCCACCGGGCAGACCGATCATGTCAGCAATAAAGTTGATCTTGGAGCCCCTCTCAGTCTACTCAGACTGGTTCTTGAGACCTTTCGTAAGAACCATGAAGTCTTTTGTAAAAGATACTACGAGTATGGTAAATATTATTAACAATTTACTGTGTCAAAACAACACCTTTCTCGTAACATTAGATGTGACATCCTTATACAGGAGTATACCACAAGGGGAGTGCCTTAGAATTATGGAAGAGTACCTGAATAAACGCACATCCACTCTAGAGGAAACTCCAACAGCTTTTATCCTTGAGTGTATTCGAATAGCACTCACAGAAAACTTTTTTTCTGTGTGATGGAGTGTTTATTTGGCAAATTCATGGAACAAGCATGGGGGCAACATTTGCCCCCGACCTACCAAACCTTTTCATGGATCACTATGAAGGCATGTCTATATACGATACCAACAACTCGTTCAAATAACAGATAGGGCAATGCTATCGGTATATAGACAATGTCTTTATGGTTTGGAAGGGTGATGAGATCACATTGAATGAATTCTTACTTTGGCTAAACAATAAGAACGCGTACATCAAATTCACTATGTCTTTTGATCCTTTCTCTATTCCATTTCTCGGTTTATTAATTTGCAAATCCGATAGTGAACATTTGTCCACAACTCTGTTCCGAAAATCTACAGATAAAAATACCCTTCTCCAATTTAACAGCTTCATCCATTGGCCCTATGGGAAAATCTTCCTATTGGGCAATTTTTGAGAATTAGGAGAAACTGTTCAAACATTGCTGATTATGTAAAATAAGGTAAAGATTTGAAAGCAAGGTTAAAAACCAGAGGTTACCCAAAGAAGATAGTGCATGCCGCTTTCAAACGAGCTCAACACTCGAATAGAGAAAGATGCTGACATCCAGAACCAAAGGTTAAACATGATAAAATGACATGTGTGACCACGTTCAGCCCCATCAGCAACAAATTGAGGAGTATAAAAAAGAATTGGCACATTTTATAAACTACAGACTTCAAGCCTACGTTACCACGGTTTGCATTTAAACAACAAAAGAATGTTAGAGACATTTTAGTCCACACATATCCCAAAAAAGAGGTCAGATCAAATCAAAACACCCTGCACCCTGTGGCACTTTCCTCCTGTCATCGGCCACTTTAAATGCGGCAAATGTGTAGTATGCCCACTAACAAGCTATGTGAAATCCATTGAAGTTAACGGAAAAGATTGGGTGTTCCGTAATTTTTCCAACTGCGGATCATCATGGGTGATTTATGGAATCAAGTGCCCTTGTAATTTAATATACAAAGGTAAAACTAAGAGGTGTATAAAACAACACATATGTTAACATTAATCCTGTTTGAAAAATAAGGTAGCTAAAAACCCTTAGTTGCACATTATGAAATGAAAAAACATAAATACACTGATATTTTCTGGTTCGTGTTACAAATCATTCCTGCAACAGAAAGAGGTGGCAATAGAGAAATGCTACTCAGTATAAGTGAACAACGGTGGATCTATTATCTAAACAGGGCTAAAATGGGCCTCAATACAGCTGTAGAATGGAATTCCCTTGTAACTTTATCATGATCCCTTTAAAATCCAAACACCTGAGAGGAAGCCAGTTAGAGGATATCTTTTCCAATTTTCAAGCCTACACGTGGGTTTCCTCCATCAGATAAGAAAAGTGCTTGTGACAGCACGGTGGCACCAGGGCCCTTGTATTTAATATTGTATTTAATATTGTTAATAAACTATCATCTGTATGCCATGGAGTGAATGTGAAATTCAGTGCAACTTCACTTTTTCTGCTTTGCAAGGAGTAAGCTGATAATCTCCATTGTATAAAGAGTGCTGTCACTTTAAATCTCTAGGTGCTTGAAGCACCCACTCACGTGACAGATCACATGCCCCCAAAAGACCTCCCTTTCCGAAATAAAAGATCAGCGAAATCTTAAGCGGTACTAGACCGCTAGGACGTGACCAACCGGTGCGTTTCGTTTTGTGTCTCTGAGACGACTGCGAAAGTAAGGTAAGCCATTTTGCAGTCCGTATGACGGCTCCTCGAAAGCAAACAGGGAATCTCTATTTATTTTTCCCTTCGCAGTTTTGATGCCTTGATCTATGTGATTTCAAATTTTGTGGCTCAAAAATGCACATATTTAGAAGGTGTTTTGAAAATGGGTTTGTTTCTGATTCCGTGAGCGGGGCCGTTACATTTGTGGTTTTTCGACTCCACCAACCACATGAAACGGTTTAGTGTTAAAGAGTGAACAGTAGAACTTTTAGAGGTGCGGACACACATTTGTGTGATGTTTACATTGCTGTTGTGTTTTGTAGGTAAACTTCTGCGGCCGAGCTCACACACAAGTAACTGGCATTTTAGACTCCCGCTGCTGATGAAAGATCGCGGTAGTCAGAATCCACAACTAGACGTCTCTGGTTGAGATGTACTAACATTAATTGGGACCTAGTAAGTAAGTAAGTAAGTCGATTCTTTGGTCAATTTGGGTTAACAACTGTACATTTGGCCCCCTGTTTAAGCTAATAACCTCTTTAAATTCCACCTCGTGTCCTTCTGTATGTCAGCTGACCGAAATGAAGTGGCAAATCAAATTGGTTTTGAAATAACTGGCCACTATTGAAATATTAAAATGTAAACAAAGGATGACAATCCTTGTCTGATATTCACTACAGGCCTCAAACCCAGTCTGGGATGCAAATGAACCGTGGGTGACTTTCCAAAAACCCGGTTATAAGAAAATAACCTCCCACGGCTACCACTGAGCCACATTTTGAGCTCATGTCCGTTCAGGATGTAAGTAAAGGCTTGGTGATATTTACTTATCAACGTGTTTTATATAGTGTAATAGTTTGATACACTGTTTAGAGATGTGCCACATTGAAAACTATCGACTACGAAATGTATAGTACATCAATGAATTAGATCTGTGTACTATTTTTTAAAAGAAAGCTTGGATGCTAGAACCACGATTGTATGTAACACTGTGTATTATTTGTTTTTAGATATTGTCAAACCTGTTATGGGGTATATGAAAGAGTTTAACTACTACATCTAAAGAAATGGTCTGTCCTGAAGAAGGCCGCGAGAAATCAATGGTTGTATAGACACTAGAGATAGTGCTTTAAAATCCAGAAAGGCCGAAACATGTCGACAATTGACAACAGACTTTTGAACTATTGAAGTCTCATATCTAACACTGCTAAAGTGAATATAATCAGTTTTCATTGATCCAACTAACCTCTTTACAAATGATACTGTTTCTAAGAATGGATTGAAAAGATCATGTACTGTTAATTTTGTCACATACATGATTAATCTTGCTCTCTCTCTTTTTTAACTTTTCTAAATGTGTCTGAAAATGAATACATTTGTATGGACTCATTTATGATATGTTGTTTTGCCTTAAATTTTCATTCTTTTTGAGTGTGCAACAAAGATGTGCTTCTTTTCTTTCATAAGTGTGTGGCATCAGTTACATTAGGTAACATTAGGTAACTTTAAGATTAAGAGTTGTTAGCGCCACCTACAAGTGAGGTTTTGTACTAACACTTAAGATAATAAAATGTATCACCAAGCCTGGACCTGCATTGACATAGAGAGGGGTAATCAGTTGTCTCACTTTTTCTATAGTGTATCTAATATTGTTCTCCCATTTTGAGAAACTGATCCCCCGTAACAAAATATCTTGGGAGATTACCTTTTGTGTAGGTAACAAACCTGGAGTCATCCAAGGGGATCTACTTTAGATCGAGCCCCTGTTGGGGGAGATCCAGGTCACTGCTATCACTAGGTCCCTGACAAATGCTCACAATGAACTTTCAACTTCCCAATGGAGCAAGGAGACCCCAGATGCAGATTTGAGTACGGCTCAAAAAGGGGATCCAATAATTGGTAAGTTTTATCAACACATTTCCCCTGATACCGATTACATTGGGAAAGAGGACCTCAGAGTGTTGATGAAATGTCCAAAAATGTTCTGAATCCAAGATGGTTTGTTGGTGAGGAGTGTCATGATCTCTGCTTCCAAAAGGTCAGGGTTTTCCCAACTCCCTTGGAAGCAGATCCATAACCCAGGTTCCGAGTGCCAACCAGTCCCAATTGGGACCTTTTGGACCCAGTCCTGGCGCCAGTGGCACCAGGCTCATAAATATGCCCAGTCCCAGCGCTGGAAGCGCCGGGCTCATAATGCTTGGGTGGACTTACCTGCAGCAGACCATGCGGCTTACTTGCCTGCCAGTTGAGTCTCTGATCCTCTTCTGTTTGGAACTACTTTTCCTTTTGGGTGGGGCAGGAGCCACTCCCTAGATTCAGAACACTGGAACTCTTCTGGAAAGCAGGAACTCTTTTCTTACCTAGGCGTGGCTGTGGAAGGAGACACCTAAGCACTACAGGAGGCTATTTAAACCACACTCGATGGATGAATCTTGCTTTGCGTTATTCTGCTTCCTTAGCAGCAGAACGCTCATCGTGTCTTCTGCATCTGATCCTGGGCCTAAGGAAAAAGGCTTACCATTCTGAATCCAGTCTTCAGCAACACCTATAAAGACAAGAAAGAACAGGTTAGCATTACGGTCTTCAGTGACAGCTCTTCACTTACCTGGTCCATCGGCTGTCACCAACGCCTCGCGCTGCATTCCGGCATCTGAAAGACAAAGGCTTACCTACTCTTCGTGCGCTCCGGAGGTCTTCACACTGCATTCCGGCATCTGAAAGACAAAAGCTTACCAACTCTTCGCACGCTCCGGAGGCCTTCGGCGCTGCATCCCGCATCTGAAAGACAAAACAAGGTGCGTTTAAAGACATTGGGGAACTTTAATACTCACGTGCCATTACTCCTTTCCACATCTAACCCAGTGGGTATTCCGGCACCCTGCAGCCGCCCCGAACTTGTACCTGCAAAATAAAAAGACAGTTAGAGCGCATCGTGAAGCAGGCAACAAGCGCTTACTTACGTGCTTCCAGGCGCTTCTATTCATCACACGGGCTCCATCTTCAACTCACTTCAGCCCGCCATCCGCCATCACCGGAACCCTGCAAAACAAGAGACATCATTACTAAAGACTTTAAAGACATTAGAATTACTCGAAACTTAACGTTCGTGCAGTAAACGACGGACAGCAGTTCTCTGAAGTCAAGAGGCCTGCTCCCCTTATCCAGTGAAGAAACTGGTTACAGCACCCTGCCTCGAGGCAGATGGAGAGCACGGTGTTCACTTACCTAAGGTGAGAGCGTTAACCTTTGGGGTTCTACAGGAGAAGAGAAAGGGAAGAAGAGAGAGACATTCAATAACCCAGTTCATTAATCCCACATTTTCTATCTGCAGACATCTTACCCTTCGAGCCAGACATACAGTGCACTGAGGTCCAGCCCAAAGAGCCAGCCGTGTGTTACACATCACCTTTGAAGATACGGTATACGCCCAGTCAAGACCGGCGCCTCTACGGGAATCAGGTGAGCGTTACAGAACGCAAAGCCTACCACAAAACTCCCGTCCAGGCGCTATGGAAACCTCGGATACCGACCAGCTAGCCCAGTTACTTGGGGAACTAAGGGCAGAAGTGCATGCAGCCCGTCAGGAAACGAACGCTCTAAGAAGGGAACTGATTATTTCCAAGGAGCGAACAGATGATCTCGCTAGACAATTGCTACAGTCACAAGCCGGATAGACCCCGTTACCCGCATCTGGGGGAAATCTTCCTTCTACATCCTCTATGAATCCAGTGCAGATCAACCTACCTGGGAATGTACCTCTGGCTCCGCCCGAACGATTTTCTGGTGACCCAAAGAGGTTTGCAGTATTTATCAATCAGTGCCGGTTGCATTTCTTATGCCGGCCAGCAGCCTTTCCAACTGATCAAGCTAAAGTAGCTTTCGTGCTTTCGTACCTTAGTGGCAATGCGGCAGACTGGTCGATCCCTCTAGTAAATCAAGATGATCCGGTCCTCCATGATTTTCAAGCTTTTCAGCTCAGTATGGAAAAACTGTTCGCAAGACATTCACAGGGGCAGGCCTTGGACAATGAGCTTCTTTCGTTGCGACAAGGTAATCAAGACCTTTTGGCTTATATTGCGTCTTTCAACAGACTGATAGTGGAAACTCACTGGCCTGAGGACAAAAGGATTACGCTGTTTTATAGAGGTCTACGCGGAGAGCTCAAAGATGTGTTAGCCCAAGTAGTGAATCCCCCACAAGATTGTTCGGACTATATAGACTTAGTCGTTCAAATAGATCACAGACTGCAGAACAGGAAGGCCGATCGTTCCAAGTTTGATGCTCGAGTATTTTCCAAACCGCCAACTCTTTCCAAAGGAGTAGACTCCGGGGAACCCATGCAAATAGGGGGTCTGAAAGGTCCTCTAACACAAAAGGAGCGGGAAAGGAGAAAACAGTTGCAATTATGCCTCTATTGCGGAAACTCAGGGCACTTTCTTCGAGACTGTCCGGTGAAACCTGCCAAGAAGGCAGTAGGAGCTGCAGTTACCAAAGTTACAAACTCTGAGCAGGGAAACGACCTCGCCCGACAAGAATAGAGGTCCTCTTGCCGAGCGTGAAAACCAGTTCTGTGACCTCGCATTTCGTGATACCTATGGTCCTCATCAGCCCTGATAATCCGGATCGATTACATGCAATTGAAGCTTACGTCGACAGCGGTGCCATCGGCAATTATGTGGATCATGAAATGGTTTTGAGGATGAATCTAACTCTTTGTCCCAAGGCTGTAAAGGACGTCATTACTACGGTGGATGGTACGGAGATAGCCTCCGGGCCAGTAACGCATACCACTCAAGAAGTAACGCTAGTAAGTCAAGATGGACACCATGAGAAGATCGTGTTCGATGTGATCAAGGCCCCTCAGTTTCAGATTATTCTAGGAATACCTTGGTTAGAGAAACACAATCCTCTGATCGATTGGCGAGCAAGAACGGTCCAGTTTCTAGAATGTGTCTCTACTTGTCACCCTCCACCTGGTGTTGCACTGGCAGCAATTTCTTCAGAGACTCCCCAGTTACCTCCCGAATACCTAGAATACCAAGATGTTTTCCGGAAGGATCAGGCTAACTCTCTACCTCCTCATAGGTCTTATGACTGCCAGATCGACCTGATACCTGGATCTACTCCTCCTTGTAGTAGAATTTATGCCCTTACCGAGCCTGAGAACCTTCACCTTCGACAATACCTGGATCAATACCTGGCAAATGGGTTTATTCGTCCTTCCAAGTCCCCTGCTTCTTCAGCTTTGTTCTTCGTTCCAAAAAAGGAAGGAGACCTTAGAACTTGTATAGATTATCGCTCCCTGAACCAGATCACCGTTAAGAATAGATATCCGTTACCTTTGATCCCTGAACTCCTGGACCAAGTCAGAAAAGCATGCATATATACAAAGCTGGATCTTAGAGGAGCTTACCACTTGGTACGAGTAAAAGAGGGCGATGAATGGAAGACGGCCTTCCGCACCAAGTATGGGCTATTTGAATATCAGGTCATGCCCTTCGGACTTTGTAATGCCCCGGCCGCCTTTCAATATTTTATGAACGATGTCCTCAGAGAGCTCATAGATGTGTGTGTTGTTGTTTACATTGATGACATCCTCGTTTATTCTTCATCGGAATCTGAACATCGGAAACACGTGAAAATGGTCCTCGAAAGATTGCGTCAACACAAACTTTTCGCTAAGTTGGAAAAATGTGTTTTCAACGTGACTGAAGTTGAATTCTTGGGATTCATATTATCACCTGGCGGAGTGCGTATGGATTCAAAGAAGGTCGATGCAGTTCTCAAATGGCCATCACCATCCTCCGTAAAAGGTGTGCAAAGCATGTTAGGCTTCGCTAACTTTTACCGCAGGTTTATCCCCGAATTCTCTCGAATAGTCCAGCCCATCACTGCCTTGTTAAAGAAAAACAAACGTTTTGAATGGTCTACCGAGGCGGAACAAGCTTTCCAGGATTTGAAGACTAAATTTATCTGTGCACCAATCTTAAAACACCCTCGCCCCGAACTCCCCTACATCGTGGAAACTGATGCTTCAAGCCTTGCCATGGGGGCAGTTCTATCACAAAAGGACCCGGTAACCAATCAGTTGCATCCCGTGGCATTTTGGTCCCGCAAATTCTCGCCTCCTGAAATCAATTACACGATTACTGACAAGGAACTTCTGGCTATCAAGTCTGCCTTTAAGGCTTGGCGGCATTATCTGCTGGGGGCCCGACACACCGTTACTGTGATTACGGATCACCGAAACCTGCAATATTTGAAAACCGCAAAAGCCCAATCCTCTAGACAACTCCGTTGGGCATTATTCTTTGCCGAGTTTGACTTCATAATTACCTATCGACCTGGTACAAAAAACGGTAAAGCTGATGCCCTTTCTCGGATGGGAGTGGAAGAACACTTGATCAACCCTAAACCTGTACCAATCATTCCCGAACAAAGAATTCTGGGTGTAATCGCCACAGAATCCATAGAGGAAGTTAAGGATAAAGCCAGGCAACTTGTAACTCCAGCAGACATACAGAATTGGCATCTGCAGGGAAAGGACTTTGCAGTAAAGGACAACTTATTGTATTTCCAAGAACGATTATACCTACCCAGCACAGATTTACAGAAAAAAGTAATCTCTTGTTATCATGATTCTTTAATGGAAGGACATCCCGGTATGGCCAAGACCTCAGAAAAGATCAAGCGCTACTTCTGGTGGCCGTCTTGGAAAAAAGATATCAGAGACTTTATAATGTCCTGTGGAGTATGCGCCCAAAACAAGAGTCAAAAGGAAAGACCAGCAGGCCTCTTACGCCCTATTGACATCCCACCTCGCCCTTGGCATACGCTTTCTATGGACTTCATCACCGATCTACCTCCATGCTCCGGATACAATACGATTCTAGTAATCGTGGACTTATTCTCCAAGATGGCGCATTTCATTCCGCTCAAAGGCTTGCCAACAGCAGCAACTCTGGCCCGAGAATTTCTCGAAAACATCGTCCGACTGCACGGTTTTCCTTCGGTTCTAATTTCGGATCGAGGTAGTCAATTTATTTCTCATTTTTGGCGAAGTTGCTGTCGGTCGGCTCAAATTGATGTGAGACTATCGACCAGTCACCACCCTCAGACCGACGGACAGACCGAGAGGACCAATCAAACTCTGGAACAGTATTTACGCTGCATGCTGCAACAAACTGAAAAAACTTGGAAAGACATCCTTTGGATAGCCGAATATGCCTACAATAACTCTGTCCATTCGGGAACTGGGAAAACCCAGTGTTTTCTTTTGTACGGCAGTCACCCTCGAACCTCGGAGTTGGATCCCCTCCAAGATCTTGAAACACCAGCAGTAGACTACCTGCATTCTACAATCACCCAAACCTTTAAGGAAGCTGTTTCTCACCTTCAAAGGGCTAAAGAACAATACAAGAAAGGAGCAGATCAACATCGGAAGGAAGCCCCTCAATATCAAGTAGGGGATCAAGTCTGGTTATCCACCAAATATCTACCTCTAAAAGGGCCACGCACATTCAACCCAAGATACCTTGGTCCCTATTCCATCACTACCATAGTAAACCCAGTAGCGGTCAAGTTGGACTTGCCCCCGCACATGAAGATACATCCGGTCTTCCACGTCTCTCTATTAAAACCCGTGCAACCTCAAACCTGACTAACCAAATCTCCAAAACCTATCCTAGTTGATGGAGAACTCGAGTTTGAAGTCAAAAGCATTCTGGACTCCAAGATCTCCAAATCTAAACTATTTTACCTAATTGACTGGAAAGGCTACGGCCCCCAAGAGAGATCCTGGGAACCTGCTGAATATGTCCACGCTCCTCGCCTAATCAAAAGATTTCACCGAACATTTCCTGACAAGCCAAAACCCCCGGAGAAGCCCGGTTTGGGAGGGGCCTTGAGGGGGGGTACTGTCATGATCTCTGCTTCCAAAAGGTCAGGGTTTTCCCAACTCCCTTGGAAGCAGATCCATAACCCAGGTTCCGAGTGCCAACCAGTCCCAATTGGGACCTTTTGGACCCAGTCCTGGCGCCAGTGGCACCAGGCTCATAAATATGCCCAGTCCCAGCGCTGGAAGCGCCGGGCTCATAATGCTTGGGTGGACTTACCTGCAGCAGACCATGCTGCTTACTTGCCTGCCAGTTGAGTCTCTGATCCTCTTCTGTTTGGAACTACTTTTCCTGTTGGGTGGGGCAGGAGCACTCCCTAGATTCAGAACACTGGAACTCTTCTGGAAAGCAGGAACTCTTTTCTTACCTAGGCGTGGCTGTGGAAGGAGACACCTAAGCACTACAGGAGGCTATTTAAACCACACCCGATGGATGAATCTTGCTTTGCGTTATTCTGCATCCTCAGCAGCAGAACGCTCATCGTGTCTTCTGCATCTGATCCTGGGCCTAAGGAAAAAGGCTTACCATTCTGAATCCAGTCTTCAGCAACACCTATAGAGACAAGAAAGAACAGGTTAGCATTACGGTCTTCAGTGACAGCTCTTCACTTACCTGGTCCATCGGCTGTCACCAACGCCTCGCGCTGCATTCCGGCATCTGAAAGACAAAGGCTTACCTACTCTTCGTGCGCTCCGGAGGTCTTCACACTGCATTCCGGCATCTGAAAGACAAAAGCTTACCAACTCTTCGCACGCTCCGGAGGCCTTCGGCGCTGCATCCCACATCTGAAAGACAAAACAAGGTGCGTTTAAAGACATTGGGGAACTTTAATACTCACGTGCCATTACTCCTTTCCACATCTAACCCAGTGGGTATTCCGGCACCCTGCAGCTGCCCCGAACTAGTACCTGCAAAATAAAAAGACAGTTAGAGCGCATCGTGAAGCAGGCAACAAGCGCTTACTTACGTGCTTCCAGGCGCTTCTATTCATCACACGGGCTCCATCTTCAACTCACTTCAGCCCGCCATCCGCCATCGCCGGAACCCTGCAAAACAAGAGACATCATTACTAAAGACTTTAAAGACATTAGAATTACTCGAAACTTACCGTTTGTGCAGTAAACGACGGACAGCAGTTCTCTGAAGTCAAGAGGCCTGCTCCCCTTATCCCGTGAAGAAACTGGTTACAGCACCCTGCCTCGAGGCAGATGGAGAGCACGGCGTTCACTTACCTAAGGTGAGAGCGTTAACCTTTGGGGTTCTACAGGAGAAGAGAAAGGGAAGAAGAGAGAGACATTCAATAACCCAGTTCATTAATCCCACATTTTCTATCTGCAGACATCTTACCCTTCGAGCCAGGCATACAGTGCACTGAGGTCCAGCCCAAAGAGCCAGCCGTGTGTTACACATCACCTTTGAAGATACGGTATACGCCCAGTCAAGACCGGCGCCTCTACGGGAATCAGGTGAGCGTTACAAGGAGATCCATATCTGGAATGGTCCCTACCTCATTCCAAAGCCTGATGCTAAGTCACGTCCATGATGTGGCCCCAGCTGGTCATCAGGGGTTTCATACGACATTAGAAATCTTGCGAGAGGATGCATACTGGCCACACATGGGGCAGGACCTCGACCAATACTTGAAGGGGTGTCTTTTGTGTGCACAATTTCAGCCAACATCACTCACACACCGTGCTCCCCTCCAAAAGAGGGCGATGACACTGCCTTAGTCAGATTTACAAGTTGATTTCATCGAGCCCGTGATTCGCTCCTCTAGGGGGAACAAGTACATGTTGACTGTAACATGCTTGTTTACTAAATGGGTGGAATGTCTCCCAGCTCAAAATTGCAAGGCAGAAACAGCAGCTGCCCTGATGATCAATCACAACTTCTCACGTTTTGGACTACCCCAAACGATTGAGTCAGACCAAGGTAGTCACTTCATTAATGAAGTGATTACAAAGATGTGGGAGGTACTTGGGGTAAAAAGGAAACTACACATTGCCTACCGGAGTCCTCTAGTGATGGAGTTCAGAGGTACAATAAAACTATTGTGAGCATATTGAAAGAGTTTGTGGCAGATTCTGGGCCACGTTGGGACATTCGATTACTCCTTGTCCTGATGGCCATCAGATCTACCCCTTCTTCTGCAACAAAATTGTCTCCATTTGAGCTGATGACGAAGGATGGTGTTACCCCAGCATCTGCTCTACAGGACCCAAGACCTTGATAAATGCCTCCACAACTCATGATTATGTTGAGAATCTGAGAAAACACCTTCAACATGCTTTTGCGCATGCTCAGTGGAATCTAGAAAGATCTGCAGACAGTATGAAGACCTACTATGACCTTGAGACAACTAAAATGGAATATCAAGTAGGAGACCGGGTCTACTTGTACAATTTCCAAAGGAACCAAGCCAAAGAGCACAAATTCCTCCCAACTTGGCGGGGTCCTTTTGAAATTGTGGACAGTACCTCACCAGTCGCCTACAGAATCCGCATCCCCAAGGGCAGTTTGACAGAAGGGTAAGACAAGTGGGTCCACGTAAACCACTAAAGTGTTGCCACCCCAGGAATACTTTGCGGCAGATGGAAGAGCGTACCGGAAACCCAGAGGGGGAAAATCCAGACAGTTAGACAAATTATTAAATATTCATTGATTAAACGTGAGAAAATTAGTAAATGATCACTAAATAATAGATGGGGAATATTGCCAATTGTTAGGGAATGCAAGTGTCTTTCCCACTGCTGAGATCCCCCGAAGATGTGTGGGCACATTAGTTGGAACATTTTCATAATCATGTTATGTTCTGTTTTCTAGTATTGGCACTAAAATACCAAGAACCATCAAGAAGGACCCCTCGGTGACTGGGAGGAAAAACCCAAGGAATCCGGAGTATTGTCCCGTCCCAACCTGAACTGGCGAGGAGAGCGTGCCGCCTCAATTTCTGACAGGAGAAGCAACTGAATTTCTCCACATGGACAGTAAAGAACATCCCAATCGCCCGACTCCCTCTCGACTGGAAGTCAAAACGAAGTTGGGAGGGGGAATCTGTGGGATGTATTGACCCACTCTGCCATACTATGCGGCCTCACTCTGCTATCTATGGTGCGAGAAACAGCAAAATGGGGGTAAAACCCTTGTGCGCGACCAAAACCTCAGAAACAGTGTTTTTCAACACACAAAAAGATGGCTGCGCAACCTGCCCCCCATAGTGCATATGTGGTGGAACAGAGCACACGATGCAGAAAAAGTGCCAGTGGGCTCCATGACAAATAAACATAGCATGCAGAAGGAGCAGCAGCGCTTTGCAAGTAAAACTCCAAAATTCACCTTAGATGACATTTACTTTGCTGCTGAACTGAAAAATGCCCATACATAACACTGTCCAACACTCAAAATCTTGATTGGCGCTAAAATTCATCTAATTTAATGAAGCAATGTGAGTTGATAAGGTCCTGAAATATTAAAAGCAAAACATTTTCCCAGCAAAACCGGATTGCCTGTGAATGACAGTTCCTGTCGAAAATCTGTGTGCAGCCACACTGGGCTACCTGTGAGTGACATCCCCTGTCAAATGAGCTTTCCTAAAGTTGTCCAAAACTAAAGATCTGCCTGATTAGCAAATATAAAAGGACTGTTGCTGAAAGGAACACAGATCTCAGTTGTTTTGATCCCACAGGATTAAATCAAAGAATGTAATTTATCTATGTCATCTGATGCAACAGTTTGTTCTGTGCTGATTTTTAAGTCAAGAAATTCAGAATTTAACTTAGGCTGGCTGGGCCTGCAAGAAGATGAAAAACTGGTTTCCATCCAAGGGGAGGCCATTCCTCTCAGCAGATGCTCACTGACACATGATAATTGAGGGGTAGGACAGACATTTGTCTGCAGCCAGGGACTGAACAATGTCAGATTTTCCAGGCCAGGAAATGGACGTGTGGAAAGGTCATAAACTAAGCATGCAGAAGGAAATCCCAAAGGTGGGGGGCTGCTCCTTGCCCCCAGAGACTGCTAAAAGGCGGACCACTTGCTGCCAAGAATATGTAATGAACATTTTTTAGAGACTTAGAATGGACAAAATGCTGCAGAAAGGTGAAACAAGGTCTCACAGCTGTGGGATTTTGACGAACAGATACTCTATAAAATATGTGATCCTTGTATGTGATTTTCATAGAGGTTACAAATGTATAAATATGTATTTAGTACAAAATTCAATTTTGATACTAGTGGCTAGGGGAGGTTTCTAAGGATTGTAAAAACCAAACCATAAAACTTGACATCATCTGTCCTTGATCCAATCACTCGGATGCAAGGCGGAGATGAGGCTCTGATCCAATCGCAGTTCACAGGGACACGCTTAGTTAAGCCGGCACATACACCCATTTTTGTGATGTCATTGGAAAGGATAAATAGAGATAGTTGACAACACACAGGAAGACTCTCTCTTCTGATTCCAGTGAAGCACTCTGATCCAGCATTCAACACCCAGCCTTTAACATCCTTCCAGATCCAGATGCCAATCACCAGGCCAAGCAGTAGCTGAACCATTCTCAGCTAGGCCTCTATCATCAATTAATCATCAACTAATCCTTACAACCCAGTGAAGCGCTGTGGTGTGGGGAAGCATGGCTTTCTACCATAATGCTTGCCTGATGAACTCGCCATCCTGCTGATCTGAAATATTTAGAAACAAGAAGGGCAGATCCTGTGCAGTTACAGTGACCGGCCTTGCTGATCCAGTCCCGTGCCTGATGTGCTGTCCTTCCCTGATAGACCCGCTCCATTGACCAGAATCCTGACGGGCCTAAAATCTTAAATCCCAGTGGATTGTGAGTATTAACAGGACGCTAGAGAACTATTGTATACTTTGCCTTATCTTGTTCCACCTAAATCTCTGAACTATCCTTAATTTCATAACCAGCAACAGTGCCACAAATCTTAGTGCTATCTTATTCTGTCTATTTGCTAAAGCGTCATTTTTTTTATAGTCATTTTATTTTTGTAACTCTCATTCAAAAATTCCACTTCGAGTTTTGGAATGGTTCCGCCGGGGAAGGCGATGGGGATGGATTACTTCTTCCCAACCAGGTTGTCTAGCCTACATGCTCTAGTCTTGAGTAAAAGTATAACCCATATTTCTGGTTCTAAATTGAAGTTCCTGTCCAAATTCGTGTCCTTATTTTTGAAAAACACCTCTCACTAAAATCTCAATAACGCCCTCAGTTTTCAAGATAGAAATTTCAATTCCAACTGATGCCTAACATCCTTGGCTATCTCCACAACCCAAAACTGCACTGCAGAACAGTGTCTTTGACCTGTTTTTATCAAAAATTACATAGTAAAAGTTTGCTGCAAATTTACATTTTGAAAAAGTTTTACACGTGTGACATGTCTTTAAATTATTTCCAACTTTTCCTTTGAGATTCCAAATGTTTTCTTGTGATTAAATCATTGCTTCTGATTACTTGCATCTGTTCAAAGCTGCTCCCGTAGAAATGTATAATAATTTAAGCAATTCTGACCCCATTTAGTGTTTTTGCTCAGCCAATTTCAAAGCCATTGTGACAGTTGAAAAGTCAAATCCGTTTTTTTCTTTTGGTTAAGGGGGGAAGGTGGGAGTGATATTCTGTTGGTTTTGTATTAATCCCGAGTACCGTCTCTCTCCTCACATCTAATTAAATTGCCTATTGGTGGGTTGAGGGGTGTTGCAGGGGCAACCTCTAACCATAGAGCTATCTTTTCCAAACCAACCCAAAAATATTATTTTCTGTGCTCTTTTGTGTGCATTACCCGATTCCCAGTGCATTAAAGATATTATTCATTGTCCTTGTCACCCCATTGGTGATTGTTGTTACCTATTACAAATATATTGTGATTAAATTATAATACATAAGTAAATATTTACCGTTGCAAACTAGCCTGATTCCTTTTTCAGTGTGACCGGGGGGGGGGGGTTGTATTTTGAAAAGGGTGTGATATGAGTGGTATATCATTTAGAATATTGAACTTATAGATAAAAATAAATAAGGGTTTAATTTGCGCACTACATGCTAGGCAAGACTTGGGTGTGTGCCTGATTGAAATCCCTTACAGCTGCTTTGGCCCCACTGGATCTTGTAAGTTCCACTGCAGGGGCTCTAGGGCAAGGTTTGTCCTTTTCAGTCTCTGCGCTCCCAGCGTACAGAGGTTTGGTAGCAGGGTGGTAGGCCTTGGTCTCATAAAACACAGGCTCAATGTGTTCTGGGAATGGGTAAGTGCAGTGCTTTCCTCTGCCCTAAAACACCTGTCTTCACCTCTGGCAGAGGGCTTTGGAAAGGACTGATCTCCCAAGAGGGTTCACACGAATTATTCCTGATGTCCTATAAGGCCATAAGTGAATCAAAGAAGGAGCAAGGGATCTCCTCTTTTATAGGTAAAAGGCAACAAGGTATTGAATGAAAGTAAGCCTGCTTTAAGGGGTCCAATCCCTTTACTTCAGACAAGTGATCGTTGCCTCCTGATGTCATGCCCAAAGTCCCTTGTTCCACAAGAAGTGGAGTGGACAGGAAAGGAAAAAAGGCCACTGTAGGGAAAGATGGAGGAACCCATTGTGAAGTCCACGTGTGCTCTCTGACTATCCTAGCTTCGCAACTCAGCCTGAACCTTTAAGGACTCTGTGCGGTGCCAAACCCTAGTATGAGGGAGACTTTTGATATGAAAGTGCCTCTTTGAAGCTAGGTTTCAAGGACATCCCAACTTGTGAGCGACTGGGCCTGGCCTGGAAGGAGTTACCATCCTCGTAAATGGTCAACAGAGGCAAGCATCCTGTATTGTGTATCATTCACTGAATGCAGGCTGCCTGGAATCAACATAACATTGAAAGTCCTAAAAAATATATGTATTTCACACAGTATGCTATGCTAAACAAGCTATTCATGGCATTGCACCATGTATAACAACAACTGTTCCAAACGAATCATCTCGTGGCAACTGCTCCGACTTCATGGACTAAACTCAATTCCGGGCTTCACCCCTTAGCTATAGTGTGTCAGCCTGGCGACTTATCTGCCAAAACTAGAAATCTCCAAAAATGATAAAAGCATTATTCAATTCACGGTGTACTCTATTTATAAAACTCACTTGTGGTCTTGGAGAACATAGCAGTTCTCCTTCATATGAACTAGCTGAGCCAAATGTTCACTTTTTCAAACCTGGCCCAATCCCAAATGCAGTGGGTTACTGTGGCTGCTGCAGAGATCAGTGTGCAGCCTGCAGGCCATGGGTCTGAATCTTGGTACGAGTGTCCAGTTCTTCTTTTCAATGTGCATAAAATGTAGAGCATTCAGTTATGTATTGCCATGTGGAAGTGATGACGATGATGCTAAACATTTCCAAATTGAAACATTTCACCAAATAGATGCCTCCCTTCGACTGCTGTGCCTCTCATCGGGGACTAAGCCTTTGCTGTTTTACATGCATTTTTGATAGTGGGGTATCAATACAAGAGTTGAGGGGCAATCTCTGTTGACTGCCCAATCCTTTTATTGTAATCTGTCTGATGATACCCTTTAAGGCGAGGCCATTCTAGGCAGTGCCCCACATATTTCTCTGCATTACAGCAAGAGGCCATCTTTTGTCATCACCCAAATTCTGCTGTCGCCTTACCGCAGGGCTCAGCATGTTCTTTATTTTTATAACACTGGTCATGATCCACTGTAAAACACACTGGTTTATGTGATAGCTTCCAAATTCATCCTGTTCTTCTTTAAAAAAACAAAAAAAACAAAGAAAGGAACAGTACAGAACAAAACAAATAGAAGCACATCAATTTAGAAAGCAATGGCAAATAGAGCAATCTACCTAAGAGCATGTAGACAAAATAAGGTTTAAAAAGCAAAATAAATACCCATTTCACATGTGAAAGCGCTGTGCTCGCTCCTACAAAAGGGCTTCTTTCATCAGGATGCACTCATTCTGCGTTATGAAGGAGCTGATAGGCACCAAGGCTCCTCACTAAAATGTATCTTCATGGGCTCTGGCAGAGAGCGCAAGCTCTCTTTCACTGGACCTAATTAACTGTTATATAACTCTTCTAAATGGTGTGCATCATCTGGTTCTCCAAATGTATAGACTGCAACTCCCATCAGCCTTAGCCAGCACATTCATTGGTGAGGGATCATAGGAGTCTTAGTCAAAACATATTGAGAGCTGCTGGTTGAAGACCCCTGCTCTACTGTCTATGGGTGCAATACCAGTTTTACCTGTGCCATTCTTAAAACAATACCCATTTGTTTGTCATTTTGTTTACGTTCTGAGGCCTATGGGTGTGTACCGCTCTGCAAGAATTAAAAATAAATTAAATAGATAAATACACACAAGAGAAGTGCAGCAGGAGGGTGGTAATGGTACTGCCCCACAGATGGGTTTCCATTGAGGGGAGGAATAATTGAGAGGCTAGGCTGGAGTACCTGGTTTCAGTTCATGGTGGGCTGCTGCATCAGACCCAGGTTTGAATGAGGATGTGAGCTGATCAGGTTCAGTCAGGCACGTAGGATGGTGGAGGCCCTGTCAATGAGCGGGCATTGAGCAGGGTGAATGCTGCTGCTCTGTGCGGTCGAACAGTGTTGGTTCAATAAGGAATGATGGGGCGGTTCCAAAAATGCTTTACAGTTGGCCAAGCCAAGTTGGGCTTTGGCCGGTGGGAGTGGTCTGCGGCGATGGTCGTTGAAGTTATTGAGGGTGCGTCAATGTGCTATCAATGAGGTGGCGGTTCTCGGGCTACCCGAGCCAAGAACTGCCGAGCCATGGCTATAACCCCCTTTAGAGTTTGCAAGTGACCCTCCAGAGATTTGGTTTGGGCTCCAGCCTTGTGCAGATGCTGTGGGTCTCATGCTATGTGCTTCAATCAATCAATCAGTGAATCAATTGTGAGACAGGCATGTTATCGAGAGAGACACAGACTCAAAGATAACAGTTTCAAAAACCTTTATTGAATACATTTGGGGTTGGTGTAATACTTATCTGGCCCTAACTCTAAAGGGGCTGTTCCCTCAACTGATGTTTCTAAGGACCGTCAATGTCTGAAAGTCCAAAACGGAAACCGCCTGTGTCTAAACCTATGCTTGCCCTCACTCTTTGACAAAATGTGTTAGGAAATATTTTTTTTAAAAAAATAGTGGTTCAAGGAAAAAAGGAAATGTAAACCTCAGCTGGTTTCAGGTAGTCTTATATATAGGGTTAGTTCTGCCAGTGCAAGATAGTTCAGTTCAAAAGGGGAGCACTTGGGACCTTCTACATAGGGGTTTTGCAGCAAATCAGCAAAGTTCACAATGTTTTTGGGTCTCTTGGGGATCCCTTCCCCAAGTTCGTACTCCTCTGGTTCCAAACAAAAAAACACATTTCTTGTCAGGCCTCTCAGGGTTCCTTTCCCCAAGTCTAGGCCTCTTTTTACAAAGTTCAACAATGTCCCTTGCACAATTCGTGTTAGGCCTCTGAGGGTTACCTTCCCCAAGCCTAGGCCCCTTCGTCTTCAAACCAACAAAATTCTCCTGGTCATAATGAACCTTTCACTGTGCAGTTCTTACATGGGGGTAGTATCAGAGACCTTTGAAAACGCTGGGCTCTTTGCTCCTCCCAGGTGCGACCATTCTGATCTCTAACCCCTCTCCTTAATCTCTGTATCTTTCATCTGGCACCTTTTGCCTTCTGTGCCTCTTTCACTCTGTTCTTTTCCACTTCACTATGACTCCTGCACGCCTTCTTTTCTATTGTGAAATCTTACACCCTCTTTTCTCCTTGGTGTACTTTTCTTGCACACTTCTCTTGTCTTCATCATGCCCCTGGCACCCTCTGTTCCTTGGCTGTGAACCCTTGCATCTTCCATTCACTTTGTCATGCCACTTGCACTTTTCTTTTTCAACCTTCAGGTCGCTCGTACCCACTTTTTGCTTTCTCTTGCTTTTACTTTCACTTGTCCTGTCTGTTGGGTCACTCGCATTGTCTTTCCTGCTTTGGGTGAGTCGCACCTTCTCTTTTCTCTTACAATCCTTATAGTTCCCCTTCCTCTTATCTCTCTTTCCTTCAGTGCAGCAAGTGCATCTATCTTCAAGCTTTCTTTCTTGGTTTCTTGATTTTGGCTTTCTTTACCTTCGTGACACTTGTAAATCTCTTCTGTCTTCGCTGACCCCGCTGCAGCCACCCGCACGCTCCTGAGTTTCTCTCTTCACTCTCACTAAACTCACCGGGTAGCACGACACTGGCAAGTGGTCTCATAGGGATACACTGGGTCGAGATCAGGGTCTCACCACCTGACCTTCAGACACCCTTGGGACCGGCACACGACCCAAGGGAATGAGCATCTTTCTGGACTCGGCCAGCAGGTCGCAGACTGCCTCACTCCGGCTCTCTGGACACACGCCTTCTCAGCCATGCTGCAACCCCTCAAACGCACCGGGCCAGCATCTCGGCACGCCGCTCCCCTCTGGACTCTCCAGGCTTCTCTTCCTGCCTCTTCCTGCACCCTGGCTCCTCTGGTCCATTCGGCATCCCCAGCTCACTCATTGCTTTGGGCAAAACCACACCTTTTATGGTGTAAAGAGACAATTGGAGCCAGGTGTGCACAGCTGGAGTAGAGTGCCTGACTCTATTAGTGGAACACCCTAGTTGTAATTTGTGAAGGTCTGTCTTGCTTCCCAATGCTTTTCCTATGGGTAATCCTCATTGCTCTTAGTTGTATCTTCCTCATCTCAGTGTTTGTTGGAACTGGGGAAGGGGAAATGGGGTGTGACTGTAAATACCCATTGAAGGCTGAGGGAGAGCGTGTTGGGGTATAATCTGGAAAAGGGGAGTACCGTGTCTCGCCCTTGGGTATTCTCCTCCCATTCCCCCATGGCGCTCCACTTAGGTGATCCTCCCTCGCTTGTCCACCCCAGGGTCGGGATCCAAAAGTGATGGCCCTTCCGTGGCCACCTGAATGAAAGATCCCAGGGAAGTAGGTGGGAGAATACTATCAGGTTTTTCACACAATGCATTTGTAAAGCGCACTTTCATCGAAGGAATCATGGCGCTGGTGATTCGCTAGGACACAATGCAGTGTCGAGCTGGTTTAGATGCAGTGCAAGAGTTTGGTTAATTGGAGGAAGGCAGACACCAGAACCAGCGCCTTTCTTGTTGTTCTGGCTGCGAGGAACAGAAACGACTAATTCAGAACAGGAAGCTTTGGCTGGTCTGGCCCTCCGGTTGCTGTAAGGCCTTCGCAAAGGACTCCACAACAGGATGCTCCAGATTAGTGTCTGCTCTGCCTGCATCTGGGACCGGTGAGTAGTCAATACCCTAACCGGTCGCCCTCCCGCAGGAGCATGTGGCTCTCCACCACTGTCGTAAACAGCAACCCTTTTCCGCACTCGCGCCCTGCTTCTGCCCACAAGTGGAGGCCGCGCTTGAGTAGCGGGGAACTGTTCATCATCGTTTTGTTCATCTCTCTGAACTGCCTGATCTCCCTGAAGAGACTCTCCTTTGTCCGTTGGCACCCGCATGTGCAGGTACTTTTGAGCACAAGGCTCCACTCTTCGTAGGGCTCGGACTTCTTTCTAGTTAGGTGGCCTCTGATGTCGAACTGGGTCTAACGATTACTTGCACTGCCTGTTTTCCTCCCCATCTAGGTGGTCTGCATATTTCGTGCTTCTAACTCTTTAGACCCCTTGGTCTTGTATATATATTGTATTGATTGTGATGTGTTGGTTTACTTGAGTTTTATCGTGATTCTTTACTATGGTCGATATTCCAAAGGCCTTGTAATAAATGTGTCTCTATTTTTAATATAACACCTGTCTGGAGTAATTTGTAAGCGTCCTTGCTTTGTGTGCTCATTGTGGGCTTTCAGTCACCCTCACCCCTCTTGAGACCTAGTCTTGACTGCCGCCATCGCTACCCTGATTGGTCTGGCTTGTCCAGAGGTTACCCTGTTCCAAGAAACTAGGCTGGCCTTCTGAACTTCTGCCCCTCCAGGACAGAGTTCAGAAATCAATCTTAACAAATTGGTGTACAGCGGTGGGATATGACTGAAGGTATCCAGTGTTGCGCACAAATGAGGGCATTTCAAGTTATTCCTAACAGGACACGTAGTGAATTGTCGTAGTATAACTTTTTAAAGGCCATAGTCCTATCAAACAGTATGGAAACAGGTACCTTGTTAACTTTAAATGCTTCTAAATCCGAAACATTGAAAAAGATATGTGCTGAAAGAGGTGTCTCCCCGCAAGGCGCAAAAATGGAAATGATCCAAAGAATCATGGCGTGGCAAGAAGCTCAGCTTGACACTATAGCTTCCGAGGACAGTGCAGAAGGAGGTGAGGCTGCTCTCACTGGTAGAACTCACAGTTATGCCGCTGCACTGGTCCACCGCGACCATGAGGACAGGGAGGATGCGATGTCCAATGTTTCCTCTGCCAGTGTTGATGGGGAAGCCATGCTTGAATTCAAGAAGCAAGAGCTGCTGTTTAGGCAGAAGGAGCTTGAGTTCAATATGGCCAAGCTAAAAATCGAACAGCCAGAAAAACAGAAAGACAGGGATCACCAGTTGAAACTGGCCAAGCTTCAAGTTGCCAATGGATCCAAGGGTCCTGGACATGGGTCTGGGGCCTCCTCTCATCCACGGTTTCCAAAAGATCTGCTCAGTGTGTATGAGGAAAAGAATGACATTATGGACTTGCTGAATACATTTGAGTATGAATGTGAAGTTCAACAAGTTGACAATGCTGATAAAATTGCCTGGTTACTCAGCAGACTTCCCCATTCTGGCTGCAGTGCCATTATGGAAATGTCAAAGGCTGAGCGAGCAGATTTTGCAATGTTGAAGCAAACTCTCATTTTAAAGTTTGGAAAGGCTCCTGTCCAATATTTAAAACGATTCCGCGAGAATAAGAAAACAGAAGGTGGTACTTGGGTATCTTATGTTACCGAATCCTTAAAAAACTTGACTGGCTTGGTCGAAGGTAATAAGGTTTCTACCTTTGAAGGTATGATAAGTCTTGTCATGCTTGAACATATTTTTGCATCTTCTTCCCTTGAGCTTAAGCAGCATTTGGTGGATTCTAAGGAGATAGATCCAAAGAAGCTTGCCATTGCAGCAGATTTATGGGTGTCACATTGAGTGTCCCATAAGGACAAAACTCATCCTGGTAAGCAGGAGGAAGGGAAAAAGTCCAAAGGTAAGGAGGGTGGAGAATCTGATAAATCTTCTTCTCAAAAGGGCCACAAAAAGAAAAATAAGGGTAAGACACAAGAGAACTCACAGGGTAGTGGAGGTCAGCCTCCGAAACAGAAATCTGGTTATAATAGGCCTCCCTATGTAAACAGACCCAATGGATCGTGTTTTGCTTGTGGAGCAACTGACCACATGAAGGGGGATCCCCGGTGTAAGGTTAAACCTTTGGGGGTCCACTCTGCTCATCTGGCCTTCTCCTCCTACGATGAAGAAGAGATGACAGGAGCATCCTTTTCCTCAGACTCCTTCCCCAGTGGGATAGAAGCTGAGGTAGTTTTAGTTTCCCTGGGTTCCTGAGAGCTGAAAGTCACAGAGGCCTATGCTAGGATTCCAGATAATACCAAGTACTACTTTAAAGACAGTGTGCTGATCAATGGAGTCGATACTCCAGCTCTTAGGGATAGTGGGTTTCAGTCGAACTGTAGTGGATTCTACCTTGGTAGACTCAGAGGAAGTTGCCAGAGCTACTCTGATGCCCACTAAATTGGCTGACGGTCCACCTCGCATGTTTCCAGTAATACCTGTAAATCTTACTCTCAATGGCACAGCAGTCAGGATTCCAGTGAGCATTCAGAAGAAAGGTCTTGTTGGGCAACGATCTCAGAGCTTTAGGGCTCGTGGGATACACTGCTGACAGACCCCGCACAAGGTCTCAAACCAGGGCAGCACTGACCAAGCTCAGTGAGCTGCCCCAGCCAAAGGGGAAACCCAAGGATAAAGGAGTCAGAAAACCAAAACGAGGGAAAGAAAATATTCCCCCGAACTCACCTACCACTGCGGTGGAGGAAGTTGGTCAATCGCCCGGACCTGACGAGGAGGCGGCGATACCTGAAGTATTTGACCCTAATGACCATCCTGAACTAAACGACTTGTTAGTAGAAGGTGGTCCTGACAGGGAAGAATTCAGTAAAGGCCAAAGTGAGTGCTAATCTCTGGAAGGCCTAAGGAGACAGGCCTGCTCCCAGCTTGAGGGTGAACCTCCTGGGAAGCATCGGATTTATTGGGAAGGTGGACTTCTGTATAGTGTGCCCACAGAGTCTACAGAAGGAGACCATAGGAGGTTGGTGGTTCCCCTTGCTGTAAGACCCTTCCTCCTGCATTTGGTGCATGAAGTGCCGCTTGCTGGTCACCTTGGTATTAAGAGGACCAAGCAAAGGTTATCCATGCACTTCTACTGGGCCAAGATGGGGGTGCAAGTAGAAAGTCACTGCAGGAGTTGTGCCTCCTGCCAGTTATCTGGTAAGAGTGGCTCAACAATCCAAGCTCCATTGGTACCACTCCCAGTTGTGTGAATACCATTTGAAAGGGTCGGGTTCGACATTGTTGGTCCCCTTGTCCCGCAAACATCCTCAGTCAGTAGGTTTATCCTGGTGCTGGTCAACCATGCTACCAGGTATCCTGAGGCCATCCCATTAAAAACTGTAACTGCCAAGTCAGTTGCAAAAGCGTTACTTGGCATCTTTACTAGGGTAGACTTCCCTAAAGAAGTTGTGTCTGATCGAGGCAGCAACTTTATGTCGAAGTATATGCAGGCTATGTGGAAAGAATGTGGGGTCACCTACAAGTTCTCTTCCGCAGACCAATGGTCTGGTGGAACGGTTCAACAGAACGTTAAAGAGTATGATTGGGGCTCTGGAAGAACCCCAAAGAAGAAAATGGGATCTTCTTTTAGCATGCTTACTGTTTGCCTACCAAGAGGTACCACAGGAGGGTGTTGGCTTCAGCCCCTTTGAACTTCTGTTTGGTCAACCAGTGCGGGGACCCTTAGCCATAGTCAAGGAGGGATGGGAGATGCCCACTTTCCCTATTACTACCAACGTAGTAGATTATGTGTTAGGGCTCAGAAAATGGATGGTACTTCTGATGGGTCTGGCTAGTGACAAGTTGAAGGCGGGACAAGCGCTGGTGAAACATTGGTATGACCAGAAAGCTTCCCTCATCAGCTTTACACCTGGTCAGCAAGTCCTGATCATGAATCCCATAAGGCCTAGAGCTTTACAGGACAAATGGTCAGGCCCTTACACAGTAGTGGAGCCCCTGGGTGAGGTCCACTATTTAGTGGACCTTGGAAGGCCTGGACAGGCTCCAAAAGTGTTCCATGTAAATAGGCTGAAGGCTTTCGTCCCAAGAGTCGAAATCGCAGCACTGCTACTGGCTTCAGATGTTGAGGAAGAGGAGTCTGAACCTCTCCCCGACCTGTTCCAAAGCAGTTCTTCAGATAGCTCCGTTGAGGGTGTCCGAGTGGCCCCTCAACTGACTTCTGATCAGCAGGCTGAGGTGAAAAGTTTGCTTAGGCAATTTTCCCCCCTGTTTTCGCAGTCCCCTGGTTTTACGCCTTGGTGCAAACATAACATAGACACAGGAGACAGCGTACGTACCAAAGGTAGAGGATACAGGATGTCAGACAAAGTACGGTCTTACATTCAGACAGAGGTCAACAAAATGTTAGATCTTGGGGTGATTGAACCCTTTAGTAGTCCTTGGTCCAGCCCTGTGGTTTTGGTTCCAAAAGCAGGCACTTCTGAACTGAGGTTCTGCGTGGATTACAGGGCTCTGAATGCTGTCACCAAGACAGATGCACACCCCGTGCCTCGAACAGATGAGCTGGTGGATACCTTGGGTGCCTCCAAGTACCTCAGCACGTTTGACCTCACTGCAGGCTATTGGCAAATAGCCTTAGCAGAACATGCCAAGGAGAAGACAGCGTTCTCAACTCCAGATGGTCTTTACCAGTTTAGGTTAATGCCGTTTGGGTTGAAGAATGCACCTGCCACTTTTCAGAGGCTTGTGAATCATGTGTTAAATGGGTTGGATGAATTCTGTCTTGCATATCTGGATGATATATCTGGATGATATAGCAGTTTTCAGCGCCACCTGGGAAGACCATGTAAAACACCTCGGAATTGTGTTACAGGCTCTTCAGAAAGCACACTTGACCATAAAGGCTACTAAAGGCCAGATTGGACAAGACTCTTTGGTTTACCTTGGACATGAAGTAGGTGGAGGGAGGATACAGCTTCTACCCAGAAAGTACAAGCAGTACAAGACTGGCCTACACCCCCAACACAGATCCAAGTGAGAGCCTTCTTAGGACTCACGGGTATTACCGCAACTTCATGGCAGACTATGGTACCATAGCTGCCCCTCTGACTGCTCTCACCACTCCGAAGAAACCCAAGAAGGTAACTTGGACCGACGAGTGTGAGAAGGCCTTCAATGGCTTAAAAGACTCCTTGTACCAGGCCCCTGTTCTCAGGGCCCCTGATTACCAAAGACCTTTTATTGTGCAGACATATGACTCTGACACTGGGATAGGAGCTGTACTATCACAAGTAGATGAGAAGGGTAAGGAACACCTTATTGGTTTCATTAGTCGCCAGCTTAAGGACAGAGAGCTCAAATGGCCCACAGTAGAGAAAGAATGTTTCTCTGTTGTGTGGGCCCTACGGAAGCTGAGGCCCTACCTCTATGGGACCCATTTCACTGTGCAAACTGACCATAAGCCCTTAAAGTGGCTAATGAACATGAAGGGAGAGAATCCAAAGTTGCTTAGGTGGTCCATAAGTCTGCAAGGCTTTGACTTCACTATTGAGCATAGGCCAGGTGTCCAACATAGCAATGCTGATGGGTTTTCAAGATGTTTAACCCGATCTGAACAAGAAACTCATCCAGGGGTGGATTAGTTCCCTGTGTCCTTAGTCTGGGAGGGGCGAGTGTTAGGAAAGATTTCATAATTGTAGGTAATTTTCCTTCCATGTAGCAAACCCCCAAACCTTTTGCTGTTGTTTTACACCCTGATCTAGACTTTGCCAGAGAAGCGCAGCCTTCCACCGCACTCCTCTGGGCTTTCGCTCCATTCTTACGGGGAAACTGACATGCCCTTAAGACAGTTAGTACCGGGAGACTTTGTTTCCCTTAGTCCTTTCCTCATGTTGCAGCTTTTTAGCAACATGAAACAAGAGTGCACCGTAACTTACATTACCGCGCTCTTGGGTCTCTAGTCATTCCAATGGCCCCAGAAACTCTTGCTGGACTTATCATGAAATGTGCAAGTGTGTCACGGACGGGACTGGTGGCAGCTATCGTTTCTTTGTGTTTTGAACCCCTTTTTTCCATGTTAACCGCGCCTCCCGCTTTTGGCCCAAATGGGTGGCCTGGCCTCCAAAATGGCCATGCCACGAGGTTCTTTGTCCTGTTCGCTGACTGTCTTGCCCCTTCACCTTCCCCGAGGTCGAGCCGACTCGGGGCAGTCTTTATTTGGTCATGCACTTTCCCGCAAAACACAAAGCTTTCTCGGGCTTCTGCATGCCTTGTGTGTGCCTCCAGGATGTGGGCTGGGATGTCGGTTCCCAATAAACATCCTGGGTGCCAGAGAGTCTAGAGTGTCTTGAATGCCTGGAACCACCGTGGTCCGTGATAGGTCCACGTATGGTGTGAGCGTTTTGTGAGCAGATCTCCCATTGGGTCCTCTCCGTTTTGGTGCAAAGGGAACTCTGGATAAGAGGAGGTTGGAAACACCACTACCATGTCGATCTCCTGAGTTCTCACGAACAAAGGATAAGGAGCCAAGTATCCTGCAACTAAGAAGCTGAGTCGAGAAATCGCTGGTGACCCGCTGAAGGTTTGGCACCTGCACTGCTGTCGTCCTGTGAGACCCCTCTGCCTCTGATCGAACGAGAAGGCCTGTACTGGCGCTTCGACCCTTTAGAATAGTGGGAACAACTATTCTCGGCACCTTCACCAAATCCTGTACATAAGCCTTTGGAAGCGTCCCTGGGCCATCCAGCGGCCTGACCAGCCTACACAGGAAGCTTGCTCTGTCACCGCCCTCTGGCTTACTGCTAATCCCGTGTCCTCTGCACTCTCACACCATTCGTACACTTGGCATTCCCAGGTCTTAAGTGAGACGTGTGCTTTGGGACCGGAATACCTGCGGTTGCCGCGTTGCCCTGCTGTGGTAACAAACCTGTGCGTGTTCGCTGCATCTGGGAAACCCTGACTCCTGCTGTCGCGGAATCTACACGGCGTCGAGACATCCTGCTGATCGCATCTGAACCTACCAGAACCAAAATGGAACCCGAGAAGCCTGGGTCTGCCTGCATAGGGGACCGGTGAGTAGTCAATACCCTAACCGGTCGCCCTCCCGCAGGAGCCTGTGGCTCTCCACCACTGTCGTAAACAGCAACCCTTTTCTGCACTCGCGCCCTGCTTCTGCCCACAAGTGGAGGCCGCGCTTGAGTAGAGGGGAACTGTTCAACATCATTTTGTTGACCTCTCTGAACTGCCTGATCTCCCTGAAGAGACTCTCCTTTGCCCGTTGGCACCCGCATGTGCAGGTACTTTTGAGCACAAGGCTCCACTCTTCGTAGGGCTCGGACTTCTTTCTAGTTAGGTGGCCTCTGATGTCGAACTGGGTCTAACGATTACTTGCACTGCCTGTTTTCCTCCCCATCTAGGTGGTCTGCATATTTTGTGCTTCTTACAATTTAGACCCCTTGATCTTGTATATATATCGTATTGATTGTGATGTGTTGGTTTACTTGAGTTTTATCATGATTCTTTACTATGGTCGATGTTACAAAGGCCTTGTAATAAATGTGTCTATATTTTTAATATAACACCTGTCTGGAGTAATTTGTAAGCGTCCATGCTTTGAGTGCTCATTGCAGGCTTTCAGTCACCCTCACCTCTCTTGAGACCTAGTATTGACCGCCGCCATCGCTACCCTGATTGGTCTGGCTTGTCCAGAGGTTACCCTGTTCCAAGAAACTAGGCTGGCCTTCTGAACCTCTGCCCCTCCAGGACAGAGTTCAGAAATCCATCTTAACACTATTGATCCGCATTACCTTTGTCTTCCTCAAGTTAATGGTCAAACCCAGCTCAGAGGAGTACTGTGACAGTTCCTCAAGCAATCTCTTGATGCCCGATATTGTTCTGTCGAACAGTATCAGGTCATCTGCATAGAGCATACCTACCACTGGGGTTGGCACCAACCTACGGGGTCAATTTGACCTTAATCCCATATGAGGGAGTAAGTCAGAGATGTAAAGATTATACAACGTAGGCGCAGCTACACATCCCTGCTTTACTCCCATATTAATAGTAATAGGTTCAGTCATAGCACCTTTATTATTGAGTCTTACCATAGCGCTGTTTTCACTATGTAATGCTATTAAGATCTGAGCTCACCAGTCGGGACAGTTAAGGCTGGTCAACTTGGTCCCAATCCCATTTATATAAGTATAGCTAAAATAAGTACAGTTTTGGACAGCCAGTTTCTCCTGAAAGTCCTCAGTGGGTGGGGCGGTCAGTCATATGCCAGGCATGCCTGGTTCAGCATTTCATCTTTCTCCACATTATAAAATGCTTACCACTGAGGTGACTAACATGAAATGGGGACAATATCATTAAAGACCAGCAGGGCTGGGGACAGTCCAGAACTTGTCAGGTTGGTGTCAACAACCCTTTTTCTCATTTTTACATGGAAAATACAGGAACACTAATTTGAGTAATATTAAATGGGGGAGTAGTATGTAACAGGGGGGTTCTACCACACACTTAATTGGGAGACTGGCATAGGCTGGCACAGAATATACTTATTATATAACTTTTCGGAAGTCTTGCCACGAACCCCTGCCTACTTGGGTCCAAGATGAATAGTGAGTCCTGCTGTGATGTGGAGGAGGAATGAGCAAAGATTATAGCCGCATTTTCCTACAAGGCCCTTAAGGAAAAAAGACACTAGTTTAAAGTAACCGGCACACAAAAGGAAAGGCGAACAAAGGAATTCTGGGGTACGGTTCTTTTAGTTGTTATCTGCTCGTTTATACTTTTCACTTCCGGTACACCAGCCGGGTTTTTGAGAGGTTTTTTAAAAAAAAGGCAAAATCACAAGACACTTTATACAATTAACTTAACTCTAAGCAGATGCTTATCTCAGAAAACACATTCATCAATATGATCAAAAATAGTACAATAGTTCTTTAAAAATTGTAAAATGTCTTTATAAAGTATACGCAAAGTCCATATATGGCACTGTATCAAAAAAATATATAACTACCCGATATTGCTAAAAGTGTGGGATGAAGCGCTTGGGAGAAATATACTACCCGAATCAATGAGAGAAGCCGTAATTACTGTGTTGCCTAAGCCCCAACGTCCTTCACAGCATATGTCGTCTTACAGACCCCTATCACTAATAAATGCAGATGACAAGATATTTGCGAAAGTACTTGCCAACAGGCTACTCCCTAGCATGCCGGCCCTGGTGCACCCTGACCAGTGTTCATCCCCACTAGATCCACTGCCTTGAATTTACGTAGATTATTTGGGTGATGGCACAAATAAACCCATACGCTTATGCAGTTGCAGTCTCCTTACATGCCAAAAAGGCTTTTGACTCAGTGTCATGGGTATACCTTCTATCTGTATTGGAGGCCTTCGCTATAGGCCCCATTTTATAAGATTTGTGAGATTTCTATACACGTCGCTGGGAGCCAGAGTCCTGACGAATCGGACGATGTCCAAAATGTTTTTTGGGGAGAGGTACTAGACAAGGATGCCCATTCTCACCCATACTGTTTGCCTTAACTATAGAACCGATGGTGGCATTTGTTAGACAGAACCACAGGGACAAGGGGGTGAGAATGACTGGCCTGACTCAATCCATCTCTTTATATGCGGACGACACACTTCTTTATATCCGAGAACCTGAAACCAACCTGATGCCTATTATGACCGAAATAAACAAATACGCTGAATACTCAGACTGTAAAATCAATAATGCAATAAAACCAAGATATTTCCACTGAACTCAACTACCGTTTGTCCAACGAACACTTGTGGACTTAAGTGGTCGACCCAACACGTCTGATACCTAGGTATATTGGTTTCAAGAGATAGACAGACGCTGTACACGAATAATCATGAACAAGTACTGCAGTCGTTCAGCACTAAGTTACAGATATAGGCCAAACTCCCTATTTCTATGCATGGTCGGGTGGCCATCCTTAAAATGGTGGTTCTCCCCAAATTACTCTACCTTTTTGGGAACATACCCATATGGCCTGGTAGAGCTTTTTTTGACAAACTCCGGTCTATGGTAACAACGTTTATTTGGAACAGGAAAACTGCCAGGATGAAATGGGATAAGATGGTCCAACCATACTGTTCTGCGGGTATCACAGCACCAGACTTCGAGCTATACTACCTAGGCACAATTCGACAAGCACTGGTATGACCCTTTGGGCAATTCACCCCATATATGGTTAGAGAGATACGCTGCATCCCCGGCGGATCTCTGTTCTGTCCTTTTTAGCCTACACCACAAAGATCCATGTCAATTCGACCCAGTGAGTGAAACTGTCCGAGCCTGGGAAGCTATCTGTAAGAGGCTAAGGATAGAAACGCTATATGACCCGGACATTCCCCTGTGGAATTTCCCTGATATCCCCCCAACATTTGACGAAACGCTCCAGAAAACATGGGACCCGAATAAAGAAATTAAAATGTGGGACATGTTCCCCAACGGCAAATACGTGACTCTAGAGGACTTCAAGAATACGATCGTGGCGACCACTCAGGGCTCTCCAGTACTACCGAATGATATCCGAGTTTAGTGCGAGATGACTGCTTTTCCCCGATGAACCTCCTTCACACCCTTGCTTACAAGTGGCAATGTCGGGTGTCAGTCTTGGCATTTCTAAGCTGTATGCACTAACACAGTCTCATACCCCCACACTAGATGACATTAAAGAAGGATGGGAAAGGGACATGGAAGTGATCATTACTAAACAGAAATAGTCTAAATACTGCCTACTCACAAAAAACAGTATCATTAAATGCTGGCCTACGTTTGATCCAGTTCAAGATACTGAATAGATTGCATTATACACCCGCTAAAATGGCTAAATTCATGACTGAGTGTACAGGGGAATGTCCCAGATGTAAATCACATAATGCAGGATCGTTGCACATGTATTGGGAATGCGCGATTGTGGCGGGGTTCTGTAAGGATGTGGCAAAATTTATAGAGGAGAGTACCCAAATACCAGCCTCCCAAACCCCTCAAAAATACCTGTTTGGGGATATTGGTAAAACCGCAGAAACCACCAGGAGACTCTTCAACATATCGTGCGTAATAGCTAAAAAGTGTACACTACAGAACTGGAAGAGCCCTTCACCACCACAAATGGAACACTTCCTTCGGGAACTTGCATACGTTAATGAATGTGAGGAACAATACATGCTGACTCTGGGTAAGACAAGTCCCCCCAAGGACATTTGAGCCCCGTTCAGGATGTATCTTTGTGATATGAGTTTGGATAATGAAGAATCTATGTAAATTGAAATGTACTGTTAATGAGTCTAAGAACATGCTATCTGGAAAAAATGTGTCATGGGGGTTGGTGTCATGTTGTATATGTCAAGACCATCAATAAATAAAAAAATTAAAAAATTAAAAATGAGTGTATATATATCGAGATAACCTGGCCAATGCTGTCTCAAGGTCTTTGCCACTGGAATGCCATCCCCACTGATATCAAAGTCAGCCCTTCAGTGGAGGTATTTAAGACCAGACTTAAATTCAACCTACTAGCCAAGGCAAAGTCACCCCTTACCTGCGAACACTGGCCAATGCAGACCAGCTACTGACCTCAGCAACCCCCCCTGTTCAAATACACTTACATGCTATGACTTTACATTTATTTAGGAACTGGAGCAAGCCCGGACCTTTTTCCTGATTGATTTATCTGTTCTGGTTTTCAACCTCAATACCGTTGCTAATTTGACAACAACTCATTTACACCCTTCATAAAGACACCCCCCTTTGGACTTTCTCTGCCTTTGTTTTTTTATATATTTACTTCGAAATGGTATCCTGTTTGCTCAATTACTGTAAATATAACGTTTGGCAGGGTTAGAGGTGTTTTTACCCAATGTTTGTGTTCCTCATAGTGTTAGTGATTGCTGAGTCTGCAGGTTTGTAGAGTTTGCAGCGGTCTTTGTGGACAGGTCTTCACACCTCATGATTCTCGCAGGCATTGGCATAAGGGGGTGCCCCCGCAGTTCCCCTGGTGCAGTGCAGCCCCACTGATCCATGACCTTGAGGGCCAACTCTGTTACGCTCACCTGGTTCCCACAGGGGCCTCGATCGGTCCCGGACAGCTGCGGTCTCCACCAACGTGATGCGTAGTGAAGAGATGCCAGTCTGGTCTGGCCCACCTAATATTGTCTGCTGGACTCGTAGAAGTATTCTCCTGCAAGTGGAGAAAGGGATTTAGCCACCCGTGGACTTTAGTGATGGCCCCCCCAACTGTTCTCGTTCTCCCCACTAATCACCTCCGATATCCCCTCTTGGTAACCTCACCTTATGTTTTTAAATGATGAGCTCTCCATCCTGCATGTCATGCAGGGGCGCGTAGATACCAGTTACTTCACTGGTTTGAAGGTACTGGAGGAGTTCCGGAGGAATATTGACTCCAGTGTCTATAAAGTTCAAAGAGTTCAATATGTCCGATGTTCACTCTTGTTCCATTCCCTCGTTAGGTTGCAGCTGGGTCCAAAAGAATATTGCCTGGAAGCAGCTGATGGCATTCAGGTAAGAGTCTGTATTACCAAACACTGTCCGGTAAAAGTTGCATGAGTTTAACTTGCTGTTTTCTCTCCCTTTATAGGTGCGGCATAGAAAGATGCAGCGAATTAAAGGATAATACCTCCGGTGGTAAAGCAGGTAAGCCTATGGTGGCAAAGAGATTGTCTTTGTCGGTTTTCTCGGCTCACATTGTTATTCCTTTTGTTTTCCTCCCAGGTGCTTGGTTTCGACGAAGAAAATGATGGAGGCAGCGCCGAGTTGAAAGATGCGGTGGACTGGTGAGTATAACGCGGCGCTGCTGCTGGTGAAGCGATGTATGCTGAAATAATGTCCTTTCCAGGCTCGGAGATGTGCTGGGTCCGGAATCAGGTAAGAATCAAATAATGTCCATGATCTAACCTCTTCTCCTTTCTTTTCCTTTTGTCTAGGAGCTCCGGATTCGAGGCGGGCGTGGCAGAAGACTAGATGCTGACATGCAGACACGGTGAGCGTTACGCTGCTGGATGCAGAATAACACGAAGCATGAGCTGCTGTTCGGGCATGGTTTAAATAGCCTGCAAAGTAGTCCCAGGTAAGAAGATCCCCAGAACCACACCCGAGTAAAAAATAGTCCCTGTAATAAAATAGTCCCATCCAGGCCTTACGTTGGCTTGGACTCATTTGCAGCATGGTCTGCATAAGGTAAGTAAAGTCTATGAGCCTGGCGCCTATGGCGCCAGGACTGATTTCTATGATGAGCCTGGCGCCTAAGGAGCCAGGACTGAATCCAAACATCCCCCAGCCAGGGCTGTTCGGTTTTAATGAGTATCTAGATGCCTGCTCCCGGGGCTGATGGACTCGATCCGGATGCCCGGGGGTAGGTATCATGACACCCTCAGACTTCAAAACGTTTTTATTTCTGTTCTGGTTTTCTAATTTCTAGCTGAACACTTCTCTGCAAAAATGTCCAAAATTAAAGACTCTCTCTTGGCCTTCATCATACTCCCATCTCCTATATTCTACACTCTACTCTACCAACCCCCTTTAACCTGTCTCCCACTTTAGTCATACTAAACCTAAAAAGTCCTATCTCTTCTAATGAAGGCTAACCCCTCTTGTGCCTCATCAGACCCTCATGTTCCTCAGATAGTCGAGCCTAACGCCCTTTAGTGGCCTCTCACCTCACTGAACTCTTCAACTTGTCCTTTGACTATATTTGCTTTTCCTCCATTTTTCACAACAGCCAGGGTCATCCTTCACCTAAAAAAGCAAATATCTGACCCAAACCTACCAACTAACCTGTGTCTCTCCTTTAGCACTATTTTAAAGTGCTCAGAAGAGTTGTGTTCAACCGTCTTACAACCTTCGAGACCCCACACAAGCAGATTTATGCTCCTGTCACTCCATGGAAACCGCCGCCATTAATGTCTCCAACTTCATGGCCTCTACTAAGCACTTCAACCTATCCTAGATACAATTTCTGCTTGATTGTCCGCTGCCTTTGACACTATAGATCACTATGATCTCCTTAATACGCTCTCTTTTCTTGGGATTCCTGATCGAGCCCTTAACTGGATTGAATCGTACCTGGCACCTCAGCAATTCTCTGTCTCCTGGTACAACAACACCTCTCAACTCACTCCTCTAAATGTTGGTTTTCCACAAGTCTCTGTCTTGGGTCCTCTCTCCTTACACTCTACACCTTGTGGCAATAATAAACTTCTTTTGGTTCTTGTATAACCTCTTTGTGGACAACACCCAAATCTTCTTCTCTCTTCCTGAACTTTCCTTTGATCTCGCTATTAAAATTTCCAACTGTAGCTCTGCCATTAAATATTGGATGGATTTGCACCCTCTGATGTTAAACTCTACCAAAACAGAGGGGCTTTTCTTCCCTGCCAAATACTCTCTCTCATCACTTGCCCTGCCTCTTAAGTTCCCATCTAACACTCTCCCTTACTCTATTTCAGCTAGTAACCCTCAGCATCTTCTATGACCCTTCTCAGACCTTTCTACTTTAATCTCCAAAACTGCAATGGCGGCTCACCTGAAAATCCTAAATATTAGGAAACTCAGACACTTCCTTCCTTTGAACACCGCCAACCATCTCTTAACCACTCTTGTCATCTCTCAACTGGACTACTGTGGCAGCATCTACTTTGGTCTCCAAAACTATGCTTTCTGTCCTCTCCCAAAAACATTAACATTGCTACCACGACTCTTTTTGAACTCCCTTCACACATACTTCCTCATACTGTGACCAGGCTGGATGACCGATGATGCAAAACAGGGACAGATTTAAATTTCTTCTTCAGGTTCACAAATCTATCAACAGTAAGGCACTATCATATTTATCCTCCTCTATCCAACTGTACAAGTCTTCTCGTAATCTCCAGTCTGCATCCTTGATTAACCTTGTGGCACCTCACCCTCCCTGTGCTTCCTCTTGTTTCTTCTCTTTCTCTCTGCTTGTTCCATTTGCATGGAATTCTCTTCCCACGAACATCCGAGAAACAGTCCACACTGATTTTCTCACTACCAAACTAAAAGCCTACCTCCTCGCCTCCAAGTTATCCTCTTAACATACCTCTCATCTGCTATCGAGCTAACATTGTTCCCTTGCCTCTAACCTGCCTCTGTCCCTCACTTTCTCTGTTCTAGCACTTCATCCAACATTGTCACATTCCTAACACAGCTGGCTACACTGCCTACCTATACTTAAAAATGTCTAATGGTGATTGGTCTTAATCTATGTAAGTGCACCCATTTATTGTCCCCGTTGACTGTCTCATTTGCTCCCTTCCACAATCTGGTCAGAATGTCACTCAAACTCACCCCATTGTAAGATGCTCACTGCTTTCCAATAAATCTGATTTTTTATCTCTTGTATGTACTTTTTTGACCATATATATATATGTGCGTAGATCACAGGGCCCGCTGTAGCGGCCGTTTAGTTATGGTTAAGTTGCTAAACTCACCGGAAGAGCACTTTTTCTGCGGCTTATTCTGGGAGGAATCCTCACCAAACTTTGCTCAAAAAGTATATGGCCGGCTCTGAATTTTTTCGCCAGGTTTGGTGAGGTTACGTGCAAGGGGGAGCAAAATTATAAGGGGGTCCTAAATTATTATTTATTTCCGTAGACTGAATAGGCTAAACGTTTGCGCATGGCTACAGCCTGAACAGCTGCACGGATTTGTACCAAATGTGCAGCAGTGGCATGGGTCAGAAAGCATGCTTTTGTGTGTTTGGTGGGAATCTGATCAGTACTTTTGTTGCAAACCACTGAAATTTACGTCTCAAAAAATGTTTGATATCTGGGTCCGTTCTGCTGACTCATTTTTCCGGTTCGCTCCATGGACCGAAGTCTCATTGGCCTGCGGTATGCTGTGATGTCGTTGAACATTGGACGTGGCCAGTGGTTGGTTGGAGGGAAGTGTGCTGTGAGTCAAAGATTTTGGGAAACACTGCCATGGTGTATCGGTGGAGAGTGCGCCGGCTGAATGGTCTAGAAAATATACTGTACGCCATGTGTTGGCGGCAAAAAGGGAGGGAAAGGGTGGGGGGATGAGAAGTGGTTCATGTGAGATGTGTGGAATAGGTGAAAGAAGATGGAGGAATGGCTGCAGTATTTGTGCGTATTACGCCAAATCGCGGGTACCTAGACAGGCGACTACTTTGTGTGGTGATTGGTGGCAGCTGTTGTACCGGCCCGATAGCTTGTGCCACGACATGTGTGCGCCAACCTCTTTCTGTGGTGAGTGGTGGCAGGTGGTTTTCAGAAGGGGAGGGATTTGCACATGATATAGGTTGGGTGTCAGCGCGGGCGGCTGTGCGGATGAATTACGGTAGTTGGGCACATGGTGGCTGGCATGGGTGCATGAAGTTGCGGTGGGTCTGTTGAAGGGTTAGATTGGGTGCATGGCCCAAGGCCGTAGGCCATAGGGCATGCAGTCAAGAGCCTAGGCCTTCAGCACGCCCACCGCAGCAATGCATAACTTACTCTGCATCCGGTAGAGCGTGGTAATTCCATAGTGTGGTGTGTGCAGATAGGTTGGAGTAGGGCCAATATTATGAACAGTATGTGGATAGGTTGGCAATGACAGAATACTTTGTGAATGGAAATGGGTATGGCCATAGTATGTGAATGAAAGTGCACAGGGGTGCATGAGACAGTAGTTTCTTTCTACATTATGGTAACGGTTCCACTTTTTTCCTGCATTGCGCCATGGCGGTGCACAGGTTGGGTAGGAGTGCTGGTTGCAGTGGTGTGTATGTGGATTGTTGTATTTGGTGACATGCATGGTGGCATTACGTTGCGGTGGGTGTGTTCAAGGCCTAGACTATTGGGTGCATGGCCGAAGGCTGAAGGCCATAGGCCATGCACTGAAGAGCCTAGTGCTTCAGCACGCTCACGGCAGTAATGAATTTGTGACTCTGCAGTAGAAGGCCGTAGACCATAGGCCATGCACTCAAGAGCCTAGGGCTTGAGCACACTCACGGCAGTAATGCATTTGTGACTCTAGAGGGTGGTGACTTGCACGGAATGGGTGAGGAGCACATTTCAGACACAATAGAGCAGCAGAAGTGAGCTGGCATGCATGTACGTTTGATTGTGCAGGTGAGGTCACTGTTAGAACATGGTCAAGTTTTTATGTGTGGTTATAGATGGTGCAGTGAAAAGTCACGCAGTGTGGGCTCTGGGTGCAGTGTTTGCATACTGTCAGTATGGAAGAGGGTATGGTTGAAGTGCAGTTTATATGTGCAGCAGATTGCTTGGAGTAGGGGCAATGTTGTGAACATTTTGCGGTTAGGTTGGCAGTGACACAATACTTTCTCTTTGGAAGTGGGTAAGAACATACTATGTGAGTGAAAGGGCGTAGGTGTGCCGGAGACAGTGTAATGTTTTTATAATACAGACACTGTTGCATTTGATGCTGTGTAGCTCCATTGCGGTGCAGAGGTTGGGTAGGAGTGCTGGTGACAGTGATGCGTATGTGAATAGTGGTAGTTGGTGACATGCTGACATGAATTGTTGCATTGTGGTGCAGGAAATGTGTGCAACGAGCACACCCACTGCAGCAATGCAGGTTTGACACTGCATCAGACACAGGGTGGAGAGCTTTGGAGAATGGGTGTGGAGCACATTGTAGACGTGCTGCAGCAGCACAAGTGAGTTGAAAAGCGTTTATTGTGCGTTCCATGGTTGTAGTGATAGTTGCAACATGCTACAGTATTTGGTGAGTGGCAAGAGATGGTGCAGTGAGAAGTTTTGCAGTGTGGATACAGGGTGCAGTGTTTATGTAATGTGAGTATTGAAGAGGGTATGGTTGAAGTGCAGCTAATATGTGCTTGGTTAGTGTCCTGTGTGCAGATTTATTGAAGTTGCCCCAATGTTGTGAAGCTGTTGTGGTTAGGTTTCCAGTGACACAATACTACTCTGCATCAGTTAGAGAGTGGTGACTTGTACGGAATGGGTGTGGAGCACATTTCAGATGCAATAGAGCAGCAGAAGTGAGCTGCCATACATGTGCGTTTGGTTTTGCAGGTGAGGTCACTGTAAGAACATGGTAAAGTTTTTCATGTGTGGTTGGAGATGGTGCAGTGAAAAGTCACGTAGTGTGGGCACTGGGTGCAGTGTTTGCATACTGTCAGTATGGAAGAGGGTATGGTTGAAGTGTTGCTTATATGTGTTTGGATAGTGTGCTGTTTGCAGATTGCTTGGAGTAGGGGCAATGTTGTGAAGCTGTTGTGGTTAGGTTGCCAGTGCCACAATACTTTCTGAGTGGAAGTGGGTAAAACCATAGTATGTGAATGAATGGGTGTAGCGGTGCCGGAGACAGTGTAATGTTTGTAGAATATGGTAATTGTTGAAGTTAACACTGTATAGTTCCATTGCGGTGCAGAGGTTGGGTAGGAGTGCTGGTGCCAGTAGTGCGTATGTGCACAGTGCTAGCTGGTGACATGCTGACATACATTGATGCATTACGGTGCGGGGAATGTTTATAAGGAGCACACCCACTGCAGCAATGCAGGCTTAACAGTGCATGAGGCACAAGGTGGTGGTCTTTGGAGAATGGGTGTGGAGCACATTGTAGACGTGCTACAACAGCACAAGAGAGTGGAAAAGCATTTATTGTGCATTCCATGGTTGTGGTGATAGTTGCAACATGTCACAGTATTTGGTGTGTGGTAGTAGATGGTGCAGTGAGAAGGTGTGCAGTGTGGCCACAGGGTGCAGTGAGTATATAATGTGAGTATGGAAGAGGGTATGGTTGAAGTGCATCTTATATGTGCTTGGTTAGTGTGCTGTGTTCAGATTTATTGAAGTAGGACCGATGTTGTGAAGCTTTTGTGCTTAGGTTGCCAGTGACACAAGACTTTGTGAATGGCAGTGGGTAGGGGTGGTGCAGGCTGTGGTATGTTTGTGGAATCTGCTAATCGTGACACATTTTCGTGAATGGATGTTCTATGGTGTGGGCGAGTTGGGTAGAAGTGCCAGTACGTATATTACGTTTGTGCATATTGTTAGATGCCCACATGGTCGCATGCATGTATCCATAGTGTTGTGGTGGGTGTGGGCAAGGGCTGCACTGTTGTGTGCATTGCCAAAGGTGTGCTGGGTGCACCGCAGGATCTTTGGTGATGCTGCAATCGTTAGCAGAAGTTTCTGGTGGAGGGGTTTTGGAATTAAATGGAATGTGAACTGACAGTGTGTAATATGTGGAATGGTGTACAGAAATGAAAGTATGCAATGCAGAGGTTTTGTATGTGATAGCTGATGTTTGATAATTTGACACCATTCAATTAGGTAACGCTGCAAAAATACCACTGCAAAGGGAAGAAGTATTGTGTCTGCTTTATTGGGCCGTGGCCCTCACTGTAGATGGGAAAGCGCACGTGGCACATCCTGCCATTATGAGCATGCTGGCTATGGAAATGGAATTGTGGGAAATAGGCAATTAGGTGTTTAGGGTGCGGTTGACAGAAAAGGGCTGTGCCATATCTTCCCAATACTGTGTCGTGAGGTTGGTGGAGATGGAGAGGCGCACAGTGCTTATCGTTGGTGATACCTTTGTGCGCCATCTGCACAGGTGTTGTGTGCAAAGAGGTGTTGCTGGTAATTTCGGGTTGGAAAGAGTGGACGCTTTCTGGGGCTGTCAGGGTGACTGCAGTTTCAGTGTGATGGTTCGGCTTTGCAGATATGTGGCCTCCGTCATGAACGTAGACTTTGTTGTGGTGCACTATGGAAGTCTATATTTGGGTTACATGTCGTGTGGACATTTAATCCGGCACGTGAAGAGGTTGCTGAACGCAGTGATGCAGATTTTTCCTACTGCCAAGGTCTTTTTCTCATGCATAACACCAAGAGGAGTATGTAACCAGGTCGGTGAAATTTGTTCAATCCAGACGTCGAAAGGTGTGTTATAAACAGAAGCATGTGTGAATGTATGCAGACTGCTGGCATGTTCTCCACCCACTATGAGATCATGAGGTGGCAAAATATGCAGTGGTTCAGTGGAAATGGCATTCATTTGAGCGCCATTGACAATGCGATTTTCTTTTACACTGTGCAAGAAGCATTGACAAGAATGTGGTAAAAATGTGAGTAGAGGTAAACAGAAATGCATATAAAGAGAATAAACAAAAAAAGTTGCTCGCACGCACGTAAAGTAAAAAAAAAAAAAACTTTATACATCTACGATGGAAGACTCAATCACCTACGCAGCTGGATATTGCTTCCCCTGCAACCCTCTTTCCCCCCTGCTCACTATCACGAAAAGGTAGCAGATTCTGTGGTACTTTCAGGATTACACGTGCCACATCCTGGGTGGCCATGTGGATGTATGCAGATGGAAAATGTGCATACTTTTACTGAGGTTTGCAGTGGACGTGCCGTGGAATGGCACCACACTAGTACTGTAATTGTGTAACGTACATGTGTTGTACAGGAGTGACAGTGTTGGGTGATGGCGGCTTCAATGCGATTGGTGGATGCGTGTGTCCCTATTTACACGTAACCCAATGAGGTAGTGCTACAGAGAAGATAGTGGAAAGGGAAGAAGGACTGCTCCAGTTTTACAGGGCTGCGGCCCTTGCAGTACTTTGGAAGGCGCAAGTGCTACAATGTGCCCTTCCCACCATGTTACTCAATTGACATGGGACTGTGGGGATTGTCCAATCAGGTGATTAGGGTATGCAGCAATAGGAAGAAGGACTCCTGATTCACTCGGGCCCGGCCCTCACCATACTTGGGGAAGCACATGTGCCACATTCTGCGCTTCTCGCCATGCTGGCCTATGGAAATGGGACTGTAGGGATTGTCCTATCAGGTGCTCAGGTTGTGCGTCACAGGAAAGCGCACCAATAGAAAGAAGGACTCCTGCTTCACTGGGGTGTGGACCTTGCACTATGCCACATTCTGCACTTTTAAGCATGCTGGCCAATGGAATGTGACTGTAGGGATTACCCAATTAGCTGCTTAGGTTCCACCTCACAGGAAGGGGCGGTAACAAATTCTTACTTTACTTCGTGTACTCAGACTGGTAGAAATGGATAGATGCAGAGTGATGTTGCTGTGTACTGCCTTTGTGGTACATTTGCACAGGTATGCCCAGAAAAGAGACTTGGATGGCAATTTAGGGTTGGAAGGAGTGGAGGCATTGTGTTGCGCTGCCGATGTCTGCAATTTCAGTGTTGTCATTAACCTTTGCAAAGAAGTGCTGACTTTCGCGCCTTTTCATGTTGTCGTGGTACAGTACGCAGCTCAGCTTTTGGGTTACGTGCCTTGTTCATAAGTGTTGCATCAACTCAAGAGATTGATGAAAGTAGTGAAGCATTTTTTTCCCACTACGAAAATTCGATTCTCATCTATAACGCCAAGAAGAAGATGGAACTGTTCTAATGCAGTTTGTTCACACCCAGAGGCAGGAAGGTGTATCATAAATGGAAAAATGGCAATTTTTTGTGCAATTTTGGAACGTTCTTCTGCAACAATGACATCATTGATACTCAAAATGCAGATTTATTCCATGACAATGGCATTTCTTTGTCCAACATTGGCAATGGTATTTTGTTGCTCCATCTACAAGATGCGTTGAAGAGCTTACTGTTAGAATGCTCCGAGTACAGAAAAAGAAAAAGCTGTATAAAAAGTGAAAATCCTTTTCTTAGGCATACCATTAAGAAGAGTATGCACCTGTTCTAATGCAGTTTGTTCACAGCAAGAGGGCGGAAGGTTTATCCTCAATGGAAGCATGTCTACTTTTTTGTATGATGCTGCAATGTTCTTCTGCAACAATGACATAATTGATTGCAAAAATGCAGACTTATTCCATGACACTGGCATGTCCAATATTGGCAATGGTGCTTTGTTGTTCCATCTGCTGGATGCAGTGAAGAGCTTACTGTAAATATGGGCAGAGTGCAGAAAAATAAAAATCTCTATAAAAACCACAAAAAGAGTGTTTCTTTAAAAGCATCTAAAAAAAACAAAACCACAAAAGTCTCTTTTTAGATCCACCACTACATATGAAATCCGCTGTCCTGGTTGAAATCTATCCCCCCACGCCCGCACACAGCACGAAAAGTATGTGGACACTGCGTTACTTCCAGGATTCCATGTGCCACATACGGCCCATTTGCAGAATGGCGCACATGGAAATAGGTCTGAGGAAGCTACGAGATTGTGCAATAAGGCTTCTGAATGTGGTATGAGCAAGAATGTGTTGGAAGCGTAATGTTTGCAAAATAGTCACCAATTAAATATTATAGCACCGTATATAATCTTGCTAGCAGGTAATTGCAATAGCTACTACAAAGGGTGGGCAGGGACTTGGACACACATTGCGAATGAAAGCCGCCGACTTCAACCCAGTCCAAATACCCAATGTGTTCCTTTCCTCTTGCCTGTGAACAAAGGGCCACTCTACAGGTTGCTATGAACAGTACAATACAACAGTGAAAGTATAAATCCAATGTCTAATGCACTATTCCTAAAAAGCTTGTGCGTTGGCGCTGCCATATGTCTGAATGTCTCACCACGGGTAATGTGTTCTCACAGAAATTGATCTGCAGCATATTGTATGACATGCATTACGCCACAAAACTACTATTTGTACGTCTTGAAAAATAGCAATCTGTGCATCGAAGCAAAAGTACCGTCACTTGATGGCACAACATTAGCCGTAGCTCTTGCACTATCTGAAATGTCGTCAGGCCGAGTACGATAGTTAATTTCACATCCTTACTGTTCATGGCCTGTAAGAATGTCATTGTTTTTTCCTTTGTTCTCTCCCTTGCCTTGAAGCACTTTGAAACACATTGTGTATAGGCGCTTTATAAATAAACTATCATATCATATCATATCGTATCTGTAGCATTCACGGAGACGGGTATATTTTGCCACATAGGAATGCTTCTCATCAGGAGACACACAGTTTCATTAGGGAGAGCAACAAGACAGTTGTTCAGGCAGCTGCACTCAGCCACAGTACCTTTGCAACCGGCACTGATAATCTTTGAGAATTGAATATTTAGTTGTTTACTTAGCTGTGCTTACATTTAACTGTCTGGAAGTTAGCAAGCAGCGACAGCGTTCTTATTTTCCAGACTCACTACAGACTGTCATATGTGGAGTGCAATCTTTTATGCACCTGTACAAACCACAGTGAGCAACCTGCTATGTAACCTCATGGTGCTAAGTGCACAGATGGTGTGTTTCCATTTCACGGGTCATGGAAGGGCAAGCAGCTCATCAATCAAAGCAATGGGCCATTTAACACGCCCAGCGTACACTGGAGCATCCTTCTCCTTGCCCCCAATGGGCCTCAGGCAGCCAGGCGTGACACAGCCATAAATCGGTAGCTTTGCAACACAAAATCCATAGGTCGCAGGACTGTTTAAAATGCTGTAGCCTGTTGCATGAATCGTTAGGGTTGCCGACAGAGGATTACATACGCATATGTATACCTGTGCAACCAACAGACATCTAGTGCCAGAACTAATTAAAAGGGAATGAGAAGATGCAGACATGGGGCCGGTCCTGTAGTCTTTGGACACTTTCATTGTGATTGGACATAAGCTGGGAAGGTTCACTCTCTGTAGGAAACCTCAATTTTGCTTACATGCAGGCATCTCGGGCAGCACTGCGCGCTGCAGAGACACAATGCCACTACAGCATCAAAGCAACAAATACGCACACACTCACAAACAGTTTACATGTACACGTTTAATTTGTAAGAAACATCGCCAGTATTAGGACAGGGTAGGGGTAGTATTGATTGTTTAGCAATTGTTCAATTTTTACGTACTGGCTGTATACATTGCCTATTACAGCATCTCATTGATTTCATGTGGCTATATGCTGTTGTGGAAGAGGTGCCGCTTCTGATGCATTCCTTCAATGTAAAGTATGTCCTGTTACACACAAAAATATGTGTGAAGTGTACATAAAGCAATACATATTAACTACATTACTTTTCAGACTGTGCTGCTTGCCAATGCAGTTACTATCGTTACTCATTTAGTGAAGCAGGATGTTCTCTTCCAGCCATTCTAGGGTGCTTGGCATTGTTGCGTAAAAAAAACAAATACCATGGTTTGATATTGTGGTACACTGCAGAAATTCTGCAATCATAGGAGAGACGTCAGTGCAGTTACCACCTTGCAGTTACGTTCTGCTCTCAATACTTTGCATTCCTTCCTCTGCTACTTGCTTCTTCGTTTTCATGTACAGCGGCAGTGCGGTAATATTGTTGGATGCACATGTCACTTCGTGTACTGATGCATTCACTTGTGTGCATACTCTATGCCTCTGGTCTGTTTGTTTCACAAGTACAGAGTTTGCACACTTAACTTACTTCATTCTCCTTGCAATGTACATACATTGTGCTATTTATACATGTTTATTCACCTTGGTGAATGGTGGCAGTATGTAAGGTAACTATGCTGTTTCCAGCAGTTTGAATGCTAGCCGCTATATGCGCACAGACGTACAGTTTGTGGTTACTGTGCTCATCGTTATGGAGACATCAATTTTGTATGCTGTATGGTACATCTACACAAACTAATGGCTTCCTGGTACAAACCTATGAAATTCAGTGAACATCTTTGTTAAAGGGACGTTATGGTTAAGTTGTGCTACTACAAACCTATCACCTTCACTGAAAAATGCATACTTAAGGAACTTTCTGGATCCACTGTCCTACTAAAAACCTATGAAATAAACCAACAAAATACATTGTTAAAGAGACATTATGGTTAAGTTGCGCTACTAAAAAATCTATCACCTTCACTGAAAAATCTATACTGAATGAACTTTCTGGATACACTGCCCTACTAAAAAACTATCAAATAAACCAACAAAAAAAAGGGTGGTTATGGTTAAGTTGAACTACTAAAAGATGACTACATTTGTTATGTCATCTTTGAGGTCATGGGTGTGCATAGTGGTAGCACAAGTTATGGTTGCGTAGCTTAATATAATTGGAAAATTTCTGGGGGTTTTCGGTTTTACCTGTAACCATAAGTTCCCTGTAGCAACGTTTTTCCCTTGAATTCCATAGGTTTTTTAGTAGTGCAACTTAACCATAATGTCCCTTTAACGTTTTTCGTTGGTTTTATGTATACATATATATACATATATGTATATTCAATGAAAAGACTTTGTTAAAGGGACTTTATGGTTAAATTGCACTATAAAAACCTATGTAATTCAATGAAAAATCGTTGTTAAGGGGATGTTATGATTACAAGTAAAACCGAAAACCCCCTGAAATTAGCCAGTTATGGTAAGCTAAGCAAAGATAACTCATGCCTGAACACAGTGCACTGCTAAGACTAACACCCAGGACATCAAAGATGACATCAAACATGTTATTGATGATATCACAGACATCACATATGAACTTAATTTTGATGAAACGTCCCTGAAGGAGTTGTGTTTACAATGTTGGTAGCAAGATGTCAGGGGTGATTGGGAAATCTCTCATGAATTACTTAATGTAATATATGTATGGAACTTCCTGTGGTAGCACCCGTTTAGTTATGGTTAAGTTGCTCAACCCATATGAAGAGCACTTTTTGGGCAGCTTATAAATGTGCCTCCGCTGGACGAATCCTCACGAAACTTTGCCAAAAAAGTATATGGCCCTTTCAGATTATTTCTGCGAAGTATGGTGAGGTTTCATGCCCAAACCGCCAGACGGATTTTCAACAAATTTGTTGCAGCAGTGGCACCTTAGTCACAAAAGCGTACTTTTGTCAATTTGGTGTAAATCCGTTGAGTCATTTTTTTTAAAATGCCAAAATGTAAGTGAAAAAAATGTGTGATATCTGGGTTCGGTCCACAGACCCACTTCCCTGTTTGGTCTGCGGAGGGGCCTCTGATTGGCCCATGGGCAAGGTGTGATGTTCGGGGACATCGGATGTGCCCGCTGATAGAATGGTAAGCGTGCTTTTGAAAATTTGGTGGTAATCCATCCAGTATTTTGTTTTTAAAACGACCAAAAACTAGGTCCCAAAAAATGTGTGATATCTATGTCTACTCCGCGGACACAATCCCTGTTCGCTCCACGGACAGGACTCCGATTGGTTTAGAAGCAACGTGGTGTCCGCGGACATCGGACGTGCCCACTGATTGGATGGTGAAAAGCGTGAAGTGAATCAGATTTTTGGAAATGCCCTCCATTTTGGATTCGCGGACAGCGGCCGTTGTCTGCAGACATCGCAGTAACAACATATAAAAAAAACACAACTTTGCACTTATCAAACTTATCAAATAATCAATTGGTGTTTTTCACCGCGAAAGTCAGCGAACGGTTCGGATGTTCGCGAACAGTCCTGTGAAGTTTGCGGACATCTCAGCATTACAGAGTTGGTGAAAAGCAGTTCATGGATGGCTTATAATTTTGGCGCCACTTAATGAATGTTATTCCTGACCTGATTCGGAATGAGTTTGCAGAGTTTGGTGGGATTCTGTGAAGAGGGGGCAAAATTAGAGGGGGGGTCCCAAAATAATACAAAGTCTTATAAATGAGGTGCCATTTGACAAATCTACGCTTAATTTGGCAAACTGATAACAGATCGAGATATAAATGTTTTAGCAAAGTTTGATGGGATTTTGTCAAGAGAGCTCAAAATTAAAGGCGAGGTCCCAAAATAATGTAAAGGCTTATAAATGAGGTGCCATTTGATGAATCTACACTTAATTTGGCAAACTGATAACAGATCAAGATATAAATGTTTTTGCGAAGTTTGTTGGGATTTTGTCAAGAGGGGGCAAAATTAGACGGAATCCCAAAATAATGTAAAGCCTTATAAATGAGGTGCCATTTGACAAATCTACACTTAATTTGGCAAACTGATAATAGATCTATATATAAATGTTTTTGCGAAGTTTGTTGGGATTTTGCCAAGAGGGGGCAAAATTAGAGGGGGGGTCCCAAAATATTGTAAAGGCTTATAAATATGGTGCTATTTGACAAATCTACACAAAGGTTTGCAAAAAGATTATAGATCTAGATATAAATGTTTTCATAAGGTCTGAAAGGATTTTGTCAAGTGGGGGCTAGGTTATATGACTATTGTATGTGCATACAATTGACACTTTTGAAAAAATTAAACCTGGGTGGATTTCCAGCAAACTTATTTAAGGAGCATTGGAAAGGACCTGAAAGCATGGTTTTTTCAAATGTGCCCGTGTTTTATTTTTTGACAAGTGTCATAATGTAGGTACAAAAAATAGTGATATACCTTTGGTGACTGAGGTGTAGCCTCTGGCCATGGGCAGTGGCCAGATTGTCCGGATCATGGAATAAGGTATGATCCAGACAATCTGGCTACTGGCCATGACCATGAGGCACAAAACATGGGGTTAAAGTGCCCATGTCCACCTGGGACTGGCTTTGTGGTAAGGTTATTCGAAATTGGGATAAGTTTGAAGCCTTCTGCAGGCTGCCATGTATAGCGAAGAGGGGCCCTGTATGGAACCCTGCCTTCCCTTTCGATGGTGGCCATCTTGGGAAAGGATTTTCCTTCCTACACCGGGATGCCACTGGGAGGTGTAGGAAGAAAAATCATTTTTTTAGCACCCCGGGTTCCTGGTTTGGGAACCTAGGGTGCTAATGGCCTTCAGCCCCCATTAAAGGGGCTGTAATGGGGGATAATGGCCCGGAGACCTTGTTATGCGCCCTTGCTTCGCTTGGGCTAATAACTTGGGCTGCCAGGCCAGTTTCCACCATTCTAGTTCCTGGAACGGGGGATAAATGCCACAATATTTGTATTAGCATAACACAAAATGCAAATGGAAATGTTGGAAAAGCTTATTGAGTCTATGTACTTTACTGACAAATATAAAGTAGATGGAGACTATACATTTTCTTTTTAGTTCTATTTTTTAATTGTGATAGGTGGTTCCTATTATAAGGAACATTTATTTTATTGTATTTGGATGTATTTTTTTTTTTGTTGGCAGGAGAGCTTAAAACGAAAAGTGGGGAGGGAAATGAGGGAAGAGGCACCAAACACTAATATGGAGAGGCAGGTGGACAGGGGAAAATGTTGCGCGTGTGTTATTTCTATGGTAGTGGGCAGTGTTTTTCATGTTCCTTGATTACAGAAGTGGTGGTGTCTCTTGGGGTGGAGGGATGGCATTAGCTGATTCCATTTTAAGATAAATAGCAGTTTTGCTAAAGGTATGTACTGTGTACAAGATTCTTTAAGGATGAGTAGGAATAGGTGTTGGAGCTGTGCAAGGGAAATTTTAAAGATGAAAGTTCTTAGATCAGTAGAAAATGCAGTGCCGAACTATCCGCAAATTACGGATCTTATTGCGAAGTGCGGACGGGTTCTCGGACACATCATCATGCTGCGCGCCAGCGTATGGTCATGTGGCACTGTCCGAAAGATTCGCAAATGAAGTCAGATGTTCGTAGACGTCTACGGATGCAAAACTAGTTGAAATTGTTGCAATAAGTGTGTAGAAGTGTTCAAAATGATTCTAGAAGGTGAGAATGGCAAAGTCTTAAGGTGACACTTTGTAAACTGGACACAAATATTGCTATATTGGGTAAGTATGATATTAGTAAATTGTAGGAAAATAGCATGCACTGGTAAAATCCGATGAAATTCACTGAACAAACTTTGTTAAAGGGATGTCATGGTTAAGTTGCACTAATAAAAACCTATGAAATTCAATAAAAAACATTTTGTTAAGGGGACGTTATGGTTAAATTGCTCTATTAAAAAACTATGAAATTCAAAGAAAGACATTTGTTAACGGGATGTTATGGTTAGGTTGCACTACTAAAAACCTATGAAATTCAATGAAAAACGTTGTTAAAGGGACGTTATGGTTAAGATGCGCTACTAAAAATTCAGTGAAAAAAACTTTGTTGAATCGATGCCAGTTAAGGTAAGCTAAGCAACCAAAACACACGCCACCGCCGTGCTCTACTAAGAAGAACACCCATGACATCAAAGATGATATCATAAATATGATTGATGACATCACTGATGTCATCACGTGTGCATTTACTTTTCATAGGAAGTTCCTACCAGGGGCTGTGAATGTAATGTTGGCAAAAAAGTGTCAGGGGTCATCTGGAGATGTGTGATGAACTACATACTTGATTATGCAAAGTATTGCTCCAAAGTGTTTTCTTTGTTTTAAATATCTCATAACACACTAAGGAAACACAGAGCATCCACATTTGTTTTTTTTACACCGTGATACTGTCAGTTCTTGAAAGTATTACACTCAGAGAGTATTTTTTTGCCTTTTGCTGAATTGCATTCTGGTATTTGTAGTCTCACAGTCAAGATGGGTGGAATAATACCACAAGTGTGCACTTTTTATGACATTGTTCAATAAGGATTTATATATTTGAGTGACACTATGGAATGTGTACTTTTCAAGTTATCTTTAAAAAGCAGAGTATTGTTGAAAGCCAGACATGGGTGTGAGGAGGGGAAATGAGGAGAGGGCAAGTAAGTCATGAGTATTTGCCCACGATGTGGCAAGAGAGTTTGTACTCCTGGACACTGGTGCAGTTATTCTCCCCTGATTGTGGCTGCTTTGCAGGGCGCAAGTAAAGGACACATGTGGGTAAAGAGCCTAACTTTTTTTCAGAGGGTGGACTCATTCCTTTTTTAGGTTGGCAAGCTTGCTCAAGTATTTGTCCACCAGGATTCTACTCAGCTTGTCGTGTTCCCAGTGTAGACGCTTATTCACAAGACCACAAGCCCTTGTTTCGTATTGGGATTTTTTTTACTAGGGAATATTTCATGACAGATTACTGGGTTTAAAAGGTGAGCACTTTGCCAGCATATTTATTGGAACATTTCCTCTCTCAGGTTAATTTTCTGGTGTTCATTACTTTAAAAAAAAAAAGGCCAATGCTATTTTGTCTTGCACACTTTCTTCTTAGGGGAAGACCAATTGAACTACATTTGCATATTGCACTTCAAGATATGTGTTCACTTGCTATGCGTACATTCATGGGTGCCAGCTTTTGATTTTGTGAACACAGCCTGAAATCTTTTATATATTACAATACCTCTGTCAAAACAGGTCAAAGTCAGTTTGTGATTGATGAATGTCTTTGAGTGATGGGTTCCAAGTGTTTTAAAATATAGAGTGGCCGTGCCCACCAGTCATGGCCAAAGGCCATGGCTAGTGGCTTGGTAGTAGACAGTGGGCACGTCCAAAGGCCCACTGACCATTGCCAAAGGCCATGGCTAGTGGGCTGGTAGTGTTCTAAAAATCTATGGGATAACAAAACCCTTGAAATTCAAGGAAGACACTTTAGTTGCAGGGACGTTAAGGTAAGATCTTGCCACAACAACCTGAATTTCAGCGAAAACCACCATAACTTTGTGCCCCCTGTTGTGCACCCTATGACCACAATGATGACATCACTCATGACAATGCTGGTGACATCCCTAATAGTATCATAAATGACATCAATAATTATTTAACTAATAGCATCAGACATAAGGGCACTCTACGTATTTGCCCATATTTAAGCCACCCTCACGTTTCTTCAAATGTGACATCAGCATATTAGAATAATCCATAACAATGAGTGCATTGTTTAAAACAGTAAACAACTACACATGCATCATATCACTGCTTGTGAATCTTTCCTCTGTAGTACGTTGGTAAAGGATGATATCTGAATTATAAATAGTACACTGCTCAGAATGTTCCTGTTTGTGCAAAATATATCTAACACATGTTCACTATAATATAATCTGTATATGCATTTAGAAACAAATGTGTAGAAATAAATAGAAAGTAACACATGTTGACCTTATTTGTTTACGACATCTTAAAATAAACATATGTAAATACACAATTGTTTTATTGTAAGAAAAATGGGTACACGTATCATATTCTAAATGACATGGGAATTGCTTTACAACAGGGAACAACTAAGTGTTAGGATATATTTAAATAATTTCATACATGTTTATTGAAAAAAGGGATTATTACACTAAATGTATTCCGTGGCTTCTATGAAAAACTTTACACCTCTGAACTATCCTGTGCAGATGGAGATATTGACAGCTTCCTTGATTCTCATGTTCTCTCTCGTCTGACGGCGGATGAGGCGGCAGGTTTGGAAGGGAAGGTGGAAATAGATGATGTTCAACATGCAATTTCAAGAATGTCAGTGGGTAAATCACCTGGCACGGATGGTCTCCCTAATGAATTTTATAAAGCCCTCCCTGATTCCGCACTACAGCTTCTGTGTGATGTTCTTAATGATGCATTTGAGTCTGGTTCCTTACCAGATACAATGAGACATGCATTGATTACGGTGCTGAGAAAGAAAGACAGATCTGCTACAAGGTGCGAGAATTATCGGCCGATCAGTCTGATCAACTGCGACTGCAAAATATTGGCCAAAATCCTGGCTGTTCGCCTGAATAAGGTCATTTCAACTCTGGTGCATGAGAACCAGGTAGGTTTTGTCTCTGGTAGGGCAGTGGCGGATAACATGAGACGCCTGCTATTGACAATTGAGAAGGGCCATAGTCAACCAGTTGCCAGTGCGGTCATCTCCCTAGATGCGGAAAAGGCATTTGATCGTGTTGAATGGAACTTTTTGTTCGCATGCTTGGGGAAAATGAACTTTGGACAAGATTTCCAGCGTTGGGTTAAACTATTATACAATAATACCTCTGCAAGTGTACTGACGAATGGTCTTATCTCTGATCCATTTGAGCTTCATCGTGGTACAAGGCAGGGTTGCCCTCTTTCACCTCTCTTATTTATTTTGTCTATGGAACCACTTGCAGTGAGCTTGCGGGCAGACGTACGTCTTCTACCTGTTATTGGAAATGGTCGGGATAATTTGGTTTGGTTGTATGCTGACGATTTGCTGATTGCCCTGCAAGACCCAGCTGTTGGTATTTCGTATTTAATGCAAGATATTCAATCATTTTCCTTGGTGTCAGGATATAAGATTAATTGGAGCAAATCAGAGATCCTGCCTGTCAATGGGTTGTGTCAAAGACATACATGTGTTCAGTTTCAATTCAGGTGGTGTGCTGAAAAGTTGAAGTATCTTGGAATATGGATTGGAGCGGATATAGTGAAGTTGCCAGCCATTAATTTTTCTTGGATCCTTCCGATTCTTAGATCGGATTTGGTAAGGTGGAGTCTTTTGAAATTGTCGACCTGGGGCAGAATCAACTGTTTGAAAATGAACCTGGCACCTCGGATAAATTATTTGTTAAGCATGCTCCCCATTAAGATACCTGGAAACATCTTTAAAGAGATCAATAGGATTATGCAGAACTTTATTTGGAATGGGAAACCTCCGAGGCTCGCAATTTGGAAGCTTCAACTCCCATTGAAATTGGGTGGAATGAACTTGCCTAATTTCTCAGACTACCATTTGTCGTTTTCCACTCGTCATTTGTGCAGAGTTATTGACTCTGGAGATGTACAGTCTGAACATTCTGACCTCTTATCCTGGGAATGCAGTGCTGTTTCCCAATTGGACCCGAAAGCGTTGCTGACTACTCAGAAGAACAAATCAAAAAAAGTCAGCTCTCTTACTTCATTCTTGCGAGACTGCTGGTGTGAGCTCTCGAATCGTGTGAGTGCTGACCCATATTTACACCCAGATGCCTCCATATGGAATAATCCAGCCTTGAAATATCAGGGTAAACCTCTGTTTTGGGTGGAGTGGTTTGTGGCTGGCATCAAATATATTGGAGATTTGTTTGAGGGGGACAACTGGTTGACGTACGCTCAGCTTGGCCAGATGTATGACATGTCAGAATGCTCGTTTGCTGAATATAGGAAACTGAAGATTATTATTTCAGCTTGTGTTGAGATGCCACAATTGACTGGTCAGAGTCCTGCTTGGACAGCTCTATCTGTATGCTTGAGTGCCTCACACCCTGCTTCTACCATGTATGGAATTATAAAAGCTGCTCGGAAGGGTGATCCGAGATTGCCTGCAATTTGGGCGGAGGAATTGGGGGAAGATGTTAACTTCGGATGTTGGCGGAGGTGCTGTGAAAACACTTGTTTGGTAAGTTTGGATTGGTCCCTCAGAGCTTCTCAAACTAAGTTGTTGTTCAGGGCCTATTGGACGCCGGAGAAACTATTCAGGAGACGACTTTTAGACAACAATCTTTGCTGGAAGTGTAAATGTTCGAGAGGATCTCTGAGTCATTTAATTTGGTCCTGTCCCAAGACGATGCAATTCTGGGATATGGTTCGGGAGAGGTTGAGTCTGGTCTTAGATGTCACAATCCCCATGAATGCTTCATTACTGGTTTTGGGTGATGACTCTTCTCTGGAGGAAATTGACTTTGGTAAGAGAGTTTGGTTGCTTCGTGCATGCATGGTTGCTAAAAAATTCATATTGAGGTCATGGAAATCAAGTACTTCATTTAACATTGATGACTGGGTGGAGGAGCTACTTACTGTTTCAACATATGAAAAAGCCATTTACAAACTCACTGGTGACATTGAAAAATTTTGGGACATTTGGAGCTGCTTTCTTGATGCATATGGATAAACCTGATCTTTGACCTGGGGTATTATGTACTTACCCTTGAACACTCATAATCTGTATAATATCTATAGTTTGTGTGTTGGTTTTTGTAATGCCCTTTTGTCTGAGGTATAGTATTTTGCATTGAAATTTTTGGTTTATGTCTTCTACTCCTACGCTCTTATTCTCTTTCTTCCTTTTCTTTTTCTTTTTCTTCTTTTCCTTTCTTCCTTCTTGTTCTATTTTTGATGTTTATATGTTTGGATTGTTTATGGCGAATTGATTACTTTGCTTCCACTTGGTTGATATGTGTGTATTTCATGGACTGCTGTTCATTTATTTATGTTTGCTTAATGTGAAAATAAAAATTTGAATCCCAAAAAAAAAAAAAAAAAAAAAAAAAAAAAAATGAAGTTTCAAAATTCAACATTTGCTTAAAAACATGTACATAGTTGTATATTTCTTTCTGTGTGCTTTTGTAAGTGATGAACATGTTAACATTTAAATAAAACACATACTGTACAAAGTAAAATTAATCTTTAAATAGTATCCCATTTTTGAATACATTGACATGTGTGTAATTCATAGATTATATCATTAGTGGTATCACCAGTGATGGCATCTGTGAGTCATAATTGTGGTCATAGGCTGCACAACAGGGGGCACAACATTAAGGTGGTTTTAGCTGAATTTCAAGACTTTTTTAGCGTTATGTTCTCACCCTAACGTCCTTGCAAATAAGGGTTTTCCTTGAATATATATATATATATATATTCAGTATAACAACTTTGTTAAAGGAACGTTATGATTAAGTTGCACTAATAAAAACATAACAAATTCAGTGGAAACACTTTGTTAAAGGGATGTTATGGTGCCAAGTAAAATGAAAAAAACTGAAATTCCCCAGTTATGGTAAGGCAAGCAACCATAACTCACGCCAACACAGTGCACTGCTAAGACTAACACCCAGTACATCAAAGATGACATCACAATTTTCATTGAGGACCGGAGAAACCTAGCCCACTTGCTTTTGTTCACTGACTTATGAAAGCCGACCGGTTTTGTTCGCTGATTGTAAGAATTTTTAAATGGAAAAGTTGCTATACATGTAGAAAACTTGAACCTTCTTGTATATTGTAGAAGTACTTTCCTTAGGGTTTGGTTTCAGCTCCTGGTGCACAGATATGGACCAAGAAGCAGGCCGTACAGAGACAATTCATTTGAGTACTTGATGATGAACTATGATGTTATTGACATTTTGTATTGATGTTGTTTCTGTCTTCTATACTGAGTTTGCCGGTATGTGCTGCTAATTTGTATGCATTGTGGGTCTTTATATGTATTGTTTGTAGTAACACACATATGTAGTAAGTCTTGACCTATTACCTATGTATTCCTTGATTTTTCCATGATTAACATTACTGAAAACTCTTTAAGGATATCCTCCATACTCTTACGTCCCGTCCCCTTTCCTCCACACTTGTGGGATATTCGGTCCTTCGGGACGGGACAGGAGCACTTTTGATAAAAAGCATCAAAATTGACAAAAATGTGTCCTTCTTCTCTTTTTATGTGGGGTACCACATGTGGCCGTAACCCAGCCCTCCTGAGCTCCGCCCCACGCATCGCCCGTCAGTCCTTTTTCTGGACGCACTTGCATCTTCAGGAGTTTTTTGTTCCTGTTGTTCTTCTCTCCTGCTCCGGTTCTGCAGTCGCGTAGTCCTCAGTTTATGCCCAAGCGTCTGGGATTTTTGTCCTGTTCTTCATGCGAACGTCGCTTCGCTAGGGTGGTTCCCCATTCTCTCTGTTTGGAGTGTCTAGGGCTGGACCACCGCTGGAATTTGTGCTTCTACTGCGATTCCCTCTCCGTCCGTGCACTCCAGTGCTGTCTTCTTCGTTGGGAGGACGTTTTTCAGCACATTCCTCCGCCTCATCTTCAGCTTTTCATCAGCGAAAATAAGAGACGCCCGGTAAGTTCCTTACTTTTTTGGGCGCCTTGGCCGGGGGACTCCTTTCCCGGGTCTTCTTGGTGCGGGAGGGGCTACAGTAGCTCTACCACCAGGATTTCTCCTGAGGTGCCTTGCAGGCCCAATAGGCGTACCAGAGTTTTCTTCGAGGGTTCGCACGACGGACTTTCCAAGTCCGGAACACGTTCTGAGGTTCACCTGTCGGGTGCTAAATGTTGGCCCAGTTCGTCTGAGGCTTTGGACACTGGGGTTCGCTCCGTGGTCTCTGTTTCTGGTGCTTTCGACACAGACACTAGGGTACGCCCTGAGGCCTCCTTTTCTGGAGCTTTCTGTATCAAGCCACGGCTTGAGGCCCCTCACAAGGGAGCTATACATACCAGGACGAAACCCAAGGTTCCTCTTCTTGAGGCTAAGGTCTGTACCGTCAAAACCGAGAGACCTGTTCCTAAGGTCTTCTCTGTAAGGGTGATTCCTCAGTTTTCCCGCGCTCATCGCAGTGATACCGGTTCTGTCGAGGGGGCAAAGAGGGTGGTCATGCCCCGTAGCTCCTCTGTTACTGGCTCTGCCGAGGTTCCTCCCTTGGAGGCTAATGTTGGGGCCACCTCCTAGATGTCAAGCAAACATCCAAGACTCCCCAGTACCGGCTCAGCCGAGGATCCTTGTATCAAGGCTAAAATGTTACTTAAGTCCCTTGACCAGCCTGAGGAGATAATTGCCTACGCTGTACATGTGATGCAGTTCTCTTCAGGCATCGAAAAAATGGTGGCCCACCCCTCATGGTCCACGGTGGCTGAGCAGCCTTTTTCACCTCAGGTGGAATGTAAAAATCTGTTCCGCCCTTCTTATGACTGGCTTGCTCGGATGCCGCTGCCACATACTGTCTCGCTTCCTCCTACTTCTGCTCCGCTGGTCTATGCAGCTCTGATTGGTGGAGGGCCTTCCTGGCAACATCCTCATTTGCTTCGTCGAGGTATGCCCCAAATGAGAGGCCTCTGCCTACTCTAGCGCCTAAACCTTCATCAGAGGATGTATTTTTCGGGAAATTTCAGAGGCGCATGCATTCTGACCCTATGAAAGAGTACTTTAAGGGTATTTTCAAAGAAATCTACCCTGAACCTCTGGCTCCACCTTTCACCCCGGTGGCTCCAGCAGCGCCTGTGGTGGTACCACCTCTTCCTACTGGCTCGCCACCAGCACTTCCTCCCCTAACCCCGCTGTCTCCCATAGAGAAGACACCAGTAGAACGGGATAGCACTTTGAAACCTGTGCTGGCACTGCCACCAGTTCCCAATTCGCTGGATGACCCTCAAGCATATCCAGATAGTGATGAGGAGCCCTGCTCTGTCAGAGCATTCCATGACCGGGTTCTGGGTATGATGACCCTCCTCGACATTCCAGTACCTGAGGCCCCCGTTCCGCAGGAATGAGTGCTTTCGGGAGCGTTTACCTTGTCACCACAAGAGCGTACCGGCCTGTTCCTCCAGAAGGACTTTTTGGCAGAGGCCCGTAAAGTCTGGGATAAGCCCCACACTGGGCTGCATATCAAATAAAAGAATTGATGCCCGATAGAGGCTTCACATCTCCGAGGAGATAGCCCTGGTGTCTTGTCCGTTCCCTTCCTCAAAGGTGTTAGCTGCTGCCACGCTTCAATCCAAGCTTGCCTCTGCGACCTCTACTGCTGCAGCTCAGATTCTCTCCAAGCAAGACAAAATTCGGGACTCCTTGGGCAAAAAAGTCTTTCCCAACTAAGCACTGCAACTTCAGCAATCAAATACCATGCTGAGCCTGGTGGCAGTTAATATGAAGTTGTGGAAGGAGTTGGCTGATTTCCAGGAGTGCAGTCAGGGACGTCATTTAGGGGTCGCGAGAGGTCACAAAACGTATTTAAATTTTTTTTTTGTAATGCAGCCTCCTGGTGTCAGGTGTCTTGACCCACGTTTGAACTATTATGCTACAAGATTTGGTGCTGTGGGCTTAGAAAATCCAAGATGGCCGAAAAGCCCACATTTGCACCAGAATCCAGGAAAACCGCGTAGTTTTGAGCACACCAAAATGGTCGCCTGACCTGCCACCCACCAGTGTGAGCGTGATGGGCCAGAAGCGCCATGAGTGAAACGTGGTGCCAAAGGAAAAACAGCAGTGCCTGTTAGCTCAAAAAAGCGCTTTGAAATCACATTTGTTTCTCTGAAATGCAAGCTAAAAATGCCTATTTTAAAAATTGCAAGATATTCAAAAATCTCACTGAACACCAGCAGACATTTGGCAGAATGTAGTCTTGTGTGCATACAAAATCTGGAGAGATGGAGAGCCTAAAGCAATGTTTATAACAAAACTGGCTGAGCTGTGGATGCCAGCAGCTTAAGTGAAATTGGATTTAAAACCACTAAAATCGAAATGTTTAAAACAAATGAGTGACCTACTTTTTAGTGTCACATAGGTTGCAACTGTTTAAATGTCATAGTTTTGAACTTAGAATCAGCATTCTCGCTGCATGTGTCAACATTGTAAGTTTGATTTGAATGAAGAAAAACTGGAACAAAAGTGACATTTAGCTGAAGCCTGGCTTGAAGAGATTGAATTCTGCCCGGCAACTACCCCCGACAGGAGTTGAAACTTGCCCAGCAACTGCATTCCCAGGCCTGGCCTGTCTTCTGCTGCCTCCACCAAAAGGAGATCACACCTCTCTGACTGAATCAGGGGAGGAGCAGGGAAACAGAACAATGAACTTCCCTTTGCTCCAGGCAAATGCTAAATCAGGGGTCGTAAATGCTGGAGGCGGGGATAGACAGAAATGTCCCCATGTGCTTTGGAAACTAAACCACACCCATCTGGGCCAGAGCATAATTTTAAAAAGATGGATAATTCATAGTACGGAAGTGTCAAAATTATATCAATAATATCATTATTCCTGTGATTGTTCTGTGCACATTTTAAGAGGTGTTAGGACTCTGTGGTATGTTCTGGGGGGGTAGTAGCAGAAAATAGGGTATTACTCCAAATTTCTGTATGTTAAAAATCTGACACTTTATCATCTGATGCCCATATTCCTTGTGCACACTTGTGTAAATTCTGGAATGGTTTAGAGGTTGTGTTCTTGATGAAAAGGGCAGAATTCTGTCAGAAGTGGACATGACATCTTACAAAGACAGGGATCGGATGGTTTGGTGCTACAGAAAATATGTTAACTGGACATATAATATTAGAAAAATTGTACATAGATAAATATGCATTTGGATCAAAAATAGATTTGTGTGCAAAGTGACAAGGGGAGTGTTCTTTCAGTATGCCATAAAATTGATGCCTGATGACACTCCATTCTTCCCCCAATCAAGGGAGAGAGGAGAACTTGCCCAATGATAAATTGTGAGGGGCAGGCTTAGTTATACCCACGCACACACCCATTTTCAAAAGACATAAAAAGACCCACTGAAATCCAGGTAGGGACATTCACTTTCCACCTCAAACTGATTTCTTGTGAAGCATTTTGCCAGACCAGACAATATCCAGAAGACTCCAGAACCAGAACTTAGAATCCAGACTTCAGAACTTGCAGCAGAGAGGCCTAGTCCAAAAGCTGAATCCTTCTCAGCAGGCCTCAGAATCCAGCCACCTAACCAAACTATTCGACAGCCGAGCGAGCTGTTTGATTCTGGCTAGAACCCTGTGCCAGAACCCAGAAAGCAGAGCTGTATCCAGACCGCAGAACCAGTACCAGAGACCGTCCGTGGCGAGTGAAGCTCAAACCTGACCAGACCTTGACGGCCTATTTCAAATGTATAGTGTGAGTACTCAGCCAGAACTGTGCAAACCAATCTCTTAGTCTAAAATAATCTAATTCAAACCATTTCCACCTATTTAGAACTGCATCATAGAAATCCTGTGTTCATTCTGTGATTTCAAACCTGTGAAAGTGTCATTTGCCATTCTGAATCATTATTTAATTTCTGAAAACCTACCTCCACGAAATAGTCCATATCTTTTGAACCGTGTGTGCTAGGAACGAGATTTAACTTTCATTTGAAAGCTAGGATTTCCACTTTCTACTCCTTATAGTTTTCCGTAATCCTGCTCGATGCACTTGGAAAAAGTGCTGCTAATTGAAAACTAGCTCAAACTTCTTCACCTGTTAAAAATAGCTGTCTTTTGCTTTGCATTGCTGAAATTCGTTTTCAACCTGATAATCCCTCATGAATCATTGCTAGTGTAGACCTGAACTAATTCAAAGTAGCTGTCACCTACCCTTATTCTCCTATAGGGAATTAAAATAATTTTTAGCATATTTTCACTTCTTTGCAAATCACATTTAAATTATTTTTGCCTGTGTTTTAAAATCATCCCTGTGCTCTAAGCTTGCTAGGGGGGGAACTGAATTGGTATTGCATTTGATGGTATTCCTGAAAATTGTGTGCTCTCCTTCCATCTCTTTATACTGCATAGGGGGGGGATTGAATTGCCACAAGGGGAAAAGTGATTATATTCTCTCTTGTTGAAACCATATCAGTTTATTTCTGTGATGCATTCTTTCCATCATTGTTTTTCCTTGAAACCATAAAAGCATTCTCAGCTACCTTATGCTTTCTATACCAACTCCTAAGTAATTAAAAAAGTGTGCTAGTATAATGCTATCCATTGTTGATCACTGTCATATTCATAAGTGTGCGATCAAGTATTAATTTATTATAAAAGTGTGATATATATATATATTGTTTAATTTTCAAATAAATCTTTTAATTTGCAAAACAAACCTGCTTCTTGGCTCAGTGAGGTCAGGGGGATTCAAAGAGAGGGGCGTTATACAATGGTTTATCATCCAGATCCATGAACTTGTCATACAAATATATAAATAAGGGCTTCCCTTGGGCATCCCAGACTTGGCATTGACTTAGTTGGAGTGCTGAATTGAAGTCACTTAACTCTGGTCTGTGGCCAGCACCATGTGGCTCTTTACTTCTGAAGTGGCTGGCTTTCTTTTTCAGGCCCCTTAAAAAAAAGAAAAATAAGAACAGGAGTGCCACAAGTCTAACACTTTCAGCACTGGCCCTAAATAAGAAAGAATAGGAATACAAAATAATGTGTCTTTCTGGAATTCTATACAATAATTGCTAGACTCACTAAAGGTTTATTTCAGGCACACTTAAGGGGGTGGGTCACTGATTTAGTTTGTTCTTAAACGCCTCAACTCAGGCTTTCATCCTTCTGAGTTTGATAAATGAGTACCAACACAGGTTGAAATTGGGTGTATATTTTTTCTATATAAAGCGCTTAAGCTTAAGTGCTATATAATAATACATCATTATCATTTGGTCATGGATGTCTGCTTGCATTCACAGTAATTTGGTAATATGGGCCTATACACACTGATCTTAACGATACATATGGCGATCCATTCTTGTATGAAATGTACATCACATTATAGTGATATTGTAACCATAATTTTTGTAGTGTACAATGCTATGTGATGCCACTCCCTGTTTTGTCAACTGGTGAAAGGTTGTGTTCCATAGCTTCCCGCGATATCACTTCGGGGTGGGTCAAATGACATCACTTCCTGTGATGTCATCAGGGGTCAAGGGTCATGTGATGTCACTTCAGCTACCCCTGGCATTTTGGTGAAATGACGCCCCTGAGTGCAGTCCTACAGATAGGCTAGACGACTTCAAGGGCGGATTGTCAGACGCTAGGGTGTTGGCACAGGATATCGTGGAGGCTGCGGCACCCCATGTGGATACTTCTGCTCAAAGCCTGATGGTGGGAATTGACACCTCCTGCCAGGTGTGGCTCCATGAGACAAAGTTTTCGAAGGAGGTGCAAGATAAAGTTCTGGACCTTCCCTTCGACGGAAAGGAGTTGTTTCATTCTTCTATGAATGACGAACTCACAAGGACCAAGGCGAGTACCCAAACCGCCAAATCCTTGTCAGTCCTGGCAAAGGTCCCAGCTAAGGCCCCTTTTACTCAGAGGTCGAGGTCTCATTCTCTATCCTTCTCTGGCTTCAAAGGGTTTCAGGACCGCCGGGCGCGCAATACCGACCCTCCGGTTGGTGGTACCCGTCCAAAACAACAATGTGGCCGGTTTTCTCTTGGCCTTCAGCCTCCTCTCCAGGAGCAGCTAGTCTCCCTGCCGACAAATCTGCAAAATTATATTTTTTGTCGGTCGCATGAGCCTCCGGTGGGAGGACGAATCTCTTCTCATCTGGAGGCGTGGCAGACCATCACCGACGATCGGTGGGTTTTGCCCATCGCTTGGGCAGGCTTTCCCATGCCCCTCCCCCACCCCACCCCTCAATCCTCCCTTCCAACAGATCGGGAAACCCTCCCTCAGTGTCGAGGTTCAGAAGCTTCTAGACCTCAAGGCGGTGGAACCTGTTCACCTCGCGGAGTAAGGGGAGGGCTTCTACTCTCGACTGTTCACGGTGCCCAAACCCAACCAGGCTGGCCTGCGCACCATCCTCGACCTTTCCCAGTTCAATCTTTCTCTTCCCCAAGAGAAACTCAAGATGTTCACACATGCCAAATAAAGTCCTCTCTTTGGAAGGGCGACTGGCTCAGTGTTGTGGACATTCAGGATGCGTATATGCATATCCTGATATGGAGGCCGCATTGAAAGTATCGGCGGTTCTCCCTGGGAGGGGAGCATTTCCGTTCTGTGTGCTCCCGTTTGGTCTCAGCTTGGCGCCGCGTGTCTTTACAAAGATGATGTATATGAACCATATTTTGACGATCGGCTCCTACGCAGCCCTTGTCCACAGATGGCATTGAGCAATCTCCAGTCTCTCCTTCAGCTCTTGTTCCACCTCAGGCCTTCGGTGAACTGGCGCTCCTACGCAGCCCTTGTCCACAGATGGCATTGAGCAATCTCCAGTCTCTCCTTCAGCTCTTGTTCCACCTCAGGCCTTCGGTGAACTGGCGGAAATCTTCCATGACGGTCTTTCAAGACCATTTGTTCCTCGGTTTTTGTTGGAACACGATCGACTCCAGGGTGTATTTGATGGCGGACAGGATTGTGGATCTATTCCCCACGTGTCATCTATTCATACAGTCAGAGCACATGACAGCCTGGTGGTTCCAGAGACTTCTCGGCCTCATGGCCTTGTGCGTACTTGATCTTCCTCTTGCGCGCCTCAAAATGAGGCATATGCAGCTAGTTCTTCGGAATTCTTGGTGTCAGTCTTCGGAATCGGATTCTAAGGTGATACCAGTTCCTTCCTGCATGATGGCAGACCTTCTATGGTGGTCCTCGACCAGCAATCTTACGGTGGGGGCCTCCTTTCAGGAGACTTGCCCACAAGTGACGATTACCACTATCTATCCGCTGACACCTGTTCCTTTTCTTTGACAAATCTAGTTATTAAAAGGCATTTCGCAGGCTTGTTACATATTTTTCCACCTGTACGCAATCCTCACCCAAAGTGCGATTTAAAAGTGGTTTTAACTGCCTTATACCATAAGACATTTGAGGGGCTATGGCTACGACGGATCTGAAGTACCTTTCATGGAAGGTGGCATTTCTAATTGCAGTGACTTCGGCAAGGCGTGTAAGCGAGCTTCAAGCTTTGTCTGTGGAACACCTGTTCCTCAACTTCCATAAGGATAAGGTTGTGGTCCGTACTCATCCTTCTTTCCTTCCTAAAGTAGAGACAGATTTTCAATTGAATTCTATATCATTACCTGTCTTTTTACCGAACCCGACCTCAGATGCCGAGAGAGTATTACACAATTTAGATGTCAGACGAGCTCTGAAGTTCTATCTGAACAGAACAACTGAACTCAGGGGCTCCTCCCAACTCTTTGTTACGTTCGGACACCCGAAAGGGAAACCCGCTTCAAAAGCTACTATCTCCCGATAGATTGCCTCCTGTATCTCAGACCCTATACCATTCAGGGCCTTCAACCTCCGAAGGGCATTCATGCCCATCTTGTACGTGGCAATGTGGCTGCTGTTGCCTTCCAAAAATATGTTCCCTGGGAGACCATTGCCAAGGGGGGTATGTGGGCCTCCACATCAGCTTTTTGTAAGCATTATTGCTTAGACCTTAGCTCCAGGGCCGATGCTCAATTCGGTCTGGCTGTTCTTAAAAACCTTTTCCAGTAATGAGTTTCCATCCACCCGTATTACCTGTGAGGAGTGCTTTGGCATCTCCCACAAGTATGGAGGAAAGGGGATAGGGCGTAGGAGTATAGCAAAGTTACTGTAGTGACTACCTTAATCCTAGACCATAGTCCCCTTTCCTCTATATGCCCACCGGCCATCCCCTCTAATAAGTATCCTCTATTATTGTTTAAATGGTCACAGATCTGATGATAGAAAAGGACTGAAGGGCGATGCGCGGGGAGGTGCTCAGGAGGGCGGGGTTATGGCCGCGTGCGGTACCCCGCGTAAAAAGAAAAGAAGGACAACAATTTTATAATTTTGATGCTTTTTATAAAAAGTGCTCCGGTCCCATCCAGAAGGACGGAATGTCCCACAAATATGGAGAAAAGGGGACTATGGACTAGGGGTAAGTGAGTAATTTTGTTATTATATCACAGGGCAAATTTACCAGAACACAAATATTGCACTTCTACAGTGTATGCTACACACATTTCTTAAGTGTATGAATGATTACCTTCCTGTATTAAGAACAACACTGTAATATAATGTTTTCTTTACATAAGTACATTTGTTTATACATTAAGTAGTTTTGCATAGATCTCCAATCATCCCTAACACTGTGTTACCAACATTATAAACAGAACCCCTTATAAGGACTTGAACATTTTGATGTCATCTTAGTCTTAGCAGTGCACAATGGTGGCAAGAGTTATGGTTGCTTACCTTACCATAACTGGTGAATTTCTGGGGGTTTTCAATTATACTTGTAAGCATAATATCCCTTTAACAAAGTTTTTCCACTGAATTTGTTACCTTTTTATTAGTGCAACTTAACCATAATGTCCCATTAACAATGTTTTTCACTGGATTTGTTACCTTTTTATTAGTACAACTTAACCATAACGTCCCTTTAACAAACTTTTGTCACTGAATTTCATGTTTGTACCAGGATACCGTTAATTTTTTGACATGTTCTTTACATCATACTTCCCGTCTACGGACTGTGTGCATGTCTGCGGACTCCAAGCAGCATTCACACTGTGCAAAAGCACAGGGGCTACCTTACAACGTTGTATCCTGCAACGGGCAAAGACATGTACATGAAACAATAAGAGATGTATGTAGCACATCCAAAGATAAATATGTATAGAAATTATGTACTTGAGAAACCAGAAGTATGTTTTCATAGGGTGCACAACATTTTGGAATGCACTAAGCACAAAGCTGAACTGTACACCTATCAGTGTTACCTCAGTGAAACCTTGCTTACAAACTGACAAGAAGCTGGCAGTTTCTTCCAGATGAAACCCTTAGACAAATAATAAGTGCACTGTATTTCTTTCTGTACCCTTACAATTTATTATGTGCACAGAACCTGTAAGAAATAGCAGTATTGTTTTCTTTGAACAGAAATGGCAATCACACTGGAATGGTTGGAGGAACATTTCCCCCATAATGACATGACAGAAGAAAACAACTCTAGTGGCACAGAATACATTTTATAAAGCCGAAAAAGTGATTTCATTTGTTGGAATGTCACTAAAACATGGTTTTCTTTTTAACAGTACTTAGTGGGAATGAGAGAAGCAGCGCAGCCGAAATTACATTTAAGTGAACCTGATGATGGCCACAGACAGCCACTAACAACAAATGTACAGAATTAACTAATGAACTTATCTGCAAAAATGGATGAACTAAATAATCATTTTATACAGTTGATGACATTTGTGAAAAATTATGTGAAGGAAAATATACAATATCACTGCCCAACTTGTACTTGTGCCCCTTCGCCCTGTCCCAACCAATCATCCCCTTCAAATTCCCTAAATGAAAGACGCTATGATGAAACTTCAATCCCTTCCTCCCCTCATGAACAGTGCGTAGAAAAACCCAATCCTCCCATATTTATTTGTTTATTTATTTATGTATTCACTTATAAAGCGCTCAAGGCACAAAGCCAACTAGGCGCTGATACAAACTTATTTAAAACGTCACATGTATAGGTTATGTCATAGTTGCATATTTACAATTTACATATAATACAGTATGCATTTATATACATTTATATACAAGTATAGAAGGTACTGAGCTAGTACCTTAGAGTCTATTGAGGGAGATCTGTCCTGAAGAGTAGGGTTTTTAGACTTTTTCTAAAGGACCAGAAGGAGGTGTAGTTTCTGAGGTGTGTGGGGAGGGCGTTCCACAATGCGGGTGCTATGGTAGGGAAGCTTGCTCCTCCTGCTTTCTTTCTTCTATACTTAGGGGTGATGAGGAGATTGGTGTACTGGGAGCGGGTTGGTCTGTTGGATTGGGCTTTATGGATGAGGTTGCTGAGGTATAAGGGAGCCTTATTTGCAATACATTTGTTAGTAAGCGTAAGGATTTTGAAATTAATTCTATCCTGGACGGGGAGCCAGTGGATCTTTCTCCTAATGGAGGAAATGTGTTTGTGTCTGTGAATGTTTAATGCTGCGTGGTTTTGAACAACATTTCATTTTTTATATTTCTTGAGCTGGTTTCTGCAGTAGTCTATCCTGGATAATATCAAAGCGCTGGCCAGCGTGATAGAGTTCCGAGGAGAGGAAAGGTCTACTGGTTCTTATCAGTTTGGCCATGTAGGCTGCTGATGAGATGACAGCATTGACCTGTCTATTTAAGGTGAGAGAGGAGTCGATATATATCCCCAATGTTTTAATTTCATTAGCAACTTTTATGGTATTACCGTCGATGTTGAAAGATTTGTACATCAGAGGCAGGTTACTGAGTTTAGTTTTGTTACCAATGAGGATAAGCCCCGTTTTGTCATCATTAAGACACAACTCATTCAGCGCCATCCAAGCCTGGATGACTAAGCATATCTTATTTACATTTTTGAATCAGTGTCGTAGCATCCGGTGATGGGTATGAGTATTTGCGTATCATCCGCATAGTTTGTATACATAATAACCATAGTGTCTTGTTTATCGAATAGGTGTTTCATGATGGCGTTGTATAAAGTGAGTGACACGCAAGAGCCTTGTGGAATGCCACAGGTCACAGAAACTGGAGGGGCTGCTGAGTTGCCAGAAAAGACCCTCATGGTACGATTGGTAAGGAATGACTTCATCCATTTAATGGAGTCTGTTGAGAATTGGGAGGCGGTCTCAAAGTGTTGGCAGAGAATATCATGGTTGATCAGATCGAAGGTTGCGGATAGGTCTAGTAGGAGTAGGAGGATACACAGTTCCCCTTTGTCTTTGTATTGATCCATCTGTGTTTTCAGGTCTAATAGGGCAGTCTCTGTGCTGTGACCTGGTCTGAAGCCTGACTGTCTTAGACCCAAGAGGTTATTATCTTCCAAGTGCTTTATATATTCTGAATCCCCATCTCTTTCCTAATTGATTGTGTGTTTTTGTTTTAAGAAAATATGTGTTTGTGTGTGTACTGTTGGTGCATTTTTTTGTTAAAAGCCCAAGTTGGAGTCCATGGACTGCGCGACTGTCCAGACTGTCTGTAGCCAAAATGAAGGTGCACCTGTCAGGACATGTCTGCACTGCTGTGTCACGATTTAATTTGTTCGGGGACTCCAACCCTGTCCTGCGGGCACTGGTACGCATGCACACCTGATCTTAATGTACCCCTGAAACCCATGCCTACACCAGGGGCGTAGAGGCACATCAAATCTGGGGGGAACAAGGGACACCTTTGGGACTTTGCTACAGACACAACATATTCCAATCAAAAATATGCTCAATCCAGCAAGCCATACAGGCATCCAGTAGGACCACGAACAACATCCTCCCAGAAACCAGATCCCCAATAACCAGCGCAACATTCACCCAATTCAAACCAATTAGGGAGGAAACCTTCAGCAACCTACTGAAATAAACCAAACAGGCCGTATCCCCCAGCAACCCATGCCCACCAGATATCTACAAACAGCTACTCGCCCATAAAACACCAGTCCTTTATACCAGACTTCTAGTGAACCTCTCTCTGAACTCTGGAATAGTACCAAAATTATACAAAATTGGCTTATATTAAACCACTCCTAATAAATGAGACAGGAAAAAACAATCACGCCAAGGACAACAGACCTATAACAAACCTACTCGATCCCGCAAAAATCTTGGAGAACCACTTGTACAAAGAACTGGTCACCAGGTGAAATCCAACAGACTAATTGACCAATCCCAGGTTGGTTTTAGACTGATGGGAGAAACTGAATCATCACTCCTCTCCATATGGGACAACCTAAAGATGAATGCAGACAACAACACCCAATCTTGCTTCATACTACTGGACATATCGGCTGCCTTTGATACAGTCAAACACACAACATTAATCAAAAGCTTGGAAGTAGCAGGCATTCAAAACACAGCACTTCAATGGCTGAAATATTTCCTCATGAACAGAACCGAAAGAACCCACCGCCCTCCGTTCATATCAAACACTAAAAATGTCACCTCGGGCATACGACAAGGATCAAACCTCTCTCAACTTCTCGTCATTATGTACATGGCCCCCCTAATGAAGCTCATACAAACTTGTGGACTGACATCCTACAACTTCGCGTATGACACCCAACTCATTTTCAATATGACTACCAACAACAACCCTGACAATGCCCTCAATAAATGCCTCCCGATATGAACACATAGACGGCAAACAACAACCTTAAACTAAACCCAACCAAAACAGAAATAATGATAACCCCATGAGACAACAACCTAACATAGACATCTCTCACCTGTCCCTTGAGTATGGGAACTCAACCTGAATCATCAACAGTGACAAAAAACCTGGGAATACTCATGGACAGTGGTCTTACCCTGGAACCACAGGTCAAAGCAATAGCATAAAAACCTAGGAATGCCTGAACACTTCAGCAAAAAACTACAACACATCCAAAACACAGCGGCAAGACTAATCCTGAGACTAAATCGAAGAGATCACCTCAGCCCTGAATATTCTACATTGGCTACCAGTCAAGAAAATAATCAATTTCAAATCCCTCTGCATTGCCAATACACCACTACACAGACAAGGAGCCACATTCTCCCAAGCAAAAATCACTCAATACCAAACCAGAAGAACCTTAAATTCTAGCACTGACCTCCAAACAGAAATAAGACATTACGACAAAAGTACATTCAGAGAAACTGCTTTCTCTATTCTCATAGCCAAACTATGGAATTTGATCCCGAAGGGACAATGGAAGACAACCTAATCTTCTTGAAATGGCTTAAAATCTGGTTATTTTACTTGCTGAGATAAAAACAGATCAACAACAACTATACAGCAATCACCCCATACAATGTCAATACAATGGGCAGGCTCCTTCAACCCCATACAATGCCCGAACCACATCCACAAAGGCATTGGGGGGGGTATTGGGGGACATTACGATTATGGCGGTAGGGGCTTTATGGCACCGTTAAGGATGGCAGTGCCGTTAAGCCCCTACCGCCATATTCTGAGGTCCCTTAGCGGGTCCCAGCAGGAATGGCTGGTCTGACCAGCCGTTCTTAGCGGGACCCGTTAAGGGACCTTGGAGCAAATAACCGGCCCGCTACTAGCGGCCCGTTATTTGCTCCTTACCCATTCCCATTGAGCCCTATGGGGCCTCAAATGGGAATGAGGAATGGTTTACTGAATGGGGACTTACCGGGTCCTCCAAGGTTGGAATGACCCGGTAAGTCCCCATTCAGTGAGACCGGACCCGGACCTGAGTTTGGTGGCAGCCATGGCGCTAATAGCGCCATGGCTACCTCCAAACTCGTAATGACCCCCATTGAAACTCTAGCCCTGAGGTACAGAACCACAAGGATTTCTACAACCAAAAACTCCTCAATTCTTGGACCGATGTTTCAAGACACATGCACACAAGTTTGCATAACAGTTCAACTCCTAAACAACACCCAACCCCTCTAGATAATGATCCACCCCAGTGACAGCTAATAGTCCCTTACACTAGAATTTCTACCATACTAATCTATTTCTTTCCCAGTAGTCTCATCCCACCAATCCAATTCTGTCCTCATGCCAATGCAAAGGTAAATGCCGTACAAAAAGAAAACAATAGCATAGCTGCACAATATACAGAGACCACCCAATATCCTACCAACCACTTTCTCTTCTCTACCACCCTCCGTCACCACACACATACCACCCACACCCAGATGGCTAGCGCACCACCCTGCTAAACACCCAAAACCACACATCACTGAAACAAACTCATAAACCCCAATAGCCTCCAATAACCAACAACACAAACACTGAACCCTGCCCATCCGGAAACAATAAGCATGTAGTGTACAAAACAAAGCACACCCAGGAAGCATACATGCACAGTCTCCAGTTACTCCTGGATCTACACGCATTCACCCACCCCACTTTACCTTACAGATCTGACTATAACAGGTCTGACTATACTATCCCATGAGCAAATAATGATTCAATATTTCTCCTAGTTGAAGAAGGACAACTCAATGGTTGAATTCTATGCTAAATCCTGTTTATTAGGAGTTGGAATTTTGCATACTAATATTTTATTACAAAGGCTTTAATAAATTACACAGCTGGGGTAAATGCGGCAGAAAAATTCCCATTTTCGGGCGCTATTAGTGCACGCTAATTGTGCCGAAAATGCCCCATTGGGTCCAATCTACCAAATGGAGAATGGGGAATACCCATTACCACCCAACACTTCATCCGGCGCTAATAGAACCAGACCGGGTGGCGGTAACGATATCAGGGCGGGCGGTATCCCGGCGGTAATACCGCCGGCATACTGCCCAACTCATGATGAGGCCCATTGTATTTGTATATTAATACTTGTTTTACTCTGAACTATACAAGGTAAATGTTACTTTATGGACTCAACACTCAAATCTTGTCACTGGGCCTCATTACACGGTTGCCGGTCCGGACACAACGGTACCAGTAAGTTTACCGGCACTGTTGTATCCGGACCGGCAAACTCTGAGTTGTGCTACAGGAGCCTTTCATTCTGCCAGGTCTGCCCCGCTGGAATGAAAGGCACCTGGGAGCACAGCATGCCTGTAGTACCGGCACCGTTATGAATGGTGCCGGTGCTACAGGCATCCCATTTCCATTGAGCCCTATGGGGCTGAAATGGGAATGGGGATCTACCGGCACCAGCGAAAGGGCAATTTCCGGGTCCTGCGGGGTCAGAATACCCCGGTAATTGCCCATTCGCGGGTATCAGACTTTCATGCCGGAATGGAGGTAGCCTGGCCGCTGTTACCGGCAAGGATACCTCCAACCTGATAATGAGGCCCACTGTCTTTCAAAAGATGCTCTGCAGATTAGATGATGTCTGGGATTTGCCTTGCAGCCTCTTACATAAAAGGTGGGAGTGGTTGTGACAGCTGTGCATCCAGTCATCCCCTTTCTACCGATACAATGGCCTCCTTACGAGTTTGGCGGCAGCCATGCCAATTTTACCGGCAATGGGCCAAACTCGTGAAATTACCAGCACCCGGCAATGGGCAATTACTGGGGTATGTTGACCCCGGCAAACCTGGTAATTACCCATTGCCGGTTGCCGGTACCCATTACTCCCCATTCCCATTTGAGCCCCATAGGACACAATGGGAATGGGGAGGTCGGATGCACCAGCATCATTCATTAATGGTGCCGGTGCATCCGTCGAGTTGTGATCGCGGGTGCCGTGTCGCACTTTTAATTAGTTCAGGGACTCCGCCCCTGTCCCCCGACAACACACCTTTCCGGACATGTCCACTCGCACGTGTTGCATTTTTTATTAGTTGGGTGACTCCAGCCCCAATCCTGCAGACACTTCCACGCAATAGGTGTCCCAAGCACAGTCGTCATGTCCGCAGCCATCCGGGGACGTCATCATGTGATGTCATCATGTGACTGCAACCGTTCTGCACGTTGGGAGTATCCGCGGACAGTTTAAAGCTGTATTGTGGGCAATATAGGGTGTTTTAAGCTGAAACTTTATCCTTTCAGAGCTCCTAGACCGTGTCTTAGTTAATCTGTCAATGTTTAGTAACTTTTTAAGAACTACTTATGTACTGATAGCCTGCGGACAGTCGCACCGTTTGCAGACAGCACCTCTAAAGTGACCCACCCACTACTGCTCCTCATTGTGTTTCTGGCTGTCCAGGAGAGAGCACCTGCTGCTGGTTTTTCTGTCATCTGTGCTTGTTGGAGACAATGACTTCCACTAGAGCCACTGCAGATTCCCCACCACCACCACCATCTGGAGGGACTGGAGAGAGGAATGGGTGTGGTGAGACAGAAGCAGATCAAGAGGAAGATGAGGATGAGGTACTGGAAGTCCCTCTATCCATCTCCCGATGTGGATCCTGGCTGTGGCAGCTTTTTCCACCTTTTGGGGTGAAAATAAGGCTTGCACGGACAAGGTATGATGCACTGAGTGCAAGGTTGTACTGAATCGCGGAAAGCCAGATCTGTACAGCTACGGGACCACCTCCATGTGGCGTCACCTCAGGTCCAATCACAAGGTAGCAATTCGGAAGGTCGTACCTTTCAAATGATAATAATTCTTTAATGTGGTATAGATTGAAAATAAATTCAAACTTTACACCTATTACAAATTACAAACATTATACATAATTCATAAATATACCAAAAACATGAATTAAAAAATTATATAGCGTAAAATCAACGAAAAAAAAAGACAATTATACAACTTTCCTTTAGCTCTTTACATAAAAATTCATGTCCAGATATGTTACATAAGACGACCAACATCTCAGATGTACTTGAATTAGATATTTTTAGGCCTTAAGTAAATCTATCTCATAAAAATTACTCAGTGAGTTCCTTGACCCTCCTAGCATTTGGAATAGCTACAATTCACAGGCCAAACTAATTTCTACCTGTTGCCAAACGTTATATAATGCAATGAATAAATGCATATTGCAGGTGTTGGTGCAATAACGCCAGAATGTTAATTCGCATATAGTATTAGAGTCGTGTGCAAATTCCCCCAGGTAGCATAGGATTGTATTCTTCATAGATAGACATTCCGTTAGAAGATGTCTAGCTGTCTCCAGACATTCTGAGGATTTACACAGACAGCATATACGCTCAGCAACCGGGATATTGTCCCATTCTCCTCTGATATACAGGGTAGGCTATTGTTCCAATCGGAACAATACCATAAAACGTCTGCGTCTTCTAGAGGGGCATAGATATAGATAAGCTTGTGGTTTCATGAAGTTGAATAATCTATATTTCACAAATTTATATGTCTTCAGACTGGCTATATGTGTAAAATTCTCGAGCCAATCCCAGAGGTCTACTTTTTTCTTTAGCGCATTTAGAGTTTCCTTGGTAATAGTAGCCCCTCTATGTGTCCATCCAATATCCGCCAAAAATTTGGTGATATCTTTATGTAGGGGAGATGTAGTGTATTTTTTGGTCACCTCCTGATGTATCACTGTTAGTAAGGGGTTCATAGTGCTACCTATCATCTTAAGGTAAAGCCCTGCTCTTTTCTTCAGTACCATAGCCTTCAAAGAGGGGAGGCCCAGTTCCAGTCTAATCAGGGCCATAGGTACCCCAGGGGATAGCCCCAATATCCGTCTCCAAAACTTGCCCTCCAGCACTTGTCGCCATGCTAGGTCTGATGTATGCAATGACTCCAGGCCATATATAAAGGTGGCGCGTTCCCCAAAGGGTAAAGCCACCCTGCTTGTTTGTAAAGGCAGAAATAAATGCTATCGCTTGCATTGCCCTAATAATGCGACCCTGTCTGCATAATGAGTAATCACCAAGGGGCTCAATTTCGACTCCAAGAAAGCGATATGATGGAGCATAGGGTATGAAATTATGGTGTACTATCAAACTAACCCGCGAAACCCTTCTTCTCGTAAATCTAAGGACTTTTGTTTTGTCCAGATTGATGGTCAATCCGTTTATCCTGGCATAATCCCATAGGGCAGTAGCAGAACGTCTCAAGCCCCCTATGGTGTTATCACATATAACCAGATCGTCCGCATATGCTAATACAGCACACGATGCATCCCCAATTTTAGGAGGGCAATTGTCAACCTCAGTTAATACTGCAGGAATATCGTATACATTAGGTTATACATAAGGGGGGCAGTGACACATCCCTGCTTTACCCCCCTATCTTGGGACACATTTCTGGTCATATTTCCATCTTGATCTAACCTCAGGTGCACCGTAGTATTTTGATGACGTAATCTAAGGTAGTATAATAACCCAGGCGGACATCCCAATTTCTCTAGTTTACTCCATAACCTCTCCCGTGGGATGGAATCGAATGCGGCCTGGAAATCGATATAAAGAGCGTACAACGGGGGCTGTCCCTTACTAAGCGCCCGTGTTCGAAGTATTTCCATGACCAAGAGGTTATGTGAGGTGGAAAAATCCTGTCTAAAGCCACATTGGAATCTTCTGAGTATTTTATCATCTTCTACCCATTTCTGCATCTCACTAAGCAACAGTGAGGCAAAAAGTTTACCTGAAATATCAAGCATGGATAGCAGCCTGTAGTTATTAGGATCAGAACGGCTGCCTTTTTTGAATACAGGAATGAGAATCGCTGTCTGCCAGGACTGGGGAATAGTCCCCTGCATTAGGACCTTATTATTAGGGTTAATTAAAGGACCTTTTGCCTTCTCTCTATTCTCATTGAGTAATAACCAAATACTATGAGAATTTCTCGAACAAATCGTTTGTATCAGTTGTTGATATTTGGTATTTTTCTCTGTTGTCTTAATATTCTTAATATTTGCTTTATAGTGGTTTTTGATCTTTCTTAATTTTTCAGAGTATAAGGCTCCCGATAAATTCATGTGTTTCAGGCCTCTGATTAACCTTCTTAGCTCTCTCTTGGCGTTCCTGATTTCCCTATTAAAGGGGAGTGTAGCTCCCCTAATTTTTAACATATATTTTTTATTAGCCATGGCATGCTGATCTGAGAACCCAGATATCCAATCTTCGATTTCATTTGCCGTCATAAGTTTAAAGTCACAGGAGCCCCGCTCTAAGATGGATTCCAGGGCTTCTGTGGCTGATCTTATGTTCTTCTCAGTCCACACAATTCTAGATCCTGCCTGGTTAGCTTGGATGGTACCCATGTTAACAGAAGAGGGGGATGGTATAGGTATACTGAATGTACACTGTAGCAACGCATGATTGCTCCATTTATTAGGCTTAACTACCATGTTGTTTACTCTACTCTGCATCACGGGGCACATGAATGTATAATCTAGTGTGCTCATGGATGTCCCACTCGCCCACATGTGTCTCCCCGGTCGATCTCCTGGAGTACGGCCATTAATCATAGCCATATCCCAAGCTTCAAACAATTGCAGCCAGCCTAATCCTTCGGCCTCCCTCTTTCTATGGGACATCCAACATCTTTCATTGAGGTCAGGGTTAGAAGCTATAAGTGTCTCGTCCGTCATATGGCAATTAAAATCACCCATAAACACCACCGCAACATTGCCCGTTCTTAGCAGCCATATGGACAATAGATCTTGTATTGCCTCTTGCAATGAATCCCGAAATAATTCTCCTGGAGGGTTATACAGATTAATTAAAAGGAACCTTCCTGAGCCATTTTCCTCATGATGTTCGACCTCTACTGCCAATAGCAGCTCCTCAGATTTGCAGTGAATCTTTCGTGACATAAACATATTCGATACCCCCATGAGCAAACCACCATATGGACGTCCCTTACTGCCCCGTTTAGCAAATGCTTGATGTATAACAAAACCATCTAACAGTAAAGGGTCGAGGGACCATGTCTCCTGTAGACATATACAACTGTATTGGGACAGTAAGTCTACTGAGCCTTCCGACCTCAAGAGATGGGAAAAGCCTCTGCAGTTCCAAGAAAGTAATGACAAACATCAGTGGTTCTGTAGCAGCTGCGGGATGGATTCTAAGAGTGACTTCAGGACTTGCTGTATTTCCTTTAACACAGGCTTGTCCCCTAGTCCCGATTTAAGCACATTAGCCTCAGGAGTTGTTACCATAGTGTCCTCTGGTTGATCCGAGGGTACCTTCTCCAACGGGTCCACATCTATGTCAATGTCCACTGCCTTCAAATCTTCTTTGTATTTTCTGATGAGTTGTGCCGTAGTCGGAAAAATGCAATGTAAAGCAGAGACATTAGGATTGGGGCCCGACCGGGGTTCTACAAATAAGAAATCCTCTGATTTTAAAACACGAAGTTGAGGTATATGATATAATCTTGTTAATAGTTCTGAGCGTGATAACCAGGGATTTTTGCTGCTTGGGTACAGATTCTTAATGAAACAAATACGGGTCGGATTTATGTCCTTCACTTCCTTCTTCTGATCCAATGGTAAGGGCTCGGTAGGTTCTTCCACCGCCCGTATTTCCGGGAGAGGCTCGGGCTGCATATTTATACTGGTTTCCAACTCAGGCTCAAAGGTCATGACTGAATCATCATCTGGGTCCTTTCCCATTATCTTCTCTTCCAGTATCAACCAGTTAGTTAAAGGTCCCTTAACCTTTGCTGCCCTTTGTGCTGCTCTCACCAGTCTTTTCCTGGCCTTTTTTGAGCGGGTCTCAGGTGCTGGTATGGGCACTATTATAGGTGGTTGGGCCCCTTTTGCAGTTAACTTGTTTTTAAGTGCCTTTTTTGCCAGTCTTCGTTGTTTCCGTGAGGGAAGGCACCAGGGACTTAGCTCATGCTCTGGATCGTCAGCCTCTGCAGGGATTTCCTCAATTATGCTTTCACTATTGGGCACATATTGTGCTTCACCTCCCTCCACCACATCTTCTTGTCCTTCCCTCTCCTCGACTATCTGTAAAGCATCAGATAGGTTCATTTCTGCCTCTTCTCGGAGGCGATCTTTTTGCTCCAAAGCCAATGTAATGGTGTTAGTATTGGCCAATTTTCGCCCTGACATTTGTAGAAGTATTTTGAGGGCGAATTGAAGAGCCGGCACCGATGATTGTAGTTCAGTTATCTGCAATGAACTTGGCTGTGATTCGATATTATCTTCCATCACATTATCTGGTTCGTCCTCCATTGACGCCATTTCCAGATTTGGAGAAGCGGACAGACGACCGCTAATTCCCCCATCGGTATGCACCCCTGAGATTCTGTTCATGCTGTTTTCTTTTAATGGCGTTATGCCACTGGGTGACCTCTGGGGCGTTTGCGTTCGGATCCCTCTTTGTATCGTTAAACATAGATCTAAGAGGGAATTAGTATCAATGTCGTCAAAATTGGAGGTATTTAAAGAAATGCCGTCTCTCTCTATCGGTGCCAGTATTTCCTCAATTACAGTGGAATTCGTGGCCGGGGGAGGGTTCACAGGGAAGAACTCAGTTATAGCTCCTTGTGCCAACGGAGAAGCGTATTTGGCATTCTTTATGGATTTCCCCCCCTTCTTGTGGGATTCCTTAGGTTCCTTAGTGGGTTGAGATTTATTTTTACGTAGATTATACATCGAGTGGGGTGCTCTTCTTCCTCGCTGCATGACTACGTTAAGGCTCACTTCACTTCGAGAGTTTATTTCCCGGAGATGCAGGTTAGTCCAGTCAGACAGGGTAGTAGGGGCTGCTGCTAGAGGCCAAGAAGAGTTTTACCTCATGCACTGCCCTGGTGAGGTTACTATGGGTAGTTCGCCACCTTTTACTGGCACCCCCCAACCAATATAATGAACCAATGGACTTGCAGACCCGGATCAGAGGCTACCGCCCACAGTCTCTGGTAAGAATTACAGGCCCGGATCAAAGGCTACAGCCCGCAGTCTCCGGTAAAAAGATTACAAGTTCCCCTTCTTCTCGGGGTCCACTCTAAGTCCACTTCCAGTAGTGTCTCAAGGAACCACAGGGAGCCTGCCCAACGCTCACAGTAGCACAACACGCCCAGGATCAAAGGCCTAAGCCCGCAGTCTCCTGTGCGTAAGATGTTACGGCCCGATTGAATATATAGGGCAGCACTGATCCCTCTCCTCAAGTTTAACAAAATGGTCTCGGGGTACGAGTAAGGAATCCAACAATACTCCCACAAATGTCCCACTGATCAAGGTAGGTGGAAGTTTGCGCACAGCCGGTGGTTAATAGGGAGCAGGGATTCTCCACCACTTTATTGTGTTATCACGCTTAGCACTCTGATTTTACTGTGCTGACAGACGCATACTCAGTGACCAATGTACCTCAATGGACACTATTTGGGGATCAGATGTGGAGAGCTTAAGATTTAGCCCCAAGGATATGCCTCACAACTCTCCACTCACCTCCAATATTAGCAGTAAAGCCCTCGTAGTGCTGTACCACCAGATCCCAAGTGTAAGGAAGTCAGCAGGAGAGAGCACAATACCTCGCCTCCCTATTCAACTCCTGCACCCCCCTCACCGGGTTCGTGGTCACAGTCCTCGTCCTTTGACCATGCCGCCAGCACAGTGGTTCCCGTGGGCATAGGAGGACAGAGGGTCACGCAGTAATTTGTTTGCTGCCCCCTAACTCAGCAGCGTCCGTGTCCAAGCCCGCCGCTCCTCCGCCGCTCCACCGCCGCTCTGTGGTCCGTTAGAGGAAAGGACCCTGCGGCGTGGATAGGGCGTGCATACACAAACAAGGAAGCCGTGTCAAGCCGCACCTCAATTCACACACAGCGTATCCAGAGCAACGCTGTAAGAGGCCGCGTACGACACTGGATATGGACTCCAGGGTTTGAGGCTTTTAATGTACCTTTCAAATGGGACGAGTAGCCTGACGGCCACTACCTCACCCTCATCATCTGGGGAAAAGGATCCCTGTGGAAGACTCGAAGGCCACCCATAACACAGTCAACCTTATCTTTCGAGGATGACAGTACTGTGCATGTACTGTGACACAACATTGTGTAGGGGGAGCAGCTTTGAAGTGCTTTCGATGATGCAGTCAAGGAGCATGAAAAACACTGTCCCCTACCTGATTAAGGCCCACTCAACATCTTCCTCTCTCCCCTGTGGTTGGTGCCCCTTTCCTCCCTTCCCTCCCCTCCCTTGTCTCTCCTATGAAAAAAAGCCCAAAAAAATATAAAACACAAAAATACTAAAAAAAGTTCTTTTCAGAGCTACCATTCGTACAAATGTACAGGCCACTACGCAGCCTGTGGAGTCCACGGACATCACAAAAAATGTGTGCGGTGGTGGCATCAAAAAAACATTTTACTCTTTTGCGTGGAAAGTGGTGCTCTGAAAAGAACTTTTTTGCATTTTTTCTTTATAAAAGTGTTTTTCAATTTGTAAAGTAAGCTAAGCAATACTCTACTAAACTAAAACTTTTCTTTGAACTTGCAAACAAGTCAGCATTTTATTTTCGCCGTGGGTCCATCAATTTTTTTCTCACCTATTGGAAAATGCTTTCCATATTTACAAAAGTGCACAAAGTATTTTGAATGTTTTGGAGAAAAAGCTGATTACCGGCATCAGTAAGATGTACCCTATCTCTGCGGAAAATATTGGCAATGTCAAATTTAATATTTTCATTATGGAAAGACGTCATGCCAACATCTCCCAAACAATTCCCAAAAATGCACACACAGCCTTGTTCACATTGTGCCTCGCTTTCTCCATTTGTTGACCAAATGAACTCAAGCGCATCCACAACTGTCTCTGGGCAATGCGAGCAAAAAAAAGTCTAGAATTCAGGAACATTTCCTTCAATTTGACAAATGTCTCCTTCCTTGCAAACGTACCATAAACTGTGCCCTCCACAATGAACAATGATAATGTCCAGATGTTGCAGTGTGACCAAATGGACACAAAAAGGGAGCAGGTCCATCCACTTCATACCGTTCACTCCATACCATTGCACATGATTATCATGATATCCAAGATTTTCAGCCGCTCCACACTGTTCTGCATACACCTTCGACCAATGGATCCACAAGTAACCTAAAATCCACACACTCTGCCTCCTGAAAGACCTAGCCATAACTATAGCCATCTGCACTCCTCCATCTGCACTCCTCTCAGTAAACACACCTTCTGCCAGACTCTCTCCTTGCACACCACACCCAGGAAACTTTATTGGCTACTCCCCTGGGCTACAAAGTCCCATTTCCATGGCAAGCATCCTCAAAAGACCTGGATGTGACATCTGTCATCACGGACTACCGCAGTGTCCGCAACAGATTGTCCAAATGAAGGGGTTATTTACTCTTTAGTGGTGGTTCTGAAAATAACTTTTTTTCTGTTTTATTTGGAGGGGGGGGGCTTTCCATTGTCTTTCCCTAAAACTACTCCCATGCACTGTACAGCATTTTCAGAAGGACATTCTGAGTGCATATTGAGTATTTTAAAGAAAGATTGCATTGCCATAATCAGTACAAGTCATTGTATCACTGAATTATGTCCACCATCCAACAGAATGTTTGTTAGGCTTCATGATCCCTGTTGGTCTCTGTGGGATCGCTGGAGGTGAATTGGTGTAACCATCTGTCATCCCCCCAAAATGGTGCCCTTAGATGCAGGTATTGTTGCAGCCTATCCAGAATTCCCAGGCCAGGCTCCGCCCACGCTGAACCAGAGAAGCAGTTATCTGACTCCTCACTCTCACAACCGATGCAGCGCTACTCTTTCATGCGAGCACTCCGTAAGTTTGTTTTCTTAATATCCTTTCTGAACCTGACTATCTGAGTGCTCAATCTAATCTCTTATTTGCAGTGCCTCTGTGCTCGGCAAGCTCCTTTTTGGCTTTCTGACACTGAGTCAGCATTCACTTCCTTGAAAACTAATACATCGCTTGCCAACGGCACGTTCTTAGCTCTGCCTCACCTTACGAACACAGAAGGCCGGTGATGGAATCACTCACCCTGCTCTTGTTTTCAGGCTCGATCTACATCGAAGTGTTTCCCATCACCACTGGAGAACCCACACAGACATATCCAGATAATCCTTCATTCGGTTTCACAAAGGTAGGACTTGGCCCCCTCAAGCTCCATTTTGTCCTCTTTTCTCAATACACAGATCGAAAGTGCTTCCCCTCCTCTGCACACCTACTCGAGTGGGGTTTCCATGGTTTAAACTCTGAGGAAGACAGTTCTCACATCCCAACTTTTAGGGTTTGTTAGCAATCACAAGGGTAGGAATTAGGGTTTATGACTGCAAGGTCTCTTACCTGGAGGGAAGTTCGATGGTAATCCTCACAAGATCAAGGAGTTTCTAGAATCCTGCACAGTCCAATTTGCCTTTAAAGGTTCTTTTTTTCCCACAGATAGGGACAAGGTATGATATGATATGATATTTTATTTGTATCGCGCTTGTACACAAGTGTTTCAGAGCGCGACAAGGCAAGGAAGGGGAACAGGGGAGAACAAAACAATTATCTTACTAGGCCCAGTGAGAATGTGAAAGTGCATGAGAAAGCAAAGGGGAAAAGTGCACGGGAGGGAGAGAGTGGAAAAGTACGGAGCAGAGAGGAACATAAAAATAATAATAAATACAAATAAAAATAGATAATCGAGCAATAAACAGGGGTAGTGCAGCCAGCAAGTGGCAAGTGCTGTGTTTAGGACAGCAGAACCGGGTAAGTCTGATAAGTGCATAAAAAGAAGAAAATGGTGGGGGACTGTATGGGTACAGATACAATCCACAGTGCAAGGGTTGGCTGGGAAGCCATGCAGAAATGTGGCAGGGTGAGCAGGTACCTGGGCCCAGGGGACAGAGGGTGGCCAGGTGCACAGTGCCAAGAGAGAGCAGATCAGCAGGGGAGAGGAGGAGCAAAGGCAGATGCAAAGACGAAGGTCTTGAGGTGCTTCCGGAACCAGAGATGGTTCTCCTCAAGTTTTAGAGCGGCAGGGAGGCTGTTCCAGAGGGAGGCCCCAGCCGAAGACAGAGATCTACCCCCTGCTCATTTCCTTGAAAAACGACTGACTCTGGGGGAGTTAGAGGTAGAGGAGCGAAGAGCTCGAGAGGGGAGGTATTTGCAGAGGGATAGCTGAAGGTATTTTGGACCCAGGCCCTAGAAAGCCTTGTGAACAATGCAGAGGGTTTTAAATGTAATCCTTGTATCCACTGGGAGCCAACGGAGAGGTTTCAGAGCTGGAGAGATAGGATCCCAGGGCTTGAGGCCAAGGACAAGTCTTGCAGTCCTGTTCTGGATAAGTTGCAGAGGGCGAAGTGTAGAGACAGGTAGATTTAGAAAGAGGCTATTACAATAGTCCAACCTAGAGAGAACCAGAGCTTGGGAGACAGTGAGCTTCTGCGGGAAGGAGAGGAAAAGAAGAGTACCTCTGAGGAGGTGCAGTAGGAAGTTTGACTTTTTAGAGACCTCAGAGATGTGGGCGGAGAAGGAAAGTGTGAAGTCAAAGATGACCCCGAGACGACGCCACATGATTTCGCACCTTTCAGGTTCAGCCTTGGCATGGGCCACTCCGCATGTTTTCACTAACAACCAAATCCTAGACTCCTATTCCAAATTTTCTAACAGTCTTAAAACCATGTTTGGTTGACAAGAAATTACTGTAGCCTCCCAAGATCAACTCCTAGATTTCAAACAAGGGTCACAAGATCTACTCACCTACATTACACGCTTTAAGCAAATGGCAGCCGACACCGCGTGGCCCAATGACGCCATTATCACTCACTTCCGGAGAGGTCTCTCTGAGGACCTAAAGGATGAGGTCTCCGACATCCTGAGACTGGTAAATCTAGACAAAATGATCACGTTAGTATTGCACCTGGACTATCGACTACAAGAAAGGCATCATGAAAGACACAGAGGCAGGGGTCAGTGTCCCTTAGTTAACTCTCTGCCTACTTCTCCCAAGTATATTTCCCGTGAGGAACCTATGCAGTTTGGAATGGCCCATGGCATGTTGACCCCAGAGGAACATTCTCGCAGATGGGGAAATTACTTATCTATGTCTTGAGAGGATAGCTCAGGGCAATATGCTCGCCTTGGAAGCAAGACAACACGGAGCACCATAGGTTCGATCCGCGGGTCCGCGCTTAGAAATCTCCTGGTAGTAAGCACGTTATAAACTATCATTATATCATGTATTGTGGCGCAAAGGATCGTCTGGTACATGAATGCCCTATAGCTCTCCCCCGCAAATCAGGAAACGCTGGAGCCTGATCGTAGGGGGCACCACGATTCAGGAAGACATCTCTGGTTCCCCAACGAAGCCCACTCATGCTCCTTTTACAGACTTACCGGACACACCCATGGTGATTTTCCTATTAAAATTCATGTGGGGATCTTCTGAAGTGGATGGAATTCCCGCTTTAGTTGACAGCGGGGTGGCAAGAAACTTTGTGGACGATCAGTGGGCGCTTAACCAGGACCTTCCTTGTTCCTCTAAGGAGGTCTCCATCCCTGTTGAAAATATAGATGGGAGTCCGTTACCTTCTGGCCCTGACAAGGGACAGACCTAGTCAATTCAGATGCATATATCGTCCCATAGGTAGGACATCACCTTTGATATTATCCAGACATCCCATTATCCCGTCATACTGTGATTTCCCTGGCTCCTTTTGCACAACCCCTAAATAAACTGGTCAACAGGAACCTTTTTCTTAGGCTCTGAGTTTTGTCTCTCCCACTGCCTCTTGCACAGTTCAGCAGTGCACTCCACCTCACCACAACTTACTTCTGCTGCAACTGTCAATCCCACAGTACTTAATCAGATTACAGGTTTACCAGAACCTTATCAACCTTACCGTGAGGTTTTCTCTATGACCCAATATTCTGAATTGTCTCCTCACCGAAGTGATGATTGCGCTATTACTTTGATACCAGATCAGCCCTTGCCCTTTAGTCAAATGTACATCCTTTCGGCTAAAGAGAAGGAGGGTTCAAAGGAGTATCTGCACACGAATCTCCTAAATGGGCTCATCACGGAATTCACATCCCCTGCTGGGGCATCTCTATTCTTTATTCCGAAGAAAAACACCTCTGAATTATGCCCCTGCATAGACATTTGAGGCCTAAATAAAATCACAGTGCCAGACCAATATCCAATGCTGTTGATTCCGAACATTCTTGAGGCGGTCAAAGGATCCACAATATATACTAAGCTTGATCTCCAGGGTGCCTATCATCTCATCAGGGTGAAAACTGGAGACGAATGGAAGACCGCCTTCCGCACGCTCTTTTGGCACTTTGAATACAGGGTGATGCCTTTTGGCCTATCAAACGCCCCAGCGATATTCCAATGCTTCATGAATCACATATTTGCTGACATCGTTATCGTATATTTGGATGACATTTTGGTATTTTCCTCCTCAGAGACCAATTACATTCAGCATGTCCAGGAGGAGCTAGGGCGTCTGCAGTGGGAGCATTTATACTGCAAATTAGAAAAATGTGAGTTTCAACAGAAACAAGTGACATATTTCGGCTATGTTCTATCTGCACAGGGGGGTTCCATGGACCCACATAAAATAGCAGCAGTGGTAAATTGGCCCTCTCCCACAACTGTAAAAGAAATTCAGCAGTTCTTGGGGTTTGCACATTTTTATAGGAAATGTATTCCCGGGTTCTCTGATATGATTCGTCCTCTCACAATTTTGGTAAAGAAGGGGGTGCCTTTTCTCTGGTCTTAAGACGCTCAATGTGCCTTTGAGGCACTTTAAGTCTCAGTTTCCTCAAGCCCCGATTTTGATCATCCCCGATCAGAATAATAAATTCATCATCGAATCGGATGCTTCCCATTATGCTTCCCATTATGCCTTGGGAGCCATTCTTTTGCAGTAAACGGACCTTGGAGATGAATGTCCAGTTACTTATTTATCCAAGACCTTGACCTCCTCTGAAGTAAATTATTCAGTACTCGAGAAGGAGTTGTTGGCAATTAAAAGGGCCTTCAAAGAATGGAGACACTTGTTATTAGGAGCCACACACCCAGTCGAAGTAAGGACAGACCATCACAACCTTAAGAGGCTACAATACGCCCAGACCTGCAACAGTCGGCAGGCTCGTTGGGCTCATTTCTTCTCTCCCTTTAACATTGTGTTCACCTTCATTCCGGGGAGAGTCAATCTACGAGCAGATGCCTTATCCCGTAAGGAACCTTTGATTCCCTCTCAGTTTTGTCCGAAACATCTATTTCCCAAAGCAGTCTTTGTTCATGCCATCCAGAGTTTTCTACATCAGATCGAGGAAGACACCAGGAATTGCAAAAACAGATTCTCGCTAGTCAGAACTTAAAGAAGAAAGACGGTTACTACTTCTGCGAAGGAAAGATTCATCTGCCTACTGACAGACTCAGACATGAAGTCCTTTGCAACTGCCACGATACGCTGGCTGCAGGACATTGCGGTATCCACAACACCTGTGAGTTAATACGAAGGCACTTTTTGTGGCCTTCATTGCCGTTGGACATCCGAGATCATGTGGCCGCATACAAGACCTGCCTTCAGTCTAAAATCCCTCGAAGACCACCGCTGGGGAGACTGGTGAAGATGACAATTCCCGATCGTCCTTGGCAAATCATTTCCACAGATTTTCTTGTGGTTCTTCCTCCCTCAAAAGGATTCACAGCTGTCATGGTGACAATTGATTACAAAGTTGGCTCATTTTGTGCCACTGCCTGGAGTCCCTACCACTGCACAGATGCAACATGTGTTCATAGAACGCATATTTTCCTATCATGGGTTACCTGAAACCATTGGTTCTGACAGGGGATCCCAGTATACTTCCCGTTATTGGCAACAGGTCTGTTCCATTCTAGACATCAGAATGGCTTTGAGTTCGGGATTCCACCCTCAGACCAATGGTCAAACTGAGAGTCTGAATCAAACCCTGAAAGGGTACCTGAGGTGTTTCATCACATCAGCTGAGGACAATGGGTCAGAGTTGCTTCCCTTGACTGAGTTCGCATATAATAATGCTGCTCATATGGCTCTGAAAACAAGTCCTTTCTTCTCAATTTATGGATTTCACCCGGTCTGTTTCCCAACCATTTCTCCTGCCTCTACCCGGTTTCCTGACATCGACAATCTGGTACATCAAATACACGGGGAAAATAAGTTGACTCATTCTTCCTTACAAGAGGCTCAGGGACAAGCCAAATGCTTTGCAGAACTCTACTGTATCCCGGATCCCGATTTTCATCCAGGGGATAGGGTTCGGTTGGCATCTCGTTTTCTCCCAAGACATTTGGTCCCTTCAAAACTGGCACCGAAGTATTTTGGCCACTTTGTGATCCTACAGAAGAAGTGTATAGCCGCAGTTCGTCTTCAGCTCCCTCCTTCATGGTCCAGGATCCAACCTGCATTTCATGTGTCTCAATTCAAGCCCGATGTTCCGGATCACTTTGGACAGACTGCTGGCTCCAGGCCGCCACCTGTGCTCACGGAAACAGGTCAGGAGTTTGAAGTTTTAGGGATCTGTGACTCCCGCTATTTTAGGGGTTGGCTCCAATACCTGGTGGACTGGAAGGGATTCCATGGTTTAACCTCTGAGGAAGACAGCATTTAGGGTTTGTTAGCAATCACAAGGGTAGGATTTAGGGGTTATGCACTGCAATCTCTAACTGCTCCATTTCTATTACACAGTGCGCCATCCCTGCGAAATCTGCAACCACTTCTCAACTCTACTGTCACAGACACACTCCAGAACAAGAACTGAAGATGCCATCACAGCAGGGTTTTCTTCCCCAGAGGGTTTTCCTGAGGTGTCTGTGCTCCTGGGCACTGTTAGTTCAGCGCGGAATGGATGTTCAGGGACATTAGGGGAATAACTCAAAGCAGCTGCTTGCCGTCTCCGATCCAGGTTAGTGCCTTTCTGCTAAATATCTATTGAACTGCCACTTAGTCATAACATTGTTCTCATTTGGGAAGGATGTCACCCCAACACCATTGAAAAGTGAACATACCCCTTTGTTCACAAGGTGCCTTCCTGCGGCTTGTTGAGGACAAACCACAGTGGAGCCTCTCCATAGTGCCCTACGAGGTATGTGTGAAAAGATTATCTTTCCCCATGGAAATAGTTCAATTAGTGCTTTCAGCATATGTGTCAATGCAATCTGCAAAGATATTGCACTGATGTAGCCCAAACTATGTAGCCCAAACTATGTCCTCCACAATGCACCACAATGATTTCTGGACATTGGAAATTAGACATATTTTTGCAATGTGCAAATAAAGTCTCCCACTTTTTCCCAGGTATACCATAACAAAAGGCCTCCACCCCTTCCAATCCAAGGTTAGCAGAAATGCCACACATTTCTGTGTACCTTTTCAGATTCACCATCCAAAAATCTCACAACATCCACACAGTAGGCATTCTCATCTGCACAACCATAGCCATCTTCCCAAAACACAGCAATGAAAATAACTGCTACCCTCTCTTCCTATAAACTACAACCAGAAGACCTCATTGGCTAATCTCCACAGTCCCCTTTACATGCCAAGCAGCTTTAAAAGACCCAGATGTGGCACGCCCTGACAGGGGACTACTGCAGTGTCTGTGGACCCCGTAACACAGGACAGCCTTCTTCCCTTTCCACTTTAATCTTTGCAGCACTCCTTCATTGGCTACTTTCACCAGTCACGCACCCATCCACCAATCACATCCAAAAACTCTACATCTAACTCTGTCATCTCAGTTCAACACTTCAGATGTACTGTTAAACACTCAGAGTACATGTCTCCTGTTGCTCCCAAGCACCTGCACCAAAAACTACTATAAAAAGCTAGAATATTTCTATTTGCAGATTCAACCACATCTGCATCTATCAACACAAAGTACAGGTATGCATACATTTTGAAAACTACATTTCCAACTCTTTTGCAAATGCATAAAACAGGGTTCCTGCCACTTACCCTGCATTACCCTACTCAATAATACTCTTGTTTGTCCCACCTCCTGACATCAAGTGGCAGTTGCTTACAATGCTGTGTGGTTGCAAAGATTTCTTTTAATGAGCATTTTCATAACAGTTTAAAAATAAATATTTGCAATTTCAGCAGTACTATCTGTCTTTTTTGTGAAATAAAAGGAAACCATATTTAACCATTTTCACAGCATGTTTAAGTGCCAGATCCTGTGTGAAAGTTCAGTATATTACCAGTACATGCATACTTGCACATATGACCCATTATAATGAAGAAAGTGTTATTTTCTTCTTTCATTCTATCACTTTTAACACCACTTCTCCCACTGACAAAGTCACACTAAATGCAAACTGAAAATGAAAACTGTACGTCTGTTAGTAAAGCATGACATATACATGGAATGTAAAATGGCAAAATGCAATGCGTTTACAAATATTTATTTCTGCACCATTTGAAGTAATACAAATAAATGCATGCATACATGCGTGTGTCATTTTTATAAATAAATCAAAGAAAATGGAAACGATTTCTCTAACATTTTGCAATAACACTCAGTGTGTGCAATTTTATTAACTTTCACGTGCATGCATACTTCTAGCATTCCCCTTTCTAATCTGTACGTGCTTATTGGTTCCTCAATTTTTCTATGCATTCTGGGATTTGCAGTGCACCTTTTCTAATGTAAATTGTGCAACTACAACTCCCACAATACAAACAAAAGAACCATCATCTAATAAGCCAGTACACATTAGAATGCAACTCATTCACAAGTATGTATGTACTGACAACATAACAAACCTTCACACAAGTGCCACTTAAAAGTGTGCTACAAATATTTTCCATCTCCATTTCTTTTTTATAAAAAAGGTTATGTGCACAGTGCTGCTATAAATCCCCAAACCATGTTTTTACTTTCATATACAGCCTCCCAAAAAGGGACAGCTTTTTAAACGCTCAGCATTTTCCTATTTGCTTTTTATGAAAATGTCACACTTTCTTGCTGTGGTCGATTCGGCATACTTATCATGGGACCATAAACCCCATTAGCAATGCTGCCAGTGCTCCCATGTCCCCATTCCCATAGAGTCCTATGCACCGCCACATGAATAGGGACTAACATTTACCATCACCTGACTTTCCAGGCCAACAGGACCTGTAATGTCCTGGTGGCACCGGGAAGCTGGCTGCCGAAAAAATTATTACGAATATGGTGGCCACCCGTCTGCAGCACCAGCAGGGTTAGCACTATACTCTTATGAGGCGCAAAGTTATTAACTCTTCTTCCCAACAACTCCTCCTACATTCATCAAAAATGTCTTTGTGCACTAAAATTACTTCACCATTACCATACATACCCACTTATTTTCTTCTTTCACAGGTGCAGTGAAGAACAACCTCCTGGAAGACAACAACCTGAAGAAAAGTACTCTTCATATCCTAAAAAGTAAGTGTAGTAGTGCAGTAGTATTCTTTCTGTTACTCATAGAGTACAGTCTATCCACATAGTAACCTGCAACATTCCTTTCAAACCATCAACATTTACTTCACTCTTATTCATTACTCCTCAACATGTACACTCTTTGTATTCTCATCTGAACACCATTATCATAACACGCACTGTTGTCCTGAAAATATCATAATGTCCTAACTTATTCATTCGCACTACCACTCTCTTACGCATTAACCCAAGCCCTTCACACCTCTACACACACACAGCTACTCTTACAACCTTCCCAACCACAACTAGCAGCCCATTGCACAATCACACAGCCCTCTATTTATGTCAGCCCTCATATTGACACACTCATTCACAATGCACACAAATATATTCCACAACCTTCAAACACTTAATTTCCTTTTTTCTCCAACAGACAGAACAGAATGTCTACTAAAAAGCATCTACGTAGAAAACAAAGAAAAACAGACCAGATAAAAAATAAAAGCATGGCAAATACTCATCCACCTCTAGCAGAATTTATAGCAAATATTCAAACAATGATAATACAGCCCGTCATGAAAACTGAACCAGCTACCACTAAGAAAACTAGGGCCCCTCTTCGAAAAAAAATAACATTTACAAAAATTATAAAGAAGAATAAAACTGCTAATGGCCCTACCATTATATCTGTCAATTTTAACATAGACACAGTTAAGCAATCCTAAAAATTAATTTTAAAAGTGTTTTTCCACAATCTTATGAAAACAGCTAAAAAGTCACAACAACTCTTAAAAATTACAGTAGAAGATGAATCCTGGAAACTCTAATTGAATGCGCAATTCTGCTCAAAAGAAAATTGCTTATATTAATTTTAACCAGAACAAAATCACTAAAAAAAGTATCAGTAAATTACAAAAATTACTTCTAAACATGCGCAATGTCAACAGGGGTACCTTTGCGAATATCTGTGAAGGTGAATGGATTCACACAAGCAGCACAGAACCATATTTCAATGAAGAGGCTTATAAACAAGAACAGAAAAACCCAATTGCCATTAATAGTAATGGCCGAGGGTATGAAATGCTAGAAAACACCATTATGCCCAAGAAACCCTTATTGAAAAAACATCCCCAACAAACTTGCAATTAACTGTTCCTTCCACCCCACAAATCCGCCCAGTCTACAAATGGCCATGCAGCTCAATTTGTAACATACATCAATAATCCGTCAAATCTTTACAACAATTCCTCAAACACTGTGTGAATGTAAAACACAAAATTACCATGGACTCCTGTCCAGTGGGCAACTACACTGGACTGCAAGGAGATTCATTAGCCTGCATTTCAGGACCTGCTTGCAAAAGAACCTTCCACCACATCAAAATGTTAGCAACACACCATTCCACTATACAGAAACTTCTGCAGACTGTAGTATGCAAAAGGTCCCGCTTTACAACTGCAACATTTTAATAACATTCTCCTACATGGGACAGCCAAAGAAATCCTTCAACAAATAGAACACATCCAAAGTACATTTTTTACAAGTGAAGATGACTTAGTAAAATCAGTAACTTTAGAAAACATTAACGAAAATCTTCCAAACGCCAATCTTCTAATAAACTCATTAAAAAAAGAAATATCAAAGTTTAAAAGCACATCTGATGAAGTACCAAACCAACTATGTGTGTGTTGTTGCAGAACTTTTTATAAAAAGAGCACAACAATTGTAGATATGACTTACAGAATAGAAGTCAATGAAGAATCCCAATGGTTCCAATTAGCTCTATATCTTGTAACAGAAAATAAATACAAAATAAGTGACCCCTCAATACTTTTCACATACTGCAATACAAAGCATGATAATAACCAAATGCCTTCTTGTGCTGTCATTAATAACTTGGAAATATGCCCACTTCCAAAACCTCTCTAACAGCTTAATTTGTATGAGTGCATTATAATCCAAACAGTACACCCATTATAATAATACATCTTCAACCCAAAACAGCCGAATTGCCTTGTTATGAATTACTAAAAGGCATTTGTGGTAAAGTAGTACATTTGCCATTAGATCTTAATGAAAATTTTGAAACTCTAGGAGTGCAACAGCCAAAAGATCAATCTTTGATTATCCTAGTTAATGGTTTACCAATGAAAGACAAAACAAAAAAAAATGGAAGCAACTAGTAGACTTGAACAAAGTTAGAAAAGCGCTACAATATCTAAAGGAAAACAATGACTACTACAAAGGTATAAACATTGAACAGGACTCAAAAGACACCATAGACGATGTATTAGAAACATATCAAATGCGTCAAGCCAAAAGATCTTCAATCAGCATATGGGAGAAAAGTGTAGAAGCACAGGCCTTTCCTCTACTCTTTCCAACAGTAAAAGGGGGAAGATATGATGAACGATCCACACAAATAACAGCATCAGAATACTGCTCTTTACAAATGTATTCTGAATACCCCAGATTCAGACAAAATGTTGAATACATATTCCACTTCCTGTTCGAAAGTGAACTAGCAACTCGATGTTACTGAGTTGCACACACATTGAAAACAGGCGCACATATTTTAAACATGTCTGCTACCAAACTACTTCAAAAGATAAAAGACAAAGATGAAGTTTTCGAGTCAAGTATCACAAATCTCTTGGCAAACATGCATGGAACAAAAGAATACTGGTTCCGATGTCACGCTGATGTACAGTGTATGCTAAGGAACCTCAGCCCACCCACATGGTTTATTTTTTAAGTTGTGCAAAATATGCATGGGATGTCTTGCACCACTTCCTATGCACAGCAAACCAAACCAAAGAAGGAATAGACATAAAAACACCAGGAGAACTCTGCTCTCTTGACCCTGTAAATGTATCAAGATACGTTCACCACAGCATTGTTGCCATGCTATGCTGCACTTCATCTGTAATACAAATATACCTCCCTTCAAGGAAGTGGAACACTTCTTTTGAAGAAAAGAATATCAATCCAGAGGAGCACCACACATCCACATGCTTTTGTGGATAAAAGATGTTCCTAAACGTGGTCATGACAGTGAAGCCACTGTGTTGCAGTTTATTCACAAATACATAACCTGCAACATCCCTTCAGAGACCACACATACTGAGCTATGTACACAAATTACACGCTTCCAAAAACATAAGTGTGGCAAATACTGCCGATGCAGATATAAAAGCAAAGGTAAATACTACACCAAATGCCGCTTTGGTTTCCCTAGACCAGTTTCAGCAAAATGACAAGTAAGTAGCTGTGTGCCTTCTGTTAGAGTGAAAGGCAAATCGCCTAAAAACACATACTGCATTAAAAGAAACAAAGCTTCAAAGTACATCAATGATTACAATGCAATCATTGCCCTCGTGTGGAATGCAAACATAGATTTACAATATATTGCAGATAATTCCACTGCTCTTGCAGGATATGTCATGGCCAACCTAACCAAAAATGAGAAAAGAGAGCTAAAAGACCTCTGGGATGACATATCATCTGACAAAACACTGTCACAAAAATTGCACAGCTTTGGCATACAAATGCTGTCCCATACGGAATGTCGATGCTACAAAGCTGCACCCATTTAACCGGCACAGCCTTATATATGGCAAATCTGAACACATAAGGCCTCATCACCAGTTTGGCTGTATTTCCGGCTGTAATACAGTGGACTGTAATAGCCCTAGCACCGACTGGCCCGGTGGTATTACCACCGGATCACGGGTTGGGGATTAACGGTAAATCCCCATTCCTGATTCGGTCCATTGGATCCAATGGGAAATTTTCAGTGCTAATACTGCGGGCTAATACAGCTGGCTGTAAAACTGCCGAAAACAGGGATTTTCACCTCCAGAAAAAAGCTGGAGGTAAAACAGCCGATTTAGCGCCCAACTCGTGATAGGGCCAGCCCTTAAATGCGGGGGTAATACCGTTACCACCGCATTTAAGGGCTACAGCCCAACTCGTGAAGAGGCCCATAGTCTGGCTAATCCTTGGTCCAGCTGCATCCAGAAAAGGAGTGCTGAAATCCTACCAAGACATATAAACTATAGCCAAACATTATCCCAACAGCTATTTATTAGACACATAGTACCCAAATAGAAGTACTGCTTTGGAAAATATGTGCCTGTACCACATAGCCCAAGATTTCTCCTACAAAAAGAATGTGAAACCAGGTGAAAAGTTTTGAAAATACGTGCTCTCACCTTGTGAAGGGAGTATCATCAAACTTACCAAATCCAGCCTAATTAATCATATGAAGTTATCATTTATAACTCCTCAACATACAGAACTGTAGTACATGGCCCTAGTGCAACTTTTTAAACCATGGAGAAAAGAAGCAGATTTATTATGTAACCATGACTCATTTGAAGGTGCATTCAATGCAAATGAAAGCAGTGTGACAAATAGCAATTTCAGCAATACAAAGACATTTTGGACATTGAACACCAACAAGAGGAAGAAGTTCAAGCACAACTAAATAAAGACACTCCTGAGGGCAGTCAACCTTCTGTTACAGGACGCCAAGAGCCACTTGGAGAGACACTCTTTGTAAATGAAGCAGAAATAACCATGACTGAAGTAGAGAACACCATCAATGCGTATCAATACGAGCAATCAGAATAAAACATGTCAGTGCTGAAATCACAGCTAATTGATAAGCAGATTAGCATTTTCCTAGAAGTGAATAAAGAAATTGAACATGGATTGAAGCATGCAAGTAAAACTTGTAGCTGTCAAAATTATAAACCTCTACTCCTCTATGTAAGTGGTGAAGTTGGTTCTGGAAAAACATTCTTAATTAAAATCATCAGCAAATTCCTACAAAAGGTAAGAAACTACAACCTTTTAGCTGTTGTAAAAGCCCCCACAGGTTTAGCTGCCTAGAACATATGAGGTGTTACTTTACCCCGACTACTGCTCCTTCCAGTAGAACACCAAAACAAAATAGAATACTACAAACTATCAACAGAAGCTGCAACTGAAGTACACAGAATTCTGAAACAAATGAAAATGCTCCTAATAGATGAGGTAAGCATGGTTTCCAACCTAATGTTGGCTTTAATTCCCCTTAGATTACAAGAAGTCCTTAAAATGGACTATGAAGAACTCTTTGGAGGAAAACACATCCTTTTCTTTAGATCTACTACAATTAACACCAGTGAAAGGTGAACCTATTTTTAAAACAGTAGGACACAAACAGTGCCACAACACACTTGTCAGCATAGGAAATGTAAATCTCTGTCAACATTTCCAATACAGAGAACTAACTCAAAACATGCGTCAGTCTGCAGATCTCACTTATGCTAACATTTTAAAAAGCATTAGGACTGGTCTTCTTTCTATACATGCATAATCTATCTTAAATAGTAGACTCACCCATGAGCTATATGGGCATGACACATCTGCCCCTGATGTCATGGAACAATTAGCACAAAAACATGTAAAATATATGCCCTTAATGCCAACCCTAGCAAGCTGTATGCAATTCAATGAGACAATGTTAAAAAAAGAAATGCAACCAATAGTGCATATCTGCTCCACAGACAACCTGGAAGTGCACAGCATGACACTCCCTATGTGTCAACAAGCAACAGCATGACTAAATAGCTTAGAAAAATGTAGCTCCAACACAGCTGGTTTTATAGAAAATGTTAATGTGTTTAAACTGCACAGTAATTCTAAAATGTAACCTTGACGTGGCGCAAGGTTTAGTCAATGGAGCAATTGGTACAGTTGTTGGCTTCCAGACGTATCCACACGAAAACAACATTCATTTGTCAACATCCACTTTGACAAACTTTCAGAAGTTAAAAGGATAGGACGCTCAACAGCACGATTTCTTCTTTTCAAAGACATGTATATATGCAGAGAGAAATTCTCTCTGTCTCTTGCATACGCAGTCACTTTTCACAAATCACAAGGTCTAACCCTAGATTAGGCCTTGATTGACATTGGCAGCACATTCTTTAAAGAAGGTATGAGTTTTGTAGGACTTCCACGCCTACATACACTCAACAGACTATTTCTAGTCAATTTTGATGTCAACAAAGTCAAGGTTGACATTCCTTGCATCCGAGAGTACAACAGACTATGGGCCGTCTCCACACCCCATCTCAATATGTACCCTGTTCCTGAAAACGTTAGGTTTTGAAAAGAAAAGTAATGCAAACAGAACTTCTTACAGATCTCCCAACAATACCACCAAAGAAGCTAAAAACAACTGCTACTCCATCAAGTAGTACAACCACAAAACTAACTAGTGCAAGAACAAGTGCACATTCATCAGCAGATATAAAGAGAAATATGTCTGTTAAAACAACAAGTGGAGGTTCAGCAAATAACACAGAGACAGAACTCTTACATTTTCCAACACAACTGGTGTTAATTGCTATGCAGATATAGCAATCAATCTCCTGTTCCAATTGCCACCAATTGTTCAAAAAATGTACTTGAACGGCTCAGACCAGTTGTGTTTACAAATTCTCGTCCTTCATAGAAATGCCACAAATAATCCTGAGAACACTTACAGTGTCTCAGGAATAAGGCAAGAATAGGCCTACTTTGCCGGAATGGTAAAATTCACCATAAACACATAGGAAGATCCACAAGAATCTCTAATGTACTTACTGCAAAAAAATACATATAAATTAAATTGTCCAGATTTCATACACATGGAAACATACATGCACTCTCTGCAACCACGATGCACAAGAGCACATCCCTAATGAACGATTTGTGTATGTATCTATGCTAAATGTGAATCCATTCCATTTCATCATCTGGTGCAAAATGCAAATCATGCCATATTATATGCACTTTTTGAAATTCAGACAATCGTTCCAACTTGCACATAAACTCAAGTAGCCAATATGCAATACTAATGGTTTTAAGGTACAACACAGATGGTACCAAAAATAAGTGCACGCTTGCTAGCTTCACACACGGGCAAGTATCTCTTGGCAAGAAAACCTTCACAACAATAGGCATAATCTACCACACTGGTGCCACAACCACTGCAGGTCACTATACTGTATACATTAAAAAAGATACGGTTGGTTTGAATGCAACAACACGTCCATTAATCTAAAACAGAGATTAGCAGCAAATCTAACATTGCCTACTTAATTTTCCTGAAACCTAAATGTACTCACTGACCTGGGAAACTATCAACAGTTAGTGCATTTTTAACATTCCCGCAAGTACTGGACACTTCAAACAAACATACTGTGAAAGGTAAAATCACATAAATGAATTACATTTGTTTTAATGCTGTATGAATTTCCCAATGACCCAATGATTAAGCAAACAGAAACAACAACTGTGCAAAACACACAGTAATGTTGTTTCACCCTCAGTACTTAGAATGTGCTGATTATGAGGGTCTACAAAGTTTAGTCACTGGGCCTCATTACGACCCTGGCGGTACAGAGTGAACAGCGCCGTAAAAGGTGCCGGCGCCGTTCACTCCGTACTGCCGCATTACGAGTTTCCCTCGCGGGACACGGTAAGCACGCCTGGGAAAACCAGGCATGCTTACCGGGTCCCGCGAGGGGAAGAGGTAGCAAACAACGGCCCATCTCGTAATGGCCCGTTCTTTGCTCCCTCTCCCATTCCCATTCAGCCCTATGGGGGCTGAATGGGAATGGGGAAGGACCGGGTCCAGGTCCTTGGAGGGAGGAATTACCGGGCCTTCCGAACTCGGAATGGCCCGGTAAGTCCTCATTCCGAGGACCGGACCCCGACGCGATTTCGGCGGCAGCCATGCCTCCAATAGCGGCATGGTTACCGCCGAACTCGTAATGAAGGCCACTGACTTGTAGAACTATCAACAATTATAATACGACAACTGGTATCTAACTGCAGAGATAATACTGCAATGCTACTTTTGAAGAGCAAAATAGTTACAATAAACCAACAGGTATCGAACTGCTTAAAAAATACCATTCAGAACTATAAAACTATCAACAGTTAGAATACGCCAACTGGTATCTAACTGCATCCATTATACTGCAGTGTTACTTTTGAATAGCAAAATAGTTAGAATACACTAACAGGTATCTAACTGCTTCAAAACATACCCTTCATAACTAAGAAATTATCAACAGTTAGAATTCAGTTAGAATATGCCAACTGGTAACTAACTACATCCATAGTACTGCAGTGCTGTTTTTGAAATGGAATGCAGTTTCAATACGCCAATAGATAGAAATGTAGTATGTTTTTTTAATGCTGTATTGATTTCTTTACCAATGACACAATGATTATACAAACAGAAACAACAACTGTGAAGAACACACAGTAATGTTGTTTCAAACATAGTACTTAGAATGTACTAATTATGGGGGTCTGCAAAGTTTAGTCACTGGCCTGTAGAACTATGAACAGTTAGAATACGCCAGCTGCTATCTAACTGTATCCATGCAACTTTTGAATAGCAAAATAGTTAGAATACACCAACAGGAATCGAAGTGCTTTAAAAATACCCTTCGCAACTGTAAAACTATCAACAGTTAGAATACGCCAAATGGTACCTAACTGCATCCATAATACTGCAATGTTACTTTTGAATAGCAAAATAGAATACACCAACAGGTATCTATCTGCTTCCAAAAATACCCTTCAGAACTATAAAACTATCAAACGTTAGAATACACCAACTGGTATGTTACTACATGTATAGTACTGCAACGCTTCTTTTGAAATGGAAAACAGTTTCAATAAGTCAACAGATATCTAAGTACTTCAAACCTTCCTTTAAGAAAAAGAGTCCAACAGCACTTTTCAAAACCAAAACAGTTACAATACACCAACAGGTATCAAACTACTTCAAAACTACCCTTCATTTCACTTGATTGCAAATACACCATTACCATTATTCCTACTGCAACACTGCTAGTAACAACAAATACACTTATTTGTACACCTTAAACATTCCCTTAAGTACTGCACACTTGAAACAAACATACTGTTACACGTAATGTCAGATTGTTTGGTGAATGTCCGTATTATGCTGTGGTGGTTGTGACCAGTGGATAGATCCGTCATGCACCCAAAAATCTAGGCACTTGCCACAACTACCACAGCATAATACGGCCATGCACCCAACAATCTGGCCACTGGCCACAACCACCACACCACAACTTGCCCTGAATCTCCCAATTCAAATGACATCTGCAGAAGTCGAAATGGACCGCCAACCCTATTTTTCACCTATGCAACTGTCCCCATATAAACTAGATGCCACTCACCTACTCTGCCAAGCCCTTTTGCAGTCACAAAATAACCCCAAATGTGTTTCTCAAGCTGTCCACCCAAGCCCTCTTTAAGTCATCAAATAACCCAAGCTGTCCGCCCAAACCCTCTTTCAGTCACCAAATAACCCCAAATATGTTTCTCAAGCTATCGGCCCAAAGATGTCATCTTTGATGTCCTGGGTGTTAGTTTTAGCTGTGCACGGTGGTGATGCGAGTTATGGTTGCTTAGCTTAGCAAAACTGGTGCATTTCTGGGAGTGTTTGGTTTTACTTGCAACCATAACATCCCTTTAACAATGTTTTTTCACGGAATCTCATAGGTTTTTATTAGTGCAACTTAACCATAACGCCCCTTTAACAATGTTTTTTCACTGAATTTCATAGGTTATTACCAGTCCACTGTTGGGAAGGAAATTAAGCTATCCCAACCCCTAGGTGCCTTAGGGTAAGGCAAATCCCATGAAGACACCTGTGATGTGCCAGGTGGGAGGGGGGCATGCTAAGTAACCCCACATGGACACAATATTACGCGAACTGTAGATGTTTAGACTTAGTGCATGCATATAAATAGGGACCATTTTGAAGTTATGGTAGAAACATTTGGGCCTGCATGGCAGTGCGGTAGACTCAGACACAGACCACAAATCAAATGAACAAACCTGAATAGCCCCAAGCGCTGATGAGAGAGACCCACTGTTAGTATTCCACAGAAACTTCCCTTTGTTCTACAACTGTTGCCAACACAAGTTATCTCGAGAGGGAATGTCATCCACAAGGCCATGAGACAGTACGAGCTGCCTCAGCATGCAAGATTATAGCAGGCAGGCCAGTGCAGGCCCAACCCCCACCCAGTCAACTATGAGCTACAGCCCCCACGACTGCCCCAGTCCCAACACCGCTGAATTCCACCATAGTAAATGATCCCAGACCACCAACCATAAACCCACTGGCCACAAAAGATCTAAAGAACACGGCCAATCCAGCCTTATTTCATAATATCAAGATTTGTAATGCGAGGTACAGGGAGGAATAAATCATAGACCAAAGCGAGGGCGGAGGCCTTGGGTGCGGATAGTGCAATAAAGAATGAGTGAAAGATGTGTGGGTTAGCCTGACCTCAAGACTCCCCCTGTGCCAGTCCTCGAGCCTCCCAGGTATACAGCATAATAATAGCATTGTCTCATATTGAAACTAATTGCCAACCCGACCTTGGTTCCCTGGAGAAGATAGGCCCAGCAGACCCCACGTGATTGAAGACAGACGCACACAGCTGGGGCCAATAGCCTGGCATCTCCTATAGAACAGATTGACCATTTATAGGGTCTCACCACCAGCCGCACAGGTTTTTACTGTATACCGATGATGCTGTGTCCCTTTTTAATCGTTTGCTTGCTCCCTTTTTGCTCAGACAGTTTTTGGCAGCAGAGTTCTTTGCTGGCACATTTTTATTTGTATAATTAAAACTTGTTATACTTGTAAGAATCTCTTGCCCCTTTTCCCATAGCGGGTTGTGTTTTTTCTGGTGTGAACGTTCAGGGGTGTGCCTTCATTTGGGGACCCTGATGTGATCCCAGCGCCCCCTGTACCTGCGGAGGTTTCCAGACAGCTTCTTCAAAGGGGCCGTGCCCATCTACGGCAACTAACCCCCAAAACACGTATTTCCTAGTGCCTGTGCAGTAGCCGCCTTTGAAGAATTCCTGCCTGCTCTTTGGAGTGGGGCACGGCTCCAAAGAGAGTGCAGGCAGGTGTTGTTGGAACCCCGCGATGGAGGAGTTCAGGTGAACACACAGCATCATATAACAGAAAAAAAAGGAAATAAATAGGAGCCCTGTATAATTAGAGGGCTCAGGAATAGTAGCAGCTGTTATTTTAGTTTGTTATTTTAGCTTGTTTTATTTGTGTTTTTTATTTTGTAGGGCGATGGCCCAAGGAGGGGCATGGTGTAATTGGTGGTATGATTTGGGTGTGTGGAATGTGTGAGTGGGAGTGAGGGAAGGAAAAAGGGGGCAAGGGCACATTTTGAAGACAGTGTTTTTTTATGAAGCAGTAACAGTGTGCACAGCGCATTAGCACAAGAGTAAGCACAGTAAGGATGCGACCACCATTATCATAGGAGAAAAACCCTCAAGCGAGTACATGTGCAAGGCCCTACCACTTTACTGAGATGACCTGAGAAGTACCATAAGCAGTGGGTGACAGAAACAAGAAGGAGAGGGGATGCCCCGCTCATGGTCAGAGCAGGGCTCCGAGAACAAGGGTATGCAAGAGCACATGTCGATATTTCTAGCAGCTAAATATAAGGGTAAACAATTACAAAGAAGGAAAGAAATATTAGACCTTTGGAAGATGTTTAAAGACACATACGATTGTAAGGGAGAGGATGGACATGACCGTGAACCTTTAGACCCTTTAAGACGAGGTAACAGTATTTGAGATGGATGGGGATGCAGATCTTACGCATACATCAATAATCAGACTGACTCAAGAAGTTGACAAAAACATAACAGTTTTATTTGCAACTGTCTAAAACAGGGAGTACAACGGGCATCAATGGACGCCACGCAGTCATAAGTCTATTAAGAGTTATCAAAGCATTTCATTAAAAACGCAGTTTTATACAAAAAATGTGTCATGAGTGACATCATACTACGTGGCAAAATAAGAAAACCTACTAGGGGATGTGATAGGCTTAAGGGGAACATCTATGTATACTTTCTATGGGGGACTGGACTGTGATTAGGTCTCTAAGGTCGGTGGACAACTAAGCCCACACCTAGTGCAAATCATCTTCCGTGTCATACTAATACACAACATTCAATTGGCTTCTCAAACTATGGGCTCCTTTCTCCGTGGCCCACTATAATTGGTTGGCATGCTTGTAACCTTCCAGAATATTCCCCTTGCTGGCAGCATGCATGCCGGTACCCTAGGTGTTGGAGGGTTGGTTAGCCCAATTAGCCCAACATCCATCATCACTGCAGTGGTCTGCCATTCAGTTAGAGCTTTGAACTAGGCCTTGAAAAGGATCACTGTGCCTGAGAATAAAAGAGAGTGAGAGCATGGCCTTATCTTCTGGTCTCGGTGTAGCTTGCCCCAAAGTCTATTTTCAACTGACCCCGTGACAGGAGGCCACGTTTTGAGCTCTTTCATTGTATTTAATGCTATTAAATGAATAAAACCTGGCACTTCTACTGATTTTCCACTACACCTCAAACAGGAGCTCGGCTCGCTTCTCACGTTCATTGTATCTTCTCGAGTAGATAACCAGGTTCTTTGACACAGGGCCAGGCAAGCCTCCTCGAATCATCCTTCGCCTTCAGCTATTTTATTCTACTGTGCCACACTTTCAGCCCTTCTATTCACAGGGTCCAAGTTTGCAAAAATGTGTTGTGGAACATCCAGATTCAATACACACTCATATATATATTGGTGGTACCACCTGCAGTCTATTCACTACGTATAGCCAGCCTTATGGTTACTTAGTTCTACTTGTGTTACTGCATCTGTACAATTAGAAAACAGCATTGGTTTTTCTTCAGTGCTTCTCTGCACGTGCAATCCTCATTTTGATTGTGAAACGTTACTCAATTCTTTACTTCACCATCAGATTCTATAAGGTCTATTCACCTTCTTCATTGGCATCTCTTCTGGGTGCGCCATTTCTGCTTCATGTGACGTCACCAGTCTTCTCTTTCACTCATCTTCACAGTTCCTCTGGAATATTTTCACAGATACGTCATGTAGGGTTTTCTCAAAGGATACCTTGTGTTAGGGAGGATTCTCATTTTATGGATAATTTCCCTTACCTATAGAGTCCCACAGCAGCTTTGATGGATTTGAAGGGGTTGTTTCTTTTTTCCTGCTTAGAGTGAGACTTTTTTTCCCACTCTTAGGCATTTTTTGCTATGTGTGTTCAATGCTATTTTTGTGTTTAATGTCTATGGGATTTTCTCAACCCCATAGGAACCATCTTTATTCACATGTGTTACACAGCACCCTCCGTGCAGTGACACAGGGGTGGCGTAGCGACCCCCAAACATAGACTCCATACCCTGGGACTGACTACTGTCTCCCAGGGTATGTAAAGTCCCAATTGACTTTACTAGTCAATTTTTATGAACTAAGCCAGTACCAACTACCTTACTATGGAGGTACTGGAAAGGGTTAATAGTTTTTCCCTTATGTTCATTTTCGAGAGGGTACCATACAGTCCCTCTTTCAAAAGTTTCTGGCTGGTGGCAGTGGTTACTACCATAAATATTCAACCGCAAATATATTCCTATGGGATTTTCCCATTGTTCGAGGCTACCACTTTTTCTGACAGCCTCTAACATACCGCCGGTGCATTTTAATATTAACTTGACTCTGGTAGGTTTTATTTGCCAGAACTTTAATAAAACTTCTTTCTCCAGGTCGGGGATCCTTTGTTCGTCCTTTTGGCGGGCTTCTGCGGAGAAGCCCTCCTTTCGGTGCCACTGAGTCTGGGGTGGGTCCATTGTGTGGGAGGGGAGTAGGACTCCTGGACAGGGTTGCCTCAGCAACCCATGTCACACTCTATCCTGATAGGCTGGAGGGTCTCCCGCCAAGATGACCACTCCACTGTGTGAGTGACAGCTAAGCTGTATGAATGCGGATCTTTTTGCATAAAAGCAGGGTCCTGAGGACTGGAAGAGCAAGACGTCGTCACTGGAACTAAGAAGCCAAAGAGTAGAGAAGCCAAAGACATCTGCAACGACTGAACCACCGGTGAAGCCCTGTTGCAGCGTCTCACCACTTTTCTCAACACGACGAGAGAAGATCTTCATCTGCAAGAGCCTTCTTCCCTTGAGCTGGTGGGGCCAACCAGTTTGCCAATCGCCTTCCCGGACCTGCCTTGGTCGAATCTCCCGTACCCTGTACTCGGAGGCCGGATAGCCAGGCAGCAGTCCACCCGGACCGCAATTTAAAGGAGCGTACCTTTTATTCGTCGGGCAGCACCACTGATAGTTTCATCCCTCGGTAGTGCAGTAACTCAAACCTTCCACCATGACTAGAGACTCTCCTCTTCTGCTGGATCACCCTAACTGCAGTACAACTACCGGGAACAACTGCCACTGCAGGAGCCACTTCTTCATTTTAAAGGTACATTGTTCCGCCAGGCCGCCCTTTCTTTGCGGTAGCACTAAAGGTGTTTTAAATCCTTTACCTACCTGTTGGGTTGGCCGCCCTCTCTCTTAACATTGTCTTTCAACTTCTGCATCCACCTTTTCAAAATCGTTAACCAAAGACTTGACTGCATCTACAAGAACATTTTGCTCCTGGGCCCTTGCCCTGTACCACTGACTCTGACACAGGCCTACTGACTCTGGCTACATTTGTTAGAACTGCCTTCTTTAGATTGATTCTCAACTAGAACTGTGTTGGTGCACCTACCTCTTATAACTACCCTTTTCTTCCCCTTTCTAAACATTGTGAAATGCCATTTTGCTCAGTTTTCGTTGAAGTATTGCCTACACTGATGCACTGTCTTGCTTAATCTGGTTCACACATTTATGGGAAGTGTTGCTAGGGTGTGCAAGAAGCTATTTCTATATAACTTGTGCTTTCCCTCCCTTGTGAGAAATTGATACAGTATCCCTTGTGTGTGGTTTTCACTGTGCCGTTTTGCTCAGTTTTCACTCTGGTTCACTTGGTCTACAATTTAACGAGAGAGTGTGTATATTTTTCCTCTGACTTATTTAACTTGATTGATGACTGTGATACATGTGTTTTATTAGAAGTGTATAAAATAAATATATATATACTTTTTAATACAAAGCTTTGGTCAGTGTTTCCTTGTGCCATAGTACTGTAAGCCTATTGTGTAAACCCTGAATACTGCTCATCTCCCTCTTGAGATAAGTCCATGCTCAGCCACAGCTTCCAACTAAATCTTTGTGGTACAGACTGATACCAAAGGGGATTTATTGCTCTCACCTGTAGTCTTAATCTTCTATAGTGCTCCCTAAGGGAACTGCACAGGATTCTGCCTAACACTGGTGTACAGCGGTGAGGATAAAAGTATTGGATTTACATTTTAGAGTTCTGCTAGTACCTTGGTTTAAATAACCACAAGGCTAACTATCACAAAAAGTTTATTTTAAACAAAAGTCAAAAATATGGAAAGTTACAGCCAGGAGACCCTCCTTACTAATACTGCTGATTATTTAAGGGATCTGGGTAGATAGAAAGGTCTTCATGTCAAAGGCAAGACATTAGAAATGATTGATAGAATGTTAGAGAAACAAAGTCTGGATAGTGGTGCTGTAGTGACCACAACCACAGCAAATGTATGTAACAAACAGTGAAGAGGATAATATTGAAAATGTTATTGTTGAAACAGATGAGGAAGAGGAAGATAACAATGTCACCCCCTCTGGCATTCTACCTGCTCAAAGGCCTCAACCTGTGGCTACTGGACCCTTACCAGGTCCCACATTAAGTCTGAATTATCTCACTAGAAAAAATGAGACTTGAACTAGAATTCAAAAGAATTAGTGCCCAAACTGAACAGAGACATCAAGAACTAAGGCTCAAAGAAATGGAGCTCAACCATTAGCTTGAGGTGAAGAAATTGTCTTTGGAAAATGCTTTTCTCCCCGAATCCTCTCGATCTTCCAGTCCAAAAAGACCCCGGATACCTAAAGAGATTTGGGTATGTATGAAACTAAGTTGGATGTATTAGATTGGCTTGCTATGTTTGAATACAATCATGGGCTCCAGGATATCACAGCAAATCAGTTGATCCCCTGGTTATTCTCTAGGCTCCACCCTGTTGCATCTGATGTGGTAATGGAGTTGGGGGAGGTGGATAGGATGGATTATAATGTTGCAAGCTAGCTTTGATAGCTAGATTTGGGAAGACTCCTTCCCAGTACCTTAAGAGGTTTAGGACCCTCAAAAAGCATGATAGTACCCCTTGGGATTTTTGGGTGAATGAGTGTTTGAAGAACTTAGAGGGGTGGATTAAGGGTTATAGAGTTAACACTTATGAGGGAATGAGAAATCTTGTAATGTTGGAGTCTATTTATGATGCCTGCCCTCCTGAGCTCAGATAGCACTTGGCTGATTCTAAGGAAATGGATCCTAGAAAGTCAAGCAAGGCGGCTGACTTGTGGGTTGCCAACAGGCCTACTCACAAGGAATCTGGGGCAACTCAGAAGAAGGATGAGGGGAAGCAGCCACCAAATGAGAACCCAGAGTATTCTAATACCTCCCATACCAAAGAGGGCCAGAAACAACAAAATAACCAGAGTAAGCCCCAAGGGAAACCAAATGGGGCTAGTGAGTCCTCTGGTGTTCAACCAGAGAGAGGTCAGCAGAAGCCCCCATTCCAGAGAGCATTTGGAACATGCTATGTCTGTGGGGCAACTGACCATATCAAAGGAGATCCCAGGTGTAAGGGTAAACCTGCAGGGATCAGCCCAGTCTCCTTAGCCTTCACTCCTGAGGAGGAAGTACAAATGGATAGTGCTCACTTTGAATTTTTTGCTGAAGAACCCTTGAGTCTGTAAGCAACTGTATCCTTAGAGTCCATGGGCCTGGTTAGCAAACAGAATAGGGGTGTGTATGACTCCCTTCCAGAAAACTCTAAAGTATATTGTATGGACAGTGTTCTTGTCAATGGCCAGGAAACTCCTGCCAGAAGAGACACTGGGGCCAGCAGAACAGTAGTGGATGAAAGCTTTTTCAAGCCTGAGGATGTTGCTAAGGCACCCAAAGGTCCCACTAAATGTTCTGGAGGTCCTGTCCAGGTGGTTCCTATTCTACCAGCCCTCATTCAGTGTAATAACATGACAGTGAGGATTCCAGTCAGTGTTCAGAATGAGGTGCCTGGGGGGGTCCTGTTGGGGAATGATCTAAAAACTCTAGGAGTAGTATCCAGTACCCCCAGGCCTCCCAGTATGGAGAAGCAGAACCAAACCAAATTGGCTAGCGAGGCCACTAGGGACCACTCTAAGCCTGTGGGAACCTCTACAGAGAACCCCACTACAAGCCCTGGTGTTAGTAAGTTGACCTCTAACCCAGGCACATTTCAGGCTAGTATGTTAGGGAAATGGGAGCCCCAACCAAGCTCCATCATTGTCCCCCCAGTTTTAAAGTCTCTGACTCCCCCTGCTTCTGAGGAAGAGGTGGATAGACCAGCTGAGGCCCTCTCTAGGCCCAAGAGAACTGGTAATTCTCAGTGCTGGTGGAAAACCAGAAAAGAAAAGTCTAAGGCCAAAAGCCTTCAGACTTTTCGACCTTCTACAGAAGACTCCAACCCAAATCTAGTATTAGGAGGGAAGCTCCTAAAGTAGGTGAGGTTAGATCTAAGAGAAAGGGGAAGCAGGTACTTTGCCTAAACCCAACCCCTCCACCCAAGAGGCCTAAGACCCAACCTGCTCCCAACAGAGAGGTGGTGAGGAACCCTGAGGTCCCTCTAGATCTAAGGGAATCCTTTATAAGGACCCCTTGAAAAAGCCTATCACAGGTTCAGGAGTTGTACTAACTTCTGAGGGACTGGTCAACCAGATCCCCTATAGTTTTAAAAAGAAAGATGTTCCTCAAAGGGTTTGTAGGTCATATAGCTTTCAAAGGAACTCTTTCATTTTACCATTGAGCGCAGGTCGGGATGTCACCACCAAAATGCTGATGGTCTCTTTAGGATGTTTTTAACCGACTAGAGGTAAGATACTCATCCAGGAGTGAATTAGATCCTTCTGTCCCTTAGTCTGGTGGGGGCGAGTGTTAGGGAGAATTCTCATCCTATGGCTAATTTCCCTTACCTATAGAGTCCCACAGCAGCTTTGCTGGATTTGAAGGGTTTGTTTCTTTTTTCCTGCTAAGAGTGAGACTCTTTTTCCCACTCTTAGGCATTTTTGCTATGTGTGTTCTAGGCTATTTTTGTGTTTAATGTCTATGGGATTTTCTCAACCCCATAGGAACCATCTTCATTCAAACGTGTTACACAGCACCCTCTGTGCAGTGACACAGGGGTGTCGTAGCGACCCCGAAACATAGACTCCATACCCTGGGACTGACTACTGTCTCCCAGAGCATGTAAAGTCCCAATTGACTTTACTAGTCAATTTTTATGAACTAAACCAGTACCAACCATCTTACTATGGAGGAACTGGAAAGGGTTAATAGTTTTTAACTTATGTTCATTTTTGAGAGGGTACCGTACAGTCCCTCTCTCAAAAGTTTCTGGCTGGTGGCAGTGGTTACTACCATAAATACTCAACCGCAAATATTTTCCTATGGGATTTCCCATTGTTCGAGGCTACCACTTTTTCTGACAGCCTCTAACATACCTCTGGTGCATTTTAATATTAACTTGACTCCGGTAGGTTTTATTTGCCAGAACTTTAATACAACTTCTTTCTCGTGTCTTTCTCTAAACTCCTAACCCAGGTCGTGGATCCTTTGTTTGTCCTTTTGGCGGGCTTCTGTCGAGAAGCCCTCCTTTCGGCGCCACTGAGTCTGGGGTGGGTCCATTGTGTGGGAGGGGGAGTAGGACCCCTAGACAGGGTTGCCTCAGCAGCCCATGCCACTCTCTATCCTGATAGGATGGAGGGTCTCCCGCCAAGATGACCACTCCACTGTGTGAGTGACAGCTAGGCTGTATGAATGGGGATCTTTTTGCATAAAAGTAGGGTCCTAAGGACTGGAAGAACAAGACGTTGCCACTGGAACTAAGAAGCCCAAGAGGAGAGAAGCCAAAGACATCTGCAATGACTGAACCACCGGTGAAGCCCTGCTGCAGCGTCTCACCACTTTTCTCCACACGACGAGAGAAGATCTTCATCTGCAAGAGCCTTCTTCCCTTGAGGTAGTGGGGCCAACCAGTTTGCCAATCGCCTTCCCGGACCTGCCTTGGTCGAATCTCTAGTACCCTGTACTCGGAGGCCGGATAGCCAGGCACCAGTCCACCCGGACCGCGATTTAAAGGAGCGTACCTTATATTCGTCGGGCAGCACCGCGGCGGTTTCATCCCTGGGTAGTGCAGTAACTCGAACCTTCTTCCACGAAGAGAGCCTCTCTTCCTCTGCTGGATCACCCGAACTGCAGGAACTACCAGGAACAACCACCACCGCAGGAGCCACTTCTTCATTTTAAAGGTACATTGTTCCGCCAGGCCGCCATTTCTTCGCGGTAGCACTAAAGGTGTTTTAAATCCTTTTTATACCTGTTGGGTTGACCGCCCCTCTCTCTTAATATTGTCTTTCAACTTCTGCATCCACCTTTTCAAAATAGTTAACCAAAGACTTGACTGCAGCTACAAGAACATTTTGCTCCTGGGCCCTTGCCCTGTACCACTGACTCTGGCACAGGCCTACTGACTCTGGCTACATTTGGTAGAACTGCCTTCTTTAGATTTATTCTCAACTAGAACTGTGTTGGTGCACCTACTTCTTCTACCTACCCTTTTCTTCCCCTTTCTAAACCTTGTGAAAAGCCATTTTGCTCAGTTTTCATTTAAATATGGCCTATACTGATGCACTGTCTTGCTTAATCTGGTTCACAAACTTATGGGAAGTGTTGCTAGGGTGTGTAAGAAGCTATTTCTATATAACTTGTGCTTTCCATCCCTGGTGAGAAATTGATAGAGTATCGCTTGCGTGTGGTTTTCACTCTGCCGTTTTGCTCAGTTTTCACTCTGGTTCACTTGTCTACAATTTAACTAGGGAGTGTGTATATTTTTCCTCTGACTTATTTAACTTGCTTGATGACTGTGATACATGGGTTTTATTAGAAGTGTATAAAATACATTTATATCTACTTTTTAATACAAAGCTTTGGTCAGTGTTTCCTTGTTCCATTGTACTGATGGCCTATTGTGTAAACCCTGAATACTGATCATCTCCCTCTTGAGATAAGTCTGACTGCTCAGCCACAGCTACCAACCAAATCTTTGTGGTACAGACTGATACCAAAGGGGATTTATTGCTCTCACCTGTAGTCCTAATCTTCTATAGTGCTCCCTAAGGCAACTGCACAGGATTCTGCCTAACACCTTGTTTCAAGGACTTTTCGCATTATAGGTACCATCACTGGTATTGTGCATGTCGCAATTTCCGGTTGTCAACATATAGGCAAAATGGGGGTGGGGTTTCCGGTAGAGGCACTTGGCTCCTCTGCTACAGCGGTAACAAGGGCGATTGCCCAGGGAGAGAGGGGCAGGGCAGCAATAGAGCACAGAGGGATATACCCACTGACAGCCCACCCTGTAGTGGGCTATTCTAATCCAACATATGTATTCAATGCAGCGTCAACTCCACTGCCCCCATATGTGTTCCCTCTGGACACCCCAGGACATGACAATGTCAATAAGGGAGATTTAGAGGTGACATTGACCTCAGCAAGTGCATAAATGAATAGACTGCAAACAATGCAAAATGAAGTGAAAGCTGACAGACAGGTAGAGAAGGCACCAGATGAATGGAAATCAGGAGATTTCCTATTCAGGATACATAATACACCCATCAAAAATGTGAATGTGGAAAAGGAGGGAGAAGGAAGTGAACGCCAAACAGCCTAGGACATGACAATTCTGACGGATGGAGTAGATTCGATGAGTCTGAGGGTGACGAGGATGAGGAGGCAGTACACGCTCCTGAATGGACTCTTTGGGTGGAAAGCTTATGGGATGGGAGGTTAAGGAACAGGTTTGGCAGGATGGCGGTAGCAAGGAAAAAGTGAAGTGGGAAGAAGGCCGAGAATGAATGCAAATTCCCCTGATACACAAGGGAACCAGCAGGCCTCATTATGTGCCACGGGCACAGATGGATAAAAACAACCTAATAAAAACAGTCCTGGCCCTTACGGCGGGCGTGGGTAAGTGGATCTATCCATTTAGAAAAAGACAGCAGGAATGGCCCTAGCAGTCAGGCACATCAAAAGCCTATTGGTAGCTACTATTGGAAATCAGACTGCCAATGTATGGGTAAAAGCAGGGTGCCCGGGAATAACTCTGGGAAACAATGAACATGATGGATCATCCTTTAATAAGATCCAAGCAAAAATCTGAGACGCGCTACGGAAAGCATTTCCTGACTTACAGTCTATCATGCAATGTACAATGGGTGATGAAGAAGACCCTGCTCAATTCATTCATAAAGTTCAAAGTTTGTGGAGAGCAGAGACGTGTATTTAATGGGATCAATCAATAGCCTTCTTCTACTTTATTGATAAAAAAGTGCCTACCCAGGAGGTGCAGAAGAAACTAGACAAAATTGTGGGAGTTGAAGCAAATGGGTGGCCTGAAATACAATGGTAGAAGAATTAAGGAGTGTGACAGGGAAACGACTCAGAGGTGGCAGGCAGAGGAGGCAAAACTAGTACAAAACAAACTAGCTAAAGTCGCTGTGGAGGCGTCTGTGTCGATGCCAGCACAGACGGAAGTGGCAGAATATACCACGAATTTCACCAACACTAGAATAGCCGCGGTGTGGTCGGAAGGAGAACAAGGACAGTGCTGCGGGAATACACAGTACCCCGGCCCACAGTGGCAAGGATGTCTGCAGCAAGGAAGAGGTGGGTTCAGCGGGTTGAGGGAAGGGGTATTTGGAGGGATGGTACCCAGGGGGAAGGGGCTTTACAATGTGGAACTGTGGAATTTTTCGAGGAAATGCAGAAGCAGACAGGGAATGGGGTACAGTTACAGTGAACAGAACTATGGTCTTCAACTTCAAGGCCCCCCCATGGGCCAAAGCCTAGAATGACCTCCATACCCCATGAAATACACCAGACATACATACAGCTGCCCCTGCAGATCCCAGGCCCACCCTTACAGCAGCAGCAACAGCAAGCAATGCAACAATATGCACCCCAGAATACTTTCGAAAAGGCAGGCGTCACAAGCCCATTTAATGGAACACTGTTTCAAGGCGCAACCATGGTAGGGGGGATCCCCTTCTCATTTCTCAGTTCAAATACATACCCTCACTAGGACAGCCCACAGAGAACATTTGGGTGTCCAGTCCCGTTAATGACCCTTAACTCTGAACACTGAATAGGAACCCTTGGTGGGAGGCAGAGATAGGAAACAATCAATTCATTTTTATGGTTCATTCGGGCGCCGAGAAATCATGCATCAGTGAAGGGGACATCCCAGTATCTGGCAAAACTCTCGACATGCAGGGATTCTCTGGGGCGATTTCTATGCTTCCATACACTAAAGACGTGGATGTAAAGATAGGGGGAAGGGTGGTACATGCTCCCCTATTGTACTCTGAGAGTTCTCCTGTCAACCTACTTTGCAGGGATCTGCTTAGCAAGTTGAACATGACAATCTCATTTACTGATCAAAGCATTGTCTCTGCCATGCCAAGATGTGCACGATGAGAGTGATGGTGATAATACATGCAATGGCAGGTGAAGTGGTGGTCCAGGGAATACCTGTAGACCCAGATATGTTCAATTTACAGCACAACAGCAATCATGGAGTCAGCACCACAAGGGCTGTTGCCAACAGATTTTATTTTTGCGCCCTTTAGTTTCCACAGAATTTGTGGTGGTACAATCTTGTCTCTAGAGCTCCAAGGGTTGGTGGTATCAACAAAAAGAGGGGTTGTGCTACGGACAGACAGGCAAGGGTGCAAATGGCATACACTGCTTTGCATCGATCCCACAATACCCCTCAAAGAGGTAATAGAGTCAGAGCTGTTAGAAAACAATGACAGTGAGGGAGAGATAATATTAGAAATATGTATCCCCTGTGATATCATGTCACAAAGGCCATGAGGACCAATTGGAGAATGATCCTGGATTTATGCCCCCTAAATTATGTGGTGCAGAAAGAATGTCCTGTGGTTCCCAACCCGGCCACCATTTTGTGTAGTATCCCTAATGAAGCAGCCCACTTCACAGTGGTAAATTTAAAAAAATGGCTTCTTTTCGATACCCTTACACCCTCACTCACAGTACCTCACTGTCTTTACCCATGGCGGAAACACACTAATTTGCCTGACGGGTACTGCTAGAGCTCAAGCATCTTTAACAGAACACTACACACTGACCTATGTAACATCCAAGTGCACAGTATGGTCATCCAGTATGTGGATGACTTGCAGGCGTGTAGCAACAGTGAGCAGAACTGTCTACAACTTTTGGCCCTCAAGGGGTACAGGTTGACAGGGCCAAATTCCATTATTGTCAACTGAAAGTGCTGTACTTGTGTCAATTAATATTAACAAATGGCAAAAGTATAATACCAAACAGAATGGCCTCTGTGCGTGGCACATGCAGATCTATGACAGTGAAGGACATACAAAAGTTGCTAGGAGTGTGCAATTGCTGCAGAACATGGATCCTAGACTATGCACATACACAGGGCCGCTCCTACAAGGCATCAAAGAAGCAAAGAAAGGCAATCACAAACTCGAATGGACAGTAGGAATGAAAGAGAATTTGATATCCACAGCTCCAGTTCCCGCTACCCCAGATTATGCACAAGGATTCTATATATTCTCACATTTGAAAAGAAAAATTATGACTGTCATAATGACCCTGAAAAGTACCATGGGCCACAAGCCATTAGCCTATTACAGTGTTATACTGGACTCAGTTATGCATGGGCAATTTGTGTGCAAACAAGCACTTGCTGCAACTGCCTTTGCAATAGAAAAAAAAATCCACAATCGTGATGGGATACTCAGTAACTTTGTACATGGAACATTCACTATTCACCATTATAGAAAGGTTGAAATCTACCCTAACAACACAGAGAGCCTCGACATATGAGATTATCCTCTCGAGCCCAAACTTCCATGTTGTGCGATGTAAAACAGTAAACCCTGACACCATTCTGACAGAAGTATGTACAGACGGGGATCTGAAAAACCATGACTGTGCCACATATGCCACATATGAAGGGGAGGAGGATGATATTCCGAAAGAAAAGGATAGCACACTGGTGGGGGGGTTGCTCTTTGTTGATGGGTCAGCGACAATTGATCAATAGACGGGACAGAGACATAGGGGTGCAGCAGTAGTATGCCTCAAAAAAAGTGAATATGAAACACTAGTGATGGAAAGGCTAGCCATGCATTGCTCAGCCCAAGCAGCAGAACTTGTGGCACCCAGCGAAGCACTACATGCGTCACAGGGTTGCCACGTAACCATCTATTCAGACTCGGCATGCGCCACTACAACAGTGCATGCTGGGTTGTCGCGATGGAAAAGCGGGGGTTTCCAGAGAGTGGACAGTTCCCCATTACAGCATGCCGCACTGCTAGATATTTTGATTTCCGTAGTATCACAACCCTCTCTGGTGGTCGTCATGAAGTGCACCGGTCACACCAATGACACAGACAAAGTTTCATTAGGAAATGCTGAAGTGGATGCTACGGCCAAAATGACGACCTACCTTCCTGTCCCAGTAATTTCTGAACATGTCCTGACTACCCCGACACACGATCATCAAAACCGACCATATAAAGCGTTGCCTATTATACAGCTCATTGAGCTGCAGTCCAAAACACTGAGGGAAGAAAAATAACTTTGATCAAAGAGGGGATGTAAAACATCCCCCACAGACTTGCTTTGGAGACAAGAATGCACTGGCACTGTAGAGCTTTTAGCCATAGCATTCAATCAGCTTCACCACCCCATCCTACAGCACAAAGCACCACATTGCAGCCGACATACAAGAAGATTGGTTTATACCAAATCTTCAAGATCATCTCACAAACATGATTGTACACTGTACCACTTGCCAAACTTCAGCACTGGCATGACGTTCCAGACATTACGCGGCACACTGCCCCGCCCCATTCCGTGAGCTACACATAGACTATGCAGACATGGGGGAAAGAGGCAATGGTTCCCGATACTTGATCATCATGATATGCCCTTTCTCTGGATGGGTTGAGGCCGGAGCTTGTGCACATCGGATGGCAAATGCGCTGCTAAATTTTTAGTGCACAAGGATTTTCCTTGATGGGGCGTGTTCAATGACCTAAAGTCCGACAACGCACCCATTTTTTCAATGAGCTCTTCAAAGAGATCACAGTTCTACTTGGTATTAAACACTGGGTGTGCTCAATTTACCACCCCCAAGCCAACGGTGTTGTGAAGTGGATCAACGCCTCCTTAAAATAAAACAGTCCAAGCTCTGCACCACATTAAAGAAAAACTTGGGTGAACTGCGTCCCCTAATCCATCTTCAGCTTACGCACACAACCCAGAAAAGCCCACCACCTGTCACCCATTGAAGTAGTCACTGGCAGACGCATGCACCCACCCACTCTCCAATTAGGAGAACATCAGATGCCCATAGGGCAGCAGAGGTTTTAAGAGAAAAATTAAAATATTATCTAACAGCCCTAACACATGAAATTAAAATGTAATCGAACTCCTGACAAATTGCTCTGCCCAAATCAGAGGACATACCAATCACCACAGACACAACAATAACTGCTTCTGCACCAAACTAACCCCTTCTGCCCGGGGACCTGGTCTACGTAAGGAGCTTTATTAAGAAATGGAAAAATCCTAGACTTCACAGCCCTTACGAAGTGGTGTTTTCCACCCCTCTCGCTGTAAAAGTGAAAGGGCTTCATTATTGGATAAACCTCTCTGATGTCCGCAAAGCCGCGACCAACCATAATCTACCCCACAAGTGACTGATATAATTTTTTGCTGCAAAAAGCATTAAGTATTTTATAAAAATATCTATCTCCCTCTTTCTCACACTCTTTCTCCCTCCCTCTCTCTTTCTCTCTCTCTCTCTCTCTCTCTCTCCCTCTCTCTCTCTCTCCTTCTCTCTCTCTCTATCTCTCTCTCTCTCTTTCTATCTCTCTATGTGAAGACAATAGAACCAGCAACCTCAGATCATTCATTATATCATTGAAAGATTAATAAATATGATTTTAACACTAGATGCTCATATTCTTATATGTGCGGAATGCATTTTAGTGTGGTGCTCTTTACTATTTTAATGTTTATATTGGGAATATATTGGGGGATATCTTTTATCTGTGGCAGCCATCTAAAAGAGAAGTGTAAAGGACTGAGTAACCCCTTGCTCTCAAACTGAATGCCCCCTCTTGTCAACTTTTCAACAAAAATTCAAACTATGAATACGAGTGCTCTATGGAAAAAAGAGATACTCAAATGTGAAAGGACTGGCCTTTGAATTAAAGGACCTAAGAACGTTCTCCAAAGCAGCTCAAAAAAGAGGACAAATCAACAGGATACAGACGGTCTGCGGATGCCAAACTGAGATGAGTTGGGTGGGAGATGTACCAGTGAAAAGAAAAAAAATGAACTTTAAATAAAAAATTGAAAATTGACATGGGCAGAGAATGGGAGCAAGGAAAGAAAATGTTGTTGGGTGGGAGTTGCGGAAAGGAATGTGGAATATGAGCCACGATATAAACAAAATGTGTGCAGTCAATGGGCTAATGATTTACCTCAAAGCTTGACTATCTCCTGAGTCTCATAGTGGCTGCAAAAGTATCCGAGGCATATAGTTAATTTAAAATAAATTGGGGAATGGAGGTGGGGCTCAGATAAAAATCAATAAAAGTAGTTTTAGGGACATATACATGTTTAGACTAGGAGAGTATAATGTGTTAGTACTGACGTTGTAGAAATTTGTTAGGATACCTCTCAAGTTGAAGTAAAATATCTCATAGAAAAGGGTGATTAGATCAAAGATGTGTAGGTAGATTGAAAATTGAGAAGGGTGGACATGGGTATAGTTGTATGTATTTGAGTAGGTGACTAAATACTATACAGAGGGGGAGTGTAAAGGAACGAGAAACCCTTCCCTCTCAAACTGAATATATTGGAGATAGACCCCCGCTACCTCAAACCGAATGATGATAAACTATCAGGCTGATCACTGACTTTAAATGTTACGCTTTAGAAGACGGTCTATTTTTTGGAGTAAAAACGTCATGTGCAGTAGAGAATGTATCATGTAGTACATGTTACGATAGATTATCAAAGAAACTAGATTCAAATCGGAGCAGGTACCAATTTTTAAGTAAACATAGGTTGTTCAGGCTTTGTGTAATGTGGGCAGCCATCATGGGTTTGAAACCAGGTCAGGCACTCTAAGATGGATGCTGGGCATGCATATAAGTCAATGTCTGTGAATCTATGCTGAAAGAATAAAGGAATTACCTCAGGATAGTTCAGTGAGAGTTCAGTAGTCAAGGACATGGTTTCTGGGCTTCTTATCTCTATTCTTGACAGTGACGAGCCGTGAGAGCGAGGAAGCAATCAAGGGTAGATAGTGGGTGATGCATTCAGCTGGTTCAATTAGCAGAGAGGATACAGCTGATGTCCATATTTGAGCCTCTGGGACAGAAAACCATGATGTAGTTGCTAAAATTGTCTCAGGATTGATGTCATTGGTGTTCCCATTCTAAAGGTCAGGTACAGCACACACGATCTTAATCAGTTACAGATGTAGGTATGACATGGGAGCTTTTGTGAATTGGCAGCTCAATCAGCCAACCCTAGTGGAGGAAGGGTCTTGTCTTGGAGTGCCTGAACCAATGAGTGTGTTCTGCATCATAGACAGGGAACTGAGCCAACCAATAAGGGTATATAAGGAGGAACATTTTATAACTTTTTACAGAGTCCCAGATATGTCGTTGATGCTGTATCCTGTGTCCTTCCTGCTGGAAGAAATAAACTTGCTGTCTTTGAAAATTCTGCTCCAGTTTCCTGTTTTGCTTCTGATTGTCTTCCTTTCCCAGAGATGCCAATACCCAGGAGAGACAGTGATGGGACCCTCCTCTACAGGAAGGAGAGGGAAACATTACCAATGTTACTGTAAATATGCTTAGCAACATGCGTCAGAATACGCCAACTGGTATCTAACTACATCTATAATACTGCAATGCTGCTTTCGAAATAGAAAACAGTTTCAATAAGCCAACAGATATCTAAGTACTTCAAACATTCCTTTAAGAAAAAGAGTCCAACAGCACTTTTCAAAACCAAAACAGTTACAATACCAACAGGTATCAAACTACTTCAAAAATACCCTTCATTTAACTTGATTGCAAATACATCATTACCATTCTTCCTACTGGAACACTGCTTGTAACAACAAATATACTTATTTATGCACCTTAAACATTCCCTTAAGTACTGCACACTTGAAACAAACATACTGTGAAACCTAACGTCAGATTGTTCAGTGCATGGCCGTATTATACTGTGGTGGTTGTGGCCAGTGCCTAGATTCACCATGCACCCAAGAATCTAGGTACTTGCCACAACTACCACAGCATAATACAGCCATGCACCCAACAATATGGCCACTGGCCACAACCATCACACATTTCCCTATATCATCTAGATTCCATTCACCTACCCTGACCAAGCCCTCTTGCAGTCACAAAACAACCCTAAATGTGTTTCTCAAGCTGTCCACCCAAGCCCTCTTTAAGTCACCAAATAACGCAAGCTGTCCGCCAAACCCCTCTTTCAGTCACCAAATAACCCCAAATTTGTTTCTCAGCGCTATCCACCCAAAGATGTCATCTTTGATGTCCTGGGTGTTAGTCTTAGCAGTGCACAGTGGTGATGCGAATTATGGTTGCTTAGCTTAGCAAAGCTGGTGAATTGCTGGGAGTTTTTGCAACCATAACGTCCCTTTAACAATGTTTTTGCACTGAATCTCATAGGTTTTTATTAGTGCAATTTAACCATAACGCCCCTTTAACAATGTTTTTTCACTGAATTTCATAGGTTATTACCAGTCCACTGTTGGGAAGGAAATGAAGCTATCCCAACCCCTAGGTGCTCTAGGGTAAGGCGAATCCCATGAAGACACTTGTGATGTGCCAGATGGGAGGGAGGCATGCTAAGTTACCCCACAAGGACACAATATTATGCGAACTGTAGATGTTTAGACTTAGTGCATGCATATAAACAGGCGCAAATTTGTCATTATGCTGGAAACATTTGGGCCTGCATGGCGGCGTGGTAGCCACAGACCACAAACCTAATGAACAAACCTGAATAGGCCCAAGCGTAGATGAGAGAGACCCACTGTTAGTATTCCACAGAAACTTCCCTTTGTTCTACAACTGTTGCCAACACGTGTTATCCCAAGAAAGAATGTCCCCCAAAAGGCCATGAGACTGTACGTGGCGCCTCGGCATGCACGATTATAGCGGCCAGGCCTGCGCAGGCCCAACCCCCACCCAGTCAACTATGAGTTACAGCCCCCACGACTGCCCCAGTCCCAAGACCCCAGAATTCCACCATAGTACCAACCATAAACCCACTAGCCACTAGCCATAAAATATCTAAAGAACACGGCCAATACAGCCTTATTTCATAATGACAAGATTTGAGAGGAATAAATTATAGTCCAAAGCGAGGCTTGGGTGCTGATTATGCGATACAGAAAGAGTGAAAGATGTGTGGGTTAGCCTGACCTCAAGAATCCCCTGTGCCAGTCCTCGAGCTGCCTAGGTGCACGGCATAATCTCATATTGTGACTAATTGTCAACCCGACCTTGGTTCCCTGGAGATGATGAGCCTAGCAGACCCCACATGATGAAAGATGGACGGATGGAGTGGGGGCCAATGGCCTGGCATCTCCTATAGAGCAGGCTGACCATGTGTAGGGTCTCACCACCAGCCGCGCAGGTTTTTACTGTATACCAATGATGCAGTGCTCCTTTTTAAGCATTTGCTTGCTCCCTTTTTGCTCAGAACGTTCTTGGCAGCAGAGCTCTTTGCTGGCACATCTTTATTTTGTATAATTAAAACTTGATATCCTTGTAAGAATTTCTTGGCCCTTTTCCCATAGCGGGTTGTGTTTTTTCTGGTGTGAGCCTTCAGGGGCGTGCCTTCACTTGGAGACCCCGATGTGATCCCAGCGCTCCCTGTACCTGCAGAGGTTACCAGGCAGCTTCTTCAAAGGGGGCCGTGTCCATCTACAGCGACTAGCCCCAAAAATGCATATTTCCTAGTGCCTATGCAGTAGCCACCTTTGAAGAATTCCTGCCTGCTCTTGGGAGCGGGGCACAGCTCCAAGGAGAGTGCAGGGGGCTGTTGTTGGAACCCCACGATGGAGGAGTTCGGGTGAACACACAGCATCGTATAACAGAGAAAAAAAGGAAATAATTAAAAGCCCTGTATAATTAGACGGCTCAGGAATAGTAGTAGTTGTTATTTTAGTTTGTGATTTTAGCTTGTTTTATTTGTGTTTTTTATTTTGTAGGGTGAAGGCCCCAGGAGGGGCATGGTGTAATTAGTGGTACGATTTGAGTATGTGGAATGTGTAAGTAGGAGTGTGGGAAGGAAAAGGGGGGCAAGGGCACATTTTGAAGACAGTGTTGTTTATGAAGCGGTAACAGTGTGCACATCGCATTAACACAGGCGTAAGAACCACAAGGATGCGACCACCATTATCATGGCAGAAGAACCCCCAATACAGTACATGTGCAAGACCCTACCACTTTACTGAGACATACTTTAGAAGTGCCATAAGCAGTGGGTGACGGAAACAAGAGGGAGAGGGGATGCCCCGCTCATGGCCAGAGCAAGGCTCCCATAACAAGGGTATGCTAGAGCACATCTCTGTATTTCTAGCAGCTAAGTATAAGGGTAAACAATTACAAAGAAGGAAACAAATATTAGACCTTTGGAACATGTTCGAAAACACAGAAGATTGTAAGAGAGAGGACGGACAGGACGGTGAACCTGTAGGCCCTTTAAGACAAGGTAACAGTGTCTGAGATGGATGGGGATACAGGTCTTACGCATACATCAATAATCAGACTGACTCAAGAAGTTGACAAAAACATAACAGTTTTATTTGCAACTGTCATGATCTCTGCTTCCAAAAGATCAGGACTTGCCCGACTCCCTTGGAAGCAGACCCATAACCCCGGTTCCGAGTGCCAGCCAGTCCCAATTGGGACCTTTTGGACCCTGTCCTGGCGCCAGTGGCACCAGGCTCATAAAGATGCCCAGTCCCAGCGCTGGAAGCGCCGGGCTCATAATGCTTGGGTGGATTTACCTGCAGCAGACCATGCTGCTTACTTACCTGCCAGTTGAACCCCTGATCCTCTTCTGTTTGGGACTACTTTTCCTGTTGGGTGGGGCAGGAGCCACTCCCTAGGTTCAGAACACTGGAACTCTTCTGGAAAGCAGGAACTCTTTTCTTACCTAGGCGTGGCTGTGGAAGGAGACACCTAAGCACTACAGGAGGCTATTTAAACCACACCCGATGGATGAATCTTGCTTTGTGTTATTCTGCATTCTCTGCAGCAGAACGCTCATCGTGTCTTCTGCTTCTGATCCTGGGCCTAATGGAACAAAGGCTTACCATCCTGGAATCCAGTCTTCAGCAGCACCTGTAAAGACAAAGAAAGAACAGGTTAGCACTACGGTCTTCAGTGGCAGCGCATCTCTTACCTGGTCCATCGGCTGTCACCAACGCCTCGCGCTGCATTCCGGCATCTGAAAGACAAAGGCTTACCTACTCTTCGCATGCTCCGGAGGTCTTCGCACTGCATTCCGGCATCTGAAAGACAAAAGCTTACCAGCTCTTTGCACGCTCCGGAGGCCTTCGGCGCTGCATCCCGCATCTGAAAGACAAAAGAAGGTGCGTTTAAAGACATTGGGCAACTTTATTACTCACGTGCCATTACTCCTTCCCACGGCGAATCCAGTGGGTATTCCAGCAACCTTCAGCTTCTCTAAAGCTCCGAACTTCTACCTGCAAGATAAAAGGGACAGTTAGTGCGCATCGTGAAGCAGGCTACATGCGCTTACTTACGTGCTTCCAGGCGCTTCTATTCCTCACGCGGGTTCGATCCTCAACTCTCATCAGCCCGCCATCCGCCATCGCCGGAACCCTGCAAAACAAGAGATATCATTACAAAAGACTTTTAAGACATTTGAAGTGCCCAGAACTTACCGTTCGTGCAGTTAACGACGGACAGCAGTCCTCTGAGGTCAAGAGGCCTGCACCCTTATCCAGTGAAGAAACTGGTTACGGCACCCTGCCCCGAGGCAGATGGAGAGCTCAGCGTTCACTTACCTAAGGTGAGGGCGTTAACCTTTGGGGTTCTACAGGAGAAGAGAAAGGGAAGAGGAGAGAGGCACCCAATAACTCCAGTTCATTAATCCCATATTTTCTATCTGCAGACATCTTACTCTTCGAGTCAGACATACAGTGCACAGAGGTCCAGCCCAAAGAGCCAACCGTGTGTTACACATCACCTTTGAAGATACGGCATTCACCCAGTCAAGACCGGCGCCTCTGAGGGAATCAGGTGAGTGTTACAGCAACTGTCTAAAACAGGGAGCACAAAGGGCATCAATGGGCACCACACAGTCATAAGTCTCTCTCAAGAGTTCTCAAAGCATTTCATAAAAACACAGTTTTATACTAAAAATGTGTCATGAGCGGCGTCATACTACATGGCAAAATAAGAAATCCTCCTAGGGGATGACATAGGCATAAGAGGAACATCTATGTATACTTTCTATGGGGGACTGCACTGTGATTGGGTCTCTAAGGTCAGGTAGACAACTAAGCCCACCCCTAGTGCAAGTCATCTTCCTTGTCATACTAGTACACAACATTCAATTGGCTTCTCAAACTATAAGGCTCCTTTCTACGTGGCCCACTATAATTGGTTGACATGTTTGTACCCTTCTGGAATATTCCACTCGATAGCAACATGCAAGCTGGTACCCTAGTGCTGGAGGGATGGTTTGGTCATGCTTCCCCAACCAATTAGCCCAACATCCATCATCACTGCTGCGGTCTGCCATTCAATTAGAGCTTTCAAATTGGTCACTGTGCCTGAGAATAAAAGGGAGTGAGAACATGGCCTTATCTTCTGGTCTCGGTGTAGCTCGCCGCAAAGTCTATTTTCATCTGACCCTGTGACAGGAGACCACGTTTTGAGCTACTTCATTATATTTAATACTATTAAATTAATAAAACCTGGCACTTCTAGTGTTTTTCCATTACACCTCAAACAGGAGCTCAGCTCGCTTCTCACGTTCATTGTATCTTCTCGAGTAGATAACCAGGTTCTTTGACACAGGGGCAGGCAAGCCTCCCCCAATCTTCCTTCGCCATCAGCTATTTTATTTTACTGCACCACACTTTCAGCCCTTCTACTCACGGGGTCCAAGTTTGCTAAAATGCGTCGTGGAACCTCCAGATTCTATACATACTTATATATATATTGGCTGCAACACCTGCAGTCTATTCACTACGTTTAGCCAGCCTTATGATTACTTAGTTCGACTTGCGTTACTGCATCTGTACAATTAAAAATGGCATTTCATTTTCTTCAGTGCTTCTCCACACGTGCAATCTTCATTTTGCGTTTGAAACGTTACTCAATTCTTTACTTCACCATCAGATTCCATAAGGTCTATTCACATTTTCATTGGCATCTCTTCTGGTGCACCATTTCTGCTTCATGTGACTTTACCAGTCTTCTCTTTCACTCATCTTCACACTTCTTCTGGAATTTCCTTCAGAAGACTGTTATTTCTTCGCGGATACATCATGTAGGGTTTTCTCAAAGGATACCATGTTTCAATGACTTTTCCCATTATAGGTACCATCACTGCTATTGTGCATGATGCAATTTCTGGTTGCCAACATATAGGCAAAATGGAAGCAGAGCTTCCGGTAGAGGCACTTGGCTCCTTCTCTACAACGGTAACAAGGGTGATTGCCCAGGGAGAGAGGGAGCAGGGCAGCAATAGAGCATAGTGATATACCTACTGACAGTCCACTCCTCAGTGGGCTATACTAATCCAACATATGTATCCACAGCAGTGACAGCTCCACTGCCCCCATATTTGTCCCCTCCGGACACCCAATGTCAATAAGGGAGATATAGAGGTGGCATTGACCTCAGCAAGAGCATAATTGAATAGACTGCAAACAGTGCAAAATTAGGTGAAAGCTGGCAGACAGGTAGAGCAGGCACCAGATGACTGGAAAGCAAGAGATTTCCTATTCAGGACAGATAATACACCCATCAAAAATGTGAATATGGAAAAGGAGGGAGAAGGAAGTGAGCAGGCAGACAGCCTAGGACATGAAAATGCTGACGGATGGAGTACATTCGATGAGTCTGAGGGTGACGAGGATGAGGAGGCAGGACAAGCGCCTGAATGGACTCCTTGGGTGGAAAGCTTATGGGATGGGAAGTTAAGGAACAGGTTTGGCAGGATGGTGGTAGCAAGGAAAAAATGAAGTGGGAAGAAGGCTGAGAATGAATGCAAATGCGCCTGATACATAAGGGAACCAGCAGGCCCCAATAAGTGCCATGGGCACAGATAGATAAAGATAACCTAATAAAGTGGTGCCGGCTCTTACGGCGGTCTTCGGTAAGTGGATCTTACCAGGTTACTCACAGTAGTGACCACCTTACTCCTAGTCCATAGTCCCCTTTCCTCCATACTTGTGGGACATCTCTCCGTCCTGTGGGACGGGACCGGAGCACTTTGTAAAAAGCATCCAAATTTTTCCAAAAATTTGTCCTTCCTAGCTTTCCTGTGCGGTGCGCGGCACGCGGCCGTAACCCCGCCCACCATGGCTCCGCCCGCGCTTCGCCCCTCAGTCCTTTTCTTTGCAAGGTCAGAGACCCATTACCAATAACAGAGGAACCTTATTAGAGGGGACAGCGGGCGGGCATATGGAGGAAAGGGGACTATGGACTAGGAGCAAGGTGGCCACTATGGTGAGTAACCTGGTAATACTCCTACGTCCCGTCCCCTTTCCTCCATACTTGTGGGAGATTCCCAAGCACTCCTTACAGGAACTACGGGTTCATGGAAATACCCCTTACTAAAAAAGGTTCTTCAGCACAGCCTGACCAAACTGAGCATCAGCTCTAGAACTCATATCGAGGCAGTAATATTTACAGAAAGCAGATGGAGAGGCCCAAGTAGCTGCCCTAGCGATGGACTCTCAGGGAACATACTTCTGAAAAGCAACCGCAGCTGCCTTGCCCCGCACCAGGTGTGCATGAATACTTTTAGGAGGTTTCAGCTTTTGGATAGTGAAAGACTCCATGATGCAGGCGGCAATCCACCTAGAAATAGTTGCCTTAGACGCCTGCTTGCCTTGAGGGTTGCCGAAAGTCACAAAAAATTGAGAAGAACTTCTAAGCTCGGAAGTCCTATCCAGGTAGAACTTAAGAGCTCTTCGGACATCAAGACAGTGTAGAACCCTCTCCGCCTCAGAGGCGGGGTTCGGAAAAAAGACCGGTAGGGAGATCGATTGATTCAAATGGAATTCGGTCACTACCTTCGGCAGAAAAGCCGGATTAGTTCGAAGGACTACCTTGTCCTTGTGAAAGACCAAGAAAGGATGCTCCACCGACAATGCCTGGAGCTCATTCACTCTCCTTGCCGATGTGACAGTGACCAAAAAGGACACTTTCCAAGACAAGTACTTGAGGTCCACAGTAGCCATTGGCTCAAAGGGTTTATGGCACAATGCCGTCAGGACAACATTCAGGTCCCATGGCGGGTGCGGATTACGAACTGGAGGGTAAAGGCGTGTTAAACCAGCAAAATGCCTCTTTACCACTGCGTTAGTCAGAGAATACGAACACTGATCCGTATAAAGATAAGCAGAGACCGCTGAAAGGTAAGTCCTACATGACAGAACATGAACCCCTGACTCTGCTAGAGAGGACACGAAGGACAACACCGTGTCAACCGTGGCCCCCCTTGGATCCAATTTCTTCTCTAGACACTAATGACAGAACCTGAGCCATTTACTCTTGTACTGAGATCTGGTCGAGGGTTTTTTCTGGCTGCCTGGATAATACGCATGTTATCCGCAGACAAATTCAGATGCTCTAAAGACCTGAACTCAGGCACTATGCCGCCAAGCTGAGCGATTGTGGGGAGGGGTGCCACAGCTGCTGCTCCCCCTGGTGGAGAAGATCAGGAGTTACCGGTAACCAGATAAACCGACAGGTGTTGGAGTTCTGAGAACCAAACCCTGGCCGGCCACCACGGGGCTATCAGTAGAAGAGAACAGTTCCCTGAGTTCTTCAACTTCCAAATTGCCCGGTGAACTAGAGGCAGAGGCGGGAAGGCGTAAGCTCTCATGTTGTGCCATGGAATCTCTAGAGCATCCCCCAGAGAGGAGGCTCCCAGCCCCCCTCTGGAGGCATAAAGAGGAAGCTTCTTGTTTGCCGCCGTCACGAAGAGGTCCACCTGTGGTGTGCCCCAGCGCGAGAAAATCCCTGAGAGGACCTCCCCCTTCAACTCCCACTCTTAGCTGACCACTGTCCGCTGGCTGAGGGCATCTGTTGTGACATTCAGCTGGCCCGGGATGTGCACTGCAAGCAGCCAGACACCATGAAGCACGGCCCACTCCCAAATCTGGATGGACAGATCCACGAGGGGGGGAGACTTTGTTCCCCCCTGCTTGTTGATGTAATACATTGACACCACATTGTCTGTTCTTATGCGGACCACTTTGTTGACAATGACCGGTCTGAACGCCCTGAGCGCCAAGAAAATCACCAGAAGCTCCAAATGATTTATGTGCAGGAGCTTGTCCTGAGGCGACCAGAGGTCCGAGACCTGAAGGAGATCTAACATCGCACCCCACCCGAGGAGGGAGGAGTCCGTTGTGATAGTCACCATAGGGACCGGGTCCTGAAACCCCGCGCCCCAGACAGATTGCTGAGAGATGACCACCAGTCCAGGTCCACTCTCCTGGAATCCGGAATCATTATCCGCATGGAGTCTGGGTCCACTGCCTGACGCCATGAATTCCGATGGGCCATCTGGGTCCTTCTCATTTTGAGACGAGCAAGAGGAAGAGCCAGCACACACGAGCCCATGAGGCCCAGAAGCCTCTGGAACCACCAGGCCGACATACTCTCCGACTGCGCAAACATCTGATACGTGGCCAACAGATCCGCCATTCTGTCCCCGGTCAGGTATACTCTGCAGTCGATCGTGTTCCAACGAAAACCCAGAAAAATCAGGTCCTGAGAGACCGTCATGGAGGGTTTCCGCCAGTTCACTGGCAGCCCAAGATGGAACAGGAGCTGAAGGAGAGACTGGAGGTTGCCCGCTGCCGCCAGCAGACAAGGGCTGCGTAAAAGCCAATCGTCCAAATAAGGATACACATGGATACCCTGAAGACGAAGATAGGCCGCAATCACCGACATCATCTTCGTGAAGACACGCGGCGCTGAGCTGAGGCCAAAAGGAAGCACCCGAAACTGGAAGTGCTCCTCTCCGAAAGAGAAACGGAGGTACCGCCTGTGTGGAGCCCAAATCAGGATATGCATGTACGCGTCCTGAAGATCCACAACACTGAGCCAGACGCCCATCTGCAAAGAGGAGCGTATCTGGCTGGGCGTGATCATCTTGAATTTCTCTTGGGGTAGAAAGAGGTTGAACTGGGAAAGGTCTAGGATGGTGCGCAGGCCAGCCTGGTTGGGTTTGGGCACCGTAAACAGACGGGAGTAGAAGCCCTCCCCTCGCTCCCCAAAGGGAACAGTTTCAACAGCCCTGAGGTCCAGGAGTTTCTGAACCTCGGCGTTGAGGGAGGGCGAGCCCAACGGCTGAAAAGGAGGGTTGAGGGGTGGGGTAGGGGGTAAAGGTAAGCAGAAGCCCGCCCGAGCAACTGACAAGACCCATCTGTCTTCTGTGATGGTCTGCCATGCCTCCCAATGAGACGCAATGCGCCCTCCCACCGGGGTCACGTGCGAGCGTGGAAAACCCTCATTTGGCAGGTTTATCAGTGACGGTGCCACCTGAACCTGATGAGGAGGCTGAGGAGCGGGAGAAATACCGCATACGCTGTTGTCTACGGCAGTTATTCCCCACAGGAGTATCCACTCTGCGATTTTTGCGGTCGAGGAATCCCCTAAAACCAGAGGAAGGTCGACCTTGCGACAACGGCCTTTGAAGGGAGGTTTAACCAGAACAGACAATGATTTAGCCATCTGAGTGCTATCCTTGGTTTTGGTGAGCTCTACATCAGTAGAAGAATGAAAAAGCTCCTTACCATCGAATGGAAGGTCCAATACTTTGTCTTGCACTTCCTTCGAAAACTTAGTGGCATGCAACCACGCTTGCCTCGAGGTATCAACCCCGAGCATCATGCCCCGAGCCGAGGTGTCTACGTGATGAGCCGCAGCCTCCAGGAGATCCTGGGCCAAGACCCTGGCATCGGAAAGGCCACCTCTGAAGTCTTCCAGCTTCTCGACCGGAATGTGCTCCTAAAACTCCGACAGACCTTTCCACATCCGCATGTTAGCTACCGCCAAAATCAATTCGGCATTGGCCTGCCTGAGCTGCAAGGCCGTATTGGCAAAGATGTTCCTCCCCAGGGAGTCCAGGAGCTTGTCCTCCTTTCCCAAGACCTGAGTAGCCGTCGAGGAAGAGGATGCTGCAGGTCTGGACTGCAACGTGGCCGCAGCCACCACTGTGGAGGAGGGAGGCGGACAAGACGACAAGGCCACTTCCTCCGAAGAGTGCAGCCTGTACCTCGCGTCAATCTTTTTATTGACAAAAAGTCCTGAGTGTGGCTTCTCCCAGACTCTTCGGACCTCGGCCAAAACATCCTTCTGCAAGAAAAGGCTGGTACGCTCCAAAGGAGACAGGGTGAACGCCCCAGAAAGCACACCCTCCTGTGGAGCAGGTGCCTCGGGAACCGGAACATCTAAGAAATTCATCATGTCCAGTACCCGGTCATGAAAAGCTCTAACAGAGCGGGGAAGGTCCTCGTTGTTCTGCTCGCCTTGAGGGTCATCTGACAGGTCAGGATCCTGCTGAACCGTGTCAGGCACTGCCTTGTCCACTGGGGACAACGGTGGCAAAGGCGGAAGAGCAGGGGCAGGCACCACGGGCAAAGGAGGCGCCGGCAGAACCACCAGAGGAACCGGTGGAGCCGGGGGCGCTGGTGGACGAATTTCCTTAAAAAGCCCTTTGAAATATTCCCTCATGGGGTCGGTGCGCATAAGCGCTTGAAATTTACAGAAAAAAGCGTCCTCAGGAGATTGCTCCCGAACCTGAGGAGGCCTCTCATGAGGTGGACAAATCCAGGGACCTAACGGAGAAGGGTGCCACGCCGGGCCCTCCACCGACGTATCCACATAAATCAAAGGAGCCGCCCCTGCAGGCAACGAAACATTGTGCGGAAGAGGCATCCGGGCGTTCCAATCATAAACGGGCCAGTAAGGATACGCACAAGTGACCTTAGGTTTACCCAAAGGACTGAACCCTACACCAGGGGCCGATGGCGTAGTTGTAGGGGTAGTACCTAAAATGGCAGCCGTGGTCGTGGCAGGAACAGCCGCCATTTTGTCTTCAGCTGAGGGAAACTGCGGCACGTGAGGAGGTGAGGCAAGGGTCCCCGTCGATGGACCAGGGGTCTTAATTTTAGCCTTAACATAAGGAACCTCGGCAGAGCCGGTACTATGAGGCCTGGCATGTTTCTGCGACATACCAACCGCCAACTGAGCCTTCGAAGGAAGGACCTTGGCACTGCCGGTAAAAGAAGAACCTTGCTTCTTTGCCCCCTCAACAGATCTGGTATCACCACAAGAGCGTGAACGGTGAGAAACCGCTTTCACCGACAGGGCCCTGCCCGGCCCCTCAGAACTGTTGGTAGCCTTAGTCTCTGTATGAGGGACCTCGGGCCTAGGCCCGGTAATAGCCTTATCGGCACGGGCCTCGAACATCCGTTTGGTAAACACTAGCCCAGCCAAGGCCTCGGGGTGCACCCCGGTCTTTTTTTTGAGGGAAGCCGAAAGAGAGGCCTCAGAGCAAGCTCCGCTACCCTGTGACTCGGAAGTTACTCTGGTGTACATAGGCCCCTTACGGAGACCCTCGGAGAAAACTCCGGTAGAATTATTAGGCCAGACAGGCACCTTAGGGCGAACCACGGTGACAGAGCGATCAACGCCCCTCCCGGCTCGAGAGGAACCCGGGAAGGTATTCCCCTGCTGGGGTGCCCTGAAAAGTAAAGAACTTACCGGGCGTTTCTTCTTCTCGTCGATGAACGCCTGAAAATGAGATGGGGAGTGCATCGGAACACCTCCTCCCACCGTTCCAACCGACGTTGAAGAGCCCGGACCGAAAGGGAGTCACAGTAAAAACAGGAGTCCCAATGGTGTTCCGGACCCAAACACTCTAAACAAAGAGGATGGGGATCCGCCCTCGCGAAGCGACAATGACACGAAGAACAGTCTGGAAAGTCTAATTTAAAAGTCATAGACAGACTAGAAGACGAACGCTAGCGAGAGCCAGAGAGGAAAACAGGGAAGAAAATCTTCCGAGGATGCAAGTGCGTCCGGCCCCGATCGAGCGGAGAAAAGGACTGAGGGGCGATGCGCGGGGCAGAGCCAAGGTGGGCGGGATTACGGCCGCGTGCCGGGCCCCGCGCAGGAAAGAGAGGAAGGACAAATTTTGGGAAAAATGTGGATGCTTTTTACAAAGTGCTCTGGTCCCGTCCCACAGGACGGAGAAAATAGAGGAAAGGGGATGGGACGTAGGAGTATATGCATTTGATAAACAGACAGCAGGAGTGCCCCTAGCAGTCAGGCACTTCAAAAGCCTATTGGTAGTTACTACAGACTGCCAATGTATGGATAAAAGCAGAGTATCCGGGAATAACTCTGGGAAACAATGCACATGATGGAGCATCCTTTAATAAGATCTGACCAAAAATTTGAGATGCGCTATGGTGAGCTTTTCCTGACTTACAGTCTATCAAGCAATGTACTATGGGCGATGAAGAAGACCCTGCTCAATTCATTCTTAAAGTTCAAGGGTTGTGGAGAGCGGAGACGGGTAATTAATGGGATCAATCAATACCCTTCTTCTACTTTATTGATAAAGGGCCTACCCAAGGAGGTGCAGAAGGCACTAGACAAAATTGTGGGAGTTGAATGGGTGGCCTGAAATACCTTTGTAGAAGAATTAAGGAGCGTGACAGGGAAACGACTCAGAAGTGGCAGGCAGAGGAGGCGAAACTAGTACAAAACAAACTAGCTAAAGTCGCTGTGGTGGCGTCTGTGTTGACGCCAGCACAGACGGAAGTGGCAGACTATACCCCAAATTTCACCAGCACTAGAATAACCGCTGTGTGGTCAGAAGGAGAACAAGGACAGTGCAGCGGGAATACACAGCAACCCGGCCCACAGTGGCAACGAGGTCAGCAACAAGGAAGAGGTGGGTTCAGAGGGTCGAGGGGAGGGGTATTTGGAGGAATGGGACATGGCGGATGGGAGCTTTACAATGTTGGAACTGTGGCATTTTTTGAGGGAATGCAGAGGCAGACAGGGAATGGGGTACAGTTACGATGAAAAGAATTATGGTCCTCAACCTCAAGGGGCACCCCAAGGGCCAAAGCCCAGAATGACCTCCAGAACCTATGAAATACACCAGACATACACACAGCTGCCCCCCCCCAGATCCCAGGCCCACCCTTACAGCAGCAGCAACAGCAAGCAATGCAACAATATGCTCCCCAGAACACTTTCGAACAAGTAGGTTGCACAAACCCATTTAATGGGACACTGATTTGTACGGTCGCTCCGTTTCAAGGTGCAACCGTGGTAGGGGGAACACCCTTCTCATTTCCCAGAACAAATACATACCCTGACTAGGACAGCCCAAGTGAACTCTTGCGTGTCCAGTCCTGTTAATGACCCTTAACTCTGAACACTGAAGAGGAACCCTTGGTGGGAGAAGATAGAAAACAAGCAATTCATTTTTATTGTTGATTTGGGCGCCGAGAAATCATGCATCAGTGAAGGGGACTTCCCATTATCTGGCAAAATTATCGACTTGCAGGGATTCAGTGGGGCTATTTCTATGGTTCCATAAATTACAGACTTGGATGTAAAGGTAGGGGGAAAGGTGGTACATGCTCCCCTATTGTACTCCGAGAGTTCTACTGTCTACCTGCTCTTCTCATTTACTGATCACAACATTGTATATGCCATGCCAGGGATGTGCACGATGAGAGGGATGGTGATAATACATGCAATGGCAGGTGAAGTGGTGGTCCAGGGAATACATGTATACCCAGATATGTTTATTTACGGCATAGCAGCACTCATGGAGACGGTGCCACAAGGGCTGTTGGAGAGTGGCAACAGATTTTATTTTTGTGCCCTTTAGTTTCCCAAGAATTGGTGGTGGGTACAATCTTGTCTCTAGACCTCCAAGGGTTGGTGGTATCAACGAAAAGAGTGGTTGTTCTATGGACCAACAGGCAAGAGTGCGACTGGCATACACTGCTTTGCATCGATCCCACCATACCCCTCAAAGAGATAACAGACTCAGAGCTGTTAGAAAACAATGACAGTGATGGAGAGATAATATTAGAAATATGTATCAACTGTCATATCATGGTGCAGTACAGAAAGGTACAGTGCCCCTGATGGCTGTTGTGGTGCCACCACCCTTCATTGAGGCAGACTTAAAGTATGTGCCCGCGCAGTTGTGGACCACCAATCCACATGACGTTGGGCTTCTAAAGGAGGTGGCCCAGTACATATCACACTGAAGGCTGGAGCAGTATTACCATGAGTTAAACAGTACCCACTATCAAGGGAAGCGGAGAAGGGAATAAAAGACTTGATACAGGCCCTACTAAATTGAGGGATAATAGTGACATTGACCTCACCATGCAACACCACTATTTACCCTGTCAAAAAGGCCATGAGGGTCAATTGGAGAATGAACCTGGATGTATGCCCCCTAAATGATGTGGTGCAGAAATAATTTCTTGTGGTTCCCAATCCGGCCACCATTTTGTGTAGTATCCCCAAAGAAGCGCCCCACTTCACAGTGGTAGGTTTAAAGAACTGCTTCTTTTCGATACCCTTACACCCTCACTCACAGTACATTTACCCATGGTGGAAAGTGCTACAAACACACTCATTTGCCCCAAGGGTACTGCGAGAGCCCAAGCATCTTTAACAGAATACTACACACTGACCTAGGTAACATCCAAGTGCCCAGTACGGTCATCCAGTACGAGGATGACTTGCAGGTGTGTAGCAACAGTGAGCAGAACTGCCGAAGAGAGTCCATCACTCTCCCACAACTTTTGGCCCTCAAGGGGTACAAAGTTGACAGGGCCAAACTCCAGTATTGCCAACTGAAAGTGCTTTACTTGGGTCAATTAATATCAGTAAATGGCAAAAATGTAATAACAGACAGAATGGCATCCGTGCGTGACACGCCCAGACCTGTGACAGTGAAGGACATGCAAATGTTTCCAGGAGTGTGCAATTAGTGCAGAACATGGATCCTAGACTATGCAACATACACAAGGCCTCTTCTAAAGGGCCTCAAAAAAGCAAAGAAAGGCAATCACAAACTCCAATGGACAGCAGTCATGATAGAGAATTTCAATGATTTGAAGGAAGTGATATCCACAGCTCCAGTTCTCGCTACCCCAGATTATGCACAAGAATTCTATATATTGTTACATTTGAACAGCAAACTTATGACTGTCGTACTTACCCAGAAAAGCACCATGGGCCACAAGCATTGGCCTTCTACAGTGGTACACTCGACTCATTTACGCAAGGGCAATTTGTGTGCAAACAAGCACTTTCTGCAGCTGCCATTGCAATAGAAAAAAGTTCCACAATCGCAATGGGATGATCAGTAACTTTGTACATGGAACATTCACTATTCACCATTTTAGAAAGGTCAAAATCTACCCTAACAACACAGAGAGCCTTGCAAACAAGATTATCCTCTCGAGCCCAAACATCCATGTTGTGCGATGTAAAACAATAAACCTTGCCATCTTTCTGACAGAAGTATGTACAGACGAGGATCTGAAAAACCATAACTGTGCCACATATGATGGGGAGGTGGATGATATTCCTAAAGAAAAGTATAGCCCACTGGAGGGGTGGGTTTGCTCTTTGTTGATGGGACAGCAAAAATTGATCAATAGAAGGGACAGAGACATACGGGTGTGGCAGTCGTGTGCCTCGAAGAAAGTGAATATGAAACACTAGTGATGAAAAGACTATCCAGCATTACTTAGCCGAAGCAGCAGAACTTGTGGTGCTCATCGAAGAGCTACATGCATCACAGGGTTCCACGTGACCATCTATTCAGACTCGGCATGCGTCACTACAACAGTGCATGCTGAAATGTCGTGATGGAAAAGGTGGGGTTTCCGGAGAGTGAACGGTTCCCCAGTACAGCATGCCACACTGCTAGATATGTTGATTTCTGCATTATCACAAGCTTCTATGGTGGTCGTCATCAAGTGTGCTGGTCACACCAATGACACAGATGAAATTTCATTGGGAAACTCTGCAGTGGAACCTGTGGCTAAATTTGAGGGCCTACCTTACTGTCCCAGTAATTTCTGGATATGTCCTGACTACCCCGACACACAATCATCAAAACCAACCGTATAAAGCATTGCCTATTATACAGCTTATTTAGCTGCAGTCCAAAACACTGAGCGAAGAAGAATAACTTTGGTCAGAGAGGGGATGTAAACAGTCTCCCACCGACTTGCTTTGGAGACAAGAATGCACTGGCACCGTAGAGCTTTTAGCAATAGCATTCAATCAGCTCCACCACCCATCCCACAACTCAAAGCACCACATTGCAGCTGACATACAAGAAGATTGGTTCATACCAAATCTTCAAGATCATCTCACAAACATGACTGTACACTGTACCACTTGCCAAACTTCAGCACTGACATGACGCTCCGGACATTATACGGCACTCTGCCCGCCCCATTGGGCCATTCTGTGAGCTACACTTAGACTATGCGGACATGGGGGAAAGAGGCAATGGTTCCCGATACTTGATCGTTGTGATATGCCCTTTCTTTGGATGGGTTGAGGACGGACCTTGTGTACATCCGGATGGCAAATGCGCTGCTAAATTTTTGGTGCGCACGGGTTTTCCTCAATGGGGCGTGTGCAATGACCTAAAGTCCGACAACGCCACCCATTTTTTCAATGAGCTCTTCAAAGAGATCACAGCACTACTTGCCATTAAACATTGGCTGTGCTCAATTTACCACCCCAAAGCCAACATCATTGTGACGAGGAACAACAGCCTCCTTAAAATCAAAGTGGGTAATTCATAGAATTTATCACACAAGTGGCGCATGCGGCTGGCGCACAGAGTGCGCGTGCGAAAGTCTGTGCCAGCCGCGTGCACCAAAACCCATTTTAGCGCACAGCAAATTCATGGATACTAACATCCATAATCAGCCATGGCGCAGAGTGGCACAGCGACCCTGCAGCCGCACCAGTTACGCCCCCAATCCCACCCCGTGTGCCAAAAACATCACACAAATCTCCTACATGGCACAAAAACCAGTGGGCCAGCCTACAGCCCCCCAACCAAAGTCCACACGCACCCAGGAACACACGTACCCACTGCGTCAGGTAAAATGCGTGTGGCCTGCCTGCAGGGCATGCCCAGGGGTGATGGGCTGCCTGCGGGCCATGGACAGGGGTGATGGGCTGCCTGTGGCCCATGGACAGGTTGATGTGCTGCCTGTGGCCCATGGATTGTGGTGATGGGCTGCCTGCAGGCCATGGACAGGGGTGATGGGCTGTCTGTGGCCCATGGACAGGGGTGATGGGCTGCCTGTGGCCCATGGACTGAGGTGATGGGTTACCTGCAGGGCATGCCCAGGGGTGATGGGCTGCCTGTGGCCCATGGACTGGGGTGATGGGCTCCCTGCGGGCCATGGGGAGGGCGGATGGGCTTCCTGCGCGTATTCCAAGGGGTGCGCGTGGACTTTCACACACGATTTCGCTAGCGCAAGCTGGCCTATGTGTTTCCGAGGGGTGTGCGTGGACTTTCACATGCGATTTCGCTAGCGCGAGCTGGCCTACGTGTATTCAGAGGGGTGCGCGTGGACTTTCACACGCGATTTCACTGGCCTATGTGTATTCCGGGGGTGCGCATGGACTTTCACGCGATTTGGCAATTTGTGCCCTCCTCAGTGTGCCCCCTCCCCTTGCCCCGCAGGCAGCCCATCACCCCAGACCATGCCCCACAGGCAGGCCACATGGCACATGCACTCGGGAGCACCGACACATGACCCACCCACCCCCATTAACGGGCACCTGCCAACAGGCCCCGACTCATGTCCCCCCACACACCCACCCACACCCATTGACGGGCACCTGCCAGCAGGCCCCGACTCATGAATCCCCACACCCCCCACCCACCCCTGTTGACGGGCACCTGCCAGCAGGCCCCGACTATTGTCCCCCCACACCCCTCAACCACCCCATTTGCAGGCACCTGCCAGCAGGCCCCGACTCATGTCCCCATACACCCCCCACCCACCCCCATAGACAGGCACCTGCCAGCAGGCCCCAACACATGGCCCACTAAACAACATGTTCCAAAAAAACAGACCCATGGCCCTAATGCCAACCCAAATCCCCCTTACCCCCCAGTACAAGCATGCAACCATCCATGGCACCCACTCCCAAATTACCCATGCCATGACAGTCTTAAAAGAACCACCATGCCCATGCATAAATGCACAACAGAGCCACACAGTGGCAACACATGACTGAGGCAATGGTCATTGAGACATGCACAAAAACAATGATAGTGCACAACACCAATCATGAAGTTAGAATAAATGTACTAAAAACATAATGAAATAACTTGAAGAAAATCTAACTTGAAAATTAATAAACAATGACAGACATTACCAAAGAAAACTGAAAATCCAATGAAAACCAAAAATCCACGGCATGAAAAAAGAAAAGTGGTCCATCGGCAATGTCAACATGAAAAATATAATAAAAACAAAGAAAACCATTGATCCATGGAGACTGTCATAAAAGAAAGTATGTACAAGTCTCCAACTATATACAATTCAAGTCCAAAGGGTCCATGATCCCAAAAACAAATGAAACCTACCAAAATATCCTATCAATAAAACACTATATAGATGAAGTGGAGCAAAGTCCATTAACTCCAAAAAAAGAAAAAACAAAGGAAACCTAACACTAAAGAACTATGTACAAAGGCGGCAGGCAAGTCCAACGGCTCACTTGTTGATGTTCCGGGCCAGGGCATCATCGAACTCCACGTCGATGTCCCGGAGGCGGGCCTCTTCCCTGGCATCGAGGTCTTGCAGGGATGCAGTCATGGCGTCCTCCAACTCCCCGTGAGTTGGCACGAGGCACTCAGCCCGCCTCAATGCCCTGAGCATGGAGTTCTCCACCCTGACCATAGTGAGCCGTGCCTCCTCCGCCCGCCTCCGCTCCGCATCTATCCGCTGGCCCAACCGCTGCCACACAGAAGACACTCCCAATCCAGGGTTCTCCTGCCCTCCGGCCGATTCCTGCCCCTGTGATGTTGAAGTCCCCGAGCCATCATCGCTCCCACCCTGAGCCTGCTGCTGTCGTGCTTGTGTCCTGCTTGTCAATGCCTGCACGTCCTCCTCTTGCTGGGGTCCAGTTGTTGGGGTGGCCACCCCTGCTGGACCTCCGACTCCCGACTGTGGCAGTGATGTGTCCTCCACCAGCCTGGTCACTGGGTCAGGGGCAGCTCCACAGGATGCCCAGGTGATACTTGGGCAGGAAGATGGCACGAAGGATGACTGGCACGTAGGGGGTTTAGTTGAGGAGGGGGTCGCTAGAAGACCCAGCACACGGAGGAACCCAACGCTGGCGACCTGTCCTAGTAGGGTGACCTGGTGAATAAGGTATTAGAAATGACGTGCATTGTCCACACGAGAACTCTGCACGTCATCCCGTATACCCAGTTGACGCATCGCCACACCAGCTAGGACAGGCTCAATCTGGTCATGGATTGCCACGTCTGCAGGGAGAGGAAGGCCAGTTGTTGTTCGTGCATCCCCTCCCTGAAAACGGGTCTGGATGAAGGCATCCCTGCTGGTGCGGGATGATGCAGTCACAGGATCGGGGACAGGATTAGACACATATGTCCAAGCTGCACACTCCTGGCACACCTCAACATGCACTGCATCCAACAAGTACGCATGGACACTTACCACTCGACTCCGGACCGGTCTCCCTCTCGAGGACCTGGCAGTGAAACGCTGGGTTAATGCGTTCCAGGACCGTCATGTCGTTGGTGGTAAGGTGGACCCGGCACCTCACTGCATCCGCTGCTGTCAAGAGGCACCGGGCCTTCCTGAAGGCCCTGCACCTGAAGTCCACCCAGCGCTTACGGACGTGTTGTAGGTCACGGTTTGCCACCCCCTCCACGTTGATGGCAACCACGATGTCCAGCCAGATCCTCTCCCGTCCATCCTTGTCGGTGTCTTCCGTAGAGGGCATCATAATGCACCAGGACTTGCTCCACCAGGATGCCAACCTCTCCTGCTCTGAAGCTGGCAGCCCTCTGCCTCTCTGGCTGGGGGTTGCCAGTGGTGTCTGATGGTGTTACCCCCGAAATGGCAACCCCCGAGGCAGGTGTGGGTGGGCAACTGGGTCCTGGTGCTGGGCTGTGGAGCGATGGAACTTCCGTCGGGAGTCTTCTGTTCCAGCAGGGGTGGTGAATGCAACTGGACCCCTGCAGATGGCTGACGTGCAGGCACCAAATGACAGGGCATGTGGCCAGCAGGCAGTCAGGCAGCAGCAGAGGGCAGGTGGGAGTCTGCTTGGGGCTCTGGGGGGCAGGAAAATGGACTTCTGGACAGGAGCGTGTTCTTTCGTGGCCAGCTTGATACGGAGTGATTTGGCACGTGAAAAAATAGCATGTCAGCGTGTAATTTGAGGAAAGGCCCTTAGCACGTAAGCGCGTCTGTGATGTAACACACGCGGGTGTATCCCTCAGCATAGGTGCATCCGCACGTGCCAAAAAATCACGTGTGCATGTGAATGCGTGTAATTCGAGTAAAGGGCCTTAGCGCGTAAATCACGTTATGCGCGTGGGATTGCCTTCAGCACGGGTTAAATGTGAGCGCGGGCCAGCAGAGCACTGTACGTGCTGTTCGTGGAGACCAACGCGTGTGTTTACTCCGCTGGAATCACACACGATCACTTCACAGCTTCTGAAGTCCGTACCTCTTCTTTTAGTGGGGTGTTGCCTACGTGCACAAGCGCATTTGTTTTTTTTTTTCACGCAAGACAGGCGGTGAGTCGCGTACGCTATTTTTCCCACTGTGGTTCCCTCTGTGCATTGCGTACCGTTTTGGATGTCAAAGTAGCTCGCGTGTTCCACGCGTACGTGTTTTTTGTGTTCCTGGGTGCCACACCGTACTGCTCGAGGTAAAATCGACACACGTGGGCTACCGGGGTGGCGTGCACATATTTTTTCTTTTCACTTTCTGGTTATATGTTGTACATTTCTAAATTGTTATTTTTTATTTTTGAATTTTTCTTTTTGGGGGTGCCTGAGCGTTGCATGACCCGTCATTTTTCCCCAGGGGTCACAGACAGCCTTGCAGGGGCACTGGGGTACCTATTCCATGAAGTACCCTGCTCTCTTCTAGCCAATTGCCCAGGACAATTGTTGAGTGAACCTCCCATATCCTATTTTCCATCGGTGCCATAGTTGGGAGGGCACCAAAGGCTAAGGGTGTCAAAGCTGGGCTTCCTCCCAGGGCTGGACGTGGTCAGGCACGTGGGCACGGAGACCAGGAAGGACAAGGAGTCCAGGGAGGCCAGGGTGGCTACAGGGGGGGGAGAGGCAGGGATGCCCCTCTGGGACGGGATGCCCAGCCACGTGATGGTGCAGACATGCCACCACCCCCTGTGGCTCCTGGTGATGCAGCTGTTGCATCACAACCTGGCACCCATATCACCCAATAGCAATTTACATCTGCTGTCAAAGGCCCACTGGTGGTGCTAGCTGCAGGTGCAGCTGTGGGCACCTCCACCTGGGCTCTGGGTCAGACAGCGCATGTTGCGTTGTGTGACGAGGACTCCCAGGACGATTTCCATCTTGTCCAGAGGTTGGGGTCATGTGTGTCCACTGTAGCTGTGACTGTGGCACACGTATCTGGGGCAGTCATGACGTCTGCTGCCTCAAGTAGCCGGGTGGTGGTAACTGCATGTGCAGATGCAGCCAACACCTCTCCGGCAGTGAATCAGACCCAAGCCAGACCTTCTGTCCTCATACCAACACCCACTGCCTTGGTCCAGTCCACCAGCGCCACTGCCCCTACTGATCAGGGCCACATTGCCCACTCAGGGTCAGTACCATTGCCCAAAAGGAGGAAGCGTGCTCCTGCACAAGAGGCTGGCACCCCAGACACGGCTCCGGCCTCCGGCAAGTCAAGGAAGAAGCCTTTCTGCAAGCAGGAACTGGACTACGTGTCGTAACACCAATGCGATATGCTTGTGGGCCCACAGTGCCATACAATGCATCACCAGCATTGGGTCCACTTGCAGCTTGTTGCAGATGGTGTGACAGCCATGGGATTCCAGGTGCGCACAGCTCTTGACTACTACAAGCGCTGGAATGACCTCAGACGAAGTGCTAAGCAAAAGCGTGCCTCCAATTATTCCATGTCTCTGGTGACTGGTGGTGGGCCTCCACCAGAGGAGGATGAACTGACTCAGCATGAGGAGATCCCTTCAGAGTTCATCCAGGAAGAACAAATCCGTGGAGAGGGATAGAGGATGGATCATGATGCATCATCTGGTGAGTATTGATGCGTGTAACTCAATGACATGTGTGTTTGGCATGTGTGAACCGCCCAGCTACAATTTGGCTCTTTCCTATCTTCAATCTCCCTCGCCACCTGTGTTGTTCACCAGGGGTGTGACCTCTCGGGCTCAATTTACAAAGAACACCTGGAAGCTCTTCACTGCTGCATTATCAGTTTCTTGTACGACTTCCAGTGCTATGCTGATGACAACCAACTCATTCCTTGGCCACCTCTTATTCCTCCCTTATTTATGATAGCCTCATTGACATTTGCTTTTGGTGTACTACCAACGGTCTCTGTCTGAATGCCAGCAAGACTGACACCCTCCTCATCGATACACCTTCGCCATCCTTAGCCCTCAATCTCTGGCCAGCCCCACTTGGCCCTCCTCGTGCCTCCGCCTGCAAGGCCAACAACCTCAGGGTCACCTTTGACTCAACACATTCCTTTTACACACACATTTGTGACATATCTTGAGATGGATTAACTTCTTGCTTCACTTCCTCAAGGGTACTGTGCCTTTTCTATCATTCACCTACAGTCTCTCAAGCTCTGGTTTACTCAAGGTTGGAGTACTGTAACAGTCTCTTTCAATATTTGACCTGCCTCCACACTCCGCCCTCTACCACTAATCCAGTACAGGACTGCAAGACTTGTCCTTGGCCTCAAGCCCTGGGATCCTATCTTTCGAGGTCTGTAATCCCTTCATTGGCTACCAGTGGATGCAAGGACGATACTTCAGACCTTCTGCATTGTGCACAAGGATTTTTTGGGACTGGTTAGAAAATACCTTCAACAATCCCTCTACCAATTCCTCCCCTCTTGAGTCCTTTGCTCCTCTACCTCACACTCCCTCAAGTTCAGTCGTTAATTGAATAAATAAGGTAGGAGCAGATCTTTGTGTATGGCTGGGAGCTCCCATTGGAACAGCCAACTGGCCAGGTTGAAACTTGAGGAAAAATATCTCTGCTTCTGGAAGCACCTCAACACCTTCCTACTTGCTCCTGCATTAGCCCCTCTTCTCCCCAGCTAAAAATGTTCCTCTGTTGGGACTGTGCTCCTGCACACACTCTGTCCATCGGGCCAGGTACCTGTTCACCCTGCCTCCCTGCTGCACTGCCTACAGGCCTCCCACATCAATGGGTCCAGTGCGTGTACCCATACAGTCCAGCACTTTTCGTCTGCACTCATCAGACTTGCCCTGTCCAAATCATCTTTTACTTGCCACTTGCTGGCCACACTTCCACATTTTGAATGGCTATTCTGTCATTGGGCTTAATTTTCCTTCTTTGTTCTCCTCTGTTTGGCACGTTCCCTTTCTCCCCCTTCCTGGGTCCTCAACCCTTTATCACTTCTCCATGCACTTGTGTGTTCTCAATGTCACTGTGCCCAGTATGACAGCTATTTTGAATTCCTTTTCTCCCTTGTTCCCCTCCCTTTGCTTGTTTGCTGTTTGCGCTCTGAGCCACTTGTGTACGAGTGCAAACTTGATGAGATGTCATATCATGTCATACACATCTTTTGTCCTTGGTGCAGTGTGTCTCACTCTGACTGTGCTGATGGCAGTGGCTCCCCATGCACATATGTGCACAACCATGTTCCATGTGCATTCCATGTATGCCCCGAGGTGTCCTTAACCACCTGCTCATTGTAGTATTTGTCCAGGATGATCCAAGGGTCATCTCATTTGGACAGCCATGTCATGCTCACATTAGGTCTGTGTGTCATCACACATGTCTTTAGGCTGGGCACATCTGTATCATGCACATAGCTCCCCCTGTTACAGGCCCACTGCCTCTTTTCAACTGGTGTTGTCTTCTACATGCATGGAGGTACTATGGATGGTTCCTCACCTCTCCTCCATCATGTCCACTTCTCATCAGCTGTAGTGACATTTGAATGTTGAAATGCAATAGAGGCATGCCTACACTGTCTGGCAATGCACAGTTTTGTGTGGAACATGTCATTGCCATGCACTGCCTCCCTACTATTGCCCAGGGCGTGGGTGTTTCACAGAATCCATGCTACATGGTGCATGCCATTTGCACATGATGGCTGCAATTGCCGTTACACTGCCATCATGTTTGACTATTGTCATCACTACGTACGTGTTGATGCTGTAAATTGAGGGACTATACATGCATAGCACCGCACACACCCACTCCTGTGCCAAGTTAAGGCCTTCAACATGCAAACACAATGCTGCTGTGTGATTTTGACCTGACATGTATGTACCCATATCCCTATTTTCACAGTATCGAAAGGCACTAGCGTACGTGCCTCCTGTGACACATGTACTGTGCATAGTTGATGTTAGTTGGTTGCTGAACATGAACATGCATGTTACATGTATCATGGTGTGTTTGGTTAGATTTCTAGCTGTGTATATTTGTGTGTTCACACATGCTTATGCTAGGTACCATCTCTTTGTTCCCATCTCTCATTTTGGCATTGGATATATGCCTGCTAGGGGTTGTGTGTGATGCAGGTGATGTGCAACATGCAATACATGTGTTGCCTTCACATTTTGCACACATCCTTTTCTGCTTTGGGATGGCCTTGCATTGCTATGCCACTGGATCCATGTTGGGGTTTGAGTTGCCTGTGACATGGCTGTTTCATTATTTGGCTGTCAATGTTATGAACTGTATGTGTGTGGTATGTGCTACTGACATGCGTGTCCTTGTTTCTTTTGTTTATGTTGCTGGTGATGACGCACTGGTGGCAGAGGATGAAGATGTCATCCCAGACACATTGGTCAGTTCACATGACCAACCAGGCACCAGTGGTGGTCGTGGGGTGGCAGCCCACGAGAACCCACAGGTGCTCCAGGCCATCGTGTCCAGCGCTGACTCTTAGTCAGGCTCTGATATATCCTCTGACCAGTATGTTGAGCCGGATCTGCATCATGATATGTTTTCGCCGGTAAGTGATCCTGTGCTGGATGATCTTCTGTCCGCGACACCTGCAGTAGGGGGCCTGGCAGGGTCAGAATGTCCGCCTGTGGTGGTTACGGGTGCATGGTCACACTCAACACCAGTTGGCCATGTTCCTGGGGCATCAGGCCGACAGAGGGAAGCAGTCCTGCAGCCACGCAAGGCACCAACCCAGCAAGGACCACGGCAGCTTGGGCCCAGTAGGTGTGGTGTCTGGCAACGTGGTGGCCGTGTGTCACTGAGGTCAACTGAGTGGGAGCGTTTCAGGAAAGCCGTAGCACAGCAACAGGGGGGAGCAGTTGAGATGATTGCTCAGGGTATGGAAAGTGTGGCCCATTCCATCCTCCCCTCTGTAAGGCAAATGGTGCTCCAGCAGCGGGCTACGCAGTCCATGTGCCGCTCACTCAGGCTGGGCATGGCAGCATCTGACAGGGCGCGCTGGGCTGAAATGGTGGCTCTGCGTGCAGCACTTAATGCTCAAGCAAAGGCACATCATGATGCCCTGAGGATGGAACACCAAGCCCTCCGATCTACTCTGGCTGACCTCATGATGGATGAGAGTAGGAGGACAGAAGACAGGATGGTAAAGCTTGAAAGAACCATCTCAGCTGAACTCCATGCAAGCCGGGAATCGCTCCGTTTGTCATGTGAGGTCATGCAGGCAGAACTCCGTCTCACATGTCAGTCCTTGCAGGTGGAAGCACGTGTGACACGTGAGGTAATGCATGCTGACCTCAGTCTCATTGCCAGCCAGGACCTGGCTTACCAGACCCGCATGCTTGCTGCCATTGAGGGGCAAGGCGTGGCTAGGCGTGGTGAGTCAACTGCGCCATGTCGACCTTCTGATTTCCATCCAGAGGGTGACGATGACAACCTATCTCCCACATAGATCGGGCCGTGCAGGCGCTGAGCCCAGTGAGATTTTTGTATCTCAACATCTACACATGTGGGTGTTGGGTGTTGAGGTGAACCCTGTACCTCCCCCCTCCTGGGTGCTCCTCCCACCCCCTGGGTCATATATGGCCATTTTTGATTTTTTTCTTTTTCCTGCAATTTTTTTATTATTTTTCCAGTAGTTTTTTTATGCAAATATTTTTAATTGTTCATCAAATTTGTATGGTTTTGGGTAAGTATTTTTTTTTATTTTCATTTTTCAATGGATTTTTTTATTTTTACTTTATTTTGTTGTTCTTTTACAATGATTTATCTTTTTTGTTTTTTATTTTTTCAGAATTTTTTTATTTGTCTTTATTTTCTTCAATTAACTTTTTCTTTTATTTTTTTAATTACTCATTTGCTTTTGTTCAATTGATTATTTAATTTTATTTGTATTTTCTGGAGATTTTTTATTTATTCCAATTTTCTTTTGTCTATTGTGCATACATGTGACAGTGTGGTGCTTTGTGGCATCGGAAGGCATCCACTGTGTGTTCCAGCTGGGCCCATTCAGGCTTGTCTTGTGTATGTGTTTTGCTTGGGGTCCTGACACATATACGACTCCTGCTTCCCCTTTCCATGGGCTTGCAAGGATGGCTCAGTATAACAGCATATCACACATGGGCATTGGGCTTCCATCATTTCTGTGGCCAGCCTGCAGTTCTACTTGTGTGTACACCCCTAGTGGGTATTCTGGATGTTTTATCCAATGCATGTCTGCACTTCACTTTGGTGAGTATTATGCTGACTGTGGATTTCATCATGTTCATTGAAATGTTTGTTATGTATTGACTGTCTTTGTTAATTCATTTCCTGCTGTAGGTGGTACCATGCACCTTTTGGCTGTGTACGACACACTGTTTGTGGGAGGGGTCCATGTGCTGAAAATGTTGGACAGTTTCCACCAGTGATTTTGATTTGCCACATGAAGGCTGCACGCTGAGTTACCCATGTCACCACGCATTTCAACAACCACCCATTCCTTGCTAGCACCACTTTGTCCATATTGCAGCCCTGGCTGGTGTTTTGATGTGCCATTTGAGGTATGACTGCACTGTTCTTGATTTGATTGTCCTTTGTGTGTCCTGGACCTGCTCCCCCCTCCCACTGATTGCATGTGGCCCTTGTGACAATCCAGCCAACCAGGATGCTTGAGCCTGCCACCACTACCAAAAGCCCACAAAGGAGGTCCTGTCTAGGCCTGTACATTCTGAGTCACTTGATTGCCCCCCTGTCTCCCCTGCCCCTGTCAGTGTCCCGCTGTCTCCCCCCCTTCATCATCACATTCCCCTACTCTTCTGCACCGTCTGGTTTCCCTCTGCCTCCTGTGTGTGCTTTCTTTCACCATCTACCCCATTATGTATTTTGAGCTTGGCCCCCTCCTCCCTTCTCTTCTCCCTCTCCCTCTCCATCACACTTTACCCTCCTCCTAGTACTCTGGCTGTCATTTTCCACCACTACCCCAATTGCCATCAGCCATGGTGATACGTGCCTACGTGGCGCCTGCTTGTTCTTTGCAGACATTTGCCCTTCTGCCTCCGTCCTTCCACACCCCACCTTCAAATGTTTTAGTATAATTTTGAAAGTTACTTTTATCATTTGTCCCTCCACCACTGATTACAGGTAGGCTGTTCCCCCATTCGCTTCTGTGTTTCTTCTGCCCCTCCCCAGCACTATCTTGATTCTTTGTTGACCTACCACAGTTAGTCACTTGTTTTCTTACCCTCCTCATCTCTTCCCTCTTCTTCCATCACTCACCTCCTTATGTGACACCTGCACTGCGACTATTGCCGTCAGGCATAGGAATGTTGATGCTAGTTTTGTCATCCAACATTCCCTCCCTAGACTCTCCCTTATTGTTCCAGGCACTTGTAATATGTACTTTGATTTTATAGTTCATTATCACATTGTGGACTGATTGAAGGACATGTAGGAATGTACTGTTCTTCTCCCTTGTTCACTCCCTCATTAATGGGCTTTGATGAACTTTGTGTGTAGGTCGTATTGAGGATTTTTTATGATTCAGTAATGGGTCACTGTCTGCCATTGTCGATGTGGGGTACTCTGTACATGATATGTTCTGCTGGTCAATGGCTGATGCAATGTTGTGCTTTATTCTGAGGTGTCAGGGGATGGGTGTGGTTTCACACACAGGGGGGTCCTTGAGTGCTATGTTCAAATGTGCTGTGTACGGGACACTGGCACTCTCTTCATTTCACATGCATGTATTCAATGCATGTCCCTACTGACAAGTACACTTAGGCAAAGCCCCTCCCCAACTCCAGTGACACCATGCACACGCGTGCACCCAGATTGCCTTCTCAAGCATGCTGTGTCACGACAATCCATGTTCACTTCTGAGTCATTGATCGTGTACATGCATGACAGGGTACTATTTGGTTGAATGCCATTTTTTCAAATGATGCTGAAGGGTTTTCGCCAATGCAATGCACACTCACTGTGCTGTCCAGTGAGCGGTGTTTGATATGCCAATTTGCAATTGAACAATGTGCATGGCAACAGGTATTCTGACTTTTGTTGGTTGCACCATTGGTGGCATGCATTTGTGCCACCGTTTTCATGGTGTGAGGTTTTGGTCAGTCATTTCTTCAGATTCCATGTCAGGTATAATTGTCTGCTGCCTATTTACATTTCTCACGTGGCACTTCATGAATATTGTGTCATGTGTTGTGCATATGGTTTGATGTTTTGCTGTTGCATACCATGGTATAGTGTGTCAGACGGGGTTCAGGGGTAATGGGAGGGTTTGGGTGGCATACCAGTACTTTCATGCCCTGTTTAGCAAGGGGAGGGAAGCACCTTGCATGTGTTCCCTTTTGTCACATGGAATTGGTTGTGTTTAATTAGCTAGGGATGCACACAATGTGGTACTTCTGTGCACACATTCTCAGGGTGGTAAGGTTGTGACAGTTAACTGTCCCTTTCTCATCGATTGTGACTTGGTATGGTTTAGGTGAAAAATGTGGCCACAAGCTGGGTACGGGCTGCCTTGCCACATGCCCTTTCCCCTCCCATGTGCAGCAGCCGTGCGTGTGCTTGGGGATGTGGGGGCACCACCATGTCCACTGGTATGCCATGCCGTGTTGCAACATTGTGGAGGACACATGCTGCCACAATGATCCTGCACACTACTGGGGGTGCATATAGTAGATGTCCACCAGAGCTGTCAAGGGAGCGGAAGCATGACTTGAGCACTCCGGATGTGCGCTCCACTATGGCCCTGGTTGCAATATGGGCTGCGTTGTATCTTACCTGGGGTGGTGTGGTGGGGTTCCGTATGGGCGTCATCATGTAGGTGCTCGGAGGATAGGCACTGTCCCCTGGCAAGGTGATAATGGTTGTCATTAGTTGGGCTTGTGTATTTGTCTGTGTGTGACATGCATGCATGTGCACAGGCATTTATACTCACCTAGGAGCCATATGTCACCATGCTTCCCAGCTTCCAGGGCCCGGTTCAGGGTGGACATTCTGAATATGAAACTATCATGGGTGGACCCTGGATAGTTTGCATAGACAGAGGTGATGATTCCCTTGGCATCGCATACCACCTTCATCTTGATGGAATGCCAGTGCTTGCGGTTTCGATAGATGTGCTCAGTGGACCTAGGTGGTCGTAGGGCCACATGGGTGCAATCAATGGCACCAAGCACTTTGAGTAAGTGTGCCACCCTGTAGAAGTCCAAGACCACGGCCTGCCTTTCTGTGGGTGTTCTGGGCATGTATATGTGCCTGCGGACTGAGGGGCGCACAGTGATGTTTGCCAACACCTGTTGTAGGCAACGTGACTGCGTGGGCTGTGAGACACACCCCACTATTGCAGTTGTCCGCTGAAATGACCCAGTGGCCAAAAAACGCAGTACATTGAGCACCTTCTCCAAGGAGTTCAATGCTTGGGAGCACAGGGTGGGTGATGTGAGTTCATCCTCTCACTCCCTGACTGGCTCTAGGATGATATGAGGTGGAAACCTATACCTGCCATAGACCTGGTCATCAGGCATCCCAAAAAGGCTGGTCATGGGCAAAACAAATGCGGGGCCTGGCTATTCTCCTCCTCCTGCGGTGTCCCACGATCACTGCTGCGAGGAACGGGACATTCATCGTAGCTGTATATTCTTGTTTGTTGTTTGCGCGCACTTTTAGGCTGCGCGGGGTGCTTCTGCCTGCTTTCGTGTGGCGGGCGTAATTGTGCGTGTGCGTGTGTTTTGACGTGTGTGGGTTTTCCCTATTGGATTCCATGAATATGTGTAGTTTGCGTGCGTGTGGGCGTTCTGTGTACTTCCCAGCAGTACTACCCCAGTTACGCCCTTATTTTCACGCGTTGTTCCCCATTCCGCGTGTTCCGCCCCTTGTTCCGCCCCCTTTTTGATGTGTGCGCTGATGTTGTGCGCTTTCGCTGTGCGCGTCACGCTCGGCGTTTGGGATGTGGAAGTGACGTGTGTGCCGGTGTGCGCCACGCGCGGATTTGGCGCACATCCCAAGAAATACACGCATAGGGCCTTCCATGAATCGCACGCGTGCGATTTGTACGCGCGCGCCAGATTTTTCACGCTTGCGCCAGTAATTTCAGCGCACATTTATTCCATGAATTACCCACAAACTGTCCAGGCTCTGCATTACAATAAAGAAAAACTGGGTAAACTGCTTACCCTTAGCCTTCTTTAGCTTATGCACACAACCCAGAAAAGCCCACAATGTGTCACCCCATGAAGTAGTCACTGGCAGAAGCATGCACCTATCCACTCCCCAATTAGAAGAACATCAGATGCCTATAGGGCAGCAGCGGTCTTAAGAGAAGAATTAAAATATTACCTAACAGCCCTAACACATGCAATTGAAATGGAATGTGTCTCCTGACAAAGTGCTCTGCCCTAATCAGAGGACATACCAATCACCACAGACACAACACCAACTGCTCCTGCACCAAACCAACCCCTGCTGTCCGGGGTCCTGGTCTACGTAAGGTGCTTCATTAGGAAATGGAAAAATCCTAGACTTCACGGCCCTTACGAAGTGGTGTTTTCCACCCCTCTCGCTGCAAAAGTGAAAGGGCTTCATTATTGGATGCACCTCTCTGATGTTCGCAAAGACCCCACCAACCATAATCTACCTCACCAGTTACTGATATAATTTCTTTCTGCTAAAAGCATTAAGTATTTTATAAAGTATCTCTCTCCCTCCTCACATTCTCTCTCTTCCTCTCTCTCTCTCGCTCTCTCTCTCTCTCTCTCTCTCTCTGTCTCTCTCTCTCTCCCCCCTCTCTTTCTCCCTCTGTCTCTCTCTCTCTCTCTGTGTGAAGAAAATGGAACCAGCAACATCAGATCATTCATTATTTCATTGAAAGATTTATAAATACAAATTTGATGATATTCTTATATGTGCGGAATGCATTTTACTGTGGTGCTCTTTACTATTTTAATATTTATATTGGGAATATATTGGGGTATATCTTTTATCTGGGCCAGCCATCTAAAAGAGGAGGGAGGGGGAATCATTACCAATGTTACAGTAAATATGCTTAGCGACATGCGTGAGAGCAATACCAGCTATAATATCACACCCAATGTACCTGTACGCAAGAGTACGAGTGTCAGTAGAATATTAAATACCTTATTTCCAACTATCTTTAAGGATTTTTTTAAAAACAAGTAGCAATGATCAAACTAGCATAACAAAATGAATGAGAAGATATGTAGTGCAGCATAATAAAATGATAAAACAAGCGTGTTGACAGATATTTGGTGTATACCATGGCCTGGGCCTAGATGCTATTGAAGATGTGAGACCACCTGAGATGTCCAACAGCTGGTACACAGATACGAGTGCTGCTATGTATGTTCATTAATAGTGAGTCATCTGGTGCATCCAAGGCATTGGTACCACAAGAAGTTTCAATTATAGAGAATGTAGAATAAAAGGCACCTTCAAGGCATATACTGTATGACTAGAGCAGGTGGATCGAGACCCCCTGCAGTGCAACAACAACCCAAAAGGCCTCAACTGGTTACAGCAAACATATCTCATTATTGAAGGACTCAAGTATATAAACAATATATGGCAAGAAACCGCCCTGAGTGCCTCTCAGAAGGCCTTCTTGGGTACGAGGAAGAGGTCCTGGAACTAATGCAAAGAACCTGCACACAAATATGGACTGAACACATCACAGAATTGACATGGATTGTAGCAATGGAACAGCCAGTGAAAGTACATCTGGAAGAGACTTATGAACTCTGTTTCCACATTGAAGGAACTCTCTTCATTGGCTCTAACGAACAATGTAACAGAACTCTTTTGATTCCAGACTTGAAGAAGGGCACAGCAGCAATGATGGACTATTACTTGGTCTATGGACTACAGTACCCATAATTACTATACACATATTACTATCAATCATAAATACTATTTACACTTCAATTATATAATTCTACTGTACTACAAATACTGTATACTCCCCCCACAATACCCATAATTTCTATACAGATATTACTATTGATGTGGCAGGATTGTCCTAATACTATACCTCCTAGCAATCACCCTCCCCAGCGAGACCCCAGATCCTTCAGCATGGCTTAGCCTGAGGCCTCTTGCTACACCCGGGTCTCCTGGTATGCCCACACTCCCCCTTGGCTCAGCAGGCCATGACCTAATGCTGCCCTCGGGAGCCACGAGACACCAGCTCCCTGTACCTTTCCCTAGCTGTGTAAAAATACCACCTTATAAGGAAAATTCCAGTGTTTACGCCAAAGTTGCGTACTGATCTTGCGACACTATGCACTGTGCATATAACAGCCAGGTTTCCTCACAAATGTCTGCTTCCTAGTATTATCAAATGTCTACAAACATCATGGAAATTTGCCATGCTATTGTTTACCTCTCAGCTGTATTCTGACTCTTCATTGCTACAGGATTTCCCCCTGTATCAGTGATTTCCTTATCACTACAGTGTATGTGGCCACTGCCCACAACCACCACAATATAATGAAACCATATAACAAGTACATACAATGCATGTTGAAATAACAAAATTCGCCCAGAACCCCTTTAACGTTCAAGTGATGCCTGCGGACACCTAAATTGACCACGGAAATGGCGGCATCTGCAAAATCCCTTTTCACCTATAAATACAGCTCCATATCATCTTTATTCCACTCCCCTACCCTTTCCAAGTCCTCCTTCACCCATCAAATCTTTTTGCCAACCCAACCATTTACGACACTATCCGCTGACTACGCGATGTCCGCGGACACCGAAATTGACCGCGGACATGGTGGCACCTGAAAGCCCTTTAGTCACCTATAAATATAGCCCGATATCATCTTTTCTCCATTCCCCCAACCTTCCCAGCCACTCTTTCCACCACCAAATAACCCCAAATGTGTTTACCAGACTTTTTCTCCAACCGATGTCTGCGGTCAACACCGGCTGTACGCGGATGCAACATGGTGAACATTTTGGGAAATATGACGCACCTCACACTCTTCGCCATCCAATCAACGGCTTGTCCAATGTCCGTGGACATCACATCGCCCCCTTTGCCAATCACAGGGATGTCCGCGGACCGAACGGGGAAGTGAGTCCAAAACAAATATAGATAAAATATCTAGTCAAATGGGAAAGAGATGCTTTGCAAATTCCATAAGTAATGCATTAATAAGGGAACCAGCAGAACAATGTGTGTCCGGTTCAGGGACAATTCTAATAAAGTGCAAGTTCTAGCAGAAATGTAATTAAAATAAATGCACATGTAGCAATGGAAGGTGTTTGCACATATAGCAGCATACAAAATAAAGTGCTAGTGCATGAACATCTAAAAGGCCATGCCATGCAATGGGCAAAATGCGAGTCGATGTCTAGCTGATGTACAGTTAAGATAAAGTACAGGAGCTGCAGCAATAAAGTGGTGCTATACGAGCACACAACATTATAAAGTGCTAGTGCATATAGCTGCCTGAGTCTGAAGTGCAAATGCATAAAATGTTCAAATAACAACACGCTGCAGCGGAATTTCAGTTAATCATGACAAAAAATTGCAATCTCCTTAACAGAAAGAAATGTTACACCAAGATGATCAACTCATGTGTAATACAGGCAACTGTAATCCTCCAAGCAAACAATATGTGCATTGCGAGTGCAATTCTAAAATCACAAAGCTACCAAAACTCAAGATGTCAGAGAAAAGGAACCCACACTGGCGACATGCCAACACTACTAATGACGTGATTAAAAGAAATATGTCCCCGAACTCCCAGCTGATAAAGAGTTGAAAAAGTATCGAAAGATAAACCATGACAAAATATTACTTTCAGAAAAAATATTTATCAACAAAATAGAATTCAGACCAAACACATCAGAGGAGATGTAAAAAAAATGAGAAAGAAAGAAAAATGAAATGTCATCACGAGGTCTGAGCAACATCCCACCCACTAAAGGACATGAATTAACACAGAAAAATTAGAACATGTAAAAAAGAGAGCCATCGAATAAATTAAACCCATATAAAAGTGTACAATTCTTCATCAACACTATGACCAAGGGGCACCTGAGTATCAAAATATAAAATGTATTTGCTCTCAAGCTGATGTAACCGAAAAACCCAATCACCCCCTTTGGGATGTGTGGCTATGGACAACCGCAAAAAAAGTCAGTGACTGGGAATTGTTGTCATGTTGTTCCTTGAAATGCTTGGCCATGGGATAAAAGGGATCGGACATCTTGATGGCTCTAAAATGCTGGAGAGTCCTAATCTTTCATTTACATGTGGTGCTGCCCACATACCATTTGTTTCAAGGGCAACAGAGAACGAAGATAACAAAGGTGGTATTGCATGTGATAAGCTGTTTGATGATCCAAGGTAAGGCAGTTATGGGATGTACATATGATTTTTGTACAATAGCATGAGAGCATACTGTGCATTTATGACATTTGACAAAACCAGCAGACGACACAGACAACCATGTAGTATTGGTGGGAATCTTCTGCAGAGGCTGCAAAAAACTCCACCAATTCGTCCTTCAATGAGGGTGCCTATCTAAATGTCAAAATAGTGCGTGATGAAAGTAATGGTGATTGTTGTGTACTACGTACACGTAGTGCGCATGCGCGAGGCTCTACGAGCTCGCGCATGCGCGGTTAAGAAATAAAGGCGGTGCCCGGCAGTTGCAGCCGGAGACCGGAGCCATCGCACGTCTCCGGCGTGCGTTCTTAGTGTGCATGTGTGTGTGAATGCACGTGTGGGTTGCCTGACACGCGGATCACCGCGAACATCCAAAACTGGCGACTTTGTCCATCTTAAGAACATGCCAATGCCTCTGGACAATTTTCCTCACATCGTGAGAAGAAGTGCCAAATGTCACAATCAACCGTGTATCATCGTTCTAACAGTCTACTTGAGCAGTTTGTTCACATTGAATAAGGAATCTCTATGGATCAGTCTTGCCTTCATATAAGCAATCTCAATGACGCCCTTAGAGTAACCTCGTAATAAAAAGTTGTGGGAGGCTTCAGAACAACATTTATCAAATTGTACAATATCGGGACATTTCCTACGGTATCAAACAATTCCCCATAAGGAATGCTCCTCTCACAACGAGCATGATGGCTACTGGTGGCATGTAGAGCGCCAGGGGACCACTCTGGTGGTGATAGTGCGTGGTACAAATATCATGTAATGGGAGAGATATATATATATGTGAATAAGTAGCAGAAAGTGGCATCACTGAAGTTTAAAAAAGCTAAAAATCAATTGAAAAGGGCCTACTTTAGTAAACAAAAGCTATTTTAGCATCTTTAGTTACCTAACATATTGTAACTAGGAGGCTGTCTTGATATGCTGTGGGTGCAATGATATGGTATTTAGTCCTCCATGTGCGCTTGCCTACAAATAGCATAGTTCGTGTCATCTAAAATATAGGTAGGGCCACGTTACATGGTGCATGGGGGGGAGGCAGAAATAACAGAGATGCTTCGACAGATCCTGAAGCAGTAGCAACTGACTTGCCATTGGATGGAGTGAGTAGGTATCTAGGGCTCTTACAAGGTCGCCCACGGCCGGCCCGTCTTGGTTGTGTCTAATCTGGAGAGCTCGGGAAATCATACCGAGGCTTAATTGCTGCATCAGCAGCTTATCACCTGGGCCAATAAGAAGCGTCGAATCCATGTTGGCACTTGAACGTTTTGCTAAATGATTTGCTGTCATCTATACGGATGAATTATTTCCAACATGGCATTCTGTCATGCAGTGTAAATACGATTGCAGTGCCAGAACAGGCATGGGCCAGTTCATATGAATGCCTTTTGTAATGCGTGGTCGCGGAAGCGTTTGCGTTGGAGTCTGTCAACGTGTTTGCTGTGGTTTCTGTTGCACCAGCGACAATCCTTAAACTAGAGGCTCCTACTTCGGAAAGCGGTTTCCCAGGCAGCATGAACTTAATAAACCTGAACGTTCAACGTTACGAGCGTATATCATAAATGAGACACATTGGGATCCACCCTGGAGGATGGGAGGTTATTTGGGTCAGAGGCATTGCACACGTGCTCCACTCGATTCGGGTCTGGGCATCGGAAATGTACCCGAGCTCTCAAGGCGCCTCTCACTCGACCCCTCCGCTTTCTTTCCATTTTGTGCTGGGACTTGATAAAAGCAAAACAAGAAGCAATGGAAAATCATGACCTTCTTGCGCCTGACATGGGACGCAAAAGCATGAATGGCAACGTGCCAGTGCAGTAAATGTGCTTTCCAGATGTACCTCAAACCAGCTGAGTGACTTTGCAGCTGAATCATTTGTGCCTAGAAATAAGGAGGATTCATTTGCTCCTCCTTAGGCGAGTTCTGTTCTCCGGAGTTACTCATCCCCTGAGTAAGGAGCCCTATCATTTGCAAACAATATGCAGCATGGCTTGAAGTTAGTGCCTGCTGGGCCTAGAGACCCAAGCTGCTCCACACTGATGAGCCCCAACATGGGCGAAACATGTTTGGGGATGCTTGTGGTCTGGTGCAGAAGGGATGTGACCTGGCAGTTCGGGCTGGACTGCCCGTTTTGGGGTGAGGCCAAGCCTGATTTGCATATGGTCTTTCCCCTTCTGTAATGGCTTGACAGGCGAAGAACGGTGGTCTGGGGGGTTGCCCAGAGCAATGCCAGTGGTTAAGATTCATTCTAAACCTTCCAGCCATCACCTCTTAGTTTTTGCTTTGTCACCCCGAGTGGGACGGGTATGCCCAGACGTGGGTCCCGTGCCTGCGGGGCCTAGAGACCCAAGCTACTCCTCACTGATGAGCCCCAACAAGGGTGAAACATGTTTGGGGATGCTTGTTGTCTCCTGCAGAAGGGATGTGGCCTAGCAGTTCGGGCTGGACTGCCCTTTTTGGGGTGGGGCCAAGCCTGATTTGCATATGGTCTTTCCCCTTCTGTAATGGCTTGGCAGGCGAAGAACGGTGGTCTGGGGGGTTGCCCAGAGCAATGCCAGTGGTTATGATTCATTCTAAACCTTCCAGCCATCACCTCTTTGTTTTTGCTTTGAAGTTAGTAGGATGCAGTTACTCCTCCCTAATGCACCTCGCTGTTCTTTGGCGTTACTCAGCTTCTGATTATGGATTTCCTGTATTGCCTGGCAAAATGGGCAGAATTATAAATATGTGTACATGACGTATAGACAATCGCTTGCAGTATTACATCATGCCCAGTTTACTTACACTCTTGCCTCCTGAAAAGGCACTCTGTTGCTATAATTAAAACAAAGTTTACATTTCGTCTCCGGCCCCTGCCACAAGGGTACAATAATAGCCTCTTCACCTCCAACTGCTCCTAAAATACTAGAGCGGAGCCAAATACCCAAAATCCCCTCAGTGACGGTGGGCAGGAAAAAGGATTGGGATGGGGTCGAGAAGGGCTCAGTGTTATGAGGATTACAGGTCAGTAATCTGGCATAACCCCTTCATCCACTCATTCTCGTCTCAGACCCCAATATCATGGGGAAATACCAAGCAATAGAGGATGTTGGGGGAAACATAAATCACTGCTTTGTCACTGCGCCGCCATTAGTAACACAGCCTACTTTAAGTACAGCAGAACCAAAACGGGTGTAGTGACTCCTAAAGGACCCAAGTGAAGCCCATGTTGAAGCCCTGCAAATGTCCCACTTGCCTTGGATGAACCTCCAGATGAGGCATAGGGCTCATACCATCCCTGGGTCAATCTGTCCTGCACCCCAAGGGCAAGGGCACCTAAGAACTCCCATAAACCCTGGAGATGTCAGGGCAACTGCTTATGGTAGAGGTGGGATATGAATTCATACTGCCTCGCCTACATCAAGTGGATCTAGGGCATCAATCCCACCTCCACTTTTGGGAAGAATGAGAAAACCTGGCAGGAGTAATGCCAGCCACCTGCAAGCAGAAATGGAAACACCGGCTCTGTCAAAGACGGAACCAGTGTTTACGGAATTCCGCCTCTGGAATTACCGGGTCACCTGTGTTGTAATGCCCCACAAAGTGCCCCATTTCTGCCCTGGCATCCATGGCTCATGGTCCTGTGTTGGGGGTGACTCAGGCCCCCCAAGTCTGTGAACACCTGGCCTTGCGCGCACTAATGCCGGCATTAACAGCTGCAGGGGAAGGGAAAGGATGCCCGCAGGTCTAGTGAACAGGGTCTGACACACCTTGTTAGTATTGGACATCTCCATGATAACACACACTCCTGGGTAACATGTCTGCAACAATAGCAGCAAATGAATAGACGGACAGCAGCAGCACAAAGGTGCAAAGGAACGTTCCAGAACAGTAAGTCTTGGAGGATCCCCAATCACCTGATTACTCAGTGTATTCTGGTAAGTTGGGTTCGACCAAAAATTTAACAATTCAGGAGACAGTTTCTAGTTAAGCTTATAGCAAATTAAAATGTATCAAATGCTGCAAACATTAGGTTGAAGAGGTCAGGTCGGACATCATATGTTAAAATCAAACGGGAGTATAAAGTTAATGAAATAGGTCAGAAATTCAGAACCTTTCCTACTGGGATGCCCAAAGAAAGCAAGTGTCCGAATGAATAATGGCTATCACCTGCCTTTTCTTAAATATAGAAACGAATGTTAGCTCATTGTTTACGGCTTTAAAAGTGCAAATATAAATGTACAGAGAAGGTATTTTGTATTTGCATTATTTTGAGAAATGTGCCGGTCACATTTTTTTGCAAAGTTGGTCTGCACATTTCCAAGGGGCTCTGCCTCAGTATCCATTTTGCACTGGCCAGCCCCCCTGCATACATTAGTGTCAGGAGTATGTATGGCACTCCCTGCACCCATATGTTTTGTAAATATGTTATTTCTTTTTTCCCAGGAAAAGAGCTCATGACATTTCAATCCTACCGGACTAAATTATATTACTTTAAGAAACGTCATGAGTCTACATCATGAATGCTTGGAATGACTAACTCTCCCTTAGGCCTTCTGGCCTTTCTGATGTCATTGCGTTTCACCCAACTGGCTTTCCCTGATTATTAAATAAACAGCCTCAGTAGTCCACATGGAAGCAGCCTCAGCAAGATGAGACTTTATACACCCCTAATGCATGCCTGGCTACCCCCAGCACTGCAGGCCCATGCCTGGTATGAATCCCCTATAATATAATATTATAAAGCTCACTGATACAAAATTGGCATCCTATTCTATTCTCTTCTACAGAATTGTATTATAGCGCCAACATGCCTGTAGGTCTCAGGGCGCTCACAGACAAAACAGACAAAAGCATAAATCAGAAAGACCTATAGCATCAAAGCACAGTCAAGAACAAGGGAGAATGGAGAGAGGAGACCTAAATTCCTCCTCCATCAAACAGAGAGTTTTAAGTGCCTTCCTAAACTGGGCGGTAGACAGAAGCTGCCTGATAGAAGGAGTGAGATCATCCCAGACCCTTGGGCCCCAGGCATTGAAGCTCAGGTCTCCAAATCTCTTGAGTTTAAAGCTTGGTTTTATAAGTAGATCCTTATTATTGGACCGAAGTGTTCACCTGTGCGGCAATTTCGTAACTCTTGAGCTAAGATAGCTAGGAGCAAAACCTGCCAGACATTTATAAACCAGGCAAGAAGCTTTCAAATAAATCCTCTGACGAACAGGAAGCCAATGTAGTTTCTTACGGGCCTCAGAAATATGATCTCTGCCTCTAATGCCACAGACGGCTCTAACAGCCCCGTTCTGAGCAGTCTGCAATGTTGTCACGTTAGCTTGTGAAGTGCCAAACCATTACAATAGTCGAGCCTGGTATTTATAGTTCTATGGCTATCAACGCCCTATTTACCACTGACAGATGGGGTTGTATCTGACTTAGCAATTGTGTCATATAGGTGCAACTAGAACTTAGAGAAGACACTTATTTGTTGAAATTTAGGTTTCAGTCGAAAACAACCCCCAAAGTTTTGACATGAGTAGAGACCTGAATTCTGGTGCCCCTATAAAGAAGGCCGCTTAGTGAGGGTCTAACAACTTTAGCTTGGCCGGGCAATCAAGAATCAAGATCTCTGTCTTTTTTTCATTGAGAGCCAATGAATTTTTTTCCATCCATACTTTGACGGCATCAAAGACCCTCCAGACCATTAATGAGTCTGCCTCATAGGATCCTGACAGTTTCAGGACGATCTGGGTGTCATCCGCATAGTTCGCAAATTTGACACCCACACCATCCAAGAGATCAAAAAGAGGTTTATAATAGATGTTGTACAACAAAGGGGAAACACTAGATCCTTTTGGTACGCCACAACCCAGTAGGACCTCTTGTGACTTAAAGTTCCCCCTGGCTACCTTGGCCTTCCTAGGTCCAAGAAAGGATTTAAACCAATTATCTGCCAATTTAGAGCAGTTGCTCACTTCAGCTAGTTAGTCCAGCAGCCTATCATGTTTCACCAGATCAAACGCGGCGGACAGGTCCAGCAACAGCAGCATGGCCATGCTACCTTGGTCCACAATTTCAGCCAGGGCGGATTTGACTCCCACCAGAGCCGTTTCCCTACCATAGTTCTTCCTGAAACCAGACTGGCCCTTAGACAAAAGGCCCCTTTCTTCTACAAAGGCGTCGTACTGAGTACAGGGAGCTTTGTCTATAATCTTTAGCAAGAAGGGGACATTTGTTATGGGCCGATAAGTAAGAGGTTCTTGAGGATCTAAGCCCTCCTTTTTTAATAATGGGGTAATACAGGCTTCCTTAATGCAATTCAGCAGTATCCCTTCCTGAAAAGAGCAGTTGCTAAAAGTCGTAACTGGTGTTGCAATGCTGGGGAAATATTCCTTAAACAAAGATGCTGGGAAAATATCACCCTTGCATATTGTCGGTTTCATTTTTGATACCTCACCGAGTGAAACCTGCTTGAAAACAAAAGCATCGGTCCCACTATGCTCCTTAAAGCTGGTGGCATAGTGTCCATGTCTACATCTTGCAGCATATCAGGGTTCATTAGTGTACTCCCTTGATGTTGTCTCACATTTTTAATGACATTTTCTTGAACCATTTGGCACCATGCACCATCCACCTCTAGCTGGAATTCTTGCATACTGCCCTTTAACTCATTCAAAATGTTAAACAGCTATTTAGTGCTTGATTCTGCCCCTAAAATACGTTCTTCCGACTTTTTGCTTTCAAGATAACATCTTTGTAGTATTTAGCTGCTCCTTTATACAAATCCAGAGTACTTTTTGAGGGGTTTTTACTCCAGCCTCATTCAGCCACACGTTTATTTTGCGCTTCTTTTTTTATTAAGAAAGATTTAAGAGGTGCCAGTTTATAAAAAGCTGCGTTTAATATATCTCGCAGTTGGGCAGTAAACCAATTTTCCTCTATGGCCAATAGCTGGGAAGAAACAATAGAGTTAAAGGCCTCCTGTGAGAAATTACGAGTGCCTCTATGCAGGATGAATTTGGGGCGCAGACCTGCACTGTCCATTGCCGGGCCCGAAGTTAAAATAGAAAAGTGAATTAGATAATGATCTGACCACCCACAAGTAAGTACATTTAGTGGAGAAATTATCTGATATCTTGCGAAAATCCAATCCAATGTGTTTCCTCCTTGGTGAGTGGGTACAGTGACGTATTGTTGCAGCCCAATAATCTCCAGGAGGTTCAATAAAGTGGCAGCCTCCGAGTCAGATGAATCTTGGGCCAAGAGATTAAAGTCACCTACCACTAATAGTGGAGCCTGTGATTTTTGTGAGATCCCACAAAGGCCAGGAGTTGTTCCTGGAAATCTGGAAAGTTAACTGGAGGGCGATAAAGACTAAGGAGGCTCAGGTTGGTTGTGTAGCTCGGGTTCAATTTTACAAACAGAGCCTCACGGGTATCAATTATCACCATACTTGACAAAAAATCTAAGGCTGTCTCTGAAGATTATTGCCACCCCACCCCCTCTTTGCATCATTACAAGTATGTAGGTGCGGTAATACAGCAGTAATTCCATTACCGTCATATTACAGCACCACCATATTAAGAGTTTGGCAGTGAAGTGGAGGAATTACCTCCAGCAAAAACCTAGAGGTGAATCTTCCACATTTCGGCAAAAATCAGCAAAAATCAGTAAAAGTACTGCAGCGGAATTACCGCAAGCAGTAATTCTTCCAAAATCCCATGGAGTATATGGACTCAAAAAATGGGGAATTAAACCGCCCTATCACCACGTATCATCCCGTAACCAATTTCACAGAAATGATAACTGAGTTTGGTGAGTTTTTTCAGCGGAGCGTGGGAGAGCAGTCGCCGGTAGCCCTGAGGGAACTGCAGGCCAAGTGATGCCCTGCCTGGCCCTGCGGGCCTCCGTGAGTGGATTGTGTGCATTTTTTGTAAATTTTTCTGTTCGCGCCCTGAGCGCGTTGTTGTGCTGCTCCCCCTTCCACTTCCTGGTCCTCCTCTGCCTTCCCGCCTCCCCTCGCAGGATTCTCAAATTTAGGTGGCCTTTCCACTGTGTACGTAATACGCATTACTGTTGTTGTTCTGAAATGTGGTAAAACTAGGGCTTTTCCCCCCTCGCAGGATTCTCAAATTTAGGTGGCCTTTCCACTGTGTACCTAATACGCATTACTGTTGTTGTTCTGAAATGTGGTAAACTAGGGCTTTCTCCCCTTGCAGGATTCTCAAACTTAGGTGGCCTTTCCACTGTGTACCTAATACGCATTACTGTTGTTGTTCTGAACTGTGGTAAACTTGTGCCTGCCGCTCACTTCCTGTCTGCGTGCTCTCGTATCGTCTGTCTCCCCCCCACTCCCTTCTACTTCATGGTGCTCTCTATCTCGCCTATCTTCTCTAACGGCTTCTCTATTGGCTATCGTGCTCTCCTCACTAAATCCGGTAGGAAAAAGTTTAAAAAGGACATCCTGGTCTCCAACCCAGGCCTCCCTATCGCTGACACCTACACAAGTGCCTGCTCCAAGGAAACTCTCACTGACATCCTCTTTTTCGTGCCTTCGCCTGACCTATGGACCCTTCATATGGTCTCTGTGCTATCTCCTTTCTCCTCTTCTCCCATTAACGGTGGGACCCGTTGGGATGTCCTCTTGGCCCCCTTCTGCTCCTCTAAGGCCATCATTAATGTCTACACTAATGGGACCGTCTTGGTCCAAGGCCCTCAGGCCAACCTTCACCTCTTTTATAGACGCTTCCCATGCCTCATCAACTTCCTTTCCTCTACTGCTGTCCCCCCTCCTCTGTCCTCGGCTACCTTGCCTCTACCCTCCCTCCCTGCCCCCTCTCGTGCTCCTTCTTCACCTCCTTCTTCTACACCTCCGCAGGGCGTACTTCTGATCTGTACCCCTCCCGGGAAGTCCTTCAAGGATGGCAACCTTCTCCACATTGCCACTCTTAACTCTCGCTCTGCCATCAAGCATTCCTCTGATATCTGTCGCCTTCTTGAGGAACTGGACCTTGACGTCCTCGGTCTCACTGAGACATGGTTCACGGCCAGCTCTGTCACCAGCTTTGACACACTCTTACTTGACGGTTACAAGATCCTCTCCGTGCCCAGGCCCAACCGTGCAGGGGGGGGGTGTTGCCCTTATCTTCCCTGAGTGGATTCCTGCCACTGTCACTCCTACGCATACCTACCCCTCTTTTGAATGTCTTGTCTGCCGACTCTCTCTCTCTCCCAGCCATTCCCTTACCGTGGCTACTATCTATCGGCCACTTGGTCAAATTGCCTCCTTTCTCTCTGAGTGGGCTGACCTCTCTTCCTCACTCCTGTCCTCAACCACTCAACTCCTCTTTCTTGGTGACTTCAACATCCACCTGGATGCCTCCTGTCCCCCCACTGGACTCTTTTGTGACCTCTGCGACTCTCTCTCACTCTCTATTCTCCTGTCTGGGCCTACTCATTCTGCAGGGCACACTCTTGAGGCTCTGATCTCTTCTGACCTTCCCCTCTCCGTCCCTCTCTCCACTCCTCTCTCCTGGAGTGATCACTTTCTCCTATCCTCCCACCTCACCCTCCCTCCCTCACAGGCAAAGCCACCCTCATCACTGCCACCCACCTTCTCGGTCATCCGACCAATGAAGCGCGTGTCAGTTGAGGCTTTCGCTGCCGCCTTCTCGCCCCCCCCTCCCCCTTTGGCTGACTCCCACCCTGACACAGCCCTCTCCATGCTCCACTCTGCTATATCTGATACCCTTGATATCCTTGCCCCTGTCATGAGAATCCGCCTGAAGCCCAAAGCCAAATGTAACTCCTGGTATGACTCAGATCTCGTCACCCTAAAATGCAAGTGCAGGGTGGCAGAGAGGAAATGGCGTGCTTCATGTTCATCCTCTGACAAACTGGCCTGCCGCCTGCTCCAAAGGCAATACCGTCTCTCCGTTCCCTCCAAGAAGAGAGCCCTTATCCAAGCCCGCATCTCTGCGGCATCTAACAACTCGGCTGAACTCTTTAAAATCTGCAAGGAGCTTGCCAACCCTGCTGCAGTCTCTACCTCTCCTGTCCCCTCCCAGGCCCTCTGCACTGCACTGGCCTCTCACTTCATCTCTAAAACTCAGGACATCCTGTCCTCACACTCCTCCTATCACCTCCCCCCCTCTCTTCACGGCTCAATCTCTGCCCCTTCTGCAGCCACCCCTCCTCCCTCCTTCCCCGCCTTTCCCCTTTTCTCTGCTGACGAGGTTTCCAGACAAGTCCGATCTATGAAAGTCTCGTCTAAACAGGTTGACCCCTGTTCCTCCAAAACTATCAAGGACCACATCGGTTCCCTGGCTCCTGCCCTGGCTGACTTTTGCAACCACTCCTTCGCCTCTGGAGTCTTCCCATCCCCCCTCAAGCACTCCCTTGTGCACCCTCTTCTTAAGAAACCCTTTTCCGACCCTTCCTGCCCAGCTAACTATCTCCCAATCTCCATCACTCCCATCACTCCCTTCCTGGGCAAGCTCCTGGAGAAACAGGCCATCTCCCAGCTTAACCTCCATGCTGAATCTGTTGGTAGTCTTCATGACCATCAATCTGGCGTCAGAGCTGCCAGAAGCTTGAACCTCGACTCCAACACTCCGTGTGTTCTCATTCTGCTCGATCTCTCTTCTGCCTTTGACACTGTCAACCATGCCATCCTGCTCAACCGTCTCCGTGATAACCTGGGTATCACTGGTCAGGCTCTGGCGTGGCTGGCCTCTTTCCTGTCCAATCGACCCTCCCAGGTCCAACTTGGGTCCTTCCTCTCCGACATCTTTTTCTCCACCTGTGCTGTTCCCCAGGGATCTAATCTCTCTCCCTGGCTGTTCAACCAGTATCTGGCACTCCTTGCCCACCGCATCACCGCTCTCTGCCCCAACTTTCTGTGCTATGCGGACGATACCCAGCTCATTTTCAGGCTACCCTCGGCCTCCTCCTCTCCTGGCTGTTCAACCAGTATCTGGCACTCTTTGCCCACCGCATCGCCGCTCTCTACCCCAACTTTCCTTGCTATGCGGACGATACCCAGCTCATTTTCAGGCTACCCTCGGCCTCCTCCTCTCCTTCCCTCATCAGTGACTGTCTGTCTGCTATCCAGGAATGGTGTGCCGCCAATGACCTCTGCCTTAATGCCAGTAAGACTGAGATTCTACTCATCAGCACACCCACTCCCTCCTTCTCTGCAGCTCTCTGGCCAGCCTCTCTTGGCCCTCTTCCTGCTCCTACCTGCAAGGCAATCATCTTCGACTCCACACTCTCCTTCTCTCCTCATATATCTGACGTCTCTAGGAAGTCACACTACCAGCTGCACCTCCTCAGAGGTATTCTTCTCTTCCTCTCCTTCCCCCAGAAGCTCACTGTCTCCCGAGCCCTGGTTCTCTCGAAGCTGGACTACTGTAACAGCCTCTAACTTAATCTGCCTGCCTCCACTCTCCGCCCTCTGCAACTCATCCAGAACAGAACTGCGAGACTTGTCCTTGGCCTCAAGCCCAGGGACCGTATCTCTCCAGGACTGAAATCTCTACACTGGCTCCCAGTAACTGCAAGGATTATGTTCAAAACCCTCTGCATTGTCCACAAGGCCTTCTGGGGCCTGGGGCCTAAATACCTTCAACTCTCTCTTCCTAAATATCTTCCTTCCCGAGCCCTTCGCTCATCCTTCTCCAACTCCCTCAGGGTCAGCCGCTTCTCGAAGCAACGAGCTGGGGGTAGATCTCTCTCCGCGGCAGGGGCCTCCCTCTGGAACAGCCTTCCTGCCTCCCTGAAACTTGAGGAGAACCATCTCCGGTTCCGGAAGCACCTCAAAACCTTCCTCTTTGCTTCTGCTTTCTCTCTCCCTCTCCCCTGCTAAATTCTTCACTGAAACTGCACTGAATCTGCACTCTCAGCGACCTCGGTCCTGGGCCCAGCCACTCTCCACTTGCACTGCCTCCCTGGCAACCCTTGCACTGCGGGACTGTCTCTGTATCCCTACAGCCCCCCTTCCCAGCACTTGTCTGCACTTACCTTGCACTTGCCACCATCTGGCCCTATTTATTTATTTTTATTCTACTTACTTTGTACTGCACTTCCCCCCCCCTTCCCCTTGCACTTTTTCCATTCCCCCTACCCCTGCACTTGCGCGGTCTGAATGACACCTGGCCTAGTAGGATCGTTGTCTGTCTTCCCCTTGTTCCCCCCTCCCTGCCTCGTCGCGCCTTGAAACACTTGTGTATAGGCACGTTACAAATGCCATATCATATCATATCATATTGTGGTTATTGAGGGGATTTACTGCTGAGTTACCATCAAACACGTAATGTGGCACACTGTGCCCACCTCTGAATGATGAAAAGCAGACCCAGGCATGCCTGACGTACAATTCTGAACTGGACTGCCCAGCTCCTTTGATGGGCAGCAATTACCTTTGTGATGGGTGGGGATGCAGATGTTACTCATACACCAAATAATAGAGCCGACTCAGGAATTTGACAAAAGGTAAACTGTTTTAATATCAAGTGTCTAAAAACAGGAAGCATAACAAACACCAATGTGAACGCTCGATCTTCAACTCTCAGCATATTTAAGAACAAAATGTATTTTTAGAAGCAAAATGTGTCATCACTGACGTATAACCTACGTGTTACCAACGTCATCCTACGTGGCAAACTACAGAAAAACTAAGAGGATGATTGGGTCTGCATGAACATCTAAGTATATGATCCATACTAGTCTAAAAAAGTGTAACTATGTCATTGGGTATTTAACATCATGTGGACAACTAAGCCCTCCTCTAAAAATGACCACTATGAACGTCACTAAATACACAATGTTCCATTGGTGTTGACCCTATAGGACCCCTAAATACACAGGTCCTCTACAATTGGTTGACGCTCTGTCTATCTTCAGTATTTTTCCACCTACCTTAGTAGCTTGCAGGCTGACCATCCAGATGCTGGTGAGGTTGCCTTAACTTAGCTTCCCACCAATTAGCATATCAATCCATCATCACCTCAGAGGTCTACTGTCAATTAGGCTTTTGAACTTCATCCTTGAGAGTGTTCTGAGCTCTGAGAAAATAAGGGAGTGAGCAGCACAGTCTGCCTCCATGCATAGGTGTGATCATCTTGTTTGTCTACTTCATGCTTCCATGTGACTATAGACCATAAAATTAACCCTTTTCATTAACCCTTTTCATCTTATATTCCAATAGACCTCTGACGTCTCCCTTGTTATGTTCACGCTTTCTGAAGAGGAGATCTGTTATTTCACACGATTTGTATCCAAAGTCAGTTTACTCCAGTTTGATAAGACCTTGGCTTCCTGGGGCTCATCCAACCTCGCCTTTCTGGGTTCTGCTTCTGTAATTCAATGTCCGCTTTTAAAACTGCGGCACACCATGATCTGCGGCCTTTTTGCTAATGTCCAACCTGCTTTAATAGACATCTTCTTATTCCTATGTATGTATATGTTGGCGCTTACCACTATCTACTTTACTATAAGCTTAGAGCTAGCTTCACGATTACTTTGCTTCTTGCATTTTCTTCTGCATCTGTACACTTGTAAAATGATTTAATATCTTCATCTGTTTCTGTGGCATAGGTTTCTACACCTTGGGCCCAAGATGTCACTTATCCTTATTGCTTTCTTGATGCCTTATAGAATATCTGCAGTATCTGATCACTGCATCTTGTTATATACTTCATCTTCATATAAAATATATGTTGGCAGTGGCTGGTACCCCTACCATTCATCCTTGCCGTTTATTGATTCTGTTTCTTCAGGGATTTCGTCCAAATGGCCATCATATTTCTTTGTATGTAAATATGGTTTTCTTAATGGGTACCTTGGCTCCCAGATTCTCTTAAGTATTGGTCCTTTCACTGGGACTGGACTGAGTTCATATTCTACTCTTTGTCGATTAAGCTGTTCTGTATATGTCTCATCTTGGGTTTCCAGCATACAGGTAAAAGGGACAGGTCGATTGAGGTGGGGGTCCTTGGCTCCCTCTCTACACTCCCCCCTCTGGGTGATTCATCGACCACTTCCATCCAGTGGCGTAACACAAAATGTGGGGGCCCCCCTGCGAGCCATGCTGAGGGGGCACCCCAGCTCGGCAAAAATTCTGGGTCGTGCCACACTTTGGGCCGGCCTAGATTATCACGTTTGCACAATACGCATGGACGTGCTGCTGAAGGGGTATACCACACACTGTACTAGGAGAAAGATATAAATATGTGTTTTAATGCGATATACAGCACACTTTCTGAGAAAAAATGGCTAAAAAGCCAGAGTGTTTGCCATTGTTTTGTAGGGTAAAACCAATCCAATACATGCAAATCACGCGTTGCTATTAAAAATGCCATGCCACATTGGAAACATGTCCCACTGGCTGCACAATGTAGACCAGTGTAGACACATTATAACATTACAGTAATGCATGCCAGGCCACATTTTGACATACCTAGACTGATTGCGCAAAAATGCCAGTCGAAGCAATAACACTCATCAAGAAGAGAGCACACATTGAAGCCTGGGTCTCTGCTGCCTCTAACAACACGGCAAAACTCTTTAAAATCTGCATGGAACTGGTCAATCCTGTTGCGGTCTCTACCTCTCCTGTTCCCTCCCAGACCCTCTGTATGGCTCTGGCCTCTCACTTCTCTGCTAAAACTCAAGACATCCTGTCCACTATCTCCTCTTCCTCTCACTCTCTTGGCCCCCCTTTGGCCATCTCTACCTCTCCTCGTCCTTTCTCATCTTTCTCTCTGACAACACCTGACAAGGTTTCTAGACAAGTCTGATCCATGAAAGTGATGTCCAAAAGGTGCTCCCATGCTCCTCCAGAACCATCAAGGACCATATTGACACCCTCGCTGCACCTTGGCCGATTTCATTAATCACTCTTTCACCACTGGAACGTTCCCTCTCCCTGTAAGCACTCCCTTGTGCACCCACTCCTCAACACGCCGTCTGTCGATCCTACCTGTCAGGCAAACTATCGCCCTATCTCCATCACCCCATTCCTGGGTAAACTCTTGGAAAAAAGCTGGCCATCTCCCAGCTTACTCTCCACATTGAATCTGTTGGTTGTCTCCATGGCCATCAGTCTGGTTTCAGAGCTGCCAGAGGCACCAAAACCTCTCTCCCGAACACCTGTGAAGATCTGCTCTCTAACCTTGATTCCAGCATTCCTTCTGTCCTAATCCTCCTTGATCTTTCCTCTACTTTCGACACAGTCAACCATGCCATCCTGATAAATCGAGTACGTGAGAACCTGGGCATCACGGATCAGGCCGTGGAGTGCTGACCTCCTTCCTCTTGGACTGCCCCTCCCAGGTCCAACTTGGTCCCTTTCTCTCTGCCACCTCTCTACCTGTGGCATTCCCCAGAGCTCTATCCTCTCACCCTTCTTTTTCAACCTCTACTTGGCCTCTTTGGCCTACCTTCTCCTCTAACTTTCAGTGTTATGGGGATGACTCTCAGCTTTCCTTCAGGCTCCTCTCATCTCTTGCTCATTCCTGACTGTCTATCTGTGATTCAGGATTGGTGCACCGCCAATGATATCTACCTTAGTGCCATTAAGATGGAGATCCTTCTCATTGAGACCTCTGCCCCTGCTTTCCCTCTATCACCCTGGCCGCCCACCTAGGGCCCTCTTCCTTCACCTTCCTGTGAGGCAAAAAACCTTTTGTGTCATCTTCGACTCCACTCTCTCTTTCTCTCCTCGCATCTCAGATGTTGCCAAGAAGTTCCACTACCTACCAGCTGCTCCTCCTCAAAGGGACACTTCCCTTTCTCACTTTCCCCCAGAAGCTCACTGTCTCCAGAGCCCTGTTTCTCTCTAGGCTGGACTACTGCAACAGCCTCTTTCTCAAGCTGCCTTCCTCTCTCCGTCCTCTGCAACTAATCCAGAACAGGACAGCAAGACTTATCCTTGGCCACAAGCCCAGGGATCATATCTCTACAGCCCTTAAATATCTCCACTGGCTCCCGGTGGTTGCAATAATCAAGTTCAAGACCCTTTGCATTGTCCACAAGGCTTTCTGGGGTCGGGCTCACACTACATCCAATGCTCTCTTCCAAAATAGCGTTTTTCTCTTTTTCTCGAGGCCTTCCCCCGGCTACCTCCAACTCTCTAAGGGCTAGACGCTTCTTCAGGCAGAGAGTGGGGGGTAGATCTCTTTCCTCTGCAGATGCCTCTCTGCGCCTCCCAAGCTTTAGCGGGCCACCTGATGTTCCGGAAGCAGCTCAAAACTTTCCTCTTCTCCTCTGTTTTCGCTCTCTCCCTCCCCTGCTGACCTACCTGACCTCCCCTGCTGACCTACCAGACCTACCTGTCTGCTGTACCGACTGGTTGCTTGGCTACCCTCAGTGTCTCACTGAGTCCAGGCTCTTTCTTGATCTGTCACCCTTGCACTGCCTCCGGCCTACCACACACTTAGGAACTGTAACTGTAACCCTACAGTCCCTTGTCCTCCTTGCACTACCTAGAGCCTCACTGTCCTGGCTGGACTTACTCAGAGCATTACAGGCCTGTTTTCCCCTCGCTTCTTCCTTGCACTTCCCCATCCCTTTCCCCTTGCATTTCTCATTATCGCACTTGCACGATTTGAATGACACAAGGCCTAGTAAGATCATTTATCTTGTCCACCCTCTATCTTCACACCATTGCTTTTCCCACCAAAAACACTAGTGTATAGGCATGTTATAATAGACTTATATCATATCATTTTATCAAATATGCTCAAAAAAATATACAATGCTGCAGTACGAAATGGCTATACTGGCACCACCCAAATGACAATCTAGCCAGGTAATTACACTTAGCAGGACTGCTTTATCAGAAATGTGCAGTTAAAAAAAGGTCATAATAAACTGAGGAATAACTAGACTGGGTGCACCAAAATGCCTCTCTAGCCACTAATACCACATATCATGCTTGCTGAGCCTGGACATGGACAACCATTATGATTTATCGCACAATCCCACCGCCCACACATCCCCTCTCCCTCCCATGCCCTACCACAACCTCCAAAATCAGCTCCTTGGCCCAGAATTACCTTCATGCCCCTCTTCCTTGTCCCAGAGCTTACGTTTGAGGATCCTTGCCTCATAGGTAAGTACTGGCATGAGGAAGAGTGGGATTAGGAGTAATGAATATACAGGTAGCTAAATCAGGCATTACCTCCATGTACCTTTACCTCATCCCAGTGTTTGTGTATGAGGCATGGTGCCTCATACTCAAGTACTGCCTGATACACAAGTACAGGGACAAGGAAGAATAGGGCGAGGACTAATGACGATTACCAATAAGTAATTAAAGCATTAAACACAAGTAGGGGCTTAACAATATTCAGTTGACTGGGCTGCAGCACTCACCCCCAGAAAATGTGGGCTATGTTGACTCAACCTGGCTGACCTTCAGAGCAGTTAACGGACAGAACAGGACACAGATGTTAAATGGCACCTGGGTTTCGCTGTTAACAAGGGCCCAGCCGTTACTAACGTAAAGCATTTCACTGTTAGTACCTGCATCCAAATGCCAAATTTTTTAGGCAATTGAAATTTGATGTGGGTTTAGTACTTTCATGCCAGGGAAGTGATTGGAAGGGTAGAAAGGGAACAGGAGACTGTTCATTCTCACAGCAGTTCATAAGTGGGTGCCTTTACACTTAAAGGAGAGAGTTAACTGCTTGTAACATTGAAGCTGCACTAGAATAGTCTCATTAAAATGCGTAAAGAAGTTAGATGCCCCCACACAAATAAGTTTGCTTCCCCACCATCCGTGAAGTTACCACCTCTTTCAACATTTGAAGAATCAGCCCGCCGAAATGTAGGTTTTGTTGTGCCCCTGAACACAAGCACAAACACCATTCACCATATACATGCATGCATGCCCAGCCATCCTTACATTTAAGTGTGCACTCTTTCACCATACAGGCACACCCAGGCAGCCATTCACACATTTAAGTGTACACCCTTTCACAATACTCTCACACACCTCATTGGTTTGAGGGTCGCCCTACTACTAAAAAAGAAATTGGCCCTCAGTATAAGTTTGCTGGTCTGGTATCAACGGTACCGGTAAGCTTGCCGGTACCGTTGTTACCAGACAGGCCAACTACGAGTTTTGCTCCCGGGTGCCTTCCCGCCCGCCAGGTTTGACCTGGCGGGCGTACCTCCACCCACGAGCAGAGCATGTTCTGAATGGCGCCGGTGCATCCGAGCTCCCCATTCCCATTGAACCCTATGAGGATCAAATGAGAATGGGGAGCATTTTTTTCTGGCCCCCGTGAATGGCCAATTACCGGTAACTGCCCATTCGCAGGTGCCAGAAAAAAGTGCAAGTTTGGCGGCAGCCTACCGGTTTTACCGGCAAGGCTACCGCCAAACTTGTAATGATGCGGATTGTCTCTTTTTGAAATCACTCTGACTTCATTAAGAAATTATTTCCGTTATAGAACCGAACCATAACGGAAATCATTTCTTTATGAAGGCAGAGTGACTTAAAAAATAAACTATTTCTTTATTAATTCAGAGGACTCCCCCAACCCATGACATGGAGGCCTCCAGCCTGGGGTCTTCCATGTCGTGGGGATAGGGTGAGCCCTCTGACTTCAAAAAGGTGGTTTCTTTTTGTAGTCACTCTGTCTTCATAAAGACATTATTTCTGTTACAGAAATAATTTCTTTATGTAGGCAAAGTGATTTCAAAAAGAAATTTAAAAAAAAAATATTTTGAAAAAATTATTTTTTTTTCATTTCTTTTCAAGTGGGGCCCCCTCCCAGGCATGTGCTACCGGGCCCCCCGCACCGCAGGGGTTACGTGGGCCCCTGTTACGCCAGTGCTTCCATCTCATCCTTCATGTCCATGCAACTTGGCCTGAAAAATAACTTTTTTGGGACCCACATATTGATGACTCCCTTCAGGCATTCAGCTGTCTTCACATGTTCATCCTTATTCCATGTCATAAACTGACACTTTCCAATTTGACTGCAGTAGATCCATCTTCCCACATATTTCTTATGATTCTTCGGATACAGGAACTTTGTCCCCTCAGGTGCATGGATACTGGCCTTCACTAAGTCTCTGCTCTCTTCATCTGTCAGATCTTTGGGCTTCCATCCTGTTTCCACATCGATCATAATCTTCATCCCTATGGCCTTCTTTGCTGTCTTCTTGCATTGTGAGATTATTATCTTGACTACACAAAATCCAAGCAATATCATCACTATCAGGGCTCCAAGAAACTTGAAAATGTCTGCCGTCCATTGTGGGACCCAAGAGAAGAGTGATCTAAACCAACTATCATCAGCAATGTCTTCTACTGCCTCTATCATCTGGCCATGGAGTTTTGTCAGCATGTCTATGGCCTCTGTCAGTGTTCCATTCTCGTCATCATGAGAAGGTATAAACAACATGATTCTCCAATTCTTGCACAAACACCTCAATCCATCATTGTGATCATGTCAACGACATATCTATTCTGAAGAGTCATCAATCCTATGGGTCTCAGCTCTTCTCTTATTGCATTGAATCCTTTTATTGTACTATTAATTGTCTGCAGCAATTCCCACCTGGCTATGTGTAACCACTTGGTGTTTGCTCCAACCTGAACAGCAGGCATGAAGATCAATGAAAACACAGATGAGGTCTGGCTAAACAGTCTGTGCTCATATGGTATGGCATCAAAGGCTTCTATTGACTTAGCCGAGAAGTAGTTCTCTCTCTTCATCCTCTTGATTAGCTCCACAGACCTTTTCTTCCTCAGATGAGCATATGCTTTTGGGAAACTGTCAATTTGAAAATCACTTTTGGGATCACTAATGCTGGAACATGGACATTCACCAGTGTGCATATTCCTCCCCAGTCTGCATGCAATTTGATATAGGCCCTGGCTGCACAAGCCCAATAATGATCCATGATCACTGCTATACCGTGTACCATTCCTGGAACATCAAAGATTCGGCCACAGTTCTTATTCTCTCCAACTTTTCTTGTACCATTATTTCTGAAGCACAGCTTTGAACTTTCCAAGAGTACAATCTGCAGAGGTCCTCCTCTTTCTTCAACACTAGTCAGTAATTTAGCAAGTCTTAGGCACAAGGGCTTACAGCCATTCTGCACAATGTCGACAACTGGTTTGTAGCATCCAATGATCACTCAAGCTCTGCAAATGACCACTCCTTCTTCCCAACCATCAGGTGATAACATAGATCCCAGATCTGTATTTGACTTCTATTCTTCCATCTTCGAGCATCTTCTGCTGATTTTCCTGCAACGTCCAATTTCATGTTCACTTCCTATCTAATTCCTGCTGCTTTTAAACCAGGCCTCTCATATCTGATCACGTGATTCTTGGTATGAGCTCTGTTTCTTGTTTTAGTATCTTGTACGTAATCATCTTCATCCGGATCTGTCCATTCAGTTTCCCATTTGAGGTAGGCACCTCGACCCATGAACTGGCCTCTGATTTTGCAAAGTGCTATGTGCGAAAGACAATGAGCTGTTTGGACCTCTATTTCGATAGCTATGAAGTTTGTGGACTTCCCCATACTATATGGCATGAGTGCACACACAAAACACTCCTCTGTTGAAGTGCTTCTTCCTACTTCATTCATATGCTGATACCAAATGTTATTTCCCAAGTGTGCCGTAGTGTCCAAGTAATCATTTAGATCAAAGTCATCTTCATGAATGTTTCTTTTAGTTCTCATTCTCCTCATGTGACCTTCCAGAATTATGTCATGAAGTATACCAGCATATCTCCTTCTTTCTGGATAAATCATAGGCACATCTGTCAGTGGACGATGTACACCTGTTGATGTTCCCTTGGTGGGATAAAGTTCAGAAGGTTTCATTTGCTCAGCTGCCCATTTAGGCCTAAAATAAAGTCGTGCTTAAACTCCACATACGTCTGTCTTCTAGGAATTATCTTTGGGTTCTTTACCACAGGATCAGATGTATTTGCATTTTTTTTATTTTGTTCAGGTACTTTGTCTGGCAACCTCTCATCTTGCGCAATTTGCCAGACCTGCTTCTTGTGTCAAACACAATTTCTACAAAGCTTTCTTGTTTCTGAATGATTGGTAATGGTGCTTATCTCAGACTCGGATAACGGGTCATCTTTCTTTGAAACTGGAATAATTACATAAGGCCTTGGGTGTTTTGTAGTTGCCACAATTGCTACTTCCTTTTGCTCAGTAAGATTTACTGGATTCTTAGCCCCATGTATATCAAGGTAGTAGGATGTGCGGACTGTGAGTGAGAGTAGTATGATTATAAACAGAACACATCCTTAGATAAGGCAGAGGTACATAGATGTACAACACCTTTTTTGTGGACAATGTGAATGTCTTTCTGCATCCGGGATCACAAAGTTGCTACTAGAAATGCCCATGTTTATTGCCTAAGGAAGGAAAAAGTAATTCTTTAATACATTAGTATTACACACTCCTTCTGGAAGTTGCTGTCCTGCCTTGGCACCCTTGTTCTGGATCCACCGGTCTGCTTGCTGAATAATAGAAATTAACTCTTGATTTTTTATTTTCCTGGAATCAATTCTTAACCATGAGAAATAGAAATGTCTCCAGCAAGAAGAAAGCTTCTCTCAATATGTCTAGACCAATTGCATGATATAGATCAATTCCCAGTCCACTCCTCGAATTTGCTTCAACCCAGACGACATGATGACCTTTCAGCATGAAAAAAAATGTCTAGTTTTGTAAGCAACCTTCTCGATCTGTCCCTCAAAGGAAAGTTTCACACCACCGTCCTGTAGGTTCTCTCAGAATGCAGGCTGACCTGTACGATGATTCCCTCCAAGATCACAGTTAAAGTTTCAGTATTTCTGGGGTCCCTTAGGAATGTGAATAGATCAGTGTCTCTGCCAACAACTTGTGGATATTCTTCAATCAGACAGAGAAACACCACATTGACAAGTCTGTGTGCAGCCTCAGGTGACAGGAGCATTTGAGCTATCCCCACTACTCTCAGGTAACTGCAACACTTGTTCGATAATTGGTGCAAGTAGCCTCCTTACTATTGGACCATTTTTAGGATCTTGCAGAAATGTACGTAGATTAGAAGTTCTCCCCACGATCGCTGGATAAGAGCGCAGCACATAGAGAAAAACCTCAAATATGATCCTTGAGACGTTGTCAATGAATAACACCATGGGCAAATCCGAACAAGAACTCAGTATAGAATGAATCAGGATACTGCACTCTCTTCCAGTTATCAAAGCCACGATCAGAGTCTGGCATCTCTTCTTTTTGTCAAGGCTTATCATGCCTCAGTCCAAAGTCAATAAGCTCCTCTGTGGCTTTAAACAAATACTTTTCTTTTACTCTGATATATCAGCATAGAGTGCTTTGCATCAGCTTCCTTTGGCCCTTTCAAAGATGGCTTGAAAGAGTGTCTGAGCCAAGCGACAGTCCAGCAAAAAGTCTTTATTTCTTTATATATCAGCTTCTGCAACCTTCTCCCTCATCATAGGTCTCCTCTGCACATGCTGTGGTTCTTCCCCAATGCTTTTACTTGCTTCTCGGTGGGGTGCAGAGGGCAGAGAGGTTGTTCCAGAAAGGATCTTCACATCACCAAGAAAAATCCATGCACGCCTGCCCTGAACTTTGACAGCAGACGGTGTGACGTCCTCAACCACGAATGGTCCGTTGAAACGAGGTTCGTCCCACCTTTTTCTCATGTGGGTCCGAATTAGGACCTCATCTCCGGCAAATAGTTGGGGAAGACGTAATTCTTTAAATTAATCTGCTGAAGCATCCCCTCCTGTGTTCTGTACTGCCCTGCACCCCTGTCGCTGCAACTGTCCTGAAATGATAGAAATAATGGAAGTCATACAGTCCAAATAATTGTGCATTTCTTTTCCAAATACTACTGCAGTTGACTGAGCATCACAGCATCACTTCTAACTCAGGATGGAGGCATTCGGGGTGTTCTCATCTGCCTGCCAGTCACGATTTTGTGAGGCGTGCAATGGTTGTCAGAACCTGGTTGGTTCCTCAAAGCATACAATGGCAGTGGTAGACAATGGAACCACCCTTTCTTCAGAGTAAGCTTCAACTTGGCTATCCTTTCTTTAAGCAAGCCGTTGAGCCTCTCACAAATTCCATTTCCTTGTGGATGATAATCAGAGGAAAACTTATGCTTTATACCAAGCAACAAGCTGATTTGCTCAAATGTTTGGTTCACAAAGGGTGGACCATTGTTAGACCTTATAAACTCGCATACTCCCCATCTAGAAAACACTTCTCGCACCAAAATGTTAGCTGCATAGGTGGAATCTGGATCCATACAGGGACCTGCCTCAATCCACCTTGAGAAGGGACAGACCACAACGATCATGTATCTGTACTCATTACATACTTGTATCATATGAACATAGTTGATATGCTAATGTTGGAAGGGACCAATGGGTCTTGGAATGACCCCCTTAACTGTGCACAGTGTATGCCCAGCCATGAATTTTTGGCAAATTATACAATTCGTCTTAAAGAAGGCAACGTGCTCTAGCAGATTTGGTACAAACCAATCTTCAGCAATCATTGCCACAAGGTTCTCTCTAGTTGTGTGCGCAGGTTAGTGTCGCTGTTCCAGCGCCACCCTCAATAAGACTACAGGCATCACCGGTTTACCAGTGCTGTTCTGTCGCCGCAATGCTTCTTTGTGTCCACAAATCTTTCTCATCTTGCATTGATTCCCCCTGAACCTCCATAAGCTGTGCTTTCGATAAATCACCATACTTTTCAACCACATTCATTAACACATTTTTTTCTTTTACATCAGGTGCTTCAAAGGACATTATATTCTCTGAACATGCAGCGATTTTCGCTTCATCGTCTGCTGCCTGGTTTCCGAGTGAGATAAAGTCTGTCTTTTTAGTGTGAGCTGCGCATTTAACGTCTTTGGTGGCCACTTGGAGTTGTAGTACCTTAATAAGCCTGTCCAATAAGGCTGTGTGCTGCACTGGTGTGCCATCCGCTTGGAGGTAGCCCCTCCTTTTCCAACGTGCTAATCCTGCGTGCTCTGTTGACCTCACATAGGCAGAGTTGCTGTACACTGTTACTTCCTGGTCAGCATGGTTCTGGAGCGTGACAATCAGCGCCACTAATTCTGCAGCTTGTGCTGAATAGTAGGACGGGAGTCATGCACTTACCAATGCCACAGCAGCACCTGTATATCTTTGTCCTTGATTTTGATCGATTGTCGAAGAACCATCAATAAAAATGATTTCTCCAACTGGCAAGGAATTTTCTTTTACTCTTGGGATTTCATCATAGAACTCTTCATAGTTTGCACAGTCACAGTCATGCGCATGCTTATCCTCTGCCAGTGGTTCAGCTACAAACATGGCAGGATTCACTACTCTGCATCAAACTATTTTGATCGCTGGATTTGCTATAACTACCTCATAGGCAGAAGCGCGTTGAGAAGTCAATGTGCCCTTAGGTTTCTCTAGGATAGCAAATAGTGCATGCTCTACAAATAGTGTCATGGAACATCCCATCACTATGCTTGCAGCTTTCTCTATTGTGAACGTGGCGGCAGCCAAAGACTGTTCGCACGGGAAGTGACCTCTCATCATTGGGTCTAAAATCACACTGTAATATGCAAGGGGCTTGTATCCTAACGTGGTTCTCCATATTTACATTTCTTTGTATGCAAATATGGTTTTCTCAATGGGTACCTTGGCTAACAGATTCTCAGCTGTTCTGTATATGTCTCATACTTTGGTTTCCAGCACACAGGTAAAATGGACGGGTCGATTGAGGTGGGGGTACTTAGCTCCTTCTCTACAATTCCCCAATTCAACTATACTTATTTGATCAACTTCAGAGGGATGAAAGCCTGAGTTCTTCTTGTCCAGAGTCAATCCTGAGACATGGAAGTTACACAGAGATCTCTGCATTGGGTGCATTCATTTACTGAGGTATCTTACTGCAGAGTTGAATGTGCTGTCCTTCTTGGATAACGTTCAAAGATGACAGCAATCCATTAACCCTGTTCACACATCCCACACAGTCTCACCTGACCCCTCCCATTCCCTTAACCTTTCTCTCTCTTTACACCCTCCTTACCATTCACTCTCTGGCCGGCCTCCCTTGACCCTCCTCCTAACCCTACCCGTGAGGCTAAGAATCTCTGGGTCATTTTTGACTCCACGCTTTCCTTCTCTGCCCATAACTCTGATGTCTCTAAAAAGTCAAACCTTCTACTGCACCTCATTAGAGGTGTTCTACCTTTCTCTCCCTCCCCTAGAAGCTCACTGTCTCTCGAGCCCTAGTTCTCTGTAGGTAGAACTACTGTAACAGCCTCTTTCTAAATCTACTTGCTTCTGCTCTCCGTCCTATGCAACTTATCCAGGACAGGACTGCAAGACTTGTCCTTGGCTTCAAGCCCTGGGATCGTGTCTCTCCAGCCCTGAAATCTCTCTACTGGCTCCCAGTGGCTGCACAAATTAATTTCAAAATCCTTTGCATTGTCCACAAGGCTTTCTGGGGCCTAGGTCCATCCAATATACCTTCAGCCTTCCTTCGTAAATACCTTCCCTCTCAAGCTCTTTGCTCCTCTACCTCTAACTCTCTCAGGTCAGTCGTTTTTCAAAGAAACGAGCTGGGGGTAGATCCTTGTCTTCGGCTGGGTCCTCCCTCTGGAACAGCCTCCCTGCCACTCTGAAACTTGAGGAAACCCATCTCTGGTTCCGGAAACACCTCAAGACCTTCCTCTTTGCTTCTGCCTACACCCCTTTTCTCCCCTGCTGATCTGCTCTCTTGGCACCGTGCACCTGGCCTACCTTCTGATTTCGGGGCCCAGGTACCTGCTCAACCGTGCCACCCACCCGCACTGCCTCCTGGCAATCCCTTGCACTGGGGCCTGTATCTGTAATCATACAGACCCCCTTTTTCTTGCTGCACTTACCAGACTCACCCTGTCTGTTGCCTTAAACCAGCACTTCCACCGTTGTTATTTATTGATCTATTTATTATTTATCTGTTTTTCCTTTGCTCTGCACTTTTCACTGCTCCCCCCTTCCTTGCCATTCTCCCCTTTTCCCTCTCCCATGCTTTTGCACGTTCTCAATGGCACTGGGTCTAGTAAGATCATTGTTTTTTTCTCCCTTGTTCCCCTCTCTTGCCTTGTTGCGCTTTGAAACACGTGTATGAGCGCAATATAAATAAAAAATCAATGTAATTCAATTATAACCTTTGAAGTTATTTTCTGTATGTGTTTTCCCCAAATCAGCCCAAATGGCTCCAGAACTTCCCTGAAGACGTATGGCTCTAAAAGGAGGCTCTAAAACGAGGTTTGGGCAAAATTTGGGTTGAACAAACATCTGCTGCACCTGCCAACTACCCGAATCTCACAAGAAGATTTGTGGCAGGCCGCTGGTCACTTTTGAGAAAGTTTTGCCAGGTTTACAGGAGAGACACTGCTTATTGCTCAGTTAGTGGGGATGTAGGCCAAAGCAGCTCTCTGTCTACAATTACATTATTCACTAGATTCCAGCTAGGTACGAGTTCAAAAGCAAAGCACTGGGCTTTATTTATATTATTGTTCATTTTATAATTGTTCATTAATAATGTGCTTAATCCCAGTAGTGGTTTCTAAGCGCGGGATCTGGATTCGAACCTGTGTTGCCCTGCATTGTCTTTGTTCCAAGAAAAATGTGTTGCCCTGCGATATTGGTTTCTTCACATCAGCACACATCCATAAATAAAGTGCAAACTAGTGCAATTAATCATTTTTCCACTTCTCCATAGTGAAAATGAAGGAGCTGTGTGAATAGTTTTAGCTGAGGTGTGATTTTAAAGCAAGGCTCGTATGACTCTCAGGCAACAGTGTGGGAGGATCCACTTTTTGTCCTGTGTTGGTTTAAGGCATTAATAACCCATTCCACAGGCTATACCGGGGGATAGCGGCATGTCAGTCCGAGTTAAAGGACCAAAGGTAACCCGGGTGCTGATAGCGGTGTCTTTTCTATGAACGAACTGGACACCTTGCGGCATACCGTTCGTTCATGGACAAGACTGTGTAGAGATGGCCGCCATGAAGCTGGAAGACCTCCATTGTGGCAGGAAGAAGTAAAACAGCCACCACAGACATCAGGTAACTTGGGGTTGGAGGGACGGGGAAATTCATGTTAAGGGAAGGGAGGGTGGGGGGAAGATGGCTGGCAGGAGAAGCAACTGCCAGATTGTTCGGAATGCGGGATTGGATTGTGGGATTCAGCCTGCAATCTGAGCAACCTGAGTGTGCCCCCTGGACCGGGTGCTCATTTGTGTTATATACAATCGCAGAGCACAAATCTTCAGAGAGATGTACCTTTTTCAAACAACTCTAGTTCCTGTGCTTGACCTGAAATCCCCATTCAAGCAGGAACAGTATACCCAATCAGGGTTTTTACAAAGGCAAACGTTAAGATAGAAGAGTAGAACTGCATTGCATTTCAGCAAAGTCCTTTACCTGAGTTGTCCAATGCAACCATATATACCCCTATCCAGCCACCCATATTTACTGACTCAACCATCCGTCCACCCATGGAATAATATTCACCCACTGATCTACCCGTACAGACGTAGACACCCACTGATCCATTCACCCATATACGGCCACTCATTCAGCCATCCACCCATTCCACAACATTCATCACCTTCATCCATCCTCCCACCCAATCACATTCACCCACTCCTCAACCCATTAACACAACCATATTCATCCACTTATACACCCATATTCACCCACTTATCCTTCCATCAATGCAGACATATCCACCAACTTATCCATCCATGGAGCAATACAACCATATTTTAACACCCATCTAGCCACCCATATAGACATATTCAACAACTTGCCCATACATCCAGCGCTCATTTTCACCCACTTACCTGTCCACCTATACAACAATGAATACCACTCACTTTTTCATTCACATTTACAAAATAAGCCAGAGCTATTGGCTTTGCCAACGTTGGTTTTAAATGAAAGCAACTCAGTGCCAATCTCGTGTTGGATGGACCACATCATGATATTAACGAGTGTTAAGAGGAAGAGTGCCAAAAGGGTAATGTATTTCACTGGGCGTCTGAATCCTAGTATCTTGTGCATGCGTATTGCCCTTGAGGCGGTTGTGGCAGTTACAGGTCGCTTGCACATTCTTACGGGCTGGAGCTCCTCTTTTGTGCTTTAGGGAGAATAACAAACTGACCTAGACATACTGCGTTACTTTTTAACAACAATTATTTATTTGAGGTTTATAGAAAAGAACAGTTTTAATGATAGTCAGCCCTCTTCAAATGAGCCTTTGATCGTTAGCAGGCATTATATCTGCTCCCTTCTTTGGTTCATCAGAGATCAAGCAGTCAGTGTACATCCCTATGAGACATCGTGCACTAAGCCTAAGCTGATTACATTTTAGCCAAAGTTTGGGATCGTCATTAAAATAAATATGTTTATAGACTGAATGGAGATGATATTGCCATTTGAGGCTGGGTGGTGATTCCAGCAGTTTCCAGGAGGTATGATGCTTTCCATCGATATTTGAAATATTGCCCGAAACACAATGCACACTTTCGCTGTTACAAGTCCCATTGCCTAGGTGATTGACCGCTGTCTGATTTCTTTCTTTTTTTATTTCAATAGGTCTAAGGAAAAAAGTTGCGGCACCACTTCACTTGATCTGCGGTGTGGCGCCGGATGGAACATGTGCTGCCCAGAGGCGTTGATGGGGGGGCTGAGGGGCCTATAGCCCTGGGTCTTTTGGTTGTACCCTGGATAGAAGCTTAGCGGCTAAAACCAAAAGTCTAGCTAGCCGCGTGTCCCGACATTAGCGTAGCTACAGATCTTTTCCAGACTTAGCAACACTTCTGCTGCTGCCCATAATCCGATCAAAATACCCACAGTGGGGGGGCGCCAATCTGACAGTTTGCCTATGGTGTAAAAATTCCTTGCACTGGCCCTGGGTTATTCAAATTACCAAAGAGCTCACTCATTATTAATTGTTTTAATTTATTTATTTCTTGTAACGCGCATTACACCTCAGTGAGCACATAAAACAGAACAAAAACAGACACCACAGAAGGAAGCCAGCAGGAAGAAAATAAGTGAATTGCAGCCGATCCACACGCATAACGCAAATGCTGGCGTAGTTATTAGGATTGAACAGATGTGTCTTCATAGCTTTCTTATAGCTAAAGCGATTAGGGATCTCACGCAAAGCATCTAGTAGCACATTCCAGAGTCTCGGGGATTCCAGATTCTTGGGGCACAGTGATCGAAAGTTTATTTTTATTTGACCTTAGCACCCTCACTCTAGGGACCTCTTGCAAATGATTCTGAAAATATTTGGAGGCCTTACCTGATCTGCATTTATGCACCAGGGTTTGAACTGTATGACGAAGGGTTTAGATAGAAGCGCACACCTATAGTAAGTAAGATTAGTAAAGAGATTCGAGGATTATGTTGTATAAACTTTTAGGTGCGGGGGGGAAAACTGAGGTCATGGCACAAGACCCCGACAATAAACAGTAAACAGAAAGAGGATTCAACTTGGGAACCCTCCCGTCCCCTGCACACTTTCAAATGTTTGGATAAATCCAATACAGTTGTTTAAACTGCGTTATATGCATTGTACATACATTTGTTTCTAACACATATGGTCAGACACAGGAGTGTGAGATAAAAAAATATATATCTTTATAGTCAGGCTGTATTATTTTCAGCAAGAATTATAGTTCAGACAAAGATTATTTACAGTGCATAGAAACAGTATCAATAGATAAAGCTCAAATTGAAGAAAAATGGAGTCCAAATTGATTAGCGACGCGTTTCGAGGAAGTTCTCCTCTTCTTCATAAGGCCACACTTGGACTCTTAATGTAAAAGGAAAGCATAAATTCAGTAAAGAAAATTTTGTAAGCACAATGCATAGACTGTTCATGTCATATTAAATGTATACAGTTAAAAAATAAATGGCATTAATTGTATTTAGAACATTAATCTGTCCCTAAAAAATAGGGAATTGAAACAATGTAACATGTTCTAATATGCATTGTAATTCATGCAACATTATAAGATTAACTAGGTTGCCCCTGCTCGAGAGAGGGGCTGAAGGTCTACTGAAGCATCTTTTCCTGCAAAATTAACTGTATAACGTCCATCATACTGTAATTTAGTGGAGTACTACCTCTAATGGGATCTATCACGTGGATGGTGAAACATAAGCTAAAGAAAATTAAATATGTAGGTAAAACAACACACAGATAGTTCTTAGGCTATATCAATCTAATATGGAAGAAATACAAAAATCGTTACCTCTGTGAGTAGAAAGTGCCGGAAACAGAGAACCGGACGGAGCGGTGAAAATAGATAGACAGTCTTCGTACATCAGTTAGTTCCTTAAAACATGGCTAATTCCCAAAAAGATACCAGAAATCTAAAGAAAACAAAGCCTGATCAATGCCAAGCTCAATGTTCAAACGTAACAGTCATAGGTGTGAGATAAAAAAAAAAAAAATTGAGTAACATACCTAACCAAAATATGGAGGGCGGAAAATAATCAATACAGCGGCCCACATAAGGATGTAGAACTTAAGTATCCCGCCGTCGCTACAGAGGTGCCTCAGTATGTGGGAATTCTGTCATACGAATAGCAAAACTGAACAGGAATGAAGTCCTGATTAGTATAATATACCTAGCAATCTGATATGAAGTAATGGAAACATAATATGGTGTTTAATCAAGGCAAAAAATGTAAAGAATTACCGTGGTAAGAATGTGCAAATGGCACAATTCTCAAAGCTGATGTGCAACTGATGTCAAGATTGTGTGGCCGGTCAACAGCTGAAGAATCCGGCAGTAATAGGTCAGTTAGAGTATCAACTAAAGAAAGTGTAAGGAAAACAGAAAAAAAAGAATCATGAGACTAAGGAACTATTTCCCTGGTCCCTAGATAGATAAATGCACATGCATTCACGCTTACCTGGAGCATAGGGGAGCAATCCTGAACAGAGTCTGTTCAGCCGAGTGGCTTGTTGTTCACAAACCATGGAGACTACATGTGACCATGGAGATAAATAGAGGACTGAAGTAATAGGTGAAGAAAAAAGACTAAGAAGTAAATGGGCCTCAAGGTCGGCCATCTTGGAACGAGGTTATATTGTAATGAAGGTGTAGATCTCTAGGCATTCAATGACAAGAAGTAACTTAAATCGGGAAGCGTAAAGGTGCGTAACTAAATAAATTAAAAGGAAAAAATTCATACAGTACAGAAACCTATTGTGCGATGTAAATCGGACATTACAAATACTAGTCCGCACATCGTAGAACGGGGAGAGGAAAGTTGAGAAAAATAGTGTACCATGTGAAATAGAGTCGAAATTAGCAATGACAAAGGGTCTTGAATCGAACGAAACGCTCGGATCTTAAAAGGGAAAAAAATAGCACGGAAAAAATGAATATAATGTTCAGATTATCTGGCTAAGGTCATTTAATGACCATGTGTAACCTATCAGTTCAAAATAGGTGGATCACATGGATTCACATTATGCAGGAAGAGGGAAAAAAAACCTTAAATCTCTCTCTCATTGCATGGACAACCTAGTGCAATATAGCAATCTCAATGGGGTAAATGCATTTATTTTACAAAAGATCAAAATTAAATGTGATAAGTATAACAGAATGACAAAAAATGAAAATTAAGAATAAGAACAATTTTTACACTGTGTTTACAGGCAATTATTTTTATGGCAACCATCTACTAGTTTCAACAAAGTAGTGCCTTAGATCACAGTCAGACACAGGAATAGCAATGTGACTCTCAATTTTATGTTGAAAATCAATCATTCCTTATTGTCAAATCCAAATCACAGAAAACAGTTCAATGTGAAATCTTCATTTAGACCCCAGGGCTGTAAAGAGCTTAACTTATCAATCCAATAAGCTTCTCTTTGTAGTAAGAGTGACTGATAGTCACCTCCTCTTGTAGGTCGTTTAACAACTTCTAGCACCTGGTATTTTAGTTGGGCAATTGTATGTTTTTGCATGTTGAAGTGGCGAGCTACCGGTGAGTATTGATTATTACATCTTATGTTCGACTTGTGTTCAGACAGTCTTGATTTAACAGGTCTTTTGGTCTGTCCTACATACAGAAACAGGTATCCAGTGAAGCGATGTTCTGGCCTCTGTCACTTGCAAAGTTTTCTTGACATCATTCACTGCTGGGACATTACAGAAATTTGCAGTGATTACTGATTGAATTTAGATGTACCCCATTAGATTAGTCAATGTTGGTGTTAACAAGGGCGCCAGCCAGATATGCCAGATTCTTAGAGAACAGATAGCGGTTGGCCTGCTTAATTAATTTTGTGGCACAAGTAGATCGAAGATAAGCCATATGATTTTTCATAGTGAGAGTAAAAATGTTTTTACAGTTTTTAACCATTGCAATATTACATCCTGCAACTTTAAATTGGTGATACGAGTTGTTAAGTATTTTTAGACGCTGGACTGATCCAACTATAAACAGCTCTGTCTTGCTGTCATTGAGGGCCAATTAATTTTCAGCCATTCATGTTTGAACCACCGAATAGGCATGCTTGATGGTCAAGGAATCAAACTCATGATTTCCAGACAGCTCAAAGACAAACCGAGTATCATCTGCATAATTGGTGTATTTCAACCGGATTTGCCCAGAAGATCGAATAACGGACAGATGTATATATTACATAATAAAGGGGACAAGCATGAACCCTGTGGTACTCCAGATGACAGCAGAGCAGGCATTGCTTTAAAATCAGCGGATGATACCCTAGAGAGTCTAGGACTCTCATTGATAAGAAGTGCTTGATTGAATGCACTCCCGTTGATGAAACAGTCTTAGGTAGGTCGTTGAGTGGAGGGTGTGTGGACCCAGGTGTAAGGAAGGTGCCATTCCTTTAAGAGGAGGGTCTTGAGCTCCGTCCTGCCTTAATCACATTTTCCAAGTTGTGTCTTGCATCATGTGGGAGATGCTTTTTGAACAGTGTGAGATAATTTCCTTGTAACCACCGGAGCATTGTATTCATGCATTTGGATTTATCGGAATATATTGGGAGAATACCTGAGCCAGGCAACACATGTGCATGTGGTAGAGGAGTGGTGACATCAAGGAACCTTAAAGAAAAACTGATCAACATGACCTGTTGACTTCAATCAAGGAGACGGTAATGGATCCTTTCCAAGACTAAGCCTTTGTGCCCCGTACATATACACAACTAGCTAAGAAGGATTACAAGTTCCAAAAAAATCATATGCCAGTATTAAAACTTCGGAGTGATCTGAGTTTGGCAATGTGAGTAATTTCTCTCTAATCACAGCTAAAGCTGATTCAGGTCCCTTCGTTGCTCTGAATCCTATCTGATGGGCATTGAGGGCTGGGCTCCTCTTAGCTTTGCAGTTGTTGCATGATCTTGCCTGCCATGATTCTAACCGGGAGGGAGAGGTTAGCTATCAGACAATTGTTAGCTAAGTGGTTTGTGCTAAGTCATGTTTTTTTTCTCAGAATGGAGGTTCTGATTGTGTGGTGGGATTCACCCTCGAGTAATGGAAGCATTCAAAGGGTCCAAGCGGTCTGGCTGCTAGCGCATCAGTGATGTCTTTGATGAGTGCCGGGGGGCATGGAACCATTGGTAAGTTGTAGGCTTTCATTTCTTCTACTGCTTAAGCTCATAGTAGAAATGAATCTCGGTGAAGCCAGGGGCCTTGGTGGGTGGACCCATTCAAAGGGAAATGTCTGAATCAGGGACTTCATTAGGATTACCTATGCAGCAGAGGTGTGTTGTTTCTTTTGGGCTCTGTTATCTCATGGAAGAAGTTGATAGAGTTAGTCATATTAGATTGTAGCTTGGTTGACGCAAACAACCTTGTGAGTTTTATTGGCCCTTCCCAACTTGCTTCCTGCTATGCACACAGTTCATGACATCACACAAATGATATCCCGACTGAATCATCAATATATATAATAATGTTCCCGCTTAATGAATGTTAGGCTTAACCTGCAGCATTGCTCAATGAGGAAGTTATGCAGACAGCTCTATAGGAGGGCAGAGGGCATATTGCTCTGTGGTCTTGACAGGTCACCCTAGCCACAACTATGGAAAAGTGATGAAACTGGCTCTCGCGGCCATCAGGGTGCCTTGAAAACAAAATCCAGGTTCCTAGTTGTAGAGAAATAGGGCGAATAGGGATCAGTGACAGGGCGTAGCGGTCACTAATAAGCAGGGCCGGACTGGGAACCAAAAGTGGCCCTGGAAAATGTTTTCAAAGTGGCCCCATATTTCGCCCAATCCTTCAAACAGGGGATTGCAAGTATCCCCCAAGAAAGTCTTCAATAAAATTAGTCAAAATGAGTGCACTTAAAGCATGTTTTAAACATACACAGATTAAAAAGTAATGTTTTAAATAAGTTCATGATCTCCCAAAGTAGATCTTCAATGATAGAGGGACCTGGAACGTTCCATATTTTGCAGATGAGAAAAACGAATTCAGCCGTTTTTAAAGATGCCCAAACAACATGCATCCCTAATCCATTCCCTAATCTATTTCACCCTATGCCGTGCTGGGAAGGGCACACAGATAAAAACATTCAGAAACGAGCATTGGCAATGCCAAGAGTTTTGGCTTTTGTGTAGGCATGGGAAAGGCATTTTGTCAGGCACTGCCACAGTGGTATTAACTGTCCATTGATGGTAGCATCTGCAAAGTGGTGCGAGTACCTGGGTATACAATAGCAGTGCCTGCTGAATGCCTAATATTGATACACAAGCTTAAACTGTTGGCTTTGCCAATGCTTGCTTTTAACAGGACTTCCGTGAGGGACAGACATAGCGCTTATACATGGAATGCCTCCTGTCCTACCACTGGACTCTTTCACAACCTCTGCCAATCTCTATCTCTTTCTATTCACCTCTCTGGCCCAACTCACTCTGCAAGGGCACACTCTGGAAGTTCTAATCTCTTCAGACCTTCCCCTTTCAATCCCTCTCACCACTCCTCTCTCCTGGAGCGATCACTTTCTCCTTTCCTCCCAGCTACCCCTCAGGCCAAGCCAACTCCAGCACTGCCACCTACCTTCACGGTTATCAGACCCATGAAGCATGTGTCAGTTGAGGCTTTTGCCACCCCCCCTTGCCTGACGCAGCCTTTTCCATGTTCCACTCTGCTATATCTGATACTCTCGATGTTCTTGCCCCTGTCATGAGGATCCGTTTGAAGCCCAAAGCCAAGTGCAACTCTTGGTACGACTCAGACCTCGCCACCCTCAAACGCAAGTGCAAGGTACCTGGCCTAGTAAGATCGTTGTCTCTGTCTTCCCTCTGTTTCCCCTCCCTTGCTTCGACGCGCCTTGAAACACTTGTGTATAGGCGTGTTATAAATGCCATATCATATCAAACCTGGTTAACATTTTTATTTCACGAGTAGCGCGTTTATAGTTCCATTTCAGTCATTAACTCTCAGAAGACTGCTTTGAGAAAAAATTGGCAGGCACTTACAGCATACACTTTGATGCTAAGGCTTGATAAAGCTAACTCAAAAACATCCCAAGAGGACGTGTTTTGGGTGGAGAAGGGCAGAAAGCAGGTGGAAATGGCCATCGGGATTAACATGGCCATGGGCAGTCAATGGGTGGATAAATAACCAAACAACATGTACACGCTTTGTGTCCCAAAAGACACCATAGGGTCAGAAAGTGAATGGTAGGATTTCGGGGAGTTGTTGCGGAGAGGACGAGAAGATCTGCCAGACAAGATCTGTGAATATAATTTAGAGGCGAGTACAATAAAAATATGAGAGATGCTGTGGTCCGTACACTGCACATCTGTATATGTATACAATGAGAACCACACAGTCCACAATGTAAATCTCAATAACAAATATCCATAGCATGACTCTCCCCGGGTCCCCTCCCTCCATGATCCAGCTGTGTCTGCACGGATGTTTGGCCCCATGCTTTGCTGGGAAGTCTACATTTGAAGATGTACTTATGCAATGTCCTGGCCAGCACCACCCATCCCTGCTTCATGGTGATGGGATTTTTCAAAATGGAGGTAGGCAAAGAAACAGTGACAAAATACAAAATTTCAGGGGAAGAGAGACAAAACACATAAAGGAGCAAAAAAAGAGGAGAACGTGTGAGAAAGGGGATGAAGGGAGGAGAGACAAATTCTAACAGAGAGGAGAAGTATAACAATAGAGAATGCTATATTGGAGAGATAAAATCAAAGAGAGCAGAGGAAAAGATTGTCAGGGAGAAGGAGGTGGATAAGAGATAAATGTTTAGAGAGAGGAGTGAGCATAAGAGGAGTGAGAGAATTCAAGAGAGAGGAAAGTGAGCAGGTGGAAGATAAAAAGAATGTGCGAGAGAGAGAACAGGAAAGAGGAAAAGGGCTGACAATAAGGAGAATTGAAGCCTGCCTACTACACTAAGGAGGTTGTAGGTAGCCCAGAGAATTAAGCAATAAGGCGCGGGGTGGCCCCCAGCGTTCTACTTCTTGCAGGGATTGTTTGATGTGCTGCTGAATGTTCATTTCTCCTCCAGAGGCTCCTTTCTTCCTTCACAGCAACCTGCAGGCTACCCCACTGCTCCAGCTGCAGTGCCCTGGCATCATGCCACTCTAAAAATGTGAGCAATAATATTTGCCCTTGACGTTAGCAATATATCCACATCATTTAAGTGTTAACGTAATGCATTTAAGTGACAGGGATCTATTCATTTGTTGCTAGCAGTTGACGAATGGTGAGTTGTATCAGCTTATTTCAAGGGTATGGCATGTCCACAGCCCAATCACAAAGACCCAAAAGTGCTGCCATCAAATACTAGATGCAGCCTCATATGGCTAGGAACTGCCATCTTATGACAGGCTGAGCCTGGGTTGCCTGGGTGCTGCCAAGAACACAGCATTGTATGCCAGGTATGTACATGAAACAGGGTGCAGCATCAGAGTACACCAATAAGTACACTGCCACTAGCGCTAAGAGAGATATTGGGGAAATTGCAGTAATAATGGGGAGGGAGAAAAGTAATGTGTAGAGAAAATAGTCTGTTGGACAGGTTTCAGCCTCTTAATGGATTAGCAAAACCCTTACAGGTTTACTGTTTTTGCAGCAGGGAGGTGGCTGGGCAAATGTAGCTCGGGAGGTTGTTCCATAAGGCAGGGCCTGCCGCTGAGCACCCTATGCCTCCCCAGCACCCTATGCCTCCTCAGCACCCTATGCCTCCCCAGCACGGCTAGGCTATCGGGAGAATTTAGGAACAGTGCATCAGTCAGATGGTACCCTGTGCCTAGGTGTTGCACATGCATGACAGATCGATTGCTTGTGCTTTGACAAAATGCGTATGTGGCTTTTTCAGGCTGCCATGTGTTAATATACTGGGCGGGGCAATCAAGGTTATGCCAGGTGTTGCACTCCAGCTATTATGGCAAGTATTGAAACGCAGCCTTTATACCGGCTAAGGATCAAGTCCTGCATAACTGCACTCATAGGCAAACACTCCAGCTTCTGGGGGGCATCTAAAGTGCAGCTAGTGTGGCATAGGTGAACTTTAATAGGGGAACTAAATATATCCTATTACTTTGTATTATTATGATGAGCTGCCCGTTGCCTTCAGACCAGGTGTGTGAGTAGACCATCCGTGCAGAACTACAAGTCCCACAATGCAATGCTAACAACATACAGACCTGTGTGAACCATGTGCGTCTCATTGTGGTGCAGCACGGAGCAGTAAAAAAAGAAAAAAAAGACAGACACATGAACATTCCTGCTGAAAGACAGAGAATGCCGATTCTGCATAAGGATAGCTGTCATTATGCTGTGCAATTTCATACCATATGTACACATGACTGTGTGAAGGCGGATGAGCGTCACTCAGGCTTGTTGAGCACCCTCATGAGGGCCGGAGCCAGCGTGCGCAGTCCTCTTCAAACACATGTGAGAGGCGCTGGCTTGGCCCCCTTTTCGCGCCGCTAATTCACCTCACCGTGAATGCTCTGGGCAGAGAGCGGCCTTCCTTCATTCACACCAAGTGCCCAGGCCTGCTCCATCGGCAGGAGCCCATTGCAGGCAGGCAAACAGATACGGAGGTTTGCTGCTGCCTTATGTAGACCCACGGATTACATGATGCAGCTGCATGATCCATGTTACATGTTAAATGTATCATGCAGCTGCATCATGTAGTACAGGTCTAAGGGCAGATATTCGTATTGGCACACATTTAAAGACGAATCGCACCTGAATTGTCAGCACCTGGACTCAGTTGTCGAGCACTCAGCAGCACTGAGGTGGACACTGGCAGCCCAGGGTGTGCAGCCTGCACTGTCTCCCACCACCAAGTCAGCTGCTCCCTCAATTATCTCGTTTTCACCTACCTTAGTGGTTGTGGCGTTGAGTCGTCGGAAGGCACAAGCAGCAGGCAGCTGCCTGGCTGTGGCCTGTCGCTGACTGGCTGGCTGCTGACCTGCCAGTGCACTTTAGCTGCCCAGCTGCAATGTGTGTGTAGCAGCAGGCAGGGCACGTGCAGTTCCCAGGAGCTCATCATCCTGCGCAGATACAAGCTGCTGGGGAAGAAAATAAATGTGGCAGCACCACGTGCCTCGGTCGGTGGTGGCAGTAGCCAAATCAATGTGAATCATCCAAGCGGATCACGCGATGCATGTGATCGTTGCTCCTCTAATGCGGTATCCTTCCGCACCTTGCCAAAGAGGCCCTATGCCCAGAGGCCCACCGGGGGATGTCCCGGTGTCCCGGTGGGGCAGTCCAGCCCTGCTAATAAGGGTAACTGTCCATGGGAATGACTGGGAAACATGGCAAACAAGGCAACCACATTGCAAAGAAGCTTCATTGATGGATCTGTGTGAATGTGCCAACAGAATAACAACAGCAGCATTTCATGCCAGTGCTTGTATGCCAAGAGGTTGATCTCTAAGTGCCGATATGCTGGTGTATGCATATGCTGATATTATGTTCCTTTGTTCCTGGCATCATTTCCGGGGTTCCCTACGAACGCCTTGTGCAATCTGCATACTTTCCTCCCCAACCCTGAAACCTCACTCCCAGTGCTTTCCTCATTATTGGAGTGTTCCCCCACTCCACCATCCCAACCCGCCATGCTCTGCAACTGCTCTCTTTCCACATTGGCCCCAACTACCCTCTTACCCCAATTGACCCCCGATGGCCCCTTGCCCAGACGCTCTCGCTTCCTTAGGCACCTCTCAGACCCCCTCTCAACTTACCTGTCACTTGAAACCATGCCTAAACTGCCCCTCCTTTCCGTGCTCACATGTCACCCACCACCTTACACATATTGCGGGCACCACTTGTGTTTCTTTCCGTGCGGCCTGTGAAATGATAGCAATCGGTCATGGGCCAATAGGACCCACGTTTTCCTGAACTATATATTGAATTGAATTATAGACCAGGGGACAGGTCATCAAAGATCTGCAATGCTTCTAAAAAGTGGGCAAACGCTTTGATAATACAAAGAGGAGCAAAATGATTGTGTTACAATCCATATTATCTAAAAACGTTTGCACGTGTGCAAAAATGGAATCGGGCTGTTTTTTGTACTGTTTGCTGTGTAACATACTACAAAAGGTATCTACTGTGTTTCGTTTTATGTTATGCAACACACAACATAAATAAAACAGCCTGCATCAATTTTCCCCAGGTGAAAACATTTTAGATACATTTTTGCTCCCTTCCCTATTTACAAAGCCTAAAAATTGGTGCAAAATGAATTTGCTCCACTTTTTGCAAACCTTTGAGAATCTGTCCCCAGGTGCGTTATTGAGATGAATGAAGAGAAAAGTGGAAGGCCTGGATTGGCAAGGTTGCGCATGACCAAATATGTTTGTTACACAAAAAAGTGAACAGGCAAGGGAAATATGGATGGCTCAGGGGCAATGTGCTTGCCTTGGAAGCAAGACAACACGGAGCAACACAGGTTCGATCCTGGGTCGTGCTTAGAAACCTCTGGGTATTAAGCACATTAAAAATAACCAATCATATAACATAAACGCAGCGACAGCAGAAGAAACTCATCTGCCCTCCCCCCACCACAGATTATTAAACGGAGTCCTGTGTAAAAAGTAAAAAAGGATAGGAAGAAATAAATGTTGGACAAAGGGCAAGAATGCAATAGCAGGAGAAAAAGATTGGAAGAAAGCGGAATTGGGTTAGTTATAGGACCTCAGGAAATGGCGATTGGGCTGAATGAGGCGGTGCTAAATGGCCAGTGTGCATGATACAACACACAGAGGACGACTGTGCCCATGGTGGCCAGAGATTTAGTGACTGAACAGCTGTTTTAAGGGAATTTCTGACTATATGGAGATGTGCATTGCTCTTGTGCGGACTCAGTTGCAGGTGTAACAGCTTCATTGCCTCATGCCTTTAATGATCTTGCTGAAATCAAACTGAGAAATGGCACCTATGGAGTGAATTCTGCTCGGATCACTCCTGAGGGTGCATTACAGATTGCCCACTATTTTACTGAAGCTGTGTTAGGCAGAATCATATGCAGTACCCTTTGGAAACACCACACACAATTAAGACTACAAGTGTAAGTACAATTTCACCTTTGGTACAAGCCTGTACTACACAGTAAAGTGATAGCAATGGCTGAGCAGCCAGACTTACCTCAAGAGTAAAGTGAGCAGTACAAGAAGTTACACAAAGGACAACAATTACTATGATTCAAACAAACACTGATTCAAAGTTTCTGAGTAAAAGAATATACATTTATTTACACCATCAGTTATTAAACAGTTCACTATTATAAAGCATCAGAAAATCGCAGTCTTAATGCACTACCGCAACACCCAATCAATTCTGGACAAGTTAAGCTCAAAATGAAGTGTGAGCAAAATGGCACTCCAGCAATTTCAAAGGGGGGGGGGGAGACAGGGTTATTAAAAATCAACAGGTCAAAGGCAGTCGCAATCTAGAAAAGGCTACTAAAACTAGGATTCAAGTCAATAGGTCTGGGCCAATGTTAGTGGTTCAGAGTCTTTGCAGAGGATCACACAGTTCAAAGTAGTTTGCAGTTAAGTCTTTGCCAAGAGTTCAAAACGAAGTTGGTCGGAGGAAAAGTTATTCAGATGTGTAGAGAAGGACAAGCCTTTGGAGAGGCGAAAGATTTCAAACACTTTCACCGCGGTCGAACGAAACGAACGACCGGTTTTGCACAGTATCTTAAATAGCCATTGACAAGAACACTGTCCATATAATACCCTCTAGAGTTCTCTGGAATGGAGCTGTAAAACTCCATATTCTGTTTCTTACCCAGACCCATGGACTCTAAGGATACAGTGGCCTGAAGACCCAAGGGTGCTTCAGCAAATAGTTGAAAGTGGGCAATACCATTTGTACTTCTTCCTCTGGGGAGAAGGCCAAGGAGGCAGTGCTGATCCCTGCAGGTTTACCCTTGCTTCTGGGATTTCCTTTCACATGGTCAGTTGACCGACAGACATAGCATTTACCAAATGCTCTCTGGAATGGGGGGTTTCTGCTGACCTCCCTCTGGTTGAGCACCAGAGGATTCACTATCCTTATTAAGTTTCCCATGGGGCTTAACCTGGTTATGTTTGGGGACCTCTTCTGGTTGGATGGATTTAGATTTATCTGTGTTCTCACCTTTGTGCTGCTCCCCCCCATCCGTTTTGGGAGTTGCCTCAGAATCCTTATGAGTGGCCGTGTTGGCTACCCATGAGTAAACTGCTCTAGATAACTTTTTTGGATCTAATTCCTTAGAATCAGCCAAGTGCTGTCTCAGCTCAGGAGAGCAGGCATTAAAAATAGTTTCCGGAGGCCACCAGGGGGCACGGACAAAATGGCCGCCTGATCCAATAGCTCTGTCCGTTGCCCCTAAACCTAAGCAGAGTTTGAGAGGAGAAAGGGACCTGATCCCCACCCCAACAGCAGGATCGTGTGTTTGATCCACCCGACTCTCTGGGGGTGCAACCCCGATCGTTGAGAGTTACCTGGACGCCGAGATATTTGATCGGCAGTTGGGCGCGCCCATCCCCCACTCCCGCCCTAGCAGAGGAGTACGCAGCAGGAGTGAAGTTTGCGTCCGATCGGTGGGAGCGTGGCAGTCTCAGGACACGGAAGGCAGTGGATTTGCGGCGATGGGAGGCGGCCTGCCGCATGGAGCCGCAGAGCTGTCTCACCCTATGAGAGTGAACCTAGTGGGGTGAGGCCAGAACACCAACCCTGGTCCACGCAGGAGGATCGCCAAAGGGAGGCGGTGCCTCCGTCGAGCCCCTGAGGCGGACCGGGGTACCTAGGGATCTCCGCAGCATCAACCAATAGGAGACATCACACCGGCGCTGGCCCGGGAGGTGGATCCTGCTTTTCCTCTCGCACAGTCGCCCCACGCAGGATCTGAGGAGGCAACGGAGGCCAAGGGAGAGACCCTCGGAGCCCCGCGGGTGTAGCCCCGCCGCGAGGGCTGCAGCGGCTCCATCAAACCTTATGCCACACGGAGGACACTGGCAACCCCAACCCTGAGGCCCCGCGCGACCCCCCCCACGGACGGGAAAAGCAGGAGGCAAGAGTGCCTCCACAGGCTGAGAAGGCAGGTGAGCGGCAGACAGGGAGGAACATCCCCCCATAACTCCTGGGTAATCAACGTTGTATAGGCGCCCCTTGAGGAACCATAAATCAGAACACACAGTGCAGGCACACCAGAAGAGGTAGTCCTCCACATTGGCTCTCATTGTAGAATTCATTTCAGAACCAATTGCGGTGACCCCTGCTGAGACTTGAGTGATATTCTGAGGCACACTAATGGACCTTCCTTGAGCCGTTGGTTCAGACCCCTACATTAGCACTGCAAACCACGGCAGGTGGACGGACCCGTGAGACATCAGTGCAGCTGACCAACCCCCGGCTGGGAAACCGGGGCTCAGCTCCCCGCCTTGGGGACGAACAGGAACGCGTGGCAGTGGTGCCATGAGGAGGTGCCCCGGGGAGCAGATGGTGCATAATACCCCATTGGAGCCAGAGGAGACTTACCACCACAGCTCAGCAGGGACATTGCTCCCACCAGCCTAACAGCGGACTCATATGCCCTTGTCCTGGGGCGCACCCCATCTCGGTGCTGACGAATGACTCGGAGCCACCTCCAGTGGTCCGAGGCCGGCCCTACCGGGCAGACATTGGGATCCCTGCTGAGCCCGTTTCTGACCTCAGAACTGATCCATTGTCCGTCATCTTTTTCTGGCCGGGGACTGAGGACATATCCTCGGAGTGTCTGCTCTGTACCCACCTGTGCTTTCACCACAATTGCACGGTGAGCCCGGGCTCCGCCTGGCAACCGGCCTTCATAGCAGTGCCGTGCCATGTCCCCCATGAGCTGGAAAAAGGCCAAGTCCAAATATCAGTTTCAGCCCGGAGCAGTTGAGATGGTGTCTGGGCCCCCCTCTGCTCCTCCACCGGACCTGGGCACCATGCAGAATAACATCCTGATGAGATCAGTTGGATAAGGACAGAGACGGGGGCCAAATCAGTGGATTCAACGTTGAAGGTATCCACGTTGGAGGACCGCATGGATGGGGTAGAGATCAACCAGCTATAGACGGCACTCCTGGAGACCCAGATGTAGGCAAAGTTTTCGGGAAATGCAAAGGCGTGAGGAGGAACTGCGCTTCAAGGTTGATGACATGGACAACCGAGAAAGGAGGAGCAACCTGCACATTTTTGGCTTGGTGGAATCGGAAGGCGAAACCCCAACTGGCCTGGAAGGCAAGGTACAGGATATAATACGGATTGTGCTGGGGATGAATGCAGGGGAAGGGATCCTACTGGACAGAGTTCACCACACAGGAGGGGGAGGCAGGGGGCCTCGCTCAGTTTTGGCAAGATTGCACTATTTTAGGGACAAAGCCAGGATCTTGGAGAAGGCCAAATATCTTCGGAGCATACAGTACGGGGACTCTATAGTGGCCATCTACCAAGACCTTTCTGCCCTCAAGCTCTTGATGAGAAAAAAGTGTGGTAACCTCGCCAGGTGGCTGTAGGTGAAGGGGTCATATATTGGTGGGGCCACCCCTTCTATCTTGCATTCAAATTGCAAGGGGAGAAACACCACCTTGTCTCAGAAGAGGACATTTAAAGGCTTGCGGTGGATCTCGTAGGTGGCAGTGATGGTCCCTCGGAGGGTCGGGGTGAAGGAGATGTGAATCTCACCCGGGGTCCTAGTGGTCCAGGTGCACTCAAGGGAAAAGCCAAGGTCAAAGGGACCTGGAAATTCCAAAAGACCAGGCACCCCTCCTCTGCCCTTTAGGGACCCTTGAAGTGATGTTGAATTTGTTAAGGTTGTTATTGTTACCCCAGTTGGGGAGGTTGCCTGTAAGGAGCTGATGTACCTGGGCTCTAGGGGGGGGGTCGGATCGGCTCCTCAGTCCACGCAATGGTTACTGGTGTTCTTATTGCTGGATGTGCGTTAACTGAGTTGCACTGCTTCCTGAAGACGTCTTTGAAGCACGGAGCGGCAGGGACCGCCTTGTGGGGGGGCTGGTCGAGAGGTGGAAACGTGGGGAGATCCTGACTGACTGAAGGTCATTTTGATATGCTGCATCCGAAGGTGAAGGAAGGCAGTCTGGGATTGGGCTACCCATTAGACAAAGATTTCGGGGCTCTGGACTTACCCCAATAGATTTTGGTGGATGGAGATGGACACCTCATTTGGAAGGGTGGGAGGGGATGGAACGGGTGGGGTCAGAAGGGGAGGAGCTGGGAGGGGGGAGGGAAGGGGGAGAACATGGAGCGGGAGGGACTGGGGAAGGGTCAATGGGTCTGAAAAGCAGATTGATGGGCTGCAATGGGCTTCTGGTTGGGACTGTTCAAAGGTGATTCTTGAGACCAGGATTAAGGATGACAATGGTTGAGGGACGTATAGGCACACTCAACGTTAAGGGCCTGAACTCCCAGAAAAAGAGGTCCCTAACTGGCAACATGTTTCTTAAACAATAGTTACTGGTTCTCTGCCTGCAGGAAACCCATGTGGGATGTTCTGACCCACTAGGCTCTGCCCTGCAACATCACTGTGTGCTGCTTTCATCAGAAACAACAGAATGGCCCCCAAAAAACTCTATGCGCTAAAAAATCTATGAGAAGTGCGCAGGGAAACCTGAAAAATAGGCCGCCAATCCATTTTGCCAATGCCAAAACCTGTCATTGGGCTGCCCGCAGAGTAAAATGAAACTACTTGAAAAGGCAGTGTTGCATTGCCAAGGAAAACCCAGAAGTGCTTTAAAATCCGTTGTCCTTGGCTGTTGAAAGTGCAAAATCATGGTTCCCAAACATCAGAAAAAGATCCAGCATCCTTGTTGGGTGTTAAACATCACTTTATTTAAAGAATCCACCTAAGCACAATGTCAGGAGAAGCACATTTCATCACAAAAATATCCCCATTTAAAAAGGTGTTTGCCTGGAAAAATAAGTCAGAATATGGGCGCAGTACCGCCGCCTGCCTGCGTCAAAGCTGTCAATTACTTATACTCTTAGTTAAGCTTGTACATTAAGATCAAATTGTGGAAAAGAAGAGACTTGCCATCAAAAGCAATATAGGTTGCTACAATTCAATTTCTATGTTTTAAAAAGACTGGAATGAAGAGATCTGTGGGTATATTTGTTGAAAATTTGAAGTTTATTTTAGACAAGACATTTTTAAAACAGTGTTTTAAAAGTGAACTAATGTTAGCCACAGTACTTCAAAGACATCTTCCCCCTGCTCTCTGTTCAGGAACTGTCATTGAGTTGTTAATGGAGGTGGGAGGAGATTTTGGCCTGTTGCTCTGGGAGAGAAACAAACGACTTCCTGGGTTGAAAGGAAATGCAAATTCGGGTGTCAACAGAAACCAAATGCTAGCAGGAAGAAAGCCTGGGAGTGTTCTGGGCCTAGCCAAACCATGGAGGCGGAGCCTTACAGATTTGTGTATCTTAGATTACAAGAAAATATCTTTTTGGAAAAAGACTCATAGAAAACTGTGAACAATTTGTAAAAAATCTGTAAATGAGAGGTTGTTAATATTAAAATGCTGCTCACCGTTTGAAACTACTCTGAGCTCTGTGCGATGTTCAGAGACAGCGCTACCGAAATTTGGATGTTGTAGCAATTGTGATAATGCTAGAAATATGAAACTTCACAGGATTATGCCCAGATGTCATGCACATGTATGGAGAAAAATGTGGACAGATCTGACACTGGGTACCCCACCAAAAGCACGAGAAACTGTTAATTTTGAACTGAAGTTCACACTAAAATGAGACTCAGACAGATACGTGCTCTACTAAATGTGTGATGTGAATATGTATTATTAGCAACTTGGTGATATTGTAAATATGATTTATGTGAAAAATAGATATACCGTACTGAAACAAAGGGGAGGTACTCCTTGGATTGTAAATTGCAGCATAACTATGACACTAGATTCCTTATCAAATCAGGAGAGGGGAAATACTCTGACCAATCAGATTCCTAGAGGGTGGGCTTAGTATAATCAGCCTACCCACCCCTTTGGGAAATACATAAATAGGGACTGTTTAGAGAGACACACAGATTCACCCATCAACTGATCTACTGGCGAAGCGCTCTGCAAGAGAACCCAGATCCAAGACTCCAGAACTCTGAAAGCAGAAGGCCCAATTCCAAAGCTGAACCTTTCTCAGCTTGGCCTTTAAAATCTTGCAACCTGATTTTACCCCAGACTTCCAAGGGGCACACCAAAAATTGAACAGCCCGGCTGGCTGTTTCTGCTTCTTGTCAAGAACTCTTGCCAGAACCCAGAGATCCAAACCAGTAGAGCAGAGCGGTAACCAGATAGCTGTAACCCAGAACTAACCCGTCAGATCCAGTTCAGAGGCTGTGCAGAGACCAAGTGCCGTGCTGAGTGCAGAACCAAGCGCCTGAATCCTGTCCGCTGGGATAGCAGATTCCAGTCCAAAACCTTTGACCATATCTTTGACGGGCCTATTCCAAACAATGGTTGTGAGTATCTAGCACAGACTTGTTCATAGCCAATCTCTTAGCTTTAAGTAATCCAATCCAAAACCATTCTCGCATATCCATAACTGCATTGTAGAATCTCTTTTGTCTTTTCTGTCTGAAACTTTCCCTCATCCATATAGTCCTTTGTTAATTGTAGTGATAAATTCATCTTTGTGCTAAAATATTTGCTGAAGAAAGACAAGTGTCTTGGCGGGCAAAAAGTCAGAGCAGAGGCACCGCTGTTCTGGTGGCTGTTCCGTTGGGTATCTTGCATCTTCATAGACTCATTAAGTGTAAAGAAAATCTGTTTGTAGATTCAAAAGTGCATCTTTCATTTGAAAATCTTGACTCTTTCTAAAAAATCGACCTCCACTAAAACCTTCATAACTTCTGAACCGTACATGCTAGAAACACAATTTAAATGTCAGATCGAAGCTAATATCCTCAGCTTTCAAACAAACCCATATAGTTTTGCCGCAATCGCACTTCTTGCACGCTGAAAAGTTTGCAGCGGATTTGCATATGGCTCAATTTCAACACGTGTAAAATAGCTATTCTTTGCATATGACCTCAGAATTCAGTTTCCAATCTGCTAGTTATTCAATCATCATTGCTAGTGTTTACCTGAACTATCCAAAGCGGCTCCCACTAGTTTTGAATCTAATTTAGAGAATTAAATCCATTTTCAGTGTTTTTCCCATTCATTACAAGCCACATTTAAAAGCATTCGACCGGTTTTGAAACCATTCCTGTTTCTCTCTATGCTTGCTGGGGGGAATTGGGAATGAAACTGTATTGGTTGAGATTGTATATTCCTGAAACCTGTTTTCCCTACTTCCATCTCTATATTGCATATTAGGGGGATTGAGCAATATCAGGGTGAAAGAGTAACATTGCATTTGATTGAACCCATATCAAGTATTATTAGGTGCTGCATTGTTTTTCAATCCATATCAAATATTATTCTATGCTGCATCATTTTCTTATCCATAATCCTACTGATTAAAGAGGGTGTTGATTGTAACATCACCCAATGGTGATCATTGTATAAATATTAATAGGGTGATATATATATATTGTTCAAATTCATCAAATAAATCTTTTAACTTTGCAAAACAGCCTGCTTCCTGGTTCAGTGAGACCGGGGGATTCAAAGAGAGGGGCGTGATATAAGGGTACATCATTCAGAAATGAAAGACCTCATAGACAAAAATATATATAATTAAGGGTTCCAACTGTGCATCACACGCTAGGCATTGACTTAGGTGGAATGCTGGGTTGAAACCACTTACAAGATTAGGGGCTCATCCGGGATTTCTGAATTAGATATAGTACTTGTGACAGTCTAATACAGTGTGATAACTGACAGGGTACATAAATCCTGTTGGGCTACCACGCTGTGTTACACTGTGAAAAGCACCCCTCAATAGGAACACTCTGAGGAAACGGTCTGTTTTGCAAAAATAAAATAAACTTCTGTAAGTCAGGAAGGAAATTAATATTTCCAGAATGGCGACTTTGGTAGAGATGAACATGGCTAAAGAACACCTATTGCATAAACTATTTGTAAGGGGTGAATGGACAGAGCAGGTTCAGAAGGTGTGACTGCAGGCAATCACAGAACAGATCACTGCAACAGGGTTAGACATATGGCAATATCAGGGTCCATTACATATGGCCCTGAGTGAACTATATATGGCCCCTAAGGCAAAGGAAGAGCAAAACAAGATTGCCAAAATAGCAGCATATCTATACCTATATATTAGAGAAATACCGGATAAATATGCCGAGGGCCAAGATCTGGCAAACAGGCAACTGCAGGCATTAGAAAAGGCCCAAACTGATCTGGACTCTTCTGAGCAGAAGCTACAGAGGAGCCAGGAGTCAACAAATGAAAGTAGGCAGTACATAATCAAAATGAAAGAGGACATGGGTATCCTGCAGCAGGAAAAGGCAGAACAGGATACCAGAATTCTGGCCCTGCAGAAGGCGTACCAAGAAGGTTTGGACCCCCTACTGCAGAGCCAGGAAAAGCTGGAGCAACAACTGGATTTCAACAGGGCATGCACAGAGCAGATAGTCACCCTGCAAAGCCACCTAGATAGAGGAAAAGAGGAGAACAATACATTAATCCTGAAAGACCTGGACACCCAGGCAGAATTAGATGAAGAGTGCCAGAAAGCTGGTGCGCTTCAAAGACAGAGGGATGACCTGGCGGCACAGAGGCAGGCTCTTGCTCAGGAAAGGGACACCTTAGGCCAGGAAGTCTGCTATTTAAAGGAGAAGCTGGAAGAAAATCACCTGGCCTTTCAGGGAATGGGTGACCTCCAAAAAGACCATCAAAAATTGTTAGACCACACCAGGAGGGTGGAAGATGCTCTAGCAAGGAATGACCAGGCCAGTATGGACAGGACTCAGGAGGTAACCCTCCCGCAGTAAAGACTGGCCCAGTACTCTAAGACAGCACAAGAAGCACAGAGAGAAAATGAGGGTCTCTCTGAGAACAATGACAGGCTCCACAGACAGGTAGCTATGCAAGAGTGATTGATAGAAACCAGCAAGGCCTTGATAGAGTGAAATTTAGTGGGGAACTCCATGAGAATAGGCCCACAAAGGGCATCCTGAAAACCTCTGCCCAGCTAGGACAGTGGGGGGGAGGGTACCCATCAAATCCTGGGAGCAAGGAGGAATCAGAAGACTCCTCTGAGCGCCCCAGGACACAGGAGACTAGGTCCCCGCATTCTGCCAGCCATTCCCAGGCTTGCAGAATCCGTGAGTGCCTAGAAGACCAAACAGGCACCTCTGAGAGCAGAGCCTCTGAGTCAGAGGAGGAGTAGACCAGGGTTTCGCGAACCAAGAAGGCCAATAAGGCAAAAAGGGCCTTGCTTAAGGACCCCTTAAAGCAAATCAAAGCGATAAGGAGCGTCATCACACCCTATCATAAGAACACTAAGTATTCTGTTTGGGAGCACTTCGAGCTCTTTGATGTCATGCATGCTGGACGCTACGCTCGTAGAACAGCTAGACCGTTCTACTCCAAATGGAAGCTATTCGATACGTTACCGGGAAAACGACGTTTACACTTTTCACGTCGCTAACTTCACGTGACTTTTGCTTCGTCACGTGAACTACGGTATCACGTATTTAAGCAGCGTAGAAACTTCACTCGCTGCTTCTGATCGTCTCTATTGGCGTCGTGTAGCTGAACCTCTGATCTACATCCTGGTATATTCCTACAGCTACTTTTGGGCCTTCGATAGCGTGTGTTCCGCCACACGCTGATTCCTGGAGCTATCCCTTCGCGTGATAATCCACACGCGCTCCTTGTCTTCACCCGCGGCTGGCCAAGGCTGCGTGAATCCTGCCCGCGTGTAAAATCCACACGCGCTCTTTGTCTTCATACGCGGCTGGCCAAGGCTGCGTGAATCCTGCCCGCGTGTAAAATCCACACGCGCTCTTTGTCTTCATACGCGGCTGGCCAAGGCTGCGTGAATCCTGCCCGCGTGTAAAATCCACACGCGCTCTTCGTCTTCAAGTGCGGCCGGCCCAGGCTGCGTGAATCCTGCCCGCGTGTAAAATCCACACGCGCTCTTTGTCTTCATACGCGGCTGGCCAAGGCTGCGTAAATCCTGCCCGCGTGTAACTTCCACACGCGCTCTTCGTCTTCAAGTGCGGCCGGCCCAGGCTGCGTGAATCCTGCCCGCGTGTAAAATCCACACGCGCTCTTCGTCTTCAAGTGCGGCTGGCCAAGGCTGCGCGAACCCTGCCCGCGTGTAAATCCACACGCGCACGTTGTCTTCACACGCGGCTGGCCCAGGCTGCGCGATTCCTGCCCGCGTGTAAATCCACACGCTCACATTGTCTTCAAACGCTATTTTCTTCTAAACTCCTGCATCTGTGGAATTAACAGAAGGATTGATCCCTAAGTGGGAAGGAAGCCTTTCAAGGATTATTGGAAGTGACTTTGAACTGAACTTTGGACGCTATCCTGTGGTGAATTCAACCCGTATCTAGCGTGAGCCTCGTTCCGTCCGGGATAAGTCTCCCTTACTAATTTTCCCTTCCCTGTCGTTTTGTTCTCCATTTCAAATCCCTCAAGAGACTTCTGGATTGTTCTACCCAGAGATACAGGTCAGTGTGATCATTCCTGTCATTATCTAACTCATCATACTCAGATTGGAGCAGTTATTCATGATACTTTAATTTGTCCTAGGCTGGATTACTATACCTTACCCACGCCCTTTCCAGTGATCCATCGCTCTGCCTGTTTTATCAGCCAGAGGGTTGTATCATTTGGAAGGTCTTTGTTGACTTCACGACTATCAAGTCGGGTGAACAGGGATCCGGAAGACCCTACCTCCTGTATCCTTTTGAATATTGTATCCTTTTCAGTTGATACTTTGGTGCATTCTGACAGAATCAGAAGCCATGGAGGGTACGGATCCTTTAACTGTTTTGACACAGTTGATCCACGATTTGAGAAACGAAATGGTTACTGCACAGGACATGTTACGGCACCGTATGGACGTTATGCAAGACGCCCTACATGGTAGTCCTCAGGGAACACAAGCGCCGATGGCTACCGCATCCGGATCTGGGACTACGGCACCCCCACAGGAGACTATTAACGTGGTTATGCCCACTCAGTTTCCCTTGGCCCCTCCAGAAAGGTTCACGGGTGATCCCAAAACCTACAGAACCTTTGTAAACCAGTGCCGACTCCATTTCCTTTGCCGTCCTACATCTTTTCCGGACCTGACCACAAAAGCAGCCTTCGTGCTTTCCCATTTAGGGGGCACGGCTGCTGCTTGGGCTAACCCTTTGTTGGAAACTAATAGCCCTTTGTTGTACGATTGTGACGATCTCTTGACTGCTATGAGTAAAGTCTTTGACATGCGTTACTCTACTCAAGCCACAGATTTAGAGTTGCTTAACCTACAACAAGGCAGCCAACCCCTTATGTCTTACGTCGCCCGGTTCAATCAACTGACGGCGGAAACCCAATGGCCTGACAGCAAGAAAACGGCTGTTTTTTACAAGGGTCTTTCTGAAGAACTGAAAGACGCCTTATCTACTGTTCCTGTGGTTCCTACGGGTTTCCCAGAGCTGCTCGATTTGGTTCTACAAATCGACGCCCGAAGGAATGCTCGAAAGGGAGAGAAAAAGCCCTTCATGCCAGTCTCGGGGCGGTCAGAGACACCAGCAGTCATCTCTAACGACCCTGAACCCATGCAAATAGGCGCCGTGAGAGGCCGATTGTCCAATGCAGAACGGGAGAACCGAAGAAAAAACCACTTATGTATGTATTGTGGTTCTTCCGAGCATTTATTGGCAACATGTCCTAAAAAACCCGTCAAGCGTGCGGGAAACGCCAAAACTCGACATTAGCAGGAGTCCCTATGTCGAGTGTTTCATCGGACTCCAGTACCATTCCTAAACATGCACCTGTAATAGTTCAGGTGACGTTACATTGTGATGAGCGAGAAGTGGTTTCCAAGGCCATGGTTGATTCTGGAGCCACCAGCAATTATATAGACATCACCTATGCCAAGAACCGTTCCTTACCCCTAGTAAACAAAAAAAAACCTGAAACGGTGAATACCATGGACGGATCTGTGTTAACTTCTGGTATGGTAACCCAGGAGACGGTACCTGTTCGGATGACGTTATCAAATAACCATTCAGAAGAAATCGTCTTCGATGTTATTGCTGCTCCGCAGTACGAGATCATACTTGGTCTTGCATGGTTAACCCTTCACAATCCTACTGTTGACTGGGTTTCGGGATCGCTCCAATATCCTTCGACTCATTGCAACGAACATTGCTTTACCAGTCAGGAGGTGTCAAATAAACAACACATATTGGCCTCTGTGGTGGAGGATTCTACTATCAGCGTTGTACATCAATGCGACAATATCATACCATGCGAATACGCTGATTATGCTGATGTCTTTGATAAAGGCCAGGCAGAACAATTACCTCCTCATCGACAGTACGACTGTCCTATCGAACTGATTCCGGGTGCCAAAATTCCTACAGGCCGTGTTTATTCTTTAACACCTAAAGAAGATGTCGTGTTAAAGGAATACATTGACAAGGCGCTAGCCACGGGCTTTATACGACCCTCGCAATCTCCTGCTGCATCTCCTCTATTCTTTGTTCCTAAGAAAGAGGGAGACCTCAGACCATGCATTGATTACAGGGCACTTAATGATATCACCATCAAAAACCAATACCCCTTACCACTAATAAACGTGCTGTTGGATCAGTTAGGCACTTCCAGTTACTTCACCAAACTGGACTTGCGAGGTGCATACAATTTGGTTCGCATTCGTGAAGGCGACGAATGGAAGACCGCTTTTAAGACACGGTATGGTCTTTACGAATATTTGGTGATGCCTTTTGGTCTGTGCAATGCTCCCGCCACATTTCAATTCTTCATGAATGATATATTCAGAGACATCATGGACCGATTTGTGGTTGTCTATCTGGACGACATTTTGATTTACTCCTCATCTCTATCGGAACACGTCAGACATGTTTCTACAGTCCTACAAAGACTTAGGGAGAACCACCTTTATGTGAAAGCCGAAAAATGTGTCTTTCATTCGCAGGAAGTGGAATTCCTTGGTTACGACATTACCAATCTAGGTGCTCGAATGAGTCGTTCCAAGGTAAAGGCCGTCTTGAATTGGCCAGTTCCACATAACGTCAAGTCGCTACAGTCTTTCTTGGGCTTTGCGAATTTCTATCGCAGATTCATCCATTCCTTTTCCAAAACAGTAGCTCCTTTGACGGCTTTAACTAGTTCCAAAGTACCTTTCTGTTGGAACCAACATGCCCAAGCAGCATTCGAAAAACTGAAGGAAGCATTTACCACTGCACCCGTGCTTCAACATCCGGATCCTGATCGCCAGTTTGTCGTTGAAGCGGATGCATCCAGTGTCGCTATTGGCGCAGTGCTCTCACAAGTCTGCACAGAAACCAAGGAGGAACACCCAGTGGCTTTCTTCTCTCGTAAACTCACCTCATATGAACGGAACTATACCGTTACTGAGCGGGAACTGCTGGCTATCAAAGATGCCTTCCGAGAATGGCGTCATCATCTTCTTGGGGCCAAACAACAGGTGTTGGTGTACTCTGACCAAAGAAATCTCCAAGCATTCAAATCCATGAAATGCCTTACGGCCCGTCAGGCCAGATGGCATGTCTTTTTTGCCCAATACGATTTCCAGGTCACCTATCGTCCTGCCCGAGAACATGTTAAGTCGGACGCTTTGTCCCGTATGAGTAAAGAGGCGCAGGAAGAAAAACAAGTACAGATCCAGCTGTTGGCAGATCATGTGATTTGTGGTTGTTCGGTTCAACCATCCTTAAAAACCGAAATACAAGAGTGGGTAAAACATAATCCACAAGTAGTCCAGGATATGAATCTAGACGTGCATAACGGTTTACCATTCACACAGGGGGTGCTTTATCTATCAACTCCTTCAATGCGGAATAAAGCCCTCAAATGGAATCATGATTCCTTGATTGCAGCCCATCCTGGACAGAAGAAAACACTGGACCTGCTCAAAAGGTGGTGCTGGTGGCCATCCATGGCAAAAGACGTTATAAACTACGTATCTTCTTGTTCTGTATGTATCCAATGTAAAAATACTCCTGGTAAACCAGTGGGCTTACTCCAATCCCTGCCTGTCCCTACCAAACCATGGGACATGATATCTATGGACTTTGTGGTGGAACTCCCCCCAAATCAAGGATATGATACCCTATGGGTCGTAGTGGATTATTTCACTAAATTGGCCCTATTTATTCCTTGTATTGGTTTACCAACTGCTACTGTTCTGGCTGATCTATTCATCCAACATATATTCCGTTTCTTTGGTCTACCATCAGTAATCATTACTGACAGGGGCTCGCAGTTTGCGTCACGCTTTTGGAGAGCCTTAACATCTGCATTACTAATTGATGATAGAATGTCCAGCGCTTATCATCCTCAAACCGACGGACAGACTGAAAGGGTCAATTGTACTATGGAACAATATCTGCGGTGTCTGTGTTTGCAATACCAATCGGATTGGCTCACGGTACTGCCGGCGGCTGAATTCGCCTATAACAACTCTTATCATAGTGCCATAGGCACTTCACCGTTCTATGCTCTCTATGGACAACACCCCCGATCAATACCTCTAGATTCCGGTCTATCCCTGGACACGCCTGCCGCAGGCCGTACGCTTCGTGATCTGAAGAGATTACAAAGAAAGGTGAAGCAGCAATTGGAGCAGGCCAAACGACGTGACAAGTTCTATGCCGATGCTCATAGGGTATCCGCACCTGTCTATAAGGCTGGGATGAAAGTCTGGCTATCCACTAAGAACTTAAGAATTCCGGGCAAAAAGAAGTTGTTGCCTAGATTCATCGGTCCGTATGTTGTGCTCCATGTTCTTAATCCTGCTGCTGTACGTCTGGCTTTGCCACAACGATGGCGGGTGCATCCTGTATTCCACGTCTCGCTCATCAAGCCATTCTCTGACACTACTAGACTGCCGGTACGGCCTGTTGCTATTTCTGTGCGGGGGTCTGATGAATACGAGGTACAAGACATACTGGATATGAAACTCCGTTCTGGTAGACCTTATTATCTGGTGGACTGGAAGGGCTATGGACCCGAAGATAGGTCCTGGGAACCTCTTTCCAACATTCATGCTCCTGCTTTATTGAAGCGCTTCCACACAAGAAGGGGAGAGGTTGTCCCTTTGGGGGATGGCACTGTCATGCATGCTGGACGCTACGCTCGTATAACAGCTAGACCGTTCTACTCCAAATGGAAGCTATTCGATACGTTACCGGGAAAACGACGTTTACACTTTTCACGTCGCTAACTTCACGTGACTTTTGCTTCGTCACGTGAACTACGGTATCACGTATTTAAGCAGCGTAGAAACTTCACTCGCTGCTTCTGATCGTCTCTATTGGCGTCGTGTAGCTGAACCTCTGATCTACATCCTGGTATATTCCTACAGCTACTTTTGGGCCTTCGATAGCGTGTGTTCCGCCACACGCTGATTCCTGGAGCTATCCCTTCGCGTGATAATCCACACGCGCTCCTTGTCTTCACCCGCGGCTGGCCAAGGCTGCGTGAATCCTGCCCGCGTGTAAAATCCACACGCGCTCTTTGTCTTCATACGCGGCTGGCCAAGGCTGCGTGAATCCTGCCCGCGTGTAAAATCCACACGCGCTCTTTGTCTTCATACGCGGCTGGCCAAGGCTGCGTGAATCCTGCCCGCGTGTAAAATCCACACGCGCTCTTTGTCTTCATACGCGGCTGGCCAAGGCTGCGTGAATCCTGCCCGCGTGTAAAATCCACACGCGCTCTTCGTCTTCAAGTGCGGCCGGCCCAGGCTGCGTGAATCCTGCCCGCGTGTAAAATCCACACGCGCTCTTTGTCTTCATACGCGGCTGGCCAAGGCTGCGTAAATCCTGCCCGCGTGTAACTTCCACACGCGCTCTTCGTCTTCAAGTGCGGCCGGCCCAGGCTGCGTGAATCCTGCCCGCGTGTAAAATCCACACGCGCTCTTCGTCTTCAAGTGCGGCTGGCCAAGGCTGCGCGAACCCTGCCCGCGTGTAAATCCACACGCGCACGTTGTCTTCACACGCGGCTGGCCCAGGCTGCGCGATTCCTGCCCGCGTGTAAATCCACACGCTCACATTGTCTTCAAACGCTATTTTCTTCTAAACTCCTGCATCTGTGGAATTAACAGAAGGATTGATCCCTAAGTGGGAAGGAAGCCTTTCAAGGATTATTGGAAGTGACTTTGAACTGAACTTTGGACGCTATCCTGTGGTGAATTCAACCCGTATCTAGCGTGAGCCTCGTTCCGTCCGGGATAAGTCTCCCTTACTAATTTTCCCTTCCCTGTCGTTTTGTTCTCCATTTCAAATCCCTCAAGAGACTTCTGGATTGTTCTACCCAGAGATACAGGTCAGTGTGATCATTCCTGTCATTATCTAACTCATCATACTCAGATTGGAGCAGTTATTCATGATACTTTAATTTGTCCTAGGCTGGATTACTATACCTTACCCACGCCCTTTCCAGTGATCCATCGCTCTGCCTGTTTTATCAGCCAGAGGGTTGTATCATTTGGAAGGTCTTTGTTGACTTCACGACTATCAAGTCGGGTGAACAGGGATCCGGAAGACCCTACCTCCTGTATCCTTTTGAATATTGTATCCTTTTCAGTTGATACTTTGGTGCATTCTGACATTTGAGCAGATGATGGAAACTTTCCATAAGGCGGCCATCTTGAAACATTTTTCTGTGCATAGAAATCCTCAGGAGGCTCGCAAGGCAGCCTACAACTTGCAATGTGGGGAGGATCAGGCCCCACAAGAATTTGCACAGGAATTAAAGCGTGCCTTTGCGCAGACCACCAGAAGGATGTGCACGGACAGCAAAGAATTTGTGAATACTTTGTTCCACGCTCTACCAAAGTACATCATGACCCAGCTAGTGAGAGATTTCCATGAGAAAAGATCACTAGACTGGGTCATTGAACAGGCCACACTAATTTATGAGGTGCAAAAGCCCATATAAAACAAAAATAATCCTAAAAGCCCCAAACCAACCAACACCCTTGCTGCTGGTAAGGTGGCAGAGGTGAAGGTTGCCCCCATTTTGGATTTGGAGATGGGGGGGGGGCTAAAAACCTGCCTGCACAGAAGAATAATCCCAAGCCCAGAAGGCCCTCGGGCCAGTCACAAACAGGGAGCCAAGGAGGTAGTCCCACCAATGGGATCCATCACTCCCCTGACTATATTAGTCTCCGCTACAAGGGGAACAGACCCATCCTGGGTTATGTGTGGACTCCTCCAGCCCCCAGGGGGGGGGTTTCAACCAAGCAGCAGCTAACCCAGGAAACTTCCCTCCTCACTTTCCCCAGGAGGGCAGAAATTCCCCAAATCGTGGACAGAACTACTTCCCCAGGTACACGTAAAACTTTCAACCTCAAAACCATCCATCCTTCTCTCCCCACTTTCCTGAGCCGAGGCAACCAAATCCAGGAGAGGGGAGACCAAGGGTGGAGGGGTACCCACATTTTCCAAACCCGGGGTAATTTCAGAGAAGGGATAGCTACCCTTCCCGGGATCAGCCCAGGGGAGACAACAGAACCCTGTATCAGCCTGAGCGGGTGTCACAGCTAGAGCACCAGGTCCAAAACATGGCACAGGATCTGGGTCGCAGGCTGAGGGCTCAACAGAACCCTCAGATGAGCATGCCGGCGCAGAATGCCTCAAACTCCGGACCTGGTGCTCTAGAGCAATGACGGGGGCAGAACCCCGACAACCCACCGGTTCCCTAGTACCAGAGGCCTTCACCTCTTCCAATCCCTGGACTCTGTCACCCCCATGTCCACTAGCGCACATGAGACAGGGACCTCCTGCGAAGGTTGTCACCCCTAATAGATTGCATAAACAGGGTCCTCTGGACCCAGACTAGCCGACCAATAAAATTAAAACAGAGTGTCAACCATGTTATTTTAAACGACACCTGCCACATGGTTGAACAAAAATATGACCAAGTAGAATTTCACTTCCAGAACAACCAAATCCCAGATGTGACAGTAATAGCAGTAGGACAACAAACTGGTGATTGGGGTTCCTCTCTATTTCTGAAAATCAACCTTCCTTCCAGTCTAAGGTGGCATTCCACACTGGAAGGAAACACTCTGAAATTCTTTACCAATTCACAATCAGGCATTTCCACTCCTATAGTCCACAAAGATGAGAAATCAGCTCAAAGCCTGGACTCTGTTCTCGCCCAAGTGTGTGTGAACTACGGTAAGAGCTTCATCAGTGAAGCCATGTTCCGCCAACTCCCAAAAGATCCAGCCATCCCCACATTTAAACTGATAGACAAATGGGAAATGGATCTGGAAACACCCAATTCCAAACATCTCCTGCCAAGCAGGTGTATGCTCAAAATCTCCATAGGCAACAAGAGCATAGTCCCTAATTGTTGGGTGGTACGAGACGTCACTACCGCCTTTTATTTAGGCAGTGACATTCTCAATCACTTTGCCATTAGTTTGGACCTAATGAACTTCAAAGCTTGGTCCCGATTAGCGGATAATCCCATGGGCTTTATTGATCCAGAGAAAGCATTTAGGTCAGCTCAATTGCTGCCATATGCAGTTGAAATTCAGATTGGAGAGGAAGTCACCATCCCAGAAAGGACCCGACAATTCTCCCTGGAAGTGTAAGTTAAAAGAGGACAGAAATTGAAAAATCCTGACGCCTATGTTCATCTGAATGCTTATTTCCAACATCAGGGGTTGGGGGTAAACCCAACACAACTAGTCAATATAGAACATGACACCATTCCAATAGAGGTGGATAACAGCGACTTAAAGAGTATCACTCTAGCCGCAGGCACCATTATTGGCGGTTGATGATTGACATTTTTCCACAGATTTAGGCAATGAAGTGTTAGGACCAATCCCCAAGGACTGTTTTGACAGTGATAGTGATGACAACACAACACCAGACAGGATCTTTACCCAGCATGGGGGGAACTTCCTGGTGTACACTTCCTGCCCTTATGGTAAGGAGGATGTGACCTGTGACTTCGGGAGGGATGAGGTGATTTTCCAAGTCTGCGAGGACTGCCTTCCACACCTGAAGCCACCAATCCAAATTAGCACTCTGACCAGGGACCTCTCCACCCAGCTGGAGGAGGCCGCTGATATAGCAAAACCAGAAGTCTTTCCAGGCTTCATTGTCATGATGCCTACCCCGGGCATCAGGACCAAGGCTCTCAGCTCCGGGAGCAGGCATCCAGTCATCCAGACATTTGTTTAAACCTCAGCAGCCCCGGCTAGGGGCTGTCTGGGTTCAGTCCTAGCGCCATAGGGGCCAGGCTCATCATAGAAATCAGTCCTGGCGCCATAGGCGCCAGGCTCATAGACTTTACTTACCTGATGCAGACCATGCTGCAAAAGAGTCCAAGCCTACATGATGCCTGGATGGGACTATTTTGTTACAAGGACTATTTTTTACTCGGGCGTGGCTCTAGGGAACTTCTTACCTGGAACTACTTTGGAGGCTATTTAAACCACACCCGAACAGCAGCACATGCTTCGCGTTATTCTGCATCCAGCAGCGTGACGCTCACCGTGCCTGCAGCTAGCATCCAGCCTTTTGCCACGCCCGCGTGCCTGCAGCCAGCATCCAGTCTTCTGCCACGAATCCGGAGCTCCTAGAATAAAGAAGAAGAAAAGGACAAGGTTAGAAAACAAACTTATTTCAAATTCCTCACCAAATTCCGGAACCATTTCATCTCCGGACCTGGAAAGTACATCAGTCCTGCACGCGTCGCTTCGCCAGCTCCAGCACAGCGCCATACTCACCAGTTCTCACAGCATCTTTCGATCCGGCACTGTCACCATTATTTCTTCGCCGTAATCCGGCACCTAGGGGACACAAGAAAAAACAAGGTGAGCCAAGGGAATCAACAAATACAACCTCTTACCACCATAGACTTACCTGATTTACCAACGGCAGTATTATTCCATAACTCTCCACATTTTCATATGCCGCATCTGTAAAGAGGGAGAAAAACAACACATTAACGCATGCAATAGTTACCGGACAGCGTTGGGTAACACTGACTCTTACCTGAACGCCAGCAGCAGCTACGAGACCTTCTTCTCACAAACTCAGTTGCAATTTAAGGAAGGAAGGGGACAAGAGTGAACATCGGGCACATTGAACTCTTTGAACTTGATACTTACCAATCCCGCCAGGGACTTCAGAGTCAATACTTACCGGAACTCTCCCAACGCCTTCAAACCAGTGAAGTAACTGGTATCTACGCGCCCCTGCAAGACATGCAGGATGGAGAGCTCATCTTTTACGAACATAGGTGAGGTTGCTAAGGGGATATAGGAGGTGATTAGTGGGGGAGAGCGAGAACAGTTGGGAGGCCATCAGTAAAACCCACAGGTGGTTAATCCCTATCTCCACTTGCAGGAAAATACTTCTTCGGGTCCAGCAGACAAGACTAGGTGGGCCAGTCTAGACAGTCATCTCTGCACTACGCATCACGTTGAAGGAGACCGCAGCTGTCCGGGTCCGATCGACACCCTGTGGGGTCCAGGTGAGCGTAACAGAATGCAAAGTCTCCCTACAAATACCCACCTGGGTGTTATGGAAACCTCAGAAACCGACCAACTGGCCCAATTATTGGGGGAATTTAGGGCCGAAGTACATGCCGCTCGCCAAGAGACTAATGCCCTCAGGAGAGAACTGATTGTCTCAAAGGAGCACAAGGATGATCTGGCTAGGCAACTACTGCAAAACCAAGCTGGGCAAACGCCCCTACCTGGATATGGGGGAAACCCAACCCCCGTTTCATCAAGCAATCCTGTGCAAGTGGTTTTACCAGGAAATATTCCGTTAGCACCACCCGAACGCTTTGGTGGGGACCCCAAAAGGTTCGCTGTGTTTATGAACCAATGCCGCTTGCACTTTTTATGCAGACCGGGAGCCTTTCCAAATGACCAAGCCAAAGTAGCCTTTGTATTGTCATATCTTAGTGGCAGCGCAGCAAATTGGTCCATTCCATTAGTCAACCAGGATGATCCTCTTCTCCGGGATTTTCAGGGTTTTCAAAGGAGCATGGAAAAACTATTCGCCAGACACTCACAGGGTCAAGCCCTGGACACCGAACTTTTATCCTTACGACAAGGTAACCAGGATCTGCTAACCTATATTGCAACCTTCAATAGGTTGGTGGTGGAAACCGGGTGGCCGGAGGAAAAACGAATTACATTGTTTCATCGTGGACTTTGGGGAGAACTCAAAGATGTCTTGGCTCGGGGGACCGCCAGGGGGCGCGGATCATGCTGGACGTGTGAGACCAGCGCTCTTCCACCACCGCAGGGCCTAGCACTCTGAGCCAATCCCCGGCCGGGAGTTTGGAGTAACCCCGCTGGGCCGTGCGCCTCCGCGGCAGCGGCCCAACGAATCGAGCGCCCCTCCGAAAGTGGATATAGCCTGGCCCCGATCTGAGGCCCTGCTCGCCGAGCAACAGAGAGGACACCTTTTCGGAGGCCGTGCAGCGGAGCCACTGAGGGCGTCACCTCTCGCGGGGCCCCGCGGAACCCGGAGCAGCCGATCGTTGTCTACGCAGCCACGGCCTGCTCCCATAACACCGAGGGGGGGACGCCGGAGCACGCCTCCCGCCGTGCGCAGACACCGAGCAGGCCCCGGAGCTCTGCCTTGGTGGCGTGTGGACATCGCACGAGGCCAGGGACGAGTGGGGCGCTCTGGTGGGAGCCCCACGCCACCAAGAACCGCTCCGGTGCGGACAACTAGCAGCAAATCAGGACTCTGGGAGCCTCCCGACCCATCCCCCATGCACGGAGGCCTGCTTGAAAAGGAGCCCCCAGTGAAGGGGTTCGAGCCCACAATGGACGTGTGGAGGCCCTCGACGGCATGGAGAAGGTGAGGAGAGCAGGGGGGAGAACTGATACTTGGCGGACTGGGTTTGGCCCCCCCCGGCGCCCTCCGGGCACGGACCAGCGCAACTCACCCCATAAAAGCTGGCACGGCCCTCCCCCTTGGAGTACAGCCGTGACACATCTGGGGAAACGGGCCCCAATCACAATCCTAGCCCCCCTCGTGAGGACCGGAGCCATCACTTGCAAGCTTGCCTCCGCGGAAGCGGGGAGAGCCCAAGACGACCAGAGGAACCCTCAAGGCATTAAGGCAGGATGAGAGGCACCCCCCGCCCCCACCCATACTCCAAAGGGCACCCAGAGACCGGAGCCCTGGAACCAACTCAGCCCACGTGCGCAATCCGCTCCCTCCAACACAGAGTCACCATGCCTTCAAGTGCCGACCCCCCCTGCGCAGTGCTAACGAAGGACGACCTCAAGGACATCCTCCAGGAGATAAAAGCGATTCGAACGGACATACAAGCCTCTATAGTTGATCTCAGGGGGAGAGTGGAGACGCTCGAGGAAAAAATGGAGAGAATGGAAAACAATCACCTCCAAATGGACCTGTTAGACATGAAATACGAAGCGAGGCTAACAGACCTAGAAATCAGAGAGGAGGAGATAGCCCTGAAAATGGACGACCTAGAGAACAGAGAACGCCGAAACAACCTGCGCATTATGGGTGTGACTCAACAGAGAGGTGAGTCTGCCGCAGACGCGGGGAGAAAGGTTCAGGGCCTCATCAACCAACTCTTCACACTCGAGGTGGGCAAGGAAGTCCAGCTGGAAAGAGCCCACCGAGGGGGAGGTGGAGCGAGGGGCAGACCAAGGTCCATAGTGGTGCGCTTCCCCCGCTACAGAGAGAAAATGGAGGTCCTCGAGAAAGCGTGAAGGCTGGAGAGTTTCTTGTTCGAAGGAGACACAGTGAGGATTTACCAGGACCTCTCGGCTTTCACTCTTACCCGCAGAAGAGAGTGCCGGCCACTTACCCAGTGGCTCACCAGCCAAGACATAAGATACAGGTGGTCCTTCCCATTCGCCTTGTCTTTTGAACGCTCAGGAGTGAACTATAGATTAACCAGCGGCAAGGAGGCATCCCAAGTGCTGCAGGTACTCAAAGGGGGTACCCCAGAGGAAGGAAACGAGATGGAGGCGCAAGAGCCTCGGAGCGCTGTGAGGGAACTGGAGGGCCCCTGGTCCACAAAGAAGAAGATAAAGGGCCGAAGGAAATTCAAGAAACTTAACACCCCCACAACGGAAGCCGAAGGGGACTAAGTGAGCAGAGGCTCGCTATTAGTGAGACTGAGAGATTGAATCAAACAGCCCCGGCCGGGGACGCTGAGCTTAACAAGGGGGCTGCGGTGGATGGACTTGCATTCACCCTGGTGGCTTGCCAGTTGGCAGGCGTCATGATAAAGAGGGGGAGGGAGGAGGAGGGAAGGGAGGGAGTTGGGGTTGGGGATCTTGGGGACCCACACAGCCTCAAAACCACATTGGAAGGTGGCAGCAAGCACAGATCCGGGAAGAAGGTATACACAAGACAAGGACCCAATGGCGGACAATGAGAATAGGGGCCGGGCTGAGTCACTGAGAATTGGCTCACTCAATGTAAAGGGTCTGAACTCCCCAGCAAAGCACTCCCTCTTGGGGAGGAAAATGAAGAACGCTAAAATAGATATCCTCTTCGTACAGGAAACTAGAACGGTCACGGGAGAGGAGAGGGCCATCCCGGGAGCACACGTGGGCCAGACCTTCTGGGCATCCGCTCCCACAAAATGGAGTGGAGTCGGGATCATCCTGCAGAGAAACCAGAGACTCACAGAGGTAACCAGGTTGGGGAGGGAAGACGGTAGAGCCATGATTATATCAGGTGACTTGCACAACTCCAGGGTCTCCCTAGCAGCGATCTATTGTCCTAATGTGGGCCAGGTTGAATTTCTCAAAGAGGCGATGGGAGAGATAATGGCCAGGACAGAGGGGCTCGTTATACTGGCTGGAGACTTTAACATGTGGGCAAATCGGGAACTAGATCATAGTGGAGGGGCCATCCCGTTAGGCAGCCGAGGAGGCAGACCCCAGGGGAAATTCCGGGAGCTAATGTGGGGCTATGTGCTCGTGGACACATGGAGGGATTTGCATCCGGAGGGTAAAGGATACACCTTCTACTCAGCGGTCCATGGCACCAGAACGAGAATAGATTATCTTTTCATGGGGCACCAGAACATGAGCCGAGTGGAGTCCTGCATCATCCGCCCGGTTAGCTGGTCGGACCACGACATGGTCTGGGCAGATATTAGTGTATTGGGTCTGAAACCCAGAGAATCCCTGTGGAAATGCAATGACTTCCTGCTAAGGGATGTGGTTTTTAAGGAGGAGATGGAGAAGGCGATCAATGAATATTTTGAACTCAATAACACGGGTGAAGTCAACATAGAGACAGTCTGGGAGGCAGCAAAGGTGACCTGGAGGGGTGTTCTGATTAGAGAGGGGGCTTCCAAAAAAAGGACCAGGACTCTCCTGGCTCTTAGGCTACGGGCGGAGATAATAGCATTGGAGGGATCCGAAGGAAAGAGGGATGAGGAGAGGGAAAGGGACTTGGGGGATGCAAGAGAGAAAAGGCAAGAGCTGAGAGCATTGGAGATGGATAAAATTGTAGCGGGCCTCCAACACCTGCGCCAAAGGTATTATGAGAAAGGGGATAAGGCTGACGCCATGCTGGCGGCCAAACTCCGGGGCCAACGGAGAGATAGATGGGTGTCAAGGATCTCATGCAGGGATGAGGGGACAAAAATGGATCCCCAGGGAATAGTGGAGGAATTCACGGGGTTCTATGAGACTCTCTACGGGAGGGAAGGAGAAGAGGAGGCAGAGGCACTGGGAGCATACCTCGGAGGAGTAATATTACCTGTGATGGACCCCCCAGAGGCATCAGCTTTAGACGCCCCAATAACGAGCGAGGAGGTACTCAAGGCAATATCGGGTCTTAAGCTGGGCAGGGCCCCCGGGGAGGACGGATTTACTGCAGGCTTCTATAAGGCCTTTGGAGGCCTACTAGCGGGGTTTCTGGCGGGCCTATTCACAAATATCATGAGGACCGGAGGGCGCCTCCGTCTTTTGGCAAAGCACTGATAACAGTGATCACGAAGGAGGGCAAAGATCCAACAGACTGAGGGTCATATGGACCAATCTCCCTCCTGAATGTGGACGCTAAACTGTTCACCAGGATCATAGCCACGAGACTAGACAGCCATATGCCAGTACTCATCCACTCCCGACCAGGTGGGCTTCATACAGGGGAGACAGAGGGTGGACACCCTCCGAAAGACCCTGCCTCTGATGAGGGAAGCGGCCCCAAAGGTAGACAACCCTGTCTTGGTGGCCATCGACGCCGAAAAGGCGTTCGACACGGTGGACTGGGAGTTTCTACATGGAGTCCTTGTCAAACTGGGCTTTGGCGAGGGACTCAGGCAAGCCATTAAGGCCTTATACACAGACCCCTCGGCTAGAGTCACGGTGAATGGTCGCCTTTCACAAACATTCAGCCTTCAAAGGGGGACGAGGCAGGGCTGCCCCCTCTCCCCAATCCTGTTCGCCATGACCATGGAAATACTCACCGAGTACATCAGATGTGCCCCGATGGTCTGCAGTATTGCTGTTGAAGGTCGGACCTTCAAGCTCGGCCTCTATGCAGATGACATACTGCTCCACCTGAGGGAACCTACTAGCTCGGTCCCAGTGGCCGTTCGGGTTATTGAACGATTCGGCCAATTCTCAGGCTTCAGGATGAACATAGGGAAGTCAATGATCTTCCCCTTTGCCCCAGACACAGACAGGGACCTCAAGGAGCTGTCCCCCTGGGGTTCCAAATTCGCACCGAAGGGATTAAATACCTGGGGATCAACATCGTCCGGCCCCACGAAGATCTAAGCCAGGCAAATTACCCCCCGCTGTTTGACAACGTATTTAAAGATATGGAGACATGGGGTAAGGGGCAAATCTCGTGGATGGGAAGGATAAACGCTGTAAAGATGAACCTTCTCCCCAGGGTCCGATACGTTTTCCAGATGCTCCCTTTGGAAGCCCCAGACGCACTTCTTAAAGAAGCCAAAAAACGTATAACGAGATTCATATGGCAAGGCCAGAGACCCAGAATAGGTTACGAAACACTCACCCTCCCCAAGGATAGAGGGGGGGGTCGGCCTCCCAGACTTACGAACTTACCACAGAGCAGCTCAGCTCAGAACCCTGGCCCCCCACCTCAGAGAGGACCCCAACAAACAATGGGTCTTTCTCGAAAACTCCCTCCTGAGACCGGTCGCAGTGGGTGAGTGGTTATGGGTCCCGATGAAAAAGCTGCCAAGGAGAATCAGGGATCACCCAATACTAGTAACAATGTGGAAGGCGTTGGAGGGTAAGGGACACGGTGAGAAGGTGACCACTTGGCCCTCCCCCATGAGTCACATCTGGTCCACACCAGCTTTAGAGGAAATCCCAGGCCATGAACACTATCAGCCCTGGTTTGACGCGGGCAGAGTTGGTCAGTTGGTCAGGGAGGAGTCCTTTATAAGCATCCAGGAGCTTGAAGAATCCTTGGGAATAGGTAGGCTCTCCCCACTCCTCTATCTGAGACTCAAGGGAATCCTAATGAAACCAAAACTAAAGCTCAAATTACAAAGAAAACTCACCCCAGTTGAAAAAATCTTAGATACCCATGTAGAACTGAGTGGCCTCATCTCACTCCTTTACTCTGCCCTTTTAACCCCCCCGGGAGGGAACCACCAAAAGCCTCAGGGGGAAATGGGAAAGAGACTTGGGTTGTAGGATCGGAGACGGTCTCTGGGGGCGACTCTGTAGTAGATCATTTAAGACCTTGATCTCCTGCCAATACAATACCCATGCTGAAAAACTCCTGCACAGATGGCAGTATGACCCGATCACACTTTCTAGGATGTTCCCAGACGTAATCCCCCTTTGCTGGCATGGGTGTGGGGAAAGGGCAAACTATTGGCACATGTGGTGGACATGCGGGAAGGTCCAAACTTACTGGGCCGAAGTCCTTAGCTGGCTGAAAGAGGCGGGAGAAGGTGTGCTCCCGCTGGACCCGATATTGATACTGTTTGGCCTGCAGCATAAGGATGACCACTGGGAAAAATTACTGGACCTCTCGCACTCCCTACTGTTGGCAGCCAGAGCGGCCCGCGCTAGAACATGGAAGAGGCCCGCCCTCCCCTCGAAGAAAGAATGGGTGATGATTGCCAAAGACATATTCCTAATGGAAAGACTCACTGCGGCTTTACAAGGTTCAAGAACCCAAATAGAGACAGACTGGCTGCAATTTCAAGAGGTGTTTGGCAATACATAGGCCACATCCTGAGACCCACAAGCGTCCTTGGCCCGGCCCAAAAACAAGCCCCGACATGGAACGAATGGCCCCATCATTTCTATAAGTAGACAGCAGCACTCGAGATACTGTGTGGGGTGGGTGGGAAGGGGCGAGGGGGGGAACAAACGCAGGGAATAATGGCTTATAGTTTGATTTGTTGAGGGCGATTGCCCAAATCTTGTAATTTGCGTACCTATGCTGTTGTTTTCCAAAAATCAATAAAAATTGAATTAAAAAAAAAAAAGATGTCTTGGCTCAAGTTGTGAACCCACTTCAGGATTGCACAGAATTTATAGACTTAGTGGTCCAGCTAGACCACCGACTTCAGAACCGAAAGACTGACCGAGCTAAGTTTGAGAACCGTGTATTGGTTAAACCCAACGTTGCCCCCAAAGGAACAGATGCATCTGAACCTATGCAGATCAGGGGGGTTAAAGGACCCTTAACTCAAAAGGAAAGAGAAAGAAGACGACAGATGCAGGTGTGTCTGTACTGTGGAACCTCAGGACATTTTCTACGGGATTGCCCTACAAAACCACCCAAGAAGGTGGTAGGAGTTGCTGATAAAAGCCACATAGAGCCTAATTCGGGAAATGACCACGCCCGACAAGCGTAGAGGTCCACTTGCCGAGCTTAAAGAAGGGCACTCAGACCTCGCATCTGATCATCCCAATGGTCCTGCTTGATCCCAGGCAGCCGTCACGTATGCACGCAGTAAGGGCATACATAGATAGCGGGGCCGTAGGAAACTATATGGACCACGAATTGGTGTCAAGGATGAATCTACCTCTTTGCAAAAAGACCACTTCGGATGTCATCACCACAGTTGATGGAACTGAGATTGCCTCGGGGCCTGTAACTCATTCCACTACAGAGATGACACTGTTGAGTCAAGATGGGCATCGAGAGACTATTGTGTTTGATCTAATCAAAGCCCAACAGTTCCAGATAATACTGGGGATACCATGGTTGGAAACACATAATCCTTATATAGATTGGCGAGACACGAGAATAACCTTCCCGGATTGTGCACACACCTGTTACCCGGAGAAAACTTTGAACAAAGGCCTGGCTACAGTCGTTAACCCAATCGTGCAGTTACCTCAGGAATACCAAGAATTTCAGGATGTTTTTCAAAAAGAACAGGCCATCACCCAGTTTAGTCAAAGGGGTACAAAGCATGCTCGGATTTGCTAATTTCTACCGCAGATTCATTCCGGACTTCTCCCATGTTGTACACCCCATCACAGCACTTTGCGAAAAAACAAACGCTTCTTGTGGACCAAAGAGGCTGAAAAGGCCTTCCAAGAGCTGAAAGCGAAATTCACATCAACACCTCTCTTAAAGCATCCACGCCCTGAGCTTTCATACATAGTAGAAACTGATGCATCCAGTTTAGCCATGGGAGCTGTCCTGTCCCAGAAGGATCCTGAAACCGGTCAACTTCACCCAGTAGCGTTTTGGTCCAGAAAGTTCTCAGCACCTGAGTTAAACTATGCGGTTACCGATAAAGAGCTATTAGCCATCAAATCCGCCTTTAAGGCTTGGCGGCACTATCTTCTTGGTGCCAGACATACTATTACCGTAATCACCGATCACCGGAACCTGCAGTATTTAAAAACAGCCAAAGCCCAATCATCGCGACAACTTCGATGGGCATTGTTCTTTGCTGAATTCGATTTCGTGATCACTTATCGACCAGGCTGCAAAAATGGCAAAGCAGATGCCTTATCCCGAATAGGGATGGGAGAAGCATATGCTAACCCGGAACCGGTGCCAATAATTCCAGAGCAAAGAATTCTTGGCATAACTACTCTACAGACACTAGAAGATATTCATTCAAAAATAAAACAACTCTTCAATCCAGCAACCCTACAGGACTGGGTAAAGAAAGTCCCAGACTACTCAGTCGTCAATGACATACCTTACTATCAAGGACGACTATTCTACCACACAAGGAAATACAAGAACTAGTCATCTCCAATTACCATGACACCCTGATGGAAGGGCACCCAGGTATCGCAAAAACTGAAGAAAAAATTAAGAGACAGTTCTGGTGGCCCACTTGGCGAAAAGATGTAAAGTCATTTGTGATGTCTTGTGGCATTTGCGCCCAAAACAAAAGCCAGAAGAAAAAACCTGCTGGCCTTTTACAACCTTTGGATATTGTACCTACACCATGGCACACCTTGTCTTTAGACTTTATTACAGATCTACCTCCATGTAATGGATTTAACACCATCCTAGTTATTGTGGATCTTTTTTCCAAGATGGCCCACTTTATTCCTTTAAAGGGGTTACCTTCTGCTTCGATTCTGGCCAAGGAGCTCATCGAAAACATTGTTCGATTACACAGATTCCCTTCCGTATTGGTTTCTGACCGAGGTAGTCAATTTATCTCGCATTTTTGGAAGAAATGTTGTCAACTGGCACAAATCGACGTGAGGCTATCAACAAGTCACCATCCCCAGACCGATGGTCAGACGGAAAGGACCAACCAGACCCTTGAACAGTACCTACGCTGCATGCTACACCAGACCGAAAGCAATTGGAAAGATATTTTATGGATTTCCGAGTACGCATACAATAACTCTGTACATTCAGGAACCGGACAAAGCCCTTTTTATACCACATATGGACATCACCCTCGAACTTCAGAACTCGATTCGCCTCAGCACTTAGAAATGCCCGCAGTTAGTCATTTGCACTCTACTATTACACAAGCCTTTAAGGAAGCCACAGAACATTTGAAACAAGCAAAAGAGAAATTCAAGAAAAATGCTGATCAACATAGAAGTGAAACTCCACAATACCAGATTAGGGATCAAGTTTGGCTGGATACAAAACATATACCTCTGAAGGGAACTCAGACTTTTAATCCTAGATATTTGGGACCTTACACCATTAAGGCCATTATCAAACCGGTGGCCGTCAAATTGGAATTACCCTCTAATATGCAAATTCATCCTGTCTTTCATGTTTCACTTCTAAAACCAGTTCAACCAGGGACAAGATTAACCAAACCACTTGACCCCATCTTGATAGATGGAGAACCTGAATTCGAGGTAAAAAATATCCTGGACTCCAAGATGATTAAATCAAAACATTTTTATTTGATCGATTGGAAGGGCTTCGGACCACAAGAAAGATCATGGGAGCCTAGCGACCACGTTCATGCACCTCAGTTGGTGAAAAGATTCCATCGGAACTTCCCAGACAAACCGGGGCCAGGGGGAAGAACAACTTTAGGAGGGGCCTTGGGGGGGAGTGCTGTCATGATGCCTACCCCCGGGCATCAGGACCAAGGCCCTCAACTCCGGGAGCAGGCATCCAGACATTTGTTTAAACCACAGCAGCTCTGGCTAGGGGCTGTCTGGGTTCAGTCCTGGCGCCATAGGCGCCAGGCTTATCATAGAAAGCAGTCCTGGCGCCATAGGCGCCAGGCTCATAGACTTTACTTACCTGGTGCAGACCATGCTGCAAAAGAGTCCAAGCCTACATGATACCTGGATGGGACTATTTTGTTACAGGGACTATTTTTTACTCAGGCGTGGCTCTAGGGAACTTCTTACCTGGAACTACTTTGGAGGCTATTTAAACCACACCCGAACAGCAGCACATGCTTCGCGTTATTCTGCATCCAGCAGCGTGACGCTCACCGTGCCTGCAGCCAGCATCCAGTCTTCTGCCACGCCCGCGTGCTTGCAGCCAGCATCCAGTCTTCTGCCACGCCCGCCTCGAATCATGAGCTCCTAGAATAAAGTAGAAGAAAAGGACAAGGTTAGAAAACAAACTTATTTCAAATTCCTCACCAAATTCCGGAACCATTTCATCTCCGGACCTGGAAAGTACATCAGTCCTGCACCCGTCGCTTCGCCAGCTCCAGCACAGCGCCATACTCACCAGTTCTCACAGCATCTTTCGATCCGGCACTGTCTCCATCATTTCTTCGCCGTAATCTGGCACCTAGGAGACACAAGAAAAAACAAGGTGAGCCAAGGGAATCAACAAATACAACCTCTTACCACCATAGACTTACCTGATTTACCACCGGCGGTATTATTCCATAACTCTCCACATTTTCATATGCCGCATCTGTAAAGAGGGAGAAAAACAACACGTTAACGCATGCAATAGTTACCGGACAGCGTTGGGTAACACAGACTCTTACCTGAACGCCAGCAGCAGCTACGAGACCTTTTTCTCACAAACTCAGTTGCAATTTAAGGAAGGAAGGGGACAAGAGTGAACATCGGGCACATTGAACTCTTTCAACTTGATACTTACCAATCCCGCCAGGGACTTCAGAGTCAATACTTACCGGAACTCTCCCAACGCCTTCAAACCAGTGAAGTAACTGGTATCTAAGCGCCCCTGCAAGACATGCAGGATGGAGAGCTCATCTTTTACGAACATAAGGTGAGGTTGCTAAGGGGATATCTGAGGTGATTAGTGGGGGAGAGCGAGAACAGTTGGGAGGCCATAAGTAAAACCCACAGGTGGTTAATCCCTGTCTCCACTTGCAGGAAAATACTTCTTCGGGTCCAGCAGACAAGACTAGGCGGGCCAGTCCAGACAGTCATCTCTGCACTACGCATCACGTTGAAGGAGACCGCAGCTGTCCGGGTCCGATCGACACCGCTGTGGGGTCCAGGTGAGCGTAACATTCAGACAGATGGTTGAAGAGAGAGTCAACCTAGCTGATGCCTGTGAGACTCTGGAGCAAAAGCAAAAATTGAAACAAATTCTCTTGGATTTTCAAGATCTCTTTGCAGTGGACTCATATGACTGTGGTCGCACCGACATCCACACTACAACAATTCCCACAGACCCTGCATTACTCCAGTGTTTGTGAAGCAATACCGCTTGCCTCTCGCATCAATGGAGTCCCTTACTGAAATAATTAAGAACCTTGAGTCCCGTGGGATAATCCCTCCAGTCCACAGCACCTTCAATAATCCGGTGCTGGGGATTTTGAAGCCAAACGGCCAGTGGAGCCTCTACGCCGACCTTAGAGAGCTCAACAAACGGGTCCATACTTCCCGATGGCCTCTTCCCAACATTGACGAAGGGCTGGCCCAGATCCAGGGGTCACAGGTATTCACTGCAATAGACCTGACCAATGGATACTGGACTGTACCTGTCAGTAGGGATGACCAATACAAGCTGGCCTTCACCTTTGGTGGGCAGCAGTACACATGGACCCGGACTCCCTTTGGATACATCAACTCTGGCAATGAATTCAAAATGTTTCTACATAAGGCCATCCCCGACCTGGGTGAAAGGGGTAACCTGGCCTATGTGGATGATGTTCTCATCAAAAGCTCAACTGTGGAGGAACACATAGCGGAGATATGTTATGTTCTGACACAGCTGTGGGCTGCTGGAGCAAAACTCTTCTTTCAAAAGGCACAGTGGTGTAGAACCCGTGTCAATTTCTTGGGGCATTACTCCTCAGGGTCTCTGTCACCAGGAAAAGAAAGTGGAAGCACTACAGAAATTGAAAGACCCCACAACTCTGCGGGAACTAAGGAGCCTCCTTGGACTGACTAATTACAGCAGAAAATTAATTGAGGACTACGCAGACATCACAAGACCCCTGATTCAGTTTTTGAAGGGGGAGGTCAAGTGGGAGTGGGGTCCAGAACAAGCCGAGGCAGTAAGACAACTCAAAAAAGCCTCTCACAAGCACCTCGTCTAGCTTACCCTGTCAAAAACAAGGAGTTCTTCTTGGAGACAGGGTTCTCTAATACATGCTTGACTGCAGTATTATACCAAAAGCATGACAAGGTCAATAAAGTAATCTCCTATGCGAGTAAAATGTTATCCTCTGTGGAGGAAATATTCAACGATTGTGAGAAGGCACTCCTGGCAACGGTGTGGGCAATGAAGAATTACTGACCGTTTATCCAGGGGGAACACATCATAGTGGAGACTCCACACCAGCCTCTGCAATATCTCCAAAGTGGGAGAGTCCGGGCCGGAAATGTAAGTAATTCCCAAATTTCTTCCTGGATTCTGTCAATGCAAGGCTTTCCTGTGGAGGTCAGATATGGCCAAAACAAGAAGAGTCCACTCGCCAAGGTCTGGCTGACTTGCACGATTGCGCCAGAGAAAACTGTCACGAGGACGAAAGTCTTAAAATCAAGGACAACCTGGAGGCATACCTCAATTCCCCACACAAAGTCTTTGAAGAAGACAAGTGTGAGGGAATGCCCACTGCCTATGTGGATGGATGTTCCTACCATGTTGACAACAACGGGGAAAAAGAACGTGTGGCCGGCGTAGGGAATGCATGGGTGAATGAGACCCCAGAACCCTCTGCTGGGTACAAGATTGGTGCCTGAAGTAGTCAAGTGGCAGAGTTGATGGCTGTGCATCAAGCCATCCTCACTGCTGTTCAACATCAACTCCACGAACTGGTCATAATCACAGATTCGGATTATGTACGGAACGGGTTCATGGAGCACCTGGTTAACTGGAAAACCAGAGGCATGTTATGTGCTAATAACAAACCATTGAAACATGGGAAATTAATTCAAAACATTGATGATCTGGTCACCTCGAATGGGATGACCATCTACTGGAAAAAGATCAGAGGTCATTCTAAAGTAGAAGGACCAGACAAAACTGGAAATGACTTAGCTGATCAGCTGGCCAAAACCGGAGCCATCCAAGGGGATCTACCTGAGATCTAGTCTCTGTTGGGGGAAATCCAGGTCACTGCTATCACTAGGTCCCAGACAAATGCTCACAATGAACTCTCAACTTCACAATGGAGTAAGGAGACCCCAGATGCTGATTTGATTACGGTCAAAAAGGGGATCCAATAATTGGCAAGTTCTATCAACACATTGAGGACCCTGAGAACTTTCCCCTGACGGATACCGATTACATAGGGAAAGAGGACCTCAGAGTGTTGATGAAATGTCCAAAAATGTTCTGAATCCAAGACGGGTTGTTGGTGAGGAAATCCCTAGCTGGCCATGATCAGTGGGTGGTCCCTACCTCATTACGAAGCCTGATGTTAAGTCACGCCCATGATGCGGCCACAGACGGGGGGTTTCATACAACACTTGAAATCTTAAGAGAGGTTGCATATTGGCCACACATGGGGCAGGACCTTGACCAATATTTGAAGGGGTGTCTTGTGTGTGCACAATTTCAGCCAACATCCCTCACACACCGTGCGCCTCTCCAAAAGAGGGGGATGACACTGCCTTGGTCAGATTTACAAGTCGATTATATCGGGCCGTGATTCGCTCCTCTAGGGGAAATAAGTACATGTTGACCATGACATGCTTGTTTACTAAGTGGGTGGAATGTCTCCCGGCCCCAAATTGCAAGGCAGAAACAGCAGCTGCCCTGATGATCAACCACATCTTTGTGCGTTTTGGACTACCCCAAAGGATCGAGTCAGACTGAGGTAGCCACTTCACTAGCGAAGTAATGACAAAGATGTGGGAGATACTTGGGGTCAAAAGGAAATGACACATTGCCCACCGGCCAGCCTATAGTGGTGCAGTAGAGAGATACAATAAAACAATTGTGAGCATATTAAAAAAGTGTGTGGCAGATTCTGGGCCAAGTTGAGATATTCGATTACCTCTTGTCCTAATGGCCATCAGATCTACCCCTTCATCTGCAACTAAAATGTCACCTTTTGAGCTGATGACTGGATGCAGGATGGTGGTTCCCCAGCATCTGCTCTACAGAACCCAAGAGCAGACATTGATCAATGCCTCCACAACTCATGAGTATGTTGAAAATCTAAGAAAACACCTTCAACATGATTTTGCCTATGTGCAGCGAAATCTAGAGAGATCTGCAGACAGCATGAAGACCCACTATGACTTAAAGACTACTAGAAAAGAATACAATGTATGAGACCGGGTCTACTTATACAATTTCCAAAGGAACCAGGCCAAACAGCGCACATTTTTGCCTAGCTGGAGGGGACCTTTTGAAATTTTAGACAAAATCTCACCAGTCGCCTACAAAATCTGCATCCCCAAAGGCAGTTTGGCAGAGGGGGAAGATAAGTGGGTCCATATTAACCAACTAAAGTGTTGCCAACCTAGGCACACTCTGCAGCAACTGGAGGAATCTTCTGGAACCCCAGAGGGGGTCACTCTAGCTCCTTAGTATTCCAACTATAAAATATTCCATATATAGTCAATAACTTACAATAGAAAAATGTATCCTGATTTGTCAAAATGTATGTGTCCACCGCACTATATTAATAGTGGTGGGGAAATGTCTACAAATATGTTTTTGCTTTGTCATCCTAGAATTGGAAACCATGGAGACTAAAACCAAGGAGGACAACCTGGGGACCGGAAGGAAAGATCCAAGTGGCCTGGGGTATCGCTTCATACCCACATTAGGACTGGGCGAGGAACTGGATGAACTTTGCCATTTTTGGAACAAAAAGAAATGAGACTGATCATCCCAGTCTTGCGACTTCCCATTGATGGACAATCAACGCCAAATCGCAAGGGGGTCTTGTGGGATGTTCTGACCCACTAGGCTCTGCCCTGCAACATCACTGTGTGCTGCTTTCATCGGAAACAACAGAATGGCCGCCAAAATGCTCTATGTGCTAAAAAATCTCTGCGCAGGGAAACCTGAAAAGTAGGCTGCCAATCCATTTTGCCGATGTCAGTGGTAAAACAGGAGACCACACTGCCAAAACGTGTCATTGGGCTGCCCGCAGAGTGAAATGAAACTACTTGAAAAGGCAGTGTTTCATTGCCAAGGAAAACCCAGAAGTGCTTTAAAATCTGTTTTTCCTTGGCTGTTGAAAGTGCAAAATCATGGTTCCCAAACATCAGAAAAAGATCCAACATCCTTGTTGGGTGTTAAACATCACTTTATTTAAAGAATCCACCTAAGCACAATGTCAGGAGAAGCACATTTCATCACAAAAATATCCCCATTCAAAAAGGTGCTTGCCTGGAAAAATAGGTCAGAATGTGGGCGCAGTACCGCCGCCTGCCCGTGTCAAAGCTGTCAATTACTTATACTGTTAGTTAAGCTTGTACATTAAGATCAAATTGTGGAAAAGAAGAGACTTGCCATCAAAAGCAATATAGGTTGCTACAATTCAATTTCTATGTTTTAAAAAGACTGGAATTAAGAGATCTGTGGGTATATTTGTTGAAAATGTAAAGTTTATTTTAGAAAAAGACAATTTTAAAACAGTGAACTAATGTTGGCCACATTACTTCAAAGGCATCTTCCCCTTGCTCTCTGCTCAGGAACTGTCATTGAGTTGTTAATGGAGGTGGGAGGAGATTTTGGCCTGTTGCTCTGGGAGAGAAACAAAAGGCTTCCTGGACTGAAAGGAAATGCAAATTTGGGTGTCAACAGAAACCAACTGCTAACAGGAAGAAAGCCTGGGAGTGCTCTGGCCCAGCCAAACCATGGAGGCGGTGCCTTGCAGATTTGTGTATCTTAGATTACAAGAAAATATCTTTTTGGAAAAAGACTCATAGAAAACTGTGAACATTTGTAAAAATCTGTAAATTAGAGTTTGTTAATATGAAAATGCTGATCACCGTTTGAAACTACTCTGAGCTCTGTGCGATGTTCAGAGACAGCGCTACCGAAATTTGGATTTTGTAGCAATTGTGATAATGCTAGAAATATGAAACTTCACAGGATTATGCCCAGATGTCATGCGCATGTATAGAGAAAAATGTGGACAGATCTGACACTGGGTACCCCACCAAAAGCACGAAAAATTGTTAATTTTGAACCGAAGCTCACACTAAAATGAGACTCAGACAGATACGTGCTCTACTAAATTTGTGATGTGAATATGTATTATTAGCAACTTGGTGATATTGTAAATATGATTTACGTGAAAAATAGATATACCATACTGAAACAAAGGGGAGGTACTCCTTGGATTGTAAATTGCAGCATCACTATGACACTAGATTCCTTATCAAATTAGGAGAGGGGAAACACTCTGACAAATCGGATTCCTAGAGGGTGGGCTTAGTATAATCAGCCTACCCACCCCTTTGGGAAATACATAAATAGGGACTGTTTAGGACCTAGAGAGACACACAGATTCACCCATCAACTGATCTACTGGCGAAGCGCTCTGCAGGAGAACCCAAATCCAAGACTCCAGAACTCTGAAAGCAGAAGGCCCAATTCCAAAGCCGAACCTTTCTCAGCTTGGCATTTAAAATCTTGCAACCTGATTTTAACCCCAGACTTCCAAGGGGCACACCAAAAATTGAACAGCCCGGCTGTGCTGTTTTTGCCTCTTGCCAAGAACGCTTGCTAGAACCCAGAGATCCAAACCAGTAGAACAGAGCGGTAACCAGATAGCTGAAACCCAGAACCAACACGTCAGATCCAGTTCAGAGGTCGTGCAGAGACCAAGTGCCCTGCTGAGTGCAGAACCAAGCACCTGAATCCTGTCCGCTGGGCTAGCAGTTTCCAGTCCAAAACCTTTGACCAGAACTTTGATGAGCCTATTCCAAACAATGATTGTGAGTATCTAGCATAGACTTGTTCAAAGGCAATCTCTTAGCTTTAAGTAATCCAATCCAAAACCATTCTAGCATATCCATAACTGCAGTGTGGAATCTCTTTTGTCTTTTCTGAATCTTTCCCTCATCCATATAGTCCTTTGTTAATTGTAGTGATAAATTCATATTTGCGCTAACATATTTGCTGAAGAAAGAAAAGTGTCTTGGCAGGCAAAAGTCAGAGCAGAGGCACCGCTGTTCTGGTGGCTGTGCCATTGGGTATCTTGCATCTTAATAACCTCCTTAAGTGTAAAGAAAATCTGTTTGTAGATTCAAAAGTGCATCTTTCATTTGAAAATCTTGACTCTTTCTAAAAAATCGTCCTCCACTAAAACCTTCATAACTTCTGAACCGTACATGCTGGAAACAAAATTTAAATGTCAGATTGAAGCTAACATCCTCAGCTTTCAAATGAACCAAAACCGCATTCCTTATAGTTTTGCCGCAATCGCGTTCTGCGCGCGCTGAAAAGTTTACAGCGGATTTGCATTTGGCTCAATTTCAACACATGTAAAATAGCTATTCTTTGCATCTGACTTCAGAATTCAGTTTACAATCTGCGAGTTTTTTAATCATCATTGCTAGTGTTTACCTGAACTAATCAAAGTGGCTCCCACTAGTTTTGAATCCAATTTAGAGAATGAAATCTATTTTCAATGTTTTTCCCATTCATTACAAACCACATTTAAAAGCATTTAACCTGTTTTGAAATCATTACTGTTTCTCTCTATGCTTGCTGGGAGGAATTGGGACTGAAACTGTATTGGTTGAGATTGTATATTCATGAAACTTGTTTTCTCTCCTTCCATCTCTATATTGCATATTAGGGGGATTGATTAGTATCAGGGGGAAAGAGTAACATTGCATTTGATTGAAGCCATATCAAGTATTATTCTGTGCTGCATTGTTTTTCTATCCATATCAAGTATTATTCTATGCTGCATTATTTTCTTATCCATACTCCTACTGATTAAAGAGGGTGTTGATTGTAACATCACCCAATGCTGATCATTGTATAAATATTAATAGTGTGATAGATATATTGTTCAAAATTATCAAATAAATCTTTTAACTTTGCAAAACATCCTCCTTCCTGGGTCAGTGAGACCGGGGGGATTCAAAGAGAGGGGTGTGATATAAGGGTACATCATTCAGAAATAAAAGAACTCATAGACAAAAATATATATAATTAAGGGTACCAACTGTGCATCACACGCTAGGCATTGACTTAGGTGGAATGCTGGGTTGAAACCACTTACACCCATTATAAACAGGGCAAGGAATCGATGATAAGAGGAAAAGAGATTGGGAGGAATTTCAGGGCTTCCCACAGGGATACTAAAAAGGAGGGGATTGGTATTATCCTGGGCAAGTCATTCCATCTTATAAATGTCGGAACGAAAAGGGGCTTCGGAGGGTGGTTTCTTGGAGTCAAAGGCAGCTGCGAAGGGTGAGGATCACACTTGCCACCCTGTACGCACTCAATGTGCGACAGATACAATTCCGGACCCAGATTTTCAGAGTGATGGATGAATGGGCGGAGGGGGCCATGATATTGGGTGGGAATTTTAACCTCATAATGGACCCTCAGCTTGATTGGTAGTCAGCTAGGGGTGGGGGACTAAGGATGCTATGAAAGATAACATAGCCCTGCAAAATCTCCTAAGGGAACACTATTGGGTGGACATATGGCACAAGTCATATCAAGGGCCAGGTGGCTTTACTTTCTTTTCACCACCACACCACACATATAGAAGGATCGACCTATTGCTGATGTATGAGGAGGGGGGGTGGGAGTTTGGTCCACCAAGGGTGGAAGCAATTACTTGGTCTGACCACAAACTCCTGGTGGTGAACTGGTCACTTCAGGGATCCTGCAGGACCTTTAGATGGCGCTGTAACAACACGCTCCTGAGGGATTGGGTTTTCAAAGAGTTCCTAGGGGACGAAATGTAGGCCCATTTTGAAACCAATGACAATGAGGACACAGGGATGGTAATGGTTTGGGAGGCGGCCATGGCCACCTTTCGGGGTCTCCTCATAGCAGAAGGAGCCCGTCCTAAACGAGAAAGGGCACTTATTGAGAACAGGCTCCGAGATGAACTAAGGGATCTAAGGACCCGGCTCACCAGCAGGGGGGAAGACCGGGAGGCTCTCTTGGAAGAAATGCGGGAGAAAAGACAGGCACTACATGAGGTCCTGATCGGGGAAGTACTCAAAAAGATGAGGTACACACGGCAAAGGTACTACGAGAGAAGTGACAGGGTGGGTACCCTCCTATCACATAGAACTAGAGGATGTAGGATTGAGAGGAGGGTGGTTGCCATCAGAGATAGGGGAGGAAGGGAATGTGCGACGGGGGAAAAGATTGTGGAAAGTTTTGCAGAGTTTTATAGAGGGCTATACACTAGAAGAGACAGCGAATCAGTTGAGGACATCCGGGCATACTTGGCAGACTACCCACTGCCTCGGCTAACGGACCCAGAACAGGAGGTTTCGGAGGGGGAGATATATATCGGAGGAAGAGGTGAAGTTAGCCATTCAAAGACTGAAAACAGGGAAGGCCCTGGGTGGTGATGGTTACACGGCTGATTTCTATAAGCAGTACCAACATATCTTGGTAAAACCACTGGCCAAGCTGTACAATTAAATTAGGGAATGGGACACCATTCCGGCCATGTTCCTACAAGCCTTAATTGCTGTGATCCCTAAGCCAGGAAAGGACCCGGCAGACTGTGGCTCATATAGGCCCATTTCCCTCTTAAATCTGGACGCCAAGATCTTTGCTAGGATCCTGGCGACACGTCTGGAGAGGTACGTCCCTCGCTTGTTCCATCCGGATCAACTGGGATTTGTGATAAACAGACAAGGCTCTGAAAATATGCGAAAGACCCTCCACATGTTAAACTCTAGGGTGGTCTGTGACAAGGGAGTTCTCCTTCTAGCCCTGGATGCTGAAAAAGGCCTTCGACAGGGTGAGTTGGGTCTTTATGGGGGAGGTCTTCACAGCTTTGGGTATGGGCCTGAGATGGTTGGTCTGGATGTCTGCTTTGTATTCCGCTCCATCGGCCAGGGCAGTGGCAAATGGTGTTGAGTCGGGCTCATTCCCACTTGGTAGGGGCATGAGACAGGTATGCCCTTTGTCCCCTCTCATATATGCACTGGTTATGGAGCCCTGGGCGATTTCCGTCTGTACTGATGAAATGATCACGGGGGTCAAAATTGGAGAGTCCCATTATAATTAGACTGTTTGCCGACTACGCACTGCTTTATATTATCAAACCATCCCGGATGGTGACTCGGGTATTGGAAAGTCTGACACGATACAGAGACCTCTCTGCTTTTAAAGTTAATCTCGAGAAGTCTGTGGCATTCATAGCAGGTAATCTATCAAACCTGGAGGTGAGATATGTAGACCGGCTCCCCTTTTGTATTCAGAGGGACGGGTTTCGCTATCTGGGCTTCCAGGTGATGCATAGCTCGGAAGGTCTCTTTCCTGATAACTCCCCCCCCCCTTGGGCTGCAATCAAGAGGTATATTGAAAGATGGGAGAGGTCGAGGATCTCCTGGATGGCGCGCCTTAATCTGGTAAAGATGGTGATTCTCCCCAAGTTTCTGTTCTTGTTCCAAATGCTCCCGGTACAGGTGCCCAAGACATTCTTAATAGAGGTAAAACGGGCTATCTTACGATTTCTCTGGGCGGGTAAGAACCACAGAATATCCTATGAGGTGTTGACTAGGCCCAAGGAAGATGTGGGGGTGGGATTCACGGATTTGGAATCCTACTATAAGGCTTCCCTGTTGAGGATATTAGTGAACCATTTCACCCCAGGGACAGAGAAACAATGGGCGGCTATGGACAATACGGTCCTGGCCCCAGTCACGCTAGACAAATGGCTCTGGGTCCCAAGGGTGCGCATACTCAGGAGAGTCCTGCAACACCCGGTGCTAGGGGTTTTGTGGTCGGTCTGGAAATAAGGGGGGTTTCTATAGATGGCTCATGACGTGGCCCTCTCCGCTGAGTTGTATCTGGGCTCCCCTGCTCAGAGATAAGATAGATGCTCCTGAGGAGTTTCAATTGTGGTATGAGGCGGGCCTCAGTAGGGCTGGTCAGTTGTGGGTGGGCGGTTCCTTTGTTCCCCTGAAATAATTGGAGGACGCCCTGGGGCTCAGAAATCTCTCTCTGTTTCGCTACCTCCGATTGAAGGGGGTACTCTCTGAACGCACCTGGGGGGACACCCTCAGGAGAGAACTAACAGAATTTGAGAAACTTGTTATCTCACAATGGGGATCTGAGGGTATCATATCCAGCCTCTATAAACTCTTTATGTTCGCAACTCCAATGGACCCGCCGCCCGCGCGGACACAATGGAGGAAAGACCTGGGTGAGTAGATAGAGGATAGACGATGGTCCAAAATGTGCAGACGAGCGAACTGCGCTACGGCCTCGCTGCACTTCAGGCATCAGGCCCTAAAGGTACTTCACAGGTGGCACTACCCGCCGCAGAGGATAGCCAGGATGAAAGCGGGGTATGATCCTCACTGCTGGAAATTTTAGACAGAGAAGGGGGCTACATACATATGTGGTGGAATTGCCCAGTGGTACAGACATATTGGGAAGGGTTCCTGTCCTGGATTAAGTGGGTGGACGGGGTGGGGAGGACATTATCCCCATGGCTCCTCCTCTTTGGAATCGGAGGGAGGGGAGACCAGGAAAAGACGCAGAGACACATGTTGCAAGTCCTGCTGGCTGCGGCTAGCTGTTGCTTGGCCCAGAAATGGAAAAGCCCTAAAATGTCAGGTGAGAAAGACTGGGTCCTCAAAGTCCGTGCTATCTACGACATGGACATTTTAACCCACATTATTGATGAATCCAGAACAGATATTGAAGGTCTGTGGCTTCCCTTTTTGGAGAAATATGGACGCTTGGCTTGAGCTGACGTGCCCCGTGGCGTTGGAATCCCGATATTGGTGGTACTCTGAGCATCCAACTTTGCCCAAGGGGGAACCATTGCACATTGTGAACTGACTGTTGGAGTAATGTCGGGCCCAGAGCTCGAGTGTGCGACCAGTGATGTAAATCCTTATTGTATTGTGCAGTACTAACCATGAGCCCCATTCAGACTGTGGAAGTAGATGATTGCTCCATGACCACGGGAAGGGGAGGCAGGTGGAGCGGGGAGGGGGGAATTGTTATAATTGTGACTTGGAAGAAAACCATTTTGAATACTGAATGATGTTACAACCAAAACATTTCAATACATTTTGATTTTCAAAAAGAATATACAGTTTCAAACATAAACAGATTGCTCATACCTTCAAAAGTGTTAATTCTGTAATCCTTAACCCAACCATCTACGTTTTTCAAACATTCACACACCCAGGTAGCCCAAGGGGTACCATCATGCTTTTTGAGGGTTCTAAACCTCTTATGATACTGAGAAGGGGTCTTCCCAAATCTAGCTATCAAACCTAGCTTCACAGTTTCATACTCCATTCTGTCTATATCCCCCAACTCCATTACCACATCATGTTGCAACAGGGGGTAGCCTAGAAAAAAGCCAAGGAATGAGCTGATTCCCTGTAATGTCTTGAATCCCATGGTTATATTCAAAAGCAGCCAACCAAGTCAAAATATCAAGCTTAACCTCAAACATACTTATTGAATCTTTGGGCATGTAAGGCCTCTTAGAACTGCAGGACCAAGAAGACTCTGGCAGAGATCCAGTTTCAAGAGACAACTTTTTCATTTCAAGTGAATGGTTCAACTCCATTTTTTCTGAGTTTAAGTTCTTGATGTTTGTTTTCAGTTTGAGCTTGGATTCTTTTAAATTCTACTCAAGTATAATTTTTTCTAAAGAGACAAATTCAGGACTTAGTGTTGGACCTGATGGGGTCCCTGTGGTCAAAGATTGAGCCCTATGAGTAGGTAGAGGTAAAACAGGGCTTCCATTGTGAGACTCTTCTGCCTCATCTAACTCATCCATAACATTAGAGCTGGGGTCTGACATATTATCATCCTCATCAATATTTTCCACATTTGCTGCAGGTGTGGGGGTTTCAGACCCACTCCTCAGACTTTGGTATTCTAACAACTTTTCTATCAATTCAACCTGTTTGCCTTTTACAGTGAGATTCCTAGTTTTACACATATCTCTTAATTAATCAACAGTTAAAGTTACTAGGGTCTCCTTTCTGTAGCTTTCCATATCACTCATGATAAAAAAATTGCTTCTCTAGTGTTGCTTAGCCTTGGGAGGATTATTTGAACAAAGGTAAAAGTAGCACTCTAAATGTAACAAGTATACTTTATCCCACCGCTGCCACCAGTGTTGTGCAGAATCACATGCAGTACCCTTTGGGAACACTACATGCAAATAAGACTACAAGTGTCAGTACAAAGTCACCTTTAGTACAAGCCTGTAATACACAGTAAAGTGATAGCGATGTCTGAGTAGCCAGATTTATCTCAAGAGCTGAGTGAGCAGTAGAACAAGTTGCACATAGGACCAACCAATACAGTGATTCAAACAAACACTTACTCAAGGTTTCTTGGTAAAAGAATATACATTTATTTACACAGTTAGTTTGAAAACATTTCACTAGCAAGAGCAGCTCAATATCACACACTTAATATACTAAAAATACACAACCAATAAGTTACAAGTTCATCTCCTCTGAAGTGAAGTGGGAGCAAAATGGCATTTCAGATACTTAATAAAAGGGTAAAAAGACAAGGTTATAAGAATAAATAGCACAAATACTTGAATAGGCAGGGCAAAGGGCTTCAGTAAACTACAACCAGTAAACTACAACCAGCAATTCAGTTCATAAGCCTTGGCCAAAGTCAATGATTCAGAGTCGGATAGCACAGTTCTGGTAGGAAACGGTTTTTGCCACAGAGTTTAGAAGAATTTGGCTAGGCGAAAAGTTTGACAAATGTTTAGGGAAGGACAAGCCTTTGAAGTTGAGGAAAGTTCCACAAACTTTTGCGATGGCCGAAAAGATTTCCGGGCCGTGTTAGCACAGTACCTTTAAAGTACCTTTAAAGTGAAGAAGAGCTGTAGCTGAGGCAGTTGTTCCTGGCAGTTCGAGCATATCTCGCTGTTCCTCAGCTTCAGTTATGGGGACAAGAAGGAGGACGTCAGGAGGTTCCTACACTGCCCAGGGAGGAGGCCAGAAGCTTGGCAAAACATTGTTTTAAGGTGTGAGTGCCTTAAAGTCCACAAGCTGGTTTCCTTCCCTCTGGCTATCTGGTTTACAACAACATTCTGAAGAAAATTCAACCAGATGGGGACAAGGTCCAGGTGGCTTGCGAGTTGGTTGTTCCCACCAAACTCAAGGGAAGAAGTTAACCTTGAAGGGCTTCTCTGTCGATGGAGTTTCAGGCAATTCGACCTGCAACAGGGCTTCTCCGGTCATCCAGGAGTTGCAGCAGTCCTCTTCCTTCCTTCAGCTTGTCTTAATTTCTTTCGTTCCAGTGGTCAATTCTGCTTCTTAGTCCCAGACACCTGCTTTTAAACAGTTTTCATTCATTCCAGCCTGGCTGTCACTCACACAGCAGGGTGGCTGCCCTTGCCAGACAGTCAGCCGGCCAATCACGCCAGAGTGCATTCAGGTCTCCTAAGAGACTAAGCACAGGGAGTTACAGACACCTCCCTCACATCCTGTCCACCCCAGACACCCTGGCGCTAGAGGAGGGATTCAGCATTGAAGCCCGCCAAAGGCCAACGAACAAAGGGACTAAACCTGGTTTGGCGCGCAGAGACAAACACAAGAAGTCTCTTTACTAAAAGAAATGGTGAAAAAAGTCGACCAGAGTCTGTTTTTACAGATAGGTCTTGAGCGCCATATTGAAAAACATGGCTGACTTGATTTTTAGCTGCCGTTGTTTGCGGTCAGGAATAATCATGGTAGTTTGATCTAAACCACTGCCACCATCCTTAAAGTAGGAAAGGGTAACATTTGACTGTTAAATGAGTGTTTTGACTCAGGGGAAGCTAGGCAACCCCTCCAGCATTCTATAGGAAGATAGTGCGTGCTGGGTCAGTAAATTTAAAGAGACTAGTAAAGTCAATTTAACTTTACATGCTCTGGGAGACAGTAGTCAGTCCCAGAGAAGGCTTTTACATCTTGGGATGTCTGAAAGACATCCCTGTGCCACTGCACTGAAGGTGCTTAGTGACAATCAGAAAATGATGATGCCTATAGAGTTGTTTTAAAACTCCATAACCAAAGAACACAAAAGTAAAACACATTGAAAAATGAAAAGTTCAAAGCCCCAAAATATTGCAAAAGGGCTGGAGGGCTCTAAGGAAGAGGGAATTTAGCACTTGGTGAGAATACTCCCTAACAGGGGTGTGTGTGTCTGAGTAAGTGGATCTTGGAGTGTTGGTGTGAGGCCTGAAACCTGGTGACATGGGAGTTCTAGAGATGACGGTGGGGGACAGGCAGAGAGAGAGCCAGAGGAGGCAGAAGCAAATTACCTGCTCTCCATTCTTACCTTCCTACTTGAACTGTAACAAGAAAGTAACTTACCTTTTCTACATACCTGGCTCTGGAGTGGTTCCTGTGTGCCCCGCCTAAAGTTGATGCCACTCCAAGATACATCACTATGCTTTGATCGCTCTTCCCTGGCACTAGAGGCATGCATATCACGATCTCCCACCTCACTGAACCCCTACATTACGTGCAGATTATTCATATTTAGTTAAATCTGGTGCCTCTTCATTCTCCATCTCTTCTGACGCTCTTTTCCATTACTTCTCAGGCCAAACTCTGGATGCCCCTGGCAATGGAAAATTACACACTTTCCAGGCAAGCCACAATGCTGTTAGGGCACTACCGTGGTGATTGGTCCAGTAAAACCTTTTAACATAACATAAAGCTAGACTCATCAGACACCAAGCTACATACAGCTTTCATATCCATCCTCTGATTCTGGACTCTCATAATGGAGGAATATGCCTAAGAGACACATGATGAGCATGGTCCACAGCATCCTAGTACTGAGACTATGCAGAAAGAGTGAGTTTTAGAGGACCTGGAGAAAAAAGAATGTTCCACTCTCTAGACATTGTACATGAACATGTTTATGAGTGGTGTCCATTGGACCACGTCCCACAGTATATTTAATTGTGACAATGCACAACATTTGATAATGCTTCTTTTTCAATGCTAACAACTTGCGCCCACAACAAGCCCTCAAGGCAGGGGTAGATAACACTAAAATTAGAGCTAGAAATGCTCATATGCATCCAGTAGTATAGTAAGGACTTAAAAGAGGGCCTTGATAGAGCATGGATGCCATGCATGCCAAGCATGCCAAGACAAGATATTGGATATTCTGGGACCGTCAATAAAGATCCTTCTGGTAATAGGAAAAGCCCGGGCTTCCAGCTCCCCCCACCCAGAAACAGTCGGAGGCTGGGCACAATGGGCAATGTGTTTCTATGAAACACAAATACCTGAAAATGCAGAAATACCCTGTTGAGGGAATTGCTGTCATCTGAAGAGGAAGCGGGCCCTGATTCTGAAGGATCACTGCTCGGGCCAACTTTTATCAAAAAAATTAGCAAATCCATCATATGATATGATATGATATGATATGGCATTTGTAACGCGCCTATACACAGGTGTTTCAAGGCGCGACGAGGCAGGGAGGGGAGGAACAAGGGGAGACAGACAACAATCCTACTAGGCCAGGTGTCATTCAGATCGCGCAAGTGCAGGGGTGGGGGAGGGGGGAAAGTGCAACGGGAAGGGGAGGGGGGAAGTACAGTACAAGGTAAGTGGCGTAAAGTAGTAAATAAATAGGGCCAGCTGGTGGCAAGTGCAAGGTAAGTGCAGAACACGTGCTGGAAAAGGGGGGGGCTGTAGGGATACAGAGACAGTCCCGCAGTGCAGAGGGGTTCCAGGGCATCAGTGCAAGTGGAGAGTGGCTGGGCCCAGGACCGAGGCCGTGAAGAGTGGTCCAGTTGCAGAGTCAGTGCAGTTTCAGTGAAGAATATTAGCTGTTCAGCAGGGGAGAGGGAGAGAGAAAGCAGAAGCAAAGAGGAAGGTTTTGAGGTGCTTCCAGAACCGGAGATGGTTCTCCTCAAGTTTCAGGGAGGCAGGAAGGCTGTTCCAGAGGGAGGCCCCTGCCGCGGAGAGAGATCTACCCCCAGCTCGTTGCTTCAAGAAGCGGCTGACCCTGAGGGAGTTGGAGGCGGAAGAGCGAAGGGGTCGGGAAGGAAGATATTTGGGAAGAGAGAGTTGAAGGTATTTAGGACCAAGGCCCCAGAAGGCCCTGTGGACAATGCAGAGGGTTTTGAACTTTATCCTCGCAGCCACTGGGAGCCATTGTAGAGATTTCAGTCCTGGAGAGATACGGTCCCTGGGCTTGAGGCCAAGGACAAGTCTCGCAGTTCTGTTCTGGATGAGTTGCAGAGGGCGGAGAGTGGAGGCAGGCAGATTAAGATAGAGGCTGTTACAGTAATCCAGCTTCGAGAGAACCAGGGCTCGGGAGACAGTGAGCTTCTGGGGGAAGGAGAGGAAGGGAAGAATACCTCTGAGGAGGTGCAGCTGGTAGTGTGACTTCTTAGCGACGTCAGAAATATGAGGAGAGAAGGAGAGTGTGGAGTCGAAGATGACCCCAAGGTTTTTTGCATTGCAGGTAGGAGCAGGGAGGGGGCCAAGGGAGGCAGGCCAGAGAGCTGCAGGGAAGGAGGGAGTGGGTGTACCGATGAGTAGAATCTCAGTCTTACTGGCATTAAGGCAGAGGTCATTGGCGGCACACCATTCCTGGATAGCAGACAGACAGTCAGAGATGAGGGAAGGAGAGGGGGAGGCTGAGGGTAGCCTGAAAATGAGCTGGGTATCGTCCGCATAGCACTGGAAATTAGAGCAGAGAGCGGCGATGCGGTGGGCAAGGAGTGCCAGATACTGGTTGAACAGCCAGGGAGAGAGATTAGATCCCTGGGGGACACCACAGGTGGAGAAAAAGATGTCGGAGAGGAAGGACCCCAGTTGGACCTGGGAGGGTCGATTTGAAAGGAAAGAGGTCAGCCACGCCAGAGCCTGACCAGTGATACCCAGGTTTTCACGGAGACGGTTGAGCAGGATGGCATGGTTGATAGTGTCAAAGGCAGAGGAGAGATCGAGCAGAATGAGAACACATGGAGTGTTGGAATCGAGGTTCAAGAGCAGGTCTTCACGGATGTTCAGGAGAGCAGTTTCCGTGCTTCTGGCAGCTCTGAAACCAGATTGATGGTCATGAAGACTACCAACAGATTCAGCATGGAGGTTAAGCTGGGAGATGGCCAGTTTCTCCAGGAGCTTTCCCAGGAAGGGAGTGATGGAGATAGGGAGATAGTTAGCCGGGCAGGAGGGGTCGGAAGAGGGTTTCTTGAGAAGAGGGTGCACAAGGGAGTGCTTGAGGGGGAAGGGAAGACTCCAGAGGCGAAGGAGTGGTTGCAAAAGTCAGCCAGGGCAGGAGCCAGGGAGTCGATGTGGTCCTTGATAGTTTTGGAGGAACAGGGGTGAACCTGTTTAGACGAGACTTTCATAGATCGGACTTGTCTGGAAACCTCGTCAGCAGAGAAAAGTGGAAAGGCAGAGAAAGAGGGAGGAGGGGTGACTGCAGAAGGGCCAGAGGAAGAGCAAGGAAGGGAGGGAGGGAGGTGAAAGGAGGAGAGCGAGGACAGGATGTCCTGAGTTTTAGAGATGAAGTGAGAGGCCAATGCAGTGCAGAGGGCCTGGGAGGGGACAGGAGAGGTAGAGACTGCAACAGGGTAGGCCAGCTCCTTGCAGATTTTAAACAGTTCGGCGGAGTTGTTAGATGCCGCAGAGATGCGGGCTTGGATAAGGGCTCTCTTCTTGGTGAGAACGGAGAGCCGATACTGCCTTTGGAGCAGGCGGCAGGCCAGTTTGTCAGAGGATGAACATGAAGCACGCCATTTCCTCTCTGCAACCCTGCACTTGCGTTTTAGGGTGGCGAGATCCGAGTCATACCAGGAGTTACATTTGGCTTTGGGCTTCAGGCGGATTCTCATGACGGGGGCAACGATATCAAGAGTAACAGATATAGCAGAGTGGAGCATGGAGAGGGCTGTGTCAGGGTGGGAGTCAGCCGAAGGGGCAGGGGGGGGCGAGAAGGTAGCAGCGAAAGCCTCAACTGACACACGCTTCATGGGTCGGATGACCGAGAAGGTGGGTGGCAGTGAAGAGGGTGGCTTTGCCTGTGGGGTAGGGAGGGTGAGGTGAGAGGATAGGAGAAAGTGATCACTCCAGGAGAGAAGAGTGGAGAGAGGGACGGAGCGGGGAAGGTCAGAAGAGATCAGAGCATCAAGAGTGTGTCCAGCAGAGTGAGTAGGCCCAGACGGGAGAATAGAGAGTGAGAGAGAGTCGCAGAGGTCACGAAAGAGAGCAGTGGGGGGACTGGGGGCATCAAGGTGGATGTTGAAGTCGCCAAGAAAGAGGAGTTGAGTGGTTGAGGACAGGAGTGAGGAGGAGAGGTCAGCCCACTCAGAGAGGAAGGAGGAAATTTGACCAGGTGGCTGATAGATAGTAGCCACGGTAAGGGAATAGCTGGGAGAGAGAGAGAGTCGGCAGACAAGACATTCAAAAGAGGAGTAGGTCTGCGTAGGAGTGACAGTGGCAGGAATCCACTCAGGGAAGATAAGGGCAACACCACCCCCTGCACGGTTAGGCCTGGGCATGGAGAGGATCTTGTAACCGTCAGGTAGGAGTGTGTCAAAGCTGGTGGCAGAGCTGGCTGTGAACCATGTCTCAGTGAGACAGAGGACGTCGAGGTCCAGTTCCTCAAGAAGGTGACAGATATCAGAGGAGTGCTTGATGGCAGAGCGAGAATTTAGAGTGTTAATGTGGAGAAGGTTGCCATCCTTGAAGAACTTCCGGGGAGGGGTACAGATCAGAGGAACGCCCTGCGGAGGTGTTGAAGAAGGAGGTGAAGAAGGAGCACGAGAGGGGGCAGTGAGGGAGGTAGAGGCAAGGTAGCCAAGGATAGAGGAGGGGGGACAGCAGGAGAGGAGAGGAAGTTGATGAGGTGTGGGAAGTGTCTATCAAAGAGGAGAAGGTTGGCCTGAGGGCCTTGGACCAAGATGGTCCCATTAGCGTAGACATTAATGATGGCCTTAGAGGAGCGGAAGGGGGCCAAGAGGACATCCCAACGGGTGCCACCATTAATGGGAGAGGAGGAGAAAGGAGAGAGCACAGAGACCATATGAAGGGTCCATAGGTCAGGCGAAGGCACGAGAAAGAGGATGTCAGTGAGAGTTTCCTTAGAGCAAGCACTAGTGTAGGTGTCAGCGATAGGGAGGCCTGGGTTGGAGACCAGGATGTCCTTTTTAAACTTTTTCCTACCAGATTTAGTGAGGAGAGCAGGATAGTCAATGGAGAAGCAGTTAGAGAAGATAGGCGAGACAGAGAGCACCATGGAGTAGGAGGGAGGGGGGGAGACAGACGAAATGAGAGCACGCAGACAGGAAGTGAGCGGCAAGCACAAGCTACCACAAATTAGAGCAAACAAACAGTAAAGCGTATTAGTTACCGGGCCACCTAAGTTTGAGAATCCTGCGAAGGGAGAAAAACACCCTAGTTTACCACAGTTCAGAGCAAACAGTAATGCGTATTAGGTACCGGGCCACCTAAGTTTGAGAATCCTGCGAGGGGAGGATAACACCCTAGTTTACCTCAACTGTGAATACAGTGAGGCAAGGCCCCATGCGGATGTAACCAGGAGAAGGAGGGGTGGGCCGGGGAACGGGGAACAGGTGGAACTGGCGCCTGGCGTCCCCTGCGGACACCTGCAGACACACAGGGAGCCGCACTGTAGGAGTCGCCCTTGGCCTGGGGCCCTTAGCCGCGGGGGCTGCCGGGCAGAGGGCTGCCCAGGAGGGGGGAGGTTATAGGCAGAGGGAGAGGAAGGGGGGTGTGGGCGGGCAGGGCGGCGGGGAGGGAGAGGAGGACCAGGAAGTGGGAGGGGGGAGCAGGAGCAGGCCAAACACCGCGCTCAGAGCGCGAAAAGCAAATTATTCACTATTAGTTGAAAAACACTCACGGAGGCCCAGGCAGGGCTTCCCAGGCCTGCTGTTCCCCTAGGGCCACCGGCGACCGCTCTCCACGCTCAGCTGAAGAAAGAAGCGAGCGGGGGGAACGGCCGTCGAGTAGGCCAGAGGGGAAGCAGGCACACAGCCAATCAGAGGGGGGGTGGGCGGGCAGGGAGGCGGGGAGGGAGAGGAGGACCAGGAAGTGGGAGGGGGGAGCAGGAGCAGGCCAAACACCGCGCTCAGAGCGCGAAAAGCAAATTATTCACTATTAATTGAAAAACACTCACGGAGGCCCAGGCAGGGCTTCCCAGGCCTGCTGTTCCCCCATGGCATTTACATGATTAGGTCATGATTAGGTCATGCCAGGAACCATCATTTGGTCACATCAGACAAGGCTCCTGCAACAATAGAATATGAGGATTCAGGAGAGGTCAAGGCTATCAATAAAGATGTGACTACTCTCTGTTTATTCCCCAACCACAGTTTGGTGGTCATGGACAGAATTCCTTTCCCCGTCTCTGTAAATAGCTCGTCTTTTACTTTTCACTTCTACTGAAAGGAATGACGTCTGAACACTCTGGAGGTTACAGCCATGGCTCTAAAGGGCTCCATAGAATAAACACTCTTGTAGGCATGCAGCTTTATCAGCAACTTCTCTCGGTTAAGAAAAAAGACATGGCTTCAACCTGCCATCAATCTCTGAAATAACTTCTTAGTGCTAAATGCATATTTGAAGATGGACTCCAAGACACTGTTTGGTACCGGGACTTTCTTCAGTTTACATGGGAGGACTAGCCCCATAATGTTTCACCAACCAGTGAAACAGTAAAACCAGTGGTGGCTGTGATCGATATTGATATTTTGTTTGTATCGCGCTCATACACAAGTGTTTCAGAGCGCAACGAGGCAAGAGAGGGGAAAAATGGAGAACAAAAAAAAACGATCTTGCTGGGCCCAGTGAAAATGAGAATGCGCAAGTGCAGGGGAGAGGGAAGGGGAAAGTGCAGGGGGGTAGGGGGAAAGTGGAAAGTGCTGAGCATATGAATGAAAAACAACAACAAAAGGTAGTGCAGCCAGTAAGTGGCAAGTGCTAGGTAAAGGTACACACAGGGGGGTGTCTGATAAGTGCAGGGAAAGGGGGGACTGTAGGGTTACAGATACAGACCCAAAGTGCAGGGGTTGCCAGGAGGCAGTGCGGGTGTGTGGCAGGGTGAGCAAGTACCTGGGCCTGAAATCAGAGGGTAAACAGGTGCACAATGCCTAAGCAGAAAAGATCAGCAGGGGAGAGGAGGCGAGAAGGCAGAAGTAAGGAGGAAGGTCTTGAGGCGCTTCCGGAACCGGAGATGGTTCTCCTCAAGTTTCAGAGTGGCAGGGAGTTTGTTCCAGAGGGAGGCCCCAGCTCTGCCATTGAGGAGAGTTTGAAGGATAGTCAAGCTGGATAACAAGCGGTTCATGTCGCATGCCAACTGTGTTGTGGTGCCTGCATAAGTAGTGGAGTTTCTAGGCTTCTCCTTGAATTCAGTTCAGTCAGTTCATAACTTTATTTCGGCGCATGGCCATAACAGCAGCATGAAATTACAAATCTATCAATTCAATTCAAGCAAGTATTCAGCATAAAAATCCATCATAACATTTTTAAAATAGTGTATAAACAGCTGTGTGTTCATAGTTATTGTGACATAAAAATGTAACCACAGGGTTATAAGACAATGAATAAAAGCGTTCACATATTCACGATTCATTTTAGGGAAACAGAGAGGGCCCTTCTCAAAGCAAATCAGACAATCTAGCACATCTTCTTCTCCATGCTCTGACAAGGTAATGTACCTGTTGCAAAAACCACACCCTCATGTAAAGTGTTCCTACACAATGCAACAGCGTCCTCCAATCTCCTAATTCCATGGGTAATCTGACATGGCTTCAGATTGGTTTTGAGGATCTTAGAATAAGCTGGGCAAACAGGCAGGTAGTGCTGAAGTGACTGATAGTCATCGGCACAAAACCGACAGTTGTCTGTCCCAGGTTTTAGCCACACGTGTTAATGGGGCCAATGGGAGGATATTCAGCCTGGCTTCCATGTCGAGATAGCGTTCCAGCAGAGGCTTCATGTAATGCGGGTTAAAAGCCTCTCATTCATATAAAGCCACCCCAATTTCAGTTTTAGGCAAACCTCATCTCTTCTTGTGTGTGCTCAATTCTTATATGCATCTTTGGTTACCTCCTTGCATTTGCGGCTAGCATTGTCAGGTCCACCCATATATGCTCCAATTGGAGTGAATAACAGGTAGATTTAATAAAGGCCAGCCAAGGGAGCTTGGGAGCCTCTTTGCAGCCCATTAAATCTTCTGGGGCCTCCTTACAAACAAACAATTCCGTAGTAGTCCTCACTTTCGCCCAATAAATTAGCGTCTTCAGTGCAAGAAGGTAACATATGCGGGTCATACCCAATTCGGAATAATGGAGGTGCTGTGGTGAACCTTTAGGTAACACGCATTTTCTTAGGGAAATTGTTTTCTGTTTCTGCTAAGACTTGTCACAGTTCTGCCCCACTAAATACATGTGCTTCTGGCCTGTGATGTATACACATCCAATGCCGGGAACTTCTACATTGTGGCCAAACTTCTTCTTGGCGAAGCTACCTACTGCTGTGCATTGCTTCTCAAGAACAGCACTAGCCTTCTCAATATGGCGTGTCCATTTGCCATTGGAAGAAAATATAAGGCCGAGGTAATCAAAGAAAGAAACTTCTTCTGTTACAGACCTACCTATTTTCATCTGCATTTTCTTCCTGCCTCATAAATGTAGTTTTCGTTATATTGATAGTCAAGCCTTTCTTGTTACAGAATTCACTGCGTATAGAAGTATATTTATTTTCCGCTCCCCCAATTTGGTTAAGTCAGCGTAGTCAATGGACAATCTATCTACTGAACACATTATTAAATAAATGATTACAAGTGTGAGGGAGAGACACACTCCTGCCTGACACCTTTCTGGGCTGGTAATGGAGCAGTTGTTTCCCTGCCAATATCACACATAACAACAGCAGTGTTATTCGTGCATAGTAGCAGTATAGCTCTGAGCGACGGACGGGAATATTATTTCTCAGAGTTCTCCAGAGTAGATTGGTAGGTAGAAAAAATAGCATTGCCAAGGCAAGATTGATATATGTATCAGCCAAAATGCTCAGTCTAAATGCCTGGTTGAAGGTCACTGATGCTATTGATCTCATAGGCCCATCTCTCCAGCATATTCATTCATTTACTTGTTACTTGTACATCAGGTTACAATTGCAGTGGGATAGCTAGGACAGAAATGTGTGTGTCTGCACTTAAGTGTGATAAGGAAGCTTACAGACTACTTAACAGGGTACCAAGGCAATGTGAACACAGGTGAGAACATCGATTTTGGAAAGAAAACAATGCAAAATAAAACACACACAGAAAAATGGCAATTCTTTTCTACACAGAACCTGTGCTGACAGGCAGCCACAGAGAAGGGCTGAACTGTCAAAATCGAAAATCGTTTTTTAGGATCAGAGACACAGGCACATGACAGACACGATTCTGAAGGAAAGGTTTACTTTTAATGGGATGATGGTTGGGGTTTTTCTATGGGAAATGCAAATTGGAATTTATAGAAAAGCACAATGCACGTGCAAACGGACATAGACTAACACAGATTCTTCACTGGAAAAGGGTGAACCGATGATACTGGCAATTTTGGGGCTTTTCAATAGGATTTTCTAAGAGATGTAGGATTCAAAAGAGAGGGGTATGTAATATGGGACTTTCAATGGGAATTTCTATGGTAAGCTTGAATTTGAGACTTTGGACAGACAGCGAGGTGTCTGGACAGTGGGGCCAAGGGATCTGCTCACTGGGACCACAGGGTCAAGATATCTTGTCACTGGGACAGCTGGGCTCTCCTGGATGGGATCAGCTGGGCAAAGGTCTGGTCACTGTGGACAGCGGGATGGGTCAGCTGGGCAAAGGTCTGGTCACTGGGCCTTTCCTCCTTTTGCCGTGGATGCTTGTGTATACCTGGATCTGGATGGGTGATTCTGTCTGGAAGGTATCCGCTACCTCTGGATCTTGTTTTTGAGTCTGACTCTCCCTTGTATTTCCCTGCCTCCCCCTTAAATAGCCAGAATGACATTATCGGTTTACAACCCGGTGGGGAAGTACTCTGGACTTATCCCTCTGCTGGGATAGGGCAATCTCCTAGTGTGTCCTCCTTTCTCTGGGATGATTGGTTTAGGAGAACTGACATCATTTATTGTGTGCATTTATGATTTCCTTTGTCTCACAAAACCAATTTCTTGACAGAAATGAGTTATGGATCGAAACATCAGATTTACACTAGCCACAGTCATGAAAAATTGATATGCAGATTCCATATGTCACAGGGAATTGGAAAGTCTGATCGCCAACTCTGTGTGATGTTGTATCGCCCTTCGGCACAATTTTGTCATTTTTGTGAACAGCATAATATTTGAAATTCTGCAAATAGCTACACACATGACCATTAATATCTCACATCTTTTCAACAAGTTTCATGCCTGTGCCATTTATAATTCACCACGAAATTCATTTTCCTGCTATTCCAGTTCACCAAGTGCCAGAAACATGCCTTTGGTCTCTTTATGCTTGTCCAAAAATCCCATGAAATACTGGCATAATATCAAATTATTGCTTATTTAGGGTCCTGGGAAAAATGTCTTAATGTCCAACACCTCTTTTAAGTCAATGAGGTGGATTTGTCACTGTGTGGGCGGTCATGCAACCCTCCACATACAAATTGTCTCCTCCTGGGTCAATCTGCATAAAGGGCATCTTGGGAAATGGGTGCTGAAGGAAATTGCACCTCTGGGTCAACACTGGGCTTCACTCCCTTCCTTTGTCTTTTCAGGAAGTTCTGCCTGCTAGTCACACGTGCAGGTTTTTTTCTTTCTAGTTAAAAATGCGGTTCTATAAATCACAGGACTGTTTTCCCATTAATCTTTGGTAGTGCCTTTGCATGTAGTATGAGTTCACGGACATGAAGTTGGTCCCCAGGCGGTCTGGCGGATCTGCAAACGAGAAGGTGGGATGAGTTAGTAGGGTGAAGAGGGAGTAGGATAGTGATAGGAGTGGTGTTCTGTTGGCAGCATCATCTTGGTATACACCGTGCGCTGAGCTTTGGTGTGAGTGTCGGGCGATGCCAGACCTCATATGCTGTTGGTGCAGTTCATGTGTTGTTGCAGTGTGGTGAAATGCATGCGGCTTGCAGTGCGAGAGGTGGTTGTGTGAGTTTTTTGAGTGATTTAAGTATTCAGAAAGTTTGAGCTTTTTGGTTAGTGCGTTATATGTTTTGCAGCTAATCTTCACAGTATGGCTGAATGCCTAGATTTCGGGAGTCCTGCATGGTGCGGCAACAACTAGATTTGAGAGTCCTGCACAGTGGAGCGAGGGGCCCACGCATAACAGAAATTGAGTACAGTACCACACACAGCTGGACCCAAGAAGCAAACAAACAACTCAGCACAATCCCAAAACACAGCTAGACCCGAGAGTCCCGCACAGTGGGAGAGAGGGCCGATTTGAAAGGAAAGAGGTCAGCAAGGCAGCGCCCAGTCTGTGATGCCCACAGTATCACGCCCAACAGAACAACTGAGGTTTTGGTGTGGTTCACTCCCTGCTGTATTCTAATGAACTATGTATAGTGTAGTAATCTAATGAACTATGTATACTGTGCTTGGAGTTTCTATTCTCCTCTTTGGGGGTCGGAGCAGGAGTTGTGGTGTCCTCTTTCACTACTATCTATGTCAATTTGTCTTCTGGAACTTTGGTCGCGGTACAGGCTAGGTTGCTATGGGTGAGTCATCTAAGTGCTGCCGTCTTGGTCTGTCTATGTGTTCAGTCTTAAGTGTCCTCCTCTAGTGACTATCCCTCAAAATGTCTTAATGTATGCCGTGGAGTGCGTTCCTTGGATTCTGCTTGTGTTCAGTTGTTTGGTGGGAACCGGGATCAGTATCATTATTCATTGTTGTTTTAGTGGCGTGGGCGTTCTTGTGGGTGGTCTTCTAGTTATGCAGTGAAGACCAGGATTTGAGCAGTTTCCTGATAACTAGCTGGTTTCTTGTGTTCCATATATTCTTTGGTAGGTCATTCCAAGTTTTCGGTGTCTGGTGAGAGAAAGAGGATCCTCTGAGTTTTTTTCTGTTGTAGGGTTTTGGGTTCCAGTCAGATGTCGTTGCTTGATCTGAGAATTCTTGTCATTTGGTGTAGGCGTAATTTATCATTCAGGAATTCTGCGCCTTGGTTGTGTATTTCTCTGTGTGTGATGCACATTGATTTGAATTTTATTTGTTGGTTTATTGCTAGCCAATTTAGTATTTTTAGCGCAGGTTTGATGTTTTCTCTTTGGGGTAGTTTGAGAATGAGTCTGGCTGCCGCATTTTGTGTGCGTGTAGTTTTTTTAGAAGTCGTTCAGGCATACCCAGGTATAGGCTATTGGCATAATCTACTTTGGACATGACCAGAACGATGATGGTAAGTGTTTTGTTGGGGAATGACAGGAACGGTAGGATTCTTTTTGCCGCTCGCAGGAGAAAGAAGCATTTCTTGAGTAGAGCGTTTACTGGTGGTTCTAGCGTGAGATTGTTGTCCATCAGGACCCCCTGGTTTTTTACAATCGTCGATGGTGCTGGGGTCGTGCCGAGTTCTCTAGGCCAAGGGATGTAGTCGATGTCTCCTCCATTGTTTGTGATGATCATTGTCTCTGTTTTGCCTGGGTTAATTTTGAGGTGGTTCAAGTTCATCTAATTGAATATATCACAAAGGCAGTTCTCTAGTGTTGTGTTTTCTTCTCGGGTGTCTTGTATTTTAAAGGTTATTTGTGTGTCGTCGGCATAGTTGCAGGAGGTGAGGCCATGTCTTTTGATGATTTTGATTAATAGATATAGAGAGATGTTGAATAAAAGCGGTGTGAAAGATGATCCTTGTGGTACTCCGCATGTGGAGTTTCTTGCGTTGGACTTGAAACGTTTCATCCATACGGTTTCCATTCTGTATGTTAGGAAGGATTTGATCCATAGTAGGGTGGTGTCTGTTATTCCTAGTCCTTCTAATGTCGTTATGAGGATATCATGTTTGACTGTGTCAAAAGCTGCGGATAGGTCTAGAAGTATCAAGGCAGTAATGTTGTCCGAGTCTGCGTTTGCTTTTAGGTCGTCCCATATTGAGAGGAGGGCTGATTCTGTTCCTCTCATTGGTCTGAAGCCAACTTGTGTCTGGTCTAGTAGGCAGTGCTGTTCTATGAATTCTTGGGTAGTTTTGTAGACGCGTGCTTCGAGCAGTTTGGTTATGTATGGGTTATTGGAGATGGGTCTGTAGTTGGAAACGTCCTCTACGTTTCCTGCTGTGTCTTTCAGTAGTGCCTGATGTACGCTGATTTGAAGGCCTGTGGTACTTTACCTGTTGATGACATTCCTATGGTATTCCATGGGAGTTCCTTGTTTGAGAATAGATTTGCATGTCTCAGGGGGGCAGGGGTCTTCGGGAGAGCCTGATTTGTTGCTTTGATTTACCAGTTTGACGAAAGTCTCCACTGATATTTCGGGAAAGCTTGGTAGTTTGTTCAGATGTTTCTCGTGAGGGTAGGTGGAGTCTGTAGTCTGATCGCGTGGTCTGCTTTGTATCGTTTGTTGGATGGTAATGATTTTATTTTTGAAGTGGTCTCCTAGGTCATTAAATAGTTTCATCGATGGAATTGGCGTGCTGTTGCATCCCGGTGGGTTTTTTATTTCATTTATGATTTTGAAGAGTTCTTTTTGGGTATTTGGTGCTTTGAAGATTTGATTATCGTAGTGTTTCCTCTTTGCGTTTTGTATTTCCTTTTTGTATGAGCGGATCTGTTGCAGAAATTTCAGTTTGTTTGCAGCATTGTTGTTGATCCTCCATTTTGATTCTAGTTTTCTTTTTTTTCTTTTCATGGCGCTGAGTAGTGGGTGAACCATTTTGCAATTGTTTTTTTATGTGAGGTAGTGAAAGGGTTTTCTTTGGTGATGTCGTCTAGGGTTGTTACGATCCAGGTGTGGAGTAAAGCTACTTTTTTGTCTAGGTCAGCTTCTTCTATACCTGTTGCTTGCGGTTTGCTGAATTCCAGGAGTTTAGTTAGGTTGGAATTTTTTATGGTTCTCCAGTTTCTTTTCATGGTGATCAATGGTTTGTCTTGTTGCTTGTTTATTGGAACGGCCATTGTGATTATGAATGGAATGACGAGGTGGTCGCTCCTTAGTATTTGGATTGGGGGTGCCATGGTAATGAGTTCTTTATTTCTGAAGATTGCAACAAGTGTATGCCCTGCCAAGTGTGTTGCTCCTTTGACTAGTTGTTGTAGATTCATTGCTGCTAGTTGGGTGGTTAAACATTTTTGTGTGGTTGTGGTTTCTTCATCGAACCAGATATTGAAATCTCTGAGGATGATCAGATGATTGTGCTTGATGGCTAGGATGGTGATTGCTTCCGTGAAGGCATCTACGAAGGTTGCATCATAGGTTGGTGGTCTGCATATCAGTATGAATTTTAGGTTTGTTTTGGGGTTTACTGATAGGCATAGTATTAAGGATTCACATTTATCGATGTTTAATGGATCTTCTAATTTGATAGCCAGGTGTTCCTTGTGTATGATTGCCAGTCCCCCCGCCTCTTTTAGTTTTCCTGTTTGCCTGGATGCATTTGAAGTTTTCAGGGAGGCAGTTATTGAGGGTGATCTTGTATTTGTCGTCTAGCCATGTTTCAGTTTCGAATAGGATGTTGATACCTCTGTCAGATAGGAGGTTGTATATTCCGGTTGAATGTTTGTACATTGATCTTGCGTCTATTAAATTACAGTGGATTTTCTTGGTGTGGTTTTGTTTATTGGTTGTTCCTTGTTCTTGTTAGTAGTTGTTCCATCGTGGTGTTTCTGTGTTGCTGTTGGTTGGATGAAGAACAGCGACGTCTGCTTCTTCATTGAGGCGGTCCACTAGGTTGATATCATGGCTGTTCAATTGTAGTGCTTCTCCAGTGATGACGATTGGATGAGGATCAGTGATGGCTTCTTCTTCATTGAATCGGTCTGTTATATTAATGGTAGGGTTCTTGGTTGCCAGGGCTTTGTCGTCTTGTCTGGTGTGTTGTGGGTATCGATGGTGACCATCTGTTCTTGTGATGTATGGGATGAGGGGGTTGGAATCATCCCACTCTCTTATTGGGTTCTCCCTTCTTTTTTCCAGGTGCTTTGGGGGATTCTTTGTATGTGTCGAGGTTTCTGTGTTGTTGAGGTATCGACGCTTCGTGGTTTTCACGAGGTAAGGTGTAAGATATAAGGGTTTTTCACTTACATGGTTTGTTCTGGTGATAACTGTGTTAGGCAGAGTATTTCCTGATTTGAGGCAGCTTCTGATGGGTGCTGTTGGCTTTGTGTATCCGTGGCCATTGTTGCCCGATCTTGCTCCCTTTCTCTGCGTCCCTTTCTGAGTCGGGGCATTTTGGTTCACAGTGCAGAGGTAGCAGGGTAAGTGGTCCTCTGTGATGTAATTGTGCAAGCACAGTATTTATGTTTCTTTAGTCTTGATATGCTTGGATGCTCTCAGGTTCAGTCTGTCCTTCCTCTCGATGGGTTGGGTGTGTTTCCTATGGGTGCACTGTTAAGGGTTTTTAGGGAAGGTGGGCGTTCAGCAGTCAGGAAGTTTAGGACTCAGTTAGGGTGAGTAGTGATAGATCTCAGGGTATTGGCAGGAAGTTGGGACTTGGTTTCACCAGTGTGGATGATCTATAATGGCGGGTCGTGCTTAGCACTTCAATTAGGGGCCAGGTGGGGGGGACCCAGTTTCAAACAGTCTCAAGCATTCATTCGAGTAGCTGGTTTCAGGACTCCTTGGTAGCTAGAGGATGTCTGGGTTTTAGGAAGTAATAATTCAGTGCCCAGATCTGAGGTGACTGGGCATCTGGAGAGGCCTGGCTTCAGGTAGTGGCTGGTCCTGCAGAGTGGAAGAGAGGCCCACCCCCAGCAGAACAACTGAGTGCAATTCCAAACACTGCTGGAGTTGAGAGTCAAATGAGCAATTGAGCACAGTACTGAATGCTGCTAGACCTGAGAGTCAGTTGAACAATTGAGTAAAAACTAAATACAGCTAGATTTGAGAGACAATTGAGTAATTCGGTACAATTCAAAGATTCGGCTGGATTTGAGGGTCCTGTGTAGTGGGAGAGAGGCCTACGCCTAACCAAACAATTGAGTACAATGCTTAATAAAGCTAGAGTCAATTTAGCAGATGAGTACAATACCAAACACAGCTAGGATTGAGAGTCAGTTGAGTAATTGAGTACAATACTAAATGCAGTTCGAGCTGGTCAGTTGTATAATTGAGTAAAAAAGACTAAATGCAGCTAGATTGTACGGTCCTAAACACAGCCCTATTTGAGAGTCCTGTATATTGGGAGAAAGGCCTACACCTAGCAGAGGAATTGAGTACAATCCTAAACACAGCTAGATTTGAGAGTCAATTGAACAGTTGGGTACAGTACTAAACACAGTGTCACGCTCACCTGATTCCAACAGAGGCGCAGGTCTGGCTTCGAGTGCTGATGCTTCTTCAATGGTGAAGCGCAGGACTCTGATGATGGACAGGAAGGGCCCCTCTACTCTGGCTTTTCTGGCTCGCAGGAATATTCCCCTGTGCGTGAAAAGGGAGTATTACGTACTGACGGAATAATGCTCAAGCCTCCCACTCCCTTCCAACCCTCCTCGATACCCTTCCACGATTCCCTGTGAAGTCTCACCTTAGGGTCTGGAAGGATGAGTTCTCCATCCTGCGTCTGATGCAGGGGCGCGTTGAAACCCAGTTACTTCACTGGATTGAGGTTTGATGGGAGTTCAAAATAAGCTTGACTATTCAGGTGAGGCGCTGTAAGAGTTCTGTTGCAAGTTCAAAAGTTCAAGCTTAATAATAATGTTCATTGTCTTATTGCAGCAAGCGCTAATGCTTATGTCTTTTTCCCCTTAGGGGCCGGGGTTCGGAATGCCGGAGATATGGCGCCGACCCGAAGTGTAAGTTCCGGATGAGCGTTCAGGTAATGTCTTTGCATTCGCTCATTCAATGTCTTTGTCTTTTTTTCCCCATTGGGGCCGGGGTCCGGAATGCCAGGAAGCGGCAGGACCCGAAATGAAATGAGAATGACCCAACAGGTAAGTCTTAGAAGGAAACTGAGCTTTTCCTTTTTCCCTTCCTTCTCTCACCTTGTTTTCTTGTCTTTTCTCTCTAGGTTCTGGGAAGTGGGTGCGGATCCGGATGATCGCTGCTGAAGATGGAGGCGCCCAGGAAAGGTGAGTGAAATGCAGCTGCAGCGATCGAAGCGAAATGCTTTTAAAATGATGTCTTCCCTTTCAGGATCGTCGGTGTGATGTCTCCGTGATGCAGCTTTAGCAGGTAAGGTCTTCTTTCTCTCCAATTCTCTCTTATCTCCCTTTGCAGGCGACCCAGGATGCTGACAGGCGTGGCTGAAGTCCAGATGCAGGAGCTGACACGGTGAGCATCCAGCTGCGAGGAGCAGAACAACGCGAAGAGTGAGTTGCTGATCGGGGGTGGTTTAAATAGCTTTGGAAGAAGTTCCAGGCATGTATCCTTCCACCGATCAGGTATGTATCCTTCCCCGACCACACCCAGGTGGAAAGTAGTCCCACAGGTAAAGTAGTTCCATTCAGGCCTCAAGAGGGCCTGGATGTAGCAGCATGGTCTGCATCAGGTAAGTGCACATTAAAACACTTGAACACATGTCTAGCTTTATGAGCCTGGCGCCTAAGGCGCCAGGTCAGGCGTCCAACATGAGCCTGGCGCCTAAGGCGCCAGGACTGTGTCCAAAGGGCCCCAGCTTGGGCCCGCTGGCACTTCCCTGGGGGGAATGATGCCTGCCTCTGGGGTTGCTGGGTCGGACCTGGCTCCTTGGAGGTAGGCATCATGACACACAGCTAGACCCGGGAGTCCCGCACAGTGGGAGAGAGGCCCTCACCCAACAGAATAATTGAGTACAATCTTAAACACAGCTAGATTTGAGTGTCCTGTATAGTGGGAGAGAGGCCTACACCTAACAGAATAATTGAGCGCAATCCTAAACACAGCTAGATTTGAGAGTACAGTATAGTGGGAGAGAGGCCTACGCCTAACAGAATAATGAAGTACAATACTAAACGCAGCTAGATTTGAGAGTCCTGTATAGTGGGAGAGAAGCAGGCCTAACAGAATAATTCAGTACAATACTAAACAGAGCTAGATTTCAGAGTCCTGTATAGTGGGAGAGAGACATACGCCTAACCGAATAATTGAGTACAACACTAAACACAGCGACATTTGAGAATCCTGTATAGTGGGAGAGATGCCTAAGCCTAACAGAATAATTGAGTACAATACTAAACACAGCTTGATTGGGGAGTCAATTGATCAGTTGAGTACAATCCTAAACACAGCTAGATTTCAGAGTCTTGTTCAGTAGGTGAGAGGCCTTCACCAAACAGAATTGGGTACAATACTAAACACAGCTAGATTTGAGAGTCCTGTATAGTGGGAGAGAGGCCTACGCCTAACAGAATAATTCAATACAATACTAAACACAGCTAGATTTAAGAGTCCTGTATAGTAGGAGAGAGGCCTACGCCTAACAGAGCAGATGAGTATAATCCTAAACACAGCTAGAATTGACAGTGTGGGGGCGAGCAAGGCATTGGAGAATAATCACAATGTTTTAGATAGGTTTGCTAAGCGGCTAGGCTTCCAGGGTAGAGTAATTGCTCTAGTCCCCACCTAAGCCTACCTACCATACTGGTCCTAGTTGTTGCTGGTTGACGACTGGCCACTGGCTTCCCTCTGCTGACACCTACCAACACGTTATGAAGCCGCCTATGTAGGAGCCGCCCTTTGGTAGTTTGTTTCTGATCTTAGTGTTGGGGGCAGTTCATTGCATTTTATGATTGCTTTGGTGTTAAATGCCCTACTTAGTCCTTTTGCCTTTTTTGCTAATGTGGCTTGAAGGAGGCCTTTGTTAGTGGATCTGAGGCTGCAGCTTGGTTAATACCATTTAAATTGTTTCTTTAAGTATGCGGGGGCGTTTCCAAACAGGCAGCGATGGACTTTTGTGAGTGATTTAAACGTGATGCGGTCTTCTATTGCGACCCAGTCTAGTTCTCTTCTGTCACTTGTGATGTGCTCTCTCTTTGATTTTTCGGTTATGGTTCTTATGGCATTAAGCACGTTGCTGCAAGGAGTCTGCAAGGAGTCTGTTTACCCTGTAAGGAGTCTGTTTACCCTGTTTTTCTTTTCTTTATTTTTTCCTGGAGGAGGAGCCATCTGAACAAAACACTTGCCACTAGTGGAGCGTGGCGGAGTGTTTGGCTAAGCGTGGCCACGAACGCACGTTGCTGCAAGGAGTCTGCAAGGAGTCCATTTACCCTGCAAGGAGTCTGTTTACCTGTTTTGTTTTTTTTTTCCTGGAGGAGGAGCCATCTGAACAAAACACTTGCCACTAGCGGAGCATGGCGGAGTGTTTGGCTGAGTGTGGCCATGAACGCACATTGCTGCAAGGAGTCTGTTTACCCTGCAAGGAGTCTGTTTACCCTGTTTTTTTTGTTTTTTTTCCTGGAGGAGGAGCCCTCTGAACAAAACACTTGTCACTAGCGGAGAGTGGCGGAGTGTTTGGCCGAGTGTTCGGCTCGAGTGGAGCTTGTGGAGCCCCCAGCAGAGTTATGCACACGTGTGATACAGAAAACATGGAAATTATGTCGGATTCCCCCCGACGGAACCAACGTCGGAGGCTTCTTCTATAGCCAGTGATATGGACGCTACGAGTGTGGCATTTAAGGTGAGCGATATATGCAATACAAACTCCAAACTGTCCGTATGATCGCTGAACAATTTGCATATTATTATTGCGGCTCAAACTACCTCACCATACATGACCGCGCTACCGACAGTGCCTTCCCAACCTTGCAGGTCCCGCAATTGTACAAATGAAACACTTACATATCCACTAACTAATCCGGCTTCACGCCCCGGCAATAATGAAATTAATTCAAGAAACAAGAGCGCTGTGCAAATCACACCAACTGTTTCCTCTGCTGCGCGAGTTTCAGTGACCTCAGTACATATGCAATCAAAAAAGATGGCTGAAAACATTGACGGTACAGATGGCAATGACAGCGAACATATATCTTGGCAACACGGGCCACAAACGAATACACCGTTAATAGTGCCCTTAGAGGGGGCGTGGCCAACGAGCACACGATGAGGACGTGATTCCTCGGTGCTCCGTGGCCGTCGGCTGAATCCTGTGGAAGATCCTGTATAATTCGCATCGGATTGAGACGAAAAAAAACAACCTTCCTAGTGGCGGACAATCGCGGCCACACATAACAGAAGTGTGAGGAAGAATCGGAGGAAGGGGCCGGAGATATTACCAACTGGGCCGGACAGCGCAGGGTGCCAAACCAACATCAAGATGGCCGCCGGGTCCGAGCAGCGGTAGGCGCCGCGGAGACTCACTGAAGGGAGAGCTGTGGCTCCCCCTCCTTCCACTTACAAGGTCTCACCGCTCCAGGCAGAACTGAACTGCCGGCTGCTGCCGGCTGAGAGGATCGATCCTGCGACCGGACCCCTGCACGGCGACCGGTTGAGGCCCGGTGCCACAGGAGGACCCGGCCGCCGACGCCGGCGGGGGACAGAGATGTGAGGAGGCGTCCCTGACGAGTGGCGCCCACGCGAGGCGCGCACCGGCCTGAGGTGGAGGACACCGAATACCCTTGCCCCGCGGCAGTCGGGAGGTGCTCGGAGCCGCGAGGGGAGCGGGATCCTGCTTGGTGATACGACCGCACTGCTCGGGACGACAGATATCCTGTGTCACAAGAGGACCCGTCTGCCGGCGGGGAACGGAGACTGGGGGCGGCGGCGGCGTGCGGGGCGAAGCACGGGCAGATACCTTACCTAGGGTACGACGATTTCCTGATGGTGTGTTCGGTCTGTGGTGCAGCCGTTTACCTTGCTGCGCCTCCTGCGACGCCTCTTCAGTGAGCGCGACCTGATCTGTCCTGGTCCTGTGGCCACGCTGGCTCTTCCTTGTTAATCCCTCGGATCAGTTTATATGTCGAGGGCCAGTCTCACTCCGCACTGAACACTCGTCGGAATATATACCTGGAGGTACAATCACTCCTGGGAGACTATTGGAAGGTCCAATCAACGCAGAACAGTCGTTGCACTATGTACGGGACCCAGTCCCACTAGAGCACCACAATCTCCATTGGCAACTCATTGGATCATATAGCAGCAGTTTTCAGCCCCACTTCAGTGAGAGTAATGCCTGCAATGGCGTCCCTGGCGAATGACACCTACGCGAGGAACGTATCAGCTTGAAGTGGAGGGTGCCGAAACGGGATAACGGAGGTGCTCTTGCTCCCACTGCAGTCCGGGGGTGTTCAGCATCGCGCCCACAGAGGACGAACCAGACTCCAACATCATAGCCCTCCAGGGCGCCCGCCAATACATAAAGTCCCGGTAAGGAGTGGGGGAGGGGGGGCCCAACGGCCACGTAGTGAACTGAAGCAATCATACGGCAAACGGTGGAGACGGTTCCTCCCCGCCTCTCCCCCGGGAGAATCACCCCGGCCAAACTAGTAATTAAGCAAAACTCGTTCTCGCACTGAGTGTGAACGAAGGGGCCTATTTGTTCTAACAGACAGCTGACACCCTGCATGAAACCCCGACTGGCACAACCAAGAGAAAGCTCCTACGCTCCAGAAAAGGGAAAGGGAGGACTGGTCACTAAGCATACGATGCATTAACCCCCGAAGCCTCTGAGGAGTAACTGGGCAGCTGCAATAACTGGCCCACACATGTAGAGACCCACAAGGCGTATCAGGGAGTACCGCTAGACACTGTGCAACCCCCCCTCCAACCGTGCGACCACCATACATACTGCAAAACCCCGTAAATACCCCGTAAATAACGAGTGGGGCTGATCTGCCACAGACCACTATTCACTGTCAGACATGGGGAAAGATAAGGCAAAAGGCACGACCACGCAGAGCAAAATAGAGCAATATACGACTCCCGCCCAAGCCCTCCCGCCAGAACAGACTAATACTGGTAAAACACAAGAAACGCCAGAAGAAACGCCAGAAACAGAGGAGAACATTTCGCTGAAGGATGTAATGAACGCCATAGCAAATTCAAGAACCTCCATGGAAAGGAAAATGGATGGCATCTGCGCAGAGGTGTCACTATTACGCCACGACCTCCAGAAACTCACAGCCCGTACTGGAGAAGCCGAAGGTCGAATATCCGAAACAGAAGACAATTTAAGGAATGTGAACCAGCAAATGTCAGGAGCACTGACCCGCCTTAAAGCATTGGAAGAGAGAGTGGAGGAGGGAGAGGGCAGAGCAAGACGAAACAACATCCTGATCCTCGGACTGCCGGAAAAAACGGAAGGCGCAAACATGGAACTGTTTCTCGAGCAGTGGCTCGCAGACCTCTTTGCCCCCAAGACCCTCTCAAACTTTTTCTCAATCGAACGGGCCCACCGAATACCAACTGGCAGGCAAGTCCCAGGCGCTCCGCCCCGCACGGTGATCGCGAAACTCCTAAATTATAGAGACCGGGATGCAATACTCCAAATGGCCAGAACTAAGGGCAATATAACATTCAATGGCTCCAAGATAGGTTTTTTCCCGGACTTTACCAGGGAGGTGCAAAAGGCCAGACAATCCTTTGGCCCTCTGAAAAAACGTCTCCAAACCCTCAATGTAAAATACGGTCTCCTATTCCCAGCGCAGCTGAAAATATATTTTAATGGTACATCTGTGCACTTCACGGACCCAGAAGAGGCATGGAACTGGGCGGAAAAGCACCTGGAGGGCGATTGGAGGCCAGGCGGGGGACAAGGGAATGGCGGGAATCGCCCGAGACGAGGCAGAGCACCTCCTGAGCGCCCGCAACAACAACCCCAGGCACAACCAGCCGGGGACAATGAATGAAACAAAGAATAAGGCACCCATTCACAAAGCTACGCATTAAGAGCCGGCACCATGCTGTGATATCACCTTAATAACGACTTAACTGCGAATCCGATACCTGTATAGCTGGCGGCCCGGACCGCGTACCCCCGCGGCCAGACCAAGTCAACAAAAGCCCAAGTATAGTAGCACTACTTGGGGAACAGTTCTTAGTTTATGAGTTGACTGTCCTTTGACAGTGTGTTGCACTCCTATGTTCGGGCGACAGGTACTTCAAGTTGGGGTGGAGTATAGGGAGGGGGATGTAAGGGAAAGTTTTTATGTTATTATGTTAGTTCGGATCTATAGCATGTCCAACCACCGACCCAAACACAACCCTCTGCACATTATACCCTACTGCACTACGTATCGGGACCAAGTTCCCGACAGATACACCAATGGGAGGCAGCTCTCCCGATCAAAGTATCCTGCATACCCGCTACCAGGAAGCTTTAGATGACACACCCACAAACACACCCACCACCACCTGACCGCCCCAGGTCCCTTAAGCTTCTCACCTGGAACGTGAACGGAATGGGCTCTGGGATTAAAAGACGTCTGATTAAACAACTGTTGAATAGACACTCTCCCGATCTGGCCCTCCTATCTGAGACGCATCTGGCGGGAACACACTGCACCCTTTTCCAGAGAACAAACTATAGAACCGCATTCCAGGCGGGCTATACAATGGGATCCAGGGGCACCCTTATCCTTATACACAAGAGGCTCCCTTTCTCCCCGCAAGTAGTGGAACTGGACCCGCGGGGTCGCTATGCACTCATCCTGGGCTCACTCTGGGGAGAGACATTGGCCATTATGTCGGTGTATTCCCCGCCTGGACTGGGTCAGGAATTACTGGAGGATGTCACCACTCTCCTGGGGAAACACCACCCTGATAGATGGATCCTGGGGGGGGACTTTAACGATGTAATGTGCAACACCATGGACCGTACCCACCTTAGAGGACGTAACCCGGATGCTCCCACGAAACTCTCCAACTTTGTGTCCGCCCTAGGACTCCGAGATGTGTGGCGAGAGCTGCACCCCCAGGGCAAAGGCTACTCGTTCCACTCCGGAGCACATGGCTCCCTCTCTAGACTAGATTACCTCCTGGTCCCACACACAGACCTACACAGGGCGATATCCGCAGAATTCCTCCCTCGTGGAATCTCGGACCATTCCCCCCTAATAATAGAAATACGAACGCATGCCGCGACCCCCCCTAAAACATGGAGACTAAACAACTACCACCTGGGATTCCCAGAAATGGTGGAGCACCTCACGGAGGTGTCCGATGAATATTTCGACATAAACGAACTAGCGGTGGATGACCCGGTGGTGGTATGGGAAGCTTATAAAACGGTGCTGCGTGGGGAAATCATCTCCTGGGTAGCGAACAAAAAGAGGGAGAGACTCCAAAAGATAGTAGAGGCGGAGGCTGAAATGATCCAGGCCGAAAACACGCATGTTCTTGACCCCACCCCGCAGACTCAACGGTCCCTCAAAATGGCCACAGAGACCCTTAGAAATATTATGCTAGACAATGCCAAGCAGGCCCACTGGGACACCAGAGCGAGGATATATGAATTGGGGGACAAGGCAGGCAAAATGCTGGCCTGGCTGGAGAGGAGGGAGGAGGGGAGACGTCACGTCCGGGAGATAGTTGCTCCGAATGGTGCCGTGTACCAGACGGATGCCGAAATAGCAGAAACCTTTGCCCAGTTCTATGCGGAGCTCTACCGAGTACCGACAATACCATTCGACCCGACCCTACTAGACGAAATAACACTTCCAGCACTCTCACCACAACAACGAGAGGAGCTGGACTTGGATCTCTCTGAATCTGAAATAGCCGAAGCCCTAACGCAGCTTCAAACAGGGAAGACACCAGGCCCTAATGGATTCCCGGTTGAGACCTGGCAGAAACTTGGAGGGAATAAAATAGCAGTCCCTCTCTACAAGATGTTCCTTGGCGCCCGTGAACAGGGTGCCCTCCCACCGGACCTATGTAAAGCCACCATTGTGGTCATTCCCAAACCTGATAGGCCCCCGGAACTGTGCGCTTCTTATCGACCCATCTCATTAATTAACAGTGAAGCCAAGGTTCTCGCCAAGCTCCTGGCCAACCGACTGCAGTCAGTGATCCATACTTTGATCCACCCGGATCAATGTGGCTTCATGCCACACAAATCAACCCGACTGAACCTTCGTCGGCTCCACCTGGCGTTAGAGCGGGCCCCGATTATTGATACCCCTCTCGCTTTATTGGCAATAGATTTTGAAAAGGCCTTCGACTCGGTCAGGTGGGACTGCCTTTGGGAGGTCATGAGGCGCATGGGGTTCGGAGAGGGCTTCTTGGGATGGGTGAAATTACTCTACACCAACATTCAAGCGGAGGTCAGGGTTAATGGTTGGCCGTCCCGGCCCTTCCCACTGGGAAAGGGCACGAGATAGGGCTGTCCCCTTTCTCCCCTTCTCTTTGCCCTGGCGATTGAGCCTCTCGCCCTCTGGCTTCGCCAGTGCGCTGCATGGACAGGGTTCAGATGGCCTGAAGGACATGAGGACCGCATCTCCTTGTATGCAGATGACCTCCTGATCTACCTGGGGGACCCAGCTCGATCCTGCCCCAGAGTCACACAGATGCTAACCCGCTTTGGCGAACTTAGTGGGCTTAAAATTAATGGGGGAAAATCGATTCTCTTCCCAGTGAAAGGCAATGTGCAGGTTGACCCCCAGGAATGCCCGTACCGAGTGGAACCGCAAGGTTTTCGATACTTAGGGATCTGGGTGACTACAAACCTGACTGAATACACAATATATAACTTCCAACCGGTCCTGGATCGTTTTGTCAACGACGTTCAACACTGGAAGCTTCTCCCTCTTACGTCCATGGGAAGAGCCGCACTATTTAAGATGAGGACTCTCCCAAGGTTTCTCTATGTCTTACAGAATGCCCCATTGAAGATCCCAGACTCCGACTTTAAGCGGGTTGAATCCCTCTTCCAGGAGCTAATATGGGGGGGAGGCCAGCCGAGGATAGCGCTGACCACGCTCCAAAGATCGATCTGGGAGGGGGGGATAGGAGCTCCACGCTTACAAACCTATTATTGGGCTGCACAGTTAGCAGTGGTTAACGACTTGCTTCATGGAGATAGGGAACTCCCCCACGTCAAGGCTGAAATTGCGGCCATGCATGTTACAGACCCATGGGAACTGCTATACCAAACTCTTCCGAGACCCCTTCCACCAACTACCACAACTCATATTGTTGCGGTCTGGAGGCAGGCGCACAGATTCGTTGGGTGGGAACATACCGTGTCTGTGGCACAACCCCTTTGGAGAAACTGTAACCTGCCCGAGATAAAGAAAATCCAACCATGGCCCCGATGGGTAGGGGCAGGGATTCTGCGGGTCGGGGATGTTCTTGAGGAGGGGGATATAGCCTCGTTTGAAATCATCCAGCAGAAATTCCAACTCCCGGGCACCGAACGATACCACTATGTACAACTGGCCCACGCTCTAAGAATCCACATACCTGCAGGCACCAATGTCCCGGAATACACACCAATAGAACGCAATATATTGCCAGCTTTCATCCCCACCAAATGCACCTCCATCCTATATAATGCTATTACATCCTTTGCCACGCCAGAACTCACAACCCTGAAAGCCAAATGGGAGGTGGATGTAGGGGTGATAGACCCAGAAGACTGGATCCAAGTACTAATGCACCCAAGAGAGGTGGCTATTTCTTCAAGGCTTCGGTTGGTCCAATTAAAGATCCTGCACAGGGTCTATTACCCCAGGACGATATTGTATAGGTGGGAGAGGGCCTCGAGTCCGAACTGTCTCCGATGCGGAGAAGAAGAGGGGACCTTCTTTCACATCCTCTGGGCATGCCCCCGAATCCGCACCTTCTGGAATCAATGCTGTACTGTACTTAGCAATGTTTTGGCGTGCCATATACCTCTGGACCCAAAAATTCTAATCCTGGGGGCCCCGGATGAGACTGCACTTAACAAATGGGGCAAATTGCTCTTGAACACAGCAGCGGGACTGATGAAGCGCAATATAGCGCAAAAATGGGGAGCCCCGGAGTCCCCAACGATGGAACAATGGGTGACGGACATGAACATTTGTGCAAGCATAGAGCACAGGGTATATACCGCCAGAGGCTGCCCTACCAAGGCGGATAAGATATGGGGGAGGTGGGAAGAAGATGGACCTTAGATCCTGTAGGATCCTGTTGTATGTAGCGAGGGGGATATGGTTTAATCGTACTGCAGACCCGGGGTAATGTCATGGGTGATTGATAACTGATCTGTCAATGATGGAAGTTGGAAAGGACATGCTAGTCCACACAGGTTTTTTTTTTTTGGTTGTGTTGATAAGAATGTAAAACAATAAAAAATGTTTTATTAAAAAAACTCTGCTGCAATAGTGCCCTTAGACTTTCCAGCAATTGCACTGCAGATTAATGACTTATGTTAGGCAACTGAAAGTATGTCAGCACACAATCAAAACTCAGTTACTACACAAAATGATGCATTGCCGGCTATTGCAGAACACATCAGAGTTGAACATAATGCTACTAAAACTGAAACGAATCTGCCTCTTCCTTACCCAGCCAAGGGGCAGAGAATTTGTTTATCTTCAACGTTTGAAAGAGTGGCTGACCTCAATACTGCCACACCCGCTCTCTTTGCTGTTTCTGGTGAAAATCATCGATAGTTTGACTTTGATATAATGCTGCAGCAATTATAAGGCCAAGCCCAAAGATGCCTTAATGATCCATTGCTAGGAGGCGGAAAGTCAAAACATGGAGTTCTCATGCCCAGGAAACAGCTGTCCATGCCTTACCATCTTCCTAAAAAATGTATATGGCATTCAGGACGACGTGAACAAGGGCACCCGCTGTACCAGGAGAGGCCACCACAAAGTAACAAACACTTCTACACTACTTGTTTGCACGCCTCACCATTAGGTGACCCAGAAGTCTCGGACCAACAAATGCTAGACTCGGCTTCAAAATTGGAGGCCTTAGAAAGCCGTTTGAAAAATAACTAGTGGGCGCTACATATTGAACGAATCCACAGAGTTCAAGCATCTTTGGCCTCAATTCAAAACCACGTAAGGCACCTGCTTACGCAACAGTAACCTCACGAGAGAGTTTTCTGGGGAAACCAATCACCTTACTAAGGAATGCCTCGAGTCAGGCCTCAAATGAGGTATCAGAACTCAAAGGAAATTTACAAGACAATGCTACACAAACTGCATGTGCATTGGGAAATGACACTCATGATAATTCCCCTTCAAAAGTATCTACGGAAAACAACTTTGATATAATAGCAACTATGTCTGCTGTCTTGGCGCCATTTATGAAGTTATACGAACAATTGGCAGATCAATTGAAAGATCAGACGACGGTGGTAGCCATGATGACCTCAAAAATCATATTCGTTGAAGCCTTCATTACAGCCATACAAAAGGACCTTGACATGAGCCAAGCGAAAGTGGCAACTCTGCTTTATACTATCCTTGATCCCATCATCAAAGAGAAAGAAAACCTCCAATTATCAAGACGTTTTGAATCAATTGATGTTGATTCAAGCATTCACAAAACTAGTCAACAGCTAACGGATCCATTTGAAATTTCAGAGCAAATTCCAACAGGGACTATGTCACACCACAAACCCAAGGATCCTGTGATTAATGCTATGCCACCTCCTTCTGAAATTAATGACACGCCTGAAATCGACACGTTGCATAGCAAGGAAGTTATAATGGGATCAGTTGCAGCACCTGGCATAGGCCTGGCACAAACTTTGAGTGACAATTTGTCTACACAAATATGTCCCATTTTTGTTAAAGGAGCAAAGTCAATCAATTTAAAACCGACAACCAAAAAAGCCAGAAGCAGGGCAAATGTTAAAATAAAAGCACCAGATGCAAAGAAAGTGCTTACCATTCAAAATCCAAAGGCACAAGTATCAAGTATCACTCTGCCACAAACTAATCTAATACACTTGCAAAAGCACAATAAACAAAAGAGTGACACCCATGAGTTTTCTGGAAAAATGATTCAGTCAATTCCAAAGAAAATTGCAACACCGAAAGTAATTCAAGTCGGATCCTCACACAACAAGCTTGATAACTGTATCAAAGAAAACCGATTTTAAATGCAGACACAACCAGTTAACATCCAAAAGCGTTGTGAAATAGAGGAAATTAGTGACGACATACAATCATCTAAGGACACAAATGGAAAACAACGGAGTTCACAAGACATGCCTCGCCAATTCGTTGATATGGAAAACATAAGTGTGCTGGAAGAAACTGTCAATGAATCTGATGATTCAACATCTGCCATGATGAACTTGTCAACTTATTCTGTCGATCACTGTACAACGTGGAATGATGATCTTTTAGACGAAGAGGAAGGCAATGTGAACGCCCCTACAAACCAACTAAATATAGATGATTGTCAATCGAACCCACAAAACAATTCTGATCAAACAAGAGTTCCAAAAGGACCATTTCGATTACACATGGAACAGTCCTTGTCGAACCCCACACCTATCGAGGCACATGACCTATGTGAGGAGTTAAATACTTCAATTCAAAAGACTTTAAAAATAAGTAAACCGGTTCCTAATATACAAAAAGACAAAGTCTCAGATAAGGGGCAAAAAAATTCTACACCAAACGAAGCAGTTTTGAATCCTGCCCCCAGCAAACACAACAATATGCACAATGACTCTGAGGCTGATTTTACCGTGGACTGCTACCAAATCTCGCCTCTAAAATTACCATCCCGCTCAACAAAGCAAGCGGTACACAAATCACGAAGTCTTGGATTAAACTCCAACTACCTCGAAGATGGACTTCTACTTGAAAGGATGAACACAGAAGAAGATGGGCTGATCATGAATCGAGCCAATGTCATTAGACTATTGCACCATATCCCATCCCTTCGACCATTAACATCTAATGACATAGCGAGAGTTGAATTTATGGAAGAAAACAGATTGGACCGAGTGCTTATTTACCCAATGACTCCTCTAATTACACAAACCTTAAAACAGGAAATACCCCAACTAAGATCACAAGGCTTTGACCTAACTGAGTCGAAAATAGCACGTGGTCCACCGAAAAACATCCATTCCTCTACAGAACTGAATCCAAATTCTGAACAAAAAAACGCTTATGGGCGTTCAAATAAATGGCCAGCCAGAAATCATGGAAGGAGGGATAGCACAAGTGACACCTACGACTGACGATACGACAAAAACGATCGCCATCAAAATTCATCTCATCATGCAGACCGTTATAAGTCGGACAGATCTAACACATACCAGCGGAGAAACTCCTACAAATGTAGAAGATCACCATCGCTACATCCGAGGCCTGGCCACAGCCAAGAAAGAGCTCCTAATAAACACGAAACAAGGCTCCCAGTGGTTGACACAGAAGAGAACTGGAAATGGCTTATGGGGCTGGTGGCTGATAAAATCAAGATGCCATAGGATGAACTCCCGCCAACACTGACACCCATAACTATAGCATCATCGAATGCAAGGGGTTTCAGTCATTTGTTTCAGGAAGGATCGGATCGAATCGAAAATCACATTTTCTGCTTCCAAGAAACATGGATGCGCATTCCACCGATAGTCGAAGGCTATTCAAGCCACCTTAATCCAGCAATTAAAGGGGCTACTGGCAGACCAACGTCAGGTTTACTTATTCTCATTAACAATCAGCTTGACTTTACAGTAATCACAGAAATTATGCCATCCTCCTTAATTCAAATCATAGTTGGATCCATTCAAACTGCGGCACAACAAACGAGGAAAACACTCATAATCCTGATGTGTATTGGAATCCTGCCTCTGTTGCAAGCATACATTTTCCAGACCAGATTGAAAAATGGCTAGTGCATTGTAAACAAAAATGGATAGATCCATGGTTCATTATTTGTGGTGATTTGAACTCGAAATGCTGGGATGAATCTAGAGGCCTCATAATACTCAATAGCTTTTCATTAATACCACCAGAGAAGAGAGGCTATCAGTGGAATATCGTCATGAATGCAAACAAATTGAACCTACTGAATGGCAATACTACCGGAGACATTCCAGCTAATATCACCATAAAACAAGGAACCGGTTGGCATGTCATCGATTACATTTACATCTCAGCCGAACTGATCGCCGCAGAAAACAAAATGGTGGTCATACGAATGGATAACAGTGATTACAATTTACTATCAGCCAAATTATTACCAACTCAGAATAACATAACTTTCACAAACATGAAGTTGGTAGAAGTCAACATGGGAAAAAAATCGAATTAAAGTCCCGTCCACTCGGCTCCCTCTATTGACTGACGATTTCTCCATTCTTGTAAACCACCTGATCTCAACCGGTGCCAAAGAACCTCTGCACTACCTTGGACTGTTCAGAATATATGAGAAAAAATCAAAATCTTCCCATTTGAGTTCCATTACACACCGGCACGCCTTTGACCATCAAGTGATCCTTTGAAAAAAAGCATTGAGGAAAGGCTTAAACAAGCTAAATGGTAATAAATCAGTGTTAGCCTCAAGCAAAAAAAAACAATTACGACAGCAATATCGGAATTGGTTGCGGCTTTATAAAAAGACACTAGACTGCAATGATGCAGAGAAAATGTTATATACCATCAGATCATCTAATACCGCAGACATGTGGAGATTGATAAACCAATTACAGGTAGATCAAAATTCCCTGACGTCAACACCAATTCTTCCAGGAGCCTGGATCTCTGATTTCAAGGCAATCTTCTATCAAGAACAGGATGACATACCAATGTCACAAAAAAATAAGAAATGGCACCTAGTAGATACTTCAACAGACACCATTGAGAATGTCATCAAGAAACTCAAATCAAATGCATATGGCCCAGATGGGATAAGCAATGCTGTTTTCAAAGAAAATCCACAGGAATGGGCCAAACTTTTATCAATTCTATTCAATTACATCACATCGACCCAAAAGATACCAACTTCATGGAAAGAATCAATAATTATACCTATTCACAAAAAGGGCAATCGTCAAATTCCAGCTAACTATCGCACTATAGCATTGTTAGATTCCATGGGCAAAGTATTTCGCAACTTGGTTCTTCAAGCATTACGAAATTGGGCAACATCATCCGGCCATTTTGACCCATGGCAATCAGGCTTTGTTCAAGGTATTGGGACAGCGCTCAATATATTCATCTAAAACCTGTTGAAAAGCCGCACGGAGATCAGTAAAGGTTCAAAAATATACATAGCTTTTATTGTTTGAACTCAGACGTTGAACAGCATCTCACGCCCTAAGTTATGGACTAAACTAGAACAATGGGGCTGTCGTGCTTCCATAACAGATCCCATTAAAGAATTTCACCATCAACCACCGTAAGAGTCCGGCTGAATAAAACAGGCTTACTAACTTAGCCAATTCCAACCAATAAAGGCGTCAAACAAGGCTGCCCGTTGGCCTCTGAAATATTTAACATCTTCATCTCCGACATCGACTCTGCAGCTAATAACATAAAATGCTTTCCACCATCTATAGCAAACATCCAAGTTAGCTGCTTGGTCTATGCAGATGATGTGGTTCTTATAGACCAGACCCCAATTGGTCTTCAAAGACAATTGAATGCTTTACAACTGTACGTCGAAACCAATGGCCTTATAATCAATCCGCACAAATCTGCCATCTTACCTTTTGGGGTTCAAAAGAGCCAGCTGCGAACAAAAACGATGCGTTGGTCGCTACTGGGAAAAGAAATCCCCGTAGTACAATCCTTTCTATATCTAGGAGTTTGTATCAACACAAGTAAGATCGACGCTCCACGACTGGAAACACTAAAAAAGAAAGTGGTGAACCTCACAGGTCTAGGAAAAATCATTTTGAAGCGCTATTGTGGCTTTAGTCTAATTCCATTGATTACATTTTATGCTGAAACTTCTTTCAATTTCAAAATTAAAAACTTGGCAATTCTCGAAGGTAATTTTTGGAAAAACACCCTGCGCCTTCGGAAAGGCACGCCAATACAGGCAATCCGTAGAGAACTGTGTTTAACCTCTTTGCTAGCCATTGTAGAGTGGAAAATATTGTCCTTTTACAGAAAATGCATTGAGGAAAACCCCAAAGGAGGTTTTAAATGTCTTTGGAAGACCATGACCCACTTCTGACTGCATAGAAAGCCGAATGTCAGACTCTTCTTAACATCACAGGAGAGCAAGTGGGCATTCTCATCAGTAACCCGGACAGAGTAAAAATAAAGCTATATTCCTGTGACTGGTTCAGGACTGAGAATGAATGGCTAACCTTCAAAACCATAGCAAGACAGTAAAAAGCCAAATTCCCTACCTAACTACCTGAAATTGTTTCCCCATTGGTATTTCAGAGATCAATTTCTCAGATTTCGACTTAACCTGATCAAAACAAGAGAAACTACATGGACACGAAATCATGCTGCGCCCCTGAATTGTAGACTATGTCAGGATCCAGAGTCAATAGAAAATCTGTATCATTTGATGATGGTCTGTCCAACTTTATCATTGCAAAGGAACACCCTCATGATCCCGATCATCACAAAGTATGGATACAAATCAAGGGAGCTATGGTGGAAAATGTTACAATCTGGGGAAAAAACATCAATATCCTTGGCGTAGTCAAACTCTCTATTGCCATCCAGAAGCAGCTATCAACACTTGAAGATCTGTGACCTTGATTCTGGACGTTAATTGAAACTTATGTCAATTAACTGTTTTTTTTTATTTTCTCTTTTTTATGGAGATACTTTATAAAAGGTTGTCAATTGCATAACCAAATATCAAATAAATAAATAAATGAAATAAAAAATAATATGGCATTATTTTGGATTGCTTGGCACTGTTTTAAGCATTTGCTGCTTGAGCCCAGGAGTAGAGAATTGCCATAATCTAGTCGGGAAAGGATAGTTGTGCTATTTTGTTGATTTAGAAAATGTCGAATTTTTTTCAGTAGTTTTTGGTGGTATTTACAATTTATTTTAAGGTAGCTTGTATGGGCTTCTGCTCCCAGTGTTGCCTGTAAGTAAATGACAAGTGTCTTGACTTTTTCTGATATTGTGATTGGAGTCTCTTTGATGTTAAATGAGGAGTATGCTGGACTCAGTTTTTTTCTAGCGCAGTATGATACGAAGATCATTAGCTCCGTTTTAGTGCCTTTAAAGCACATCCAGTTAGCCTTCATCCAGGATTCAATGATTGTATATAGTGATGTTAGTTTGGCGCTGTCTTGGATGTAATCCCCACTTAGTTCCATGACCAGTTGGGTGTCGTCGGCAAAGTTGGTAAAGAATATGCTGAGTTGGGTCAACAGTGTGCATAGGCAGCGTAGATATAAGTTGAACATGAGTGGGGAGAAGCTAGCTCCCTGCGGGACTCCGCAATCAACTGGTTTGGTCGATGAAGCGTGCTCGCCCCCGGTGATCTCGGATTGTCTATCCTGCAAGAAGGATGTCACCCAATCTATGGCCTCTTGGTAGCAGTCTCCAGATAGATCTAGAGTCTCTTGGAGCATCCGATGATCAAGCAGATTGATAGCTACCGAGAGGTCCACGAGAATCAGCAGGCCTGCTTTACCTTTGTCAAGGATGCCCAGCATCTCTGTCTGCAAATCAAGCAACGCAGACTCTGTGCATGGGCTGTTCTAAATCCCAATTGTTGTCAGTGGAGGAGATTGTTTTCATCCACATAGTGTTGGCGCTGTTCTGTGGTGACCTTATCTAGTATTTTTAATAAAAATGTGCAGTTGGTAATGGGTCTAAGGTTTGAGGGGTCTTGTTGGTTAAGTTCCATTTTCTTTGGCAGAGGTGTTACCCTTACTGTTTTAATTGTAGCAGGGATGGAGCGGTCCCTGAAGGAAGCTTTTACCATTCTTCTAAGGAAAGGGATAAAGACTTGGGAGCCGGAGGCTCTACAAATGAAGCTGCGCTGACGCATGGAGGAGGAAACAGGCTGTCGTGCCTAAGATAGCGGGAATCGCTATTTCTGTACCTGTCCCCCACTCAGGTACACTAGGGTTCACCACGCTCAAAGATGGCCGCCTGCCCTTTGTTGTTAACCTAAGAGCCTAACCAGGCCCACATCAGCCACTACCTGCAGCTGATTGGCTGCCACTGCCCCTTAAACTCCCTGATTGGTAGCCGGCTGGCGTAGCCGGCCCACTCCCTCCAAGGCCCACGACTGCAAGGCCATTTTCTGTTTCATTCCTGTTGCTTGCCGGAGCTGCCGTCTGCCAGCCCCCCTGGCACTCAGCTCCAGCGTGAAAGTGCAACGTGAACCTTCACACGAATCTACCTGGTAAGCGACCCACCAGTATTCTTTGGTACCCCCTTGATCCCATAGTCTAACGCCATCCCACGTGCCAATTCATTACCACCAGGAGGTCCGCACCCTCCACTGCCTCTGGTGACATGAGAGTATTAGTAGTGCACCCCGCGCACGCTCAGCTGCCCCACATACGGTCACCATTTCTGTGCTCCTCCTACCAAAGGCAAGACCATGCAGCTGTTAGCAGATGCCCAACCCCTCACGTGACTCTCTATCTCTGAATGTGGGTCTAACGCCCCACCGGCGCACCTTCAGCGCCGCTCGCTGCACCTAATTGCATAGTTGTTTGAGTAATGTTCTAATGACTTGAAAACCAACCCAACAAATCTGATTGCCTGTAATATATCTATTGCTACTGCCACGGAATGACACTATTCTGTCCCTGTAGCTTGATCCATCCGGCTTGCCCAGTCTGTTACACCCAACTCCCTACCTACCTGCCAACCTGTGAGCATTAGAACCGATCCTGAATGCTTGTGGCCTGTATACTGCATTTGTGCCACATGCCTGACTTTGAACCTAGGTGGATTGCTATTGGTTATCTGCATACTACATTTGTGCCATAAGCCTGATTTTGAAGCTAGGTGGATTGCTATTGCTTATCTGCATACTGCATTTGCGCCATATGCCTGATTTTGAACCTAGGTGGATTGCTATTGCTTATTTGCATACTACATTTTTGCCATATGCCTGACTTTGAACCTAGGTGGATTGTTACTGCTTATCTGCATACTGCATTTGTGCCATATGTCTGATTTTGAACCCAGGTGGTCTGATTTTGTTTACCTGCACACTGTATCTTGAGGCATTGACTGCATTCTGCCCACCCAGTACCTACCCAGTTGGATTAGCCACATCTGCCTTTGAGTCACTGATTGCACCTGCTCATGTACCTGCCTAGCCAGATTGGCTGATTCTCTGCCTTTGAGTTATTGGTTGCATCTTGCATATGTACCTACCTAGCAAACTATACCTGGATTGCCATTCCTGCCTAGCGCAGAACCTCTCCACGTACCTTCTAGTGCTCACCCACCCCAGCGCACAGACGGTTAGGCCACCTGGATCATGATATGCGGCCACCGCTACCTATCAGCCACCCTATTCTTGCTACCTTCGTAGGGATCCTCACTGATACACTGCTTTGTCCCCCCACTCCTAGTTCCACCAAGACTGACCCTCGTCACTCTACCCCACACTTTCCCACAATGCCCACTAGTAACCCATACCTCAATGACCCTGCCCTATGGCTCCAACACTTCGCCACCAAACCTACACCCAATCAACCGTGCACGCTCCAAGTCAGAAATTTTAGACTTGGTTCCAGATTGCCTCATGCCCTTCGCGCCTCCGGCACTCAGCACACACATAATATCAATACTATACAGAAGTCACCACCATCTCTTAGCACCACTTCTGCCAAAGAGCTCAAGGGTGCCCGCATCAACACCAGATCCATCACGGCCCACGCATTGGACATCTCCGACCTTATCACCACTCAAAACCTCGACTTCATAGCCATTACTGAAACTTGGTTACATGCAGCTTCTGGCCCACTCCATCCCTAACGGCTACTCTATTATTAGAGCGGACCATCAATTAACTTCCAAAGGAGGTGGAGTCGCATTCATACACAGAAATAACATCACACTTAGAATCATCCCCAATACCGAGCTCAGTTCCGCAGAATCCCTCTCGGTGAAACTCACCCTATCTCCGACCAACACTGCCACTATCCACCTCATCTATAGACCGCCTGGACCACTCGGCTCCTTCATAGATGACATCACAGCCATCTTGACCATCAATACCAAACCCAACTCTCAGGTATTGCTTCTAGGTGACCTTAACTTGTACTTCCCGACACCAGGGATCACTTGGCCTTTGAGGTCGCTACCACATTAGTTAACTTAGGCTTCCAACAATGCATTGACGAACCTACCCATACTAAGGGCAGGAGACTCGACTGGATCACTGACCTTAACTGCAACACATCCATAACCTCTAACTACGCCTGTGCGTGGTCTGACCACCACATCATCACCTTCCACTTACCAGCGACCAACCCTCTTACTACTCCTACGATAGCTCCAGCTATTCCCACAAGGAACAAAAAAGACATCACCAAGGATAAACTCCTCCCACTCATCCTTCCCATCTTGAATAAATGCGTGTCCCGACAAAACGACCGCACAGTCTTAGTAGATATCTTCAATCAAACACTGCTTAAAGCCATCGACAATATAGCACCACTCAAACTACGGAAAGCCAAACAACAAGCCCACTTGAACTCTTGGTTCAACCCGCAGTTAAGGACTTACGCAAAGAAAAACGCAAGGCTGAATCACTCTGGAAGAGCCAGCCTTGTGACTCTAACAAAGATCGCCTTATCATCACCACCCACAATTATAAAGAAGCGATCCTACAAGCCAAAAAAGAGACATACAACCAACGCATCTTACAAGCGGAATCTAACACTAAGGAGTTATTCAAAATCCTTAAAGAATTGGAATCCCCAGCCCCTGCGCCCAACACGTGCATTGAAGACAGTAAATGGTGCAACAACATCCAAAACGCTCTCCTCAATAAAATCACCACCTTGCAATCGAAAATTAATTTTAAACAAACTACCCTACTCACCAACCCACCCACGAAACCTTCCAATATCCCGACGGCCTCTTTTACTCACACCCCCTTTAGCTTCTCCCCACTCACCATCCTCGAGGTCGAAAACATCATTCGCAATTTAAACCCTTCCAACTGCCAAGGTGACTCTTGCCCAGCACCTATCATTAAGGAAGCAGCACATGACCTTGCTCCTTTCATAACTAACTTCATTAACGCTTCATTCCTAACTGGTACGGTACCCAACAGCTTAAAGGATGCGTGGGTTATCCCCCTCCTAAAAAAAACGACTTTGGACCCTGAAATACCAACCAAATACAGCCCGATTACCACTGTACCGTTCCTACTCAAAATACTTGACAGAGCAGCATACCTGCAGATCCAGAACTACTTAGAGACCAAAAACCTCCTCGGCTCAAGAAAATCTGGCTTCAGACCCAAGCACGGGACTGAAACAGCTTTCCTTGATCTTAAAACCAAAATTGAGGACCTTAAAGACAACGGTAAACTGGCCCTTCTACTACTTCTGGATCTATCAGCAGCATTTGATTTGGTCAATCACCAAATACTTTGCCGGCACTTGAAGTCAGTGGCCCACTTCTCTGACAACGCGTCTAACTGGATTAGGTCATTCCTTGACAACAGGCACATGAGAGTTTTCTCCCCCACTGCATCGGCCGATCCCACACCTGTCCCGTGTGGAGTCCCGCAAGGATCCCGTGTCTCCCCAACCCTCTACAATGTCTTCACCAAGCCTCTATTCGATGTGCTTGACTATCTGGGTGTCACGTACACGAATTACGCCGATGACACCCAGATACTCATACCCATCACTGGTGACTACATAACTGACTCCAAAGCCGTCAATGACATTTACCTTGTCATACAAGCCTGGGTGGCCCAGCATGAACTATGCCTCAATGATGACAAGACTGAGCTTCTCATCTTAGGCACGCAACAGAGACTTAACAAACTGAGTCCCCTGTTCGGCTCTTTTAACATCGACGGTAATCTGATCAAAGTATCTAAAGACACCAAAACTTTGGGTATTTACCTCAACGCCTCCCTGACACTTACTAGACAAACCAATGCAGTTGCTGCTGCGTCTGCTTACACCTGCAAATTGATCTCTGCCTGCCACCCTTTCCTTACTGCCCAGAATTGCATTACCTTGGCCAGGACATTAGTTATGTCCAAATTGGACTACTGCAATGCACTATACCAAGGCACTAACCAGGATAATCTCAGACGAACTTCAGACGACCCAAAACAATGCCATTAGAGCCCTCAACATCCCCCGATCAGCCCACATATCAGAAACTAGGAAGAACCTCAACTGGCTCTCAGTTGCCCAAAGGATCTCACTGAAAGCACTGGCCCTAACATACAAATGTGTTAACCACCAGGCCCCCTGCTACTTAGCCTTGAAATTCACTCAATATACCCCTGCACGCGCACTCAGATCTGCACAAACCTAAGGTCTTGCAATCCCCAGATTCAAGCTTCACTCTGCAGGGGGCGCTAGCTTCCCTGTCCTGGCAGCCAAGCTCTGGAACACCGTACCACTCATGATCAGAACGCTACCTTCCTTTAACCAATTCAAACACAATGCCAAGCTTTGGTTAGCTACATCCCACTAACAACCGCTCCCTTGTCCGGACGGGCCTTCTGGGACCTAGCTTTGCATTGGTCCGCTCCGTTTATTGCCTTGTTTGGTAACGTTATCTGTATTCTCTGTGTACCTGCTGGGACCTTATGATGCTATGCCTTCTATTGTAATGCCTTCTATTGTAATGTAATGTTCCACTACCTGCAATGTAATGTTCTACTAAAATATGCGCCCGGTTGCCCCTGGGCCTGGTCTGCGCTATATAATTAAAACAAATACAAAAAATACAAATGGTCATATGTCTGGTTTCGTTTCAGATTATGTTTGGGGTTAGAGTATTAGATGTGAATAACAAAGGTTTCAACCTCAGGTGATAGGTTTTCAAGATTCATCTAAGGGTGAAAGGGCAATCTCTGTTAGTCCCTTAGAACCTCCCAACCCCGAAGGTCTGTCTTTCCAGATGTTAACTCATCCGTAACTTCCTCAATACTCTTTCTCTCCAATCTCCATCTCTCTCCCAGATGGTATGACTGTCTCATCCAATCACCTCACAGTCTCCACCTCCAACCTCAACCTCTCCCCTCAAAACGTCCTGTTGATTGCCAAGCTCCTTCAAACACCTTTCTCTGGATCCTTGTCAAACGCCCCAAACTGCCAGACTTAACAGAATGCCTTCTATAGGGTGTTTACCCCTTCCCTTACCTTTGGTAGTGGCTAGAGAAATGACTTGCATATGCACATGGCAGCCAGGGTTTACAATGGATCCCTATGGGATCTGCCTGCTTTTTGCAAAGGGATCCACAGCATTTGTGCTGGCATGTTAACCCATGCTGGCGCAAATGCTGGACACATTTGTATGGAGGCGAGGAAAGAGTGGCGGAAACGCAAGTTGCGTTCTGTCCCTCTTCTCCCCCATACAAATTAATGAAAATTGGGCTCACCATAAATGAAAGACATAAAAGCTTTACGTATTTTACGTCTTTCATTTGAGGTACACCCAGCCGAAAATGAGCCCCATAGTGTTTTAGTTATACAACATGTCTGGATCTGGACAGTGAGAATGACGAAAGCAGCAATGTCCATGTGGTCTATTCATAGGTCTACGTCTATCTTGTTATGTGTTATGTTATGATATTTATACAGCGCCAAAGCCCTAGGGCATCCAGGCGCTTGCACACAAGAAGAAATAGGACAGTGAGAATGACCAATGTTTATATAAACAGTGTAGTTTTCAGGGATTTTCTGAATGTTAAATGATTAGCTTCTTCTCTAAGCATGTGAGGCAGGTGGTGCCATGCATATGCTGCAAGCACTGGGAAGGAACGTCCATTTCCACATACTCTCATGGTCCTAGCCACTTTAAGATACTGGGTGGAAGTTGGTCGCAAACTTCTGGTGGGCTGGTATATGGAGACTCTTTTCTTTAAATAGCTAGGTGCAAGACCGTAAATGCACTTGTGACAGAGAGTTAATAATTTAAAGAAGATCCTGGATGATATAGGCAGCCAGTGCAGTTCCTTCCTAGCAAGAGTAGTCGATTGATACCTTTTCATGCCATAGACCATGCGCACAGATGCAATTTGGAATTTTTGCAGTCTGGAAATGTCTTTCTTATTGGCACCCCCCAACAAGGCATTGCAGTAATCCAAACGCGGGAGAATAACGGCCCTCACCAAGGTGGCTTGATTATTTTTAGAAATTAACAGAGCTACCTGTCTGAATACTCTTAGGTGGTATTGAGTGTTTTTTACTCAAGCATCCACTTGGGCCCCTGCATCCAGAGAGGCTTCTAAGTATGTACCCAGAGTCATAACCTTGTTTACCAATACTATCTGACTACCCTCCACCATAAAACTAGAGAAGGTGGTGGTAAGGTCTCTCTGGACTTCTGGGATCCATATATCATAAGCTCTGTTTTTCTGGCATTTAAGTAAAACCAGTTTGTGGTCATCCAGTTTTTTAATGACTTGGCAGACCCATTTAAATTGTTCTGATGTTCCTGTGATCTCCTGATAGCTCTAGTGACAACTGGAAGTCATCTGCATAATTTGTAAAGAAAAACCCCAGGCTTTCCAATTCTCTACACAGGGCACTATGTAGATGTTGAAGAATAAAGGGGATAAACATGCCACCTGGGGGACACCACATAAAATGGTCTCCACCTCTGAGGATGAATCCCTCAGAACACCCTCGATTTTCTACCCTCCAGAAAGGATCTGACCCAATTTATTGTCTCGACAGCGAGTCCCGCCATATTTTGCAACCTTTTTAATAAGATCTCATGGTCTAGCAGATCATAAGCTGCACTTAAGTCCAGCAGTATCAGCAACCCTGGTCTGCTTTTCTCTACTGGTGTCAACATGTGGGTCTGGAAGTCCACCAAGGCACTTTCTGTGCCGTGAAACCGACAAAAGCCTGATTGCTTTTCATGCAATCGACTGGAGCTTTCTATATAAAGTTGAAGGTGAATAGTAGCCACCTTCTGAAACAGTTTTAGAAAAATAAGGTGTTTGTAATAGGACAAGAATTTGAGGCATTCTTAGGATCCATGTCTATCTTCTTCAGTAACGGTGTAACTGCCACCGCTTTATAGCTTGTGCTACTGTGCTGTGTTTAAACAAGGCATTTATGAAGCTACACAAAAAAGGTGCAAAGATATCCGAGTGATCTAAGATTATCTTGGAGGGAATGAGATTACCCAGACAACTTGTCGGATTCATAGCTCTCATAATGACAGTGATTTCAGGGACTAGTATCTCTGGAAATGTAAACCCTGAAGGGAGTGATTCCTGATCTGAAAGTGAGTGATTTGTTTGTTTCAACATTCCCTAAGGTAATGGAATCTGTATCCGATTTTTGACTTAGTAGTTCTTTTCTGATTTTATTTTGAGCACATAACAGCCTATTTGAGAAAGCTTTCTGCTGCAGTCCTCTTGAGTGGGAGTAATGGCATGATTTAATACTTCTGGTTTCTCCCATGACCTACAGAGTCGAAAGGGTTCTTTAGTTTTATTTCCTGTCATTTCTATCTGGTCATTGTAGTGAGTGTGCTTTGATTCCGTAATTTTTCCCTATAAGCTTTTTCATGTAGTTTCCAGGCCATTTTGTTATTTACATTTGTATCTTTGAGCCATGCACACTCTGCATGTCTCTTGCTGGCTTTTCATTTGGCCAGCTCAGGTGTAAACCATTTTTGTTGATGAGTGGTTTTTCAATTTTTTTTAGGTTTCATGGGAGCAACATTGTCCAACATTATTGTCATCTCCCTGTTATATATTTCCATAAGTGTATCTGGATGACTTGTCGTTTTCATGAGGGAGGTCATGCACTCCGATAATTTATCTGCTGTAAGGGCCTTATAGTTTACCTGAACAACATTACACACTGGTTCATGTTTGGGCTTGAGAAGGGGTGGGAGCTGCATTTGACTTGAGACAATTGAATGGTCCGTCCATATACAAGGTGTAGTTGTCATCTCTGTTTGTGCTATATTACAACTGGCCATCTAATCCAAGATGTTCCCTCTAATATGTGTTGGATCATTACTATGTATGAGGATATTGTTGTTGTTAAACAGTTTTTCCAGTTCTTTAGCTTTTTTGTCTAAAGCATTTCCTTTCCACAGGCTCAGATCCCCTGCTAGTATTATAGCAGAGTTTCACCTCTGTATTGCATTTAATATGTTAACAAGATCCTCGTTAAAGTTATTCGAGACTCATGGTGGCCTATATATAGTAATTAAGTTTATGCTGTAATTTGTGTTTGGGATGATTTTGGTATGTAAAATGTCACTTCCCTCACAAACTATTTTAATTTCGTACATTTCTAATTCTTCCTTGCAAATAACAGCAACGTCACCACCAGGACCATCATTACAATATTTACCAAAGAACTTGTAACCTGGTGGGGTGACCTGTTCAATAGTGGGTCCATGAGCTTCCGATAACCAAGTCTCTGTGACACACATAATATCAACACTGTGGTCAAGGATATAATCTCGAACTTCCAGTGCATCTTTGACCAGAGATCGAGTATTCAGGAGCGCAAGATTCAAGGATAGAGCATTTGGGGCCGGGGAAGTGTTTTTTGTAAGTGATGGGTTTTGACCCACCACACTATCAGTTTTATCTATTTCCCCGCCTGATTGAATGATGTCAAGTGAGATATTTAAGCTCCCACAGTCAGCCTTCGGGTTAAATCCTTCAACATCATGAGACTTTGTGTTCCTAATTGATATATGTACTTCCTCACATGTGGTTATACCTGTGGTAGTGTTCATTTTGGGTAGCTGATTGAGCAAAAGTGGAGAGATTTCTCTGGTATACGTAGGAGATGTCTTGCTGTTTACGGTAGAGTCTGCAGCTAATCGGACCCTGGGCAGAGAAGTGCTATCCTGCATAGCTGACATACGTAGTAAAGACTTACCTCTAGCTGCTTAAATTTCTCCAAGTACCTCTAATTGACCATACTGTGAAAGTTGATGCACTAAGACGTCTAGCGCACTCACACGCCCCGGCACGGACTGCCACAAACAGGCTGGTCACGTGTGCACCAGCGCGTTCATGCCTGAGGGTGGAATTTAGCCAATGCGAAAGGACTACTATCCTGCTGGGGATTTTAGTTCTTTGACCAAAAGAAAATGTGCGTGTGGAGAGAAATACTCTGATTCAAATCGCACTAAGAAGTTAATAAGGGTAAGGTTTGGCTACGTTTTGCACCTAGGCACATAAAAAGTATAAACACAGATAATGCAACACACCAATAAATATTCTTCAAATTGTAAAAAAAGTATATGAGTACAATTCAAATTTTAAAAATTTACCGGCAGTCAACATTCAAATTAAGCAGTCAATCTAAGTGAGAGGTCTGCTCTCGTTGTTTAATAACCGCCACAGTCCGGCCGGTCACGAGCGCACCGGTGCATTCACGCCTGAGGGCAGAATTTAGCCAATGCGAAAGGACTACAATCCTGCTGAGGATTGTAGTTCTTTGATCAAAAGAAAACGTGAGTGCGGAAAGAAATACTCCGATTCAAATCGCACTAAGAAGTTAATAAGGGTAAGGTTTGGCTACCTTTTGCACCGAGGCACATAAAAAGTATAAACACAGATAATGCAACACGCCAGTAAATATTATTCAAATTGTTAAAAAGTATGTGAGTACAATTAAAATTTTAAAAATCTACCAGCAGTCAACATTCAAATTAAGCAGTCAATCTTGGCCCATTGTGATTGTGGCCTGGGCCTAAATGATTCCATATTATATTTTACTGTAGATGGTATACCAACATTAAGAACTCTTGCTAGCTCCCTTGATAAGACAGTCTGGGATCAGCGACTGTAGAGTGGCTCAAATGTTTTTACTATCAACCACATGCCAGGAACACCTTCATAATATAACCACCCTTCTATACCTTGCTTCCGGAATTAGAAGTAGTATGATCCAAATCGAGTGACTTAGCAATTATCGGTTATGAATGTTGCTCTTTTCTTTTAAAAATGTATGTGCAATACTAAATGATTTAGGGAGTTAACTTCAACATCATTTAACAATAAGATATATAACTAAGGGCTCTCAATAGATCGTGGTACGGTGATTTAGAATCTGCAATTTTTCCATTACTCTTCCATTACTCCTTTTTAAGAATGTGATGAAAAGGACCAATAGTCTTATTACGTAAATGTTCTATTTATAGAGTTCTATCAATATTCATAGTTGCAAATTGTTGGTCGTGTGCTTTTGTAGGCTGGTATTTAGATTGCATGTACGCAAAATGTTTGTCCAACCTGTGGACTTGATGTTGGCATGTTGATTGCTTTATGTTTGTCCGCCTAGTGGGCTAGGTGTAGTATTGTATATACATTTGCATACAGACACCTGTTGCTGTTTTACACATACCCGAACAGGTTTTTTCCAGATAAGTATATATTATCAATGTTTGTACATATGATGATGGCTATGAATTGAGGTCTTGTTTTATTGTTAGTTTTCAATGGTTTATGTACAAATGTATGTGATTGTGTGTGTGTAGTTTAATGAACCAAATGTTTTAATACATTACAAATGGTGATGTTGATTAAATTTCACATAGAACTAAATATCGTCCTGCTAGTATATTGCAACCTACATTTCGAAACAATGCTATGTTTTGGGTTGTTCATTCTGTCAAGGTACACAGAAGTCAAACTGCTACACAGATCACAGGGTTTTAACACATGCTTATCTCCTTCCACAGATCAATCATGGCCCAGCTTCGGTTGTAATGTTGGCAAGCTGCATGCCATGGGCCATGTCCTGGGCTGGCTTCGCTTCCTCAGTAGTTGGGACCCATTCCACTGTGGGTTCCATGGCATCTAAAGCATGTATGGCAGACGGCCCATTGGGAGGATGTTTTGAAAGCAGAAGATTGGTCTTGTTATTTCACGTTCAAAGCATGTTAATTAAAGCTCATGTCTCATCCTGCTAGTTCTGTGAACAATATGCTTTAAACAGGCACTATATGAGTCTCTGGCTTGTCATGAAATATGATGTGCCTAACAAGTTGTGAGATAAAATCAAAATGTATATTAAAGGAATGGAGGTTAGTATGTTCCTCCCCAAATGCCCTGCAGGCTTGAATATGTTACTTCTTTCAGTTCAAGATAAGACAGGTGTGGGAATCCTGCCAGAGACTCAGGTTTGAGTGCCTTCTTCTGCTTCGTGTAACTGGTTGGGTCATATTTTATTTGTGTTGAGCTCCGTATCAAACAATGTGGAATTGCTACGCAGCAGCGAAAGTCATCACCTGAAAGGCCCTGCATGTGGGAAGGGAAGTCATTTCACCAAAATGCCATGGGTAGTGGAAGTGACATAAAACGACCCTTGACCGCTGATTACATCACAGGAAGTGATGTAATTTGACTTCACCCCAAAGTGACATCACGGGAAGCAATGGAACACAACCTTTCGCCGCTTGAGTAAACAGAAAGTGGCATCACATAGCATTGTTCCTAAGTACACTACGACAAATATGGTTAGGATATCACTGTAATGTGATATGCATTTCATACAAGAATGGATCACAATATGTATCATTAACATCAGTGTGTATAGGCTCATATTTCCAAATTACTTTACTGTGAATGCAAGCAGACGTCCAACACCAAATCATAAGTTATTATACAGCACTTACGCTTAAGTGCTTTATACGTCTCAGGAGGATAGCTCAGGGCAATGTGCTCGCCTTGGAAGTAAGACGACACAGAGCAACATAGGTTCCATCCCTGTGTCGCGGTTAGAAACCTTTGGGTATTAAACGCTTTATAAATAACCTATCATATCATATAGATCAAATATGCATACAATATCACCCAACCTGTGGCGTACTCATTCAGCGACCTCAGAAAGCGTTGAGTTGGCCTTGCGAGAAATCGGACCTGTAGATGACACACACAACACAGCAACGAACGCTCAACCCACTGAGCTATTTTACTCGCTAAAGCTATTTTACCGTCTATAGTAAAATGAGAAATTCCATGTTTGTTGAATGTTCTCAAAGTCAGAAAGCAAGTTACACTCTGTAGTGGATATCATTAAACTGGTAACTGAGATTTAACAGCAGCCAAGTTCCTCTGCAGGACTAGTGCAAAGTTGGCCACATGCCAAGCCTGCATGGATCTACTTTTCCGGCTTCAGAGGTTGGCAAAACATAACTTCATAACTTTATATTAAAGAATTTAAAGTAGTGCAGGGAAAGCAGTACACTCACATGGAATTCCCGTACTCTTGGCACGTGTAACATCATACATGCAAACAAACATCCTGAACAGCATGCCCGGGAGATAGGAAAGATAGACACATTACAACAAAAATGAATTCAAGAGACACTTTATGTGCTATGGTCAAACATTTCTACACTGTACAGAATCTTTTTATCAAGTGATCGAGGACACCGAGATGGAATGTCTTGTGATGATCATAATATAGACAATGGCAGAAAAAAACATGCTATAACTGCACACATTATTTGCTATTCCTATTCTTTCTTATTTAGGGTCACTGATCAAAGTGTTACACTTAAGAAACCCCCTGTTTTTTTAAAGACTTGTGAACAAGAAAGCCAATCACTCCAGGAACAAAGAGCCAGATGGCGCTGTCCACAGCCCAGGAGCTTCCATTTTAAAAAAAAAGAAAAGCTTGTTTTCTTTTTTTTAGAAGTAGCAAGGAAGACCACAGGGGTCGCAACTGCGAGCCCTGGGATCCCCAAATGACGTCCCTTCATGTGTGGCTACGTGAGGCCACTGATTTGCTTCTACAACCAGGAGCTCTGGGAGTTGTAGTGAGGACCTGGGCACTTCTGTTTTCCTTCATGTTCTTAAAATGTTATAGTCTTTACTGCTTCTGGAAATAATGTAAGCATCACAGTCCCTTCTGTTTCTTTAAAAAAATTGTGATTGCTGGCAAAGTGTACTGAATTAAGATGATGTCAGAAAACAAAACATAGGGCCTGACTTGCAGATTTTCTTGTGCGCTGAAAAGTGACTTTGCGCACTTATCAGCGCGCAAAACAGCTTTCAGCGATTCATGAAAGAGATTTTGCGTGCCTTTCCATGGCTTTGCGTGGGCCTGTTACATCTTTGTAGTCGAGCGCTGCACACCACTCTGCGTGCAAAGTGTGAGACTGGTCTACTCAACGAAATAAATAGTCGGTGGAACATGCATATTCCCCAATCCCGGCAAAGCCTGTGCGAAGTCAAGGGCGGTCTTCATTCTTAACCTACTGTTTTGATGTTTGCTGCTTTTCCGTGTGCCGTGACCTGACTCCATGGTTGTACACTGAGTCACACTGAGCAGGAAGACGGAGAAATAAAGAGCACTTTATCTAGGACGCCTGGACAAGGTAAAGAACAATTCCTCCTTGTTTTTTTTCATTAACCATAAAGACTTACAAAATACTTGAAAAGAATGTCAAGGGTAGTCTTATCTCCTCCATTGAAATACTTAAAGAAACCTCAACACATGAAAATTTACTTCAAACTCACGGGGAAGATATGGAAACGCAACATTTAACGTCTTCATTGCCAAACTCTAATAACACGAATGTTACAACAGTAACTGTCCTAAAAAAGAAGTTGTCCCCGGAATCTACAGTCTCGGAAGATGAGGGAACGAAGATTTCTTCAACATCGAGGAAAAAGGACAGAGTGTCCCTGTCATTGTCAGATCGCTTACCATCAGCCTATGCACCCTTGCCCACCCCCCAAAAAACCACACATTCAATGGGCTACGAAGGTTTAACGCCAACACTCAAACCACTATTAGAGGTTGGGGGGAGGGACAACTTAGTCTCTGCCTCTCCTTCTAGGGATTTATTTACTTTTGGGACTGACTACTTGTTCACACAGAAATCTTCACAACACAATCCCACTGCTGAATGCTGGAACCGCTTGGGCCTTACATCAACCCTAAGTTCTTACCCAGACATTTTCAGTACGAGTCAAAGTTTTCCAAATACAAAGACAGTGGCCCAATGCAATGTTGGTGCCGTCTCAACTATTGACTCTTTACCACCGGGCCCTTCACAGACGGGACTGGGAAAGGCTATAGAGGCTCATTCCAACGTTAAGGAAAATCTTCTGCACCAAAGACCTGCGCCACAGAAATATGGCGGATCTACTAGTGGGCCCATACAAATTGAAGCCCGCCAGCAGGCTCCCTTCCCAAGTAAAAGACAACGCTGCACTGCATCCTTGTCGGACGAAGACCTCTTGTTGGACTTAGCAGTGTCACAGGTCGAACAGCAGACACAAGGAACGGCACAAATTGATGCAAAGTTGATTTCAGCGTTTGCTATCACGATGTCTCCATTCATGAAACTAATCGAGACTCAGAATGATCAACTCCGAGATCAGACCACAGTACTCGCCATGATGCCTTCAAAGTAAATTTTTGTAGAAGGGTTCATTTCAGCTCTTCAGTCCAACTTGGAAAAAAACACAGACCAAATTACGCAAATCTTTAAGAGCATATTGGACCCCATTATTCTTCAAAAAGAAAAACGGCGAGCAGATAGGTTAAGTTGTTCCTCACTGTCAACAGGTGGCCAAACAGAACACACACGCACTGAGGACCTCGTTACTCTTACCTTAAAAGACCTATCACCCTCAACTGTGTCTACAAGGGATGTCCTTACAGTTGCCATAACAAAGGATGCATCAACGGCTACAGACAAGTATCCGGTGACTACACCAAACTTGGAGAACATAGTCCCCTGTCTCAATACGGCAAACGCGTGCATTCAGCCTTCACCTGGTAACAACAAGTGCGACAAAGTAAGAAAAATGGTGACTGGATCCCGAATCCCGCAAATTGAAATTTACGATATGTTCAAAGTTCAAAACAAAGGATTGAGGAAGGTGCGTAGTCCAGACATGGTTCTCAACAAAAAGGGAACAAACACTTATTTGAAGAAACAACCATCTTCTTCTGAAATCCATAATGTAAAACCAAAAGCTTTGGAAAACAACGCAGCCCCAGACCGGGTTAAAAAGAGTGTTCGGGGGAGGTGCAAGCAAAAAGCAAAACAAATTCTGCTTGCCAAGAAACATACAAATTCCAGGAAAAAGCATTAGCATCTTTGAGGACAACGTTCAAGACAAAAGGCCTTCCATCCCAAAGCGGGACAGACCTAGACACTGTCAGTGAAGAGGATTCTGAATATGCTTCGTCTGACAGTGACACTGAGAAGGATCTGATGAATTTGTCCACTTATTTGGAAACCACAGGCACAACGGGACAGGAGTTAAACAAACACCAGCAGGAGGACACTGGTGGTCCGCACCAAAGGGTCCATGGTACCCAAAGCCATACATCGAAGGCTCCCAACAGTGTCCATGAGGAAAATGTGGGGGTGGATACCAATGGACGTGGGGAATTAGGACCCCTTGCCCTGGAAGAGAAAAAGGCTAAGACAACTCCAAAATGGAGGTCTAAGCTACACAACAACGTGGAAATTTCCGACTATTCATCGGATTCGGTTGAAGAAAGCTCTCAAATTGAACACAAAACACACTTTCGGACAATGGAGCAGAAAAGAAACATGGTAGCACAGAGGAATTCAACGGAGGTGGAGGAGAAACACCTGAGCAAGTTCTTCCAGGGGGATCCACCTGGGGACCAAAGACGTTCTGTGTCATGGGCTGAAACCAGCAAGATGGTTGGACCAGCCACGAAGGCCAAACAAGCCACAACGAAAGACACTAGAACCTCCATGCAAACCAAGGTGTTTAAATAATCCTTGGCAGGAACTCTAGGATTCGCGGATAACCTTGTCATGAACAGAAACAACGTAATGAGGCTTCTGCGATGTGTACCGGCTTTGGACCCAGTCAACTCAAAGGACATCGATTTAATCGAATTTCCCAGTGAGTCAAATTTTGACAATGTGATTCTCCATATAACATCACAATGCACTAAAAACCTACTTCTTAAAGAAGGGTCAAAACTGAATGCTCATGGCTTCGTACTGAAGGAACTGGACAATCTAATCACAAGTACAAGTGAAATCCTTCACCAGCCTGAGGGAGATGGTGAAAAAGCCATCCCCCAAGTAAAGTCTGTGGTCCCAAAGCATACAGGAATCAGCTACAAAGAGGGAACTGACAAACTCAAAATCGGCCTCCATAAGGGCAGCGGGCGGGTCACCCTGAAGAAAATGATGGGGCAAAAGGTCGATAGTGAATAAGATTGGAGCTGGTTGCCTGGAGCATTGGCAGGTTCACTATAATGCCAGAATAGGAACGACCTCAACTCCCCTACGACCAAGAAAATAGTTAGTTGGAACACCAGGGGTTTTGCGCACCTATTCGGCAGAAGTGAAATAAACTTAACAAAATACGATCTTATTTGTCTCCAGGAGACCTGGTTAAGGGAGACACCTGTCCTGGAAGGCTACGAAGTATACACAAATCCTCAACAAAGCGGGAAAAAGGTTGTCCTTTGGCCGGTCTCCTAACGGCCACAAAAAAATCGAGTGGTCTAACTGTAATCGGTTCTACAAACATAAATTCCGAAATCCAAGTCACTGTGGATCAAATCACTTCTCCATACTGGGAACCAAATAAACAGATGCTCCTAATTTGTAATATATACTGGAGAAGTAGCCTAGGGGTCGAGCAAAGTACTAAAAACACATTGCTAAGGGAAATCGACGAGATAAGGTCAGTTTGGCCAAACTCTGCGTTACTTCTCTGTGGAGACCTCAACATGGAGTGTTTCGACAAAAAAGTTGTCAAAATAGAAGCGTTACCAGTAGGTGCAGCTGAGAACATAAGAAGGGGTCTGGACTTGGAGGCGGAGCTAATTGAAAGAAACATCTACATGGTTAACGGCAATCTGCAGGCTGATAAAGCAGCAGCAGCAACATGGAAGAGGGGGACACAAACAGGTACCATCGATTATAAATTTGCCACAGAAGACCTATTAGCAAAACTGATCTCATTGCAAGTGATACCTACAGACCAAGCGACCATAACCTTCTTGAGCTTGAATGTACCGACTGGGCAGCCGGAAACCCCTTGAAGGGGTACCATCACGAAGATCAGAATCTTGAGGTCTCATCGGAGGGAAATTGTCTAAGGATAAATAAAAGAAATGTGTACCTTGTAACAACATCCTTGTTGGCCCTGAACTCAGACCCATATTGCACTACGGGGGACATGCTCCAATACCCAGTCTTTTTACAGGCTTATAGAGAAAAGCCAGTAGCTTCCAAGAGGCTTAGATACTTACCTAAGCATGCCTATAACAAGCAGATCGCTGAAAGAAAGCGAAAGCTAAATAGACTGGGGCGACAAGTGAAAAGAAAACACACAAAACTATTCACAATCTAACTTCGTTCAAAAAAGCTAAAAACAACTTTAAGAACTGGTTATATCACCACAAACAACTAATCATCCAGCAAGAAGGTGAAAAAATGCTGCAGCACGCCACCAATAGAAATACAGCAGGAGTGTGGAAGTTAATCAACGAATTGAATACCCCGGAGGGTTCAAAAACTATAAACTCAGTATCTGCGCAGGTGTGGGAGGCACACTTCAAACTCTTATATGCAGTTAAAGGGGGGGGAGCAAATCAAGTCGCTAACACACACAGAAGCCACATGGGATTTCAAATTCGACCACCAAGAAATATTCAACTTGATACAAAATTCAAGTGCGTCAAGGGTGGCAAGCCCGGATGGCCTGACCAATGAGATCCTGAAGAAAGATCCTGATAGATGGGCAACATTTATGTCAAAGTTATTTACAACTGTGGCAAGGGAGAAGAAAATACCACAATCCTGGACCCGTTACATAATCGTCCCCATCTTCAAGAAGGGTGATAGGTCCAACCCCTGTAATTATAGGCCTATCACCCTTCTAGATGTGGTGGGTAAGATGTTTGCAGCAATCATTCTGAGACACCTCAATGAATGGAGTGCGAAACCCAACCACCAGGATCAGTGGCAGTCTAGTTTCCGGAAAGGGATAGGCCCTAATCTAAATATTTTCATCATAAATATATTTAAGTGCCTGATCCACCAGAAGAAGATAGGGGCAATTTACATCGCCTCGATCGACCTGGAACAGGCTTTAGACTCAGTTGACCGCAGAATTTTGTGGGACAAATTGAAGAAATGGGGTTGTCCCCAAACCCTGAGAGAACCTATGGGAGCACTACACAGGGACACTACTTTAAAAATCAGGCTGGACAGAAAGGGTTTATTGTCTGATGAAATTTCTTCAGAAAACGGGTTAAGACAGGGCTGTCGCTTGGCACCAGGGGTCTTATGTCTCTTTATATCTTACATGGCAGAAGCGTTTACAAAAACTAGATTCTTTCCACCAAAAATAGCCAGCCTCTCTGTGGGACGCTTACTATTCATGGATGATTTGCTGCTGTTCGATCAGACAGAAATTGGGCTGCAGAGACAACTGACGGACGTGTCTCACTACATTCACAAAAACACCCTAAAGATAAAAGCTAAAAAATCCAAAATACTGATTCTCGGAGACAGTGGAAGGGTGAGGAAGCAGAGGAAATGGATCTGGACACTAAATAGAGAAGACATACCAGTAGTTGGTTCTATGGTGTATCTGGGGTCGTCTCTAAATAATAGCTTGAACGACGCTCCAGGAATAGCACACTTGAGAAGCAAAGCCAAAAGTTTGGCATCCCAAGCTTTACTCATCAAAAGACGCTACTGCAAATTCTCCATGGTACCTATTTTGGATTTCTACAAACTGAAAGCTACGCCAATACTAACCTATGCTGCTGAAGCCAATCTATTCATGGACCCCAAGACCTGGAACCGCTTGGAAAATCTTTTTTGGAAGAGGGTTATGGTGTTGCCGAACGCAATACCTATTGAACGGATTCGGAGGTAACTGGGCCTGACTTCTTTATACACTCAGATGGAATGGAAATCCTTATCTTTTATGAGGAAATGTCTCCAACCACCAGCAGTGAGTGGCTTTTCGATCATCAAGGAGGCTATAGAAGGGCAGCAGGTTGCAATTTTAAATTCCTGGTATGAGTCCTGCTCTTCCATACTGACTAACATTGCTCTTTCGGGAAAGACACTCATCAAAAATCCAACAAGGGTGAAGTACAAATTATTGGATTTGGATTGGATCCAGACTGAGCAGAAAGTGAAATCCTACAAATCATTTGCTGACGAACCCGAGGAACACTACAGAAGAGGATTTGTAATGTCCTACCTTGCCAGATTCCCCTCACAATTGGAGCAGTATAACGTCCCAAGACTCCGTTTGAATCTCTATCCAACACGGGAGGTTACTGCAAGGAGAACACAGGATCAGGAAGATAGAAATTTAAACTGCCGAATCTGCAATAGAAGTAATGAGACTCTGCAGCACCTAGCACTAGTATGTGAGCCCCTAAACTCTATAAGAAATAATCTCCTGGGGAGATTCATTGAGGAATGAACAACGAAATTGCAGGAGGATTGGTGGCCTTCCATAAAATGGGGTGGTCGGCTTTCTCTTTCTTTGGCCGTACTACACTTGGTTAGAAGAATCTTCACTGCTATGGAGGACACTAAAAACCTAGCTGTGGGATGAAACCAGACTCAAACTTATTTTCATTTCTTTTTTCTTGCCTCGGTCGAAGAATGGGCCTTTGAGGAGGACAATGTCTTTTATGTGTTTTATGTCTTTATGTGTTTGTACATGTTTGCATCTAAGGTTTAATTAAAACCAAGTGATGTGTAAATAAAAAGATTTAAAAAGGATAAACATGGCCATCTTGAGGGATGGGCGATGGAAATAAACTAAAAAGTACAATGCACGATTGAAACTATGGGCCTCATTACAACCGACCCGGTATGGAAAAAGCGGTGGCGGTAAACCCGCCGCCACCGTTGTTTCCATACCGGGTGATCACAACTCCTGCAGGCGGAGGCGTAAATCCCGCCAGGTCTGACCTGGCGGGTTTAACACCACCCGCCTGCAGACGGATGAGGAAACACTGGCACCATCACGAGATGGTGCCGGTGTTTCCATGATCCCCGTTCCCATTGAGTCCTATGGGCCTCAATGGGAATGGGGATTTACACCATTCCGCCTCTGGAATTCCCAGGTCACCGGGGTTGTAATGCCCCGGTAATTCCGGGGATCACTGAGGCGGAATGGTAATACGAGTCTGGCAGTAACCAGGTGATTTTACCACCTCGGTTACCGCCGGACTCATAATGAGGTCCAATGTGTTTAAAGGACGCAATGCACACCATTCCAATGTCGGTCAGCCACAATGAATGCAGGAATACTGGGAGTCATCGTACATGGGCACAGAAGGAGGAGGAGGTTGCGGAGACCCCAGATTTTCACAGCACGTACCATGCTGTTTGGGATGCCAGACAACCAAGTGTGTGCAAGGTATTGGTTCCCACCCCATGTCATACTAAAACTGGTCAGGGAGTGGGAAGCAGACCTTGCATCCCCTTCCATCTGTTCCCATGCCCTCACCCCCTAGAAAAAGTGCTGACAGCACTCCATTTCAAAGCCACAGGCTCCTTCCAGCGCCACACAGACCTTGTTGTAGGCATATCTCAGGCCACACAATCCCTCTGTCTTCACCAGGTGGTGACCTGCATAACATCACGTGTGTGTGTGTGTAGGCACATATACATGGAACGCACACTGCAAGAAAGACAGAGTATGTGCCAGGAGTTCCATGCAGTTGTACACTTCCCACGTTTACCTGGAGCCATTGATTATACACATGTTGCGCTACGACCCCCTCAATTGATGCAGAACATTCACTGTAACCGGAAGCATTGGCGTTCCATCAATGTTTAGGTCATCCGTGATGCAAACAGAGTCTTCATGCAAGTCAATGCCAGGTATCCTGAAAACACATGACCGCTACATTTACTGCCAGTCACCACTCTACCAGGCCATCGCATCAGGAACCTTTGGCAACACATATGGCTCTATTGAGAGTATCAGCTGTTGCACACATGCATGCATTCACTTGACACACTGAACAACAGACCATGACAATAAATGCCAATAACAGCCATTTTCTTATTTGCATTGGATAGTGCCGACCTGCTATCAAGATTCCTGCTCATGCCATTCTGGAATCCTGCCACACCAACCGAGGAAAGGTAAAATGCAGCACATATAGCCACTAGGGGCATAGTGGAGCGCAAATTCGGGGTGCTCAAGTCACGATTGCGCTCCATTGACCACTCTGTATATTGCTCTATGCCCTACCAGCAGTATGTAAGATCATTGTTGCAGAATGTGTCCTTCACAATTCTGCCACATGGCGTGGCATACCAGTCGATATGCAGGAGTGTCATCACCCTCATCCACAGGCACCAATCTTGCCCTTGGTTGGCCAAAGGGCACAGGGAGAGGCTGCACACAATCAGCTTGTGCAAACATACTTCACATGAAAACCTGCCCCTGTGGAGCACACACAGTGAAGTCACTTCCCTGGTTCCATTCAATGATGACTTGTGGCCAATCCTACTTTCCCATAACACATTGACAATGTGTGTCTAGGAGAGGAAGCTGTGAGTGGGCATAGCAATCAAATCAACAACAACAAACACTGACACAGTCATAGCAACTGTAAACAACAGTGTCCATGTTTTACACACAAAAGCACATAACACAAGCAAGGTAATTCCTGACCACTTTCACATGGCCACTGCCAGCAATTGTGCATGCAAACCCCTTAAAACACACAGGAAAACACAAGTGGGAAGGCACAGCACAAAATGAAAACCACAACCAACAGCTGTGTGGACTCCCCTGGCTCCCCTATGTGTGACTCACAACAATATAATACATAAGCGACCACCCCATTCCTTCACAATAATAATGCCTACAATACACATCTACATAAACATAGTTATACAGAATGAGAAAGTTACTAGTTCACTACAATAAAGATGCACATCTCACCTCACACCTTTCCCATTGTGAGCATGCTGCAGCCTCATCCTGGAATGAATCTTCCTCCTTTCCGTAGGCTTACAAACCAGCCGACTCTGCTGACGTGTTGTATGCAGGCATCCAACAGCACTGCAATCCAGAATATCAGCAACCATCTTCCGTCGCAGAATGCCTCAGTATACAAACACAACACAAGGTCAGAACAGGTAACATCTCCATGCACCCAATAACACTAAAACATGTACCGCCAAGAGTGCAATGCAAAAAAATGCAAGCAGTAACTCTCCAGCAACCCATCACTGTGTGGCCCCTACCCATGCAGCTGGACATGCCCACTTCAGGCCAATGCAATTAAAATACCCCACACAGTGACACCTTCCCCACACACAACACCTACACTGTCTGTCCCCCTGAGTGACATGCAGTGAAGGTCCAGGTACCACTTACCCCTTGTTCTGGTGAGTAGTCATTGTGAACACTCTGATCCGGCAGGGGTCAGAATGACACTAAGAGGACTCCCAAATAGAGATCACTGAGAGGTTGGAAAACCAGGATTCCTTTGGAAGCACTCCAAATGCCATTATATGGCATCCCCTGATTAACGTGGCTTCAGGACAGTGCAGTAAACACTAGCAGGGGAGCCGATGATGGAATGTCCAAGACATCAGAATGCAAAGATCTCATTGACTGCAGTGCAGACAGGATCTGGCAGAAGGCAGCTGGGCAAAGTGGCAGCAGTCATAGAGGAAGACAGGGCACAAAGGCAACTGGCATAAAAGAGACAAGCAGACAAGAGAAAGGAATGAGAAACAGAAGTCAAGGAGGATGGCACGCAAAAGAGAGCAGGGAACAGGCAAAAGGAAGGGAAGGCAGAGTTCAGAGGGAATGGATTGAATAGGGACCAATGAGATGGGAACTGAAGGGAGTATTGAGATGCACTGAACTAACAGGAAACAAAATATCTGCTGGTGCACCATGCATGGGACATGTCACCATGGCAAACAATACCACCAGGTCAATGGCGCGTGCCTGGTGTCTGGGGTGAACATGGCATCCCCCAAATGGCCTGCAAGGCTCTGCTGTGTGTGGATTTCTCTTGGGAGAGCACCCTCAGAAGGGGCAGAAGTAACGGGAGTGAACTTCCAGCATGAGCAGACATGCCATGAAAAGCTGAGGGAACGGAATTCCGCGCAACAGACAAGACCCATGCCAAAACTGCAAACAATCACTCGCAGAAGCCCACTATAATGTGTCCCTGCATCCATGCATCCACGCAGACGGATGTGCTGACCTCAGGATAACTCAACAATAAACGCTCCACAGTGACAGCCTCACCCCAGTCCAAGGCAAACCCACCCACCCCAGTCCAAGGCAAACAAAAATCACCCCACACAGTGTCAGACTCCCTGCCACCAACGACACCACAACATGTGCCACCCTGAGTGCCTTGAATTTGCGTGCAGGGCACCTACGTGTCTCTCATCCACAGTATACCACCTGAAACAAAATCCTAAGCTCGCAAAAATATGCATTGTGTTAAAGTAAAGAAACTGGACAGCCTTGACAACTCCCGTATAGAACAAGGTGACTGCCATGGACAACCCAGTGTCAATGTCTGGAAGTCCAAATAACAAAGCGTTGCCAACTATCAACCTTACAACATCAAAACTCATTGACAGAGAAATCCCTGGCAGTGAAGCCTACAGATGTAAAGCACAGCATGTCATGCACTCTGCAAACAGGTGTCAGTCATCCCCGGAATGCGGGCACAAGTCGGGCCATTGATTACAGGCATACAAGTTCTGTACACCCACTTTTAGGTAAGGAGGAGAATGTCTGGGAAGTGGCAGTACAAGTGTGGGAGCGGATGTGAAGGATGATAGAGGGCAAGAGGGAGACAGGACAAGTGATGAACGTGATAGCTGCAGAGTGGAGAGAGAGAGAGAGGAATGGGAGAATTGGCGTACAAGGAGGAGTCTGGCTGGTGTGGAGATGAGGAGAGAGATGGTGGCCGTTACAGTGGATGAAGGCAAAAGAGAAGGGGGTGAAGAGAGGAATACAGAGACAGAAAGAAAGGAAACAAATGCTGAATGGTCTGAGAGCCTTGAAGGCACATTGATGTAAAAATAGCACATTTTGGGGGCGAAGTAGGACAATATGGGGTGAGGGAGAAGTGCAGACAGGGAAACAAAGGCCACCTGTGAATGGGCAATCCTCAGCTCCTCATAACAAAAACAACATGTTCAACCCTCCATGGCATGGAAACCAGAAAGAGACACGTGTCCGCAACATTCACGCAAATAAGTCCCTTCAATCACAACTCCAGACTCAGCACAAACCACCAGCGCCCCCTGTTGGATAACACAGTAAATGGACGTGAAACAATACCCAGCTGTTGTCTCACCCTCCAACAAACCACACACCCTGGACAAGACAGTACCAGGAAGTGTGAGTAGATCATAGGTGGTACTGGCAACACCTACAGGGAAAATAGATGAAAAGAAGCTGGGGAGAGTGGACAATGTACCACATGCATGTGCCCACAATGTACACACACACAGTGCTAGATTAACAACAGACAAATAATGGAAACTATAAGTCATGCAATACATCCAGGAGGAGAGAACATACTGAAATCATCAATGAACAAGTGACTTGATTGGGGAACACAGGTAAAGTCTGTCAAGGGTACACATTTGCAAACCAGTACAAACCTTGAAGCACCAAGTGTACCAAACCTGTACCAAACCTGTTGTGTGGAGTCCATGGAGATAAATGGTCAAATCTGTGTTTCCAGAGGCAAGGCCATGAAGGGGAGCAGCTGAGATTGTGTAGACCTGTGAATGGACATGTGTGTAAGATGTGGACTTGTAGAAGGGCAGATCATGTGAGCGGAAAAGTGTGTGGAGTGGGCTTGTGGGGTACATTTACTAGCCCAACAGAAATCCCTGCATCACAAAACTGCATGTTAGCAGTTACAAAGATAATGGCTGTGCTGTGTCTGCTGAGCACATATTCCCCAGGATCACAAAAACTGCATTTTTAGCAGTTATAAAAATAATGGCTGCGCCGTCTCTGCTCATGTGAACCCAAAGAGAACGATTCCAAGGCAGAATGGCTCAGTGCTCTTATGCTGCCAGCTCAAAACTTCAAACTGAAAAAGAAAATGTTCTGTGTTTAAAAAGACCTTGCACTGGTGCTATTTCCGGTATCGTACAATCAGACCGAAAAAAAGGTCTGACCGTACAATACCACCGTAAAATGCTACCACCAAAGGTTTGAACACCACAAGTTCGAACCTTTAGGGGTAGCATTGCAGGTATATAACAAAAAAAGACTGCAGGGGCTGGGTGGATGTCCCCTGCAACACCCCGCTCACTATACTATGTGGTATAGTGAGCGGGGTGTTGCGGGGGACACTCCAGCAGCACGCCTGCAAAAAAAACAAAAAAAACAGGGGATGCATGGGGGTCCCCCGCAACACCCCACTCACTATACCACATAGTATACCAGTATAGTATAGTGAGCGGGGTGTTGCAGGGGTAGCGGGAAAAACCCATGTAGCCCCCGTAGTATGTAGGTGTGTTTGCATGAGAAAGGTGCAAACTTTTGGTAGTTCGCACCTTTCTCATGCAAACTTTCCGGCCGCGGCATAATCAGCCGCGGTCGGATCACTTAGAATCCTATTTCCATCATTCAACATTACATAGTTTGGTTCCAGTAAAACACAGCCATGCCCATCTATTTTCAGGATGAACACCATCAAATGAGGGCCATTCCTCCCTGAAAGGCATTGTTGTGTCAATTATAATCTTTGAAGAGCAGAGAACTTCATTTCAGGCCGTACGGCAAGTGTTTACTTTTGCAATAAATGAACACAGGCAAAGCTCTTCAAAAGAAGATCTCTCTCTCCCTTTGCTTAGTGTCAGTTTCGAATAACCCATTTCTTGAACATATCCCTGTGTACAGAAATTGACCAGAGCTCTGAAAGCTTTCAGACAGCAAAATGTGAGGAAAACCGCATTTTGTGAAATAGATATCAAAATTAAATGAACCGTGTTACTTTGCTTTACAGAGAAATTAAATGACATTATGACAGCTAAATAAGAAATAATACTGTAAATGCCTAGAAACAAAACTGTATAATTTGTGACGAAAAGCTGCAAAAATATAGGCATATTTTACTCTGTATATTTTACTCTTCTCCACACAAAGACCTCAACAGCCTGGCTGAAGCTCGGGCATTCCTGTTAGACCAATTTGGCAAGGCAGCCACTTTGAAGGTACCCAGCCCCCATTAGCAAAGGAAGTCCCTTTACAAATGTGAAAGGACAAAGGTGTGGAAAGTAGCCGACCTCGTGAGACTTGCCGATACTTTTGCAGCCAGGAACAATGGACTGGCCCTATCACAAGGAAGTGTGAATTCCTTTGACACCTCTCTTCAGCTTCCACTGCCTGGGATGAAAGAGTGTCATGGTAAACCTGTTCTGGTTTTTAATGCAGTTTTTGAACAATTAAAATGAGATGATATGGGCCTGCAAGCATGTGGGGGATGTGAATGGCACTAAAGTGGCATTTCTGGGGAAAGCGTACATAGTATGGTTATGAAACTAAATGGGAATATACCCGACTTTGATAGACTTATATGTGTCCATTAGTGGAATTTTAGGTGAAATTTTTTCCATAGAAATGGCCAGAAGGGCAAAACACATCGCACAAACTTGGTATTTGGAACAGCATATTCTTTGTAAAATAATGGGTCTGCCCATCTAATTTTCAGGGAGATAACAATTGTAAATATAAGGGTTTTGTGCCATAACTGATTTTGGCAAAAGTAACTGTGGTGCAACAAAGCACATCATAATCCGCCAGCAACGGGGTGGCAACATCCTCAGCCTGACATATCCTATCTTAGAGGTATGTCCCGGTTATTTCCTCCCACATAGTAAAAATCCTCTGATGTCATCCAGCCTATATAAGGAGGAGACATGGGGAGCTGCAGGACATTCAAAATCCAACATTCAAAATCTAACACATTTAGAGATCCAGACATTGCACATTCACTCTGCAAGATTCCAGACTCCAGTGCCAGGCCAGGGGTAGCTGATTCAGTTCCATGCAGTACCTCACTTCCAGGCTGAACCACCATTCAGAACTAAACTCTCCAAAAATCCCAATAATTCAGGGAGAAAGGTGGAAAGGCTGCTGACCATTTGGGAAAATCCAGTGACCAGACTCCGGTTGCCCCCAGTTCCATTAAAGGAGAGCCTGCCACTGCGCAGCGACCAGATCCATGTGCCGCTGTCCAGAGACCCGGTTAGCTGTCCAAACTACCCAACTTAATGTTTTTTATTGTAAGTCTTAACCTTCCCCGGAATGAAAAAGCTGCATACCCTGCTCTGTTTACTTGCATTTTGTCAAACCCTATAAAAATCCTATAAGTACCCTAGTTAATTCTTAAATTGTTAGAATCCTCTCTGTATCCTGTCCTTAGAAAAATGTAAGTTAGTCTTCATGTGTTAGCGCAATTTTTTCCCAATCATTTCAGTCCTTGTGTAAGTCCCTTGTACTAAATTGAATAATTTAATTAATTTCTCACAGAGATGAACGTGGCGTGGATAGGTTAACCTTGCAAGTAACCTCCTGGCGTACTGTGTCATTATTTATCAATCTAGTTACTAAAATATAGTTGCAGTAAAACAAATCACTTTGCTAACAAAACCGAGTTTGTCAGCGAAATTGTTTCCCTTTTAAAAATTGACATTCCTTCCTACAAAAAATCCCATACTGTCACCCATCTACAGTCACCCTTTCACTTTAGTATCATACCTGTTATGTGCCTTTGTAACTTAGCATTAAAACCGATTTCCAATTTTGATTGTTTAGCCCAATTACTAAGTTGTTTGCTCATTCTGAACCTGTTAAGAGAAAGAAATTGCAATTCTGCTACGTGTGATTTTTGCTGCACTGTTTTTATTCCCTAAAGTTGATTTCCTCATCCCAATGCCTGTTGTTTAGTACCTTGCCTTGTAGTCTGTCAGTTTCCTTGCTTCTGCAGTACAGCCATATGAATTCCTGTCTTATTCATTGAAACGCACATGTAAAATAACCATTCAGTGAATTCTGAGTTGCATTTCGCTAATTTTAAGGATTTTCAATCTGATTTTGGCCTCCTGTTCAGGGGTGGTAGGTCGGATTTTCAATTGGAGTTTTGCCTAGGATACCTGATTCCTTGCTCCTCCTCTCCATCCATACAAAACTTGGTTACCAGTGGATTGGAGGAGTGTTACAGGGGGAACGCCTAACTGTTGTGCTATTTAAAAGTGGTACCAAAAAAATCTTGCTTTCATTGAATTCTGCATTGATGCGTCTGATGTTAGAAAGTAAATTAAGTGTACCTTATCATTTTGCTGTGTAGATTATCACCACATTGGTGATTGCTACCCGATATTAAGTCTGTTTGAATTTCATTTGAATCTAAAAATAAATAAATATTCCATTATTACACACCGACCTGGTTCATGGTCCATTGCGACACAGGGTGTACGTCAAGGGGGTGTGAGACGGGTTGGCTGCATCTCAAAAATAGAATCTGAATGTAATAAACATAAGAGCGTTTGTATTGTGTGCCGCATCCCTGGTCAGTAGAAAGAGTCCTGGTCTGGAGTGTGCTGTATCTTTAAATCCGTAACACAGTGGGGGCTTATTTGCCGGGATTGAGATAGTGATTCCACCCATGACAGCTTAACAGAGCAGGCTAACCCAGAAAAGGTAGTGATACTTTTTGGGGTTAGAAAACTGTGTTACACTGTAAAAGCACCACCCCAAAACTCATATCCTAAGTATCAGGCCTGTGTATAAAAATGGAGTAAAACTAACCCTGAACTAGACAAAAAGCAATAGAGTACAGATTTGTCCTTATATAAATAATTTAATAAAGGAATAACACTTTTTTATAAAGAGCACTGTTGAAATTAATATGGCTAGGCAGCACCTTCTGCACAAACTATTTGTCAGAGGGGAATTGGCAGAGCAAGATCAGGAAACCTGGCTAGCCAACATGATGCAACAGGTCACATCCATGGACATGGATGTGTGGCAGGACAGCGCCTGTTACATCAAGCCTTAAGCGAGTTGTATATGACTCCAAGTATTAAAGAGGAACAGATTAAAATGGTCTTACTCACAGCCTGCATATATCTCCACCGGGGGGTAATGAAGGAAAAATATGAAGAAAATAAAACCCTTGCGCAAAACCAGTCTGAGCGCTTAAACCAAATCCAGACTGAATTAAAACTAGTAGAAGAGAAATTGCAAAAGAACCAAGATTCTGAGGTAGAATTTGAAAACTACATCAAACAGCTAAAAGAGGAGCTGGCTAGACAACAACAACATAATTCAGAGCAAGAGGCCCAATTAGATGCATTAAAAGTGGAGTGTCAGACAAAGTGTCTCATTGTTCCCTTGCCCATACAGGCAGCACACAAAGACAATGAGGCCCTCTGTGATGAGAACAGGGTATTCCAGAACTAGGTGGCAGCGCAAGAGCAGGTAATAGAGGCAACTCAAGCCCCGATAGCAGAGCAAAAGGCTCAGGCCTTAGCCTACCATCAGGAAATAGGGGCTGAGAGGGCGAAACTGGAGCTGTTAGAAAAGGAGTATGCAATGCAAAATCAAAACTTGAGGGACCCTGAGCAAGTAGAGATGGACAGGGCAACCCTTGATCACAGTGTGATGTCCTTTGTACCAATGGCCTCAAAACCATTTAATGCCTTGTATGTACCAGGTACTGCTACCTTCATGCCTACCAGTTTACAAGAACTGGGAATCATGAGGCCGCCAGATTTTAGTAGGCCCAGGAGGATTCATGAGAGATTGATGGACGGGCGGCCCTGTACAGATTCCAAAATGTTATGTCCAATATAGCTGACCAGGAATACTCCTATGAGGAGAAACCCCAGGAGCTAGACCTACAGAAGCATCATCTACAAATGGAACATTTGGTTTGCTTTGCAGAACAAAAAGAGTGTGAATTGAGTCCCCAAAAGAGCATTCTAAAAACCTTCACACAATTAGGGCAATGGGGGGATGCTTCACCAACCCTGGAAGTAGGGAGGAGTCAGACGACTACTCTCCTATGCAAAACATGGAGTCCAAGGGGAGTGACCCAGGGAGCCCAAGGTTCCACGCGGTAGAAGGAACTAGGCCCCAACAATCTGAGAGCAAATCACAAGCTCAAAGAATCAGGGAGCACCTAGAATATAACGAGGGGACCTCAAATAGTAGCAGCTCTGAGTCTGAGGGCGAATGGACTCAGGTGAAGTGGCAAAAGAAGGCTAATAAACAAAAGAGAGCTCTGGTGAAATACCCCATTAGGCAGATTAAGGTTATTAGAAGTTTCATGACCCTATAGCACAAACATGTAAAATATTCGGTCTGGGAGCATCTGGAGCTATATGAACAGATGATGGACTCTTTTCAAATCAAAAATAGCCAGAATTGCGTAGACTATGCCAAAGGGATGTTCTCTCCGGAGTACTTCAGCTTCTTTGCTGTGCTGGAAAACCAAAACCATTCAAGGTGGTCCACCTATAAGGCAGCCATCTTAAAGCACTTTTCCACCCACAGAAACCCCAAGTAGGCTTGCAAAGCAGCCTACAATCTGCAGTGTGGAGAGGATCAGGCCTCAACAGAATTTGTGCAGAAGCTAAAACGCGCCTTTGCACAAACTACCAGGCGGGTGCGCACGAATAGTAGATAATGTAGAACCACCTAGTTTCATGTGCTCCCAAAATATATAATGACACAGCTAGTACTCTTTGTAGAGATTTTCATGACAACAGGAGCCTGGACTGGGTAATAGAGCAGGCTACCTGGATCTATGAGGTCCAAAAACCTGCAGAAAGCAAAAACCAAACAAAAAAAACCAAACCAACTGTTAGGGAGAATTCTCATTTTATGGCTAATTTCCCTTACCTAGTGAGTCCCCAGCAGCTTTGCTGGATTTCTGGAGTTTATTTTTCCACTTAATAAGAGTGCACCCCTTTTCCCCACTCTTACTTGTATTTTGCCATGTGTATTTCATCTGTTTTTGTGATTGTGGACAGTGGAGTACAGCACTTCAGTAGCCCCCTTCTTTTGTGTGTTACACCGCACCTTCAGTGCAGTGACACAGGGTTGTCTTTTGAACTTCCCACTGACTCCATTTCTGAGGCTGACTACTGTCCCCCAGAAAAGAGTAAAGTTGCCATTAACTTTACTTAGTCATTTAACCACAGATCCAGTACATCCCATCTTACATGGAGTACTGGAAAGGGTTGATCCTTAGCCCTTTTATCTGTACCTCCTAGAGCATTGTTTCACTCTTTTAACATTTAGACTTGGCTGGTGGCAGTGGTATTTACCCTAACTTTTCTACCGCGATTATACTATTTAAACGTGGTATTGTTTTAGGCTATTATATTAGCCTCGAACTTAAACCCGCTTGACCAAATACTTTTTCTTTTGGCTCCGGTCGGGTTTATTCACCATTTCTTTTTTTTAAAGTCCTTGTGTTTTCTTTGCGCGGCAAACCAGGTTTGCCTTCTTTGTTCACTGTCTTTTGGCAGTCTTCTGCCAAGAAGCCCTCCTCTAGGCGCCTGGGTATCTAGGTGGGCTGAATGTGAGGGAGGGGTGTAGTCATCCCCTGCACAGGGTATCCTAGGAAACCCGAGTCACACTTTGCCATGATTGGCTGAGGTGGTTGTCCGGGCCGGACAACCCCCCTGCTGCGTGATTGACAGCGAGGCTGTATGAATGGGGGATTTTCGCATAAAAGGCAGGTCTCTTGGGCTAGAAGTCAGAGTCGCCACTGGAACTACAAGGAACCGAAGAGAAGCAGAGAAGAAGTCGATTGCTGCAACTATCCCGTCCCGGTGAAGCCCGGCTGCAGTCCTGAGCTATCTACCCTTCGACGACCAGAGAAGATCCAGTCCGGAGTCTTCTTCCATTGAGCTTGGTGGGGATAACCAGCTCATCTTCTACAGCCAGAGGATCCTCTTCGTGGTTGAAATTTCTGCACACTGCTGTTGTGGTCCAGATAGCCATCTGAAGAGCCTCTTCTGTTTTTAATGAGCGCACCTTTTATTCATCGTCGCTGCTGCTTGCTTCAGCCCTGTGTGGTGCAGACCCCTCCAGACGTCCTCCTTCTGATCGAAGCTCCAGGAACCGTGGGTCTGCAGGGTACTACCAGGAACAACTGCCGTGGCACCAGCCACTTCCTTGAATAAGGTACTGTGTTCTGCTTGAGGAATTAGGGTGAATCCATTTTCTTTGCCTCCAAGGCTTGCCCTTGTCTTCCCTCCTTCTTATAACTTTTGCTTCCTCTGTTGACAATATCTAATTACTCCTGGCTACGTTGAATCGTGAACTATCCGACTGTGTGATCCCCGACAACAGGAACCCGGTTCCATTTGACACTGGCCCCGCCCTATTGACTCTTGAATTTCTGTCTAAGAGTGTTCCCTGGTTCTGTCTGCCTTGACAAAAGTATTGCCTATGATTGTTTTGCCTCCAACTCTCTCTGGCTATCTCATGTGCTAAGTGTGTTTTTGCCCCGGTAACATTTCTTGCTGCGGATACGTGTTTCTTTAGTAAGACCGAACTGTCATTACAGTCAAAAAGTGATCGCAAGTGTATTCCCGATAACGTCTTTTGTTTCACAACTCCGGTCTGCTATTACACAGGGTACTTACCTTTAACTTATACCATACAAAGTGAATAGGTTAGTTGTAGTCTATTTTACGTGTGGTTTTTGAATTAATAGAAGTGTTGTGTTTATAACAAATGGTTTAAAAATAAATGTACTTATATTTTTTACCTGCAACCTTGAGTCAGTAATTGTGGTCCGTTTGTGGAATCTCTGCTACTGCTCATATACTCTGGAGATAAGCCTGGCTGCTCCGCTACTGCTACCACTTTAACATAGTAGTACAGGCTTGTACCAAAGGTAAAACTTGTATTGCCACCTGTAGTCTTAATTGTGTGTAGTGGTCCCTAAGGGCACTGCACAGGATTCTGCCTAACACCAACCAACCCCCCCCCCCACTGCTGCTAAGGTGACGTAGGTGAAGGTTGTCCCCATTTTGCCCTAAAAACACACCTTCCCAAAACCAGCCAAATCAGAGGCAAAGAAGACCTTCTGATCAATCAGCAGCAAGTGGTAGTCAGGTAGGTTACCCAAACAATGTGACCTCTAACTCTACTAATTATATCAGTCCCAGGTATAAGGGCAACATACTCTTCTTGGGGTGCGTGTGGACTGAGCCAGCCCAAGAGGGGGGGTCCAATCAGGTGAGTACTGCCCCAGGAAACTTTCCTCCTAACTTTCCTCAGGAGGGCAGTAATCCTCCAAATCCTGGGTTAAGTTTCTTCCCCCGGTACCTTCCAAACCCCAACATGCAGGATAACCTTCCTTTCTCTCCCCATTTTCAGGAGTCCAGACCACCCAATCCGGGAGAGGGGAGGCCAAGGGTGGAGGGTTAGCAAGAGAATCCCCAGTACCAGCCTGAGCGGGTGTCCAACTGAAGCACCAGGTCCAGAACTTCACTCAGGATCTGAGTCACTTTTTGAGGGCTCAGCAGAACCCTCAGATGAACATCGTGGCTCAGAACCCATCAAACCAAGGGTCTGGCACTCCGGAACAATGATGGGGAGAGAACCCCGACGACCAACCGGTTTCAGAGGAGGAGGCACATGAAGAAGGGGCGTGCAAAGTCCTAGAGGAAGTTTCCTTCTTCACCCATGAAAAGCCCCTGGACACCGCGGAACCGGAACTAAAATCTCTCGCCCCTGAAAATCTACAACCCAGGGAACAGAGGGTGGGTAGGAGAAACAAACAAATCAAAAAGAACCATTTTGTGGAGGAAATCAGTGTCCTCCAGTTTGAAGGGGAAGAATCCTTGGGCGATTCTGGGAAGAAAATCTTCTCCTTCAGGGACGGGGGCATTCCTCCCAAAGAGAAATGGGCCCCAAGAGACCAGAACATAGACTGGGTAGGTGTGGGGACTGATTCAGAATCGCCCATCCCTGAAACCCAGAATTGTCATCCAGAGAACAAAATATTGATGGAGGGATCCTCCCCACAAACTGGTTCCAGTGACTGCCACCAGGTAAAAGGGGGCAGCACAGAGCTAAGGGGAAAAAGTGGATTCCGAAATCCCACATATTTCAGGATGCCACATTTGTGTTATAGATTCCCAAACTCCGGCACAGAAAACTGTCCAAAACTCCACTCTATCAGAGTCCAAAATAAAGAAATTGACCACCCAGCTTGCCCAAATGCCCATTACCTTTTCCCATTGGAGGAGAAAGAAGGTGGATTCTACACCCTGTCCGAGTGCAAGGGCAGTGTGCATTTTTAGCACTGGTGGACACTGAATCCCAAGCTACTCTTCTGTCCAAAAGGGCCTTTGAGCAGCTAAATTCAGGAAGGGGGACAGACACCAGATCCCTCTCACCACTCTTCCGGGGCAACTCCAGAACTTCGACGGGAATGAAATTCCCATCGAGGGGAATGCAGATCTGGAAATTAAACTTTGGCGACATTCGATGAAGCACCCTGTTATAGTCGTGACTCCAGAGGGGACTCCATGTCTATTAGGTAATGACCTCCTCCGGAGGTTGTCTCCCCTGATTGACTGTGTAAATGAGGTCCTCTGGACTCAGTCTAACCGGCCAATACAATTAAAACAAAGTGTCAACCATGTTAGTTTAAATGGCACATGCCACATTGTTGAACAAAAATCTGATCAAATTGAGTTTCATTTCGAAAATAATCAAACACCTGACATTACAGTAATTGCTGTAGGACAACCAACTAGTGATGGGAACTACTCTCCATTCTTGAAAATCAACCTTCCTTCTAGTTTTAAGTGCATTCCACACTGGAAGGAAATACTTTGAAATGTTATACCAATTCCCAATCTGAAAATCCAAATTCTATAGTTAAAAGTGATGAAAAACCAGCTCAGAGTTTAGCTGACATTTAGAAAATTAGAGAACAGCTATTCCTCCCTATTCAGTTAAATTAGGGGAAGGATCCTGTTCTTGCCAGAGTGTTTCCTGAACAACAGAAAGAGCTGCAAGTGGGAACTGGGCCTGGAAACTCCCAATTCCAAACCTAGCAGGTGTATGCTGAAAATGTCCATAGGTGACAAAAGCATAGAGCATAAGTGTTGGGTCATGCAAGATGTCCCTGCTGCATTCTATGTATGCAGTGACATTCTCAATTGGTTTGCAATTAATTTCTACCTTATAAATTACAAGGCCTGGTCCTGATTGGGGGGCATTCCCATGGGCTTTGATGATTCTGAAAAGGCATTTCGGTCAGCTCAATTGCTGCCGTATGTGGTTGAAGTTCAAATTGGAGAGGAGGCCACCATCCCAGGAGGGACCTGACAATTCCAACTTGACTAAAAGATCACAGAAACTACAAAATCCAGACGCATATGTACACATCAATGCTCATCTCCAAAAGCAGAGGTTGGGGTTAAACGAAACACCATTAGTCAATGTAGAACACAACACCATTCCAATAGTCGTGGATAACAGCGACCTCAGGAGTATCACTCTTGGCGCAGGAATCATTATCGGAATGGCAGTTGATGACCAGCATTTTTCCATGGATTTAGGGAATGAACAGATAGGACCAAGCCCCAATGACTGCATTGACAATGACGATGACATCACGCCACAAAGGATATTCACTTGGCAAGGGGGGAATTTTCTGGTGTACTCTTTCTGCCCTTACGGGGTGGAAGAGGTGACCTGTGACATCAGGAAGGATGAGGTGATGTTCCCGGTCCACAAGGACTACCTCTCCTACCTGAAACCCTCTGTCCAGGTGAACAACCTAACCAACTCTCCACACAGCTGGAGGAGGCTGCTGAGATCGCGAAACCTGAAGTCTTTCCAGGCTTTAGGAAGATGGTTGAAGAGCGGGTCAACCTCGTTGATGCCTCTGAAACTGAGGAACAAAAGCAAAAGTTGAAACAGGTGTTCTTAGATTTTCAAGATATTTTTTCTGTGGACTCGTATGACTGTGGTCGCAATGTGATACATATTACCTCAATTCCCACGGACCCTGGAACGACTCCTGTATACGTGAAGCAATATCGCTTGCCTCTCGCGTCTTTGACAGAAATTATCAAAAACGTAGAGTCCCGTGGGATAATTCGTCCAGTCCATAGCATCTTTAATAAACCGTTGCTTGGGATTTTGAAACCAAATGTTCAATGAAGACTTTGCACATACCTTAGGGAGCTGAAGAAACAGGCCCATATGTCCCGATGGCCTCTTTCCTACATTGACCAAGGGCTGGCCCAGATCCAGGGGTCAAAGGTGTACACTGCCATTGACCTGACCAATGGATACTGGACTGTGCCCGTAAGTATGGAGGGCCAGTACAAGCTGGCCTTTACCTTCGGGGGCAGCAGTAACACTTGGACCCGGACATATAAACTCTGGCAATGAATTCAACATCTTCCTAAACAAAGCCATGCCCGACTTGGGTGAAAGGGGTAATCGGGCCTAGGTGGATGATGTCCTGATTAAAAGCTCAACTGTGGAGGAACACATAGGAATACGCTATGTTCTGACCCAGTTGAGGGTTGCGGGAGCAAAACTGTCCTTCCAGAAGGCACAGCGGTGTAGGACACATGTCAACTTCTTGGGATATGAAATAACCCCTGAGGGTCTCTGTCCCCAGGCAAAGAAAGTGAAAGCACCACTAAAACTGAAAGACCCCACAACTCTGCGTGAACTAAGGAGCCTTCTTGGACTGATTAATTGCAGTAGGAAGTTCATTGAGGATTACGCAGAGGTCACAAGACCCCTGGTCCATCTGTTGAAGGGGGGGTCAAGTGGGAGTGGGGTCCAGAACAAGCCGAGGCAATAAAAAAACTGAAAAGAAGTCTCTCACAAGCACCTTTATCTAGCTTACCCTGTCAAAAACAAGGAGTTCATCTTGGAAACGGGGTTCTCGAATACATGCGTAATGCGTAACAGCAGTAGTATATCAAAAGCATGGCAAGGTCAATAAAGTCATCTCCTATGCAAGTAAGACATTATCCTCTGTGGAGGAAAAATTCAATAACTGTGGCTGGCTATGATGTAGGCATTGAAACATTACAGCTCATTCATCCAGGGGGAGCTCATCATAGTGGAGACTCCAAACCAGCCTTTGCAATAGCTCCAAAGCGACAGAATCCAGGCAGGAAATGTGAGTAATTCCAGAATTACTTCCTGGATTCTGTCCATGCAAGGCTTTCCTGTGGAGGTCAGATATTGTTACGCTCACCTGGCTCCCACAGGGGTGTCGAGCGGAACTGGACAGCCACGGTCTCCACCAACGTGATGCGTAGTGCAGAGATGACTGACTGGACTGGCCCACCTAGCTTCGTCTGCTTGACCCGTAGAAGTAGTCTCCTAAAGACAGGAAAGGGAATTCTAAAGAGTACAAAATATCCAAATAATCACTCTTGTCCAATTCCTTGTTTCCTTTGCAGCTTAGACCCAAAAGATGATAGTCTTGTGGCAGCTGAAAGCGTTCAGGTAAGAGTCTGTGTTTTGTAACACTGTCCGGTAAAGGATGCCAAGGTTTAACTCGCTGCTTTCTCTTTTCTTGCAGGTGCAGCGTAGGAAGATTTGGCGTGCTGGTGGATAATACCTCCGGCGGTAAAATCAGGTAAGCATATGGTGGCAAGAGATTGTCCTTGTTTGTTCCCTTGGCTCACCTTGTTGTTTTCTTGTCCCCCTTAGGTGCTGGAATGTGGCTACCTGGTGACGGACACAGCACCGGATCGTAGAGATGATGCGAGGAACGGTGAGTATGACGCAGAGCTGCTGCTGGCGATGTGACGCGTTTAAAATGAAGTCTGTTTCTGGTTCGAAGATGCGCTGAATCCGAAATCAGGTAAAAAACCCAGTAAAGTTCTTGTTCTAACCTTTCTTCTTCTTTCCCTTCTTTCTAGGCGCTCTGGACTCGAGGCGGGCACGGCAGGATGCTGGATGCTGACTGCAGACACGGTGAGCGTTACGCTGCTGGATGCAGAATAACGCGAAGCATGTGCTATTCTTCGGACGTGGTTTAAATAGCCTTCAAAGTAGTCCCAGGTAAGTATTCCTCCACAACCACACCCGAGTAACAAAACAGTTCCTAAGATAAAATAGTCCCTTCAAGCCTCACATGGGCTTGGATGCCTATGGCGCCAGGACTGAGCCTGGCACCATAGGCGCCAGGACTATACCCAGATAGCCCCTAACAGGGGTTGCTGTGTTTGCTCCAGGTAACACAATGCTTACTTCCGGGGTTGATGGGCTTGGTCTGGATGCCCGGGGGTAGGCATCATGACAGATATGGCCAAAACAAGAAGAGTCTCCTTGCGCAAGCTCTGGCTGACTTGCATGATTGTACCAGAGAATACTGTCTCGAGGACGATAGGCTCAATACCCAGGACAACATGGAGGCGTCCCTGAAGTCCTCGTACAAAGTCTATGAAGAAGACAAGTGCGAGGGGATGCCCATAGTTTATGCGGACGGGTGCTAATACCATGCGGACAACAACGGGGAAAAGGAACTGGTGGCCGGTGTTGAGAATGCCTTGGTGAATGATGCCCGGAACACTCCGCTAGGTACAAAATCAGTCCCTGCAGTAGTCAGGTGGCAGAGTTGATGGCAGTACATCAGGCCATCCTCACTGCCATGCTACACCGACTCCAAGAACTGGCTATAATCACAGATTCAGATTATGTCCGTAATGGGTTCGTGAAGCACCTGATCAATTGGGGAACCAGAGGCTTGCTGTGTGCAAATAATAAACCACTTAAACATGGCAAGCTCATACATAATATTGATGATCTGCTCACCTCTAATGGGATGACCATCTATTGGAAAAAGATTAAGGGTCATTCCAGAATAGAGGGGCCAGACAAAACTGGAAACAACCTGGCTGATCAGTTGGCCAAAACTGGAGCCATCCAGGGGGATCTCCAGCCAGTGTATTCTCAAAATCCGAGTGTCATTTCAGGCATTTGCAAAAGGTTTAAAATCAGTCGGATTTTGATTCTGTTTGCTGCCTCTTATCCCTGACTACCTGCTGCTTCTTTATATCTACAAAGAATTTGATTATTTGTGGGTTGAGGGAACATTGCAGGGGGGAACCTTAACTTAGCTGCTATCTATCCTAATTCAAAAAGTGCTCCTATTCACTTGTGCTTTGGATATGTTCTACTAGAAGGTTAACCAAGTGCATTGTTTCAATTTCCATGGTCATTATCACCCCACTGGTGATTGCTGCCAATATTAACATTTTTGTGATTTTTGTGAATTTTAAAAAATAAATAAATATTGTATTTCCACCAACTGGCCTAGTTCATGGCCTATTGCGACCTGGGGTAGTTGTAAAAGGGGGTGTGAGTTGGGTCGTGTACCGGCTCAATTTGAATTAGTTGAAATTAAAGAAAAGATATTCCTATTGACCACCACATCCCAGGCTAAAACCAAGTGTCCTGGTCCAGTGTGTGACACCCGATTGGAATCCTTAACATAACTGCCCAGTGGAGTTAGGAGACCTCAGATGCTGATTTAATCATGGCACAACAGGGGGATCTGATTATTGGGAAATGTTACCAACACATTGAGGACACTGAGAACTTTCCTTTGACGGAAACCAGCTACATTGGTAAAGAGGACCTCAGGGTGTTGATGAAGTGTCCCAAAAGGTTCTGAATCCAAGATGGTTTGTTGGTAAGGAGATCCATCTCTGGATGTGACCAGTGGGTGGTACCTCATTCCGAAGCCTGATGCTAAGTCACGCCCATGATGCAGCCACAGCTGGTCATCGGGGGTTTCATACTAGTCTATAAATCTTGTGGGAGGTTGCATACTGGCCACACATGGGGCAGGATCTCGACCAATATTTGAAGGGGTGTCTTGTATGTGCACAATTTCAGCCAAGCTCAATCACACACCGAGCCCCCCTCCAGTAGAAGGGGATGACACTGCCTTGGTCAGATTTATAAGTAGATTTCATCAGGCCCTTGATTCACTCCTCTAGGGGGAACAGGTACATGTTAACGGTAACATGCTTGTTCAGCAAATGGGTGGAATGTCTCCCGGCCCCCAATTGCATGGCAGAAACAGCAGCTGCCCTGATGATCAACCACATCTTCTAGCATTTTGGCCTTCCCCAAAGGATTGAATCAGACCGAGGAAGTCAGTTCACCAGCAAAGTGATGACAAAGATTTGGGAAATACTTGGGGTGAAAAGGAAACTTCATATTGCATACCATGTATCCTCTAGTGGGGGAGTTGAGAAGTGCAATAAAACCATTGTGAGCATTTAAAAAAAGTTTGTGGCAGATTCTGGGCCAAGTTGGGACATCCGATTACCGCTTGCCTTGATGGCCATATGATCTACACCATCTTCTGCAACCAGAATGTCTACATTTGAGTTAATGCCTGGACGAAGGATGGTGCTATCTCAGAATCTGCTCTTTAGAACACAAGAGCAGACACTTATAAACGCCTCCATAACACATGAATATGTTGAGAATCTAAGGCAACACCTTCAGCATGCTTTTGTGTACGCTCAGCGGAATCTGGAGAAATAGGCAGAGGGGATGAAAACTCAATATGACTTAAAAACAAACAAAAAAGAATACCAAGTAGGAGACAGGCTCTACTTGTACAATTTTCAGAGGAAACAGACTAAGGAGCAGAAATGTCTCCCCTTCTGGTGCGGTCCCCTTGAAATTGTGGACCAAATTTCACCTGTTGCCTACAGAATCCGCATCCCCAAAGGAGAGCTGTCAGAAGAGAAATGGGTCCACATTAATCAGTTAAAAAAGTTCTCCCCAGACACACTTTGCAGCTGATTGAGGAGCCAAAGGAAAGTCAAATAGAGGAGACATCTGGAGAATGAGAATGAAGAAAAAGAAAAACCAGAAGAGGATAGGTAGGTACCTAGGTATATTTATCTAACAGGGAGTAACTTTCTTCATTGTTATTGCAAAAATGTGTAACGAAACCATGGTGTAAAAGTTCAATCATGTTGTTGCCTTGTTAAGCTATTTGTTTTCTGATATTGTTCAAAGACCCCTGATAATTATACATGTATGCCTTATTCCACTGATGTCAACCTTCTTAGAAGATAGTCAGTGAAAAATTCTAAAACCTGTTTTTATCTATCTCCTATTAGAGTACTAATTCCATTCCCTCCTAGACCGATGAGGACCTGCCCGGGGACCTGTAAAGGGAAGGAAGGAAAGGGGGTGTCGCTCAAGACTCTCCAATGAAAGACAAAAGGAAGCTATTGGCGTACCGCTCCCTGATGAAAGAAGAACTCCACCTGATGAACCCCACTTTGCCTTACTCTCCGTCAACAAGAAGTCCTGGGAAAGCAGGAGGGGGGAGATACTGTGGGGTGCATTTACCAGCCCAATAGAAATCCCTGCATCACACAACCGCATGTTAGCAGTTAAAAAATAATGGCTGCGCTGTGTCGTTGAGCACATATTACACAGCATCACAAAAACTGCATTTTTAGCAGTTACAAAAATAATGACTGCGCTGTCTATGATGCCACATATGGGACGAGATGGAGCATAGACATCCAGAGAATGGCTGCATTTTGTTTTATCATGGGAACCCAAAGAGAAGGATTCTAAGACAGAGTGGCTCAGTGTTGTTATGCTGCCAGCTCAAAACTTTAAACTGAAAAAGAAAATGTTCTGTGTTTAAAATGACCTTGCACTGGTGCTATTTCCATCTTTCAACATTACACAGTTAGGTTCCAGTAAGTAAAACACAGCCATGACCATCTATTTTCAGGATGAATACCATCAAATGAGGGCCATTCCTCGCTCAAAGGTATTGTTGTATCAAGTAAAATCTGTGAAGAGCAGAGAAATTCATTTCAGGCAGTATGGCAAGCATTTAATTTTGCAACAAATGAACACAGGCAAAGCTTTTCAAAAGAAGCTCTCTCTCTCCCTTTTCTTGGTGTCAGTTTCAAAGAACCCATTTCTTGAACATATCCCTGTGTTCATAAATTGACCAGAGCTCTGAAAACTTTCAGACAGCAAAATACGAGGAAAACTGCATTTTGTGAAATGGATATACATATTCAATGAAACTGTGTTATTTTGCATTCCACAGAAATGAAATGACATGACAGCTAAGTAAGAAATAATACTGCAAATGTCTAGAAACAAAACTGTATATTTTGGGCAGAAAACCTGCAAACTATAGGTGTATTTCACTTTGTGTATTTTACTCTTCTCCACACAAAGAACTTCAACAGCCTGGCTGAAGCTTGGGTATTCCTGCTAGACCAGTTTGGCAAGGCAGGCACTTTGAAGGTACCCAGCCCCCTGGGGAAAGGAAGTCCCTTTTCAAATGTGAAAGGACCAAGGTGTGGAAAGTAACGACCTCGTCAGACTTGCTGGCACTTTTGCATCCAGGGACAATGGACTGGCCCTGTCACAAGAAAGTGTGAATTGCTTTGGCACCTCTCCTCAGCTTCCACTGTTTGGAATGAAAGAGCGTCATGTTAACCCTGTTGTGCAAGTTTGACCAGTGAAAGACATTTAGCTGGGGTTTGGAAAGATTGCCCACTTTTGGGAACAAAGCCAGCTCATGCGATTTAAAAGACTTTTTATATTAAGACATTTATTTCTGCCATCTGAAAACGCATTATTGTGAAATTATGATGGTTTTTAATGTAATTTTTCCACAATTAAAATGAGACGATGTGGGTCTGCATAACATGTGGGGGACACAAACGGCATTAAAGGGGTATTTCTGGGGAAAGCGTACATGGTACGGTTATGAATCTAAATGGGAATATACCCAACATTGATAGGCTTATGTGTGTCAATTTGAGGAATTTTAAGTGAAATGTTTTCCATAGAAAAGAGTCCTAGAAGGACAAAACAGCATTGTACAAACTTGGGGTTTGGAATGGCATATTCCTTGTCTGCCCATCTGATTCTCAGGGGGATACCAATTGTAAATATAAGGGTTTTGTGTCATAACTAATTTTGGCAAAAGTAACTGTGGTGCAACAAAGCACATCATAAAACACTCACAGTAAAACTGATGTCACTTCCCGGGGTCCAATCCACCTGCAGGGGGGTGGCGACATCCTCAGTATGACCTCTCCTATCTTAGAGGTATGTCCTGGTTATTTCCTACCATATAGTAAAAATCCTCTGATGTCATCCAGCCTATGTAAGGCGGAGGCATGGGGAGATGGAGGACATTCAAAATCCAACATTCAAAATCTAACCTTCAACATCCAGAGATCCAGACATTCTACATTCATCCTGCAAAATTCCAGACTCTAGTGCCAGGCCAGGAGTAACTGATCCAGATCCATGCAGTACCTCCTATCCAGGCAGAACCACCATCATGAACTAAACCGTACAAAAATCCCAATCATTCAGGGAGAAAGGGGGAAAGGCTGCTGACCCTTTCGGAAATTCCAGTGACCAGACCTTGCCCAGCAAATGCACCCCGCTGTCCACTGTGACCAGACCCCGGTGGCCCTGCTGTTCCATTAAAGGAGAGCCTGCCGCTGCGCGACAACCAGATCCTTGTCCTGATGTCCAGAGACCCGGTTAGTTGTCCAAACTACCCAACCCAAGTGTATTTTGTAAGTATTACCCTACCCCAGAGCTAAAAAGCTGCATACACTGCTCTTTTTCCTTGCATTCTGTCAAACCCAATAATAATCTTATAAGTACCGTAGTTAATTCTGAGTTAGTCTTCATGTGTTAGCGCAATTCTTTCCCAATCATTTTAGTCCTTGTGTAAGTCCTTAGTACTATTTTGAATAATTAAAAAATTTCCCGTAGAGATGAAAGTGGCGTGGATAGGTTAACCTTGCAAGTAACCTCCTCGCGTACCGTGTCTTTCTTTAACAATCTAGACACTAAAATATAGTTGCAGTAAAACAAATCACTTTGCTAACAAAATCTTGTTTGCCCGCGAAATTGTTTCCCTTTTAAAAACCGACATTCCTTCCTAAAAAGAATCCCATACTGTCACCCATTTACAGTCACCCTTTGACTTTTGTATCATACCTGTTATGTGCCTTTGTACCTTAGCATTAAAACCGATTTCCAATTTTTATTATTTAGCCCAATTCCTAAGTTGTTTTCTCGTTTTAAACCTGTGAAAAGCAAGAAATTGCAATTCTACAACGTGTGATTTTTGCTGCACTGTTTTTCTTCCCTAAAGTCGATTTTCTCATCCGAATGCCTGTTGTTTAGTACTTTGCCTTGTAGTCTGTCAGTTTCCTTGCTTCTGCAGTACAGCCAAATGAATTCCTGTCTTATCAATTCAGTGCACATGTAAAATAACCATTCAGTGAAATTCGAGGGCCATTTCGCTAATTTTAAGGGTTTTGAATCCGATTTTGGCCTCCCATTTAGGGGTGGTAGGTCGGATTTTCAATCAGATTTTAATCCTATAATACCTGACTCCTTGCTCCTCCTCTCCACCCACACAAAACCTGGCTACCAGGAGTTTGGCGGAGTGTTGCAGGGGGAACGCCTAACTGTTGTGCTATTTAAAAGTGGTACCAAAAAGTAATCTTGCTTTCATTCAATTCTGCATTGATGTGTCTGATGTTGGAAAGTAAATTAAGTGCACCCTATCATTTTGCTGTGTAAATTATCACCACATTCAGACCCTCCAGCTTATAGAGATTTTGCGATCCTACAAAATGCCGTGAAAACGGCCGTTTTGCGCAAAAACTGCTGTTTTGGAAAAAAACTGCAAAAACTACCATAACAAAAGAAAATTCCTCAGGTTCCCAGATTCTCAAAACATATCAATGCAAGAAATGACATGCACAAAAACATCTCATCACTTGCGCCAAAAAAAAGAGCTGCCCAATCCACAAGGGACATTTGAATCGGCACATTTTATTAAATTCCGTGCCATGCCTGCTGTTTGCTTACAGAGAGGTACCCCAAGAGGGTGTTGGTTTCAGCCCCCTTGAGTTACTCTTTGGACATCCCGTGAGGGAGCCCCTTGCCTTGATCAGAGAAGGTTTGGATGTCACCCCTCCAGGTCCCGCCAAGCCAGTGGGGACTATGTGTTAGGCCTCAGGCGGAGGATGACACAGATGATAGGTCAGGTGACAGCGAATCTCAAGGCCAGCCAGGAACTGAATAAATACTGGCATGACCTTAAAGCCTTGCAAGTGGATTGGACTCCGGGACAGGAAATCCTTATGATGGAGACTACCAAGCCTAGACCTTTGGCAGACAAGTGGACTGGACCCTTCCGGATCATCTCCAAGATGGGCGAAGTCAATTATCGGGTTGACATCGGAGTCCCTGGAGTAGCCCCTCAGGTATTCCATGTTAACAGGCTCAAGCCTTTCCACAGGCAAGCCAAAGTCTCATGTCTCTTGCTAGCTTCAGGGCAAGAAGAGGATGAGAGTGAGCCCCTTCCTGATTTGCTGCATAGCAACCCTCAGGATGGCTCAGTGGAGGGCGTACATCTCTCTCCCGATCTGACAGCAGAGCAACAGAAGGCCTGCAGGGCTTTGCTCTGGCACTATGCCTCTCTGTTCTCACTGACACTAGGCCTTACACCTTGTTGTAGGCATGAAATTGACACTGGTGACAGTGTGCCTGTCAAAAGCAGGCGCTACCGTATGTCAGATACAGTTAAGAACTACATCCAGGCTGAGGTCGCCAAGATGTTGGATCTGGGTGTTATTGAACCCTCCAGTCCCGTGGTCCTTGCCCCCAAGGCAAGTTCCCAGGCAGGTACCAAGTATTGGAGGTTCTGTGTGGACTACCAAGGAGTCAATGCCGTCACCAAAACTGACGCACACCCATTGCCCAGGGCTGATGAGCTTGTGGACACCATAGGTGCTGCCAAATTTGTAAGCACCTTTGACCTTAGCTCAGGCTATTGGCAAATAGCTCTGACGGACCATGCCAAGGAAAAGACGGCGTTCTCAACACCTGAGGGACTCTACCAGTTTAGGGTCATGCCTTTTGGGTTGAAGAATGCCCCTGCCACCTTCCAGAGATTGGTAAATCATGCACTCAGTGGAATGGAGGCCTTCTGTGTGCCCTAATTAGATGTCCTTGCCATCTACAGTTCCACCTGGGAAGAGCATTTGACATCTGGATAAGGTGTTGCAGGCCTTGGAAAGGGCTAACCTCACTATCAAGGCCACCAAGTGCCAGCTAGCTCAGGGGAAAGTCACGTATCTTGGTCATGAGGTAGGAGGGGGTCAAATTCAACCTCTCTCCAGTAAAGTACAGGATTTACAGGACTGGGAGACTCCCACTATTCAAACCCTGTTGAGAGCCGTTTTGGGCCTCACTGGGTATTATCGCAATTTCATGGCGGACTATGGAACCATAGCTGCACCACTGACAGCTCTGACTTCACCCAAACAGCCTAGGAAGGTTAATTGGACTGAAGACTGTCAGAGGGCCTTAGATGGCTTGAAAGAAAATCTGTGTAGGGTACCTGTGTTGTGTGCGCCTGACTACAGCAAACCCTTTATCGTCCAGACGGATGCCTGCGACACCGAATTGGAATGGACTGAAGGGGGGGGTCTGTACTTCTGCTCTCTATATGGTAGAGGAGAGGCACAGAGGACCACAGCCAATATTCTCTATTATTGGTACGTGGTTGAGCAATCAAGGCTTAGCTTCTCAGGAGGCGATACAGGCTGGTTCTTAAGTACAGTGTGGTCCCCAAGCCCCCACAAAGGAATGTTCACACACTGTATTACTGAAAACACAGTCTTTATATAATTGATATTCAAGGTTATGTACACAATAACTCACTATGTGCTCAGAAAATCTACAATGGCAAATATATACAGTTCTAAAGTGGTACCATAATTATTATCAGATCTCATTAAAGTACATCAACTATATTCTGGTTAAATGTCACACAGATCAAGAAATAAAAGTAACCAACAATAGGTATAGGAGGAAAGCAGTTGATTAGAACACTTGGCAGAACATTGACCCCTACCAACAAGACACAGTTCTGTGTGGAGATCCCCCCACCTGGGCAACCTGTAAATAAAGATATAACACAAGCCCGGTCCATATATTGTTCTATAAGTCTTATTTCCTTATATAATGTTTTTACCCCCCCAATGTACCTGGTGGAGCAGAGTTCTTTGAAGAGGAGTCGTTGGATCCTTCTTGAGTGACTCCCTTTAAAAGACGAGCCACGGATCATCGAGAGGCATCAAAGAAGGTGAACTTGGCGTCAACGGCGTCGATGAAAAGTTTGAGGATGCCGAGACCACAGCGTCGATCCAGGCGGTGCTCGTCGGCGACATCCTGCGAGGATGAGGTGTGCGGGGAACCTCAGCATTTGATAGTTCTGGACCGCAAAGAGTTTCAGAAGAACTGTGGCCCGACAAGGGCTTCGAGTCGTCGAAGTCTTTGTGGTCTTTGGTGGTGGGAAACCCACCGGCATATTCTCCTCGGCGCGTCAGCGTCCCCGACTTTCTGCAGCGGGATTAAGTGGTTGACGGTGAGGACAAGGGAGTCCTTTGATTCAACAGTCTTACGCAAAGGAGCTGACGGCTCCGTTCGTCGGCAGCATGGCATCAAGCGGTCCCCTCTTCTGGGCAACATGGCTTCGACGGGCCTCCAGCGGTTACGGCGATACTCCGAACCCTGGTCGGCGGCAATGGACTTCGACGGCGTTGATGTCCAGGTGCTTCACCTCGATCTCCTCTGTGATCCCCGTCTGCGGTCGGCAGCCTTTCGGGGTTCTGACTTCCAGGTAGCTTCGGCGAAGGTTAGCGGTGCTCGATAGTCCCTCAGAGCACGGGAGGAGGGCACCTAGCCAGGTCCTCTCTCGGATCAGTCCTTGACGAACTCGGCAGCTTTCAGATCGGGTCGAAGCAAATGCAGCAGCAGTTCGTCTTCTTCCAGCTGGGCGTCGAGGGTCAGCAGTTCCAGTTACTCTTCAAGTGTAGACACAGCTTCTGAACAATTTCCAGTGGTGAGAGGTCCCGAGATATACTATTCTGCCTCTCAGCCACACTGCGGGGTCACACTCAGCACCCACTCATACAGAAGGGCATTCATGCAGTCAGTCAGCCAATCAGGCATACAGTGCATTTCGGGCCATACTCCTCCCTCTCAGACACTCACAACAAGGAATGTGTATTGGGACAAGTACCGAGCCATTCAACACTACACACTGCATTCATGCCAGTTTTGGGCAGGGCTGTCTCAGTCTTTGTCTCTCATACCAGAAACCAGACAGCCACAACAAGAAGTGCATATTGGTCACACACTCCATTCACCCAGGTCCCACCCACAGGGTGTACCCACAACATACAGTCACTGGGAAGGCTCCAGCCAGTCTGGCCTGGACTTCACAACAACACTATTTATGGAACCACCCAGCAGCCAGTCAGGGGGAAGGGACAGAGTCAGGGCTTCCCAGGACTTTGGGAAAACAAGCTAACAGGCAATAGAAAGCAAGAGGCCACAGGGGCCATCTTGTTTCCTATCAGGAATTAACTGATTCCAATGTCAGGGCCTGGGTATCCCAAAATGGAGGATACTCAGAGCACCTGTCAAATACAGCATGGAGCTGTCACCAGCTCATACCCTGCTCTGTGGGCCACACATAGTGCCCAAAAACATACACTGGGGGCACAGGGTTGCACCCTCACCCATGGGTGCAATAAGGGTATCCCATGGGTCTGTACACCAAACCAAAAACAGGAAGAGCTGCACTGCCAGGAGTCCCACATGGACTCCTGGACAGAAAACAATACAGAACATAAGTGAAAAAGGACTACAGGACAAGGACAGGGAGGCCCTGTTCTACCAATGAATTTCCAGCATCACACCCATTCAGATGGCCTTTTTCACCTCTGAGTAAATCAGGGGGCGTTTCTGCCAATTTAAAAGTGCATCCTATATTTCCACGCAAGATACATTTTTAAATGTGCAGAAATTGTAGGCAACCCTACGCGCACGTGAGCTGGGGTTGCCACTGCATAACAGGGGGCCTCATTACAAGTCTGGAGGTAGCCATGCCGGTAGAAATGGCACGGCTGGCGCTGGAGTCATTTCTTTTCTGGCGGTCCCTCCGGCCAGACACTGGAAAAAAGAAAATCCCCATTCCCATCGAGTCCCATTGGTCTCAATGGGAATGGGGAGGACAGATGCACCGGCACTGTGTACAACAGTGCCGGTGCATCCGTCAAGTTCTGCGAGCAGGTGCCGTTCCGCCCACCAGGTCAGACCTGGCAGGCTGTAAGACACCCTCTCGCAGAACTCGTAGTTTGCCGGTCCGGAAACAACGGTAGCGGCAAGTTTACCGGTACCATTGTTTCCAGACCGGCAACCTCATAATGACCCCCAGGGTCTTTCTTGACCCGGTCATGCATTCTTTTAAGGTATGAACCGCTGCTATGTCGCTTGCATTTCTGTTCCTCAAACAGGATAGAAATGTGTTTTTTGGGTCGCATTTTACAGTGGACATGCTGGGAGCTTGCAGAACACTGTCGGGAGAGTGCTTCTATTCAAGGTACTACCCATTATGACCGACAAAAATCGATCGAATGGTACAATTTGACCTATTTTGCCAGTACCATTCAATTGATTTTTATAAATACCGAACATGTGGGGTTTGCGGGGGTGTCACCCGCTCCTTATGTTCAGTATTTTGGCCTTGGGGGTCGCAGGGGTGTCCCCCGCTTTCTCAAAATTGGAGGTGGGGGTCTGAAAAACAAAAAAAACTAAAAAGGGACCCTGCGGCGTCAGCTCCGTCCTGCATTAGAGGGACTGATCTGACACCGCAGGGTTGGAGGGGAAGCGGCAGCGACCAAGCAGTTAACTAGGGGAGGGGTAGGTTGTTGGTGAAAGGTACATTTTGGGTTGTTTGGCTGAAGTGCAAATCTATTGGCAGAAAAATTGACTACAGTTAATTCGGCCACAAATAATTACACTTCTGTCAAACAACCCAGAACCCTATTCAAGGCAGCTGTCCAGCGCACAATTTGCACTACAGCTCATCCTCGTGGAAATGCGAAGGTCGCCTTTGAGAATAAGATGACCTGCTTTTCCCAAAAATGGGTTATCTAAAAATAGCATATCCTAGGATTAAATGTCCCAGTTTTTGAGGATCATGGTCAAAATCTACATTTGTAAAAAAATGGTCATTCTATGAAAGGGAAAGGAGAGAGAGGAAGAGTGATGGGTGAGATCAGACAGTATAGGCAATAAAGCAGAGGGAGAGCAGTGGGTGTGGTGGGCCAGAAATCTGAGAGCGAGCAGAGGTACAGAAAGTAGATGGAGCATGTGAGCCAGAAAGCAGAGAGGAAGCGGTTGGCCGGAAAGAGGCAGTGAGCTGTAGATTGGGAAAAAAGATGAGTGAAGAGTGCGATAGAATGGGAGAAAGGTTGCAAGATGCAGAAGCAGCACAAAAGAATGAAGGACTGTGTATTGCGGGAGGAATTGTAGAGTGTAAGGTGTGAGTTGGGAGCATGATTTGGAGTTTGACAGGGGCAGGGAAGTGCAAATTGTGACTTGACAGTGTGGCATAGCACGTTAGTATTTGTATGACAGAGTGAGAGGTTCAGGAATGCAAGTTGTAATGGGGAGTTGGTGAACTGTGTGATGTGTGTTAGAGAGAGAGGTGTGTGGGTGTTTGGGGGATTGGAGAACATAGAAGGGGAAAGGTTCAGCATTACAACTAATAATGATCAATTTAGTTAATACTATTAAATAGGCATGCACATTATAACAAAAATGTAGCCAAAAAAAAAAACTTTTCTGCCAAGCCAGAGACATCTGGGATTCTTCCTATTAAATGAATACAAAAGATACATAATAATGACACCCTGCCCCTCATTACGAGTTTGGAGGTAAGTAACGTCCCTTAAGGGCATGGTGCAAATAGCGTGTCCGTGCTGGCACCAGTCCGCTAATAGAGGACTATTACGACTTTGCGGGCACGAGCTTTGTGCCATGCCGGTAAGGTACCTAGTGCCTTGCCGCAAAAGTCACCCAAAAAGCCCTTACTGGCATCAAGCTAAGCGCAGATTACACTACCGGCATAGATCAATGCGTCATTAGCGGTGACCGTAAATAGCGGTGACCTTAATTAGCTGACACCGCTATTTACAGTCACCGCTAATAAGCAGAACCAGAAATAGAGTCATCGCACAGGAACGGGAAGGAGCACGGCGGCCATCTTTAAAAACACAATCCATTGCCATCCTCAGCACACAGGACCCCTGGGACACTGCTGATCGACTGAAAAGTACCTCCCACAAGACAAGAATGCCGAAAGCTCTGAAGAAGGGATCTGCCCGCCTCAGAAAGGAAAGACTTAATCAGGACGAGCTCCAGATGCTTGTGGGCACTTTGCGCGAGCATGCAGGCACAGTCTTCAGCAGCAACATGAGGAGAGAGGCAGTGCTGCATAAAAAAGAGATCTGGGCACTTGTTGCCGAGAAGGTTAGTGCAGTAGGCAACACACCCCGCACAGTGAAAGGTTGCCATAAGTGGTGGGAGGATCTGCGCCTAAGGGTGCGCTACATATTATCGGTCAATCGCACCCAGGCCATGGAAACTGGAGGAGGACCTAGTTCACCCATAAAGCTCACCCCGTGGGAGGACACATGTGCAAGCATGATTGGGTCGGAATCCATTGAAGGCGTAGGCGAGATGGAGTGTGGCGCCACGACAAATGCTGATGGAGGTGAGTGTCCAAATTAAACACTGCTATGCCAAATCTGATGAAAGTCAATGCAATGTCTGTCCAAAGAGTCACGCCATGGTCGACCACACACACACTCCCTGTAAAGTAGGCCGAAGCAACTGAGACACATGCTGATGCCTGCTGCCAGGCAATATCGTACATGACACATAGCACACAAAGTCGGAAATTCCACGAGGCACACAGCGTGCATGACCAAAATAGTAAGCATATCAGACAGCACTGTTCCTGGCCAAAATGAGTGATGCCGACATATGGCTGCATTTACCACACATGTATGAAATGACGTGTCCTTCCCAACACAAATGCCTATTACCCACAATTGTGTGGATAAGCAATTGTCCCACTGTATGTATGATGCCTATCAAAACATCACTCATGCCGTCCCTCTCTTCCACCCCCACAGGCAGTGAACATGACAGCGAAGAGCAGGACACCAACTCTCCACAGGCCACACCCAGTAGGAGGTCCCAGGAGGACAGCAACCGTCTGTCAACCTCCAGGGGACAAGCCAGGGGACGCTGTGTCCCGGAAACCAAGCCACCGCAGGTACACATTGCACCTGTACTACCAAGGCCCGAGCAGGGCACAGCACCACCACCCCTCCCCCACCCACTGTTCTGCCTGGAGACATCTGTGAGACACCCCATTCGGAGGAGTCCAGTGTGGCTGGGGAGGTGGCAGCCACGGCACCCCTCATAGTGCATGACAGCCAGGAGGATATCTGGGGCACCATGGAGGATGATATAATGGATGTGGTCCATACCCCAACCCAAATTGAATCCCCACAAGTATCTTCGAGCGATATCGGGAACACCAACACCCCAGAGCAGTTTGGCCATGACCACACCCAGGGACATCTCAGTCCAGTATTCAGTGTTGGGGAGGATGAGCAGGCTGGGCATGACTGCCAGATTCCCAGCACACCCACAGGTGCAGCCGCAGGGCCGCATCGGGCTGACCTGCTCACTGCACACGTCCGTGAATTTGTACAGGACAACCGTCAGGCCAGAGAGGAGGGGCGTACAGAGTTAGCAGCACTGGGCTGGTCCTTTACGGACAACACCAACCGCCTCTGTGAGGAGGTCTTGGCCCTCCGCGGGGTGCTAGGGCGCATCGCTGATGCATTGGAGGCAGGTCATCCCGCCCCACAACCTCAGCAGGAGGTCACAGCATCATCCTGCAGTTCCACCCAAATGAGCCCGCTCTGCAGGTCGGTCCATGCACTGCGCCGACGGGACATGCCACCCCCTGGCTCTGGGAGTGCCGAGTGAATGCTATGGCAGCCTCATGTAGGCTTCGTGGACTCAATGGGACTTGTGTGGGGGAGTTGTGGGGGGAGGGGGAAGGGGGTGAGGGAGTTGGAGGGTCTTGTCACTTACGTTCATATTGTTACATTCAATACACCGGTTGTTTGAAAAAGAAGACCTGAGTGGAAATTCATCAATGTGCATGTGTCATTTATTCATATACAGTGCATAGTGTGGTTTCAGCCCCCTTGTGTTACTCTTTGGACATCCCGTGAGGGAGCCCCTTGCCTTGATCAGAGAAGGTTTGGATGTCACCCCTCCAGGTCCCGCCAAGCCAGTGGGGACTATGTGTTAGGCCTCAGACGGAGGATGACACAGATGATGGGTCAGGTGACAGCGAATCTCAAGGCCAGCCAGGAACTGAATAAATACTGGCATGACCTTAAAGCCTCGCAAGTGGATTGGACTCCAGGACAGGAAATCCTTATGATGGAGAGTACCAAGCCTAGAGCTTTGGCAGACAAGTGGACTGGACCCTTCCCGATCATCTCCAAGATGGGCGAAGTCAATTATCGGGTTGACATCCGAGTCCCTGGGGTAGCCCCTCAGGTATTCCATGTTAACAGGCTCAAGCCTTTCCACAGGCAAGCCAAAGTCTCATGTCTCTTGCTAGCTTCAGGGCAAGAAGAGGATGAGAGTGAGCCCCTTCCTGATTTGCTGCATAGCACCCCTCAGGATGGCTCAGTGGAGGGCGTGCATCTCTCTCCCGATCTGACAGCAGAGCAACAGAAGGCCTGCAGGGCTTTGCTCTGGCACTATGCCTCTTGGTGTAGGCACAAAATTGACACTGGTGACAGTGTGCCTGTCAAAAGCAGGTGCTACCGTATGTCAGATACAGTTAAGAACTACATCCAGGCTGAGGTCGCCAAGATGTTGGATCTGGGTGTTATTGAACCCTCCAGTCCCGTGGTCCTTGCCCCCAAGGCAAGTTCCCAGGCAGGTACCAAGTATTGGAGGTTCTGTGTGGACTACCGAGGAGTCAATGCCGTCACCAAAACTGACGCGCACCCATTGCCCAGGGCTGATGAGCTTGTGGACACCATAGGTGCTGCCAAATTTGTAAGCACCTTTGACCTTAGCTCAGGCTATTGGCAAATAGCTCTGACGGACCATGCCAAGGAAAAGACGGCGTTCTCAACACCTGAGGGACTCTACCAGTTTAGGGTCATGCCTTTTGGGTTGAAGAATGCCCCTGCCACCTTCCAGAGATTGGTCAAGCATGCACTCATTGGAATGGAGGCCTTCTGTGTGGCCTAATTAGATGACATTGCCATCTACAGTTCCACCTGGGAAGAGCATTTGACATCTGGATAAGGTGTTGCAGGCCTTGGAAAGGGCTAACCTCACTATCAAGGCCACCAAGTGCTAGCTAGCTCAGGGGAAAGTCACGTATCTTGGTCATGAGGTAGGAGGGGGTCAAATCCAACCTCTCCCCAGTAAAGTACAGGATCTACAGGACTGGGAGACTCCCACTACTCAAACCCTGTTGAGAGCCTTTTTGGGCCTCACTGGGTATTATCGCAATTTCATGGCGGACTATGGAACCATAGCTGCACCACTGACAGCTCTGACTTCACCCAAACAGCCTAGGAAGGTTAATTGGACTGAAGAATGTCAGAGGGCCTTAGATGGCTTGAAAGAAAGTCTGTGTAGGGCACCTGTGTTGTGTGCGCCTGACTACAGCAAACCCTTTATCGTCCGGACGGATGCCTGCGACACCGGAATAGGAATGGACTGATGGGGGGGTCTGTACTTCTGCTCTCTATATAGTAGAGGAGAGGCACCAAGGACCCCAGCCAAGATTCTCTATTATTGGTACGTGGTTGAGCAATCAAGGCCTAGCTTCTCAGGAGGCGATACAGGCTGGTTCTTAAGTACAGTGTGGTCCCCAAGCCCCATAAAGGAATGTCCACACACTGTATTACTGAAAACACAGTCTTTATATAATTGATTTTCAAGGTTATGTACACAATAACTCACTATGTGCTCAGAAAATCAATGGCAACTATATACAGTTCTAAAGTGGTACCATAATTATTATCAGATCTCATTAAAGTACATCAACTATACTCTGGTTAAATGTCACAAAGATCAAGAAATAAAAGTAACCAACAATAAGTATAGGAGGAAAGCAGTTGATTAGAACACTTGGCAGAACATTGACCCCTACCAACTAGACACAGTTCTGGTGGAGATCCCCACACCTGGGCAAACTGTAAATAAAGATATAACACAAGCCCGGTCCATATATTGTTCTATAAGTCTTATTTATAATGTTTTTACCCCCCAATGTACCTGGTGGAGCAGAGTTCTTTGAAGAGGAGTTGTTGGATCCTTCTTGAGTGACTCCCTTTAAACCAGGAGCCACGGGTCGTCGAGAGGCATCAAAGAAAGTGAACTTGGCGTCGACGGCTTTGATGAAAAGTTTGAGGATGCCGAGACCACAGCGTCGATCCAGGCGGTGCTCGTCGGCGACATCCTGCGAGGATGAGGTGTGCGGGGAACCTCAGCATTTGATAGTTCTGGACCGCAAAGAGTTTCAGAAGAACTGTGGCCGACAAGGGCTTCGAGTCGTCGAAGTCTTTGTGGTCTTTGGTGGTGGGAAACCCACCGGCATATTCTCCCCGGCGCGTCAGCGTCCCCGACGTTCTCCGGCGGGATAAAGTGGTTGACGGTGCGGACAAAGGAGTCCTTTGATTCAACAGTCTTAGGCAAAGGAGCTGATGGCTCCGATCGTCGGCAGCATGGCGTCAAGAGGTCCGCTCTTCTGGGCAACATGGCTTCGACGGCCTCCAGCGGTTACGGCGATACTCCGAACCCTGGTCGACGGCAATGGACTTCGACGGCGTTGATGTCCAGGTGCTTCACTTTGATCTCCTTTGTGATCTCTGTCTGCGGTCGGCAGCCTTTCGGGGGTCTGACTTTCAGGTAGCTTCGGCGAAGTTTAGCGGTGCTCGATAGTCCCTCAGAGCACGGGAGGAGGGCACCTAGCCAGGTCCTCTCTCGGATCAGTCCTCGACGAACTCGGCAGCTTTCAGATCGGGTCAAAGCAAATGCAGCAGCAGTTCGACTTCTTCCAGCTGGGCATCGAGGGTCAGCAGTTCCAGTTACTCTTCAAGTGTAGACACAGCTTCTGAACAATTTCCAGTGGTGAGAGGTCCCCAGATATACTATTCTGCCTCTCCGCCACACTGCGGGGTCACACTCAGCGGCCACTCATACAGAAGGGCATTCATGCAGTCAGTCAGCCAATCAGGCATACAGTTCATTCAGGCCATACTCCTCCCTCTCAGACACTCGCAACAAGGAATGTTTATTGGGACAAGTACCGAGCCATTCAACACTACACACTGCATTCATGCCAGTTTTGGGCAGGGCTGTCTCAGTCTTTGTCTCTCATACCAGAAACCAGACAGCCACAACAAGAAGTGCATATTGGTCACACACTCCATTCACCCAGGTCCCACCCACAGGGTGTACCCACAACATACAGTCACTGGGAAGGCTCCACCCCGTCTGGCCTGGACTTCACAAGAACACCATTTATGGAACCACCCAGCAGCCAGTCAGGGGGAAGGGACAGAGTCAGGGCTTCCCAGGACTTTGGGAAAACAAGCTAACAGGCAATAGAAAGCATGAGGCCACAGGGGCCATCTTGTTTCCTATCAGGAATCAACTGATTCCAATGGCAGGGTCTGGGTATCCCAAAATGGAGGATACTCAGAGCACCTGTCAAATACAGCATGGAGCTGTCACCAGTTCATACCCTGCTCTGTGGGCCACACACAGTGCCCAAAAACATACACTGGGGGCACAGGGTTGCACCCTCACCCATTGGTGCCATAAGGGTATCCCATGGGTCTGTACACCAAACCAAAAACAGGAAGAGCTGTACTGCCAGGAGTCCCACATGGACTCCTGGGCAGAAAACAATACAGAACAAAAAAGTGGTTGTTCCTAAAGAGTCCTTTAGGAACTCCCGTCCCCTGCACACTTTCTGATGTCTGAAGATCAGACCAAACATTCAAGTAAGTAATCAATAGTTCATATTAACCATTTGGTATAATTGACAATTTGATATATGAAACTCTCTTTTTCAATATTTCAGTAAAACACAATATTTTATTATACAAATAAAGAAGCCCAACGCGTTTCGAGTCACAAACTCTTCTTCAGTGGCAATATCACAATTCATCAGATTTCTAAAAAGTAGAAAAGAAACATCTTAGTGTAATATTTCACACTGTAATTCAACAATAAAGTAAGTATTCTTTAACAAAGTAACTACTTTTTAGCAATTTTTAACAAATCACGTATTAATATATACTTAGATCAATCAGGGTCCTCTATATCCTAGAGGTAAATCAGCTAGTGTAGCTATTATTAGAAATGTGGAGAAAAAGAGCCTAGCTCGGCTCAAAATAACCAGAATTTTATCGAATCAATCCGCACATGCAGTCAAGAGAGAGAGATTGCTGTCAAAAGTTCTTTACTCAATAATGGTCGGTAGAAAAGCGGACAACACTTACCCCAGCAAGTGGGTGTCTAGATAGGGAAACAATCCTAGAGGTGTATATATTCATGAAGTAAATGATTGATAGGACCCCGCGTCCAACAGTAGATCAATATTAAGTCTGCAATACAAGTAATAACTCTAATTAGGAAAAGAAGTAGAGCCTCGGCGGAATGTAGTAAAAGAAAAAAAGAAAATAGATAAACACTTACATCAATAATAATGTCCTACTCAACGGTACCCAGAAGAAATCCTAACCGCAAAAAGCTGAAAGTAAGAAGAAAAGGAAAAGTGCTAGTTCGAATAACGAATCAGTCAATGGTACAGGGAAAAGTACCTAAGCTACTTACAGAATTCGCCAAAGATCAACGAACGTGGGTGCCGGGGAGCGACACATCTCACCAAAGTAGGATGCGTTGTTCCAATGGGTGCCTTTTTATTTATACTCAAAGGAGTGTAAAGGAGTGCATGCGCAGTAGATTGCGCGTGCGCCTAAGGAAAAGGTCAAGAGCGTCATAAGGCTTGCGTCATATGCGAACATGCGCAATAACCTAAGGAAAGAGAGTAAACACGGCGCTGTGACGTATCAAGAAGGCGTATGCGTGTGCGTTTGATGGAAAGATGTAGGGCGTCATGAGAATGGTGCGAACGCTTAAAAAGTAAAAGTATTGACATAAGGAAGGAGAGTAGCGTTAGGAAGTAAGCAAAGTGTGGAATACTCATAGCGCCGTCACCATAGTGACACGATCTGCGTCAGAATAGAGGTGTAGAGACTAGTAACATCCATTATAAATAGTATAAGGTTAGGTTCCTCCAAGTTCAAATCTCTGATATTCTGTAGAAAATGAGTTGTGTCCTTTAGATAAGTTTCTGTTATTTGAATTAGAGGTTGCAGTGCCGTAAACAGGTATACTGCCAAGGGATGAAAAATTCTCTCTGTACCCGTGACAATTGGCCTAAAAGGTGGGTCCGTTCTGTTCTTATGAATTTTCGGGAGTCCATAGAACACTGGTGTTACCGGATTGTTGTTAATCAGAAATGTACTTGTGTTCTCTGATATCCATTCTGCATTTTCGGCTTTTTCTATGGTTGTTTTGATAGTAGCCCTAATCTTGCTAACAGGGTCGCTATCCAATTTAAGGTAGGTATTTTGATCAGATAACAGTTTCAAACAGCCTTCATTATAAAATGAGGTGTCCATAATAACGAGAGCCCCTCCTTTGTATGCTTTCTTAATAGTTATACTATTATCCTCAGCTAGATCTTTAATGATTCTCAACTGGTGTTTTTTGATATTTTGTTTGCCTGAGGTCGTGTATTTCAAGCTTCGAAGTGCTCTTGTGGTTTTTAATTTAAACAAATTTATCAGGGGATGATTAATTTGTGGATGAAAATGACTTTTGTCTTTTATTTCCAGATAAGGACATTTATCTTTTGTGCTTGTATCTGTAGTGAGATTATCAAAAAAGACACCTCTATTCCACATAACCAGGGCATTAATGCCCTCGAATGGTTCTTACTAAAACATGAAGAAGTTACTATTCACAAAGTATTTGCAATTGAACTCATTAACATCATTCTCTTCAACAATTACTTCAGGTTTAATGGACAATTCTTTCTGCAAACATCAGGTACATCGATGGGATCATCGGTGGCACCCTCATATGCCAATATTTTTATGTATTTCTTCGAACATACACATGTTCTAGATAGTGTTGCTTGGAAAGACAAAATTAAGAGCTGGTTTAGATACATTGATGATATCTTCGGCATATGGAAAGGAACCGAAGAAGAACTTTTGAAATTCTGGGAATACCTCAACAAATGTAACGACAGGATTAGGTTGACAATGGACATAGGTAAACCATCTGTACATTTTCTGGATGTCACCATTGAAATTACGAATGAGGGTCTTAAAACACAGATCTACAGGAAACCGACAGATGTGAATAGTAGTCTACATTTCCAAAGTTTTCATCCAAAACATCTTAAAGAAAATTTACCTTACAGTCAACTTCTCAGAGTGAAAAGAATTACTTCGGAAGCAGATAAACTAGAGGAAGAATACATCAACATGAAAACAAGATTCAGAGACAGATGTTTCCCTGGAGACCTGATCGATAAAGCCATACTCAGAACTGAACTGCATAGCCGAGAGGACCTCCTGGACCCAAAAGCCAAAATGAAGAAAACTAACTTAATTCACTCTTTCAAATATTCCAGTCAGAGTTTTCAAATCAAGAGAATCATTCACAAAAACTGGGAGATCATAAAAACAGATCCACAACTGAACAACCTTTTTCCGGAACCACCAATGCTGGCATACAAGAGGGGCAGAAACTTTCACGATATATTGATTAAGGCTGAAAAACAGAAACCTGGTAATCAAACTGTGCTGTGTAAAACCAAAAATGGGACTTTTCCATGCCTTAATTGCCAACACTGTTCAAATGTGATTAAAGGCGATCACATCCGACATGGCAATACTGGCAAAAAGATACCTCTGAAACAATATGCTACATGTGACTCTAAAAATGTTATTTATGCCTTACGCTGTCCATGCGGGAAATATTATGTTGGCAAATCCACCAGGAAAGCAAAGGAGAGATGGACAGAACACAAGTCTAATATTCGCACAAAAACATTAAATCACCAGTATACAGACACTTCAGAGACCATCAGCATACAGTAGCACAAAAGTGCTTTGTAATACTAGAAACTATACATCCACTTCCTCGAGGAGGTAACTTACAGAAGTTACTAGCCCAGAGAGAACTTTTTTGGATTCATTGCCTCGACTCCCTCTCCCCTTTGGGGATGAATGAAGACTATTATCTGGGCCCTTTTTTATAAATGTGTTTATAAATTTTATAAATCATGTATCCAAATTTACTGCCTTTCATCATAAAAAATGTAACTTTATTTTATTTCCATTCTTTTGTAGAAGGTCTATTTTTCATGTGACTGTGTAAGATTGTGCGCCCGTAAGTGGGCAGGCAGTACATGTATTTTCTAAAGTCTCTTCAGTTTTGGACATCTATGACATAGTCCCTGTAGGAAGACTGACAATTTCACTGATCTTCAGTTATTTTATCATCTCTATTGCTTATTCTTTTACGTAATGAGTATTTTACTGTCTTACGCTACTTCCTTTTCCGTAGTTTTTGAATTTACAGCCACCATCACGTTCTGACGCAGATCGTGCCACTATGGTGACGGCGCTATGAGTATTCCACACTTTGCTTACTTCCTAACGCTACTCTCCTTCCTTACGTCAATACTTTTACTTTTTAAGCGTTCGCGCATGATAAATGACACCATTCTCATGACGCCCTACATCTTTCCTTCAAACGCACAAGCATACACCTTCTTGATACGGCACGGCGCTGTGTTTACTCTCCTTCTTTAGGTTATTGCGCATGTTCGCATATGACGCAAGCCTTATGACGCTCTTGACCTTTTCCTTAGGCGCACACGCAATCTACTGCGCATGCACTCCTTTACACTCCTTTGAGTATAAATAAAAGGCACCCATTGGAACAACGCATCCTACTTTGGTGAGATGTGTCGCTCCCCGGGTCCCACGTTCGTTGATCTTTGGCGAATTCTGTAAGTAGCTTAGGTACTTTTCCCTGTACCATTGACTGACTCGTTATTCGAACTAGCACTTTTCCTTTTCTTCTTACTTTCAGCTTTTTGCGGTTAGGATTTCTTATGGGTACCGTTGAGTAGGACATTATTATTGATGTAAGTGTTTATCTATTTTCTTTTACTACATTCCGCCGAGGCTCTACTTCTTTTCCTAATTAGAGTTATTACTTGTATTGCAGACTTAATATTGATCTACTGTTGAACGCGGGGCCTATCAATCATTTACTTCATGAATATATACACCTCTAGGATTGTTTCCCTATCTAGACACCCACTTGCTGCGGTAAGTGTTGTCCGCTTTTCTACTGACCATAACTGAGTAAAGACCTTTTGACAGCAATCTCTCTCTCTTGACTGCATGTGCGGATTGATTCAATAGAATTCTGGTTATTTTGAGCCGAGCTAAGCTCTTTTTCTCCACATTTCTAATAATAGCTACACTAGCTGATTTACCTCTAGGATATAGAGGACCCTGATTGATCTAAGTATGTATTAATATGTGATTTGTTAAAAATTGCTAAAAAGTAGTTACTTTGTTAAAGAATACTTACTTTATTGTTGAATTAAGGTCTGAAATATTACACTAAGATGTTTCTTTTCTACTTTTTAGAAATCTGATGAATTGTGATATTGCCCCTGAAGAAGAGTTTGTGACTCGAAACGCATTGGGCTTCTTTATTTGTATAATAAAATATTGTGTTTTACTGAAATATTGAAAAAGAGAGTTTCATATATCAAATTGTCAATTATACCAAATGGTTAATATGAACTATTGATTACTTACTTGAATGTTTCGTCTGATCTTCAGACATTAGAAAGTGTGCAGGGGACGGGAGTTCCTAAAGGACTCTTTAGGAACAACCACTTTTTTGTTCTTACATATCCAACCTAGATGCCAAGGTTGAGCCTTTGCCCCCCGCACCTCAAAACTCCATATAAACATTGTAGAATGTCTTCAACAATACCCTTCCAGGTATTTAACCAAATGAACCTTTAATATAGGTGTGCCTTAGTGTTATCTGCTCTTCTTATTTTTAGAAAACAATACAGAACATAAGTGAAAAAGGACTACAGGACAAGGACAGGGAGGCCCTGTTCTACCAATGCATTTCCTGCATCACACCCATTCAGATGGCCTTTTTCACCTCTGAGTAAATCAGGAGGCTTTTCTGCCAATTTAAAAGTGCATCCTATATTTCCATGCAAGATACACTTTTAAATGTGCAGAAATTGTAGGCAACCCTACGCGCGTGTGAGCTGGGGTTGCCACTGCATGACAGGGGGCCTCATTACAAGTCCGGAGGTAGCCATGCCGTTAAAAACGGCACGGCTGGTGCTGAAGTCATTTCTTTTCTGGCGCTCCCTCCGGCCAGACACTGGAAAAAAGAAAATCCCCATTCCCATCGAGTCCCATTGGTCTCAATGGGAATGGGGAGGACAGATGCACCGGCACTGTTGTACACAGTGCCGGTGCATCCGTCAAGGTCTGCGAGCAGGTGCCGTTCCGCCCACCAGGTCAGACCTGGCAGGCTGTAAGGCACCCTCTCGCAGAACTCGTAGTTTGCCGGTCTGGAAACAACGGTAGCGGCAAGTTTACCGGTACCATTGTTTCCAGACCGGCAACCTCATAATGACCCCCAGGGTCTTTCTTGACCCGGTCATGCATTCTTTTAAGGTATGAACCGCTGCTATGTCGCTTGCATTTCTGTTCCTCAAACAGGATAGAAATGTGTTTTTTGGGTCGCATTTTACAGTGGACATGCTGGGAGCTTGCAGAACACTGTTGGGAGAGTGCTTCTATTCAAGGTACTACCCTTTTTGACCGACAAAAATCGATCGAATGGTACAATTTGACCTATTTTGCCAATACCATTCAATTGATTTTTATAAATACCGAACATGTGGGGTTTGCGGGGGTGTCACCCGCTCCTTATGTTCAGTATTTTGGCCTTGGGGGTTGCAGGGGTGTCCCCCGCTTTCTCAAAATTGGAGGTGGGGGTCTGAAAAACGAAAAAAACTAAAAAGGGACCCTGCGGCGTCAGCTCCGTCCTGCATTAGAGGGACTGATCTGACACCGCAGGGTTGGAGGGGAAGCGGTTAACTAGGGGAGGGGTAGGTTGTTGGTGAAAGGTACATTTTGGGTTGTTTGGCTGAAGTGCAAATCTATTCGCAGAAAAATTGACTACGGTCAATTCGGCCACAAATAATTACACTTCTGTCAAACAACCCAGAACCCTATTCACTTGTTGCCCAGAAGGTTAGTGCAGTGGGCAACACACCCCACACAGTGAAAGATTGCCATAAGCGGTGGGAGGATCTGCGCCTAAGGGTGTGCTACATATTATCGGTCAATCGCACCCAGGCCATGGAAACTGGAGGAGGACCTAGTTCACCCATAAAGCTCACCCCGTGGGAGGACACATGTGCAAGCATGATTGGGTCGGAATCCATTGAAGGCATAGGCGAAATGGAGTGTGGTGCCACGACATCTGCTGATGGAGGTGAGTGTCCAAATTAAACACTGCTATGCCAAATCTGATGAAAGTCAATGCCAATGTCTGTCCAAAGAGTCACGCCATGGTCGACCACACACACACTCCCTGTAAAGTAGGCCGAAGCAACTGAGACACATGCTGATGCCTGCTGCCAGGCAATATCGTACATGACACGTAGCACACAAAGTCACAAATTTCATGAGGCACACAGCGTGCATGACCAAAATAGTAAGCATATCAGACAGCACTGTTCCTGGCCAAAATGAGTGACACCGACATATGGCTGCATTTACCACCCATGTATGAAATGACGTGCCCTTCCCAACACAAATGCCTATTACCCACAATTGTGTGGATAAGCAATTGTCCCACTGTATGTATGATGCCTATCAAAACATCACTCATGCCGCCCCTCTCTTCCACCCCCACAGGCAGTGAACATGACAGCGAAGAGCAGGACACCAACTCTCCACAGGCCACACCCAGTAAGAGGTCCCAGGAGGACAGCAACCGTCTGTCAACCTCCAGGGGACAAGCCAGGGGACGCTGTGTCCCGAAAACCAAGCCACCGCAGGTACACATTCCACCTGTACTACCAAGACCCGAGGAGGGCACAGCACCACCACCCCTCCCCCACCCACTGTTCTGCCTGGAGACATCTGTGAGACACCCCATTCGGAGGAGTCCAGTGTGGCTGGGGAGGTGGCAGCCACGGCACCCCTCACAGTGCATGACAGCCAGGAGGATATCTGGTGCACCATGGAGGATGATATAATGGATGTGGTCCATACCCCAACCCAAATTGCATCCCCACAAGTATCTTTGAGCGATACCGGGAACATCAACACCCCAGAGCAGTTTGGCCATGACCACACCCAGGGACATCTCAGTCCAGTATACAGTGTTGGGGAGGATGAGCAGGCTGGGCATGACTGCCAGATTCCCAGCACACCCACAGGTGCAGCCGCAGGGCCGCATCGGGCTGACCTGCTCACTGCACTCGTCCGTGAATTTGTACAGGACAACCGTCAGGCCAGAGAGGAGTGGCGTACAGAGTTAGCAGCACTGGGCCGGTCCTTTACAGACAACACCAACCGCCTCTGTGAGGAGGTCTTGGCCCTCCGGCAGGTGCTAGGGCGCATCGCTGATGCCTTGGAGGCAGGTCATCCCGCCCCACAACCTCAGCAGAAGGTCACAGTATCGTCCTGCAGTTCCACCCAAACGAGCCCGCTCTGCAGGTCGGTCCGTGCACTGCGCCGACAGGACATGCCACCCCCTGACTCTGGGAGTGCCGAGTGATTGCTATGACGCCCTCATTTAGGCTTTGTGGACTCAATGGGACTTGTGTGGGGGAGTTGTAGGGGAGGTGGAGGGGAGTGAGGGTGTTGGGGGGTCTTGTCACTTACGTCCATATTGTTACATTCAATACACGGGTTGTTTGAAAAAGAAGACCTGAGTGGACATTCATCAATGTGCATGTGTCATTTATTCATATACAGTGCATAGTGTGCATGTACCCCCACACCCAGTGCCATCTGTCCAACTATCATTTCACCCTCTGCTGACATGTGTGTCAGAAATATTGTGCAATCACTGACTGGCGCACAGCACGTCCCTCATGTGCTTCGGCACTGTGATGATGTCCGGCCACATCTTCATCTTCCCCTTCATCTTCATCAGGTGGTAGCAGTTCAATGTCAGGGGGCAGGGGCACGTTCCGGCGGATGCACATATTGTGCAGCATTACACATGCCATGATGATCTTGGCCACCTTCTCATGCCTGTAGAGGAGTGCCCCACCTGACCGGCTGAGGCAGCGAAATCGTGCCTTCAACGGGCAAAGGTCTGCTTGATGACCACACGGGTACAGGTATGGGAACGATTGTAGTTCTATCGTGCCTGTTCTGTGGGTTTCAGACAGAGGTGAGGAGCCACAGCTTCAAGGGATAGCCACTATCACCTGTATGAGAGGAAAATGAAGGTAAATGTCAGGGGAATCATCAAGGACAGCTGTACTAGTCACACATGCCTGCAGGTTATCGTTGCCCACATGCACATGTCCCTGGATGCATTCCTGCCAGTTTCTGTCCCTCCCTGTGTTCTGTGCCATGGTCTAATGGTGTGGGTTGTATCTTCAAGATGATACATGGAGTACACTGCTGTCTTGTGCACATGCATGGTGTACGCATACAGCTGTGTTAGTGTCAAAATAGTGAGGTGTTGTATCCTGTGAGATTTACTTAGTAGGTTCAGTTTGATGCACTCCCGGGGATGCTTGTCCTGTGTGGTGATATGCTGGAGACAGCAACATGGTGCATATGCACTGCATGGTGCAGGATGGCGTTACGGAGGGTGTGGGTCGCTGATGGGTGGTGCACGTGTCGTGGGATGTGGTGTGGTTTGCTGTTAGTCATGTCGTGATAGGTGTGGACCTTACTTCATTCATATGGGATTTGTGTATCTTGTACGGTATGTGATGGTTTGGGGCACCATGTTTGGTGATGTGCACATCGTGCAGTCACATCAGCATTGGCAGCATGGTGGTGTGTGCATCTCTCCCCCCTTTCAATGCCATGTGCCAGTCCTGCTACTTACCAAGCAGCCAGGCACGTCGTCCAGCATCTCGCTCCATGATGGCATGCAGGACCACCAACTCCACGTGGGTGCCGTCGAGGGCACCTACACAATTTGGCATGCCTGCCAGTACATGGAAGGCAGCTTTTGTATCAAACATCTCCTGGGGAGTCCGTGGTAGGGATATGTAGTCCCTTGTGTGCTTGAGGAGGGCATTCAGTTCTTGGTTCAGTATCCGGAAAAAAAAGGGTTGAGATATACCATGCATGTGCCCCACTGTGTCCTGGTAGGTGCCTGTTGCAAGGAAGTGGAGCCCAGACACTACCTTCAGTAGAGGGGGGATGGCGATGCATATGTCAATGAGGCTCTCTATTTCGTTGTGTATCATGTCCAATATGGTGGTGATGGTGCACGGTCCAGACGGTACAGGGTGTGGATCTGCTCTGGGGTTAGGTTGAAAGGACTGGCTCTGATGCGAGGGATTGGGGGCTGCCGGCGTGGTGACGGTGGCTGCACTGGTGGAGCATGCAGGGCCTGTCTCACCCTCATTCTCCTCCTGCGTCTCCTCTGTGGTGGCGGCTGTTGTTGTTGTTGTTGATGCTGTGGCAATGCAAGCAAGTCCTCCAGCTCCAGTAATGCTACTACGATTGGGATCATCTTGGTGTGGGAGGGGGTGTGGTGTGTGGCTGTGCTCCTTTTGAACTGGGCCAGACTCCATAGCCTCCACCTGTGCTGATTGTGTGCACCTGTGGCAGTTGGGAACACTGCTCAGGGAATTTAACGGTAGCTCAGCGTTATTAACGGCGACGTACTTTCCGATTCCATTAATAGCGGTCTGGTAGGTCAGAATGTCCCGTAACGGTAATCGATGCCGGTATTCCTTTACCGGCATCGTTTTTTCCTTAGCACCAACCTCGGAATGACCCCCCTGACTCTTTTAGCCTTACATTCTGCCTCTTTCCTACAATGTGGCAATCTTACACCCTCCAGATAATACAAAATGTCCCGCAAAAATGCTGCAATAAATCAAGGTTTGTGCTGCAAAATTTGCCATTTCATGCCGCTGAATTTGCCATTTCGTTCTGCAAAATCCTGGAAGGTCTGCACATTTGTGATTGCTGCCCGATATTAAGTCTGTTTGAATTTCATTTGAATCTAAAAATAAATAAATATTCCATTATTACACACCGGCCTGGTTCATGGTCCATTGCAACACGGGGAGTACGTTGAGGGGGGTGTGAGACGGGTTGGCTGCCTTCTCAAAAATAGAATCTGAATGTAATAAACTTAAGAGCGTTTTTTATTGTGCGCCGCATCCCTGGCCAGTGGAAAGAGTCCTGGTCTGGAGTATGCTGTATCTTTAAATCCGTAACAGGCTCTGACACAGGTCAAAGAGTAGTGTGGCCAGGCAGTATACCTGCAGGGCCCCGTAAGACATATGGGTTGGGGTGAGGAGAAGGGTGGCAGTAAGAAGGCATCTTAACGGCCAGTGAGGCAAAAGATGAACAATCAAAAAGCAGAGTCCAGATGTACAGACAGACATGAATGAGGTTGTTGATGTAGAATGTGGAAAATACTGCCAATGGTTCAAGTGTGATAAGTGCTGCACATTCACCTTGTTTGGCTGTCCATTGTGGAAGTGAAACCTAAAAGACAATGCACACGCATGGATGTGCAAGGGTACATACACACACATGCATGTGGACAAACACACATCTGCATTGACATTCATCATGACTAAATTATTACACCAGCTGAAAGTTAGATGTGGGAGAATGCATGCAAAGATTGTGGTGGCTGTCACTAATACAGACATGACATGATTGACAGTGCTCATTGATGTAGCACAACACCAGGCTAGAGGTGAGTGAACAATCTTTATCTAGATGAACATCAAAGGGCTGCAGCCTCCTTCATCCTTGAACAGCTTCCAACTGACACTGTTCCTTAACATAACACAGGGTTCTCTGGTGTCATCAGCTTCTGTAAGATTCCACTAATAACAAAGATGCAACTATGTGCATTATGGCACCTTTAACTATATACACTATTTAACACACCTCTTTCCCTTCCAATGCACATAAGGGCGCAAAGGGATACCGGGCACCGTTAAGGACATCGGTGCCGGTAATTCCTTTGCGCCCTACTACGAGGTCCTTTTGCGGCCCCGTCCTTAACGCCTGCTTTTACCAGGCATTATGGATGGGATCCGCAAAGAGACTTCAGAGCTAATAATGGTACCGTAATTTACGGTACCGTTATTAGCACCCTCCCCATTCCCATTGAGCCCTATGGGGGCTCAAATGGGAATGGGGAATGTCATTTCAAAGGGGGACTTACCGGTCCTGCAAAGGGCAGAATGGACCGGTAAATCCCCATACCACCATGTCGGTGGTGGTACCGGTACCGGTATTGGTGCTAGTCATGGCGCTAATAGCGCCATGACTAGCACCAACCTTGGAATGAGGCCCAATGTCTCTGATTACTCCTACTTCTGGCCACTTGGAGAGTAAATCCATAACCACAATGACATAGGAGTCCTTTGTACCTCTAAAATGTAATGGGCCCTGTGAATCTATGGCTATGGTGTCGCAGGGAATTCTGGGCGCTTGTGGTATAATCATGGGAGAAATCCTCATCTCCAACACCTTGTTATGATTATTACATTCCTCCCACTCCTTGATTCTCACCTCAATAAACCTGTCCATTCCAGAACAACAGAAATGTATTCTTATGAGAGCTTTGGTTCTACACATCCCCATATGTGCATTCTGTCCTAAATCCACTAACAATTTGTTCATTCCACCTGGGACTAACAATCTCTGGCCTCAGCACACCAACCCATCAACTACACCTAACTCATCTCTGACCTTTTTTAAACTCCTTGAGTTGATCACCCCACACATGATCCCCATTTTCATTCCATTTCTTGTGAACCAGCCTCAGAAGTTGGTTATAAACAATCGTCCTGACAAGCTTCAATCCATTCCTTTTCATGTAACAATTCCTCCACCAAAAATATGCCCTTGATCCCTTCATTTGTCAGAAAGTCAAAATCATCACTCTCCACCAGAGGACACCTGGATAACACACCAGCCACCAGATTATCCTTTTCCTGCACATGTTCATCTATGAATTCTAAACCCTGCACCCTTGTAATCCATTTGGAAATCCTCTGCGAAACTCTGGCTAAACCTTTTCTGTTCAAATTTGCCAGCAAGGGCTTGTGGTCAGTTTGAACAGTAAACTCTCTAGCACCTAAATATACCTTAAAATTTGTTATCGCCCACAGCACCGCCAGGGCCTCTTGTTCAATCATTGAGTAGTGTCTTTCCACCTCCTTGAGTGCCCTAGAGGCATATGCAATGGTAAGTAACCCAATTCCATCTTCTTGCATTAGCAGACCCCCCCAGACCAAATTCTGAGTCATCAGTGTACACTATGGTGTGGGCATTGTCTCTGAAACCTTGTAACCATGTCATGTTTATTGCCACATGAAGACTGTTCATGCATTTCACTACATTGCCACACATGCTGCATGCCTGAGAAAGATGTACTTGCCAAAGTGCTTCAGTGGATGCATTGCGATTTGGCCCACGTGCATTCCCTCGCCATCGACATCCTCTCTATCTTCCCAAAATGCCGACCACTGTCATATGTCTCCTAAATGTGACTCTGCACCTTAATTCTGACAGCAGGGTCCATTATGTCATTATGCAGACCGTAGTCCATGTACAGTGAATGACGTGAAATGTGTGCAGCAATTATGAGCGCGGAGGCAAAATCTCAACCCTTGCAGTTAAGCCCTCACTGTCCAGGGAAAACATGTGAATAGGCATATGACTGTTAACATCTGATGTGTCACCTCAATGATGACACCAGGTCTACCAGCACCCTGTGTGTGATTGTGAGTGGGCATGATTCCCCTGCTGTAGCGACATTCATGTATATCTAGTGTCAATTCACATTGTGTGTGATGACAGCGCCCTTCACATGACATTGTCGTGTGAAGTGTCATACAATGACTGTCCATGAGTGAGTGACTGACAGTCATTCAGTGTCGCTTTGAATGGCACTGTCATGTAACAGGAACTGTAATTTCACACAATGTGAAGTGCTGTGTGCCCTGGGCGTGTGTGATTGCACAATTTAGTAATCCCTTGAGCCAGCTCTGTATCACTTGTAAATACAACATTGCACTGGGAACGTTGATGTATGCCACTACTACAATTGTGCCGTACTGTACCCACACTCAATCACATTAATCAATCACAGAATTCACAACAAATTCAACACTACACTACCAAACCCACATACCACTGTGCTACAACATGGTATGCACTGGCTGCAGGCCAGCACTTACTAGAGACGCTAATGCCAGCACTGTCAGTCGAAGCATGGTCCTGGTCTGTTCTGCACGAATGATCCATGAGGCATGCCTAATGTTGAGTTGGCCGTGTCACTGTAAAGGTGGACGCCATACAACACGTCAAGAGCAGCTTTTGTCATTCATGCTGATAAAGCTCTTTCATGGTCTGGGAATTGTTTATAGGTACAACAATCATTACCCACATTCATGCCTCCTGTGTGGGTGATTTTGTTGGGGCATCAGTCCCTGTTTATGAGCAGCATCCTACAGTGTGTCAGTATTGCTGCATGCTCAGACCGAGAACCAGCACTTCAGCATCTACAAATCTCATGACATGAGGAGCAACAGAGCCCTCATGAATCAACTCTAATTCTTTCCATGGGCTGTCTACAGACATATCAATGGGGGAGTACCAGACTGACCACCTTGGAATGATAACCAGCCATCAGCTGATTTCACCTATGAATTGACTATTGTGGGCCCTTTCAAATGACAAGTTAACTTGTCTGAACATATCGCCTGCTACACAGGGCAGTGGTCTGCATGCACTCATACACTGGCAGGCTGGTCACACCACAGTGTGTCATTAAAGTCAGCTTTGAAATGCATCCTGACAAAGCATTGTGTAAGTATAGGAGACAGTACATTCATACACATTAGCAGCAAACGAGGTGTCTGGATGAGATATGACGCATGTACTTGATGTACAATGCAAAGAGACAAGCCCCATGAATGTTGCAATAATTGATTCATGTGGATGAGACATTTCTGGACGTGACAAAGGTGAGCCTTGGCGGTGATGTGTGACTGTCAGGAGGGAACATCATGAGGTCTTGCTTTGTGCACATGATTTTGACATTACAACCCTGCGTGCAAGTACTGGCACAGATGTGAGGCCCACTAGACGTGTTGTGTACCGTCAAACAAACATGTGCAACACATGTGAACCACACAGCAGCCTCACAGAATGCAGGCCATGTCACAGAAGTGAATACGGTAGCAATCATGCATTGGCCAAGGTTGGCTGTCAACTGCAGTCTGCTTTACAACAACACATATATAGGTTAATTCAAACGTGATAGTCCACACATACGATGCACACAAATGCCACTCATGGGTCTCCATGCCTCCCACGCCTAGCACATGCTCAATGCTGATGAGTTAACTCAGAGCCTCTTTGATTGGTGTCAGTTGCTCCTCCTCTGCTGGCCCTCCCTCCAGTGGCCAGTGTAGGGACCAGGTTGTCACTGAGCTTCTGCTTGGACTTTAGCAGCTCATTCATCCACTTCTGGACCTGTTCAGCATTGTGAACCTCCATGTAACGCTCACCTGATTCCCACGGAGGCGCAGGTCTGGCTTCGAGTGCTGATGCTTCTTCAATGGTGAAGCGCAGGACTCTGAAGATGGACAGGAAGGGCCCCTCTACTCTGGCTTCTCCGGCTCGCAGGAATATTCCCCTGTGCGTGAAAAGGGAGTATTACCTACTGACTGAGTTATGCTCAAGCCTCCCACTCTCTTCCAACCCTCCACGATACCCTTCCACGATTCCCCGTGAAGTCTCACCTTAGGGTCAGGAAGGATGAGCTCTCCATCCTGCTTCTGATGCAGGGGCGCGTTGAAACCCAGTTACTTCAATGGATTGAGGATTATGGAAGTTCAGGTAAGCTTGACTATTCAGGTAAGGCTCTGTAAAAGTTCTGTTGCAAGTTCAAAAGTCCAAGCTTAATAATAATGTTCATTGTCTTTTTCCCCTTAGGGGCCGGGGTTCGGAATGCCGGAGATATGGCGCCGACCCGAAGTGAAACGTGCAGTTCCAGTAAATGACAGGTAAGTTCTCGATGAGCGCTCGGGTAATGTCTTTGCATTCGCTCATTCAATGTCTTTGTCTTTTTTCCCCATAGGGGCCGGGGTCCGGATGCCTGGAAGCGGCAAGACCCGAAATGAAATGGGAATGACCCAACAGGTAAGACTTAGAAGGAAACTGAGCTTTTCCTATTCCCTTCCTTCTCTCACCTTGTTCTTGTCTTTCTCTCTAGGTTCTGGGAAGTGGCTGTGGATCCGGATGATCGCTGCTGAATATGGTGGCATCCAGGAAAGGTGAGTGAAATGCAGCGGTGCAGCGATCGTAGCGAAATGCTTTTAAAATGATGTCTTCCTTTTCAGGATCATCGGTGTGATGTCTCTGTGGTGCTCATTTAGCAGGTAAGGTCTTTTGTCTCCCTTTGCAGGTGACCCAGGATACTGACAGGCGTGGCTGAGGTCCAGATGCAGGAGCTGACACGGTGAGCGTCCAGCTGCGAGGAGCAGAACAACGCGAAGCGTGAGTTGCTGATCGGGTGTGGTTTAAATAGCTTTGGAAGAAGTTCCAAGTGTGTATCCTTCCTCCGATCAGGTGTGTATCCTTCCCCGACCACACCCGGTTTGAAAGTAATCCCACAGGTAAAGTAGTTCCATTCAGGCCTCAAGAGGGCCTGGATGTGGCAGCATGGTCTGCATCAGGTAAGTGCACATTAAAACACTTGAACACATGTCTAGCTTTATGAGCCTGGCGCCTAAGGCGCCAGGACAGAGGTCCAACATGAGCCTGGCGCCTAAGGCGCCAGGACTGCGTCCAAAGGGCCCCAGCTTGGGCCCGCTGGCACTCCCCTGAGGGAAATGATGCCTGCCTTTGGGGTTGCTGGGTCGGACCTGGCTCCTTGGAGGTAGGCATCATGACACTCCACACCAAATGCATAGATGCGGATTGTGGCTATATTGCAATGCAACATTCATGATGCTGGAGTATTGGTGCTGCCCGCAAACTGGAACATCTCATGATGGCGTTCTGTGACATAATCTACGAGGATCTGGATCTTCTCTTCAGTTTAGCACCTTTTCCTCTGCCGACCCATCTCCTGTGCCGTGTCTTATGGTGGAGCTTCTTCCTGCTTGCTGGGTCTCCCCTCTTGGAACTAGTGGTGCTGCTTCACCTCTCTGCCTTTGACCACGTCCAGGTGCCAGGTCACCTTTGGGCTGAGGCACCACATCACGTCCTCTTGGGGCTCGGCCACAAATGTCCTCACAACATCCATGTCTACTTCCTTTCCCTTTTTGGGCCTTCCTACTCATGGTGCAGATGCAATGGATGAAGGGAATGCACACCAATATCTTGTTCTGGGCAATATGAGGAAGAGAATAGTCTACGTGATGTCCTATGTAGATGTGTGGTCCACAAAGGCTTCAAAGTACCCCAAAAGCAAAAGTATGAGGTACGCGATACGCAGCGGCACCACAGGAGCCAACAATTGTGTTTGCGATACCTGGCAAGCTTCGGATATGAGAAAAAAAGCAGTAGGTGATACGCAGTGGCAACCCAAAGCAAAGAAATTGTGCATGCGACACATCGCCTCAAAATGGACAAAAATACATGCACATATGCGCAAAGCCAACCCCCAAAAAGACAAATGCGGTAGATGTTACTTGAAGGAAACGGCTTGCGTAGCGCCCACCCCCAAATGCGCGTGTGCGACACTCGTCCATCTTCATTGTGTTGCGCGCACACCCTTTGATGCGCATTGGCACCCCTTAAATATCACAGTCATTGCCATGAGAGTGATATAGACGTGCAGCATGTGTCACGTAACTTACACGCTAAGGGCCTTTAATCTGTATTCAGATGGCTCCGATTTGAGACACAGATGACACTCCTTCTCCATCCTCTAGTGCCAATTCTACTGTCTCCTGCTGCCGTGTTCTGCCTCTCACCTTGCCATCTCCTGCTGCCTGCTCAGAGTGAGTGCCTGCTGCACACCTGCACTGCATTGGGAGTGCCCGTTGACCCACCATTGCCTGTGCTCCTGTGTCTGGCCCTGTGGCCACCTCATCTACTGTGTCAGACTCCTAACTCTCCATTCCACCACCACTGATTTGCAGCTTATTTCCAGGACCATTTTGCCCACCCACACCTGTTTCAGGGGGTGTCATGTCTGGGCCATCATCATCTTCACCAAGAGGCACCCCCACGGCAGTGAGGCAGAGGGCTGGCAACTTCATCTCCAAAGAAGTTGGCATCCTGGTGGAGCTGGTCCTGGAAAACCTTGGTGCCCTCTTCAACCCAGCAACGCAGTGGGGGACTGAAGGACGCAAGCAGATCTGGGTGACCATCGTAGCTGCCATCAATGCAGAGAGGGTGGCAGAATGTTGCCTGAATAGTGTGCATTAGCGTTGGGAGGACCTATAGTCCAGGAACCACTACAAGGCATTAGCAATCCTGGAGGCCGGTGCCACCATGGTGGTGCACTGTGCGGGCTACTACAAGTTTTCCATCACCAATATATGGGTCCTGGGGAGGTTCTACCCGGAGATATATCCCCATATCTGCGAGTGGCTATGGCATATGGAGGCTGCTGGTGAGTAGTCATGTGGTGCACTCCTCACCAGTGTGTTTTGTGCATGGACCTGCATGACTGCAGTTACTCCCTTCTGTATGCAGCATGTGTGTTTCAGTGATCCACTCTGCATGCAGTCCCCAGACATCTGTTGATTAGACATGAGCTGGTTTGTGCAGTGTTCGCAGTTGTACACTTGCAGCAAGTGTGCGCATGCAATGTCAGTTGATGGCTAGGCGTACTTGGACAGTAAGGGTGCTAGATTACAATGTTGTGCCCTTGTGAGGGCGGCATTATATGATGGACACATTGATGTGTGGTCCATTACAATGTGTAGCCCCACCCTCAACGTCTGGAGGTGACACGGTGTTGGTGATTGACATGTTGGAGCATTGACCTTTCAGGGACATTGATGTTGTCTGTCATCCCACTGCATATGTAGTCTGAGTTCACATGTCATCATGTCATGTGTATGTGTTTGCGGCTACAGCATACCTGTTTGTGCCTCTGCAATTTATTCATGTATGTGCTACATGCTTACAGGTCAGGCTGTCAGAGAGGCATGTTGTTCGATGTAATTGTGTGGACAGATGCCCAAGCAGGTGTCTGCAAGCCATGGTGTGCGTAGCACAATCATGAGTGTCTACTGATTTCCAGCATACCGCTGGGTGTCTTGCCACGAATGTGTTCCCAGCAGTACCCTGGTCCTTCTGTGCGACCATGCATTACATAGTTGGCCAACCTTCCAGTTGACTCCCTGCCCACCCCTTTGCCTCTGTGCTATGACACCCATGGCAACACAGCACATTTCAGTTGGGTAACCTTGGCCTTGCCATTGTGTTATGTCTTGTTTCTTGGTATGTTTCTGTGGACCGCCATCTACGTGCTATGTTGATATGCAAATGTTTTGTGACTGGGCTCATCATTGACTCTAGACATGGGAATTGCATGGGCATGTGTGTGGTTGTTGCTGGTTGACCCATGACAACTTCATGTTACTGTGAATGTTGTGTAAACTGCACATGCTTTGACACTGTTGACAGATGTCAACGTTCTGGGTCTCCTTTCCACAGTTGCTGCAGCTGGCGAAGAGGGTGGAAGCAGTGCTGTGGAGCGAAGTGGCTGAGGGAGTCCCTGGACCATTGGGCGTGGCTGCTGGGGGTAAATCCCAGGAGGCGTAGGAGGCCAGGGACACCTCAGCAGTAGTGGGACACAGTGATGACACACAGGGGCCATCGACGGGGAAGACACCCTGGAGTCATCCAGATTAGTGGATGTGGAGTAGGTGGCCATTGCAGCCCAGCACATGGGGTCAAGGAGGGTGTGCATGCTGCAATCCTGTACAGGGGCAGGAGGTTGTGCAGGCCACAGTGGAGGTACCTGCACAAACTCCTGTCCCTGGGCCATGAGATGCAGCAGTGCCCACCTTCTAGGATGCTTCCACCCGGACCAGAATCCACGTGCCAGCTGATGTGTCCATCCGGGATCATGTGCTGTCCCTGCTGGCTGTTCTCAGGAGGCAGACCGCAGTCATCTGTGATGATGTACAGGCTAATCGTAGTATGCTTGCGCATCATCACAATATGTTGTGCTGCCTCATGGCCTTGCTGGCAACAGCAATATTCTCGGGTGGGCTCCATGGGCTGTTCTCTGTCGTGAACCCCTCCTCCACTTCTTCCTCTATACACCAGTCATCCTCGAGGGTGCCTTCTGGGCCACTCTCCACATGGCCCTCTGTGCTCCAGTCCCACCACCACTGCCCAGTCTGATGGAGCTAACATCTCGGTCCAAGGTGGGAGTCCCTTCAACGTCGGATGTGGTGGTCACTGTACCTACTGAGGCACCAACACAGCCACAGGCAGTGGGGGTTCAGCAGGCACCTCAGACAGCTTGCACTTTGCATGGTGGCAGCAGGTGGCAACCATCAGGAGGCAGACTGTCAAAGGGCATACCACCCGAGGAGGCATATGGCACCTTTGAGGCAGGAGGACCATAGGGGGGACCATGCAGGCTTTGTCATCTGTGTTTAGATGGTACCAAAGACAGCTGGTGGCAGAAAGGCCGCGAGCAAGGGAGGCTTTGGTAATGGTGGCCAGGGCTAAAGTAGTGCTGCGGCGAGCGCAGGGCTGCTGCCATCCTGGAGGCAACTTACAGGTCGGCAGAAGAAGCAGAGCAACAGATGGTGGACAGCCTCCAAGCCCTCAGGGCAACAAAGGAGGCTGGTCTGGGGGAGGAAGAGGTTGCCAGAGAGCCTGGTCAAAGGTTTCAGAAATTGGAGAGGACAAGCCCGCTGTCTTTGTAAATAATTATTTAGGATTAGGTTTAATTTGTGACTTTTTATTTCAAGACATTCCTTCCGTTTTTTCGTGTATTGAGTGCAATTTCAAAATAGGTTTTCCCTCACTTCGTTCCATGCTTTGTGCAGTCTATTTGTATATCTACGCTTTTGATTTTTTTAATGTACTCCCAGTGCATCTGTTCATTGTGGGTCATGTGTATTGTGGCCTGATTGTGTGTGTCATGATGTTTCTGTCATGTTTGCTGGTGGAGTGGTGCAAATGTACCTAACAAGTGGGGGTGTGACCATCAGACAGAGTGAGGGTGCACTGTGTAACGGTTTTATAACACACCCCACTCCAGCCAGGGACTCGTTCCCCTAACAATGAGTGTGGCGCACAATAAAAACGATTTTTATCTTTAATCAACCACGGGCTGTTTTATTTGAGTAGGCCCCCAACACGTCTCGCAATAACCTTCACAAACACCCTGTGTCGCAATGGACTAGGAACCAGGCCGGTGAGTATCAATAAGATATTTATTTATGTTATGGTTTAATGGAAATAAAAGCAAAATCAAACAATTGGACAGTAACCACCAAGGTTGTGGCAATACCAATTCAAGGATTCCCACAGCACAATGAGTTTGAAATCCCCACAATTCTCATGAATCTTTAATGGTAAACAGGAAAAATGATTCTAAGCATGTGATGGTACTTAAGGTTAAACACTCCCTCTGCCACACTCACCCCCAAACTTCTGCCAATTAAATTCTTTTCAGATGGAAAGCAGTGCCAAGGTGTCACTACGAAGAGGGAAAATCAGATTTAGAATTCAGCCCACCACCCCATGATTGAAGGCCAGAAAAGAAAATGAAAACCTGATTTATGAGTAAATGGCATAATCGGATTTCACTTGTTACTCACAGAGCAGCTCACAACCGTGGTGGGACAGCTAGAAGAGAAATCCGTGTTGCTACACTCGAGAGATAAGGAAGCTTACAGACTACTATGCAGGGCACCAAAGCAACATGAACACAAGGTAAGAAAGTCGATTTTGGGACAGAAAACAATGCAAAAGGAAACCACAGTCGGCAGAGTGGGAATTTGTTTCTGCACAGGATGGTTGATGACAGGCAGCCAAGAAAAGGGCTTAGCTGTCAAAATCGGAAATCGTTTTTCAGGACAAGGAACAGAGGTACATAACAGATAGGATTCTGACAGAAAGGGGTGGTTCTCAATGGGACTATGGCTTGGGTTTTTCTATGGGACAGATGCAAATTGGAATTCGTATGAAGGCACACAATACACAGGCAAATTTGGTTTTTGTTACACAAAGACTAATTTTATTGAGGCTATATTTTAATGACTATAATTATTAAAGAAAGGCATTTGGCACGAGGTGGTTAATTTCGGATGTCAACCAACTCACACCGTAAATCTCTTTATTGGGGAATGAATTGAATTACAGCAAAATGATACTAAGGACTTATACAGACAACTGAAAGACTTATAAAAGGAATGCACTAACATGCACAGGCTAAAACAGATTGGTCTATGGAAAGGTGAATGGATTATAGTGGCAGTTTTGGACTTTGAATGGGATTTTGCAATGTGATACAAGAGTCAAAAGAGCAGGATATGCAGTTTTGGACTGGGGTTATGTGCTACTTAAAATGTAAGCTGGAGTTTGGGATCCTGGAAAGCCAGCGAGGTCTCTGGTCACTCTGGACAGCAAGGCCATGGCATCTGGTAACTCTGGACAGCTAGGCCACGGGATCTGGTCACCGGGCTCTCTTGGATGGGACTCTGGACAGCTAGACAAAGGTCTGGTCACTTGCCTATCCTAGATGTGGTCAGCTAGGCAAGGTCTGGTCTCTGCACTCTCTAGGATGGTATCAGCTGCCTCCTCTCCTTTCTCCCTGGATTGTTGTGTGTGCCTGGATCTGGAATCTGCGGATCTTGCTGTAGGTGGATGGATGGACAGATGGATTATCTGGAATCGGATTTGAATCCCTTGTGTCTGTCAGTGTTCCCCTTATATAGCTAAAATGACATCACTATTTCACAATCTGGGGAGGAAGTAATCTGGAATTATTCATATCCTTGGATAGGACAGCCTACCAGACCTCTCTCCTTTCCCCTGGGCTTATTGGCTCAGGGGAAAGGGCATCATTTGTGTGTTTGCATTTATGACCTTCCTTTGTCTCTTAAGTCTACTTTTTAGCAAAAATTAATTATAGATCCAAAACTTATACTAGCCACTGCCATAAGAAGTAGATATGCAGATTCAATCTGTCATAGGGAATTGGACAATCCGATCACCGGCTCTGTGTGAGGTAGCATCATCATTTAGCGCATTTTTGCCCTTTTTATGAAATGCATAACATTTAAAATTCTGCCAATGACTACACATGTTCGTAATTATATCTTGCATCTTTCTACCATATTTGTCCCATTTATTATTCAACCAGAAATGCATCTTTCCTGGCCATTTCAGTTCACCAAGTGCTAGAACATGCACTTGGTCTCTTTATATTTGTCTGAAAATCACAAGGAAAACTAGCCTATTACAAAATTACTACTTATTCAGGGTGCTGTGAAAGATGTCTTGAAATATCCTTTAATGTCATTGCAGAGGATTTGTCATCTGTGGGGCGGTGCTGCAGACCTCTGCAGCAAACTGTCTCCACCTGGCTCGGCTTGCAACAAAGGACTTTTATGATGCCCTTTGAATTTGACATTTCCTCCTTCAGAGTGGGTGCTGGTGGAAATCACACCTCTCGGTCATGCACTAGCCATACTGGCTTCCTTTGTTCTCTCTTGCAGGGCTGCCTGCTAGTCTATCAGGGCAGTGAATCCTCACACTCCCAGCTACCTCACAGGCCCTTGTGGACCGATTCACTGATTCATGTGACTTCCAGTGGAAGGCCAGGTTTTCCATTGAATCTTGTGCCTGAGCCTCAAACTGTTTTTTCAAGGAAACCAAATGTTGTGTGACAAATATATATAATGTACAATATGTAGACAAAACCCTTCCCACATATTCAATTATATTTCTGTGCAAGCAAAAGCTGTTGATGTTTTAAACAACATTTCTCCTTATTTTCCGAAAAGCAGATTCACACATGTGCAGGCCTTTCAATTGCGGTTCTGTAGACCACGGGATTGTCTTTAAATTAGTCTTTTGGGGGGGGTTTGCATGTACTATTGGTTCATGGACACAGACAGATACTGCACAGGAGTTCTTTGCTTTTAACACCGAAAAGAGAATAAGCATGCTATCTCTTTCATTTGCACTAATTTGAGCGTAATGGTTCACATCAAAGGGAAACAAAAGCTATGTCGGGTTGTAATGTAGAAACCTTTGCCCCTCATGTGATTTATCACTAAAACAAGGCTGTTTTGGATGTCGTGCATACTTTTTGTTCTCCAAATGTGTTAAAACAGCTGCAACGCTGATCTGAAGGCAGGGCATAACTTCTAGTTATGCAGGTGAAAAATGAAGCAATTGCAGGGCCGTTTTCAAATGCATTGTTCAACTGCTCACCACACATGTGCCAGAACAACAAAAGCACAGCCGTTTTGGTGGCACTGTTCAAATGGGTTTTAGGTGAAGGGGATTTCTGCTTAGGGCCTTAGATGCACCCCACAACTGGATGATTTTCAAATTCCACTCCGTGAGCAGGGGCACTGCATGCTTGGCGTCAGTGTGTAGGTGCGTGTGGTTGGTGTGGAGGCTTCAGTTGTGTGTGTGATGTCTGCATACAGGTATGGTTGGGGTGATGTGTGGATGTCTTATGATGGTTTTTCTTGACTCTGCCACCAGTTCATGTGTATTTCCACATGTTCCACATTTTTACGTTGTGTGTAGTATCTGGTATAATCTGCATTGCCTCTGCACATTTGCTCCTGGTTGTGGTGTTTCTTTTGCATTGTTTTCCTTTCAGGTCCACTGTTGTTCAGGATTCCCCTTGCCCACACTCTATTCACTGTAGTGTGTATTTGGCATGCGGCTACTGTGGTGGGAAGTGGGCTCACTGTGGATGGGTGGCCTGGACACATCACCTGTGCGTTTGACATTTCATTGCTGTGTCACTCCCATTCCATGTTCAGCCAAATACTGCAGTCACACACTTCCTGCTCTCATGTCATGCACCACCTCTGCCACTGGAATGCAGATGAGTCCCAGGATTGCTGTTTCTGTGTGGCAGAACACATTTCCTGTCTCACTGAGTAACACACTTTCTGACTGGCATCCCATCACCCTGCACAGGCCTTTCATGTTTTTGTGGATATGCCCAATCTATGATTCAGTTTACTTCTGTCCTCCACAAGCATTCACTTGCTGTACTTTGAGGTATTTGCAATGACACATGGGCAATATGCACATGCCATTTTGCATTGCATTCACTTGTCACATGTACATAGTGTTGGTGGTGCAACAGTGTGCTGTCCAGTTGAGGTGCTGCAGATTTAGGTCTGCCAGGCAAGGGCAAGGGCGGGAGATTCTCCGGTCCTGGATTCAACAACAGTGCTACCAGTTGATAGTGTTGGTGGTGGACATGTGGCAGGTCTGCTTCATGGTTGAAGCAGACCACAGAGGTTGAGGTAATTTGCGGCTCCACATTAGACTGGTAGGATGGCAGACTATCAGGGTGTTGCCTGGGGTAGTGGCAGTGGTGTGTGGGGGGCTGGTGGGTGGTGTCGGGACTTGAGGGGATCTTTCTGGGGGTAGTGGTGAAGGTCAGGGGTGTATGGGGAGGGGGGTGAACTATCAGGGGCCTGCCTGGGGTAGTAGCAGAGGTCAGGGGGGCTGGTGGGTGGTATCAGGACTTGAGGCTTGAGTGTGCTGTCTGGGGGAAGTGCAGAGGTAAGTGGGGATAGTGGGTGATGTCATGACTTTAAAGGACCGCCTGAGGGTAGTGGTGGAGGTCAAGGGGGCTGGTGGATGGTGTCAAGACTTGTGGCGGCTGCCTGGGGGTAGTGGCAGATGTAAGAGTGGGATTAGAAGAGGGGTGTACTGTCAGGGTACTGCCTCGGTTAGTGGCAGAAGTCAGGGGTGTGTGCAGAGAGGGCCGTGCTATCTGGGGCTGCCTGTGGTAGTGGTGGAGGTCTAGGGGGCTGGTGGGTGGTGTCAGGTCTTGAAGGAGTTGTGTGGGGTAGTGGTGGAGGTCAGGGGGTAGCGGGTGGTGTCGGAACATGAGGGAGCTGCCTGGGGGGTAGTAGCAGAGGTCAGTGGTGTGTGGGGGTCTACTGTGAGGGGGTTGCCTGAGGTAGTGGCAGAGGATAGGGGGGTTGGTGGGTAGTGTTAGGACTTGAGGCTGCTGCCTGTGGTATTGGTGTAGGTCAGGGGGCTGGTGGGTGGTGGCAGGACTTGGGGGATGCCTGGGGTAGTTATATATACTGGCAGTCTGGGACTTTGAATGGGATTTTGCAATGGGATGCAAGAGTGAAAAGAACAGGATATGCAGTTTGGGACTGGGGTTATGCGCTACTCACAATGTAAGCTGGAGTTTGGGATCCTGGGAAGCCAGTGAGGTCTCTGGTTATTCTGGACAGCTAGGCCATGGGATCTGGTCACTCTGGACAGCTAGGCCAAGGGATCTGGTCACCGGGCTCTCCTGGATGGGATTCTGGACAGCTAGGCAAAGGTCTGGTCACTTGCCTATCCTAGATGGGGTCAGCTAGGCAAGGTCTGGTCTCTGCACTCTCTAGGATGGGATCAGCTGCCTCCTCTCCTTTCCCCCTGGATTCTTGTGTTTCCCTGGATCTGGAATATGCATCTTGCTGTAGGTGGATGGATGGATAGATGGATTATCTGGAATCGGATTTGAATCCCTGTCTCTCTGTGCCCCCCTTATATAGCTAAAATGACATAATCTATTTTACAATCTGGGGGGAAGTAATCTGGAATTATTCCTATCCTGGATAGAAGAGCCTACCAGTCCTCTCTTCACCCTCTGGGCCGATTGGCTCAGGGGAAAGGGCATCATTTGTGTGTTTGCATTTGTGACCTTCCTTTGTCTCTTATGTCTACTTTTTAGCATAAATGAGCTATAGATCAAAACTTCAAACTTATACTAGCCACTGCCATAAGAAGTAGATATGCAGATTCAATGGGTCACAGGGAATTGCACAATCTGATTGTTGGCTCTGTGTTCGGCTCTGTGCAAGGTAGCATCACCATTTGGCACATTTTTGCCCTTTTTATAAAATGCATAGTATTTAAAATTCTGCCAATGACTACACATGTTCATAATTATATCTTGCATCTTTACACCTAGTTTCATATTTGTCCCATTTATTATTCAACCAGAAATGCATCTTTCCTGGCCATTTCAGTTCACCAAGTGCTAGAAACATATACTTGGCCTCTTTATATTCATCTGAAAATCACATGGAAAACTAGCCTATTACAAAATTACTACTTATTCACGGTGCTGTGAAAGATGTCTTGAAATGAAAAAGTCCTTTAATGTCAATGAGGAGGATTTGTCACCTGTGGGGCGGTGCTGCAGACCTCCGCAGCAAACTGTCTCCACCTGGATTGGCTTGCAACAAAGGACGTTTATGATGCCCTTTGAATTTGACAGTTCCTCCTTCCTTCAGAGTGGGTGCTGATGGAAATCGCACCTCTCGGTCATGCGCTACTCATACTGGCTTCCTTTGTTCCCTCTTCCAGGGCTCCCTCCTAGTCTAGCAGGGCAGTGAATCCTCATACTCCCAGCCACCTCACAAGCCCTTGTGGACCGGTTCACTGATTCATTTGACTTCCAGTGGAAGGCCAGGTTTTCCATTCAATCTTGTGTATAAGCCTCAAACTGTTTTTTCAAGTTTCTGAGTCTTTTCCAAGGTAACCAAATCTTGTGGTGACAAATATATATAATGTACATTGTGTAGCCAAAACCCCTCCCACCTATTCAATGATATTTCTGTGCAAGCAAAATCTGTCATTTGACATTGACTTTTTAAATTACATTTCTCCTTATTTTCTGAAAAGCAGATTCACACGTGTGCAGGCCTTTCAATTGCGGTCTGTAGACCACGGGATTGTCTTTCAAGTAGTCTTTTGGGGGGTTTTGCATGTACTATTGGTTCATGGACACAGACAGATACTACACAGGAGTTCTTTGATTTTGACACCGAAAAGAGAATAAGTATGCTATTTCTTTCATTTGCACTAATTTGAGCGCAATGGTTTACAATGTAAACTTTACATCAAAGGGAAACAAAAGCTGTGTCGGGTTGTAATGTAGAAACATTTGCCCCTCATGTGATTTATGACTAAAACAAGGCTGTTTTGTATGTTGTGCATACTTTTTGTTCTCCAAATGTGGAAAAACAGCTGCAGCGCTGTTCTGAAGACAGGGCAGAACTTCTAATTATGCAGACGAAAATGAAGCAATTGCAGGGCCGTTTTTAAATGCATTGTTCAAATGCTCGCCACACATGTGCCAGAAAGACAAATGCACAGCCGTTTTGGTAGCACTGTGCAAATGGGGGTTTAGGTGAAGGGGATTTCTGCTTAGGGCCTTAAAGGCACCCCACAACTGGATGATTTTCAAATTCCACTCCGTGTGCATGGGCACTGCATGCTTGGCGTCAGTGTGTCAGTGCGTGTGGTTGGCGTGGAGGCTTCAGTTGTGTGTGTGATGTCTACAGGGTCAGACATGTCGGGCACAGCGGCTCCGGCAGGCAAACCCACAGTTTGCAAGTCCGGAAACAACAGTGCTGGTAAGCTCACCGGTACCGTTCTTTCTGGACTGGCAAATTCTGAATGAGGCACAATGTCTCCTATGAAAAGGTAGTCAGCGGGCGACTATTCCCCACATTTTTACTCCCACGAAAATCAAGCACCTTTCCCAAGGTAGCATCAGACTTAACTGTGGAAAAAGCGAGGATGCCGATATTGAAACTTGCATGTCAGCATGTGGATAAATGAGGCAGGCATGCATTCAGAATATAATGTCAGATGTCAGCAATGCATTTTGAGCCAAACTCTAGCATAATTCACAGTACCATGGTTTCTATGAGCAGTATCGATGGCAGGTTAGCGTATTGAGCTTCACGTTATTAGCAATACTGTGAATCATGGGAGCAACATTCAGATGTACTTTGGAAGTAACCTGGCCTCCTTACACCCATGCAAACACCTACAAAATTGATCATAATGTATCGTTTGGCAATCGTGATTGGCATTAATTAAATAGTGTTACAACAATGATCTCCTTTATATCTGCTGGCACAGTAGTTTAACTTGGCGTAATTATAAATCACTTCAAAATATTTGCAACTGGTGTAGTTTCTACATATATATTATGTATGAATGTCATTTCTCCAGGAGAGCTACTGGCACAGTGGAAAGAGAGACTGTTTGAGTGATGGGACACTTGTATCTGTCTACTAAGCATCCTGTGTCTCTGTTGGGCAGCGTGGTTGTCTCCGAAGAAAGACAACGCCGCGCAATACAGGTGCGAATCGCGGCCCAAATAAAAGATCAATTCATCAATTTACTGATCAGCAATAAATAATTTGTTGTGGAAAGATTTTGTTTTGTAGGATAGCCAATCAGGTATGTATTTAAAATATTAATATATTGTCTATTCCATTTATAAACTGATTGCCGTGGGCCTTTTACTGTGTCCAATTTCTTATTTAAAAAATGTGGCATTCCTAACCAATATTATACAAAAGATTCTTAAGTGGAGAACCCGTCCCAGCAACCCTGGGAGGAGTCTGGCTCCCCCACTACGCTGCCCAGATGCTCAAAGCCAGTGTCTGTCACCAGGGGTTAATTTGGCAATCAGATTGAGCTAATTGAAGGATAACATTGTCAATATTTGCTAGAATTGTCTAACATTTCAACACTGGGTCCAGCCTTCAAACACAATTGTGCTGCTCCAATTAATAATTGTAACATAGGGCCTCATTCCTAGCATGGTGGTATTCATGGCGCTATTTGCGCCATGACTACCTCCCATTGCAGTACCGACTCCGACCTGGTTCAATGGGGACTTACCGGTGTAGTCCGACCTTTGTGGGACCAGTAAGTCGCTATTGAAAAATTCATTCCCGATTCCCATTTGAGCCCCCATAGGGCTCAATGGGATTGGGGAAGTAGCTAATAACAGTACCACAATTTGCGGTACCGTTAGTATCTCTGAAGTCCCTTAGCGGGTCCCGTCCATAACGCCTGGTAAAACCAGGTGTTGAAGGAGGGACCCGTAGAGGGACCTCGTAGTAGGGCGGTAAGGGATTACCGGCACCGGTCTCCTTAACGGTGCCCGGTATCCCTTACCACCCTACTCGGAATGAGGCCCATAGTCTTTCTGGGCCTACCTCAGCACCTGGCCTACCTGTGGCCACACCTGCAAAAGGTGGCAGGGAATATGCAGCAACATTTAGAGTGTTGCAACCATATTCTCTCCTGCTCTGCCCCGATTGCGCTTGCTTGCAAGTCGAACAGTCTGTTCAACGTAAGATGCTCTACATGACCAAGGAGGCACATACTGGGGTCAAGGAGTGCACTTTAGTGATGACTTTGAACCATGTCTTATGTCCAGCTCGCTCGTTAGATCGTTTTCTCAATGGGTCTTGGGAGGATAGCTCAAAGGCAAGGAGTCAGAGGAACACAGGTTCGATCCCCGGGTCCGTGCTTACAAACCCCTGGGTATTAAGCGCTTTGTAGAAAAAGAAATATAATTGTAATCGTGCCATAATAGCAGCTCTCCTTTCAAAACTATAGTAGGAGTACAGAACAACATCTTGCCAACATAATCTTGTCATGTGCATTTTCTTCCAGCGTGAAGACGAAACCCCTCCTGTGGTGAACTATAACACAAAACTCAATATAACATTGCTAGTTGAAACTTCAGCACAATAATGAAAGATGAGGTTGTAGCAATATTTGCCCCAGTGTTAGCAATGAAGCTTGCACCAGGACACAAGTGAGATCCTTGAACCGGCCTAAACCTTGTGAAAACCTTGTCATTGTGGGAGCAATAAAATTCACCTACATTTGGTAACTGCACTGGCGTTACAACCAGTGAGGTACCACACAAGGAATCCCAGGATACAAACATCTCACAACCCTAGCACATTCCTGGTGAAAGAGCCACAATAGTCACCCAATTTGTAAAATTCTAGTGCAATCATAGTTTGACACTTCCATTTTAGTCCACTCTAACAAACTAAGTATATGCCCAGTTTGCAAAATCTTACTATACATGCAGTCCTATTCTCCATGTTCATACAATCCTGGGATCTTCACAGTTTGACATTCCCAGTATATTTCCAGTTTAACAATCCCAGAAATCTCACAGCTCAACCAATGTAGTATGCTAAATTTGGCAACACTAGTATAAAGTCAGGTTACAGAATCTCAGTAATACTCTTCTTGACAGTAACACTATAATCCATTTATGGACAATCCCAGGAAACCCAACCCAGAATACATCCAGTGGGCACAATTCCATTATATTCTGTAGTAAGAAATCCCAATATAGGGCCATGTTTTACAGCCATATTAGACTTCCACTTATAGACAGCAAAGCCCAGTACTGGGCAGTTTTCCAACTGAATCATAATCCCAGATTGTACTATGCTAGGATATTCCTAGTTCTCCAATCTGGGCATGTTTCTATTGGATGGAATTACATTATTAATTGTAGTATGTAATCACATTTTTTCCGATTCCCACTAGCAATATCCACAAGTCCAGCACACTTCCAAAGAACTATTTCGGAATTTCACCTGGTGCTTATTGTGCAGGGGTGTGCAAGGCAGCCTGCTGCATCACAGTGCTCGGTCCCAAGGGGGCCAGCATGGGAAGTGGAACGGTTCTAGTTCCTAAAATCAAAGAAGGTTCCACCATTATGTTTGAAGCTCTATCTGCTATTGTCTCGGCTGTGATTAGACGGTTGGAGAGTTGACCAATCCATTATGGCTTCCACATGCTTTCTTCCTATTTGGGGGTTCCTGTAACTGTGAGGAAATGACTATAGCTCTGCGTGAGTACATGGATGAGTAGTAGCTAAACTGCCTACCCAGCATCACACTACTACAAACTAGTAGCGATCACACTTATAAAGTTGAAACAGGCATAGTCAAGAGATATATCTCCTTCGTCTTTTGTGGTAACGTGGTGCCGAAGCAGGCTATACGCTCAAGACGCATGTGAATGGGATAACTGTAGCAACCCAAAAAGCAATAGTACTAAGACTCCAAAATAAACAAATGTCCAATAAAGATCATATGGAAGTATATACACTTTATTTCCCACATGTTGAGAAAAAAAGAACACAAATGAGAAACTTTCAGAGTACAAGTACAAAAAAAGATTATAAATAATAAAAAACCAAATACATCATCTCAATTTTGTGGTGATTCCTAAAAATACAACAGTACCAAGGGAATGAACAACCGAAACAGAAGAACCAAACAGAAGGAACCAAAAATACAGAGCAAAGGCTTAAGCCATTTAAGTCTCACCAGGACAGAGATAAAGATCATATAGAAGCAGATATACTTTAATTAAACACTCAAGAATACAAACAATTAAACTAAAAACATTACCAAAAACATACTACTCTGAAAAGAACACAGCAAATGCAGACCACATATTTCATGGTACTCTGGGTACTGGAGCAGGGGGGAATAGGCGAGCAATTGCAGAAATGTCACTTGAAAAGGATATTTATTGGTTCAAAAGTAGCCTATCACTAACTGTGGTCCTAAAAGTGGACCAGGGGGTCTGGGCCTCTCAATAATACCTTATCTTGGTTCTTTGGTCTATCGACAGTGTGGAACAAAGTTTCAAGAAGAACTCTGTGCAGTTCAATGTGGCGTTCGGGCGGTGCAGTTGTAAAACTCCATGAGGGTAAGTTCGATGGTCAATCTGGTGCGAAACAATAGGTACTGCTGGGTTGAGTCGGGGCATAACACGATGCTTCCAGCAGTTCTGAGTCAAGGTCCAGATTGGGTTGATGCAAAGGTCCTGGTGGTTTGTTGTGTTACTTGAAAATGCAACATTTGAAAGGCTTCCAAGATGTGAGCTGTTGTTTGAACCAAAGTGGTGATTAGCGCTGCTGGCGCAATCTGGCATCAAACCAGTTTGAGTGATGTAAGCAGTGTTTCGAAGGGCGACAAGAGTACTAAAGGCAGTGACGCAGCCCTGGGTTGTTTGAAGGTTTCGGACAAAGTTAAATAAGTTTGAAGACGGTTTGAAGTGTTGAAACATGCACCCAAACTGCTTTCGTCTTTTCTAGGTGCTTTGAGTTCCCCTCTAGCGTCTCAAGGACAAGGCAGGCCCTTCTCACTCTTCACTCCCAGACCAGGGAGCAAGGCTGGCACCTGCAGGGGTTCACTCATCTCCAATGTTCCAGTGTGGCTAGCAGACTGCAGTCCTTGGTCCAAAGCTGTTCAGCCCCAATGCTGCTCTGGGATGATTAGGGATAGAGTTCACCTCTGTCTTGGATGCACTTAATCTTCACCTCACCGTTGGATAACTTTGTATTGGAATACACAGCCAATCGTGGTCCAAGGAATGCTTCTTGTCTTCTTAGTAAAATCAATGAATTAGGTAAACTGATATAGGTGACTGGACAAAAGGAAGGATGCTGCAAAGGGTCCACTCCCTGTCATTGGGACAAGTGACATTTGCCCTGGATCATACACAGAGTAATTTGTTCTGCAACAAAATGTTTATAGGTTGTCACTGTATTCTAATGGCAGAGGTGTTGAGGCACGTCTGGTGTAAGGGACAAAGCCATTACGTATCCAGCTAGACCGAATTTGTCATAGTCATAGCTGCATTCTAAGGTATGAGGATTGCTAGCCGTGCCTGCGGCAGATGTCCGCCAAAGTGGTGGGTTAAAGTGAGGCAGGATACCCATGAATCCACAAAGCTTGTACCTAGCAGACCAGGGCTGTTATTCTTAGAATGTGCAATGCCATCAAACTGATAGGGCCACAATTATATATTTTGGATCAGAGATGCAGAAGTTGAATGCTGCCTCTGCCTGCATGGACATGATGTCCAAGCAGCTGTCAAGAAGGCAAATGTGACCTTTGAACCTGATTTGTGTACTGAAGAGCAAGTGCTGCAGAGAGCAGGGCATCGATGTAGCAAAGCACGGTATACACTCATTTTATTGCAAACAAAACAGTGGTACATTTCAGAGAGGACCATAACACCAAAAAACAGTGCAAACATTAATTAAATAAATAAAGGGTAGTGGGGTAACAGGGTTAAAATGGGTCTAAATGGGGATGGGGTGGCGTTAAAGGGTTGAAGAAATTGGTGGCGAGGCCCTAATTGAAAAACAAAAATAATTCAGTGTTTTTCTGTGTTTTGTCCACAATTAAATGTAGCACTCTGTAATTGGGCTTGGTAAGATTACAAATAACCGCAAAGCACATGTTTACACTATGCTTTTGGAATGGAACTTTATCAAAGGGCGTTTGATCAGCAGACCTCCCATTCAGAGATGTATTACCTGCATCATTTTATTTATAAAAAAAACAAAAGATCTCAGGCTACTTCACCCTCACTCAGGTGGCAATCCCAACAGTAACAGTGCCTCACAGGCAGGTTAGTTGTCGGGGTGAGTTAGGTTTTGCGTAGCTTAATGATCACTGTCAGCCCTACAGTAAAGAGGCACACCAGCAACTTCTACACCCTAAAAACCGCTAAATAAGCCCAACCAAAAAAGTAGTGGATAAAAATTCTTCCATTAACAAGTAGGAAACAGCAGACACAATGGGAGGCTGCCCAAAACTTTACAGATATATCCAGCTCAGTGGTCCATCAGAACAGTCCAGTTCCACAGAAAGGAGCTACAATATTATTATTGCTTGATCTGAAGAGAAGCAACTGCTTGATCTGAAGAGAAGCTTAAAGTAAAAATACATATTTTTGCATGAATTACTAGGTGAAAAGAAGTATAGATTCAAAAAGATAGGTTTTAGAATGTTGGGAAGGAAATTAACTTTCCCACACCCTAGGTGCTTAAGAGTGTGGTGAATCCCACAAATAAGACGTGCAATGACCAGGGAGCAGGGGGACCTGCTAGGGAACCCTGCACTCACACAATATTGTATGAATTGTAGATGCGTAGACTTAGTGTGTGCATATAAAAGAGACAACATTTCGTAGTTATGGTAGACACACTCAGTCCTGCATGGCTGCATGGTAAACGTGGTCTCGATGGAGAAACCTGAACAGGCCCACGTGCTGATGGTAGAAGGAACTGCACTGCTAATTCCCATAGAAATGTCCCTTTGTTCCTTAACTGTTGCTATTTCTTGTTATCATTAACAGGAATGTGCCCTGCAAGACCACAAGACAGCGCCGGGCTCCTCGCTTTGTGATGATGATGTGCTGCCTTATAAGCTTCTTCTTGTACTAATTTGTGGCAGACCGTTCTTAAACAGCAGAGTTCTTTGTTTGCATCCTCATTTTTGTGTGAATAAAACTTGTTATCCGTGCAAGAAATCTGTTGCCCTTTTTTCCCTAGCGGGTTGTATTTTTTCTGGCATGAGTGTACAAGGCCGTGCCTTCACTTGGTGACCCCGACATGATCCCAGCACCGCGCTCATTCAATAAATCAATACACATAAAGATTAAACAATTTTTAGTGGGGAAGGATTACCATATCAACAGTGTTTATATTTTTTTTATATAACCATATTTATTGGTTTTCTTGTTACATACACACATGCTAGCAGCAGCATACAATATTAAGGAACATATAGGATCCAACATTACTTCTTGTGTTCAGCTTGTACTAATAAAACCCCAATTTACCCTGCTCCCCACACACCCTTCTCCCCCTGTTGCCAGTAATACAGTATGCAAGTCTCTACTCCCCTATTTATGTTAGAGTTAGTCTGTTTGTGTGGGTCCACGGGGTGCTTGTTCGGCCTCTTTCGCTGGTGTCCCTGGCGTGAACAGTGACTGAGTAGTCAAGTTCCATGCCACCATATCAACATTTGTGTCTGAGAGGCTTACATGTGCCACCCACATCTATGCAGATGTTTCTGCCAAGGCCCATTTTTTAAGATCCCGCCACTAATCTACTATGTGTGGACCTTTCGGGAACGTCCATGTCATTGCTAACCTGTGTTTTGCTAACACAAACGCCAGGTCTTTCATTTTCGAAGCCGAACGTGAGTGTTCGGGGCACATGAACCTAGTAAGCAGGCTGTAGGTAATAATGGGTCTATATTGAGGTTTGCTCCCTTCAATCTGTCACCCATACTTTCCCAGTACTGCCTTATTATAGGACAGGAGCAGAACATATGCAGTATGCCTGCCTCCGGCGCTATGCATCTGGGGCAGTTTTGTGTAGCTGCTCCTGGGAATGTGGATATTTTCAGAGGAGTCAAGTACGCTCAATGCGTTACATACAATTGGATCAGCTGTAATCTAACGTTCCTGGACACCTTCTTGTGGTATTGCACTATATGCTCCCATTGTGTGTCTTGGATCGAGCTCCCTGGTCTTCCTCCCACCTGGCACGTATTACATAGTGTGTTTCCAGTGATTCCCCATACATGGGACATCTATGTGTGATCAAATTCCTCACTGTACAATGTAGTAGGAATTGGCCATGGTGTAGGCTCGTGTTGTCCACTCTCTCTTGGAGAGAAGGCAGCCTCTGTGAGCAGGTCCCCCATTGTGACTACCCCGTTCGGCTCCCAGTGTGTACGGATACCCTGGAGCGCATGGGTTCTCTCTGAAACTAGCGAGGCCAGGGGAACCTGCACTGAAAACAGGTTTTTCATTTTGAGTAATGCCATTGCCTTGTTCCACAAATGAGTTCCCAGTGTCACTAAATAAGGGCCGCTTATTCCACAGTACTTCCTTCAGGAGGATGCACGGCTCTGCCGGCTGGAGCAACCCAATATCTACAGTGGGATCATCCAATAGCCATTTTACTGCAAACTGTAGTTGCCCTGCTAAGTGATACTGTTCAAAGTGGGGCACCCTGATGCCCCCTTCTTCATAAGGTCTTTGTAGTAAGGCCAATGCTATCCTGCATCTACTGCTATGCCACAAGAATTCCCTGCACGGTGTGTCTAAGTTCTTGAAGAATACTTTAGGTATGTTATATGGAACGTTAACAAAGTAGTGTAGAAGGCGTGGCATGACAATCATTTTTAACAATGCCACTCTACCCATGAATGAAAGAGGCAACTTGGTCCACAACATCATAAAGTTCTTGACCCCCTGTAGGGCTTTTTGCGTGTTATTCACATGCTCTGTGCCCAGGTCATGGTACATGTCGACTCCTAGATACCGAAAGGTGGCAGTACTCCATTTGAGCACCAACACTGGGAGTTTGCTGGGTTGTGTAATCACCTACCCGGCCTGTGGGAACATGGATGACTTGTCTATACTGTCTGTAATGCCCGAGATCTGTGAGAAGCATGCCAGCGCTTCGATTATATGTTCTAGGTTGTCCTTCGGGTTTTACACATATATGAGGGTTTCATCCGCATACATAGAGATCAGATGATGCGTCCCTAGAGCCAGTATTCCTGCTGTCATGTATTCCTTCCGCAAATATGTATCCAATAGGTTCCATTGCCAAAATGTACAACAGAGGGGACAATGGGCAGCCCTATCTAGTACCCTTTTCCAGCAACCAGGGATTCAAGAAGTGCCTGCCTGTCCTGACTATCGCCATGAAGTCTTTATATATGATTTCTACACACAACACATCGGATGGATCGAAACCCAGCATGCGCAAGGTGGCGTGCAACCAGTCCCACTTAAGCTGCAATAGCGCACAGTGTATTCCAGGAGGTCGTGCTGTGCATGATACAGTGCAGTGCCTGAGATTGTAGGATTTGCTACGGCCTGGCACAAATCCCAACTCAGTTGGGGTGCACCAGCATGTGTATCACCCTTTTTAGTCTGTTAGCTAACATTGCCGTTAAGGGTTTGCTATCTTGATTGAGTATAGACAAGGGTCTATATGAGCTTCAATCCTGTGGTTGTTTATTGGGTTTCAACAGGGTATTATTATTGCTTCTCTGAAGCTGAGTGGTAGAATGCCCGAGTCATGCACCTCTGCCAGAGCTTTCAGAAGATACAGACCGTTTCCTTGGCAAATTCCTTGTAAAACTCACCCAGTAGGCCGTCTGTGCCTGCGGTTTTTCCAGTGGGAAGCATTCAAATCGCGTTTATCAGCTCCTCCGCTGTAATCGGTGAATCTATGTTGTGAACCACTTCCTCATTCAATCTAGGAGATCCATGTCATTCAGGACCTCTTCTGTTGCTGTGGGGGTGTGCGTTCATGTGTCTCGGTATAGGCTACTGTAAAAGTAATAGAAAACTGCATTAATGCCGTCCTGCGTTTTGCACATGGTGCCTTGCTTTGTCAGAATTGAGAGAATGGGTGTATGTTGTTCTTCTTTCTTGCCAAGAGCCTGTCAGATGTGTCCCCTTCTGCGTGCTGCCTCTCCACATATTTCGTGTAACTGTGCTTAGCCAGGCGTTCCCAGCAGCTCAGGCAATGTTGCTGTAAGGCTATTTCTTCCGCTTTCCTGTCCCCTTCGTATGTGAGATTGTGCTAGTCCTTGCAGTGCTTCCTCGGCAGAGGACAATTGCCTTCTGAGTGTGGCTCTGAAGCCCCCAGACTTAGCAATGGCTATGCCTCTTACAACCCCCTTTAGGGCATCCCATAGGGTGCCCCCGCTGTTCACGCTACCGCTGTTATTTTGGAACTATTCCTTAATACCTTAGGGGTTCGCCTCTCAGTTTCCATGTTGGGATGGGAGGTCTCAGGGGCTTATATTGCCAGTGCAGTAGCAAGGGGACGTGGTCTGACAGATCCGTGCTCTTGTATTCCGCCGTCATTGATCCATCCGCTAAGTTATTCCCCACAAAGAAATGGTTCAGTCTGGTTTGAACGCAGTGTACTGAGGAGGTATGGGAGTAATGCCTGGCATTCGGGTGGAGCAACCTCCAAATATCAACCATCTCGAATGATACAAGCAGCGTCTGTAAGGATCAGGCCGGTGGAGCCGGCCTCAAGCGTTTAGTGTCCAACCTGTATATGCAAGGGTTCATAACACAGTTAAAGTCCCACCCCCATATCACATTGCCGTTTCTGAACGGGCCCAGCCTAGGATCCAAAGTTTGGAAGAAAATCGCTGTATTGTGGTTGGGCGCATTTGTGTTCACCAGACCGGTGTCAACGTCTTCTAAGAGCCCCTGTATAAGCATTAATCTACTAATATACCCTTGTCTTCTGTTTTGAACTGGGTTACTTTAAAGGGTACCCTAGAGCAATCCAAGTAATTACTCCACGGCTATACACTGAATACGTGGAACCTATATCCGACCTCCCCATTTTCTAGCTAGCAGCTCTTGTTTCTCTGTCTGTAGGTGGGTTTCCTGCAACATAGCTATTACTATACGATGTCTGCAGGGAAAAGAATACACTCTATTCCTTTTCACAAAGTTCTTCAGGCCCCTTACATCCCAGGTTAACAGTTTTATCCCTTTATCCACTCTCATCAAGTGCGACTTGTCCCCAAGGCCCCCCGACCCACTGTCCACACTCCTCCATAGGGAGTGCGCTAGTTCTGTGGAGAAGACTATCCACATAATACAATTAACCACAACTGCGTCCAGGGGAATGTCCCCAGATTTACACGGAGCGGTAGGGTGCAGAAACAAGCGCTCTGAGGGAAAACGAAAAGTAAAGGGACCTCTGAAGGTGGGTTCACGGCAGCTGTGGGAGAGGTCTCCCTGTTCGGGATTCTGAAGTGAAACTGAGGAATATATCCTGCCAGTAGTGCAATCTTAGGCCAACGGCCGTAGGTTCTCCGAGAGAGCGATCCTTCCTTTTGGCTTGTCTGGACTGTGGGACCACCTGTGCACTCACGTGCTATTCTCGAATAGTCAATGGACGATCATCCGCGGTCCGGGCTTTCTGTTGTGTCCACATACTTGTTCAAAGTGTTTTTGTGTTTTGTATGGGAGACTCTGTCCTCGGTCAGTGGGATGATTCCTTCCCTGTTCATCCAGTCCTGAGCCTCTTCAGAGTGATCAAAAAATAGGGTGTGGTTTTTGTACGGGACCTTGATACAGGCCGGGTACATTAGGATGTACTTCAAGTCTGTTTCCGGAGTCTTGTTTTGGCCGATGTGAAAAGGACACTGCTTTCCTGAATTTGAAAGGTGTAATCCGGTTACACCGCTACGTTTGCAGATGCTCTATGTATCTTGATTCAATGAGGTTGGAAGTGAGGTAACTCGCGACTGCCACAATAAGATAATACTGCGAGAGATATAAAGTTGTTACTGTAGTCACAAATACACATATTGATTTCACAAAGATATTTAATTAGATTGTGAAAAGCCGACACAATTTTTCGACCAAACCGGTCGTTCTCAAGGCTGTCTCATATAGGTGTGATACAAAAGGAAGTAACCATAATTGAAAGTGAAGAGTCAAGCAAAAGTGAATTGACAATATAATTATGGTAAGTTTGACCAATTGCAAATCATCATCATTGGTGGATTGTAGAGGAAATGATTTCAATGTAAAGATACAAAATAATGAAAAAGGTAACATACCGAAAACCAGTTGAAGGGTGCAGGGTTGAGCAAAAGGCCATAAAGAGACAAAAGAAAATACATAAAAGACTGAAATTCACGGTCATTTGAAAATTCCATTGGTTTCTCAAATGTATTCTGAGAGGTTTGTTTGTTTGTTTATTTTATTTCTATAGCGCACCTGACCCTGAGGTATCTGGGTGCGTTTGGTCACAAGTCAAATTGTTACAGAAATAGTCATTGTAGTCAAATTACAGTTACATAGGTAGTGCTAAGACACTATTTGCTCCCGTGCCACCAGACTGTAATGTTATTATCGACCCGATGGCATACAAGCATAGTGGAACTCTACAAGGCTGTTGTGCTTATAAGTAAGTAATTAAGGAGCTGAAAGATAAAGAGGATCAAAAAGCGACCACACCTGTCCTGTGTGAATGATAACAGTGAGGTCTAGAATGGTATGCAGAGTATATCATGTAGCCAATGTCACGTATGCAAGCTTACCCTGATGCCTTGAAAAGGGGATATGGTGATCTATTAGTCAGAAGACAAAAAATGTAATAAGCCCGCCCTAGGGGATTCTCCCAACCATAGGAAACAATGCTGGCAAATTCAAAAGAAAAAGTCCACACCATTTAATTGGGCCTTCACATGAGTGAAATGGCATAGAACGTCAGTGGAGTACAACGTAGTCATATTGGCAAACGAGTATCCTAGTTCAACAGTTCATAATTTGATTTTATTTTATTTTATTTATAAAGCGCAGAAACCAGACCCAGGGGCAACCGGGCGCATGCATGCGAAAACACATCTATATGAGTCGGAAAAAAAAGAGATGAAACACATCATCATTAGTCCTCTGTGAAATCGTAACAAACAAAGAAAATCGAGAAGGAGAGTCAAATGAACAAGCACAAAAAATAAACATAGGACATGAATAAAGACGTACCTCACCTACTGGTGTAGACACAAGGGATAACCACTATTCTGAAGGTGCACAAATTATATAGATGTCTTCTCATAGACAGAATGAATCTGGGGTCATGCCAGGTCCATGTAATAAGAGAAAAGAAGGCAAATGAAAGAAAATTAGAGCTGAGAAAGACAGCAGCCCTGGCAATAAGGCAAGGGGGTGGGAATTGCGCAATGATAAAAGTCCCCAAATACTGGCGGTGTGGGAGGTAAAAAAAGAAGTAACTAACCTCTAATGACGTAGGTCCCAAAATGCAATGGGGTAAACCCACTCGAGAAACTCAGTAAGTGCGAGGTGCTGTGATAAAGTAGGTGTCACGGGAAAGCGGGTAGCAGAGAACACGTCGTGGTGCACAGCGTTTTGCCGCAATGACGTCACGTGCAACTGTGCGCATGATGTGTGCGCATGATGTCATCAGTAAACAAAAACAAATGTCATAAAAACAGCAAGGGAAAAACGAAGCAAAGATCTCAATGATATTGATATTGATATTTTATTTCTATTGCGCTCGTACGCAAGTGTTTCAGAGCGCGACAAGGCAAGGGAGGGGAACAGGAGCGAACAAATCAATGATCTTACTACAATGACATTCAGAACGTGCATGTGCATGGGAGAGGGGGAGGGGAAAAGTGCATGGCAGGGGGAAGAAGTTGAACGTGCGAAACAAATGAGAAACAGATAAATAATAATAAATAAATAAATAATAAAGGGAGCAAACAGTGGTAGTGCAGCCAGCAGTTGGCAAGTGTTAAGTTTAAGGCAGCAGTCAGGGTAGGTCTGATAAGTGCAGGAAAAAAAAGAGGGGGGTTGTATAGGTACATATACACACCCCAGTGCAAGGAGTGGCCCGGAGGCAGTGGGGGAGGGTGGCAGGGTGAGCAGGTACCTGGGCCCGGAGGCTAGAGGGTGGCCAGGTGCACATTGCCAAGAGAGAACAGATCAGCAGGGGAGAGGGGGAGCGAAGGCAGACGAAAAGAGGAAGGTCTTGAGGTGCTTCCGGAACCATATTCCCTGTGGGATGGCAAAAGATAATGACAGAAACAGTGGCAGACTCGCAGAGTCAAAAAGTTCGGAAGAGAAAAGGACCAGACAGGCAGAAAACAGTCGCTGCACCAGATAGGAAAGAATATAAGGAAAAGAAACGCTTGGTTGAAAAATGTATAATGAGAACACTGGTAAGAGACCCGGTCGTCGAAGGTATTTAAATGTATCTCCCAAAGCTAGGAAACAAAATAAAACTAATAAGCCAGACACCCAAAAGAGGGTGTAAGATAGGACATCGACAGCTGGAGAGTGGCATGTGCAGCTAATTCATTGTCAAGGTAATAATTAGGCTGTAACCCCAGAGAATGGGTACAGCGCGAATAAAGTAAAAATGAATAGTTCTCAAAATAAGGGCCTGACTATTCTAGGTTACAATGAGGCATTCAGAGGAAAAATCGACTGTTAAAGCCACAAGATTACTTAAATCATCACCCACATTGGGGATAAATGCAAGTGTTTCATTAGGCTGGGTCAAAGTGACGTGCTAGAAGATCTGCAAGGCTCGAGGAAATCTTACAGGGACAGATGACGGGAGGCAAATGAGAGGTAAGAGCACACACATGTTCATGTACAGTCCAAGGTAATGGATACAGAATTGTTGAATATACTCATTAGAAGCTGGTCCATCTCATGTCCATGAGACATACCATGAGTTTTATCGCATCACAAAACAAAGTATAGGAGCAGATATATTAAAAGTAGGGTCCAAGGTTACATATACAAAAAGTGTTTGTAATAGCATGTTCGGGGGACGGGGGGGGGGTGGGGGCTAGTCCATCTCATGTCCTATAAGACATAACTTGAGTTACATTGTATCAAAGAAACACACTGATTTCATGATCCGGATTTAAACCATTGACAGTACATCACTTTGAAGTATGTTGTTTATGCCCTTATCTGTGTGTGTGGTAGACTGTATATAGGCAGCACCATTAGGCAGCTACGGGTACGGATAAGGGAACATCTGGCTAGTCTCAGCAAAAATGATCCCAGATTACCTCTCACCATGCATTGGCAACTTGAGCATCAAATGGCTGATAAATCAGATTTCAGATTTATAGGTTTAATGAAAGCCAAAAGGGGCTAGCGTGGTGGTGACTTAACACTGAATACCAGACAAATGGAATGTAAACTAATCTGCTTCTTAGGATGTTCTGTTAACGGTTTAAATACAGATCATGAAATGAATGTTTGTTTGATACAATGTAACTCATGTTATGTCTCATAGGACATGAGATGGACTAGCCCCCACCCCCCCCCGAACATGCTATTACAAACACTTTTTGTATATGTAACCTTGGACCCTACTTTTAATATATCTGTGTGGTGTGAGAGTGGGCAGTCTGTGGCAGTCCCTCTCAGTTTCAGTCTCTCTACAGTCTCTCTACAGTGGCTACAGTGGCTACAGTTGTCGCCATTTCCCTTCAAAACCAGAAGGCAGCAGCGAAGAGGACCGGAGTGGTGTGAGAGTGGGCAGTCTGTGGCAGTCTAATGGCGTCTAGGGCGGATGGGGGAGAAGCCCTGGACCTGAGACACAACATCTTTGAAGATGAAAACGAACCACGAAGGCTGTGGAGTGCCAACAGCGCCTCTACTCTTTTGCTGGCCCCCTCATCTTCCCCATCCTCTAACAATACTCAATCCACGTTACAATCTACCATCTTATCCTGTGCAGGCTCTCTGAAAAGGCCGGGAGGCAAACTACAAAACATTCCATCAAGAAAGCTGCCTAAACTAACTGTTCAACAGCACGCCTCTAAACCCAACCACCCTACTCAGAAGCACAAACAACAACTTTTACCTGAGGAATGGATTGAGCATTCTGCTGGTTTCTCCATGATTGGGGACGCCGCGAGCAAGTCGAAACGATTGGAGCAACACGGCACATTCGATCCAGAACCGGTGATGGGCTCCAGCCTCAGGGGATCAGTGGCGCTTCGGCCCCTGGCTGCGACGGCGGGCAGCATGGAGGGTCCTCCCCTCGTAGGGGGAGAGGCCTCCCATGTCGGGACCCGGGAGGAGCTGGGGTCGGGTGGCGCCTGTGAGGAGCCCCCAATCGGGCTAACTGCGGCTAACTGCGGCTCCGCGGGACAGCGGAGCTGCGGGGAAGCCTCGCTCCATCAGCTGTTGGAGGCTGGGGCCGCACGCGGAGGACGATGCAGCGGAACTGGGCTGACTGGGGCACGGCACCCCGGCCCGGTGGACGACGCGGAGGAGCCGTCCCTCGGAGGAGGGGGGCCACCCGGGTCGAGGGCCGGGGGGAGTCGTGGCCGGGCTGCCGCGGTCCCGCTGCCCCCGCGGGGGACTCGGAAGTGCTACAGAGTCCCGACGAGGAAACCGGCGTCTCTGGGGTGGAGAGGCCTTTGTACTCGGCTTCCCATGGCTCAGCTGCCCCACAGCGCCACCAGGTGGTTACAGACATCATTACAAAGTCTCCATTGCAAAACCTAACAAAGGCTCAAGTCCACAACAAACTTTCCTTGTCACCAGCAGAATGTGTCGAAAATACTATTTATGCAAAACTTGACCCGAAGTCTCCAGTGGGGGGGGCCAAGACCGTTGAACATCCGGACGAGATGACTTCAATCTCGCCCGTACCAACATCTTCTCCTTTGGCCCCCTTAATTCTTGAGCCTATTGAACTTGAGGCTGTTAAACCTACAGATTTGAGAGGGGGCAACAAACAGGGGGCTCCAATTCGTCACCCACATGGAATCCCATTTAGACTACTTAAAAAAAAAACTTTGATCTCCCTACAAATCCTGAGCGATCAGCAGCAAAAAAGCCTCTGAGATCCTCAGTAACGCCATCGGCGAGTCATCGCCTGGAAAACTCACTAAAAACGCTCTTTCACAGACAAGCCAAAAAGAAACTGCATCATCCAGGGCTTGGGGAAATTTCGGACGCAGATCTATTAGAAGCTCTTTTAGAACCTCTACTCATTGAATCATCTAGCTCCCAGAAGAATCCCCCTAGCACTGAGACCTTTGTTCCACCAGTTCACCAAAGGGAAACATCCAAAAGACACTTCTTTTCCTGGACCACCGGGCTTACCAATCATCTTGGAATCACAAGAATCTCGGCCAGAGAAAATGGCAATTTCAAAATCCTTGCCAGTGTACAATGAGCCTTGTAGTGAAGTTCAGGAGTTTCATAGTGAAGCCCCAACTGATTTGGAGGCTATGCCATTAACTGAATCAATAATGGGAAGTAAGAACTCTCTACCCCAGTCAGTCTGTTCCACAAATGCTCCACCAGTGTCACCGGAAATAAATAGCGTGGGGCAAAACGACACTGCTAGTCGAACTTCTCATATCTTTGAGAAAGGTAATTTTCGGTCTAAGCCCACTCACTTGGTGGCTCCCTTGGAGAGTGAAACACACAAGGAAAACGGAAGTAAAGAGGCCTTGTTGGATCCCCGGGAGGGCCCCATTTCGAGGCTGCCGACTTCCCAACAGAAATCAAAGGAAGCATCGCGGTTATGGTCTCCGTCAACACCTGTGAGTTCTGCATCTAACAGAAGACCAAGTGAGTCTTCCTATACTATTCCGAAGGAGACTCCGTCAAAAAAAGCGGACTTCATGTAAATTATGTCTGCTGTAACAATTGCATTAGCACCTTTTTGCAAGCTTTATGAGGCAATAAATGACTCCCTGAAAGATCAAACATCTATCTTTGCGATGATGAACTCTAAGCTTATTTACTTAGAAGGCTATATCAACGCTTTAGAGAAAAGAAAAAATGACCCAATTGGTACTTCGCATGTTCACCAAGTCGAGCCCATGGAAGTCCTTACAGGCTTAAGAAAAATCAACAAAGACAGGCCAGGGATGGACGTAAGAACTCAAACAACAATACCAGACACACTGTGCCGGGACGCCTCCAACAAGGATTGTGGGACAAGGCCAAAATCGGGTTCAACCTCCTTGTCTGTTTGCCTCAACACATTGCCACTCAGAGCAAATCAGATAACTAACAAGTTGGGCGATAATGACGTGATGTGTTTAGACGATATTCTCCCACAGAAAGAACAACTAGAAACGAAAACCACCCAAGGCCTAAGCAACAAACAACTGAATCCAGGGCCGCCACTCGAGGGGAACTTGGATATGAGACCTAAGCAACAGACTCTTAACTCGCACATATGCCTTAAAACGGCCCCTTTGTTTAAAGTAACCTCAGTGATTCAGCAATCTGACCTACTACAAAAGGATCCCATACCAAAGAAGACTCAGCAATCTGACCTCCTACAAAAGGATCCCTTATCAAAGAAGATTCAAAACTTGGGAGGGAAGAAATCAGTGTCAATAAATGCGATAGATACAGAGAAACAATCAGAAGTCTTACCTCAGTCACCTAAAACAACAGAAGATTTTCTTATGCAAAAGGATTTGATGGATATAAGTCAACACTGGGATGACTGCCCCGATAGTCAACAGAAAGGGGCGAATCTCCATCTAACTAAGAGGTCATCTAGTCATCAGACAGTTACTAGAGACCTCTCAGATTTCACTTCATTAGATGAGCGTTTTAAATCTCTACGAAGCATTCATGGGGACCAAACTAGAAATCCTATTGAAAAGCGTTCTGAACAAAATCGAGATCTGGTCTCACCTTTACACCGGCCTAAAGTGACATACAGATCAAGAGTTCACATGCAAACAAAATCTGACATATCAGATTGCTCTAAGGATTCGATGTACTCCCACAAGAGAAAGGGATTTCAGGAATATAAACACCATGAGAGTGGGGACTATAGACCTCACCATACGAAGAAGTCACATCAAGACTCTAAAAACCATAAGATGGACCCAGCGGCCAAAATTCGTCAACGGTCTGGCAACCAAAAATATCTGGTCTTAAATAGACGTACAGTGTTGAGACTGCTACATAGTATCTCTTCTCTAAGAAACTTAAAATCAGAATATCTCAAAACGGTGGAACCTTTCCACGAGGGTCATATGGCACAGTGTCTCCTATATATATCATCAGCCGACGTGACTACCTCGTTGTCAGCAGCAGCGGAGGCACTATTCAAACAAGGTTTTGAGCTAACACTAATTAGACAACCTATAACAGACTATGACAAGACAAAGGATCGTACAACGGAGGACAGATCGAATGAAGAACGCCAGAACATTAGCTCAAAGGCAAATCCCGCAAAGAAACCAGCAACAATCTTAAAGTCCAACACGGTCCACTCCACGCCTCAGGGGAAAGCCATTCCCCCTAGTAATTCTCCTAACATAAAGGCGATCATAACATTAGAGGAGAACCAAAAGGTGACTCAAGCTAGACCGTCTCTTGAATCTTCTACATGGGCCTGGCTCCCAAAAGCTTTATCTACACGCCTTCATAAATAGCCATCAGAATCCACTAAAACTGACCAAGAGCACCACCGACTGTCCCTGGCGACCTGGAATACAAGAGGGTTTTTACATTTAACAACTCCTGGAGACATCAATTTAGGGGACTATGACATCTTATGTCTCCAAGAAGTTTGGTTACAATCTAAACCAACATTGGATGGCTTCGAGATCGCTTTCTCAGAAGCATTAACGGGATATAAAGGAAGACCCTCATCAGGTCTAATCGTTGCAGTCCGGATGGGCATGGGACTAGAAATAACTAAAATAATCTTGAAGACCCCTTATGTCATCGCGGTACTCATTTCTTGGTGACAAAAGGAGGCTGGGGAAGAACATCCGACATGCACTCCCCTGTTGGTGATGTCTATCTACTGGAACCACAAAGGAATGCAACAGACTTTACTGTTTGATACAGTGACCTCTACTTTGGACTCAGTCTACTTAGAGCTCGGAGCATGTGATGTTATAGTATGTGGAGACTTAAACATTAATTGTCCAACGGCTTGCAATAGTACCACAGGTCAGGCACAGAGTAATCCTTGCAAACAAGGCTTAGCCTGGCAGAAGCTAATGTCGGCCAGACATCTTTTTAACTCTGCAGCCACTCTTCCCGATTGTAATTCTTTACCAACATGGAAAAGAGGCTTGTCCAACTCAACAATAGACTACATATTTGTCTCTGATCTCCTCTTAGCCCGGCTGACAGACTTCAGAATTAGCCAGACCAGCCAAAGCGATCATAATTTGCTGGCTATTAAATGGGCCTCTACAAAACTAGATACAGACCATTATCCTGGAAGAATTGAACCAGAAAGAAAAGGCAATCGGGTAAGGATCACACGGGCCAACATTCAAGCAATCACTCGTTCGTATGGAAGCAGTAAGGAGGCCACAAAGGTTGATTACAGACCACTCTTGGAACCTTACAGAGCCACGACAAAAACATTGAATGGGCCAAATACATCCCAGAGCCATCACGCACATAATTTTGACGCCCTTTTGGTGGCACAGAGAAACATCCTCCGCAGAGCGAAAAGGATAGCTGCAAGAAACAACACGCCCGCCAACAGGGCGCATATAAAGGAGACAACAAGAGCCTACAAAAACTGGCTACGGTTCTACCGTTTAAAATTACATCAACAGGACTCTGAAAATATGCTTGAACAAATTAGAAAGTCCAACTCTAGAGACTTTTGGAGTCTGGTTAACCCACAAGCTAAAGAGGCATCTACAATGATGCTAAACAGCATTTCGGAACTAGCATGGACTGGGTTTTATTCATCACTTTTCAAATCTCCAGATCCCGCTGAAGGCCCTCTATCTCCTCAGAAGACAGCACGGTGGGTCGACCACTCCGACAGAACGGATATTTTGAATAAAATACTCAAACTAAAGAAATCAAGGGCTCCAGGGCCTGATGGTCTATCTAATGAGAATTTGAAATCTGCACCAGAAGAATGGGCAAACCTGCTGAGTCTAATTTTCTACAAATGTACTATCTCCCGCTCAATCCCGCCTACTTGGACCTCAGCAGTTATTATCCCTATATTCAAAAAAGGAAGGAAGGACGACCCTAGAAACTTTCGTCCGGTGGCCCTCCTAGATGTTATAGGGAAAGTTTGTGGTTCCCTTCTGCTGGATCACTTTAATCAATGGGAAAAAAGAGCACCCTGTAATGACCCTCTCCAATCAGGGTTTAAAAAGGGAGTAGGAACTAGTATAAACATCTTTATCCTCAGCCTTTTAAAAGCAAAAGCTCAGGAAACAAATCGGAACCTATTCCTGGCATTTATAGACCTGACCCAGGCCTTTGACTTAGTCAACCGAAGAAAGCTCTGGGAAAAACTCATCAGTTGGGATTGTCCCCGGAGATTCTGAATCCTATCAAAGCTTTGCACGCTTCTACATCAATGCAGGTACGATTGAACACCAGTGGCCTACTCTCGTCATCCATAACAACTGACAGAGGGGTCAAACAAGGCTGTCCACTAGCTCCAGCCCTCTTCCTGTCTTATTTTGGGGACTATAAAGATATTTCAACTAGCACACGAGCATTCCCCCCAGAATTGGGTAAAGAAAAGATCCCGAGACTTCTGTATGCAGACGATCTTATCCAATTGGACCAGACCCCAATTGGCTTACAACGGCAGTTGTCTGCACTGACTACATACACAGCCGCCAACGACCTAGAGGTAAATAAACAAAAAACGAAGATAATGGTGTTTGGAAAAAACCTAAAAAAGACAAAGAAGAATTTGTGGTACCTGGCCACAAACAAAATCGAACAAGTGACTGCATTTAAATATCTTGGAGTCCTTATTGACTCCACGGCCAAAGATTCAGCGATGCAACACCATCTTTCGGAAATAATGAAAACCCTCGCCTCACAAGCAAACATATTGGACAACAAATTTGGTCGCTTCTCATTGTTGCCCCTAATCAAATTCTATAGGGGCAAAGTTATTCCAACTATTACCTACGGAGCGGAGGCTATGCCATCTTTACCCCACAGCTTATGGGCTAGATTGGAGAGTCTGTTCTGGCGTTCAGTCTTGAATCTACCATCTTCCACTCCGATCGCCTTGATAAGACGTGAACTTTCCCTCTCTTCTTTAGAGTCAATAGTGAAAAGAGCGGCAGTTATGTTATATCGAAAGATAAAAGATCCTTCCTCCTCAGCAATTTTTCTGATGGTACAGGCAGAGATGAACGCAAGTAAATCCATGTTACTATCAAAATGGGAGCTAATGTGCCTACAGCAACTTGAAATCTGCGGAAGCTCCATGGAAGAACTTTTGGGTAACCCGATAAAAACTAAAACACGAATTGAAGAAATGGACTGGATAATTACACTGGATAAGGCATCTGAGTACAAACTAGCTAGACATCTACCTCCAACAATCAGAAAACTGAATGAAATTCAACCTTTCTTGATAAGGCATCCAAACAGGAAAACTCGGAGCACTCTACTACATGCAAGGCTAAACTTGTTACCCACAAACGAGATTCTGTACACAAGGGGCCTTGCAACAACGAACACTTGCCATTTTTGTAATAACACTGAACAAAGCGAAACATTACGGCACCTATTATTACTGTGCTCAGGCACAGAGAAATTTAGATCACCATACATACTTCATCACCTAAAAAACGCCTATCTAAGGGAAGAAGACCTCTGGTGGGAGCGCTTAATAGGAGGCTTGAGAACATCTTGGTCTATTGCAGCTACTAAAATCTTGGACCAGATCTTTGCACATGTACCTCCGAGCTAGGGGGACTGAACATAGATAAATAGATAGATGACGGCAGTGGGGAGTGTCTTCTACCTTACTTCATGTTGCTGTAGATTTATTCTCGTGTTGGGATAAATACGCTGTGAAACTTTATGTTCATCTTCTTGTAAAAATCACTTTGGTGATTATATACTCGTATAATAAAAAAAAATATATATATATATCTGCTCCTATACTTTGTTTTGTGATGCGATAAAACTCATGGTATGTCTCATGGACATGAGATGGACCAGCTTCTAATGAGTATATCCAACAATTTCTGTATCCATTACCTTGGACTGTACATGAACATGTGTGTGCTCTTACCTCTCATTTGCCTCCCGTCATCTGTCCCTGTAAGATTTCCTCGAGCCTTGCAGATCTTCTAGCACATCACTTTGACCCAGCCTAATGAAACACTTGCATTTATCCCCAATGTGGGTGATGATTTAACCAGCCTGGTGCTTTAACAGTCTATTATTGTAACCTGGAATGCTCTGGCCCTTATTTCGAGAACTATTCATGTTTACTGTATTCGCGCTGTACCCATTCTCTGGGGTTACAGCCTAATTATTACCTTGACAAATGAAGTAGCTGCACAGGGCACTTTCCAGCTGTGCATGTCCTTCCTTACACCCTCTTTTGGGTGTCTGGCTTATTAGTTTAATTTCATTTCCTAGCTTTGGGAGACGCTGAGATGAATTTTAATATCTGCGACTTCCGGGTCTCTTACCAGTGTTCTCATTATTAATTTTTCCACCAAGCGTTTCTTTTCTTTATATTCTTTCCTATCTGGTGTCAGGTCCTTTTCACTTCCGAACCTACTGACTGTGAGTCTGCCACTGTTTCTGTCATTACCTTTTGACATCCCACTGGGAATGGGATCTTTTCTTCATTTATCCCTTGCTGTTTATGATGACATTTGTTTTTGTTTACTGATGAGGTCACATACACAGTTGCGCGTGACGTCATTGCAGCAAAACGCTGTGCACCACGACGTGTTCTCTGCTGCCCGCTTTCCCGTCACACCTACTTTATCACAGCACCTTGCGCTTACCGAGTTTCTCGAGTGGGATTTACCACATTGCATTTCATGTCATGGGACCTACGTCATTAGAGGTTAGTTACTTCTTTTTTGACCTCCCACACTGCCAGTATTTGGGGACTTTTATCATTGCGCAATTCCCACCCCCTTGCCTTATTGCCAGGGCTGCTGTCTTTCTCAGCTCTAATTTTCTTTCATTTGCCTTCTTTTCTCTTATTACATGGACCAGGCATGACCCCAGATTCATTCTGTCTATGAGAAGACATCTATATAATTTTTGCACCTTCAGAATAGTAGTTATCCCTTGTGTCTACACCAGTAGGTGAGGTACGTCTTTATTCATGTCCTATGTTTATTTTTTGTGCTTGTTCATTTGACTCTCTCTGCTCGATTTTCTTTGTTTGTTACGATTTCACAGAGGACTAATGATGATGTTTCATCACTTTTTTTTCCGACTCATATAGATGTGTTTTCGCATGCATGCGCCCGGTTGCCCCTGGGTCTGGTTTCTGCGCTTTATAAATAAAATAAAATAAAATCAAATTATGAACTGTTGAACTAGGATACTCGTTTGCCAATATGACTACGTTCTACTCCACTGACGTGCTATGCCATTTCACTCATGTGAAGGCCCAATTAAATGGTGTGGACTCTTTTTTACTTTTTCTTTTGAATTTGCCAGCATTGTTTCCTATGGTTGGGAGAATCCCCTAGGGCGGGCTTATTACATTTTTTGTCTTCTGACTAATAGATCACCATATCCCCTTTTCAAGGCATCAGGGTAAGCTTGCATAAGTGACATTGGCTACATGATATACTCTGCATGCCATTCTAGACCTCACTGTTATCATTCACACAGGACAGGTGTGGTCTCTTTTTGATCCTCTTTATCTTTCAGCTCCTTAATTACTTATTTATAAGCACAACAGCCTTTTAGAGGTTCACTATACTTGTCTTCCATCGGGTCCATAATAACATTACAGCCTGGTGGCACTGGGGCAAATGATGTGTTAGCACACTTATCAGAATACATTTGCCAAACCAATGGAATTTTCACATGACTGTGAATTCCAGCCTTTTATGTATTTCCTTTTGTCTCTTTATGGCCTTTCCGCTCAACCCTACACTCTTCAACTGGTTTTGGTATGTTACCTTTTTCATTATTTTGTATTTTTACATTGAAATAATTTCCTCTACAATCCACCAATGATGGTTATTTTCAATTGGTCAAACTTACCGTAATTATATTGTCAATTCACTTTTGCTTGATTCTACACTTTCAATTATGGTTACTTCCTTTTGTATCACACCTATATAAGACATCCTTGAGAATGACCGGTTAGGTCGAAACACATGTCGGCTGTTCACAATCTAGTTAAATATCTTTGTGAAATCAATTTAAGTGTATTTGTGACTACAGTAACATCTTTATATCTCTTGCAGTATCATTTTATTGTGGCAGTCGTGAGTTACCTCACTTCCAACCTCATTGTATCAGAATTACCAGATTTGAGCCTTGTATAGGGGGGCTCTGTGGAAGTGTATACGCAGCAGGCCATTGCCTTAGTTACTTTACAGGTGGAGAATATAACGCACCGGTAGATCTGTCGAACTCTTTACCCTCCATCGCTCTCTGTATCTTGCCGCCTTGCCTTGAGAAGGATAGGATCTCCTCAATGTCTCTGTAATTCAGCACTTTCGTGACTATAGGTCTCAGAGGAGCTCCCAGCTGTGGTTTTCTGATGAGGGCTCTGTGCATCCTCTCTATTGTGAAACCCTGTGAGAGGTTCCCTGGGCCGATGTGCTGCAGGACCATGTTCTCAATGTATGTCATGGGGTCTGCACCCTCCTCCCTTTCTAGTAAGCCAACTACGCAGACGTTGTTTCATTGAGCTCTCCCTTCGGCATCTTCCGCTCTGCTCTCCAGTAGGCTGCCCCTCTGTTGAAGAATGCAAATTTGAGTGTTATGTTCCTGTGTTGATGCCATGTTATCCTTCAGTTGCTCCTCCACTGCCGTGGTCCTCTCGGACAGCTTCCTCACTTCCTGGTACAGCAGACCCATGTCAACTACGACCGTGTCTATCTTGGAGCTTAGCCCGGTCCTCAATTCCGCAATGGCCAGAACGATTTGGCCGTTTGTGTCTCCCAGTTCCTTGGGCTTGTTGCGTGTTGTCACAATGTTATCCGTAGCCAATTGCGTCTGGATTGCGGTATAGCTGTCAAGTGTTGATTGGTTGCCCTTCACATTTGAGGCCTTGGCAGGCATTCGGCCTATTTGATACAATATGGTGCCACTTCACAGGTAGCAGCTTTCCCAGTTGGATCTCCGATAGCGGGCTTTTGGGAGAACTGCAAACTAGCACTTTTCCCACCTTTCTCCTTGCAGCCATCTCTCACTCCTCTGGGTTTGTTGTCAGGTAGGAAAGGAAAGTTGATGGCGTGGAGTATCCAGGGTATGTACTCCGCAGGCAAGCTCAGGTGTTATCCCAGTGGGGCAGAGAGCCAGGGGTGTGCCCCTCCAGAGCTTCAAATGCGACTTTGTGCACGGGTGTCCAACATCATTTGGGCTGTGTCTTCTGTTGATGACAGCTGAAATGAGTAAGCTGCAGCCAACAGTGAAACTTTAATCGTTTTTACGCTTCCTTCCTGCCTCTGCCGGCTGCTTCTTCAAGTTCTTGGGCTCCACTGCCTCCTCCTTAGCAGTCTGTGGGCTTAAGTGATCCAGAAGTTCTATTTGAAACTGTGCTCTCAGGGGTCCCACGCTGTCACTTGCTAACCATTGTGGGGCTGGTGCAGAGCCTAGATGCTACCTCAGGCAGCCTGTTTGCTGCATCATGAGTGGCTGAGCTGGTCTCGAAAAATGAATCACCCATTGTGCTACAGGGGTGCACCCTTTCTTATGATGAGCGTCCCAAACCCCCCTTCCTCGGCTGCCCTCACGGGTTCTCAGGCTCCTCGCCTGTGTTGATGACCATGTCTGGGCTTGGTTAGGTGGGTGTGCATCCTCAGGGCTGGTTAGGGACGCATGCGCCCGAGGGGAGGGGTGCCGCACTCACCCAGGCACCAATCTGAAAGTTTAAGGGGACGATTCATGGAATAATTGTGCGCCGAAATCGGTGGTGCAAGCGAGAAAAATCCAGAGCACGCGTGCGAATCGCACGCAAGCGATTCATGGAAGTCTGTGCACATGTTTTTCCTGAAAGCTTCGCCTAATCCGCGCCTACCTTACACGACACTGCGACATCCCGAACGCTGTGTGTGATGCGCACAGCGAAAGTGCACAACGTGTAGCGCACACACCAAAAAGGGGGTGGATGGGGAACAACACGTGAAAATGAGGGCATAACTGGGGAGGTACTGCTGGGAAATACACGGAACGCCCACACGCTCGTGAACAACACGTATTCATGGAATCGAAAATGGAAAGCCTGCGCACACCAAAACACATGCACAGGTGTAAAAACGTCCACCACACGAAAGCAGGCGGAAGATCCCCCGCGTGAAATAAAAGTGCACGCAAACAACAAACACGCATACACAGCTACGATGAATGTCCCGTTCCTCGCAGCAGTGATCGTGGGACACCACAGGAGGAGGAGAATAGCCAGGCCCCGCATTTGTTTTGCCCATGACCAGCCTTTTTGGGATGCCTGATGACCAGGTCTATGTCAGGTATAGGTTTCCACCTCATTTCCTAGACATGGTCACTGAGTGGGAGGATGACCTCACATCACCCACCTCGTGCTCCCAAGCACTGAGCCCCTTGGAAAAGGTGCTCAATGTACTGCATTTTTCAGCCACTGGGTCATTTCAGCGGACAACTGACATGGTTGAGGGCGTCTCACAGGCCACACAGTCATGCTGCCTACACCAGGTGTTGGCAATCATGACTGTCCGCCCCTCAGTCCGCAGGCACATATTCATGCCCAGAAAGGCAGGCAGTGGTCCAGAACTTTTACAGGGTGGCACACTCCACAAAGTGCTTGGTGACATAGATTGCACACATGTAGCCCTTCGTCCACCTAGGGCCACTGAGAACATCTACCGCAACCGCAAGCACCGGCATTCCATCAACGTACAGGTTGCATGCGATGCCCAGGGAATCATCACCTCTGTCTATACAAACTATCCTGTGTCTACCCATGACAGTTTCATATACAGAATGTCCACCCTGAGCCGGGCCCTGGAAGCTGGGAAGCATGACACCACATGGCTCATCAGTGAGTAGAAATGTCTGTGCACATGCATGCATGTCACACAGACAAATACACAAACCCAACTAATGACAACCATCATCACCTCCCCAGGGGACAGTGCCTACCGTTTGAGCACCCACATGATGACGCCAATACGGAACCCCACCACACCACCCCAGGTAAGATACAATGCAGCCCATATTGCAACCAGGGCCATAGTGGAGCGCACATTCGGAGTACTCAAGTCACGCTTCCGCTCCCTTGATCGATCTGGCGGGCAGCTATTATATGCACCCCAAGTATTGTGTAGGATCATTGTGGCAGCATGTGTCCTGCACATTGTTGCAACACGGCGAGGCGTACCAGTGGACATGGTGGTACCCCCACATCCCCAACCACACGCACAGGCACTGTGCATGGGAGGGGAAAGGGCACGTGGCAAGGCAGCCCGGACCCAGCTTGTTGCCACATATTTCACCTAAACTCCGACCCCTGTGGAGTGCACACAGGCCTGGCCCATACCAGGTGACAGTCGATGATGACAAAGGGACAGTCAACTGTCACAACCTTACCACCCTGAGAATGTTTCCACAGAAGTGTGACATTGTGTGCATCCCTAGCTACTTAAACATAACCATTCCCTTGTGACCAAAAGGAACACATGTAAGGTGCATATCCCACCACCCCCTACAGAACAGGCCATGAAAATCACTGGTATGTCAACTAAACCCTCCCAAACCCCATGACCCCTGTCCTCCATGCCATGCCATGGCATGCAACAGCTAAGCAGCCAACCAAATGTACAACACAAATGGCACTATCGTCATTAAGTGCAACGTGAGAAATGTAAACAGGCACGAGACATTCACACCTGACATAGAACCTGATAAACTCACTTGTCAAAATCTCCCACACATACAAAGGGGGTCATCATGAGTATGGCGGTATGCCATGGACGGTGCTGGTACCTCACTGGTACCGTCCATACCATACCGCCATATTACGAGTAACCCTGGCGGGTGCCTCTAGGTTGCCGTAGCTGCACCTGCAGCTACCACTACCAGTGGGCCAGTGTCAGCACATGTTACTGACCGTTGAGTCGCAAGGGTACCAGGGTTGGATGCAACAGCAGCATCAACTGGAGCCGCAGGAGGTGGTGGCATGGCTGCACCAGCACGTGGCTGGACATCCTGCCCCTGTGGTGCACCCCTGCCTCTTCCCCCTCTGCAGCCACCCTGGACCCCACATACTCCCTGATCACCCAGGCCACGTGCCCAACTACTTCCAACGCTGGCAGGACGCCGAGCTGAACCCCCTTAACCGTTGGTGGCCTTCCAACCATGGCACGGATGTAGTAATGCCAATGGGAGGTGCACTGAAAAATTGTCCTGGGCAATTGAGGTGAAAGGGGCATGGTACGTGATGGTAGACGTACCCCTGTGCTCCTGCAAGGCTGTCAGTGGACCCTGGGGATAAAGGACGGGTCACGCAACATTCAGGTACCCCAAAAATACAAGAAAAATACACAACCCCTGTATCCCACATGTGTGTAAAAGAAACCTCACGCAGTACGCTGTGGCACCCAGGATCACAAAAAAGCATACGCGGGCTACTTTGACCTCAATAAATGGGGTACGTGACAAACAGGGGCACCTGCAGTGGGAAAAATAGCGTGCGCGGCTCACCGTCTGCCTTGCATGGAAAAGAAATACGCGTAGGTACTGTAACCGCTGTGAAGTAATCACGTGTGAACCCCAAAGTAGGAAAAACACATGCATCGGTCTCCACTGAAAGCACATACAGTTCGCTGCAGACCCGTGCAGACCATTCACACGTGCAGAGGGAAACGCCCGCACGTGTTACGTCACTTATGAGCTTACACGCTAAGTGCCTTTCCTCGATTTTCATGCAAACGTGCTATTTTTCACATGCGGATTCACTCTGCATCAAGCTGGCCACGCGACAATACACAGAAGACCACGCTCCTGCCCAGAGGCTATTTTCCTGCCCACCAGAGCCCCAAGCAGCCTCCCACGAGCCATCTGCTGCTGCCTGCCTGCTGCCCACGTGCCCTGCTATTTGGGGCCTGCACATCAGCCATCTGCAGGGGTCCAGTTGTTGCGACCTCTCCTGCTGGAACAGAAGACTCCCGACTGCTGTTCCATCACTCCACAGCCCAGCCCCAGGACCCAGTTGCCCACCCACACCTGCCTCAGGGGTTGCCATGTTGGAGCAAACTCCATCTGGGACCACTGGCAACCCCCAGCCAGAGAGGCAGAGGGCTGTCAGCTTCTCAGCCGGAGAAGTTGGCATCCTAGGGGAGCAAGTCCTGGGGCATTATGATGCCCTCTTCAGATGACCGTGCGCTGACAAGGAAGGATGGAGGAGGATCTGGTCGGGCATCGTGGTTATCATCAACGCGGAGCGGGTGGCAACCCGTGACTCGAAACATGTCCAGAAGCGCTGGGAGGACTTCAAGTCCAGGACCTTCAGGAAGGCCCGGCACCTCTTGGATGCAGTGGATGAGGTGGGGCGCCAGGTCCAGCTTACCATCGACCATCGACCAGATGAGGGTCGTGGAACATATTCTCCCAGTGCTTCACCACCACTTCGAGAGGCAGACCCATCTGGAGTCTAGTGGTAAGTGTCTGTGCATTCTCATTCCAAGCAGTGCATGTTGAGGTGTGGCAGGGACATGACTGTGCTGCATGTGTGCCTAGTCATGTGTGGTGCACATCAGTGATGTATGTATTCTGATGCATGATGCACAACTGCATGTGTTGATGCACGCATGTTTGCATGTCTGGGTGTGTACTATGTCATCTTTGTTGTGTGACACATGGATGCGCTTCCCACCTTCATCTACTTGCATGATGTGCATGTGCGTGTGTCTGTTAAGTATGCGTGTGACTGTGAGATGCCATGGATGCATGTGACATGCACATCAGGGTGCCCGATTGGCTGATGTGAGACAGTTGGTGACGATTGCACTGTGACAGGAGGCTGAGATGACCATAGGCATGTCTATGTGGTGGCATGTGTGCATGTGATTGTCATGACCCATGATGCTTGCAACTTCCTGTCACCCTTGGGATGCACATGCATGTTCATGTGAATGGATGAAGTTGCCTGTTGCATGATCTCAGTTTATTTGTGCATGTGTGTGGGTTCAAATGACATGAGTGTTGGGGAGTGTGATGCCATCTCTGATGTCTGACACTGACACTCATGTGCAACTTTTATGTGTGTAGCAGACCATTGTATGGTGCCCTGATGCCTGTGTTCTGTCTCTCCCTGTCTGCAGCATCGACTGATGAAGAGGGCAGAGACGGTGCTGTGGAGCCCAGCGGCAGGGATGCCACTGCCAGCCGGAGATGCAGGGCCCAGCTCCCCTCCCAGGTTATAATATCTTCCTGGAGTGAGGAGTCTGGTGCCGCATCCATGGTCTCAGCTGCTGAGGGGAGGTCCAGGAGGCCAAGGTTGGAGGTGGACTCCTCGGCAGCAGAAGGGGCAGCTGATCTCCCACAGGGGCGTACTGAGGAAGACGGCACAGAGTCATCCAGGTTGGTGCGGGAGGAGGCCATATCAGCTCCACACATGGGTCATGGAGGGGGCGGTTTCACTGGTGCAACTGGAGCAGTCCAGAGCAGGGGCAGGAGGCAGCACAGGTTGCCGCGGAGGTGCCTGTGTGTAATCCTGTCCCTGAACCTGTGACTGCATCATCCCGCACCAACAGGGATGCCTCTGTCCAGGCCCGTTCGCAGGTAGGGGATGCGTCTACAACAACTGCCCGTCCTCTCCCAGCGAAAGTGGCAATCCATGACCATGTGCAGCCTGTCCTAGTCGGTGTGGCGTTGCGCACCCGTGGTATTCGGGATGATGTGCATGGTTTTATGCAGGACAGTGCCATCATTTCGAATACCTGCATGGCTGCCTGGACTTGCCTGGACAGGTCACTGGTGCAGGGTTCCTCCGTGTGCTGGACGCTCTTGCGACCCCCTCCTCAACTGCACCCCCTATGCACCAGTCGTCCTCCATGCCGTCTTCCCGCCCATGTATCCCCCCTGTGGCGCTGCCCCTGAGCCCGCGGCCAGGCTGGTGGAGAACAAATCCCTGCCACAGTCGGGAGTCGGAGGTCTAGCAGGGGTGGTCACACCACCAACTGGACCCCAGCAAATGGAGGATGTGCAGCCATCATCGAGCAGGGCACGTGCACAATGGTGCCAGGGGATACCCTCATCCTGTAGGCCGTCGTGGTGGCAGAGAAATTTGGCATTGAGGCAGCAGCAGACTTGGCGAGGGAGGCGTCATCACTCAGGCCAACAACATCCCAGGGGCAGGCATCGGCCGAGGGGCAGGAGGACCCAGGAATGGGAGTGTCTTCCGTGTGGCAGCGGTTGGGTCAGCAAATCGATGCAGAGCAGCGGCGGGCAGAGAGGGCGCGGCTCAAGATGGTCAGGGTGGAGAACTCCATGCACCGGGCATTGAGGTGGGCTAAGAACCTCGTAGCAACTTGCAGGGACTTGGAGGAGTCCATGGCAACATCCCTGCAAGCCCTCGAACATCAAGAAGTGAGACGTCAGACTAGCCCGCCGCCTTTGTATATAGTTATATAGGGTTAGGTTTCATTTTGGTTTTTGTTGGAGTCCACGGACTTTGCTTCACTTTTTGTATGTAGTTGTGTTTTTCATAGGGTTTTATGTAGGTTTTCATTTTGTTTTGTGATCATGGACCCTTCAGACTTTCGGTTTACATACTTCAGGACCTGTACATGAATTTCTCACGGATTGTGCATTATTTATGATTTGAACTTTCATGACTTTTTCAGTTTCATCTTTTTATTTCATTTTGTATTTCATATTCATTTTAATACACTTCACAAATGTTAATTATTGGTGTAGTCTACTGGTGCATATGTCAGTCAGCATTGGCTCAGGCATGTGTCACTGCTTTGTGTCTCTGTTGGACATGTCTTTGGGTGCATACGTGTGCTTTTCTGAATGTCATGGCATGGGGCATTTACTGGGGATTGGGTACAATGGATGATGGTGTGTTTGGACTGGGGTGGTGACAGCGTGGGTGTGATTTGGGTTTTGCATTTGTAACGTGGACCTGTATTGTGACAACGTGTTTGTTGAGGGTACATGAGTCGGGCCTGCTGGCAGGTTGCGTCACAGGGGTTGGGGTGGGAGGACATTAGTCGGGGCATGCTGGCAGGTTGCCGTCACTGGGGATGGGGTGGAGGGGCCATTAGTTGAGGCCTGCTGGCAGGTTGCCATCGCTGGGGGTGGGGTTGGGTGGACATGAATCGGGCCTGCTGGCAGGTTGCCGTCAGTGGGGGTGAACATGATTGGAGGCATACTGGCATGCTCACAGGTTATGGAGGGCTCTGTTTTTGTGTGGGCTGCATGCTGGCATGCTCATGGGTGATGGGGGGCCCCGTTGTGGTGTGGGCTGCTTGGGAGATGCGTTTATCGGGTGATCCGAGCACGCACATCCTTTTTCACGCAATTGGGCTGGCGCGAGTGAGGTATGCATATTCCAGGGGTGCGTGAGGAGTCTTACAGGTGATTGAGATGGCGCGAGCGGGGTACACGTATTCCGAGGGGTGCACGGGGAGTCTTACACGTGATTGGGAAGGCACGAGCGGGGTACGCGTATTCCAAGGGGTGCACGAGGAACGGGTACCCCGCTTACGCCAGCCCAATCGTGTGTAAGACTCCTTGCGCACCCCCGGAATACGTGTACCCATGTGGTGAGAAGCCACATGCATCCCCTGCAGGCAGCCCACACCACAGGGGACTTCCCTACTAATCTGGCTATGCCCCACAGGCAGCCCACACCACAAGGGACCCCCTTATACCCTGACCATGCCCAGGCAGCCCATCACCCCTGGCCATGCTCCACAGGCAGCCCACACCACAGGGGACCCCCCTACTACCCTGACCATGCCTGCAGACAGCCCATCACCCGTGGCCATGCCCCACAGGCAGCCAACACCACAGGGGACCCCCTACTACACTGGCCATGCACCGCAGGCAGCCCACACCACAGGGGACCACCCTTCTACCCTGACCATGCCCGCAGGCAACCCATCACCCCTGACCATGCCCCACAGGTAGCCCACACCACAGGGGACCCCTCTACTATCCTGGCCATGCCCCACAGGCAGCCCACACCACAGGGGACCCCCCTACTACCCTGACCAAGCCCGCAGGCAGGCCATCACCCCTGACCATGCACCGCAGGCAGCCCATCACCCCTGACCATGCCCCACAGACAGCCCATCACCCCTGGCCATGCCCCACAGGAAGCCAACACGACAGGGGACCCACCTACTACCCTGGCCATGCCCCGCAGGCAGCCCAGACCACAGGGGGCCCCCCTACTACCCTGACCATGCCCACAGGCAGCCCATCACCCCTGGCCATGCCCCACAGGCAGCCCACACCACAGGGCCCCCCTATCATGATCTCTGCTTCCAAAAGATCAGGACTTGCCCGACTCCCTTGGAAGCAGACCCATAACCCCGGTTCCGAGTGCCAGCCAGTTCCAATTGGGACCTTTTGGACCCTGTCCTGGCGCCAGTGGCACCAGGCTCATAAAGATGCCCAGTCCCAGCGCTGGAAGCGCCGGGCTCATAATGCTTGGGTGGACTCACCTGCAGCAGACCATGCTGCTTACTTACCTGCCAGTTGAACCCCTGATCCTCTTCTGTTTGGGACTACTTTTCCTGTTGGGTGGGGCAGGAGCCACTCCCTAGGTTCAGAACACTGGGACTCTTCTGGAAAGCAGGAACTCTTTTCTTACCTAGGCGTGGCTGTGGAAGGAGACACCTAAGCACTACAGGAGGCTATTTAAACCACACCCGATGGATAAATCTTGCTTTGTGTTATCCTGCATTCTCTGCAGCAGAACGCTCATCGTGTCTTCTGCTTCTGATCCTGGGCCTAAGGGAACAAAGGCTTACCATCCTGGAATCCAGTCTTCAGCAGCACCTGTAAAGACAAAGAAAGAACAGGTTAGCACTACGGTCTTCAGTGGCAGGGCATCTCTTACCTGGTCCATCGGCTGTCACCAACGCCTCGCGCTGCATTCCGGCATCTGAAAGACAAAGGCTTACCTACTCTTCGCATGCTCCGGAGGTCTTCGCACTGCATTCTGGCATCTGAAAGACAAAAGCTTACCAGCTCTTCGCACGCTCCGGAGGCCTTCGGCGCTGCATCCCGCATCTGAAAGACAAAAGCAGGTGCGTTTAAAGACATTGGGCAACTTTATTACTCACGTGCCATTACTCCTTCCCACGCCGAATCCAGTGGGTATTCCAGCACCCTTCAGCTTCTCTAAAGCTCCGAACTTGTACCTGCAAGATAAAAGGGACAGTTAGTGCGCATCGTGAAGCAGGCTACAAGCGCTTACTTACGTGCTTCCAGGTGCTTCTATTCCTCACGCGGGTTCGATCCTCAACTCTCAACAGCCCGCCATCCGCCATCGCCGGAACCCTGCAAAACAAGAGATATCATTACAAAAGACTTTTAAGGCATTTGAAGGGCCCAGAACTTACCGATCGTGCAGTTAACGACGGACAGCAGTCCTCTGAGGTCAAGAGGCCTGCACCCTTATCCAGGGAAGAAACTGGTTACGGCACCCTGCCCCGAGGCAGATGGAGAGCTCGGCGTTCACTTACCTAAGGTGAGGGCGTTAACCTTTGGGGTTCTACAGGAGAAGAGAAAGGGAAGAGGAGAGAGGCACCCAATAACCCCAGTTCATTAATCCCATGTTTTCTGTCTGCAGACATCTTACTCTTCGAGTCAGACATACAGTGCACAGAGGTCCAGCCCAAAGAGCCAACCTTGTGTTACACATCACCTTTGAAGATACGGCATTCACCCAGTCAAGACCGGCGCCTCTGCGGGAATCAGGTGAGCGTTACACCCCCCCTACTACCCGGACCATGTCCGCAGGCAGCCCATCACGCATGACATTGCCCCACAGGCAGCCCATCACTCCTGGCCTTGCCCCACAGACCGCCCATTAACCCGGGCCATGCTCCGCAGGCAGCCCACACCCAGGGCACCCCCCTACTACCCTGGCCATGCCCCACAGGCAGCCCACACCACAGGGGACCCCCCCTAATACCCTGACCATGCCTGCAGGCAGCCCATCACCCCTGGCCATGCCCCACAGGCAGCCCACACCACAAAGGACCCCCCTACTACCCTGACCATGCCCGCAGGCAGCCCATCACCCCTGGCCATGCCCCAAATACAGCCCATTACCCCTGGCCATGCCCCACAGGCAGCCCACACCACAGGGGATCCCCCTACTACCCTGGCCATGCCCCGCAGGCAGCCCACACCACAGGGGTCCCCCTACAACCCTTACGATGCCCCGCAGGCAGCCCACACCACAGGGGTCTCCCCTACGACCCTGACCATGCCCCGCAGGCAGCCCATCACCCCTGACCATGCACCACAGGCAGCCCACACCACAGGGGTCCCCCCTACTACCCTGACCATGCCCCGCAGGCAGCCCATCACCCCTGACCATGCACCACAGGCAGCCCACACCACAGGGGGGACATTGCCCACACGATTTGCCTGGCGCAGATGGGGTACACGTATTGCAGGGGGTGCGTGAATAGATTTCCACACGTTTTGGCTTCTGGGAGTGGGGTACGCTTGTTCGTAGGGGTGCGCGAGGAGTTTTACACGCGATTGGGCTGGCTCGAGCGGGGTATGCGTATTTGTAGGCATGCGCAAGGAGTTTTACACCTGATTGGGCTGGTGCGTGCAGGGTATGCATATTCGGAGGGGTGCGTGAGGAGTTTTACACGCAATAGGGCTGGCGCGAGCGGTGTTCGCGTATTCGTAGGGGTGCGTGAGGAGTTTTACACGTGATTGGGCTGCCGCATGCGGGGTACGTGTATTCCAAGGGGTGCATGAGGAGTTTTACACGCGATTGGGCTGGCGTGAGTGGGTTACACATATTCCAAGGAGTGCGCAAGGAGTTTTACACACGATTGGATTGTCACGTGAGGGGTGAGTGGCGTTTTTAGCACAATTTCGTTGTTGGGGCTGTATGCTGGTCCACTGGCCTTTGTGCCATGTGGGGATTTGTGCGGATGTTTTTGGCGCAAGGGGCGGGGTTGGGGGTGTAACTACCGCTGCTGCAGGGTCGCTGCACCACGCTGCGCTATGGCTGATTATGGATGTTTAAATCCATGAATACGCTGTGCGTCAAAATGCTCCCTCTGTGCGCCAGCCACGTGCACCAGTTCTGCGCTTGATTCCATGAATCACCCTGTAAGTGTCTCGAGAGCACAGGTGGGCAGAGGGCCACAGTCAAGTGGGGGTGAGGAGTGGCCCTGCAGTGCTTGGGGCACACAAATATTAGAAGCAGAATAGCTCTGCAGGCCTATGATAGACACCTTATGGCACTCAATGGGCAATTTGCGTGCTGTGGTGGTTTCTGGCTGGCACAGTGCCAATGATCTTGTATGCAGGCATGCACAATTATATCTTTGTCTCATTTACTTTCTCCTGCAAGCGTCCCAGCTGCTCTGGGGAAGGGTCTCAATTCTCTAGCCAGGGGTCTTTGATATGGAGAATGGTTGGCTTCCCCACGGCAGCGCCATATCTGTTTATTTTGACGGGTGTTTCCTGACCCACAGTGTGTGCCAGTTCACATGGGAGTCCCGCAGGTACCCCGCAGTCACTGCCGGTCCCGCTCTGTGCTTTGGGCCGCCTTCGTGACAGGCTGCGCCCTATTAGTCAGCCCCCTCCAGTATATGGAGGTTTATTTGGCTCTGTTGAGGTCGCTGCCACAGTGTAGGGTGTACCCGCTTGCTATTTGAGGCCCTTGCCTAGGAACATATTACATAGGAGCAGCTGGCTCCCGTTCCCTTACTCTGATTGTGCGGCTATCTTACCTTTGCTTCCTGCGTCGTCCTCCTCCAATGCCCTCGCTGCCCGTTCTGTTATTCCGGGGATGCCACTTGCATCGCTGGGAGATTCTCTTCACTGCCGTGTACTCTCTCGCTATCCATCACGTTGTGGCGCGACTCTTCTCTGCAGGCTCCGTCCCTTCGGGCTAGTTCCCGAGGTTGCACACCAGTCGCAGGGCAGGTCCAGGCTCGGTGGGTACTTCTGGCTACCTGCATAGGCATGGGTAGTATAGCTCAGTGGTAACGCGCTCGTCTTGGACGCAAGATGACGCAACACAGGTTTGAATACTGGGTCCACGCTTAGAAAACTCATCGTTATTAAGCGCGTTAAAAAAAAAACAATTATAATTATTATAATCTACTGTCCTCCTCAGATTCACTTTGTTCTTGTTCCGTCCGCCATTTTCTTTTGCGCACCGGCTGTTCGTCCCTCAATGATGCTTCGAGTTCAACAGTGTTCCGAGATCAGCCCGAGTATCCCCAAAGATGTAAGCGCTTTACAAATGGTAAACTGGACATTGTGTGTTGTCTGATGCTGCCCCTTTAAGGACTACACGCACACGGCGGAGTGACGTTACACTCTGCCGCATGCAGTATAAATAAAGCGGGTGTTTGTAGAAATGTGTAGGCGTGTCCTGGTGCAGTCTTGTAGTGGGAGGGGGCTCACGGGCATCGGTGCACACCCTGAGTGCATCACAACAGTGGTGACGAGGATGGGATGCATCCCGGTGCGGGCGGTGAAAATCAAACAGTGAATTTTGTTAATTTGGAACATTAGCACCGTTCGATCATGCCGCAGAGCAGGAAGCAATCCACGTGGTCAGTGGCCATTTTGTGACCGGGCCTAGGGAAGGCTGCAGCAGTGATTTTCTTCACTTCTAAAGGCCATCCAAGGCCAATTTTTGGAACGCTTGGCAGCAGAGAGTTGCCTTGACCACATGCTGTGGTTTCTGGACAGAATTTTTGTCATTTTGTCTTTTTTTTCACTGAGTGAATGGTGCTCCCTAGAGAGGCCTGCTAAACCAGTAGGAGATCTCTAGGCCCCACCTGGCTCAATGTTTGGAACTCGTACCCACAAGGTGGGGAAAGACATTGAGTAACATCTAATCCATTGCAACTTCATAAAATCAAGTTGGTGGATTGACCATTTGCCTGCCTGCAAGGAAGGGGAGTCTGCTGTCCTGTACTTGTGTGCCTACAAGAAGAAGGAGCCTGAGTTGCGGCCTTTGCTGTACCACACAAAGGTGCCTGTGCGCTTTGGGTGATGGACGGTGCCAGACCAGCAGCACAACCAGATCAAGGTCAGCCTCAAGCTCCTGTTCAACCTCAAGTGCAACCGGCTGTGGCAGCTGTCCAACCTCCTGTACAGCTCCCAGTAGCACCAGTTCAGCTTCCACCTGTTCAGCCTCCGGGGCAGCCCCCCATGATGGCAGCTCTGCAGATTCCAGGTGCAAGAAATCCAGGTGCGTTACCACCAATGCCTGAGTTTGACATCTCAGGGGCGCCTTCGAGCCTAGGGCGATGCTGGAGGATGTGGATAGACAGACTGGAGATGTATTTCCGGGCCACATTGGAGGCTAATGATGACTGCAAGTTAGCCACTTTGCTGTATTGCGCAGGTCCAGCTGTGCACGAGGTATTCCTGTCGCTTCAGCCACGTGATGTCACCTATGCTGCAGCCAAAGATGCTCTCCATGATTACTTCTTACACCTTGCCAACGTGGACTATGAAAGATTTCTCATTTGGGCAGCACGCCAAAAGGACGATGAGACACTTGACACATTCTACGGTAGGCTGAGAAGGCTTGCAATGCCATGTGCATGGGTGGATCCTGACACAATGATCAGAAATCAGCTCATCCAGGGCTGCACATCTGGCAAACTGAGAAGGCAAGTCCTGAGGGAGTCGGGCATCACCTTGCCACACATTTTGGAACTCAGTAGGTGCCAGGAGGTATCCGACCTGAGGGCATCCCGCATGGAAGCAGGTGTGTGCCCCAGCAGGACTGAAGAGGTCTGTGCCCCAGCAGGACTGAAGAGGTCTGTGCAGTTGGGTGTGGCAGAGGGGCCAGACGTGGGGGTGTGAACCAACGAGAGAGAGGGTCGGCATCCACAAACTTGTGCCTTAAATGTGGATATGAAATTCCCCATCAAGCGGAATGCCCAGCGATGGGAAAGACCTGCGGCAGGTGTGGGGGACCCGATCACTACGCAAGGATATGCAGGGCCACTGCTCCTGTGGTGGTCTCCAGAGGCCCAGTACAGACTGGTTTCTTCCGGCAGCAGCGCTCCTCGAACGTTGCTCAACTTGATCAGGCGGAGGAAAATACAGCACTTGATGAGGAAGAGGAGGAGGAAGAAGAAAATGTGTTCTTCGTATCCAGCGTTGGTGTATCGAAGGCAAAGATAAGGAGGCAGCCTCGATGTGTGGTGATGTTGAACGAGTCCTCAGTCCCGGTGTTGGTAGACACTGGGGCTTCAGTCAACATGATGGCTCACGAACACTATTATGCCATGGCATGCCCACCAGCCCTGACCAAGCCGACGGCTCGCATCTTTACCTTCGGAGGAGCAGACCTAATACAACTAGATGGTGCATTCATTGCTGATGTGGAGCATGATGGCTCAGCCATAAGGGTCCGATTCTATGTGACGCGGGTCAGCAGCAACACACTACTAAGCTGTGCGGTGGCAGAGGCACTGGGCATAGTGACATTTGCATATTCTGTGTACGTGGATGACATTCAGACCCTCCTGGATAAACACATGGCTCTGTTTGAAGGAATTGTACAAAAGGTTGGAGACCCGGTTAAACTGCACATAGGCGACTCGGTGCAGCCCATTGCTCTGAAGCATAGACGGGTCCCTTTCCACTTAAGAGATCTGGTGGACAAAAAGCTCGACAATTTGGTTAAGCTGGACATCATAAAAAAGGTCTAAGGCCCTACGCCGTGGGTGTCCCCTATTGTTGTGGCTCGGAAACCAAAACAACCAGACTCAGTTCACATCTGCGTGGACATGCGCCTGCCCAACAAGGCCATAAAGAAGGAGCGACACCTCACCCCCACGATTGATGATATCATCACTGAACTGCAGGATGCCCGGTTCTTTTCAAAGCTGGACCTGAGGGCCGGGTACCATCAAGTCGTTTTACACCCCGAATCAAGGTACATTACAACATTTACCACGCACATTGACCTCTATAGGTATAAGAGGCTGAGTTTCGGGGTGTCCTCCACAGCGGAGGTATTTAAGAATATCATTAATGGGGCACTGGCGGAATTGGAGGGCGTTTTGAATATTAGTGATGATATTCTGGTGTTCGCCAAATTCGAGGCTGAATACATGGTGAAACATGCCAAGACATTTGAGCGCCTGCGATCTCTAGGCCTGACACTACACCGAGAGAAGTGTAAATATCTCTGCACGACCATCGAGTGCTTCGGTTTTGTATTCTGAGCTGGTGGAGTGTTGCCCAACCCGCACAAGGTGAAGGCCAGGGCCCCTGAGAACATCACAGAAGTGAGGAGCTTCTTGGGAATGGTCACCTATTGTGGCCGGTTCATCAGCAAATTTGCAGCAAGACTTCAGCCACTCAGGGCCCTCACAAAGAAGGATATTGCCTGGCAATGGGGCTCTCTCGAGCAGGCGGCTTTTGAGGATATCAAGGGCGATCTCATTGCTGAAGATGTCATGGTCTTCTTTGACCCAACACTTGAATCACAAATCGTGGTGGATGTGAACCCGTTTGGTCTGGGTGCTGTGCTGACACAGATAGGTACCAACCAGGAGATCCGTCCCATTGCCTATGCCAGCAAGGCGCTCTCGGAGACGGAACAAAGATACTCCCAGGTCGAACGAGAGGCCCTTGCCGTCCTGTGGGGTTGCCACCATTTTCGATTGTACATTTTGGGACGACCGGTGACAGTGGTCACGGACCAAAAACCTCTGCTGCCGATCCTGACGGGGTCGTCGTCCAAGCCACCAGCCAGAATCGAAAAGGTGGATGCTGGCCCTGTTAGAGTATGGCATGTCACTCGTCTATCACCCTGGGAGCAACAACGCGGTGGACTATCTATCGAGACACCCATGAGAGGGCACTGGTGGCGTGCCATCCACGTGCGCTGAGGAGGCGGACGAGCATGTACAGCTTGTGGTGGAGGCCGTGCCTCCCAACTCGGTGCCTATACAGGTCCTGGAAAAAGCATCAGGCGAAGATGACTGTTTCAGAATACTCAAGTCTGCCATCTCAACAGGACTTGTGGCGCTTGGTAATTGACTCACTGGCAGCCAGGATGTAGGCGGCCAAGTCCACACTTGAACAGCCGTGGAGAGTGAGAGGGTAGTTGACATTTTCTGAGAACGGACTCCTTCTGAGGGGTGACCGCATCGTCATTCCTCAGAGTCAGACACAACAAATGATAGTGCTGGCACACCAAGGCCACCAAGGTGCGGCCAAAACAAAGGCCCATCTACACCAGAAGGTCTGGTTTCCCAACCTGGAGAGGAGGGTGGAGGAGTTTGTGGCATCATGTCTGTGGTGTCAGGCAGCATCCCCTACCCAGCGAGAGCCGGAGATCAAAACCATGCCAAGGGGAAGTAAACCATGGGAGGTCGTCCATACAGATTTTGGCTCCACGTCAAAAGGCACCCACTTCCTGGTGGAGGTCGATGAGTGGTCCCGCTACCTGGAGGTGGAGTTCATCGAGTCGGTGGCATTCGACAAGGTGGCGGTGGCCATTGAAAAGATTTTCGCCACCCATGGACTTCCCCCGGTGCTCTGCTCCGACAATGGGCCACCTTTTCAAGGAGACAGTTTTGCAGGCCTGATGGAAGAATACAGCGTTCATCATCGCAAGGTGACACCGATGTGGCCCAGGGCCAATGGGGAGGCTGAAAGAATGATGCAGACGCTTAACAAAGTGTTTTGCATCGCCCAAGGGGAAGGGAAGTGCCTGAAAAGGGCACTGTACAAGTTCCTCAGGGGATTTTGCAACACTCCCCATACCTCCACAGGGGTGGGCCCGGCAGAGGCCATGTTCCAGCGGTGCTCCAGGGACTTACTACCAGAGTTCGGCGAGCGAGAGCCCACCACGATCAACAATGAAGAGGTGGAGCGCTTAGGAGAGCCACGGACTGAGGCACGGTCTGATCATGCGCCCAGTGGGTAGGCCATGGAGGTCCCTGATGAAGGGGGCGGTTCGCCTGGACTCCCCGGATCACCAGCACGGGAGCCGGCTGGAGAAGGAACTCTGAGCGGAGATAGTGGCAGGAGGTAACCCCAGAGGACTGGGCGAGGGAAACCTACCTGTCTCACAGACTTTGTGTTGGAGTAATATTGAGAGTGGGAGATGTCCCGTAGACCCGGGTGGTTGGTATTAAAGGGTCTCTGGGGATTGTGTGCAGTGATGGTAGTTATTAGAACAGAAGCATCCTTTGTTCATTGTTTGTTTTGATATGAAAAAGGAGGAGTGTGATACTGCCCCTTTAAGGGCTGCACGCACACGGCGGAGTGACGCTGCACTCCCCCGCATGCATTATAAATAAAGTGGGCGTTCCCCGGCTGAAATCATTTGTATTCATAAATGGGCAAGTATTGAGCAAGAAAATCTTTTGTTGCTTTATCTACAAGCTGCTGCATTTCAGTTACTTGTGTCTAATGATCTAATGATTCCAGGCATAACCCCAGGCAGGCAGTGTACTTAAACCGAAGAGCACTGACCGTGGGGGGTAGGTGGAGCATCTTGCCCCGCATTTGGCTCCACAGTGCAGAAAACCGGTACAACTGAAAGACCCCACACAGCTCTAATTACCTACCAAATCTGTGAGGGCTGTAAAAAACAATTAAAGTGAGTAACACAATGGCCTCCTTTTAAAGAAATTTGAAAGATTAATGTATGTCCATGTCTCTGGAGGATAACTCAGGGACAACATGCTCCCCTTGGAAGCAAGACTACATGGAGCACCACAGGTTCGATCCCCGGGTCCGTGCTTCAAAACCTCTGGGTATTAAGGGTGTTATAAATAACCATCATATCATGATGTCTACTAACTTGACGTTCAGAAGAAGATTTTTATTGCATGTGGATAATCATATGCTCTTAACATAATACATAAGAGTAGGATGGAAAGTTGTAACAAGCAAAATCCATAAATTGGTGCCCATACTACACAATTTATCGTAGTATGTGTTTAATGTGCTGTGGAGTAAAAAAGGAGATTTTTAAATTTGCATTATTTTGCATCCTGGGACTTGTAGTTTTCCATTTAGGATTTGTGAATAAAGTCACAACAATATTATTTTGGCTTAACATGTTTTTATGTGGATTCACACATTGTCAGGTTGTTTTACTATGTGATCTGTGTATTTTGCAAGTAAACACTACAGAACAGTATTATTGCAGACCATGACAGCCAAAATGTAAATATATTTTAAGTACTTAAATTGAAGAGTGAGTTAAAATACTGGCTTCCCTGCATAACCAAAGTGTGTGATTCTGGGCAAATAACTTAGTATCATTGTGATATGCCGCAAAACTTGTAGTCCTCAGAAGTGATACATTTCAAACTATTGGAAAAAATACTCCCTTACAATAGTTCATATTTAATGATTTTAGGAACGAAATGGTGTTCCCTCATGCTCCTCAATTAATGGTCCATGAGGCTGTTACCTAGAGGTGCATTATTGTTGTACTACTCTCCCTCAGTCCCACATTTGACATGCAGATATATAGTCTCACCAGCTAATCAGAGCACCAGAGATTTGAGAACCAACATTATTTACCTCCCCTGTTGCTGGCATAGGAGACTGACTAAACATGATTTGATATGACCTGTTATGCTATGGTAGCATAGAAAACCATCTGCCATTTTCACTGGTTTTTGGAGCTCCTTGGACTGCAAGAGGCAGGGTAGGCAACTAACATAGGAAGCAAGGAGAGCCGCGCAAAGTTGATTTGTTCCAATGTTGATTTGGGCAGATTTTAAAAGATAGGGCTCTCTGTGGTTTGTGATGCAGTGGTTAATGTATGGTCCAGGTGGTTAATGTAGATTGCTTGGGTTGTTCTCATTGTATGTATCAAGGTGGTGTTTAATATGATATGATAAGTCAGTTATAACGCGCTTGTACATAAGTGTTTCTAGGCGCGATATCATGAGTGTGGAGAATTGTGTCAGTCTATATGTGGTGGGTTAGTGTGTTATATAGGGAAATCTGGTGTAAACATGTGTCTTCCAGTGGTATACTCTTCATTTTGTGGAGTGTGTTGTTTTGGTCCTGGTGTCGTGCATTGAGATATGTGATTTAGGTGTGGAGTATGATTTTGAGGTGGTTATTGTGACCACGCCTTAACCAGCAGTCCACCCAGTAACTGGGGACAACTTTGGTCACATGCATTTGTTCACATCCATGCAAAACATCCTTTGTCTAACAGCTTTTATGCCTTATAATGCCATATTATGTGATGCAACGTTTGGTGACATAATTCCATGGCACCAATTCAGGGCCCACAATGTCTATTCAGTTGCCTACGACCTCCCTTCTGACTGTCCGCTGACACCTCAAAGACACTCCAACTGGAGTACCACTCAGCCTTACATGGGATTATGGTACAATGTAGCTTGACATGTACAATGAATTAGCCATTGACAAAAACAAGTCACAACCACAGTATTAGCATGCTGGCAAGTAATTTTAACATATGTGCATTTTGTCTTTAAATCCTTTCGTGTTTTGGGGCAATTTCACTGTCCTCATGTGTTTTAAATTGAACCATTTGTGACTAATTTGACACAAGTTCCCTAAAACATTCTTTGGTGACAACGAAAATGGGCTCCATGCATGTACATTTACCCTACCCACACCACAGGTGCAATTTGGCATGTTATAAGAACTAGGGCAAACATTGCCATAGTGCAAAAAAAATACATTTCCGATGTGTTTTTTCACCAGGGCAAAGTTTGCCCTAGTGCTAATACCGTGCAAACTTTTCACTTGTACTAGTGCAAAGTTTCTGTAATCTGGCCCTTGGCCTCTCCACGGGCCCGCTGGGCCTGTCTCCAGTCCCATGGCCCCGTCTTCCAACTCCCACCACTGCATACCCAGGCGGTTGCGGGGATGTGCTTCGGGAAGGCTCCACAGTCCTCAGAGGGAGTAAATGCCTGCAAACATAAATTACTGGAAAGCCTCGGTGCATAACATCCGAGGCATCTACACCACCCAAACGTGCCCCCCCCTTCCACAAAACGTCTCTGTACCCAAGAAAAATATAATCACTTTCTATGTCCCATCGACACTTATCTCTGTATTATATCTGTGCCTAGCAAATCATTTAAAAAATAATCATTCTTAAAGCGGAAAGCATGTCTGTTCATGCACTCACTCATGCATCCATGCACGAAATGCATGCATTCAATCATCCGTTCACACACGCATGCTTGAATACATCCATTAATTATTTCTCAAAATTCACACACATCACTATATCCTGGTGCGCGACCTGTTCTTAGAGCTCAGCCGCCCTGATGCGCAAATGTGACACAGCAGAAGGACTTTACCGTGGACCCTTCACGGGGATGACTCATTTGACAGGTGGCTGGGAGTCTGGGACCCTTTCCAGTGACTGCTGGCCCAAAGGGCATTCATACGGTGCTTGCAGTTTTACTTTTTTTTAGTAAACAAAACAAAAACGTTTTTTTAAAGCTTTTTCTTCGTGAAAGGTTGCACGGGACTGTTTAGAGACCATTTCTTCATTAGCATTTGAAAAAACAAGTTAGCTATTCAAAAAACATATATAAAACTATTCAGAAGAAACATTAAAACGTGCCACTTTTGCCACAAGTTCAACGTTTTAAATGTCATTGGAGGTGGGAGCCTTTCATATAATGAGAATTGTGCGCATAAGTGATGCCGCTCTCCATTCGCCTTCGGTGATAAACAGATCAATGAAATGGGGAATTTGCACTTTAATGACTGTGTTGGATGGCAATGCTATCTGTATAGTTTCAGTGACAGCTGATAGACACTGCCCACCTTTGCGGTTGTGCTCGCAGCGATGACACATCACGGAGCGATGACAGATCATGTGAGTGACAACGCCCTCTAAGTGACGGGCATGGAAAAGTTTCAGTAAGTTTCCGTAACACAGCTTATTTACGCTGTTGGTACTCTTGATCAGAGGAGAATTGCCTAGCATTTCGGTGCTGGACTGACCCAGGGCAGGACAAAGACTGATATGTTTGGGATATTTCTTCTCTGTGAAAGATAGTGAGCTAAAGACTCTGGGTAAGTCTCTCACAACCAGGACTAATGTCTGGCAGAGGGACTCCCAGGACCCCCCTTGTTTTTTGCATATTTAAGTACCTTTCGGTCTCACCCTAAGTTACTAGGGGAATCCAGACTTGGACCCCTTGCTCACTATTCTTAGAGAGGCACAGCTCCACCCTAATGATGAGGTCCAACCATACACGTGTCTGGGGTTGCTGTTGGTACTCTTGTTCAGAGGAGAATTGCCTAGCATTTCCTGCTGGACTGCCCCAGGGCAGGGCATAGACTGACATGTTTTAGATATTTCTCCTGTGTGAAAGATAGTGGGCAAGGCTGCCTAACCAGGACTAATGTCTAGCAGATGATTCCCAGGACCTCCCTTGTTTTTTGCATCAATTGGGGTGTTTCATGTGTGGACCTGCAGAACGGAGTGTAAATTCTCCACTCTTACCACATTTTTCAGACTTTTTTAAATTAAAAAAAACACAAAAAGCATGATTTCAACCCATTATTATAAACAAATACTAAGGGGAAAGCACTACCCAAAACATTATTGGATTAATGCAGATGCTCTCCCTCAGGTCAATCCAAGGAGAGGCTTCACTCCAGCCACTTTAGAAATGCCATACATACTCCCCCTTCTAAGATGTACCCTCCCCTGCGCGTCATAAGGGCAGCAACTGAGGCTTGCAGACAAAGACAGGGCGCCTTGGGCTAAGTCAGTTAAGAGCCCAGGTCGTCAGGTCCCCTATGTGACATTTCATTGTTACTTGCCTCACCACCAAGCAGTCTCGTTTGAACACCTGGGCTTTCAAGAGTTTCCGGAAGGTCAGGTGTATTGGTCGTCCCTTCGATTGGACGCTGAGAGCTATTGGGGGTCTGATCCTCTGAGAACAAACTCCCCAGTAGAGAGAGTAAGCCTGACGAGCATAGATAAGAGACATGAGCTCACTGTGTGGGCAGGCCGACAGCGTGCAACATGAGCTCCTTTCGGTCCCCGCCCAGCGCAGCGCTTAGAAGAGCCCTGCATGAAGCGCTACGTAAATGGCCAACAGTAACATGAAGCAGTGAGAGAGAGCGGTGTGTGTTCAGTATACTTCGTTCAAGCCATTGATATCCTTTTAAGTACGTGCATCTGTTAGCAAATGCACACGGTGTGATGTGATTGGTTATTTATAACGCACTTAACACCCGAGGTTTCTAAGCGCGGACCCGGGATCGAAGCTCTGGTGCTCCTTGTTGTCTTGCTTCCAAGGCGAGCAAGTTGCCCCTGGTATGTTGTTATTGTGGGCGTTTTCTCTTCGCTGGGTGTATCGGTACAAATAGTGCAGCTCTTGATCTCGTAGGCTCGTATCATGAAAGAAGGTTCGCTTTCTCTGCGATGCAGCTTAGCTATGCGAGTAATGACCCGATGGGCGGACGATATAACAGATTAATGACACTGGAATGTTGCCAAACAAGTGTAAAGACTGGAGTGTTGCTCCTACCTGAACAAGAACGTGCACAGCGCAGCTCTTAACTTGCCAAACCTGTAAGGAGGATCCTACAGCGAGACGATGCTGGCCCACCTTAAGCATTGCACTCAGGAACGTTTGGCTGGATTAAGACTTCCGAGGGTTTCGGGCAGACTTCAGGCATTGTGTGACTAAAAGGGTTGTAAAATGAGAGTCAATCGCTCACATGTGTGAGTGTCGCTTGAGAAACACGGGGTCCCCAGTCTGACGGGCGAAAGCGACTTTGGTCGGATGAGAGAGCGCAGAATGCGATGAGAAGGACGCCAAGCAGGACATGGAGAACAGAGAGGCGTGGGTTCCAGGCTGACCTGTGTACCGTGCTAGGATCCAAACAGCTGCTGTCTGTCTTTTTTTTTGCAAAGGCACAGAGAACTCCAAATAATATTTAAATAAACATTGTCATTGGTGACCTATGGATGCAGAAAAGATAAAGCACTCTGCTTAGCCAGAGGAAAAGCTGGCCCAGCCTCTAGATTGCCAGGCCACCCCTGTACTGTTATGTTAAAAGGTCTTATACCGCGCACTGTTGCCACCTGCGTGGTCTCTTGGCGCTCTGGTGGGTAAGTTAGTAGGACTGAGCGGGAAAAAAGAGCAAGAGAGCTGTTCAGTTCGGTGACACCATTCACTTAGCAGGGTATCTATCCCCTACCTTAGCCCGCCCACACGTAGAAATACATCATACACATTGTTCCACACATAATAAGACCGAGACCTTTTCTGATTGGAAAACACGTTTTTCCTTTATTGGAAAAAACACATGGTCACTTTCTTGAAGTCATCCTAATGGATGCTCCTAGCCCTACTCAGGCCACAAGTATGCATGGCCCAAAAATCCTTTCCCGGGTGGCTCTGCCAATCCCATGTTACATAGTCCCATTTAAAAACCGGTGAGCCCTTCTGACTTCAGTTTTCCGGTCTTGTGAGAACAGCCCGCCCTGGTATCCGACTGTCAGTTCAGTCGCTCCCATTTATATCAATGGAACTAACATGCCCACTGCATCAGTTGTTCAGGAGTCCCAAGCGTCCCTAGTGGTATCAGTGGCCATCTACCCCAACCTGGCTTATGCAGCCAGTCTTTCTATCTCGCGGCAAGACCGCAGTGTGCCTCCTTCTCTAGGCAGCCCTTGTAACTCTGCAACACTTTGGGTGTGGCTCCCCCGTGACCCACAATGCCTTCACAAGTACCTAGATGATTTCACCATAGTCACCATTGTAATCTATGTGCATCCTGCCTTCTTCAGCACTCCGTGCAGCCCTAGGTTAAAAGTATCAGTCCCAGCATCAGATAGGTGAACTCCGTCTTTCGCAAAGTCCACCTGGTCTCTTTCGCACAACAAGTGCCTGACGAAACCCAGTCCGGTTTCATAAATCTTTCCATTTTTTATTTACACGCCTCATGGAATTTTCCATGCTTGCGTTTGACCCTGCTCCTCGCCACACCCTTCTTGGGAGCATCTCTGAGCACACTATTTCTGTTCTAAGAAGCATCCGCTCTAATATTCTGATGCCCTTCTGCATTTCTTTCAGTAACCAACCTCTTCCTACGTCTGCCAGGTTGTTCGCACAAGATGCACGAAGAGCATCCTGGGTGGGAACAACCTGGCAAATTGTCTGCGCACCTCGGGGAGCAAAGCGCGCCATTGCATGCCTGATGTGCCAACCCAAACCAGCTCAATGTTTTGAAATGCTAAATGTCCCCCTTGCCTAGGCTCCACCCCGGCTCGGTTTTCTGCCCGCGTGATGGAAGAATGGCCAATGACCCACACTGAGCGACCTGCTTGATTGAAAAACAAAACACCAACGTTATACCTCTTTGCAGTTTATACCCAAACACCCCGCCCCCGCACGCCCCAGCACTGTTCCATATGTCCTTCACTTCAGAGGTGGCAAATGTATGTCCTATCCTTTACCCCTAATGTATTACTCATACAGTTCTGATTCCCATCTACCAAACCTTTTAATGATTCCCATCTACCAACCCTTTTAATGGCCTGAAATGCTATGATTGCTGCCCCTACCGGAACCCGTGCGAAGACCAACAGTCCCCATGACATCACACTTTCCTCAATGCTGCTACCAACAGCCTGCAAAACTGGAAAGAGAACTGGCCCTCTCAGACCAGGCTTTTAAGTGCCTCCCCAGGCCCTGCTGTTTTCAGCCGGGCCCTGGGGGAATGCCTCTTCCACCACCCACAAGCGAGGTGAGGCAAGCCTAACGCAAAGGGGGGGAAGAAGGGTGGCCCGGTATGCCAGCTGCCTCTCTAGCGCCCCCTGAGTGGGCTGGTGCATCTGCTGAGCGTGGCTGTGTTTTCGGTTGATAGCCACCATTTGGTGTTTGGCAAAGCTATGGGTTCTTTGTTTATGGTTATGTTTATGTTTATTTATTTCTATAGCGCTCCGGACCGGGGTGTATGAGGGCGCTTAGTACAAGTTACAGGCACAGTGCATAAAAAACAATAATCGTAAGGCAGCAAGTATATACAGACAATAGAAGTAATAGCAAACAGAAGTGACAAAAGAGACATATGCAGTATGTACAGTTAATAACTGGGTCTGACTTAAGGTTGACTTTTTGACAGGTGCCACCCAATGGCCTGTTTCCTGAATGACTGGAAGGATTTGGACGCCTTAATATTCAGTGGCAAGGTATTCCAGAGTTGGGAGGCGAGGACAGTGAAGCTTGAGCCACCGGCTCTTTTGGCGGTAAATCTGGGTACTGTAAGACATAGGGTATTGGACAATCTCGTAGTTCTGATGGAAGTTCTCATGGTGAATTTGTTAGTAAGGTAGGGGGGGGCTAAATGGTTGAGAGCTTTGTAGGTGAGGCAGAGGGATTTTAGATCGATTTTATGTTGGATGGTGAGCCATTTGTATGTGGTTCTGGTGGCAGAGATGTGCTCGCGCCTGGGAATGTTTAGCGCTGCTCGTAGTGCATTATTTTGAAGGACTTGGAGTTTGCTGATTATCGCTTGGTTGGCACGTAAGTAGAGGCTATTGCAGTAGTCTAACTTAGATTGTATAAGAGCTCTGGCTAGCGTGAGGCAACTGTTAGGGAAAAGAAATGGTCTACAGGCTCTGATTAGTTTTCCTGTATAGGCAGTGGCTGAGGCGATCGAGTTGACTTGTTTGGTGAGGTTTGTATTGGCATCGAGGTAGAAGCCAAGTGTTTTCACGCTTTTGGCGATCGAGATAGTATTTCCATCAATTATGATATTGGAATAGTTAGGTCTTAGTTTTTGTAGGTTGTTCGGTGCACCAACAATGAGCAGTTCAGTCTTCTCGTCATTCAGGCAGAGGCCGTGTGTGGCCATCCATGCCTGAATGACAGAGAAGATTTCGTTGATCCTGACTACATCAGTATTGTAGTTGCCCGAGATGGTGAGGAGTATCTGGGTGTCATCCGCGTAGTTTGTGTAGGTGACACCCAGACGGTCCAATTTATCAAAGAGAGGCTTTTTAAAGATGTTGTATAGGGTCGGTGAAACACATGAGCCTTGTGGGACACCGCAGGTGATAGGGATGGGGTCTGCTGCTGCCACTGGAGAGAAGACTCTCATGGTTCTATTGGCCAGGAATGACTGTATCCACGCGACAACAGAGGGAGAGAAGTGAGCGGCCGAAGAGAGGTGGTTGCAGAGTATTTTATGGTCAACCAGGTCGAAGGCTGCTGAGAGATCTAAAAGGAGTAAGATGGCAGCCTTGCCCTTATCTTTGATTTCATCAATCTGACTTTTGAGATCAACAAGGGCAGTTTCTGTTCCATGTTGAGGCCGGGAGCCAGACTGACGCAATCCGAGTAATTGGTTGGACTAGGTAATGCTGAATTTGCAAGTAAGCTACTCTGTCAAGGATTTTTAACAGGAAGGGAACGGTTGTGATAGGCCTGTAATTTGTAGGGATGGCTTGGTCCAGGGTTTGCTTTTTTAACAACGGGAGGACCCATGACTGTTTCAGATTATTGGGTACTGAATTAGTAGAGAATGACACGTTTATGAGCTTAGAAATGAAAGGGGCGAGGTCTCTAGCTGCATCTTTTATAATCTGTGCGGGGCAATTGTCCCCTTTGCAATTTGAACGTTTGAGGGAGGTTATGATTTTTTGCACTTCTAATACGGTTACTTTTTTGAAGGTGAAGCCATGGTTAGTGTTGGGGGTAATGGGTAGGCTAAGGTTAGGGGGGCTAGGTGTGGGGGTACTGTTGGACAGTTGTAGTCTTTTGTTTTCAATTTTTGTTTGGAGGCCAGTAATTTTATTCGCAAGGGCCTCTTGGATGCTAGTGCACCAGCGTTGGTCCTTCACGGACATGTCCTTAGGTGGATTGGGATTTTCTAACTCTTTCAGGATGGTGAATAATTCTTTGGTACTGGAACTAGCATTACTTATTCTTATATTGTAGGCTTCCTTTTTTGTGCACATTATTTCCTTTTTGTAATGGGAGGATGCATTGGTAAGATTAATTTTGTGTTCCTCTGTAGGGTTCATTTTCCAAAGGGCTTCCAATTTGGACTTTTTATTTCTTAGTAATTTAAGTTCTGGTGTGTACCAGGCGTTAAGGTGAGCTTTAGGTTTACCTTTGCATTGTTTTAGAGGGGCAACAAGGTCGATAGCTTTGGTCATGGCGTTATTGTAGATGTATACTAGTAAATTAGGTTTATTTAAATCTTTGTTTATTTATTGTGGTGTTGTGAAGTGCATGCAGTTTGTTGTGCTGTAGAGGTATGGTTAAGTTTAGTTCACAGTTTGAGATGTGTATGCACAAGGTTGAGTTTTTAGTAGGGTTAGTTACTGGCAGTACCTTTCTTACCCTCTCTGTTCTGACTAAATGTGGCCAATATCCTTTCCCCTGTCGTACATTCTGGAGTGCAGCAATTACTACCCCCACAGATTCCTCCAGGGGTGATGTGATCCCTGTGCAATGCGGTCTGTCCATGCAAGATCATAATTATAATTAGTTATTAGTTATATTGCTTAATACCAACAGGTTTCTAAGCGCAGACCCGGGCATGAAACCTGTGTTGCTCCGCTTCATCTTGCTTCCAAGGCGAGTGTGTTGCCCCTGAGCTATCCTCCCAAGACAAGATATGTCTCACTAGCAGAAATGGGCTAAATGCAAGACATGACTCAGTAACCCTGATCGGCTAAATGCAAGGAATGGCTCACTAACCCAGATGGGCTAAATGCAAGGAATGGCACACTAACACATATGGGCTAAATGCAAAACATGGGCTCACTAACCCAGGTGGGTTAAATGTGAGCTATGGATCCGTAACACTGATGGGCTAAATGTGAGATATGACTCCTTCACACAGACGGGCTAGATGCAAGACATGGCTCCCTAACACAGATGAGCTAAATGCAAGACATAGCTCCCTAACACAGATGGGCTGGATGTGAGACATAGCTCACTAACCCAGATGAGCTAAATGCGAGACATGGCCCACTAACACAGATGGCCTAAATGCAAGACAAGGGTCACTAACCCAGATGGTCTAAATGCAAGATATGGCTCCCTCACACTGATAGGCTAGATGTAAGACATGGCTCACTAACCCAGGTGTGTTAAATGCAAGATATGGCTCCCTAACACAGATTGGCTAAATGCAAGATTTGGTTCACTAACACAAATTCGCTAAATGCGAGATATTTCCCCCCAACATATATGGGCTAAGATATTTCTCGCTAACACAGATGGGCTAAAAGCGAGATATGACTCTTTCACACAGATGGGCTAGATGCAAGACATGGCTCACTAACCCAGGTGGGTTAAATGCAAGATATGGCTCCCTAACCCAGATGGGCTAAATGCAACATAAGGCTCCCTAACATAGATGGGCTAGATGTGAGACATGGCTCACTAACTCAAATGGGCTAGATGCAAGACATGGTTCACTAAAATAGATGGTCTAAATTCAAGCCAAGGCTCACTAACCCAGATGGGCTAAAATGCAAGACATGGCTCTCTAACACAGATGGGCTAAATGAAAGATATGGCTCCCTAACAAGATGGCATAGATGTGAGACATGGCTCACTAACACAAATGTGCTAAATGCAAGCTATTGCTACCTTAGACAGACGGGTTAAATTCAAGATATGGATCACTAACACAAATGGGCTACATGTGAGATATTGCTCCCTAACACAGATGAGCAAAATGCAAGATTTGGTTCACTTACACAAATGCACTAAATGCGAGATATTGCCCTCTAACACAGATGGGCTAAATGCAAGATTTGGCTCACTAATGCAAATGGAATAAATGTGAGATATTGCTCCCTAATACAGATGTGCTAGATGCAAGAAATGGCTCACTATTGTCAATCTGTAAAAAAATGAATACCCTTCATTTGGTTGACAGACGTTACTTGATGGCCGAAGGCCAACCGTCTTATGCACCGAATTATAGAAATACAGACTGCTATGCTTGACCAGCAAGCGGCCATTTTAAACGTAGCAAGAATCGCCATTTTGCTTGTTAACCATTGCTCATTGCTTTCTGTCTAAACTGCTTTGCAGCTTGCAATTCTTGCGAATTCTGCTTACTCTGCTCAACTGTTAACATTGTTGTCTGAATATGAAAAGGGCAAGGTCGCGGGACTGAGGAGTTCGTTGAAACTCCTCATGAGCAGCTCAGAAAGGAATGCCCACGCTCCCTCTCTGTAGCCTTGAGGGAGAGCTGCAGGGCATTTAATCACTTCACAGCTGCCAGCCAGTCTCGTACTGTGGTAGAATATGTTAGAATAAAACAGCTAAAGGGTTGAATTATGCTCTTCTTACGGCCCCCCTTCGCAAAATCCTTTAGAACGTGTCGGCTCCCAGGACACGAATAGTACCTCATGGATAGCAAGGCTTGGAATGTGGCTCTTCCCCCGTGTGCAGCTTGCTTCCAAGAACAGAACCACTGTGTTCTGTTCAACAAGTAAAAGATGCCTCCGCACTTTCTAATTGCACATTGTTACTAGAATAGACATTGAAAGTGTCATAATTGTCATACCCGTCGGAAATGTCCATCGTCATCCCGAGTTCAAAGAAACTTAATAAAGAGGGGTATTAAACATGACACAGCTGATTGTATGATATGCATTTTGTATATATGTAACTGATGTACGTACTTCGCTCTCTTGCGTCCCTCGAGGTCTAGAAAATACACGTCGTGGGGCGTGAGACCAGAATTGGCCAATTGGGACTATTTTTCTTGCAATAAACCCTAGCATTGGGAATTTGAACCTCGTGTCTGGCGCATCTTTTTGTGTATGGTTATTGCCTTGTTTCCATATCGCGAGGGACCCCTAGGGGCCCCTTTCAAGATGGTGCCCGAATAGGGACCCTCCCCTACTTACCCTATCATATACGTTGTAACGGAGTAAAGGCGGAAGAACGGCGAGGACGGGACGATCGAGCCAGGATCAAGAGGTGTACGGGGCGCCCTGTAGAAGTGAGGAGAGATTCCTTCCGCAGATCTGCACACATCTGATCCCTGATCGACGTACCGGGCCAGAGGGCAAAGGAGGCGAGGGTCCCGAAGTGAGGCAGAAGCCAGAGAAGCGCAGACATGACGTTGGGAGAGGTTGCGTCAGGACAGGCGACTTGTTTTATCAGGTGAGTCATTCCCCTATTCAAACAAAACCCTGATTTTTGGTAGAGTGTTGATTTGCTAATTCAAACATCCAGGTTAAGTATAATAACAAAGGGGAAGGTTAAAAACATGCCTGGAGTACTGTCCACTTTAGCGGGGCTTTTCAGCTGCGGTAGACAGATCTTGGAAAATGGGCAAAGTGCACCGCCTGGGGGAACGCCGGCTTATGACATGTATGCAAATTATGGTGTGGGTGCGATAATATTTTGTGAAATTTGGCATAGGCAAACTAGAAAGCAACAGGACCATCAGTGGTCGATTAATGGTAGTTTTGAGATTGCGAGGATAGATAATCTAGAAAGGGTGCTGATTAGGAAAAAAGCGCGACCTGCAGCTTTTGAGACTGTCAAAGATTGGAGGAGGGAAGCAATGCTCCGACTTAGAAGTAGAGAGAAGCATGCGCGTAGGCACAAAACGAAGCTTGAGGTAGCAGAAGAAAAGGAGGAGGAGGAGTGGACGGCAAGTCTAAGACGGGAAGGGAGACATGACCAAATGAACATAGAAGGAATATACCCGCAGCGGGAACTACACATAGCAGACGAATTAATGGAACATTTGTTAACTAATACGGGTCGAGGCCCAAAACCAGGATCGAAAACAAACACGCCAGTAGTGACTGTGCAGGCCCAACCAGTAGCTCCCAGACCCCCTCCCGTAGCCCAAGCACTTCCCCTCACGCAAGCATTAACCCAAGCCCCACCCACAGCTCGAGCCCTCCCACAAGTGCAGACCGCAGACGCACAATATCCCAGCACCCAGCAAGGCCCTTCACAGATGCCACCTGTGTCACTTGTCCCATCTGCACCTCCCGCTCCAGAGACAGATTCAGCACCATCCGCCCCTTCCGAAGTCGAAATTGAGACCGGAGAGGCGAGAGGCTGGGCTGAAGGAACAGGATTCGTATGGGTAACTCGAAGAGCAATCAGCAAAGAAAGAAATTACAGCAAGAGGCAGAAATGTACATAGAAGGAAATGATGGGACGGCAGCATTGGCCTCATTATGGGTACCAAAGAAGCAACGAGAGACAGGTAGTGTTGGAATGCATGGGGACATTTTTGGTGGGAGAATGGAAAAAGTTACTTGACAAATTACCGCCACAACGATTGTTAGATTTGAACCAATTAGCATGTTGTAGAATAAGAGATGAAGAAGTAAAGGAACATGTGAATGGACTTTTTGATCTTAAAAATGAGATGGATAATGAGTATGCCGAAATGTTTGCTGCACCTGGATACAGGGGTTGGGATATTAGAAGAGATGGGAGAGGGACGGTAGAAGCATACATACACCAGAGACATTCAATGTTATCTGTACAGAGGGGCGACAAGCTGAAAGTATGTATACGGGAAGCGATAAAGTGGGTGTCGAATCCTAGTATCCCAACAATGGTCATACATGACATATTTGACGAATATTCCATGCCAATGAAAAGAAAGGCGCTGCAATTGATGGCTGAACATTTAATAAACAAGGATATAAAAAACAATAAGGCTAGCCCACCCGAGATACCAGCGGTATACAAAAGAGCATTAGAGCGAAGTACAGGAGAAACGGGCCTATCACTGGACTTAGGAATACTATTGAACCTAAGAGAAGGGGGAGGGATCATGAGTGGGGCATTTCCAATGAGAGAGGTTCCGCCCACGTTTGTACCAAAAGTAGAGATCCCTGCGACGGGAACAGTAGGAGCGCAGGTAACACCAGCCCATTTCACCGCCCAGTATGTGCATGTCCCCTTTTCCAGGCAAGAGGTGAATACTATAAAGCAGACGATTCCCGATATAAGAAAGAATCCAGCAGGTTTCTACAAGGAAGTAGAGTCAACCCTGAGATCAGCAGTGCTTACTATGAGCGATATAGATTTGATTTTCCCAGTCATTTTGCCAGAAGATATATGGAAACAGATAAGGACGGTAGATGACGTGGGGGCTTTTGGCGCCACATGGGTGGAGTTACTATTGGAGGACAAAAATAAAAAAGTAGGGGAAAATCCGGGAACCCGCATGGCAGATCTACCAGAACGGATAATGCAGAGATTGAGGGAAATAATTCCAGAAAAAAGGATTCAGTGGGACAAATTAACTACATGTTTACAGGGCAAGGATAAGCCAGTAACGGATTATTTCAATAGATTTGAAGGAGTATTCACAGACTTCAGTGGACAGGATGTGAGCACAGAGTCGGGGAAAAGGCTATTTGTTGATAAATATGTGAGGGGACTAATATCACCAATCCAAGATATGTTAATGACGTCGGAAAGTTCGTCTGGGCAGCAAAACCGGTGAGTGAGATATTACACATAGCCCAATATTACGAGAACAGGGTAAATGTGGCAAAAGAAAGAGAGGTGAAGGATAGAGTAAATTTAAAAACGAGAGTGTTACTGCAGCAGGTAATTGGATACAATAGAGGTAGAGGAAACGCACAAGGCAGAGGAAATTTGAATAATACGCACGGGTTGTCATTGGGCTTAATCAATGTGCGTACTGTAAAGAGGAAGGACACTGGCGAGCGCAATGCCCACACCTACAGAATAGAGGTGGGTTTGGCCTGAGAAGGCCTCATAGAGGACATCAGGGGCCAAATGGCCCAAGCAGAAATAGCATGCAGCAGCAGGGATGTACCAATGGAGGTACTCAAAACCAATCCCATGGTCAAAACCAAGCTGAACAGAACCAGGCATTGAACCAAGGTGTTCCGAACCAAAATCAGGGTGGGCAGGGCCAACAGAGAAATGATCAGAGTGGAGGACACCAAGGGGGAAATGGGAATATTTTTGATACACAGCCAAACACGTATTATAGCAGCAGCGGTGACTACACGTCGGACGATGTGTTATATTTGCAATAGGACAGCCCACGGCAGGGGTCGGAACCAGTGTCTATTCCCGTGAATCAGAGAGGACCCTACGTAGAAATGAGAGTCAGGAAGAAGGAGCACCGTTTCCTTGTAGATACAGGGGCACAAAAGTGTTCGATAGACCACCACTTGGTTCCGGAGATCCCACTGTCGGGGCAAAAGAATGTTTCTGTAGGGTTTGCAGGTACACCAGTAATTAACCCCATGTCCGAAGCTGTCCCAATTACAATAGGACCATTTACGGAACAGTGTCCATTTCTTCTGACAGAAAATTGTGGGGAGAACTTGCTAGGATTAAATTTGTTGAGAAAATTGGGGGCAGTTATACATTGTACGGCAGACGGGGTGTTCCTCACGATGTGGCCTCACGATGCACCGGTGACGGAATTTATGTCAAAAGCGTTACCAGAAGAGCTAAGTAGAGTACCAACCTGTCTGTGGGCAATGCATGATAACGATGTAGGATGCTTGAAAATAGAGCCAGCAAAAATAACTTTGAAAGAAGGTGTTACATTACCACGAATTCCCCAGTATAAAATTTCTGTTGAAGGTGAGAAGGGATTAAAGAGTATTGTTACTGAGCTGGTGAGATCGGGGGTGATTGAAGAAATTGCAGGTAGCACGTGCAACAGCCCGATTCTTCCAGTTTACAAGAAAGGAGGCAATGAAGTACCCTATCGTTTCATAATTGATCTCCGCGCATTAAACAAGGTGGTAGACCCACAATTCCCTTTGGTCCCAGATGTCACAACAATACTGACAATGATACCGGCCACTGCAGAATACTTTAGTGTAGTTGATTTGAAGAACGCGTTCTTTAGCATTCCAATGGATAAAAGCAGTAGATACCTGTTCGCGTTCACTCTAGGAGGTCGATCATTCACATTCACACGCATTCCACAAGGATACACAGAAAGCCCGAGTATTTACAGCAGAGTGCTATAAGAGCAGCTAGACATGCTAGAATTACCCGAAGGTTGCGTACTCTTGCAGTACATAGATGACTTATTACTAGCTGCTGACACAAAAGAGATCTGCAAAGAAAGTACTATATTATAATTAACACACTTAGCGACCCATGGTCACAAGGCAAGTTTGAAGAAATTCCAGTATAATCAAAAGGAGGTGTCTTATTTGGGTTACCTACTTTCGAAAGAAGGGAGAAGATTAATACCAGAACGCATAGAAAGTATTTCTAGTATGCCTATTCCAAAAACTCAAAAAGGAGTGAGAGCTGTAATAGGCATGGCCTCTTATTGTCGGCAGTGGATCAGTAATTTTGCGTTGATTGTGAAGCCGTTGATAAAATAAACTAAAAAGGATGCAGTGATGCCTTTACAGTGGGATGAGGAATGTCAGAAAGCATTTGAGCAATTGAAAGCTGCATTGTGTGCAGCGCCAGTTTTAGGCACTCCTAACTATAAAAATATCTTTAGACTATTTGTGAGTGAGAGTGAAGGATGTGCATTGGCGGTTTTGACACAGGAACAAGGTGGAAGAAATAGGCCGTGTAGCTATTATTCTTCTGCGCTGGACCCTGTAGCGCGCGCCCTACCACGATGTTTGCGATCCGTCACAGCGGCTGCTGCGTCAGTGAAACAAACGGAAGAAATGGTGTTGGGGCACACTTTAATTCTGATGGTGCCACATGCTATAGACGTTCTATTAAATAGAACACAGACGCAACACCTCACTTCTGCCAGACTAACAAGATATGAGCTCATCTTGTTTGCACCCCACATCCAAATTATGAGGTGTAGCGATTTGAATCCTGCAGAATTAATGCCACTGCCCATAGCAGAAATTGGTGACAACGAATCACCACCCCATGATTGTTTAATGGTCACTGAAGAAGAAACAAAGGGAAGAATTGACTTGAGCGACATCCCGCAGAAAGAGCCAGATGGGGAGTTGTTTTGTGATGGTTCTTGTTTTAAATTACCTGATGGCACGTCAACTGCCGCATATGCAATTACTACCCTAGAGAGTGTTGCGGAAAGTAAAAGAATTCCATATAATTCAGCTCAAGCCGCAGAAATAATAGCCTTGACCTGAGCCTGTGAACTCTCTGAGAATTTGAATGTGAATATTTATACTGACAGCCAGTACGCCTTTGGCGTGGTTCATAACTTTGGCCTACTCTGGGCTCAGAGGGGCTTCTTGACATCACATGGGGCCAGGATTCAGCATTGATTATGCGATTGTTGTCTGCACTCACGTTTCCAAAGCGCTTAGCTATAGTGAAATGCGAGGCGCATAAAAAAGTAACATGCAAAGTGGGAGAGGGAAACGCATTTTCAGACAGGATTGCGAAACAAACAGCCACAGATTTGGGAAACAAAATGATGACAGTACAGACTGAGGAAGTACCTTGTATGATAGAGAATGGAGTTGACACGGTCAAAGAAATGCAGGCTGAGGCCACGACCGAAGAGATTCAGGGGTGGGCTGAGGGCTCTGCTGAGTTAGCTTTGGAAGGATGTTGGGTGGACAAGGAAACAAAGAACTGGATGTTGCCAAATTGTTACGTGACTGCAATGGTTACAATGGCGCATAGCCCTTCCCACATTTGCACGAAGAAAATGGTACAGGATTTATCCATAGTATGGAAAAATGAGCACATAAAAAAGAATGCAGAAAGGCTAGTGCAGAATTGTATTACGTGCCTGCAACACAATGTAGGGAAGGGAACCGTGACTCCAGTAGGTAGTTTTGGCCCACCCTCTATGCCATTTGAGGTGATCCATTTTGATTTCATAGAAATGGAAAGGTGCCAGAACTACAAATATGTGTTAGTGGTGATTTGTGCATTTAGCAAGTGGGTGGAGGCATATCCTTTAAAAGACTGTACTGCCATGTCAACAGCAAAAGTAATGTTGAAGGAGTATTTCTCCCGGTTTGGGTTGCCCCGTGTCCTGTGGTCAGACAACGGCCCACACTTTGTGGGCGCAGTAGTACTACAGATCTGTGCAGGTCTACAGATAGAGAAACGATTCCACAGTTCCAGGCATCCCAGTTCTGCCGGGCTTGTGGAGAGACATAACGGTATCTTGAAGTCAAAGATAGCCAAAATCTGTGCTGGGAGCAAGTTGAGTTGGGGGGATGCATTACCCCTAGCGCTATTGTGCATGCACACGTCTGGGCAGGCTAAAACTGGGCTCTCCCCCTATGAAATTATAATGGGGAGACCGGCAAATGTATGGTGCGCATCGCAGCCCAAATAATTACGTGAGATCGAGCATCCTGTGTTAAGCAAGTACTGTGACCTTTTAATGCAGAAGTTACGTTTGATTCATCAGCAGGTGCAGGAGGCGTTACCAGTGCGATACACCAGACCGGGGCACTCTCTGGAGCCTGGAAGTTGGGTCTTGATTAAAAACTTTGAGCGGAAGACAGCATTAGCACCCAGTTGGCGCGGCCCCTACTAAGTACTTTTGGCGACGCAAACGGCTATTCGAGTGGACGGTCGGAAGGCATGGATCCATGCGACACATGCCAAAAGATTCCCAGGATTGCTGACAACTTCCGACGACCAGAGAAAGGAAACGGTCTCGGAAACGAAAGAAACTGTTGCCAATCCACTGCCACAGCATCAGCCTGAGCGAGAAGTGAAACTTGAAACAAAGCCTGAGCAAGAAGTGAAACTCGTAACAGAGCCTGAGGAGGCTTCCAGTAAGGGGAAAGGGCGAAAAGTGCCCCAACGTTGCCCAGCAGAAACAACATCACTGCCGAGCGACACCAAATCTGGATTGCAAACACGAGCAGAAACAACGCGTGAACCCCTTTGGCGCCCGCCAGTCTCTGCAAACGCACCAGAGCCAAAGAAAGAAACTACATCATTGCCACGGCACTCATCGCTACCCATCATTGTGCCGCAGGCTGACACTGAGCCTGATACTGCAAGTGCAACGGCACTATTCACGGATCATATTACGTGAAACGGTATAATTTGCGGCCTCGGCAGGCAAAGTGATCCACAGATTTTTGGTGCTTTTCTTTTTGCCTTTGGTTCCACTCACGGACGGAGTAGGAACCAGGGGCGTAGAGGAGAGAAGTGTGAGAATTGTGCAAGTCGGACAATTCAAGACTCACGGCTCCTCGGTGCGCTTATAATAAAGTACATGTGTCAGGAGCCCGAGCAGGACAAGCTGGACGCACATAAGTACTAAGGCTGATAGAGTGCATGTGTCCTAAGCCAGAGCAGGACAAGCTGGATGCGCATAGTACTCTATCAATAAAGAACTGTTCAGAAATCGTCTGAGCAGTGGGAGAAAGAACAACTAATCTTGCTCGGAGTGGATAAGTGATCTAGGCTGTGAAAGGGCTGGCAGAATTGAACTGTGACATTTCCGTTTAACTTTTCTGGCATCAAGAACGATAGACATTTGCGACGAACTTTGCCTGCAAGAAGAAGGACGATGAAGAACAAATCAAGACCGGTTTCAGCCTCCTCCTGCACCCCTGCTGAAAAGATGATAGTTTTAGAGATTATAAATTTAGGGAAAAAGCATGGTAAAAGGAATAAGGTACTGATTTGGACATAGGTCCTGTTTTTCTTAAGTATGGTAGTAACAACAATAACAGCTATTACACTATGGTTCCTGGAGTCCACGCACCCATTAGAAACACTTTTGCCAAAAGCAGCTACTGAAAGCCCGGTTCATGTAATCACTGATACTTTGTCCCCAATGGAAGAAAGACATAGAGAAGGATATGGCAACAATACATTGTTGCTCATCATGAACATGACCCATGCAGTTTTAAAGAAAAAAGATTGCTGGGTTTGTGCCCATTTACCACAGCACGGTGGGAAAGGGATAGGCTGGTATGTACAACCGTTACCATTGGTTTATTCATGTGAAGTATCATTGAGTGCAATGTTCTTTGGGAAATGGAACAAGAGTAATACGGGTCAGCTAGATGAGACCAATATGAATGAATTTGAGGAAATGATCATGAGACCTGTGGGTTGTTCCATATTCCACAAAGCTCGCGTATTTTCACCAGATCCCATGAGGAAGAATACACGAAAGACAACAAGACTAGATAGATTACATAGGCAGAATAGACCAACCCCGCCAGCAGAAGAAACATCAGTAATGACATTTCGAATGAGGGATGAATGGAATAAAGATGCTGTGCCCCATGCCTATACAGTGGATCACAGCCCTGAAACTGCTCCCCTATGTTTACAGAAAAAAGGTTCCTATAAAGTAGGAACGTTTAGCAGCTGCCTAAACACAGTGGTGTTAAAGCACGAAATAGAACCTGTGTACGTAGGGGACCCTGTTTACTTTATATGTGGGGAAAAAGCATATCCATGGTTACCTAGGAACTGGGGAGGTACATGCTACCTAGGTCTACTGTTTCCAGGAGTGTTCCTCTTGGAAACAGCAGAAGTAGCCAGACGAACAAAAGGTAGAACTCAAAGGAGTAGCGAGGATGGAATGATAGCAATAGATATAGCCAAATCATTTATACCATTCTTGTCCCTAATAGAAAATTCCTATAACATAAGAAAACTGTCTAGAATATTAAAAAATACAATAGATTCAACAACGGATATTTTATTGAATATGACGTTAGAAGAGAAAGGAATAAGACTAATGGCACTACAAAACAGGATGGCTCTCGATATAATATTAGTTGATTGTGGGGGAGTTTGCAAACTCGTAAAAACTGCATGCTGTGTGTATATAGATGATTACTCCCCTACGATATTTAAAGCAATCTGGAAATTACATGTCCTAAGTTCCACACTCTCTACTGTAGAAGGGGGTTGGGGATAGGATCCTGGTTGTGGGGACTGTTGCGGTCCTGGGGATGGAAGTTAATTTCGATACTAATGGTGGTACTTAGTATATTCATAACCTGTTGCTGTTGTATACAATGCTTACCAATAATTTGCACTGAAATAACTGAGAAATGTTCTAACTGATGTATGCACATGATGTCGAGAGGAAAACAAACGCATGGCCAGAATAACAGTGACACTGATGAAACAAAAACAGTAAAACAATTCATGGCTATAGACATTTATGATGAAGATGATGCTTATGATAACATGAAAGGTTTAGACATAGATACCCCAGACTTATCCTCATCAGAGGAGGATACAATGAATGAATAAGACGCTTGGCATACGGCCAAAAGGAGGGTTTGTCAATCTGGAAAAATGAATACCCTTCATTTGGTTGACAGACGTAACTTGATAGCCGAAGGCCAACCATCTTATGCACCGAATTATAGAAATACAGACTGCTATGCTTGACCAGCAAGCGGCCATTTTAAACATAGCAAGAATTGCAATTTTGCTTGTTAACCATTGCTCATTGCTTTCTGTCTAAACTGCTTTGCAGCTTGCAATTCTTGCGAATTCTGCTTACTCTGCTCAACTGTTAACATTGTTGTCTGAATATCAAAAGGGCAAGGTCGCGGGACTGAGGAGTTCGTTGAAACTCCTCATGAGCAGCTCAGAAAGGAATGCCCACGCTCCCTCTCTGTAGCCTTGAGGGAGAGCTGCAGGGCATTTAATCACTTCACAGCTGTTTAGCAATAGAACAGTGTGGTCCAAAGGCCAATGTGAACAACCAGCGGTAATACTGAATATTAGGAGTGTGAAAAAGGCAGCGTTCAACTTGAAAATTTGAGGGTGCCTGGACCAAGAACCCTCAGTAAGAGACAAGTTAAGTGTAATCAGTGAACTGCGCCAATTAACAATAGTACACCAACAGTTAAGTTATATTTTGAATTCCATTCCACAGCTTGACACGTGTTTCGAGCAAAGCTTTTTTTCAAAGGCTGTACATAGTTTCCAATATAAAGTCAATAACATATTCATTATTGTATACACATCATATCAATTGGGCAAGCACCAAGGGTTTGAAAAGGGAAAATGTCAAAAAATAAATGTGTAATACATAACAACATTGTTAACAACATGACAATATTGCACAACCATTATGATTAAATAACATTAGATGATAGTGAAAAAATTAAAAATTCGTACAGTCAATTACCGTTTTACAAGGGGCAACCATCTGGTTCCAAAACCAATAAAAAGGATGACAAAACAACATGGTAAGAAAATAAGTGCGTGCAGTGATCAAACAACCATAGATGAATTAATGGGCTGAATCAATTAAAATAAATCAAGACTATCTAGGTATATTTACTGATGAACCTTGTCCAAGATGAAATCTGTACAACAAAAATTCACAAAGATTACAGATTGCTGTAGCTATTAACAATCTGAAAACACCAATTTTTTCCCATATATTGCACTTACCACTAGTAATGTAAACTCGAGGGAACGATTCCAGAACTAAACAGAATAGAATTGCCAATCATTGTTAAAGCTCATGGACCAACCAAAATTCTGCGACACTTTGTGTAAAAAATTAAGAGGAATTACCTTAATATTACTTGCAATTGCATTGACAATTAGAGGCAATCTGTAATAATCCACGTACGAATGGGAATTGTTGCCCACGAAGATGCAATAATCAAACAATTCAGGATGACACACGGATCCAATGTCAGTAGATAATTGAACAGTTAGCAAAAAAGAAAAAAACGGAAACAAGCACGGGATTAGGTGAAAGCGCCTGATTGAAACACAGGGACCGTATCCAAAGAACATGCAGACTGCTCACCAGTCTTCCGGCAACAACAGTATCCAAGGGAGAGCGCGCGCGCGTAGTGCAGCTCGTGTAGTTAAAAAGGAAAACTAGGTCACGAAAGCATCAACGTGACAGAACATCCAGCGGCGGCCATATTGGGTGAGGGAAAAGAACGGCTACAGTCAAGTGACATGCTACTGAGCCTTAATTTAACACTTGGATCAACAAATTAATTGTAAGATTAAAGCGAATCTGCTGGCGCTATTCCATGCATAATGTAGGTGTTAATACGAAATAAGATTAGCGCACTGAAAATAGTGCATCCTGGTTGTGTAGTCAACCAGACACACCCATTGGTGCTACTAAGCCTGAGTTACCACTTGAGCCTATAATTTGATTTAATAATTGATACGAATCATCTGGCGCAATTATATATATTAATTATTGTGGTAAGAAGAATATAAATTAGCGCTCTGAAAAGATATGCCATCCTAGGTTGTGTAATCTACCGCACACACCCATTGACTCATCACGGGCATAATCACAGTAAAGTTAGCTCCCATAAAGATCAAAAAATAAAAATACAAATAAATAGCATAAAGAAACCGATAGTCGAGTGTAGCTACCTGCAATGTCAATGGCACAAGCAACCAATCTTACTAGTTGCACCCAATAACAAAAAACCTGATAGAAAATGTATTCAAGATCCAGTTATGCATAAAGCAACACAAAGCAAAACTAGCTCCCATTGCAATCCCAATCAATTGTTGGTAATATGTCTCATTGAAAAGGAAAACATTATTTTGCAAAGCACAAAAAAGGAATTATTTGATCATTTCAATATGAAGATGATATGATGCTGATTTGTGTCGGAAAATGTAGGTAATGCTGGCAATTGCTTTATGATGATCAATAGATGCAAAATAATGTTTTCCTTTTCAATGAGACATATTACCAACAATTGATTGGGATTGCAATGGGAGCTAGTTTCGCTCCTTCTGTTGCGAATATATTTATGCATCAATTTGAAGAACAATATGTGTTTCAGAACAAAGTTTTTTCTCACTTGATATATCTTTGGAAAAGATACATTGATGATGTGTTTATGATTTCGACTGGCAATGAAGCGGAACTAAGTGAATTTGTAAACTTTTTGAATGCTAATAATTGGGGTTTGCAATTTGTACATCATTATTCCAATGATTCTGTGGACTTTCTTGACTTGAATATCTCGGTGTCCCCTTTGGGTTTTATCACTAAAAACGTTTCGTAAACCTACCTCGGTTAATGCAGTTTTACACTCATCCAGTTCTCACAAGCGTTCTGTTATCAACAATATTCCGAAAGGTGAATACATTAGAGCTAAACGGAATTTTTCTCTTAATGCTGATTTTGATGCGGAAAAACTGTTTAAACATGACCAATTTGTACAACGTGGGTACCAACCAAATCTTCTCGGTAAGGTTGAACGTGAAGTGTCTAGTATGAAGAGGGCTGATTTACTTAAACCTAAAACTAGAACAAATTTAGCTATTACGCCTTTTAATAAAATTAGACTGATTACTTGGTACAACAGTGATAGTAATGAGGTGTATGCTATACTCAAACGTCATTGGCACTTGCTCCATCTTGACAAGGATCTTACCAAAGTATTGGAACCACACCCATCAATAGTATTTAGTAGAGCTTTACTCTTAAAAATCTCTTATGTCCGTCCTTTATGGCACCAGCACCCACTGCCAAAACATGGTTAGATCAAGGGCGCTTGAATGGTTTTCATAAATGTGGGAGTTGCAACATTTGTTCACACACATTTGAATCTCAAGCTCTAGATTTTGGCACAACAGGCAAGCATGTAATTAACTCATTTATAAATTGTAACACAAAGTTTGTAGTGTACTGTATTATATGTGTTTGTGGCTTATTCTATGTTGGGAGCACCATCAGGTCACTCAAAATTCGGATCTGTGAGCATTTGGCTTCTTTGAACAAACAGGATGCTAAATATCCATTGGCATTACATTGGCAGACTCTACACCAGTTGGATGACTTCAAGGACTTAAAGTGTATAGGGTTGGCTCAAATACGTCCTTCCAAAAGAGGCGGCAATATGGAACTCAGACTCAGACAATCGGAAGCAAGACTTATTTGTAAACATAGATTGGTCATTTGTGGACTTTATTCCGATCATGAATTTCATGTTTTCTTATGATTTACCCTTTATTGCAGATAATTTGTGTTAATGTATGGTTTTAATCAGCTTTAATCATATTGATTCTGACTCATATTGTCACGACTCGCTCCCTTCGCTCCCATTCCCACCACTTGGGGGCATGATTTGGGGTTTATTGCCTACTGGACCTTTCCTCCGAACCTTATGCTACAGTGCTGTGATGAATTGGGAGCGCTAAATCCCTATTTTTCAAGCTACTTCCCTTCCGGATCCATTCCAGGTTTTTGGCAGCCAGCATGCTTCTTTAACCAAATGACTATGCTTCCCAGAATGCCTGGCCCACTGCTCCACCTCCACCCTTGCAGGACAAGGTTGGGTGGAGGATAGGCAACACCTGTGGCTGCAGGTGCAGCAATCAGCACACCTGAGGCGTGTGCTCGTTAAGCAGCTTTAAAAGCCTCAGTCTTACTTCAGTCCAGCGCTGGTCATCGTTTGCAGTGTTCCTGTTGTGACTACTCCCTTGTTCCTGTTCCTTGCCTTTGTACCTAGTTCCTAGTTCCTGTTTTCTTGTTCCTCCGCCCTGAATCTCGGATTCATGCGCTAATTGATTTCTGCTACCTTGATTCCCTTTTTGTCTTCCTCTGTTTGCAGGCAGCATTTCTCAGTGCTTTCCCCTTTTAGATGCAGCCCAGTTTGTCTGTGTTCTATATTTCTTTGACTCTGTCCTTTGCTGCTGTAAACCCGTATGCCTTAGCCTTCCTCTTAGATTAGCTTCCTGTCTTTTCCTTGCAGGGGTAGGGAGAAGTTTGCATTGGTTATTTCGTTTTACCCTGCTCCTGATCCTTACTTTCTATTGGGATCCATTCCATGTTTTCCATTGCACTTCTGCATTTATTTCCCATTTGATTATTAGGTGTGGTGTGCGGTTGTAGCTAGCTCCTGTGTGAATGCTTATGTTTTCCTCACTAATTTGTAATCACTATTCCAACTTAGGTATTTAGTTTTCCTCCCATTGCTGTTCTAGCCTTTCTGGGTCCCAGTTTCATCAACAGGATTCGTGGGCTAGCTGACATTCAAGAGGTTTATCTCGTCCTCGTGAGTACAGTTCTTTAGTTCCCTTATTTAATACCATAAAGAGTGTTAGTTCACAGATCCTGTCATTGCTTGCCCTCCACGTGGGTTTAGCGCTGTCAGTACCTGTAACAGCAATTGGGGGTAAGGCGCTTGCCGACTTTCCTCGCGGTCAGGTGCTTACCCCACATCCCTTTTCATATATTGGTTTTGTTGTCACACTCTATTTGCACTCCTGGGTTCTAGCATACATGAGTCGTTGTTCCTGTGTGCACGTAGTTTAATTCGAAGCTAATCACTGTGTTATTTAGTGCACATTTCCCTTGCCATATTCGCTGCCTTTGTACTCGCCTGACTAATCCTGACAGAATGACCAGCCCAAAATTCCCATTGAATATGGCAAGTTTAAGAAAGAAAGGCAGCAAGGCCTATAACAAGTGTGTACACAAAGCTTCCCCTACATTTACCTGTGACAATCAAATCACTAGTCCTGACTTAAATGAACTCCTTGTCACGAATGGGCATTTACGTGCAAAGTATTTTTCCCGTAGGATGGCACATCCTACATTTCCTGATCCTAGTTCTATCTTTTGTTTTGATCCCGATTCTATGTCAGCACAAGCTTTAGCCGCAGAAAACAACACACTGTTAGACTTATTATGCAAGAGTACCTCTGTTGTTGAACCCCATGATTCCAGTTGTGCTTCACCTCAGATAGAACAGTTTCATGGTACAAACATAAAGAATGGAGGGGTTCCTTGCATAACTTCTGTTTTCTACCCTCAGTCTAAAGCATACTCCTTTGCACAGGTACATACTGTAGTCCCTAATGCCAAGAGGTCTAATGTCAATAGTTTGCTTAAGGGAAACACAGACCAAGTTGGTAAGAGAAACTATAAATCACAGAACCTGCAAGCAGTAGAGGACAATGTACAATCGGTGCACATCCAGATTGCTAGTGCAGGATCCAGCCCCGATGCCACTATGCCTCCCCCTGTGCCTACTGATAGTGATGTACAGTTAATGCAGGGCATGCTAAGAGCTAAGCTTGAGGAGTTAAGACAAAAATTCATTTCTTTACAAAAGGAGAATAAAACCTTGCACTCTTTACTGAATACACCTCAGACTTTATCTGTTGATGTTGAGGAAGTGAACACTGTTCAGCCCCTGAGTGCAGAGACTTTGGTAAACCATGATATTTGTCAATATGTTAGATCTATTGGGAGTGAAGGTCTTTCGTCTAGCACAGCGCTTAATCTGGGCACAGTTTCTAACAATTATTCTGCTGTTTGTCAGGGATTGCAGTTAGCTGAAGATTTACAGGCCACTCTTTTACCTAAAATTTCCTGTGTAGCAGTTTGTCATAATTCTGAGCTAGCACACATACAAGCTTCTGATTTCCAAACACAATCCACGATGGTGGCATACACAGATTCAGTCACTACAGTAGGCTTAGGCCCTGCTCTTGATACAGCTGCTGAGACTGAAGTAGATGTTAAAGCTGATGTGGAAAACGATGTTACCTCTGGGTTCACTCTTCCTTCTGCCAATTCTGATCAATACGAACAGTCGGAGACAGTACAGATTTCATGTTCTGATGGACTCATTCCACAGTATACAGAACCAAAAAACCAGCAGGCGATTCCTGAACTGTTGATTGTTAATCTGCCTCTTTCAGAAGCTAAAACAGAGGAATGGACAATTGACGAAATCCTGAATAACAGAGACTTTACTATGGTGATTCCACTGGTTGATTTTGACTTCTACAAAGAAAGAGACTCTGTGTCACCCACTAAAGAAAGGGACTGCAAGGGTACAGTTCAGTCTTTGGTTACTGGTGCCAAGGAGTCTACTGCCCTAAAGGTGCCCTCCATTCCTGAGCCACCTATGTGTCTGTCAACTTCTGAGACTTCTGTCTGTCCTCCTACAACCATTGACTCTTCTATGATTCAATCCACAGCCCTGCAGTCATCTTTGGCACACGTGTCTTCAACCAATGAACCGCTGCCATGTCTGCCATTTACTCAAGAGCCAGTCCCAAAGACCTGGACATGTTTGTATCCAGCAACCGAGATTGCTTCAGCTTGCATGCCTTCAGCCTCAAGGTTTCCCTTGGCCTGCCTGTCTTCAGCTACAGTGACTCATCCTGCAGATCATCCTTCAGCTTTAGAGCCTCCGGTAGTCCATCATAAGTGCATGTCTTCAGTCCCGGAGTATCCTGAGTATTTGCCTTCAGTTCATGAGACGCCTGTATCCTGCTTAGCCTCGCTGCCAATATCAGAGGTATACCTGTCTACACCATCAGATCCTGCTGTATTTTCTTCTGCTCCAGCGATTCCTTCTGAATCCCAACCATTTACTGTCGATGAACGTCTAGCTTGCCTTTCTTTTGCTTCAGGAGGAGCACCAGAATGCCTGCCTTTTCCACAAGACGATTCTCCCAACTGCTTCACTTTAGCATCAGAGCCTCCTAAAGATGCAGCATCAGAGTTTGAGACTTTTGCCAGCTCCCGCTTCAGAGTCATCAAGCTGGACCAAGTGGTGAGTCAGAACCACTCACCTGGGTGTGCACAGGGAGTGGTGCAGACCGGCGTATTACCTACAGGACTTGTGCAACAGAATTCCGCCAAGAAGCACCAGTGGGTTGCTAGTAGCCAAAGGAAGGGAATGACTGCTGCAGTTCAAAATGTGTCTGTTATTGCTCCTTCTGCGAGTGTGCCTGAAATACCAAGTACTGCGTCTATCACTCCTTTCAGTATGCCAAACGTCCCTGCTGTTGTAGCCCACGTGCAACAAGGTGGTTACACGACTGTCACCAGGAGTACCAGCCTTGTACAACCCATTGGACTTTTAGGTCTCCAAGGCGTAGAACATGTGCAGTCAAACCTTAGTCACTTTCAACCACAAGCCTTTTCCCAGATGGATGACAGAAGAAAATCTGAACCTCTACCTCAGCCGCCACCTTCTCTAATGGCTGAACATAAACCTTTCCTGAAGCCAGAAATTTACTCACCTCCCGCATGTCCACTCTCGGCAGAAAGGCTAACAGGGCTTCTACCATTGTCTAAGGCATGTTGCACCAGCCTGCCTCCCTCCTCAAAGATTTATAAGGGTCCACTCCCAGTGACTGAGCTTCCTAGACCTTCCAATTCTGCTTCAGGTCCTGCAAGTCCTTCATGCCTTTCTTCGAACAATGAGTCTCTTCCTCACCAGAAGCCACCGTTTCCATCAGTACCACCTCCAAAGAAAAAGCACTCCCATCATGGAAAGAAGAAGTCTCGTGCGGGTGGCGGGCACCCGAAGACGGCCGTAGGAGGGGGTATACTGTCACGACTCGCTCCCTTCGCTCCCGTTCCCACCACTTGGGGGCATGATTTGGGGTTTATTCCCTACTGGACCTTTCCTCCGAACCTTATGCTACAGTGCTGTGATGAATTGGGAGCGCTAAATCCCTATTTTCCAAGCTACTTCCCTTCCGGATCCATTCCAGGTTTTTGGCAGCCAGCATGCTTCTTTAACCAAATGACTATGCTTCCCAGAATGCCTGGCCCACTGCTCCACCTCCAACCTTGCAGGACAAGGTTGGGTGGAGGATAGGCAACACCTGTGGCTGCAGGTGCAGCAATCAGCACACCTGAGGCGTGTGCTCGTTAAGCAGCTTTAAAAGCCTCAGTCTTACTTCAGTCCAGCGCTGGTCATCGTTTGCAGTGTTCCTGTTGTGACTAGTCGCTTGTTCCTTGCCTTTGTACCTAGTTCCTAGTTCCTGTTTTCTTGTTCCTCCGCCCTGAATCTCGGATTCATGCGCTAATTGATTTCTGCTACCTTGATTCCCTTTTTGTCTTCCTCTGTTTGCAGGCAGCATTTCTCAGTGCTTTCCCCTTTTAGATGCAGCCCAGTTTGTCTGTGTTCTATATTTCTTTGACTCTGTCCTTTGCTGCTGTAAACCCGTATGCCTTAGCCTTCCTCTTAGATTAGCTTCCTGTCTTTTCCTTGCAGGGGTAGGGAGAAGTTTGCATTGGTTATTTCGTTTTTCCCTGCTCCTGATCCTTACTTTCTATTGGGATCCATTCCATGTTTTCAATTGCACTTCTGCATTTATTTCCCATTTGATTATTAGGTGTGGTGTGCGGTTGTAGCTAGCTCCTGTGTGAATGCTTATGTTTTCCTCACTAATTTGTAATCACTATTCCAATTTAGGTATTTAGTTTTCCTCCCATTGCTGTTCTAGCCTTTCTGGGTCCCAGTTTCATCAACAGGATTCGTGGGCTAGCTGACATTCAAGAGGTTTATCTCGTCCTCGTGAGTACAGTTCTTTAGTTCCCTTATTTAATACCATAAAGAGTGTTAGTTCACAGATCCTGTCATTGCTTGCCCTCCACGTGGGTTTAGCGCTGTCAGTACCTGTAACAGCAATTGGGGGTAAGGCGCTTGCCGACTTTCCTCGCGGTCAGGTGCTTACTCCACATCCCTTTTCATATATTGGTTTTGTTGTCACACTCTATTTGCACTCCTGGGTTCTAGCATACATGAGTCGTTGTTCCTGTGTGCACGTAGTTTCATTTGAAGCTAATCACTGTGTTATTTAGTGCACATTTCCCTTGCCATATTCGCTGCCTTTGTACTCGCCTGACTAATCCTGACACATATAGGTTGCATATAGTTGCTGACTTATGTGTTGCTTTATGTATAACTGGATCTTGTATACATTTTCTATCAGGTTTTTTGTTATTGGGTGCAACTAGTAAGATTGGTTGCTTGTGCCATTGACATTGCAGGTAGCTACACTCGACTATCGGTTTCTTTATGCTATTTATTTGTATTTTTATTTTTTGATCTTCATGGAAGCTAACTTTACTGTGATTATGCCACGTGATGAGTCAATGGGTGTGTGCGGTAGATTACACAACCTAGGATGGCATATCTTTTCAGAGCGCTAATTTTTATTCTTCTTACCACAATAATTAATATATATAATTGCGCCAGATGATTCGTATCAATTATTAAATCAAATTATAGGCTCAAGTGGTAACTCAGGCTTAGTAGCACCAATGGGTGTGTGTGGTCACTACACAACCAGGATGCACTATTTTCAGTGCGCTAATCTTATTTCGTATTAACACCTACTTTATGCATGGAATAGCGCCAGCAGATTTGCTTTAATCTTACAATTAATTTGTTGATCCAAGTGTTAAATTAAGGCTCAGTAGCATGTCACTTGACTGTAGCCGTTCTTTTCCCTCACCCAATATGGCCACCGCTGGATGTTCTGTCACGTTGATGCTTTTGCGACCTAGTTTTCCTTTTTAACTACACGAGCTGCACTGCGCGCGCGCGCTCTCCCTTGGATACTGTTGTTGCCGGAAGGCTGGTAAGCGGTCTGCATGTTCTTTGGATACGGTCCCTGTGTTTCAATCAGGCGCTTACTTCTAATCCTGTGCTTGTTTCCCTTTTTTTCTTTTTTGCTAACTGTTCAATCATCTACTGACATTGGATACGTGTGTCATCCTGAATTGGTTGATTATTGCATCTTCGTGGGCAACAATTCCCATTCGTACATGGATTATTACAGATTGCCTCTAATTGTCATTGCAATTGCAAGTAATATTAAGGTAATTCCACTTAATTTTTTACACAAAGTGTCGCAGAATTTTGGTTGGTCCATGAGCTTTAACATTGATTGGCAATTCTATTCTGTTTAGTTCTGGAATCGTTCCCTAGAGTTTACATCACTAGTGGTAAGTGCAATATATAGGAAACAATTGGTGTTTTCAGATTGTTAATAGCTACGGCAATCTGTAATCTTTGTGAATTTTTGTTGTACAGATTTCATCTTGGACAAGGTTCATCGGTAAATATTTTTTTTTTTAAATATATTTTTATTTTATTTGAAATGAAAACAGTACAAAACAAACTTGTGGCATTATGTACAATAGGACAATTGACACTTAAGAAAACACAACACTGCACTCCCCCCTCCCCCCCAAGAGCTTATCGACAGGGTAGTTCTGTATCGACCTGGAGTGGCCGGGTGTCTTCCTCCTCCGAGGCAGTAGGTTCCCCTTGCACCCCAAACAGACCAGTAACTAACAACCTCCAGGCTACTAGGTTTCCCACATCCTCCTCCCTGCATTTACTGCATGCCTCTTGCCAGACCATGGTTTCAGCTTCCGCCCATTTTTGCAGATCCCTCCACCACATCTCTATCCTGGGTTTGTAGCATTGCTTCCAGTTCATGGCTATCCTCCTCTTAGCGAGTATATACGCTAGGTCTCTCAGTTTCCCCAGATGTCTGGTGTTCTTCGGTCTGGGGAACCCCCCTAGGAGACAAGCCCAGGCCGTGTCAATGCTTATCGGGACCCCTTTGTCTGCTAACTTCTGTGACACTTCTCCCCAGAAGACTTTGATTACTGGGCAGGACCAGAACATATGCGTCATGTCCGCGTCCTCCTCGTTACATTTCGGACATGCTTGTCTGCCTGTGTTCGCAAACTTAGCTATCCTTTTGGGGGTCATGTACGCTCTGTGCGTGATATATAGTTGGATTTGCTGTAATCTAGCATTTCTGGACACTTTTTTATGATATCCCATAGCCCGTTCCCACATCCCATCAGTCATCTGAGTCCCCACCTCCGTTTCCCATTCTAGTCTCAAATCCATCAGGTCCTTTCCCACCCGGGACATCACCACCTCATACAATCTGGAAATCTCGTGTCCGCCCTCTGATATATCATATATCGTGTCAATCAGGGCGTCCGGATCCTCCGCTAACACCGTCTCAGGCCAAGATTTTCGGATAATCCGTACCAACCTGAGGTATGTAATGTATTGGCCCCCATGTAACCCAGTCTCCTCTTCTAGGTCTGCAAAATCCTTGATGGCCCCATCCTGCCATATATCTCCTAACGTGGCCAACCCAACCGATTCCCAGTATATTCTGATCATTTTCCTAAGTTGGCTATCCCCCGCAGTCAGGGCGACCAGTGGCACTTGCGGCGAACAAGGGTCCAGGCTTTCCAGTAGCCGACATGCTCTACGCCACATTCTCCACCCAAGTAACAGCATGCCAGGGCGAAGATTTAAGTCCTGTCTAGGGACCCAGATGATCTCCTTCAAATAAAACGGGGTGCAATCTGTCCCAACCAACCTAGACTCGGGAGATTCCTCATCAGAGAGCCACCATGTAACATATTGCAATTGGCTCGCTACATAATAGGCCTCAAAATGCGGTAATTTGATCCCTCCTTTATCGTAAAAATTTTGCAGCTTCCACAGTGCCACTCGGTTGCGAGTGCCGTGCCATAGGAAGTCCCTGCACACACTGTCGAGTTTGGTAAAGAACTTCCTAGGTATTAAGTATGGTATGTTGTTGAAGAAATGCAACAGTCTAGGCAGGACAACCATTTTAAGCAACGCCCCCCGCCCTATCATCGCCAGCGGCAGCTTCTCCCAAAATCGCATGGACGCACGGATTTTATCCACAGCAACTGCAGTATTGTGCAGATGTTCGTTTACCACAGTATGATATATGTCTATTCCGAGGTATCGGAAGGACTAGGTTGCCCAAGGCACGGGTAATACCGGTAAGCGTTCCGTGGGGACCCTCGAGTAATACCCTAGGGGGAACATGCTCCACTTGCCGGGATTAACCGCTATGCCGGACAATTCGGCATACTTCTGCATGACCTCCAAAACATACTGGAGGTTCTCCTCCGGATATTTTAGGTACAGCAGCAAGTCATCGGCATATAGGGATATCAAGTGGCTCTCTCCTCCCACCTCGATGCCCACCAGGTCATATTGCTGTCTAAGATATACCGCTAAGGGTTCCAGGGCCAATATGTATAACATCGGGGACCAAGGACATCCCTGCCTAGTACCCCTACCTAGGCGCCACTTATCGGATATCACCGATCCCGTGCGCACCCTAGCCGTTGGCTGGCTATACAGCAGCCTCGCCGGGGCGTGGCCTGGAGCTCATGGCGCACAGAGGCTGAATTGCCGAGCTCCGGCCGAGGCGCCGTTTCTAGATCCTGTTGCCGACCTAACCTACACTCTCGGAGACGGAAAGGCGACTCCGAGGAAGGAGGAAACGGTTCCCGACAAGGCAGAGCTGTTCCGCTGAAAAAACGGATCAACAGGACGTGAGAGACCGCACTCGAACCGGCCCCCCCTGCCCGTCCTTGACGACATCCAAGATGGCGGATCGCCGATGAATGCAGCCTTCCTCGGAGGCGAAGCCAACCGCCACCGCTCCTAAGGGCGCTCCTCCCGGAGCTTACTGGAACACTCAGAGCCCCGGCCTTCCGCAAGAATACCGGCGAGACACGCCCCGGCCCCCCTCGCCGCAACAGGGACCGCTGTGAGGTTCCTGCCCCGAGGGGATTGGGGTCGGCGCGGACCGCGAGCTGCCTGGAACTGGGGGAGCGGCCCGTGAGGCCTGGAGTCTCCCGTCCGGAACTCCTTCCCGTTGCGGCCACGCCAAACACACTTGCCCGGATACCGAGACTGCGACCGGAGAGACGGGCGGCCCGAGGGCAGCGAGGCGGCGGACCTCTGATTACCCGACCTCACCGAGCGGAGGCGGATGGTTCAGGTGAGGAGCTGGAGGGAATCACCCGTTGCGCCCACCCTACGCGTTCCCTGAGACGCATCCAGTAGATGCGATGGGCCTCGCCCCGGTGGCTGTCCACCGGACAACAGACCCTTGACGACCAAACATACGCAATTGGGCCCAAGACACGGGAAGCCAACTTCTGACCCTCTGAATCGTCGGACATAATCCTGCCTAAACGTACAAAGACTTGTGCCCGCCCAGCCCTGAACCTACCCGAATCACCCCACAAATTGTACGCCTTGCCTCTGCAGCACGTCGGACAACTCACGACTTGAAGATGGCTGCCAGGAACAAAGGGAAACCAGCTACCATGGATTCGTATGTTTCCACTAAATCCAAGTCCTCTACGCAAACTCTCCCTCCCACCCCCGAACCGGCACAGGCCAGAGAGAGTGAAACAGCTGACAACCATACCCAAGTAATGGAGGCTATAGCTTCGCTGAGAACACACATAGACACTAAAATGGAGGAATTCAGATCTGACATCCAACTTTTACGCCAAGATGCCAGAAACTTGTCTGAGAGGGTGAGAAACGCTGAGACAACCATTTGCGAAACGACCGAAGATACCGTAGCCCTGAAGACCAAAGTCATAGACCTAGAGAGGAAGGTGACGGCATTAGAGACAAGATCCGAGGAAGCCGAGGGTCGGGCCAGAAGGGGAAATATCAGAATACTGGGAGTGCCCGAGGGAAGCGAAGGCCCGAATCCAACGGCCTACACTGAGTCTCTGATTCTACAGGAGATTGGCGCAGCGAAGCTAACCCAAGGGTTCTCAGTCGAAAGAGCGCATAGGTCCCTCCAGAAGAGGCCTCCACCTGGCTCACACCCACGACCCATAATCGCCAAAATACTCAACTTTCAGGACAGGGAGACCATACTGAGGTATTCCAGAGAGGAAGGCCCAATAGAACGGGGTAACTCCAAAATCGCTATCTACCCTGATTATACCCAGAAAGTTCAGAGAGAAAGAAACTCATTTGTACCAGTGAAAGCGAGGCTAAGACAGCTAAACCTGAAATACATGCTTCTCTACCCCTCGAGATTGAAGGTCATCTTCAAGGGAAGGGCGATATTTCTGGAAAATCCAACAGCCGCCAATATGTGGCTAGAAGATAACAACCTCGCAGAAGGGACGGACGCTCCCCAGACCGCATGAGATAAGACCCCAAGGAGGGACACGCTAACCACAAGTGGTCGGACCACGGAAGGTAATCCAGCTAACAGTCAGCTACATAGAAACGGCCCTCGTTCGGCCTCGCCACCAGGCAACAGACCTATCCCCCGCAAACAACCTAGGTCGGGCTAACCACCTGCCTAACCTACCTCACGCCCGATACCCGGATGGGTCCTGACGGCTTGAGAGCGCCTGAGCATCACCATGACGATGTAATCGCTGGGCGCACCAGTTTGAGTTTTGTTAATTGTTTTGTTAGTTACACAGTCTACATGTCACAGACGTCGAAAATGGACAAGAAGGAAGTATATTATGTCTCCGGGGGTGTGGAACCGGACTACCTCCGCCTGCTGTATCATAACTCACGACTAGGATTGATCCGGACTCCCGTCGAAGAGTGGCCCGCTGGGCCCGAAGCACCGCCCCGATGGCGTCAAATCTCAAAGTAATGACGTGGAATGTGAGGGGGATGAGCTCATACTTGAGGCGGAATCGAATACAGTCCTATCTCCGCAGGAAGAAAATATCGATTGCAATGTTGCAAGAGACACATCTCATGGAGGAAGCCATGTCTAAAATAATCGGAAAATGGGCTGGGACCGGGAGAGGATCATCTTACTCCAAATACTCGAGGGAAGTGCTCACCTGGGTGAACCCGAATGTACCATTCCAATTACAAGGATTTGAATCCGACAAGGAAGGAAGGTACGTGATAATGTGGGGTACTATTGAACAGACTCCAATTTGTTTAGTCAATTCATACTTCCCACAACATGGAATACCTTCGTACCTCAAGGCGGTGTGCTCACGGATGACACTCCATCGAAATAAGACCTTCATATGGGGAGGGGACTTTAATTGTGTCATAGATGGCTCTAAAGACAGGTCCACGCCACCCCCACACCCAAGAAACCCTGCTACGTCTGCCTTGACAGACGCGCTGGAACACCTTGACTTGGTGGACATCTGGAGGGAACAGCATCCCGAAAAAAGGAACTATTCCTACTATTCGGCCCCACACAAGGTCTACACAAGAATCGACCACTTGTTTGTCGACAGAGAACAAGCCTCACTGGTTGAAACCACGACGTACTTGGGAAGATCAATCTCTGACCATTCCCCACTGGTCATGCAATGGCAAATCGAAAGACCTAGACCTCCAATCCCTATGTGGAGAATGCCCACGGCGACCCTCGCTGACCCTGTGTTTAAAGAAGACCTCGCCGAAAAACTTGAGGAATACATTGATATTAACAAAGGCTCAGTGTCCACCTGGAGCACATTGTGGGAGGCCATGAAGGTAGTAATCAGAGGAGAAATAATATCCAAAGCTGGGGGCACTCGTAGACAACTGAGAACCGATCTCGAAGCACAGGAGGAGGAGATCCTACGTTTGGAATCCACCTCAACCACTACACCAGAGGCTGAAGAGAGACTGAAGGAGGCCCGTGAGAAATGCCAAGCTTCCTGGGATAGACTGGAGAAGTTTGATTTTGCAACATACACCACTAGATCCCACAGGGAGTCCGACAAACCCGGAAGACTGCTGGCTTGGCTGTGTAAGCGAGAAAGCCCCAAACACCTCCCAACGGAGATACTCGATGAAAAAGGGATAAGACACAGGACACAACTGGGTATCAATGAAGCGTTTGCCGAATTCTACTCCACGTTATACTCCCATGACACACAAATACCCAGGGAGGATATTAGAGACACATTGGATGAGATAGGCCTCCCAAGAATATCCAGCGAACAAAGAGAAGCATTAGAATTGGAAATTACGGCTGAAGACGTGTCTGCAGCAATAAGATCACTGGCTACCAGCAAGGCCCCAGGAAGCGACGGCCTTCCGCCCGAATTCTACAAAACGTATGAAGCCATTCTCACCACGATTCTCCACGGGGTTTATCAGGAGGCTTATGAAATTGGGGTCTTACCTAACACAATGAAGGAGACGATAATAATCCCCATGCTTAAACCAAACAAACCACCCAACGATTGTGACTCCTACCGCCCTTTGGCCATGTTAAATTACGACAGCAAGATTCTTACCACCATACTGGCCTGCAGACTTGCTAGGGTGGTCGGGTCCCTCGTACACGAAGATCAGAATGGCTTTGTTCCAGGGCGCAACACCACGGCCAACCTGAGACGACTCCAGTATGTTATGGCCGAAACCCGTGAGAGTGAAGAGGATCTGGCGATCTTATCGCTCGACGCCATTAAGGCCTTTGATTCCATCTACTGGGAGTGGCTTATCGAGGTACTAAGAGGGTTTGGGTTTGGCGAAGGCTTCATCAGATGGATCACAGTGCTTTACAATTCTCCCGAAGCAAGAGTAAAGACCGGCCGAATGGTGTCTGAATCCTGGAAAATACAGAGGGGCACCAGACAAGGGTGTCCACTGTCGCCCATGCTATATATATTGGGTCTGGAGCCGATTGCCATATACTTTAGGAAACAGTTTTTTGATGCAGGCATCTCGGTAGGCAACGAACACAATATAATATCACTGTACGCGGATGATGTACTGCTATACCTGAGGGATCCCCAAGCTAACGCACCAATCACACTGGAAGTACTAGACAACTTCGCAAAATACTCTGGGATCAAATTCAGCAGACTGAAATCCTCAGCTTTCCCTTTGGCCAACTTGAGAGACCTCGATGAGGCAGAACTCCCGAATATAGGGATGAAGTGGCAAATCGACAAGTTCCGGTACTTAGGAATCAATGTGGGCCACACCCCAGAGATCACACACGACCACAATACTGAAGCAGCATTAACCAATCTCCGCAGATCTATGAAATTCTGGTCAAGACTCCCACTTGCGATGGTAGGAAGAGCAGCAATTATCAAGATGATAGTTCTTCCCTGTTTCTTATATTTCTTTGCCAACATATGCCACTACGTTAGACCGCCATTCTTTAAGAAACTGGAGTCACTCATTAAAGACTTCCTGTGGGGACCTACCAGACACAAATTGTCCTTAGCCACCCTAACCCTTCCGCATAAGGAAGGAGGAATACAACTCCCAGATCTCCAGCTGTATTATCTTGCGGCACAACTCAGCCATGTGACTAAGTGGATCTCAGACGAGCCATCGGTTTAGCTGGGACTGATACGGCAAGCGTCTTCCGAAGTACTCCCCAGAGAAACACTTTGGAACCCTTTACAACAGAAATCTGGTGCCCCCATGATTGTCGAACTTGGAAGGCGGATCTGGTCCAGAACTTGCTACATTAGGCAAGTGAAACACCCCTACTCTCCAGACAACCCCATCCTGGCTGACACATGCAAAACACAAACGGACCTTACAATAGCCAGAAGATGGGAGGACGCTGGAATTTACACATGGGGAGATATGTTTGAGGATGGCGAGTTCAGGGACTTTGAATCTTTACAGACCAACGAAGGGCTACCGAGGGGCCAATTTCTCTGGTACCATCGTATCAAACACATCGCCAAGGAAAACTGGAGCAGCTGGCCAGAGGAACCCACCCCGGACCCACTGTTGCAAGAAATGCATGACCTTACAGATGGCTGGAAACCCGTCTCTCGATTGTATAAAAGACTCAATGACAAACCTAATCCCAAAAGCTTGGCGCTAAAGGCGAAGTGGGAAGTGGATCTTGACACTGCACTCACAGACAAGGAATGGGAGAGAGTACTTTTATACCCCAAGAAGGTCTCGAGGAACTCTAGATTTGGTCTGATACAACTAAACGTTCTATACCGGACGTACATGACCCCGCACAGGGTGGCCTCCTTCAACAAACAGGCCTCCTCAGCATGCCCATGGTGTGGGAGTGACGGGGCTGATCTTATCCACATGTTCTGGACTTGCACCAAGGCAATGGCGTTGTGGTCCAGAGTACGACAGACCTGCACAGATGCCGGAATAAGCAGATATGCGTGGACTCCCGGAGAATGCCTATTAGGGACTTACCCTAGGCCAAGCAAATACAAACACGTCATAAAGCTGATGGATATCGCATGCATACTGGCGAAGAGAACCATAGCCATGGCATGGAAGACACCAGGGGGACCGAGACATGAGCGCTGGTTGAGAGAATTGGAGAGATGGACCGCAGCCGAAACCAGAGCCTGGCAGGATGGAGTCGTCTATGGAGGAGACATGACGAGTGGCACCCTTGACTCTTGGAAGGCCCTCCTGCGAGACATACACTTCAGCGCAGATCATAAACCCCCCTGAAGAACTGTACTACTATTACCACACCCGAACTCAAGCATTGAAACACAGATGATGTCATCCCGATCACTATCCCCTTCACTTCCTGAGAAATGGAACTTTTACCGGTGACATACCCACCTGAGCCAGACGCCCCTTCTATATGTAGACTGTTGTTGTTTAGTGTTAGAAGTTTTATTTTTGGTAACTCCACACATTTCTAAATGCACCAATATAAAAGCTAAAGGAACGCGTAATAAATTATCCTACTCTAAAGTGATGCAACTAATAGGATGAAAAACATTTGGAGGCAGTTACTGCTGGTTATTGTTCGGTTATAATGTTCTTATACTTGTGTTATATATTATATGTTGGCAATCATGCACATTGATGGCACCATGTCGATTTAAGAAATGCCAATAAAAACATTTAAAAATAAATACAGCAGCCTCGCCCATCTGATATAGCCTGGCCCGAACCCGTATTCCCCCAGGACCGCGAACAGCCACGGCCACCTCACCAAATCAAATGCCTTGACTGCGTCTAAGGAGATCACTGCCATTTCCTCATCTCTTCTGTTCCCTTCTTCGATCACCCGGTGGAGCCGCCTATGATTATGGTTTATATTCCTGCCAGGGACATAACCTGTCTGATCCGAGTGTATCAGTCTGCCGATGACCTTGCGTAACCTATCCGCCAGGACCGCTGTCAGGATCTTACTGTCTTGGTTCAACATCGACAGCGGTCTGTACGACCCACAGTGTTGTCTCGGCTTGTTAGGCTTGGGTAGCGGCACGATCAGCGCCTCTCTGAGCGTGTCCGGCAATCGGCCTCCCTCAAATGATTCATTATACATCTCCAGCATAGGGGGGAGTATCTCTGCGCTATATGTTTTGTAGAACTCACTCGAGTCCATCAGTGCCCGGGGTCTTGCAAGTAGGCAGCCGTTTCACCACCTCTTTCAGTTCATCTAGCGTAATGGGACCATCTAACTCCTCCCTTTCCTCTGCACTAATTCTAGGCAATTCCATATCTTCCAGTGTGTCCCTGATTTTATCCAGATTGTCTTCCCCTTTGTCCTCATACAGCGCTTTATAATAATCTAAGAAAGCAGCGTTAACCTCTTCTTGAGTGTGAGCCTCCTCCCCATTTTCCCTTTCTATCATCATGATCGGGGCCCTAGGGGTTTCCCTCTTAAAAAGCCATGCCAGTAGGCGACCAGTTTTGTCACCGCCTGCATGCTGCCTCTCCACGTATTTCCTGTAGTTGAGGTCACAAAGCCGCTCCCAAAGCTCCGAGCATCGTTGCTGTAATTCGAGTACTAGGTCTGTGTCCCCCCCCCCCGCTCTGGTACATTCACGCTCCAATTCTTTCTCCACTTTCTCTAGCTCAGCTAGAACCCCCCCCTGAAGGCCCTTTGATTTGGAAATAGCGTCGCCCCTCAATACCACCTTGAAGGCCTCCCAAAGTGTACTAGTCGAATCTACACTGCCCGTGTTCTCCTCAAAGTACCATATAATCGCCTCTCTAATATCCTCTCTGAAGACCGGGTCTCTGAGCGCCTCCGCCCGAAGGCGCCATGTTGGTATCCGCCCTCTGGGGCGGCCATATTGCCAGGCCATCACCAAGGGCGAATGGTCCGACAGGACCTTCGCTCTGTATTCAATCTGCGTAGTTGCTATCGCCACTTCTGGCGTGGCAAAGAAATAGTCTAGTCTCGTATGCAACTGTTGAGGGGCCGAATAATGAGAGTACTGCGAGGCAGTGGGGTGTTTCAATCTCCAGACATCTTCTAGTCCAAAATCGTCTAATAGTACCCGTAAAGCCCTAGCCGCCGGGGTGGGCCTGTCCACTTTACTGTCAGACCTATCTATCTTGGGGTCAAGAACACAGTTGAAGTCCCCCCCCAGATAATCGGTTCCTCTGCGCACGGGCCCAGGCGTGTACATAAAGTCCTGAAGTATATAGCAGTATTCTGGTTGTGGGCATATGTATTAATAATATTCAGTCCTCTGTTCTCAATCAGTGCCCTTAGTATTACCAGCCTACCCTCCGTGTCTACCTCCTCTCGTACAATTCTGAGTGGGACATGCGGGGGCACCCAGATCAGCACACCCCTGGCATAGGCCAAGTACGGGGAGCCCACCACCGTGCCACCCCATTTTTTCTTTACAAGGTCTAGTTTATGTTGGGCCAGGTGCGTTCCTTGTAGCAGGGCAATGTCGATCTTCTGTCGTTTAAGATACAACATGACTTTATTTCTTTTCAGGTAATTATTGAGTCCGCGGACGTTCCAGGTGGCAATCTTAAGGTCACCCATGGCAATTATGTGTCTTCCCACCCCATTTGCAGGAACCTCCAGCAGTTCGCATGACACAGAAGGCGTCCCACTGCAGCCACTCCGCGAATAAGCTCATTCCCCAACTAACTACACACACAACCAAACCCCAACTCCCTTTCCACTCCCTCACCCGCCCTCCCCCCAACACCACACACCCTAACTGTTGCCCAGCTTCAACAACAGAGCTCAGGCACCCCCACATCTAGTTCCGCAATCACCGATCAGTGCACGGAGCCCAGTAGGGTGAGGTCGCCCTAATGGCCACCTAACCTAAGCTATTGTGGGGAAAGAGTATCGCTCCATGGGGCTCCCGTTCGATAATAATCCCAGTGTTTGCGACAAACAGTACAACCAACTGACCTTCCATACCGAAGTTTCCGAACCGACTATAATCAAGTCTCAAAGTCCATGAGTCGCGCCATCTTGCGACGCCATTTTACGCCTTCCGCAGCTCCTCCGAGTCCTTCTGGGGCCGGTCCGCCGATTCCTGGGGGCACCCCTGTGTGTCGAGCCACTCCATGGCGTCCTCTGGGGTCTCGAAAAATAAAGTTTTATGCGCCTGTATAACCTTCAGTTTTGCAGGGTAAAGCAACATATATTTATAACCTGCCTCCCTCAGCCTCCGTTTCACAGTCCCAAAATTCATGCGGCTTCGCTGCACAGCTAGAGTGTAATCCGGATACGCCGTGATGTTTGCTGCTCCTCTCTTGATCGTGCCTCCTTTTCGAAAATGTTCCAATATTCTTTCCCGATCGCGGTAGTTAAGAATTTTGGCAATGATGGGTCTAGGCGGGTTTCCGGGAGGCGGCCTCCTCGTTAAGGCTCTATGCGCTCTTTCCACTGCGAAGCCTTGGGATAAGGCCCCTCCGGGTATCTCCTGCAGTAACATGGTCTCAACAAAGTCAGTAGGGTCACGGCCCTCCGTCCCCTCCGGTAGGCCCACAATGCGGATATTGTTGCGACGGGCTCGTCCTTCCGCCTCCTCCGCTCTACTTTCCAAGTTGCCCACCCTTTGAATTAGGGCGTGCAGTTTTGCCTTGTGGGTGGCGCAGTCCGCCGTATTCGGGCCAACTTCTTTTTCCAGGGACTCTGTGCGCTCTGCCAGAACCCTAACGTCCTGTCTCAGCAGATTGACGTCCTCCTGGACCTCCCCAACTTTGAGGTCCAATGCCGTTTTTAATTCAGAGACAGCCAGTTCTAATTTCGACTCCCAGGCTGCTCTCAGGTCCGCAATCGCCGCCAGGATTTCTTGATTAGAGCTCGAAGGCGTCGCGCCACCCACGGCCGATGCATCTTTATTCTTGGTGGCGTCCGGGCCCGGGGACGTCTTGGTGAAGTCGTCCAGCGTGGGCTGTTTCGCCTTGGGTCGCACTGCCTTACTTGACATGGTTCTGGGGATGTGCAGGTCTTCCGAATGATGAGTGGGCGCACTGCACGCTGGCTTGGTTAGGTCTTCCCGCTACTCTTTTCTATTCCGTCTCGGGCCTATGTCGGCCATTTTGGGTCGCCCTTTGTCCTCAACGTCTCTCGACTTTTCTTCTCCAATCTTCGCCACCGTAGCTACTATGTCCTCCAAAAGTTCACAGTGCATAGGTAGCACTTTCACACGCTGGCATGCGTATCGTCGGTATTCAATAAGCAGTCACACCGCACTAATTTGCCCGGATCTGTTCAGGATCTCGGGAGCTCCGCTGGAACGTGTCCTCCTACATGGCTCTCGTAGCCACGCCCCCTGGTTCATCGGTAAATATACCTAGATAGTCTTGATTTATTTTAGTTGATTCAGCGCATTAATTCATCTATGGTTGTCTGATCACCGCACGCACTTATTTTCTTACCATGTTGCTTTGTCATCCTTTTTATTGGTTTTGGAACCGGATGGATGCCCCTTGTAAAACGGTAATTGACTGTACGAATGTTTATTTTTTTCACTATCATCTAATGTTATTTAATCATAATGGTTGTGCAATATTGTCATGATGTTAACAATGTTGTTATGTATTACACATTTATTTTTGGCCATTTTCCCTTTTCAACCCCTTGGTGCTTGCCCAATTGATATGATGTGTATACAATAATGAATATGTTATTGACTTTATATTGGAAACTATGTACAGCCTTTTAAATAGAGCTTTGCTCGAAACACGTGTCAGGCTGTGGAATGGAATTAAAAATATAACTTAACTGTTGGTGTACTATTGTTAATTGGCGCAGTTCACTGATTACACTTTACTTGTCACTTCACAGCTGCCAGCCAGTCTCGTACTGTGGTAGAATATTTTAGAATAAAACAGCTAAAGGCTTGAATTATGCTCTTCTTACGGCCCCCTTTCGCAAAACCCTTTAGAGCGTGTCGGCTCCCAGGACACGAATAGTACCTCATAGATAGCAAGGCTTGGAATGTGGCTCTTCCCCCGTGTGCAGCTTTCTTCCAAGAACAGAACCACCGTGTTCTGTTCAATAACTAAAAGATGCCTTTGCACTTTCTAATTGCACATTGTTACTAGAATAGACATCGAAAGTGTCATAATTGTCATACCCGTCGGAAATGTCCATCGCCATCCCGAGTTCAAAGAAACTTAATAAAGAGGGGTGTAAAACATGACACAGCTGATTGTATGATATGCATTTTGTATATATGTAACTGATGTATGTAATTCGCTCTCTTGCGTCCCTCGAGGTCTAGCAAATACACGTCGCGGGGCGTGAGACCAGAATTGGCCAATTGGGACTATTTTGCTTGCAATAAACCCTAGCATTGGGAATTTGAACCTCGGGTCTGGCGCATCTTTTCGTGTATGGTTATTGCCTTGTTTCCATATCGCGAGGGACCCCTAGAGGCCCCTTTCGCTATCACAGGTAGGCTAAATGTAAGATATGGCTCACTAACACAGATGCACTAAATGCAAGACATGGGTCACTAACACAGATGGGCTAAATGAAGGACATGTCTCACTAATTCAAATGTGCTAAATGCAAGATATCGCTCCCTAACGCAGATGGGCTAAATGCAAGATTTGGCTCACTAACAAACATGGGCTAAATGCAAAACATGGCTCACCAACAAAGATGGGCTAAATGCAAGATATGGGTCACTAACACAGATGTGCTGAAAGCAGTACATGGCTCACTAAAACAAATGCAAGATGTGGTTCACTAACAAAATGGGCTAAATGCCAGATATTGCTCCCTAACACAGATGGGCTAAATGCAGGACATGGCTCACTAACACAAATGGGCTAAATGCAAGATATTGCTCCCTAACACAGATGGACTAAATGCAAGATTTGATTGATTAACACAAATGCACTGAAATGCGAGATATTGCCCTGTAAGACAGATGGGATCAATGCAAGATATTGCTCCCTAACACAGAGGGGCTACATGCAAGATATGGCTCACTAACACAAATGGGCTTAACATGCAATATTGCTCCCTAACACAGATGGGCAAAATGCAAGATTTGGCTCACTAACACAAATGCACTAAATGTGAGACATTGCCCCTAACACAGATGGGCTAAATGCAAGATTCGGCTCACTTACGCAAATGGGATAAATGTGAGATATTACTCCCATAAACAGATGTTCTAGATGCAAGAGATGGCTCACTATCACAGGTAGGCTAACTGTAAGATATTGCTCTCTAACACAGATGGGTTAAATGCAGGACATGGCTCACTAACACAAATGGGCTAAATGCAAGATATTGCTCCCTAACACAGATGGACTAAATGCAAGATTTGATTGGCTAACACAAATGCACTGAAATGCGAGATATTGCCCTGTAAAACAGATGGGATCAATGCAAGATATTGCTCCCTAACACAGAGGGGCTACTTGCAAGATATGGCTCACTAACACAAATGGGCTTAACATGAGATATTGCTCCCTAACACAGATGGGCAAAATGCAAGATTTGGCTCACTTACACAAATGGGATAAATGTGAGATATCACTCCCTAAAACAGATGTTCTAGATGCAAGAGATGGCTCACTATCACAGGTAGGGTAACTGTAATATATGGCTCACTAACACAGATGGGCTAAATGCAAGATATGGGCCACTAACAAAGATGGGCTAAATGAAGGACATGTCACAATAATACAAATGGTCTAAATGCAAGACATTGCTCCCTAACACAGATGGGCTGAATTCAAAATTTAGCTCACTAACAAACATGTGCTAAATGCAAAACATGGCTCACTAACACAGATGGGCTAAATGCAAGATATGGGTCACTAACACAGATGTGCTGAAAGCAGTACATGGTTCACTAACACAAATGAGCTAAATGTGAGATATTGCTCTCTAACACAGATGAGCTAAAACAAGATTTGGCTCACTAATACAAATGGGCTAAATGCAAGATTGTGCTCCCTGACTCAGATGGGCTAAATGCAAGATGTGTTTCACTGTGTTTCCAGATATGGCTCCCTAACACAGATGGACTAAATGCAAGATTTGATTGATTAACACAAATGCACTGAAATGCGAGATATTGCCCTGTAAAACAGATGGGATCAATGCAAGGTATTGCTCCCTAACACAGAGGGGCTACATGCAAGATATGGCTCACTAACACAAATGGGCTTAACATGAGATATTGCTCCCTAACACAGATGGGCAAAATGCAAGATTTGGCTCACTAACACAAATGCACTAAATGTGAGATATTGCCCCTAACACAGATGGGCTAAATGCAAGATTCGGCTCACTTACGCAAATGGGATAAATGTGAGATATTCCTCCCTAAAACAGATGTTCTAGATGCAAGAGATGGCTCACTATCACAAGTAGGCTAACTGTAAGATAGTGCTCCCTAACACAGATGGACTAAATGCTAGATTTGGCTTACTAACACAAATGCACTAAATGTGAGATATTGCCCCTAACACAGATGGGCTAAATGCAAGATTCGGCTCACTTACGGAAATGGGATAAATGTGAGATATTACTCCCTAAAACAGATGTTCTAGATGCAAGAGATGGCTCACTATCACAGGTGGGCTAAGTGTAAGATATTGCTCCCTAACACAGATGGACTAAATGCAAGATTTGATTGACTAACACAAATGCACTGAAATGCGAGATATTGCCCTGTAAGACAGATGGGATCAATGCAAGATATTGCTCCCTAACACAGATGGGCAAAATGCAAGATTTGGCTCACTAACACAAATGCACTAAATGTGAGATATTGCCCCTAACACAGATGGGCTAAATGCAAGATTCGGCTCACTTACGGAAATGGGATAAATGTGAGATATTACTCCCTAAAACAGATGTTCTAGATGCAAGAGATGGCTCACTATCACAGGTGGGCTAACTGTAAGATATTGCTCCCTAACACAGAGGGACTAAATGCAAGATTTGATTGACTAACACAAATGCACTGAAATGCGAGATATTGCCCTGTAAAACAGATGGGATCAATGCAAGATATTGCTCCCTAACACAGAGGGGCTACATGCAAGATATGGCTCACTAACACAAATGGGCTTAACATGAGATATTGCTCCCTAACAGAGATGGGCAAAATGAAAGATTTGGCTCACTTACGCAAATTGGATAAATGTGAGATATTACTCCCTAAAACAGATGTTCTAGATGCAAGAGATGGCTCACTATCACAGGTAGGCTAACTGTAAAAAATGGGCTCACTAACACAGATAGGCTGAATGCAAGATTTAGCTCACTAACAAACATGTGCTAAATGCAAAACATGGCTCACTAACACAGAAGGGCTAAATGCAAGATATGGGTTACTAACACAGATGTGCTGAAAGCAGTACATGGTTCACTAACACAAATGAGCTAAATGTGAGATATTGCTCCCTAACACAGATGGGTTAAAACAAGATTTGGCTCACTAATACAAATGGGCTAAATGCAAGATTTTGCTCCCTTACTCAAATGGGCTAAATGCAAGATGTGTTTCACTAACAAAATGGGCTAAATGCCAGATATGGCTCCCCAACACAGATGGACTAAATGCAAGATTTGATTGACTAACACAAATGCACTGAAATGCGAGATATTGCCCTGTAAAACAGATGGGATCAATGCAAGATATTGCTCCCTAACACAGAGGGGCTACATGCAAGATATGGCTCACTAACACAAATGGGCTTAACATGAGATATTGCTCCCTAACACAGATGGGCAAAATGCAAGATTTGGCTCACTAGCACAAATGCACTAAATGTGAGATATTGCCCCCTAACACAGATGGGCTAAATGCAAGATTCAGCTCACTAACGCAAATGGGATAAATGTGAGCTATTACTCCCTAAAACAGATGTTCTAGATGCAAGAGATGGCTCACTATCACAGGTAGGCTAACTGCAAAAATGGGCTAAATGCCAGATATTGCTACCTAACACAGATGGGCTAAATGCAGGACATGGCTCACTAACACAAATGGGCTAAATGCAAGCTATTGCTCCCTAACACAGATGGGCAAAATGCAAGATATGTCTCACTAACACAAATGGGCTTAATGCAAGATATTGCTCACTAACACAGATGAACTAAATGCAAGATTTGATTGACTAACACAAATGCGTTGAAATGCGAGATATTGCCCCGTAAAACAGATGGGATCAATGCAAGATATTGCTCCCTAACATAGATGGGCAAAATGCAATATTTGGCTCACTAACAAATGCACTAAATCCAAGATAGTGGGCCTCATTACTAGTTTTGGGGGTATTTCAGAGCAAAATCCTCTGATATACCACCAAACTAATTTATTGTTAGGGCCACTTGGTCAGGCGGAATTTCCACCTGATTGCAAGTGGTGGTAGTGATATGATATGATATGGTATTTGTAACGCGCCTATACACAAGTGTTTTAAGGCGTGACGAGGCAAGGAAGGGGAAAAAGAGGGAGGACAGAGACATTGATCTTACTAGGCCAAATGACATTGAGATCGCTCAAGTGCAGGGGATAAGGGAGGGGAAATGTTCCAGGGGCAAGGGGAGGGGGGCAGTGATGTACATGGGATCAAAACAATAACAAGAAGTGCGGGCAGTTGGTGGCAGGTGCAAGGTGCAGACAGCAGGTGTCCAAAAGTGCAGGTAGGATGTCTGTAGGGTTACAGATACAGACCCAAGTGCAAGGGTTGCCGGGAGGCAGTGCAGGTGTGCAGCTGGGCGGGCAGGGACCTGGGCCTGAAATCAGAGGGTAGCCAGGTGACCAGTGCAGTATCAGGCAGGAAATCAACAGGGGAGAGGAAGAGAGAAGGCACAAGCAAAGAGGAAGGTCTCGAGGTGCTTCCGGAACCGGAGATGGTTCTCCTCAAGTTTCATAGAGGCAGGGAGGCTGTTCAACAGGAAGGCGCCAGCCCAAAAAAGAGATCTACCACCAACGCGTTGCTTGGAGAAGCGACTGACCCTGAGGGAGTTGGAGGAGGAGGATCGAAGAGTTTGTGTAGGAAAGTATTTATGAAGAGAGAATTGGAGGTATTGAGGACCCAGGCCCCAGAAGGCCTTGTGGACAATGCGGAGGGTATTGAACTTAATCCTTGCAGCCACTGGGAGCCAATACAGAGATTTCAGTGCTGGAGAGATACGATCCCTGGGATTGAGGCCAAAAACAAGTCTTGCAGTCCTGTTCTGGATGAGTTGCAGAGGGCGGAGAATAGAAGCAGGCAGATTTAGAAAGAGGCTGTTGCAGTAGCCCAACCTAGAGAGAACCAGAGCTCTAGAAACAGCAAGCTTCTGGGGGAAGGATAGGAAAGGCAGAATACCTCTGAGGAGGTACAGTTGGTAGTTTGACTTCTTGGAGATGTCAGAGATGTGAGGAGAAAAGGAGAGTGTGGAGTCGAAGATGACCCCAAGGTTCTTAGCCACACAGGTGGGAGCAGGAAGAGGGCCAAGGAAGGCTGGCCAGAGAGTAACAGGAAAGGAGGCTGCAGGTTGGCAGATGAGGAGAATCGCTGTCTTACTGGCATTAAGGCAGAGATAGTTGGCGGCACACCACTCGTGGATAGCAGACAGACAGTCATAGATGAGAGAAGGAGAAGAGGTGGCAGAGGGGAGCCGGAAAAACAAGCTGAGTGTCATCTGCATAGCACTGAAAGTTGGAGCAGAGAGCGGCAATGTGGTGGGTGAGAGGTGCCAGGTAATGGTTGAACAGCCAGGAAGGGAGGTTAGACCCCTGGGGAACACCACAGGTAGAGAGTGAGATATAGGAAAGGAAGGACCCAAGTTGGACCTGGTAAGGTCAAACAGAGAGGAACAAAGTCAGCCAGGCCAGGTCCTGATCGGTGATACCCAGGTTATCACAGAGACGATTGAGCAGGATGGCATGGTTGACCTTGTCAAAGGCAGAAGAGAGATTGAGTAAGATGAGGACAGAGGGGAGATTAGAATCAATGTTAGAGAGCAGGTCTTCACGGATGTTGAGGAGAGCAGGTTCTGTGCTTCTGGCTGCTCTGAAGCCAGACTGATGGTAATGTAGACAACCAACAGATTCAGTTTGAAGATTAAGCTGGGAGATGGCCAGCTTTTCCAGGAGTTTGCTCAGGAAAGGAGTGATAAGATCGGGCGATAGTTAGCTGGGCAGGAGGGTTCGACTGAGGTTTTATTTTGAAGCGGGTGCACAAGAGAGTGCTTCACGGGGCAAGGGAAGGCTCCAGTGGCGAAGAAGTGGTTGAAGAAGTCAGCCAGGGCAGGAGCGAGGGTGTCAATGTGGTCTTTGATGGTTTTTGAAGAACAGGAAAGAACCTGTTTTGATCAGACTTTCATAGATCGGACTTGTCTAGAAACCTTGTCAGGGGACAACAGAGGAAAGTAGAGAGAAGAGGAGGAGAGGACAAGAGGGTGGACAGGATGTCCTGGGTTTTAGAGATGAAATGAGAAGGCAGGGCCGTGCAGAGGGCCTGGAAGGGCACAGGAGAGATAGATACTGCAGCAGGATTGGCCAGCTACTTGAAGATTTGAAATAGTTTGTCCGAGTTGTTAGATGCCGCAGAGACAGAGGCTTGGATGTGGGCTCTCTTCCTAGTGGGGAAAGAGAGCCTATATTGCCTTTGGAGCAGGTGGCAGGCCAGTTTGTCAGAGGATGCGCAAGAAGCTAGCCATTTCCTCTCAGCCACCCTGCCCTTGCATTTAACGGTGTCGAGGTCAGAGTTAAACCAGGAGTTGCACTTGGCTTTGGACTGCAAGCGGATCCTCATGACAGGGGCAAGAACATCAAGAGTATCTGAGATAGAAGAGTGGAGCATGTAAAGGGCTGTGTCAGGATGTGAGTCAGCCAGAGGAAGAGAAGGGAAGAGAAAGTGGTGGCGAAAGCCACAAATGACACATGCTTCATGCGATGACCGAGAAGGTGCTTGGCAGTGCTGGAGTTTGCTTGGTCTCAGGGGTAGAGTGGGAGAGATGGGAGGAAAGGAGAAAGGATTGGTGAGAGGGATAGAAAGAGGGATGTCTGAGGAGATCAGAACATCCAGAGTGTGCCCTGCAGAGTGAGTCAGGCCAAAGGGGAGAATGGAAAGAGAGAGAGAATCACAGAGGTTGTGTAAGAGCTCAGAAGAGGGACAGGAAGCATCCAGGTGGATGTTAAAGTCTCCAAGAAGGAGGAGTTGAGCGGTCGAGGCCAGGAGGGAGGAGGAGAGATCCGCCCACTCAGAGAGGAAGGAGGTGATCTGACCAAGTGGCACATAGATAGTAGCCATGGTAAGAGAGTGGCAGGAGAGGGAGAGAGCCTGCAGATAAGACATTTGAAAGAGGAGTAGGCCTGCATAGGAATGACAGAGGCAGGAATCCACTCCGGGAAGATCAAGGCTACACTCACACTGGAACGGTTGGATCTGGGTGTGGAGAGGATCTTGTACTTATCAGGGAGGAGAGTGTAAAAGCTTGTGACAGAACTGCCCGTGAATCATGTCTCGGTGAGACCGAGGACATCAAGATCAAGTTCTTCCAAGAGGCAGCAGATGTCAGAGGAGTGTTTGACAGCTGAGTGAGAGTTGAGAGTGGCAACATGGTGAAGGTTGCCAACCATGAAAGACTTCCGGGGAGGGGTACAAATCAGAGGTACGCCCTGCAGAGGTGTAGAAGAAACCAGAGGGGGGGCAAAAGAAGAAGGAGGTGAGGGCAAGGTTTCCAAGGCAGAGGCAGAGGGGGGAGGCAAGGAAGCTGAAGAAGGGAGAGAAGAGACAGCAGGAGAAGAAAGGAAATTGAGTCGCGGGAAGCATCTATCAAAGAGGAGAAGATTGGACTGTGGGCCTTGGACCAAAAAGGTGCCATTCAGGTAAACATTAATGATGACCTTAGAGGAGTTGAAGGGGGCCAGGTGGGCCTCCCACCGGGTGCCAGCATTAATGGGAGAAGAAGAGAAAGGAGAGATCACAGAGACCATATGAAGAGTCCATAGGTCTGCCGAGGGAACCACAAAGAGGATGTCGGTGAGGGTCTGTCTGGAGGAAGCACTGATATAGGTGTCAGTGATAGGGAAGCCTGGGTTGGAGACCAGCATCTCCTTTTTGAACCTCTTCCTACCACACTTAGTGAGGAGAGCAGTATAGTCAATAGAGTAGCAGTTTGAAAAGATAGGAGAAACAGAGAGCACCATAGAGTGGTTGGGGAGAGTTGAGAGGAAGCTGGGTGGAGGGATAGGTGGGGGGAGACACTATGGGAGGACACAAGGAGGTGTGTAAGCAGACGAGACAGAAAGGGACAAGACAATAGTGGACGATTGACTAAGTAGATAAGAGCTCCGATGGAAGAACAGGCAGAAAACAAGGCAGTCCTGTAAGGAAATCAGGTCATCAACGCATCAAGAACAGATCATTCATTAAAAATAAAACCTAGAGGAGGGTGGAACACAGCAGAACACAGAACATTATATAAAAGAATAAGGCAGTCGACAATTGTAAACCTAGAAGAAGGAAGAATGCAGCAGAACACAAAGCAATACAATGCAAAACAGGGCAGTCAATGAGTCAGAGCAAAGGGGGCACATGGGTGCAGGAGGCTGGAGAAGTGGGGGTTTGAGGCACATGTGATAGGGAGTTGTGAGGGACCACACGGTCAGGGAGGCGCCACTGTGAGCGAACCGCACACACATGCTGCTCTGCGAGAATAATAATTTTACAAATACACAATTTACTGTGCCACGGAGCACCTGTCCTCACCCCAGCACCAGATAAGTTGACATTGCCATTGCCTGATAAAGTGTGGATGGCCTGTGGAGACAGAGGGAGTAAACACATGTCGGTGCATGCCTACCTGCTGACTTGGCAGGGGTTTGCGTCCTGAGTCCTCTAGGTCCGTACAGGTCCAAACAGAATTACAGTGGTGGAATTACCTCTGTGGTAATTCTGCCAGTTCACCCGATTCTTTGGCATTGAGTGGCAAGATTTACCTCCAGGGTTTTGCTGGAGGTAAATCTTCCACTGAAAGCCAAAACTCATAATTTGGCGTAGTGTTAAAATTGGAGGTAACTAATTTACCTAATTTGACCACTTACCTCCATACTTGTAATGAGCCCCATTGCCCTCTAACGCAGATGGGCTAAATGCCAGATATGGCTCACTAACACAAATGGGTTCAATATGAGATATTGCTTCCTAACACAGCTGGGCTAAATGCAAGATTCAGCTCACTAACACAAATGGGCTCAATAAGAGATATTGCTTCCTAACACAGATGGGCTAAATGCAAGATGCAAAATTTGGCTCACTTACACAGATTGGGTAAATGCGAGATATGACGGATTGACAGAAATTATCTACGTTCTAGTAGGTCATTAGAGTGGTGGGGCTTTTCTGGAGTACAGTAATGGCCGTACTCCCGGCCTAGACCATCAGTATCAGTTTCTGCTGGTTGACTGCAGCATGCTTCCCAGGCGAACACGGGCAAACATGGACTATAGCAGGTTTTTTTTTGGAGTTGCCCTTTGCCTTGTGGGCCTTAGCCGAGGGCTGCCCGGGCAGAGGCTGCCCTCGGAGGGTGTCTTAAGTGGGGATCAAGGCTCAATCATCAGTTAGGTGGGATGGAAGGTTTGAGGGGAAAGAAAGTAGAAAGAGGGCCATGGGAGTCACAGGGAGAGAGCAGCCCGCACCAATAGTGGGAAAAATACAAATATTAACAAAATTAAGCCCCAAGTCTGGCAAAGCTGGATGGTAGCCTCTTCATGAGAGTTGGTTTCCTGCAATCTTAAGCCCTTTTCTTCTTTGCACAATGAGCAAAAGTGGGAGACTTGCTGCAATCCAAGCATAGAGTTGGTGATGCTTCGGAATAGCTCCTCTGCACCCCACTTCTGGGGTGCAGTCATTGTCAGAGGCGTTTGCCTGTATTGCACTGAGTAAGCATGGTAAAGCTATGCCCAACCAACCTCAGTGAAAGCCAGCTGGATGATCAAGAGATCCAGTTACCCAAACAAAGCATCAGACGTCTTCTAAATCACCCTTAAAATGGGAGAGTGGTAATGTACAAATCAAACTCAAATGAGCACTCTTCACAGTTAACTATAACTCAGAACTGTGTTAATATTGCACTTTCTTGTTACCTCTCTCTCTTCCTCTTTCCTTTCTGTTCTCTGTTGACAGAAGATCTGCCAGCCTGCTTCGCCATGGTATATCATGCAGTGTCTTGCAATTTCTGCAACTTCATTATGGGATGCACTATTGCCGACAACCTCATGCCATTACAGTAGCACTCCATCATCCACCCGTGCCACTCAACCCTATACGCAGCCTAAAGCGTCATACTGCGGCCCGATTGCAGGTCTGCCATGGCCGGGAAAACTTCTGGAAAAGGTAGTCACAACCCAGCTTCAGACATTTGTTGAAGCCCATTACCTTCTCCACCCATTGCAGTCCAGCTTTCGCCCAAGCATGGGACCAAGTCAGCTTTGATGGTGGTATGGGATGCGATGTTACAGGCCGGGGATGCAGGCAAGCTCTCCATGCTTGTAATGATCGACCTATCCACTGCGTTTTGCACGGTGGACCACAGCATTCTATTGGGTCATATAAAGAGTTTGGTAAATGCAGATTCCTATGCCTTGGACTGGTTTACTTCGTTCCTCACAGGGCATAAACAGTGTGTGCAGGTGGGAGGTTTTCTGTCTGATACTCTACATCAGTGGTGCAGTGTACCTCAGGGATCAGCAATCTCCCCTCTTCTATTTAATATTTACCTTTGGTTATTAATGAACATTCTGGGGAAATATCATCTCAGATTCCATTCTTACGCCAACGACACACAACTGTATATCAGACTCGATGATGTCGAGGACTCCCTTGCTATGGTGGCTAATTGCCTGGCGGAAGTAGGGTCCTGGATTGTGCAAAATTGGTTGCAACTTAATCCTAACAAGATCCAGATTATTTACTTGGACTAAAACATCTACTTGAAGGAAAAAGCAGCCCTCCACCACCCCAGTTTCTGGGATCTGACCTTAAATATGCTACCAAGGTCAAGAATCTTGGTTGTGTATGGCAGAGCGGTGTGGGCAGTAGTGGCCAGGTGTCAGCAACTGTACAGTCAGTTTTTTACAATATCCGTCTTCTTTACTGGGCACTACCATATATACCAGACATGGATTGTGCCTTGGTGGTCGGAGCTCTGGTCAACTCCAAATGAGACTACTGTAATGGACTTCTTTCCAGAGCTCTGGCCAAGCAGATTCGTTGTTTAAAAAAGGCGCAAAATGGCAGTGTCAGATTGGTTTTTGGGGTATCTAAAAACAACCCAGCCACAGGCCTACATCGCTCACTACACTGGCTAGCGGTGGAGGACCGCATTAAATTCAAAATTGGGTGTTTAGTATTTAAATGTCTAAATGGATTGGCACCAATTTATTTAGCAAATGAACTAAAGAGGTACCACCCTACTCGGACATTATGATCAGAGGATCAGTACCTGCTCATTGTTCCGAGGTCGAACTGTGTTACAATAGGTGATCGCAGTTTCTCAGTCGCTGACCCCAGACTATAGAACAGCCTGCCTTTTAAATTAAGAAGGGTAAACTCATAACTGACCTTTAGAGCATTATTAAAGACCTACCTATTTAAATAGGTCTAACGCCTCTCGCTGTCTTTTTATTGGCAATTTCTCCTTTTGGTTATAAGTAACAGACTGATTCTCTACCTGTGCTAGTTAAATCTTTCATCTGCACCAGGATTCGATACAGTTTGTTGTGTGCGCAATATAAATCTTTCAAAATCACGGACATTGACATAGTCAGTGTGATGAAATGATGACTGCCAAGGAGGACTACAAGGATCACTAGTGACTACATTGCCTAATCAGCCATCACACTACTACAAACAAACAACAATCCCAATCATAAAGATGGAATAGGCATGGTCAAGAGATATAGCTCCTTCGTCTTTTGTAGAAAAGTCGGCCGAGGGCAGGCTATACTTTTAAGAGGTGCATCAATGTGATCACAGTATCAAATCAAAACGCAATAGTACAGCAGTCCAAAATAAAGGAATATACATTAAAGGTTCGATACATAAATGCATACTTTAATTAAACACACCATTATGATATAACTGTACTATAAGAACATTACCAAATAACAATCCCTGTGTGGAGAACACTGAATGTGATGAATGTAGATAACGCACGCAATCTGGGTAATTGAGCAGGGGCCAAAGGCAATGAATTACAAACAATGTCACCAAAGGAGAGGCTTCACTCCCAGCAACTTTAAAATTGCCATACGCCCCCTCCCCCTTCTGCAGGCTGTATCCTCACATGTGCGTTATAAGGGCAGCAACTGAGGCTTGCAGACGGAAACAGGGGGCCTTGCTCTAGGTTAGTTAAGAGCCCAGGCAAAAGGGGAGGTCGTCAGGTCCCCTATGTGACATTTCATTGTTACTTGCCGCACCACTGAGCAGTCTTGTTTGAACACCTGGGCTTTCTAGAGTTTCCTGAAGATCAGGTGTATTGGTGATGCCATCAAATGGACGCTGAGAGCTATTGAGGGTCTTATCCTCAGAGAACAAACTCCCTCGTAGATAGAGTAAGCGTGACGAGCATATCTAAGAGACATTGACCTCACCGTGTGGGCAAGCTGACGCCGTGAAACATGAGTTCCTTTCGGTACCCGGCCAGCGCTTAGAAGCTGAAGGAGCCCTGCATGCAGTGTTACGCAAATGGCTGTGGTGTCGTCACCAGTTATCATAGAGAGGAACAGTCCTCTCTCTGTGAGTGTTATTGAGTGGGCTGCGCCCCACGTGACAGGAGGAGGAGGAGTCACCGCCACGGGCGGGAGTTCAGTTGGTTATACAATAAAGAGAAGACGTGTTGCACCCCAGCTCCTTGTGTCCGCATCATTTATTAATGTAGGTACGCCTGTGAGAGTAAGGAGGTCCACGTGTGGGATACCACATCTGGCGACGAGGCGGACACGCACCCGCCGTGCCCGCCGCCTCTGGTCATAGCGAAGGACGCCTGGATGACCTCGCCCTCCGGCACCCTGAAGATTGTGGACCGGAGCGGGTGAGCCCAGCGAGAAGTGGCCACGAAGCGCCCACTCCGCGGGTGGAGCAAGTGCCGCAGCTCCCCGTGTTGATGGTAGGCGCAGGAGCGCTTACTCTACGGGCGGAACAGGAGCCGCAGCTCCCCGTGATACGCTCAATCCGGGCGGGAGAATTGGAAGATCCCTCTCCCGCCAACGGCAAGAGCGTGCACATCGAGGCGCGGGTGGAGCCGTGACTCCCCGCATTTGCACCACCGGGCGGTCGAGGAGTGTGTAGCCTCCCGCCAACGGCAACGAAGAGCGAGCGCATCGAGGCGCGGGTGGAGCCGTGACTCCCCGCATCTGCACCACCGGGCGGTTGAGGAGTGTGTGGCCTCCCGCCAACGGCATCGGACACAGTGTGCCCACTCCTAACACCTGCAATAAGGGTAAGCAAGAGCCCTGATGCCAACCACGTTTTCAGAAGGCACACCCACGAAGCCTTGTAGAACCACACACAACCATCCGCACCCATCTGGTACAAGGAGAGCAGTTCTCCCAACAACAGTGCCCCCCCTAGTGGCGGTCAGACGCCACCGCACTCGAACAGATCTCCCAACACAGTGCCTCCCCCTAGTGGCGGTCAGAAGCCACTGCACGTGGTAACGACAGGCAAGTCCAGATCAAGCTCATGAGCGGATCAGAAGAGGAGTCACCCACCACCACAGCGACTCCAGCCCGTAGGGTGTCGCTCACAATCCCAGTGACACCAGCACAAGGGGAGGGATCCTCAACGTCCCAGCACAGAAAAATGACGGACAGCCTGCTAGCTCAACTACCAGCGAATTTTGACCTCACAGAGACAAGCACCCTCGGGTCAAGGTGGAGAAGATGGCTGAGAGACTTTGAAGTATGCCTTAAGGCCGCGGGACCACTGGAGGACGAACAGAAACTAAACCTTTTAAATCATGCGGTTGGTTCCAATGTACGTGACATCCTTGAGGAGATGCCGGAAGACACCATAAACACCTATGTCAAGTTAAAGACAGCGCTCACTGAATATTTCACACCTCACACAAACGTTGACTACGAACGGCATGTGTTCCACACCACCAAACAAAACAAAGGAGAATCCATAGACGCATTCGTCATGAGGCTGAGATCGAAGATGAAGCACTGTGACTTCAACAATTACTCAAATGAAGAGGCCCTCAGGTCGCAAATCATAGTAGGGTGTGAAAGCGCGGACTTTCGGAAGCGACTACTACAACAGCCGAGAAACCTAGAAGAAATCCTGCGCCTTGCGAGATCCGACGCCGCCCTAGCAGCGCAGGTGGAAGGCCTGGACGACATAAAGATCACGCACGGCAAACAAGAAAGCATTAACAAGCTGGAGGGCACGACGAGAACCACTCAAGACCCGTTCTGCTACCGGTGCGGTCATGAATACCCACACGAAGGGACATGTCCAGCCATGGGACAGACATGCTCCGCATGTGGTGGCGACAACCACTACCAGTCCGTATGCCTGATATTCCGCAGCAAAATGAAAGGGGCCGGCAGAAATGGAAAGCCCTCGATGGAACCAGGACAGCACCAACCCGCTCACTATAACAGGGCAGCACACCACTCCCACGAACAGGGACGGCGCCGTTTTCATGACGACCAACCAGAAAGAAGACAAGAAAGGAGGGAATGGAGAGAGAGCAAAACCACCCAGCCAAAAGCGAGGAGACGACCGAGAAGATATGTGAGATGCCTCATAGAACAGTCACAATCAGAAAGTGCGTCAAGCGCATCCTCGGAAGAAAGATCCCGCAGACCAGAAACACCACAAGAAGCACCGCGGAACAAGGGATATCTATATGCCCTTGGAAACGACACGGCAAAGGAACACAGCCCGATGCTAAGAATACAGATAAACCAAACAGCTGCAGAATTCCTAATAGATACGGGAGCAACTGTGAATGTGATAAGCGAAGAGGTATACCAAAGCATACCGAATGCTCCTCGTTTACAGCCAGCCCGAGCCCTCATTTATCCTTACGGCTCAAAAACACCCCTTGCCTGCAAAGGGTTCTTCATGGCATCATGCCAATACAAAGAACATAAGAAAAACATCCCCATGCACGTGCTGGAAGCCGCCACTGAAAGCGGATGCATCTTGAGCTATCGGTCAGCCCTAGAGATGGGACTCATCCACATACTATACCGCCTCATGGTGCACAAGTACCTAGATCCGACGGCAAGCATAGATCAGATATTCCCGGCACTGTTCAAAGGTTTAGGAAAACTAAAGGGAAAGCAGATCGAACTTCACATCGACCCCGACGTCACTCCCGTAGCCCAACATTACAGGGGCATCCCCATCAATATTCAACAGCAAGTTGAAAACGAACTAACCAAGCTACTGGAAGCTGATATCATTGAGCCTGCGGAAGGCCCCACGCCATGGGTTTCTCCTATTGTGCCGGTGCCCAAAAGAGATTCTCAGGACATTAGGATATGCGTGGACATGAGAAGGCCAAATGAAGCCATCCTAAGAGAACGACATCAAGCTCCCCGGATAACGGACATGGTGCATCTCCTGAATGGGGCGACAATATTCTCGAAGTTAGACCTAAACAAAGGATATCATCAGCTGGAGCTCAGCAAGAACTCGCGATACATAACAACTTTCGCAACTCACCTGGGTTTGTTCCGCTACAAGCGTCTCAGCTTTGGAGTGTCCTCGGCGGCCGAAATCTTTCAAGAAGAGATCCACAATGTCATCAAGCATGTGCCCAACTGCTTGAATTACAGCGATGACATTCTAGTGTTTGGCCAAACTCAGGAACAACACGACGACACTCTGATGAGAGTCTGCATGGCTCTAGAGGAAGCCCGACTAACACTCAACAAAGAAAAATGCGAATTCCGTAGAAAGACACTCAGATTCTTCGGACACATATTCTCAGAGAAGGGCATGACACCTGACCCTGAGAAGGTCAGTGCGCTCAGGGAAGCTGAACCACCAGCAACATCATCGGACCTCAGGTCATTCTTGGGGCTCGCAAGCTACTGCACGAGGTACATATGCGACTTTGCGTCCATCAGTGAACCCCTCAGAGCCCTGACGAAAGCAAACACTGAGTTTGTGTGGTCCGCCAAATGCCAAGAAGCATTCCAGATCATAAAAGACCGCATCTCGGATGCCAGATACCTGGCGTATTTCGATCCCAAGAAGGCAACAGAACTTGTCGTGGACGCCAGTCCCGTTGGATTAGGCGCCATTCTCACACAACTAGATGACAGAGAAGGAGGTGGGAAACACATAGTGTCATATGCTAGTAGGAGCCTATCAAAAACCGAACAAGCCTATTCTCAAGCAGAAAAGGAAGGACTGGCAGTCGTCTGGGCGTGCGAACACTTCCATCTTTTCTTATATGGGAAGCCTTTCACTGTTGTGACCGACCACCAAGCGCTCACTTTCATTTATGGCAACCCACAAGCGAAAATGCCACCAAGGATAGCCAGGTGGGCACTCAGGCTACAGGACTACCGATTCACCATCATACACCGCCCAGGGAAAGACCAAAACCCCGCGGACTTCCTTTCCCGGCACCCCAAGGACAAGAGTGAACCCGAAACGTCCATTGCTGATCAGTACATCAGATATGTTATTCACAGTAACGCACCTCAAGGACTTGACATGGACCAGATAACGAGAGAGTCCAACCTGGATCAGGGAATACAAACCATTTTGAGGTGCCTGGAGACAGGACGATGGAAACACGCAAAACAGATTCGAGAAACAATGAGTGAAGACGTAAAGGTTGACATCACGTGTCTGCTGGCCGTTAAGGAAGAACTTGCGAAGTCAGAGGAAGGACTATTACTAAAAGGGACAAAATTGGTAATACCACGAGCCCTGCGACAGAAAGTGCTAGAACTAGCTCATGAAGGACACAGGGGAATCGTATCCAACAAAAGGATGTTGAGGCAAAAGCTATGGTTTCCCCAACTTGACGTCTCAGTGGAAGAACTACTACAACACTGTCCCACCTGTGCCATTGTGAAGCCACACACCGTCCCAGAACCCCTAAGAATGACCGAACTACCCGAAGGAACATGGGAGGAGATAGCCGTCGACCATTTTGGGCCCATGGAAGGGGGTGAATACATCCTGGTAGCCATAGACGAATACTCGAGATATCCAGACCTACAGATCATCCCGTCCACCGCTGCACATCACACCATCCCGGCCCTCGATCGGATGTTCGCAATCTATGGCATACCGAAGGTTGTAAAGTCCGATAACGGACCACCTTTCACGGGACAAGACTTTCGAAGATTCTCAGAATACATGGGATTCCGACATCGCAAAGTAACACCTTTGTGGCCTCAAGCAAATGGAACCGTGGAAAGGTTCATGAGCAACATCAAACGCACAACTCAGATCGCACGCCTCACAGGCGAGCCTGTTGAAAAATTGCTGTACCAACTCATGCGTGATTACAGGAACACCCCACACAGCACCACGGGGAAGTCACCTTCGGAGGTGATGTTCGGGCGAATAATCAAAACACGACTACCGCACGCACCCGACCATGAAGGACAGTACGAAAGGGACGCGGAGATGAGAACTAGAGATTCCCTCATGAAAGAACACATGAAGGAAGCAGCTGACCGCAAGAACAGAGCCAGAGAGAGTGACCTGGCGCCAGGGGACATGGTAGTGGTCCGACAGCAGCAACAGCGTAAGAATGTGACGCCGTTCAGTGAGGAGCCCCTCATCATCACAAGAAGAAAAGGGTCTCTCATCACGGCTGAAGGGCATCACCGGTCCATAACGCGAAACTCGTCGCACTTCCGAAGGATGCCTAGTTTTCATCCATCCAGAAGGTCGAGCATGTGTGATACCTTCTCCCACTGGGACGCCCCTTATGAGGGAGACAGAGAAGACTCTGGAGATGACGTGACGTCCGAAGAGCAGATGACAGTCTCCCCAAACATGGATCACCGTCCACAGAGAGTCAGGAGAAAGCCCACTCGCCTCATTGAAGAAATGGGCTGAGAACGCAACTGACTGTTTAGTGACGGGAGGGTGTGGTGTCGTCACCAGTTATCATAGAGAGGAACAGTCCTCTCTCTGTGAGTGTTATTGAGTGGGCTGCGCCCCACGTGACAGGAGGAGGAGGAGTCACCGCCACGGGCGGGAGTTCAGTTGGTTATACAATAAAGAGAAGACGTGTTGCACCCCAGCTCCTTGTGTCCGCATCATTTATTAATGTAGGTACGCCTGTGAGAGTAAGGAGGTCCACGTGTGGGATACCACAATGGCCAACAACACAGAGAGGTGTAAATAACCAGTAACATGAATCAATGAGAGAGAGGGGTGTGTGTTCAGTATACTTCATTCTTGCAAGCCATTGCCATGGCTTTTAATAAGAAGAATGTATGTTGTACATTTTTTAAATGCATCTGTTAGCGAATTTACATGGTATGTTGTTATTGTAGGCGTTTTCTCTTCTCCGGAGTATCTGTACAAGTAGTGCAGCTGTTGATCTTGTAGGCTCGTATCATGAAATAAGGTTTGCTTTCTCTGCGATGCAGTTTATCTAAGTGACTAATGAAGCCCATGGGCGGACAATATAACAGATTAATGTCAGTGGAATGTTGACAAACAAGTGTAAAGACTGGGTGTTACTAATACCTGGACAAGAACGTGTACAGCGCAGCTCTTAACTTGCCAAACCTGTAAGGAGGATCCTACAGCGAGAAGATGCTGACCCACCTTAAGCATTACACTCAAGAGCGTTTGGCTGGATGAAGTCTTCCGAGGGTTTAGGGCAGACACTGGGCATTTTATGACTAAAATGGTTGTAAAATTAGGGTCAGTCGCTCACATGTGTGAGTGTCGCTTGAGAAACATGAAGTCCCCAGTCTGACGGGCGACAATCGACTTTGGCCCGATGAGAGAGTGCAGAGTGCAGTGAGAAGGACTGCGAAGGGTGTCAAGCAGGACATCGAGAGCAGAGAGGCGTGGGTTCTAGGCTGACCTGTGTACCGTGCTAGGACCTGTAACAGAATTTACGACACGGCACACTCCAGACCAGGACATCTTTCCACTTGCAAGGGATGTGGCGCACAATAAAAACACTTTTAAATGTATTTCAGATTGTTCTTTGAGAAGGAACCCCACCCGTCTCAGAGCCTGTTACGCTCACCTGGCTCCCACAGGGGTGTCGAGCGGAACTGGACAGCCACGGTCTCCACCAACGTGATGCGTAGTGCAGAGATGACTGACTGGACTGGCCCACCTAGCTTCGTCTGCTTGACCCATAGAAGTAGTCTCCTAAAGACGGGAAAGGGAATTAGCCACCCGTGGATTTGTGTATTAACACCTCACTGCGTCCCCACTTCTGATATTCCCTTTCACAAAGCTCACCTTATAGTTTTGTATGATGAGCTCTCCATCCTGCGAAGAATGCAGGGGTGCGTTGATGGCCAGTTACTTCACTGGCTTGAGGATATTGGAAGAGTTCTGGACAAATCTTGGCTCCAAACTTCCGGGCGAAAGGCCATAAGTATATAGTTCTAATGAGTTCAAAATGTCTGATAAATCACTCTTTTCCAATTCCTTGTTTCCTTTGCAGCTTAGACCCAAAAGATGATCGTCTTGAGGCAGCTGAAAGCCTTCAGGTAAGAGGCTGTGTTTTGTAACACTGTCTGGTAAATGATGCCAAGCTTTAACTCGCTGCTTTCTGTTTTCTTGCAGGTGCAGCGTAGGAAGATTTGGCGTGCTGGTGGATAATACCTCCTGCGGTAAAATCAGGTAAGCATATGGTGGCAAGAGATTGTCCTTGTTTGTTCCCTTGGCTCACCTTGTTGTTTTCTTGTCCCCCCTAGGCGCTGTAATGCGGCAACCAGGTGATGGAGACAGCACCAGATCGTAGAGATGCTGCGAGGTACGGTGAGTATGGCGCGGCGCTGCTGCTGGCGATGCAACGTGTTTAAAATGAAGTCTGTTTCTGGTTCGAAGATGCGCTGAATCTGAAATCAGGTAAGAAATCCAGTAAAGTTCTTGTTCTAATCTTTCTTCTTCTTTCCCTTCTTTCTAGGTTCTCCGGACTCGAGGCGGGCGTGGCAGGGTGCTGGATGCTGACTGCAGACACGGTGAGTGTTACGCTGCTGGATGCAGAATATCGCGAAGCATGTGCTGCTCTTCAGGCGTGGTTTAAATAGCCTTCAAAGTAGTCCCAGGTAAGTATTCCTCCACAGCCACACCCGATTAACAAAATAGTCCCTAAGATAAAATAGTCCCTTCTAGCCTCACATGGGCTTGGATGTTTGGATCCCTTGCAGCATGGTCTGCATCAGGTAAGTTTTAACATATGAGCCTGGCGCCTATGGCGCCAGGACTGATGTCCCATATGAGGCTAGCGCCATAGGCGCCAGGACTGTACCCAGATAGCCCCTAACAGTGGTTGCTGGGTTTTCTCCAGGTAACATGATGCCCGCTTCCGTGGTTGATGGACTTGGTCTGGATGCCCGGGGGTAGGCATCATTACAGAGCCCCCTTGACAAACACCTTGTGTCACAATGGACGATGAACCAAGCAGGTGTGTAATAATGAAATATTTATTTATTTTGAAATTCAAATGCAAAATCAAACAAATCAAATGTAGGGCAGCATCACCAGTGTGGTAATAATATACTGCCAAATGTTATAATAAACTTAATTTAACTTTCTGACATCAGATACATCAATGTAAATATGAATCGAAGCAAGATCACTTTTTGTCACACTCATGGATAGCACTTGTGTTAGGTACTCCCTCTGCAACACTCCCCCAAACCAGAATGGAAGGCCAAATCGAAATGGAAACCTTAAAAAAGTTGCAAAATGGCACTTGGAGTTCACTGGATAATTAGAGATCAGTTTATGTGCAATAGAATGGATAGGGTAGGAATTTGTGTGGCTGTACTAAAGAGGCAAGGAAGCTTACAAGCTACTGGGCAGGGAACTAAAGCAACATGAATACAGTTAAGAAAATCGACTTTGGGAAGGAAAACAATGCAGCAAAAATCACACATGGTAGAATTACAATTTCTTATTTTTCACAGATTTTAAACAAGCAAACAGCTAAGGAAATTAGCTTATCAATCAAAATCGGAAATAGGTTTTTGGGAAGGGAAACAAAGGCCCTTAACAGATAGGATACTGAAGTGAAGGATGACTATTATGGGGTGAAAGTGTGGGTTTCTTTATAGGAAATGAAAATCAGATTTTATAATTAAAACAATCACATGGGCAAAATCGGTTTTGTTAACAAAATGATTTGTCCTATTGAGATGTATTTTAGTGTCTAGATTATTAAATAAAGACAGGTTAGGAGGTTAATTTGCAATTTTAACCAATTCGCACCACGTTCATTCTTAGAGGGGAATTAATTTATTTTAAACATGGTACTATGGAGTTACACAAAGGACTGAAATGGTATGAAAATAATTATACTATCAGATATATTTTACACAGATTCCTCAGATACCTTCTAAGGACCGGATAAACAGAGGATGCTGACAATTTGGGAAGTTACTAGGGTTCTTATGGGATTATTATAGGATTTGGACAGAATGCAAGGTAACAGAATGGGTAGGCAATTTTTGGGCACTGGGGCGGGTGATACTTACAAAATGCACTTGAGTTGGGTAATTTGGGCAGCTAACCGGGTCTCTGGACAGCGAGGCAAGAATCTGGTCACTGGGTAGTGGCTGGGCTCTCCTTTAGGGAACACTTGGGCAACAGGGTCTAGTTGCTGGATTCTCCCCAATGGATCAGCAGCCTCTCCTCCTTTCTCCCTGAATTATTGGGATGAATCTGATTCTGGATTGGTGGTTCTGGATAGGAGGTTCTGGATAGGTGGTTCTGGATACGAGGTTCTGGATAGGTGGTTCTTGATAGGTGGTTCTGGATAGGTGGTTCTGCCTGGATCTGGATCAGCTACCTCTGGACATGGTTCTGGAGTCTTGGAATCTTACAGGGTGAATTTTGAAGGTTGAATCTACATATATATTCCTGCCTAGCTCTTATATAGGCAGAATGATATCAGAGAATTTACATTGTGGTTGGAAGTGATCTGGAGCCACTGCCTGACTAGGATAGGTCAGTCTATTCATGTTGCCACCTCCCTCTGAGCTAATTGTATTGAAGGAGGTAGCCTCCATTTGGGTGTATGCGTTTATGACTCCTTGTGTCCTACAAGCCTAATTTTTCACAAAAAGGAATTATGGAATACAACTTTATATTTACAATAGTTACCATTATACAAATCAAATCCAATATTTCACAAGGAATATGCCAGTTCAAACACCAATTCTGTGCGATGCTGTTTAGACCTTTGGGCACAATTTCGTAGTTTTTCACGAGAAACATTTTATCAAAATTCTACAAATGGCTACACATAAGCACAATAGTGTTTGCCATATTTTTCCAAATTTAATATCTGTGACATTTATACTTTCCCCAGAAATGACTTTTTGCTGCCATTCATGCACACCACATGCCAGGAAGACACACATATGGCCCTCATTACGAGCATGGAGGTAATGAAAAAAGGAAGGGGGAATGGTATTACCGGCATCGCTAACGGGTCCGGCCCATTACAAGCCGACAACCCAGCAATACTGCTACCGCCCCTACACGCGCCCCTTTTGCGGAGGAAATTCCGGGATGCCGCTAACAGGAGGACATCACAAGTAACGCAGGCATGCACTTACCGGCATCCCGAAGGCAGTAAATAGGTCCTGCACGATGGTGACAATACAGGCATCACGGACCACCCGCAAATAGCAACCTGCAGTGTAGCCAACTGCCACAGGTACACACAATCACCACAGGTGGAGTCAATAGAGCCTGTCACAGTACAAAAAGAGCACACCCACACACCACACCCCTTCCCACACCAAAATGATCCCACTCACTGTTGCAATCCTGGGGCTCGAGGACATGCCTCTACTGCCACGACAGCAACAACAACAACTACAACAACAATAACATGCAACACAGAGGAGACGCAGGAGGAGATGGAGGGTGAGACAGGCCCATCAAGTCCCACCAGTGCAGCCAGTGGTACCACGTAGGCAGCCACCAATCCCTTGTATCAGAGCCAGTCCATTCAACCTAACCCCTGAGCAGATCCACACCCTGTACCGGTTGGACCGGGACACCATCACCAACATAGTGGACATAATACACAATGAATGAATAGAAATCTGCACTGCCATCCTCCCTCTACTGAAGGTAGTGAGTGTGCTCCACTTCCTGGCCACAGGCCCCTACCAGCATACAATGGGGCAGCTGCATGGCATATCACAACCTCTCTTTTCACGCATGCTGACCCAAGTGCTGGATGCCCTCCTGAAGCACGCAAGCACCCACATATCCCTACCACGGACTGCCCAGGAGCTTGCTGACACTAAAGTAGGTTTCCATGCACTGGCAGGCATGCCCAATTGCATTGGTGACCTCAAATGCACCCATGTAGAATTGGTGGTCCCTCATGCCATAGAGGCGGTGTACCAAAATCGCAAGCAATACCACTCCATCAATGTGCAGATGGTATGTGACTCCAGCAAGATCATCACACATTGTTGTGCCTGATCTCCCGGATCCACACATGAGGCCATGGTGTTGCGGAACTCCATGCTCCCCCGCTACATGGAGCGACATGCTGGACGACGTGCCTGGCTGCTTGGTAAATTGCATGACAGGCCCATGGCATTGCAGTGGGGGGGTGAGACAGGGGGATGCATACTTCACCTGGGTGAGATGGGGGACAGAACGCATACTCCACCTGGGTGAGATGGGGGGGCACATACTCCTCCTGGGTGAGATGGGGAGACGCATACTCCAGGGGACGCATATTCCACCTGGGTGAGATTGGGTGGTGAGTGGACAATGCACATACAGCGAAACACTGTAGCCCTGAACATCCCACCCTGAACATAGCACATCAATGCCACACATAAGACCAATGCAGCACAGCAATAACAAAATGCCAGAAATACAAGCAGGCCACCATGGGAATGTCAAGCGATGGAAGACAGAACATGATCACACTTGTGGCAATGCCACTATTGGGAATACACAAGGGGGTCCTGGGAGTCCCTCTGCCAGACATTAGTCCTGGTTACGAGAGACTTACCCAGAGTCTTTTAGCACCATGGTTGACTCCGGAATCCACCATGGTGAATGGTGGAATTACCACCCCATTCCAAGGTTGGCAGGGCGGTAATTCCCATTCACCATTGGCCCTTCCCCATTCCCATTTTTGCCCCATAGCTACCTCCAATTTTACCACTTACCTCCATACTCATAATGAGCCTGATTGCCCCTAACACAGATGGGTTAAATGCCAGATTTAGCTCACTAACACAAATTGCCTAAATGCAAGATATTGCTCCCCAACACAGCTCGGCTAAATGTGCGATACGATGGACTGACAGAAATGATCTATGTTCTAGTAGCTAATAGGAGTGGGGGGGCTTTGCTGAAGTACAGTACTGACTGTACTCCCTGCCTAGACCCCACTTACCGTATCAGTTTCTGCTGGTTGACTGTGGCAGGCTTCCCAGGTGAACACGGGCAAACACAGACTGGAGCTGCTTCTTTTGGGAGCTGCCCTTTGCCTTATGGGCCTTGTCATAAGTGGGGGTCAAGGCCCAATCATCGGTTGTGCAGGATGGAAGGTAGGAGCGGAAAGAAAGCAGGAAGAGGGCCATGAGAGTCACAGGGAGCGAGCAACCTGCTCCATTAGTGGCAAAAATACAAATATTAACAAAATTAAGCCCCAAGTATGGCAAGGCGGGACGGTAGCCTCTTCATGAGAGGTTGGTTTCCTGTAATCCTCCGTCCTTTTCTTCTTCACACCAATGAGTAAAAGTGGAGACTTGTCTTGTATTTAGACCATCTGTGTTAGTGAGCCATGTCTCACACAAAGCCTATCTGGGTTAGTGAGCTATGTCTCACATTTAACCCATCTGTGTTAGGTAGCCATGTCTTGCATCTAACCCATCTGTGTAAAGGTGCCGTATCTCGCATTTAGTCCATCTGTGTTAGGTAGCCATGTCTTGCATATAACCCATCTGTGTAAAGGAGCCGTATCTCGCATTTAGCCCATCTGTGTTAGGGAGCCATATCTCACATTTAATCCAAGCATAGAGTTGGTGATGCTTCGGAATCGCGCCTCTGCACCCCACTGCTGGGATGCGGTCATTGTCAGAGGCATTTGCCTGTATTTCACTGAGTAAACATGGCAAAGCTATGTCTAACCAACCTTAGTGATAGCCAGGTGGATGACCAAGGGCTCGAGCGACCCAGACAAAGCATCAGATGCCTTCTGAGTCACCCTTAAGATGGAAGAGTGGTAATGTATAAATCAAACTTAAATGAGCACTGCTCATAGTTAACCATAACTCAGAACTAGGTTAATATTACACTTTCTAGTTACCTCTCTTTCTCTCTCTCTCCCTCTTTCCTTTCTGTTCTCTGTTGACAGAAGATCTGACAGCCTGCTTTGCCATGTTATATCATGCAATGTCTTGCAATTTCTGTGACTTCGTTCTGGGATGCACTACTGCCGGCACCTTCATGCCATTACTGACCAGCATGCCATGTTATTGATAATATTGAAGTTTATGGACTTTGAAATAGTAAGTGTGATGAAATCACTAATTCCATGCCGGATTACAAGGATAAGTAGTTGCTATATTGCTTAGTTAGCCCTCACACTACTACAAGCAAACAGCAATTTCAATCATAAAGATGAAATAGGCACGGTCAAGAGATATTGTTCCTTTGTCTTTTGAAGTAAGGTCGGCCGAGGGCAGGCTATACTCTTAAAAGGTGCATCAATGTGATCATAGTATCAAATCAAACAGCAATAGTACAGCAGTCCAAAATAAAGGAATGTCCATTAAAGGTTCGATAAATATATGCATATTTTAATTAAACACACCATTATGACATAACTGTTCTATAAAAACAGCAATAAAAAACAACCCATGTTTGAAGAACACTAAAAGTGCAGAATGTAGATGACGCTAGCAATCTGGGTAATGTAGCAGGGGTCAAAATCGATAAATCACAAACAATGTCACCAAAAAGGCTATGGGCCTGATTCTTGGAATTTATTGCGTGGCAAATAGGGACTTTGCGAGCCAAACGGCATGGGGAAAATCAATACTGTGCAGGGATTTTTTAATGCTGGTCCGGCGCATCGCTGTGTGCAGGAGATGACATTGCGTGAGACACGTCGCAGAGCGTGGGCATGGCCTGTGCATAGACCAGAGTAGTTGGCGGAACATGCTTAATGTGGAAGAACAAGGATAATTGTGGGAGTTCCTAGGGAAGGCCCTCGCGAGTGATCGCATGCCCAAAACTGCGCATGTAAAATCGTATTCATGTATCTGACCGCACAACCTCACATCGTGGAAATGACCACACAAAGATCTCAATGTAACCGCTACCTGAAGGCAGGCATACAGACACTTGCACATAGGAATCACAGCGCAGAGGTAAGATCGCATGTTGGATTTAGGGATGCGTGTACGCAGTAGGGTTCTGATAGAAGTTAGGGGTGCGCGTTAGAAGTATAGCGTTGTGCAGGAATGGTTTACAGAGTTACGCACGCATATTTACTGCGAAATGCCAAATTTTATCAGACATGTTATGCATCTTAATGGGGTGCTGGGAATAGTTACGAGGGACCCTACGCAGGGTCTCAGGACTGCTGCCTTGATTGTGGAGGTACGCATGCTGCTTTTCCTGGGTGCGTTGCTTCGCGGTCGAGGTCGGCTCAAAGGTTTGTATGTGAGGCTTGAATTGCAGTGCATGGGGGCGTGTCGTGGGCATTCTGGGCACTCCTTGTGCATAGGGCTGTTTTGCATGGGGAATTCTGTGAATATGTGTAGCGCATCGATTATCTTAATTGCGCAGGGACACGCAAAGAACTATTCCAGTTGTAAACTTTGCTCGGTCAATGCGCTCATGAATCAAGCCCTATCTCTTTGAAAAACATGTAAATGGGTTGCTCAGGGTCCCAAAAGTGAACCATGGGGGATGGAGCAGCTCAACAGTGCCCTTATCTCAGTTCTTGGCAGTTTAACAGCACAAAACCAGGCTTCTCAGTGCTGTGCATTTGGATTGAACCGAGTTCAAATATGGCGAGTCGTGGTGGAAGTCGATGAGCTTGGGGTGATGACGAAGATGCTGGTTACAGTTTCTGTTCAAGACCTGGCGGTTTGAACAAAATGGCAAAGTGCAAAAGAGAGTGGTGTAAATAACCAATAACATGAAGCGGTGTTAGAAAGGTGGGAGGGGGGCTTGAATGTACTTCATTATTGCAAGCCATTGACATCACTTTTAATAAGAAGAAAGTATGCTATAAATTCTTTAAATGCATCCGTTACGGAATGTACATGGTATGCTGGTATTGTGGGTGTTTTCTCTTCTCTGAGTATATCTATGCTTTCTTATGTATTACCATGGCTTAATAATGCAGCTGCTGATCTTTTGTCCTTTGCTGTGTTTCCCGACTCTCTTCACTCTCAAGTGCCTGCCTGCCTGTCTTGCTTCCATCCAAACGTGGATGGCTTCTCCCTTTCTTCATTTTAACCCATCTAAAAGCAAGGTTCTCTTCTTCTCTCCTTCGTGTCCTGCTCCTTCCTCCACTCCTTCTTTTCTTGCTTTTTCCCTTACTCACTGCCTTTTGCATCATCTGATCGGAATCTTGCCGTTCTCACTGATTCCTTGCTTTCCTTCGCTTCTCATATTTCTCGTACTGCTCGCTATCTCTGTCGTGCCCATCCTTTTTGTTATTTTCATGCTAATAAACGTCTTATGTCTGCCCTCATTTTCTCTCGTATTCACTACTGCTTTTCTCTACTGATCAGACTTCCTGCGTCTCACCTTACCTCTCTTCCTTTTAGCTATACGTCTTCTATTTAAAGCGTTAGCATGCCTGCACCTATGCGAAACCTGAAGACTAGCACAGGCCACACCTAGAATTGTGGACACTGGCATGCGTCACATCTAGATGGGACTGATTGAAGGATGGCAAGCCCGCGCCTAGATGAAACTTGAATGTTGGCGTGTGCCACACTTCAATTGTGGACACCAACCTGCGCGGCATCCGGATGGGGTTGCGAATGATAGCATGCCCACACCTGGACAGATCTCTAGACGCTAGCTTGCGCCGCATCTGGACAAGACTGTGAATGTTGGCTTGCCCACACCCATATAGAATTCTGGACATTGGCCCATGCCACATCCAGATAGAGTTGTGGGGGTCAACTGGTGCCACACTGGGACAGAACTGCAAAGGCTAGCATGCCAAAGGTCAGGTAACCCACTAACAAATATAAGCTCAAACTCTGCATACTTATCTCACTCAAACTCACACAACCATCTCTCGCACAACAAGCCACACGCACTTCACAACACTGCAACAACACATAAGCCGGACCAACAGCACACGCGGCCTATCACAGACCCGATACCCGCACCAGAGCTCAGCACCCGGTTTATACCGAGTTGAAGCTGCCAACAGAACACCACTCCTCCCACTATCCTACTGCCTCTTCACCTTACTAACCCACTCCACCCCACCTTATCATTTACAGATCCGCCAGAGCGCCTGGGGACCAATTCCGTTGGTGACGGTGCACAGTACAAATACCTTTAACATTTAACATTTAACATTTGTTTACTCTTCGATCTCTTCTTATTCCGTCATTTGAATCTCGACTTTTGTTTCATTTTCTCTTTTTTTTTATAAAAAGCTTACATGGTCTTCCTCCTCCTTATCTTCCTTCTCTCCACCCCACCTTATCATTTACAGATCCGCCAGAGCGCCTGGGGACCAATTCCGTTGGTGACGGTGCACAGTACAAATACCTTTAACATTTAACATTTAACATTTGTTTACTCTTCGATCTCTTCTTATTCCGTCATTTGAATCTCGACTTTTGTTTCATTTTCTCTTTTTTTTTATAAAAAGCTTACATGGTCTTCCTCCTCCTTATCTTCCTTCTCTACGCTCCCAGTCTACCCTATAGCCTTGTGTCCCCAAAACCCCCTTGTGCCTCTTCCCGGTTTCGTTCTATTTTTCTCTTCATGCTCCTTTCCTTTGGAATTCTCTTTCTCTTACTATTCATTCCTCCTCTACCTATCTCTCATACCCACCTGGAGGCCCATTTTCTGTCTTCGCTCACTGCCTGCTTGATCATGATGTCTACTGTGCCTTGAACCTGCTTTGTTAAAATGTACCTCATTCTTATAGTTCAAGATTTGCTATGTGCTCCCATTTGTAGGCTTGCATCATGAAAGAAGGTTTGTTTTCTCTGATGGAGTTTATCTAAAGAAGCAATGACACCATGCATGGAAAATATGACAGATTAATGACATTGGAATGTTTGCAAACAAGTGTAAAGATTGGCGCAATCCACACTGGGAGTCGACGAGCGTGGGGTAATCATGAACATGCTGGTTACAGTTGCTGTTCAAGACCTGGTGGTTTGCCGAGAGCTTCTCATTCACGCAGGAGCAGCGGATGCACTGAACAGGTGCAATGTGGCAGTGAACCTGTTCAAGGAAGGAGGCAACTGCCGTATGAATAGGTTTTACAGAAGCCCCAAAAGCAGCAGCATTAGTCCTGTTTTGTCAAAGTGATCGACTGTGGTCCGATGATGGTTTGACGCAGAATGCAGGAAAACCACCACTTTGCTTCATTTGGTGGCGTGAGTAGCAATCCAGGGCTCGGGGGCAAGATTGGACCCTGCAGGAGTCCTTCACCTACAGTGAAAAGACTGTGTGCTGGTGCAGCTGGCAGAGATGCTGGTCTTAGTTCAACAGCACTTCATCCCATTGTGCCCTGGGGATGGGTAGGGAGCAGAGCCTGTTTCGACCTTATAATACCTGCCTTCACCTCACAACTGGAGGACTCTGAAAAGGACTGTGTCTCGCAGCAGGGTACAAATGAATTCTTCTTAGCATCCTTCAAGGTCCAAAATGAATCATAGAAGGAGTGTGAGACCCCTTCACTATAAAAACAAGGGGGCACTCAGGATTGGGAAGAAAGCCTGCTTTAAGGGGTCCAATCCTTGTTAAGGTAACACATGACCTTTGCCTTCTTACAGGAAGTGGGGGAGACAGGAAGGAAAGATATGCAAACCGAAATCCAAGCAGGAGGAACCCTTCCTCTGTTCCATTGTGCTCTGCCTGTGTCTCTAATGCCACGCCCTTACCAAGCCTGCGCCTCCAAAGGCCCTTTGGTATGTATGCAACACCCTGCTGTGAGTCTGGTCCTTTTGTTCCGGGTCAGCCTCCTTGATGCTTGTTTTCCAGGACGTTCCTCCTGGGATCTGCCTGGCTGGAGAGTAGTGCTGCTTTTCATCACAAAGGATGGAAGAGAGGCACAGTTGTCCCCTGTTGGCTGAGCAGCGATTGAGAACAGTCTGACTAGGATACACATAACCCCTATATTGCTTCCCTGGCCTCGTATTGTGGACATGTGCATGCTGTAAATTATATGTGTCTTTAATAATTATGTGAACATATATATCAGCCACTATGCCAAACTCTTGGTACGGCTTATATTTCAAGATTACCTTGCCACTAAACAATAGGTTAGCATAATCATTATAGTTCTGAATTAGAGTAGCAGATTTCAATGCAGCCTCCGTCTGGTGTGCCTTCTGCAGCTGTCAAACAAGACAACTGTGACCTCTGAACCTGCTCAGTCCACAGAAGAGCTGGAGTTGCTTATCAAGGAGACTGATGCAGCAGGGCACAGATGTACACAATGCCTTTGGCATAGAGCTTTCTGAATGGGGCCGGTCTGTTTAGCAGACCCCCTTCTCTAAGATGGAATTACCTGCATCATTTTATTATCTTTCAGTACCCGGTGCGGCGCAAAAGCAAATAAAACTACTTACCTATTGGTCCATTTGCGAGCCTTACCTTCTGGTAATCCTGCTCACATTGCGCGCCTCCCTAGCACCTGTACTCGCCTTTCTTCAGTGTTTCTTCCGCCATGGAAAGGTAGATGGGACTTCGTGTAGCCCCTTCCCCTGTTCCATGGTGGTCATTTCTTTTGTTTACCTTTTTTTACATTCGAGTCAATGGCCGCCCTAGAAATTCTCCCGTTCCATGGTGGCCATCTTCTTTGTTTACTATGGCCGCCACGGAAAGGGAGAACGGACTACGTTTCCTTGACCACCGTAAGTACCATGGTCTACCGGACCTGGGTACTAATGGCAATAAGCCCCTCACAGGTTGGCCATTACCGCATTAGGTAATGCCCCCGGGGCCTTTGTTAACTATGGGCCCCAGGGGCATTACCTGACACAGTAATGGCCCGGTGGCTTGGGGCTTATTGCCTTAATAATAACTAATTTAGGGCTTTCACACCCCAACAGATGGCAATTCCTCACAGTCACTGCTCTGGGGAAGGGGAAGGCAAGTTCCAGCGATGGCTACTGCACACAGGCCTTCCTGTGTCTTTTCAGTCGAGGTTGAAGAAGACCTTCCAAAACAGGATCCCTTGATGCTGGGAAGCTGACACTCGGCAGGACGTCGACTTATTTCACAAGCTGGTGACCGCCACAGTTTTTGGCGATGAACACAGGACAGCAACAATTCTACAAAGTTAGTCCACTGGAGAGCTGGTCAGTTCACAGGCTGGTCTCGGGACACTTAAGAGTATCAGTAGGGCTGTGTTTCTGAGAATTTGTCGAGGCTGGTTGGTCTCACGGCAGAGGGCCTACACAGATCAGGTAGTCCAGCAAGGCTGCACCAAGCCAAACACAGGAAGGGATGTCATGCCAGGACTCTTCAGGAGTTGTCGACAGATCTTCAGCTGGCTGCTCTTCTAGACAGTATACTTGGCCCCTATGCTGATCTAATGAATTTGGGGCAGGAATCCTCTTCTTATCTTAAATCCTGTCGGGAAGCAAGTCCAAGTCCCCAAATTGTAATGATCTGCACCATTCAAACAGCCAGCAGTGGTCATATCAGGGACCATTGCGGATTCCACTCATTCCACACACCCAGATGCTCTGGTACAACAGATGTGGAGTGGGCTCAGACATTCCCACCCATTTCCTGCACCACACACACAGAAAGGCATCACTAGCCAGCTTTCTCGGGCAAGTGCATGACCTTATATGGGATTTCCTGACCTGAGAATAGAGGAAAAATGACAAACAACAATATATCCAAAGTACAAATGAAAATTGTTGTGGCACACCCATTTCAGGGCCACGTTATTGATATTTTATTTAATATTATTTTTATTTATATTTATTTATGTCACGCTCATACACATGTGTTTCATTAGCCAGATGTGTTAAATGCAAATGTGCACACTAAAGATAATGCAAAAATGGTAAAAAGGTATCTGCTGCCACCAGCCTCTCTTTCGGCACACATAAACGTAACCAGAAAATCACAAGTGCAAAGGACTAGGGTGACACTAAAGTATCACCACTACATGGTAAATTGCTGTGTGCACTATTAAAAAGTTACCAAATACGTAAAAAAAGACTAAAGGGAAACAAAGTTTCCCAGTACTGACAGTCTGAATGACTGATCAGTTTCCACATGACAAATGAGCAAAAGGCCAAGGGAGTGAAGCTGACTGCTTCACGACCCTGTAAAAAGACAGGATAGGTTCAAAACCAAAAGTAAAAAGTAAAAAGGTTGGGGTACCATAGAATATGGACGGAAAGTTGAATAAAGAAAAATCTTTCCTAACACCCACCCAGGCCCACAAATCTGTAGAAGCTACTTCCAAAGGATTTGAGATATCAGAAAGATAACCTTGGGTAAAGGAAGCTGCTGAACACTCACTTGTTCTCAGGTCTTGTGGCACCTAACTGGCTTCTTTCTCCATCTCAATGGCCACTCTCCGATCTGAAGCCTTACCGTCACGAGTAACAGATGACCAATTCAGCCTCTGGGACCAAACTCTACCCAACACTACCTAATGTTATGAAAAATACAATGCTTGTGGTGCGAATTGGTCAGGCTTCCAGATATCCAACCTTTGGTTTAGCTGTGAATGAATCCCACGCTATTCCTTCCTTCTTCTATCTCCAAGCCCTCCTCCTCCTGCACTCTGAATCAGGTTTCCACATGTGGGGGATTAAACCCTAGTAGACAATAAATAAACGTGCTTAGTGCAATTCAATACTCTGACATCAGGCCTCATCCCCTATACATGCAAATGCTTTTCAGTCAATTATGGCCTAGACACCTTGTCATTCTAAACCTGACACATCCACTTTTGTCCACTATGATGCTTTCCAGGCCCAGAACTAATGGAAACCCAAGACTCTAATGCTGCTGCCTTAGATGTGTTGAGGATGTACAAGTGCACTTTCCAATCCTTCAAACAACGATGTGCCCTCCAATACAGTGAGTGGAGATTCTCTCTGCTACCACCAATGGTCTTTTAACACTGTAATGTTGGCTGAACAGGCAGCAGCTTAAGCTTGAAGCTCCTGTCTCCCTGATTTATGATAATCAAAAGATCTACAATTAATACAAAAAAGATTGAAGATCAAGAGAACCCAGGCCCTAAGAAATCCAAGGCAGACATGGATGACGCTTTTAGCTCTCAAGACATTTACTCCCTTCTTCTGAAAGTTGCTCAAGATGTAGGTGAGATGAAATCTTCTATGGCAGAATTAAACATCAAGGTCTCTAATCTAGAATGGAGTGTTTGCCAAATAGAAAAATAATCTATCGGTTTATCTTCTGAGATTGCTGGCAGCTACAGAGCCTATAACGATAAAATAAATGAACTATCAGAAATGAAAATCAAAAACATGGAGTTAGATCTGAGATCAAGAATGCACAACCTGAGACTCATGGGTCTTCCTGAGAATGTGACAAAGGATGGTCAGTTAGAAGATGTTTTATTAAGAGTCTTCTCTGAGGTTTATGGCCAAGGGGTGTTAATCCATGGAGATCTGGAATATGCCTTCAGAGTTGGAAAAACTGTTACCAACAGACAGATCCTAATGATTTTTACAAAAACAAATGCAAAAGAAAGAGTATTAAAGGTTTTCTGAGAAAAAGGTAGTAATTTTTATGAAAAATCACAAATTGCCCGATTACCCAAAGAAAATCGTAGAAAAAAGGAAAGATTTCACAGAGGCAAAGAAACAAGCAAGAGATAAAATCTTGAAGGAAACATTGGTCAAATCAGGAATGTTTAAACTCCATCTACCAGAAAGGATGAGGTCCACAGAAATCCCAGAGAAACCCTAGATTGGATTAAACATACTAGGACACAAAGGAAATAATTTCATACATGTATTTAACATGAGAAATAGTGCAGTTTCTGTTGTGGTTTGACTGGGTTTGTAATCTTGCTGTCGGGTGTAATATACATTGCTAAGGGTGTTTGTAGCACATTACTGTTACACTTTATTATTCATACAACATTAGTTACACATGGGGAACGATGGCACACAGTAACGGTTGTGGTTAGTTTAGAACATCTTGCCGGATTAAAGTTTTTCCCTTTGTTTGATCTCGCAACATACGTATCATTTTGTTGCTGAAGGGCACATTTCATGCAATTTTAGGTGCCTTACTCTAAGGATTCCTGAGGTTGTTTGCAGGAAGTGATTTGTGTGTGTCAACGGCGAAGAACATGTAATTCCATGAACGTGGGAGCTCAGCGACGGCGGCGGGACCTGCCAAATGCCTGAATGCTGCTCAACAATTGAGCATGGTTGGGCCCCGCTCCAGGTCAACCTGGATTATGCCCCTTCTTGAATGCAGGAGTGGCGCATGGATCTGAGAATGAGGGACAAAGCTCTGAGTTGGGGAGAGCGGTATGGGCTAAGTGGTCTGCCCCATTACAATTTTAGTAAGGTCTGTGGTGTTGGGAGTGGCTCGACATGCTGCTGCCATGTGCCCAGGTGGTTTGTGTGTGTACCCTGATATGTGGAATGGCCTGCGTGCTCTCCCGGCCGCGATTGCAATTTTTTTGGTGCATCAATATGACTTTGTGGTTGCCCCTCTCTGTCTGTTTGAATGGTTCCGGGTTTCTTTTCCTGACAAATCCTCCCCTCCGTGTTAGTCGGTGTTCTCTCACCCCAGCTCCATAAATAAGCCTCGTTGAGATGGCCCAGAGCAGCCATTTATTTACTGTTCATTTCAGGTTACCTCATTGCACCATGCCGGCATAACATGCCAGGTGCTGCTTCCTCGTCTGTCATACTTGGGTGGATGGGGATAAGGGTTGTGGCCAAAAATCCACAGATAATGGCAATAGAGGAGGTGCAGTCAAGCCATGTGTGCCAGAAGGAGATGTCGGCACAGGGAGTCGAGCGGGCAGAATTCTATGACAAGACAGCAGGCTCATATTATGCATTTCAATCTTTACTCTGAAACCACAGCAGCAAAGAAAAACATTTACAAACAAAAAAGTTGTAAAGAACAGAACTAAATAGAGTTCAATGTCAATGTAAGGGAACTCCCCAATCCATCATGGAGGACAGGTCATGTCCTGCAGGAGACCAATGAGCAGGGACCCTTCCTTATATAAGTCCATTACTCTAAACCCAACTCCTCTTTCTTTGCTGCTGACTCCACAGCTAAGTCAATCCTCCTAGTTCTTGCCTTAGTGTTGAATATATGGAGTTTAGAGTGTTATTTTATGTTATATTGAAAGAGTTTTGTGATTTATTGCCCTGTGACGGTGAAAGTGTCATTTTTTTTCATGTTCATTGGCTGAGTGCCCCGTTTGCGTTCGAACGCTGACCTCCAGGTCACAGTGATACATTGTGGCGGCGCTCCGCTGGGAACGTTCCCCTTGTGCAGTGTTTTTCTTTTCTTCCTGCCCTGAGCAGCGTTCTCGCCGTGTTCATTGTAATTAGTGTCGCTTCGCCTGCCTCATAAAACTCAGGCAGCGACGCGTGAAATTCTTTTCCCCTTAGGTGAAGTTTGTTTTTCATTACGCAGCTGCCTCCAGTCCCCGGAGCCAGCGCGCATTTCCGACAGGTTTGTTGGTGACACGCGTGGTCTGTTAAAGAAGCTCAGCTTCTTACCGATGCGCATCACGGCTGTAAAGACTGACAGCTCCTTGTATTTTCATTCACTTCACACGCGTGGCGTGTGTGTTTTTCTAACTATACGCTGCTCGTGTATGAAGTCAGGGGCACTCAGGCTAGGCCTGTTTTTGGGACCCAGCTGGGAGACAGTTCTCTAGGCCCTCATTTCGTTGGTGAAGCTCTTTAGTGAGCATTTCTACAGCGTGCAGCTGTGTCCTCTCTTTTAAGTTGAACGCATCCATGTTTTTCTTTGTTTGGGCTTTATTATTATATTTATTATGTTTATTTTTATATATGTATATATGGTTTCAGGAAGGCTTCTGTTTCAGCACACAAGCGACATAGCTCAATAAGAAGGTTGCAGGTTTACCATGCCAAGCGAGCTGGGTTCGCTGCCCGCCATTGGCAGTGTACACATATAGATGTGTATGTATATATATATACTTAAGTATATGTATTTACATGTATATATATGTGTTTATATATATTTAAAATTGACTTTTTATTTCGTGTTTAAATTGATATTTTCAGCTTATATTAACAATAGTTCGCCTACTGAAGAGCCTCATATGCTGCCAATCTGCTGTTTTATTTATTTACTTATTTATTTATTTAAGCGCTGCACAGGGCATAGGTGATTTACCTTCACTGTAGGTGCCATAACCTGTTTGGTTTCAGGTTCTGCTTGAGTTCTAATGCGAGGTTAACCCTTGTGTACTGCTGGTTACCACACCCTGCTGGGGTGAGCAGTTTGAGGTACACTTGCGCGGTGTATTCCTCCCTTAAACTTGGCAGTTTTTTGTTTAGGTGCTGCTTGTGGCAGATGTCATAATCTTCCTTGGAAAGGTGCCGTCACCTGCTCGGTGGCAGGCTTTGCTTGTGTTTTTCTGCGAGGTGACCCCTCGTATACTGCTGGTTCCACACCCTGCTAGGGTGAGCAGTTGGAGGCACACTTGCTCAGTGTATTCCTCCCTTAAGGTCGGCAGCTTTGTTTAGGTGCTGCATATGGCAGATGTCATTATTTTTCCTGTAAGCGTGCCATAACCTGCTCGGTTTCAGGCTTTGCCTGGATTCTACTGTGAGGTGCTCCCTCGTGTACTGCTGGTTGCCACACCCTCCTAGGGTGAGCAGTTGAGGTGCATTTGCTCAGTGTCTCTTTTGCTAAACAATATATTTAAGTAATGACTGGAACACATTTGCGTTTTCAGAATTGTCAGTAGCCCGAATAGCTCAGTAGGTATCAGCTTTTATAAGGGCCGGGGGTTCGGACCCCTGTGAGGGCGTAACCCCTCTTCCTTGGATATTTTATATTTTATATTATTTCATATCATTTTATTTATTTATTAAGTACTTTAAAGAAAAGAGTGTGTGGAGGAAGTTGTAAACAGATTCATGTGGGGGGTTGTACCTTCCCCACTAGCCATCGCTCTGGTGTTAACCATCTTCTTTTAGTTAAAATTCTGTCGCCCTTTACCTTAGTTAGTTTCAGGACAGCTCAGTCCTTTCCTTAGGTTTTTGCTTTCCCCAATAGCAATTGCTCCACCCAATACCAGTGCTGCTTAATCTACAGATTTTTTCTCTCGACATGAGGAAGAAAAAATGATGCGTTATGCCCCTATTGAGGTCTGAAGGGCTTGATGCTCTCTTTAGTGGTGGCGTGGTTTCCTTACTTTTTGTCCCATTATGGCATTCATTATACTATTTGGACTATTGGTGGAGACAAGGTCCGCTCGGGGGTATCTGCTCAGTTTTGTTGCAAGGCAAGTTGGGCAACCATGTTCTAATTGGATGGAGTGTTTGGAAACTCCTGTTGGTATCAGAGAGACGAGTTGCCAAATAATAACTTTCTGGCGCCTGCCCCATGGTTTTCCTCCCAAGGCTTTGCCTGTTTTCAGCTATCCGTCTAGCAGTGTGTTACAATTTCTCCTCTGCTCGAGGAGTGCAAGCAGGTTTTTTCTGTACCCTCAAGTTGTTTAGCCTCTGTCTTTATATATATATATTTTTCTACAATGCAGCAAATAGAGTGCCGGCTTTCAGATCTGTACTGAGCCTACTGATGCAGGTTCCTAATTTGGGAGGGTCTAATCAGTCTTTCATCCTGCTGAGATCAATAAGTGAACACCTCACACCCCACACCGTTGGTAGTAGTGGTGTGCAACACTGGTATACCTGAGGTTTAGTAGCGGTATGTAAGTGATATTTTGCTATGAGCAATGTGCTTAATTTTTTCCTTCCTCTGATCCCCATAGTGGCCAGTCAGCCTCACATGCATACAGAGACTCAGACCTCAGTGTTTGAAGGGACAGTGGTCCCAGTATTCTTTCACAACCTCTCATTTACGGGGCATGACCTTTCCCCCTCATTCCCCTTCCCGCCATCCTTGGGGGAGATTGCATCATAATATTACACCTCTTGGAGTAACACCTGATGGTTTCCGTTTTTCCTTTTTACAGGAGTTCTGGCTCATGACCATTGCAGACTCGCAATGAGCATTTCCCTCCCGTCAGTTTACTTTCCTTTGCGCCAATTTCCTGATTTTTCACTAAGTTAAGCGGAGCCCCCCTTCCACGGTAAGCGGGTTGGTTAGAAGTGCAAGAGTATATTTATTTTAAGGGTGTAAAGCGGGGCTTTAGTGTGGTCCTCAGGGTAGCCTTCTGCTGGGTTGCAAGGTTTTCCTTAGATAAGTGGGGAAGGTTTTTCCTCCTTTGGGAAGGCATAATATACTTGGTGGGATAGAGGGGTCTAGGAGTGCTACTCATCTTCCATCCAAGACATTATGGCCCTCTATCACAAGGCGTTCCAACGTCTCCCTCATTAACTATCTCAGAAAGTGTCTGTCAATGTGATTTCCAGAGGGCTGGGATATATTTTGTTAATGACTTGGTTCTCCTAGTCGCCTGCATGGCATGTAGACCTTTTGGGGGTTTTTCACAGGAGATGGTTTGTAATAAGGTGCCAGCACAGGGTGCTGGGGGCTTCAAGATTTTTCAGATTGGCTAAAATAGAGGTTAGTCCTCTTCTGGTGAGCAACTTCATTTTAACTGTTTAGTGATCAGTTCTGTGCAGTTTTGAGTCTTTGCTAAGACTATGGAATTTAGTGGTCCTCTTTCTGTTAGTTTATGATCCTCTAGGGGATTTATCAACCATGGAGGAGGGAACGTGGTCCAAGCACCTGGGACATCTACAAAGGAGGTTCAGATATCACTATAATGGTAGCGATTGGTTGTAAGACACATTCTTTTCTCCTTCCCAAGTTCGGTCTCTTAGGGGTCAGGGTTTTTTATAAATATCTTCCTTTTGTCATGGTAGCAGAGTCCTTCTTCAAGAGCTCGGGAGATCTGTTGGTCTCTGTCTTGGCGGTTTGGCAGGTTTAACTTTTCAGGTGGGGCCCCTTTCTTCCATTCTGCTTCTGCCTCCAGAAGACATACCTTTCTTAGTATACACATGTCTGGAGACAATTGTGGGTTAAGTCTATTGTTTTTTAGCTCCGCTCAGGATGGGTCGTCCTATTACAGATTAATAAAATGACCTTTTACTCCCATTTTACCTTTTATGAAGATGTGTCTTTCACACTTGGTTCCCCAGTGTAGTTATGTGACATGTCCTGTTTCTGATACGAGATCTTCCATTAACGCATGGGATGGAACCTACAAAGCTTTCACCCCCTAAAGGGTATTTTTTCTTTATCTCCAGGAGAACTAAGTGTGTTTATCTTCTTTTGTTTGCTATCTGGGATCCCAAAGATGGTATGAATTTGAGTGTTTTAAATGTTTGATTGGACAACAGAGGAGTTTATTACTCCAACGGGTTTTTTCTTAACCTATTAGTATAGGAAAACTTTGTTCAGTGTTTCCACCCCCTCTTTTTAACCAGTGGGTTTTGGGGGCCTGTAAGGAACGATGGAATTGACACATCTTCCAGTTGTTTTTTCCTTGCAGTGGATTTGGCTATGCCTTATAAGACGGTTATTCGAGCAGCCTAGACTTGGGCGTTAATCTTGCGGTCAGCTGATTGATCAAATGAAAACATTTAAAACATTTTCTGCTCCTATTAATTTTTTATTATATTGTCACTATTGTATTGATCATGTTGTACTAATGGGATGCAAGGGCTTCAAACTTGCATTATATGAGCCTCCTGCCTTGTCATAGAATGGCTAATCCCCCACACTAACGTGAGATTGGGGCTTAGATTCTATTAAAGACAAGGAGGCGAGTATTATCCCACCCACACACCCTTGATATGATATGATATGATATGGCAGTTATGACACGCATATACACAGGTTTTTCAAGAGAGAACATTCTTTGGTTTGTTGTTCTTCCCATCCACCCACCCTTCTTGCTTGTTGTTCTTACAGCTATGAGTTGAGGTTCTGATCGGGAGTGTGGCTCACAGGTACAAGATGTGGAGTGCGGCTCACAGTTACAAGATGTGGAGTGCGTGGTACGAGAGCTTCGCTGGATTTGTCGTCATCGTTTATCATCTAATCTGTGCAGAGGACGTCTGGTTCAAGACAGCTACAGAAAGAGGAGTTCAGTTTAGAGTAATGGACTTACATAAGGAAGGGTCCCTGCTCATTGGTCTCCTGCTGGGCATGACCTGTCCTCCATGATGGATTGGGGAGTTCCCTTACATTGACATTCAACTCTATTTAGTTCTGTTCTTTACAACTTTTTTGTTTGTAAAAGTTTTTCTTTGCTGCTGTGGTTTAAGCGTAAAGATTGAAATGCATAATACTCGCCTCCTTGTCTTTAATTTAATCTAAACCCCCATCTCACGTTAGTGTGGGGGATTAGCCATTAGCGGCTATGGTGGATAACATGTAGTGCCGGCCCACCTCTCAGCCAAATGCTACATGAGCAGAGCGGACTGGAGGGACAACAGCATTGGGTCTCTGGGTCCAGTCCTCGTGGTCGGGGTCAGCTCCGTGCAATCGGAATATCCACACTAAATAATATTGAATGCAGTGATTGGCTTGCGTAGGGAGTTGTGGTCCCGAGGGCCTAGGGCAGTTCGGCCTCTAGGGCCGTATTCAGAGACATGGGTGGAGAGCAGTGGTACTCAAGCTTTTTCAAACCAAGCCCCCTAAAACCCACTTGAATAAAAATGTTGTTTCTGGGGCCACCTTGGAGAGCCCATGGGATGTCTGGGGGGGCCTGGGTTCTTCAAGATATGGGCAGATTGTCTGCTGCTTATATGTTCTATTAAAAGCAGTGAGATTAATCCTTTTTTATTTTAAAACAGTCATCTTAATCCCGTTTTGGAGGGTCTGCACCCCCCTGGATGTCTTTTGGCCACTTATGTGTAGGAAACACCTGCTAGTATGAGAGATGGCTGGGGCGGGTGGAATTTCCCTTTTTTTCATCACCCACCCCCCATTGGCAACACGTGGTGCTGCATTAAAAAACACAATTAGAAAATGTTATGTTACAAATCATATAGCTGAAGCAGTCGGGTGCGCACGCTCAACCCAAACATTACTACAACGGGACACTTCTCCGTCGAGCTATGAGGGGTGCTTATCTCCCAAAGTGAATTTGCGTAGTTACGATTGTAAATAACAAAGCTTTATTTTGCTTATCCTGAGCATAGCATGTGGGCTGATTCAGTCGCTCAGGGACAAGTGGCACTCTTTCAAAGTCACATGTTCTTTGGGACAACTGGGCAGAGTTCATAGCTAGTTCGGCTCCAAGATACCCAAGACACCCCGGAGAGCCCCACCCATCTAATTTCCTCCAATCTTCATCTAACACTGTTTTTTTAACTCTGAAAGAGGCCAGGAACCAATGATAACCAATGAAATCAAACTTCAATAACTGTCAAGGGATTATTGGCAGGTGCTGCAAAAGGGCTTCACTCACCTTTATTCTGAAGATCTTAAGACATACCTGGCAGTTGCCACACAATTTCAATGGTCAAACGAAAAGGCTAAAGGAAAAAGTCTTGAGTCTTTGAGATATGTTATTGGCTGGCCTTCAGGTGGGAGGGTGTCATCTCCGCGACTACTAGTCTGGAGGTATGGAGACTAAGAGCTGGTAACATTTAACCATATTTCCTTCTCTGCACAGTTGTTCCCCTTCTTTGTCGAAAAAAAGGCACCATAGATTGTGCTAGTTTTCTGTTCTGTTCCATGTCATTGTAATGCAGGGCATGCCTCAGATGACGCATGATGTTGTCGAGTAATTGAAAAGGGGTTCTGCTTACCTTGTGGCCATCTCAGGCTTGGGAAGGATGTGTGGGAGCTTCCTGGAGTCACTATACTGCATCTTTTTTATTGGAGAACTCGTGTTTTTGTTTGTTTTTGTTTTGTTTGTTTGTTTATTTATTTTGTATAGCGCTCCAGACCCAGAGGTATATGGGCGCTTAAACATCAAGTTACAGGCAAGGTAAGGAACATTTGTACATTTGTGCAGCAAATATGTAGTTTACAAGAAAACAGCAGACATAGTAAAGGATACATTCATACAGTGCATACAAAGTTGGTTATTTATTAAGAAACCAGGTGATGACCTTAGTTCTGAAAGGTTGGAAGGTGGGGGTGGATTTGATATCCAGTGGAATGGTGTTCCACAGTTGTCAGGCTAGAACTGGGAAGCAGGATCCACCAGCTCTTTTAAGGGAATATTTAGGCACCGTCAGTTCTAGTGTATTGGAGGATCTGGTGGTTCTGGTATTCTGTCCTAAGGTGAATTTATTGATTAGATAGGACTGGGCTAGGTGATTGAGAGCTTTGTAAGTGAGGCAGATAGTTTTTAAGTCTATTTTTTGTTGGATGGAGAGCCATTTGCATGAGATTCTAGTAGCCGAGATATGTTCTCTTCAAGGAATATTTAAGGCGGCACGGAGTGCATTATTTTGCAGAACGTACAATTTATTGATTACCGTTTTGTTGGCAACTACATAGGGGCTGTTACAGTAATCCAATTTGGATTGTATGAGTGCTCTGGCTAGAGTGAGGCAATTGTTGGGGGAGATCAATGGTCTGCAGGCCCTAATTAGTTTACCAGTGTAAGCGCTGGCTTAGGCAGTCATATTGATTTGTTTGGTGAGGTTGGTATTCGTGTCTAGATAGAAACCAAGAGTTTTTACACTTTTGGCGACGGGAATGGTGTTACTGTCAATGGTGAAACTCGTGTAGCTAGGGCTGAGTTTCCGGATAGTATTAGGTGAGCCGACAAGGAGCAGTTCGGTCTTCTCATCATTCAGGCAGAGGCCATGTGTGGCCATCCATGCCTGAATGATGGAGAAGACTTCATTGATTTGATTGGCGTTCGCATTGTAATTGCCTGATAAAGTGAGGAGTATCTGGGTGTCATCAGCGTAGTTAGTGTAGGTGACACCCAGATGGTCCAGCTTGTCGAATAGGGGCTTTGTAAATATATTATACAAAGTGGGTGAGACACAAGATCCTTGTGGGACACCGCAAGTGATGGGAATAGGGTCGGCCGCTGCTAGGGGTGAGAAGACACGCATGGTCCTATTGTCCAGGAAGGATTGGATCCATCTGACCGCAGAGTGGGAAAAGTATGCTGCCGATGACAAGTGGTTACACAAGATTTTGTGGTCAACCAGGTCAAAGGCAGCGGAGAGGTCAAGTTTAAGAAAGATGGAAGCCCTACCTTTATCTTTGAGTTCGTCTATCTGGCTCTTGAGATCAACTAGGGCCTTTTCTGTCCCATGTTGAGGACGAAAGCCAGACTGGCGAATTCCTAGTAATTGGTTAGTCTCAAGGTAATCCTGAATTTGTAAATAGGCCACTCTGTCGAGAATTTTTAGTAAGAATGGGACAGTGGTAATGGGTCTATAATTCGTATATCTGGGTCGAAGTTTGTTTTTTTAACAGTGGTAGGACCCAGGATTGTTTCAGATTACTCAGGACCGTGTTATTGGAGAATGACATATTTATTAATTTGGTAATGAAGGGGGAAAGATCCCTGGCTGCATCTTTTATGATCTGTGTGGGGCAGCTGTCCCCCTTACAGTTCGACGGCTTCAAGGATGCTATAATTATTTGTACTTCAGGTATGGTTACCTTTTTGAAAGTGAAGCCTGAGCTAATGGCGATGGGTGAAGGAAGGATGGAGCTGGACGTAGGACCCTGAGTGAGTTGTTGTCGTTTGTTTTCAATTTTAGTTGGAGCCCTGAGATTGTATTAGCAAGGGCATTCTCGATCCCTGTGCACCATGGTTTATCCTTTGTACAGGTGTCTGTAGAAGGAATGGGGTTTTCTAATTCCTTTAGGATGTTAAAAAGCTCTTTTGTACTAGAGCCTGCCTGAGAGATCCTGGAGTTAAGAGATTCTTTCTTAGCGCGTGTGATCTCATTTTTGTAGAGAGTGGAGATGTTGGTGAGATTAGTTCTGTTATCTGCTGAAGGCAGTGATTTCCATAGTGATTCAAGTTTTCTTTTTTGTTGTCAGAGAAGTTTGAGCTCCGGGGTATACCATGTATTCAGGTGCGCTTTTGGTTTCCCTTTGCGCATTTTTAGTGGGGCGATGATGTCGATAGCTTTAGCCATGGAATCATTATAGGTGTTGACCAGCAGGTTCAAGTCAGTTGTAGCTGGTAGTGTGTTCAAAATGGGGGTTACCAGGGGTATTAAGGCTTCTGCTGTGATGTTGCTCTTTTTCCTAGTAGGGCAGTCCGGTGCAATTACAGGCCTTTTATGCACTAGGTTGCTAATATTAATGTCAAATGGGAGGAAGTAGTGATCCGTCCAAATGAGCTGTATGGGGTCCTTCAGGGTGATGGAGCAGTTAAGGGCAGTTACCCAGTCAAGGATTCTGCCCTTCGAGTGGGTGGGTTTGGAGCAAAGTTGTGCAAGCCCATGCTCCTCTAATGTTGTGGCTAGGGCCATGGCTGGGGTGGCGAGGGGGTCATTAAACCCAAGATTGAAGTCTCCAAGTATAATCAATTGTGCTGAAGGTTTAGAGCTTTCGGCTACTAGTGAGGTGATATCTTCCTCAAAAGTGCCAGATGGGCACGGGGGTCTGTAAATTAGATGCATCGTGATAGTACTCTTAGGGGAGGTTTGTAATTTAACTGTGAGATGCTCACATGATTTAAGTGGAGGAGAGGAGGCTAGTCTAATATCAAGCGAGGACTTAAAGATGATAGCTACATCACCTCCTCGGGCGTTAGGTCTGTCTGCTCTAAGGATGGTGTAGTTGTCTGGGATGGCTAGGGTAAGAGATGGTCCTGCAGCATCATGCAACCAAGTTTCGGTCACCGCAGGAAGTCCAGGTTGTTGGTCAGAATGATGTCAGCAACTTCTATGGAGTGGGCGACTAATGATCTAATATTTAGAAGAGCTCCTTTTAATGTAGGAAGGGTGGAGTTGATGGATGTTACAGTGCGATTGTTAGTCTTATTGGGTAGTTTAGCTGGGCGTTTGCTAGTTCTGTGGTGGGTTCTGGCACCAAGTCTATTGTTACGATCAGTTAGAATGAGGGTAGTAGTTTGAGAGACAGTTGGGTCAGTAGTTGTAAGGTAGCTGCAGTCAGGGGTGGGGCAGGATGCGCTCGTGTCGGTAGGGTTCCGCTTAGAGCTATCTAAGTTCTTAGTGGCAAGGACATCAAAAAGGTGTGCGTGGCCATAGGTGGGATATGCAGATTGTGAGACCGGGTGGAAGGCTGGTGTGGTGGGCAAGAATGGTGTGGGGCAGACGATATTGTGATGTCTTGGGCAGGCTGGTCTTGCTAGACCATTTTTATGGGCTATGGGCCTCATTACGACCCTTGCGGAAATGGAAAAATGATGGCGGAAATGCAATACCGCCATCGAACACCGCTCGTTGCGATCATGACCCGTCACCGTAAAGTACGATGCCATTAGCGACACCGCAGTGAACGGCAACGCTAACTGCACCAAGTACGCGCACGCGCGCCTTGCAAAACCGGAATCACCGCCATGGCGCAACGGTACGCGAATTCTGACCCTAGCGGACATGTACTGAACGCCATCAAGCACGTCGTAAAGTACCATTCCGCCATGGCGAGAAATACGGCAACGCGAACCAACCGTAAATGGCCCACTGAGTGCCTGTACTCCACTCCCTGGCCTCATTGCACAACTCCTGGCAGGCGCAATGTACTCACACTATGCAACCAGTGAAATCCACAATTCACCCATGCATGCCAACGTAGAAAAGCATGCAGGGGCTCAAAGCGCCCCGTGAGTGGGCATCCATGTACGGCATGTCACCATAGCCGTACTGACGCAGCACAGGCATGTGAAGGTACAATACATCAAAATGAAAATCAAGAACACATGACACAAAACAACAGTAGTCCCCCATCGCTTGCCACCAGCGCAAGGCAACATCCAAAACAGCATCCTGAGGGGGATTGCACCAGCCCTGTACTCATGCCAGTAAACAAACCAACCATCAGCAGAAGCATGTACCACACAAGTCGGCAGAGTGACTGAGCAGCCAGGCTCATCCCAAGAGGGGCCGATGGGAGCTGCAGGGCACGGATGGCATCAATACAGAAGCTATTCCAATGGACATGACCCCAGTCCCCCTCCAACAAACGCACGCAAACACAGTCACCTGTGACCAGCCACATTCTGAACAACCCATCATTCCACCAATCGACCTGGCTGACAGGCACCAGTCGGCCAAAAGCCAATCCCCCGCCCCTGAACAGCACATCATGTAAACAGTCACAATGGCAGCCTCTATCCGTGACCATACTGTGCTACGTAGGCAAACGCGGCCAGTACTGTACCACACAACTCAACTCAGAAGGCGGAACACAATGCAGATCATCACGCAATACATACCGCCACAAAGGGAAAATCGCCACATCACCTGCAAAGAACAACGCAACACGACAAATATCGGAATACAATTTAAATGCACATCCAAATGACAAAGGCCCCACAGCAATTTGCAAAATACCACCAAAACAACCATCATCACCGAGGGCTGCATCTGCAATAATTGACCGGCTTCCACTTGTGTGACGCCCTGTACCATCATGGCACACAGGGCCTACATCAACGTTCCAAAAGGCAACATGGAAGCGGCAAGAACCGCAGGTCCGTCCCATGAGGCAGGCACTAGTCGAGCTGAAAGGCCGAAATGTTGCACCTAGCCACCAGTACAGCGTAAGGGCATGTGGCCCATTGGCGATCGTCCCATATGATCGAAATGGTGCTCCACTGATTCACCCGAAGCTGCAGGAGTCGAGAGTAAAAACCATCTGGAGGAGTGGCGTAGAGATGGCATCTGCAATAGGGCAGGAGATACCTGTCACCCAAAAGAAACACAAATCAACCGATTGCATTACGGGACTCATGATGCATTACAATCTTCATTCAACACACCAAATCCACACCCATATGCATGCTAGCCCACTCCAAAGGAATATACACACCCCTAAATCAGTATCGAATCATAACGAAACCAATCGAGCTAAATACACCATTGGCAACGTCGGTTACTGTGCATGCGTCCGTCAAGATAGAACCCATGACATGGGATTAGTAACGTGCCTAGACACAAGTGTATGAAGGCGCGTCGAGACAGGGAGGATCCGACAAGGGCAGATAGACGTATGTCCCACTATGGCAGCCTTGCATCACATAACGCAGGGGAAGGGGAGTGAATCAAAAAACCCATGTACATGGCAGACCCTAAACGGAATCATCAGTCCATGCATCCACACATCATTCCCTCATCCCGCAATGAAAACGCATGAATATTCACTCACATAATATGTGAAACTTCCATCGCGTCTGTGCGTAATGCAGTCCGCAAAAACCACTGTGCCCCTGGCCGGATCTGTAGTGTTGTGAAGCAAGATGGATTTGGGAACGTCCTGCCTTATCGTCCACTACGCTATTGCGCATCCCATTCAATTCATATCATTCATTGCCTGCTCGTTATGGGCCATGTCCCAAGGACATTCTACAATAGAACGTTACATTTCCAGCCAGACCTGTGGGCGTATCCTCGCCGCTACTTCAAAACCCAAAATGCTGGCCTTCGAATTCCTCACTTGCAACATTACGTCGAAAAGGCTTCTGTGAACGCTTGCATTCACAATTACATCAATGTAGTGCGGCTGTGTGTCATGATGCTAACTGGCTGCAATCACAAATGGGACGCCACGCCCGTCGGTGAAGTACGTTACTGTGCTGCATGAGGGTCGGCCATCGATCGAGCCCTACATACTACTGACTCTTCACAGATATGTAAGCGGCTGCAATCATAGCATGTGTAACAATGGGAGCATAGCATGAAGATCAGTCAAAGTACATCACACTGCCATCGGGATTAGATACATGATTCCAATCCCAAGATGCCATGCGGCCAAATGCAGCCTTACGTGCGGGACGTGCTCGGCCAGAAGGGATTGCATCTGCCACAGATTCATTCAATCAGCACAGGTGGAGGCCATACAGGCCGACAGCACATATATTGCAGACCCAAACCCCTCCCACAACCACTCCCACTCCAAAATGCTACCGGCAGGACTAGCGATGTTGGGCCTGGGGTACCAGATAGCACTGCAAGTGCTACAACTACAAGAAGACGACGAACAACAACAGGTACAACAACCGGGCGCACAGGGGAGACGGAGGAGAAGGAGGAGGAGGAGGGCAAGGCAGGGTCAGCAAGGCCCACAAGCACTGCCACTACCACCACGCAGGCGGCCCGCAATCCCACGCCTCCGAGCCGATCCGTTCAACCTCACTGCTGAGCAGATCCACACCCTCTACCGTTTGGACCGGGACACCATAATCGCCATTGTGGACATGACACATGCTGACCTCGTGAGCATGATAGATAGCCCAACCGCCATCCCACCCCTACTGAAGGTGGTGTCTGCACTCCACTTCCTGGCCACAGGCACCTACCAGCACACAGTGGGACAGTTGCATGGCATTTCACAGCCACTGTTCTCACGGACACTCTTCCAAGTGCACGATGCCCTCCTGAAGCACGCCGACGACCACATCACACTACCACGCACGTACCAGGAGATTACCAACGCTAAAGTGGGATTCCATGCACTTGGCGGCATCCCGGGTTGCATTGGTGCCATCGACTGCACCCATGTTGAATTGGTTGTCCCACATGCCATGGAGGTCCAGTACCGCAACCGGAAACAATTTCATTCAATCAATGTGCAAATGGTGTGTGACTCCAACAAGATATTTACGCATTGTTGTGCCAGATTTCCAGGATCTACCCATGATTCTATGGTCCTGAGGAACACAAGAATACCACGCTACATGGAGCGACACGCAGGGCACAGATCCTGGCTACTCGGTGAGTCTCATTCCATGCATGACATCGTGGCCCATTTGATGCGTCAATGACCTTGCAGGGGGGGGAGGGGGCTACTTAGCACTATCATTCCACTGACACCCTTTATTCGTCTCATACAGGTGATGCCGGGTATCCACTGAAGAGATGGCTCCTTACACCAATCCGGAACCCACAGAACGAGCATGAGGAGGACTACAACCATGCCCACTCACGTACCCGTGTGGTCATTGAACAGGCATTCGGCCTACTGAAGGCTCGTTTCCGCAGCCTCAGCAGGTCTGGCGGGGCACTCATGTACAGCCATGAGAAGGTTTCTAAGATGGTCATGGCATGTGTCATGCTGCACAACATGTGCATACGTAGGAATGTGCCCATGCCCCCTGACGCTGTACTGCATGCACCTGAAGATGATGATGATGATGAGGGTGGGGATGTGGAGGCACCTCAAGGAGTCCATGAGGCACAGGATGCACGTGCAATCCGACAGAGCATCATAGATGCATGCTTCTAGCAACCACGCATGGTGCCTATTACACGGAAAGGGGACCTGTGGCACTGTGTGTGTGTAGTACAGGCACATTGTGGACTGTACGCCTATGAAGGCCTCGTACGCAAATATCAATGTCCACACATGTCATTGGATGATAATGAGGTGCTGTATTGTTAATGTGATTTGATTTATACACCCTATGGACCCGCCACCCAGTGAAGCCCAACACACCCCCTCCACCCTACTACCTCCCCCCCCAACACCAGTGTCCAAATATGCATGCTGTCCGTGGGTAGACGCTATTGCAAGCCCCCTCTACGGGTATCAGGGGCACCCCTGCCCGTGGAGCGCAGGTTCCTGCCAGATCTGCGTTGGGGGCTGCCCTGGACGGAACTTGCCACGGATGATGTCTCTGCCTGCTCGCGTCCATGCATGTCTCTGAGGGTTTGTGAGAGCTCCGAGAGCACACGGCGCACAGCAGCAAGTTCAGCACAAACGTCTTTGGACGTCGCATGCAGTTCCCCCCTCAGGCTCTCGGTGCTTTTCTCCATTTGTGCTCTCAGGCTCTCGGTGCTTCTCTCCATTTCTCCCCTGAGGCTCTCACTACTTTTCTCTATTTGTGCCCTGAGTGTCTCGGTGGATGTTTCCATGGCTGCCCTGGAACCCCCGCATTCATTTGCATGGTCCTTGAGTAGCGTGGACGCTTCTTGCTGTTGCTCGATCAGCAGGTCGAGGGACTGTTGCCTCTGCTGGGCCATGGACATTTGCGGTGGTGTGACAGGGGGGCTGCTCAACACATGTTGCCTTGGCACAGGACTTGTGGGGGTTGGCCAGTCGTCGTCTTCAGGGTGCCCCTGCGTGGTTTCGTCATGGTGTAGGGGATGGAACATGCAGGGGGATTGGGAAAGGTCATGGATGGTACCTACGTCGCCAGCACTGTTTTCCGTGTCGGAGCATGCTGGCATGACAGCTGTGTCACCTATGGTGCTGCTACCACCAGAGGCAGTGCCATCAGATACGTTCTTTGGGGGGACCTGTGGTGCTGGGGTTGTGGACTTGCTGGCTGCTGGGGTGCCTGTTGCAGTCCCCTCCAGTGTGCTGCCACTTGATTCCTGCTGCTGCCGTGTCTTGATCCTTGCACCTGAGGTGGAGGCTCTTGGGACGTTGGTCCTGGCCCTCTTTGCAGGCGTGCTGGTAGGGGTGTCCTGCAGCTCGTCGTTGGTATCGGACCCTGTGGTGGAGTAAAGAGGGGCGAGCGTTAGTTATGGGTCTGTCGGATTTGGAATGGCAACGTATCAAATGCATTGGGGTGGTACATGAGGCTGATTTGGGACTGGGCCTTGGAGGTGGTCTCATTTTCGTGTGGATTGAGGATGCATTCATTTGGCTGCCTGCAGTTAGGGGGTGCATGCTGCACATGTAGGGGTTGTTTATGGCTTCTTGATTGATTTGTTTGTTCATTCTGACTTTTAGAGGGCGCTGTCAGGGCAAAGTATGTATTGCACTATGGGGTCACATGGTACTGCACATGTTCGTGGTTTGTGGATTTCGCATTGTTTCTCTTGGCCAACCTACCTGATTCTCCGGATGTCGGCACTCCTTTCTCCATCCCTCCGACTCCCTCTATGCTCTCCATTCCTATGGTGGAGGCGCAGATTTCCTCCCAGGGGGTCAACTTGATGGGCGACTCTGAACCCCCCCCGGTAGCTGTGGCGATGTTCCTGTTCGCAGAAAGTATGCTGCGTACGCGGATCCGCAGGTCGTCCCACCGCTTGCGACATTGCTGTGGCGTGCGGGGTGTTGTCCCCACCGCACTTACGCGCTGTGCCACCAGGGCCCATATGGCCTTCTTGTTGGCAAGGGCCGTCCTGGTCATTTGACTGGAGAAGACGACGGCGGAATTTTCCTGGAGGGTCTCGGTGAGCACGGTCAGTTCCTCTCGGGAGAAGTGTACCTGCCGCTTGCGGTCACACGCTTTCTTATATATATATAATGAGATCACCATATCCACAACGGTCTGCAATGTTAAGGCTAGGCACAGATCATGCAAGGCATAGTGTCTAAACTAGGAACATGGGCAAAGTACAGTATCTTGGCTAGGCACATATCAGGCACAGGTATATATAATGTGAACACCAATCCGCAAACAGTCTGAAGTGTCCCGGCTGGGCTTATGTCAGGCAAGGCATGATAACAAATCCAAGTGAATGAGCCTCGTGCCGTAAATGGGCTAGGCACGTAAGAGGAAGGGTGCGCAACGGGCAAAGGTGCAAGATGGGTAGCGCAGAGGCCGCACAGAGGCCGATAAGGGTAACAGTGCTGTGTAATGGTATAGGCACAGGTACGCTGTAGTAGAGTCAAGTGGAGGTAGGGGGGACATTACATCGTGATTCTCAACTTTATATAATTAAAGGGCACTAATGACTCACCGACCAAGCATTGTGATTAAAGAACTGCTAGGAATGTAGGGTCACACAACTAACAGTTTGAAGGCTGTCTGCAAATAGTTTCTTTATTTTCTTTTGGGCCACATTTCTCTTAGGTTATAAGAAATCAAGGATACAGGGAGGGGAAAGCTTAATAGCATCTGTTATTTGGTAATTGTTAGGCTGCTGACTCCTCAGTGTTACTCCGAGCTGTGGTATGACTTATAAGTAGTTGTTTATGTTTCTCTTTTGTTGTTATTATTATTTATTAATGTATTACTTGTTTTTGTTTAATTTATCAGTGGCCTTCTTGCAAGATGTTAATGAAATGTCAGGCACTTCTGAGAAACCTGAGGGTATTCTCCCAAGTAGACCTCATGAATCCCTTATTCAGGTAGCCACGGAAGAGCTGTCACTTTCAGATCCTAACCCTGGTGGTGGATGAGCGAGGGAGGATCACCTGGGTAGGGGAGCCCAGGGTTATGTTCGGGGAATGAGATTGCTGAGATGCGGTACTACACCGCGGAAGAAGGAGAGGAGAACGAAGTCCCTGAGATTTACTGTGGCTATCCCACATCTACCTCCCTTCAAACTAAAGAAGCTCCCCTAATAAAATCCAACCACCCCTACACCTCTTGTAAACCAGAAAGGAGCCCAAACCCTCTTACCCTCAAAAAACACAATTCCCAGAATCCTTGGTTTTCTGTTGCCTACCCGAATGCTCCCGTTCATTCCTTTTCCCGTCCCTCTGATTATCATTTCCCGCACTCCCAACCTGCTCAGAAAAAAAACTACCATCCCCCCTGATTATTTCAGGATAATAATCATGTTCATTCCCGTTTGCTTCACAAACCCTACCAATCATCCCCTTCTGAATTTACCAACTCACCTAGGACAAAGAATATAATTTCTCCCGACAAAACCCCCCCTTTCACACAAATACTTTAATATCCAGTGGAAGACAATAGTTCATGTTAAAACAGTTTACCTGACATGTCCCAACCCAAGGGTCAGGCAGAGTCAGGCAATTGACCAAAATCACACACACCTGACGGCCCTTTCCTTTCCCCACAGGGATAAAAGGTGGAGCACTAGAGCATAGCAGACGGCATGACGTGAGAGCTAACTCAGTCCGGCATTTCCGAAGTCGGAGAAGGACAGTGCGAGTCAAGAGGATACCAAGAGGAGAAGTGACTTTGCCCTTATCGACAGAGGCCCGTGAAGACTCAATTGAAGGAATCGTAACACCGCGAACAAGAGCCAGTGTGTGTTTCAGCAGATGTCAACAGTACCCGGGCGCCTCCTCCGCTGACAGACAAGCCAGGGAGAGACGCATGGCCCAATTGTACCGGCCTTGACTTACAGACAAGAAATCAAAACAGTTCATCACAGCTGGTGAGTTGAGGGGAGAGCCGATTAATAAACCAAACTGTGTTGAATGAAAATACAAATCAGCCAATTGAACTTTGAATAAAGAAAAAACTATTGATATAAGAAAAGGGGAATGCCAGCATAGCAGAATAAAGCACCACGTGGGTATTCACTTGAGAATCTCCAGGCGATTACCCTACTGTTGAACTACAGCTACCAGAAGGCGGGAAGCAATCAAAGTGGTCCTACAGGGGTCTTGTCAAATCTTCCATACAGTCAAAAGGCTTTGACTGACAGATGATTGGGAAACTAAGGGAAACAAATTCTGCATGAAATGAGAAGTGCACAAACAGTGCATTGCCTTGGGTTGACAGGAGTGAACAGGAGGGAAGTCCACAGTGAATTGTTTGAAAAGGCACTAAGATTCATGAGTGTAAAATTCTAAAGTTCCATGAACAGTGTGTCGACAAGAGTGAACCCGGCAGAGGGAGGGCAACAAAAAGGGACAAATCCTAAAAGAACTATTTAAAGAGACATTTGGTTTTGAAGACAACAATTATTTTAAGACCAGGGGAAGTGATTGTCCCCCTTGGCATTGGGATCCAACCCGGCAGAGGGAGATCCAGGGGTCGAAAGGCACCACCCAAAGATGGATGAGAAAGGAACTGCAAGAAAAGCCATTGTGAACCCGAAGGAGGGAGGCTGAGATTGAAAAGGGGTCTGAGCCCAAATGAGGGAGAGCTAGGGGTGGAAAGTTACCACCCAAAGTTCAGTGAGAAAGGAACTGTTTAACTGTTTTGTCGATTATGACTGGTAAGGGGTCTGTGCCCGGAAGAGGTGGACCCAGGGATGAAGCTGTCACCCAAAACCATACGTGAAACAAAACTTTGTGTTTGTTTTTGAAAATATCAGGCCCTCAAAGGCAAGCAACTTTTTTTAACAGAAAAGAGACTTAAACATCGAGGAACCTGATTGGTAGAAAGGAACTGTCGAATGCTGGGAAAGCTCGAGTGTATGCTGTGTTCAGGAGACTCACCTTGTCCTGTGCTGAAAACGTGGGGAAGGGAGAGTCCTGGCAATCACATCCTGACCTATTGTTTGTGAATACTTGTTTCTTTATTGAAAACCCTATCCCACACACTTTCTATAATTAGTTGTAAGGATTTGGCATTGTTTTGTTTTTAGTATAGGCCTTTTACTTTGACCAGGCGCCACAAGTACTGCCTTATTTTTCATTTGATAAATCCCATCTTAGATTTAGGTTTAGGTTAGGCGTTTTTCCACCCTGCATTTTCAGTTTAACAAACCCCCTTGAACTGTGATCACTTGTGTCTGTCTTTACTGTTGCCACCATGAGCTCCTTACACACTGCATTAAGTGACTCTGATTCTATGAACATTCTGTCATCGAAAGTGAATGGTTTGAATAACTTGCTAATGTGCTTTCACACTTAGGGCATTTGAAGACCGATGTTGCATTATTACAAGTGACACTTTTGATTGAGACTGACACAGAAAAAGTATGCAAAGTTTGGGTTGGTCAAGTCTTTCATTCCTCTTACTCGACTGCATCTTGTGGTGTTTTGATTTTAATAAGGACACATTTTCCGGGTAAGATATTAAATTCAAAAGCAGATAAGGAAGGCAGTTTGATCTCTACATGAATGCGTGTTCAGAATACTAAAATGACAATATGTAATGACTACGCCTCCAATTATGAACAGTGGTCTCTTCTTTAGTAAACTTGGTAGACATTTGCTTGACACGAAGGGGGAAAATAACATTTTGGGAACAAATTTCAATGTTACTCTCGACCCTGTTGTGGATAGGAATAGCCTGATGCTTATAGATGGCAAAAAGAAAGACAGGGACATGCTAGGCCTGCTCATGAAGGACTTCAGTCTATCAAATGTTTGGAGACTGGAACACCCCACATACACGTAATACACTTTTAATTTAGGGGCTCATGACAATTAGTCCAGGATAGATAATATTATGACTTCTGGAAAGGTGATGGACATTTTTCAGAAATGCAGTATTGAGAGTATAATAATCTCAGATCATGCTCCCTTTAAGTTGTGTTTAGCTTTACATTTTGCAATGGGTAGAACGCAAACTTGGAGAAAGAATACTGCAATCCTAAAGGATGACATGTTGAGGGAGTCTTTGGTAAATAAGCACTGGATTATCTCACAAATAATTTAAATAATGAGGTGGAGCTTGACATGATATGGGAAGGTTTTAAATGTGTGATTTTATTTATTTATTTATTTATTTATTTATTTATTTATTTATATTTATATAGCGCAAACAGCCCAAGGGAATTGGGGCACTGTTACTTGCAAGAGCTTAGTTACAGGGGCACAGGAATAGTAGCATTCAATGGCACATTATGAATACTACAAGGCATAATACTGATATTAAGACTGGTACAATTGGTCATTACATTACAGCATATGCAGTGGGTCAAATGAAAGGTATTCAAATGATGCGACACACCTTATGTAAAGAGGGTGGTTTTCATAGCTTTGCGGAAGGCGCTGAGGGAGGCCTCACCTCAGATTGTGGGAGGTAGGGCGTTCCAGTGAGTGGGTGCGAGGTATGGGAAGCTGGATCCGCCTGCTATGGCTCTTTTTACTAGTGGCACAGAGAGCATGTTGGTATATGGTGATCTGGTTGGCCTTGTAGAGGACACGTGGTGGATCCTTTGAGAGAGATAAGCAGGAGCAGTGAGGTGAATGCACTGATGAGAGGTGTACTCATTAGATTATCAGGAATTCAGAGGAAATAAAAAGATAAAGAGCTGTTAACACTAAGCAGGACAGTGACAGATTTGGAAAAGGGAGTATGAATTCATCAGATGCTGGGAAAAGACAAAAGCTTTTAAAAATTAAATATGATTTAAACAAAAACCTGAGTGAAAAAGCTGAACATGCTCTTTTTAGAGTACAATGTAATTATTACGAGGGTGGGGAGAAGTGTGGTCAATTATGAAGGATGGGGAGGTTGTGTGTCCTATAATCCTCAGGTAATTAATGATGTCTTTAGAGAATACTATGAAAAGCTGTACAAAGTGACACAAGTCCCTCTTTATGCGCCCGGTTGCCCCTGGGCCTGGTTTCGGCGCTTTATAAATAAATAAAATACAAAATACAAATTCTATACAGATTGACAAATATCTGATGAGTCAGCCGCTAGAACGCTTATCTGTGGAGGGAAATTTGGAATTGGAAAGAGAGATAACGATGGGTGGCCAGTCATAATGTCGAATGAAAAAAGTCAAATACAAAAATGTCGAAAAAAAAAAATGTCGAAAAAAAAATCTGAATGTGTTTTTTTGAATTTGTATGTTTATTTGGCTTTAGCTAATAAAAATAAACGGGGAGCTGGGGGAGAACCCCCCATTAAAAGAAAATTTAAAAAAACATTCACATTTTTTTTGTGGACATTTTGGTATTCGACTTTTTTAAATTCGACTTATTGACTATAAACCATAACGATGGATGAGCTGTGTTTGGATTGAATGTAGGGAAGTGTCCGGGACTGGATGGTTTGCCTGCTGAATTTTACAGAGAAATGCCCTTAGAAATTTTGAGTTTGCTTAAAGACACCTTTGGGCATTGTAGAAATAAAGGCAGGCTTGCTCTCACACTTAAACATGCAACACTTCCTTTCATTTTGAAGCCCCAAAGCCCTCCACTGAATCCGGGCAGCTATAGACCAATCAGTATGATTAATTCAGATTGTAAAATTATTTCAAAGATCCTGGCATACCTGATAGAGAATGTATTGCAAAGGTTAATTCACCCAAATTCAGCTTGGTTTATAAAAGGTAGAATCTAGAATCCCAGCAACAAACATGAGGAAACTCTTATTAACAATATTAGAATACAAAAACAGGGAATGGAATCAGTGGCCCTGTCTTTGGATGCAAAAAAGGCATTCGATCAAGTAAGATGGAGTGTCTATTTAAGACAATGGAAATAATTATTTTTGATCCTGAATTCATGAGTTGGAAGAAAGTGCTCTACTCGAGACCATCAGCAGAGGTGACAACTAATGGTAAGATCTCATCCAAATTCCAATTGCATCGTGGAACAAGACAAAGTTGTCCATTGTCACCCTTTCTTTTTGTGATCTCTTTGGAACAACTGGCAGTAGCTATAGGATGCGAAGAGAGGATTAAGGGGGTTAATTCTAACGGAATTACCCAAAAACATTGGCTTCATGCAGATGACCTTCTACTTGTAGTACATGATTTATCAACCTCTGTTCCTGTCTTAATGAAGCTTATTGATGAATTTGGAGAGATCTCAAACTACAAAATGAATTGGTCTCAGTCAGAAGCCTTGCCATGCTCAGATTTATGTAATGGTTCTTTGCTGAAAAACCTAGGTTTCAAGTGGTGCAGAGAGAAAATGAAATACTTGGGTATATGGATTACAAAAGACCTGGATTATATGTTGAAAGTAAACTTGAGGTTGTCACTTGATAAATTGGCCACAGATCTCCAACAGTGAGACTCCCTAAGCTTGTCAATGGGAGGAAGGGTAAATGCAATCAAGATGACAGCGGCACCTAAAATAATGGATGTCATGAGCATGATTCCACTTCCAGTTCTGAAGTCTTTGCTAAAAGAGCTTGACTCTATTATCCAATCATTCCTCTGGGAATACAAAAAGCCAAGAATGAAGCTCTGGAAATTGAAAATCCAGAATGGAAAAGGAGGTTTGAGTATCCCTAATTTTGAAAGATACCATCAGGCTTTCACGGCTAGACACTTCTTACCATTCACTGGAGAAGAATTAGATTAATGGGCTGTCGCTGAGACTGGTTTGTCTAACCCGTTACACCCATCAGCTCTCCTGTCCACAACAAGTTAAAGTTGGGGCACAAGGTCTACTTAGACTGACTTCTTGATATTAACCTAGCATGGAATAGCCTCCTCCCTCAATATGTCGGCAGGACTGATGGGCTTCGACAGTAAAACTATATTCTGGGCTGACTGGTTAATGACAGGGATTGAGACAATAGATGACCTGTTTGAAAAAGGTTCATGGCTATAATTCCAACGCTTAAAGGCAAACATTAACATTAGAGGTTGTCGAAATGGAGACTATAGGAAACTCAGATCTGCTGTGAACCTGGAAGAACTTGACTCATCTGATAAAAAAAAAAATTGTTGAAATCCAGCTGAGGTCAAGGTCATATGGCTTCAAAGGTATATCATTTACTACATGTATCTTCAAAAAGAAATGACCGGTTGTTGCAATCCTGGTCATTATGTCTGGAGGAGGATATGACACCTCAGTGATGGGAAGCACCATGCAAAAATATCCTAAGAATGTCTATGAACATTGGTGTATGAACAAGAGCAGTTCAAATTTTAAACAGAGTTTTCTGGACTCCAGATCACTTATATAGCCAAGGACTTACTTCAACTGATGCATTCTGGGGCTGTAGTCACTCGAGAGGTAATCTTGAACATATGCTCGGGGAATGTCACAGAGCAAGATCTTTTTGGTCTGGGATCACAGAAGTGATGAACAAAGTGCTCAACAATGAAAGAGAATTTAGTTTTGAAACAATGATTCTGGTAGAAGTTACAGATTGGGAAGATCTGTCATATCATCAAGCATCTTGGATTTTGAAGGAATCGCTGACAGCAAAAAAGTTAATCCTATGCAGCTGGAAATTGACAGAGGCACCAAAAAAAGACTTGTGGATGTCAGAAATGTACTCAATATGCAACATTGAAAGAGTTATGTTGAATTTGCAAAAAAAGGAAAGTTGTTTGACAAACTCTGGAGCGGTTTCCTAAAAATGGGTTAAAAAAGACTATCTTAGAAGATTAATTAAACAAGAGACAACTCCACATTAAGATAAGTCTGCATTTATATATTTATATGAATATTTTAATTATATTGTTTATACATTTTCTGTTTTTTTCTCACTTCATAGACATTAGATATTGATATTTTACAATGGCATTTTGTGTATTGTTTTTCTAAATGTGAATCTCTCGGTCATTCACAATGGTTTTGCTGTGAAGATTGCTTATTCATCAGCCCACAGCCTCCACCCCCAGAATCCTACCAGAGTGTCTCTGAAACATGCATTAGAAATACAAATGTTGCTCCTTTTGATGCCGTAAAGGATGACCCTGCTTTCACATGGGAAGGGTTTTGACTCATCCTGACTCCTCATCAGACGCAGGAGAGATGTAATTCTTCTTGCTTTGGCCTTTATTATTTGGATCAGTTTCAGCCAATACAGAAGGTCAGCCCTTTGCCACTTTGCACGTGTCCAGTGTGAGGATATCCTCTGTTTGGGGCACTTGCCTCACTCATTCTTCCAGATAACTGTCAGGAAAGAACAAATACAATATCTGCTGGCTGTGATGAGCGATGGTCATTTAGAGTACAAGAATCTTCCCCTTTGCCCTCATGATGGCCCTGCACACTTCACCAAGATTGAAACTTCAGTTGCAGTCTTCCTCCCTCTTCAGAGGTTCTTTTGCTTTCCCTATCTGGGTAAATGTCTGTGGTGGGCTCTTTGGCCCATACCCCAGCTTGTGTTAGTTCTTCCTACCCTTTGTAGATAAGAACTTTCAGTTGACATCCTGAAGTCATCCCTCATTCTGCCAGGAATATCCAATTCATCTGCAAATTCCTGGATAGGAATCAAGAGAGCATTTCAACTGTTTAAGAGACAATCTCAAGGCTTCTTGGCCTGCAGTGTTCTGGCATAGCCCTAGTTCCCATTGCAGACTACAGATGCACCCCTGCCAGCTACACCCAAACCAGACTTTGGGACCAAGTCTCTGACCATGGATAAATGCCATTCAGGTGCATCAGTCTGTGAGGCAGTCAATTTAATCATGGATTCCTGGGCTCAACCTCTTGGTGGGTGACATCTCAGTAACAACAGACTCATCACGGTTTAGGTTGGAGGCACATTGCAAAGACCTTTCTATAAACACCTAGGCCACCATGTCACCCCCCCGCGCCACCTGACTCGCGAGGCGCCATCTGCCCCTCTCCTCCATGCCACCCTGTACAGTTGTATCCCACCTCTGTTCTCCTCTATATCCTACACCGCACTGTATATCTGTTCTGTTGTTACCCTTGTAAAGCACTCCATAATGCATCTGTACTGTTGTATACCCCTGTAAAGTGCTCTGTTGTCTATCTGTATTGCTTTAAACCTCTGTAAAGCGCTCCGTTGCTTCTCTAAATGAGGTCCGCACTCAATAAATACAAAAATAAAAGTAATAATAATAATAATAATAAAGGGTCTATGGAACAAGTTAGATTCCTGCATCCCCATAAATATGTTGGAGCTTAAGGCTATCTTCTTTGTCCTAATTGTCCTTTCCACTGGTCATATGATCAAAGATTGAGTTTAGTAGTAGAGCTCTCATCAGCAGGTGTGGTGGAGATGGCTGTTTGAATTGGAGTGTTTAGGATAAATGGGACTTCTAAAATGTATTCTGCATTCTTAATTGATGCCAGTCTCAGAAAATACATTCTTTTTCACATACAGAGTGCTGGACATGGAAAAGTGGTCTGTAAAGTCTCCATTTTAAGGTGGAAGACCTTTTATATTCCTCATTATCATCTTCGGCTCTGTGCAAATATCTCAGCTCACTTCACTAGGCCTAAAACAGTGGGCCTCATTACGAGTTCGGAGGTAGCCATGCTGTTTTTACCGGCATGGCTGCCCCCAAACTCGGGTCCAGGTCCGGTCCCGAAAAATGGGAATTACTGGGCCATTCCGACCTTTGCGGGCCCGGTAATTTCCATTTTCCGGACCCGTTACGTCCCCATTCCCATTAGCCCTAATAGGGCTCAATGGGAATGGGGAGGATGCTAACAACGGTCCCGTTAATGGCAGGACCATTGTTAGCATCCTGTTCTGCTCGTGGGTGCCACTCTGGACGTCTGGTCTGACCAGGCGTCCAGAGCGGCACCCGTGGGCAAACTTGGAATGTTGCAGCGAGGTAACAACAGCGCCAGTAGCACTACTGCCGCTGTTGTTGCCTTACCGCAACACTCATAATGAGGCCCAGTGTCTGTTAGTTTTTGTAAATATGTACTAGGACACTGACTCTAAGAGCGAGTTTCAACCAAGGGCAGAGGTCTTACAAAATATTTGTAATTAAGGTGGCATTACAGGTCTGGCGTAATGGTAAAAGAAGATACATTCACAACTACCAAACACCTGTAATAACAAACTGCATTATCTTGTATATGATACCGCATGCAGAAATACAGGAAGTAGAGTTGCCCAAACTAACACATGAGGTAATTGTCAAATGTTGTATGCAATAAATATTACAAGCCGAGAAATAGAAATACTGTATGCAATAATGACTGCACCATTAAAGCCCTAAAATTGCCAAAAAAACCTGAAATGTCTCCAGTAATTATCCATTTCTAAATCATGGTGGTAATCATTGCTAGGTGAGGCCAAATGATGCTCACTCTCACCCATAAACTACAAAATGATAGAACTTGATGCATAACCTTCCAATACACCACAGATCGCCATGTTTCCAAGCAGTGATGAACATTTTCATGCATGAACTGATCATCCTTTCCATAGGCAACTAAAACCACAGCTCCTGCAGGAGATAAGTTACCAGCTGCACGATATACAAGATGCTCTTCTTTTTGGGGTGATAGAATGTGAACAAGTGATGTGCTTTAAGTGGCCATGTTGTTGCTCCAATCCTAGGGTCAAGTCACCTATTCATCCTCATATTCCTTGCATGGGACAAATACAGCATTGAATCCAGTCCCTGGATTATTCAGCCAAATGAAATACTGGACAGATTATGAACATCAACAAACTTTTAATCTCAAAATCAACATGTCAGACTGTACTCAACCCACCTGCCATCCTTCCCACTCAACACTCCCAAAATCACCCGTCGATCCACGATAAACTGCTACAAAAGACTCCCAAACACACTACTCCAACACCACCAGATCCATAAGCAAAGTTGAGCGCTGCCCATCCTCAATGCCCACAACTGCTTTCAGCACAACGAGATGGGTTGGGGGGTCAATGGCAGTGGAACAGGTGGACATCCTTGGCGAACCTGTTATCAGAGTTTGATGAAGTGGACTATCCATTGGATCAAGTAGCCCATCCAACTCCCACCTCTTGTAGTTGGATGAGTGATCTAAAGGATTACAAACATGCACGTTTGCCAGTAAACGTTAAAAGTGCTGGTAATTCCTTTTACTGGCACTTTTAATGTACCAGCAAATTACAAGTAGGTGAACACACTGTGGCCAGTAATACCGTCGACAGACACCTGACTTCCATTTCTAAATCATGGTGGTAATCATTGCTAGGTGAGGCCAAATGATGCTCACTCTCACCCATAAACTACAAAATGATAGAACTTGATGCATAACCTTCCAATACACCACAGATCGCCATGTTTCCAAGCAGTGATGAACATTTTCATGCATGAACTGATCATCCTTTCCATAGGCAACTAAAACCACAGCTCCTGCAGGAGATAAGTTACCAGCTGCACGATATACAAGATGCTCTTCTTTTTGGGGTGATAGAATGTGAACAAGTGATGTGCTTTAAGTGGCCATGTTGTTGCTCCAATCCTAGGGTCAAGTCACCTATTCATCCTCATATTCCTTGCATGGGACAAATACAGCATTGAATCCAGTCCCTGGATTATTCAGCCAAATGAAATACTGGACAGATTATGAACATCAACAAACTTTTAATCTCAAAATCAACATGTCAGACTGTACTCAACCCACCTGCCATCCTTCCCACTCAACACTCCCAAAATCACCCGTCGATCCACGATAAACTGCTACAAAAGACTCCCAAACACACTACTCCAACACCACCAGATCCATAAGCAAAGTTGAGCGCTGCCCATCCTCAATGCCCACAACTGCTTTCAGCACAACGAGATGGGTTGGGGGGTCAATGGCAGTGGAACAGGTGGACATCCTTCGCGAACCTGTTATCAGAGTTTGATGAAGTGGACTATCCATTGGATCAAGTAGCCCATCCAACTCCCACCTCTTGTAGTTGGATGAGTGATCTAAATGATTACAAACATGCACGTTTGCCAGTAAACGTTAAAAGTGCTGGTAATTCCTTTTACTGGCACTTTTAATGTACCAGCAAATTACAAGTAGGTGAACACACTGTGGCCAGTAATACCGTCGACAGACACCGGACTTCCGGAATTTCCATTGCTAGTAATGCCAGCAATGAAATACCAGATGTCCAAGACCTGGACGCATGTATTCCCGGCAGAACGGTGATACCAGCAAAGTACGAGTACTGATTTGCCAGTCATACCGACAATCTCTGGCGGAGATAACAACACCTCAGACCAGCTGGTAAATGGATGCAGGTGATATCAAACAGGCCACAGGAGCATCCAATCCACCCCGGTGCACCCAATGCACACGGGAAGAGTACTAAAGAGCCACACCTACTCCAGAAACTCTTACCAACACAACCATGCTGCCACTCATTGCTGCTAATATGGACCGAGAGGTGCTCCATCATGATTTCCAGCTGCTCAGGCTGGAGTACCAGCAGTGGCAAAAGGAGACCAGCTAGAGAAGGAGGAGGATGATGCTGCAGATAGGAATGGAGGTGGCGAGGAGGCATGCAGTGATCCCACGCACATGGTCCACACCATGGACTCTCATGGACACGTAACTACTCATTGTGTACCGCCTTGATAGGGAAATCATGAGAGGACTCCTTACCCCCATCCAGGAGGACATAGGGAGCAGGATCAACATCATCACAGCCATACCACTGCTGTTAAAGCTGGTGTCGGTCCTGCACTTCCTGGCCTCTGGCCCAGTACTTTGAGAGCCAGCTGCCTGGCATATTGCAGCCTGCATTCTTCTTAGTGCTGGTGCAAGTGAAGGGGGACCTTCTGCGCAATCTGGGACAGCACATTGCCCTTCTCACCACCCTGGCACAGCTCAACCTCACCAAGGCCTAGTTCTATGCCATTGTGGGCATGCCCAAAGTGGTGGCAGCATTGGATTGCGTGCATGTGGAGCTTGTAGCCCCATGCCTCAGAAGAGGTCGACAGGAACCAAAATCAGTTCGATTTCCTCAATGGCCAGGTGACCTCTGACACGAACATGACCGTCACGCACTACTGTGCCCATTACCAGGATCAACCCACAATGCTATTATCATGTGGAACAGCACCCTGCCGGTGAACATAGCGCGTCTCACAGGAAAAAGGACCTGGATGTTTGGTGAGTAATGTGATGAAACCTACAGAGTCCTCACAAAGTCCCTACTTAGGTCTCCTCCCAGGTGGCCAGTGTGAGAAACCTGAGGACATCCTCACATTGTCTTCCCTTGTATCCTCGCCTCAGGTGTCCAGGGCAGGGCCATCACCTTTGGATCCAGACCCTGTGGGAGGACAAGTGTGGGAGGATCACCTGAGTAGGGGATCCTTGGGGAGTAGAAAGAGGAAGCCCAAGGGTAATATGCGGTATTCTCTTCTTCTTTCCCGATATCCATCACCCTACTCTCCCTCAGCCTTTGCAGAACACCACCCTTCCCTTCCTGACAGTAATATGCCAGACTTACCTGTTATTCCTTTCAGACACTACAACTCTCACAATCCCTATTTCTCAATTGCTGGTCTAAGGACTGAAACGAAAGAGCAACATATAATGTAGAGGTGCACACTGGATTAATTGGATACCATTAATTTAATGAAAGTTTAACTTTGAAATACTATAATATAATTCAGGTGCTCCTATGTAGGTCCCGGCTACAAGACCAGCATACAATAGAAAAAAGAGGAAGGTCCACCACTATCTTGGTGGGCAAACACAGGGCACTTTTTTCTGACAGAAGTCAGTAATTACATTCAAGAAATTACTCTAGTGGTTAAATAATTTTTTACTTCAAGGAAGAAACTTGGTGTAATTTGAACATGTATATCTTCACAAATTCACTTGTAAATTAAGTCAAGTAAGTATTTCAGACAGTAAATAAATAAATACATTCACATTTTTTTTTAAAAAACAGCAATTATGACAATTAGTCGTCATTATATCTAAACATAGGAATTCGCTTAATTAGCATTGACCAAACGTTGATAATTCAATATGTCAAAAATATGTGTACGACGCTTTTCGGGACGAGCCCTTCATCAGGTACAATTTTCAAGCTTGGATTTTCTGAAAATAAATAAAGTAAAGTTGCATCAGACTTCTGTTTAAATTTAAAGTATCAGATATATATATTACGTTTTTTTAGAAACAAAGAACTGACCTGTGTCTTTGCAATATCAACTAATGACTCGAAAGAATCCAGTGGGATCTAAAGTTTAGTTGGGTTTTCGGAATTGCAGCAGTGTCTCGAGCTGATGCCTGATTAGAAAATATATTTGTGTCAAAACACTTTATCATGAGTCTGTATGTCAAGGAACCGTGAGTGGGACACAGTCGCTCTAGAAAAGCATTGGGTCCCACTCCACGGTTCAGTCATCTATCTGGCAAAGATATATCATTTTGCTCACCGTCTATACAGTGATGGTTTATTCACTTGTGATGGTCACTTCCACTCACATCATTGTTCGCCACAGCCTTCTTTTGCAACTGGCAGTTTCGAAATAACAACTCTCCCTTATTAGTGATTGAGATCTACAAATAATTCACAAGAATTGTATCAGTGTAAATATTTAGATCATAACCTTTTCCCTTTTGCATTAATTCACTGTGTCATGGCGGCGTACACTGTTTGTTTCGTTTCGCTTACTTGTGGCTCTGGATGCGCGATGTCCGATTCCGGCTTCCGGACTTGATCGAGCCGCGCTCGCAGAACGTTCGGATCCAAGCTGAATTAGCTGTTTCTCAATGCAATGATTTGCGTGCGATAATTCGTGTTTCTCAGAATCAGTAGGAATGCTTTATTTCGTGTCGCGTGATGAACGGCGCAATAGTTCAACTGTTTGTGTGGATCGCGGTAATATGGTTGTCAGGGAAACCATGAAGATCGATGGTTAATGGGCTTCTCCCTTGTATTTGGTGTCTATAATGGGCGCCATCTTGGAGTGTCACTGGTATCGATGTAACTTCATTAGTTGCTGTGATTTTTACCAATTCGGCTGCATCGTGTAGAGACAAAAAAGAAAAGAAACACTGTGCTGAATGTAAATTCTTCATTATTTATGTTCTAGTAGTATACAGGATAAATCCGTAATTGAGAGATATTGTGTTTTTTCATAACTCGATCAGCTGTCAGCAAAAATGCTTGCTTTTTTCAGCCGCAACCTTCTGTATATGACGGTCTTATTGCGTAATTTCCAGGTTCCAAATGGAGATATTTTGTTATGAGTTGTTATTTCGAAACTGCCAGTTGCAAAAGAAGACTGTGGTGAACAATGATGTGAGTGGAAGTGACCATCACAAGTGAATAAACCATCACTGTAAAGACGGTGAGCAACATGATATATCTTTGCCAGATAGATGACTGAACCGTGGAGTGGGACCCAATGCTTTTCTAGAGCGACAGTGTCCCACTCACGGTTCTTTGACATACAGACTCATGATAAAGTGTTTTGACACAAACATATTTTCTAATCAGGCATCAGCTCGAGACACTGCTGCAATACCGAAAACCCAACTAAACATTAGATCCCATTAGATTCTTTCGAGTCATTAGTTGATATTGCAAAGACACAGGTCAGTTCTTTGTTTCTAAAAAACTTAATATATATATCTGATACTTTAAATTGAAACAGAAGTCTGATGCGACTTTACTTTATTTATTTTCAGAACATCCAAGCTTGAAAATTGTACCTGATGAAGGGCTAGTCCCGAAACGCGTCGTATACATATTTTTGACAAATTGAATTATCAACGTTTGGTCAATGCTAATTAAGCGAATTCCTATGTTTAGATATAATGACGACTAATTGTCATAATTGCTGTTTTTTCAAAAAAATGTGAATGTATTTATTTATTTACTGGCTGAAATACTTTTTTGACTTAATTTACAAGTGAATTTGTGAAGATATATATGTTCAAATTACACCAAGTTTCATTCTTGAAGTAAAAAATTATTTAACCACTAGAGTAATTTCTTGAATGTAATTACTGACTTCTGTCAGAAAAAAGTGTGCCCTGTGTTTGCCCACCAAGATAGTGGTGGACCTTCCTATTTTTTCTTTTTCTACTGAAACGAAAGAGAACAAAGAAAGGAGACTTAAGATTTCCCATTGGAATAACAAGATCATGATTTCCTATGGGAATCCGCCATATTGTCACACTAATTAGGCCAGGCAGAATCAGGCAGGCCTGGGCAAATGCTCACTCCTGACTTCAATTCACACTCCCTGTCTATATAAAAGGTGGAACACACAGAAACACTCTGAGCAAGGCTGAGTTCCAGAGAGCATGTTTCTTCCACAACCAAGGTGACCCAGGCAACATGTAGGGAGAGGCCAAGGGGCCGTTTGTGAAAGCAGATACTTGAGAGAAGGCCAGATGGGAGTTACCTGTGATTGCAAAGCTGTAAGAGTTCAAAGGAGAAAGCTGTGTGAATGAGAAACAAGCTGCTGTTGAAGCCCGAGTTTGTCCTGTTCCCCTCCCGTATAACAGCTGAGTTGGGGAGGAAAGGAGTGCTGTGCAAGGAGTCTTGAACACTATATGCAAGGCACAAACTAGAAGTGAGAAAGACATCATCCGGTGAGTTAATGAACTGAACAAAAGTCTGGTTGATGTCAGAACAAGTGAAATGGCACCCGCGAGTGAAACTGTATCATTGGGGAATCCTGCATGTACGCCGACAAATGGAAGGTGGTTGGAAGCTTACCCCGGGCATTATAAAGTAACAGAGTTGTCCTGTGATAGGAAGTCGCATAATCAAACGACTCTGTAAACTCCCTTTAAAGTGTTTGTTGCAGAAAGTAACGCAGTCTTCAATAAAAACTCATTAGGAATGATATGAGTGCAAAGGAGTGAACAAAAAAGGAAACTACATCTGCTAGGAGCAAGCAAACTACAAATACCAAGAGGCATTGATGAGAGGTTGTGAAAGCTGCGAAAAAAGGCTTGATAAGATATTTCAGGCAATAGGCTCGAACCTGGCTGAGGGAAGCCTATGTAAGAAACTATGATTGTCGAAGTGGTCATGCAGAGGTCTGGTCAAACTCTCTGCAGTTTTGAAAGCCTTCGACTAAAGTGATTGAGTTGCATTTTCTTGGTAGATTTAAAACTTGGGGAAGGGAACCCAGAGTAAAAGTATAGAGGCTTGAGCCTGATAGAGGGAAGCCTATAAGGAATATTTGTGAATTATGAACTAAGGAAGGCTCAAACCCGGACTGAGGGAAGCCTGTGTTTTGAACTGTGTTTGAACTGTGTTTGAGAAAAAAAAAATGAATTCGGGTGAAGGAAACCTGAGGTGTCAATTGGAGGGAGATGGGACGTACGTGTACCCAAAAGCCACAGTGTGTCTCTTAAGGAACAGTGTGTCATTCACCTACCTTTTTTTCATCAAATCTGATACCCTGTGCTTCAAACGTGGGGAAGGGAGCGTTACACTACTTTCTAAAAGCCATTTCTGACATTTCCTTTTTGAAACACTCTTTTAATTTTTGATTATCCCAGTGCGCATTAATTGTAATAGAGTGAGGGCAGGTGTTAGGTTTTCTAGTTTAAATCTTTTGATTTTGACTGTCACAACTAGGACTATTTTATTTATTATTTGATGGTCGAGATTACTCCCATCTTAGATATGGGGCTAGATAGGACTTTTCCAACCCCATCTAAATATTCTAATAAAGGTTATGAAAACTTGCAGCCCTTGTGCCTCTCATACTTTTGATACCATGAGTCTCTTACACTAGGGAAAGGCAGACTCTTCCTGGTCCTGTCCCTGGGGGTAGTATCAGATGTGAGAATCACGTGGGAGGAGATGGACCTAAGGGGATTAGGGGGACTCCGTTGGGTGGGACACAGTATTTCTCTTCCACAATGATGGAAACATCATTGATGCCAGAAACTGTGATGGCTTGCTGTCAGAGCGAGCTGTTATTTTCCCAAGCTAACTATCTGAATGTGAGTGAAAACAATTATAACCCATTATGTAGTTGCTGTTAGAAAACTCCCGTTAACGTCACTGACATCAATAGGGATGAAAGCTCCTATAACTCCCAGGGGAATAATAGAGATTAGTCTTTAAATGTTACCAATTGAGACCATGAAAACTCTCATTCCTCTGTAAAGCCAAACCCTTCATTTAATCCTTATAATACTCCTTTAAGGAATATATGTGAGAACAGAAAAGAGCTTGGTGTTGATATTTCCACTAGAAAATCTTACTTTGGCACTGTGGACTCCAAGCCTAACAATGCCCAAAGTGCTAGGACAAGGAAGAAGATAGCAGGGGCATGAGACTGCAAATTGCAGCCATTTAGTGTTAAGGACTCACACCGAGGGAAACTGGGAGGCATAAAAGGCCACACCAGGTGCAGGCCATAGAGAAGAGCATTAGCAGGTGGTGGAGCGGCTATGACACCTCCACGTGGAAGCAGATGCACATGTTAGAGACACGGGACCACCGCTGAGTCCTGAACGGATGCCAGTGCCAGGACGGTCTCTGCCGCTCAAGACCTTAATTACAGAGGTTGTGCAGCGGGAAGTGTTGGGAGTAACAGCTCTCCCTCTGAGGACCACAGCTGCAGAGGTCCCACCACGAGAAGCATGCAATTTGAAGGCTTTTCCATTTTATCAGACAGGCTCTGGTGGCAGACGAGCACCGGGGAGCTGTGGGAGCAAGGAGAGCTCATTTATTGACAAGCATGGGCAGCAGGACACCGAGAAGGAGAGGTTGCCAACCCGCGCAGGAAAGCAGAGGCAGAGAACGTGGAGGCACCAGGCGAACCAACACGCACGTCAGACCTTATAAGTTCACTAGTAGATTGTGACACTGGAGCGTTCCGTAACCGCCCACTGGCTAAGTCCAGGCACCTTAAGCAGAAACAGCAGATAAACAGTGTAAAGTGGGAAAAGAAACATTGGGCCTCATTACGACCCAGGCGGTAAGTTACCGCCTGGGCCGTGACTTTACCACCATGGCGTAAACTATGTTTACGCCATGGTGGTTGGCGGACTTACCGCCCCATTCCGACCTTGGCGGGGCGGTAAGTCCCCAATCCCCATTTACCCTTCCCCATTCCCATTTTTGCCCCATAGGGCATAATGGGAGTGGGGAAGGCGTTAATTACGCCACCGTAAATTACGGTGGCGTAATTAACTCCATGGTCCCTTAGCGCCATGGATTTTAACACCTGCTAAAAGCAGGTGTTAAAAGCACCATGGCGCTAGGGGACCTCGTAATTGGCGGTAAGGGGTCGGCGCAGCTAACGCTGGCGTTAACCCCTTACCGCCAGGGTCGTAATGAGGCCCATTGTTTTGAATACAGAACTGACATAAAGCAGATTGCTTACCCTTTCAGCAAATCAAGTTGGCTTAAAATGAAGCAGGCCGTAGAACAAGAGTTTAACCCTCAGACCAGAAGGGTATGATTGTATATATGTGGTGCAGATTAAAGACCAGCACCAAGATAGGTCAATACACTGAGAAATCCATACAAACAACGATTGGCAAAGCCAAAAGAGAATCATACCAAGGCATGACATAAAGCAATAACATGGCCAAAGCCAAGAGTGGGCAATTAAGAATTCAAGAGTTTGTAAAACATGTTGCCCATATGTAAAGGAGGTCATAAGAGGAACTGGCTTAAACCCACATATCCAAAGAGTGAGAAAGAATTATCATCCGCATTTGATTTATGCAGAAGTGGGAAAACAAGAGGGGCAGGAGGAGGGCTGCCTTTCTGATGTAAGGCAATCGGGAGGAGTGGAGCTAAGGCTGCATTGTGGGGGGCAATCACAAGCATGTACCAAACAGCACCAGTGTGGTTCTTGTGTCCCCTGAAGAAATATTTAATCTTGATGTTGTGGAGCAGGGGACATTGCTAACCTGTTTGAAGTTAACCTTGACCACAGATGTAGTTATAGTTAGTAGTCGTATCCTGTCCTGCCAGGAGAGTACACCAGGGGAGAGAACTTTGTAGTAGTAGGCCTGGCTGGTTAGTGGACCAGTTGTAAGGTATTGTAGTACTGTGATGTGGTTAGAATTTTTGAAGAAGAAGTACCAGTACCACTAAGATGTTCTTGTGAACTGCTACAGAATCATCCTGCCAAATTAATATCGCTGAAGCAAGTTTTGTGTGAACCTTTCCAGAATCATCTAACATTGTTAAAACAAGTGGCTAGTGAACTGTTGCAGACTTATCCTGACAGATATTTTTTGTTGGTCCTAATGTACTGTGAAAGTATTCTTGGCTCATAAGAAGATGTTTTGATGAGCTCTATATAACAAGTGGGAAGAGTGAAAACCTTGTTGAATAATTTCGAACTGTTGGTGGAATTCAAGTTGGAGCTTATGTTGTCAAGGTGGAATTTGTGTTGTCAATTTGGAAACAGAAGCACTGAATTGGAACTTTATAACAAAACAGGGTTTCCTTACCCTTTTGGAACTGTTGAATAGAATTCTGCAGGAATCTGAGCAAGGGGATTTCATCCAGATTATAACGAGAGACAGTAATCAAGTTGTGAATCTAACTGTTACATTTGTTATATGTGAACTGCCATACATTACCTTGTTAACAGACATTGCTCACGTGAGCACTGTCCTCTGTGTGTTCATAGGATTTTGGTCATACTTCGGATTTCTCCCTCCCTGCTGTCAGCAACGCAGCCCATGCTGGCATCGGAAAGCTAGAAATCCTGAAAGCGAGCAAAATCCTGTCAGCACACAGAGGACACACCTCCAAGTAGATCATGGTTACATCTAGCACAAAGCAAGGGTTTCCACAAATGTGGTAATAGTGCAATGTGTCAATATGCTCTTGAAACACAAACAGTGTAGTTTGACAAACTAGGGGTACATCAGATCATGCAATTTATTAATTGCAATTCAAAGTACATTGTTTACTGTATAATATGTGTTTGTGGTATGAAATATATTGGGAGCACGATCAGATAAAGACAATTAGACAATGTAAAAAGTATAAAATATAAATATACCTTTGTCTATTTTATTGTTGTTTTAAGAATTACTGGGCGAAGCATGGGTACAACTGCTAGTATAACTATAAAAGAAGTTTTGTATTCCACCGTCGAGGCATGTCCGGAGTGCATATTTGACACATGCCTTGCTTAACCAGACCTGGGTCTGTTGAGGTGAAAAGGAAGATGGAAAAGGAGGAGAAGAGAATGAGGGGGCAGTAGGTAGCCCAAAGGGAGGGTATTTAAGTAGATCAGTTGTGTGGTTTGACTCAGAGCCAAGAGGAAGTGTTGACTTTGTATGCTCTTCCGTGAAGAACTTACAATAGAATGGTCAACCATTAGAGATGGCTGTGCTAAAAACACTGAATTTTCGCTGAGAATCCTGGCCATTCAAAAAGGAAAAAGAGAATCTTCTACCCATCATATTAAAAAGGATGGGCTGAATGATAAGATACCACCTGTTTTTACAGCTCACCTGATCATGCAGAAAATATCACCTTAGTAGTAGGTCCAATATGTCCGAATGAAGTCTCCACTGTTTACCTCCCCCAAAAGGTGGAGGTAAACATTGTAAACCCCTCCACCCCAGAAGTTAATATTTTTCTATCCTACAATGAAAGGGTGCCCCAGTACTTCCAATCACTCCAAGAAAATAAATGCAAGGGTCCCCTAATGTAATGTGCAGAAGGGCCGTGCACAATTAAAAATGGCACAAAGGCAGTTTAATCCGCTACTGCACCTTATCCATTTGTATCCTCAAAACGAGGGTGGGAATGGCTAACAAACGCTTTGCAACAATAAATATGGATTTTTTCAAATACTGTGTGCAGTATTTCCGATAATCGACGCTGTAATGAAGCAGATTCCCACAATTACTGCATGTAGTAATTCTGGGGGAAAACCTGCAAATCTCGTAAAGCGGACCATAGTTTTACATAGTTTAGCAAAGTTTCCTTACACTCATAGCGTTGTATTTTTATCCTCAAATTTGCCTTTTCAGAAAAAGATGTCATGTAGCCTTGGTGCTTATGAGCATCTACGTTAATGCTACCTCCATAAATCGTCTGCTTTATTATACATATATTTTCTATATGTTTTGTTTTGTCCTTGTTATATGTCGCACTTTTTTACACCCTCATAAACTGGCACACGGCTACTTCTCATCTTGGTTCTATTGCACAGGCAACCTTCAAATACATTCAAAGACGACTGGAAGCTAAGCCCTGGGCATAGTAAGAAAAGATATGCTTTTATTCACATAAAAGGTAATGATTGTTTGTATTTACTCAATGTTTGAAATCTAAAAGGTTGTGTTTACTACCATAAGCATGCAACTATATGGATGCTAGTTTTTCAGTTAAAACCGTGTATTTTAGTGTTAAGACTTAGCTCCTATAGAGTTTTTCTTCTATGACATGCACCTTCCATATGTACGCCCCAAAACAGAATGCTCCATAGAAGATTAGCACTCGGTGGGTGGGCCGCTGTCAAACACCTAGCAGGCTGCCTTCCCCGAAACAGTCTATTTCAAGGCTTCCAGCACCTTGAATGACTAGGTGGATGGCTGCTTGGAATAAGGTAAAACCTGTTTGCAAGTTCGTATAGCCCTGCTCACCCTACTTCACAATGATCGCTGGGACCACCACTAAGGCACTCTGACCCTTCCCCACAGCACTCTTATATCTCTGAAGGTATTAGCCCAATAATGTCCGACCGTGTTGAATGTTTTGGTCACCTGTTGGTGCAACTGAATGTTTTGGTGGCCTACTAACCCAATTGAATGCTCTGTCGCCTACCAACACCACTGAATGTTTCTGTCATTTACCAACTTCACTAAATATTTTCCTCACCTACCAATCTCACTGAATGCGTAGGTCACCATCAGACTATGATACTTGACCCATTCCTAAAATCAGCCCTTGATTCAATACCCTGTACCCCTCACAATCTGACGCTATTTGCACTTCACTGGCCCTTCTGGGAGCACAACCTAGCACTATGCCTAAAGCCCCAGCAATTTACACACCAGTCCCCTCTTGACCCTCACCTTCAGCATTGATGTACATAAGCACACCATCCTACTCACAGGCCTCTTTCCACCCCATGAAATGGAGTTCAATGCTCATCTCAGCATGATGCCCCTCAACCCTCTCTCGTTGCCCTGATCCAACTTATGCCAACCCCTTCATATGGTCCTTTAATAAGACACCCTTACCATCTCTCACAATTCAGCCTAATCTGCCTTATCACCTCCCCTTCAGAACCTTTAGCTATCCTCCCCCTCTCTACTGCCCATCTACCACTCTTACTCCCAGGTTCTGAAATGCTCAAACTCTCTCTTCAACGAATAACAAATACAGAAAAACAGTTACAGAGAAACAATTTGGTCGATAAAAAATATGGGCAATTATTTAAATATATATATGGGGTGGGCTAAGGGGTTAAAACGGGTGGGGAGGGGATTCTGGAGCGGTTATTAATATAAGGAAACAGAGGGTTTGGGGGATCCCCCAAAAAGAATCAGTATGTTTTCGAGCATATGACTTACCTTTAAATGTTTTTGTTATTTTCGTTTTCGTTAAAATGAAATAGATCCTCTGCAATAAGACTCCCTTCCTTCCTGACCACTTCACCAATCTACAGCTTGCTGCCTTGGTTCTAACAGAGACGTTGGCCACCCACTGTGACACAGCAATGCTTATTGCTCTTCATTTAGGTGCTGCTACCTTCTCCTACTCTTCATGGTGTGGTCTGACTTTCCCATTCGCTCCTAGAATACACTGCAACACAACTCCTTGTTCCCACCCTTCTCCCTGTCCTCCTTGTCTCTAGGCATCCTGGCCCACTCAGCCTCTTCTTCCCTGACCTGAACCTACTTCTTGACTCCATTTCCACTGCAGTTTCTATTGTCCTCTTACGAGGCTGTCAAAGTTCCAAAAGTCTCCACCACCTTGTTCTCCAATCCCTACTTTCTGACCACTCCTTGACTGCCCTCCATGACCAATAGGCCCACATCCATGGCAACTTACTTCATCTAATTTTCCAATCCTCTCTATTGATTCTGCCTTCCGACCACTTGCTTTGAAATTCTGGGTTGTGATTCCCCTTCACTCTATCTCAAAACTAACTCCCTGTTATCTAAAGTGAAGTTCAACCCTGATGCCCTGGCTTCCTACACAGTGGAGCTCAGACCCTCTCTCCTAGATCTTGCTGCACCTCTGACCAACTCTATTGAACAAGCCTCCCTCTGCTTCAACTCGGCACTCACCTCTCCCTTTGAGCATTATTACCTGGCTCTCCACATTACCTATGCAAGTTCTTGCCTCCAGCCTTAGACCTCCACAGGTATTTGCTATTTCAAGAAAAAAACATGTGACTCTCTTTAGAACCTTGGAGCCTGACCTCCTACAAGGACATCCTCTCTGCTCTGTTCACTGCTGTGGACAAAACCACTTCACCAACATTATCTGTAGCTTCAATCCTACACCCGCAACTTTGTCACAATCTTTAAAGGTTATGCAAACAACCCGTTCTTCGCTCCATCTCTCCTATTTATCTGCTAATGACATAACCATGTACTTCTCATCCAGGATCTCTCAAATCTGAGACAACCCACCAACCATCCTTCTCCACCCACCCTCTTTCCTTTATGTGCCCTCTTGGGTCATTCACCTGTACCTTACCAGCAGAACATTTGCCTATTCTCCTGGAAAGGCCAACCCATCCAGCACCCTTGAGAACCCATTTTTACCTCAAACAATCAATGTCCTGGCACCACTTCCCTGCTTCAACCTCTTCTCCCATTTTAAACTTTCTATCGAAAAGGGATCCTCCTTGCATTGCATTAACCGTAATTCTCAAAACTCTCTGCTGACCCTATTGACTCTGTCAACTATTGTTCCATCTCCCTTCTCCCCTACTACTCTGAAGTCCTTGAATAGGAGGAATTTAACTAGATTAACTAGATTACCAACTATCTATAGGTCAACAGCCGATGTGACCCCCTTAGAACGGTCTCACGTTGTTTCTATGAAGTAAATTACTATGTGTTAATTTACTTTGTGGAAATGACATTGACTGTTGGCTTATACAAGTATCTTTGTTTTGGTTAAGGGATAAAAAGAGGGTGGGCAGGGGCGCGCGCGCGCTAGTGCTCAGACCCTGGGGGGCCCGCACGCCATCACAGGGCTTACCCAGGTCACCACACTGGCGACGAGGAGGTACGGATTACTTCCCTGCTCCGACAGCCTCGGAGAGACGGAAAGCTTTTCCGTATTGCGGACCCGCGGAGTGCCAGCGGCCATTTTGTTTTCGCTCGCTCCTCTCCTCACACACAGCTGCAGTGGTTGCAGCCCGAGAGGGTGCTCGTGCGCCACCTGCCAGCTGTGTTTTGGGAAAACTACTCAATTTTTGGAACTCCCACAGTCCTGCAGGCGCAGGGCTGTGGCATCAAAGAAGAAAGAAGTGGGTTTCTACACCCCAGCACTACTACAAGCCCAGGACAAGCCGCCCATCATTCTAGGAAAAGACAACTGTGAGTATGTGACGCAGAAATGGGCGAAGAGACTGATGATGAGGGTGCCATAGCCCCAATTCCGCGCAGATCTCGCAGCTCCCTGGCCCCCATGCCTGAATTCGATACAACTGGCCCCCCTTTCAAACTGGGCCCGAAGTGGCTGCTGTGGGTCAAGAGGCTAGATATGTTCTTCAGGGCATCTGGGGTGAACGATGATGACACCAAAATCGCGACTATGATCTACTCGGCTGGCGCGGAAGTCCACAAGATCTACGATTCCCTCGTCATCCCCGTGGTCACGTATGACGCAGTCAAGCAGGCACTCAAAGACCATTTTCTCCCCATGGCAAATGTGGATTTTGATAGATTTGTCATGGGCGCCGAAAGACAACTAGACGACGAGCCTCTAGACAAATTCTGTGCCCGTTTCAGGCACATGGCGACCTCCTGCAGATGGGTCGATGAGGAAGAAATGGTCCGCAACCAGCTATTGCAGGGGTGCAGCTCCGGCAAACTTAGAAGGCAAGTACTGAGAGAACCTGGTCTGACCCTCCAGCAAATTTTAGACCTGGGAAGGGCACATGAGCTGGCAGAAGCCAGAGGTGCGAAAATGGACGCTGCCACGCGACCGAAGAATGATGAAGACGCATTTGCTGTGGGACGTTCAGCAACGGGAAGGTTGAAATGGGTGCCGAGAAGGCCTGATGCCCCGCCCACACCAGGCAACGCCTCATCTTGCTCCTACTGTGGATATGATCTCCCCCACGGAGGTGAATGCCCAGCTAAGTCGAGAACGTGCGGCCGGTGTGGCACACCGGGGCACTATGCAAGGATGTGCCGGGCTGCCGCCCCTGTAGCGGCAGGAAGAGGACCGGAGAGAGTTGGACGTGAAGGCGCTTGCAGAGTGAGAGGCATCTCATCGATCGATCAGGGTCTGCAGGACCTGGACATCGCAAAAGAGGAGGAGGAGGAGGAAGAGATTTTCTTCATTTCCAGCATTGTGAAAGGTCCTGGCACGAGACGCCAACCCACATGCACTGTTAACATCGATGACGTCCCCACCCCCATTCTCATAGACACTGGGGCGTTGGTCTGTGTGCTGGCCACCAAACATTACGAGGCCCTGCCAGGCCCACCGGAGCTGTCTGCGTCTATGGCGCGAATATATGCTTTCGGAGGGGAAACACCTCTACCCATCCAAGGTGTGTTTGTAGCCCCGGTTTCTCATGGACAGAACACTATCAAAGCAAGGTTCTTTGTCACCAGCATCAGCCCACATTCCCTGTTGAGCTGTGCGGCATCAGAAGCACTCGACATTGTCCACTTCTCGTTTGGAGTATACCATGCCGATCTGAAAAGCATGCTACACAGATTTGAAACTCTCTTCAAGGGCATTGGAAAGCTGAAAGCAGAGCCCATACGCTTACATATCGACAAGTCTGTGAGGCCGACGGCCCTCAAACATCGCCGGATTCCTTTTAACCTAAGAGCCCAAGTGGAGGAGGAATTGCAGCAGCTGGTCGACCGAGACATCATTGAAAGAGTGGAAGGCTCCACCCCTTGGGTTTCGCCTATCGTAGTGGACCCAAAGCCGAAGCAACCGGGGGCAGTACGCATTTGCGTGGACATGAGGCTCCCAAATGCGGCCATCAAAAGGGAGCGTCACCTCACACCCACTCTAGATGACATCGTCGGAGAACTTCAAGGTGCCAAAGTCTTCTATAAACTGGACCTCAGGTCTGGGTATCACCAGTTAGAGTTACACCCCGAGTCGAGGTACATTACGACATTCACTACTCACGAGGGGCTGTATCAGTACAAAAGACTAAACTTTGGAATCTCGTCCGCAGCGGAGGTTTTCCAAAACGCCATCAGAGGAGCCCTGTCCGGACTGAAAGGAGTCATAAACATGTCCGACGACATCTTGGTCTTTGCCAGGTCGGAAATAGAACATCTTAAACGGCTAGAGAACACTTTTGAGAGACTACAGGCGGTGGGTGTAACCCTGCACGAAGAAAAGTCCGAATTCCTAAAAAACCGACTGGAATTCTTTGGGTTCACCTTCCATGCTGGTGGCATATCCCCGGATCCTGGAAAAGTCATGGACATTAGAGATGCACCTCCACCCACATCACCGGCCGAAGTACGGAGCTTCTTAGTGATGGTCAACTACTGCGGCCATTTTATCAAGGACTTGGCCTCTCTGTCGGAACCACTGAGGGCACTCACCAGGAACGACGTAGCCTGGCAGTGGACTGAGAATTAACAACGATCCTTCAGGACCATCAAAGAAGCCCTGTCAGAGCAGGAAACAATGGCCTATTTCAATCCCAGCCGGGAATCGGAGATTGTGGTCGATGCCAGCCCGGTGGGACTGGGGGCGGTCCTCATGCAGGCTGACGAACTAGGGGTCATGAGGCCCATAGCATATGCCAGCAAAGCCCTCATCGTCACAGAGAGGAGATATTCCCAGATAGAAAGGGAGGCCCTTGCCATCCTGTGGGGGTGCAAACACTTCAGAATTTACATCCTCGGCAAACCTGTCGTCGTGATAACGGACCATAAACCCCTGATTCCTATTTTGTCAGGAACATCATCCAAGCCGCCACCCCGCATCGAGAGATGGATGCTATCCCTCATGGAATACGGCGTCAAGCTAGTATACCGCCCAGGTACACATAACCCAGCCGATTATCTTTCTCATCACCCAGGCACGAGGGATACCCAGAGTCCCGTGGAGATGACCGACACTGGGGACGCCGTACACCTCGTCATTGAATCGGCCCTGCCCGTGGCCTTATTGAGACAGGACATTGCGGACGACTCGAACTCAGACGAGGCGTTCCTGAGGGTGAAAAGGGCGGTGGCCACAGGAGAGTGGCGGGACATCCTTTTGAACAACGCCAGGAGGAACCCGGATGTGCAAAGGGACCTGCAACTGCTGTGGAAAGCTCGACACGAGCTCTCGGTGTCCACGGACGGTCTGTTACTGCGAGGGCACCAGATCGTGATCCCCAGGTCATTGGTCATGAGGGTCCTCCATTTGGCCCACACAGGGCACCAAGGCATGGCCAAGATGAAGGCACGCCTCAGGCTGAAGGTCTGGTTTCCCGATCTGGAGCACAGGGTGGCCGAGTTTGTGAGGACCTGTATTCCCTGCCAAGCTACGAGTCCTGTGGAAAGGGGCCCACCCATTCAGGCCATGGAGCGGAGTGACGTAACATGGGGAACGGTGCACGCAGACTTCGGCTCGACCGGAAGGGGCCTATATTTCCTGGTGGTCACGTACCAGTGGTCGAGGTATCCGGAGGTGGAGCTCGTAGAATCCACCGCCAGTGATCACACCATCCTGGCAATGGACAAAATTTTCGCCACCCATGGGTTCCCCTTTGAGATCTGCCCAGACAACGGAGCGCCGTTCCAAGGACAGCGGTTTGCTAGGTATTGCGAAGAACGAGGAATAAAGCACCAGAAGGTAACCCCGCTATGGCCAAGGGCCAACGGAGAGGTTGAGCGATTCATGCGGACACTGAACAAGATTTTTCGAATTTCTGTCAATGGAGGGGAGGACCTACAACACAATCTAATTGACTTTCTTCGTGAATACCGATCCACCCCACATCGATCCACCGGAATCGCACCCGCCGAGGCGCTGTTCAGGCAAATACCCAGAGGGCTGATACCCGAAGCAGGAGACAGACACCCAGGAGTGATCGATAGCGCACGGGTGACAGCAGAAAGAGCAGCGAGAAACGAGAACGAAACAACAAGGCGGAGGCTGCCAGAAAGAGAGATAGCGGTAGGAGACACTGTCCTAGTCGGGAACAGGAAACCGGAAGGAAAACTCTCAATGACTTACGAAACCCAACCAATGGGAGTCACTCATGTCAAAGGGTCAATGGTTACAGCTGCGAATGCACGGGGTACAGTAACCAGAAACGTATCCTTCTTCAAGTGCATAGGACCTGTGGCAGCGGAAGAAGAAACCAATCCTAACCAAGGACAAACAGCGGAGGCGCCGCATGGAGGCGGTGAACCGCCAGAGGACCCCGGGGGACCAGAGAACCCCGAGGGAGGTTCACCCAGGTACCCGCGCAGGGAAGGACGTCGTCCGCCGCAAAGATTCCAGGATTTCATCATGGACTCAGCGGCATGAGTGACAAGCCCTGTTAAGTACAGTTTGATTTGAGCCACGTTGGCTCCACTGTTTAATGTGTTTGTTGTTTGGGGGGAAAAGGAGGGATGTTGTGTACGTCGTACTTGAGGTGCGCATGCGCGGCCCAGCGGCCAGCGCGTGGAAATAATAAAGGCGGTGCCCGGGCAGTTCGCGCCGGAGCACCGGAACAACCAGACGTCTCCGGCGTGCATTCTTGCGCGCCTGCCCGCGCGCGCTAGTGCTCAGACCCTGGGGGGCCCGCACGCCATCACAGGGCTTACCCAGGTCACCACAGGTGCTCTGAGTATCCTCCACTTTGGTATACCTAGGCCCTGCCATTGGAATCAGTTGATTCCTGTTAGGAGACAAGATGGCCCCTGTGGCCTCTTGCTTTCTATTGCCCGTTACCTTGTTTTTCCCAAAGTCCTGGGAAGCCCTGCCTCAGTCCCTTCCCCCTGACTGGCTGTTCGGTGGAAGTTCCATATATGTTTATTTATTTATTTGAATTTGTAATGTGCCCACTGGCTTCGAGCATCGTGGCGCTGTTAAGAATGCTTGCTCTGTTAAATAAGTGCAGTAAGAAGGCATACATACATAGATGATAACTTCAGACAATTACAGTAAGAGCATAAAAGTGATTACATAGATTGGTGGGCAAGTATATGGTGCCAGCCACATCTTACATGGCGGCAGCTACATAAAGTTGCAAGGTCAGCTTCAGTGGGCAAGAGCCTGGTGCGAGCCACATGTTGCATGGCGGCAGCTACAAACAGTTGCGGGGTCAAGAATAGTAAACATACATTAGTGCTACCTAAGGGTTGAATGGCGGCAGCATCTCATGAATGAGAGGTCATGATCAATGGGCAAGAGCGTGGTGACCGGCACAGATACATAGGAGAGAAGCTACAGATAGATGCGTGGTTGGTTTCATACATGGAACAGCATTGGGCCAGTCCCTTATTGGACGGTAGCAAGTGCATACTATTACATATGTTTAATTCAACGGGCACTAGCCTAGAGCAAATCTCATGGAATGGCGGGCAACTACGTACACTTACTGGGGTGGGAGGAGAAGGGAGGAAGGAACGACTAGGGGGTACAGTTAGAAGGCATACATACATAGATGATAACTTCAGACATTTACAGTAAGAGCATAAAAGTGATTACATAGATTGGTGGGCAAGTATATGGTGCCAGCCACATCTTACACGGCGGCATCTACATAAAGTTGCAAGGTCAGCTTCGGTGGGAAAGAGCCTGGTGCGAGCCAAATGTTGCATGGCGGCAGCTACAAACAGTTGCGGGGTCAAGAATAGTAAACATACATTAGGGCTACCTAAGGATTGAATGGCGGCAGCATCACATGAATGAGAGGTCATGATCAATGGGCAAGAGTGTGGTGACCGGCACAGATACATAGGAGAGAAGCTACAGATAGATGCGTGGTTGGATTCATACATAGAATAGCATGGGGCCAGTGCCTTATTGGACGGTGGCAAGTGCATACTAATACATATGTTTAAGCCAACGGGCACTAGCCTAGGGCAAATCTCATGGAATGGCGGGCAAATACATACACTTACTGGGGTGGGAGGAGAAGGGAGGAAGGAATTTAATGTTATTGTGGGGAAGTCCAGGCCAGACTGGCTGGAGCCTTCCCAGTGACTGCATGTTGTGGGTACACCCTGTGGGTGGGGCCTGGGTGAATGGAGTGAATGATCAATATGCGCTTCTTGGGTGTCTAGTTTCTGATATGTGTCACAAAGACTAAGACAGTCCTGCCCGAAACTGATATGAATGCAGTGTGTAGTGCTGGCTGAGTACTTGCCCCAATACACATTCCTTGTTCTGAGTGTCTGAGAGGGAGATGAATGGCCTGAATGCTTGCTAAATGCCCTTCTGAGTGATTGGTTGTCTGAGTGTGACCCAGCAAAGTGAATGAGAGACAGAGCAGTATATCTGGGGGCCTCTCACTGCTAGAAAATGTTCAGAAGCTGAAGCCGAGGCCAGCGGGAACTGATGCTTAACCTTGAAGCCCACTGGAAAAGGAAGAACCGCTGCTGCTGATCCAAGAGAGGACCTGGCTAGGAGACCTCTTCCAGAGCTACGAGGGACCATCGTGCACCAGCTGATCTTTGCCAAAGCTCCCTGGACATCAGACCCTCGAAAGGCTGCCAACCGGAGAGTGGGACGCCCCCGGAATCACAAAGTGAAGTGCCAGGACATTGAAGTCCATCACCGTTGATGACCGCCGCCGCTGACCGGAGCTACAAGACATTTGCAATAAACACTCATCGTCGAGGTGCACTGCATGCCTCCGCTTGCAGGATGTTTTCGACCGATCGTCAATGAGCACCGCAAGAACCGAAGCTGCTGCCACAATGGCAGTGTTCACTCTTTTTCCTTGTGGGATCTCGACGATCCGTGGCTCCTGCCTAAAAGGGAGCCGCTCAAGAAGGATCCTTCGACGAGCCGTCGTCGAACTCTGCTATTCCAGGTACATTGAGGTTGTAGAACTATTTATATTGTATTATATCTTTATTTACAGGTTGCTCAGGTGGGGGGATCCTCACACAGAACTGTTTCTAGGTAAACAGGGCCTGTATTCTGCCTATTGTTATAACCAGCTGCTTTCCTCCTATGTATATTGTTGGTTCCCTTTATTAATTGCTTTGTGTGACATTTGACCAAAGTACAGTTGATGCACTTTAATGAAATCTGATAGTAATTGTGGTACCACGTAGAACTGTGTATATATTTGCTGTTGTAGATTAACAGAGAACAAAGTGAGTTATTATGATTGTGTATATAACCTTGAATCTTAATTATATAAAGACCGTGTTTTCACTAACACAGTGTGTGTACATTCCTTTGTGGGTGCTTGGGGACTACACTGTACTTAAGAACCAGCTTGCATCACCACCTGAGAGCTAAGCCTTGATTGCTCGTCCATAGCTACCGAAATAGAGAATCTTAGCTGTGGTCCTCTGTGCCTCTCCTCTACCATATAGAGAGCAGGAGTACAGCTACCCCCCTCCAGGCTTTTCAATGCTCAGGTGGGATTTTCCTACCTAAAGAAAATAAGGATAGTTTGTGTCATAAAGTTCAACTTAAATGCCTGTATGTGTCCAAAACATATGCTTGCCCTCACAACTAAATCTATACAATGTGTAGGGATATCGGCAACCAAAGAAACTGTGTTCAAAATGAAGTTCTGAGCTTCTTCCAACTCCTGGATACATTTAAGATTACTCTTCCCCAAATTCAAAACAGTTCCACAAAAAGAACTTGTGGGTCTCTTCCCCAAGTTCAATACACTTTCAAACAGTCTTGGGGTGCCCTTCCACAAGTTCAACACAATTCCAAATATACTTGAGGTTCCCTTCCCCAAGTTCAACACAGCCCCAAATATCCTCAGGGTTCTCTTACCCAAGTTCAACACAGTTTACAGTTAATTCAACTTTCTCAGTTCACATGATTATTTCAAAATCCACTTTGTAACCTTTCAAGCTTTTCAACCGTTCACTTGGCTTATTATTCTTTATAGCCACTTTATCACTTCTACTGCAAAAAAACTTTAAACTTTTGATTTTCCTTGGCTCACTCTCTCACTTCCTTATGTTCACTGCGTTCGTAAATACACATCACTTTCTCTCCACTCATGTGATATTTGTATATATTTTTAATAACTTCTCATAGCTTTACTTTAGTATGAGATTCAATAATTCATCTAGAACTTTGCAACTTGTTCGATACTCAATAATTTCCATTTGGTCTCCGGATCCATTCATTATTCACTTTCACTTGTTCAGCCTCTTTCTCTGCCTACGCCTAGTCCCTAGAGCACCACATCATGAGTGTTCTCTCCCCGTCACTCAACGGTGTATGGCCACTTCTCGGGGTGCTTGTGTGTGCCTCTTCTGCTTTCGTTCGCTCCCCTCTCTCCCGTTGGGAGCACTGTGGAGCTGCACTTGCCTCTTAACCTTTGAGCAGCTTCCTGCTTCATATTAGAGACTTTGGTGTCCCCCAGCTCCAGCGGGGGACGAGCAGCTAAGGACTCTGCAGGGCTCTTGACTCTCTCGCGGCTCCCGCTGGCCTCGCCGTCTTTCCGGCTCTCCTGCAGCAGTCAGCAGCCTTTTCACCAGCCCCTGTCCAGCCTGCTCCACATCTTCGAGGCTTCCCAGGCGGTTCCTCTCCCCATGTAGGTTTTCCTTTTTGTATGCACCTGTAGCCTCTGAAGTGGCTGCAGGTGCAAGTCCTTTGCCTGACCACAATTACTTTTGTCAATAGGAAATGCCTGGTACTGGGACTGGGAAGATGACTGTGAAATACCATTCTAAAGGTCAAAGTGGTGTGCACAGATGGACATGTGTATTACTCCTAGTTGCATTTTCCTCATCCCAGGCTTAAAAGGATATGAATGGGGCACAGTTGGAGTGTGTAACAGTGGGGAAGGTTGGTAATAACCTATAAAGATCGGGTGAGGGGTGGATGTATTTTGACAAGGGAAAGGGGGATACCATGGCTCACATAAAGGTCCTTCCACGCTGGTGATCCTCCCTCGCATATCCACCCCCAGGGTCAGGATACAAAATAGATGGCCCTTACCAGGCCAGCTGAGAGGAGGATCCAAGGGGAGTAGTTGGGAGGATATCCTCAGGTCCCTCACATACCATTCCCTTATGCGGGGTGGACCTTGGTGTGTCACAGCAAAACCAGCAGATATTATCGAAATGACTCTGCTCATGACCCTTCCGGTGTTCCACCCTGACACAATAGGGTTGAAGGTCCAGGAACCACTGCATAATTCTGGGATTCGACTCTTTACACCGACTGATCCAAACTAAGGGTGAATGGTCTGTGATCAATCTTAATTTGCGGCCTAAGAGCTAGTATTTCAGATGTAGAACAGCCCATTTAATAGCCAATGCCTCAAGCTCTATAACTGAGCAGTTCTTTTCTCTAGGAAACAACTTCCTGCTGACGTATAGGATGGGATGTTCCAGCCCGTCATGGTGTTGATATAGGATGCCCCCTGCACCCATCAGGGAAGCATGGGGTTTTTGAGATAAATTCTTTAGAGAAACCTGCTACTTTTAGAATGGGGCTTTGACACAGGGTCTGTTTGAGAGTGGTGTAACAAATCTCATCTTCCTCATCACAGCTGATCTTTTGTGGTTCCGCATTGTTCAGTTTGTCAGTGAGTCGGGAGGTCTTACTTGAACAGATTGGAATGAGTAGCCGATTAATCCCAGAAAGGCTCTAAGGTCTTTCTCTGTTTTCAGCGTTGGGATGTTAAGAACCGCTGCAACCTTTTCTTGCTGGGGTTCAACAGTACCATTACCCACTCAAAACCCAAGGTATTTAACTGCAGATTGAGCCAGTTTGCATTTTCAGGGGTTTGCGGTTAGGCCTGCTCACATACCAGTATAAATGTGGTACAAATGATCTTCCCAAGTTTTACTGTATATTACAATATTGTCTATATAGGCTCTGCAAAAGTGCGGGTAAGGTTGAAGAATCTTTTCCATTAATCTCTGAAATGTTGCAGGAGCTCCATGCAGACCAAAGGGCAGGACTTTAAAGAGAATTAGACCTATGGGAGTGGCAAAGGCAGTTTTCTCTTTGCCAGGTCCGTATAGTGGGACCTGCCAATAACCTTTTTTCGTAAGGTCTATTGTAGAAAGGTATACCGCATTACCCAGCCGGGTCAGTCAGATCATCTATACGCGGCATTGGGTAAGTGTCAAAGGCTGATATGGCATTTACCTTTCTAAAGTCAATGCAAAACCTCCAACTCCCATCAGGTTTTGCCACCAACATGATAGGGAGGGCCAGGGGCTAGTAGATGGCTTAATAATGTTAGGCTCCATCTCTTTTACTTCCTGAATAATGGTTTCTTTTCAGTACTCAGGTAGTCGGTAAGGTTTTAAATGTACCACTTTGCCTCCTGGAGTGCAGATGTGATGATAAATATCTTTCACTCTCCCTGGCTCCTCTCTAAACACATCAGCAAACTGTCTTATGAGATCATGCAGGTCTTGTCTTTGATTGTTATTCAAATCGGGTGGTATTAGGGCTGTCTTATCTGTAATCTCTGGTAATAAATAGGACAAAATGGTGGCATTAGATTCTGAAGGATTTTCCTTCCATTCTTTTAGAAGATTAATGTGGTAGATTTGTGTTTTAAGGCATTTATCAGGTTGGAAAACTTTATAGTAACAAGGTCTCATTTGCTCTAATACTTCATATGCGCTATGCCACTTGGATATTAGTTTGTTCTCTAAATTGGGTAACAACAACAATACCTTCTGCCTTATGAAAAAAGATCTCAGTGAAACCTTTTTTATCATATGAGGCCTTCTGTTGTTCTTGTGCCTTGGCCATATGGGTTTGTACTAAAGATCTCTCAGCCATCGTATGTTCCTTAAATTTAGTGGCAGTTTGGGAAAGAGGTATTGGGCCCCCCTCTCTCTCCTCCCAGGTTTCCCTCAGCATATCTAGGACATCCTGGGGTTCTTGTCCGTAAAGTAGCTCAAACAGGGAGAATCCTGTGGAAGCCTGGGGCTTTTCCTAACCGCAAATAAAGCCCATGGAATCAACTGATCCCAATTGCTTGCTCCACCAACTTTAATATTTTGTTAAATCGTAATACAAGGCCATCTGTCTGTGGGTGGTATACTGAGGTCCTCAAAGTGGTTATATAAAACAACTGTTTAACTTTCCCATAAGTTTGCTCATGAAAGTAGAGCCTTGATCGGTCAATATCTCCTTTGGAAACGCCCTCAAGGAAAGAAAGGGAGCAGGTGTTTAAGGATTTGATGGGTGTTATTAGCTTTATGGGGAAAAGCTTCTGGATATCATGGCGCATAGTTCAAGATATTGGTGCAGATATTGGTGGTAGTAGCAAATATTCAATCTCATGTACTTATTCCCTAATTTCAATGTCTCTAAGAGTCCCATAATATCCATAAAAATTCTTGAGAATGGAATTTCAATAATTGGCAATGGATTTAAGGGAACTGGTGGTAATAGTCTTTTGGCAGATCTCACAGGCCCAGATAAAGTTCTTAATGTACATCATGTTTTCCCGGCCAGTAGAATGTATTAGTGTTCTGAGCCTGTGTCTTTGTTTATGCTATATCCCCGGTCAGAAGTGAATGTGCTATTTCGAGCCCCACTTGCTTATGAATCTTGGGAACAACCAACTGGGTTTTCACTAAGTGCTGAGGAGGGGTATCTCCCCAATACATTAGACCATGTTTTAAAAAGAAAAAAAGATCCCTCTTTCTCATGGCCCTCTTGTTCCAATGTGATCTATAAAAAGGCTTCAGCCAACAACGGGTCGTTCCTTTAGACAAAGGCTAGGTTGGGAAGGGTTTCAGTTAATTCCTCTCTGACCTTTCTAGGTTCTGGCTTGAAATTATATTTCAAGGAATCCTAACTGTTAACCAAGAACTATGTATCATTGACAGTGTGGCTATTTTAATTTCTTTTGAGCTGTGGCAAATCTTTCTGTGGGAGTCACAAAGCCTGGATTACCGTTGGGGCTATTTTTGCTATAAGTGGAAAGTGGAAAATTAACACTCAAACGAGAAGATTTGTTGCCAGTAGAACTTTTGTTGATAAACTTTTTGTTGACTTTGAAACTTCAAGATCTGAGTTAAGACATTTTCTTTGATTGAACATTTGCTGAACTGACTTTGAATCTTGGGGAAGAGAAATCTCCCAGGACATTAGAAGGTAATTTAGGAAATATGAATGTTTGTTATGTCATGTTGGATTGCCATATCTTTTCTTTATGTATTTGTTTATTGTGAGGGCCAGTTATCCTGTGTTAGAGTGTATTCCCTTAGTTTTAGGTGAGGCAGGGAATTCCTCATAAGAGTGGGGACAGTGAGGTATTTTGATTAATTTTATTTTATCCTCAAACAGTTGTCCGCCTCGCATTACTGACCCCTCATATATGGTGTCAGGTGGGATCAAAATCAGCTGATACAAACTGGGGATCCACAATGTATTTGGCAGACTCTGATCAAACTGAAGCTGAGACAGAAGAGGGTTGGTCTGAGCATATTCTTCCTACTTATGCCACTTGTACTTCCCATTAAAAACCTGGTTCTCATACCTCCCTTACTAGGGAGGAAAGGCGTTTTGATTCCTTTTCCATTAAAGGAACTGGGGGAATAAGAGAAGCACCTCGTAATCAGTGAGTTCTTAAGATGAATGTAGGCATAAAAGTTTTTTAAAGTTTCAGGCCAGACTATCCTTACCAAAAGACAATATGTTGAAGGAAATGCATGCCATCCATAGTTCTCTCAGAATCATGTGATTCCAGGAAAGGACAAATAAATAGTGTAAAAAAAAAGAGGAATTTGGGCTGCTATTGAGTCGAGCTAAAAACCTGTTATATCAGTGTAGTCACTTCAAACTAGATAGACGCAAATGGAGATAGAGGGAGGGTGCTAGCATGGATGGAAGCAAGTGGCTTCAGCGCAAAGCCAGACAAACAGACCATGGACATCATGTAGGGGTCACCAGGGGTCTCAACTGCCACCCCTAAAAAGTAAACGATTTTTTGAAACATTCTTTTTACATTGAGGCACATGGGCTGTGGCCAGCAGCATACGGCTCTTTGTTTCTGGAGTGGCTGGTTTTCTGATAGCAATAGCCAGTAAGATAGCTCAGTGGGTTGAGCGTTGGCTGATGCAATGTGTGTGTGATCTGCAGGTTGCAGGTTTGACTCCCAGCAAGGTCAATTCAGCCTTTCATCCTGCAGTGGTTGATAAATGAGTACCAGCAGAGGTTGAGTGATAGTGTATGTATATTTATTCTATATGAAGTGCTTAAGTGTAAGTGCTATATAATAGATCATTATTGTTTGGCCTTGGACGTCTGCTTGCATTCACAGTGATTTGGTAATATGGGCCTAAATGCACTGATATTAACGATACATGTGGTGATCCATTCTTGTATGAAATGTATATCACTTTACAGTGATATCGTAACCATATTTTTTGTAGTGTACTCAGAAACAATGTTATGTGATGCCACTTCCTTTTTTGTTGAGGGGTGAAAGGTTGTGTTCTATCACTTCCTCTGATGTCACTTTGGGGCGGAGTCAAATGACATCACTTCCTTTGATATCATCAGAGGTCAAGGGCCGTCTGATGTCACTTCCACTACCCCTGCCATTCTGGTGAAATGACGTCCCTGAAACAGACATGCAAAAATTGTGTTGTTATAATGCACTTCTTATTTTAGTTAGATATCAATGGTCAGAAGGACCTGTTGGCCTATTAGTAATCTTTATTCCCAAACAATTGGTAATAGATCAAACATACTACTTCATAACAAATAAGAGTAATATTTAATTTCCACATAACACCAAAAGCGAACACGTGTTTCAACCTAAGGTCCTCCTCAGTGCTTGAAGTTTAGTCTAACTTCAGTAATACACAATGCCCAATTTAGTATATACAATACATGAATATTAATAGCATACAAAAGGAAAACTAAATTCAACAAAACACCCATTAAGATTGAAATTGTGCATGCATCAGATGGAAAAATAAATAAAAGGCATGCTCATTGTTAGAAACACCACCTCACAAGTTGGTCACTGGAGAGGAAAAACACTACAGGGGTAGGGAAAGGTATTGGAGAAAGAAGACGCAGAAAAATATAATAAGCATAATATGTTGCTCACCTGTCTTCTAATCATTATTTAACTCAATTGGTGAATGGATTAGTGCATGATCAGTAGTACCAACTATACCCAGCATGTTCCACGCCTTGTATTGCATGCGCAAAATTGTGCAAACAATCTTGTAAATACATTTGTACCATACAGAATCTAATCTAAAGAATCTAAAGAATCTAAAATCTCCCCAATTAAACCAACATGCCTAAAACTACACATGGTTTAGTTAGCCAGGTGCATTCAACATTATTAGAATGTATGGTTTCCTCTTGGTCTACATATAGAGTTTGAAAGGGTACACTGTCCATACCCATGAAAATATTGTCTAGAAAAGGCCCATGTGACTGTGCTGAAAAACGATGCATTTGTGTCTAAGTATGACAAAAACATGTTACCCGAACAACTTCCAAAAGTGTGCTGAAATTGTTCGCTTCTATCAATGTTTCACCCAATATCTATAGCAATAAAGAATTAACAAAATAAAAAAATTGTGGTCACACTTAATGTTCGTCAAGCATACATTTTTATAAATGTGGATGTTAAGGTACAAGTGCTATAGTAAATTGCACCTGAGTGCGCCCGATCTTGTTCAGGCAAGAAATGTAGGCAAGTTGCAAGCTCTGCATTCTAAACACTTGTAAACTGTCTGCCTTCCCTTAAAGAAAATTATATATATCAAATTGTTGCGAAAAGTGCCAGGGGCAACATAAAGTCCAAAAATGATCACTGTTGTGTGCCTGTTGTCTACCCGTCCAAGGGCATTACCTGTTACCCTTGTAAAACGTGTTGTGCTGTTCTCATCCATATACAGTCACTTTCGGCAAAGTTCTGAAACTCAGGCATTGGGCAATGCTAAAAGATCTGTCTACAGAAAAACAAGAAAATGGAGTTCCCAATCTATGTCTTTAATCTAAAAATGAATAGAAATTCCTGGTAACATAAGGGTTTGCTGAGAGTACGTTACAAGCTTACCATTTAAAGTGTGGCCTTTAGGTTCACTCCATCTGAAGTCGGTGCGTGCTGTACAATCCCGTCAAATGGATTCCTTGCACTGTCTGTCTTCTTCTTGCTGATAGATTTTATCCGTCAGCAGTGATTTTTGGATATCAAGGCTTGAGCCTCATTACTCCATCTTGCCGGGTTGAATATGTAGTCGTGGGTTAGGATTCTTCTTGGTCTGTGTGGGCTTTTCACAGTATAGCTGGTTTCACAGGGTCTTTTTTTTTTGTTTTTAACAAATTTTATTCGACTTTTCCAAACAAACAAGTAAATACACAATATCTTCAACTTATTAAACTTAACTCTTGCAAATTCAACAGCGATTAAACCAAAGCCCTCCTCCCAATCAAACATTCCCGGTAAAGTTCAGATATAAGTTCTAGAAGAGAAGGGAGAAAAGGGGACAAGAGAAAAGAAGAAGAGAAGAGGAAAGAGAAAGAAAAAAAGGGGAATACATAATGTATACATTTATATAATTGTAATACACAAACATCTGATACAATCAATTACAACAAATATATACATACATAAATATACTCATAAACTTACTTAAAATCGAAAATGTACTTAGCTAGATTCTTCTCTTGAAGCTAATTCAATTCATCTCCAAATTTAAAAAAAACACCCCAAATTTTCTGGAATTCAGCTTCTTTTTTCTGTATTCTAAACACCAGTATTTCAATGTTGCATAATTAAAACATTTCCTCCAACCTCGAGGCCAATGTTTGGAAACCAGTTGACTTCCAATTTCGCAATATTAGCTTTTTTGCCACACGCTCCCCTTTTAAAATCCAGCTAACTTTATTTTGTTCCAAATCTTCCAGGATTTTATCTTCACCCTAAATCAATGTCTCAAAGTCAAAATTCAGATCCTTATTCACCACTGTATTCATCAGTTCGGGTATTCCTTTCCAAAAATCTTTCACCTTGTAACATTCCCAAAACATATGCTCTAATGTACCTCAATCGTGGCCACAACCCCAACAGGTGTCCGTCAGACTTAAGCCTTGCTTATGCATTCTAGCAGGTGTCCAAAATACTCTGTTCAAGTTCTTCACTTGACGGACTCTCTCTCCTATATTGAATGACATGCTTTTGATATTTCCACCAAGGGCCTCCCATCTCCCTTGCATCATTTCATCATTTAGGCTTGCCAACCATGCTGTCAGGATCTTTTCATTTCTCTTTAGATGTCATATTCTCTTGACTGCCTATTTTCTTAACGATATTCATTAAATATGAGCTATCAAATTTTGGCCGATTCACTGCACTTTTTAAAATCCGATCCCTCGCCATAAGTGCAGTCAGAAAAGCTGTAGTTTACTTTTAAATCTCGAAATGTTCGCCACCTTTCTCCTTCAAACAGGTCTTCAATTTTTTAAATTCCTGCTAGATACCAATTTATCCAGAATATTGTTTTGTTTTTGATTTTAATTTCAGGATTCAACCATATTGAGGAAGTATGTATTCGTCCTGGCCTTAATTGCATAGCCACTTCAAATGCCATTCTTGCAGTTCTCAGAAATTCAGTCAGAATAGAGCGATTCCCATAGTCTACATTTGTAGTTGATAGGACTGCCCAGGTGTCTAACGATCCTACCATACTGTTAATTCCAATGAGTCCTACCATACTAGTCTCTGCTATAGCCCATTCATCCACCTCTTCTACAGTGAACAGCATAATAAGTCCCAGGGTGAATGCATAATGGTAAAGGCTCGAAGTTTGGGATGTTTAAACCCCCTCTATCATTCTGTAATTGCAGCATCCATAGCTTCAATCTTGGAGTCTTTTTATCCCACAAAATGATTGGATTAAAATTTCAAATTGTTTCAATGATGATTTCTTCACTGGCAGAGGGAGAGGGATCATACTCATGATATAGCTTATCTTTGGTGTTATCATCATTTTAATAGCATTCAGCAACCTTCTAATGACAGATTTAATGAGTCCCATTGATCTAATTCCAATGTTTTTTTGTGTAATCAAGTCCATATTTAGGTTCATCATCTCCTTGATATTTTTTGTGATCCACATTCCTAAATATTTAAACTTAACTGGACACCATTTGAAGCCAAAGCTCTTTAGCAGCAATCCGCTGGTCGACGGAGTACATGACAGAGCTTATGATTTGAACCAGTTTATCTCATAGTTTGAGACATAACCAAATTCCTCAATCAACTTCATTAGGGCTGGGATAGAAGTTGTGAGGTCACAGATTACCACTAGGAGGTCATCGGCATACAACCAACGTTTTTGACTGACTCCGTTAATGTTAATTCCAATGATTATATTATCAGCTCTTATTACTTTCACCAGTGGCTCCATTGAAATCACAAATAGCAAAGGGGATAAAGGACAACCTTGGTGTTTCCCCTGCTGCAAGTCACATTTGCCTGTCATTCTCCCATTTGTGTTAACCTCTGATGTGGGATTTGTATAGAGCACTCTAATCCAATTCAAATATTCAAATATTCAGAACCGAAAATTCATCTTCTCCATAGCTCTCAGCATCAACTCCCATCGAACCTGATGGAAGATCTTTTCCCTGTCTAGTGAAAAAGCCACTGAGTCCATTTGCTTTTTCTTTGATTCTTCCAAGGTAAGTAAAGGCTTTCTCATGTTCAAAGCTGATACTCAATGGGATTTATCCTTTAGCCTTACTAATTATAATTGTGTCACATTCATTCATTATATGTGTATGGAAAGATGACTCCCAGATAGGGAGTAGAAATTATGCCAACAATGAGAAAGTGCCACAGCGTTTTGCTGACAAGTAGAAATGGGATGTAATAGTGGAGAAAAAGAGACAGAGGATAGGGAAACTTGCACCCATCCTTAAATGTAATAGAAACTTCATAAATATGTATGACTGAGACTACATAAAAAGAGTGGTGATTAATAGAGCCCTCTATACTCCTTGTTTTTCCACAGAATATCATCCACAGATTGACCTAGAGCTACAAAAGGGATCAGAAAGGAACCTAGAAGTCTGGCGAGATCCAAGAATAAGGAACAATTTGAAAACAAAAATTGTTTTTTATCTAGTGTGTTTTTCTTCCCCTGAAGAATTTCCTGTAAAGTAGTGTGTGAATTGGTAATGAGGAATGAAACATGTTGGGTATGTTTGTTTGAGGAATGAAAGAATGGATGATTGAGGAACCATCTGTGCAAAATATTGGAGATACCAATATACAGTATTGTATAATAACCAAAACCGTGTTCAAGTATCCCATAGTGTGATTAAAAAACAATAACACAGTAGATCTATAATGAATTGCTTTTAAGATATGTATCATAGGAAATGACTGTCAGCCTAGAGGGCTAATCATTGTCGTATGTCACAATCTATAAAACAATAGGGAAAAAAAAGAGAAAAATGATGGATTGTTCTTAGATGTAATGACACATGTATTTTTTATACAATTGAATTGAAGATGATGTATATTTTTATATGAAAATAAAATGATGATTTTTTTTTAATACAGAAGTCTTTGTTAGTATGTCAAAATGTAATTGGTTAGAGACATGCTCATAGGGTCATTAGCTGGATGAATAGTGGAAAACAGGGGACCGTTTGCACATTTAATACTTATCGTGGGCAGTGTTCTGAAGAGGGCTGTTGCAAACAGGTCCAAGACAAAAATATAAGTCAAAAACCTCTGGTCTCTCAAATTTGTGCGAAGCTGATACTTTGCCTTAAATAAAACCCGCTTGGTTTGGATTGATTAATCTTGGGAGAATCTTTTCTAATCTATTTGCCAGGATTTTTGATAAAATATGCTATCTGAGTTAATCAGACTGATTGATCTATAACTGCCTGGTTCCAACTCCGGACGACCTGGTTTTAGGATCAAGGATATCGTAGTATGCCTTAGTGTTGGAGGTAAAATATCCCTGTGTTTACTATGTGCAAACATGTCCCTGATTAGACATAGGACACTTTCTGGCATTGCCCTATAAAACTCAGCTGGTAGACCATCAGGTCCCTGGCACTTTCCTAAATTCAAGCTCCATATTGCCTTCTTAACTTCTTCTATAGATATTTCATTTTCTAGACTTAGTTTCTCTTCTGCTGTAATGCATTTCAATTTCGGATTCTAAAATAATTGTTCCATCCGGTCTAGATCAATTCCATGGGATTCACTGTATAGATCTGTATAATAGTGCTTAAATATGTCATCTAGGTCTCATGACATTCCCTGATCACCATTTATTGCACTAATTGTTCTATTCGCCTCTCTTACCCTCAGACAATGAGCCAACAATCGACTGCATTTCTCGCCTCCTTCATAATATCTACATTTAGTCTTGAAAACAGCAACTCTGCCTTTTCACTTATAACCTTATTCAAATCATATTTCATCCTCAACAACCTCATTTGTTTCCCACTGTCAGGCAAAACCATCAGCTCGTTTTCCAGTTTTTTAATTGAATCGGTTAGTGCTTTCACTATCCTTGAATAAATATTGTGGGCCTCCGAGTAAAAAGTGTACTCTCTCCTGGTTGGATGTTCCAATCCCCATACATCAGACACTCCAAGATCTTGCATCAATAATGCCAATTGTTTCTCTATCTTTCTTCCTTCAATCCCTCAAAATCTGTCTACTTCTATCACAGGGTCTTGTACGGTATTGACAAATCATTCTTGCTTCAGCTTGTCTGAGGTCCTTTTCTCTATCACCCTTTCTAATTCCACATTGTACACACTTCAATCCAACAATACTTAAATCATCCTTATTCTCCATCTGATGACAGTTCAACCAAATATATGGAGAATGAGTACCTATCATTGTGTCCCAAATATCTCAGATGCTCACGTATTCACACCCGGAGCTCCCGGATGGTACTTCCAATATATGTTAATCCAGAGATACAGATTAAAGCATAAACGATCATACACTGCAGCTAATAAACTCATTAATGGCTTGTGGTATGTCTACATTGGTGTGAATGATTTTGGTTTCTTTTGCAAATTTACACATTGAGCAAGTTCCACATTTATACATTTATAGAACCCGTTAAGATCTTGAATGAGCCGCGTTCTTTGTGCTGTTATGGGTTTCAAATATGAGGGACTCACAGCTGTCCGTAAGATTGGTGCTCTTGTGTAAACAACAAGCAGTTCAACAAAAAAAATACTTTTTTAGAACAGATCAGAAGAATAAGAAAGAGCAAAATCACAAATCAAACATGTCAGGTTCCAATAACCTGCAGTCACATATTTTAAGCAGCCAAGAACCAGGAGGGCGACCAGAAGAAGGGGAGGAGGGGGAAGAAGTAGAAGAAACAAACTGCAGGAGAATAATTACCAGATTGCTGTCCCAGAAACAGAGACCGAGACGGTAAACAACATAGTGCTTAATCTGTTCAGAAAATAATTATCCTAGTCTGAGAAGTCCATTCTTAACAAAAGGAAGTTATAATCTACCCTTGAAAGTAACTTAAATGAAACAAAAACTAACTTTGTTGAAGGGAACTACAAGTCCCAGAATTCCAAAATTACTGGGAGGAGCAAGAGGGCAGAAGAGGCATGCAGTTGTAACAGTCAGACAATCAAGCCAACAGTCATTGCAGTAGTCTGGCAATTGGGCCTAACAGCCCACACCTGAAGGAACCTGGGAGGCATAATGGGCCCCATCGGGTGCAGGCACGAGGAAGGGATAGAAGGAGATGGAACATTAGCTGGAGTGCAGGCCTTAGCAGTGGAAGCAGGGAGAGGGCACAAGGCTGGCAAACAAAGCAGAGGTGGGAGAACTAGAGGGATGCCTGACTGTGGAGACAGCAGATTTCAAATGTGTATTCTGAGAGAGTCCTGTTCCCCCAAACTCTGAAGTGCAGAGGCTGCACAGCGGAAGACGTGCAGTAGAGATCTTTTTCCAAATGTGATCCAGTGTGATGAGTCAACTTCTGGGGCACCAGTGGTCCAGGGATGTATATCGGTTACTGAATAAAATAAAAATAAGAAATAAAAAAATATCAGTTTCTAAACCATCAATCAGCCCCACACTTCTAGTATACCAGAAGGGATCCGAACAGTTTGAAAACACAAGTAAATTATAGACCTCCTTGTCCAATTTTGGTAACGTGGACGGAACAGCAGGCTTCTCTCTGCAAGGTCGTGAATCGTTGGCTAGTTGCAACACAGCGAAAATACAATTTTTACCCAAAGATAAAAGGGGCTGTCCAGTCAAGGTTGTATAAAAATATCTATTTTATTATTATTACAACAGACAGTTCTAGCACGCTACAAAATACAACCCACCCTGTAAAGGAACACAGAGGACAGACAGTTTCACGAAGGAAAGGGATGCACTCTGTGTACTGATAGGAGGGTAGTCGGGAAAGCAATCAGTCTTAACTGTTCAAGGTTATTGGGTTTTAGCACCAAGGGAGCAAGGGGTCGTAAATGTCACCAGGGCCGTTTGAAGACGGCTCTGAGCACATAACCACAATGTACCTGATTCTTGAGATGATCTTGATGCTCAAATTTGTTGAGTCGGTTCCAGGACGCTTTGCAGCTCCTGTGACAGAGTTCAAGACGGGAGACAGCTGCGGGTATCAGGCGGCAGGGGTTCCATGTAATAATGTCCCCGCAAAAATGTCTCCTAAAAAAAAGCTGCTGTTTTTTGCAGAGACATTATTTCATTGAACATATGTGGGACATCCCTGCAAACTCTGATTTTTTTTTTTTTACAAGGGGAGCAGGGATCATCCCCGCAACCCGTCCCCATACATAATGTCACCATATATAATGTTGCCAATGGCTTTTCCAGGTGACATTATGAATGGGGACAATATGTATGGGGATATTATTACCTGAAACCACGGCAGGTAGTTCGGCAAGCGACGCTAGATGGACGGCTACAGGCTGGCCTACACGGCTGCTCAGATTCAAGAATCATTGTCTCTGTGCTGGTTGGTGGATCTGGAACGTTGGGCAAGGCGTCTCGGGCGGCTTTAGTGACTGCAGCGTGACAACAGTCAGTGGTGCAGCCATTCATAGTTCGAGGGCTCGACTGCCTCGGAAATATCCTTAAAAGATGGACGCCGGTTGATGCTTGTTGTGGCACTATTCCTAGCTTCTTCACAGGGTTTGTGTTGTCCTTTAAGGCAGACGGCCCAATGCTGAGGAGAGTTTTCACGGCAGCAGCCTTGTCCTTTGTTCAGAGACGCTCTCGGATTCCCACCTCGGAAGCTTGCTGGAAGAACCTAGCAGGGCACGCTGTGTGCTGGCTGTGTACCGGTTCTGGAGGTGCTGGATGGGTCCTCTGAGTCTGGTATCTCCCTCTGTTCCCTGAGATATGTTTAGAGGAGGGATCTTGCTTCCCTCTTGAAAATCCTGGTCTTCCTTCACTGGCAGAGGATGTAAGGCAGACTGTACCTTCATCCAGGGTCCAAATGAGTCCTTCTTCTTACTCCTTTTGAAGTTGTCAGAAAAAAGAGGGGCTCAGCCCACTTTTAAGGCCAAATGGGACCGATTGAATGGTGCAGGCTAAGCCTACCTTTACGAACCAATCCTGGGTCCCCACCAACAATCTTCTGTTGTGTGTGAGGTCATAACCACAGTGCTTTGCAACAGGAAACATAATGGGTGACAGCGTGTACTACTAAGTCCCACCCATCTGCCTGTCTTATGTGGATCAAAGTGTCTCCCTGGTTAATTGACTTCTCTGTGACTCTTGATCAAAGCGCAGGTCTCCCTTGAAGTTTATGGCAAGAACAGACTTCTGTCTTCATCAATTCAGATACTTCTTCCCTCTGAAGGAGGGTCTCCCTGCAGGGGTTGCTTATTGTAAACAGTTTTCCCAGACATGCCATTCACTGCCCTTCATACAGAGGGGTGGGAGCTAGCTTCAAGTTGAGACACTGCATATCAAAGAGGTGTTGGGTCTCCTGTCCCCTTTTGTCAGTTCTGCAAACAAGCCCCTTCGGAGGCCTGCTTCAATTAACTCTCATCACTATGCGCTACCACCAGCAAAACTTAGACAGTAGAGAGAGCGGGTCCATGAAGCCTTTGATATTTTAATCAGGCTGGCAATGGCCTGAGGAAGGTGTGGCCTTCCCCCTTCTTGAGATGCTTTGATGTATGTGTGAGTGTCACATTCCAGCTAAACATGAAAGGGAGGACTGCGTCTGTAGACTGTGTCCCCACAGAGTACACTTGATGATGTGTTTTCCTGCGGCAAGTATAGGAAAATGTGTGCAGATTAGCCCCACACATTTTCTGAGGTTGATCTCCCATCATTCATTTTAATTACAAAACTTCAAAAAAAGCCCAGCCGAGCGCACACTCCCTGTGCGGATGGTTCAATTCCTCACATGCCCTCCAGCCTGTCACAATTCCTGCCCCTAGCCATCCGGCATACCAGGCTGGAGCCAGGTCACATTCACCTACTTGGCCCCTAAGGACCTCTCCATCACCCCAGAGACCTACTTGGACTCAAACTTGGCGCCTGTGGCACCAATCTCACACACAGCCCTAAGATCCACTTAGCATTGGTCGTGCAATGTATTATGGGCCAATGGATGCCCCCATGTAATTCGGTTCCTTGAACTGAATGGGCAGTCTAGCCTTTTGGGTGTGGTTTAGCCCAAGGATACCTGGGATATCTACAGACTATTTAAACAACGCCCAGCATGAGAAACATGCTTTGCGTTTCTCTGCACCTGCAGCATGACACTCACTATGCTCGGATCTCTCTCAAAGAGGCCTGCTTCTTTCTTCTTCCTCAGCGCTCCTGCAAGAACAAGAACATCATTAATAATACTCACCTTAAAGAGCATCCCGCTTCTGCCCAGCTCTCCTCCAGCCTTGCGGGTTCCTAAGGCGTGGTCATCTCCATCTCGGCAAGTCCTGCCCTATGAAAGGACAGAAGAACAGAAGAAGAGCGTTAGTAAGCTTTCTCTCTTAGCTCTCTCTCTCTTAGCGTTAGTAAGCTTTCACTCTTAGCTCTCTCTCGAAAACAGCAAGGAGAGTTAGACTCTTACCTGAATTCCACCGATCGGACAACTTCTGTTCCGGGACATTCTGCCAATCTGAAAAGGGGAAAAGGGACATCAGGTTAGCGCAAAAAGGCGCTGCTCATCGCGCTTACTTACCGCAGCTCACCTCCTTACCTTGCTTCCACGCTGAGTTACTGCGGCACCTAAAAGGATATAGAAAACATAAACATTGGTTAGAATGAAAGAAACCAACTAGCACCGCGCTCCGCACTTCTATTCACCTCAGCAGCGTGTCACCATCCTCAAGATCTTCACCACCTAAGGAAGGAAAGACACATAATTAAAGAGACTAGAGCCATCAGAACCTTTTGCAAGTCTCTTCCATTTACCGGTCGGGTGAGGAGAGAACCCGGGGTAGGTTGGACCCACGGAAGAAGGGGGGTCGGCAAGCAAAACCAACAGAGAGTTGACCTCTGGCAATCCTGTGTTTCGGACCCAGAGTTCGGTGAACAGATTCGAAGGAGGGGTTCGCGGTGGTCGGAAGCCCAGACAGGCTGAGTGACGTCCCCGTGGATACCAGGTGAGCGTTACACAGCCTCAACATTTGAACCACCACCCTACTGGGGGTCCGGTTCATCATCAAGGTGAAAGTACCAGCTGAGGCTATCTGCATAACCATGCTGGGAGCCTGGCTTGTGCTGGATGTCCATTTAGGGATATGGCCCAATAGAAAAGCTTAGGGTTCTTCCCTTCCATGGCCATTAACCATTGCAGAAGCCGGTGGTCTGTCCGGATCATAAAGTGAGACCCAAATATGTAGGGTTTCAGCTTCTTTATGGCCCACACGACCACCTATGCCTCTTTTTCTATGACACCCCAGTTCCTTTCCCTTTTTGTGAAACACCTGCTAATGTAGGCGACAGGTTGCTCTACCCCTTCAGAGTTCAGCTGCGCTAACACTGCTCCAATCCCAAAATCACAGGCGTCTTTCTGGATAATTAACTCCTGACCACAGTCTGGCTCTTTCAGAACTGGGGTCCTGCACCATCCATCCTTTAAATCCTGAAGGAAGGTTTGACAGGCAGGGGTCCACGTTGCCTTCTTCAGCATCTTCTTGAAAGATACATCCTTCAGGGACATGATGAACGACTGGTAGTACCCAGTGAGACCTAGAAAGGCTCTCAAGTTCATCTGTGTGGTGTGGATTTCCCAATCCTTCACAGCCTGTACCTTTACTTTGAGAGATTGTTTCTTACCTCCACCAACCAGGTGGCCTAGGTAAATCACTGTGCCCTGCTCTATCTTGCACTTTGTGAACTTGATAGTCAGACCTGCATTCTGCAGCACCTGAAGCACTTTTTTCAGGTGTGATAAGTGATCCTCCCAGTTGTGGTTGAAAACAGCAATGTCGTCTAAATAGGCGAAACTGACATTTTCAAGACCAGACAAAACCTGGTTAAGCATCTGCTGAAAAGGCACATGGGCATTCTTCAATCCAAAGGGCATCATAGTGAACTGATAATGTCCTTCCAGGGTTGAGAATGCCGACTGCTCTCTCGCTCCATCTGTCAAGCCAACCTGCCAATACCCTGCTGGGAGGTCAAAGGTACTCATGTACGTGGCAGCGCCAAGCTTGGCAATGAGCTCATCTGCCAGAGGAATGGGGAGCATCTTTCTTAGTGACAGAATTGAGCCCCCCTGTAGTCCACACAAAAGCAAACTTCAGTCTTCCCACCACTGGTCCTTTTAGGGGCCAGTACCACTGGGCTAGCTCAGGGTCTGTGGGATAGCTCTCTCACTCCAAGGGACAGCATCTTGGAAACCTCCTCCTTGATGGTGTCCCTGACCTTATCAGACATCCGGTGAATCATACTCTTCACCGGCTTACTGTCTCCAGTGTATAGATCATGCGTGCACTAATCTGCTCGACCTAGAGTCAAAGAGAACAGACCCGCAAACTGTCCCATTTGCTGTTCTGACAGGTTAGTTGTAAGGTTGACACTTTCAACCAACCCGTCTGTGACCTCAGTGTGCAGGAGTTCTGGGAGGGGATCTGTCTCCTCTTCAGTCTCTCCATCAGTCACTAATGTCATGACCAAGTCCTCCCAGCTATTATGGGGTTTTAGCCAGTTGAGGTGAAAGACCCTGCACATCAGTTTAGGTCCTTTCACGTCAATGAGATAATTCACCTTGCTGACCTTTTCTATCACACAGTAAGGCCCAGTCCACTTGCCCTGAAGAGTACTGGGTTTGACAGGCTCCATAATCCACACCCTCTGGTCAGGAGAATAGACTGTCACTGTGGCCTTCTGGTTGTGCCAGTACTTCATCGGCTCCTGACTGGCCTTTAGGTTCTTTGTTGACTGTTCCATGTACTTTGCCATTCTAGAGCAAAGGCCAAGTACATATTCCACCACTCCCCAATTAGGGGATGAGGGTTTGCTTTCCCATCCCTCTTTCTCTAGACAGAGGGGACCTCGTACAGAAGTACAAAAGGGCTAAACCCTACTCCGTTCTGTGGCACTTCCCTGTAGGCGAACAGAAGGTACGGCAGGAGAATATCCTATTTTCTCCTCAGGAGCTCTTCCAAGCCACCTATCATGGCTTTCAGAGTCTTGTTAAACTGCTCAACAAGCCCATTTGTTTGTGGATGGAAGGATGTAGAGAACCTATAGGTGACTTCACACTCTTCCCACTTAGCCCTCATATACACTGATATGAAGTTTGATCCTAGATCAGAAACGACTTCCTTGAGTAATCCAACACAGAGGAATATCCCAATCAGAGCCTTCGCAAACATGGGGGCTTTGATGCTCCTCAGAGGTACAGCCTCAGGGTATCTTGTGGCATGGCCTAGCATCACCAAGATGTATCTGTTCCATGAGTTGGTTTGAGGATCCAAAGGAACCACAATATCCATGCCTATTCTCTCGAAAGGCCGCCCAACATTGGATAGTGGAACTAAGGGGGTCTTTGTGGCACTACCTCACTTGCCTGAAGCTTGACAAGTCAGGCAGGATGGACAAATTCCTTCAGCTTTATGTTGAACTGCGGCCAGTAAAAGTGCACAGACAACCAGTCTAATGTGTTAGTCACTCCCAAGTGACCCGCTAAAGGAATTTGGTGAGCCACATCCAAGAGGAACTTTCTGTGGCATTGGGAAATTTCCAACCACCTGGTGCCCTCACCCTCAGAGTTAGTTGACGCACTGTACAGGAGTCCATCCTCCCAGCACACTTTGCACAGAGGAGGGTTCTTGCTTCCCTCTTAAAAATCCTGACCTTCCTTCACTGGCGGAAGCTGTAACGCAGACTGTACCTTCAGCCAGGTTCCAAATGAGTCTTTCTGCTTACTCCTTTTGAAGTTGTCAGAAAAAAAGAGGGGCTCAGCCCTCTTTTAAAGTCAAATGGGACCCAGTGATTGGTGCAGGCTAGGCCTACCTTTACGAACCAATCCTGGGTCACCACCAAAAATCTTCTGTTATGTGTGAGGTCATAACCAAAGTGCTTTGCAACAGGAAACGTAAGAGCTGACAACATGTACTAATAAGCCCCACCCATCTTGCTGTCTGTTGTGGATCAAAGTGTCTCTCTGGTTAATGGAGCTCTCTGTGACTCCTGATCAAAGCGCAGGTCTCCCTTGAAGTTTGTGGCGAGGACAGACTTCTATCTCCATCAATTCAGATACTTCTTCCCGCAGAAAGGGGGTCTCCCTGCAGGGGTTGCCTACTGGAAACAGTTTTCCCAGACATGGCATTCACTGCCCTTCGTACAGAGGGGTGGGAACTAGCTTCGAGTTGGCACATTGCATATCAAAGAGGTGTTGGGTTTCCTGTCCCCTTTTGTCAGTTCAGTGAAAAAGCCCCTTTGCAGGCCTGCTTCAATTAACTCTCATCAGTATGAGCTGCCACCAGCAGAACTTAGACAATAGAGAGGGTGGATCCATGGAGCCTTTGATATTTTATTTAGGCATGCCATGGCCGGATGAAGGTGTGGCCTTCTCCCTTCTTGAGATGCTTTGATGTACCCGTGGCTGTCACATTCCTGCTAAACATGACATGGAGGACTGCTCCTGTAGGCTGTCTCCCACCGGAGTACACTTGACTATGTGTTTGTTGCGCTTCGAGCAGATGAAAATGGTTGCTGATTAGCCCCACATACTTTCTGAGGTTGATCTCCCATTCATTTTAATTATATAACTTCAAAAAAGCCCAGGCGTGCGCACACTCCCCGTGAGGATGGTCGAATTCCTCACAGCCGGATTGCCATGGTTGCTGAGCTACTGACATGCAGGACACTGAGGCAAAAAGAATCATCAAACCGATGGCCTAAGGAATAAGAGCAACTCCTAAAATGTATGGCCAGACTGGAGACACCAGTTCAGGAGTAGGGTGTGTGTCCCTAGCGAGCCAGAAGCAGTAGAAGTCGTAGTGGAAATTAGGAAAACAGTGCGACCAGCAGAGCAAGTGTTTCAGAAACCGGTGTGTGAAGCACGGCATTCTAAAACATTACGCAAGCCTTTTTAGCAACAGTAACCAGCTCCTTAGCCACTTGCATAAGACTTTAAGCGAGTAGAAGTTGTTAGTTGTATTGAAATTTCTATGAACAATGGAATTGTAACACCCACATATAAAGTGAAGACCTTCTTACTCGTGTGAGAAGCTAACGTTAACAAAACCCATTGTGTGCTTTTCGAAGACTATTTCTGTTCAAAGAGTGGTTGTCTGTCCCTAATTAAGAAGCGGGAACGCTGGTAAACCCATTTCCTAACATTTAACTTTGACAATACAAGAGTTATAATCTTTGGAGTGGTAAAACAACATTAAAGGATGGTCGTGTGTGCCTAATTGTGATTCCTCAAGGAGGCATGAACACTATCCTTTTCTTTCATTGAATACAATTACATATCCATCTTTAAAGCTTGATAACTATATCAAAGAGTGGTCGTGTGTGCTTAATTGTAGTTCCTACCGAAAGACTGAACCTAATACTTTGTATAAAAGCAGCATACCTTTTATTCAGAAGACGTTAAAGAGTGTAAACTGTTGAAGAGAAGAACACACATTGCCCAAGCCAAGAGACACCCAATTCTAACAGTGAAACCAACCTTTCGCAGAGTTATAAAGCAATCCAGCAATACTGAGAAGTTTCTAACAGTTAATTGGCCTAAACCAACAGTGTACAAGTATTACCTGAAGCTAAGAAAGTGGCACCAAGGCTTCTGGGTAATTATTGGGCTGAAAGCTGGCAGAAAGGTGCAGGTAAAGATGGGGAAGGGGAATTGGCTGCTTGAAAAGACTATTTTGTAGCAGACCCAACCTGTGAAGCCTGAGTCTGTGAAAATCAGAGACAAGTGAGTCTTAAAGGCAAACCCAGGTTGTTATCATGGTAGATAGACAAGAGAGGCAAAGAGGCTGCCTTTTGAAGAAAGATTTTCAGAGGAAGAGTGCCTTGCCCACCTGAAGAGTTGAAGTGCTTTAAAAATTGATTTTGTCTAAAATACACTGAAGCGGTGGCAGTAATCCAAAGAACCAAAACTAAAGAGGTATATCTGGTTTTTAGTAGATGATACATTGCAGTTGTCGAAACCAAGGTGAAATACTGTGTGACAAAGATGACTGTTCACATCGTAACACAAGTAGAAGTATAGTTGTTGAAGTAGAAGCAGCATTATTAAGAAGTCATCCTGACAAATATACCATTTTGAAGGTTGAAACTATAATTCAAGGAATTCTAACTGTTAACCGAGGACTGTGTATCATTGACAGTGTGGATATTGTATTTTATTTTGAACTGTGGCCAATCCTCCTGTGGGTGTAACAACACATCATGGACAGGATTAACATTGGGGCTATTTTTACTAGAAGTGGACAGTGGGTAACTTCACACAAAAGAGGAGATTTGTTGCCAGTGGAACCTTTGTTGATGAAATTTTCTTTGTCTTTGAAACTTCAAGAACTGAGTTAAGCCATTTTCTTTCTTTGATTGAACATTTACCGAAGTGACTGTGAATCCTGGGGAAGTGAAATCTAGAAAGTCATTTAGGAAATATGAATGTTTGTTATGTCATGTTGAATTGCCATATCTTTTCTTTATGTATTTGCTGTTTAGTGTAAGGGCCAGTTATCCTGTGCTAGAGTGTATTGCCTTAGCTTTAGGTTAGGCAGGGAATTCCTCAGCAGAGTAGGTACAGTGAGGTATTTTGAAATATTTTCCATTATTTCTTTTATAATAAAAATATTTTGAGAAATCCTCTGACAGTTGTCCGCCTCGCATTACTGACAATGTTAACCTGCGTAGATGGTGTCTCGAGCTTCTTTTAGCCTCTTGTATATTTATGTCAAACTTGTGCTTATGTTTAGTGTGGTAAGAATCCATTCATAAGGAATAGGCTGTGCACCTATTTGGAGTCAGTAGCTTATTCATATTATCTATAGCTTCAGCAAACACAGTCACAATGTGAGTAGCCAAAGGCAACCTACAAGTGCTGTCAAATCCCACAAAGGTTTGTGTCTGCAAAAAAGCATTGGCAGGCTGGGGGTCATGGATTTTTAATGTCAGAGAATGCCCAAACAATCTCCAGCTTTTATTGCTTAGAGACATAGATTCAATTTCAGCCAATGTACTATTGGCATTTTGAAGATTAATAGGATTCCACCTAATTCTTTATTTGCCAATGTTTATTTCCACACATCCAATTACATCATATGCTATATGGGAAAGCGGCAAGTCAAACGTACCAAATAAAGAGTAGTGATCACTCTCTTCGTTCTGTAAAATGAACATGCACTGATCCATTAGAAAGAGTGATTCAGACCCAAAAATATAATTGATTGTTGTGGCACTCTTGCTAAAAACCCTGGCATAATTTCCAGGGGAATCGTGCTCACAATGACCGTTCAGCATGCATAAACCTAATGCCCCAAAGCGATGTGCCCAAGCGACACCACATGTGCCATGGGCCATTTGTAATAATTTGGCATCAACTGTACGTTTGTGAGTGTATAGGTGTTAAAGGCTCCCATAACTAGTATTTGAGATATATATGTGCATCAGCATAAAATTATTAGTAAATAAATTAAAGATTAATCCCTTAATTTCCCAGTTAAAATGTCTGCCTAAACTGAATCAGAATGAATATTCAAGTTAGTAAAATTAAAATAACTACTTGTCCCAAAGCGGATTTAGTGGCTACTTTTTGGATGGTGGTGCGCGCATCAAGAACGATTTCAGCAAGCAACCATGTTTCTTGTAAAACAATGATGATGAATACATTAGTGTGATTTAAAAGCCTGCCAAACAGGTGAGCAAAGACACGAGTGTTCCATGGGATCAATTTAATGCCCTAGTAAGGGGTGTCTTCGGTAATTATTGGGTAAGAAGCTGGACAGCCATCGCCGTCTTCCTCCATGCTAATTTCAGAATGCTCTCCATTATCGGTGAGTTGAATCATTCTAGAACCACTGGGATTAGCAACCACTCTAAAACCACCCTAAATGTCATCTCTGTGTTGTATTAGCTGGATTTTTTTCTGAAGGCACCCTACTAATATGATAAGAATTCCGAGTGATGTTCCAGTTGTCCTGCGATAATCTGTGTAAGTGTTTAGAGAAATGATTGCGACCCCCAATGTCTTGAGGGGTCATAATTGTCTCTAATGAGAAATAATTTCCTAATCTATAAAAGTTAGCCTCAAATTTAAGAAAAAAGTCCAAAGTCGACTCATGATCAAAATGAACAATAAGAGTAGCATACATGGTGTGCCCTAAAATGTCCACAACTTCAATGTCTGTAGAAGTGATGGCGCATAATGGGGAATCTGTAGACAAAGATTTAACAAGGTGTTGTATAGTGTTTGGATTGATGTATGGAATTTATGCCAGAAAAAATGCTGTGTGAATTTTGTTGTATGAGTGGGAGAGTGTTCATGTGAACAGGTTCTAATCCAGGCAGTTATAGAGATCAAGCCTGGGTGATGGGAGCCAGAGGGTCTTCCTTTGTAACAGCTTAAAGTAACTGGTTCAGAAGGATAAAATTAACTTACCTGTGACGCCTGAAGTGCCTGTGGACCTGCTTTATTTCACTGGCACCAAGTTGGTCTTTCTTCAAGAACCCAGTATTACCAAAACTGCAAAGGTGATAGAGATGATAAGTAAACTGCTGCAGGGGTCTGGGGAGAGAGGAGGAGGACCCACTGTCCCCAAACGTTATAGCCCATCACCAAGGGCAGAGGAAAAGGAGAAGTATGTGCCCAGGAAAATAAAAACAGTGCCCAGGAAGAAGAGAAGGAGAGGATACTCGGGCAGGAAAAGAACAAGTATATTTCCAGGGTGCCTCTGCATTCCAAAGCTTCCTGCAAGAGAAGAAACAGTGAAAGGATCACCTGGAGAGGAAGCGTGGTGAAGCTGCGGTGAGAAGGAAGCATGGAATCACCATGGAGCAGCTAAAGCAATATAAGAGGCTGGAGAGATAGGCTGATCAGATCATGAAAGTTGTAAACGGGAGATTGGATGAGTAAGGATAGCATGCGGTCTAAAGGAAGTCGTGCAACCCACTAAGCTATCTCAGTAGTGCCTCCATGAAATGTAGTGGGTGAATGATCTGCAAGGGCACCAAAGACTAGTGAGTGGTTTGAGACAGTTACATACAGGTATGCAGGACATTTATTTGTTGGTTTAACCTTAACACTTTCATTAAAAAACTAATTGCTATTTATTTGGAGGCTTTTCACTGTTACATTTACTTTTTTTTATTTATGTAAGTAATTTGCAACTTTATAAGTAACCTTATAATAGATAATGTATTGTTGTAAGGGCTTCCACGTCTCCCCTTACAGTCATCTCATACCTCTAATTTTAATAAGAACCTTAAATATAAAAGCCAAATTTGAATATCCAATGTATATATAATGTGATAAATAGGAAGTTTGTATGCTACCAGTGAATTATAGTTGGAAACAATTCCAATTAAATGTTCTTTTATTGTAAATGAACAATAGGTTTGCTTTTATGAACTTGCTCAAAATTGCTTTGGGTATCATATTGAAATTCACCAGTGACTGAGGAAGTATGCAAAAGAATAGCAACATATTCAGATGTATATACTAATGTCATATTTTGCATTTAAAAGCTATATTTCAAATACGTAATACAAAATATTACTTTTGCATTTTAAGTATTGCAAGTACCTTAACATTGTGGCAGGAACAAGTATGTTTGTAACATAAAACTGTTATGTTTAGGTTGCTGTAGCTCTTTTCAATAATATTATGTATGAATCTTTTATAGTAATTTCCTAATGATTACATAAAGAATGTAGTCGTAGATATGCAATGTAATGTTCCTTTTTTGTTGAGGTTCCACTGTGATACATAATACTTGAGGTTTCATAAGGTAAACCATAAAAAGACAGTTGTACATGGGTGCTATTAGAAATTAAAGAATTTAGGTTTCCTCATGTGCTCTGTATTTTAGTAAAATGAGCACACGATAAAAGAAAATCCTAACTTGAATTGTATGTCTAATGTCTTGGTGACATTGCGTGCATGTGTCGTTTGTTATAGCATTAGTCAGCAGGTTTTTAAATTACATTTTTGGAATATCTGGAAATTGTAAAAATAGTACATTTTCTTTTTTAATACATAGGATTTTCTGAAAAATGACACGACATGCAGTCCTGTAATACCTATGCCAATTATTGTGGCAATAGAAAGAATAACTGAAGTATATACAACAATAAACCTTCAGGACCTTATTGCTCATTGCTTGTAAAACTGTTTTGATTGAATTGTTTATCTATTGCTGTAAGCATAGGATTGCAGCTATATGTTTGTGTTGTCTTTTTTGAGCATCTTGAAATCTTGGGTGTATTGCCAAAAACAAACAGATCATAACTTTCACTTTCAATTTGTACAGTTAAAGGTGTACTTTGTAATAGCACATGTAAAGTCACATTTGCATAACAAATAACTCCAGTATTGTTGACAAAAGCTGGAGGAGTCTTTATGCTTTTGATGTTATGTTAGCATTCACTTGTACATTCTTGCAGGTATTGCAATGCTTGATAAATGAGTTGCATATATTGAACACAACCTAGTATATTCTTTTATGCTTGGCATATAAGCTGTCATTTTGATACATCCATACTTATTAAGCATAGTCCAGTAGGGATTCATATTCTACACAAAGCCTCATAGCTCATGCCATCTGTGAGAACTTTTGACACAATATCTACTAATGCTGTGGCTACACTTAAGCCTTTGGAGTTATGTAATGTGTCTGCATAAGCAAGTATTATTGGAAATGGTATGTGGGTAACGTACATTTCTTTAAAAAGTAGGAAACTGCTACATTTTTTATTTTGTGAATTTCTTTAATGGTTCCAAATAAAATTATATTTTACCACCAAAAATGTCAATATCATTGCATTTTAATAACTTGGTTTGCTTTTCAAGAAAGATCAAAGCAACCATTAGGATGGAAACCATGTCTACCTTACCAATCATTAGTACGTTTATGCTTTTCTGGCATGTTCTGTCGTTTATGTAGTGTTATGCTACCAATATTATGAGCTACAAGACCAGTAGGTGATATTACAGTACACGCTATTGAATTAGCAAATATCTTTCACAAATAGGTAGATCTACGTTTAAATAAACATATAATTCTTGTGCTTGCTTGTCTACTAACATAGGAAGAACCTCTGACTCCCATCACCCATGCGTGATCTCTCTAACTGCCTGGGTTAGAACCTTTTTCACATGAACACTCTCCAATTCATATAACAACATTTTCACAGCATACTCTCTGACATCATAAGTTCCATCCATTCGTGCACAATACCACACATCTCCCTTCCTTTCCCAGCTCTCTTCCTTTCCCAGCTCTCATCTTCCTTCGCCACCCCAGCGCTTTACAACACATCTCCCTTCCTTTCCCAGTTCTCATCTTCCATCGCCACCCTAGCACTTTACAACACATCTCCCTTCCTTTCCCAGCTCTCATCTTCCATCGCCACCCTAGCGCTTTACAACACATCTCCCTTCCTTTCCCAGCTCTCATCTTCCATCGCCATCCTAGCGCTTTACAACACATCTCCCTTCCTTTCCCAGCTCTCATCTTCCATCGCCACCCCAGCGCTTTACAACACATCTCCCTTCCTTTCCCAGCTCTCATCATCCATCGCCAGCCCAGCCCATATCTCCCTTTCTTTCCCAGCACTCTCCAGGAGCAATCACTCAAGCAGCGGACTTGCAAGCAGCACCCAAAACACACATAAATACATGCACACACACCACTCCTCTCTCATACAAAATCACACACACACACACACACCTTTTTAACAAGCAGTGTAGTCCTAAACCACATAAGGGAGCATGCCTCTTTACCAACGACCACCTCTAGGGCAAGAGAGCATGGCCCCTTAACATAGCATGCGTTTAAAGAGTGCAGTGTCGCTCTGTGCACATCCACTCTCACAGTAGTCACGCACAATATACCAATGACTACCCAACACACTGGAAGCAATAGTCCCATACTATACACCACACGCACATGGCACGCTTTTAAAGAACGCAGTGTCTCCCTCTGTACAACCACTCTCACAGCAGCCGCACCATATACCAATGACTACCTCACACACCGGAAGCGGTAGTCCCCTACTCTGCATGGCACGCACATGGCCCGCTTTAACGAACACAATGTCGCTCAGTGCGTAACACACTCAGAGACCTGGCACAGATCCATACCCAGTTCACAAATGCTAAACTTGTCAGCTTATCAGCTATACACTTATTTAAGCGCTCCATGCTCTAAATCAGCTGTAAATTCTGCCACTACTCAAACATGTTAACTTCATAGGCTTCCATATTATCTACAGCCTAGTTAGACCTACAAGTCATTGATGCAGCGTAGCACCTCACAACCTGCAAATCCTCAAAATAGTAACTTTTCTCTTCTCGCTTGTCACTCCATACCCCTTCTCAGTTACATTGATACTTAAACTCGGCATGTTCACTTGAACATTTAACTTGTTCACAAACTCACGCACATGCCGCACATTAGCACACACTACTTAATACACCAAACCAACTTTGATATCCTACTACATATGAATATCCCGGAATCACCTCACTATACGTCTTTGCTCAATGCTGAACACTACTGTCATTCCAGCGTTCGCCACACTCTGTATAGCAAGTGGTTGACGTCACCACTCTCAGACGTACTATACTTCACCTGCCAGCCATATTGCAGTTTTATCTTCCTCTTTACATTGCGGAGCACCATGCATTTGGTGACAGGATGAGCGCCAATTGGCTCAAACTCAACAGGGACAAGACCAATGTCCTGGTGGTGGGCACCTCTTCTGAATCCTGCTCATGGTCCTTGTCCTTCTAGCCATCTTCAATGGGTGAGTTTCCTATTCCGGTGATGGTGGTGAAAAATGTTGTGGTCTATCTATCCGCTTCTTTATCCATGGCATCTCAGGTCAGTGCTATGTTTAAGATAGGTCACTTTTTACTGAGGGTTCTGCCTTTTCTTCCCGCTCCCCATCACCCTCCAGTTGTGGCCTCTCTTATTTTTAGCAGGCTGGACTATTGTAATGCCCTTTATTTGGCCCAGGCCTCTGGCATCATTCACTGGCCCTCATTACGACCCTGGCGGAAATCGAAAAACGATGGCGGAAATGCAATACCGCCATCGAATAGCGCTCGGTGCGACTATGACCCGTCACCGCAAAGTACGAAGCCATTAGCGACACCGTAGTGAACGCCAACGCTAACTGCACCAAGCACGCGCGCGCGCGCCATGCCAAACCGCAAACACCACCATGGTGCAACGGTACGCCAATTCCGACCCTAGCGGACATGTACCTAACGCCATCAGGCATGGCGGAATGTACCATTCCGCCATGGCGAGAAGTACGGCATCGCGAATCAACCGTAAACGGCCCCACTGAGTGCCTGTACACCGCTCCCTGCCCACAAAGTACAACTCCCCGTAGGTGCAATGAAGCCACAATGCAACCATTGAAATGTACAAGTCACCCATGCATGCCAACGAACAAAAGAAACACAACAGGGGCCAATGGGAGCTGCAGGGCACAGATGGCACGAATACAGAAGCCATCCCAATGGACATGACCACAGTCCCCCACCAAGAAACGCACGCAAACACAGGCACCTGTGACCAGCAATATTCCGAGAATCACATCATTCCACCAGTCCACCTGGCTGACCGGCATCTGTTACACAAAACCCAATCCCCCGCCCCTGAGCATGACAACATTCAAACTGTCATATTGCCAGCCCCCATCCCTGACCTCACTGGGCTTCGTAGGCAAACGCGGCCAGTACAGTACCACGCAACTAAACCCCGAAGCCGGAACCCGATGCAGATCTCCCCACAATACATCGCCCCCCAAACTGGCATATGCCACATCACTTGCAAAGAAAACGCTACACGGGCCAAATCCGAATAGAAATTTAATGCACATCAAAATCACCAAGCCCATACAGCCATCAGGCCATGAACTCCAAAACACCAATCACCATTGTGGGCTGCTTCCGCAAGAAATGACCAGCCACTACCTGTGTGTCGCCCTGTTCCCCCATGGTACACAGAGCCACAATCACGTACGAAAAGGCAACATGGAAGCGCACAGAACCGCATGCCCGTCCCAATGGGGAGGCACTAGTCCAGCTGAAAGGCCGAAATGTTGCTCCGAGCCACCAGTACTGCGTAAGGGCATGTGGGCCATTGGCGATCGTCCCATATGATCATAATGCTGCTCCACTGATTAACACGAAGCAGCAGGTGTCGGGAGTAAAATCCATCTGCAGGAGTGGCATACAGATGGCAGTGGCAAAAGGGGAGGAGATACCTGTCAACCAAAAGAAAAGAAAAAGAACAGAATGGCCATCAGAACTACATTCCAACTACTCACTTCAATGATCACACGAAATCCACAGCCATATGCATGCTAGCCCAACCAAAAGGATCATCACCACCCCAAAACCACTTGCGACTCATAGCCATCTATATCGAGGTGCAAACACCATCACAAACGAGTGTACCTGTGCATGCGTCTGTCAAAACAGATTCCATCAGATGGGAATGATAACGTGCATGGACACAAGTGTCTGAGGGCGCCTCGAGACAGGGAGGGCTCAACAAGGCCAGATGGACGATGGTCCCACAATGGCAGCCCTGCATCACATAGCGTAGGGGAGGCGGATAGATCCCAAGAAGCCCTGTACATGGCAAACTCTGTATCAAATCACCTGCCCATGCATCCATCCATCATTCCCTCATCCCGGGATCAAAATGCCTGAATAATTACTCACATAACATTAGAAACATCCATTGAGTCCGTGCGTTATGCTGCCTGCTAAATCCACAGTGCCCCAGCCCGTGATTCCAGTGTTGTGTAGTAACATGTTTTTGGGAACGGACGGCCTCATCGCCCACGTAGCTATTGCGCATCCCAAACTATTCATATCAATCATTGCTCCCTCGCCATGGGCCCTGTCTCAAGGACATAGAACAATAGAACGTTACATTTGCAGTCAGACCTGTGGGCATCTCCTCGCCGCTAGCTGGAAACCGAAAGCGCCGCCCCTCGAATTCCTCATTTGCAACATCACGTCGAAAAGGCATCTGTGGCCGTTTGAAATCACTAATTATTCCATCGAGTGCGGCTGTGTGTGAAAATGGCAACTGCCTTCACCCACGAATGGGACGCCCCGCCCGTCGTTGAACCTCGGTGCAGTGATGCATGAGGGTCCACCGTTACTCGAGTACTACGTTCCACTGACCCCTCACAAGTCAGTTCGCGACTGCACAGATAGTATGTGAAACAATGGGACCACAGCAGAATGAACATATCAACCAATCTTACACGGCCATCGGGTACAAATACATGGTTGCAATAGCAAGATACAATTCCCCGATTTGCAGCGTTGTGCGCGGGACGTGCTCGGCCAAAGGGGAGAGCAGTTTGCACAGGTGGAATCAATCACCACAGGTGGAGGCCATAAAGCCTGAAAACACATAAATTGCACAGCCAGTCTCCTCCCACAACCACACCGAAATGCTACCGGCAGGACTCGCGATGTTGGCCCTGGGGGACCTGATAGCACTGCAAGCGCTCCGACTCCAAGAAGAAGACGAACACCAACTACAACCAGCCGCACGGAGGAGACGCAGGAGGAGGAGGAGGCCAAGGCAGGGCCAGCAAGGGCTGCCAGCACAGCCACTACCACCACGCAGGCAGCCCGCAATCCCACGCCTCCGAGCACATCCGTTCAACCTCACGGATGAGCAGATCCACACCCTCTACCGTCTGGACCGGGACACCATAACCGCCATTGTGGACATGACACAGGCTGACCTTGTCAGCATGATAGATAGCCCAACCGCCATCCCACCCCTACTGAAGGTGGTGTCTGTACTACACTTCCTGGCCACAGGCACCTACCAGCACACAGTCGGACAGTTGCATGGCATTTCTCAGCCACTGTTCTCACGGACACTATTGCAAGTGCTCGATGCCCTCCTGAAGCACGCAGACGACTACATCTCTCTACCACGCTCGGAGCAGGACATAACCAACACAAAAGTGGGATTCCATGCACTTGCCGGCATACCGGGTTGCATTGGTGCCATCGACTGCACCCATGTGGAATTGGTCGTCCCACATGCCATGGAGGCCCAGTACCGCAACCGAAAACAATTTCATTCCCTGAATGTACAGATGGTGTGTGACTCCAACAGGATCATTACACATTGTTGTGCCAGATTCCCTGGATCAACCCATGATTCTATGGTCTTGAGGAACTCTACAATACCACGCTACATGGAGCGACACGCAGGGAACAGATCCTGGCTACTCGGTGAGTCTCATTACATGCATGATGATGTGGGGTATGTGAATTGGCATTGACCTGCCAGGAAGGGGGGGGGGTGTGCGTACGTATCAATGGCATTCCACATCATACGTTTCTCGTCCACATACAGGTGATGCTGGATATCCACTGAAGAGATGGCTCCTCACACCAGTCCGGAACCCACGGGACCAGCATGAGGAGGACTACAACCATGCCCACTCACGTACCCGTGTAGTCATTGAACAGGCATTCGGCCTACTGAAGGGCCGTTTCCGCTGCCTCAGCAGGTCTGGCGGGGCACTCCTGTACCGCCATGAGAAGGTTGCAAAGATGGTGATGGCATGTGTCATGCTACACAACATGTGCGTACGTAGAAATGTGCCCATGCCCCCTGACGCAGAACTGCAAGCACCTGAAGATGGTCATGATGAGGGTGGGGATGTGGCAGCACCTCAAGGAGTCTGCGAGGCACCGGAGGCCCGTGACATTCGTCAGCATCTCATTGATGTATGCTTCTAGCACTCACGCCTGGTGGCTGATACATGGACACGGGACTCGTGGCACTGCGTGTGTCTGGGACATGCACAATATGGACTGTACGCCTATGATGGCCTAGTACACAAAGTTCAATGTCCACACTTCTCATTGGTTGATCGTGCACTTTTTATGGCATATGTGATATCATGTTGTACACCCTATCGACCCGCCACCCAAGTGAGCCCAACACACCCCCTCCACCCTCCTACCTCCCCCCCGAACAGCAGTGTCCAAAGATGCTCATTGTCAGTGGGCTGTCGCTATTGCAAGCCCCCTCTGCGGGTATCAGGGGCACCCCTGCCTGTGGAGCGCAGGTTCCTCCCAGATCTACGTTGGGGGCTGCCCTGGACGGAACTTGCAACGGATGATGTGTCTGCCTGCTCACGTCCATGCATGTCCCTAAGGGTTTGCGAGAGCTCAGTGAGCACACGGCGCACTGCGGCAAGTTCGGCACATACGTCTTTGGACGTCGCATGCAGTTCCCCCCTCAGGCTCTCGGTGCTTCTCTCCATTTGTGCCCTTAGCGTCTCTGTACCTCTCGCCATTTCTGCCCTAAGTGTCTCAGTTGATGTTTCTATGTCTGCCTTAGTGCCCCCACATTCATCGGCATGGTCCTTGAGGAGTGTGGCCAGTTGCTGCTGTTGTTCGATCAACTGGTCGAGGGACTGTTGCCTCTGCTGGGCCATGGCCATTTGCGGGGGTGTCACAGAGGGGCTGTTGTCCTCATGTTGCCTTGCCACAGGGCTTGTGGGGGATGGCCAGTCGTCGTCTTGTGGGTGCCCCTGCGTGGTATCCTCATGTTGTACGGGATGGGACAGACAGGGGGATTGGGACAGGTCATGGATGGATCTGACTTCGACATCCCCGTTTTCTGTGTCGGAGCATGCTGCCATCAATGGGGTGTCACCTATGGTGCTGCTGCCACCAGAGGCAGTGCCTTCTGTGGCATCCATTGGGGGGACCTGTGGTGGTGGTGTTGTGGGCATGCTGGCTGCTGGGGTGCCTGTTGATGTTCCCTCCTCTGTGCTGCCACCTGATTTGTGCTGCTGCCGTGTCTTGATGCGTGCAGCTGAGGTGGAGGGTCTCTGGCCGTTGGTCTTGGCCCTCTTTGCAGGTGTGCTGGTAGGGGTGTCCTGTAGCTCGTCGTTTGGATCGGACCCTGTGGTGGAGTAAAGGAGGGCGAGGGTTATTGATGGGTCTGTGGGAATTGGAATGGCATTGTATCACATGCATTGGGGTGGTACCTGAGGGTGATTTGGGTCGGGGCCTTGGAGGTGCTTTGATTTGTGTGTGGAGTGAGGGTGCAGTTGTCTGGCAGCCTGCAGTTAGGGTGTGCCTGCTGCACGTGTAGTGCGTGTATTAGGGGTTTTTAATTATTTATGTATTTATTGTGGGTTTTAACGTGCGCTTGCAGGCCGATGTGTGTGGACGTTCTCCTGGACATGTGTTTCTGTTGCACTATGTGGACGCATGGTACTTCACATGGATGGACTGTGTGGATTTGGCATTGTTTCATCTGGCCCACCTACCTGAATCTTCGGATGTCTGCACTCCTTTCTCCATCCCTCCGACTCCCTCTATGCTCTCCATTCCGATGGTGGAGGCACAGATTTCTTCCCAGGGGGTCAACTTGATGGGTGATTCAGGACCTCCCCCGGTGGCTGTGGCAATGTTGCGGTTGGCAGAGAGTATGCTGCGGACGCGTATCCGCAGGTCGTCCCATCGCTTGCGGCATTGCTGTGGGGTGCGGGGTGCGGTCCCCACCGCACTTACCCGCTGTGCCACCAGAGCCCATATGGCCTTCTTGTTTGCAAGTGCCGTCCTGGTCATTTGCGTGCAGAAGACGACGGCAGCATTCTCCTGGAGGGTCTCTGTTAGCACGGTGAGTTCCTCACGGGAGTAGTGGACCTGCCGCTTGCGGTCGCACGCTTTCTTCGCTGCCTTTCCCATTTTTCTTGGTTTCGCTAGGGTGGTTGACGGGTTGGGGTGTGTTTCAGGGTAGTGATTTTAGTGGTTGTGTGGTTTTAGTGTATTTATGGGTGTACGCCGGGATGTTTCCCGTTCCGGGCCCATGTTTTAACTTCCGTTTCCGTATATTTCCGGTCACCGTACTTTCCGGTAGGCGCACACTGCGGTGACCGCTAAGAGGGGTGGCGGTATTGCACCTAGGGCGCCGTACGGCGGCGGTGTGGGCCGTTTTGGGGTCATTTCCGCCATCGCGGACTTTGCACTTCCGCCATGCCGTGGTGCTCGTGCCCGATGGGTCGGAATGGGCCGCACTTTGCTCCTTCGTGCAATGGCGGAAACGCTATTTACGCTGTGGCGCTCCGGTCAGTCGCTTTCCGCCAGGGTCGTAATGAGGGCCACTGTCTTCAACTAATTCAGAATCTGGCTGCTGGATAGCCACAGCGACTCCCTACGGTTCTCATATCAGCCCAGTGCTGTATTCTTTGCACTTGCTGCCAGTGAAACAAAGAAGAGTGTTTAAAACACTATGGGCCTCATTACGACTTCAGCGGCAGCCATGCCGCTATTGGCGGCATGGCTGCCGCCGAAATCGGGTCCAGGTTCCCAGAATGGGGAATTACCGGGCCATTCCGAGTCTGGAGGGCCCGGTAATTCCTCCCTCCAGGAACCCGGGCCCGGACCTTCCCCATTCCCATCTGAGCCCCCAAAGGGCTCAATGGGAATGGGAGAGGGTGCAAACAACGGGCCGATTACGAGCGGTCCGTTGTTTGCTCCCGCTTCCCCTCGCGGAACCTGGTAAGCACGCCTGGTTTGACCAGGCGTTACTTACCGGGTCCCGCAAGGGGAGCTTGTAATGAGGCAGAACGGGTTTAACGGGTCCGCCTCCATTAGCGGAGCCCGTTAACCCATTCCGCCTCACTCGTAATGAGGCCCTATGTCTTGTCCATCCGTCTTACTACCTGGAAGGGGTACATTTTTGGTGGGACAAATTCACACCTTATGTTCCCAGCCAGACTCTTCAGTTCAGCAGTGACTGTCTGGTTATGGTTCCCAGATTCCGCTTCCATAGGCCGAGCCTTTTCGGTGGCTGCCAGTAAGCTATGGAATTGTCTCCCTCTAACCATGAGATGCACTATGAACCATCTGCATTTTTGTTGCTTACTTAAAACTTTGCTCTATTGCTAGTCCCTGGAGTGCAGTTGTGTTACTGTGAATTTCCTTGCGCCAAGATGCCTTCGGGCGAACGTACGCGTTATAAATATGAATAACATAACATAACTACCTGTACAGTGCCAACTTTATGGTGTACATGGATATCAAACTCGTTGACATACGTGCCGAAGTAGGATGTCACGGGACATTACTTGCTCTCCGCACTTTAGCATATGACTTCTTCTCAAACTACAGACATGGGCGCAGCAATATAGATGCCTTTGCTGTCTCCAGAAGACTGCATGTTCCCCGGAAAATCAAATGGAAGGAGATTCCTGCTGGCAGAGTGAGAGCCATCTGCAAATCTACAATCCATCAGGACCCAAACTGGACCAGGACTGCGCTTAGGGACCTTTAGAAACGTGAAGGCAATGGATGGGTTCACAGAATAACTCATGAGTCCAAATAACCGAACCAACTCAGGAAGATGGCAAAGTACTGTTGTATTATCAATGATCTAAAACAGGGAGTTACAACGAACATCAACAGACGTACGCTCGATTTCTTTCAAACAACCTTTTCATAAAAACATGATTATATAACCAAAATATGTCAGAGGTGACGTCATGGTACGTGGCAAATAATGAAAAACCTACTGGGGATCGGGATAGGCTTAAGGGGAACATCTAAGTACACATTATATAGGAACTAGGATTGTGATTGGCTGCCCACTGTCAGGTGGGCAATATATTCCTACCTCCAAAACATGTCCTCTTCAACACAATTAGATACACAATTCTAATTGGGTTCTCAAACTATAAGGTCCTTCATTATATGGACCACTACAATTGGTTGGCACGCTTGTGCCATGTCTGGAACATTCGGTTCACTTAGCAGCACGTAAGCTCAGACCCAGATGCAAGGAGATGCGGCCTGACTTTACCTCCCCACCCAGTTAGCCAAGCATCTCTCATCACCCAAGCCTTCTGCCATGAAGATTGTCTTTGAACTTGGCTTTGCAAAGTATCCTTGTCTCTGAGAATACATGGGGGGATGGGCACTCACAATCGTTGTTCTAGGACTCCAAGTTCGACTCTATTTTCATCCTTGGCTCACGTGACAGGAGACCACGATTTAGTCCAAATTTCTTAAATGAATTAAACATGGCAGTCTTGGCATTCTTTCTTTGCATCATAACAAGGGATGATTCATCCTTTGAATGTTTCCTCCTTTCCAGAATAGATAGCAGACCTTTGCTGCTCCAGTCTTGACTTCAGGCCAGACAACCTCGCTGTGCAGCTTCACTATTCAGTTTATTCTTGCTGCAACACAATTTTCCCTTTCTCCTTCATGGGTCCTGGCTTACTAAATCCATGATACCAATGTCCAGCTTCTATACAGTAGCGGCTTCACCTGCATTCTGTTCACTACATATAGCCAGCTTCTATGGTGACTTAGTCTACCTGCATTTCAGCATCTGTACAATTTTTGAACGGTTGATTCTCTGCAGCACTTTGTGCAAGTATAATCTTCTTTTTCGTCTTTAAAAGTTCACATAACTCTTTATTTCGTCATTAGTTTCTGTAAGATCCATACAACCTCTTCAGACAGAATTCTGTGACATTCGATAGGGTTGTCTTAATGGGTATCTTCTTTCAAATATACAGCAACACGAGAGAAAAAGTTCTGAGCGTGCCATCCCTTCAAACCCCCCAGCCTTTCTACCCACCATGGCTCATACTTTCCAATGTAACGGGCTAGTCCAAACAGGTCAAGGATGCACACTAAATTCATCCTGCTAGAAAATATCAAAGCCTCATTATATCAGCCTTTGATACCAGCTGCACTCGTTAATGTAAGGCAGTGTTTTCTGTGAGGCGACCCTTTCGTAATTCTGTTAGTGAAGGAGCACACATGCCGTAAAGATTCCAATACTCTTCAAGACAAGTGAGAGCATTATCAATATGGCTTCTGCTTTCCTGCGCCGATTTGAGGCAAGCGAGAGCGTTAGCAAAATGATGACTTCCCCTCTCCTGTGCCGGTTTTCTTAACAAAGCGAGAACTTAGATCCTGTTTGCCTATGCCAAACGGGAAACACGTCAGAAGCGAGAGATGAAAAAGCAAGAGGCTTATATGAGCAAGACACGCTGTTTAAACATGGCAGGTTACACAACCTAGTCACTATAATACTGCAGTGCCAGACCTGGGGAGTACATAACATTTTCATGTCCCTATCGCTGACACCTATACCAGTGCCTCCACCAGGAAAACCTTCACCGACATCCTCTTTGTTGTTCCCTCGCCAGACCTATGGACTCTACATATGGTCTCTGTGCTCTCTCCCTTCTCTTCCGCTCCCATTAATAGTGGCACCCGATAGGAGGCTTTCATGGCCTCCTTCTACTCCTCTAAGGTCATCATTCATGTTTACTTGAATGGTACCGTCTTGGTCCAAGGCCCTCAAGTCAAGCTTCTCCTCTTTGATAGACGCTTTCCCTGCCTCAACAATTTCCTTTCATCTCCTGTTGTCCCCTCTCTCCCCTCCATGGCTTCCTTGCCTACCCCAGCTGTCTCCTCCTTGGCTACCTTGCCCTCTCCTTCCTCTTCAGCCCCCTCTTCAGCTTCCTCTTTGGGCTGTTTCTACACCTGCGCAGGGTGTCCCACTGATTTGTACTTATCCCCGGATGTCTTTGAAGGAAGGCAACCTTCTACATATTGCCACTCTCAACTCTCGTTCAGCTGTCAAACACTCCTATGACATCTGCCGCCTTTTGGAGGAACTTGACCTCGATGTCCTCGGTCTCACCGAGACTCGGTTCACGGCCAGCTCTGTCACGAGCTTTGACACTCTCCTCCCTGATGGCTACAAGATCCTCTCCATGCCCAGATCCAACCGCTCCGGAGGGGGTGTAGCTCTGATCTTCCCTGAATGGATCCCTGCCTCAGTCATTCCTACGCAGGCCTACTCCTCCTTTGAATGCCTTGTCTGCAGGTTCTCTCTCTCCTAGCCATTCCCTTACTGTGGCTACCGTATATCGGCCACCTGGTTAGATCTCCTCCTTCCTCTCTGAGTGGGCGGACCTCTCCTCTTCCCTCCTGGTCTCAAGCACTCAACTCCTCCTTCTTGGAGACTTCAACATCCACCTGGATGCTTCCTGTCCTCTGACTTGACTCTTTCGTGACCTCTGCGACTCTCTCTCACTCTCTATTCTCCCCTTTGGCCTGACTCACTCTGCAGGGCACACTCTGGATGTTCTGATCTCTTCAGACCTTCCCCTTTCAATCCCTCTCACCACTCCTCTCTCCTGGAGTGATCACTTTCTCCTTTCCTCCCATCTCACCTTCTCTACCCCTCAGGGCAAACCAACTCCAACACTGCCACCTAACTTCTCGGTTATCGGACACATGAAGCGTGTGCTTTCGCTGCCACTTTCTCACCCCCTCCATTCCCCCTTGGCTGACTCACACCCTGACAAAGCCCTTTCCATGTTCCACTCTGCTATATCGGATACTCTCGATGTTCTTGCCCCTGTCATGAGGATCCGCTTGAAGCCCAAAGCCAAGTGCAACTCTTGGTACGACTCAGACCTTGTCACCCTTAAACGCAAGTGCAGGGTGGCTGAGAGGAAATGGCGTGCTTCCGGTACATCCTCTGACAAACTGGCCTGCCGCCTGCTCCAAAGGCAATACCGGCTCTCTGTCTGCACCAAGAAGAGAGCCCACATCCAAGTCTGCGTCTCTGTGGCATCTAACAACTCGGCAGAACCCTTTAAAATCTGCAAGAAGCTGGCCAATCCTGCTGCAGTCTCTACCTCTCCTGTCCCCTCCCAGGCCCTCTGCAGGGCCCTGGCTTCTCATTTCATCTCCAAAACTCAGGACATCCTGTCCTCTCTTTCTTCCTCTCCCCCTCTTCCCTCTACTCCGTGCTCTTCCTCTGGCCCTTCTTCAGCCACCTCCCCTCTCTCCTTTTCTGCCTTTCCCTTGTTCTCCCCAGATGAGTTTTCTAGACGAGTCCGATCTATGCAATTCTCGTCAAAACAGGTTCACCCCGGTTCCTCCAAAACCATCAAGGACCACATTGACACCCTGGCTCCTGTTCTGGCTGATTTCTGCAACAACTCATTTGCCACTGGAGTCTTCCCCTCCCCCTGAAGCATTCCCTTGTGCACCCCTTTCTTAAGAAACCCTCTGCAGACCCTTCCTGTCTGGCTAACTATCATCCTATCTCCATCAATCCTTTCGTAGGCAAACTCCTGGAAAAAGCTGGCCATCCCGCAGCGCAATCTTCACTCTGAATCTGTTGGTTGTCTCCATGACCATCAGCCTGGCTTCAGAGCTGCCAGAAGCACGGAAACTGCTCTCCTGAACATCTGTGAACATCTGCACTCTAACCTTGATGCCAACACCCTCTGTGTCCTCATCCTTCTTGATCGCTCTTCTGCCTTTGACACGGTCAACCATGCTATCCTGCTCAACCGTCTCCGTGATAACCTGGGTATCACCGATCAGGCCCTGGCTTGGCTGACCTCCTTTCCACCCAGGTCCAACTTGGGTCCTTCCTCTCCTCTCTATCATCTCCACCTGTGGTGTTCCCAAGGGGTCTAACCTCTGTCCCTGGCTGTTCAACCAATACCTGGCACTTCTTGCCCACCACATTGCCGCTCTCTGCCCCAACTTTCAGTGCTATGCGGATGACACTCAGCTCATTTTCAGGCTCCCTACTGCCACTTCTTCTCCCTCTCTCATCTCTGACTGGCTGTCCCCCATCCAGGAGTGGTGTGCTGCCAACGATCTCTGCCTTAATGCCAGTAAGACCGAGATTCTCTGCATGGCACACCTGCGCCCTCCTTTCCTGTCACTCTCTGACTGGCCTCTCTTGGCCTTTGTCCTGCTCCTACCTGTGAGGCAAAAACCTTGGGGCCATCTTCGACTCCACACTTTCCTTCTCTCTTCACATCTCTGACATCTCTAAAGTCACATTACTAGCTGCACCTCCTCAGAGGTATTCTTCCTTTCTTCTCCTTCCCCCAGAAGCTCACTGTCTCCAGAGCTCCGGTTCTCTCTATGCTGGACTACTGCAACAGCCTCTTTCTACCTGCCTCCACTCTCCGCCCTCTGTAACTCATCCAAAACAGGACTGCAAGACTTGTCCTTGGCCTCAAGTCCAGGGATTGTATCTCTCCAGGACTGAAATCTCCGCACTGGCTCCCAGTGGCGGTGAGGATTCAGTTTAAAACCCTCTGCATTGTCCACAAGGCCTTCTGGGGCCTGGGACCTCAATACCTTCAACTCTCTCTTTCTAAATATCTTTCTTCTCTGGATTTTCGCTCATCCGCCTCCAACCCCCTCAGGGTTAGTCGCTTCTCCAAGCAGCGAGCTGGTGGTAGATCTTTTTCTTCTGCTGGGGCTTCCCTATTGAACAGCCTCCCTGCCTCTCAGAAATTTGAGGAGAACCATCTACAGTTCCGGAAGCACCTCAAGACCTTCCTCTTTGCTTCTGCTTTCTCTCCTCCTCTCCCCTGCTGATCTCTTGGCTGAATCTGAAACTGCACTCGTTTACCTGGCTACCCACTGATCTCAGGCCCAGGTCTCCTCCCCACCAGCTGCATAGCTGCACTGCCTCTCTGCCACCCCTTGCACTCAGGGTCTGTTTCTGTATCCCTACGGCCCCTACCAGCACTTGACACCTGATGTCTGCACTTACCCTTGCACTTGCCACCAGATAGCCACACTTTATTTATTTATTATTTATTGTCTTATTTATTTTACTGTTATCATATGCACTGCACTGACCCCCGCTCTTCTACCACACTTTTCCCCTTCCACCCACCCCTGCGCTTGCGCGATCTCAATGTCACCTGGACTAGTAGGATCGCTGTCTCTGTCTTCCCTCTGCTTCCCCTCCCTTGCCTCGTCACGCCTTGAAACACTTGTGTATAGGCGAGTTATAAATGCCATATCATATCATATAATTTCCTAATTTATCTCCACAGTCCTCTCTTATGAGACCTTCACTCCAGTCTCATTACAATCTGTTCTAGAGGAACAAATATTGATTTCCATCAGCTTATAACATTTTATATCTTCTTCAACATGACAGTAAAGAACTTGAACAGGATGTGACACTTTAGAATAGGTGTTACATAGCCCACCATTGACAGACAAGGCAGTGCCAATGTGATGACAACTATGAGCAGGATAGATGTCCCCAGGGATCGCAGTTGCCCCTTGATCCACGTCCCAAAGGACGAGGATGCCTCCGGCCTAGTGTGCTGGAGGCTTACCGTGTGCAGAATGTGAGTAACGATGTCAGAGATATTGCTTGTGTAATCTAGCATAAAAGTGCAGCACTCATTCTTTACGACTGCCCAGAAGCTTTCCTGTGCAGTCATAAAGCCTATCACCATGAGGTTCTGAAGAACAATGGTTCGGAGGGCCAACTGTTCCAGGGACAGCACAGACGCCTCCCTGGGAAGCCAGAACCATGGCTAGCGGCATGCGGTTCTGAAGACCCATGGTTCGGAGGGCCACTTGTTCCCGGGACAGCACAGACAAGGAGGAAGCTGTCACATTGGCAATATCCTAAACCAACAGTGAGAGCTGCATTAACTGATTTCTGTTTATTTGAATCTCCAGTGATGGTATCAAGCAAAGTAACCCAAGCCTGCAACAAAGTCTTCCCATGAAAAACCTCACTTAGGGTGAGCCGGTGCAGGGAATATAGAGGTTTGACACACTGCCGGCAGAGCATGTTCCATGTAGCAACTCCCTCTCCAATTGATGGGTAACCACGTGTATGCCTCATCCCCAAATAAGTTCCAGGATAAGTGGTATATCCAGCCCGCGAAAATGTGAAATTCTGATCGAAAGCAAACATTATTGATCATCACACTGGTTTTAATGGACAGGGAATACTGACTCTTACTCTTGAACACAGACCCTTGGTTAATATAACACAAGATGCTCACTGCTGGGGATGATAGGTGGAGGGCAGTGGGTTTTCTGTCTACTAGGTTTGGCTTAGGGAAATTTGGAGGGCCCGAGAATCCAAACGGGGACTGGTGCCTACAAGGTTTTGGGCATGGTTTTGGGCATGGTGACTGGGAGAGCAGCTTGAGATCCAAGCATACATCCCCCCACTGAAAGGGGATTGGTGCAATAGGGAATCGTGATGACAAATCCTGGGACAAGGGGGCGCACGCGAGCAGTGGGTTACATAAAAAATACACAGATAATGCCAGGAGAGGTGCAAATATATGTTTTCATTGTGAACACAGGGGTGGGTTTCCAGCTCATCCATCGCGTGACATGTTTTTGAAACGCCTCAGTAACCATAAAATACATAGATATCAACATTCCGCCAACATTTATACTGGCAGAAATATGATGCAAAATCGTGTCCCTTTTGCTATTCGTGGATGATCCCCTTGAGGTTTTGTGCCAGGTCCTCAGGGCTATAGTTTGGGATTTTTTTTTTTTAAATGTATTTATGTATAACGCGCCAGAACCCAAGGGTGCACAAATACATGCAAGACAACAGCAAGCACAGGACAATAGGGAAGGGGAGGATGAGGATCAAGTCTGATGTACTCAAAGAGGAAGCATTTCAATGTTTTTTTGAAAGTTCTAATTTTCACGTCTGATCGCAGGGATAAAGGGAGGCCATTGCAGATTCTGGATGAATAATTTGCAATAGACCTGCGTAGCTCTTTTGATTTCTTAAAGGGGGGGGGCAACAAATTTGGTGTTTCTTAGATCTTAAAGATGGTAAAGATTCACACCATGAAGTAGATGACTTCAGGTAACTTGGGGATTTCCCCTAGAGGCACTTATGAAGTAAGGTCCCTGCTTTAAATTGACACCTGGCCGCGACAGGGAGCCAGTGTAAACCCTGCAGGTGAGTCGAGATGTGACATTTTCTTGGGACTTTTTTTACAATCCAGACTGCGTCATTTTGGACAGTTTGTAGATCCTGGATGCTTTTTTTATCGGGACCCACCAGAGCGCACTACAATAGTCTATTCTTAATAGGATAGTTGCCCTGGCAATTGTTGCTGAGTTGTCCTCATTAAGATATGGGCGAATGTTCCTGAGCAGTTTCAGGTGGTACGAGCAGTTTTTGACAACCAAGTTCACATGGGACTCTGCGCTTAAGGTATAGTCGGTTTGCACACCAAGTGTTTTAATTTTCTTCTTTACTTGAATGCTACAGTCCTGGATGGAGAAGGAATTGTAGCAATTAGGTAGTTTAGCCCTAGCGTGGGGGGAGCCAAAAACAAGGAGCTCAGTTTTGCCCTTGTTGAGGCACATCTAGTTGTACACCATCCAGGCATCCAGTTGATTGTAGATGTTTAGGAGGAGCAGGCCATCAGCTTTTTAATCCCCTGAGATCTCCAGGACCAGTTGAGTATCATCTGCGTAAATGGTCCAAAATACTCCAGATTCCTCTAAGAGGCTGCATAGAGATAGGATGTATAGGTTGAACAATATCGGGGACATGCATGCTCCTTGCAGCAACACACAAGTGGAAAGAGTGGGGTCCACAGTGGCATCCCCCAACAGACTCTAGACAGCCTTCCAGTCAGGAAGGAGTGTATCCATTTGTTAGTTATTTCAGAGCAGTGGCAAGTGTCCTTTAAGATGTGTAGGAGTCGCTCGTGATCTAATAAATCAAACGCGGCTGATAAATCTAGTAAAACCAGAAGGCCGGACTTGCCTCGGTCCATAATGCTCAGCTCTGGAGATCAATGAGGGAGTCTCTGTGCTATGAGCAGGGCGGAATCCAGATTGTCTTGGATGTAGAATATTAATGGATTTGTTGTGGGTCTGAATCTGGCAAGTAGCTTCTTTGTCTAAGAACGTCAAGAAAACATTGCAGTATGTGATAGGTCTTAGGTTTGCTGCGTCATTGAGGTCCATTCCTGGGTTTTTTTAGGAGGGGAGAAACAGTAACATTTTTAATGCTGTCAGGAACTGAAGGAGGCATTGATAAATCTTGCCAGAAATGGGGAGAAGAAATCCCTGTTGTCTAGAATAATTTTCGGGGGATTAAATTATCTGGCCCAAACGACAGGCACATAGTTCTTAGAGTGGATAGCAGTTCTAGGCTAGACACTTGGGCAAAGCTAAAGGATGTGCAATTTTCTAAGGGGGCCAGGGATAAAGGGAAGGGGCGGGAATAGTCTGAAGGGGTACACTAGGTAAGTTTAGGCGCGTAATGATCTGGTTTTGATTTTTGTCCATAGCCTTAAGGCATTTTTCTTGGAAGGCACTCTGTATTCTAGGATCTTTAATATCTCAAATAGTTTCTTTGGTTTATTATTGGTTTCTGAGATTTGCTGGTTAAAGAAATTATTTTTTGATTCCGTGATCAAATCCTTATAGGCTTTCTCGAGAGTCTTTCATGTGTTTTTATTGACAGATGAGGGGCATTTAAGCCAGCAACTCTCTGCCCTTCTTTTCTTTATTTTCAGAGATCTAAGTTCAGGTGAAAGCCATATTTGATGGTTGGGGTTGTTCCGGACGGCTCTCGACTTGAGGCGGGCAAGCTTATCCAGAAGAGAGGTGAGTTTTGAGTTGAGGGTCACAATTAGTGCATCAGAGGAGTCTGTCTCCAAGGTCAAGGATATGATGTTTGTGATGCATTCCTGGAGGTCGAGGGTGGTGACTTTCTTCAGGTTACGAATAGTGACCCTTTTAAGAGGGTTGGGAGGCTTAGATGGAGGTTCTGGAAGATGGATGTCAAAGTTAATCAAGAAATGGTCTGACCAGATAAAGGGGGTAGTATTATTAATCTGGACCTTAAGATTTGGTGCAACGATCCAGTCCAAGATGTTACCTTTGGTGTTGATGGGATTGGAATTCAGGACATGATGGTCGACATTATTTAAACTGGACTTGAGCAGGATAGCCTCTTTGTCAGACGGATCCCCACGCCAGCGATTGAGATCACCCAGGATTAGGGTGGCACTGTTAATCAATTTAAGATCTGCTAGGATGTGTAATATTTCATCATTAAAAGAGTCCATGACGGTAGACCAAATTAAATGTATGCAGCTGCGGGGGGTAGGGATTAGCTTAAGCTAAATCTCACATCCATTACAATGGATGTATGAGTTAAATAGAGAGATATGATTCCGGGCAATAATTGCCCCCCCGCACCCGCGTCTGTTCTTTATTTTTGCAGTAAATGGTGTAGCCGTCTGGGACAATAGGTCTAGCTTGTTGTCAGTAATGTAGTCATAGATATCAGAGGCGCGTTTATTTAGCCAATGTGTATTTAACAATGCTGCTTAAGTATTTTCTCATCAGGCAGTTGACTGGCTGTGGTTTCATTGCTAGGTACAGCTTGGTAGTTAGTTTCTAAGATTGAAGTAAGTGGTCATGAATCTTCCTCCTTACCTCGGGATGGTGTATTACAGGTCATGGGGTTGGTTGTCTGGGAGACCTCAGCAAGAGGGTGTTTACATCAATCCATAGTCAGGAAGTCTTCCGTGGTCTGCAGTACAACTGGCATCTTGCAGATAGACTTGGGGTTTTGGCAGTTGCCTATTGAGAAGCATGGGTTTAGTGTCTCCCTAGGAGTATCTGGGGATGTGCTAGCTAAAGAGATAGCATCTTTCATGATAGGAATAGATACCCATCGTGGTGGGTATCGAGAGGTTCCTTCAAGGCATTGGATCTTTGATCCAAGTAGCGATAAACAGTTGCTAGGCGTTTGGCCTTCTGACAGGCGAGGAGAAGATTAAGAGTAGTAAGGTAGCCTATTACTAGTCGCGTCGCACCGCCACAGGTGCAGGGGGTGATAGCGCACCAATAGCAGCGGTCAGCCGGCACAGCTGATTTATAGAAGAAATTACCTTTTAAAACGCTCCCAGAGTGAGCTGCGGTGAGGACCGGCGAAGACAGACTGGCCGTTGAAGCGCTGGCACTGAAGTGCCTGGGATTACAATTTGAACAGTAAGGGTATCTGGGATATGTAGTTCCCAGAGACCCATAAGAAATACAGAATGCAGTTGCAGAAAAGAGAGTTCAAACTGAGAGTGCTTTATCTCTCAGCAGAAAACCCAAGACAGCAAAAAGAACATTCCAGTAATTAATTGCAGATGCACAGTACAATGTTCTCCCAAATACAGGTGATAATGGTAAAGGTGGCAAAAGTAACAGGAGCAGTGTTGCAGCTATTACATCTTCGAATCTATAATTAAGTAAGTTAACAACAGACTAAGTTGTGTGGACACAAAGCAAAGCCCTAAACAGCTAACTGGCAGTGTGACGATGAATGGAGGCTAAACAGTCACAGGGACTGTGTGAGGCTGTTTAATAGAGCGGCGGGACCTGCTAAGACTGTCTGGCCATTGAAGTGGCGGCGCTGAAGCGCCTCTGATTCCAATTTGAACAGTAAGGGTGTCTGGGAGATGTAGTTCCGAGAGACCCACAACAACTACAGAATACAGTTGCGGAAAAGCAAGTTCAAAATGAGAGTGCTTTATCTCTCAGCAGAAGCCACAAGACAGCAAAATTAACATTGCAATAATTATTTGCAGATGCACACAGTACAATATTATCCCCAGCACAGGTGATAATGTTTGCAGACAAAGTTCCTTTATTAGTTCATTGAGATAAATACATTATGACACATGGGCTGAAACTGTTCTCTGGACCAACCCACCCGTCAAAAATCCTTAAGGTCTATACCATAACGAGTCTCAATGTTCCAAAGTGTCACCTTGTTTGTCAAGCAACCAGCAGCGAAGTCCATGGTTCAAAGTTTTATGATTGTCGAATCTTCTTACCAGTCCAAACTACAGATGCTCATAGTACCAGAGCCACAAAATTATCAAAGTCATAGTAATGAAGAGCATGAAAAAAACCTTATAGCAGCAAGGTCCGTAACTTGCCGATGTAACTTGGGATTTAGCATCAGTGGCATCTGTTCTCTGCCGTTGCAGCACCTCTTCAAAAGGACTCATCGTCATTGAGGAGACAAATCCAGATGCGAGTAGCTTTGTCCTTTGTCACCTTGTTCAGAACTAGTAACACTCAGATATCCTCCTGCAGGATCGCAGTACATACCACTGAACGGTTGTGTGGTGAGGTGCAGTGGAAGTTGCCTCTGGCAATGTTATGCCAACAGAGAAAATTGACTCGATGGCATTCCTGGGTCTCTACTGCCTGCCGGAGGAGCCTAAGAACAGCTCTTTCTGAAACCTTACTGTGTAAAACAGATTCAGCAACTGCGAATCCCGGTTCAGTGCTTAGGAATATTGTCTGATAGAGGACCATGCCCTCGCCCTCTGATACTGATTGCTCAAGTCCATCTGACACTGGCACACACTTGGCAGCATCACTGGTGGTGGTGTCAATGGTCATGGGGGAGCTGCAGTCAGTCCACAGAAGATCCTTGGCCAGTGAGGTGATGTCATCAGCTGGGCGGTGACCGTACAGCAATGTGCTGCATGAATACAGGCCAGGATGCTGGTACACTTCACTGCTGAGTTGGTGGCTACTAAGACTTGATAGGGACCATACCTCCTTGGCTGAAGTGTAGACTGTCGATGATGAACTTTCACCAGGACCCAGAGCATGAAAAGATAGAACAGTCTTAATTAAGGTACTGTCTTGATATTGGGAAAATCTTCCTCGGTACCAGCCCTTAGAGCAAAAATTACCCAATTCAGCCGGAAATACAGGTTCTATTGTGCCGAGCAGTGAACTCATGCTAGTGAAAAATGACACCTTCAAAAAGTTTTAGTATTTATTCTCAACAGTGAATTTCAGCAACATTTTGGGATTCAAGTTAGAGAAGATTACAAAGCACAAAACTTAGAGAAATGCAAAATATAGAGAAACATAGAACTTAGAGAAACATAGAGAAACACAGTCTTATGCCCCTTCAATCAGCACTGGGAGACCCTGGCCCTCATAAGCTAGCTGTAACAAGCCCCGCTCAGAGGACAGCGCTGCAGGGTGCCGACAGAGCAACAGGTTCCGGACACTTGATCTTGCTTGAACCAAGTCCACAGATCGATCTCCCACCTGAGTCATGTGGGCATGCATTTTTATAATCTCGTGCTGTCAGTCCATGACGCACAGTTCTAGAAGCTTCCCTGTGCAAAATATAGGCTTGCTCATGGAAAAACCCAACTCTGTGAATTTCCTCTGTGCTCCTTTTTCTGTGCCCCTCCCTGCTTGGAGCCCATCTGCGCGAAAGCTCAGGAATGTCTTATCAGTGCCTTCCCAGAGAAAAGAAGATTAGTTTACATAGCCATGCAGGGCTACAGTTAGAAAGGCAGAATATTCTAAGAGAAGTCGAGATGAATTAAGCCTATGTGAGCAAGCTCTAAAAGGCATGCACTCATAGCTTAGTGTTCATAGCGCTTAAGATTGGCTATCCAAGCACTATATAGGTGCCGTAATGTTCCAAACACTCCAATAATGTCTATTAGCTACAGAGCTGGGGCCTTCGCCCTGCCTGTCTATCTACAATGCATAATGTGACCTACCACCCCTACTAGGCCTGCATATTCCTTGTAGCTCACTACTGCGTGATGGAAGTGCTACAACAGACTCCTGTAAGCATTTTTGGCACATACTTTGAATAAACTATTGGCTTTCAGCGGCTAATGCTGTCATCTAAAGCCCTGATTGGCAAATTTGCAATTTTGGGTATCACTACACTCCACCCCTATTCAAAGTGTGTGCGACAATGCTGACTAATACCCATCAACATAGTATGTAGTGCAGTGATAAAGACCTTGGGGCTTTGCAAGAGGTTTAAGCAAACTGTCTTCTAGCGGTTAGTCAGCGTGGCATGCAAGGTTAGTAAAAACACTACCTAAACAAAAATGTACACAAAGTGAACAGTGACATATACCCTTGCCAAAACCTGGCCTACACAAAAAAAAAGACCTACACAAAGTGAACATGGACATTTACTCTAGCAAAACCTGGCCTACACAAAAATACCTAAATAATTATTGTATAACTGATTGTCAGTTAAAAAGCAGCATGCAGTTAGAATGTCAAGGCAATCTGGTGTAGTCTAATCTACAATGCACTATTGCATTTATGTATGGTTACCAATTCTAAACCTTGGCAGCCTTTCACTCTAGGGGCCTACCCTCCCCCTGATCCCAGGGCATTCAAACGTGACTATGGGCTGTGTGATTAGACACTTCCCCCATGTATGTGGAACCCAACCAGAAACCATCTAACTTCATGAGCAAGGTGAACCCATGGGCACCAGGTTATCTAAATAAAAAACAATTCTACTAATTTGCATCAAAGCATGGCATGTGTTATTCATGCAATCTAAAGCAAGCGATTTGATCCATATGTTTGCTGGTAACTGTAGCTGTGTGTGCCAGTGTGTTGAGGATGGTCGCCCCCACTCGGAGCGAAAAAGCCAACACCTGCTGATTTAACAATGTTTACCATAAAATGCATCGTGTGTATTTAGCAGTCTTGTTGACCTGCCCTATGGCAGAAAAAATTTCTTCATACCTAAAATTCTGCCATCGCCAGTGGTTGCCAATACTTGTAGCAGTGTTGGGCGTATCAATGGGCCCCACTAGGCCAGAGGTTTTATAGCAGAGCTGGCATCAGAACCCATAGTGGCTAGCTTATTGCGCACAGTTTCTATGTCAAAAGCGTATAAAGCTCCTGTTACCCCCCACTGCTCCCGCAATTAATGAATCTAGCTCCCTAGCTACGCGCACTCTGGTAATGGGCCATAGAAATGGACTCCATTTGTAGCAGCTTGGTAGTACTAAGGAAACATTGCCTCGGGATAAATCTATGTCTAAGTGTATCACTGTAATAATAGAGGTGTGCATTACCAGCCTACAATTTAAATGTTGCCTTACTACTGGAAAATCTAACATGTTCACAGTTTCTACCTTGTGTGACTTGGAGAATACCCTTGTTCAAGTGGGATGCCTACCATATACAATATAAGTTTTAGCTACAAACACCATACTACCATCCGGCAGTGGCTGTTTCATCACACCATTGTGTGAAATGCATTTAGTCAAGTTATAGTCCATAAAATCTTGGCGAGAACACTCGCTGCAGTTCTTGGTCAGAAAAACAAATCGTTGGATCCATTCACTGAAACATTTGGGCTTAGGATTTCATAAACACCAGTCATATGAGTCAGTGACAAAAGATGCCCGACAATGTGCCAGGCCAGTACGCTAGCAATTCCATGTGGATACTCATTTGTAGCGCTTTTCCAAGGAATTATACTAAATGTCTACAATCAAAAGGTGACTTTTTGCATTAGTGTGCTGGAGACAGCTGTCCCCACAAAAACATGAAACTGGTTGGTTTAACAAAAAACGTGTCACACACTGTCATAAAATCAAATATCAAGTCAGTCATGGTTTCATTTACCCGCCTTAAGGCTGGCTGTAAAAGTATCCAGAGTTTCAAAGGTTACCATCTCAAATTAGAGCTCACACACTTGGCAGCATTACTACAAATTAAGAACCTTAACCTACGCACAGCTGACTTTGGCGTGCGCACTCATTTTATCTCAAAATATATTACGCTCCTGCTTGCATAATCCTGCTGCCCCAACAATTCATAAATCATTTTCCTGCCTACGTGCAACGTAGAAGTTTTAATTTTTTTTTCAAAAAAGCAAAGCATCTCTGGTTAAAGCAATTCAGTTGGAAGAGCAAAACATTTCGTTTTTTCAGATTCATCTAAAAAATGCATTTAAAAACCATTTTTCAATGTGTTAGCATTCAAGCGCTGTGTCACACGGCTCTTTGTGGTGCATGATGTCACAGTCCACAACCCATTGTCCACAGTCCTTTAAACAAGAAAGGCAAAACATATCAACCAGGTTATTTCCAGCAACTGAATCATTTGAATGTGCAGCATCAAATATTTGATAACTAGCCAAGTCTGCACCGTGCCAGTTCAGCAAAAGTTATTACTCTGTTGGACACCTTTCGCAGGTTGCAGAACAAATGTCCTCATACGTCATGCATGTTAGCAGCATTGAGTGCGGTACAGGACAGGTTCAAAGTTCACATATCATCTCGCATTGACTCGCTTTCTCTGAGAATGCGTCTGCTTGACTGATCAGTGTCACCCGCAAATTGCACAAATCTACCCCAATCATGGCACGCAACTGTCTTGGTTATTTGCCTAGGCAAAATACAAACAGAAATGTTAGGATTTTATCAAAAGTACAATGTCATTGTTATTCACGTTAGGATGTCATCAAAACTACAATATCAGCGCTATCCACCCCTTCCCTTAACACCACCCTCACCTTCAGAAGTCTCATCAGGTAACTACACACTTTATCATTGCTACCACAATTATTGGTCACCCTTCTGCATGTTACTGGGGGCTTATTTACACTCAACCATACGGGGTGTAACTGCCTAGTCACAAACTAATTTGTGCAATGCGATCATAGTTGGTCAATGGTACTTCAGACTGATCTGTGATTTTACAAAAGCCATATAATAAGTACCCAGGTCGCACTTCTCAATGGATCAATGCTTTTCTTTGTCACCAAAGCGATCACGAATGCCAGGCGCCAACTTGCTTCCAGTGTTTCATGATCTTGATTTAGGTTGCCCTGCTGGCATCACTCCATTTTTTCAAAGGTAAAGTCCTTCAGTCCCATACCGCCTGCAGTTGCACAAGCAGCTTTGTTTATTTTTCTCCATACAGCTAGTGTCTTTCAAGCCTCTGGTTTTCCACTTGTCATTTTCCCAAAGGGTGTCTGCTGATTTCTTGGGCCACCTCTTTGAGAGCGATAGTCTGAATCAGTTCCTTTTGTTGCTTCAACAAATCATTCATTCTTGCACTAAGCCGTGAGGCTTCTGGATCATGGCTAATGTGCAGTGTTCATGTTATACTCCAAAGCCCCGCTCTGCATGTTGTTTCTTGCAAAACGGCTACCTTTGTCAGTTTTGCTTCCATCTGGAACGCCATAATGTCTTTGTCAGTTACTCCAGCCCTGGCAATGTAGCTTGCATTATTGCCAGCTGTGTATTTTCACTTCTCAAAGCGCCTAGAGGTTTCTTCTCCAGTGCACAGCGCTTTACTTCAGTTCACATCACTTGGAGCACTGGGATGCAGCTTGCACGGCAATTTCTCTTGAAATGGGCAGCTGTCTTTTCTTAGCCCATTCACAGATGCACAGGTTCCCCAAATGTTCAGATGCGATGTGCCCGTCTGCCATTCTGCATGCAGCGTTTGTTTTCCTTCCAGTGTTGATACTGGGCAAATTCTTTACTTCTGATCAGCTCTGTTATTGCATGCCAGTGTCAGAAAGCATGCATACATCATCATGTGTAAGGTAGATTGCGCTCTTTTTCATTTTCTCACTCACGGCAATTATTGCCTTCAGTTCTGTTTCAGCATTCTGTCTTTGCACCCCCTCCTCAGTTTTTGCTCACACTGACGGTGTCTCTCACAGGGGATGGAATGCAGGAATGTCATTGTTTATCTTTCCTGTGCACATGGCAGCGCCATGAGCACGCAGCAAACTTATCTCTTTGCCTATAACTCTTAAACTGTGGCGGCTTCAATGAAAGGCACTCATTTCAGACAGTTCATCCAAATTAACTGTTTCCTGCACTGCTTCAGCAACTCAGAATAGCTCCCATATCTGCCAGTTTCTTTTTTTTTTTTCGCGCACCTCGCAAGTTATCTTCAAGCCACAAGCTCTGCACAGCAAGACTCTTATGTTCAAAAGAGACACTTTTTCTTGTCATCAGATTCAACTTCATGTAATTTTGCAAATCGCCTTTTAGCCTGTTTAAACTGATTAATGTTCCATTTAAAGGCATACATTTTTCTTTTTTCCTCGTAACCTTGTAGTTTGGCTTCACAAACTCACTCCAATGCAATGTGCGATCTTTCAAAAGAACCCGCAACCCACTAAATCTTTGTGCTGTCTTATCACACACAGATTTTTCATTCTGTTGTACCATTGCCAAATTAAAACCAATTATTTCAGTGCATTTAAAACATCCCATGTGTAGTGCAGCTCCCTGCACGTTTTTCTCTGCAAGTGCAACCCACACTCTATATTGCTTGTGGGCTGTTAATGTGTCAACAACATTTTTCACCATGTACTGCAGTCAACAGGTCACTATTTCCAAAACATACATCACTTATAACGCAACAGTACAAATCCATGGCATAGCGTGGGAACAGTTACATACTCTAGGGGCAATTTAGGGGCAATTTAGAAAAATATAAATTGTCTTTTCCCCCCAATCATTGCAAACTGATTCTGCATTTCCAAATCAATACACAAAAATCGAAAATCCAAATACCATTCACTCACTTTCTTTTTTAAGTGAGTCTCTCACCCATTGTAAGCATGGCACAGCTAAAATGCAATGTCGCCATTTTAGTGTGTTTCTTTTAAACAGAATGCACCACCAGCACATGGAATTTACAGTTGCCAAAAAAAAAAAAAAAAAATCCTTTAGGCTCTCAACACAGATGTTACTCTTTCTCCTAAACACGGCTAATTCCCACGTTATCTTCACGAATGTCAACACTTCAAAATCATACATTTAAAAAAGCAAACCTTCGCCTCCTTACATTACAGCCCCCCACTCGCTAGCACACTGGGGCTGAATCAATGGTTGAATTACTGTTCACAATTTGCATGTCAAATCCTCGCAACTATTTTCCTGCCCTCATGACAGAATAGAGTTGAGAACTCCGTCTCACTTTGCATTTCAAATTACAACTTTAAACTTGGGGAAACCGCATGATAAAATTCTTTCCTAATTGAACATAAATCTTTCTTGACCATTCATCGGAGCGCTTTAAATATAGCCATTTCCCGCTTGTTTATCGCCTTGTGCCCCCTGGCTTCATTCCCAAGCAATAAGTCAGCCACGACTGATTTACTGAAGGAGAAAGTCTTAACCACACAAGCTATCGGCCACGGCAAGCCGACACAACGTTGCTGTCTTTTGTGTCTCAGAGCTGCAGTGAGACCACCAAGGAAATGCGACAGCCTGCTCATCCCTCTGCACTGTGTTCTCTCACACAATTTGTCATTTCACAGCAAGGCACTGCTCTGCACATATCCCACCGCTGCCACCAAATGTCTTGATATTGGGAAAATCTTCCTCGCGACCAGCCCTTAGAGCAAAAATTACCCAATTCAGCCCAAAATACAGGTTCTATTGTGCCGAGCAGTGAACTCATGCTAGTGACAAATGACACCTTCAAAAAGTTTTAGTATTTATTCTAAACAGTGAATTTCAGCAACATTTTGGGATTCAAGTTAGAGAAGATTACAAAGCACAAAACTTAGAGAAATGCAAAATATAGAGAAACATAGAATTTAGAGAAACATAGAGAAACACAGTCTTACGCCCCTTCAATCAGCACTGGGAGACCCTGGCCCTCATAAGCTAGCTGTAACAAGCCCCGCTCAGAGGACAGCGCTGCAGGGTGCTGACAGAGCAACAGGTTCCGGACACTTGATCTTGCTCGAACCAAGTCCACAGATCGATCTCCCACCTGAGTCATGTGGGCATGCATTTTTATAATCTCGTGCTGTCAGTCCATGACGCACAGTTCTAGAAGCTTCCCTGTGCAAAATATAGGCTTGCTCATGGAAAAACCCAACTCTGTGAATTTCTGTGCCCCTCCCTGCTTGGAGCCCATCTGCGCGAAAGCTCAGGAATGTCTTATCAGTGCCTTCCCAGAGAAAAGAAGATTAGTTTACATAGCCATGCAGGGCTACAGTTAGAAAGGCAGAATATTCTAAGAGAAGTCGAGCTGAATTAAGCCTTTGTGAGCAAGCTCTAAAAGGCATGCACTCATAGCTTAGTGTTCATAGCGCTTAAGATTGGCTATCTAAGCGCTATATAGGTGCCGTAATGTTCCAAACACTCCAATAATGTCTATTAGCTACAGAGCTGGGGCCTTCGCCCTGGCTGTCTATCTACAATGCATAATGTGACCTACCACCCCTACTAGGCCTGCATATTCCTTGTAGCTCACTACTGCGTAATGGAAGTGCTACAACAGACTACTGTCAGCATTTTTGGCACATACTTTGAATAAACTATTGGCTTTCAGCGGCTAATGCTGTCATCTAAAGCCCTGATTGGCAAATTTGCAATTTTGGGTATCACTACAGGTACTACAATATTTCATCAAGATATCATCTTCCAAATGTAGTAGGCTCTGCTTATGGGAGACTGCTGGAGGTGAGGTTCTCATTCTCATAGGGCGACCAGTTTCTCATAGCAAGCAAAACCAAGGTCAGTGCATGGAGCCATTTCTTTCAACCCCGTCTCCTTACACACTTTAGACAACCTTAACTTGAGGTCCCCATTTCAGTGTTCTACATGCATGCTTGAACGAGGATAAGCACAATGAAACTGTTGTCTTATCCCTAAAGCTTTACACACCTCCCTGATAAATTGACCTGAAAAATATGTCTTCTGTCACTATCTATAAATAAGGACAATGTTTATTGGGGTATACATTCAGCTAACAGCTTCTTGGCCACAGTTCCTGCATCTGCACCTACAGGATAGGCTTCCACCCAAAAAGAAAACACATCCACTATGACCAGACTATACAGATATGACATGCACAAGGGGATCTGAATGAAGCTGTCTGCACATGTACAAATTGACCCTCTGGTGCAGGCTGTGCAGATAGCTTAATAGGCATTGCTCTCCCAACATTATAGGTTAGGCATATGATAGTTCTCGCAACAGTGTTGAGCCATAGTGGTAACCCAGGGGCCATCCAGTCTTGCTGTATTTGTGCAATCATAGTATTTCTACCTGAATGGGCAATGCCATGAGCTTCACGGACTAAGTAGGGGAGAAGTACCTTGAGTCTCACCAGGCGGCCGTCTGGGGAATTCCACAGGGAATCTCCTCCTAGTATACACTTAAGTTGCGTCCAGGTCCCATTTTCAGTTTCAGGAGCTTCATCTTTGAAGATTGACAAACTGGCCAAGGGAGGTATAGGTGACCGTGGAACTACAAAACAAACAAGACATTCATTATGAGCCAGGGGCCCTCTCAAAGCCGCTGAACAAGCTGCACCATCTGCCAAATAATTTCCAAGGGACGTAAATGACTGTGAGGGATCATGCTCTTAACACCTCACAGTGGCTACTGCTGCGGGGTAACAATACCTCTAATAATGTTTTCCATTTAGGATTGGGGTACCAGTGGATGCCAAATACCCCTGCTGTTTGCACAATAGACCCCCCATGGGCATGCCAGGAATTGTTGTAGATCATGGCTGATCTACCCTGTGCCAGAGTACATGCGTGGGTGAGGGCCACAAGCTCGGCCACTAGGGCTGCCTTGGCCTGGGGGAATCTTCTCAGGATTAAGTAAGCGCATATCCGACAAGTACAAACGGCGAGTCAAACGTGTTTCTACAACAACTTGACAGTCATGGGGTTCCCCATCCTCCGGGGTAGGTAACAATGAAGCAGGGTTTGGAATGGAGCAATGATTCATGGTAACATTAGCAGCAGAAATTAGCAACTTCTCATAATTTGTAAGGCGCAAATTCGACCCATGCTTAAGTAACAGTGATAACACTGCAGGAGGAACAGAAACTTTCACCGGATGGCTTTGCACCAGGGAGTCTGTTTTTTACAGCAATAGTGCAGCAGTGACAACAGCTCACAGGCATGTTGGGAGACCCACCACCACTGGATCTAGCGTCACACTATGATAAGATACAGGCCGGTGCTTATCACCATGTAACTGACTCAACACAGCCTAAGAAAACCTCTTGTGTTTGTCGCAAAACAAGACAAACCTAAAGCCGGAGCCATTGTGAGTGCTTGCTTAATGATGACAAAAGCATCTTTAGCTTCTTGATTCCATGGCATGGGTTTGGGTATCCAATCATGCGTGAGGTTTTGAAGGTACCTAACTATGGACACATACCCCAGGAACCACTCACTGCAGAATCTTGCCATCCTAAGGAACCCTCTAATTTGCTTCTTGGTTTGCGGTTTAGGAACCTTCTGGATCACTGCAACTCCATCCTGGGACAAGTGTTTTTCCTCCTGGAGAAATCCCCTGGCCCCAGATACTGCACCTGGGGCAGACATAACTGTTATTTGTCCTTTGATGCCTTGGGACCTTTTCCAGCAGGCGCTGTCAACAGAACCAGTAGGTCTTCCTCACATGCTTCCGAGGAGTAGGAGGCTAGAAACAAATCATCAACATATTGCACCAATATTGAACCTCCTGGGAATTGTACAAAATCCTGATCTTTTTTCAAAATTTGAGAAAACTAAGAAGGGCTTTCCATGTACTATGAGTCGATTTATGGGTGAATGCAAAAAGATACTGGGTCTCATTAAGAGATCGGCGGTAGCCTTGCTGGTAAAACCGGCAGGCTGCCACCAAACTTGCAAAATTTACCTGAGCATGCAATGGGGAAATACAGGGGCATTACAGCCCTAGCAGACCCTGTATTTCCCCATTGCCAGGTGCCAGTAATAATTACTCTCCATTCCCATTTGAGCTCGATAAAGTTCAATGGGAATGGGGAGGTCGGATGCACCGGCACCATTTATGAATGGTGCCGGTGCATCCGACATGGTCTGCTCGTGAGTGCCGGTACACCCGCCAGCTCAGACAAATGTTCAGATGCGATGTGCCCGTCTGCCATTCTGCATGCAGCGTTTGTTTTCCTTCCAGTGTTGATACTGGGCAAATTCTTTACTTCTGATCAGCTCTGTTATTGCATGCCAGTGTCAGAAAGCATGCATACATCATCATGTGTAAGGTAGATTGCGCTCTTTTTCATTTTCTCACTCACGGCAATTATTGCCTTCAGTTCTGTTTCAGCATTCTGTCTTTGCACCCCCTCCTCAGTTTTTGCTCACACTGACGGTGTCTCTCACAGGGGATGGAATGCAGGAATGTCATTGTTTATCTTTCCTGTGCACATGGCAGCGCCATGAGCACGCAGCAAACTTATCTCTTTGCCTATAACTCTTAAACTGTGGCGGCTTCAATGAAAGGCACTCATTTCAGACAGTTCATCCAAATTAACTGTTTCCTGCACTGCTTCAGCAACTCAGAATAGCTCCCATATCTGCCAGTTTCTTTTTTTTTTTTCGCGCACCTCGCAAGTTATCTTCAAGCCACAAGCTCTGCACAGCAAGACTCTTATGTTCAAAAGAGACACTTTTTCTTGTCATCAGATTCAACTTCATGTAATTTTGCAAATCGCCTTTTAGCCTGTTTAAACTGATTAATGTTCCATTTAAAGGCATACATTTTTCTTTTTTCCTCGTAACCTTGTAGTTTGGCTTCACAAACTCACTCCAATGCAATGTGCGATCTTTCAAAAGAACCCGCAACCCACTAAATCTTTGTGCTGTCTTATCACACACAGATTTTTCATTCTGTTGTACCATTGCCAAATTAAAACCAATTATTTCAGTGCATTTAAAACATCCCATGTGTAGTGCAGCTCCCTGCACGTTTTTCTCTGCAAGTGCAACCCACACTCTATATTGCTTGTGGGCTGTTAATGTGTCAACAACATTTTTCACCATGTACTGCAGTCAACAGGTCACTATTTCCAAAACATACATCACTTATAACGCAACAGTACAAATCCATGGCATAGCGTGGGAACAGTTACATACTCTAGGGGCAATTTAGGGGCAATTTAGAAAAATATAAATTGTCTTTTCCCCCCAATCATTGCAAACTGATTCTGCATTTCCAAATCAATACACAAAAATCGAAAATCCAAATACCATTCACTCACTTTCTTTTTTAAGTGAGTCTCTCACCCATTGTAAGCATGGCACAGCTAAAATGCAATGTCGCCATTTTAGTGTGTTTCTTTTAAACAGAATGCACCACCAGCACATGGAATTTACAGTTGCCAAAAAAAAAAAAAAAATCCTTTAGGCTCTCAACACAGATGTTACTCTTTCTCCTAAACACGGCTAATTCCCACGTTATCTTCACGAATGTCAACACTTCAAAATCATACATTTAAAAAAGCAAACCTTCGCCTCCTTACATTACAGCCCCCCACTCGCTAGCACACTGGGGCTGAATCAATGGTTGAATTACTGTTCACAATTTGCATGTCAAATCCTCGCAACTATTTTCCTGCCCTCATGACAGAATAGAGTTGAGAACTCCGTCTCACTTTGCATTTCAAATTACAACTTTAAACTTGGGGAAACCGCATGATAAAATTCTTTCCTAATTGAACATAAATCTTTCTTGACCATTCATCGGAGCGCTTTAAATATAGCCATTTCCCGCTTGTTTATCGCCTTGTGCCCCCTGGCTTCATTCCCAAGCAATAAGTCAGCCACGACTGATTTACTGAAGGAGAAAGTCTTAACCACACAAGCTATCGGCCACGGCAAGCCGACACAACGTTGCTGTCTTTTGTGTCTCAGAGCTGCAGTGAGACCACCAAGGAAATGCGACAGCCTGCTCATCCCTCTGCACTGTGTTCTCTCACACAATTTGTCATTTCACAGCAAGGCACTGCTCTGCACATATCCCACCGCTGCCACCAAATGTCTTGATATTGGGAAAATCTTCCTCGCGACCAGCCCTTAGAGCAAAAATTACCCAATTCAGCCCAAAATACAGGTTCTATTGTGCCGAGCAGTGAACTCATGCTAGTGACAAATGACACCTTCAAAAAGTTTTAGTATTTATTCTAAACAGTGAATTTCAGCAACATTTTGGGATTCAAGTTAGAGAAGATTACAAAGCACAAAACTTAGAGAAATGCAAAATATAGAGAAACATAGAATTTAGAGAAACATAGAGAAACACAGTCTTACGCCCCTTCAATCAGCACTGGGAGACCCTGGCCCTCATAAGCTAGCTGTAACAAGCCCCGCTCAGAGGACAGCGCTGCAGGGTGCTGACAGAGCAACAGGTTCCGGACACTTGATCTTGCTCGAACCAAGTCCACAGATCGATCTCCCACCTGAGTCATGTGGGCATGCATTTTTATAATCTCGTGCTGTCAGTCCATGACGCACAGTTCTAGAAGCTTCCCTGTGCAAAATATAGGCTTGCTCATGGAAAAACCCAACTCTGTGAATTTCTGTGCCCCTCCCTGCTTGAAGCCCATCTGCGCGAAAGCTCAGGAATGTCTTATCAGTGCCTTCCCAGAGAAAAGAAGATTAGTTTACATAGCCATGCAGGGCTACAGTTAGAAAGGCAGAATATTCTAAGAGAAGTCGAGCTGAATTAAGCCTTTGTGAGCAAGCTCTAAAAGGCATGCACTCATAGCTTAGTGTTCATAGCGCTTAAGATTGGCTATCTAAGCGCTATATAGGTGCCGTAATGTTCCAAACACTCCAATAATGTCTATTAGCTACAGAGCTGGGGCCTTCGCCCTGGCTGTCTATCTACAATGCATAATGTGACCTACCACCCCTACTAGGCCTGCATATTCCTTGTAGCTCACTACTGCGTAATGGAAGTGCTACAACAGACTACTGTCAGCATTTTTGGCACATACTTTGAATAAACTATTGGCTTTCAGCGGCTAATGCTGTCATCTAAAGCCCTGATTGGCAAATTTGCAATTTTGGGTATCACTACAGGTACTACAATATTTCATCAAGATATCATCTTCCAAATGTAGTAGGCTCTGCATATGGGAGACTGCTGGAGGTGAGGTTCTCATTCTCATAGGGCGACCAGTTTCTCATAGCAAGCAAAACCAAGGTCAGTGCATGGAGCCATTTCTTTCAACCCCGTCTCCTTACACACTTTAGACAACCTTAACTTGAGGTCCCCATTTCAGTGTTCTACATGCATGCTTGAACGAGGATAAGCACAATGAAACTGTTGTCTTATCCCTAAAGCTTTACACACCTCCCTGATAAATTGACCTGAAAAATATGTCTTCTGTCACTATCTATAAATAAGGACAATGTTTATTGGGGTATACATTCAGCTAACAGCTTCTTGGCCACAGTTCCTGCATCTGCACCTACAGGATAGGCTTCCACCCAAAAAGAAAACACATCCACTATGACCAGACTATACAGATATGACATGCACAAGGGGATCTGAATGAAGCTGTCTGCACATGTACAAATTGACCCTCTGGTGCAGGCTGTGCAGATAGCTTAATAGGCATTGCTCTCCCAACATTATAGGTTAGGCATATGATAGTTCTCGCAACAGTGTTGAGCCATAGTGGTAACCCAGGGGCCATCCAGTCTTGCTGTATTTGTGCAATCATAGTATTTCTACCTGAATGGGCAATGCCATGAGCTTCACGGACTAAGTAGGGGAGAAGTACCTTGAGTCTCACCAGGCGGCCGTCTGGGGAATTCCACAGGGAATCTCCTCCTAGTATACACTTAAGTTGCGTCCAGGTCCCATTTTCAGTTTCAGGAGCTTCATCTTTGAAGATTGACAAACTGGCCAAGGGAGGTATAGGTGACCGTGGAACTACAAAACAAACAAGACATTCATTATGAGCCAGGGGCCCTCTCAAAGCCGCTGAACAAGCTGCACCATCTGCCAAATAATTTCCAAGGGACGTAAATGACTGTGAGGGATCATGCTCTTAACACCTCACAGTGGCTACTGCTGCGGGGTAACAATACCTCTAATAATGTTTTCCATTTAGGATTGGGGTACCAGTGGATGCCAAATACCCCTGCTGTTTGCACAATAGACCCCCCATGGGCATGCCAGGAATTGTTGTAGATCATGGCTGATCTACCCTGTGCCAGAGTACATGCGTGGGTGAGGGCCACAAGCTCGGCCACCAGGGCTGCCTTGGCCTGGGGGAATCTTCTCAGGATTAAGTAAGCGCATATCCGACAAGTACAAACGGCGAGTCAAACGTGTTTCTACAACAACTTGACAGTCATGGGGTTCCCCATCCTCCGGGGTAGGTAACAATGAAGCAGGGTTTGGAATGGAGCAATGATTCATGGTAACATTAGCAGCAGAAATTAGCAACTTCTCATAATTTGTAAGGCGCAAATTCGACCCATGCTTAAGTAACAGTGATAACACTGCAGGAGGAACAGAAACTTTCACCGGATGGCTTTGCACCAGGGAGTCTGTTTTTTACAGCAATAGTGCAGCAGTGACAACAGCTCACAGGCATGTTGGGAGACCCACCACCACTGGATCTAGCGTCACACTATGATAAGATACAGGCCGGTGCTTATCACCATGTAACTGACTCAACACAGCCTAAGAAAACCTCTTGTGTTTGTCGCAAAACAAGACAAACCTAAAGCCGGAGCCATTGTGAGTGCTTGCTTAATGATGACAAAAGCATCTTTAGCTTCTTGATTCCATGGCATGGGTTTGGGTATCCAATCATGCGTGAGGTTTTGAAGGTACCTAACTATGGACACATACCCCAGGAACCACTCACTGCAGAATCTTGCCATCCTAAGGAACCCTCTAATTTGCTTCTTGGTTTGCGGTTTAGGAACCTTCTGGATCACTGCAACTCCATCCTGGGACAAGTGTTTTTCCTCCTGGAGAAATCCCCTTGCCCCAGATACTGCACCTGGGGCAGACATAACTGTTATTTGTCCTTTGATGCCTTGGGACCTTTTCCAGCAGGCGCTGTCAACAGAACCAGTAGGTCTTCCTCACATGCTTCCGAGGAGTAGGAGGCTAGAAACAAATCATCAACATATTGCACCAATATTGAACCTCCTGGGAATTGTACAAAATCCTGATCTTTTTTCAAAATTTGAGAAAACTAAGAAGGGCTTTCCATGTACTATGAGTCGATTTATGGGTGAATGCAAAAAGATACTGGGTCTCATTAAGAGATCGGCGGTAGCCTTGCTGGTAAAACCGGCAGGCTGCCACCAAACTTGCAAAATTTACCTGAGCATGCAATGGGGAAATACAGGGGCATTACAGCCCTAGCAGACCCTGTATTTCCCCATTGCCAGGTGCCAGTAATAATTACTCTCCATTCCCATTTGAGCTCGATACAGTTCAATGGGAATGGGGAGGTCGGATGCACCAGCACCATTTATGAATGGTGCCGGTGCATCCGACATGGTCTGCTCGCGAGTGCCGGTACACCCGCCAGCTCAGACCTGGCGGGCGGGAAGGCACCTGCGAGCAGAACTCGTAGTTTGCCAGTCTGGTAATAACGGTACCGGCAAGCTTACCGGTATCATTGTTACTGTTCCGGAAAACTTATAATGAGGCCCACTGACTGTCAGTATGTATAGGTATGGAGAAAAATCCTGAACACAAATCCACAACAGTAAAATATTTGGCTGTATATGGAATACATGACAAAATCGTGGCTGGGTTGCGGACAACTGGGAATGCCGGCAGCACTGCTGCATTAACTGAATGCAGGTCCTGAATAAAACGATAAACCTCTTTACCTGGTTTCTTAGTAGGCAAAGTAGGAGTATTACAGGGACTGCAGGTTTGGACAATAATAGCTTGCGGGAGAAGGGGTTATAATACAGGCAAATACCCTTGTCAGCCTTTTGGGAAATGGGATACTGTGGTACACAGGGCAAGGGTTTGGCAGGATTCAGGGTCATTTTAATTGGTCGGCCACAAGCACGGCCTCTAGGGCTGCCTTAGCCTGGGGGAATCATCTCAGGATTAAGCAAGGGCACATCCGACAAGTACAAATGGGGAGTCAAACGTGTTTCTACAACAACTTGACAGTCATAGGGTTCCCATCTTCTGGGGTAGGTAACAATGAAGCAGGGTTTGGAATGTAGCATTAACCCTATTTCCAATATAATTGGCATGGGTTGGCCATAATGTGATTGGGACCCGGTCTAAAAGCCCCTGCGACAGACAGGTGGTGGCAGGCCAGTCCTCAGAGTCCAAATGGGTGATCTCCTGTAATACTGCCAGCATCTTGTGCTCCTTGTGAGCTGGAATGCCAAGAAATACACCATTCGGAAAACAGAACATAGAGCAGTCTAATCCATACAAAATCAGTGGGGAACAAGGGCTTTACAAAAAAGCATGTTGGCCCGGAATGTGGCCTATGGTAACCTTAAGCAGAGTGGACAGAGGATACTGTGTCAGAGTCTTTTCTATGCCCAACCCTTTAACTACTTCCGCAGAATGCATCGTTTGTGGAAATTCAGAAGCTTTTAAAGTGAAGCATGATCCTCCCATGTCCACCAGACATGAAATGTTCAGACTGCAACAATAAAGTCAACATATGGGGTAGTAGGATCAATCAAAATAAGTGGTGGAACACTTTCGGGGACCCCTTGGCAATCATAAACATTGGTCGAAAGCACTGACGGTGGAGGCGGGAACATGGCCATCTTCCTTGGTGTGGTTGGCTGGTTGCCTCGACAGTCATACTGAGGCCAATGTGGACACTCCACTTTCCAGTGTGCAAGCTCTTTACAATAGTTGCATTGGTCACTATACATGTTGGTACAATATATTTCAGCAGTTTGTCCTGGCCCAAATCACTCAGGTGCTCGTCTCCCTCTTGCCCATCCCTGCCCTCGCCCAACCATAGTGGGGCGCAAACCTCCCCTTACCTTGGGAGGTTGCAAGCTCTTTGAAATGCCATTAAATTGGCTCCAGTAGTTTCTTTTTGTCTCTCAGGCCTCTCATGAAAATGCTGAGCGTACAACTAAACGTCCTCTATTCCCTTTCCTTCCCATCCTATCAACAATGCTTTAAATCCTTCTGACACTTTTGGTTGCAACCCTACCACAAACTGGACCACCACAGCTAACTGCGTCGCATCAACAATCATGGAATACTGTTTAAACATCTCTTCAGATGTTCAAGATATTCTGCCAGATTTTCTCCCTTTGCTTGTTTGAATGCATTCATTTTTGACCAATTGCTCCTTCGAGGACAAATTTGAATAATAATTTGCACCAATCTGTCAGTGAATGCCTTGAAATCCCTACCCAAAGCAGGTTCTTCCACTGGCCAATTTGCACCCACTTTAAGCAACTTTAACGTATCAGTGGGTAGTGCTACTCGTAACAACGGATTCAGATCAACACAAGTAGGGTGATAATAGTCAGTAATGACCTGCAATTCCTCCGGAAACTTTAAAGGGTCCTCTCGTTTCTTTGGAAATCTTTGGACAATGTTAAACACACCAGTAGCGCTCAATGGGGTACGTACAGTCACTATAGTATCTCCCTCTCCCGGGAGCTGTCTGAGCAGGAATGTAGCAGCGGTGGTATTAAGCGCTGTGTTCGGAAACCCTTAATGGGTGCCTGAGGATGGTGAAGGAGTGACCCGGCCGTCTATAAGATTTATTAGAGTGGACTGGATGGCGGTTGGGCAGAGTCTGAACTAACCACTCGCCAGATTACATGTTTACAAAAAATCTTCAGGACTTTCTTTTAACAGGGGCTCTCCTTGGAGTACATGATATCATTGTTTGTACCCAGCCTAATGGGCCACTACATGCAGTTTAATTGCTTGGTTTTCAAAACGTTTATTTGCTCCTGTAGCTTCTGAGTGTCTTTTAATGCCTGGTCTTGGACTCACCCTGCCTCATTGTAACTTTGGTATAACAGTCGAGATAACTGTCCCATTGCTGTTGCTGTAGACGTGCACTTTTCTTCTCTAGTATCTTCTGCAAATTAGTTATGCTGTCTAAATCAAATGTGCCTTCCTGTGGTAAGTGCCTAGGTGACTCAGGGGCTGATTCAGAAGTGCATGTTAAATAGGAAAAGTGCCCTGTCTCATCAGAAAGACACTTCACCATGATGCAAAGGATTCTGAGCTAACCAGAGAGTGATGGTAATAAATGAAGTCCCCCACTCCTGGAAAGCTGTGATTTACGGCATAGTAACATCCTTGCCAACCACTTCATGTGTTAGTGTCTGTCAGGGACTGTATTCTAAAGCCAGAACACTCTCTCTGAACCAACCTAAAGAGGTGTTAATTATCGGTACCCTGGAAGGTGCCGTTAAACTCCAATGCACACCTGTTCCCATTTTAAATATAGCGTTTTTTAGACTGCAGAACCACTTTTCTAGTTTAATGAAAGTTTAATAAAACCTACTTAAATTAGAAAAGTGGAAGTCTTTTAAGAAATCCTCACAATTCCCCTGGCGCACATGTTTGCCCCCCAACAAGAGATTATAGCAGCTTTTGCTGCTGGAAAGTATGACATTTTTGCTCCACTATTTCCACCCATCTCTGAATGATGGTGCTGGAAGCTGGAAGGGAGAATGTCGGCATTCCACATTATATTTAGCACAAGCTCGGAATCAGGCCCTCAGTCTGTGTATATTTGTGCCATTGTTCCAGGTGCTTACATGCTTTTGGCAAATAGTGAGTAAACATGAAGTGTGCTGGACTCCCTTTAGGAGGAAGCACTGACTGCCCTATACCCATTCTCCCAGGTGTAAGACAAGATATGGCCTATTATGGATCCTGGTCTGTTCCTAACTCCGCCTGCATCAGGATGCTATTGAGTCCCATGGCTGCCGGTGTAAGTACGGCTTATTAGCTTAACTGCTCTGCCGCGTCTATTCAGGGGCTAATGTACCACACCCAGCTTCTGCTACTCCGCCGGTACAGGCATTTCAGAATGACTTGTAAGTGTTGGTCAGATTCAGATAACTGCTGGTCCGCAGTTTATGTCCTCAATGCAGAACAGTATTCCAGTTTTGCAAAGACACAAATTGGGAATTTTTCAAAGACAAGACACATAATCGGCAGAAACATAGCCTATTAATGCTCCTGTACTAGACAGAGAAGAGTGTGAAATAAAAGTGGGTACCCAACTTGAGTTACACATGTAAGGTTTCCAGTGATGAGGTATGGGTTAAGACAAGACAGTCAAAGGGCTCTCATCCAAAGTGTTTTTTTCACACTCAAACACCGAATTACCCACAAAATGTTACCTCTGACATTCAAATGCCTGTCTAATCAAGCTCCCGGGTATTTGGCGAAATGAATTCAGAAAGCTTCTGTTACTCGGGCCCTTTGCTCTAATGTTCTGGAAAGGCTTTCTCAACCGCATTATAAAGTACAGAAATTTGGCCATACCAGCTATGATGTTTGTTCCCCGCTCATCTGGAACTCGATTCAACTTGATCTAAATATTCCCGACCTGTGTAACTTCTATAAAGCCATCACAACTTTTCTCTTCAACTCCAATGATTAAGCATTGTAGTTCTTCTTTGATTATCTGATTTAACTTTTTTTCCCTTAGATGACTTCTTCAGTGTGCACTGAGGCCTTTGGTTGTGTTGTGCCTTATAAATATGTCATTCATTCATTCATTCATCCAGAACACAATTAACCAATCCCTGATCAGTTCCTTCACTACTCTGACTGACACAGTGGTCTCATGTTTTCTTTTGAGTCATTAGGGAGTATGGATGTGCTGCCTTTAAACTGCAGTGGCCAATGGCTTTTATCATTTCCTTATTCAGATGAGCAGTCCTATTGGCAGGGTACTTTACTCTCTGTATCCTCAAATAACCACACACGATTTCCATATAATTCAATTTCAATTTTCTAGATTCCAGTGACAAACATCAACCCCGCCGTTTCAGACCACACCATGGAAGACATGACAATACATTGACACGATTACCTGTGTTCACCAATCCAATATTTTACAGTCAGTTCTTGCTTCCAAGCCTGCTCTGGCCGCCCTCCGTAGGCCTCCAGGTGCTTCAGCTAATGAAATCGTCTATCCTGGGCCTGCGGGGCTCACAGGAGGCATTCCTGCTGGCCCCGAGGCCTGGACACAGATCAGCAGGAATCCCACGTCTAACGGCTCCAATCTTGATGAGTAAAACAGATCACTCACGACTCCAGTGGATTGGTGAACACATGTATTAGTAGAAAGCGGTGACAGCACAAACCCAACAGCAGCATGAGATAAAACGTTCTGAGCGTCCCCTTCCCTCCAAACCCCCAGCCTCTAAACCCACCAGTGCTCAGACTTTCCATTGTAACGGGGTGGTCCCAACAGGTCAAGTTTGCTCACTAAATTCATCCTGCTAGCAAAGAACAAAACCTCATTGTATCAACCTCTGACACCAGCTGCACTCTTTCATGTAAGCCAGTGTTTTCAGTGAGGTCACCATGTCGTAACTCAGTTAGTCAAGGTGCCCACACTCCTAAAATATTCTCATAAGCTTTGAGGCTAACAAAAGCATTAGCAATATGATGACTTCCTCTCTCCTGTGCCCCTTTTCTTAAAAAGGCGAGAGCTTAGATCCCGCTTACCCATGGCCATGCCAAAAATGAAACACGTCAGAAGCGAGAGATGAGAAAACAAGCATTCCAACAAACCAGGCGAGTGGCTTCGTTGCAAAGACATGCACAGTACATTCTACAGTGTCTGCCTCGCATCAGCAGGAAACAGTGTTTAAACATGGGAGTTTACAGGGCCTAGTTACTATAATACTGCAGTGCCAGGCCTGAGGAGTACATAACATTTTCATTTCCCAAGTTTCCTCCACAAAGTAGAGTCACTTTTGTGACGGAGTCCTCCACCAACTGGTACTACCCCAACGCATCCAGCAGGCTGTTGGCTTTGTGCTCCACGACCACCCTATCTGGGTAGTAATCAGACATTTGTGCTGGACTGCTCTAGCTTTTACTGATTATCGTGATCGCAGAAGTGGATCACTACAGTTAGCTCTGTGAACGGTACATTCCCTGCCTGGAAATGGAAATCTTAGTAGTGACAGACTATTTTACCCAGTATGTGTAGGCATTTCCCACAAAATATCAGAGATCAATCATGGCCACCCATTTGTTAAGGAAGGAGCACTTGGTCCACAGTAGCTAGCCCTGGAGCCTCCACTCGGACTGAAGCCACGACTTGGATTGCAGTTAATCAAGCAGATACTGGAGGTAGTGGGTGTTTAGGAAACCCGCACAACACCATATCATCTTAATAGTAAACTCAAGTGAGGTTATTTAATCGTACTCGATGGGCTATGTTGGGCAATATACAGTCGGAGGAAAAGCAGACAGGGAGTCAGCAAGTTCCGACATTCACACATGCATACGAAAGTAACAAGATTTATGCCAATGGGTTCACGCCCTGTTATCTAATTTTCAGCTGATATGCAAGACCTCCTATGCACCCAATCTTTGGGGTGTGACCAGATGAGGCAGGAAGTAATACCTACATCAGCCAACACCAGCTAGAGCAGGCACACCAGCTAGCACAGGCGGCTGCAGACACGTCGGCACAGAACAACAAACACAGCTATGACACCAAAGGCAGGTTCTACGCTCCAAAGCCTGGTAACCATGTGTTGTTTCCACAGGCTAGGTCTCAGGGGCTAGAGCAAGCATGTGGCACATGGAATTCTCAGCCATTCATTCTAGAGCATCCCTTAGGTGATCTCTCCTTGTACTGACTGCGTGAAGAAGGAAGGGAGATCATCTGGCCTCGCTTGATGTCTTGGGGGATTTGGGATAATCCATTGTGTCACCGTCACCGCCCTTCCTTCCCTTCTCCTCTTCTAGTGGGCACCAAACCCTGCGGTTACTACAGGGTAGGTAAGTGGCACAGCAAGGTGCCACAAAGGAAATGCATGTTCCTATCTTACTATTGAGTGGGTCATCGAATCACAGTGTCTGCTTGCTTATCTGTGCAAGGCTCAGCCCACTGACCCACTAGACAATAGTATCTCATTCCCCCAGCTGCAGCATCTACAACGGGAAAGACTAAGCTGCAGTTTGGTGCCAGCTACATGGGACCCCAAGCACACTTCGTGCACACTTCAAGCAGCCTCCATGTCACTTCCTAGCTGCAGCAACATTCACAATTCATCAGGTTAACACACCATGTCAACTCCCTCACACTCCCGACACCTCCTGCCATATCAACCTCCCACGGCATCTTCCTGACGGTTAATCCATGTTTCCTGGTCCTTTCTGCCAAGGACTGCTGTGTAATATTGTAATGCAATGTTATGCTATTACTAATATCTTGATCCGTTGCAATTGCACTCGCATCCCTTTTACTGACCTGGAATAAAATGGTATTGTGATGAAAAGCAGCGTCGAAAAATTGCATCAAATTATTGAGGTGCCAAAGCACGCTTCCTGCTTGTTTTCTCACGCTCTCCTTAGAGCAGCGTCATTTAAGTACTCACCCGCTTGAGCATCATTTCAAACCCGACCAAAACTTTGGCTTTCGGCCCCAGGACTTCGCAAGAAGGGAAAAGCGAGAGTTACAAGCCTGTGAAAAGAAATGGCTGTCTCAAAGACAGAGCATTAACCTGTACATTAAAGGTAGCTCAAAACGGATCGGGGAAAAAGAAATATGTTGATGGTCAATAGTTCCAGAAGAAGCCAGATCACAGGTACAATCATTACAGAAGTGGGGAAAGTACAATTCCAGAGGAGCCGCATTATATCTGGAAAAAACAGGTGAGGATTCCAAGATACCCACTAAAAATAATATCCGAATGAGGCGGTGGAAAAGAAAGACCCACGGTCCAGGACCCGAGGAAGGGTGCACAGAAGCAAAGGTGGGTGTGATGGTGGAAATGCATTTGAGGGACAGGACCTCCATGTCGTTGTCCTGTACTCCCTTATCATATGTGCTCTGTGTTGTTTTCTGCACCGGAGTCCAGTTGAGACTCCTGGCAGTGCAGCTCTTCCTCTTTTTGGTTGTGGTGAACAGAGACCCTTGGGATACCCTTATGGCACCCATGGCAACCCTGTACCCCTTGTGAATATTTTTGGTCACCTGGATGTGGCCCACAGAGCAGGGTATGGGCTGGGGTCAGCTCTATGCTGAATTTGACAGGTGCTCTGAGTATACTCCATTTTGGGATACCTAGACCCTGCCATAGGAATCATTGGATTCCTGATAGGGGAGAAGATGGCCCCTGCGGCCTCTTGGTTTCTATTGCATGTTACCTTGTTTTCCCAAAGTCCTGGGAAGCCCTAACTCTGTCACTTCCCCTGACTGGCTGTTGGGTGAAAGAACCATATACGTTATTGTGGGGAAGTCCAGGCCAGACTGGCTGGAGACTTCCCAGTGACTGTATGTTGTGGGTACACCATTGGGGTGGGACCTGTGTGAATGCAGTGTGTGACCAATATGCAGTCCATGTTATGGGTGTCTGGTTTTGGTGTGTGTGACACAATGAATGAGACAACCCTGCCTGAAACTGACATGAATGCAGTGTGGTATGCTGAAAGGCTGATAGCTTGCCCCAATTCACATTCCTTGTTATGGGTGTCTGGGTGGAAGTGAATGACCTGAATGCACTGTGAGCCTGATTGGCTGCCAGTCTGCATGAATGCCCTTCTGAATGATTGGCTGACTGAGCCTAGCTCAGCAGTGTGAATGAAGGACAGATCTGTATGTCTGAGGACCTCTCACTTACCTAAGTGTTCAGAAGCTGAAGTTGAAACTTGAAGCTGCTTATCCTCGAAGCCCAGCTGGAAGAAGAAGAATTGCTGCTGCTTTCCTTTGACGGAATATGAAAGTTGTCGAGTCTGTCGAGAACTGATCCGAGAGAGGATCGGGCTAGGCGATCTCTCCCCAAGCTACGAGGAAACATTGTGCAGAAGCTGATATTCATCGAGACACCCTGGAAGCCAGTCCCAAAAGGCTGTCAACCGGAGACAGGGTCCACCAAGAAATCTTGAAGTAAAGCACCAGGACATCGAGGCCGTCGAAGTCCATTTACGTCAACCAGGGATCGGAGGATTTCCGTAACTGCTGGAAGGCAGTTGAGTCCTGTTGCCCAGAAGCGGGGACAGCTTGACACTGTGCTGCTCAACGACCGGAGCCGCAATGGTCCACCTTTTGCCTAAGAACATTTAAACAAAGTGCTCCCTTGCCATCACTGTCGACTGCTTTGTCCCACTGGAGAAAGTCGAGGTTGTCGACGACCGAGGAGAATCTGACGGTGGGTTTCCCGCCACCCGAAGTCCCCAAAGACACCGATCAGTGAAAATCCAAAACCCAGCCATGGTCGAGTCACGATCCCTGATGCCGACATCTGACAACGACACTCGAGCCCACTGCTGGGCCTATGTTCTTCATCGTGCCATCTTTGCGGCACCAAACTCTTTCCATCGAGGAATCGCAACACCATGGTTCACCTTCTTCGAGGACTTTCAAAGCCCTGTGACTCCTGCTTTAAAGGGAGTCCACCCTTGAGGGATCCGTCAATGAGCCGTCGAAGAGACTCTGCTAACTCAGGTACATTGGGGTAGTGGAACATTTCTGACCAGGAAACAAGACAATTTTTACATTAATGGACTGGGCTTGTTAATACACTTTATTACAGGTTGCCCAGGTGGGGGAATCCTCACACAGAACTGTGTCTTAGTATCTAAAGTACCATTGCGCCATTGTTTGACCCAACTTGTCTTCCTTCCTATGTCCTATGCTGATACACATTACTGTTTGATTTGGATGCCATTAGAACTGTCAGCAGTTGGTGCATTTTCAAGGAGTCAATAGTTAAGTGTGGTTCCACATAGACATTGTGTATATATTTGCCATATTAGATTTGCCAAAGTACAAAGTGTGTTACTGATTGTATATATATATATATTGAACCTTATTTTAATATATAGAACTGTGTTAGCACATAATGTAGTGTGTGGACATTCCTTTGTAGGGGGTTTGAAGACTACACTGTACTTAAAAACCAGTCTGCATCAACTCCTGAGAGCTTAAGCCTTGGTTGCTTGTCCATTCTACCATATAGAGAATCTTGGCTGGGGTGCTCTGTGCTTCTACTCTGCCATATAGAGGGCAGGAGTACAGATAACCCCCCAGTCTTTCAGTGGGTGAGAGGTGGTGGGGGGGACATCAGAATCGGATATCAAACTCCAGGAAGATTTGAAAGGGATTTCCAATCCCAGAGAGCAACAGCAAAACCAGAGCGTTGGAAAATAAACCACTGAGGAGGCGATAACTCCAGAAACGAGGACTACAAAATTTAGAGCTGGTGATTTCCTCCCCTCAATTGCACTCCTTCTACCCACTAGGGCCAAATATATTTGTATATGCCACCTTGTGACACAATGATTCCTGCATGAAAATCTGAAGGCCAAAGTTCCAAACAGAGCGTTTAAAGCACCAGGTCATTAGTGACTATGTCATGAAAGCTCCCTTTTATCTTCCTCTCCTTGGGCACCTGCCACGATGGCACCATGAAGACACCCAGAGTAGAGGAAAGGTGACAAAGCATGTACTTAAAGGCACTAGCGGAATCAGAGTTCTTCTGAGCTCGGAATGCGTCTGAGCCAGTGGGGCCGCTGATCTCTGTGGTGGAGTGTTTGGAGTTTCAGGAATGGGCTTTTGGTTTCCCTGTATTCAGAATCTGGATAGACAATGTTTGTCAGATTCTGATTCTGGGGAAATCTGGCCCCACTCCAGCACTTAGTTCACTGTTATATTATATGCCACGCAACTTTACCAAGTACGGTTTTGGAGTTGTATGCATCAGTGCACTACCAGGTGGTTCACAACAAAGAGATAAAGTTGATGGGGGATGGAGTTCAGACATGAAGAAGAGGGGGAACAACATGAGCATGCTTAGATGAGAAAACATCTTTCAGTCTCAGGTGACTGCATTGTGCAGTGACCAGGAGCAGTGGAAGTCATGGAGGAGACAAAGTGGTAGTACCATGCAGGTGACAAAGGGCTTGGTGTCTGGAGAATGGCAAGAACCAGGTATGGTCTAAGTAGCTACATTTCCAGATGTTCTAGGATAGAGAGTTTACGGCTCAGGACAGTAGATATGTTGCATTCACCAAACTTTGCATTTGAGAGTAATGATGCCAAATATTAACACAGTGATTCCTTTTTTTTCTGTTTCTTCTGAACGCCTATATATTCAGTGTCTTTGTAACTCTTTTTTTAAATTATTTCTTTACTTAGAAGTGCATATGGTTATACAATACAGCTTTGACATTATTAAAATGAACAACAAAACAAATCATCACCTATTACAACACAATGGGCCTCATTACGACCCTGGCGGTACGGGGTTAACGGCGCCGTAAAAGGTGCCGGCGCCGTTTACCCCATACAGCCTCATTACGAGGTCACCTCGCGGGACCCAGGAAGTAACGCCTGGTCAAACCGGGCGTACTTACCGGGTCCCGCGAGGGGAAGAGGGAGCAAACAACTGGCCAACTCGTAATGGCCCGTTGTTTGCTCCGCCTCCCATTCCCATTCAGCCCTATGGGGGCTGAAATGGGAATGGGAAGGACCGGGTCCGGGTCCTTGGAGGGAGGAATTACCGGACCTTCTGAACTCGGAATGGCCCGGTAATTCCTTTTTCTGTGGACCCGGACGCGATTTCGCCGGCAGCCATGCCGCCACTGGCGGCATGGCTACCGCCGAGTTCGTAATGAGGCCCAATGTATACAAAATAAAAAATTAGCAAGAATTTGACATGTAAAAATTAGATTATCCATAAAGATGTTATAGTGAAGGAGTCCCTGAATAGATCCATGGATAGAGAAGGGATCCTGAGGAAAATAGTGAAACTTAAAAGCTCTCGCTGACCAGGTCCAAATGGACTAGCTAATATATTATGAAAGAGTGATCCTAAAATATGGGCAACAGTGCTTCAGATCCTATTTGGTAAGTTGTGTAGAGAAGGAAAGGTCCCACCTGCATGTAGAACATCCCCAATAGCACCTGTTAATAAGAAAGGCAAGAGATCAGACCCTGTACATTTCAGACTATTGTATATGCTGGATATTACCGGAAAAATTGTTGCCTCTTTCTTATAAAATGAACTACAAATTTGGGGAAAATCAGTGTAGCTGTTGGGCACATTTTGAACTGGCTTCAGGCAAGGCTCAGGAGTGGCGCACAATCTGTGGCTGGTTGACAAATTAATACTGCGAGCAATCAAAAAGTGAAACCCTGGCCTCTATGCGGTACTGGTGGACTTCCAAGCAGCATTCGATATATTAGACAGAGGGAAACTATGGACAAAATTAGAATTGCTTGGTTGTCCTGACAGTCTACTGATAGCTATTCGGACGTCGAACGAACAAACCAGTGTCCAACTGGTTTGAATGGACAGCAGGGGGGCCATCACGTCGCTGATCAGCACTCGCAGGGGAGTAAAGCAGTGCTTCCTGCTGGCTCCTCTGCTGTTTAACATCTATCTAGCCGATTTACCAGAGGCCTTAAGCATGGGCCGCAAACTGTCCACCAAGAGTGAATGGTACTAAAGTTATCTGTCTGTCACACGCTGATGATTTGAGAACTTTTACTTGTACATTTTCTGGCACAAAAAGGTCAATGATAGAGCTGTTTAAGTATGCTGAAAACAATGGGTTGGTCATTAACCTAGAGAAAACTAAGATTATGCATTTTAATAACAGGAAAGTCAATAAGTTTAAACTTGACATTGCTGGGAACAATATAGAATATGCGAGTAGTTGTAAATATCTGGGGGCTGAAATTACATTGCAGGGAGACTATGGTGAACCAAGTGTAAGAAAGCTGTGATACTCACCTCCATGATAGCTAAATTTGCAGGACACACATCAGGTGTGCTCCTTTTGTACAAACAATGCTTCTGTCCTGTGAGGCTAAATGGACTGGAGGCTCTAGCTATGAAATATCTGACATGGTTGAAGAAAATCGAAGGGAAGTTTTGGAGGAAGATACTGAGAGTAGGGCCCCAGTCCCGATTGAATTCATGTGACTGGAACTGTGGCTAACATCTCTTCCTGGCATGGCCATTAAAATAAGATGTCTAATGTACCTCAAATAGAGAACTCGGACAGTGTGCCTGCTGTTAGAGCTATTGGGTACTCCATCTAACGCAACTGATAAATACAATGAATTGGTTATGAATACCCTTGATGAAATTCAATGTCAGCTAGATTGGCAAAAGGAATATCACAAGCTGCAAAACAAAATCGCAAATAAATAAATGAGAATTTTGGGACTGGGCAAAAAAATACACGCATATAGCAAAGCTGAAGTGTTATAATGAAATTGAGGGAGTTGTGCATACATTTAAAACCCTGCAGAATTAATGTTGACACCCGCAGTCATTATTGCGATTCGTGTTATTATTACGTATAAACAGATTGCCAGTATTAACTGTCACTGGCCCTGAGCTTGGCATACTGGATAAAGAAAGGTATTGTCTTATGTGTATGTTGTCTGACAATAGGGAAGCTGTAATGAGCGATTTTAAGTCAGAAGGACCAATATATATGTGTGCATTAGGCCGATTTGTAAATCATATTGATAGAAACCGAGAGCCAGCTTTCTGGCGGTATTGCCTATATTCACAAAATAGAAGTTTGCACATTGCACTTTATCAAGTATGTAAGCAGGTACTAGATATTTTGAAGATGTCTGAGAAGTAAAACCCTGTAAAGTACATTATGTTTTTTATACAATGTTTTACGCAATATTTTTTTACAATGAATAGGAATGTATACGTTTTATACTTAGAAATTAATTGAATAGTTTTATAATTTTGTAAATTAAATTTGGACGATTTTAATATTGAACTGAAATGATACTATGGTGGCCAGAAACGTCTGATTCCTGATTTTATTGAACTCATAAAACAGTGATGTCTATTTTATGTATCTAGGGACTCTGTAACATCGTGCTTTTATGAAACCGTATTAGTGTGAGATTTGCTGTGTTATTGTGAGACTTTTGTGTTAGTGTTATGGGAATTGCGAATGATGTGATTTTGAGATTTTATGTTTTTTTTTTAATGTGTGATTTTATGAATATTACATGTGTACAGTTCTCTGTGAACTAATCACATTAATAATAAATAAATGAATAGAAATAAAAGATCACAAATATATATGTGAAATCATCCTAAGAGTCACAAACTAATACACATTTCGTTAACATCAGTACTTCTTATTTAAAAGATCAACCACAGCTTTCCATACATAAATGAAGCTCCTGTAATTACTAAGGACTCTAAATAGAAAACCAAAATTGATCAGATGCAATTCATACAGGTGAACAAAATATTTCATGTATGCTTTCCAATAAATTACCACTAGACAGAGACAATCCCTTCATATATGTCTAGCTGTTTCAACACAATTCTTACAAATACCACACTTCCTTTCTTCATCGGCATTCCCATACCGTGCCCCTACGGACTTATAAGTAATAAGGACATTAAAACACAAATACAGAATATCACCGTACTTGTCTTTACAGGAAAGTGCCACTAAATTCAATGACCATTCCCAATCAGCTGCTTTAATTTTGAATTTCAGAAGAAAATCAGCAAGATTAATAATGGTATGAGTGGCCAGATCAAGAGCTGTAACTCCATATTAGTGCTTTGTAAGTCTAAATACACCTGTTTAGTGGCATTCACCTGTGTGTTTCCCTGCTATTGAACCTAAAATGGTGTCTTCTTTTCCCTCACTTAGAAATAATTTTACAAAAAGTTTACAACGTTGTACTTTCCACAATGTCAGAAAGGAAGCTAAGCCTAGTTTGCATCTAATAGTGCCGTAGATTTCCCTCCATCACATTTTTATCAGATAGCACCTCTAAGCCGCATAAGATGCCAGGAATAACACTCATCGTATACATCAGCAAAAATTCCTCAATTGATTGACCACCTTTCCTAGATGTGCCCTAATTGTTTTAGAGGAAAGAGCATTCCCAATAAAGGGCCTTGTTGGATATGTTGTTATCAGTAGACCAAGGTTCACGTCAAAATCCACAACTTCCAAGGACTCAACATTGATTTTCCATTCATAGCCTGTTCTACTATGTCGAATCCTACCTTTAATCATTACCTTAGTTATTTTTCAAATTAATCTTCAAATTATTACTGGACACATAACCATAAAAAGCATCTAACGATCTCTGCAATCCTACCGATAAAATCACTGTATCGTCTGCGTATGAAAGCTACAATATAGCTCAGTACCGTTTTTAGGAAGAAAGTTACAACAATTGTTAAGTACAGCATGCATGTCAGCGACATATAAATTATAAATAAAGGGGGCCAAAACACACCTCTGTTTAAGACCATGATTAGTGACAATCGATTTAGAGACTACCCCCAGTTCCAGTCTATAAACTACCAAAGTGTTTGAATACATCTGTTTAATGTAAGGTAACATAATGGGATCAACGCGCCACTGTTCAAGCTTGTTCCAAAGTCTAGGGCGTACAAGGCAATCACATTTTTCTGCATAGGTTATTTAACATAGGTACATATTTGAATCAGCGATCCAATGAGTATCTGCAATCATATATTGGAGAGCCCAGATGTTGTGGACAGTACTTAAACCAGGTCTAAAACCAGTCTGCTGCTTAGCAATTAAAATATGCTCCTCAACCCATCTAGTCAACTTACCCAATAATAATGAGGAGAAAATCTTACAACTAGAATCCATCATTGCAAGCAGACGGTAATTATGGAGATCAGTTATGTTGGGGATTAGGGACGATCATCCCAGGCCCCCAAGACGTTTTGGATGAGGCAGAGGCACAAGAGTGTGTTGTTGGTGCTTGGAGAGGCTAATGGTGGGTTGGGGGTGTCAATAGAAACTGCATTAGTGAAAAGAAAAAATAGCAGCCATTTTGAAATCGACGACTAGCACCGCGCTGCAGCTAGGGCAGTAGGCCCAGGCCCAGAACATAGAGAGACCTGTGTGCATGCAGGATTGGGTTGCAGCAAAGGCAGCAGTGGGAAAGACCAAACCTGTGGAGATTCATAAATCTTTCATTGTCTCATACTATTAGCACTTATATTCCAGGAGGAATGTGCCCTGCAAGGCTATTAGGGGGGCTGAGAGCTCCCTGTTAAATGTTATCCCACGAGAAGGAGGACACGATCCTCCAACCTTCACCAGTCCAAACCTTAAGTTATAGTGCCCAGATGCCCGTGTCCCAAGACCCTACCATTCCAGTGTACGGGCCAGCCCCAGACCACCGACCATAAAACTATTAGTTTGCAAATTTATCAGAAAGATCACAGCAGAAAGTCGGGTTCACCACATCTTGAATCCCTGTGATTTGTGCTGCGAGTTGCCAAGGGGGAAAAAGTAACACACCTAAAAACCAGGGTGAGAAGATTTGGGAAGGCGCTGATGCGTCTGGGATCAAGCAGGAGTTTGTAAGTTATTGTGACCTCGAACGTATCATCTGCCCCCATGTCTTCTGTACCAGGTGCACATTATGCCACATAGGTAGGTAATGCAGTGATTTGTGTTGGTAATTATCAATTAGGATCTTTGTGCCTGAAGATGTACAAAGAAGAACCCCACGTGGAAGAAGACGAACAAGAGAAGATGGAAAGCAATGGCCTGGCATCCTTTATGGAGCAGGCGGTATATGTATAGGGTCACACAATCCAGCCAGCTATGTAATCTATGTCACTTCTGACGCTGTGCGCCTTTTATAACGTGTTCCTTATGTTGTTGGACGTCTGCCACACAGTTTTCAACGCCTTTTTAAACACTGGGACCAACATTGATTTCCTCCAACTAGGCGGAATGACGCAACACTCCAAATGGATGTGAAGATCTTCTCTCTCTCTGCACTTGCACGCTCTGAATGCTCACAAGGCCTATTAGGACCACCTCTATCCTTCATTGTTATATTTGCCTTTCATTCCCATGTCCCTCCCTGTTGCCATGTGGGCACTTTCAAGCACAAATGTACTTGATGCATAAGCACCTTACAAATGCACAATACATAAAATAAATATAACAGTTGTGCCCAGTAAGCAGGGGCTCGCTTGATGACCGCATTTGCAATCCTGTCCAGGCCAGGAGCACCTGATGCCTTAAGGCCTTTAATTACATTCAGAACATCGTTCATATCAAAACACATTTCTTCCCTGCCAGGAGTGATCAGACTTTCCACTTCATTCATTTTCCCATTGGGTTTGTGGAAATATATCGCCCTAATATATGCCTCCCAACTGCCCTCGGAGATGTGGTTCACTTCCACTACCCCATCCTCCGCAAGATGCTTCTGATATAATTGGCAAAACATTCTATTATCATGTGTTCTTAAAATCCCGACTATTATCTGCCACGTCATGCTTATATGACAGAAGCCAGTTTTTATGTTTTGTGTGCTGCTGTGCAGTCAACATTAGTTTATCCGCACGGTTCAGGCTTCTAGATGTTTTGATCTGACGAAGAGCTGTATGTAAAAATTATTTCCTTCTATTAATAGCAACATCATATAAGGTATTATGCTTAGTAAAATTATATATCATTGTTACTCAACCTAATGATACTCAAATTACATCCCTCGGATATCTGACTGGTTCATTCGTACGTCCATGATTTGGTCGAAAACAAAATGTCTGAGGGAGAAAAAAACTAAAGTTAAAAAAATCTAAAGTTATTTAAAGCAAAATAACTTTCGGTTTTGTCTCCCGCAGAAATTTGCAACAACCCTCTCCCCCTCACGCACTTACCTTCTGGCGGCACACAGCAAAGTGTGCGCAAGCCTCTGCCATCCCTCTGCGCGCTAGTTCCCTTCCTGGACTTTGATTTGAACAGACACCGCAGGGACCTTTCCTTTTTCTTTTTACTTTGCTTGTCCACCGCCTTCCTTTCTATGGAAAGGGAGGACACTTCCATAACCCCCGAAGTTCCGGAATGTTGATCAAAGTGCTCCCTTGATCAACTTTTTTGGGATTAGTTTTTTTTTTCAATGCCGTATTCAACATTTTCTCCTTTTTTCTTTGTATTTTATACGGATACCAATTCACTCAGCTATGTTGGGAATCAAATGCGTGATTGCAGCTTGCACACAGATCTCGCCGAAAAACCACTTTACTTGTTTGCTACTGTACTGACTGTTCTTAATGAATTAGTGCAAGTCAAAATCAAGCATTACATAGAAGCTGTATAGACGACTGCTAGAACATTTGAGTGGAAACCATCTGACCATACCAAGTGGAAGTGATAGCATGAAAATATGTAAAATACTAAAACAGTCCGGGAGCTATATGTGATGAATCCTACAGACTCGTCACTGTTTTCCCATTGGTGACCTCCTCCAATGAGGCCAGGGGACGCTAGCCGCTACCTTATCCTGACCCTGGGAGTCACTTTACGAAGGAGGATCACATGGTAGGAGTTATCATGAATTCATTGGATGAGATGTAATATCTCCCACTTTCCCATGAGGAAGACCCTCTAATACCCAAGACGCTTTGTCATGAGAAAGGCCCCTTAATACCCACGACCCTCATGACATAGTGCCAATTGCTTGTTTTCCCTCATAGAAGAAGAAACCTCTTCTTCATATTTGTCTGGTCAAATACCAAACTATGTCTCACACACACACACAGAGCCAACACAACACCTTTTTTTCTAAAGTACCTTTGTGAAAATCAATAAGAAGAGCTATTCAAATACTATCTATCCCATTGCACTCACGGACTTCAACTCCCAGAATCCCCCAAGTACTGAGGCGAGGAGGATGCAGGAGTTTGAGCAAGCTACCAAGAACCTGAAACCGATGTGTAGTTGTTCAACCAAAGCACCTGTGTGTGGGGCTTTTAGACATGGCAAGCACACTATTTAAGGGACAGGAGAAGACATGGGGCCTCATTACGACTTTGGTGGTAGCCATGCCGCTATTGGCGGCATGGCTGCCGCCGAAATCGGCTCTGGGTTCCCAGAATGGGGAATTACAGGGCCATTCCGAGTTTGGAGAGTCGTTTGGAGAGTCTGGTAATTCCTCCTCCAGGAACCCGGGCCCGGACCTTCCCCATTCCCATCTGAGCCCCATACGGCTCAGATGGGAATGGGAGAGGGTGCAAACAATGGGCTGATTACGAGTGGCCCGTTGTTTGCTCCCTCTTCCCCTCGCGGGACCCGGTAAGCACGCCTGGTTTGACCAGGCGTTACTTACTGGGTTCCCCGAGGGGAGCTTGTAATGAGGCGGAACGAGTTTTACGGGTCCGCCTCCTTTTGCAGAGCCCGTTAACCTGTTCCGCCTCACTAGTAATGAGGCCCATGGTCTCCTGTCCCAAAGCTCACAAATGCAGAAATCACATACCGGTGTGGCAGAGCAGACAAGGCCATCACGTTAGAGGGAGAGATGCCTTAACAGAGATAGAAGGGCCATTGAGACGCTGACAGCAGCGAGAGAGGTCCTGGGCATTCGGGAAGTCAAGAAGGTGACCTTCTCAATTCCAGATCTGAAGGGAAGCAAGCGTGTGACCGTGGAGCTGCGAGGGAAGCCTGAAGAATGTCTACACACTCCAGTTTGGAAAGCAGGTGAGAGCAAAATGCTGTAGAAGCGCGAACCGGACCAGATATGCTGGAGAAAGCCGGTGAGTCTACTTGAAGCCAGAGGGGAGCCGGGCACATATCAGAGACTGCGCTTACAGCAATTTGAATCTAATATCATTGAAGAATTGTAATTGTTTGAATGCAGAAAAGGCAAAGTACAAAACACAATGACCTATGAATACCTAAAGTACAAAGTGGGGAACATCTTGAAACAGCCTTGCCACACAATTGCATACAAAGCCAAGAGCGATATAGACAGTATTGGCAATACTGAGAAACTGCAAAACGCATGAGAAGTCCTAGAAAGCAAGATACCAGATAACTGAACTATATATGTGTACACTTGTGTACAGGTGTGTTAAAAATGCCATATCATATCATATCATATCATATAAAAGTCATTCCTAGCAAGGGAGTATACCAGGCAAGTTAAATCCATAAAGTGAAGTCCTGGCAGGCGAGTACACTAGACAGTTGGCATTGCAGAAAGAGTCCTGGCAGGAGAGTACACCAGGCCATTGGCATTGCATAAAGGAACCTGGCAGGGGAGTATACCAGGCAATTTGCAAGCTCTTCCGAAATATTAAAGAAAGGCATTATTTTCTGAATCAAGGAAAGATTGGTGTTTGATATCTGAATCAAGGAGAAAGTTGCATTAAAGAAAGGTAGTTACAGAATGTGTTTCAAAAACAGGAACCTTGTGAAGCAAAGCAAGAAACAAAGGAACATCTAGTAAAAGAGACTTTTTACATTCTACCTAAGAATCCAGGGGAAGGGAGCCAACCCTCTGGAACCAAGAGTTTCTTTCGAAAACATGTTTGTTGGAATTATTCTTACGTCATTTGTGATCACTGTTTGCCTGTTTCAAGTTGAAGATATTTTCCTTGCACGTTTTTATTGGTTTCGTTTGTAGAGTGAGGGTCAGGCTAGAACGTTTTGGACACCAGGACGGATTTTCAGTTATTGACATCTTCACACAGATAGATCTTTAGTTTTTGGTTTATAGGTAGGGAAATTCCTCTTTAGCATAGGGTCAGAGAGACATTTTCCCAACCCTTTTTCAGTTAATAAATATCTTTGACAAAAACATGACAACCTTGTATCCGGCTCTCATTTCTGATCCCTCACACATGCCACAAGTAACAACTTTCTTTTGATCAGCTACTGGCACAATGTAATCTACTGCACAATGAGCCAGATCGATATGCACGCTACGTTAATTTATTTACAGTTTGATATTGTGCTTATCAAGGTTTGTGGAATCGTGTTTACAGTGTAGTAACTGCAGTTATGTACATAAAGGAAATGCAATTAATCACCCTCACACTGGTAAAATAAAGACTTTGATGGAATGAACACCGTTCCTGTATACACCACAAAAACTTGAACTCAGCTGTTGCAAGACATTGGCTCAACCAGAGACACAGTTTGGCGCACATTTGCTTCCTTATATTGGTGGTGGTTCCGAAAAATGAGCCACATGAAAACATTCAGATTAAACTCGACAGAAGGGAATGTTTCTGGATCGAACATTTGGGGACTTTGACTCACCGACGATTGAATGAAGAAATCAATTGGGCATGCTATTTGTAATACAACCATTAATGTTTTCCCAGACAGGATTGTTCAAAATCTATATGTGTAGCACTAATGCATCATGCAGTTCACTGCACTCTACATCATCTCACACACGACATTAGATATTATGCATATCACTCTAGTTGTGTCAGTAATTTAATGTATCTACCCGTTACCTCCATTCTACCTGGGTTTCCACACGAGTGGTTTGCCACATGCCCTCTCACTGCACACACACTGAGATTCTCGCAATGCATGTGGGGTACACGCAATTGTTCACCCCACAAGATACTTGTGAAGATACAAGCACCGTTTACTATCCCAGTAACAGGTTTTTGCGACACAACATCTGCACGAACATTTCACTACCGCAATTTGCGGTTTTACATAATTACAGGCGATCTTTTTTTCTCCTATTCTATCATTTGATTTCTATTTTTGACACTCACATTACATACACTAGAAGTTGCAGTGCACCATTGGAGTTCTTCAACATACAATACGCTGCAGGATCACTCAGGCGCCCTGCCCGTCCCGTTCCCCTGTTCCTATGGGGATACGGGACACGAGGCATCGGAACGCCAGCACATCAGCTGCCTTTCCGCAACATCACAATGAGTTGTAAAGAGAACCAAACACAACATAATAATCCCCACAAACGCGGCACACGCATACATGAACAAGAGTTTGTTTTGCTAACACTGTCTCGAGCATGCTTCGATTTTCTAACTAAATGTATTTGACACAATACGCGACTACCTCGCTCGCTATGACCGTACTAAGACTACATTACCTGTTCGCTCGCAGCATAGCTATTTGAGAAAGACGTTTGTTTGTTTGTTTATTCATACAGAAGCAGTTTGAAACCCAATGAAGAATTACTAAGGTACTTTGAACTAATGGAGAAATGTTACATGCAGTATATAAAGCAAGGTTATTTTGACTGGTTTATACTACACAATACCAACCTTAGATTCTCTCCGCTTTCTTTTCCCATTTTTCTTTTCTTCAAAACCTCATGCATTTGAACATTCACTCACAATGGGTATGTATATACACGCTTACCATTTACTATTATATGACGGCTCATTATGCATATGTCAATTTACAAACTTCTATGGTCTAAACGTACTGGGTGAATTTCATTACTGATATGTTTTCTCATATGTAATTCACCTTATTTCTGGCATGTTCCCTTATATATACTTTGAATACTAAGGTGTGGTTAATGCCCTGAAGATGGAGTTGTAATCCGAAATGCATTGGCATTAAATTGACTACGCCCTAATCCCACCAGTTTGCTTCTTGGTTTTTGAATAATCTTACAAAGACTACATATACTGGTTTATTAACCAAAAATGTCAGCATTAATTCAATCCGAGCATAACTAAAGAAATCTTTGAAGTTCTCGAAGTTTTTTTTATTCATTTACTCCTAATATAACTATTACAGCTCATCACGAGCCTCACTGAGAGCGCCAGACCTAGCTGCATAGTCTTATCCAACTTTACTTTGTACATTGTGTGGACACAGGGTCCAGGTGTCACAGGACCCTACATCAGTCCGGCTGCTCCAGAAGTGTAATTACCTAATTAACTAATCAGAGAAACTCATGAAAAACTAAAGGTGGTGCCCACCTCTCCTCCCTCATCCTGTCTCGTGGAATGGAGTTCCCATTCTACATGAGAAAAGGTACTATCTCTTGATGGACCTCAGACTTAATGAAGTGACTGATGTCTTTTCCCATTCACACCACATCCAAGATCACATTCTCTTTTCAACAGTGCTTGCCACACTTGTCAGTGCCCCATGACTCATACCTGTGGTCCTTACTCATGTGGTCTGCACACGTTCGCTACATCGGCTGATGTCACCTGTTGGCCCACAGAGACCATCTCTCATATCTGCCATGGCCCTGCCCATGTTCGACCATTCATAGTTCTCCCATGGGATAGACTCCTAGGTGAGGCACCTGATGGGGGTTTCCTTCCAGCCATAGTATCCTCACACTTACTTGTATCCAACCTCCTGCGGATCCAGGTTTCTTTTGCTCGTGCTTCCTCTGGCTTTGGCTGCTGCCTCTGCGATACGCCATGTACCCGACACATGTTTTCTCCAGGGAGGAGCTCCCATTGGATCCTTTCACATAGCACCCATTGGTCTCACAGTCCCCACTGCTCCTGTAAAGGTATGGTGTCAGTCAGTTCCATCCAGTAGTAAGATACTCTGGCTTGCACATTTCTCTACACTTGACCAGTAGGCAGATACTGGGTGGTCAGTGACTTATGTTCTGGGCCTGCACTTTCCATTGAGCCCCTATTGATACTAAGTGCTTGTGTGACCATGTTTCAGTTCACTATTTTGTCAAAACGTGCATCAGCCAATATCTATCCATATTTGGTTCATTGGGTCTTCCATTTCACCGGGCGCATACTGAGGTGTACCACTACTTTGGACTCACTATTATCATGCCCATGCAGTTTCACCTGTACTTTGGGTTTTCTTATGAAGATGTTACGCTCACCTAGTTCCCACGGGGATGTCGATCTGGACTGGCCTGGTGCCACGTAGAGCCGAGATGACTGACTGAACACCCCCACTTACTCGTTTGTCAGCTCATATGAATATCTTTCTGCAAAGGAGAAAGGGAATTAACCTCCCGTATTTCGAGCGTTAACCCACCTTCCCCCCCGTTGTCTGCCCACTGACCACTCCAGTCGTTCCCTCTTGTTCTCACCTGATGGTTTAGAAAGGTGAGCTCTCCATCCTGCATCGAGCGCAGGGGCGCGTTGACGACCAGTTGCCTCACTGGCGTGGAGGAATTGGTGAGTTCCAGTATTGACTCTAGGATCCAACAGTTTGTAAGAGTTCAAATGTCTGATCTTCACTCTTTCCGATTCCTTGCAGGTTGCCGACTTAACCACCACGAAGAGTCCAAAGGGCAGTTGGTGGGAGTCAGGTAAGTCTATAGTGGTTTTCCCCCTAGGGGCCGGGGTACGGCGATGATGCAGAGTTAACTGCGCCAACCCGATATGAGGTGAGTACCCCTGCAGTAAATCAGGTAAGTCTTTGGGGGTAGCTTGTGTTGCCCTTTTGCATTCCCGTGCTCACCTGGCTTTTCTTGTCCCCTTAGATATCGGAGAGCGGTTTGGAAATGCAGCGTCTGCGATGGAGTGAGGAAAAGCTGCACTGGATGGTGAGTACAGCGCAGCGCTGCGAGGTGCGTGACAATGCGCGTGCGATGACTCCTTCTTCTAGATCGACGGCGCAATGGATCAAGAATTCAGGTGAGGTTTCAAGTTTGAACCTCTTCTCCTTCTTTCTTTTCGTTTCCAGGTGGTCCAGGACTGAAGCGGGCGTGGCTGAAGACTGGAAGATGCTGGAGGCACGGTGAGCGTTACGCTGCTGAATGCAGAATAACGCAAAGCACGTGTGGCTGTCCGGGCGTGGTTTAAATAGCCTAGGAAGAAGTCCCAGGTAAGTATTCTTCCACAGCCCCCTCCCGAGAAAAAAGTAGTCCCTTAGGTAAAATAGTTCCTCCTAAGCCCCAATTGGTTTGTGGCTTCGTGCAGCATGGTCTGCACCAGGTGAGTATGCAGCATGGTCTGCATTAGGTAGGTTTTCAGTAATGAGCTTGGCGCCCATGGCGCCAGGACTGACTTTATCCTTATGAGCCTGGCACCATAGGCGCCAGGACTGCACCCAAACAGCCCCTATCTGGGGTTTTTGGGCATGCTCCAAATGGCATGATGCCTGCTTCAGGGGTTGCTGGGCCTGGTCTGGCTTCCCGGGGGCAGGCATCATGACAGAAGACTTCCTGGTTTGCCTTGGCCATGGCACACCTCTCTGTACTAGGTGTTCCTAGCACGGTTGACCCTTAGGTAAGGTAGTCATGTCCTATTTAGAGTCTTCCCAAGCGCTCATGAGTAGTGTTCACAAGGTACGTGTTAAGATATACTTGTGTGCTGAAAGAAGTACTCCAGAGCCACAGGTAGGGAACAAGCTTCTTAACTAGGTTCCGGGTTACAAGATGACACAAGAGGTAAGTTCATGGGTAGTTAAGTAGAAGGTACAAGAAGGATACATAAGAAGACATCCACTGGCATCCACTCTCACAGGCAGCTCACTCCATCTGAATCTCATTGAACACAAAGGGCACTCACACCATGACTTTCCACAGCTAACATTCCTCCAGACATTACTTCAGGCATTCCATAAGGCAAGCATCCACACAGGGCCAGAGCAAAGAGACACAGGACATAACAGTACTCTCCAGGTTACCAGTCAATTGGTCGAAAACATTTGGTCGACAGAACAATTGGTCGATACCATTTGGTCGAATGCCAAATGGTCGAATTTTTTTTTTTTTTTTTTACCCCTTTTTTGGTTTTTTGGGGGGGGGTCCCCCCAAACCCCTTTTTTCTTTTTTTTTTTTTCCCCACACGAAAACCCACAAAACACATATATAAAAAAAAAAAAAATTCGACCATTTGGCATTCGACCAAATGGTGTCGAGCAAATTGCAGTCGACCAGTTTGTTGTCGACCAATTGACCGGACACCTACTCTCCATATATTTTCATCTCTAATTGTACTTTGCCACGTGCCTATGGCACAAGCCACATTAGTGAGTCACCTCACATGTCAGAGCCACATGCTAGCAACATAACTGAGGGTGCAGCCTAGATCCCATATGTTATGTTATGTTATGTTACTTTGCATTTATATAGCGCCTTATATACCATTGGTATGGTCTGAAGGCACTATTAGGTTGAACGCCCTTGGGAAGCGAAGTTCAGATCAGTAGAGAGAGTAGAGGGAGTCAAAGGTGTGTGTGAGTACCGGGTATGTGTGCAGCTGGTGCAGTATTCGTGTAATAGCTGCTTCTTAGCGATAGGTGTGGTGCGATATCAGCGGTATGTGTTCCTTCTGGCAGGATTTATCCAGACCGAATGTGGCTGCATTAGGCCTGAGGAGAACGCCTGGCTAGCGAGAGTGAAGCCAGCAGTGTTTACTTAGAATGATGTGGAGTGTGTGGCAGATGTTGGTATGAGAACAGTTATAGTGAATGGTGTCATAGTATCTGTGTATTCTAGTTGAGTGGTGGTGTAAAGGTGGTGTAAAGTACGCGTGGTGGTGTGATATGATGGGTTATATGCTCTTTCAAACGTTCTCTGCATTCCAAACCATACTATATACGTCACGCAATTCTATGCGCTCCAGTCTGAAGGGCTCAGCCTAGCCAATACACTAAAGTCAGTGGACTAGACTGATATGCAAGTGGATATTTCTCCTCCGTGTAGGCTATAGTGAGTAAAAATGTGATTTTAGACCCTCCTGAGTGGGTGGAATCCACAACATAGAACAGGCTATTTAAGCAGTGTTTATTCTCAGTAGCAGGTCTTGCATGCTTTTGGAAAGCAAGTGTAGCAAACTCTTATAAGAGCAGATCATACACATGCTCTTAGCCAAGGGTTGCAGCCATTGTAGCTCCACATCCAAAACCTCTAGCTGTCCAAATGAATATATTTATGCTTCAATGATACAAGCATTGTTATGTCATGTTATGGATTGTGTCAATTAAATTAGCACCAATCACAGTGTGCATTATGTTCTTGGTAATTGAAGACTACAACATTTTAACACAGAAAAGTGTGTTAAATTTAAAAATGTGTGCTAAAATTTCAGTTACCAAAATGCTCTTTGATTGTATTTAAAGCAGCCTGTAACGTCCACTGGTGCTATTTGTCCCCTTCCTCATTCCCATAGGGGTAATTGAAAAGAGTAAAAGAGGAGTGTGCTAGACTGTCCCTCTTGGAACGAAATCCCTTCATCAGAAAATAATTTGTATGACTATTCTAGGTTTTGAAGATGTGCTTTTCACAGTAAGCCAATTTGACAAAAGGAACTTTTTTATAATGACCATAACATATTCGAAACGGATCAACAATGTAAAACACTAATAAGAGCTAGCTTACAATTTTGGTAAAATTAAATAACTCCCTTGTTTTAAATATCTGCGCTTCCTTGAAAAAAAAACGCAGAACCCCTCGCCTCAACATATCTAGGGGATGGGGAGGCTCTGGTCATGCAGATGTGAGCAACAGCTGGGAGCAATCCAGCAAACGCATACATGACTATGCAACTCTCACCCAAATTGGAAGCGACAGAGACACAGAGTGAGACAGAGTGACAGAGAGAACAGGAGAGTGTGAGAGAGAGGGAGAGAGGGCGAGTGTCGATCAGGTTCAGAGAACCCCTTAGCACACATTTGTTTTTACTTTTGAGAGAAAATGTAGAAATGCAACTACTAGATGAATCCAATGATGCAAGATGACAAATTAGGACATATGCAGTGCGTCATTGTTTGAAAGAGCTCTCTTTGTTCATTCAACCATTTTCTATGAGTAAGCATTTAAAGTAAACTGTAGGTGTGGAAAAGGGATGATGCTTGCCTGTGTGTCATAAACCGAATAATTACTTCCTGTCATAACAACTGGGAGCGATTGACATTTTTGGCCTGATTTACAAAAGCATTTTACAATGGCGCAATCCCAATAAAAAAAGGTTTTGTAAATCATGCCGTTTATGTCATGACCCAGAGGGTTCCTATTAAACATGATTCAAAGCCACGATGACACCAAAACCGAATCATGCACAATAGGTCTGCAACAAAATGTATAATAAACGGCATCATTCAACAAACAAGCAGACTCAAGAAAGTAGAATGTCTTCCAATCTGGCCCCAGACCAAGAAACGGTCTAGTGCTTTTGTGAATATGTTTCCGTTCACTATTTCGTCAAAGCAGGCATCAACCATTACCTAGCCGAATCTTGATCAGTAGGTCTTCCATTTCCCCTGGCACATACCGAGGTGTAGCACTACTTTGGACTGACTATTATCATGCCCCTGTGGATTCACCAGTACTTTGGGTTTCACTTGAAGCCTTTCTGGTTTGTCTTGGCCAGGGCACACCTCTCTGTACTAGGTGTTCCTAGCACGGTTGCCCTTAGGGAAGGTGTCCATGAAGTCATGTTCTATTTAGAGGCTTCCCAAATGCTCATGAGTAGTGCTCACAAGGTACTCTCCGTGCATTTCCATCTCTACTTGTACTTTGCCATGTGCCTATGGCACAAGCCTCATTAGGGAGTCACCTCACATGTCAGGCCCACTTGCTAGCAACATAACTGAGGGTGCGGCCTAGATCACATGCCTTGAAAAGGCAGAGATGTAGGGCTCAGCCTAGCCAATATACTGAAGGCAGTGGACCAGACTGATATGCACGTGGATATTTCTCCTCCGTGTAGGGTATAGTGAGTGAAAATGTGATTTTAGGCCCTCCTGAGTGGGATCCACAACATAGAACAGGTTATTTAAACAGTGTTCATACTCAGTAGCAAGTCTTGCATGCTTCTGTAAAGCAAATGTAGCAAACTCTTATATGAGCAGATAATACCCTTGCTCTTAGCCAAAGGTTGCAGCCATTTTAGCTCAACATCCAAAACCTCTAGCTGTCCAAACGAATATATATATGCTTCAATTATACAAGCATTGTTATGTTAGGGTATGTACTGTGAAAAATTAAATTAGCACCAATCACAGCCTGCATTATGTTCTTGGTAAGCAAAGCGTGCAAACCTTTTAACACAGAAGAATGTGTTAAATGTAAAGATTTGAGATAATAATTCAGTTACCAAAATGCTCTTTGAATTTATGTAAAGCAGGTTGTATCCCCCACTGGTGCTATTTGCCCTCTTCCTCTTTCCCATAGGCGTAATTGAAAAGAGTACAACAGGATTGTGCCAGACTGTCCCTCTTGGAACAAAATCCCTTTATCAGAAAATAATTTATGTGGCTATTCTAGGGTTTGATGATGTGTTTTTCACAGTAAGACAATGTGCCTCATTTCGAGTCCGGCGGTACCCCTGCCGGTGCTACCCTTGGGTTGCCACCGGACTCAGAATAAATTACCGGCGCCTGACTTTCCGTTGCCTCCAGGCTATTCCAAGTCCGGTGGCCGGGAAGTCAGACACCGGCAATTTTGTTAATCCCCATTCCCATAGAGTCCTATCGGACTCTATGGGAATGGGGATCCGGGAGCACCGGCACCATTAACAACGGTGCCAGTGCTTATGTGACAAGTATGCTTAACGTGGCTGCTGTGCCTGGCAGGGTCAGACCTGTCGAGCACAGTGGCTCCGTCAGGCAGACTTGTAGTTTGCTGGTCCAGAAACAACAGTGCTGGTAGGCTTACCGGCACCGTTGATTCCGGACCAGCAAATTTATAGAGGTCCAATGAGACAAATGTTACTTTCATATTATGACCATAACATATTCCAAAGTGATAATGTGAAATGAACAATGTAACACATGAATGTGTTTAAATATCTGTTTTTCCTTCAAAAAAAAAAAAACAGAGCCCTCCCCTCAATATATCTGGAGGGGTTTTCTGGTCAAGAAGCTGTTAGTCACAGCTGGGACCGGTCTAGCAAACGCGTACATGACTAAGCAACTCTCACACAAATTGGAAGAGACAGAGACACAGTGTGAGAAAGAGTGACAGAAAGGAAAGTCTAGTGTGCGTGAGACAGGAGAGGGAGAGCGAGTGCTAGGTCAGTTTCATGCAGAGAACCCCTTAGCACAAAAAGGATTGAACTTTAGATAGAAAGTGTGGAAATGCAACTACCAGACGAATCCAATGATGCAAAATGACAAACTGGGGCACATGCAATGTGTCACTGTTCGAAAGAGCTCTCTTTGTTGATTCAACCATTTTCCATGAGTAAGCGTTTAAAGTAAACTGTAGGTGTGGAAAAGGGATGATGCTTGATTGTGTGTCATAAACAGAATAATTACTTCTTGTCATAACAAATGGGAGCAATTGCCATTTTTGGCCTGATTTACAAAAGCATTTTACAATGGCGCAATCCCATTGAAAAAAAGCGTGGTAAATCATGCCCTTTACGTCATGGCACAGAGGGTACCTATTAAGCATGATTCAAAGCCACGATGACACCAAAACTGAAACATTCGCAATAGGTTTGCAACATAACGTATGATAGACGGCATCATTAGACAAACAAGCAGACTCAAGAATGTAGAAAGTCTCCCACTCTGGCTTCAGACCAAAAAAAGAGAAAGAGTTTAGTGGAGCGTTCAGTGTTTCGTGAGATGTTCTTTGTAGAGTAGGGTTTTCAGTTCCTTCCTGAAGTGTAAAATAAAGGGAGTCGAGTCTTATCTTCGTTGGTAGACCCTTGGTAAGCTCTTAAGCAGCCTACAGCCAAGGAATGGGCCTCCAATGGAAAACCCTCTACCAGCGAATGATTTGTGAACATTGCTTTAACATATAGGTCATATTTGTGGCCTCTAGCTCCAAATAATTTTCCACTTGGAAATCATATGCATTAAGCCATAACATCATTTTTTGCACACACCAGCAAACCTAGGATGTCCATGCTGATTGTCAATCCTCCACTTTTCCTCCCAAAAACAACTGAATTCTCACTCTGTAATTCTACCCGTGGCATTTCAGCCAAAAAAGTCCATAAATTGGGACTAACACCGCCTTACCACCTTATCCCATGGTAAATCCACTAGACCAGGTGGCAGTGGCGGTAACGGTAACCGATGTTGGCAGAATGTTGGTGGATGTATCGCAGAAATACCGCCAAACTCGAAATGAGGCTTCATTCCAAGTTTGTTGGTAATTCTGTCAAATTAACACAACAATCAGTTACCGCCACCTTGTGCAGTGTATTTACCACGGTATTACATACCATACACACCATATATACATACCATGTATGGTATTACATACCCTACACCGTAGGGTATTTCCACCTTTTCCTCATTCCGAACTTCCCTCAAATCTCTTCTCCTCCATTCCCTGCCTTGAAACCCCTCCCCCTTCCTTTTCCCCTCCATCCTTGCCTTATCTCCTTGATCCTCTCCTCGCCCCCATGACCCCCCTCCAATCTCTCCCCTCTCCCATTCCTTTCCCTTCCCCCTCTTCCCCTCCCTCCCAATTCTAATGCACTTCTCTCCTTCTCTCCTCCAGTTAATTGCTCTACTTATTGTTTTGTTGGCATGATTCTCAATTTGTTAAATTGCTTCTACTGTTACTGTTATGTTATTATCTTATGTATCCTGTTGTTATAATGTGCAGTGCTTTGGTGTAAAGCGCTATATAAACAAAAATAAATAAATAAATACATAAAATACAATACATGGTAGGGCAGTGTTAGTCCCCATTGGACTCCAGTGGGTTTTTGGCAGAATGATCACAAGCAGTAATTCTGCAGCAGAAGTTTTGCTGATTATTTGCTTCAAAGTGGAGGATTTACCTCCAGCATTATGCTGGAGGTAGATCCTCCACTTCAACTACAAATTCGGGGTCTGGCCCAGCGGTTAAAACTGCAGTAATTGCGTTTGCTCCCCCAAGAAAAGCGCCTTGTAACTGACATGAATGGTGCAGGGGCATTGGGATTTACATATGCTTCCTTTATTAACCCAAATGTCTCAAAATCCTTTTCATGTGGGTGGTTGTCTTCGGTTAAAAGCATTTAAAAAAGGGTGATCAAAGTAACCACACAAATAGTTTGTTCAGAGAAAACAAAGTCACTGTGTCCGTACTTGAGGTGCTAAAAACCCATTGGATGCTGGGTCGTGCCCACATTCACCCCGCCTTATTCCATCACGCGCACCTGCCTCCGGTCATCTCTTTTCACTGCCACTTTCTGATCCTTTGTAGCACGCATGACACCCCCTACTTGGAGGAGCCCTGCTCCGTTTGCCCTTTGAATCACCACCCACTCCTTCCCCCACGTCCCTCACCCCAGTGTTTCTTCGGCATAGGGTTCTATTGGTCTTTTATCTGAGCCATAAACAAGTGGCCATGCTCCCAAATTCAAAGAGCACATGCACCTTGCAAAATAGCCATTTAGACATGATTGTATATGTTCTGCAATGGTTTGCAATGCAGCACTGTAAATAGAGGTTTCTCATGTCCTCTTTTGCAATGTTTCATTATGTTTCCTAATACAGGATCCTGTGTAGCCTGCTCAGGCTGTGCACGCTACCCTACTCCCGAGGATAGCGATTGACTGTGCCACCATATGAAGAAATCTATTGTCCTGAAGAAGATGGTTTTCAATCATATATAACCATCGAAACCGGTTGACCTGACCTGTTGTGGCCCCTCCACAACATCGTAAGATATCTCCGAAAGAAGGAGGCGATATCTAGACACTAAAGACCACGACCCAGCATCCAATGGGTTTCTAGCACCTCAAGTGCGGACACAGTGATGTTTTCTCTGAACAAACTATTTGTGTGATTATTCTGATCACCCTTTTTTTAACGCTTTTAACCGAAGACAACCACCCACATGAAAAGGATTTCGAGACATTTGGGTTAATAAAGGAAGCATATGTAAATCCCAATGCCCCTGCACCATTCATGTCAGTTACAAGGCGCTTGAGTCATTACAACGAGAGAGAATTTTTTCCCCTCTCTAAGCAACCTATGACCTGATGGGTGGCTGTCACTTGGCAGAACATTTTCCGATCTAGCGTCCCCCTTGGACTTCCGAAACTTGACTATTTATTGAAAGCAATCCCGCCCATTCAATACTTGTTTCCCCACACAACCTTTTTTGGTGTACCATTATACCCCTACGGTTAGGGATGACATTAACATTTCTTTTTGCCTAAAGAGGCCCTAATTTGCCCTGTTGTTTATTCCTGTGTTTCCCTGGTTACCTCTTCCTCTTTTATTGTTCTGATTGCCTCTTTCTTTGGCCGGGATTGGGATAGAATATTCCGGGTCACTATTGCTGTTACTAGAACTAAAGGAGATCGCACAAAACCGTACTCGTCTGTTGCGATTGTTTGGTACAGTCGATTGTGTTGCTGTAGTTTTATATTCGTCTTGGGTGTAGGGATATGCTTTCTCATGAGTATATTTGGTCAGATCTTTTTTTAAATGCTGGATTCGTTCAAGTCTATTACTGTGTTTGAAGTTATTCATGTCCTTCTCGATCTCTTCTAGATTTTTTTTTTAACATTTTCTAAGGATGTTAGTTTCTTGATATCTTCCTACAGCTTTTTTAGATCTATCTCTATTTTTTGTGACACTTCATTTGCTGTGTCAATTATTAAAATGAGCCAATCTCGCTCACATCGATTGGCTATGTAGCTCCATTGGAGCTTAAATTTAGCGTTGCCTATGAACAGGCGTGGCTCATTTTGAACTGTGAAGCCTTGTGGAAGTGCTTTGCTTTTGAGATATTCAATCCATTATGGCCCCATGTAGTTCTGTCCTAATTAATCTTTTCCGTAGTTGTATAATCTCGTCCCAGTCTGTATTTTGATCTTGTATTTCTCCTATTTCGTTTTTATTGATAATAGAGGGCCTCATTACGACCCAGGCGTTAAGGGTTAACGCCGTCGTTAACCCTTAACGCCTGATTCTGATTTTAACGGCTGCTTTTAGTAGCCGTTAAAATCCATGGCGCTAACCTGCCATGATGCTAATTACGCCACCGTAATTTACGGTGGCGTAATTAGTGCCTTCCCAACTCCCATTATGCCTTATGGGGCAAAAATGGGAATGGGGAAGGGAAAATGGGAAATGGGGATTTACCGCCCCACTCACCTTGGAATGGGGCGGTAAATCCGCCATCCACCATGGTGTAAACGTAGTTTACACCATGGTGGTAATGATGGCGCAATTAGCGCCTGGGTCGTAATGACCCCCAGAGATTGCATTCATTAATGCTGTGGCATGGGGGGTCATTACGACCCAGGCGCTAATTGCGCCATCATTACCACCATGGTGTAAACTACGTTTACACCATGGTGGATGGCGGATTTACCGCCCCATTCCAAGGTGAGTGGGGCGGTAAATCCCCATTTCCCATTTTCCCTTCCCCATTCCCATTTTTGCCCCATAGGGGCTTGCAACCTTGTCCGTAACACAGTCTGGTCTGCAATCAGTCTCTCTGACTCACCGGCTGTGTTTGCTGGCGCTGCTTTGTTGTCGGAGCCACGGACAGTACCACAGTGGTAATCGCTTCCTCCGCCTTCGCTATCAATGCAGAAGGGCCCTGTGTACTTGTGACACACACTGCACCATTGTTCAGCTGTTATTCCCAGCTTTATGTTTCTTTTCCTCGATGTCTAGAGAAAGTCGCGGTCTTTCTCCAAAAAGGTCAAGGGTAGTTCCCTCCTTGCAACTCTCTCTGGTTTTGCCGCCTTTCTCCTCGGTTTAAACTGCCATTTCGGAATTGCTGCTTCCTCGTGCATTTTGCCTTGCTCAGAATGTACTTTTGTATTCCGTCTTTTAGCCATATGAGGAAGTGTGATGGAAGTCAGATTTTTGTAATTATAAGTAATTGTCTGACTCTGCCTGACCTTTGTGTTGGGACATGCCAGGTATACGGCTCGGGTATTAGTACATTGTTGCTCATGGTGATCTGTCTGTGAGAAAGTGTTTGTCTCTCAGAAAAGGAGGGGGGCGGGGTTGAATTCATACCTGGAAAAATGGGTAAATGGTGTTATTGGGAAAGGGGTACCGCATCTCACTTCCACTCCCCGAGGACCCCCATCATTCAGGTGCTACTCCCGCAAAGGTCCACCCCCAGGAACTGGATCCAAAAGCGATGGCCATGTCCTGGCCACCTGAATGACAGATCCCTGGGGACAGGCTAGTGAGACACATTCAGGTTGGTTTCTTACAGGAGGAACACATTGTACATGTTTCCAAAGTCCTTCAACAGTTACTAGATAATCCGTTTTTTGCCAAAAAAGAAAAGTGCGATTTCCATCAGGAGCACATCGAATTATTGGGTTACGTCATAAGTTCCACCAGCATTGATATGGAAAATCAAAGCAATAAAGGAATGGAACAGCGCCCAGGTTGTGAAAGCCGCCCAAAGATTCCTGGGATTTGCACATTTGTACTGCCGATTTATTCCCATGTATGCCCAAAAGACTTGCAACATCACTCATTTGTTACAAAAGGGAACCATCTTTGTTTGGTATGACCAGGCAGAGCAGGCGTTCAGAAATACCAAAACAGAATTCACCAAGGCCCCAATGCTGCAACACCCTTTGGAGAACCAACATTTCATAGTCAAAGCCAATGCATCCGCCACTGCCATAGGTTTGGTACTATTGCAATGGAATCCTACGAGCGCCCTGGAACACCCCATAGCATACTGTTTCCATCAACTGACAAGTAGTGAGCGTAACCATGCCATCATTGAAAAGGAGATACTCGCTATCAAAGAAAGATTTTCCGAATGGAAGCATCACCTTCTTGGAGGACGGTTCCCTGTTGAAGTACGTACCAACCACAGGAATATGCAATATATTCGAATCCTGATGTGTACCAACACCCATCAAGCGGAATGGGCACTGTTTTTTTCACAGTTCTGCTTCACGATCTCACATATACCAGGAACACAGAACATCAATGCAGATGCCCTATCACAAGGCCCAAGCCATGGACCCCTACATGGCCTCATGGCCTCATTGAAATGCTCTGCATTTTTTAACAGCTGGGAGATTCTGGCCCTTTATCAGGGTAAACTCTACCTCCCCCTTTCATGACTCAGTGACTGCTAGTCATCATGGGCAATCCACTAAGCTGGACTTGATATCTTGCCATTTGTGGAGGCCTGTAAGGGGAAAACAGGTGTTCTCTTATGTGTCCTCTTGCCTCACATGTGCCATGCACAAAACACCATGAAGTAAACCTGTAGGTCTCTTGCATTCCATTGCAGTTCCAACATACCCCTGGCATACCATTGCTATGGACTTTATCGTGGAATTACCTGTATCCAATAGGTATACATGCATTATGGTGCTCGCTGACTGCCACAGCAAGCTGGCGCACTTCGTTCCCTTTGCTATAAATACCCTCTGCCTGCCAAACAGCAGCAGCTTTCTTACACAAGGTCTATCGCCTGCATAGCTTGCCTGAGAAGATCATCACTGAACTGGACAACAATTTACCTCCCGTTTTTGGACTGCTATGTGCCTGGCCCTGGGGATACATAAAGCTCTTAGCTCTGGATATCATCCGCAAATGAACGGACAAACTGAGAGAACCAATCAGACCCTTGAAACCTATCTACGTTGATACACTGATTTGGTACAATCAGATTGGGCGGACTATCTAGTTACAACAGAGGTGGCTTACAACAACGACACTCACTCAGCTACTCAGTGTAGTCTGTTGTACTGCACCTACGGGTTGCACCCTAGGATGCTACCTGTGCCTCTCATTGTTACAACTTCCATGCCCACAGTGAACGACCATATCAAGGCTATCTTTGACAACCAAACGTCCCTCAAACCATCTTGAAAAGTACCAATTCCTAGCAAGACATTCAAGCCAATCAAAGGAAGACTCCCAAACCCCTGCATCTTCTCGGCAACCGGGTATGGCTTAGTACACAGTTTTTGCCCTTGCATAACTGTCCCTGGAAGTTTGCCCCTTATTTTGTGGGACTTTTCGAGATCACAAAAAGGTTGTCATCCGTGTCCTTCCGCCTCCTCCTTGCATCATGGCGTTTTCATCCGGTGTTCCATGTTCCTGCTCAAGCCTTATCTCCCAGGCTCATCACATCGTCCCTGTCTTCGCCCAGATCCTATTGTTGTTTTTGATGGTGAACTAGAATATGAGGTGGAAGCCATATGTGCTGCCCGTCTTCTCAATACTTGATGCACTGGAAAGTCTTACGCACCTTGTGATCGCACCTGGGAGCCTGCTTCTCAGGTGTTTGCCCCGCAGCTGCTTTGATGTTTCTACCGTCACTTTCCCTGGACGTCAGGTGCCCCAGCGGTCCCTGTGAGGGGCAAGAGTGTTATGCCGTTGCGTAACTCCCGGTTCCTCAGTAGAGGCTCGGGTGCCTGTGGCTGTATGACCGCTGGCACTCACGATGCATGCCCACCCAGTGGCACACTTCTTACATGGGTCCTGGTGATCTGGCCCTGGCCCACATTTCAGTGGTCTCCTCCTGTTCCTTGGCAACCCAGCGGGGGTCCAAATCTTTGCGTTGTGAGGCCACTGGAAGCAGCCATTTTTGCCTGACAATCATTTCTGTGTCACGGCCAAGGCCAGGCCAACGCTTGCGTGTGTTCCACACAAGCTTTGCCTAGCAACCATGACAACTTACATAAAAGCAGGAAGTAGACGCAGCTCAACGCATCTAAACACTCTTGTTGCTCGCTCCTGCCTCCTGTTTTCCTTCGGATGTTACCTTGTCTCTTGCCTATTCCCTGCTCAGCCTTGTTGCTCTCTGCCTTGTTGCTCTCTACCTTGTTGCTCTCGGCCTTATTACTCTGCCTAATCTTACTCAGCTCTCTTCTTCCTTGCTGCCCCTTAGTTGCTCCCTGCCTTGCCTCTGCCCTGCCATCTATTGTGAATTTTCGGTTTACCCAGTCTCAGTGCCTGGCACTGTTTTTGTACCACGCTTTCGGGTCTCACAGACTCTTGATGTCACGGTCAAAGTGGAGTTTGTTCGGTCAGGAGGGGTGGATGTTGCCTGTGCTTTCAGGATTGCAATGGATTGTATTTTTATAATGGCCGCTGGACGATTTCCTGTTCCGGCGATCACTTTGTTTCTGGTCAGGCTATTGCGGGACCGCTGTTACCGGTGCTGGTGGCGCTGGGACCGTGTTGCCAGATTCGTAGGCACTGGCACCGATGACGACGGTATTGGCATTTTTGGGGGGGTTTATGGTGTTTTTGGCATGCCGGTACCGCCATTTCCGGCAATTGCCGGAATGCGCGTGCACAACAACACATAATCATCCGAAGATTCCAGCGTCAAAGGTTGCTGGAAACTGTGGCAACAGCATGCTGGAAATTCGAATTACTTACTGTCATACTTGTAATGAGGCCCATTGTTATCCAAAAGACAAAGCTTCATAAGGACCTCAACCATATGCAAAATCTTCCTACCTTGGCTAGAGCTGCATGTCGTAAAAAACGAAGACAGCAGTATAAGAATTGGTTAATTTTACATAAGAGCACTGTTCCCCAACATGATGCGGAAGCAATGCTCAGAATATTATCCACCAATAATGCTATGAATCTGTGGCAAGTTCTAAATAATATAGGGAACTTCCAAATAGCTCTTCACAGTAACCTGTGTCTGGAGACAAACGGACCCAACATTATGGGAGGTAGATTGCTGCTCTAGAAGAAAATGAACCGGCCTGTTTCCTGAGGACGAAAAAGAATGGGGAATCTCTTTTGATAAAGAAGAGATAATAGGTCTGATTAGGAAAGTGAGTACCTCTCATGCCCCAGGACCAGATGGGCTGACAAGTAGTATGTTGAGGTCTGCCCCAGAAAACTGGGTGGACTTCTGTATGATCCTTTTTAGTCAAATCATTAAGGCTAGGAAGGTGCCGGCTTCATGGAAAACGGCTATATTAGTCCAGCTCCTCAAGAGGGGCAATAGGGTGGACCATAAAAATGACTGCCCTATTGCTCTTCTTGATGTTTTGGGGAAAATATTTGCTGATATTGGTGAGATTGAAGGAATGGGCGCTAAGTTCAGAACATTATGATTGTTGTCAAACGGGTTTTGTAAAAGAGTTTGGGTGTAACTTGAACGTGTTACTGATCAATCTATTGAAAATTAAAGTGATTAAGGAAAAGTCTAGCCTTTATAGATCTAGAGCAAGCCTTTTACAGCATAAATCAAGATCTGCTTTGGAGGAAAATACTTGCCTGGAATTGCCCGAGAAACCTGGTTTTGGTGATTAAAGCACTTTATATGGAAACTTCAGTTCAAGTGAGACTGAACAGTTAGGCCTATTGTCTGGAAAAATTAACACCTGTAGAGGATTTAATCAGTGGTGCCCTTTGGCCCCCGCTTTATTCAATCTGTTCATTTCTGACTTGAAGGATGTCATGAGTCCGCCCAATGCATTCCCACCAAGGATAAATGGTATTGCGGTGGGATGGATGATATATGCGGATGACTTAGTAATTCTTGACCAAACACCAATTGGATTACAACGGAAGATGAAAATCTTGCAAGATTATGTAGAACATAATGGTTTAAAAATAAATGTAGCCAAATCCGAGATCTTTGTGTTGCCGAAGATAATGGGAAGTAGAAAAACTTCCTTTCAGGGGTTAAGTGATAAGATAGTTGGGAATGTGTGTAAATTGAAGTGTGAACGAATCACGGCGGATTACAGAGTTAAAAATGAAGGCAAAGAGCCTGACAACTCAAGGAGTTGTGACACACAAACAATTTGGGAAATGTTCACTAATCTCTGTATTAAACTTCTACAAACAGAAAGTGGTTCCTGTTTTATCTTATGGGGTGGAGTCTTCTCTGTGCCTTCCAGGGGAAATTTGGTGTCTGCCTAACTGTATCCCAATTACAATTATAAGGTACAACTGGGCCTTCTTTCAATTTATGCTATAGTGATTTGAAAATCTCTGGTGCTGTTTCACAAATTAATTGAGAATCTCAGGAATCCCAAGGAGGAGCAGGAGCTCCGAACGCAGCTGGAGCTGCGTGAACCACCCTCACTGCACCAAGTAGGTAAGCTGCCTACCCACAGCTTCCATTCACTATTCGGAGACTAAATACCTTCTCTTGCTCCCCACGCTGTAAGTGCATCCACTTGCAGCAGAAGCCCACCTTTGTGAGCATTATTACCTACGTACCGTAAAAGTATGTGCATCGTTTGGTAATTGCCCTGCTCAGACCGGCGCCATCGAGCTTCATGAGGAAACCCCCATGTCAAGATGGCCACCCTGCCTCTACAGCATTTCGAAGCAGCCTGCCTGCCCAGCCAGCCCACAGCGTCCTCTGATTGGCTACAGCTGTTCTTCTTGTAGCCAATCGAGCACCAGAGGCGAGAGCCGGCCCGCCTTTCGAAAGCCTGTCCTAAGCCGACTACACCGTTAGCCAGAACCCCTGGCTGCCTGCATCCAGCCTCCGTTACACGAAGACAAGGTAACAGACAGTCCTGCACTCAAACTCCACCGCTGACTATATGGGTAAACTGAACTGCTGCTGATTATAGACCCATGCCTCCGCTGCCGACAACTCCTTGTGCACAAGCCTAATCCCATGCCACGCGCATTCCACGTAGCATAAGAGTCTGCCGGAGTAGGCTACCTTAACACTGAATAGATGCCAGGAAGAATGCTTTTGCACATTAATATAAACCACATATGCTCTGTACCCGGTGTTAGGGAGAATTCTCACTTATGGCTAATTTCCCTTACCTATAGAGTCCACCAGCAGCTTTGCTGGATTTGAAGGGTTTATTTCTTTTTACCTGGTAAGAGTGAGACTCTTTTTCCCACTCTTAGGCTTCTTTGCTATGTGTGTTCTAGGCTATTTTTGTGTTTAATGCCTATGGGACCTTTTCTCTCACCCATAGGAACCATCTTTATGCACTTGTGTTACACAGCACCCTCCGTGCAGTGACACAGGGGTGTCGTAGCGACCCCCAAACATAAACTCCATTCCCTGGGACTGACTACTGTCTCCCAGGGCATGTAAAGTCCCCATTGACTTTACTAGTCAATCTCTATGAACTAAACCAGTACACCCCATCTTAATATGGAAGTACTGGAAGGGGTTAGTAGTTTTTCCTCTATGTTCATTTTCGAGGGGATACCTTAAAGTCCCCCTCTACAAAGTTTCTGGCTGGTGGCAGTGGTTATTACCTTTTATATACAACCGCGAATATTTTCCATGGGATTTTCCCGTTGTTCGAGGCTAATACTTTTACTGACAGCCTCTAACATACGGCCGGTTTATTTTATTATTAACTTTACTCCGGTAGATTTTATTTGCAAAAACTTTGATAAAACTTCTTTCTCGAGTCTTACTCCATTTTCCTAACTCAGGTCGGGGATCCTTTGTTCGCTCTTTTGGCGGGCTTCTGCCCAGAAGCCCTCCTTTCGGCGCCTCTGAGTCTGGGGTGGGTCTATTGTTTGGGAGGGGGAGTAGAACCCCTGGACAGATTTGCCACAGCAACTCAGGTCGCACTCTAACCTGAGAGGCTGGAGGGTCTCCCGCCAAGATGACCACTCCACTGTGTGAGTGACAGCTAGGCTGTATGAATGGGTCTCTTTCTGCATAAAAGCAGGGTCCTGAGGACTGGAAGAGCAAGACCTTGCCACTGGAACTACGGAACCGAAGCCATGACATCTTCAGCATCTACACCACAGGTGAAGCCCTGCCGGATCGTCTCACCCCTTTTCTTCCACACGACGAGAGGAGATCTTCAGCCAAAGAGCCTCCTTCCCTTGAGCTGGTGGGGTCAACCAGTTCACTAATCGCTTCCTCGGACCTGCCATGGTCGAATCGACAGTGCCCAGCACTTGGAGACCGGATAGCCAGGCAGCTATCGACCCTGACCGCGATTAAAAGGAGCGTACCTTTTAAACTTCGTTTGGCAGCACCGCGGCTAGTTTCATCCCTGGGTAGTGCAGTGTCTTGAATCTTCCTCCACGACGAGAGCCTCTCTTCCTCTGTTGGATCCCTCGACCTGCAGGAACTACCAGGAACAACCGCCACCTCTTCACGTTTAAGGTACATTGTTCCGCGAGGCCGCTCTTTTTCTGTGGTAGCCCTAAAGGTGTTTTAAATCCTTTAACTACTTGTGGGGTCGGCCGCCCTCTCTCTTAACATTGTCTTTTGCCTCGCATCTACCTCTTCAACAATTTTCTACTAAAGACTTGACTGCAGCTACAAGAACATTTTTGCTCCTAAGCTCCTGGTCCTGTACCACTGACTCTGGCACAGACCTATTGACTCTGGCTGATTTGTTAGATCTGCTCTCACTAGATATGTTTTCAATGAGAAATGTGTGGATGCACCGAGATCTTTTAAACCCCTCTTCCTTCCTAAGGTTTTAACTTGTGGAGTGCCATTTTTCTCAGTTTTCATTCACTTATCTTTTGGCTAAAGTGTTACTGTGCATCACTTGTTCAGAAAACTTCAGGAAAGTGTTGCTATGGGGTGTCTGAAGGCATTTCAGTTTTAACTTGTGCTTTCCCTATCTTTCAGTACATTGTTAGAGTGTCATCTGTAGTTGGTTTTCACTGTGCCATTTTGCTCGGTTTTCACTCTACCGCAAACGTATCTATCATTGAATAGGGAGTTGTATATGCTTTATTTTGACTAAACTTAACTTACTTTATTAACTATGATCTATGTGTTGACTTAGAAGGGTATAAAATAAATATATATTTTCTTTTTAATACAAAACTTTGGTCAGTGTTTCTTTGCTCCATAGTACTGTACTACCTATTGTGTCAACCCTGAATACTGCTCATCTCCCTCTTGGGATAAGTCTGACTACTCAGCCACAGCTACCAACTAAATCTTTGTGGTACAGACTGATACCAAAGGGGATTTATTGCTCTCACCTGTAGTCCTAATCTGGGGTAGTGCTCCCTAAGGGAACTGCCCTGGGTTCTGCCTAACACCCCGCTCTTCCTCATAACCGGTCCACACTTATTCAGCGGCCAATTATGCCTCAGACCAAGTCACCCCACATGTTATTACTTTGCTGGAATGTATTATATAACAGATAATTGTGCTTATGCCTCTACAGCTCACGCATGTCATTGAGTACCGTCTTGTGATCTCCAACCTTGCTTGACTTTTAGTATCAATGCCTAGCTCCATTGACCTTTGTCCCTTGAACTAGTGTGACACTGATTATGACCATTGTTCTCTGACCTGTAGATGGTAATTTATTGTGACTGCTCATTGCTGCAGTTCATTGATCCTTGCCTACTGAGCACTCACTGTACGTATGCACCTGTGTGTAGTACTATGATATCTTATGTCCATAGTTTATCCTTGTGTCTAAACCTAGTGTTCTGCGTTCTCGTATATCTAACTTATCTAGCCCACTACACATTAGCCTAGGAACAATCGCACTGTACGGTTCCTACCTATCTAGCCACAGTGGTAGCTTTGCATAATATCAAGTTTATTCAGTATATATTGTATAATGGCTATATCCACATTCCTTGTCACTAGCAATCAGGACTGCCACATTGGGGTTCCCCTATGCGAACCAGCACTTATCCCACCCAATACAACAGACACAGTTATAAACATCCCTGCCCACATCTGTTCAAAGCACTACGCTGTGGCAAGACCAGTAGCCTATGCTTCCCAGCCCAGTTCGACCATTGATAGAAATAACAAACTACGTGCCAGACTCACCAAACTACATGAGTTGCCCAGAAGACTTCTCTCCTCAACAAAACATGAAATGAAATGCCAACATAATAGGGAATGCAATGCTCCAAATTTTGTTCCTGCCCTACCAGCTACAACGAATTCCCAAACCCCTAAATCTAAGCTTAAGCCTAGTGCCAGAAATATACCAAATCTTGCACAAATCAAAGTGGAAACGGAGGCTCATTACTACAAAGGAGCGCTCCTTAATGTAAGATCACTAGTTGCCCACGCCCTTGACATAGCTGACCTGATCACTGAAGCTAACTTGGACTTTATTGCAATAACCCAGACATGGCTACATAATGCAGCAGGGCCGTCACTTATGGTGGCCATCCCTGACGGTTATACTATATTTAGGCAAGACCGAGAGGGCATCCGCGGTGGAGGAATTGCCATTATATCTAAAATGAATTTATCACTCAGGCTAGCCCCCACCCAATCCCTGAAATCTTGTGAAGCCCTCACGGCTAAACTCCCTATAGACAACACCCAATCACTAACTATTCACCTAATTTACAGACCTCCAGGCCCACCTGGGACCTTCGGGGAGGATCTGCACAGTCTACTAACCAACAATATTAAAACCACATCACAACTGTTGGTATTAGGGAATTTAACCTAGGTTTTAATGACAAAGCGGATGTACACTCTTTGACCATTGCTAATACTATCAACTCACTAGGATTATCCCAAAAAATTAACAATCCTACCCACTTAAAGGGTAGAATATTAGATTGGGTCGCCGACTCAAAGTGCACAGCCGCCATCTCCTCCATTTCGCCATTACCCTGGACCGACCACTCATTGGTGTTCTTTAATCTCTTAACCACCCGACCATCCACCACAGCTCTACCTATGGCACCATCATGCCCAACTAGAAATAAGAATAATATGACAGTGGACAATATCATTCCCACTATCCTCCCAACACTAAATACACTGCCTGACAACCTAGACCCCAATGTACTAGTTCACAAATACAATAAAATCATGCTTGATACTATGGACAAAATTGCCCCACTTAAACTGTGAACAAGTAAACCTAAGGCCCACCTAAACAAATGGTTCACGCCTGAACTTAAGGCCTTACACCTCACAAAGAGAAAATGTGAATCTGCCTGGAAACTATGCCCAACTGTTGAGAACAAGGCTAACTTAACCTCTATCTCTAGCCACTATAAAAAGGAATTTTGCCTGGCAAAGCGGAACTCCTACAATGACTGCATTACCAACTCTAATTCGAGCATGAAGGAACTTTTTTCCATACTGAAAAAACTCGAGTAACCTATTGCCACACCAGACACCTGCACCAAGGATCAGACCTGGTGTGCAGATATCCAACACGCACTAGCAAATAAAATAAACACCCTCCAAAATAAAACCCAACCGAAAAAAGACTTGCTAAACTTTCCTAATCTGCCCAAGCCACCACCTAATGTTACTCTCAGCACCAAGACTACCAAATTCTCCTTCGCCAAAACTACTACAATAGAGGTAGAGAAAATCATCCTCTCCCTTAAACCGTCTAATTGTAAAGGTGATATCTGCCCTGCACAGATAATAAAAGATGCTGCCAAAGATTTATCACCTTTCATCTCCAAACTCATAAATGCCTCTTTTTCCACAGGCACTATCCCTGCCAATTTAAAACAATCTTGGGTGCTCCCACTTCTCAAGAAGCAGACACTAGACCCTCTCATCCCTACTAATTACCGCCCAATTACCACAGTACCAATCTTATTGAAGATATTGGACAAAGTGGCTTATACACAAATTCAAAAACACCTTGAACTACACCTTGAACTACACAAGTTGCTAGGAGCTAGACAATCAGGCTTCCGTCCACTACATGGAGCGGAAACAACCCTCATTGATCTAAAGACCCAAATAGATTAAGTGAGAGATCAAGGAAATACAGCACTCCTCCTCGTACTTGACCTCTCAGCTGCTTTTGATCTTGTGGACCATAAGGTCCTCTGTAGACATTTGGACTCGGCCGCTCATTTCTCCACCCAGGCTATCAGATGGATAGAATCCTTTTTGAGAGAGAGAACTATGAGAGTTTTCTCTCCCTCAGCAGCAGCAGACCCGACACCCGTCATATGTGGAGTCCCCCAGGGTTCCTGTGTCTCCCCAACATTATACAACATCTTCACCAAACCTCTGTTCGATGATTTGGACCATCTAGGTATCACCTACACTAACTATGCAGATGATACACAGATTCTCCTTCCGCTTTCTGGGGATCATAGTAAGGAAAGGGAGTTGGTGAATAGAGTGTATCTTATCATTCAGTCATGGATGGCATCTCATGGTCTTTGCCTGAAAGATGATAAGACTGAGTTGATCATTCTGGGCACGCATGCCAACATCAAAAAATTAGGCCCAGACTATTCCGCGTTCAGTATAGACGGAAATATCATCAAGGTCTCTAGAGAAGTAAAAACACTTGGCTTTTACATTGATTCTACCATGTCATTCACTAAACAGGTTAATTCCCTAGCGTCAACCACAGCCTATACCTGTAAATTAATAAGAGCAGACAAGCCCTTCCTATCCAACTACAGCTGTATAATCCTGGCAAGAGCCTTAATACTTTCCCACCTCGACTACTGCAATGCCCTTTACAGTGGTGCCAACAAACCCATCACCCAAAGACTACAAACTCTTCCAAAATGATGCCCTAATAGCTGCACTTGGCATAAATAAAATGGAGCAAATATCTTGTATCAGACGCCAACATAAATGGCTTACTACTGATAACAAAATCCATCTGAAAATGATCTCCCTGACCCACAAAGCCCTCAACAATGCTGCTACCAGTTACCTAACGGATAAAATAAAGAGAAAAATATCAACCAGACCGACAAGAACTGTCAATTCCAATTGTCTGGTAGTACCAAGTTTAAAACTAGCCAAAATTGGCGGCATTAGCTTCCCTGTGATAGCCGCTAAACTATGGAATGCTTTGCCACAAAACCTGAGAGCAGACCAACCCTTCTCACACTTCAGAAGGAACTTCATCAAACACATCAATCCTAATAACTTGTAGTCACCCCCATTAGATACCTAGGTATCTTTAGCCCAACTGGTTTGTATATATGTATTATTAGAAATCTATCAACAACTGTATATAATTTTAACATTGCTTGTAAACCGATTGTACCTTATATATTAATCCACTGTACTTTACTTACATATATCTATAAGTATGCAATATGTACATTTCTGTAACATTGTAAATGCTAGATTCCTGTAACACTGTAAGCTTTGCATACTCTTTCTGCTGCGCCTGGTTACCTCTGGGTCTGGCGCGCATTATAAATTAATAAACAAATAAACAAACAAACAAACGATAGCCCTCCACGCCAATTCTCTGTCCTAAAGGATAGGAAGGGATTGGTTTATGATTGTGTATTGAAATCGTGGGCGGAACCGTGCAGAGATATTCTAAGAAGCCTGGATGCAACTGAACATTTGCTAAAAATGAATTCCGATTGTATAAAAAAAAGCTGTGGAGTTCAGGAAAAATAATTTTAATTGTTTGTCCATTTAAACAATGATATGAGTTTTTGAATGTGCTTCCAAAATATCTGGTGAAATTCCCCAATGCTTACCACCGGAAATTGTTTTTGAGATTTTGATTGAATTTATTTTACAAAAAGGATGTTTTAATATCTCGCAATAAAGAGATTTTATAGACAGAGCTTGTAGATTGTGTAAAAAGGCAGCAGAGACCTTACAGCATTTAACTTTATTCTGCACAGTGTTGAGAGTGCTAAGAACAAACTACTTCGGAAAATTTGTCTTGAAAATTCCATCACTAGGTGCCGACGAATGGTGGGAGTGTGTGTGCGGAGACGAAGATTTCAAAATATTATTCACTTTGACTAAGGGGGTAATTCATAGAATTCAGCTCACAAGTGGCGCACGCGGCTGGCGCACAGTGTGCGCGTGCGAATCCCTGGGCCAGCCGCGTGTGCTGAAATCCATTTCCGTGCACAGCGTATTCATGGATTCCAGCCACCAAAACCAGCCGCGGCGCACAGTGGCGCAGCGACCCTGCAGCAGCGCCAGTTACGCCCCCAAGAACGCCTCCCGCGCAGGGAAAAGCCATCAAAATACTCAATCCAGCGCAAAGGGCTGCGCTAACCCTGTACCAGCACAGCAAGCGGGCTACGTGTATCACTGGGGTGCGCGGGAAGTACCTCACGCTATTGGCCCCGTGCGAGCAGGGTACGCGTATTTCAGGGGTGCGCGGGAAGTTCCACACGCGATTCCATCAGGGTACGTGTATTTCGTGGTGCGCGTGAAGTTCCACACGCGAAATCAGCAGGGTACGTGTATTTCAGGGTGCGCGTGAAGTTCCACACGCGACATCAGCAGGGTACGTGTATTTCAGGGGTGCGCGGGAAGTTCCACACGCGATTGGCCTGGGCGCGTGTATTTCAGGGGTGCGCGGGAAGTTCCACACATGAATAGCCTGGGCGCGTGTATTTCAGGGGTGCGCGGGAAGTTCCACACGCGATTGGCCTGGGCGCGTGTATTTCAGGGGTGCGCGGGAAGTTCCACACGCGATTGGCCTGGGCGCGGGAAGTTCCACATGCGATTGGCCTGGGCGCGTGTATTTCAGGGGTGCGCGGGAAGTTCCACACGCGATTGGCCTGGGCGCGTGTATTTCAGGGGTGCGCGGGAAGTTCCACACGCAATTGGCCTGGGCGCGTGTATTTCAGGGGTGCGCGGGAAGTTCCACACGCGAATAGCCTGGGCGCGTGTATTTCAGGGGTGCGCGGGAAGTTCCACACGCGATTGGCCTGGGCGCGTGTATTTCAGGGGTGCGCGGGAAGTTCCACACGCGAATAGCCTGGGCGCGTGTATTTCAGGGGTGCGCGGGAAGTTCCACACGTGATTGGCCTGGGCGCGTGTATTTCAGGGGTGCGCAGGAAGTTCCATACGCGATTGGCCTGGGCGCGTGTATTTCTGGGGTGCGCGGGAAGTTCCTCACGCGAATAGCCTGGGCGCGTGTATTTCAGGGGTGCGCGGGAAGTTCCACACGCGATTGGCCTGGGCGCGTGTATTTCAGGGGTGCGCGGGAAGTTCCACACGCGATTGGCCTGGGCGCGTGTATTTCAGGGGTGCGCGGGAAGTTCCACACGCGATTGGCCTGGGCGCGTGTATAACAGGGGTGCGCGGGAAGTTCCACACGCGATTGGCCTGGGCGCGTGTATTTCAGGGGTGCGTGGGAAGTTCCACACGCGAATAGCCTGGGCGCGTGTATTTCAGGGGTGCGCGGGCAGTTCCACACGCGATTGGCCTGGGCGCGTGTATTTCAGGGGTGCGCGGGAAGTTCCACACGCGATTGGCCTGGGCGCGGGAAGTTCCACACGCGATTGGCCTGGGCGCGTGTACTTCAGGGGTGCGTGGGAAGTTCCACACGCGATTGGCCTGGGCGCGTGTATTCCAGGGGTGCACGGGAAGTTCCACACGCGATTGGGCTGCGTGCGGGTATTACAGGGGTGCACGCACATTTTCACACGCGATTGGGCTGCGTGCGGGTATTACAGGGGTGCGCACAAAGTTTTACACGCGATTTCAGCAGGGTACGTGTATTTCAGGGGTGCCGGGGAGTCCTACAAGTGATTTTCCAGTGTGGGTCCTCCCAGGTGTTCCATGTACACCCTCCACGGCCCCTGCAGGCAGCCCACACCACAGGGGACTACCCTGCATCCCTGGTCATGTCCCGCAGGCAGCCCACCCAACATGGGCATGCCCCCCAGCAAAGGCACATGTCTCCTTGCACCAATGATCACCAACTCATGTCCCCTTGCACCCCCACCCCCAGCATTGCGGGGCACCTGCCAGCAGGCCCCCACCCATGTCCAACTCATGTCTCCCACCACCCCCACCCCCCAGCACTGTGAGGCACCCACCACCAGGCCCCCACCCATGTCTCCCACCACCCCCACCCCCCAGCACTGTGGGGCACCTGCCAGCAGGCCCCCACCCATGTCCAACTCATGTCACCCACCACCCCCACCCCCCAGCACTGTAGGGCACCTGCCAGCAGGCCCCCACCCATGTCCAACTCATGTCTCCCACCACCCCCACCCCCCAGCACTGTGGGGCACCTGCCAGCAGGCCCCCACCCATGTCCAACTCATGTCTCCCACCACCCCCACCCCCCAGCACTGTGGGGCACCTGCCAGCAGGCCCCCACCCATGTCCAACTCATGTTCCCCAACACCCCCACCCCCCAGCACTGTGGGGCACCTGCCAGCAGGCCTCCACCCATGTCCAACTCATGTCTCCCACCACCCCCACCCCCCAGCACTGTGGGGCACCTGCCAGCAGGCCCCCACCCATGTTCAACTCATGTTCCCCACCACCCCCACCCCCCAGCACTGTGGGGCACCTGCCAGCAGGCCCCCACCCATGTCCAACTCATGTCTCCCACCACCCCCAGCCCCCAGCACTGTGGGGCACCTGCCAGCAGGCCCCCACCCATGTCCAACTCATGTTCCCCACCACCCCCACCCCCCAGCACTTTGGGGCACCTGCCAGCAGGCCCCCACCCATGTCCAACTCATGTCTCCCACCACCCCCACCCCCAGCACTGTGGGGCACCTGCCAGCAGGCCCCCACCCATGTCCAACTCATGTTCCCCACCACCCCCACCCCCCATCACTGTGGGGCACCTGCCAGCAGGCCCCCACCCATGTCCAACTCATGTCTCCCACCACCCCCACCCCCCAGCACTGTGGGGCACCTGCCAGCAGGCCCCCACCCATGTCCAACTCATGTTCCCCACCACCCCCAACCCCCAGCACTGTGGGGCACCTGCCAGCAGGCCCCCACCCATGTCCAACTCATGTTCCCCACCACCCCCACCCCCCAGCACTGTGGGGCACCTGCCAGCAGGCCCCCAACCATGTCCCCCTGCCCCCAGGTCCTGACGATACACAATCATGGCAGTAATGGGCGGCATAACCAGCACAAACACCCAGCCAAGGATTGCATCCACCCACATAGCAAATGCAATTACATGATACAACCCCAATGGCAAGTATGTAAATGAACACATGTCCGTCACACACACATACACAATGGGTGCAAGTGAATGTCAAAACCCATATCATGACATGCATGAAACCAATGAGAAAATACCACAAAAGAAAGTTATAAAAACATGTATTCTCGAAGAAAATGAAGTAAACTAATCAAACATACAACAATGGGGATAACAAAATAAATTGTCCATGTCCGATAAGTAATGTAAAAATCCAAAAAACAAAGTAATCCAAAAACTAATGTTGTCCAAAGCAAAATCATGGTGAAAAAAAATAAGGAAAAACCATTGCCTCATGGTGAACACAAATATAAATCAAAAAAATGTATTTTAAAAAATCCAACTATACACAAGAATATTCCAGGGTCCATGAGCCCAACACTATAAATGAAACCTACTACTACATAATAAAAAAACTATATACAGAAAAGTGGCCATTGTCCGAGCGGTCCAAAAAAAACTCAAAAAATAAAGGAAACCTAACACTAACTAACTAAAGAACTATATACAATGGCAGCGGGCACGTCCTGCGGCTCACTCTGTGATGTTGCCGGCCAGGGCATCATCGAACTCCATGTCGATGTCCTGGAGGCGGGACTCTGTCCTGGCCCCGAGGTCTCGCAGGGATAACCCCATGTTCACCTCAAACTCCCTGCGAGCTTCCTCGAGGCACTCAGCCCGCCTCAACGCCCGACGCATTGAGAACTCCACCCTGACCATGGTGAGCCACTCCTCTTCCGCCCGCTGCCGCTCCGCACCTATCCGCTGGACCAACTGCTCCCACACGGAAGACACTACCATCCCAGGGTTCTCCTGCCCTCCGGCCGAAGCCTGCCCCTCTGATCTTGATGGCCCCGAGCCATGATGCCTCCCACGTCGAGCCTGCTGCTGCCTCCGACGCCACTGCCTCTGCCAGCACGACGGCATCCAGAATGATGGAAACCACCGACGCCGTCGTGCACGTGCCCTGCCCGATGATGCCGTCACATCCTCCATCTGCTGGGGTCTAGTTGCTGTGTTGTCCACCCCTGCTGGACCTCTGACTCCCGACTGTGGCAGGGATGGGATCCCCACCGAGCTGGCTGCATTGGTCAGGGCAGGTCCACAGGGGGCCCTGGTGGCATCTGGGCCGGAAGACGGCAAGGAGAACGACTGGCGTATAGTCTCCACAGAGGAGGAGAGGGCCGGCAGATTGGCCGACACATGCAGGAAACCCCCGAACATGGCCGATCCCAATTGGGCCACGTCGGCACGGTGCTCTTCGTGATGACGTGCGTGCTCCTCCTGGGAAGCACGCACGGCATCACGAATCACAGCCGTGCGCATCGCGACCCCAATCAGGACCTTCTCCACACGGCCAGGGGTCCCCGCGTCCACAGGTGGAGGGGAGTCAGATGACATGGACATCCCCTCTACCTGCGGACGGGCCTGGGACGGGGCATCCCTGCTGGTGCAAGGTGGTGCACCCACAGGTTCAGGGACAGCGACATGCACAGGCCCCTCCACGATGACCTGTGCTGCCGCCTGCCCCTGCCCCTGGACGGCACCACTTGCACCAGCAGGGATGCCCCCACCAGGCCCCATGTGCGCCTCAGTGGCGGCCTCCTCCTCCTCTGTGGAAACCACCAACCTGGATGACTCCTCGCCGTCTACCGCTGTAGCAGGCCCCTGTGGGGGCTCACCCACCCCTTCCGCTGCAGCCGTGGGGGCATCCCCGCCGCCTTGCTCCACAGCGCCGTCTCCACCCTCTCCTTCACTAGCCGCTGCGTAGAGGGAGACATAGAACACAAGCATCAGGGTACTGTACAATGGTCCCCTAGACAGGAAGCAATAGCAGATGAGTGCCACTGTCAAAGTACACTTCCATCATGTCACACCACAACACATGTGTCAGTCCAGGCAAAACACACACAGTGACAGTCATGGTGCGTGCCATGGACATTTCAATGCATGTCCAATGGACTCTCGAATCATACAATGTAATGGGACTCACATGCATCATGGGTCATGCCTATCACATGCACACACTTCACCTCAGTCACATCCATCTAACCCTGTACACCCCAATCACAGTGCATACAAGGATGACTAGGCTGCATCAGTGAATGTGTACATTGTCACAGACATGTGTCATGCATCCATGGCACTCACAAGTCACAGACACGCAGGCCAGGCACACAGACATGGATACCACATATGTATCTGGCATCAGCACCCATCCCTCGCCCCCACCCATGTCCAGGAACAGAGACTGCCATGCTCTCATGTGTGCAATCTGCACAGGGCTCCCCATGTCGCATTCAAACACATGCAACAACCGTGCGGTTCACACATTACAGGTCGCACATGCATTCCCATGATGTCCCTGCACACATACATGCGTACATGGCCTATGTCACACATGCAGGCAAGTATCAGACAACCAGCACACTGCAACATGCCCTGTCTCACACAGCAATGCTTGGCCACTTACCGCTCAACTCCAGACGGGTCTCCCTCTCAAGGACCTGGGCGTGGAGCGCTGGGTGTGCGCGTTCCAGGACCCTCAACTGGATGGAATTCATGCGGCCCCGGCCCCCCTCCACGAGGCGCCGGGCATTCATGAGGGTCCTGGACCTCAAGTCTTCCCAGCGCTTCTTGACCTTCTGGATGGTGCGGGTTGCCACCCCCTCCGCGTTGATGGCAACCACACAGTCGGCCTAGATCATCTCCCGTCCTTCCCTGTTGGCGCGGGACGATCCGAAGAGGGCATCATTCTGCCCCAGGACTTGCTCCACCAGGACACCAACTTCGGTGGCAGTGAAGCTGGTGCCCCTCTGCCCCTCTGGCCGGGGGTTGCCACTGGAGTCAGATGTGGATGTGCCCGACATGGCAACCCCAGGGGCAGGAGTGGGTGGGCAACTGGGTCCTGGGGCTGGGCTGTGGAGCGATGTTATTCGAGTCGGGAGTCTTCTGTACCAGCAGGGGTGGACACAGCAACTGGACCCCTGCAGATGGCTGATGTGCAGGCACCAAATGGCAGGGCATGGTGGCAGCAGGCAGGCAGGCAGGCAGCAGCAGATGGCACGTGGGAGGCTGCTCAGGGCACTGGGGGGCAGTAATTCAGCCTTCTGGGCAGGAGCGTGGTCTTCCGTGTGTTTTCGCGTGGCCAGCTTGATACGGAGTGATTTGGCACGTGAAAATCCTGCACGTCAGCGTGAAAATCGAGGAAAGGCCCTTAGCGCGTAAGCGCGTCAGCACGCGTACGCGATTTCATTGGACCAAAGGCCCTTACAGCGTAAGCGCGTCCGTGACGTTTTGCGCAAGGGCGTTGCCCTGGCAGGGCTTGGAGATCCCGCGTGCCTTTATGTTCTGTACGTGCTTTTCGTGCGGTGCGTGTGTTTTCCATCCGTTGGGGTTCACACGCTATTACTTCACAGCGGGTGTTGGCTATGCGTTCTTCTACACGCAAGGCAGACGGTGAGTGGTACCCCGCTCCCCCAGGCCCGATCGCGTGAAAAAGTTCACGCGAACCCCTGAAATACACGTAGCACGCTCCCCCAGGCCCGATCGCGTGAGAAAGTTCACGCGAACCCCTGAAATACACGTAGCCCTCTCCCCCAGGCCTGATCGCGTGAGAAAGTTCACGCGAACCCCTGAAATACACGTAGCCCGCTCCCCCAGGCCCGATCGCGTGAGAAAGTTCACGCGAACCCCAGAAATACACGTAGCCCGCTCCCCCAGGCCCGATCGTGTGCGAAAGTTCACGCGAACCCCTGAAATACACGTAGCCCGCTCCCCCAGGCCCGATCACATGTAAAAGTTCACGCGAACCCCTGAAATACACGTAGCCCGCTCCCCCAGGCCCGATCGCGTGCATAACTTCACGCGAACCCCTGAAATACACGTAGCCCGCTCCCCCAAGCCCGATCGCATGAAAAAGTTCACGCGAACCCCTGAAATACACGTACCCTGCTCGCACTGGGCCAATCGTGTGTGGAACTTCCCGCGCACCCCTGAAATAGACGTACCCTGCTGAAATCGCGTGTAGAACTTCCCGCGCACCCCTGAAATACACGTACCCTGCTCGCACTGGGCCAATCGCGTGTGGAACTTCCCGCGCACCCCTGAAATACACGTACCCTGATGTAATCGCGTGTGAAACTTCCCGCGCACCACTGAAATCCACGTACCCGGCCAAATCGCGTGTGAGACTTCCCGCGCACCCCGGTATACACAAACACATATTTTTGGTCAGCGGGTGTCCGTGTTTGTGGGTACCCCTTTGCACGTCATTTGTCCTGGAGGGCCACAGTATAGGACATTCATCATGGCAGTATATAGGTGCTATTTGTTGGCCACCTTTTGGCGCACATTTCTTACAGCCGCAGAGACGCTACCGCCTGCTTTCTTGTGGCGGTCGTGTTTGTGCCTGTGTGCTGGTTTGAGCGTGCGCTTTTTTGCCCTATTCTATTCCATGAATACGTGTTGTAGGCGAGCGTGTGGGCGTTCCGCGCACTTGTGCCCTGTACTTCCCCCGTGACGCCCACGTTTTGGCAAGTTGTTCCCCATTCCGAGTGTTACGCCCGTGTTCCGCCTACTTTTGTTGAGTGCGCCGCACTATGTGCGATTTTCGCTGTGGCCTGTGCGATTTTCGCTGTGACCTGGCGCACGCAGTTAGATGGCCTGTGCGCCAACGTGCGCCGCGCACATTTTTTTCGCACATCCGCTGGTTTTCTCGCGCACGGCCTTCCATGAATCGATGTGCGCTGCTTTTCGTGCGATTTTCACACTTGCACTGCGATTTTCGCTATTCCACTGCGATTTGCAAGTTTTTGCCCACTTGCGCCGCGCTAATTATTCCATGAATTTGCCTGTAAATGTTTGGATGAAGTGTTTAAAAAACATGTTACAAAATAAGTAGAGTGGCCTTTTTATGCAAGGTCATATCTACCCTTTGTTATATAAGAGAAATAAGGATGAATTAATGACCTTTTTTAATTGATCTGAAATTCTAATATGATGAATTGTGGAAATGTAATGTTTTGCATGGATAATGTAATATTGATGATAAAAGTTTGAAATAAACTGAACATCAATAACATAAATTAAACAGAATATCGAGCTAATCCTGAGGCTTGGGTGAAGAAATTACATTGGGGTCTAATGAGGTGCTAATCATCATATAAATGGAAGGAGGTTCCATATGGCCCAGGTCCAGTATGTCCTTGCTAACCACCCTCTTAAACACCCTACCTATTCCCTAGTACACCCCTTCATCTCCCTCTGCCCTCCTTTGCTTGTACCCTAGTGAGTGCTCAGAGTCCTTGGAGCACAACAAGGTACAATGCAGAAGAGTAAACCAGGCTGTGCCAGGACAGGCAACTTTGGTCCGGATAGCACTTTATGTGTTAGATTGCCAGAACCAAAACCCACAGCCTTGGTAGTGTCCACAGAGTAGGTTCTGGGCAGAACAGCAAAGCTCCACCCTTCCAGCTGCAAGCACAGTAGAACATCACTGGTGAAACCATGGGTGTAGTTAGAGGGGAGGCAATGGTGTTTGTCCCCCCAACTTTCGTGGCACACCATTTTGTTCCGCTCATGTGGCAGGGGCCCCTTTCCTTTAGCTGTCATGTCAGCAAAGTTACTCCACGGGGTTCAAATATACCAAAATAACACATTCATCAGTATGAATGGTGAGTGCAGCAATGGCAGAGGTCCGGGAAGGAGGCTGGGGTTGAGGACTGGTCGGTCACCCATCCTGCAAGATGGGAATACACAGACATATGCAGCCCCCTGCAGGAGGAATAGGCAAAGAAAACAGAAATGATGACAAAAAAATAAGGATCTTCTGGCGCCGGAGTCCGTACAGATGCAGCGCAGCTCTAACTTAGTTGCTGAGCTACTTCTGGCATGCGTGCCCTGCTTACAAGGGCTTTGGGGCTCCTTACACTCCATGGCCTCCCTACCGGCCAACTGACCATTTAAGGGAAGAACAAAAAATACCTGCAGCAGGAAAGGCCCTTGAGACAGCCCTGGCCAGGCTTTCTCCCAAGTAAGATTATTGTTCTATAGATACAGTACACTGCATAAGAACTCTTTCAATATATTGTTAAGGAATTTGTTTTATATTTTTCAAATTTTTAGAAGGGGCACTTTTAGTGTTAGGAACTCTTTTTGAAGGAAAATATCTATCTACTAAAGGAACCGTACGCCAACATTGCTTTGTGTGCCTTTCGTTGTGTGTGTTCAAAGTTACCATAACCTAGTCTTTCTTCTCTACACGGTTTGGGGAATCATTACCTTTGTCTTTTCTTTCTTTTTAAAATAAATGTATTAAGTATATTTGGTTTAAACACAACCCTTAACACTGCCATGCAAGAAAACCATATAAATAAATACTTATCAATGTCAGTACTAAAATACGAAAAGAAAAAGGAAAAACGACTAACACTTAAAAGAAATACATCCTTATATACTATTCTTTATAGGACTGCTACCCTACAGATGCTTTAGCTCCTGCTGCTTTGTAAGCACTATTCCAGACCATATACACAGCATTTGACAACACGTGTGAGTGCATGCTCATCACTGTGGACCAGTATTGATCTTCAGCGATGTCTTGCATGCGCTAACGAGCTTGTAATAGTGAGTCTCATAGAGTGTTAGCAGCTCAGGGAATAGCAAGAGTACATGTCTGGAGGTCTCTGGCGAACACTCACAAATTCTACACTTCCTATCCATTAAAGGGATATGAGGCCAAGCTCCCATAACCATGCGTGTAGGTAATACATCCGAGTATCATGATACAACTGTGCAGGTTCTGATCTATGGTTGGGCATGTCAAATGCAAAGCCTATTTGGATAATATTCCGAGCACCATCCAATCATATTGTGAAATGTTGCGCAAGAAGTATGAAGCTATATCATAGAATGGGACAAACAAAAATCCTTTTCACCTTCTGGCACATTTATTTAGCTGTATTTGTATAGTACACTAATTCCTGGGGCATCAAGGTGCTGTTACAGGACCAGTTACTCATAAGAGCAGAGTACGTTCATTTTAACATAGCAGATATCATTGAAAAGTTGATTCTCACAGTGCATACATCCGATTAAGTGAACAACTGTGTTTTTAGCGCTTTTCTGAACGTCCAATAAGAGTGCTCAGCTCGCAAGCTGGGTGGGAGCAGGCTCCAATGTTTGGCTGCAGTGGTCGGGTAGCTAGAACCTCCAGCTTTAGCCAGTTTAAATTTGGGATGGATGATATGGTGGGCATAGGCTGATCTAGTAGGTCTGTTGGACGAGGCTTTTGTGAACTTTTGAGATAGGTGAAGAGGGGCATCCTTGGATAGGCACCTATATGTGATGGACTGTGTTTTGAAGAGGATCCTTTTGCAAATAGACAGCTAGTGGATCTTTCTTTGAGTTGCGGTACTGTGGTCCATTCTGCGGATGTTCAGAGCTGCTCTAAGGGCATTGTTTTGGACCGCCTGCATCTTTCAAATGTTGTGGTCCAAGGTACCTGCAAAAAGGGCATTGCAGTAGTCAAGCCTAGATCCTATGGTGGCTCCAGCAATTGTCAGGCAACTGTCTGGAGAGAGGAATGGTCTGGAGGCGTTGTTTAGTTTTGTAGGCGGCCGACACATGCCGTCGGAGAGAGGGGGAGGCCTCTAAGTATACGCCCAATGTTTTCACAAAGGGTGAGACTGGGATTGGGATACCAACAATCTTAAAGGAGGAGTATTGAAGGTCCAGTCTTTTGGTCATTGATGGCGGTCCCAACAGAAGTAACTCAGTCTTTTCATCGTTCACGCATAGACGGTCAGCAGCCATCCAGGCCTGGATGGTAATATAGACGGAGTTAAGGATGGTGGAGTACTAGAGATATTCGCCAGAAAAGGTGAGGAGAATTTGAGTGTCATCAGCATAGTTTGTGTAGGATATGCTGATTGAGTCAAGGAGTGTGAACAGTGTGATTGTGAATATATTACACAGTGTTGCTTTGGGATACACAAGATCTTTGAGGTACCCCACAGGTGATAGTGGAGGGGGTCGGGGGGGTTTGGGGTGTGCTGGCATTTTCCGAGAATACTCTCATGGATCTGTCTGCTATGAGGGAGGAGATACAGATTGTGGCCTCAGGTGAGAAGTTAGCAGAGGTGGATGAGTAGTGGCTCAGAAAATGTGTGATGCACCAGGTTGAAGGTCAAGTAATGCTGATTCAGTACCATGGCTTGGATGGAATCCTGGCTGGTGTATTCCTAAAATGTGGTTGGCTTCTAGATGTCGTTGGATTTGCAAGCTGCTCTGTCCAGAACTTTTTGTATAAATGTGACTGTTGTGATTGGGTGATATTTGGTTGGGATGGTGGGGTCTAGAGCACATTGGCTTCCTTGAGGCTGGTGGGGACTATGCCAGAGGAAAAGGAGGCGTTGCTGCAATGATGGGTGCTAAGATGTTAGCGCAGTCTTTGATAAGACTTGCTGGGCAGGTGTTTCCTTTACAGTGTGAGCGTTTGAGACCTTTTAAGATGGATATGACTTCAGCTTCAGTAGCGTTTGTGAAGTGGAACATGGGGAGATTTTGGGGATCCTGGTGGGGGAGGGGAGGATGTACGAAATGCTTGCGAAGGTTTTAATAAGGCTTGTTTGGTATCGATTTTCCAGTATAAGGAGTCGATTTTAGTGAGCATGGCATCTTGAATGTTGGTCCAACATGCAGAATCTTTGGGTATGGGGTTGGGGCAGTTGGTGGAGTTTTATATTTCCCTAAGTATAGTGAAGATTTCTTTGGTGTTGGATTTGGCATTGGCAATGTGGGCATTGTATGTGAAGGCTTTGGCAGAGAGGATGGCGTTTTTGTAATGTTTGGCAGTGTTTGAAGTTCTGGTGTGAACCATGACTTTCGGTGAGTGGATAGTTTAAGGTTATGTGGTTTAATCGTGGCAATAGTGTCAACTGCAGTGGTAAGGATTTTGTCATACAAGTTTGCAATAATGCCAACAATAAAGTGTTTTACTATCATCAGCCAATATTTTTTGAAATAGCTGACTTCTTTTGATTTTAATTAATGTGGCTAAAGATATTAGGCCAGGCTCCATGTGAATATCCTTTATCAGTGTAGATTGTGGCATTTGAATATTCCACCTCCACAGCTTTCTCTCAAGTACCTTCAACAAATGCAACTGTTCATCTGCATATGATTCAACCCTGTGTAATATGGCCGGGATGTGCAAGGAAGGCATGGTATCAAGAATAGACAGACACACAAAATCACAGGTACTCCCACTCCTTAAGAAGCAAACGCTCGACCCCACAATACCAACTAACTACAGGCCTATTACCACTGTGACATTCCTGCTGAAAATTCTAGACAAGGTTGCTTACATCCAAATCCAGAACTTCTTAGAATTTAACCAACTACTAGGCTCTCGACAATCTGGTTTCCGACCATTACATCGCACAGAAACAGCACTCATTGATCTCAAAGCCCAAATAGACAACCTTAAGAGACAATGGAAAACCTGCACTATTCCTACTCCTGGACTTGTCAGCGGCATTCGACCTAGTGGATCACAATGTCTTATGTAGCCACTTGGACTCAGCTGCTCATTTCTCTAGCGAGGCAATAGCATGGATACAATCTTTCCTTAGTGACCAAACCATCAGGGTCTTCTTGCCATCTGCAGCGGCGGACCCTATCCCCATCACCTGTGGGGTGCCCCAGGGTTCTTGTGTTTCTCCAGCCATGTATAATATCTTCACCAAGCCCCTGTTTGATTATCTGGCCCATCTGGGTATCACCTACACTAAATATGCGGACGATACCCAGATCCTCCTACCTCTCACAGGGGACTACAGCAAAGATTTAGCATTGGTGAATAGAATTTACAGTATTGTTCAGGCATGGATGGCCACTCACAGCATCTGTCTGAACAATGATAAAGCAGAGCTTCTCATCCTGGGAGCTCTTCTCTTCTCACCAGACTTGGCACAGAATACTCCTCTTTCATCATCGATGGGAACCTTATTAAGGTAGCCAAGGAAGTAAAAACCCTAGGTATTTACATAGGCTCCACCCTAACATTCAACAAACAGTACACAAAAGGTAGCAGGAGCCCCTCTCTCGAAAGAACAAGGCATGATAACCTGTTCAGTGGTTATTAACCACATTGAGAGTTTGCAGCCATTGCTTTTTTCTCACTGTACCTTCACAGATGGGAAATATCCATTTGCATATCAGTCTTTGTCCCGCCCACAAGGGCAGTCCAGCACCGAAATGCTATGGCAATTCCTCTCTGAACAAGAGTACCATCAGCAACCCCATACACGTGTTTCAGCCTTGTTGGGCATCATCAGTGAGGTGAAGCTGAGCCTCTCTAAGCACAGCGAGCAGGGAGTCCATGTCTGGTTGCCCCCAGGTAACCTAGGGTGACCAACCCCAAGTTCCTTTCAAAAATACAAAAAAAGGTAGCAGGCGCCCCTCTCTCGAAAGAACAAGGCATGATAACTTGTTCAGTGGTTATTAACCACATTGAGAGTTCGCAGCCATTGCTTTTTGCTCACTGTACCTTCACAGATGGGAAATACCCATTTGCATATCAGTCTTTGTCCCGCCCAAAAGGGCAGTCCAGCACCGAAATGCTATGGCAATTCCTATCTGAACAATAGTACCATCAGCAACCCCATACACGTGTTTCAGCCTTGTTGGGCATCATCAGTGAGGTGAAGCTGAGCCTCTCTAAGCACAGTGAGCAGGGAGTCCATGTCTGGTTGCACCCAGGTAACCTAGGGTGACCAACCCCAAGTTCCTTTCAAAAATACATAAAAGGTAGCAGGCGCCCCTCTCTCGAAAGAACAAGGCATGATAACCTGTTCAGTGGTTATTAACCACATTGAGAGTTTGCAGCTATTGCTTTTTGCTCGCTGTACCTTCACAGATGGGAAATATCCATTTGCATATCAGTCTTTGTCCCGCTCAACAAACAGGTAAACACCCTAGCCTCATCTACAGCATATACATGCAAACTAATTAGAGCTGGCAAACAATTCCTCTCGCCCAACAGTTGCTTGATCCTAGCTAGAGCACTCATTATATCCAAGCTAGATTACTGTAATACCCTATATATTGGAGCAACTAAATTCATTATCAACTAAATACAGATACTCCAAAACAATACCCTTAGAGCTGCACTTAGTATCTCTAAGAAAGAACATATTTCTGAAACAAGAAGGAAGTACAAGTGGCTATCCGCGCATGAGAAAATCAGACTAAAAATAGCATCCCTCATTCATAAATGCCTTAACAACTAAGCACCACGATATATAACAGAAAGAGTTGCTAGAAAAACCTCTATCAGACCTACGAGACTAGTGAATTCCAACTACCTTCAGGCGCCTGGCTTTAAACTCTTGACCATTGGGGGCACTAGTTTCCCAGTCAAAGCAGCCCAACTGTGGAACTCACTACCTACCACACTTATAATGGACCTCTCCCAAACCTTTACCACATTTAGGCAAAATCTGATTACATGGCTCCTAGAGAATGATGCTAAATCAACATTTAAAATGGGAACATAGTTGTAAATAATTGTACATTTTCCTTTATATAGACTGCCTATACATTCTCCACTATTGTATACTCTCTACCACTGTGATGTTTTTCTGATTCTTTGTAACATATGTAACCTATGCACCAAGCTGTATGACTTCCTACTTATGCCTGTGCCCTGATACCCTTGGGTCTAGCGCGCATAATAAATATCAAACAAACAAACAAACAAGTGATCACAGTTCACGGGTGTTTATTAAACTGTATAGGTTGGGTGGAAAAACATCTAATCTAAACCTAAATCTAAGAAGTGAGCAAGCTTCAACCATCAAATGAAAATAAGGCAGTCCTAGCAGCGTTGCGTCAAATGAAAAGGGCCTATACTAAAAAAGAACTATCGCCAAACCTTACGACTAAATACCAAAAAGAGTGTGGGTTAGGATTCACAAGAAAGAAAGAAGTGTTCACAAATGATAAGTCAGGATGTGGAAGGCGGGGGTCTCCCTTCCCCACGTTTTGAGCACGGGACAAGGTGAGACACCTTAGCACACGCGCAAGCTTTCCCAGCACGAGATGACAATCCAATTTAGGTATCAGGGCCGTCGATGGTTAATTCTCTTTTCTACTAAAGGTTTCTTGCCTCCGAGGACCTGATAGGCTCCAAAATAACAAACAAACAAAATGTCCCTTCCAGATAGATTACACTTGAGGTGATGATTCTTCACCCCTGGGTCCCCCTCTTCTGGGCTCAGACCCCTCTCGACTGCTTTCAAATGTACACTGGGTGATGCCTTCACCCCTGGGTCCCCCTCTTCTGGGCGCAGACCGCTCTCGACTGCTTGCCCCTCTCCGTCGGGTTCACTCTGGCTTTTGCAAAGATATCTTCTTCGTGACATTCAGAAATATTTGGCATTCATAAATCTTAATTACTTTTTACACAGTTCTCAATGGACATCCCTTTGCCGGGTTCACTCTTGTCAACACACTGTTTCTTGGGACTTTAGATTTTGCCCCTCTTTATTGGCATCCCTCCTTCGGGTTCTCTCTTGCCACCTCCCAATTCCTTTTTCTCTTTCTTAATGCAGGATTCACTTCCCCTGCCTTTTCAATGGTCTCTCAGCCAAAGACTTTCGACTATACAAGGATTTGACTCGACCCCTGTATGACCACTTTGACCTGTCTTGGCGGCTCTCCTACGGCCTTCCAGTATTGGCAGTTTCAATCTACACAGGATCAACCAGAGTCTCCTCAGTGAGCACCCACGTGGTGCATATCCCCTCTGCAGCTGAGCTTCCCTTAACAATTTACAGTTGTTTGAACTTTGCCACTTTGCCTCTTTCATTCAACACAGTTCGGTTTCTTTATCAGTTCTCCCCTCGACTCACCGGCTGTGATGAACTGGAGTCAAGGCCAGTACCACATAAGTAGGCGTCCCCCTCTGTCCTGCTTATCAGCGTAGGCACGCTCTGTGTACCGTTGACCTCTGCGGTAACACACTTGAGCTATTGCTCGCGATCTTATGATTCCTTCCACAGAGGTCTCACAGGCCTGGCTTGGAAAGGGCAAGGCCACTTTTCTCCTTGTCACCCTCTCAGTTTGCACCGTCTTTCTCCTCCTCTTGAACAGCTGCGCCTCGATAGCTGTCTTATCGTACGGTCTGCCTTGCTTGTACTGTGCTCTCGTGCTCCACCTTTTATCCCTGTGGGGAAGGGAAAGGGCTGTCAGGTGTGTGTGATTCTGGTCAGTTGCCTGACTTGGCCTGACCCTTGTATTGGGTCATGTCAGGTAAACGGCTCTGGTGTAAGTTGGTTGTATTTTGTGGTCTGCAAAAGTGTTTGTGACGGAAAGGGGGGGGGAATGTTTTGGAATATCCCATGCGGTAGGGTGTGGAAAAAGTGCAGAAATAAGGGGGATACCGCGTATCACCTGTTGGTGTCCCACTTCTACTCCTGAGGAGCCCTAATCTAGGTGATCCTCCCTCAATAGTCCACCCCCAGGAACTGGATCCAATAGCGATGGATGTGTCCTGGCCACCTGGATGACAGATCCTCGGGGACTAGTTAGGGAAACACCTTCAGGTTTCTCACAGATGGCACTAGTTTTGTAAATGACAACCATCCCCTCCACCTAGTGCCGACCTTTTACCCATGCATAGGTTTTAATAAGGCCAAATCTACTTAAGGTTTTAGGTGTAACATATTTCATTTGTGAAGTAGAGGAAAGTGTGGGAGTAAACATGGTTCCCAGATAAGTGTACGACTCTACCTGTTCCATGGAGGTGACCCCTAGCTTTCATTTAAAGTTTAAATCAATTGGCTGCTTCCCACAACCATAATCTCAGACTTAGCGCTGTTGATTTTGAAATTACTCTCTTCAGAACATAACTCAAGAACTGTCAAACAATGCGGTAGGCGAGTGGGAGTTTTGTCAAACAGTTCTAAGTCATCGGCATACGACAACCAGGTGTTCTTAGTGTTTTGTAATTTCAGATGTTATTTATTACGGGCATCCAAAGCATTTCCCATGTCAGTGATGTATAAATTAAATAGAAGTGGAGCCATCAAACAGCCTGTTTAAGGCCGTCAATGGTAGTTATGTACAGACTAAGTAGTCCCTAGAGGTTGAGTCTAACTGCAACAGTTGTTGCTGAATAAAACAGTATGAGCAGATGAAGTAGATCTGATCTAAGACTCCATTTAGCTAGCTTATCCCATAAGCTCTTCCGTATCACTCTATCAAATGTGTTTCAATAGTCAATGAATGCTATATAAAGAGTGATGGAGGAGTGCAATGCATTAAGAATCAGGCTCTGGACAATCCAGGTGTTATGACCAGTGACCATTCCCATACAGAATCCTGATGGCTGTAAAGGTAGTAACTGCTTTTCATTCACCCAGCTGTGGGGTTCGTCCAGTAAAAGACTACAGATGAGTTTACCAGGAGCATCCAGCATCATTAGTAATATATAGTCACCTGGGGCATTCCTGGGGCCCATCTTGTTGATAGGTATTGAAATGACCTTCCTCCAGGATCCAGGTATTTGCCCACACTTTAGCATCCTCAGATAAGGTTTTAATCGCATTTATCTTTTCATAACTACGTACGTTTTCCACCAAGGTGCACTAGGGTGATCTCAAACATAGGTAAGCAGAGGGTGAGGGTGACAGGTAAGAGAGAGGTTAAGTATTTACAAGTAAAATAAAGTGTCAGAAAAGTTTATTGCTTGTCCGCCTATACTTGTTCCTATCCAGTGCATTTGAGCCACCCCCCTGCTACAGAGAGAGGTTGCTACATGTGATGGGATTACCACCTCACTAATGCTCACCCAGCAGAACAGGAGGTTGAAGATGAAGATTGAAATGAAACAGGAGCAGAGGGCCCGAATGAGGTTTATTGGTATTATCACTGGAGCCCTCTTTGGTGCCCCACTCAGCAGTGTGCTGTGGTGCTCAGGCCCGGCCTACACTCTGCCAGCATTACAACAAATCAGATTCTTCTATCATTTCTCCTTTAATTCTATCTAAAAAAAATTCCAGGGTAACTGCAAGTCTATAAATCTATCTTTTCTTTATTGAATTTTGAGAACGACTGATCTTTAGTTGATTTTTGAGAAACGCTGATCTTTGGTCAATGGTAATTGTGTGCACTTTATTTTCCTTATTCTTGTTTCTAGCCATGGAACGTGTCTGCATGCGCGGACCTTCTTCTCTTGTTTCACTATGGGCAGCTGCGGGAGGGGTCGATGGGTCACCTTTATACAGTTTCATATCATGCAGGTGCAGCCAGGCACGTCTCCCTTTCAGCTTTACTGCGGTGGAACTAACTTTCTCCACCTTGTGTGACCCTTCAAAATGGGGTGGGCTGCAGGTGCGCACAAACTTACATACTAGCACCTGGTCTCCTGGATATACAATAGGAGGTTTCAGCAACTCCTCTGTTTCAATAGGTTGACTGTCTTTGTTTCTTCTTTTTGACCCCTCCCTTCTGTTTTGATCTGTTGGGACATGAAAGAAATACTTGCAGTCAATGTTGTTAGGTAATCATGCATCCTGTCACCTAATGTCTTCGCTACACTCTGGACATCACTTCTTACTCTAGTTGGAGGAGCAAGAGGGGTTCTCATACTTTGTCCAGTCACCAACTCATGAGGAGTTAGATGGAGATCTGAGCTGGGCTGATTTCTTAGTGCATACAAGGCTGAGGGTAGGTAGTGTAGCCATCCCTTTTTCAGAGTTATTTTCAACTTGGCTATTCCCTCCTTTAAAAGTATTTTTAATCTCTCACAGGCACCATTGGCCTGTGGGTGATAAGCGGACGAAAACGTGTGTCTAATCCCTAACAAAAGAACTACTTGCTCAAATATTTAATTCACAAAATGCGGTCCATTGTCAGACTGCAGGACCTCACACACACCCCGTCTCGGGAACACCTCACGCACAAGAAACTTGGCAGCATATGTGGCATCAGGGAGCATGCATGGACCTGCCTCGATCCATCTAGAAAATGCACATACCACAACCAGCATATAGCTGAAGCTGTTGCATGTCTGTAGCATATCCACATAATCTATATGCAAATGCCTAAAAGGGCAATTGGGTCTTGGGAATGCTCCTCTCACTATTCACAAAGTGTGTCCCAGAGTACATTTCTGACCCACGATGTAATTTTCAATGAACTGTGCCGCATGTTGCAACAAATTCAGGGAAAACCACTCCTCTGCAATTGTCATTTGTGCTGACTCGTGAAGCTGCTCCAGCACTACTCTTAATTATGCTAGAGGCATGACTGGCTTTCCAGTCCCATCCTGTCTCCAAATTTCCTCAGTGGGGGATAAAGAACACCCTTGCTTTCTCCATAAATCCTGCTCTTCTTGCGAAGCGCGTCCTTGCATTTCAATTAACTGGACAAAAGACAGCATGTTAAAGGCCTCCTTTACTAACATACATTGTTCTGTCATTTTTTTAACATCTTCTATTTCTAAACTGGACATAGGTGGATAATGGCCTTTACATCTGCGGCTTCGTTTTTGCGGGAAGTTACGTCTGCTCTTTTAGAATACCTTGAGTATTTTCAGACTGCAAGGGTCGGTGGAAGACTAATGCTTCGATAAGTCTGTCTAATTGGGTTGCATGCTGCACCGGAGTGCTGTCTGCATGAAGGAAGCCCCAACTTTTCCAGCATTACAAACCTGCATGCACAGTTGACATCACATAGGCGGAGTCAGAGTAAACCGACACTTCATCCACAAAGCTCAGAAGTGCTTGGATGAGTGCCATCAATTCTGCAACTTGTGCTAGGTAATTTGAGGACTATCTCGCACTTGTCACTACCTCAAATTCACCCTCTCGGTTCAGTTTTACTACTGCTGATCCCACATGCCTTTCCCCAGTTTTTTTATCAATTCTCGGTAACCAATCAATAAAGACAACTTCCCCCCTCCCAAGAGCATTTTCTGTAACCTGAGGGATTTTTATAATTTTCAATATATGTTGTGCAATCATGTACATAGTCATCCTCTCCAACTAGCTCCAATATAAACATTGCTGGGTTCACTGTTTTACATCTAGCATTTTTAATTGCAGGATTCAATATACTTACCTCGTATCCTGATGCTCTTTGCATGGTTAGTGTAGTTTTGGGTTTCTCTAAAATGGCAAATAATGCATGCTCTACAAATAGTGTTATTGTACACCCCATGATTATACTTGAAGCCTTTTCTATTGCAAATACAGCAGCTTGTAAAGACTGGTCACAAGGCTAGGGTCCTTTCATAACTGGATCTAAAATCCCACTACAATAAGCGAATGGCTTGTGGCCATGTCCTAATGTCATGTTTTGTGTGAGAACGGACGTCATAACTTCACCATAGGGCGTTATTCTGGACCGTCTGTAGTTTGGAGAGGTTTTTATTGGAGGTTCCTAGGAAGAGGGCATTACAGTAGTCTAATCTTGATCCAATTATTGCTCTTGCAATGGTAAGACAGTTAGGCTTCGAGAGATATGGTCTTATAGCATTGATGAGTTTGGAATGATATGCAGAGGTCGAGGCAATGGCATTGACCTGTCTGTTCATTGAGAGGTCCGATTCGAGGTAGACTCCTAGGGTTTTTACAGTTTGCAGTACTGGGATTGACGAGTGGTCAATGGTAAAGGAGCTGTACTATTTATCCAACTTCTTAAGTGTGGCTGGTGAACCAATTATCAGAAGCTCGGTTTTATCCCCATTGAGGCATAAGCAGTTTTCTGCCATCCACGTTTGAATTGTGGAGTAGGTTGACTTATCAGCATAGTTGGTATACATGATGCCCAGGGCATCCAGGATCTGGAACAGTGGCCTGGTGAACAGGTTATATAGAGTGTGGGAAATGCAGGATCCCTGAGGGACTCCATATTTGATGAGGCTTGGGTGTGCACAGGCTGAGTCGGAAAAGACTTTCATAACCCTTTCCTGAAGAAACAAGGTGATCCAAGCTATGGCTGTAGGGGAGAAGTTAGCGGCAGTGGAGAGGTGTTGACAGAGAGTACTGTGATCTATCAGATCGAAAGCTGCTGATAGATTGAGGAGCAGAAGGAGCGCAGGTTTGCCCGTGTCTCTCAAGTCGTCCATTTGATTTTTTAGGTCTATGAGAGCAGTTTCAGTGCCGTGCCCTGCGCGGAATCCTGACTGTCTGAGACCAAGCACCTTGTTGGTTTCCAAAAACCTCTGGATTTGCAAGTAAGCTGCTTTGTCCAGAATTTTTTAGGAGAAAAGGGACTGTTGTGATAGGTCTATAATTCCCTGGGACAGTTGGGTCTAGGGTTGTTTTTTTAAGAAGAGGGCATACCCATGCTGGAATGGATTGAGAGGTTTTTTTCAGATTGTCTGCGAGGGCATGTATTAATGTCTCTTTAAAGTCTAACACTGGGCCTGGTGGTCTATAGATGATATGGAGTGTAATGGTACAGTTGGCGGAGACCCTTACTTTGAGGGGAGGTAGGAGCAGGTGGGGCTGAAAACCCCTTCCATATGTCTAATGGCAATAGGATTTTTGGCAATCAAGGCTACGCCTCCCCCTTTATGGAGTAGGCGGTCCTGTCTAAGGATATTGTAGCCTGGTGGGATGGCGAGGCTGAGGGCTGGGCCAGATGAGTCAGAGAGCCATGTTTCAGTAATCACTAGGTCAATGTCAGCGCTGAGGATGAGATCATGAACATCAAGTGCATGTGCCGGGAGGGAGCGTGCATTGATGAGGGCACATCTGAGGGGAGCAGTTGGTGTGGCCTTACGAGAGGGGCTAGGCCTAGGGCTTCTCCCTTTGGGTGCTGAGGGCATTACAGACAGTGCAGGAGTACATTTGGACATATCAGGTACAATAGGTAGAGCAGGCAGTGCAGGAGTACATTTGGGCACATCAGGTATAATAGGCAGAGTAGTCAGTGCAGAAGTACATTTAGGCATATCAGGTACAATAGGCAGAGCAGGCAGTGCAGGGGTCCGTTTGGACAATTTATTGCTGTGAAAGGTAAAGACACGGGCAGAAGTGTTTTCAGTGTTCCTAGATTGTTTGTCAGGGGTCAGTGCCACTTGGTAGAGGGACTCTGGTTGCGCGGTGACGTTACAGGCCATCACACGCTGCAGTGAGTGCTGATGGTGCTTAGTGCGTGAGCACAGCCGGACGTTTCTGAAGGGAATGGAGGGGGGTTCAGAGTGGCCGTTTTGCTTGCGGGAGCCCATTCTCAGACGTTTGGCTCTGGCTGAGGGTTTGGGGTGCCTGGGGTCAGGCGTGATGCATAAGGGACCATAGTGCTGCGAGCAGTGGGGGCATCTTACCTCTGAACACCTCAGAGTGATCCACCATGTGACGGCATTCAGTGGCATCTGCAAGCAGCGGAGAGGGTGAGAGGCCTTGACTCCTCCCGGCCTCCCTATTAGCAGCTGTGTACATTCAAGTCCTGTTTTCAGGATTTTGACCATGTTACAAGGTCAGGATGTAAACTGTAGATGGGCAGCGTTTTTCGGCCACGGTACGCACTGGACAGGACCAGACAAGTGTTGCCCTTAGTGTAGTGGGCCTTCGTTGTTGTGGGCGCGGCTATCGCCTTCCGGTCGCCCTGCCGTCCAGTTAAAGCACCCGTAGGCTTACCTAGCAACAAACAACAACAAACTCGCATTTGAGTGCTGCGGCCATTACCATCCTATTGGTTAATGGCGGAGTGCAGGAGTCTGGAGATGGGGGTTGATCCTGGCCTCTAGGGACATCTGGCCTCGATGGGAAGGTGGATGGCCTGGTCTTCATTGCAGAGCAGCACTTCCAGTTGCTCCTGCAGCGGTCTCACGCGAGGCCGCAATCAGCTGCTCCAGCAGCCGACGAACACGGAGGGCTCCTGCCCTGTGTCTGGAGGGGATGGGGTGATCTGGTACAGGACCAGACAGGTCTTGCCCTTAGCCTACACTCTGATCTGTGGAATACCCTGCATTATTTTGCTGTCCTGAATGTATCTCCTGTGTCGCCCTTCCTTCATTACTCGTCAATACCGCTCCTTCTATGGCTATTTTTGATAACTTCTTATTAACCAACTTGGCTTCCTCCTGCTTTCTATTCTCAGCTTTCTTTTTATTTTTCTCCTGCATCAATCGGCATTGATGCATGATTGTCAATTGTATTTCTGTAAATAGCTTCACTTCAATTCCCACCTGTTTTTTCAGTTACCAATGCACTGGCTCGGGCAGCCCTTCACAGAAAATGTGGTACAATAATGCTATTGTTTTATGCCTTGGTTCACCAGTCTCCTGACGCCATCCATCTTGAATATCTTGAATATAGACAACAGGATCTTCATCCTCTCCCATCTTCCTAGTGATAATCGGACCCATATCGGATGTATCGCGTTATTGCACTCTGAGCACCCGCTACACGTCTGCTAGCATTTATTAAATGGTGCTCCATCATTGGTCGTGTTTTGAGCAGTCATAACTGTGTATCCTGCTTGCTTCCAAATGTCATGAGCTATTGCCCCTAAAATAGCTGCTAATAAGCCTTTTAAATTACCTATAGCTAACGTCATTCCAGATGTCATTCTTTCTAACTCAGAAATCAATTTTCCTGCACCAGAAGTTACATTCTGCAATTTACATCATAAATTGTCTTTATCTGTCTGTGGCCATGGTATATATTGTGGTCATCTTCCCCCTTCCACAATAATGGGAATTGTGAAAATCCCAGTCAATAATCACTCCTGCCCATGCTTGGTGTTTTCAGTTCCATGTGATAATATCCTCGCCAAAATGTCACCATACAAGAATGGAGACATTTTTTGTAGCGATATTACCATATGGAACCTGCAGGAGGCAACCTTGCACCACCACATTTTTTAAAGGGAAAAAGGAGCAACCCCGCTCCCATTTACCCCATATATTGTCTGCATAAATAATGTTGCCTATGCCGTTTCCCGGTGACTATATGTATGGTGACATTATTTATGGGGACAATATTACCTGATACCGTGTTTTCCAGGTGGGGCTTGTCTTGTCCATTTGTCTCCGTCCTGGTAATGTCCTTAACCTACTTACATAAGGCAATGACACACCCCCTGTACTGCGCAATCGTTCTTGTGGTTGATCAGTATATAACGTTGATTCTGGTGTTCTCTCTTTAAGGTCTTAAATCTGACCATATTACCCCTTTGTCTATACTTGATTCTTTTGAAAACCTGCATGTGCCCTCTCTTTGCGCTTTCTTATTCTCCTCCCTTTCTTCTTCTGACATCATTATTCCCCATCTGGTGTGACTATTGTCCTTCTCCGTCTCATCAAGATCTCATCTGTTTAAAGCCATTGTTCCATACTCTTCTGTTATGGCGTCATCTAATTTACCTTCAATTCCCCTTAAAAGGTATCCCTCTGCTTTCTCTTGGGTTTTATACCTGACTTTATCCCTCATTTGCCTGTATAAATGCCCAAGCCTTAGCTCTATGTCTTCTGTGTCCTGCTTACCAGCCCATGCTGATCTAGCCATCCCTTGCAGCTCCCTATAAGGCTGTTGTGACCTTCTCTCTTCCTCATCTTGTCATCCTTCAATCCCTTACTCCTGTTCATTTCTTCTTCTCTTTTCCTCATCTCCCTCAATTCATCTTCCTCTCAAATTCTTTGCAACCTTTGTACTTTCATTCTTTGTGCTTCTATCTCTTCTCTTCTCTTCTCTTCTCTATTCTCTCCTTTTCTTTCCTTGCCTCATATAGTCTTCACTCTTCCCTTTGCTTGAATTCTTTTTCCATTTATTCTCTGTATGCTCTTTCCTCTTCCTTTACTTTCTTTTCCCATTCTTCTCTTTCCTCTCTTTCCCAAACCCCATTAATCCCCTTATTGTCTGGCTTAAGAAATAAATCCAATCATTCTGTACTAACGCTATTCCCTTAGCTTTATCCTTCATTTCATTCTGCTTCTTTGCTTCTTCCTCTGTCTCCATCTGCCTGTCCTTTCTCTTATCATGCTGTTTACTTTCGTTGCGTTTTACTATATCTTTACGTTCTCTGCGTTTGCTCTCTTCTGCATTATCCTTGCTGTTATAAGCAGGGGCGGATATGTTAGATTAACATACCCCTCGGCTGCTTTTAATTCCTTTAAAGAATCAAATCTCTTCTCCTTTGTATCTATGCTCTTTTCTTCAGGAGAGGAAAGGGGAGCTAAAGACGTCTTATCCTCCCCTTTATACTGATTAAGCATCCATTCCTTCTCAGCTGTATCATCTTTCTCACTCTGGTACATCTTCCATAACTCTAAAATGGGCAGCCTTTTTTGCAACTTTTCCCCTTATATGTGGAATGCAAATAAGTTGTCATATGCCACAATAAGGTTTTTGACAGCGAGCCCTCCTGAGGCCACGGCATGAGTGTTTTATTAGTCGTGCCTCAAACCCATTCCGGAAGATATTTCCTTATCGTCGCTGTATATGTTGGCAATGGCCTAAAGAAATTTGAAAGAGGAGTGTCCCTCATAATGGCAAGTCGATCTTGACTGCTGATAATTACGCCAATGTTTTATCTGGTTCTTTATTTTATCAAATATACCACATTCAACAATTGGCGCCGTCACCGTCAATCACTGTTTATAAACCCAAAGGAACTATTTTAACTGCTTACTTTTTTATTTAAAAATCTATGTAATGATATTCTGTTTGCTCCTTCGTTTACACTTTCTATCAAGCTTTATTATCGCATTCTTTAATTATTAGTTTTTTAAGAGTCTCTTATTTGTATATATATTAATTTCATTTGATATTTACCCTCCTGATTGACATCAATCTCTTGGTCAAATAATCTACCAATCACCTTAATTTTTTACTTTTGTTTTATATCTATCAGTTTAAACACAACAAAAGCTTTATATTGACATTTACATAACCCCACACATTCACTTTTTGAATTTACTGTATAAGCCTTCCTTTGCTATTTTAGTAAATGTATCCCTTCTCCGTTTCACTGCATTTTGGGGTTTGATATGCACTCTTCTGCAGGCATTGCCTCAGGAATCTTAAATGTATTAGTGCATACCCTTCTGTTCCCATTGGACAAGGAATCGAGGTATCTACTTCTTCTCTTTATATTCCCCTCAAAAAATCTTGTTACTTTTTAGATTTATTTATTTAGAACACAATCTCTCCCTCCATTTTTGCCACTATCGATGTTCTGTCTGTGGCTCCGCTGAAGCCCCCCGGCATCGACTCTCCCTTAATTGACCAGTTTGCCTTTCGTCCACGGGGATCTTGCCAGGACCAGACAGGACTTTCGACAAAGGGGCACTTGCCGACCATCTCTTCTAACAGGTGTTTTCTGTGCTCCGCTCTCCGCAGGAAGCTCTGCGATCATCTAGCTAATGGCGAAATTAGTCAATTGTCCGCAAGTCTGGGCCTAGGTCGATTAGACTGTAACCATCTTCTGCTACCAAAGGTGCTCAAGTACTTTGAAGCATCTTTTGTGCTCGATGGAATTACAAATAAATATCACAGACCAAATAACCAAACAGACTCAAGAATATGGCAAAATGCTACTTTATTCTCAGATTAATAAAGCAGGGTCAACTGGCAGATATCAGACTGATGCATGCACACTCACAGAGCAGCTTGATTAGACAGAGGTCTTTATACCCAATATGCATAATCTATGACACCATTCTACGTGACAAAATTCAAAACCTATTGAAGGGAAGGATTATTTAAGGGATCATATTTACTTATAGAATATATAGGTATTAGTGGTGTGCAGTCATAATTTCGAATGCATAATTTCGAATGCATTAATGTCGAAAATAAAAATGTCGAATTGTTTTTTCTCGAATGTATATGTTTTTATTTTATAGGTTTTTTTTGGGTCTATTTAATTAAAAAAGGATTAATAAACAAAAAACAGGGGTCTAGGGGGAACCCCCCATTAAAAAAAAGAACAAAAAAAAGAGAAAAATGCAACATTATTTTTCGACATTTTGCATCTGACATTAAGGCATTCAAAATTATTGTATTCAACTTATTGTCTATAAACCGTTATTAGTGCATCATTGGCTACCCCTTATCTGTAGGGCGTTGTCAACCCCTTGCGGTTGATCCTCCCAAAGTCCCTGACTTTCCTCCTCCTCCTCACCTGACAGACTAAAGTCTGGAGTGGTAGATGAAAGAGGTCTTCGGGCTCTGTAATCCTTCTTCTTCTTTCTTCCATTTTTTCGTAGAATGTGTCTCTCTCTCTCGCAACGAAGCCACAGCGGAAAGCTGTCCGACAGCAAAACCTGTGACTCCTCTCCCGGGAGGGACAGATTGGGGAAAAAGCCTATTCAGGCACAAAAAACCCAAGCAGCAGAGTAGCAGATGTCGAAGATCTGACCTCTCCAATGCAGAGTGCAAATTGGGCTCCGCAGACTCCACGGAGATGCAGGTAAGTGTGTACCCAAGGTAAGTCTCCGAAGTACAGAAACAAAACGACTGGTCAAGAGTATTGTGTGAAACCACTATAGATGTGGAATCAGGAATGCGAGATAAACAGAGGATAGAAAAGGAGAGATGAGAGAATGGCAAGCGCGAAGGAGAGAAACAGAAAGGAACGTGAGAGAGCGAAGAACAACCCTCGCCGAGGAATGGCGGAGCGGGAGGGAGAGACAGACGTTCCCGAAGGAACACAGCGGAGCAAAGGAGAGCGGCGCACCCAGAGGAGCGCCGAGAGCGAAAAGAGTGGGGATCATGTCCCAAGTGGAAAAACAGAGTGGGAGAGAAAGTAAACAAGCGTTGTGGCAACATAGAGTGTAGCACAGCAGCAGCGAGGCTGACCGATCAGCATTGCAATGCACAGCACCCAGGGTGGGCGTGGCTAATATGCCTCCCCGGATGCTGTAGCCGCAACACTATACCACTGAAACTACTGCATATAAAAACGTGATGGAGTCTCTAATGGCCGCGGCGCATGACAGTATCCCCCCCTCCAAGCCAAGAGCCCCTGGGCTTACTGGGGTGAGCCCGATGGAACTTTCTAAGCAAAATAAGGGCCTTGATGTGTGAGGAAGGTTCCCACAAATCTTCCACCCTGGAATACCCCTTCCAATGTACCAGGTATTTAAGGCGACCCCGCCTATAGCGGGAGTCACACATTTGGGAGACCTCGTATTCTTCTCCAGTCTGGCGGGGGCCGCAACGGAATTGGTCTGGAAGTTGAGCCTGGCACCGCCTCTCAAAGTAGAGAGGAATGAAAAACTGGGTGTACTCGCTGTAGGCTAGGGGGCAATTTAAGTAAAAACGCCACTGGGTTAATTTTGGCCATAATGGGATAAGGACCAATAAAGCGAGGTGATAGCTTGGATGGACGAGTCCAACGAGGTAAGAATTTTGTAGAGAGCCATACCCTGGTGCCCACCTTCCACTCTGGCACATTCAAACGGTGTTGGTTGGTCTGGACCTTGTACATCTTTTGACTGGCCGCCAGGCTCCGTTTGGCAGTCCTATAGGCTTCCTGTATCTTGGTCAAACTGTCTTCCACCGCTGGTAGATTAGATGTAACCAGGAGAATGGGTAGTATGGCACGGGGATGAAACCCATAAGTACAAAAGAACGTAGTGAGACTCGATGCAGTATGTCTTGAGTTATTATAAGAGAATTCTGCCGTAGGAAGAAGAGATACCAAATGTTCCTGTTCTTGGTTGCTATAGCTGCAGAAATATTGCTCGAGCATGTCATTTAATCGTTCTGTTTGCCCATTGGTTTGGGGGTGGAATCCAGAGGTTAAGGCCCGTTCAATGCCCAAGCTTCGATACATGGCTGACCAAAATGTATAGATGTATTAACTAACTCTATCTGAGGTGATCTTATCAGGAAGACCATGTAGACGGAAAACATTTGTTATGAATATTTTGGCAATTTCTGCAGCTGTGGGTAAACCATGGAGAGGAGAAAAATGGGCCAGTTTGGACAGGGTATCTACAGTGACCATAATACATGTACAAGCCTGAGACTCTGGAAGGTCTACAATGAAGTCAGTGGAGATATGACTCCAGGGGCGTAAGGGTACCGGACTTTGTTCAAGCAGGCCTAAGGGCTTGGTGGTACGATGTTTACTGCTATTGCACACCTTACAGACCTGAACATAACTCATCATTGGCCCGTAAACCAGCCAAGTAGAAAGATCTCCAGATATGGTCCAAAGTGCCTGATTGACCATGATGGCAGGCAATCTTGTGATCATGACACCAAGCCAGTACCTGATGATGGAGGGAGTCTGTGGGTATGTACAGCCGATATTCATGAAATAATAGCGTGCCTTGCTCTGCGAGCCTCTCCCTTTCTTCATGTGGCCCTGTAGTAACCAAAGCCTCTTTGACTTGTTGTAGGAAATTAGTCACTTGGCCGACCAACTTGTTTCTGGGAAAGAGCCTTTCCAATGGTGGGAGACGAGAACCCGTAGACACTCCTTTGCGAGATAGAGCATCCGCCAGAGTGTTCTGGCTTCCAGGGATAAAAGTTATCCAGAAGTCGTACTGAGCAAAGACGTGAGCCCAACGGGCTAACGGGCTTGATGTGAATTGACACAATCCATAGTTTGGAGCACTTTAGGGTTCTTGTGATCTGTTCTGATGGTGAATGGGTGATTGCTCCCTTGCAACAAGTGTCTCCACTCTTCACAGGCCAGTTTCATTGCAAGGAGCTCCCGCTCAATCACTGAATAATTTTGTTGACTTTCTGTGAGTGTCCGTAACAGATAAGATATGGAATGTTCCTCATGGTCTTGTTCTTGCAGTAATACTTCTCCAACTGCTGCGGCGGAGGCACCTGTTTCTAGTATGAAAGGTCTGCTTTGATCCGGATGGCACAAGATGGGAGTGCTACAAAACAGTTCTTTGAGACGTGTGAAGCCCTCTTCAGCATTGGAATCAAAGGCAAAGGGGAAAGAGGGCTTCTTCCATAATCGGGTGATGGGCAAGACCACCTCTGAGAACTTGGGGATGAAACGCCTATAGAAATTAGCCACCACCAAGAACCTCTGTACCCCCTTGATCGATGCGGGACAGGGCCAGCTCAGAATGACTTCTGTCTTTCTCTTATCCATCTGAATGCCCTGTGATGACAAAATATACCCTAAGTAGGGTACAGAACTGACACCAAACAGGCATTTTTCTTTCTTTGCGAGGAGCCAATGTAGCTTCAGATGATTGAGAACTTCTGTTCGGTGGGATTTATGTTGCTGTGGGTCTTGAGAAAATATCAATATATCGTCCAGATACACAATAACTGACACGAACATGAGATCCGAGTACACACGGCCCATGAACCGCTGAAACACAGCTGAGGCGTTGACTAGCCCAAATGGCATCACGTAATACTCATACAGGCCAAAGGGTGTTCTAAACGCAGTCTTCCATTCATCAGCTGAATGGATCCTAAGCAAATGGTAAGCACTGCAGATATCTAACTTAGTGAAGATTTTAGCTCCCTGCACCGCCTCCAAGATGTCTGTGATGAGAGGCATGGGATAGCGATCCCGAACAGTAACTTTTTTTAGTCCTCGATAATCAATGCAGGGTCGAAGATCAAGGGACTCCCCCTTGGCAACAAAAAACAGTGGTGCCCCGGCCGGGGATTTAGATGGACGTATGAGTCTGTTTCGTAAATTTTCATCCAAATATGAGCGGAGAGCCTTCCTTTCCACCTGGGACAAAGCAAACATCCTACCAAAAGGAACCAACACGTTGGGTATTAGATCTATGGAACAGTCTTCTGGCCGGTGTGGTGGAAGATACAGTGGGGTCTTCTCTGAGAAGACTTCCTCGAAGCCAGGAATATCAAATGGAAGACAGTGTACCTCAATAGTGCTGACGGCAGGGATGACATGTGCCTTTACCTCCAGGCAGAGCAAATCTTGCAGACAACTCTTGCGACAAAACACTGAGTCGAAACTTAGACTGTTAATAGACCAATCAATCCGGGGATTGTGTTTCAGTAAACATGTTATTCCCAGTATTAACGGAAAGTGTGCGGCACGGATAATTTCAAACTGAATCTCTTCAGAATGTTGTTGTATAGACAGCTTTAATTGTTCTGTAGTCTGAGTGACGGGTCCGGAACTAAGAGGGCTACCATAAACCCCTTCCACCTTCTGGTCTTCCTTGCAATCGATTCTGTGTAGGCCTAACTTATCGGCCCATATGGTGTCGACGAAATTTCCCACCGCGTCACAGTGCAACAAAGCCAAAGCCTCTACTTGCCGTTGATCCACAGTGAGCAGAACCTTAAGTACCATGAGTCTACAATCATCTGAAAGATTAATTGGCCCAACAGATAAGGAAACATAGGGACTGGACGTAACCCCTCGGTATCCCGTCCCTCCTAGGACCGAGGGTTCTCGTTTCCCGACCTCTGTGAGGGAATTTCTCTGTTCTCTTCTTCTCTTTCATTCTTCAGGGGTTAGAGATGGTTGAGTAGTACCTATTTGCATGGGTTCTTCTGTTCTTGTTGGTGCAGGTTGTAAAGGACCAGAGGGGAGTGTCTGCACTTCCGCTCTCTATATGGTAGAGGAGAGGCACAGAGGACACCAGCCAAGATTCTCTATTATTCGTACGTGGTCGAGCAATCAAGGCCTAGCTTCTCAGGAAGATAATGCGGGCTGGTTCTTAAGTACAGTGTAGTCCCCAAGCACCCACAAAGGAATGTCCGCACACTGTATCGGTTAAAACACAGTCTTTATATAATTAATATTCAAGTTTATGTACACTATCACAATAACTCACTTTATGCTCAGAAAATCAGCAATGGTAAATATATACAGTTCTACAGTGGTACCACAAATATTATCAGATTTCATTAAAGTGCATCAACTATACTGTCAAAATGTGACACATATCAATAAAGAGGAAACCAGCAGTGGAGAGAGGAAGGAAAGGAAGATGGTTGAACAATTGGCAGAATACTGGTCACTACAGTTAAACACAGCTCTGTGTGGAGATTCCCCCACATGGGCAACCTGTACAATAAAGATAAAAGCCCAGTCCATATATTGTTCATACCAGACTTCCCAATAGTTCTGCAACCCCAAAGTACCCGGCGTTGTAGCGTTCCTCATCGGGAAATCGCTGGCCCTTCTTGAGTGCCCTCCCTTTAAGGCAGGAGTCACGGGTCATCAAACGTCTGACGGAGAACAGGTCGAGCTACGACAGTGAAGTGGAAGCGTTGTTCCTAGCGGTGCTCATTGACGGGGAAGCATAAACGTCCTGCAAGGAAGAAGCGTGCGGGGCACCTCGGTATCGATAGTTCTGGACCGCAAAGAGTTTTAAGAACTGTGGCCCAGCAAAGGCGTCGAGTCGTCGGCGTCTCTGTGGTCTTTGGGTGGCGGGAAACCCACCGGTGGATGCTCCTCAGCGCGTCGACGGTCAGGCCTTCTCCAGCAGGATACAGCGGCGACGATGCAGATGAGAGCGTCCTTGGATTCAAAAGTTCTTAGGCAAACGCGAGCATGGCGGCTCTGGTCTGTGACGGCGGTTGGCGACAGTGGCGGACAACAGTCGGGTGCTTCACTTTGTGATTCTGCGGTGGTCCCCGTCTCGGGTCGGCAGCCTGTCGAAGGTCTGTCTACCATGGAGCTTTGGCAAAGATCTGCTGGTGCACGATGGTCCCTCGTAGCTCGAGAAGAGGGCGCCTTACCAGGTCCTCTCTGGGTCAGTTCTTGGAGACACTGCAGCTTTCAGATTGTGAAGGAGAGCAACAGCAATTCTTCTCGTCCAGCAGGGCTTCAAGGTCAAGCTTCAGTTACTCCAGTTACACATCGTAGTGGACTTCAGCTTCTGAACACGATTCCTAGCAGTGAGAGTTCCCCAGATATACTGTTGATCTCCCATTCATTCCGCTGGGTCATACTCAAGCATCCAATCACGGCGAAGGGCATTCATGCAGGCAGGCAGCCAATCAGGCACATGGTGCATTTAGGCTATTCACTTCTCTACAGACGCTCACAACAGGTTATGTGTATTGGGACAAGTACCAAGCCATTCAACACTCCACACTGCATTCACACCAGTTTCGGGCAGGGCTGTCTCAGTCATTGTGTCAAACACCAGATACTAGACACCCACAACATAGAATGCGTATTCGTCACACACTCCATTCACCCAGGTTCCACCCACAGGCATACCCACAACATACGGTTGTTGGGAAGGCTCCAGCCAGTCTGGTAGCACTTCCCCACACTACCATATATGGAACTTCAACCCAACAGCCAGTCAGGGGGAAGGGACAGAGTCAGGGCTTCCTGGGACTTCGGGAAGATCAAGGTAACAGGCAATGGAAGGCAAGAGGCCATGGGGGCCATTTTGTCTCCATCAGGAATCTATCGATTCCAATGACATTGCCTGGGCGTACCAAAATGGAGGATGCTCAGGGCACCAGATTCCGCACGAAGCTGCCACCAGCCCGTACCCTGCTCTGTGGGTCACACACAGGTACCCAAAAACATACACTAGGGGCACAGGGTTGCACCCCTAGCCATGGGTGCCATAAGGGTATCCCATGGGTCTGTTCACCAAAACCAAAGGAGAAAGCTGCACCGCCAGGAGTCCCAAATGAACTCCTGCGTGGAAAACATGACAGAAAACACGATAAAAAGCAGTAAAGGGCAAGGATACGGAGGCCCTGTCCCTCCGATGCATTTCCAGCATCACACAGGTGCCCAAGGAGGAGGAATTGCAGTAGAAAATGCAGGATTACGAAATCGTCGTCTCTCATGTCTTCTTTCTTGAAGTCGATATTGAATCTGCATTGCCGCTGCCAATAGCTCGGAAAAAGATGCTGGTCGGGGGTTCTTGACAACACATCTTTTATTTCTTCCCAGAGGCCTCACCGGAATATGACAAATTCAGGCCATCCTGTCTCGGTGGATAACCGCTTGAAAGCCAATATGTATGTGAGAACATCAGCCTGGCCTTGGCGCACATCCAGGAGGTCTTCACAGGCGGCAAATGTGATCTCGGGCCTTTCAAAATTCTGTTTCAGCAAAGTGACAAAAGCCTTGTAATCTTGGAGCACCGGATCAGCTCCTGTAACTAGCGGAGTGGCCCATGCCAAGGCATTCCCTAACATATTTGAGATCACAAAACCCACGCGGGCGTGGTCCATAGTGAAAGTGTTTGGCCGGAATGTAAAATGAATACTACAGGCATCCAGAAACTCCTTCTACCTACCTCTTTGGAGTGCCATCTTACTTTCCGGAGCGGAGTGCCATGGGTGGAAAATCGACCTGTCTAGGGTCACACGAGCTGTATCCATCTGTTTTAACACATTGTTCTCTGTCTTTAAATTCTGCACCTCCACTGAGAGGTACTACGGAGAGGTTCTGGACCACTGCTACCATCTCCTGTAGCTGTTCGGCGGTGGTCATCCTTAAATCTGGGCATTGCAAACTGTCAACCCCTTGCGGTTGATCCTCCCAAAGTCCCCGACTTTCCTTCTCCTCCTCACCTGACAGACTAAAGTCTGGAGTTGCAGATCAAAGAGGTCTTCGGGCTCTGTAATCCTTCTGCTTCTTTCTTCCTTTTTTTCATAGAATGTGTCTCTCTCTCTGAAGGAAGCCACAGTGGAAAGCTGTCGGACAGCACAACCTGTGACTCCTCTCCCGGGAGGGACAGATTGGGGAAAAAGCTTATTCAGGCACAAAAAACCCCAAGCAGCAGAGTAGCGGACATCAAAGATCCGACCTCTCCAATTCAGAGTGGAAATTGGGCTCGCAGACTCCACGGAGATGCAGGTAAGTGTGTACCCAAGGTAAGTCTCCCAGGTACAGAAACAAAACGACTGGTCAAGAGTATTGTGTGAACCACTATAGATGTGGAATCAGGAATGCAAAATAAACAGAGCTAGAAAAGGAGAGAGGTGAGAGAATGGCAAGAGCGAAGGAGAGAAACAGAAAGGAACGTGAGAGAGTGAAGAACAACCCTCTGCAAGGAATGGTGGAGCGAGAAGGAGAGACAGATGGTCCCGAAGGAACACAGCGGAGCAAAGGAGAGCGGGACACCCGGAGGAGCGCCGAGAGGGAAAAGAGTGGGGACCACATCCCAAGTAGGAAAAACAGACGCGGAGAGAAAGTAAACAAGTGTTGTGGCAACAGAGAGAGTAGCACAGCAGCAGCGAGGCTGGCCGAGCGGGGTTGCAACGCACAGCGCCCAGGCAGGGAGTGGTTAATATGCCTCCCCGGACACTGAAGCCGCAACACTAGACCGCTGAAACCGCTGCATAGAAAAACGTGATGGAGTCTCTAATGGCCGCGAGAAAGCCATACACGGGACCACAGGCTCCATGGCATGCGGCGCATGACAGGCGTGCCTTGAACTACGTCTACATACGTGCAGTACTCATTATAATGGACAAACTGTAAGTGGCTGTCACGACCTTATCCCCACCGAGTGTTCATGGGGCCCTAAAGACTCTATTCGGTCCCCCTCGGATCCCTTAGAGCCAGTCCTAGTGCTGTTGGCATCAGAGGCACATGCTAGGACGGGGTTTCAATGGGCAATGGACAAGCATGGCCGCCCCCATGAGGAACGTGGGGAACTGCATTCGGCGGTCAAGCATCCAGGGTGGGGCTTGCCCCGAAGGCACCTGGGATACCTGCTGGCTATTTAAACCACGCCCGATTAGAGGCACGCGCTTTGCGTTATTCTTCTCTAGCAGCGTGATGTTCACCGGGTCCTGCTCAGCATCCTGGCCTGCAAGGGCGAGAAAAGGCAAGAAGCATTGCCATCCTTACCTGTTCAGCGGCATCCTCCGGCAACCGAAATCGTCAAACGCTCACCATCTTCCTCCGGCACCCTCTCCAACATTGTGTGAGCTTCTTACCAGTCCGTCAGGAAGGCCATCTTATCCAAGACATTTTCTGCAACCTTGGGTTCTGGAGAACCACTCATCTTCTATTCTTCTCGACCTGCAAGACAACAATAGCACAGGTTAGCCATTTGCAAGGACGCTCGTAGCACCGCTTGGCGTTTCATCTTACCTTCTCGAACCCAGCTTCAGCATCCACCTCAGCCTCCAACATCTGCAAGAAAAGGGGAGAAGGTTATTTGTGCTTAAATCACTAAAGACATTGCTCCCATCTTCATCTTCAAAGACTTACCTGAAAAAATTGAGTCGCAGCCGGTCTGGACTCCGGCTCTCGCCAGTGAAGAATCTCGGCGGAACGGTGCCATTGACGACGCGCCCCTGCCCAGCGCAGGAGGATGGAGAGCGCATCCTTATAGAAATCAAGGTGAGAGTCGTCCCAGGGGAATGGCAATGGGAACGGGAACCTGGGAGGCGGGTCGCCAGGGAAGGAACAGCAGTTAAACTTCACCTCCTGTCTTCTACAGTTGACCCTCGACAGCACGAACTCCAGGGAAGGGGAAGGGACCGAAGAGCATCCCAGCCAGTCAAAAGGCATCCCCGTGGATACAAGGTGAGCATTACAGTGGATTGGTCTTTGCAACATTGTATTTTAGGTTGTCCCTCAAACCCACTGATTGGTTGGCATACTATTCCAACCTTGGACTTTCGACTCTTTTTGCAGCAAAAACGAAACTTAGGTGTTTGATTTCTATCAGATTACTCCCCGTTTTCCAATTATTCCATCAACTCTTATCAGTAAGCCATAAGCCAAAGTCTTCCTTTTGTAGTTGACCTACCTTGTTGACTGCTCACTGGTCTGAAACATTCAAGTCAGTGTAAACACACCACTGTCTTTGTCTGAGACTTAATGAATAGTCCTTGTTCTCTGCTCCGAAATCACATGTTAGCAAACCACAAATTTGTCCATTTCATCTTTCAATTTTCTGCTATTTGATTTAATTGGGCTGGGTGCACTTGCTTCTCTTGGCCTCTAGAGACTTGCTCACTACATCTCATATGAACATTGTGCACTTTTAATGAAACAACAGTTGGCTTTTGCAGATGGTTTCTTATTCTTCAATCTATGAGGAATGTCCCATATTCAGAGCTTATAGATGTAACTCCCTTTGTGCTCTGTGCTCATTCCTTGAAATAGCAACCTTTATTCTGGGCCAACCTTGACCCATCGTCGGTTCTGCATACTGAACTATTCTTCTGCATCTCCTGATCTTGCAGCCTTAGTCTGTCTCTGAGTTAGCTTGGTTGTATCAGACATGAATTGGCGCCCATTTTCCTATCATGGCCATTATAGCCACGTTATATATACCTTTTGTAGTAAGCTTCAATATGTTTAATTTTTACCTTGCATTACTGTGTATTTATAGTTATTGATCAGTAAGTACCTTTATCATCTTTATAGTCATAATTACTACTAGCTTTACGTACATGTTTCTCTTTGTGCTTCAGTTACATTGTTACTCTTGGGAATTTTCATATTGTTTCAACATAGGTTCATATATCTTCTTTATGACATTACTCTGCTCTCATCAGATTTCACTTAACTCTCCCGGATGTCCATAGGCGCGTGCTGGCATCCTTCCATGCAGCATCCTTCCACTGGATCAATGTGAGGGTACATTCTGTACAGCTGTCCGAGTGCATAATGTCTCTCGTGCACTCGATGTGGTAGGGGAACAACACAGGGGGTCCAATGTACTACTCTTCTTTGACCATTGCATTATAACAGTGGTGAGGGGGCAGGAACCAGTGAGAAAGTGGCTACTTTCTCCACTACAAATGTTATACATTTGGACGCCTAGTCCAGCAATATTCAATTCTTAAATTCTTGAGGTGCTATCCCTTTGAAAAGCATCAAAGTTCAGTTATACAATCAATGTTTTACTGCCTGTCCATCAATATACAACCTTGAGTTGTTTACCGATACTTGTTTCGACCAACCTGGGATTTCTGAAGGCTAGAACTACTGCGTTGTTGGTGATTATCTAATGTTGATTTGCAAATTCATAACATCAAAATTTAATAAGGTACAGTGTTATTGAAGAAAGGATTTGGGAAATAAAAGAAAAAAAAAGAAAAAACACATTTGTGATGTTGATAATTTCTTCACCACATTATTTCATATTTAATCCTATTGATTCACTGTATTGCCCATTCATGTGTATGCTTTTAAGCTATTCCTTTGTTTCAAACTAGTTATGAAAATACTTGTTTTTATTACAATTGAAGATTACCATGCAAGTATTCAACATTGTCCAAGCCAGTCTTATTGGCAGCCTGATGATTGTTGAAATGAAGACATATTAATTTAATTAATGTTCTTTATCTGCATAACCATAGTGAATTTTTTTTGGACTGAAATCATTGTCAAATTTACCATTTGTTGTGAGAAAGGTAAGACATGTTAATTAATTACTCACCCACTTATTGGGAGGTGATAGGTATGATGATGAATCTATTTTCAGTTATTTCTCCCTTTCCTGTATGGATTGTCCATATTTCTAATTATTTGTCTGGCCAAAAGAGAATGGGGGACTCTGTTATATTTGTAACTGCTTTGTGGGGTGAAATTCTGAAAGTTTTTATTTCAAATCAGTTTAATGTACTTACTTGTTCTTGTAGGAGCGAAATTCTCCTTATTTCAATTCTGTATTTATGTTGCCGTGCCGCGTGCATAATGGTGGACAAATGATCGTATATAGGCACAGCATTGTGTGTGATGTCATGGGATGTGACATCATCCTGAATGAAGTCATTGCATTACGTCTGATGTCATAGTCCGAATAGTATGTAAATAAACAACATTCTCCACCAGACATTCAAATCTGTAGTATAATTGATACTTTATTTTTTCCAAACACAGTTTGTTAATTGTTGTGTAACACCTGACTTAATAATAAAACCGTCACTTTGGAGCATAAATTATATTAAAAAACAGATGGTTTAATGATTCTTTTTCTCAGTTGTGTGAGTTATTCGATTATTTAGATGGTCAATCCAGAACTATTGTAATGTTCATTGTTTTTTACCGTAACCGATGCTAGTTGTAGCTCTTCACCAATATCATTGAAAGTTGTCTTTCTCCATATGTTATTCTTTCCATATATACTCTACGGATACCCGAAGGCAAGTAACCATATGTCCAGTGTATACTGGTACACCTTCATTTTTACACTTAAGGATAAATATTTGTGCTACTCGACATGTTATCAAACCCTTAGTACCACATACGTATCCATTTTGGATGTTGGCATCCCTAAGTGTTTCTTTATATTACAAGTTCAAATGTGAGCACAGCATTTAAATAAAAATATATTCATAAAAAGACATGCAGTTCTTAATCCAAGTTCAAACTTGTGTGCACTGGTCGATGTTCACAAACATATTTTGCTTCACGTCTTCTCGGTTCAAGGTCTCTTTTACCACCTCTGGGTGATCTATTGGCTTGATTTATAGCAAGGAATCCTATCTTTGACTTTCTCTGGTCTGATGGTGCTTTTGCCAGTGTTGCTCTAGAGGCATTTTAGGATCCTGACTACCAATCATACTCAGATGCTCACTGATTCATAAATCTCTTATATTGCTTCTTATGTATAATTTGTTACACGTGCATATGATCTCATTGATTACATATTTATGCAGTCTAATCACTGTTTAATTTGAACTTCTGGTCCATGTACACATTTGAGTGTACGTACATTATTCTTTGATATTTACACATACTGCAGTGTCCAGATTTATAAAAACCTGTTGCATCTTGAATTCTACTTAATCATGAGGTGTCTGCATTTTTGCTATTGGTCATGAAACTCAGGCACAATTGAGTACGTTAGGAGGGTTCCATGGTATGGATTATACTATGTGTTTCCTTCACATAATTTGCCAATTCGTCATTGCACAATAGTATGTGCCAATGCTTGGCTATTATCTGACAGATTACCTTGTTGTCTCTCCTATATTGTGTGATCAAATTGACTCTATGAGAATGTTTCTCACTTCCTTTATCTGTTTTGGTATGTTTAAATAACTTCTTGGCTTGTTAAGTGCTCTAGCTCTCATTTGTTTTATATTCTGATCGCTGTATCCCATGGCACAAAATCTGTCAGCAATTAATTGAAATTCCTTGTCTCTTTTTTGCACAATTGCTGGAAGTCTTGAACACCACCCTCACAGGGCAATCTATGATGGACACGACCACAGCACACAAGGAACCCAGAATGAGTATACTGACCCGAGTAAGATTGGACTCAGCATTTTCAACTCTTCAAGCATTACCTAAGACTTCTGGGAAGCCAATACCTGCCATAGCATGGTGGGCACCCCAAGTCTTCTGATCAATGATAGACCGACCACCAAATGCACATCCAATACATTGACCCCTTCTATGATGATCAAATAGGTCTACTTTTCATCAGGTAAACTTGGCTTTCTGATATTAAATTCGCAGTAATTGACTATGGTATTACATCAGGACATACGATCAAATGCACTAACTCCATCCCAAAGAAAGAGGTCGAGGGATATCACAAGTCCACAGAGAGTCTATCAAGGTCTCAATGCATTCTGTCAACAACATCCCAAAGTGAGAGTTACTCACATTTACCTTCTTAGTCTCTCACACATCTTTACTAACGTTCCTCCACATATACAGACTGCCTTCCAACAGTCCAACGTTTACACTCAAACTTGCTGATACAGCGGCCAACCAATCGGTGGGCAATCAATATATGACAATTCACAGACATTTCAACATCTAGCTGAGAAGTAACGGCCATTCCATCACAAAATCCCTTGCAGCTGACCTCACTGCAATACATCTCAAACAGTTAGTTACGGGAACTACCCACATATCTGAACTCATGTTTGATGGTCTTTTTTGTAATGAGGACTCTTGCACACACTGCTCGATGGAAACTATTGCCCAATCACAAACACACCTTTCATTGGGAAGATACTGGAAACATTCATATATGGTCAGCTCCAGGAATTCACTGAATCAAGTAACCTGCTTGACGAGGTGCAACATGTCTTTAGAACAATGAGGTGCAGAGGATTAACCTAGTGCTCTATATGGGATACTGTGATGTCTCTCGCAGGAGCGCTGCTGGCTGTCATCTCATGAGACTTAACAGGAGCACGAGTGGCACAGGAGACAGCATTTCTGCGATTCAGGTTCTGAGCAGTGCAGAAGGCGCAGCAACCCAGCGCTCCTCCTGATTACAGGACCTGCTGTCCCAGACCCTCGTACACTCTAAGGACAGTCAAGCAACTGTCCATTGTAAATAATGTAGGCCTGGTAAGGACAGTGAAACAACTGTCCATTGTAAATAGTTTATGCCTGGTATGGACAGTGAAACAACTGTCCATGGTAAATAGTTTATGCCTGGTAAGGACAGTGAAGCAACTGTCCATTGTACATAGTTTATGCCTGGTAAGAACAGTGAAACAACTGCCCATTGTAAATAGTTCATGCCTGGTAAGGACAGTGAAACAACAGTCCATTGTGAATAGTTTATGCCTGGTAAGGACAGTGAAGCAACTGTCCATTGTACATAGTTTATGCCTGGTAAGAACAGTGAAACAACTGCCCATTGGAAATAGTTTATGCCTGGTAAGGACAGTGAAGCAACTGTCCATTGTACATAGTTTATGCCTGGTAAGGACAGTGAAACAACTGTCCATTGTAAATAGTTTATGCCTGGTAAGGACAGTGAAGCAACTGTTCATTGTACATAGTTTATGCCTGGTAAGAACAGTGAAACAACTGCCCATTGTAAATCCATTGTAGCTGGTGGGAAGTAAAGCACGTTTACAGTACCTTTCTGTGTGGAGTCATATTTTGCGCCATAACAGACACACTAAACAACAACAGAGAGAGTGTTCTCCTTCTAGACATATCAGCAGCTTTTGATCCCATTATCCACAATATTCTTCTAATGGGACTTGGAGACATTGGAATTAAAGAAGCGGACCTGCACTTGCACATAACTCCTTCCACGCCAATAAACGAAAAAACACTATTATGTTCCATCCCAGCCATGCTGTCTAGTCTGAGGAGTACCCCAAGGCCACACACTGTCACCTCGCCTGTGCAACATCGACATGACATCCCCACTGTAACTCATCAACCTATCCAGCCTCGCCTTCTACAACTATACAGGTGATGCGCTTTTAATCACGGCGGAGGTGGTGCTCAGCCTCTGGAAGGAGGGACAATGGAGGAAACATGAGGTTGGGGCCTGGGGGTGTTGGGCCTCGGGCAGCCTCCTTTAACAGGCAGGCATGCCAGGCGAGTCTGTTGCCTCCCAGGATGGGACAGACAGACCAGGTAGATGCTGTGGAGTCCAAATTGTGTGTCCTTCTTACCTTTAGTACCCAGCAATAGACCAGCCTGACGATCACCTCCCATGTTACCTGGATTCAGTGCTCCCGCAAGACAGGACACTGCACTACCATGCCTCTTACCGTAATCCCCTGAAAATGTGTGTCCCTTCTACCTTTAATACAAAGCAATTAAACAATCTGAGGATTTACCTCCCATGTGATATGAACTCAGTGACCCCACAAGAGGGGCTGCTGCACTATCATGCCCCTAAACCTAATGCCCTGAAGATGTGTGTCCATCTTACCTGTAACACCTAGCAATAGCTACATCTCAGTCTCACCTCCCAAGTGATCTGGATTTGGTGCTCCCACAAGACAGGTCACTGTACTACCATGCCCCTAAACCTAATGCCATAAAGATGTGTGCCCCTTTAATCTTTGATCCCCAGCAATAGACCAGCCTTAGAATCCCATTCCGCATGATCTGAAATCGGTTGCTCCGCAGGACAAGCCACTGCTCTACCATGCACCTGAACCTAATCCTTGACGATATTTCCCCTCTAACCTTTAATACCCAGCAATAGATCAGCCTGAGCACCACCTCCCGTGTGACCTGAACCCGGTCCTCCCGCAAGACAGGCCGCTACACTACCATGCCCCTAAACCTAATCCAGGAAGATATTGCCCCTCTAACCTGTAATACCCAGCAATAGATCAGCCTGAGCACCACCTCCCGTGTGACCTGAACCCGGTCCTCCCGCAAGACAGGCCGCTACACTACCATGCCCCTAAACCTAATCTCCTGAAGATGTGGGCCCCTCCTAACTTCACAGCCCAGCAATAGATCAGGCTGAGCATCACCCAACTTACCCCCAGTGAGATCTGGATTCGGTGCTCCCACAAAACATGCTGCTGCACTACCACGCCCCCAAACCTAATCCCCTGCCTTTAATAATATCACTGGACTCTGTGCTGCTCGTACCTTTAATAAACTTGACAGGACCTGGCAACCTCGAGTGAAAGTAGAAAACAAGGGAATAACGCACGGGGACACGTTTAAAAAGAGGAAGGCAATCAATCCAGTGTGGCAAAGGTCACTGCAAAATAAATAGAATGTAACAGCATGTTAATACCTTTATCTGCTTATCTTCCTTTGCTATAGTGTGTGTACTGTACTGGCCCGGTCCATCTTGTCTGCATGTAATCTGAAGCGGTGTTAGCAATGCCGCCCACATCAAACATGAATTGTGGATTCCCTCTCCCAGTCACCAGCAAAGCCACTGAGTAAACAGCCTTAGCTTCAGCACATGAACGCCTCTGGATACACAAAGATTGCACGCTTAACTTCAACTACACTCTAACTCTGTAGCCCAGAGAAGCCTAATTTGGCCAGGTCCACGCAGAACGTAAATTGACCATGAATATTAATAATTCCTGGGGATACAAATATCTTACATCTTCATGCTTGCGACACCTATAAAACCCAAACGATTGCATTCAAATTCTGATTTATGTATACATAGAGAGGGATGGCATCTGACAGGGGCACAGAAGAATGACATTAAAGGAGGGACACACAGTGCATTAGGTATTGTTTGGTTATGAGCCCTCCCATTCCCTGCCTCTAGCTATGACAGGTCCGGCTCCAGCAAGGGGACCAGGGGGGCCAGGCCCCGCAAGGCCAACCCCTGGCCACCCTGGAAAAGAAGCCTTGTTAGTGGTGTTTTTTCCCTGTTTTCTTTTTTTTCAGAAGGTTGAATGTATTTTAAACATACGCAATTAAAAAAAAAGTTAACCACCACTGGGACTGGGGGGTGGAAGGGACTACTAGGGGCGTTGCAGGTAGATGCATAAACGGCTGAGGATCGTAACACATTACATACACTGGAACACAAACCACTACAATCATTTTTAGGCCTTGTGGGGAAGCAGTTTGGGCAGGGCTGCTCGATTAGTGGCAGGGAAGCCAAGGCTTATTTGCAAACAATGGTATGGACCCTGACCAAAGCAATGTCGGTGGTTATGATTGATTCAGAGACTTACATCCATCAGACTGAGGGGCCTTACCAATTACATTCAAAGTATATATTCTGCTGCATGAACTACTTGAGTATAAGTGAAGCAACAAGGTTGCTAGTATGAGAAATGTAATTCTGGATAGGAGAGTGTGGTAAAATCAAAGTGACTTGATGTCAGGTTTTGAATTAGTCTATTAGGTGTAAGTCAGAATGATTGCATTGGACCACAGATAGGTTGGAGAAAGGATGTTAGGAGGGACACCCATTCTATGGACGCATTTGGCCGTTTACCCATCCATTGCCATGTTAATCCCTATGGTATTCCCACCAACTACCTGCCCTATACATGCTGATACAAACCCTCAAGGGTACTCTTTGAGCTAGCTCCGTAACATCACACTTTGTCCTGTATTGGGCCTGCTTGTTTTAGATCTAAGCATTCTTTTGAGTGTTTAATGACTTAATTACCGCTGTAAATGAGCTCCTGTTGTAATAACAATGTGTGTTTTCAGCCAGTAGATTTAAAAGCAACATGGGTGTCCTTGCATCTGTTCCTTGTTCTGCAATGCTAAAACAAGTAATCGCAAAGCCAATAGTTTTGAAATGTATATAAGTATTACACAGGCATTTGCCAGACAGTGACATCCTATGCCTAGTTACTCGCACCATTTTCTAGATGTTCCCACCTTTTTGCCAAATCGTACCCTTATAGCAGTGCATGGCAAATGCCACGCCATGTGTATTCAAAAGCCCAACCTGATGGCTTTGTCTCCCTAAGTGAAAGTATATATGCCCAGATGTGGTTGCCTTGCTACGCCTACGGAATCAAACTGTACCTCAATGAACAAGAACCTACCTGAACATATCAAGGCTAGGACGGCATGTATGGAACAGCTTCAGATCTTCTTCAGATCTTCTTCTCATGCATACTTACCTATGGGGTTCTGACCTAAATAGTATGTATCTTTGTCTGTGTGGAAGCTAACCTGCCTGGCCAGAACTTTTCATGAAATGAACAGATGAGTACTGCCTTGATAACATTATACTGTTGGAGTAACCGTTAACAATGTTTGTATGCAAACAGAATACACCTTGTGTATTGTGGGTCTTGTTTGAAAAGTATGATATAACTGCTGGGTGTTTAGGCAGTGCCATAAATGGTTAGTTACTGTGGGATCCCACAAGTGACACAGGGCGAGAGGGGGGGGGGGGTCGGGACTAGAGCATTGCCCCTCCCCAATAAACATTTGCCTCTCAGAAGATTGATCATGAAACCTTGAAAATAACACAAGAAAAGAGCATTTCCTATTATGTTTCTGGCAAAGTAAGAACGGTGCACATCTATTAAACCTAAAAAACAGTATTGAAATATTACCTGCAGAGGTGGATTTAACAGCTGGACAAGGGACAAATGCCAATGGGGCACCCTTGCTCTGCCTTTCTCCTCTCAAAGCCAGCCAGGGCTGCACTGGACCTCCCAGTGAGGCCATATCTTAACATGTGTCGGCAGCAGGTTATTTAAAAGTGATTAGTGATGGCAAAAGGTACTTTTTTCTTTGAATTACATAACCTTTTAATAAGCTATTTAAGTGCGTTTCTTGGGTGATTAGACATTATGGGGGCACAAAATAAGCTGTGTGAAACAATATCTTTGTAATGAATTTCATTTCACTTTGTGTCTGTATAAGATTTTTTGTGAATTCTCATTAATTTGCATTCTGGAGCTTGTAGGCTTCCATTCAGGATCGGGAAAATAAAACAACAATCAAAGAATTTCACTGCCACTTTTTCCACTCCTCATGACTTGTTAATTCCCACCTATGATTGTAGCTTCATTGGTAAAATCGTTAATTGTGTGTGAGATTTAAAATGTTCATGCCACGTATTGTAAAAGTGAAGAGAACATTTAATTCTGCCTATGTTTTGCTATTTACTTTTCCAGTACTTTGTGGAAACCATTCAAACTGCCTATAGGTGGCCCTTATACAAAGAAGTGCAAACAGGATTTGTCCCCACCATGCGATTTAGGATTCAAAACAAAATTATGCCGATACTCTTGTTCATCAAACCGTTTCTACAATGATGTTCACATTGTCGGGTTTATTTATCATGTGACTTGTGCATTTTTAAAGTAATCAGTATCAACTTGAATATTTTTTCATTGGTTATGGTTTATTAGAAACATTTCCAAAATACTTTAGAAACTAAATAAGTGGAAAAAGAAAAGCAAAGAGAAAAATGGAATACAGAAACTTACAATAATAAACAGCATTTCATTTCATTGGCTTACAATCATTGGTATAAAAGTATTCACAACAATAACATGTATGCCTATAAATCATCCCTATACCATAGTTTCTTTTATATACAGAGTAGCAGCTATAGTAAGCAGGCAAAAAGTACCATTTAAAATTCTGTACAAAACGTGACTTGTGTGCAAAGACTCAACATTTTATTATTTAAAACCAAACTTCAACACATATTTGTACCAACTTAAGCTGGGAAGATGTGTGGTCAAGTACCTAAATTTCAGGCTAGACTCAAATTCTGGCTATGCCACTTTACCAAAGTATGTAATGCTGGGAAAATCGTTTAATCTCACTGGATGTTTCCTGACAAATTTTGTAGCCCCTAGAAGTGATTCAGTTTGCAGTATGAGCTATTAAAAAATGCCCCACTCATGGGATAATAGATGGGAAGCGTAGTGGTCAGTGCCCACCAAGCAGTCACACACACACACACATCTTTCTTTGGAAAGGCCCCATTTATTGAACAAAATTGTTGACATTCAATAGCAAAACAAAGTAAACATGTCAAATGAGAAGTCAACATGGACAATTGTATATTATAAACTGTATGTAAACAGTATGTACCATACAAATATGTATAGGAGTGGCAGGGGAGCAGCAGCTCCTCCTCCCTGCCACATCCACCGGGAGCGATACAAGGAGGCCGGAAACCCCTCAACCTGCCCTGTCTACATCCTGATCCCACACTCTCCTGTATTCTAGCACTCCCACACACCCTCAACTCAATTAAAATGTGCTGCAAAATTGCAACAAAAAATACAATTTTGTACTTCAAAATGTAATTTTGTAAGAAACAAAATATCCTGTTCCTTGCTTCAAGGCTGTCTTTCACAACAACATGGCTGGATCAGAAGCACCTCCTCCGTGGCCTGCTGGGAGTAGCCACAGCATTCAGGGACCTATTGTTGAGAGCACACCATATTAGATGGAATAAAGACTGCAGGCCTCGTTGCTCAGCCCCTGCAGAGGAGGAGGATGCATCATCCTCGATTCTCCCCAGCCAGGCCAAGAAGACATGGTGGGGCCAGGGTGGGAGGTGGCAGTGGTTGTAAATGGGAATGCTAGTCAGGTGGGGCTGATGGTAGGTGAAAGGTGAAGGAGGAGGGGATAGAATAGAAAGGGGAGAGCAGATGGGAAGGGAATATAGGTAGATTGATATTGCCACACTATTTGTTCTGCCTCTCTTTTGCTCTGTGCGGTTTTTTTATATCACAATTCTAGCATTAAGTTGAAAAAAGGTACACAATATTTGTCTTAGTGCATTATTAATTGGGATTAATCTCTCAGACTCTTGTTAAGGGTTTTGCAGTATACAGCTTTCATTTTTCATGCTTTAGCAAGTTTTCCTTATGGAGATGGGGAAGCATATGGAAAATAAAGTGAGTAGCGAATGGAAGGTCAGAGTAGTGAGGGAGCTTATGGAAGGAAACAAAGGAGCAATTGTAAGAAGAGAGAAGAAGACTGAGGAAGGGGTGCTGGAGCCTATGATTTTGGAAGGGATGAGCAGGTGGAAGGCGAGAGAAGATTTTCCATTTGAATAAACTGAGTGAATCTGGGAAAATTACCTTATGTCAGCAAAACCTGGTGAGGTGAACAGGCTGTTTCCAGCCAGTCATACCTCTAAACACACAGCTCCAATAGTAAAAAAAGACAACTTTAAAAACATGTAACTTTTGTTGCACTCACGACAGCCATTAACTATTCCCACCGCAAACTCCAACCCCATGCCGCACCTACCCGGGGCCAGTGGTCAGCCTTGCACAAGAATGTCTTTGCCTTACATGTGCCACACAGTGCAATCCTAATGAGCATCTGTATCAGGCTTTCTGGTAGTCTTGCAGATAAATGTGTCAACCCTCGTCCTAACAACCTGTGTTTGAATCCAGGCTTCTGCACCATATAAAGCAGTCAAACAGACTAAACCAATTTAAGGGTGCAAATGCATTTTTCCAGATCCAGGAAGAAATGTTTTGCCGGAACTGACAAATCTGGCTTAACGGCAGGACTTTTTGTAGGTTACTCCTTCACCCACACACAATGGAAGTTGGGACCCCTGATCACAAACCTGGCCCACCCAGATAAAACTTCCTGGAGCCGGGCCTGAGCTATACTAATCCCTATGGCTAAACCCACCCATTCCTACCTTTCCCTGCCGAAAAGCCATCCACATCAGAACTCTTAAAGTTTTGAGCTTCTGTGGTAGCTGCCATTGTACGTGCAGCGTGCTGACATAAGCAGGATGCCTGGAAATGCACTATTCTCCAACCGCTCTCAATCACTATTATAGCCAAGGTGTTGTGCCGCTGTGCTGCTGCTGCAATCCTTCTTTAGTTCAGAAGAATGAACCCTGTCGCAAGTCACAACTTGATGACATAATTCCCTGGCATATTTTTCAACTAGTATTTGAGTTGCTTTGCTGACAAACGCTGGGGCAAATGGCGCATTGTAAAGCAGGCTGTCCAGAAACAAACGTAGCAACAGACCCAGGAAATAGTACAGTGAACAAAGTCATCATACTGGTCCACAAAATCTTCGGCCCTTCGGGAATTACCCTTACTGCCATTCAGAGCCTGTATCCCACTGAATGATGTCGAGACCAGAGGCTTCCTGTTATTCATTTAAACTCTTTTACTGACAACCAGCAGCAGAGATTAGAGAAAAGAGTAAATAACAAAAGAAAAACACAATGATCCCAATCCAAGATGACAGTCTTGACATGTCAGCCAATCAGGGTGTTTCTCCTCCTATAAATGTCCATGTAGTTACTCTTCCATCTTCTTCTTTTCTGTTCAACCAGCAGATAATGTATTCCTTTTCTCTACAGTTCGAGCTATATACTTCTTATGTACAGGTTTTAAATGTGCCTTATTTTGTAATACTGTCATTGTATTGGTAAATGTGCATTACTTGTACTGTTCGACGATCGTTCGTATTTTGCTGTGTTTAATTCCGGTGTAGGTGTGAACAGCATGCATGCCAACATTCTGTGACCAAAAATCTGTAGGAATCTTAAAGTTTAAAAAATATTGAAAAAAATCGGTATTTGTTGCTACTAAATCGGTAGGCGGTAGGACTGCTTAAAAGCAGTATCCTACCGCCTAAATCGTAGGGTTGGCAAGCATGTAGCAGGTGCCGGAGAGAGGGGCGCTGCGTTGTGCAACTATGCTGAAGAAATAGCATATTGCACTTGCAGGCGTGTGGAAGTGGCGAGACTCGCGCAGGGTGGGGCTGAAACGTGCGGTTGCCCCCCTGCTCCTGGCGCAAGCTCACACCTGCATGAACGCATTAGAAGTGGCTCGCCATTGCTTCAGCAGCTCGCCCCATAATGTAGATGACTGGCACCGGAAAGCTGAGGTACGGTGAACCATGTGGCTGTTGATATTCAGAAGTACTGGAGCGGATCTCATGGGCGCCTCTGACAGTCTGGGGAGGTCGCACTGGTCTGTTAACTGCTGCCAGTAAGAACACACCATTATAAAAGCAGCAGCTTGGACACATCCCCAAGAACGTTCCTCGGATTCTGTGTACTTGCGCACCCTGCAACCATGGCTGAACTGGCTGCTAAATCCAGCCCAAAACAAATTAAAATAAACATTTTTTTTCTTCAAAAATCAGTATTTCTTGCCACTAAATCGGTAGACAGTAGGACTTAGGTGGTAGGATACCGCTTAAAAAGCGGTATCCTACCACCTAAATCGGTAGGGTTGGCAAGTATAGAACGGTCGCTTGTGAGCGGTGTGGCTCAGTAAGCTTGTCTCAGCGTCCCTGGCAGCACGTCTCTCCTTTGCCTGATTGTGCTGTTTTCTGTTTCCTTTGTTAGTGCGAGTCCCCGCAGGAGGGGCTTGCGTTGCGCGTGCGCTCTGAAGCGCAGATATGCCATCTTGCGTACAGTATTCGGCTATTCAAGTTCGTCATATGATGTCCAAGGCATTGTTGTTGGATACTTTGTGTCAGAGAGACACAGTTTCTTTAGCATTTGTGCCAGAAAGAAGCCTGCTTGGCTTAGGAGCCGGTGATAAACTCCTTCAGAATGTTCTGAGTCGTGGCCTGCTCAGGCTCTTGTCTGTGCTCACCTGTGTGGTGCCAGTGAGACTGTTGGGGTGAGAAGCAACCTCTGCTTGAGGTATCTTTGGGGTCAGCTGTGGGTTTAGGGATCTTGAGTCCCCCATCCCCCAACCCACTTTTTTCTGTTATAGATGAGGATAATTATTGTAGCTTTGAAGGAAACCATGTCAGCACCTAGGGAGGAACTTTTGGTAAGGGGAAATCAACAAGGCATTATTATCAGTTAGGGTACATCCTCAGACGGGAATGAGGTTCCAGTGAAAAGAGGGGTTCATGGCACAGGTTGGAAGGGGGTGATAGACACCTGCGTAGAGTGGTCCAGGAGTCAGTTAATGAGGCGTTGTGGGGCCTGAACAATATCCTAGCTTCTGCCTTTGATCATCTAGTTAAGGGCATATCTGATTTTCATCGAAGTGCCTGCTGGTTCTTCTGAGACCCCAGCTGAGGAGTGTAGACCTGGCAAATGTACAGAAAAAGACTAAGCGTTTGGAAAAGGGGTCCCCATCCAGGAAAAGGCATAGGGGCAGGGATAAGGATTCTCATGTAGCTTCTTCCTCCAAACCCTCCTCGTCTTCTGTGGATTCGGATTCCCCTCCTAAGAGGAAGAAGGTTAAAAAAGAGGTGTCCCAGGAGGGAAAGAAAGTGCTCTGAGATATGTTGGGGGAGCCGTTCTGTGACCCTGCTGATGTTCAACACCCTTGCTCAACTGAGTGGAGCCATTGTAAGCTGTGTCTTCCTTCATGCAGCATAGGGTAAGAAAGCCCATGAATGAAGATGCCAGTAATGAGTTGCTGTCTTAGTGCCCTCGTCCTGATCTTCCTGATAAGGTGGCAATGACCCCTGCAATTGACTATTCTATGGTGGTTTTTCTGTCAAAAAATGCTAAGGACCCTAGGAAAGAAATCGATAATGACCTGAGATCCTGTCAAGACAAACTCATGGATGCGCTGGGGCCCCTTCCTCAGGTCTATAATTTGCTAGAGGACAGTGCGGTATACAGCCCTCTCGACATATATGTATTCAGAGGTTGGGTTCAACGTTGTGTTTGCCTGCTTGGCAATGCTAACACAGCTCTTTTGTCAGAGTGCCATAATGGGTTGCAGATGCGCTTGGACCACAAACTGGCAGATATGGCCCTGTCAGAGGCGGGCCCCAAGGCCACGGGTTGCTTTTCGGGGAGAGGCTTGTTAAAGAACTCTCTTCATTTGTGCACACATTTACCACCGTAGATAAGGCGCAGAATAACATCATGACAGCCCACACTCTTGGTGTTTTTGCCAAGGCCAGAAAAGGCAGAGCCCACTCCTCTTGCCACCCGTTCCAGGACTCCTCCAGTCCCTAACAGTTCACTCCCTGAGGAGAGCATTCAAGTTTCTGCTTCAGAGGCGCTGCTGTTGCATTCTTCCCACAGCGTGGGACACAGTGGAGGGGCCATTCTTACAGAGGAGCAGGCAGTGGACGTGCCGCTTCAGGTGAGCATTTTTCATTTAAGTGTTTCTTCCCAGGGAGAGCTTGGGGGAAGGTTTGCTTGTTTTGCTTACAATTGTTCTCTTCTCATAGAGGATGCTTGGATCCTGAAAAACAGTAAGGGGGTGCGACATAGTGTTTTACAGTCCCTCCTTTCAGACAGTTCACACTCGCCCATTGGTATTCAGTCAGGAGAGGCAAACGTGGGTCAACACGGAGGTGCATGGTCTCATCCAGGTGGGGGCGGTGGTTCCTGCAGTGAGGTCGGATTCCCCTTTTCTCAGCTTCATCTTTTTGGTACTGTGATGAAATCATGGTGACAAAAGGTAAGACAGACACAAGTGATCACATTTCAAGGGTGTTTATTGAACAATGAAAGGTTGTTTGCAGGTTGGAAAAACACCTAATCTAAACCTAAATATAAGATGGGAGCAAGCGTCAACCATTAAATGAATATAAGGCAGTCCTAGTGGCGGTGTGTCAAAATAAAAGGGCCTATATTAAGAAACCTATTGCCAAACCTCACAACTAATACAAAAAGGGGGGTGGGATAGTTCTCAAGAAAAGAAAGAAGTGTTCTCAAATAATATGTCAGGATGCAGTAGCTTGGGCCTCCCTTCCCCACGTTTTGGACACGGAGTAAGATGGGAGCTCAAAGCACAGCACAGTCTTGGGCTTCTCCAGCATGAGACAACAGTTCCAATGGCAGCTCTTAGGACACAGTGGTAGGCTTTTCTAGCATGAGATGATAGTTCCGCTTTTAACCCTCGAGCTCTCAGTTATCAGGGCTGTCGATGGCCAAGTCTCGCTTCACTTGAAAGTCTCTTACCTTCGAGGATCTGACGTGTTCAAACATAAAAAAAGTTCCTTTAACAAATGAAAGTTCTTTTCTAAGGTTCTTTCGGTGATGGGTTCAACCCTGGGTCCCTCTCATCTGGGCGTTGACCCCTCTTCCCTTTTTATGGCTTCACCCCTGGATCTCCCTTGGTCGGGCTCAGACCCTTCTTGCCTTTAACAGGATTTATTTTCCCTTGGTTTCTTAATGTTTTCTCTCACTGCAGGATTCACTTCCCTTTCTCTCACAATGTTGGTAGATCTTTTGATTGTACAGGGATTTTGCTTGACCCTCTGTACGACCACTTTGACCTATTTTGTTGGCCCTCCTATTGCCTTCTGGTACTTGTAGTTTCATATGGGCTCAACCAGAGTCTCTCGAGTTAGCACCCATGTGGTGCTAATTTACCTCTCTAGCTGGTTTCCCCTTCACGCTTTTAACAGTTCATTCAAAGTTCATTAGCTTTGATCCATAAAAAACGTTCCACTTTGCGATTCTCACTCAACACAGCCTGGTTCTTATTGGCTCTCCCCTCGACTTTCCGGCTGTGATCAAATGCTTGGATGTTGGCTTCCTTGGAGTCAAGGCCGGTTCCCATGGGCACAGGAACTTCCCTCGCTCCTGCCTATCAGCATAGGCTTGCCCCGTGTACCGTTGACATCTACTACAGGACACCTGTGCTTTGTTTGCAGTCTAAGGCTCTCTTCCACGAAGGTTCCGCATGCCTGGGATGAAAAGGGCAAGGTCACTTCTCTCCTCCACACCCTCTCGATTTCTGCCGCCTTCCTCCTTCTTTTGAACTGCTGCGTGGTAGCCATCTAATTGTGCTGTCTGCTGTACTTGCCTTTCTCATACTGTGCTCTCTGGCTCCACCTTTTATCTCTGTGGGGAAGGTAAAGGACCGTCAAGTGTGTATGATTCTGATCAATTGCCTGACCCTTATAATGGGATATGTCAGGTACATGGCTCTGGTGTTAGTCCGTTGTCCTTTGTGTTGGTCAAAAGTGTTCAAGTTAGAAGGGGGGGGGGTAGTGGTTTGGAATGTCCTCCGTGAGAGGATGAGGAAAAGGTGTAAAAGGAAGGGGGATACCGCGTCTCACCCATCTGTGTCCCACTCCCCGAGGACCCCCACTCACTGGTCCACCGCCAGGAACTGGATCCAATAGCGATGGGCATGTTCTGGCCACCTGGATGACAGATCCCTGGGGACTAGCTAGGGAGACACCTTCAGGTTTCCCACAGTACCCTAGCAGGACAGGGGGTTCAGGCCGGTTATCAACCTCAATGCCCTGAATTCCTGTGGTATATCGTCACTTCAAGAACGAGAGGATTCATCCATTGAGAGATTCCCTCCTTCAGGGGGGTTGGATGAGAAAGATACTCTAGAAGGATGCTTATTTGGTGGTCCCGTGTAACGCTCACCTGACTCCCACGGAGGCGCTGGTCTAGTCTGGGTTGCTGTGGCCTCTTCGAGCGTGATGCACAGAACTCGGAACACCGACTGAACAGGACCCTCAAATCTTGCTTGTCTGGCCCGTAGGAATATCCTTCTGCAGATGAGAAAGGGGATTAACAGTCTGCAGAATAGTGTGCTTGCTCCCCCCTTCCCCCCTTCGTTCTTCTCTAACTTCCTCCGAAATCCCCGGTTGAAGCTCACCTTATGGTTTGAAAGGATGAACTCTCCATCCTGCTTCTGGTGCAGGGGCGCGTGTTTGTCCAGTTACTTCACTGAATGGTGCTGGCAAAATCCACTTGACTTTTCCGAGCGGAACGCCGTAAGTATGAAGATTACAAAAGTTCAAGTGTTGAGCCTCCTTTTCTGTTGCCTTCCTAACCTGTGATCTGTCCTTTATTTCAGGTGCAGAATGAAGGCGATGCGTTGAGGGATTGAATGGCCGATGGTAAACTCAGGTGAGTTAGCGATGGGGGCGATCCCTCTTAATGTCTTTATATTCCTCCAGTAATGTCTTTTGTTCTTTCCCCATAGGGGCCGGGGTGCGGTACCTGCCAACGAAGCGGCGCCGACCCGAAATGAGGAATGATCCACCAACAGAAGACCGGTAAGTGTTATGGCGGAAAATTAGGCTTTCCTCATATGTTCCTTCTGCTCACCTTTTGTCTCTTCTTCTCTCCCCTAGGCGCAGAGATGTGGCGACCGGTGCAGACAGTCGCGGTGGAGCCAGAAGAACTCCCGAGGACAGGTGAGTGAAGCGCGGCGCTGCAGCGAGCAACGCAGTGCTTTTAAATGAAAGTCTTTTCTCAGGAACGCTGGCGTGAAGGTTCCAGATGCAGGTAAGAAGTTTGATAAAATTCTTGGTTTTCACCTTTCTCTTCTATTCTTTCCTTACAGGTTTTCCAGGATCGAGGCGGGCGTGGCTGGAGACCAGATGCAGGAGCAGATACGGTGAGCGTTCAGCTGCTTGGATGCAGAGCAACACGAAGCGTGAGCTACTGTCTGTGCGTGGCTTAAATAACCCCCAAAGTAGTTCCAGGTAAGTATCCTTCCCTGGCCACGCCCGAGTGGCAAAATAGTCCCAATGAAAAAATAGTCCCTTTCAGGTCTCAGGGAGGCCTGAATCTTGCAGCATGGTCTGCATCAGGTAAGTGCACAAAACACCTTCCTTTATGAGCCTGGCGCCTATGGTGCCAGGACTGATGTCCAACATGAGCCTGGCGGCAAATGCGCCAGGACAGAGTCCAAAGAGCCCCTATAAGGGGCCGCTGGGCTTTTACCCGGGGGCATGATGCCTGCTCCCGGGGGTGCTGGGCCTGGCCTGGTGCTCCGGGGGTAGGCATCATGACAGCACTCCCCCCCCAAGACCCCTCCCAAGGTCGTTCCTTCTGAAGGTTTCGGTTTGTTTGGGAAATTCCGATGGAACCTTTTTACCAGCCAAGGTGCATGTAGTGGTCGCTGGGTTCCCAAGACCTTTCCTGAGGCCCGTATCCTTTCCAATCAATTAGATAGAAAAGTTTTGATTTTGAGATCTTAGAATCCAAAATGTTCTTCACCTCGAATTCAGGCTCCTCATCTATCTGGATTGGTTCTGGTGGCTTTATTAATCTGGTTCCTGGTTGCACTGGTTTCAAAAGTGACACATGAAAAACGGAGTGAATCCGCATGTTAGCTGGTAGATCGAGCTTGACTGCCACTGGGTTAATTATAGCTTTGATCGAGTAAGGGCCCAAATACCTTGGATTAAAAGTTCGAGGTCCCTTGAGCAATAAGTGTTTGGTAGCCAACCATACTTGATCCCCTATTTGGTATGGAGGCGCCTCACTCCGATGCAGATCCGCATTCTTTTTGTATTTCCCTTTCGCTTGTTGCAAATGTGCAGTTGCATCCTTGAAGGCTTGAGTTATCATGGAATGCAAATGGTCCACTGCGGGCATTTCAAGGCTCAGAGGTGAGTCCACGTCTGAAGTACGATGGTGATGTCCATATAGGGTATAAAAGGGGCTTTGTCCAGTTCCAGAGTGTACCGAGTTATTGTATGCATATTTGGCCACCCATAAAATATCCTTCCAATTACCCTCCGATTGGTGCAACATACATCGTAGGTATTGTTCAAGGGTCTGGTTCGTTCTCTCCGTCTGACCATCGGTCTGTGGGTGGTGGCTGGTTGAGAGTCTTACGTCGATTTGTGCCAGTTGACAACACTTTCTCCAAAAATGAGAAATAAACTGGCTTCCCCGGTCGGAGACTAGTATGGACGGGAATCCATGCAAGCGGATGATATATTCGAGGAATTCCATGGCTAGGACAGAAGCTGAAGGTAATCCTTTCAACGGAATAAAATGGGCCATCTTGGAGAATAAATCCACCACAACCAGAATAGTATTGTATCCATTACAAGGGGGCAGGTCCGTGATAAAATCTAGTGACAAGGTGTGCCAAGGTGCTGGTGGAATGTCTAAAGGCTGAAGAAGACCGGCAAGTTTTGTCTTTTGGCCTTTGTTTTGGGCGCAAACTCCACAGGACATCACGAAAGATTTAATATCCTTTCGCCAGGAAGGCCACCAGAATTGTCGTTTAATTTTTTCCTCAGTTTTGGCAATGCCAGGATGTCCTTCCATCAGGGTATCATGATGACGGGAAATAACCAGTTCTTGCAATTCCTTTTCTGGCAGAAATAAGCGTCCTTGGAAGTAAGGTAGGCCATCGTTGACTGAAAAGTAAGACCCCCTTTGGATCCAATCCTGCAAGGCTGTAGAGTCCAGGAGTTGTTTTACCCGTGCTTGAATGTCTTCAAGGGTTTGTAAAGAGGTTATCCCCAAAATTCTTTGTTCGGGAATTATCGGCACAGGTTCTGAGTTTGTGTCTATTTCTCCCATTCCTATTCGAGATAGCGCGTCCGCTTTGACATTCTTACTGCCGGGGCGGTAAGTGATTACAAAATCGAACTCAGCAAAGAACAAAGCCCATTGGAGCTGACGTGACGATTGAGCCTTGGCAGTTTTTAAATTTTGTAAGTTTCGGTGATCAGTGATCACGGTGATGGTATGCCTGGCGCCAAGAAGATAATGCCGCCAAGCCTTAAAGGCGGACTTAATGGCTAATAATTCCTTGTCGGTGATTGCATAATTTACCTCAGGCGGCGAGAACTTTCTGGACCAAAATGCTACAGGGTGCAGTTGGTTGGTTTCAGGGTCTCTCTGAGACAGGACAGCTCCCATGGCTAAGCTGTACGCGTCGGTTTCGACTATATATGGGAGATCGGGACGCGGGTGCTTCAAAATAGGTGCGGACGTGAATTTAGCTGAAAGGCCTGTTCGGCTTCCTCGGTCCATTCAAAGCGTTTATTTTTCCGCAAGAGTGCAGTGATGGGTTGCACCACCCGTGACAATTCCGGGATAAATCTGCGATAAAAATTGGCAAAACCAAGCATGCTTTGGACACCTTTCACCGAACTAGGTGATGGCCATTTGAGGATGGCATCCACTTTTCGTGAGTCCATTCGGACCCCTTTAGGTGTCATGATGAATCCAAGAAACTCAACCTCGGTGGTATGGAAAACGCACTTTTCCAGCTTTGCAAACAGTTTGTGCTGGCGCAATTTCTCAAGGACGGCCCTGACATGCTTTCTGTGATCAGATTCCGAAGAGGAGTACACAAGAATGTCATCGATATATACGACAACACAAACATCGATGAGTTCCCGAAGGACATCGTTCATGAAGAATTGGAAGGCAGCAGGCGCGTTGCACAACCCGAAAGGCATCACCTGGTATTCGAATAATCCATATTTTGTACGGAAGGCCGTTTTCCATTCGTCGCCTTCTTTTACTCACACCAGATGATAAGCCCCCCGGAGATCTAACTTGGTGTATACGCAAGCGTCCTTCACCTGGTCAAGGAGTTCATGGATCAGAGGCAGAGGGTAACGGTTTTTAACAGTTATCTGGTTCAATGCGCGGTAATCGATACAAGTTCTAAGGTCGCCTTCTTTTTTGGGCACGAAGAACAAAGCCGAGGATGCCGGAGACTTTGACAGGCGAATGAAACCATTGGCTAGGTATTGATCTAAATATTGTCTCAAATGCAGATTCTCAGGTTCCGTAAGGGCATAAATCCTGCTACAAGGGGATTGTGCACCGGGCACCAGATCGATTTAGCAATCGTACAATCTGTGGGGAGGTAACGTGTTGGCCTGTTCCTTTTAGAAGACGTCCTGAAAGTCTTGGTATTCCGGAGGTAGTTGCATGGAGACAGAGGTTACAGACGCTAGACTAATCTTCAGATTTTCTGGGTAGCAGGTTTGTGCACAATCCGGGAAGGTTATTCTCTTCGCTCACCAATCAATTCGAGGATTATGTGTCTCTAACCAAGGGATTCCGAGAATAACCTGAAACTGTGGAGCCTTGATTACATCAAACACAACTGCCTCCCGATGGCCGTCCGGACCTATAAGTGTCACCTCAGCAGTGGAATGTGTTACCGGTCCAGAGGCAATTTCGGTTCCATCGACTGTGGTGATGACATCTTTGCTGGTTTTAGGACGCAGAGGGAGGTTAATCCTAGAGACCAATTCATGATCCACATAATTTCCTATAGCCCCACTATCGATGTATGCCTTTATTGCATGCAACCGCTTAGGCTGTTCCGGATCTACGAGGACCATTGGCACAATGAAATGTGAGGTCTGAGAGTTAGTTTTCAAGCTCGGCAAGCGGACCCCTACGCTTGTCGGGCTTGGTCGAGTCTTCATGTTTTTTATCAGCGGCTCCTACCACCTTCTTGGGCGATTTTGCCGGGCAATCTCGTAAAAAGGGTCCAGAGGACCCACAATAAAGACATAATTGCATCTGCCGTCTTCTTTCACGTTCTTTTTGAGCTAAAGGTCCTTTAACCCCTCCGATTTGCATAGGCTCAGAGACATCAGCACCCTTGGGGTTAGCGTGGGTCTTGACCAACACCCGGGTCTCAAACTTGGACCGATCTGCTTTTCTGTTTTGAAGTCTGTGATCCAATTGGACCACTAAGTCTATATATTCTGTGCATTCTTGGGGCGGATTTACAACTTGGGCCAGGACATCCTTAAGTTCTCCGCGTAGACCTCGATAAAATAACGTGATTCTTTTATCCTCTGGCCACCCAGTTTCCACAATTAGTCTATTAAAGGTAACTTCGATTTGCAATGTAGGATAGGAGGTCCTGATTGCCCTGTCGCAGGGATAGGAGTTCGTCATCCAGAGCCTGCCCCTGAGAGTGTCAAGCAAATAACCTTTCCATGCTTGCTTGAAATCCTTGAAAATCACGGAGAATCGGGTCATCTTCAGTAACTAGTGGAACTGACCAATCGGCAGCACAGCCGCTGAGATATGACAATACAAAGGCTACCTTGGTCTGGTCATTAGGGAAGGCCCCAGGTCTGCATAGGAAGTGCAAACGACACTGATTCATGAATACGGCGAATCGTTTGGGGTCCCCAGCAAAGCATTCGGGTGGGGCCAGCGGCATGTTTGCAGGTAGATTAATCTGCACAGGGTTACTGGGAACCACAGGAGCGGGGTTCCCCCCGGAACCGGGTAGAGGAGTGTGTCCAGCTTGACCTTGCAAAAACTGTCTAGCCAGGTCATCAGTTCTTTCCTTTGATACAATCACTTCCCTCCTGAGAGCATTAGTCTCTTGACGAGCGGCGTGTACTTCGGCCTGTAATTCCCCCAGTAGTTGGGCCAACTGATCAGTCTCAGAAGTTTCCATAGCGCTTGGGTGGGAATTTGTAGGAAGGCTTCGCGTTCTGTAACACTCACCTGACTCCCACGGAGGCGCTGGTCTAGTCTGGGTTGCTGTGGCCTCTTCGAGCGTGATGCTCAGAACTCGGAACACCGACTGAACAGGACCCTCAAATCTTGCTTGTCTGGCCCGTAGGAATATCCTTCTGCAGATGAGAAAGGGGATTAACAGTCTGCAGAATAGTGTGCTTGCTCCCCCTTTTCCCCCTTCGTTCTTCTCTAACTTCCTCCGAAATCCCCGGTTGAAGCTCACCTTATGGTTTGAAAGGATGAACTCTCCATCCTGCTTCTGGTTCAGGGGCGCGTGTTTGTCCAGTTACTTCACTGGTTTTCAGAATGGCGCTGGCAAAATCCACTTGACTTTTCTGAGCGGAACGCCGTAAGTATGAAGATTACAAAAGTTCAAGTGTTGAGCCTCCTTTTCTGTTGCCTTCCTAACCTGTGATCTGTCCTTTATTTCAGGTGCAGAATGAAGGCGATGCCTTGAGGGATTGAATTGCCGATGGTAAACTCAGGTGAGTTAGCGATGGGGGCGATCCCTCTTAATGTCTTTATATTCCTCCAGTAATGTCTTTTGTCCTTTCCCCATAGGGGCCGGGGTGCGGTACCTGCCAACGAAGTGGCGCCGACCCGAAATGAGGAATGATCCACCAACAGAAGACCGGTAAGTGTTATGGCGGAAAATTAGGCTTTCCTCATATGTTCCTTCTGCTCACCTTTTGTCTCTTCTTCTCTCCCCTAGACGCAGAGATGTGGCGACCGGTGCAGATAGTCGCGGTGGAGCCAGAAGAACTCCCGAGGACAGGTGAGTGAAGCGCGGCGCTGCAGCGAGCAATGCGGTGCTTTTAAATGAAAGTCTTTTCTCAGGAACGCTGGCGTGAAGGTTCCAGATGCAGGTAAGAAGTTTGATAAAATTCTTGGTTTCACCTTTCTCTTCTCTTCTTTCCTTACAGGTTTTCCAGGATCGAGGCGGGCGTGGCTGGAGACCAGATGAAGGAGCAGACACGGTGAGCGTTCAGCTGCTTGGATGCAGAGCAACGCGAAGCGTGAGCTACAGTCTGGGCGTGGCTTAAATAGCCCCCAAAGTAGTTCCAGGTAAGTATCCTTCCCTGGCCACGCCCGAGTGGCAAAATAGTCCCAATGAAAAAATAGTCCCTTTCAGGTCTCAGGGAGGCCTGAATCTTGCAGCATGGTCTGCATCAGGTAAGTGCACAAAACACCTTCCTTTATGAGCCTGGCACCTATGGCGCCAGGACTGATGTCCAACATGAGCCTGGCGCCAAAGGCGCCAGGACAGAGTCCAAAGAGCCCCTATAAGGGGCCGCTAGGCTTTTACCCGGGGGCATGATGCCTGCTCCCGGGGGTGGCGGGCCTGGCCTGGTTGTCCGGGGGTAGGCATCATGACATCCCGGTATCTCACCCTCATCAGGAATATTTGCAGTTTCAGTGGCAGGATCGATTTTGGCAGTTTGTGTCTCTCCTGTTCAGTCTCTCCTCAGCCCCATGGTGTTTCACAAAGCTGCTGAGGCCGGTTGTGGCTTTCCTGTGGTCCGTCGAGGGCGGCGGAGAATAATCATCTACCTGGACAACATGCTCATCCTAGTGCAGGAGCAGAGTCTCCTGCTCATCCAACTTCGGCTGACAGTGTCCCTGCTTCAGGATCTGGGTATTTCTGATCGACCTAGAAAAGTCCTTCCGCGTTCCTACACAATGTGTCCAATTTCTCTGTTTCTGGGCTTTGTTATAGATTCTCAGAGGTGACAGCTTTTTTTTCCCCAAAAGAGGATGCAGGGGATACGATCCCAGATCAAGTCTGTTCTAAAGAAAGGGGGGTATCATTTCGGCTTCTTGCGTGGATCATAGTTATGCTATCAGTGTCCATTTAGGCCATTTTTCCAGCCCCTCTCCATTACAGAGCTCTTCAGAGACTGAAAGCTCAGCACTTTCAGGCAGGGGCTCCGTATTCTCAGGTGGTGCGCCACTCTCAAGACGCAACAACCAAGCTGGTGGCTACAGTACATGGGAGCGTGGAAAGGGCAAGCTTTCTTTGGATTCACTCCAGATATGGTGTTATAGTCAGATGCCAGTCTGTCCAGTTGCGGGGCTGGAAAGCAAGAGGTTTCTACAGGGGAAAGTGGTCCACTCCAGAACATTCTCTTCATATCAACTGTCTCAAGCTCCTGGCCGGTTCCTGTGCAGTGAACAGTTTCACCAATGACATATGGTGGGCATTCAAAGGCCCCAAAATGAAGTCCCTTTCACATGAACAGCAGGATTTTAAACACTGAAACAAAAACAGCTTGGCCTTTGTTTTTTGTTCAAATATCTGTCATTACCAAAGGAAAAGCAGCATGTTAATTTACAAAAAAGAAAAATCAAACATCCCTTTCACATGAAAAACAGGATTTGGAAACGACACCAAAAACGGCTTGCAAAGGTATGTGCAAATAGAAGTAGTTGAAATGTGAAAATATCAAGAACAGGATGTTGGCAGACATGAACAGAAGCGTGGTGCATGTACGCAATGTAAAGAAGTAACAAGTGTGAGAGATGTCTCTTTGCAAAGCCAAGAGCCATAAAGTACAGTAGAGGCATTCACTGAAAGGGTACAAAGCTTTCACTGGAGGTGTGAAAACCCACCTAATAGAGTTGTACATAGGTTCCCTAAACCCAGCAAACACAGTGACACGCTGAGTTCTAGGCTGTACTCTTCCAGATAGCGGATATGATGCACGCACACAGTGCTCAACTGATATCCCCGGGGGCGTCTGGACGGCTCTGAGATCTGGAACCCTGGATGCGTAGTTGCCCAGTGCTGAATGATGAATCTGCAATTATAGAAGGGAGGATTTGTGATAACTGTCTCAAATGGGTGAATCTCCCACCTCCCTCTGACCGATTCCCTTCCCACTGGGTTCTTTTCTCACCTTAGTTATTTGTAGGGTGAGCTATCCATACTGCATTTCTTGTGCAGGGGCGCTTGACTTTTGTTGGCGAGCTGCCCGAGTTGCTTCACTGGTGCAGTACGCCTTCCTTGGGCCCAGGCCTGCTGTGACCCCGAATCTGCTGGTAGGCAGGTAGGTTTGTTAATTGTAAGTCTTTGTTCTGTTTATGGTGGGAATTCGTTAATGTCTTCATCTCCTTCTTTTCAGGTGTGAAGGTCTTGATGCTGGTGTGGCGGATGGAGACGCACGCTTCTAGGTAAGAGAAAGCACAAAGCGCAGCGCCTTTATTGTCTTTTAAAGCTAACCTGTGTTTTCTTCTTCTCCACACAGGCCACTGTGGTGCTGCGAGTGGATGAGAGTGCGATGAAAAACAGACCCCCGTAGTCTGTTAAGGTAAGTAAAACGCTGTGCGGTTGTTTAATATTGAAAGCGAACCTGAATATGTCTCTTTTCCTTTGCAGGTGTTGCTGTGGTGCACTGGATGGAAGCGTGGCGTAGCGCGATGAAATGCAGGTAAGACCTTTGGAATTCGATGTTTTGGAAGCACGCGTTCTAATATTGTTTTTTCCCCTTTCTCGTTATTGCAGGTCGCAATGTTCGAACAGCAGCTGTGGTAGTGGTTCTCCGGAAGTCCTTAAGCTAGGACTCACAGGTGAGTGATGTTTCTTCTTCTCTCGTTTTCCACAGATTGCAGCCCAGTTGAGATGCTGAGTGCTGGATAGTGTTTTCTCAGGTAAAACAGAATAATCTTGTTCTTGCAGGATTACAGGAAGATGCTGACCAGGAGCTGGACACGGTGAGCGTCACGCTGCTGGTTGCAGAATAACACAAAGCGTGTTCTGCGGTCAGGGTGTGGTTTATATAGCCCAGGTAAAGTAGTACCAGGGAAAGTAGTTCCAGGCCTGCCACACCCAAAACACTAGACAACATGGCTTGGTCCTTAGAACTAGACTTTGTGGGTGCTTCCATGTTGGATTTAAAGGCTCAGGTAGATAAATGGCACCTAGTTTGAACAGCCCTTCCTTTTTACATATGAGCCTGGTGCCAAAGGCGCCAGGACTGGCTCCAGGAGCCCTTTTGCAGTGGTTTTAAGGCCCTCAGGGTTCTGGTGGGAGCCTGCTTGTGGCACAACTTGTGCCCCCTCACAGTGGTCATGACAGCACTCCGCCCCAAGGCCCTCTCATGGTATCCTTCCTGTCCGGTCTGGGTTTGATGGGGTTATCCAGGTGAAACCTCTTAATCAGATGTGGTGCTTGAATATGTCCACTTGGTTCCCAAGTTCTGTCTTGAGGCCTGTACCCTTTCCAGTCCACTAAATAGTATATCTTGGATCTGGTAAGTTTCGAAACCAGGATGTTTTTAACTTCAAATTCAGGCTCTTCATCAACTAGCACAGGTTTTGGTGGTGTTAAGACTCGGGTTCCTGGTTGTACAGGTTTTACAAGTGACACATGGAACACCGGATGAATTTGCATGCTTGGTGGTAAGGCTAACTTGACGGCCACCGGATTTATCACCGATTCGATGGTATAGGGTCCTAGATATCTTGGACGAAAGGTCCGGGTACCTTTTATGGGAACATGTTTTGATGCCAACCAGACTTTGTCTCCAGGTAATCGGGAGCTTTCTTTCAATGCCGGTCCGAGAATGTTTTTTGTCTGTCTTTGGTTTACAGTAAATGTTCATTTGCCCTTTTGAATGCTTGGGTTGTGCTTGTGTGTAGAGCCTTTACTGCTGGCATTTCCAAGGTCGTGGGAGAGTCTAGTTCAGAGGTACGTGGATGTCTTCGGTATATTGTGTAGAACGGGCTTTGCCCCGTGCTGGTGTGTATGGAGTTATTGTATGCGTATTCCGCTATCCATAACAAGTCTTTCCAATTCTCTTCCACTTGATGCAGCATGCAACATAAATACTGTTCTAATGTCTGGTTTGTTCTTTCTGTCTGTCCATCCGTTTGGGGGTGAATGCTAGTGGATAATCGAACATCGATTTGTGCCATGGTACAATATTTCCTCCAGAAGTTGGATAGAAATTGGCTTGCACAATCTGAGATTAGGATTGAGGGGAAACCGTGCAGTTTTATAATCTGTTCAAGAAATGCTTTTGCCAGACCGGTAGCGTTAGGAAGTCCTTCGAATGGAATGAAATGTGTCGTTTTAGAGAACAGGTCTACAACCACCAGAATGGTATTAAAACCTTGACAGGGAGGTAAGTGTCAGAACTTGGCTCCCCTTCCCCTAACTCCTCCTCACCTGTTTCTTCTAGTATCTCCTCCAACCTTCCTGCTTCCTTTTTCTTCTTAGTCCTTGTGATTGTTGGCTTCTTCTCCTTCTTCTGACATCAGTAGGGATGTGCTCCCTCGGTGGCCACCTTGATCTGGATTGTAAACAGATCTTGGGGATACCCGAGGAGCACGCCCTTCGTGCTGGGAAAAAGCCCAAAGGCAAAAAACCCTGATAGGCGTTTACAGTCCGTCTTCAAATGGGGTAAGCAGTTGGTAGGATAACAAAAGGAGCACTTCCGATTTAAGAATTGATGACTGGAAGGATCAACACTGCAGACAGTAATCCAAATAATCCTAGAGGTAGGATTGCAGGCGAGTGTCCAACGTAACCCTCCGGTATGAGACTGGAAGATCTGATCCTCGAAGACCGACGGACTCCAGGTAGTCTCACAAACAGCAGGTATCGGAACACCGGTAAGGGAAGAAGTAGGTAAGAATACGGACGGAACAAAGAGGAAACATTCCGAAGACAGTACCAGGTGAGGCGATAGTTATTATTTAGATGATTTACAGAATAAGATAGAGATAGAACTATGTAGAAAGACTCACGATACCGAGGAAGGCGGTAATAGAACAGAGTGAGAAAGGCTAAGTGAGATAGCCGAGGTAGACACGTACATAGAAATAGCATCAGCCACAAAGATTGTTAACGCTACGTGCATGAAAGAATAGTGAAAAGAAACACCCGTTACCTTACCTGAAAACCTCTAAGTACCTAACGTGATGAAAATTAGGTAGAATGAATATAGACAGGTAGGAAGGAAAAGAGGCACGGAGTAAGGCTCTGTAAGGCGAGTTGCTTTGGGAAAGAGACTGGCAGCGCTCATAACAATTGCTGATACAATGCGCCGAGTGCCGGTTTGCATTGTTGTTTATAGGTTCTGGCGGCCATGTTGGATATAGACTAGACCGTCAACCTGGAACAACCGGGACCATATTAGTAGTATTTCCAATGGTGCACGATCCTCCAGGGCTGGTGCATGACAGTATGCCCCCTTCGATACCTGCTTCCTCCAGGCTTCCCCGGATACAGTCTGTGGAATCGTTGAACAAGTCTGGGAGCATAGACATGGGATCTTAGCTCCCATGTTCTTTCAGCAATGGGGTAACCCTTCTAATGGACTAAGTATTGAAGAGTTCCTTTTCTGTAACGGCAATCGACTAATCTGGCCACCTCATACTCTTCTGGTTCATTGAGAGGAGCAGTGATTGGGTTTCTTCGGGTTCTTTTGTATGGATCTTCTTTATGAGCTTTGAGAAGCGAAGAATGAAAGACCGGGTGGATTCTGCTTAATGCGCAGGGTAACTGTAGTTTGAAAGCTACTGGATTAATTCTGGATAGAATTCGATATGGACCAATAAATCTGGTTGCAAATTTACCCATATGGGTTTAGCCATATGGGTCCAATGGGGTAAATACCAAGTAGATAGCCAGACTCGATCTCCCGGCTTACATGAGGGAGTAGGACCTCTTTTGGTGTCTGCATACATCTTGTATCTCTTCTTGCTGTCTTCCAATGCTCGCAACGCTTCTTTGTGTGAGGCTCTGAGAACCGTTAGCATCTCTTCTATGGCTGTAGTGGTGGTCTTGGTACTTGGAGATAGAGCTCCTGGTAAGTGGTGCGGATGATACCCATAGGTAGATTTGAAAGGGCTCACCTTGATCGCCATATGATACGTATTATTATATGCGAACTCTGCCATTGGTATCAAAGAAGCCCAGTTATCTTGCTCTCTGTTGCAAAAACAACGAAGGTACTGCTCTAAATTGGCATTCAGTCTCTCGGTCTGTCCATTTGATTGAGGATGATACCCCGAGGACAGAGGTTTCTGTATTCCTAGTTGATGACACAGAGAGTCCCAAATCTTGGAGGTGAATTGTGTACCTCTGTCAGTGATTATTGTCCATGGTAAACCATGTAGTCTTACTATCTCTCTAAGAAATATGGTAGCAGTCTCAGAGGCTGAGGGTACTCCTGGTAAAGCTATGAAGTGGGCTAGCTTTGTGTAAGAATCTATCTTTACCAGGATTGCTGTTCTACTGTTAGAAGTGGGTAGCTCCACTATAAAGTCCTTAGAAAGATCCTCCCAAGGACGTGAGAGTGCTTCGGCTTGATGAAGGAGCACTAGTGGTCTTTGTCGAGGTGTTTTGTTGATGGCACAGATGGGACAAGTAGAAACATAGGAGGTGATGTCCTTTCGCATAGATGGCCACCAAAAACTCCTAGATATCAGCTCATAAATTGCTGTTTCACCCTTATGTCCAGCCAATGGTAGATCATGACAAAAGCTGATGGCTTTTGGTCCCGAAGAGTCGAGGTAGGTAGAAATAGTGCAGACTGGTGAAATCATAATCAGTCAATCTCTTGTAAGTGATAGGCTTGTCTTTCCTCTTGTGTGAATTCCTCCAATCCACTCTGGACTTTCGGTAGAAAGAGGTTTGCTATCATTTGGAAATGATGCTTCGGTAGGATCCTTTCCTTCTTTATTTCTGGTCTCTCCTCCTCTGACCAGCTTCGGGATAAAGCGTCAGCAACGCTGTTCTGAGATCCAGGTATATAGGTGATCTGGAAGTCGAAATTGGAAACGTAGTAAGCTCAGCGAGCCTGCCTCGAGTTTCTGCACCCCATCTGTTGGAGTACCTTCAAGTTTCTATGATCCGTACGGGTAGTGAACTGTTGCGAGGCTCCTTGCAAAAGGTGTCTCCATTCTTGACAGGCAGCTCGCATAGCCAACAGCTCTCTCTCGAGTACGGAATAGTTTCTTTCGCTTCCAGTCAAGGTGCGCAAATAGTAAGCTATGGGGTGTTCTTCCCCATTACCGTCCTCTTATAGTAAGACTGCTCCCAAGGCGCCTCCTGAGGCGTCTGTCTCCAGGACAAAAGGTTTAGTCTGATCTAAATGTAATAGAACCGGTGCAGAGGTGAAATGTCTCTTAAGGTTCTTGAACGCCTCCTACGCTTCGGTTCCCCACTGAAAGACCACACCCTTCTTGAGGAGTGAAGTGATGGGCAAAACGAGGTCTGAGAATCTTGGGCTGAATCGGCGATAGAAATTTGCCAGATCTAGGAAGCGTTGCACCTCCTTAACAGATGAAGGTCTGGCCATCGGTCTATCGCCTGAATCTTGTTAGGATCCATTTGAACCCCATTAACCAACAATATAAACCCGAGGTATGGAACCTCGGAAGCCTCGAAGATGCATTTCTCCGGCTTGGCAAAGAGATGATTCTCTAGTAGTCTCTGTAGACCCTCACTAACATGGACTCGATGTTCTTCCAAGGAAGGGGAGAAGATCAATATATCATCCAGATACACCACTACGGATGTATATAGAATATCGGAAAAGATCTTGTCCACAAACCTCAGAAACACCGCCAGGGCGTTCACTAATCCGAAAGGCATCACACAGTACTCGAACAACCCCAACGGTGTTCTGAATGCGGTCTTCCACTCGCCCCCGCTCTTAATTGTTAACAAATGGTAGGCCCCTCGGAGGTCGAGTTTGGTGAAGACCCTTGAGTTCCTAACTGCCTCGAGAATGTCTCGAATTAGCGGCATTGGGTATCTGGCTCGGATGGTAATGCTATTTAAACCACTGTAGTCGATACAAGGCCGTAATTCCTTTGAGTCATTCTTGGATATAAAGAACAATGAAGCCCCCCCTGAAGACTTCGAAGGTCGGATCAGTCCATTCTCCAGAATAGCTTCTAGATAATCCTTCAGCGCTTCCTTCTCTGATAAGGACAATGGATACATCCATCCAAATGGAAGAGAGACCTCCTCCTTGAAATCTATGCTGCAGTCTTCATTACGGTGAGGTGGGAGGAGTCTAGGGTTCAAATCTTCAAAAACCTTTGAAAAAGACTGATACTGAACTGGTATAGAGGAAACTGAGTCGCTGGTGGGCCTTTCGGTAATGCTGGATTGAACTTCAACCTGGAGCCCCTTCATACAGTGTTCCCCGCAAAAGTCTGAATCAAAGCTTAGTTTGTTAGCAGTCTAATCTATTCTGGGGTTATGACGTCTTAACCAGGAGACCCCCAATATCAGAGGGAAATGTGCCGCCCTGATGACATCAAAGCTGAGGGTTTCCATGTGGTGACCCATCTCCAATGTGACCGGCACCATCTCCATAGTAATAGGTCCGGAAGATAAAGGGTGTCCATCCACCCCTTCAACTGGTACAGGTCTTGTTTTCTCCAGGAGTGGGATATGGTTCTCTTGAGCCCAGGTCACGTCTATGAAGTTTCCTGCAGCACCACAGTCTAGAATTGCCAATACAGAGATGTTCTGCTTCAGTCTGTAGGAAAAAGAGACCTGAAATACCATTAAACGATTGTCTTCTATTCTTTCGTGACTGGATCTGGTAAGGTTGCAAGGGTTTGGGCGGTCGTTCCCATGGTCTCCCTTGCATAAACCTGGGGTCTGACATTTCCCTGTCATTTGGAGGGTATTTCAGGACAGTCCTTGAGTACATGTTTAGAGGATGCGCAGTACATACAGAGGTTCAATTCTTGTCTTCTCCTCCTTTCGGCCTTGGTTAAGGGTCCCCTAGTTGATCCTATCTGCATAGGTTCCTCTAGTGTTGGACGTTCTCTTCGTCCTTGAGGGGGGCTCTACCGTTGTACGTATCCTCTTCCTCTTCTTCGCTCCGAACATCTCTCTTGAAGACAGAATGCGATCTGGAGGACGAGAGTTACTAGTTCCTGAAAGCTGCTTGGTCAGGCCACCCGGGCCAGCTCGTCCTTAATGTCCTCATTTAACACTCTTCTGAAATAGTCTGTTGCACAGTGTCTGGCCAACCTGCAGAAACTGCCAGACTCTGGAACTGCGCAATGTAAGCTTGCAGGTCCTGATTACCCTGTTTAACACCGAAGAGGGCTTCATATTTGGTATGCTGGACCCCTGGACGTTCAAAACGGTTCTTGAAACCTTTTACAAATAGGGCATAGTCATTAACCAAAGGATCTTGGTTAGTGACGAGGGGGGTGGGCCAGGCCAGGGCACTTCCAGCTAAACTGGATATGATAAATCCAACCCGAGCCCTTCCAGACTTGAAGGCCCGGGGCCTGAAGGAGAAATATACCGCACAGGCATCTAGGAACTCCTTTATCGTCTTGGGGTTTCCCTCAAACTTGCCATAGGAAAATGGCATCAGTGGTAAATCATCCTTGCCTTCAGCTCTGGCTGCTGCCTGTTGACGAAGAAGAAGGTTCTCGGCATGAAGGGTTTGCATCTCCACTCTGAGTCCTTGTATGGCGTTGCACATCTCCTGAAACTGCTCCAGAGACGCCATGGGTGCACTTCGGCGTTGTATAATGTCAGAACCTGGCTCCCCTTCCCCTAACTCCTCCTCACCTGTTTCTTCTAGTATCTCCTCCAACCTTGCTGCTTCATTTTTCTTCTTAGTCCTTGTGATTGTTGGCTTCTTCTCCTTCTTCTGACGTAAGTAGGGACGTGCTCCCTCGGTGGCCACCTTGATCTGGACTGTATACAGATCTTGGGGATACCCGAGGAGCACGCCCTTCATGCTGGGAAAAAGTCCAAAGGCAAAAAACCCTGATAGATGTTTACAGTCTGTCTTCAAATGTGGTGAGTAGTTGGTAGGATAACAAAAGGAGCACTTCCGCTTTAAGAATTGATGACTGGAAGGATCACCACTGCAGACAGTAATCCAAATAATCCTAGAGGTAGGATTGCAGGCGAGTGTCCAACGTAACCCTTCGGTATGAGACTGGAAGATCTGATCCTCGAAGACTGACAGACTCCAGGTAGTCTCACAAACAGCAGGTATCGGAACACCGGTAAGGGAAGAAGTAGGTAAGAATACGGACGGAACGAAGAGGAAACGTTCCGAAGCCAGTACCAGGTAAGGCGATAGTTATTATTTAGATGGTTTACAGAATAAGATACAGATAGAACTATGTAGAAAGACTCACGATACCGAGGAAGGCAGTAATAGAACAGAGTGAGAAAGGCTAAGTGAGATAGCCGAGGTAGACACGTACACGGAAATAGCCTTAGCCACAAAGATGGTTAACGCTACGTGCATGAAAGAATAGTGAAAAGAAACACCCGTTACCTTACCTGAAAACCTGTAAGTGCCTAACGTGATGAAAATTAGGAAGAATGAACATAGACAGGTAGGAAGGAAAAGAGGAAAAGAGGCACAGAGTAAGGCTCTGAAAGGCGAGTTGCTTTGGGAAAGAGACTGGCAGCGTGCGTAACAATTGCTGATACAAAGCGCCGAGCGCCGGTTTGCATTGTTGTTTATAGGTTTGGCCGGCCATGTTGGATATAGACTAGACCGTCAACCTGGAACAACCAGGACCATATTAGTAGTATTTCCAATGGTGCAGGATCTTCCAGGGCTGGTGCACGACAGTAAGTCCGTAATAAAATCAAGAGAAAGAGTATGCCAGGGAACCGGTGGAATATCCAGTGGTTGTAGGAGGCCGGCTGGTTTCTGTTTTTGTGATTTATTCTGTGCACATATCCAACAGGATAGAACGAATCAAGCAATGTCCTTACGCCAGGTTGGCCACCAATAATTCCATTTAACCTTGGCTAGAGTCTTAGCAATTCTGGGATAGCCTTCGATCAGGGAATTGTGATAACCAGACATGACCAATTCTTGCAGATCTTTACTTGGTAGATATAGTCGTTCCCTGAAGTAGGGTAATCCATCCAGAACCGTGCGATGTTCATTTTGGGAATTCCATTTCTGGAAGATCTCGGGGTTCATTAAGGCTTGAATCTTATCTTGAAGTTCACTCAGAGTCAATGTGGTGGTGAGTTCCAGTAGTTTATCACTTGGGATGATGGCAACAGGGTCCAGGGTACTGTTCGTTTTCTCTTCAACACCCATACGGGCAAGGCATCCGACTTCCCATCCGAAGTCCTGGTCGGTATGTTAATACATAATCGTATTCTGCAAAGAATATAGCCCAACGCAACTGTTGTGACGATTGGGCGTTTGCTGACTTTAGATATTGAAGGTTTCGGTGATCTGTGATTACTGTGATGGTATGTCTGGCACCTAATAGATACTGCCGCCAGGCTTTGAAGGCTGATTTTATTACCAACAATTCTTTGTCGGTAATTGCATAGTTAAGTTCTGGTGGTGAGAATTTACGTGACCAAAAGGCCACGGGGTGTAATTGGCCTGTCTCTGGATCTCTTTGAGAGAGAATTGCTCCCATAGCTACGCTGGAAGCATCAGATTCCACTACATAGGGGAGATCAGGGCAAGAATGTAATAGAATTGGCGCAGAGGTGAATCTTTTCTTGAGTTCTTGAAAGGCCTGTTCCGCCTCTTCAGTCCATTGGAATTTTTTGTTGTTTTTTCTCAGTAACAAATAGGCGATAACAATTTGCAAAGCCGAGCATGCTTTGGGTTCCTTTAAGTGAAGAAGGTGACGCCAATTAAGGATGGCATCTACTTTGTGTAAATCCATCTTGGCTCCCTTTGGCGAGAGAACAAAACCGAGGAACTCAACTTCAGTGACATGGAAGTAGCATTTCTCGAGTTTAGCGTACAGTTTGTGCTGGCGAAGTTTTGCAAGGACTGAGCGAACATGTTCCACATGATCTCTTTCAGAGGGGGAATACACCAGGATGTCGTCAATATAGACCAGGGCACAGACATCCTCTTTCTCAACACGTACAAGATGGTATGCTCCTCTGAGATCTAGTTTGGTGTAGATTCGGGCATCCTTGACTTGGTCCAACAGTTCCTGGATAAGGGGCAAAGGGTAGCGTTTTTTTACTGTGATTTGGTTAAGTGCGCGGTAATCGATGCAAATCCTCAAATCTCCTTCCTTCTTGGGTACGAAGAATAAGGGCGAGGCTGCCAGTGACTTTGACGGGCGGATAAACCCATTAGCCAGGTATTGATCCAGATAGGACTTCAAGTGGAGATTTTCGGTTTCCGTAAGTGCATAAATTCGACCACAAGGAACTTGTGCGCTGGTTATCAGGTCGATCTGACAGTCATAGGGCCTATGTGGCAGTAATGTGTTAGCCTGTTCCTTCTGAAAAACATCTTGATAATCCTGATATTCTTTTGGTAAGGTGTCCATTGGTTCTGCGATCCCCGATGCTATTCCTTGAACAGATTTCAGGTTTGGCTGTGGTATAGATTTTGGGTAGCAAGCGTGGGCGCATTTGTCACAAAAGGTCAGTCTCTTTGCACGCCAGTCTATGTGGGGATTGTGAGCTACTAGCCATGGCATCCCTAAGATCAACCGGAACTGAGGAGCTTTGATGAGGTCAAACGTGGTTGCTTCTTGATGTCCATCCTGACACAGAAGGGTTAATTCTGTTGTCCATTGGGTTACTGGTCTCGAAGCAATTTCTGTACCGTCAACAGTAGTTACCTTTTCAGTTGTTGGTTTTGTGCATAAGGGAAGTCCCATTTCTGTTGCCAGATCTTGATCTATGTAATTACCAACAGCTCCGCTGTCTATATATGCCTCTATGGCATGCATCCGTGATGGTCGTTGGTGATTGATCAAGGTTACTGGTAGGGCGAAATGTGAGGTCTCTGACTCATCCTTCTCGCTCGACAAGGGGACCTCTACGCTTGCCGGGCCTGGTAGTTTTCTGATTCCCTTCCATCATCTTCTTTCTCTGTAGCACCTACCACCTTCCTTGGAGGTTTCACTGGGCATTCTTTGAGGTAGTGACCCGATTTACCGCAGTACAGGCATAACTGTAGCTGTCTCCTCTTGTCTCTTTCAACCTTGTTTAAAGGGGGTCGTACTCCTCCAATCTGCATGGGTTCTGTGGTATTTTCTCATGGACGTTGAACATTATCTTTTGAACATACGTAGAAGGCATGATTTTCGAGTCTACTTCGGTCTGTTCTTCGCTCCTGTAATCTGTGGTCCAACTGAACTACCAGGTTGATAAACTCTGCAGAGTCTTTAGGTGGGTCTACCACTTGAGCAAGGACATCCTTCAAGTCTCCTCATAGGCCCCGATGAAACAACGTGGTTCTTTTATCTTCTGGCCACCCTGCTTCTACAACCAGTCTATTAAAGGTGGCAATATAAATCAGCAAATCTTGATTCCCTTGGCGGAGGGATAGGAGTTTGTTATCACGAGCTTGTCCATGCAAGTGTCGAGCAAATAACATTTCCATCTCCTGTTGAAAACCCCTGAAGTTCTGCAGTAATGGGTCATCCCGGCTCACTAAAGGTACCGACCAGTCTGCGGAACTTCCACTCAAATATGATAACACGAAGGCCACCCTCGCCTGGTCATTTGGGAAAGCCCCAGGCCTACAAAGAAAATGGAGGCGGCACTGGTTCATGAATGTTGTGTACCTTCTGGGGTCTCCATGACGCCCATATAAGGTTTAAAGGCTTCATGTTCTGTTACGCTCACCTGATATCCTCGGGGGCGTCTGGACGGCTCTGAGATTTGGAACCCTGGATGCGTAGTTGCCCAGTGCTGAATAATGAATCTGCAATTACAGAAGGGAGGATTTGTGATAACTTTCTCTAATGGGTGAATCTCCCACCTCTCTCTGACCGATTCCCTTCCCACTGGGTTCTTTTCTCACCTTAGTTATTTGAAGGGTGAGCTATCCGTCCTGTGTTTCTTGTTCAGGGGTGCTTGACTTATGTTGGCGAGCTGCCCGAGGTGCTTCACTGGTGCAGTACGCCTTCCTTGGGCCCAGGCCTGCCGTGACCCTGAATCTGCTGGTAGGCAGGTAGGTTTGTTAATTGTAAGTCTTTGTTCTGTTTATGGTGGGAATTCGTTAATGTCTTCATCTCCTTCTTTTCAGGTGCAAAGGTCTTGATTCTGGCATGCCGGATGGAGAGGCACGTTTCTAGGTAAGAGAAAGCGCGAAGCGCAGCACCTTTATTGGGCCTCATTACACGTTATCCGGTAAAATCAGGCCATTACCGGCATGGCGTTATTAACGTGTCCGGCTTGGCATGATGCCGCTAATAGCGTGACATTACGAGTACGCGGACACGAGCACAGCGCCATGCCGGTAATGACCCTACCGCCATGCCGCAAAAGACCCCAAAAAGCTATTAGCGATCACCGCTATTAGCGGTGACCGTAAAATTGCGGAAGCGGAAATAGCGTCATCGCACAGGAACGGGAAAGAACATGGCGGCCATCTTTAAAAACACAATCCATTGCCACCCTCAGCACCCACGACCTGTTTCCACACGACTCCAACACCAAATCGTCCCGGATACCCTAACGATGCCAAAGGCCATCAAGAAAGGTGCGGATCGGCAGCGCAAAGAAAAATTCACCAGCAAGGAGCTGATCATGTTAACCGAGACCCTTGCCGCCAATGCCAATGTTGTATTCGCCAATGACATGCGGCGTGAGACCCTCGTGAAGAAAAAGGCCATCTGGGCAGAGGTGGCCCACAAAGTCAGTGCGGTGGGCACCACCACCCGCACTGTCAAGGACTGCAGAAAGCGGTGGGACGATCTACGGCTCCGGGTCCGCAGCATACTGGCTGCAAATCGCAACCTGGCTATGGCCACAGGAGGTGGCGCTAATTCACCAATCAAACTCCAGGAGTGGGAGGAGACCTGCACCAGCACAATTGGCATGGAATCCATCGAGGGAGTCGGAGACATGGAGCGTGGTGCGCCCACTTCATCAGATAAAGGTGAGTGTACACATTAAACAATGCACGGTGAAGGGTGAGGGCCCCCCCCAAATCCGAGTCCAGAATCAGCTCATGGATCCAGCCACAAACATACATGCACACAACCCTGCCAATGTGAGTGTCACACCCCAACACACACACATGCACGCATCACCACATACATGTACAACACAGACCCATTCATGCATGACCCACCCGACATCCCCATTACCGGATTCCCAACTAAAGAAGTCCAAATGCATAGAGCGGCATGACGTAATCATTCTGCATAAGGCACGTAGAACCATCACCGATGATATTCCCTATTTTTGTCTCCCACAGGATCACAGACAGTGATGAACAGGGCACTGTGATACATGCTCCCCCATCCAAGAAAAAGGCCAGGACACAGGAGACAGGGGACACCGCCACCACCTCAAGGGGCACAGGGTGGAGTGACCACCAGCAGAGGGGTAAAGGCAGCAAGAGCGCCAGCTCAACACGGCCTGAAGCCACGGCTGCTACAACTGCTGCACCCACGGCAGTGTTCCCCCCGTCATTGGAAACAAGCACGGAGGGCCCGCTCTCTGCTGCCACCAGTTCCACTGGTGAGGCAGCAGCCACTGCGCCGCTGTCGGACGGGGAGGAGACCATTGACCTTGAAACGCAAAGGCAGACCCCCAGCCCCCCGCAATCCATTGAGCCAAGCCCACGGCCACCATCGCAATGAAGTAGCCATGGACAATCTGGCAACGACACCGTGGGAGAGCGCTGGAGCCCTCTGGTGTCCTCACCTGATGGCCGAGGCATGGACCAGGGCGCAGCAGCCACCCCAAGAGCTGGACGCAATCGCCATGATCTGTCAACCATCAGCCAGAGGCAGGTGGAAATTACAGCGCTGGTTGGCCAGCATGCGGAAGAGGCAGCCCGTCTGAGGGAGGAGGGTAGGTCGAATGCAAGCCAGATAAGAGAGGGCATGGAGGCCTGCACAAACAGGCTGTGCGAGGAGATGGCCCAACTGAGGCAGGTCCTCACACGCATAGCGGACGCTATGGAGTGACAATATCCCCCCACCACAGGATCAACCGGGCACCTCCTCCTCTGCGAGTTCACGTCAGACAAGCCCCCGCCGCCGCTCCTTGCACACCATGAGGCGCATGCCATCCCAACCTCCCAATGGCGGTGGAGGCCATGAGAAGTAGGGCCAGCAAGAATTAGCTGGCACATGTGCAGCATGACACCTACGCACTACAAGCCACAGATGGGGGTGTTGTGGGGGAGGGTGGAAAGGGTGTTTTTGGGAGTGTTGTGGGGGGAGGGGGGAAAGGGTGTTTTTGGGAGTGTTGTGGGGGAGGGGGGAAAGGGTGTTTTTGGGAGTGTTGTGGGGGGAGGGGGGAAAGGATGTTTTTGGGAGTGTTGTGGGGGGAGGGGGGAAAGGGTGTTTTGGGGAGTGTTGTGGGGGGAGAGGGGAAAGGGTGTTTGCACAGTTGGGGCCATGCACTTTTTGTTCACGAGTTAATCATAATACACTGTTGACAAGTTGAAACACAGGCTTGGTCTTCATCATTGTGTGTACTTTATTGGGGACAGGGCCCATTGTGCGCCTCACCACATACAGCAGGGTAACAATACCCATCTCCATCCAAAAGAGTTGACCCTTGTCTCTCAGAATATTTGACATAACAGATGCTGATGCACATCGCCTCTTGCATGTCCTGCCGGCCAATTTCCCCCATCCTCATCCCCATCAACATCATCTACATCAGGTGGTTGCATGTCAATGTCAGGGGGCATAGGCACATTCCGTCTGATACACATATTGTGCTGCATGACACATGCCATGGTTATCTTCGGCACTTTGTCATGGCCGTACAGGAGAGCCTCATCCGGCCAGCTTAGGTACCAGAGCTGTGTCTTCAGAATGCCAAATGCCTGCTCAATCACGACATGGGTACGGTTCTGTGCAAGATTCTATTCCTCTTCGTGCCTGTTCTGTGGGTTCCGTATAGGGGTAAGGAGCCAACTCTTCAGGGGAAAGCCAGCATCACCTGCATGGTTGGAACAATGGGGCCTTGTTACTGGTAACCTCAATTGCAACCGGGACATTTCACACTAATTCTGTTAGCATTCTGATTGGCATCCACGAATCCCAGCATGCATGGAGACGAACAGTGTAACTGCAATGTGAGAAGGTAAGCTAGTCCCTGCAAGTGGACGTGCACCATGCATGCCTCCGACAGTATTTTCCATGTCCTGGGTGTGGATAGGTCCTAGGTGTTCCTGGGCCCAAACAACCTTTGTACGACACTGCTAGTGTTCTGCCATTATGATTCCAATGTCCCCATGCTGTGAAGCGGCACATCAGTAGTGGTGTACGGGTGTGGTTCTGTACAATGACTACAGGTAATCCATTTGCATGCACTCAAGGGCGCATATCTGTTGTGATGTTGTTCAACGCACATTTACATTATGCATATTGGCTGCATGTAGCAGCTTTGTGTCATGTAGGGTATGGTATGATGTGCAATGTGCATGTGGATAGATGTGTCATGTATTGCGTTATGGATTGATGTATTTGTTGTGCAGTTTACTACTTGCATGTGGTATCGTGTCCTCTCCATTGTGGGGTGCATTGGTGGACATTGGCGTACATCTGTATGTCCCTTTATTGTACGGACGACAGTCCACAACCAGTTGGAGTATGCATCTTTCCCCCTCCAAACACACCCCACATCACACTGCCATGTGCCTGCCCTGCTACTCACCAAGTAGCCACAAACTTTGTCCAGCATGGCGCTCCATGTTGCGTGGTATCATTGAGTTCCGCAGGACCATTGATTCATGGGTTGATCAGGGGTATCGGTCACGACAATGTGTTATTCTCTTTTTTGAGTCACATACCATTTGGACATTGATGGAGTGGTAATGCTTTCTGTTTCGGTAGACAGCCTCATTGTGATGTGGGGTCAACATTTCCACATGGGTACAGTCCATTGCCCGATGCTACTTGGGATGCATGCCAGTGAATAGATGCCAACTTTGTCGTTGGAGATCTCCTGGGCTGTCCGTGGCAGGGATATGTGTTCACTTGTGTGCTTCATGGGGGCATCGAGCACCTGGGTCAGCGTGCGTGTGAATACTGGTTGTGAAATGCCATGCATCTGCCCTACCGTATGCTGGTAGGTGCCCGTGGCCAGGTAGTGGAGGGGGGATGGCAGTACGATGTCTATGTGGCTCACTATGTCGTTGTGATTCATGTCCACCATGGTGGTGATGGTATCCCGGTCCAGGCGGCACAGGGTGTGTATCTGCTCAGGGGTTAGGTTGAATGGAATGGCTAGAATCCTGGGGATTTCTGGCTGCCTCTGTGGTATGACTGGGTGCACTGGTGTGGTTTGCTGGGCCAGTATCGCCATACTCCTCCCCCTGCGTCTCCTCTGTGCTGCCTGTTGTTGTTGGTGCTGCAATGCAATTATGTCCTCCAGCCCATGTAATGCTGCAAGTATTGGAACCATCTTGGTGTGGGAAGGGGTGTGGTGTGCTCCTTTTATTCTGCCCCAGTCTCCATTGCCTCCCCCTGTGCTGTTGTGGCCACCTGTGGCAGGTGGGGACACTACTCATCTCTCTTAATGTGTGGTTCGCGATGCCGGTATTTCCTCCATGCCGGTATGGGCTTCTTCGGCCAATACCATGCGCTATTTGCATGTCCGCATGCCTTGTAATGGCGTGCTATTAGCGCCATCCCGCTATTTCCGACCTGAGGGGTCGCGCGCCCACGGACTGGCTGCTATTAGTGGCACCGTTCTTAGCAGTGCCGCTAATAGCGGCCAGTCCGGGTCGTGATTAGCTAGGGAATTTAGCAATACCGGTAATCCCTTACCGGTACCGTTATTCCCTTACCGCCTAACGTGTAATGAGGCCCATTGTCTTTTAAAGCTAACCTGTGTTTTCTTCTTCTTCTCCTCACAGGCCGCTTGGTGCTGCGAGTGGATGAGAGCGCAATGAAAAATAGGCCCCGGGAATCCGTTAAGGTGAGTACAGCGCTGTGCGGTTGTTTATTATTGAAAGCAAACCTGAATATGTCGCTTTTCCTTTGCAGGTATTGCTGTAGTGCTCCGGATGGAAGCGTGGCATAGCGAGATGGAATTTAGGTAAGACTGATGGAATTCGATGTTTTGGAAGCACGCGTTCTAATATTGTTTTTTCCCTTTCTCGTTATTGCAGGTCGCAATGTTCGAACAGCAGCTGTGGTAGCGGTTTGCCGGAAGTCCTTAAGCTAGTATTCACAGGTGAGTGATGTTTCTTCTTGTCTCGGTTTCCACAGATTGCAGCCCAGTTGAGATGCTGAGTGCTGGATGGTGTTTTCTCAGGTAAGACAGAATAATCTTGTTCTTGTTCTTGCAGGATTACAGGAAGATGCTGAAGACCAGGAGCTGGACACGGCGAGTGTCACGCTGCTGGTTGCAGAATAACATGAAGCGTGCTCTGCAGTCAGGGTGTGGTTTATATAGCCCAGGTAAAGTAGTACCAGGGAAAGTAGTTCCAGGCCTGCCACTCCCAAAACACTAGACCGCATGGCTTGGTTCTTAGAACGAGACTGTGTGGGTGCTTCCATGTTGATTTTAAAGGCCCATGTACATAAATGGGACCTAGTTTGAACAGCCCTTCCTTCCTACATAAGAGCCTGGTGCCAAAGGCGTCAGGACTGGCTCCAGGAGCCCTTTTGCAGCGGTTTTAAGGCCCTCAGGGTTCTGATGGGAGCCTGCTTGGGGCACAACTTGTGCCCCCTCACAGTGGTCATGACACACAGGCTGGAAAACCATGTTCCTTCATACATATAAGGTTCAAGCAAAAAGGGGAGCAGCAGCTGACTTACCTGTGCATCGAGGCCCGAGGGGCTGGGGAGTAGTGCGGAGCAGATGAGTCCTGAGCAGAGCAGCAGCAGATAAGAGACAGCTGAGACCAGCTAAGCAGAACTCGTAAACCCCAGAAGGCACCGTTTTATTTGAAGCACATTCTGCTCTAAACGTGAGTGAAGGGTGGGGGCTTGCTGAGTGCATTTAGACTGTTGGCGTGCAGTACAGTGTAGCATAGTTTCGTGAGACATAAAGGTTACACATGCTGTTAAACTAAAACCACCACTTCTATTACTTATCTATTCAAACATGCTCTTTGCCCACATGGCAATCTTGTACAGTAGTGTGATGTTATGTTATATCTGCTTTTGCTTTAGCTTGTTTAATGAAAATAAGAGCCCTCAGAAGATAGGGGGTCATATTAGATACATTAACTTGGTAACTCCTGTGTCAAGTGTATAATTCAGAGTATTGTGTCAGAGTGGTATCTCTTTGAGGCTAAGAACTTTACAATACCTGTCGGTATATGTTTAATCATGTTGGTAAGCCCACAAACTTAGGCAGGCCTGTCTTTTAGCGGCGAGACACAGCCTAGGGTGAATGTCGACATGAAACGACTGATGGTCAAGGGTGTATTTTTACAGCGTAAAATGAGGTGGAGATAAGAGGCTCTTGGTCATGCCTAACTTGTAGGCAATCAAGTCAGGTGCCACCTCGCACATATGGGGTGTCTCAGAGATGACCGTAGCATTGCTAATAGAATAATAACCTGATGCCCCAGTCACAATAAACGGACCAGGCAAAACTATTATTTCTAAAAAGCTTTTTAATCAAAAGAGGTTAAGTGGGTACAGAAGATGGCCCATCAGGAAATCAATATTCCCATTCATTGTAGGAAGGCGCTGTTCAAGTAGCTTAGAGTATCATCTCACTGTCAGGGAGTTAATACCAACCTCACAGTGGCGATAGGCCAACTAGGAGTGTTACCCGCCAATTCACTCTTTACGTACTTAAAAACCCCAGCCAACAAGGTAAATAACGTGTATGCAACTCTCCTGATAAGGGGAGATTTAAATACCATCCAATACAGCCCATACCAGTTTCCTGAATTGGCTTTAACACACACAGATCATGTCACCCGGTTTGGAGGTAAGCTAGTTTATCCACAAACAAATGCTAGAGATGGACCTTTAGCCACACCCAACCTGTCACTAGAATATTTAGCCGGTTTCATCCAAACCGCAGAGGCCCCTTTTTACAAACATCAACTATTGGCTACACATTTTGACACTGTGCGTAACCTTGCATTGCAATATGCTGTGCAGCAAGGCTTAGTGCCTGCCCTGCAGCTACAAAGACAGATAGACACAGGAGGAGTGCAGCTACAGACATTGAGAATTAAATTAGGGTCATGCCCTTCCCGAAATGAGGACATGCCCAGGTGATATTTAGAAAAGCTAGGACAGCTGTAAGCCACCTATCCCCAGGTTACACCACAACATATGCATAGGGCACTACCCATGTTCCTTCCCTCTGGCTGCACACCGCCTTTAGTGAGCTGTGACGGCTGGATCTCAATTCATAGCTGGCATTAACTACAGCTGATAGGCACATCGTCTATCAAATCATTAGCATTAATATTGGCAGACATTAATGGAACACATAGTGCTGCTGCGGCAATGAATTTAGGTATGTCCATAGCATCCAATAATTATCAAATGGTTGAGAGCATAATTCTACCCTTATTGAAGGAGGGCCTGCAAGGTCAGAAGTTCATAGAAAATTATCCCAGTTAAATGAGCAAGAAAAAAGGGAGCAATTTGGGGACATAGTGACATCCACTTCTCAATCACTAGGCAGGGATCACGTAGGCAGGAGAACTGCAGAGGCTAACAAAGATAGTAAGCCAGAGAAGGAGTTACACCACTAAGGGTAACTCTCAAAGGGACGGGGATAATTTCAAGGTGAAAAGGGTGGTAAACCACATAGACGAGAGCTTTTCCCAATAGAGAAAGAAAAATATACCCAGAGCATGAGCCAAAGAATGGGAAAACTACAGGAGATAGGGATGCCCCACAGTGGCAAGGCACTCACATGAGTCGACGAGTTTGGGGTAAGCCTAGGGGCAGTCCCATTTTAGACCCACAGACTATGATTTCAGAGACAGAAAACACATGAAAAGTCCACAAAAGTATGGCACTGATGAGGGTTCCTCTAATTCGTCACAGGCAAGGATGCCAGGCTGTTCTAAAACTGAGGGGAAGGACATGAAAATTGAGAAATAACACATGGCAGCCCTACAAGTCCACACATTCATCAAATCATTCCCAAGACTAAGTAACACACTGATTGGCTAGAGGTCCTGTTAGCCTTTGGGTCTGATATTTCCATATTTGAATGCAGCCACAAGGCACTGTTGGAGCACACAGAAATGCACAAATAACACCACCCACTGGGCAGACATTAGCAAATAATGAAGTGTATGTTGTAGCCATTCAGCTGGAAGATCAACATCCCAAAGAGATTGAAGCACTGTTTTGGCCACAGTCACATATCCAATATAAAGGACTTTTAGCATGTCAATACTGGCCACCATTGTATGTGAGACAGGTACCAAGAGGTGAAGAGGTAGTGATGCCTGCCTTTTCAAAAGAATTGAGTGGGGAACAAGTGCAAAAATATGCACAAGACTGGGCATTGCTGGCAGCAGTGCAGCTGTTTAAAATTCATGTAGGGCATTATCTGGAATGTCCAGCGCATGTGATTCTAGTACTGAACCCCCCCCGCCCCCACCACAGAGGCAGTATACAGTCAAGCCACAAGCAATTGCCCACATGCAAACCATAGTGGTCCAACTAATGGACCAGGGGGTAATTATAAAGTAAGCAAGCCCATATAACGGTCTGGTGCTCCCCGTTTTAAAACCTGATGGTACTTATCGTTTTATTGTGGATTTTAGAATTTTGAATGCACATTGTAAGACAGAGGCAGTCCAAAATCAACATAGTTCTGGACTTCTAGCCAATTAACACAGATGCAAATATAAAACAAACCTTGATCTAGGCAATGGGTATTTCACATAGAAAGCCAGAAAAATACTGCATTCACTTTTAAGGGAACGCATTTCCAATTCACTTGAAAAATGCAGGGGTAGAAGAATTTGCAGAGCACATTCTCAAGTAGAATACAGAGTTTGTTGGAAGACACTCCTAACAGTTAGCAATATGTAGATGATATTTACATCACCCATGAGAATCTTAATGAACACTTGCAGCAAGTAGACATAGTCATTCACACATTGGCTGCAAAAGGGTACCTGATTAACTTCAAGAAATCAAGAATAGCTCATTGTGAGGTTTCCTTCTTAGGATTCACTCTTTCAGATGAGGGCAGAGTCCTGTCAGCAGATTTTCTTGAATAGTGTGCCAGGTTACGGCCGCCTAGCACACTTAGGAAATTGCACGTGATTATAGGGCTTTTGAATTTTGGCAGATCGTATGTGTCTAATTCTGCCAAGCTAGTGAAACGATTGCATGCTCTGATAAAACCAAATTTCAAAGCAGCCCACTCACATTCTGCACCATGTGTACTCATGAATGACTCAAACTGGCCCTTTGCAAGACAGAAATACAGAAAAAGAGATAGAAATAAATCTGTCGGTGGGAGATAATACTTTCACATACACAGTTTGCCCTCTAGGGGAGAGTAAACCGATTGCATATAAGTCACGTGTATATTCCACACCTGAATTAAGATTTACACCTGAGGAAAAAATTCTGTCTTCAGTTCAGATGATCATTCAGAAGGAATGGCCGTTGGCAGCAAATAGAACTATACACATAACTACACCTTTAGCTCAACAAGCTAGCATGCCCAATGCAAAGGCGTCACATACTAGATGGATTCAATGGTCAACTTCTCAACATGCCCCAAATGTAAAGTATCATTATAAAGCAGAATTACAAAAAATGAGTGAATTGACTTAGACAATGGATACAGAACCAGACACCTCACTGCCTGACAAGAACATTTTACACATGAAGAAGCATTTATACATACTGATATTGCAACAAAGCATCTTAAAGACATGTCTGCCCAGACTACTGAATTGCATGGATTGCTGCTTGCATTGCGCCAAGCAGACTCAGGGAAGCTCACACTAGAAGTCTCAGATTCAGATTACACTGTCATGGCTTATAACACTCATTTGCATTGGTGGATTCAAAATAACTTTAGAGACATTAGGCATAAAACTATTGCTTCCTGGCAACTCTGGAAACAAGTTTGGGACCTTAAACAGACATACTCTTTGCTATGGGTGATGCACACAAGAGCACATACTAAAGGGCATATTCATAGCATTGGCAATGCATTGGCAGATAAATATGCCAAAGAGCACACCGTGAGAAAAACGATTGCAGCCATAATTGCTCAGCTACTGCAATGGATGAGGAAATAAAAGAAGCTTGTTTGGGTATTATACCTGGGCCGAAGGGTTTCCCAAGTAATTACATTTATGACATTGAGAATAATAAACCAGTAGTCACAATTCCTATGAAAAAGGGGAACCTATTCAAAGATGAATCCCTAATAGAGCAGACAGGGAAAAGCTAATTGCAGCCACACATGCTGGCCTTGCATCTACCCAGTTTGGGGTTACTGCAACTGCAGAGCTATTCCTTGACCTGTATTGGTGGCCAGGACTGTGTCAACAGGTTAAAGTATACACAGCAAACTGTGACACATGTCTGAAGACAACTGTGGACCACAGCACAAAATTTAAAGAGGCTCCTTTAAGAAAGGCAACCTCGCCTTTTGAGATTCAACATCTGGATCATATAGGACCACTACCAGCAATACATAGGTACAAATATATTCTAGTAATAGTGGATTCATGCACTAGGTTCACCTGAATTATTCCTCAAAAGAGAGCAGACTGAAAATCAGTCATACAGGCACTACAGGGTGTAGTAGCCATGACAGAAACTCAAACGCTCCATGCTGATAATGGTTCAGCTTTCACAGGGCAGGCACTGAGAAAGGTATTAGAGGCTTGGGGATCAGAGCTGCACTTTTCTAAACCTGTATTATCTAGAGATGAAATGGGCTGATAGGAAGGGCAAACCACTCAATAATGTTGTGCCTGACTAAATGCATACTTTCGATGGGGGCGGGGGGATAACTGGGTAGACCACTTGCATCTAGTTAGCAGATGTTTAAATAATTTACCACACCAGTCTCTATGCAACAGTAAGACTCTGCGTGAACTCTTGTTTGGGGGAAAATGTTTTATGCCTGTTCTGCACACTCTCTCAAGTCCCCTCAGTAGGCTAGAGCAACTGCTGGCAACAACGTTGCTGAGGGAATCCCTCCAGATGGAAGCTGCTGAGGCCAGTCCTGAGACCACTCGCAAAGCAGGAGATTGGGTCCTGAAGAAGATCCATGGTAAGACTATGTTTGGCCTGTCCTACAGACCAGCAGTGAAAGTAATCAGCCACGGTAGAAGGAAATATACTGCCAGCCTTGCGTACCAACAATGTGCTCAATTTAAAAAACATTTAATTTTCTCATTGATCAGGAAGAATTCAACGGTATCAGCTATTGTCAGATGCATGGTGTGTGCCAAGGAATCACTTCTTGCCATGAACGTGTGGGTCAGAGTCTCATCATCCAGACTTGCATCGTGGCATACCAGACTGGCCAAAATGTTGTCCATGCACAGAGACGTGTGTGGCATCCAGAGATTCTTCCCACAAGTGTTCTACTGTGATTTAATTGAACCCCCCCCCCCGGAAGGCATGCCCCTGCCATGGGAGCATATCAAGGAAAAGGAAACCGCTCAGAGAACGACAAAAGTGACAGTTATGTCCAGATGTCTCCCGTGAGACCAAGACACCAGCAAAGGAAACAGCTGAGCCTCCAGTCGCAAAGCCTGATTCAAGCCAGACACAAGATGAAACATGCCTACTCCCAAACCCTGAATCCCAGGGAGCTTCCACAGGTGAGACAAGTGATAGATACCTCTGGATCCAGGAGTGCATGGGATAATGAGACAATGTCCATGTCCTTGCGGAAATCTGACATGCACATTTTGTTTCCTTCACCACTTTGCTTCCAAACGCACATCAAAAGAAGGCTAGAAGCAAACCTTGAATTCAGAAAGCCTGAAATTCTGCGAAATACCCCACTGCTGGCATCACAATCAGGGTTTTCCAAACTATAAGATTCTTTGTTGATTCTACCTTTTCACTTGTCAGTCTCACAAAGGGTGTTTGCCGGTTTCCCAAAGGGCGATTGTTCATTTCAAACAATGCTTGTGTCAGGTGCTTGAACCACCCCTTGAGAGAGTGAGTCTGAGTCAGTTTCTTTATTTGCTGTTTGACCAAGCCATTGCTACATTCAATAAGAGCAGAAGCTTCGTTATACCAACTGATATGCAGCATCCATTTGATGCCCCGTTCCTGAGCCCAATTCTGCACATTGTGTCCTGCAAAATGGCTGCCTTGATCTGATTGGATTTCATTTGGAATGCCATAGTGTCTTATGAGATATTCCATTCCTTGTAAGGTAGCCCGTTGATCTGCATGGGCGGCTGGATGGGCCAACAGCAATCCGGAATATGTGTCTACCATTGTCAACACATAATGTTTTCCATTTCCTGGCAGCAAAGGTCCAATGTAGTCAACTTGTCATATGCTGGCTGCTTTTTCACCTCTTCTCAAAGCACCCTGAAGCTTCCTTTCCAGCGGATCGCGCTTTACTTCACAGCACACAGGACAGCGGGAGGCAGCTTGCTTGGCATGATCCATGGTAATGCGCAGTTGTCTCCTCTTGGCCCATTCATAGGTACCCTGTTGCCCTAGATGTCCTGAGGTCTGTTGCGCCCAGTCTGCCATTCCCTGCAGCACTTCTGTTTCTTCAGGGGTTGTTACTGGGCGAATTTCTGCCATTTGATCTGCTTCATTATTGAACAGTGCAGCCAGCAAAGTGTCAGGTGGCATGTGTGTATCAACATGCCCGATGCAGATCCTGCATTTCTCACCTTTGTGCCACATCTCGTCCCAGAGGTCATGCCCTCCCCATATTGGAGTGTTTTTAATCTGCCAGCTGTCTCTTCTATATGCCGGTGCCCAATGAGTCAGGCCCTAGTATGTAGCCCAACTGTCTGTGTATATGTACGCAGTTTCGGTGTCTTTCACCTGTTCAATCACGGAGGGCACTGCTTGCAATTCAGCATATTGACTGGAACCCCCCACTCCATCTCTCATTAGCAGTTTTCGCGGTGGGGATGAAAAGCAACAGCTTGCCAGTGTCTTTGCCCTAAATCATATTTTGCAGTGCCGTCCGTGAACCATACAGAATTCTGTTCCTCTTCCGTCAATGTATCATAGGCGGGCGCGACTTTGAAGGGAGATTCTGGCAACGCGACAGGGGTGCTTGGTTCAGGCATTGCTTCCAGATCTACTGCCTTCAGAATTTGTTCTTGCACCTTGGAAACCCCTGTGCGACCAGCTTTTGCACGCTGCTGGAGATACCATTTCCACATGAGATGAGTGGCGTCTTGCGCCCTGCCACTCTTTCCGCCCACAGCAGCTTCGCGCACCCAGCCCATGATTGGAATTTGTGTGCAAATTGTCACTGGATGCTCGCCTGTAATTCGTTCTGTCTCAACTAGCGCCCAGTAAACTGCAGCAATTTTCTTTTCAAGCGGAGTATATCTTGTCATAGGATCTGTGAGTTTTCTTGACCAAAAACCTTGTGGCACTCTTTTCTGTCCCTGCTTTTGCCACAAACTCCACACGGTAACATCATTGTAGACAAGAATTTCCAGTTCAAAAGGATCGTTTTTTGTCATGGGACCCAGCGTAATGTAATTCTGCAAAGCGTCTTTAGCCTGTTGAAAGGCAGTCTGCTGGTCTAGGCCCCATTTAAAATCATGTTTTATCCTGGTAACTTTGTAGATTGGTTTCAGTATCAAGCTTAAATGAGGTATGTGATTTCTCCAAAAACCCATTAACCCAATGGATGTTTGTGCCTCTTTTTTATCCACTGGTTGGGTCATCTGCTGTACCATGTCTATCACAGGCTCAGGGATTTTCTTTACTGAACCAGAACAGATTGCACCTAAAAACGTCACCTCTTGAGCGGGCCCCTGTACTTTCTTGGGATTTATAGCCCACCCACAGTTCTGCATGTGTGTGATCAGTTTTTCAGCAGTTTTTTCACATGTATTTTATCATTGCTGGTTAATATTATATCATCTATACAATGGGCAACATACACATCATCCAACTGCACCATTGTCAAGTCTCTGGCAATCAATCCATGGCACAGAGTGGGACTGTGCAAGTACCCTTGGGGACATTTAGTGAAGGTAATTTGTTGTCCCCCCAATTTACCGCAAATTGATCTTGTGATTCAGCATCAATATCAATGGAGAAAAAAGCATTGGCCAAGTCAATTACCACATGCCATTCACCCACTTCTTTTGGGAGGTTTTCAATCAAAGTAATGATGTCTGGCACAGCCACAGCCAAAAGTGGCACCTTCTTGCTCAAGGCACGAAAATAAACAGTCAGACGCAATGCTCTATTTGGGCGGCAGAGGGGCCAAACCGGAGAGTTAAATGGACTGACTGCTGGCCTCATTATGCAAGCTTTCACTAGTGACTCAATGGTCTCACCAATCTCTTTGTGCCCTCCCGGCAGTCTGTACTGTTTCATGCACACTGGCTCAGCAGGAGGAGGTAAATGCAAGGGGGTCCATTTTGCATTCCGAACCAAAACAGGCCTTACCACTCTCACATGGATTTTCCAATTGCCAAAAACAAATTCACCTAAGACTCTTGCCCAACAACACATCCATTCCCAGTATGTACTCGGGTATGTCAGTAGTCAACACATTTGCAGTCAAAGGGGATCCCTCGCCAATTGACATCTTTGCATTAATGGATTTTGCAAAAGTCTCCGCCCCCCCATAACCATTGACCAGGACTCTGGGGCAAGAACATTTGTTGGGATTGCCATTCAGAATTGTCACTTCAGCTCCTCTGTCTAATAGAGCCAAAACATGTTTCACCTTGTCATTTAAATACAATGTAAGTGGCACAAAAGGGCATCTGTTTCTGGGACTGGTTCTCTTGATTAACTGTACCTCAAAGTCAGAGCCAGCCCTTCAATCAAAAATGGGGTCGCGGACTTCCCATTTTTCCTTTGCCAAAAGTGGGTTTACCGTGTATCTCTTTCTTTGGAATTCCTTCTTTTCGCAGGACCACCCACATTTGCCTGTGTGTAACTTCAATAGTGTCAGTTTACTCTTTAGACTTTGCATTTTTGCCACGCTTCTTCCCCGAATCAACACCTGTAGCCACTAGGCGTGCTGCTTTGCACTCATCCAGGCCTTGTAATTGCCCAAGTAACAGTGCAATTTCACCAATGGCTCTGCCCTGCGCTGGACCCAGCAATGAGATTAATGCTCCTTTCATATGGCCAGGGGCATTTTGCAATAAGCGCGCACGCATGCCTACAGTGAAAAGTTCCATATCGGGTCCTGCAATATTCGCACTGTAAATTGCGCTCTGTAAACCCATCTCTCTAAGCTGATCTGGCGCTTCGCTTAATGAACTCCAATGGCCCCACCTTTCTTCCATATCCATGGGGCTTGCATAGTCTAAAGCCAATTAAACAATGAATGTGAACCTTGCTGCCCTAATGCGCCGCGCAAAATCTGACACAACATGACATTGGTAGTAATTGAGCCCATCTTCAATAATTCTTCTGGAGTCAGGAAGATGCCATCACTGCCGGTATCCCAGACTCTCAGAAGCCACTTCAAAATCGGTTTGACAGCTCTTTGTCTAAACAACTTGCCAATGTCTAAAAACTCTGTCTGGGTGTAATCTCTGACAATCCTAGTATTCTGAATATTTCATCCGCCAGTTTGGCCTTTTGATTTATTATTTATTAACGCCCGTGCTGGATAAGCAAAGTGTTTCTGAACACATTCCAATTTCTCTCCCTCTGTTACGCTCACCTGATATCCCAAGGGGCGTCTGGAAGGCTCTGAGATCTGGAACCCTGGATGCGAGGTTGCCCAGTGCTGAATAATGAATCTGCAATTACAGAAGGGAGGATTTGTGATAACTGTCTCTAATGGGTGAATCTACCACCTCCCTCTGACCGAATACCTTCCCACTGGGTTCTTTTCTCACCTTAGTTATTTGTAGGGTGAGCTATCCGTCCTGCGTTTCTTGTGCAGGGGTGCTTGACGTTTGTTAGCGAGCTGCCCGAGTTGCTTCACTGGTGCAGTACGCCTTCCTTGGGCCCAGGCCTGCTGTGACCCCGAATCTGCTGGTAGGCAGGTAGGTTTGTTATTTGAACATCTTTGTTCTGTTTATGGTGGGAATTCGTTAATGTAATTATCTCCTTCTTTTCAGGTGCGAAGGTCTTGATGCTAGCCTACCGGATGGAGAGGCACGTTTCTAGGTAAGAGAAAGCGCGAAGCACAGCGCCTTTATTGTCTTTTAAAGCTAACCTGTGTTTTCTTCTTCTTCTCCTCACAGACCACTTAGGTGCTGCGAGTGGATGAGAGCGCTATGAAAAACAGGCCCCCGTAATCCGTTAAGGTAAGTTCAGCGCTGTGCGGTTGTTTAATATTGAAAGCGAACCTGAATATGTCTCTTTTCCTTTGCAGATGTTGCTGTGGTGCTCCGGATGGAAGCATGGCGTAGCGCGATGGAATTCAGGTAAGACTGATGGACTTCGATGTTTTGGAAGCATGCGTTCTAATATTGTTTTGCCCTTTCTCGTTAATGCAGGTCGCAATGTTCAAACAGCAGCTGTGGTAGCGGTTCGCCGGAAGTCCTTAAGCTAGTACTCACAGATGAGTGATGTTTCTTCTTCTCCTCTCACTTTCCACAGATTGCAGCCCAGTTGAGATGCTGAGTGCTGGATGGTGTTTTCTCAGGTAAAACAGAATAATCTTGTTCTTGTTCTTGCAGGAATACAGGAAGATGCTGAATACCAGGAGCTGGACACGGTGAGCGTCACGCTGCTGGTTGCAGAATAACACGAAGCGTGTTCTGCAGTCAGGGTGTGGTTTATATAGCCCAGGTAAAGTAGTACCAGGGAAAGAAGATCCAGGCCTGCCGCACCCAAAACACTAGACCGCATGGCTTGGTTCTTAGAACTAGACTGTGTGGGTGCTTCCATGTTGGATTTAAAGGCCCGTGCACATAAATGGCACCTAGTTTGAACTGCCCTTCCTTCCTACATATGAGCCTGGTGCCAAAGGCGCCAGACTGGCTCCAGGAGCCCTGTTGCAGTGGTTTTAAGGCCCTCAGGGTTCTAGTGGGAGTTTGCTTGTGGCACAACTTGTGCCCCCTCACAGTGGTCATGACAGCACTCCCTGCCCAAGGCACCTTTCATGGTATCCTTCCTGTCCGGTCTGGGTTTGGTGGGGTTATCCAGGTGAAACCTCTTAATCAGACGTGGTGCGTGAATATGTTCACTTGGTTCCCAAGTTCTGTCTTGAGGCCCGTACCCTTTCCAGTCCACTAAATAGTATAGCTTAGATCTGGTACGTTTTAAATCCAGGATGTTTTTAACTTCAAATTCAGGCTCTCCATCAACTAGCACAGGTTTTGGTGGTGTTAAGACTCGGGTTCTTATTTGTACAGGTTTTACAAGTGACACATGGAACACCAGATGAATTTGCATGCTCGGTGGTAAGGCTAACTTGACGGCCACTGGATTTATCACTGATTCAATGGTATAGGGTCCTAGATATCTTGGACGAAAGGTCTGGGTACCTTTTATGGGCACATGTTTTGATGCCAACCAGATTTCGTCTCCAACTTGGTAATCGGGAGCTTTCTTTCGATGACGGTCCGAGAATTATTTTTGTCTGTCTTTGGCTTGCAGTAAATATTCATTTGCCCTTTTGAAGGCTTGGGTTATGCTTGTGTGTAGAGTCTTTACCGCTGGCATTTCCAAGGTCGTGGGGGAGACTATTTCAGAGGTACGTGGATGTCTTCTGTATATTGTGTAGAAAGGGCTTTGTCCCGTGCTGGTGTATATGGAGTTATTGTATGCGTGTTCCGCTATCCATAACAAGTCTTTCCAATTCTCTTCCACTCGATGCAGCATGCAACGTAGATACTGTTCTAATGTCTGGTTTGTTCTTTCTGTTTGTCCATCCGTTTGGGGGTGATGGCTAGTGGATAATCGAACATCGATTTGTGCCCTGGTACAACATTTGCTCCAGAAGTTGGATAGAAATTGGCTTCAACGATCTGAGGTTAGGACTGAGGGGAAACCATGCAGTTTTATAATCTGTTCAAGAAATGCTTTTGCCAGACCAGTAGCGTCAGGAAGTCCTTTGAATGGAATGAAATGTGGCATTTTAGAGAACAGGTCTACAACCACCAGAATGGTATTAAAACCTTGACAGGGATGTAAGTCTGTAGTAAAATCAAGAGAACGAGTATGCCAGGGAGCCGGTGGAATATCCAGTGGTTGTAGGAGGCCAGCTGGTTTCTGTTTTTGTGATTTATTCTGTGCACATATCCCACAGGATAGAAGGAATCGAGCAATGTCCTTACGCCAGGTTGGCCACCAATAACTCCGTTTAACCTTGGCTAGAGTCTTAGCAATTCCAGGATGGCCTTCTATCAGGGAATCATGATAACCAGACATGACCAATTCTTGCAGATCTTTACTTGGTAGATATAGTCGTTCCCTGAAGTAGGGTAATCCATCCAGAACCGTGTGATGTTCATTTTGGGAATTCCATTTCTGCAAGATCTCTGGGTTCTTTAAGGTTCAATTCTTATCTTGAAGTTCACTCAGAGTCAATGTGGTTGTGAGTCCTAGTAGTTTATCACTTGGGATGATGGCAACAGGGTCCAGGGTACTGTTCATTTTCTCTTCAACACCCATACGAGACAAGGCATCGGCCTTCCCATTCCGAACTCCCGGTCGGTATGTTATTGCGTAATCATATTCTGCGAAGAATAGAGCCCACCGCAACTTTCGTGACTATTGGGCTTTTACTGACTTTAGGAATTGAAGGTTTCGGTGATCTGTGATTACTGTCATGGTATGTCTGGCACCTAATAAATACTGCTGCCAGGCTTTGTAGGATGATTTTATTGCGAACAATTCTTGTCTGTAATTGCCTTAGTTAAGTTCTGGTGTGAGAATTCACTTGACGAAAAGGCCAAGGGGTGTCATTGGCCTGTCTCTGGATCTCTTTGAGAGAGAACTGCTCCGATAGCTACGCTTGAAGCATCAGTTTCCACTACATAAGGGAGATCAGGGCGAGGATGTCGTAAAATTGGCGCAGAGGTGAATCTTTTCTTGAGTTCTTGAAAGGCCTGTTCCGCCTTTTCAGTCCATTGGAATTTTGTGTTGTTTTTTCTCAGTAACAATGTGATTGGGTGGACTATCCGTGAGAAATCTGGAATAATTTGACGATAAAAATTCACAAAGCCGAGCATGCTTTGGGTTCTTTTAAGTGAAGAAGGTGACGGCCAATTAAGGATGGCATCTACTTTGTGTAAATCCATCTTGACTCCCTTTGGCGAGAGACCAAAACCAAGGAACTCAACTTCGGTGACATGGAAGGAGCATTTCTCGAGTTTAGTGTACAGTTTGTGCTGGCGAAGTTTTGCAAGGACTGATCGAACATGTTCCACATGATCTCTTTCAGAGGGGGAATACATCAGGATGTCGTTAATATAGACCAGGGCACAGACATCGATTAATTCCCATAACACATCATTCATGAAGTATTGTAACGCTGCGGGAGCGTTGCACAGCCCAAAAGGCATGACCTGATATTCGTACAGGCCATACTTGGGGCGAAACGTGGTTTTCCATTCATCCCCTTTCTTAACATGTACAAGGTGGTATGCTCCTCTGAGGTCTAGTTTGGTGTAGATTCGGGCATCCTTGACTTGGTCCAACAGTTCCGGGATAAGGGGCAAAGGGTAGCGTTTTTTTACTGTGATTTGATTAAGTGCGCGGTAATTGATGCAAGTCCTCAAATCTCCTTCCTTCTTGAGTATGACGAATAAGGGAGAGGCTGCCCGTCACTTTGACGGGCGGATAAACCCATTAGCCAGGTATTGATCCAGATAGGACTTCAAGTGGATTTTTCGGTTTACGTAAGTGCATAAATTCGACCACACGGAACCTGTGTGCCAGTCGATCTGACAGTCATAGGGCCTATGTGGAGGTAATGTCTTAGCCTGTTCCTTCTGAAAAACATCTTGATAATCCTGATATTTTTTTTGGTAAGGTGTCCATTGGTTCCACGATCCCCGATGCTATTCCTTGAACAGATTTCAGGTCTGACTGTGGTATAGATTTTGGGTAGCAAGCACGGGTGCATTTGTCGAAAAAGGTCAGTCTCTTTGCACGCCAGTCTATGTGGGGATTGTGAGCTACTAGCCATGGCATCCCTAAGATCAACCGGAACTGAGGAGCTTTGATGAGGTCAAATGTAATTGCTTCTTGATGTCCATCCTGACACAGAAGGGTTAATTCTGTTGTTCATCGGGTTACTGGTCTCGAAGCAATTTCTTATTTATTTTTACATTTATAAAGCGCTCACACAGCCCGCAGGCATCGAGGCGCTGTTACTGGAATTGTTTGTTTTTATTAGTTGCGTTTTTTTTTTGTCTTAGTTACGTATTTATAACGCGCTTAAAAACACCCAGAGGTTTCTAAGCGCGGACCCGGGGATCGAACCTGTTGTTGCTTCATGTCGTCTTGCTTCCAAGACGCGCACGCTGCCGCTGAGCTATCCCCCCGGGTCCGTCAACAGTAGTTACCTTTTCAGTTGTTGGTTTTGTGCATAAGGGAAGTCCCATTTCTGTTGCCAGATCTCGATCTATGTAATTACCAACTGCTCCGTTGTCTATATGTGCCTCTATGGCATGCATCCGTGACGGTCATTGGTGATTGATCAAGGTTAATGGTAGGGCGAAATGTGAGGACTGGGACTCATCCTTCTTGCTTGACAAGCGGACCTCTACGCTTGCCGGGCCTGGTAGATTTCCGATTCCTTTCCATCATCATCTTTCTCTGTAGCGCCTACCACCTTCCTTGAAGGTTTCACTGGGCATTCTTTGAAGTAGTGACCCGATTTACCTCAGTATAGGCATAATAGTAGCTTTCTCCTCTTGTCTCTTTCAACCTTGGTTAATGGGGGTCGTACTCCTCCAATCTGCATGGGTTCTGTGGTATTTTCTGATGGACGTTGAACATTATCTTTTGAACATACGTACATGGCACGATTTTCGAGTCTACTTCGGTCTGTTCTTCGATCCTGTAATCTGTGGTCCAACTGAACTACCAGGTTGATAAACGCTGCACAGTCTTTAGGTGGGTCTACCACTTGAGCAAGGACATCCTTCAGGTCTCCTTGTAGGCCCCGATGAAACAACATGGTTCTTTTATCTTCTGGCCACCCCGCTTCTACAACCAGTCTATTAAAGGCGGAAATATAAGTCAGCAAATCTGGATTCCCTTGGCGGAGGGACAGGAGTTCGTTATCAAGAGCTTGTCCATGCAAGTGTCGAGCAAATAACTTTTCCATCTCCGCTTGAAAATCCCTGAAGTTCTGCAGTAATGGGTCATTCCGGCTCACTAAAGGTAACGATCAGTCTGCGGCACTTCCACTCAAATATGATAACACGAAGGCCACCCTGGCCTGGTCATTTGGGAAAGCCCCAGGCCTACAAAGAAAATGGAGGCGGCACTGGTTCATGAATATTGCGTACCTTCTGGGGTCTCCATTAAACTGTTCTGGTGGTTCCAGGGGTATTGCTCCCAGCAACGTTATCTGTACTGGATTGACTGATGAAGGTGTAATGACAGATGGGGCGAATCTGGGCAATGGAGCCTGTCCCGCCTGTGTTTGTAGTACCTGTTTGCTTAGTTCATCAGTACGGTCTTTTGTGACTATTAACTCTCGTTTTAAGGCATTGGTTTCTTGCCGGGCTGCGTGTACCTCGAAGTGGAATTGGCCCAAAAGCTGGGCTAACTGATCAGTTTCAGATGTCTCCATGATGCCCGGGTGGATAAGGTTTAAAGGCTTCGTGTTCTGTTATGCTCACCTGATATCCCCGGGGGCGTCTGGAAGGCTCTGAGATATGGAACCCTGGATGCGAGGTTGCCCAATGCTGAATAATGAATCTGCAATTACAGAAGGGAGGATTTGTGATAACTGTCTCAAATGGGTGAATCTCCCACCTCCCTCTGACTGATTACCTTCCTACTGGGTTCTTTTCTCACCTTAGTTATTTGTAGGGTGAGCTATCCTTCCTATGTTTCTTCTGCAGGGGCGCATGACGTTTGTTAGCGAGCTGCCCGAGTTGCTTCACTGGTGCAGTACGCCTTCCTTGGGCCCAGGCCTGCTGTGACCCCGAATCTGCTCGTAGGCAGGTAGGTCTGTTAATTGTAAGTCTTTGTTCTGTTTATGATGGGAATTCGTTAATGTCTTTATCTCCTTCTTTTCAGGTGCGGAGATCTTGATGCTGGCGTGTCGGATGGAGAGGCACATTTCTAGGTAAGCAAAAGTGCAAAGCGCAGCGCCTTTATTGTCTTTTAAAGCTAACCTGTGTTTTCTTCTTCTTCTCCTCACAGGCCGTTATGGTGCTGCGAGTGGATGAGAGCGCAATGAAAAACAGGCCCCCGGAATCTGTTAAGGTAAGTACAGCACTGTACGGTTGTTTAATATTGAAAGTGAACCTGAATATGTCTCTTTTAGTTTACAGATGTTGCTTTGGATGGAAGCGTGGCGTAGCGTGATGGAATTCAGGTAAGACTGATGGACTTCGATGTTGTGGAAGCACGCGTTCTAATATTGTTTTTCCCTTTCTCGTTATTGCAGATCGCAATGTTCGAATAGCAGCTGTGGTAGCGGTTCGCCGGAAGTCCTTAAACTAGTACTCACAGATGAGTGATGTTTCTTCTTCTCTCAGTTTCCACAGATTGCAGCCCATTTGAGATGCTGAGTGATGGATGGTGTTTTCTCAGGTAAAACAGAATAATCTTGTTCTTGTTCTAGTTCTTGCAGGATTACAGGAAGATGCTGAAGACCAGGAGCTGGACACGGTGAGCGTCACGCTGCTGGTTGCAGAATAACACAAAGCGTGTTCTGCAGTCAGGGTGTGGTTTATATAGCCCAGGTAAAGTAGTACCAGGGAAAGAAGTTCCAGGCCTGCCACACCCAAAACACTAGACCGCATAGCTTGGTTCTTAGAACTAGACTGTGTGGGTGCTTCAATGTTGGATTTAAAGGCCCATGTACAAAATTGGGACCTAGTTTGAACAGCCCGTCCTTCCTACATATGAGCCTGGTGCCGAAGGCACCAAGACTGGGTCCTGGAGCCCTTTTGCAGTGGTTTTAAGGCCCTCAGGGTTCTGGTGGGAGCCCGCTTGTGGCACAACTTGTGCCCCCTCACAGTGGTCATGACACCCTCAGAACAGTCTAGCTCTGCAATCCTTAATTCAAGTGGCTCATCCCAGTCAAAGGTCTGCTCTGACTCACTATCGCTTACATCGCCAGACAAAAATTTGGATCCCATGTATCTTTCCTAATTAATGCCCGAATTCTTATCTTTGAAGGCTCTTTTTTCTCAGCCTGCACTTGTGCGTGGCTACACGCACAGCTAAAGAGGCACATCTGTCCTCCATCTGATCGGCCCGTTTCACCGATGATTCCATGGTCTCCCTCATTATGATTTGCTGCTCTTGGAGCAGGGATATCTCATCATTTAATTTTTGAATTTGTGCATCTTTTAATAAGTCTTTCTCATGCATCATCCTGAGCGCCTGCAGGAACAACCAGCCTATGCTATCTGCGGCCATCAGCTCCTTACGACTTTTCCCATGCAGTAAACTCTCCAAGCACTCACTAATTACCGCCAGGGAAACATAATTTTCAAGCATGTCCCATGCCATCGGCGCAGAATACTAATGCAATATATCTGCCACAGATGACCATGCATTTGTTACCGGCCATCCCGGAATGTGACAGAGTGCACTGTTTCCTTCATTTCATTCACCTTTCCCCTGTTTCTTCCAGAATGGCGTTATGACTTCAAATCCTGCCGACTACGCCAAATGTAGTGAAAAGGGTATGTGCTCACCCCGGGACCAGCCCTGATGACCCTATGACCCTTTACAAACCCTCAAAAGTTCGAAACTATGCGAAACACAATGTACACAGTCTGGAGGAAACCCACTCAGAAGAAGATTTTATACTTGCAGTTATTTACTAATCAATCAACTAAATCCAAGCAGCAATTTACTATAAAATGGGAAATCAAAAATGCAAGCTGAACAATGCAGGTTATTAGATACAAGTGAGATGCAAATATCTTACGCTCCTAGAAATCGCTGATCTTGATGCGATCTGGTCACACCTAGGACCCACGCCGCCCTTGTGCCTGGCACCGCTCCGGAACTGGCCTAGCCCCGGCAGCCTACACAGAAACGGGATACGACAGCAAGAGCCTCTGCCTTTCAGTGCTTGGCTGGTATTCCAGGCGCTGCTTTGTGTGTGCACGGTCCAAACAGCCCAGGAAGAGACCCTCCCCCACTTGCTCAGGTGAAGGCTTCTTATTATGGCCTGCCTGTCTATCAATGTGACGTATTAGATTTTCGAGAATCTTCTCGACAGAGCCCTCTGTGCACAAAAACATGTTTTTGATAGGAAATTCTAAGCTCTTTGGCTCTCAGGCTCTCTTCACTTTGTTTTGGGAAGCTTCGCTTCTCTACATTCCATTCTTATCAGCACCTAGCGAGAGCGGTGCAAGGCAGTGCTGGTTTGCAAATGTCTGCGCAGAGCCTCTTGCAAGAAATAGATGTTTATGCGCTGAGGTGCTTTTTGCAGTTATCCCCTCACAAGCACAGAGGGGCTCACCCCGATCATGTGCTTGAACAGCATTTTTCTATACTCTTCGAATAAGCTGAATATATGTGCATCAAGCCTTAGGCCAAGAAAGCACAGTTAGCTCAGTAGGTTAACGCCAGTGTCTAGATGCTTTCCACTACAATAGTAGGCAGACTCTTTTACGGAAGCGCTGGCATCGTTGCTAAGTCCAATGGGAATTTGGTCTTATATTGTACTGGTGCCTGACTTCCTGGGTCACCAGATTTGGAATCTCCCGGTGGCACCGGGAAGTCAGGTGCCGTTAAAATCTTACGAGTCCGGCAGCAACTCGCAGGGTTACGGCCAGACTCATAATGAGGCCCAATGACTCAGGTGGTGCATGACTTTCAAGAGCATAAGACCCTGGATTGGGTGATTGAACAGGCCACCATGCTTTATGAGGTCCAGAAGTCTGCTGAGAGTAAAAATACAGCCAAAAACCCCAAACCATCTAACAACCCAGCTGCTGCAAATTTGGCAAAGGTAAAAACGACTCCTTCATTGGATCTGGAAACGGGGGGCTAAAGATAACCCTCCTACCAACAAGCAAAATGGAAAGCAGTAGGGACCCCCAACTCGGCCCAATCAAATGGTAGCCAGGGGCCCAGAACAATGATCCCTCTGACCCTGCCACCGATGTAAGTCCTAGGTACAAAGGTGCTAAACCAATCCTGGGGTATGTATACACTCGCCCAGCCCAATGGGGGGACTAATTAGGTAAGTACTGCCCTGGGAAACTTCCCTCCAAACTTCCCTCAGGAGAAAAGTATAACTCCACCTCCGAATCTGAACTTTTCCCCCAGAAATCACGCAATTCAGAACTTCCAAAACAATAGTCCTCTCTCTCCCCAGTTCAAGGACAAAATATGCCTGAACCCCGGGAGAAGGGAGATTCAGGATTTAAAATCATGGGGGGAATTATCAGTACACAAGCTACTCCGGGAGAAGGGACAGTTACCCTTTTCAAAAGAAGCAGAGGTATGACTTGAGACCTCCCTACCACTCAGACAAGGTCTCGCAACAGGAGCGACAGATGCAGCAACTGACCGATGATCTTGGGTGCAAGATGCATGCTCAGTCCAACTCTCAAACTAACCCTGCTTCCCAGAATTCCCCAACACCTTACTCTGATGCCCCAGGGGGGAAATGACAGGAGGAAACCTCCGACAAACCACTGGTTCCCGAGGAGGGGGCCCACGTGGATGGGAGATGCCAAGCCCTAGAGGAAGCTTCCTAGAGGAAGCTTCCTTTCACAACAGAACATTTAAAAACCTCTCTGCCTGAAAAAGTCTCTTCTAGCCTTGGAATGTTAGAACCCAAAGAGCATAGGATTAGGTAGGACAGTCCAAAGAAGAACCCACTTTGTGGTGGAACTCCGGATTGTCCCCTTTGAAAGAGAAGTATCCCTGGCGGATTCAGGTAAGCAGACCTTCTCTTTCAAAAATGGGGGGTCCCTCCCAAAGAAAAATGGGTCCCAAGAGACCCTGAGTGGGACAGGGTAAGTATGGAGACTGACTCAGAACCAGAAACTATTCAACCCCAAACATGTGAGACAGACAGAAGGGAAATGGAGGGGGTGTTCTTTCTCAAAACAGGTTCTGAGAACTGTTGCCAGGTAAAAGGGGACAGCCAGGGAGTCTGGGAAAAGGAGGATTCCCCAACAACTCCAATTGCGAGTTGCAAAGTTTTTTTTACACATTCCATAACTCTGACAAAGAAAACTAACCAAGATCACACAGTGTTGGAGTTCTATCTTAAGAAAATGACCACCAGGCTGTCAAATAACTCCCACTTTCTTTGCACCTTGGAGGAGAAAGAAGTGTAACGCTTACCTTATCTCTGCAGGAGACTCCGGTTCCTACAGTTAGCCCATGAGATACCTTTGGCTGGTCACTTGAGTTTCAAGAAGACCAAGGAAAGGCTCTCTCTCTACTTCCACTGGCCTAAGAAGGGTTCAGAAGTGGACACATTCTGTAGGAGCTGTCACACTTGCCAAACCTCTGGCAAGAGTGGAGCCAAGAATGTGGCACCGCTGGTGCCTCTCCCAGTGGTGGGAGTTCCTTTTGAGAGGGTGGGCATTGACATTGTCGGTCCCTTTGACCCTCCCACATCTTCAGGGAACAGGTTTATCCTGGTTGTAGTAGACCATGCTACAAGATACCCAGAAGCCATACCTACGAGAACTTTTATGGCTCAGGCAGTGGCTAAGGCTCTACTTGGTATTTTTACCAGAGTAGGGTTTCCTAAGGAAGTGATATCCGACAGGGGATCCAATTTTATGTCCCACTACATGTAAGCCATGTGGAAAAACTGTGGTGTCACTTACAAGTTCTCTACAGCCTACCATCCACAGACAAATGGACTGGTAGAGAGGTTTAATCATACTATGAAGAGCATGATAGGTGCTTTAGAGGAACCCCTTAGGAAAAAGTAGGACCTTCTACTGCCATGCCTTCTCTTTGCGTATAGAGAAGTCCCTCAGAAGGGAGTTGGTTACAGTCACTTTTAACTTCTCTATGGCCATCCAGTCATTGATCCATTGGCCCTGATCAAGGAGGGGTTGGAGAGTGCTCCTTCCCCCAAGCCAGTCAGAGTAACTGACTATGTGATAGGTCTCTGGAGGAGAATGTCACACATGATGGCAGAAGCAAGTGATAACTTAAAAGCAGGTCAGGCTCTGGTCAAACATTGGCATGACCAGAAGGCCAACATGGTTGAGTTTACTCAAGACCAGCTTGAACTAGTTATGGTGCCATCAAGGCAGAGGGCCTTGCAGGACAACTAGATAGGACCATTCAAGGTTGTGGGCAAACTTGGAGATGTGAACTATTTGGTGGATTTAGGCAGACCTAAAGAGGCTCACATAGTCTTTCACACCAACTATTTAAAGGTGTATGTCTCGAGACCAGAAGTGGGAGCTTTGCTTCTAGCTTCAGCTCAAGAGGAAGAGGAGAGTGAACCTCTACCTGACCTCCGCAGAGGCCAACGTTTAGATGAACAGATAGAAGGAGTTAATCACTCTTCTCAGCTGACTTCTGAACAACAGGAGGAGTGCAAAGTTCTGTTGAATCAGTTTGCCACCCTGTTTTCACTATCACCAGGCTTGACCCCTTGGGGCCAGCATGATATTCTCACTGGTGACTGTTTACCTGTGAAAAGCAGAGGTTACAGAATGTCAGAGCATGTGAGACCCCACATCAAAGGAGAGGTCAACAAGATGCTTGATCTCGGGGTTAAAGAGCCATCTACAAGTCCATGGTCTAGTCCAGTTGTTCTAGTACCAAAGGCAGGATCCAAGGAATTGAGATTCTGTGTGGACTATAGAGCTCGAAATGCAGTCACTAAGACTGATGCCCATCCTTTGCCAAGGGCAGATGAACTGGTGGATAGACTTGGTTCAGCCAAGTACCTCAGTACATTTGATTTAACCTCAGGCTATTGGCAAATAGCACTGACAGACCATGCCAAGGAGAAAACTGCATTTTCTACACCCCCCCCAAGCAGGCCTCTACCAGTTTAAGGTTATGCCTTTTGGAATAAAGAATGCACCTGCTACATTTCAAAGGATGGTTAATCAAGTTCTGAATGGGATGGAGGACTTCTGCATGCCATACTTGGATGACATTGCAGTGTTCAGCCCTACATGGAAAGAACATATTGACCACCTGGGATATGTTTTGCAGGCTCTTGAGCAGGCCCATCTGACCATAAAGGCAAGCAAATATCAAATTGGCCAGAGTAAAGTGGTCTACACTGGTCATGAGGTAGGAGGAGGTGAGATAAGGCCATTGCCCAGCAAAGTACAAGCTGTGCAAAACTGGGCCACCCCTACTACTCAAGTGAGAGCTTTCCTAGGTCTCACTGGGTACTACAGGAATTTCATTGAGAACTATGGGTCCATAGCTTCTCCCTTGAATGTGATCACCTCTTCAAAATTCCCTAGATAGGTTAGATGGAATGAGGAGTGCAATCAAGCCTTTGAAAACCTGAAGAAAGCCCTTTGTCAAGCTCCTGTCCTAAGAGCTCCTGATTATCACCAACTCTTCATTGTGCAGACATATGTCTCCAATATAGGTATATGTGCAGTCCTTAGTCAACTGGTTGAGAAAGGTAGGGAGCACCCCATTTGCTTCATCAGTAGGAAACTGAAGGAACCAGAAACAAGGTGGGCAACCATAGAGCGTGAATGTTTTGCCATTGTGTGGTCTCTGAAGAGTTTTAGACCATACTTGTATCGGTCGACCTTTGTGATTCAGACAGACCACCAACCCTTGACATGGTTAATGCAAATGAAAGGGGAGAACACAAAACATCTAAAATGGTCAATGTGCCTGCAAAGGTTTGATTTTACCATTGAGCACAGAGCAGGATGTCACCACCAAAATGCTGATGGTCTCTCTAGGATGTTTATAACCGACTAGAGGTAGAGATTCATCCAGGAGTGGATTAAATCCTCCCGTCCCTTAGTCTGGGGGCAGGGGGTGAGTGTCATGGAGAATTTTCATAAATGGCTAATTTCCCTTACCCTTGCTGGATTTCTAGGATTTATTTTTTCCACCTGATAAGAGTGTGAGCCTTTTTTCCCCACTCTTACATGTGTTTTGCTGTGTGTGTTTTCACTTTTTGTATGATCTTGAGCACTGGAGCCTCACCTACTCCATGGCCTCATATTTTTCATGTGTGTTACTGTCAGGATTCGCCCCTTGAAGGTATGGAGTTCCTGGCGTTTCTAGCGCAGCTCACCTATAGCAGGTCTAGTCCCCACCCAAGATGGAGGCTCACCCTTTAAATCCAGGCCACGCCCACAGCCCAGCGCGTTGTATCTGTTTTCCTTTCAGTGCCTGCAACGCTGCTGTGCTTCAGTTCAGTGTATTTCCTCCACGGATACTTTTGCCTTTTTGCTCGCCTTACCTCTGTTTTTTCTGTGTCAGTTTATTTAGTAGTGACCGTGTTCCAGACCGTTTCTATCCTTTCTCACTTTCAGACTTAGTCTCCTCCTTCTTATTTCTATCTATACTTTTTTTCCATTTCCACCTGCCTCCGGGATTTCTTTCTAATTCCTACCTTTCTGTCTCTCCTTTCTTCCTCCTTCGTCTATCTGTTTTCCCTGTTCTACACTCTGGTGTTTTAACGTACTACGTGGCTTCCTTTTCTTTGTTGTTTATTCCGCTCGCGGTGTGACTTTCGTTTTCACTGTGTCTGCTGTTCTGCTCTCTACGCATCCGGTGAAATCGATTTCTCAGGGATGTGGGTTTCTTAATACTATTTCTCAAACTACTATTTTCTTTCCGTCTCGGTATTCTCTTCTTACCTTCAGTGTGCCTCATACTCCCTACCAACCAGACGGAGGTGCTTCCTTATAACAGGCCTTTCGGAGTATTACCCAATTTGCACTCAATTGAGCTCATTGCCAATCTTCTTGCCCTTGAACTGCCATTCTACCAGGGCTGGAATTCAGAAGTCATCACCCTCTTCAGCAAATTCAATTCAAGAACAAATTCCTGTTGGACAACCAGGGATTTTTCTGCCAAAGAGGCTTTTTGCCTGGGATTTGGGTTCTGGCTCCTCTAGGTTTCCCTTAAGCAGCTTTCCCTTCCTGTCAAGGTGGCCTCTGAGGAAGCAAGACCCTACTTACACGATAAGAAGAAGAAGCCAGTCAAGGAAAGAACGACAACCGACAACAAGAAGGCTAGGAAGAAGCCTGCTGAGGTTTCCAAGGACTGTCCATTTGAAGGCTCAGGTGAGGAGGAGGTTGGGGAGGAAAAAAACCTATCTGACTGTTACACAACACCTTCAGTGCAGTGACACATAGTTGTCTTTGAGACTTCCCACTGACTCCATTTTCTGGGGCTGACTACTGTCCCAGAATGGCAAAAGGTAAAGTTGCCATTAACTTTACTTTTGTCACTTTAAACCACTTACATGGAGTATTGGAAAGGGTTAACTCTTATCCCTTTTTGCCTGCGCCTCTTGGAGCATTGTTTCGCTCCCTTTACACCAAGACTTGGCTGGTGGCAGTGGTAACTACCCTAACTTTTCTACCGCGATTATCTTATATAAACGTGGTCATGTTTTAAGCTATTATATTACCCTCGAATATAAACCCGCTTGACCAAATATTTTATTTTGGCTCCGGCTGGGTGTAGTCGCCATTTCTTTTTGTTAAAGTCTTTCTCATGTTTTTCTCTGTGTGCCAAACCAGGGATGATTCCTTTGTTCGCTGTCTTTTCGTGGGTTTCTGTGCAGAAGCCCTCCTCAAGGCGCCTGAAAGTCTGGGTAGGCAGGATGGGAGGGAGGAATCTTCGGACCCCTACCATGGGTTCCCTTGGTAACCAAAGACACATTTCTGTTTGATTGGCTAAGGGGATTGTCTTTGCCAGGACAGCCACCCTGCTGTGTGATTGACAGCCAGGCTGTATGAATGGGGGAAAACTGCATAAAAAGCAGGTCTCGAGCCGCGGGATGAGAAGGACGTAGGTCTCTTCGGCTCCCGCGACCACAGCAAATATCCTGATAAAATTCGAAGACATAAGAGCTGATAACAACCCCGTAGGGTGTCGGATACCCTTGGGCACAAACGAGGAGTAGAGCAGAGGAAACCGCAGCCGATTCCAAGAAATACGACCGCAAGAAGATTCGAGGTGATCGACATCCAGCTTCCGAAATGGCTGCCGGCGCGCACGGACGAGCGCCCTGAAGTGAGTCCGTGCGACATCGGAATCTAGCCTGTTACTGTTCTGCAGCCGACATCGGAGGAAGAGAGTGGTCCCAGCGGGACGGTGTCCCTCCCAACAGGCGGACTATAGCGAACCAGTGCGAAGGTGAGAACGGAGGGCGTATCCTCCCGCGTGGGACGCCGCGACCCCTGCCGGCAGCACTCCCGCTCGAGAACGAGGGGCACCTTTCCCGTGCGACCCAGCGTGTGAGGCAGACCTGTGAGCCACAGACGGGGAAGAGGTGCCGGAGCGGTGGGACAGCGTGGGCAAGTGCAAGACAGACATACGCAACTAGTGAAATCGGTACCATGGGGAAAGACAAGGCGAGGAAACTTCCCACACAAAGCAGGATGGATCAGTATACCATCAAACCGCCCCTGGCGGCAGACCCCCAGCCGCAATCCGCGGACGAGATGGAAACGGACCAGGGAATTTCATTGAAGGACATTATGGCCGCGATAGCCGATTCCCGCTCATCAATGGAGCAGAAAATGGACGGGATAAGCATGGATGTATCCCTCCTCCGTCACGATCTTCAAAATCTGACAGCATGCACCGGGGAAGCGGAACATCGCATATCCAACACAGAGGATAGAATGCACATTATGCAACAGCAGGTCCAGAACGTAACATCCAAACTAAAGGTACTGGAGGACAGGATTGAACATGGAGAAGGCAGATCAAGGCGTAACAACGTGTTTATTCTTGGTATACCTGAGAAGGCCGAAGGCTCCTGCATGGAACTTTTTCTAGAACAATGGCTGACTGATCTGTACGAGCCAGACGCCTTCTCCAAGTTCTTCTCCATTGAGAGGGCACACAGAGTGCCCACAGGCAGACCCCCACCCGGTGCACCTCCACGCACGATAATTGAAAAATTCTTAAATTACAGGGATCGCAATGCCCTACTGCAGCATGCACGCGCAAAAGGCACCGTCACGTTCAACGGCTCCAAAATTGCCTTTTTCCCCGACTACACCAGGGAAGTGCAAAAGGCGAGACACTCCTTCGATCACCTCAAGAAACAACTGCAAACAATGGGGGTGAAGTATGGCCTGCTCTTCCCTGCGCAACTCAAGATTTACCATAAAGGGACAACAGTCCATTTCAATGACTCCAAGGAGGCTTGGCGCTGGGCTGAACAAAACATAGATGGAGACTGGTCGACCCCCCGCGACAACAGGGGTAGGAACCGAAGGCCTCCACCAGTCCAACAGAGGGAGGTCCGCCAACCACCAGCGCAGCACCCACCGGAAGAGCGGGGAGGCTGACCACTGCCCGGAGGCCGGCTGGATGCCCGAGGTCCCGTTGGGTCACCCAGGTTGAGCTACTGCTTTACTCCTTCTACACGCACCTTCGTAACAGTAGGCTACATACATTTATCTGATGCGGTCGCGGTATGCCCCAAGACCGCGACGCAAAGAGAGCCCCCTCCACGGGTATTATCTGTGGCGGTTCCCCCCTAGCCACACCCCCAAGAGAGGGCCTTCTCCCCCTGGGATCCAACCCGAGGGAGGCGACCTATACTTGAAGTTAGGTTAAACGCATGTAAGGTGTCCAGTTGACACCGGTGGTTTTTTGTTCGGGCGACCGATGCTTCTAGTTGGGAGGAGTAGGGGAGGGGGGTTGGGGATTTGTTAGGTTTAGTTACAGACAGGACCCGTCAAACGCATAGGATGATAAGGCTAGATAAGACAGTGTTCGCCTACGGGCGTATCTGCAGCTGGCGTATTACACCGTCGGCGGCAACACAGGCAGTGACCATCACGAACACCCATGGCATCCCATAGTGGTAGTAACGACGCTCTCAGAACACTGAGGCTCATGACTTGGAACGTTAATGGGTTGGGCAGCACAGTCAAGCGTCGGCTGGTGCGGCAATTCCTCAACAGACGGGGGTTGACATAGTGTTCCTGTCTGAGACCCATCCTGCAGGCACTGAATGTACCCTATTCAGACGCACAAACTACAAGTTGGCACTTCACTCAGGTTTCGCGATAGGCTCAAGAGGGGTCATGATCCTGGTACACAAAAACCTTCCCTTCCACCTCACGTCGGTGACCCATGACACAGGCGGCAGATTTATCTACGCGGCAGGCAAGCTATGGGATCACCACATCGCACTGATAGCGCCCTACGCACCCCCTACCCTGCTTGAGCCGCTGCTTACCGACATTGCCCCGTTAATCGCAAATGACACATCCAACCTCATGATCCTGGGAGGTGACTTTAATGAAGTCATGAACGTAACCCTTGATAGATCACACTTGAGGAATAGAAACCCCAATGTTCCCACCAGACTTGCCACGTTTGCCAATGCACTAGGTCTATGTGATGTGTGGAGAGAACTCCACCAGGACATGAGAGCATACTCTTTCCACTCAGGGGCACATGCCTCGCTCTCCAGGCTAGATTATTTCTTCATCCCAGCAACTGATTTACATATGGCGCAAGAAATAGACATTCTCCCCCCGGGCATCTCTGACCACTCCCCATTAGAACTGACACTCACAACATCCAGGCTTCCCGGTTGAGCCATGGCGAAAGGTGGGGACCAATGTGGTGGCCCCCCAACTGCTCCAAATGTACCAACACGTGCTAGAAGAGGGCATTCTCCCACCAGATCTGTGAGAAGCAACAATAATAGTGATACCCAAGCCGGACAAGCCCCAGGAAAGATGCAGCTCATATAGGCCCATCTCACTCATCAATAGCGAAACTAAAATTCTGGCAAAACTACTTGCCGACCGCCTGCAACAGGTGATTCCCACCCTGATACATCCGGACCAGTGCGGCTTCATGCCCCAGAGATCAACACGTATGAACCTCCACAGTGTATATTCGGCACTGGAAAGAGCCAATAGCATATAGGGCCCGCTAGCCCTGCTGGCAATTTACTTTGAGAAGGCCTTCGACTCGGTGAGATGGGAGGCCATCTGGACCATAATGCAACGCATGGGTTTCGGTGAGAACTTTATGAAGTGGGTGCACCTGTTGTACGAATCCCCAGTGGCCAGGACCAGAGTTAATGGCTGGCGTTCGGACCTCTTCAAACTGGGGAGGGGCACGAGACAGGGCTGCCCGTTGTCGGCCATGATTTTTGCTATCGCCATCGAACCACTGGCAATCCTCTTGCGAAACACGCCAACCTGGGAAGGCTTCCGTTGGTCCGAGACCTGGGAAGACAGAATATCTCTATATGCAGACGACCTTCTCATATATCTGAAAGACCCAAGCAATGCCTGTCCCAGAGTCATGCACCTGTTAGAGCAATACGAGGCATTCAGCGGACTGCGAGTGAACTGGTCCAAATCCATCCTCTTCCCGCTAGGGGACACCTCGTCGGCAAACTTGACGCCTGGCCCTTACCAGATCGAAGAGAACAGTTCAAGTATCTGGGGATACGTATCACGAAGCAGTGGACTGAATACACAACCCTGAATCTCTCCCCCCTCATGACAAGATTTGCAGAAGATACTCGCCATTGGATCTCCTTGCCATTAACGCTGATGGGCAGAGCAGCCCTGTTCAAAATGATTGCCCTTCCTAAATTCTTATATATCCTGCAAAATGCGCCATCATACATTCACCAGCGAGAATTTCACAAAATAGAGTGCACCCTTCGGAAGCTGCTATGGGGGGGAGGACACCCACGAATTGCTCTCGCCACGCTCCAAAGGTCTATCTGGGAAGGAGGCATTGGACTGCCTAGGATGCAGTCATACTACTGGGCCAGCCAGATGGAGGTAGTAAATGACATGCTCCGCGGAGACGGAAGCCTCCCACATATCAAAGGTCTTATCTGTAATGCCACGACCACGCCTCTAGAGCATCTGAATGGAGGCCTGAACCGCACATCACACACGGATATGGCAACGCATATAGTGAGAATATGGAAAGATACACATCAGTACCTGGGAAGGGGCGGGAAGCTAACGCTGGCGCAACCCCTATGGAACAACTGCAACCTTCCCGAAATAAGAAAGCTGCCCAGATGGCCTGAGTGGGCCCAGCGAGGAATCGTCAGGATAGGAAATGTGGTTCATGAGGACAACCTGGTACCATTCGAGACATTGCATGAAAAGGTCTCTCTCCCAGACACAGAGAGGTACCACTATATGCAGCTGAAACACGCTTGGATGACCCACAGACTCATAACGCGAGACATGCCGGAAAGCTCCCCATTGGAGAGAAACATAGTTTTGGACCGGGTGGACCGGAAAGTCACCTCTTCCATGTACAATGTGACAACATCCTTCGCGACACCGGAGCTAACCAGCCTGAAGGCAAAGTGGGAACGGGATGTGGGTCCCCTTCAACCGGAGGACTGGGTGGAGGCCTGATGTACCCGCGAGAAACGACCATTTCCTCCAGACTTAGACTGGTCGAGCTGAAGATCCTGCACCGCACCTATTACCCAAGAGTGGCTCTCTTCCGCTGTGGCAAATCCTCGGACGCACGATGCCTACGCTGCAAAAGTGAAGAAGGTACCTTTTTCCATATTTTGTGGGAATGTAGCAGGATACAAAGGCTCTGGCAGAGATGCTGTGATAAACTGTCTAGCATTGTAGGTAAAGAGATACAGAGATGCCCAAAACTCCTTCTCCTGGGGATCTCCAGTGACACTGACTGTTCCCGTTATGAGAAGTTGCTCTGGTCGACTGCGGTAGCAGTTCTCAGGCGGAACATTGCGCAACTGTGGGGATCGGAACGTACGCCAAGCTTTGAACAGTGGGTTACGGATGTGGACATATGTGCTATAATGGAACATAGAGTGTACGCGGCGAGGGGTTGCCCGCAGAAAGCAGACAAAATATGGAGAAGATAGGAAGAGGCTAGTTAAAGGACAAGATTGGCTCCACAGCCTCTGTGACTGAGAGTTGCCCTGGGAGTGGGGGGGAGATGCCTCTGCCGAGAATATCCTATGCCACGTGATCATCTGTTGTTAAGTTGTCGGTCTGTCGGACCATGGTCCCGGAAGTTGAGTTTATTGATTATTTTTTTTGGAATGTTTGTTTTTTTCTGTTTTTTGATTGATTGTCTTTCTCTCTCAGCATTCTACCACATGTATCTGAAATTTAGATTTTGCATATGTTCCTCTCCACTCCTATCCCCCCCTTTCCTTCCCTTACGTTATTACCCCAAACTTTCCCCTCCCTCCCCACGTCCCTACCCGGTACTGCAGAGAGATAAGTGTAATGTTGTTTTATGTTTAAAATCAATAAAATCTTTGATCAAAAAAAAAAAAGCAGGTCTCTGGGACTGGAAAGGCAGAGTCGCCACTGCAACGAAAGATCCAATGAGGAACTGGCAGAAGAGGACCCCTACAATGACTGAACCACCCAGTGAAGCCCTGCTGCTTGGTCCGAATCTCCAGAATCTGCCGACAGAGAAGATACTCCAGGAAACTTCTTCCCTTGAGCTGGTGGGACCAACCAGTTCGCCCAAACTGCAAGCCAGGACCCCTCCTCTGGTCGAATTCGCTGTACAGAGCTACAGTGGGCCGGATAGTCAGGAAGGTCAGACCCTGCTTGGGTTTTAAGGAGGGCACCTTTTATTCGTTGATTTGCTCTGCTGCTGGTTTCTTCCCTGGGTAGTGGAGGACCCTCCAGTCTTCCTACTTCGTGTCAGTCCGACAGTCGCTTCAGGAACCGTGAGCCTGCAGGAACTACCAGGAACGTCCGCCTCAGCTACAGCTCCCTCTCCGTTTTAAGGTACTGTGCAAATCCGGTTGTCCGTTTCGTTCAACTGCGGTGAAAGTGTTTGAAATCTTTCTCCAAACTGAGGGCTTGTCCTTCTCTTCTCTTTGAACTAACTTTTGTATCAACCAACCTCGTCCAGAAACCGTGCCACGAACTTTACCGCGAACTACCCTGAACTGTGTGATCCTGAGCAAAAGACTTTTGATCCATTGACTTTGCCCTATGCCTTTTCTATCTGATCTCCTCACTGAAGTTCCTCTTGTTCAACTGCCCTGAGTACCTGTTGGTTTGATCTAATTTCTAATAACTTTTGTCTTTCCCTCCCTTTTAAATTGCTGGAGTGCCATTTTGCTCCCAGTTCATTTTGTGAGCTCAACTTGTCTGGAATTTAAGGGAAGTGGTGTGGTGTATTAAGATTGTGATTTTTGACTTGCTTATAATAGTGTAATGTTATACAACTGAAGAGTGAAATAAATGTATACGTTTTTACTTGAAAACCTTGAGTCAGTGTTTGCCTGAATCATAGTAATTGCTGTCCTTTGAGTAACTATCTTTTACTGATCACTTACTCTTGAGATAAGTCTGGCTGCTCCGCTACTACTGCCACTTTAACAGTGTAGTACAGACTTGTACCAAAGGTGAATTTGTACTGTTACTTGTAGTCTTAATTGTGTGTGGTGTTCCCAAAGCGTACTGCATATAATTCTGCCTAACCGAGGCCGTGTGTAAAATGGCCCCTGTGCGGAAGATACCTTTGAAGTGTACATGGTGTTTGGCACCTTGGCCGTTCATAATGGAGAGTGTTGGATTGTTGCAGAGGAGATGAGCGTAAAAGGGCACCAACCATAATTTAATGTCCCTCATAGACAAGTGAGCGTTAATTTGATTCACTGAAACATGTAAACAACTATTCATAAAAGCTCTTATGTATTTCATTATGTTGCTGATGTTGATAGCACAAATATACTACACATTGTATACTTGGGGTTGCAGCACAGTGTGGGAAAATCCCCTGTACTGTCCGCTGTCACTGGGGAATTTGGCGCTAATGGCTCCAACGACACAGGCGGGTATTACTCGTCGAACACAGTATCCAAGCCTCCCATGAAGCCACCATGTAAACAAACGATAGGCCACCAGTCTGTACCACCAGTGGAAGAGAAACATACATACTGTATTTAAATGAACCTGATAAGTGTACAAACCTTAGTTGAAAATGCATCCTGTATCCTATGGCATAGAGGCCCATACAAATGTTACTTCATGGATCAATCAGCTTGGGCTTTAAAGTGTAGACACATTACAAAAGTGAACACCCATGCAAACCTTAACGTTTGGGGCACAGAGAAATATTGTTTTTTAGTTGAAATTGATAGACACATAAAATGACCACTATGATTTCCCCAAAGCGCGAGAGATGTATTAAATTGCCAGACTACATTAATTTGGCAGTGGTAGATCAAAGTTACGACAATATAGGAGACAAACAAGAAATGTTAGTGGCCTCAGTGGTCAAAGTGACATCAAATCTAAAGTACACTTACTTGTTACTTGGATTGCGAGGGTGAACTGTTGCATAAAGTTTGTGCATAAGTACCATCATAATCCTCAACACGGACCCTGTGAGGCAGACTGCCCTGAAGTCATGCAGCTCGGTAACGTATAACAGCGGTGTGTCTTCTTCCGATATGTAGGCCAAGCATCCAGAGTTTTCTCTGCAGCAGCAGTTTTCCTCCTCGGTTGGCATGACCTTGCACCGATTGTAGGTACACCAGGTGGAAACGTCTTCCATGCGACTAGGCTATGGCTCAGGATCCAGTGATTCGTCTTCCCAACTGTGATCCGATACACCATTGTTTCCGCATCTTTCTCTATCAACTAATTCCACCTCAGAATACTCCGGCTCATACTGGTAGGGCTGTATTGTTTCCATTATACTACAAAATTAAAATCAATAGTAATGCTAGTACAAGTATCTGTTCGCACGGGCTCCGAGCAATGAAGATAGCTGAACAGAGCAGAAACGAGTCACAGGCTATACAAAAAAACTGTGAAACAATTGAAAAAGCAACTCTGATGTTGTCTGATGAGAAGTGGTCTGTTTATACTTATTGAGGAAAGAGTCGTCCTGCCATTTCCATGGAGACACTTCATTAGCTGGGGCACAGAGACCGTTGAGACGAGACATGCATTCATTCACATTGTGATATGGGCCGAATGCGTCTAGTGATGTCAGCTTCAGGGGTGGGTGATATGATTTAGTGCCGCGAGGGCAGTCGAACTTAGGGCGATGCAGCAACGGATAAGATTAGCACAAGATGGCCATGCCAGTTCGGTGATTTCGCATGTGTAAAAGTGCAGAAAACTAAGGTAAGGTGCATAGGAAATGTTTTTACGATCAATCACAGTTTGCTTAAAACCACATGCCCGAAAGATCGGGACAATAACATTTTTGAGTGCACTATTCCTTTAACTATGTTGTTATGCCTTGTTTCCGTTAGAAGGGCTTCTGATGTCAAAGCACTGAACGTGGATAATAAAGTTTATTCACCTGAGGGGGTAACCTTATTTATTTCTGGGAAGGACAAAGTGTTTGTGTACCTCGATTTCTTATCCTTCATTTCCAGACGATCAGAAATTGTGTGTAGTCCATTGTTTGCAAACTAATATCAAGGTCACTAGTGAGTTATGGGTTCCATCAACCTCTCAGTTGCTCATCTCTTTCAGAAAGCCCCTTGCTGCAGATTCCTCAGCCACATTGGCTAGCTGGGTGTGTTGGGTTTTGAGGGAGGCTGGGATAGATATGTCAATTTCTGGGGCCCATTCGGCTAGGGGAGCCATAGCCTCTAAGTCAGCATTGCTTGGTGGGAAGTTGGAGGATATCATACGAGCAACTGACTGGTCTAAGGAGTCACATTTAAGTATTTTTATTATGGGAAATTTCAGCATGTAGCTGATGTGGTGTTGCTTTGAACAATACAAAGCCTCCGGTCTTGACATAAAAATGTCTAACCCCTCGCACTAACGTGAGTGGGGGTTTAGATTATAGTAAGAGATACCGATGCGAGTATTATCCCTCCCTCTCTCCCTCCGGACAAGGTCAGAGTAGTTCCTCAAAAGAAGTGGCAGAAAGATTGAAGGTTCTGGTGGAATATAATTGGCGCTCCTGGTTTGGAGTGCGGATTCCATGTCTGCTTTCCTCGCGCAGCTTCAGAAGAGGTTGAGGGACTAGCTACAGACAAGCTTTATGGGCCCAAGCGCATACGAGCGAACACTCGCGCCTACCTCGGAATTAAACGCGGTGAAATTAGCCATTGTCGTATGAGGGAGGGGCTCTTGCTAACTAGCCAGCGAGCTCAGTGAAGGTAGACAGGGAACACAATTTCTCTAGCTGCGGCGCCCCTTCCAGTTTACACTTCCTTAGAAGCAGAAGGCGCTGAGAAGGGCTAATGGAGCGCATTTCGCAGTTCCCGTGGAAAGTGCAGTAGGGGGGTAGGAGCCGAACATGGCATCTGAAACGAGCCAGGAGCCGAACATGACAAGTGAAAGTGCCAGACGCCAAACAATGTCATAATTGAAAGGAACAAAAAAAGTGCTACATGCTATTGGAGAAAAGAAAACTCAGATGTGTTCAAAAGTATATTGCAGTCTTTGCTTCTGCTATGGTTACCTAGGAGGTTAACAGCGCCTTATAGTGTGTGCACCATTGCTCAATTTATCGGGCACGTTTTCGGACCTTCAGCCGATATTTTGGAAGCAGGTCTCGTTTCATGTTGCTGGCCCCCTTGTCTAGAGCTGCCTAAACCGCCTGCATGGCTTATAGACAAAAATGAATTGATATGTAGTTTAAAGTTTTCAGTTGCAAGAGGCAATGGAAAAAGGGTAAATGCTTTTGGGGGTGGGGGGAGAGGCAAGTTGGTGTAGTTTAGTCGCTTCTGATTACATATCTGATCACACGATTAATTGATAGATTGAGTTCGGTGCAATATCGGTAAATCGTCTCTGTTGGGAGAAGCTCTGGGTGGTGAACAGATTACAAACAAGTATGTTTCCTGAAGCAAATTGTAATGTGGATGGTTTTATTATTGGCGTAACATTCATGGGCATAATGTTGTGGGGGGGGGACAATGGTTTTCCCCCCCACCCCAACTTTTAATGGCACATCGTTTTGTCCCTCTCAGTTGGGAGGGGCCCCTTTCATTTAGATGTCCTGCATTTTCAGCAGTTACTCCAGTGTTGGCTTTGCATATTATGAGACACACCCTATTCTCTGCCCCACGCCCAACACCTGAAGGCGGGGCAACACATGCCCCTGATAATTGGGCACCTTTTTAGAGGGGTCTGTCTTTGGCCTGCAGATACACGTTTACATTGGCAGAGCCTAAGTTCGTGGACATAGATGCTTCTTTTAAGGAATATGTGCATCCCGTCCTAGCGGAAGTGGTGCCGGGGGCGTGCTACATGCAGCTCATCAAGGGGCATCACTATGCGCCTGCCCGGCTGGGCAGAGCCCCACCCTCCCGCGCAGCTGCCGAACCAAACGCAATTTCTCAGTTACTTTTACTTTGTCCAGTAGGGAAACGCCTGGGCCTCAATTCTTCAATGGAACAGGCGATGTGCGTTTTATTCGTGTCTCTTCGTCTTTCCATATTTGTTCGCTCAGAAAAATATTCTAGTTATTATTCAAGCAACCTTGCTGTGCCAGTCTGACTCTTCGGTGTGCACGTTGTGGGTGTGAATACTTTCAAAAGCATGCAGGGCGTTTCGCTCCATCTCTCAGGTCAAAAGTCTTAAAATGCGAGCACTTAAACAGAGAGGAAAATTAACTAAGAGTTATATTTTAAACCATGAACAGCTGATTGGAAGGGTATATGTGATGTCCCTTGAGGTTACCTCCCCTGAGGCCCCGCACGATCTCTCTCAACAGCAAGGCAGGGAGGAGACGGACACAGGAGGAGGCTGTAACAAGACGTCTTTATTCTCTCAATGAGGTCTATTGCAAGCTCGCTGAGGCCTGCTCGCAAGTCTCACAGGCTTAGGGTTCCCATTGTCCTCTGGGCCGGGCTGCGTTCGTCGCAGGAGTCCTCCCCACTCCCTTCATATGATGAGTCCCACTCACCAGTGGCGTCCTCTGCGCAGGGGACAAGGTCTGGGATGATACCTGGCATGCGCCTAAAGTGAGATGAGTTTCTGGTGATGCTCTTTGTTGTGCCCTCAGCTGTGATGCAGGAGCCTTTTACATGCGTCACCATTAGGGGCTCTTTGTCAAAAGCGGCCATCGCTTTCCTACCTTGTAATTGACGCACTACGACTGCGTCTCCAGGTGCTAGAGTGCTTGGTCAAGCTCGCCTGTCTCCATCGGCTTGGTGCTTCATTTGTTCCTTGTGTTTAGAGTCCTTTTCCCTCATTTCCGCATCTCCTTCATAGTGTTCCTCATGTCTGGGGCGGATGTGGGGCAGATGAGTCCTTATGTTTCCGCCAAACATTACTTCGGAAGGTGGCTTCCCTGAGGTGCTCTGTGGGGTGTTTCGATAGTCCTGTAATAGATAGTAGTTTCTCTATGGATTCTCCAGTGAGTCAAGCAATTTGTACGCTACTCTTTACATAGCTCATGAAGCGTTCTACTGTGCCGTGCGCCTGAGCCCATAGTGGGGCGATGAACGAAACCCATGTATTCAGAAAATGCTTTGATGTCCTGCGTGGAGAACAGAAGACCGTTTTCTGATTTGAGGCAGCGTGGTATGCTATATGCAGTGAACATTCTACAAGGGCGGGGATGGTGTGATACGCGGAGGTGGAAGGCACTATTTGTAAATCAGGGAAGCAGAGTATTCATCCACTGCTACCATGATGTGTTCTCCTCTTTCAAGAGCTCCAAAAAAGTCTACTGCCACCTCGTCCCACGCCTTTTCCGTCAGGTCTGTCATGGACAGGGGTTCTGGGGGTGTGTGTGGGTTGAGCACTGTGCAGGTGGGGCAATCTTGAGAAGTTCCTATACCTGGGTGTCTAGCCGGGGAAACCATAGCTTTGTCTGAGCATGCGTTTGGTTGATACTATGCCTCTGTGTCCTTCATGAGCTAGGTCTAGTACCTTGCAGCATAATGCTCTGGGAATTACTAATTTGGTACCTTTTAATAGGAGTCCTTCAGATGTGCTGCTCAGTTCATCCTTGACAGACATCAGGCAGATGATGTCTTGCCACGTTTCCTCGAAGGGGCTCTCCCCCGCCTGTTTAGCCTGTTTCCAGTGTCTAGCTTCTATGCAACGAAGGACTACTTGCAAGCCCTGGTCATTCTCAGTTTCCAGTGCAATTTGATGCAGACTCAAGCCTTTTGGCGTGGTGCCTTGCACTATGTAATGGATGTACAGATCAGCTATGGAGTGAGAGCTCTGAAGTTCCTTGCGGGGATGCCGCGACAGGAAGTCTGCCGGGTTGTGCTCTTTCCCAGGTCTGTGCACGATGTTGAAGCTGTAGTCTTGCACTTGCAGTACCCATCTGGCTATCCTGGGTGGTATCTTGGTCTGTGGATTGCCATACAGAAATGTCAGTGCCTGATGATCGGTCTCGATCCACTCTCATCCTGGGCTGGAGCCCGAGCACAGCAGCATCCGAGTCCTCCTCCGACTCGACACCATTGCTGCAGAAGCAGCTATACCAGATGACTACACCAATGCCTGCCGTGTGCCCGACGATCCGCGCCTGCAATTTGTAACAAATTGCACCCCTGCAACATCCCAGCAAGCGCCCCTTGCGCCCTGCCAGTCTCAGCACCTTTCGTCCCTACATCGAGCCACGAGGAACCACCGAAGCCGTGCATCAGCTGTGCACAAAATGGCTGCCGCCACTCACAACCGCTTTTCGTTTATACTGGTTGCCTAGCAACCATCATACTCGTATGGCCAAAGGAGGAGAGGCAAGCCGGAGGCGGAATCCGGCCCACCTCGCCCAAGGCCCACAGAGGCAAAGGCCCCTTCCTGTCTGCCCCTGTCCGCACCTGCGCTACGGCGCGGGACACTGCTCCGCAACACCTTTCTCCCTGCGTCGACTCGCCGTCGAAATTCCTCAAGTCGCTGACTCCGCCAACCCACAACCTGGACAAGGCTCATGAGGCTTACCTGGTACCATTACACCGTGGAAGCAACTCTTGTGCTGTACTTTCCGCCCTGTTCACCCAATGTAACGCTAACACTGCGCAACCTCGCACCTACGCGGTCACAAACTACTCGGAACATCCATTTTGCCAACAGCTGGCTCCCTCTATGGACTTGTACGCTGCTTGCCTGGCTTCTATGTAAGGCATGTCTGGTATCTTGCACACTATCTGCTTGCTAAACCCTACTGGTGCTAACAATTGAACTAAGCCTGCACGCATCACTGCCTGCCACCCCCACAGCAAGACTACCTTGTCACTAACCCAATTCTCTCCCATGTTAGCCTACGCACCGCCCAGCCGCTGCATGCTCCACATGGTCTGCGCGCCATACTTGATCTGTGCCAACTAAAACACTTGTTCTGCGCAACAATTGATCTGCTTCATATCTGTTCTGGCCCATATTCAACCTCTGCCACTCTTGATTTGCTCCATATTTGACAGGTGCCACATTTGATTTGCATTCTTGACAATCTGCATTATTCCTAATTTAGATGTTCCACATTTGATTTACATCATTTCAAATTTAGATGTGCCACATTTGATTTGCTCCTTATCTGACCTGTGCCATATTTAACCTGTGGCACACTTGATTTGCATTCTTGACAATCTGCATCATTCTGAATTTAGATGTTCCACATTTGATTTGCATCATTTCAAATTTAGATGTGCCACATTTGATTTGCATTCTTGACAATCTGCATCATTCCGAATTTAGATGTTCCACATTTGATTTACATTATTTCGAATTTAGATGTGCCACATTTGATTTGCTCCTTATCTGACCTGTGCCATATTTAACCTGCGCCACACTTGATTTGCACTCTTGACAATCTGCATCATTTCGAATTTAGCTGTTTATCCATGTTTTCATGCCAAACTGCCTAATCCTGTTGCTAGACATCTATCTCGCATTTCTGCCAAACTGCCTCATCTCATTTTTTAGGTGTTTTCCTATGCATTTTAGCCAAACTGCCTCATTTTGACTGTAGTTGCTTATTCCAGCAATTCAGACTAACCACCATAGCCTGATGCTATTATCTAGTATGCGTCTACTCACCACCTACTTGCTGGCCTATATTCTGATCAGCCTCAATATTGCACCACCCACTAAAATGGCTCCACGACAATCCAACATGACAGTTTTACCTAGACTTAATAACCAAGTACCTTATTTAGATTTAAATGACCCTCAGGTACTACCACCCTCCAGTCACCCTCGCACCATTATAGATAGGAACCTAGGACTTAGAGCCAGACTAGCCAAAATCCATGAGCCCCTGGCTCGCTCACTGCCTAACATACAAAACCGTAGAACGCAACCACTCCGTCCCAATCACGCGCCACAAATCAGTAACCCATTACAAAAACTCAACTCCTCACCCTCTCATAACTCCCTCAACTTGGACACTCATGAACTCTCACAGGATAAGCGCCATACTACTACCTCAGAAAAGATAGACTCCACGCCCAAAAACATAGTTAGTCCTAAGATCAAGGGAGCTTTGATCAACGCTAGATCGTTGGTAGCCCATGCTATAGAAATTGCAGACTTAATACTGACAGAAGACCTTGACTTCCTCACCATCACCGAAACCTGGTTACACCCAGCAGCTGGCCCCTTGCTTATGCTTGCAATCCCAGACAACTACACTATCCTGAGACAAGACCGACCCAACTCGAGAGGAGGTGGTGTCGTCATTATCCATAAGTGCACTCTTACCATGAGACTAGCCACCTCTATAGATGCCCCCTCCTGTGAAATATTAGCAGTCAAAGTACCTCTCACTAATACACAAACTCTTAACATCTATTTGATCTACCGTCCACCAGTCCCCATTGGTTCTTCGATGAAGACCTCAACTCCATACTATCCAGCAACCTTAAAAGCTCCACTATAGCACTCACCTTAGGAGACCTCAACTTGGGTTACAATGCCACGGAAGACCACCCCGCCAGCATTATAGCCAACTCTCTCACTGAATTAGGCTTTGCGCAAAGATGTACGCTACCAACACATTCGAAAGGCAGAACACTCGACTGGGTGGCCGACCACAATTGCATAGCGAACATCACAAATATCTCACCTCTAGCCTGGACTGACCACCACTTGATAACATTCATGCTCTCCACTGATAGACCACCACCTCCACCCTCCATTAAGGCCCCACCCACCTCTACCAGAAATAAGAAAAACATGACAGCAGAAAGACTCATCCCCAATTTAGTCCCCACTCTCAACTCATTGCCAGACGACCTGGACCCCGAGTCCCTGGTCGAAAAATATAATAAGATTATGGCCACCTCGCTGGACCGTATCGCCCCCCTCAAACTTAGATCCAGTAAACCAAAAACGCACCTCAATAAATGGTATACACCATTCCTCAAAAACCTAAGGCAGCAAAAACGAAGTTGCGAGGCCATTTGGAAAAAATCCCCTTCAGACTCAAACAAACTCAAACTCTCCAAACTAGCTGCACTGTACAAAAAAGAAATCTACCTGGCCAAACGTACCTCATTTGACTCTCGTATATCCCAAGCCAAATCCAACATGAAAGAACTCTTTTCAATCCTCAAAGAAATAGAAACCCCCATAGCACCACCTGACACTTGCACCAAAGATAAAAGCTGGTGCTCTGAAATTCAAAATGCCCTAGCAAACAAGATTGTGACTCTTCAAAGTAAAATCTGCAGCAAAAGAGCTTCCCTCAATAACACTCTCAACGTAAAAACTCACGACAAACCCAGGCCCACTGACCTAGCCCGTTTCCAGTTTGCCAAAGTCAATATTTTGGAAGTGGAAAAAATCATCTTATCTCTGAAACCATCCAATTGCCAGGGAGATTTGTGCCCTGCTCAGCTCATCAAAGATGCTGCCCGGGACCTCTCCCCTTTCATCACAAAATTGAATAATGCCTCCTTCGCCACTGGATCCATCCCTACTAACTTAAAACAATCCTGGGTACTCCCATTACTGAAAAAACCTACTCTCGACCCTGCCATATCCACAAATTACTGACCCATAATGACCGTTCCATTTCTCCTAAAAATTCTGGACAAGGTTGCTTATGTGCAAGTACAAAAGCACCTGAAAGAACACAACCTCCTAGTGTCTAGACAATCTGGGTTCTGGCCCCAACACGGGACCGAAACCGCTCTCATTGACCTGAAAGCCCAGATCGATTCTTTCAGAGACAATGGGCAAGCTGCCTTACTCCTTCTCCTTGACCTATCTGCAGCTTTCGATCTGGTCGATCACTCTGTCCTATGCTCACACCTCCACACGGCAGCTCACTTCTCAACGGAAGCCATCACGTGGATCACATCCTTCCTTAACGGTAGGACCATGAGGGTCTTCTCTCCCACAGCTGCAGCAGACCCCATACCGATCACCTGCGGTGTTCCTCAGGGCTCCTGTGTCTCCCCCACACTATACAACATATTTACCAAGCCCCTTTTTCGATGATTTGGATCATCTCGGTATCACCTACACTAATTATGCAGATGATACTCAGATCCTCCTTCCGCTTTCTGGAGATTATGGAAAGGATTTGGCCTTGTTAAATAGGGTGTACATCATCATCCAGGCATGGATGGCCACTCATGGACTATGCCTGAATGATGATAAAACAGAACTTATTATCCTAGGCACCACACTCAACTTAAAGAAACTCGGCCCGGCCTACAATTCCTTCATGATTGATGGAAACAACATCAAAGTTGGACAGGAGGTCAAAACACTGAAATTCTATCTAGACTCCAATTTTTCCTTCAAAAGACAAGTAAGCTCCCTTGCATCCTCCACGGCTTACACATGCAAATTAATCCTTGCAGCTAAACCCTTCCTGTCGGACTCCAGCTGCCTGACACTCGCCAGAGCTCTTATTTTGTCTCGCCTTGACTACTGCAACACCCTATACCTGTGTTCCACCAAGGCTACCACCAGTAAACTGCAAACCCTTCAGAACAATGCTCTCAGAGCAGCCCTGGGCATCTCCAGATGGGAACACGTTTCAAATTTTAGCCAACAGAACAATTGGCTATCCACTAAAGATAAAATTCTATTAAAAACGGCATCACTCACTCATAAGTCTCTAAACAATGCCGCCCCAACTTACTTGATCAACAGGTTCCACCGACAGTCCTCACTAAGACCCACCAGAACCGCATACAAATATTGTCTATCTGTTCCCCACTACAAGAGGGCCACCATAGGGGGCAACAGCTTCCCAGTAAAAGCTGCTTTGTTGTGGAATTCCTTGACTCCAAACCTCAGAATTGATATGCCCTACCAGAATTTCCGCTCACTGGTAATCTCATGGTTGAAACTCGAGACCTACTAAGACTATGAAGTGCCCAGCGCCACCTGCACAACTGTAACCACGTGTGCCTTCTTGCTTACCTGCTTTGTGCTTACCTGCTTTGTGCCTTCCTGCTTGCCTGTATATAATCGGCCTACAGGCTTCCTACTGATTTGTATATATCATTGGTGTATCTTATTCTTGTTTTTATGTATATTCTCTGCAATGTAACCAAGTTTCGAAAATTCTTGTAAAGGCTGCGCCCTGATACCCCCGGGTACACTCGCGCATTATAAATAATAAAAACAAACAAACAAACTACTGTGAATGGTTTTCCATACAAGAAAAGGTGGAAATACTCGCAGGTCCAAACCACGGCCAGTCCTTCCTTTTCTGCATGCGAGTAAGCCTGCTCTGTCTTTGAGAGGCTCCTGCTGGCATGCAATACTATATGTCTGGCGGTGCAGTCCTTGGCATCAATCTGTGTCAGGATGGCACTGAGACCAACCGGTATGTCATCTGAATAGTTCAAGCAGTTAGGTATATGTTTTCTCACATTGTGAATTTCGGATTGGAAGATCACTGCTGCCGACAAGGCTCCAAAGCGGAGTCTTTTGTATCTGTATAGCACCACATGGGTGGCGAACGTGGTGAAATATCTTGAGTTTTTACTGAGTTTACGTTGGTGATACCCCTTGTTGAGATCCAATTTGGAGAAAGTGGTTGCTCCGTTTAACACATGTACCATGTCGGTGATGCGTGGTGCTTGATGTCGTTCTCTCAAAATGGCTTCATTTGGCCTGCGCATGTCCATGCATAGGTGTATGTTATTTGAGTCCTTCTTTGGTACTGGGACAATGGGGGATACTCTCAGAGTGGGTCCCTCTGCTGGCTCAATGATGTCTGCTTCTAGGTGTTTTAGGAGTTCCTCTTCAACCTGTTTTTGTATGTTGATCAGGATTCCCTGATAGTGCTGCACCACTGGGGGCACACTTTGGTCAATGGGTCAATGTGCAGGTCTATTTGGCACCCTTTAAGTTTTCTGAGGCCTTTGAACAGGGCAGGGAAGAGCTGTGCAATCTTTGCGGTATGGTCCAGGTATTTGTGGACCATCAATCTGTACAATACATGGATCAGGCCGATGTCAATGGCTGCCTTGTAACTTAGGATGCCCCCACTCTCAGTGGTAGCTTCGAGGACGTGCATGGGAATTTCCTTTGACTGTCCTCTCTATGTGCATGATGCCAGAAAATACCCTTTGCAGGCCAGTGGTGCCTTGGATCCGTAAGGGTAGATGTGAAATTTTCCTGGGTTGAGTCTTGGGGCTTTTGGTATGCTGTTATATAGCTCTTCTCTGATGACGTTGACAAATGCACCCGTGTCAACTAGGAACGCAGCAGGCGTCTGGTTTACTTGGAGGATGAGGGTTGGGCTATGTTTCTTTGCAGTGGGGTTTCCTAGGGCATACATGTATCTTTTTTTTCTTGGTTCCTCCCGAGGCTTTGCGCTCCTCCGAGTTTCTTCTCCGGAGGATGCGTTTGATCTGCTGTCTGATTGGGAGTGCTCGACTAGGTAACGTACATATCTCCTGGCCCGTCTTCTCGATCTAGTTGATGGTGAATTGTTTTCCCGTCATTCACCGGATGTCCAGTCATGTGACCTTCTGTCTGGTTTCTCTTCTTTGGGCCTGCGTGGGGACGGTTTGAGCACTTGGTTGTACGCATCGGTTTGGTGGGGGGGGGGCTCTGTGCTTGCCGGTCTCTTCCGGAGGATTGTCTTCCTTCACCTCACATCTGGCTTCGGTGCATGCAGCATACCGCTTTGAAATGATTCTCCTCCCCCACAGGCTGAACACTGTTGGCCAATTGCAGGGCATGGGCCCTCATGTGGGAACTCGTAACAGCACCAGTAACAGAAGTGTTCTCCGTTGCTCCTGGGTGCTGTGTCTAGTCTTTTGATGCTGTCACTTTTGCCCTGGGTTATTGTGATTTCACACATGCCCTCTACCTGGGAGGCCAGGGTTGCGTCCTAGTGGGTGAGGCATAGTGTTTCCTCCAAGGTGTGTTTTTACTGTAGTAGCCTTTTTCTAAACTCTGCACACTCACAACCTACTATGATTTGGGATCTCAATGAATAGTTATTGAAGTCACAGTGCTTAATTTTCACCCTGAGCCGCATGATAAAGGCGTCTCATAGTCCACGTTCGTGTGTGGCATGAAGTAGTCCGTTAACGTCAATTTTAGGTTTGCGCAATTGTCCTTTGCATGATCCGGTATCTCATCCACTATGTCCCTGGCATTGGGGCCGATAGACTGTGAGGAGGCTGTGTTTCTATTTTTCATCTACAGGCCCAATCACCTTGATGCACACTTCGAAGTCTCGGAACCATCTCTTCCAGCGTGGCCCCAGCCTGCTGGATTCTGTCAGGTTGAAGTGGGTGGGAAGCTGTGTAATGAGGCTGTCATGCATTCTTGATGATAGGGTCGCCACAGGTTTGACAGATACTGTCAGATAGTATTTATTTATTTATTTTAATTCTTGTTACGCGCCACATGCCTGTGGGCCTCAGGGCACACAGAAAACAAAAACAAGACATCCGATATGTTGTTGCTGGGTTGCACTCATTCTCCTTACTCCATTGTGCACCATGTGGGTAGATGAGCTGTGCCTCTTCCAGAAGCAGGTGACACCAACCCCGGTGAGCAGCTTATGATGAGGGCGGGGCAGGGAGGTCTGGTCAGTTGCACTAGTGATGCAGCGTGAATTGGTGCACGCTCTTCCTTCCCAGCTCTCCACGTGTGTTGCGCGTTATCAGACCTAGTCGGTACCTGGTGTATCCCTGCTGTGGGCTGGAGTGTCACTGTATGCAGTGTGCTGCTTCAGGCATTATCTCTGCCACTGTCTTAATTGTGCAAGCAAAATACCTTTGTTTCCAGACTGGCGTGTTGTTTCCAGACGGGCGTGTAGATTCTTCTCGCCAGCGCTTTCCCAGCACTCGCTGCGGCAGCCACTTGTCAGGCAGCAGCTGTTTTAGGGACGTGCCAGCGGACCTGCTCTCCATGCCCTGGTAGTAAGGTGGGGGAGCACCGGGTGTCCGTCGGCTGCATGCGGGCTTCACGCGCAACGTGAATGGTGGCGGGACCCGCCCTCCGAAGAACCGTGCGGCCATTCACTTTACTCGTGCAAATGCGAGGAGGAACAGTCACAAGTGGGGTTCCCATAAACCCCCCGGCGACAGTGTGATGTCCCTTGACGTTGCCTCTCCTGAGGCCCCACACGGTCTCACTCAACCACAAAGCAGGGAGGAGACAGACACAGGAGGAGGCTGTAACAAGACGTCTTTATTCTCTCAACTCTTCACATAACTGACCTATATACTCCCACTTCCTGCCCCTCCCGTTCCCACACCATGCTATCCCCCAACACATGACACTGGAGCTCCAACAGGGAATGAACGTCACAGTATAGATGCTGTCTTAAATTGGACAATGTAAAGGACCCTTCAACTGCTACTTTTTGTTTGATGGTTAATTGTTGAGATCGAGACTGGTGCGGGTGCTCTATATGTTGAATTAGAAAAAAAGAAATGTTGTGTACATGGAATAAGAGCTGCTCGTTCTATTCATAGATGTTGGCTTTTAGCAGCATCCACCCCTCCCCATTGCTTTTGGTTTCTGAGTAGACCTTTACTCCACAACCACCACGTCCGTAATACCTTGTCACAGCAAGTGAAGAGGGACTGAGGTGGGCGTTCTATTGCAAAATGCGCTGGGACTGACACTAGCAACGCAAAGGAACCGTATTGATTTTAACATGTTTTTTACTTAGGCAATATAACCGAGGAGGGGCAGCATTACCGGGTAATGCCCCTGGGGCCATATTTAGAAGCCAGAGTGAAGTCCCTTCTCCCTTTCCATGGTGGCCATTAAAATGAATGAAAAAAAAGCAACAAAACAAAATGGCCACCATGGAAGGGGTGATGTGACTACACATAGTCTCTTCTCCCTTTCCATGCCGGCCACTCGCGGGAAAGAACTCTGGCATGGAGCATCGTCGGAGCCTTGTCGGGCAGGTAAAGCCTGGGCGAGGGCCAATGAGCTTGCTCTTAACAAGCTCATTGACCCTCGCTGGATAGTAAGTATGATACTAACACTGCAATCGTTTTTGTTCACACTGGCTTTCAAATCTACCTTGAACGTTTGTTAACAGTGTCCAGCAAGCCAATGGTTGTGCATGTTGTCCAACAAGCTTAGCCCCTAGTTGGAAAATATTTAGCAGCAATTGGGCGCAAGTGCGGAAATAAGTCACAGTCATCATTCTGGTGACATTTTATGCCCTTTCTGGGAAAAGTAGTTTAATGTTATAACCTGCTTTCGGTAGTCTGACTTTCTTGCTACCCCTCCCTCATCCAAAACTCGCAATGTGGGATCCTCTGTTTGTGGCTTCTGAAGTCACAATAGTGTAAGAGGCCACAAACACTTCACCAGCACTGTGGTAACCCTCTCAACATTTGGAAAATGCATACATTTCTCACTGTAATCTCCATCCTCATGCGTGGCAGACTATACTACTGCTTGTGCCTACCCGCCCTCCCTCTAGAAAAAGTCCTCAACTTAGTTACCCTTAATCCTACATACTCCCCTTAACATATACCAACGCCATGTTGGATGGCTCTCAATACATAACCACTCCCTTTTCAAATTCTTCTCCTCGCTTATATAAAGACTTGTGCTGCCACCTGGCGTTGCACGGGTTTGTAGGTGACATGCACGTGGGGGTCTGTTAGCAACGTACCGGCACCCTTTCCCGACTGCCACACTCCAAGTCTGCCTGCAGAGGTCTTCGCAGCCAGGAGGTCTGATCTGCCGGGCGCAACAATCCCAGTAGGCAGATTTGTCTGATGGCACAGGGCCGAAACCCGCCCTGTGCAGGGCGAATGGGTGGGGTTGGTCAGATTTCACCATCGCCAGTACACCCCAGACTGTTATGCTAACCTTGGGCCAAACTTTCAGCCCACCAACTGTTATGGGGTTGGAACCAACCATGAACATACAAGCACACTTTCACAAATATATATAAAGGTATTCCTGTTCACTACCTGGCTGTCTGTATGTACTCTTCACCTCGTTCCCTTTGCACGACATCACTGTTCCATGTGGCGCCTGTTGCAAAACGGCTTCTGCCTACTCACCCCACCTATTGGAACTCATTGCCCATCACAATCAATAGGTTTACTTGCAGCACTTGTACCCCGTGGGTTTGTCTCTCGTCCAAGCCCCACTTTGTCAACCCCTTGTGAACTGGCTCACCACGTGTTCTCATCTTTGTGCTAGTCTACAGGCACCCTTCATGGGAATACCTCCGCAAGCGCTCGCTGTTGCAAAATGGCTGTGGTATGCAGTTCACATCCCAGCAAGGTGGATTCAGCCATTCTGGGGTCAATAAAAACGAGCACCAATTCTGGTTGGGTAGTAATGATTCTCTATAAAAATGTTCTATATAAAGCATTATTTAAAGGGAAAGTTATTATAAATTCATTTAAAAGTACTTCAGCACTGTCTAAGAGAAGCACAAATGAGTCCTTACACTATTTAATAATGGCATCACGCTTTTCCAGAACTCTAAAAAAAGATTTGGCTTGTGTATAACAATTAGGCATTTGGCAGGCACTGCTATTAGAAGCACACGAAAGCTCAAATTGTTGGCATAGAGGCGCTGAGAGGCAGCTTGTGGTAAACCCAGGCCGACTTTACTGTGCCTCCATTTTCTTTTCAGCCAGCATTCAGGCTATTTATGCGCCTGCCTTTGCACTTTTATCCAAGAGGAATGCCATGGGGCACACCCTGAAGGTGAGGGCGTCTGTATGAGAGGCACAGGTGGGATCCTTTGCTAATTAGTCAAAATATGCTGTGCTTTCAGTCTCTGCCTTTGGCTCCAGTGCCGAGCTGCCTTGCATAGCTCCGGGACCACACACTGAAGGAACAGGAAGTGCTTGGGAAAGCCTTCCACCTTCACTTTGGCGTTTGCTTATTGGCCAGCAGTTACCACCCACCAGTAATAGCTTCCCCAATGCCAGATGGGCATAACTGGGAGGGAGGGATTTATGTTCTGCAGCTCAATCAGGTCCCAGTCATCTGTGTAAACGCCTCCTCCCTGAAATGACATGCCAACATTCTGGATCACCTGAAAAGGAGATTCCCACACATATAATAGCACAAAAAAAGAAATGTACAACTAAATGTAAGCCACCTATAGTTGCCCACCCAATGTTTTCTCCATCAGTGATGTGCTTTAAGTACATATGCCACCTGCCTGATCCCTTGATTTGTCCCCTGAGCTTGGCACAGTCAAAAAAACAATCAATCTATGGATAGATTAATGGATGAGTGAATGGGTGGACAAAATTATGTGGGGTGAATTAGCAAGTGTTTTACGGGGGGAGGCAGGATCAGATTAAGGACCGCAAGACAAAACCGTGACACTCTCCAGTCACAGGCACAGTCTGTAAACTGCCAAATTCTGCAAACCTCAGCAATGCAATCTCCGCCTGCAACACAAGTGCAGGGTTCATGGCAGGTGGTAATGGCATTTTCTGAAGGGAAGAAGCATGTGTGTGGGGAGGCCAGCAGGTAGGGGTTCCTTTATTTTGTGGTGGTGTGCCTTCAGGGATTACAAGGGCACTGGGCTGTTGAGGACAGTTAGGGAGGTTGGGTGCCTGGTATTGTCCATCTGGCTCGACTCCTGTTTGGCCCCAAGAGCCAAACCAGACCTCTCACCCCAGCCTCCCCACGGTGAGAGCTCCATGAATTCGCTGGCTCCCCCAGCTGTAGTGCAGGGGTAGTATGTATGTAAAGGTTGGCTTTAGTGAATTCCTAAAAGCACTAAAATGCAGACCATAAGATATGGCACACAAGAATCATTTATATTGGCACATAGTTATTGGCCCCCACTCAAACAATAGGAGCGGTTAGAGTACAGTCAATAACTAATGTTATTGATTGCATTTTGCCTTCAAAAGCCGACAGGAAAACCACAATGCAAGGTTTCTTTCAACAAGACACTTCCCTTCTTGGTGAGCTTTATTAGTGTGGGCTATTAGATTTCGCTTGGACACATATAAGCCTACACTATTGCATTGGGGTACAAATAGGAACGAATTACATACGAGAAGGGTCACAGAGTCTGTAGATGTTTGCTTATGTTCCCACCCATTGCCTGCCATGCTAATCCCTATGGCCAATCCAACCCATTTCTGCCTCTGCCCGCCCAGAATACCTCCTCATGGGAACACTTTGAGCGCGCTTTAATCAAGCCTTACCATCAGACTTCGCATTCAAAGTGCCTGCCAGGGTTTGTTTAAAGCAGTCTTCCTAGAGTTAATGACTTAATTGGAGTTGTAAACCTGCTGCTGGTGAAATGAAAACGTCTCACCAGGCCTGTCTTCAGCCACTCGATTTATAAGCACTCTGCTTGTCCTTCACTGAAGCACTGTTAAAAACAAGCATTGGCAAAGCCAATATTTTTGGCTTGTGCATAAGATTTACAGGCCGATTCATGGAATAATTAGCGCGGCGCAAGTGGCCAAAAACGTGCGATTCGCAGTGGAATAGCGAAAATCGCAGTGCAGGTGCGAAAATCGCACGAAAAGCAGCGCACATCGATTCATGGAAGGCCGTGCGCGAGAAAACCATCGGATGTGCGCTAGAAAAGTGCGCGGCGCACGTTGGCGCACAGGTCATCTAACGGCGTGTGCCAGGTCACAGCGAAAATCGCACAGGCCACAGCGAAAATCGCACATAGCGCGGCGCACACAACAAAAGTAGGCGGAACACGGGGCTTAACACTCGGAATGGGGAACAACTTGCCAAAATGTGGGCGTCACGGGGGAAGTACAGGGTGCAAGTGCGCGGAACGCCCACACGCTCGCCTACAACACGTATTCATGGAATCGAATAGGGCAAAAAAGCGCACAGTCAAACCAGCGCACAGGCACGAACACGACCGCCACAAGAAAGCAGGCGGTAGCGTCTCAGCGCCTGTAATAAATGTGCGCCAAAAGGTGCGCCAACAAATAGCACCTATATACAGCCATGATGAATGTCCTATACTGTGGCCCTCCAGGACAAATGACGTGCAAAGGGATACCCACAAACACGGACACCCGCTGACTGAGAAATAACGTGTGCGTGTATTCTGGGGTGCGCGGGAACTTTCACACGCGATTTGGCTGGGTACGTGGATCTCAGGGGTGCGCGGGAAGTCCCACACGTGATTTGGCTGTGTACGTGGATCTCAGGGGTGCGCGGGAAGTTCCACACGCGATTTGGCGGGGTACGTGCGCGGGAATTCAAACACGCGACTTGGCTGGGTATGTGGATCTCAGGGGTGCGCGGGAAGTCTCACACGCGATTTGGCAGGGAACGTGGATTTCAGGGGTGCGCGGGAAGTTCCACACGCGATTTGGCCGGGTACGTGCGCGGGAATTCACACACGCGAATTGGCTGGGTATGTGGATCTCAGGGGTGCGCGGGAAGTCTCACACGCGATTTGGCAGGGTACGTGGATTTCAGGGGTGCGCGGGAAGTTCCACACGCGATTTGGCCGGGTACGTGCGCGGGAATTCACACACGCGACTTGGCTGGGTACGTGGATCTCAGGGGTGCGCGGGAAGTCTCACACGCGATTTGGCATGGTACGTGGATTTCAGGGGTGCGCGGGAAGTTCCACACGCGATTTGGCCGGGTACGTGTGCGGGAATTCACACACGTGATTTGGCTGGGTACGTGGATCTCAGGGGTGCGCGGGAAGTCTCACACGCGATTTGGCAGGGTACATGGATTTCAGGGGTGCGTGGGAAGTTCCACACGAGATTTGGCCGGGTACGTGCGCGGGAATTTACACACGCGATTTGGCTGGGTACGTGGATCTCAGGGGTGCGCGGGAAGTCTCACACGCGATTTGGCAGGGTACGTGCGTGGGAATTCGCACACGCGACTTGGCTGGGTACGTGGATCTCAGGGGTGCGCGGGACGTCCCACACGCGATTTGGCAGGGTACATGGATTTCAGGGGTGCGCGGGAAGTTACACACGCGATTTGGCCGGGTACGTGCGCGGGAATTTACACACGCGATTTGGCTGGGTACGTGGATCACAGGGGTGCGCGGGAAGTCTCACACGCGATTTGGCTGGGTACGTGTATTTCAGGGGTACGCGGGAAATTCTACACGCGATTTGGCTGTGTGCTCCCAGGTATTCCCTGTACACCCTCCACGGCCCCTGCAGGCAGCCGACACCACAGGGGACTACCCTGCACACCTGCTCATGTCACCCAGCACCCCCACCCCCCAGCAGTGCAGGGGCAGCCTCCACCAGGCCCCCACTCATGGCCCCTATCACCCCCACCCCCCAGCAGTGCAGGGGCAGCCTCCACCAGGCCCCCACCCATGTCTACCACCACCCCCACCCCCCAGCCACCATGGGCATCCCCCACCAGGCCCCCACTCATTTCACCCACCCACCCCGACCCCCCAGCCACCATGGGCAGCCCCCACCAGGCCCCCACTCATGTCTCCCACCACCCGCACCCCCCCAGCAGTGTGGGGCACCCTCCACCAGGCCACCACCCATGTCTCCCACCACCCCCCAGCCACCATGGGCAGCCCCCACTCATGTCTCCCACCACCCCCACCGCCCAGCAGTGTAGGGGCAGCACCACCAGGCCCCCACTCATGTCTCCCACCACCCCCACCCCCCCAGGCACCATGGGCAGCCTCCGCCAGGCCCCCACTCATGTCTCCCACCACCCCCACCCCCCAGCCACCATGGGCAGCCTCCACCAGGCCCCCACTCATGTCTCCCACCACCCCCACCCCCCAGCAGTGCAGGGCCAGCACCACCAGGCCCCCACTCATGTCCAACTCATGTCTCCCACCACCCCCACCCCCCCAGCCACCATGGGCATCCCCCACCAGGCACCCACTCATGTCTCCCACCACCCCCCACCCCCCAGCATTCAGGGGCACCCTCCACCAGGCCCCCACTCATGGCCCCTATCACCCCCACCCCCCAGCAGTGCAGGGGCAGCCTCCACCAGGCCCCCACTCATGTCTCCCATCACCCCCACCCCCCAGCCACCATGGGCATCCCCCACCAGGCCCCCACTCATGTCCCCCTGCACCCCCACCCCCCAGCATTCAGGGGCACCCTCCACCAGGCCCCCACTCATGGCCCCTATCACCCCCACCCCCCAGCAGTGCAGGGGCAGCCTCCACCAGGCCCCCACTCATGTCTCCCACCACCCCCACCCCCCAGCCACCATGGGCATCCCCCACCAGGCCCCCACTCATGTCTCCCACCCACCCCCACCCCCCAGCCACCATGGGCAGCCCCCACAAGGCCCCCACTCATGTCTCCCACCACCCCCACCCCCCCAGCAGTGTGGGGCACCCTCCACCAGGCCCCCACTCATGTCTGTCACCACCCCCACCCTCCCAGCAGTGTGGGGCACCCTCCACCAGGCCCCCACTCATGTCTCCCACCACCCCCACCCCCCACCCCCCATGGGCATCCCCCACCAGGCCCCCACTCATGTCTCCCACCACCCCCACCCCCCAGCATTCAGGGGCACCCTCCACCAGGCCACCACTCATGGCCCCTATCACTCCCACCCCCCAGCAGTGCAGGGGCAGCCTCCACCAGGCCCCCACTCATGTCTCCCATCACCCCACCCCCCAGCCACCATGGGCATCCCCCACCAGGCCCCCACTCATGTCCCCCTGCACCCCCAGCATCCAGGGGCACCCTCCACCAGGCCCCCACTCATGTCTGTCACCACCCCCACCCCCCCAGCAGTGTGGGGCACCCTCCACCAGGCCCCCACTCATGTCTCCCACCACCCCCACCCCCAGCCCCCATGGGCATCCCCCACCAGGCCCCCACTCATGTCTCCCACCACCCCCACCCCCCAGCATTCAGGGGCACCCTCCACCAGGCCACCACTCATGGCCCCTATCACCCCCACCCCCCAGCAGTGCAGGGGCAGCCTCCACCAGGCCCCCACTCATGTCTCCCATCACCCCCACCCCCCAGCCACCATGGGCAGCACCACCAGGCCCCCACTCATGTCCAACTCATGTCTCCCACCACCCCCACCCCCCCCCCCCCAGCCACCATGGGCATCCCCCACCAGGCCCCAACTCATGTCTCCCACCACCCCCACCCCCCCAGCAGTGTGGGGCACCCTCCACCAGGCCACCACTCATGGCCCCTATCACCCCCACCCCCCAGCAGTGCAGGGGCAGCCTCCACCAGGCCCCCACTCATGTCTCCCATCACCCCCACCCCCCAGCCACCATGGGCATCCCCCACCAGGCCCCCACTCATGTCCCCCTGCACCCCCACCCCCCAGCATTCAGGGGCACCCTCCACCAGGCCCCCACTCATGGCCCCTATCACCCTCACCCCCCAGCAGTGCAGGGGCAGCCTCCACCAGGCCCCCACTCATGTCTCCCACCACCCCCACCCCCCAGCCACCATGGGCATCCCCCACCAGGCCCCCACTCATGTCTCCCACCACCCCCACCCCCCCAGCAGTGTGGGGCACCCTCCACCTGGCCCCCACTCATGTCCCCCTGCACCCCCACCCCCCAGCATCCAGGGGCACCCTCCACCAGGCCCCCACTCATGTCTGTCACCACCCCCACCCCCCCAGCAGTGTGGGGCACCCTCCACCAGGCCCCCACTCATGTCTCCCACCACCCCCACCCCCCAGCCCCCATGGGCATCCCCCACCAGGCCCCCACTCATGTCTCCCACCACCCCCACCCCCCCAGCCACCATGGGCACCCCCCACCAGGCCCCCACTCATGTCTCCCACCACCCCCACCCCCCCAGCAGTGTGGGGCACCCTCCACCAGGCCCCCACTCATGTCCCCCTGTACCCCCACCCCCCAGCATCCAGGGGCACCCTCCACCAGGCCCCCACTCATGTCTCCCACCACCCCCACCCCCCAGCCACCGTGGGCATCCCCCACCAGGCCCCCACTCATGTCTCCCACCACCCCCACCCCCAGCAGTGCAGGGGCAGCCTCCACCAGGCCCCCACCCATGTCTCCCACCACCCCCACCCCCCAGCCATCATGGGCATCCCCACCAGGCCCCCACTCATGTCTCCCACCACCCCCACCCCCTAGCAGTGCAGGGGCAGCCTCCACCAGGCCCCCACCCATGTCTACCACCACCCCCACCCCCCAGCCACCATGGGCATCCCCCACCAGGCCCCCACTCATGTCCCCCTGCACCCCCACCCCCCAGCATTCAGGGGCAGCCTCCACCAGGCCCCCACTCATGGCCCCTATCACCCCCACCCCCCAGAAGTGCAGGGGCAGCCTCCACCAGGCCCCCACTCATGTCTCCCACCACCCCCACCCCCCAGCCACCATGGGCAGCCCCCACCAGGCCCCCACTCATGTCTCCAACCACCCCCACCCCCCAGCAGTGTGGGGCACCCTCCACCAGGCCACCACCCATGTCTCCCACCACCCCCACCCCCCCCAGCCACCATGGGCAGCCCCCACTCATGTCTCCCACCACCCCCACCCCCCAGCAGTGCAGGGGCAGCACCACCAGGCCCCCACTCATGTCCAACTCATGTCTCCCACCACCCCCAACCCCCCAGCCACCATGGGCAGCCTCCACCAGGCCCCCACTCATGTCTACCACCACCCCCACCCCCCAGCCGCCATGGGCATCCCCCACTAGGCCCCCACTCATGTCTCCCACCACCCCCACCCCCCAGCATCCAGGGGCACCCTCCACCAGGCCCCCACCCATGTCTACCACCACCCCCAACCCCCAGCCACCATGAGCATCCCCTACCAGGCCCCTACTCATGTCCCCCTGCACCCAGGTCCTCACAATCCCCAATCATGTGCGTTATGGTCAGCCTCCACAGCCAAAAGGCCCTACCAAGTAACCCATTCACCCACATGGAAATGGAAATTACATGTTACACCCCCAATGTTCATAAAGCAAATGAACCCATGTCCGTCACACACAATGGTTGCAATTGAATGGGAAAACACCCAACATGACATGCATGAAACCAATGAGATGATACCACACAGTGAAGTATGAAAACAAAATTGTATTAAAAAAATTGAATGCAAATGAAATGAAACAAACTACAATGGCAATGAAAAAAAGATAAACTGCATGTCCGTCCAAAAAAATCAAAACTACAAATCCAAATCCAAAAAATGTTGTTCAAAGTCACATTAAAAATAAAATCAATCCGAGAGAGAAAAATAAATGCAAAGACCATTGCTCCATGGAGAATAAATTAAAAATAAAAAAATAAAACAATCCAATGAAGAACTATGTACAAAACATCCAAGGGTCCATGAGCACAACTAAACAAAGGAAACCTACAAAAAACCCTAACTAAAATCCAACTATATACAAAAAGTGGAGCAGTGTCCGTCGACTCCAAATCATAAGAAGAAACAAAGGAAACCTAAAACTAAAGAACAATATACAAAGGCGGCGGGCAAGTCCAGCGGCTCACTCTGTGGTGTTCCGGGCCAGGGCATCATCAAACTCCTCGTCTATGTCCCGGAGGCGGTCCTGTTCCATGGCCCCGAGGGTCCGCAGGGACGACGCCATCTGCTCCTCCAACCCACTGCGGATTGCCTCGAGGCACTCGGCCCGCCTCAGGGCCCTCCGCATGGAGTTCTCCGCCCTGACCATCGTGAGCCGCGCCTCTTCCGCCCGCCGCCGCTCCGCACCTATCTTCTGGCCCAAACGCAGCCACACCGAAGACACTTCCTGTCCTGGGTCCTCCTGCCCTCCGGCCGATGCCTGCCCCTCCGATGTTGATGGCCCCGAGCCATGATGCCTCACACGTTGACTCTGCTGCTGCCTCCGACGCAACTGCCTCTGCCAGCACGACGGCATCCAGGCTGATGGAATCCACCGACGCCTCGTGCACGTGCCCTGCCTGATGATGCCGGCACATCCTCCATCTGCTGGGGTACAGTTGCTGTGGTGTCCACCCCTGCTGGACCTCCGACTCCCGACTGTGGCAGGGATGGGATCCCCACCGAGCTGGCTGCATTGGTCAGGGCAGGTCCACAGGGGGCCCTGGTGGCATCTGGGCCGGAAGACGGCAAGGAGAACGACCGGCGTATAGCCTCCACAGAGGAGGAGAGGGCCGCCAGATTGGCCGACACATGCAGGAAACCCCCGAACATGGAAGATCCCAATTGGGCCACGTCAGCACAGTGCTCTTCGTGATGATGTGCGTGCTCCTCCCGGGAAGCACGCACGTCATCACGAATTGCACCCGCGCGCATCGCGACCCCAATCAGGACCTTCTCCGTACGGACACGGGTCCCCTCGTCCACAGGTGGAGGGGAGTCAGATGACATGGACATCCCCTCTACCTGCGGACGGGCCTGGGACGGGGCATCCCTGCTGGTGCATGGTGGTGCACTCACAGGGTCAGGGACAGCGACATGCACAGGCCCCTCCACGGTGACCTGTGCTGCCTCCTGCCCCTGCCCCTGGACTGCACCACTTGCACCAGCAGGGATGCCCCCACCAGGCCCCATGTGTGCCTCAGTGGCGGCCTCCGCCTCCTCTGTGGAAACAACCAACCTGGATGGCTCCTCATCGTCTTCCGCCGTAGCAGGCCCCTGTGGGGGCTCACCCACCCCTTCTGCTGCAGCCGTGGGGGCATCCCCGCCACCTTGCTCCACAGCGCCGTCTCCGCCCTCTTCTTCACTAGCCGCTGCGTAGAGGGAGACATAGAACACAAGCATCAGGGTACTGTTTAATGGTCCCCTAGACAGGAAGCAATAGCAGATGAGTACCACTGTCAAAGTACACTTCCATCATGTCCCTCCACAACACATGGGTCAGTCCAGGCAAAACACACACAGTAACAGGCATGGTGCATGCCATGGACATTTCCATACATGTCCAATGGACTCTTGAAACATACAATGATATGGAACTCACATGCATCATGGGTCATGCCGATCACATGCACACACCATCTGGCCTCATACACCCCAAACACAGCGGATACAAGGATAACTAGGCTGCATCAGTGAATCTGTGCATTGTCACACACATGTGTCATGCATCCATGGCATTCACAAGTCACAGACACGGAGGTCAGGCACACAGACATGGCTACCATATATGTACCCGGCATCAGCACACATCCCTCACCCCCACCCATGTCCAGGAACAGAGACTGGCATGCTCTCATGTGTAAAATCTGCATAGGGCTCCCCATTTCGCATTTAAACACATGCAACAACCATGTGGTTCACACATCACTGTTCGCACATGCATTACCATGATGTCCCTGCACACATACATGCATACATGGCCTATGTCACACATACAGGCAAGTATCAGACAACCAGCACACCGCAACATGCCCTGTCTCACACAGCAATGCTTGGACACTTACCGCTCAACTCCAGACGGGTCTCCCTCTCAAGGATCTGGGCGTGGAGCGCTGGGCGTACACGTTCCAGGACCCTCATCTGGATGGAACTCATGCGGCCCGGCCCCCCTCCACGAGGCGCCGGGCCTTCACGAGGGTCCTCGACCTCAAGTCCTCCCAGCGCTTCTTGATCTTCTGGACGTTGCCACCCCCTCCGCGTTGATGGCAACCACACAGTCGGCCAGATCCTCTCCCGTCCTTCCTTGCTGGCGCGGGACGATCCAAAGAGGGCATCATACTACCCCAGGACATGCTCCACCAGGACACCAACTTCGGTGGCAGTGAAGCTGGTGCCGCTCTGCCCCTCTGGCCTGGGGTTGCCACTGGTGCCAGATGTGGAAGTGCCCGACATGGCAACCCCAGAGGCAGGAGTGGGTGGGCAACTGGGTCCTGGGGCTGGGCTGTGGAGCGATGTAATCCCAGTCGGGAGTCTTCTGTTCCAGCAGGGGTGGACACAGCAACTGGACCCCTGCAGATGGCTGATGTGCAGGCACCAAATGGCAGGGCACGGTGGCAGCAGGCAGGCAGGCAGGCAGGCAGCAGCAGCAGCAGCAGATGGCACGTGGGAGGCTGCTCGGGGCACTGGGGGGCAGTAATTCGGCCTTCTGGGCAGGAGCGTGGTCTTCCGTGTGTTTTCGCGTGGCCAGCTTGATACGGAGTGATTTGGCACGTGAAAATCCTGCACGTCAGCGTGAAATTTGAGGAAAGGCCCTTAGCGCGTAAGCGCGTCAGCACGCATACGTGATTCTATTGGACCAAAGGCCCTCAGCGCGTAAGCGCGTCTGTGACGTGACCCGCACGGGTGTTTCCCTCATAGCATGTGATGACGGAGCACACGTGGAAAGACTGCACGTCAGAGTGTCAGCGCGTGTATTTGGACAAAAGTGCGCGTACACGCGATTGGCCTATGTACGTGTATTTCAGGGGTGCGCGGGCACTTACACACGCGAGTACATCAGCGCACGTGTATACCGGGGTGCGCGGGAATTTCCACACGCCATTGGCCTGGGTACTGGATTTCAAGGGTGCGCTGGAAGTTTCACACGTGAGTACATCAGCGCACGTGTATACCGGGGTGCACAGGAATTTCCACACGCCATTGGCCTGGGTACTGGATGTCAGGGGTGCGCGGGAAGTTTCACACGCGAGTACATCAGCGCACGTGTATACCGGGGTGCGCGGGAATTTCCACACGCTATTGGCCTGGGTACTGGATTTCAGGGGTGCGCGGGAAGTTTCACACGCTCGCCTACAACACGCGCAAAGAAACACGTACGCCAGTAGGAAGCAGGCATACGTCGACCCGCGACACATAAATTTGCGCGCAAATAAAATTGCAAGCTCAGACGCCAGGATGAATATACTGTTCCTAGCAGCAGTGGCCGTGGGCTACCAAAGGAGGAGGAGGAGGATAGTCAGGGCCAGAATATTCACACCCAGAACCAGCCTTTTCGGGATGCCTGATGACCAGGTGTATGAGAGGTACAGGTTTCCACCACACATAATACTGGACCTGGTGAGTGAGTGGGAGGATGACCTCACATCACCCATCCTGTGCTCCCAAGCACTCAGCCCCCTGGAGAAGTTCCTCAATGTACTGCACTTCTTAGCCACTGGATCATTTCAGCGGACAAGTGCCATAGTGGGTGGGGTGTCACAGGCCATGCAGTCACGCTGCCTACACCAGGTCTTGAACATCATCACTGCACGCCCATCAGTCCACAGGCACATATACCTGCCCAGAACACCTGCAGAAAGGCATGCTGCCGCCCTGGATTTTTACGGTGTGGCACGATTCCCCAAAGTGCTAGGTGCCATCGACTGCACCCATGTGGCTCTACGTCCCCCCAGGGCATCTGAGCACATCTATAGGAACCGCAAGCACTGGCATTCCATCAACGTGCAGGTAGTATGTAATGCCAAGGGAATCATCACCTCAGTATATGCCACCCACGACAGCTTCATTTACCGAATGTCCACCCTAAACCGGGACCTAGAAGCTGGGCGGCATGGCGATACATGGCTGCTTGGTGAGTATGAATGCCACTGCACATGCATGCATGTCAGATACTGAGCAAGGTCACAACCCCACCAATGATACCAATCACCACCTCCACAGGGGACAATGCCTACCCTCTCAGCCCCCACATGATGACGCCAATTCGGAACCCCACCACGCCACCCAAGGTAAGATATAACACAGTCCGCATTGCAACCCGGGGCATAGTGGAGCGCACATTCGGAGTGCTTAAGTCACGCTTTCGCTCCCTTGACCGTTCTGACGGGCAGCTGTTATACGCTCCCCCAGTAGTGTGCAGGATCATAGTGGCAGCATGTGTCCTGCACAACGTTGCAACACGCCGGGGCCTGGCCATGGACATGGTGGTGGCCCCACATCCCCAACCACATGCACGGCTGCTGCGCATGGGAGGGGAAAGGGCACGGGGGGAGGCAGCCCGTACACAGCTAGTGGCTAATTACTTCACATAGAAATCACACCCCTGTGGAGTGCACACTGCCCTGGCACATACCATCTGACAATCAATGATGACTCAACTTGACACTGATCCTGAATGTCTGGAGAATCAACCGTCCAAACCATATCAGCCTGAGATTGTTCACCTGGAAGTGTTACAATGTGTGCATCCCTACCTACACAGACACCACCAATGCAGTTTCGTGAAAAAACACATTCATGCAGCTAAAATGAATACCCACTTGCAAAATGCAACATGAGGACAGTGCCATGTCACCCAACCCATCCCCAGCACCGCCACACGACACACCGTGCCATGTCATGCTATGTGCAGGTAAACAAAGTAATCCCCACAACATGACACAAGTGTCACAATGTACAGTGTCCCTAATTGAAACTCGCGACACCTGAAATGCTCACAGTAATGCAGGACCAACAACACACTTGAGCAGGTATTTAGCAATAACACTTATCAGCCACTGACCCTCTAAACTACCATTAACATGACATTACGAATGTAAGGAATTAGTAGTCTCACCACCTCGAAATGCCTGTACTTCCACCACTTCCAACTGTACAGTGTTGCCGCCATGTAGAGTTGTAGGTGCACTGCTGCCAACATGGACCCCATCTCCAAAGTACAGGGCCTTGTGTAGACATGAGGAAAGGACCTGCAAATTAGGAGGTAGACACGGATGATGAGTTACACATCAATGCAACATGCAGTGTACAACACAACAGCAATATGCACTAGGAATGTATACACAGTATTGACTAGACTACCCACACATGTAGTGGGAGTCCAATGTCACCATATACGTCAATGTCACTTGGGCACACCCTTTGCAAGCCCATGGAAATGGGAAGCAGGAGGGGTGTGTGTGACAAAAACCCAAGCATCTGAACCAAATACATGACAAGCCTGCATGTGCCCAGCCACAATGCAGTGTATGCACACAGGAGCCACAGAAGGCAACACATTGTCCCAAAAAAAGAATTTAAAGAAAAAAAAAAAAACAAAAAAAAAAAAAAAAAATGGCCATTAATGGGCCCGGGGGGGTTGGGGAGGCCACCCAGGAGGTCCGAGGACAGGGTGCACACCAAAACCCACCTGTGTGGATCTTGCGAAAAAAAAACACCTCCATGGGCTCATGGCCCACACGGCTACCCTATTGTGGGAGTATCACTGCTGTCGCTATTATCACCCTGTGCAGCTGCATCCGGAGGTGGTTGCACTATGGGAGGCAGCCCACGCAAGGCCCTAGTCTGTTCCTCCATGGCTGCAAGCATGCGGGTGTGGTAGGTCTCGTTCTGGAGGATGAGTGTGCGGAGGTCCCCATGCAACAACTCACGGGATGCCCGGACCTCCGCCCTAGTTGCCTGCATCTCAGCTGAGAGCGTACGGGTGAGACGCTCCAGCTGCTGTTCTGTCCTTCGGTTTGTTGAAGCCTCAAGCTCAACAAGAGACTTCCTGAGGTGAAGGAGCTCCAGCCTCAGGGCTTCCCCGTGGCCCTGAGACTCTATGGAGATGGCTTCCTGCAGAGTCGCCAGTGCCGCCCGCCTGTCCCTGTTGGACGCCAACATGTCCTCCCTGTGTGACTGGCAGATGGAGTCGGTTGCCTGCTGTAGTCGCTCCATCAGCCTTTCGGGGGGGACAATGGAAGTGGCCACCCTATCCATGGCCTGAGCCATCATTTCTGATGATGCTGCCTGTTGGGTTGCCATACCGTAAATGGATTGCTCCCATGCGGTATTGCCAGGTGGCGTACGGCCACCACGTCGGCGGGCACCACACCTGTCTGGGGCAAGGCGAACTGCGCCTTGCTGTGCCGGCACTGCCTGAGGCTGCAGGACTGCATTCCCCCTCTGATCTGCTGGCCCAGGAACAGGATCAGATGTCGCGGAGTGTGACCCTGCATCCGTAACCACCAAAGGCGTAGCTGCCAACACTGACATCCCCATTGAGGGTTCTGACCCTGGTGCAGGTGGGTGGGACAGAACAGAATCCCTCCCTGGGACACTCACCTGCGACGGCACGTAGGTCTCATCATCCGAATCAACACCTGAGTACAGCTCGGGGGAGGTGCAACCAGAGACACCCCTTGAGAGCATGACCTGCAGCACTTGTGGGTTCTCACACACCACCACACCACGTCCCTCACTGGTGGTCGGTCGGCCCTCGGACCCCTCCTGGGTCTGCACCATCTCCACAACCCCAGCAGTATCAGGTGCGTCTTCCCCTGCAAAGACATAAAAGCAAACAAATGGAAACAGGCATTAGCACCATGGCACACAATGAGGGCTGAGAAGCAACAGAACCAGTACTTGATTGACACATGTCCCACATGACTAAAACTCTCCCATGCATGCACCCTCACTGCGTATGAAGGGCAGGCAAATGGCACACACTGATGACACCAAGATGGAAGATGAACACATTTTCTGCATGCTGCCTGGCAGTGGCATCACACATTGGCCTGTGATTGCCAGGTGAAATACACATGCCATCACACAGATGGCATGTACCATTGCTATTGAGTGAAGATGGAGAGGAGGGCAGCACTTATTCATTCAGTCCAGTTCCCGCATTTAATAGCTTTTCTAATTCAAACAGGTCTGATTTTTCACCTAAAGCTGCCAGTCCAAAATGGTCCGATTGCACAGGGACATGTGTGAACAAATGATATCCAGGTAACAAAGTCACTCCACTTTACCATAGCCATGTCAGACATGTGACTAGAGGACTGAGAAATGCCTAGTAAAAGTGGTGGAATGCAAACAATCTGCCTGAATGAACAGAGAAAAATAAGCAACAATGTTGTGGCAAGGTGACACTTCAAGGGCAACTGGCGTGCTGTTGGGCTAGATGTCTACTGTTGGCAGAAGGGATACTGCTATGGCCAAATGCTGCTGCGCAGAATGTATTGCATGAAGCACATGGGTGACCCAAACGACACAGGCGCACACACCCTCACCTGGCACACAAACAGAAGCCCTCACACACACACCATGCACATGGATGACACACACATGCGTGTGCACTCACCGGACAATGCCTCATAATCAGGCAGATCTCCCACGCCTTGGATCTGTTCCTCCGTGACGTAGGTCCCAGCGACTGACTCATGTGGAGTGAGTTCCATGTCTTCTACTGGAGACCCACCTCCAGTCACTAGAGTTGCGGCATGACTTGAGGCCAGCTTATTCTTTGCCCTGCGCTTTAGGTCATTCCAGCGCTTATAGCAATCATTGGCTGTGCGCCTCACGATTCCAAGGGCACTTACGATGTCCGCAACGGTCTGCCAGTGTGCCTGGCGTTGTGCAGGTGTGGTCTTGGATCCTGCAACAATGACCATCTCGTTATCATGTGCGGACACATACTCGACAAGTGCATTCAGTTCGGCATCCGTGAAGCTGGGCTTCCTCGACGGGCCGGACTGTGTAGCCGTGTCTGGGGCATCAGCCTGTGCCGGACGAGCACTCTTCCTCTTCCGCTTGGAAGGTGGTGGTGATCCTGAGTGTCCTGCGCCGCTCTGGACACTAGGGGCAGGAGCCCTGGTGGACTCTGTATCAGGAGTGTGGGATTGCACACTCAGCATGGGAGTTGGTGCAGGCATTGGCTCAAGTGTAATGGTGTCAGAAGGAATGTCAGCAGGATGGACTAGGACCGACACTGTCCTGGCTGGGTGTGTGAGAGCTGGGGTGGATGGAGCCGCAGCTGCCCCTGCAGCCTCTCCACCCTGCCTACTTGGGGCAGCAGATGACCTTGCTGCCCCTGATCCACGTGGCCTGATGACATCAACGTGCACCAGCGCACGTGTCATAGGCCTGCTGACCTGGAAGTCAGCCATGGAGTCAGCCAGGTCTGGTGCCACAATGGGCTGGTCCAACAAGGGCTGAGCATGGATGGTGTCAGCCACATCAGCCTCAACCAGGGGGGGGGGATTATGGGTGCCCTTGACTGGTCCTCCACACATGGGGGGACAGGGTCACCCTGCAAGTAACGACCACGTCCCCTACCAGATCCACCACGGCCACCACTTGTGGCTCGTCCACCTTTGCCACCCTTACGGAATCCTCGCCTCCCAACCATGGCACTGATGTTAATGTGCGTATGGGAGTGGCTGTAAACTATTGTCCTGGGCAATTGGGGGTCAAAGGGGTTGGGTACAAGATGGTAATTGTACCCTAGTGCTCTAGCAAGGCTGAATGTGACCCCTGGGGAAAGATGACGGGTCACGCAACGCACAGGAAGCCCAAAAAAGGGAGATGACGTGCACGCAACCCCTCCTAGACCACGTGTGCGGAAAAAAAACCTGCACTACGCTGTGGCACCCAGTAACACAAGAATGAACGTATGCGTGTCACACGCAGCCTAGAATGACCTCTGAAGGGGTAGGCTACACACGGGGCAAGCACAGATGTTAGATACGTGCGTGACTCACCGTCTGCCAGGAAAAAGAGCGTGAAAAAGAAGCGCGTTTGGTTGGCAACACCCCCGCCAAAAGAAGATTTGTACGCTGTCTGAGGAGACAGGACAACAGTAGAAGGGAACACTGTTTGAGGGAACAGGCCCAGGAAAACCAGAAAAAGAGAAAAAAGAGAAAAAGCTGTCAGAGGTAACAGGGAGTACGAACTTGAAACGCCGTGAAGTAAATCGCGTGTGAAACGACAAGAAGTACAGAATTCACCCACTCGCTCTCCACGAAAAGCACGTACAAGGAAATGGTGTTCTACACGTACCTTTTATGCAGGCCCACACATCCAGCGTCACTTCCGCGTGTACGCGCTAGGGCCATTTCCACCAATTACAGCTTTGTCACTTCCGCGTGTACCTGCTGTATCCACCAATTACACGCTTTGTCACTTCCGCGGGTACGCGCTATTTCCACCAATTACACGCTTTGTCACTTCCGCAGGTACGCGCTGTTTCCACCAATTACACGCTTTGTCACTTCCGCGTGTACGCGCTATTTCCACCAATTACACGCTTTGACACTGGGACGTGTCTTTCATTTTTTTAACACGCAACATTTCAAACGTGTGCCATATTCAACGTGCACGTGACTTCATAGACCCGCATACGCTGGTGGCCTTTGGGCCAATGAATGTACAGACGAGTGCTGACGCGCTTACGCGCTAAGGGCCTTTCCTCGAATTACACGCAGACGTGCAGGATTTTCACGTGCAAAATCACTCCGTATCAAGCTGGCCACGCGTTCACACACGGAAGACCACGCTCCTGCCCAGAAGGCCGAATTACTGCCTCCCAGAGCCCTGAGCACGCTCCCACCTGCCATCTGCTGCTGCCTGACTGCCTGCTGCCCACGTGCCCTTCCATTTGCTGCCTGCACATCAGCCAGGGGTGCTGTTGCTGTGACCACCCCTGCTGGAACCGAAGACTCCCGACTGCTTTTCCATCGCCCCACAGCCCAGCCCCAGGACCCAGTTGCCCACCCACTCCTGCCTCTGGGTTGCCATGTCGGGCACTGCAACATCTGGCACCAGTGGCAACCCCCGGCCAAGGAGGCAGAGGGGCACCAGCTTCACTGCCACCGAAGTTGGTGTCCTGGTGGAGCATGTCCTGGGGCAGTATGAAGCCCTCTTCGGAAGGTTGCGCGCCGACAAGGAAGGACGGACTCGGATCTGGATGGACATCGTGACTGCCATCAACGCGGAGGAGGTGGCAGTCCGCGACTACGAACGTGTCAGGAAGCGCTGGGAGGACTTCAGGTCCAGGACCTTCAACAAGGCCCGGCGCCTCCTGAGGGCAGCGGATGCTAAGCAGATGAGGGTCCTGGAACGCATATCCCCAGTGCTCCACGTCCAGGTCCTTGAGAGGCAGACCCGTCTGGAGTCGAGCGGTAAGTGTACATGCATACTGATTGTAAGCTGTGCGTGTGGTGTGCCAGGAGTGTGCAGGTTGAACATGTATTTTTATGTGGGCAAGTAGGGGGGGTGTACAGGGCCGTGAGGGTGACACATGCGAGGGGTCTCATGTGTGACACATGGATGGTGCTTATGTGTGTGGGCTTGCATGGCACAGGATGTGGAGGAATGATTGTCAGGTGTGACATGGATGTCGATCGGAACACTGCGACAGTTGGCGGAGGTGTACACATGCATGCAAGTTTGGTGGTGTGTGTGCATGTGTAGTGTACTCCCTATGTTGCATGTGATGTGTGGATGACCTTTGGCTGCTCATGCTGTTGTATGTGAATGGATGGTGCTGGCTGTTGCAATATGCCTGTCGTATGGCTCATGTGTGCAAGTTGAAATGACATGTGTGTTGGGTATTGTGATGCCATGTCTGAGGTTTACCAATGCCACTCATGTATGACTGTCATGTGTGTATGAGTCCATTGGACAGTGCCCTGATGCCTGTGTTTTCTTTCTCCCTGTCTGCAGCGTCAACTGATGAAGAGGGCGGAGAAGGTGCTGTCGCACCACCAGCCGGAGACACAAGGCCCGGATCCCCTCCCAGGTTCTAATCTCGTCGGGGAGTGAGGAGTCCGGTGCCGTGTCCCAGGCCGCAGCTGCCGAGGGGAGGTCCAAGAGGTGGAGGTTGGAGTTGGACTCCTCGGCAGCAGAAGGGGCAGCTGGGACCCCACAGGGCCCAACGGAGGAAGATGGCACGGAGTCATCCAGGTTGGTGGGGGGTTTGGAGGAGGAGGAGGCCGTGCATGCGACAGAGGCGGGGTCTGGAGGTGGGGATTCCACTGGTGCTAGTGGTGCAGTGCAGGATCTGGGACAGGAGGCAGCACAGGCCACCGCGGAGGTGCCTGTGTGCAATCCTGTCCCTGCTCCTGTCACTGCATCATCTTGCACCAGCGGGGATGCCTACCTCCAGACCCGTTCTCAGGGAGGTGATTGGCTTACAACACCTGGCCTTCCTCTCCCTGCGGATGTGGCTATCCTGCACCAGGTTGAGCCTGTCCAGGGTGGGGTGGCATTGCGTCAACGGGCCATGCAAGCTGACCTGCAGTCTTTTCATGATGAGTCTGCACGTCTTCTTGCATGGCTGATTGACTGCGTTGACCCACTGGGACAGCTCACCAGGGCTGGATTCCTCCGTTTCCTGGACCTTGTTCCGACCCCCTCCTCCACGGAACCCCCTATGCCCCAGTCGTCCTCCATGCCATCTTCCCACCCATGTGTCACCTAGGTGCCCTGTGGAGCTGCCTCCGACCGTGCGGCCAGGCTGGTGGACAACAGATCCCTGCCACAGTCGGGAGTCGGACGTCCAGCAGGGGTGGCCACATCAACGACTGCACCCCAACTGGAGGAGGATGTGCAGGCACCATCGGACAGGGCACATGGACAGCAGCAGCTGCAGCAGCAGGAGGCTGTAGGTGGGAGCCACGATAGCTTGGGGCCTTCAACATCGGAGGGGCAGGCTTCGGCCGGAGGGCAGGAGAACCCTGGACGGGAAGTGTCTTCCGTGTGGCAGCGGTTGGGCCAGCAGATAGGTGCGGAGCGGCGGCGGGCGGAAGAGGCGCGGCTCATGATGGTCAGGGCGGAGAACTCCATGCGGAGGGCCCTGAGGCGGGCCGAGTGCCTCGAGGCAATCCACAGGGAGTTGGAGGTGGACATGTCGGCCTCCCTGCAGACCCTCGGGGCCATGGAACAGGACCGCCTCCGGGACATAGACGAGGAGTTCGATGATGCCCTGGCCCGGAACACCACTAAGTGAGCCGCTGGACTGGCCCGCCGCCATTGTATATAGTTATTTAGTGATAGGTTTCCTTTATAGTTTATTTTTATTTGGAGTCGACGGACACTGCTCCACCTTTTGTATATATTTCCATTTTAGATAGGTTTTTTGGTAGGTTTCATTTCTTCTGTTGGGATGATGGACCCTGAATACTTTGTACATAGTTGGACTCAGTGGCGTAACACAAAATGTGGGGGCCCCCCTGCGAGCCATGCTGAGGGGGCCCCCCAACTCGGCAACAAATCACGGGTTGCGCCACACTCTGGGCCGGCCTAGACTGTCACGCTTGCACAATACGCATGAACGTGCTGCTGAAGGGGTATGCCGCACACTGCACTAGGAAAAAGATATAAATATGTGTTTTAATGCAATATACAGCACAATTTCTGAGATAAATTGGCTATAAAGCCAGAGTGTTTGCAATTGTTTTGTAGGGTAACACAATCCAATACATGCAAGTCACCAACAGTGCACAGGAACATTAATGCTTCCAACTGGCTGCACAATGTAGACCAGTGTAAACACGTAATAACATTATAGTACAGAATGCCAGGCCACATTTAGACATACCTAGACTGTAATAACACTCATGAAGAAGAGAGCACACAATAAAGCATGTGTCTCCATGCCCTCGAACAACACGGCCAAACTCTTTAAAATCTGCAAGGAACTGGTCAATCCTGTTGTGGTCTATACCTCTTCTGTTCCCTCCCATGCCCTCTGTACAGCTCTGGCCTCTCATTTCTCTGCTAAATCTCAGGACATCCTGTCCTCTATGTCCTCTTCCTCTCTCGGCCCATTTTGGCCATCTCTTCTCTCCTCCTCCTTTTTCCTCTTTCTCTCTGACAACACCTGACGAGGTTTCTAGACAAGTCCGATCTATGAAAGTGTCGTCCAAACAGGTGCTCTGCTGCTCCTCCAGAACCATCAAAGCCCATATTGACACCCTCACTCCAGCCTTGGCCGATTTCTGTAATCACTCTTTCGCCACTGCAATGTTCCCCTCTCCCTTTGAGCACTCCCTTGTGCACCCACTCCTCAAGAAGCAGTCTGCTGATCCTACCTGCTGGAAAACTATCGCTCAATCTCCACCTTTCCTGAGCAAACTCTTGGAAAAGCTTGCCATCTCCCAGCTTACTCTCCACACTGAATCTGTTGGTTGTCTCCATGACCATCAGTCTGGCTTCAGAGCTGCCAGAGGCATGGAAACTGCTCTCCTTAACACCTGTGCTGCTCTCTAACCTTGATTCCAGCATTCCTTCTATTCTCATCCTTCATCTTTCCTCTGCTTTCGACAGGGTCAACATCGCCATCCTGATCAATCGACTCTGTGAGAACCTGGGCATCACAGATTAGACCCTAGAGTGACTGACCTACTTCCACTTGGACCGCCACTCCGCTCCCAGGTCGATCGTGGTCCCATTCTCTCCGCCACCTCTCTCTACCTGTGGCATTCCCCAGGGCTCTATCCTCTCACGCTGGTTTTTCAACCTCTACTTGGCCACTTTGGCCTCCCTGATCTCTACCTTTTCCTCTAACTTTCAGTGTTGTGCAGATGACTCAGCTTTCCTTCAGGCTCCCCTCATCCTCCTCTCCTCTCTTGCTCATTCCTGACTGTCTATCCACGATTCAGGATTGGTGCGCCTCCAACAATCTCTGCCTTAATGCCAGTAAGACAGAGATCCTTCTCATTGGGACCCTTGCCACTGTGTTTCCTCTCTCACTATAGCAGACCACCTTGGGCCCTCTTCCTTTGCCCTCCTGCGAGGCAAAAAACCTTGGTGTCATCTTCAACGCCACACTCTCTTTCTCTCCTAACATCTCGGACACCACCAAGAAGTCCCACTACCAGCTGCTCCTCCTCAAAGGGACTCTTCCCTTTCTCACTCTCCACCAGAAGCTCACTGTCTCTAAGCTGGACCACTGCAACAGCCACTTTCTCAATCTGTCTTCCTCTAGTCTCCGTCATCTGCAAATAATCCAGAACAGGACTGCAAGACTTAGCCTTGGCCTCAAGCCCTGGGATTGTATTTCTCCAGCCCTGAAATCTCTCCACTGGCTGCAAGGATCAAGTTCAAGAACCTTTGCATTGCCCACAAGGCTTTCTGGGGCCAGTGCCAACACTAAATCCAATGCTCTCTTCCAAAATACCTTCTTTCTCTAACCCTTCACTCAGCTACCTCCAACTCTCTAAGGCTTAGACATTTCTCCAGGCAGAGAGTGGGGGTAGACCTCTCTCCTCTGCTGGTGCCTCCAACTGGAATGGCCTCCCTGCCCCTCTCAAACTTGAGGCGGACAACCTGAAGTTTCGGAAGCAGCTAAAAGCTTTCCTCTTCTCTGCTGCTTTCGCTCTCTCTCCCCCCCTGCTGACCTACCTGACCTACCTGTCTGCTGTACTGACTGGCTGCTTGGCTACCCTCAGAGTCTCTCTGAGTCCAGGCTCTTTCTTGATTGGTCACCCTTGCACTGCCTCCGGGCCTACAATGCACTTAGGGGCTGTAACTGTAACCCTGCAGTCCATTGTTCTCCTTGCACAACCAATAGCTGCTCTGCCCTGGCTGCACTTACTGAGAGCATTGCTGCCCTGTTTTCCCCTCCCCTCTCACTTGCACTTCCCTGCTCCCTTTTCCCTTGCACTTCTCGTTCTCACAATGACACAAGGCCTAGTGAGATCGTTTGTCTTGTCCTCCCTCTATCATCCCTCCCTTGTGTACACTTGTGTACAGGCGCATTATAAATGACTTGAATCACATCATATCATTTTATCACAGATGCCCAAAAAAATATACAATGCCGCAGTAAGAAATGGCTAGACTGGCAGCACCCAAATGCCAATCTAGCCAGGTAATTAAAGTTAGCAGGACTACTTTATCAGAAATGTCCAGTTAAAAGAAAGTCATACCAAACTGAGGAATGACTAGACTGGCTAAATCAAAATGCCTCTCTAGCCACTAATACCACATATCATGCCTGCTTAGCCTGGACATGGACAACCATTATGATTTATCACACAATCCTGCCCCCCCACACATCCACTCTCCCTCCCACCCACCACCCCAACCTCCACAATCAGCTCCTTGGCCCAGAATTACCTCTGCGTCCCTCTTCCTTGTCCCAGAGCTTTCGTATGAGGCTCCTTGCCTCATAGGTAAGTACTGGGATGAGGAACAGTGGGACTAGGAGGGATGAAGATTACAGGTAGCTAAATCAGGCATTACCTCCATGTACCTCTACCTCTTCCCAGTACTTTTGTATGAGGCAGAGTGCCTCAAACACACGTACTGCCTCGTATATAAGTACTGGGACGAGGAAGAATAGGGCTAGGAGTAAGCAAGGCATTAAACACAAGTAGTAGCGCAACACCATTGAGTTGACTGGGCTTCAGCACTACCCCCCCCTGACATTTTGGGCTATATTGACTCAACTTGGCTAACCTTTAGAGCAGTTGCCAGACCGAACAGGACACAGATTTTAAACAGCTGGTTTTTGCTGTTAACAAGAACCCAGCAATTACCAACGTAAAGCATTTCACTGTTAGTACCTGCATTCAAATGCCACATTGTTTAGGCGATTGAAATCGTGATGTGGGTTTAGTACTTGCATGCCAGGGGAGTGATTGGAAGGGTAGAGAGGGAACAGGAGACTTATAGGAGAGAGTTAACTGCTTGTAACATTGAATCTGCACTAGAATAGTCTCATTAAAATGCGTAAATAATTTGGATGCGCCCACACAAATAAGTTTCCCCCTCCCCACCGCATGTGAAGTTAGCGCCTCTCCCAACATTTGAAGGGTTAGCCCCCCGAAATGAAGGTTTTCTTGTGCCCCTGTACACAAGCACACACACCATTCACCTTATACACACCCAGTCATCCACACATTTAAGTGTGCACCCTTTCACCATACACTCACACAGGTAGCCACCTATACATTTATGTGTGCACCCTTTCACCATGCAGGCACACCCCCACAGCCACCCATACATTTAAGTGTGCACCCTTTCACCATACACACACAGGCAGCCGGCTATACATTTGAGTGTGCACCCTTTCACCATAGACTCATACACCCACACCTCATGGAGTTGAGGGGGGGCCCTATTACTTAAAAAAGAAATTGGGGCTCATTACGGGTCCAGCGGTAACCGTGCCGGTGCTACCGGCGGGTTGCCGCCAGACCCATATAAAATTACTATGGCCTGACTTCCCGGTGCCACCGTGCTATTTCAAGTCCGGCGGCTGGGAAATCAGGTGCCGGTAATTTCGTTAAACCCCAGACTCCACGGGAATGGGGACACAGAAGCACCTGCACCATTGTTAACGGTGCCGGTGCTTCCGTGACAGGTCTGCCTACCGTGGCTGCTGTGCCTGGCAGGGTCAGACCTGTCGGGCACGGCAGCCCCACCAGGCAGACCTGTAATATGCCGGTCCGGAAACAACAGTGCCTGTAAGCTTACCAGCACCGTTGTTTCCAGACCGGCATGGTCAGAATGAGCCCCATTGTTTCTTTTTTAAGTCACTATAACTTCATTAAGAAATTATTTCAGTTAAGGACCGAACCATAATCAAAATAATTTCTTTATGATGGCTGAGTGGCTTCAAAAACAAACAATTTCTTTTTGAAGGCATAGGGTTCCCCACCCCCCCCCACCCCATGACATGGAGGCCTCCAGCCTAGGGTCTTCCATGTCATGGGGTACGGGGGCCCTCAGACTTCAAAAAGAAAGTTTCTTTTTGTAGTCACTCTGCCTTCATAAAGAAATTATTTCTGTTACAGAAATGTTCTTTATGAATGCAGAGTGAATTTCAAAAGAAACTTTTTTTTTTTTTTTAATTTTTTTTTTTTTTTTTACTGAGGCCCCCTCCCAGCCATGTGCTGGTGGGGCCCCCCACACCGCGGGCCCCCCCGCACCGCGGGGGCTGCGGGGGCCCCTGTTACGCCAGTGGTTGGACTTTGGATTTGGATATTTTTTTGCATGGAGCAATGGTTTTCATTTTCTTTTTTCCCTTCATTTCCTTTTTATGGACTTGAACTTTGGAAGAAATTTTTTAGGATTATCATTTATTGATTTTAATTTGAAAAGGGACAGCCAGCTTGATTTTGTTATTTTTTTTACTTGTGTATTTTGTTTCATTTTGATTGCCATTACTGTTGTTATTAATACATTATTTGGATTTTTTCATTCTTCAAAGTGTGGTTTCATCTCATTGTTTTCATGCATGTCATGATATGGGTTTTCAGGTTCACTTGCAACCATTGTGTGTGTGAGAGACACATGTGTTGATTTACATTGTTTCCATTGGAGTAGTATAATGGGTGCATGTAATACTTGGTTGTGACTTTGGGCTGTGGTGGCTGGCCATGAGGCCCATGCTTGAGGATTGTCAGGGCCTGTGGGCAGGGGGACATGGGTGTGAGCCTGGTGGGGGATGTCCATGGTGGCTGGGGGGTGGGGGTGATAGGGGACATGAGTGGGGGCCTGGTGGGGGATGCCCATGGTGGCTGGGGGGTGGGGGTGGTGGGAGACCTGAGTTGGACATGAGTGGGGGCCTGGTGGAGGCTGCCCCTGCACTGCTGGGGGGTGGGGGTGATAGGGGACATGAGTGGGGGCCTGGTGGAGGCTGCCCCTGGTGGATGGGGGGTGGGGGTGATAGGGGACATGAGTGGGGGCCTGGTGGAGGCTGCCCCTGCACTGCTGGGGGGTGGTGGTGGTGGTAGACATGGGTGGGGGCCTGGTGGAGGCTGCCCATGGTGGCTGGGGGGTGGGGGTGGTGGGAGACATGAGTGGGGGCCTGGTGGAGGCTGCCCCTGCACTGCTGGGGGGTGGGGGTGGTGGGAGACATGAGTGGGGGCCTGGTGGAGGCTGCCCATGGTGGCTGTGGGGTGGGGGTGGTGGGAGACATTAGTGGGGGAAAGGTGGAGGCTGCCCATGGTGGCTGGGGGGTGGGGGTGGTGGGAGACATGAGTGGGGGCCTGGTGGAGGCTGCCCCTGCACTGCTGGGGGGTGGGGGTGGTGGGAGACATGGGTGGGGGCCTGGTGGAGGCTGCCCATGGTGGCTGGGGGGTGGGGGTGGTGGGAGACATGAGTGGGGGCCTGGTGGAGGCTGCCCATGGTGGCTGGGGGGTGGGGGTGGTGGGAGACATGAGTGGGGGCCTGGTGGAGGGTGCCCCTCAGTGCTGGGTGGTGGGGTGGGTGGGAGACACCAAGATGGAAGATGAACACATTTTCTGCATGCTGCCTGGCAGTGGCATCACACATTGGCCTGTGATTGCCAGGTGAAATACACATGCCATCACACAGATGGCATGTACCATTGCTATTGAGTGAAGATGGAGAGGAGGGCAGCACTTATTCATTCAGTCCAGTTCCCGCATGTAATAGCTTTTCTAATTCAAACAGGTCTGATTTTTCACCTAAAGCTGCCAGTCCAAAATGGTCCGATTGCACAGGGACATGTGTGAACAAATGATATCCAGGTAACAAAGTCACTCCACTTTACCATAGCCATGTCAGACATGTGACTAGAGGACTGAGAAATGCCTAGTAAAAGTGGTGGAATGCAAACAATCTGCCTGAATGAACAGAGAAAAATAAGCAACAATGTTGTGGCAAGGTGACACTTCAAGGGCAACTGGCGTGCTGTTGGGCTAGATGTCTACTGTTGGCAGAAGGGATACTGCTATGGCCAAATGCTGCTGCGCAGAATGTATTGCATGAAGCACATGGGTGACCCAAACGACACAGGCGCACACACCCTCACCTGGCACACAAACAGAAGCCCTCACACACACACCATGCACATGGATGACACACACATGCATGTGCACTCACCGGACAATGCCTCATAATCAGGCAGATCTCCCACGCCTTGGATCTGTTCCTCCGTGACGTAGGTCCCAGCGACTGACTCATGTGGAGTGAGTTCCATGTCTTCTACTGGAGACCCACCTCCAGTCACTAGAGTTGCGGCATGACTTGAGGCCAGCTTATTCTTTGCCCTGCGCTTTAGGTCATTCCAGCGCTTATAGCAATCATTGGCTGTGCGCCTCACGATTCCAAGGGCACTTACGATGTCCGCAACGGTCTGCCAGTGTGCCTGGCGTTGTGCAGGTGTGGTCTTGGATCCTGCAACAATGACCATCTCGTTATCATGTGCGGACACATACTCGACAAGTGCATTCAGTTCGGCATCCGTGAAGCTGGGCTTCCTCGACGGGCCGGACTGTGTAGCCGTGTCTGGGGCATCAGCCTGTGCCGGACGAGCACTCTTCCTCTTCCGCTTGGAAGGTGGTGGTGATCCTGAGTGTCCTGCGCCGCTCTGGACACTAGGGGCAGGAGCCCTGGTGGACTCTGTATCAGGAGTGTGGGATTGCACACTCAGCATGGGAGTTGGTGCAGGCATTGGCTCAAGTGTAATGGTGTCAGAAGGAATGTCAGCAGGATGGACTAGGACCGACACTGTCCTGGCTGGGTGTGTGAGAGCTGGGGTGGATGGAGCCGCAGCTGCCCCTGCAGCCTCTCCACCCTGCCTACTTGGGGCAGCAGATGACCTTGCTGCCCCTGATCCACGTGGCCTGATGACATCAACGTGCACCAGCGCACGTGTCATAGGCCTGCTGACCTGGAAGTCAGCCATGGAGTCAGCCAGGTCTGGTGCCACAATGGGCTGGTCCAACAAGGGCTGAGCATGGATGGTGTCAGCCACATCAGCCTCAACCAGGGGGGGGGATTATGGGTGCCCTTGACTGGTCCTCCACACATGGGGGGACAGGGTCACCCTGCAAGTAACGACCACTACCAGATCCACCACGGCCACCACTTGTGGCTCGTCCACCTTTGCCACCCTTACGGAATCCTCGCCTCCCAACCATGGCACTGATGTTAATGTGCGTATGGGAGTGGCTGTAAACTATTGTCCTGGGCAATTGGGGGTCAAAGGGGTTGGGTACCAGATGGTAATTGTACCCTAGTGCTCTAGCAAGGCTGAATGTGACCCCTGGGGAAAGATGACGGGTCACGCAACGCACAGGAAGCCCAAAAAAGGGAGATGACGTGCACGCAACCCCTCCTAGACCACGTGTGCGGAAAAAAAAACCTGCACTACGCTGTGGCACCCAGTAACACAAGAATGAACGTATGCGTGTCACACGCAGCCTAGAATGAACTCTGAAGGGGTAGGCTACACACGGGGCAAGCACAGATGTTAGATACGTGCGTGACTCACCGTCTGCCAGGAAAAAGAGCGTGAAAAAGAAGCGCGTTTGGTTGGCAACACCCCCGCCAAAAGACGATTTGTACGCTGTCTGAGGAGACAGGACAACAGTAGAAGGGAACACTGTTTGAGGGAACAGGCCCAGGAAAACCAGAAAGAGAAAAAAGAGAAAAAGCTGTCAGAGGTAACAGGGAGTACGAACTTGAAACGCCGTGAAGTAAATCGCGTGTGAAACGACAAGAAGTACAGAATTCACCCACTCGCTCTCCACGAAAAGCACGTACAAGGAAATGGTGTTCTACACGTACCTTTTATGCAGGCCCACACATCCAGCGTCACTTCCGCGTGTACGCGCTAGGGCCATTTCCACCAATTACAGCTTTGTCACTTCCGCGTGTACCTGCTGTATCCACCAATTACACGCTTTGTCACTTCCGCGGGTACGCGCTATTTCCACCAATTACACGCTTTGTCACTTCCGCAGGTACGCGCTGTTTCCACTAATTACACGCTTTGTCACTTCCGCGTGTACGCGCTATTTCCACCAATTACACGCTTTGACACTGGGACGTGTCTTTCATTTTTTTAACACGCAACATTTCAAACGTGTGCCATATTCAACGTGCACGTGACTTCATAGACCCGCATACGCTTGTGGCCTTTGGGCCAATGAATGTACAGACGTGTGCTGACGCGCTTACGCGCTAAGGGCCTTTCCTCGAATTACACGCAGACGTGCAGGATTTTCACGTGCAAAATCACTCCGTATCAAGCTGGCCACGCGTTCACACACGGAAGACCACGCTCCTGCCCAGAAGGCCGAATTACTGCCCCCCAGAGCCCTGAGCACGCTCCCACCTGCCATCTGCTGCTGCCTGACTGCCTGCTGCCCACGTGCCCTTCCATTTGCTGCCTGCACATCAGCCAGGGGTGCTGTTGCTGTGACCACCCCTGCTGGAACCGAAGACTCCCGACTGCTTTTCCATCGCCCCACAGCCCAGCCCCAGGACCCAGTTGCCCACCCACTCCTGCCTCTGGGTTGCCATGTCGGGCACTGCAACATCTGGCACCAGTGGCAACCCCCGGCCAAGGAGGCAGAGGGGCACCAGCTTCACTGCCACCGAAGTTGGTGTCCTGGTGGAGCATGTCCTGGGGCAGTATGAAGCCCTCTTCGGAAGGTTGCGCGCCGACAAGGAAGGACGGACTCGGATCTGGATGGACATCGTGACTGCCATCAACGCGGAGGAGGTGGCAGTCCGCGACTACGAACGTGTCAGGAAGCGCTGGGAGGACTTCAGGTCCAGGACCTTCAACAAGGCCCGGCGCCTCCTGAGGGCAGCGGATGCTAAGCAGATGAGGGTCCTGGAACGCATATCCCCAGTGCTCCACGTCCAGGTCCTTGAGAGGCAGACCCGTCTGGAGTCGAGCGGTAAGTGTACATGCATACTGATTGTAAGCTGTGCGTGTGGTGTGCCAGGAGTGTGCAGGTTGAACATGTATTTTTATGTGGGCAAGTAGGGGAGGGTGTACAGGGCCGTGAGGGTGACACATGCGAGGGGTCTCATGTGTGACACATGGATGGTGCTTATGTGTGTGGGCTTGCATGGCACAGGATGTGGAGGAATGATTGTCAGGTGTGACATGGATGTCGATCGGAACACTGCGACAGTTGGCGGAGGTGTACACATGCATGCAAGTTTGGTGGTGTGTGTGCATGTGTAGTGTACTCCCTATGTTGCATGTGATGTGTGGATGACCTTTGGCTGCTCATGCTGTTGTATGTGAATGGATGGTGCTGGCTGTTGCAATATGCCTGTCGTATGGCTCATGTGTGCAAGTTGAAATGACATGTGTGTTGGGTATTGTGATGCCATGTCTGAGGTTTACCAATGCCACTCATGTATGACTGTCATGTGTGTATGAGTCCATTGGACAGTGCCCTGATGCCTGTGTTTTCTTTCTCCCTGTCTGCAGCGTCAACTGATGAAGAGGGCGGAGAAGGTGCTGTCGCACCACCAGCCGGAGACACAAGGCCCGGATCCCCTCCCAGGTTCTAATCTCGTCGGGGAGTGAGGAGTCCGGTGCCGTGTCCCAGGCCGCAGCTGCCGAGGGGAGGTCCAAGAGGTGGAGGTTGGAGTTGGACTCCTCGGCAGCAGAAGGGGCAGCTGGAACCCCACAGGGCCCAACAGAGGAAGATGGCACGGAGTCATCCAGGTTGGTGGGGGGTTTGGAGGAGGAGGAGGCCGTGCATGCGACAGAGGCGGGGTCTGGAGGTGGGGATTCCACTGGTGCTAGTGGTGCAGTGCAGGATCTGGGACAGGAGGCAGCACAGGCCACCGCGGAGGTGCCTGTGTGCAATCCTGTCCCTGCTCCTGTCACTGCATCATCTTGCACCAGCGGGGATGCCTACCTCCAGACCCGTTCTCAGGGAGGGGATTGGCTTACAACACCTGGCCTTCCTCTCCCTGCGGATGTGGCTATCCTGCACCAGGTTGAGCCTGTCCAGGGTGGGGTGGCATTGCGTCAACGGGCCATGCAAGCTGACCTGCAGTCTTTTCATGATGAGTCTGCACGTCTTCTTGCATGGCTGATTGACTGCGTTGACCCACTGGGACAGCTCACCAGGGCTGGATTCCTCCGTTTCCTGGACCTTGTTCCGACCCCCTCCTCCACGGAACCCCCTATGCCCCAGTCGTCCTCCATGCCATCTTCCCACCCATGTGTCACCTAGGTGCCCTGTGGAGCTGCCTCCGACCGTGCGGCCAGGCTGGTGGACAACAGATCCCTGCCACAGTCGGGAGTCGGACGTCCAGCAGGGGTGGCCACATCAACGACTGCACCCCAACTGGAGGAGGATGTGCAGGCACCATCGGACAGGGCACATGGACAGCAGCAGCTGCAGCAGCAGGAGGCTGTAGGTGGGAGCCACGATAGCTTGGGGCCTTCAACATCGGAGGGGCAGGCTTCGGCCGGAGGGCAGGAGAACCCTGGACGGGAAGTGTCTTCCGTGTGGCAGCGGTTGGGCCAGCAGATAGGTGCGGAGCGGCGGCGGGCGGAAGAGGCGCGGCTCATGATGGTCAGGGCGGAAAACTCCATGCGGAGGGCCCTGAGGCGGGCCGAGTGCCTCGAGGCAATCCACAGGGAGTTGGAGGTGGACATGTCGGCCTCCCTGCGGACCCTCGGGGCCATGGAACAGGACCGCCTCTGGGACATAGACGAGGAGTTCGATGATGCCCTGGCCCGGAACACCACTAAGTGAGCCGCTGGACTGGCCCGCCGCCATTGTATATAGTTATTTAGTGATAGGTTTCCTTTATAGTTTATTTTTATTTGGAGTCGACGGACACTGCTCCACCTTTTGTATATATTTCCATTTTAGATAGGTTTTTTGGTAGGTTTCATTTCTTCTGTTGGGATGATGGACCCTGAATACTTTGTACATAGTTGGACTCAGTGGCGTAACACAAAATGTGGGGGCCCCCCTGCGAGCCATGCTGAGGGGGCCCCCCAACTCGGCAACAAATCACGGGTTGCGCCACACTCTGGGCCGGCCTAGACTGTCACGCTTGCACAATACGCATGAACGTGCTGCTGAAGGGGTATGCCGCACACTGCACTAGGAAAAAGATATAAATATGTGTTTTAATGCAATATACAGCACAATTTCTGAGATAAATTGGCTATAAAGCCAGAGTGTTTGCAATTGTTTTGTAGGGTAACACAATCCAATACATGCAAGTCACCAACAGTGCACAGGAACATTAATGCTTCCAACTGGCTGCACAATGTAGACCAGTGTAAACACGTAATAACATTATAGTACAGAATGCCAGGCCACATTTAGACATACCTAGACTGTAATAACACTCATCAAGAAGAGAGCACACAATAAAGCATGTGTCTCCATGCCCTCGAACAACACGGCCAAACTCTTTAAAATCTGCAAGGAACTGGTCAATCCTGTTGTGGTCTATACCTCTTCTGTTCCCTCCCATGCCCTCTGTACAGCTCTGGCCTCTCATTTCTCTGCTAAATCTCAGGACATCCTGTCCTCTATGTCCTCTTCCTCTCTCGGCCCATTTTGGCCATCTCTTCTCTCCTCCTCCTTTTTCCTCTTTCTCTCTGACAACACCTGACAAGGTTTCTAGACAAGTCCGATCTATGAAAGTGTCGTCCAAACAGGTGCTCCGCTGCTCCTCCAGAACCATCAAAGCCCATATTGACACCCTCACTCCAGCCTTGGCCGATTTCTGTAATCACTCTTTCGCCACTGCAATGTTCCCCTCTCCCTTTGAGCACTCCCTTGTGCACCCACTCCTCAAGAAGCAGTCTGCTGATCCTACCTGCTGGAAAACTATCGCTCAATCTCCACCTTTCCTGAGCAAACTCTTGGAAAAGCTTGCCATCTCCCAGCTTACTCTCCACACTGAATCTGTTGGTTGTCTCCATGACCATCAGTCTGGCTTCAGAGCTGCCAGAGGCATGGAAACTGCTCTCCTTAACACCTGTGCTGCTCTCTAACCTTGATTCCAGCATTCCTTCTATTCTCATCCTTCATCTTTCCTCTGCTTTCGACAGGGTCAACATCGCCATCCTGATCAATCGACTCTGTGAGAACCTGGGCATCACAGATTAGACCCTAGAGTGACTGACCTACTTCCACTTGGACCGCCACTCCGCTCCCAGGTCGATCGTGGTCCCATTCTCTCCGCCACCTCTCTCTACCTGTGGCATTCCCCAGGGCTCTATCATCTCACGCTGGTTTTTCAACCTCTACTTGGCCACTTTGGCCTCCCTGATCTCTACCTTATCCTCTAACTTTCAGTGTTGTGCAGATGACTCAGCTTTCCTTCAGGCTCCCCTCATCCTCCTCTCCTCTCTTGCTCATTCCTGACTGTCTATCCACGATTCAGGATTGGTGCGCCTCCAACAATCTCTGCCTTAATGCCAGTAAGACAGAGATCCTTCTCATTGGGACCCTTGCCACTGTGTTTCCTCTCTCACTATAGCAGACCACCTTGGGCCCTCTTCCTTTGCCCTCCTGCGAGGCAAACAACCTTGGTGTCATCTTCAACGCCACACTCTCTTTCTCTCCTAACATCTCGGACATCACCAAGAAGTCCCACTACCAGCTGCTCCTCCTCAAAGGGACTCTTCCCTTTCTCACTCTCCACCAGAAGCTCACTGTCTCTAAGCTGGACTACTGCAACAGCCACTTTCTCAATCTGTCTTCCTCTAGTCTCCGTCATCTGCAAATAATCCAGAACAGGACTGCAAGACTTAGCCTTGGCCTCAAGCCCTGGGATTGTATTTCTCCAGCCCTGAAATCTCTCCACTGGCTGCAAGGATCAAGTTCAAGAACCTTTGCATTGCCCACAAGGCTTTCTGGGGCCAGTGCCAACACTAAATCCAATGCTCTCTTCCAAAATACCTTCTTTCTCTAACCCTTCACTCAGCTACCTCCAACTCTCTAAGGCTTAGACATTTCTCCAGGCAGAGAGTGGGGGTAGACCTCTCTCCTCTGCTGGTGCCTCCAACTGGAATGGCCTCCCTGCCCCTCTCAAACTTGAGGCGTACAACCTGAAGTTTCGGAAGCAGCTAAAAGCTTTCCTCTTCTCTGCTGCTTTCGCTCTCTCTCCCCCCCTGCTGACCTACCTGACCTACCTGTCTGCTGTACTGACTGGCTGCTTGGCTACCCTCAGAGACTCTCTGAGTCCAGGCTCTTTCTTGATTGGTCACCCTTGCACTGCCTCCGGGCCTACCATGCACTTAGGGGCTGTAACTGTAACCCTGCAGTCTATTGTTCTCCTTGCACAACCCATAGCTGCTCTGCCCTGGCTGCACTTACTGAGAGCATTGCTGCCCTGTTTTCCCCTCCCCTCTCACTTGCACTTCCCTGCTCCCTTTTCCCTTGCACTTCTCGTTCTCACAATGACACAAGGCCTAGTGAGATCGTTTGTCTTGTCCTCCCTCTATCATCCCTCCCTTGTGTACACTTGTGTACAGGCGCATTATAAATGACTTGAATCACATCATATCATTTTATCACAGATGCCCAAAAAAATATACAATGCCGCAGTAAGAAATGGCTAGACTGGCAGCACCCAAATGCCAATCTAGCCAGGTAATTAAAGTTAGCAGGACTACTTTATCAGAAATGTCCAGTTAAAAGAAAGTCATACCAAACTGAGGAATGACTAGACTGGCTAAATCAAAATGCCTCTCTAGCCACTAATACCACATATCATGCCTGCTTAGCCTGGACATGGACAACCATTATGATTTATCACACAATCCTGCCCCCCCACACATCCACTCTCCCTCCCACCCATCACCCCAACCTCCACAATCAGCTCCTTGGCCCAGAATTACCTCTGCGTCCCTCTTCCTTGTCCCAGAGCTTTCGTATGAGGCTCCTTGCCTCATAGGTAAGTACTGGGATGAGGAACAGTGGGACTAGGAGGGAGGAAGATTACAGGTAGCTAAATCAGGCATTACCTCCATGTACCTCTACCTCTTCCCAGTACTTTTGTATGAGGCAGAGTGCCTCAAACACACGTACTGCCTCGTATATAAGTACTGGGACGAGGAAGAATAGGGCTAGGAGTAAGCAAGGCATTAAACACAAGTAGTAGCGCAACACCATTGAGTTGACTGGGCTTCAGCACTACCCCCCCTGACATTTTAGGCTATATTGACTCAACTTGGCTAACCTTTAGAGCAGTTGCCAGACCGAACAGGACACAGATTTTAAACAGCTGGTTTTTGCTGTTAACAAGAACCCAGCAATTACCAACGTAAAGCATTTCACTGTTAGTACCTGCATTCAAATGCCACATTGTTTAGGCGATTGAAATCGTGATGTGGGTTTAGTACTTGCATGCCAGGGGAGTGATTGGAAGGGTAGAGAGGGAACAGGAGACTTATAGGAGAGAGTTAACTGCTTGTAACATTGAATCTGCACTAGAATAGTCTCATTAAAATGCGTAAATAATTTGGATGCGCCCACACAAATAAGTTTCCCCCTCCCCACCGCATGTGAAGTTAGCGCCTCTCCCAACATTTGAAGGGTTAGCCCCCCGAAATGAAGGTTTTCTTGTGCCCCTGTACACAAGCACACACACCATTCACCTTATACATACCCAGTCATCCACACATTTAAGTGTGCACCCTTTCACCATACACTCACACAGGTAGCCACCTATACATTTATGTGTGCACCCTTTCACCATGCAGGCACACCCCCACAGCCACCCATACATTTAAGTGTGCACCCTTTCACCATACACACACAGGCAGCCGGCTATACATTTGAGTGTGCACTCTTTCACCATAGACTCATACACGCACACCTCATGGAGTTGAGGGGGGGCCCTATTACTTAAAAAAGAAATTGGGGCTCATTACGGGTCCAGCGGTAACCGTGCCGGTGCTACCGGCGGGTTGCCGCCAGACCCATATAAAATTACTATGGCCTGACTTCCCGGTGCCACCGTGCTATTTCAAGTCCGGCGGCTGGGAAATCAGGTGCCGGTAATTTCGTTAAACCCCAGACTCCACGGGAATGGGGACACAGAAGCACCTGCACCATTGTTAACGGTGCCGGTGCTTCCGTGACAGGTCTGCCTACCGTGGCTGCTGTGCCTGGCAGGGTCAGACCTGTCGGGCACGGCAGCCCCACCAGGCAGACCTGTAATATGCCGGTCCGGAAACAACAGTGCCTGTAAGCTTACCACCACCGTTGTTTCCGGACCGGCATGGTCAGAATGAGCCCCATTGTTTCTTTTTTAAGTCACTATAACTTCATTAAGAAATTATTTCAGTTAAGGACCGAACCATAATCAAAATAATTTCTTTATGATGGCTGAGTGGCTTCAAAAACAAACAATTTCTTTTTGAAGGCATAGGGTTCCCCACCCCCCCCCCACCCCATGACATGGAGGCCTCCAGCCTAGGGTCTTCCATGTCATGGGGTACGGGGGCCCTCAGACTTCAAAAAGAAAGTTTCTTTTTGTAGTCACTCTGCCTTCATAAAGAAATATTTTCTGTTACAGAAATGTTCTTTATGAATGCAGAGTGAATTTTTTTTTTTACTGAGGCCCCCTCCCAGCCATGTGCTGGTGGGGCCCCCCACACCGCGGGCCCCCCCGCACCGCGGGGGCTGCGGGGGCCCCTGTTACGCCAGTGGTTGGACTTTGGATTTGGATATTTTTTTTACTATGGATATTTTTTTGCATGGAGCAATGGTTTTCATTTTCTTTTTTCCCTTCATTTCCTTTTTATGGACTTGAACTTTGGAAGAAATTTTTTAGGATTATCATTTATTGATTTTAATTTGAAAAGGGACAGCCAGCTTGATTTTGTTATTTTTTTTACTTGTGTATTTTGTTTCATTTTGATTGCCATTACTGTTGTTATTAATACATTATTTGGATTTTTTCATTCTTCAAAGTGTGGTTTCATCTCATTGTTTTCATGCATGTCATGATATGGGTTTTCAGGTTCACTTGCAACCATTGTGTGTGTGAGAGACACATGTGTTGATTTACATTGTTTCCATTGGAGTAGTATAATGGGTGCATGTAATACTTGGTTGTGACTTTGGGCTGTGGTGGCTGGCCATGAGGCCCATGCTTGAGGATTGTCAGGGCCTGTGGGCAGGGGGACGTCCATGGTGGCTGGTGGGGGATGTCCATGGTGGCTGGGGGGTGGGGGTGATAGGGGACATGAGTGGGGGCCTGGTGGGGGATGCCCATGGTGGCTGGGGGGTGGGGGTGGTGGGAGACCCGAGTTGGACATGAGTGGGGGCCTGGTGGAGGCTGCCCCTGCACTGCTGGGGGGTGGGGGTGATAGGGGACATGAGTGGGGGCCTGGTGGAGGCTGCCCCTGGTGGATGGGGGGTGGGGGTGATAGGGGACATGAGTGGGGGCCTGGTGGAGGCTGCCCCTGCACTGCTGGGGGGTGGTGGTGGTGGTAGACATGGGTGGGGGCCTGGTGGAGGCTGCCCATGGTGGCTGGGGGGTGGGGGTGGTGGGAGACATGAGTGGGGGCCTGGTGGAGGCTGCCCCTGCACTGCTGGGGGGTGGGGGTGGTGGGAGACATGAGTGGGGGCCTGGTGGAGGCTGCCCATGGTGGCTGTGGGGTGGGGGTGGTGGGAGACATTAGTGGGGGAAAGGTGGAGGCTGCCCATGGTGGCTGGGGGGTGGGGGTGGTGGGAGACATGAGTGGGGGCCTGGTGGAGGCTGCCCCTGCACTGCTGGTGGGTGGGGGTGGTGGGAGACATGGGTGGGGGCCTGGTGGAGGCTGCCCATGGTGGCTGGGGGGTGGGGGTGGTGGGAGACATGAGTGGGGGCCTGGTGGAGGCTGCCCATGGTGGCTGGGGGGTGGGGGTGGTGGGAGACATGAGTGGGGGCCTGGTGGAGGGTGCCCCTCAGTGCTGGGTGGTGGGGTGGGTGGGAGACATGAGTGGGGGCCTGGTGGAGGCTGCCCATGGTGGCTGTGGGGTGGGGGTGGTGGGAGACATTAGTGGGGGAAAGGTGGAGGCTGCCCATGGTGGCTGGGGGGTGGGGGTGGTGGGAGACATGAGTGGGGGCCTGGTGGAGGCTGCCCCTGCACTGCTGGGGGGTGGGGGTGGTGGGAGACATGGGTGGGGGCCTGGTGGAGGCTGCCCATGGTGGCTGGGGGGTGGGGGTGGTGGGAGACATGAGTGGGGGCCTGGTGGAGGCTGCCCATGGTGGCTGGGGGGTGGGGGTGGTGGGAGACATGAGTGGGGGCCTGGTGGAGGGTGCCCCTCAGTGCTGGGTGGTGGGGTGGGTGGGAGACATGAGTGGGGGCCTGGTGGAGGGTGCCCCTCAGTGCAGGGAGGGGTGGGGGGTGGGAGACATGAGTGGGGGCCTGGTGGAGGCTGCCCCTGCACTGCTGGGGGGTGGGGGTGGTGGTAGACATGGGTGGGAGCCTGGTGGAGGCTGCCCATGGTGGCTCGGGGGTGGGGGTGATAGGGGACATGAGTGGGGGCCTGGTGAAGGCTGCCCCTGCACTGCTCTGGGGTGGTGGTAGACATGGGTGGGGGCCTGGTGGAGGCTGCCCATGGTGGCGTGGGGGTGGTGGGAGACATGAGTGGGGGCCTGGTGGAGGCTGCCCCTGCACTGCTGGGGGGTGGGGGTGGTGGGAGACATGAGTGGGGGCCTGGTGGAGGCTGCCCATGGTGGCTGGGGGGTGGGGGTGATAGGGGACATGAGTGGGGGCCTGGTGGAGGCTGCCCATGGTGGCTGGGGGGTGGGGGTGATAGGGGACATGAGTGGGGGCCTGGTGGAGGCTGCCCCTGCACTGCTGGGGGGTGGGGGTGGTGGGAGACATGAGTGGGGGCCTGGTGGAGGCTGCCCATGGTGGCTGGGGGGTGGGGGTGGTGGGAGACATGAGTGGGGGCCTGGTGGAGGCTGCCCCTGCACTGCTGGGGGGTGGGGGTGATAGGGGACATGAGTGGGGGCCTGGTGGAGGCTGTCCCTGGTGGATGGGGGGTGGGGGTGATAGGGGACATGAGTGGGGGCCTGGTGGTGGCTGCCCCTGCACTGCTGGGCGGTGGGGGTGGTGGGAGACATGAGTGGGGGCTTGGTGGAGGGTGCCCCACAGTGCTGGGGGGTGGGGTGGGTGGGAGACATGAGTAGGGCCTGGTGGAGGGTGCCCCTCAGTGCTGTGGGCTGGGGTGGGTGGCTGCCATGAGTGGGGGCCTGGTGGAGGGTGCCCCTCAGTGCTGGGGGGGTGGGGGGTGGGAGACATGAGTGGGGGCCTGGTGGAGGGTGCCCCTCAGTGCTGGGGGGGGTGGGAGACATAAGTGGGGGCCTGGTGGAGGCTGCCCCTGCACTGCTGGGGGGTGGGGGTGATAGGGGACATGAGTGGGGGCCTGGTGGAGGGTGCCCCTCAGTGCTGGGGGGTGGGGTGATAGGGGACATGAGTGGGGGCCTGGTGGTGGCTGCCCCTGCACTGCTGGGCGGTGGGGGTGGTGGGAGACATGAGTGGGGGCCTGGTGGAGTGTGCCCCTCAGTGCTGGGGGGGCTGGGGGGTGGGAGACATGAGTGGGGGCCTGGTGGAGGCTGCCCCTGCACTGCTGGGGGGTGGGGGTGGTGGTAGACATGGGTGGGGGCCTGGTGGAGGCTGCACATGGTGGCTGGGGGTGGGGGTGGTGGGAGACATGAGTGGGGGCCTGGTGGAGGCTGCCCCTGCACTGCTGGGGGGTGGTGGGAGACATGAGTGGGGGCCTGGTGGAGGCTGCCCATGGTGGCTGGGGGGTGGGGGTGATAGGGGACATGAGTGGGGGCCTGGTGGAGGCTGCCCATGGTGGCTGGGGGGTGGTGGTGGTGGGAGACATGAGTGGGGTCCTGGTGGAGGCTGCCCCTGCACTGCTGGGGGGTGGGGGTGGTGGGAGACATGAGTGGGGGCCTGGTGGAGGCTGCCCATGGTGGCCAGGGGGTGGGGGTGATAGGGGACATGAGTGGGGGCCTGGTGGAGGCTGCCCCTGCACTGCTGGGTGGTGGGGGTGGTGGTAGACATGAGTGGGGGCCTGGTGGAGGACAGCCAGCTTGATTTTGTTATTTTTTTTACTTGTGTATTTTGTTTCATTTTGATTGCCATTACTGTTGTTATTAATACATTATTTGGATTTTTTCATTCTTCAATGTGTGGGTTCATCTCATTGTTTTCATGCATGTCATGATATGGGTTTTCAGGTTCACTTGCAACCATTGTGTGTGTGTGAGACACATGTGTTGATTTACATTGTTTCCATTGGAGTAGTATCATGGGTGCATGTAATACTTGGTTGTGACTTTGGGCTGTGGTGGCTGGCCATGAGGCCCATGCTTGAGGATTGTCAGGGCCTGTGGGCAGGGGGACATGGGTGGGAGCCTGGTGGGGGATGTCCATGGTGGCTGGGGGGTGGGGGTGATAGGGGACATGAGTGGGGGCCTGGTGGGGGATGCCCATGGTGGCTGGGGGGTGGGGGTGGTGGGAGACATGAGTTGGACATGAGTGGGGGCCTGGTGGAGGCTGCCCCTGCACTGCTGGGGGGTGGGGGTGATAGGGGACATGAGTGGGGACCTGGTGGAGGCTGCCCCTGGTGGATGGGGGGTGGGGGTGATAGGACACATGAGTGGGGGCCTGGTGGAGGCTGCCCCTGCACTGCTGGGGGGTGGTGGTGGTGGTGGTAGACATGGGTGGGGGCCTGGTGGAGGCTGCCCATGGTGGCTGGGGGGTGGGGGGGGTGGGAGACATGAGTGGGGGCCTGGTAGAGGCTGCCCATGGTGGCTGTGGGGTGGGGGTGGTGGAAGACATGAGTGTGGGCCTGGTGGAGGCTGCCCATGGTGGCTGGGGGGTGGGGGTGGTGGGAGACATGAGTGGGGGCCTGGTGGAGGCTGCCCCTGCACTGCTGGGGGGTGGGGGTGGTGGGAGACATGGGTGGGGGCCTGGTGGAGGCTGCCCATGGTGGCTGGGGGGTGGGGGTGGTGGGAGACATGAGTGGGGGCCTGGTGGAGGCTGCCCATGGTGGCTGGGGGGTGGGGGTGGTGGAAGACATGAGTGGGGGCCTGGTGGAGGGTGCCCCTCAGTGGTGGGGGGTGGGGTGGGTGGGAGACATGAGTGGGGGCCTGGTGGAGGGTGCCCCTCAGTGCTGGGGGAGGTGGGGGGTGGGAGACCTGAGTGGGGGCCTGGTGGAGGCTGCCCCTGCACTGCTGTGGGGTGGGGGTGGTGGTAGACATGGGTGGGAGCCTGGTGGAGGCTGCCCATGGTGGCTGAGGGGTGGGGGTGATAGGGGACATGAGTGGGGGCCTGGTGGAGGCTGCCCCTGCACTGCTGGGGGGTGGTGGTGGTGGTAGACATGGGTGGGGGCCTGGTGGAGGCTGCCCATGGTGGCTGGGGGGTGGGGGTGGTGGGAGACATGAGTGGGGGCCTGGTGGAGGCTGCCCCTGCACTGCTGGGGGGTGGGGGTGGTGGGAGACATGAGTGGGGGCCTGGTGGAGGCTGCCCATGGTGGCTGGGGGGTGGGGGTGATAGGGGACATGAGTGGGGGCCTGGTGGAGGCTGCCCATGGTGGCTGGGGGGTGGGGGTGATAGGGGACATGAGTGGGGGCCTGGTGGAGGCTGCCCCTGCACTGCTGGGGGGTGGGGGTGGTGGGAGACATGAGTGGGGGCCTGGTGGAGGCTGCCCATGGTGGCTGGGGGGTGGGGGTGGTGGGAGACATGAGTGGGGGCCTGGTGGAGGCTGCCCCTGCACTGCTGGGGGGTGGGGGTGATAGGGGACATGAGTGGGGGCCTGGTGGAGGCTGTCCCTGGTGGATGGGGGGTGGGGGTGATAGGGGACATGAGTGGGGGCCTGGTGGTGGCTGCCCCTGCACTGCTGGGCGGTGGGGGTGATGGGAGACATGAGTGGGGGCCTGGTGGAGGGTGCCCCACAGTGCTGGGGGGTGGGGTGGGTGGGAGACATGAGTGGGGGCCTGGTGGAAGGTGCCCCTCAGTGCTGGGGGGTGGGGTGGGTGGGAGACATGAGTGGGGGCCTGGTGGAGGGTGCCCCTCAGTGCTGGGGGGGGTGGGGGGTGGGAGACATGAGTGGGGGCCTGGTGGAGGGTGCCCCTCAGTGCTGGGGCGGGTGGGGGGTGGGAGACATGAGTGGGGGCCTGGTGGAGGCTGCCCCTGCACTGCTGGGGGGTGGGGGTGATAGGGGACATGAGTGGGGGCCTGGTGGAGGGCGCCCCTCAGTGCTGGGGGGTGGGGTGATAGGGGACATGAGTGGGGGCCTGGTGGTGGCTGCCCCTGCACTGCTGGGCGGTAGGGGTGGTGGGAGACATGAGTGGGGCCTGGTGGAGTGTGCCCCTCAGTGCTGGGGGGGTGGGGGGTGGGAGATATGAGTGGGGGCCTGGTGGAGGCTGCCCCTGCACTGCTGGGGGGTGGGGGTGATAGTGGACATGAGTGGGGGCCTGGTGGAGGGTGCCCCTCAGTGCTGGGGGGTGGGGTGATAGGGGACATGAGTGGGGGCCTGGTGGTGGCTGCCCCTGTACTGCTGGGCGGTGGGGGTGGTGGGAGACATGAGTGGGGGCCTGGTGGAGTGTGCCCCTCAGTGCTGGGGGGGTGGGGGTGGGAGACATGAGTGGGGGCCTGGTGGAGGCTGCCCCTGCACTGCTGGGGGGTGGGGTGGTGGTAGACATGGGTGGGGGCCTGGTGGAGGCTGCACATGGTGGCTGGGGGTGGGGGTGGTGGGAGACATGAGTGGGGGCCTGGTGGAGGCTGCCCCTGCACTGCTGGGGGTGGGGGTGGTGGGAGACATGAGTGGGGGCCTGGTGGAGGCTGCCCATGGTGGCTGGGGGGTGGTGGTGGTGGGAGACATGAGTGGGGGCCTGGTGGAGGCTGCCCCTGCACTGCTGGGGGGTGGCGGTGGTGGGAGACATGAGTGGGGGCCTGGTGGAGGCTGCCCATGGTGGCTGGGGGGTGGGGGTGATAGGGGACATGAGTGGGGGCCTGGTGGAGGCTGCCCCTGCACTGCTGGGTGGTGGGGGTGGTGGTAGACATGAGTGGGGGCCTGGTGGAGGACAGCCAGCTTGATTTTGTTATTTTTTTTACTTGTGTATTTTGTTTCATTTTGATTGCCATTACTGTTGTTATTAATACATTATTTGGATTTTTTCATTCTTCAATGTGTGGTTTCATCTCATTGTTTTCATGCATGTCATGATATGGGTTTTCAGGTTCACTTGCAACCATTGTGTGTGTGTGAGACACATGTGTTGATTTACATTGTTTCCATTGGAGTAGTATCATGGGTGCATGTAATACTTGGTTGTGACTTTGGGCTGTGGTGGCTGGCCATGAGGCCCATGCTTGAGGATTGTCAGGGCCTGTGGGCAGGGGGACATGGGTGGGAGCCTGGTGGGGGATGTCCATGGTGGCTGGGGGGTGATAGGGGACATGAGTGGGGGCCTGGTGGGGGATGCCCATGGTGGCTGGGGGGTGGGGGTGGTGGGAGACATGAGTTGGACATGAGTGGGGGCCTGGTGGAGGCTGCCCCTGCACTGCTGGGGGGTGGGGGTGATAGGGGACATGAGTGGGGGCCTGGTGGAGGCTGCCCCTGGTGGATGGGGGGTGGGGGTGATAGGACACATGAGTGGGGGCCTGGTGGAGGCTGCCCCTGCACTGCTGGGGGGTGGTGGTGGTGGTAGACATGGGTGGGGGCCTGGTGGAGGCTGCCCATGGTGGCTGGGGGGTGGGGGTGGTGGGAGACATGAGTGGGGGCCTGGTGGAGGCTGCCCCTGCACTGCTGGGGGGTGGGGGTGGTGGGAGACATGAGTGGGGGCCTGGTGGAGGCTGCCCATAGTGGCTGTGGGGTGGGGGTGGTGGGAGACATGAGTGGGGGCCTGGTGGAGGCTGCCCATGGTGGCTGGGGGGTGGGGGTGGTGGGAGACATGAGTGGGGGCCTGGTGGAGGCTGCCCCTGCACTGCTGGGAGGTGGGGGTGGTGGGAGACATCGGTGGGGGCCTGGTGGAGGCTGCCCATGGTGGCTGGGGGGTGGGGGTGGTGGGAGACATGAGTGGGGGCCTGGTGGAGGCTGCCCATGGTGGCTGGGGGGTGGGGGTGGTGGAAGACATGAGTGGGGGCCTGGTGGAGGGTGCCCCTCAGTGCTGGGGGGTGGGTGGGAGACATGAGTGGGGGCCTGGTGGAGGGTGCCCCTCAGTGCTGGGGGAGGTGGGGGGTGGGAGACCTGAGTGGGGGCCTGGTGGTGGGTGCCCCTCAGTGCGGGGGGGGGGTGGAGACATGAGTGGGGGCCTGGTGGAGGCTGCGCCTGCACTGCTGGGGGGTGGGGGTGGTGGTAGACATGGGTGGGAGCCTGGTGGAGGCTGCCCATGGTGGCTGAGGGGTGGGGGTGATAGGGGACATGAGTGGGGGCCTGGTGGAGGCTGCCCCTGCACTGCTGGGGGGTGGTGGTGGTAGACATGGGTGGGGGCCTGGTGGAGGCTGCCCATGGTGGCTGGGGGGTGGGGGTGATAGGGGACATGAGTGGGGGCCTGGTGGAGGCTGCCCCTGCACTGCTGGGGGGTGGGGGTGGTGGGAGACATGAGTGGGGGCCTGGTGGAGGCTGCCCATGGTGGCTGGGGGGTGGGGGTGGTGGGAGACATGAGTGGGGGACTGGTGGAGGCTGCCCCTGCACTGCTGGGGGGTGGGGGTGATAGGGGACATGAGTGGGGGCCTGGTGGAGGCTGTCCCTGGTGGATGGGGGGTGGGGGTGATAGGGGACATGAGTGGGGGCCTGGTGGTGGCTGCCCCTGCACTGCTGGGCGGTGGGGGTGATGGGAGACATGAGTGGGGGCCTGGTGGAGGGTGCCCCACAGTGCTGGGGGGTGGGGTGGGTGGGAGACATGAGTGGGGGCCTGGTGGAGGGTGCCCCTCAGTGCTGGGGGGTGGGGTGGGTGGGAGACATGAGTGGGGGCCTGGTGGAGGATGCCCCTCAGTGCTGGGGGGGGTGAGACATGAGTGGGGGCCTGGTGGAGGGTGCCCCTCAGTGCTGGGGCGGGTGGGGGGTGGGAGACATGAGTGGGGGCCTGGTGGAGGCTGCCCCTGCACTGCTGGGGGGTGGGGGTGATAGGGGACATGAGTGGGGGCCTGGTGGAGGGTGCCCCTCAGTGCTGGGGGGTGGGGTGATAGGGGACATGAGTGGGGGCCTGGTGGTGGCTGCCCCTGCACTGCTGGGCGGTGGGGGTGGTGGGAGACATGAGTGGGGGCCTGGTGGAGTGTGCCCCTCAGTGCTGGGGGGGGGTGGGGGGTGGGAGATATGAGTGGGGGCCTGGTGGAGGCTGCCCCTGCACTGCTGGAGGGTGGGGGTGGTGGTAGACATGGGTGGGGGCCTGGTGGAGGCTGCCCATGGTGGCTGGGGGTGGGGGTGGTGGCAGACATGAGTGGGGGCCTGTGGAGGCTGCCCCTGCACTGCTGGGGGGTGGGGGTGGTGGGAGACATGAGTGGGGACCTGCTGGAGGCTGCCAATGGTGGCTGGGGGGTGGGGGTGATAGGGGACATGAGTGGGGGCCTGGTGGAGGCTGCCCATGGTGGCTGGGGGGTGGTGGTGGTGGGAGACATGAGTGGGGGCCTGGTGGAGGCTGCCCCTGCACTGCTGGGGGGTGGGGGTGGTGGGAGACATGAGTGGGGGCCTGGTGGAGGCTGCCCATGGTGGCTGGGGGGTGGGGGTGATAGGGGACATGAGTGGGGGCCTGGTGGAGGCTGCCCCTGGTGGATGGGGGGTGGGGGTGATAGGGGACATGAGTGGGGGCCTGGTGGTGGCTGCCCCTGCACTGCTGGGCGGTGGGGGTGGTGGGAGACATGAGTGGGGGCCTGGTGGAGGGTGCCCCTCAGTGCTGGGGGGGTGGGGGGTGGGAGACATGAGTGGGGCCTGGTGGAGGGTGCCCCTCAGTGCTGGGGGGGTGGGGGGTGGGAGACATGAGTTGGGGCCTGATGGAGGCTGCCCCTGTACTGCTGGGGGGTGGGGGTGATAGGGGACATGAGTGGGGGCCTGGTGGAGGGTGCCCCTCAGTGCTGTGGGGTGGGGGTGATAGGGGACATGAGTGGGGCCTGGTGGTGGCTGCCCCTGCACTGCTGGGCGGTGGGGGTGGTGGGAGACATGAGTGGGGGCCTGGTGGAGTGTGCCCCACAGTGCTGGGGGGGTGGGGGGTGGGAGACATGAGTGGGGGCCTGGTGGAGGCTGCTCCTGCACTGCTGGGGGGTGGGGGTGGTGGTAGACATGGGTAGGGGCCTGGTGGAGGCTGCCCCTGCACTGCTGGGGGGTGTGGGTGGTGGGAGACATGAGTGGGGGCCTGGTGGAGGCTGCCCATGGTGGCTGGGGGCCTGGTGGAGGGTGCCCCTCAGTGCTGGGGGGTGGGGTGATAGGGGACATGAGTGGGGGCCTGGTGGTGGCTGCCCCTGCACTGCTGGGCGGTGGGGGTGGTGGGAGACATGAGTGGGGGCCTGGTGGAGTGTGCCCCTCAGTGCTGGGGGGGGTGGGGGGTGGGAGATATGAGTGGGGGCCTGGTGGAGGCTGCCCCTGCACTGCTGGGGGGTGGGGGTGGTGGTAGACATGGGTGGGGGCCTGGTGGAGGCTGCCCATGGTGGCTGGGGGTGGGGGTGGTGGGAGACATGAGTGGGGGCCTGTGGAGGCTGCCCCTGCACTGCTGGGGGGTGGGGGTGGTGGGAAACATGAGTGGGGGCCTGGTGGAGGCTGCCAATGGTGGCTGGGGGGGTGGGGGTGATAGGGGACATGAGTGGGGGCCTGGTGGAGACTGCCCATGGTGGCTGGGGGGTGGTGGTGGTGGGAGACATGAGTGGGGGCCTGGTGGAGGCTGCCCCTGCACTGCTGGGGGGTGGGGGTGGTGGGAGACATGAGTGGGGGCCTGGTGGAGGCTGCCCATGGTGGCTGGGGGGTGGGGGTGATAGGGGACATGAGTGGGGGCCTGGTGGAGGCTGCCCCTGCACTGCTGGGTGGTGGGGGTGGTGGTAGACATGAGTGGGGGCCTGGTGGAGGCTGCCCCTGCACTGCTGGGGGGTGGGGGTGGTGGGAGACATGAGTGGGGGCCTGGTGGAGGCTGCCCCTGCACTGGTGGGGGGTGGGGGTGGTGGGAGACATGAGTGAGGGCCTGGTGGAGGCTGCCCATGGTGGCTGGGGGTTGGGGGTGATAGGGGACATGAGTGGGGGCCTGGTGGAGGCTGCCCCTGCACTGCTGGGGGGTGGGGGTGGTGGTAGACATGAGTGGGGGCCTGGTGGAGGCTCCCCCTGCACTGCTGGGGGGTGGGGGTGGTGGTAGACATGGGTGGGGGCCTGGTGGAGGCTGCCCATGGTGGCTGGGGGGTGGGGGTGGTGGGAGACATGAGTGGGGGCCTGGTGGAGGCTGCCCCTGCACTGCTGGGGGGTGGGGGTGGTGGGAGACATGAGTGGGGGCCTGGTGGAGGCTGCCGATGGTGGCTGGGGGATGGGGGTGATAGGGGACATGAGTGGGGGCCTGGTGGAGGCTGCCCATGGTGGCTGGGGGGTGGGGGTGGTGGGAGACTTGAGTGGGGGCCTGGTGGAGGCTGCCCCTGCACTGGTGGGGGGTGGGGATGGTGGGAGACATGAGTGAGGGCCTGGTGGAGGCTGCCCATGGTGGCTGGGGGTGGGGGTGATAGGGGACATGAGTGGGGGCCTGGTGGAGGCTGCCCCTGCACTGCTAGGGGGTGGTGGGAGACATGAGTGGGGGCCTGGTGGAGGCTGCCCCTGCACTGCTGGGGGGTGGGGGTGGTGGGAGACATGGGTGGGGGCCTGGTGGAGGCTGCCCATGGTGGCTGGGGGGTGGGGATGGTGGGAGACATGAGTGGGGGCCTGGTGGAGGCTGCCCCTGCACTGCTGGGGGGTGGGGGTGGTGGGAGACATGAGTGGGGGCCTGGTGGAGGCTGCCCATGGTGGCTGGTGGGTGGGGGTGATAGGGGACATGAGTGGGGGCCTGGTGGAGGCTGCCCATGGTGGCTGGGGGGTGGGGGTGATAGGGGACATGAGTGGGGGCCGGGTGGAGGCTGCCCCTGCACTGCTTGGGGGTGGGGGTGGTGGGAGACATGAGTGGGGGCCTGGCGGAGGCTGCCCATGGTGGCTGGGGGGTGGGGGTGGTGGGAGACATGAGTGGGGGCCTGGTGGAGGCTGCCCCTGCACTGCTGGGGGGTGGGGGTGATAGGGGACATGAGTGGGGGCCTGGTGGAGGCTGCCCCTGGTGGATGGGGGGTGGGGGTGATAGGGGACATGAGTGGGGGCCTGGTGGTGGCTGCCCCTGCACTGCTAGGCGGTGGGGGTGGTGGGAGACATGAGTGGGGGCCTGGTGGAGGGTGCCCCACAGTGCTGGGGGTGGGGTGGGTGGGAGACATGAGTGGGGGCCTGGTGGAGGGTGCCCCTCAGTGCTGGGGGGTAAGGTGGGTAGGAGACATGAGTGGGGGCCTGGTGGAGGGTGCCCCTCAGTGCTGGGGGGGTGGGGGGTGGGAGACATGAGTGGGGGCCTGGTGGAGGGTGCCCCTCAGTGCTGGGGGGGTGGGGGGTGGGAGACATGAGTGGGGGCCTGATGGAGGCTGCCCCTGTACTGCTGGGGGGTGGGGGTGATAGGGGACTTGAGTGGGGGCCTGGTGGAGGGTGCCCCTCAGTGCTGTGGGGTGGGGGTGATAGGGGACATGAGTGGTGCCTGGTGGTGGCTGCCCCTGCACTGCTGGGCGGTGGGGGTGGTGGGAGACATGAGTGGGGGCCTGGTGGAGTGTGCCCCACAGTGCTGGGGGGGTGGGGGGTGGGAGACATGAGTGGGGGCCTGGTGGAGGCTGCCCCTGCACTGCTGGGGGGTGGGGGTGGTGGTAGACATGGGTAGGGGCCTGGTGGAGGCTGCCCCTGCACTGCTGGGGGGTGGGGGTGGTGGGAGACATGAGTGGGGGCCTGGTGGAGGCTGGCCATGGTGGCTGGGGTGTGGGGGTGATATGGGACATGAGTGGGGGCCTGGTGGAGGCTGCCCATAGTGGCTGGGGGGTGGGGGTGGTGGGAGACATGAGTGGGGGCCTGGTGGAGGCTGCCCCTGCACTGCTGGGGGGTGGGGGTGGTGGGAGACATGAGTGGGGGCCTGGTGGAGGATGCCCATGGTGGCTGGGGGGTGGGGGTGATAGGGGACATGAGTGCGGGCCTGGTGGAGGCTGCCCCTGCATTGCTGGGGGGTGGGGGTGGTGGTAGACATGAGTGGGGGCCTGGTGGAGGCTGCCCCTGCACTGCTGGGGGGTGGGGGTGGTGGGAGACATGAGTGGGGGCCTGGTGGAGGCTGCCCCTGCACTGCTAGGGGGTGGGAGACATGGGTGGGGGCCTGGTGGTGGCTGCCCCTGCACTGCTGGGCGGTGGGGGTGGTGGGAGACATGAGTGGGGGCCTGGTGGAGTGTGCCCCTCAGTGCTGGGGGGTTGGGGGGTGGGAGACATGAGTGGGGGCCTGGTGGAGGCTGCCCCTGCACTGCTGGGGGGGGTGGTGGTGGTAGACATGGGTGGGGGCCTGGTGGAGGCTGCCCATGGTGGCTGGGAGGTGGGGGTGGTGGGAGACATGAGTGGGGGCCTGGTGGAGGCTGCCCCTGCACGGTTGGGGGTGGGGGTGGTGGGAGACATGAGTGAGGGCCTGGTGGAGGCTGCCCATGGTGGCTGGGGGGTGGGGGTGATAGGGGACATGAGTGGGGGCCTGGTGGAGGCTGCCCATGGTGGCTGGGGGGTGGGGGTGGTGGGGGACATGAGTGGGGGCCTGGTGGAGGCTGCCCCTGCACTGCTGGGGGGTGGGGGTGATAGGGGACATGAGTAGGGGCCTGGTGGAGGCTGCCCCTGCACTGCTGGGTGGTGGGTGTGGTGGTAGACATGAGTGGGGGCCTGGTGGAGGCTGCCCCTGCACTGCTGGGGGGTGGGGGTGGTGGGAGACATGAGTGTGGGCCTGGTGGAGGCTGCCCCTGCACTGCTGGGGGGTGGGGGTGGTGGGAGACATGGGTGGGGGCCTGGTGGAGGCTGCCCATGGAGGCTGGGGCGTGGGGGTGGTGGGAGACATGAGTGAGGGCCTGGTGGAGGCTGCCCCTGCACTGCTGGTGGGTGGGGGTGGTGGGAGACATGAGTCGGGGCCTGGTGGAGACTGTCCATGGTGGCTGGGGGTGGGGGTGATAGGGGACATGAGTGGGGGCCTGGTGGAGGCTGCCCCTGTACTGCTGGGGGGTGGGGGTGGTGGTAGACATGGGTGGGGGCCTGGTGGAGGGTGCCCCACAGTGCTGGGGGGTGGGTTGGGTGGGAGACATGAGTGGGGGCCTGGTGGAGGGTGCCCCTCAGTGCTGGGGGGTGGGGGGTGGGAGACATGAGTGGGGGCCTGGTGGAGGGTGCCCCTCAGTGCTGGGGGGGGGGGGTGGGGGGTGGGAGACATGAGTGGGGGCCTGGTGGAGGCTGCCCCTGCACTGCTGGGGGTGGGGGTGGTGGTAGACATGGGTGGGAGCCTGGTGGAGGATGCCCATGGTGGCTGGGGGGTGGGGGTGATAGGGGACATGAGTGGGGGCCTGGTGGAGGCTGCCCCTGCACTGCTGGGGGGGGTGGTGGTGGTAGACATGAGTGGGGGCCTTGTGGAGGCTGCCCATGGTGGCTGGGGGGTGGGGGTGGTGGGAGACATGAGTGGGGGCCTGGTGGAGGCTGCCCATGGTGGCTGGGTGGTGTGGGTGATACGGGACATGAGTGGGGGCCTGGTGGAGGCTGCCCCTGCACTGCTGGGGTGTGGGGGTGGTGGTAGACATGAGTGGGGGCCTGGTGGAGGCTGCCCCTGCACTGCTGGGGGGTGGAGGTGGTGGGAGACATGAGTGGGGGCCTGGTGGAGGATGCCCCTGCACTGCTGGGGGGTGGGGGTGGTGGGAGACATGAGTGGGGGCCTGGTGGAGGCTGCCCCTGCACTGCTGGGGGGTGGGGGTGATAGGGGACATGAGTGGGGGCCTGGTGGAGGGTGCCCCTCAGTGCTGGGTGGTGGGGGTGATAGGGGACATGAGTGGGGGCCTGGTGGTGGCTGCCCCTGCACTGCTGGGCGGTGGGGGTGGTGGGAGAAATGAGTGAGGGGCCTGGTGGAGTGTGCCCCTCAGTGCTGGGGGGGTGGGGGGTGGGAGACATGAGTGGGGGCCTGGTGGAGGCTGCCCCTGCACTGCTGGGGGGTGGGGGTGGTGGTAGACATGGGTGGGAGCCTGGTGGAGGCTGCCCATGGTGGCTGGGGGGTGGGGGTGGTGGGAGACATGAGTGGGGGCCTGGTGGAGGCTGCCCCTGCACTGCTGGGGGGTGGGGGTGATAGGGGACATGAGTGGGTGCCTGGTGGAGGCTGCCCCTGGTGGCTGGGGGGGGGGGGTGATAGGGGACATGAGTGGGGGCCTGGTGGAGGGTGCCCCATGACTGCTGGGGGGTGGGGGTGCAAGGGGACATGAGTGGGGGCCTGGTGGAGGGTGGCCCACAGTGCTGGGGGGTGGGGGTGCTGGGGGACATGAGCAGGTGTGCAGGGTAGTCCCCTGTTTTGTGGGCTGGCTGCAGGGGCCGTGGAGGGTGTACAGGGAACACCTGTGAGGACCCACCCAGCCTAATCGCGTGTGTAACTTCCTGCGCACCCCTGTAATACACGTACCCAGCCAAATCGCGTGTGATAATTCCCGCGCACCCCTGTAATACACGTACCCGGCCAAATCGCGTGTGATAATTCCCGCGCACCCCTGTAATACACGTACCCAGCCAAATCGCGTGTAAAATTTCCCGCGTACCCCTGTAATACACGTACCCAGCCAAATCGTGTGTGATAATTCCCGCGTACCCCTGTAATACACGTACCCTGGCTAATCGCGTGTAAAACTTCCCGCGTACCCCTGATATAAACGTTACCCGCTTTGCGTTCCTTGTTTGGCAGCCCTGTAAACTGGTCCAGGGTTAGCGCAGCCCTTTGCGATGATTTAGCGATTTTGATGGCTTTTCCTTGCGCGAGGGCGTTCTTGGGGGCGTTACTGGCGCTGCTGCAGGGTCGCTGCGATACTCTGCGCCACGGCTGGTTTGGGAGCCTAAAATCCATGAATACGCTGTGCGCGGAAATCGGTTTTAGCGCACGCGCCTGGCGCAGACAATCGCACGCGGACACTCTGCGCCAGCCGCTTGCGACACTTTTCTGCGAAATTCTATGAATTACCCTGTTAAGATTTTGCCAGGCACTGCCATTAGATTCCCGGGCACCATTATCCCCCTGCTACCAACAACTGGTAGTTAATACTCCTAACGGCTGTGCCTGTCAAGTGCATTTCCCGTGCCTACACAAAAACCCAAAATGTTGGCATTGCCAAAGCTTGTTGTGTTTCTGTTCAGTTATGCGGATATCAACGGTATGCTTACCCCTTTGTGGGATGATATTGGTATAGTTTTTTAGATCAATTGTGATCGTTATCGATATCATCCTTTTTGTTTGTTGGTTAGCTGTGAATTTTAAAAATCGGTTTTGGCCAATTCTGAATTGTACATCATTAAGGACGAGCAAAATAAAATTGTTAGTGATAGATAATGGTGCTGTAGATACAGCATGAATTCCTTTTGAATCGGTAGCATAGTCCAATTTGCCTAATCTTGATATGGGCATTGTGCTGAATGAATACCTTTAATCAGGAGTCTGCAACATTTGTCTCTGGCCAGCATAGTGTATGGTGTTAGGCAGAATCCTGTGCAGTGCCCTTACGGACCACTATACACAATTAAGACTACAGGTGGCAATACAAGTTTTACCTTTGGTACAAGCCTATACTACGATGTTAGAGTGGTAGCAGTAGCGGAGCAGCCAGGCCTATTTCAAGAGTATATGAGCAGTAGCAGAGATTACGCAAAGGGACCACAATTACTGTGACTCAAGCAAACACTGACTCAAGGTTTCAGGTAAAAAATATAAGTACATTTATTTTTAAAACATTTGTTATTAACACAACACTTCTATTAAATTAAAAACACACGTTAAATACACTACAACTGACCAATTCACTTTGTACGGTATAAATCAAGGTAAGTACCCTGTGTTTGAGGGAACCGGTGTTACGAAACAATACACGTTACAGTGAATACGATTGCGATCACTTTTTGACAGTTCGGTCTACTAAATAAATGCGTATCCGCGGCAAGAAATGCTACCGGGGCAAAAACACACTTAGCACCTGAGATACCCAGAGAGAGTTTGGGGCATAAATCATAGGCAATACGTTAGGTAGGCAAACAGAATTGAAGAACACTCATAGGCAGAAATACAAGAGTCAAGAGGCCGCAGCCAGTGTCAGGTGGAACCGGGTTCCTGTGTCGAGGATCACACGTCGGATACTTCGCGATTCAAAGTTGCCAGAAGTACTTTAGATATTGTCCAATGTTTGGAAGCAAAAGTTATAAGAAGGAGGGAAAAATAAGGGCAAGCCTTATAAGCGAGAAATAGGGATTTCAAATCTCAAATTCTTTAATGTGATACAGTATGAAATAAATTCAAACTTTACACATATAATTTACATATTACAATTACATATAATACAAACATTACATTATATTCAATTCGAACCGTATACACAAATGTACTAATAGAATCATACTTGCAATATAACATCAACATTAAAAAAGAAAAATTGAAAGCTAAAACTAACAGTCTTACATGGGGTCATACCAGTCTACATGCAACCTTTATATAGTTCTATTTGCCCACTTAATTACTGTTGCCACAGGGATTCTCTATGCACTCCCTTAGGCTTCATCCATCCTGTGGTAATTCCAGTTCACATTTTAGCTCCAATTCAACTTGTTGCCAGATGTTATATAATGCAACAAATAGGTGCATATTACTGGTATTGGTACAGTATAGCCAGAAGGGCATTTCAGGTATGGTCGCATGGTCATGCACAAAGTCCCCCAGATGACGTACAATCGTGGCTCTCAGTACCAAGCATCCAGTGAGTACATGTCTAGCTGTCTCCAAACATTCTGTGATTTTACAGAGGCGACATATACGTTTATCAACCGGGATTTTTTCCCAGGCGCCTCGCTTATACAGGGTCGGTAGTTGCTCAAATCTAAATAGGATGATAAAACGTCTGAGTCTACTGGAGGGAGACAGAGATAAGTAGGCTTGTGGCTTCATGTAACTAAACAGGCGATATTTAATAAATTGGTAGGACCTAAGAGTACTTAAATGAGCAAAGTTCTCAAGCCAATCCCATAGATCCACTTTTTTACCAAGTGCATGAAGGATTTCCCTGGAGACCATATCCCCTCTTTGGGTCCATCCAATATCAGTGAGAAATGTAGACATGTCTTTATGTAGGGGTGACGTAGAGTATTTTTTGGTCACCTCCTGATGGATTACAAAGAGTAGGGGATTAGCAGGGCCATTTGTCATCTTGAGATGGAAGCCAGCTCTTTTCTTCAATACCATGGCTTTGAGAGACGATAGGCCCAATTCTAATCTAATCAGGGCCATCGGCACCCCTGGGGATAAGCAGGGCCATTTGTCATCTTGAGATGGAAGCCAGCTCTTTTCTTCAATACCATGGCTTTGAGAGACGATAGGCCCAATTCTAATCTAATCAGGGCCATCGGCACCCCTGGGGATAAACCCAGAATCCGCCTCCAGAACTTGCCCTCCAGTATTTGTAACCATCCAAGATCCATAGTATGCAGAGAATCAAGGCCATATATAATCATGGGTGCCATTACTTGAATATAGAGCTGCCGCGTTCCCCAGAGAGTAAAGCCGCCCTGTTTTTTAGTAAACGAGGCGATAAGCGAGGTAACTTGCAAAGCTCTTATACTCCGCCCTTGTCTACAAAGTGAGTAATCACTGAGGGGCTCAATGTCGATACCCAAGTAACGATACGATGGAGCATAGGGTATGATGCTTCCATGTACTATCAGATTTACCCGTGTTGCTTTTTTCCTAGTAAATCTTAGGACCTTTGTTTTATCTAGATTAATCTTCAGGCCATTTAATTTCGCATAGTCCCACAGGGCGGAAGCAGAGCGTCTCAAACCGCCTATGGTATTGTCGAAGATCACCAGGTCATCTGCATAAGCTAACACTATGCAAGGTATCTTGCCAACTTTGGGGGGACAGTTGTTAACCTCGCTCAGAGCTACAGGGATGTCATATACATAGAGGTTATAAACTAGGGGTGCAGTAACACATCCCTGCTTTACCCCACTATCTTGATTCACCTTACGTGTTAAATTGCCTTCCTGATCAAGTCTAAGGCAAGCCGAAGTATTGTGATGTAGTAATTTTAGATAGTAGAGCAAGCCGGACGGGCATCCCAATTTCTCTAGTTTCGCCCATAGTCTCATTCGGGGGATGGTATCGAAAGCTGCCTGGAAATCGATATATAAAGCATACAGCGGAGGCTGTCCCTTACTAAGCGCCCATGAGCGAAGTATGTCCATAACCAGAAGATTGTGGGAAGTGGAGAAATCTCGCCTGAACCCGCATTGAAATCTACTAAGTATGTTACACTTATCCGCCCATTTCGGTAACTCACTGAGAACTAATGAGGAAAAAAGCTTGCCCGAGACATCTAACATAGATAGTAATCTGTAATTATTAGGCTCCATACGGCTACCTTTTTTAAATACAGGTATCAACATGGCAGTTTGCCAGGAGCAAGGTATTGTCCCCTGCTCTAGGATTTTCTTAAAGAGCAGGGATAACAGATCAGCCCAAAATAGAGGATGGCTCTTAATCACTATGTTAGCTAGGCCGTTAGGGCCAGGTGCTCTAGATGCCTTAAGGGCAGCTATCTTTTCCAATATTGCCTCAGGAGTGACAGAAAAAGGCGGGAATGGGGGCACTATTACCCCAAGGTTCTTTGGAGTTTCTGACCCTCCACTATTCCGTTCCAATAGGAATTTTTCCCACACCTCCCTGCTTATTGGATTAATTAAGGGTCCTTTAGTCTTCTCCCTATTCTCATTGAGGAGTGACCAGATACCACGGGAATTTCGAGGGCAGATAGTTTGCACTAGTTTTTGGTACCTATTATTTTTCTCAATGGTCTTGATATTTTTAATCTCTGCTCTATATCGATTTTTGATTTTCCTTATTTTCTCGCGGTACATAGATCCAGGTAGATTCATCAATTTCAATCTACGAGTAGCTGCTCTTAGTCCTCTCTTGGCGTCCCTAATTTCCCTGTTAAATGGAGGTGTTACTCCCCCTGTTTTTAGCATTGATCGCTTATTTGCCACTGCGTGTTTACATGAAAATCTGGATATCCAATCCTCAATCTCATTGATCGACATACATTCAAAATCATGGAAACCCAGGGTTGCAATAGTTTCAAGTGATTCTATGGCCATGGTGACATTTCTTTCTGACCATACAATTCTGGATCCTGTCACATTAGTTTGGATAGTGCCCATGTTCGAGGACATCTGAGGATATAAAGGGATATTTAAAATACACTGCAGTGATGCATGGTCGCTCCATTCATTACGCCCGACGGTCATATCCACTACTCTTGTCTGCAGCTCCGGGCACATAAATATATAGTCCAATGTGCTGACCGGCTTTCCATTGGTCCAAGTGGGTTTCCCCGGCCGGTCTCCCAAAGTTCGGCCATTAATCATGGCCATGTCCCACGCTCCAAGCAATTGTAGCCAGCCCTGCCCCTCAGCGTCACTTTTCTCATGGGTCATAACACACCTACTGTTAAGGTCCGGATTAGGGGGTAGGCGTGTTTCATCGATCATATGGCAGTTAAAGTCCCCCATGATCATCACGGCAGCGTTTCCTGTTTTTAGCCACCAAGATGACAACAGATCCTGTATCGCCTCCTGTAGCAGATCCCGAGCCAACGCTCCTGGGGGGTTATAGAGATTAATTAATAAGTACCGTCCCGGGCCTCTGTCGTCATGGAGTTCGACTTCTACCGCCAGTAGCTGCTCCTCAGCTTTGCACTGAATTTTATGTGACGCAATCAAGTTCACAATCCCAATTAGTAAACCCCCAAAAGGACGTCCCTTGCTACCACGGTTGGCATCTGCTTGATATATGGTATAGCCGTCAAGTAACAACGGATCAAGCGACCATGTCTCCTGAAGACAGATGCAATTGTATTGGGCCAATAATTCTGCAGACCCCTTTGGTCTTAGAAGATGAGAAAATCCTCTGCAGTTCCAGGAAAGTATTGTTAAACATCAATGCTTCTTTATCAGTCGCGGGATGGCTTCTAGCAATGTTTTTCGAGCTTGTTGTATTTCAATGAGAGCAGGGTTTTCATCTCCCATAGATTTAGTTGCCATCTCCTCTTCCGTAGGTTTAGATGCCCTCTCCACCTCGGATGTTGGATTAACTTCTTCTGCTTCATGGGCTAATTGCTTCTCCAAAGGGTCCACGTCAATTTCAATGTCCACTGCTATTAGCTCTGTTTTATATTTCTTGATCAATTGGGCTGTGGTCGGAAACATGCAATGTATGGCTGATACATTCGGATTAGGACATCCCAGTGGTTCGATGAACACAAAATCCTCTGTTTTCAAAACACGCAATTGCGGTATATGATATAGTCTTGCAAACAGTTCCGAGCGTGCTAACCAGGGATTTTTACCACTAGGATATAGATTCTTAATGAAGATTATGCGATTGGTAGTTACATCGTTTTCTATTTTTTTCTGGTCCATTGATACTATCTCCTCGGGGTTTGCCAATACCGATGTCTCGGGTACGCATTCCACCTGTGGTTGTATACTGGACTCCAAATCTGATTCCTCACACATCACAGATGCTTCATTATCATCCACTTCGATAGCCTTCTTTTCAAGTATCAGCCAATCTAACAAGGGGCCCTTGGCCCTAGCTGCCCGTTGGGCTGCTCTCATCATTCTTTTCCTGGCCTTTTTCGACCGTGTCTCCAGTACTGGTTTAGTCCCTGCCGTAGGATGTTGAGCGTCTAAGGCCGCCAGCTTATTCTTCTGTACCTTTTTTGCACGTCTACGTTGTTTACGTGTGAGAGGAGACCTGGGGCTAGGTTCCTGCTCCTGTTCATCCGCCTCCTCCAAGGATATCTCCAGTGTGCTAATGTTATTAGGAGCCTGCAGGTCATCTATCTCCTCCCTCTCCACTTCTTGTTCGTTGATCTCATCACCTGCGCATAATGCTGCTGATAGATTACTATCTGCATCTTCTCGGGGAAGATCTTTAGTATCCAAGTACATTGTAATGGCATTCGTATTAGCCAGAATGCGCCCGACATCTGCAGCAGTATCTTAAGGGCAAATTGTAGTGCCGCCACCGACGATTGCAGTTCGATTATCTTATTTGCACTAGAGTGAACCTCGATGTTATCGTCCGTCCCATTATCAGGATCATCCTCCATCGATGCCATTACTAAATTAGGTGAAGCAGACAGACGTTCACTCCTTCCACCCACCTGGTACACCCCTGTGAGGCTGTTCATGCTATTGTCTTTAGGGGTCGTTATGGCGCTTGTTGGTCTCGGTGAGGTTGGTACCCGCATCCCTCTCTGTATAGTCAGGCAGAGCTCCAGCAAGGAGTTATTGTCAATGTCTTCAAAGTTAGTAGTATCAGGGGGATGGTCGTCATTATCTTTAAGTGCAATTGTTTCCTCAATTGCTGTTGAGTTAATGGCAGGGGGCGGATTCACCGGGAAAAACTCAGTTATAGCTCCTTGAGTCACTGGTTGAGCGTGTTTAACATTCTTTTTGGCTTTGCCCACTTTCTTTAAACACTCTTTGGCCTCCTTGGTCGGTAGGCACTTGGGTTTCCTCAAGTTATATATCGAGTGGGGGGCTCTTCGTCCCCGCTGCATGTCTGTGGTATTAATCACAATGTTTTCTAAGCCCAACAGATATCTGTAACTCCCAATTTATGGGGTATATGGTACAAGTAGTTGCGTGGCTAGGTAAATTCCCCTAGCTCCACACCAACAGGCAGTGTTGTCTTCCCGCCCTTATTTTGTACTCCCCCCTAGTTAATTGGTCAGGGGGCTACCCAAGCCGGATCAAAGGCCAAGGCCTGCAGTCTCCGTGTGGGTTTCACAGATTCCCTCAGTATGGCACTTAGGGTATGCTCTCCCCTAGTTAACTAACCTGGGGGCTACCAGGTCCCATTCGCAGGCAGGCCAGGAAGTCACAACAATATAGCACACGTAATCGTGCAGTCCGCCGAAGCGCCACCTGTTCAGTGTGTGCGCCGGCGGGTTCACTCATCAGCCCACAAGTCCCCCCGTACCCATCAGCCTCTGCTCCCAGTTCACTGGGCTCGTCAGCTCACCTTGATGCGCAGGATGCGCAGGAGACAGCGCCGGCGCAGCAGGCAGCAGGGGCAGGGAGACTGTGGCACTGGTCCCCGTGGCTAATTCCAGCTGTCCCTCGGCGCCCAACGCCAGGGTCCCAGTCCGGCAACGGATCCCGCGGGTCCGGCGGGTCACAGCTCACAGCTCCCGCTCACCGCACGCCGCACGCCGCCGGTGTTGCCTTCACCGCCTCTCGCCTCACCGGCGAAGAGATTAGAATAAAGGACCTCGCGCAGAGCGTGACACGTGACTATCAAGCCGGCACCGCTAGAGTACGAGTGATTGTACTGCAGTCGCTTCCGATAGTCTTCACCTCAATCTCAGTGCTATAGCCCTGAGATTTCACCCAAAATTCCTCAAGCAGGACACAGTACCTTTTCAAAGAAGAAGCTGGTGCCACGGCAGTTGTTCCTGGTAGTTTCCTGTAGACCCATGATTCCTGGCTTCGGCACGAAGAAGGACGATGAAGGGGGTCTACACCACACAGGGATGAGCCCGGCAGCAGCGACGATGAATAAAAGGGGGGCTCCTTAAAAACAGGAGAGGCTCTACAGGTGGCTATCCGGACCACTACAGCTGTGTGCATCGATTTCGACCATGAAGGCGACCTCTGGCTGAAGAAGATGAGCTGGTTATCCCCACCAGGCTCAAGGGAAGAAGACTCCGGACTGGATCTCCTCTTAGTCGTTGAAGGGTAGATAGCTCAGGACTGCAGCAGGGCTTCACCAGTACGGGATAGTTGCAGCAGTCAACCTCTCCTTAGCTTCTCTTCGGTTCCTTGTAGTTCCAGTGGCGAATCTCTGACTTCCAGCCCGAGAGACCTGCCTTTTATGCGAAAATCCCCCATTCACACAGCATGGTTGTCAATCACACAGCAGAGGGGTTGTCCAGCCCTGACAACCACCTCAGCCAATCATGAAAAAGTGCGACCAGGGTTTCCTAGGATACCCTGTGCAGGGGATGACTACACCCCTCCATCACATTCCACCCACCTAGACACCCAGGCGCCTTGAGGAGGGCTTCTTGGCAGAAGCCCACCAAAAGACAGTGAACAAAGAAGGCAAACCTGGTTTGTCGCGCAAAGTAAAACACAAGAAGGATTTTAACAAAAAGAAATGGCGAATAAACCACACCGGAGCCAAAAGAAAAAGTATTAGGTCAAGTGGGTTTATGTTTGAGGCTAACACAATAGCCTACAATATTACCATGGTTATATAAGATAACCGCGGTAGAAAATTAGGGTAGATACCACTGCCACCAGCCATGTCTAAATGTTAAAAGATTGAAACAATGCTCTACGAGGTACAGAAAGAAAGGGCTAAGAGTTAACCCTTCCAGTACTCCATGTAAGATGTGGTGTACTGGATCTGTGGTTAATTTGACTAAGTAAAGTTAATGGTAACTTTACCCTTTTCTGGTGGACGGTAGTCAGCTTCAGAAATGGAGTCGGTGGGAAGTCTGAACGACAAACCTGTGTCACTGCACAGATGGTGCTGTGTGACGTGACACACAAAAGAAGGGGGCTACTGAAGTGGTGTACTCCAGAGTCCACAATCACAAAAACAGGTAAAAACACAGCAAAACACAAGTAAGAGTGGCGAAAAGCTCACACTCTTACCAAGTGGAAAGAAACAACTCCAGAGATCCAGCGAAGCTGCTGAGGGACTCACTAGGTGAGGGAAATTAGCCATGACATGTGAATTCACCCTAACACTGCCCCCTCCCACCCACCAGACTAAGGGGCTGGAGGTTTTAATCCACTCCTGGATGGTTCTCATACTTCTACTCGGTTACAAACATCCTAGAGGAGAGACCATCAGCATTTTGGTGGTGACTTCCTGCTCTGTGCTCAATGGAAAAATCAAATCCCTGCAGGCAGATTGACCATCTGAGTAACTTTGGGTTTTCCCCTTTCATTTGCATCAGCCATCTCAAGGGTTGGTGGTCAGTCTGAATGATGAAGGTAGATCCATACAAGTATGGTCTACACCTCTTCAGTGACCACACAATAGCAAAACATTCTCGTTCTCTTGTTGCCCACCTTGTCTCAGGATCCTTTAACTTCCTGCTGATTAAACAAATGGGGTGTTCTCTACCTTTCTCATCCAGTTGACTAAGTACTGCACCTATACATACATTAGAAGCATCAGTTTGTACAATGAAGGGTTGGTGATAGTCAGGAGCTCTTAGGACTAGAGCTTGACAAAGGGCTTTCTTCAGACCTTCAAATGCTTGATTGCACTCTTCATTCCATTTGACCTTTTTAGGAAATTTGGGACAGGAGATGACATTCAAGGGAGAAGCTATGGTCCCATAGTTCTCTATGAAGTTCCTATAGTACCCAGTGAGACCTAAAAGGCTCTCACTTGGGTTTGAGTGGTAGGGTGGCCCAGTTTTGTACAGCTTGTACTTTGCTAGGCAGTGGCCTTATTTCACCTCCTCCTACCTCATGTCCAAGGTAGACCACTGAACTCTGACCAATTTGTCATTTGCTTGCCTTTATGGTTAGATGGGCCTTTTCCAGAGCCTGCAATGCATAGCCTGGGTGGTCAATATGTTCTTTCCATGTAGGCCTGAACACTGCAATGTCATCCACGTATGCCATGCAGAAGTCCTCCATCCCATTCTGAACTTGATTAACCATCCTCTGAAATGTAGCAGGTGCATTATTTAATCCAAAAGGCATTACCTTGAATTGGTAGAGGCCCGCTGTGGTCGAAAATGCAGTTTTCTCCTTGGCATGGTCTGTCAAGGCTATTTGCCAATAGCCTGACGTTAGGTCAAATGTGCTGAGGTAATTGGCTGCACCAAGTTTGTCCACCAGCTCATCTGTCCTACGTAAAGGATGGGCATCAGTCGTTGTGACTGCATTTAGGGCTCTATAGTCCACGCAGAATCTCAACTCCTTGGATCCTGCCTTTGGTACAAGCACAACTGGGCTAGACCTTCGGCTAGTAGAGGGCTCTCTAACCCCGAGATCAAGCATCTTGTTGACCTCATTACTTATATGGGTTCTTACATTGTCAGACATTCTGTAACCCCTGCTTTTGACAGGCAAACAGTCACCAGTGAGTATATCATGCTGGGCCCAAGGGATTAAGCCTGGTGAAAGTGAGAACAGGAAGGCAAACTGATTTAACAGTAACTTGCACTCATCCTGTTGGTCAGATGTGAGACTGCAAGAGAGATTAATTCCGTCCACTTGCTCATCTAAAGGTAAGCCTCTGAGGAGTTCATGCAGAGGTTCACTCTCCTCCTCCTCTTGAGCTGAAGCTAGAAGCAAAGCTCCTATGTCAGGTCGAGAGACATATGCCTTCAAAAGGTTGGTGTGAAAGACTCTGGGAGCCTCCTTAGGTTTGTCTAAGTCCACCAGATAGTACACCTCTATAAGTTTACACACAACCTTGAAGGGTCCTATCCATTTGTCCTGCAAGGCCCTCCGCCTTGTGGGGACCATAACAAGAACAAGCTGGTCTTGAGTAAACTCAACCATGTTAGCCTTCTGGTCATGCCAATGTTTGACCAGAGCTTGACCAGCCTTCAAGTTATCAGTTGCCTCTGCCATCATGTGTGACATTCTCCTCCGGAGACCTATCACATAGTCAGTCACTCTGACTGGCTTGGGGGAAGGAGCACTCTCCAACCCCTCCTTAATCAGGGCCAATGGGCCTCTGAATGGATGGCCATAAAGAAGTTCAAAGGGACTAAATCCTACTCCCTCCTGAGGGACTTCTCTATATGCAAAGAGAAGGCATGGGCAGTAGAAGGTCCCACTTTCTCGTAAGGGGTTCTTCTAAAGCACCTATCATGCTAAACCTCTCTACCAACCCATTGGTTTGGGGGTAGTAGGCAGTTGAGAACTTGTAGGTTACTCCACAGGTTTTCCACATGGCTTGCATGTAGTTGGACATAAAATTTGATCCCCTGTTGTATATCACCTCCTTAGGAAAACCTACTCTGGTAAAAATACCAAGTAGGTCCTTAGCCACAGCTGGAGCCGCACCAGTCTTCATAGGTATAGCTTCAGGAAATCTAGTGGCATGATCCACTACAACCAGGATAAACCTGTTGCCTGAAGATGTGGGAGGATCAAGAGGACCAACAATGTCAATCCCGACCCTCTCAAAAGGAGCTCCCACTACTGGGAGAGGCACTAAGGGTGCCACATTCTTGGATCCACTCTTGCCAGAAGTTTGGCAAGTGTGACAGCTTCTGCAGAATATTTGTCTACTTCTGAACCCATTTTAGGCCAGTAGAAGTAAAGAGAGAGCCTTTCCTTGGTCTTCTTAAAACTTAAGTGACCAGCCAAAGGTATCTCGTGGGCTAACTGCAGAAACTGGAGTCGGTTGACTAGAGGTAATACAAGTCTTTTGCAGTCTTCAGGGGTTAACTCAGTTGGTTCACTGTAGAAGAGGCCATCTTGCAAGTGCAACCTGTACTTCCCAGGCTCAGTCCCATTGAGCTGAGAGGTTGCCTGTTGGCAAAGACTGTCCAAGGTAGGACATTCTCTTTGTCCCTTACTGAAATCTTCCCTGTTGGGTCCACCTTCTGCCAGTAAAGACTGCAGCTCAGGATGGTCAACAGGGTCCAGATCTCCTACCAAGGTAAGATCGTCTTCTCGATCTGATTCCTCAGTAGTTTTACCATACAGGGTTGAACCTCACACTCAGCCTCCGCTGGTGTGGGAGTCACAGAGGTGACTTTGGACAGTCTTGGGGATGTCCTTCTGGGCACAGGAGTGCTTGCTGGTTTCTTGCTGGCAGACTTGGGTTTCCCCTTTGTCATTTCTTGTCCTGCAATGGCAGTAAGTAAGTCATGTGGACTTGGGGCGATAGCTTCCTCTCTCATGTCCCCAGGAGAGCCTCTCAAGGTTCTCTCCCTTGCAGACCTTGTGAGCTCCTGCTTCCTTCTGCTGGGGGGCCTGGTAGTACTGGACACAACTCCAAGAGTTTTAAGGTCATTACCCAGCAGGACCCTCCCAGGTAAGTTATTTTGCACACTTACAGGTATCCTGACAGTCATGTCATTACACTGGATGGGAGCTGGTAACTGGGGCAACATTTGCACAGGGCCTCCAGCTAACTTGGTTAAGTGTTTGAGTGCCTTAGCAACATCCTCCACTTTGAAAAAACATTCATCAACCACAGTTATGCTGGCTCCAGTGTCTCGGATGGCAGAGGTCTCCTGTCCATTCACAAGAACACTATCTTTGTAATACTTTTAGTATTATCTGGGATTGAGTTATAGACATCTAAGTTCTGTTGTTCCCAAAGACCCAAGGACACTAAAGAAACACTAGCTGAGACTCTCATGGCCTCACCAGCTAGTAACTAAAAGTTTCCAGTGGTCATAGTTACTTCATCCACCTGGGTGAAGGCTAAGGTGACAGTGTTGACCCCTGAAGGTTTACCCTTACATCTGGGATCTCCTTTCACCTGGTCCGGTAGCCCACAAACAAAGCATTTTCCAAATGCTCTTTGAAATGGGGGCTTACTCTGACCTCCATCTGGTTTGGGACCAGATGGTACACTAGCCTGATTCGGTTTCCATTGTGGCTTACCCTGGTTATGTTTGGGGCCCTCTTTTGGATTGGAATTATTGGAATTCTCTTTGTTATCTTTCTTTGGCTGCTTTCCCTCATCCTTCTTCTGAGTTGCCCCAGAATCATTGTGAGTAGCCCTGTTGGCAACCCACAAGTCAGCAGCCTTAGCTAGTTTCTTAGGATCTATCTCCTTTGAATCAGCCAAGTGCTGTCTAAGCTCAGGGGAACAGACATCAAAAATAGACTCAAACATTACAAGATTCCTCAAATCTTCATAAGTGTTCACTTTGTAACCCTTAACCCAACCATCTAATTTTTTCAAACATTCACACACCCAGGTAGCCCAAGGGGTACCATCATGCTTTTTGAGGGTTCTAAACCTCTTAAAGTACTGAGAAGGGGTCTTCCCAAATCTAGCTATTAATGCTAGCTTCACACACTCATAATCCTGTTTATCCTCCTCCCCCAACTCCATTACAGCATCACTTGAAACAGGGGGAAGCCTAGAGAAAAGCCAGGGAATCAGCAGAATCAGCTGATTCCCTGAGATACCTTGAATCCCATGATTATACTCAAACATTGCTAACCAATCCAAAACATCAAGTTTAGTCTCATACATACCAATCATTTCCTTTGGCATACGGGGTCTCTTAGGGCTGGCAGACCTAGAAGACTCTGGGAGAGAAGCATTTTCCACAGACAACTTTTTCATCAATACGTTTCACTTCTAATTCAAGTCTCATTTTCTCAAGTGCAATAATTTGAGGAGTAAGTGTAGGACCTGTGGGGGTCCCAGTGGACAGAGGTTGTGCTTTCTGAGCAGGCAAAGGAGTTGTAGGGTTACCTAACAAGGACTCATCTACTTCTTCCAAATCCATACTCTCAGAATCAGAAACATCAGTATCCACATTTGCTGGAGGGGTAGGCCCTTCTGACCCACTCTCCAGACTTTGCTTTTCTATTAACTTTGCAATCAATTCAGATTTCTTTCCTTTACCTGAGAGACTCCTCTCTCTACACAAGGTTCTCAAAACCTCAGCAGTGTAGTTCAAGAGACTATCTTCAGTGTAGCTTTCCATATTTGACATGATTTCTCAGTAAAATAGAATTAGTGGTGTTAGCCTTGTGGTTAGTTGAACCCAAGCAATAGCAGCACTCTAAGCGTAATCACTCTACTTCCAAATCCTCACCGCTGTACACCAGTGTTAGGTAGAATCCTGTGCAGTGCCCTTAGGGACCACTACACACAATTAAGAGTACAGGTGCCAATACAAGTTTTGCCTCTGGTACAAGCCTGTACTACAATGTTAGAGTGGTAGCAGTAGCAGAGCAGCCAGGCCTATTTCAAGAGTAAATGAGCACTAGCAGAGATTACATAAAGGGACCACAATTACTGTGACTCAAGCAAACACTGACTCAAGGTTTCGGGTAAAAAATATAAGTACATTTATTTTTAAACCATTTGTTATTAACACAACACTTCTATTAAATTAAAAACCACATGTTAAATACACTACAACTGACCAATTCACTTTGTATGGTATAAATCAAGGTAAGTACCCTGTGTTTGAGAGAACCGGTGTTACGAAACAATACACGTTACCGTGAATACGATTGTAATCACTTTTTGACAGTTCGGTCTACTAAATAAACGCTTCTCCGCGGCAAGAAATGCTACCGGGGCAAAAACACACTTAGCACCTGAGATACCCAGAGAGAGTTGGGGGCAAAAATCATAGGCAATACGTTAGGTAGGCAAACAGAATCGAAGAACACTCATAAGCAGAAATACAAGAGTCAAGAGGCCGCAGCCAGTGTCAAGTGCAACCGGTTCCTGTGTCGAGTATCACACGTCGGATAGTTTGTGATTCAAAGTTGCCAAAGTACTTTAAATATTGTCCAATGTTCTGAAGCAAAAGTTATAAGAAGGAGGGAAACGTAAGTGCAAGCCTTATAAGCTAGAAATAGGGATTTCACCCAAAATTCCTCAAGCAGGACACAGTACCTTTTCAAAGAAGAAGCTGGTGCCACGGCAGCTGTTCCTGGTAGTTTCCTGTAGACCCACGATTCCTGGCTTCAGCATGAAGAAGGACGATGAAGGGGGTCTACACCACATAGGGATGAGGCCGGCAGCAGCGACGATGAATAAAAGGTGAGCTCCTTAAAAACAGGAGAAGATCTTCAGGTGGCTATCCGGACCACTACAGCAGTGTGCAGTGATTTCGACCACGAAGGTGACCTCTGGCTGAAGAAGATGAGCTGGTTATCCCCACCATGCTCAAGGGAAGAAGACTCCGGACTGGATCTCCTCTTAGTCGTTGAAGGGTAGATAGCTCTGGACTGCAGCAGTGCTTCACCGGTACAGGATAGTTGCGCAGTCGACCTCTCCTCCACTTCTCTTCGGTTCCTTGTAGTTCCAGTGGCGACTCTCTGACTTCCAGCCCAAGAGACCAGTCTTTTATGCGAAAATCCCCCATTCACACAGCCTGGCTGTCAATCACACAGCAGGGGGCTTGTCCAGACCGGACAACTACCTCAGTCAATCATGAAAATCTGCGACTTGGGTTTCCTAAAATACCCTGTACAGGGGGTGACTACACCCCTCCCTCACATTCAGCCCACCTAGACACCCAGGCTCCTTGAGGAGTGCTTCTTGGCAGAAGCCCGCCAAAAGACAGTGAACAAAGATGGCAAACCTGGTTTGCCACGCAAAGTAAAACAGAAGAAGGATTTTAACAAAAAGAAATGGTGAATAACCGCACCAGAGCCAAAAGAAAAAGTATTTGGTCAAGCGGGTTTAAGTTTGAGGCTAACACAATAGCCTACAATACTACCATGGTTATATAGGATAACCCCGGTCGAAAATGATGGTAGATACCACTGCCACCAGCCATGTCTAAATGTTAAAACAGCAAAACAATGCTCTACGAGGTACAGCGAAAAAAGGGCTAAGAGTTAACCCTTCCACTACTCCATGTAAGATGGGGTGTACTGGATCTGTGGTTAATTTGACTAAGTAAAGTTAATGGTAACTTTACCCTTTTCTGGGGTACGGTAGTCAGCCTCAGAAATGGAGTTGGTGGGAAGTCTGAACGACAACCCTGTGTCACTGCACAGATGGTGCTGTGTGACACACAAAAGAAGGGGGCTACTGAAGTGGTGTACTCCAGAGTCCACAATCACAAAAACAGGTAAAAACACATAGCAAATCACAAGTAAGAGTGGTGAAAAGCTCACACTCTTACCAAGTGGAAAGAAACAACTCCAGAGATCCAGCAAAGCTGCTGAGGGACACACTAGGTAAGGGAAATTAGCCATGAAATGAGAATTCTCCCTAACATATGGTGAGGGACCATGGGAGTTGGAGAACACAACATATGCAGATCTGCAGTTTGAAGAGCCCAACTTGATACACTTTAGTTGGCCCCTTTACATGAGGTACCCACACTAAAGTGTGTGTGTGTGTGTCAGTCAGAATTAGGCTAGAAACAGTGGCATTCTCTTTGAATTTCTGATAGGTTAAAGCAGGGCTTTGGCATAAGCATTATCCCTCAATAGGAATAGATTGTCTGGGCTAAGACTATACACCTCCTAGCTATTTGTCAGTCTTCATAGTACATGCATTTCCGGACAGTTGGCCGTTCTGTTCATAAATGAATTCAGATAATACTGGCTCATACCACACAAGGTACAACTGGCACATGGATATCCACAAATCTTTCAGGATCAGAGCCGGAGGCCCATCTTCCAATTTCTGTACACACCCCTACAGCGGTCTAGGACTATCACTAGATATGAGTAAAGCCCCTTTTGTAGACAGGCAAACCCAGATCTGCACATGTATGGGTACTTTGAAAGTGCACATGAGAAAAGTGCCTTATTGTGTGAAGTGGGCAACAGGATCCAACAGCTCTCCAAGACGCAATGTATTTTTAAACATAATGTACTTTTAAAATGCGTTCTTAAACATATCTTGTCGAAACTGGAACATGCTGTTGGCCGCTAGCAGAGTCTTTATAGAGTCTTTATACAGGTCATCCTATCTTAAGATAGGATGACCTGTTTTTATCAAACACTGATAAAAGTGTTTTGTCTGCAGCTTTTGTCTACGCGGAGGTGCAGTTGGGTCTCCCCGTTTCCAGCGGGCTGCTGCTCCAGCACTGCCTCCAGTTAGTGAGGGGAGGGGGTTGGTATGCCCTCCCTGCTGCTTTCCTACTGCCAACTTCGGCTTGGCCTGGTTGGTGGCAGGACCCTCGTTGGGCCTCTCACTTCTGTTCCCTGCGGCCTGTTGTGCAGCCGTGTGCTGGATCCGGGGGGAGGGGGAGCTGAATGGGGGTTGGTATGCCCCTCCCCACCCTCGGGGCTCCTGCTGGGCTTGCTGGTCCTTGGCATATCTGGTTTGCCTGCATTTGCTGGAGGGGTCCCGATAGCTCATCTGGTGGCGCATGGGTCTACCGCCCGCATAGTCTTGGCTTCAAGGCACCTCTCAGGCATTGGTCTTTAGAGGTTAGAGGTTCTAGTTGAATGGCAGTGTGTGGCACATGGACATTTAATTGACCATCTCTGTTACGGGCTACGGGTCCCCACACTGGTGGACGTGCTTGGTTGGGGGCTGGGCCTCCATTGGTGTAGCCCCCACATCTCCTGTGGTCAACAGGTGGTGTGGGCCCTGGTGTCATTGGGCCTTCTCGGCTGTCGTCCTTGCCCGTTTTTCCTCAAGGGGGGGGTGGGGCTGCGTTCTGTGGCTCTGATGGATTCTCTTCCGATTTCTTCTGAATGTGGGAGACCCCCGGCCTGCATGGTTAGATCATGGGCTTGCCAGTGGCAAGGTGGCAGGTTCGTGTCCACACATTGGCTTGTATATACTCCACTGTGTTGAATACACTAGGAGAAATATGGTATAAACATGTACTTCTGTCTTTCCACTGTCTGTGGAGCATGCTTCTTCCATCAGGTGGTGCTTTTGTTGGATGCATGCTGACGACGTCCTTGCTGCGCTGTTTTTCCTGTCAGGCACTGCAGCTGGCTCTTCTTGTCTAGGTGGGGATTCATAACAGGCGCTCATCTAGATTCAGGGCCTGATCACGAGTTGGGCGGTAGCCCTGCTGGGATACTGCCCAACTCTATTAGCGTTAGCTCCCACCCATCTGGCAGTATCACAGTTTGGGTGCTAACTGTTAGTCCTCATTGGGGAATTTCTGGCACAATTACTGTGCAGTAATACCTCTGGCCGTAATTTCACCAAAAATGGCAATTTTTCTGGTGTGTTTACCCCCAATTCTAAGCTGGGGGTAAACACGCCAGACTCGAGATTGGGCAGACCCTTAAATGCACTGGTAACACCGTTACCACTGCATTTAAGGGCTACAGCCCAACTCGTGATCAGAGCCTTGGTCTTTTCTCTGGCCTTGACCGGTGCTGGGGCTTTTGGCTGGTGGAGTCCTGCTTCTGGCTACCCACCCAGCTGTCTCTGTGCTGAGAGCTGTTTGTTGGTGCTTTGTGAATACCCCTGTCGCGTTGGCTGTGTGGCTGTCTGTGCAAGGTTGACTGTCTTGGTGCCCAGCTTTGCTGCTTTTTTGTATCCTTGTGGTTCCTGTCTTTGGCTGCTTGTCCTGCCCTGCATCCAGGGTCTCCAGGTTCGTGTGTATCAATGTACCATTCTGGACCGGCCAGGCTGTGGGACATTTCGGTTCTGTGTCCTCCCTCTGGGTTGCGTTCGGTCCTCTGAGTGTTTCCTGTACTTCTGGCGTTCTTGGTGGCTCTACTCCTCCTACGTCTGGGCTGTGGTTGCCAGGTGCTCCGTGCGCTCGTGCATGATTGTCAGGGGCTGGCCTGGCTTCTTCCCCTGCGCGCCTTGTGTTCTATGGCCCTGGGCCTGGCATTCTGATGGTGGATTTTCGTTGTTCCCATAGGGTTGCCCTCTCCTTGATGCCTCTACTCTCTTTGTGTCTCTTCCTTCCATCCCTTGGCGCTGGTGGTGTCTGGGTCCAGGTCTATGGACTCTGGGCTATGTCTGGAGGTTCTGCTGTTGGTGACTCCTCTGCCTTTCTGAGGGTCTGCTGTTCCTATTCTTGGCCCCTGGTTCTTCGCGGGTGTTGTCCCTATTCCCTCTCATCTGGTCATTCGGGACCTCTGGGAATTGTTTCCTGTTCTCTAGCCCTGCGTTGGACTTGGGGTTCAGTGTTGCTCTGGCGTCCTACTCCCCTAGCTCGATCCTCTTGTCTCCCGGCGGTCTTCTCTGGAGTCTTCCAGCGACCCTACTATTGGGTGCTTGTGTTTCTGGTGGTAGGAAGTGCATGGCCCGGTGATCCTTCCTCTGGCAGGGGGATTTCAGGCTTGGTTGCTTCTCAACGGCGGCCCTTTGATGTGCTTCTGGACGCCTTGTGGTTCTCTTCCTGCCTCAGGGGTCGAGACGTGATGATCCTGACCTTTGCACCACCGTGGCTGTGGTCTGTGTTTAGGGTGGGTTGGGGCCCTGGTTTCCCAGGTAGGGTGCCCGGTGGCCCTCCTATTTGGGTTCTGACAGTTCGTACCCTCTGTCACCGTGCCGGTGGGGGTGCTCTGGTGAACCCCTCGTGGGTTGCGCTTTGTCTTGCCTCTCTGCGGGTGGGTCAGGCAGGGCTCTGTGTGTTGTGTTGTGTTGTTTAGCCTGCTTCCTGGTGGGTTGTTTTGTTGGCCTGAGGTCTCTCGACTGGGGGATGCTTCTGAGTTGCCTCTGGGTGGCATGTTCTGCTCTTCGTTCCTCCTGGTGGGTTCAGCGTTCTCCTGTGGGTGTTGGAGTTGGTGGACCTTCTCGTGGTGGCCTTTGCTTTCCTCTTTGGGGCCTGTACCTTGATTTTCAGTTCTGATGTTGGTGTCCTTGAGCCATTCTTGTACGGTTGTTTTAGTGCACTTTGTTCAGCAGCTCTTGGGTACTGTTCCTCACTTCGGCATTAAGGGGGTTGTCTGGGGTCTGCTCTGTATTCCCCTGTTCTCGGGCTCTCCTGTTTTTGTTGGTCTTGCATTGTGGTCCTCGATTTTTGCCTACTGTGCCGTTCCCTGTCCTTGTTTCAGAGTACGTACTCTTCTGGCTCTGGCTTGGGCTGTTACCTCTTCGGCTTCCCTGGCCTCTGGGTTGCCGGTTCCTCTGGTGTGCTGGGGTCAGTCGGCTGGGAGTGTGGCGGCCTTCTGGGCAGCCATTCTCAGTTTCCTCTGCACTTTCCTTGATGGGCAGCGTCCTGGGTAGTTGTCCGGTCTTTATCGCTGGTTGCTGGTTCATTGTTGGAATCCACTGGTGATTTACCCTGTGGTGGGGATCCCCAGGTGGTGCTCCTGTGTATGTCGATTGAGTGTTGCTTCGTTTGCTCCCTTGGGACGTTCCACTTCTTTTGTCTTGGGTATTTCTCATAGGTGAGTATTGGGACGAGGAAGAGGGATGTGGAGGTAATGCTACGATTACTTAGATGTAATCTTCATTACTCCTAGTCCCATTCTTCACCGCAGTACTGCTGTGGGTTACCGCCACCATCGTAATGAGGCCCAAAGTTTCATAGGTGAGTACTGTGACGAGGAACAGTAGGACTAGAAGTAATACAGATTGCATTAACCATGAATAAGTAATCGTAGTATTAACCAGAATTCAGTGTGGAATGTTAGGAACTTGGAAAAACTTTTTTCCAGCCCTTTCCATTCATTTTTCCCAGAGAAAGTTCTGTTTTTCATGGTAATGAATGCTTTGAAATAGCATCATGTATTTATTCTTAAATGTTATAGAGTGCCTTCAGCCATCTAAGTCCAATGGGAAGTTAAAAGGTGCATGTCACTTTTTGATAGACGTCATTTGCTACGCACTATGAATTAACTGAGTAACAATGACAGCTATTATCACCCGGTATGGCAAAGCCAGCCAATCAGGTGGCTAGGAACGCTGGCTTGAACCGCCGGTGTAAGCCCACGTTCTAAGCCACCTGGTGGCTGGCTCCTCCTGCCGGCATCTTCCCCCCTGCCCATGGTCCCCCCTTTTTTTATTTGTAATCCCCCTGCCCCCAAATATACCTTATTGTCGCTGTGGCAGCACTTGCTGCTCACGAGGGTCGCCATGGAAAGGGAACAGGGGCTCAGTACAGACCCCCACCTTCCCTTTCCATGGCGGCCATGTTGGTAAAGGATTTTCCCTCGTACAACTGGACGCAGCGCACACCCTATTGTAGGATGGAAAACCCTTTTTTATTTTTTAGCACCCTGGTTTGCTGCTTTGGTAACCCGGGGTGCTAATGGCATTAAAACCTGATCCGGCCTGCCGGATCGCATGTTAACGCCACATTACAACAGTGATTCAGAAGCGTTAGGAATTGGACGGTAAACAGGTTCTAAAGGAAATTCCAGAAATGGGTACGCACATTCTTGACTAATCAGCAAAAACTCACCTGTTCTACTTTTCACTCCAGAACTATAACCTTTGCATATGGAACTCAACAGGGCTCATCCTTGTTGCAACTATTTTTAATATATATCTCCACCCTTTATTGAATTTCATGAAATGCTTTGCGGTATGTAATTATGCCTGTGACACCCAGTTGAATGTTTTAAGTTGATTAGAAAAGACACAAAAATGCTACCAGCTTCTTCAATTGCTTACTGGACACCCACAATGGGGTGCAAGTCAACCACCTAAAAATAAAGGCTATGCAGCAGGAAATCTTCGGTGCTGACAAGCAATCTATTGACTGCTCTTCCAATCATTGGCCTTCACAATTGGGTCCCAGTCGCCTACTCTTAACCATGGTAAAAATCCTGCAACTTCACATATACTAAAACCTTACAGAGGGGCAGGGATGAAGAAACGTTTCTTCACATTAAACTCCCTTAAAATAATCTACTGATTCCTAAAGGCTCCCAGTAAAGTACAGGTCATGATGTCCTTGGCGCTACCTCATTTGGATTTCTCAAACATCATTTATCCGGGCCTGCCCAAATAACTTGCTAACCGTTTGCAGGGGGTACAGAGTTCAGACAGAAGATTAAGGCCCTGTGTGTGGCTCACTGAGCATGGTATGGAGAGGGTCTCTGGGTTAATGCACTAGATCTGTTAAAGGGATACCCCTTTGGGTGTTCCACGACCAGGGTCCTCCTTTTTTGCAATCCCAAAAAGTGGACTACGAGGAACAGGAAACACAGTGATCTCGAAACACAGTGATCTCGCCAACATTATTGAATTCAAACTGAGAGCCAAGGAGGATCACCTAGCATTTAGCAAATTCCTTAAAGTATACCTAGATCTTAGGTGGGCCTCTTCCTCGGGTAACTGTCGGTGTCTGATCTTCAGGGTTAGGAAGCCATAACAGTGGTATCAGCATGTTTAACAAGATACTTTAACACATTATAACATAACAGGAAAGGCTATATAAAAACCTGATCATATTAAGTTCTCAGCTGAATGCCAGTGTAGTGTAGTTCCCTTTCCAGATGCTTCCAAGTGGTTGGCGTGCAGGGCATGCCAGAGTATGGCTCTTTAGTGTTCTGAGAGAACAGTCGAACACCCTATTTTTTGGGGTCAGGGTGGCATTTTAGTCATATGTAATTTCTCTCTGAGCAACAGGACTTCACAGAGATTTTAACACACTGATTAATAGGTGCTTATTTATTTGTTATGCCAAGGGGCTGTCATTCTAGAAGAGCATTTCACCCAACAACTCTCACGGGTGTCATGTTTTTAGGCTGGAAATCGGATAGATGGTTTGTGGAAGTAAAGTGGGAAAAGTAGCCTAGTTTAAAACGGTTCCATTGGCCATTTGTGAGCTCCCAAATCAAGTGAATAGATGCACCTTTAGATAGGAAATCTGTGGGCTACTTGCGTGGAATCATTTTGAGATCTGTGTACAAGAAAATGGTGCCAAGTCCCACAGGTCTAAGAGGGTCCCAGGATAAGGTGGCTCTACCTCCAGAACTCAGGGCTAAGCACCCTTCCCTCTGGCACTGCATGCAGGCATGCCTCTTGACTGCCAAGATCTCCTTTGGTTAGGGAAGAGAATAGTCCAGCCTTGAACATAGCTTACCCCGAGCTAGGGCATCATGAAGCCTGCCCAGCCGGATTCTTTTAGCTCTATCCTGGAGTATTGTCCACAAGTGTTTGGAAGGCTGGCCATTGTATGGCAAGCGCTGCTGTCTCCCCGCCCCATCTAGACAAATGAGAGCTAAGCATTGCCAGGATGGTGGCTGGGTACCTTGACCATGTTCATGTCAAAACTCCCTTGATGTCTTCCGCTCCATGGAGAACTGACAGGCAGGCCAGGTGCTGACAACCACTCCTACCCGTGAAGTACTGAGTGCCTTGGGTGCAACATTGTGATCCCCAGAACTTATACTGTCACCTTAACACTATTGGAAGATATCTTTTAGAAAAGTGACAGAACATATGTGACATCTATGTTGTGTATTTAAAATCACGCCCTTATGGTAAGATTACATTGGAGAAACCTTCCATTAGGTAAAAGAGAGACTGTCAGATGCTATGGTGGATATTCGCAATAAGGTGAAAAGCGTTCTGGCATCCTCATTCAGGGCCTTCATTTCCCAAAAACTCCAAGAGACTCAAAGAATTTTTGAAGGCGATGGTACGTTTGCTGGAAAGATGCTTTAGAGAAATGTTCTGGGTCAACAACCCGTCCGCACTTCAGCGTCACAGAGTGAATAAGCTGATTGCCTTTTCCTGGTGTATGCCAGGAGGGAAGCTTGGGCGTTTCACTGCTCGGCTGCACTTCTCAACCTGAGTTCGATACATTTTGTTACATTATATTGCTTGAGTACTCGATTTTACTACAGCACATAGATCGGGCGGAATCTGATATGAAGCCCCATACCAAAAATATTATATTTCACAAAAGAAAGCCTTTGTGGTGATTCAATTGCATATGTGTATATACCTAGCTTACAAAAAATGTATTTTCTACCTTGGTGCAAAGCACAGCAGAAGATATTGTGAAGACCTGGAGGAAATCTGTTTCACATGTGTTTGTGATGACGTTTGATTTGAAATATGTGCTTGTGCTAATAGCGCACCTGATAAAGAGTTAATCTAAGCACGAAGCAGGTACAATACAAAGAGAGTTGGATATGTTATGACTTTTAGAAATTATGGTATACCAAACTGTATAATAGAATAATGCAGAACAAAGCACATTAATAATATCATTTGATAATAAATCAACTTTAATAATAATTCGTAAAAATGTCAAGATCATTTTGACTGAATTGATGAAAAATAGTCATTTCATAATATTTCATTGATTGAATGAATGAACGCCGGAGGACATGATCTTTTGGTGAGAAGAACGTTCAGGTACCAAGCTATAGAATGGCTTTTTCCATCAAGAGTTTATCACAAAGAGCACTCTGGGCTCTGCGCCTCACCACCCGCATTGGAGTGAAGAGGCACCAATTCTAAAAAGAAACTAGCAATCCTTATTTTTCTGTTGCCTGGTTTCCTAATTTTATCATTGCAACCCCGCCTCTTTTTAACGCTCACGTGATTTGATCCAACCAATTGGAGGACTCTGTGTTGAGGCCATGGACAGCAAGTTGCGTTCAACCCCAACCAGCAATTGGTGCTGACTTTAGGAATCGCTATTGCTACAAAACATGTTCACTTTGCTCCAATTCATCACTTCCGTAGTGACCACTTGAAACCACCTCCTGTTCCAGAGAACAGTGCTGCACAAGAGAAGCTACAGTAATGCCCCTCCACCCCCACATGCTGAAACATCAGCCTTACGCTGTCTAGGTTCTCATCCACACTAGTGCAGCCCTGACCGCCATACTTGGAGAATTGCTTTTCAAAGTGCTGAATTTGTAAAAGTGCCAAGGCTCCATTTCTTTAGCACACTTGTGCCATTCCCACATCCTTTGAACTCCATCCACTGTTGGCCCCACCCACTACGAGCATTTCCACAAGCAGCTGAAATGGCAAGTAGGGAAAAATGCTGTGTTTCTGAACAAGACTACTTCAAGTATTAATTCTTCTCAGACTCCTGCTGCATGAGATATTTTGAAGGAAGAAGGAAGAACCAGCACTTTTCAGTGGAGCTTGAATACCTTCAATGGCATTGTAGGATCACTGCTCCCTACTGCTTTGCTTTTAATGGGATAATGCCAGCACTTCTTGGTGTGGATGTTATACTTCTAAACGAAGAGGACCTGCACTTCAAGCTCCTGCTAATTAAAGATTTCTTTAGATACATCGAAAGAAATTATGCCTAACTAATGATATCCAACATCCAGAGTACCAGCCAAACTGCTGTCAGTTCTGATCAACAGGCAAACAAGCTCTTCTCTGAACTGCTGCACTCCATTGGGTTGTACAGTTCGATTTTACCAGTGCCCTGGACAAATGTAGCAGTGTCTCGGATCTCCCGGCTGTATAGGAAAATATGTCTTCAACTCACACTAGATTTCAATAACTAGTGTGGAGGGAAATTGGGAAATTAACATGTTATGTGCTCTTCTTATCTGTATGTTGAATAGGCCCTGTAGCCTTCCATGTTTAAACACTGTTTCTTGCTTATGCAAGGCGAAGACTGTAGGATATACAGGGCATGTCTTTGCAATGAAGACCTCTCAACTGCCTTTTTGGAGTGCTCACCTTCTCATCTCTTGCTTCTGAATTTTTTCCCTTTTGACATATGCAAGCATGTTCTAGGCTCTCGCTTTCTTGGGAAAAGTGGTACTAGTGGGCAGAATTAATCATATTGTCAATGCTATCGCCTGCTTCAAAGAGTGTGTGAATCTTTAAGGAGTATATTCACCGTGACTAACTGAGTTAAGACAGGTTGACCTCTCTGAGAACACTGCCTTGCATAAAAGAGCACAGCTGGTGTCAAAGGCTGATATAATGAGGCTTTGTTCTCTGTTAGTAGGATGAATTCAGTATACTACCTTGACCTGTTGGGACCACCCCTTCCAATGGAAAGCATATGTTCTGTTGGGTATAAGAGTACGGGGCACGTAGAGAAGGGGGGCACTTCTGAATTTGAGTCTTGTGTTGCTGTCGGGTCCGTGCTGTTACAGCTTTTTACTAAAATGTGTTCACCAATCCACTGGAGTTGTGAGTGATAATTTTTCCTCAACACTAGAATATGAACCAAACTCCTAAATTGCGAATGCGTGGTCTGTCAGAATTGTCTATTTTTAAGCGCTGTGTAATTTAAGTGTTACAAAATTAATCAACTCATGTGTTCAGTGGCAAACCTCCGGGCGGACAATGCATGCTGCAGACAGAGAGAGAGATATCTGTATTATTACAGGCCTGCAGACTCGGTACACCAGGCTCAGCATCATGACATTTATCCTAGGCTTGCCTGGGGATACAGGTATTGCTGTTCTCTCCTCAGTCCAGTCCCTGGGCTATAAGTAATTGTAATTGGTTTTTTATAATGAGCTTAATACCCAGAGGTTTCTAAGGGTGGCTCTGGGGATCAAACCTGTGTTGCTCTGTGTCGTCTTACTTCCAAGACAAGAGCATTGCCCCTGAGCTATCCTCCCGAGACTAAAGCCAGGGCATGTGTACCACTGTCCTCGGGTACATGTTAGGGTATGTTCATGACTCACTGAGCTTACAACCTGGTTTGTGCCTGCGTATCGGTGCAACCCATGCCAGCGAACAGGGAAAAGAAAGGGCTTGCCAGGCACTGCATATGCCCAGTGTCCCGGACCCCACCTATACAAGTGCAGGATACATACCAACTATCCCACCTTCACAATCCTTGACCCCTGTTGCACTAAAGTGGGCAAATGGATGTGCCTCCCAGTACCATGGATGCCTGTATGGCATGGGAAGCTCCTGGAGGTGGTTTTAGCAGTGCACAGTGGTGGGGCGAGTTATGGTTGCTTAGCTTAACATAACTGGCAAATTTCTGGGGGGTTTCGGTTTTACTTGTAACCATAGTGTGGATAGGGTGTTGTTAGTGCAAAGTAACTGTAGCATCCCTGTAACAAAAGTTTTTGTGCTGAATTTACTAAGTTGTTCTTAGGGCAACTGAAGCACAACGTCCATTTACCAAAGTTTTTCCACTGCATTTGATAGGTTTTTCGTAGGGCACTGTAACCAGAACCTTCCTTTAGCATAGTTTTTTGAGTAAAGGGGAAACGTTTTTAGTAGCGCAACTTAACCATAACGTCCCTCTAACAATTTTTTTTGTTAGTGAATTACATAGGTTTTTAGCAGAGAACTATAACCAGAACGTTGCTTTAGCATACTGTTTTCAGTAAAGGTGATAGGTTTTTAATAGTAGGTTTTACATAGTGAGTCTGCAAAATGCAAAGGTGGTGCGGCTTGGGCACTCAGATACTAGTGCATGTACAGAGAAGTAAGGAAACAGCAGATTCTTCGGGTGCTAAGCATGTCAGTGGTGGTTAGAAAAGCATTCTTGTTTTTTAGAATGTATTAATCTTCATGAATGCTGGTCCAACGGATAATGCCGTACCATGAATTTTCTGTACTGTATGTGACGAGAACTGAAATCAAAGCACAAGGGACCAGTGGGCAGGGTACTGCCCTTCCAACAATGCAGTAGGGTAATTTCATGTACAGCATTCTCCACATCTGCTGCGGCCAACAAGAGGGACACTCCGGTAGGGCAGCAGATCTTTACAACATCCTTGCAGACCATATGCTGCACTACGGATCCTTACATTGGGCATTGTATTGTGCATGTACTGCAACGCGCAACTGTACAAAGGGAAGGGACTTGGAAGTGCTTGGGAAGGGTCAGTCCAGCAGCATGACAAGGACTGCTGCCTATTTAAGTGAGGGACACCCAACATTTACCTCTCTGTGCACATGCCCTTGCCTTCTGTTCCTTCTGTGCCATGTGTTACAAGACCAAAATAAAAAAAAGCTCCTTTCAGAGTTCACCAATGGAATTGCCAATGGACCAATGGACGGATGCAGGGGGCCACGCACCGTATACACTCCATAGAATGTGCGCTAAATAAAGCGAGGTGTGGCACTGTGGAAAACACTGTAGTGGAATCGAGTCGAAAGGTCTGGCTGTAAAAAGATGTGTTTTTACGTGTTGCTGTGCGTTTTGAAGAGTTTAAGTGCACAAGACCTAGTACAAATCTTTTTCCTGTACTTCTAAGAAGGGCAGCAAGGCATTTTGGATAGTGCATGCAGGAATCAGAAGGGCAGGAATAGTAAGAGAAACGCTATTTCTGGGAAAAACTCTTTGTGCTGTGAAACATCATATTCCCAATTTGTGAAGTACGACATTGGCACATGTCGTAAAAAGGCAGAAAAAGACTTCTTCACAACGTACCATGCTTTCTGCATTTCTGGAGCAAATGAAAAATAACGCAGCCACATCTGTCTCTACGAATTGTGATAAACAATTATGCAGGAGATTGGAAACAGATGCATAACCTGGGCAAGTGCCTCCTTCATCGCAAACGGCACGGAAAGTCGTGTAACATGTTGTGTAATTGTCCCTCCACAATGAAGAACAGTAATGTCAATATCATTGCGCGTCTCCAAAGTCTCACAAAAATAAACCAAAATCAGTCACTTCAATGTAGGTACTCCATAGCAGTACAAATCCACATGATGCAATGCCAAATGAGCAACCACTGCACAGTGTTTTCCGTTGACTTTCAATCAATGTATTCACTGGCTCCTGAAACACACAGCCATAACCGCACCTTCTGCATTTCTGTTGACAAATAAACTGTGTACCACAGTCTGTGCATACAAACCACACCCACAAACCTTATTGAGCAATCTCGTAGCCTCCACAGCCCCATTTCTATTGCCGCCATCTGCAAAAGGGGCGTACGTGACACGTGAAACCCTGCGAGTCTCTGCGATGTCCACAGAGTTTCGTGCTGTGCGCGTGCGGGAGTGGGGGGAAAAATTGCAACCAGGGTAGGGGACTTATTTTGTAGAAGTGGCTCTGAAAAGAGCCATCTTTGTTTGTTTTTTTAAAGGTGCTTCCATACAAGCAACTTTATTTTTGGTTTATAAGTATTTTTGTGTTTTGTAGTTCAGCTCACTTACTTACAATAAGTAAGTACAATCAGTGCAGCCTGTAGATTGGAAAACAAAATATAATTGCCACTGGTCTACAAAGACATGCCATTTGCCTTGAAAAGGTGTATATATCAAGAACCAATGTTGTCTTTCTCACAGGAGAACATCTCTGCAGCACTCAAGAAGTCGCACATGCTTCTGTTGATAAGACCCCTTCTGACTTCTGGCTGACGACAACATTCATTGGAATAGTCCCATACTATTCTTGGTGGTGTACATGAGAAAAGCACCTTGGCAGTGGGAAAAATGTGCTTCACTGCTTTCATCAACTTCTTCAGTTGACGGTACACACATGAACAAGGCATGGAACCTCAAAACAAGGCTCTGTAGTGCAAAACCACAACATGAACAGTTGCAGAATTGGCCACGCGTTGACATTCTGCAAGCACACAGCCAAAACAGCATGCATTGACACTGCACCACAAAGCCTCCAGTCCCTCCAAATTGAAATTGCCACAAAAGCCTTTTTGAAGGGCATACAGGAACATATCTTCCACAAAGGCATCATCGACTACGAAAACTGTGCGCCTTTCTATGTCTGCCAGCTGCACTACACAAAGTAATGAGCAAAACTATTTCTGCCCTTTCCTGTGACGCACACCCTGAGCACCTGAATGGAAGTTCCCCACAGTCCCATTTCCATTGGCCAGCATGGTGAGAAGCGCAGAATGTGGCACGTGCGCTTCCCCAAGTACTGTGAGGGCCGTGCCCCAGTAAAGCAGGAGGAGTCCTTTTTCCTATTGCCGCCCTTTCCTGTGACGCACACCCTGAGCACCTGATTGGACAATGCTCACGGTCCCATTTCCATTGGCCAGCATGGTGAGAAGCACAGAATGTGGCACGTGTGCTTACCCAAGTACCACGAGGGCCCTGCTCCAGTAAAGCAGGAGGAGTCCTTCTTCTCTGTCCACTAGTTCTTGTCCATCACTACCTCATTGTGTACTGTTAAATAGTCACACACGCATCCACCAATGGCATTCAAGACATTAGCATCTTACACTGTCACTTCTGTACAGCACTTCATGTGTACCGTTGCACATTAAGCCTCCAAGTGACGTGTCATTGAAAGCACGTCCAGTACAAAGTTCAGTGAAAGAATACAAGATTTGTGCATCAACATTCATCCACATGAGCACCCACCACCACAAAGTGGAGGTATGCATATTATTTCTGTGGAAGTGTACAACTACGTTATAAGTGCCTGTGCGCATGGTATGTGCCACTGAGCATCCATTACGTTCGTAAAAATGTTACTGTTTTTTTTCTCCCATCCACTGCCATGAAGTGATACTTCAATTGTATATGCTTGCAACGTTTCCATTTACCCATATCACCCATTGTAATATCAAAACAGGAACTCTATTCTTTCCTTCCGACAATAGTAAACAAAAAATTCCCCACTATCCCATGTCCTACAGAAATCGTAAAAATGTGGCTCCAAAACCAGCACTGAATGTATATTAGCAACGTAAAGTAAGGTCCGAAAAGCTCACTATCTCCACAGCTGTGGTTCTCTCTAGGCTGCACTATTGCAACAGCCTCGGTCTAAATTTGCCTGCTTCTACTCTCTGCCCTCTGCACCTCATACAGAAGAGGACTGTGCACCTCGTCCTTGGCCTCAAGCCCAGGGATGGTATCTCTCTGGGACTGAAATGTATGCACTGGCTCCCAGTACCTGCGAGGAATAAGATGAAAACCCTCTTCATTATGCACAAGGCCGTCTGGGCCCTGGGTCTTCAATACCTGCAACTGTCACTTCCTAAATATGTCTGTGCTCGAGTTCTTCCCTCATCCACCTCCAACTCCTCAGGGTCACTTGCTTATGCAAGCAACCACTTGGTGGTAGATCTCTTTCTTTGGCTGGGGCCTTCCTCTGCAATAGCCTCCCTGAAACTTGAGGAGAACCATCGCCTGTTCCGGAAGCAACTCAAAATCTTTCTCTTTGCCTCTGCTTTCGCTCCTCCTCTCCCATGCTGACTTACTGCCTGAAACTGATTCTGCACTGGTTACCAGGCCACCGTTTGATCTCTGCCCAAGGCCACCTCCCCTCGCCAGTTGCACCCCTGCACTGCCTTTCTGGCAAACCCCTCACTTGGGGACTGTTTGCTGTATCCCTAACAGTTCCACCACCTGCTGATGTCTGCACTTATCCTTGAACTTGCCACCATCAGGCCGTATTTTTACTTCTTGTCATTTTTTCTTCTTCCCATATACTGCACTTTCTCCTCCCCTGCCCCATGCACTTGGGCGACCTGAGTGCCAACTAGTATAGTACTTTTGTTGTCTCTGTCTCCCCTCTGTTCCCCCTCCCTTGCCTCGTTGTGCCTTGCAAAACTAGTGTATAGGAGCATTATAAATGCCATATCATACAATTTCACATCATATCATATCATACACACATTGCATTCATGACAACAGGATGCCTGCCACTTACCTTGTACACTTCATAGGTTTTTTTTCCTGCAGTACCCCAATTACGACAATCTTTTAAAAAATGATCGCACAAAAACACCACTGAATGCATGTTACCAACTTCAAACAAGTACATGCAGTGCATGCATGCAAACAGGATGCCTGCTCCTTACCTTGCTCACTTCCACCATAGGACTAAGAGACCTTCTGCCACAGTTTTTGCTTACACACTACAACCACAAACCTTATTGTGCAATGCCTTAGCCTCCACAGTCCCATTTCCATGACTCCCATCCTGAAAATGGCGGGATGTGGCACCTGCAATCCTGAAACTACCACAGTTTTTGTGCTAGTAAGGGTGGGTGGGGGGAGTGTGAAACAGGGTAGGGGTTTGGCTCTTTAGACAGTGTCTGAAAAGATATGTTTTTTTTTCTTCTTTTTTGTCCTGTTTTTGGTATGCAAGCTACGTGCTTGCATACAATGTTTTTTTTAATCGCTTTCGATGAATTTCGGTTTGCTTCTCCTCCTGACATTTCTACCGACCGAAGGTGAACACTTCTCTTACATTTCTACAAGATTCTCTGCAACGCTTCGTGCACAGTGGCAAACAAAACATCATTGCCAATGGTGGTGAAAAAATGCCATTTCCTTGGAACCACTGCATATCTTGCTTGTAAATGCTGTCATCGTCGGTGCAGAACATCCCAGCACTGCACATAAAGTCTCACATGCTTCTATTTATGAAACACCTCCCGAGCTCTGGTTGTGGGCAAATTACACCAGCATGGTCCCATGCTCCTCTTGGTGGTATGGATGAGAAAATCACCTTGGCAGTGGGAAAAAACTGCATCACTGCTGTCATCAACTTCTTGAGGTGACGGAGCAAACGTGAGCACGACATGTACCCCAAATGTAGTGCTCCATAATGCACAACGACTACATCAACAGTATCAACAGAGGCCACACATGTAAAGAGGAGAACCATGGCACCAAAACCCCACTCATAGACTGTGCCCCAAAAAGCCTCCACTCCTTCCAACTGAAAGTTAGCAGCAAAGCCTCTGTCCACGGCATACCTGTGCAGATCTTGCACAAAGGTATCACCCACGATCAGCAATCTGCGTCTCCCCATCCCTACCAACCTCACTGCATCGAGTTTTGGGGAATAATATCACCACCCCTTCCTGTCAACCACACCCTTGACACCTGATTGAGTAATTCCCACAGTTTCATGTCCATGCTCACCATCCTTAAAAGGGCAGGATGTGACAGGTGCCTGTTTCTAGCTACAGTGAGGGCCGCGACCCTGCAAAGCAGGGACAGTCCTTTTTCCCTTTCCACTCCAGCCATGCATGCAAGGCACTAGGCCCTCACCACAGAGAACACACCATAGTACACGCTATGTTTAAATGCTCATGTCATGTGCACTGCACTCCCCATCTGCAATTGAGCCTGCCAGCTTTCAGCCTGGCCACATATGCGCATGCATGGCTGAGCAGGTCCTTTCATGCTGAAATATCTTAAAACACTTTCTAAAGCAAGGGTCTTATAAGGGCCTAACCATAGCAAATGCAAATGGTGACATGTGGCTCCCTGTTGTGCAACAGGGGCAATGATGTACACCATATTCTATTGTACGCATAGCAGCTCACTTCTGCTGTTCTACCAAGTCTACAATGTCCTCCACAACCATTGTGTAAAAGTCACCAACTGCAAATGCATGCAGAGTGACAACTGCATGGCTGCATTATGTTGTGGTGGCTGTGATGAAGTCCTAGGCTGTTGAGTGTATGGCCTACCGTCTAGGCCTTGCCCACACCAACCACAACATAACAGAGCCATGCAGGCGAACATGTAGGCATGTTCCAGAATTCAGAAAGGCAACATAAGCCCCAGCATTTCTACCCAACCACTGCACCATAAAGCAGGGATGCAAGCATGCATTCCACTTACCATAATGCACAAACATACCGCTACCCACTTACATTCACAAAGCATTGTAATAATGCCAACCAAACAACACAATCTTCACAACATTGGTCCTTCTCTCAACAATCTAGTACGTGCATAGAAGCAATACTGCATAGTGCACTGCAACACTTACTAATCTGCGCAATGCAGATTACCCAAGCACATATAAGAACCAGTTCAACCGTAACCTCTTCTATATGTACACTATTCCAATACTTCACCCTGTGGACACACTGCACGACTGCTCACTGCAGCATCGACACCCATACACCGACAACTGTAGGATGTTCTAAGCAGCAAACAGGGAAATGGGAAGCCGGAGCGGAGCCAGATAAGATATGACTAATTTTAGTGGCCACACTATTACATACAAGAGGCCAGCCAAGCACACAATGCCTTAAGGGCTTGGCACATACACCACAACACTATCCTCCGGTACACCATTGCGGCATTTCCCAAAAACTTTGACGCACAGCACGCTTCCTTCCAGCCAACCACTGGCTGCATCCAATGTTCGCCGATATCAGGGCATACTGCAAGCCAATGACACTTCTGTCCATGGAGTGAACAGGGAAATGGGTCCACGGAGCGGACCCAGATATCTCACATTTTTTGAGACGTACATTTCAGTTGTTTGCAACAAAAGTACTGGTTGGTTTTCCACCAAACACACAAAAGCACGCTTTCTGACCCAAGCCCCCACTCCTGCCACAAATTTGGTGAAAATCCGTCCAGCCGTTCGGCCTGTAGCCGTGCAGAAAGTTTTTCCCCGTTCAGTCTATGGAGAAAAAACACATGTGGCACCTCCCCTATAACCTTGCCCCCCCTGCACGAAACCTCACCAAACTTGCCGATAGAATTCAGAGTGGGCCATATACTTTTTTTGCTATGTTTGGTGAGGATTCCCACAGGGGGAGCAAAGTTACAAGCCACCAAAAAAAGTTAAAAAAAATAAAAAATAAAATATATATATATATATTTTTTATATTTTTTATTTTTTTACTATATATATATATATATATATATATATATATATATATATATCAGTAAAAAAACGTTGTTAAAGGGACGTTATGGTTAAGTTGCGCTACTAAAAACCTATGAAATTCAGTGAAAAAACGTTGTCAAAGGGACGTTATTGTTCCAAGTAAAACCAAAAACCCCCTGAAATTCGCCACTTATGGTAAGCTAAACAACCATAACTCGCGCCACCACCGTGCACTGCTAAGACTAACACCCAGGACATCAAAGATGACATCACAAATGTCATTGAGGAAATGTTAGAAAATAGTCCACCTAATGGTACACACTTAACTATATAAACCAATTAATAAATATTATTTTGTATACATTTAACATATACATTTTTTTTATTACAGACCATACAAAAATTCCAAGCATCTCACAACAACAATCAGAGGATATCACTCTACAGCAGATTAATCAAAAAATGGACGACCTTATGCAAAATTTTATGGATTTGAAAAACTTTGTGGAAAATTATGTGAAACCCCCAACAGCAGACCATTGTCCAACCTGCACTTGTCCCCCCTCACCCTATCCCACGCAGTTAACCCCAAACCCTCTCTATGGACCAAAGCATTTCGATGAGCTTTCCTTCCCTTCTTCACGTGATCCCAGTTATCTAGAAATCCCTAATTCTCCTGTTTTTGTTTCCGTTTCTGCCCCACCTTCCCAGTCATAATTGTATATATATATATGAAATAAAGTTACTTTTCTTTTATTGTGTTGTAATTACTTTCAGTTCCTTGTGATAAAACCAATTTAGGTGTCCACGGACACCGCGGTTGTTCGGAAATGTTCGTAAAGAAACGAAAATGTAACTGTCCTGAGGACACTACATCTGTCCGTAATGTTCTCATGCAAGTTGAAAATGTTCTAAGAACACTCGTAGTGTCCTGAAATGTTCGTAAATAAACGAAAATGGAGGTGTCCTTAAGAACACTATGCCTATTCGTATTGTTCGATAGCAAGCAGAAACTGTTCTAAGAACACTCGTGGTGTCCTGAATTGTTCGTAAATAAACAAAAATGGAGGTGTGCTTGAAACGCTATGTCTGTCCGTATTGTTAGCAAATACATTAAACTGTGCTAAGAACAAACGGCTGTCCGTATCTGTTCGTTTTACATGTGACGCACTTTTAATTAGTTCAGGACCCGAACACTGTCCGCAGAACATCAACACGCATGCGCAAAACAATGTCCCTGCATTGGGTGTCCTGCAGACGACCGCTACCTTAGCGAACATGCTCACAAAACAATCATGTGACCGCACCCACGCTCATCTCGTGCTCTAAATGCGGACACTGTTCGTGTCCCTGACCAGTTTAAAAGTACATTTCCAAGTAATCCACAATATTTCTCATTAAAAAATCACCATACCACAAATCCCACATACTAATCCTAACTTTCCACATAGTTTTAGTGACTTTTTGAACCTTTTTTGATGTTCGATCTGTCTTGCGGACGGCGTGCATGTCCGCGACCCGCGCACAAGCACCCCGATATAAGACCATGCCATAGAGAGCATTCTCATTGTGTTTCTGACTATTCCACAGAGCACACTGCATTTTGCTGCATACTTTGCAGATTTTGAGATTTCCATCTCCAAGCCTATGACATCCATGGCTCGACTATTACCACATGGTGCTACATCTGCCTCAGCACCACCCCCGCCCCCTCCACCACCACCATTTCCCCAAGGGCCTGAAGAGGGGAACAGAAGTGAGGATACAGAGGAGGAAGAAGAGGATGACGAGAATGAGGTAGAGGAAATCCCTACTACCCGCCGTCGGCGTGAATCTTGGGTGTGGCGGTTTTTTACCATTCATGGAAACGGTCCTAAGTCTCATGCGAACCGTGTCACCTGTAATGAGTGCAAAATGGTACTCAGTCGCGGGAAGCATGGTTCGTATAGCTTTGGGACCACTACCATGAAGCGACACCTGCGCACATTCCACACTGGGGCCATTCGCAAGCGTAGTAGGTTGATTGCCTCTACTTCATCCTCCATTCCTGATCCTGTCACCACAAGGAACACCTCTGTGGGACAGCGTCTTCCTCAAGCTGCCTCACAGGCCATAGAGAATTCTGATGACCCTTACCTTTCGATGGTCACAGTTGTATGTGTGTACTGTGACACAGTACTCTGCAGGGGGGAGCGACTTTGGAATGCTTTTGAGACGATCGTCTCAGAGCACCAGAAGACCTGCTCACTACCCAAATAAAATCCACTCTACATCTTCCTCTCTCAGCTCGCCCTTTCTTATCCCTTTGGTTGGTGTCCTCCTCCCTTTACCCTCCTTTCCCTCCTCTCCTAGTGTGTTGTGTATAAAAAAGAACAAAAAAAATACAAAATAACAAAAATCAAAAATAAAATAAGGCTCTTTTCACAGTTAAAAAATAGAAGTGAAGATACATAAAGCATAGCCATTTCCATTTCGTGAAAGTCTGCGGACGGTCCGCGAACAGAAAAACAATTGCATTGCTACCCTATTGAAACCAATGCATTTTTCTCTAACAGGAAGTGGTGGCTCTGAAAAGAGCCTTTGGGAGGTGTTTGAATGTAAAACATTTTAACTACGTAAGACGTACTTCAAAACTAATGCTGTATTTCTAAAAAAGGTCGCAATGCATTTTGTACATTTCTCAGAAAAATCTGACTGCCAGCATAAGTAAGATGGACTCCATTTTTGCAAAAAATGTATGTACTACGAAACAAAATATTTTCATTGTTAAAAGAGGACATGCCAAAATCTCTTAGGAAGGCACAAACAGCCTTATTAACATTACGCCTTGCTTTCTCCATTTGTGGACCACATGAGAAAGAACGAAGCCACACTTGTCTCTGCGCAATCCGTGAAAAAATTATTTTAGAGTTTGGAAACATGTCCATTATCTTCTGAAGTCCTTCTTTCATTGCAAATTGCAAAGAAATTCCAGACACATGTCCTAAACTGTTCCCTCCACAATGAATTACAATTATGTCTGGATGTCCCTCTATCTTCAAAGTTGCACAGAGAGATAGCAAGTCCAACCACTTCATTCCACATACTCCATGCCAGTGCACTTCCACATGTGGGAATCCAAGATCTATAGATACTCCACAGCTTTCTGCATGCACCTTCAACCAATGAATCCACGAGTCTCCCAAAATCCATACAATCTGTGTTTTGAAACACTCAGCCATAGCTATCTGTTCTTCTCTCTGCAAAAACAATATCTGAGAAAACCTCTCCTAGCACAACACACTCACTAAACTTTACTGACCAATCCCTTGCTTCATCCAATCTCATTTCCATACCTCCCCTCCCCAAATTCCCCGGATGTAATACGCTGTGTCCTAGAACTACCGCCATGTCCGCAAACGTATCGTAACATGTACAGCCCTTCTACCATTTCGATTTCACTCTCTGTGCCATTCCCTCATTGGATGTAGCTAAGCACTCACATGACCATCCACCAAACAAATCCAATAACTCTACATGTAACTGCATCATCATAGAGCAGCACTGCAAATGTACGGTGTATCTCTCGGAGTACAAGTCTCATACCATTGACAACCACGATCTACGAGAAATACTATACAAATCTCCAATATTTCTACTTGCAGCTTGGTCCATATCCATATACATGAACAGAAAGTACAGGTATGCATATTTTCTACACAGTACATGAACACATTTTCTAACCGACTTTTACATTCTATAATCTGAAAAATTAATGGACGATCATTGTTTCATTGTCCTAAAATGACCTGTCACTTACAAACCTTTATATCGTTTAATTTCTTCATACACACACACACATGCAAATACTATTAAACTAACAATTTGGAAATAAAATATATACACGACATATAATCACACAAAATAACATACACACTCTATGATCAAATCTCAAACAATAATATTTGTGCAAACACATAATTGGTTTTAATTTTTTTCGTTTATATAAGTACTTACATACATTCATATAGGACAAGCAGACTATGACATTCACTCACTGTTACGTGCAAAAGCAGGCGACACATAGCTCTCAACTCACATGCTTTTGGCGGGTGTCACCCGCCTTGTAAAGGACTGACTCACCCGCCAAGCCTCCTGCACGCCCATTCATTCCAATGGGCGTCTCACCCGCCAAAAACAAAATCAGGTGATTTCACCCATTTTTGCGACACACATGGTTGAGAGCTATGATGACAATGACTCACTATTACGTGGAAAAGCTTAGTTACAAGAATAGTGGCATACGTTGGTAGATTATGAATTCCACAAACCATAGTAAAGATATTTTCTTTCCTACTCTTAGTCATAATATAGTTTTAATGGTTTTCAGGAAGGCGCTGAGCATTTCAATTTAAAAAAATCTATGTCTAAAATGAAAACAGTGCTATATAGCAACCAAATTACTAATTTCTTTCTTTTACAATTGCAGTGAAGCCCATTCTCCTGAATAGAAGCAGCCGATTTTGAGTTACAAAGAACAACTAAGAAGCAAACTACACATTTTTGAAAAAAAAGTAAGTAGATTGTTACCATAATATTTGATTTATAACTCACACGCACTGTACAGTGCATTCATGGTATTTCTGTGCCTAAAAATAGAGATTCTGCACCATTCTGACCAGAAATCCCCCTGTCTTAAATAGTGATCTCCTGTCAGAATGGCCCTCAAATTCCTATTTTTCAGCACACAAATTACCCAACTCAGCCGCTAGAATATAGATGTTGTAGAACAAACAACTGTTTTAATTGTATAGCTTTACCTATATTATTTATTCTTCTCCACACCACCGGCTTACTTTTTTCTGTCATCTGAACCCCAGTTTAGTAACACATTAATTGAAGAATACCCATCCCTAGTAGTTCAACTTCCCAATTCACAATCACACACCATTACATACATCTTTATCATCTTACTCAAACAATCATGCACACAACACCCATGCATTGCAGAAAGCCCCAACCCATACCTTCTGTATTTTTTTCAACAGACGCTAAAGAATTACACCACTAACAAAACTAATAACTACATTTCAAAAAAGACTTCTCAATAAACGAAATATGAACAGAAATAACTTCTTAAATATCTGTGTAGGTGAATGGAGTCACACTACAAGCACAGAACCATACTTTAATGAAGAAGCGTACAAACAAAAGCAAACAAATACAATTGTCATACATAGCAGTGGACGAGGTTATGAAAAAGTTAATAATACTATAATGGAACAAGAAGTACTCCTTACAAAAATATGCCCTGAAAACTTAGATTTACCCCTCCATTCGACTGAATCAGAACATCTAATTTACACATGGCCATGCACGTCAATGTGTAACATTCCCAAAAAAATGTTCAAATATTTATGCCTATTCCTCAATCAATATGTGAAAAGCAAAGACAAAATCAAAATTAAAATACTGCAAAGTATGGATGCTTGTCCAGTACGCAAGCACACAGGACTGCAAGGACGTTCGTTGGCCTGCATATCAGGAGCTACTTGCAAAACAACCTTCCATGATATCAAAAGGATATCAACACATCATGCAAGTATAAGAAATCTAGTTTATAAACTGTATTATGCAAAAAGTCCTGCTTTAGCACTAGCCAATTTAAATAACATTCTTCTACATGGTACACCAAAAGACCTACTGGAAGAAATCGAGTATATACAGAAAAAATATTTTGGAAATGAAACCCCCTTACAAGATGAATTAGCTGTCAACCAACTTCGTAACAAATCTGCACATGGCTACTTTTCACTACACACATACAAAAAAGAAATACTAAAATTTCAAAGCACTTCAGCTGAAGTACCAAACCACGTGTGTGTATGTTGCCGCAGAACGTGTTATAAAAGTAACACAAAAACTATAGACCTTTCATACAAAATAGAAGACAATGAAGATTCTAAATGGTTTGAATTAGCTCTCTACCTTATAGCAGAAAACAAATACGAAATAACTGACCCCATAATACTTTGCAGTTACTGCACTACCAAACTTGACAACAACCAAACTCCTTCACGTGTTATCTCAAATAACTTGGAATTACATCCACTACCAAAACTCCTTCAACAACTTAATTTATATGAGAGCATCATAATTCAAACAGTTCATCCATTTCAAGCAATAATACGCCTTCAACCAAAAACTGCAAAATTACCTCCCTCTGAATTAGTGAAAGGTATTCGTGGAAAAGTGGTGTATTTACCATTAGATCTAAAAGAAAATGTGCACACTCTAGGAGTGCAACGTCCAATGCAACAATCTTTAATTATCTTGGTAAATGGAGTACCTACAAAGACAAAAAAATTTGGCAACAACTGGTAGATTTACATAAAGTTAGAGAAGCCCTGCAATATCTCAAAGAGAATAATGATTATTACAAAGAAATTAATATCGAAGAAAACTTGAAAGATACAACTGAAATAATTCAAGAGACACAAGAAACTGGTCAATTTGAGCTCCTAGATCCTGCTACAATAGCAAACACTTTAGACCATTATACAATTCACCCATTGCATTCTAATGACACCATAGAAGATGCACTGGAAACGTACCAAATGCGTCAAACAAAAGGATCACCAATCAGCATATGGGAAAAAAGTATAGAAGCACGTGCTTTTCCTCTACTCTTTCCTATTGGCAAAGGAGGAAGTTACGATGATAGACCTGTTCAAATATCAGCATCAGAATATCGCTCATTACGAATGTATTCTGAAGATCCCAGATTTCGACAAAATGTGGAATACATATTCCACCTACTCTTTGAAAGTGAACTAGCAACTTTATGTTACGGAGTTGCACACATATTAAAATCAGGATCACACTTTCAAACATGACAGCCACACAATTATTACAAAAAGTTCAACAAAAAGATGAGGTTTTACAGGCAAATCTTACAAATCTATTAGCAAATATGCGAGGTACCAAAGAGTACTGGTTTCAACGCCATGGAGATGTACGTTGTATGATCAGAAACCTTGGCCCACCCACTTGGTTTGTTACATTAAGTTGCGCAGAATATGCATGGGAAGATTTACATGCTTTCCTACGCATATCAAACGAAAACAAAACAAACATAGATATACTAACACCTGGAGAACTTTGTTCTCAGGATCCTGTTAATGTTTCTAGATATTTTCACCATCGCTTCATTGCTATGCTACATTTTATTTGTAATAAAACTGTTCCTCCCCTTGGAGAAGTGCAACACTTCTTTTGGAGAAAAGAAAACCAAGCCAGAGGAGCGCCACATGTCCACATGCTTTTATGGATTAAAGATGCTCCTAAATTTGGTCAAGACAGTGATGCCACTGTTTTACAGTTTATTGAAAAATATGTCACTTGTGACATTCCGTCAGAATCCACAAATAGTGATCTTCATGCAAAAATCTTACAATTCCAAAGACACAAATGTGGCAAATATTGTCATCGCAAATACAAAAACAAAGGGAAATACTACACCAAATGCCGATTTGGTTTCCCTAGACCAGTTACAAATACAGGTCAAGTGAACAACCTCATGTCTTCAGTTAGACATAGTGTTAAAGGTAAGTCACCTAAAAATACATATTGCATAAAAGAAGAAGAAAAATATATCAATGATTGCAATGCAATCATTGCCCACTTGTGGAATGCAAACATAGATGTGCAGTACATTGCAGACAATTCTACTGCAGTTGCACGATATGTCACAGCATACTTAACCAAATCAGAAAAGACAGAGCTCCAAGACCTCTGGAATGACCTGTCATCCGATAAAACAGTGTCTCAGAAATTATACAGCTTGGGCATAAAAATGCTGTCCCATAGAGAATGTGGATCCTATGAAGCAGCTGATCGATTAACTGGTACTGCATTGTATGGTAAATCTGCAAATATAGTATGGCTAAGTCGTGGTCCAGCTAAATCTAGAAAAAGAGTTCTAAAATCATACGAAGATATAGAAACAATAGCCAAACATGATCCCAACAGCCAAGACATTTTAAAAAACAATTTATTGGACACATACTACCCAAACAGGAGTACCACTTTGGAAACCATGTGTCTATACCACATAGCCCAAAACTACACATACAAAAATAATATAAAACCTGATGAGCAAAACCGTAAATACAAAGTGACAAACTGTGATGGCAGCTTAGTAAAACTCACCAAACCAAATTTAATTAATCATATCAAATTGTCATTAAAGACTCCTCAACATAAAGAAATATATTACATGTCCCTGCTAAAACTCTTCAAATCATAGAGAAAAGAAGAAGAAATACTAGATACCTATGACTCATATGAAGACGCTTTCAAAGCCAATGAAAGCAGTATAACTGATGTAAACTTTGCACAGTACAAAACAATGTTGCACAATGAACAGCAACACACAGAGGAACTCCAGGCCCAACTAGATAAGGACACTCCTGATAGTAGTCAACCTTTGTCACAGGAAGCCAAGAACCACTGGGAGAACCACTAATAACAAATGAGGCAGAATTAGCTATGATAGAAGTAGAAAACACCATGTGTCACTATGAAGATAAAGAAGACTTAACTACACTACAATCAAAACTAAACAAAGAGCAACGTAGCATTTTTCAAGAAATAACAAAAGAAATTGCACATGGTGTGCAACATGAAAACAAAGAATGCACCTGCCAAAATTACAAACCTATACTATTGTATGTCAGTGGTGAAGCTTGTTCTGGCAAAACATTCCTAATCAAAATCATCAGTAAGTTCCTTCAACAATTGACAAACAACAAACTGTCAGCTGTTGTCACTGCCCCCACAGGTTTAACTGCCTACAACATAGGTATTGTCACTTTACACTGATTACTACTCCTGCCAGTAGAACACCAAAACAAGTTACATTATTACAAACTTTCTGTAGAAGCTGCAATGGAAGTATGCAGAGTATTGAAACAAATGAAAATGCTACTAATAGATGATGTGAGCATGGTGTCCAACCTGTTGTTGGCTTTGATTCACCTCAGATTACAAGAAGTACTCAAAACAAACTATGAAGAGTTCTTTGCAGGAAAACACATTATTGTTTTCGGAGATCTTCTTCAATTGACACCTGTAAAAGGTGAGCCTATTTTTAAAACATTAGGACACAAACTCTGCCGTAAAACTGTTGGCAGCATCGGAAATGTCAACCTTTGGAAACATTTCCAATACAGAGAATTAACAGAAAACACGCGCCAATCTGCAGATCTCACTTATGCCAACATCTTAAAAATTATCAGAGTTGGTATACTTTGTAGAGAAGCAGAAGCAATATTGAAAACCCGGCACTTTCATGCACTTTATGGTGATAATGCATGTGCTACAGATGTTATGGAACAATTAGCCCACAAAAATGTCAATTGTATGGCCTTAATGCCAACTCTTGCAAGTTGTTTCAAATTCAATGAAATAATGTTAAGCAAAGAAATGCAACCAATTATGGAAATTAGCGCCACAGACAAACTAGATGTACATGGAATGACACTACCCATGTGTGACCAAGCCACAGCAAGACTAAATAGTTTAGAAAAATCAATCTCAAACACAGCAGGCTTGGAAAAGATATTAAAATTATCCTTAAATTGCAGAGTAATGCTTACACGTAACCTTGACGTGGACCAAGGACTAGTTAATGAAGCACTGGGTACAGTTGTTGGCTTTCAAACATACCCACATGACAACAAAATTCAGTTTGTCAATATTCTCTTTGACAAACTTTCAGAAGTAAAAAGAATAGGACGCTCAACAGCTCGATTCCTTCTCTTCAAAGACATGTATGTACGCAGAGAACAATTTTCTCTAACTCTTGCATACGCAGTCACCATTCATAAATCACAAGGTCTTACTCTAGACAAAGCAATGATAGACATTGGTAACACAGTCTTTAAAGAAGGCATGAGCTACGTAGCACTGTCACGCCTACGTACAATTGACGGTCTATTTCTAATAAACTTTGATGCAAGTAAAGTAAACGCTGATATTCGTTGCATTTTAGAATACAATAGACTTCGTTCACTATACACCCCCATCTACAAACATATCCTGTTCCACAAAAAGGAAAATGTTCTAAAAGAAAACTAAATTAAACAGAAATGCAACAGGATGTCACTGCAAATCCTCCAAAGAGACTAAAAGAAACTAAAACTTCATCAAGTACCACAAGCAAAATAGAACCAATTAGGGAAAGTAAACCAAGTACTTCGTCAAAGAAGGAAGACAAACTAAAAAAAAATCACTCAGATACAGAACTACCTGGTCCATTTAAACTTATATATGAAATAGGTGTTAGTTGCTACGCAAATGTAGCAATCAATATTCTATTTCAAATACCAGCAATTGTTGACAACATTTACTTACACTTTAGAGACCCATTGTGTATGCAAATGTTAGTACTTCATAGAACCGCAAAAAACAATCCTGACACCCCGTATACTGTTCATGGAATAAAACAAGAATTGGACTACTGTGCTGGAATGGTGAAATTCACTATAAACTCACAGGAAGATCCACAAGAATGTCTAATGTACTTGCTATTAGTACTGGAAAACAAAAACATACCTATAAATGAAATTTTCCAGTTTTCATACATGTGGAAACATACATGCACTCTCTGCAACAATGTGACACAAGAACAAATCCCCAATGAGCGCTTTGTCTATATATCAATACCTAATTGTGAATCTGTTCCATTTCAGCAACTTGTACAAAATGCAAACCACGGTAGATTATGTTCTACCTGCAATTCGGATAATCGCTCCACATTACTAATACAAACACATAGTAAATACGTAATACTAATGCTTCTACGTTACAATGCAGATGGTACGAAAAACAACTGCAAGCTGACTGGATTCACACATGATCAAATATCACTTGGTAGGAAAACCTTCACAACAATAGGTATAATCTACCACGCAGGAGCCACAACCAACTCAGGGCACTACACTGCATATATAAAAAAAATGTGGATGGTTTGAATGTAATGATAGTACCGTTACTCTAAAGCAGAGATTACCAGCTAATCTTACAAACGCGTATTTAATGTTCTTAAAACCAAAATTTGATAACTGAACTGTACTTAAACCTTAAGTACACTTGTAGTAAAAAAATATAAACTGTCACAATATTTCAAAACCTATCTAACTGCCCAAAGATTCTACAACAACTAATCAGATAAATTAATACCACTCAAATAGAGCAAGAAATAGACAGTTAGAATATGCCAATTGGTATCTAACTGTCCCAAAATTTACAAATATGCAAACAGATAAATCAATACCACGAAATTATATCAAAACATAAACAGTTAGAATACGCCTACTGGTATCTAACTGGGCCAAAATTTTACAATATCCAAACAAATACCTAATATCTTACTGCTCACAAAAACTGAAACAATCCAATGCATAAAGCATTAGGCAGAAAGAACAAGTAAACGTGGAAAACAAACAAATTAATAAACTGTAGCATAACAGAAAAAGTTTTTTTTTTTTAATCCAACATGGATTTTTTTTCTCCCACAGACCCAATGATTTTAGCAACAAACACAGAAACTTTGCAAATTGCACAGTACTCTGGTTTGTAATCTACTAAATATGAGGGTCAATAAAAAGAAGAAAATGTTGATTGTACATTGTAATAAGTCATTCTAAAATACTAATACTAACATGTTATTTTCTTTTATTACAGAAATGAACAAGAAAAACATGGACTTCCGTTACTAAACCAAATAGTACGTATAACAAGATAAATACAACCATCGCACCATATCACACCCATACAAGCTTATAACATTGTTCCTTATAAATTAGTTTTTGACCTAAAGTTAAAAGCCACTATGGGTGTGATATGCTGCGGGGGTTGTGGCCAGGGCATACACTCTTGGGTGCATGGCCAAATGGCCATGCACCCAACATTCTATACCCTGGCCACAACCACCGCAGCATATCACACCCATAGATGCAAGCATTGCAACCATTTTTATGTCCGCGGACAGGGGGAAGGTCCTAGGACACATCCAACTTGCCAGAGGACAATACAAACAGCGTCCTCAGGACACCCCCATTTTCTTTATGTACGAACATTTCAGGACACCACGATTGTTCTTAAAACATTTTCACCTTGCCAACGAACAATACAGACAACATCTCCAGGACACCCCCTGCAAACATTCCAAGACCCCACGAGTGTTCTTAGAGCACTTTCAACTTGACACCGAATCCATTCTGTTTATTTACGAACATTCCAGAACAGCAGTGTTGTCCGCAGACAAATCGAACACAACAAAAGCGTCTAGCACATAAATAAAATACAACTTTGAACCTATCTCAAACTCCCCCATCCTCCCCAAAGACTTCTACACACCAACACACTCTACTAAATACACATTTTGAACAAACTTTCACCGCGCTGTCTGCGGACGTCCGCAAATGCAAGATGGCGGGCGCGACAGAAAATTTGACGCGCATCACGCACCACGCTGCCCAATCAGCGAACACGTCGCATGTCCGCGGACATGACGCAAGCCGCTGGGCCAATCGGGGTGCTGTCCGCGGAGCGAACAGGGAAGTCCGTCCGCGAAGCGAACACAGATATCACTAATTTCTTTGCCTTACATTTTGGTCATTTTTAAAAGAACTACTGGACAGATTTACACCAAATTTCCAAAAGCACGCTTTCGGGACCAGGCCGCCGCTCCTGCCGCAGATTTGGTGTAAATCCGTCCAGCGGTTCGGGCTGTAGCCGTGCGCAAAGTTTTTTCCCATTCAGTCTATGGGAAAAAAAAAAGTTTGGGACCCCCCCTATAACTTCCCCCCCCCCCGGCACGAATCCTCACCAAACTTTGCAAAAAAATTCAGAGTGGGCCATATACTTTTTTTGCTAAGTTTGGTGAGGTTTCGTCCAGGGGGAGCGAAGTTATAAGTCACCCAAAAAGTGCTCTTCCTATGGAAACGCCAACTTAACCATAACTACATGGCCACTCCCGTGGCCATGTAATATATATCTCGTGGGACACAGCAGAGGAAAAAACCGCACTCCACACATGAGGTCCAATCCCAAAGATGACAAACTTGGATCAAAGTCAAGAAACAAGTTTAATGGTGGTAAAAAAATGGGGCAAAACACACACAGCAAACAAAGCAGGACGGGTCCTGAACTACGCGTTTCGCGATTACCTGAGCGCTTGATCACGTATATATATATATATCAGGGCCTGTGGTAGTGGCCCTGTAGTTATGGTTAACTTGCTCAGCTCCCCGGAAGAGCACTTTATGTGTGGCTTCTTATAACTCAGCCCCCTTGATGAATCCTCACAAAACATTGCAAAACAAGTGTATAGGCCCGTCAGTTTGTTTCTGCGAAGTCTGGTAAGTCTTGTGCAGGGGGGGCAAAGTTATACGGGGGGTCCCAAAATGTGAGGTTTTTCCCATAGATGCAACGGAAAAAACTATTTGCTCATGCCTGCAGCCCAAACCGCTAGACAGATTTTCACCAGATTTGCGGCAGGAGAGGCAGCTTGGTTGCGAAAGCGTGTTTTGCAAATTTGGTACATATCTGTCCAGTAGTTTTTTAAAGAAAGGCCAAAAAGTAGGTATACATTATTTGTTATATCTGGGATCGGTCCGCAGACTCACTTCCCTGTTCGGTCCGTGGACGGGCCTCTCATTGGCCTAGAGGGTGACGTGATGTCCACGAACATCGGACGTGCACGCTGATTGGTCAATAAAAAACATGAGGTGCGTCAGATTTTTGGAAACCCCTGCCATGTTGGATACGCGGACAGGGTCCACACACAGTGCGGTAAAAACATATAAAAAAACACAACATTTCACTTGTCAAACTAATGAAACAATCTCTGGGGAGGTGAGGGGTGATGACGATGGAATAGGATATGGTCTCATTAGGCCCAAAAAACTGGTGTTATTTCAGTTCCGATGTCCACTAACAGTCCAGAAGTCGAGGGCAGTCCTGTGATATTCGAGAATGTCTGAGATGTACGGGGTCATCTATGCCTATTTCTACATTAGAGGGTTGGTGAAAAGCAGTTTTTGGATGGCTTATAACATTGGCGCCACTCAATGAAACTGCATGAAATTGTGGAATTTCATTCTAGACCTGACCATGAATGGTTCTGCAAAGTGTGGTGCTGTTTTGTCAAGAGGGAACAAAATTAGAGGGGGAGTCCCAAAATATTTGAAGGGCTTATAAATGTGGTGCCATTTGACTAATCTGCGCAAATGTTTGCAAACAGATTTTAGACGTATATATGAATGTTTTTGCAAGGTTTGGTGGAATTGTGGCAAGAGGGAGGAAATTTAGAGGGAGGTCTCAACATTTTTAGATGGCTTATAACTTTGTTGCTGTTTGACACATTTGTAGAAATGTTTTCAGACATTTTATGGATCCAACCTTGAATGTTCTTGCAAAGTCTGCATGGATTTTGTCAAGTGGGGGCTAAGTTATATGACTGTTATATGTACATAGATCTTGACACTTAAAAAAAAATAAAACATGGGCGGATTTGCAGCAAACTCGTGCAGGAGCATTGGCAAGGACCTGAAAGCATGGTTTTGCAAATGTGTCCGTGTTTTATTTTTTGAATGGTGTTTTAATATAGGTACAAAAAAAGTGATATACCTTTGGTGACTTAGCTATAGCCTGTGACCATAGGCAAGTGCCAGATTGTCTGGGTCAAGGCCTAAAGCGATGACCCGGACAATCTGGCTACTAGCCATGACCACGAGGGACTAGCAATGAGGTTAAAGTGGGCATGGCCACCAGGGACCGGCTATGTGGTAAAGTATTTCGAAATTGGGATAGGTTTGGAAGGGAGAAAACAAATTCTGCTTGTGGGTATAGGTTGAATTGCTGGATGGGATTGCAGAAAATAATCACAAGGAGGGTTAGCAAGAACTTCAAAGCATGGTTTTGCAAATATGGCCTGTATTTTATTTTTTTGAAAGTGTGAAAATGTAAGTACACAAAACAGTGATATAACATTGGTGTCTGGGCAATGGGCCTGGCCGTCAGCAAGGAGAAATGTGTACTGTAATTTGCTTATTGGGGCATGTGGCATGGGCGAAGCGGTAGGTTTCAATAGGTTCAATAGATTCCAAGCAACCTGACAGCCGGCTCTCCCCGCCACCATCTCCCCCCACCCTTCGTTCCATTTCTTTTTTATTAACCCCTCTCCCCTTACTTACCTTATTTTGGCTGCGGTGGGTGACGCCACCGCATTTGCTCCTTCTCTTTGCCTCCCACAGGCCACTATGGAAAGGGAAGAGGGGCTCCGAATGGAGCCCTGCCTTCCATTTCCGCGGCGCCCATCTTGGAAAAGGTTTATCCTTCCTATAGTGGGACGTTGCACATGACCCGCTGTAGGAAGGAAAATGCTTTTTTTGCACCCCTGTTTTCCACTCTGGCAACCCGGGGTGCTACTGGCCTTCATTGCCCATTGCGGGGGCTGGAACGGAGGATAACGGCCTGGAGTCCTCGTTATCCACCCTCGCTTCACTTGGGCTTGCGGGTCATTATTCCCTGTTCCAGCCTCTGAAACCGTGTATGAACACCACATTATTTCCATGAGCACAACACAAAATGCTAGTGGAAATGTTTGAGAATCTTATTGAGTCTATCTACTTTATTGAGAAATGTAAAGTAGGTAGAGTCTATAAGATTATTTCTTTTACTTCTATTTTTTAACTGTGAAAGGTGGTTCCTAATTGCCTGACTTTGCCTCATCCTTGTGTTGGGACACGTCAGGTAAATGGCTCTGGTGTTAGTCCATTGTCTTTCGTGTCATGAGAAAGTATTTGTGTCGGGAAAAGGGTGGGTAGAGTTTCTGAGTATCCTACATGGTAGGATGGGGAAAAGGTGTTATAAGAAGGGGCATACTGCATTCCACCCATCAGTGTCCCACTTTCACTCGCCGAAGACCCCCTATCCAGGTGATCCTCCCATACTGGTCAATCTCCAGGAACTGGATCCAATAGCGATGGCTGTGCTCTGGCCACCTGGATGACAGATCCCCGAGGACTAGTCAGGGAGACACTTTCAGGTTTCTCACAGGTGTTTGCAATTGAATGACAATGATGGGAACAGGTGCCGAAAGGGGGGCTGGGTGCAAATAGGGGGTCTGCAGTTGGCCAGTGAAGGGATGGCAAGAGGACATTGCTGGGCTTGCTGGTACTTGGCTTGCATGTATCTGATCCCCATGGCTCAATGTTGACAATGCGCGTGTTTTCGGGTGGGGTGGCAGGGTACATGGCACTCTTGTCCCTATGGGGCACTGCTGTGCCCGCCATGGGTGGGGTGCGCACTGGCACATGGATGATGCGGTGGGTGGCTTATGTGGCACCCACTCACTGCCCCCTATCGCAATGCCCGGCTCATGGGTCTGTCCACTGTGGCATACTATGGTGGGCTAACATTGTGGCATGCACATGATTGGTTCACCTTCTGCCTCCTAGCTGCTGGCTCCCACCTCTGAACCTCTGGCACCCTTGATGCCCTTCATGTCAAGCATCGAGCTGCACTTCTCCTCTGACGGTGTCAGTGCAAGTGGTGGTGCTGTCCCTCCACCGGTTGCCATGGTATCCTGCCTGTGCTGGGCCAGCAGTCCCCAGACACGCAGGTCGTTTCACCTCTTCCTTCAGTCTTCCCCGTCCCGGAGGTCGCAAGCAACTGCAGTGAGCTTCTGGCTCACCATCTGCCAGATGTTGATGCAGCGCTGGGCAGAGGTTTTACGCTGCCTCACACCATACAGCTCCTCATGGTGGGCCACAACCTCATCCACCAGCACCACCAGCTCCCCCTCTCTTAATTTCAGCTTTCTGAGCCTATCTTGTTCAGCCTTGCCTTTTGCCATCTCCTGGGACATTGAAGCTATTTAGATGGAGTGCATGGCTGCTGGGGGCTCTGAAATTTGATGGATTGTGATTTTCAAAAGGGCCACAGTGCTTTCTGTTCCGCCGGTGACGCATTTCCCACCAGCGCTAATAGTCCCGGCACTGATTGCGCCACCAGAGGGCGCTACCTCTAATTGCGCTGCATTTTTTGGCAGTGGCAGTCTTTCAGCGCTGTTTCGACTGGGCGCATTTAGCATACCACCGGGCCCCAATGCACGTGCTTGTGTACTTGTAATACAGTGCTATTTGCGCACGGGTCCCAGCGGTAATGCTATTTCCGCTCAGTGGAAATAGGGACCGCTTAGCACTCAACTCGCGATCAGGCCCTATATGTGCTCAAAAAGAGGCCCTAAAGGTCGCTGCGAAAGTGTCTTTCAAAGCTATCCGATTTTGACCAATGTTACAGTCCCATTATTCTCTAAAATGCACCTTTTTCTCTAACGTTATCATGAATTCCTGATACTGACAGAGTCACTCAAAAAGAAAAAAAGGAAAGGCTAATGGTAGAGCTAGGAACGATTTAAATGCCAATCTAACGATACACTACATGCTGCAGAGTGCTGGCAGAAGAGTATCGTTAGAGTGACCACCCGATTATGCCCAGAACTGCCAGAGACACTTTCCTACAGTAGCCAACGGAGCGACGCTCTACCTGGAAATTATGATCTATTCAGCCACTCACACCTCCAAATACTTCACAAACAAGCACAAGTGAACTATCGACTGTTGTGCATGAACTTCCTTGCACGATTCACACAGGAAAATCCATTAGGTGAATGCCCATCTATTTTGTCCATCCTGATGAAGATCGTTCCACCCACAGCACATTTCAACTGCTCCCTGTGGCCGAAACACAGTTGTGTCGACAAGCAATTCCCTATACAGTATTTATTGTACATACTGCTTATTAAATTAATTTTTTTCAGCAATTATAATGATGTGTGGTTCCTACAAAATGTAGCAAATATAATGATGTGTGGTTCCTACAAAATATAAAGGGACCTTCTTGCATTTGCATAAATTATCACTTGCAGCTGTTATACCTTTATTTTTCAGTGTTTACACTGTATTGTTGCTATATTTTGTTTTTCCTGTGATGCACTTTGATTAAAAATTATATGTGAATGTTTTACACCAAACTGATGAATGGTATTGCTATGTTTAAATTAAGTTAACTCAATAAAAATCCTGTTTTTGTGTCAAGATATATTCGGCTCACCCTGATCATCAGTTTTTAGTGCTGGGAAAAGACATTTTTAAGAAGGCGCAACTTACTTGCATAACTCAGTTGCACATAATAGGCCAGAATTACTAAAACGCAAGCTTAAATAGATAAAGTGCAGGATGTGTCTTTTTTATTTGCACTTGTTTGAGAAAGGCACAGGTCCACTTATACTCAAAGGAGACCCACACATTCAGGTAACTTTATTTAATTGAATTGCTAGCTCAAAAGCAGCAGCACACTTTACAATGGGATTGTGCCCGTTTTTGGGATTGTGCCAGCTTTTGGCTTGGAGTTTTTATACTTTAACACAACACTGTAGGTTCGAGGGAAGGACAGAGTTTAATTTGTCTGGTATGTTTAGTTGAAAGAGCCACATTTAAGTCTTTTGCATAACTTGAGGATAGTGGGAGCATTTTGAGCCTCTGCTGGGATTGAGTTCTAGATGGTCGGGGCATGGTAGGAGTAGTATTCATTTTACCGGCTAGCTTGGACTCCAAACACTTTATAGTTTTGCTACGTGAGGTTGGGGAGCAGTGCGAACATGCACTGTTCATCCCTCATCCATGCATTAGTGTGGGAGCACTCTTCGTAGGTACTACCCATTTTGACCGATAAAAATCGATCGAATGGTACAATTTGACCGATTACGGCCAGTACCATTCGATCCATTTTTAAAGATACCAAACATGTGGAGAGGGGGTTTCTGGGGTGTCTCCCACTCCCTATATTCATTATTTTTGGGCCTGGGTGTTGCAAGGGTGTCCCCTGCTTCCTCAATATTAGAGGCGGGGATCAAAAGAAAAAGGGACCCTATGGTGGTGGATCCGGCCTGCATTAGAGGAACAGATCTGACGCTGCAGTGTGCATGGGGAAGCGGCGGTGAGCAAGCAGGTAAATAGGGGAGGTGGTGTGGGGGTAGTGAAAGTTACATTTTGAGTAGTTTGGCAGAAGTGCAAATCAATTCACGGTGAAATTGACTACGGTCAATTCCGCTGCAAATAATTACACTTTGGTCAAAGAACCCAGATCCCTCTTCCTACGATAATGTATGATTGGCTCCCTACACCATTGATGGGTCAGTAAAGGGTCTGTCACTATCAAATGTTTACAAAAATAAAAGCATTAAGGGATAGAAAAGCAAATGTGACATCAGGGATATAAACTGCTACTGCCACACTTAAAAACAAATACATGAGCAGGTCATCTCGTTACTTTCGCCCAAAAAAAATATTGAGGAATATGGCCCAAAGTGTTTGCAAACACAGTATGTACAATTGTGGATCCCATGGTGATAAAAATACCAAGATGATTGTACCACTAACTTCATATAGAGATCAGAGAAAGAGGACAGCATGACCAAAAACAGAGACCAAACAAGAAGCCATCATCTTCGGTACCCTGCCAGAGATCCTGAGGCTTAGAAGAACCAAATGTGTACTCCTGTTGGCGGGCTTTGCATCATCCAGGTGTATTATTAATGTCTATCACACTGGCACTATCCTGGTTCAGAGTCCTCAACACAAGCTCCTTCTCTTTGATCGGCGCCTGCTGTCCCGCATCAACTTCCTTCCCACTTCTGCCACTCCTTCTTCCATTCTCTCTGCCACCCCGACTGTTGTACCACGCCCCTGTACACCTCCTCAGAAAACCTGCAAAGGTGGAGACCTCCTTCATCTTGCTACACTTAACACTCGCTCAGCCATCAAACACTCTGCCAACATCTCCCTCCTTCTTGAAGACATTGACCTTGACATCCTCACTCATCCCGAGATGTGATTCAATGCCACGCCCTGACCGTGCTGTCGGTGGAGTTGCCCTGATTTTCCCTGAGTATGTCCCTTTCTCTCTCATACATACACAGCCTTACTCTTTCTTTGAAATCCTGGTTTGCAAACTGGTCAGTTCCCCCTCCTTCTCTCTGACCATTGCCACAATCTACAGGCCACCCAGCTTTACCACCTTGTTGCTCTCCGAATTGATTTATATTTATTTATTTACATTTTTGTACCATGCCACATGCCCGCAGGCCTGAGGGCACAGAATGGGACAACTTCTGCTCCTCTCTCCTCAAAATCACCTTTAAGCTCCTTCTCATAGGCGATTTCAACATCCATCTTGACTCCTCTATCACAGCATCCACTCTCTTCCGTGACCTTTGCGCTTCGCTCTCCATCTCCAATCTCCCTTCTGTTCCAACTCACTCAGCTGGACACAGTTTTGAGGCCCTCATCCACTCTGATCTTTAATTCTCCTCCCCACTGATCACCCCCCTCTCCTGGTCAGACCACTCTCTCCTCTCCTCCCACCCGGGTCCTCTCGGACCTCTGACCATACCTCCTCCAGCCCTGCAAACCTCGTTCACGAACATTCATCCAATGAAACGAATGTCAGCTGCTGCATTCGCATCCACCTAACTCCCCTCCCTCCCACTGCAGACTCTACCTCTGACTCTGTACTCAGCATCCTCCATCTGGTCATTATTAACACGCTGGACATTCTTGCCCCAGTCGTGAGGATCTGCCTGAAACCTGCCTCTAAGTGTAACACCTGCTACAACTCTGAACTTGCAGCCCTGAAATGCAAGTGCAGGGCTGTGGAGCGGAAGTGGCAGACCTCTGGCTCACCCTCTGACAATTTGGCCTGTCGCCTGCTCCAAAGACAATACAGACTTTCCATTCACGCCACAAAAAGGTCCCACATCCAGGCACGGGGTCTCTGGTGCATCCGGCAAAACGGCTGAACTCTTCAAAATCTGCAGGAAACTAGCCAACCCTTATTCAGTCTCCTCCTCCCTCATCCTCTCCCAAGCCCTCACAATGCATTGGCCACACAGTTTACTCCAAAAACTCAGGACATCCTGAGCACCCTTGCATCCCTATCACCCCTCTCCTCTCTCACCTCTTTGCCTCCTATGACCTCTCACCTTCTTTCCTCCTTTCTCTCCTCCTTCTCCCCTATAACATCTGATGAGGTCACCAGAGTTGTCGGCTCTATAAAGGTCTCGTCCAAACAGTTTTCCCCCTTCTCCTCCAAAACCATTAAGGACAATATTGGCTCTCTTGCCCCTGCCCTTGCTGATTCCTGCAACCACTCTTCAAGTACTCCCTAGTGTGCTCCCCCCTGAAAAAAACCTTCATCACACCCCACTTGTCCAGCCAACTTCTGCCCGATATCTATCACGCTCTTCCTCAGGAAACTCCTGGAGATGCTGGCCTTCCCCCAATTTACCTTGCACACTGAACTTGTAGGGTGCCTCCATGACCATCAATCTGGATTCCAAGCATCCAGAGGCACGGAAACTCCTCTTCTAAACACCCCTGGGGAACTGCTCATATTGCTGCCCTCCAACTCTCCAGCTCTCCTCATTCTACTCGATCCCTCCTCTGCTTTTGACATGTTAAACCACCCCAAAACAGCTCCATGATACCCTGGGTGTCTCAGAGTGGTCACTTGACTGCCTGACCTCCTTCCTCAGTGAGCGTCCATCCCAGATTATTCTGGGCACTTTCTCCTCCGCTACCTCTTTCTCCACCTGTGATGTCCCCCAGGTCTCCAACCCCTCTCCCTAGCTCTTTAACACTTATCTTGCTCCACTAGCATACCTCATTTCCACCTTCTTCCCCAACATCCAGTGCTATGCTGATGGCACACAACTCTTCTTCAAACGTCTGACCCTCACCTTACTTCTTCCATCATTCCGGACTGCCTATATGCCACCCAGATTTGGTGCACTTCCAATGATCTCTTCCTCAATGCCAGCAAGACTGAGATCCTTCCTATTGGGACTCGTGCTCCCTCATTCTTCCCCTCACTCTGACCATTCTCTATGGTCCCTCCCCCATCTCCTTTATCTGAAGCCAGAAACCTTGGAGTCATCTTCGACTCCTCTCTCTACTGCCTTCCTCACATTCAGGACCTTACCAAGAAGTCCCACATTTAACTCTTCCTTCTCAAAGGAATTCTCCTTTTTCTCATTTTTCATCAGAAGCTCAATGTCTTCAGAGCTCTGGTTCTCTCTAGACTAGACTACTGCAATAGCCCCTTCCTGAATCTACCTTCTTCTTCTCTACGACCCCTCCAGCTAATCCAGAACAGGACAGCAAGACCTATCCTTGGTCTCAAGCCCAGAGACCATATCTCTCCAGCCCTAAGCACTCTCCACTGGTTGCCAGTTGCTGCAAAGGATCAAATCATCCATGAGGCTGTCTGGGGCCTGGGAACACACTATCTACAACTTGCTCTTACTAAATACTCTCCCTCTAGATCTTTACGTTCCTCCAGTACAAACTCTCTGTGTGTCAAGTGCTTCGCTAAACAGAGGGCTGGTGGCCGATCTCTTTCCTCAGCTGGCTCCCTCTTATGGAACAGCCTCCCCCTTCCTCTTCATCTTGAGATGGATCTCCTCAAATTCTGGAAGATCCTCAAGACTTTCCTTCTCACCTCCTCCTTCCCTTCCAACCCTCCTTTGCTAATCCCACAGTTGATGTGTTTGGTGACCAGGGCCCTTATGTGTCCCTCTGGGCCCTGGCCTCCCACACCCAATCACCTTCAGCCTCCGCCCACTCCTAGCACTTGCCTTGGTGCCCACTGGCCTGTGCCACTGTAGGCCTGCACTTACCTATTTATTGTCAGCTGTCCTCTCCCTAGCACTTCCTCCACTAGTCACTTACATCTGCTGCTCACTCCTCACGACGACCACCGAGGGTAGAAGGAAGGAGCCCCCCTCCTCTCCTTCAGCCACGGACACCAGGCTGTATTCAGAAGCAAGCGCAGACCAGCATTACACGGCCTGCCTGACCGTGTCCCAATCCTCTGCCTGACCTGCCCATGCCGGGCGCGACACGGCACCACAGCGAGGCTGAGCCTCGATCTGCCCCATATTTTGCATCTAGCATCCACCGGCGGGCGGATGCACCGGCGGCCTGCATGAAGGCTGTATAAAGGCCCTGTTTGCACCCAGAAACCCCTCCTCACGACGACCACCGAGGGTAGAGGGTAGGAGCCCCCCTCCTCTCCTGCAGCGAGGGACACCAGGCTGTATCCAGAAGCAAGCGCAGACCGGCATTACACGGCCTGCCTGACCGTGTCCCAATCCTCTGCCTGACCGGCCCATGCCGGGCGCGACACGGCACCACAGCGAGGCTGAGCCTCGATCTGCCCCATATTTTGCATCTAGCATCCGCCAGTAGGCGGATGCGCCGGCGGCCTGCATGAAGGCCGTATAAAGGCCCTGTTTGCGCCCGTTTGGTGAATGGAAGGCAAGGAAGTGCCCATTCATTTGTTCCTGTTTTCCAAAGGCAACTCGGAGGGAGCCTTGCCCTCCTCTATGATGGGCCCCCACCACAGTAAGCCTTGGGGCTTTATTTTGCACCTTTAGCAGGGAAGCGAAAAATCTTCGAAATTGAGATCTAGTATCTACTCTCCATTTAATGATATAGAGCCATTCGGTAACACTTCTTGCGCTTCTGAGAGCTGTGCACATATAACTTTTCCCACTATCGTGCAGCTCATACAGTCCCAAAGCATGAGGCTCGACATTCCATAATGGCCGCCTTAGTTCACTAAGGTGTTCCCCACATGTGTTGAAACTAGCCACTACATGGATACTCAGGATTGCCCACCACAGTTCAATAAGGAGCTATAATGTGCTATTCCTCCTGCCCAGCCAGCGATATGGTCACTTGCTTTTACCTTGTTGCCTGCACTGTGCCTATGCCATTTGAAATGCAATCATTATAGACCATCGTGCCTTGCTACTTGAACCTTAGTCACTGCAGCCCACTGTGCCTATGCTGAACTTTGCCCACTGTACCTATGAGTATTTTAATCATTGTAGCCTATGGAACCTACGCTGAACTTTGCCCACTGTGCCTAAGAGTATTTTAGTCATTGTAGCCTATGGAGCCTATGCTGAACTATGCCCACTGTGCCTTTGTATAACTGAGTCACTGCAGCCCACTATGCATATGCTGAACTTTGCCCACTGTGCCTATGAGTATTTTAGTCATTGTAGCCTATGGAGCCTATGCTGAACTATGCCCACTATGCCTTTGTATAACTTAGTCTTTGCTACCCACTGTGCCTATGTTACTTGAACCTTAGTCTTTGCTACCCACTGTGCCTATGCTACTTGAGCCTTAGTCACTGTGGCCTACTGTGCCTATGCTATATTCTTCCCAGTGTGCCCATTTGAAATAGCCTCTCCAGCTCACTGTGCTTATTGGAATTTAGCTTCCACAGTAGGCTGACCTACATAGCACTGTTACAGCTTGATTTGCCCACCCTACCACGACCACGCCACAAGATGCAAACCTTACCAGTCACACTAGCCCTTCTCACACTAACAGCATTCCTAGTTTACAAACTCAGGATCGCTCCAGTCCCTGCCATTGATTACACTACCCTTCAATTCTGGGCCCTCTCTCCCACCATGACTCAGACACAACCTCAACCACTAACGAGCCACAATGACCAACTTGAAGAACACCAACAGCCCTGCTCAATCAAGTCCAAACCGTGCAACACCACATCCAGAAATGACAGACTCCGAGCCAGACTAGCTAAAATATATGAACCTCTCGCTAGAACGTTGACCTCGTCCAACCATAGCAAGCCTACACCTAATAGGAGTACAGAAAAACTTCACAACCCAAACCTCAAAACACAGAATGTGTGCATGCACCCCCCTGCCATGACCCAAGAAAAGATACATACACCTCCATCCACCACCCCCCACCTTAAAGGTGCTTTAATTAACGCCAGATCCATGATTGCTCATGCCATTGAGATTGCTGATCTCATTCAGACCGAAAACCTTGACTTCTTGGCCATTACGGAATCCTGGCTCCATGCCGCTGCAGGACCTGCTATCATGTTAGCGATCCCTAATGGTTACACCATCCTAAGATCAGACAGAAATGAAGCCTGTGGAGGAGGCATAGCCCTTATTGTCAAATCCAACTTATCTACCAGAATAGTCTCAGCTAATGACACTAACTCCTTCGAAAGCCTAACAGCCAAATTAGCTATTAACAATTCCCAAACCCTCACCATCCACTTGATTTATAGACCCCCAGGCCCTATCGGATCCTTCGAGGAGGACATTTCCACCACTCTATCTCATAACCTAAAAAACTCATCACAGGTCATCCTCTTAGGGGACATTAATCTGGGCTTCAACGACCAAAATGACCCACATGCAAGCAGAGTGGTTAACCTACTCTCTGAACTAGGCTTCTCATAAAGAGTACTTCACCCTACCCATAACAAAGGCAGAATACTTGATTGGGTGGCAGACCACAATTGCAACGCCTCCATCCTATCGATCTCCCCCCAAATCTGGACAGACCATCACCTTATAACATTTGTTCTAGAAACGGACAGACTTACTCCTACCTTATCCCAGCCAGCTCCGTCCATCCCGACAAGGAATAAGAAAAACAACACCCCAGATAACTTACTCCCGCTCATCCTCTCCACACTCAATTCACTACCAGACAACCTGGACCCCGAAACTCTAGTGAATGAGTATAACAAAAGCATGGCCTCTGCACTGGACTCAATTGCACCGCTTAAAATGAGACAAAGTAAACCTAAAACCCACCTCAACTCCTGGTACACCCCCACCTGAAAACACTTTGCACCAAAAAAAGACAATCTGAGGTCGCATGGAAACTACAACCCTCTGAAGAAAATAAAAGCACTCTGAGGGATATATCTACCCTCTACAAAAAGAAAATATTGTCGGCAAAACGAGTAACCTATAACACCAGAATCGCCCAAGCCAACTCTAGCATGAAGGAACTCTTTATCATCCTAAAGGAAATAGAATCTCCTATCCCGGTGCCAGACAATTGTGTCAAAGACAAACCCTGGTGCACCAATATTCAGCTAGCCTTAGTTAACAAAGTGTCAACTCTCCAATCTAAAATTCCCCCCAAAAATAACACTAACACTCCTCGCTTCAAGTTCTCCAAAGTTTCTATTATTGAGAATGAAAAAATCATTCTGTCACTCAAACCATCAAACTGTCAGGGGGACCAATGTCCAGCCCAACTGATAAATGACGCAGCCAGAGACCTGGCCCCCTTTATCTCAAAACTCATTAACGCCTCTTTCACAACAGGATCTATACCGAGCAACTTAAAAGAATCTTGGGTTCTCCCACTGCTTAAAAAACAGATGCTAGACCCAGCCATACCCACTAATTACCGCCCAATCACCACCGTGCCATTCCTCCTAAAAATTATAGATAAAGTGGCGTACTCACAAATTCAGAAACACCTTGAAACCAACAACCTTCTAGGAGCACGGCACTCTGGCTTCCGGCCCCAGCACAGGACCAAAACAGCCCTTTTAGATCTGAAAGCACAAATTGACGAGCTAAGGGATCAAGGGAAACCAGCCTTACTCCTTCTTTTGAACTTATCAGCTGCATTTGACCTTGTTCACCATAAGGTCCTTTGTAGGCATTTGGACATGGCTGCGCACTTCTCTGAAGAAGCCACAGACTGGATCCAATCCTTCCTCAATAATAGGACCATGAGAGTCTTCTCCACCACCGCAGCAGCAGACCCCATCCCCATTACATGCGGCATGCCCCAAGGATCTTGCGTTTCTCATACACTCTACAACATCTTCACAAAGCCCCTTTTCGATGATCTGGACCTTCTTGGTATCACCTACACTAACTATGCAGATGATACCCAGATTCTCCTACCACTTACTGGTGATCATGATAAGGATTTGGCCTTGGTGAACAGGGTGTATCTCATCATCCAGGCATGGATGGCCACTCATGGACTATGCCTGAATGATGACAAAACTGAAATCATTATCCTTGGCACACCCGCCACCCTCAAAAAACTGGGCCCCAACTACTCCTCTTTTAACATAGATAATAACCAAATTACAACTGCTCACGAGGTAAAAACCCTGGGTTTCTACCTGGACTCTACCCTCTCTTTCAACAAGCAGGTGAACGCGATGGCTTCTGCCACCGCCTACACCTGCAAATTGATAAGAGCAGGCAAACCCTTCCTGTCCAACAATAGCTGCATCACAGTTGTGAGAGCACTTGTGTTATCAAAGTTGGACTATTGTAATTCAAATCTTACAGAACAACGCGCTTAGAGCAGCATTAGGCATTCCCAGGAGAACCCACATCACCAAACTCAGAAGGGCCAACAAATGGCTCTCTACTCAGGAGAAAATCCAGCTAAAAGTGGCCTCACTTGTTTACAAATGCCTAAACAATGCCACACCATGCTACCTCTCTGCGAGATTCACGAGAACAAAACCAACAAGACTCACCAGATCCGCTAACTCTAACAACATTTCAACACCCAGATTTAAAATGTCCAGAGTCGGTGGCTGTAGCTTCCAGGTTAAAGCAGCTCAACTTTGGAACTCCCTACCACCCACCCTGCGGACAAACCAACCATACTTCACCTTCCGACACAACCTTACAAGGTGGATCAACGGTGCAGACAAATAACAGACCACCTTACCGCCTGCACGGATCCTGCATCTCTCTCCACTTCTGCACTTTGCACACACCTACTGCCTAACAGCTACTGCCGGCTTACGTAGAACTGTAAATACACACACCATCCCTCCTGCCTGCTGTGTATCTTGTGTATATATATTCTCTGTATATTTCTTGTTTCTTTTTGCCATGTGTTTTTCCTGTAACTAAACTGGAAGTTGTCTTATAAAAATGCGCCCGGTTACCCCTGGGTCTGGTGCGCAATACAAGTAATGAAAACAAACAAACAAACTCACGAGCATGGGCAACTCCTAGCACTTACCGCCCACTCCCTCTTCCATTCTCCTCTCTCTGCACTTGCACATTCTGAATGCTCCCAAGGTTTTGTAAGTCTGTCTTTTCCCCTCCATGTTTTAATTGTTTTTCAATCCCTTTTTCTCTCCCGGTTGCCCTGTGGGCGCTTTGAAACACAATTTACTTGCTGTATAAGCGTCTTACAAATGTACAAAAAATAAATAAATAAATCGGCTTTTCTTGGCACCTAGATGACTTTGAGCCTTAGTTTGGCGCTTTATAAGTATTTTTTTTTACATAACATTACATTGCAATATTGCAATGATAACTGTGAAATCCATCCACATTTCATATTGGGCACTTGTTAGGCCTTATCATGCCTCCCTTACAAGGATACTGATAAAACAAACTGCCCATTGTAGGAAATCTACCTAAATTTTGATCAGGTCACTTGAAAGATGTGTTCTGATGACAAGACATATGAATCGCCATGGATACAATAAAAGTGGGTGACTTCTAGGTGGGTACTTAAAGACCAAAGAAAACCATAAATAGATTAAAATGACCAAAAACCTCTCTTGGAAATCTGTTACAAAAACCACCATGATAGAGAAGGTGCTTTCCCCTTGTATGTAAGAGAGCGGGGGGAATACAGGGACGCACCTTTTTTATAAACGTGCTGTCTCTACCTCTTCCCGGAAGAAAACCATAACATTAAATACAGAGGTAGAGCGATTATACAACCTATAATATGATGCAATGAGTCAATCAGCGGAAATTAGTAAACATAGGGCCTCATTACGAGCATGGCGGTAGCCGTGCCTGTATGGCAGATACGGCTACCGCCAGGCTCGCTACCGGCACCGCCTCCCGCGAATGGGCAATAACGCGGTGAGTGGGCCGTTAATTGCGGTACATAGGGCAGAATGGGGGTGGGGAGCACAGATGCGCTGGCACCGTTAATAACGGTTAATAACGGTGCCAGCAGCATTACAAGTTAAGCTTGCAGGTGACCTGGCGGGCTGTCAGGAACCCGCGAGCAGAACTCGTAATGCGGCGGGCCGGTATGAACGGTGCCGGTGCCTTACCGGCACCTTTCATACCATGGCCGCCAGCCTTATAATGAGGTCAATAGACTTTATTCCCCCTTGTGCTATACACTTTGGAGGTCTCCCCATCATAGACCTCTTTCTGCAGAGTATAGCTCCCCCAGATATTTCTTCTGGAAAAAGTCAAGAATTTGAACAGCCTAGGACTATTGATGAGGTCAGGCCTGCCATAAAATCCAAGCCTCATGGAAAAGCCCCCGGGAAAGACGGCCATATTTCTGACTTTTTTTTAAGCTTTCCTAGGTAACTGGCTCCTATTTTACAACATTTCTATTGCTGCCTGCTCGGGGGATGAAAGAGGGTAGGATCATTTTTTGATGTGGCAGTCACAGTGGTCACAAAGCCGGGGCGCAATACAATGATACAAGCCTACTTACAAACTATCAGCCATTGGTCAACGTAGATTAGAGTTCTTTGTATATTTCTTGGTAAGGTTGGCTAGATACGGTGAAGATGGTACTATTTACTAAAATGTTGAATTACTTAATCCTTTTTGCTGATCCCTTTTCTACAGGCATTCTTCATCACTTTGCAGAGTAAGCTTATGAATCCTGAAAAGAAATCACAGGAGAGTTTGCTTGCTCTATGGTTAAAGATTACCACAAAGCCTTCACTGTTAAACATGCCACAATCTGGGGGTTGCATGACTCACCTGCCACTTCACCACTGTGGGTTGCCACCATGGGTCTCATTAGAGAAGGAACTCTACACTTCTTTCTCTTCAAAATTACCTAGGATACTCCAATTGTAATTGTTTATTCTTAAATCGCTTACACAAGTGAAGTGCTTCAAAGCGTTTTAAGGCCGGAAAGGAGCAAGGGAATAGTCGTCATTCTTAGGCCTTGAAGTTTCTGAATGATCTTACAAAATAGCTAGCATACTAAGGCAGAGGCATTTCTACTAGTCCAAGTGTATGACAGGAAGTCACAGTGGTCACGAAGCCGGGGTGCAATACAATGATACAAGCCTACTTACAAACTATCAGCCATTGGTCAACGTAGATTGCAAGGTATTTTGAAATATCGCCATGATCCTGGTTGTGAGAATAAATCATGTTCTGGCAATACTTTTATCACCTGAACAAGCTGAGTTTGTAAAATGCAGATTATCATCGGTCCATACGAGGCTGGGGTGCAGTGTTATAAATTCCGCCAGACACTTCAAAATGCCTGCCATGGCTATCAACCTTGATAATAAAAAAGCGCTGGGTTGAGTAGAGATGCTGCATGCTATTTCTCTGCTGGATGGCCCGGTGTGTTGCTGCCTATCATTCTCCTTTATGATGTTCCCAAATGTTCCCAAATTATTGAACACAGTTAACTGTACAGATTCCCAATTATACTTGAGAATTTGTACAAAGCAGACTTCTTAGTATATATCTTGGTAAGGTTGGCTAGATACGATCAAGATGGTACTATTTACTAAAATGTTGAATTACTTAATCCTTTTTGCTGATCCCTTTTCTACAGGCATTCTTCATCACTTTGCAGAGTAAGCTTATGAATCCTGAAAAGAAATCACAGAAGAGTTTGCTTGCTCTATGGTTAAAGATTACTACAAAGCCTTCACTGTTAAACGTGCCACAATCTGGGTGTTGCACGACTCACCTGGGACTTCGCCACTGTGGGTTGCCACCATGGGTCTCATTAGAGAAGGAACTCTACACCTCTTTCTCTTCAAAACTACCTTGGATACTCCAATTGTAATTGTTTATTCTTAAAGCGCTTACACAAGTGAAGTGCTTCAAAGCGTTTTAAGGCCGGAAAGGAACAAGGGAATAGTCGTCATTCTTAGGCCTTGAAGTTTCTGAATGATCTTACAAAATAGCTAGCATACTAAGTCAGAGGCATTTCTACTAGTCCAAGTGTATACAGGAAGGAAGGAGACAAGGAGGTGGGGGCAGAAGGAGAAGAGTATACAATCAATAAGCTAACATACTATGCCTAACGAAATTGTCAGATAGTGTAAGTGCATGACAGAAAGTGGGCAGAGCAGGGTGGGGGCGAGGGAAAAGGCCATAGAGGTGTGGGATGTTTTAACCCACTTCTGCTCTGCTACGCTGCAGCACTGTGTTATGAGGGTGCCAGAAATAACAAAATGGCCCTCATTACAAGTCAGGCGGTGGACCATGGTGCTATTAGCACCATGGTCCATGCTGGATTCCGCCATGGTGGATGGCGGAATTACCGCCCCATTCCAATGTGAGTGGGGCGGTAATTCCCTATTCACCATTTGCCCTTCCCCATTCCCATTTTTGCCCCATAGATGGCGTAATTAGCACCAAGGTCGCTTAGCGCCTTGGACTTTAACGCCTGCAAAAAGCAGGCATTAAAGTATGAATCAGGCGTTAAGGGTTAACGGCGCCGACGGCGCCGTTAAACCCTTAACGTCTGACTTGTAATGAGGGCCAATGTCTTTCAAAAACCCTTGTGCGCACCAAAACCTCTGAAATGTGCACTTTGCAAAGCACAAAAAGATGGCTGCCCAATCTGCCACACATGTTGTCAGTGGTGGAACAGAGATCTCACTCCTGGAATATGTCACTGGGCTCCACAACAAGTAAAAATGGAGTACAGAAGGGAAAAGCAGTGTTGCTAAATGAAACCCCAAAATCTTGTCTTAAATCCTTTTTTCTTTGTTGCTGAGACTGCAGAATGCCGGTACAAAACACCCTCAAACATCCAAAATTCTTGCTGGGTGCTACAATTCACTTAGTTTAAGAAATCATTGTGCACTTGCAAGGTCTTGAAAAGCTGAAAGCATAAAGGGATTTCCCCAGCAAAAGTGGCCTGTCTGTGGATTTCAAAAATCTCTGTGCAGCAGTGGACTGCTGAGATGACAGCTGTCAAGAGCCTGCCTGATTAAACTTTAAACATGGATACACTGAAATCAAATGTTTGCAATCTGAGAGGCCTGTTACTGAGAGTAACCTATGTTGTAATTGTTTTGATCCAAGGGTTTAAAATATTGAATAAGTATTCTAGCTGCTATTTTGAAATCACGCGTTTGTTTTAAGGTAAGGAAAAATGCAACAGAATTAACAATTAAATCAAGCCTGGCTAAAAGCTACCAAACTGGAATATCAGGTTTACCCCCACCAGGAAATCACACCCAAGCGGTAATTATAGGGTTTGGAAAGAACTTGGTCTACAGAGGCAAAAGGGAACAATGAACCGCTGCTGCTAAGGAAATGCGGGGTGTGAGGACAGTCATAAATGGCCTCTGCAAGGAGCAAACATGGGGGATGGCTCCTGGGCTTCCAGGGAGAGACCAAGGGGTGGAGCTGAAACAGCCATTTGTTGCTTTACAAGGACCAAGAATACATTTTAAAAAGACGGATAACTTAGTGTTTAAAATTGTGAAAAATATGAAAATAACAGATTTGTGAATCTAAATTTTCGCTGCACGTTTCAAGAGGTGGGAAAATAGTGTGACATGTTCTGGAGAGAAAGGGCAAGAAATGTGATTTTACACAAAATGTATTTCTGCTAGAAGTATGAAACTTTATACACTTATGCCCATGTTAAACGCGCACACTTGTAGAAATGTGCTTATAAATTGGACATTGTGTTCCTGATGAAAAGGACAAAATTCTGTGAATGCCGAGACAAGATCCCACAGCTATGGGGTTTTGAGGGATAGCTGCTATATAAAATATGTAATCTGTATATGTGATTGTTATAGAGGTTGCACATGCGTAAATATGTATGGTGCCAAAAGTAGATTTTGTGTTCGAGGGGCTATGGGTGGATTCTCTGCCTCATAAAATCACACCATAAAGGTGACACAGTGTTTCTCTTATCATAGCACAAATAGAGACAGCTCACCACTCAAAAAGACAGACAGATTCACTCACCATCCGATACTGGCGGAGCACCCTGCTGCTGAACTCTACACCTTCCTTGCTCCAGACTCCAGAAACTTGGCAAAGCAGAAACTCATTGCATAGCTGAACCATTTTCAGCTAGGCCTCAAATTCCAGAACCCCACAAACCTAAGAGGAAGCATCAAAATACAGCCAGGCTGGGCTGTACTGCTTACTTGCTGAAATAATTATCATCAGAACCAAGAAGGGCTGATCCAGTCCAGTCCTGTGCCGTGCTGTGACCAGAGTGCATTGCAGATCCAGTCCAGTCCTGTGCCGTGCTGTGACCAGAGCGCCTTGCTGATTGCAGATCCAATCCGATGTGCCCAGCTATCCATCCTAGAACCAGATCCAGTTCCCTGACCAGAATCTTGACGGACCAGAATCCAGATGGTTCCGTTTAAAAACATATCTAGTGAGTATCTATAGATAGAAATGTGTCACTAGCATATGTACTGTCCATAGTCATTCCCTATCTTAAACCCATCCTATCTTGTATTCAGAACCTGTATTGTTAGGAGTACTTTTGAATTATCTGAACCCTTTATCCAAACTATCCTATCTTCCTCCTGTACTAGTATTGCTAAAACTATCTTTGCGCTGATTATTGTGTACCCATTAAAACATAGTGTGATTAAATTGTCAATACATAAATAAATATTTTAAATTTGCAAACCAGCCTGATTCCTGGTTCAGTGTGACCCCGGGGGGTGGAGGGGGTTCCAGTTGAGGGGTGTGATATGAGTGGTATATCGTTCAGAATAAAGAAATTTTAGACAAAAATAAATAAGGATTTCAGTTGTGCATTACACGCTAGGCATTGACTTGGGTGTGTGCCGGATTGAAATCACTTACAGAGGACAATAAAACTACTGTGGTAGGCCGGACAGTTTTCAGATTGATTGGTGGTTGGTCATCACTAAAGTGCATATGCGCAGGTATTTCATTCACAACCAAGCTAGGGAGGGGAGACAGAGGGAGGACAAGACATACAATCTTACTAGGCCTAGTACATTCAAGGAAGTACAAGTGCGCAGGCAGGAGGTGCGAGGGAGGGAGGACAAGTGCGCTCAGTCCAGCAGGGGCTTGGGTTAAGTGCAGAGTGGTTACCGCTCTCATGGAGTGTATTCCAAGTGCAGTAGTGCAAGCAGAGTGCAGAGGCCCAGAGGAAAGTGCAGGACTGGCGGGGGAGCCTGGGTCCTGTGAGCCTCTGGAGGTGCACCAGGCAACCAGTCAGCAAGTTGAGCAATTTGGGGAAGAGAAAGGAGGAGGGAAGCAAGAAAGAGGAGGAAGGAGGTTAGCAGGGAAGAGGGAGAGAGAATGAGGAGGAGAAGAGCAAGGTGTTGAGGTGTTTCCGGAACTTAAGGAGGTCTGGCTCAAGAACGATAGGGGCAGGCAGGCTGTTCTAGAGGGAGGCACCTGCAGAGGATAATGATCTACCCCTAAATCTCTGTTTGGAAAGGTGGGTCACCTGCAGAGAGTTGGAGGAGTCTGGAAAAAACCAGGGCTCTGGAGATGGTGAACCTCTGGCAGAAGGTGAGAAAAGGTAGAATACCTCTGAGGAGGTGCAGCTGATAGTGGGACTTTTTGGAGATGTCAGAGATGTGAGAAGAGAAGGAGAGAGTAGAGTCAAAGATGACACCCAGATTTTTTGCCTCACTGGTGGTGAGGGCACAGGACCAAAGGAGGCCAGCCAGAGTGAAAGTGGGAAAGCGGGAGCAGGGGTGCCAATGAGGATGATCTCCGTATTTCTGGCATTAAGGCAGAGATCATTAGCAATACACGAGGACTGAATTGCGGATGGACAATCAGGAATGAGCGAGGAGGAGGAAGAGGCCGAAGGTAGCCTGAAAGAGAGCTGAGTTTCATCCGCATAACACTGAAAGTTGGAGGTGAAGGCAGAGACCCTGTGGGCCAAAGGGGACATGTAGACATTGAAAAACCACGGGAATAGATTATATCCCTGGGGACACCACAAGTAGAGAGAGTGATAGCGGAGTGAAAGGACCCAAGTTCCACCTGGAAAGGACGCTAGCCATGCCAGGGCCTGATCTGTGATGCCCAGAGTATCACAGAGATTAGATATTAGAATGGTGTGGCTAACCAAATCGAAAGCAGAGGAGAGGTCAAAAAGAATGAGGACAGAGGGAGAGTTAGAGTCAAGGTTTGAGAGCAGGTCTTCATGGGTGTTCAGAAAAGCAGTTTCCATGCCTCTGGATGTTATAAAGGCAGACTGGTGGTCATGGAGACAACCAGCAAATTCAGTGTGGGTGGTAAGCTGAGCGATATCCAGCTTCTCCAGGAGTTTGTCCAGGAAAGGAGTGATAGAGATCAGGCGATGGTTTTCCGTAATGGTAGGGTCGGCAGAGGGTTTTTTGATTAGAGGGTATACAAGAGAATGCTTGAGAGAAGTGGGGAATCTCCAGTGGTGAAGGAGAGGTTGCAGAAGTCTTCCAAGGCTGGAGCTAGAGAGTCAATGTTGTCCTTGATGGTTTCAGAGGGGCAAGGATCCACCTATCTGGAGGAGGCCTTCATAGACCGGACTTGTCTAGAAACCTCCTCAGGTGTGGCAGGGGAGGAGTAGGAGAGAAGACGGGCGAGATGGTGGCACCTTAGGGGGGCCCAAGAGGTGGTGGTGCATGAGTGGGAGTGGAGGAGAGAGAAGACAGGATGTCCTGTGTTTTGACGTGAAGTGTGCGGCCAGGGCCCAGCAATGGGCATAGGTGGGTGCAATAGAGGATATGTGGCTGCAGTAGGGTTGGCCAGTTCCTTGCAGACCTTGAAAAGTTTGGCTGTAACCAATGATCCAATTCGCCCTTCATGTGCTTAAAAGATTATGTCACTGTTTAGTGAGCTCAGCTTGAGACTTCCCCGCTGCACCACTCTGTTTCCACAGAACAAAACCTATTGCTGCAAACTGGTATGATGGCGCAAGGTTATATCTTGTCAATCAATTCTTGGTTGGCAGGCAATTTGAAGAATGTCATCTCCTCTTTGCAGGATATGTCCTGAACTCCCAGGTTTTACACACCTTTTCGCAATTCAGAGAGGCAGTTCCCAAGTCCTTTAGCACTGGTTTTCTAGATTGCCACACTCTTGAAGACAACACTCTGTAGCTACAAATGAGCAAATGAAAAAGGGCTAACGCCTCACAATTATAAACATCTCTAAAATCTGCACATGGACTCGAAATTAAAAACAGAATCGGAATGGCAACAAGACTGGCAAACATATGGGAAGGATGGCAGCAGACCTCAGGATCTGTGGCAGTATCCCAGACCAACTATTGGTTGGGCTAAACATCAAATTTTTTATAATGATGACATCCTTGGGCATCACGGTCATCAAGAATAATGGGCCTCATTACAAGTTTGGTGGTCTGGAAATAAACTGGCACCCTTTCCGGAGCACCAAACTTTGAGTTTGCCGGTAGGACACGGAGCTCACGGCAAGCCTGACCAGCCAGAAATTGAGGCCCCTACCGGCAGTGTATTCAGTGAAGCACTAGCACCGTTAACAAAGATGTTGGTGCTTCAGTGACCCCATTCCCATGGAGTGCTATGGGACTCCACAGGTATAGGGATTTACCGTTATGCCGCTGGTCATGATAACGCGGTAGGACCAAGATATCAGGCAGTGGAAACAGTGTTACGGGGTCGGCGGCAGCCCGCCACTTACCAACAGGTTTTACCGCCAACCTCATAAATGAGGCCCACTGAGCTGCAATACTCGGGATAACATGGTGAAACCTATTAGTCTAAAAAGGCAATTAGTTGGAGTATGCTTACACCTTCTTATGCGCCAGTTTATATCATCATCCTTATTGTGACATAATGAATTTTCACAATAGAAATTCCAGTTTGTATTTCTGCGAAAAAAAATTATTTGTGCTTTGTAGCCCTTGGTGGATGACACGTCAACCGAGCTTTGCCTTGTTCAAATCTGGGCTATTTGTAGTTACCAACAAAGAAAACAACATAAAATATGAAACATGGTTGATTTATACATTCATGCTAATCACAAAACATAAAGACTCTTTGGTTATCTACATGTGGCAACATGTGTGTTTTAGTGACTATTTTGTGGTTCCATAACAAATAAAAGAAAGAAAAAAAAGAATGTTTTTATTTTTTTATATATACATAAACAGGTGTGTGAGTGAACAATAGGTAAGCATAGATTCAATATACTATTTCTATATCCCTGCATCATGGATTCTGGGAGGTGAGGGTGAAGGAATAGTGATAGAAAGGACGACTTAAAAATACAAATTGATTTAGTTTGCAATTATATCTGTATCCTAACATTTAACAAACTTCCAGATTTGCGCAACATGACTAAGTTACTTACCCATTAGGTAATAGTATCCAAGATGCGTAGATGATTATGTCGTGCCGTTCATGATTTTATGGGCTCAATCCCACCTGTATGGAAAATAAGCATAATGGGATATGTAGCTTCCTTTATAGAAATCGTGATGTTTGTTACTGCAAGTAAAAAATCTGGTGCCGGGCAGGCATGTCCCAATATTGCTCAAACAAGGGTTTATCCATTTGTGGTATTTAGAATACATGCTTGGATATATTGTATCACAGGTTTGTTATAAAAACATTTATATCATATTTTTGTTCAATTAGTTGGTTCCATTTCGCGTGTACCCTGTTCAAAAACCCTGCACAATCTCAAATGAGCTTACTGAATGCACCGCATTACATACAGTATCTAATGTTTGAAAATTATTACTTTTTCTAACACCAATTTCCACGTAGGCATATGTCTCAACATGTCTCATGGAGACGTAGGACAGAATAACATGGGCCCCCCTTTGTTTCTAGGTGGGCTTCCGTTAAGGGCTTACCTCAAAGTTACCAGTCTCCAGCGTCAAGCGTCGTGTTAATTCGCGTCCACCTGCGGAGTCCTCTTGTTTCTATAGACCTTGTTTGTGTGTATTGGTCCTGCCTTAGTTTCGATTATGGCGGCCATATTTTGGGCTCATTTGTCATGTCTGCCATGACTGTGGCTGTGTACTATGCCAGCTTGTATTGCTTTACGGATTACAATACGGAGCGCATTTAGAATTGCCCCATTTCTTTCCACATCCTATTTCTTTAATAAAATATTAACATTTTTCTCCATATTATTAAGAGGTGAAAATGGGATGTAAATAAAAAATTTGGGGATGACAATTATGGAGAGCCCCATATGATAACATGATACAAGCGAACTTGACGAAAAATGGCATGCCGTTATAAGTATTCAAGCCTATATGGCCTGTGTGAATATCGAATCCTACAATTGGGGGGGAGGGGTGGGAGGCGGGGACGCTGTGATGTAACTCAATGTTGCAAGTGCATTGTGGTTATTGTAGGTCTTACATTCCTCATTCTTTGCGTCCTGGCCACCTGTAATGTCAAATGTACATAATGCATATATGAGTGCTTAACAGAGCACTGATTGTCTCAATACTGAGTATTTTTCTTCAACATTATCAGAATGGGAAACATATTTACCATATGTTATGATATTATTACATTAGGAAAATGATTCCAAATCTTATTACAAGAAGTGAACCATTTCATTGTCTGAGTTTAGGCCAAATTCTACAGTTCTGAAATGGCAAATCAATCTAGCTTCTGCTTGTCTTAGTCGCAACTCTTGATTGCCTCCTCATCTGCCCATCTGGATTTTTGTAAACCAATAAATTTGACGTCTTTTTTGTTTTCCATTTGTTGATGGTTTTGCCAATGTTGTGATAGTGGTAAGTTCTTGTCCTGACTGCTGACAGTGGTATGTGTTCTCTTATACGCACTCTCAGTTCTCATATCGTACTTCCAATGTATAATAAGTTGCAAGTGCATATAATCGCATACAGAACATATTTGGAGCGAAAATTGATCTGTTGTTTTATTGTTGTTTTGATTCAATTTTTGTCCTTGTGCATGCTGGTATTTGGTGATGCATATTTGCACATTGAGCAAAAGCCACATCTTCTAAATCTTAATTTTGTTTGGTGTAGCCAATTTGTTGATATTGTTTTCTCTTTTTCCGGTAATAAGGATGGACTGAGGGTACTGCTCAGAGTTTTGGCTCTTCTGAAAACCAAGGTGGGTTGTTCTTTGATACACTTTCCAACATGAGGGTCTAACTTGAAAAGATACCAATTCTATTTAAGTATTTTTCTGATCATTGTTCTGTTTGCACAGTATGTAGTAATGAAAAGAACAGTGTCCTCTTGTTTCGATTCTTTGGTCCTTTGAGTCAGTGTTGACTGTCTGTTTATTTTATGAGCTTTGGTCCATGCTGTTGCAATAGCTTTTTGGGGGTACCCTCTAGCAATGATTCGGGTGGATGATAGTTCACTTTCAGATTCAAAAGCAGATGTTTCTGTGCAATTGCGTCTGGCTCGTATGAATTCTCCCGTAGGAATATTTCTGATGACTGGTTTGTGATGGAAGCTTGTGGCGAAAAGAGTGGAGTTAAATTCTGTTTCTTTTCTGTAGGTTTTGGTTTTTAGTTGGTCCCCTGATACAAAAATCGAAAGGTCTAAAAAATTAATTTCTGACTGGCTGCTTGATCCAGAAAATTCGAACCTATAACAATTATCATTGACCTGATGTAAAAAGGCTTCCAATTCATGGTTTGTTCCACTCCAGATAAGTAACTCATCATCTATGTAACAAGTCCATTTCACTACTTGGTTTTGGAATGCATTCAGTTGATATATGAATAGATCTTCAAACATTCCCATAACCAAATTTGCCAGGGCTGGCACATACTTTACACCCATTGCGACTCCATGTATTTCTTTAAAGAAATGGTTGTCAAATGTGAAGATGTTGTTCTCCAATGTCGCCATCTCTTTTAGCATACAAACATAGTTGAAATGTGAAGCTGATTTGTCTTTAAATGTGTAATCCATTGTTTCAAGTGCCAGGTTGTGCCCTATAGAAGTATACAGAGCCTTTTACGTCCCAGGTTGCCAATAAGTAGCTTTCCCGCCATTGTATTTGTTCCAGGATTTTGATAGCTGCTGTTGTATCTTTAAGGTATGCTTTGACTTGACATACTTTTGGTCTGAGAATATTATCAATGTATTCTGCGAGCGGTTCTGTTGCCCATCCGATACCGCTTACAATAGGCCTTCCTTCTGGGATTGCGTTAAATGTCTTATGTACTTTTGGAAGGAAGTAAATTGTAGGGATTGTTGGTTTTGATACAGTGAGATGTAATATTTCGTCACCTGTGATTAGTCCTTGTTGATGCCATCCATTGATTGAGTTTTTTAACTCCTGTGTGATTCTTTTTGTGGGATTAGTTGAGAGTTTCTCGTAGCAATTTGGGGTCTCTAGGTGGTTGTTGGCCATCTTAATGTAATCTGAGCGGTTCATTACGATATTTCCCCCTTTATCTGCTTCTTTGATGACAATCTCTTTATTGATATGTAGGTTATGTAATGCGGTTCTCTCCTGGCAACTTAGGTTATTGGGACACTTGTTTGTACTTGGTTCGGATTTTTTATTCATTTTGTACAAGTCATGGGTCACTGCTTTGTAGAATGCATCTACCATGTTATCCGGTGCCAATTGGGGTAAGAATCTCGATTTTGGTTTTAGTTCTTTCGAAGTTAGACTTGCTGGGTGTATACGTAATTCATGCATGGTTTGATGTACTGGATAGTCGTCGGATTCTCGTATTGATCTAAGTAGGTGAATGTTTCCCAGTTCTCCCACCGTTCCAATTGTAGGATTCGATATTCACACAGGCCATATATGCTTGAATACTTATAACGGCATGCCATTTTTTCGTCAAGTTCGCTTGTATCATATTAACATATGGGGCTCTCCATAATTGTCATCCCCAATATTAATTTACATCACATTTTTCACCGCTTAATAATATGGAGAAAAATGTTAATATATTATTAAAGAAATAGGATGTGGAAAGAAATGGGGCAATTCTAAATGTGCTCCGTATTGTAATTTGTAAAGCAATACAAGCTGGGATGGTACACAGCCACAGTCATAGCAGACATGGCAAATGTGCTCAAAATATGGCCGTCATAATCGAAACGAAGGCAGGACCAATACACACAAACAAGGTCTATAGATACAAGAGGACTCCGGAGGCGGATGCGAATTAACACAACGCTTGAGGCAGGAGTCTGATAACTTTGAGGTAAGCCCTTAACGGAAGCCCACCTAGAAACAAGGGAGGGCCCATGTTATTCTGTCCTACATCTCCACGAGACACGCTGAGACGCATGCCTACGTGGAAATTGATGTTAGAAGCAGTAACAATTTTCAAACATTAGATACTGTATGTAATGCGGCGCATTCATTAAGCTCATTTGAGATTGCGCAGGGTTTTTGAACAGGGTACACGCGAAATGGAACCAACCAATTGAAATGAAATGTTATGTAACATTTTTTATAACAAACCTGTGACGCAATATATCCGAGCATGTATTCTAAATACCACAAATGGATAAACCCTTGTTTGAGTAATATTCGGACATGCCTGCCCGACACCAGATTTTTTACTTACAGTAACAAACATCACGATTTTTATAAAGGAAGCTAAACATCCCATTATTCTTATTTTCCATACAGGTGAGAATGAGCCCATAAAATCATGAACGGCACGACATAATCATCTACGCATCTTGGATACTATTACCTAATGGGTAAGAAATGCAGTCACGTTGTGCAAATCTGAAATTTTGTTAAACGTTAGGATACAGATATACTTGCAAACTAAAGCAATTCGTATTTTTAAGTCAACCATTCTATCACTATTCCTTCGCCCTCACCTCCCCAGACTCCATGATGCAGGGATATAGAAACAGCATATTGAATCTATACTTACCTATTGTTCACTCACACACCTGTTTATATATATAAAAAAAATGTTTAAAAAAAAATCGTTCTTTTTATGGAACCACAAAATAGTCACTAAAACACACATGTTGCCACATGTAGATAACCAAAGAGTCTTTGGGGCCGATTCATGGAACAAACGTGTGCCAAAAATCCCAGTGCAAGCAGGCGCAAGGTGGCGCAAGCTTGAGAAAGCAAGCGCACGCGCACGCATGCGATTCAAGGAAGGCGCTGCGCTTGTTTCCAACTGGTTGTGCGCCAAATCGGTGCATGTCGCACGCGGGCACACACGTCATAAAACGGCGTGCACTACGCGCACAGCAAAAGCGCACATAGCGCAGCGCACACAACAAAAGTGGGCGGGACAGTGGGCATAACACGCGGAATGGGGAATAACGCGTGAAAAAGAAGACGTAACTGCGGAAGTACTGCAGGGAACTACACGGAACGCCCACACGCACGCGAACAACCCGTATTCATGGATTAGAATACGGGAAACCCGCGCACGGCAAAAACGCACACAGGTGTGAACACGTCTGCCACACTAAGGCAGGCGGAAGCGTCCCCGCGCACAGTATAAAAGTGCGCGCAAACAACAAACACGTATATGCAGCTATGAAGAATGCCCCATTTGTCACAGCACTGATCGTGGGTCACCGCAGGAGGAGGAGAATAGCCAGGGCACGCATTTTTTCACCACGGACAAGCCTTTTTGGGATGCCTGATGACCAGGTCTACGACAGGTATAGGTTTCCACCCCGTATCATCCTAGACCTGGTCAGGGAGTGGGAAGATGACCTTACATCCCCCACCCTTTGCTCCCAAGCATTGAGCCCCTTGGAGAAGGTGCTCAATGTCCTGCATTTTCTGGCCACTGGGTCATTTCAGCTGACTACTGCCATAGTGGGGGGGGGTCTCACAGGCCACGCAGTCACGCTGCCTACACCAGGTCTTGGCAATCATGACAGCGCGCCCCTCAGTCTGCAGGCACATATACATGCCCAGAACACCCGCAGAAAGGCAGGCCGTTGTCCTGGACTTTTACAGGGTGGCACACTTCCCCAAAGTGCTCGGTGCCATAGATTGCACCCATATGGCCCTACGTCCACTTAGGGCCACTGAGCACATCTACCGAAACCGCAAGCACTGGCATTCCATCAATGTACAGGTGGTATGCGATGCAAAGGGAATCATCACCTCTGTCTATGCAAACTACCCTGGCTCCACCCATGACAGTTTCATATACAGAATGTCCGCCCTGAGCCGGGCCCTGGAAGCTGGGCAGCATGGCGACACATGGCTCCTAGGTGAGTACAAATGCCCTTGCACATGCATGCATGTCACACACACACAAATACACAAACCCCAATAATCACAATCATTATCACCTCTCCAGGGGACAGTGCCTACCCAGGTAAGATACAACGCGGCCCATTTTGCAACCAGGGCCATAGTGGAGCGCACATTCGGAGTGCTCAAGTCACGCTTCTGCTCCCTTGACCGCACTGGTAGGCAGCTACTCTATGCACCCCCAGTAGTGTGCAGGATCATTGTGGCAGCATGTGTCCTGCATAATGTTGCAACACGGCAGGGCATACCGGTGGACATGGTGGTGCCCCCACATCCCCAACCACAGGCACAGGCGCTGCCCATGGGTGGGGATAGGGCACGTGGCGAGGAAGCCCGGACCCAGCTTGTGGCCACATTTTTCACCTAAACTCCCACCCCTGCGGAGTGCACACAGGCCTGGCACATACCAGGTGACAATCGATGATGACAAAGAGACAGTCAACTGTCACAACCTTACCACCCTGAGATTGTTGCCATGGAAGTGCCAACTTGTGTGCATCCCTAGCTACTTAAACACAAGCAATCCTGTGTGACCAAAAGGCACACATGCAAGGTGTGAATCACACACACCTGCAAAACAGGCCATGACTATCACTGGTATGTCACTCAAATCCTCCCAAACCACAACATGACATGGCAAGCAATAGCCATACACCAACACAGTACCAATAAGGTACACATTGCCATGTGAAAAATGTAAATTGGCATTAGACAATGATGCCTGACATGGAATCAGATGAAATGACTGACCAACAACCTCCCACCCAAAATAAGTCATACCCAAATGCATTCCAAAAGTGGTAGTTGTAACATAACAATGAATGCCTGTCTACATGCACATTGCGTATTGCAAAATCAACACTGCAGCTTCTGTGTGCCGTGTCCACCTCCTGCAACACACTGCTCAGTGCACAGCACAGTTAACAGCCATTGCGTGTGAAGCACACCCTGAGCATCACATCTAAGCGACAAACAACATCAAAAAGCAAATTAGACATGTACAGGATCCACAATTGGTCATAGGACATGTGCTGCAGGGACACAGTGGGCACCAGAAGGCAAACAGAGTGTACACGTGGACATGGAAGGGTGGTTGTACATGTAGTGCATTATAGTGCAAGTGTGTGGGTCAGTAGGGACATGCACTCAACATATGCATGTGCAATCAAGTGACCATCAGTGTCCTCTACACATCACATGTGAACCTTCACCATGTGTACACCCCAGCATGTCAAACCACAACTATCCCCTCACACCTGAAAGGTAAACACAACACATGAACAGGCATTGATCAGCAGAACACATCATGTACATAGGATATCACAATTACAATGTCAGGGTGCCCATCACACTGCAGGGCAAGGCAACTATCACCAACAAAGCACCTCCCCTCCCTCACAAATCACCATGCCCACTGAACAAGTGCACTGGGGTTATGGAGCCTTCATCCTTGAATTTCACCTGGCGACAGGATCACCCTTCCCCTTTGTCACCATCTCCCACCTTGTGTGTAAAAAGTTGCCAGCACCCTCAGAGTCCACCTTGATTTGCAAAAACACTACATCCAAGAGAACTCAAAGCAGGCCAACACAGAAGCCAAGCAAAAAGCCTGCAGGCAGAAAAACTAACCAGAACAGCCTCCAGTAGATGACTTGAAGTAGCAGTACCTCACAAAGGCCAAGTACTACCACAATGACGTAACAACCAAGGTAGAACAGTAAAACAATGTCACAACAGGATGTGTACCATGTGTGGTACATAACATAGAATGATGCACCACAAACGGATGTGTACTGTCACAGCTCCCGTGTACAGGCGCAGGAGTGGCACAAAGCAAGCACCCCCACCGTGGTCTGGGTGCCTGCAAGGTCAAACTCACACAAGCCTCTGAGACCCTCGTGGGTAAGGAGGGTCAGGTATATGCAGTCGGGACAGGCGTTGGCATACTGGATAACCGGAATGAGGGGCAGGAGAGGGGAGTAGGATTGACACGGGAAAGTAGGGAATGCACAAAAATGTAGTACTCACATTAACACATACACAATCATACCAAAATTGTTCATCATGCACATAGCAGCAATTCACTGAAATGGAAGTCAAAGAGAAACTTATCTCTGGGGTGAGTGCTGGCCTCCTGCCTGCGCACTCTCAGGTGCGGTAACAGAAGCACTTCAGTGCTGCAAAGAGAGCCACAGTTAATAATCTGTGCGTGCCCATAACACACAAACACACCACCAAATATGCCCCAAAGTAACAAACTACTCTACAAACAGACAATCTGGTGTGGATGCTTCGTACCCATACATAACATTACCCCTGTGATGGTTCATACACAGTCAATGCAGTAAGTCAGGCGCCGGTGGGTGCGTGGCAAATGGAACACCAATGTGTCACGATTCACACAACATGCAATGTTCCCTGGGTAAGCAGACAGACGCATATAGCAAGGTATGACTTCAGAACAAGTCGTGTTCCACCATGACCGAAATAAAGTAGGCAGTGCATGTTTCAAATTCTACATGGAAATGAAATGCACTGCACCCAAGTCTGTCCCTTGCTGTCTGTCCCTGTGAGCTGCTTCTTTCCATGTCTCGGAACGCTACATGGGTGATACAGTTCCTCAACAGACCATGGTGGACCAGAGGGTATGTGCCACTGCCCCTGCAGGTGCCCCAGACAACCTTACAATCAACTAGCCATGAGTCCACCAACACATCTGAGCTGTATTATGCACTTCAACACCAATATTCGTCCAAGCTCACCCTCAGTGCTGCTACTAAGCATGCATGTGCAACTGGCCTGGTGGAAATTTTACTGTGTTGTGGCCCTCCTGTGCTGCTCACCTTGCCTGGAGTCCCTTGAAATACGTCAGCAGTTTTAGGATGTATGATTGCAATCCCTGTGCCTCTGCTTGCGCACACATGTGCATGTGGGCACTAGCAAACGTGTCCAGATTCCAGACGTCCAATGGCTCATGTCTGCTGGCAAAGGTGGTCTGGAGGCTCATCCCCCTGCAGAAAGGGCATGAAACACATGATTAATGCTTTAGATTCATCTGTGTGTGTCTCTTCAGGCATCTCATCACTGGACCATGTCAGAGACGTACATCCGAAATCACACCATCAGTCCTTCTTTCACAGCCAAAGTGTCGAACACACTATCTACGGCATGAATTGCAACAAGCACATGTAAAGTAAAGATAAGAAACATACTACACAATGCATAGCAATGAATGTACACATGAATCATGAAACAGCCCATCTAGCAAAAGCAGAACAGTGGTGAATAACACCCCAATCATCCCCACTAGGGGTGTTAACACAAGTTCCACAGCAGGAGACATGCCACAGATATGACAGTCCAAAGCCCTTGTGTAATAGGCCGTTACACCGAACCATCCTTGCAAGCCCATGGATAAGGGAAGCAGGAGTGGCATATGTGAATCAAGGACACCAAGCAGCAAACACATACACAAGACAAGCCTGAAGGGCCCAGCTGGAACAGACAGTGGATGCTTTCAAAAGCCACAAAGCACCACACCGTCACATGAAAGCACAATAGACAAGCAATTTTAAACTATATTAACTAATTACACTAACTATGAAAAACCTACATTACCTAATTAAACTAACTATCAAACAGAAACTTAACTAACTAAACTAAAAAAAAAAATCAAAAATGGCCACATACGACCCAGGGGGGGGAGGCACCCAAGACAGGGTGCTGCTCAACACCCACATGCGATGATGCTGAGCAAAAAAAAAACCTCCATGGGCTCAACGCCTGCACAGCCTGATCTATGTGGGAGATTGATTGTCGTCCGAATCTGGCTCATCCTGGAAAGGAGGACGTGGCACAGTAGCCTGGCCACGCCTAGCCGCAGCTTGCCCCTCGTCGGCAGCATGTCTGCCAGACGGGTGAGCCTGGTTCTGTATGGCGATGACATGTAGGTCTGCATGCAGAACCTCCTGTGATACACGTGCTTCCTCTTGCAAGGTAGCACATGTAACACGGAGTTCCTCCTGCAAGGCCTGGCTGGACAACCGCTGCACCTCCCGGCAAGCCTGTAGCTCAGCCGCGATGGTACGCTCAAGCTGTGCAAACCTCTCCTCTGACCGCTCCCTCTGGGACATCAGAAGGACACCCAGAGAGGATTTGAGGGAAGCATACTCCTCCCTCAGGGCCTCCATGTGTGCCTGTGCGTGAGCAGCAATTGCTTCACGCAGAGACAACATTTCAGCCTGGCGTGCCCTGTCTGAGGCCGCCATACCCAGCCTGAGAGAGCGGGCCGTGGACCGTGCCGCCTGCTGCTGCAGAAGCACCTGCCTAGCAGGGGGGAGCACGGATCAGGCCACACGCTCCATGCTCTCAGCGAAGTTCTCCATTGCTGCCCCCTGCCATTCTGAATTGGCAGTCATGTCTTGCTCCCACTCAGTATACTGCGGTTGCGCGCGGCGACCGCGTTGCTGGGCTTGACCCCTGCGGGACCCAAGGACCGGGTGTCCTCGCCGTGTTGGCACCGCCCGCGGATGCACGACTACATGCCCCCGTCGACGTGATGTCCCAGGCACATCAGTGACTGGTGTGGAGGGTGATCCAGTGTCCCGATCCACCACGGGCGGAGGTTCCAAGACTGTCTGACCCCTCAGTGCAGGTGTCGCGGACAGAGGAGTGTCCACATCAGAATCACTCACCCCTGACACATGGACCTGATGCTCATCCAACTCAACATGGACGTCAGAGTCGTCATCAGGGCTGGACTCATAGGTAGCCAGAGACAAGATGGACTGTAGTACTTGGGGGTTTTCGTGGCCTACCACCCCACGACCCCCACTTGTGCCGGGTTGATGTAGTGATAACAACCCTGTGCCTGGCATGACAACACCATCCTCCGGCTCCATTGTGTCATCATCTGAAAAATAGAGAGAAAAAAGGTCACTACACATGTTAGAAGCACACAACACACACACACACACCGACAACAAACACATCAGGCAGATATGTGACACACAAAATAGAACCTGGCATGCATGCTGGGTCAACTTGGAATTGCTTCTGTGATCAAACCTGTTGAAAGGTGGCAGTTTGCATTGAAGTGGGTCTATGCAGTGCAGCAAATGTGTATGTTACTCACTACCTACATGTACAAGTACTTCATGGTGTGCGTCAGAAAATGTGAAGGCAGTGCAAGGTCAACTTCAGGCATCACGTGCAATGTGCATTCAATGAGTAGCATATCTACAAGCAAAGCACCCCTCCACCCAAGTGCAAAAGCAGGGATGGCTAGCATGGTATCAAAAGGCTGACCATAGACCTGTGTATTGACAGGCAGTTTTGACTAGCATCAACAGCTTCATGTGAGTCAAGTGACAACACTGCAAATGATGATGGGACAGTAAGCAGGACACATGATGAAACGTCTGGAGGCCACCCACGTGTGAAGAAGACACTACACCAGAGTCATTGGCCATTAAACAGGCTGAGGCCTGTGACCCACACAAATTGTCAGACCCTAAACATGTGTGCAACGCAGTTCTGAGCCACAGTTGGCATGGGAAGGCTGATGAAATGCCATGCAATGTATGTCACCCAGGACTTGGATTACAGTGATCATCCAGTCAAGGACACATAGGGGCATGCATGCAATGCACATGGAGCATGAATGGGCACTCATGTCCCTGCGGGGCATCTGACCTCTGCACAGTACAAGTGAGATACCCTGCATCAAGTACTAAGGCTGTACCACACAGCATATGTCTGGCAGATTGGTCGCGGGAAGTTAGCATGTACACAGGACGCATGAACAGGGAAGTACCCAACGGCAATATTGAAGAAGACCAGTGCAAAGGTGGAATTGGAGTGCAGAGCGGGGGGTGGAGGGGCAAGGGAGCATGCCTACATGGAGTACCCGCATGCAGGCAGAGGACACGTGCACGTCAGTCATGCTATGACATCGTGCCTGGGCTGAGAGGAAGGTCACCTCACGCTACATACAGAAGGGCCAGTGAGCTGGAACATGGACCGGAGGGGCATACTGGTAGGGTGCAATAGTGGTGATGCAGACAGTCCCCGTCTGCTCCACATGTCCGCCATCCAGCAGAGCAGACATGCATCACAGAAGCACTGAAATTACTTGCACATCAGAACCATGTACACGTCACATGTAGTGGCAATCATGCACAACACATCGCACAAGTAAAACACACACGTCCTCAACAAACACGAATCAACTCTCACTGGACTGGGCATCAAAGTCCGGCATCTCTCCCACTCCTTCAACTGATTCAGATGGTATGAACTCCGCAACGAGTGACTCATGCGGAGTGAGGAATTCCTCCTCTGGTGGAGGCCCACCGCCAGTCACCAGAGTCAAGTTTTAATTTGAGGCACGCTTAGCCTTAGCGCTGCTTTTGATGTCAGGTGACCTCTAATGGACCCTGCGCAGCAACATCCGCTGTGGCAGGGTCATTGACCACAACTGTCCTGGTTGGCAGACTCACAACCGGGGTGTTGTTCGGTGCATCTGCCCCTGCACTTGCCAACACCCAGCTGTTTGGGGCAGCAGATGACATAACTGCCCCAGGGACACGTGTCTTGGTCAGGGCAGCCCTGCATGCCCCTACGGTTTCCCTCCTGGCCTGTTGGAAATCTTCCAAGGGCTCCTCAAGTGCCAACGCAGCCTGCGCTGGCAGACCCTGAGCCTGGGTGGCGGTGTCCACAGCTGCACCTGCAGCTAGCACTACCCTTGGGCCCGTGGCAGTCAATGGAACGGACTGCCGGGTCACACGGGCGCCAGTGCCAGATGCAGAAGCTGCATCTCCCAGAAGCACAGGGGGTGGTGGCATGACTGCAACGACACATGGCACAACATCATGCTCAAGTGGTGCACCCCTGCCTCTTCCCCCTCTGCGGCCGCCCTGGACACCCTGGAGTCCCCCTACTCCCTGGTCACCCCGGCCACATCCCTGACCACGCCCGCCATGAGCAGTACGCCCAGCTGAGGCGCCCCTCACGTTTGGTGGCCTCCCAACCATGGCACAGATGTAGTAGTGCCGGCACAGATGGAGTAGTGCCAATGGGAGGTGTACACCACAATTGACCTGGGCAATTGGGGTGAAGGGGGTGGGAAGCAAGATGTTAACAGCCCCCCTGCACCTGCAAGGCTGTATGTGACCCCGGTGATGTAGTGACGGGTCACGCACGCTCAGGCACCCCAAAACTGCAGGAAAACCGTGCACGCAACCCTGCAGCCTACATGCGTGGAATCAACCTCCCGCAGTACGCGGTGGCACCCAGTAAAACGAAAAACGCGTACGCGTGGGACACGCAGGCTAAAATGACATCAAAAACGGTGCGATACACAGGGGCACCCACAGTGGGAAAGATAGCGTGCACGACTCACTGTCTGACTAGCGCGATGCAGAAAAACACGCGTAGCCAATACCCCCGCCAAAAGAAGAGATACGTCCTTGATAGCTGTGAAGTTGTGACGGCGCGCGAAACAACACAAAGCAGCAACACACGTCGGTCTCCACGAAAGGCACATACAGCGAACTGCTGGCCCCGCTCACCTTTAACCCGTGCTGAGGGAAACGCCTGCGCGTGTCACGTCACTTACGTGCGTAGGCCCTTTCCTCGGATTACACGCATTCAAACGGGGAAGTGCATTTTTTTTTGCGCGCGCGCTAATCCACTATGCCCACGTCACGGGGGAAACGCCTGCGCACGCCCGTGCGCATCACGTCACAGAAGCGCATACGCGTGAAGGGCCTTTGGTCCAATGAAATTGCTGACGCGCTTACGCACTAACGGCCTTTCCTCGAATTACACGCTGATGTGCAATTTTTTCACGTGCCAAATCACTCCGTATTAAGCTGGCCACGTGAAAACACACAGAAGACCACGCTCCTGCCCAGAAGGCCAAATTACTGCCCCCCAGAGCCACGAGCACGCTCCCACCTGGCATCTGCTGCTGCCTGACTGCCTGCTGCCCACGTGCCCTGCCATTTGCTGCCTGCACGTCAGCCAGGGGTGTAGTTGCTGTGACCAACCCTGCTGGAACCGAAGACTCCCGACTGGGATTCCATCGCTCCACAGCCCAGCCTCAGGACCCAGTTGCCCACCCACTCCTGCCTCTGGGGTTGCCATGTCCAGCACAACAACCCCCAGCCAGAGAGGCAGAGGGCCACCAGCTTCACTGCCACTGAAGTTGGTGTCCTGGTGGAGCAAGTCCTGGGGCACTATGATGCCCTCTTTGGAAGTCTGCGCGCCGACAATGAAGGACGGACCAGGATCTGGATGGACATCGTGACTGCCATCAACGTGGAGGGGGTGGCAGTCCGCGACTTACATCATGTCAAGTAGCGCTGGGAGGACTTCAGGTCCAGGACCCTCAACAAGGTCCGGAGCCTCGCTAAGGCAGCAGATGCCAAGGGGTGCCGGAGCCAGCTGTCGAACTATCAAATGAGGGTCCTGGAACGCATATGCCCAGCGCTCTACGTCCAGAAACTTTGAGAGGCAGACCCATCTGGAGTCGAGCGGTAAGTGTACATGCATGTTGATAGTACACTGTGCGTGTCGTGGTGTGCCAGTAGTGTGCAGGTTGCACATGTGTTTATGTAGTGTCATGTAGGGATGTGTATGAACATGGCTGTGAGGCTGCCACATGTGAGTCCTCTCAGTTGTGAGACACATTGATGGTGTGTGTGTTGGTAAGCATGCTGGGCAAATGCAGGTCTGGGAGCACACATGTTTGCATTTCTGTGTATGTACATTGGCATGGTTGTGGCATGGATGGTGGTTCATAATGCATGTATCTGCACTGTGTACATGTGCATGTATGTGTATCTGACAAGTGTGCAACTGTGATGCAACATGGATGCACGTGACACTGATATGTAGAAGGATGAATGGCAGATGTGACATGTATGGCAATCTCATCACTGCAACAGTTGGAGGAGCTGTAGACATGCATGTAAGTGTGGTGGCGTGTGTGCATGTCTAGTGCACTCCTTGTGTTTCATCTATTGTCAGGCTCACCTTTGGCTGTTCATGCAGTTGTATGGATGGTGCTGCCTGGTGCAATATTGCTGTTGAAATGTTCATGTGTGTGAGTTAAAATGACATGTGTGTCGTGGAGTGCGATGCCGTGTCTGTAGTTAAACGATGCCCCTCATGTGCAACTGTCATGTGTGTATCATTACATTGTACAGTGCCCTGATGCCTGTCTCTCCCTGTCTGTAGCGTCAACTGATGAAGAGGGCAGAGAGGGTGCTGTGGAGCACAGTGGCAGGGATTGCACCACCAGCCGGAGATGCAAGGCCTGGCTCCCCTCCCAGGTTGTGATCTCGTCAGGGAGTGAGGAGTCCAGTGCCGCGTCCCAGGCCGCAGCTGCCGAGGGTAGGTCCAACAGGCGGAGGTTGGAGTTGGACTCTTCGGCAGCAGAAGGGGCAGCTGAGACCCCACAGGGTCCGACGGAGGAAGATGGCACGGAGTCATCCAGGTTGGTGGGGTGTTTGGTGGAGGAGGAGGCTGTGTAAGGGACAGAGACGGGGTCTGGAGGTGGGGATTCCACTGGTGCTAGTGGTGCAGTGCAGGGGCAGGGACAGGAGGCAGAACAGGCCACCGCGGAGGTGTAATCCTGTCCCCGATCCTGTGACTGCATCATCCCGCACCAGCAGGGATGCCCACGTCCAGACCCGTTTTCAGGGAGGTGATCCGCTTACAGCAACTGGCCTTCCTCTCCCTGCGGACGTGGATATCCGGGACCGGGTTGAGCCTGTCCTGGGTGGGGTGGCGTTGCGTCAACGGGCCATGCGAGCTGACCTGCAGTCTTTTCATGAGGAGACTGCACGTCTTCTCGGATGGCTCGTTGACCGCGTTGACCTACTGGGACAGCTCAGCAGGGCCAAACTCCTCCGTTTTCTGGTTTTCTGGACCTTGTTGCGACCCCCTCCTCAACTGAACCCCCTATGCCCCAGTCGTCCTCCATGCCATCTTCCCACCCATCTATCACCTGGGTACCCTGTGGAGCTGCCTCTGACCCTGCGGCCAGGCTGGTGGAGGACACATCCCTGCCACAGTCGGGAGTCGGACATTCAGCAGGGGTGGCCACCTCAACAACTGCACCCCAGCCGGAGGAGGATGTGCAGGCAGCAAGAGCCAGGGCACAGGCAGAGGCACAGCAGCAGCAGCAACAAGGTGGGAGCCATCATGGCTCGGGGCCTTCGACATCGGAGGGGCAGGCATCGGCCAGAGGGCAGGAGGACCCAGGACTGGAAGTGTCTTCCGTGTGGCAGCGGTTAGGCCATGCTATAGATGCGGAGCGGCAGCGGGCAGAAGAGGCACGGCTCACGATGGTCAGGGCGGAGAACTCCATTCGGAGTGCCCTGAGGCGGGCCGAGTGCCTCGAGGCAATTCGCAGGGAGTTGGAGGAGAACATGTTGTCGTCCCTGCGAACCCTCTGGGCCATGGAAGAGGACCGCCTCCAGGACATTGAGCAGGAGTTCGATGATGCCCTGGCCCGGGACATCCAAAAGTGAGCTGTCGGACTAGCCCGCTGCCCTTGTAAATAGTTTTTAGAGCTAGGTTTCCTTTACGTTTTCCTTTTATTTGTGGTCAATGGACAATGCCACCCAAATGTGTATATTGTTATATTTGTAGGTAGTTAGTTAGGTAGGTTTCATTTGTTTGGTTGGGATCATGGACCCTTTACATCCTTGGACAATGAATTGTATATAGTTTCATCATGTATTCATTTTTGTTTTTTTTGGCATTATGGACATGGAGCAGTGGATTTATTTTTTCCGGACAATGGATTGTAAATAGTTGGCCCATGGATTAATTTCTCTTTTTTTTAATTATGAACATGAAGCAATGGATTTTTTTTCTTTTACATTTCTTTTGGATTTGCGTTGTTGGAGGGTGACTTTGGACTGTTTTTCTTTCAAATTCATATGGATTGGTTATCATTTTCATTTAATCATCTTTTTCACATCCTTTTCATTTCATGTTTCATATTTTGGTATGCTTTCATTTCATTTTTGATTTCATGTACATATTACATTTTCATTTTTTAATTCCATGTGTGGGATTCGCTCATTGGGTTGATGCATGTGAAAATGTGGGTTTACACAAGCAATGCCAACCAGTTTATGTGTGTGATGGACATGTGTTGATGTACATAGTTGACTTTTGATTTGTGTCATGAGATCAGCATTTCACTGCTGGGGGGTGGGGGTGCAAGGTGACATGAGTGGGGGCCTGCTGGCAGGTGCCCTGCACTGCGGGGGGGTGGGGGTGCAAGGGGACATGAGTGGGACATGAGTGGAGGCCTGCTGGCAGGTGCCCTGCACTGCTGGGGGGTGGGGGTACAAGAGGACACGAGTGGGGGCCTGCTGGCAGGTGCCCTGCACTGCTGGGGAGTGGGGGTCCAAGGGGACATGAGTGGGACATGAGTGGGGGCCTGCTGGCAAGTGCCCTGCACTTCTGGGGGGTGGGGGTGCAAGGGGACATGAGTGGGGCCTGCTGGCAGGTGCACTGCACTGCTGGGGGGTGGGGGTGCAAGGGGACATGAGTGGGGGCCTGCTGGCAGGTGCCCTGCACTGCTGGGGGTGGGGGTGCAAGGGGACATGAGTGGGACATGAGTGGGGGCCTGCTGGCAGGTGCCCTGCACTTCTGGGGGGTGAGGGTGCAAGGGGACATGAGTGGGAGCCTGCTGGCAGGTGCCCTGCACTGCTGGGGGGTGGGGGTGCAAGGGGACATGAGTGGGACATGAGTGGGGGCCTGCTGGCAGGTGCCCTGCACTGCTGGGGGTTGGGGTCCGAGGGGACATGAGTGGGGGCCTGCTGGCAGGTGCCCTGCACTGCTGGGGGGTGGGGGGTGCAAGGGGACATGAGTGGGGGCCTGCTGGCAGGTGCCCTGCACTGCTGGGGGGTGGGGGTGCAAAGGGACATGAGTGGGACATGAGTGGGGGCCTGCTGGCAGGTACCCTGCACTGCTCGGGGGTGGGGGTGACATGGCACTCTCCCCTACCTGCGGATGGGCCTGGGACGGGGCCTCCCTGCTGGTGCATGGTGGTGCAGTCACAGGGTCAGGGACATGCACAGGCCCCTCCGCGGTGACCTGTGCTGCCTCCTGACCCAGGCCCTGGACTGCACCACTTGCACCAGTGGTACTACCCCCACCAGGCCCCATGTGCGGCTCAGTAGCGGGCTCCTCCTCCTCTGTGGAGACCACCAACCTGGATGTCTCCACACCGTCTTCCGCCATTGGAAGCCCCTGTGGGGGCTCACCCGGTCCTTCCGCCACAGCCGTTGTGGCAGACGCAGCACCAACCCCCTCGGTCCCGGATGATGGTAATTTCTGGGAGGGTGGCTGGGCCTTGTGTTGCCGCCCAGTGGAGGCATCCCCGCCGCTTGGCTCCACAGCGCCGTCTCCGCCCTCTTCTTCACTTGACGCTGCGTAGAGGGAGACATAAAACACAAGCATCAGGGTACAGTTCAAAATACCCTAGACGGGAAGCAATAACACATGAGTGGCACTGTCAAATGTCACTTCCATCCTGTCATTCCACAACACATGGGTGAATGCACACAACACACATGCAGAAACAGTCCTGGCGCCTGGAATGAACATCAACATCCATGTAGAAGGGCCCCTGTAAACCAAGATGTTGCCTTCAAAGTCACATGCAGCCATGGCGTTTCAATATCACACACACACTTCTCTGGCACACACACACACATGTGCACCATACATGTACATGACATCAGCACTCATTCCTCACCCACCCTTCATGTCCAGGAACAGAGACAGCCATGCTTTCATGTGTGCATTCCGCATAGAGCTCCCCATGTTTCATTAAAACACATTCACCAACCATGTGGTTCACACATAACAGGTCTCACATGCATGACCATGATGTCCCTGCACACACACATCCATACATGGCGTATGTCACACATACAGGCAAGCATCAGACTACCAGCACACTGCAACATGCCCTGTCTCACACAGCAATGCTTGGCAAATTACCGCTCAACTCCGGACGGGTCTGCCTCCGATGGATCTGGGCGTGGAGCGCTGGGCCTACGCGTTCCAGCACCCTCATCTGGATGTTACTCATGCGTGCCAGGCCCCCCTCCGCGAGGCGCTGGGCCTTGTGGAGGGTCCTGGACCTGAAGTCCACCCAGCGCTTCTTGACGTGCTTGATGTTGCGGGTTGCCACCCCTTCCGCATTGATGGCAACCACTATGTCGTCCCAGATCCTCTCCCGTCCTTCCTTGTTGGCGCGTGATGTTCCGAAGAGGGCATCATAATGCCCCAGGACATGCTCCACCAGGACACCAACTTCGGTGGCAGTGAAGCTGGTGGCCCTCTGCCTCTCTGGCTGGGGGTTGCCAGTGGTGGCAGATGGAGATGTGCCCGACATAGCAACCCCAGAGGCAGGAGTGGGTGGGCAACTGGGTCCTGGGGCTGGGCTGTGGAGCGATGGTATCCCAGTCGGGAGTCTTCTGTTCCAGCAGGGGTGGACACAGCAACTGGACCCCTGCAGATGGCTGATGTGTAGGCACCAAATAGCAGGGCACGAGGGCAGCAGACAGTCAGGCAGCAGCAGATGACAGGTGGGAGCGTGCTCAGGGCTCTGGGGGCAGGAAAATGGCTTTCAGGGCAGGAGCATGGTCTTCCGTGTGTGTATGCGTGGCCAGCTTGATACGGAGTGATTTGGCATGTGAAAAATGTGCACATCAGCGTGTAATTCGAGGAAAGGCCCTTAACGCATAAGCGGGTCAGCACACGTACGCGATTTCATTGGACCAAAGGCGTAAGCGCGTCTGTGACGTATCGCGCACGGGCATTGCCCTTTCGCAGGTAAAACTTCACGCGAACCCCAGGAATACACGTACCCCACTCGCACAGGCCCTTTCGCGTGTGAGACTTCCCGCGCACCCCTGTAATACACGTACCCCGCTGAATTCGCGTGTGAAACTTCCCACGAACCCCGTAATACACGTACCCTGCTCCAATCGCGTGTGAAACTTCACACGAACCCCAGTTATACACGTACCCCACTCGCACAGGCCCTTTCGCGTGTGAAACTTTCTGTGAACCCTGTAATACACGTACCCTGCTCCAATCGCGTGTGAAACTTCCTGCGAACCCCCGTAATACACGTACCCTGCTGAAATCGCGGGTGAAACTTCCCGCGAACCCCAGTTATACACGTACCCCACTCACACAGGCCCTTTCGCGTGTGAAACTTCCCGCGAACCCCATAATACACGTACCCTGCTGAAATCGCGTGTGAAACTTCACATGAACCCCAGTTATACACGTACCCCACTCGCACAGGCCCTTTCGCATGTGAAACTTCCTGCGAACCCCTGTAATGCACGTACCCTGCTCCAATCGCGTGTGAAACTTCCAGCGAACCCCGGTTATACACGTACCCCACTCGCACAGGCCCTTTCGCGTGTGAAACTTCCCGCGCACCCCCAAAATACACGTACCCCACTCACACAGGGCCAATCGCGTGTGAAACTTCCCACGAACCCCAGTAATACACGTTCCCTGCTTGCCGTGCTGGTACAGGGTTAGCGCAGCCCTTTGCGCTGGATTGGGGATTTTAATGGCTTTTCCCTGCGCGAGGGGCGTTCTTGGGGGCGTAACTGGCACTGCTGCAGGGTCGCTGCACCACTGTGCGCCACGGCTGGTTTTGGTACCTAAAATCCATGAATACGCTGTGCGCGGAAATGGATTTTTGCACACGCGGCTGGCGCAGAGATTCACACGCGCACACTTGTGCGCTGAATTCTATGAATTACCCCCTTTATGTTTTGTGATTAGCATGAATGTATAAACCAACCATGTTTCATATTTTATGTTGTTTTCTTTGTTGGTAACTACAAATAGCCCGGATTTGAAAAAGGCAAAGCTCGGTTGCCGAAACACGTGTCATCCACCAAGGGCTACAAGGCACAAATAAAAAATGTTCGCACGAATCCAAACTGGAATTTTTATTGTGAGAATTCATCATGTCACAATAAAGATGTTGATATAAACTGGCGCATAAGAAGGTGTAAGCATACCCCAACCAATATTTTCAAATAACAAAAGAGTAGATGGGCTCACAGTCTCCGTAGATGCTCACACCTATGCGACACAAGCAAGTATACATATATCTGAATCAAGGACAACGGAATCTAAATACAATTTAGGTCACGAGGTACAATTCAAGGATATCAACCAAAAAGTCCCTCAACTTCAATCCTCGTTCAAAACAGATATCAAGTACCATGCTGACCAAATAAATAGATAATGGCGGTATACCTGGAAAACAGGGAAGAAGAAGCAAATAACTTATTCTCCTCAAGGGGAAGCAACACACATGCATTTAACTCAAGCACACCCAAGTGAGAGGACCTCAGATATAAATTTGTCAAATTGGAAAGGGCCTCTCGCAGGGAAATTGATAAATATTGGGAGATCATTTCTCTAAAAAACGACCTAACAAAAGACCAAAATTCCTAGAGGACTACGCATCTTGAGCTTTCCAGATTTTAACAAAGATGATGATAAGGACCTGGCCGACAATAGGGAATCCAATCTCAATCAAAGTTCCAAACAAATGCTCCAAATGCTGATTGAACATGCGGAACGAGAACCCTCAAAGGACCACAGAACAAATTGAAGAAATTAAAAAAGAAATCACGGAAGCAAAAGCTCTTGATGTAACCAAGGGGAAGAATTTTCTCAAAATGTATGAGATTCTTAAAGAATATCAAGATGATATAAAATTACGGAAATTGAGAAAATTCTATCGCGATGACAGAGATTATCAAGACGATAAAGTTTATACTTTTCAAGAAAAGTACAACAAATTCACGAAACCAATATCAAGAGAAACAACTCCCAATACAGCCTCTTCTAGTTCAGAAGCCGAAGAAGAACCAAATGGAAACACAGATGTTGTACCGGAGACTAACAGGAAACCAGGTAATGGATTTCTTAATCAAATCAGATGTTTTAAGAGAGGTAACTGAAACATACCAACCAAACAAGTCAGTTTTCAGGTGAACAAAATATTGTAGGTAATTTTCCATCCATGTGGCAACCCCCAAACTTTTTGCTGTTGTTTTACACTCTGATCTAGACTTTGCCAGAGAAGTGCAGCCTTCCGCCGCACTCCTCTGGGCTTTCGCTCAATTCTCCTGGGGAAACTGACATGCCCTTAAGACAGTCAGTACTGGGAAACTTTGTTTCCCTTAGTCCTTTCTTCATGTTGCAGCTTTTGAGCAACATGAAACAAGAGTGCACCGTAACTTACATTACCGCGCTCTTGGGTCTCTAGTCATTTCAAAGGCCCTAGAAACTCTCGCTGGACTTATTATGAAATGTGCAAGTGTGTCACGGACGGGACTGGTGGCAGCTATCGTTTCTTTGTGTTTTGAACCCCTTTTTGCCATGTTAACTGCGATTCCTGCGTTTGGCCCAAATGGGTGGCCTGGCCTCCAAAATGGCCATGCCACGAGGTTCTTTGTCCTGTCCGCTGACCCTCTTGCCCCTTCACCTTCACCCAGGTCGAGCTGACCCAGGGCAGTCCTTATTTGGTCATGCACTTTCCCACGAAACACAACGCTTTCGCGGTCTTCTGCATGCCTTGTGTGTGCCTCCAGGATGTGGGCTGGGATGTCTGTTCCCAATACACATCCTGGGTGCCAGAGAGTCTAGAGTGTCCTAAATGCCTGGGACCACCGTGGTCCGTGATAGATCCACGTATGGTGTGAGTGTTTGTGAGCGGATCTCCCATTGGGCCCTCTCCGTTTTGGCGCGAAGGGAACTTTGGATAAGAGGAGGCTGAAAACCCCACTACCATGTCGATCTCCTGAGTTCTCACGAACATAGATAAGGAGCCAAGTATCCTGCAACTAAGAAGCTGAGTCGAGGAATCGCTGGTGACCCGCAGAAGGTTTGGCACTCTGCACTGCTGTAGTCCTGCGAGACCACTCGGCCTCTGATCGAACAAGAAGGTCTGCAAAGGCGCTTCGACCCTTTAGAATAGTGGGAACAACTATTCTCGGCAACTTCACCAAATCCTGCACTTAAGCCTTCGGAAGCGTCCCTGGGCCATCCAGTGGACTGACCAGCCTACACAGGAATCTTGCTCTGTCACCGCCGTCTGGCGGTGACAGAGCAAGATTCGTGTGAGAATGCCGTGTCCTCGGCACTCTCACACGATTCGTACACTTGGCGTTCCCAGGCCTGAAATGAGACGTGTGCTTTGGGACCGGAATACACGTGGTTGCCGAGTTGCCCTGCTGTGGTAACAAACCTGTGTGTGTTCGCTGCATCTGGGATACCCTCTACCCTGACTCCTGCTGTCGTGGAATCTACACAGCGTCGAGACGTCCCTCTGATCGCATCTGAACCTGCCAGTACCGACACTGAACCGGAGAAGCCTAGGTCTGCCTACATCGGGGACCGGTGAGTAGTCAATACCCTAACCAGTCGCCCTCCCGCAGGAGCTTGTGGCTTTCCATCGCTGTTGTAAACAGCAAACCCTTTCCCGCACTCACGCCCTGCTTCTGCCCCCAAGTGGAGGCCTTGCCTGAGTCACGGGGATTTGTTCATCATCTTTTCGTCCACCTTTCTGAACTGCCTGATTTCCCTGAAGAGACTCTCCTTTGCCCGTTGGCACCCGCGTGTGCAGGTACTTTTGAGCACAAGGCTCCGCTCTTCGTAGGGCTCGGACTTCCTTCTAGTTAGGTGGCCTCTGATGTCGAACTGGGTCTAACGATTACTTGCACTGCCTGTTTTCCTCCCCATCTAGGTGGTCTGCATATTTTGTGCTTCCAACTCTTTAGACCCCTCGGTCTTGTATATATATTGTATTGATTGTGATGTGTTGGTTTACCGGAGTTTTGCCGTGATTCTTTACTATGGTCGATGTTACAAAGGCGTTGTAATAAATGTGTCTATATTTTTAATATAACACCTGTCTGGAGTAATTTGTAAGCGTCCTTGCTTTGTGTGCTCATTGCGGGCTTTCAGTCACCCTCACCCCTCTTGAGACCTAGTCTTGACCGCCGCCATCGCTACCCTAATTGGTCTGGCTTGTCCAGAGGTTACCCTGTTCCAAGAAACTGGGCTGGCCTTCTGAACTTCTGCCCCTCCAGGACAGAGTTCAGAAATCCATCTTATAAAATTGGTGTACAGCGGTGGAATACGACTGAAGGTATCCAGTGTTGCGCACGAGCGAAGGCATTTCAAGTTATTCCTAACAGGACACGTAGTGAATTGTCGTAGTATAACTTTTTAAAGGCCATAGTCCTATCAAACAGTATGGAAACAAGTACCTTGTTAACTTTCAATGCTTCTAAATCCGAAACATTGAAAAAGATGTGTGCTGAAAGAGATGTCTCCTCACAAGGCACGACAATGGAAATGATCCAAAGAATCATGGCGTGGCAAGAAGCTCAGATTAGCGCTATAGCTTCAGAGGACAGTGCAGAAGGAGGTGGGGCTGCTCTCACTGGTAGAACGGACAGTTCTGCCGCTGCACTGGTCCACCGCGACCATGAGGACAGGGAGGATGAAATGTCCAATGTTTCCTCTGCCAGTGCTGATGGGAAGGCTATACTTGAATTCAAGAAGCAAGAACTGCTGTTTAGGCAGAAGGAGCTTGATTTCAATATGGCCAAACTAAAAATCTAACAGGCAGAAAAACAGAAAGACAGGGATCACCAGTTGGAACTGGCCAAGCTTCAAGTTGCCAATGGATCCAAGGGTCCTGGACATGGGTCTGGGGCCTCCTCTCATCCACGGTTTCCAAAAGATCTGCTCAGTGTGTATGAGGAAAATAATTACATTATGGACTGGCTGAATACATTTGAGTATGCATGTGAAGTTCAACAAGTTGACAATGCTGATGAAATTGCCTGGTTACTTAGCAGACTGCCCCATTCTGGCTGCAGTACCATTATGGAAATGTCGAAGGCTGAGCGAGCAGATTTTGCAATGTTGAAGCAAACTCTCATTTTAAAGTTTGGGAAGACTCCTGTCCAATATTTAAAACGATTCCGAGAGTATAAGAAAAAAGAAGGTGGTACTTGGGTATCTTATGTAACTGAATCCTTAAAAAACTTGATTGGCTGGGTTGAAGGTTATAAGGTTTCTACCTTTGAAGGTATGATAAGTCTTGTCATGCTGGAACATATTTTTGCATCTTCTTCCCCTGAGCTTAAGCAGAATTTGGCAGATTCAAAGGAGATAGATACTAAGAAGCTTGCCTTTGCAGCAGATTTATGGGTGTCACATTGAGTGTCCCATAAGGACAAGACTCATCCTGGTAAGCAGGAGGAAGGGAAAAAGTCCAAAGATAAGGAGGGTGGGGAAACTGATAAATGTTCTTCCCGAAAGGGCAACAAAAAGAAAAATAAGGGTAAGACACAAGAGAACTGGGTAGTGGAGGTCAGCCTCCGAAAACAGAACTCTGGTTATAATAAGCCTCCCTATGTAAACAGACCCAATGGATCTTGTTTTTCTTGTGGAGCAACTGACCACGTGAAGGGGGATCCCAGATGTAAGGTCAAAACCTTGGGGGTCCACTCTGCTAATCTGGCCTTCTCCTCCTACGAGGAAGAAGAGATTACTGGAGCATCCTTCTCCTCAGACTCCTTCCCCAGTGGGATAGAAGCTGAGGTAGTTTTAGTTTCCCTGGGTTCCTGGGAGCCTAAAGTCGCAGAGGCTTATGCTAGGATTCCAGATAACACCAAGCACTACTTTAAATACAGTGTGCTGATCGATGGAGCAGATACTCCAGCTCTTAGGGATAGTGGGTGCAGTCAAACTGTAGTGGATTCTACCTTGGTAGACTCAGAGGAAGTTGCCAGAGCTACTCTGATGCCCACTAATTTGGCTGACGGCCCATCTCTCATGTTCCCAGTAATACCTGTAAATCTTACTATCAATGGTACAGCAGTCAGGATTCCAGTGAGCATTCAGAGGAGTGCCCCAGGAAAGGTCTTGTTGGGCAATGATCTCAGAGCTTTAGGGCTCATGGGAGACACTGCTGACAGACCCTGCACAAGGTCTCAAACAAGGGCAGCACTGACCAAGATCAATGAGCTGCCCCCGCCAAAGGGGAAACCCAAGGCTAAAGGAGTCAGAAAAACAAAACGAGGGAAAGAAAATATTCTCCCGAACTCACCTAACACTGCGGTGGAGGAAGATGGTCAATCGGCCGGACCTGATGAGGAGGCGGCGATGCCTGAAGTATTTGACCCCAATGACCATCCTGAACTAAATGACTTGTTAGTAGAAGGTGGTCCTGACAGGGAAGAATTCAGTAAAGGCCAACGTGAGTGCCTATCTATAGAAGGCCTAAGGAGACAGGCCTTCTCCCAGCTTGAGGGTGAACCTCCTGGGAAGCCTCGGATTTATTGGGAAGGTGGACTCCTATATAGTGAGCCCACAGAGTCTACAGAAGAAGACCATAGGAGGTTGGTGGTTCTCCTTGCTGTAAGACCCTTCCTCCTGCAGCTGGCGCATGAAGTGCCACTTGCTGGTCACCTTGGTATTAAGAGGACCAAGCAAAGGTTATCCATGCACTTCTACTGGCCCAAGGTGGGAGTGCAAGTAGAAAGTCACTGCAGGAGTTGTGCCTCCTGCAGTTATCTGGTAAGAGTGGTTCAACAATCCAAGCTCCATTGGTACCACTCCCAGTTGTGGGAATACCATTCAAAAGGGTAGGGATCGACATCGTTGGTCCCCTTGACCCGCAAACATCCTCAGGCATCAGGTTTATCCTGGTGCTGGTCGACCATGCTACCAGATACCCTGAGGCCATCCCATTAAAAACTGTAACTGCCAAGTCAGTTGCAAAAGCGTTACTTGGCATCTTTACTAGGGTTGGCTTCCCTAAAGAAGTTGTGTCTGACAGAGGCAGCAACTTTATGTCGAAGTATATGCAGGCTATGTGGAAAGAATGTGGGGTCACCTACAAGTTCTCTTCCGCATACCACCCCCAGACCAATGGTCTGGTGGAACGGTTCAACAGAACATTAAAGAGTATGATTGGGCCTTACACACTGGTGGAGCCCCTGGGTGAGGTCAACTATTTAGTGGACCTTGGAAGGCCTGGACATGCTCCAAAAGTGTTCCATGTAAATAGGCCGAAGGCTTTCGTCCCAAGAGTCAAAATCGCAGCACTACTACTGGCTTCAGATGTTGAGGAAGAGGAGTCTGAACCTCTCACCGACCTGTTCCAAAGCGGTCCTTCAGATAGCTCCTTTGAGGGTGTCCGAGTGGCCCCTCATCTGACTTCTGATCAGCAGGCTGAGGTGAAAAGTTTGCTTAGGCAATTATCCCCCCTGTTTTCGCAGTCCCCTGGTTTGACACCTTGGTGCAAACATAACATAGACACAGGAGACAGCGTACCTACCAAAAGTAGAGGATACAGAATGTCAGACAAAGTACGGTCTTATATTAAGACAGAGGTCAACAAAATGTTAGATCTTGGGGTGATTGAACCCTCTAGAAGTCCTTGGTCCAGGCCTGTGGTTTTAGTTCCAAAGGCAGGTACTTCTGAATTGAGGTTCTTCATGGATTACAGGGCTTTGAATGCTGTCACCAAGACAGATGCACACCCCTTGCCTCGAACAGATGAGCTGGTAGATACCTTGGGTGCCTCCAAGTATCTCAGCACGTTTGACCTCACTGCAGGCTATTGGCAAATAGCCCTAGCAGAACATGCCAAGGACAAGACAGCGTTCTCAACCCCAGATGGTCTTTGCCAGTTCAGGATAATGCCGTTTGGGTTGAAGAATGCAACTGCCACTTTCCACAGGCTTGTGAATCATGTGTTAAACGGGTTGGATGAATTCTGTCTTGCATATCTGGATGATATAACAGTTTTCAGCGCCACCTGGGAAGAACATGTGAAACACCTCGGGATTGTGCTACAGGCTCTTCAGAAAGCACACTTGACCATAAAGGGTAGTAAATGCTAGATTGGACAAGGCCAGTGGTTTACCTTGGACATGAAGTAGGTGGAGGGAGGATACAGCCTCTACCCAGTAAAGTACAAGCCGTACAAGACTGGCCTACCCCCACTACACAGACCCAAGTAAGAGCCTTCTTAAGACTCACGGCGTATTACAGAAATTTCATGGCAGACTATGGCACCATAGCTGCCCCTCTGGCTGCTCTCACCACTCCAAAGAAACCCAAGAAGGTAACTTGGACTGAAGAGCGTGAGAAGGCCTTCAATGGCTTAAAAGACTCCTTGTGCCAGGCCCCTGTTCTCAGGGCCCCTGATTACCAAAGACCTTTTATTGTGCAGACAGATGCCTCTGACACTGGGATAGGAGCTGTACTATCACAAGTAGATGAAAAGGGTAAGGAACACCCTATTGGTTTGATTAGTCGCCAGCTTAAGGACAGAGAGCTCAGATGGTCCACCGTAGAGAAAGAATGTTTCTCTGTTGTGTGGGCCCTACGGAAGCTAAGGCCCTACCTCTATAGGACCCACTTCACTGTGCAAACTGACCATAAGCCCTTAAAGTGGCTAATGAACATGAAGGGAGAGAATCCAAAGTTGCTTAGGTGGTCCATAAGTCTGCAAGTCTTTGACTTCACTATTGAGCATAGGCCAGGTGTCCAACATAGCAATGCTGATGGGTTGTCCAGAATGTTTAACCGACCTGAACAAGAAACTCATCCAGGGGTGGATTAGTTCCCTCTGTCCTTAGTCTGGGAGGGACGAGTGTTAGGAAAGATTTCATAATTGTAGGTAATTTTCCTTCCATGTGGCAACCCCCAAACTTTTTGCTGTTGTTTTACACCCTCATCGAGACTTTGCCAGAGAAGCGCAGCCTTCCGCCGCACTCCTCTGGGCTTTCGCTCAATTCTCCTGGGGAAACTGACATGCCCTTAAGACAGTCAGTACTGGGAGACTTTGTTTCCCTTAGTCCTTTCCTCATGTTGTAGCTTTTGAGCAACATGAAACAAGAGTGCACCGTAACTTACATTACTGCGCTCTTGGGTCTCTAGTCATTCCAAAGGCCCTAGAAACTCTCACTGGACTTATTATGAAATGTGCAAGTGTGTCACGGATCGGGACTGGTTGCAGCTATCCTTTCTTTCTGTTTTGAACCCCTTTTTGCCATGTTAACTGCGCTTCCCGCGTTTGGCCCAAATGGTGGCCTGGCCTCCAAAATGGCCATGCCACGAGGTTCTTTGTCCTGTCCACTGACCGTCTTTCCCCTTCACCCAGGTTGAGCCGACCCGGGGCAGTCCTTATTTGGTCATGCACTTTCCCACGAAACACAAGGCTTTTGCGGGCTTCTGCATGCCTTGTGTGTGCCTCCAGGATGTGGGCTGGGATGTCTGTTCCCAATACACATCCTGGGTGCCAGAGAGTCTAGAGTGTCCTGCATAGTCCAGCTGTTTCAGGGATCAGCTGAATGTGAGCCACTTCTCGAGGTAATCCTGCCTTGTTTGTGCATCTCAAAAGGGGCCGGTGTGTCATACCTCAAAACCTATGGGACAATAAATATAAATATCGCTTAGACCAAGAGTTAGTTCTCAGACATGAATTGCTAATATAGACATGAAACATGAGGCCTACCTCCTCCTCATGTTCGTGTATATATCTTACAGGTGAGAAAAGGTGTTGCATGGAACTATCAACATACGTCATCGGCTTCTACTCATCACTCCCGCTGACTGTCCTCATCTAGCTCGACATTCAGATAGTTTCATTTATCCCAATACTGGATGAGTGCTATACAACCTTTTCTAGTTGGCAAGTGTAGTAGAACAACAAGTGCCAAATATATAGGTAGATGGGCGAGTTACCCTTTGTAGTCTAGATCATAATTTCATGTATATAAAAAAGCAATAATGGATGTATGTCCAAACGATGTGGAAAGTGCCCGTTTATATGTACATTTACATGTACATTAAGGATCTCGCATTTACATATTGAGAGAGGAATGGACCTAATCAAATGTTTTACGAGATACGGGGCTCCATGAGTTACATTAAGCATTTTGTCCTACGTTTTATGAAAATATAATTGCTAGGTAATGTGCTGATGGTCGGAACATTTCAGAGTCCTCTTTTTATGACCATACATAACATTTAAATAGAGGCAGGTATGTCGCAGGCGGTTGCTTTAGTCACCTGCGACACAGAGAAGAGGCGGAACCCAGACTGGAGTTATTACCCTGGTAAGTGAATGGAATGAGAGCCGCTCTGTTTAGCTTTAAAGAACGTCATATTTGGAACCAAGTTAATGGTATGTTCTGAGGCGTGCACAGAAACGTTTGTGCCGAGTTCTAAAGAAAGCAGCATTTGGGACCAAGATGATGGCATGAACTGACGTGCGGAAGGATGCAAATGTGATTTAACAGGATTCGGTAAATAGATATTGCATCCACATGGCGCAAAAAGCTGGGTTTCCAGTAAATGAGATACAGATGACAGCACACGAAATGCGCGTTGTTACTATGGTCAATTTGGAGATAGTTTGGAAGGATGGTCCAGCGAGTGCACTTGCCAACTAGATAAGGTTAGATAGCACTCATCCAGTATTGGGATAAATGAAACTATCTGAATGTCGAGCTAGATGAGGACAGTCAGCGGGAGTGATGAGTAGAAGCCGATGACGTATGTTGATAGTTCCATGCAACACCTTTTCTCACCTGGAAGATATATACACGAACATGAGGAGGAGGAAGTCCTCATGTTTCATGTCTATAATAGCAATTCATGTTTGAGAACTAACTCATGGACTAAGCGATATTTATATTTATTGTCCCATAGGTTTTGAGGTATGACACACCGGCCCCTTTTGAGATGCACAAACAAGGCAGGATTAACTCGAGAAGTAGCTCACATTCAGCTGATCCCTAAAAGAGCTGGACTACGCAAACCAATAGAAACTGTGAAATTAAGTTGAGATTGGTTCCTCCTCCATCTGGAGAGACTTTAACTAATTATATAAATCATGAGTCTGCCCTGAATGTATTATATGTGTTTTCTAGGGAGACAAACACCTTGGCGTTCTTAACAACACATGAGAGTAAAAGGCAATTGGGCATACTGCGTTAAAATTACCAAGTGCACGGGTCATAAGGAAAGTGAGTACAATCATGTGTTTTAAATTAGGGACTGGATGTTCTGGTCTTTCGATTGGGATTGAGTTGTTCCACTCCAGAAAATAACATGTTTTTACTTTATAGGTAAGACATGAAGATTGAGGTTGAAGCCCAGTGGCGAAATTGGGATGTGTACCTATGTCTTGATTAACCCCAGAGAATTTGACGTGGAGGTGAGTCAGACTACATGACTATTAAAAAGGCATTTGGAAAAACATTGAATGTACTGTATAATTGATGAGGGAGGACATATATGGAAATGCCAATGAATTTTACTTGTTTTTATAGGCAGTGTGGCTCACCCTACCATTTGAAATAGGATACACTTAGATTCCTTTTTGCTTTCCTGACGAAGGTTGCATTATTCAATGGACATTATTTTTGGAGTCCATCACGACAACCAAAACACGTGTAGACAACAAAATATGTGGGAATATTGATATACAGATTGTGTTCGGCAAACTCATGTGCAGTAGCCTTTGGGAAAACTACAGGCAATTAAGAGTATAGTGTAAGTACAGTTTCACCTTTGGTACAAGCCTGTACTACACAGTAAAGTGGTAGCGATGGCTGAGCAGCCAGACTTATCTCAAGAGTAAAGTGAGCAGTACAAGGGGTTACACAGAGGACAATGGTTCAAACAAACACTGATTCAAGGTTTCTGAGTAAAAGATTATACATTTATTTACACCATCATTTATAAAACTGTTCATTATTATAAAGCAGCAGAAAATCACAGTCTTAATACACTACAATAACACCCAATCAATTCTGGACAAGTTAAGCTCAAAATTAAGTGTGAGCAAAATGGCACTCAGCAATTTAAAAGGGAGAAAAGACAAGGTTATCCCAAATCAATAGCACCAACAAGTTATAAGCAGAACAATCTAGAAAAGGCTACTACAACTCGGGTTCAAGTAAATAGGTCTGGGCCAATGTTAATGATTCAGAGTCTTTGCAGAGGATCACACAGTTCAAAGTAGTTTACGGTTAAGTCTTTGCCAAGAGTTCAAAACGAAGTTGGTTGGAGGAAAAGTTACTTAAAGGAGAATAGAAGGACAAGCCTTCGGAGAGGCAAAAGATTTCCTGTGCTTTCACCATGGTCGGACGGAAAGAACGACTGAATTTGCACAGAACCTTTAAAGAAGAGGAATGCTGTAGCTGAGGCAGTTGTTCCTGGCAGTTCCTGCAGGCTGGCGGTTCCTAAAGCTTCCGTTGTGGTGACAAGAAGGACGGCTGGAGGGTCCTGCACTGGCCATGGAAGAAGAAGCAGTGGAGCAAAACGACTAATAAAAGGTGCGCTCCTTAAAACCCAAACTGGTTCTCTTCCCACTGGCTATCCGATCTACTGCAGCAATGCACAGTAAATTCGACCAGGATGAGGACCGGTGTCTGGTGTTTGGCGAGATGGTTGTTCCAACCAAGCTCAAGGGAAGAAGATTCCTTGCAGATCTCCTCTGTCGAAGTTTCAGGCGATTTGGACCTGCAGCAGGGCTTCACCAGGTGTCCAGTAGTTGCAGCAGTCGTCTTCCTTCCACTTCTCTTTGGTTCTATCATTCCAGTGGCGACTCTGGCCTCCAGTCCCAGAGACTGGCTTTTTATGCACCAAATCCCCCATTCATACAGCCTGGCTGTCAATCACACAGCAGGGTGGCTGTCCTGGCAGGGCAGCCACTTAGCCAATCAAACAAGAGTGCGACTTGGGTCTCCAAGGAGACCCTGTGCAGGGAGCCTCAAACCCCTCCCTCACATCCTGTCCACCCAGACACTCGGGCACCTAAGGAGGGCTTCTGTGCAGAACCCCGCCAAAGGACGGCGAACAAAGGAACTAAATCTGGTTTGGCACGCAGAGTAAAACACTAGAAAGACCTTTACAAAAAGATATGGCAAAAAAAACTCGACTGGAACCAAGTTACAATGAAAGTGGAATACCGGGTTTGAGTTTGAGGCTACCACCATAGCCTCCAATGGTACCAAAGGCTATTTTCATAGTCTGCGGTAGAATAAAAATGGTAGATACCACTACCACCAGCCAAATCTTAGAGAAAGGGGAACATAATAATGTTCCACGAAAATCAGACAAAAGAGGATAACTATTAACCTTCCTGTACTCTATTGGAAGATAGAATGTACTGGGTCTGTAAATTTAAAAAGACTAGTAAAGTCAATGGTAACCTTACATGTTCTGAGAGACAGTAGTCAGTCCCAGAAAATGGAGTTTAAAGTGGGAAGGCTGAAAAGACAACACTGTGTCGCTGCACTAATGGTGCTGGGTGACACACAGTAAAAAGATGATGCCTAAGGGGTGGGTGAGATTCCATATTCCATGAGCATAAAAATGTACAGCACACAGCAAAACACATGTAAGAGTGGGGGAAAAAGGCTCACACTCTTACCAGGTAAAAAAACGAAACCCTAGAAATCCAGCAAAACTGCTGAGGGACTCAAAAGGTAAGGGAAATTAGCCATTCTGGAGAATTCTCCCTAACAGATTGTATCACCTGATAATGGAAAAAGAGAACCAGACATTGTGAAATATTAGAAAGTGAAAGTGGTGGCCAATATAGAGGGTCATAGTTTTATGAAGTGTGGGAAATGTGTGAAGATAGAATGAGAGTGAATGAATGAATGGTAGAAACCTGTGTGCGTGAGCCAAGTTGATTTTGAACTATGTTGTATTGATTTTGTTGTGTAAATTGTTTGCAAATTGATTTACCTTTAATGAATTGTATAGAATAAACATTTGAATTTGCTTTGAAGAAATTGTTTATCAATATAATTGAAATGGTAAACCAAGTGCCAAGGGTCATCCCTCACTCTCTGGTACATGTTGTTGTTTCTATATATGATGTGTAGCCTGAGGGACCAGGGTTTATAATCAGGCACTCCTTTTTGTTTTGACCTGTGTAGGAAGTACACAGGTGCTATTGGCGATATGCCCCTTTGTGGCTGGCAGATCCTATAGATAATGGCCCACCACCCTTGTTAAGGGACTCTCACTGCGCTCAGGCCCTTAACTTTGGTGGCAGGCGTTTACCTACAGGGTCGGCCTGCCACCTCAAAGCATATTGCCTCAATATCATTGGCAATGCCTGCCCCATCATGGATAACCGTGACCACTGTCTACTGATTCTGCTAAATTTGTTTACCACCTGTATACTGCCCACCAAAAAGTGCTTCTCAACAAACTTACCAGCAACATGGAGTTCAAGTACAGAGTATTTTTTTTTGCCTCCTACGTCACAGATGTTCATATGGGCACCAACAGACCCCAATTCCAGGCATTAACGTGCAGAGTTCTACAATGCTCCACCTTCTCCCCTGTCATCTTCATACTCAATGAACCACTGTGAAAACCCTTGCTAACATCAACATTAAGATCCACCAATAAGCTGATGACAATCTACAGAAAAGTAATTTCCATCAAAAATATACAGCAACTAAAACTCAGTTTCTCACTCATTCTAGCATGGAGGCTAAGCTATTATCTGAAAGTGAACTCAAACGGATCCCAAAATGACAGAATTCATCTTCCTCAGAGTCTCTTCCAAACACAATCAAATCCAGAGAACTGGTGGATGGAAATGGGACTTGATGGCCTTTCTCCTCCGTTCACATGCAGGGTAAAATCCCTTGGCTTCCATTCTCTCTCCTTCAGAAAATGAAGGTGTTCATCCCTGACACAGACTTCCAAACTGTCATCCAGGCCATGGTCCTTGAAATGCTCTCCTCGTATGGGTCCTAACCTACTTTCTGTCCCAAAAGAAAGCTGTGAGCAAGCCACAACCCACCCCATAGCAGGACATAAAAAACACAACCACATCTCCCCGACCCTCAGGGTGCAATCCTGATTACCCTGCAGACCTGCATATCTTTCAGAATGGTCTGCATCACATTCAAGGCAATGCCTAACAAAATTCCATTCTACTTATCTGAACAACTCCCCATTTCTGGAGAGCTCCGCATGCCCAGAAGCTGTAAAATCGCTAGATTGGAAACAAATTGGTGCAAGAAGGTAAGACGCAGGAAGCAAGCCGCCTTCTGATATATACCCGGACTCTGGGACGACATACCAGGCCACAGAGAATTAACCCTATCACTCCTACACCTCATAAATAAAACAAGGACCCTTCTTTTCAAGGAACACCTAATCACCTACTGAACACACACACACACCCTTTTCCTGCTCCATCCTTTCCCCAGCTCACTGCCTCCTCCTCTATTTTGGACCATGCTGCATTGCTTGCTGGCAACGTTTGTGATGTATAATATTCATACATAAGAGAAAAACCTGGTGAATCATTCTACGGCGTTCAGAAGCAATGTTTTATGCAGTATCTGGCCATTGCATCGAATGAAATAGCGTTGAATGCCATACCAGAGAAAAAAAAGCATTAAAAAAAACATTAAATGCTTTTTTGTTTAAAGGTAAAGGGTTTAGTTTAATTAAAATGGGTTTTAACGTTTACAAAAGGAGGTGTGACCCTCCCCCTCCCATAAAAAAACATGAAAAAATAAAAATGCATTCAATGCTTTCTTTTCGCTACTTTTTTTTTCTCTGGTATGACATTCGATGCTATTGCATTCGATGCAATGACTATAAACCGTTTTATCCAATATTTCTAGTGTTCTACCGCAGGACAATGAGTTCCTAGATACATTTGCTCTGAGAAAATCCCTTGAATTGTATCTCGATGTAAATATTGTTACTAGAAAGGATCGATATCTTCTGCCCTTGATAAGTGACCTATTGGATTCTAAGTGTGGCACTGTGGTGTTTACCTATTTGGATGTGAGTGGTGCTTACCACTTGCCTGGTGGCAGTCCAATGCTTTCAGGACACCCTCTATGCACTCTGAATATATACTATTGTATTTGTATTTATTGGATCAATCTGAAAAATAAGTGTTTTGAAACGGAAACGTATTACACTGGGAAAAGAATGATGGTAGCATTAACATCTCTGGGCATTTCGCAATTCAAAGAAATGTTGAGGGTAAGAGGAGGGGAACAAAAAAACAGTGGCGATCAGTTTTGAAAACCAATTGTGACATTACAAGACAGATCTATATAATGCAACAGGTAGATGTTGGGGCCAACCGGGACCAAGCAGGTGGGTTGGGGTTGGGACAATCCCAACCATCAACAGATTTGGAGGTGTACTAGGAATGGAAATGTGTATTTCCCACACACTTTCTTGCTGCGCCACAATTATGTATGAACAAAGTTCCACAATGACATGTGTTGGTGATCCAATTAGTTTTGTTTATTGGCCCTTTCCGATTACTAGTTTTTCGGCATTGACTATGCCTTTTTCAAAACCGGGCATATCTATAATCTCCAATAAGTGAACGAATGAGTAAGAATAAAGTAAACATTCATGCCATATTATAAAACCAACAATATAAACGGTTTAGAGAAAATGAGAATGTCAGAAAATGAGAAAATATGAATGCAAAATAAAAATAAATAAATAATGATAAAAGACAACCCTCCTCTCAATGGGGACAACGTCCAACACCCCCATGGGGCAAAAATCCAAAAACATGACAGGCAAATATAATAATTTGAAATATAGGGGGGGTTGATGTGTCCCGCTTTTTTGATGTGGGGGGCCTAAGTTATGAGGGGATTGGCAATTTGAGAAAAAAGGGAACTTAGGCTACCCCACCTGTTTGTCACTGGCCGCTTAAGGATCCAACACACTTTTAAGAGATCACTGTAAGTTGTCTGTACACAAGAGAACACCAAATATGTATGTAGTACAATTACAATTTGTATTCATGTGATTTAAAAAAATAGCATAACACAGCTATTAACAAAACCTTTTGCTTGCCCGTAGTGACCGGGGTGATTCAATGTTTAAGGCATCTTAATAAAACCTAATACATTAATTCTTTACATTCACTTATTTGTAGTGTGGGTTAGTAAAGGTAGTGACATAGAATGTGGTCCGGTTGACCTCACATCTGTCTAGTCGACACGGAAATGGTGTTTCTGGCACTCAGTTGCTAGTTGGTGTTCTGGTGCCGTCTTCAGGACAATTGTAGTGGACTTGGGACTGTCAGACTAGGCTACCGGGGTTTGTTTTACCGTACACCCCATGTAAACTTTAACTCGCATTATGCACAAAGCTCATTCATGGTATACTCGCCTTAAGAAACAGCATGCATGAACAGTAGGGCACCATCACAGCCATCACTGGCGCTAGATGCATGTGATATCTAAGTGCAGCCCAGTCCTTTCTTTTCTCACCAGATAATCATAATCTTCTTTCACAGCCATTGAACTGAAGACCACATCCTAGAAACTCAGGATCTAACCAAAGAAGTGCACAGAAGGTGCTTGAAGCAAAGAACCCTAATTAGATTCTTCGCTAACCTGTTACACAGAAAAACTACGGCTCAGGTAGGACAATGTCCAGCACACCATACAGGAACTAATTTCCCTGTAGAGACACAACCAGTTTCTTACTTTTACCTGCTTCCCTTTAGATGGCCCATCACGGTGGTACATCAGTGACAGTCCCAAGTCCACTACAATCGTCCTGAAGACGGCACCAGAACACCAACTATCAACTGAGTGCCAGAAACACCATTTTTGTGTCGACTAGACAGATGTGAGGTCAACCGGACCACATTCTAAGTCACTACCTTTACTAACCCACACTACATATAAGTGAATGTAAAGAATTAATGTATTAGGTTTTATTGAGATGCCTTAAACATTGAATCACCCCGGTCACTACGGGCAAGCAAAAGGTAGCTGTGTTATGCTATTTTTTTAAATCACATGAATAAAAATTGTAATTGTACTACAGAAATATTGGGTGTTCTCTTGTGTACAGACAACTTACAGTGATCTGTTAAGTGTGCTGGATCCATAACCGGCCAGTGACAAACAGGTGGGGTAGCCTAAATTCCCTTTTTTCTCAAAAGGCAAATATAATAAACCATCATATTTTCATCATATGATCATGTTAAAAAAACCATCATAGAATAAAAGTAGCAACAATAGTACAAAAAACATGAGAAAATCCCCAATCGGACCAGAAATTGGCAATGGAGAGACCGAGATTAGTGGGGTGGGAAGGGGGGTTCAGGAAGGAAAATGAGGAATTGGAGAAAAATATATAACGAATGGGGAAAGAAACATTCAAAAATAACAATTAGTGCATTGTCTTAGTGATTATAAAAAGCATGAGGGCACTTTACATGTTGCATACATATCAAAAATTTCCATAAAGAATTGAGACTGGGTTCATTTGCAAATTGTGTATATATATATATATATATATATATATATATATATATATATATATATATATATATATATATATATATATATATATGCGTTACTCTATCTGTCCCACAACTCCTGTCCTGTCCCACTTTACATAATGTATTAGTTCAGAGTTCCCTTACCCTTCAGCATTAATCATACATGCATGTTTGTAGAGATGTTGAGATAGTACTGGGGTAAATCCGATCTGCTGCAAAACGACAATAAAAAATAACACTTAAAAGCCATGTGGCGTATGATGGTATTTACTGACTTATCCATCTTGACATTGTGTTGTGTGTCCCTCTATTGATTTTAAGCCATGCGTAAGCTTAAACACTTGTGGCTGTGTTTTATATTTGCTGCACCTGTTTCCACGTAACGTTATATTTCATCTCTCGTGCAGTTGTGCACATTTAGGTAAATAGGGGAGTGTGCTTGGGCAATAAATTAAATTGAAGTAATTGCTCCTCCTGTTTATTGTTCGTGCAATTAAACACGTGTGGCTGAGTTAGGAATGCGCAAATGCAAAGAAATTAAGTTGGAGTAATGGCTTGTTTTTAATATGAAATTGCTTAAAGCAGAATTGTGTGCATTATTGACCTAGCATCCAGTGCCGCTTACAGCACGGATGTTAATCTAATTGGGTAATGTGGTGGGTGTTCTCGCTGAGACCTCTAGGGCTTACCTGAAAATGTTTGTTTCTTGCAGCTAGCGTCACTTGTAATGGCCGCTGGTCCTCTGGTAGGTCATGTTTATCTCCTGTTGCCATGGAAGCATGGTAGTCCTACCATTGTTTCCATGGACTGCTGAAGCTTGTCGGCCATACTTTGGGAGCTCTAAGTATACTTTGAGGAATATGTGCTCAGTCTGATTGGTCCAATTACCGTTTTCGATGCTTGGAGAGTAATTAAACAATATACCATTGTAAGATGCCTCCAGAAAGGGATTGTTAATTGTATATGTGTATCATAATGTCAAACAAAAAACATGCGTAAAATATGATGCATCCGTGTTAAGTGTTCCTTGTCCCTGGTAGCTGTTTAAAACTGCCTGAGGCTGGCCCCATGGGAGGTTTGTTAGGAGCTGATTCATGATAATATCCACGTGCTAAGACTAGTGTCTTATGGGAAATGTAGTTCCAAAGTTAATTGGTTTGAATATCCTGAAAGGTGATGATGTAAAACGCACATGTCAGGTCAATTCAACGCTCACATTAATACTACGTGACCATTAGTCATTGGCCCTCAATGCTTTATGGGAATTGTATTCCCAAAGTGGTGAAATTGAAATTCCCTAATGCCTGCTATAAATAGCGTGAGGAGTGCTTATTAGAATGGTTTGGCAAAGGTTAATCCTTTGAAGAGTCGACTGGGCGCTAAATCAAGGTCCCTAGGTGCTAATACTGGTGTCTTGTGGGAAATGTGGTCCCAATGTTAGTGCATACACATCTCCCAGAACATTTAGATGGTACCGTGAAAGATAAATGTTATGTTAATTTACTACTTTCCTGAATGCTAATGATTTGTTAGGAGCTGATTCATGATAATCTCCACGTGCTAAGACTAGTGTCTTATGGGAAATGTAGTAATTATTTTTATTTTGCATTCATATTTTCTCATTTTTCTGACATTCTCATTTTCATTATACTGTTTATATTTTTGGTTTTACAATATGGCATGAATGTTTACTTTGTTCTTACTCATTCCTTCATTTATTGGAGATTACAGATCTGTCCTGATTTGAAAAAGGCATAGTCAATGCTGAAATATGTGTAATCGGAAAGGGCCAATAAACAAAACTAATTGGATCACCAACACATGTGACTTTGGAACTTTGTTCATACATAATTGTGGAGCAGCAAGAAGGTGTGTGGAAAATACACATTTCCATACAAACAAATGGAGTGGTGGACCTCTTAGTCTCCATCTTTCACACACCAATGCAACACCTACAAATCTAAATTAAAACACTGGTCACTGGGGTTTCACAGTGATATCACAAAAAGCTCCTCAAACCAAAGTTTTCCTAGGAATGGAGACAGATGGTGGAGTTAATGGAACAACTAGGACCATCCAGGTGGGCTGGGGCATCCGGGCATGGTTGGGTGGGTACAAGTAGGACCCGTAAAGTTGGGAAGGGGGGAGTGGGTTGTGTTATCAGGAAGATTGTATTATGCTCTTCAGATTGTGTAACGCATCTTATAGTCTAAAAAGTAACTCATTAACCAGTTTGTAATTGTCTCATTGGGTGATACTCTAATTTGCTCTGCAGTGATATTTCAGCAGGATGTTCTAAACAGATAATTATTTTCTAAACCAATTAAACGCGATTTTGAAAGACTCTGGTGTATTTGGGATTGATTCTTTGAATGCTAGATTACCAATAGGCCCTGCTATGTTGCAGATTTAATTAAAAGACCTGCATCCCCGTTTCTAAAAGACACCAGTCTTTTCCTGGGTGTATAACCTTTCAGGTATAGTCTATAGTATATTATATATACTATACATTGGCAATGAGTTCTTTTGGCGGGACATTTTTTGAAGGTTTTTGTTTTTACAATCGAGCTGTCAAGTTGTTTAAACTTGTCAAAGGGCTTTTATATCTGGGTCAGTTTTGAGACATCTGAACACATAGATTCTCTTTTGTTTCGGCCACTGTTGCCTCAAATCGACCTGTTTTTCTTCAGGTGCAAGAAGGCAATTGGGCGATTTGCTACCGGTTTCACGCACTTTTGACTCTTTACAAGAGGAATTATTCAGTCAACAATGGAGGCTTATTCAGAATAGAGACATTTGTAGCAGAAGAAGTCCGACCCCCTTTAAAATGCGTTGTGATCACAGTAATTTGCAATATTAGCAACATGTTCATTGGCTTAATATTCAGTGATAATTGCAGGAGTGGAGGAAAACATTGAATAAACTCAGCATCCGATGCAGTAATCAGTGCAAAATATTTTTGCCAGAGTTACTGAAAATTACACTGTAGTTTTAGGGGATGACATTGTGTAAACCTTACCATATTTACATTATGTTGCTCTAAATGTAGACCATTGTGGGCCTTGTTAGGTCAGATCAGTCCAACTACGAAATTGCAAAAGCTGTGTCAGAAAGCACCATGTAAGAAAATCGGGTTATTATTATCAGTCTAATTACTTGTCAGATACACTGAGCGCTTAAGAATTAGGGAAGATATCAGAGTCCTAAAATACGCTCTTGAACAGATTTGGAAGTATATGGCCCTTTGAATCGATGCACCATGATCTTCAGAAAATACAGGTTGCACGAGAGAGGATGGGCGCATCTACAACGATATTATGAAGCAATAGTAGTTAATCCGACTTTAAGATTTTAATGTCTTCCTTGTTCCTCTTCCTGGTTTACAGTCCAAGTTAAGTAGGTGAGTCTACAACCTGAGGCAGATCCTTCTGTTTGTCACCTGCAAAATGGGCCTTCCTTTTTGTTTGCCTTATATGACTTTGCTAGGACTTAATTTTCTGGACCAATGTATATCAAAGGAAATGCTTTGTGGTAGCAGTCGCAGGAGTAAAACCATAGTAATGTTCCACCTTCTATTGGTTGGATAGATCAGTAGTAGTAGTGAGATACATTTATAAAGCACAACTTATCACCCGGTGAACAGTATGCAGGCACGAGTGTGTAGCAAGTCAGCCCTTCCTCATCTCAGGTTGATAGATTGACTACCAATGCATTGGGTAACATTGACATATATTACTAGAGCGCTTAGAAGACAGAGGAATCCGTAATGAAGCACTATATTAAAACCTGAAACTATTAGTATTACAATTTTGACTCCAGGGCAAGCTGCAGGTCTGGCAGATTATATTTGTATGACGTGTAATGCCCCTTTGTTCTCCTCCCTGGCTGGTTTAAGGGCAAGGGTCTAAAGTAGGGCCCTCACCGTTCAAAAATTGGAAAGTTTCAGCTGTATGGTCAAAGAGTATAACACATTTGGGTCGTGGCACACACTGCCTTCACCTAAACCTTACAGGATAGCAACAGGAAAAGAAACTACGATTTACACACTGTACAAGAGTGAACATGTAGTATATATACAGTTACAAATAAGACCCAATCAAATGCTGATTCACAAAATGCATGCACACACGGACCTCTGCAAGACACTTCAAGGGTGAAAAGCAAACGCAATCCAAAACATGCAAACTACACTTCCCACCTACCGGCTTCATCTCCCAACACCCTGAAAGCACTGCTGCTAGTGTTCAATGGAAGGGCAGTGTGGCTCAGAACACTGGAGACGAAGCACGAAATGTAAGTGGCTAACATTGAAATAGGTAAATAGCACGTGTGTCACAGCTGCAGCCTAGTAGGCAAAGTAAAAAGTGCAAAAAGGAGGAATGCAACAGGGAAAATGGTAAGAGTATGAAAAGATGAAATGTGACAATGTTAGAATGACTGTAGTGCTAGCTGGGTGGTCATGGAACCATTGTGTCGCACAAAACTTGTGAACTACCTTATTCGTAAAGGGTGCATGCAGTAGCTCACTGAAAGGCAGCTCAGGGAGCCACCTGCCATTCATCTAGTTTTCCAGCCATGAGTCTGTGGTAGCAGCATTGCAGTTCCCTCCTTCTCAGACACTGATTACTCTCTGCAGGTTTTCTTAGGTTTCTAGTCTCTAAGCTGTGGTGGCCGTGTTAGGACGAATTCTCATTTATGGCTAATTTCCCTCACCTAGTGAGTCCCCCAGCAGTTTTGCTGGACTTCTGGAGTTTATTTTTTTCCACTTGGTAAGAGTGAGAGCTTTTCCCCCACTCTTACCTGGGTTTTGCTATGTTTTTCTACCTGTTTTTGTGATTGTGGACTTTGAAGTACACCACTTCAGTAGCCCCCTTCTTTTTGTGTCACACAGCACCTTCAGTGCCGTGGCACAGGGTTGTCTTTGAGACTTCCCTCGACTCCATATCTGAGGCGACTACTGTCCCCCAGAAAAGGGTAAAGTTACCATTAACTTTACTTAGTCAACCTACACAGATCCAGCACACCCCATCTTCCATGGAGTACTGGAAAGGGTTAATTCGTATCCCTTTGTATCTATACCTAGAGCATTGTTTCGCTCTTTTAACATTTAGACTTGGCTGGTGGCAGTGGTATCTACCCTTACTTTTCTACCCCGATTATATTAGATAAACGCGGTACTGTTCTTGGCTTTTATATTAGCCTCGAACATAAACCATCTTGACCAAATCGTCTTTCTCTTGGCTCCGGTTGGGTTTATTCGCCATTTCTTTTTGTTAAAGTCCTTCTTGTGTTTTACTTTGTGCGGCAAACTAGGTTCGCCTTCTTTGTTCACTGTCTTTTGCTGGGCTTCTGCCCAGAAGCCCTCCTCAAGGAGCATGGGTGTCTAGGTGGGCTGAATGTGAGGGAGGGGTGTAGTCAGCCCCTGCACAGGGTATCCTAGGAAACCCAAGTCGCACTTTGTCATGATTGGCCAGGGTAGTTGTCCGGGCCGGACAACCCCCCTGCTGGGTGATTGACAGCCAGGCTGCGTGAATGGGGGTTTTTTCACATAAAAGGCAGGTCTCTTGGGCTAGAAGTCAGAGAGTCGCCACTGGAACTACAAGGAACCGAAGAGAAGTGTAGAGAACGACGGCTGCTGCAACTACCCCGTCTCGGTGAAGCCCTGCTGCAGTCCTGAGCTATTTGCCCTTCAACGACTCAGAGAAGATCCAGTCCGGAGTCTTCTTCCCTTGAGCTTGGTGGGGATAACCAGCTCATCTTCTACAGCCAGAGGTCCTCTTCCGTCGTCGAAATCGCTGCACACTCCTGTAGTGGTCCAGATAGCCACCTGAAGAGCCTCTCCTGTTTTTAAGGAGCGCACCTTTTATTCCTTATCGCTGCTGCCGGCTTCATCCCTGTGTGGTGCAGATCCCCTTCAGACGTCCTCCTTCACAACGAAGCTCCAGGAATCGTGGGTCTGCGGGAAACCAACAGGAACAACTGCCAGGGCACTAGCTGCACCACTGGAACAAGGTACTGTGTTCTGTTGAGGAAACTGGGTGAATCCCTTTTTCTTCATTTCCAAGGCTTGCCCTTGTCTTCCCTCCTTCTTATAACTTTTGTTTTCGAACATTGACAATATCGATGTACTTTTGGCTACGTTGAATCATGAAATGTCTGACTGTGTGATCTTCGGCAACTGGCCCCGGTGTCTATCGACCCCGGCTCTGGCCCTTTGACTTTTGACCTCCTGTCTCTGAGTGTTTCTTGATTCTGCCTGCCTAACCAAAATATTGCCTGTGATTTTTGCCTCCAACTACCTCTGGGTATCTCAGGTGCTAATTTTTGCCCCGGTAGCATTTCATGTTACAGATATGCGTTTGTTTAGTAGACCGAACTGTCAAAAAGTGATCGCAATCGTATTTGCGGTAACATGTTTTGCTCATAACACCAGTTCATTCAAACACAGGGTACTTACCTTGAGACTTAAGTTTAATAAAAGTGTTGTGTTTATAACAAATGGTTTAAAAATAAATGTAGTTATATTTTTCTTCATGAAACCTTGAGTCAGTGTTCGCTTGAGTCACCGTAATTGTGGTCCCTTTGTGTAATCTCTGCTACTGCACATATACTCTTGAGATAAGCCTGGCTGCTCTGCCACTGCTACCACTCTGACATAGTAGTACAGGCTTGTACCAAAGGTAAAACTTGTATTGCCACCTGTAGTCTTAATTGTGTGTAGTGGTCCCTAAAGGCACAGCACAGGATTCTGCCTAACAGGCAGCCTTGCAGTTCCCTTCTTCTCATACACTGATTACCCTCTGCAGGTTCTCTTAGGTTTCTAGTCTCTAGGCTGTGCTAGCACCCTTGCAGTTCCCTCCTTCTCAGACACTGATTACCCTCTGCTGGTTCTCTTAGGTTTCTAGTCTCTAAGCTCTCGTGGCAGCCTTGCAGTTCCCTTCTTCTCATACACTGATTACCCTCTGCAGGTTCTCTTAGGTTTCTAGTCTCTAGGCTGTGCTAGCACCCTTGCAGTTCCCTCCTTCTCAGACACTGATTATCCTCTGCAGGTTCTCTTAGGTTTCTAGTCTCTAAGCTCTTGTGGCAGCCTTGCAGTTCCCTCCTTCTCAGACACTGATTACCCTATGCAGGTTCTCTTAGGTTTCTAGTCTCCAAGCTCTTGTGGCAGCCTTGCAGTTCCCTCCTTCTCAGACACTGATTACCCTCTGCAGGTTCTCTTAGGTGTCTAGTCTCTAAGCTGTGGTGGCAGCCTTGCAGGTCCCTTCTTCTCAGTCACTGATTACCCTCTACACATTCTTATAGGTTTCCAGCCTTTAGTCTGTGGTAGCAGCCTTGCAGTTCTCTCCTTCTCAGAGACTGATTAGCTTCTGCAGGTTCTCTTAAGTGTCTAGTCTCTATGCTGTGGTAGCACCCTTGCAGTACCCTCCTTCTCAGTCACTGATTACCCTTTACACGTTCTTATAGGTTTCCAGTCATTAGTCTGTGTTAGCAGCCTTGCAGTTCTCTCCTTCTCAGATACTGATTACCCTCTGCAGGTTCTCTTAGGTTTCCAGCCATTAGTCTGTGGTAGCAGCCTTGCAGTTCTTTCCTTCTCAGACAATGAGTACCCTCTGCAGGTTCTCATAGGTTTCCAGCCTTTACTCTGTGGTAGCACCCTTGCAGTTCCCTCCTTCGCAGACACTGATTACCCTCTGCAGGTTCTCTTAGGTTTCTAGTCTCTAAACTGTGGTGACAGCCTTGCAGTTCCCTTCTTCTCAGACATTGGATTTCTTCTCAGACAATGATTACCCTCTGCAGGTTCTCTTAGGTTTCCAGTCTCTAGGCTGTGCTAGCACCCTTGCAGTTCCCTCCTTCTCAGACACTGATTACCCTCTGCAGGTTCTCTTAGGTTTCTAGTCTCTAAGCCGTGGTGGCAGCCTTGCAGTTCCCTCCTTCTCAGACACTGATTACCCTCTACATGTTCTTATAGGTTTCCAGCCTTTAGTCTGTGGTAGCACCCTTGCAGTTCCCTCCTTCTCAGACACTGAGTACCCCCTGCAGGTTCTCGTAGGTTTCCAGTGTCTAGGCTGTGGTGGCAGCCTTTTCTCTGCTTCTCTGTCACTGATTACCCTCTACAGGTTCTTATAAGTTTCCAGTCTCTAGGCTGTGGTGGCAGCTTGCAGTTCCCTCCTTCTCAATCACTTATTACCCTCTGCACATTCTTATAGGTTTCCAGTCTCTAAACTGTGGTGGCAGCCTTTCAGTTCTCTGCTTCTCAGTCACTGATTACCCTCTGCAGGTTCTCATAGGTGTCCAGTCTCTAAGCTGTGGTGGTGGCAGCCTTTCAGTTCTTTTTTTCTCAGTCTCTGATTACCCTTTGCAGGTTCTCATAGAGTTCCAGTCTCTAGGCTGCAGTGGCAGCCTTTAAGTTCTCTCCTTCCCAGTCACTAATTACGGTCTGCAGGTTCTCATAGGTTTCCAGGATCTAGGCTATAGTGGCAACCTTGCAGTTATCTCCTTCTCAGTCACTGATTACCATCTACAGGTTCTCATAGGTTTCCAGCCTCTGGGCTGTGGTGGCAGTCTTGGGGTTCCCTCTTTCTCAGTCGCTGTTTACCCTCTACAGGTTCCATAGGGTTCCAGTCTCTAGGTTGTTGTGTGAACCTTGCAAGTCTCTCCTTCTCCATCATTGATTACCCTCTGTAGGTTCTTATAGGTTTCCATTTTCTAGAATGTGGTGGCAGCCTTGCAGTTCTCTTTCTCAGTCCAGAGCCGTGGCCAGGATTGTCTAACAGGTGGGTCCTGAAGCTAATGTATTTGGGCCGACCGCAGTGACATTAACATCTGTAAATGCCCAAAATGTGCTGCTGAGTGGGCATTTGCCTGCTCGCGCCCTACCCCATCTTTGCCTCTGTCTCAGTCACTGATTACCCACTGCAGGTTCACATAGGTTTCCATGTTCTAGGCTATGGTGGCAGCCTTGAGTTTTGCTCCTTCTCAATCATTGATTACTGTGATGAGTCTGATGGTGTCATCACTTCTTTCCCGGAGGTGACCCCTCCCCATGTGGCCTAAGGACGGCAGCTGCTCCCTGATCCTGACCCTCGGAGCAGCTATATGGGGGAAGATCACATGCAGGGAGACTGACTCTGAGAAAATATCATGGTGCAATCTGATGAGACATGGTGAAAGGGGCCCCTAGGGGTCCCTCGTGCTATGGAGACAAGGCAGTGACCATACACGAAAAGATGCGCCAGACACGAGGTTTCAAAATCCCAATGCTAGGGTTTATTGCAAGCAAAAGATAGTGTCAATTGGTCAATTCTGATCTCACGCCCCGCGACGTGAGTTTCCTAGACCTCGAGGGACGCAAGAGAGCGAATTACGTACATCAGTTACATATATACAAAATGCATATCATACAATCAGCAAAGTCATGTTCAACACCCCTCTGTACTAAGTTCCTTTGAACTCGGGATGACGATGGACATATCCGACGAATATGACGATCATAATGCTTTCGATGTCTATTCTAGTAACAATGTGCAATTTAGAAAGTGCGGAGGCATCTTGTAGAACACAGTGGTTCTGTTCGTGGAAGCAATCTGTACATGGGGGAAGAGCCACATTCCAAGCTTTACTATCTGAGGTACTATTCGTGTCCTGGGAGCCGACATGTTCTAAGGGGTTTTGCGAAGGGGGGCCGTAAGACAAGCATAATTCAAACCTTTAACTGTATTATTCTAACATAGTCTACCATCTTACGAGACTGGCTGGCAGCTGTGAAGTGATTAAATGCCCTGCAGCTTCCTCCCAAGGCTACAGAGAGGGAGCGTGGGCATTCCTTTCTGGGCTACTCATGAGGAGTTCAGCAAACTCTTCAGTCCCGCGACCTTGTCCTTTCATATTCAGACAACAATGTTAACAGTTGAGCAGAGTAAGCAGAATCCGCAAGAATTGCAAGCTGCAAAGCAGTTTTTTAGACAGAAAGCAATGAGCAATGGTTAACAAGCAAAATGGCGATTCTGCTACGTTTAAAATGGCCGCTTGTTGGTCAAGCATAACAGTCTATATTTCTATAATTCGGTGCATAAGACGGTTGGCCCATGGCCATCAAGTTACGTCTGTCATTCAAATGAAGGGTATTCATTTTTCCAGATTGACAATGGTATCCCCCTTCTTCTTTTGAGGATACCCTATTCCTGCCTAATGCCTTAATGGCATACTGTAACACCTCCCCTCATCCACCTAGGAACGATGAGGAAGACCTTCTAATGAGAGCTGTATGTAAGTCATCATGATCAGACGAATCCTCTAAAATTAATGAAAACACATTCTCAGCTCCTACCTACAAGTCATCTACAACGGACTTACCTTCAAAGAACAACTGCCCAGACTTTAGCTACAGAAATCTAAGAATGGACTTCCATTCCCATAACTACCAGAGAACCGCAACTAGGAAGATGAACAGAGGAATGCAGATCAAGGAAGGTGAGGAGCATAGGCCATGCTCTAGTTGTTGTGAGTGCATACCTGTGCCCCAGAGATATAAACAAGTGGAGTAGCTGACTAGAGAGAACCGCTGCTGGAGAGAGAAAGCTGCTTCTCTGAGAATGAGCCGAGAGACTGTGAGGCTGGAGAGAGGGCTGTGGAGCTGACCGACTCAAGATCTGAAAACAGGGAAGCTGACTGCAAGAAGAAATACGTGGCAGGAATGCTAGAAGCCAACAGAGGGCTCCCCGGCATTTTCAGGTGTTTGGAGGCAGCTTTTCCCTTACCAGAGCATGAAAACACGAAGCAGAAGAGCCCAGCAGGGACTGCAGGATGTAGAGAAGACAAGAAGCGGATACTGCAACCAAAGAAGAGACACAGAACAACCGCTGCCGTCTTACCGCGAGAGGAGAATATGCCTTCCAGGGGAAGCAGGGACGCCGGGGCATATCGGTAGCCATGCTAAAACCGAGTAAACATTAATGAAGCACATGAGAAAGAGAGAGAGAAAGGGAGAGAGAGAGAGGGAGAGAGGGAGAGAGAGGGAGAGAGAAAGAGAGAAAGAGAAAGAGAGAATTTTTTGAAAGAGGGAACAGAAGGAATGTGAGGGATTCGACCATCCACATGGGAAGAGTGCGCTCACCTGGGCTTTTTTTGTTTACTTAAAAGAATGAATGATGGGATAACAACCTCCAAAAATATGTGGGCCATTCCTGCACATATTTTCCCCGGTCACTTCACAGCAGAAAAATAGTCTTGTACTCTGGGAGAACACACCTTACCAGTGCCACCCTCCCCTGTCATGTGTAGCTGACACCTGACAGCTGTGGGTACATCAAAAGCCCTTGGCCATGGGCAGCCTGATTAGAATTTCAAGGCCTCATAGATTTGAATCTCCATTGTCAAACCTTGTTTGTGGCGGTGAATACTGAAGAATGTTAATTAGCAGACCTCAGAAGGCCTGGGTGCAGGAAGTGACAATGGAGACCAGACGCCAACACTTCTTTGTAATGCGACTCTGTACTAACACCCCTCCTTGGAATGTCCTGTCTGGAACCATTCCTTTCAGAGCAGGGAAGTATGTGAATTGTAGGAGTTGAAAGTCTGCCTGCAACCCCCTACTTCAAAGGAGGCCCATGTTGTGATCAAACGCCACATAGGGCTCAGTTAATTAGGGAGACACTTTGATGTACATCAGACAGGAAGATGGGTGGGACTTAGAAGTATATGTTGTCGTCATTCCCCTGTATGTTGCCAAGCGCCCTGGTTCTGACCTGAAGCATCACTGAAGATTGTTGGTGGAGACCCAGGATTGGCTCACCAATCCCTGGGCAGCGTTTGGCTTTAAAAGAGGGCTGAGTCCCTCACCGATCAGATCATTTGAAGACCTTGCAAGGAGTAAGAAGAAGGACTCATTTGGACCCGAGCTGAAGGTACAGAATACCTTACATCTTCCACCAGTATAGGAAGGCCAGGAGCACCTAGAGGGAAGCTAGCACCCTCCCCTAAACATCTCCCAGGGAACAGAGGGAGATACCAGACTTAGAGAACCCACCCAACAGCTGCAGAACTGGTACACAGCCAGCATACAGAGTGCCCTGTGCGGTTCCGACAGCAAGCCTCCTAGGTGGGAAGTGCCACAGAGTCTCTGGGCAAAGAACAAGGCTGTTGCCTGCTAACACAGTCCTGAGCTTTGGGCGTCGCCCTTGAAAGGACACGAGCCCTGCGAAGAAGCTTGGAGGAAGAGTGCCATACAAGCATCATCTAGCGTCCATCTTTTTTTTTTTTTTTTTTAATTTTGATTTTTATTGTTTTTTAACAGTTACAATTCTTGTATTACAACAGAACAGAAAAAGGTTACATATATGAGCATAAGGAAAACACATTAGCGACCCGCATTTGCACGTCTCGTTTCAACATCATTAACTCATGGGTACTACTAATAATACCCATATCTTAAGCGGATACTTTCCCGTTCTTTACATATATAAGCAAACCCACCCCTCCCCGGGAATGAGAGTTGTGTCACATAGAGGTTGAGGTGGCATGGTAGAGTAATTTTCTGCAGGGTTTGAGGCATATATATCATAAATGCATTCAAGGGGTCACCATGGAGGGGACGTATGTGTTCAGGAACTCTGCCCATAAGATTTCACATTGTGTTGCCCTGCCATGTAGGGAGGCGGTGATTTTCTCCATGGTACATATATTCAGTACCACATTAACCCACTCTTTCTTAGTCGGGGTCTTAGACAATTTCCAATTGGTCGCTATTAGCGCTCGTGCGGCCAATAACAGGTAGGGGGTTATGCCACAGACCCTTGTCCATTTATCTTCTATTTTCTCAAGGCTAAATAAGACTAGATGTGGGTCAGCAGTTCTGTATATACCATCCATGTGTCTGATCCACCCGAGGACCTCATCCCAGAAGATCTTAATCCTGGGGCATCCCCACCACATGTGCCAATAGTCGGCTATCTGTCCACACTCGCGCCAACAGGTAGGGGCTGAGGATTGATACATTTTGGATAGTCTATACGGGTCATACTGCCATCGATGTAGAAGTTTGATGGAGTGAAGTTTATATTGACATGAGACTGAGTTACGCGTAGCCATATTACACATCTTCACCCATTCTTTATCCTCTATTTCTGACTCCATATCAATCTCCCATCGTCTTCTGAGTTTCTGCGTGGACCCCCCTCCTCCCTCGAGAATGAGTTTATACATGAGGGAAATCAGGCCCTTCCTATCAGTCTTAGAGTCCAGCATTTTTTCAAAAGGGGTGAGTTCGCGGCTCAGTTTGTCAGCCCATCCTGCCTGTGTCAGTACTCCTTTGATTTGTAAGTAGTGGAAAGCGGACAGTACCCCGATGTGTAGGGCTTCGGTCAATTCCGGGAGGGTAATGAAAGAGTCGCCGTGGAGGAGTTGGCCCACCCTCTCCAAGCCCGCTTCATACCATGTCTGAAATCTATCGACATTGGGTATGTGGTTGTTAATACCCGGGGACCATAGGTGACTTAACGGGGATGGCCATGTTGTGATTCCCTTCATTCCCGGACCTTCCCTCCATATGTCCCATATGGTGGCAAAGAGTGGATGTTCCCTCGTTTTCTTTAGCACTGTTTTCCTCGGGGCCCATATCCATTCCCCTAGTGTCGCTGGATCTAAGTAGTGATTGTCCATTGCTATCCACTGTGGTTCCTTATGGCTGCGTAAGTGAGGGACGAGCACACGTAGCTGGGCTGCGGCATAATATTTTTTGATGTCAGGGAGGCCCACCCCACCTCTGTCTTTGGGCAGGGTCAACGTAGCATAGGCGATCCTGGCTTTCTTCCCTTGCCACAAGAACTTCAGAATCTCCCTCTTAACCTGTGTAAAATATTGTTCGGGTATTTTGATAGGGAGCATCTGGAAGGGGTAGAGAAACCTTGGGAGGCAGGTCATTTTTATGGCATTCAGTCTGCCAAGCCATGAGATCGTTAGCTTGTCCCATCTGGCCAGGTCTGCCCGAAGTTTAAGGAGAAGCTGGGGGAAGTTTGCCTCATACAGAGAGTCTAATCTTTTCGTAACATGTATCCCCAAATATTGCATCGTGTTGTGCTCAATCGTCAGACCTAGAAAAGAGTATTTTGCGATATTCGCTTCTGTGTCTCCCTGCAGGGGGAAAAGCGTGGACTTGGCTCGGTTGATCTTAAACCCCGATAGTCGACCATAATCTTCTATGAGGGAAATCGCTCGGGGGAGAGATCTCTCAGGGTTGGTCACGTGTAAGAGTATGTCGTCAGCATACAAGGCCAGCTTGTACTCCGTGGGCCCCAGGTGGATTCCATCTATACCAGCATCCTTTCTTATATTGTGTGCCAAAGGTTCAAGCGATAGGGCAAAGAGAATGGCTGACAGGGGGCAACCCTGTCTGGTGCCTCGTGCCAATCGAAACCACCGCGAGTATTCCCCATTCACAAACACTGAGGCTGTAGGTGACGAGTAAATTGCCTGTATCCCCTTCCGCAGGTTTGGGCCCAATCCAAATTTGTGAAGAACCTCCAGCAGGAAGTCCCACTCTACCCTGTCGAACGCTTTTTCTGCGTCAATAGAGAACAGCGCAGGGGCAGTGTTAAGACTATGAGAGGCATGTACTAAATGTAATGTCTTCCGCATTGTATCCGCACCCTGACGGCCAAGTATGAAACCCACTTGATCGGGATGGACAAGGCGGGGCAAAAAGGTTTCTATCCTAGCCGCTAAGATCCTGGAATAAATTTTAGCATCTATGTTAATCAAAGAAATGGGGCGGTACGATCCACAGTTCCTGGGGTCTTTCCCTTCTTTAGGAATGACGGCTATGAGTGCCTTGGTGAATGAATCCGGGGGGTTCCCTGTTTCTAAAATGTGGTTAAATAAATCGACAAGAAAGGGCGTGAGTTGCGGTGCAAAGGTCTTGTAGAAGCCCGCTGTATACCCGTCTTCCCCCGGAGATTTGCCTAACGCAAGTCTCTTAATAGCTTCCAGGACCTCATCCCCCGATATAGGGCCATCTATGGTGTCTGATTCAGTACGTGTCAGTGTGGGCATATCGACATCCTCAAGATATGATCGGATGTCAGATACGTCCGGGTCCTTCTCTGGAGTGTACAGGGCTTCATAATAGTCAGCAAATGATTCCGGGATAGAGGATCGGTTTGATTCTGGTCCGGATCCTTCACCACATATTTCCTGCACCCTGCGGTCCGTCTGTTGGGCACGTAATCTGGCCGCCAGCAGCGCGTCCGCCTTGTCCCCTTTCTCATAATATTTTTGCTTCAAGAGGAGGAGTTTGCGGGCTATCTGTTCATGCTCTAAAAGACGCAACTCTTCTCTCTTTTTTTTGGCATCTGCAACTTTTTCGGGGTCTACAACATCGCCCTCCCTTACATCCCTCTCCAGTTGGGTAATTTCTTTGCGGAGTTTGTTTTCAATTAAGGACCTCTCTCTTTTTTTCCTTGCACCTTCTCTCATGAGAATTCCCCTCCATGTAGCCTTACCAGCTTCCCAGACTCCCTGTTTGGAGACCTCCCCAGTGTCATTCAAACGGAAAAATTCCTCAATTTCGGTTTCCATCTCTATCTTGAATGTAGGGTCCTTCCATAAGGACTCATTACACCTCCACCGTCCGCATCTAGCGGGCATGGACCTCCAGTCCAGATCCACTGTCACCATGTCGTGGTCCGACCATGATATCATTGTGATTTCAGACTGGGAGGCCGTGTCATACAGATCTCTCGAGGAGTAGAGATAATCAATACGCGTTAGCGTGTTGTGCGGTGCCGAATAGAAAGTGTACCCCCTCCCTGTGGGATGCATATTTCGCCACGTGTCAACCAGGCCGTACAATTCCATCAGTGTTTTGAATTGAACGTGATTTCCACCAAACTTATCTCGCGTGTCGGGGTTGCCAGGATGCCAATCTATCTCGGGGTCGGCCCACAAGTTAAAGTCTCCGCCCAGGATGACGTGCCCTTTCGCCTCTAGCATGATTTTAGGGATCGTCTTGGAAAGGAACCTGAACTGTCCCACATTGGGAGAATAAATCGTAGCAATAGTGAGAGATATCTTACCAATTGTCCCCACAACCAGAAGGGCACGCCCCTCCGCATCTGACCAGATCTTTGAGGCCTTAAAGTCTATGTCTTTTTTGATGAGTATTCCTACCCCTCCCTTCTTCAGTGGCCCAGAGCCCCAGAACTCCAATCCGGATCGTTTTCCCAGAATCACTCTCTCCTCCCCTCTCATGTACTTGGTCTCTTGCAGAAAGAGTATGTCCAGTTTTGCTCTACGGAATTCTCTCATGACAAGTGATCGCTTCGTAGGAGAATTAAGACCTTTAACATTCAACGTTCCCACCCTCATGGTGCCCTCACAGCATAAGTTAGCGGTCATTATATAGGCTTACTGTGTGCCCGTATGAACTCGATGACCAATTCAGTCGCGCCCCGTGATACCCAAACAACCATGCCGCCCCCTCCCTCTTAAAACCGTAACTTGTAACTTTAGCTTGACACACATCCCTGTCTCTCTTTCCCACCCACCCCCTCCCTTCCCACCCTGGCTTCGGCGGCGTCCGATTAGACCCAGTTAGAGGCACTGGGTCGGAACCGAACCACCAATGGAGACCGTTACCTCACGGTCCCCTTACAAAGTAAACATCAATGAGTTATTAATGAGCCCCCTATAACTCCCCCAATCTGCACGTATTGATATAATGTAAGTGTGAGAGATACACAACATCACCCAACCTTCTCCCACAATGCACTATGATAGCGTTCATTACAGTTGAGTTACATCATTTCTACCCAGTGTCAACTGCCCCCCACCGGGGAGCCATTTTCCCTACGGTATTTTCTCGAGCCCTTCACTCTCCTTCTCTTCGGGCCTTGCGTCTGCCATTCCCCCTCCTTCCGGGGGTGTTCGTCACGAGGGCCCTCCTGATCGTGCGGGCCTAGTAGATCTGCGATGCAAGCCTTTATATCTTGTTCAGAGTTCAGCCTAAATTTCGTACCCTCATGTTCAAAGGAAAGAGAGAAGGGGTATCCCCATCTGTAACGCGTGTCACTAGTTTTGAGCCAAGTGGTAAGTGGTTTACACATCTTTCTTAAAGCCAATGTGAAGGAGGAGAGGTCCTGGTAAATGGTTATTTGCGCTCCACAAAGAGTGATGGACCCTCCGCTCCTCGCCTTTTCCAAAACTCTCATCCTATCCTGATAGCGGTGGAAGCGCGCCAGGACGGACCGCGGGCCTCCAGGCGGCCCTCCCGCTCTGTGAATGCGCTCCGTCTTGGGTTCGTCAATATTATCATCGGCGACGAGGAGCTTGATAATGTCATGTAGAGTTGATTTCAGATCCTCTTCCGTCTCCCCCTCTTTCTCCGGAATCCCGAAAAAGCGCAAGTTATTTCTCCTCTCCCTGTTTTCCAAATCGTCCATCTTGAGCTTACACTCCTGCTCCCTCCGTTCCAGCTCGGTTATCCTGTGGTTTAGCTGTGTTTCGAGGACGCCAATGGAGGCCTGATTGTTCTCCATTCCCTCAACCCTGTCCTCTATGCTGTCGAGGCGTTGCGTGAGTTTATCGATCTTCCCCCCAATGTTGGCCCCCATATTCCTTATTTCTGCAAGCAATCCAGCAATGTCACCTTTGGTAGCAGCTGAATCAGTGTCGATGGCAGGAGCTGGTGGAGGAGTCGGCGAAGTCGCCATGTTAGGGGGATCACCGGATCGGGGCAGGTAGTCGTAAGCGTAGATGGCCAGTTTCTGTCGGAGGTTCATTCGCTTGTTACCTACGCAGATGTTTGGCACCACAGAGGAGGCACACGCCCCTACTCTTCGTGATAGTACTGTTCTGGTCTTCCTTCGACGCGGGTACGTCCGCTCAGGGGGCCCTACCCTCTGTGGTGTGAGGCAGTTCCTCGATGGGGCCTGGCCGGGACGAGCAGTCTAGGGCCGTATCAGGAGCAGCACCGAACAATTACACGACCGTCTCTTCGTGCGAAGAATGTAACTTTTTAGCGAGGCCGTGCGGGGTAGACCAGGGTACCCGTACACTTTCGGGGAGCCAGGGCAGACTTCCAGAACTTTCGCGCGGTCCACACGCGGGATTTCTAATATTAGAAAGTCAGAGAGGAGGTGGACGTGCCACCGCAAGATCCGTCCATCAAAGAGGGGGACACTCCCATAACCGGGGTCGTGTTCCTCGCGTGCCCTCCCAGGGGTCGCCGCGAGAATGCAAGGTGCGGGGAGGGGGTCAATGGGAGGCACTCACCTCTGCTAGTGTCTCACAGGGGGGCAACAGGCCCCCAGCCGTTTGCCACCGGACCGCGTCCCACCACGGGGCCCAACCGCCAGGTCCGAAGGGAACGCGCGGTCGGCCGCTTCCGGGTCGCGCTCGTCGAAATTCGAGCAGGGCCGGGGTCGGGTCAGACCTCGGCGACGGATATCCAAGGGAAGCCGATTCCAATTTCTCTCGAGACCTCTACCATAGGTGGGGGCGACCTTCCCACAGCTCCTCCATAAGTTTCAGCTCCGGGGGGTCCAAAAGCGGGGGCTCATCTCGCCTTTGGGGGGCCTCGGTACGGGAGCTCACGCGGAAGCAGTCTTCATCCGCGCGCCCCCTGGTGGCCGACCCAGCGTCCATCTTTTAAGGACAATTTCAAGACAGTCGAGTCCTCGAATTGCATCCGGCTGCACTGCTGACTGTGGTCACGCTGCAGTCGCCAGAGCCGTCAGAGATGCCTTGACCAGCATTCCAGATCTGCCAACCAGCACAGAGACAGCGATTCTTGCCCCTGAGCTGCCACGCCATACAGCCTGCAGATGTCTATCCAGCCTCGCTTGCCGAACCGCCTGAAGCTGTCTCCCGCCACTAACTTTCTCACAGGTTGCAAAGAACCCTGGAACCGCCTCGACGCTGTCGAGCACCAAGAACCTCTTCAGCACAGGGTACATTATGGTTCTGCCCCCCTGGTCCTTCCCTGAAGGCCCCTAGAGACAGTTACGGCCCTTTGCTCCTTTGGTGCTGGAACCAAATAATCTTGAACTATAAGACTGATTACTTTACCAACTACCCTCCTGTCAGTATCCAGAGTGCATCCCTTTCCTTTGTGAAACTGTCTGTCCTCTGTGTTACTTTACAGTGTGGGTTGTAATTGTAGTGTGCTAGAACTATCTGTTGTAGTACTAATAAAGTAGATATTTAGATACCAGACTCAGAGAACCCACCCAACAGCTGCAGAACTGGTACACAACCAGCACACAGAGTGCCCTGTGTGGTTCCAACAGCAAGCCTCCTAGGTGGGAAACTTAAGCTTGACTGGACAGTCCCTTTTATCATTGGGCAACAATTTTATTTTCGCTGTGTTACAACTAACCAACGATCCACAACCTTGCGAAGAGAAGCCTGTCGTTCCAAAATTGAACAAGGAGGTCTTCTAATTTAATCTGTTTGGATTCTTTCGGGTGTACTAGAGGTGTGGGGTTGAGTGATGGTTTAGAAACCGATATTCATCCCTCGACCACCGATTCCCCCGGAAGTTGATCCGTCACAAGGAAAACACAAGACTTTCAAGTTTGTGAGTGTATGAGATATACATGTAAGGGAAGCCCTGGTAGGATAACAAAAAAAACAGGCAAATATAACATCAGAAAAAACAGAAACAAGAGACTATCAATTTTGGAGAGGTGCACAGAGCTCACCTGAGAAAAGCCTGGAAGGGAAGTATACCAAGCAAATTTAAAGTGTAAAAAGCACATATGAGAAAGTACTGGCAGGAAAGTATACCAGGCAGTTACAAGTAAGTACATCTAAGAAAGCTCTGGCAGGAGAGTATACCAGGCAGTTGCAAGTGTGTGCATCTAAGAAAGCCCTGGGAGGAGAGTTGGACTCACAGTAGCAAGTGTGTGTATAAGAGGAAGCCCTGGCAGGGAAGTAAACCAGGAAAGGACAACTTGAACATTGTATAGGGAGGACCTGCTTTAAAGAGGTCCTGAAAAAAGCAAATCAAGATTAGCAAAAAGGATGTGCTGATCACGAGAAGCGGAGTGAAGACCTGGCAGGAGAGTACATCAGGTATCCTAAAAAAGACAGTGAGCCAAGTTATTTGGTACACTAATTGTGTAATTAAAATCTAGCAGGAGAGTATGCCACGTATCCTAACAAGACAAAGAGCCACATTGTTTGTGCACTAATTTTATTACTCAAGAGAAAACCTAAGGGACTGACATTGTTTAGTAATCAACTAATGGAGGAGAATCACCGTCTGGAATAAGGAACTCTTTCCTGTTAAAACCTTTGTGTTGCAGTTACGCATTTTCCTTTTTAATCATTTGTGAAAACATTACCCTTTTCACTTTAGGATTCAGTTTGTTAGAATGTGAAAGCCAGAATAGTACTTTGGACATAGGGTGGTTTTGCTTTGTACACCCTAACCTTGACAGACACTTATTTTTGGTTTTAGGTAGGGAAACACCTCTTAGAGCAGAGACAGATCGACATGTTTCCACCCCCTTTTCTTTTAATACAAGTTAACGGCCAAAAACCATACGTTTATGTGTCTGTGTCTCATTGCTGGCTCCTCACATTACCCTCTATAGGTTCTCATAGATTTCTAGCCTCCCGGTTGTGGTGGCAGCCTTGTGGTTCTCTCCTTCTCAGTCACTGATTACCTTCTGCAGGTTCTCATAGTTTCCCAGTCTCTAGGTTTTGGTAGCAGCCTTGCCATTATCCCCTTCTCAGTCATTGATTACCCTCTGCAGGATTTCTTAGGTTTCCAGTCTCTGGGCTGTCGTGGCAGACTTGCAGTTCTGTCCTGCCCAGTCACTGACAATCTTCTGCAAGTTCATAGCGCCACCCAGAAGCCATCACCAGAGGTTCAGCTCTAGTTCAGAGCCAAATGTATATATGCAACTCCCTGTGAACAGCAATGTCCAATGTCTGACCGTGTTTGCTCAGCAGTGCTAACAAGATGTTTAAAAAACACATTAAAATTAAGAAAAAGATACAAATATTACTCTTTTTCTTCTATAACGCTGGTGGACCAGTGCCATGCACCGATTGAGTACTGAATTGTACAGAAATCCAGCTCATGTATCAATTGCAGGTGATGATAAGAAGAGCATTATTCGTTGACTTCCAAGGCAAGGAAACACCATCCTGAATCTATCAGCAACTGACCGCTCTAACTTAACCCACCCTCCAGAACCCTCACCGTTATAGGTCACTAGTCTCCTGAAGGATTTAAAGCCAATGAACATTCTGAAACACATCACTAAGGCTTCCGGCCGAGGCATCCCAGCTCCGGCCAATACAATGAACACTTTCATTAATACTAAGTGATTCCTCGGGGTCTACTTCCAGCTACCATATGATATGATGAATTCCGGCCCTATCATTCCTGCCATAGAGCGTAGGATCCACTCCCACCATGACGACTTCCACTCTCCATTGTTCATACCGGGCCTTACCAGTCTGATCAACGTTTCCAGTCCTGTTTTTAGCTAATGCTCACAGTTCACAGAAAACAAAAGCGCCCCACCCGCCCAGGTAGTCACACAAGCGGCCCACCAGAGTTCACTGTAGGTCAGTCCATCAGTGCAGGGGAGTGTATTCCCAGCTGCGAGAACGCAGAATGTAGGGAAGCCGGTGGAGCTGCTATGCTGTCGTAGTACTCTAGAAAGAGAAACTGGCAGCACTGTTTTTCGGTAGAAATGGACATTTGCTTATGTGTGGCTTCAGGGTTAGTATCGTGTACGTATGTAATACACTGGTAGTAGTGCTCACCTTTTGTCATTCTTTATTAAATAACGTTGAAACGGCAAGTCCTCTCTTTCACCACTGTCCTTAAAACAAGTTGTCCCGGAAATGCGACACGTTTGGCTTGTATGAAGAGCTTATGTTTCATCAGCTTGTTTAATACCTTAATGACATGTTCTGCTTTAGCCCATTCTCCTCCTCACCTGGCCCAGTGAAGAAAAGCCCAGGTGCCCATGATCTGGGGGCTAAGAAGGAGAAGATACATTATATAGTGAACATAGGAGCCAGGCCAAGGTGGATCAAAACATGATATAGATGGAGAAACCGCCAGTGCAGTTTGATATATTCCCAAATTTCTAAAAAGAAGCTCAATACAACTGCAATGCCCTTCCTATCTCATATGTCAAGTCATTCATGCAAAGCAGTTGAGCATATGTAACATTTGACCAAGGGTACAAGGCAGTGCAGCAGTGGGGTCTAGGAGGTTTTCCAGACTTTTTTTGGGTGAAATACACTTTTGCCGATTTGTTTTTCTGATTTATTTCCACGTTTTTTTAACCGAAAAACCCTTGCAACTCCCTTGCATTGCAGACCCTCCACCTGCTAATGCTTATTAATGTCCTTCCATTGGCTGACAGGTGTGGACTCTTACATTTCTGTCAAGCTCTCAGTAAACACTGCTAATCTCCTTAATTCCAAATCTCAACCTATGTGGGGTCCCACATGCGAATGTATTGGTCAGGCTCAAGTCCAATGGATCCTTAATAAGTGGTACACATGCAAGCGAGAGGACTTTAGTTGTTACTGTGCATCTGAAAAGAGGCTTTCCTCAGCTGTTTATGGGCTCCATAGGTGGCAAGAGACAGTGAGGAGAGCTTATCCTGCTGATCCCATGCTCGGCCTGTTCTGTATCCTCTGTGAGGGAAGCATGCACTGGTGAGGCCCATTCTGGACCTCTTATGTATGAGGGGAGTTGCTATAGCAGAGGCTCATGCTGTACTTTGCCTGGGTGGGGGGAGATTACATTGGTGAGGCTATCCTCGGCCTGTCCTATGTGTAGTCCCTGTTTTCTGGCCACAATCCAAGTCAGAGGCTCCCATTCCTGGCCTAGGTTAGGGTCAGTTTCAATGGAAACCACACACCCGCACTCCTCAGGCCTGCTGGGTAGTGTAAGGGTGTCGAAGAAGGATACTGACAAAAGGGTAGCATTTCGGTTGGCAAAGACCTTTATTTAACAAGAAAAGAAACCCTTGCTATTCCTGTCTTCTAAGAGGGGTTTCCATGCCTCAAACTAATACTAAAAGGGTCTGTCATAATGTCAATCGAAATCAAAACTCCAGCATCCTGTGTCATAACCTACTTCTATCCCTTACACTACACCTAAAGAATAAGTCAACAGAAAGTATCTTCTCCAGGATAATGACTCAGTTCTCCTGGTCTTGGGTGGTGTTCCCAGAAATGTTCATTGTAAAAAGGATGTAATGTTCTTTGGCAAAACGATACCAGTGGGAATGACTCCCTTGCCCTGGCTTGTGGTTCCAAAACACGTTTGCACCAGTCACTTTCAGAACCAGGAGAATGCTCCCTTGTCCAGGTATTGATTCCCACAATCCAATGTAGGTCACATCAAATCCAGGGGGAATGATTACCTTACCCTGGCGTCTCTTGATCAAAAAGGCTTTCAGATTCTTCAACTTTCAGGCCCAGGAGAATGACTCCCTTCTCCTGGTATTGGTTCACACACTCTAATATAGTTCACAGCAACGCCAGGGGGAATGACTACCTCGCCCTGGCATCTCATTGGTCAAAAAGATTTTCAGTTTCTTCAGCCGTCATACCCAGGAGAATAACTCCCTTCTCCTGTTAATGGCAAAGTCCCAAATCCTTTTCAGGGCCTCAGTGGACGTCTCCCTACCATTGCAACGAGGATGCTTTCCTCGGATGCTTAGTATACTTATGTCGGGCTCCCAAACCCTTCTGTGGTGGTCAGTGGATTTGTTGCTGCCACTGCTATGAGGATGTTCTCCTCTGATGCTTGATTCACTTGGATTAGGGTCTCAGACCCTTTTTCTGGTGGTCAGTGGTCTTATTACTGCCACTGTGATGAGGACGTTCTCCTCGGATGCTCGACATGGTTGTCTTGGGGTCCCAGACCCTTCTCTGGTGGTCAGTAGTATTATTGTTGCCAGTGCAACAAGGAATTCTCCTCGGATGCTTGATGCACCCTTCCCAAAGGGCCAGCAGGGAGCTTCTCAAGCCTGCCTCTCTTTCACCTCCGTGTCCCCTCCGGATGTCTCATACCTCCCGTTACCATCATTGGGACCTTGGTACGCCACAGTGGCTTCCTGGGACTCGGAAGCATCTCTCTGGGCTTCTCTCCTTTGCTCCTGCAGCACAGCGGCGGTGCCATGCTCTACTCATCTTCTCGGCACTCTCTTCCTACTTCGTGTTTGGGTCTACTCCAGCTGGACCAACGGAGAACTCCCTCAGTGCTTCGATGGCATCCTCCACTCTTTGGGATCCCCAGTCAGCCGACAGGAGTTGAAACTCCTGCCCTGGATGGTTTCACACCTGCTGCCTCTCTCAGCTGGACTTGATGAAGACTTCAGTCCTTCTTCTCTTAATCAATGTCAGCCCCGCCCCGTCAAAGTCCTTTGTTGTTCTTGATGGATTGATCTTCATGCATCCTCAGGGCCACCCCATAACAGTACTAGCACAGTTAGTAATCTTCATGTCTTCTGTGCTCTTCTTCATCATGGTACCTTCTGTTGGATCTGTTTCTCCTATTCTAGAAAAATAGATGGTTCTACTCTCAAGGAAAATGTTTGACATGGAGGGAGGGGTTAGGGAAGGTTGGGATGTCACATTGGCCAATGGGCTATATCCTAGGTGATGGTCCTGATCCCCAGAGGGGGTGTCCCTCCCCATGAGGTCCTCCCGTATTAAACTACTCCTAGGGGGACTATTGGGTAGCAGCAGCACCTTTCTAACCTTATGGGAAAGAGCTCCCCTTTGGAGAGGAAGTGATGATCCCTTATGAATCATCACAGTAGGGAGGGCCGTTTCGCCTGCTTGCTGCGCTACTTTGGGTCTCGGGCGGTTGGAATTTTGGGGGTTGTAGTGATCACATAGATCCGTCAAAGACGGCATTAAAAATGTACTTGTCCGATAAATGGTTTACAGGTTTTTTTTTATCAAATCTTTACTATATTTGTTGCCTAGTTTTTGATATTATAGGGTAATTTGAGTAAGGGTGTGTCCTGGCTGGTCTCTCACCATCCCATAGGCTCCCTCCACCCTAGCCCAGGGGGGCACTGCCACTAATCACCGCTGTGCTCTGCCACCTGTTGGGTTTCCTTCCTGGCCTGCCCCTAAGCACTGCATCGTGAGATGTGGGGGAGCTGCTGGCCTTGACCATGTCTGCTCCATGAGATAGCTAAGGGCTTTCCTTCACCCAGGCTGCCTAGCGAAGAAGCCTGAGACTTACCTCCCATCTCTTCTACACTGGGGCCGGTAAGCCAGCGGCTCACCTAGGTAAATAATTTTCTTTTATATCTCCTCTGCTTCTTCTATCCTTCTCCTTTTTCTAACTTTTTCTAACAGTTACATTTGTAACTGTTTCTTTTTTAAATCCTCACTGGGTTCTTTTCCCCACTGCCCAGTCCTTTCTTGGGCAAGGGAGTGCTATCCCTTTGTTTCCTATTGCTTTTTCTATTAGTATTTCATCCAGCCCAATGGTGGGCTGGATGGTTTGATCCAGTTCAAATACATACAAACACATACACACATAAAAACAATAAAGGTCACACTGCACATTTAATAATAAAAAACTTGAATTACCATGGTGTCTGTGTCTTTATTCCTAGGACTCTCTTTAAGGGATAAGCATGAAGCCTTTACAAGCCACATCCCGTGGGCCCAAAGGAGCAACCACCATTGCAAAGTTTGGGGGACCAATATTGCCAGATATACATTTAGGATTGCAATGTTGAAGCGCTTTATCAGCATTGCTTTGCAAAATTATTGTGTAGGTTTCACAGACAGTAATGGCCCAAAATGTCAACCTCAGAATTCTGACTCCCGAAATTCCGACGTTTTTCTTCTTCAAAATATATATCACATATATATATGTGGGGGTTATGGCATATAATAGTGGTATGGGAGGGCTGCGGGCAGTCTCCCCCCACATATGTATGTGGTGTACATGGGGATTTAAAAAAGAAATCAGCGTTTTCGGCGGTTGGAATTTTGGGGGTTGTAGTGATCACATAGATCCGTCAAAGACGGCATTAAAAATGTACTTGTCCGATAAATGGTTTACAGGTTTTTTATTATCAAATCTTTACTATATTTGTTGCCTAGTTTTGATATTATAGGGTAATTTGAGTAAGGGTGTGTCCTGGCTGGTCTCTCACCATCCCATAGGCTCCCTCCACCCTAGCCCAGGCTTCTCTGCTACCCAAAGTCAACGTGAACACTAAAAATCAGTAACCCCTACTGTCAAAGGCACCTTCTCCATGATGGGAAGGCCTAAAGGCAACAGTAGCAGCCTCATCTATTGTACTCCCTCCAAGACTTATTAAGGACTAACAAAAGGTACCCGTTTTCTGAACGGGTTCTGTAGATAAGCATGACAGCACTCTCATCAATTGTTTTTTTTGGGTTTTTTTTGATAATTTATTCACAATACAAATAAGAATACACCAACGCATAATACAATAACATTATATACAAAGTCACAGAAACAGTAAATAAACAATAAAATTCAGGACCCAAACCCACCCAACCCCCTGTTCACATTTCGTTACCTACAAGATCAGTTCAACACAGTTCCAAAAATGTTCCCCAAATCTTAAGAAACAAACCCATTTTGCCTTGTTTTCTATACAGTCGTTCCTCCATAGCTGCCAAATTCCCCATTTCAGTCAGCCACAGCTCTTTGTCTAATGTAGCAATCGACTTCCAATTTCTGAGGATAATCTTTTTACCCATTGCAGCTCCTCTGAAGAACCATTTTTTCTGGCACTGAGTGAGATCTTCCAAAATGGAATCATTCCCCAGAATTAACGTCTCAAAATTAAAATCAATTGTCACATCCAAGATTTTCTCACAAATACTACCGATATCATTCCAAAACCCACAGACCTTCACACAATCCCACAACATATGTTCCATAGTACCATTCTCCTGAACACATGCCCAACATTCCGGTCCATCCTTCAAAACTCTCCTCCAGAATTTTTCTGGGGTCCAATACACCCTATTCAAGATCTTAATTTGTCTTGCCCGTTCAGTCAGTCCAAAGGAACACAATTTGACATTCTCACACATCCTTTTCCAACTTTCCTCAGTAATGTCCGCTCCAATTCTCCGACCCCATTCAATTCTTAGGCTATCATTGCTTTTATAATTATGAACAATTTGCCTATACACCCGGCTCGCCAAACCGCCCTCATTCACCAATGATTTCCTCGTAAGAAATTCCAGGTTTAGACCATTCTGAAAATCAATTATACCAACTGCTAACTTCAATTTCCTGTAATCCGATAATGTAAATCCGTCAATACTGAACTCACTTTGCAATTCTCTCGCAATTTTCCACACACCATCATTGAGGAGATCTCCAATCCATTTGATACCACCCAAAAACCATTCAGGCCAGAAAAAAGATTTGCCATTCAATTTAATAGACGGATTCATCCAAACAGACGCACTCGGATCCCTGTATGCGTTCACACCCAATAACTCATCAATTGTTGAAAATCAGTGATCCTGGAGATCGCAGTTCCAATTCACTTATCACTTGATGTGCTTTGCACTCTGAAGTAAACTGCACTGAAAATGGGCACATGTGGTTTGCTGAAATACCCCAGAGCACACGTTGGGGGGGAGTGGGAATTGGTGTGCTGCTGCATACTGGGACCTCTGCGCTCTCTACCCACATGTCGCCTCACCCTGACATGGTGCAGTTCATTGTGGCGCATTACGATGCAAATATCTTGGAAACCGTGCATCCTAGGTCCTTGAAACGTGGTTTTCGCAGGACCTTGAGTTTTGTTTCTCGTGCCCAGACCGGTCCTTCTACGACCACATTGATATTTTTCCAATTTCAGGCAACCGCCTTATGTGTGAAAGTGCTGAAATCCGGGGCAAGGGGTGGGATGTCCAAATGTCATGTAGCCAGTAATGTCCGGAAGGTCCTAACAGGTAATTATGCAAAATGTGGTGTAGATTGGTGAAACGGAGTAAAAGGGACAATGCTTTGTCAAGCCACAAACCCAGCAACAAACACACAAATGTTGGTTCCGTGTATTAAAATCCCTGCAAGAATATTGGCATACAAAAATATCGTCATATTTTTGTGGTGATATTAAGGCATGGGACATGCAGAGGACACCCCCGCAACCATGTATTATTTTAAAAAGAGAGGGGACACCCCCACAAACCCCGCTCCGGAAAAAACCCTAATATTATCCCCACTAAAAATATTGCCTATGGCAGTTCCCGACGACCATTTATTCAAGTGATATTTTTGGTGGGGATAATATTACCTGATACCCAAATGTTCACTTTTATAAATATAAATACCATACTCTAGTCTTCCCCCAAAGTATGGTCTTAATGTTCTTTGAGATGGTGCCTGTTTCTTCAAAACAGTCTAATATTCTCTCTACTTCCAACTTCCTTTCACCCTTCCTCTCCCTGGTCGCCTTACATTTGTACTCAAATCTCCACATACTTCCTCTCACGTCCTCCTCCCTTCTGTGCTTACACCTTTGCCTTTCCCTTCCTAGTCTCTGTGGTCTTTTCCCTCCTACCCCCCGTCTATTCTCATTTCTTATCTCGACTCTTATCACCCCCTGGTGCACACTCGCTCACTCTCTAACTCTATTTCCTGCTCACTTTCTCTCCTCTCCTTCATCCCAACTCTTTGCTCCTCTGTCCTTCCAATGTTCGCACACTCCTCTCCCGCCTATCTCTATTACTTCCCTTTTCTACCAACAACTTTTCCCACCCTGCACCATTTCCATCTACAACCCCTGCCCCTCCTTCTCTCTACTCTTCTTTTGTTATAATCCAGTTCTCTCTCACAGACGCTACTCTCTCCTTCAAAATTTGCACTCCCCTCCACCCTCTTTTACCTCTTACACTCTCACTATGCTAACACTCTCTCTCACATGCACTCTCACAATCATAGCTTCACTCTCTCCACTGGGTCCCACTCGCTCTCCCATACACTACCTCACCCGCACTCCTATCCAACTCCTCCACAGATTATTCAGCACTCCGCTCCACCTTCTGTTTTCCTCTTGCTCTCTCGTCCCACCTCCTCCCCTCCTGACCTTAATCGAACACCATTGCTCTGTTCCATTCCTCTAGGTCTTTCATACTCATGATTCCCTTCTTCTGTCTTTCCTCCCCACGCCATTGGTCACATCTTTCAGCTGGCACAGTAAACTCATTTAAAGCTGTCTTTCCTTCCTAGGTTGGGTCATCATACACTCTTTGACCAGCCCCCTTGTTGCACACTCATTCTTTAATAGTCTCTGGAGTTTCATGTGCTGGAGGTGGGTTGGTGTTGTGCTCCATATGGGCTGCGGTGAGTAATACTTCTCTTCTATAACAGGTGTCAGAATGTCAGAATATCAGAATCTGCATGCAGGGCATCGATTTTCTCAAGCGGTCTGCTGGATTAGCTTGGTGCCGAAGGGCATGATGTTTCAAGTAGTTATTTTTTTTATTTTTTATGTTTTATTGGTTAAACAGATTAAACCTTTAACATTTCCACATTTCAATTTCCTTAATTACTCATCCATTACTGGTATGGACTGTTTCTTTTAAATCCAACCATTTGATAAGTTTCTCGAAAACCAATTTTCTCAAATCTTCACAAATTTCCTCCCATCTCCAAACCCAGTTTCAGGGATTCAACAAATTTCAAGGCCTCTATTGTCCGTCCCACCTTCCCAACTGTCAGTAGTCTCTCCCAATATTCTTCTTCCTTCTCTGGTGAAATTTCTGTCACATACCTTCCCATTTCCGTCAGGCGTTTGAATGCCAAAGCCGGTCAGTTTAGCATAACATGTCTAATAGTTTCCAACGAGTCTCTAACTTCACAGCAATTTATTCTTCTCAATCAATTTTCTCCTCAATTGTACTTCTCTAGAGTCCCAGATATTCAATCTGCATCGCATTAGCAGGTCTCTGTAATGATATGATGGAAATGTCTTCAAATAGGGGGGAAGAACATCCAAGGTTTTCCGCTCTCATATAATATTCTGACTAAGGTTTTTCTCCCTTTTCTTCTCCTGGGTTTCATCCCAGTTCTTTTCCTGGAAGTTTCTTTTTGCCTTATTAGGATTATATTTCAAGGTATCATCCGAAATGTTTAGCTGCTCCAAAAGGCTTTTACATTTATTCGTCCAGCATTGCAGTGTCTTATCTCCCTTTATCGACCCCTGCTGGGCCGGGATTTCAAATGGTACTGGTGATTGGTCAAGAATGCATTTCCAGTAGACAGACAGGGTTTTCCATGAAACTATTGAAGCCAGGGATTGCAGCCTTAGTTCATTTCTTATAATCTCCACTGGCACGGGGTCCAGCAATTTCAATATTTTACGCAAAAATAAGCCTCACAGACACCCCAACGGAGGGCCAGTAGTGCCTCAGATCCATAGGTTATTACAGCTACCACCTTTTGTTTATAAAATGTTAAGATAGGCGTCAACAAAAACTTCCCATACCTTCGATTTATAACTAGTCCCTGATTAGTTAAGTTCATTCGTTTTTCCTGGATCAGTGCATATTGACCCTCTTTACAGCTGTTTTTATTTATCCACACTCCTAGATATAGTATTGTATCCACCACTTCCAGTTTTTGTTTGTCTAGCGTCCAAGTGTAGTTTTTCTTGTCACTCTTTTTTCCACTACTGGTTTTCATTATTAATGCCATAGATTTTTTCGTATTTATCTTCATACTATTTTTTGCTAGGTACTCTTTAAATGCCACTATCCGTAGCTGGAGGCCAATGGCTGTCTGGTCGATAAATATGGCATCATCAGCATATAGCACCCATGGCACTTCTATTCCGTCGATCTTTGGGGCAAACGTAGGTACCCTTTCTTGTGAGGCCGTCATGTTGGCCACATATATGACAAACAGAAAGGGTGCCAATGCGCATCCCTGCTTTATCCCTCTGAAAATCTTGATCTTTTTCGTCACCGTCCCCTTTGCTGTTGTTAGTGTAAAAGGCTTGAATGGCTTCTAATAGGTCAACCGGGCAGCCCCAGCTTTTCATCTTCGACCACAAGTGGCCATGGTTTATCCCATCGAACGCCTGTTCGAGATCTATAAAGCCTAAATAAACGGTTCTTTTTTCTTCGAGTGCTCTTGCTTTCAGGAGATTTAGCAGGGATACGTTCAGTGATGTATCCACAACACTAATAACGGCCGTTTGCTGCTTATCCATTATATCAGCCCTTTGTGCCCATTTTTTCAGATCTCTTAGCAAGATTGAGGTGAATAGCCATATTGAGCCCAGTAAGGCAATAGGCCTATAGTTTCTGGGATCGCTCTATCCCCTTTTTTATAAATGGGTACAATGAAAGCCTCTCTCCATGATACTGGAATGTTTCCGGATCGCCTCATTTGTTGGAATAATGAGAATATTAGATTTGTCCATTCTTCCCAGCTGTCCTTAAGCATCTTGTTTGAAATTCCATCCGGCCCAGCCCCCCTGGAAGAGCTCAGCTCATCCTTGAAATATCTTCACGGTCAAATTCAATTGACCAAGGATTTACATCATGTTTTCTTTTCCTCTATTATCACATTTTCCGCCTCATATAGGGCTGTATAGTGGTTATCCAATTTTCCTCTGAAACTTGGTTTACGCCAATAGGTGATTGGCAGAGGAACCTGTTATTAATTAGGTCCCACAGGTTTCTTGCATTGGCCGTTTCCACTGCAGCTAATACTCTTTCTGCATCTCTCTGGGCTCTTTGATGTCTTGTCGAGCATAGCCAATTTTTATAGGTATGCCGACACTTCCTCAGTTGTTCCTCTTTCTCCAAGTTGTTATTCTTTTTTATTTGTGCAAGTTCAGCTCTGTATTTTTTCCTTTTGACAACCAAGGATTCATCATACGTGTGTTTCTTTGTAACTATTTGTGTTCTATTTTGATCATACTTGACCTCAAAAGCCTTCAACAGCCATCTGTATTTGACCATGTTTTGCCTTTCCACAACAGCACTGTTGTATTTCTCCACCAGCTTTGGTATTGATTGTTTTTTAATTCTTAATCAATTTCTGCCCCAAGATACTTCCATTTCATCCATCTTCTTCATATCTACTTCTCTTTCTTTCCAAGATAGTTCTGTTTCCAGTAGACTGTGATCACTGTTCACTTGCTTCTTGATTCTAAATGTATTTACCCATTGCAGGGTATTACTTCCCACAAAGCAGTAATCCAGGCAGCTCCACTCTTTCCACAAGTCCATGTATTTGGCTCTGACAGATCACCTCTGGTCTGGCTGTTTAGCATCTTTATATCCCGGGCTCTCATTTCCTCCATCCATCTTTTTTCTTTACCTACAAGTTGTTCAATAACTTTTTTCTTTCCTTCTCTGTTCAATAATGTTATGCTATATGTAGATCCCCATTCAATATGACGAATTGATCTATGTCCTCCATCATTGACTTATCAATGGCTTCCCTAATATATTTTATATATGATTCCACTTTGGGCATATTTTTACTCCAATAGGTGTTTATTTACAGCAACTTAACTGGCCCTTATTTTGGCTCTGATTTAATTGCCAGTTTCAAAATGTGCACAAATGGATTTGGGATGTGATGTTCCAGGACTTGTAAATTGCTGTCCATCCTTTTTAGGGTCAACAGACCAGCAAAGGGTTTTCCCTTCGGGCCCTTTTAGGCTGGATTTATATAAACTTCATAACCCTCGCAAAGTGGAATTTCTCTCAACCAGGATTCCTGTATGCATATGATGTCATATTTGCCCAGAAAGTTACTTCCACCAGAAAATAGATGCTTAAAGCCTATGGTGTTCCATGAGGAGCAGTAGACATTTTTTAAGGACTCCTCATCGATTGTTTGTTTTTTCTTTGTGGTTAAGGCATTTGCCATCCATGTCCAGTCATCCATCTTCTTACTTCCTTCATTGGGAGTGTTTTTGCTTTTACCCAAATTACCTGAATTGTCTACAGTGAACCTCAGTTGACTGACCCGGGCTTCTAAGGGGGATCCCCCCCTTTTTCTTTGGGTCACTCAATGCTGATCTACTTGGATTTGTTTTCAGGGGTATCATAAGATTGGTGTCACACTTTTCTGCTGCAGAAATGTTTTCTCTGTTTTCCTGGAGGTCATTTTTTTTTCTCTCTGAGGTCCTTTCTGTCCTCGCTTGATACATTGAATCTGTTTTTTCCCCCATTTCTTTTGATCATCATGTCTGGCTTGGTCAAAATCCTTCTTCCCCTTTCTCTCTTTTCCTTCTACTCTACTTTCTTTTGGGCTATTTTGCTTCACTTTCTCATTCAGAGCACCTAATCGGTATCCCATTTTTAACAATTTCTCAGTGGCCTCCATCAAAGTTTGTTTTATCCTGTTTGAGTTTAGATGTAATATAACTTGATCATGCCGCTCTTCAGTCACAAACTCCACTATTTTTATATCCTCTGTTGAGACATTCCATAGAGTTGAGATTTGACTTAAGACTGTCATCACGTATTGCCTGTTTAATTGGAACCTTCTCGGACCTTTCAATGTTATTTCTAGTTTTAAGTACCATCCTTTTGTTGGTCGATCTTTCCTTACATGGGGCAGGGGATTATTTTCTTTGATCCTTTTCAGTTTTTAGTTCCTCCTTTTTTTGGTTTTGTTGTTTTTGCGGTGACTTTTCCCTCTGAGTTTGTTTGCACTTAACCTCAATTGTGTATTTCTTCCTTCTTCCAGTGTTTTAAAAGCGGTATCACTTCGATGGACCTTTTGAGTAGGTTTTCTCTTTAATGGAACAACCCAGCCTTCATCCGCCTTTTCCTCCGTTGTCAAATTTCTTCTTTGATTTTTCTGGGCCAGTGAGTCTTTAGCTCTTACTACATGGAAGTTATTTTCCCATTCATCAATGACTTGCCAGTCAGATAAACCCATATTGTCCCATTCCTCATCCTCCCTATTTTTGTCCATTATCTCGATGAGATCACTTAGACCGGCATTAGACTCCTCTTCTGACCATTCCTCATTTTCTGCTTCTATATCCTTTATGGAATTGGTTGCGGTATCATCTGGGAGTACTAACTCCCTGAGTATCATTTCTCTCCTGGGTTTCTTGGCACATTGCAGACTTTCCCTTTTCGGTGGCGTTCTTAAATTTCTCAGAAAGCTCGAGAGCCATTTGCTTTCTGTTTTGGGGCTTTATTCTTTGTTTTTTTTCCTTATCCAAATTTTTGACCTCCAAATTGTCCCCCAGTAGAACCTGGTCATTGGAGGTGTATCTGCAAAAATAGAAAAGTTTGGTTTTAACATAGATTCCCCTTTCTTCACTGTCTGGTCAAGGGGATCAAGTCATTTGCCTCCATGCTTGGCCCTCTTTCTATGATTTAACACAATCAGCCTGGTTCAGTCTCATTGGTCCATTTCCCGGCTTTATTATGTTTCTCATGTTGTTGTGTGGGTTTTTATTTTTGTACAAAGATCTCATCCATTTGCAGTCCTCTAATACTGCATCCATCAATAGTGATTTATCATATGCCTCTTTTCTTGCTAAATCACTTAATCAATTCTGCCAGATTTGTGATTACTCTGCTTCCTTATCCATTCTTATTTCTAGTCTCTTCAGAGAACTTTCCATTTCAGTGTTAGTTTCTTTGATATGCATGTTGCTCTGGGCCACTTCATGCATGGAGTCCTTTACCACTTCATATAGTCTGAGGAATGGAGCAATGGAAATGGTTAGGGATGCCATGATCACATTTTGAATGTGAGCTGTATCATTTAGCCTTTCGGTTTGGCAAGATTCACTTAATAACCGTGAGGCTTCCTCTTTTGTCATCCCTTCCAGAATCAGCCTTTTTTCCACTTGGAACAGAGTTTGGGTCATTTGGTTTGCTGTTTGTTTTTGATGATACTGGATCAGCCTTAGATCTTCCTCTTTTTTTCAATATAACCCATAGTTATTTGTTCTTTATCTAGAGCAGCGATCTTTTCATTTATGAAAGAAAGACTTTTTCTTTTCTCTCTCTCTCTCTCTATTTTCCCTGTCAGTTTTGTAATGTCCTGCATTATTTTATTCGCCAGCCTTGAGTTACTCAAATTTACTACCGACGCATTTTTTCTTTCACTGCCACTCAAACTCCCAAGTGTTTTCGGTTGCTCCTTGATAATCGCATTATTTTCATTTCAATCTCCTGCCTTGTTCACTTCAAAATTTTCTTCTGTGGTGTAGTGGGTAGTCCCCACTCATTTCTCCCCTGATTGCCATAACTCCAGACTCGCCACCATTTTCCCTTGTTTTCAATATCAGGGTGGATCCCCCCCCCCTGGAATTGAATTTCTTCTATATATGGCAGGAATATGTCCTTTATTATTGGCTCGGGTCGGGCATCCTATATGAGGTCAAGGTCTACAGGGTCCTACAGGCCAACATCTTTCCATATGCCCACCGATGGCTCATTTTGACTAGGGAAGTGTTCTACGGTTTCTATTTCCCATTTGGAGGTCTGTGTTGCTGGTTTAGTCATTCCAAGTTGAGGATTCCCATCATCATTCTCTAGGGGATAAGAGCTATTTTCACTGCTATCCGGGGCTTCCCCCTCCATTTCAGGGGTCGCACAGTTTAGGTCGATCTCTATTTCCGCTTCATGCCCCACCGGCTGGTCAAATTTACCCCTCTTCGAGAGTAGTGACTCCCTAGAGTGGCAGTTTTCAATTCCCTTTCTTTCATTATTGTCAAGGCCCCCTCGATGAGCTGTACTTTCCACAGGGGTCTCACTGGTCACTGGGCTGTCCTGAACTCTGACTGGGTTTGTTGGTATCTCCTCGCTGTTTCAGTTCATATAATCTCCTGATCCACTATGAGGATCTTTATTTTCTTCAGGATAATTTCCCCCTTTACTACTATTTAAATGATCACCAACTGGAGCAGGCGCCATGAGTCCCAGTCTATTTTGGGTAGGTTCCGAGGGCGTGAGTGGGTGTTTGATTCCCTCCTCCAAGTGAAGGGTGGTGGAGGGGGGGGTTTGTGACCCAGGGTCAAACTCTGCCTCATTAGGCTGGCAACCAGTATTTTGTCTTTGTTCAGGCTCAAAGGCCAGGGTAGGGTCCTGGTCAGCCCCTACAGAAAAGCTTTCTTTTCTGCTGTATTAAAAGGCAATCGAGATTGTTTTAGCACCGGCACCTCTTTCACTGCCGGCTTCCCTTTTAGAGCAGAAATTCTCTCTGCTTCTGGGAGGGAATTGAATCTTTGCCGTGTTCTTAGGGCCGAGGTCGGCAAATATTCCATCCGATTTCCGGCCGAGGCGGTCTTTGTCGTAGTGCAGCTCCTCATAAGATTAGCCAGTTGGTGTAATCAGTTGTCTGCCACCCAACAGACAAACCGCCGAATATTATGCCTTCAACACTGATGGCCAATTTCCGGCAGCAAAAGCAACCAAACAGCAAAACAGCAGTTGTAAAAAACTGCCACATGCCCTCCGCTCACACGGGCTTAGCGCCGCAAGGGTGCCTGGGGGACAGATTTAACGGCACACTTCCTGCATTGGGGCGGGATCAGGCACAGGTGGGCGGGGCCAGATAGTGCAACGGCAGTGCCCTTCTCCATACAGCTCGCCCTGTATTCCTCAGGTGCACAGAGGCTGCTTGAAATGTTCAAAGACAGCAGCCACAGCAAAACAGCAGTTGTAAGAAACTGCCACATGCCCTTCGCTCACACAGGCTAAGTGCTGCAAGGATGCCTGGGGGACAGATTTAACCGCACACTTCCTGCATTGCGCAGGATCAGGCACAGGTGGGCGGGGCCTGATAGCACGACGGCACTCCCTCCTCCGTACGGCTCGCCTTGTATTCCTCAGGTGCACAGAGGCTGCTTGAAACGTTCAAAGGCAGGAGTCACAGCAAAACAGCAGTTGTAAGAAACTGCCACACGCCCTTTGCTCACACGGGGTTCCAGGTAGTTATGAAATAAAGAAGAGCAAACTTATGCCAAATTTGAGGGGGCATGGCATTGAGTGATTCAATGTGGAATCGGTCTTAGTGGTCAAGGCACAATCAGGGGGTTCATGGACAGGGGCAATCCAAACTCCCTCACCCTACTTCTAGTGTAAGACCAGCTCTGATTTATGCGCTGGTAGGCCTCTGACCCCAGGTCGGGAGAGATTGCTGTCCCCTTTGACAGAGTCACTGTCACAGCAGTCACTGCTGCAAGGTAAATTATCTGAGTACACTAATAACATGGTTGAAGCCTACCAGAAGGAACAAAGGACATGCCATGTGTAGAAAGAATGGATACATTGTATACTGCCATTCACTTATAAGGATATGCTTTTGAGATAAGCTTTTTTTGGACAGCAAGAGTGAAGGTGATTGATCAAGCCCCATTGACTATCACCCAAAAGATTGATGGACTATAGTAGTTTCTTTATGGAAAGAGAATTATCACTTGAAGGTGATGGGATCCGAGGATTTGCTCATGGACAAACTACCGTTCATTTGTAGTGGAGGATGGATTGTGGGTATTGTCCGCAGGACAAAACAGTACATTTCACCTCTAAGTAGCAGAGATTCTGCTCATTGTTCAAAGGACAACACAGTGTATTTCACCTGTTAGATTCTGGACATGTTCTCATTTCAAAGAAGCATGTTTACATGTTGTAATAATTGGTTTTCGGGTCCCAGTAAGACAGCCTCACCTATAACTCGAAAAACAGTATGTTTTTCTAAATTGCGGCACAGAGAAACTACCCCCCATAAGAAGGGTGGATTCTCTGTTTTTTTCCGAGACAAAAACAATTTTACCCTTGTAGGAAGTAGGGGTGCTGGGTAGGGCTGGGTGAAATTGTTAAATTCCATTCTGCCAGCCGTGGAAGTTAAATCTGACAGATTACGATATTGTTTCTCCACCCCTGCATACCCAAAAGCACGACACAAAGTTTCTCATGTCGCCTCGTAACCCGAAACGACCCCTGCAAAGTTTATCTTTATTCAGTGCGTGAACCTAGCACGGATCTAAAGGAGTGAAACAAAGTTTCTCGTGGCATTGTGTGAACCTAGCACGAATCGAGAAGAGCAGCACAATACTAGTGAACAGAGGATAGCACAGAGGCAACACACTGGTCTTGGAAGCAGGACCACGAAGAGCAATAGAGGTTCGAATCCCGGATCTGCGCTTAGAAATGGAACTCAGTTACGGTATTAGGCATGTTATAAAAAAACAATTAAACCTAGCAAGAATTGAAAAGAGCAGCACAAAGCTGCTTGTGCTGCTACGCAAACCAAATCTGCACATAGTTTCTCGAGCCTCTGCGCTCTCCTATCACAGTAAAAAAAAAAACATGTAAAGTTCCTCATGTGGCAAATCAAAACTAGTATGGATCTAAAATAAACCCACATGTAATTTCATGTGTGGCTGCATTAAACTAGTACAGATTGTGGACAACCGTTTGAAGTTTCTCATTGAATGGATCGAACAAGACCCGCCCAAAGTTTTTGTGCCACTGCACAAAAAATTATAATGGATCGAAAAAGACCTGCATGAAGGTTCTCGTGTCAGAAACCTAGCACAGATCAATAAAAGACCTGCACAAAGTTTCTCGTCTCGCTGCCAAATTTATCACAAACCGAAAAACCATGCAAAGTTTCTCGTGTCACTTCACAAAACTAGCACAGATTGAACAAAACACTATGCTAAGTTTCTCATTACGCTTCACAAACTAACATGGGACCGAAACTCCACAATCTGCGTATAAAATGCATAAAACCAGGTGAAATTTCAGTGATGGCAGAACCGTGATTCTCATTCTGCGGATTAGGATGAATACAGCGTTGATTCCGCACCTTTCACTACAAGGCAAAAAATTCACTCACTCACTATTTCTCGGTATTCACCCATGGAGAAAGGGCATGTCAAATATAGGAATGATGTGTTTGCAGGATTTTCTGATGGCCAAAGGACCTTTACCTGTAGACCGAATGGGCTCAGGGAATCGAGAACCTGTCATTCAAAAGTGAAACATGGCAGTAAGAGCTGTATAAACACAAGCTTTTATGATGGAAGATTTGGTTCTGGTGACTAGCAAAGAGGTGGCAACCCAGTTACCTATAGGAAGTATTAGTTCTCGAGAGTGGACTCATGATAATCAACCAGTTACTGTTGGGTGCGATAGGTTTTGGAGATTAAACAGACACAGAGAAATTGGCCACCTCCAGAAGGATTCTTGGGATTTTGAAAGCAGTCATGAACCTGTGAGTAACAAACTAGGAGAGTGGCTGTAAGCGTAATGACTCAAGCTGAGCTTTCACAACAACCTGTTCAACCAGCCCTGGGTAAGGACTGGCCAAATGCCACAGCAAAGTACCCCTATCTTAAACATGGGTAGCATAGACCTGCCTCAAGATCTCAGACAGATATGCCATTGGATTAATGACCCACAATTACAATGGAGATAAGAAATACAAAAAACAAGAATATATTAATGTCATCAACAAGGAATTCATTATGTCACCTGTAGGAAGGATGGATTCTGTAACTCACTCACTCAAGGATATAAAACATGTTAATAAGAGGGATGTCCTGTTCTGTTTCTTTGACTAAGGACAGGAAACCTGCAGTAAGGACCAGTTCTTAAGGGGTCACACAAAGAAAGATAGACTATAGAAAATCTGAGTTCCAAAAGTTCACACGGCTGGAGAAACTGTTGACGGTAGGGTGCACGGGCTCCTGCAGGGATGTAGAATCTGTCATCTGCAGAAAAAAATAAAATGACTCTCAGCCTCCTCTCCAGAAACTGGGAACTTTGCCAGTAGGAAGGATGCTCATTCACTGAGGGAAAGTAGAATAAAGCCACATGTCTGAGATAAGATAGTAAGATAGTTTGGCGATTTAAAATCCTGCTTCAGATATTTTCATTTAGACTAGAGAACACAGGTGCAAAGCCTGGCAAGTCATTTGGGGTCTAGTCATTCACTACCATTACAATGGCTAATAACAACACATATTATCACAGGACTTAGAGGTGGGCTGGAAACCCGCATCAGAGCAGGTTTGTCACCCCAAAAAGTGAATGGGCCTGTTATAATCCCTAGGACCAAATGGGTTTAGGTAATTGGCACAGGGTTTCTGATCCAATTTTAACTCCGCCATTAAGACTGGAGGTGCTCATGGGAATTGCACAGGGATGCCTAACAACACCCCACCATTTAAAAGCCTCAAGATAGGAAAGGACCAATGTATCACTTCTTGGTCTCGTTCTGGAAGCCTCAAAGTGTGGTTGTTGACATAACCAAATCTTTCATTCTTTGTCCTCCCTCTAAAGGCGGCAACTCTTTGAGTGATTTTGGAAACAAGGCCACTGCAATACTGGTTTTGCGTGATATAATCACTGGAAAAACCATAAAGGGTGACTCAATATGTTTCTAAAGGCGCTAATCACCACTTCCCAACATATTTAAGGATTAGTGCAAATATATAAACAAACTCCAGTCCTAGAATAAGTGTTGGATAGTTTCTTAAAAACGAAATATTGAGTCACTCTCAATGTTATTTTCAGAGACTCATTGGATAACTGCAATAGCTGGCCTATTATTGTAAACACTCCTCTAGAGATAACATGTTCTGTATTCTGCACATTATGTCCTTGTCCTCTCTCTGGAGAGATCTCATCCAAAAGCTAGGTGCACACTTGATTTCCACATATATACCCTTTTGGAAATCTAGACCCCATCAGTAGGGCACCTCCCTCCACCACCCTCAATTCTCTAGTCTAATCTATTGAAGCAGTGAGGGTCTAATTACAGAAGCACTTATTATCCTAACAACATTGCTTTTTTAGCTGACCCTGTGAGAAACATATTAAATGAAAATAAAGAAAATAAAGAATGCCATACTGAAGAGAAGGGCACAGTCTTGTGAGGAGCCCCAAAGCATTTCATTTCACCCATTATTTCGCTGAACACTTTCCAAGTTGGAGGGCTGCTTGGCTCAGACGGTGCTTTGTGGTTTTCAGAATTTCAGATAATTTTCTGTCAACTCGAGAATGAGTGGATATGGGTGGGATGTGGCCCTGGATGGCTATCTCTCTTTCTCTGGTTTGCCTCCAGTTTGCCTCCAGTGTGCATTTTGTAAATACGTTTCTCTGGGCTAGTTTGTAAATAATCCTCTGTCTTTAAATAAAACACCCTCAGAGTCATGTATACAAAATTCAGTCAGGCTCATTTTATTAAAAGCAGTAATTGTACCACAGGGACCACCAATGTTAGCACTCACGTGCTGGTGGTTTCTTTAATGCAATTACATTTTTTTACAAAATAGAGTGCAAAACGAAATAGAAAATACAGCTAAAATCAACTTTACTCTTGCATTTTACTCTCTCTGTTTTGTAAAAAGAATGTAAAAGCTGCCCGCAAATTACATTTACAATGAATTCCTGCGCTTTTACCAGGTATTAAATGCAGGCAGTTTCCATAAGAATCAATTCATTATTTTTAGGTCTGCATGAAAATCTCCTGGAAGCATAAAACTAGGAACAGTAGTTCCCCCATTTGCCTTCAAAAACGGTTTTCAAAATGCCCCAGAGCGTAAAACAAGTGGAAGACTGGTGTGAGCCTTGCTCACCCTATTTATACACTTATTTTGAAACAGCATACATTTTAAAATGGGCCCCAATACGTAAATAAGTTTCATTCTGTAAAGAAATCAAGTTTGAGAATTCCTTTTTTTCCTATCATACGCTATATCCACATGCTTAAACATCCTTCCTTTCTCCATCTTTACCAACCTGTCCGTTTTGGGATAATACCTATGGTTCATTTGCCTCTTATATTTATTTATTTATTTTGTATTTATTTCATAACACTTTGAAATTATTCCCCAAAGCCATCCAGGCTTACATGCTGCTCTGCGTAACAGCGACGGGCTCAGAGCAGAGAGGATCCTCGTTAAATGCAGGGACCTCGGTACTACTACAGTGAAGAAGAGGGAGAGAAGGAAGTATTTAACAATATTTTCTCCATGTTTCATTTTTTTCCATGTGTTTAATGATGACGTGATGTCACATATGTGTTTAATGATGACTTGATGTCACAGATGGACCAGAAAACACTCTCAAGGATGGTTCAAGAGTACTTACTACATTCTTTCTGGGGCCTCTGGCCATCCGTCCCTCTCTTTCTACTTCCCACAAACCTCCTCCTTAACCCAGGATATCTGTAACCCCTGGTTGCTTCTACCAATTGTGGACCGCTACAGACTAATAGCTGCCCTATACTGAAGGTGTTCACCCTGAAAGCAGGCTCACTAACTTCCTCAGTGATTTCATAACTTCTGAACTCTCACCACAGGTTTGCTTTCTAATGGAAAGAGTTGGATGTATTGTGCCTTGCAGTAATGCAGTCTGGTTCCACTGAAGTCTACCTGAAGGCTACCTATATCTCTCCCTTCTACTCACTTGTCTCCACCCCACCGGCCACCTGTCTCTCCAATGTTTCACTCCTTATTAATTCCTTCCTTACTCCTCATGCTCTACCACTTATACTCTATCACTACTTATCCCACATCACTACTACTCCTCCCACACCACTACCGCTCTACCCACCCCACTACTGCTCTTCCCACACTACTACGCCTCCTCCACATTACCTACCAGTCTAGTCCTCCTCCTCTCACAATACTGATCCTCCTCCTACACTACTTCTTCTTCTCTCACACTTCTACTCAATTAACTGCCTTTCACTCTGTACCAGCATTCTGACATTCACAGTTTACACTGTCCTCTCTACACACATCTCACCCCATGCACATTCACTTTACAGAATTACTATTACACCTAAGCCAATGCCTCACCTGCTCCTAAGCTCTTCTCCATGATCCACCACTCCCTCCTTTTGCCTGCTGGTCTCTTAGTCAACATCCACCTCCTCCTCTGACCTCACTCGATCAACCCTCACTTTCTGTTTCCTGTCTTCTGCTTATATAGCCCTCCCCTGATGAGGGTTGGTTAGCTGTCCCTATCCAAACGCCTTGCTTCCTTCCCATTCATGGATCTATATGTGTACAAACATGCTTAAAAGTGGATTTTAGGCCAGCTCACGTTGTCCGTGCTGTCTTGCCGCCAGGGAGAATGGACGGAAATGGAAACCTGATGCCAAACTTTGTTCTTGTGTCTCAATGGCAGGGACTCTTAGGGTAAATCCAGGGAACATCCCCTTCAAAGTCCATGGTGGTCTAGTGGTTTGTATTTCATTGCTGGACTTCCGGAAGACTTGTCTGGTCCCCTTTGTTGTGCAGCCACTCAGTGCTGATGCACAGCTGCTCTGTGCTTTTACATGGCTGGAGTCTGTGTCCATCTCGCTCAGAAACCACTCTGCCACAGTGATCAGGGTCTCTGTAGTGCTGGAGCTTTGTTTGTGCAGGTAACTGCTACTGATTCTCCTGGTTTCTCTTTTTTCATTGCAGTAATTGCCAGGCTCTCTTCTCTATCATTCGTGCCAGAATCTGAAATAGCAAAAGAACACTGGTGAGCATAGGCACTCAGAGGCAAGGTTCTGCACATAAGGATACTAGCACATGCACATACAGATAGGGACTGTGGCCTGTCTCGTTGAGGTGTATTTTTGCATTAGTGCTTGGTCTGCTCCCCTCCTTTCCCATTCTCCCCCCGTATGGATTTAGAGTGCGGTCCTTAATACCCTTTCACAAGGTCGAGCACTTGATGCTCTCATGGCATCTATTACATCATATCTTTCCTTATTTTAACCCTTTCTAAATGAGTACCTGATACCCAATATGGACATATTTGTGTATTCTCTGATATCAAGTAACCAAGATAGAATCACACGGCAATGTGCCTGTCTCCCATCTTACAACTTGAAATGATGGTCCTCCTATTATGGTCTCTGTGAATCCACTGATTCGAAGACTGTGTGCTGGGCCTCTTTGTGAGCTGCTGCTGTGGCATGCATCTATTCGCCTTTCCACCTGCCCATTATCCTGGGTGTGATATAGGGAAGCTCTTCCAACAGTGATAGTGCAGTCACTGAGGAAATCCTGTCATGAAGTTTATTTATGGAATATATTTATTTTCTCTAAGGATTCTTTTTACGGAAGAATGACAATGATTTATTCATCCTCTCAAAGCCACAATGCCAACCCGGAATTTGGACCAGGCTGTCTTATTCTGAATTTTAAAAATTATCTAACAATATAATAAAAGGCCAGATTTATGTTTGTCTCTGTATGCTTGTCTGATGCAGTAGCATTGCCTGTTGTCACGACTAGAGGAAGCTGTTGACTAAGGATAGAGGCAATGCCAATTTGTATAGCTTTGCCTGTTGTCACTGATAGAGGGAGCTGTAGGCTTAGTATATATTGTGGTCCTTTTAATGAAAACCTGCACTTTGGCCCGTGTACATGGGCATGTACACTCATTTAAAATATTTAATCAAGGGAGATAGTACCCTACCTTACAATGCTGAGGAAGTCAACCACAATCTTTAAAAACAAATATTAATGATCATTCAAATGTTATATATAATTGTGCGAGATAAAAAATGTGTTGTTGTTCTTTTATGTTCTGTATTGAAAGGTTGATATTTTATTCAACCATAACAATAACAAATAAAAAAGAAAATGACCATTCTACACACTAAGCACAGTTAATTCAATATATAGACTCATTGGCAATGTTTGATTTTATTTTCACTAGACCATCAGTCAACAGTATGAAACTATGTCTACCTGAAACACATCTCCCTCTTAAATTCAAAGGGGAAGGAGTTTGCGGTATTATGTTGTGGAAATCTATTTAGTTTTCTCTGAAACCAAAGGCAATTATTGGCATAAGAGAAACATGTTACTCTAATATAGCTCACTTATGTTTGGACTGATTCATATCTAAATTATTAGACGCTATTGGAGACCAACTATTGACATAGATACAATTGGATATTTTTTGTGATGTATACTTTGTTGCGCATACTTAGAAAGATGCTTTGGTTCAAGAATGTGCTTTCTTTTTGGAATGCTGGTACAGCAGCACCTAACTCACTATGCACAAAGAATCAAGTTCACACATGCAATGCCACAGTCCCATGTGTTCATCACGGATTACATTTCAATTACCTTAGTGTCCATGTCAGACACCAATCACAAGGGCCTGTCACACCATGTTTCAATTTGGGATGTCTATGGCCAACAGACATCCCAAATTGCTGGAGAAAGCCCTCATTATGGTGAATCTTCCTAGGGTTTCAATTTGAGTTATTAATCAAAAAGCCCTACCATCCCTGTTTCAGCGATATAGCTTGCAAACAGGGTTACCCCAAATACCCTTAATTGCTATGTGGGATTTAATTCATTCTTGGGACACATTTGTTTAAATTCTCTGGGATCATTGTACTCACTTTTGGTTTGTCTTTCAAAGGCCAGAACAGAGAGGGACATTAACCGGCTTCAAACAGCAAAACCAGTTAAGCTCTTCATTTCAGCCTGTTCACCTGCTCCGAATGTCTCTCTAAGGTAATCTGGTTCTATCCCATTTGAAAAAGACCTTCAGGACATTTCTCATCAGCTACTTCCAGTTATTATCCCAATCTGCTTTTCTACTGTTGGATGGGCTCTCTTGCTTTCTACTTTCCCATAAAAACTCTCTCTTCTTCTGATCTATTTGAGTTTAAATACCCAGAAAACTACATCGATGGAGCATTATTTGATGCAGCAATTTTGGATTGCACAGAGCCTCTGATTGGCTTCCCTTATTTTCTCATACCCCTAGGGCTCTCCTCCTGACTTCTACTTGTCCAATGCATTTTAATGTGTCATAAGGGGATGTATTAGTAATGAGTTAGCCCTCCATTCAGTAATGAGCAATCAAATTGGATTGGAATATTCATTTTACTTGAAATTCCCTTTATGGACTTGCAATATTTAAGGAATAAACCCTGATGGGCGGTGGCATTACCGGGTCAGGTAATGCCCGGGGACAAGGTATAGGTCCGATCATGTTATACCGGGATGCTAATAGTTGTGTTCAAGTTGAGTAATGGCGTGTTTGCCATTTCTCAACTTGAAAAAAGTACAAACCAAGATGGCCACCATGGACTAGGGAGAAGAGAAATACATGCAGTCCAATCTCCCTTTTCCTGGCAGTCATTAGTGCGACAGGGATACATCAGGAATACTGAGAGATCTTGGCTCTGGTGAGGGACAAGTGAGCACCAGGTATGTGGGGCAGGGGTGGGTGTGCATGAGGGATGTGGAAATTGAGGCTGGGGGTGGTGGGCTATGTGGAAGTAGAGGAGTGGAGGCGCACTTACCTTCATCCTGGCAATAATAAAAAATTCAGATCTATAATGATATTGTGATTCCAGGGACATAATTCATATTTCCGTTAAATAGAGTTATTAAAATATGCCAAACATGCATAATTCATACAATTTAATATACTCTTATATGGTCTCGTGAGGATAGCTCAGAGGCAATCTCCTTTTTGTATCTGACAAATGGTTCAGAAATTACAATTAAAATGTATTTGCCATGGTTACTTGAAATACATCCCTTTTAAAGCTAATGTTGTTGTATACATTCTTGCTGAATGTCATGTGTGAATGGGATAAATCATTACCAATAGACCCTCTTTATGCTATTATGCTATTATGAAAAAAGTAAAATGTTTAAAGGCTATTCAAAGGAAGAGACACATTCCCCATGGAGCCTAGTGGTCTGTTAGGTCATGGATGAAGGACCTGCCCTAGGCATCTACTATTAGCTTAAAAATACAGCTAACAGGTTTGGCCTGTATCCCTAATGTAAAACTAGCATGTACGTTTTTGTAATTTGGAAACATGACCTTATCTTGAGTAAACACACATGTGCCACAAAATCTTCTAACATATTTATCAAAGTGAATGAATAATGGAATATGTGCATTCGAGATTCCAATGAACAGACATCTGCAGAAACAAAAATCTCAGAAGTTTGAACTAAGTTGGCCATTGGAATGTTACATGCAAAAATAAAATCCTCCCTAGATTGTAATGACAATCAAATAATGTATAAATCTATAAACAGATTTTACTTGTTCTATCAGATTATTTGTAATAAATATTCTGTCTATCATTGCTTCACATGGCAACAAACATGCAAAAACTCTTTTAAATTCCCATTTGTTATTAATTCCTACAGCATAGCATGGTTTCCTGAATATTTAGTTTTGCATGATATTGATATGTCAGTGTTAAGTGGTTTATGGTCATTGCATCAAATTTTTTCCATTGACCCCCATATACGTATTTCCATGGGCAGAACAAATCACCAGTCCAATGAAATCAGTCTTTAAATCAGACCAAGGTAATGCCATTTCTCTCTTCTATAGAGTAACCTAGTGAGTGGAAGAACTCAATTGGATAGAACTGATAAGAGACACCACATTAAATATGTTTACATCTTAAGACATCTGCAACCAATAAACAACCTCACGTAGGATCACCATCATCTTTTGAAATCCCCTATTACTGGCAGCATCATGGACATGGTTGAACATTATGCTGCATAGTGAGGTAGGGGCTGCTTCACTGATCACTAACAGATTGGGGTTTCCTAACCAATTATCATTAATGAATTTGGAACATATTTGTAGTCAATAGGCATTAGACCTCCAGGTGGTGCTCGGAGTGAAGAAGTGCAAAGATTAGGGCTATATATGGAATAACATGCTTCTCAACTGCAACTGAGGAATTTAATACTGGCAGATGACATGCCATGAACTCAGGTCACCATGGATTTAAACCCATCATGGAATAGGCACAGCCAACCTGCATAAGTTAAACAAAACACCCATCAGGGTACATGCATGGGTGCAATGCACAGGCCCAACCCATGCACCATGGCATGCTGTCCTGTCAATCACATACCCTAAAAGCAACGCCTGCTGGCTGTGAGCTGTGTGCATGATGTACCACGACAGAGCAAATGCAACCCCTGTGTAGATGACTCCATATGGAAGGACTGAAATGGGAAATCATGTTCTGTGATAATAATTATGAAATGCATGCACACAGTACATAAACATGCCATTGTAGCAGTCAACACATCAACAATGCACTGTGACTGACACTTATGACCTTTGCCCTTGCAGTTGACTCTGGTTACCCCCAGCTTCCATGGCTCATGACACCACTGAGGAATCCACAGATGCCACAGGAGGTCCCCTACAACCTGGTGCACATCTGGACTAGGGTCTGTATTGAGGGGACTTTACCTAGAACAGAACCTATGTACATATTCACCTCATTAATTAAACAGGTAAAGTGCTGAGGAAGTGCACCGGCTGTTAGGCTGTGTCTCCTGCTCCTCGTTGCCTAGCTGTTTCTTGCCTGCTCGCGGCAAGGGCTTTTGTTGTATGTGCTGTATGCGCAAGAGGAAACCTAATTTCTTTGTGTGCGGCGAAACGCTGGACCCAAACACTGGACCCTGACAACTTGGGTAATTAAACACTTGCACACAATAAGGAATGTCCTAGCATTGCTTCAAGTGAAAAACAATTTAATGTTGAAATGTGAAACGACCCCAAAACACCATCCTCCATCCCCAAAAGCCCTCCCAAAATCCCTCTCAAAACCCTCCCTAAAACACCCTTGCAGTGCAGTTACTTTCTGCCTGCCGTGTGCATGGGGGTCTTCTCCGGATCCTTGCCAGTGAGGTGGTACTGTGAGTGGCACCTTGCGGTGCTGGTTTGGGAGCCCTCTGTGGGAGTCACAGAGGTGAACAGCCCTGGGCCTGGATGAACTGCAGGGTGAGCTGCATGCATTAGATCAGCGTCTCAGCAGAGGTCATGGTGGCGGTGGCATGGCTGAGTGACCAGGACATCCTGCGGCTGCACCGCTGCAGGCATTCATGCATGGCCTGCATTTGTTGAAGCTGCTGGCCTGCCAGAGCCTCAATGGATGCCTGCAGCTGCTCTATTCCATCCAGCATTGGCCATACAGCCGACATAGTGGGCACAGGCAGAGATGGTGGGCTGTGTGGAGGATATGGGCTGATGCAAGGTGGTGTAAATCCCATGTCATGCTCCTCCTCATCCTCGTCGCTGGTATCGACATGGGCCCTGCCATGATGGACCAGTGGCTGCACTGCCCATGATGGTGAGGAGGACATGCTGGGACCCTGATGCCTTGCAGCCAGAACAGAGATGGCAGCAGTGTGCACCACGACAGGTGCTGGCTATAGCATGGAAGCGGCAGCTTCAGTGACTGTCATGCCACCTGCCTGGCTGGTGGAGGAGCCACTGAGCACCACCCTGGGAAGGGTGACATCCTACAGACTTGCTGGTGTATCCACTGCAGTGATAGGTGGGGTGGTGTAGGTGGTGGAGGTTGGGGTGGTGGTGGGGGCCTTGCTGCCCTGCTCTTCTGCTTGCTCCCACTGGTAAGAGGAGGCAGGTGATGTGCCTGCAGTGGAGGGTCCTGTCGCCTCACTGTCTGTGGACTGTGGACCTGTTGGGAATAGAATGACATGCTGTCAGTCATCTTGTAAACATGTCTGCGGGCTTGCAAGACACTCATGCAACATTGTGAATGTTCAACAGACACACATTTCATATGATTAGCATGGGTGGTATTGGTCCAATGAGTACTACTACTAGCAGGCGGTGGTAGTGCCTGCTGAGGGTGTACACGGTGCATGCATGTGCACATTGCCTGTTGGCCTGCCAAGGTGGCGAGTAGTTGTGGGTGTGATGGGAGGGTCACTTGCCGACATGGACAATCATGGCACACATGGGTGCTGCTCATGTGTCCATATGTTGGCATGATCAATTCACCTACAGTGCAGGTGCATTGCTACATTTCCCCGCATCCCATGGCACATGTGTACATTCACTGAGCATTTGCTGCAATTGCCTTGAATTGACACATTCCCTTGCCCATTTTGCACATCTCTGCTGGGGGACACATGTTTTGGGACACTACATTCACATGTACATGGGGTCAGATAGACTTATCAACATCGCCGTGGGACCCTGCTCCCCTCCCGTGGGGCCTCCGCACTCCCAATCCCCTCCATGCCCGCCATGTGGAGGATGGAGCTGGCCGTCTCCTCCCAAGGCATCAAGTGGAGGGATTCCACTGGAATGTAAAATAGGTCAAACCCTTGATTTTTTGTTATTGGGGGTCTGTGATATACAAGGGTGGTTACAGTATCAAAATACAAGAAACACAGACTACCTCCTTCTCCTGTGTTAAAGTGATCAGTAGCTGATACCTGCTGACTTTAATATGAGCAGGAAAAAGACTGAATGCAGGGTCCCAGACCGTTGATGTTTGTAGCAAAAATTACTTATTTATTTATTTATTTATCGAAACACCTCTTTTACGGAGAGTGTTTAATTGCTAAAAAATAAATATATAGCACATAGTACAATTCCTACTCACATACATCGATTGATTTAATTCAACAAGGATTAGTATACGAAAATGGCATATATTTTGGACCATAAGTTCAATTGTTAACCAAATAGAGTGTTTTACAAATGTTTGGTCAATTTTTTAACGTGTTTGGTCAGAGCTTCAAAGAACGTGAAAAATAAATGGTTCAGTTCCCTTCTGTATGAGTTCTTACAATCATAGACAGTGTGTATAAATGCAAACATTCCACTAATATATGCTTTTTAGAACAGAGAACTTTACACTGCCATATGTTTCAGCCTCTTTCATGTCTATCATAATCTCTGTGAGACCTTTAGTGTTTGTTTCCTCAATATCTTTTAGCCACAGGATGTTCAAGAAAATGTTATGTCAATGCACTGCATTTCGGCCTATCAATAGAATGGTAAACCCCGTCCCGGGAGAGCTCCCCTCATCGATTTCAAGCAGGCCTTTGTCAGGACAGAGCATCGTTGTTCTTTCACTGATCCTCAATCTTCTAACCCCAAAATTCATTCGGACATTCTAAAAAAGAAACATCAAAGGTTTTAGAACCTGTAGACATATGTGTTTATGGTCACTATCTACCAGACAGATAAAGGATCTTTTTTCACTGACCTTGTTCAGTATGCACGACAGGGACAGATTTCACAATGATAAGCCGTTGTCTCATACGTTTGTCACTCCCCATGGATATAATCATAAAATAGAGGAGTGATTACTTTGGGTGGTTTTTTTTGGACGACATATTTATGTATAATCTCATTTCACTTAATGTAGACATTACTGTCTATGAAGATAGAATGTGGCAGCACTCTCCCTCCTGTGTCTGGCAATGAGGCTGCGGACACTTGTCTTCAGGTTATCTCAACGCTTGCAGCAGTCCTTATCATTTATCATTTATTTTTATAAGCATCACAAGGAATGGTGCCCATGGCCGTCATCCTTGCCATGATGTCAGCCCATATGACCATCTTCCTCTGTGCAGAGTTCTTCCTTTGCCTGCTCCCAAAGATCCTCGGCATGCTCCACTACTGCATCTGCCAGTGCAGTGAGTTCTGCCTCTGTGAACTTGGGCTTCTACAGCCGGAGTTCTGGGAGACATGCCTTTTTTTCCTTAGACATGATGGTACCTCAAGTATGGGGACTGGATAGCAGGAAATGGGTGATCCGGAGTGGATTGAGCTATTAAAGAAGGCCACTGCTGTTCTTCCCGTTCTGGCAGTGACGTTATTTCCACTGCTGCTAAAAGCAGTGGCTGTAATACCGGCCAGTGTGTCTGCAGGAATGTTAATACCGGCCATTGTGTCTGTGGTAACGGTAATACTGGTGTTATTTTGGCAGTATTACTGCCCGATGGCCGTTACCAGTGGTAATACTGCCAGAAGGTATTACCGTTTCTGCCGGGGGCATGTGTATGCGCCTGCTAGGTCATAATACAGCAGTATTTCCACTGGTTATCCGGCAGTAACCGTGATTCTGCTATGGAATAATCACTACTGTATTAACAGAAAACTCATAATGGCTCCCAAAGTCTGTTCATCAAGGTTAAAAGAAATTTGTATTGGATCTCTGAGCTGTTCTGCCAGGCATTAGACCGGGACATTTACAGAGAGACATTTGGGTGGGGTTCAGAAGTCAGCTACCATTTTGACTACTAAGGAAGGAATCATTTAGAGACCTGTTCTGGTCAAACGTGTGTTTGCTGTATTAGTGGTAGGGTTAGTGCTTAGGTTAGATTAGGTTTTTGGGTCATAGGGCTGTTTTAGGTTTGTAAGATTTACTGACTAGCACAATTCTTATTCTTCTTTCTTTTTACTTAGGGTCAAGATATACTTTAGAGAGAGCTAGGTTTAGATTAGACCTTCTTCTTAAGTTCAATACAACACAAGAGTGTATCCATGACCTCTTGTCTGCCTCTTGAATCTGACTTACCACGCAACCAATTATTCCTTGAGTACACATTTCTCATTTCCTTCTCCACAACATATCACTGTTTCGTCTGGGTTTCAAATTAGTTTAATATTTAGTTTCTTCTGAAGGAGCCAACTGAGCAGTGCTTGGCTGCTTTATTGGTGACATACACCTTCCCTGAGGCTCATCTACCTTAGAGTGGGAAGTCTGCTGGGAACCAACCCATGATTTCTACCTGTGCTCCTCCATATGCCCCTGCTTTAATGTCGGCCTGCTGTGAGGTCTCGTCTTTGAAAATGCTGAACATCTTCTTTGGCAGTAGAGTGTACTTCGTACCTGAGTCTATCATGATTGTCAGGGTTACGTTGTTTGTGTATACCATGCCTTTCTGCCCATCTACGTATTCTTCATCTCCTACTGCAAACATTCTCTCTTTTGGCCACTTGTGCATTTCTTCCAATAAATTAATATCCATATTCATCCTACAACATCTTGCAAGATGACTCTTATGTTCGCATTGGCTGCACATAATGTTTATTGTTGGACACATTGGATTACTAGCAATGTGTTGTTGCGGGGCAGGTGACTACCCCTCCCCCTGTTGATGGGCAGATGAGCATGTCACCTATAGCTCTTGCCCCTCCCTAGGTCCAATATTGTAAAGGTGAGAAACGTTACTCACTGAGGCAACCATATCGCACATATGTTAGGCAGGTGCAGCAAATGATGGCCATGATGGTGAGAATGACCAGACAGACGATAGAAACATACATATGCACTCACCATGAGGAAACACAGACACTAGGTCAAAAATGCATTTATACATGAAGGGTATTCCTTTTACAGGTCGTTCATACATGAAGAACACAACATAAGCAATGTTGAATGCAACACTAAACTATTAGCGAATATAGCTCACAAACATCAAAATGTAAGAGTAATGGGCATTCATTTTATCTAAAATGGAAGAAGCAGTCAACCTCTTTAACATACAAAACCCTCAAAGACGTTCAGAGAGCAAGATGCTGAATTACTTAATGAACAGATCTGTGTAGCGCTCAGACAGTGAAATGAAGGCCCCAGCCAAGGTTGCCAAGGAATTAGGGAGGAGTTTTCCGAGAACACAAGCTGCAGGCTGGCAGGGAAATATGGTATACAATTAAATTAAATAGCAGGAAATTCAGATCTTACCAGTGTCTTGCAAGGGAGTTTTTATAAACTAAACTTGGCATGAAGCAAGAAAGAAATGGGCAAGGACAGAATAGGCAATCAGAATGCAATGAGACAATGGCTTAGTGTGAGCTGACCTTCAGTGCCTGGCACCGCCTCGCTCTATCTTCAAGCAGATGAGAACCGGTTAAAACCTGTATTTTGCAATCTGTTCTGCGGATCAGCACATGGTGATGTCATAAATGTGGCTGTGTGGGTGTTCATTGTAGGAAGTGTTTGCCCAGTCAGAGTAAGTGCCTGACCAACCAGCATGTTTCACATGCAAAAATCGAATTAATGTATTCTATTTTAATAATGTGGTTTGTGTCTATAACAGTGGCCCTCATTACGACCCTGGCGGAAAGCAACTGACCTGACCGCCATAGCGTAAATAGCGTTTCCGCCATGGCACGACAGAGTAAAGTGCGGCTAATTCTGACCCATCGGGCACGAGCACTACGCCTTGGCGGAAGTGCAAAGTCCGCGATGGCAGAAAAGTCCCAAAAACGCCCCTCACCGCCGTCGTACGGCGACCTAGGTGCAATTCCGCCACCGGACATAGCGGTCACCGTAAAGAGCGGCAATCGGAAAATACGGTGACCGTAAATATACGGAAACGGAAGCAAAAACATGGTCCCGGAACGGGAAACAGCACGCCGTACACCTATAAAACCAGAACATTCACACAACCATTAAAAACACTACCCTGAGAGACATCCCAACCCGTCATCCACCCTAGTGAAACCAAAACAATGGGAAAAGTAGCGAAAAAAGCGTGCGACCGCAAGCGGCAGGTCCACTTCTCACGTGAGGAACTCACGGTGCTCACAGAGACCCTCCAGGAGAATGCTGCCGTCGTCTTCTCGACGCAAATGACCAGGACGGCACTCGCGAACAAGAAGGCCATATGGGCCCTGGTGGCACAGCGGGTAAGTGCGGTGGGGACCGCACCCCGCAACCCACAGCAATGCAGAAAGCGATGGGACGACTTGCGGATACGCATACGGAGCATACTATCCGCCAACCGTAACATTGCCACAGCTACCGGGGGAGGATCGGAATCACCCATCAAGCTGACCCCCTGGGAAGAAATCTGTGCCTCCACCATTGGAATGGAGACCATAGAGGGAGTCGGAGGGATGGAGAAAGGAGTGCAGACATCCGAAGAATCAGGTAGGTGGCCCAAATAAAACTATGCTAAAACCACAATGTTCAATCATGTGAAGTACCATGTGTCCACATAGTGCAACAGAAACACATGTCCAGGAGAACGTCCACTCACATTGGCCTGATAGCGGACATTAAAAGTCAAATTAAATAAATAAATAATTAAAATTCCTAAAAACACCCTCTACACGTGCAGCAGGCACCCCCTAACTGCAGGCTGCAATACAACTGCACCCTCAATCCACACAAAAATGAAACCACCTCCAAGGCCCTGACCCAAATCACCCTCAGGTACCACCCCAATGCATGTGATACATTGCCATTCCAATTTCCACAGACCCATTAATAACGCTCGCCCTCCTTTACTCCACCACAGGGTCCGATTCAAACGACGAGCTCCAGGACACCCCTACCAGCACACCTGCAAAGAGGGCCAAGACCAACGGGCAAAGACCCTCCACCTCAGCTGCACGCATCAAGACACGGCAGCAGCACAAATCAAGTGGCAGCACACAGGAGGGGACTTCAACAGGCACCCCAGCAGCCAGCATGGCCACAACACCACCACCACCACAGGCCCCCCCAATGGATGCCACAGAAGGCACTGCTTCTGGTGGCAGCAGCACCATAGGTGACACTGCATTAATGGCAGCATGCTCCGACACAGAAAACGGTGATGTCGATGTACGATCCATCCATGACCTGTCTCAATCCCCCTGTTTGTTTCATCCCGTACAACATGAGGATACCACGCAGGGGCACTCACAAGACGACGACTGGCCATCCCCCACAAGCCCTGTGTCAAGGCAACATGAGGTGATCAGCCCCTCTGTGACACCACCGCAAATGGCCATGGCCCAGCAGAGGCAACAGTCCCTCGACCAGGTGATCGTGCAACAGCAGCAACTGGCCACGCTCCTCAAGGACCATGCTGATGAATGTGGGGGTACCAAGGCAGCCATAGAAACATGTACAGAGACACTAAGGGCAGAAATGGAGAGAAGCACCGAGAGCCTGAGAGAACAAATGGAGAGAAGCACCGAGAGCCTGAGAGAACAAATGGAGAGAAGCACCGAGAGCCTGAGAGTACAAATGGAGAGAAGCACCGAGAGCCTGAGGGGGGAACTGCATGCGACGTCCAAAGACGTATGTGCTGAACTTGCCGCTGTGCGCCGTGTGCTCACTGAGCTCTCACAAACCCTTAGGGACATGCATGGACGTGAGCAGGCAGAGACATCATCCGTTGCAAGTTCCGTCCAGGGCAGCCCCCAACGTAGATCTGGGAGGAACCTGCGCTCCACAGGCAGGGGTGCCCCTGATACCCGGAGAGGGGGCTTGCAATAGCGTCTGCCCACTGACTATGAGCATCCTTGGACACTGGTGTTCGGGGGGGAGGTAGGAGGGTGGAGGGGGTGTGTTGGGCTTACTTGGGTGGCGGGTCGATGGGGTGTGTAACACAATTTCACATTTGCTATAAACATTTCACAATCATCCAATGAGATGTGTGGACATTGATCTTTGTGTACGAGGCCATCATAGGCGTACAGTTCATATTGTGCATGTTCCAGACACACACAGTGCCACAACTCCCGTGTCCATGTATCAACCACCAGGCGTGAGTGCTAGAAGCATGAATCTATGATAATCTGACGAATTTCACGGCCCTCCTGTGCCTCGCGGACTCCTTGAGGTTCTGCCACATCCCCACCCACATCATGACCATATTCTGGTGCTTGCAGTTCTGCGTCAGGGGGCATGGGCACATTTCTACGTATGCACATGTTGTGTAGCATGACACATGCCATGACCATCTTAGCAACCTTCTCATGGCGGTACAGGAGTGCCCCGCCAGACCTGCTGAGGCAGCGGAAACGACCCTTCAGTAGGCCGAATGCCTGTTCTATGACTACACGGGTACGTGAGTGGGCATGGTTGTAGTCCTCCTCATGCTGGTCCTGTGGGTTCCGGAGTGGTGTAAGGAGCCATCTCTTCAGTGGATACCCGGCATCACCTGTATGTGGACAATAAAGGATGTTTGAGGAATGACATAGCTACGTAAGCACCCCCCCCCCCTTCCTGGCAGGTCATTGCCGCATCACATACCCCACATTATCATGCATGAAATGAGACTCACCGAGTAGCCAGGATCTGTTCCCTGCATGTCGCTCCATGTAGCGTGGTATTGTAGAGTTCCGTAAGACCATGGAATCATGGGTTGATCCAGGAAATCGGGCACAACAATGTGTAATGATCCTGTTTGAGTCACACACCATTTGTACATTAAGAGAATGATATTGTTTTCGGTTGCGGTACTGGGCCTCCATGGCATGTGGGACAACCAATTCCACATGGGTGCAGTCGATGGCACCAATGCAACCCGGTATGCCGGCAAGTGCATGGAATCCCACTTTTGTGTTCGTAATTTCCTGCTCCGAGCGTGGTAGAGAGATGTAGTCGTCTGCGTGCTTCAGGAGGGCATCGAGCACTTGCAATAGTGTCCGTGACAACAGTGGCTGTGAAATGCCATGCAACTGTCCGACTGTGTGCTGGTAGGTGCCTGTGGCCAGGAAGTGGAGTACAGACACCACCTTCAGTAGGGGTGGGATGGCGGTTGGGCTATCTATCATGCTGACAAGGTCAGCGTGTGTCATGTCCACAATGGCGGTTATGGTGTCCCGGTCCAAACGGTAGAGGGTGTGGATCTGCTCATCAGTGAGGTTGAACGGATGTGCTCGGAGGCGTGGGATTGCGGGCTGCCTGCGTGGTGGTAGTGGCTGTGCTGGTGGGCCTTGCTGGCCCTGCCTTGCCCTCCTCCTCCTCCTGCGTCTCCTCTGTGCGGCCGGTTGTTGTAGTAGTTGGTGTTCGTCTTCTTCTTGTAGTTGGAGTACTTGCAGTGCTATCAGGTCCCCCAGGGCCAACACCGCAAGTCCGGCCGGTAGCATTTTGGAGTGGGTGTGGTTGTGGGAGGGGGTTGGGTGTGCAATTTATGTGTTTCCAAGCTGTATAGCCTCCACCTGTGGTGATTCATTCCACCTGTGCAAGCTGCAATCCCCTTTGGGCGAGCACGTCCCGCACACAACGCTGCAAATCGACGCATGGCATCTTGCTATTACAATCATGTATTTCATCCCGATGGCAGTGAGATCTTGCTTCATATGTTAAATCTGCTATGCTCCCATTGTTTCACATACTATCTTTGCAGTCGGGAACATACTTGTGAAGGGTCCGTGGAATGTAGTACTCGATTAACGGTAGACCCTCATGCAGCGCTGTACCGCGGTTCACCGACGGGCGGGGCGTCCCATTTGTGAGTGTAGCCTGTTGCCATTTTCACACACTGCCGCACTAAATGGATGGATTTGTGATTCCAAGCGGTCACAGATGCCTTTTCGACGTGATGTTGCAAATGAGGAATTCGAAGGACAGCGCTTTCGGTTTCCAGCTAGCGGCGAGGAGACGCCCACAGGTCTGACTGCAGATAGAAAGTTCTATTGTTTAATGTCCTTGGGACAGGGGCCATGCCGAGAATGCAATGATTGATATGAATAGTATGGGATGCGCAATAGCGTAGTGGAGGATAAGGCAGGACGTTCCCAAATACATGTTACTTCACTACACTAGAATTCCGGCCTGGAGCACAGTGGATTTTGCAGACTGCATTTAGCACAGAATCAATGGAAATTTCTAATGTTATGTGAGTAAATAATCAGGCGTTTTTATACCGGGATGAGGGAATGATGTATGGATGCATGGACAGATGATTTTATAGTGAGTCTGCCATGTACATGGCTTTTTGGAATCTATCAACTTCCTCTGCGCTATGTGATGCAGGGCTGCCATAGTGGGACCATCGTCTATCTGTCCTTGTTGAACCCTCCCTGTCTCGACGCGCCTTCAAACACTTGTGTCTATGCACGTTACTAATCCCATCTAATGGATTCTGTTTTAACAGACGCATGCACACAAACACTCGTTTGTAATAGTGTTTTCACCTCGATTTATATGGTTATGATTCGCAAGTGATTATTGGGTGCGAATAATCCTTTTGAGTGGGCTAGCATGCATATGGCTGTGGATTTAGTGTGATCTTTGAAGTGAGTAATTCAAATGGAGTTCAGATGCCCATACTATTCTTTTTCGTTTCATTTGGGTGACAGGTATCTCCTCCCCTTTTGCCGCTGCCATCTGTATGCCACTCCTGCAGATGGCTTTTACTCCCGACACCTGCTGCTTCGTGTTAATCAGTGGAGCACCATTACGATCTTATGAGACGATCGCCAATGGCCCACATGCCCTTACGCAGTACTAGTGGCTAGGAGCAACATTTCGAGCTTTCAGCTGGACTAGTGGCTACCTAATGGGACGGCCCTGCGGTTCTAGGCGCTTCCATGTTGCCTTTTTGAACGTGGATGTAGCCCCTGTGTACCATGGAGGAACAGGGCGTCACACAAGAAGAAGCTGGTCATTTATTGCGGATGCAGCCCACAATTATGAGATATGATTTGGAGTTCATGACCTAATAGCTGTATGGCCCAGGTGATTTGGTTGTGCATTAAATTTTGATTATGATATTGACCTTGTAGCGTTATTCTTTGCAAGTTATGTAGCATATTCCTATTTGTGGAGCGATGTATTGTGAGGAGATCTGCTTTGGGTTCGGCCTTCTGAGCATAGTTGCGTGGTACTGTACTGGGCGCGTTTGCCTACGAAGGCCAGTAAGGTCAGGGATAGGGGCTGCCATTATGACTGTTTTAATGATGTCATGCTCATGGGAGGGGGATTGGCTTTTGTGTAACAGATGCCGGTCAGCCAGGTGGATTGGTGGAATGATGTGATTTTCAGAATATGGCTGGTCACAGGTGCCTGTGTTTGCGTGCGTTTCTTTGAGGGAGACTGAGGTCATGTCCATTGGAATGGCTTCTGTATTCGTGCCATCTGTGCCCTGCTGCTCCCATTGGCCCCTCTTGAGATGTGCCTGGCTGCTCAGTCACTCTGCCAACTTGTGTGGTACATGCTTATGCTGCTGGTTGGTTTGTTTACTGGCAGGAGTACAGGGCTGGTGCAGTCTCACTCAGGATACTGCTTTGTATGTTGCCTTGCACTGGTGTCAAGCGATGGGGGGCCTGTTTTTGTTTGTCTCAGTTTTCAGTTCATGTTGCTGTACTTGGAGCTTCACATGCCTGTGCTGCATCAGTACGGCAATGGTGCCATGGCTGATATGGATGGCCACTCACAAGGCACTTGGAGCCCCTACATTCATTTGTTCGTTGGCATGCATGGGTGACTTGTACATTTCACTGGTTGCATTGTTTTACTTCATTGCACCTACGTGGAGTTGTGCAATGTGGCCAGGGAGTGGTGTACAGGCACTCAGTAAGGCCTTTTACGGTTGGTTTGCGATGCCGTACTTCTCACCATGGCGGAATGGTACTTTCCGCCATGCTTGATGGCGTTAGGTACATGTCCGCTAGGGTCAGAATTCCTGTACCGTTGCGCCATGGTGGTAATTACGGTTTCGCAGTGCGCGCGTGCGCGTACTTGGTGCAGTTAGCGTTGGCGTTCACTACGGTGTCGCTAATGGCATCGTACTTTACGGTGACGGGTCATAATCGCAACGGGCGGTATTCGATGGCGGTATTGCATTTCCGCCATCGTTTTTCGATTTCCGCCAGGGTCGTAATGAGGGCCAGTGGCTGACCCTCTGCTGGATTGTGCAGTAACTCTACTACCTCTACCTTTTGAGAGGAGGAGCTTCGTGATAAAACCATCACCTCCACGCGGAGCGTAGCGGAGTGTTTGGGAGTGTTCTATGTGGCTGACCCTCTGCTGGATTGTGCAGTAACTCTACTACCTCTACCTTTTGAGAGGAGGAGCTTCGTGATAAAACCATCACCTCCACGCGGAGCGTAGCGGAGTGTTTGGGAGTGTTCTATGTGGCTGACCCTCTGCTGGATTGTGCAGTAACTCTACTACCTCTACCTTTTGAGAGGAGGAGCTTCGTGATAAAACCATCACCTCCACGCGGAGCGTAGCAGAGTGTTTGGGAGTGTTCTATGTGGCTGACCCTCTGCTGGATTGTGCAGTAACTCTACTACCTCTACCTTTTGAGAGGAGGAGCTTCGTGATAAAACCATCACCTCCACGCGGAGCGTAGCGGAGTGTTTGGGAGTGTTCTATGTGGCTGACCCTCTGCTGGATTGTGCAGTAACTCTACTACCTCTACCTTTTGAGAGGAGGAGCTTCGTGATAAAACCATCACCTCCACGCGGAGCGTAGCGGAGTGTTTGGGAGTGTTCTATGTGGCTGACCCTCTGCTGGATTGTGCAGTAACTCTACTACCTCTACCTTTTGAGAGGAGGAGCTTCGTGATAAAACCATCACCTCCACACGGAGCGTAGCGGAGTGTTTGGGAGTGTTCTATGTGGCTGACCCTCTGCTGGATTGTGCAGTAACTCTACTACCTCTACCTTTTGAGAGGAGGAGCTTCGTGATAAAACCATCACCTCCACGCGGAGCGTAGCGGAGTGTTTGGGAGTGTTCTATGTGGCTGACCCTCTGCTGGATTGTGCAGTAACTCTACTACCTCTACCTTTTGAGAGGAGGAGCTTCGTGATAAAACCATCACCTCCACGCGGAGCGTAGCGGAGTGTTTGGGAGTGTTCGGGAGAGTTCGGTGAGAGTCCGGTGTATTCCGTACTCTTGAACTTTTGCAGTAATGGACCCGAAACACACACCCGGCATTAACCTCCGGACCCCCGTTTCCAGAGCACGGTTACGGAGGCTTCATTCCGCCCCCGCTCAATCAGACTGCCATACACTCAGTCACGAAATATTATCTGCAGCAACGGATCAGCGCGACGATGCGATAGATTCCGGAGACTCCATCGATCAAACGGTACGTGAATATGCTGAAGGAGGGGATGGGGCAGATCCTATTTTAGAGGTCTTGATTAACACTAACATTCAAAATGTGCACGAATGTGTTAGCGATCTGACTTCACCACGGAAAGTTGGCTCCTCGAAGGGGTATGATGACATTCAGCTTGGATCTTGCAGAGGATGTCATTTGTCCGTCTTGCACTCCCCTAAAGCGATTAATAAGGCACCCCTAATTTCCCCCCCCTTTCTCACTGTACCCTCGTCCGTGTCCCCTGTAAGGGCTGTTGCTTGCGAGCCGGCTGGTCCTACGCTTGCTCCGCCTACTGCTACGGCTCTAGTGCTATCGCTATTGTCGGCTAGCTGTCGTGCGCAGTCCTGGGGAGGACTCGGTGATCCCGGCAAGTGCCGATGTGCGTGTGCATCAGAAGAGCCACGAACCAGCATGATGATGTCGTCTGTCAGGAAAGTTGAGGGCGCGGGTGCGGATAGCCTAACGCAACACCCTGGTGAGGCTATGAACTCCCTGAACGATAAGCTAGATGACACCCACTATGAGCATTTATGGAATGTAAATACTGCAATCACTGCGCAAACGACTTTGTGCACACATCTCGCCCCATCTGTCATCCTTGATCGGGCGATTGCCAGTAATGACATTAATGACCTATACAAGCTGCTGTCTAAGCCACTCACAGCTCCCCCTCCTTCACTCAGAGTGCTAGCCTGGAGAGTCATCCAGAAAAGCAACGAAGAAAAGAAAATAATTAATCTAGAGATAAGCAAAAAGGCTAACCAATCTCTGCGAGATAATAGCCCAAGCCAAGTGAACCCGAATCAAGCTAGTGGTGTCTCTGATCCTTGCTCTGAAAATGATGGCTTAACGAGCTTATCGAGGATCTTTCGAACTGAAAACCCCACATACAATAGCTGGAATCCTGAGCGCGATCTTCTTATAGTGGAACCAGATCATCTGTCCAAGGAGTCTGTGCTTATAGAGCATAACCCCCAAGGCGAAAAACGGCAAGAAAGGCGAAATTCGCTATTCCTGGCTGACAAGCTACTCAAAGACCTTAAAACTCTAAATGCAAAAATGACTGCTTCACCATCCATGAGGATTGAAAAACAAATAAATGGTCGCACCGAAAAAACAAAAAACTCCGTATGTCAGAAAGACAGTGGCATTGTAAGTTGTGATAACCTAGAAGAGATAAGAGCAGTCCCTCGAAGCTTGCAACAAAATATTTATCGCCCCAATAAAAGGCGAAGAGTAACGTCAAGCGTAGCACCTATTCCGTGCTCACAGAAGCGATCAAAAGCAGGTGATTACACACAAAGGAAACAATGCTCCACACAAAGTAGAGTCACAGCACAAAACACAAGGAAACCTGAAACCGATCTTAACACCATCTGACTCAAGTGACTCAAGTGATGATTCCTTTTCCGACTCAGAGTATAAAAGCCCAATAAAAGGCCCTTATAAACGGAGATTCCCAACTCATAACAAAAATAGACTAAAGAGCCCAAATGTAAGAAGTGACCTACAAACTGAATGTTTTGATTTAGTCGAACAAGTGATAAATCAGCTGAGACCTAACATCATCTCTGCACTAACAATTACAGTTGCTCCACTAATAAAACTCTACGAGCATCTGAGTGAAAGTCTGAAAGATCAAATCTCGCTCCTGGGATCAGTAAACGCAAAATTAATAAATATGGATTTGGAGCAGAAACTAATGAAAAATCAAATAGTAAATAACACCAGTAACAACGAGGCCTTTGTTGAGCAAATAAAAGAGCAACTAAAAAATAGTGCTGATGATAAACGCCTCTTAGCGGAACTAGCAAGAGAGGCAATACTGATTCTAAAAAATCAACAAATGACAAATGAAGAAAATTGTGAGCTACGAGTCGTGGATGGAGTCACTCCTTGTAACGTAAAAACAAGAAAGACCATTCAGCGCTCTCAAAACCATAAAACACAAATGAATCCAAGAGCGGAAATAACTCACGAAACTGATTCAATTCTAGCAGCAACAGTAAATACTGAGCCATCACGTGTCGAAGCTGCAAACAGCTTGGATAATATTCTTGTAAACTCTATAGTGACGATATCAGAACTGAACGTTATTGATCTTGAAGCGATCGAGGAGCCGATGGACACGATTGTGTCTGGTGCAGTCGCAAGTCTCGAGCTTCAAATGGGAACGACAGCACCCGATGATAACAGCCATCAGCAACAAATACAAAAACACACTGAGAAAAATGAAACATTTGCCATTTTCGACAAAACTAGAAGAGAAAGTTCGCTCAAAGAAGGCGCAATCAAAACAACTACTGTAAAACAGATCAAGAAATCAAAAAAACATGCCAAATAAAAGGAAAGCAAACAACAAAAACGTGAATAATTTTCTAAGAAATATTAAATCCTTGAATGTGACAATCCAAACTGATTCAAATAAATTACCATCAATGGATAAGATCCCTGAGCAGAGAATTCCGCTAACTCAATTAAGAGGAGCGGAGAAGAATGAAGAAAGACTAGTCTTGGCAATCGAATGTGACGATGAGGAGGACAAACGAATGATAGAAGAACTTGCCAATTTATCAACTTATGAATCAACTGATGATGACCTGATACTTAATCAAGAAAGCGCAAGTGATGAGAATCTGTTGACAGGGTCGCCTATTAGTAATGAAGATCAAAGCAATCTTCCTGAAAAAATAAAATCATCAAGAATATGTACAATCGAAGAGTCACCAGAAAAGAGGGAAAAATGTGCAATTCAATCTCAGACTTCCGATGACATAACATATATAACAAAAAGGCGTATGACCTTAGACGAAAGATGGGCCATAGGAAACTTACATTTCAATGAGAAATCGGCCGATGTCAAGAACAAACAACAAAATATAAAAACATTTACGCGAGAATCATGCCCTGAAAAAGAAGTGAATATCAAATCGATACTATTAACGAAGGAACGGGATCAAACCCGTCATGAAGAGGCACAAGACTCCTGGAGACATGACAAAAGAGTATCGTTCAAGAAACAAGAACTGCTGACGAAAAAAAAGCAGAATATAATGTCTAATTTTTGCATACTCTTGGAGAGAAAGCTCTCATCGAATGATGGCCTGATTCTGAACAGATATAACGTGCTTCAACTCTTGAACCACCTTCCTCGACTTCGTGCTGTAACAACTAATGACATTAAAACTGTCGAATTTATTCACGAAGACACTACTGACCGTGTGCTATTGCACATTCATTCTCGTGCAATTAGAGATATAATTGTTGAACACTCATTGGACCTTGATGACCTGGGCTTTGCGATATCAGAGCCGTGGAGGGAGCAATCTTATTCCGATGATAAAATCATTAAACCAGAAACCAATAAAAAATCTGTAGAACTGAAGGACCAAAGATTTACCAAATCTTCTCAAACCTTGGAAAAATACTTAAATGCAAGGAAATTTGAAGAAAAATCAGATGTGTCCAGAGAGGACGGGGTCCCTAGTCAATTCAAAAAACAAATTAAAATCACATTTGATTGTCATGAGAATGAAAATTACTCACAAAGTTCGAGTGTCAACAATCCTGAGCATAAGGTAGATGAAACCTGCTGGAATTGGGTAGCCAAGTCCTTAAATTCCAAAGAGTACCAATAACGCCAGCAAGAAATTATATCTTCGTCTTTACAGGTTGGCGTATGGAATACAAGAGGTTTCACGCACCTGTTTAACAATAGTTTAGGGTGCCTCAAACCTCTACATATCATCTGCCTGCAAGAAACATGGCTTCTGAATGAACCAGTTGTGGGAGGTTACGAAATCGCCTGGAATCCAGCAATTAGACAGCCAAAAGGAAGACCAATGGCAGGGCTCTTAACACTTGTAAAACAGAACCTAGGTCTCCGAATATTGACGAGCCTAAATGTGACCCCTTATATTCAACATGTGAACGTTACCACAAATTGGAATCTTACGACTAAGGAATCATTGCATATAATAAACCTATATTGGCAACATGAAGCCTCTGATGAATGGGAGTATCTTGATGCAATAGGGGACCTGTTAGACTCTATTTTGTCAAAGGAAGACAATGCTAGAATCATACTGTGCGGTGATCTCAACATGGAACTTCTCAAAATACCGAAATCACTAAGTCAAACAGCTATGCCATGGATGCGACCTAAACAAAAAAAAGCCAGTTTAATCCAAGCATGGGAAGAAGAGATGGAAGTAAGAAGCATGATAATGCTAAATGGCTGCACGAAAGATGATATACCTCCTAAGGCGACATGGAGAAATGCCAATTCGGAATCAATCCTCGATTACTTCTATGTCTCAGAAAATTTAATCGCTGATACCGAATCACTAAAGGTGATTAATATGCAAAACAGTGATCATGACCTATTAAGAATTACACTCCGATGCACTAAAAAGAATGCACAAGAAATATGGCGTCAAGACGTCACCAGTACTCCAGGCAGAAATCGACTAAAAATAAAAGAACATCAGATTACCTCTATGACAAGAACATTAACAAGGGATCCCACAACAGACCTGGATCAAATTGAATATCTAACCTTACTTCAGGCCTTTAGTGAAACCGCTGGTAACGGTAGATTAAATAATTTTAAGAGGCTACATGTTTATGATCAAGAAGTAGTGGCAAAGAAACGTGAATTGAGGCAAAAAATTAGAAGGCTGCAAAAATACCGTGATGTGAAATATCTCCACGATAAAAAAGAGTTGCATAAAATTTATAAAAATTGGCTACGAACACATAAGAATACGATGCTACAGAATGATGCCGAAGAAATGCTCTGAATACTGGGTAGCAAAAATGGACGGATGTTCTGGGATGTGATAAACAACTTGGCCACACCCCAACAAGCTATTCAGATTAATATGGTGAATGAAGCGACATGGTTTGAACACTTTACTAACCTATTCACCAAGAATACGGATAGCCGCTACGTAGATCCAAAGCAATCGGAAGCATGGGAGATTACAATTGAGAAAGAAGATATTCTCGATAACATTAAACGGCTAAGTTCATCTAGGGCCCCTGGCCCTGATGGCCTCACAAACTATTCTCTGAAACTACATCCTGATGCATGGGCTGAGTTCTGTTTTGTTTTATTTAAAAACATCATCGAAGAAAAAAGAATTCCTACATCGTGGAAAAGAGCTATTATTGTTCCCATTTTCAAGAAGGGATCGCGAACAGATCCGAAAAATTACAGACCGATAGCCCTCATGGACGTTGTTGGAAAGATCTTTGCAACCCAACTACTAGTAAAATTGACTCAGTGGATAAAGGCTGTAGGTCTAGCCGACCCTCGCCAAACTGGCTTCTCTAAAGGAGTTGGCTGTGGGTTGAATATTATGATCATCAATTTGATGAAAATGGAGGCGATCAGAACAAAATCAAAAGTTTATATGGCCTTTGTGGACCTAGCACATGCCTTTGACGGAATTGATCGAGAGTTATTATGGTCCAAACTTAGCAAATGGGGTTGCCCCTGGAGTCTGCTCGCGGCAATTAAACAACTATATACTGACACTACCATTACAGTTAGGCTCGACGCACAAGGATCACTAACTGATCAAATTAAAACATCGCGAGGTGTAAAGCAGGGCTGCCCTCTTGGTGCAACCTTGTTTAATGCCTTTATCTCGGATATTGGAAATGCGTTCGAAACAACCAGATCCTTTGCACCAAAATTGAATAGAATAAAAATTGATTACATTTTATATGCTGATGACATTGTGCTCATGGACCTTACTCCGATTGGGCTACAGAGGAAACTACGAGCTCTTAAAGAGTATACTGACGCAAATGGTCTTGAGATAAATCCATCTAAATCCGAGGTACTTATATTGCAAAATCTAGTTGGAGCAACTAACAAAAGAAAATTCAACTGGAAATTGGAGAATCAACCGATAACACTTGTAAAGGAAATCCAATATCTCGGTGTAACCATAAATTCCAGTATACAAGATGCAAACATGATTAAGAAAATTCGGCGGAAATGTAATTCATTAACAGCACAAGGAGTCGTACTTAACAAAAAGTACGGGAAATTCACCTTGAAACCGGTCATCGCATTTTATAACTTGAAGGTCATTCCGGCCTTGATCTTTGGTGTAGAAGCCATGTTTGGTTGTCCAGCTGAGACTTGGTCTTGGTGTGAGAACTTCTTCTGGGGAAAGGTACTATCATTGCCGAGGGGGACCCCAACAGCTTGTATTCGCTACGAACTTGGATTAACCTCAATCAATGCAAAGATAATGTGGAACATGTTGTCAATCTACAGGAAGGTCTTGGGAGCAGATGATCTACCACAATATAGAATCCTCCGAAGTGATGATGGTTCATCTAAAGCATCTGTTCTCCAAATGTGGAAACAATCTGGCAAGAACATCCTTACCAAGCTACAAACTGACCAAGATACACTTCTACAGAACCCAGTTGCCGTTAAAAAAAAACTGTGGGAGCAAGATTGGTGTGAAAATCAAGACAAAAGAGCAACACACAGATGCATGAAGGAAAATGCAACGGAAGAAAGGGCTTATAACACCTTGCCAAAATACCTCCAATTATTTCCTTGCCATAAAAGAAGATCCTATTATCTTAAATTTCGGATGAACTTGTACAAAACTAAATCAATTCTAAAGATACAAAGCGAAAATAAAGACGCTGTTGAGGATTGCAGATTTTGTAAAAAAAAGAAAGAAACGCTCAAACATTTAGTCCTCTTTTGTGAAGATCTAAGAGGTCTAAGAACGGCCTTCTTAGGTTCTGAAATCCACAAGAGGCCGACCTTAGATGGTGAAGATTGGTGGAATGTGTTCTCAGTAGGCGTAGACTTCAAACTTGTTATTCCTTTAACACTATTTCTAGAGAAATTGGAACTGCAAATGCTACAGTCCCCTGTTACGTAGCACATATAGATATTAGAACAACTAGAAAGAAAACAGCCTATTTACCGCTCATTCTGTGTTATGGTTTTAACGTCGTTATGCTTCTCTTCTGTTTAGTTTTGTACTTTCTTTTGTCTTTTCTTCCTTTCCTCTGCTTTTACGCATTTTCTTTTTCTTTTTTCTTTTACAATTTTTAAATCTAAGCGGAAGGTCTGAGTTTGAAATATATTTTAAAAAGTTCTTGGTTTTTAAAAGTTCGTAATGAACTAAATAAAAAAAAAAAAAAAAAAAAAAAGAAGGCGGATTTGAGACCTTTTCCAGTAGTCCAAAGCTCACAGGACAGCTTGTGATGATTCTCCCAGCTAAAAGGGGTGTGGGGGGTTGTGGTGGTTCAATAAATATGTGTGTTCACTGCACAGTGGTGTACCTATTTTGAAGCAGGTCTGAAAATATGACTGTCTTAACATATGGCGAGCGAGTGCCAGAAGGAATTTGTCTGTTTTCATAAGACTACAGCTCATTGAGGCCTGAAACTCTTCTGATGTGTAGGCCTGAGGGCACAGAGAGCCTACTCAGTCAGATGAGGCAAAAAGAAAGACGGTTTGCAGACTGGCCCTATTTGTCAAAACTGCTGCCTGATGGGTGACCTCCACGTGTCCTGAGGTGGAAATCTTCAAACACCATATGTAAGTCACAAACTCAAACTAACTGAAGCATGTTATAAGAATACGACAGCCTTTATGTACCATCTTCGGTCTTATCAGTTTATTCCAATAAGTGCTATATAGCTTAATGAAGGATTCAGGTCACATACTAACCCCACATTGATTTTATTGATTTCTATTTTCTATTATGAACTGTTTTAGTAGTGTTGAAATTATAAAATACACTTTTTTTGTAATAAGAACTGGTTGTGGAGATGATCGAGCACATGTCACATATATAGTGCATTTGAAGTATTTCTAAACTTCAGAGGAGGGGGGGCTCCAGGAAACAAAATGGCACAGAGTAGAACATGCAGTTGTCGGTGCTAGAAATGAGGGACTATGAGGGAAGGCCCAGAATGCAGGATAAGAGCATTTCTGTCAGCACACAGGGCAACGTATCGCAATAAGTTGGCCATGTTTTTATATATCAACAGGAATATTGAATATGTATTGCAAATATAAAGGTTGTTATTTGAATGAAAAAGGCAATCGTATATGGCTTCATCACAGTACAACTTAGTAATGTAGTTGAGAAGGACATCATCAGAAAAAGGCACGTACTTATAAAAGGAAAGTGCCCAGAAAGAAAAGGTAGGTATTCATGGAAACATAAGGAATGTGTGAGTTTCTCTATTGATCTTTATTGAAGGAAAGGAGACACAGGTGAGTAAAAGTAAAAAAAAATAAATGAGGAACATAGTGCTTTTAAAATGATAGCCTATTTAGTAGAGTGTAGCAGGTAAAGTATGGTGTGTGTGTGTGTGTGTGTGTGTGTGTGTGTGTGTGTGTGTGTGTGTGTATATATATATATATATATATATAATCTTTAACAAAAAACGTTGTTAAAGGGACGTTATGGTTAAGTTGCAAACAAAAAAATGTATGACATTCAATGGAAAAACATTGCTACAGGGATGTTATGGTTACAGGTAAAACCTAAAAACCCCAGAAATTCGCAAGTTATGGTACGGTTTGCAACCATAACTCGCCCTACCAATGTACACTGCAAGGACTAACACCCATGACATCCCAGATGACATCAAACATGTCATTGATGACATGACTGCTGCACAATCAAACAAAGAACAAAGAGGCAGAGAAGCAAACGGCAACTAGCGAGAACAGAACGTCTGAGCAACGTGGTGAGTACATGAAAGTTTGTGGTAATTGCACAGGTCCAGTAGCGTACAATAGTAGGAAAGCATGATGTTTTCTGTTTGTGCGCAGCAATGGCTTCCACCCTAGATTGGCTGGAGGGGAATTTTCCGCATGACCAAATGAGTGACCATAGTAACCCCATAGGTAGGGAACACGGTGGCAAGAAGAACACAATCACTATGTAATACTTCATGTGAATTAACCACATTTGTTGTCTTTTAACAGAACATACTGGAATGCAAAGCAGTACACCAGAAGTGGCACCTTTGCCACAGGAACATACAGCCACCAAAACTGAAGTAAACACTGGGCATAGTTGACCTCCTGGACGCCAAAGTTGATCAGTTGCTCCTCCAATTTGCCACCTTGTCAAATTTTGTCGAAGAACATATAATGGGGAAAATAAAATGTCACTGCCCAACTTGCACATGCCCGCCTTCCCCATTTCCCAATCCCCCTTGCCCGCAAATTAAGTGTCATGAAAGACGCTTCGATGAGACCTCAATCCCTTCTTCCCCTCACCACCAGCATGTTGAAATGTGAAAATCCACAATATATGTATCTGTTTCTTATCCCCCTTCACCTTTCCGAATAGTCGCTATGCATGTGTGTTAACATAGATTGATATGTTAATTTGTACTGATTGTGTATGTGCCTTTTTTCTTTGCTTAAAAAAGCCATTGTAAGTGTGAAGGGCACAACACTAGTGGGGATGATTGGAAGTGAGAAAAATGGAGGAGGTGGACCACCGCCACACCTGGGTGCTCTATGCTAAATCACAATAAAAGAATCCTTAGGACGCCACTATGTGCCACATGTTTGCATGCACACAACCGTCTGTAAATAGTTGCAGGAGGGTCCGTTTATCTGTGGCACAACTGCACCCATGGGTATATCCTCCTGTGACACCTGGTAACACTGTCACTGGTGAACAAATGTGAATAAATGTGTGATGTAGTTGTACTAGCTGGAAGCGTGCACATACGTCCTACGAGTATTATTCCACATAAACATTCCACCTACTGTATCATGCTCACAGCAAGCGTAGGTAGAAATGTGCAATGTATGTGTGCCATATGTTTAAGTAGCCAGGGGATGGCAAGAGTATCGGTAAGTAAACTATGCACGTGCCACAAAGTGCAAAGTCCAATATACGTCTGGCAAACAAGCTTGCAAATGGAGAACAATGGCGATGTCACCATGCTAACGGATCGACAGTGCGCGTGGTCCCTTATTTGGCGAACATGACCCAGATCTGTACACATCAAAAGAGGACATTTGTCTGCACTTGAAGTGTTACAGTGATAGTGCACCATTACAGAGATCCTCCACTCTTCCTTCTACATGTAGATATTGTAGGTAAAGAGTTAGTGCCACTTTTCGGTGTCATGTGCTCTACATCAGCCCTATCAAAGAGCACACCCCACAAGTGCTCTGTTTGGCTTTCTATAGAAGAGCACCGGTGCACATTGGTTGGGGCAGAAATAGTTTTCTCACCAATTGTATGCCTACAAACTACTTCTCAAAGTAATGGCCACCCAAGCTTCTGCTACTACCTCTGACTCGCGAGCACCCACACCCTCACCACCAACACCTCCTTCTAAAAGTCCTGAGCAAGGGACAGGTGTCATAATGTGGAAGGACATCGAAAAGGAAATGAGAATAAAGTAGAAGGAATCCCAAATGACAACAGCCAGTGGCAATCCTGGGTGCAGAAACTATTTAGGACCGTTGGAGATGTACTAAAATCTTACTTAGTCACGGAAACCTGGCTTGTACAGCTATGGCTCCACCTCTATGCAGCAGCACCTGAAAGCAAACCACCAGGAAACTATTCCGAAGGTTGTCCCCTTCCAAGGAGGCAGTAGGTTATTGTCCTCTACAGAATTCTTTGCATCGTCTCCTGCCACCACTAGGGACACTCCAGTGTGCCACCACGTCCCGCATGCAGCTGTGGAGGGCATACGCAGTGGGACAGACCCCTACCTTTCAAAGGTCACTGTATTGTGCATATACTGCGAAGCAGTACTGTGTAGGGGAGAACATTTGCGAAGTGCTTTTGAGGCTGCAGTCTGGGACCATGACAAACACTGCCCCCTACCCAAGTAAGGGGCACCACACATCTTCTGCTCTCCATGTCCGATTTCTTATCCCTGTGGTTGGTACCCTTTGCCAAATATTCCTTCCACAGCTGGCTTTTCTGGCGTGTCTTATAACAACAGGGAAAATGCTACACAGCCAGAAGGTGGGGGAACAAAAAGGCTCTTTTCAGAGCCACCTTGCACTGTTCAAAAATAGAAGTTGAATGCAGCATGCTGGCGGTGACGCTGCCTATAAGTGCCGCATACAGAGATGGCAACAATGGGCGGTGGGACGCTGTCAAAAGCTTTATATGAGTTTGCAAAAATAAGCGGTGGCTCTGAAAAGAGCCTTTTTGTGCTGTTTGTATTTTGAAAGTTAGAAGTGGTGAACAACCACAAAGAAAATGCATCCTACACTTACAGGAAGCACTGCAAGGCAATTTGGATATTACGCAGAAAGATCCCATTGCCAGCATCAGTCAGATTAACTCCATCAGAACTAAAAATGTTCCTACTACGAAATGTAATGTGGAAGGAGAACATGCCAACGTTGCGCAAAAAAGCACAAACAGCATTGTTCACATTGTGCTGCACTTTCTCCATTTGTGGGTCACAGAAGGAAGAACGCAGCCACATCTGTCTCTGGGCAATGCGAGAAAAAATCGTGTGTGATTTTGGAAATATTTCCATGAGTTGCCAAAATGTCTCCTTCATTGCAAACTGCAGTGTAATGCCGGTAACATGTCCTGAACTGTTCCCTCCACAATGAACAATAATAATGTCTGGATGAGCAAGCATCACTAAACTGGCACAAAAAGGACCCACATGGAACCACTGCATCCCACATATTCTGTACCAGTGCAAGTCGACATTATGGAAACCAAGGTGTGCACAATGCTCTGCGTAAACTTGTACCCAAGGTATCCACGAGTCGCTCAACAGCCATATAGTCCGCCTACTGAATGGCACATCCCGTCCCCGTAGCCATGTCCACTCCTACTGGCAAGCAGACGTTCTGGCACAATCTGTTGCTACACACCACACCGACAAATTCATATTGACCAATCCCATCTCCTGCATAGTCCCATTTTCATTGCAGCCACCCTCAAAAGACCCGGATGTAGTATGTGCCCACCCCCAAAAGGCGTTGCTTTCGCCAACATATTGTCCTGTGTACGGGGCTACACAAACACATTTTAAGCATCATAGAAAGTGGGCGACTTCGAAGAAGTGGTGCAAAGTGTTTTTTTCTAATTTTACAAAAGGGACATGCAAAGCAACATCTTTTTGTGTGCTCCTTCTTAGGGGTTGCTCTCGGCTTGTCCTCCGTACAGTACTACACGTGTGTCTGCAGCATACATTTTATATATTGCAACAGATTACTAATTAAAATAGGGGGAAAAAGATGAATCGCTGAACCGTAGTCCCATTTTCATAGCAAGCACATTAAGAAGGACAGCATGTAGCACGTGCGATTTCCCCAACTACCCCGAGGGTCGCGGACCACTAAAGCAGGGCCAGTCCTTCTCCCCTTTCAAGTACTCTTTCAGCAGCATTACTTGATTGGCTGCTGTTAAAGTATTAAATACGCATCCACCAATTACATCCAAGAACTGTGCATGTAATGCTATCACATCAAATGAAGAGTGCATGACAGCCGTTACACATGCAGAGGTGAAATATCCTGTAAATCAAAAGCACCTCCACAAGAAAGCACTGTACAATGAGCTAGGCGTTCTGCACCCACAAACAGCAGCATTGCTACCCATCACCACATCCAATAAGTATTACTATTTTTTCTACGGTACAGTGCCAACTGTGTTATATGTGCGCATACCTCTCAACTCACACGCTTTTGGCGGCTGTCACCTGCCACTTAGACAGCTCTCTCACCCGCCAAGCTCCCTAAACGCCCATAGGAATCAATGGGCTTTCACACGCCAATTACAAAGTCGGGTGTTTTCACCCGCCCAAGGGCTATGAAAGGTTGAGAGCTATGCGTGTGTAACAACAGTGTACCTAGGAGTAAATCTCCATAATGTACTAAAAATGTGTACTGTTATGTCTCCCATCACCTACCATTAAATCGCTCCTACTGTGGTAGGTGGTGCCAAAGGTTCCATTTGCATACAACAGGCATTGGTATACGAAAAAGGTTAATGTGTTCTTTTGTTCCGTCATTTTCACAATGCTTTCCCCCATTAAAGCACCTCTTAGCAAATGTGTACAAATAGCACAGAAAACTATCAGGCCGCCTTTCTGACCAAACCATGGAAAGTGCATACATTCCAAGCATAATGCCAGGTTCCACCCGCGTGTCATACATAACAACAGCAGTTAACCAAGAAAAAAAGTTATTGCCACATTCACAATAACATTTGTAAATGTGCATAATGAAATTAAAACCCTGTTGCAATGCCTGCACTCATGTACTAAGCATACATATGCAAAGACCTACATGCAAATGGGTGCCCAAAAGCATTGTGCTTTGCACTCTGTACATCGTTCTGCACCTTTGTCTCATCCTACCACAATGCCAGTACTGCATTTGTGAAGTAAATAGGCCTACATTAATACACCTTTTTCATAACCAGTGATACACTAAACTCCCAAATAGCCCACCTACTCCCTTAACAAACATGCTCCCAAGTGCCATTCATATTGTACAGCTTCCATTTATGCACACACACTTCATCTTCCTGCCAAGAGATCCCCCTCAGATCTCCCTATAGGTCTGAAAAATGTAATTTAGAAATTTAAGCACTATGGGCCTCATTACGAGTTTGGAGGCAGCCATGACCTTAATAAGGGCATTGTTGCCTCCAAACTCGGGTCCGGGTTCCCTGAATGGGGAATTACCGGGCCATTCCGACCTAGGAGGGCCCGGTATTTCCCCATTCAGGGAACCCAGACCCAGACCATCCCCATTCCCATTCGAGCCCCCATAGGGTTCAATGGGAATGGGGATGATGCTAACAACGGGCCCGTAACAGGCCCGTTGTTAGCATGCTGGTCCTCTCGCAGGACCTACAAAGGACGTCTGGTCTGACCAGACGTTCAGAGTGGGTCACACGAGGGAACCTCGTAATGAGGCGGAATGGGTTTAACGGCGCTGGCACCTTTACCAGCGCCGTTAAACCCATTCCGCCATGTCGTAATGAGGCCCTATGTAATTAGCCAACTTATTTTCTTGCCATCTTCTTATACAGGAGCAGTACACACCTGTCTCTGGAAAGCTACTGGAGTGTGCACTTCAAAATACAGCTTAAAATAAACCTACTCTCTGCAATCAACAAAGTAAGTACAATACCAGCATACTCTTGTATGTCTTACTAAACAAGTGCACTATTGTTGTAGTGTAGCATATATATGTGTGCCCCTCCAGCAGTATGCACTTCATTGTTACTGATCATGTCTCTACAGGTGCTAAGTGTTTGTAATGTCCCACCATTATAATAACGCCCACATACTAACATAGTGTCCCCAACCTAACCTTACACTCCACTGCACAGTCACACACTTGCACATAAATAGCTGCCTACACTCCCATTCAACCACTGACGCACACATATACATGTGAAAATGTGCACACCCACACTTCCCTTTCTTTGCCACTAGCTACTACACAATGCCTACAAAACGGAAATTCCGTAGAAAGCAACGCAGAAAGAGAGCCACGCAACCTAAAAACACAGAAAGTAGCCATCCTCTGCAATCTCAACGTGAACAGAAAGGTGAAGGAGAAGAGGTAATTCAGTCATTAAGCAAAAGGAATGCATCTGCCAGTAAAGACAGTGAAGGTGATCTGGCAAAATGGGAGAATGTAAAGAAAACCACTAAATACAGTTCAACGCAGACTACTGCTAAGAGAGCACATACAAATGGTAATGTAATCACAACCAAGCATTCTAAAAAAGTAATTTTACAAAAAATGTTCCACCACAGAGTCCTTCAGAACCTTACAAGTACAAATAGAGGGCAGAAATCACGCTCAACCCACAAGACCTATTGCAGAAAAGTCATCCTAGAAGCTCTTGTAGACAGTGCTATAAGCATGAAGCGGAAATTGTTTATAGTAATTTAGAAGAGAATGAAACCACTAACAAGATGAATTGCTAAATTGCAAGCACTACTTCGAAACAAATGCAATGTGACCATAGATACCTTTGACCACATCTGTACAGGTGAGTGGAGTCATACCACCAACACAGAGTCATACTTCAATAAAGAATCATACAAACAACAACACACTGACCAAATTTCCTTACATCAGAGTGGAGGAGGGTATGAAAAGATCCACAACATCATAATGGAAGAGGAAACACTGCTTTCAGAAATATACCCATCAAACATATATGTCACTCTCCAATCCACTAAACTAACACGCCTCACCTACAAATTGCCTTGCACATCAATGTGCAACGTTTGCCAATGCCTAATCAAAAATGTGCAGCAATTCTTCAATCAGTATGTCAAAGGCAACCACAAAAGAAAAATGAAAATACTACAAACTATGGACTCCTGTGTAGCGCACAACTACACTGGAATACGAGGACATTCCTTAGCCTGTATTTCTGGGCCAGCTTGCAAAAGCACCTTCCACCATATTAAAATGTTAGCAACCCACCATTCAACAGTCAGAAATCTAGTGTACAAACTGTACTATACAAAAACTCCAGCTTTAGCACTCCAACATTTAAATGATATTCTCCTACACAGTACAGCCAAATAAGTGCTCGATGAAATTGAGTACATCCAAAGAAAATACTGTGGAACTGAAGAGCACTTACCCACTCCAACATTTTCAGACAACAGTACTGGCAATAGTGCAGCTATCAACTTTTTATATCACACATACATAAAACAAATTCAAAAGTTCAAAAGCACTTATGCTGAAATGCCAAACCAAGTATGTGTGTGTTGTTGTAGAACTTTCTATAAAAAGAGCACCAAAACTGTAGATATAATGTAGAAAATAGAAGGCAATGAGGAATCCCAATGGTTTCAATTAGCTATGTACAATCGAGCAGAAAACAAGTACGACATTACCAACACCTCCATACTGTGCAGATACTGCACTGCAAAACATGACAATAACCAAAGGCCTTCACGTGCAATTAGTAATAATTTGGAACTAGTTCTACTGCCAAACGCACTGCAGCAGCTTAATTTGTATGAGAGTATTATAATACAAACAGTGCACCCATTCTACAACCAAAAACTGTAAAATTACCTCCCACCGAACTACTGAAAGGCATTTGTTGTAAAATAGTCTATTTACTATTAGATCTAAAAGAAAATGTAGACACTATACGAGTGAAAAGGCCAATACACGAATCTTTGATTATCCTGGTAAATGGTGTACCTACAAAAGAAAAAGAAATTTGGCAACACCTAGTGGAATTAACCAAAGTTAGAGAGGCGTTGCAGTACCTTAAAGAAAACAACAAATACTACAAGGAAATAAACGTTCAAGAAAACCTTTAGAGAAACAAGCGAAATAATTCAGGACTCCTCAACAAGTGGCCAATTTTAACGTTTAGATCCTAGTGCAGCCTCCAGTATTTTAGACCACTATACAATTCACCCACTGCACTCCAAAGACACCATAGACAATGCACTAGAAACAAATCAAATGTGGCAAGCCAAAGTAGTGCCAATCAGTATATGGGGAAAAAAGTGTGGAAGCACAAGCATTTCCTCTACTCTTCCCCACTGGAAAAGGTGGAAGATATGATGAAAGAAGCACACAAACAACAGCATCAGAATACGGCTGTTTACGAATGTATTCTGAAGACCCAAGATTGAGACAGAACATGGAGTACATATTCCACCTGCTCTTTGAAAGTGAACTAGCAACGCTATGTTATGGAGTTGCCCACATATTAAATACAGGTTCCCATTTCCACAACATGTCTGCTACACAACTACTTCAAAAGGTGCAAGAGAAGGACAAAGTTTTACAGTCAAGTGTTACAAATGTATTGGCAAACATGCGTGGTATGAAGGAGTACTGGTTCCGACGGCACACAGATGTACAACCTTGCTCCTCCCACATGGTTTGTCACTTTAAGTTGTGCTGAGCATGCAAGACTTGCACACTTTCCTATGCATAACAAACAAAAACAAAACAGGTGTAGACATGAAAACACCAGAAGAGCTGTGCTCTCTCAATCCAGTAAATGTTTCACACTACTTTCATCATCGCTTCCTTGCCATGCTGCACTTCATTTGCAATGAAGCACCTCCTCCCCTCGGAGAAGTGAAACACTTCTTTTGGAGAAAAGAATATCAAGCCAGAGGAGCACCACACATCCACATGCTTTTGTGGATTACAAATGCTTCTAAATTTGGTGAGGAAAGTGATGAAACTGTTTTGCAGTTCATTCACAAATATGTCACTTGAAAAATCCCTACGGAAAGTACCCTTAGTGACCTACGGGCACACATTTTGGAATTCCAAAGACACAAGTGTGGCAAGTATTGTCGATGCAAATATAAGAACAGAGACAAATACTACACCAAATGCCGCTTTGTTTTCCCTCGACCAGGTTCAACAACAGGCCAGGTAAACAGCTTCATGTCTTCGGTTTGACACAGTGTAAAAAGAAAATCTCCTAAAAACACATACTGCATAAAAAGGAGCGAAGCATCAAAGTACATCAATGATTACAATGCAATTATTGCCCTCTTATGGAATGCCAATGTTGATGTACAGTACATTGTAGACAATTCCACTGCTGTAGCACGATATGTCACCGCCTACATAACCAAAGCAGAGAAAACAGAGCTCAAAGACCTCTGAGAAAAAAAATAGCACAAAAATTGTACAGCTTTGGCATTAAAATGCTGTCCCATAGGGAATGTGGCAGCTACAAAGCCACTGACCGCTTAACCGGCACAGCCTTATATGGGAAATCTGACAACATGACGTGGCGAAGCCTTGGGCCTGCTGCATCCAGAAGAAGAGTACTTAAATCGTATGAACACATACAAACAATAGGCAAAAGCGATCCCAACAGCCAGGACATTTTGAAGAACAACTTATTGGACACATACTACCCAAACAGAAGTAGAACTTTGGAAGCCTTGTGCTTGTACCAGGTAGCCCAAAACCTCGCATACAAAAATAACATTACACCAGATGAAGAAAAAGGTAGATACAGAGTGGAAAGTTGTGTAGGCAGCCTGGTGAGACTTACCAAATGCAGCGTAATTAATCATACGAAGTTGTCCTTAAAAACTCTTCAACACAAAGAACTGTACTACATGGCTCTACTGCAACCTTTCAAACCATGGATAAAAAAAGATTTATTAGCCACCTACACCTCCTATGAAGATGCTTTCAAAGCCACTGAAAGTACAATTACAGATGAAAACTTTACATGGTACGAAACCATATTGGACAATGAACGTCAGCAACAAGAAGAACTTCAAGTACAACTAACTGTAGACACTTCTGAGAGCAGTGCACCTTTGCAAACAGGCAGCCAAGAACCACTTGGAGAGCCACTCATAGCAAATGAGGCAGAATTAGCCATGACAGAGGTAACCACCACTATGCTTCAGTATGAGCACTTTACAAAAGAGTTGGCAGTACTTAAATCCCAACTAAACTATGAACAGCGTACCATTTTCATAGACGTAAGTGAAACCATGAACATGGTATACAGCACAAAACTAAAACTTGCACCTGTGACAACTACAAACCTGTACTGCTGTATGTAAGTGGTGAAGCTGAGTCAGGTAAAACATTCTTAATAAAAATGATCAGTAAATACCTCCAACTATTAACAAACAACAAACTTTCTGTGGTTATAAAACCCCCTACAGGTCTGGCTGCCTACAACATAGGTGGAATCACTCTACAATGATTGCTACTCTTTCCAGGAGAACACCAAAACAAATTACAGTACTATACATTTTCAGCAGAATCTGCTATGGAGCTACGCAGAATTTTGAAACAAATGAAAATGCTCCTAATAGATGAGGTGAACATGGTCTCCAACCTAATGTTGGCTTTGATTTACCTCAGAATGCAAGAGGTACTCAAAACAGACTACGAAGAACTCTTTGGAAGAAAACATGTCATTGTTTTCGGAGATCTCCTTCAATTGACACCAGTCAAAGGTGAACCTATCTTCAAAACCTTGGGACACAAACAGTGCCATAAAAGTCTTGGAAGGATCGGGAATGTAAATCTTTGACAACATTTCCAAATACAGAGAACTAACTCAAAACATGCGCCAGTCTGTAGACCTCACCATTGCCAACATTTAAAAAAACATATGGATTGGTGTACTATCAAAGGAGGCGCAGTCTACCCTCAATAGTAGACACATCCATGAGCTGTACGGTGTAACACATGTGCTACTGATGTCATGGAACACTTAGCTCAGAAAAATGTCAGCTGAATGGCCTTAATGCCAACTCTAGCAAGCTGTGCACAATTTAATGCAACAATGCTGCAAAAAGAAAAACAACCACTAGTGCAAATTCATGCCACAGACGAGGACGTACACAGTATGACAATACCTATGTGTCAACAATGCATAGCACGACTACAAGCCTTGGAGAACTCCATCTCCAACACACCTGGTTTGGAGAAATGTTTAATTTTATGTGTGAACTGTAAAGTTATGCTAAAGCGTAATATTGACATACAGCAAGTTTTAGTTAATGGAGCACTTGGTACAGCTGTTGGCTTCCAGACATACCCACGGGACAACAGCATCCAGTTTGTAAACATCAATTTTGATAAACTTTCAGAAATCAAAAATATAGGACGCACAACAGCGAGATTCCTTCTTTTCAAAGGCATGTATGTACGCAGAGAACAGTTTTCTCTGTCGTTAGCTTATGTAGTAACTATTCATAAATCGCAAGGTCTAACCTTAGATCACGCATTAATTGATATTGCCAACACAGTCTTCAAAGAAGGCATGAGTTATGTAGCACTGTGTCACGCTCACCTGGTCTCCACAGGGGCGTAGTACGCAGCCACACGAATGATGGCTGAACTGGCATTGCACAGCTTGAGTGATGATGCCTGCCCGCGTCTTCACCCTCGTTATCACCCCAGGAGGCATTTGCCTGCAATGTCAAAACAAGATATTAGCTAACTGAGTGGAGCCGGATTGGTTCCACCTCCTTTTACCTTCTGATGCCCCTTCTCCTCTTCTGTCTCACCTTGGAGTTCTTAATGGTAGGCTCTCCGTCCTGCAATCTCTAGCAGGGGCGCGGTATGCACAGTCTTTCCTAGGACCAAGTAACTTCGCTGATCCTGCGGGGCTGTTGCAGAGTTTTGAATAGCTGGATTAAGCAGGTAAGTCTCTATGCCAATGGATGCTTGGTATATGTGCTTAATGTCCTTATTGCCCAAGTTTTAACCTGTGTTTCTCTTTTCTTTCAGACGCGGTCTTGAGTGGTTTTCGGATGAAGATTAGACTCTTCCTAAGATGCTTAGCAGATTTCCTGCAGGTGAGTATTAGCGCGGGTGAGTGGCGCTGAATGTCTGTATAGCTGTTTCTTTTCCGGGCGCGACTAACCTGCTGTTTCTTTTTCTTTTCTGCAGGCGCAGCGCGGCTCCAGGACGGCGATGGGAAGAACCACTTCAATGAAATTCCTGAAGAATGCAGACCCCAGGTGAGTATTGGGTGTCCGTTTAGATACCTTCTTCTCTGCAGGTGCGGCGGCCCAGAGAGCAGCTGAAAGTGCGGCCGATTGGATGGAATACTGCAGGTAAGGCCTTTGTTGCTGTACTAACTCCTGTTCTCTTCTTTTCCTTCTCTCAGGTGCCTCTGGATCAGGATCTCAGGACGGGCGTGGCTGTAGAAGTTCGAGTACTGAGCAGACACGGTGATCGTTACGCTGCAGGAGTGCAGAACAACACGAAGCATGTTCTGCCTGTAGGGTGTGGCTTAAATAGCCTTGTAAGTAGTTCCAGGTAAAATAGTCCCTCAGCCACACCCTGCAATCTCAGGTAAAGTAGTCCCTCAGCCACACCGAGGGTATACAGACAGGCCCAGCCCTATTAGGCTGTGAATGTAGTCCCATGCAATTAGCACAGGTTATGAGCCTGGCACCAACGGCGCCAGGACTGAGTCCAGGAAATCCAAGGACACACTTTTGGGGCTTGATAAGCCCCTAAGGGTGCCAGTGACTGGGGTAGGCCAATAAGCTCCAGAGGTTTGGGAATTAGTACCATGACACACTGTCACTGCTACATACACTGGAAGGACTGTATCTAGTTAATTTGATTCAACTGCAGTCAGTGCAGAAATTCTGTGCATCATAGAGTACAATAGACTATGTGCACTGTACACACCCCATCTAAAATTGTACCGTATTCCTCAAAAACCAAAAGGTTTGAAAGGAAGGCGAATTCCATCAGAAGTACTAAATGATTTTGCCATACTACCATCTAAGAAATTGAAATACACTCATACTTACAGCAACTACCAAAAGCAAATACAAAAGGAGTAAAATAGACAAACCATACCCAACTCCACCCACAAAATAAATGCCTCTGCAAAGAAACAACATACCCTTCCGTCAAAGGGCTCAGACACAGAAGTACCTGGACCATTCACATTTTCCAACACAACAGGTGTTAATTGCTATGCAAATGTAACAATCAATGCTCTATTCCAAATACCAGCAGTTGTGGAAAACATGTATTTAAATGGCGCAGACCAGTTGTGTTTGCAAATGCTCATCCTTTACAGAAATGCAGTAAGTAATCCTGACACCATTTACAGTGTCTCTGGAATAAGGCAAGAATTGCACTACAGTGCTGGAATGGTGAAATTCACTTTAAACCGAATTTCTAATGAACTTACTACAAATACTGGAAAGAGAAAACATACCTATAAATGAAATCTTTCACATTTCCTACATGTGGAAACACACATGCACTCGGTGCAACCATGTAATTCAGGAACATGTCCCTAACAAATACTTTGTGTATGTGTCAATACCTAACTGTGACTCCATTCCATTTCAGCAACTGATGCAAAAACCATGGCATGTGGTGTACGTCATGCAATTCTGATATTCGTTCGGCGCGACATATACACTCACATAGTCAATATGTGATATTAATGCTCTTAAGATACAATGCCGACGGTACGAAAAACAACTGCAAACTTACTGCCTTCACACGGACAGGTATAACTTGGCAAAAAAACCTTCACAACTGTAGCCATAATCTACCACACAGGGAACTCAAACAATGGAGGCCACTATACTGCATACATTAGAAAGCAATCGTCATTGTGGGAATGCAATGATGCTTCCAACAGTCCAAAGCACAGACTACCTGCAAATCTTGCAAATGCCTACTTAATATTCTTGAAGCCAAACATTTACTCATTGATGTACAAACCTACTATACCTTAGTCCGCAGGACCAACCAGTACCTTTGTAAGTGGACAAAAAATGCTTTTCCTCCCACACTATCGACCTAAAGCAATGGGCCTCATCACGACCCAGGCGGTAAGGGGTTTACGGCGCCGTAAACAGCGCCGACCCTTACCGCCTGAGTACGAGGTCCCTTAGCGCCATGGCGAATTTAACACCTGCTTTTAGCAGGTGTTAAAATCCATGGCGCTAAGGGACCATGGAGTTAATTACGCCACCGTAATTTACGGTGGCGTAATTAACGCCTTCCCCACTCCCATTATGCCCTATGGGGCAAAAATGGGAATGGGGAAGGGTAAATGGGGATTGGGGACTTACCGCCCCGCCAAGGTCCGAATGGGGCGGTAAGTCCGCCAACCAACATGGCGTAAACATAGTTTACGCCATGGTGGTAAAGTCACGGCCCAGGCGGTAACTTACCGCCTGGGTCGTGATGAGGCCCAATGTATCATACTGGAAGCAATGGAGAAATGCACTACAGTGTGTGTTGGACAATGTTATCCCCAATGAACCCAAGGAGTACAGTCACACATACAGTACGGGTACACAAAACCCGGTACCAGTATTTTCACTGGATACGTGGAAGGAAAAGTGGTAAGTGTGAGGGTTCAAAACTATTCTCAGTAACCTCTAAAATCACCACTTACGCAAAACAGTCACCAGCTCTCCAAGAATAGTCATATAACTCCAACACATAGACGTATCAGCACATAAATCCGCAAATGCACAGTACCACTTCAAAATGTACACAGATATCCAAGTAACCACAGGAATGCACACACTTCTCTACGTACCCTTTACAAAAGGGACACTGTAAACAGTTGGAATACGCCACCTGGTATCTAACTGCAACCTGAATACGACAATGTTATTTGCAAACTAACGAAATACGTGCGCTAACATATTCTGTTCTGTTTTCCCACAGATAATGCAGCAACCACTTTACACTCCATACACAAAACACAGTGCAGGCCTTCCTCAATCCAAACAGTATGTCTGCAACGATTGCTATTATACTTCTCTACAATATCCACAGTGCAATAAGTGCACTTATTTCTGCTATACACATACCAATACCATCACTTACAATGCACACCTATATTACACTATGCAACTTGTGCCTACGCCCTACACGCTTCACTACACCCTGTACATTGTAGGGCCTCCAGCCATACATTAAACATTGTACACCCTGCCCATTATTGCCGCTGCACTGCAGAGCTATACATGCAAACATCTATCCACGTACCACTAACCCTACATATAACACAGCCACCTACCCCTTAGCCACTACAGTTGACCTTGTGTGTTATTTCTTCCACATAATACATATCCTGTTTCCTACATACACTGGTCACCTAACCCTATAATAAGTGCCCACACTGAATTTACAACACCACAGAAACCTACCCTACAATCTGCACAATCACAACAATACAACTTCATGCATACATCAATACATTTTACGTAACTGTCTAACTACTGCAACATTGGCTCCTTGCTTTCCACTGGCACTGTGTAGGCCATTAGGTCACTTTTATTGTTAGGTACACCATTTCCAAGAAACGTATCCAAACCATATTTCACTGCAGCGCATAGATCATAGCTCCCCCAGCCCCATTGCAACCACCGCCTTAGTACTTAACTTTTTAAACTTTGTTTCCCTTTTTTCTTGTGTAAAGGAAACACCATTTAAAGCCCATAACCACCTTACAATGTTAGACAAACGTTCACACTAACTGCTTTCATTCCTAAACAGTAGCCCCAAAAAGGGTCACGCAGCACGACACCAAACTGCGTACGATGGACCACCCACCCACGTCTTCTGAAACAGCAAACACAGTCTCAGATTACCATTACCCACCGTTGCCTGCACAAATAACTGGTCCTTACCCACTGTAAAAACACATTTTATGTATTTTGCCATCTGTGCATTCACGGGACCATTTGTACGGCACCATCATATCAACTTGTGCGTTGCACTACCTTCACCGTAATGATACTACCACAACATTTGTAAATACATGCTACAAGAGAACCATGTTGCCGGCTGATTCCTTCCTTTTTTTTCCTCCATCATCTCTGGAAATCGAAACCTAACATACCTCTCGTTTAACAGGACACACACTCATTATAAAACAGCCTTGAGGGGGAAGCTTGTTTAGCTCCAAGGTCAGATATTGTATAGAAGTCTAGCAAAAAAAGATACATAACTTACACTGCAGTTCCTCTGTACATGTGCCCGAAAGGTATTCTGCAATGATCCCATTTGCCGTACACTGCAATTTCACAACCTCCCAATGGAATCATGGAATTTGCCAAAATGATGTAAGTACACCTTTACATCACATGTGTATTACGATTAACATTTATTAATGTGCTCTTCAGTATGCATATTTAAAAATGTACTCTACCGCTCACTTTCTCTCTGTACATTACACAGACTTTTGTGAGAATAAAAAAATGCTGTTACACTGCCATGTCTCCACCATTCCCAGTAAGTTGTAACTGGCCCTCATTAGGACCCTGGCGGATTTTTTCCGCCATCGACGGACTTTTCCGCCATGGCGTAAAGTCCGTTTACGCCATGGCGGATGGTGGACTTACCGCCCCATTCCGAGGTCGGCGGGGCGGTAAGTCCCCATTGACCCATTACCCTTCCCCATTCCCATTTCGGCCCTATAGGGTATAATGGGAGTGGGGAAGGAGTTAATTACGCCACCGTAAATTACGGTGGCGTAATTAACACCAAGGTCCCATAGCGCCATGGATTTTTACGCCCGCAAAAAGCGGGCGGAAAAATGACCATGGCGCTCTGGGAACTCGGAATTGGCGGTAAGGGGTCGGCGCAGCTAACGCTAGCGTAAACCCCTTACCGCCAGGGTCCTAATGAGGGCCACTGTCATTGTATTTTCTTTTGCTGCCATTCTTCCCCACCCCCCAATGCAGACATACAAGGCAAGACGAACATGGAACGCAAGTCGTACACTAAAGCACCACACCTTCTGCGCACCCGTACACTGCTACATTCCCTGTTCTGCCCTTTGTATGCCCTTTCAGACAATTACTACGTCTATGCACCCTCTGTGTACTATACGTTATAATGGCCACAGGTGCACGCAGTGGTGAACCGGCACACAAACATCTACAGCTCACATTTCATTGACGCGCGCCTTACCAAAGCAGCTCCTCCATTCTCCAGCAATCCAAGGTGACCGCCATTATGTTTCTTATTGTCTTACTTTCTTTGCAGACACACAGACACATTGTGCCGTGGGTCCAACTACACTCACTACCACTGTCATCTTTTGTAAGAAAGAAACACATGAAAACAGCATCTAGTCCCAACAGTTCCAAGACATTTTCTTGTGTGCAGCCGTACAATCACAGTATTACCTACAAACCAGAGACCAAGGCAGTGGGTTCACATATGGCGCTTCGCACTAACACACAGTGCATGGTCCATCAGGCATGCAGCTGTTACTACATTATCCTTCCCACAAAGTTTTGTCCTGTACGCTGCAACTAATACCCGCTACTTACATCTACTCTTATTCCTCTTTCTACTCAGATATCTTGCACCCTACTGCATGTGCCACACCTTCCACTTTCCAATAGACGGCTGGTGGACCAACCATTGGAGGATTACCATAAGCAATGACTTTTCCATCGTTATTATCTGGGCCAACCGATACGGCCCGGTATGTCCACTTGCGGTTCCTGCTATACAAACCAACCTGCAAACCTTTATTGTGTAAGCCATCCCAGAGGCACCAATGCTACCTTCTCTACCTTTCAGAGAAAATGTATTCTTCCACACGGGCCACCAAGCACCACTACGTACTCCTTTTCCCACTGTGCTACAAGAGAACAGAAGTACAGAATTGCAAAGACGGCATTGGTCACTGAATTTTGTTTGTGAAATAAAAGAGTGGTGAATGCACCAACTGGCACGTTGTCATTTACATTCTATGGCAAAATAAAGCACTTCCAACCACTCACTTTATTGTTAGTAAAGTATTGAATGTTCTGGAACCGTATACTTTGTGTGTGCATGTCCGCTTTTGATTTTGTTTATGTTGTTCCTTTCCAGAGCTAGATGCTTACATGACAGAGTGCGCTACGCTTGGCACGCACATAAAATAAATACCTGGAGTGCACGCCGTGAGGAACGACTGTCCACAAATGAAGTCACTAACGCCAGTGACTGCTGCGATGGTGTATGCGGCACACAGGAATAGCTAACAGAAGCGTTGCACACATTACAATTGCACACACTAAAAGTTCCACCTGCTTCCTTTGGCCATACCAACAATTATGCTAAACAAAGGTAACAGTCAGATGGCCTGCCATCCTGTATATAGCTGGACTTAACAGCGTTCATGATGTCGGCTGCAAAAGTATGTGTGTTGGACTGTACATTATCCATACTTTTCATGTGTAATGCTTATTAACTTGTGTCATGTCGCACTACCTTCCTTCGCTCTCAAACTACAGGGTATTATGAGAGGTGTACCATCCTGTACATTAAATGTGCCATCGCAGTATGTGAATGGCAACAAGGCCAATAACGTTCACCATATTCAAGTGCAGTCACTTCACGCCACCTCTACTGGTGTGCCAACTGCAAAATTTCCTCCACAACCATGCTGTGTCAGTGAGAACCCACAGGAGACATACACATTTCCAACCGTGTACGCTGGAGTTGCATGTCAGTGTAAGAACTGACCCAAAGAAGGCAACATTCTGCAACCTACTTCCGAACAATGTGCACATTGTTACGTCAAACGCCCATAGCCATCCATAAACAGCAGTCGTCACTTGCCACTCCGAACACAACATGGTACACCAATTACAAGAATCCCTATATCATCTGCAATACCCTCTCCATCCCCAATATCCTCTGAAGGTGTCACGATGCCTGCCCCTGGAAAGCCAGACCAGGCCCAGCAACCCCGGAAGCAGGCATCATGCCACTTGAAGCATGCCCAAAAACCCCAGTTAGGGGCTATTTGGCTACAGTCCTGGCGCCTATGGCGCCAGGCTCATAAGAATAAAGTCAGTCCTGGCGCCATAGGCGCCAGGCTCATTACAGAAAACGTACCTGATGCAGACCATGCTGCATACCTACCTGATGCAGACCATGCTGCACGAAGCCACAAGCCAAATGAGGCTTAGAGGGACTATTTTACCTCAGGGACTCCTTTCCTCTCGGGTGGGGCTGTGGAAGAATACTTACCTGGAACTTCTTCCAAGGCTATTTAAGCCACACCCGGACAGCCACACGTGCTTCGCGTTATTCTTCGTGCTGCAGCGTAACGCTCACCGTGTCTTCAGCAGCTCCAGTCTTCAGCCACGCCCGCTTCAGCCCTGGAACACCTGGAATAAGAAAAGGAGAAGGAGAAGAGATCAGAACAAAACCCTTACCTGAATCCTTGATCCAGCACATCGTCGATCTGGAAGAGAGAAGCCTTCACAGTGCCTCGCAGCGCCGCGCTGAACTCACCATCCGGGGCTGCATTCCTTTACTCCATCGCGAACCCAGCATCTCCAGGCCATTCTTCAACACCTGGGGGAGACAAGAGCAAATAGGTGAGCAAGGGCAATACAAACCACCCCCAAAGACTTACCTGATTACCACAGGGGGGTACTCACCTCATCTCGGGTCGGCGCAGTCAATCCTGCATCACCGCCGCACCCCGGCCCCTAAGGGGAAAACAAGGACAATACAACCTACCCCCAAAGACTTACCTGATTACCACAGGGGGTACTCACCTCATCTCGGGTCGGCGCAGTCAATTCTGCATCACCGCCGCACCCCGGCCCCTAAGGGGAAAACAAGGACAATACAACCTAACCCCAAAGACTTACCTGATTTACCACAGGGGGGTACTCACCTCATTTCGGGTTGGCGCAGTTAATTCTGCATCATCGCTGTACCCCGGCCCCTAAGGGGAGAACCACAATAGACTTACCAGGATCTTACCAATTGCCACTTGGAACTCTTCTAGTGGTTTAAATCTGCAACCTGCAAGGAATCTGGGAGAGTGAAGATCAGACTTTTGAACTCTTACGAACGATTGGACTTTAGAGTCAATACTGGAACTCGCCAATTCCTCCACGCCAGTGAAGTAACTGGTCGTCTACGCGCCCCTGCGCTCGACGCAGGATGGAGAGCTCATCTTTCCAAATCATCAGGTGAGATTAAGAGGGGACTTCAGGAGTGTTCTGTGGGCAGACAAGGGGAGTGGGAAGGCGGGTTAATGCTCAGATTACGGGAGGTTAATTCCCCTTCTCCATTGCAGAAAGATATTCGTACGAGTCCAACAAACAAAGCTAAGTGGGTCTGTCCAGTCTGTCATCTCGGCTCTACGTGTTACTCTGGTGGAAGCAACAGCGGGCCAGTCCAGATCGACGTCCCCGTGGGAATCAGGTGAGCGTAAAAGAAGGTTCTTGCTTGCGCACCTACCCCACAACTCTTTAAGTGTTAATATCCACGTACATGGGCCATGTCGCAAAAGTTATGCATTAAAGCAATCCTTGCAGGTTCCACTTTCTTACTGCACTCCCTGAACCAAAGCTCTGTTCATGTCCACACCACTCCAAATGCAAATGGTGTCTTATCTCACCAATGCTCCTTTACGAACTGGACCATGTCCTCCACAGTGATTCTGAAAAGGCGCGGACCTTATGACACTTACATATTTACAAGTGTATTGTATTAATAATTTATGCAAATGACCTAAGGCAAAGTGAAAGTACTCTTTGTACATATGTCTTCAATCCACATACTAATATCACAGTACTCCCATACATAGCAGCATTGTGTTGCAGGTTTGTTAGCAACAGCCTACTCCTTCTCCACACCCACTACAAAGCAAAAGACCCATGATTGGAAAAATTTCAGCACTTACCCTTTCTGTCCACAGGTACATATTGGTTCAATAGAGAACACAATCACTGCAACCTTCTGTTACCTACTTCCAACCGTGCCCACCCTCTTATGTCCAAGGGCCCCAGCCATGCACACAAGCCAGTATGGGTTTTGCAGGCACAATACAACATAGCACTCCGACTGCAAATATCCTCATGTTGGGCCTCATTACGACCCTGGCGGAGTGGGTTTACGCCAGCGTTATTCGCGGCGGACCCGTCCGCCCTACTACGAGTTCCCGTAGCGCCATGGAACGTTTTCCGCCTGGTTTTTCCGGGCGGAGAAATCCATGGCGCTACGGGACCTTGATGTTAATTACGCCACCGTATTTTGCGGTGGCGCAATTAACGCCTTCCCCACTCCCATTATACCCTATGGGGCAAAAATGGGAATGGGGAAGGGTAAAATGGGGAATGGGGATTTACCGCCTCGCCAAGGTCGGCATGGGGCGGAAAATCCGCCAACCTCCATGGCGCTATCGGCAGCTTTCCGCCGTGCTCCGCGGTGCATTTAGCACCGCGATTTCCGCCAGGGTCGTAATGAGGCCCATTGTCTCCAATGCACTCCCCATCCCCAGTGGAGTCTGCCTGCACTCACCAAAAAATGATAGTCGCCTCCACAACTGTACACCAATAAAGTATATGTGATTACCTGCATACAAATTCCTTCCATGTGCCAATGTCCAACTGCCCTCCCTAAATGAAGGCTGTGCCCAAGCCCCAGGCTCTTGGGTACATAGGCAGAGGCCTATGGCCTCCACCCATGCACCCAATACCCTACTCCTTCAACACACCCACTGAAATGCAATATAGGCATGCATACTACCATGTGGCCACGTACCTTTCCTGACTACCGGTACATGTGGGTACACTAACTAACTCACACAACGCGACATTCTCCAACCTACTTCCAACCAGTGGCCAAACTGTTACATCCAATAACCCTAGCCATGCACACAATCCAGTACACCTTTGCAGGCACAACACACCATCATACATCAACTGCAAATACCCTCATATTACCTCCAATTCCTATCCCCAATGCACTCTACCTGAACTCAATGCACTCTTTCTACGTATGTGTGCAATTCACAGACCATTATAACAGTCCTCCCATGCATGGCTACATTGCGTTTCATGTAGTGTGCCGAACACCTACGCTACTCTTTGTACATATGTGTGCAATCCACATATCGATAGCGCAGTACTCCCATACATTGCAGCATTTCATTGCGGTTTCATTGCCAACAGCCTACTCCTTCACCACACCCACTGCAAAGCAATGGAGCCATTAATTGAAACATGTGACCACTTATCTTTCCTGTCCACGGGTACATATTGGTACAGCAAATAATCCAATCAAGGCAACATTCTATAACCTACTTCCAATATCATCAACCAGTGCCCACCCTGTTATGTCAAGGGCCCAAGGCAATATTCTTTAACCTACTTCCAACCAGTGGCCATCCTGTTTCGTCCAAGGGCCCCACCCATGCACACAAGCCATTAGGGGTTTTGCAGGCACAACACAGCACTCCAACTGCAAATATCATCATATTGTCAATGTCTGACTGCCCTCCGTAAAGCAAACCTGTTCCCAAGCCCGAGCCTCTTCGGTACAAAGGGACCCAATTGCCTAGTCCTTCTACACACCCACTGGAAGGCAATAGAGGCATGCATGGTAACATTTCCCACAGTGCTTTCCTGCCTACAAGTATGTATACCTATACTAACGGAGCCAAACAAGGCAACTTCTCACACCTACTTGCAACCAGTGCCCACACTGTTACGGCCAAGGGCTGTTGCCATGCACACAAAGCAGTAGGGCCTTTGCAGGCACAACACAACATAGTACAGTGACTGAAAATATCCTCATATTATCTCCAATGCACTCCCCATCACCTATGCAGTCTGCCTACACTCACCAACATATGATAGTCACCTGTGCACCTAACCACCAATGCAGTGTATGTCAGTAGCTGCTGGAATGGTCGAGTGTGCTGCCAAACAATCTTTCCTTTTCTCCATGTCATTATGATCTCCCTTGCAGCAATGGTGTGATCAGACTCAGCTGCATAACTAACCGCTAAGTGCTTCACTGCTCTCCCATACATGGATCCATTATGTTACAGGGGTGGTGCCCAAGCCCTAGGCTCTTTCTACATGCCATGGCCATGCAGTAAAAAGGCTATGTCTTACCCAGAACCACTACAAGCCAAGTCGGACAAGCAGGTGAACATTTCGCCACAAACCCACCACTGCAAAACACCACAAGCGCACATAACCACCGCCAGCCGTAGCCTACAGCAAAAAACATTGCCAATATCTACGCTTTGCTCTCTTTCACCCAGCCAATCCTGCAAACCATGGTTTCCAATGCCTTTTGGCACACCACTATCCTCCGATGCACCATGGTGGTGTTTCCCAAAAACTTTGACGCACAGCACGCTTCCCTCCAGCCAACCACTGACTGCGTCCACTGTTCACCGACAGCACAACGTACCGCAGGCCAATGAGACATCGGTTCGTGGAGCAAACAGGGAAATGGGTCTGCAGAATGGACCCAGATAACACACATTTTTTGAGACGTACATTTCAGTATTTTGCAAAATAATTACTGGTCTGATTTCAACCAAACACACAGCAGCACACTTTCTGGCCCAAGCCCATGCTCCTGCTGCAACTTTGGTGAAAATCTGTCCAGCCGTTAGGGCTGTAGCCGTGCACAGAGTTTTTCCCCATTCAGTCTATGGAAAAAATATATATTTGGGACCCTCCCTATAACTTTGCCTCCCCTGCACGAAACCTCGCCCAACTTGGTGAAGAAATTCAGAGTGGGCCATATACATTTTTTGCAATGTTTGGTGAGGTTGCCTCCAGAGGGAGCGAAGTTATAAGCTACTAAAAAAGTGCTCTTCCTATGAGATTTCCAACTTAACCATAACTACATGCCCACTACCACGGGCCCTGTAAGATATATATCTAAGTATAAACTAAGTATAAAACTAAGTTGCGCTACTAAAAACCTATGAAATTCAGTGAAAAAACTTTGTTAAAGTAAAACCGAAAAACCCCTGAAATTCGGCAGTTATGGTAAGATAAGCAACCATAACTCGCGCCACCGTGCACTGCTAACACTAACACACAGGACATCAAAGATGACATCACAAATGTCATTAATGACATCACGGATGACATCACATGTCTGGCTCTCCCTTTTTTCCCTTTACTGACATATCTAGGTCACATAGTTTTCTTCAGTAACAGTCAGGAAGTAAACATTGAAACATTACTATATATGTAGACTTAGGGTGAAGTCACATTATATGAAACATATACACAGCGGAAGACACAGGCTTGAAAGAGAGCAATCCTTTCTGTGCATGAAGATAATCATTAGGGTTATCAGCACTTTCTCATAGTTTTATTTTTATTACTCTACCTTCCCTGTATATGCTCATATTTGTATACATTGTACTCACTCTCCTTTCCTTTGGCTGCAGTCACATCATGTGATACACATACATATGGTAAGTAGCAGCTTTGAAACAGAGCAATAGTTTCTCTGCATAAAGACAATCAGTTAGGTTATGTACTCTTTCTGCTACTACTTCTGCTTTTTTGTTTACTTCACTGTTCCTGTATATACTCATATTTGTATGTGTTCTTGTCTCTTTGTGTTTTGTCTGTTATAATTATGTATTAAGTGGGTTTTATTATCTACTTATTACATGTTTCACAGTACGCAAAACTCTAATAAGAAAGCAGTTATCATTTCACTATTCAACATGGCAAGATTATGAATATGGCACCTTCATCATGTATGCTGCACACACTGCCTATGTTTCTGCATGAGTAGCTTAGTATACTGGATAGAACTTCATAATAGAATGCTATTTATATCAATGCATTGCTTAATGCACTAATTAGCTCATGATATTTATCCCAATGATCCTTGACAGTTTTTGGTCAGCATTAGAAGAATCCCTTGTACAGAGTTTTCATGAAAAGTAAATGCAAATGTGATGTCATCAGTGACCGCGTCCATGTTATAAATATATATATATATATATATATATATATATATATATATATATATATATATATGTATATATATATATATATATATATATACAGTAGCGTCCATGTAGTTATGGTTAAGTTGGTGTTTCCATAGGAAGAGCATTTTTTGGGTGGCTTTTAACTTTGCTCCCTCTGGACGAATCCTCACCAAACTTTGCAAAATAAAGTATATGGCCCACCCCGAATTTTTTGCAAAGTTTGGAGAGGTTTGGTCCGGGGGGGCAAAGTTATAGGGGGGGGCCCAAAACTTTTGTTTTTTCCCATAGACATAATGGGAAAAAACTTTGCGCACGCCTACAGCCCAAACCGCTGGACGGATTTACAACAAATTTGCGGCAGGAGCGGGGGCTTGGTCCCAAAAGGGTGCTTTTGCTAATTTGGTGTAAATCCGTCCAGTAGTTTGTTTTTAAAATGACCAAAATGTAAGGCAAAAAAATTAGTGATACCTCTGTTCGCTCCGCGGACGGACTTCCCAGTTTGCTCCGCGGACAGCGCCCCGATTGGCCGAGCGGCTTGCGTGATGTCCGCGGACATGCAATGTCTTCGCTGATTGGACGGCGTGGGGCGTGGAGCGCATCAGATTTTCTGTGGCGCCCGCCATCTTGCATTCGCTGTCGACCGCGGACAGCGCGGTGAAACTTGGATTAAAAATTGTATTTAGTGGCGTGTGTTGGTGTGTAACAGTGTTTGGGGACGGTGGGGGAGTATGAGATAGGTTCAATGTTGTATTTTTTTTTATGTGCTAGACGCTTTTGTTGTGTTCGATTTGTCTGCGGACAACACGGCTGTTCTGGAATGTTTGTAAATAAACAGAATGGATTCGGTGTCAAGTTGAAAGTGTTCTAAGAACACTTGTGGGGTCTTGGAATGTTAGCAGGGGGTGTCCTGGAGACGTTGTGTGTATTGTTCGTTGGCAAGCTGAAAGTGTTCTAAGAACACTCGCGGTGTTTACGTACACAAAGAAAATGGGGGTGTCTTGAGGACGCTGTCCGTATTGTCCTCTGGCAAGTTGAATGTGTTCTAGGACCTTCCTTGTGTCCGAGGACATTAAAATGGTTGCAATGCTTGAATCTATGGGTGTGATATGCTGCGGTGGTTGTGGCCAGGGTATAGAATGTTGGGTGCATGGCCATTTGGCCATGTACCCAACACTCTATGGCCTGGCCACAACCACCACTGCATATCACAGTCATATGCCATGCACCAAAGAGACTATGCCCTGGCTAGAAGTATCGTAGCATATCAAAGTCATAAGTCATGCACCCAAGAGTCTATGCCCTGGCCACAAGTATAGCAGCATATCACACTCATAGTGGCTAAGAACACTCGTGGGGTGTTGGTATGTTCGCAGGGGGTGTCCTGGAGACGTTGTCTGTATAGTTCGTTGGCAAGCTGAAAGTGTTCTAAGAACAGTCCCGGTGTCCTGAAATGTTCGTACACAAAGAAAATGGGGGTGTCCTGAGGACGCTGTCCGTATTGTCCTCTGGCAAGTTAAATGTGTTCTAGGACCTTCCTTGTGTCCGCAGACATTAAAATGATTGCAATGCTTGAATCTATGGGTGTGACATAGTCATATGCCATGCACCCAAGAGTCTATGCCCTGGCCGGAAGCTCTGCAGCATATTACAGTCATATGCCATGCACCCAAGAGTGTATGTCCTGGCCAGAAGCACCGCAGCATATCACACTCAGAGTGGCTTATAACTTTGGGTCAAAAACAAATTTATAAGGAACAATGTTATAAGCCAGTGTGGGTGTGATATGCTGCGATGGTTTATGATGTTATACTTACTATTTTGTTTAGTAACGGGAGTCCATGTTTTTCTTGTTCATTTCTGTGATAAAAGAAAATAGCATGTTAGTATTAGTATTTTATAAAGAGTTATTACATTGTACAATCAACATTTTTTCTTTTTGTTTTACCCTCATATTTAGTCGATGACAAACGAGAGTACTGTGCAATTTGCTCAGTTTCTGTCTTTGTTGCTAAAATCATTGGGTCTGTGGGAGAAAAAAAATCCATGTTGGATTAAAAAAAAAACTTTTTCTTTTATGCTACAGTTTATTTGTTTGTTCGTTTTCAGTGTTTACTTGTTGTTTCTGGCTAATGCTTTATACATTGGATTGTTCCAGTTTTTGGGAGCAGTAAGATATTAGGTATTTGTTTGGATATTGTACAGTTTTGGAGCAGTTAGATACCAGTAGGCGTATTCTAACTGTTTATTTTTTGATACAATTTCGTGGTATTGATTTATCTGTTTGAATATTTCTAAATTTTGGGACAGTTAGATACCAATTGGCGTATTCTAATTGTCTATTTTTTTATTTATTTGAGTAGTCCTAATTTATCTGTTTAGTTGTTGTAGCTTCTTTGGGCAGTTAGATAGCTTTTGGAATATTGTGACAGTTTATATTGTTTTACTACAAGTGTACTTAAGGTTTAAGTACAGTTTAGTTATCAAATTTTGGTTTTAAGAACATTAAATAAGCATTTGTAAGATTTGCTGGTAATCTCTGCTTTAGAGTAATGGTACTATCATTGCATTCAAACCATCCACATTTCTTTTTTATATATGCAGTGTAGTGTCCTGAGTTAGTTGTGGCTCCTGCGTGGTAGATGATACCTATTGTTGTGAAGGTTTTCCTACCAAGTGATATTTGACCATGTGTGAATCCAGTCAGCTTGCAGCTGTTTTTGGTACCATCTGCATTGTAACATAGAAGCATTAGTATTACGTATTTACTATGTGTTTGTATTACTAACGTGGAGCGATTATCTGAATTGCAGTTGGAACATAATCTACCGTGGTTTGCATTTTGTACAAGTTGCTGAAATGGAACGGATTCACAATTAGGTATTGATATATAGACAAAGCGCTCATTAGGGATTTGTTCTTGTGTCACATTGTTGCAGAGAGTGCATGTATGTTTCCACATGTATGAAATCTGGAAGATTTCGTTTATAGGTATGTTTTTGTTTTCCAGTACTTGTAGTAAGTACATTAGAAATTCTTGTGGATCTTCCTGTGAGTTTATAGTGAATTTCACCATTCCAGCACAGTAGTCCAATTGTTGTCTTATTCCATAAACACTATACGTGTTGTCAGGATTATTTGCTGTATTTCTGTGAAGTACTAACATTTGCAAACACAATGGGTCTGCACTGTGTAAGTAAATGTTCTCAACAATTGGTGGTAATTGAAATAGAATATTCATTGCTTTATTTGCGTAGCAACTTACACCAATTATATTTGAGAGTTTAAATGGACCATGTAGTTCTGTATCTGACTGCTTTTTTGGGAGTTTGTCTTCCTTCTTTGAAGAAGTACCTGGTTTACTTTCCCTAATTGATTCTTTTTTGATTGTGGTACTTGATGAAGTTTTAGTTTCTTTTTTTTTTTTTGGAGGATTTGCAGTGACATCCTGTTGCATTTCTGTTTGATTTAGTTTTCTTTTAAAATATTTTCCTTTTTGTAGAACAGGATATGTTTGTAGATGGGAGGTGTATAGTGAACGCAGTCTATTGTATTCTAAAATGCAAGGAATATCAGCGTTTATTTTACTTGCATCAAAGTTGATTAGAAATAGACTGTCAAGTGTACGTAAGCGTGATAGTGCTACGTAGCTCATGCCTTCTTTAAAGACTGTGTTACCAATGTCTATCATTGCTTTGTCTAAGGTAAGACCTTGTGATTTATTAATGGTGACTGCGTATGCAAGACTTAGAGAAAATTGTTCTCTGCGTACATACATGTCTTTGAAGAGAAGGAATCGAGCTGTTGAGCGTCCTATTCTTTTAACTTCTGAAAGTTTGTCAAAGAGAATATTGACAAACTGAATTTTGTTGTCATGTGGGTATGTTTGAAAGCCAACAACTGTACCCAGTACTCCATTAACTAGTCCTTGGTCTAGGTCAAGGTTACGTTTCAGCATTACGCTGCAGTTTAAGGATAATTTTAATATCTTTTCCAAGCCTGCTGTGTTTGAGATTGATTTTTCTAATCTGATTAGTCTTGCTGTGGCTTAGTCACACATGAGTAGTGTCATTCCATGTACATCTAGATTGTCTGTGGCGCTAATTTCCATTATGGGTTGCATTTCTTTACTTAACATGATTTCATTGAATTTGAAACAGCTTGCAAGAGTTGGCATTAAGGCCATACAATTGACACTGCTGTGGGCTAATTGTTCCATAACATCTGTAGCACATGTATTATCATCATAAAGTGCATGAATGTGCCGGGTTTTCAATATTGCTTCTGCTTCTCTACAAAATATACCAACTCTGATACTTTTTAAGATGTTGGCATAAGTGAGATCTGCAGATTGGCGCATGTTTTGTGTTAATTCTCTGTATTGGAAATGTTGCCAAAGGTTGACATTTCCAATGCTGCCAACAGTTTTACGACAGAGTTTGTGTCCTAATGTTTTAAAAATAGGCTCACCTTTTACAGGTGTCAATTGAAGAAGATCTCCGAAAACAATAATGTGTTTTCCTGCAAAGAGCTCTTCATAGTTTGTTTTGAGTACTTCCTGTAATCTGAGGTGAATCAAAGCCAACATTAGGTTGGACACCATGCTCATTTCATCTATTAGTAGCATTTTCATTTGTTTTAATCCTCTGCGTAGTTCCATTGCAGATTCTGCAGAAAGTTTGTAATAATCTAATTTGTTTTGGTGTTCGAGTGGCAGGAGTAGTAATCGGTGTAAAGTGACACCACCTATGTTGTAGGCAGCTAACCCTGTGGGGGCAGTGACAATAGCTGACAGTTTGTTGTTTGTGAATTGTTGAAGGAACTTACTGATGATTTTGATTAGGAATGTTTTGCCAGAACCAGCTTCACCACTGACATACAATAGTATAGGTTTGTAATTTTGACAGGTGCATTCTTTGTTTTCATGTTGTACACCATGTGCAATTTCTTTTGTTACTTCTTGAAAAATGCTACGTTGCTCATTGTTTAGCTTTGATTCTAGTATAGTTAAGTCTTCTTTATCTTCATACTGACACATGGTGTTTTGCACTTCTATCATAGCTAATTCTGCCTCATTTGCTATTAGTGGGTCTCCCAGTGGTTCCTGGCTTCCTGTGATAGATGGTTGACTACTGTCAGGAGTGTCCGTATCTAGTTGGGCCTGGAGTTCTTCTTCGTGTTGCTGTTCATTGTGCAACATTGTTTTGTACTGTGCAAAGTTTACATCAGTTATACTGCTTTCATTTGCTTTGAAAGCGTCTTCATATGAGTCATAGTTATCTAGTATTTCTTCTTCTTTTCTCCATGGTTTAAAGAGTTGTAGCAGGGACATGTAATATACTTCTTTATGTTGAGGAGTCTTTAATGACAATTTGATATGATTAATTAAATTTGGTTTGGTGAGTTTTACTAAGCTGCCTTCACAATTTGTCACTTTGTATTTACGGTTTTGTTCATCAGGTTTTATATTATTTTTGTATGTGTAGTTTTGGGCTATGTGGTATAGACACATGGTTTCCAAAGTGGTACTCCTGTTTTGGGTAGTATGTGTCCAATAAATTGTTTTTTAAAATGTCTTGGCTGTTGGGATCATGTTTGGCTATTGTTTCTATATCTTTGTATGATTTTTTCTCTTTTTCTAGATTTAGCTAGACCAAGACTTAGCCATACTATATTTGCAGATTTACCATACAATGCAGTACCAGTTAATCGATCAGCTGCTTCATAGGATCCACATTCTCTATGGGACAGCATTTTTATGCCCAAGCTGTATAATTTCTGAGACACTGTTTTATCTGATGACAGGTCATTCCAGAGGTCTTATCTGATTTGGTTAAGTATGCTGTGACATATCGTGCAACTGCAGTAGAATTGTCTGCAATGTACTGCACGTCTATGTTTGCATTCCATAAGCAGGCAATGATTGCATTGTAATCATTGATATATTTTTCTTCTTCTTTTCTTTTTATGCAATATGTATTTTTAGGTGACTTACCTTTAACACTATGTCTAACTAAAGACATGAGGTTGTTCACTTGACCTGTATTTGTGACTGGTCTAGGGAAACCAAATCGGCATTTGGTGTAGTATTTCCCTTTGTTTTTGTATTTGCAATGACAATATTTGCCACATTTGTTTCTTTGTAATTGTAAAATTTTTGCATGAAGATCACTATTTGTGGATTCTGATGGAATTTCACAAGTGACATATTTTTCAATAAACTGTAAAACAGTGGCATCACTGGCTTGACCAAATTTAGGAGCATCTTTAATCCATAAAAGCATGTGGATATGTGGTGCTCCTCTGGCTTGGTATTCTTTTCTCCAAAAGAAGTGTTGCACTTCTCCAAGGGGAGGAACAGTTTTGTTACAAATAAAATGTAGCATAGCAATGAAGCGATGGTGAAAATATCATGAAACATTAACAGGATCCTGTGAACAAAGTTCTCCAGGTGTAAGTAGATCTATGTTTTGTTTTCTTTTGATATGCGTAGGAAAGCATGTAAATCTTCCCATGCATATTCTACGCAACTTAATATAAGAAACCAAGTGGGTGGGCCAAGGTTTCTGATCATACAACGTACATCTCCATGACGTCGAAACCAGTACTCTTTAGTACCACGCATATTTGCTAATAGATTTGTAAGATTTGCTTGTAAAACCTCATCTTTTTGTTGAACTTTTTGTAATAATTGTGTAGCTGTCATATTTTGAAAGTGTGATCCTGATTTTAATATGTGTGCAACTCCGTAACATAAAGTTGCTAGTTCACTTTCAAAGAGTAGGTGGAATATGTATTCCACATTTTGTCGAAATCTGGGATCTTCAGAATGCATTCGTAATGAGCGATATTCTGATGCTGATATTTGAATAGGTCTATCATTGCATCTTCCTCCTTTGCCAGTAGGAAAGAGTAGAGGAAAAGCACGTGCTTCTATACTTTTTTCCCAAATGCTGATTGGTGATCCTTTTGTTTGACGCATTTGGTACGTTTCCAGTGCATCTTCTAAGTTGTCATTAGAGTGCAATGGATGAATTGTATAATGGTCTAAAGTGTTTGATATTGTAGCAGGATCTAGGAGCTCAAATTGACCAGCTTCTTGTGTCTGTTCAATTATTTCACTTGTATCTTGCAAGTTTTCTTCAATATTAACTTCTTTGTAATATTCATTGTTCTCTTTAAGATATTGTAGGGCTTCTCTAACTTTATGTAAATCTACCAGTTGTTGCCAAATTCTTTTGTAGGTACTCCATTTACCAAGATAATTAAAGATTGCTGCATTGGACGTTGCACTCCGAGAGTGTGCACATTTTCTTTTAGATCTAATGGTAAATACACTACTTTTCCACGAATACCTTTGACTAATTCAGAGGGAGGTAATTTTGCAGTTTTTGGTTGAAGGCGTATTATTGCTTGAAATGGGTGCACTGTTTGAATTATGATGCTCTCATATAAATTAAGTTGTTGAAGGGGTTTTGGTAGTGGATACAATTCCAAGTTATTTGTGATAGCATGTGAAGGAGTTTGGTTGTTGTCAAGTTTTGTAGTGCAGTAAGTGCAAAGTATTATGGGGTCAGTTATTTCGTATTTGTTTTCTGCTATAAGGTAGAGAGCTAATTCAAACCATTCAGAATCTTCATTGTCTTCTATTTTGTATGATAGGTCTATAGTTTTTGTGCTACTTTTATACAAAGTTCTGCGGCAACATACACACACGTGGTTTGGTACTTCAGCTGAAGTACTTTCAAATTTTAGTATTTCTTTTTTGTATGTCTGTAGTGAAAGGTTGCCATGTGCAGAATTGTTACAAAGTTGGTTGACAGCTAATTCATCTTGTAAGTGGGTTTCACTTCCAAAATATTTTGTCTGGATATAGTCGATTTCTTCTAGGAGGTCTTTTGCTGTACCATGTAGAAGAATGTTATTTAAATTGGCTAGTACTAAAGCAGGACTTTTAGCATAGTACAGTTTATAAACTAGATTTCCTATACTTGTATGATGTGTTGATATCCTTTTGATATCATGGAAGGGTGTTTTGCAAGTAGGTCCTGTAATGCAGGCTAAGGAATGTCCTTGTAGTCCTGTGTACTTGCGTATTGGACAAGCATCCATATCTTGCAGTAGTTTAATTTTGATTTTGTCTTTGTTTTTCACATATTGATTGAGGAATTGGCGTAAAGACTTGAACTTTTTTTTGGGAATGTTACACATTGACGTGCATGGCCATTTGTACACTAGATGTTCTGATTCAGTTGAATGGAGGGGTAAATCTACGTTTTCAGGGCATATTTTTGTAAGGAGTTCTTCTTGTTCCATTATGGTATTATTAACTTTTTCATAACCTCGACCACTACTATGTATGGCAATTGTATTTGTTTGCTTTTGTTTGTAGGCTTCTTCATTAAAGTATGGTTCTGTGGTTGTAGTGTGACTCCATTCACCTCCACAGATATTTAAGAAGTTATTTCTGTTGACATTTCGTTTATTGAGAAGTCTTTTTGTAATTTAGTTATTAGTTTTGTTAGTGGTTTCATTCCGTTTAACACTAAAATAAATAACTTTGTTTTGAGAAGAAGTGCACTGTCTATCAACGCTTCTAAGATTACTTTCCTACGATAGGTTTGAAGTCTTGAACATGGTTTCTCTCCTGTTTTCATAAGATTTTGAAGGACTTTGTGACGGAACATTTTGGCTAAAATACTTTTCATGGTATGCTTACTTTGTACTATATCAAGATTTATAGAAGAAGTTTTATTTGTAGTGATAGTTGATTTTCTGTTAATTGTTTTTTGGGTTGTTTTACTTTTTGATAGAGGAGGGAAAGTGTTTGTACTAGAAACCTCTTCTGTTTCACTACATGACTGTATTAGCTGTTGTGTTTCAACTTTTTTTTTACAAATTCTGCTATAGATGGATGTTTATGTTGGAGACTTTTCTTTTCATTTGCTCTACTTCTGCGTCCCTTTCTACAGAGTTGCTTTTTGGTAGGCATTCTTTAGGGTCTGTTGAAAAAAATACAGAAGGTATGGGTTGGGGTGTTCTGCAATGCATGTGTGGTGTGTGCATGAGTGTTTGAGTAAGTTAATAAAGATGTATGTAATGGTGTGTGATTGTGCATTGGGAAGTACAACTAGTAGGGATGGCTATTCTTGAATTACTGTGTTACTAAACTGGGGTTCAGATGACAGAAAAAAGTAGGCTAGTGGTGTGGAGAAGTATAAATAGTATATATAAAGCTATACAATTAAAACAGTTGTTTTTTCTACAACATCTACATTCTAGCGGCTGAGTTGGGTAATTTGTGTGTCGAAAAATAGGAATTTGTGGGCCATTCTGCCCGTAAATCACTGTTTAAGACGGGGGGATTTTTGGTCAGAATGGTGCAGAATCTCTATTATTAGGCACAGAAATAGCATGAATTAAGCTTACAGTGTGAGTAATAATTCAAATACTATAGTAACATTCTACTTACTTTTTTTCTAAAATGAGCAGTTTGCTTCTTAGTTGTTCTTTGCAGTTCTAATTCAGCTGCTTCTTTTCAGGAGAATGGTCTTCACTGCAATTGTAAAAGAAAGAAATTAGTAATTTGGTTTGTCTATAGCACTCTTTTTAATTTAGACATAGATTTTTTAAATTGAAATGCTCAGCGCCTTCCTTAAAACCATTAAAATTATTTTATGACTAACTGTAGGAAAGAACATATCTTCACTATGGCTCATAATGTACCACTGTATACCACTATTCCTGCAACTAAGCTTTTCCACGTAATAGTGAGTCCATGTCAGAGCCTGCTTTTCCACTTAATAGTGAGTGAATGTCATAGCCTGCTTGTCCTATATAAATGTAAGTAATGATATAAACTAAAAAAAGTAAAACCAAATATGTGTTTGTACAAATATTATTCTTTGAGATTTGATCATAGAGTGTGCATGTAATTTTGTTTGATTATATGTAGTCTATATATTTTATTTGAAAAAGATTAGTTTAACATTATTTGCGTGTGTGTGTGTGTGTGTGTACGAAGAAATTAAACGGTATAAAGGTTTGTAAGTCACAGTTCATTTTAGGATAATTAAAAAATAATCGTAGATTCATTTTACAGATTTTACAAGGTAAAAGTTGGTTAGAAAATGTGTTCATGTACTGTATAGAAAATATGCATACCTGTAGTTTGTGTTCATGCATATGGATATGGACGAAGCTGCAAGTAGAAATCTTGGAGATTTGTCTAGTATTTCTCGTAGATCATGGTTGCCAATGGTATGAGACTTGTAGTCCGAGAGATTCACTGTACATTTGCAGTGCTGATCTATGATGATGCAGTTACATGTAGAGGTCGTGGATTTGATTGGTGGATGGTCATGTGATTTCTTAGCTACATCCAATGAGGGAATGGCAGAGAGAGTGAAGTGGAAATGGTAGAAGGGCTGTCCATGTTACGATACGTTCGCGGACATGGCGGTAGTTCTAGGACACCGCGTATTACATCCGGGGAATTTGGGGTGGGGAGGCATGCTAATGAGATTGAATGTAGCAAGGGATTGGTCAGTAAAGTTTAGTGAGTGTGTTGTGCTAGGAGAGGTTTTCTCTGATATTCTTTTTGGTGAGAGAAGAACAGATAGCTATGGCTGAGTGTTTCAAAAAACAGATTGTGTGGATTTTGGGAGACTCGTGGATACATTGGTTGAAGGTGCATGCAGAAAGCTGTGGAGTATCTATAGATCTTGGATTCCCACATGTGGAAGTGCACTGGCATGGAGTGCGTGGAATGAAGTGGTTGGACTTGCTACCTCTCTGTGCAACTTTGAAGATAGAGGAACATCCAGACATAATTGTAATTCATTGTGGAGGGAACAGTTTAGGACAAGTGTCTGGAATTTCTTTGCAATTTGCAATGAAAGAAGGACTTCAGAAGATCATGGATATGTTTCCACTCCAAAGTAATTTTTTCACGGATTGCGCAGAGACAAATGTGGCTTCGTTCTTTCTCATGTGGTCCACAAATGGAGAAAGCAAGGCGTAATGTCAATAAGGCTGTTTGTGCTTTCCTAAGAGATTTTGGCATGTTCTCTTTTCACAATGAAAATATTATGTTTCATAGTACATACATTTTTCGCAGAGATGGAGTCCATCTTACTTATGCTGGCAATCAAATTTTTCTGAGAAATGTACAAAAGGCATTGCGACCTTTTTTAGAAATGCAGCATCTATTTTGAAGTAGGTGTTAAGTATTTATAATTTTTGACATACAAACACCTCCCAAAGGCTCTTTTCAGAGCCACCACTTCCTCCCAGAGAAAAAAGCAATGGTTACAATAGGGCAGCACCCCAATTTATTTTATTTTCACGAACTGTCCGCGGACTTTCAAGAAATAGAAAGGGCCCTGCATTCTTTATCGTTACTTCTATTTTTTAACTGTGAAAGGCGGTTCTGAAAAGAGCCTTATTTTTATTTATTTTTGTTATTTTGTTTTTTTTGGTTTTTTACACACGACACACTAGGAGAGGAGGAGAAAGGAGGGTAAAGGGGGGGACACCAACCACAGGGATAAGAAAGGGCGAGCTGAGAGAGGAAGATGTAGAGTGGGTTTTATTTGGGTAGTGAGCAGGTCTTCTCATGCTCTGAGACGATAGTCTCAAAAGCACTCCGAAGTCGCTCCCCCCTACAGAGTACTGTGTCACAGTACATACATACAACTGTGACCCTCGAAAGGTAAGGGTCATCAGAATTCTGTATGGCCTGTGAGGCAGCTTGAGGAAGACGCTGTCCCACAGAGGTGTTCCTTGTGGTGACAGGATCAGAAACGGAGGATGAAGTAGAGGCAATCAACCCACTACGCTCTTCGCAAGGTACAACCTTCCGAATGGCCCCAGTGTGGAATGAGTTCAGGTGTCGCTTCATGGTCGTAGTCCCAAAGCTATACGAACCATGCCTCCCGCGACTGAGTACCATTTTGCACTTGTTGCAGGTGACACAATTCGCACAAGCCTTAGGACCATTCCCATGAACAGTAAACAACCGCCACACCCAAGAATCACGCTGCGGGCGGCTAGTAGGGATTTCCTCTACCTCATTCTCGTCATCCTCTTCTTCCTCCTCTGTATCCTCACTCCTGTTCCCCTCTTCAGGCCTTTGGGGAAATGGTGGTGGTGGAGGGGGTGGGGGTGGTGCTGAGGCAGATGTAGCACCATGTGGTAATAGTCGAGCCATGGATGTTATAGGCTTGGAGATGGAAATCTCAAAATCTGCAAAGTATGCAGCAAAATGCAGTGTCCTCTGTGGAATAGTCAGAAACACAATGAGAATGCGCTCTAGGGAGTGGTCTTATATAGGGGTGCTTGTGCGCGGGTCGCGGCCATGCGCGCCGTCCGCAAGACAGATCGAACATCAAAAAAGGTTAAAAAAGTCACAAAAATTATGTGGAAAGTTAGGATTAGTATGTGGGATTTGTGGTATGGTGATGTTATAATGAGAAATATTGTGGATTACTTGGAAATGTACTTTTAAACTGTTCGGGGACACGAACAGTGTCCGCATTTAGAGCACGAGATGAACGTGGGCGCGGTCACATGATTGTTTTGTGAGCATGTTCGCTAAGGAAGCGGCCGTCCATAGGACATCCAATGTACGAACATTGTTTTGTGCATGCTTGTTGATGTTCTATGGACAGTGTTTGGGTCCTGAACTAATTAAAAGTGTGTCACATGTAAAACAAACAGTTACGGACAGCCGTTTGTTTTTAGCACAGTTTAATTTATTTGCTAACAATACGGACAGACATAGCGTTTCAAGCACACCTCCATTTTCGTTTATTTACAAACAATTCAGGACACCACGAGTGTTCTTAGAACAGTTTCTGCTTGCTAGCGAACACTACGAACAGGCATAGTGTTCTTAAGGACACCTCCATTTTCGTTTATTTACGAACATTTCAGGACACTCCGAGTGTTCTTAGAACATTTTCAACTTGCATGAGAACATTACGGACAGATGTAGTGTCCTCAGGACAGTTACATTTTCATTTCTTTATGAACATTTCCGAACAACCGCGCTGTCCGTGGACACCTAAATTGGTTTCATCACAAAGAACTGAAAATAATTACAACAGAATATAAGAAAAGTAACTTTATTTCATATATATATATACAATTATGACTGGGAAGGTGGGGCAGAAACGGAAACAAAAACAGGAGAATTAGGGATTTCTAGATAACTGGGATCAGGTGAAGAAGGGAAGGAAAGCTCATCGAAACGCTTTGGTCCATAGACAGGGTTTGGGGTTAACTGAGTGGGATAAGGTGAGGGGGGACAAGTGCAGGTTGGACAATGGTGTGCTGTTGGTGGTTTCACATGATTTTCCACAAAGTTTTTCAAATCCATAAAATTTTGCATAAGGTCATCCATGTTTTGATTAATCTGTTGCAGAGTGATATCCTGTGATTGTTGTTGTGAGATGCTTAGAATTTTTGTATGGTCTGTAATAAAAAAAATGTATATGTTAAATGTATATAAAATAATGTTTATTAATTGGTTTATATAGTAAAGTGTGTACCATTAGTTGGACTATCTTCTAACATTTCCTCTTGTGGGAAATGCTCCCCTAGCCAGTCGAGAGTACTACACATTTCTGTGAGAAAGCAAAAAAGTAATGTTTTTTTTTTCTAATATAGAAAGTTTATAAATATAAGAGTAAAAAGAAGTGCACTTACTATGTCTGGTGAGATATGTAATCAGTAGTCTATACACCTGGTCTTGCTGTTGGTTGTGGAGCGTCTGTGAGGTAATTATGGTGGAAGCCACTTTATCTTCTTTTGGTATATTCCATTTTAAAACATATTGTATTTAAATGAATGGTTAGTGTGTTACATATATGGGTTACATTTTTTAAGTATTACTACATATACTTTGTATGTGTGCTGTTTTGTGAATTTGTTAAGTGTTCCTATGTTATGATATAACTATTACACATACCCCCCCAGAGTTTTTAGGTGGTGGTACTGTTGTCCGAACATGTCTGCGGACCGTCAAATTCAGTAGAAAGGGTTCAGTATGTTCCATATTATATGTACATAAAGTCAAGGTTATTATTGTTAAGTTGTGCTACTAATAAACTATGAAATTCAGTAAAAAAAACTTTGCTACAGGGACATTATGGTTAAGTTGCACTAATAAAAACCTATGAAATTCAATGAAAAAACTTTGTTAAAGGGACGTTATGGTTAAGTTGCGCTACTAAAAACCTATGATATTCAGTGAAAAAACTTTGTTAAAGGGACGTTATGGTTAAGTTGTGCTACTAAAAACCTATGAAATTCAGTGAAAAAACTTTGTCAAAGGGACGTTATGGTTCCAAGTAAAACCGAAAAACCCTTGAAATTCGCCAGTTATGGTAAGCTAAGCAACCATAACATCACGCCACCACCGTGCACTGCTAAGACTAACACCCAGGACATCAAAGATGACATCACAAATGAACGTTATGATGGGTTTAAAAATATTTGGAAAAAAAACCTTTTACCTGAAATGTGAAAGTAGGAAAGTGCTTTTGAGCCAAGTCACACATTCCACAACGCCACCTAGTGCTAAAGCTACTAAATGGGAAGTACCAGTCTATTTGTTAGTTTACCATGACACGACACTTGCACTCTGCAACAATCCGACCAAACCCTGAATTAGCAGCACAGATGATGTAGCAAAGCATACCTGCAGCATGGCTGACTTCTCTGCAGCATGCATTTCCCATACATCATACAGGTATGATGCTGCTTTTTCCACTACACTGCCTGGTCCTGCCAAGCAAAACAATTTTAATGCACCTTGGTTCATAATTTCAGACTGAGGCCCATTCAATCAACTTGACTTTTTGAAAACATCCCTAGAATCCAGATTGAGTCCCCATACTAAGGAATACAAACCACATTTGGGAAAACACTGTCGGGAAAGCCCCAGCCCTTCCTTTGCACTCCTTGCTACAGTGAGTTGCAGCACCTCACCTTATATATTTCTAAACTGGACATTATTTAATTTTAATTGATTTTAATTTCTTTTTCTCCTTTTTTTAAACCTAACCAGGGACTTTTTTGGTCTCAAGGAAGGCGATCGACTGAAATCACTGAAACGCTCAGCTGAAGTGCATTTATTTTAAATGTGCTTCAAATTTTTTCCTTAACTTGTTAGCGTCGACCTTGGTTGGTAATTTAGGGCAACCCTAGCCTAATTTCCTTTCTTTAGGCTGCTATTACTCATTGCACCTAAAACACCCTTTCATGCACATATATTCCACCTCCCTTTTCTGTACACTGGGAGCAGTGGGGATGCTTTCCTTTCCTATGCACATCATGACGCTAAAGTTGATTGCCATGATAAAAGGCTTCCTTGAAGAATTGAACAGATGTTAATACATTGATAAATGTCTGTATTTCTAAATATTGCCAAATAAGGTATAAAGGCAACTACCTATGAGTAATAATAAAAACTCGTAACTTTGTGTACCCAGGTCAGAGTGTCTCTTGGATTTATTCGGACACCAATTAATTAATTCTCTTAAAAAGTGTATGTAATTTCTTGTTGTATTTGATCGATTGACATACCAGGCAGAAAGATTAGGAATGGTGCAGGAAGAAAAATGATTTTTTTTAATTATTGTTGTTTCTGTCTTGTACTTTGTTTTTCTTCCCATTTGTTAAAAGAAAAAAAAAACGGGACCGTTTATCTCCAGTAGGATTAATAGTGTAATATATCTAACGATTTTGTGACAGAGAAAAAAGAGAGTGTTTTGAAGGGTACATTTGCTTCAAGATGGCATTCCGGGCCGGCATGGTGCCGAGTAAAGATAAGTGTGGTGTGAGATTGTGGAGATGGTGGGGCAAGAGAGGGCAAAACGAGGAGCACTTATTCACCAAAGGGCTCATGGGGTTATGTGTAAAGAAGGAAGTGGATGGATGGATTTCCGGGATACACAAAAGTCAGAAAGGTGGGTTGGAGGCTCAGTGCTGATGTCAAGGCCTTGGCCTGGAGTGATGATAACAAAATACACTTACACTTCAAGAATCTCACCCAATTTTCTTTGTTTCCGATGGAAGGGTATCATTAATAAGTACAACAGAAGATTATGCGCCCTGAATGACCAAACGCACCGAAACCCGCGAGCTGGGATGGTGGCCCCAATGGAAATAAAAGGGCCTGTGGGATACAAATGCTCAACTCTCACAGAATTAGGGCAAAGAGCAATGGCTCCTTTTGTGAAGTCCCCCGCCTTTGTGTCCCTCATTGTGACATTGTCATCTTGATTGACTTTTCTCCTCCTCAAGATCAAGTGTTCCAAAGTAATGTCTGCATTGAGGGACATCTTGATTTCTGAAGACACCTGGCTTTAATGTATGTGTACTCGAACAAATTGGAAGCTTTCATAGTAGGTCTGGTTTGTGGTTTGTTGAAATTGCATTTGTGTTGGATGCGTTTGTTTCTACTTTCTTACTTTCTATCCCGGCTTTGTCAATTCTGAATATTTTCTTTCCAAAGTTCTAATACACTTATTAGTGTGTACCATTTCCTTTGCTAGGCAAAATACTTCCTCTAGTAAAGCATCACCCTTCGATCATAATTTTGCTGTCCTTACATTCCAGCATGAATTGATCTCGTAATCTTGCATCTGGTTGTACTCCAAAATTGCAGGCCTGGCTAGACTTCTCAGTACTGTTATGATTTGTTCTACCATTTCTCCTTCCTCTTCCTCATGACCTTTTTTCAAAGCGATATCTCTCTAGGATAATGTTTTTTTCTTGTTGTCATATTGTTTACCTAGTTATGCACAGCTTTTTCATATTCAAAGTTTCACCTCCTACTTGGTTTACTTCTGGCTGATCATCACATTTCCCCAGGACCCGCAGTTCCCAAACATTGCATCAGTAGGGATTCTTTCTTTCAACCTCATAACATACAGCACTGGCATAGTGTTCAAATGACTTTTATCATCATTTCCAAGGGGTTTGTGGGGATGCAATGTTTAGCATCATGTGGCAAATTGTTGGGGTTTTTCTAGATGCACTAAAATGACCTTTTGTATATTGCTTTGCTCTACATTTTCCTCCTTTCTCTCACAGCTGCATCACTTCACACGCATTGCATTCCAATCTGCCATTGATTGTTTTGCCTTTGGGGCTTACAGTCAGAGTCACGACAGGGGCTGCTAAGCAGTGCTGTGGTGACATTCAGGTTTTCTTTTATGGGCACCTTTGTCACATTTGTGGGTCTTTTCATCAAGGGCCTACAGCTGTTGGTTTCAGCTCACATACAAATATAATTTACAATATATCAGTTTGCTTTTTTGCCACCCTTTTTTTACCTTCAGTCCATTCTTCACCCCTCTCACTTTGGCTGAAGGTTTCTGTGGACCGCTTGGAGATTCCTGGTGAGTCGAGAGATACAGGTGCAGTCTCTGTCCCGGCATGTAGGTCAGTGTTCTCCCACTTGCTTGGCCCCCCTTCCCTCATTACCGGATTTGCAGTGAATAAGCGGAGACACTGATATATGCTTATCAATACTTGTTATCCTTTCCATATTTTGGCCCCAACGGCCTTGTGCTTTTCCAGATACACCCTCACCAACCGACATCCTCTCACTCACACTCCACTCTCCATCCCTTCCAAGCATTCTCATTCTATATTCTCAAACCTATCGTGCATGCCACAATCTTTTTGTGGAATGTGCTTATTACTCCTTAATCTTCCTTCCACTGATTATCTTGTTCAGATAGGTAAAGGGTATCTGGATTTTGTAAATATGAATACAATTTGCCAATTATTGGATCTTCGTTTTGAGCAGTAATTATGTGAATATCCGATCATCTGTACTCGCTTGTTGAGTGGAAAATAGACTTTCATAACAAGTCACTACTGTTATTTGCACTTCTCCCAACGGGTGTTCAATAGCAATGGATTCCCCCTTCATTGATCCAGTTTTGGTTAATTGACCTGCCAAACGATTACCTTTTTTAGGTCCTTCTGTATTAGTGTGACCGTTGATATTTTTCCAATACATTGTCATATTGTTTGTCCACACCAAATCATCCATGGTGTTTTTTGTAAACACACAGCATACCGCTGGCTTTCCAAGTTATAAAGTGTTCAACAAATCCCTTTTGTGCATAATCAGAATAAGTCAGTTTCACTAGTTCCTGAGGTTGAACAACTGGCTGAACTTGAATGGGGAAAAAACGGAGTCGTTGATGATGGGACCCCCTCTGCTTCTGCTTTATGGACTTCTGACTTTTGGCCTTGGGTCCTCTCCCTGTCCTCACTATGTTGGTGAAGGATCGGGGGTAAAAGTCTCCTTTACCCTGTCCATGGAGCACGAGGTCAGTGCCATTTGCCAACGTGGCTACTTCTAGCTCAAACCACTCTGGAAAGTCCTCCTAATCATCCCGGCTCTGGCTCAGCTCCAGTGGTGACGACATTGGTCACCTCCTCAATTGACTATTGTAATTCCTTACTTTAAGCTCAGCCTCTTCATCTTCTTCCAATCCTTCAGTACTTCAAAACTCATCTGCTAGTCTGGCCATTTCTACTCCGTGCTGCGTCCACATCTTCCCTCTTTTACATCTTCTTAATTGGTTGCCAGTTAAACACTGCGTTCTATTTAAGGCTGACTGCCTGGTGATCAAGCGTTCTTTGGTCTGTGGGCTGATTATCTGCAGGCCAAATTTCATCTGTATGTCACGGATGTGTCCTGCATTCTGTGGGAGCCTGCCTTTTGCAAGTCTCTAGGGTTAGGCTATGTCAAATTGGGGTCCGCACTTTCTCTGTGGCAATCGCGGTTCTTTGGAATTCTCTACATCGCGCTATGCATTCTTTACCTAACCATCTGGCATTCAGCCGAGCCCTCAAAATATATCTTCTCTAAATCATTTTCCCCCATGCCTTGCTGTCCAGTAGCACCATGATACTCCTGTGCTGAATGTGTGCTCTATGAATTAAATTAACGTAACATACCATTATTTGGTGGAACATTTTTTTTAAGGTTCCATAAAAGTCTGTTCCATATCATTTTGGTCCTTCACAGGTATGTTAATGATGTCAGGGACTTAAGTATTTTGGAAATGTATTTGCACCAGGTCTGGATGCTTTTCAATCAGATGACTAGTACCATTCAACATGACATAATTGGCACTTCTTTTTAATTTAATTTGGTGGCAAGTTATGGTCTAGAGGAGATGGTTCATGCAATTGATCAAAGGTGAAAGCATTTGAAGTAAATTGTTTACCAGTAAGAAAGGTGTGCCCTGAGGTTCCATGACTATCATTGCATGGGTGGGTCAAAGTCACCCTATTTTATTTCCCAATAAAATCACTCCATCTACTGGAATCTCCTTCTACTCAAAATTGTATATTTCCCCAAAAAGTATTTGCAGTGTAATGCTATGATTTTCACCTCTTCCTTGGTTCAAAGCGTAGAGTAATCCTTGAATCGTTAAGGTTGCCTGAGCCTCTGTATCAATGACAGCCAATAAAACACACTGGGCCTCATTACAAGATGGGAGGTAAAGGTCCCTCTGTAACGCCTGGTTTTTGCAGGCGTTAAGGACGGGACCCGCAAAGGGACTCTAGAGCTAATAACGGTACCGCAATTTGCAATTTGCAGTACTGTTATTAGCGCCTTCCCCTTTCCCATTGAGCCCTATGGGGGCTCAAATGGGAATGGGGAATGGCCCTGGTGAATGGGGAATTACCGGTCCCTCCAACCTAGGAATGGACCGGTAATTGCTCCGTTCACCAGGCGGAGTCGGAAGGATTTTGGAGGCAGCCATGGAGCTAACAGCTCCATGGCTGCCTCCAACCTCGTAATGAGGCCCACTGTCCTTGAACCTTGATAGATGTGAAAAACTCTCATCTTTCCCCTCCAACGTACAGACAAAGGGTGCATTAGTGGACAGTTATACATGTATCCTTCTCATGTTTGGGGTGTCACAAACTCGACCAGAGCCGCCATAATGTGGTCATTTTCCTCAAGGTCAAGTTCAGGTGGATTGGTCAAGGTCTCTGTAGTGATAAAAATACATTTTGAAATGAAACAGGAAGGCCCCCTGTATCCTCATGTTCCAGGTCACTGTTCCTACTTGGAGGTCTCCAAGGAAATCAGAAGATTATGGAATACCCTCTTTTTTTAGCACTAACTAACTAACTGACAAACTACTAAATCATTTGAAAGTTCCTGTAAAATGTGGTGTCCCTCAGGGATCATGCCTATCCCCACGCCTATCCCCATTACTCTTTAATGTATATATTGAATGTTTATGCGACCTATTAAAATCTATGGGCATACAATTTGCAAATTATACCAATGACACCCAAATAGTTGTTAAATTATCTGGGGTCTATGAAGATGATTTGGTTACTATAAATGAAATAAATGATGCAATCCAGAAGTGGATGGATTTAAATTTTCTTGCCCTTAATGACAAAAAAACGGAACTGCTGGTTATCAGCACACCTCATAGGATAAAAAACATGTACACCCGCTATAAGGCCTTTGAAATAGGTGGCAACAATATCCTAGTATCTGAATACATGAAGACCCTGGGAGTGTTCTTTGATGCCCATCTGACATTTCAGAAGCATGTGCCCTACCTTAAGTCGTCATGCAGCTTCTTTACCCATCTTTTATACGTCCGTATCTGTCAGAAGCCAATAGAGCAACTATTGCAGCAGGGATAGTTAACACCAAATTGGACTACTGCAATAGTCTCTTGATAGGTACCTCTAAACGGGACATCAGGTGTCTCCAAACCATTCAGAATGGAGCAGTACGTGCAGTTTCTGGTTTGAACCGCCAAATTCACATTACAGAACAACAACAAAAAATCACGTTAGCTCCCTGTTGAGCAGCGGCTGAAATTCAAAGGACTAGTAATAGTATTTAAATGCCTCTTAAGCAAGGCCCCAGACTACCTGAAGTCTAGGATACATATGGTTACATCACAGCGTGCAGTGCGATCTAAAAGTTTGATGCTATTGGCCCAACCACGCATTGTTCTTAGGAAACTAGGTGGAGCAAGTTTTGATGCCTGGGTTCCGGAAAGTTGGAATACAATACCACTCTACCTCAAACAATGTACTACTTTACAGCAGTTTAGAAAACACCTTAAGACGTTTCTTTTGATGCCTAAACACACTTATTAGTATAGGACTATCTGCTACCCTGAGGATTCTGCTAGTCGCTATATTTAGTGACTTCTTCTCCTTCCACTTCTGAGACTATTTGTTTTTTGTCTAGTTTTGTCTCTGTGAGCGGCCTGAGACCTTTGGGTTAGTGTTGCACTATAGAAAAACTTTTTTAGTTAGTTAGTTAGTTGGTATTCCCCTTTTCCTCTTCTCTATGGGCATTTTTATTTTAAATATTTTCCTCCTGCCGTTGTCCACTCAGATTCATTGGTTCAGTTTGGAAAGTGTTCCTAGGAGCATTCAAATTTATATTTACCCCTTGGGAATTCATCCATTGACCAATGCGTTTCGGTCAATTGTTTTACCTATCACTCCATTGAGAAATCCTTTGTCTACCCTTTTGAATGTGGGTTGATTTTTGCTCATATTTCTCTTCCTCCCTTGGAACATAATTGTCTCTTCAAGTGGAGCAATTCTGAAAATTGTTATAGATACTGCTTGGCCTTCACTCACCCTGATAATCAGATCTGTTATTCCCAAGCATAGAACTTGGAAGAAGAACGTTGTCTTGTTAATTGGTTCTAGAAGGAGGAAATTGGCTTCTTTCCCAAAGAAATTCTTGTTTGTATTCCCCTGGTAACCTGATACTGAGTTCTGATTATATCTCTCTGGTGAGGGTAGTGTATTTGTACAACAGCAAAGGCCTAAACCTAAGTACTGGGGATTAGTGTAAATCTCCAGTTTCATTGGATTAAACGTTTGCATACCAGGAGGAAGGCTAGGCAGTTGGCTTTGAAAAGAGGGTCTTCGCTGCCTGTTATAGTATCTTGGAAATCAGAGGAGTAGATTTTTGGGCCCCACTTTCGCCACCCCTCTCTCTAAGACCAATGGAAGAGTACTCTTCACCTCAGCTAACTTATCAGTGGTTGACGTAAGCGTCTGTTTCGAGTTCTCAGTCTTTATTTTTCAGAGTTGTTGGGTTCTGTACCTCAAAGACACTTATAGCTTGTTTGATAATCCTCTCCAATGATCACCACATATTTCAGAAGGGAGTGGAAGGAAGTAATTTTAAAGACCCGTCTTTCGGTATCGGAATGTCAAGAAATTTGGACAAATGCACACTTGTGTTCTTGAGCAATCTTCCTAGGAGATTAATTTTCAACACTTGTCAAAGTATAGGCTTCCTTTGACATATTTCAAAATGGATGCCTTTTATGAGGACGATTTATAGTTATTTTGGTCTTTCCAATTGTAATGGTGTTGAAGAAGGAAGCTGACACTGGGTGGCATGTTTATTGATATAAAAGAAACTCTCACAATCCCTATCTCTAGGAAGGGTTTCCCTGCACCAAACTAATATTAAAGGATCTGTCATAATGTCCATCGAAATGAAAGTCCTCCATCCTGTGTCACAACCTACTTCTATACCTTACACTACAACTAAAGACTAAAATAAACCAACAGAAAGTTCCTTGTCCAGGAGAATGACTCCCTTTTCCTGGAATACAGTAGCATTCCCAAAATGTTCTTCTGCAACAAGGTGTCAGGGGGGAATGACTAACGCCCACAACTGCCTAGCTTCATGGGAAAGGGTGCCCCCTTGAGTGGAATTGACGATACCCGTCGAATCGTCACACAATCTGGTAAAGAACCTATAAAACTCTGGGGGAAATAAATACATTTTATATGCACAATATTGTTTTGGTTATTTTTAGAATCCAAATGATGCCATGATCTGTTCATGCAGTTCTAAATGTTCTCTAATGAATTTTTAAACAATATGGAAGATAGAGGCGTGTCTGTTGGGTTAGGAATAACTGAAAGGGGAGATTACTACCAGTAGTTAAAAACAAATCTAATCATTAAGAGTTTTAACATCAAATTTCACTAAAACTATTTAGAGATCAACACTTAAATTGGCTACTCAGAGGTAAAACATATTTCCAAATGACCACATAAGTGGCATGGGTAACTAAACAATATCAGTTGTACATTCAATAGTATCCTAGTTTTCAAGCATATTGAAATAGCATAGGTTTTTTTGCATAAACTTTTTAGTTATTTGCATCTGGTTGAACACTGTCTTCAAGATAGACAATACACGTTCTCAACATGTTTCAGTTCACAAAAATGGTGTTAAATCCGGAACATTCATCAGGAGAGAAACCCTGGTTCATGTACTAGCGTTTACACTACGCTGGGATCTGGGTGGAGGGACCAGTGAGGAATATACAGACTAAGGGCCTCATTACGACCGAGGCGGTAATGGGTTAACAGCGCCATAAAAGGTGGCACCGCCGTTAACCCCTTACCGCCTAATTACAAGGCCCTTTTGCGGGTCCTGACCTTAACGGCTGGTTTTACCAGCCGTTAAGGAAGGAACCTGCAAAGGGACTTTCGAGGTAATTACGGTACCGCAATTTGCGGTACCATAATTACCGCCTTCCCCATTCCCATTGAGCCCTATGGGGCCAAAAATGTGAATGGGGAAGGGCCAATGGTGAATGGGGAATTACCTCCCCGCCAACCTTGGAATGGGGCAGTAATTCCTCCATCCACCATGTCGCAATCGTTAAAATACCAGCGTCAACCATGGCGCTAATAGCGCCATGGTTAACGCCTGGGTCGTAATGGCCCCTAAGTAGAGCTATTATTTCTCTAATTTATAGTCTAACTCTTTGATTGAGTGTGACACCTTCAAAGGTAAAGAAGTATTTTACCTAATTTGGTGTGTTGAGAGGGCGAGATCAAGAGTGATTGCTGAAGGTAGCACTTCGATATATCCTTCCTTGTGCCTAATCAATAGAAAAGCTGGGGTTAGGTCAGCCTATCTTATGACTAGAAACATTGCCAGTGGGGTTGTCCCCACATGCTACACAGAAGAAATGATGATGATCAGTTGCCATAAATAGTCGACTCACTTCTCAGGGAGGATCAATAGCCCTGATTCTGTACTGCAGGTGAACAAAAGCAGCAGGTTTCTGTTTTATAAACATAGCCTCTGTTCCAAAACCGCACAGCCCATAATTGTGGGGTGTAGCTGGGGAGAGAGGGAGTGTGGGTTGTCAACATGTGTGCCAACATGTGCTGCTATTTCCTCAGGGATTCAATAAGTTAATATAAGTGAGACCGCAATGTGACAGTACCTTGTTGTTGGATAATGCGCGGTCTGTGGAGGTTTTACTCGGGTCCTGCATGTGGCTCCCGACGATCGTGGCTGCTTACTGCAAAAAAGGAACAGATAGGGGAGGTGTTGTGTTCCCGTTCGTGCCTTAATGTGTTGGAACAGGACTGGAAGTTAAATCCAAAAGTATCTTTTTGTGGTGCGGGACGGGGGCACAGTCTCCTTCTGTTCGCCATGAGTGGCTGTGGCCGCTGGTGCAGTCCGCGTCTCCCTCTGTTAGCAGCCGTAGTCACAGTAAAGCTAGAAAAACAGAGTACGGGGGAGTTTATTTTAAATGCGGCTTGGTGATTTCGCAGGTGCCATCTTAGAGTAGAGTTGTAAGACGTGGTTTTCAAGTACAGCACTTAAGGGTACCATACGCCAAATCCCCAAGGAAAAACGAAGTTTGGTTAGAGTTCATAGATTAACTTGCATGTGTGTGGGGGTTATTACCCCTGTTATAATCATCATTGAAAAAAACTTACACTCACATGGCTATTAGCATGTGGAACTAAAGAGTAATTACTTCTGTAACTAAATGTGCTTGGAAAATATGCGGTTGGGTTAGTTGTCAGGGATTTAGATATCTGCTGTGTCTAAATGCTTGTGTACACTGGTCATTATTCTGCTGTCCAATCACTTGTCATCATTTATGCAACGAAGGTCATCAGACTGTCAGGGGTATAGAAAGAATATTTACATAATTCGTAGAAAAAGTTCTCAACTTTTGACATTTCCCATACCCGCTCTTTATATTATGGATGCATTTCACATTCACAGTTAAACAGACATCATTCACGTCCTGTCTAAGTGGGGGTCCTATGTAAGTTACTATCTTGCTCCGATCGTATTTCGGTAGTGCTAGGGACCCCTGGGATAAGTCACGGTTCTGTCTGTATTATGACAGGAATCCAGATCTGTGGGGCAGCGGGATAGGTCTTGATGCCAGGTGTCTTATAAGATTTAATGACTTAAAGGCAATGTAATAAATGTAATACATTTTCCCTGTCTGGGATGGGTTCATTCTTTATTGTTTAATCTTATGCCACTCTATGGCTTCATTAAGTCCTTGTGTATCACTTCTTGTGATATAGATCATTTCTTGTTCCTTTTTTTGTAATAGGTTTTCTACCTGGACTGTGTTGTGGCCCTTCGGTCCATGCACAGTCCTTGAAATTGTGTTTTTTTTCTTGGAAATGTTTAACCATTGGGGCTTTTTCGATTTTGTTCTTCAGGCAGCTTCGGTGTTCAATGATTCTAGTTTTGATCTTGAGGTTTGTCTTTCCCATGTAAATGAGGTAACAGGGGCATCTTATCAAGTAAATCACATGGGTTGTGTTACAATTTGAGAAACTCAGTTGGATCAATTTTTTGTTGGTACCTATGTCCACTTCTTTGCTTTTCTTGGTTAATTTACACACCCCACAGGTGCCAGATGGATGATGTCCTTTTGGTATCCCGGTGTTCCAGAGGGTGGAATTCGCTGCATTCTGGTTGTAATTTGTTCTAAGTTTGCTTGTGCTGACTTAATTCCCAATTATTGTGCTTTTCTTGTATGTAAAGACCGGATATATCAGTGGTGTCTTAGAACTAGCAAACACTTTCCAATGTTTTTGGATTACATTTCTGACTGTTAGACTCAAAATTGGTGAATGTCGTCACGCAGGCAAGTCTCTCCTCAGGGCTGTTCACTTGTTTACCTTCTAGTAACACTTCCCTGTTGTTGTTACTAGCTCTCTTGGCAGATTTTCTGATGATTTATGTTGGATGTTTCTCTTTTAGTCTAAGGAATTGTCCAAACGATAGTTTATCTCGGAGACTTGTGTAATCCAGCAGGGAGTTTCTTTCAGTAGGTTTGTGCTAAGGTTTGACCAGTAATTGTCCTGCTTGGTGAAATATCGGCAAATCCAGGAAGTTGGTTGTAGTGTTGCTGACTGTCATGGTACATTGTAAATGCGGATTGTATGCATTTATCCAGTTCATGAGTGTCATGTCCCTAATAGCATCAAATATCCTGGATATTCACATCAATAAAGAAACCTAAGCTCAACCCCTCTATGCCGGCCAACTCTGGACGGGTTACTAGTGTCGCCACCAGTGTAAACTATCAAATGTATTGATCATTAGGATCTAGAGCTTAGTCTCTAGATCTGTCTATGTACAGAAATGCTGTAAATGTAATTGCAGTGCCTTTCATTTGTGAAAAATATCAACTGTATTGATCATTGGGTACTAGAGATCAGTCTCTAGTGTTGTCTGTCTATGGTTACAATTGCTGTTATTTGATTTTAGCCCTATAACTGACATTATCCCTATTTAACATACTTTTGCAGTGTCCTTATATGAAGCCCCTGATGAAGAGTGTCTAAACTTGAAGTGCATTGGGCAATCCCTCATATTAAAATTGATGAACCCCTGGACTATCTAACGTCTCTCATTTTACTAAATATGTTCAAACTTAATTGACCTAACTACCATTTTTAAACTCCATTCATTTGTCTTTACCTAATTATAATCATGTGTCGCAAAATATCTCAAATAGGTTTTGGAGATCTTAGGCTACAGTCTTCTAATTGTTTGCCTAACTTTAGGCCATAGGATAGTGTGCAGGGGACGTAAGTTCCCTCATTGGGAACCTTCTCCTTTCATTCTTGATGCTTTACTGGCTTAGGCGGGCTACATGCACATCTGTGATTGGTAGTAGGTAGTTTTAACATTTCCTAAGATTAGGATGCTGGCTATCTCCACTTCAGTACTTTATTGCTAATATTAGAAGCTGCTATTGTTTGACTTTTCTACTTGTAATGTGCACATATAATCTCTACAGGAGGATAAATATACATAAATGCTGAACAAGAGAGTGAGAGCATTGTTAGTCTCTTTATATTCATGAGCATCCAAGCCACTATATTGCAAGTGCACTTCTTGGTATAGTGATAAAACTGTGCAGTGATAGCATTTAATGTTAATCATGCATAAAAGGTTTGCACTTGGTGATAGACAGATTCACCTATAAGGCGGCAACACAACCATATTGCTGTCCAATAGTCCTCCTGTCAGGGTTAGTGTTTATCTTGCCCTTAAGCACCTATGCCCAACTTTCTCTAAAGCCTTGCTTTGGTTTCAGCTCCATTCTCTGGTCCAAAACCTACCACAGCTCTGTGTGGGTATTTAGACTGCCTTAGGGGTGGAGGATAGGCTCTGGCATGCATGTGGCATGAAAATCATGACAGTGCAGGGTTAGCCTCAGTGATAGAGGAGTAACAACCCTCTCCGACAAAATCTATTTGTTCCTGAACTTTACCTACTGATTCTGAACTCTACCTATTTTCATTAATTTCTTGTCTAAATCTGGCATTATATTTAATTTCAATTATCATTTGTTGTTTATATTGTACCAGTTGTTCCCTAGCCTTACTAGACTGAAATGTTATGGACGCCAGTGATTCCTGTGTGTTTTGTAACACCTTGTGTAATTGATATTTTTATTGTTGACAAACCTGCATTTCATTCACTGTCTCTTGATTTATGAAGCCAGCTAACTGACTCTTTCTTCAATTGTTGTATTGACAAAAGCGCATCAACAAGATCCTTTATCACGTTATCAGATTTTTCATCGATGTCACATGTTCTTCTATCCTTGTTACTAACTCTTGTGAAGGCACCTACTCTTGCACCAATTTCTTGGATGGCAGGGTCTTTTTCATGGGCTAGCTGGGTTATTTGCAGTTTGATTATTTTTATGTATTGTTACAACTGACAAATTGAGCTTGCAAATCTACATTATTTATGGGTTTTGCAGCTGTTACCTGACTACCTTTGTGATCATTTAGTTAACTCTTTAATTTGTCATTTGTCAAAGTGTCATTACTTTTCAACATTTGTTTGTCAAAGTGTTGTTTGGATTCTTTATCACAATTTCAGTTCATTTTGTATTGCCTCACAACCCCGGCGCTAAACCATGGTGCTATTAGTGAATGGCGGAATTACCGCCCCATTCCAAGGTTGGCGTGGCGGTAATTCCCCATTCACCATGGCCCCTTCCCCATTCCCATTTTTGGCCCATAGGGCTCTATGGGAATGGGCAAGGCGCTAATAGGTCCCTTTGCGGGTTGGTTTTTTAACACCTGCTAAAAGCAGGCGTTAAAGTGCAACCCGCAAAGGGACCTCGTAATCAGGCGTTAAGGGTTTAACAGCGCCGACACCTTTTACGGCGCCGTTAACCCCTTAACGCCTGGGTTGTAATGAGGCCCAATGTATTGTTATTGTAATGGTTCTTGTTCTCGCTGATCACTTGTTGTATAAGTGTTAATTTGGCGGATCTCTTCGGGCAGTATCTCTGTGCGCTCATACCAGTGACTTGGAAACTGCTTATTACTTCCTGAAACTAGGTTTGTGCTTAATAAATACCCTAATAATAATAAAAATGTTAATAATAATAAAAGCTTCTCGTCAGGTGCTCTGCCCTCCCCCAATTTAGGAGGGGGGTGAAGAGATCATCTGAAAGGTTCACATGCATGCATATGTCTCCCTTCTTTGTTCGTGGAAGTCATGTACAGCTCCTGTAATGAATGGCCTAATGTCCTCTGTTTTTCCCAAATACATATTCACTCCTACTTTCTTCACTCTTTTCTTTATTTTGCCTTTTCATGACTCATGACTCTGCATTACCCATTGTCCATGCAGAAAATATATAGACAGCTCATAACACAGAGCCTTTGAAGGCACCCATTCCCTGACATAATTATCCAAAATTCAGAATAATGGACACACCCCACTAGGTAATGAGACCAGGAGATAGATTGCAAGTAGAACAAAGATTTATATAAGATAAGTTGTGCACGCAGAAAACTCTGCTGCCCAGAGAGTGCTCTGCCAAACATTACAAGTGCAGCACATTATAAAGTGAAAAAACATCACTGATGATACCACGTTATAAGCAGACAATTCTACGATACAATTGGTTCAGTTCATTACAGATGTTTAGGTGATGACCACGTTGAATTGGCTGTTGCTTGAGTGTCACTCCAGGTGAAGGTTGTGTTAGTAAAATGATACGCTGTGTAACGCTCACCTGATTCCCGTAGAGGCGCCGGTCTTGACTGGGCGTATACCGTATCTTCAAAGGTGATGTGTAACACACGGCTGGCTCTTTGGGCTGGACCTCTGTGCACTGTATGTCTGACTCGAAGGGTAAGATGTCTGCAGATAGAAAATATGGGATTAAGGAACTGGGTTATTGAATGTCTCTCTCTTCTTCCCTTTCTCTTCTCCTGTAGAACCCCAAAGGTTAACGCTCTCACCTTAGGTAAGTGAACGCCGTGCTCTCCATCTGCCTCGGGGCAGGGTGCTGTAACCAGTTTCTTCACTGGATAAGGGGAGCAGGCCTCTTGACTTCAGAGGACTGCTGTCCGTCGTTTACTGCACGAAGGGTAAGTTTCGAGTAATTCTAATGTCTTTAAAGTCTTTAGTAATGATGTCTCTTGTTTTGCAGGGTTCCGGCGATGGCGGATGACGGGCTGAAGTGAGTTGAAGATGGAGCCCGTGTGATGAATAGAAGCGCCTGGAAGCACGTAAGTAAGCGCTTGTTGCCTGCTTCACGATGCGCTCTAACTGTCTTTTTATTTTGCAGGTACAAGTTCGGAGCGGCTGCAGGGTGCCAGAATACCCACTGGGTTAGATGTGGAAAGGAGTAATGGCACGTGAGTATTAAAGTTCCCCAATGTCTTTAAACGCACCTTGTTTTGTCTTTCAGATGCGGGATGCAGCGCCGAAGGCCTCCGGAGCGTGCGAAGAGTTGGTAAGCTTTTGTCTTTCAGATGCCGGAATGCAGTGTGAAGACCTCCGGAGCGCACGAAGAGTAGGTAAGCCTTTGTCTTTCAGATGCCGGAATGCAGCGCGAGGCGTTGGTGACAGCCGATGGACCAGGTAAGTGAAGAGCTGTCACTGAAGACCGTAATGCTAACCTGTTCTTTCTTGTCTTTATAGGTGTTGCTGAAGACTGGATTCAGGATGGTAAGCCTTTTTCCTTAGGCCCAGGATCAGATGCAGAAGACACGATGAGCATTCTGCTGCAGAGGATGCAGAATAACGCAAAGCAAGATTCATCCATCGGGTGTGGTTTAAATAGCCTCCTGTAGTGCTTAGGTGTCTCCTTCCACAGCCACGCCTAGGTAAGAAAAGAGTTCCTGCTTTCCAGAAGAGTTCCAGTGTTCTGAATCTAGGGAGTGGCTCCTGCCCCACCCAACAGGAAAAGTAGTTCCAAACAGAAGAGGATCAGAGGCTCAACTGGCAGGCAAGTAAGCAGCATGGTCTGCTGCAGGTAAGTCCACCCAAGCATTATGAGCCCGGCGCTTCCAGCGCTGGGACTGGGCATATTTATGAGCCTGGTGCCACTGGCGCCAGGACTGGGTCCAAAAGGTCCCAATTGGGACTGGTTGGCACTCGGAACCTGGGTTATGGATCTGCTTCCAAGGGAGTTGGGAAAACCCTGACCTTTTGGAAGCAGAGATCATGACAGTACCCCCCCTCAAGGCCCCTCCCAAACCGGGCTTCTCCGGGGGTTTTGGCTTGTCAGGAAATGTTCGGTGAAATCTTTTGATTAGGCGAGGAGCGTGGACATATTCAGCAGGTTCCCAGGATCTCTCTTGGGGGCCGTAGCCTTTCCAGTCAATTAGGTAAAATAGTTTAGATTTGGAGATCTTGGAGTCCAGAATGCTTTTGACTTCAAACTCGAGTTCTCCATCAACTAGGATAGGTTTTGGAGATTTAGTTAGTCGGGTTTGAGGTTGCACGGGTTTTAATAGAGAGACGTGGAAGACCGGATGTATCTTCATGTGCGGGGGCAAGTCCAACTTGACCGCTACTGGGTTTACTATGGTAGTGATGGAATAGGGACCAAGGTATCTTGGGTTGAATGTGCGTGGCCCTTTTAGAGGTAGATATTTGGTGGATAACCAGACTTGATCCCCTACTTGATATTGAGGGGCTTCCTTCCGATGTTGATCTGCTCCTTTCTTGTATTGTTCTTTAGCCCTTTGAAGGTGAGAAACAGCTTCCTTAAAGGCTTTGGTGATTGTAGAATGCAGGTAGTCTACTGCTGGTGTTTCAAGATCTTGGAGGGGATCCAACTCCGAGGTTCGAGGGTGACTGCCGTACAAAAGAAAAAACGGGGTTTTCCCAGTTCCCGAATGGACAGAGTTATTGTAGGCATATTTGGCTATCCAAAGGATGTCTTTCCAAGTTGTTTCAGTTTGTTGCAGCATGCAGCGTAAATACTGTTCCAGAGTTTGATTGGTCCTCTCGGTTTGTCCGTCGGTCTGAGGGTAGTGACTGGTCGATAGTCTCACATCAATTTGAGCCGACCGACAGCAACTTCGCCAAAAATGAGAAATAAATTGACTACCTCGACCCGAAATTAGAACCGAAGGAAAAGCGTGCAGTCGGACGATGTTTTCGAGAAATTCTCGGGCCAGAGTTGCTGCTGTTGGCAAGCCTTTGAGCGGAATGAAATGCGCCATCTTGGAGAATAAGTCCACGATTACTAGAATCGTATTGTATTCGGAGCATGGAGGTAGATCGGTGAGGAAGTCCATAGAAAGCGTATGCCAAGGGCGAGGTGGGATGTCAATAGGGCGTAAGAGGCCTGCTGGTCTTTCCTTTTGACTCTTGTTTTGGGCGCATACTCCAAAGGACATTATAAAGTCTCTGATATCTTTTTTCCAAGACGGCCACCAGAAGTAGCGCTTGATCTTTTCTGAGGTCTTGGCCATACCGGGATGTCCTTCCATTAAAGAATCGTGATAACAAGAGATTACTTTTTTCTGTAAAGCTGTGCTGGGTAGGTATAATCGTTCTTGGAAATACAATATGTTGACTTTACTGCAAAGTCCTTTCCCTGCAGATGCCAATTCTGTATGTCTGCTGGAGTTACAAGTTGCCTGGCTTTATCCTTAACTTCCTCTATGGATTCTGTGGCGATTACACCCAGAATTCTTTGTTCGGGAATGATTGGTACAGGTTTAGGGTTGATCAAGTGTTCTTCCACTCCCATCCGAGAAAGGGCATCAGCTTTACCGTTCTTTGTACCAGGTCGATAGGTAATTATGAAGTCAAACTCGGCAAAGAATAATGCCCAACGGAGTTGTCTAGAGGATTGGGCTTTTGCGGTTTTCAAATATTGCAGTTTTCGGTGATCCGTAATCACAGTAATGGTGTGTCGGGCCCCCAGCAGATAATGCCGCCAAGCCTTAAAGGCAGACTTGATAGCCAGAAGTTCCTTGTCAGTAATCGTGTAATTGATTTCAGGAGGCGAGAATTTGCGGGACCAAAATGCCACGGGATGCAACTGATTGGTTACCGGGTCCTTTTGTGATAGAACTGCCCCCATGGCAAGGCTTGAAGCATCAGTTTCCACGATGTAGGGGAGTTCGGGGCGAGGGTGTTTTAAGATTGGTGCAGAGATAAATTTAGTCTTCAAATCCTGGAAAGCTTGTTCCGCCTCGGTAGACCATTCAAAACGTTTGTTTTTCTTTAACAAGGCAGTGATGGGCTGGACTATTCGAGAGAATTCGGGGATAAACCTGCGGTAAAAGTTAGCGAAGCCTAACATGCTTTGCACACCTTTTACGGAGGATGGTGATGGCCATTTGAGAACTGCATCGACCTTCTTTGAATCCATACGCACTCCGCCAGGTGATAATATGAATCCCAAGAATTCAACTTCAGTCACTTTGAAAACACATTTTTCCAACTTAGCGAAAAGTTTGTGTTGACGCAATCTTTCAAGGACCATTTTCACGTGTTTCCGATGTTCAGATTCCGATGAAGAATAAACGAGGATGTCGTCAATGTAAACAACAACACACACATCTATGAGCTCTCTGAGGACATCGTTCATAAAATATTGAAAGGCGGCCGGGGCATTGCAAAGTCCGAAGGGCATGACCTGATATTCAAATAGCCCATACTTGGTGCGGAAGGCCGTCTTCCATTCATCGTCCTCTTTTACTCGTACCAAGTGGTAAGCTCCTCTAAGATCCAGCTTTGTATATATGCATGCTTTTCTGACTTGGTCCAGGAGTTCAGGGATCAAAGGTAACGGATATCTATTCTTAACGGTGATCTGGTTCAGGGAGCGATAATCTATACAAGTTCTAAGGTCTCCTTCCTTTTTTGGAACGAAGAACAAAGCTGAAGAAGCAGGGGACTTGGAAGGACGAATAAACCCATTTGCCAGGTATTGATCCAGGTATTGTCGAAGGTGAAGGTTCTCAGGCTCGGTGAGGGCATAAATTCTACTACAAGGAGGAGTAGATCCAGGTATCAGGTCTATCTGGCAGTCATAAGACCTATGAGGAGGTAGAGAGTTAGCCTGATCCTTCCGGAAAACATCTTGGTATTCTAGTTATTCGGGAGGTAACTGGGGAGTCTCTGAAGAAATTGCTGCCAGTGCAACACCAGGTGGAGGGTGACAAGTAGAGACACATTCTGGAAACTGGACCGTTCTTGCTCGCCAATCGATCAGAGGATTGTGTTTCTCTAACCAAGGTATTCCTAGAATAATCTGAAACTGAGGGGCCTTGATCACATCGAACACGATCTTCTCATGGTGTCCATCTTGACTTACTAGCGTCACTTCTTGAGTGGTATGCGTTACTGGTCCGGAGGCTATCTCCGTACCATCCACCGTAGTAATGACGTCCTTTACAGCCTTGGGACAAAGAGTTAGATTCATCCTCAAAACCATTTCATGATCCACATAATTGCCGATGGCACCGCTGTCGACGTAAGCTTCAATTGCATGTAATCGATCCGGATTATCAGGGCTAATGAGGACCATAGGTATCACGAAATGCGAGGTCACGGAACTGGTTTTCACGCTCGGCAAGAGGACCTCTATTCTTGTCGGGCGAGGTCGTTTCCCTGCTCAGAGTTTGTAACTTTGGTAACTGCAGCTCCTACTGCCTTCTTGGCAGGTTTCACCGGACAGTCTCGAAGAAAGTGCCCTGAGTTTCCGCAATAGAGGCATAATTGCAACTGTTTTCTCCTTTCCCGCTCCTTTTGTGTTAGAGGACCTTTCAGACCCCCTATTTGCATGGGTTCCCCGGAGTCTACTCCTTTGGAAGGAGTTGGCGGTTTGGAAAATACTCGAGCATCAAACTTGGAACGATCGGCCTTCCTGTTCTGCAGTCTGTGATCTATTTGAACGACTAAGTCTATATAGTCCGAACAATCTTGTGGGGGATTCACTACTTGGGCTAACACATCTTTGAGCTCTCCACGTAGACCTCTATAAAACAGCGTAATCCTTTTGTCCTCAGGCCATTGAGTTTCCACTATCAGTCTGTTGAAAGACGCAATATAAGCCAAAAGGTCTTGATTACCTTGTCGCAACGAAAGAAGCTCATTGTCCAAGGCCTGCCCCTGTGAATGTCTTGCAACAGTTTTTCCATACTGAGCTGAAAAGCTTGAAAATCATGGAGGACCGGATCATCTTGATTTACTAGAGGGATCGACCAGTCTGCCACATTGCCACTAAGGTACGAAAGCACGAAAGCTACTTTAGCTTGATCAGTTGGAAAGGCTGCTGGCCTGCATAAGAAATGCAACCGGCACTGATTGATAAATACTGCAAACCTCTTTGGGTCACCAGAAAATCGTTCGGGCGGAGCCAGAGGTACATTCCCAGGTAGGTTGATCTGCACTGGATTCATAGAGGATGTAGAAGGAAGATTTCCCCCAGATGCGGGTAACGGGGTCTGTCCGGCTTGTGACTGTAGCAATTGTCTAGCGAGATCATCTGTTCGCTCCTTGGAAATAATCAGTTCCCTTCTTAGAGCGTTTGTTTCCTGACGGGCTGCATGAACTTCTGCCCTTAGTTCCCCAAGTAACTGGGCTAGCTGGTCGGTATCCGAGGTTTCCATAGCGCCTGGACGGGAGTTTTGTGGTAGGCTTTGCGTTCTGTAACGCTCACCTGATTCCCGTAGAGGCGCCGGTCTTGACTGGGCGTATACCGTATCTTCAAAGGTGATGTGTAACACACGGCTGGCTCTTTGGGCTGGACCTCTGTGCACTGTATGTCTGACTCGAAGGGTAAGAACTGGGTTATTGAATGTCTCTCTCTTCTTCCCTTTCTCTTCTCCTGTAGAACCCCAAAGGTTAACGCTCTCACCTTAGGTAAGTGAACGCCGTGCTCTCCATCTGCCTCGGGGCAGGGTGCTGTAACCAGTTTCTTCACTGGATAAGGGGAGCAGGCCTCTTGACTTCAGAGGACTGCTGTCCGTCGTTTACTGCACGAACGGTAAGTTTCGAGTAATTCTAATGTCTTTAAAGTCTTTAGTAATGATGTCTCTTGTTTTGCAGGGTTCCGGCGATGGCGGATGACGGGCTGAAGAGAGTTGAAGATGGAGCCCGTGTGATGAATAGAAGCGCCTGGAAGCACGTAAGTAAGCGCTTGTTGCCTGCTTCACGATGCTCTCTAACTGTCTTTTTATTTTGCAGGTACAAGTTCGGAGCGGCTGCAGGGTGCCGGAATACCCACTGGGTTAGATGTGGAAAGGAGTAATGGCACGTGAGTATTAAAGTTCCCCAATGTCTTTAAACGCACCTTGTTTTGTCTTTCAGATGCGGGATGCAGCGCCGAAGGCCTCCGGAGCGTGCGAAGAGTTGGTAAGCTTTTGTCTTTCAGATGCAGTAATGCAGTGTGAAGACCTCCGGAGCGCACGAAGAGTAGGTAAGCCTTTGTCTTTCAGATGCCGGAATGCAGCGCGAGTCGTTGGTGACAGCCGATGGACCAGGTAAGTGAAGAGCTGTCACTGAAGACCGTAATGCTAACCTGTTCTTTCTTGTCTTTATAGGTGTTGCTGAAGACTGGATTCAGGATGGTAAGCCTTTTTCCTTAGGCCCAGGATCAGATGCAGAAGATACGATGAGCGTTCTGCTGCAGAGGATGCAGAATAACGCAAAGCAAGATTCATCCATCGGGTGTGGTTTAAATAGCCTCCTGTAGTGCTTAGGTGTCTCCTTCCACAGCCACGCCTAGGTAAGAAAAGAGTTCCTGCTTTCCAGAAGAGTTCCAGTGTTCTGAATCTAGGGAGTGGCTCCTGCCCCACCCAACAGGAAAAGTAGTTCCAAACAGAAGAGGATCAGAGGCTCAACTGGCAGGCAAGTAAGCAGCATGGTCTGCTGCAGGTAAGTCCACCCAAGCATTATGAGCCCGGCGCTTCCAGCGCTGGGACTGGGCATATTTATGAGCCTGGTGCCACTGGCGCCAGGACTGGGTCCAAAAGGTCCCAATTGGGACTGGTTGGCACTCGGAACCTGGGTTATGGATTTGCTTCCAAGGGAGTTGGGAAAACCCTGACCTTTTGGAAGCAGAGATCATGACACGCTGCCTGACTTGTTAATCTACAATAACAGAATCTGAGAGCATGAGACAAATGACAATCATAAAAGTATGGCAGGAATGAGGGTGCTTCTCAGAGTTCACTAAGAAGTTATAGGTACACATTCTAACCTCTGCACCCCGGTACCGATAAACCCTGTGTCCCCGATCCAGGTGTCGATCTTGGGGGTTTGATCTACCTGATGTCTCATGATACGAATAGACAAGTGTTAGGTTTGGGGAGAAAATATATGGGTGTCTGGGGTTAGGGCTCTGGTGGGTGTCCTTATCTTGTCACTATGAGGGGTCAGATGTGTATCTGTATCAAAAGAGCAGAGGGGCATGGGCCGGTGGACTGTAGCTTGGCAGGGTGTGGGTTAAGGGGGCACAAGCAGTTTAGTGGAGATGGACAGGCATTCAGGTGGGGGCCTGCTCCAGTCTCACACGGCGCAGTGAGCTCATCTGTTCTGGGACGCCACCAAAGATTGCAACAATAAATGGCTGAACTTCTGTGCAAAACAAAAGAGTTGATGGCTGGAAGGTTTAGAATAAATCTTGACCTCTGGCATTGCTCTGGGCAACCCTCCAGACCATCGTTCTTCGCCTGCCAAGCCATTACAAAAGGGGAAAAAACAGGGTTTGTGCAGAGATGGCAGGCGGTAGTGGGGTGGGGCCCCGGGCTGACAGTGTGAGGTGCAAGGCAGAGATGGCGTCTGGTGTGTTACAAAAAATTGAGTTTTTGGGCTTCTATAAGGCTTGGTTACATGTCTTCCTTATTAGTAATTAGAAGGTGATTAATACAGATTATGTTTGAGCAGGAGGGGGGACTTCTCCCCCCTTTCGTACAAGTGAAACCTGTCTATACGGGAATGGTGAGGGGGCGGAAAAGACCATGTCTCCCCAACACTCCCCGTTTCGTTACTCCTAAAGTAACAAATACCCTCCCCCAGTATGTCTACATTCCTCTGCCCTTTTTACCGCTTCATCCCATGCAGGAGCCTCCTTTATTGGCATACAGGAACGGCATACACTTCTTAGACTTTCCCCATGCTGTGCATATTCTTCAGGAGTACATGTCATATAAATCCAACCCCCACCTCCGGGTAAGTCCACCCACACCTCCTTGTTTATTTATTTATTTATTTATTTATTATTAAAAATGTGTTTGGTTTACATCTTAAACCTTACATTTATGATTCACATCAGTTTACATTGGCTTTTTTAAAAATACTTTTACTTTACTATTCTTCTTTGCTGCTACTGCTTTCCAACATAATGGTTTCCCAGTAGTGAATTATGGTAGCAACCATCTTTCTGTTATTTCCCATCAGGATTTGGCTCCATCTTTCTTCTTTTACCATTTCTACTGGGGCACTTAGATATTTCTTGCTGAAATGCAATCTTTTTTGATTGAGTGCCTCACATTCCATAATTACATGGTTTCTGTTTTTCCCACTGTTAGACAGAATCTGCAATCTTTATTTGCATTTTTGTTTTGGCTCCATTTCCCTTGGACTTCTTTTGTTGGAAGTAGGTTCAATCTTAATCTTAAAAACATATCTCTAATTCTTCGGTCTGGATATAGATTTAGATAGTGTGGTAGTTGGTTAAGGGTTTGTGCCTCTCCATTGCACTTTAGCATCAGTTTATATCGGTCTTTCTGCTCTTGTGTCTCAATCCAATCGTTTCGGCTCAACTTCTTTTTTACAATTTGCGGCATCTTCGTCAATGTCTCTAACGCTATTCCTTTTTTGTTACATATGCTCATTGTCGCTTCTTTCCATTTGTTTACTATTGTATCATTAACGTGTAAGCGTGAGGTTCTTAATATTTCCAAAGCCGGTATCTTCACTTCGCTGTTCAATTTTCTGAGAAAATCTAATATTTTCCATTCTATTATGGATTCTAATGATTGGAGGCCCAGCTCGTAACGGATATGGACCATCGGCATGTTTTGAGGTAGGCTTAATGCTATCCACCAGTAAATCGCCTCCAGTTTTATCCATATGGATCGGTCGAGATTGATCATAGTTTCAGCACAGTAGGCTATGATTGCTGTCACCTTTTGCTTGTAAAATGTTACAGCTGGTTTAAGTGAAAACTTCCCAAATTTCTTGTGGATTGACAGGCCCTGTCGTGCAAGTGCCCAGGTTTTAGACTTTAACTGTTCTACCCATGGCGCTTCTGTAATAGATTGATTGATCCATATTCCTAGATATTTGTATGTTATAACCTGGTACAATTTTTCTTCCTGTAGGTAATATGAGAAAGCTTTGTTCCCTTTGGCTTCTTATTTGTCAGATACATGATTTTAGTTTTCTTGATATTTATTGTAAGTTCGTTTTTTACCATGTATTCTTGTGTTTTGTTGAGTGCTGTTTGTAATCCGCACAGTTATTTTGCCAATAAAATTATGTCATCTGCATAAATCAGATATGGTACAGCAGTCGCGTTTCATTTCGGCGGATTAATGCTCAGTGCACTTATCGACGCTTCAAAATCTGACGTGAAAAGGCTAAACAGTGCTGCCGCCAATGGACACCCTTGTATTAGGCCATGCCAGGTATTGATTTGATTTGTTATTATGCCATCAGATGTCATTCTCACTTGTATTTTTGTATTGGTATACAAAAGTTTTATTGGTTCGAGTATGTTGCTGGGGCATCACCATTGTTCAAGTTTGATCCAAAGCAAGTCTCTGGTGATTTTATCATAGGCAAGGCTCAGATTGACATACGCTACTATTATTTCCATTTTTGTTCTTTCAGCTTCGTGTTTCATCAAATTTAGGATTATCAGGTTTACGTTTGTGCCAACGTCACGTACAAATCCTGTCTGGCGAACAGTCAAATGGTTTGTTTGTTTTGCCCAAATATTTAGTCTTGTCAATTGGAGGTTGGCAAAGATTTTCCCCAAAGGGTCAAGTAGTGCCAATGGTCGATAATTCTTTGGCTCTTTAGATGATCCTTGTTTGTGTATTGGTATTAATGTTGCTATCTTCCAGGAATCAGGGATACTTTTAGTACGAGTAATCAAGTCTATGATTTTACCACAGAATTGGGCCCAAACTTCAGGGTTTTGCTTTAATGTAGCATTTGACATGCCGTCAGGGCCGGGTGCTCTTGATGTATTTAGTTTTTTTATTGTGTTGATAATTTCGGTAATATCATAGTTCACATTCCATATCTTTTCCGTGTGTTGATGAGATTTGTTCTCTGCTCTGGGTCTTTCTCATAAAGTTCCGTAAAATACTTTTACCCACGCTTCTTCTGGTAAATCCACTATCATTGCATCCTCTGAGTTTTTATTTGGTTTCAATAATTCCCATAATCGTCTGGTATTACAGTTCTTTAAGGCATCCATCATGGATTCGGCATTTTCTTGATCTTGGATCATTTTTGCGTTTTTAAGCCAATTTTTGAATTTTTGTTTTGCTTGGCCAATTATCCTTTTTTTGGTCTGAGGAGATTCCTTTTGAGCTCCTTTTATTGTAGATTTTTTTCATGTTTCTTTTCTGCAATAGCTTTGTTATATATATACTTTTGTTCCGGTTTTAAATGGTTCTTCTGTCTCTCCTTCAGTTGGAATTGGTTAGCTAACCATCCATAATTAATTTTACTAAAATCTTCTTTCTTTGAATTCTTTAGTGTTTCTGTGATTTCACTTAATCTGTTTTGCGGGATCCTCAATCGATTCATTCTATTTGTTAGAGTTAGACTGGGTATATTTATTGTACGGCGTTCGCCTGTATTCATTTCCCATGAGCGCTTTTGTATGTAACGGTCGCTGTGCTTACTAAACAGGTTCTTGGCTTTGATTGTAGTTTGAGTAATTCCTTTACTCGTGTAGATGTAGTCGATGATTGACTTTATTTCTCCTCTTGACCATGTCGGTGCAGGTGTATTTGTTGATACATTAAGTGCATCTCATCTTTCGAAGTTTCTATTGCGTGTCTCTGTTATCCATCTTCGTGCTCTGGGTTCGAGCAACTGATCACCTATTATTTCTCCCTAGTCGTCAAATAGGTGTAGGTTTAAATCACCACATATAATAAATTCAACATCTTGATGTTTCTGTGATATATTATCGATCTTAGTAAATATCGAATCTATTACAATTTCTTCCTGCACTTTTCTTGGGTTCCAATAGACATTGGTGATGTTTAGATATTTGACCTTTGCTGTCGTGTTGTTGCTCTGTGATTGTGTCATCACTTGCATCTTAACTAAGGTATTTTGTGCCCAATTGCCTATATTCTGGTATTCGATCATTTCTATTGCCAGATCTTGTCTAATTAAGGTAATGAGTCCTGCTGATGGTCTTCCTGCTTTGGAGTTGATAGCAGGATTCGTGTATATAAGGAATCCTTCACATACTGGGGGGTCTATTAACCATGTCTCCTGTAGACGTATCACCTTTGCTGAATTCAGCTCTGGTCGTTCCATTTGAAAAAGATGCGAATGTCCCCTTGTATTCCATGAGCAAAGTAATACTGTTTGATCGATGTTTTCCTCCCGTTGTTATCGCCTCAGTTTTTCTGTCTTCTCTTGCCTGTTCGTTTCAATACTGATTTCTCGCCAAAAAAGTAGATTTTTCACAATTCCATCGATTTGATATTTTATCTGTATGTTGTCGAGGGTTCATTCTTTTTGATCATCCTTGTGCCATCTTTCCTCCTCTTTTCCTTTCATTCCTTCATTATCATTGTACTCAATGCTTGTAGCACTACTGATGTCAGAGTATGTTCTGCTATTCTCTTGCTGAGTCATATTGGAGATTTCTTCAGTCTCATTACCCAGTCTGTCTTTATTTGACACTCTGAATCCCCGGGCTTCCAGTTCTTTGGCACATGATGATATTAGGCTCTGCAGTTCCCATGAACAACAGTATATCCAGATTTTGTCCAATCTTTGTTCATCTATAAACTCAGTTAATTTCAGATCTTTTGACTTTAACATTTTCAATTTTGGGATTGCCTTAAAAAGGCGTAATAAATGTGTTCTATTCATCACGATGTTGGCCTATTTTTCTGATTTTCCTTCCAACTTCAATCTGATTACTTTTTCTTTGTAGTAAGGGTCTAAAAATTGTGGTTGCTCTGGATGTAGGCTTTCTTCATTAATATTTTGTTTCCTGTTCTGGTCAGAGAGTTTATGACTGGATTCACTTGTTTCTTCAAACTGTTGGTCAGGTTCTGATCTCTCTAGCATTGTCGAGCTCAGGGTACTATTTCCAGAATAAAAATCTTCATCTGAAAATTCTTCACAGGATAATTCAATCAATATATATGATCCTGTGATGGTTTCCTCATAATAATCAATTACAATCATTGAGGACGTATTTGTCTGTGCTTCTTGTTGTTCAATTCCAATTTCTTCCCTTTGAACGCTCTCTGATTCATGTGTTGAATATGTTTACAGGTTCATCAGGGATTCAATGTTTCCTTATTCTATCGTTGTGTAACTTATGGACTGAGTGTTCAAGCCCACTCTTATTGTTTCTTGGGTTTGGGTGGACTCTTCTATTCCTCCAGTTCCAGTGTCTCCTTATAGTTTTCTAGATCTTGGGGTTATTGGCTGGATGTGTGCCAGTAATTAAGCACTACATCCCCTGTATTGTAAATGGCCACCATGCGATATTTGGGTTCATCACTGTCACTAGTTTGTACTTGGGCTTCCCTAGTATCATGAGACATCTTCCTATTTCTATTTGGATTGCCCACAGTCACCATCATCATTGCACTATTAGGACTCACCTCTGCACAGCATAGGACTCCTAATTGACACACACCGAAGATCAGTAGGAGGAAGACAATAATGGGGTCCAGTAACTTCATTGCTGTTCCGTGCCATGATGGTACCCAGTCGAACGCCGTGCTGAACCAGTCACTGGATTGGACACCACCTTCTTTTTTCATCCATACCCAAGTTAGTGCACTGCTGATATTACATGCGAAAGCGTCCCATTTTCAGCATCAGAAAGGCACGAATGCGCAACATGCACTCAGGATTTTTCTTCAAACACCACCTTCCATAGCTGTTAGCAGGTCGGCATGGTCATTAGTCTGAGTGCTCTTAGTTTTACCTTGATAACATGAAATCCTACTTCTCTGTCATCGTCTAGTTGGACCAGCTCCCATCAAATTATTTGCAGCCATTTGGCGTTTGCTCGTGCTTGGATACTGGGGATCAGTGATGCAGAAAATGTCTCTACTGAGTTGAAAAGCTTGTATTGATCAGGGATCTGTGCCAAGAGGTTTCAAGAGTTTTTAGGGAGGTAGTTGGATTCTCTCTTTCTGCATGACACTTGATCTTGCAGCTTGTCTTCTGATAACACGTTGTAGATCGGGGGCTCTTCATTTGCAGGTTTGGGTACCAGTTCCCTTGGATTGGGCACCCCTTACCCCTTGATGTGCTTCTCTGGTATCACCAGTAGTGCAGAGTGCAGCGTTGCCAGAGCACAGTAGCCCCTCCATGATGACAGGAGGTGCAGGTATGCCCGTTTGCCACACACCCAGTAATGGTCCATTAAAGCTGAAGTTCCTTTTTCCTTTTGTTCTGTGTGTTTGAGCTCATGGGTACCCGTCCCTCCGCCTGGAAGCAGAGTTAATATTTTTCTTCATGCTGGACCTTAATTGGTTTTTCGAGAGCTGTGACCCATGTCAGTTTTGTGATGTGTTGGGACCATATGTGGGCACACGTGTCCTCCATCCATTGCAGTCTTTTGTCCGATAGGCCTTGTAGCGCTTCTGCCTTGCACATTACTGTGGCATCTTGCCATTTATTTTCAACAAACATTGTCCCTTTTATTGCAAAGAACAGCTCTTTAAAGCCCCTTCAGGTTTCTTTTTGCATATCTTCTCTTCAGGAGGAAGTAGTTGAAGTTTTACTGTGTGTGCCTGGAAGGTGCTCCTTTTACGACACAGTGTGAGATGAACGAGACGCTCAGCTTCCACTAGGGGCAATTCTTGTGGCAACAAAACCTTAGGCATCCCTGACGCATGAGGTATCATTGAACACACATAACAGCTACCGTTTGTGGCCTGTCTCTCCATGGCGCTCATGTCAGAGTACCACTTGTTAGACTGGTCTGGATGACGGAAGTCCTTTACCTTATCTAACCCCAACCAGTGATATGTATCGTATTTGTATTGCTTTATTTGGCGCTTTCCTCTGTGTACCAATTTAGTTCCGTCATCAGTTAATGACCTTCTGTGCCCTTTACTGTCAATACCCGATGTTCAGTACGTCCATCTGGTCGTACTGTTTCTGGTACTACACCGTCATGTGATTTTCTAACATCTTACAGTTGGATCCAATACTTCAGGCCCTTTACCTTCACTGATATGATATGATATGGCATTTGTAACGCGCTATACAAAAGTGTTTCAATGCGCGACGAGGCAGGGAGGGGGAACAAGGGGAAGACAGACAACGATCCTACTAGGCCAGGTGTCATTTAGATTGCGCAAGTGCAGGGGTGGGGGGGAAGGCAAAGTGCAAGGGGAAGGGGAGGGGGGGAAGTGCAGTACAGGGTAAGTACAATACAAAATAAATAATAGGGCCAGCTGGTGGCAAGTGGCAAGTGCAAGGTAAGTGCAGACAAGTGCTGGGGAGGGGGGCTGTAGGGATACAGAGACAGTCCCGCAGTGCAGGGGTTGCCAGGCAGGCAGTGCAAGTGGAGAGTGGCTGGGCCAAGGACCGAGGTCGGACAGAGTGGCCCAGTTGCAGAATCAGTGCAGTTTCAGTGAAGAATTTAGCTGGGGAGAGGGAGAGAGAAAGCAGAAACAAAGAGGAAGGTTTTGAGGTGCTTCCGGAACCGGAGATGGTTCTCCTCAAGTTTCAAGGAGGCAGGAAGGCTGTTCCAGAGGGAGGCCCCTGCCGCGGAGAGAGATCTACCCCCAGCTCGTTGCTTCGAGAAGCGGCTGACCCTGAGGGAGTTGGAGACGGATGAGCGAAGGGCTCGGGAAGGAAGATATTTAGGAAGAGAGAGTTGAAGGTATTTAGGCCCCAGGCCCCAGAAGGCCTTGTGGATAATGCAGAGGGTTTTGAACTTAATCCTCACAGCCACTGGGAGCCAGTGTAGAGATTTTAGTCCTGGAGAGATACGGTACCTGGGCTTGAAGCCAAGGACAAGTCTCGCAGTCCTGTTCTGGATGAGTTGCAGAGGGCGGAGAGTGGAGGCAGGCAGATTAAGATAGAGGCTGTTACAGTAGTCCAGCTTCGAGAGGACCAGGGCTCGGGAGACAGTGAGCTTCTGGGGGAAGGAGTGGAAGGGAAGAATACCTCTGAGGAGGTGCAGCTGGTAGTGTGACTTCTTAGAGACGTCAGATATATGAGGAGAGAAGGAGAGTGTGGAGTCGAAGATGACCCCAAGGTTTTTTGCCTTGCAGGTAGGAGCAGGAAGAGGGCCAAGAGAGGCTGGCCAGAGAGCTGCAGGGAAGGAGGGAGTGGGTGTGCCTATGAGTAGAATATCACTCTTACTGGCATTAAGGCAGAGGTCATTGGCGGCACACCGTTCCTGGATAGCAGACAGACAGTCAGAGATGAGGGAAGGAGAGGAGGAGGCCGAGGGTAGCCTGAAAATGAACTGGGTATCGTCTGCATAGCACTGAAAGTTGGGGCAGAGAGCGGCGATGCAGTGGGCAAGGAGTGCCAGATACTGGTGGAAAAGCCAGGGAGAGAGATTAGATCCCTGGGGGACACCACAGGTAGAGAAAAAGATGTGAGAGAGGAAGGACCCCAGTTGGACCTGGGAGGGTCGATTGGAAAGGAAAGAGGTCAGCCACGCCAGAGCCTGAACAGTGATACCCAGGTTATCACGGAGACGGTTGAGCAGGATGGCATGGTTGACAGTGTCAAAGGCAGAAGAGAGATCGAGCAGAATGAGAACACACAGAGTGTTGGAGTCGAGGTTCGAGAGCAGGTCCTCAAGGATGTTCAGGAGAGCAGTTTCCGTGCTTCTGGCAGCTCTGAAGCCAGATTGATGGTCATGAAGACTACCAACAGATTCAGCATGGAGGTTAAGCTGGGAGATGACCAGTTTCTCCAGGAGCTTGCCCAGGAAGGGAGTGATGGAGATTGGGTGATAGTTAGTCGGGCAGAGGGGTTGGAAGAGGGTTTCTTTAGAAGAGGGTGCACAAGGGAGTGCTTAAGGGGGATGGGAAGACTCCAGAGGCGAAGGAGTGGTTGCAAAAGTCAGCCAGGGCAGGAGCCAGGGAGTCGATGTGGTCCTTGATAGTTTTGGAGGAACAGGGGTGAACCTGTTTAGACGAGACTTTCATAGATCAGACTTGTCTGGAAACCTCGTCAGCAGAGAAAAGGGGAAAGGCACAGAAGAAGGGAGGAGGGGTGGCTGCAGAAGGGCCGGAGGAAGAGCTGGGAAGAGAGGGAGGGAGGTGATAGGAGGAGAGTGAGGACAGGATGTCCTGAGTTTTAGAGATGAAGTGAGAGGCCAGTGCAGTGCAGAGGGCCTGGGAGGGGACAGGAGAGGTAGAGACAGCAGCAGGGTTGGCAAGCTCCTTGCAGATTTTAAAGAGTTCGGCCGAATTGTTAAATGCTGCAGAGATGCGGGCTTGGATAAGGGCTCTCTTCTTGGTGAGAACGGAGAGACGGTATTGCCTTTGGAGCAGGCGGCAGGCCAGTTTGTCAAAGGATGAACATGAAGCACGCCATTTCCTCTCTGCCACCCTGCACTTGCGTTTTAGGGTGACGAGATCCGAGTCATACCAGGAGTTACATTTGGCTTTGGGCTTCAGGTTGATTCTCATGACAGGGGCAAGGATATTAAGAGTATCAGATATACCAGAGTGGAGCGTGGAGAGGGCTGTGTCAGGGTGGGAGTCAGATGAAGGGGGAGGGGGCGAGAAGGTGGCAGCGAACGCCTCAACTGACACACGCTTCATGGGTCGGATGACCGAGAAGATGGGTGGCAGTGATGAGGGTGGCTTTGCCTGTGGGGTAGGGAGGGTGAGGTGGGAGGATAGGAGAAAGTGATCACTCCAGGAGAGAGGAGTGTAGAGAGGGACGGAGAGGGGAAGGTCAAAAGAGATCAGAGCATCAAGAGTGCTGAAGGTGTGCAATATATGACCTAATAACGTCCATGAAACCTTGGAGAGCTCCATCTTCATACAAAGCTGGGGATGCATACTAGTTCCCCAGGCATTAAAGGTTTTGTAGCGCTATCTGCTGAGGGGGTTGAAGTATCTGTTTCATTTTCTATAGTGAATGGCGGGGCTGTTTGTTTTGAAATCACGTGTACTGGCCTTGTGAACTTTGTGAGGTATTCCTTGAATTCTTCTCCTAACACCGTGGCACTTCTATGGTCATCAGACGTCCTACCTACTGGGGACAATGGTGTTTGCATACGTCGACCAGTTACTATTTCGTGGGGGGACAAATGGTGGTCCTTACTAGGTTGGGTGAACTAAGGCCAGGGGGAGACAGTACACCCAATTCTTTTTAAGGGTTTGACATAAACAACCTACTCTTGAGGAGGGCGTTGATTTTTTTGACCACCCCATTTGCTTGCAGGTGGTAAATCGAACACATTTTATGCTTTAGTCCCAGTAATGTAGTTACTTCCCTGAAAAGGTCATTCACAAAATGTGTCCCATTGTCAGAGCATATGACATCGCATATGCCCCACCGTGGGAACACTTCTCTCACTATAAACTTTGCTGCACACTTTGCAAATGGGTGGGTGCAGGGCCCAGCCTCTACCCAGCGCGAAAAGGGACAGACCACTACCATCTGCAGTTCGCAGGAAGGTCCTATGGGGCGGGGCATTGTTCCCCGCAGTGTTCTGAGAGTCATTCCTGAATTGAATGTTTGGCATGTTACGCACTCAATTGCAAATTTATTAAGGTATTCTTGGAGGTTTGCGATGAACCAATCCTCCTGGGTGTCTGCCGATATGTGCTGTTTCGAGGTGTGGGTGGGAAAGTGCAACCGCTGGGATGCTATTTGCAACAACTCTACTGTCATCACTACCTTCCCTGTTGTGTCCTGTCTCCATAGGATGTCCTTGGGTGACTGTGTGCATCCCCGTTTTGCCCATAGTTCTTGTTGTGGCTGGGGTGCTTTCTTTTGGAGCTCTATTATTTGTGCTGTTGGGAGAGCATTATATCCATTTTCTTTGAGCTCTTCTACTCTTTCTTTTATTACGCATTCTGTTGCTAATTCTTGCTGGAAGTATGCTGCTTGTTTTGCAGCGGCTTCCGCTGCTGCGTTCCCTAGTGATATTTTGTCTTTGTTATTAGTGTGGGTTTGGCATTTTACCAATGCTATTATTGACGTTTCTGCAAGTACTATGATCAATTAATTTAGTAATCCAGTATGTTGCACCAGTGACGCATCTGCCCTTCTGAACCCTCTTCTCCTCCATCTAGATAGTCCAGCATGTACCGTGGTGGTTGGATATGCTGAATCAGTGTATATTGTCACTGCACACCCTTTTGCTGCATGGAGCGCTTCAATTAGTGCTACCAATTCTGCTGCTTGATATGAATAATGCATGGGCAACCTCTTCTGCATGGGCAACCTCTTCTGTATCAGCACTTCATACTCCCCTTCCTCCAACGTTACTACTGCTGCACCAACATGCTTTTGACCAGTCTCTGGACAAATAGATGCTGACCCTTCTACAAAATATACCTCTCCTTCACTCAAGGCAATTTCATTTGCTTTGGGAATGTCGTCTCCTTCCCCCTCATAGGTGGCACAATCATGTGTCTGCATATCCTCTACTGTACATGGCTCTGAGAGGAATGTGGCTGGGTTGACCATTTTACAATGTATGACATGAACATTGGGGCTTGATATGATAATTTCATAGGCAGTGGCCCTCTGTGTTGTGAGTGAGGATTTAGATTGTTCAAGTATGAGACAAACAAAGAGTGTTCAACAAGTAATGTGATGGAGCATCCCATCACAATTGTGGAACTTTTTTCTATAGTAAAAGCAGCAGCTGCAAGAGCTTGTTTGCAAGCGAAATGGCCCTACATTACTGAATTGAGAGTACCGCTATAGGAGGCTAGTGGTTTGTGGCCCAAGGATGTAATTTGTGTCAGCACTGTGGTCATCAGCGTTCCGTTTCAATGTGAAAACAAGAAAAATTCTCATTCATTATCAGGGGTGGCGAGGACGGGGGCTGTGCATTTCAGTTCTTTTAATGTCGTGAAAGCAGTATGTATTTCGGTGTCCATGTTATGGCTGTGTTCTCTTTCTGTGTTTCTTTTAATCCTTGTAATAGAGGTCGTGTGTAAGCGGCATAATCTAATATTCATATCCTGCAGTAATTATATATGCCAAGTAAATTGTGCATATCTTTCACTGTGTATGGTCTTGCTGTTGCCCGCACCATCGCTGCTCTGTCAAGAATTATTCCATCTTTGGATATTAATTGGCCTAGATACAGCACTTCTGCCAAACAGTATTGAAGTTTGTCCTAATCTACCTTGTACCACTTGTGCGCCAGTAACGTGAGCAAAGTGACAGAGTCTCTCCTACATGCTTCCTCCCCTTCACTGCATGCCAGGCGGTCATTAACATATTAAATGATGGTGCTTTGAACATCAATATTGCCGAGATCTTCGTACAATATTTGATTAAAAATAATTGGGCTTTCGCAGTACCCCTGGGGCAGCCGACAGTGTTCATACCTCTTCCCCCCTAAAGTAATAGCTGTCAGGTATTGGGAGTCTGGGTCAAGTGGTAACAGGAAAAAGGCATTCTTCAAGTCCACCACCGTGAAGTGTGTTGCTTGCTTTGGAATACTGCATAAAATGGATGCCGGATTTGGAGCAAGAGGGAACTCCTTTTGAACATCATTTGGTGGGAAAAGGTCCTGCACCATACGCCACGACCCCCCTTTCACTTTTTTAATTGGATAAATCGCAGTATTGCATGGAGAATTTGAGGGGACAATAATACCCTGCTGTAATAGCCCGTGTATGGTGTTCTTTATTCCCGCCTCTGCTTCTCTTGACAGGGGGCAACACTGCCCCTAGTTTAAGTTTTATTTTTATTGGGGTTACCTCCTCCAATAACCCTACATCATGGGGGTTCGCAGTCCATACATTTGGTGGCACTAGCTGTAAGTCTTTGTCACAAAAAGATGGCGGTGCACTGAAAATGACCCTGAGGGGGTATGTTACTCGTCTGTTTTGTATCATTATGTCACAAGGCATACATATTTCCATTATTATTTCCCAGTCAGTGTCATTGCCAGTAAACAGTTCTTCATCAGTCAATTCGGGCAGTGGTGTGTTTGGGTCAATATACAATACTGTTCGCCATTCACAGCCATGCATCCCTAGGCCAATTGCCACAATACGTTTTGGTGAAACCTGTACCCCCTGCAGATTGAGACAAAATGGTGGCAGACATTATGTCGGGGGTGGCTACTGGGTGGAAAACAAAGCCAGAGGGCACTCTCCAATCCTTACGTGTGATCTCTGGCACCACTCTTGCAAACACCTATAGGCCATAAATGAACATGTCTGTGTTGGTTGGCACCCCTCGGATGGATGTCTCATTTGCTATTGTTTGTATGAGAAGCATCGCTCTCATGGAGCACATACCTGGGCTGGAGCATATTATCCCTCTGTCTGTAAATTCGATGGTCATGTTTAGCTTGCTGAGTAAATCTTGTCCTAGTAGATTCACAGGTGAGTTCCCATGATATAGTTGGGGTACTCGTACTGTTCTCCCTCCAATTTTGACATCTAGCTCTTCTGTGTAAGGAACCATGACCATAGCCCCAGAGAATCCTGGTGTCTCGAGATTTTTGCCAGAAAATGGGAAATCACCTACGAATAGACATGATTTCTCCACCCCGGAGTCCACCATGAAGATGAACCGTTTGTTTCCTATCTCTGCCCCCACCAGTGGTTCCTCGTCTGGACATAAGGTAGTGGATACGAATGGACACACAAGTGCTCTCTGTGGGCTGTTCTAATCTGGGTGGGTGTTTGTTCCTGGGCAGGAGAAAACATTTTCACTCAGTACACATGTGCCCTGATTAGGCGCTGGTGTACTATTAGCTGTAATGGTGAATGGATTTACATGCATATTTGTCATTTGATTTTAACGAGTTGGACGGGTCTGCAAACAGTGTGGGGTGTGTCTTAATGTATTGTACCCTGGTATGGGCCTACTGTCAGGCTGCCCGTCTGGTTCATAAGGGCCAACAGGGTGTACATATGGACTACCTGAGTGTGGGTGCCCATACTGCTGTTCACTGCCGTACCGCTGGGTATTCTGGTAATTGGCCACAGGTTGGATATGACATTCCCTTGCAAAGTGTCCCCTGCCTCCCGCACAACCAACATGGTCCAGGTCCACCCCCCCTTGGTCCTTGTCCTCCATACGCATATCCTCCCCCTCCTCCTCGCTGCCCTCGATACCCACCTCTTCCTCTTGCTGGTCTTCCGTGCCATTGGGGTCCCATGTACTGTTCCTCTCCACCCCATTGCTCCTGGTCATTATCTGCCCATACAGCTGCCATGCTAGCCTCTAGGGCTAGTGGCCCCTCCTCTTCTCCTCCCTGCCATTCTGAGGGTGACGCTACAGTTACTGCTGCAACCTTCACTAATTTACCTTGCACAAGCTTTGCTTCATCCACTTATCTCCTCTGAGCTATTTCTTTTCCCCTTTCTTTGATCCTCCTGCAGTGGTGTACTATGATGCTTTGTATCTCTAGCCACCCCTAGGCTTCTATCGCAGCTATTTTATCAAGGGCCTTCTGTACCTCCTTTGGCAGGCCTTGCTTAATGATAAAATAGAATAGGGAGGTGGACTTGTCCCAGGCCATGCCCGTCTCTGCCCGCCACAGCTCCTGCAGCTGAAGAATGAATTGCACAGCATCTTCCTTGTCCCCCATGGTACATTGCATTACAGAGTGTAAATCCGGGGTGTCAGGGAAGGTCCTCAGCAGTGCATCCCATACTTGCCCCCGCACATTGTTGAAGGATGCCCTGTCAGGCATGTTATTTCCCATGGTTACTCCCGGAAATCAGCCTTTACCCATACTGTGTCTGCTTGGTCTCCCACTGTAGATATTAAAAGGCTTTTAATGTCTCCAATTGCCAATGGTACTCCTGCTGTGTTCTTTTGAAATGCATATATCCATTTTGCCACACCCACTGAAAGCGGTGGGAGTGCTTTGTGGAGGTTGTTCTTATCCATCAGTGCCCAGGGCAGGTGTCGAAACACTTGTGTATATGCGTATTATAAATGCCATATCATATCATATCCCATCATATATGTCCCGCTCCCTTGTGGATGAGGGGCATCTTTAGTTTTGATCTCACCTTCCCCTTACTCACCTTTACTCCTTTCTTCTTTGCCAATGCTATTCTTCCTAGCCGGTTTTGAAGCGTTCCTTCCCATCCTTCTTCTGTTACTGTTATTTGTGGAGTAGCCCATTGTATCTGCTGCACCCCCCCACTGCCCCTTCATCGGCCTCATAAAAGTCACTCCAACATTCCTCTTCCTTTTCTGAGGCTACTGTATCATATCACACACTTTCCACCACACCTTCTCATACTAACCGCACTGCTTTAATTGGGGCGCTGTCTATTCTAAAAAGTAAATCCCCAGATTTCCATGCATCTGGTAATGTGGAGGTACTCATTGGTGGTTGTTGTAATGGCGGTTTCCCACCCCCGGACAAGGGCAGTGTGGTTTCGCACAGTGTTCGTAATCGGGTGAGTTCTGTGTGGATGGTAACACTATTTCTAGATCTCTAGTGGTGAGCCCTGCAGGGGCAGGAGTGGTGTTCGATGGAACAGAGGGAGGAGGTGGAGCGGTCACTAGGGTTGTGGCTGTACTTGCAACTGGCACCTATACTGGGTCAGCATAACCCTCAGCGGGTCTGGTAAGCAATGGGTATATTTTCTTTGGATCTTCCTTCCCTTTTTCCTTACCTCCCCTGTTGTCATTTGGCACAGCTGTGGGCTCTGCTTCTTTTTCCTGTTTATTTATAGGTGGTGTTTCCTCAAATATCCTCTGCAAATCTAGCACTTCTCGTCTATTCTGGAGTTGTTTCCCTTTGTATTTTGCCATTAAGTAAGTTGCCACATGGTCCAATATCCTTTTGTCAAAAGATCCTTCTTCTGGCCAGATATGAGATGACCACACCCCTTTATTTCAGCTACTCACTGCCCATGATATTTCTTTATTCGGTCTCTGTACATGAGGGGGTGCTTACAAATGTGTGAAAGTGGTGTATCTAACCCCATCTTTGTCAAATAACCTTTTCTTCCTGTCCTACTTCCTCCCTACCGTGACCCTTCTACTTTTTGCATATCAATCACAATTTTCAATTGTTTACTTCAAAACGTTACTTATGCATTATCTCATTAGGTACATAAAACATGAATCGTTGAAAATGTCCACAGGACAAACCAACAAGTATACTGACAACACCCAACAAAGAACACAAAATACTGTAAAATAGACCCATATGTCCTTAATCCCCTTTTCCCTCAACCTTAGGTTCTCTTTTCCCACACTCAACACTCACATCACCTCTGTTCCTCCCGGGCCTACCTCAACAAAGTTAAAGTATGCTAAAGAGAATAAATTCTACATTTTTTCCGAGCCTACTAAATATATGAGGCTCCTACTTTGTACCTTTTCCTCATTTATTTCCTGCACTGGTCAGGACAGTGCTTTGCAGCGCCGTCTTCCAACCCCTTTCAGAGCTAGGTTCCTGTATATCCTCTTATTTTCTCACTGTACTCCTTTATATAAAAAACCTAATGGCCATGAAAAAGAAAAAGCGCTTCATCGTCAATATCACTCTATCCAGTCACATTGAATCCAACTCTAGCATGTTCCCTTTAATTTATGTGCCCCATAACTTCCACCTTTTTTCTCTCCTTCACTTCCCCTTGCAATCAATACTCACGTACCCGTCGTATTCCGAGAGCCTCCGTTCGCAGCCTATCGACAAGTGGGGGCCTCCCAGGGCAGTTGGGTATTCACAAAGCCGGAACCCACAAAACCTTCTTCGGTGCGTATGCGTTTTTGTTTGAATCTGGTCAGCTGTAGGTGAGAGTCGACCCATCCGGGGAAGCAATGGATCTCGCCTCAGTACGGGGGACATCAAGGAATATCACATCAGACGGTCACCAAATGAAGGCTCACATTCCCTGACACAATTATCCAAAATTCAGAATAATGGGCACATGCCACTAGGGAATGAGACCAGGAGATAGATTGCAAGTAGAACAAAGTTTTATACAGGATAAGTTGTGCACGCAGAGAACTCTTCTGCCATGAGAACGCTCTGCCAAACATTACAAAGGCAGCACATTTTAAGGTGAAAAAACTTCACTGATGATGCCACATTATAAGTACACAATTCTGCAATACAATTGGTTCAGTTCATTAGTACATTCTAGATGTTTTGATAATGACCACGTTGGATTGGCTATTGCTTGGGTGACACTCCTGCAGCACATGGGTCAGCTGGGCTCATCTCAGTGGGGTGAAGGTTGTGTTAGTAAAATGATACACTCCCTGACTGGCTAATCTACAACAACAGGATCTGAGAGCATGAGACAAATGACAATCATAAATGTTTGGCAGGATTGAGGGTGCTTCTCAGAGTTCATTAACAAGTTATAGGTACACATTCTACCCTCTGCACCCCGGTACTCATAAACCCTGTGTCCCCGACACAGGTGTGCATCTTGGAGGTTTTGATCTAGCTGATGCCTCATGATACGAATAGACAATGTTAGGTTTAAGGAGAATATATGGGTGTCTGGCGTCAGGGCTCTGGTGGGTGTCCTTATCTGGTCACTATGAGGGATCAGATGTGTATCTGTATAAAAAGAGCAGTGGGCATGGTCCGGTGGACTGTGGCTTGGCAGGGTTGGGGTCAAAGGGGCACAGGCAGGTTAGTGGAGATGGATGGGCATTCAGGCGGGGCCTGCTCCGGTCTCACACGGCACAGTGAGCTCATCTGTTCTGGAACGACACTAAAGATTACAACAATAAATGGCTGAACTTCTGTGAGAACAGGGTTTGTGCAGAGCTGGCAGGAGGCAGTGAGGTGGGGGCCCAGGCTGCCGGTATGAGGCACAGGGCAGAGGGAGAGAAAGGTTTTTAGAGATCATTTTCGGGCTAATAAAAGATAGCATCTGGTGTGTTACAAGAGATTGAGTCTTTGGGCTTCAATAAGGTTTGGTTACATGTCTTCCTTAGTAATTAGAAGGGGATTAATATAGATTATGTTTTAGCGGGATGGGGCGCCTCTCCCTTTAGTACAAGCGAAACCCACCTGTACGGGAATGGTGAGGGGGCAGAAAAGACCACGTCTCCCCCAACACCTTTCTTACAGCAACAACTACCGCCTTGGACAAATCTAGATCAGATCTTTGATCACTAATTACAATCAATAACTGCTGTTCGATAATCAAACATCAATCTATCTAAATGATATGCCTTACTTGTAAAATCTCAATACTTTATCAAACCAGAATTCCCCAAACATGACACAACACTCAATTTCTGTCTAATTCTAAAAACAACCTGTATCCTTTATAAGATTCAGCAGGGACCATCTCATTCAGTGCATGAATGCAATCTGTGAAACACAATGCATTTATGTGTTGACATTTGATACATAATCACTTCTGCATTTTGAGACAGGCCCCCATCTTTGTAAGATATTTACATTTCTAGTGATTGATTTGTTTACAGAGAAATATCCCTGATCAAATGCCACCTCTGGCTCCCACAACAATTGCACCCCACAATTTGGGGCAAGAAACAGCTGTTTTTAATGTGAATATTTTATTTTGTTTAAAATAATAAATCAAGGACAATAGCTATGGTAAAAATTCTAGAAAGTGCCTTTCAAAAAATCGCTACACAAACGGACACTTTGAACAGCTGTCCGACCAGAGTTGCAGCTGAAAGACAATGGGCCTCATCACGAGTTGGGCGGTAACGCTGGCGCTATTAGCACCGGCGCTAATAGCCCTACCGCCAAACCCCCCGGCACCATTAGCGCCCGATCACGGTTTTGGCAGAAGGGTTACTGCCCATTCCCCATTGGGCCCATTTGAGAATTCCTCATTCCCAATTGGGCCCAATGGGGAAAATTCGCGCTATTACTGCCGGCGGATTTCCCACCGGCGGTAATCAGACCGAAAATCGGCAATTTTGCTGCAGAAATCCGCCAAAACCATGATGTGGCGGACCCTTAAATGCAACGGTAATAGCGCTACCGCCACATTTAAGGGTTACCGCCAGACTCGTGCTGAGGCCCAATATCTGGACTGAAATGACCCTCAAGTGAGGGTGTGATTGTCTTCTTCTTCTTCTTGGCGTTTTTCTTGTCGTCTACGTCTCCCTTCTGCTTCCTCTTTTCTTCTTGGCACTTTTAGCGCGACCAGCATCGTTCTTGTTAAAATTGCAAATGCGATTATATACAAGTAAATAAATAAATAAAGGAATTGAAGGTTGTCATCCACAATTTCTGAATGAATACTGACAGCTTGTCTACAGAAAGGAAAACACAACCTACCTGCTCTAATCTCACTGTTTTCCTTCACATTTGCAAACAACATCATACATACAACATATGAAGGTCTATTCAAGAAAATAAAGTATATAAACACATAAATTGACATTGTTTTGATTTTCATAATGTAATTAATCCACAGTATGATATTATAGCTGCCTGAAACTCGACCCCCTTAAATAAAAAGGTGAAGCAGTTCTCAGAATCAAGTTGGAGATGAGATTAACAATGTATTCAGTTTTCTCTGAAAGCATTGACAAAGAGAAGCATGTTGCTCTAACATAGCTCACTTATTCTGTGACTGATTCCAATCTAAATGTGGGACACGATTGGTGGCAAACCTTTGGTTCCCAGCATGAGCGTAAACACAATTGGATTATGGTTATTTCATGGTATTAATTGAGCGCGGCCGTAGCTTCAAGAAGCAACGGAGTGCTTTGCAGAGGTATACAACAATACAGATACATACCGGAGTGCTTTTCAGAGGCAAAAACGGAACAGATATACAGCGGGGGTGGGATACAGAGGGACAGAGAGCAGGGGTACAGCTGTACCCGGTGGCAGGGAGGAGAGAGGCGGGCGGCGTCTAGCAAGTCCGGTGGCGCCAGGGGCAATGTGATGGCCTACGTGTTGAGGCAGAGAGATTCCTTGAAGAGGCGGGTCTTGAGTACTTTTCAGAATTGTAGAAGCGTGGGGGCGAGTCTGATGCTGACGGGGAAGAGTTTCCATAGTCTTGGGACGTAGACAAAGAAGGCTTGTTTTCTGGTCCTTTCTTTTTTGCAGCAGCTGATTTCAAGTCTGCACACGTCCTGGCTTCTGGTGGTGCGCTTTCCGCAGGAGATGCTGAGTTTCTCCGCAAAGGATATCTTTTGTTATGTTGAATTGTTTGCAAATAATTTGAAAGACTTGGGTCCAGCAATTGTATTTCTTTTTGTAATGCTGGGACATCAGAACCTTATTCTCTCCCTATTCCCAAGAAATCAGGCTCACCCTCACACTACCTGAATTTCATCTGTTCATTAAGGAGTAGATGTCAATTATTATATCATTTATGTCAGACACCAATCACAAGGGCTGAAACGGGGATTCAGTTTTATTCAATAAGGAGGGCCTGAGGTGCATCAAATACACCTTCCCTATGGCTACACACTCCTCCATTCGACACTAGTGGGCATGTTTTGTATTCTAGTAGGTCCTCACCGCTTCTCTAAACACATTTATTTTAAATATCCCTTTTTCACAAAAGCCCCATTCCGTTGTATTGTGGGGTAGGATGACTGTGCGATCTGCGCTCAAACGACCAACAGCTCAAATTCATTGACATCACCACGCGCAAAGCACGTTTTATGTGTACCAACACTGGGGGCTTGCAGTGTTGTTTGCATTTCGGAGTGTTTTAAAGCACCTTTGATCGCGATGCAATTTTTTCCAGCACAGCACATGTTATTTTGAACAGGTGAAATCACTCGCAAATACCGGATGTTGTCACGGAGGCTGTTTATACACGTTACAACCTGCCGCTAAATAAAAGCTAAGTCAATAGGTTGGGTCCCCAAAGAGCTTTTATTTGCTCAGTGTTCGAGATTTCACACGCCTACAAGCTAACATTAGGGCACTTTGACGGAAAAGCAGATTAAGAACACAAATCAAACTAATGGCACATTTGTATCCTTGATTTTAGGCAGTTGTGAGTTGAATAAATCCAGCAAACACACATGTGCATAAAATTAAGGGAGAACAGAGATTTGTTAAAAAATAACAAGCATTCAAAAATGAATAGCTTTTAAACATAAGGAAGTTATGACACACACTCGCATAATATTGTTGGTGAACAGTTGGTTATCTTTTGTTATTTATGAAAAACAAGGTTATCTTAATGGGCACACATTAGACAGTAACATTCATTAGCACCCGGGGTGGGGAGAGCCAAGCAATCAGGAAGCTCGGATCGCCAGCTGAATCACAAGGTCCAAGCCCGCGTTCCAAGCAACCTGATGGCGGCTTTCCCGGCCCCACCATCTTCCTCCTCCAGGGCTGCAATGGAAATCGAAGAGGGACTCCGTATGGCAGCCATCTTAAGTATTTTGTTTCAATGAACGGGATGCCATAAGGCATCCCGTTCATTGAAACAAAATGCATTGCTCTTAGCAGATTGCTTTTAGCAGATTTAAAACCTGGGGAGCTGCTAGCGATAACACCCGATCTGGGTATTATCCCTTAATTCTGCTCAAAGTGGGGTTTTCTTCAAGTTTTGTAGAATCCTGCGAAACCTACCTTGGCTGCGCCATTGAAAATGACATGGGATCGCATAGAAAAATTGTCTATTTTTCCTGCCCACACTAGGATGTAAAATCAGTGACATTTGTTCACGTTAAATAAACATGTACACCAGTTTAACATAGGATCCCCATAATAGGAATATACAGATTCGTGCATTCTATGCACTCCCTCTTTAGACGCAGGAGCGCACATGTAAACGACACACTCCGTGTGAGATGAATGGCCTGTATCAAGAAAAGGAGCACAGCATGGCGCCTCAAGAAGGGTACAATTAGAAAACAAAAATATTGATTTACCTCAGCCTTCTCATTCTAGGTTTGGGCACCCGCGTACCTACTTTCTGACACAGATATTGTATGTATGTTTGTTGTCGCAGAATTCACAATGTTGTAGCAAAAAATCTACTTGGCTTAACAGTACCAGCAACTGAGGAATTCCTTGAACACCTGGAAGAGGTGGACCATGTCATGCTTGGTAGGAAGACTAAGACACTCTTCAAAGGAAATTATTAGAATTGTAAAAGGGGGGTACATCACATCCTGGGGATACCTACACACATGTTTACCATTATGAGTGTATGTAGATACAATTCATGGATTAACATCCCAAATGTGGTGCAGAATTGATATAGGGAGACAAGAAGCAGCACACATGGTTGTCATGTCTTGTTGTTTTGTGTATTGAAATTAGGAATGGTGTTTGTGAATACATGTTCAATGTTGTATTGTTTTAATATAGCACATTGTAAATAGAGTTGTTTTTTAACAGTTCACTTTTAGGTCCAGTGGTAGAACCTAGGTATTAACGGGAGGTTTGCTTCATAGGGCCACCTCTGGTCTATGAGCTTTGCACCTGCTACCATCAGCGTCCAGTTAATACCACTATGGCAGTGCTTGGTTTTTCAATAGTTTTGTGGTATACAGCAGACAGGAATCAAGTAGGAGCCTGGAAGTAAGTCTTCAATGTAAGTTCCTTATTTAAGTTAATTGCCAAGTAAATATTAAGTACAAAGGCAGATGGAGACACACCGGCTCCCAACACCCAGCTCTAAGTGGCACACACCCTTGAAACCATGGGTGAAGAACATTCTATGAGAGACCTGATAAACCCGTGACATCGTACCTTCCAAGAACAGACATACCAGGGGGCATGCAGGGGAGAAGGGGGACAGGATACCACAAGTTTCAATCTGGCACAGTGCATGCCCTGAACTCTTTGCATAAGTGAACTGATTTCTCCCAAACGTAGACCAATACTGCTTTGCTGACGTTATGGGCAATGTTGTGTTATGTTCTGTGTTTCTTTTTAATTTGACTATTAGCTCGTCGGTGTTGTTTAGTTGTTTGCCCACCCATGGACTGCCCATGGCCATGTTAATCCCTATGGCCATTCCCACCCAGTTCCTACCCCTCCCCGCCCAAAACACCTCCTCATGGGAATGCTTTGAGCTCACTTTAAACAAGACCTACCATCAAACGTTACACTCGAAGTGCCTGCCAGTTTTTTTTCAAAGCACTCTTCTGAGAGTTAATGACTTAATTGCAGTTGTAAACTACTGGCAAACGTTTTGGCTTGTGTATAACTATTAGGCATTTGCCAGACACTGCTATTAGATGCCCAGGTACTTGCGCCATTTTGAATCTGCTACTATCAATGGTCAGTTAATCTAATAAGGCAGTGCCTGGCAAGTGCCTTTCCCAGGCCTACTCAAAAGCCCAAACTGCCGGCATTTCCAATGCTTGTTTAAAGATGGATTGGAAATGTGAACAGCAAAGATAATTTCGCATATGTTTTATCACGTTCACTCCGTTTTGGAAATGCAAAAATTGCAATTTTGCACGTAAGTTCAAACGTACATTTTCCGTTCCAATGCAATTTAATAGTCATGTAAAATTGCCTCCTTTGACTTCCTAGTTTCTAGTTTTGGAATGTTTTGATTTCTTCGTGACTTAAAAAAAAAGACAAAAAGTGTCAAACTGAAGTTAGGTCTGAGGTCCAACAGGATTTAAATCCGTGAACAGCCTATTGCACAGATTTCTCAAATGGTACACCAACCTGCTGAGCTATATCATTATTTTAATGCTAAAATAGCTTCCCTTCCCCATACTATAAAAGGGTGAAGAGGAAATACAGATATGTTCAATAAAGGAGGTCAAGCGATCTGTATGATAAAATATATTTTTAGTTTGTCTTCAGAAATGGTTACGGGACACTCTCCATATATACCAAGTAATTTAAGAACCGAGTGCTTCACAACTGAGAACAAACAAAGCAAAAATACACGTGTGTCAGATGAAAACGGGAAGACATTTTTGTTTCTAATCCCTTTTTAATGTAATTAAACAGCGTGCTAGATTACCAAAAGAAAAAACTGCTGCAATGCAAGGAGGCGTGACCCAACCCAGGCCCCCATGGAATCTGCGAAGTCAGGAAGCAGTTTAACGGTGACAGAAGCCAGAACCTTGGAACACAGAGGCGAACTGGCGAGCGGTGCTGCAGCGCGGCTTGCTGGATACAATACAGACAGGTCAAGTGCCTCCAACACCTGTGCATGTCTCCTCAGCAGGCACACGAACCTACTGAGCAATACTTATGGCGTCATGGCTACTTTATAGCTGAGCTGTAATGAAGGGATGGCCGACGGTGGTTACCCCTCCCCCCTGTAGAAAAGACCTTAATGTGAAGTAAGGTCTAGGAAGTCCATACAGTACCGCAGAGGGAAGGCGGAGGGTGCCGCCATCGGACTCTGATGGGAAATGGACACTGGAACTCTGCTAGGCGGTGGTGAACGCTGGACTGGGGTAGTCGGGAAGCGTGGGAGGGAGTCATTTAGGGATACCTGTGTTGTGGCAGGAATCAAGGTGCCGCAGTGTGTGAGTGGTAATTGGGGTGGTCGGACTGGGCAAGTGGCAGATTCATGGAGCATGTGAAAGGAGTTTGATGGGTGCAGCAGAGGTCGGGTTGGATTCTTGTTTTTGTTGATGGAGGACTCAGGGTCTAGTGATTCTGGATCTGAGTGGCAGACAGTTCCTGCTAGGAAGAGGGGTAAGTCGTGGGATGTGTCTAGGTGTCGGTCTCCTGTGGATCGGGTGGGGGTTGTCAATGGTGTCGCTGTGTCTTCAAGGTTCTCTGTATTGGAGCAGGAGTTGGCAGAGCCTCTCTGCTCTGAGGTGGTGGGGGATGTGGGTGGTGGTGTGGTGTCTGGCGTTGGGTCTTGTTTGCCGAGTAAGGGGGTTGATGCTTCAGAGGAGAGAACTTTTGTGGTTCTGGTGGCCAGTACTGTGGAGGGCCGGGATTTCAGGCAGGTGTGCCCGATTGAGATTGCGATTTCAGTGGAGGAGTGAGCTCATTCACCTAGGTCTATCCATAAGGTCAGTGGAGGTATGCTTTTAGTTTGCTGTGTGTCTTTTGAGCAGCAGGAGATCGTGTTGCGTTTGCGTAAGGTGGTGGGGATTCCGGTGGTGTGTTCTGTACCGCCTGTTTGTGTGGCTAGTGGAAAGGGGGTGGTCTATGGTGTTCCGGCTAGTACGGATTTGGACTTTCTGATGTCTGAACTTAAGGGTGGGTGTTGGTGTGGTTGGGGTGCCTAGGTTGGGTCCTAGGAATGGGGTTGGGGTTGTAGTTTCAACTACTGTCTTGGTGTCGTTTCAGTCTGAGTTTGCTGTGTGTCTTTTGAGCAGCAGGAGATCGTGTTGCGTTTGCGTAAGGTGGAGGGGATTCCGGTGGTGTGTTCTGTACCGCCTGTTTGTGTGGCTAGTGGAAAGGGGGTGGTCTATGGTGTTCCGGCTAGTACGGATTTGGACTTTTTGAAGTCTGAGCTTAAGGGTGTTGGTGTGGTTGGGGTGCGTAGGTTGGGTCCTAGGAATGGGGTTGGGGTTGTAGTTTCAACTACTGTCTTGGTGTCGTTTCAGTCTGAGGAGGTGCTCCAGTTTTGGTGGATTGAATTTGAGAGGTTCCTGGTGGCAAAATATGTGCCCCCTCCTTTGCGTTGTTTCCGGTGTTAGAAGTTTGGTCATGTAGTCAGTGTTTGTAGGGGGGAGCAGTGTTGCGCGAAGTGTGGTGGTGGCCATGATATCAAGGACTGTTTAAGTGAGACGGTGCCTGTATGTAGGAACTGTGGCGGGGATCACTGTGTTATGTTTAAGGGGTGTCCTGTGTATGTCCGAGAGGTTCAAGTGCAATCTCAGAGAGTGTCTTATGCAGAGGCTGTTGCACAGTTGCCAGCTGCTGGTGTGGATCGGGTTGAGAAGGTTTGCCTAACTGGGGATGGGCTCTTGCCCCCTTCGGTTGTTCCTGTGGATGGTGTTGTGCGGCCACTGGTGGTGGGTGGCTTATTGGTGTTTTGACGAAGGAGAAGATTTTGTTGTTTATGATTGAGGTTATTAATTGTTCTTTTCAAACGCAGAGCAAGACTGAGAAAACTATGATTATAGTTAGGGCGGCTGAGAAGTTATTGGGTATTGTTGGCTTTACAAGGGAGTATTTGAATGAGGTGTTGTGTAGGGGGATTGTGTGAGGCGTGGTGGCTGTATTTTGGTGTGGGTTTATTGGTAGTGTGTCTTTGCTGTAGTGTTTGGTCTGTAGCAGCATTTGTAGGAAGTTTGGCGAACATCATCTATTTGGATGGAAATCGCCGGCTCCTGGTTTCTAATTAAAGTACTTAGCTCCACCTGCCTTAAACCGGCAGTTACCTTTAAGTGCTGGATGTCCAACCACTCCATAAAAGAATCTGCCTCAATCAAGGCTTCCCTCTACAGGGACTACGGAGTTTCTGACAGTTCATTTTGTTCATCACACAAGACTTTGAAAGTGCCAGAAATGGGGTCCTACAACGGCAGTGTTACCATGTTCCATAGTGCTCCTCAAAGAATGCAATACATGCTGACAATCTGCACCGATAACGGGAATGTACGTCTAAATAGACTGACACAACTATTTCATAAACGCCTACAAAGGGAAAGCTGGGAAGTGTTACCATCCGTCATGCTTAGGTAGGGACTGGCAAAGGGTGTAGCAGTTATTTTGGTAATCCATGCAAATGATTTCCTGCTATGCAACAGAAAATGAAAAACCTTCAAGTGTTGTACCACTGCTTCAGTAACATTCGTGGATTGCACAAAGTGAAACGCTGACACTGCAGAGCAGATGTATATTCCTACTGTGCTGTTGGTGCGAAAACCTGGTATGCCAGAGATCTGGGGATGGCTAGGAGCTTACTCGTCCGACTCCAGAGGGCCCAACAACCCTTTCCCCAGAATAAATTGAGGACTCAGCCAAACGGCATGTTTTAGAACTGTCGTTTTTTACAAAACAAACGACAGCGACCATACCGGACAATCACGAGTCTCCAGTAATTCTCAGTTTCATAAGGCGCGCGTCACAGTTTTAACACCAAATGGTGTCATCACCTGGGCCTTCCCCCAAAAACCTATCCCGTTTTCTAGTTGGGTGCTCGGAGTAGTGTAACCTATAGATCGCCTGGGACCCAATTCAGTTCTCAGCCCTCTGTGCATCTCTCCAAGGTAATGTGAAGTGACTATGTGTCCCAAATGTGTCTTGTGGTATACCACCTTTGCCTATGAAAGTGCGCTCCACATTGCAAACTTTTGTTTCACTTCTCGTCTGGGTTGCTGCGAACAGCTCGTCATCCCACCATGGGTGAATACCCATTGTCTAGTTCGGCCGCACAACGTGGTTGTGGACCACAAAATCGAGCTCTTTGGGTCTGCATTTATGAGGATTTATTCTGTTTTCGTGCTGCTAGCCCCTTGTCGTCTGAAGCTTGGAATGTGCTTGTTTATCTCTGTTATGTTGTGTTATGTTACCAATTCTTATAAAGCGCACGGTCGCCCAGAGGCATCATGGCACTAAGGAGAGAGAGAGAGAGAGACAGACGCCTCAGTGGATCAAAACAAGTGGGTTTTAACCCATCTACTAAACTTCAAGTAATTAGGGGTTTTCTTGATGGCAAGGGGGAGATTGCTCCACAAAGCTGCTGCAGCGATGTAGAATGCCCGTCCGCAACCCAGTCCCTCCTATTGTGTCTTGGCAGAACAAGTTGTTCGGCAGTGGCTGAACAGAGGTTGCGGGCAGGGTGGTAGCAAATAAACTTGGCTTGGAGGTATTCCGCCGCACCCTGATTATGGAGGGCACAATGTACAATATACAGAGCCTTCAACTCCACCCACTGGGCTACCGGAAGCCAATGGAGAGTCCAAAGCACAGGTGAAATATGGGCTCCAAAAGGAGTACCGTAGCTACCCCAGCGCCCAGATTCTGCAGCTGCTGCAGCCATTTAATCGAGCCCGTGGATTGGGCCAGATACAAAGAGTTGCAGTAGTCTATCTGTGATTAGACCATGGCTGCTTCCACCGGAGGCTGCAATGGGGTCGGGATCAGCGGTAGTACCTTCCTCCAGATTTTCAGCGGGAAATAACCAGCCTGTCATACAGCAGACAATGATGTAGATAACACCACACCCAGGTTTTTCACTTTCTTAACCGGGATCGGCAAAGGTCCCAGGGAAGAGGGCCAGAAGGAGGACACCCAAAGTGTATGATTAGGGGGATAGCCCACCACCATCACCTCGGTCTTATCGCCACTCAATTTAAGCCAATTGTGGTTCATCTCTGGCCTTGGCTGTGGGCTTGGTCTTCCTGCTTCGTTCAGTCTGAGTCTGCTTCCCTTGTCTTCCCTTTCCTGCATCTTAAGGCCTTCTGTGATTTTCCTTAGACTTGTACTTGAATGTGATTTCTACATGCTTATATTGTGCTATGTTTCTTATAGGTTAGTCGTTCGTGGTCCTACCAGACTCCGTAAATACTCTGGTAGTCCCATTGGGTTAATTGCTATAAGCATCTGCAAGCTTTGTTCAGGATCTCTTGTTGCCGTGCGTTTAGCGTTATTGCACTTGTCTATTGAGAAAAATAATAATAGCTTTGACAGTAGGTATATGTATCAGTCCTCTATCTACAGAACTGTTTAAGCATGTTCTTTGTGTATGCAAGGGAGATTTTGTGTAAGATGTGCATAGATATGAGTTTTCTTCGTTGCTAACACAGTTATGTCATGGTGTCACTAGTGATGACAGCACTGTGGCTTCTTAGCATTTTGAACGATGCAGTCCATTATGGTATTCAGATCCATGATCACTGTTGAGTCACTGTCATCTGTGAATATATGCATTGGATAAGGTTGGAATGGCTATCTGAGAGAATACCTCTCTGCATACGTATCAATCAGTGGTGCACTTGTGGATTGTCTGAATAGGGAGTGACTTTGGGCGTTCTCTACTCTTCATGCTGTCAGGTTCATGGGGGGAGGAGGGGCATTCTTGTGACCCTCTCTTCAGTCCCCCCTCTGGTTGACCTGTCGACCAATCCTCCATACTTTGTCACTCTGGCTTTTGGCATCCATATCTTTGTCACTCCTCCAAGGAGTCCATAGAAACGTTCATGATTATCGAAACTCCAGGTCATATAAGTCCATTCCCTTGCGGGTTGCGCCACACCCGCTTCCCCCAGTATCTGTTATTGTCATATGGGTTGTCGAACTTTATGAACTCAGTCGGGAACATCGGGCATTCTTTTATCCTGATCCTTAGGCTATTTCTTTATTCCACTATCTTGTCTCTTTCTTCTCTCATGTTCACATCCACCATCACCTTCATCCCAATTGATTTTGCAGTAGTTTTGCAGCAGACCTTCACCACACACAGTCCCAATACTACTGATATTAGTGCCCCTAGTAATACCTTCAGTCCGTCCACCAGCATGACAGTATCTAGGACCAAAGGTATGTGTTTTCCAGCCCCTTTGGCTTCTTCCTTCATCTTGACATGCATCTTCGATATTCATGTCACTGCTTCCGTCAGTGTGCCATTCTCACCGTCACTGGCATGCACAAATGTGCAACAGGAACTCCCAATTTTAGCGCAAACTACTCCTTCCATTGCTGTGAGAAGGTCAAGAACATATCTGTTCGGGAGTGCCATTAACCTTACTGCTCGGAGCTCTTCCTTTAGCGCATTGCAGCCATTTATTGTAGAGTTTATTGTCTGCATCAGCTCTCATCTGGTTATCATAAACCATTTTGTGTTTGTATTTGTCAGCAACAAAACTAAATGAAAGACTGTGGGGTTTGTTTAATGGCCCCGAGATTCCCCCATGGTTAAACCTGTGACACACTTCTAAACTAAAGGAATCTCATGGCCTACGTGTTGTAATTTCCATTGGTAGCCAAAACCACATCCTCACAGTCCACTAACAAATAAGGGACTGTGTTAACACTCCAGAAAATACAAGTTTAAAATGTTACAATTTTATTAATCAAAACAACCAAACAATTCTTTTCCTTTTTCTTAAAAACACTTAAAAATTTGAAAGACACAAAAGCATCTTTTCATAGGTTGTGATAAGTGCAAAAGTGCTATGTAAAGTGCAGGACAAACTTTTTTTCCCCACATACACCCAATTAATCTTACTAACCGAATGTGACTTTGTAAACCCTTTAACACTGCAGTCGGGAATACAAAAGCGAACTCCTATAACAAGAGGTTGCTCTCGCAACTTCTGTATTGTACTTGCTGGGCGAATCCTAATGGCGTTGACAACTATGTTCTACATTTTATCAATAACTTATTGCAAGGCACAGTTTTAAAATACAGTGCCCAATAAGACCTACCATGTTTGGTTCTATCTTCACAAATATAGAGTTTGTAAGAACTTCATCAGGGGAATTTCGACAAACAGATCACAGTGCTTGGAAACACTCTTTTCTTTCCGAGTGGTTAAAAACCTGGCGATGTTCTCGACCACTAGAAAAAGACAACACGAGAATACAGCCGTCAATTAAACTGTACTATTATTACACAAAAACCAAAATAGAAAGGAGCCTTAATCGCCTCCTGTCGGCTCACTGTAAGAAGGCTTATTATTCAACCATTCATCAGGAAGGTAGAAGCATCTTCATTGTAAACAAGAGCAAACATGAGGGTGTCACCCCAAAGATGTTGCGCAGCCCAACCATGAGTACACAAATCAACAAGATCAGTGCCGTCTAGAGAGAGCCAGAGTCCAAATTATGCTTGGTAATGAAGTCAAAGATACAGGTGCTTGATGCAAAAGTTTATAGTATAGAAAGGAACAGGAATGCCGACACATGTTTCGACCCAGAACAACGGGTCCTTTTCAAGGCAGAGATGTTCATAATAACATACAAAATTAACACATTTTTGCAAACACATAATGTGTGCGAAAATGAAATAGAAAACATCAAAAGCAATCACAAAATATAGTGAGATATTGCATACAGGGTAGGACCAGAAAGCATAGAGAAAGAAACACAAAATAAGATATGCAAGTAGAACATAAAATGCAAAAGAGTAAGATGCCATTTGGTCACAAATGAAATAAAGTAAAATGTTACCACAGATTATAACATATTCAACTGCCAGTATCCAACGGTATGGTATCCCATGAGTAGTACATGAAAGGAAAAAGAAAAAGTGTAGAAAAAACAATAAGCTGATCATTCTGATGTTCAAAATTGTACAAATGAATTACGTAGGATAAATAACCAATATGAGAAAAAAATATTATTAAAGAAACACTCTTAACAATGTCAAAAAAGGGATTCCTATTTCCCAAGTGTCGTCTAACACCTGATAGTGGAAAGGTGAAATAATTACACAGGGTCAGTGCCAAAATAAAAGAAGATATTGTTCAATATCTACACTTGTGCCACGTCCATTCCCTCATAATCACCTATCATGCAGTGAGATAACATTGAGCGAGAAGTGTGTATGGAGACTCAGTAATTATCGTAACGATGTTGGGAGAAAGATAAAGATGAACAAAATTCCTCTGGTGCAAGCCATAACACAAAATGGTAGAGCACCATTAGGCAGATGGCCTCATTGGCAATACGCATTTGAGCAACACGACGCAGTGGCAACAGCACATTCTGTTAGGAGGAAAACCAAATATGAAATGTGTCAGAGATGAAATACATTATGGTGAAGGTGGGAAGGCTAAAGTGCTGACCATGCATGTCATACCTGTGCAAAGTAGGAACAGTTGAAATAACCTGCGAGCGAAGTAATGGGGTCAGTCCCATACGTATTCACAAAGACCACGGCTGCAGACAAAATGTACTCACAAAAACAATACTGTTATTATCCTTAGATTTCTCACGATATTCAAGGAGTGCCTCACGGTTGTTGTTGGCAAACGATGCATCAGATGGCAGATAAATCAGACATAAGATTCCTAGGACTACAACAAGTCAACCTAGGAAGGAGAGGGGGAGATAGGATCAAACTCTTGAGACAAGCAGAAGCAAGACTTATATGTTTTTTCAACACAACAGTTACAGGTCTGAACTTTGATAATGAAATGGTTTCATTTTTATGAGAATATTATCACCTTCAAACACTACCAAACACTTGCGATTTATCTTTATTCTTTTGATGGAGCACTGTACACAACAGCAACTTATTCTAATTTTGATAATTAAATGGTCAGTTTCCTATGGGGAAAATAATGAGGACTGAAAATGGTCACGTGAAGACATAGAATCAATAAACGTAGGTTATTTTATTTACATTCCCATGACAGGGCATTATAGTAAATAACACTGTAAACCTCCATAGCCTGATATGAACATGACCGGCAGCATAGCACACATTACATGACATCTAGGAAATCAGCACTCTTGCCTAAACAGCAAAGTGGAGACCACTCATTTAGAGACACACATGTATGACAAGAGGATCTGCATGTGTAAGCCTAATACTAACATAAGTCTAATCTCCGGACATCAGGAGCCACATTGAGCACCATCTGCCATTAGCCAACCTCTGGAACACTCAGGATTGGAATTAAAAATACCAAACCAGTAACATCAATGCCGAACTTTAAGAACAGCACTCTGCACTTTTTGCAATTTTAAGTTACAATCTGCCTTCGATTTAGCTCACAAGACTTTAATACTAACACATTCTCAATGATCTATGTATAGGATACGGTAATATGTCCTGAAGAATATTTCACCAACATATGGTAAAAGCAGTAGATATAGCAAGGAGCGCGTTAATTACTGCATACACAAACTATGAAAGGTAAGTTTAGATATATAGGAGCCAATAGGACACACCATTCCAACATGGCAGCCAAGAGAATACACATGAGCCCATTCTCTAATAGATGCTTTGCATTGCCCTGACAACGACCGCGAGCAGTTGGGCTGCCATGACAACCACTGTAAACAATAAAAGAACATGGCGCCGGGCACTCGCGTCAAGAAAAGCAGGGCGGAATTAGTCCAGATAAAACGGTAAGACCATTTCAAGTACCAGTATTCTAGTTATTCAAAGATAGAGAATTGTTTTGAATGAGCAGACAACCTTCTTAGGTTGCTCACAATGATGTTTAATCACCGAACTCACCATTTATTTTATTTTTGAATTTGTTTATTGGCATTTTTGGTAATATCACTTACAAGTTTTGCAAATGCGTCTTGTGCATACTCTTTTACAGTGCTTTTCGGTTTAGCCTTAACAATATAACAAACAACAAATAACGAGTAACAGTAACTGTGTCCTTGCCATGTCCATATGTTTCAGCATCTCTTGTTTCGGGGAGGAGGGGGTATGTTCATAATTTTAAAATTGACGTGCATCGGCGCCTAACAAACATTAATGCTTAGATTTTTCCGATGTAGGACTAGTCAAGATCGGGACCAACATTCATATAAGGGCTATAGTAATTGCATTATGCTTAAAAGAGCAGACAATATATTAATACGAACATTATCCATGGAGCAATGTTCAACACAGACATACACCTAATATATTTGTGTTACAGGCACACAGTGAGGCAGATTATGTCTACTACCAATGTATACAATTTAGAGAAAGACAAGGCATATATTTAAGCCTAATTCCAACTCTCGAACAATATTTCTTGTTTCTAGGGAAACAGGGATTGGACCTGATGATTTGATGTTAAGAACTCCAATTGGCAACTAAACATATGTGGTACGCTAAACCAGCAGGGGCTGTTACAGACAGCCCAACAGATTCTAACCTAAATCTACTTTCACAAAGTCACAACATAAAATTGGATGCCTAATTCTAATTGTTGTTTCGTTTTTTTCTTCTTTTTCCTCTTGTCTACCATTTTAAATTATTTTTCTTACCCCCTACAATCTCTCCCTTAATCCCATCCTTGATTTCTGTCTACACAAAATCATTGTTTTTATGATTTAACAATACTTTGTATACTCATTACTTATGCTATGATTGTATTATCAACATGCACTCAATACTGTTCCACTAATGTATACTTGGATGTTTTCCACGATATCTTTTGTGTTTCTATTATTAATATGTGTGATATTACGATGTGTATAAACATGTTATGTGAAGAATGCTAATTTGCCCTGATTTGAGAAAGGCTGACTGGCCGAAACACGTGTCATCAGAAAGGGCAGTCGATTACTTTTGACAATTAAACAATTCGACAAGTTACATTAACGTGGCGCAAGTCTCTGGGAGGTCTTTTCCTTATCTTTGAGTACATGGAGGTGGCTTGTCTTTCCATCCATCTACTCCAGGTAGACGCGACACCAATCCTTAAATCAACTAACAGTAACTATTGCATAACAATATCTGTTACACTTAGAAGTCGCCAGCAGAATATCAGCCGAAGGGGAGCAGCTCATACTGATTATGTTTTTAATTACTTTTTCCATTTACCTGTGCTGCTGGATCCTGTGCAGCTTGAAGATATCAGTTGCCCGCCTAAAATGTGCAAAGAGAAATGGTGCGTTATTAGATCAGTGTTGTATTAGTTTAAGCCCCGTGGATCATAACATCTGTCATAGCAAAAATTAATAGCTGTTCCCACACAGTTCTAATTCTAGGGTCTCTGAGTACTTCAAAGACAGATGGGTTTCCTCATTCGAGTTGTGGAAAAGCTTGGGCCAAGTATGCAATGAAAACGTGGTAATACGCACTAGGGGGGCGTGCTCGGCATCTGTTGGACCTTCTGATAAAGTGGACAAATTGGTTTTGGAAAGCATCAAGTTGTGAATCATTGGACAGAATTAAAAATTATGCAATTAAAACAGTCACACTTTCACGAAGAACCTGTGTAGAGAGAATACATAACAGACAGTGTACCCTCACTCTGGATATGTAGGAAGTCCTTGCCATAACTCTGCTGCCATTAAGCGAGTAACCATTGGGTGTCCTCCACTCGGCAGTGCTTGGTCCAAAGTAGGGGTGTACCAAAATTCGGCTTTGAGTAATTATTCGGCCGAATTCCGGCTTAAATTAGCTATTCAGCATTTGGCTGAATAATTAATTAATTATTACTCGAAGCCGAAGTTACACCCCTAATTGAGTTTCCAAAGTGAGTGTACTTGTTTGTATTACTAATGTATTTGTGGGGTTTCAAAGAGTTTGTTATTAATGTGTTGTTGTAGGGGTTGACATAATTTGCATAGAGAGTGTACTTGTTTCTAATAAATAATGCTTTTTCGGGATTTCAGCGAGTTTCTCCAATGAGTACACGTGCATTTTATTAATGGTGCGTTTGTGGAGTTTGAAAAAGTTTGCAATGCAAGTGTGCCGTTTTTTAAATGAACAATGTTTCTGTGGGTTTTTAAACAGTTTCCACAGTGTGTTTCATTTTTTGTTTATGATGTTTTGTAGGTTTTGAAAGAGATGCCACAGTGAGTGCAGTGTTTTTTTTTTTATTGATAGGATTTTTGTGGGTTCTGCAATAATGTCCTCTGTGTCTGCATGTAATGTTTTGCTTTTCAGACTGATGTCTGAGTTCATCAAATAAAGATTTATTTTTATTTTTTTCGCATATTGATGAAATTTGTAATGTGTCCTCCATGACGAGGGCCTCTTTGAAAGGTGACGATAGGTTATTTTAAAAACACACAAAGCTGCTTCTTAAATTGGCTTGTGTGTCCGTGTCTTCCCGGCTTTTCATCTGCTGCGGGGGCCTTTGTGTCCTCCCCGGTAATTATGAGGGCATGGAGGTCACCCTTCGCTGACCATGGTACAGGGCAGGCTGAGCACCGGTGCGCCGGCCACAGACACCAGGACTGTGACACACGGGGATCCTGGAACTGGCTGGTTGACATGCAGGCTCTGCTTTAACCCCAAAAGCCCCACCTGCAAAGAAAAGTGTTCACTTATTTGCACCCACAGCAGCGAAGGGGAGAGTTTAGGAATATCCAAGGCCGGGTCGCGAGACCCCCAAACAGGCAAAGATTTTCCCCAACTTGAAGTGGAGGCAGCTGGGAGAACCCTCGGCCAGGGAAAGCCATTTGCCCCTGTTACATTTCAAATCGCCCAAAAGCTCAGTGACAGGCCCTGTCTATTTTTCGCTCCTGGACACCGAGCGATAACATCTCACGGAATTCTAAAAACATATCGTAACACATCGTAACGCAAATATCGCATCATTAATGTAGCCTACATAGCAATCCCAGAACAAAACAGAATGCACAAATCATAACAAAGCAAAACTGCAAGTACCAGAATGCCATGGAAAAACCAGCACCCTTTGATCTTCGGGTCTCTAACATGGGGCAGAGTGAGATCAAATCGCTTGTTCACATAACTTGCTGCTCTCCAGGCAATCTCAGCAGAGAGGCCGGGTCCGAATGAGGGTTAAAAAAGGGCATACAATCCTTTTTTTTCAAAACTATGGGGGTCATTACGACCTGGGCGCAAAGGGATACCGGGCACCGGTAATGACACCTGTGCCGGTAATCCCTTTGCGCCCATTCCGAGGTCCCTTTGCGGGTCCCTCCCTTAACCACTGGTTTTACCAGGCATTAAGGACGGGACCCGCAAAGGGATACCGGGGTCAATAACGGTACCGCAATTTACGGTACCGTTATTGACACCTTCCCATTGAGCACTATGGGGGCTCAAATGGGAATGGGGAATGGCTTTTTAAATGGGGACTTACCGGTCCCGCCAAGGTCGGACTGGACCGGTAAGTCCCCATACCACCAAGTCGGTGGCGGTACCGGTATTGGTGCTAGTCATGGCGCTAATAGCACCATGACTAGCACCAACCTCGGAATGAAGGCCTATGACTGGACACCCCGAATGAGCAACGTGCCTGCACTCTCCTCTCATTCCCCCGAGAGGCTGTCACTTGCCCTTGAGTTTTGAAGCACATCGGCCAGTTTTAGCAGCTTCAATTCTCCTCCTTTGCATACAGTGTACCCTGGTATAAGTTTACCTAAAGCGCTTAAAGGCAATTCAGTGTACATACGGCGCGTGCTATACAAGAAACCTAGCACAAAATAGCGAACACTTGAACCCATGAGGTTGAAATGAAAAGACAAGGACGCACCAATGGCATATCAGCTTTTAGGTAGCAATGACCTGCAGCCTTGCAACATGTGTAAAAGTGGCTTAAAGGGTGTGCATATCCCCAAAGGATGAACTTGTAAAGTTGACCTTTCCTGTCGAAGTTTGGACAGAGCCTGAGTCTCTGTCAAGCAAAGGGAATCAAGCACAATTTGCGTTTTTGGTAGTCTGGTGATTTTGGGCTTTGCTCGTTTGTGTTTCTGGATCCACTTGTTTTTTCGAGCAGGGCCTCTGTAGCTTTAGTACAGTGGTATTTGGGGAATGTTGGGGGGAGGGGGTGAAGGAGGACCTTCTGCAAATTGTTGCTGTGTAGCATACTATTTAAACATTTATATCGTAGATGCTGGGCTGGGCCATTTCCTCTGAGCCGTGCCTGGTGATGCCCTGTGAACATCAAAAAGGTAGTGGGGGGTTTATCATCCTTTATCACAGCATATGAATACTGATGAAGTGTGAAGCCAGAGACAATGTCACAGTGTCTCTCACAGGGAGCTGGGGTCAAACTGCAGTTCAGTTTGCTGCTTGGGGCAATGTTTACATACACCGCAGGAAACAAACAGGAAATGGGAGGTCTTTCAGAAACCCCCATGACAAGTATTTACTGCTTCTCTCACACTGAGCTGCAGTCAGACTGCAGCTGAGTTTGCAGAATCTGGACAAAGTTTACATATGCCGCTTGAATTAACCAGTTTGTTGGAGTCTTTTCAGAAATCTCTGATCAGTTTGCAGCACAGAAAAGGCGCTCACTAGAGGAGATAGTCTTCTAGGCTCATGTTTCTGAATGCCTTCTTTTAAAATATGTACAGATTTACACTATGAAAACCTTTATTCACCAAACACCCCAGTTTTTTGCCTGCAGATGACCTGCTGCGTGCTTCACTAAATGTATACTTATATATTTATTAACCTCATTATAAGTCATTCCATCTCCTGTAGTCCCTGGAGCTGACCTTAACTATTTATAAGCATGTCCTGCACTGAATTCCTGTTAAAACAAGCTTTGGCAAAGCCAACTGTTTTGGCTTGTTATGTATATCTTAACACATTTCAAGTACTAATCTACTATTCTGTAACTATTTGGTAACTATTCGTTGTGGCCGGATAATTTGGTGAACTATTCGGTATTCGAATAGTACATTTACTTTTCGGTACACCCCTAGTCCAAAGTGTCTCCTTTCCCTTCTATCTGCCAATCATTGGCCCTGTGGATCTCGTGCCAGGTGAGGCCACAGCTTTGTAGGGCTTGATGTCACTGATATGATTCCAAACAGTCTTCCCAACCATTTTGATTGCACTTTCAGTCACTGCCTCAACAGTGTGGGGCCCGTGAACCTGGGTGTGTCCAACCGTCTAGAGAAATTTCTAAGGAGAACCTGGTCTTCTGGATATACAGGTGGCTGCATGAGCAAGTCCTCTGGGTTACTGACGCTGCTGACGTTGTTGCTGTCTCTCTCGACTTCAGGCTGTTGATGTGGTATCTGACAAGAGATAAGAGGCACTAGCAATCAAGGAAGTCACATAATTGTACATTCCCTGACCCAATACATTTGCAGCGCTCTGCGCATCCTTTAGCACCCTAGTGGGTGGAGCCAGGGGATGTTGTATGCGCCTTCCAGTTACCACCTTGTGTGGGGTTAAATGGTGGTTGGAACCGGCTTGCTACGCGATGCAAAGAGTGCTAGGGCGGACAGTGTAGCCAATTCTTACAGAGGCTCTTTTTAGTCTTGGTTATGGCCTCTTTTAGCAGGCCATTGAGACATAATATGTTGGAACATCTCATTGGCAAACTGAGGGCCATTGTCAGACCGCAGGACCTCACACATGCCCCATCGTGGGAACACTTCTCAGACCTGAAATTTTGCTACTCTGAGGGCGTCAGGATGAGAACAGGGACCGGCCTCAATCCACTGGCAAAATGGGCAAAATGGACATAAAACCACTATCATGTAGCGGTACCTTTGGCAGACTTGAATCATGTCGACGTAGTCGACATGGAGGTGTTGGAATGGACCAATTTGGTGAGGTATGGCTCCTCTCACAACTCTTAATGTATGACCTGCCGTAAACTGCTTGCAAGTCAAACAATTACTCATGAATTCAGCCACATGTTCCGCCAAAGTAGGACAGCACCATGTTTCTCCAATATGTGCGGCAAGCACTTCCTTCCTTGTTTGTGTTTGATAGTGTAGCTGTGTCAGTTCTGTGTGCAATAATCAAATGGCATAATCACTTTCCCTGTGTTGTTTTGACGCCATAAGGCAACTGCCAGGGGTACTGTACATCCCCTCCTAAGTCACAGGTCTTTTTTCTCCCTGGGACCAGCTCCCTGCAGCTCCATGATTTGTGTCGCTGGTAATATATTGTATCTCTCGTTAAGTATAATTGTCCTTGCATAATCACATGCGTGTGATGAAGCCTCCATTTCTAGAAGGTCCCTAAAATATGCAGCGCATTTTGCTTTGCATCTGCTGCTTCATTTACTCTTGAGACAGAGTCATTCCATCTTGTGTGTGCTTGGCATTTCACTATTGCTAGTTGCTCTGGGAGATGTATGAGATCAACCAACCTGCCCAATAGAAGTGCGTGCTGCACCAGGGATCCATCAGCATGTCTGAAACCCCTCCTCATCCAACGTGACAACCCAGAATGCACTGTGGTTGTCACGTAGGCTGAATCTGAGTAAATTGTCACTTCCTTTCCCCTGCTGCGCTCTTTGGCCAATGTTAAGGCTACTAGCTCTGCAGCTTGTGCAGAGTAATGTAATGGCAGTCTTGCGCTTGTCACTACCTCACTTGTCCCATCTTCTCTCATTCTCACTACGGCTGTTCCAGTATGTCTTCCCCATCTGTTTGGTCAACTGTTGATGACCCATCAATGTAGAGCATGTCTCCCCCCCCTCAAGTGCGTACTCATTTACTTTGTAAGTGTCACTGAACTCTTCCAGATTTGCTCTGCAGTCATGCGCATAGTCAGCAATAAATGTCACTGGGTTAACAACTGTGCATCTCACTACTTTGAGGGCTGGGTTGGATAGTAACACCTCATGCCCTGATGCTGTTTGTGTTGTCAGTGTGCTCTTTGGTCTTTCAAATATTGCAAAGAGATCATGCTCCACGTAAAGAGTGGTGCTGCATACCATGATAACGCTCACTGATTTGTCTACTGTGAATGTGGTGGCAGCCAATGCTCTCTCGCATGGATAGTGTCCTCTCATTACTGGGTCTAGCTTCCCACTGTAGTAGGCCAGTGGCTTGTACCCTAAACTAGTCTTCTGTGTCAGTACTGCTGTCATTACCACACCATCAGAGTTGGAGAACAGGAAGAATTAATTTTGATAGTCTGGGATCCCTAATACTGGAGCTTTGCATATTGCTTCCTTCAGTTTATTGAATGCATCAGTAATTTCTGTTGTCCATCGTATTATTTTCTCCCCTTTCTTTGATTCCTTTAGTGCAGTTAGTAAGGGTCTAGTATATGTGCTGAAGTCAAACATCCATGCCCTGCAATAGTTACATAGTCCCAAGAACTGCTGCATCTCTCTGACGGTTGTGGGTTTTGCTGTCTTGTGTATTGTCTTCGCCCTCTCTGATGTCACTCGTCGGCCATTTTGAGAGATCACTGTCCAATGTACAGTACTTCTGTCTGGCAATATTGCATTTTGGCCTTGTCCACCGTGTATGCCTTGTCTGCTAACACTGTCAGCATGTGTACTGAGTCATTTCTGCAATGTTATTTGGTATTACTACAGATCAATATGTCATCTACATACTGTATGATCATGCTCTCCATCTGTACATTGCTAAGGTCCCTCTGAAGGACCCTATTGAATATGGACAGTGATTCACAGTACCCTTGAGGAAGTCTTGTATGTTTCTACTTCTTATTTCTATATAGAAATGAAGTTGTCTTGTGAGTCTGAGTGTAGCGGTATAGAGAAGGCAGCATTCTTCAAATCTATGGCCATTATATAGGCAGCCTCTGTTGGGATGCTGCACAAAATTGTTTCTGGATTGGGAACTAATGGGTATTCTGCTTCTACAATATGATTAAGAGGGCGCAAGTCCTGTTTAAGACGCCACAACCCCACTCTCACCTTTTTGACTGGGTACACGGCCGTGTTGCATGGTGAATCTGATGGTACTAGGATGCCTTGCTTCACTAGTGCTACAATGGTTTCATATAAATTTAATAAATAAATAAATACCCTTGGCTGCCTCCCTTGAGAGAGGGTACTAATTTACTTGTGGTAAAATCGCTCCTGGCTTCAGCTTCATCTAGACTGCCCCCACCCCATTCAGAAGCCCCACATCATAGGGACCAGTGCTCCATAATATGCTGGGTACCATGGCCAAATCCTCCTCAAGAAAGGTTGGCGGTTCCTTCAGGGCCATCGCCATTCTCTGTGTTACTTCTCTGTAATGTATCCTCACCCAATATGTGATGCTCATTCAGAACAGAACCTCATGCTCTGAACTGTTATCCCTGAATAATTCTTTGTCTGTCACTGTGGTCAACCTGTATCCTTCAACTACAGCGAACACTGATCGCCATGGCCACCCGTGTCATCTGTCACATGCACCGCTATCCACTTGTCTCCCACGATTACTGCATCTGTTTCTAGTGGCACTATTGTTCCTTTCTCTTCATCCAGTGGTATCTCTGGTCTGAACAAGTATTCTTTTAGAATGTGCCACATCTTCCCCTGAATCCCTGGGAGCCATGCTATTGCAATCTCAGTCCCATATTGGAACAGCTCCTCATCCACCGCCCCCCCCTCTGTACCTTTTGTCCACAGTAAGCTTGAATGATTTCCCTCACATTGAGAAGGTGTATCCCTGGTGTGAAGCACACTATCCCCTGGTCCGTGAATGAAAAGGTTATGTTAAGTCTGCTCATAATGTCTCTCCCCAGTATGTTTACCGGTGTCTGTCAGGAGTAAAATAGGACAAGCATTGATCATGTTCACCTATAGAGAGTGTAATATTGTCTGTGAAAGGAACCACTTCCGTAGCCCCAGAGAATCCTTGAGAATTCATGGCATCACCTGACAACCTTTATTTTGCCTCCTGGATGCAGGATTTAGTCACCCCTGTGTTCACAAGAAAGGAAACAGTTTTGTCACCTATCATCACCCCTGTGCATGGCTCCTCCGCAGGGTTGGGTGTAATTGACAGGATGGAACATATCAAGTCCATCTGTGGGTAGTCCTATTGAGGTTATAAGGACATCCCATTCCTCAAAATGAGTTGTTCCCCACCATGGTGACTCCCACAGTTTCCTAATGGGGCTGTTGCCACGGAGTCTGTGCGTGCCATTGTCCCGTTGTTTGGCTGTGTGTTATTCTGTGTCTGTGGGACATGCTGTATGGTATACGCATGCTGTGTGTTACCTTGCACCTGGGAAAGCTGTGGTGACTGCAAATACTGCGGTATTGGTGCTTGCATTTGTGGTGCCTGTATCATGTGCTGGTGTGGCTGAAGGTATAAACTCGGTGCCTGTCCCTGTTGTGTTTGGTCCTGTGTGTAATACTCGTCATGTTCCCCTTGCTGACTGGTATTGCATCCCTCCATTCTGTGGCATCCCTCTGCTTCTGCACACTATCGAAATATGCCCTATCCGTCTGCATACCCATCACTGTGGTGGGTCCCTCCCCTGCCCTTGGAAACCCCAGAAAATCCCCCTGGACCCTGCTGCATCTGCTGCCCGTATCCTCGAAAACCTCCCTGGAAATCCCCCGTGGTTGTGATGTATCTGTGGCCCGTAACCATGTCCTTTAGGTGGCCCCCCTCTTCCTCAGAACCCATGCTGCACAGTCCCCTGCCCCATGTAACCTCTCCCAGCGGGCAGCGGTGCGTACTGTGACTCTGGTGTCCCCTGTCCCCTTCCATGGCGTATTTAGATAGCTTCCTCCGTACTAACTTCGCTTCCTCATACTTCCTCTCCTCACATTTCTTCCTCGTGTTTTCTTGTAGTAGCCTACAATAGTGTACTATCATGAGCTGTATTTCTGACCAGGGCTTTGTCTCCAACCCTACTAGTTTCTTGAGTTGCTTTTGCACCTGCTCTGGCAACACTCTGGCATAACATATGATAGAATAATGCTACTGTTTTGTCCCATGTTTCTCGTGTTTCAAGGCGCCTAAGTTCTTGGATCATTTCAATATAGTGAAAGGGGTCTTCATCTTCCCCCATTTTGTGTGCCATAATCGCACTAATGTCTGACCTGTCTGGGTATTGTGTCCTTAGAGCTTGACATGGCCGCTCAGCAGTTTGCAAATGGTGAACCATTGTGTGCCATGTCGTGGGTGGTTACTCCTGGGTACCCCGCCCTTCTCCATACGTCATCAGGTCATCAACGGCCTCCCTTAGGATTGACACCAGCAGTCCCTTTACGCCCCCACTGCTAATTTCCATCCCACTGTCATTCTTTCCATTTCATATATCCATTTCCCGCACCTGCGGTTAGGGTAGGGTAGCGTACACCTGTAGTTTTGTTTGTCTATGTGCTTCCAGGGTATATATTGAGGTCCACCCCCCCCTTTTCCAATAGGTGTAACTGTGTGAACCCCACCTCCCCATTTGCTCCTCTAGTCAGTCTAATCTGCCTGTCGGCATCTTTAATGTCAGTGTATGCTTTTATTGGCTCCGAAGTATTTATACATACGGAATCAATAAGGCGTCCCTCGACTGCTGTGCTCGATCGTCCTTGTCTTCCTTAGATCCCCCTGTGCTTTTTCCCATGTCACATATCACACTTTCTTTCTGCGCTTTTTCCTGTTGACTTAGATTTGGGTTGGCAGCTTCTCTCGTCCTACTTCCCATTGCGTCCTCTTCTGAATGAGTGTCCATATAACTTCAAAATTCGACCAAGAAGCTCAGTTACCTAGAGGTCGTGTCTGTGCTGGGCTTCACTGTGAAGTCGATGTCAATCAAGTCCCCATGCCTGTCCTGTCTGATACAGCGGTAGTCCTATCCTGTGTAGTCATGCTGTCTGCCTCTGTTTGTCTACCACCTCCCGTTCTGTCATCTCCCGTGCCCATTGCCTACCAGGTTGAAATACTGGATTTGAATACCCTTCTGATGCCTTTAGCTCCCATAGTGGGTAAAGCCCTTGCTCATCATCTGTGTCTTCTGCCTTTTCGCTCGCAGGAGAGGGTGAGGGAGCGGTGGCGGAGATGATGGCCCTGGTGTCTCCTGTTGGCTTAGCATCCATTGATGCCTCACTGCTTTCCCCTAGCTGACCTGGAAAATTCACCAGAGCTCGAAAATTGCGATATGATTGGCTAACTTCTTCCCCTTAAAAGTGTCCTGTAAACGTGTCACATCCTTGGAGAAACCTCTGCATTGTGGCCATGGATTAGCTAATTTACCCTTGGTGCTTTTTGTCCATTCCGTGCTGTATTTACAAATCTTGTCCTTATAGGGCAGGAGGGTCTTGCACAAGGGCTCTATGGGCGTGTCACTACCGCACCTCCCTTGATACATTGCGTTTATTCTTACTTGACCTCAAGTCAAGGTTTTCGACACTGCACTGCTGGGAAAGAAAACAATAAAATGGCACTTCTTTCAACTTTCATCGAGTCTCTCTGGCCCCAAACCAGCAACAATTTTAGGAACAACTTCAGTTGCTGCAAATGACCATACCGATGATCAGCAAATCTTGGAGAACAAAAATACAATAAAAAACTGGAACTGGCTTGCTGGAGTCCTGGGAGGGCAAGCCAGCTAACGCCATCAGGGACCTAGTAGTCCCCATATGCACGTCCTCTCATGGAACACCCGAGGATTCATGCATTTATTCAATAAATTAAATAAAAGTCCCTTGAATCAGTCAGTGATCTGCCTGCAGGAAACGTGGCTCACCCTGTGTCCATTGTCGGATGAATATGAAATAGTCATGAACCCAGCCATATCGAGAAAAAAAGGGCGACCGTCTGCTGGGCTAATAACAATGGTGGCAAAAAACACGGGATGGAAAGTGAAAAGTTCCCACAATCTAACTCCTTACATCCAACATACAATCATAGAAGCAATTTCATCGAATTCTGGGAAAGAAACCAAAACCCAGTTGAATATAATCAACTTGTATTGGCACCACAAAGAAGCAGGTACGAACAAATTTATGAATATAGTGCTGGATCTAATCGATGACATTAACAGCGAGCAACAAGCACCTAACATAATTTGTTGTGGTGACTTCAACCTATCGTGCATAAGGGATGTGCATGACACCGTAGCTTCAACCTCAATCCAAAAACTGGCAGCAAAATGGTGTTTAGCTTTATTAGAAAGAAACATCACAATGGTGAATGGGAACATTAATGGTGACACACCAGCCCAAAAAACATGGAAACATGGGAAGTCATCGTCCACCATAGACTACTTTTTTATTTCTGATAATCTAAATCAAAGAGCAGTGGCACTAACTGTCTTAGAAGACCTTAATAGCGACCACAGCAAATTAACGCTGACTTTTCTTTCTCCATTTGTAGTGAAACCTAACTTCTGGAAGAGCCAGGTTGAAGTAGAATCTAATAGAATTCGCTTAAAAATAAAGCCATCTGAGGTGGAGCGGATCACAGATTCATATCATAACTACATAATAAATTCAAGGGCTTCTAGCCTTGAATACACTGCAGTTTTAAAACAGTTTATGACAATTCAAAATGGCTCAAAAAACCGGCCATTGCTCCAAAACACTGTTATAACCATGAAATTGCAGAAAGAAAGAGGCAATTGAGGAAAGAACTAAGACAGCATGCACAACTAGATCTGGATCAGCGTCACCTTGCAAAAAAAGCCTCAAAACAGCAATATAAAAATTGGCTAATTTCGCATAAATCAATACAATTTCAAAAGGACAGTGAAGCCATGTTAATGGCTCTCAGCAATAAGAACTCAGCTGATTTTTGGAAGTTAATTAATAACAAGAACTGTCAACAAAGCGCAACTCAGACAAACATGGTTACACAAGCAGATTGGCTTGTTCATTTCAACTCGGTCTACGGAATAAACAGCTCTACAATTGAGCCTGAACTTCCGAAGCTATCTAAGTGGGATTTAAAGTTCAACAACGAGAGTATAACACAGGCTATATTACGAGCATCTTCTTCAAGAGCACCGGGTCCGGATGGTCTTTCCAACCACCTAATAAAACAAAATCCAGAGGGATGGTCTAAGTTCCTCATGCTTCTCTTCACAAAAATTGCGGAAGAAGCTTCTATACCATCTAGCTGGAAATCTTCAATCATAATCCCCATTTTTAAGAACGGGAATAGAGCAGACCCCAAAAACTACAGGCCTATAGCCCTACTAGATGTCCTCGGAAAAATCTTTGCTACCCAGCTACAAAATCAACTGAATAAATGGATTGAATCCACAAAACACATGGATCTCCGACAAACTGGCTTTGCCCGAGGCGTTGGCTGTGGCCTAAACCTGCTAATGCTTAATATCTTAAAAATGGACGCTATAAGAGCAAATAAGAAAATCTATCTTGCATTTGTGGATCTATCCCAGGCATTCGACAGTATTGACCGGGAATTATTGTGGAAGAAAATGGCGAACTGGAATTGCCCTCTCAGTTTACTCCTGGCTATTAAAGCTCTTCACACTGATACAGTGATAAGAGTGAGATTAAATCAACAAGGCCTTCTTTCTGAGCCAATAAAAACCTACAGAGGAGTTAAACAAGGTTGCCCACTGGCAGCCCAATATTCAACCTGTTCCTCTCGGATTTAGGGATCGCATTTGACAACAACAACGCCTTCGCTCCAAAAATAAATGGAAACGAGGTAAATTGGCTTCTGTATGCGGACGACCTAGTCCTACTGGACCTAACCCCAATAGGCCTGCAACGAAAACTGTCTATACTCGATCAATATGTCAAGCAAAATGGACTAACTGTGAACCCCAAAAAATCAGTAATACTAACTCTGCAAGATCTTCAAAAACACAAAAACAGAGAGGGGTTGAAGAAGTTTAAATGGAAAATTGGGAATGAGTCATTAACAAGCGTTGATCAGACCATGTATCTCGGTATGTGCATGAGTTCTAGTATCAACGACTCTCCATGGGTAGCAAAAATAAAGGACAAATGCAAACAACTAACTGCACAAGCCAGCTTATTAAATAAGAAATTTGGAAAACACTTGTTAAAACCTTTTTGTTTTACAAAGGTAGCGGGCGCCCCTCTCTCGCAAGAACAGACATGATAACCTGTTCAGTGGTTATTAACCACTTGAGAGTTCGCAGCCACTGCTTTTACTCACTGTGCCTTTCACAGATGGGAAATATCCATTTGCATATCAGTCTTTGTCCTGCCCAGGGGCAGTCCAGCACCGAAATACAATGGCAATTCCAACCTGAACGAGAGTACCACCAGCAACCCCATACACGTGTTTCACCCTTGTTGGGGATCATCAGTGAGGTGAAGCTGATGCCTCTCTAAGCACAGTGAGAGGGAGACCACGTCTGGTTGCCCCCAGGAGACCTAGGGTTACCAATCCCAGGTTCCTTAACAAATAGTTTTACAAAGGTAGCGGGCGCCCCTCTCTCGCAAGAACAGACATGATAACCTGTTCAGTGGTTATTAACCACTTGAGAGTTCGCAGCCACTGCTTTTACTCACTGTGCCTTTCACAGATGGGAAATATCCATTTGCATATCAGTCTTTGTCCTGCCCAGGGGCAGTCCAGCACCAAAATACAATGGCAATTCCAACCTGAACGAGAGTACCACCAGCAACCCCATACACGTGTTTCACCCTTGTTGGGGATCATCAGTGAGGTGAAGCTGATGCCTCTCTAAGCACAGTGAGAGGGAGACCACGTCTGGTTGCCCCAGGAGACCTAGGGTTACCAATCCCAGGTTCCTTAACAAATAGTTTTACAAAGGTAGCGGTAGCTGTTATGGATTTCATCGCTCGAACACCATTTTTGGACCAAAGTTCTGCGCCTTCCAACAGGCATTCCAACAGCCTGTATAAGATACGAGCTAAGCCTGTTGTCAATTAACGCAATGGTAACATGGTCTACCTTGTCTGAATTCAGGAAAATAACCATTGTTCCAACTGCGCCTCAATACCAGATTCTGTCTAACGCAGATTTAGGTCCGACAAACAGCATTTTGCCCCAATGGTTAAAACGCTGTGATACCATCTTAAACGATCTAAATACCAACAGAGAGTTACTTCATGCGAATTCTGGCAAAGTAAAATCATTATTATGGCAACAAGATTGGATCGATACAGTCGACATTCGAGGAGCTCACAGAATTATGAGAACTTGCCCAGCTGAACCAAGAAAACTGAATGCTACTCAATCCTACTTGCTAAAATTTCCAGACACGACACGTAGACTCCTGTACATGAAATTTCGTCTAAATCAATTTCCAACAAGGGAAACGTTAGCAATTCGACGAATCAATGGACAACAAATGTTGTCCTGTCGCTTATGCGGGAAAGAAATCGAAACATTAAAACATCTCACATTGTTCTGTACTCAATTGCGACAAGAGCGATCTACTCACCTGAGAAGACATATTATGACAAGACCAACATTGTCTATTGAAGATTGGTGGGCTTTGATGTATCAAGACTCAGAACGCAGCCTAACGCTTGATCTGACTTTTTTTTTGGAAAAGATGAATGAAAAGCTAGAAAAATACGATAATGACAGTAAAGCCGTTCTAATTTCAGCCTGAATCACTATCGGCAATCGAAGAATTACCTTGGGTTGCAAAGACTCGATTCATGTCTTATTCATCTCAATCCTCTAGTCTTAATGATTACTTACGCTCTATTTTAAGATTGGAGCTCCCTTTGTGGACCTTCTATTAAGAATTTTCTTAATGTTTTTTCTGTTTTTTTCCTTTTCTTTTTCTTCTCTTTTCCTTTCCCCTATCTTTTTAAAGGTTTGTAAAAAAAAAAAAAAAAACAGCCTGTCAGGCGTGCTCCATGAACCACCCTTCCACAATTCTCACCCTCCTCAGGCACACCCAATGATTCTGCGCATGCGCCATCCGACAACCTACAAACTAAAGTTTTTGAACTCTGTGTCCACAACACTTCGTGCTTTCCAAGTCCCATGCACAAAACTGACAGGTGACGTCACCAATTCTCTGAACAAGGTAGTGCTAAAGATCACTTGCACAAACCTTTATAAAGAAGACCCCACATGAACCCACAGCTGTTATCCTGCCTTCTAACAGGGGATACCAGGGTATACCAATATTCTTTGTGTTCGATCTGTACCTACAGCGCCGCCTTGTAGATAAAATGTCACTGCAAGACTTAACCAGACAAATCACTTTTCACATCCTAGGCCAGCTCCCTTTGCTAAACCTTAAACGGGAATACCATCAACTATGACATGAACTAAAATACCCAACCAACAGAAAATCCAATATTCACACAACTTCTGTCATCTGAGCCCTCAAGTTAATAGTCTAGGTTCTTTACCAGAACCGTTTCCCTCAAGACTGAACGTGTCCTAACCACAGAAATGACATCTACCTCCGCTCCTTTCCCTACTAAGCTTGACAGTACTCGGCACGTCGTAGATGATACTGGACAATACTCCAACGGTACGCAAGAATACTCAGTATTTCCCTTGCACCCCCTGTTACTCTCCCTCTCCCCTTAGTTGCCATATGGCTGGGTCAATACTTTGCACTCCGTGATCTGCTGACGCTGTTCGGCTGTGGGGTCTCCCAAAGCTGCCACGCTGCCTTTCCGGTCTGCTGGACACCTCATGAAACACGGGCAGGATATTTCCAAGCTGTCTCCTGACAGCTTTTGCATGGGTGTATTTCCCTTGTCTTGTCGAAAACCTGCGAGGTGTCCTGCAGCCACCCAGGCACTATGGCAAGAGAGGCGGCTTTGTGCCGAACGGGCGTAGCCTTAAATGTCCTCTGATACTAACTTGTTGGTGAGAAAACCCGGGATGCCAGAGGTCTGGGCTAAGAGCTTACCTATCCGACTGCCAAGGGCCCAACAACCCTTTCCCCAGAATAAATGGAAGACTCAGCCAACAGCAAGTTAGAACTGTTGTTTATTACAAAAAACACAACAGGGACCAAACAGGATAATCACGATTCTCCAGTAATAATCAATTTCACAAGGGGCGCTTCACAGTTTTGACACCAAATGGCATCATCACCTGGGTCCTCTCCCAAAAACATATCCCCTTTTCTAGTTGGGTGCTCAGAGTAGTATAACCTGTAGATCACCTATAGGTGTCTTAGTTGATTGGTCTTCTCATGTCAGGTGGCTAGTCTACTGCTTTCCCATGAAACTATTACATTGTTGCAGGATCACAGACTTACCATTGGCCCTTGCACTCTGCTGTCCACCGCTGGATTTCTGTCTCCTAATTGGTTGGAACTGGTCTCCCCAGGCCTAGGACCCGATTCGGTTCTCAGACCTCTGTGCACCTCTCCAAGGTGATGTGAAGTGACTATGGGCCTCATTACGACCCTGGCGGTAGCTGCCGCCGGTAATGATATTTTACCGGAGCCCAGAAAAGGGCAATAACCGGGTCATGCCGACCTTGGCGGATCCGGTAATTGCCCTTTTCTGGGCTCCGGTAAAAATGAATCCACATTCCCATTTGAGCCCCATAGGGCTCAATGGGAATGGGGATGATGCTAACAATGGGCCTGTTAATGACGGGCCCGTTGTTAGCATCCTGGTCTGCTAGCGGGTCCCGCTAAGGATGCCTGGTCTGGCCAGGCGTCCTGAGCGGGACCCTCAGCAGACCTCGTAATGAGGCGGCCCGGAATAAATGGTGTTGGTCCCTTACAGGCACCGTTCATTCTGTGGCCACCAGGGTGCTAATGAAGCCCTATGTGTCCCAAATGTATCTGGAAGTATACCACCTTTGTCTATGAGAGTGTGCTCCGTGTTGCAACATTTGTTTCACTTCTTGTCTGGGTTGCTGAGAACCGCTCATCTTCCCACCACGGGTGAATACCCATGGTCTAGTTTGGCCGCATCACCTGGTTGTGGGCCATAAAATCAAGCTCTTTGGGTCTGAATTCATGAGGATTTATTCTGTTTTCCTGCAGCTGGCCTCTTGTCGTTTGAAACTTGGAATGTGCTTGTTTATCTCTGACCTTGGCTGTGAGCTTTGTTACCCCTTCACGCAGCCTGAGTCTACTTCCCTTGTCTGGTGTCCTGCAGATTAAGGCCTTCTGTGATTTCCCTTAAACTTGTAATATGATATTATTTGTGCTGTGGTTGATGGATTCTCTTTATCCGAATAAACTTTGATTGATGATCATTTCTACACGCTTATATTGTGCTATGTTTCCTATAGGTTAGACATACGTGGTCCTACCATGCTCCTCATATACTCCAGTAGTCCCATAGAGTTAATTGCTGTAAGCATCTGCAAGCTTTTCTCAGGATTTCTTGTTGCCTTGCATTTAGCGTTACTGTACTTGGCTAATGAAAAAAAATAACAAAAGCTTTGACAGTATGTATATGTATCTGTGCTCTATCTACAGAGCGACGTAAGCATGTTGTTTGTCTATGTGTGGGAGTGTTTGTGTAAGCTGTGCATGACTGCAAGTATTCTTCTTGGCTAACACAGCTTCTTCGTGGCTAACACAGCTACGTTGCGGTGTCACCAGTGATGTCAGCACCGTGGCTTCTTAGCATTTTAATTGATGCAGTCCATTACGGTGTCCCAATCCATGATCACCCTTGAGTCACTTGTGTCAGTGAGGAAATGCACTGGATACGGTTGGAATGGCTGTCTGAGAGAATACCTCTCTGCATACGTGTCAGTCATTGGTGCACTTGGGTTTGTCTAAATAGGGAGTGACTTTAATCGTTCTCGACTCTTTGGACCATCTCTTCAGTGCCGAATAAACACAGGCGACTAAGATCATCCACTTTCATGGCAGCAGAGTAAAAAGGACAACGGCTCACGAGCAATGGAGGGCATATACTCTTACATTGGTGCTAGAATACTGAAGTAATAGCCTATAATATGTGGGGGTGGACTGTATATTTTCTATTGGATTTTTACAGTTACTTCATCATCTTCATCTTTATAGATGTAATGTATACAATAAAAGAATGCAACATATACGATTGTAATAAATGCAGAGATGAAATGTGGAATCAACAGAATAATATTTAAAAAATCAAACAAATCAAAAAAAGCTCCCACAATGCAAATTACTAGATATTTGTAAACAAATTAATCAATGGGGGTCATAACGAGGTAGGAGGTAACCATGCCGCTAATAGCAGTATGGCTACCCCCTTACCGGGTACCGGGTCCAGGTTCTTTGAATGAGGAATTACCGGGTCATTCTGACCTTGGAGGGCTCAGTATTTCGCCATTCAGGGAACCCAGACCCTGTGCATCCCCATTTTCATTCGATCCCCCATAGGGCTCAATGGGAATGGGGATGAAAAATCAGGCGTCCTTAGCGGGTCCCGCGAGGAGAACTCGTAATAGGGCTGCAGGGGTTTAACGGCCCCGGCACCTTTACCGGCACGGTTAACCCCTTTCCGCCCACCTTGTAATGAGGCCCAATGTATAATTTTCTTTTGAAGATGCATGGTATCTTTCTGGTTCAAAGATGGCCGGTTTGTTTCCAGAGAGCTTCCTTAGATGGCAGTCATACACGATGGCTGCCTCCATGGTAAAGTTCACTCAAAATCAGAGTTCCGAGATGGGCCGGAATGGGTGGGATTAGCAATAGGGATTACCTTGGCTAGGGGCAGGGAATGGGTGGGATTACAACAGTGTATCCCTCCTCAAATGTCATCCCTATTGGAAAAGGCATTACATACCCACTTTCCAAGCCCATATTTGAAGCTCTTATGTTAATGACAATAGTTTCGGCTTTTAAGGTAGCGCTTTCATCATCACCTAATAACTCAAACTAAAAATTGCCTCTTTTACTAATTCATCTGGGAAACAAGACTGGGCTATTTCCAGCACATTTAGACTATAGGATTGGGAAACATTGGATGTTTCTGGGTTTTCCGGGGTTTGGGATTCTTTTGACTTTGCATCAATTTGTACAGCAAATATCCCCAATTACTTTTTGTCCATTATTATAAGTGAGGTGGTGCAGTAAAAAACAGTGGTAATGCAGTGGTAGCTCCATTACCACTGCATTACCACAGCATTACTGCATTTGCGTACTACCAAAAAACAGCCAAATTGGCTGAATTACCACCAGTGGTAATGTTGCCAAAATCCGTGGGCTCCATTAATGGGGACTAACACTGCCATACCACCACTTGTAATATAGCAGTAATTCCGCTGGAACATGTGGCAGTAACAGTAGTTCTGTTTGGCATTATTTCTGTGGATTTACTACCGAAATACTGCCAAACTTGTAATGAGGTCCTTTATGTTGAGGTGGGGAAATGGTGAAAGCATGGAGGTGTAGGGTCAGGTGACAATCTCTAGAAAGGGGTGGAGTAGCAGATTGGCCGTAAACAGGGCTCTCTGCAACATTAAAGCTTCCAAGGCTTGTCTCCTGCTGGTTTGGGACTGCCTTTCTGAATGGGCTCACTATGTCGTGACTGAACAAATTTATCAATGAGTGTGGAAGTTTCCCTTTCCTGGGAAAGAGCTTCTGGGCGAAGTTGGCAGTGGGGCATGTGGAAAGGAAATCATTTATAAACAAATATACTGATGGAGCTGGATTGCGCTCTCGTTAGCAAGAAAGCAAACACCTCTAGTCATAAAACACTTTCTTTCAGGGAGTGTGTAGAACTCTCAAATTGTCCTATATCCGGTGGATTGGCTCATTTAGCCCAGGTTTTTGCTTTGCATTTTTGCCCTTGTAGAGATTTATATACAATTGGCCCAGGGTGAAAATACAGAAGCAGGAAGGGATCGCTACCCACACCTGATGTGGAGCACCTTGTGAGCTCTAAAATTGCCTTGTAATTACATTAAGGAAAATTGGACCACCTTTTTTTCTAAAATAAATATGCTGCAAATTCACTTTGACCTAGAGAAAAGACTTACTTCATGCATAGTTCCTTAGGTGACCATTGCATTTTGGGATTTGGGGTGAAATACCATCACAGTAACTCCCACCACCGCAAACATTCTTTATAAAAAGTTAACAGTTACAGGAATACCACTATCCCAGTATTAATGATAGTGGTAATTCTGGAATACTACGAGAGGTAGTCCAGAAATACCACTTGCTAAAATTGTTTAAACAACAATTGTATCAATTTTAGCACTCAGATTCATGGAGGTAATGAATTGTGCGTAGTACTTGTTCATAACACTACCGTACATTTTTTACAATGCCCCAAAATGTTAAATGCTGATCCTTTTGAGCAGTACATGGAACACATGAGTAGAATTTGGGCATGCTCAATTTCTCACCCAGTTCCTATGTCCCAAAAGCAACAGTAATGTATACTTCATTGCTATATTACTATTCCCTTCTGTACAGTAAGAAAACTTCAAAACAATTCTTGGGACATTTTGCAATGTTGTCATATATATTGAGCAGTATAATCAACGTTTTACAGTGGCTATCATGATGTATACTGTGGGCAACAGCGTCATGAAGGAGCTGTACGTTGGGAATGCTAACATATTTTTGGGCACAGTATTACGACAGCTTTACATTGGGAGTTAATGCTGGCATATATTTTGGGTACAGCATTGTGAAAGTGTTTTACTTAATTTAATATTTATTGTGTTATAGTTTAAAAGAAATTAAACTTTACACAAACCTTTAAAATAACAAAGTAACAATTAATACACAATCCAAAAACAGAAGTCTAGATACAGATACAGCAAAGTTCATAACCTAAAAGAAAAAAAGCAAACATTTAAAATCTATCCACATATACTACATACTTTCAGCTGCTGATTGTCTATACAAAAAAAAAATTGAGGTAATAGCCTAGAGAGAGTTATACCCAATCTAACTTCAACTCTCAGCCAGATGGTATATAGTGTTGTCAACAGGCGCATACTGTTGGAATTCATACAATGGTGCCCGAAAAGATCGTCCTTGATATACATACTTTCATGAACAAAGCTGCCAAGGAGGGGAGTAAACGTGCTGGCCATTTCAGGGCATTTAGTCAAAAGGTGCTTTGCGGTCTCCAACTGATCTTGAGTTTTACATAGGCGGCATATTCGCAGCTCAGCAGCAATCTTATCTTTTCTCCCTGTAATCATCATAGTAGGGAGTTGCTCCAATCTGAGCAACAGAATAAACCGTCTGAGTCTGGCTGAAGGGCAGATGTTCAGATATCTCTGGGATTTCTTAAATTCATTCAGTCTATATTGCACAAATTGATAACTTCTCAAGCTCCTAAGATGTTCAAAAGTCTCTAACCAATCCCAGAGATCTATACGTTTGCTCAAAGCTCTATTTACTTCTTCTGAATAGCAACCATCCCTAGATTGCCAACCTATTTCATGAAACAGATTAGTCATCTGATGAATGGTTGACCAAACCGAGTGCTCCTTATCCATTTCCTGAAATACCATTGTTAACAATCCATTGTTAGCGTCCTGGGTCATTTTTAGATATAGCGAGGCCTCCTGCTTCTTCAGTACTAATGCCTTTAGAGAAGTCAAGCCAAGTTCTAATCTAATAATGGCCATGGGGACACAGGGAGGCAGGCCAAGGATACAACGCCAAAATCTACCTTCTATCACCTGTAACCACTTTAAGTCAGACACAAGGAGGGCTTCCAATCCATAAATTATGGCCGGGGAAAATGCTTGTACATATAGTTGGCGAGTACCCCACAGTGTAAATCCACCCTGTTTAACCGTGAACCTATAGAACAGGGCAGTCAGTTGTGCCGCTCTAATACTATGCGATTGCTTACAGGCCACATAGTCACCAAATACTTCAAAGTCAATGCCCAAATATCGATACTGGGGAACATAGGAAATATTCACTAAACCTACTGTAAGTTGCACATGGGATACCTTCTTTTTTGTGTATCTCATGACCTTTGTTTTTCCTAAGTTAATACTAATGCCATTCACCTCTGCATACTCCCACAAAGCAGCCGCCGATCTATGCATCCCACTGATGGTATAGTCAAATATCACCAGATCGTCTGCGTACGCTAATAGTGGACAGATGGCTTTACCAATTTTAGGGGGGCAGTTGCTAGCAGCAGTTATTGCTTCGGGAATATCGTAAACATACAAGTTGTAAATTAGAGGTGCTGTGACTCAACCTTGTTTTACACCTCTATTTTGGGGAACGTTATATGTTGTATGACCTTCCGGATCCAGCTTCAGTTTGACTGAGTTATTTTGGTGTAAGAGTCTTAGGTAGTATATTAAACCTTCCGGACATCCCATTAGTTGCAATTTTCTCCACAGACGGCTTCTAGGTATAGAATCAAAGGCTGCTGTGAAGTCTATATAGAGGGCATATAATGGGGCTGCCCCTCCTCTTAGCGCTCTAGTTCGTAATATGTCCATTACCATAATATTATGGGAGGTAGAATATCCCTGTCTGAACCCACTTTGTAATTTAGACAGTACCCCAGAACCCTCAGCCCACGATTGAAGCTCATTCAACAAAAGTGAGGCAAATATCTTACCTGTGGCTAGCATATTTTTGGGCACAGTATTACGACAGCCCTACATTGGGAGTTAAAGCTGGCATATATTTTGGGTACAACATTGTGAAAGTGTTTTACAGTAGCCATGCTGGCATATCTTGTGAGTACAGGCATAATATTGTAATTATATTTGGTTATTTATAAGGTGCTTAATACCCAAATGTTTCTAAGCACGGACCCGGGGATCGACCCTCTGATGCTCTGCGTCGTCTTGCTGCCAAGATGAGCACGTTTCCCCTTAGCTATCCTCCCAAGACCATAAAATGCTCATATATACCTTTGGTGACCTGTCATCTATTACATTTTTTCATGAGATAATCCACTGAACCGACTGTAAATGGTATGTCTTTTTACCCTAGTTTTCTCAAAAATTGTTCTGTAAAATACACCATTTCAACTCACTATGTAAAAACATCTACAAGCCATGTATATGTTACTTAGATGTCCCCGGCTATGAATCAGGATAAATATGAATGTCCCTCCACTGCAAATGTTCACCTGCCACCTAACCCTCCAGAAACCAAAGCTGCCTCTGTCACTGTGTGGGTAGGATACAACAGTGTCAACTGTGTACATCGAGGGCTGGGCTGCTGGTCAAATGAGCATCTTAAGCGTACTTGTTACTTTTCCCATCAATTCAGCTGTGGAAACCGACATTGCAGGATGCTTCTGGAAGACCTTAATGCATCCTTTCACATACTAAGCTTTCATTAAGGTAGTACATGTTACCTTTGCACATTGTGTCATGCTCAATTGAACAACCTGGAAGCATCATGCTAAACAGTGGGGCCACATGACACTGCCTTGCTGTGGGCTCTGTGAGGAGCCAGGAATGGCACACGGACACAGAGGACTCCTGGTTCTGGTTATAGATTTTCATTATATAATAAAGGGGCTGGAAAATGCCTCACTGTCCCTAATCTAGGAGATATTTCCCTTCCTCAACCAAAACTAAGGGTCTGTCCTTTGTCAAGATATCCAAAGTAATAATATGTCCTGTGTCCAAAATCCTATCCTAGCCCTCACACTCTAAGGTACACATGTTCAAATCCAACACAATGGTATACATCCAACATAAGTTCCAAGTATACAATGTTCACAGTTCCAGGGACTGACTCCCATCCCCATGTTTCTCTCCTTCACAAATGAACAGTTCAAAACACAGAATAGCCAGGTTCCTTATAGCCCAAGAGGATAACTCCCTCTCTTCCCTGGGTTTCTCGTCACATTCTCTTCTTACTGTATTACAATTTGGATGCAGATCCTAGACTCACAGGACACCTGGTATACTCCCCTGCCAAATTCTCTTTCACCTTCAATACAACTAATAAATTCCTAAGGGCATGGGTTTTCCTTAGGGTTTTCTTCTTATGATACTTCAATTTAGGTGCAGGTCCCAGACTTGCAGTATATCCTTTACATTTAATGCAACTTAAAATTCAAAGGGCATGGATCTTCCTTCAAATGTTTGTATGCAGTTTATTACACACGTTTGACTTTGCCTGGTATACTCTCCTGCCAGGACTTTCATGCAGTACAGTTCACACAATTGACTTTGCCTGGTAAACTCTCCTGGCAGGGCCTCCAAGCAGTTACTTCACACACTCGGCTTTGCCTGGTATACTCTCATGCAAGGACAGTTAATTGATAGGGTCCCATACCCTCTTATCAATGATATTTCATGGCGTGCAACCAGCAAACTCGCCTAACTTTGTTTGGGCTTCCAACCCTTTGCCAGTCTTGCTTCCCCAGGTTTCCAGCCCCCTTTTATCTGCCCACATACCTCCCTCTTTGATTTGTATCTTTGGGACAGTGGGGCCTCTCTCCGAGGATCCTGCAGCTCTCGGGTACCTCTGCTTGCTGCTTTCTGTGCAGTAAGCCACTGCGTCTTTTCCTGTGCATCTCACCTTCTTGCTGCATTTTGTCCAAGGCTCTGGTAGCTTTCAAATGCCTGTGCTGGGGTCTCTGTGTGGCTGGTTTATGCGCCTTGCCCAGGGAATCTCACCTCCTTTCCACTGTTCTCTGTTTCCGGAGCGGTACTGCGTGCCCTTTCAGGTTCCAAGGCTTGCTAGAACGAGACTCCCGACATGCGTCAGGGACAGTGAACCCATAAGAGCAGACAAGGGCTTCTGCGATGCCACAGGTACATCATTCTGCACCTAGCTGGAGAATTCCATGTTTCTCTTCCCGGCATGGTTTTAAGCCATGTCGGGTCAATTAGATTCTCCCTGTGACTAGACTGCTGGTGATGGTTCTCATTGGGAGTAATCATCACTAATCCTTGCCTATTCCTCATCACAGTTGTTGTCAAGCAATTCTTTATGTGATATTGAGGAATACTGGCAACAGACATGGCTAATTGTTGAGGGAGATTACAATATGCCATTAAGGCATTAGGAAGGGAGGAAACATCCCTAAAAGGGAAAAGGGGATATATGACTTCCTCCAACCATGAAGGTTGCCTCCCCCCAAGTAGTCCTTCCTCAAGTAGTCACCCCTAGGGTCAGGATCAGGTAGCGGCTGCCGTCTCCTGGCCATATGGGGAGAGGCTATCCCCAGGAGATGAGTAATGACATCATCAGATTCATTACAGCTCTCACACTCACTAATGTACCAATCCTGGCATTCTTATTGATTTGTCCCTCCTCACACTCAAATAACCATTCCTACATGATTATTCAATAATCCATTCTTCCATGTAAACATATGCATTTATCCATCCTTATATTATCATATGCCCATAAACTTTCATTTATTCATCTATTGTCACAATCTTTCATTGATCCCTCCAGCAGCATAGCCTATTCATCTATCCTCAAACATTTAGTTGCACACCTTCTCTCCCCTTCATTCATTCATCAATCATCATATTAGCATTCATTCATCCACCCCACATGCACCCATTTTTTGTCTCGGGAGGATAGCTCAGGGGCAACCCGCTCACATTGGAAACAAGACGACGTGGAGCAACACAGGTTCGATCCCTCAGTCCGCGCTTAGAAACCACTGGATATTAAGCATGTTATAAATAACCAATTACACTCTTCACTCTGTCTGTTTTCCCCTCAGAATATCCCCACCTGTCTCAGTGTGTGTGCATAAACTCAAAAATGTGATAATAAATACTATAGGCTTTTTATTAGCAGTTCCTAACTTTTTGTTTTGCTGAAGAACCTCTTTCATTGCCACTCACTGCCCCTAAGTTTATTTCTTTGCATCCTTTCATTTACCTGGTTTTCATACTCACCGCTTGTTTTAATTCTCCCCATGTTTTCCTACTGCCAGAATCATATCTCTCTGAATGCCCCTGCATTAAGATGTGTTTTTATACCTGCCAATGGGTTCATTTTTGGTTTTGCCTCATATGTGACAGAAGCCACCTATGAGCCAAAACTACTGGCAGGGAAGGGCAGGGTGAGAAGGAAATTGATAAGAAGATGATGAAGTGAGGAGGATCGGGCATGATGATGTGCACAGTGGTAGTATGTCTGCTTCCCTATCCATTGCAGGCCCATAACAATAGCTATGGCTATGGGTGCTTGTGACAAAGTGGCTTGTCTGGCTCTGGTGACCACAGGCTGGGTTACTCAGGGGGCTGGGTACCTCCTCAAGCCAGAGAATGATGGACCACGGGTGGTCTGGGGAGGATTTCCCTTTCACCCTCTGCTTATCACCTGTCGCATGACAGGGGTGTATAGCACAGTGCAGGACCCTCCCCAGTGTGACCCAAAAAAGGGAGCCACTAGACCCTTTCCCCACTCTAGGAACTCCAAAACCTCTATCATGCCCCAGAAACCCCGTGGACATCATGGGCAGGGGCCCTGTGAGCCCTGGAAGCCACAACCCCATTTTCTTTCAGGTCTGTGGAATTTTTGTATCTGTGCTGGTCCGAAGATCTACCACAGAATCCATTGGATCCGCTCTCGAGTCTGCAAATCTGAAACACATCAAACACGGCAGGCAACCTGAAAATAGTTAAAAGTGCTCCCAGAGCCTCACTAACAGCACAGAAATAGCTTATCCTCTACAAAGGCAGCTCACCCAGCCTCTTTATACACAACGATGAAGATGTTCATAATTGATTTAGGCTTAGGCTGGCCCTCAAGCATGCACATGGTCCAATCACAGCCAAGCTCACACTTGACAGATACAGCCATTAAATGGGAGATCTACCCACGGGGTGGGCTTCCTGCCTTATATAAGCGAGATAGTACAGTCTGGCAGTTTCAGAGAAGGAGCAGGAGGCGTGCATTTAGAAAAGACTTGAGACTGTAAAGATCTGCAGATAGAAGAGAATTGAGAGACGGATGGGTGTGTAGGGGTGACGCCAGTGAAGAGGTGACAGCTGTGGAGAAGAGGAGCTGGTTACAGTTAAGGTATAGAAGGAGGTGGTTGTAGGGGAGTTACATTTAAAGGGAAAGAAGTGGTGGTTATAATTCAAGGGAAGGAGCTGGTGAGTTCAGCAGCATGGAGGAAGGCGGTGGTGATTAAAGTGGCATAGGTGGGTGTGGGAGAATGTGGGGGAGGAAGTAGCGAGACCTGAGTGGAGGAGGGAGTAGTGACAGAGTGGTGATGGTGGTGATAAACCCAGCGAAGATGGAAGTGGTAGTATATTCGGAGAAGGTGGGTGAGGAAGCCTGCAGAGACAGAGCAGCTGAGTCCTGCAGATGTGGTGAAGGAGGTGAAAAAAACAGAGTGTGAGGTGCTGTGGAATCAGAAGGGGTTGCTGTGGTGGTGGTTAAAGTTCCAGAGGTAGTAACCACTGAGAGGTTTAGTGCTAATATCCAGGATCCAGTGATGTCCCAAGAAGGAGGAGGTGTCAGTGAAGAGATAGAAGGTCAATGACAGTGCTCAGAAGTGGAAGTCGGAGGTTCTTATACTTTGAAGTGGTGGTGGCCACAGAGAGTGTTGGTGGTGAAAGCAGGAGCTGTTGGTGGTGAGGAGGCAGAAAAAGAATGCAAGCAGGGATTGGGGGAAGGTTCTCAGGTGGGGAAGAGGAATACATTTCACTAGAGATAGTTAGAGGAGACGAGAGGTGGAGGAGGATATGATATGATATGATATATGATATGATATGATATGGCATTTATAACGTGCCTGTACACAAGTGTTTCCAGGAAAGAGAAAAAGATTAAGAGCTGGGAAACAGAGTTTGTCAAGGTGCTATTGAAGAAGGCAGGTGAATTGGAGGCTGGCAGACCAAAGGAAGTAGCACTGCCAGAAGAAAGTCATGGGAAGAAGGAGGTGATACCCTCAGGTGGACATGGGGAGAAAAAGATAGTGAGTATACCATATAAGGGAGTCGGGAGTTATTCAGATGCCCATTTCGAAACCAGTGGTTAACGGAAGAGAATGACTGGGGAAATGAGGGTCAATCGGAAGGAGAGCAAGATTATGTATGTGACTTCAGTGAGCACTATAGGAGTTGGCAGCAAGAACTGGATGGTGGGAGGAACAAGGCGAAGGGTCCGTAAGGACAGTACAGGATTAAACAGGATAAAAAGGAAAACGCAAGGGAGTTCCTCTGGCAGACTACAACTTCACTCTCTATGGCTGTCACCAGAAAGACTCCATCACCATCCAACACCAGTAAACCTTTAGTGTTAGATATTCTTAGGGTTCTGGTAATCCTGCCACTAGTCTGTCAGCAGAATCACTGAGAGACCAACAAATAAGGCTGGAGGGACCCATTGTGGGGTAAAGAAGCATTGGACACACACCTTTCTTTCTGGGAATTCAATCTAGGGCTGCAGAAGCCAACAGACTAGAGGTACACACATTGTGGGACCACCCGGGCTTGCTGTGGCACAAACCGAGTATTAGGGGAAACCAGTCTGCCAATGTTTCCTTTGAATTGAGGACGCCTTTTAGTTTACTTGGTCAACTATATAAAGTCTGGGTGTCTTTTTGTTCGTATGGGTCCAATGAGACAATTTGGCACATCCCACTATCCTCTCATCCCAGCCCAAACTACAATTCGACAGTTGTAGTTTGGGCTGGGATGAGAGGATAGTGGGATGTGCCAAATTGTCTCATTGAACACCTCTCCCCACAAGTATAGATAATTCTTGCCTGGCATGTGTTTGAGCCCACTCGGCTTCATGACACTTCCCTAATAAACAATCAGGTTTCAAAACCATGATCAACTCTCAGCCTTTCAAGAACTCCTTTCAGCTAATGAACAACTAAAGTTGAGAAACGTTTGAAACTGCTTTCACTAAAATGCATGCATCAATATCCCACTGGCCTTTACACTATATACTCTTTCCACTACTGATCCACCAACTTATTTTTGATTACACCAGGCCTATTGTATTGTATTGTTGTTAGTTACAAGCATATTATTTAAACCTTTGGAGGCTATCGTCCTATTGAATTGCACTACTGCTAGCCACTGGTCTGTCATTTACAGTTTTGGTCAGTATAGGCCGACTGTATTTCATTGTTGGTCATGACCGGGGTACCATTTGAATTTAGGTCACTACTGGCCTACCACTACTAGCCTATTGTTTATTATTTTGGTTGCAACTTGTTTTCCTACCTGAAGATGGCATTCTGCTAATTGATCTCTACTAGCTTATGTTGCGCACCTCTGCACGATACCCACTGGGTTCGTGCTGTTCTTTGCTCAGCACCTAGTCAATCTGATCAGTCACTGCCCTCCACCTGGTTGGATCAATCTCCTACTATGCTCTACCATACCCACATTCTTTTCCTGTGCACCCTTCATCAACCCCTCACTTGGGGACTTCAACCACACATACACAATGCCATATAGCCCCCCTCTTACTCGCTTATCTCATCCCATCCTGATTTTTGCCACCTCCCACAAGCAACAATCTGGTCGCTTGTCACGCTCACTTCAATTTCATCTAACCCTTTCACCACCATCTTGCATCAGTGCTTCCTCCTACTCCTCCCCTCTGAAGTCACTCAATCTATATGCAATAAAATCCTCTTTATCACCAATCATTTGCATTTCCACTTACCTATGCTCTCCTAAATAGTGATGCGGAATCATGGATTCTACCAAGACATAGCCCCTGCAGTGGCCCTACACAACAAGCTCACTATTTCCTCAAACTCTACACATTGATGAAATATAGGTGGTGGGTGTACTGTCCCACAGCAATTCCCAGTTGTCGCAAGGCACCCATACAAGGGATTACCCCCAAAGAGGAATGGAAGGAGTATGTAGGCACAGGCATATAAATAAAGTAGGTGAGGAAGTGCATGTTTCTCTGATGGGTGGCACAGAGACAAGACGGGTGGACCAGCCACCCACTCATAGTATATCCTTGTTGGGAACACATTTCCTTAAATCTATTCCTACTGTAGGTCTATTCAGACTAATGGAGATTTCAATCTCCTTAACATGACTGAACCTCACCAATGGCAATCAGACTTAACTCTCACTGACCACAGTATGGTATCCTCCATGATGAACCAACGCAACCATGGCAAACACTTGAACTCATCTTCTTCTCGACCACCTTCAACTTCTCACCCCTTTGCCATTTATCTCCCTCTCATACTACTCCTTCCTTCACTTCACTGTCACTCTTTCTTCTGCAGTCTCGCCCTCTGTCATCAAGTGCAAAAGCACTCCTTACTCCTGTATCCCCGCCTCAACCAAATCAAGTCCTCCATCCAAGCCATAGCCCTAGCTGGAACAGGCCTTCCTCGACTTTAGTATGGTTCTATATACTTATTTGAACAGCAAAGCGCTGATCCTTCACTTCCCCTCGTCTGTGCCTTCCTACCTGGATCTCCCCAGCCATCCAACAGCTGAGGGCTTCCATGCACTTTCACATACATAGCTGGTGCAAATCCTGCTTCCCTTCCTTCTTGACTTATCTGTTATCGATGGGATATTTTCTTCGGACCACCATCAAGTAATATGTTCAGTGGGTTCTATGTCATTTCACTGACCAGAGTTTTTTGATAGATTTTTACTGAAAAACCCATTGAAAAAACTCATCGACATTTTTTCTTTTTTATATGGGTGTCCCTAACCACTCATTTTCCGGTTTCAGACAAAATGACTGCGCTAAAAGTTCCGACCTAAACAAAAAGTCCGAAAATGCACACCACCAAAGGTTCGAACACCAAAAGTTCAAACCTTTGGTGGTATGCATTTTAGGTAGGTAAAAAAAAAAGAAAAAAGACTGCAGGGGCTGCTGGGATGTCCCCCGCAACACCCTGCTTACTATACTCTACAGTATAGTGATCGGTGGTTGAGGGGGACAACCCAGAGGCTGCCTGAACAAAAAAAAGGTATAAATGATGCCAGGGGTGCGGGGGTGTCCACCGTAGCCCCCCGTTCACCATACTATACAGTAGATGGGATTATGATGCTTAACCCCTCATAAATAGAAGTGATATTTCTCCCACCCCCTAACACCATTCTCCTGCTCCCCTACTCTATTTACTTATCCAGTCGTCTTCTCACCATTTCCTAGGGCTCACAATCTAGCAGTCTTCATTGACAGCAAACTTAAACTGTCTTTTTATTATCTGTACCTCAACAGCAGCCAGATTCAACCTTCTCAACGGCAGGAAAATCACCCCTCAATCACAATGTCCTCTGTTAAGACTCAGATCTCCATTCTGGTCCTTGGCAAGCTGCACTACTTCCCTAGCTGCCTCTTGTCTCCCTGACTCTATTATTTGCCCCTCTTGAGAACTTTTCTTAACTTTGCCCCTTTTAATCTCCCTCAATCTTCTTCTCCCTTTAGGTACTGCCTCCTTTCTGCTTGGCCCCTCCACGCATAACTCTCTTTTCCAATTTGTTATAGTGCCGTGTGTGTATATACATGTGGGCATTACACTCCTGTAGAATATGCAACCGTGTTGTAGAACCTGAGCAAGGATTTCCTGATCAGAATGTTTCATCTTGAAAGTCGGTCAGTTGGAGTTGGAGAGGAAGTGGCTGACCAGTGCTGGGGTTTGCTGTGAGAGTTCTTTCAATAAACTAACAAACATTCACTTACCCGATTGTGTGGTCCTCCATATTTTCACTAGTGACGAGTGGCTGAACCTGAATGCCAGCAACCCCTGGCCAACTCTGCTCTGTTGCACTGTCCGGCCCAGGTCCAACAAACATTAAGTGGGCTCAATGGAAGAAGGGATGTAATGACTAAGTCAGAGCTGATTGTGGAAACACAATTTCTACCGATCGCAAAGTTTCTCTGTTGATTAATTTCTTAGGTTATGAGGGTCAGCGCATCTATGAGACTTTAATGGAGTTAAATCTATTAGATAAGGAGTCTGTTATGAATGAATTTGATTCAGCGTTGTACTGGATTTACATTTCCATCCCAAACTAGTACCATTCTAGAAAGGTCGCTTTTGTGTAAATTTGGTGAAAAACTGCATGAACACATAAGAGATCAATGGATGATTCACTGTGGTAATGACAAGGGAGGAATTATGGTTTAAGGACAAGCCAAGTTTAGATGAAGTGATAAATATTGCCAAGTGAGTAAAGCATTCAATGGCAAGTATGGCAAAATTAGCAAAGAAGGATAGTAGAATTCCCAATCCCGAAATCCTTAAGGTGGGAGAAGCAGGGAAAGGAAAGAAAAAGAAGTCCAAGGGGAGTGGTCAACGTGTCAGAGAGGTGTTTGATTCAAAGGGAGACAAGGCCAAGGGCCAGAAAACTGAGGAACGTTTGTGTTTTAGGTGTGCAAGTGCAAATCATTCCCCGCTGTCTAGGGAGGAAAATAATATTTTAAAAGTGCAAAAGATGGGGCCATTACGCCAATTGTTGCAAGAATTTCTCACTTGGTTCAGAATGTAAGGTGTTGTATGTAACTGAGGAAGGGCAGCAATCCTCAGGAGAGGATGAAGATGTACAAATCGATGTAATGACAGTCAATATGGTCAAATGTATTGGTGATGATAATTGTGAGAGCCCCTTTGCAGATGTAGCAGTGGATGACAAGTCTGTGTGTATGATGGCAGATTCTGGAGCCAAAGTATTGTTAATGTCGTGAGATGTGTTCTTACGGGAGGTGGGTGGTCGAGATAATGATCTATTACCTCCTGATATAAGACCAGGTGGATACAAAGATAGATTTTCTTAGATATGTTGTTGCGCAATTGAAATTTAAGGGGAGAGAGAACAGGTGGTAAGATTTCTTACCAAATGTGGAGAGATGCTACTAGTTTGAAAATAGCAAAACGGTCTGGGAATAAGGCTTGATAATAATGCGAATGAACAAGTGTTGCATGTGGGAGAGCGCCCCAGTATTGTTGCAATATATCCAAGTGTGTTTTCGAAAGATATTGGACGTTTGAAGAATTTGAGGCACAATATTGTACTCAAAGAGGGGAGCGTTCCACTGGCAGAAAAGCTGCGTTCAGTGGCATTGGTGATGAGAGAAGGGGTGAGACTGGAACTTGAGAAATTAAGGAAGTCTGGCGTAATAGAGAAAGCATGATGTGTTTAGTGGGTGTCCCCCTTGGTGGTGGTGAAGAAGTCAAGTGGTGAGATGAGGTTGTGTGTGGACATATGAGAGCTCAACAAGTGTGTTGTTGTGGAAAGGCACCCAGTTCCCAATATGATTGAAATCTGGATGATGATAGGTAATGCAAACTATTTTTCTAAGCTCGGCATAGCTTTGGTGTATCACCAGATAGAATAAGATGAAGAGTCGAGAAAGTTGACTGCATTCATCACACATGAAGGGATCTTCCAATTTCGCAGGATGCCTTTCGGATTGGTTTCTGCTTCATTTGTCTTTCAAAAGATGATGGACATATTGTTAAGGGGTTTGGTTGATGTTCATTGTTTTCAAGATGACATATTGGTATGTGCAGAGAGTTTAGAAAAACATGACTGGTATTGTGTTCAGGTACAATCATGCTGTTGTTCCCATAGATTTGAGGAGGAGGATGGTAGAAATTGCCCATGAGGGTTACAGTGGAATTACAAAAACCAAAGCAGTGTTGAGGAACGAGTATTGATGGCCAGGATTTGACCGAGAAATAGAAAGAGCATTGGAAAAGTGTGTTGAATGTGAGGTGTCAGGTAAGTGTGTGGTGGTGCATTTGCAATTTATGGTAAAGGTGGCGGTTCCAGAGAGAGTATGGTGTGACTTACCCTTGGACATTCTGAGTCAGGTTGACCTAGGTGGAAGGCGTGGTAAATTTATTTTGGTTGATTTATTTATTTATTTATTTATTTATTTATTCGCATTTGTTAAGCGCACATCAGACCGAAGGCATCGTGGCGCTAGTTACAGTGTTGCTTATACTTGGTTACATACAATTCATGTCCATGCGGTTACATTGGACGAGATATACTTTTTTTACAGACATGCAAGATCAGCATAAAGACATGTGAGAATGGGGTTAGTTGAAAAGGGTAGTTTTGAGCTTTTTTCGGAAGAAGAAGAGAGAAGCATTTGCTCTGAGGTCCGTAGGTAGGGAATTCCAGAGCTAAGGTTCCAGGAAGGGGAAGCCTATGCCTCCTGCTTTGGTTCTGTTGATGCGAGATATTGCTAGTTGGTTTGTGTATTGAGCTCTTCTTGGTCTTGTGGATTAATATTTACCTATCGTGTCAGATAGGTAAGAGGGAGCTGTGAGGTTGATGCATTTATGGGTGGTTGTGAGAATTTTGAAGGAGATCCGGTCTTTGACTGGGAGCCAGTGAGCTGCCTTTCTGGCTTGTGTGATGTGTTCTCTTTTTGGTATGCTAAGGGCTGCTCTGAGGGTGTTGTTTTGGGTTGTTTGGAGCCTAGATAGGTTTTTTTGGGAGGTGCCGACTAGGAGCGCATTACAATAGTCTAGTTTAGCTCCTATAGTTGCTCGGGCGATGGAGAGGCAGCCCTCCTTGGTTAGGAAAGGTTTTATTGCATTAATGAGTTTAGTACTCAGTGCTGCGGCCGAGACTATGGCGCTGACTTGTTTGTCCATGGATAGTGTTGCGTCTATGTGAACCCCCAGTGTTTTGACTGAGGATAGGACTGGGATGATACAATTATCTATATTGAAGTTGGTGTACAGTGGGTTGAGGTTGGAGAGGGTAGATTTCTGTCCTAGAATGAGGATTTCGGTCTTGTCCCCGTTCAAGCAGAGGCCGTTAGTAGCCATCCATGCTTGTATGGTAGAGTAGATTTGCTGAAGGGTAGAGGCGTCTTGGTGATAATTCCCTGTCAGGGGGAGGAGAACCTGCGTGTCGTCGGCATAGTTTGTGTAGGTGATTCCCAGCGAATCTAGTTTATCAAATAGTGGCTTCGTGAAAAGATTGTAGAGCGTGGGGGCGGTACAGGAACCTTGTGGCACACCACAGTGGATGATGGAGGGTGCTGCATGTGCTATGTTGGAGAACACTTTCATTGCTCTTCCCTCTAAGAATGATGTTACCCAGGATGCTGCGTCCTTTGAGAAGTGTGCGGCGTGTGTCAGGTGACTGGTAAGGGTAGTGTGGTCTACCAGGTCAAATGCAGCTGAAAGGTCAAGGAGAAGGAGGAGGGCGGGCTTGCCTTTGTCTAGGATGTTGGTAATTTCGTTTTTTAAGTCTAAAAGGGCGGTTTCAGTTCCGTGTCCCGTGCGGAACCCAGATTGTCGTTTACCTAGGATTGCATTTGATTCAAGGTAAAGTTGAATCTGTTTGTGGGCGGCCTTGTCGAGTAGTTTCAGGAGGAACGGGACTGTGGTTGTGGGTCGGTAGTTATTGGGGTTAGCAGGGTCTAGCGTGGGTTTTTTTAGGAGGGGGCGTACCCAGGCCTCTTTGAGGCTGTCCGGGACTATGCCCTTTTTGAAGGATGCATTGATGAAGGCTGTGAGAAGAGGGGCGAGTGGTTCTGCGCAGTCTTTGATGACTTTAGGGGGGCATATATCACCCTTACATTGTGAGGGTTTGAGACGTCTGAGAATGTCAGTGACCTCAGTTTCGGAGATTTCGGTAAATGCAAATTTGGGCACTTTCCTCGTTTTTAAATTAGGTTTTATCTGTGCATTTGCACTTTGCTTTGGTAAAGTGTTGAAGTGGTGGGATATTTTTTTTTGGAGGAGGGTTATTTTTGTAAGCATGGCTGATTGAATGCCTTCACACCATGCCTCGTCTTTGACGATCTCATCAGGGCATGTAGGTGGTACGGTTAGCTCTTTGAATATGTTGAAAAGTTCTTTAGAGTGGGAGTTGGCATTAGAGATACGGTGGTTGTAGGCTTCAGATTTGGCAAGGAAGATTGCGTCTTTGTATTTTTTTGCTATAGATTTAAAGTTAGCTTTCGTAGTGTCGCATGGGTTATGCTGCCAGTTTTTTAGGGCTAAGCGTTTGTCTTTGCGCAGTGACTGGAGTTCCTCTGTGAACCATGAATTGGAGTGGAAGGATTTTTTTTCTTTTTTGTTTTCCAATGGGGCAACAGAGTTGACAGCCATAGTGATGGTGTCTTTGAATATTTCTGCAAGGGTGTTGGGGTCGGCGGAGAACGGAGGCGCTAGGCAAGGTAGATTGAGAAGTGCGCTGATGTTGTCTGCAGTGAGTTTTTTTGCGCTTCTGGCTAAGGTCGCTGGTGCTTTAGTAGGCACTTTGGCGCTTAGTACGACAGGGATGTCAAATAGGAGAAGGTTGTGGTATGTCCATGGGAGGCTCGTATTGGATGTGATGGTTGTGTTACAGTTGTGGTCTATAATCCAATCTAGGATGCGACCTTTAGCATGAGTAGGCAAGGTGCTCTTTTGGGAGAAGCCTAGGTCTTGGAGGTCTTTGGCTAGAGAGATAGCAATTTTGTCCTTAGGGTCGTTGAATCCTAAGTTAAGGTCCCCTAAGAGTAGTGATTTCGTGGATTTTTTAAGGTTGTTTCCTAGGAGATGATTGACTTGACCTATGAAATTAGAGGTTGGGCCCGGAGGATGGTAAATGGTATGAATATTTATTGTGCTATTTGGAGAGAGTGTTAATTTGACTGATAGGATGTCAATATTATCTTCCTCTTGGTGGGGTACGGTTCTGATGGAGAGTGTTTCTTTATGAATAATGGCTACCCCCCCCTCCTGTTCTAGCAATCCTGTCTTGCCTAAGGATGGCATATCCTTGTGGTAGGGCTAGTGAAATGGCTGGGCCGGAAGCTTCGTTGAGCCAAGTCTCTGTGATCGCGAGTAAGTCTAGATTTTGGGTAGTTATTAGGTCATTTACTTCTAATGCGTGGGCATTGAGTGATCGTACATTGATTAAGGCGCATTTGTATATCGTTGGGCATGGGCAAGAGATTTTTGTGGGTATGGAATGGGTGTCTGTTTTAGGTATAGTAGTACAATGAGAGTCGGAGTTACTGTTCTGTGTCGTAGGTGTGTGTTTGGGTTTGTGGCATATGTAAGTGTTATCACGGGTGTGGAGAGTGTGCACTTTAGGGGTGCGTGAGGTAAGTCTGCAGTTTCTGTGTGGTATTGTATTGTTACGGTAGACAGAGTTTAAGATTGTTTGGGATATCACATGTAATGCTGTTGTGGAATTTTTACAGGATGGCTATGAGAGAGAAGGATTGCCCAATTCTGTTCTGATGAATAATGGTAAGCAATTTGTAGGAGGGTGTTTTGAAAAGAATCTGAAATGCTGTGGGGTGAGGTATAAGAGGACAGCGGCTTATCATTGCAAAGGGAATGGTATGGTGGAGAGGGTGAACCAGTGCATGTCAGAAAGACAAAAAGTTCATGGTAAGGGAGAGGTTATATGCTTTGTGCATGGCTCCCCATTCAACCACTGAAGCAAGCTTGTTTGAATTGATGAGGGGAAGAAAACCCAATACCAAATTATCTCCCACTTGGCTGCGGAGGGCGAGGGAACAGATTGTGTGGTAGAGGAAGTGAGAATGATGGTGAAAAACAAAAAGAATGAGTGGGTGGAGAAGGTTAATGAGATATCTGGTCAGAAAAGAACTGGAGTGTCAGTGGGTCCAGATAAAGAAAGGAGTCATGAAGAAGAAGGGAGATTTGTTGTATTCGGATCCTGTGCAGGTGATTGAAGTCTTGAGAGGTGCAGTGTGAGGGCGTGGAGGGCAAGTTTGGAATTTGCCTAGGACGGTGCCTATTAAATGAAAAAAAAGTTGATGATAAACAGTAAATGTAAATATTGTCGTACATAGTTGAGGAAGGGATATGTGTTCTATAGTGCAGTGTCTATATATATATGTGTGTGGGCATTGTTGCACTGCTGTAGAATATGGAATCTTGTTGTAGAACCTGAGCAATGAATTCTGCTCAGAATATTTAATCTTGAAAGCCAGTCAGTTGAAGGGGCTGACCAGTGCTGGGGGGGTTGCTGTGAGAGTTCTTTCAATAAATTCACAAGCATTAACTTACCTGAGTGTGTGGTCCTCCATCGTTTCACTAATCATTATTCTGTTTTTTTCAATCTATCCTTTTCTTCCCCACCCTATCTTGTTGACTCAATCTCTCGCTACTTTCTCTAACATTCACATGTCCAAGCTCTTTTGAACTTCACTCTACTTCACTCCTTGTGATGCCACCCACTGCCACTCATTCTGCTTCCTGCCCAGCCACCACTGCAGCACCTAGATTAAGACTATCCCCACTGTGGGCTGCTTTAAAAACTTCACAATCTTCAAAATCTTCCTGCGAGGAGGGCTGGAGCCCGTCCTCAGCATTCCAGGACCAGCCAACACGATGGAGAAGCTGATCCAGCTGCCGCGGTAAGATTCAGTGCGCCACACTGAGTCCGCCAGCATCTGCAGGGAAATCCGCTACCATCCCTCACTGCAAGCGCTTCCGTACTTATCTTAATGGCACAAATCTACTTCTGCATTTCTTCCCGCATCCGCATGTGGGGCCAATGCCAAGATGGCCGGCGCCGCCGTGACCTTTGTTCACTAGCCTAGCAACTAGCCGACTGATTGCCACGCCAACGTTCCTGACCTTCTGATTGGCCCCCTGGTGCCATTTGTTGTCCCCAGTGAGACCAGAAGGCGATAACCTGCCTGCATCACACAAGGCCTGCTACATAAGGCCAGGGTCTGTCTGCGTCTGTCTGCGACGGTGTGCCGACCGCTGACCTAGACTACTTCTACACCGCTGACTCGATATCCTCCCAATCTTATAGCATACACATCAACAGCCTACCGGATTCGACCGTCCGCCTGCCAACACTTTTGGGAACTGTTTTGCACCGACCCATACTACTCCTCAAAAACTTCAACCCAGGCAGCATATCAACGGTTCTCTCAGGTACTTTCTAGTGAACCCCACCTCGGCCTGCAATTCTACACTTGCTAAATCCACCCCATGTCTGCATCACCCCTGAAGCGCCTTGAACAGCCCTCTGTTTGTCATTACACCAACTGCAAATGCACTACCCACACCCCACCATCCGATGTCGATGGTGATCTGCAAGCACGATCCTAGAGCTGCACCTGTTTGGCCCAGCCTTGGATAACTACCCATTTATACCACCCAGCTCTAGCCACCAAGCACGGCGCACCGTGCCATTGTCTCCCTCCTGGTTGCCTTTAATCACCTTAGCTGTGGGCACAAATACAGTGCTCTGCACCTACTCGCATCCATGCCAAGCCGCCAATATGCACCATCATGCCACCCACCTATTTGATCACAGTGCTCAAGCCACTGAGTGCACTACGTTAGACTGCATTGTCTTGTCATTACGTGATTTTGCATCAAGTTTTGTCAATTCTCATATATATCATGACTAATGAGGGACTGTGACGTGATACTGCATTGCCTTGTTACCACGTAATACTGTATTGCCTTGATCGCCTTGATATTGCAGTGCCTACTATTACATGATATTGTACTGCCTTGTATTACATGCATACTGTATTACCTTGCTGCCATATATTCTAGCCTCCATCGGGGCAGCGCTACACATCTTAATCTGTGTGCATCTGCCTAGATTTACTTAATACTATTGCATGATCCCAAATACTGCTGCTATTCATTGAACTTGCCCACGTTGTTGCCTAGACATACCTAGACCCATTGCTTGTTATTAACCACTGATGCTATCTCGAACTAGCCTATTTTGTTGACCAGCCTCACTTAGGCCCTTGCTCGACCATAACTACTGCTGCTATTTATTGAACTAGCCTATTTTGCTTCCTAGGCACACCAAGGCCCCTTTCTGAACAATATTGATTATCACTGCAATTGTCGAACTAAACTATTTAGGAGGCGCCCAGACACATATTACTGGCTACTGCGCTCACCCACTATGCATACTATGACCCTACCTTATGCACCTTACCCACTTGGTTCATCCATGACATTCCCATGATGCCACCTGCCCCACACACGTAATGCACACACTAGTTAGCTGCTACATCATGATTCGCATACTCTGCACTATCCCATTGCTACTCACCATCACCAGGCTTGACAGCAGATTACTTAACCCTGCTCAGATGGAGTACCCACTGGACCCTAACCAAAGTTCTACCACAACGGTTAACCCCACGATCAAGGCTACCCTCTTCCTACCTGCACTGAGCACCTTCAGTCGGGATTCAAAAATTAGGCCCACACCATTCCTACCTAAGTTACACCTTGCCCCATCTTGGAATAATAATGGTAAACCCAGCATCCCAACCACTGACAAAAAGACACCTAGCCTCTTAGCAGGTATACCTACCACTTACCCTGACACCTCTGTTAGAAAGAACAGACTAAGAGCCAGGCTCCTGAAGCACCATAGCCTACCAGCCAAACATAACCTCAAAACTACCAGCAAACCGCCCACAGAATGCACTGACCAAAAACTGAACCTCAAAAGATCTCATGTTAATCTGAAAGAGAAACCAGTCAACAGTAACCCCCGCCTCACTCAGAAGCAGCCCATAAAAGGGGCTCTACTAAATGCCAGGTCCCTTGTAGCCCACGCAACTGAGATTGCAGATAGCATCTTGTCAAATAATCTTGACTTCCTTGTAGAAACAGAAACCTGGCTGCATGATGCAGCTGGCCTGTCTCTCGCCCTAGCGGTCCCCGAAAAATACTCCATTATTAGAGCTGATAGACCCAACTCTAGAAGAGGAGGCAGTGCCATCATCTTCGAGGCAGTGCCATCATCTTCAGATATATACTAGACATGAGAATAGCCACCTCTACTCCTCTCGCATCATGCAAATTCCTATCAGTCAAATTCCAAACTTCGCCCAAACGTACTATCACCATCCACCTAATATACAGCCCTCCAGGTCCCTTAGGATCATTCGAAGAAGACATCACGTCTTTAGTGGCTGACACCACTAAACTCACTGCACAAAACATTATCCTAGGTGATTTTAACCTCAGCTTTAACAACCCCAATGAATTACCTGCCACATCTTTAGCCAACACCCTGTCAGAACATGGCTTCCTACAAAGAAATTACCCAACCTACCCACGAGAAAAGCAGGACACTCGATTGGGTAGTGGAACTAAATTGCAACATTACAATAAAGGAGTCATCACCCCTACTGTGGACTGATCACTACCGCCTCTCCTTTGAGCTCAACATCAATAACCTAGAGATGAAAAAAATGACAGTTGCAGCACCTTGCCTTACTAGAAACAAACGTAATATCACAGCTGAGGCTATCATACCTCTAGTAATCCCCATATTCAAAGCATTACCTTCCACAAATGACTTAAATTCGATGGTAGACATATACAATGAATCCATGGCCAAAGCCATAGACACAATTACCCCACTAAAGCTGTGTAGTGGTAAACCAAGAGCATATCTGAACTCCTGGTTTACCCCCGAACTTAAATTAATACGTACAGAAAAGAGAAAACTTGAAATACTTTGGAAAAAGACCCCTTCCTCAGAGAACAAAACTAACCTAGCAAACATTATGGCCACATACAAAAGTGAAATTATCTTCACCAAAAAAGAAACTTCAATGACAGAATAAACCAAGCAGGCTCCAGTACCAAAGAATTGTTCAATATCTTAAGAGAGCTGGAAAACCCCAACCCACCCGCAGACACTTGCGTTAAGGATAAACACTGGTGCACCAGCATCCAAAATGCTCTCACCAATAAAATTACTGGTCTCCAGACTAAACTAGCCAACAGACGGCACCAACTAACCACCTGTAATCGAATCAACCCGATTACGCCCGCCTCCGCACACCAAAACTCAGGCTTTAAATTCACCAGTGTATCAGTACCAGAGTTAAACATTCTAATTGTAAAGGTGGCAGCTGCCCAGCACAGATCAGAAAAGATGCAGCCAGAGATTTGACCCCCTTTATCACTAAATTAATCAATTCATCATTCTCCAGTAACTCTGTACCATGCAACCTGAAGGAATCATGGGTGCTCCCATTACTTAAGAAACAAACGCTAGATCCATCTATACCCACTAATTATAGACGAATCATAACAGTCCCTTTTCTATAAAAAATCTTAGATAGGGTTGCATACTTGAAAATCCAAGATTATCTTGAGACAAACAAACTACTAGGAGCATGACAATCTGGCTTCAGACCCCAACATGGAACGGAAACTGCCCTTGTTGACCTCAAAAGCCAGATTGATGAACTAAAAGATAAAGGCAGAGTGGCCATCCTACTCCTCCTCGACTTGTCGGCGGCCTTTGACCTGGTCGACCACAAGGTACTCTGTGACCACCTGCATCAGCAGCTCACTTCTCGAGCTCCGCTAACAAGTGGATTCAATCATTCCTTGACAATTGGACTATGCAGGGATTTCTCACCCACGGCAGTGACCGATCGCATACCCATCCCCTGCGGCATACCACAAGGTTAATGTGTCTCGCCTACTTTGTATAATATCTTTACAAAGCCACTATTTGATAAACTGGACCTTCTGGGTGTCACCTACACTAATTACGCAGATGACACTCAGGTACTCCTATCCCTATCAGGCACCTATGATACAGATATATTTCGGATCAATGAAATCTACACCATCATTCAGGCATGGATGGCCCTCCATGGACTCTGCCTGAATGATGATAAGACTGAGATTCTCCTTGTCGGTTCACCTACCAACCTACAGAAACTTAGCCTACACTACACCAGTATATGCATAGATGGGAACAACATACCCATTGCCAAAGTTGTAAAAACCCTAGGCTTTTACCTCAACGCTAACTCTAAACTAACTAAACATGTAAACATGACTGCCTCAGCCACTGCCTACACTGGCAAGCTGACCAGGGCGTGGAGACCCCTACTGTCACCTAACAGTTGTCTCACATTAGCCAGAGCACTCATACAGTCCAGACTGGACTATTGCAACGGTCTTTACTTAGGCGCCAATAAATCCATACTCAACAAACTGCAGACATTGCAAAATAATGCGCTCAGAGATTCCTTAAGCATACCCAGAAGAGAGCACATCTCGGCAACTAGAAAACTCGGCAAATGGCTCTACATACAAGAAATAATTGACCTGAAAACTAAACTCTCTGACTTACCCACAAAGCATTGAACCACCGAGCCCCACCTTATCTTACTGACAAATTCACCATCAGATCCTCTACCCGCACCACGAGATCTACCAACACCTCCCGCCTAGTGGTACCTAGATACAACCTCAAAAGAGCAGACGGCTCCAGCTTCCCGGTCCTGGCCTCCCAACTATGGAAGACACTCCCACAGGACATCAAATCCATCCAAATATTCGAAAAAATTCAGAAGTAGTACCATCACCTGGCTACTCAATAAGAGCTAACAATCTTCTCTCTCAGCCTTGCACCTAGTCTGCCCACTCATGTTCCCACCTGTTCCTTCATGACTGTACCTTTGCTTGGACTATTGCATTAACTGAATTTCATGCTGTGTATCATATGTCTTAGGTTCTACTCTGTATGTATCATGTGTCCTATGTAAGATTCTGTATGATCTGTAACATGTAACCGTCCTCTTATCCACTAGCGTTCAGATACCCCTGTGTCAGGTGCACTATATAAATGAAATAAACAAACAAACAAGTTGTGATTCAAGTCGAGTCGGTTGATTTACTGCATGACAAAGTTGTTATACAAAGGCTAAACTAGTACATTTTTCAACAAGTCTATCGTTCACACTGTTAAATAAATGTGGCTTTTTCATTCCTTTTCCTGTTGTATTTTTGTTGACTTGTTCTCGCATCATTTTGGAGTATTAATTGTCTTGATTTGGAGAAAACTGCACCATATTTTTTTCTACTGTTTGTTTGGTATTGTAATGTATTTTAAATATTGTAAAAAAATAAAGTTTACACAAAAAAAAAGAAATCTGGCTTTCAAAGCACCAAGTCACATGATAAAGAAACCTAATAAAATATTAGACAAATCCGAATAGAAACAGACGTTCAAAAACAAAGTATACATAACTTTGTCAGAGAGGGGTTGAGACATCCCACCATTGGGTGCAGTGGGATACAGACTGTGTGCGGACCTTAGCAACAATCACTCAATCTGCTGAGCTTCCTTTCCAGATTTCTATCTCTGTCTATATCGTTTACCCTAATTTCCTTGCCCATCACCCTGTGCTGATCTTCGCTTGCCCCTCATCATCAATGATTATTCACCCACCCCTTCCCTTAAAATTAATTTTCAGATTTCTGTTCTCCTTTTTTCTCCATCTTTTAACCCTTAATCTAATACCCTTCCCTCACACTCACTCCCTTCCCTTGTACAAAATGTTCAGTCACCAATCCCTTGCCACTCACGCTTTCCAAATGTCCATCGCACCAAGCCCATTCCTTGCCCCCTCACTACCTTCTAATGCCCTGGCTCTATTGTAGATAGTAGATCACGTTCCTTTTCCAGTCTGTTACTGCCAGGGAAGAAAAGGTACTGGGGTTGCCTCACCCCATCTACTAAGAAGCCAAGCAGGCTGTGCAACACTCTGTTCCTTCCAGTCAGGCCGGATTCTGAGGGCTTTTTCTCTTTTTCATGTTTTTTTTCATCTATTTAAGTTCTGGTCCAGAGAGCCATCACCCCCCCTTCCTGGCCCACCCATGCCAGCAGGTGTGACGGGCCAGATACAGTTAGAGGTTTGTGTCCGTGGACAAGAGTAGCACCCATTGTGATTGTGGCTGTGTGCAAGGGAAAGGGGTTTATGAATAAAAGTCAACTTTGCTATGTGTAGTTATAGTTAAAAGGGTTGTGCATTTTATTTTCTGGCATGAAAACATGTACGTGATATATGTACCAGTTACGTCACAGGCACACCATGTGCTTCTGCTGGTAGTTCCTTGGCATTAGATTGTCCATGGAAGCAAGTTAATGTAGCCAATACTCATCAAGTGACGGCCTCAGTTACAACCTGACCCTTTAAGTCTTCTTAACCCACAATTAACAGGAACAAGATGCATACAGTGCATGTGCTCAAGCACAAAAGTCCTGGCAGCGATCAGGCATCAGTAGCCAAGCTTTAAGAGTGTCATCTGAACTGGGGCATCACATTAAACATCAACAATCACAAACCTGGATACAAGGAAAGGATTACCATGGGGCTTTTAAACCACACTTAGGAACAGGATGCACAAACTGCTTGGGCTCATACACATAGGACGTGTCAGGGATCAGACACTAATAGTCAATGTTTAAGAGTCTAACCTGAACTAGGCATTGCATTAAATGTCCAAAATTACAAATGCGGCTACAAGGAAAGGAGTACGCTGTGGCTGTCGGTTCCATCAGGGTCATTTGGGACATAATTCAAGATGCATAAATGTGTACACTTAACACTGAAATGTACACATTAGAAGCTGAGATGTATATATCGTATGTTGAGATGCTTACATTAGATACTGAAACTGTACACTGAGATACAAACATTCTATACTGAGAGGTATACACATGCATTATATATATCGAAATAGATGCACTGCATGCTGAAATACATTCATTGTATACTGAGAGATGTATACTGTATAGTAACATTCATATATGATATATTGAAGTATGCATGCATATGCACTGTACACTGAGGTACATACATTGTATACTAAGATGTGTATACAGTATTTTGAGATGAATACATTATATATTGAAATATATGACTGGTATACTGAGATGCTTAAAATATACTAAGATATGTACACAGTATACTGAGATGCATGCATTGTGTATTTAAACATATACACAGTACCCTGAGATATTTTCATACATTGAGATGTGTATACTGGATATTGAGCTATATATATTACATATTGAAATTTATACACTGTATGCTGAGATACATTTAATATATAGTGAGATGCACACATAGTAAATTTAGATGTATTCATTATGTTGAAATGCACACATTGCCTAGTAACCAATGTATATAATATAGTTATGCATGCTACATTCTAATAAGTCATATATGCAACATTCTGAAATGCATACATGATATATTCATACAGTGCTTATACTATATGCTAGAAGAAAACATGTTATATTGTAATGCATCTATAACATAATAAAAAGGCATACTGTAAATTGAAATGTCTTGTACACTCAATGTTAAAACATATATGTTGATTATTAAAATGTTATTAAAATGTGTATGCTATTCACTGAAATGTACATACTACATGTTAAAACATATACATGATGTATTGAGAATCTTTATACACTGTAGTGAGAAGCTTGCATATATCATGGGGAAACTACTTACTCATGCACTATTTTTCTCATACACATAGTACTGAAAATGTTGCATGGTTTACAGTCCTACCCACTGCAGGGGGTCGCTTGTTCTTCTCATACTAGTTTTACTTTCCAAAAATTGTTCAGGGTAGTAACTGGGCCTTCAGAGACTGGAGGCTCTTGCACAGATATTCCCTGCCTGCCAGTTTCTTGAAAGTCTGACTATTAGCCAGATAGCCTGGGCTGCTTTGTGATGAGTGCCAGAGTATAATGTATTTTAGTTTTGGAGCCAGATGAAATGGTTGCCAGCACGGCAATATGTTACTGTAAATATTCAGTATTGGAGACAAGGTTTATGGTCTGGTGGCACAAAGGGTCTGTTTATTTGTCATTATTCATGTTGTTTCTCAGCAGGAAATGGGCCTCACAGCACACATATCTGAACCATTGAAATAGTGACGCTGCAGTCCCTTCACTATATATATATATATATATATACACACACGTGTGTGTGTGTGTGTGAGTGTGTTTTTGTTTTTTATATTAAATAAAAATTATCCTGGGTGACAGTGAATGAAAGGGGACAAGGCAGACATTTTCTATGAATGTATTTTGCTCGCAAATAATTCTTTTTTCATACATGCACAACTTTATTCAGAAAGAAAGCTCATGCGACATTGTAAATAAAAAATTAAATATTATCAAGCATGAATAATTCTTATGCATTTAACGCCAAATGCAGCTGGTTGGATCCTGCAAGATTTAAATTCAGCATATGCTGCACGCATGTGGTGTTTTGAAAGCATCACCGTGAAAATCTCTTGTATGTTAAAATTAGTTGCTATATATTAGAGTCTATATGTGAGTCATTTGTATATAGACTTCTCCCTATTTCTGTATTGAACTCCCTGAAACACTCTAGATCATATTTATAAATCTGCTCATATGATCCAAAAATAAGACATTTTATACTTATGTGGAGATAATGGCACATAAATGAGTAACCATCAGAAGGTTTACCTATTCTCCTGAGAACCTGAGATTGGACTCAATCTCTGAGGCTTAAGCCCAAACAAGCCTTTACAGCTTCCTTAAAGGCCTTGGTAGTTTGGAGCCAGGCTGGCTGGTGGTCCTGGCTTGTTTAAGTTAATAGGCATGAACGTGTCAATTTCAGTGCTAGCAAAACCACCAAGAGTACAAGTCAACCCCTTATTTGTACTTGAACTTTATATATCTTAAACATTCGCACTTTACGTGAAGGAGGTTTGACCTTGTATTATATGCAAATTGTATTTATGTGCACTTGCGCTTGATATGACAACATTTAATTGTGTGTTTATATTCTATATCTACTTGATAAGTTTTAGTATTGGCATATTTGTGCCACAGGTTAGAGCATTTACCAATGTGTTGAAGTTCCTAAAATATGCACTAGTACTTTTTAATTGAATCTTAATATCAGTATTGGATTTTTATCTTCTGCACGTTTGTGCCACATGCTTGAGAAATGTACCCTATGTGATAAATCGGAGATGATTCACCCAAAATACCTAGCTGAGGACCCTTCTCATGTGTACATGGAAAGGCAGGCGCTTCCCGATCCTGACCCTGGGGGTGGTGTTCTGCGGGAGAATAGGTCAGGGTTTATGGGAAAACCCCATTTAATAATTTTCCAAGAGACACAGCAATTCTAATGGCTTATTGTACAGTTGAAACTGTAGAAAAGGGTGATTTGAACATTGGGGACTTGAAGCCACACAATGCCCAAAGTACTAAGATGAAGAAGAGGGATGCAGAGGCACTGATCTGCCAGTTTCATGTTAATAAGGTTAATGACCCACACCTGAGGGAGACAGGTAAAGCATAAAATGCCCCCTCAGGTGCAGGCCATAGAGAGGAGCACAGGGAGCAATAGTGGGAGGTGGAGTGGTTTCTGGAACTCCACATTGCAGCTGAAACTGGAGAATGGAGATACCAGAGTCTTTTTGTAGTTTGCAGTACGGATCCTGGCTCTGAGATGGTCTCTTTCTTCAGAGACTTTGGTTTCAGAGATCGTGCAGTGGGAAGCGTTGTTTGTGAAAGCCTCCCCCTGAAGTTCGTGGTTGCAGAGATAGCGCAGCGGGAAACGTAAAGTTGAGTAGCTTTCCCCATGTTAAGGCAGGCTGTGGTAGCAGGCGAGGACCAGAGAGCCTTTGAAGCAAGGAACGCTCCTTTTCTCAATACCGCTGGCTAGAAAAGACTGGGCGAAGCAGTTTTCCTTACCGCCCAAAGTAGAAGAAGCAAAACATAGGAAGGCAGTGGAGTGAGCGGACGCGCAAGCCAAACCCGGTGAGTTCACTAGTGATCTGTGAACCCAGAGTGCTCCATAACCGCCCGCTGGCATAGCCCGGGAGTGTTGAATGTCAAACAAATTAAAGAAAAGTGAAGTGGCAGAATGTCAAACTGATGTGACGCAGAAAGATAATTATTTTGAACACCAACGATACTAAGTGGAGAAAGAGGCAATACAAAAACCTGGCGAACAGACCAGACAAGTGTTCTGCTGATTTTGAAGGTCTGAATAATTATCAACGCTAAAGGGCAATATTGTTAGAAACCAATATAAACAACTATTGCCAAAGCCAAAAGAATACCATGACCAATCCAGTTAAAAATAACTATCATTACCAAAGGCAAGAGAAGGCCATTAAGAATCCAGTTGTTTATAGAACCTATTGTCAGAGGGAAAAAAAACTGTATGGGGCAAATTACCTAAACAATCATTGTCCAAGCCAAAGAAGAGTAGCATTAAGAGAAAATCATAATCAGTACTAGTTTGGGGCAAGAGGGGGGAAAACAGAGTGGCAGAAAGGCTGACCTTCTGACAGAAGATGCTCAGGAGGAGAAGAGCATGACCTGCATTGCATGTGGCAATGAAAAGTATGGAACAAACAGCATTGATGTGTCTCATGTTTTGACAGAAGTAGTCAAACCTTTGTTGATCAAATCAAAAGAATTTCTGAGGTGTGTGAAGAATAACGAAACTACATAAGTACTTGTAGAAGTAGTATTAGTGTTACTAGTACTGGCAAGAGAGTTCACCAGGACAAAGGACCTTGTAGTATAGGCCTGCCAGGTGAGTGGACCAGGCGGAAGTCATTAAAGTACTGTGGCATGGTTAAATGTGTTGATGAAGAAGGAGAGGTGGCATGGCCACATAAAGTAATTGTAAAACGTTGTGGAATCATCCTGACAAAACAATATTCCTGATGCAAGGATATTGTGAACTGCTAAATAATTATCTTGGCAGAAGCCTTTTTGTTGATCTTGATGAAGTGTGGAAATATACTTATTTTCTGAACAGATGTTGTGCAGAACTCTCTGTCCCAAGTGGAGAGATCAAAGATTTGGTGAACATTTTGAACTGTTGGTCAAGTCCAATTGAAAGACTTATTGGAACTGTATTGGACCGTTGTTGCACAATGGGATTTCCCTATTGTTTTGAACTATCGGCTGAAATTCTGATTGGATCTGGGGAAGGGGGACTCACCCAGGTTATAAAGAGAAACAGCTACCAAGTCTTAAATATAACTGTTTATTTTGTTGTATTTGAATTACCATATGTTACCTTATTGAGTTTGTTATATGTACAAGTGTAAGGGAAAGAATCCTTTTGTTAGAGTGTTTCTTTTAGTTTATTTCAGGCAGGGAAATCCTTGTTAGAGTAGGGATAGTTTAATCAAACACTTTTGATTTTAATAAAATGGCACCTTCACGAAGTTGTCCACCTCATATTTCTGACCCCTCACATATGGTGTTAGAGTGGGATTGGAATCAATAGACACTAATTGGCGGACACTTAAGTTTGGAAACTTAGCAAAAGAGCCACAGCGCCTACTATAGCTACAGAACAGTCCATAGGCTTTGATATCTATAGTAATAGAAGGGAACTAATTCAACCAGGAGATATGGCTTTTAATTGCTACTGACTTAATTCTCATTCACCCAAAGACAAATTGTAAAGAGTTTTCAAAATTCACCTTTTTATTGAGTAAACAGGTTGAATAAATACCTCACTAGCCCTACCCTGATGAGGATTTCCCTTCCTAAAACATACTAAATAAATCACTGTAATAAAGGATATCCGTCCCTCACATTTACATTATACAGATCAATAAGGAAATGCAAGGCAGTTCAAAGCAACAAAATTTATATTACAGTTGAGTTTGTAATATGAACACAGTTCCTTTTTCATTATGTGGGTGAATTCACTATCCTCAGATTCAAGCAGGATTTTTTTCCAACATAAAAAAAAAGGAAAATAAGGAAATCATGTTTTGTACCAAAGTTTTAACACTAGTCTTTGTAGCATCAATTTGACAACAGAAAGGTTCCAACACTAAAGATACAGAAAAGAAATATTCTTTGAGAAATAATGCGCCTCATAATTCTCTTAGTAACTTGAGCAACAATAATTGTCTTTGTCAGGATGATTTTCCACAAATGAATACTTCTGAAGAAATGTAACTCCTCCACAGCAGGTTTATACAGTTCTTCCTTCAGCACTACAAACACCATAAATTGTCTTTGTTAGGACCACTGTACAGAACTTCATTAACTGCTACCTGGTTTACTCCCATGCCAAGCTTACTACTTCAAATGGTTTGACAATATGGGTATACTCTCTTGCCCGAACAGCTTTTCACCAAAATAGATTGTGCTTCACTAGTAACCTCCAACTTAAACAACTTTACAACAACTTCACAATGTTTGTTCATTTTCAGCATTAATCTTTTTAGCATCTCTTCAGGGAGAACACATTTAACATCGGGGCTCTTTAATACCTTTCTGAAAATTATGCTCCTCTCCTTCTGTATAACATTTTCCAGAAAGGCATCTTTTTTGCCACTTTATTTCCCCTCTGTCAAATACTGATAAGGATAGAGTTGTATTGTGTTCCTTTTTTGGCTTTGGCAATGTGTGTTTATATCAGCTGTTGTTATGTTTCACAAAGTATGAATAAAAGGTTTAACAACCCTTGGTCCTTCTATTACTCCCTGTTTGCCTTTGGCAATATCTGTTGGACTTGAATTGCTTCATTTTTTGGTTTCTCTTGGCTTGGGTTATGGTTGTATTTATTAGCTTTTAACAATGTTGCCCCATCGGGTTGTTGAATTCTCCATATACTCACATGCTTAAGTATACAGTCATTTAGCTTCAACGAATATGAGTTTAGCTGCTTTCTGATAGTTCGGTAATCAAAATGACTGCTAACAACTCTTTCATTCATACGCAAGTGAAAACACCTGCTCTGAACAAGCAAGCAGTATCTGAGCGCTCTAGAGTTGCTTTCCACTTCTGAACTAACTGGGTAAGTTGCATGCTCCCGACCCTCTCTGCATTCGCAGGTCTTCTGCTGCAGTGGCTCCGCACGACCAACGGACAGTTTCGCCTGGTCTGCCTTCAACCAAGCCATTTCATTTGGAGTTTTCTTTGCTCTGGCAATTCTCTGGTGCACGCCAGCCACCAGAGACCTCTCAAGAGGGAAAATGTTCATCGCTGCTTTTGCTTCCCGCTGTGCAGCCTTTGCACAATGCCTCTTCAAAGGGCAAGCGTCCGTTCCACATGCTTCCTGCTGGATGACCTCAGCAATTGGGATAACTGGAGGCATAGACCCTATCAGGCTCAGCCGCTGATTTTGCAGTAGTCCCAGCATCCTCTCTCTCCTCCAGTTCCGCCCTCGGCTGCATACACATCTGCACAGCTCCTCCTGCTCCTTCTGCTCTTCTCCTTTTGCTGCCTGTGCCTGAAGGAGCCTTTTAAGCTTTCCAGTCTCCCTCAGGTGTGAGTCATTTACATTAATTAGCTGACCACTCCTGCAGCATTGCATCTCTTCCGCTCTCTTCCTCATGCCAATACTTAGGGAATTATGGCACTTGTACAGTCAATGATAAAAGTCGTTTTTCTCACATCTTCTGTTTTGCAATAAGCCATTAGAAGATTGGGGTTTCAGAGAAAGTTAAAAAAGGGTTTTTCCATTCCTCCTGACCTGCTTTGCCCCATGTGATCCTCCTGCAGAACACTACCTTCAGGGTCGGGATCAGAAAGCATCTGTCTTTCCCTGACCACATAAGTGTCCCAGGCCAGGTTGCCTCTAAATCAGGCCTAGCTTGGCACTATGACTTAGATGTATTTGCAGAAGTGATTGACCCTGATTACAGGGGGGGGTGTCAAAATACTGATACAAAATAATAGGAAGAAAGCATACCAAGTTAAGGCTTGAGAACACATAGTGCAAGGGATATTGGAGAAGGCTCTGTTTCCAAAATCGAAAGAGATAAAAAATAGTGAACCGAGAGAGGTACTCAGGGGTTTTTGGAAGTAAACATAGAACCTATTGTAAAACCCAAACATTGTGGCAGAGTAAGAGATCATTCCTGACTTTGTCTTCGCACAACATTATTAGCTGAATCCTTTAATCAGGTACTAACTAAAGAAGAAGGAAGAGAAAAGGCCAGTTCATTTTTTCCCCTTAAAAGTGGTCTACTGTACAGAGGGGATATAAGCCCATCTGGTACACCCAGAACACAAATAGTAATTACCAAAAGCCATACAAATATTTTGTTGTAAATGGCTAATTTCCATCGAATAGCAAAAACCTAAGTCAAAATTGTGAATAGATTCTACCGGCCAGGAAGTTTTGCTGTTCTAAAAAATGTCAGTACGTGTGCCTTATGTCAGAAAATCAATACTCCAATACCTTCTCGAGTCCCATTACAACCCATACCTATTACTGACATTCCCTTTTTTAGGATAGGAATGGATATAGTTAGGCCATTCGAAACTTCAAAATTAGGTAACGGATATATATTAGTCATTTTGAACTATGCAACCCGTTACCCTGAAGCATGTCCACTAAGGATCAATACATCACAAGTTAATTTTAAAACATTTACTTCCATTCCTTTCTAGGATAGGGTTCCCAAAAGAAAGGTTGATACACCAAGTGTAAGTAAACTTATGGCCGAAGTTAGGGAGATTTGTCAGATTCCTCAGATTCTTCAGAACACGCTACGTTCCTCCATTTATCATCCCCAGACAGATGGATTGGTTGAGATATTTAGCCAAACTTGAAAACACATCTTAAAGAAGTTAGTACAAGCAGATGGGAAACATTGGGACATTATGAAAACATGGGCAGTGTTTGCCATTAGGAAAACTCCTCAGTCATCAACTGGAGTTTCCCCTTTGAATTATTAAATGGGAGAGAACCCAGAGATGTGTTGAATGTGCTACGGGAGACCTGGGAAGAAAGAGAGAGGGCTACTATTCCACTATCCCAAACTGCCCAGAGAAATATAGTGCAAACTAATATGGCTCGAGCACACGAACATCAAAAGAAAGGTTACCACAAGAAGGCAGTAATGAGGTCCTTTTCTGTAGGTGCAGAAAGTGTTGGTCATACTTCCAACTTCTGAAAATAAAATGCTTCCTAGGTGGCACGGACCCAATGAAATTTAAGAACAAATGAGACCTTATAATTATAAAGTTTCACAACCAGACAGGAAAATAAAACTCATATATATCATATTAATTTACTTAAAGATTGGAAGGAAGACCCTATGGAAAAGACTTCAGTCATATTAACAAGGTTGTTGTCTGAAGAAAGTGATACCAATCAGTTAATTTCCTCCACAAAATCATAAACAAGATTTGATAGGCTTCCTACAACATTTTCCTGATGTATTTAGAACTGAACCGAACCAGGGAGACTAAAAGGGGTCTACCACTATATTCACACTGCTCCCAGGAAAGTGGTCTATTATAAACCTTACAGGATCCCTGAGAGTAGGAAACAAGTTAAACAATACCAAATAGAGTCCATGATTAAAGCAGATATTATTGAACCATCACAAAATCCTTGGTCCTCCCGTACTGTATTGGTTGCTAAACCTGATAACTCTAGGAGGTTTTGCATTGACTTTATTAAAGTCAATGAGGTATCACAATTTGGCAGATACCCAATGCCTAGGATAGATGACTTGATTGACAGATTGGGCAACACAGTCTGTCTTTCTACCATTGACCTAACAAAGGTTATTGGCAGGCACCAGTCAACCCTGTAGACAAACTCAAGACAGCCTTTTCCACTTCACTAGGGTTTTTTTCAATTCAAGGTTTTGCCTTTCGACTTTGACATGGCCACTGCCACCTTCCAAAGACTAACGGACCAGGTGTTTAGGCATACTCTTCAATCTGTGGTGCTTACATTGATGACATTATCATCCATAGCAAGACCTGGCCCGAACATATATCCCGTTTATATCAGGTCAATATGGCTTTATGGAAAGCAGGACTAATAGCGAACCTGCACAAAGGTCATCTAACTAGATCTGCAGTAAAGTAGTTGTGTTTCTTTGTAGGAAATGGACTGGTTCAGCCTTAACCTTAAAAGGTACGAGCTGTTAAAGAAAGTCAAGCTCCCAAATAAAAAAGGGAATTACGAGCCTACCTGGGTTTAGTCGGTTATTACCAAAGGTCAATTAAAAATTTCTCATCCATTACTACCATACTTACCGATAATCATAGAAAACCAAGAACCTCAAAAACTTCAATGCTGTCCGGAATACCAAAAATGTTTTGACCAGTTAGTAAACCCTTCCTGAAGGTGGCAAACTTCAATAGACCATTTATACTACAGACTGACACATCACATGCTGGTATTGGGGCTGTATTATTGCAAAATCACGGGCTAAAAAACGGTGGTGTGGGAGGTTGCCCAGAGCATTGCCAGTGGTACAGATCCATTCAAAACTTTCCACCCATCACTTTTCTGGTCACAATTTGTCTCACTATGTGAGAGAGGGTATGCCCAGACGTGGGTCCCTTGCACGCTGCGCCATGGGGAACCAAGCTGCACCTCACTGAGGAGGCCCAACAAGGCCGAAACATGTCTGGGGTTGCTTGTGTTTCCGTGCAGAGGGGACCTGGCCTAGCAGTTCGGGCTGGGCTGCTACCATTGGTGGCAGTACCCGACTGATTTGCATATGGCTGGACCCCTTTTGCAATGGCGCAGACGGGCTAAAAGACGGTGGTGTGGAAGGTTGCCCAGAGCATTGCCAGTGGTACAGATTCATTCAAAACCTTCCAGCCATCACTTTCGTGGTCACAAAATCATGATATTATAGAACACTCTATTTACATTAGTCGAAAACTATTTCCCCGAGAACATAATTATGCTACCCTGGAAAGAGAAGCCCTAGCCATCAAATGGGCTTTAACACACTTGAAATATGATGTGATAGGATGAAAGCTGGAACTTGATACTGATCCCGCTCCCCTTAAATGGCTGTGGGCCTCATCACGAGTTGGGCGGTAGCCATTAAATGCAGCGCTAATGGTATTACCACTGCATTTAAGGGGCTGGCCCGATCACGAGTCTGGTGTATCTATCCCCAGCTTTGAGCTGGGGTAAATAAGCTGGAGAAAAAGGCCCATTCTCAACACAATTACTGCCAGAGGTATTAAAGCACGGTAATTGTACCCATAAATTCCCCATTGGGTCCAATACCACTGGTCCGGTGGGCGCTAACGCTAATATAGTTGCACAGTATTACAGCCGAAATACCTCCTAACTCATGATGAGGCCCTAACGATATCACTGCTAGAGTCATGCGCTGGTGTTTGGATTTACAGCCCTATTATTTTTGTGTTGAGCATCGTAAAGGAAAAGAACACAGTAATGTTGATGTGATTTTCCGAGTCCCAGTAGAGACTGTAAAAAACAGTGATATTAGAGAAAGGATATGTGATGAATCAGAGATGATTCACAAGTCTGGCATATTTACCACCAGTTTTGAGCTGGGGGTAAAATAAGCTGGAGAAAAAGGCCCATTCTCAGCACAATTACTGGCAGCGGTATTAACGCACGGTAATTGCGCCCAAAAATTCCCCATTGGGTCCAATACCACCAAACCGGTGGGCGCTAACGCTAATATAGTTGCACAGTGTTACAGCCCAAATACCGCCCAATTCATGATGAGGCCCTAAGGATACCAATGCTACAGTCATGCGCTGGTGTTTAGATTTACAACCCTATTATTTTTGTGTTGAACATCGTAAAGGAAAAGAACACAGTAATGTTGATGTGATTTGCTGAATGCCAGTAGAGACTGTAAAAACCTGTGATATTAGGGAAAGGATATGTGATGAATCAGAGCTGATTCACCTAGAAAACCTGGCCTGGGACCCTTCTCATGTGGCCAGGGAAAGGTAGATGCTTCCTGATCCTGACCCTGGGGGTGGTGTTCTGTGGGAGGATCACATAGGGGGTGCAGGTCAGGGTGTATGGAAAAACCCTTTCATTCTAATGGTTTATTGTAAAGTTGAAACTGTAGAAAAAGGTGAATTGAACATTGGGGACTCCAATTCCCACAATGCCCAAAGTACTGAGATGAAGACGTGGGAGGCAGAGGCACTGATCTGCAAGTTGCAGGAAATAAGATTAATGGCCTTCACCTGAGGGAGACTAGGAGGAATAAAAGGCCCGTTCAGGTGTAGGCCATAGAGAGTAGCAAAGAGAGCAGTAATGGAAGGTGGAGAGGTTCCTGGAACTACATATTGCAGCCTAAACTGGAGGAGAAGGAAGACGCAAGAGTCGCCATAGTTTGCAGTATGGATGCCGGCTCTCAGAGGGTCTCTTCCTTCAGACACTTTGGTTGCAGAGATCATGCAGCGGGAAGCATTATTTGTGAAACCCTTACTCCTGAAGATCGTTGTTGCAGAGGTAGCACGTCAGGAAGCGTAAAGTTGAGAAGCTTTCCCCACAGTAATGCGAGCTCTGGTGGCAGATGAGCACCAGAGAGCATTTGGATCAAGGAACGCTCCTAGTCTGAATACCGCGAGCTGCTAGGAAGACCGAGCAAAGCAGTTTTCCTTACTGCCAGAAGCAGAAGAAGCAGAACACCCAAAGACAGCGGAGCGAGTGGACGCGCAAGCCAAATACGGTGAGTTCACTAGTGATCTGTGACCACAGAGCACTCCATAACCACCCCCTGGCCCAGCCCGGGAGTTTTAAATGTTGAACAAATGAAAGAAAAGTGAAGTGGCAGAAATACAAGTATTTTGTAAGTCGAACTGATGTGAAGCAGAAAGATAATGATTTCAAGAACAAGCTGATACTAAGTGGAGAACGAGGCAATACAAAAACCAGCCAAGTGTTCTGGTGATTTTGAAGGTCAGAATAATTAGCAATATCACGAGAGGGCAATATTGTTAGAAATCAATATAAACAACTGTTGCCAAAGCCAAAAGAATACCATGACCAATCCAGTTAAAAATAACTATAATTACCAAAGGCAAGAGAAGGCCATTAAGAATCTAGTTGTTTATAGACCCTTATTGTCAGAGGGAGAAAAAAACTACATATGGAAATTACCTAAACAATCATTGTCTAAGCCAAAGAAGAGTAGGATTAAGAGAGAATCATTATCAGTACTAGTTTGGGGCAAGAGGGGGAAAAGAGTGGCAGGAAGGCTGCCCTTCTGACAGAAGATGCTCAGCAGGAAAGGAGCATGACCTGCATTACATGCAGCAAACAAAAATATGGAACAAACAGCATCAATGTGTCTCGTGTTTTCCCAGAAGTAGTTAAACATTTTGTTGATCAAATCAAAAGAATTTCTGAGTTGTGTGGAAAATAAAACGAATCCACAGAATTACTTGTAGAAGTAGTAGTTTTACTAGTCTTGGCAGGAGAGTACACCAGGACAATGGACCATATAGTATAGGCCTGGCAGGTGAGTGGACCAGGCGGAAGTCATTAAAGTACTGTGGTGTGGTTAAATGGGTTGATAAAGAAGGAGAGGTGGCAAGGCCACAAAAAAATATTCTGAATAGTTGTTGGAACCTGGAAGGTATCCGGTCATTGCATCGACAACTTTGCATCGACAGCCATACCATCTAATTCATTTTAGATGGTAAAGGGTTTAGTTTAATAAAAAATGGGTTTTAAAGGTTAAAAAAGGGGAATGGGGGGACCCCCATTAAAAAAAATGCATTACATGCTTTTTTTAGATGCTTTTTTTTTAGATGGTATGGCATTAGATGCTTTGGCTGTCGATGGAATGACTATAAACCTTGTGGAATCATCCTGACAAACCAATATTGCTGATGCAAGGATTTTGTTAAAGAACTATCCTGACAGAAGCCTTTTTGTTATTGATGAACTGTGGAAGTATATTTATTTTCTGAAGAAAAGTTGTGTGGACTCTCTGCCCAAGTGGAGAGATCAAAGATCTGTTGAACATTGTGAACTGTTGGTCAAGCCCAATTGAGACACTTATTGGAACTGTGTTGCAAGATGGGATTTCCTTATTTGTTTGAACTGTCGGTTGAAATCCTGATTGAATCTGGGGAAGGGAGATTCACCCAGGTGGCAAGGAGAAAGAGTTTCTTGGTCTTGAATATAACTGTTAATGTTGTTGTATTTGAGTTGCCATATGTTACCTTGTTGAGTTTGTTGTATGTACAAGTGTGAGGGACAGAATCCTTTTCTTAGAGTGTTTCCTTTAGTTTATTTTAGGCAGGGAATACTTATCAGGGTAGTGTGCAAAACCTAAGGGTGTTCTCACATCTACTCCCCTGGGATCCTCTATGCAGGTGGCCATGGAAAGGCCATTGCTTTTGGATACTACCCCTGGGGGCCGACACGCGAGGGAGGATCACCTGGATAGAGGGTCCTCGGGATTGGACGTGGGGTGGCCGTAGGTGAGACACAGTATTCCATATCTTCCTTCCCGGAAGATACCCCTATACCAGAAAAGGTTATGGGATACTGTTCATCTGGTTCCATGATCTCTGAGAAAGGTAGGAATCCGTATCACACCAGATATGTTAAAAGGAAGTGAAAGGATATGGATGATACACATGGGAATACATCTCTGTATCCACTGGTCCACAGGATAGTCAACCTGATCTTTCCCCGACCTTTATGGGTTATTATAAAAGTGTTCCACTAACCCTCGCCCTTTAAGAGGGATAACTATACTGAGACAAGGAAGAAACAACTAGGAGCTGTAGGGATTACCTCAATTGCCTACTCAAGTACTGGGACAAAGAAGAGACCTGAAGGTCAGGCATATCCTGTTGATTTGCTTAATTATGGTAAGGCAAGTCAGGCAAAACCAACCTGTTAGACAAGCACTGGTGCATAAAAGGTTGATTCATCAGCAGCCATCAGTCAGACCAGTGAAGCCTAGAGAGCAGAAGGAGACCGAACAAGCAGTAACAGTCAATTGAATGAAGCAAAACCTGTTACTTATATTGAATGCTGAACTGAATGAAAGAAATGAAAGAAACTTAACGCGTTGAATGAAACCAAAAATGTTACTTATATAGAATATGAAAATTAATGTAACAAGTGAAAGTAACTTAGAGTATGGAAGGAAACGGGATCATACCATTACTGCGCCCCATCACGGCAACCTCTGAAAATGTTGACTTTCTTTTTATTTCAACCCCCTTTACACCACATATATTTGTGGGGGGCGTAATGGTATATAATGCAAGTAGGATGGTTCTGCTGGGGGTCTCTCCCCGCACATATTTGTGGTGTTATGGGGGTCGAAAACAAAAGCTAAAAGTCAGCAATTACGTGGTCACATTGATGAGCGCCGGAATTATCATATAGATTCGAATGAAACAAACGACGTAGCTTCTAATGAATATCTGATTGAATGAAATAAGTGGAAAGAACTCATGCTGAATACCAGATTGAATGAACTGAGCATAAACCACCATTATTGAATACTGCCTTGAGTGAAATATGTAAGCTGGCCTTTATAGAATATAGAAGCAAAGATATATTGAATTGCATGAAAGTAACACCTGTAACAAACTGAACTATTTATCTGAATGCAATAATATAAGAAAAACCTCCATTGCTGAACAATGAATTGTAAAATCAAAAAGGAAGCTAAACTGAAGGAAAGCAACAAAGGTGGTTGTAAAACTGCACTTTAAAAAACAGTTTTGTTGAATCAAATCTTGAACTTTTAAAGAAACCTGAAAGATCCTGGTTGCGTGACCTGTAAAGGGTGGACAGTGTGGTCTGAAACTGTGCTTTGACCAGAGAACTTCTTTATGTCAACAAGGAAGCTTGCTTAAGTGAAAGCAGGAAACCAAAGCTTGAAGATATTTTCTTTTGATATTAACATTAAGCTTGGGGAAGAGAACCCTATGTTTTGGTGTCCTGGAACTGTGTAATCTTGGAAGTGTGTTGAACTTGTGGAAGGGCATCGTGACCTTTATAAAACTGTGTCTCATTGAATGCTCAAAGGAGGAGAAACTGAACTTTGTAGTAAACGTATTGACATTTGGGAGAGAAAGCTGACGAATAACCCATAGCTGCAATTAGCTCAAAACTTTATGTTTGGAACACTATTTGACTTATGGTTAACGTCCCTACACAATGTTCTGTATTAGTGGTGAGGGCAAGTCTAGGATTTGGACATAGACAGACTTGTACGTTGAACTCACCGACACTGACGTTCCTTAGTTTATTTAGGTAGGGAAATCCAACCTTAGAATAGGGCAAGTTAGGCTCAACTCCATCCTGATATTTTCTATAATAAAAGATAGTTCAACTTTGAATCTATTGCCTGTGTCTCCTTCCATAATGCCAACGTCACAGTACGGATAGTGAGGCGTTTATGAAACCCTTTTGAGTTTAATAAAATGGCATCTTTTGAAATACCTTCACAAAGGTGTCCGCCTCACATTTCTGACCTCTCACACCATGTATTGGAGTGCATGGATTATGCACTCGCACTTTTTGACGTAACAATGATGGAATTCACTCAATTGAACTCAGTGTTAATTTTTGAAGTATACTGTGGAGGAGGGATTGGTAACAATCAATTAGGAATGACCCTGTCCATTGTAAATTATACATTTGCATCACAATGTATATTATACCAGATAGTCTGTTATTAAATTATATTTGAATGAAAGATCAGACACATTAATACAGAGAGATTGAAGCCATGTAACCATGTGCACTCTCCAAAATGGTGTGCTGCTTTGCCTTTGTTGATATAGGACCTGATGGGAGACAGGCTTGAGAGAAGGGACTAACAGGCCGATTCATGGAATAAATGTGCGCCGAAAATCCCGGCGCAGAGGGGCCAATACGTGCGCTGCGCCGAAAATCAGCGCAAAGCGCAGGGAAACCAGCGCACGTCGATTCATGGAAGTCCGTGCGCAAGAAAAGCAGAGGACGTGCGCCGAAAAAGCGCGCGGCGCAGGCCGGCGCACAGGTCAACCAACGTCGTGCGCCACGGCCACTGCGCCATCACTCCGAGCGCAGCGCACAGCTCTAAAGTAGGCGGAACACAGGGCGGGACACTCGGAATGGGGAATAAAATGGGGCACAACACTCGGAATGGGGAAGAATGTGGGCGGCACGGGGAAAGTTCAGGAGGCAAGTGCGCGGAACGCCCACACGCTCGCATACAACACGTATTCATGGAATAGAATAGGGCAAAAAAGCGCACGCTCAAAGCAGCGCACAGGCACAAACAGGCACAAACACGACCGCCACAAGAAAGCAGGCGGTAGCGTGTCTGCGCCTGCAAGAAATGTGCGCTAAAAGGCGCGCCAACAAATAGCACCTATATACAGACATGACCAATGTACAATACTGTTGCCCTCCTGGACAAATGACGTACAAAGGGGTACCCACAAACACAGACACGCGCAGAGAGAAAAAATAAACGTGTGCGTGCATACCGGGGTGCGCGGTAAGTTCCACACGCGATATGGGCTGGGCGGGTACGTGGATTGCAGGGGTGCGCGGGAAGTTCCACACGCGATATGGCAGGGAACGTGGATTCGAGGGGTGCGCGGGAAGTTGCACACGCGAAATGGCCGGGTACGTGGATTGCAGGAGTGCGCGGGAAGTTGCACACGCGATATGGCCGGGTACGTGGTTTTCAGGGGCGTGCGGGAAGTTCCACACGCGAAATGGCCGGGTACGTGGATTCGAGGGGTGCGCGGGAAGTTGCACACGCGAAATGGCCGGGTACGTGGTTATCAGGGGCGCGCGGGAAGTTCCACACGCGATATGGCCGGGTACGTGGTTTTCAGGGGCGCGCGGGAAGTTCCACACGCGACATGGCCGGGTACGTGGATTTCTGGGGCGCGCGGGAAGTTCCACACGCGATATGGCAGGGAACGTGGATTCGAGGGGTGCGCGGGAAGTTGCACACGCGAAATGGCCGGGTACGTGGATTGCAGGAGTGCGCGGGAAGTTGCACACGCGATATGGCAGGGAACGTGGATTCGAGGGGTGCGCGGGAAGTTGCACACGCGAAATGGCCGGGTACGTGGCTTTCAGGGGCGCGCGGGAAGTCCCACACGCGATATGGCAGGGAACGTGGATTCGAGGGGTGCGCGGGAAGTTGCACACGCGAAATGGCCGGGTACGTGGATTGCAGGAGTGCGCGGGAAGTTGCACACGCGATATGGCCGGGTACGTGGTTTTCAGGGGCGCGCGGGAAGTTCCACACGCGAAATGGCCGGGTACGTGGATTCGAGGGGTGCGCGGGAAGTTGCACACGCGAAATGGCCGGGTACGTGGTTATCAGGGGCGCGCGGGAAGTTCCACACGCGATATGGCCGGGTACGTGGTTTTCAGGGGCGCGCGGGAAGTTCCACACGCGACATGGCCGGGTACGTGGATTTCTGGGGCGCGCGGGAAGTTCCACACGCGATATGGCAGGGAACGTGGATTCGAGGGGTGCGCGGGAAGTTGCACACGCGAAATGGCCGGGTACGTGGATTGCAGGAGTGCGCGGGAAGTTGCACACGCGATATGGCAGGGAACGTGGATTCGAGGGGTGCGCGGGAAGTTGCACACGCGAAATGGCCGGGTACGTGGCTTTCAGGGGCGCGCGGGAAGTCCCACACGCGATATGGCAGGGAACGTGGATTCGAGGGGTGCGCGGGAAGTTGCACACGCGATTTGGCTGTGAGCTCCCAGGCATTACCTGTACACCCTCCACGGCCCCTGCAGGCAGCACACACCACAGGGAACTACCCTGCACACCTGCTCATGTCTCCCACCACCCCCACCCCCAGCACTGTGGGCAACCTGCCAGCAGGCCCCCACCCATGGCCAACCCATGTCTCCCACCACCCCCACCCCCAGCACTGTGGGCAACCTGCCAGCAGGCCCCCACCCATGGCCAACCCATGTCTCCCACCACCCCCACCCCCAGCACTGTGGGCAACCTGCCAGCAGGCCCCCACCCATGGCCAACCCATGTCTCCCACCACCCCCACCCCCAGCACTGTGGGGAACCTGCCAGCAGGCCCCCACCCATGGCCAACCCATGTCTCCCACCACCCCCACCCCCAGCACTGTGGGGAACCTGCCAGCAGGCCCCCACCCATGGCCAACCCATGTCTCCCACCACCCCCACCCCCAGCACTGTGGGCAATCAGCCAGCAGGCCCCCACCCATGGCCAACCCATGTCTCCCACCACCCCCACCCCCAGCACTGTGGGGAACCTGCCAGCAGGCCCCCACCCATGGCCAACCCATGTCTCCCACCACCCCCACCCCCAGCACTGTGGGCAACCAGCCAGCAGGCCCCCACCCATGGCCAACCCATGTCTCCCACCACCCCCACCCCCAGCACTGTGGGGAACCTGCCAGCAGGCCCCCACCCATGGCCAACCCATGTCTCCCACCACCCCCAACCCCCCATCCACCTGGGGCACCCTCCACCAGGCCCCCACCCATGTCCCCCTGGCCCCTGGTCCTGACGATACACAATAATGGCAGTAATGACCAGCATACCCAGCACAAACACCCAGGCAAGGATTGCATGCACCCACATAGTGAATGCAATCACATGACACAACCCCAAAGGCAAGTAAGCAAAAGAACACATGTCCGCCACACACACATACACAATGGGTGCAAGTCAATGTCAAAACCCATATCATGGCATGTAAGAAACCAAAGAAAAAATGACACAAGTGTAAGATAATATCAAAATGTATTAAAAATAAAAATAAAGTAAACTCTGACAACTATCTGGTAAAGCAAATAAAAGGTCCATGTCCGGGAACAAAAATTAGAAACCAAAAAACAAAGGATAGAAAAATGAATAGATTTTGTCCAAAGTAAACACATGTAGAATGAAATGAAAGATAAACCATTACGACATGGTGTGACCAATATGAAAGTTAAAAAATTTATCTCACAAAAAATAACTATATTTACAGGATTGTTCAAGGGTCCATGAGCCCAACACCACAAATTAAACCTAATACTAACTATTTAAAAAAATATGTACAAAGAAGTGGCCATTGTCCAAGCGGTCCAAAAAAAAAAAATTAAATAAAGGAAACCTAGCACTAACTAACTAAAAAACTATATACAAAGGCAGCGGGCTAGTCCTGCGGCTCACTTGGTGATGCTGGCCAGGGCATCCTCGAACTCCACGTCAATGTCCTGGAGGCGGGACTCAGTCCTGGCCCCGAGGTCTCGCAGGGACAACCCCATGTGCTCTCCAAATTCCCTGCGAGCCTCCTCGAGGCACTCAGCCCGCCTCAATGCCTGATGCATGGAGATCTCCGCCCTGGCCATGGCGAGCCGCTCCTCTTCCGCCCGCTGCCGCTCCGCACCTATCCGCTGGCCAAACTCCTCCCACACGGAACACACCGCCATGCCAGGGTTGCCCTGCCCTCCGGCCGATGCCTGCCCCTCCGATCTTGATGGCCCTGAGCCATGATGCCTCCCACGTCGAGCCCGCTGCTGCCTGCGACGCCACTGCCTCTGCGAGCACGACGGCATCCAGGCTGATGGTAACCACCGACGCCGTCGTGCACGTGCCCTGCCCGATGATGCCGGCACATCTTCCATCTGCTGGGGTCCACTTGCTGTGTCGTCCACCCCTGCTGGACCTCCGACTCCCAACTGTGGCAGGGATGGGATCCCCACCGAGCTGGCTGCATTGGTCGGGGCAGGTCCACAGGGGGCCATGGTGGCATCTGGGCCGGAAGACGGCAAGGAGAACGACTGGTGGATAGCCTGCACAGAGGAGGAGAGGGCCGTCAGATTGGCCAACACATGCAGGAACCCCCCGAACATGGCCGATCCCAATTGGGCCACGTCGGCACGGTGCACTTCGTGATGACGTGCGTGCTCCTCCCGGGAAGCACGCACGGCATCACGAATCACAGCCGTGCGCATCGCGACCCCAATCAGGACCTGCTCCACGCGGCCAGGGGTTCCCACGGCCGCAGGTGGAGGGGAGTCAGTTGACATGGACATCCCCTCTACCTGCGGACGGGCCTGGGACGGGGCATCCCTGCTGGTGCATGGTGGTGCACTCACAGGGTCAGGGACAGCGACATGCACAGGCCCCTCCACGGTGACCTGTGCTGCCTCCTGCCCCTGGCCCTGGACTGCACCACTTGCACCAGCAGGGATGCTCCCACCAGGGCCCATGTGTGCACCAGTGTCGGCCTCCTCCTCCTCTGTGCAAACCACCAACCTGGATGGCTCCTCACCGTCTCCCGCCGTAGCAGGCCCCTGTGGGGGCTCACCCACCCCTTCCGCTGCAGCCGTGGGGGCATCCCCGCCGCCTTGCTCCACAGCGCCGTCTCCGCCCTCTTCTTCACTAGCCGCTGCGTAGAGGGAGACAAAGAACACAAGCATCAGGCTACTGTACAATGGTCCCCTAGACAGGAAGCAATAGCAGATGAGCACCCCTGTCAAAGTACACTTCCATCATGTCCCTCCACAACACATGGGTCAGTCCAGGCAAAACACACACAGTAACAGGCATGGTGCATGCCATGCACATTTCCATGCATGTCCAATTGACTCTTGAAACATTCAATGAAATGTAACTCACATGCATCATGGCTCATGCATATCACATGCACACACTACACCTCAGTCACATCCATCTGGCCACAATCACACCAAACACAGGCAAAACAAGGGTAAGGTGGGTGCGTCACTGAATCTGTGCATTGTCACACACATGAGTCATGCATCCATGGCATGCACAAGTCACAGACATGCAGGTCAGGCACACAGACATGGCTACCATATATGTACCTGGCATCAGCACCCATCCTCACCCCCATCCATGTCCAGGTACAGAGACTGGCATGCTCTCATGTCCCAAATCTGCATAGTGCTCCCCATGCCGCATTTCTACACATGCAACAACCATGTGGGTCACACATCACTGGTCGCACATGCATTACCATGATGTCCCAGCACACATACATGCATACATGGCACATGGCACACATACAGGCAAGTATCATAGAACCAGCACACCGCAACATGCCCTGTCTCACACAGTGATGCTTGGACACTTACCGCTCAACTCCAGACGGGTCTCCCTCTCAAGGATCTGGGCGTGGAGCGCTGGGCGTACGCGTTCCAGGACCCTCTTCTGGATGGAACTCATGTGGCCCCGGCCCCCCTCCACGAGGCGCCGGGCCTTCACAAGGGTCCTGGACCTCAAGTCCTCCCAGCGCTTCTTGATCTTCAAGACGTTGCGGGTTGCCACCCCCTCCGCGTTGATGGCAACCACACAGTCGGCCCAGATCCTCTCCCGTCCTTCCTTGCTGGCGCGGGACGATCCAAAGAGGGCATCATACTGCCCCAGGACATGCTCCACCAGGACACCAACTTCGGTGGCAGTGAAGCTGGTGCCCCTCTGCCCCTCTGGCCTGGGGTTGCCACTGGTGCCAGATGTAGAAGTGCCCGACATGGCAACCCCAGAGGCAGGTGTGGGTGGGCAACTGGGTCCTGGGGCTGGGCTGTGGAGCGATGTAATCCCAGTTGGGAGTCTTCAGTTCCAGCAGGGGTGGACACAGCAACTGGACCCCTGCAGATGGCTGATGTGCAGGCACCAAATGGCAGGGCACGGTGGCAGCAGGCAGGCAGGCAGGCAGGCAGCAGCAGATAGCACGTGGGAGGCTGCTCAGGGCACTTGGGGGGCAGTAACTCGGCCTTCGGGGCAGGAGCGTGGTGTTCCGTGTGTTTTCGGGTGGCCAGCTTGATACGGAGTGATTTGGCACGTGAAATTCCTGCACGTCAGCGTGAAATCCGAGGAAAGGCCCTTAGCGCGTAAGTGCGTCAGCACGCATACGCGATTCTATTGGACCAGAGTCCCTCATCGCGTAAGCGCGTCTGACGTGATCCGCACGGGCGTTCCCCACTCAGCACGTGAAGACGAGCACACGTGGAAATCCTGCACGTCAGAGTGTCATCGCGTGTAATTGGCCAAAAGTGCGCGTACACGCCATTGGCCTATGTACGTGTATTTCATCGCGTGTAATTGCCCAAAAGTGCGCTTACACGCCATTGGCCTATATACGTGTATTTCGGGGGCGCGCGGCCACTTACACAGCCAAGTACGTCAGCGCACCTGTATGCCTGCAGCGTGGGAATTTCCACACGCGATTGGAGTGGGAACCCGATTCCAGGGGTGCGAGGCTCACACGCTGCCGACTACACGCGCAAGGCATTAATTTGCGCACTTTTCAATAAACAAGCCAGATGCCAGGATGAACATACCGTTCCTAGCAGCAGTGGCAGTGGGCTACCAAAGGAGGATGAGGAGGAGAGTCAGGGCCAGAATATTCACACCCAGAACCAGCCTATTCGGGATGCCTGATGACCAGGTGTATGGGAGGTACAGGTTTCCAGCACACATCATACTGGACCTGGTCAGTGAGTGGGAGGATGACCTCACATCACCCACCCTGTGCTCCCAAGCACTCAGCCCCCTGCAGAAGGTCCTGAATGTACTGCACTTCTTGGCCACTGGATCCTTTCAGCGGACAAGTGCCATAGTGGGTGGTGTGTCACAGGCCACGCAGTCACGCTGCCTACACCAGGTCTTGAACATCATCACTGCACGGCCTTCAGTCCGCAGGCACATATATCTCCCCAGGACTCATGCAGAAAGGCGGACGTGCATCCAGGAATTCTATGGTGTGGCTCAATTCCCCAAAGTGCTTGGTGCAATTGACTGCACACATGTGGCTCTACGTCCACCCAGGGCAACAGAGCACATCTATAGAAACCGCAAGCACTGGCATTCCATCAACGTCCAAGTTGTATGCAATGCCAAGGGAATCATCACATCAGTATATGCCAACTATCCAGGGTCCACCCACGACAGCTTCATCTACAGAATGTCTACCCTATGCCGGGACCTAGAGGCTGGCCAGCATGGAGATACATGGCTGCTTGGTGAGCATGAATGCCACTCCACATGCATGCATGTCAGATACTGGGTCATGACACAACACCACTAATGATACCCATCACCACCTCCGCAGGGGACAGTGCCTACCCTATCAGCCCCCACATGATGACCCCAATCCGGAACCCCACCACGCCACCCAAGGTAAGGTACAACACAGCCCACATTGCTACACGGGGCATAGTGGAGCGCACATTCGGAGTGCTCAAGTCACGCTTTCGCTCCCTTGACCGTTCTGGCGGGCAGCTGTTATATGCTCCCCGAATAGTGTGCAGGATCATAGTGGCAGCATGTGTCCTGCACAACGTTGCAACACGCCGGGGCCTGCCCGTGGACATGGTGGTGCCCCCACATCCACAACCACATGCACGCCCGCTGCGCATGGGAGGGGAAAGGGCACGGGGGGAGGCAGCCCGTACGCAACTGGTGGCCAACTTCTTCACCTAGGAATCACAGTGCTGGCTAGTGCACACTGCTCTGGCACATACCATCTGACAATCAATGATGACTCTACCTGACAATGTCTGAAAAGTACTTGACAATGAACTGTCAGATACACATCAGCCTGAGATTGTTAACATGGAAGTGTCAATATGTGTGCACCCCTAGCTACACATACACCAGCTATGCATCACAACGCAAAGACACAACTCCATCAATCTAAAATGCATTCCCACAGGCGATTCACTACATGACAACATTGCCATGTCACCCACTCCCTTCACAGTCCCGCCACTGAGGACACCATGTCATGGTATGTGACAGCAAACAAACTGGCCATCACAACATGACACCAGTGTCACAAATAGCAGTGCCCCAAATGGAACATAGCCGCACTTGAGCAGCTAACCGCCCTGGAGCCACTACTACACACCTGTGTAAGAGTAATTTCTATCAAATTACACACCAACCCACCCTGAAGCCCACCCAAACAAGACACATTGCATGTAATCAATGGTAGTCTCATTACCTGATTCAGCTGGTATGTCCTCACCGTCCAGATGTACAGTGATGGCGCCATGCAAAAGTGTCAGTGCACATCTACCGACATGTAGTGTGACTCCAGAGAGTATGCCCTTGTGAAGATCTGTGTGAAATACCTGCAAAACATGAGCAACATATGTAAGTAGAGGCACATATCATACCATCATGCATAGTTAGGTGCAACAACAATGAACACTATGAATGTCTACACAGTATTGACTATGGACTGGCCAACAGCTCATGGGAGTCCAATGTCACCGTGTAATTTGCTGTCACTTGGGCACACCCTTTGCAAGCCCATGGAAACGGAAGCAGGAGGGGTGTGGGTGTCTGCTACCCAAGCATCGAAACCAAACTCAGGACAAGCCTGCATGTGCCCAGCCACAATACAGTGTATGCCCAGGTACCCACACAAGGCAACACTCTTGCAAAATAAAAATGAAAAAGAGAAAAAATGGCCATGAAAGGGCCGGCGGGGGGGGGGGGGCCACCTATGAGGTCCGAGGACAGGATGCACGCCACAATCCACCTGTGTGGATCATGGGAAAGGAAAACACCCCATAGGCTCGTGGCCCACACGGCTACTCTGTTGTGGGAGATGAGTCGCTATGGCTCTGCCCAGACCCTGCAGCTGACTCTGGAGGTGGGGGAGCTGCCTCAGAAGATGGTGTGACAATGGGAGGCAGCCCACGCAAAGCACGAGTTTGCTCCTCCATGGCTGCAAGCAGGCGGGTCTGGTAGTTCTGGTTCTGGGTTATAATCATGCGGAGGTCCCCATGCAGTAACTCCCGGGATGACCTGACCTCCGCACGAGTTGCCTGCATCTCGGCCGAGAGCGTCCGTGTCAGACGCTCCAGCTGCTCCTCTGTCCTTCTATGGGATGAAGCCTCAAGCTCTAACAGGGTCGACCTGAGGTGACGGAGTTCTTCCCTCAGGGCTTCCCTGTGGCGCTGGGACTCCATGGAAAGTGATTCCCCCAGAGTCGCCAGTGCCGCCCGCCTGTCCATGTTGGACGCCAACATATCCTCCCTGTGTGCCTGGCAGATGGACTCTGTAGCCTGCTCCAGTCGCTCCATCAGCCTTTCTGGGGGGACAATGGAAGTGGCCACCCTATCCATGGCCTGTGCAATCATCTCGGATGATGCTGCCTGTTGGGTGGCCATACCGTAGATGGATTGCTCCCATACGGTATTGCCAGGTGGCATACGGCCACCACGTTGACGGGCACCACACCTGCCTGGGCCAAGGCGGACTGCGCCTTGCTGTGCCGGCAAGGCCTCAGGCTGCAGGACTGCATTCCCTCTCTGATCTGCAGCCCCAGGAACAGGATCAGAGATTGGGTGGTGTGGCCCTGCATCCGTAACCACCGGAGGCTGATCTGCCGACACTGACATCCCCATTGAGGCCAATGGCCTGGCTGCAGGTGGGTCGGACAGAGGAGATTCTCTCCCAAGAACACTCACCTGCGACTGCACATAGGTGTCATCCTCCGAGTCTACACCTGAATACTGCTCGGGGGAGGAACCCCCAGAGACACCCCTCGACAGCACGGCCTGCAGCACTTGTGGGTTTTCACCCACAAACACACCACGTCCCTCACTTGTGGTAGGTCGGCCCGGGTTGCCCTCCTGGGACGGCTCCACCACCACATCCCCAGCATCAACAAGTGCTTCGTCCCCTGCAAAGACATGAAAGAGAAAAATGGAAACAGGCATTAGCACCATGGCATGCAACAAGGGCTGATGAACAACATAGGCAGTAGTCCTACGACACATGTCCTACATGACTGGGAGTCCTCCTATGCATTCACCATCACTGGGTCTGTAGGGGAGGCTCAGGGCATACTATGTACTGATTGGAGAGCAACGCCTGCTCACCTTGATGCCTAGCACTGCCATCACACATTGGGCGGTGATTGCCATGTCAAAGGCACATGCCATCACACACATGGCATGTGACATAGCCACCAAGTGAAGAGGGAGAGGAGGGCTACTTTTTTGGATTTCTACCACTCTGGTCCTGACATTGCATCGTCACATCAATTAGTATACATGTTGTACATGGATCTGCTAGTCCAAATTGGCAACGATGCACAGTGCCTTGTCTAGATCAACATAATGCAGTAAACATTGTGATTCCACCTCCCCAACACCTGTAACGGAATAATTTTGCATTCGTGAAGCACCGGTCAAGTAATGTTTGTAGGTGCAGCGGAGCACTGAGGGGTGGTGGGGCAGAAGGGGATGCCAGTCAACAATACTACTGGTGCTGGTGTCATTCATGTCACGCAAGTGCAGGGGTGGGTGGCACAATGAAGTGCAAGGGGGAGTGGCGGCTGGAAGTGCTGTACAAGGTAAGTAGGACTTGACGTCAAGGGCAGATGGTGTTAGGCGCAGACAAGTGCTGGGGGGGTGGCCTATAGGGGTACAGAGACAATCATGCTGTGCTGTGGGCTCGGAGGGGACAGGGGAGGTACACACTGCCTCTGGCTCGGCAAGGTCCTTTCAGATTTCTATGTGTCCTGCAGAGTTGTCACATGCCGCAGATATGTGCCCTTGGATTGGGGATCTCATCTTGGTGAGAAGGGTGAGGCGCTATTGCCTTTGGAGCATGTGGCAGGCCAGTTTGCCAGAGGATGGCCATGATGCAGGACATTCCCTCTCTGCCACCCGGCACCTGTGGTTTGGGTTCCCAAGATCCGAGTCATGCCAGGACTCTGCATTGGCATGGGGCTTCAGACAGGTGGTCATGACCGTGGCTAAGACATCCAGTGTACCTGACATGGAGTGGAGCATGGAGTGGGCCCTGTCAGGATGGGAGTGAGCCTAAGGGGAAGCTGGATGGGGGGGACATTTTGGCAGCATGAGCCTCGACTGACACACACTTCATGGGTCGGAATACCAAGAAGGTGTGTGACAGTGGTGAGGGTGGCTTTGCCTGTGGGGTGTTGAGGGTGAGCTGGGAGGAGAGGAGAATGTGATCACTCCAGGAGAGAGGAGTGCAGAGATGGACGGAGAGGGGAAAGTCAGATGAGATCAGAGCATCAAGAGTGTGCCCTGCAGAATGAGTAGGGACAGACGGGAGTCTAGAGGGTGAGAGGGAGTTGCTGAGGTCACAGAAAGGTCACGTGGGGGCGTCAACAGGCATGCAGGTGGATGCGTACCGCACCAAGGATGAGGAATTCTGTGTCTGGGGACATGAGTGAGGAGGAGAGGTGAGGACACTCAGAAAGGAAGTAGTACATTTGACCAGTTTTCCCAGACACAGTACGCACTGTTTGGAATGTCAAGGTGTGGTGGACAGAAACCTCACACAAGCCATTCCAGAGTGGAGTAGGTCTAAGTAGGTGTGACAGTGGCAGGAATACCCTCAGGGAAGCCAAGGGCACACCCCCCCTGCACAGTAGTGGCGGGCCAAGGAGAGGGTCAAGGATGCAGACAGAGCTGGCCGTCAGACATGTTTCCATGAGACCAAGGATGTCAAGGTGCATAACCTCATGTAAGTGACAGTTATCGGAGGAATGCCTGATGCAGCCGCAGTGAAAGGAGTGTAATTGTGGAGGAGGTTGACAGCCTTGTAGGACTTACGGGGAGTGCTAGAGATCAGAGGTGCCGCATGTGTAGGAGTTGGAGTGGGAGGCGGAGAAGGTTCATGGGAGGGTGCAGGGAGGCAGTGCAGGATTGATGAGGAGAGAGGAGGGGGGACAGCAGGAGAGGTAAGGAAGTTGATGAGATGTGGGTAGCATTTCTCAAGGAGATTGAGGTTGGCCTAAGGGCCTTGGACTGAGACGCTCCCATTACCATGCACATCATTAGTGGTATCTGAGGATTGGAAGGAGGCCAGGAGTACACCCCAACGGGTCCCACCTATGATGGTGGAAGAGGAGCAAGGAGAGAGGACAGGGACCATGTGAAGGGTCTATGGGACAGGCAAAGGCATGTATGAGCAGATGTCAGTGAGAGTTAGCTTAGAGTAGGCTCAGATGCACTGGTCAGCAATAGGGTGGGTCGCATTGGAGGGCAGGCTGCCCTCATTTGACTTTTGGCAAGCAGGTGTCGTGCGTAGGGCACGATGGTCTGAACTGTAGAAGTCATGGAAGATAGACCATGAAGAGCAGCATGGAGTGTGAGGGAATGGGGCTCGAAACCAGACGGTACCAAAGGACCCAGGAAGGAGGTGGATGTCAAGGCTACATCCACATTATGACTGCATGTTGGTAGGCATTTATATACAGAGGACGCATTAGCATGTGGTATCATTGCATGTCAGGCATGTGAAGATGAAACTTTAATGGCTGGGGGAAAGGAGAGGAATGGTATGTAAGACATCAGATGAATAGACAGGGGAGTATGAGCAACAATGTAGTGACAAAATTACTAATCAAGGGCAACTTCCATGGTGTTGGCCCATATGTGCACTGTTGCCAGTAGGGATAGTGCTGTGGCCAGATGGTGTTGCACTGTACATACTGGATGAGGCACATGGGTGCCACTGTCAACTCTGCCACACACCCCCTTGACAGGCACCCAACATGAATGCTTCACACACACACCATGCACATGGATGATACACACATGCATGTGCACTCACCGGATGATGCCTCGTAATCAGGGAGGTCTCCCACACCTTGGAGTTGTCCCTCGGTGACGTAGGATCCAGCTACGGACTCGTGTGGTGTGAGTTCTATTTCCTGTGCTGGGGACCCACCTCCAGTCACCAAGGTTGCGGCATGACTTGAGGCCAGCTTATCCTTTGCCCTGCGCTTAAGGTCATTCCAGCGCTTCTGGCAATCACTAGCTGTGCGCCTCACTACTCCAAGGGCACTTATTCTGTCAGCAATGGTCTGCCAGTGTGCCTGGCGTCTGGCATGTGTGGTCTTGGACCCTGCAACGATGACCATTTCCCTATCATGATCTGACACATACTGAACAAGTGCATTAAGTTCGGCGTCTGTGAAGCTTGGCTTCCTTGATGGGCCGGACTGTGCAGCCGTGTCTGGGGCATCAGCCTGTGCCGGACGTGCACTCTTCCTCTTGCGCTTGGAAGGGGGTGGGGATCCAGAGTGTCCTACGCCGCTGTGGACACTAGGGGCAGGAGCCGTGGTGGACTCTGTACTGGGTGTGTGTGATTGCCCACTCAGCATGGGAGTAGGTGCAGGCATTGGGGGTAGTGGGATGGGGTCAGGCCTGATCTGAGGTGCATGAACTAGGACCGACACAGTCTTGGCAGGGTGTATGAGAGGTGGGGTGGATTGAGCCACACCCTGGCTACGGGGGCCAGCAGATGACCTATCTGGCATAGATGCGCGTGCCCTGATGACACCAATGTGCACCGGTGCACGTACAGTGGACCTGCTGACCTGGATGTCAGCGATGGAATCACCCTCGGACAGGTCTGGTGCCACAATGGCCTGGTCCGACATGGGCTGATCAGGGTTGGTATCAGCCACATGACTCTCAACTGGGGGGGGGGGGGGGGGGGGCATGGGTGTCCCTGACTGTTCCTCCAGACTGGGGGGAACAGGGGCGCCCTGCAAGTCACAACCACGTCCCCTGTTGGATCCTCCACGGCCACCACGTGTGGCTCGGCCACCTTTGCCACCCTTACGGCTTGCACGCCTCCCAACCATGGCACTGATGGTATTGTGCGTATGGGAGTGGGTGTGCACAATTGTCCTGGGCAATTGGGTGTCAAAGGGGTTGGGTACCAGATGGTATTCGTACCCTAGTGCAGTGGCAAGGCTATATGACACCCCTGGGGAAAGATGACGGGTCACGCAACGCACAGGCACCCCAAAAAAGTTAAGGAACGTGCACAATACCCCTCCTAGACCACGTGTGCTGATGGAAAACCCTGCACTACGCTGTGGCATCCAGTAACACAATGAACGTATGCGTGTCACACGCGGCCTAGATTGACCTCTGAAGGGGTAGGCTACACACGGGGCAAGCACAGATGTTAGATACGTGCGTGACTCACCGTCTGCCAGGTAAAAGAGCGTGAAAAAATAGCACTTTTGGTTGGCAACACCCCCGCCAAAAGAAGAGGTGTACGCTGTCTGAGGAGACAGGACAACTGTAGAAGGGGACACTGTTTGAGGGAACAGGCCCAGGAAAACCAGTACAAGAGGAAAAAGAGAAAAGAGCTGTCAGAGGTAACAGGGAGTACGAACTGGAAACGCCGTGAAGTAAATCGCGTGTGAAACGACAAGAAGTACCGAATTCACCCACTCGCTCGCCACGAAAAGCACGTACAAGGAAATTGTGTTCAACACTACCTTTTATACAGGCCCACACGTACATCGTCACTTACGGCGTGTACGTGCTTGGCCCATTTTCACCAATCACACGCTTTGGCACTCCTGCGTGTAGGTATCTTTTCACCAATCACACGCTTTGTCACTCCTGCATGTGGATCCTTTTTCACCAATCACGCGCTTCGACACTCCTGCGTGTAGCTCACTTTTCACCAATCACACGCTTTGTCACTCCTGCATGTGGATCCTTTTTCACCAATCACGCGCTTCGACACTCCTGCGTGTCGCTCACTTTTCACCAATCACACGCTTTGACACTGCACGTGCAGGTAACTATTGACGCACATATGCTGGTGACGGGTTTTCGCGCGATGCGGGTTTTCGCGCGATGAGTGTGGGGTTTTCTGGTGCAAAATCACTCCCTATCAGGCTGTCCACGCGTTCTAACACGAAAGACCACGCTCCTGGCCAGGAGGCCGAATTTAAGTCCCCAAGAACCCTGAGCACGCTCCCACCTGCCATCGGCTGCTGCCTGACTGCCTGCTGGCCACGTGCCCCACAGTGCTGGTGGGTGGGGGTGGTGGGAGACATGGGTGGGGGCCTGGTGGAGGGTGCCCCTGGTGGATGGGGGTTGGGGTGGTGGGAGACATGGATGGGGGCCTGATGGCAGGTGCCCCTGCACTGCTGGGGGGTGGGGGTGGTGGGAGACATGGGTGGGGGCCTGGTGGAGGGTGCCCCGGGTGGATGGGGGTGCAGGGGGACATGATCAGGTGTGCAGGGTAGTCCACTGTTTTGTGGGCTGCCTGCAGGGGCCGGGGAGGGTGTACAGGGTACACCTGTGGGGGCCCACCCAGCCTATTCGCATGTGATAATTCCCACGCACCCCTGTGATACACGTACCCTGGCCAATCGCGTGTTGGACTTCCCGCTACCCCTGTAATACACGCACCCTGCCTGTTCGCGTGTGATGATTCCCGCGTACCCCTGTAATACACGTTCCCTGGCCTATCGCGTGTTCTACTTCACGCGTCCCCCTGTAATACACGTTCCCTGGCCCATCGCGTGTTGAACTTCCCGCTACCCCTGTAATACACGCACCCTGGCTGTTCGCGTGTGATGATTCCCGCGTACCCCTGTGATGCACGTTCCCTGGCCTATCGCTTGTTCTACTTCACGCGTCCCCCTGTAATACACGTTCCCTGGCCCTTCGCGTGTTGAACTTCCCGCTACCCCTGTAATACACGCATCCTGGCTGTTCGCGTGTGATGATTCCCGCGTACCCCTGTGATGCACGTTCCCTGGCCTATCGCGTGTTCTACTTCACGCGTCCCCCTGTAATACACGTTCCCTGGCCCATCGCGTGTTGGACTTCCCGCTACCCCTGTAATACACGCACCCTGGCTGTTCGCGTGTGATGATTCCCGCGTACCCCTGTGATTCACGTTCCCTGCCTAGTCGCGTGTAGTACTTCCCGCGTACTCCTGATTTGGAGATTGCCCGCTTTGCTTTCCTTGTTTGCCTGCCCTGTGAAGTGGTCCGGGGTTAGCGCAGCCCTTAGCGATGATTTAGCGCTTTTGATGGCTTTTCCGTGCGCGAGGGCGTTCTTGGGGGCGTTACTGGCGCTGCTGCAGGCTCGCTGCGATTCTCTGCGCCACGGCTGTTTTGGGAGCTTGAAATCCATGAATACGCTGTGCGCGGAAATCTGTTTTAGCGCACGTGCCTGGCGCAGACTATCGCAGGCGCACGCTGTGCGCCAGCCGCGTGCGCTACTTGTGCGCTGGATTCTATGAATTAGCCTATAAGTGTGTTATATATTTTATTTCATTGGTGAATGGTGCACATTCTGACGGAGCCCTAGTTTGGGTGAAACGCGTTACTGTGTTTTCTTATTTGCTTCCACCATTAAAGGCTGATCATGTTTTAAATTATGGACTGGAGAGCCTGAGTATCTTTATTTGGAGTGCCGCCAGTTGCTGAGTAGGGTTTACCCAGCTATTTTCTCATATATATATATATATATATATATATATATATATATATATATATATATATATATATATATATATATATACACAGTAGTGGCTGTGTAGTTATGGTTGATTTGCTATTGCCATAGGAAGAGCACTTTTTGGGCAGCTTATAACTTCGCTCCCCCTGGACGAATCCACACCAAACTTTGCAATAAAAGTATATGGCCCACTCTTTGCAAAGTTTGGTGAGGTTTGGTCCAGAGGGGGCAAAGTTATAGGGGGGTCCCAAAACTTCTTTTTTTCCCATAGAATGAATGGGGAAAAAACTTTGCTCACGCCTACAGCCCAAACCGCTGGGCGGATTTTCACCAAATTTTGGCAGAAGCAGCGGCTTGGTCCCGAATGTGCTTTTGTAAATTTGGTGAAAATCCGTCCAGTAGTTTAAGAAAATGACCAAAAATGAGGTCACAAAAAATTAGTGATATCTATGTCCGCTCTGCGGACACACTTCCCTGTTCGCTCCATGGACAGTGCCCTGATTGACCAATCGGCTTGTGTAATGTCTGCGGACATGCGACGTGTCAGCTGATTGGATGGTGAAGGGCGTGGAGTGCATCAGATTTTTTGGAAACGCCTGCCATCTTAGATCCTCGGCCATCCGCGGACAGCTTGGTGACAAATCGTGGAGAAATGCAACTTTGGCAAGTTTGTTGGTGTGTAAGAGCATTTGGGGAGGGTAGGGGAGTAAGAGATGGGTCAAATGCTGTATTCATTTAGGTGGCAGGCACCCCTGTTGTGTTCATCATGTCCGCGGACAGCCGCGCTGTCCGGGAAGTACACAATTGGGCAAACGGGGGTGTCCTAAGGACACTATTCTTGTTCGTACTGTCCACAGGCAAGTTGAAACTATACTAATAGTAGTTCTGGTGTCCGGGATGTCTGTACTCCCGAAAATGGGGGTGTCCTAAGGACAATATTCCTGTCCATAGTGTCCGCATGCACGTTGAAACTGTTCTAAGAACATGCGCGGTGTCCGGGATGTCTGTAATTGGGCAAACGGGGGTGTCCTAAGGACACTATTCCTGTCCGTACTGTCCGCAGGCAAGTTGAAACTGTTCTAAGAACGGCTCTGGTGTCCGGGATGTCCGTACTTACCGAAAATGGGTGTGTGCTAAGGACACTATTCCTGTCTGTAGTGTTCGCATGCAAGTTGAAACTGTTCTAAGAACAGGCACGGTGTCTGGGTTGTCCAGGTTGTCCGCAATTAACCGAAATGAAGGTGTCCTAAGGACGCTATTTCCTGCCTGTAGTGTCCGCAGGCAAGTTGAAACTATTCTTAGACCAGGCGCGGTGTCCAGGAAGTCGTTAAGCAATCAAAATGGAGGTGTCCTAAGGACACTATATCTGTCCGTGCTGTACGCAAGCAAAATAAAACTGTTCTTAGAACGTGTTAGGTGTCCGTGGACATAAATGCCCATACTGTATGGTTAAAATGTTTCATTGGGTCATGTTTGAAGGCCATGCACCCAAGACTCTAGGCCCTGGCCACAACCACTGCAGCATATCACACCCATAGATCACACCCATAAAATTGAATATGTATGAAATATTTGCAAATCTACAGTTTATGTACTGTTTGATTTGTATAGTTTATGTGCAGTTTTGGGTACATCATGCCATTAATATTCTAAAGTTTGGTAACAAGCACTGCAATGTAACATATCCATGGAAGTAAACATTTTGCATTGTGGTGTACGGTTACATGTTTGCTTCAATGGTTGTGTTATGGAGCAGTATTTATGAGTTGTACTTATTATAATATACTTACTGTTTGGTTTGGTAACTGGACCACATATATTCTTAGTCAATTTCTGTTAATAAAGAAAAGATCATGTTAGTGTTGGTAGTTTGTAAGGACTTATAACATTGAATAATAGACATTTTTGATTAATTTCGACCCTCATATTTAGTAGATTACAAACCAGTTTACTGTGCAATTTGCTCAGTTGCTGTGTTTGTTGTTAAATCATTGGGTCTGTGGGAAAAAATAATCCATGTTGGATTAAAAAAAACTTTTTTTCTTTTGGTACAGTACATTTATTGTTGTGTTTTCAGTGTTTACTTGTTGTTTCTGGCTAATGTTGGCTTGTTGCAGATTTTTAGATACTTGTTGAATTGTAACTTATACTTTTTATTTATATTCTCAAGTTGTTAATCTATCTGTTGGGTTGTTGCAAAATCTTGGGGCAGTTAGATACCTGTTGGCGTATTCTAACTGTTTATTTCTTGTTATAATTTAGTGGTATTGATTTATCTGTTTGGTTGTTGCAAAATCTTGGGGCAGTTAGATACCTGTTGGTGTATTCTAACTGTTTATACTTTTTTAATTGAAGTTTTATTAATGTTTATGCACAGATTAGTTATTAGTGGTATTGATTTATTTGTTTGGTTGTTGAAAATGTTTGGAGCAGTTAGATACCTCTTGGCGTATTCTAACTGTTTATAGTTTTCTAATTGAAGTTTTGTTGATGTTTAAGTACAGATTAGTTATAAAATTTTGGTTTTAAGAAGATTAAATAAGCGTTTATAAGATTTGCTGGTAATCTCTGCTTTAGAGTAATGGTACTATCATTACATTTGAACCATCGACAATTCTTTTTTTATATATGCAGTGTTGTGACATGCATTGGTTGTGGCTCCTGCGTGCTAGATTATACCTATTGTTGTTGTGAATGTTTTCTTACCAAGCGATACTTGACCATGTGTGAATCCAGTCAGTTTGCAGTTGTTTTGGTACCATCTGCATTGTAACGTAGAAGCATTAATATTACGTATTTACTATGTGTTTGTATTAGTAAGGTGGAGCGATTATCTGAATTGCAGGTAGTACATAATCTGCCATGGTTTGCATTTTTTACAAGTTGCTGAACTGGCACGGATTCACAGTTAGGTGTGTATACATACACAAAACGTCATTAGGGATTTGTTCATATTGCATATTGTTGCACAGAGTGCATGTATGTTTCCACATGTATGAAATCTGGAAGATTTCATTTATATGTATGTTTTGTTTTCCAGTACTTGTAGCAAGTACATTAGAAATTCTTGTGGATCTTCTTGTGAGTTTATAGTGAATTTCACCATTCCAGCACAGTAGTCAAATTCTTGTCTTATTCCATGAACACTGTAGGTGTTGTCAGGATTGTTGGTTGCGTTTCTATGAAGGACTAACATTTGCAAACAAAATTGGTCTGTACTGTGTAAGTAAATGTTGTCAACAATTGGTGGCAATTGAAATAGAATATTCATTGCTACATTTGCGTAGCAACTTACACCAGTTATATTTGAAAATTTGAATGGACCAGATAGTTCTGTGTCCAAGTCATTTTTTTCGAGTGTGTGTTGCTTCTTTGAAGAAGTACCTGAGTTACTTTGAGTAATAGGTTCTTCTTTGGTTGTGGTAATTTATGAAGTATTAGCTTCTTTTACTCTCTTTGGAGGGTTTGCAGTGAGATCCTCTTGCATTTCTGTTTGAACTAGTTTTCTTTTACAACGTTTTGCTTTTTGTGGAACAGGATATGTTTTTAGATGGGGGGTGCATTGTGAACGTAGTCTATTGTATTCTAAAATGCAAGGAATATCAGCGTTTACTTTACTTGCATCAAAGTTGATTAGAAATAGACTGTCAAGTGTACGTAAGTTTGATAGTGCTACGTAGCTTTAAAGACTGTGTTCCCAATATCTATCAATGCTTTATCTAAGGTAAGACCACGTGATTTGTGAATGGTGACTGCGTATGCTAGAATTAGAGAAAATTGTTCTGTGCGTACATACATGTCTTTGAAAAGAAGGAATCGAGCTGTTGAGCGCCCAATCCTTCTGAAAGTTTGTCAAAGAGAATATTGACAAACTGAATGTTGTTGTCACGTGGGTATGTTTGAAAGCCAACAACTGTACCCAGTGCTCCATTAACTAGTCCTTGCTCCACATCAAGGTTATGTTTAAGCATTACTCTACAGTTTAAAGATAATTTTAATATTTTCTCCAAACCAGCTGTGTCGGAGATTGCATTTTCTAAGGTATTTAGTCTTGTTGTGGCTTGTTGACACATGCGTAGTGTCATACCATGTACTTCCAGTTTGTCTGTTGTGATTTCAATTATTGGTTGGATTTCTTTTTTCAGCATTGTTTCATTGAATTTGGAACAGCTTGCAAGAGTTGGCATCAAGGACATACAATTGACATTTTTGTGTGCTAATTGTTCCATGACATCAGTAGCACATGAGTTATGGCCATAAAGTGCATGGATGTGCCGGATTTGTAATATTGCTTGTGCTTCTTGAGATAGTACACCAACTCTAATACTTTTTAAAATGTTGGCGTAGGTGAGGTCTGCAGACTGTCGCATGTTTTCTGTTAATTCTTTGTATTGGAAATGTTGCCAAAGGTGACATTTCCTATGCTGCCAACAGTTTTACGGCAGAGTTTGTGTCCTAGGGTTTTAAAAATATGTTCACCTTTCACTGGTGTCAATTGAAGAAGATCTCCGAAAACAATAATGTGTTTTCCTCCAAAGAGCTCTTCGTAGTTTGTTTTAAGTACTTCTTGTAATCTGAGATGAATCAAAGCCAACATTAGGTTGGATACCATGCTCACTTCATCTATTATTAGCATTTTCATTTGTTTTAACACTCTGCATAGTTCCATTGCAGCTTCTGTAGAAAGTTTGTAATATTCTAAATTGTTCTGGTGTTCTACTGGCAGGAGTAGTAATCGTTGTAAAGTGACATCACCTATGTTGTAGGCAGCTAAACCTGTGGGGGCAGTTACAACAGCTGACAGTTTGTTGTTTGTCAATTGTTCAAGGAACTTGCTGATGATTTTGATTAAGAATGTTTTGCCTGAACCAGCCTCACCACTGACGTATAGTAGTATAGGATTGTAGGTTTGGCAGGTACATTCTTTATTTTCATGTTGTACACCATGTGCAATTTCTTTTGTTACTTCTTGAAAATAACGACGCTGCTCTTTGTTCAGTTTTGATTGTAGTACAGTTAAGTCTTCTGTATCTTCATAGTGACACATGGTGTTTTCTACTTCTGTCATAGCTAATTCTGCCGCATTTGCTATTAGTGGCTGTCCCAGTGGTTCTTGGCTTCCTGTTACAGAAGGTTGACTACTGTCGGGAGTATCCTAATCTAGTTGGGCCTGGAGTCGTTTGTTCGTGTTGCTGTTCATTGTGCAACATTGTTTTGTACTGTGTAAAGTTTACATTGGTTATAGTGCTTTCATTTGCTTTGAAAGCGTCTTCATAGGAGTCATAGTTATCTAGTATATCTTCTTCTTTTCTCCATGGTTTAAAGAGTTGTAGCAGGGACATGTAATATAGTTCTTTATGTTGAGGAGTTTTTAATGACAATTTGATATGATTAATTAAACTTGGTTTGGTAAGTTTTACTAAGCTACCTTCACAATTTGTCACTCTGCATCTACCTTTTCTTTTTCATCGGGTTTTATATTATTTTTGTATGTGAAGTTTTGGGCTATGTGATATAGACACATGGTTTCCAAAGTGGTACTTCTATTTGGGTAGTATGTGTCCAGTTAATTGTTTTTCAAAATGTCTTGGCTGTTGGGATCATTTTTGGCTATTGTTTCTATGTCGTCGTATGATTTGAGAACTCTTTTTCTAGATCTATTTGCTTTCTACAGACTTGGTTTCTGGTAGGCATTCTGTGGGGTCTATTGAAACATAAAAGAAGGTATAGGTTGGGCTGTTGTGCAATGTATGTGTGCTGTATGCATGAGTGTCTGAGTATGTTAGTAAAGATGTATGTGGTGGTGTGTAATTGTGCATTGGACAGCTACAATTAGTTGGGAAGGCTATTCTTCTATTTGTGTGTTACTATACTGCGGTTCCGATGACAGTAGAAAGTGAGCTAGTGGTGAGGAGAAGCACTAATAGTAAATCTAATGGTATAAAATTAAAACAGTTCTTTGTTTTGTAATACTAACATTCAAGGGGTTGAGAGTTATGTTATTTGTGTTAAAAAAATTGGGATTTGTGTGTCATTCTGCCTGCTAATCCCTGTTTAATAAATGGTGATTTGTGAGCAGAATGGTGCACAAATCTTCATTTTTTTTGGTGCACAAATGATATGAATCAACCACACAACAAAACAGTAAGTATAGCAATTAAACTGAATGGGAAAAGGAGAGCAGTGCAGTAGAACTGAGAGCGAGAGGGAGGGGTGGGGAAGAGGAGGAGGAGGGAAACAGATGGGGTGAAAGGTGAGAATGGGGGGACGGGAGAGGGGAGGGAGATGATCAAGGAGATATGGCAAGGGATGGGAAAGAATAGGGGAGGGGTTGCATGGCGGGGAATGGAGAAGGAGAGATTTGAGGGAAGTGTGGAATGAGGAAAAGGTAGAAATAGAGCGGAGTGAGAGTGGTAAGGAGTGCCAGTCCAGAAGGGCTAGGAGATGGAAGGAGTGGAAACGGGATGTGGCACAAGGGGATGGAGGAACAGTGAGAAGGAAGTGGTCAGCAGAGTGAAGGGAGTGGGGGGAGTGTAGAAATAGAGGAGGGAGGAGAGATAAGGGGGAGCAAGACCGTGGAGATATTTAAAGACTAGGCAGAGAAATTAAGCTATTGTACTCATTTTTTTTTGTGGAATGAGCAGGTTTCTTTGGAGTTGTTGTTTGTAGTTCAGATGCTGCTGTTTTCCAGGAGAGTGGTCTTCACTGCAATTGTAAAAGAAAGAAGTTACTAATTTTGTGTGTTTATAGCACTGATGTTAATTGAGATGTTGATTTGTATGTTTTTGTATTAGTATTCTTGTTTGATATCTGAACATAGTGTATGCATGTAGTTTCATATTGTATTTACAATATTTTAGCTCAACATGCTTTGCAAATGAGTAGGATATTAACTGTATGAAACTCACTTCGTTGCGTACAGCTGTGTTATATGTTAGGAGAAAGAAGAAATAATGATATATTTATTTTGCAATTATTATAAGGTAAATGGCAGAAACTGTATAGAAAAGCATGGAATGTAGGCATTTGTGAAGGTGTGGGTAATAAAGCACAAGGATGTGATTTACAGATAGTGGTGTTATTGCAGCAGGGAGCTTTTCAATGATAGTGTCCATGTGTGTGAGTGTATGAAGATGCATGACCTTTTACTGGCTGTGTGTAATTTTATAATACACTACTAAGTGTTTTTCCACAATTATATTGTTATTTCTTTCATCTTCTAATATTATATTTTTTTTTAGATAGGTGTGTGTGTATAAAAAATAATTATATAGCAGACAGGTTTGGAAATGACAGTTGATTATAGCAGATGGGAAAAATGACAGTAAGTTCATTTTAAAGGTTATACAGGTTAAGTTGCAGTTACTCTGTTTATATGCATTTATAAGCGTTGTACATGTACTGTGCAGAAAATATGCATACCTGTAGTTTGTATTCATGCATGTGGATATACATGCTGCTGCAAGTAGAAATCTTGGAGACTTGTAGAGTAGTTTTTGTAGTAGGTGCTTTCCAATCATATGAGACTTGTACTCAGAGTGATCAACAGTACATTTGAAGTGCTGAACTCTGTAGATGTAGAGGTCTTGGGTATGATTGGTGGATGGTTGTGTGACTGGTTAGCTGTATCCAATGAGTGAAGGGAACAGAGACTGAAGTGGAAATAGTAGAAGGGCTGTCCAAGTTACGATATGTCCGCAGACATGGTGGTAGTCCGCGGACATCGCGTATTACATACAGGGATTTTGGGGTGGAGAGGCATGCAAATGCGAATGAGCAGAGCAAGGGATTGGTCAGTAAAGTTTACTGGGTGTGTTGTGTAAGGAGAGAGTTTGCCAGAAAGTCTTTTTCCTGAGAGAAGAACAGTTAGCTATGGCTGTGGGTTTCAGAAAACAGATTATCTAGATTTTGGGAGATTCATGGATATATTGGTTGAAGGTGCATACAGAACGCTGTGGAGTAGCTGCAGATCTTGGATTCCCTCATGTGAAAGTGCACTGGCATGGAGTGCATGGAATGAAGTGGTTGGACTTGGTACCTCTCTGTGCTATTTTGGAGAAACTGTGTCATCCAGACATAATTATAATTCATTGTGGGGGGAAACAGTTTGGGACATGTGTCAGGAATTCCTTTGCAATTTGCAATGAAAGAAGGACTTGGGAAGGTCATGGGCATATTTCCAAATTCCCAAGTATTTTTTTCTCATAGTGAGACAAATGTGGCTGCGTTTTTCTTCATTTGGTCCACAAATGGAGGAGAAATCGAGGCGGAATGTTAATAAGGCTGTTTGTGCCTTTCTAAGAGATGTTGGCATGTCTTCTTTCCACAATGAAAATGTTATGTTTCGTAGCACATTTTTCGCAGAGATGGAGTCCATCTTACTTATTCTGGTAACACAAATGCATTGCAACCTTTTGTGCAATTACAGCCATCCATTTTGCAGTAGGTGTTGACTATTTTAAGTTTTTTCAAACACAAAAAAACCACCAAAAGTCTCTTTTCGGAGCCACCACTTGCTCCCAGAGAAAAGTGCAATGGTTTTGATAGGGCAGCCCCCCAAAATTTTAGATGTCTGCGAACTGTCACGGACTTCTAAAAAAAAGTGAACAGGGTCCTGCTCAATTTATTTGCCACTTCTATTTTTAGACTGTGAAAGATGGCTCTGAAAAGAGCCTTTTTTGGGGGGGGTATTTTTGTTGCTTTCTATTTTTTTTTTTTTACACACGACACACTAGGAGAGGAGGGGAAAGGAGGGTAAAGGGCGGACAGCAACCACAGGGATAAGAAAGGGCAGGTGGAGAGAGGAAGATGTAGGGTGGGCCTTACTTAGGTAGTGGGCAGGTCTTCTTGTGCTCCTTGACCACAGTCTCGAAAGCACTTCAAAGTCTCTCCCCCCTGCAGAGTACTGCGTCGCAGTACATACACAAAACTGTGACCCTCGAAAGGTAAGGGTCATCAGCATCATGAGGATGTGGTAGAGGAACTCAACCTACTACGTTCCTCACAAGGTACAACCTTGCGAATGGCCCCACCGTGGAACGACCTTAGGTGTCGCTTCATAGATGTCGTACCAAAGCTGTACGAACCAGGCCTCCCGCGACTCAGCACCATTTTGCACTGGTTGCAGGTGACCTTGTTTGCACGTGCTTTTAGTACGTCACCATGAATGGTAAATAACTGCCACACCCAAGACTCACGGCGAGTGCTGGTAGTAGGGACTTCCACTATCTCATCCTCATCATCCTCTTCATCCTCCTCCTCTACATCCTCACGCCTGTTCCCCTCTTCAGGCCCTTGGGGAGGTAGTGGTGGTTGAGGGGTTGGGGGTGGTACTGAAACAGATGTAGGACCAGCTGGAGCAGCAAATATTGATGCCATCAGGTATGATGGAAAGCAGCAGCAAGAGCAGCAAAATCTGGAAGATTACCAGCAAAGTAGACAATGCTCTGTCAGATAGCCAGAAGCTCAATGAGGATGAGCTCTGGGGTGTGGCCTTTTATAGGGGTGTGTGTGTGCGCTTCATGGACACCCACGCTGTCTGCAGACAGATCGAACTCCCAAAAAAGGCTCAGAAAGTTCCAAAAAGTATGTAGAAAGTCAGGGACATTGTCCGGGACATATGCTATGGTGATTTATTACTATAACATACTTTGGATTGCCTGAAAAAGTACTTTTTAAATGTTTGGGGACCCGGACAGTGTCCGCAATTCAGGACACATGCTCAGCATGGGTGCGGTCACATTATGATGTTGGGAACATGTCCGTGAAGAGAACGGGTGTCTGCAGGACACCAAACGTACTGGAACGTCTGCGCGCATGCGCTCGGGTGTTCTACGGTCAGTGTTCGGGTCCTGAAACTAATTAAAAGTGCGACACAACTGAGACGGACAGTTACGGACAGGCACAATGTTCGTAGGAGTTATGGGTGTGGTGCGCATGTGCGTTGATGTTCTACAGGCAGTGCGGACAGGTATAGTGTCCTTAGGACGCCTCTATTTTGGTTAATTACGGACAACCCGGACACCACGCATGTTCTTAGAACAGTTTCAACTTGCTTGCGGACAGTACGGACGGGCATAGTGTCCTCAGGACACCTCCATTTTGGTTAATTACAGACAACCCGGACACCGCCCATGTTCTTAGAACAGTTCAACTTGCTTGCGGACAGTACGGATGGGTATAGTGTCCTTAGGACGCCTCTATTTTTGTTAATTACAGACAACCCGGACACCGCACGTGTTCTTAGAACAGTTTCAACTTGCTTGCGGACAGGCAAGTTGAAACTGTTCTAAGAACGGCTCTGGTGTCCGGGATGTCCGTACTTACCGAAAATGGGTGTGTGCTAAGGACACTATTCCTGTCTGTAGTGTTCGCATGCAAGTTGAAACTGTTCTAAGAACAGGCACGGTGTCTGGGTTGTCCAGGTTGTCCGCAATTAACCGAAATGAAGGTGTCCTAAGGACGCTATTTCCTGCCTGTAGTGTCCGCAGGCAAGTTGAAACTATTCTTAGAACAGGCGCGGTGTCCAGGAAGTCGTTAAGCAATCAAAATGGAGGTGTCCTAAGGACACTATATCTGTCCGTGCTGTACGCAAGCAAAATAAAACTGTTCTTAGAACGTGTTAGGTGTCCGTGGACATAAATGCCCATACTGCATGGTTAAAATGTTTCATTGGGTCATGTTTGAAGGCCATGCACCCAAGACTCTAGGCCCTGGCCACAACCACTGCAGCATATCACACCCATAGATCACACCCATAAAATTGAATATGTATGAAATATTTGCAAATCTACAGTTTATGTACTGTTTGATTTGTATAGTTTATGTGCAGTTTTGGGTACATCATGCCATTAATATTCTAAAGTTTGGTAACAAGCACTGCAATGTAACATATCCATGGAAGTAAACATTTTGCATTGTGGTGTACGGTTACATGTTTGCTTCAATGGTTGTGTTATGGAGCAGTATTTATGAGTTGTACTTATTATAATATACTTACTGTTTGGTTTGGTAACTGGACCACATATATTCTTAGTCAATTTCTGTTAATAAAGAAAAGATCATGTTAGTGTTGGTAGTTTGTAAGGACTTATAACATTGAATAATAGACATTTTTGATTAATTTCGACCCTCATATTTAGTAGATTACAAACCAGTTTACTGTGCAATTTGCTCAGTTGCTGTGTTTGTTGTTAAATCATTGGGTCTGTGGGAAAAAATAATCCATGTTGGATTAAAAAAAACTTTTTTTCTTTTGGTACAGTACATTTATTGTTGTGTTTTCAGTGTTTACTTGTTGTTTCTGGCTAATGTTGGCTTGTTGCAGATTTTTAGATACTTGTTGAATTGTAACTTATACTTTTTATTTATATTCTCAAGTTGTTAATCTATCTGTTGGGTTGTTGCAAAATCTTGGGGCAGTTAGATACCTGTTGGCGTATTCTAACTGTTTATTTCTTGTTATAATTTAGTGGTATTGATTTATCTGTTTGGTTGTTGCAAAATCTTGGGGCAGTTAGATACCTGTTGGTGTATTCTAACTGTTTATACTTTTTTAATTGAAGTTTTATTAATGTTTATGCACAGATTAGTTATTAGTGGTATTGATTTATTTGTTTGGTTGTTGAAAATGTTTGGAGCAGTTAGATACCTCTTGGCGTATTCTAACTGTTTATAGTTTTCTAATTGAAGTTTTGTTGATGTTTAAGTACAGATTAGTTATAAAATTTTGGTTTTAAGAAGATTAAATAAGCGTTTATAAGATTTGCTGGTAATCTCTGCTTTAGAGTAATGGTACTATCATTACATTTGAACCATCGACAATTCTTTTTTTATATATGCAGTGTTGTGACATGCATTGGTTGTGGCTCCTGCGTGCTAGATTATACCTATTGTTGTTGTGAATGTTTTCTTACCAAGCGATACTTGACCATGTGTGAATCCAGTCAGTTTGCAGTTGTTTTGGTACCATCTGCATTGTAACGTAGAAGCATTAATATTACGTATTTACTATGTGTTTGTATTAGTAAGGTGGAGCGATTATCTGAATTGCAGGTAGTACATAATCTGCCATGGTTTGCATTTTTTACAAGTTGCTGAACTGGCACGGATTCACAGTTAGGTGTGTATACATACACAAAACGTCATTAGGGATTTGTTCATATTGCATATTGTTGCACAGAGTGCATGTATGTTTCCACATGTATGAAATCTGGAAGATTTCATTTATATGTATGTTTTGTTTTCCAGTACTTGTAGCAAGTACATTAGAAATTCTTGTGGATCTTCTTGTGAGTTTATAGTGAATTTCACCATTCCAGCACAGTAGTCAAATTCTTGTCTTATTCCATGAACACTGTAGGTGTTGTCAGGATTGTTGGTTGCGTTTCTATGAAGGACTAACATTTGCAAACAAAATTGGTCTGTACTGTGTAAGTAAATGTTGTCAACAATTGGTGGCAATTGAAATAGAATATTCATTGCTACATTTGCGTAGCAACTTACACCAGTTATATTTGAAAATTTGAATGGACCAGATAGTTCTGTGTCCAAGTCATTTTTTTCGAGTGTGTGTTGCTTCTTTGAAGAAGTACCTGAGTTACTTTGAGTAATAGGTTCTTCTTTGGTTGTGGTAATTTATGAAGTATTAGCTTCCTTTACTCTCTTTGGAGGGTTTGCAGTGAGATCCTCTTGCATTTCTGTTTGAACTAGTTTTCTTTTACAACGTTTTGCTTTTTGTGGAACAGGATATGTTTTTAGATGGGGGGTGCATAGTGAACGTAGTCTATTGTATTCTAAAATGCAAGGAATATCAGCGTTTACTTTACTTGCATCAAAGTTGATTAGAAATAGACTGTCAAGTGTACGTAAGCTTGATAGTGCTACGTAGCTTTAAAGACTGTGTTCCCAATATCTATCAATGCTTTATCTAAGGTAAGACCACGTGATTTGTGAATGGTGACTGCGTATGCTAGAATTAGAGAAAATTGTTCTGTGCGTACATACATGTCTTTGAAAAGAAGGAATCGAGCTGTTGAGCGCCCAATCCTTCTGAAAGTTTGTCAAAGAGAATATTGACAAACTGAATGTTGTTGTCACGTGGGTATGTTTGAAAGCCAACAACTGTACCCAGTGCTCCATTAACTAGTCCTTGCTCCACGTCAAGGTTATGTTTAAGCATTACTCTACAGTTTAAAGATAATTTTAATATTTTCTCCAAACCAGCTGTGTCGGAGATTGCATTTTCTAAGGTATTTAGTCTTGTTGTGGCTTGTTGACACATGCGTAGTGTCATACCATGTACTTCCAGTTTGTCTGTTGTGATTTCAATTATTGGTTGGATTTCTTTTTTCAGCATTGTTTCATTGAATTTGGAACAGCTTGCAAGAGTTGGCATCAAGGACATTTTTGTGTGCTAATTGTTCCATGACATCAGTAGCACATGAGTTATGGCCATAAAGTGCATGGATGTGCCGGATTTGTAATATTGCTTGTGCTTCTTGAGATAGTACACCAACTCTAATACTTTTTAAAATGTTGGCGTAGGTGAGGTCTGCAGACTGTCGCATGTTTTCTGTTAATTCTTTGTATTGGAAATGTTGCCAAAGGTGACATTTCCTATGCTGCCAACAGTTTTACGGCAGAGTTTGTGTCCTAGGGTTTTAAAAATATGTTCACCTTTCACTGGTGTCAATTGAAGAAGATCTCCGAAAACAATAATGTGTTTTCCTCCAAAGAGCTCTTCGTAGTTTGTTTTAAGTACTTCTTGTAATCTGAGATGAATCAAAGCCAACATTAGGTTGGATACCATGCTCACTTCATCTATTATTAGCATTTTCATTTGTTTTAACACTCTGCATAGTTCCATTGCAGCTTCTGTAGAAAGTTTGTAATATTCTAAATTGTTCTGGTGTTCTACTGGCAGGAGTAGTAATCGTTGTAAAGTGACACCACCTATGTTGTAGGCAGCTAAACCTGTGGGGGCAGTTACAACAGCTGACAGTTTGTTGTTTGTCAATTGTTCAAGGAACTTGCTGATGATTTTGATTAAGAATGTTTTGCCTGAACCAGCCTCACCACTGACGTATAGTAGTATAGGATTGTAGGTTTGGCAGGTACATTCTTTATTTTCATGTTGTACACCATGTGCAATTTCTTTTGTTACTTCTTGAAAATAACGACGCTGCTCTTTGTTCAGTTTTGATTGTAGTACAGTTAAGTCTTCTGTATCTTCATAGTGACACATGGTGTTTTCTACTTCTGTCATAGCTAATTCTGCCGCATTTGCTATTAGTGGCTGTCCCAGTGGTTCTTGGCTTCCTGTTACAGAAGGTTGACTACTGTCGGGAGTATCCTAATCTAGTTGGGCCTGGAGTCGTTTGTTCGTGTTGCTGTTCATTGTGCAACATTGTTTTGTACTGTGTAAAGTTTACATTGGTTATAGTGCTTTCATTTGCTTTGAAAGCGTCTTCATAGGAGTCATAGTTATCTAGTATATCTTCTTCTTTTCTCCATGGTTTAAAGAGTTGTAGCAGGGACATGTAATATAGTTCTTTATGTTGAGGAGTTTTTAATGACAATTTGATATGATTAATTAAACTTGGTTTGGTAAGTTTTACTAAGCTACCTTCACAATTTGTCACTCTGCATCTACCTTTTCTTTTTCATCGGGTTTTATATTATTTTTGTATGTGAAGTTTTGGGCTATGTGATATAGACACATGGTTTCCAAAGTGGTACTTCTATTTGGGTAGTATGTGTCCAGTTAATTGTTTTTCAAAATGTCTTGGCTGTTGGGATCATTTTTGGCTATTGTTTCTATGTCGTCGTATGATTTGAGAACTCTTTTTCTAGATCTATTTGCTTTCTACAGACTTGGTTTCTGGTAGGCATTCTGTGGGGTCTATTGAAACATAAAAGAAGGTATAGGTTGGGCTGTTGTGCAATGTATGTGTGCTGTATGCATGAGTGTCTGAGTATGATAGTAAAGATAGTAAAGATGTATGTGGTGGTGTGTAATTGTGCATTGGACAGCTACAATTAGTTGGGAAGGCTATTCTTCTATTTGTGTGTTACTATACTGCGGTTCCGATGACAGTAGAAAGTGAGCTAGTGGTGAGGAGAAGCACTAATAGTAAATCTAATGGTATAAAATTAAAACAGTTCTTTGTTTTGTAATACTAACATTCAAGGGGTTGAGAGTTATGTTATTTGTGTTAAAAAAATTGGGATTTGTGTGTCATTCTGCCTGCGAATCCCTGTTTAATAAATGGTGATTTGTGAGCAGAATGGTGCACAAATCTTCATTTTTTTTGGTGCACAAATGATATGAATCAACCACACAACAAAACAGTAAGTATAGCAATTAAACTGAATGGGAAAAGGAGAGCAGTGCAGTAGAACTGAGAGCGAGAGGGAGGGGTGGGGAAGAGGAGGAGGAGGGAAACAGATGGGGTGAAAGGTGAGAATGGGGGGACGGGAGAGGGGAGGGAGATGATCAAGGAGATATGGCAAGGGATGGGAAAGAATAGGGGAGGGGTTGCATGGCGGGGAATGGTGAAGGAGAGATTTGAGGGAAGTGTGGAATGAGGAAAAGGTAGAAATAGAGCGGAGTGAGAGTGGTAAGGAGTGCCAGTCCAGAAGGGCTAGGAGATGGAAGGAGTGGAAACGGGATGTGGCACAAGGGGATGGAGGAACAGTGAGAAGGAAGTGGTCAGCAGAGTGAAGGGAGTGGGGGGAGTGTAGAAATAGAGGAGGGAGGAGAGATAAGGGGGAGCAAGACCGTGGAGATATTTAAAGACTAGGCAGAGAAATTAAGCTATTGTACTCATTTTTTTTTGTGGAATGAGCAGGTTTCTTTGGAGTTGTTGTTTGTAGTTCAGATGCTGCTGTTTTCCAGGAGAGTGGTCTTCACTGCAATTGTAAAAGAAAGAAGTTACTAATTTTGTGTGTTTATAGCACTGATGTTAATTGAGATGTTGATTTGTATGTTTTTGTATTAGTATTCTTGTTTGATATCTGAACATAGTGTATGCATGTAGTTTCATATTGTATTTACAATATTTTAGCTCAACATGCTTTGCAAATGAGTAGGATATTAACTGTATGAAACTCACTTCGTTGCGTACAGCTGTGTTATATGTTAGGAGAAAGAAGAAATAATGATATATTTATTTTGCAATTATTATAAGGTAAATGGCAGAAACTGTATAGAAAAGCATGGAATGTAGGCATTTGTGAAGGTGTGGGTAATAAAGCACAAGGATGTGATTTACAGATAGTGGTGTTATTGCAGTGGTGTTACTAAGTGTTTTTCCACAATTATATTGTTATTTCTTTCATCTTCTAATATTATATTTTTTTTTAGATAGGTGTGTGTGTATAAAAAATAATTATATAGCAGACAGGTTTGGAAATGACAGTTGATTATAGCAGATGGGAAAAATGACAGTAAGTTCATTTTAAAGGTTATACAGGTTAAGTTGCAGTTACTCTGTTTATATGCATTTATAAGCGTTGTGCATGTACTGTGCAGAAAATATGCATACCTGTAGTTTGTATTCATGCATGTGGATATACATGCAGCTGCAAGTAGAAATCTTGGAGACTTGTAGAGTAGTTTTTGTAGTAGGTGCTTTCCAATCATATGAGACTTGTACTCAGAGTGATCAACAGTACATTTGAAGTGCTGAACTCTGTAGATGTAGAGGTCTTGGGTATGATTGGTGGATGGTTGTGTGACTGGTTAGCTGTATCCAATGAGGGAAGGGAACAGAGACTGAAGTGGAAATAGTAGAAGGGCTGTCCAAGTTACGATATGTCCGCAGACATGGTGGTAGTCCGCGGACATCGCGTATTACATACAGGGATTTTGGGGTGGAGAGGCATGCAAATGCGAATGAGCAGAGCAAGGGATTGGTCAGTAAAGTTTACTGGGTGTGTTGTGTAAGGAGAGAGTTTGCCAGAAAGTCTTTTTCCTGAGAGAAGAACAGTTAGCTATGGCTGTCGGTTTCAGAAAACAGATTATCTAGATTTTGGGAGATTCATGGTTACATTGGTTGAAGGTGCATACAGAACGCTGTGGAGTAGCTGCAGATCTTGGATTCCCTCATGTGAAAGTGCACTGGCATGGAGTGCATGGAATGAAGTGGTTGGACTTGGTACCTCTCTGTGCTATTTTGGAGAAACTGTGTCATCCAGACATAATTATAATTCATTGTGGGGGGAAACAGTTTGGGACATGTGTCAGGAATTCCTTTGCAATTTGCAATGAAAGAAGGACTTGGGAAGGTCATGGGCATATTTCCAAATTCCCAAGTATTTTTTTCTCATAGTGAGACAAATGTGGCTGCGTTTTTCTTCATTTGGTCCACAAATGGAGGAGAAATCGAGGCGGAATGTTAATAAGGCTGTTTGTGCCTTTCTAAGAGATGTTGGCATGTCTTCTTTCCACAATGAAAATGTTATGTTTCGTAGCACATTTTTCGCAGAGATGGAGTCCATCTTACTTATTCTGGTAACACAAATGCATTGCAACCTTTTGTGCAATTACAGCCATCCATTTTGCAGTAGGTGTTGACTATTTTAAGTTTTTTCAAACACAAAAGAACCACCAAAAGTCTCTTTTCGGAGCCACCACTTGCTCCCAGAGAAAAGTGCAATGGTTTTGATAGGGCAGCCCCCCAAAATTTTAGATGTCTGCGAACTGTCACGGACTTCTAAAAAAAAGTGAACAGGGTCCTGCTCAATTTATTTGCCACTTCTATTTTTAGACTGTGAAAGATGGCTCTGAAAAGAGCCTTTTTTGGGGGGGGATTTTTGTTGCTTTCTATTTTTTTTTTTTTTTACACACGACACACTAGGAGAGGAGGGGAAAGGAGGGTAAAGGGCGGACACCAACCACAGGGATAAGAAAGGGCAGGTGGAGAGAGGAAGATGTAGGGTGGGCCTTACTTAGGTAGTGGGCAGGTCTTCTTGTGCTCCTTGACCACAGTCTCGAAAGCACTTCAAAGTCTCTCCCCCCTGCAGAGTACTGCGTCGCAGTACATACACAAAACTGTGACCCTCGAAAGGTAAGGGTCATCAGCATCATGAGGATGTGGTAGAGGAACTCAACCTACTACGTTCCTCACAAGGTACAACCTTGCGAATGGCCCCAACGTGGAACGACCTTAGGTGTCGCTTCATAGATGTCGTACCAAAGCTGTACGAACCAGGCCTCCCGCGACTCAGCACCATTTTGCACTGGTTGCAGGTGACCTTGTTTGCACGTGCTTTTAGTACGTCACCATGAATGGTAAATAACTGCCACACCCAAGACTCACGGCGAGTGCTGGTAGTAGGGACTTCCACTATCTCATCCTCATCATCCTCTTCATCCTCCTCCTCTACATCCTCACGCCTGTTCCCCTCTTCAGGCCCTTGGGGAGGTAGTGGTGGTTGAGGGGTTGGGGGTGGTACTGAAACAGATGTAGGACCAGCTGGAGCAGCAAATATTGATGCCATCAGGTATGATGGAAAGCAGCAGCAAGAGCAGCAAAATCTGGAAGATTACCAGCAAAGTAGACAATGCTCTGTCAGATAGCCAGAAGCTCAATGAGGATGAGCTCTGGGGTGTGGCCTTTTATAGGGGTGTGTGTGTGCGCTTCATGGACACCCACGCTGTCTGCAGACAGATCAAACTCCCAAAAAAGGCTCAGAAAGTTCCAAAAAGTATGTAGAAAGTCAGGGACATTGTCCGGGACATATGCTATGGTGATTTATTACTATAACATACTTTGGATTGCCTGAAAAAGTACTTTTTAAATGTTTGGGGACCCGGACAGTGTCCGCAATTCAGGAAACATGCTCAGCATGGGTGCGGTCACATTATGATGTTGGGAACATGTCCGTGAAGAGAACGGGTGTCTGCAGGACACCAAACGTACTGGAACGTCTGCGCGCATGCGCTCGGGTGTTCTACGGTCAGTGTTCGGGTCCTGAAACTAATTAAAAGTGCGACACAACTGAGACGGACAGTTACGGACAGGCACAATGTTCGTAGGAGTTATGGGTGTGGTGCGCATGTGCGTTGATGTTCTACAGGCAGTGCGGACAGGTATAGTGTCCTTAGGATGCCTCTATTTTGGTTAATTACGGACAACCCGGACACCACGCATGTTCTTAGAACAGTTTCAACTTGCTTGCGGACAGTACGGACGGGCATAGTGTCCTCAGGACACCTCCATTTTGGTTAATTACAGACAACCCGGACACCGCCCATGTTCTTAGAACAGTTCAACTTGCTTGCGGACAGTACGGATGGGTATAGTGTCCTTAGGACGCCTCTATTTTTGTTAATTACAGACAACCCGGACACCGCACGTGTTCTTAGAACAGTTTCAACTTGCTTGCGGACAGTACAGATGGGTATAGTGTCCTTAGGACACCTCCATTTTGGTTAAATACGGGCAACCCAAACACCACGCGTGTTCTTAGAACAGTTTCAACTTGCTTGCGGACAGTACGGATGGGTATAGTGTCCTTAGGACACCTCCATTTTGGTTAATTACGGACAACCCAGACATTGCTCATGTTCTTAGAACAGTTTCAACTTGCTTGCGGACAGTACGGACAGGTAAAGTGTTCTTAGGACACTCCCATTTTGGTTAATTACGGACATTCCGAACACCAAGTGTGTTCTGAGAACAGTTCCATCTTGCTTGCGGACAGTACAGACAGGGGAACGGCTGCGCGCATGCGTGCGGGTGTTCTACGGACAGTGGTCGAGTCGTGAAACTAATTAAAAGTGCGACACAAGTGAGACAGACAGTTACAGACAGGCGCAATGTTCGCAGGACTTATGGGTGTGGTGTGCATGTGCGTAGATGTTCTACAGGCAGTGCGGTCACATATAGTGTCCTTAGGACGCCTCCATTTTGGTTACGATTAGTATCACTATCTTCAGTCATTTCCTCACGTGAAAAATGTTCCTCAAGCCATTCCAAAGTACTGGCTATTTCTGCATAAAAAATAAATATATTATTTTTAGTGTACCTAATAAAGAAAGTTTAGAAATATATAGGAAACATGAAGTTTACTTACTAGCTTCTGGTAAGTTGTGTTCTTGCTGTTGTGTACGTCTGCTGTTGCTCCTAGCTGTGCAGTTTCTGTGAGGTAATTATGTTGGATGCATATCTTTTTTGTTTTGGTATATTCCATTTTAGTACATATGGTATTTAAATGGATGGTTGATGTGTTACATATTTAGGGGGTAATTCATAGAAATTCGCACAAAAGTGGCGCACGCGGCTGGCGCACAGTGTTCCCGTGCGAATGTCTGCGCCAGCCGCATGCGCTAAAATTGATTTCCGCGCACAACGTATTTGTGGATTTTAGCCTCCAAAAGCAGCCGTGGCGCAGAGTGGCGCAGCGACCCTGCATCAGTGCCAGTTACGCCCCCAAGAACGCCCTCGCGCAAGGAAAAGCCATCAAAATCCCCAATCCAGCGAAAAGGGCTGCGCCAACCCTGGACCAGTTTACCGGACTGCCAAACAGCAAACGCCAAGCGGGGAACGTGTATTGCGGGTTTCGCGGTAACTTCCACATGCGAAAGGGCCCTGTGCGAGTGGGGCACTGTTTTCCTGGGGTGTGCGGGAAGTCTCACACGCGATTGGCCTGGGTACGTGTATTTCAGGGGTGCATGGGAAGTTTAACACGCGAATGGCCTGGGTATGTGCATTTCAGGGGTGTGCGGGAAATTATACACGCGAATGGCCTGGGTATATGTATTTCAGGGGGCATGGGAAGTTTAACACGCAAATGGCCTGGGTATGTGTATTCCAGGGGTGCGCGGGAAGTTTCACACGCGATTGGCCTGGGTACTTGTATTTCAGGGGTGCGCGGGAGGTTTTACACGCGATTGGCCTGGGTACGTGTATTTCAGGGGTGCGCGGGAAGTTTCACACGTGAATGGCCTGGGTACGTGTATTTCAGGGGTGCGCGGGATGTAATACACGCGATTGGCCTGGGTACGTGTATTTCAGGGGTGCGCGGAAAGTTATCCATGCAAATGGCCTGGGTATGTGTATTTCAGGGGTGCGCAGGAAGTTTTACATGTGATAGGCCTGGGTACGTGTATTTCAGGGGTGTGCGGGAAGTTATATACGCGAAAGGCCTGGGTACGTGTATTTCAGGGGTGTGCGGGAAGTTATACACGCGAATGGCCTGGGTACGTGTATTTCAGGGGTGTGCGGGAAGTTATACACGCGAATGGCCTGGGTACGTGTATTTCAGGGGTGCACGGGAAGTTTAACACGTGAATGGACTGGGTATGTGTACTCCAGGGGTGCGCGGGAAGTTTCACATGCGATTGGCCTGGGTACGTGTATTTCAGGGGTGCGTGGGAAGTTTTACACGCGATTGGCCTGGGCACGTGTATTTCAGGGGTGCGCGGGAAGTTTCACACGCGAATGGCCTGGGTACGTGTATTTCAGGGGTGCGCGGGAAGTTATACACGCAATTGGCCTGGGTACGTGTATTTCAGGGGTGCGCGGGAAGTTATATACGCGAATGGCCTGGGTACGTGTATTCCAGGGGTGCGCAGGAAGTCTCACACGCGATTGGCCTGGGTACGTGTATTTCAGGGTGCACAGGAAGTTATACACGTGAATGGCCCCCACTCATGTCCCCCTGCACCCCCAGCAGTGTGGGACACCTGCCAGCAGGCCCCCACACATGTCTCCCAGCACCCCCACACCCCAGCAGTCAGGGGAACCTGCCAGCAGGCCCCCACACATGTCTCCCAGCACCCCCAACCCCCAGCAGTCAGGGGCACCTGCCAGCAGGCCCCCACTCATGTCCCACTGCACCCCCACCCCCCAGCAGTGTGGGGCACCAGCCAGCAGGCCCCCACACATGTCTCCCAGCACCCCCACCCCCCAGCAGTCAGGGGCACCTGCCAGCAGGCCCCCACTCATGTCCCACTCATGTCCCCCTGTACCCCCACCCCCCAGCATTGCGGGGCACCTGCCAGCAGGCCCCCACTCATGTCCCCCTGCACCCCCACCCCCCAGCAGTGCGGGGCACCTGCCAGCAGGCCCCCACTCATGTCCCCCTGCCCCCAGCTCATGACGATCCTCAATCATGGCCCTTATGGCCAGCCTACCCAGCACAAAGACCCAACCAAGTATTGCATCCACCCACATATAAAAGGCAATTACATGATCCAACCCCAATGGCAAGTATGTAAATGAACACATGTCTGTCACACACACACAATGGTTGCAAGTGAATGTGAAAACCCATATCTTGACCTGCATGAAACCAATGAGATAATACCACACATCGAAGTATGAAGAAAAAAATGTATTAAACACAACATGAATGTAATTAAAATCAAACAAACAACAATGGGAATAAAAAAAGAATTGCTGGATGTCCGTGAAAGAATGAAAAACAAGAAATCATAATCCAAAGAAATCCAAAAGAAATGGTGTCCAAAGTCACAGTCCAACAAAGCAATTCCAAGGGAAAAAACAAAGTGAAAACCATTGCTCCATAGTGAAATTTAAAAAATGAAAGAGGAATCCAATGGTGAACTATATACAACAATCCAGGGTCCATGAGCCCAACTGAAGAAATGAAACCTATCAAAAATACTACCTATTAAAAAAATATATACAGAAATGTGGTGCATTGTCCAAACGCAACCAAAATAAAGAAAAAACGAAAGGGAACTTAACACTAAAGAACTATTTACAAGGGCAGCGGGCTAGTCCGACGGCTCACTTCTGGATGTTCCGGATCAGGGCATCATCGAACTCCTGCTCAATGTCCTGGAGGCGGTCCTCTTCCATGGCCCTGAGGGTTCGCAGGGACGACGACATGTTCTCCTCCAACTCCCTGCGAATCGCCTCGAGGCACTCTGCCCGCCTCAGGGCCCTCCGCATGGAGTTCTCCGCCCTGACCATCGTGAGCCGTGCCTCTTCCGCCCACTGCCGCTCCGCATCTATGGCGTGGCCCAACCGCTGCCACACGGAAGACACTTCCCGTCCTGGGTCCTCCTGCCCCCCGGCCGATGCCTGCCCCTCCGATGTCGAAGGCCCCGAGCCATCATGGCTCCCACCTTGTTGCTGCTGCTGTGCCTGTGCCCGTGCCCTGGCTCCTGCTGCCTGCACATCCTCCTCCAGCTGGGGTGCAGTTGTTGAGGTGGCCACCCCTGCTGGACATCCGACTCCCGACTGTGGCAGGGATCTTTCCTCCACCAGCCTGGCCGCACGGTCAGAGGCAGCTCCACAGGGCAGCCAGGTGATACATGGGTGGGAAGATGGCACGGAGGACGACTGGCGCATAGGGGGTTCAGGTGAGGAGGGGGTTGAAACAAGTTCCAGTAAACGGAGGAATCCGGCCTGGCTGACCTGTCCCAGTAGGCTGACGTGGTCAACGAGCCATTCGAGATGACGTGCAGTCTCCTCATGAAAAGACTGCAGGTCTCCTCGCATGGCCCGTTGACGCAACGCCACACCACCCAGGACATGCTCAACCCGGTCCCGGATAGCCACGTCTGCAGGCAGAGGAAGGCCAGTTGTCGTAAGCTCATCCCCTGCCTGAAAACGGGCCTGGACGCAGGCATCCCTGCTGGTGCAGGATGATGCAGTCACAGGGTCGGGGACAGGATTACACACAGGCACCTCCGCGGCTGCCTGTGCTGCCTCCTGTCCCTGCCCCTACACTGCACCACTAGCACCAGTGGAATCCCCACCTCCAGACCCCATCTCTGTCCCTTGCATGGCCTCCTCCTCCACCAAACCCCCCACCAACCTGGATGACTCCGTGCCATCTTCCTCCGTCGGGCCCTGTGGGGTCTCAGCTGCCCCTTCTGCTGCAGAGGAGTCCAACTCCGACCTCCGCCTCTTGGACCTCCCCTCGGCAGCTGCGACCTGGGACGCGGCACCGGACTCCTCACTCCACGACGAGATGACAACCTGGGAGGGGAGCCGGGCCTTGCGTCTACGATCCCCGCCGCTGTGCTCCACAGCACCCTCTCCGCCCTCTTCATCAGTTGACGCTGCAGACAGGGAGAGATAGGAGACAGGCATCAGGGCACTGTACAATGGACTCAGTGTCATTGTCAAACTTCAGACATGGCATCACAATCCCCAACACACATGTCATTTCAACTCACACACATGAGCTATTCCACAGCCGTATCTCAACAGCCAGCACCATCCATAAACATACAACAGCATGAGCAGGCAAAGGTGAGCCAGACATCACATGAGACACAGGGAGTGCACTAAACATGCACACACGTCTCCACACTTACATGCATGTGTACACCTCCACCAAGTGTCGCAGTGATGAGATTGGCATCCATGTCACATCTGGCAATCAGTCTTCAACATATCAGTGTCCCAAGCATCCATGTTGCATCACTGTTGCACCCTTGTCAAATACACACACATGCACATGTACACGGTGCAGATACATGCAGCTGGAACCGACATCCATGTGTGACACCACGACCATGCCTACTTACATACACAGTCATTCAAACATGTGTGCTCACACATCTGCATTTGGCATGCAAGCTTACACACACACATGCACCATCCATGTGTCACACATGAGAGGCCTCACAGGTGTTAGCCTCACGGCCCTGTACACACACATCCATACATGGCCCTACAAAACCACATGTGCAACCTGCACACTACTGGCACACCACCACACGCACAGCTTACAATCAGTATGCATATACACTTACCGCTCGACTCCAGACGGGTCTGCCTCTCAAGGACCTGGACGTGGAGCGCTGGGGATATGCATTCCAGGACCCTCATTTGATCTTCCGACAGGTGGCCCAAGCACCCCTTAGCATCCGCTGCCTTCAAGAGGCGCCGGGCCTTCTTGAGGGTCCTGGACCTGAAGTCCTCCCAGCGCTTCTTGACATGATGGAATTGGCGGACTGCCACCCCCTCCGCATTGATTGCAGTCACGATGTCCGTCCAGATCCTGGTCCGTCCTTCCTTGTCGGCGCGCAAACTTCTGAAGAGGGCATCATACCGCCCCAGGACTTGCTCCACCAGGACACCAACTTCGGTGGCAGTGAAGCTGGTGGCCCTCTGCCTCTCTGGCTGGGGGTTGCCAGTGGTGCCAGATGGTGTTGTGCCCGACATGGCAACCCCAGAGGCAGGACTGGGCGGGCAACTGGGTCCTGGGGCTGGGCTGTGGAGCGATGGAATCCCAGTCGGGAGTCTTCGGTTCCAGCAGGGGTGGTCACAGCAACTGCACCCCTGGCTGATGTGCAGGCAGCAAATAGCAGGGCACGTGGGCAGCAGGCAGGCAGCAGCAGATGGCAGGTGGGAGCGTGCTCGGGGCTCTGGGGGGCAGTAATTCGGCCTTCTGGGCAGGAGCGTGGTCTTCCGTGTGCTTACGCGTAGCCAGCTTGATACGGAGTGATTTGGCACGTGAAAATCCAGCACGTCTGCGTGTAATTCGAGGAAAGGCCCTTAGCGCGTAAGCGTGTCAGCACACGTACGCGATTTCATTGGATCAAAGGCCCTTAGCGCATAAGCGCGTCTGTGATGTGCGCGCGCTCGCATTTCCCTGAACACGGGGGTGCATGTTACACGTCCAAAAACTGCACGTCCGAGTGTCAGCTCATGTAATTGGAGGATAGGCCCTTAGCGCGTACACACGGAAGTGACGTTGGACGTGTGGGCTGGTTTAAAAGGTACGTGTATGATGCCATTTCCTTGTACGTGCTTTTCGTGGAAAGCGAGTGGGTGAATTCTGTACTTCTTGTCGGTTCACACGCGATTTACTTCACAGCGTTTCTAGTTCGTATTCCCTGTTACCTCTGACAGCTTTTTTTCAGATTTTCTGTTGGGCCTGTTTCCTCAAACAGCGTTCACTTCTTCTTTTGTCCTGTCTCCTCAGACAGCATACAATTCTTCTTTTGGCAGGGGTGTTGCCAACGCGCACACGCGTGTATTTTTCACGCTCTTTTTCCAGGCAGACGTTGAGTCGTGCACGTATTTACCAACTGTGCTTGCCCCGTGTGTCGCGTACCCCTTCAGAGGTCATTGTAGGCTGCGTGTAACATGCGTATGTTCATTTTTGTGTTTCTGGGTGCCACAGCGTAGTGCGGGTTCATTTTTCCACGCACGTGGTCTACGAGGGGTTGCGTGCACATTATTTTCTGTTTTTGGGGTGCCTGTGCGTTGTGTGACCCGTCATCTTGCCCCAGGGGTCACATACAGCCTTGCTAGAGCACTAGGGTATGAATTCATCTAGTACCCTACCCCTTTGACCCCCAATTGCCCAGGACAATAGTTTACTGCAACTCCCATACGCACAACAACACCAGTGCCATGGTTGGGAGGCGACCAAGCGGTAAGGGTGGCAAAGGTGGCCGAGCCTCAAGAGGTGGGCGTGATGGGCGCGGTAGGGGACGTGGCCGGGATTTGCAGGGTACCCCTAGCCCCTCATGTGTGGAAGACCAGTCAGGGACACCCATGCCCCCCCCATGGTTGAGGGAAACGTGGCTGACACCATCCCTGCTCAGCCCTTGTTGGACCGGCCCATTGTGGCACCTGACCTGGCACAGGGTGACTCCCAGGCTGACTTCCAGGTCGGAAAGTCTAGGCCACGTGTGGCGGTGCAAGTTGGTGTCACCAGGCCACATGGATCAGGGGCTGCTATGTCATCTGCTGCCCCGAGTAGGCAGGGTGGGGAGGCTGCAGATCATGACTCCCAGCCAGCACAGTGTTGGTCCCAGTCCATCTTGCTAACGTTCCCCCTGACTAAATCACACTTCAGCCAATGCCTGCACCAAGTCCCATGGTCAGTGTGCATTCCCACACTCCAACTACCCAGTCCACCAGTGCTCCTGCCCCTAGTGGCCAGAGCGGCGTAGGCCACTCAGGATCCCCACCACCTTCAAAAAGAAAGAGGAAGAGTGCTCGTCCAGTACAGGCTGATGCCCCAGACACGGCTACACAGTCTGGCACGCCAAGGAAGCCTAGCTTCACTGATGCCGAACATGATGCACTTGTGCAGTATGTGTCCGCACATGACCGCGAAATGTTGATAACTGCAGGGTGCAAGACCACATCTGCTCAATGTCAGGCACACTGGCAGACTGTCGCGGACATCATAAGTGCCCTTGGAATTGTGAGGCGCACAGCTAATGATTGCTACAAGCGCTGGAATTACCTTAAACGCAGGGCAAAGAAAAAGCTGGCCTCAAGTCATGCCGCTAATCTGACTGGAGGTGGGTCTCCAGCAGAGGACATTGAACTCACTCTACATGAGTATGTTGCTGAGACCTACGTCACAGAGGAACAGATCCAAGGTGTGGGAGAACTGCCAGATTACGAGGCATTGTCCGGTGAGTGCACATGCATGTGTGTGTTATCCATGTGTATGTTGTGTGTGTGAGGGGTTCTGATTGAGTGCCAGGTGAGGGTATGTGTGCCTGAGTGGTTTGGGTCACCCATGTGCTTCATCCAAAACATTCTGCGACCCTGGATTTGGGTATTACAGTATCCCTTCTGCCCACAGTAGACATTTTGTGCTACATCACGCCAGTTGCCCTTGAAGTGGCATCTTGCAACAACATTGTTCCGTATTGTTAAGTGTTCAGTCAGGCTGATTGTTTCAATTCCCCCACTTTTACTACACATTTCACAGCCCTATTGTCACATGTGACATGCCTATGGTACATGCCATCTGTGTGATGGCATGTGTCATGTATGTGGATTGGACATGCCACTCACAGTCCAATAAGTGATGGCACTGCTAGCCAGCATGCAGCTCATGTGTTGCTCTTCCATCTTGGTGTCATCAGTGTCTGCCATTTGCCTCCCCTTCAAACTCAGTGATAGTGCATGCATGGGAGGGTTATAGTCATGTGGGACATGTGTCAATCATGTACTGGTTCTGTAGCTTGTCAGGCCTAATTGTGTGCCATGGTGCTAATGCCTGTTTCCATTTTTTGTCTTTCATGTTTTTGCAGGGGATGACGCACTTGATGCTGTTGAGGCTGAGGTGATTGTGCAGACCCAGGAGGGATCTCAGGCACGACCGGGCACCAGTGGGGGACGTGGTGTGGTGGTGGGGGAGAACCCTCTCTTGCTGCAGACCATTCTCTCCAGGGGTGTCTCTGGGTACACCTCCCCAGACCTCTATTCAGGTGTTGATTCGGATGATGAGGCCTATGTGCCGTCACAGGTAAGTGTTTCTGGAAGGGATTCTGTTCTGTCCTACCCACCTGCATCAGGGGTAGAGCCCACTATGGGGATGTCAGTGTTGGTAGGTCCGCCTTTGGTGGTTACGGATGCAGGGCCACACTCCGCAACATCTGATCTTGTTCCTGGGCCAGCAGATCAGAGGGGAAATGCAGTCCTGCAGCCTCAGACAGTGCCGACACAGCAAGGCGCAGTTCGCCTTGCCCCAGACAGGTGTGGTGCCCGCCAACGCGGTGGCCATACGCCACCAGGCAATACCGCATGGGAGCAATCCATATATACGGTATGGCAAACCAACAGGCAGCATCATCTGAGATGATGGCTCAAGCAATGCAGAGGGTGGCCACTTCCATTGTCCCCCCAGAAAGGCAGATGGAGCAACTACAGCAGGCAACAGACTCCATTTTCCAATCACTCAGGGAGGACAAGCTGGCGTCCAACAGGGACAGACTGGTGGCCCTGGACACTCTGCGGGAAGCCATTTCTATGGAGTCCCGGGGCCACAGGGAAGCCCTGAGGGCAGAAGTCCATCACCTCAGGCAGACTCTTGTTGACCTTGAGGCTTCCACTTACACGAGGACAGAACAGCAGCTGGAGTGGCTCACACGTACGCTCTCAGCTGAGATGCAGGCAAGTCGGGAGGAGGTCCGGGCATCACGTCAGGTGGTGCATGGGGATCTCCGCACTATAATCCTCCAGAACGAGACCTTCCACACCCGCATGATTGCTGCCATGGATGACCAGACTAGGGCTTTGCGTGGGCTGCCTCCCATAGCACCACCACCTCCTGTGGCGGCAGCAGCACAGGGTGAGGAGAGCGACCACAGCGAATCTGAATCTCCCACGATAGTGTAGCCGTGCAGGCCATGAGCCCATGGAGGTGTTTTTTTTCCCCAACATTCACACAGGTGGCTGTTGGTGTGCACCCTGTCCTCGGACTTCCTGGGTAACCTCCCCCACCCCCTGGCCCCACATGGCCATTTTTGATTTTGATTTTTGATTTTTTGTTACAGTGTGTTACCTTGTGTGGCTCCCGTGGGCATCCACTGTATTCCGGCTGGGCACATGCAGGCTTGTCCTGAGTTTGGGTTAGATGCTTGGGTTCGTGAGACACACACCCCTCCTGCTTCCCGTTTCCATGGGCTTGCAAAGGGTGTGCCCAAGTGACAGTGACTTACACAGTGACGTTGGACTCCCATGACATGTGTGGGCAGTCTGTAGTCAATACTGTGTATACATTCCTAGTGCATATTGTTGTTGTATTGTACACTGCATGTTGTTTTGATGTGTGCTTGTGCATCCATGTCTCCCTCCTAATTTGCAGGTTCATTCCTCATGTCTTCACAAGGCCGTCTACTTTGGAGATGGAGTTCATGTTGTAAGCAGTGCACTTACAGATTTGCGTGGTGGGGTTCCGAATTGGCGTCATCATGTGGGTGCTCAGAGGGTAGGCACTGTCCCCTGGTGAGTTGGTGATGGGTATCATTAGTGGGGTTGTGACATTACTCAGTATCTGACATGCATGCATGTGCAGTGGTATTTATACTCACCAAGCAGCCATGTATCGCCATGCCGCCCAGCTTCTAGGTCCCGGTTTAGGGTTGACATTCTGTAAATGAAACTGTCGTGGGTGGAGCCTGGATAGTTGGCATATACTGAGGTGATGATTCCCTTGGCATCACATACTACCTGGACGTTGATGGAATGCCAGTGCTTGCGGTTTCTATAGATGTGCTCAGATGCCCTGGGGGGACGTAGAGCCACATGGGTGCAATCAATGGCACCTAGCACTTTCAGGAATTGTGCCACCCCATAGAAATCCTGGGCAACAGCCTGCCTTTCTGGAGGTGTTCTGGGCAGGTATATGTGCCTGCGGACTGATGGGCGTGAAGTGATGATGGCCAAGACCTGGTGTAGGCAACGTGACTGCATGGCCTGTGACACCCCCCCCCCACTATGGCACTTGTCCGCTGAAATGATCCAGTGGACAAGAAGTGCAGTAAATTAAGGACCTTCTCCAGGGGGCTGAGTGCTTGGGAGCACAAGGTGGGTGATGTGAGGTCATCCTCCCACTCACTGACCAGGTCGAGTATTATGTGAGGTCGAAACCTGTACCTCCCATACACATGGTCATCAGGCATCCCAAAAAGGCTGGTTCTGGGTGTAAAAATTCTGGCCCGGACTATCCTCCTCCTCCTCCTGCGGTATCCCACGGCCACTGCTGCTAGGAACGGTATATTCATCCTGGCGTCTGAGCTTGTTTGTTGTTTGCGCGCACTTTTATGCTGCGCGGGTCGACGTACGCCTGCTTCCTGCTGGCATACGTGTTTCCGGATTGGCGCGTCTTTTTTGGCGCATGCCTTAGCCCCGTTCGATTCCATGAATACGTGTTGTAGGTGAGCTTGTAAGACTTCCCGCGCACCCCAGTAATACACGTACCCCGGTCACCCAGGCCCACTCATGTGTGAATCTTCCCGCGCACCCCTTGAATACACGTACCCAGGCCAATCGCATGTAGAACTTCCCGCGCACCCCTGAAATACACGTACCCCGCTCACCCAGGCCCAATCGCGTGTGAAACTTCCCGCAAACCAGATTTACATGTACCCCGCCCGCCCAAGACCTATCGCGTGTGTTACTTCACGCGAACCCCTGTAATACACGTACCCCGCTCGCCCAAGGACTATCGCGTGTGAAACTTCACGCGAACCCCTGAAATATACGTACCCCGCTCCCCCAGGGCCAATCGTGTGTCGAACTTCCCGCGCACCCCCGAAATACACGCACACGCTTTTTTTCACGCAGCGGGTCTCCGTGTTTGTCACGTACCCCTTTGCACGTCCTAGGGTGCCACAGTATGGGACATTCATCAGAGATGTATATACGTGCTTTTGTTAGCACACATTTTGGCGCACATTTTTTTCCTGCGCAGGGACACTACCGCCTGCCTTCGTGTGGCTGACGGGTTTGGGTCTGTGCGCGTCTTTGCCCGTGCACTGGTTTGCCCTATTCGATTCCATGAATACGTGTTGTAGGCGAGCGTGTGGGCGTTCGGCGCACTTGCCTCCTGTACATTCCCCGTGACGCCCACATTTTCACGCGTTGTTCCCCATTCCGAGTGTTACTTTTGTTATGTGCGCCGCGCTATGTGCGCTTTCGCTGTGGCCTTAGCGCACGCCATTAGTTGACCTGTGCGCCGGCGTGCGCCACGCACTTTTTCAGCGCACATCCCAGATTTTACTCGCGCACGGACTTCCATGAATCGATGTGCGCTGATTTCCCTGCGGTATTCGCACTTGCACTACGATTTCAGGACTTTCACTGCGAATCGCACATTTTCGGAGGCTTGTGCCGAAAATTTTCAGTGCACATTAATTCCATGAATCGGCCTGTTAGGTTCCACTTCTTATTTATTATTACATATAATGTGTTTATATGCTGCTTTTTGAACTTGTTCAGTGTTTATATGGCATGATAGAACAATTTAAGACACGCCCTGAGTTTTTGGGTAGTGTTGCTGCTGTCCATGTCCGTCCGCAGACATCAAAATCACTAGCAGGGGGATCAGTGTGTTCTATGTTACATGTATATAAAGAAAGGGAATCCTAGTAAACATATATTAAATTCACACTGTGAAAATGTATATTCAGTAAAAAAAACTTTGATAAAGGGAGATTATGGATAAGTTGCGCTGCTAAAAACCTGTGAAATTCAGTGAAAAAAAACTTTCTTAAAGGGACGTTATGGTTCCAAGTAAAACTGGGTGTTAGTCTTAGCAGTGCACAGTGGTGGCGGGAGTTATGGTTGCTTAGTTTACCATAACTGGCGAATTTCAGGGGTTTTTCGGTTTTACTTGGAACCATAACGTCCCTTTAATAAAGTTTTTTCACTGAATATATATATATATACATATATATATATATACACACACACACACACACACACACACGGGAAAAACTTTAGTTGAAGTGAAGTTAAGATGAGTAAACTTAACGCAACGAAACCCTTCAAATTCGGGCATTGGGAAACCCAGGACCAGCTTAACTTGCCGCGTTTCCATTGATCTCCCCCATAATGCCATATTCCCCTATAATGCCATTTTGTATGCAATTGGTAATTCCTCCTCTCATAATATATATATATATGTGTGCTCTTGGACTGAGTTAAGACGGTCCTGAGCTTTCCAATGCACTGAATTTCAAGGGTTTTGTTGTGTTAGGTTTACTCGCTTTAACTGAACGTCAACTAAAGTTATTTCCTTGAATTTCAAGGGTTTTGTTATATCATGTTTTTTTTTTAATACCCACTGTATATTTTCGGGTGCCACTGCCCATAGCAAGTGTATAATTTTCAGCGCCATTGTGCATGGCCTTCGGCTGTGCCCATTGTATATTTTACGGCACCACTGGCCATTGCCTTCGCCCGTGCCTACAGTACATTATTCACTGCCACTGTCCATGGCCTACGGTTATGGCCAGTGGCCACGGCCTTCAGCCATGCCCACTGTATATTATTCCGGTGCCACTGGACATGGCATTTGGCCATCGACAGTGGGCACAGCCTTTGGCCATGCCCACTGTATATTTTTCGGTACCAGTGGAGATGGGCTTTGGTCATGGCCAGTGATTTTTCACCCTGAGTCACTGCAGCTGTAAAAATATATAATTATTTTTTTATTTTTATATCTTTTTGTTATTTTACAAAGAACTACACGTACCCTAAGTTATACCCTTGGTTATTTGTTGTCATTATACCTGTGGTTATCGGGAAAAATAGCGAAATAGAAAATGCTTCCATGCTCTCCCAGACCCTTCACCAAGTGTCACCAAGTGTCCCCCTCATGTGTGCCTGCTCCCTCCACTTCTCTGATTACCTCCTCACCTCCCCTGCTTCATTCCCCACACAACACTCTTTTCTGTGTTGCGTTTCTGTTGAAATGCCGGATAGAAGTGGTTATACCCCAGTTTATACCCCTGTGTACGTGAAAAATGTTTGAGCCTCATGTTGCAAACTTGGTCTCCCCTCCAACTCCCAAATTTCACTTGGTGTGCTCTTACCTCCTCCCCCCCTCTAGCCATATGACATGTGCATGTTAATTTACCTGCAAATGGCCCTTTTTCTGCATTTTATGTTCAATACCCTGGTGTATAACTGCAGCTGTCACTTGCATTGAGAAAGAAAAATGGCAGCTGGTTCATTTATAAACACCCGGATACTCAATGTATCCAGACAGATATAGCTATTTATTTTTGAGAAGGGTACAGCCCTTCTCCATCATATAATTTAATAAGTATTGGATGGAATAGCCCCAAACCACAAAAGGATTGCGGGTCACCACTTCATGCCCAAATTGTTTCAAACCTCGTCCAAATCTGTTCAGCAGTTTTGACTGTGCTGTCAGTCTAGAAATCTAATTTGAGACCGCAAACGCATTTTGGTGGCCGTGGGCCAACCGTCTCATGCACGATACGACAGAATATAGGTTTTCGAGTTTTCCAATGAACGGCCATTTTTGATGTAACAAGAATCGCCATTTTGTTTTCTAACCATTGCTCATTGCTTTCTGTTCCTATTGCTTCGCAGTATATTTTCCGCTTACACTGCTCGACTGTGGAACATTGTTGTCTGTATATGAAAAGGACAAGGCCACAGGGCCGAGAGGATAGCAAGAGTTTCGCTGAAACACAAACGTAGGCAGCGCCAGGAAGAATGCCCGGCTCCCTCCTTAACGTAGCCTTGAAGCAGAGCGGCAAGGCATTTAATCATTTCACAGCTGCCAGCCAGTCTCGTTATATGGTAGAATATGTTAGAATAATACAGCTAAAGGCTTGAATTATGCTTTTCTAACGCCCCCCCTTTGCTGAGCCCGCTAAGAGCATGTCGGTTCCCAGGACACGAATAGCACCTGATAGATAACAAGGTCTGGAATGCAACTCCCTCTGTATGTAGTTCGCTTCCAAGAACAGAAGCGCCATGTTCTATTCAATAACCAAAAGATGCCTACGCACTCACAAATTGCAAATTGTTACTAGAATAGATGTTTGAAGGTGTCATAGTGGTCGGAGATGTCCATCATCACACCAAGTTCAAAGAAACCCAATGAAGAGGGGTGTTATACATGTCATAGCTGATTGTTTGATATGCATTTTGTATATATGTAACTGATGTACGTAATTCACTCTCTTGCGTCCCTCGAGGTCTAGAGATACACTTCGCGGGGTGTGAGACCGAGTTGGCCAACTGAGACTTTTGCTTTGCAATAAAACCCTAGCTTTGGGAATACAACCTCGTGTCTGGCGTCTCTATCGTGTGTGGTGACCCGCCTTGTTTCCATAGACGTCAGGGTCCCCTAGGGGCCCCTTTCAAGATGGCACCCGAATAGGGACCCTCCCCCACTTGTTCCTTCGCGTAACGTTGTAATTGAGAAAGGCAGAGAACGGCGAGGATGGGACGATCGAGCCGGGATCAAGAGGTGTTTGGGGCGCCCTGTAAAAGTGATGAGACTCCTTTGCAGACCTGCACACATCTGATCCCTGATCGACGTTCCTGACTAGAGAACAAGGAGGCAAGGGTCCCGAAACTAGGCGGAAGCCAAGAAATGCAGACACAACGTCCTTTGGTGCGTCAGTATACAGACGACTTGATTTATCAGGTGAGTCGTTCCCCGATTCAAAGCATCCTGATATTGGTTGAGAGTTGACTTTGCAAAATCAAACGCCCTAGGTAAGGTTGATTAACCAAGGGGAAGGTTGAAACATGCCTGGGGTATTGTCCACCTTAGCAGGGTTTTTCCGCTGTGGTAGACAATCTTTGGAAAATGGCCAAATTGTACAACCTGGGGGAACGCCGGCGTATGGATGTATGTGAAGTATGGAGTTGGTGCGATAATATTCTGTGAGACTTGGCATAGGCAAACCAGAAAGCAACGAGACCATCAGTGGCCGATTAATGGTAGTTTTGAGATGGCGAGGATAGAAAACTTGGAAAGGGTGTTGATAAGAAAGAAAGCGCGTCCTGCAGCATTTGAAACTATTAAAGAATGGAGAAAGGAAGCAATGCTCCGATTTAAAAGCAGAGCAAAGCATGCGCGCAAGCATAAATCAAAAGGTGAGGTAGCGGAAGAAAAAGAAGAGGAGGAGTGGACTGAGAGTCTAAGAAGGGCAGGCAGGCGTGACCAGTTATACCCACAATGAGAATTACACATGACAGATGAATTGATAGAAAATATATTGACCCATACAAAACAAGGCCCAAGATCAGAAGTAAGACCAGATACGTCAGTAGCTATTGCCCAGACCCCGCCCGTAGCTCAAGCTCCCCCTCCGGTAGCTCAAGCCCTCCCACAGCCACAGACCGTGCACGTAACACTTCCTACTAGCCAACCAGGCCAACAACAGACACTCGCTTTTCCCATTGTCCCATCTGCACCTCCCGCCTTAGACACAGACTCGGTAGCGTCCGTTCCTCCAGGGGTTGAAGTTGAAACCACAGGGGCAAGAGGCGGGACTGACCAAGGGCAGTGCACAAGGGTAACCAGCAGCGCAATCAACAAGGAAAGGAAGGTGGAATTGCAGCAACAGGCAGAGATGTATATAGACGGGAATGATGGGACAGCAACATTGGCTTCGATATATGACTTTCGTAGAAGCAACGAAAGACAGGTAGTGTTGGAATGCATGGGTGAATATTTGGTGGAGAGATGGAAACAGCTAATTGGGAAATTACCACCACAGCGATTGTTAGATTTGAACGCATTAGCATGCTGTAGGGAGAGGGATGAAGAAGTGAGAGAACATGTGTATAGACTTCTTGAGTTTAGAGATGAATTAGATAATGATTATGTCGAAATGTTTACTGCACCTGCCAAAATGTTTACTACACCTACGTACAGGAGTAGGGATATCGGAGACCTGGTGAGGGGGGAAAGGGGTCACATAATAAACGACAGCAGTTACCATCGCCGGGGCAGAAGGAGATGGTGAACAAATTATTGTTGCTAAAACAGGTGGGGGCAGACTTGAAGGAATGTCTAATTAGAACACGGGTATTAATGCAGCAAGTAGTAGGACATAATAGAGGGCGAGGGAACGCACAAGTAAGGAGTTTGAATATGCATGGGGGAACAGTGGGGCCGATTCAGTGGGCATATTGTAAAGAGGAAGGACATTGGCGAGCGCAATGCCCGCATCTACAGAATAGAAATGGGTCTGGTCAGAGGAGACAGCATAGAGGACACCCAGGAGCGAATGGACCAAATTGGAATAGTATGCAGCAGCATCATAATAATGGAGGTAATCAAAACCAAGGCCAAAACCAAAATGCCCCAAACCAGAGTCAGGGACAGCAAAATCAACAATATAGAAATCAGAGTGGGGGAAATAGAGGGAAGAGTGGAAATGTTTTCGATACACAGCCAAACACGTATTACAGTAATAGTAATTATTACACATCGGACGATGTGTTATTTCCCCAATAGGACAGCCCAGGACAGGGGTCGGAACCACTGTCTATTCCCGTGAATCAGAGAGGACCCTATGTAGAAATGAGAGTCGGGAATGAGGAACACCACTTTCTTGTAGATACAGGAGCACAGAAGTGTTCAATAGACCATCACTTGGTTCTGAATATTCCACTGTCAGGGCAAAAGAATATTTCCGTAGGGTTCGCAAGTACACCAGTCATAAACCCAGTGTCCAAACCAGTCCCAGTTACCATAGGACCATTTACCGAACATTGTCCTTTCCTTCTAACAGAAAATTGTGGAGAAAATTTGTTGGGATTAAATTTGTTGAAAAAACTAGGTTCTGTTATACATTGCACGGCAGACGGAGTGTTTCTAACGATATGGCCACACAATGCCCCTGTGTCAGAATTCATGTCCGAAGCGTTACCAGGGGAACTAAGTAAAGTACCAACCTGTATATGGGCAATGCATGACAACGATGTGGGATGTTTAAAGATAGAGCCAGTAAAGATTATTTTAAAAGAAGGTGTTTCCCTACCACGAATACCCCAAATCAAAATTTCGGTTGAAGGTGAGAAAGGATTGAAGAGTATTGTTACTGATTTGGTGAAATTAGGGGTAATAGAGGAAATCACAGGCAGTACATTTAACAGCCCGATCCTTCCGGTTTATAAAAAAGGAGGTAATGAGGTACCATACCGTTTCATAATTGATCTACGCGCATTGAATAAGGTAGTACATCAGCAATTTCCTCTAGTGCCAGACGTCACTACAATATTGACAATGATACCTGTTTCAGCAGAATATTTTAGTGTAATAGATTTGAAGAACGCATTCTTTAGTATTCCAGTGGACAAGAACAGTAGATACTTGTTCGCGTTCACATTAGAAGGACGATCATTTACATTTACACGGATTCCGCAAGGTTATACGGAAAGTCCAAGTATTTACAGTAGAGCATTAAAAGAACTAGACATGCTGGAATTACCCGTGGGTTGTGTACTTTTGCAATACATAGATGATTTATTGCTAGCTGCAGACACAGAGGAGATTTGTAAAGAAAGCACTGTATTACTACTGTCACACCTAGCGGCACATGGCCATAAAGCTAGTTTGAAGAAATTTCAGTATAATCGAAAGGAGGTAGTTTACTTGGGCTACCTACTTTCGAAAGGAGGGAGAAGACTAACGCCAGAACGCATAGAAAGTATTTCTTGTATGCCTATTCCAAAGACACAAAAAGGAGTCAGAGCCATAATAGGCATGGCTTCATATTGCCGACAATGGATTGGTGATTTTGCGTTGATTGTGAAACCATTAGTGAATTTGACTAGAAAAGATGCGGTTATGCCTTTGCAGTGGGATGAGGAATGTCAGAGAGCATTTGATGGATTGAAAACTGCATTATGCTTGGCTCCAGTTTTGGGTACGCCGAACTATGAGAACATTTTCAGACTATTTGTGTGTGAAAGTGAAGGATGTGCATTGGCGATTTTGACAAAGGAACAAGGTGGAAGAAATAGGCCGTGCGGCTATTTTTCTTCTGCGCTAGACCCTGTAGCGCCCACACTACCACGATGTTTGCAATCTGTCGCGGCGGCTGCTGCGTCAGTGAAACAAACGGAAGGGATGGTATTGGGGCATACTTTAAGTCTGATGGTGCCACATGCCATAGACGTTCTATGAAATAGGACACAGACCCAACACCTCACCTATGCTAAAAACCTGTGAAATTCAGTGAAAAAAAACTTTGTTAAAGGGACGTTATGGTTCCAAGTAAAACTGGGTGTTAGTCTTAGCAGTGCACAGTGGTGGCGGGAGTTATGGTTGCTTAGTTTACCATAACTGGCGAATTTCAGGGGTTTTTCGGTTTTACTTGGAACCATAACGTCCCTTTAATAAAGTTTTTTCACTGAATATATATATTGAAGTGAAGTTAAGATGAGTAAACTTAACGCAACGAAACCCTTCAAATTCGGGCATTGGGAAACCCAGGACCAGCTTAACTTGCCGCGTTTCCATTGATCTCCCCCATAATGCCATATTCCCCTATAATGCCATTTTGTATGCAATTGGTAATTCCTCCTCTCATAATATATATATATATGTGTGCTCTTGGACTGAGTTAAGACGGTCCTGAGCTTTCCAAAGCACTGAATTTCAAGGGTTTTGTTGTGTTAGGTTTACTCGCTTTAACTGAACGTCAACTAAAGTTATTTCCTTGAATTTCAAGGGTTTTGTTATATCATGTTTTTTTTTTAATACCCACTGTATATTTTCGGGTGCCACTGCCCATAGCAAGTGTATAATTTTCAGCGCCATTGTGCATGGCCTTCGGCTGTGCCCATTGTATATTTTACGGCACCACTGGCCATTGCCTTCGCCCGTGCCTACAGTACATTATTCACTGCCACTGTCCATGGCCTACGGTTATGGCCAGTGGCCACGGCCTTCAGCCATGCCCACTGTATATTATTCCGGTGCCACTGGACATGGCATTTGGCCATCGACAGTGGGCACAGCCTTTGGCCATGCCCACTGTATATTTTTCGGTACCACTGGAGATGGGCTTTGGTCATGGCCAGTGATTTTTCACCCTGAGTCACTGCAGCTGTAAAAATATATAATTAATTTTTTATTTTTATATCTTTTTGTTATGTTACAAAGAACTACACGTACCCTAAGTTATACCCTTGGTTATTTGTTGTCATTATACCTGTGGTTATCGGGAAAAATAGCGAAATATAAAATGCTTCCATGCTCTCCCAGACCCTTCACCAAGTGTCACCAAGTGTCCCCCTCATGTGTGCCTGCTCCCTCCACTTCTCTGATTACCTCCTCACCTCCCCTGCTTCATTCCCCACACAACACTCTTTTCTGTGTTGCGTTTCTGTTGAAATGCCGGATAGAAGTGGTTATACCCCAGTTTATACCCCTGTGTACGTGAAAAATGTTTGAGCCTCATGTTGCAAACTTGGTCTCCCCTCCAACTCCCAAATTTCACTTGGTGTGCTCTTACCTCCTCCCTCCCTCTAGCCATATGACATGTGCATGTTAATTTACCTGCAAATGGCCCTTTTTCTGCATTTTATGTTCAATACCCTGGTGTATAACTGCAGCTGTCACTTGCATTGAGAAAGAAAATTGGCAGCTGGTTCATTTATAAACACCCGGATACTCAATGTATCCAGACAGATATAGCTATTTATTTTTGAGAAGGGTACACCCCTTCTCCGTCATATAATTTAATAAGTATTGGATGGAATAGCCCCAAACCACAAAAGGATTGCGGGTCACCACTTCATGCCCAAATTGTTTCAAACCTCATCCAAATCTGTTCAGCAGTTTTGACTGTGTTGTCAGTCTAGAAATCTAATTTGAGACCGCAAACGCATTTTGGTGGCCGTGGGCCAACCGTCTCATGCACGATACGACAGAATATAGGTTTTCGAGTTTTCCAATGAACGGCCATTTTTGATATAACAAGAATCGCCATTTTGTTTTCTAACCATTGCTCATTGCTTTCTGTTCCTATTGCTTCGCAGTATATTTTGCGCTTACACTGCTCGACTGTGGAACATTGTTGTCTGTATATGAAAAGGACAAGGCCACAGGGCCGAGAGGATAACAAGAGTTTCGCTGAAACACAAACGTAGGCAGCGCCAGGAAGAATGCCCGGCTCCCTCCTTAATGTAGCCTTGAAGCAGAGCGGCAGGGCATTTAATCATTTCACAGCTGCCAGCCAGTCTCGTTATATGGTAGAATATGTTAGAATAATACAGCTAAAGGCTTGAATTATGCTTTTCTAACGCCCCCCCTTTGCTGAGCCCGCTAAGAGCATGTCGGTTCCCAGGACACGAATAGCACCTGATAGATAACAAGGTCTGGAATGCAACTCCCTCTGTATGTAGTTCGCTTCCAAGAACAGAAGCGCCATGTTCTATTCAATAACCGAAAGATGCCTACGCACTCACAAATTGCAAATTGTTACTAGAATAGATGTTTGAAGGTGTCATAGTGGTCGGAGATGTCCATCATCACACCAAGTTCAAAGAAACCCAATGAAGAGGGGTGTTATACATGTCATTGCTGATTGTTTGATATGCTTTTTGTATATATGTAACTGATGTACGTAATTCACTCTCTTGCGTCCCTCGAGGTCTAGAGATACACTTCGCGGGGCGTGAGACTGAGTTGGCCAACTGAGACTTTTGCTTTGCAATAAAACCCTAGCTTTGGGAATACAACCTCGTGTCTGGCGTCTCTATCGTGTGTGGTGACCCGCCTTGTTTCCATAGACGTCAGGGTCCCCTAGGGGACCCTTTCAAGATGGCACCCGAATAGGGACCCTCCCCCACTTGTTCCTTCGCGTAACGTTGTAATTGAGAAAGGTTGAGAACGGCGAGGATGGGACGATCGAGCCGGGATCAAGAGGTGTTTGGGGCGCCCTGTAAAAGTGATGAGACTCCTTTGCAGACCTGCACACATCTGATCCCTGATCGACGTTCCTGACTAGAGAACAAGGAGGCAAGGGTCCCAAAACGAGGCGGAAGCCAAGAAATGCAGACACAACGTCCTTTGGTGCGTCAGTATACAGACGACTTGATTTATCAGGTGAGTCGTTCCCCGATTCAAAGCATCCTGATATTGGTTGAGAGTTGACTTTGCAAAATCAAACGCCCTAGGTAAGGTTGATTAACCAAGGGAAAGGTTGAAACATGCCTGGGGTATTGTCCACCTTAGCAGGGTTTTTCCGCTGTGGTAGTGTCATGATCTCTGCTTCCAAAAGGTCAGGGTTTTCCCAACTCCCTTGGAAGCAGATCCATAACCCAGGTTCCGAGTGCCAACCAGTCCCAATTGGGACCTTTTGGACCCAGTCCTGGCGCCAGTGGCACCAGGCTCATAAATATGCCCAGTCCCAGCGCTGGAAGCGCCGGGCTCATAATGCTTGGGTGGACTTACCTGCAGCAGACCATGCTGCTTACTTGCCTGCCAGTTGAGCCTCTGATCCTCTTCTGTTTGGAACTACTTTTCCTGTTGGGTGGGGCTGGAGCCACTCCCTAGATTCAGAACACTGGAACTCTTCTGGAAGGCAGGAACTCTTTTTTTACCAGGAACTCTTTTCTTACTTAGGCGTGGCTGTGGAAGGAGACACCTAAGCACTACAGGAGGCTATTTAAACCACACCCGGTGGATGAATCTTGCTTTGCGTTATTCTGCACCCTCTGCAGCAGAACGCTCATCGTGTCTTCTGCATCCGGTCCTGGGCCTAAGGAAAAAGGCTTACCATCCTGAATCCAGTCTTCAGCAACACCTATAAAGACAAGAAAGAACAGGTTAGCATTCCGGCATCTGAAAAGCAAAGGCTTACCTACTCTTCGTGCACTCCGGAGGTCTTCACACTGCATTCCGGCATCTGAAAGACAAAAGCTTACCAACTCTTCGCACGCTCCGGAGGCCGTCGGCGCTGCATCTCGCATCTGAAAGACAAAACAAGGTGCGTTTAAAGACATTGGGGAACTTTAATCCTCACGTGCCATTACTCCTTTCCACATCTAACCCAGTGGGTATCCCGGCACCCTGCAGCCGCTCCGAACTTGTACCTGCAAAATAAAAAGACAGTTAGAGCGCTTCGTGAAGCTGGCAACAAGCGCTTACTTACGTGCTTCCAGGCGCTTCTATTCATCACACGGGCTCCATCTTCAACTCACTTCAGCCCGTCATCCGCCATCGCCGGAACCCTGCAAAACAAGAGACATCATTATTAAAGACTTTAAAGACATTTGAGTTACTCAAAACTTACCGTTCGTGCAGTAAACGACGGACAGCAGTCCTCTGAAGTCAAGAGGCCTGCGCTACCTATCCAGTGAAGAAACTGGTTACAGCACCCTGCCCCGAGGCAGATGGAGAGCTCGGCATTCACTTACCTAAGGTGAGAGCGTTAACCTGTGGGGGTCTACAGGAGAGGAGAAGAGGAAAGAGATAGGGACACCCCAATAACCCCAGTTCATTAACCCCGTATTTTCTATCTGCAGACATCTCACTCTGCACGTCAGGCATACAGGGCACAGAGGTCCAGCCCAAAGAGCCAACCGGGTGCTGCACATCACCTTTGAAGATACGGTAGTCGCCCAGTCAAGACCGGCGCCTCTGCGAGAATCAGGTGAGCGTTACAGAACGCAAAGCCTACCGCAAAACTCTCGCCCAGGCGCTATGGAAACCTCGGATACTGACCACCTAGCCCGGTTACTTGGGGAACTAAGGGCAGAAGTGCATGCAGCTCGTCAGGAAACGAACGCTCTAAGAAGGGAACTAATTATTTCCAAGGAGAGAACAGATGATCTTGCTAGACAATTGCTACAGTCACAAGCCGGACAGACCCCGCTACCCGCATCAGGGGCAAATCATCCTTCAACATCCTCTATGAATCCAGTGCAGATCAACCTACCTGGGAATGTACCTCTGGCTCCGCCCAAACGATTTTCTGGTGACCCAAAGAGGTTTGCGGTATTTATCAATCAGTGCCGGTTGCACTTCTTATGCCGGCCAGCAGCCTTTCCAACTGATCAAGCTAAAGTAGCTTTTGTACTTTCGTACCTTAGAGGCAATGCGGCAGACTGGTCGATCCCTCTAGTTAATCAAGATGATCCGGTTCTCCATGATTTTCAAGCCTTTCAGCTTAGTATGGAAAAACTGTTCGCAAGACATGCACAGGGGCAGGCCTTGGACAATGAGCTTCTTTCGTTGCGACAGGGTAATCAAGACCTTTTGGCTTATATTGCATCTTTCAATAGACTAATAGTGGAAACTCAATGGCCTGAGGACAAAAGGATTACGCTGTTTTATAGAGGTCTACGTGGAGAGCTCAAAGACGTTTTAGCCCAAGTAGTGAATCCCCCACAAGACTGTACGGATTATATAGACTTGGTCGTTCAAATAGATCACAGACTGCAGAACAGGAAGGCCGATCGTTCCAAGTTTGATGCTCGAGTATTTTCCAAACCGCCCACTCCTTCCAAAGGAGTTGACTCCGGGGAACCCATGCAAATAGGGGGTCTGAAAGGTCCTCTAACACAAAGGGAGCGGGAAAGGAGAAAACAGTTGCAATTATGCCTATATTGCGGAAACTCAGGGCACTTTCTTCGAGACTGTCCGGTGAAACCTGCCAAGAAGGCAGTAGGAGCTGCAGTTACCACAGTTACAAACTCTGAGCAGGGAAACGACCTCGCCCGACAAGAATAGAGGTCCTCTTGCCGAGCGTGAAAACCAGTTCCGTGACCTCGCATTTCGTGATACCTATGGTCCTCATTAGCCCTGATAATCCGGGTCGATTACATGCAATTGAAGCTTACGTCGACAGCGGTGCCATCGGCAATTATGTGGATCATGAAATGGTTTTGAGGATGAATCTAACTCTTTGTCCCAAGGCTGTAAAGGACGTCATTACTACGGTGGATGGTACGGAGATAGCCTCCGGGCCAGTAACGCATACCACTCAAGAGGTGACGCTAGTAAGTCAAGATGGACACCATGAGAAGATCGTGTTCGATGTGATCAAGGCCCCTCAGTTCCAGATTATTCTAGGAATACCTTGGTTAGAGAAACACAATCCTCTGATCGATTGGCGAGCAAGAACGGTCCAGTTTCCAGAATGTGTCTCTACGTGTCACCCTCCACCTGGTGTTGCACTGGCAGCAATTTCTTCAGAGACTCCCCAGTTACCTCCCGAATACCTAGAATACCAAGATGTTTTCCGGAAGGAGCAGGCTAACTGTCTACCTCCTCATAGGTCTTATGACTGCCAGATAGACCTGATACCTGGATCTACTCCTCCTTGTAGTAGAATTTATGCCCTCACCGAGCCTGAGAACCTTCACCTTCGACAATACCTGGATCAATACCTGGCAAATGGGTTTATTCGTCCCTCCAAGTCCCTTGCCTCTTCAGCTTTGTTCTTCGTTCCAAAAAAGGAAGGAGACCTTAGAACTTGTATCGATTATCGCTCCCTGAACCAGATCACCGTTAAGAATAGATATCCGTTACCTTTGATCCCTGAACTCCTGGACCAAGTCAGAAAAGCATGCATATATACAAAGCTGGATCTTAGAGGAGCTTACCACTTGGTACGAGTAAAAGAGGGCGATGAATGGAAGACGGCCTTCCGCACCAAGTATGGGCTATTTGAATATCAGGTCATGCCCTTCGGACTCTGCAATGCCCCGGCCGCCTTTCAATATTTTATGAACGATATCCTCAGAGAGCTCATAGATGTGTGTGTTGTTGTTTACATCGACGACATTCTCGTTTATTCTTCATCGGAATCTGAACATCGGAAACACGTGAAAATGGTCCTCGAAAGATTGCGTCAACACAAACTTTTAGCTAAATTGGAAAAATGTGTTTTCAACGTGACTGAAGTTGAATTCTTGGGATTCATATTATCACCTGGCGGAGTGCGTATGGATTCAAAGAAGGTCGATGCAGTTCTCAAATGGCCATCACCATCCTCCGTAAAAGGTGTGCAAAGCATGTTAGGCTTCGCTAACTTTTACCGCAGGTTTATCCCCGAGTTCTCTCGAATAATCCAGCCCATCACTGCCTTGTTAAAGAAAAACAAACGTTTTGAATGGTCTACCGAGGCAGAACAAGCTTTCCAGGATTTGAAGACTAAATTTATCTCTGCACCAATCTTAAAACACCCTCGCCCCGAACTCCCCTATATCGTGGAAACTGATGCTTCAAGCCTTGCCATGGGGGCAGTTCTATCACAAAAGGACCCGGTAACCAATCAGTTGCATCCCGTGGCATTTTGGTCCCGCAAATTCTCGCCTCCTGAAGTCAATTACACGATTACTGACAAGGAAATTCTGGCTATCAAGTCTGCCTTTAAGGCTTGGCGGCATTATCTGCTGGGGGCCCGACACACCGTTACTGTGATTACGGATCACTGAAACCTGCAATATTTGAAAACCGCAAAAGCCCAATCCTCTAGACAACTCCGTTGGGCATTATTCTTTGCCGAGTTTGACTTCATAATTACCTATCGACCTGGTACCAAGAACGGTAAAGCCGATGCCCTTTCTCGGATGGGAGTGGAAGAACACTTGATCAACCCTAAACCTGTACCAATCATTCCCGAACAGAGAATTCTGGGTGTAATCACCACAGAATCCATAGAGGAAGTTAAGGATAAAGCCAGGCAACTTGTAACTCCAGCAGACATACAGAATTGGCATCTGCAGGGAAAGGACTTTGCAGTAAAGGACAACTTATTGTATTTCCAAAAACGATTATACCTACCCAGCACAGATTTACAGAAAAAAGTAATCTCTTGTTATCACGACTCCTTAATGGAAGGTCATCCCGGTATAGCCAAGACCTCAGAAAAGATCAAGCGCTACTTCTGGTGGCCGTCTTGGAAAAAAGATATCAGAGACTTTATAATGTCCTGTGGAGTATGCGCCCAAAACAAGAGTCAAAAGGAAAGACCAGCAGGCCTCTTACGCCCTATTGACATCCCACCTCGCCCTTGGCATACGCTTTCTATGGACTTCATCACCGATCTACCTCCATGCTCCGGATACAATACGATTCTAGTAATCGTGGACTTATTCTCCGAGATGGCGCATTTCATTCCGCTCAAAGGCTTGCCAACAGCAGCAATTCTGGCCCGAGAATTTCTCGAAAACATCGTCCGACTGCACGGTTTTCCTTCGGTTCTAATTTCGGATCGAGGTAGTCAATTTATTTCTCATTTTTGGCGAAGTTGCTGTCGGTCGGCTCAAATTGATGTGAGACTATCGACCAGTCACCACCCTCAGACCGACGGACAAACCGAGAGGACCAATCAAACTCTGGAACAGTATTTACGCTGCATGCTGCAACAAACTGAAAACACTTGGAAAGATATCCTTTGGATAGCCGAGTATGCCTACAATAACTCTGTCCATTCGGGAACTGGGAAAACCCCGTTTTTTCTTTTGTACGGCAGTCACCCTCGAACCTCGGAGTTGGATCCCCTCCAAGATCTTGAAACACCAGCAGTAGACTACCTGCATTCTACAATCACCCAAGCCTTTAAGGAAGCTGTTTCTCACCTTCAAAGGGCTAAAGAACAATACAAGAAAGGAGCAGATCAACATCGGAAGGAAGCCCCTCACTATCAAGTAGGGGATCAAGTCTGGTTATCCACCAAATATCTATCTCTAAAAGGGCCACGCACATTCAACCCAAGATACCTTGGTCCCTATTCCATCACTACCATAGTAAACCCAGTAGCGGTCAAGTTGGACTTGCCCCCGCACATGAAGATACATCCGGTCTTCCACGTCTCTCTATTAAAACCTGTGCAACCTCAAACCCGACTAACCAAATCTCCAAAACCTATCCTAGTTGATGGAGAACTCGAGTTTGAAGTCAAAAGCATTCTGGACTCCAAGATCTCCAAATCTAAACTATTCTACCTAATTGACTGGAAAGGCTACGGCCCCCAAGAGAGATCCTGGGAACCTGCTGAATATGTCCACGCTCCTCGCCTAATCAAAAGATTTCACCGAACATTTCCTGACAAGCCAAAACCCCCGGAGAAGCCCGGTTTGGGAGGGGCCTTGAGGGGGGGTACTGTCATGATCTCTGCTTCCAAAAGGTCAGGGTTTTCCCAACTCCCTTGGAAGCAGATCCATAACCCAGGTTCCGAGTGCCAACCAGTCCCAATTGGGACCTTTTGGACCCAGTCCTGGCGCCAGTGGCACCAGGCTCATAAATATGCCCAGTCCCAGCGCTGGAAGCGCCGGGCTCATAATGCTTGGGTGGACTTACCTGCAGCAGACCATGCTGCTTACTTGCCTGCCAGTTGAGCCTCTGATCCTCTTCTGTTTGGAACTACTTTTCCTGTTGGGTGGGGCTGGAGCCACTCCCTAGATTCAGAACACTGGAACTCTTCTGGAAGGCAGGAACTCTTTTTTTACCAGGAACTCTTTTCTTACTTAGGCGTGGCTGTGGAAGGAGACACCTAAGCACTACAGGAGGCTATTTAAACCACACCCGGTGGATGAATCTTGCTTTGCGTTATTCTGCACCCTCTGCAGCAGAACGCTCATCGTGTCTTCTGCATCCGGTCCTGGGCCTATGGAAAAAGGCTTACCATCCTGAATCCAGTCTTCAGCAACACCTATAAAGACAAGAAAGAACAGGTAAGCATTCCGGCATCTGAAAGGCAAAGGCTTACCTACTCTTCGTGCACTCCGGAGGTCTTCACACTGCATTCCGGCATCTGAAAGACAAAAGCTTACCAACTCTTCGCACGCTCCGGAGGCCGTCGGCGCTGCATCTCGCATCTGAAAGACAAAACAAGGTGCGTTTAAAGACATTGGGGAACTTTAATCCTCACGTGCCATTACTCCTTTCCACATCTAACCCAGTGGGTATCCCGACACCCTGCAGCCGCTCCGAACTTGTACCTGCAAAATAAAAGGACAGTTAGAGCGCTTCGTGAAGCTGGCAACAAGCGCTTACTTACGTGCTTCCAGGCGCTTCTATTCATCACACGGGCTCCATCTTCAACTCACTTCAGCCCGTCATCCGCCATCGCCGAAACCCTGCAAAACAAGAGACATCATTATTAAAGACTTTAAAGACATTTGAGTTACTCAAAACTTACCGTTCGTGCAGTAAACGACGGACAGCAGTCCTCTGAAGTCAAGAGGCCTGCGCTACCTATCCAGTGAAGAAACTGGTTACAGCACCCTGCCCCGAGGCAGATGGAGAGCTCGGCATTCACTTACCTAAGGTGAGAGCGTTAACCTGTGGGGGTCTACAGGAGAGGAGAAGAGGAAAGAGATAGGGACACCCCAATAACCCCAGTTCATTAACCCCGTATTTTCTATCTGCAGACATCTCACTCTGCACGTCAGGCATACAGGGCACAGAGGTCCAGCCCAAAGAGCCAACCGGGTGCTGCACATCACCTTTGAAGATACGGTAGTCGCCCAGTCAAGACCGGCGCCTCTGCGAGAATCAGGTGAGCGTTACAGGTAGACAATCTTTGGAAAATGGCCAAATTGTACAACCTGGGGGAACGCCGGCGTATGGATGTATGTGAAGTATGGCTTGGGTGCGATAATATTCTGTGAGACTTGGCATAGGCAAACCAGAAAGCAACAAGACCATCAGTGGCCGATTAATGGTAGTTTTGAGATGGCGAGGATAGAAAACTTGGAAAGGGTGTTGATAAGAAAGAAAGCGCGTCCTGCAGCATTTGAAACTATTAAAGAATGGAGAAAGGAAGCAATGCTCCGATTTAAAAGCAGAGCAAAGCATGCGCGCAGGCATAAATCAAAAGGTGAGGTAGCGGAAGAAAAAGAAGAGGAGGAGTGGACTGAGAGTCTAAGAAGGGCAGGCAGGCGTGACCAGTTATACCCACAATGAGAATTACACATGACAGATGAATTGATAGAAAATATATTGACCCATACAAAACAAGGCCCAAGATCAGAAGCAAGACCAGATACGTCAGTAGCTATTGCCCAGACCCCGCCCGTAGCTCAAGCTCCCCCTCCGGTAGCTCAAGCCCTCCCACAGCCACAGACCGTGCACGTAACACTTCCTACTAGCCAACCAGGCCAACAACAGACACTCGCTTTTCCCATTGTCCCATCTGCACCTCCCGCCTTAGACACAGACTCGGTAGCGTCCGTTCCTCCCGGGGTTGAAGTTGAAACCACAGGGGCAAGAGGCGGGACTGACCAAGGGCAGTGCACAAGGGTAACCAGCAGCGCAATCAACAAGGAAAGGAAGGTGGAATTGCAGCAACAGGCAGAGATGTATATAGACGGGAATGATGGGACAGCAACATTGGCTTCGATATATGACTTTCGTAGAAGCAACGAAAGACAGGTAGTGTTGGAATGCATGGGTGAATATTTGGTGGAGAGATGGAAACAGCTAATTGGGAAATTACCACCACAGCGATTGTTAGTTTGAACGCAATAGCATGCTGTAGGGAGAGGGATGAATAAGTGAGAGAACATGTGTATAGACTTCTTGAGTTTAGAGATGAATTAGATAATGATTATGTCGAAATGTTTACTGCACCTGCCAAAATGTTTACTACACCTACGTACAGGAGTAGGGATATCGGAAGACCTGGTGAGGGGGGAAAGGGGTCACATAATAAACGACGGCAGTTACCATCGCCGGGGCAGAAGGAGATGGTGAACAAATTATTGTTGCTAAAACAGGTGGGGGCAGACTTGAAGGAATGTCTAATTAGAACACGGGTATTAATGCAGCAAGTAGTAGGACATAATAGAGGGCGAGGGAACGCACAAGTAAGGAGTTTGAATATGCATGGGGGAACAGTGGGGCCGATTCAGTGGGCATATTGTAAAAAGGAAGGACATTGGCGAGCGCAATGCCCGCATCTACAGAATAGAAATGGGTCTGGTCAGAGGAGACAGCATAGAGGACACCCAGGAGCGAATGGACCAAATTGGAATAGTATGCAGCAGCATCACAATAATGGAGGTAATCAAAACCAAGGCCAAAACCAAAATGCCCCAAACCAGAGTCAGGGACAGCAAAATCAACAATATGGAAATCAGAGTGGGGGAAATAGAGGGAAGAGTGGAAATGTTTTCGATACACAGCCAAACACGTATTACAGTAATAGTAATTATTACACATTGGACGATGTGTTATTTCCCCAATAGGACAGCCCAGGACAGGGGTCGGAACCACTGTCTATTCCCGTGAATCAGAGAGGACCCTACGTAGAAATGAGAGTCGGGAATGAGGAACACCACTTTCTTGTAGATACAGGAGCACAGAAGTGTTCAATAGACCATCACTTGGTTCCGAATATACCACTGTCAGGGCAAAAGAATATTTCCGTAGGGTTCGCAAGTACACCAGTCATAAACCCAGTGTCCAAACCAGTCCCAGTTACCATAGGACCATTTACCGAACATTGTCCTTTCCTTCTAACAGAAAATTGTGGAGAAAATTTGTTGGGATTAAATTTGTTGAAAAAACTAGGTTCTGTTATACATTGCACGGCAGACGGAGTGTTTCTAACGATATGGCCACACAATGCCCCTGTGTCAGAATTCATGTCCGAAGCGTTACCAGGGGAACTAAGTAAAGTACCAACCTGTATATGGGCAATGCATGACAACGATGTGGGATGTTTAAAGATAGAGCCAGTAAAGATTATTTTAAAAGAAGGTGTTTCCCTACCACGAATACCCCAAATCAAAATTTCGGTTGAAGGTGAGAAAGGATTGAAGAGTATTGTTACTGATTTGGTGAAATTAGGGGTAATAGAGGAAATCACAGGCAGTACATGTAACAGCACGATCCTTCCGGTTTATAAAAAAGGAGGTAATGAGGTACCATACCGTTTCATAATTGATCCCACCGCATTGAATAAGGTAGTACATCAGCAATTTCCTCTAGTGCCAGACGTCACTACAATATTGACAATGATACCTGTTTCAGCAGAATATTTTAGTGTAATAGATTTGAAGAACGCATTCTTTAGTATTCCAGTGGACAAGGACAGTAGATACTTGTTCGCGTTCACATTAGGAGGACGATCATTTACATTTACACGGATTCCGCAAGGTTATACGGAAAGTCCAAGTATTTACAGTAGAGCCTTAAAAGAACTAGACATGCTGGAATTACCCGTGGGTTGTGTACTTTTGCAATACATAGACGATTTATTGCTAGCTGCAGACACAGAGGAGATTTGTAAAGAAAGCACTGTATTACTACTGTCACACCTAGCGGCACATGGCCATAAAGCTAGTTTGAAGAAATTTCAGTATAATCGAAAGGAGGTAGTTTACTTGGGCTACCTACTTTCGAAAGGAGGGAGAAGACTAACGCCAGAACGCATAGAAAGTATTTCTTGTATGCCTATTCCAAAGACACAAAAAGGAGTCAGAGCCATAATAGGCATGGCTTCATATTGCCGACAATGGATTGGTAATTTTGCGTTGATTGTGAAACCATTAGTGAATTTGACTAGAAAAGATGCGGTTATGCCTTTGCAGTGGGATGAGGAATGTCAGAGAGCATTTGATGGATTGAAAACTGCATTATGCTCGGCTCCAGTTTTGGGTACGCCGAACTATGAGAACATTTTCAGACTATTTGTGTGTGAAAGTGAAGGATGTGCATTGGCGATTTTGACAAAGGAACAAGGTGGAAGAAATAGGCCGTGCGGCTATTTTTCTTCTGCGCTGGACCCTGTAGCGCGCACACTACCACAATGTTTGCGATCTGTTGCGGCGGCTGCTGCGTCAGTGAAACAAACGGAAGGGATGGTATTGGGGCATACTTTAAGTCTGATGGTGCCACATGCCATAGACGTTCTATGAAATAGGACACAGACCCAACACCTCACCTATGCTAGATTGACAAGATATGAGATTATCTTGTTCGTGCCCCATATCCAAATTATGAGGTGTAGCGCTTTGAATCCTGCAGAATTAATGCCATTAACCATAAAAGAAATTGGGAAGAATGAATCACCCCTCCACGACTGCTTAATGGTCACTGAGGAAGAAACCAAGGGGAGAGTTGATTTAAGTGATATTCCACAGAAAGAGCCGGATGGAGAGTTATTTTGTGATGGCTCATGTTTTAAATTACCAGATGGCACGACAACTGCCGCATATGCTATCACTACCCTAGAGAGTGTTGTAGAAAGTAAAAGAATCCCCTATAATTCAGCACAAGCTGCAGAAATAATAGCAGTAACCAGAGCCTGCGAAATTTCTGAAAATTTGAATGTGAATAGATATACTGATAGTCAGTACACGTTTGGAGTGGTTCATAACTTTGGACGACTCTGGGCTGAGAGAGGGTTTCTGACATCACATGGTGCCAGAATTCAACAGGGCCCTTTGATTGTACGATTGCTGTCTGTACTCACGTTTCCAAAGCGCCTAGCAATAGTGAAATGCGAGGCACATAAAAAGGTAACATGCAAAATAGGAGAGGGAAACGCGTTTGCAGGCAGGATTGCGAAACAAACTGCCACTGATTTGAATACCAAGATGATGACGGTTCAGACAGAGGAAGTACCCTGTATGATAGAAGATGGAGTTGGGACTGTCAAAGAAATGCAGGCCGAGGCTACGGCCGATGAAATACAGGGATGGGCAGAGGGATCTGCTGAGTTGGATTTGGAGGGTTGTTAGGTGGACAAGGGAACTAGAAACTGGATGTTGCCAAATTCAAATGTGACTGCAATGGTCACAATGGCCCACAGCCATACTTACATCTGTGCCAAGAAAATGATACAGCACCTTTCTACAGTATGGCAGAATGCAAACATAAAAAAGAATGCAGAGAGGTTGGTGCAGAACTGTATCACGTGTTTACAACACAATGTAGGAAAGGGAACAGTGACACCAACAGGCAGTTTTGGCCTGCCCTCCATGCCGTTTGAGGTAGTTCATTTTGATTTCATACAGATGGAAAGGTGCCAACACTTAAAATATGTCTTGGTGGTAATCTGTGCATTCAGTAAGTGGGTGGAGGCATATCCTTTAAAAGACTGCACAGCGATGACTACGGCAAAAGTAATGTTGAAGGAGTATTTTTCCAGATTTGGCTTGCCCCGTGTCCTATGGTCCGATAATGGACCACATTTTGTGGGTGCAGTGGTGTTACAGATATGTGCAGGTCTCCAGATTGATAAGAGATTCCATAGTTCAAGGCATCCAAGTTCTGCCGGTCTTGTGGAGAGGCACAACGGGATTCTTAAATCAAAGATTAGCAAGATTTGTGCAGGAAGCAAGTTGAGTTGGGTGGATGCATTACCAATAGCACTATTATGTATGCGTACGTCTGTACAGGCTAAAACTGGGCTCTCCCAATACGAGATCATAATGGGGAGGCCGGCAAATGTATGGTGCGCACCTCAGCCAAAACGACTCAGTGAGATAGAACATCCTGTGCTTAGTACTTATTGTGGCCTTTTAATGCAGAAATTGCGTTTGATTCATCAGCAGGTGCAGGAGGCATTACCCGTACGGTATACCGGTCCGGGGCACGCGCTGGAGCTAGGAGACTGGGTGCTGCTAAAAAACTTCGAAAGAAAGTCATCATTAGCACCCAGTTGGCGCGGGCCCCATCAAGTACTTTTGGCAACGCAGACAGCAATACGGGTGGATGGAAGGAAGTCGTGGATCCATGCCACCCATGCCAAAAAGATTCCAACTGCACTGAAAGTCTTGCCTGACACTGATGACCGGAAAGAGACAGTGGTCGCAGAAACGAAAGAAACTGTTGCCAGTGGGCAGCCACCTGATCTGCCAAAACGTGAAGTGAAACTTGAAACAAAGCCTGAGACGATTGCCAAAGAGGGGGAAGGGCAAAGAGTGCCCCAACGTTGCCCAGCACAATCGACATCACTGCTGATCGACGTGAAATCTGCCTTGCAGATACCAGCAAAACCAAATCGTGTACCCCTTTTGCGCCCACCAGCACTTGCCAGCACGCCAACGACCGGATCTGCTGTAACGCTCACCTGATTCTCGCAGAGGCGCCGGTCTTGACTGGGCGACTACCGTATCTTCAAAGGTGATGTGTAGCACCCGGTTGGCTCTTTGGGCTGGACCTCTGTGCACTGTATGCCTGACGTGTAGAGTAAGATGTCTGCAGATAGAAAATATGGGGTTAATGAACTGGGGTTATTGGGGTGTCCCTATCTCTTTCCTCTTCTCCTCTCCTGTAGACCCCCAAAGGTAAACGCTCTCACCTTAGGTAAGTGAATGCCGAGCTCTCCATCTGCCTCGGGGCAGGGTGCTGTAACCAGTTTCTTCACTGGATAGGTAGCGCAGGCCTCTTGACTTCAGAGGACTGCTGTCCGTCGTTTACTGCACGAACGGTAAGTTTCGAGTCATTCAAAAGTCTTTAAAGTCTTTAGTAATGATGTCTCTTGTTTTGCAGGGTTCCGGCGATGGCGGATGACGGGCTGAAGTGAGTTGAAGATGGAGCCCGTGTGATGAATAGAAACGCCTGGAAGCACGTAAGTAAGCGCTTGTTGCCTGCTTCACTATGCGCTCTAACTGTCTTTTTATTTTGCAGGTACGAGTTCGGAGCGGCTGCAGGGTGCCGGAATACCCACTGGATTAGATGTGGAAATGAGTAATGGCACGTGAGTATTAAAGTTCCCCAATTTCTTTAAACGCACCTTGTTTTGTCTTTCAGATGCGGGATGCAGCGCCGAAGAGTTGGTAAACTTTTGTCTTTCAGATGCCGGAATGCTAACCTGTTCTTTCTTGTCTTTATAGGTGTTGCTGAAGACTGGATTCAGGATGGTAAGCCTTTGCCTTTCAGATGCCGGAATGCTAACCTGTTCTTTCTTGTCTTTATAGGTGTTGCTGAAGACTGGATTCAGGATGGTAAGCCTTTTTCCTTAGGCCCAGGACCGGATGCAGAAGACACGATGAGCGTTCTGCTGCAGAGGTTGCAGAATAACGCAAAGCAAGATTCATCCACCGGGTGTGGTTTAAATAGCCTCCTGTAGTGCTTAGGTGTCTCCTTCCACAGCCACGCCTAAGTAAGAAAAGAGTTCCTGGTAAGAAAAGAGTTCCTGCCTTCCAGAAGAGTTCCAGTGTTCTGAATCTAGGGAGTGGCTCCAGCCCCACCCAACAGGAAAATTAGTTCCAAACAGAAGAGGATCAGAGGCTCAACTGGCAGGCAAGTAAGCAGCATGGTCTGCTGAAGGTAAGTCCACCCAAGCATTATGAGGGGACTGGGCATATTTATGAGCCTGGTGCCACTGGCGCCAGGACTGGGTCCAAAAGGTCCCAATTGGGACTGGTTGGCACTCGGAACCTGGGTTATGGATCTGCTTCCAAGGGAGTTGGGAAAACCCTGACCTTTTGGAAGCAGAGATCATGACAGTACCCCCCCTCAAGGCCCCTCCCAAACCGGGCTTCTCCGGGGGTTTTGGCTTGTCAGGAAATGTTCGGTGAAATCTTTTGATTAGGCGAGGAGCGTGGACATATTCAGCAGGTTCCCAGGATCTCTCTTGGGGGCCGTAGCCTTTCCAGTCAATTAGGTAGAATAGTTTAGATTTGGAGATCTTGGAGTCCAGAATGCTTTTGACTTCAAACTCGAGTTCTCCATCCACTAGGATAGGTTTTGGAGATTTGGTTAGTCGGGTTTGAGGTTGCACGGGTTTTAATAGAGAGACGTGGAAGACCGGATGTATCTTCATGTGCGGGGGCAAGTCCAACTTGACCGCTACTGGGTTTACTATGGTAGTGATGGAATAGGGACCAAGGTATCTTGGGTTGAATGTGCGTGGCCCCTTTAGAGATAGATATTTGGTGGATAACCAGACTTGATCCCCTACTTGATAGTGAGGGGCTTCCTTCCGATGTTGATCTGCTCCTTTCTTGTATTGTTCTTTAGCCCTTTGAAGGTGAGAAACAGCTTCCTTAAAGGCTTGGGTGATTGTAGAATGCAGGTAGTCTACTGCTGGTGTTTCAAGATCTTGGAGGGGATCCAACTCCGAGGTTCGAGGGTGACTGCCGTACAAAAGAAAAAACAGGGTTTTCCCAGTTCCCGAATGGACAGAGTTATTGTAGGCATACTCGGCTATCCAAAGGATATCTTTCCAAGTTTTTTCAGTTTGTTGCAGCATGCAGCGTAAATACTGTTCCAGAGTTTGATTGGTCCTCTCGGTTTGTCCGTCGGTCTGAGGGTGGTGACTGGTCGATAGTCTCACATCAATTTGAGCCGACCGACAGCAACTTCGCCAAAAATGAGAAATAAATTGACTACCTCGATCCGAAATTAGAACCGAAGGAAAACCGTGCAGTCCGACGATGTTTTCGAGAAATTCTCGGGCCAGAGTTGCTGCTGTTGGCAAGCCTTTGAGCGGAATGAAATGCGCCATCTTGGAGAATAAGTCCACGATTACTAGAATCGTATTGTATCCGGAGCATGGAGGTAGATCGGTGATGAAGTCCATAGAAAGCGTATGCCAAGGGCGAGGTGGGATGTCAATAGGGCGTAAGAGGCCTGCTGGTCTTTCCTTTTGACTCTTGTTTTGGGCGCATACTCCACAGGACATTATAAAGTCTCTGATATCTTTTTTCCAAGACGGCCACTAGAAGTAGCGCTTGATCTTTTCTGAGGTCTTGGCTATACCGGGATGACCTTCCATTAAAGAGTCGTGATAACAAGAGATTACTTTTTTCTGTAAATCTGTGCTGGGTAGGTATAATCGTTCTTGGAAATACAATAAGTTGTCCTTTACTGCAAAGTCCTTTCCCTGCAGATGCCAATTCTGTATGTCTGCTGGAGTTACAAGTTGCCTGGCTTTATCCTTAACTTCCTCTATGGATTCTGTGGCGATTACACCCAGAATTCTTTGTTCGGGAATGATTGGTACAGGTTTAGGGTTGACCAAGTGTTCTTCCACTCCCATCCGAGAAAGGGCATCGGCTTTACCGTTCTTTGTACCAGGTCGATAGGTAATTATGAAGTCAAACTCGGCAAAGAATAATGCCCAACGGAGTTGTCTAGAGGATTGGGCTTTTGCGGTCTTCAAATATTGCAGGTTTCGGTGATCCGTAATCACAGTAACGGTGTGTCGGGCCCCCAGCAGATAATGCCGCCAAGCCTTAAAGGCAGACTTGATAGCCAGAAGTTCCTTGTCAGTAATCGTGTAATTGATTTCAGGAGGCGAGAATTTGCGGGACCAAAATGCCACGGGATGCAACTGATTGGTTACCGGGTCCTTTTGTGATAGAACTGCCCCCATGGCAAGGCTTGAAGCATCAGTTTCCACGATGTAGGGGAGTTCGGGGCGAGGGTGTTTTAAGATTGGTGCAGAGATAAATTTAGTCTTCAAATCCTGGAAAGCTTGTTCCGCCTCGGTAGACCATTCAAAACGTTTGTTTTTCTTTAACAAGGCAGTGATGGGCTGGACTATTCGAGAGAATTCGGGGATAAACCTGCGGTAAAAGTTAGCGAAGCCTAACATGCTTTGCACACCTTTTACGGAGGATGGTGATGGCCATTTGAGAACTGCATCGACCTTCTTTGAATCCATACGCACTCCGCCAGGTGATAATATGAATCCCAAGAATTCAACTTCAGCCACGTTGAAAACACATTTTTCCAACTTAGCGAAAAGTTTGTGTTGACGCAATCTTTCGAGGACCATTTTCACGTGTTTCCGATGTTCAGATTCCGATGAAGAATAAACGAGGATGTCGTCAATGTAAACAACAACACATACATCTATGAGCTCTCTGAGGACATCGTTCATAAAATATTGAAAGGCTGCCATGGCATTGCAAAGTCCGAAGGGCATGACCTGATATTCAAATAACCCATACTTGGTGCGGAAGGCCGTCTTCCATTCATCGCCCTCTTTTACTCGTACCAAGTGGTAAGCTCCTCTAAGATCCAGCTTTGTATATATGCATGCTTTTCTGACTTGGTCCAGGAGTTCAGGGATCAAAGGTAACGGATATCTATTCTTAACGGTGATCTGGTTCAGGGAGCGATAATCGATACAAGTTCTAAGGTCTCCTTCCTTTTTTGGAACGAAGAACAAAGCTGAAGAAGCAGGGGACTTGGAAGGACGAATAAACCCATTTGCCAGGTATTGATCCAGGTATTGTCGAAGGTGAAGGTTCTCAGGCTCGGTGAGGGCATAAATTCTACTACAAGGAGGAGTAGATCCAGGTATCAGGTCTATCTGGCAGTCATAAGACCTATGAGGAGGTAGAGAGTTAGCCTGATCCTTCCGGAAAACATCTTGGTATTCTAGGTATTCGGGAGGTGACTGGGGAGTCTATGAAGAAATTGCGGCCAGTGCAACACCAGGTGGAGGGTGACATGTAGAGACACATTCTGGAAACTGGACCGTTCTTGCTCGCCAATCGATCAGAGGATTGTGTTTCTCTAACCAAGGTATTCCTAGAATAATCTGAAACTGAGGGGCCTTGATCACATCGAACACGATCTTCTCATGGTGTCCATCTTGACTTACTAGCGTCACCTCTTGAGTGGTATGCGTTACTGGCCCGGAGGCTATCTCCGTACCATCCACCGTAGTAATGACGTCCTTTACAGCCTTGGGACAAAGAGTTAGATTCATCCTCAAAACCATTTCATGATCCACATAATTGCCGATGGCACCGCTGTCGACGTAAGCTTCAATTGCATGTAATCGATCCGGATTATCAGGGCTAATGAGGACCATAGGTATCACGAAATGCGAGGTCACGGAACTGGTTTTCACGCTCGGCAAGAGGACCTCTATTCTTGTCGGGCGAGGTTGTTTCCCTGCTCAGAGTTTGTAACTTTGGTAACTGCAGCTCCTACTGCCTTCTTGGCAGGTTTCACCGGACAGTCTTGAAGAAAGTGCCCTGAGTTTCCGCAATATAGGCATAATTGCAACTGTTTCCTCCTTTCCCGCTTCCTTTGTGTTAGAGGACCTTTCAGACCCCCTATTTGCATGGGTTCCCCGGAGTCTACTCCTTTGGAAGGAGTTGGCGGTTTGGAAAATACTCGAGCATCAAACTTGGAACGATCGGCCTTCCTGTTCTGCAGCCTGTGATCTATTTGAACGACCAAGTCTATATAATCCGAACAGTCTTGTGGGGGATTCACTACTTGGGCTAAAACGTCTTTGAGCTCTCCCTGTAGACCTCTATAAAACAGCGTAATCCTTTTGTCCTCAGGCCATTGAGTTTCCACTATTAGTCTATTGAAAGATGCAATATAAGCCAAAAGGTCTTGATTACCCTGTCGCAACGAAAGAAGCTCATTGTCCAAGGCCTGCCCCTGTGAAGGTCTTGCGAACAGTTTTTCCATACTAAGCTGAAAGGCTTGAAAATCATGGAGAACCGGATCATCTTGATTAACTAGAGGGATCGACCAGTCTGCCGCATTGCCACTAAGGTACGAAAGTACAAAAGCTACTTTTGCTTGATCAGTTGGAAAGGCTGCTGGCCGGCATAAGAAGTGCAACCGGCACTGATTGATAAATACTGCAAACCTCTTTGGGTCACCAGAAAATCGTTCGGGCGGAGCCAGAGGTACATTCCCAGGTAGGTTGATCTGCACTGGATTCATAGAGGATGTTGAAGGAAGATTTGCCCCTGATGCGGGTAACGGGGTCTGTCCGGCTTGTGACTGTAGCACTTGTCTAGCAAGATTGTCTGTTCTCTCCTTGGAAATAATTAGTTCCCTTCTTAGAGCATTCGTTTCCTGACGAGCTGCATGCACTTCTGCCCTTAGTTCCCCAAGTAACCGGGCTAGGGGGTCAGTATCCGAGGTTTCCATAGCGCCTGGGCGAGAGTTTTGCGGTGTGCTTTGCGTTCTGTAACGCTCACCTGATTCTCGCAGAGGCGCCGGTCTTGACTGGGCGACTACCGTATCTTCAAAGGTGATGTGTAGCACCCGGTTGGCTCTTTGGGCTGGACCTCTGTGCACTGTATGCCTGACGTGTAGAGTAAGATGTCTGCAGATAGAAAATATGGGGTTAATGAACTGGGGTTATTGGGGTGTCCCTATCTCTTTCCTCTTCTCCTCTCCTGTAGACCCCCAAAGGTTAACGCTCTCACCTTAGGTAAGTGAATGCCGAGCTCTCCATCTGCCTCGGGGCAGGGTGCTGTAACCAGTTTCTTCACTGGATAGGTAGCGCAGGCCTCTTGACTTCAGAGGACTGCTGTCCGTCGTTTACTGCACGAACGGTAAGTTTCGAGTCATTCAAATGTCTTTAAAGTCTTTAGTAATGATGTCTCTTGTTTTGCAGGGTTCCGGCGATGGCGGATGACGGGCTGAAGTGAGTTGAAGATGGAGCCCGTGTGATGAATAGAAACGCCTGGAAGCACGTAAGTAAGCGCTTGTTGCCTGCTTCACTATGCGCTCTAACTGTCTTTTTATTTTGCAGGTACGAGTTCGGAGCGGCTGCAGGGTGCCGGAATACCCACTGGATTAGATGTGGAAATGAGTAATGGCACGTGAGTATTAAAGTTCCCCAATGTCTTTAAACGCACCTTGTTTTGTCTTTCAGATGCGGGATGCAGCGCCGAAGAGTTGGTAAACTTTTGTCTTTCAGATGCCGGAATGCTAACCTGTTCTTTCTTGTCTTTATAGGTGTTGCTGAAGACTGGATTCAGGATGGTAAGCCTTTGCCTTTCAGATGCCGGAATGCTTACCTGTTCTTTCTTGTCTTTATAGGTGTTGCTGAAGACTGGATTCAGGATGGTAAGCCTTTTTCCTTAGGCCCAGGACCGGATGCAGAAGACACGATGAGCGTTCTGCTGCAGAGGTTGCAGAATAACGCAAAGCAAGATTCATCCACCGGGTGTGGTTTAAATAGCCTCCTGTAGTGCTTAGGTGTCTCCTTCCACAACCACGCCTAAGTAAGAAAAGAGTTCCTGGTAAGAAAAGAGTTCCTGCCTTCCAGAAGAGTTCCAGTGTTCTGAATCTAGGGAGTGGCTCCAGCCCCACCCAACAGGAAAAGTAGTTCCAAACAGAAGAGGATCAGAGGCTCAACTGGCAGGCAAGTAAGCAGCATGGTCTGCTGAAGGTAAGTCCACCCAAGCATTATGAGGGGACTGGGCATATTTATGAGCCTGGTGCCACTGGCGCCAGGACTGGGTCCAAAAGGTCCCAATTGGGACTGGTTGGCACTCGGAACCTGGGTTATGGATCTGCTTCCAAGGGAGTTGGGAAAACCCTGACCTTTTGGAAGCAGAGATCATGACATCTGCATCATTGGCATGGCGCACACCAGCACCTGCAGAAGCGCCACAGGCTGATTTCAAGCCTGAATCTGAAAGTGCACCGGCACTGTTCACGGATCATACGATACCAGGAGCAAGGCGATACAACCTGCGGCCTCGAAAGACAAAGTGATTCGCATTCTTTTTCTTTTGGTGTTTATGTCAACCTCTGGTTCAGCTCATGGACGGAGAAGGAACCAGGGGTGTAGAGGAGAGAAGCGTGAGAATTGTGAAAGTCGGACAATTCAAGACTCGCGGCTCCTCGGTGCGATCATAAAAGTACATGTGTCCGGAACCAGAGCGGACAAGCTGGGCGCACATGGTACTATGACAAGTGAGATAATTGATTAACAGTACATGTGTCCGGAACCAGAGCGGACAAGCTGGGCGCACATGATACTGAGGGGAAAACTGATCAAAGGTCCTCTGAGCAGTATAAGAAGGGACAAGTGATCTTGCCTAAAAACGAATAATCGAATCCAGGCTAAAAAAAAAAGGTCAGGCAAAACTGAATTGTGAGAAATCCATTGAATTTATAGTCATCAGAGCAAACGCGACGAAGAGAGATATCCATAACGAACTGTGATAAGGAAGAAGAAGGACGACGAGAAACATGCCAGGACTGGTTCCAGCCTTCTCCTGCACCACCACGGCTGAAAATGAGTCAGTTATAAAGTCTATAAGTTTAAGGAAAACGCATGGTAAAACAAATTGTATGCTGACACTAACGATAATAATGTGCTTTATGAGAGTGGTAGCACCAATATCGACAGCCCTAATATTATGGTGGGTAGAAACAATACACCCATTAGAAATGTTTATACCAATAATTAATATATCCACTACAGAAAGCCTGGTTCAGGTGATCACTTATACCCTACCCCCAATTGAAGAAAAACACAGGGAAGGTTTTACGAATAACACCTTGCTACTGATAATGAACATGACACATGCAATCCTGAAGAAAACAAACTGCTGGGTATGTGCCCATTTACCACAGCATGCTGGGAAAGGAATAGGGTGGTATGTGCAGCCATTACCATTAAGTTCTGCATGTAGTGCATCTTTAGGTGCAATGTTCTATGGGAAGTGGAATAAGAGTAATACGGGTCAATTAGACAGAACCAACATGAATGAGTTTGAGGAGATAATAATGAAGCCTGTGGGTTGTTCCATTTTCCGTAAAGCTCAAATAATAGCACCAGAGCCCATGAGGAAAAGCACACGAAAGATAACACGACAAAATAGACGAGATAGATTGTCCCCGCCAGAAAAACATCTGTAATGACGTTTCGTGTAAGAACAGAAGGGAACAAAGATGCGATTCCCCCATCTTACACGGTGAATTATAGCCCAAGAACTGTCCCTTTTTGCCTAAAAAAGAAAGGATCTCTTTCAGTCGGAACATATACTGGTTGTATGAATACAGTGGTACTAAAATGGGAAATAGAACCAGTATACGTAGGCGATCCAGTTTATTTTATATGTGGAGAGAAAGCATACCCTTGGTTGCCCAGAAACTGGGGAAGTACATGTTATCTCAGGCTTTTGTTCCCAGGAGTATTCCTCTTGGAAACAGCAGCCATGGCCAAATTATCCAGAAGTAGAGTCAAAAGGACTGACAAAGGTGTTTTTAATGGCAACTGATGTAGCAAAATCATTCATTCCATTTTTAGGACAGATAGTGAACTCCTATAATATAAGGCAACTGTCCAGAATCCTAAAGGAGACAATAAACACAACAACAGATATATTATTTAACATGACATTGGAAGGAGGAGGAATCAGGTTAATGACGCTGCAAAATAGAATGGCTCTCGATGTAAACCTGGTTGATCGTGGGGGAATTTGCAAAATAGTGGGATCAGCATGTTGCGTTTATGTCGATGACTAATCCCCCACGATCTTTGAAGCAATAAAGAAAATGCACGTTCTAAGCTCTGAACTCCCCACGGGAGAAGGGAGCTGGGAAATAGGATCTTGGTTTTGGGGAATACTACGATCTTGGGGATGGAAGCTGATCTCAATATTAGTAGTGGTGTTCGGAATATTCCTAACGGGTTGTTGTTCTATACATTGTTTACCCATAGTTTGTGCAGAGGTAACTGAGGGATGTACGGAAGGATGCATGCAAATGATAACAAAGAAAAAACAACCTCATGATCGAACTAGCCCAGACCCAAATGAGATGAGAGTAATGAAAGAGTTGATGGCAATAGATATTAATGAAGACAATGATGACCACGATAGCATGCGAGACTCAGACATAAGTACTTCAGATTCATCATCACTAGAGGAGGTTTCAATGAATAGATGAGACGTTTGGCATACAGCCAAAGGAGGGTTTGTCAGTCTAGAAATCTAATTGGAGACCGCAAACGCATTTTGGTGGCCGTGGGCCAACCGTCTCATGCCCGATACGACAGAATATAGGTTTTCGAGTTTTCCAATGAACGGCCATTTTTGATGTAACAAGAATCGCCATTTTGTTTTCTAACCATTGCTCATTGCTTTCTGTTCCTATTTCTTCGCAGTATATTTTCCGCTTACACTGCTCGACTGTGGAACATTGTTGTCTGTATATGAAAAGGACAAGGCCACAGGGTGAGAGGATAACAAGAGATTCACTGAAACACAAACGTAGGCAGCGCCAGGAAGAATGCCCGGCTCCCTCCTTAATGTAGCCTTGAAGCAGAGCGGCAGGGCATGTAATCATTTCACAGCTGCCAGCCAGTCTCGTTATATGGTAGAATATGTTAGAATAATACCGCTAAAGGCTTGAATTATGCTTTTCTAACGGCCCCCCTTTGCTGAGCCCGCTAAGAGCATGTCGGCTCCCAGGACACGAATAACACCTGATAGATAACAAGGTCTGCAATGCAACTCCCTCTGTATGTAGTTTGCTTCCAAGAACAGAAGCGCCATGTTCTATTCAATAACTGAAAGATGCCTACGCACTCACAAATTGCAAATTGTTACTAGAATAAATGTTTGAAAGTGTCATAGTGGCCAGAGATGTCCATCATCACACCAAGTTCAAAGAAACCCAATGAAGAGGGGTGTTATACATGTCATAGCTGATTGTTTGATATGCATTTTGTATATATGTAACTGATGTACGTAATTCACTCTCTTGCGTCCCTCGAGGTCTAGAGATACACGTTGCGGGGTGTGAGACCGAGTTGGCCAACTGAGACTTTTGCTTTGCAATAAAACCCTAGCTTTGGGAATACAACCTCGTGTCTGGCATCTCTATCGTGTGTGGTGACCTGCATTGTTTCCATAGACGTCAGGGTCTCCTAGGGGCCCCTTTCAGTGCGGTCAAGCAGAAATTATCTTTTTTGTCTATGGGAAAATGAAAGGGAACTAGGCTGAAAGTGCCTTTTCTTAAAAACATTCATATTTGTTAAATAATATTTACCAAACATTCCAGTCTGGAGGGGGGCAGATAAACAAAAGTGTCTGCAGAATTTTGGCCAAATCCGTCACACAAGTTAAAAGTTATTAGCGATTCATTTTTTTAGATTTCCTATGTTACTCCTATAATATATACATATATACAAAACGAAGCCTTTCCAATGAAAGGCAACTGGAACTGGTGGAGTGCACTCCAGTGAGCAGCTGCAGGGGGAGAATATCCCTGTGGCAATTAAGAGGAAACAAAAACACCTTTGTAGTTCCTGGCAACACAGTTTTCTTTATTAATGTCTATGCATCAGGAAAAGGAAACATCCTGGTTGAAAAACGACGCGTTTCATGGTATGCAAACCGCTTTATCACGTAGGTTACAGACAACACAAATGATGGACTGAAATTTAAACCTTGTCAACTCTCTGATTGTGTGTAGAGAGTGTCTGCCTGCCAGTTGCCGCTTTTCTACGTGTTTTACAGCGCAGACATTTTTAAACACTCAAATAGTATATAATCCACATGGGTAGGTGCACATAGTTTTCATTTACACGCAAAACATAAAAGACAGTGCTGAGATGTTTTAAAACAAATTCACTATTTCAAAACCAATACAATAGAGATAATATTAATGACGTTATAAGTAAAACAGCTTTCATAAGAGACATTTGTTTTTTACTTACTGTATTTGTGGGTGTCTGGTGTTTAATAACATTGCGTGAGGATGCAAAAGATCGTGGCCTGCCCATAGCTGCTTTATAAAATAAAGAAAAGCAGCCTTAGCAAGGTGTTAGTAAACTGTGATGCTTATCTCCTGCTCAAGCAGCATTGTGCTGTGCTACGTATGCAATAACTGGTAGTTTGATGCTGCAGCTCTATGTGTAGTACAACAAGCATGGGCAATACTTAAAAAAGAGGGTATATTGGTAACATTACCTGTTTTATTAGGCTGTGCAAATACGCAAAAATAAGAATATATGGATATGTGTAAAATGCATTAGATTTGCATTAGCGTAGCAGCAAAGAAATAAAGTGCATAGTGTTCTCCGTCCATGCATGACACTCAACCATAAATGTAAGGCTCCATAATCTAATGTTTATATATGGATAATAGTATCCTCATTATATTAAATAAAAGGGTACCTCTATTAATTTGTTTTGCTTACAGAGCCTTCAGTGCATGCATGGGCTGCTTTTTTTAAAAATAAGTCAGGGGAGGAAATTCCCGCTTTTTATAAAGTGCAAAGTGCGTGCAAATATTGCTTTGTTATAATGTGCTTAGTGCATTAAATATCCATATTCATAAAAATGCCTATTAATCATATGAATTAAATATTTGCCCATATTCATGCATCTGTTTATAAAAAAATATTACAAATGCAGTTTAAAATCTCTATGTGTTGCACCGATAGTGGATTATCGCAAATTTTAACAGTTAAGCAGAATAAAACAAGTCCAAAAAATCTCTGTGTTGAGAGGGACACTTAAAATAAGTACCAAAACCTGAACAAACTACAAACTTCAAACAATATTTTAAAAAACACTCAATCTGAAAAGGAAGCATATATATCGACACCTGATAAATCAAAGATAATGGAGTGAAGTATTAATACATAGAGTGCACAGATGTAATTAAACATTCCGTATCTCAAAGCATGACAGAAAATATATTTGACTGGATCTATACCTGGGAAAAATAACAACAATGAAATTTATGTGAAATCCGATACAAACAATCCTAAGAGAGAGTCTACAAAGTACTTCATGTACCCAGGAAAGTATATAACTCCTCATCGAGGTTATGACCCCTGGGTCTTTTTGTCTTGAGGTCTAGAATGCATTTGGTTTCCAATTGCCTTAATGTGAGTTCACGATTACCGCCTCTGAGTGGTTTAGTAACTGTATCTATTCCCAAAAAGGTAAAGCCCTCTAATTTACCACCACCATGTTTGTTCTTAAAATGAAGGGCCATTGGGTAAGTCGGATCTGCATTCTTGATTGCCCTAATGTGCTGTAGCACACTCAATTTCAGTTTTCCTTTGGTGCTTCTGACGTACCACTTGTTACATGGGCAGTTTAACACGTATACCACATATTCATTTTCACAAGTGATCCTAGATAAAATCTTAATGTTCTCTCCTAAAATGGGATGTAAATAGCAAATCGTGTTAACTGCATAGGTACATGCTTTGCATTTAGAACACTTTTGGAAGCCCAGTCTTTTGATATTCATCCAACAGGCCCCCAATTGATCATAGAGAGGACTCATGAAACTGGGTACAAGTGTATCTTTAAATGAAGACGATCTACGAAATGTGATGTTCACTTTGGACGCCAGTATCTCGCCAAGATTTTCATCTAACTTTAGAACATGCCAGTGTTTCTGTATTACCTGGCAAATACTCTGGGCACCATTACCGTAGGTCAAGATCAAACGTGTGTCTGCATTGTCCACAGTTTTGGCTTGGACAGCATTGGAAACCAGTAGTAGAGAACGGTCCATGTCTCTAGCTTTTAAGAACGCTCTCTCCAGTACTTTAATTGGATAGCCTTGATTTTTAAACCTGTGAGCCATCAAGGCACATTCGCTGTCAAAAGTTTTAATATTAGAGCAGTTTCTACGAATGTGAATAAATTCCCCATAGGGGATACTCCACTTCAGGGCTGTGGGATGGCTGCTCTTAGCATGCAGTGGAATATTAGAGCTGGTGGGCTTTCTATATAGGCTGGTGGTAAGTTCGCTGTGGGCCACAGAGACTGCAATATCCAGAAATACAATATCCATCCTGCTGTGACTCTCAGTAAATTGTAAGTTCAGCTCATTGGTATTCAGTACACTCACGAAATCTAGCCATTCCTGATCAGTGCCATACCAGATCACAAACAAATTGTCTATATATATATATATATAAATATATATATATATGTGTGTGTGTGTAGGAAAGTTCATTTAAGCCAAGTCGCACATTCTACAACGCCACCTAATAGCCATCGCTGGAAGTACACCTCCAGTTTGAGCCACAACAGCAAGGCATTGCGGTTATGCAAATTAACTCAAATTCAAACCCTTTTCTCCAGGAAATTGTCTTTGTCCATGAGGGCAATGCTATTTTATACATAGCTTCATCAACCCAAGAAAGACATTTCGCAAAGGCTGTCAGGACAACAGCATACCTGGTTTCACCCTTATTAGGGATCATAGACAAAGACAATTTCCTGGAGAAAAGGGTTTGCATTTGAGTGGCATTGTGGAATGTGTCAAAGGAGGAAAAGATGTTTGGACTGTTGGGCAGATTGCAGCTGGAACCCAGAGTCACGCCCTTGCCACCCCTCACCTTTAGTTTGGAAATGTAACTGGAGACTGGGACTGCACCCGGGCTACACATGCCTGGCTCTGGAGTTCCACACTGATAGTAACTCGCCACTGAGGGCTGACACTGAAAACTGGAGGAGAGTTGGATCCTGGCTGTCTCTACACTACAGTTACCAGATTCCCTACTGCCACATCCTGGTACTTACCAGAGGGAGTCAACCCTGAACACCTGAATGCAATCCGCCTCACTGAAGATTGCTGAGGGATGAAAGTGCGCTAGGAGGAGAACATCTTTGGACGGTTTGAGTTTACGGCAGCTGGGATCCAGAGTAGCTCCCCCCTGCCACCCTTTCTTTTTTTTAGCACATACATATACATATATATATATATACATATATATATATATATATATATATATATATATATATATATATATATATATATATATATACAAACAAAAGTGTCAGTCCTGTGCAGCCACCTAAGAGGCTGCCCCAAACTAGAAACGCTACAAAAACAAACCAGGCACACGTGGGGTAAAGTTACTCAAGCACAGCAAACAAGCTGTTCTTTTAATATTGCACACAATGCGAACAGACCAACCAAATCGTACTTGCCAACATTCTGTGATCAAAAAGAGGTAGGATTTTTCAAGTTTCAAAAATAGTCATTAGCCAAATGGTATCATCGCAAGGCATGACATCACACAAAATGTGCCGCTGATTAGATTACAAGAAATGTCTAACTGGGTTCATCGTATTTCTAGAGAAATCACATAACGAAGGAGTGACTGTGAGCACTGTGGAAAGCCTTCTTAGTTTTGCTATTAAGAGTTGTGAGCGCCGCCTATAAATCAACCATTGCAAAGGACAGTGAAGATAGATAGGAGAGACCCATGTGCTATGAAGAAGTACAGCCTGTTGGGGTTTCGGGGGGAGGTTTGACTTCATACCCACCCATTGACCACGCTAATCCAGATGCCCATTCACACCCATTGCGTGCCCCTGCCTGTGCACAATACACATCAATTGGATTTGTATGAGCAAGCTTTATGCTTTTAAGGTGACTCCAAAATTATTAATAAGTAGTCTATTGAAAGGCAATGAATTAATTGCAGCTGTAAACCAGCTCCTAGTGTGATAAAAATGTCTTGACCAAGTATGCCTTCATTAACTTGATTTATAAGGAAATGTGTGTCCTTGCATCTGTTCTGTGCACTGTATTCCTGCTAAAAACAAGCATTGGCAAAGCCAGCAGTATTGGATCTTTTATAGACATTATATAGACATTTACAAGGCACAGCCATAATGTGCCCAGTTACTAAAATATGTGTCTGTTTATTAACGTTTTATGGCAGGCAGCAGTACCATTATGGAAATGCCTGGAAAGTGCCTATGACATGCATACACAACAGCCAAAATGCCTGACTTTTACCACAGGAATGTAGTGCAATGTACAGATATTCTAGGACAACATTTGTTTATAAGCACAACTAACAGTTTTGAGTTTTGTGTAGGCATTAGTGGTATTTGCCAGGCACAGCCATAATGTGCCACAGTATTAACATTTTCCAACTGTTGACGTATAATGTGCGGTAGTACCATTATGGGAGCGCTTGAAAAGTGCCCGTCACCTGCCTACAGAAAAGCCAAAAAATGTTGCGTTTACATTGATTTTCTTCAGTCACTGCAAATAAATCCGAGAAAAAAATGCATTTGTTTCTTGCAGGATACTCGTAGGCTCGGACTTGCCTATAGGTGAACAGGGCACTGCCCGAACCAAAAACTGAAAATGCTATTGTGGGCCAGTTTTTTGTGTCAAAGTGGGCCAATTAGATAAGTTACTTCACTATGTGGCTAGTAGTTTTGGCCATTGCTGCTGAATACATATTCTTTAAAATGAACCATTTGCATCACCTTTTTATCTATAAACCGCTCCTTGGTTACGATTCAGTCTGTTACAAAAGGAATGAATTGCCATTTGCAAAAGTGGGCTCCTTTTTCATTGGTGTCCGAAACTATTTTATGCCCGAGTCCAACCCTGGATACTAGATAGGTTAATTACATTCCAATAACGAAAGCTTGGTTAGCTTTTGGAAAAAGTGTGTGTCACTTAAACCCACCTCGCTCAGAAAACACAGATATGTTGTTTTCATTACTATGGATGGGAGATGAGCCAGCCAGCACCTGAGAGCAAGAGCGGCCGCAGTGTTTCTGTGCATACATGACCATTCCTCTGTTGCTGTAGTCAGAGTCTGTCAGACGTGCAGCCCCATCAATACCAGAAGTTACTAGAAACTAGAGGGTAATGTCATGATGTGTCACAGCCTATACCAGTTTTAAAATCCGGTAGTAGGACACGATAGTAAAATCCGTGTGGTGGTAGGTGTTTCTGAAAAACAGTAGCCTACCGGCTAAATCTGTATGGATGGCAAGGCAAGTATGCACGCATTCCACTGTCATGATGCCTACCCCCGGGCATCAGGACCAAGCCCATCAGCTCCGGGAGCAGGCATCCAGATACTTATTAAAACCCCAACAGCCCCTCTGGGGGCTGTTTGGGTTCAGTCCTGGCGCCTTAGGCGCCAGGCTCATAGACTTTACTTACCTGATGCAGACCATGCTGCTAGTGAGTCCAAGCCAACGTGAGGCCTGGATGGAACTATTTTTCTACAGGGACTATTTTTTACTCGGGCGTGGTTCTAGGGATCTTCTTACCTTGAACTACTTTGGAGGCTATTTAAGCCACGCCCGAACAACAGCACACGCTTCGCGTTATTCTGCATCCAGCAGCGTAACGCTCACCGTGCCTGCAGTCTGCATCGAGTCTTCTGCCACGCCTGCCTCGAATCTGGAGCTCCTAAAACCAAGAGGAAAGAAAAGGACAAGATTAGAAAACAAACTATTTCGAATTCCTCACCTGATTTCGGATCCATCTCGCCTCCGGACCTGGAAAGACCATCATTTCTGTACGCGTCGCATCTCCAGCTGCAGCGCCGCGCCATACTCACCAGTCCTCGCAGCATCTTTCAATTCGGCGCTGCCGCCATCATTTCTTTGCCGAACTCCGGCACCTGAGGGACAAAAGAAAACAACAAGGTGAGCCGAGAAAACCAACAAATAAAACACTTATCATCATAGACTTACCTGATTACCACCGGAGGCATTATTCTATAACTCTCCACATCTTCATGTGCCGCATCTGCAAAGGGAGAGAAAACAACACGTTAAACATCGGCAACATTTACCGGACTGCGTCGGGTAATACAGACTCTTACCTGAGCGCCACCAACTGCCACGAGGGTTATCTTCTCACGATCTTAGTTGCAAGACAAGGAAGGAAGGGGGGACAAGAGTGAATCATCGGACATATTGAACTCTATGAACTTGATACTTACCGAACTTTGCTAGGAACCTCAGAGTCAATACTCTCTGGAACTCTCCCACGCCTTCAAAGTAACTGGCATCAACACGCCCCTGCAATACACGCAGGATGGAGAGCTCATCATTTAAATACATAAGGTGAGGTTCCTAAAAGGGGATATCGGAGGTGACAAGAAGGGAGAACGAGAACAGTGGGAGGGAGCTATCACTCATATCCACGGTGGCTAAATCCCTTTCTCCACTTGCAGGAGAATACTTCTACGGATCAAGCAGACGAGATTAGGCGGGCCAGTCCAGACAGTCATCTCGGCACTACGCATCACGTTGGTGGAGACCGCAGCTGTCCGGGTCCGATCGACGCCTCTGTGGGAACCAGGTGAGCGTAACAGATCCACCCGTAACTTGGGCTTCCTCAGTCTAATATAAAATATAACATTTTCGTATGCTCATTTAAATAAAGTAATGTAGTCTTTCACTTCCCCTTCACCCTATGATCATTTGATGGTTTGTGATCAATGGATCACAACTTTTTTTTAGGTCCTCCATCTTAGACTGGGAAACATAAAAATCCCATATATAGAGAGTACCAACCTTTCAGGAACATACATGCTTGAATGCTGTTCATATGTAATAACTCATCGTTAGTAAGACTCCTGTTGGGTGTCCTGACCCACGTTTGAGCTATCATGCTGCAACATTTGGTGCTGTGGGCTTAGAAAATCCAAGATGGCCAAAAAGCCCACATGTGCGCCAGAATCCAGGATAACCACGCAGTTTGCGCGTACATCAAAATGGTTGCCTAACTTGCCACCCACCAGTGCGAGCATGATGGGCCAGGGTGCCATGAGTGGAACGGGTGCCAAAGGTAAAACAGCAGCGCCTGTTAAAAAAAAATGCTTTAAAATTACCTTTGGTTTCTCTGAATGCCAGCTCAAAATGCCTATTTTCAAATATTGCAACATATCCAAAAATCTCACTGAACACCAGCGGACATCTGGCAGAATGAAGTATGTGTGCATACAAAATCTGGGAAGATGAAGAGCCCAAAACAATGTTCATAACAAAACTGGCTGAACTATGCATGTCAGCAGCTTAACTGAAACTGGATTAAAACCACCAAAATCAAAATGTTTAAATTAACTGAGTGACCTACTTTTGAGTGTCACATAGTTTGTAACTGTTAAGATGTCATAGTTTTGAACTTAGAATCATCATTCTAGCTGCATATGTAAAAATTGTATTGACTTAAACTGGGGAACAAAAAGTGACATTTTAGCTGAAACCTGGCTTAATGAAAGTGAATTCTGCCTGACATCTACCCCCACAGGAGTTAAAACCTGCTCAGCCACTCTTCCCCTTGCCAAAAGGAGTTGTCACCTCTCTGATTAGATTAGGGGTGGAGCAGCTGGGGACTACAGGGAGGTGAACAAAGGCCTGTCCTGGACTCGGGCAAATGTTATATTGGGGGCGTCGTAAAAGTGGCTTCCTCTTGGGAGAAATGGGAGGAGAAGTGCCTCTGGGAGCCACCCGAGCTGGAGGCGGGGACAGGCAGAAGCTTCCCCCATGTGCTTTGGAACCTAAACCACACCCATCTGGGCCAGAGCATAATTTTAAAAAGATAGATAACTCAAAATGCGGACTTGTCAGAATGATATAAGTAATATCATTATTTTTGTGATTTTTCTGTGAACATTTTGAGATGCGTTAGGACCCTGTGGTGTAGTCTGGGGGGTTGCTGGCGGAAAATAGGGTCTCACTCCAAATGTCTGCATGTTAAAAATCTTACACTTCATCAATTCATGTCCACACTCCTTGCGCACATGTGTGTAAATTTGGGTAAATGTCCGATATTGCAAAACCAGTTAAAAAGCGCAAAATGTTGTCATTTTTTAATGCAAGCCCCCAGGAAGATCAAAGGCAGACAAGCATGGACCATAAGGAATATATAATGTGCACATGTAATTTCAACAAATTGTATATCTGGGAAGGATGTATTTGAATCAAATATAGATTTGTGGGCAAACTGACCAGGGGAGGATCCTCTGACCCATAAAACCTACAGCATCACTCTGACTCACATTTCCTTCCCCCAATCATGGGAGAGGGGAGAATTGGGCCAATGACAAGTAGAGAGGGGCAGGCTTAGCTAGGCCCAGGCACACACCCATTTTAAAAACACATAAAAAGAGACTGCTGGGACAGGTAGAGACATTCAAATCCAGTTGCTGCGGAGCGTTTTGCCGGACCACACACCATCCAGAAGATACCAGTTCCAGACTGACTCCAGCTACATACTCCAGAACCTAGAACTTATACTTTAGAACCTAAATCAGAGGCCTAAAACCACAAGCTGAGTTCTCTGCAGCAGGCCTCAAATCATTGCAAGCTACTCAGAGCCGGGCGAGCTGCTTGAATCCCTTGCCAAGAACTTTTGCCAGGACCAGTGCAGAGATCCAGGAGCCGTGCAGAGACCGCTGTATCCGGACAGACCAGAGATCCAGAGTGACCCAGACCACTGTGAGCAGAACCAGAGAGCTGACCCAGATCACTGTGAAGTGCCGAGACCAGAACCGGAGTCCAGTCCAAAACCTGACCAGATCCGTGGCGAGGCCTATTTCAAATTTATATTGCGAGTACCTAGCAGAACTGTGCAGAACCAATCTCTTAGTTAAAATAATCTAATCCAAACTATTTTAACCTAAGTAGAACTGCCTCCTAGAAGTTGTCACTTGTCATTTTGTAAAGCTGCACCACTGTCACTTGTCAATTCTGCAGCTGCATAGCTGTCACTTGTCAATTTGAGTTACTTTAAATCCGAAAAACGACCTTTACAAATTCGTTCATATCTCTGGAACCGTTTGGGCTACGAACTTGGTTTAACTTTCATCTGAAAGCTTAGAATCTCAGCTTTCAACAAGCCTAGAACCAACTTGCTACTCCTTATACTTTTGCCGTAATCACGATTCATGCACTCACGAATTTTACCGTGATTTGGTTAAAAATCCAGCCACGTGTAACCATCAGCAGTCATTTCTTTCCTTGCTAAAAATTCGTTTGCCTCTTAATCATCATCTCTGAATCATTGCTAAAGTGAGCCTGAACGCATCCCAAGTATCTCTCACTCACCCTGAACCTCCTAAAGGGAATTAAAAGCATTTTCAGCATATTTCTCACTTCATTGCCACCACATTCAAAGCACTTGGGCCTGTGTTTTAAAACTCATACCGGTTTTCTCTAAGCTTGTTGGGGGGGAACTGAATTTCGTATTGTATTTGATTGCATTCCTGAGAACTGTGTGCTCCTCTTTCCATCTACTTCCATGTCTTACATTGCATAGGGGAGGGGGGTGAATTGCCAGAGAAAAAGTGATTATATTATCTTTTGCTAAAATCATCTCAAGTATTTCTGTACTGACTTTTATTCCTCATTGCTTTTCCCTTGAAATCATAAAAGTATTTTTGCTACTTGATCCATCCTATACTAACTCCTCATTGATTATAAAGAAGTGTGCTAGTGTCAGATTACCCATTGTTGATTAACATTATATTTATAAGGGCGATATTGATTATTAATTTATTATAAAAGCGTGGTATCTATATTTTGTCTCATTTCTCAAATAAACCTTTTAAACTTGCAAAACAGAACTACTTCTTGGCTCAGTGGGGTCAGGGGGATTCTAAGAGAGGGGTGTTATATAGGGGCAGTCATCCAGAACTCATGAACTGGACATAAAGATATATCAATAAGGGTTTCCATTCAGTATCCCAGACTAGGCATTGACTTAGCTGTAGTGTTGAATTGAATCTTCTTACAAATTGGGGGCTCGTAGCCGGGGATTCCAGATTAGATCTATCACTTGTGCAGATTAATACAGTGTGCTAACTGACAAGATACATACATCCGGTCGGATCACCACGCTGTGTTACACTGTAAAGCACTCCTCAAAAGGACGCTCTAAGGGAAAGGTCTGTTTTGCAAAAATAAAATACAAACTTCTGTAAGTCAGGAAGGAACTCAAATTCCAGAATGACGACCTTGGTAGATATGAAAATAGCCAGAGAGCACTTCTTACATAAGCTATTTGTGAGAGGTGAGTGGACTCATCAGGACCAGACGGTCTGGTTGCAGGCAATCGCACCCCAGATCACTGAAACAGGGTCAGATATATGGAGAGACAAGGGTCCCCTACATGTGGCCCTGAGTGAACTATATATGGCCTCTAAAGCCAAAGATGAACATAATAAGATTGCCAGGATAGCAGCATATTTGTATCTATATATGGGAGCCATGCAGGACAAATGTGCTGGAGGCCAATATCTGGCAAATAGGCAACAGCTGGCGTTAGAAACGGCCCAATCTGACCTGGTCTCTTCTGAGCAGAGGCTGCAGAGGAGCCAGGAGTCAGAAAATGATAGTAGGCAGTATATCATTAAAATAAAAGAGGACATGGATAGACTGCAACAGGAGAAGGCTGACCAGGATACCAGATTTCTGGCCTTGCAGAAGGAGTACCAAGAAGATTTGGACTCCCTTCTGCAGAGCCAGAAAAAGCTGGAGCAACAACTGGACTTCAACAGGGCATGCACAGAACAGGTAGCCACCCTTCAAATTCGATTAGACAGAGAGAAAGAGGAAAGCAATAAATTGATTCTGAAAGACCTGGATACCCAGACAGAGTTTGATCAGGAGCACCAGAAAGCTGGTGCCTTCCAAAGGCAAAGGGACGACCTGGCGGCACAGATGCAGGCTCTTAGTCAGGAAAAGGACACCTTAGGCCAGGAAGTCTGTCACTTAAAAAGGAAAATGGAAGAAAATCACCTGGCCCTCCAGGGACTGGGTGACCTCCAAAAAGAACACCAGAACTTGTTAGAGCACACCAGGAGGGTGGAGGATGCTCTGGCAAGAAAGGAGCAGGCCAATAGGGACACAGCTCAGGAGGTAACCCTCCTGCAGCAGAGACTGGCCCAGTACTCCAGGACCAATCAGGAGGCACAGAGAGAAAATGAGGCTCTCTGTCAGCACAATGATAGGCTCCAGCAACAGGTAGCGATGCAGGAGTGACTGATAGAGTCGAGTACGGCCTTAACTGAGGAACTGAAAGCGCAGGCTCTTGCATTGCAACAGGAAGCAGGGGCGGATAGAGATGAGGTTCGCTGGGAAAGAGAAACTCCTGAGCATAACCTCAGGAGCCCTAGTGCCAGAGGCCTTCATCTCTCCCAGTCCCTGGACTCTGCCACCCCCATGTCCCCTCGCGCACATGAGCCCAGGGCCACGGGGATGGCAGATTACTATCCAGCTAGAAGTATGGGGCTCATAGGCCAGTACCTCCCAGGAATGGATGGGCGGGCATCCGGGTATGGGCACCCAAGCACAGTGCAATTTAGTGGGGAACCCCAGGAGAGTAGGCCCATTAAGGGCATCCTGAAAACTTCTGCCCAGTTAGGTCAGTGGGGGGGGTACCCATCAAATCCTGGCAGCAAGGAGGAATCTGAAGACTCCTCTGAACGGCGCAGGACACAGGAGACCAGGTCCCCACATTCTGCCAGCCATTCCCAGGCTCGCAGAATCCGGGAAAACCTGGAAGATCAGACAGGAACCTCTGGGAGCAGTGCCTCTGAGTCAGAGGATGAATGGACCAGGGTTACCCGAACCAAAAAGGCCAATAAGGCAAAAAGGGCCTTGCTTAAGGACCCATTGAAGCAAATAAAGGCAATAAGGAGTGTCATCACGCCTTATCATAATAACGCCAAGTATTCCGTTTGGGAACACTTGGAGCTCTATGAGCAAATGATGGAGACTTTCCATTTGAAGGACAGCAGTAGCTGCATCCAGTACGTCAAATGGACATTCTCCCCAGAATACTCCAGTTTCTTTGCGGGGCTGGAGGACCAAAATCATTTAAGATGGTCCACCTATAAGGCGGTCATTTTAAAACATTTTTCTGTTCACAGAAATCCTCAAGTGGCTCGCAAGGCAGCCTACAATTTGCAATGTGGGGAGGATCAGGCCCCTCAAGAGTTTGTGCAAGAATTAAAACGTGCTTTTGCGCAGACCACCAGAAGGATGCGCACGGATAGCAGAGAATTTATCAATGCGTTTTTCCATGCCTTACCCAAATACATAATGACCCAGCTCGTGAGAGATTTTCATGAGAAAAGATCTTTAGACTGGGTCATTGAACAGGCTACCCGGATCTATGAGGTGCAGAAGCCTATCGAAAATAAAAATAACGCGCCGAAAAACCCCAAAACCAACAGCACCCCGGCTGCTGCCAAGGTGGCAGAGGTAAAGGTTGCCCCCGTTTTAGATTTGGAGATGGGGGGGCCTAAAAACCTGCCTGCACCAAATAATTCACAGCCCAGAAGGCCCTCGGGCCAGTCACAGACAGGGAGTCGAGGAGGTAGTCCCACAAATGGGGTCCCCCGCTCCCCTGACTATGTAAGTCCCCGCTACAAGGGAAACTGACCAATCCTGGGTTATGTGTGGACTCCTCCAGCCCAAGGGGGGGGATCCAGCCAAGCACCTAACCCAGGGAACTTCCCTCCCAACTTCCCACAGGAGGGCAGAAATTCTCCAAATCCTGGGCAGAAAGTTTTCCCCAGGTATCCACCCAATTTCCAGCCCCAAAATCATCCATCCTTCTTTCCCCAATTCCCTGAGCCCAGACAACCTAATCCGGGAGAGGGGAGGCCAAGGGTGGAGGGGTACCAAAATCTTCCCAACCAGGGGTACTACCAGAGAAGGGATAGCTACCCTTCCCGGGATCAGCCCAGGGGAGAAAATAGAGCCCTGTATCAGCCTGAGCGGATTTCACAACTTGAGCGCCAGGTCCAAAATATGGCACGAGATCTGGGTCACATACTGAGGGCTCAACAGAACCCTCAGATGAGCATGCCACCGCAGAATGCCCCAAACTCTGGACCTGGCGCTCCAGAACAATGACGGGGGCAGCACCCCGATAACACACCGGTTCCCAGGGAGGAGGCACAAGGGAAAGGGGGGTGTAAAGCTTTGGAGGAAGCTTCCTTCCCAACTTGTAAACAGCCCCTGGAAAACCAGGAACCGGAAACAAAATCTCCTACCCCTGAAAGCCGGCCTCCCAAGGAGCAGAGTGGGGGTAGGAGAAACAAAGAACCCAAACAGACCCACTTTGTGGAGGAGGTACAGGTCTTCCAATTTGAGGGAGAGGGATCCTCAGGGGATCCTGGGGAAAGGATCTTCTCCTTTAGAGATGGGGGAACTCCTCCCAAGGAAAAATGGGTCCTAAGGGATGCCAATTCAGACTGGGGAGATATGGAGACTGAGCTACCGCCGCCCATCATCTCATCCCAGAACCCACAATACCGAAATCCCCTGGTTCAAACCCATCCTGATGACTGCCTCCAAAAAGGGTGGGGCGGCCCAGAACCGGAAACAGGGAAACCCACAATGGCTCTGATCTCCAGTTGCCAACTTTTTCTTTCAGATTCCCAAGGCTCTCCACATAATTCTGCCCAAATCTCTTCGCTAGCAATGTCCAAAACCAGAAAATTAGCCCACCAGTTGTCCAAAAATGTGCATTATCTGTGCCCACTTGAGGAGAAGGAGGGAAGATACTATGCCCCGGTACAAGTACAGGGGCAGGGTACAATTTTGGCACTGGTGGACACTGGATCCCAAGCTACCCTTCTGTCCAAAAGGGCCTTTGAGGAACTAAATGCAGGAAGGGGGGAGAATTACCATATTCCTCTCACCTCTCTTCCTGGACAACTGCAGAACTTTGACGGGAAGGAGATTCCCGTTGAGGGGACTGCAGACTTGGACATTAAAATTGGGCGACACAAGGTGAAACACCTGGTCATAGTAGTGACTCCAGAGGGCACCCCTTGTTTACTAGGGAATGACCTCCTGAGAAGGTTGTCACCCCTAATAGATTGTGTAAACAAGGTCCTCTGGACCCAGACTAGCCGACCAATAAAATTAAAACAGAGTGTCAACCATGTTAGTTTAAACGGCACCTGCCACATGGTTGAACAAAAATCTGACCAAGTAGAATTTCACTTCCAGAACAACCAAACTCCAGACGTGACAGTAATAGCAGTAGGACAACAGACTGGTGATGGGGGGTCCTCTCTATTTCTGAAAATCAACCTTCCTTCCAGTTTAAGGTGGTATTCCAAACTGGAAGGAAACACCCTGAAATTCTTTACTAATCCACAATCAGAAACTCCCACTCCTATAGTCCAGAAAGATGTGAAATCAGCTCAGAGCCTGGCTGATATTCAGCGAATTAGAGAGCAGTTGTTCATCCCTGTTCAGTTAAATGATGGGAAGGACTCTGTTCTCGCTCGAGTGTGTGTGAACAATGGTAAGAGCTTCATCAGCGAAGCCATGTTCCGCCAACTCCCAAAAGATCCAGCAATTCCCACATTCAAACTGATAGACAAATGGGAAATGGACCTGGAAGCACCGGATTCCAAACATCTCCTGCCAAGCAGGTGTATGCTCAAAATCTCCATTGGCAACAAGAGCATAGTCCATAATTGTTGGGTCGTGCGAGACGTCACTGCCGCCTTTTACTTAGGCAGTGACATTCTCAATCACTTTGCCATTAGTTTGGACCTAATAAACTTCAAAGCTTGGTCCCGATTAGCGGATAATCCCATGGACTTTGATGATCCAGAAAAAGCATTTAGTTCAGCTCAATTGCTACCTTATGCAGTTGAAATTCAGATCAAAGAGGAAGTCACCATCCCAGAAAGGACCCGACAATTCTCCCTGGAAGTGAAAGTTAAAAGAGGACAAAAATTGCAAAATCCTGATGCTTATATACATCTAAATGCTTCTCTCCAACAGCAAGGGTTGGGGGTAAACCCAACTCCATTAGTCAACATAGAACATGACACCATTCTAATAGAGGTGGATAACAGCGACTTAAAGAGTATTACTCTAGCCGCAGGCACCATTATTGGAATGGCGGTTGATGACCGACATTTTTCCATTGATTTAGGAAATGAACTGTTAGGACCAATCCCCAAGGACTGTTTTGACAGTGACAGTGAGGTCAATACAACACCAGACAGGATTTTTACCCGGCATGGGGGGAACTTCCTGGTGTACACTTCTTGCCCTTATGGTAAGGTAGATGTGACTTGTGACTTCAGGAGGGAGGAGGTGATTTTCCAGGTCCATGAGGGCTGCCTTTCCCACCTGAAGCCTCCAGTCCAAATCAGCACTCTGACTAGGGACTTCTCCACCCAGCTGGAGGAGGCCGCTGAGATAGCCAAACCAGAAGGCTTTCCAGGCTTCAGGCAGATGGTGGAAGAAAGAGTCAACCTAGCTGATGCCTGTGTGACTCTGGAACAGAAGCAAAAGTTGAAACAAGTTTTCTTGGATTTCCAAGATCTCTTTGCGGTAGACTCATATGACTGTGGTCGCACCGACATCCACACCACAACAATTCCCACGGACCCTGGAATGACTCCAGTGTTTGTGAAGCAATATCGCTTGCCTCTCGCATCAATGGAGTCCCTTACTGAAATAATTAAGAACCTGGAGTCCCGGGGAATAATCCGTCCAGTTCACAGCACCTTCAATAACCCGGTGCTGGGAATATTGAAGCCAAACGGCAGTGGAGACTCTGCGCCGACCTCAGGGAGCTCAACAAACGGGTCCATACTTCCCGATGGCCTCTGCCCTACATTTACCAAGGGCTGGCCCAGATCCAGGGGTCACAGGTATTCACTGCAATAGACCTGACCAATGGATACTGGACTGTGCCTGTTAGTAGGGAGGACCAATACAAGCTGGCTTTTACCTTTGGGGGCCAGCAGTACAGATGGACCCGGACTCCCTTCGGATACCTCAACTCCGGCAATGAATTCAACATTTTCCTACATAAGGCCATGCCCGACCTGGGTGCGAGGGGTAACCTGGCTTATGTAGATGATGTCCTCATCAAAAGTTCATCTGTGGAGGAACACATAGCGGAGATCCGTTATGTTCTGACACAGTTGAGGGCCGCCGGAGCAAAGCTTTCCTTTCAGAAAGCACAGTGGTGTATAACCCGTGTTAATTTCTTGGGGCATGAGATTACTCATCAGGGTCTCTGTCCCCAGGAAAAGAAAGTGGAAGCACTTCAGAAACTGAAAGACCCCACAACTCTGCGGGAACTAAGGAGCCTCCTTGGACTGACTAATTACAGCAGAAAGTTCATTGAGGGCTACGCAGAGATCACCAGACCCCTGATTCATCTCTTGAAGGGGGGGGCAAGTGGGAATGGGGTCCAGAACAAGCCGAGGCAGTAAGACAACTCAAAAGGAGCCTCTCACAAGCGCCTTGCCTAGCTGACCTTGTCAGAAACAAGGAGTTCTTCCTGGAGACGGGTTTCTCTAATACGTGCTTGACGGCAGTATTATACCAAAAGCATGACAAGGTCAATAAAGTAATCTCCTATGCAAGCAAAACTTTATCCTCTGTGGAGGAAAAATTCAACGATTGTGAGAAGGCACTCCTGGCAACGGTGTGGGCATTGAAGAATTACCGCCCGTTTATCCAGGGGGAACACATCATAGTGGAGACTCCACACCAGCCTCTGCAATATCTCCAAAGTGACAGAATCCGGGCCGGAAATGTGAGTAATTCCCGAATTACTTCCTGGATTCTGTCAATGCAAGGCTTTCCTGTAGAGGTCAGATATGGCCAAAACAAGAAGAGTCCCCTCGCGCAAGGTCTGGCTGACTTGCATGATTGTGCCGGAGAAAGCTGTCTCGAGGACGAAAGTCTAAAAATCAAGGACAACATGGAGGCATACCTTAATTCCCCACACAAAGTCTTTGAAGAAGACAAGTGTGAGGGAATGCCCACTGTCTATGTGGATGGATGCTCTTACCATGTTTACAACGACGGGGAGAAAGAACTGGTGGCTGGCGTAGGGAATGCATGGGTGAAGGAGTTCCCAGAACCCTCCGCTAGATACAAAATTGGTCCCCGAAGTAGTCAGGTGGCAGAATTGATGGCTGTGCATCAGGCCATCCTCACTGCTGTCCAGCATCAACTCCACGAACTGGTCATAATCACAGATTCGGATTATGTACGGAACGGGTTCGTGGAGCACCTGGTTAATTGGAAAACCAGAGGCATGTTATGTGCTAATAACAAACCCTTGAAACATGGGAAGTTAATCCAAAACATTGATGATCTGGTCACATCGAATGGGATGACCATGTACTGGAAAAAGATCAAGGGTCATTCCAAAGTAGAGGGACCAGACAAAACTGGAAATGACTTAGCTGATCAGCTGGCCAAAACCGGGGCCATCCAAGGGGATCTAATCGAAATAGAGTCCCTGTTGGGGGAAATCTAGGTCACTGCTATCACTAGGTCCCAGACAAATGCTCACAATGATCTTTCAACTGACCAATGGAGCAAGGAGACCCCTGATGCTGATTTGATTACAGCTCAGAAGGGGGATCCAATTATTGGTAAGTTTTACCAACACCTTGAGGACCCTGAGAACTTTCCCCTGATGGATACCGATTACATTGGGAAAGAGGACCTAAGAGTGTTGATGAAATGTCCAAAAATGTTCCGAATCCAAGACGGTTTGTTGGTAAGAAAATCCGAAGCTGGCCATGATCAGTGGGTGGTTCCTACCTCATTCCGAAGCCTGATGTTAAGTCACGCCCATGATGCGGCCACCGCCGGTCATAGGGGGTTTCACACAACACTGGAAATCTTAAGAGAGGTTGCATACTGGCCACACATGGGTCAGGACCTCGACCAATGCTTGAAGGGGTGTCTTGTGTGTGCACAATTTCAGCCATCATCCCTCACGCACCGTGCGCCTCTCCAAAAGAGGGGGATGATACTGCCATGGTCAGATTTGCAAATCGACTTTGTAGGCCCTGTGATTTGCTCGTCTAGAGGAAACAAGTACATGTTGACTGTTACATGCTTGTTTACCAAGTGGGTGGAATGTCTCCCAGCCCCAAATTGCAAGGCAGAAACAGCAGCTGCCCTGATGATTAACCACATCTTTTCCCGTTTTGGTCTACCTCAAAGGATGGAGTCAGACAGGGGTAGCCACTTCACCAGTGAAGTAATGACAAAGATGTGGGAGATACTGGGGGTTAAAAGGAAGCTATACATTGCTTACAGGCCAGCTTCTTCTGGAGCAGTGGAGAGATATAACCGAACCATTGTGAGCATCTTAAAAAAGTTTGTGGCAGATTCTGGGCCAAGTTGGGATATCCGATTACCTCTGGTCCTAATGGCCATCAGATCTACCCCTTCATCTGCAACCAAAATGTCGCCATTTGAGTTGATGACTGGACGCAAGATGGTGCTTCCCCAGCATTTGCTCTACAGAACCCAAGAGCAAACGTTGATAAATGCCTCCACAACTCATGAGTATGTGGAGAATTTAGGGAAACACCTTCAACATGCTTTTGCCTATGCTCAGCGGAATCTAGAAAGATCAGCTGAGAGTATGAAGACCCACTATGACCTGAAAACTTCCAGGAAGGAATATCAGGTGGGGGCCCGGGTCTATTTATACAAATTCCAAAGAAACCAGGCAAGACAGCGCACATTTTTGCCTACATGGAAGGGACCCTTTGAGATTATAGACAAGATCTCCCCTGTGGCCTACAAGATCTGCATCCCCAAAGGCGGTTTGGCAGAGGGGGAAGACAAGTGGGTCCGCATAAACCAGTTGAAGTGTTGCCATCCCAGGCACACTTTGCAGCAACTGGAGGAGTCCTCTGCAATTCCAGAGGGTACCGCTCCAGAGTAATTCAATTCCAACCCTAAAATATCCTACATATAGCATATTAAATTCTGTGTTTCTCAGGTTTATGTGTTCCTGTCGCTTAATTTAAAAAAAATGTGCATGTTCATATCTGTTGAGTTCTAAAATATATATGCCACCCCACTATATCAATGGTGGGGGAGAAATGTCCACGAATAGGTATTGCCGCTTTTCCTTTGTCGTCCTAGGAGAAAGAAAACCTGGAGACTGGCCAAGGAGGATGATCCGGAGACCGGGAGCAGAGACCCCAGGGGCCCGGGGTACCGCCCAATATTCCCATCAGGACCAGCAAGGAGAACTGATTGATCGACTGGAGGGAGGAAAAGATGCTGAACTGTGCCATTTGCGGAATTGGAAGAAGATTATGCGGACATACCAGTACGTGGGTAAAAACCTTCTGTGCACCCGACTCCCCATCTACTCAAATTCAAAGTGCAGTCGCGTGGGGGGGCCTTGTTGGGTGTCCTGACCCACGTTTGAGCTATCATGCTGCAACATTTGGTGCTGTGGGCTTAGAAAATCCAAGATGGCCAAAAAGCCCACATGTGCGCCAGAATCCAGGAGAACCACGCAGTTTGCGCGTACATCAAAATGGTTGCCTAACTTGACACCCACCAGTGCGAGCATGATGGGCCAGGAAGCCATGAGTGGAATGGGTGCCAAAGGTAAAACAGCAGCGCCTGTTAAAAAAAAAAAAAACGCTTTAAAATGACCTTTGGTTTCTCTGAATGCCAGCTCAAAATGCCTATTTTCAAACATTGCAACACATCCACAAATCTCACTGAACACCAGCGGACATCTGGCAGAATGAAGTATGTGTGCATACAAAATCTGGGAACATGAAGAGCCCAAAACAATGTTCATAACAGTTTGTAACTGTTAAGATGTCATAGTTTTGAACTTAGAATCAGCATTCTAGCTGCATATGTAAAAATTGTATTGACTTAAACTGGGGAACAAAAAGTGACATTTTAGCTGAAACCTGACTTAATGAAAGTGAATTCTGCCTGACATCTACCCCCACAGGAGTTAAAACCTGCTCAGCCACTCTTCCCCTTGCCAAAAGGAGTTGTCACCTCTCTGATTAGATTAGGGGTGGAGCAGCTGGGGACTACAGGGAGGTGAACAAAGGCCTGTCCTGGACTCAGGCAAATGTTATATTGGGGGCGTCGTAAAAGTGGCTTCCTCTTGGGAGAAGTGGGAGGAGAAGTGCCTCTGGGAGCCACCCGAGCTGGAGGCGGGGACAGGCAGAAGCTTCCCCCATGTGCTTTGGAACCTAAACCACACCCATCTGGGCCAGAGCATAATTTTAAAAAGATAGATAACTCAAAATGCGGACTTGTCAGAATTATATAAGTAATATCATTATTTTTGTGATTTTTCTGTGAACATTTTGAGATGCGTTAGGACCCTGTGGTGTATTCTGGGGGGTTGCTGGCGGAAAATAGGGTCTCACTCCAAATGTCTGCATGTTAAAAATCTGACACTTCATCAATTCATGTCCATACTCCTTGCGCACATGTGTGTAAATTTGGGTAAATGTCCGATATTGCAAACCAGTTAAAAAGCGCAAAATGTTGTCATTTTTTAATGCAAGCCCCCAGGAAGATCAGAGGCGGACAAGCATGGACCATAAGGAATATATAATGTGCACATGTAATTTCAACAAATTGTATATCTGGGAAGGATGTATTTGAATCAAATATAGATTTGTGGGCAAACTGACCAGGGGAGGATCCTCTGACCCACAAAACCTACAGCATCACTCTGACTCACATTTCCTTCCCCCAATCATGGGAGAGGGGAAAATTGGGCCAATGACAAGTAGAGAGGGGCATGCTTAGCTAGGCCCAGGCACTCACCCATTTTAAAAACACATAAAAAGAGACTGCTGGGACAGGTAGCGACATTCAAATCCAGTTGCTGCGGAACGTTTTGCCGGACCACACAACATCCAGAAGATACCAGTTCCAGACTGACTCCAGCTACATACTCCAGAACCTATAACTTATACTTTAGAACCTAAATCAGAGGCCTAAAACCACAAGCTGAGTTCTCTGCAGCAGGCCTCAAATCATTGCAAGCTACTCACAGCATGGCGAGCTGCTTGAATCCCTTGCCAGGATCTTTTGCCAGGACCAGTGCAGAGATCCAGGAGCCATGCAGAGACCGCTGTATCCGGACAGACCAGAGATCCAGAGTGACCCAGACCGCTGTGAGCAGAACCAGAGAGCTGACCCAGATCACTGTGAAGTGCCGAGACCAGAACCGGAGTCCAGTCCAAAACCTGACCAGATCCGTGGCGAGGCCTATTTCAAATTTATATTGTGAGTACCTAGCAGAACTGTGCAGAACCAATCTCTTAGTTAAAATAATCTAATCCAAACTATTTTAACCTAAGTAGAACTGCCTCCTAGAAGTTGTGACTTGTCATTTTGTAAAGCTGCACCACTGTCACTTGTCAATTCTGCAGCTGCATAGCTGTCACTTGTCAATTTGAGTTACTTTAAATCCGAAAAATGACCTTTACAAATTCGTTCATATCTCTGGAACCGTTTGGGCTACTTGGTTTAACTTTCCTCTGAAAGCTTAGAATCTCAGCTTTCAACAAGCCTAGAACCGACTTGCTACTCCTTATACTTTTGCCGTAATCACGATTCACGCACTCGCGAATTTTACCGCGATTTGCGATTTGGTTAAAAATCCAGCCACGTGTAACCATTAGCAGTCATTTCTTTCCTTGCTAAAAATTCGTTTGCCTCTTCATCACCATCTCTGAATCATTGCTAAAGTGAGCCTGAACTCATCCCAAGTATCTCACACTCACCCTGAACCTCCTAAAGGGAATTAAAAGCATTTTCAGCATATTTCTCACTTCATTGCAACCACATTCAAAGCACTTGGGCCTGTGTTTTAAAACTCATACCGGTTTTCTCTAAGCTTGCTGGGGGGGAACTGAATTTCGTATTGTATTTGATTGCATTCCTGAGAACTGTGTGCTCCTCTTTCCATCTACTTCCATGTCTTACATTGCATAGGGGAGGGGGGTGAATTGCCAGAAAAAAAGTGATTGGCCCTCATTACGACCCTGGCGGAAATCGAAAAACGATGGCGGAAATGCAATACCGCCATCGAATAGCGCTCGGTGCGGCTATGACCCGTCACCGCAAAGTACGAAGCCATTAGCGACACCGTAGTGAACGCCAACGCTAACTGCACCAAGTACGCGCGCGCGCGCCATGCCAAACCGTAATTAGCACCATGGCGCAAGGGTACGCGAATTCCGACCCTAGCGGACATGTACCTAACGCCATCAAGCATGGCGGAAAGTACCATTCCGCCATGGTGAGAAGTACGGCATCGCGAATCAACCGTAAACGGCCCCACTGAGTGCCTGTACACCGCTCCCTGCCCACAAAGTACAACTCCCCGTAGGTGCAATGAAGTCACAATGCAACCAGTGAAATGTACAAGTCACCCATGCATGCCAACGAACAAAAGAATCACAAGAGGGGCCAATGGGAGCTGCAGGGCACAGATGGCACGAATACAGAAGCCATTCCAATGGACATGACCACAGTCCCCCCCCCCAGAAACGCACGCAAACACAGGCACCTGTGACCAGCAATATTCCGAAAATCGCATCATTCCACCAGTCCACCTGGCTGACCGGCATCTGTTACACAAAACCCAATCCCCCGCCCCTGGGCATGACAACATTCAAACAGTCATATTGGCAGCCCCCATTCCTGACCTCACTGGGCTTCGTAGGCAAACGCGCCCAGCACAGTACCACGCAACTAAACTCCGAAGCTGGAACCCAATGCAGATCTCCTCACAATACATTGCTCCCCAAATAGGAATATGCCACATCACTCGCAAAGAAGAACGCTACACGGCCCATATCAGAATAGAAATTTAATGCACAACAAAATCACCAAGCCCATACAGCCATTAGGCCATGAACTCCAAAACACATTTCACCATTGTGGGCTGCATCCGCAAGAAATGACCAGCTACTACTTGTGTGACGCCCTGTTCCATCATGGTACACAGAGCCACATTCACGTACGAAAAGGCAACATGGAAGCGCACAGAACCACAGGGCCGTCCCAATGGGGAGGCACTAGTCCAGCTGAAAGGCCGAAATGTTGCTCCGAGCCACTAGTACTGCGTAAGGGCATGTGGCCCATTGGCGATCGTCCCATAAGATCGTAATGCTGCTCCACTGATTAACACGAAGCAGCAGGTGTCGGGAGTAAAAGCCATCTGCAGGAGTGGCATACAGATGGCAGTGGCAAAAGGGGAGGAGATACCTGTCAACCAAAAGAAAAGAAAAAGAACAGAATGGCCATCAGAACTACATTCGAACAACTCACTTCAATGATCACACTAAATCCACAGCCATATGCATGCTAGCCCACTCCAAAGGATCATCACCACCCCAAAACCACTTGCGACTCATAACTATCTATATCGAGGTGTAAACACCATCACAAACGAGTGTACCTGTGCATGCGTCTGTGAAAACAGAATCCATCTGATGGGATTGGTAACGTGCATGGACACAAGTGTCTGAAGGCGCGTCGAGACAGGGAGGGCTCAACAAGGCCAGATAGACGATGGTCCCACTATGGCAGCCCTGCATCACATAGCGCAGGGGAGGCGGATAGATTCCAAGAAGCCCTGTACATGGCAAACTCTGTATCAAATCACCTGCCCATGCATCCATTCATCATTCCCTCATCCCGGTATAAAAACACCTGAATATTTACTCACATAACATTAGAAATATCCATTGAGTCTGTGCGTTATGCAGCCTGCAAAATCCACAGTGCCCCAGCCCGTAATTCCAGTGTTGTGAAGTAACATGTATTTGGGAACGTCCGGCCTCATCGCCCACGTCGCTATTGCGCATCCCAAACTATTCATATCAATCATTGCATCCTCGCCATGGCCCCTGTCTCAAGGACATTGAACAATAGAACGTTATATTTGCAGTCAGACCTGTGGGCATCTCCTCGCCGCTAGCTGAAAACCGAAAGCGCCGCCCTCCGAATTCCTCATTTGCAACATCACGTCGAAAAGGCATCTGTGGCCGTTTGAAATCACAAATTAATCCATCTAGTGCGGCTGTGTGTGAAAATGGCAACTGCCTTCACCCACAAATGGGACGCCCCGCCCGTCGGTGCAACTCGGTACAGTGATGCATGAGGGCCCACCGTTACTCGAGTACTACGTTCCACTGACCCATCACAAGTCTGTTCGCGACTGCAAAGATTGTATGTGAAACAATGGGACCATAGCCGAATGTACATATCAACAAATGTTACACGGCCATCGGGTACAAATACATGATTGCAATAGCAAGATGCCATTCCTCGAATTGCAGCGTTGTGTGCGGGACGTGCTCGGCCAAAGGGGAGAGCAGCTTGCACAGGTGGAATGAATCACCACAGGTGGAGGCCATACAGCCTGAAAACACATAAATTGCACACCCAGTCTCCTCCCACAACCACACCCACTCCGAAATGCTACCGGCAGGACTCGCGATGTTGGCCCTGGGGGACCTGATAGCACTGCAAGTACTCCAACTCCAAGAAGAAGACGAACACCAACTACAACCGGCCGCACGGAGGAGACGCAGGAGGAGGAGGAGGCCAAGGCAGGGCCAGCAAGGGCCGCCAGCACAGCCACTACCACCACGCAGGCAGCCCGCAATCCCACGCCTCCGAGCACATCCATTCAACCTCACTGATGAGCAGATCCACACCCTCTACCGTTTGGACCGGGACACCATAGCCGCCATTGTGGACATGACACAGGCTGACCTTGTCAGCATGATAGATAGCCCAACCGCCATCCCACCCCTACTGAAGGTGGTGTCTGTACTCCACTTCCTGGCCACAGGCACCTACCAGCACACAGTCGGACAGTTGCATGGCATTTCTCAGCCACTGTTCTCACGGACACTATTGCAAGTGCTCGATGCCCTCCTGCAGCACGCAGATGACTACATCTCTCTACCACGCTCGGAGCAGGAAATTACCAACACAAAAGTGGGATTCCATGCACTTGCCGGCATACCGGGTTGCATTGGTGCCATCGACTGCACCCATGTGGAATTGGTCGTCCCACATGCCATGGAGGCCCAGTACCGCAACCGAAAACAATTTCATTCCCTGAATGTACAAATGGTGTGTGACTCCAACAGGATCATTACACATTGTTGTGCCAGATTCCCTGGATCAACCCATGATTCTATGGTCTTGAGGAACTCTACTATACCACGCTACATGGAGCGACACGCAGGGAACAGATCCTGGCTACTCGGTGAGTCTCATTACATGCATGATAATGTGGGGTATGTGATTCGGCAATGACCTGGCAGGAAGGGGGGGGGGGTGTGCGTACGTAGCAATGGCATTCCACATCATACGTTTATCGTCCACATACAGGTGATGCTGGGTATCCACTGAAGAGATGGCTCCTCACACCAGTCCGGAACCCACGGGACCAGCATGAGGAGGACTACAACCATGCCCACTCACGTACCCGTGTAGTCATTGAACAGGCATTCGGCCTACTGAAGACTCGTTTCCGCTGCCTCAGCAGGTCTGGCGGGGCACTCCTGTACCGCCATGAGAAGGTTGCAAAGATGGTCATGGCATGTGTCATGCTCCACAACATGTGCGTACGTAGAAATGTGCCCATGCCCCCTGACGCAGAACTGCAAGCACCTGATGATGGTCATGATGAGGGTGGGGATGTGGCAGCACCTCAAGGAGTCTGCGAGGCACCGGAGGGCCGTGACATTCGTCAGCATCTCATTGATGCATGCTTCTAGCACTCACGCCTGGTGGCTGATACATGGACACGGGACTCGTGGCACTGTGTGTGTCTGGTACATGCACAATATGGACTGTACGCCTATGATGGCCTAGTACACAAAGATCATTGTCCACACATCTCATTGGTTGATCGTGCACTGTTTATGGCATATGTGATATCATGTTGAACACCCTATCGACCCGCCACCCAAGTGAGCCCAACACACCCCCTCCACCCTCCTACCTCCCCCCCGAACACCAGTGTCCAAAGATGCTCATTGTCAGTGGGCTGTCGCTATTGCAAGCCCCCTCTGCGGGTATCAGGGGCACCCCTGCCTGTGGAGCGCAGGTTCCTCCCAGATCTACGTTGGGGGCTGCCCTGGACGGAACTTGCAACGGATGATGTCTCTGCCTGCTCACGTCCATGCATGTCCCTAAGGGTTTGTGAGAGCTCAGTGAGCACACGGCGCACTGCGGCAAGTTCGGCACATACGTCTTTGGACGTCGCATGCAGTTCCCCCCTCAGGCTCTCGGTGCTTCTCTCCATTTGGACTCTCAGGCTCTCGGTGCCACTCTCCATTTGTACTCTCAGGCTCTCGGTGCTACTCTCCATTTGTGCCCTTAGTGTCTCTGTACTTCTCTCCATTTCTGCCCTAAGTGTCTCAGTTGATGTTTCTATGTCTGCCTTAGTGCCCCCACATTCATCGGCATGGTCCTTGAGGAGCGTGGCCAGTTGCTGCTGTTGCACGATTAACTGGTCGAGGGACTGTTGCCTCTGCTGGGCCATGGCCATTTGCGGGGGTGTCACAGAGGGGCTGTTGACCTCATGTTGCCTTGCCACAGGGCTTGTGGGGGATGGCCAGTCGTCGTCTTGTGGGTGCCCCTGTGTGGTATCCTCATGTTGTACGGGATGGGACAGACAGGGGGATTGGGACAGGTCATGGATGGATCTGACTTCGACATCCCCGTCTTCTGTGTCGGAGCATGCTGCCATCAATGGGGTGTCACCTATGGTGCTGCTGCCACCAGAGGCAGTGCCTTCTGTGGCATCCATTGGGGGGACCTGTGGTGGTGGTGTTGTGGGCATGCTGGCTGCTGGGGTGCCTGTTGATGTTCCCTCCTCTGTGCTGCCACCTGATTTGTGCTGCTGCCGTGTCTTGATGCGTGCAGCTGAGGTGGAGGGTCTTTGGCCGTTGGTCTTGGCCCTCTTTGCAGGTGTGCTGGTAGGGGTGTCCTGATGCTCGTCGTTTGGATCGGACCCTGTGGTGGAGTAAAGGAGGGCGAGGGTTATTAATGGGTCTGTGGGTATTGGAATGGCATTGTATCACATGCATTGGGGTGGTACCTGAGGGTGATTTGGGTCGGGGCCTTGGAGGTGCTTTCATTTGTGTGTGGAGTGAGGGTGCAGTTGTTTGGCAGCCTGCAGTTAGGGTGTGCCTGCTGCACGTGTAGTGGGTGTTTTAGGGGTTTTTAATTATTTATGTATTTATTGTGAGTTTTAAAGTGCGCTATCAGGCCGATGTGTGTGGACGTTCTCCTGGACATGTGTTTCTGTTGCACTATGTGGACACATGGTACTTCACATGATTGGACATTGTGGATTTAGCATTGTTTTATCTGGCCCACCTACCTGAATCTTCGGATGTCTGCACTCCTTTCTCCATCCCTCCGACTCCCTCTATGCTCTCCATTCCGATGGTGGAGGCACAGATTTCTTCCCAGGGGGTCAACTTGATGGGTGATTCAGGACCTCCCCCGGTGGCTGTGGCAATGTTGCGGTTGGCAGAGAGTATGCTGCGGACGCGTATCCGCAGGTCGTCCCATCGCTTTCTGCATTGCTGTGGGTTGCGGGGTGCGGTCCCCACCGCACTTACCCGCTGTGCCACCAGAGCCCATATGGCCTTCTTGTTCGCAAGTGCCGTCCTGGTCATTTGCGTGGAGAAGACGACGGCAGCATTCTCCTGGAGGGTCTCTGTTAGCACGGTGAGTTCCTCACGGGAGAAGTGGACCTGCCGCTTGCGGTCGCACGCTTTCTTCGCTACTTTTCCCATTTTTCTTGGTTTCGCTAGGGTGGATGACGGGTTGGGGTGTGTCTCAGGGTAGTGTTTTTAGTGGTTGTGTGGTTTTTGTGGTTTTATAGGTGTACGGCGGGATGTTTCCCGTTCCGGGCCCATGTTTTTACTTCCGTTTCCGTATATTTACGGTCACCGTACTTTCCGGTAGGCGCACACTGCGGTGTCCGCTGTGATGGGTGGCGGTATTGCACCTAGGGCGCCGTACGGCGGCGGTGTGGGCCGTTTTGGGGTCATTTCCGCCATCGCGGACTTTGCACTTCCGCCATGCCGTGGTGCTCGTGCCCGATGGGTCGGAATGGGCCGCACTTTGCTCCATCATGCAATGGCGGAAACGCTATTTACGCTGTGGCGGTCCGGTCAGTCACTTTCCGCCAGGGTCGTAATGAGGGCCATTATATTATCTTTTGCTAAAATCATCTCAAGTATTTCTGTACTGACTTTTATTCCTCATTGCTTTTCCCTTGAAATCATAAAAGTATTTTTGCTTCTTGATCCATCCTATACTAACTCCTCATTGATTATAAAGAAGTGTGCTAGTGTCAGATTACCCATTGTTGATTAACATTATATTTATAAGGGCAATATCGATTATTAATTTATTATAAAAGCGTGGCATCTATATTTTGTCTCATTTCTCAAATAAACCTTTTAAACTTGCAAAACAGAACTACTTCTTGGCTCAGTGGGGTCAGGGGGATTCTAAGAGAGGGGTGTTATATAGGGGTAGTCATCCAGAACTCATGAACTGGACATAAGGATATATCAATAAGGGTTTCCATTCAGTATCCCAGACTAGGCATTGACTTAGCTGTAGTGTTGAATTGAATCTTCTTACACTCCACAAGTAATAGAAACATGTATAGCAATAAAGGCCCAGTGCCCCACAATTGTAATATAAATACAATGGGCTATTGGATAGATCTGTTCCAAGATCTATTGCCACCATACTTCCTGCATCAGTGTGGTGGGAGGCAAAGACAACACAGCAGGCCAAATAAATAGGTATGATAACCTTAGCTCAATCCTAAAGTGCTAATGCACTATCAATAGGGAGTATACAGGTAAAAATATAAAGTGGTCATATGGAAGCAATAATCAACCAAACTTTCAAATTGAAGTGATAATATCATCGCCATGTAGGCTAATTTGGCCTTAATATAGTGTCACTGTAATGAGGTGATACAGATTACATTCAAATGAACTAGGTAGTCTAGGGATAGGGCAAAACAGAGCCATGAAATTTGCACAAAAATGCAAGTGCAAATTAGCAAAAAAGTATGCTATGACCATCAATAAAGTCATGGGAACAGTCATGAATGGAATGACCTGAAACAGTCTATCTTATGTCTACTGCAAATAACGCAAGTGCAATAATGCAAGAAATAAATAGATAGGATGTATCAAAAAGGAAGATAAAATGCTAATACATACAGGAGAAAATATCAAATATCACATGAGGCGTAAGCAAAGTTACTCATCATGCAAGATTCATTATTGGAAAAAAATATTTAATTGATGTTACTAAGTAAAAATACATGTTCAAGTTCATAGATGAAAGTGCATAGTGCAAGTGCAAATAAGCATGAATGTAAACCCTACTCCTGATGGGGGCGCTGTTGCGCACGTGACAGATGGCAGCCTGAGTTTAGGAGCTCCCATCCTAGGCAAACCCTGATGTGAATTAATCTTTGCTGGTGCCACCCATGGACAGAAAATACAAAGAAGTTGGTCGCTGAATACTTGGGGAACACCGTCAGTAAATCTGGTGGAAAACCACAGGACGACAGCTGAGAAATCCTTTCTGCAAATTTCTCCGTAGGTGATGTGGAACATGGGCCGCCCGCGTGAACCAGGCGGTGACCACCTGAGACCGCAGGGGGAGCCCGGCAGCAGCCCGTGAAATGGGAGGAGCTACAGCCTGGCGGCAAAGCGCAAGCTACACTTGCGCTGTGGTGTTCCTAACATTATCATTGGTGTGGCGTCGCATTCCCCCAGCGCTTGGGACAGTGCCCACACATAGGCTCTTGTGGGAGACCGAGCACAGCGGAGGGTTACAGCATTGGGCTGTAAACGGTGCAGATTCTGATCGGCCCCCCTGCGACCCTGCAGATAGCTCAAAACATTCCCCTATTCGCCCGGCAGAATTGGCCAGGTCTCTGTGAGACCCTACACTGGAAAGTCTTGGAGGGTGCACCATGTGCGGGCTTCCCTGTGACCCGGTTGGGCAGGGGAGAGTGGACGTCCCCGTGGGTGGCCCACTCTATGCAAGCCGGGCGGTCCTGTGACCGGTGACCGACTCCAGCAACTTGAAGGTGAAGGAGCTGGTGGGGCTTGGTGCTGGCTCCCGCTAGACCGCAACCGGCACAGCGGATACCCCGACCCCACACTGGCCCAGTGCTGAGACTATCCCGTAGAGCCGGACCACCCTGATTTCTGCCCCCAACATCTGGCACAGCCCATACATGATCCTATCATTCCGCCCTGAAGGCACCGGCGGGGATAGCGGATGTGCGAGAACGAAGTGACAAAATCATATGGGGAAAGACTCCTACATCCAGGCAACCCCGGTATGTACCATATGCCATGCGGCGGCCTACGCATAAGCGGGACACTTTCGCCTCATTGCATCTAAACCACGAGGGAACCGGCCCTGCGCGGGTTCGGAGACTGGTGCTACCCGGAACTGGCCCAAACCCTAGGCCCCCATAGCTTTATGGCTGCAGCTGTGTTGGGCTATGAAAACCACTGTCTCTTATCACTGACCTAACCTGGCCCACACTGCTAGACACCAGCCTGACTAGCCATTGAGGAACACCTGAAAGGCAGCAACCAGAACGCTAAGGTGAGGAGAAAGTGTGGGAAGCAACAATCCGTCCATACCCCATATTTTGGTGTGCTGCCCACAATCTGAGACATCATAGCCCCGTGTAAGACATCACTGAGGGACTGGCCCACCTACACAACCCTATAATCCAGGGTACCAATACCACTAACGGCCACTCTTGGGTCGGGGCGCTTGTGTTGAACATTGCGGATGAGTGAGTCTATAGTACACTCTAGAGCACCAGTCTACTTGCTTTACGACATGGGAGAATATTGTCTATTCTTCAGTACAGATCATAACGCAGGGCCGACACAAACTGCTCCGAGCTCATCACACCATCAACTTTTCTATCAGTGACAAGCGGGGGAGACACAGGGTGCGCACCAACCATAGTTGCAGTGATATTTAACCCCACAGCATGGATCCCTACTCAAGTCCACAAACTACAATAGCACTTCTGCTCATGCCACGACCCCAGACACGATGGGCCAGAGACAGTGCAACACTGGTGGAGAGATAGAGCCTACCCAGAGGTCTGTGTCAACTACCACCACGGATGTGCATAAAACATAATATGCAATGCTGTCAAATACTGACAAATCCTGTAATACTGGAAATACAGACTGGGCCCCTATAAGGAGTGAGCGTGGGACACCCCTGGCCATACAGTGATAACGCATAATCACCCTTTGAGACCAGATTCAACAAGTCTGTCAATAATCAGACTAGAAGGAGGTTCCACCGCATGTGACACTCCTGACATCGGGAGGCCTGTGCGATAGCTGGTGAGCCATTCTACTGGTGGTCACTCAGATAAGCCAAGAAGCACACCTATACTGCTCTACTCCATCCCACCTTACAGTACAAGGAAAGGCAATCGGTAACACAGAGGTGATGACGAAGCGCTCAGGCGCCAAAAAGAAAGGCTTGGTATAAGCTCCCAGACACAGGGGCCTACAGCTGCGACATCGACTGATGCCGACACCCATACAGAGATGTCTGACAACTCCAGAGAGGACCGTCTGATGGCCACCGTGCAGAGTGGATTTCTTGCTGTGAACCTCAAACTAGATGATATAGTGGCAACCATCGGCTCACTCAAAGCGAGGGTGGACAAAGAAAGCGCCTGCATTACTGAAGCAGAAGGAAGGATCAGCACGAATGAAGATATGATCACCCGGAATAGTGGTGACATTGCACAACTAAAAGGGGATCTATTCAAAATGCTGGGCAAATGCGAGGATCTCGAATCCAGATCCAGAAGAAACAACATCCAGATAGTCTGGGTTTCAGAATCCCTATGTAAAGATCTGATTGAGGGACATGTGGAGGCCCTTCTGAAATCCCTATTTGGCACAGAATCCTTCTCGGAGCACTTCCTGGTCGAGAGGGCCCACCTCACCCCAGCCCCTGTGCCCAAGCCTGGAGCACCGCCCACATAATAATCGCTTGCCTCCTCAACTATAGGGACAGAAATGTGATCGTCAGACTGGCCAGAGAAAAGGGAATGCTACATTACGAAGAGAACAACATATGCATCTATCCCAATTTTGCTGCAAGAATGCAAGCACAAAGGAGGTCATGCGAGCCAATACCAAGCGATAACTCCGACTACGCTGAGTCTCTTATGCCCTGATTTTCCCAGCCAAAATGAGGATCCAACACAGGGGAAGGGCTAGTTTCTTCGAGACTTCTTCTGCAGCTATGGCCTACATCGATGCCTCCTCCCCTCTGCCCCCTAGAGAGCGTGGGGCAGATCAGAATATGAGACCCCGACCTGGCGAGGAAAGGCGTGATCCCACAGACTAAGTGATGTAAACGCTGATATCCTTTGCATTGGTTGAATAGTTATGACAATGGGTGGCTCAGTTTACTATCTGTTAAATCTGGATCGAGAGCACCTGGTTGCGGCAGCCATGTAGCTGCAACATGTACGCCTGGGGAAAGCTCCACAAGTTTGAAGGGACTCATCATTGAGTTGGGGTGATGATGCGGGTTAGAGGGTGGGGGGAAGAGAGTTGGTCACTCTCCAAGGCACCTATGGGGGGGGTCGATGAAGGTGTGGAGTGTTGGTCCTGTTGTGGGAGTTAAATATTTTAAAATGTATGGTCATGCCTCTGCGAGCGGTACTTCCTTAGAATTGGCTTGCACAGTTCAGGGTAAATGTGATAAGCACAAATGGCATACGAGAATCCCACGGGCAAAGTGCTGAAAATTAAACTACTGTCCTGGAAAGTATGTGGGCTTAGTAATCCAATAAAATCTAGAAAAGTGGGAACATATATCGCCAGGCATCACCCACACATATTGATGTTACAGGAAACTCATGCACTAAAAAAAGTAAACCTCGACCTCCTTGCAAACTGGGGTCTGCATTGATATTACACAGAATATTCCCCTCAGGGTGGGGGGGTACTCACACTAGTACATCCATCGGTGGGATTCCGATGTACAGATAGTACAATCGACCCTCAGAGACTATACGTATTGGTCTGGGGCAATATAGCTGGACAACCAGTTATCTTGCTTGACACTTACGGACCCAATGTTGATGACCCTGATTTCTACATTGAAATTTTAGAATGCTGACCCCGCTGGATGACGCTTGGATATTTAACACAATCCTAGATATCACCCTTAACAGGTCTTCTGATACTTAATGGGGACCCACCAGGGCATCTACTACTTTATACCAGATATTACTATAACTGCCACTGATTGATGCATGGAGGACACTTCACCTACTTGACAGGCAATACTCGAACTATTCCTCAGTACACGATTCTGAATCACAAATTAATTACTGGCTCCTCTCTTCGCCTCTCTCGTACACGTTGATGAGCTGCAATATACACCCCTGAACGCTCTCAAACCACTACCCAATATCCCTTGTGATCGTGCTACATGAGACTCCACCACAGGCTATACAATGGAGGATGCCTTCAGCTATCTTAAAAGACCCCAACGTAGCTGAATTGCTCCACACAGAAATTGAGGATTTTTTCACAATTAAAGAGGGGTCCGTCGATCAACATGCAACACTTTGGGACACCTTCAAGGTCTGGGTGCGAGGGGTCCTTATGCCTAAAACCACCAGGCTATTGAAATCCGTTAGATTAGAATGGCAGACATGGAGACACGGCTGCGCGAACTGGAACTCAAATACAGTGACAAAAAAACACTTGCTGACATTAATAGATTATTGAATGATTTCCACAAACTGGCAGCCAGGGAAATACAATACATGAGGGCCCCCACGAGAGCACATAGATACGGGGAAGGTAATAACGCAGGACATTCTCTGGCCAACCTTTTAAATGCTGAAGAGCACCATTAACCCATTGCGAGTATCCACGCGATAAATGCCACGGTAATCACGAAGGAGGAAGGAATCAACCAAGAATTCACACGATTCTAGACAGCCCTTCACACTAATCGTGATGCAAAATCCACTGTGGAAACAAATGACTACCTACATGCATTAAATCTGCCAACACTTCCCCCGGAAGCTAAACGTGCCCTAGAACAACCAGTTGCCTGTGAGGAAATAATAGAAGCAAAAAAAGTCCCTAACATCAGGAAAAGCTCCAGGGTCCGACGGCCTAGACGTGGAGTGGTGTAAGGAATACCACGCTGAAGTCACTCCTGTTCTCTTCAAGGTATGGGAGGAGGCGATGGACTGGGGTGTCCTGCCAGAATCTATGCGGGAAGCCTAACAGATTTGTTAGGATTAAGGTTGGAACTCTAAGTTGAGCACAACATTTGGATGCTACTTTGTAGAGTAGGGTTCCCCAATAAGAGTACGTTTAGAACAGTATGATTTAACAACTGATATCCAAAGTTGTTGCACGTCTGTAGCAAAGCCTCACTTTACGTTGACCCATCCCTGACACTCTTTACCTTAGACATATACTTATAATGTGTCGTTTATCATTTAGCTCATGTACACGTTTGGTTCGACCCTTCTATGAAAAGCCAGTTAATAAGACCGAACCAAATTCATAATGTGTCACTTGTGTCCTTGCTCGGTCTTACCACAGTACTCTAGTTCATCAACAGTGGTGGTTTCTTTACGAAACTCTGAGGCGAACAAACAGGAGACCAGGGTTTGATTGGGCTGATGTTGACCTTTTGTTTTTAAAATACCTTTTCCCAGCCAAACGTCATTATGCGAAAGAAACAGGACATTCATTGTTAGCTTAAATTACATGTGTGAAATTTTCAAAATGTTTGTCGCGGTTTAGTAGGAGGTAAGTTTTTTTTTATTTTTATCCGAGCCATCATTTTTGGCAATGGCCATTTCCCAAAACTTTTATTTCATGCTGCACTCCCAAGTCACATGAAAATAAATGTCCCTCTCCCACACAACATTTTCATTGTTTTAATGCTGCACCAAACCAATCTGCTTTAATCTAATAGGTAGCAGACTATGTGAAAAGCTTTGAAAGGAACCAACGTTTATTCTGCTTTTCTCGTGCTTCGGACATTGTTGCTCAGCGACATCGTAATCTCCCACACTATTCACCCTTTGCTCTGTACAAGACTGATCCGTTGTCTTGGTGCGTGACCTTTGGGTGATTTATTTCTTTATTTCCCATCGCCAATAGGCTTAAAGGTAAACTCACACCACCTTTACAGTCTCTCCACTGTATGCCGCTAGACAGAACCACAAGGATCCCTGTGCAATGTTTGTGGCCGAGTCAAGCACCTTGTGAAATATGGGAATATGCTAATGCTTACCTACGGTCCAAAAACCACTTCAAACACCTTCTTGAATTAGCCTTCTAATGTTTTTCTTACTTTTAATAACCCACTGGCGGATGAAACAAAAACAAATATTGTAGGCAATTGTGGCTATGGCTGCTTGCAGCAAGAATGTGCCTCACAGGTTGTTGGCAGAGGGGCAGTGTGGTAGTTTGTGCTTGATGCATGAGAGGTTAAAGCCGTCCAGCCTCAGATCAACGTACACAGGTTCAGAAACCTTTCACATCCAACACTATACAGGTTCAGAAACCTTTCACATCCAACATTATATTTTAGTTATATCCCCACAATCAGTCATATAATAGAATTAAAATCGCCATGCACTTTTTTGGAACACATGTTTCATACTTGTCCGAATCCCCAGCCTAACATGTGCAATGTTTCTGACTAGATCATCCAAATCATACTGTTCCCTGGTAGAGTCACCTGGAGTATGGCTGACTCTTTCCAGAACCAATTATCCTCATAGGTTGGTAAATTATTTACTGTAAATATTGCAGGACCAGTACTTTTTAATTAAATTACTAGGACAATGTGCTACCCTTCTTCATTTTTGACTTGTGTCATAGAGAATGCAGTTTGGGAGTGCAGCTTATGTACACCTGAAGCAACCTGGTCTTGTAGCTTGCTTGGCCAGGGGGTTCTGTGCATGTATTTGCTAATGTAACTTTTGTTCTTAGTTAGTAGTTCTTCAATCTACATTATGAAAATGTTCAAGACAGGTTCAGATACTCTGTCCTGCGATAAAATAGCACAAATTCAGAACTTCTTGAGCTCCAACTGCATTTTTTGTTTTAATAACATGCTAATAATTACAAACAGTTTAGCCTGCCTTTATTAATTTCCTTTGGATTGAGAGTTGTGTGATGAACTGGTAAAGAGACGTGAACACATAGGACTCATAGTGATTGATATAGACTTTTATTACAATAATAAAAATGGTTGAAAATGTCTGACTGTCCCTGCACTAGGAGGTATGCCCCTAACTCAAACAAAACTGTGGGTCTGTCCAATGTCAAGATGTTCCAAAATGAAATGCCCTGGGTCCAAAATCCAATCCTAGCCTTTACACTTCAAAAGTAACTATACGGTGCTGGGTATTGTTTCTGGTCTGATAAGTGTACACATGTTGAAGTTCAAAAGAAATGGTAAACTCCAACAAAAGGTTCCAAATGAACAAGGTTCACAGATCCAGGGGATAACTGTCTTCCCCCTTGTTATCTTCCACAGCACCAACAGTTCACTTCCTGGGAATGACTCCCTTTCTCAGATTTCCTTCCACAACAACAGAAACAGTTCAAATAAATCGGAATCTTAAGGACATGCGTCTTCCTTATGTATCTCAAAGGCAAGTCCCAGACCCGCAGGATATCTTTTATATTCCCTTGCCAGGCTCCTTTCATCCTCAATATTTACTCCGGGGTCCCAAGGGCATGAGTCTTCCTTGGTGCTTTCTTTATGTTGTTCACTTCCACTTTAATAAAGTAAACATTTCCTGGTATATGATTTGCCCTTGTATCTTTCACTTTCACACTAAGGAACTTGCCTTGGCCTTGCATACATTTCCACAATCTTTTGACTTGCAGTCTCTTTCAAATACTAGACTTTGCCTGGTATACTATCCTGCCATGGCTTTTCCTGATATATTTCACTCTCACACATGGGAAATTGCCTTTGCCTGGTAAACTTCCCTGCAAGCTCTGGTATGTATTTCCCCAAGCTTCTGACTTGCAGTCTCTTTCAAATACTTGATTTTACCTGGTATACTCTCCTGCCAGGACTTATATGGAGTCTTCTTTCTTCTCATCCATAAAGTAATATTTGCCCAATATTGGTTTGACAAATCCTATTTAACAGTTTGCTTCACTTTCTGTACTATCAATTACTTTATTTCTGCTTCTTACATGTGAGACCAGTGAGACCAGTGACCTGTTAGTGGTCAGTTTCAAAGCCCCATTAAACTCTTTATGCTGTTCACTTGGCGTCTCTTTGGATATCGGCGTGGAGCAGCATTCACTCTCAAGAAACCCAGTAACCTGTTCTCCTTCCCCAAGCTTAGCAGTTGCTTTAGTGGTCTCTCATGGTTCTCTGCCCTTTTGGATTGCCGGTCCAACGTACCACCCACCAGTTGCTGTTCCTTTGCCTTGCCTCAGTCTGCGTTATGCAGCTGCTTGTCATTCGCTTCCCCTCATGCCGCCAGGATTTTCTACAGCACTGCTCTCCCCAGCGTGCTCGGTTGCAGAATGCTGACCAGCATCTTTCCAGTTTGTGGCGTCACCAGGCTCCAGCACTTCTCCACCTCTCTCAGTGGGGGTGAATGTAAGCTTCCCAGCAAGTTGGAGTGCTTTCCTGAGACTAGACTGTTGTGTTGGCTTCTTGGACTTAGTCATCTTCATTGCTCTGGTCCTCTACCTCGTCTGAGTACCCCCATATATATGGGATGAAAAACAGTTCTGAGCATATTACTCTGACAGGTATTATCAGTAAGGTTTATTGGTGACTGGTGGGAGCTATAACAATAAGCCATAAAGGCAGGAGACATGGAGGGGATATCCCAAAAAGGAAAAGAGGGATTTGTTTTCATCCAATGATGCCATGCTATCCCCTTGAGGGTCACCTCCCCACACGTGGTCCTCCCACAAGCAGCCACCCCCAGGGTGGGATCAGGTAGCAGCTGCCCTTGGCTGGCCACATGAGGAGAGACTTTTCCTAATGAGACAGTGGTGACATTGCTAGATTCATTACAGTTGGGTGTTGTGTTATTGCAACATCCTCACTAGCACATTACACTTTTGCATAGTTTATTGGTGTCTCTTTATTAACATTTGTGGGTGCCTTTTATTATTTTCTTTGAATTTTGAGTTTGGGTGCTGTCGAGTAAGGACAGCCACTGATATGGAGTGGTTAACCTCCTACAGATTTCTCATTGCTGCCTCTGTCCTCTTGCAGGGAGTTTTTGCCTTTCCACACGGTCGATTTCTGTCCACAGAGGATGGAAAATGACAGTCTTGGTTATTGGGATTCTCAAGAGTTTCATACAGTGTAAGGCAGACTTTCAATTACAGAGACCAAGTGGTTGGATTCACTCAACTTTGACATTGGTTCTTGCAGTATGAAATTAAGGAGGGTGATAGTTGGGGCTGTACACATCCAGAGAAAATACTGAAAGGAGCAAACTCGTCTAATAATCTTCTCTCCAGTATGTATAAGGAACTGTTAAACATGAGACCCGAAAATAAGGAGAGTTAGATGTAATCCAGGCCTAGGTGCCATCATCTGAAAACGATTTGGGACACCACCGCCAAACCTGATTGTCTCCTTCGGATGACCTAGGCTTCTCCCAGCCATTATTCACATGCATGGATCATTTTCTGATGGGTGCCACCTTTGTCCACTGAGCCACTGGGATCCTTCTTGATGAGTTCCTCCAGCTACCTAGAGGCTTCTTCACTCTTCGCTAGATTCATCACTCCTGGGTTGAAGGCCATCATTGTGGGAAGGCCATTTGTTCTTTTCCTTGGTCATGGGGGTCATCTTTTGCTCATGGTTTAAGCCCCTGGGCAACAGATCCTGTACATTGCACTTAAGAAAGTAGACTATACTTACCCGATTTGTTTGTCCATGCCAGTGCTGTTTCTGATGAAACTTCCAGTGTGAATACATACCTATGGGTTCTGTTTGGCTACGCTGGCCATGAACTTCATGAGAATAGGTGGAGCATATTGTTTGGACTAGTGATGTCAACTTGAGGGGCGGGAGATCTGTATTCTTGCCGCAAGGGCACTTGAATTTAGGGTGATGCATCAACGGATAAAATTAGCGCAAGATAGCTGCACCCAACCCGTTGTTTTCACATGTGTAAAAGTGAGGAAAACTAAGGTAATATGCATAGGAAAAAATGTTAAGATAGATTACAATATGCTTCAAAATACATGCCAGAACGATCGGGACAATAACATTTTTGTGTAAACTTCCCCTTTTATGATGATACGTTCGATTTCACTCGGCATGAAATGTTTGATCAAGCTTTCTGCTTTAAAGGACTGCGGATGAATAATTGTCCTAGCAGTACCATTAAATTTTTCATTGTAAAACACACACCAACTTTCTTCTGGGATTATGTTTCATTGGATTTCATCCTGTGGACAACCTATCTCTTTAATTAGTGTTCAAAAGTTCTTATGGAGTTATTAGTGGTCAAGGTGTGGCCCAATGTGGAACCATCCCTTCGATTTTTTTGTCTCCAATAGAATTTCATACATTTTTTAATTGTGTTTTTAATCTCCATTTACCCTTGATATACTTTACGTGGGACCAAACCCCTAATTTCTCCAGATACTTTATGTCTTGCCTGTGCTTCCTTTTAAGATCCCGAACCGTTGGGTCAAAAGGATGAGGTTTTTGTACTAGCTGGTACTTGACCCTTGGAAAATTTCTTAGAACTTTGACACATTGCATGATGTTATTATAGTTTTTAGGGGTCAGAATTATTCTACCTGAATCTAACAGTACTGCAAGGTGTGAGCTACATTTATCATATAATTCAGACGTCCCTTTGAGTCTCGTAGCAATATTTGAGACAGTGACCGGACTAAGTGTACCGATTGGGGTCGATTGAAGCATTGGAAGGTCGACTCTTAGCTCTAACGGTGCATGCTCACTAGAAACTTCAGTGATAATAGTGAGGGAATTAGCCCTCCTAAAAAGACCTTGTAAGTGACTTCAATCCAGCAATTCAACTAAGTCAATGCCTAGTCTGGGATGCCCAATGAAAGCCCTTATTTATATATTTTGATGTCAAGTTCTTAAATCTGGATGATGAACCCTTATATAACGCCCCTCTCTTTGAATCCCCCTGACCTCACTGAGCCAAGAAGTAGGTTTGTTTTGCAAATTAAAAGGTGCATTGGAAAAATTAAACAATATATATAATCACACTTTTATGAATAAATTAATATTTGATAACACACTTATGAAGATAATAGTGATCAACAATGGGTAATATTACAAGAGCACACTCTCTTTAATCAATGAGGAGTTGGTATAGAAAGAATAAGGTAGCAGAGACTACTTGTATGGTTTCAAGGAAATGCAAGATGGGAAAGAATGCAGCACAGAAATAAACTTGATATGGTTTCAACAAGAGATAATATGATCACTTTTTCCCTTGTGACAACTCACTCCCCCCTTAGGCAATATACAGAGATGGAAAGGAGAGCACACAGTTTTCAGGAATACAATCAAATGCAGTTCAAATTCCAGTTCCCCCCAGCAAGCTTAGAGAAAACTGGGATGCTTTTAAACAGGCAAAAATACTTTTAAATGTGATTGCAATGAAGTGAAATTATGCTAAAAATAATTTTAATTCACTAAAGGAGATTCAGGGTAGGTGATAGTGACTTTGAATTGGGACAGGTCAACACTAGCAATGAATAATGAGTGATTATCAGGTCGAAAACGAAATTTAGCAGTTGCAAGCAAAAGACAGCAATTTTGACAGGAGCTAATTTTTCAATTTGCGGCACTTTTTCCAAGGGCGTAAAGCGCGATTATTGAAAAACTATAAGGAATGTTTTGTTGGGTGTGTTGGTAAGCTTAGGATATTGGTTTTAAAATGACAGTTAAATTTTGCTTCTAGGACATGTGGTTCAAAAGATACGGACGTTTTTGTGGAGGTAGATTTTCAGAAATTAAGTCAAGATTTCAGAATGACAGATGACACTAGAATGACAGGTCAACACTAGCAATGAATAATGAGTGATTATCAGGTCGAAAACGAAATTTAGCAGTTGCAAGCAAAAGACAGCAATTTTGACAGGAGCTAATTTTTCAATTTGCGGCACTTTTTCCAAGGGCGTAAAGCGCGATTATTGAAAAACTATAAGGAATGTTTTGTTGGGTGTGTTGGAAAGCTTAGGATATTGGTTTTAAAATGACAGTTAAATTTTGCTTCTAGGACATGTGGTTCAAAAGATACGGACGTTTTTGTGGAGGTAGATTTTCAGAAATGAAGTCAAGATTTCAGAATGACAGATGACACTTTTACAGCTTTGAAATCACAGAATGGACACACGATTTCTATGCAGTTCTGGACAGGTTGAAATGGTTTGAATAAGATTATTTTAAACTAAGAGATTGGTTCTGTACAGTTCTAGGCGGGATACAAACTCCTAGTTTTGGACTGGAATGGGCCTGGGACTGCACTCTCGCCACCGGACGGTCTCTGGCACTGGTTCTGCTCACAGCGAGCTCTCTGATCTGCTATCGGCACTGCACAGCGGTCTGGTCGGTCTGGATACAGCACTGCTCTCTCTGGATTTCGGTTCTGGCACAGGGTTCTGGGCCAGAAGCGAACAGCACGGCAAGGCTGTTGAATAGTTTGGTTAGGTTGCTGGATTCTGGGGCCTCTGAAAAGGATTCAGCTTGTGGATTAGGCCTCTTTTCTCCAAGGTTCTAGAGTTTAGTTCTAGAGTTTGGTTCTGGAGTCTATCTGGAGTCTAAGGTCTGGAGCCTCATGAGTCTGGAGTTTGTCTGGATATGGTCGGGCAGCGTGCTTCGCAGGAATCGATGAGTAGTGGAAAAATGAGTGTCCCTATCTGGGTCTCAGTGGTTCTTTTAATGTGTTCTCAAAGGGGGTGTGGAAGCTGACTTTCTATGCCCAACCCTCTGAGGATCCAGATAGGTTAAAGGATTTTCTGTCCTCTGACTGGAGAAGGGAGTAGTGAGTCAGAATGAGTCATCAGGTATCATCTTTATGGCTGAAGGAAAGAACACTCCCCCTTGCATTTACTTAGAAAACCATTTTTCATATCCAAACATGCTTCCCAGATACACAAGTTGTTGAAATTACATGTACACATCACAAATTAATTAAGACAGGTCTCTGTTTAACCCTGCTCTTTCTAAGAGCTTGGGTTCAGAAATGACAACTTATTCTCGATTTTCGTGGGTTTCGCAATATTGGGTTCGCACCAAACATTACACAGAGGTACACACCCTCTCTGCGCATATTACTGTAAGTTTGCATTTTTATAGTATAAACACAGTGTCTACAATATTAATAAATCCAGGGTTTGGTCTCAGAGCATCCCACGGCGTCCAACTTAGTCTTGAATTGTGAGTGAAGGTGTCATTTTAAGAATCTCAAAATTGTACATTTCTATCATCTGGTTACAATTAGTTATCAGTATTCTTATAAAACATATATTTGCCTTCACTTCAGTACACTCATTGGTTTGTCCCCGCCCCTAGAAGCTTGGCTTGACTCAGAGGTCACATGTCTTATTTCTCCCAGAGCAGTTGTTGTGGTCACACCTCAAATCAGCATATTCTATTCATCCCAAAGACCCCATTGTTCCTTCCTCCAGGCTGCAGGGAATATCTCCTCCCTCTTAATCAACAGGACCATGTGATATCCTGCCTTCTGGTGTGGAGTCCCCAGGTGTGAAGGATTCCCGAGCACAGCAAGCCTTTTGAAGTCTGAACTGCATCAGGCTACTGTTTAGCTTCTGAAATAGAGGTCTCCGGTCAGAATTTAGATCACCAGCGCCGGTCAGTGGCAAGCACCGGTATTGCACCCATTTTTGACAGCTGTTTCTTTAAAAGGGGATTTTACTTTGATAGTATATGATTCTTGCTGATATTGTATTGATGTGGATTCTTGCAGTAGAGTAATGTAGTACACCCAACAAGAAGTTGTATCCTTTTGGTGTTTTTGTGAGCCATGATTTTAGCAATTTTGACGATCAAGAAAATGAATTCCCAAACAGGTCTGGGTTGCTTTTGGCAATTAGTATTGCTATTTCCAAGTGGTTTCAGGCTACTGTGTGGGTATCCCCATGGTGGTTCTAGGTAGTGATCTCCTGTGTTCACTGACATGGCAAATGTGAGTGGCAGACTATTTTTCAGGTTTTTACTGCACATTTTTGGATGATCTCTGGCGAGCAGCATGCTTTCCGGCGGCCATTATGATGTTTCTGCTGCCAGCGATGTTGTAGGGCTTGGATGAGTGGGTTCAAATATCCCACAACCTTAAGATAATAAAATATAATCAATGTTACTCTGCCTATCCCCACACCTCCATGTAGGACCCTTCAGAATGTCACCTTTTAATTTACTGTTGGCCCTATTTAAGTTCCAATGTGCCATCATGTTCATCCAGGCCATTCCTCTTTTGTCCTTGGCACTATTAATATTTAACCCACAGTTCTTGCTACTGAAAATTAAATCCCCCGCAATTAACTCTTTATCATATTTAACTGGCAATGATTGCCTTTTTGTTGAATGGTGCTAAGCTGATGCATACTAATATTTGTGGGTAAAATAGCTCAGCGGGTTCAGCGCTCGCTGCTGCGATCTGAGCGTGATTTGCAGGTCGCAGGTTGGAATCCCGGTAAGGCCAACTCAGCATTTCATCCTTATGAGGTCGATAAATGAGTACCAATTTCGGTTGGGTGATATTGTATGTAAATATGTGCTCTGTAAAGCGCTTTGGAATAAGGCGCTATATAAATAACACATCATTATCATCATTATTTGGTGGTATGCAATATGGTCTTTAGTAGCCATGGAGAAGATAATAGCCATGTTGTATTCCAGACCTATGAGAGGATATGGAGCCCCTTCGTTGACTAGGTTAATTTCCTGGAGGCAAACGTAACACGTAGACTGGCACATATATGGCAGTTTTGACTCGCATGAGTCTAGGAGTGGCTTTTGAATGGTTTATCTTGTTGTTAGAGGAAACCCCATTTGAAAATCGGGGGACAAGGTGGTGACCGAGGAGAGGGCACTGGATATGAAATAGGGTACAGAGTGGTCAGGAAACATGTTTTGATTACTTTGGGTGGAAGATTTACAATCCCCAAACTGGAGGACCATGTTACATTGCCCTTACAGTGATCCTATTAGTAACAATGTAAAAGCCTTTTTTCTCTTTCGTCTTCCTTTTAGCTATGCATTTCCGTAATATGTATTGTACTCGCATTGTTGGATCCTTTGCTACAAGTAATCAGAAATTTCTATGGAATGCAATTCATGGCTTGTGTTCAATATTGAAGCAGTTCGCGTATCTTTCCTTGGAGAGGTAGTCTGTTATTTTCTGCACTGCATCTACAATTCGTTGCAATTTTGGTATTATTCTCTTCATAGCACTGTTCATCACTTTGTCATTTGCTCAGCGCTCCGCTGGCTGGCGTGGCCGCGCACCTTTAAGCTCCAGACGAAGCCGCTCATTGGGCGATCATACCATCATGGTGACTAATCAATATGAAGCATGGACTTCCTTCCACACTGTGACCTTGGCAACGCCCACAAGGTGGACAAGTGCAAGAAGACACACCGCGCTCTACAAAAACCGAAACCATAAATGCCTTCAATAACTGAGAACATACCCTATTGCATTCAAGATAAAATAGCTATACTCGTCTAATATTCTTTTAAAGACTGCCAAACAGTATCCTGAATGTGTCTACTTACTCCATGTGCCTGTTTTAAATAAAGAGATATTGTTGTCTTACCATACTAAATCAAATCAGGTGAGCGTGGATTCTGTGTGGGATGTCTCAGGCACCATGGCTAATCTGTCCACAACCTCGTGCGGATGAAGCCGTGAACACGGCAGACATTTCTCTGCGAGCTGGCCTAGCTGCGTCACACATCACCATAGTATATTCAGCGCCTAAAGAGCAACCTTTCCGATTGCGTGAGGTGATTGGTGACAATCTGAGAGTGTTATAACTTGCAGCATGAGTTTTATTGTGGGTTTTCTTGGTCTATGAGTTGGTGTGGCTGGCGTGGTGGGCAGGCTAGTGTGCTGTCTGTACACATACATCTGTCTGCTAAGTATTGCTGATCTGCAGGCCGGGTCGGACTGGAGCATACAATTGTCTCAGGCACCAATGAAAAAGTGGCCCCAGTTGCAAATGGCAACTCATTGCTTTTGTGACAGACTGTTTGAGTAGTACCCAAGGGGGGGTTTGATAAAATGTGATATAAATTGTGCATTTTAAAGAATATTTATTCAATAACACTGGTCAAAACGACTAACCGCATAGTGAAGTTACTCATCAAACTGGCCCACATAGCCCAAAAAAGTGTCCCACTCTGACCAAAAAACCTGGCCCACACTATTGTGTGTTTTTTGGTTTGGGCATCGCCCTATAGCCCTCTCAGCCAGTCGGAGCCCGCGTGCAGGCTGTGTCCACTGTCTAATTGCAGCTGGGGGTTGGCCGAAGGTTGTCACTGATTGTGGTAGAATCTGACCCGAGAATGCAGAGCGTGTAAGTATATTTGCTGTGCGTCTGCAGTCTGCGCTCCCGACGAGGAATGTGTTTGCAATTCCAGTAAGGGCCCGAGCTCGGCAGGCGGTGGTGGCTGAGGCTTGAGGACCCGAGCTCGGCAGGAGGTGGTGGCTGAGGCTTGAGGGCCCAGGCTCGGCAGTTGGTGGCAGCTAAGGCTTGAGGGCTGTTAGGCAGAATCCTGTGCAGTTCCCTTAGGGAGCACTACACAAGATTAGGGCTACAGGTGAGAGCAATACATCCCCTTTTGGTATTAGTCTGTACCACAAAGATTTAGTTGGTAGCTGTGGCTGAGCAGTCAGACTTATCTCAAGAGGGAGATGAGCAGTATTCAGGGTTTACACAATAGGCCTACAGCACTATGGCACAAGGAAACACTGACCAAAGCTTTGTATTAAAAAGTAGTTATATATTTATTTTATACACTTCTAATAAAACACAGGTATCACAGTCATCAAGCAAGTTAAATTAAGTCCAAGGAAAAATATACACACTCCCAAGTTAAATTGTAACCAAGTGAACCAGAGTGAAAACTGAGCAAAACGGCACAGTGACAACTACACACAAGGGATCCTCTAACAATTTCTCACAAGGGAGGGAAAGCACAAGTTATATAGAAATAGGTTCTTACACACCCTAGCAACACTTCCCATCAGTTTGTGAACCAGTTTAAGCAAGGCAGTGCATCAGTATAAGGAATAATTAAATGAAAACTGAGCAAAATGGCATTTCACAAGGTTAAACAATGAGAAGGAAAGGGTAGTTAAAGAAAATAGGTGCACCACACAGTTATAGCTGAGAATCTAAAGAAGGCATATCTAACAAATGTGACCAGAGTCAGTAGGCCTGTGCCAAAGTCAGTTGGGACACAGCAAGGGCCCAGGAGCAACATGTTCTTGTAGCTGCAGTCAAGTCTTTGGTTAACGAAGTGGAAAAGGCGGATGCAGACGTTGAAACACAATGTTAAGAGAGAGGGGTAGCCAACCCAACAGGTAGGTAAAGGATTTAAAACACCTTTAGTGCTACCGCGAAGAAAGGGCGGTCTGCCGGAACAATGATCCAGCAGAGGAAGAGAGGCTCTCGTCGTGGAGGAAGGTTCGAGTTACTGCACTACCCAGGGATGAAACCAGCCGCGGTGCTGCCCGATGAATATAAGGTACGCTCCTTATAATCGCTGTCCGGGTGGACTGGTGCCTGGCTATCCGGCCTCCGAGTGCAGGGTATGGGAGATTCGACCAAGGCAGGTCCGGGAAGGCGATTGGCAAACTGGTTGGCCCCACCAGTTCAAGGGAAGAAGGCTCTTGCAGATGAAGATCTCCTCTCGTTGTGTGGAGAAAAGTGGTGAGACGCTGTAGCAGGGTTTCACCGGTGGTTCAGTCGTTGCAGATGTCTTTGGCTTCTCTCCCCTTCGGCTTCTTAGTTCCAGTGGCAATGTCTTGCTTTTCCAATCCTCAGGACCCTGCTTTTATGCAAAAAGATCCCCATTCATACAGCCTAGCTGTCACTCACACAGTGGAGTGGTCATCTTGGCGGGAGACCCTCCAGCCTATCAGGATAGAGTGTAACATGGGTTGCTGAGGCAACCCTGTCCAGGGGTCCTACTCCCCCTCTCACACAATGGACCCACCCCAGACTCAGTGGCGCCGAAAGGAGGGCTTCTCGGCAGAAGCCCGCCAAAAGGACGAACAAAGGATCCCCGACCTGGGTTAGGAGTTTAGAGGAAGACACGTGAAAGAAGTTATATTAAAGTTCTGGCAATAAAAACCTACCGGAGTAAAGTTGATATTAAAATACACCGGTGGTATGTTAGAGGCTGTCAGCAAAAGTGGTAGCCTCGAACAATGGGAAAATCCCATACGGAAATATTCGCAGTCGAATATTTATGGTAGTAACCACGGCCACCAGCCAGAAACCTTTGAGGGAGGGACTGTACGGTACCCTCTCGAAAATGAACATAGGGTGAAAAACTATTAAGCCCTTCCAGTACCTCCATAGTAAGATGGGTTGTACTGGTTTAGTTCATAGGATTCGACTAGTAAAGTCAATGGGGACTTTACATGCCCTGGGAGACAGTAGTCAGTCCCAGGGTATGGAGTCTATGTTTCGGGGTCGCTATGGCACCCCTGTCTCACTGCACTGAGGGTGCTGTGTAACACATGTAAATAAAGATGATTCCTATGGGGTTGAGAAAGATCCCATAGGCATTAAACACAAAAATAGCCTAGAACACACGTAGCAAAAATGCCTAAGAGTGGTAAAAAAGAGTCTCACTCTTAGCAGGAAAAAGAAACAAACCCTTCAAATCCAGCAAAGCTGCTGGGGGACTCTATAGGTAAGGGAAATTAGCCATAGAATGAGAATTCTCCCTAACAAGGGCCCAAGCTCGGCAGGCGGTGGCGGCTGAGGCTTGAGGGCCCCAGCTAGGCAGGCGGTGGCGGCTGAGGATTGCGGGCCTAAACTCGGCAGGCGGTGGCGGCTGAGGCTTGAGGGTCCGAGCTCAGCAGGCAGTGGTGGCTGAGGGTTGAAGGCCCGAGCTCGGCAGGCAGTGGCGGCTGAGGCTTGAGTGCCTGAGCTCGGCAGGCAGTGGCGGCTGAGGCTTGAGGGCTCGAGCTCGGTATGCGTGGCAGCTGAGACTCGAGGGCCCGAGGGCTCGAGCTAGGCAGGAGGTGGTGGCTGAGGCATGAGGGCCCGGGCTCGGCAGTTGGTGGCGGCTGAGGCTTGAGGGCCCAAGCTCGGCAGGCGGTGGCAGCTGAGGCTTGAGGGCCCCAGCTAGGCAGGCGGTGGCGACTGACGATTGCAGGCCTAAGCTCAGCAGGCGGTGGCGGCTGAGGCTTGAGGGTCCGAGCTCGGCAGGCAGTGGCGGCTGAGGGTTGAAGGCACGAGCTCGGCAGGCGTTGGCGACTGAGGCTTGAGGGCCCAAGCTCGGCAGGTGGTGGCGGGTGAGGCTTGAGGGTCCGAGCTCGGCAGGCGGTGGCGGCTGTGGCTTGAGGGCCCGAGCTCGGCAGGCAGTGGCAGCTGAGGCTTGAGGGCCCGAGCTCGGTATGCAGTGGCGGTTGAGGCTTGAGGGGCTGAGCTCGGCAGGTGGTGGCGCTTGAGGCTCCAGGGCCCAAGCTCACAAGCCGGCTGAGGCTAGCAGGCCCAAGCTCGGCGGCTGAGGTTTGAAGTTCCGAGCTCGGCAGGCGGTGGCGACTGAGGGTTGAAGGCCCGAGCTCGGCAGGCGGTGGCGGCTGAGGCTTGTCTGTGTTGATGTTGTTCAGAGTATGTGTGCTTGCCTTGTAGCGAACGGTTGGCGACTTGAATAGGTAGGAAGGAGAAGTGGAGGGTAGTCGGTTTGCCACCAGAGTCCTTTGGATGTCTCTGTCATGGGTGCTGTTTACATGGGTATTGCCCCCCTGACCACTGTCTGGTGCATTGATGCGGCTTGACCTGATACAAGATGTTAGTGTTGCATTCTGGGAACAATGTGCCATTAAAACATAGTCTACACGTATATAATGCCACCTATGATATATTTTTTATATTACACGGGAATGTATTTTTATCATCTTCCCATACACACCAGGTCCGGTGACTTAGGCTGATCGTATAACCATATATATCTTAATATTTCTAATTCAAACAGAAATACCAATTAAAAGCATGTGGTTTCAATTATCGCTGCTAAAAGATCCTGTTGTTTACGAACTGGTTTGTCAAGTTGGGTGTGCTGCGGCCAGTGTTGATCCTCCGCCATGCCCGACAGCTCTTACTCAATGACGCGGTCAATCACGTGCTGGGATCTTCCGCAGGTGCCGCCCTGCACTGAGGCCTCCGGCCCCGCCAGGGAAGAGGCCCAAATAACCTGCATAACATGACGCCTGTTGTCTTAGAAACGTCATTGAAAACAGAGGCTTGCATTTGCGCTGAAGTGCATGTCCGTTAGTTTCGTATCGGGAAGCATTTTTGAAATCATTTATTATACGAAAACAAATGCTACGCTTTAAAGTTTGGAGCAGGGACACATGACCTCTGCAGTATATGCTCTACTCCAATGGCCAGCACATGAGCATATGAAACCGCTCGCAAAATGTTCTGGAATATTGGGGTCAGACATGAGCGCGGAGTGATGGGGAGAGCTATGCTGGACTTTAGAGTTAGTGTCCCTGAACTGTGGAAGAGAGAGAGACAGCCTGATTAATTTGCTGACGAAGTCTACCAGATGCTTGCTGGGGGTATAGACATAGAGGGGGGACTTTGGAACACATGACAGCGTGTAGTGCTGAACACTGCTGAGGTGGGAGAAAGACTATGGGCCTCATTACGAGGATGGGGGTAACCCGCTGGTGCTACCGGCGGGTTGCTGCCTTCCTCGTAACACTGAATTTGGGAAGTCCCCATTCCCATGGGTTCACTGAAGCACTGGCACCGTTAACTCTGCCGTTCGGGCCCGTTGGCGCCCGGCAGGTCAGACCTGCCGGGCGTAACGCCCCCGCCCGCAGAGTCAGAGTGTGTCGGTCCAGAAAGGGTGCTGGTACGTTGCTACTGTTACCCTTATTTCCAGGACCGCCACACTCATAATGAGCCCCTATGTCTTTGCAACCTCTTGCGTGTGCAACAGATTTTCTAGGAGAGTGTCACCCCAAGAGCGACGAGGTTGCAAAGCCATAGGGCCTCATTATGAGTGTGGCGGTCCTGCAAATAAGGGTTCTTCCCTGACGTCCATAGCATGATTTTGGCCCTGCCACTGAGAAAGTTCCAGAGCCACTGTGGAATGGGCTGAAGGGGAGGACTGAGGAGATGGGGTTGTTACGACTTCAGAGGTAGACCGTGAGCCATCAGTGGCCCCATTAAATGATTTTCAAAGTGGCGCCGTGTTGTGAAGTGGCCTTTTCCACAGATGCCTAGGAGCCGCCAGTACAAAAGGAACGCTTCTTTATACATGCAGTACGGAATAGGTAATCCCCAAAGGTATACCACACTCAAGTACATTAGGGAACATCCTCCTGCATACCCTCTCTCACAGCCAGCCTCTCTCCAACTGTCATCTATAGAGCATTCAGCAGTCTGTAATCACACAACGTTGCACTCTCTGAATTCCCACATCATCACCATTCATGCAAAGCAGACCAGGCAGGAAGAACGCGCATTACAATACATGCCCCCCCCACCCCCAACAAGAAATCAGACTCCGACGCACAATCAAAAGAGACATACGCATCAAGAGGTAGAACAATGATCAGCCAACAACCTAACAAAACAAAATCCACCAAATGGGTAGTCCCAAACCACACTGCTGTTTGGTGACACACTTCAAAACCATTGTGTAATACCACCCAGAGACTGCAGCCACAAGCACATCCTTGCATGCCATCCAAAGTGCACGCGGCATTGGGACAACTCCTAACCCTGCCACCACCCAATTTACTATGAATAAGATAGTATGGTGGCAACGCTCCACTGATTAAACGGAGACCTTCGCAAACCTCTCAAACCCACTTAGACAATCTAACATACAATGTACTGTCCAGTAACCTCTCTTAAGACAGCAAGCACCTCACATACAACGGGAACTATGCTCTCTAACCCTGACCCTGCATCTACATAAGAACCTCAAACACTCCAAGGCATTCCAAGGGCTTCACACATCCGCTCTGTGAGTGCTGACAGATCTTGTGACCCAGCCACCTGGCACACTCACTCTGCTGTGGCATCTTCAGAAATGGTGTCCAGCACCACACATAACTAAACATAGGTGTCCAACACCTCTCCTAATTAACCAAGGGTGTCCAGCACCATGCATAACTGAAATAGAGAGCGGCACATAGTGAGTAGCCATTTACAAACGTAGGCATATTTAAATACTCGAAGTAAGTCCATAGTCTAATCATAGCGTTTGCATATTTGGTTGCTCTTGCGCAAAGAAAAACATTGTTCAACACACACAACAGAATACGTCCCAATGATTGTATTGTATTATATTTGAAAAGAGCTCACTAAGGCTCGATGGCACCCTGGCGCTACAAAAAAGGCAACAGAGGAGACGGTGACAGGAGCTGCAAGAAGTTAAAGTACGTACATTTTGAGAGCTTTGCAAAAGATGGAGTGGTCAGTAATTTCTCGAAGCTGGCAGGGAAGAGAGTTCCACAGAGTGGGGCCGAGGACAGAGGAGCATCCTCCAGCCTGCACACTGCGGAATCTCAGAATTTTCAGTACATTTTGTGAAGTCTAGTAGGAGTGCAAAGAGTCAGTTTGGATTGAGGATAGGCAGCGGCAGATTGGTAGATTGCACAATGCGTAATGCATAGAATCTTAAAATGAATGCAGCTTCTCACAAGAGGCCAATGAAGCCGCTGTAGCAGAGGATAGGGGTGCGAGAGCCTAGGTGCACCCAAAATTTGCAGACGTTGGATTAAAAAAGCAGATTGACCAAGAGATCAAGAGATCACATGATGCCAGAGGTTACAACTTTAGAGTGAAGCTCAAATGGTATAAAAGGAAGAGTCTTTTTTCGGAGCTTCAGTTTGAAGTAGCTCGTACTACAGGCATGGAATTTGATCTTCTCTTGATCCTGACGGTAGAAGTTTAACACCAAGACTGATGCAGTAGGATCTGGGCAGGGCCCCAAGGAGGCCAGCCAGTACTCAGTATTCCAGGCCATGTTGGGGTTGGAGGAACCAATAACGAGAATCTCGGTTTTGGACCTGTTTAATTTCAGCCAATTACTGCAATCCAATCTCCGATAGCATACAGACAAGTTCTCAGATTAGATGGAGGCTCAGATGCAGGTGAATTGAGTTGAAAAAGCAACTGAGTATCATCTGAATAAGTGTAAAAACGCACATCATGTTCCGCAATAAGGTCCACCAAAGGACGGAGATTAAGATGAAAAACAAGAGGAGAGAGAGAAGAACCTTGAAGATGGTGTTACGATCACCTGGTATCCACGGGGGCGCCACACGATACTGGATGGAGGTCTAAGCGCTATATACCGGACCCGTCTCTGCTTGGTTATGTGCCAGATGTTGAGTAGCGCCTATAACAGGAGAATGGAGAGTTAAGATACCGGTTCTGTGATGGGTGGACTCCCACCTCCCTCTGGTCCAAATCCCCTCCCTTGGAGATATTGCTCACCTTAGGTTTTTGTGCGTTGAACTCTCCGTCCTGCGTCTCTGTACAAGGGCGCGTGGTTGGCGCGGGCATTCCGTTGATCTAGTTGCTTCACTGGTCCGTGTGCCTTTATGTCGGGTCCAGACCGGCTGTGACTCTGAATCTGCTTGCTGTTTTCCAAGTGAGTTATAATGTCTTTTCCGTCTTTATTCTGTCTCTTTCTTTCCCTCCGTTTTCTCTGTGTTCTCGGCGTCATGCTCCACTACTCTGTTCCCTAACAATGTCTCTTTTGTTTTCACAGGGATGGTTGCAATCACGGAGTTGCCGCACCGATGACGAACACCACGGTGAGTTATTGATGCGCGGAGCGCTGCGCTGTTTATTGGTGTTAACTGCTAACCTGTGTTCTCTTCTCCTCTTTGTACAGGTTGTGGTGATGTTCCGGAGTGATGAGCGATCGAAGCCCTGCTTGCCCAGGTAAGTGCTTTGTTAATGCTGAACTTGTTCCTTCTCCCTTGCAGGTTGCGGTGAAACCCGGAGATGGGTGAGGTAAGAAAAATGCAGGGTGGTGCCGGACTCGCTGCTTGCCCAAGTAAGAAATGTTATGAATGCTGTCCTTGTTTCTTTACCTTTGCAAGTTGAGGCGAACTGCGGAGATGGGCGAGGTAAGCGAAGCACAGGATGGATTCAAGGCCAGTTACTTCACAGGTAAGTGTTCTTGCTCGCTAATGCTGTTCTTGTTCTTCCAGGTTATTAATGGAATCCGGATCTAGGGTTTCAGGATCGGGCTGCCGGAGAAGCATATGAGCAGGAGCTGGACCCGGTGAGCGTTACGCTGCAGGAGTGCAGAATAAGGCAAAGCGTGTTCTGCTATTTGGTTGTGGTTTAAATAGCCTAGGTAAAGTAATTCCAGGCCAAGTAGTTCCAGGCCCAGCCACACCCAAAACACTAGACCGCATAGCTTGGTTCTAAAGAACTGAGCTGTGCAATAGGCCTCCATGTTGGATTAGGATCCAAAACTAGTATTGCTTTATTCCGGATAATGTGCCTGGCGCCAAAGGCGCCAGGACTGACTCCATGTATTTTTCAGATGGAGTTTTAAGGCCCTTGGGGCCGATGTAAAGGGCTTTAGCCCCACTGCTGCCAGGGGGCTGTTATACCTGAGGGGATCAGGGGCATGGATCGTGACAGCACTACCCACTAAGGACCCTCTCAAGGTATTTCTTCCGCCTGGCCCTGGTTTGGTCGGAGGGTTCCGATGAAATCGTCTTACTCGGCGTGGCGCATGGACGTGCTCGCTAGGCTCCCATGTCCTGTCCTGAGGGCCGTATCCCTTCCAGTCCACTAAGTAATATAACTTGGACCTGGTGAGCTTAGAATCTAGGATGTCCTTGACTTCAAATTCGGGTTCTCTGTTAACCAGTACCGGATTTTGTGGTGTTTTGACCAGAGTTCCAGGCTGAACAGGTTTTAAGAGTGACACGTGGAATACGGGATGGATCTGCATATTTGGTGGTAAAGCTTGTTTTACTGCCACAGGATTTATAATTGCCTTGATGGTATAGGGCCCTAGATATCTGGAACAAAATGTTCGAGTTCCTCTTAGGGGCATGTGCCAAGACTTCATCTCCGACTTGGTAGTGTGGGGCTTTTCTTCTGTGTTGATCAGAGACTCTTTTCTGTCTTTCTTTGGCTTGGGTCAAGTGTTCTGCTGCCTTTTTGAATGCTTGAGTGATGATCGCATGTAAAGTCTTACCCCCACGGCCTTGGAAATGCCTGCAGTGATCTAATTCAGAAGTATGTGGGTGCCTTCCATACACGGTATAGAATGGACTCTGTCCGGTATTGGTGTGTAGCGAGTTGTTGTAGGCATATTCGGCTATCCACAGCACATACTTCCAGCTTTTTTCCACTTGATGTAACATGCACCGTAGGTATTGCTCTAGTGTCTGATTCATCCGCTCCGTTTGGCCCTCAGTTTGGAGATGATGACTAGTGGACAGATGAATATCGATTTGGGCAATTGCACAACTCTTCCTCCAGAAGTTAGACACAAGCTGACTCCCTCGGTCAGAAATCAGGACGGAGGGGAAACCATGTAATCGTACGATTTAAAAACACCTTTGCCAGACTGGATGAGTTTGGTAGACCCTTAAGCGGAATGAAATGGGCCATTTAGAGAATAGGTAAACAACCACTAGGATAGTGTTGAACCCTTAAAAGGGAGGCAGATCTGTGATGAAATCGAGGGAGTGTGTGCGCCAAGGTGCAGGTGGAATTTCCAGGGGTTTAAAAAGGCCTCGCAGCTCTTTGTTTCTGGGATTTATTCTGTGCACAAATGCCACATGACAGAATATACTGCGTAATGTCCTTTTGCCAGGTCGGCCACCAATAATTTCTTTTCACCTTGGCTAGGGTCTTGGCAATTCCTGGATGTCCTTCTATCAGGGGGTTGTGATAACCAGAAATTACTTGTTCTTCTAGTGCCTTATTCGGTAGATATAAACGCCCTCTGAAATACGGGAGTTGGTTCTTTGTTATGTAATGTTCGCCTTGAGTGGTTTAGTCTTGTAGAGCCTCAGTGTTCATTAGGAGCCAAATTTCCTTTTGGAGTTCGTCCAGAGATAACGTTGTTGTAAGTCCTAGTAGTTTGTCACCTGGAATAATGGCCACCAGGTCTGGGGTTGAATATGCATTCTCATCAATACCCATGCGGGATAGGGCATCAGCTTTTCTGTTCTGTACTCCAGGTCGGTACGTGATTATGTAATCATATTCTGCGAAGAATAAAGCCCATCGGAGCGGACGGGATGATTGTGCCTTTGCCGTATTGAGGTATTGTAGGCTGCGATGGTCGGTGATTACTATGATGGTATGTCAGGTGCCTAGGAGGTAATGCCGCCAAGCCTTAAAGGCTGCCTTGATCGCTAGGAGTTCCTTGTCTGTTATTGCATAGTTAAGTTCAGGTGTAGTAAATTTTCACGACCAAAAGACCACAGGATGTAACTGGCCTGTTTCGGGATCCCTTTGGGAAAGAACAGCCCCCATTGCCATGCTGGAGGCATCTGTTTCTACTACATATGGGAGATCTGGGTGGGGTTGTTGTAGCACCGAGGCTGAGGTAAATCTTTTCTTGAGTTCCTGGAAGGCCTTCTCCGCCTCTTCTGTCCATTAGAACAGTTTGTTGTTTTTTCATAATAAAGAAGTGGTCGGTGCACAATCTGGGAGAAACCCGGGATGGATCTGCGAAGAAGACGGTGATGGCCAGCTAAGGATGGCATCTACTCTGTGCATATCCATCCGGGCGCCTATGGGAGTGAGGACAAAACCAAGGAACTCGACTTTGGTGACATGGAAGGAGCCTTTTTCAAGTTTGGCGTATAGCTGGTGCTGTTGGAGTTTTGCAAGGAGGGAGCGAACGTGCCTGACATGGTCCTGTTTAGAAGAGGAGTACACCAAGATGTTGTCGATGTAAACTAGGGCACATACGTCGATCAATTCCAGTAGTACATCGTTCATGAAGTACTGGAATGTGGCGGGAGCGTTTCAAAGCCCAAAGGGCATCACCTGATATTCGTACAGCCCATACTTAGTACGAAAGGCTGTCTTCCATTCGTCTCCTTTCTTTACATGCACAAGATGGTATGCCCTCCTGAGGTCCAATTTGGTGCAAATTTGGGCATCCTTGACTTGGTCCAGCAGTTCTGGGATAAGGGATAGAGGATAAGGGTTTTAAACTGTTACCTGGTTTAGTGCGCGGTACTCGATGCACGTTCTCAAGTCCCCCTCCTTCTTGGGTACGAAGAATAAGGGCAAGGCTGCCAGGGATTTGGACGGGTTGATAAAACCATTTGCCAGGTATTGGTTCAGATATGATTTCAAGTGGGGATTTTCAGGTTCAGTGAGTGCATAACTTCGACTACACAGGATTTGTGCACCAGGTATGAGGTCGATCTGACAGTCATATGGCCTGTGAGGGGGTAAAGTATTAGCCTGTTCTTTTGGGAAAACGTCTTGCAAATCTTATTCACTTGGTAGTGTACTTGTTACACCTAGTACCAATGCCTCTTTATCTTGGACAGGTGTCTCTGGGTCAGACGATGGCATTTCCACTTGGTAGCATGCATGAGCACACTCCTTGGAGAAGGCTAATTTCTTGGCTTGCCAGTCGATGTTAGGATTGTGAGCCACCAACCACGGCATCCCTAGAATCACCCGGAACTGAGGGGCCTTGATAAAGTCGAAGGCAATGGCTTCCCGATGTCCGTCTTGGCACAGAAGGGTCAATTCTGCTGTGCGTTGAGTTACAGGACCAGAAGCTATCTCTGAAAGTGGTGACTTTCTCGGTTGTCGTTTTCAGACAGAGGGGAAGCCCCATGCTTATTGCCAGGCCTTGGTCTATGTAGTACCAACGGCTCCGTTGTCTGTATGCCTCGACATCATGCATCCGAGACGCTTGTTGGTGACTGATCAAAATCACAGGCAGGGCAAGGTGTGAGGTCTGTGGTTCTTTTCCTTCGCTTGACAAACGGACCTCTACGCTTGCCGGGCCTGGAAGTTTTCCGACTCTTGTTCTCTTCCTTCTTTCTCAGTAGCTCCAACTGTTCTCCTAGGGGGTTTTACGGGACATTCTCTGAGGAAGTGACCTGATTTTCCACAGTACAGGCATAATTGCTTTTGTCTCCTTTTGTCTCTTTCGTCCTTGGTTAATAGGCTCCGTCTCCCCCCCCAATTTACATGGGTTCTGAAGTGTTTTCTGATGAACGCGGACTGTTCTTTGAGCGTACATACACAGTCCGATTCTCCGTTCTGGCTCGATCTATCCTCTGATCTTGCAGCCTGTGGTCTAGCTGCACCGCTAGGTTGATGAACTCTGCACAGTCTTTTGGCGGGTCTACCACCTGAGCTAGGATGTTTTTCAATTCCCCCCATAATCCTCAATGGAATAATATTGTTTGTTTCTCCTCAGGCCACCCAGTTTCAATTACAAGTCTGCTAAAAGTGGCAATATATGTTAACAGAGCTTGGCCCTGGGTATGTCGAGTGAACAGCTTCTCCATCTCCTGTTGAAAACCCCTGAAATCCCACAGGAGTGGGTCCTCCTGGCTTACTAACGGTATGGACCAATCCGCGGCACTGCCACTCAGATATGACAGAATCAAGGTAACCCGCGACTGAACGTTAGGAAAGGCTCCGGGTCTACAAAGAAAATGGAGGTGGCACTGGTTCATGAATACTGCATATTTTCTTGGGTCCCCCGTAAAACGTTACAGTGGGCCCAAAGGGACTGCCCCAGGGAGGACCACCTGCACTGGATTGACGGATGTGGCTTGAACCGACAGAATACTTCCTGGCAACGGAGCCTGCCTAGCCTGTGTTCGGAGCAATTGTCTGGCTAATTCATCGGTGCGGTCCTTGGTGACAATTAACTCCCTCCTAAGGGTGTTGGTTTCTTGCTGGGCGGAGTGCACCTGGGCCCGCTATTCTCCCAGTAACTGGGCTATTTGGTCAGTCTCTGGTGTTTCCATGACGCCCAGGTGGATGTTTTAATTGAGGCTTTTAGTTCTGTTACACTCACCTGGTATCCACGGGGGCACCACACGATACTGGATGGAGGTCTAAGCGCTATACCGGACCCCTCTCTGCTTGGTTATGTGCCAGACGTTGGGTAGCACCTATAACAGGAGAATTGAAGGTTAAGATACTGGTTCTGTGATGGGTGGACTCCCACCTCCCTCTGGTCCAAATCCCCTCTCTTGGGGTTATTGCTCACCTTAGGTTTATGTGCGTTGAACTCCCCGTCCTGCGTCTCTGTGCAGGGGTGTGTTGTTGGTGCGGGTGTTCTGTGGACCTAGTTACTTCACTGGTCCGTGTGCCCTTATGTCGGGTGCAGATCGGCTGTGACTCTGACTCTGCATGCTGTCTTCCAGGTGAGTTATAATGTATTTTCTGTCTTTATTCTGTCTCTTTCTTTCCTTCCGTCTTCTCCTGTCTTCTCAGCATCTTGCTCCACTACGCTGTTCCCTAACAATGTCTCCTTTTGTTTTCACAGGGATGGTTTTAGTCTCGGAGTTGCCGCGCCGATGGTGAAGACCACAGTGAGTTATTGATGCGCGGAGCACTGCACTGTTTATTGGTGTTAATTGCTAACCTTTGTTCTCTTCTGTGTACAGGTTGCAGTGATGTGCAATCGAAGCACTGCTTGCCCAGGTAACTGCTTTGTTAATGTTGACCTTGTTCCTTCTCCCTTGCAGGTTGCAGTGAAACCCGGAGATGGGCGAGGTAAGAGAAACGCAGGGTGCTGCCAGGACTCGCTGCAAATATGCAGCTCTATCAAGAACTTTGGTCAGGAAGGGAACGTTTGTAATGGGCCAATAGTTTTTAGCGTTGGCAGGAGCTAATGTATACTTTTTCAATAGAGGAGTAATCCAAGCATTCTTCATGGAAGCTGTCACCACACCCTGTAGAAAGGACATGTTAATCACTCTGGTGATCCAAAGAGTGATTACATCCGACACGTCTCACAAGAAGTTAGTGGGCCAGGGGTCCCCTGTACAAGTAGCAGGCTTGAGGTCCCTAATAATGTCATGGACCTCTGATTCTGAACAACCTTGGAAATCAAATTTCCGGATGCAGGGCAGTATGGAAGATTTAGCGTAGGCACTTATTGTGGATATTTTTATGCTATCAGATAGAGTATGACGTTGGTTGGAGATATTAGCCTGATGACTAGATGTTTTTGTCAAAAATTCCTCTTGAACATTTTGTCACCACGTGGCGTCTTTAATAGCCGGAGGAATGGTGAGGTGTTATTTTCAATTACTTCTGTATTTTGAACAATTCTCTGGGAGAAGATTTAGCTTCATCTATATGCAGATTGTAGTTGCCTCCCTTAGCTTTAATAATAGCTTTTTGTAAGCATGAGAAGCAGCTTTATATTTGTCCAAGATGGGAGTGTTGGAATTCTTGCACCATTCGCGTTCTGCCGCCTTTCTAATTTTTCGAACTTGAAGAATGTTATCGGTGAACCAAGATTTCCCTGTGGTTTCTAGATTCACCGTTTTTACCTTTTCTGTGGCCAGAATATCAATAGAAGCCTTAATAGATCTGGTGATGTGATCTACTAGATCTAAGGTATTAACAAATGTTCCCTTGGTGTCGAGTTTATTCAACACCAAAACAGAGAACTCATTCAGCAAGATACTTTTCAAATCTCCACAAGTTATTTTGCTGCGCAGATTAGTATGCATCCTAATAGGCGTGGAGGGCAGTGTGAAAACAGAGTTCACAAGGAAGTGGTCGCACCACGGTCAAACCACGGGCAAGGATGAGACTCTGTATAGGCATTGTGAATATTATGGGTCAGGATCCAGTCTAGGGTCCATCCACCAATATGCCTGGGAGTTTTAACCAGCTGGGAGAACCCAAGGATTTTCCAGAGCTGACAACAGGGAACCTGCCATGTCATTGGTGGTATCCCCAGCCCTCAAATTAAAGAGGAGTTGAGTTTTCTAGACTTGTTGATCAAAACCAACAGTTGCCCTTCAAACGAGGAAGGGTTTGAAGAGGTCTATAGACTAAAAGCATGGTTACAGTCACATTACAGTTGACTTTAAATTTAAGGATGAGGTTCTCACAGCAATCCATATAAGGAGTCTGAATCATATGACAGTCAAGAGAAGCCTTGACACAAAAAGCTACACCACTTTCCCTTCTATCACACTGGTCGGCCCGGAACAGTTTGTAACCTGCCGGGGTAGAGTTGTCAGCAGAGATCTGAGCAGCCTCATGCAGCCAGGTCTCAGTGGCACCAAAGATGTAAACTTTGTGCTCATCGATGTGGTCAGCTGTTTACGGCCTGTGTAAACAGGCAGACCAAGTGTTAAGAAGGGCGATGGATAGCAGCCCTCTAGCATGATAAGAGCCATTACTAGCCTTAGCTGCAATAATATATTCAATAGGGGTTGTAGAAACAGACGAAGGTGTTTACCCTTGGCAATTGTCCTTTTTAGTGGAGGCAGGGAATAACGTTTTTGATTGACTACTGGTATGGGTCCAGTGGGGGTAGTGTTTTAGCAATGGGTTCCAACTCGGATGATGACTGATCGAGTCCCAGCGCAATATACTCGTTAAGTATCGCTGCGTGAGTAGCTTGATTGCGTGTAATCATGGAAGGCATTCATTCGTGGCCTGGTGACCATCTAGAGAGTAAAAAATACTGGGTTTACCGAAGCCTGATGGTGACCGATCACCAAGCGCACCAACACACACCTTGCGCAAACCGGCACTAAACGATGGCCCAAACGCGCTAGGCGCTAACATAATAAAAATAATAATAATAACGTGCCTGTTGACTAAATAAGTAGTTGCGCAAACTACAAACCTGCAAGGATTTGTAGTTCAAAGCACTACAGCAGATAGATCAGACAGTAGATGGACGTCTAGACTGCCTGAAAGCAGGTCAGAGAATGCAGTTAAAAGGTCGGCAAATACGATCAACACAGCAAATCTAGTTAAAAGTGAAGCAGTTTCTAGTATTTAAAAGAGACAATCACATAAAATGTAAAGCAGCCGAGTAAAATCTAAATTCAGTGCACGGAAAAGTGCCTGGTGCCTAGTGCGTGTAAGGGAAGGCTGGAATGAATGAATGAATGGCTTGCTTTAAATACCGGAACTGATCGGTGGGCCAAACGCACCAGGTGCTAGCGCGCCGGTCGACTAAATAAGTATTTGCGTGAACTACAATCCTGCAGGGATTTGTAGTTCAAATTGCAATGGCGGACAGACCAGTAGATGGCTCTCTAGCCTGCCTGAAATCAGGTCAGAGAATGCAGGTAAAAGGTAGACAAAGTTAAGCAGTTTCTAGTACAATTTAAAAGATACGAGCACATAAAATATAAAGCAGCAGAATAAAATCTAAATCTAAATAAAATAAAAACTAAATATGGAGCTGAACCTGTGCATTTGGGGGTTGTAGCTATCCACATCACGTTGAAACTGTTCCTGGCATTGAAGGCTGTATGCAGCGTGCATGCATATGTGACTGTGCATGTAATAGGAAGGGGTGGAAGATGTGGATCTGGAGTGTTGGGGAGAGATTGTACTTAAATCCTGTGTTGGATTTAACATTTTTATTGTTTCATGCTAAATCCTTCAGGTGGTTTGGGAAACTACTAAGGGGGGGTGGGTTGTCACTTTCAACCCCTTTATAATGATGGCTCCTCTCCATGCTGAACTATTGCAACAGCCTCTTCCTCAATCTGCCTCTTTCCTCCCTCCACCCTCTTCAACTAATCCAGAATTGAACTGCAAGAGTTATCCTTGGCCTCAAGCCCAGGGACTGCACCTCTGCAGCCCTAAAATCTCACCATTGACTCCCGGTTGCTGCAAGGATCAAGTTCAAGACCCTTTGCATCAGCCACAAGGCTTTTTGGGCCCTGCTGAATTACGTTGATGACAGCCACGTCCTTTTCAAATTGACTGCGGAGGAGAGAGATCGCCCCCACCCAGCCCCCTCACTCTCTGCTTGGAGAAGCCTCTGATCTGCAGAGAGTTGGAGCTCCAGGACCAAAGGGCTCTAGTAGGGAGGTATCTAGGGAGAGAGAGCTTGAATGGCCTCCCTGCCCTTCTCAGACTTGAGCTTGATCTTCTTAAGTTCCGGAAGCTTCTCACAACCATCCCTTTCTCTTCCTCCTTCCCTCTCACCCTCCCATGCTAATTTGTCACTCCTTTGCCTCTTGACTGGCTGCCTTGTTACCTCAGATTCTTACAGGGCACAAGGCCCCCCCCTACCAGTCTACCCATGCACTTGGTCTCCTTTGACCCCCACCCCCGAACCTGCATTTGCCCTTTTGGGCTCCCCCCCTGCACTAGCCTGGCTGGGCTTTCACCCCCCCCCTTAACCCTTGCATACAAAAATAAATAAATACATGGTTCTGCCCGTGCAAAGATGCAAAGTAGAAGCTGTAAGATGGGAGGGCACGAGGGTGAATTAACACCATGGTCTGGGATATATAATGTAAATATATCATTACTTTAAATGCACAGCAGTCCGTTATACCCTTTTAATACGAATAATAAGCAGTGAGAGAAGCAAGAACTAAATAAAAAAGGACGGTCATAATATGCAAGCAAACGGATGACCGGTAATGGAAGCAAAGGGGAACCGTGCATTTCTCTTTTTCGATCCATAATGAGGGTAATTAGAGGCTTGAAAACTTCCTAATGGCATGGTACACATTGAGCGAAAGCGCTCGAGGCCTTCCGGGCCCCAGCGTTCCTTCCTGAAGTCACTCTGTGGCAGAACTCACGCTGTCTCTCACTGCTTCATCTGCCCCCGATTGGAATATCCCCACATCTCCCCGCCTGCAGCCGGGGCTCTTTCCCTCTTGAGTCAACAATGCCAATGTTGCTGCAAGGGGCCCACATAGTAAACTGGGCCCATCTTTAATTAAACTTATTGCGTCCGTGTGTGTGGAGGCCAGTCGACTACCTGGGTGCCATCTGAAGTTTGCTATTAACTAGAGTGGGTGGAGTTAAAACTGACCATTGGTGCTGTTGTGACTGGACCTGTGGTCACACAGGCCAGTCCAGATCAGTGCTGGGGGTACCCAGCAGACACCGGGAGAGCCGTGGTCACACCCTGTTAGCCGTAATCATGGAAGGGCATCAGCTGCCCGGGACTACCGGGTAACATCCGTGATCACACAGCTGGACAGTAGCCTAGGGGCTCCCAAGCTACACATGCTGATCTGGATGCGCCCAGATCAGCAAGGCACCCAGATCAGCAGGGCGACGGTGTTAGCCTGCGGGCACAACAAATGAGATACAGAGACACAGTGCCATTCATGGAGGCTGCCTGCCACCTCGCAGGCTGAGCTCCTTTTATTGACATCCAACAATGATTTAAATGTAACTTCCAGATTGTGTTGTTACTGTTGGAGCTTTTGAGGTCCTCAGGTGGTCTGGCCCTCAGGAATATTGTTTGGATGCAGCTAAAATGCTACATCTTTTGTTTATTGATATGTTTATTTAATGCCCATGACTCATAATGTTAGCCTTTTGCAAACAATACACAATATCGTGTATTTCTAAATGTCAGCGAATGTGTTCTCTGCATTTAAAATCAACAACGACGTAAGTGGATGAATGAAGGAAAAAGAAAGCGTTAGGTACGATATTTTAAAAAAGAAAGAATACATATTCCAACATCATTATCTTAAAATGCTCAGTCAATTAATGTAGTACCATTTAGTAGTCGACATCTACAAAGGCCTATTCACTTACATTTTTGTAATTAAAAATGTCCATACAAGACCTCCTGGCTATGTCCATATTTGGCATTCTTCATCGTTTATCCAGTTCATTAAGAGACATTGCACATTTCAACTCATTATAACATTCAGTTCGGTTCCAGTACTCTTAGTAAACTGCATTGAATAGTTTCCCAGCTTTTCACATGTTGTCAAAATATGGCTGCTGGATTCTATAGCCTTTGCACACAAGCGACATAATCGTTTTTCACGTGGGATGTTCTGCCAGGCACCAATATGCTCCCTGAATGGTAAGATATTTAGATGCAAATACATAATAAAGCGCCTTAAAGCATTATTACAGGCCTTACTCAAGTAACTACATGGCTTAAGGTAGAGAAAACCTTGCTTTCCGTACTCTTCATAGCGTCGCAATACTTCGAACTCTGTGACATTCCTGTGTTTTGTACTTTAATTTGTGCAGATAATAGCCAATACCAGCTGCCCCAGATGGAGGTAACCCGACATTCTCCAAATACTCCTATACTGACACAGCCAGTTCAAGATGTGCTGTATTTCCCCTCCGGTATTGGGCGTGTGCTTTGCACATTGAGTATATGTCTGGTATGGCCATGGTGGTGTTGGCTCTTTCAATTTTTAGGAATAATTTAATTCGGGTCAATTTTTGGGTAGTACTTATAGATGTAATGGCAAGTTCCTTTCTCGCAGCGACCACTGGAACTGACGACAGAAGACCTAGAAGTGACTTTGTATTTTCCCTTTTAATTGTTCAAGTCAGCCCGCATGCTTTTCTGGAATGGTTTCCGTACCCATATAGAAAACATGGAACTATTGCTTTGGTGTATACCTCAGTATACTTCAGGAAGTCCCTCCATTGAGCTTCCGCCCACTCTTTTTATGAAGCCCCTCAATATCAGCCATCGTCGCAGTGCTTTATCTTTGATATAGGAGTAGTATTCAGCAGATGTGGAGACACTAAAGAAAGGAAGGCTACGATAAACATCTCCAATCTGGTACCATTAATGTACCAATTGAAGCTGGGAGAGCCGTGGCCTTTTCCCCATGTATGCATGACCTTGGTCTTTGTGTAGTTATTTTTTAATCGATTGTTTTCTGCAAATTGTGCCAGCCCATTAATCCCATTAATAGCTCTTTGCAAGTCTGGTGGTGTGCGATCAAACCGTGTGCGTAAGACTGTGTCATCGGCACCTCAACCCCACCCAGTTCAGGGCCTGCCAGTAGTCTCCCCCATATCAACCACATAGAGGTTACATAGCAGGCGTGCCAGAAAACACCCCTGCTTCAACCCCTTATTTGTGGGTATGGGGGAGGTAATGTCTTAGTCTTGCGAATGACAGATGGTAAGGGTTGTATCGGGATAACGAGCCTTTATAAAGTACCACAGATGTTTATCAATGCTCCTTCATTCCAATTTGGAACATAGAATTTGCTGATAGACACAGTCAAACACTGTCATACGGTTAACAAAACATAGGTAAAGATTTTCATCTGACCCATTTAGCAAGTCAGCTGTTAGCAGGCGCATTGTCCACGTAGCCTGTATCATGGAATCATTCTTCCTAAAGCCTAGCTCGTTAGGTTTAAGCAGCCGATTGTCAGTAATCCACTTATTTAATCATTTTAATAGTATTGTTGCAAAAACATTACTGCTTGCATGTAGCATAGCTAGCAACCTATATTTATTGGGATCTGTATGGGGTCCACTTTTATGAATCGGGACCAATATTGAATTTTTCCACCTTGGACAAATAATAACGAAGGTACATATTTTGGTATACATTTAATGCAATATTCAAGCCCAAAACTGGGGACTGGAGTTTAAAACAACGTTGCCCAAACCGTCTGATCCAGGGCTCTGGACGGTTTTAGCCTTTACAAGATATCCAATATATCCCTAAATTCGAAAACAAAAGACTGATCTACCCACGTTTATAAAAAGGTATTCATGTTTTGCTTTACTATGGTCCCAGTATAGACTCTTTACATGTACCTTGCAATCAGCTTCTGCAATGGCCCAAATTTCCTTAAGGACAGTTGCCACCAAATAAGTTCGGTAAAGGTACCAACATTTACGAGAATCATGTGTATGGATCATTCCGCAAACCATTTTCCAGTTAGCTGATTCTCGACTGGATTTATGGCTATGTAGCCAATTCTTGTGTTTAGTGCATACAATCCAAATCTCTGTTTTTTTCTTGATTGGTCAAAATCTTAATGGCCCTCACTTGCCTACGAAACTGGCACTTTTCTGTATAGATATGGAGTGTCGGCTTTTTCAATATAACCAGTTCAGCCGAATCTCCTTTGCAATACTTCAATATATCTTCTGGAGGACAAACTAAGTGTCCGTACAATTCTGTTGCCCTGAGCATTAACTGACACTTTGCCTAGTTCTAACTTCCTATTCTTCTGGTTATACACTTGGAACATAACCTTAAGCTGCACTGTAAACAACTGCTAAGCTGCACTGTAAACAACTGAAGTACGAAGTTGAATTTTGTACTTCAGTTGTTTACAGTGCACTCTTATCAGTTACGAAAATACCATCCAAGTCCATGTAGCAACCTCCAGCATTGATTGGTAATTACAAGGAAACAAAGGTATGAGGTCAAATTCAAACAAGTGTTTAAGACCCTGTGTGGTAGTGCTCGAGTATGTTCTGTTAGTGAGCTCTACTGATCGTCAGTTATGACTCCGTCTTCTAGATGTATACACAGTGCATTAAAGTCACCAGCTATAATTATATTTCCCTTGGGAGTGGTAAGCTTCCACCTATTCAGCAGCTTTAATACCCATTTCAACAGATGATCAGTTTGTGATCTATCTGCGGGATCATATAAGTTGAGCATCAATGTGCTAAGGTTCCCGTACATTTGCATTATTACTGTTGGAGCTTGTGAGGTCCTCAGATAATCTGGACCCCAGGAATATTGTTTGGATACAGCTTTTGCCTCAGATGTCACATCAGATGCCAAGTGCCCTTGGACCAGTGCCCTGGTTAATTCCCAAGCACACACAAAGACACAGCAAAGATCTTCTCCGGTGCCTCTGAGCCTGTGCGCTCAAGGCTCTGGGCCTCATTACAAATCAGGCGGTCCGGAAATAACGGTGGCGGTAAACCCGCCGTTGTTTCCGGACCGCCTGATCCCGACTCCTGCAGGCGGGAGGTGATGTTCCCACCAGGTTTGACTTGGCGGGTTTAACACCACCCGCCTGCAGGCGGACGAGGAAGCACCGGCAGCATCACGAGATGCTGCCAGTGTTTCCATGATCCCCATTCCCATTGAGTCCCATAGGACTCAATGGGAATGGGGATTAACACCATTCCGCCTCCGTGATTCCCGGGAAACCGGGGTTGTAATGCCCCGGTAATTCCGGGAATCACGGAGGTGGAATGGTAATACGACCAAACATATTTCTCAGCAGTAGGCTCATTAACCCAGTGGCTACCATTGCTGCATCCATATTGATTTATGGCACACTGAGTATCTTACGTTTTGTTTTCCTAGTCCTTTACCCCAAAATACACATAGACACTTGCTGTTTTTATGGTCCTATATGTGCTATTCACGATTCAATAACATAGCATAACAGGGCATACCAAAAGTTAATTTAATTCTCCTGTGGGGCAGTATGCTGGATGGCCAAGTTCCACTTTGGTGACTGGCAGCAAAATGGGAACAAAGTCAATGATGGTTCTGCTGAGGCCAGTCCTATGTACTACAAGGGATTACATTATTTTCTCAGGGTCACACACTGTGATTAAATAGTGAAGCTGAGATTTGAAAACACTCTACAGTTCAGTCACTTGAACACAAGGCCTCCAAATGACACTTGTATTTACATTTTGGATTTCAACATTTAAAATAATATTGGCAGACATAGTAGCACTCTCAGGTTTCCCATGGCCACGTGTGAGAAAGCCACCCTGTCCTGGCTATGCTCAGAAGTCCCTAACATTTACTAACTAGTATTTTACTTAAAATGTTAAATTGGAAACAAAGAGCTGCAAGTCCCAGAATTCAAGGGAAAACAGAGGACTGGGTGACCACATGCATAGCCACAAGAAACCGGAGAAATCTGATAGTTTACTTGCAAAATACACATCTCAAATGAAGACAACCTTATGATATTTAAATTCTTAGAGAAACATCTTCAGCCAAAAGAATATTGTATAGCTTCATAATCCACAATGATGATCGGAAATATAGAAGTCCCGGAATACAAAATAATATAAGCATGAAAAATCGCTTTTTTGCGACACTACTTTAATCACACTGAGAATTACAGGAAAAGGTTTAGAAATGTCACTGGATAAATATGACCTCTGTCACAAACTACCAGAGTGCTGTCGTGTATGGTGTTAAGAACATTTCTCAACTAATGCAAAGCAGTACCTTTTTGTATGTCAGTCATAGGCATCATGGCTAACGTTTAAAAGGGAGCTTTCTCCACTTTTGCATATGTTTGGACATTTGGCAAAGATGGGACCCCTATTGGCTAGGTTACAATCTGGATAGATGACAAAAGCCTAAACATATGCAAAGGAAAAAAGCCCTCTGAAATGGCCTAATAACAAAGTGATTGTGCTACTGGTAGTCCTTTAATGACTTGCAATAATTGCAGGTCGTTAAAGGGCTGCCAGCACCCCTTTGCAGGACGCTCTGTGGACAGAGACAATGAGGCGTTGGCAAAGCTGTTCGAATTTTGTTACAGCCAGCCCGCATCGCCGCACCATCCCCCTTGCCACAGCCAGGTAAGTCTGGCATCCACAATCCGATCCTGACTACAGGCAACACAGAGCTGCATCTACTAGGCTCTGCAATTGGAGACACCAGAGCTGGAGATTCACAGAGGTTGGCCCTCTTTTTTCTGGGGAGAAAGAGGGTCAACCTCTGCCAATGGCATCACTAGAAATCAGTATTAGGGGGGCAAAAATACAACATGGTGGGGCGGGGTGGTAGTGGCACACCAAATGAGGGTCAATAGGCCAAATTGGTTTAAGTATACATATATTTTACCAATCTGTTCAAAAAACGTGTCATTAAGCATGTTCAGAGTAGGTTTAATGCATCCTAAAAAAGTTAACTCATGTTCAACAATTGCAAAAATGCCTCTGCAGTCTGCAAGAGACTGCATTTTTTTTTACTTCAAGAAGACATCACTCCCATTACAGTCTAATGTGTAGTTTTAGGTGGTATTTAGAAGAAGAGACATCACTTCAAGCTCCGCTTTAAACAATAGCTAGTCAAAAATAGTCAGTTTAATAGAAGAAATCACTCATACCTCAGTTTCAAATGATAGTCAAAGACAGTCTGTTTAACAGATGGAATATCACAGAAAGGCGCCATGTACAGGGGGAAAGTAGGCTACTGCTCCCTTGGTTCTTTAGTAATGGTTGCAGGAATGTAACTTTACCCCGTAGCATTTTATACAGTTTTTTTTTTCTGGCTGTACACCCCAGTGGCAGAAGGTGAATTTTTTAATTGGAGTGGTGTAAATATTTCCCCCAAATATGCCAGTGTGACAGAGCGTAGCGAGGGAGCCCGAACCAATGAAGAGGTATTAGGGGGCTTCACACGTAGATCATTTTTTTAAATAATGTCTTAAAATGGTGCATAAATTGGGTAAAATTCCAAACAGTTTGAAATTGGTTTTGAACGGTAATGCATGTAAAAATCCAATAGATGCAAGTCACCAACAGTGTAGAGGAGCATTTTGCCAACACATATTCAGGTTGCTTTTTCCCACAATATACATTTTTACGCTGGCTGCACCCATACATTTCAATGCTAGCTGCACCAATATATGCCAGTATTCCCATTGAAGCACATATTCATGTTTGCTTTACGCATATTGCCAGTAATGATACTATAAGAAATCATGTCCATGCTTGTACTGCCAAAATATGACATTATCCCCACCTAAGAACATACTTCAGTTGGCTTTACCATTAAAAATGCTCTGCCACAGTATGAAAATATGTCCAAACTGGCTGCATTAAAATGCCATTCTAGATATATAATAAAATTTATCATGCTTGCTTTATCAAATATACCCAATACAAAATGTCATGCGACACTAAGAAATGGCTAGACTGGCTGCACCAAAATGCCAGGCTAACCACGTAACACATATCAATCTTTCTTTATCAAAGATGCACAATACAAAATATGCCACACCAAGAACTGGGTAGACTAGCTGCACCAAAATGCCAGTCTAGCTACCCAATGCCACTTATTATGCTTGCTTTATCAAAGATGCCGAATACAAATGTCAGACCCTAATAAGAAATGGCTGGACTGGCTGCATCAAACTGCTAGTCTAGCCACATAATAACATGTATCATGCTTACTTTAACAAGGAAGCCTGATACAACATATCATCTCAGAGAAAAGAAATGGCTAGACAGGGTGCATGAAAATGGCAGTTTAGCCACATAATAATACTTACCATGCATTTTATTTGTATTATGTTTTTTACTCTTTTTATTACCATTTTGCATTAAAACAAACCTATATAACATTCTTACTCTGCACAATGTAAATACCCCCACCCGCCCATCCTGATTCAGTCCAACCTTTCCCTTATCCCTCCCTTCTATGCCCGGCCGCCCTCCCCCTCACTACACCTCCCCTTATCCCAATTTACCCATTTGCCTCCTCCCACTTTCCCCAGGATTTCTAATATTTTCTCATCATCCCCCTTGTCCGGTATACCATTTTTTCCAAGCTGTGACAGTGCTCCATGCCCACCTCCCAGGTAGTCATTTTTGGCATATCTTAGGATCCCCATTTAGTTGCCAGGTCCCTTTTGACCACCATTGCGGTGATGGTCATCAGTTGGTTGTCTCATCTTGTGCCTTCCATTTCCCCTGCTCGCGTGCAACAATAACATTTTGGGGTCATTGGGGATCGATATCCCCAGAACCTCCCTCACCTCATCCTTCCCAAGACTTGGCCCCAAAATCGCACGCCCTACCGGCATTCCCCAAGCAGATGGTTGCAGGTGCCCACCGCTCCTGCATTTGAGGCATATGTCCTCCTCGGTCCTTCCAATCCTCTATAGTCTGTCCTTTGAGAGAGATATTCCATGCAGTATTTTATATTGGATCAATCTCATCCCAGAGGACACATTTACCTCTCTTGCTGCCACCATATCTTCGACGTACTCTAAGCTTTCCAAATTACTGAGGTCTCTCTCCCATTTCCCTTTAAGTTGCGTTAGCAGGAGGCTTGAAAAGTTGTTTATATCCTGATACAGGGTTGATATTCCTTTCTTCTGAAGGGGCTCAGTGAACAGGTTAAGTTCTAAAGTACTATGATCCGGCAGGTCAAGGTCACCCCCAAACTGGCCACTACTGCGTGCTGCAGGCGCAGATGCGTAAACTCCTCACCCCCCAACCCCTTTGCTCAGGCCATATCTGTCCCTTAAGTCTGGAAAGGATAACAGTGCTTGATTTTCGATCACCTCCTCAACCTTGGTAATCCCTGCTGTTGTCTATCTAGTCTGGTTCCCAAGCTTCTGAATTTCTTGAAGTTGTGGATTATTCAATAGCGGCTGTGCACTTGTGGGTTTCCCCTTCCATCCCATTACCTAGTGGACCTCCTCCCTTATCAGTACTAGTTTCTGCCCCGCCAGGGGAAGTAACATTCGTGCCCCGTCATCACCCATGCCATAATGTTACTTAATGCAAAACGAGGAAGATAAACAGACACATCTTCTCACAGCTCGTAACTTTTCTTTATTTTCCCAAAAAGGAGAGCAAAACATTTATTTTTAAGAAAACATCAATAGTCTGCAATGTAACAAGTGCTTTTATTTTGCAAAGAATGCTCACAAGAGAAGATTAAGTCCACGAAAATGAACAATATGTTTTTGCAATGCAAGTTATAGCTAGAGAACATTGCATGCTTCGAATGTTCTTTATAACTTCCTCATGATAAGCTGATCGCGATCAGCGATCGATCAATCCCTGTACTCCAATGCTTGTGTGTCCTTATGTTACATCAGTAAAACTTTCTAATGACGCATATGGTGCTTCGTTCGTGAGAAGCACTTTCAAGCGCAAGGCTTTCGCTTCAGCAAGTTTTTACATCATAAATGCTGACAGGTTGCTCCTTATTGCTGGTACCGCCAAAGGGCAGATTGGTCCCTATCGGTCGTCCCACATAACGGTTATCAAATAAACACCGTTTATGATTATCCGCCAATGTTGCTTGAAGAAACCATCCCCGGTAGCTGGAAACTATGGCATGTGCAGAATGGTACAATATAGCTGTGTAGATAACCAATAAAAGAAAATATTTTAGTAGCCGTTCTGTAATCAAATATAACAAGTTACTATATAATTCATAACCGGATGAAACCTAATCATAAACACAAACAACACAGAATAATCACAGAGATGACAACATGGGAGAGTAGTTGAGACCACAACGTGCATGAAAGGTTAGCACTGTGAAGTAGATATAGCTCCAAATGAGATGGAGAACCAGATGCACCCGCTTCAAATAGCGGGCCCTACCAGAAAATAAGGATAGAGATAGCAACGTTTTATGTTGAACCGTAGACAGATGGCATTATAATGGTAGTGTTCGAAAAGATAACCAAGTGCCCACGGAAAAAGGTTCAACCCTGCCCCACCCCCCCACTTTATGGTGCACATGGATGCAACAGTGAGAGCATACCAGGATATCCCACGGGACAAAGCATTGTAGATGTGATTAGCCTGCATACAGCTTGGGGTTACAGGTCTTTGAGGAATAATCATCACAATATGGTCCATCTAACAAACCAAAACTCTGCACTGAATATATTGGTGTGCAAGGCCAGTAAGCAATACCTCCCAAAAAAATCATACCTCTATTCGCTCCTCTTTAAACTATACACACATAACTATCATTACTAAACAGATAAACAAACCGTGAGTTACACACTCAGTTTTTTATAGTGCACAGTATAATTAACATTCAACACAACACAACGTACTGTGTCAATTCTTTTGGTCAAATCGCACATTCGCACATCACTGAATTAGTCATTATGCATACAGCACATGTGCTGTTTTTAATCGCACAAATATTATGTAAAATTGAACTTACATAATTTCAGAAAGTTCCATTCTCTTGATATCACGCTGAGTATCCGCTCCGAACGACAGATCACAGAAATGGAAACTACATTTTCCTATGTCCACTTTCAATATACTAAATGTTATAATTTTTTGTGAGTATTCGACACATTGTATCCTCCGAACAGTTGCTGATTTTCACTGAAGGCCAAATAACAATAGCAGCCTGTTTTCAGTGATTAAAGCCAGAGATCTATAGGTTTGGATTTTGTGAAAGAATGCCACAAAAAAACAAAATAGACTAGACGCTGCTTCGTCCAGCACTGTTTCATGGCACAAAGCATACCCCTACTCCTACTGGGCTACATACCAACCGCCCATGATTCCTATGTCCCTGTTTTGCTCTTGAATCATTTGTTTGCTACTTACACTTCTGGCATATACTTCACTGCTCTTATTATAATTCATTCATGTCTGTTCATGCTCCCTTGTGCACCTGAAGCAGTCCTCTCTACCATCATGTGAGACAGGGTGACATTGCATGCTCATTCTAAATAGGTCTCCAGTCTGTTCATTATCATGTCAAGTTGCCACACAATGCACAAGGTGAACATTTGTACCGCGCTTTCTACAACAAAATTCTATTTCAAAGCGCAACAAGCCGAAATGGGAACGCATGTTGGTGAAAAATAATTCTGAAATGTTATACTCATGCTCCAACTAAGCCTTGTGCCAATCGGCCCTGCTAGTGCATAGGGGTGGAAGGAGGAGACTATGGGTGTACAAGTGCTGGGGGAGGGTGTTAAAATGGATTTCTAAACTCTGACCTGATGGGCAGAAGTTTAGGAGGCCACCCTGGGTTTAGTGAAACAGGAACTTTCCGGACAAGCTGGACCTATCTAGGTAGCTTGGCAGGCGGACAAGACTAAGTCTCAGGAGTGTGAGTGATCGGAAGCCCACAATGAGCACACACAGCGACAAACCACAAATTACTCTTAGACAAGCGTATATGAAAGATATCTATACATCTATTCTTGATCGGACCAATAGACACAAGTAAACTTTAGTTATGCGAAAACAGTTACCACACACAATACTCTACTATACAGCATATATACAAACAGGGTAATTCATAGAATTTCGCACAAAAGTGGCGCACGCGGCTGACACGCAGTGTGCACGTGCAAATGTCTGCGCCAGCCGCGTTCGCTAAAATCAATGACTGCGCACAGCGTATTAATGGATTTTAGCCTCCAAAACCAGCCGTGGCGCAGAGTGGCGCAGCGACCCTGCAGCAGCGCCAGTTACGCCCCCTAGAACACCCTCGCGCAAGGAAAAGCCATCAAAATTCCCAATACAGCGCAAAGGGCTGCGCTAACCCTGGACCAGTTTACAGGGCTGCCAAACAGTTAAGCCAAGCGGGGGATGTGTATAACTGGGGTGCGCGTGAAGTTTGACACGCGAAAGGGCCCTGTCCGAGTGGTGTACGTGTATTCCTGGAGTTCGCGTGAAGTTTTACACGCGAAAGGGCCCTGTGCGAGTGGGGTACGTGTATTCCTGGGGTTTGCGTGAAGTTTGACACACGAAAGGACCTTGTGCGAGTGGTGTACGTGTATTCCTGGGGTTCGCGTGAAGTTTGACACGTGAAAGGGCCCTGTGCAAGTGGGGTACGTGTATTCCTGGGGTTTGTGGGAAGTTTGACACGCGAAAGGGCCCTGTGCGAGTGGTGTACGTGTATTCCTGGGGTTCGCGTGAAGTTTGACACGCGAAAGGGCCCTGTGTGAGCGGGGTACATGTATTCCTGGGGTTCACGTGAAGTTTTACACGCGAAAGGGCCCTGTGCAAGTGGGTACGTGTATTCCTGGGGTTTGCGTGAAGTTTGACACGCGAAAGTGCCCTGTGCAAGTGGTGTACGTGTATTCCTGGGGTTTGCGTGAAGTTTGACACGCGAAAGGGCCCTGTGCGAGCAGGAAACGTGTATTACGGGGTTCGTGGGAAGTCTCACACGTGATTTCAGCAGGGTACGTATATAATGGGGTTCACGGGAAGTCTCACACGCGAAAGGGCCCTGTGCGAGCAGGGTACGTGTATTACGGGGGTTCGCGGGAAGTCTCACACGCGATTTCAGCAGGGTACGTGTATTATGGGGTTTGTGGGAAGTCTCACAGGCCATTTCAGCAGGGTACATGTATAACTGGGGTTCGCGGGAAGTTTGACACGTGAAAGGGCAACGCCCGTGCGTGACATGTCACAGACGCGCTTACGCGCAAAGGGCCTTTGGTCCAATGAAAACGCGTACATGTGCTGACCCGCTTACGCGCTAAGGGCCTTTCCTCGAATTACACGCTGACGTGCACATTTGTCATGTGCCAAATCACTCCGTATCAAGCTGGCCACGCATACACACACGGAAGACCACGCTCCTGCCCTGAAGGCCATTTTCCTGCCCCACAGAGCCCCGAGCACGCTCCCACCTGCCATCTGCTGCTGCCTGACTGTCTGCTGCCCACGTGCCCTGCTATTTGGTGCCTGCACATCAGCCATCTGCAGGGGTCCAGTTGCTGTGTCCACCCCTGCTGGAACAGAAGACTCCCGACTGGGATACCATCGCTCCACAGCCCAGCCCCAGGACCCAGTTGCCCACCCACTCCTGCCTCTGGGGTTGCCATGTCGGGCACATCTCCATCTGGCACCACTGGCAGAGAGGCAGAGGGCCACCAGCTTCACTGCCGAAGTTGGTATCCTGGTGGAGCATGTCCTGGGGCATTATGATGCCCTCTTCGGAACATCACGCGCCAACAAGGAAGGACGGGAGAGGATCTGGGACGACGTAGTGGTTGCCATCAACGCGGAGGGGGTGGCAACCCGCAACAGCAAGCACATCAAGAAGTGCTGGGACGACTTCAGGTCCAGGACCCTCCACAAGGCCCGGCGCCTCACGGAAGGGGGCCGGGCACGCATGAGTAACATCCAGATGAGGGTCCTGGAACGCGTAGCCCCAGTGCTCCACGCCCAGATCCTTCGGAGGCAGACCTGTCCGGAGTTGAGCGGTAAGTGGCCAAGCATTGCTGTGTGAGACAGGGCATGTTGCAGTGTGCTGGCTGTCTGATGCTTGCCTGTATGTGTGACATAGGCCATGTATGGATGTGTGTGCGCAGAGACAATCATGGTCATACATGTGAGACCAGTTATGTGTGAACCACATGGTTGGTGCATGTGTTTTAATGCAACATGGGGAGCTCTATGCGAAATGCACACATGAAAGCATGGCTGTCTCTGTTCCTGGACACGAAGGATGGGTGCGAAATGGGTGCTGATGTCATGTAGTTGTATGGTGCACGTGTGTGTGCCAGAGAAGTGTGTGTGACTTTGAAACGCCATGGCTGCATGTGACTTTGAAGGCAACATCTTGGTTTACAGGGGCCCTTCTACATGGATGTTGATGTTGATTGCAGGCGCCGGGACTGTTTCTGCATGTGTGTTGTGTGCATTGACCCATGGGTTGTGGAATGACAGGATGGAACTAACATTTGACAGTGCCACTAATGTGTTATTGCTTCCTGTCTAGGGTATTTTGTACTGTACCCTGATGCTTGTGTTCTATGTCTCCCTCTATGCAGCGTCAAGTGAAGAAGAGGGCGGAGACGGCACTGTGGAGCCAAGCGGCGGGGATGCCTCCACTGGGTGGCGACGCAAGGCCTAGCCACCCTCCCAGGAATTACCATCATCCGGGACCGAGGGGGCTAGTGCTGCGTCTGCCACAACGGCTGTGGCGGAAGGGCTGGGTGAGCCCCCACAGGGGCTTCCAATGGCGGAAGACGGTGTGGAGACATCCAGGTTGGTGGTCTCCACAGAGGAGGAGGAGCCTGCTAGTGAGCCGCACATGGGGCCTGGTGGGGGTAGTACCACTGGTGCAAGTGGTGCAGTCCTGGGCCAGGGGCAGGAGGCAGCACAAGTCACTGCAGAGGGGCCTGTGCATGTCGCTGTCCCTGACCCTGTGACTGCACCACCATGCACCAGCAGGGAGGCCCGTCCACAGGTAGGGGAGAGTGCCATGTCATCTGCCTCTCCACGACCTGTGGACGAGGGGTCCCACAAACTTATGGTCTCCGACCTGGTTGGTGGGTCCCTACATGTGTTGCGCACTCTGGCGGACCTCTCCTCCTCTGTGGAGACTATGCGTCAGTCGTTCTCCACACCGTCTTCCGGCCCAGATTCCACCAGGGCCCCCTGTGGACCTGGCCCGACAATCACAGCCAGCTTGGTGGAGCTCACATCCCTGCCACAGTCGGGAGTCGTTGGCCCAGCAGGGGTGGACACCACAACTGGAGACCAGCTGATGGAGGATGTGCAGGCACCATCAGACACAGCACATGGACAGCAGCAGCAGCAGGAGCAGGCTCTAGGTGGGAGCAATGATGGCTCAGGGCCTTCAACATCGGAGGGGCAGGCATCGGCCAGAGGGCAGGAGGACCCAGGACTGGAAGTGTCTTCCGTGTGGCAGCGGTTAGGCCATGCTATAGATGCAGAGCGGCAGCGGGCAGAAGATGCACGGCTCACGATGGTCAGGGCGGAGAACTCCATGCGGAGGGCCCTGACGCAGGCCGAGTGCCTCGAGGCAATTCGCAGGGAGTTGGAGGAGAACATGTCGTTGTCCCTGCGAACCCTCAGGGCCATGGAAGAGGACCGCCTCCAGGACATTGAGCAGGAGTTCGATGATGCCCTGGACCAGGACATCCAAAAGTGAGCCGTCAGTCTAGACCGCTGCCCTTGTAAATGGTTTTTAGAGTTAGGTTTCCTTTATGTTTTCCTTTTATTTGTGGTCAATGGACAATGCCACACAAATTTGTATATAGTCATATTTTTAGGTAGGTAGGTTTCATTTGTTTGGTTGGGATCATGGACCCTTTACATCCTTGGACAATGGATTGTATATAGTTTCATCATGTATCCTTTTACTTAAAGTTTTGCATTATGGACATGGAGCAATGGAAAAAGAAATTCCCGGACAATGGATTTAAATAGTTTCACAATGGATTGATTTTTCTCTTTTTTTTGGTTATGAACATGAAGCAATGGATTTTATTATTATTTTTTTAATTTAATTTGGATTTGCGTTGTTGGAGGCTGACTTTGGACTGTTGTTCGTTCAAATTCATATGGATTGGTTGTCATTTTCATTCAATCATCATTTTCACATGCTTTTCATTTCATGTTTCATATTTTGGTATGCTTTCATTTCACTTTGGATTTCATGTACATAATACATTTTCATTTTTTAGTTCCATGTGTGGGATTCGCTCATTGGTGTGATGCATGTGAAAATGTGGGTTTACACAAGCAATGCCAACCAGTGTATGGGTGTGACGGGCATGTGTTGATGTACATAGTTTAGACTTTTGATTTGTGTCATGAGATCAGCAGTTCACTGCTGGGGGGTGGGGTGCAAGGGGACATGAGTGGGACAAGAGTGGGGGCCTGCTGGCAGGTGCCCCTGACTGCTGGGGGGTAGGGGTGCAAGGGTAGATGAGTGGGGGCCTGCTGGCAGGTGCCCCTAACTGCTGGGGTGGGAGTGCAAAGGGACATGAGTGGGGGCCTGCTGGCAGGTGCCCCTGACTGCTGGGGGGTGGGGGTGCAAGGGGACATGAGTGGGGGCCTGCTGGCAGGTGCCCCTGACTGCTGGGGGGTGGGGGTGCAAGGGGGCATGAGTGGGATATGAGTGATGGCCTGCTGGCAGGTGCCCCTGGCTGCTGGGGGGTGGGGGCGCAAGTGGACATGAGTGGGGGTCTGCTGGCAGGTGCCCCTCACTGCTGGAGGGTGGGGGTGTTGGGGGACATGAGTGGGGGCCTGCTGGCAGGTGCCCCTGACTGCTGGGGGGTGGGAGTGCAAGGGGACATGAGTGGGACATGAGTAGGGGCCTGCTGGCAGGTGCCCCTGACTGCTGGGGGCTTGGGGTGCAAGGGGACATGAGTGGGGGCCTGCTGGCAGGTGCCCCTTACTGCTGGGGGGTGGGGGTGCAGAGGGTCATGCATTGTTGATCAGTAGTGCAAGGTGACATGTGGCTTGGCTGGGGGGCATGCCCATGGTGGATGGGCTGCCTGCGGGACATAACCAGGGGTGCAGGGTAGTCCCCTGTGGTGTGGTCTGGCTGCAGGGTCCGTGGAGGGTGTAGAGGGAACACCTGGGAGGACCCACACTGCCAAATCACATGTAGGACTCCCCTGCACCCCCGAAATACACGTACCCTGCTGAAATCGTGCGTGAGACTTCACGTGAACCCCAGGAATATTGGCCCTGTGCGAGCGGGGTACGTGTATTATGGGGTGAGCGGGACGTTTCACACGTGATTGGAGCAGGGTACGTGTATTTCAGGGGTGCGCGGGAAGTTTCACACGCGATTGGCCTGGGTACGTGTATTTCAGGGGTTCGCAGGAAGTTTCACACGCGAAAGGGCCTGTGCGATGGGGTTCGTATGTGTAACTGGGGTTCGTGGGAAGTTTCACACGCGATTTCAGCAGGGTACATATATTACGGAGGTTCCCGGGAAGTTTCACACGCGAAAGGGCCTGTGCGAGTGGGGTACGTGTATAACTGGGGTTCGCGGGAAGTTTCACATGCAATTTCAGCAGGGTACGTGTATCAAGGAGGTTTGCGTGAAGTTTCACACGTGAAAGGGCCTGTGCGAGCGTGGTACGTGTATAACTGGGGTTCGCATGAAGTTTCACACGCGAAAGGGCCTGTGCGAGTGGGGTACTTGTATTACGGGGGTTCGTGGGAAGTTTCACACGTGATTTTGCTGTCAGAGCAGGGTACGTGAATTTCAGGGGTGCGCGGTGAGTCCTACACGTGAATTGGCAGTGTGGGTCCTCCCAGGTGTTCCCTCTACACTCCCCACGGCACCTGCAGGCAGCCCACACCACAGGGGACTACCCCGCACCCCTGGTCATGTCCCGCAGGCAGCCCATCCACCATGGGCATGCCCCCCAGCCAAGCCACATGTCAGCTTGCACCCCCACCCCCCAGCAGTCAGGGGCACCTGCCAGCAGGCCCCCACTCATGTCCCACTCATGTCCCCCAGCCCCCCACCCCCCAGCATTGACAGGCACCTGCCAGCAGGCCCCCACACATGTCCCCCTGCACCCCCACCCCCCAGCAGTCAGGGGCACCTACCAGCAGGCCCCCACACATGTCCCCTTGCACCCCCAACCCCCAGCAGTGCAGGGGCACCTGCCAGCAGGCCCCCACTCATGTCCCACTCATGACCCCCTGCACCCCCACCCCCCAGCAGTGCAGGGCACCTGCCAGCAGGCCCCGACACATGTCCCATTCATGTCCCCCTGCACCCCCACCCCCCAGCAATCAGGGGCACCTGCCAGCAGGCCCCCACTCATGACACTCCACCCCCCAGCAGTGCAGGGCACCTGCCAGCAGGCCCCAACACATGTCCCACTCATGTCCCCACTGCACACCCACCCCCCAGCAGTCAGGGGCACCTGCCAGCAGGCCCCCACTCATGACCCCCACCCCCCAGCAGTGCAGGGCACCTGCCAGCAGGCCCTGACACATGTCCCACTCATGTCCCCCTGTACCCCCAGCAGTGCAGGTCACCTGCCAGCAGGCCCCCACTCATGCCCCACTCATGACCCCCTGCACCCCCACCCCCCAGCAGTCAGGGGCACCTGCCAGCAGGCCCCCAATCATGTCCCACTCATGTCCCCCAGCACCCCCACCCTCCCATCATTGACAGGCACCTGCCAGCAGGCCCCAACACATGTCCCCCAGCCAACACGTCATCACAATCCAAATCCCACCCCATGCCACCCCAGTCCAAACACCCAAGCAAGCTTTACATCCACTCCAAATTGAAATCACCATTACATGATAGATCATAAATAAGCAGTATGCGCATGAGTACAAGTCTGTCAGACCCACACAATGGCAACACATGACTGAGAAAACCCACATTGTGACATGCATGAAACCAATGAGAGAAGACCACACATTGAAGTAAGAAACAAAAATGCATTCAAGTCAAAATGAAGGGAATGAAATAATAACACACAATAATACCAATAATAATCAAAATGCAGCATGTCCCAAAAATGATAAATAAATAAAATGATAATCCAAATGAATCCAAATGAAAATGTGTCCAAAGTCACCGTCCAACAAAGCAAATCCAAAGGGAAAGAAAAGCGTAATATCCATTGCTCCATGGTGAAGAAAAGTAAAGATGAAGGAGAAAAATCCACTGTAAAACTATGTACAAATAGCAAATCCAGGGGCCCAACGACATAAATGAAACCTACTATGAAACCTACCTAATTACTAACTATATACAAAAATGTGGGGCATAGTCCATGCGCCCCGAATGAAAGAAAAAAGAAATGAAACTTAACACTAATGAACTATATACAATGGCGGCGGGCAAGTCCAACGGCTCACTTGTTGATGTCATGGGCCAGGGCATCATCGAACTCCTGTTCAATGTCTTGGAGGCGGGCCTGTTCTCTGTCCCCGAGGTCTCGCAGGGATAACGCCATGTCCAACTCCCTTCGAATTCCCTCGAGACACTCAGCCCGCCTCAGCGCCCTGCGCATGGAGTTCTCGGCCCTGACCATTGTGAGCTGTGCCTCCTCCGCCCGCCACCGCTCTGCACCTGTTGGCCCAACCGCTTCCACACAGAAGACACTCCCATTCCAGGGTCCTCCTGCCCTCCAGCCGATGCCTGCCCCTCTGATGTAGATGGCCCGGAGCCATGATGCCTCCCACGTTGAGCCTGCCGCTTGCCTCCGACACAACTGCCTCTGCCAGCACGACAGCATCCAGGCTAATGGAATCCACCGACGCCGTTGTGCACGTGCCCTGCTCGATGATGCCGGCACATCCTCCATCTGCTGGGGTCCAGTTGCTGTGGTGTCCACCCCTGCTGGACCTCTGACTCCCGACTGTGGCAGGGATGGGATCCCCACCAAGCTGGCTGCGTTGGTCAGGGCAGGTCCACAGGGGGCCCTGGTGGCATCTGTGCCGGAAGATGGCATGGAGAACGACTGGCGCATAGTCTGCACAGAGGAGGAGAGGGCCGCCAGAGTGGCTGACATGTACAAAACCCCCGACCATGGACACTCCCAACTGGGCCACGTTGGCACGCTGCTCTTCGTGATGACGTGCGTGCTCTCCCCGGGAAGCACACACGTCATCACGAATGTCACGCGTGCGCAACGTGACACCAATCAGGACCTTCTCTGTTGTATAAGCTGCTGGGGGGGAATTGAACTGAATTCTATTTGATTGCATTCCTAAGAACTGTGTCATCTTCATCTCCTTACAGTGCATAAAAGGGGGGTGAATTGTCCAAGAAAGTGATTACATTGGGCCTCATTACACGGTAGGCGGTAAGGGTTTACTGGTACCGGTATTTTACCGGTACCGGTAAACCCTTACCGCCTTACTACGAGGTCCCTTTGCGGGTTGGGGAATTTAACGCCTGTTTTTTGCAGGCGTTAAAAACCAACCCGCAAAGGGACCGTGGAGCTAATTACGGTACCGCAATTTGCGGTACCGTAATTGGCGCCTTCCCCACTCCCATAGAGCCCTATGGGGCAAAAATGGGAATGGGGAAGGGCAATGGGGGAAGGGGGAATTACCGCCCCACCAACCTTGGAATAGGGCGGTAATTCCCCTTTCCAGCAAGGCGGTGCCGGTATTTTACTGGCATGGACCAAGGTGCTTATAGCACCTTGGTCCACTGCCATCCGTGTAATGAGGCCCATTGTCTTTTGCTGAAATCCTATCAAGTTAATTTCTGTACTGCATTTCATTCCACATTGCATCCATTTGAAACCATAAAAGTATTGTTGCTATCGTATCCATCCTATAACCACTCATCATTGATTATAAAGAAGTGTGCTAGTGCCGGACTATCCATTATTGATTACTGCTCAGATTAAGTGTGAGATTCAATTATTAATTTATTATAAAGTGTGATATATATATATATGGTTTAAATTATCAAATAAACCGTTTAAACTTGCAAAACAGAACTACTTTGTGGCTTAGTGGGGTCAGGGGGATTCCAAGAGAGTGGTGTTATATAGGGGTAGTCATCCAGAACGCATGAACTGGACGTAAAGATATATCCATAAGGGTTTCCATTCAGTATCCCAGACTAGGCATTGACTTAGCTGTAGTGTTGAATTGAATCCTCTTACAAAGTGGGGGCTCGAGCCGGGATATTCTGGGTTAGATTTACCATTTGTGCAGATTAATACAGTGTGCCAGCTGACCAGATACACATATCCGGTCGGATCACCACGCTGTGTTACGCTGTAAAGCACTCCTCAAAGGAACGCTCTAAGAAAAAGGTCTGTTTTGCAAAAATAAAATACTAATTTCTGTAAGTCAGGACAGAGACCAATCTCTAGAATGACGACCTTAGTAGACATGAAAATAGCAAGAGAGCACTTCTTACATAAGTTATTTGTGAGAGGTGAGTGGACTCACCAGGACCGCATGGTCTGGTTGCAGGCCATCACGCAACAGGTCACTGAAACAGGGTCAGATATATGGGGAGATCAGGGTCCCCTACATGTGGCCCTGAGTGAACTATACATGGCTCCTAAAGCTAAGGATGAACAAGACAAGATGGTTAGGATAGCGGCATACCTGTACCTATATATGGGAGACATGCAGGATAAATGTACGGAAAGCCAAGATCTGGCGAACAAGCGACAGATGGCGTTAGAGAAGGTCCAATCTGACCTGGTCTCTTTTGACCATTGGCTGCAGGGGAGCCAGGAGTCAGAAAATGATAGTAGGCAGTATATCATTAAAATAAAAGAGGACATGGATATACTGCAACAGGAAAAGACAGACCAGGATACCTGAATTCTGGCTTTGCAGAAGGAACGCCAAGATAGTTTGGACTCCCTACTGCAGAGCCAGAAAAAGCTGGAGCAACAGATCAATTTCAACAGGGCATGCACAGAGCAGGTAGCCACCCTGCAAATCCAACTAGACAGAGAGAAAGAAGAGAGCAATAAACTGATCCTGAAAGACCTGGATACCCAGGCAGAGTTTGATCAGGAGCGCCAGAAAGCTGGTGCCTTCCAAAGGCAAAGGGACGACCTGGCGTCACAAATTCAAGCTCTTGGTCAGGAAAGGGACACCTTAGGCCAGGAAGTCTGCCACTTAAGGAGAAAAATGGAAGAAAATCACCTGGCCGACCAGGGACTGGGTGACCTCCAAAAAGAAGACCAGGACTTGCTAGAGCACACCAGGAGGGTGGAGGAGGCTCTGGCAAGACAGGAGCAGGCCAATAGGGACACAGCTCAGGAGGTAACGCTCCTGCAGCAAAGACTGGCCCAGTGCTCCAGGACCAATCAGGAAACGCAGAGAGAGAATGAGGCTCTCTGCCAGCACAATGATAGGCTCCAACAACAGGTAGCGATACAGGAGAGACTGATAGAGTCTAGTAAGGCCTTAACTGAGGAACTGAAGGCGCAGGCTCTTGCATTGCAACAGGGAGCAGGGGCGGATAGAGACCAGGTTCGCTGGGAAAGGGAAACTCCTGAGCATAACCTCAGGAGCCCTAGTACAAGAGGCCTTTATCTCTCTCAGTCCCTGGACTCTGCCACCCCCATGTCCCCTGGCGCGCATGAGCACCGGGCCACAGGGATGGCAGATTACTATCCAGCCAGAAGCATGGGGCTCATAGGCCAGTACCTCCCAGGAATGGATCGGCGGGCATCCGGGTATGGGCACCCAAGCACAGTGCAATTTAGTGGGGAACCCCAGGAGAGTAGGCCCATTAAGGGCATCCTGAAAACCTCTGCCCAGTTAGATCAGTGGGGGGGTACCCATCAAATCCTGGCAGCAAGGAGGAATCTGAAGACTCCTCTGAACGGCGCAGGACGCAGGAGACCAGGTCCCCACATTCTGCCAGCCATTCCCAGGCTCGCAGAATCCGGAAAAACCTGGAAGATCAGACAGGAACCTCTGGGAGCAGCGCTTCTGAGTCGGAGGATGAATAGACCAGGGTTACCCGAACCAAAAAGGCCAATAAGGCAAAAAGGGCCTTGCTTAAGGACCCATTGAAGCAAATAAAGGCAATAAGGAGTGTCATCACGCCTTATCACAAGAACGCCAAGTATTCTGTTTGGGAACACTTGGAGCTTTACGAGCAAATGATGGAGACTTTCCATTTGAAGGACAGCAGTAGCTGCATCCAGTACGTCAAATGGACATTCTCCCCAGAATACTCCCGTTTCTTTGCGGGGCTGGAGGACCAAAATCATTTAAGATGGTCCACCTATAAGGCGGCCATCTTGAAACATTTTTCTGTTCACAGAAATCCTCAAGAGGCTCGCAAGGCAGCCTACAATTTGCAATGTGGGGAGGATCAGGCCCCACAAGAATTCGTGCAAGAACTGAAACGTGCCTTTGCGCAGACCACCAGAAGGGTGCGCACAGACAGCAGAGAATTTGTCAATACATTTTTCCATGCCTTGCCCAAATATATAATGACCCAGCTCGTGAGAGATTTTCATGAGAAAAGATCTTAAGACTGGGTCATTGAACAGGCTACCCAGATCTATGAGGTACAGAAGCCTATCGAAAGTAAAAATAACGCGCCGAAAAACCCCAAAACCAACAGCACCCCTGCTGCTACCAAGGTGGCAGAGGTAAAGGTCACCCCCGTTTTGGATTTGGAGATGGGGGGCCTAAAAACCTACCTGCACCTAATAATGCTAGGCCCAAAAGGTCCTCGGGCCAGTCACAGACAGGGAGCCAAGGAGGCAGCCCCACAAATGGGGTCCCTCGCTCTCCTGATTATGTAAGTCCCCGTTACAAGGGAAATCGACCGATCCTGGGTTATGTGTGGACTCCTCCAGCCCAAGGGGGGGGATCCAGCCAAGCACCTAACCCAGGGAACTTCCCTCCTAACTTCCCACCGGAGGGCAGAAATTCTCCAAATCCTGGGCAGAACTTTTTCCCCAGGTATCCACCCAATTTCCAGCCCCAAAATCATCCATCCTTCTTTCCCCAATTCCCTGAGCCCAGACAACCTAATCCGGGAGAGGGGAGGCCAAGGGTGGAGGGGTACCAAAATCTTCCCAACCAGGGGTACTACCAGAGAAGGGATAGCTACCCTTCCCGGGATCAGCCCAGGAAAGAAAATAGAGCCCCGTATCAGCCTGAGCGGGTTTCCAGTTAGAGCGCCAGGTCCAAAATATGGCACGGGATCTGGGTCACATACTGAGGGCTCAACAGAACCCTCAGATGAGCACGCCACCGCAGAATGCCCCAAACTCTGGACCTGGTGCTCCAGAACAATGACGGGGCAGCACCCCGATAACACACCGGTTCCTAGGGAGGATGCACAAGGGGAAGGGGGGTATAAAGCCTTGGAGGAAGCTTCCTTCCCAACTTGTAAAAAGCCCCTGGAAAACCAGGATCCGGAAACAAAATCTCCTGCCCCTGAAAGCCCGCCTCCCAAGGAGCAGAGGGGGGGTAGGAGAAACAAAGGACCCAAACAGACCCACTTTGTGGAGGAGGTACAGGTCTTCCAATTTGAGGGAGAGGGATCCTCAGAGGATCCTGGGGAAAGGACCTCCTTCAGAGATGGGGGAACTCCTCCCAAGGAAAAATGGGTCCCAAGGGATGCCAATCCAGACTGGGGAGATATGGAGACTGAGCTACCGCCGCCCATCATCTCATCCCAGAACCCACAATACCAAAATCCCCTGGTTCAAACCCATCCTGATGACTGCCTCCAAAAAGGGGGGGCGGCCCAGAACCGGAACCCGGGGAACCCACAATGGCTCTGATCTCCAGTTGCCAACTTTTTCTTTCAGATTCCCAAGGCTCTCCACAGAATTCTGCCCAAATTTCTTCTCTAGCAATGTCCAAAACAGAAAGTTAGCCCACCAGTTGTCCAAAAATGTGCATTATCTGTGCCCCCTTGAGGAGAAGGAGGTAAGATATTATGCCCGGGTACAAGTACAGGGGCAGGGTACGATTTCAGCGCTGGTGGATACGGGATCTCAAGCTACCCTTCTGTCCAGAAGGGCCTTTGATGAACTGAATGCAGGAAGGGGAGGGAATTACCAAATTCCTCTCACCTCACTTCCTGGACAACTCCAGAACTTTGACGGGAAGGAAATTCCCGTCGAGGGGACGGCAGATTTGGACATTAAAATTGGGCGACACAAGTTGAAACACCCGGTCATAGTTGTGACTCCAGAGGGCACCCCTTGTTTACTAGGGAATGACCTCCTGAGAAGGTTGTCACCCCTAATAGATTGTGTAAACAAGGTCCTCTGGACCCAGACTAGCCGACCCATAAAATTAAAACAGAGTGTCAACCATGTTAGTTTAAACGGCACATGCCACATGGCTGAACAAAAATCTGACCAAGTAGAATTCCACTTCCAGAATAACCAAATTCCAGACGTGACAGTAATAGCAGTAGGACAACAGACTGGTGATGGGAGGTCCTCTCTATTTCTGAAAATCAACCTTCCTTCCAGTCTAAAGTGGTATTCGACGCTGGAAGGAAAGACTCTGAAATTCTATACTAATCCACAATCAGCAACTCCCCCTCCTATAGTCCAGAAAGATGTGAAATCAGCTCAGAGCCTGGCTGATATTCAGCAAATTGGAGAGCAGTTGTTCATCCCTGTTCAGTTAAATGATGGGAAGGACTCTGTTCTCGCTCGAGTGTGTGTGAACAACGGTAAGAGCTTCATCAGCGAAGCCATGTTCCGCCAACTCCCAAAAGATCCAGCCATTCCCACATTCAAACTGATAGACAAATGGGAAATGGACCTGGAAGCACCCAATTCCAAACATCTCCTGCCAAGCAGGTGTATGCTCAAAATCTCCATTGGCAACAAGAGCATAGTCCACAATTGTTGGGTCGTGCGAGACGTCACTGCCGCTTTTTATTTAGGCAGTGACATTCTCAATCGCTTTGCCATTAGTTTGGACCTAATAAACTTCAAAGCTTGGTCCCGATTAGCGGATAATCCTATGGGCTTTGATGATCCAGAAAAAGCATTTAGGTCAGCTCAATTGCTACCTATTGCAGTTGAAATTCAGATCAAAGAGGAAGTCACCATCCCAGAAAGGACCCGACAATTCTCCCTGGAAGTGAAAGCTAAAAGAGGACAACATTTGAAAAACCCTGATGCTTACATACATCTAAACGCTTCTCTCCAACAGCAAGGGTTGGGGGTAAACCCAACTCCATTAGTCAACATAGAACATGACACCATTCTAATAGAGGTGGATAACAGCGACTTAAAGAGTATTACTCTAGCCACAGGCACCATTATTGGAATGGCGGTTGATGACCGACATTTTTCCATCGATTTAGGTAATGAACTGTTAGGGCCAATCCCCAAGGACTGCTTTGACAGTGACAGTGATGACAATACAACACCAGACAGGATTTTTACCCGGCATGGGGGGAACTTCCTGGTGTACACTTCTTGCCCTTATGGTAAGGAATATGTGACTTGTGACTTCAGGAGGGATGAGGTGATTTTCCAGGTCCATGAGGGCTGCCTTTCCCACCTGAAGCCTCCAGTCCAAATCAGCACTCTGACCAGGGACTTCTCCACCCAGCTGGAGGAGGCTGCTGAGATAGCCAAACCAGAAGTCTTTCCAGGCTTCAGGCAGATGGTGGAAGAGAGAGTCAACCTAGCTGATGCCTGTGTGACTCTGGAACAAAAGCAAAAGTTGAAACAAGTTTTCTTGGATTTCCAAGATCTCTTTGCGGTAGACTCATATGACTGTGGCCGCACCGACATCCACACAACAACAATCCCCACGGACCCTGGCATGACTCCAGTGTTTGTGAAGCAATATTGTTTGCCTCTCGCATCCATGGAGTCCCTTACTGAAATAATTAAGAACCTTGAGTCCCGGGGAATAATCCGTCCAGTTCACAGCACCTTCAATAATCCGGTGCTGGGAATATTGAAGCCAAACGGCCAGTGGAGACTCTGCGCCGACCTCAGGGAGTTCAACAAACGGGTCCATACTTCCCGATGGCCTCTGCCCTACATTGACCAAGGGCTGGCCCAGATCCAGGGGTCACAGGTATTCACTGCAATAGACCTGACCAATGGATACTGGACTGTGCCTGTCAGTAGGGAGGACCAATACAAGCTGGCTTTTACCATTGGGGGCCAGCAGTACACATGGACCCGGACTCCCTTCGGATACCTCAACTCCGGCAATGAATTCAACATTTTCCTATACAAGGCCATGCCCGACCTGGGTGCAAGGGGTAACCTGGCTTATGTAGATGATGTCCTCATCAAAAGTTCATCTGTGGAGGAACACATAGCGGAGATCCGTTATGTTCTGACGCAGTTGAGGGCCGCCAGAGCAAAACTTTCCTTTCAGAAAGCACAGTGAGTAGAACCCGTGTTAATTTCTTGGGGCATGAGATTACTCCTCAGGGTCTCTATCCCCAGGAAAAGAAAGTGGAAGCACTTCAGAAACTGAAAGACCCCACAACTCTGCGGGAACTAAGGAGCCTCCTTGGACTGACTAATTACAGCAGAAAGTTCATTGAGGGCTACGCAGAGATCACCAGACCCCTGATTCATCTCCTGAAGGGGGGGGGTCAAGTGGGAATGGGGTCCAGAACAAGCCGAGGCGGTAAAACAACTCAAGAGAAGCCTCTCACAAGCGCCTTGCCTAGCTTACCCTGTCAGAAACAAGGAGTTCTTCCTGGAGACGGGGTTCTCTAATACGTGCTTGACGGCGGTATTATACCAAAAGCATGACAAGGTCAATAAAGTAATCTCCTATGCGAGCAAAACTTTATCCTCTGTGGAGGAAAAATTCAACGATTGTGAGAAGGCACTCCTGGCAACGGTGTGGGCATTGAAGAATTACCGCCCGTTTATCCAGGGGGAACACATCATAGTGGAGACTCCACACCAGCCTCTGCAATATCTCCAAAGTGACAGAATCCGGGCCGGAAATGTGAGTAATTCCCGAATTACTTCCTGGATTCTGTCAATGCAAGGCTTTCCTGTGGAGGTCAGATATGGCCAAAACAAGAAGAGTCCCCTCGCGCAAGGTCTGGCTGACTTGCATGATTGTGCCAGAGAAAACTGTCTCGAGGACGAAAGTCTAAAGATCAAGGACAACACGGAGGCATACCTTAATTCCCCACACAAAGTCTTTGAAGAAGACAAGTGTGAGGGAATGCCCACTGTCTATGTGGATGGATGCTCTTACCATGTTGACAACGACAGGGAGAAAGAACTGGTGGCTGGCGTAGGGAATGCATGGGTGAAGGAGTTTCCAGAACCCTCCGCTGGATACAAAATTGGTCCCCGAAGTAGTCAGGTGGCAGAATTGATGGCTGTGCATCAAGCCATCCTCACTGCTGTCCAACATCAACTCCACGAACTGGTCATAATCACAGATTCTGATTATGTACGAAACCGGTTCGTGGAGCACCTGGTTAATTGGAAAACCAGAGGCATGTTATGTGCTAACAACAAACCCTTGAAACATGGGAAGTTGATCCAAAACATTGACGATCTGGTCACCTCGAATGAGATGACCATCTATTGGAAAAAGATCAAGGGTCATTCCAAAGTAGAGGGACCAGACAAAACTGGAAATGACTTAGCTGATCAGCTGGCCAAAACCGGGGCCATCCAAGGGGATCTAATTGAGATTGAGTCCCTGTTGGGGGAAATCCAGGTCACTGCTATCACTAGGTCCCAGACAAATGCTCACAAGGATCTGTCAACTGCCCAATGGAGCAAGGAGACCCCTGATGCTGATTTGATTACCGCTCAGAAGGGGGATCCAATAATTGGTAAATTTTACCAACACATCGAGGATCCTGAGAACTTTCCCCTGACGGATACCGATTACAACGGGAAAGAGGACCTTAGAGTGTTGATGAAATGTCCAAAAATGTTCCGGATCCAAGACGGTTTGTTGGTAAGGAAATCCAAAGCTGGCCACGATCAGTGGGTGGTTCCTACCTCATTCCGAAGCCTGATGTTAAGTCACGCCCATGATGCGGCCACCGCCGGTCATAGGGGGTTTCACACAACACTGGAAATCTTAAGAGAGGTTGCATACTGGCCACACATGGGGCAGGACCTTGACCAATACTTGAAGGGGTGTCTTGTGTGTGCACAATTTCAGCCATCATCCCTCACCCACCGTGCACCCCTCCAAAAGAGGGGGATGACACTGCCATGGTCAGATTTACAAATCGACTTTGTAGGCCCTGTGATTCGCTCGACTAGAGGAAACAAGTACATGTTGACCGTTACATGCTTGTTTACCAAGTGGGTGGAATGTCTCCCAGCCCCGAATTGCAAGGCAGAAACAGCAGCTGCCCTGATGATTAACCACATCTTTTCCCGTTTTGGTCTACCTCAGAGGATTGAGTCAGACAGAGGTAGCCACTTCACCAGTGAAGTAATGACAAAGATGTGGGAGATACTGGGGGTCAAGAGAAAGCTACATATTGCTTACAGGCCAGCTTCTTCTGGGGCAGTAGAGAGATATAACCGAACCATTGTGAGCATATTAAAGAAGTTTGTGGCAGATTCTGGGCCAAGTTGGGATATCCGATTACCTCTGGTCCTAATGGCCATCAGATCTACCCCTTCATCTATAACCAAAATGTCACCATTTGATGACTGGACGCAAGATGGTGCTTCCTCAGCATTTGCTCTACAGAACCCAAGAGCAAACGTTGATAAATGCCTCCACAACTCATGAGTATGTGGAGAATTTAAGGAAACACCTTCAGCATGCTTTTGCCTATGCTCAGCGGAATCTAGAAAGATCAGCTGAGAGTATGAAGACCCACTATGACCTGAAAACTTCCAGGAAGGAATATCAGGTGGGGGACCGGGTCTATCTATGCAATTTCCAAAGGAACCAGGCCAAGCAGCGAAAATGTTTGCCTACATGGAAGGGATCCTATGAGATTATAGACAAGATCTCCCCTGTGGCCTACAAGATCCGCATCCCCAAAGGCGGTTTGGCAGAGGGGGAAGACAAGTGGGTACATATAAATCAGCTAAAGTGTTGCCATCCCAGGCACACTCTGCAACAACTGGAGGAATCCTCTGGAATCCTAGAGGGTACTACTATCTCAGATTAATTCAGTTCTAACTTAAAATATCCTACATATCGCCTATCAAATTCTGAGTTTCTCAATGTGGGTGTTTTCGTTTTTGAATGCAAAAAGAAATGTGCATGTTCATATGTTTTGACTATAAATTTATATGCCACCCCACTATATCAATGGGGGGGGGGAAAATGTCTATGAATAGGTATTGCCGCTCTTCCTTTGTCGTCCTAGGAGAAAGAAAACCTTGAGACTGGCCAGGGAGGACGATCCGGAGACCGGGAGCAGAGACGCAAGGGGCCCGGGGTACCGCCCAATCTTCCCATCAGGACCGGCGAGGAGAACCGATCGATCCGACCGGATGGAGAAAAAGATGCTGAACTGTGCCATCTTTCGGAAGAAGATGAGGAAACATCCCAGATCTTGCGAGTTCCATCAGTGAAACAGAATGGCCATCGCAAGAGGGGGGCTTGTGGGATGTTTTACCCATGCATCCGAGCCCTACTGTGCAGTACTGGCATTGAAAACATCATGATAGCCAGAGCTTCCCAGAAAATGCCCAGGGAAATGCATGAAGAATAGGCTGCCACCCATTTTTGCCGATGTTATGGGCACAGAAGGGCACTGCCTAAAACCACCATTGGACTACCCACACAGTAGCCTGAAACCATTGGGAATGGCAATGCTGATTGCCAAAAGCAACCTAGAACTGTGGGGAATTCATTTTCTTAAATCCCAAAAATGGTTGCATTACCAGTGCTCACCACTATCAGAAAGCCGGCGTTTTAAAACCACCAGACTTTTGTGTAAAACTGAATAAATGAACCCAAAGCAGGCCAAAGAAAGACTAACTGAGAGGTGGATACAATGGAAGGTTATATTCTGAAGTGACTTGAATGTTCATAACAAGACTGGCTGAGCTCTGCAGGTCTGCAGCAGCCTAACTGAAACTGGATTTAAAACTACCAAAAATCGAAAATGTTTAAATTAACTGAGTGACCTACTTTTGAGTGTCACATAGTTTGTCACTGTTGAAATGTCATAGTTTTGAACTTAGAATCAGCATTCTAGCTGCATATGTAAAAATTGTCTTGACTTAAACTGGGGAACAAAAAGTGACATTTTATCTGAAACCTGGCTTAATGAAACTGAATTCTACCCACCAGCTACCCCCGACAGGAGTTGAGACTTGCACAACAGCTGTGTTCCCAGGCCTAGCTGCCTTTTGCTGTTCCCACCAAAAGGGATATGACACTTCTCTGATTGAATTACCTGGGCTCTGCAGTAAATTGAACAAAGCCCTGTCCTGACTCAGGCAAATGTTTTATTATGGGGGTCGTAAAAGTGGCTTCCTCCTGGAAGGAAAGGGGAGGAGCACTGCCTGTGAGAGCAAGCTGGCTTGGCAGAACTGGAAAAACCAGAAATTCAACCTTGTGCTGGGGGAAACCACACCCCTTTGGGGCCAGAACATAAATCTAAAAAGATGGATCATTCATAGAGCGGACTTGTGAACATTTTATAAGTGATATCATTATTCTTGTGATTTTTCTGTGCACATTTGAAGACGTGTTAGGACCCGGTGGTATGTTCAGGGGGGTTTTTAGCGGAAAAGAGGATATTACTCTAAATGTATGTATGTTGAAAATCTGACACTCCACCACCTAATGCCCACATGCTTTGCGAACATTTGTGTAAATGCGGGGACAAATCCAATATTGGTAACCCGACCAAAACGTGAAATATGTTGCCATTTTTGAACCCAAGCTCCTATAAACGACGGAATCGGAACAGGGGCTACCATCAGTAAATGCATGATGTGTGTATGCAATGCCAAACAACTGTCTACCGGGGAAGTATGCATTTGTATCAGATATAGATTGTGTGTAAAGTTGACAGGGGTGGGTTCTCTGTATCATAAACAGACCTCATCATGATGACACTTCATTTCATTCCCCCAATCAAGGGGAAGAGGAGGAAGTGGCCAATGACAAGTGGAGAGGGGTAGGGCCTAGAAAGCTAGCCTCTCCACCCACTTTCAAAACACATAAAAGCAGACAGTCAGGACAGATAGAGACATTCAATTCCATTTGCTGCGGAGCATGCTGCCGGACCATACAACATCCAGAGATCCAGACTTCAAATCCATCAATACTCCTTATACTTTCTCCGTAATCACGATTCTCGCACTCGCGAATTTTACCGCGATTTGCGATTTGGTTAAAAATCCAGCCACGTGTGAAAACAGCAGCTTCATTGCTTTCCTTTGCCAAAAATTCGTTTAACCTGCTAGTTACTCCTAGATCCTTGCTAAAGTGAGCCTGAACTCATCCCAAGTATATTTCACTCACCCTGAACCTCCTAAAGGGAATTAAAACCATTTTCAGCATATTTCTCACTGCATTGTCACCATATTCAAAGCATTTTGCCTGTGTTTCAAAACTCCTATCTGTTGTATAAGCTGGCGATACATGGCTGCTCGGTGAGTATAAATGCCACAGCACATGCATGCATGTCAGATACTGAGCAATGTGACAACCCCACTAATGATACCCATCACCACCGCCCCAGGGGACAGTGCCTACCCTCTGAGCACCCACATGATGACGCCAATTCGGAACCCCACCACGCCACCCGAGGTAAGATACAACACAGCCCACATTGCAACACTGGGCATAGTGGAGCACACATTCGGAGTGCTCAAGTCACGCTTTCGCTCCCTTGACCGTTCTGGCGGCCAGCTGTTATACGCTCCCCCAGTAGTGTGCAGGATCATAGTGGCAGCATGTGTCCTGCACAACGTTGCAACACGCCGGGGCCTGCCCGTGGACATGGTGGTGCCCCCACATCCCCAACCACATGCACCCCCACTGCGCATGGGAGGGGAAAGGGCACGGGGTGAGGCAGCCCGTACGCAGCTGGTGGCTAATTACTTCACCTTAAATCACACCCCTGTGGAGTGCACACAGCCCTGGCACATACCAGCTGACAATCAATGATGATGACATAAGGGACAGTCAACTGTCACAACCATACCAGCCTGAGATTGGTCACCTGGAAGTGTTACATTGTGTGCATCCCTACCTACACAAACACCACCAATTCTGTGTCATCAAAGACACACTTCTATGCTGCTAAAATCATTACCCCCTTGCAAAATACAACATGACAACAGTGCCATGTCACCCAACCCCTCCCCAGCACCGCCACCCAACACACCATGGCATGTCATGCTATGTGAGAGCAAACAATATGCTCCCAGTAATGTAGAACTAACAACACACATGACCAAATACTTACCAACAATACAATGCAGCTACATAACCTCAAACATAGCATAAACATGACAGTACTAAGTTAAAGTAGTGGTAGTCTTACAACCTGATCATGCCAGCACATCGGCCACTTCCAACTGTACAGTGCTGCTGCACGCAAATGTCCAAGTGCACTACTTACAACATGAACTCCATCTCCAAAGTAGACGGCCTTGTGAAGACATGAGGAATTAACCTGCAAATTAGGCGAAAGACATGGATGCACAAGCACATAGCAATACACCATGCAGTGTACAATTCAACAAAAATATCCACTAGGAATGTATACACAGTATTGACTACAGACTGCCCACACAGCTCATGGGAGTCCTACGTCACCGTGTAAGTCAATGTCACTTGGGCACACCCTTTGCAAGCCAATGGAAACGGAAAGCAGGAGGGGTGTGTGTCTCACGAACCCAAGCATCTAACCCAAACTCAGGACAAGCCTGCATGTGCTCAGCCAGAATACAGTGGATGCCCACGGGAGCCACACAAGGCAACACACTGCAAAAAAATAAAAATAAAAAATAAAAAAATGGCCATGTGGGGCCAGGGTGGGGGGAAGGCCACCCAGGAGGTCCGAGGACAGGGTGTGCACCAACACCAACCGGTGTGGATGTTGGGGAAAAAAAACACCTCCATGGGCTCATGGCCTGCACGGCTATGCCAATGTGAGAGAACTGCTGCTGTCGCTATCATCACCCTCTGCTGCTGCCACAGGAGGTGGTGCTGCCATAGGAGGTGGTGGTGCTATGGGAGGCAGCCCATGCAAAGGCCTGGTATGGTCCTCCATGGCAGCAAGCAGAGGGTGTGGAAGGTCTCGTTTTGGAGGATTATAGTGCGGAGATCCCCATGCAGCACCTGACGTGATGCACGGATCTCCTCCCGAGTTGCCTGCATCTCAGCTGAGAGCGAACGTGTGAGCCGCTCCAGCTGCTGTTCTATCCTCAAGTTAGTGGAAGCCTCAAGGTCAACAAGAGTCTCCCTGAGGTGATGGAGTTCTACCCTCAGGGCTTCCCTGTGGCCCTGGGACTCTATTGATATTGATTGGCGTAGAGTCTCCAGTGCCGCCCGTCTGTCCCTGTTGGACGCCAACATGTCCTCCTTGTGTGATTGGCAAATGGAGTCTGTTGCCTGCTGTAGTAGCTCCATCTGCATTCAGGGGGAACAATGGAAGTGGCCACCCTCTCCATTGCTTGTGCCATCATCTCAACTGATGCTGCCTGTTGGGTTGCCATACCGTAAATGGATTGTTCCCATGCGGTATTGCCTGGTGGCGTACGGCCACCGCGTCAGTGGGCACCACACCTGTTTGGGGCAAGGCGATCTGGGCCTTGCTGTGTCGGCACTGCCTGAGGCTGCAGGACTGCATTCCCCCTCTGATCTGCTGGCCCAGGAACAGGATCAGATGTTGTGGAGTGTGACCCTGCATCCGTAACCACCAAAGGCGGACTTACCAACATGGTTATCCCCATAGAGGGTTCTACCCCTGGTACAGATAGGTTGGACAGAACAGAATCCCTGCCAAAAACACTTACCTGCGACGCCACATAGGTCTTATCATCCGAATCAGCACCTGAATAGAGGTCTTGGGAGGTGCACCCAGAGGCACCCCTCGACAGAATGTTCTGCAGCAAGATTGGGTTCTCAGTCACCACCACACCACGTCCCCCACTGGTGCCTGGTCGTGCCTGAGATTCCTCCTGGGTCTGCACCATCTCCTCAACCTCAACAGCATCAAGTGCGTCATCCCCTGCAAAAACATGAAAGACAAAAAGTGGAAACAGGCATCAGCACCATAGCACACAAATAGGCCTGACAAGCTACATAACCAGTACATGATTTACACATGTCCCACATGACTATAACCCTCCCATGCATGCACTGTCACTGAGTTTGAAGGGGAGCCAAAAGGCAGACACTGATGACACCTACATGGAAGAGCAACACATTTGCTGCATGCTGGGTAGCACTGCCATCACACATTGGGCTGTGTGTGGCATGTCCAATACACATACATGACACATGCCATCACACAGATGGCATGTACCATAGCCATGGTACTTTCCACAAGTACATCCATATGTCAGTGAATTAATACTGTCAGCCATCCATGTGAGATGGACATGATGAGATGAAAAATGCTACATAGTGTGACAAAATAGGCATGTGCCACACACTGCAACACATCCAGTGTACAAAAATACAGTGATTGCAGGCCGATGCACACATCAGTGGTTTGTCACTTCAACATGACAGGAAACAACTATCATGTTCCACATTCAAACAGGCCCCAAAAATTCCTGTGATCAGGCCAATACTCAATTAGCCTGAATGGTCAAATCATTCATCTAACAAGGTAACACATGTGGTACAATGTGGGGTTCATCAATGACAGAAGATTGTCACAAATGTGACAATAGGGCTGAGGAATGCGTAGCAAAAGTGGGAGAATTGAAACAATCAGACTGAACGAATACTGAAAAATACAAACAATGTTGTTGTTAGATGCCACTTCAAGGGCAACTGCCGTAATGTTGAGCCAAATTACTAATGTGGGCAGAAGGTATAATGTCACACCCAAATCCAAGGCCGCTGAATGTTTTGGATGAAGCACATGGGTGACCCATACCATTCAGGCACACACACCCTCACCTGGCACTCAATCAGAACCTGTCACCCAAACAACATACACATGCATTACACACACATGCATGAGCACTCACTGGACAATGCTTCATAATCAGGTAGTCCTCCCACACCTTGGATCTGTTCCTCTGTGACAAAGGCCCCAGCAACAGACTCATGTTCAGTGAGTTTGTTGTCCTTTTGTGGAGACCCACCGCCAGTCACCGGAGTAGCGGCATGATTTGAGGCCAGCTTGTTCTTTGCTCTGCATTTGATGGTCATACCACCGCCTGTAGCAATCATCAGCTGAGCGCCTCACAAATCCAAGGGCACTTATGCGGTCGGCGATGATCTGCCAGTGTGCCTTACGTTGACCAGGTGTGGTCTTGCACCCTGCAGTCACCACCATTTTGTTGCTATGTGCCGACACATAGCCCACAAGTGCATCAAGTTCCGGTTCATTGAAGCAAGGCTTCTAGGTCCCGGTTTAGGGTTGACATTCTGTAAATGAAACTGTCGTGGGTGGACCCTGGATAGTTGGCATATACTGAGGTGATGATTCCCTTGGCATCACATACTTCCTGTACGTTGATGGAATGCCAGTGCATGCGGTTTCTATAGATGTGCTCTGATGCCCTGGGGGGACGTAGAGCCACATGGGTGCAGTCAATGGCACCTAGCACTTTGGGGAAGTGTGCCACCCTGTAAAAATCCTGGACGACAGCCTGCCTTTCTGCCGGTGTTCTGGGCAGGTATATGTGCCTGCGGACTGATGGGCGTGCATTCATGATGGCCAAGACCTGGTGTAGGCAGCGTGACTGCGTGGCCTGTGACACCCCCCCACTATAGCAGTTGTCCGTTGAAATGATCCAGTGGCCAAGAAGTGCAGTACATTGGGGACCTTATGCAGGGGGCTGAGTGCTTGGGAGCACAGGGTGGGTGATGTGAGGTCATCCTCCAACTCACTGACCAGGTCGAGTATTATGTGAGGTGGAAACCTGTACCTCCCATACTACTGGTCATCAGGCATCCCAAAAAGGCTGGTTCTGGGTGTAAAAATTCTGGGCTTGACTATCCTCCTCCTCCTGCGGTATCCCACGACCACTGCTGCTAGGAACGGTATATTCATCCTGGCGTCTGTGCTTGTTCGTTGTTTGCGTGCACTTTTATGCTGCGCGGATCCACGTACACCTGCTTCCTGCCGGCGTACGTGTTTCCTGATTAGCGCGTCTTTTTTGGTGCACGCCTTAGCCCCGTTCGATTCCATGAATACGTGTTTTGAACGTGCGTGTGGGCGTTCCACGCACTTGCCTCCTGTACTTCCCCCGTGATGCCCACATGTTCACGAGTTGTTCCCCATTCCGTGTGTCACGCCCCCTGTTCCTCCTACTTTTGATGTGCGTGCCACGCTATGTGCGATTTCGCTGTGCGCTTAGCACATGCTGTTTGGAGACGTGTGCGCCAGCGTGCGCCACGCAGAAATTTGGCACACATCCTGGGATTTCCACGCGCACAGACTTCCATGAATCGCTGTGCACAGGTTTCGCTGCGATTTTTGCACTGGCACTGAGATTCGCATGCTTTCGCACGCTTGCGCTGAAAATTTCAGCGCACATTAATTCCATGAATGGGCCAGAATATGTTTCCTTTTGCAACAAATGAGGAAAACACAGCCAAAACCTGTAAAGAGAAGGGTTGGTTAACACACTAGTAGCATTAGACAATTCTTCTGAGTCGTTCCCTAACTTTCTAGTCCAGCCTTAAGAAGAGGGAAGCCGTGTGCCCAACAATAGAGTTGTGCATAAAAGCGCACGATTGTGCAGGTGAAGCAATAAGCGGGTTTTCTTGGGAAGGCTGTACAAAGTCAAGAAGGGGATTGAGGCAATGACAAATTGGTTCCCACTATTCTAGTAGGATGTGCCCTTGGCGGCAAAACAGTTTTCAAAAGGTGAGAATAGCTAGGGGAAACAGGCTAACCCATCCAAGATCGAATACCTTTATGGTATATTTGAGCTTAAAATGGATCGGTTGTGTACTTCAGGATGCCCATTACTAACTGTTCCAAAGGCAGTTTCCGTGTTGGGATTTATGTGAACCCTGCCCTCCGAATATCGGGAGTTTCAGGACGTTTTTGCTAAAGAGCAGGCCAACATGTTACCACTGCACCGCCCTTATGACTTCCAAATTGACTTGATACCAGGGGTGCAAGTGCCATGTAGTCGGATCTACGCCTTAACAGAAAAGGAAAACAACTACCTGAAAACCTATCTAGACCAGTAGCTAGCAAATGGTTTTATTCAGCCATCAAACTCACAGACAGCCTCTCCCCTCTTCTTTGGCCTAAGAAATAGGGGGATTTAAGAACATGCATCGATTATCGGGCGCTGAACCAGGTCACAGTGAAGAACAGGCATCTGTTGCCCCTGATTCCAGTGCTATTGGACCAGGTCAAACAGGCACAGATTTTCACGAAGTTAGATCTCCAAGGAGCTTACCACCTGGTGCGTGTGAAAGAGGGTGACGAATGGAAGACCGCGTTTTGCACCAGGTATGGCCTCTACGAATACCAGGTAATGCCTTTCGGCCAGTGCAATGCACCAGAGACATTTCAATTTTTCATGAGCGATGTCCTGCGTGAGCTATTGGATGTATGTTCGGTGGTATACATCGATGATATCCTTATCGATTTAGCAAACCTGCAGGAACATATATCACATGTACGAGCCATACTTCACAAATTGCGGGAGAACCATCTGTACAGAAAACTTGAAAAATGCTCCTTCCATGTTACCGAAGTGGAGTTCCTAGGGTTCGTACTTTCATCGCAGGGCATACGAATGGATAACAGGAAGGAGTACAGAGCTTCCTCGGTTTCGTGAACGTTTACAGATTATTTATACCAGGATTCTCACATATGGTACACTCGATTACTTCTCTGTTACGAAAACACCAAAAGTTTGAATGGACGCCAGTGGCAGAGGAGGCGTTTCAAGCCCTGAAGGACAAATGTATTTCTGCCCGGTACTTCAACATCCACAATCAGATCTCCCCTATGTTGTCGAGACTGAGGCCTCTAGTGTTGACATGGGGGCATTCCTGTCCCAAAGAAACCCAGAAACCGGTCGCTTACATCCAGTGGCCTTTTGGTCGAAGAAGTCTCCCCCGCAGAACTGAATTACGCAGTTACAGACAAGGAACTGTTAGCAATCAGAGATGCTCTCAAAGAGTGGAGGCACTACTTGGTAGGTGCCGAGCCCACCTTGACGATCATAACTGACCACCACAATCTGGAGTACCTGCGCTCCGCTAAAGCCCAGTCGTCCCGACAGCTTTGCTGGGCTCTGTTTTTGCCTGAGTATCGACTTCGTTATTACTTATCGAACTGGAGTTAAAAAGGTAAAGCAGACACCTTATCGCGCATCGGCAAAGGCGAGGATGCCTACGTCACTCCAGATCCAGTAGATATCATCCCTGGCCACAAGATACTAGAATTATGCAGGTACGTCAACTCTACCCTGGAAAGATTCAAAGAGGCAGTTGGAAACAGTTGGTCAACACCCGAATTACAGGTATGGGAAAAGAAAGGGGTTCAGTTTTCCGTTCAGAAAGGTCTGCCTTATTACCAAAAGCGTCTCTATCTTCCAACACACCCTCTACAGGAGCAAGTTATCACCAGCTACCATAGTTCCCCTCTGGAGGGTCATCCAGGAGTGGCAAAGACCATAGAAAAAGTCAAAAGATCATAGTGGTGGCCAACCTGGCGAGACAATGTCACCAATTTTGTCAAGGCATGTGGAGCCTGCGCTCAAAGCAACAAGACAGAAGCCAGCCTGTCTGTTACAACCTCTTGCAATACCACCCGCACCCTGGCACACCATGTTGATGGATTTCATCGTGGACATGCCTCCTAGTTCAGGATACACCACCATATAGTGAGCTAAAGACTTGGTTGAGACTCTCCCAGGGGCCATCCACCCAAGAACAAGTCAATGGGCTGTGTCTGTGCTGGTAGAGAGTTTCCCAGACCACCCCTTGTTTTGCATAAATTAACTTAGGGTCTAACCCTAAGTTACCAGGGCGATCCAGACGTGGACCCCTTGCTCAATGTTCTTAGAGAGGCGCAGCTTCACCTCACTGATGATGCCCAACAAGGCTGAAACACGTGTATGGGGTTGCTGTGGTACTCTTGTTCAGAGAATTGCCTAGCATTTCGGTGCTGGACTGCCCCTGGGCAGCATAAAGACTGATATGCGGGGACATTTCTTCTCTGTGAAAAGAACAGTGAGCTAAAGACTTGGTTGAGACTCTCCCAGGGGCCATCCACCCAAGAACAAGTCAATGGGCTGTGTTTGTGCTGGTAGAGTTTCCCCAGACCCCCCCTTCTTTTCCATATAGGTTGTAGTCGACCTTTTCTCCAAAATGGCATTACGAGGGTTTCCGTCAGCCTGAACGTTGGCTCAAGTGTTCCTGGACCGCATACTTAAACTGCACGGTTTCCCCATCCATGGTGATATCAGATAGAGGCAGCCAATTTGTGTCACAATTCTGGAAGAAATGTTGTATTCTAGCTGGGGTAGAAATTCTCCTGTCCACTAGCCACCACCCTCAAACCGATGGGCAGACGGAACGCACAAATCAGACCCTCGAGCAATACCTCTGTTGCCTCCTACAAAAGACAGATCAAGCCTCGGTGGAAATCCTCTGGATGGCAGAATATGCCCACAACAACTCAGTACATTCCTCCACACAGCTTAGCCCTTTTTACACATTATATAGTCGTAATCCGCAAACCTCAGTGTACGATCCGCCCGCAGCAATTGAGATGCCAGCAGTCAAGACCTTACATTAACACGTTACCCAAGCTATGGAAAAGGCTGTTGCCCATTTGAAGATGGCTAAAGAAACGCAGAAAAGGTATGCTGATCGTCACGGTAGAGAAGCACCAAATTACCAAGTAGGTGATTTAGTGTGGTTGTCTTCAAGATGCATTGCACTAAGAGGACCCAGAAAATTTCAGCCTAAGTTCTTGGGGCCATTCACAGTCGAAGTTGTGGTTTCACCACTGGCCATGAGACTGACCCTGTCAGATCATATACGCATACATCCCGTTTTCCACAGTTCCTTATGGATGCAAAAGGTGGGGGAATCACCCACAGCACATTAGTACTAGCATGCAAGTCGATACCCTGCAACATCCTAGGAACACATCCCTACACTGGGGGACACTACCAACATTCATATTGTGTCTGGTGTGAAGACGTCGAGGGACATGTGCATGGCGTCAACAATTATCCATAAGCATGATAGATTATACAAGCTGTGTCACTTAGTGCATTAGCTAAATACATCAAACATTGCCCAACATGCATTTAGTCTCATCCCCTGCCACACAACCCTCACATGTGACTACATCATGGACCTTGTCACTCCATCTGGGTGGTTGGTGATTCCAAGGTCGAGGCCCCTAAGTCGTGTACGTCACCCAAGACCAGAACCATGGAGTGCCGAGTTCTGTAAAGGGCAGATAGTTGCGCAGATGTCAAGTCAATAGCTGCCATTCACGATATACTGCATATGAGCATGAACGATGTACAGGCTGAGCACAAATGGAACAGAAGGAATACCCTTCCACATACCTTATTGTGCTCCTATGCAGGTGATGCTGGCGATCCCCTGAAGCCATGGCTCCTCATCCCTGACAGGAATCCACAGAACAGGCACGAAGAGGCCTACAATCATGCCCATACACGCACTCGTGTGGTCATAGAGCAGACATTTGGCCTGCTGAAGGTACGGTTTCGCTGCCTCAGCAGTTCCGGTGGCACACTCATTTACAGTCCTGAGAAGGTGGGCAAGATCATCATGGTATGTGCCATGCTGCACAACATGTGAATCCGGCGGAATGTCCCTCTGCCACCTGACATGGAGCAGCCACCACCAGGTGAAGAAGAAGATGAGGAAGGAGAAGATGTTGCACATCGGCCAGGCTGCGATGCACATGAGGGACATGCCGTGCACCAATCATTGATAAACCATACTTTCTAAAACACTGTTATGCAGATTGTGACATTGATGTGGGACCCTGGGCACTGTGACAGGGTGAATATGGGCACTGGGTTTGGGGATGAATTCACACTATACACTGTCATTCAATAAATTGACACACGCTGAATAAGCAATGTCCAGTCATGGGATTTTTATAACACAACAGGTGTATTGTGCAGATTGAATTCACAACATGTATGTACCCTCCTCCTCCCACACATCCCCTCCCCTCACCCCCTCTCTCCAACACCCCCACACACCCCACTCTCCCTCCCCCCACAAACCCCCTCCTCCTAAGCCCCCCCATCAACTGCACAACATGTGTCCAGATGCACTGCCAGTGAACGCGTGCATGGTTCCCCTGCTACTGGTGGCCCCTCTTTGGAGGTGTGGGTTGCATATCACTCTGCTGCATGCTGCACAGGGTCCTGCACACAGGACTGGTCTCCATGGAGCTGGCAGGTGTGGCAGACGATAAACTTAATGGCTGTGGCGTGGATGCCGCTGGATGCCGCTGCTCCATGGTGTTTGCCATTCTGGATAGGATCTGGGCCACGGTGGCAAAGTTCTCATGGACCTACCTGGAATTCCTGTTAACGGCCCTTATGATGGCCACAGTGTTGTCCCTCATTGCACGGCGTGTTGTCTCACCATCAGCAACATATTGCTTGACGAGTCCGCGCATCTCCTGTTGCTGGCCCTCCATCCTTGACAGACGTCCCTCGGGGTCCCTTATTGTGGTGGAGGTGGATGGTTCATTTGCTGCTGTTGATGTGGCCAATGCGGGGCTGTCCTATGATGTATGCCAATCAGCATTTCTGCCCTCGCCTTCAGGGTCGTGCAGAGGGGTGCCCTGTGGGGTGACCTGTGGTGTGTCCTGCGGGCTGGGTGTACGTAGAACATCCCCAGACAAGAAGCTCCCTTTATGGGTGGCCTCTTCATGGCCCTCAGACTCTTCCCCACTATGTGGTGTGCATGCAGCTGCCTCCCCAACAGAGCTATTGGCTGCCAACTGTGAGCCGTCAAGGTTGGTCTCCAGAGTTGTGGCCTCGTCCTGTGAGACGTGTGTCTCCTGGGGTGCAGGGGCAGGTGTTTGCTTGTCATGTGTTGGGGGCGATGCAGCTGGTTGGGCACTGGTGTGTACCTTGTATGGCACTTGGATCAGCCGTGTGCCCCTGGATGTGGATGGCCTGGTGCCATCGTCCCGACCACTGGGCGTTTTGGCTGGTGACCCGGGCTGTGCACCAGCATAATGCACATCGCAGTCTGCATCCGTGCCTGTGGGTGACAGAGAGAGGCAGGCAATCGGTGATGGGAGTACTTGCATCATGCTTGCATTGGTGTTTGTGCAGCTTGTGCCATGTGGCTCGTTGCATGCTTGTTGTTGTGGCAGACAGAGTGCGTGCAAGATTGGGGGGGTGGTATTGGCATCCCTCAGCCATTGACATGTTGGGCATGGTGTCTGCGGTGTGGCCTACAGGTGTGTTGTGGCTTGCGTGCTGTGTGACATGTGGTGTTATTATGTGTATCGGTGTGTATTAGGCATAGGAGCGGCATGCAGCATGCAAGTTGATGTGCCAGTGGTGGGGCCAGCATCTAGACAGGGATGTCTGAATGTGTGTACGATAAGCCATCTAGTAGCTCTCACCGGATTCACATTTGTAGGACTATATTGTCATGTGGATGTCAGGTGTTTGTGGGGACTTGTGTTGTGTGCAAAGGGTCACTCACCTTCATCATCCAATGATGGGACTCCATGCTTCGCTCCGCCTATTCCTGCAATGCCCTCCATATCAATAGTGGAGCTGCACGTCTCTTCCCACCTTGTCAACTTTATGGGGGAGTGTGCCCCGCTGCCTGTTGCCAGCACAGGTCGTCCCACCACTTTTTGCAGTCCCCGACAGTGCGTGCGGTGTTGCCAACCGCACTGACCTTTTGCGCTACCTCCTCCCATATCGGTTTCTTCCTTAGCTGTGCTGGACACCTCAGGTCAGCACAGAATACGACATAGGTCTGCTCACTAGGGTATTGGCTAACATGTTTAGCTCCTAGTCGCTGAATCTTGGTTTGCGCAGGCGAGCTACGGCTTTGTTGACTGCCTTCAACATCTTCTTCAAGGTGTGTTTGGAATTTAGGCTGTACAGGTCCTGTCTGGAGGGGATTGCAATGGATTGTATTTTTGAAGATGGCCGCCGGAGCAATTCCCGTTCCTGTGCAATGACGTTACTTCAGTGATTGAAGCTAGAGACGTGTAGGTTTTGATTGTGAATGCCACAAAAAAAAGAAAATGGACGAGACGCTGCATCAGGAAAGTGGGTCAGAAAACCAAGGACAGTTAAAAACAGCTATGTAAAATATGTTTCGTGACCGGAACTTAAGACAATCCAGAAAATTATGTGTTGCTGTTACCTTTGGGAATATATCATCTCTAAATAAAAAATGAAATCAAAACCCGACCTCTCCCTCGTCCAACACTGTTTCATGGCACAAAGCATAGCCCTACTCCTAGTGTCCTACATACCAACCACCCATGATTACTATGTCCCTGTTCCGCTCTTGAATCATTTGTTTGCTACTTACACTTCTGGCATATATTGCACGGCTCTTACTATAATTCATGCATGTCTGTTCATGCTCCTTTGTGCACCTGAAGCAGCCCTTTCTACTATCATGTAAGACAGGGTGATCATTCTAAATAGGTCTCCAGTGTGTTCATTATCATGTCAAGTTGCCACACAATGCGCAAGTTGAACATTTGTATCATGCATTCTACGACAAAATTCTATTTCAAAGCGCCACAAGCCGAAATGGGAATGCAGGTTGGTGAAAAATAATTCCAAAATGTTACATTCATCCTCCGACTAAGCCCTCTGCCAATCGACAGTGCTAGTGCATAGGGGTGGAAGGAGGAGCCTATGGGTGTACAAGTGCTGGGGGAGGGTGTTGAGATGTATTTTTAAACTCTGACCTGATGGGCTGGCATTTAGGAGGCCACCCTCAGTTTAGTAAAACAGGGGAACTTTCCGGACAAGCCAGACCAACCTAGGTAGCTTGGCAGGCGGTCAAGACTAAGGCCCTCATTACGACCCTGGCGGAGGACCATGGTGCAATTTGCACCATGGTCCATGGTGCAGAGCTGCCAACTCCGCCATGGGGGTTGGCGGACTTACCGCCCCATTCCGAGGTTGGCGGGGCGGTAAGTCCCCAATCCCCATTTACCCTTCCCCATTCCCATTTTTGCCCCATAGGGTATAATGGGAGTGGGGAAGGCGTTAATTACGCCACCGTAAATTACGGTGGCGTAATTAACAACAGGTCCCGTAGCGCCATGGATTTTTCCGCCCGGAAAAACCAGGCGAAAAAACCACCATGGCGCTACGGGAACTCGTAGTAAGGCGGAAAGGTACGCCATGCATTACGCTGGCGTAAAACCCTTTCTGCCAGGGTCGTAATGAGGGCCTAAGTCTCAGGAGGGGTGAGAGTAATTGGAAGCCCATAATGAGCTCCCACAGCGACGGACCACAAATTACTCTTGGACAAGTGTTTATGAAAGATACCTATATATCTATTCTTGACCAGACCAATAGACACAGGTAAACTTCAGTTATGCGAAAACAGTTACCACACACAATACTCTGCTATACAGCATATATACAATATGTTTCCTAATGCGACAAGTGAGGAAAACACAGCCACAACCTGTAAAGAGAAGGGTTGGTTAACACTAGGAGATTTAGACAATTCTTAAAAAAGTCGTTACCTAACTTTCTAGTCCAGCCCTAAGAAGAGGGAAGCCTTGTGCTCAACAATACAGTTGGGCGTAAAAGCGCACGATTATGCAGGAGAAGCAAAAAGCGGGTCTTCTTGGGAAGGCAGTAGAAAGTCAGGAAGGGGCTTGAGGCGATGACAAATTAGTTCCCACTATTCTCGTATGATGTGCACTTGGCGGCAGAACAATTTTCAAAAGGTGAGAATAGCAAGGGGAAACAGGCTAACCCATCCAAGATCGAATACCTTTATGGTATATTTGAGCTTAAAATGGATCGGTTGTGTACTTCAGGATGCCCATTACTAACTGTTCCAAAGGCAGTTTCCGTGTTGGGATTTATGTGAACCCTGCCCTCCGAATATCGGGAGTTTCAGGACGTTTTTGCTAAAGAGCAGGCCAACATGTTACCACTGCACCGCCCTTATGACTTCCAAATTGACTTGATACCAGGGGTGCAAGTGCCATGTAGTCGGATCTACGCCTTAACAGAAAAGGAAAACAACTACCTGAAAACCTATCTAGACCAGTAGCTAGCAAATGGTTTTATTCAGCCATCAAACTCACAGACAGCCTCTCCCCTCTTCTTTGGCCTAAGAAATAGGGGGATTTAAGAACATGCATCGATTATGGCGCTCTGAACCAGATCACGGTGAAGAACAGGTATCCGTTGGCCCCGATTCCAGTGCTATTGGACCAGGTCAAACAGGCACAGATTTTCACGAAGTTAGATCTCTGAGGAGCTTACCACCTGGTGCGTGTGAAAGAGGGTGATGAATGGAGGACTGCATTTCACACCAGGTATGGCCTCTACGAGTACCAGGTAATGCCTTTTGACCAGTGCAATTCACCAGCGGCATTCAAATGCTTCACGAACGATGTCCTGCGTGAGCTATTGGATGCATGTGCAGTGGTATACATCGATGATAACCTTATCTATTCAGTGAACCTGCAGGAACATATATCACATGTACGAGGCGTACTTGCAAATTGAGCGAAAACCATATGTACGCCAATCTTGAAAAATGCTCCTTCCATGTTACCAAAGTGGAGTTCCTAGGGCTCGTACTTTCATCGCAGGGCATACGAATGGATAACCGGAAGGTAGAAGCAATTCTCACTTGGCCTGCACCTACATTGTTGAAAGGAGTACAGAGCTTCCTCTGTTTCGCAAACTTTTACAGACAATTTATACCAGGATTCTCACATAAGGTACACGTGATTACCTCTCTATTACGAAAACACTGAAAGTTTGAATGGATGCCAGCGGCAGAGGAGGTGTTTCAAGCCCTGAAGGCAAATTTATTTCGGCCCGGTCCTTCAACATCCACAATCAGATCTCCCCTAAGTTGTTGAGACTGATGCCTCTAGTGTTGCCATGGGGACAGTCCTGTCCCAACGAAACCCGGAAACCGGACGATTACATCCAGTGGCCTTTTTGTCAAAGAAGTTCTCACCAACAGAACTGAATTACGCAGTTATAGACAAGGAACTGTTAGCAATCATAGACGCTCTCAAAGAGTGGAGGCACTACTTGCTAGGTGCCAAACACACCGTGACAATCCTAACTGACCACCGGAATCTGCAGTACCTGCGCTCTGCTAAAGCCCAGTCATCCTGACAGAATCGCTGGGCTCTGTTTTTGACTGAGTACGACTTTGTTATTACTTATCGAACTGGAGTTAAAAAGGTAAAGAAGACACCTTATCGCGCATCGGCAAAGGCGAGGATGCCTACGTCACTCCGGATCCAGTAGTTATCATCCCTGGCCACAAGATACTAGGATTATGCGGGTCCGTCAACTCTGCCCTGGAAAGATTGAAAGAGGGAGATCGAAACAGTTGGTCAACAGCCGAATTACAGATATGGGAAAAGAAAGGGGTTCAGTTTTCTGTTCAAGAGGGTTTGCCTTATTACCAAAAGAGTCTATCTTCCAACACATCCTCTACAGGAGCAAATCATCTCTAGCTACCATAGTTCCCCTCTGGAGCGTCATCCAGGAGTGGCAAAGACCATAGAAAAAGTCAAAAGATCATACTGGTGGCCAACCTGGCGAGACAATGTCACCAATATTGTCAAGTCTTGTGGAACCTGCGCTAAAAAAAAGCAACAAGGCAGAAGCCAGCCGGTCTGTTACAACCTCTCGCAATACCACCCGCGCCATGCCATACCATTTTGATGGATTTCATCACGGACCTGCCTCCTAGTTCAGGATACACCACCATACTGGTTGTAGTCGACCTTTTCTGCAAAATGGCTCATTTCGTGGCATTACGAGGGGTTCTCTCAGCCCCAACATTGGCTCAAGTCCTCCTGGACCACATAGTTAAACTGCACTGTTACCCATCCGTGGTGATATCAGATAGAGGCAGTCAATTTGTGTCACAATTCTAGAAGAAATGTTGTATTCTAGCTGGGTTGGAAGTTCGCCTGTCTACTAGCAGCCACCCTCAAACCGATGGGCAGACGCAATGCACAAATCAGACCCTCGAGCAATACCTCTGTTGCCTCCTACACCAGACAGATCAAGCCTGGGTGGAAATCCTCTGGATGGCAGAATATGCTTACAACAAATCAGTACATTCCTCCACGCAGCGAAGCCCTTTTTACATGTTATATGGTTGGAATCCGCAAACCTCAGTGTACGATCCACCGGAAGCAATTGAGATGCCAGCAGTCATGTCCTTACATTAACACACTACCCAAGCTATGGAAAAGGCTTTTGCTCATTTGAAGATGGCTAAAGAAACACAGAAAAGGTATGCGATCGTCACAGTAGAGAAGCACCCAATTACCAAGTAGGTGATTCAGTATGGTTGTCTTCAAGATACATTGCACTAAGAGGACCCAGAACAAGTTCTTGTGGCCTTTCACAGTCGAAGCTGTGGTTTCACCAGTGGCCATGAGACTGAATCTGCCATCTCATATATCCATGTTTCCTTACTAAAACCTGTGTATGCAGGAACTCGATTGCAGATACCTCCTACTCGAGTAATAGTGGGGGATGAACCCGAATATGAAGTCAAAAACATACTAGACTCCAAGATGGTTAAGAAATAATTATACTCTAGTAGACTGGAAAGGGTATGGGCCACAAGACAGGTCCTGGGAACCCAACGAAAATATTCACACCCCCCGACTACTGAACCGATTTTATCGAGATTACCCCACTAAACCGGTGTCGGAGGGCGCACCTTGGGGGGGGGCTTGAGGCGAAGAACTGTCAGGGATACTGGTCCCCCAGTTAAGCACCTGTTCTACTTAGCCCATGGAAGTACATTGACAAACAGAATGGATCTAGGTGGGGAAGAGCCTGGCGTGCAATGCACTCCCAACAACTTGAATCACCCTGACTACCCATTCCCATTTAGAGTAAACCTTGTGTCATCAGCAACCTTTATTTTAGGCACACTTTCTGGTAGGGGTTCTCTCACTTCCTGTTCATACAACATGGGGGGCTAGTTCCCATGCCAACATTGAGCATGCGGTCTAGATTCTGGGCGTAGCTGCCTTTATAAGCCACGCCCAGCAGTCAGCCTGTGCTTCGTGTGGTTTCTGTTGCATGAAGCTACACGCTCACCGCAGCTCCGGATCCTGTGAAGGAATATAAAGACTTCGCTTCACCTACCTGCTAACGGAATCTTCAGCACTTACCTGATCAGCCCGCTTCACGAATCAGCTCAGTCCACACTACATAGTTAGCTATGCATGCAAAATATAAGAGAAGCGCTGCACAGTACTCACGCAACTTCATCCAGGGAACTTCTCTGAGTCGCCATAAGCCTCCTGAGCGCTCCTTGTCACTCGCGCTTCGCTGGCTCATTCCTGCATACCACAAACTCCTGTGGGGATCATCCAAATCACAAGGGATAGAGACATTAATCTAGTGCTCATTGCGCACAATAGCCCACGCAAAGGACTTTACAGCCTATCCCACGCAAAGGACTTTACAGCCTATTCCAAGACCCTGATTACCCCTGAAGAATTGCCAAAATAGGGGAAGGAATCATTTACCATAATGAACAGAATGTTAGGAACTCAAGTGGGTTAACTTTACCTGGCAATCCAGGATCTAAGGGTTGAGTGAAGAAACTGGACTCAATCCAACAAAGACTCAGCACCCCTGTGCCTTGCAGGGTGAAGAGCCCACCATACCAGCCTTAAAGGTGAGCCAAACACAGACATTTTGAGAGCACACACGGGGGACCAGGGAGGGAAAGTTCTATAACCCATGGGAGCAGTGCACTGAATCTCTCCTTGTATTGGCAGGTCAGTCCTCCAATCAGTCTGGGATCCCCACCCAGAGCAGGGAGACCCACTACCCGGGGCCGATTGGTGCACCAGAGGGACCCATCGCTCCTGCAGAGTCCCAGGTGAGTGTGATATACAAGTACTCACTGACCCTCGGCACAGTCTAGACCAAACTTTGCCAGTTTAATCGAGGTTGCTAGTAGGTTTGAGTAGTATTGACTTGAAGGATGGGCCAGGGAACCTGTGGGAATCATGAAGATCAGACCACCGGTAACCACAGCAGTTGGGTCAATTCCAGGGAGAGGAAAACAGTGTAGAGGGGGCCAATTTTTACCAGTTTGCGGAACAATAGAGGATGCTCCAGAAGTCTGACAGGGGCATGGATCCTTTTGGGAAGGCCGGCACCTGCAGGTGAGATAGACCTGCCACCCACTCTCAGATTAGAGAAGTATTTGAATGTCATGGAGTTGGAATTAGAGGAATGTATGGCTGTATGAGGGTGGTATTTACGGAAGGCAAGTAGGAGATTGCGTGGTCTCAGGACCAAGAATGGTTAGTTATTGTTGCTAAGGGTCTTGATTTTGATCCATGTAGCCAACTGGAGCCATAAAATAGAATGTATGCCTGCGATTACAATCTTTTTACACCTTTCCATTGCCCTTTCAGCAAACTTATAGTGTTGACGGGACGCACCCCCACTTCATCCATATAAAAACATAGGCCTTATTGGAACAACAAATTGCGTCTGCTAAGGGGAGGCCATCAACGCAAGTGGCATGAATTGCATGTGTGCATGGGGTTTGGGTCTAGCAGAGGGTTTTATAGACACCAATCCTCAGTGTACCTTTCACAGATGGGAAATAGCCATTTGTATATCTGTCTTTCTCCCACCCAAATGGGCAGTCCAGTACCGAAATCCTCAGGAAATGTTCTTATGAACAAGAGTACCAATAACAACCAAGACACGTGTCTTCTAGACAGAGGATAATCAATATAAATGAAGGAAAGGTAAAATTTTGAATGCATCATAAACCCGATTACATTGGTGTAAATAAATACTTTTTATTACAAAATTTAGAATTGAAATTGCAAGTGCAATACCATTAGATTGCTTCTGTACAATGTCCAAACATTGGGAAACATATTGAAAATTTCATTGTGAACATATTTTGAAGAAAGCTACAAATCATTTAAATCTGGAAGTCAACCTTTCAACAAGTTCCAACTTTCGAATACAAAGCTTGTTTGCAATGTTCTGTGGCATTGTATGTCTCCTGGGAACAAAACGGGAGCCATTCCATGAGTATGCATGGCCAACTCAGTCAATGTCAGATCTTTCACAAGTTCAAAATCCATTTCCTGGTAGATTGGCTTGGCCACCCATTGTTTGGTTCATTTTGTAAAGACCATGAGGTAACGAAGCATCCCGAAAGTTCCTGCAGTTTTCAATTATTCCCTCCCAACGTTCTTGTTGTGCGCATGTACAGCTTTTCTTGTTCTGGCCTCCACACAATCTATGGCAAAATGCAATCTTTGGGCCTGTACTTTAAGCACTTGTTATGGAATACCTCCAAATCTCCAGTATGACAAAATTCAGTGAGTCCCTTCAGGTCTCTTGTAAGTGTTTTGTCATACACAATCTTCTCAAGTGCTTTGTGTGGAGCGGAACATGGCACCAACCACTTCTTCTTGGGTTCCTGCTCCTTCGATAAAGTCCATCTGCACATTCTTGGAAATGTTTTCTCTCCATGAGTGTATGTTGGAACAATGGTGCATCAATAAATGCATTTATTCAAATAGAATTTCTACAGATCCATCACAAGTTTTGGAGCTCCACCAAAGATGGTTGCTGATAGACTGAGACCACTTTAAAAGGTTTTCCGAACCCTTTCTTTACCAGCAGCTGCAATTTTTGTATTGATTGATTTGGCAACGTGCCATCCATCAAATTGATGCCGAATGTATGGAAACTGCTCTCGCATGGCCTTGTCTTTTGAAATGTGCCTGTCAGTGGCTATCAGGTCTATTTGCATTCCCCTGGATTCCAGTTGTTCGATGGATTGAATGAAACCATGTTTCTCCGTGGCCAGAGACGATGTACATTCAGACACCTGCGTGATGACCGAACTCACCATTTTTTAACTTTCCATTTTTTGAAAGAGGTAAGTGCAGTACACTTAGCGGGAATTCCTGGACTGTCACACTGTCTGTCGCCAGCTAGCTTGACACTTTTGCCAGAGAATGCACTGTCCATTGACATCTTTTTGAGTTTCCAGGCATGACTAATAGCAGGGAAAAATAATTCCTCTGATATTTGTAGTACTGGGTTTTAGCAAGGAATTCAAGTCCCACAAATTGATAGAAACTGGAAATCTTACTGAAAGTCAATCTGCTGAACAGTAAAGCTGCTGAACAAAGTACATGTCCAGCAGGCACTTTGCCGAGCATCGGTTGAGCAGACCATGAAAATGTCTTATGTATGTGGACACAGCTGGACTGGATTTTCAGGTTGGTGCCTTGTAATACACGAGATAAATTTACCAATGGCACCCCACATATGCTCCCTCTTAATTTATGATCACATTTATTCATTTGTACTATCTCTAGCCGGCAGCAGTCGAATACAATGTATTTTTACTCCTTTAATAGCCAATCATCCTGCAGTACTGTGTTTTGCGACTCGACAGTGATGGACAATTCCCCCAAACTAGGCATACTGAAGTCGAGATCGTGAGCAAATTCATCAGTCAATTGCATTGAAGCTTCAGCCTCTGTTAGTTCAGGCTGTGATATTTCTGCATAAATTGGAGAAACAGGTTACATTGAATGTTTGGTGGGTGGACCATTTTAGAGGGTGTAGATTGTGTCAAAGGGTCTGCAAGTAATTGCAATGCATCTTCATTGTCTTCAGTTTCATCTGGGCGATTTTCCACAAATTATCAATGGTCCATGGTAACTTTATATGTTCGCAGGTTACATTCCATTAACTTTCCAGCTACTGGACATATGCATCATGAGTCTGGATTTTGACTGGACCGTGCTGTGCCTCAAATAGTAGTTGCTCCATTGTGAAATCTGTTTGACAAGTGGCATCTTTGGTTTCAGTTGTTGCCTGAGTCTTTACACTCCTCTTCCATCTGGGTCCTAACAGATTTAGAGAAAAACATGCTCAATGCATAGCATACATACTGAAGATACGGTTTTCCAAATAAAAACATAATATGACCAAAACATCCACTTAAAAACAAAATAAACTGGTTTGTTCTTTACCCTTGTTTTCTTAATTCGCTTCGAAACCGTGGCCTTCGTTTTGCCCACCGCAACATCAAGCTGAAAAAAAGAGCGTTTTTATATGGTTTATATCAAGCAAATTTCTTTTCGACTCAAATAAACACATGTACATATCCACAAACAGAACCCACTTGACAGGCTTCAAAACATTACAACATTATACAAATGTATTCCCAATCCCATGTTATGCTCAATTGTATTTCATATAGGTTATGTATACCTCTGGTCCATGTGCCTCTTCTAATTCGACATCTTGAGTACATTCCTTGGAGAGAAGAATCATAAAGAAATGTAAATGTCAATCGAACTGAAATGTACAATCTTTCATCGCACAGAGCACTTCCTCATAAAGTAGTTTAAAATGATTGTGAACATTATACTATAAGGTTTGTTGTTGCAACACAAATAGAACATTCGTATGAACATACCCTCGAAAACTGTGCACGTGATTTGGTCATAATATACATTTCAGATTTCACCTGATAACCTTTCGAGATGACACATGGACTTGAGCTGAGAACACACTGCAAAACATAGTGATTATAATGTTACCTTCAAAAGTAGTTTGCTTTGTAATTTTTCCTTTCAAATCTATTCTGCATTAGGGAGGAAGTGTAATGTTAGAACCAAAATCTGAAAAGTTGGAAACAGTGCAAGATTACATGAATTTCAGTCTCAAATTTCAGTCAGTCTCATTTACTTTCATTCTAGCAAGGAAACTGTAAGTATGCATACCTCATACTCTGGACCTGTTGCAGAGGAGGAAGTGATTGTAGTCGAAGTTCCAGCATCCCCCTATATCATAGTACTTATTTTACTACGGATGAAAAAGCAAAATTAAACTCAAAAACATGAGATGCAGTTAAAGGTACACACTGAGAGACTACCATACATGCCACTCTGTGTAAATAACCAATACTTGTAATGCATACCTTAAACCTGCTCTCTGCGGGAGCGCCTGGACCCTCGTGGTGCAGATGCAGTGCAGGCTGTATGGATGTGGCTGCAAGGGTTTCTAGATATACAGGACAGCTGATGAGTGTCTGTGGTGCCACTCAGCCCCTCTCTAAACTCCTAACCCTCCCCTAGATGTATGGTGTGGCCCCAGACGGTGCTGCGTTCCCATGTATATAATGTAAGCCGGGCTCTCCGTCCTGCTGTCGGTTGCAGGGGCGCAGTTCTTCAATGCACTACCAGTTACGTCACTGGTCCTGAGCCAAGACCAGCTGTGGCCCGTTAGCGCTTTATGAGTGGTTTTGTTAGTGTCCAAAGCCACTTTGCCGGACTGACTATTGATCTCTATAGGCCTTTAGAACTTAATGTCTTTGTAAGGTGTGAAGCCCAGCCTGGGCTGTTCTGAGATGCTGTTTCTGCTGTCTGGCAACAGCTTGTGGGTTCTGTCAGCCGCCTGCAGAGTTCTATGGCCTGCTGTGAGCTCAGAGCCATTGTTCCAGGTGCTGATGTAGAGCACGCGTGCGAGTTCGAGCTGCTGCTGCAGCAATGCGCTCCATGCGACTTCGGAGGCTCGTAGGTTATCAGTTAGTGTGAATTAGTAAGATGAATGAGCAATTGCTATGACTGCGTGCACAGTGCTTGCATGTCTTTAACTTTTTCTTGTCTTCTCTCCACAGGAGCCAGTCCATGAGCGTTGGTGAGGGATGATCTCAGGAGCTGCAGGGTGAGCTGGAATAGGTTGCACAATGTCACTGGTAAGTCTGCTAATAGCTAGTGGACCTCCGTTGCTGCGATCTGCTTCTAATCTGTGCTCTTTATTCTTGTTTGCAGGTCGAGAGCTGGAAACTTCCAGTAAGCATTAAGCTGCATGGGCAGAATAACGCAAAGCAGCGTTACACGCCTGGGAGTGGCTTTTTATAGATAGCCACTCCCATCAGCTAAATGGCACCTTCCCAGTGCTTTCCTTGGCCTGCTGGTCGGCCATCTTGGGGGAAACCAGGAAGTCCCTCATTGTCCTTGCCACTTGACAGCACGCAGCACCAGGTGCACCATAAAAGAGTCCAACTGGTTCCATCATCAGCCCTCCTGGCTCTGAATGTATTTCTTGTGTGTGTTTGAGGGTGCTGTCTGGCCCTTACTGACTGAAAGGGGTGCATGTGTGTGGTGGCTCTAGCGATGGGCATTACAATACTATGCATAATCATTTACAATATGTTTAAATTCCAAGCATAACACATGCATGTTATTGTTCATTCGCATATAAAGGACTAGTACATAATTACTTGATAGGCAACTGAGGTTGATGTTGACTCCAGAAAAGTAATTGATGAAAAATCTTGCTCCTTCATTTTCAGTACATTGTCAGAAAAGAGTACAATGGAAAAGGTACATTAGTATTAGAAATGTGGCCACATCCAACACTCTAAAATATCACTTTGTGCATATCAGTAGGGCTCACCATTGGGATACTAGACGTGTTGGTAGTTTTGTCACCGGTGAGGGTCTGTGTTTGATCAGTGAGCTCTGCGTAACAATGGACATGTCAACCAACACATTTTGAAAACATTAGGGACTTTTAAAGGGCGCTATGGAACATTTTACTAAGGGTCACATTTAACTGATGTATTAGAGTGTCCCGAAGTTGTGGATAGAGAAAGTAGTCTAAAGTGAAACATTTTAAAATTTGGGTGATTCTGGTAACTAGGGAAACTTGAGTAATACAACACTATGTTAAATTAAAGGAGAAATCATTGAGAAGACATATTTATACAGACCACTGTCCTACATACCAAAAAAACATAACAAATTCATCGTCCACAACTCACCTGAGCCAGCGTGTGCCGAAATAGAGTCGGAATTGCATTTGTAATCCATCTTCTTATTAAATCAATATCCTTTGAGATTATATGCAGGACTGTGCCCAGAGTGTTGGCATTGCTCACAGAAGGGCAACCGAAAGGATACATGAATGCATTCTTGAAAAGTCTGTAAGAGCTGTATAAAAAATATAATTAATTATTACAAATAATATTGTATGAATGTGAATAAAGCAAGTTTTACACAGCTTTGTCTGTAAAGTTTGTTTTAAAGAAAGAAAGAAAACCTGTGTAACCTAGTCGAATTAGCACAGTGATCACTTTCTTAAAGAATTGATTCTTATATCGCAAATTGTAACGTATCACTCTTCCATTAAATAAACTTTCAAGCACCAAAAGAAAACATGCTTTCAAACCACAAAACCACAAAACATTCTATTCTGTTACAATGCACAGTGATGCAATGTGCTATTTACTGAGATCAAAATACATTAAACATTAAATAATGGTGAAGTCTTTGAGATAAATGATAATTAGAATACTGTGTACCTTAGGTGGAAATCAATAGAAACTTTCAGAGCAGCGATCTATGAACATAGAGAACCCAATAGATGACCTACCCTTACTCGGATGAACAAATGACCAAATTCACCAAGCCGGGAAACAAGTAGACATGGAACAGATAAACGGGGAACAGGTAGCTCAATGACGATATACCTTTTGGATTGCAGAGATGATCTCCTGGTAAATGTCAAGGTGTTTATAAAGGCTTAGAAAAGTGGATGTGTATATGAATGTGAAACGTGTTCGTTGACACCCACTCAGCCTCAATGCCAATGTTTCACATCTGCCATACCCGCCCACCCAGCCCTCTTGCGAGTGTAAAGGCATTGCACTGCTCGCACTGCCTATAGATCAATAGGGCCAGGGTTGAACCACAAACTCAAATGCTTTTGTGGGCCATTTAGTTTTATCAAAGAGGCCAACTTTTTTGGGCAATGTGGGGCAGTTTGATGAGTTACTTCAATATGTGGCTAGTAGTAGTGAACACAGATGATGAATAAATATTTTTTTAAATGCACAATTTGCATCAGCTTTTCATCAAAATACTCCCCTTTGGGTAATATTCAAGCAGTGTCCGAAAAGGGGTGAATAGCGACTTCGAACTGTGTGCCTCATTTTCATTGGTTTCCGAGACAATCTTATGGCCCAGTACGACCGTGTTCATAGGTGCCAACTGCCATTGATACTAGAAAGGATGATGGATGGGGACATGGTGAGTGCAAAATGCCCAGAACACTGCCAACGGACAAAACATATGTTGATTCCAGGGACAGCGTCTTGAAGATGGAGAGTCTGGAGACACTAGGTCTGGCCAAGCCATGTAGACAACAGATATCACAGAATATGGGACGCATTCTTTGAGGATAGTCGCAGCCACATCAGCATGGCGTGGAGGCATGGGATACAAGTAGTCAACGAGATAGGAGATTGGACATCATATTGTTTCACAAGATATATAAAATGTCTTTTAATAGATAAGAGAAACCCTACAAATAAGCTTGTATCGTGGGACATACCTATGTCGGTAGGACCGAAGAGACAAGAAGCAAACTACCATTTATAAACACAATCACATCCTGGAGGAAGCAAAGTCTATTGTAACCCAGAGCGTTTCTACGAAAATTGAACACACCTATCAGTAAATGGGATGGAATTATTCCATAGAGGGATTTGAAACATGCTTGCAACCAGGGGATACGAATAGAGCTGTAGGACAGCAAGGGTCTTTTGGGTGAACCCGAATGGCCCTTGACCCACTAAGGTGTGGCAGCATAGCCCTGAAAGGAAGCTGCCAGCCAGCGTAAGAGTGCTCACCAGACATGATGCAGGTCCCCAACACACGGACATGAGAGCCCACAATGGGGGCACTCAGTGAGCTAAGGAGGGCCAGTTCCTGTTTCCCGGTCCAAGTGCCCAAAAAATACAGAACTATGATAACGCTGCACACCTGCTGATTTGTGAAATAAACATACATTAATCATGTTTGGTTTAATATTGTTATGTTTAATAAAAGCCACAGACTTTTATTGCCAACACAAAAACAAAGAGTCTGCATCATTTTGTATGAAGCATAATGTATATTTTCAATGCTACACAGAGGCTAGCTATTCTACAGCTTGTGGCAACTTGAGAGTCCACACCCACCCAGCTGCCTTCTGAGCTCATGATCTTAGGTGCAAACTGGCATCAATACTGGGGAGGGACGGAGAGAGGGGGATGGATGGACTTGAAAGGGAAGTCTGGAGACACTGGGTCTGGGGAGGCCATGTGAACAATGGTCACCGTGCGGAAGATCCCTTTGAAGTGTACATGGTGTTTGGCACCTTGAGCGTTCCGATCCTCCCATCCACCTTGCGAGCGCACATCCACAGGTGATAACTGCCGTTGATACTGGAGAGGGCGGGGTGGATGGGCATGAGGCAAGCGCAAAAGGCCCGGAACACTGCTGAAGGGACACAAACTTATGTTGATTGCAGACACAGGGTCTTGAAAGGGGATTCTGCAGACACAGGGTCTGGGGTGGCCATGTGAACAATGGTTCCTGTGCGAAATAACACTTTGTGGTGCACATGGTGTTTGGCACGTTGAGTGTTCCCACCCAACCAGCCCCCTTGTGAGCCCATGGCCACAGGTGCAAACTGCCATTGATACTGGAGCGGGATGGATGGGCATGAGGCGAGCACAAAAGGCGCAGAACACTGCTGAAGGGACACAAACCTATGTTGATCACTGGAGCGGGGTCTTGAAAGGGGAGTCTGCAGACACTGGGTCTGGGGTAGCCATGTGAATAATGGTCCCTGTGCGTACTCCATGTGGTGTTTGGAAACTTGAGTGTTCATATCCTATCAGCCCCTTTGCGAGTGCACGGCCACAGGTGCGAACTGAATTTGATACTGTAGGGGGGGATGAAAGGGAATGAGGGGAGCACAAAAGGCCTGGAGCACTGCTGAAGGGACACAAACTTATGTTGATTGCTGTGGCGGAGTCTTGAAGAGGGGAATCTGGAGGATCCCTTTGAGTTGTACATGGTGTTTGGCATCTTGAGCGTTCCCACCCACCCACTACTGGAGGAGGGACACTGGAGGGGGGATGGATGGGTACGACGAGAACGCAAAAGGACACCAACCATTCTTTCATGACCCTCATAGACGATTGAGCGTGTCCTTGTCTCACTGAAAAATTCAGACAACTATTTGTATATGCTCATTTGTATTTCATTTAGTTTGGTGATGTTGATGACACAAAAACTACAAATTGTAAACTTGAGGTTGCGGCACAGTGTTTAAAAATCCCCTGTACTGTTCGTTGTCACTGGGGAATTCGGGGCGAATGACTCGAACGACACAGGCGGGTGTTAATCGTCCAACGCGGAATCCAAGCCTCAAATGAAGCCACCATGTAAACGAATGGTAGGCCACCAGCCTGTACCACCTGTGAAAGAGAAACAAATAATTTAATTGAATCAACCAGATAAGTGTACCACCTTACTTGAAAATGCATCCTAAATTCGATGACATAGTTGCCCTTAGAAAAGTAACTTTCTGGAAACATTTCCTTGGGCTTTGAAGTATCGACAGATTACAAAAGTGAACATCCATTCAAGTCAGAATGGTTTGGGCCATAGAGAAATATTGTTTTTTAGTTGAAAGAGAAAGACACGTAAGTGATGAACACTCTGATTTGCAATAAGTGCGAGAAATGTATTCAATTTACAGACTAGATTAATTTGTCAGTGATCGATCAAAGTTAAGACAATGTAGGAGAACAATATGAAATGTTAGTCGTCTCAGTGGTCACAATTACAACACATCTAGCGTATACTTACTTGTTACTTAGATTGCGAGGGCAAACTGTTACGCGAAGTTCGTGCATAAGCACCATCATAATCCTCAACACAGACCTTGTGAGGCAGGTTGCCCTCAAGTCATGCAGCTCGGTAACGTGTAGCGGTGGTGTGCCTTCTTCGGCTATGTACGCCAAGCATCCAGTGTTTTCTTGGCAGCAGCAGTTCACCACCTCGATTGGCATGACATTGCAACAATTGCAGGTACACCAGGTGGGAACGTCTTCCATGTGACTAGGCTCAGGCTCTGGTGATTCTTCTTTCCAACTATCCTCCGATTCCCCATTGTTTCTGCTTCTTTCTCTTTCAATTAGTTTCTCTTTGGACTGGTAGGGCTGTATTGTTGCCATAGTTCCTGAAAATTGAATAAGTACAAAATCCACAGTCAGAAAAATAAAAACATTTGTATGTAGCAACTACTGGTAAAGAAGGAGAAGAAAATACATTGTAATGTTAAAAATACCCATAGACCAAATAAATACACAATCGACACAAACTATGACATTTTGAAATTAAATAAGGTTTGGTGAAGACACCGATGCATTATATGGCAAATATTTAAATAAAACACAAGTACCAGGTTAAATCAGTTCTGCTAGTGTAAGTACCTGTCGTTAGGCGTCGTACTAGGAAGATAGCTGAACAGAGCAGAAACGAGTCACGGGCGATCAAAATACAGTGAGACGATTGAAAAAGCAACTGCAATGTTGTCTGCTCAGAAAGGACCTGTTTATACTGGTTGTGGAAAGAGGCGCCCTGGCATTTCCATGGAGACGCGTCAATAGCTTACGCACAGAGAACCGTGACACGAGACGTGCATTGGCATTGTGAAAAGGGGCTTAAGCGTCTAGTGATGTCAGTTTGAGGGGTGGCGATATGTATTCTTGGCGTGAGGTCACTTGAATTTAGGGCGATGCATCAGCAGATAAGATTAGCACAAGATACTTGCGGCCAACCCATTGTTTTCACATGTGTAAAATTGAGGAAAATTAAGGTAAAATGCATAGGAAACATATTAAAGATCAATTACTGTATGCTTAAAAATACATGCCTGAACGATCGAGACAATATCAAGCCATGGGACCAGATGGCCTCAGTATGCAGACATTAAACGGGAATTCGAAATGATGGTGTTATGTCCTCTCAAATTTATTGGAGAGTATAGTGGAAAAATGGGTGTTCCCCAGAAGCTGGAGACAAAGTTACATTGTCTCCATATATAAACAAGCATTTGCAAAGAGAACAGTTTTCTTTTTTTACAAGTATTAGGCATTTGCCAGGTACTGCTATATGGCAGGTCATGACACCATTTTGCACTTGCACCATCAATGGGCAGTTAATACCACTATGCCAGTGCCTGGCAAGTGCCTTTCCCATGCCTACACAAAATACCAAACTGCTGGCATTGTCAATACTTGTCTTTCTTTTTGTTGAGCTCCCATGGTTATTCCTCGCCTGCACAAATGGCGCTAATAATAATAATGACCTTGGGTCCAGGCTCTACCACTTGGTAAGGCCCACTGCCATCACCAATGCCCCCGCTCACTTAGGTCATTCATTACCTCTCACTGTTGCCATTAGCACAAATTACAATCTTTCACCAACACTTTTATCACCATAATAAAAAATCGACATGCACTGATTGTTAAATTTTCAATTGTTACTGCCTTAAAGTGCAAAAAAGTCTGCAAAATGGCAGCATTGTTTTCTGCTATCACAAGGCTGATAACGAGAAGCACGTTTGAATGTTTACAGAAAATGTAATTGAACTCAAGGATCAATGACAGATATTGTGAAAAATGTCACACACTAATAGGCTATCTTGAGAAGGTGAAAGGCGGAACAGGTAACCTTGCATAATGACTTTTACAATAAAGCAAAATGCCCCAAATTAAGTGTTGTAAGCCTTAAAATCATGTAAAAGCATGCCAAATGAAGAAAAAGTGAAGGAATAGCACAGGGGAGGCGCTGTTGAGCAGCCGTGGGAAATGGCCCACTGATTGCAAGGCTCCGGCCCCATCTGAAATCCTTCTACTAATAAATCCTCTTCCGTACCTAATTCAGGAACTTTGAACACTTTTGGTTAGAGGACGGGACTGGGCACCTGCAGTCGAAATGTGAGTCCCCACGCCCTCACATTGTTGGAGATACAACTATCTGAAAAGGGTGCAGTGATGCAACAGCTTATGAAGTGGCCTGAAGGAAGGAGGAGCTGACTCCGAGTGAGGGCTTGAGGGGGCCGGGCCTGGGGACAATCGGAAGCGAGGAGATCCTAGGAGCTGAAGGGAACCGGTGCCTCTTACTAAAACCAGCAAGACCTCTTGGAGCGGAAAAGGGACCCCAGCAGCATGGCCCGCCTCGCAGCCGAAGAGGCTACAAGCGGCCATACACCACTGTAGACCACCACAATCCAGGGAGAAGACATATGAAACAGCGACGGCTCCCCGGATGTGCCTGAAGCTGGTGAGTGCGGCCCGACCACCGATGAGAGATAGCATAGCAGGTCGTTGGCGTCCTGGTGCTGGCGATAAGGCCCTGGGTCTCGGAGCTCGTAACCGACCCCCCGGTGTGCAGGTGACATCGGAAGACAGGGGTGTGTGGAGGAACTGATAGAGGGCTGTACCGCGGCATGAGCAAGAGCGTAAACATCCTTGCATACGGAAAGCATTGCCGCTTTGGATTTGGAAGTGCGGGGGCCAGAAAAAGAGGCGTTGGACCATTCAGGGTCATAGGCCCTGCTTGCCAGAGAATGGCTTGGGTCCCGTGTGACAGCACTTACTCCCGCCCAGGAACAATTTCCCTGGACTGTACAATAATGTACTTATTTTCAAATGTCTTTATTGGAATTTTTTCATGTTTACTGTCAAGGGTTTTGACCCATATTGAATCAATAGACTGGGTAGATGTGGGGATGAGCTGTCGCTGCCCACATTCACGCCAAAAGCCAGGAGAACTGCGCAGTTTGCGCACACCAAAATGGTCACCTAATCTACCACCCACCAGTGCAAATTAAGGTGGTTCTGTTCAAAATCCATTTTTTTTAATGTCAAAAAGTTGCTAAAATCATGGGCACAAGACCACTCTAAAGATACAACCTTCTTGTGGGGGGTTCCACATTACCACTCTACTGTAAGGATGCCATCAAAACAATGTTAAGCAAGGGTCCTATACTATCAAGCAAAAGACCACTCTATTGAAATGCATTAATTCAAGACAGATCCCAAAAATGGGTGCAGTACCAGCTTCGTCCACAAACCGGCGCTAGCGGTCTAAACTCGGACAGTAGGACTGTATCTCAGGAGTGCAAGAGGATCCAGCCTAACTGGGACTTCAAAGCCTGTTGGTTAATTAAAATTACTAACCACCTGCTGTTCCCAGAGACAATCTGATTCAATTAACAGGCCAAGAGGCTGGGAAACCTTCTCACCCCAGAGACCCACACAATAGACCCTTTCCCTTGAATGGAGTATGGTAATTTTGGATGTGGACTGTAAACAGAGCTCTACCTGGGAGCAGGGACATGTGAGCTGACCCACCCAGCTTCGAGGGGCGAGCCAGACTTGAGTGTGGATTCCTACTGCAGCAAATATATGTTTAAGTTAAATGCTTCTAGAATATTGTATTAAGCTCACAGAAAAGGGGAATTTGGAGAACCTTAATCCAAGAAATGTCCCCACAATTCAAGACTTGATTCAACTTTGTACCATGTTCTGAGGCGAAACCCCGCTATTTATTGATATTACAGACATCGGGTTTATGCTAGAAACCTAGTAAATTACTGGAATGTGTGTAGAAGGAGGGTGTACATTGGTGTAATTTTTTATACAGATTTAACATTGGTAAACCAATTAAAAATGAAATTAAGTTGTCATTTTTGATTGCAAGCCCCCAGGAAGATCAGAGTCGGACAAGCATGGACCATAAGGAATCTGTAATATGTACATGTAATTTCAACAAATTGTGTATCTGGGAAATATGTATTTGGGTCAGAAATAGATTTGTGTGCAATTTGACAAGGGGAGGTTCCTCTGACCATAAAACCTACAGCATCACTCTTTCCCCCAATCAAGGGAGAGAGGAAAGCTTGGCCAATGATAAGTGAGAGGGGCAGGCTTAGCTAGGCCCAGGCACACACCCAGTTTCAAAACACATAAAAGGAACATTGAAACCCAGGTAGAGACATTCACTTTCCACTTTCTTGCGGGACGCTTTGCCGGGAGACCACACTTCACATCCAGAGATCCAGACTTCAAATCCATCAATCTCCAGAGACCAGAAATTAACTCCAGAATTTGTAGCAGAGAGGCCTGAATCCACAAGCTGAATCCTCTTCAGCAGGCCTCAAAACCAACCAAACTATTCAACAGCCAGGCGAGCTGTTTGAATTCTTTGCCAAGAACTTTTGCAAGAACCTGTAGCAGTATCCAGAAAGCAGTGCTGTATCCGGAACCAGAGAGAACCAGAGACCAGACGCTGTGAGCAAAACCGCCAGAAGTCCCGTTCAACCTGTTGACCAGATCCGTGACGAGGCCCATTCCTGTCCAAAATCTAGTGCGAGTACCCAGCTAGCACTGTGCCAAAACCAATCTCTTAGTTTAAAATAATCTAATCCAAACTATTTTAGCCTATTAGAACTGCCTCCTAGAATTGTGTCATTCTGTCATCTTTAAAACTGAAAACTGTCATCTGTCATTCTGAGCTTTAAAATTTCAAATCCGAAAAAATACCTTTACTAAATCGGCCATATCCCCGGAACCGTTTGTGATAGGAGCAAGTTTTAACTGTCATCTTAAAGCTAAGATTCTAAGCTTTCCAACGAACCTAAAACTTGCTACCCCTTATAGTGCCTCTGTAATTACGCTCACCGCACGCGACTAAATTTGCTGCGATTTGACATTTTGCTTAATTTCAGCCACGTGTAAAAATATTTGTCCTTGCTTTCCTTGCTGAAATTCGTGTGCAACCTGACAATCATTCATAGAGCATTGCTAAAGTGATCCTGAATTAATTTAAAGTATTTCTCACTCACCCTGAACCTCCTATAGGGAATTAAAGCAATTTTAGCATATTTTTCACTTCTTTGCATACCACATCAAAGTATATTGCCTGTGTTTAAAACTCCTATCTGTTTTCCTCTAAGCTTGCTAGGGGGAAACTGAATTATATTTGATTGCATTTCTGAGAACTGTGTGCTTTCCTTCCATCTCTTTATCTTGTATAAAGGGGGGGGAGGGGATGAATTGTCAAAGAAAAGTGATTACATTGTCTTTTGTTGAAGTCATATCAAGTTTATTTTCTGTACTGCATTTTCATTCATCATTGCATTGTCCTTGAAGCCATAAAAGCATTCTCAGCTACTTTATCCTCTCTATCTCACTTCTAAGCCATCAAAAATAGTGTACCACTGTAACATTATCCATTGTTGATCACTATCATCCTCACAAGTGTGCTATTAAATATTAATTTACTATAAAAGTGTGATAGATATATATTGTTTAATTTTCAAATAAACCTTTTAATTTGCAAAACAAACCTACTTCTTGGCTCAGTGGGGTCAGGGGGATTCTTAGAGAGGGGTGTTATATAAGGGTAGTCATCCAGAGTAAACGAACTGGACATACAAATATATCAATAAGGGTTTCCCTCAGCATCCCAGATTAGGCATTCACTTAGCTGTAGTGTTGAATTGAATCCGCTTACATTACATTATCAGCTCGTCTCAAGTAGCACATTTCCTCTTTTAAGTTTGCATACAGTTTATAACAGGAACAATAACATACTAAAAAGAGAAACAAAAAAAAAGGAACAAGATTAACTGTCTCTGTGTGATAGATAAAGGCTGGTGTGAGCAATTTCCGTGTAGGGGAGTGCTGAGGCGGCAAAGGGGAGGGGGCGAGGGGGAGGCCCCACCCAGGCCCTGGGAATGTTCCACCATGAGTGTCATATCGGATTATGAGTTCCATTGAGACTTGGGTGAGTATGTTCATGGGGGCTTATCAGAGTGAAAAAACATACTCCACACCAGCTCTTTCCAGGTGGCTAGCGCCATGCTCGATTCTTCAGTGGACCTAGCAACACTGTCTTTCCAAGCCTTGGTTTCGGCACCCACCCAGCGCTCTAGTTCTCTGTACCATGTCTTGTATTGTGGGCCATTGGGGCGTTTCCAGGCCATTGCGATGGTCCACTTGACCAGCACACATGCAATGTCCATAAGCTTCATTGTGTGTTTGGATTTGGCTAGTCTAGGATAGGTTCCTAGAAGGCATTCTCTAGGGGACCACTCATGCCTGGACATGCCCGCTCTCTTGCAGGCCCGTTGTACCTCAGCCCAGAGACGGTGTACATTCCCATAGCATATGTAAGAGGTCTGCCTTTTCGGCGTTACACCAAGTGCAGTTGGGTTTGTTTGGTGAACTTCGCCATCCTGTATGGGGTTAGGTACAAGCGGTATAGTACATTCATCTGTATTAGTTGAAACCTGTAATTCCTGGACACCTCTTTGGGAAAAGTGAGTGCCCTATCCCACTCCTTATCTGTCATCACTAGTCCAAGATCTTCCTCCCACCTGGATTTTAATTTGGCACTGTGGGGGTTAGGTAGGTCACTTAGGTGGCTATACAGTTGGGACACTGGTCTCCAGCCCTCTCCAAGGTTATATAACAATGTCGTGAAAGGGTCTGCTTCAGGTTCTTCAGGCCAGGTTCCCATTTGGTGCGTGCCACACTACGGATTTTTTGGTACCATAAAAAATGACTGCTGGGTATGTCATCTTCAGCCTGCAGCGAGGCAAATCCCGAAAAGTGCCCTCTGTGTATAAGTCTCCCCAAGTGTAAACTCCCCTTCTCTCTCAAAGTCTGATGGTCATCAGATCGGTGGTGGTTTTACATAGGTCTGAGATCATTGGAATTTCTTGGGAGTAAGAATGTTTTAAGTGCAAGAGTGCCCTGGACCTGTACCATATTTTCCTTCCCAGCATTGCAATTGAGGGAACTTCACTCAGGAGTTGTTTGGGTGCCCAGATGAGTTCCTTTAATTTTATTGGGGAAATCATGTGTTATAATAGAGTAGCTTTGGATGTGATTTTGTCCGCTAGCCAGTTGGGCTGCCAGATAATATTTCTCTAGGTTTGGGAGTTGTATTCCCCTTGTCTGTATGGGAGTGTCAGTGTGGATAGTGCCATCCTGTGTCTACCCTTCCCCCATAGGAATTCCCAGAATAATGACTCAATCGAGCGGAAGAAGGGGGTCTTGATATAGTAGTGGACGTTTTGAAATCCGTAGAGGAATCTGGGGAGGACAATCATTTTGATGATTGATGCTCTGCCCATCATGGATAGTGGGAGCTTAGACCAGAAGCCCATTGATCTATGAAGGTTAGGGAGCGCTGCCCTAGTGTGGTGCTCGTGCATCATTTTGGGGGTGTGCATTATGTTGACCCCACGATATCGGAACAAGGTTAGTTTCTATTGTATTCCCACCGAAGGGAGGTCTTCCTCGCTCTTGCCACTCAAGTCTGCCAAAGGGAACAGGCAGGACTTTTGTCTACTGAACTGTATTCCCGAGATCTTGGCGTAATTATCTAGAACTTCTAGTATGGTTGGCACATTAAGATGTGGATCCCTGATATATAGAAGGACATCGACCGCATATAGGGAGATTATATGATTTACTCCACCCAGCCGTATGCCTGCGTGGAACAATTGCTTCGTATAGTAAATGACAATGGGTTCCAATCCCAATATGTAAAGCATGGGGGATAGCGGGCATGCCTGCCTGGTGCCCCTGCGGATGTCCCATGCCTCTGAGACACACCTCCCAGACTTTACCTATGCTCTTAGCTTGGTATAAAGCACCTTGACGCATCCAATGAACCTTCTTCTGAAGCTAAAACGCTCAAGGACTGCTACCAACCATTCCCAGTAGATGGAGTCAAATGCCTTTATGGCGTCTAAGGATAGCAGTGCGTACAATCCTCCATTCAGGTTTGTCTGGGCTATAACATGTTGAAGTCTACGAAGGTTCAAGGTGGTGTTGCGACCTTGTACGAAGCCACTTTGATCCTCGTGCACTATTTCGCCTATTAATCTGGAGAGCCTTTTGGCCAGCACTGTGGTTAGTATTTTTACATCATAATTGAGCATTGCAGGGGGGCGGTAGGAGTCGCACTTGTCTGCTGGTTTATTGGGTTTGAGCATTCGGACCACTAGTGTCTCTCTCATACACTCGGGTAGAACCCCTCGTTCGTATGCCTCCTGGAAGACCTTATGCAAAAGTGGTGTTAGAGATGATTCATAGGTTTTGTAGAACTCTGAGTGTAACCCATCATTGCCGGGGGCTTTGCACGTGGCCAATGATTTAATAACCTCAGCTATGTTTTCCGTGGTGATGTCTGCGTCTAGGGTTTCCCTCATTGTGGGAGATAGTCTAGGTAGCTCTATCCCATCTAGTGTGTCTGTAATCGTGTCCGAGGGAACCTGAGTGTCATGTGAGTACAGCTGGGCATAGAAGAGTTTAAAGGTGTCATTAATGGTTTGTTGAGTTTGGTGTAGGATGCCTTTGTCATCTTTCAATGCTGTGGTTAGGTGTCTGGGATGTTCTTTCTTGCAGAGCCAAGCTAGTGGCAGCTGGGTTTATCTGCTTCAGTATGAGCTCTGGTGGTTCTAGCAATGTAATCAAAGTTAGCCAGCCTGCCCCAAGCCTCTCTGAATTCATCCCTGAGCAATCTGAGTTTGTCTTCTCCCTGTTGGGTGCCCAGGGAGGTGGATTCTAACCTCTCCAACTTCTACTTCCCGTTGCTCTAGATCTGTCTGTAGCAATTTCCTGATGCCCCCAGCCTTTGCTATGATTTCTCCTCGCATTACCACTTTTAAGGCGTCCCATATTGTACCTAAGTGGTCCACGCTTCCCATGTTTACTTCAATATAGTTCTCTAGGGACTCTCCAAGATCTTCTCTGAATGCCTGGTCTTTCAGAGCTTCAGTGGGCATTCTCCACATCGGGATGGGAGGTCTAGGGCTGGTGATGGCCCATTCCACCAGTAGGGGTGAATGATCCAAAATGGTTCTCCTCAGGTATTGTGCCTCTTCTATTTGGGGTAAATGTTCCCTACTGATAAAAACATAGTCTAGCCTAGTGTAGAGACCATGTGGGGATGAGAAATGGGGATGAGAAATAGGAGTAGCCCCTCTCTCCCGGATGCAACTCTCGCCAGGTGTCTATTAGGTCCAAGCGCTATTTATAAGTTGCTTACACAATTAAAGTCTCTTCCCCAGATAAAGAAGCCGCTCCTATATGGTGCGATCTTGGCATACATTGAATGCAGGTGTGTAGGAATATTGTTGTTGGGGAGATATGAGTTCACAATGCATACTTCCGTTTGTTCAACACTGCCCTCTCGGTCCTTCTCAGATTTGGTTACCCGAAAGGGGAGTTGGGGGTTAATCCAGGTGAACACCCACCTGGCATTTTTAGAGTAGGTGGCCCCAAAACCCTGCCCGCCCCAGTGTTCCTGCAACTTAGCCATGGATTCCTCTGAGCAGTGGGTTTCTTGTATCAGAGCTATTCCAACCTTTTTTCTGCATAGGTAGGATTTGATTCTGTTCCTACGGAGATAAGTGTCCAATCTCCGCACATTCCATGTCATCACTTTGATATGCGTGGCCATGGCGATTCAGGATTAAGTTTCAAGGCTATTTGGCCTTCTTTGTCGACACCCCTAGCAGTGTCCAGGTGATGGTGTCGTCTCGTTGCCCAGCGACCCGTTCCCAGCAGGCCAGCCCCCTTTCCCAGCTCCCCCCAAAATATTGCATTGTCACTCAGAGACATTGTCACTATTTTAACCTTCTTTCTAATGAGTAACAAAACAAAATGTAACAAAATTTAACAATCAGTAACTGCTCCCAGCAGTTGCTTCCAACAGGCAGCGCTTCGGAGCTTCCACGTCTTCCAGGCCGCTCCAGGTCATCCAACGCAGGTAATGTGCTGGTTGCTGGCCTGCACGAGTTCCAATGGGGTGGGCTGTAGCGAACCGCATGTGTGTGGTTCCCTGAGCTCCCCTCCATGTATACAACTAATGGCATCACAGTGGTTGATGGTCATAAGTGACCTGTATCATATGCTCATGTAATGGTTCTTGGTAGTTCGTATGAAGCTTGCTATCCTCTTATCTTGTTTCAGCTCGGGTTATGGGTTCATCACCGGCTAGATTGTTATGCTCCAGCCACATGTTTGCTGCAGCTGTGGTCTCCAGAAATATCGTCTTTCCTTTCTATATCACCTTAAGGTGCGATGGGTAGAGCAGCATATATTTGAGGTTAAGTTTCCGTAGCCTCGCCTTCACTGGTACAAAAGAATTCCTTGCTCGTTGCACTGTGGGGGTATAATCTGGATACATGACAATCGTGGAGTCGTTCCGCCTGATCTCCCCTCCTTCCCTTGAGAATTTTAGTATTGTTTCTCTGTCACAAAAGTTTAAGATCTTTGCGATCATTGGGCATGGGTGAGATCCCGATGGGGGCCATTTTTGTAGAGATCTGTGGGCCCGTTCTACAGAGACTCCCTGAGAGAGTTTCCCGGCCCCAATCTCCTGTTGGAGCATGGTCTCCACAAATTCGGTTGGGTTTAGTCCTTCCATGTCCTCCGGAATTCCTAGTATGCGAATGTTGTTGCGGCGGGCGCGCCCTTCCGCATCCTCAGATCGTGCCTCAAGTCTTGCCACCTTCATTTCCAGTTCTTAAACCCTTGTTTTGAGATCTGAGGTGGTCTCGACAGTGTCCTGTAGATTGGCTTCCACCGTGGTCACTCTCTCCGCTATGTTGCGATCGTCCTGGCGCATTAGCTGCATGTCCAACTTGACCTCCTCAATTTTGGTGTCAATAAATGATCTTGCAGTACTTGTGCGTCTTTAGGATTATCATCGGGGTTGGGTGACTCCTTGTCTGTGATGCCGTCATTTTGTGGTTGCTGTTTGGGCCTGACCGCTGTGAATGAGTCCATTATCGACGATTTGGGTTTATTCTTGGAGGGGGACATCCCTTTTAGGATCTCCTAGAGTATTGTAATATCACCCGCCTGGGTGTGATGTTGTTACAATGTGGCACGTGCAGAGGTGTGTGGCAAACCTATAGTGCCGTCAGCCTCAGTCTTGGGTGAGTACGAGAGTCCCCAGTGGTATTGGCGCTCCTCTCCTGATGATTCCGGGAGCAAGTCGGAGGGGCCTGCTTGCCGTCTTCAACTGTCCTTGATGCTAGTTGTTCGTGGTGTGAGCTGTCCACTCCATACTTGCCGGCGTCTGATGGCCCAAGAAGAGGCTTCCAGTTTCCTATGTGGTTGTCTGTTTAGTGCGCCAACATGTCCCCTGTCTGCTGTGCTAAAGTTATTAGATATGGTGTGTGTTCGGGGCCCAGGGTCGGGCGCCCTGAGTCCGGCGTTGCTTACTGGGGGGCCGTCTCCGGTGCCCCCACCTCTGCTCTCTCCCGTTGGTTCAGGCTTGCCCCTTCCTTTGCGTTTAGCCACCACCCCTGCGGCTGAGCTTCTTGAGTTGGTCCCCTCCGATGGGGTGTACCCAGTAGCCTCCCTTCCCTATCTCCTTTGGTCCGGGATTCCTTTGGGTTGTCCCTATTCTCTGCACTTGCAGGGCTCCTTGCTGGTATTCACTTTGATGATTCCCACAGAGCGCCATTCTCTGTCAGTGCCACCTGATCCTTGAAGGTTGTCTCATCGATGGTTGTGGGGTCGAAGCTGTTCTGACAGCCTCATGCACTACCCGTAGGGTTCCCTGTGGGGCGAGGTGTGCACTCTCGGAATCTGATGCCCTCTTATTCCTGCAGACCTTGTCCCCATCCGTGTCTCTGCAGGGGCCTTTCTCTTGGCGCGGGGAGATGCTGCGTTGTCTGCCGGGTTCGTGTGTAGCAGAGTGGGCCCCCGTGTGCAATGCTTGTCGGTGTTTTCGAGTGGGTCAAGGCGGGATCCCTGCTCTTATTATGCTTTTCCTCCGTAAGTCCCAGGCTTTGCACTTATTAGGGCCGCAGTACGCAGTACCTTGTTTCGGATGTCGGGTGCTCGGGTCCTCCGCCATTGTCCGGGAGTCAATTAGGGGGCTTGCCTCGCCGCTCCTCTCGGTGGGCGCACAAGTCTTCTTTACTGGTCTTGACGCTGGATGGCGGGCGCGTCCAGACGGGAAGAGATGGCTCCATCTTCCCTCTGGCACGCCCCCATGGTCTGCCGATGCCGCCAGGGACGCGATGCTCATCGCTACTGATCACCCGCAGGGGGAAGGGTGAGCAAATCCACCTTTAAATTTGCGTCTGGGTGTGACCACTGGCTTGGGGGTATCTCCCATTCTCTTCTCTGCTCTGCTTGGCCGAGGGGACCCCCATTACATCCCCGATCAAGTTCTGCGATTACACAGCACCATTTTATGAAGCGGGCGGAAGTTCGTTCCAGCAGTCGGCGATTGAGTTTCCTGGGTCCGATTTCGGTCAGGAAAGCACCGGAAGACAGAGGAATAGTTCTGGCAAATGATGTTGTGTTTTATAGCGAAAAACTAGTAGGTTTACCGCTGCAGAAAGGATCGATTGGAGGATCCGGGACAGGAGCTCCGAGGAACTGCTCCTTCACTCCATGCGTGCAAGCCACGCCCCCCCCAGACTGTACAATAATAATAGCTGAACATCCTAGAAGCAGACCAGAGCGATGTAAGCACACAGAACAATAATTACATAAAGTCACCGCGTATATACTAAGTCACCTCATATGTTCCCGTTGGAGCTATCAGCAATTGGGCCATATAACACGTGGAAGCGGCGGACCTGTCTACAGACGGGAGAGCCAAAACAAGGACAACTGGAATCATACTCGATGGCCCTGGCTGACACAACCAGCCATGAAAAGATACAACCCAAGCAGAACTGGCCACATCAACCGGCTGCAGATCCAGAACCCGGAAAGGGAAGTGGGGTAAGTTCCATCTACAACGACAGCATGACCAATAGTTGCATAATACTGTCCATGGGACCATCATTGGGACACAAACTGTGTAACTTTACCGGGGACATCAATAAAGCTGGTACTCAATCATCCTACTTTAAATGCAATAGAGATCTCAGCCCTCATCGTAGCCCTACTGGAAATATGATATTTAATCCTTGAGCGGAAATAAGGACACCCCAATAGCATGCGGATGTGACAGGGGCCTTGACACAGTCCCATTGCAAAGAAACCCCTTAGGAAGAATCCAGTCCACTTGCACAATGCCATACTTTGACAGAATTGGAAGCCAAAATACTGAGGCATTCCCAGAAATGTATAACAATACAGGAATAACACACAGTATTATATGTCAGATCAGCCACAGTCACCGATTAAAGAAACAGCACATACTCCACAAACATAAAAGGACCAGAGAAGAGAAGGGGGTTGACAATAAACTGACCAATGTAACACGCCCATCCAACCACAACGCTGTGAATAAAAACCTTGTGAATACTGGGCACTGTAAACCCGTAACTGGCAACAGGATTTGGTGGTGGACGCACGCTGCGGATCCAGGCTGTAACACCTCCTGATAACATGACAAAGGGTGCCAATAAGAAAAAGGACCCCATGGATTAATTTGCTGGCCTCTGGACCTCTACCCCAGAAACAGCCACCCAGCCCAAAGAAAGGCAGGGAGAAGCCAGGGAAGACAACATGCGAGAAGATCACCTCCTTCATAATATGCAGAGCGGATTTATGGCGATTAATGTTAAGCTCGATGACATTGTCACCACAATGGGATCCTTGAAAGCAAAGCTCGAGAAAGAGAGCGGCCGTATCAGCGAAGTGGAAACAAGAGTCAGCACTACGGAAAACACACTCAGCCGCCATGATCGCGATATAGCATCTTTGTTTGTTTGTTGTTTGTTTATTTATTTCTAATGCGCACCAGACACAGGAGTAACAGGGCACAGCAGTAAGAGGATGCAAGGCTTACATAGTTACAAGTATGGTCACAGTAGGACATATATAGTTACAAGTATAGTCACAATAAGACATATATAATTACAGGTAAGGTCATAATAAGAAAAAAGACATATATACAAGTGTACAAGTTAAGCAGGTTATGTGCAGGTAGGACATCAAAGCAAAATTTACAATGTAATAGGGCTAGATTGAGGCAGCCTCGGTGAAGGTAATGCAGTGGCACAACCTAGTGGTCAATAGAATTGAGCAGGTTGATATAATTATTTCTGAAGTGTATGTATGGTTGATCTGCTCTGAGCCAGTGAGGCAGGGAGTTCCAAAAGTTGAATGCCTTCACGAGAAAGCTATTACTGCCGATCTTAATAATTCTGAATCTTGGTATAATGAGACAATTTGTGTTACTGGCTCTCGTGGGTCTGATAGACGTTCTTCTGTGTAGTCTGTCTATGAGGTGGCTAGGGGCAGCGTTGTTTAATGCTTTGTGGGTGAGGGAGGCCATTTTGTGCAGAATTTTATTATGGGTAGATAGCCACTTGTATTGGTGTCTAATTGCAGAGATGTGTTCTCTTTTCTTCACGCCGAGTGCAGCTCTTAAGATTTTATTTTGGAGTGTTTGTAACCTCTGGATAATGGTTTAATTAACGCCACTATATAGAGCATTACAGTAATCTAGCCTAGAGAGTATTAGTGCTCTGACCAGGATCATACAGCTGTCATTAGAGAGGAACGGTTTGCCTGCCCTGACAAGCTTACAGGTGTAGGCAGTGGTGGAAGCCAGAGATTTCACTTGTTTGTCGAAGGACATGGTCGAGTCAAGGTAAAAGCCAAGGGTTTTTACCTCCTTGGCTACCCTAATGATATTTCCATCGATAGTGAATGAAGAATATTCATGGCCTAGTTTCTTCAAGTTCAGGTGGGTACCCAGGATAATCAACTCTGTCTTATCATTCAGGCATAAACCGTGGGTAGCCATCCATGCCTGGATGATGAGATACACTATTCACCAACGCTGAGTCCTTGTCATAATCCCCAGAAAGTGGGAGGCGAATCTGAGTATCATATGCATAATTAGTATAGGTGATACCCAGAAGGTCCAGATCATCCAACAAAGGCTTGGCGACTATATTGTATAATGTAGGGGAGACACAAGAACCCTGGGGTACACCACACGTGATAGGGACAGGGTCCGCTGATGCCGATCGGGAGAAGACCCTCATAGTTCTATCACTCAGGAATTATCTAACCATCTGATGGCCTCTGAGGAAAAGTGAGTTCCTGAATCCAAGTGACTACAGAGGACCTTATGATCCACAAGGTCGAACGCAGCTGAGAGATCTAGCAGTAGGAGGAGGGCTGTTTTGCCATTAACTCTCAACTCATCAACCTGTGTTTTTAAGTCAATAAGGGCAGTTTCCGTCCCATGCAATGGGCGAAAACCAGACTGTCTTGCTCCCAGGAGCTTATGCCATTCAAGATATTTTTGAATCTGGGTGTACGCTACCTTGTCAAGTATTTTGAGTAAGAATGGTGCCATCATGATGGGATGGTAGTTGGTGGGAATAAGCGGGTCTAAGGTTTGCTTTTTTAGAAGTGGTAGTACCCAAGATTGTTTCAGGTTAGCAGAAATAGTACCAGATGAGAAAGAGGCATTAATCAGTTTTGATATGAAAGGCGCAAGATCTCTTGCAGCATCTTTTATAATTTGAGCTGGGCAGAGGTCGCCTTTACAAATGGTTGGCTTGAGAGATAGGATGATTTTCTCTACTTCTAGTATGGAAGTTTTATAGAAGTGGAATCTGGCAGTCTGGTCGGTGGGCGTTTCACTAGAAGAGGGGAGGTTATTTGAGTGTGGTGGTAAATTCAAGGTATCTTTGAAAATCCAAGTACCAAATGAACACAATGAACACATATGAGTGGCATGGGCAAAATGAGCAGAATCAAATGGCAAATAAGAACGGTGTCACAACAGCAATACAGCATGCAAAGGGATACACTATAATATGCAGAGGCTCCTGTTTAGAGAGATGACTAAGCATAGGTACATTTGGAGAATAATAAAGTTAGTTCGAGGGGTGAGGCGACATGGACGTATGCACATGCGCAGGCAGTAAGCTGGATGCAAAGAGTCAGCAATGATGGTCAGGAGAGGAAGAATCAAGGAGTTCTTAGAGATGGGGCTTACGACATACGCTTGGCTTACCTTAATCAGCAATGGACGAACAGGGTAGGCTACACTGCGCACCAGTGCGCAAACAGGTGCAAAACAGGGCCTTAACTGCACAGGCCTTCTCTGCAGAGGGCCGGCTTCCGCCTCGCCGGCGGATGTACGTGAATTAAATTCAAATGTGTCTCCTAGCAACGAGATGCTTAGGAAACACTGAGGAGGCAGCCATCTTATGATCAGGCTGCCGTTGCAATATTATACACACAGCGTGTAACAGAGAAGAGCTGATCTGCTATGGGTGCTGCACGGAAGGCATCAACGTGCTCACCTATGGCGCAGATCAAGTGGTGGCAGCAGGAACGCTTCAGCTGCTCCTGCAGTGACGTAGTTAGTGTTGGTCAGGTGGCGGCATCCGAGGTCGATGAAAGGGAGGGTGGGGGCTCCTGCCCGCTCTGAGTGCCGGAGATCGGTCAATGATGAAGGCAGGCGCAAAACAGGGCTTTAAAAACAGAACTCAATAAAATGAATAATAGACGTTCCAGGCGCAACAACATCTGCATTGTCGGTGTGCCTGAATCTTCATGCAAAGGCCCAATGGAGCCTTTCATGGAGGACCTTTTAAAAACACTATTTGACACCTCTAGGCTTTCCTCGCAATTCCTGGTCCAAAGTGCGCATCAGACACTTGCCCCTCCACTGCGACAGGGCACGCCTCTGTGCACAATAATCACAAGACTGCTGAATTACAGGGACCGAGATGCAATCCTGAAACACTCTAGAGAAATGGGGACACTGCGCTATGAATCAAGTAACATTCATATATACCCGGATTTTGCTGCTGGAGTCCAGGCACAGAGGAAACCGTATGACCTGGTAAGGCCTATCCTCAGGGCGCGTCGAGTACCATATTCTCTGATCTTCCCTGCCAAATTAATAATACAACATGGGGGCAGGGCAAATCTTTTTGACCCTCAGCAGAAGCACTTACCTACGTCTAGGCCTCCATACCCACCCCCAGCTTCACCAGAATAAAGAACCAAACGGCCCACCGGGCGACAGAGTGGACTGGTGTGATGTAAATGACTGAGCTGGCGCTATGACACATTCTACTATACAATTGGGTGGCACAGTAACCAGGCACACAAGAATATAGTTATTGAAGTTTAGATGGGGCATGTTGCAGCCAACGTAGCACCACAGGGAGTCTCCTAGGTTCATGGGATAATACATCATCAAGTTGGGGCAGATGGTGCGGGTGTCGGGATGGGTGGTTAACCAAGTTAAAGTAATATGGAGAAATGTGGAGATGGAAGCTCTCTTGGACCCAAGCGTTATAAATGAAAAGAAAAGGTGGGAGGAAAAATGTGCACGTGGGTGAAAGGGTTGGCTAAACAAATAGAAGATTACAGAAGGTACATTGATACAATAAAATAAATGACCCACACGTTAGAAAAAAATGGCTGACAGCCTAAAATTGATATCATGGAATGTACGCGGATTAAATAATCTGATAAAAGTCAGAAAGGTCTTAGTCTTTTTGGAATGACACTCACCCAACATAGTGATGCTGCAGGAGACTCATGTCCTTGAAGCATTGCACAGACAAATTGCACCAAGGTGGGGAAAGCATAGGTACTACACTAGTTACTCATCACAAGCAAGAGGGGTGATTACACTAATACACAAATCCATAAATGTTAGCGCCGAGTCTGCCCACATAGACCATAAAGGTTGATACATGATTGTTACAGGAACAATAAATAATGAAGCAATAACATTAGCGTACACATATGGACTGAATATTGAAGACCCAGCATTCTATGCTCACGTGGCCACACTGATTGGGAAGGTGCACGATGTCCATGTGTTGTGGAGGGGTGATTTCAATACAATACTTGATATCACCAAAGCCAGATCTAACACTAGAAACCAAGGCAACATGAGAGCAGCCCAGATGATACATCAGGTTAAGGCACAGTATACACTTATTGACGCATGGAGAGAGGAACACCCAGGAAAGCAGAATTTACATATTACTCCACAGTACACAATGCATTATCCCGAATTGACTTTGGCTAATAACAGCTACATGGTTAGATAAAACGTACAGTTCCACCACACTACGGCGCACCTTGTCGGATTATTCATAAATAGTGCTCCATGTAAAGATAACGCCCAAAACAAAATCCTGTCCATTATGGAGAATGGCCTGTCAGCGCTTACGATATCACTTTGGTTGAAGACTTAAGAGTAGAGATAGAAACCTTTTTTGGGGATATGCTCACATATGGGAAACATTCAAAGTGTGGTTTCGTGGTATGATGATTGCCTCTACAGCTGGCATACCTACAAGCACGTGCAGGAAACTAGGTGAATCGGAAGAATCTCTAAAGAAACTAGAGAATTAATATGGTAAGACCAGCGACAGAGCACTCCTGGGATTAATTAAGGGCAACCTTCTAAAATTTCGAGATTTAGCAGACCGTGAAGTCTGATTTATAATCAAACAAATACAAACCCCAAGATAGAGTAAAGGGGACCGACCGGGTCACCTCCTTGCAGTAATATTCAGGGGAGAAAGGGAAATACAACATATCTCCAGCATCACGAGCGCAGATGGGAGCCAGACTATAAGAACTGGAGAGATAAACAAGATGTTTAGGAACTATTATCAAAACCTGTATGCCAACTCGGATACAGTAACCGAAGAAGAAGTAGACAGATATTTTGAGGAGACTTCCTTACACAGTCTGGACTGAGAGGCGAGAGAAATACTGAATAGCCTAGTAACACTGGAAGAGATCACAGAAGCTAAATCATCTCTTGCATCTGGTAAGGCGCCTGGCCCAGACGAACTGGGGATCGAACTCTATAAAACTATAAGGATATCCTTGCCCCTCGTCTACTCAAGGTGTGGGAGGAATTGAGTAATGCAAGCAGGCTCCCATCCTCTTTGATGGAGGCAGAGATAACAGTTCTTTTGAAACCTGGCAGACCCCTCAATGAGATGTCATCATACCGTCCACTTTCACTGATAAATGCAGATGCAAAGAAATTTGCAAATGGCTTGCCAAATAGGCTTCTCTCGTACATGCCTAGTTTAGTACACCCAGACCAATCAGGCTTCATCCCAGGGAGATCGACTGCCCCTAAATCTGCACCGCTGATTCGGAACGATGGCCCAGTTGAACCCGGGTGTGTTCGCTGCGGCCGTCATATGAGCTGCCGAAAAAGAATTTGATTCAGTGTCTTGGAACTTGAAGCGATTTGGCCTGGGAGACGGGTTCATAAATGATGTGCAATTATTGTACACCGACCCAATGGCCAAACTCCACACGAACCGGAACTACTCCACCCCCTTCACACTTGCAAGAGGTAAATGACAGGGATGTCCCTTCTCACCCTTCTTGTTCGCACTGACAATAGAAACATTAGCAAGCTGGATTCGGGAACTCCACGGCCACAGGGGACTACATATATGGGGTCCCCCACAGGTAATCTCACTGTATACAGATGACACCCGTTTGTATCTTAGAAACCCTGACAAAAATATTAAGCCAGTGTTGGATGAGATCGGGAAATTCACACAACACTCTGGTTACAATACAGTTAAGTCAGAACTATTTCCGCTAACAGAGAACACTACAGAACCTAAGGGTATCGGTGTCGTTAAATACACTAGAACAAAATTAAACACGTGGGCCAAACATCCTGTCTCGATATATGGCAGAATTACACTTTAATGGTGGTAGTGCCCAAATTATTGTATTTTTTCAATACTATCCCAATATGGCCAGGGCAGACATTTTTAATCAGACTACAAACACTAGCAGTGCAATTCGTATGGGGGGATCTAACAGCCAGCATGAAGTGGGAATCCCTTATGGAGCCGTACAATAGGGGCAACCTGACTGCCCCAGATTTCGATCTATACTACCTGGCAGCCAAGGCGCATTATACAGGGTATTCGTATGGGCCAGGCACCGAACACCACACAAGAAATGGAAGGACTATGGGGCGTCTTCGACTGATCTCAAATCGGTCATACTAAGTGACCATTATGTAGATTTGTGCCCATATGACCCAGTGCACACCACAGTGAATGCATGGAGACCAATAAACGGCAGACTGGGCACGATCAATCCATACTGCAGCAGCATCCCATTATGGAACTTCCCGGATCTCACCCCCTATTTCCATGCAGACATCCAGACGACATGGGACCCAGGCAAAGAAATGAAACAGGTGACCTGTACCAGGGGGGCAGGTTTGTTACGAAAGAAGATTTTAAAACTAGGCTAGGAGACAACCCAGCACGGGTGCTGCAATACTATCGTATGCGTGCAGCCACAAAAAATAAATGGCCGTCGTTCCCACAGGAACCCGAACCATATGAATGTATTGAGATGGTGGCACTGGGAGACAGCCAAAAGGGTCTACTAGCAAGAACATATGCTAAGGTACAACATGGGAAAGACCAACACGGTGCAATGAGACTGAAATTGGAAAGAGATACCGAAACCATAACAGATGAGACTAAATGGCAGAAATAATGTAACCTAACAAAAGAAGTCTCACTAAATGCATGATTCCGATTAATAAAATTGAAGGTGGTGAACAGATTACACAATACACCGGCAAAGACCTTAGGAGTTCCACCCAACACTATCAATAACTGTCCTTAATGCGGGAACGAGGTGGCAGTAACCATTCACATTTTTTGAAACTGCCCCGCAGTAACGGTTTTTTGACAAAAAGTTGCCATGGTTTTGCACTACATAACTGAAATACCCCCAACACTTCGTCCCCTAAAGTAGCTATTTGGAGATATAGGCAAAGCAAAAATAACAATATGCCAACTCTTCATCATGGGGTGCATAATAGCCAAAACATGTATTTTATTAAAATGGAAATCAAACTTGGCACCGACAATACAGAACTCATTTAAGAAATTGACGAATGCTAACGAAAGGGAGGAGGGATATGTGTGTACAGTTATTACAACAATTAGACCGAAAGATATATGGGGCGCATACCGTGAATACATGAACAAGTTACAAAACTAAAAGCTGAGTCTTGGACTGCATAACCTGCATAAGAAATGAAGTATAAATGTTTTAATTGACGGCCATGATAGAAATGTACCATATCACTCATGTGTAGAAATAAATATATGTGTGTAAGAAGATGGTCTCCTTGTAATCCACTGCAAAAAAGTTAAATAAAGTTTATTTAAAAAAAAAAGAATAGCACAGAACAACTGAGCTGTCAGGTGGCATTCCGGCCAAGCAAAGGGCAAAACGCTGGAGCCAGGGCGCAGAGCAGAAGAAGAATTGAAGAGGTTGTAAGGTGGGTGTTATAGGGGCTAATAAGTAAAGAGGAGATGGTTCGAAAAATGAGAGGCTACGAGGGAAACGTGTAGGAAACCGGCGAGGAAAGAAGGGCAGGATTGACGATAATGGGACAAGTCGAATGTACAGACAGTCGGCTTTTAGGATCCGTGCTGCAGCCATCTAAACAAGGTACTGCAGAAAAGGCATGACAGTAGCATGTTACTAAAGATAGCGTCATATCCATGGGGGTGGACCTTGAGCTCGCAGTGCTTTAGCACTCGCACAGCACCTCACTGATGATGCCCTATAAAACAGTGCTGTAAATGGAAATTATTGACTGTTGGATGGGCGGGAGGATAGGCAAGAGTCTGAATGGCCTCGGGGCGGGCAGCCAGGGGAGCAGTGATGGCAAGAGGAAAATGCAGTCTGAAACAGTGGGGGAGAGGGCGTCAGCAGCACACGCCCAGCACCAGCTCTGCTTGCAATGTCAATGCTGTGACTTAAGATCGAGTTCACTGACTCACTACAGCCCTAGAGCCCCAGAGCCCTGCTCAGGCTGCAAACCAGGATTCGGTGAAACAAAATGGATGCTGTGTGGAAAAAAAGCACATTCTCAGAGACAATCACATAATAGTGGCATCACTACCAAACTGTACAGCAAATCAGCTACTGCTTACATCTCAAAGCACTGAAGCAACCCCCACAAATCAGTAAATGGGCATTTTCAGAAATATTTTAAATCAAAACGCAACTAGTACAGTACCTTGTTTATTTTAAATATAAAATACAGTAAAATGTGTAACATAACTTGAAAGCTGAAGCAAATATATTTGAAAGCATCAATCAAGTCAAATAACTTTTTAATTACAATAAAACATGGGGCTGCCATTTTGGAAGGTAACATGGGTGACATATTCACCACACAGTACAAATTCAGCCAAAGAGTGCAAAAAGAGGTGGGACTGGATTGAAAATGGGTGGAAATGTGAGTTAAATCTGTAGTGTCTATGAAGACACGGAACCCAGAAGTATGTATATCGTACAACTATTTATTGAAGCATTTAAGTACTGGGAGTAGGTAATGCTAGCTTCACCTCTCCGGCTCTTCTCTTCCAACTATCACCCTTCCTTCTCTGCACCACGTGCCTCATTCTCTCCCTTCTACCTTCCACACAGTGTCATCGGGTTCCTTGACATGGTGTGCTGCGTATGCTATACATCCCCTTTCTTTCACATGAGTACTCATTCAGGTAGCTTCGTCTTCAATAACTTCTTCCATACCTTTATGCAGAAGAAGCCATATCTTCTCTATCAGACAAGGAATTTCCACCATAGAAAACTCTCTCCTTCCTCTCATCAGCAACTCTCTCCTTCCTCTCATCAGATCTCACCCTATTAACTCTTTCCAAGTTCCACACACTCCCATCATTTGTCCTTACAGCATGCCTGAATGCTTCTACTACCTCAATGGGTTTTGATCATTGACAACCATCACCTCTCCACACTGATGGTACTCTGATCCTGAACCAGCTCCCTACTTTCACAGGAGAATGCCTCACAAAACTCTTGTTATCATACAAAACGTTGTTCTTCATTTGTTTACATCTGCTGTTTTCTTTCACGCCATCCAAACATAAACCCATGCCAGCGACCTCACCCATCCAAGCTTCTTAACTCCCTCCCTTCCTTCCTCTGCTATGTTTAAAAGGTGAGACCCGGGTTGTGCTGTGTGGGGTAAACCTATGAGCAACCATCGTCTTTCTTTCTTACTACTCTCTTCCAATCTCTCCCATTTGACCATACCCACCTAATAGCTTCTTTCATTATCCTGTTATACCTTTCCACAATTCCATTGGTCTGTGGATGCTATATGGCACTGGTTTTGTGTAGAATGGCTCTTTCCTCACAATACTTCTCCATCTCTCTTTACTTAAATTGTGGCCCATTGTCTGTGAGAATCACTCCTGGTTAACCTTCACGTTCAAACAAATCTTCTTGCATGTGGAGTCATCATTACTTCTGCCCATCTCCATCTAAAACACATAGTTCTTCCTTGACATTTTAAAATCCTTCCAGTCCTGCCTTCTGTGCAGATTCTTTGTTTAGTCTTCCTACCATCAATTCATTAATTTACGATTTTCATTTTGACATCTCTTTTACCTGCCTTGAGCCACTCTTGTTTTGATATTGAGCGTTCCATTATTTCACAAATGTCATCTCATTCTTCTTCCTCCTTCTCATATTCCACTCTGGTAGTCATCCACGAAAAACAATCTGCGGAATATTTTCTTACTTCCGGAATATATTGTATTGTAAAATCAAACTTCTGCAGCCTGGATACCCATCTTCTTATCCTCCCTGATACTTTGTCCATACCTTTCATGGATAACACCTCAACCAAAGGTTTGTGATCTGCATGTACTTTAACGGTGGTACGTCATACGAAGCTTCTAAATTTGTCTATAGCCCTCCTTATGGCCAATGCTTCTTTTTCTATAGTAGCATAAGCCTTCTCTGGTCCTTTCAACAGCCGGGAGGCAAATGATATTGCAATCTCCTCCCCTTCTTTGATTTGTGTGAGAACAGCACCTAATCCAGCATTGTTTATTCTGTGGTAATTATCATGTGGCATCCTCTTTGATAGTTGTGTAGCGCCATTGCTGTTGCAAGACCTTTCTTTATGTATTGAAACTGATTTTTACATTGGTCAATCCACTCAAATTTTACATTTGCCTTTTATATACTTCTCAAAGAGCTTGTATGATCATAACAAACTTGAAATAATATTCTGCCATTCCTAAAATTCTCCTAACATGTTCTTTAATATTTGGGGTACTTATGTGTTCTATTGTGTCAATTAAATCTTTCTTGGGTTAAATCTTTAACTTTTCTTTGCTGAGAGTCATTCCAACATCACTGAATTTCTGGAGAACTCTATCCAGTCTTTTGTCATGCTCCTCCTTGTTCTCAGAATATACCAACACATCGTCTTGAAAAGAATTAAACCTTCTTCTCCTTCAAATAATATGTACATTGGGCCTCATTATGACATTGGCAGTAGCCGTGCCTGTAATACAGTGTCATATTTTTTCCGGCGCCCGCGAATGGACAATTACCAGGTCATTAAAGCCCTGCCGGACCCGGTAATTGCCCATTTGCGGGCGCTGGAAAAAAGATGCTCCCCATTCCCATTCGGCCCTACAGGCCTACAGGGCCGAATGGGAATAGGGAGGTCGGATGCACCAGCACCGTTTATTACGGTGCCGGTTCATCCGAAATACTGGGCTCCCGGGTGCCTTTCTGCCCGCCAGGTCTGACCTGGCAGGCAGAAAGACATCCGCGAGCACAACTCATAGTTTGCCGGTCCGGGAACTATGGTACTGGCAAGCTGAGGCCCATTATCTTTTGAAATACTGAGTCTGCAGATATGATACCAAATTGCATTCTTCTATATTGGAACTGGCCCTCTGGTGTTATGAACACTGTTAGATGTCTCAATGCCTTATGCAGTTTAATCTGATGGTACGCTGCAGTGAGATCAAGTGTTGAACACTTTGGCTGGTCTGATCGTTGATATAAGCTCATGTATGTTTGGTAGCGGGTGTCTTTCTGGAATCACACATTTGTTAAATTGTCTGAGGTCTACACAAATTCTGACCTTCCCAGTGCTTTTCCTCACTACTAGTGGTGACACCCATTCAGATGCATTAATGCTCTCTATAATTCCTTGTTCTTCTAGCTCCCACAGTTCCTTCTTCACTTAATCTTTCATGGACAAAGGAACATTCCTGAGCTTTTGAGCCACTGGTTTGCTACCTTCTCTAAATAATATGCGATGTGTGAAGCCACTCAAGCAGCCTATTTCATCTCTGAATACTTCTTCCGATATCCTTTAGTACCCTTCTCTGATCCTTGAACTGTGAACACTTATTCTTCGGCATTTGGATCTAGCCTCACTTTTAAGTGCTTCTGATGTGTCCAACTCAGGAGGGGGACAGCTCCTTTCTTTGATATATACATGCCATTCTGCTATTCTCCCCTTGAAGTCATGGGTTGCCTTAAACCAACCAATTAGGTCAATTTCTACACCCCCGGTAGGCTCTTAGATCAATATCTACCTTGTGTAAATACTTGGATCCAATTTCTTTCCACACCACTTCTGGAATAAGCTTGTATTTGGCCCCAGAGTCAGCCATCATCACTATTGGGGTACCATTAACACACACTACAGCCTTGGGGCTGTCTGCCTCTCCATCTTCATTCCCCACTGCATACATGCACTCTTCTCCATCATCACTTTCTCCATCATCGATCCAGTTCGTGCTCGCATTCTTATTCCTGCAACATTTGGCTAGGTGTCCTTTTGTCATGATGCCTACCCCCGGGCATCAGGACCAAGGCCCTCAGCTGCGGGAACAGGCATCCCTACATTTGTTTAAACCTCAGCAGCCCTGGCAAGGGGCTGTCTGGGTTCAGTCCTGGCCCCTTAGGCGCCAGGCTCATCATAGAAATCAGCCTTGGCGCCACAGGCGCCAGGCTCATAGACTTTACTTACCAGATGCAGACCATGCTGCAAAAGAGTCCAAGCCTACATGAGGCCTGGATGGGACTATTTTGTTACAGGGACTATTTTTTACTCGGGCGTGGCTCTAGGGAACTTCTTACCTGGAACTACTTTGGAGGCTATTTAAACCACACCCGAACAGCAGCACATGCTTCGCGTTATTCTGCATCCAGCAGCGTGACGCTCACCGTGCCTGCAGCCAGCATCCAGTCTTCTGCCACGCCCGCCTCGAATCCAGAGCTCCTAGAATAAAGAAGAAGAAAAGGACAAGGTTAGAAAACGAACTTATTTCAAAGTCCTCACCTAATTCCGGAACCATTTCATCTCCGGACCTGGAAAGTACATCAGTCCTGCATGCGTCGCTTCGCCAGCTCCAGCACGGCGCCATACTCACCAGTTCTCACAGCATCTTTCGATCCGGCACTGTCTCCATCATTTCTTCTTTCTGGCACCTAGGGGACACAAGAAAAAACAAGGTGAGACAAGGGAATCAACAAATACAACCTCTTACCACCATAGATTTACCTGATTTACCACCAGAGGTATTATTCCATAACTCTCCACATTTTCATATGCCGCATCTGTAAAGAGGGAGAAAAACAACACATTAAAGCATGCAATAGTTACCGGACAGCGTTGGGTAACACAGACTCTTACCTGAACGCCAGCAGCAACTATGAGACCTTCTTCTCACAAACTCAGTTGCAACTTAAGGAACAAAGGGGACAAGAGTGAACATCGGGCACATTGAACTCTTTGAACTTGATACTTACCAATCCCGCCAGGGACTTCAGAGTCAATACTTACCGGAACTCTCCCAACGCCTTCAAACCAGTGAAGTAACTGGTATCTACGAGCCCCTGCAAGACACGCAGGATGGAGAGCTCATCTTTTACGATCATAAGGAAAATACTTCTTCGGGTCCAAAAGACAAGACTAGGCGGGCCAGTCCAGACAGTCATCTCTGCACTACGCATCACTTTGAAGGAGACCGCAGCTGTCCGGGTCCGATCGACACCCCTGTGGGGTCCAGGTGAGCGTAACACCTTTTCCATTGCAGATTCTGCATATTATTCTAAGTACTGGACAGGTCGGACTGTTAGCCCAATGGGAGGGGCTGTCACATCTAAAGCACATCCTGACAGTCATTCTTCCTCTTAATCTTTGTCTCCCTTTTCCATGTTGGAAACCCATGGTTGAACGTCTTCTGATTTCCCTATTGACGCCTTCTCTGTTGTCACTGTTCGATCTTCTTCTCACATTTTGACTCTCTATTACAGGAATCGATTCATTACTGCTGGGTTGAGGTGTGTTGATGTTTATTTTTACGGATATCTCTTTCACTCTCCCTTCTAATGTCTTAAAGCATTTCTCAGTTTGTTAAACTTATTTTGCCATGCGTAAAACGGCCTCTAGTGGTGGATCATCTTCTGCCCATCATTTTTGTCTCACTTCCTCTGCTACTGCATTCTAGCATACATTGATCTCTGAGTCCCTCATTCAATTGTTGGTTGAATTTACATGTTCTTGCTAGCTTTCTTAAAGCTGTGATGTATTGTTCTATATTCTTACCATCTTCTTGTACACATTTTCCAAATGTATCTTTCCAAGATAGTGCCTAATTTTCTTTCATAGTCCTTTGCCATTTTCTGTATGGCTTTTTCATACTCATTGTTGTTTTGGCTCTCTTCACCATTCAATTCAGGTAAGTCTTCAAACTTTTCTTGTCCTGCTGACCCCAAACAATGTAAAAATAGTTACTATTTTCTTCCTACACTATAGTTTGTGCAACAAACCACATTGGCATAATGCTCAAATCCTTTTCCATGGTATAGTTGGTTCACCAATCACTGGTAAGAACATTGCCTGGGGAGGTACGCTATGCATTGCCATATCTCCTGCAGCCATGGTGGTGGTTGTTTATTTTGTTGCAGGAATCATAGGAATAGAAATTAAAATGCTTTAATTTGTCGGGATAGGTTGCCAGGCAGAGCTTGCAGTTGTGGTCTGAGTGCGATCCTCGACACCAGTTCTGTAGTGTCTATGAAGACACGGACGCAGAAGTATGTATATCATAGAAATATTTATTGAATAATTTAAGTAATGGCAGAAGGTAATGCGAGCTCTGCCTCTCAAACTCTTCTCTTCCAACCGTCAACCCTCCTTCTCGCCACCACGTGCCTTGTTCTCTCCTTTTTCCCTTCCACACCGTGTCATCGGGTTCCATGACACGGTGTGCGATGCATGGTATTCAACACACAGTACAAATTCAGCCAAAAAGTGCAACAAGTGGTGTGGTTGGAGGGAACATGGATGGGAATGGGAGGCAAATGCTACATATTTCACTTGGCGATGGCCGTTAAATGGGTGAGAAACCGAGCCTAACTACTTAAATCCATCCTCATATGTCAACCTGCACTGAAAAGCATTACGAACCTACATTCAAAGCCCCTATTTCAAGCTCTCATGTTAAAGCTCTTATTTTAATGAACATTATTTCGGCTTTATGGGTAGCGCTTTCAGCGCCACCTAATAGCCAGAACTAAAAAAAAAAAGGACAGAGGGACAATCCACCGAGTTATAGGCCATTTGCCCTTTAGGTTGATGCAGCAGTATATTTGCAACCCTAGTCTTACGAGATCTTGGCAAATGGATTGAAGAAATGGATGCAATACCCAAATATCAAACAGGTTTCAGATTCGGGCTTAGTTTCACTTTGAATGGCCTGTTAGTGAGGATATTGCAGCAGCAAACTTGCACGGGAAGTACAATGCACATGGCTTGGGTTGACCTTACAACATCAGCATTCGACTAGGTTGACCGCTCTAGGATATGGAGCAAGCTTTTGTATTAGGGGGATACCCAATGGTCTGCTCAATATCATAATTGCTCTTCTCAGTGATACGACTGTACAGTTTACAACATGTAAGGCCAAGTTACCAGATGGGTTCCAACAACCCTTGGATTGAGGCAAGGCTGTGTGCTTGTGCCAAGCCTTTTCAATTTATACTTGTCCAACATGTTTGATGTGCTACTCAATATTCATCTTTTGCACCAAAAATCGGGGATCTGCAGCTAAGTGTCCTTGCGAATGTGGATGGCATTATGGTCTTTGACCAAGCACCTGTTGGGTTAACTCATGCTATTACTGCATTAGAGCATTATTTAGGCGATACCGGTCTAACAATAAATGCGGGGAAATCCTGTGTGATGATAACCAGGAAAAGAAAGAAGTCATCCAAATACAAGTGGTTCCTAGGTGCAACATCTATTGATATTTTATTTATATCGCGCTCGTACACAGGTGTTTCAGAGCATGACCAGGCAAGGGAGGGTAACAAGGGAGAACAAAAAACAATGATCTTACTAGGCACAGTGACAATGAGAATGTGCAAGTGTATGGGAGAGGGGAAACGTGCCTCGAAGGGGGGAGAAATGGAAAGTGCAGAGCAAAGGAATACAGATGAATACAGATAAATAATAAATAAATAATAACAAGCAATCAAACAGTGGTAGTGAATCCAGCAGGTGGCAGGTGCTGGGTTTGAGGCAACAGACAGGGTGAGTCTGGTAAGTGCAGAGAGAAAACATACTGTATGGTTACAGATACAGGCCCCAGTGCAAGGGTTTACCAGGAGGCAGTGCAGGTGGGTGGCAAGGTGAGTGGGTACCTGGGCCCGGAAGTCAGAAGGTAGGTCAGGAGCACAGTGCCAAGAGAGAGGAGATCAGCAGGGGAGACAAGAGGCGAAGGCAGAAGCAAAGAGGAAGGTCTTGAGGTGCTTCCGAAACCGGAGATGGTTTGCCTCATTTTTCAGGGTGGCAGGGAGGCTGTTCCAGGGGGAGGGCCCAGCCGAAGACAAAGATCTACCCCCAGCTCGCTTCTTTGAGAAACGACTGACTCTGAGAAAGTTAGAGGTAGAGGAGCGAAGAACTCGAGAGGGAAGGTATTTACGAAGGGACAGCTGAAGGTATATTGGAGCTCTATGAGCATACAAGACCACATTGTGTAAGTTGGGTTCAACTGAGAAGCCAAAACTTAATATGGACAGATTGCATAGCAAGGCAATTCACTTGGCAGCCCAAATGAGGAAGATCTATGTAAAACATTGCACATTTCCATTGCGACCCCTTATAAGTTTAAAAAAGGAAAAGTTATTTTAACTTTAGTATATGGGTTCAGGCTGCCTGAACACTATACACTGGGTAGGTTGGAGGGTATTTTAAGGAGGAGAACCTTACGTCTGCCGAATTGCATACCAATCACTTACATCAGAGCTGAGCTAGTTATTCAGTCCTTAGATTCAATTATCAAATACATAAAACTAATGGTACTCCATAAGATTTTAAACCCTCCAACAAAATCCTTGGTTCTATGTCACTACATCGCCAGTGTTTTTTCTGAGTTTTTTGTCGACAGATTTTTGCCTAAAAATCTCATTGACATTTTTATTTTTTGTTTGTGCGGGTTTTCCCCAAGACTCTCTTCCCCTATTATGCACTCTCTATTCCCCACCCCCACTACCCCTTATATTTCCTTACTCTCCATCCATATTTTACAAATCGATTTGTCTACAAAAAACTCTGCCGATGTATCACCGTCGTACCAATTCCTTATATGCAGACTTAAGATGTATTCATCTTGAAGGCACCTCTGAAATCATTACCAAAATGTTCAAGGAAGGCACAGCAGTATTGGATGAAATAGGCTTGAACAGTGAGGACCTAACCTATAATCCAAATATGAAGAAAAGGAACATTTTAACTATGAGATTGGTCCAACAAAATGAAAAAATACAAAAATACAAAATGTATGAGTATTACAAACAGGCATCTAATAGAATGCATACTCTTCCTGCATATTTATGATTGTTTCCGGATAGGAAAATCAGGCTGACTTATCTCGGGTTCAGGTTAAACATGCTATGCACTTTAGACATTTGGAGGCCGATTAGAGAGTTAGAGAAAAAGATTGGGTGTGTTGGTTGTGCCATTATACCAAGGAAACTTTGAAGCATCTAATACTTGACTTCCCTTTAACAGAACTTCCAAGGCAGACAAATTATTTCAGGAAACAATGAGATTATGAAATAGTGAGATATATAACATGTTTTGAGAGCATTTCTGTATATGTAGTGAGGTATTTTTTCTTTTTTTCTTGAGATGTTTTATGTGTTGACGGTATGTTTTTGAGATTATTAATGTTTAAGGTTTGTGTAAACCGAATCCCAATACAAAAATATTAGAAAATTGCCAGTTGGGAGTCGAGGGAGTAAGATTGGTGCTGCCCCGGGACTCCCAACAATACAAAAATTGATCTATAGGGATGGAAGCACAAATAATTTCTCTAATGTTATAGATAACATCTCGCCAGAATGACTGTATCTTTGGGCATTTCCACCAAATATGGAGATAGGTGTCTACTTGGTGTTAAGTACCAACTGAAGATCATTTTAAAAGAATTCTACATCAGTTGAGTACTCAACACAGTGCTGGCTGCTCTTTTCCATATATGACTTTACTGTGTACTGGGGAGACCCCCGGCCAGCCCATATAGTCGGGGTTTGCTCCGCAGTGCTTTAAGACGAGAGAGCTGCACCTCTGAGATGAATGGGGGTGCAGGTATATTACTCCAACACCAATCAATAAGGACAACTCAATGGTTTGGCAAAGGGGAGTCTGTTTAATGACAAGTACTAAAAACGGGGAAACATGGAAATCAACAGTGATACGATAGTCCGTCTTGCTTCAACTCCTGTGAACTTCGTACAAACAGTAACATTTATACTCAAAAATCGTCATCATCGACGTGTAACACTCAAAAGTTAACATGCAGTTCTATTGGTTAGGAAAAGGTAAATTTACTATAGGTACTATATCTGTATATGGTAACGGAGTGAGAGGATTGGATAAACACTATCAGGTGGGCCCTTCCTTCTAACGTTACTATTGTGGATGTAATTAAGAGTATGACGTCCCATTGGTTCTGCTATCTATAGGATCCTAGATTATTTGGTCCTTTGTGATTGGGTTGGCTTCAACCCCATGCATAAATTTCCAATTTATTTAGCAGCACACAGAATGGCCAGCCAGGTGCAGGGTGCCCCAGGATTCACACGGCCTTCCCTCAATCCATCATTACTTTGGTGGCTATGTGTCAATTAGTTGGCTGTGGTCGGCCTCGAAACTGTGTCTTCCTGTCAGGAAAAGTTATGATATCTCTGTCTGGGTGGCTGCCAAGCGTAGATGTGAACCCGTACTACTTCTTGCTCGGATGGTCACGTGCTGCTCACACCGTGAATCTGCATAGTTTTCTTCAATTTGTGCATTTGATTCTTATTCGGCTTGCCACCTGCCTACGCCTCTTTATCTTGACCTTCCAAAGATAGGATACTCTGTCCTTAAGTTTTGATTCTTCGAGGCTACTGTTCGTTCCGTCTAATGGTCTGACCTTGGCTCTTTTCTGATGCATGTTGCCTCTGCTGAGTTTCGATTCAGCCGTCCCTTCTCGTTTTAGCTGGAATATGAATTTTGTCCTGTTTGGCCTCTAGTAACCTGAGTTGATTCTGCTTTTGTTTAAAGTGGACTCCCGTTGAGGTAGATATGTATAGGTGGCGCTTGCCACGATCTATTTTCTACTAAGCATAGCAAGCCAAACTGTTTTCTTAGCTTTCTTGCGGTTTCAAGCATACGTATAGGTGTTAGCTGGTTCAATGACTTCATCTTGCTTTATAGTCTAAGCTTCTTTATATTTCAACATCATCTCTTCTTCTATCCTTATTCATGACATTTCACCTCTGGTGTCATCTTTGGGTCATCTTATCTTATATCTGCAAGTCTGTCCGGGCCTTTGTGACATCACCATTGGTCTTCAATTAAGGCCTTTGTGGTTTCTTCCGGGACGGTATTTAGGCTATCTTCATTTCGTCTTACCTACTGGTAGGGTTTTCTCAATGGATACCTTACTGTCCATGGTTTTCTAGGTATCGGTATTTCGACAGGTGTTGTTCTCCTGATAAGCACTGGGCAGAGCTCTACTGCGGCTCTCTGTTGGTTTATTTGCTCATCATACGTCACATATTTTGGTGCGAATGTTCCTGGTACTTCAAAATGGGCGATGGGAGTGCAGGCTTTATTTAGGACCTCCTCTACAACTGCTTTTGGGTTATTTCTTTCTGTAAGTCCCTTTCGCAAATATGCATACAGGCAAACTATGTGGCAGGGTCCTCCAAGAAGAGAATCTTATAAATGACCAAATGCACTCAACAGGAGCTAGGTTTATCGAAGAAAACTGTAAGGGATCAATCTTCTGCGAATGTGACGTGGTACATCCATGGTGCAATTAGATAAATTGTAAGTGTTCATTTTGGTCAAGGTTGAATTTAATTTTACATGCTGGAAAGTCAATGGGACCACTGTGAGCAAAGATGCCTAATAGTTTTAAGGCCACCCTATCGCCATTTTAGAAAACGGTTGGATTTCAATCCTGGGAAAAAACAGGATTATTAAATATTGGTGAAGTGTAGAAGGATATGAATGGAATCTATAGGACTTCACAAGCTTTTCTCATATTTTCAGCAAATAGGTTACTATGTTGTTATTTTTATTTATTTATTTTTGCATTTATTTCCGTGCACCTAACCCGCAGGTATCTGGCCGCTAGTTACAGAAATTGCATAGTACTGTTCATAACGTGCAAGAATGTGCATATAGATTACAGCGATGGTGGTTGGTACCCGCATGTAATCAGGCATATTAGACAAAGTCAGTGTTAGAAGGTAAAACCACAGACCTATCTTTCGGGGTAACCAAAAAGGTCAAAGAGAGGGATACCAAGGACACTAGCTTATTCAGTTTCCACCAATGCCTTTTTACTCCTCCTGTGAGAACCAATTAGTCACAACCCACAATTCAGCAGCACCGATATTTGTGTCTCGATTGGGTTCTACCAGGACCCTCTTTGTTAAAGTGTACACCCGTAAAGTTACCATCCAAGCTAGCCGGAATAGCACGGCCAGCAAGTGAACTCCTAGGACGGGACAGCCTAAAGCGACGCTGCATGGAACAATATGGAAATCCCGAGCAGCCAACTGCAGAACTTTTTGGGACATGATTAAACAGCTGTATTCTATAGCACGCTGCCCCCCCCCCATACACTGCTCAATAGACTGTAACATAAAAAGCTTGCTGAAACAGAAAGAAGGTATTTGCTGGAATGTACTGTAAGTGACTCCAATCAAGCAATCCCACTAAGTCAGTGCCTTGTCTGGGATGCCCAAGGGAAGCCCTTTTTTATGTATTTTCATGGCAAGTTATAATCTGGATGATGAACCCTTGTATAACACCCCTCTCTTAGAATCCCCCTTGACCCCACTGAGCCAAGAAGTAGGCTTGTTTTGCAAATTTAAAAGGTTCATTTGAAAAATTAAACAATATATATATATATATATCACACTTCTATAAATAAATTGATAATGGATAGCACACTTGTGAATATGAGCAGTAATCAGCAATAGGTAACCCTACAGTAGCACAGTTCTTGGCTACTTATGAATAGGAAAAGAAAAATAAGGTGGTAGAGAATGCCCTTATGGCTTCAAGGACAATGCAATGATGAATGAAATGCAGTACAGAAAATAACTGGATATGGCTTCAACAAAAGACAATGTAATCACTTTTCCTTGACAATTCACTCCCCCCCCTTTATGCAATATAAGGAGTTGGAAAGGAGAGCACACAGTTCTCAGGAATGCAATCAAATACAATACGAAATTCAGTTCCCCCCCAGCAAGCTTAGAAGAAAACAGGTAGAAGTTTGAAACACAGGCCCAAAATGCTTTGAATGTGATGACAATGAAGTGACAAATGTGCTACAAATGCTTTTAATTCCCTCTATTGGTTCAGGGTGGGTGATATCAGGCTCGCTTATTTCAGGCTCGCTTTAGCAATGCTCTATGAGTAACTAGCAGGTTAAAACGAATTTTGGCAAAGGAAAGCAAGGAGCTACTGATTTTTACACGTGGCTGAAATTGTGCAAAATGTCAAATCGCGGCAAATTTAATCGCGTGCATCGAGCGTAATTACGGAGGCCCTATAAGGAGTAGGAAGTCGGTTCTAGGTTTGTTGGAAAGCCTAGAATATTAGCTTTAAGATAAAAGTTAAATTTCGCTCCTACAAAACGGTTCCGGAGATACGGACGATTTCGTGAAGGTAGTCTTTCGGATTTGAAATTTAAAAGTTCAAAATGGCAGATGACAGTTTTCCGCTTTAAAGATGACAGAATGACACAATTCTAGGAGGCCGTTCTAATAGGCTAAAATAGTTTGGATTAGATTATTTTAAACTAAGAGATTGGTTTTGCACAGTGAGTACTCACACTATATTTTTTAAATAAGCCGTCAAGGTCTGGTCAGGTTGGACGGAACTTCCGGCGGGTGGTTCTGAAGTCCCGGCTATCTGGGTCAGCTCTGCTCTCTGGGTCTGTCAAGAACCGGTTCTGCTCACAACGGTCTGGTTTCTGGTTCTCTCTGGTTCCGGATACAGCACTGCTTTCTGGATACTGCTACAGGTTCTTGCAAATGTTCTTGGCAAAAAATTCAAACAGCTCACCCGGCTGTTGAATAGTTTGGTTGGTTTTGAGGCCTGCTGAAGAGGATTCAGCTTGTGGATTCAGGCCTCTCTGCTACAAATTCTGGAGTTAATTTCTGCTCTCTGGAGATTGATGGATTTGAAGTCTGGATCTCTGGATGTGAAGTCTGAAGTCTCCCGGCAAAGCGTCCCGCAAGAAAGTGGAAAGTGAATGTCCCTACCTGTCCTGCACTGTCTGCTTTTATGTGTTTAGAAAGTGGGTGTGTGCGTGGCATCACTGAGCCTGCCCCTCTCTACTTGACATTGGCCCAATTCTCCACTCTCCCATGATTGGGGGAAGGAAATGGATTGTCATCATGATGAGGTCTGTTTATGGGTCAGAGGATCCTCCCCTGGTCAATTTGCCCACAAATCTATATTTGATTCAAATAGATATTTCCCAGATGCACAAGTGGTTGACATTACATGTACATATTACAGATGAATTAAGACAGGTCTCTGTTCAAGCCCCATGTTCCTGCGAGCTGGGATTCAGAAATGACAACATTTTGCGCTTTTTGGTCGGTTTACCAATATCGCACATTTACCAAAAATTACACAAATGTGCGCAAGGAGTATGGACATTAATTGATGAAGTGTTAGATTTTTAACCTGCAGACATTTGGAGTAAGACCCTATTTTCTGCTAGCAATGCCCCAGAATACACCACAGGGTCCTAACACCTCTTAAAATGTGCACGGAAAAATCCCAAGAATAATGATATTATTTATATAATTTTAACCAGTCCGCAGTTATCTATCTTTTTAAAATTATGCCCTGGTCAAAAAGGGGTGTGGCTTCCCACATCACATGGTGGAATAACTGGTTTATCCACTTCCCCCAAGCTCAGTTTGCTAGCAGAGGCACTGCCCCTCCCAGTTTCTCCCAAGAGGAAGCCACTTTATGCCCCCCCCCAATATAACATTTGCCTGAGTCCAGGACAAGACTTTGTTCAACTTCCTGCAGTCCCCAGGTGCTCCTCTCCTAACCCAATCAGAGAGGTGTCATCTCCTTTTGGTGGGGGCAGCAGGATGCAGCCAGGCCTGGGAAGAGTGGCTGAGCAGGTTTCTCCTGTCGGGGGTAGTTGTCAGGCAGAATTCAGCTAAATGTCACTTTAGTTCCCAGTTTTCTACATTCCAATCCAACTTACATGCAGCTATTTTTTATATATACATTAATAATGACTTCCTGCAAGTCATTTGAGAATATAGTTTTACATTGTATCCACCTCTTAGCAAGTCTTTCCTTGGCCTGGTTTCGGTTCATTTGTTCAGTTTTACACAAAAGTCTGATGGTTTTAAAACGCCAGCTTTCTGATAGTGGTGAACACCAGTACTGCATCCATTTTTGACATTAAGAAAATGAATTCCCCACAGTTCTGGGTTGCTTTTCGCAATCAGCATTGCCATTCCCAATGGTTTCAGGCTACTGTGTGTGTAGCCCAATGGTGGTTTTAGGCAGTGCCCTCCTGTGCTCACAACATAGGCAGAAATGGGTGGCAGCCTATTCTTCATGTTTTCCCTGTGCACTCTCTGGGGAGTTCTGGCCATCATGATGTTTTCAATGCCAGTAATGCACAGTTTTATGGTAGGGCTTGGCTGCATGGGTAAAACATCCCACAAGCCCCCCCTCTTGCGATGGCCATTCTGATCTTTCACTGATGGAACTCGCAAGATCTGGGATGTTCGCCTCATCTTCCAATTCCGTAGATGGCACAGTTCAGCATCTTTTCCTCCCTCCAGTCGATCAATCAGTTCTCCTTGCTGGTCCTGATGTGAGGATTGGGCGGTACCCCGGGCCCCTCGGATCTTCGCTCCTGGTCCCCAGGTCGCCTCCTTGGTCAGTCTCCATGGTTTCCTCTCTCCTAGGATGAGAAAGCAAAAGCGGCAATACCTATTCATAGACATTTTTCCACCACTATTGATCTAGTGGGGCGGCATGTACATTTTATAACTTAAGAGACATAGCATTCTAATTTTGAAAAACAAGATATAATATGAAACTTTTTTTTTTCCAAATCATAATATTTGAGAGACTATATGTGGGATATTTTAGGATGGGAACTGAATTAATCTGGAGCGGTCCCCTCTGGTATTGCAGAGGACTCCTCCAGTTGTTGCAGAGTGTGCCTGGGATGGCAACACTTTAGCTGATTAATATGGACCCACTTGTCTTCCCCTTCCGCCAGACTACCTTTGGGGATACGGATCTTATAGGCTACAGGGGAGATTTTGTCTATAATTTCAAACGGTCCCTTCCATGTAGGCAAACATTTTCGCTGTTTGTCCTGGTTCCTTTGGAAATTGTATAGATAGACCCGGTCTCCCACATCATATTCCTTCCTGGTCGTTTTCATACTCTCAGCTGATCTTTCTAGATTCCGCTGAGCATAGGCAAAAGCCTGTTGGAGGTGTTTCTTTAAATTCTCCACATACTCATGAGTTGTGGAGGCATTTATCAGTGTCTGCTCTTGGGTCCTGTAGAGCAAATGCTGAGGAAGCACCATCTTGCGTCCAGTCATCAACTCAAATGGTGACATTTTAGTTGCAGATGAAGGGGTAGATCTGATGGCCATTAGGACCAGAGGTAATTGGATATCCCAACTTGGCCCAGAATCTGCCACAAACCTCACAATGGTTCGGTTGTATCTCTCTACTGCTCCAGAAGAAGCTGGCCGGTAAGCAATATGTAGCTTCCTTTTGACCCCGAGTATCTCCCACATATTTGTCATTACCTCGCTGGTGAAATGGCTACCTCTGTCTGACTCAATCCTTTGAGGTAGACCAAAACGGGAAAAGATGTGGTTAATCATCAGGGCAGCTGCTGTTTCTGCCTTGCAGTTTGGGGCCGGGAGACATCCCACCCACTTGGTAAACAAGCATGTAACGGTCAACATGTACTTGTTTCCTCTAGACGAGCGAATTACAGGGCCTACAAAGTCGATTTGCAAATCTGACCATGGCAGTGTCATCCCCCTCTTTTGGAGAGGTGCACGGTGCATGAGGGATGATGGCTGAAATTGTGCACACACAAGACACCCCTTCAAGTATTGGTCGAGGTTCTGCCCCATGTGTGGCCAGTATGCAACCTCTCTTAAGATTTCAAGTGTTGTATGAAACCCCCTATGACCGGCGGTGGCCGCATCATGGGTGTGACTTAACATCAGGCTTCGGAATGAGGTAGGAACCACCCACTGATCATGGCCAGCTTGGGATTTCCTTACCAACAAACCGTCTTGGATTCGGAACATTTTTGGACATTTCATCAACACTCTTAGGTCCTCTTTCCCAATGTAATCGGTATCCGTCAGGGGAAGTTCTCAGGGTCCTCAATGTGTTGGTAAAACTTACCAATTATTGGATCCCCCTTCTGAGCTGTAATCAAATCAGCATCAGGGGTCTCCTTACTCCATTGTGCAGTTGAAAGATCATTGTGAGCATTTGTCTGGGACCTAGTGATAGCAGTGACCTGGATTTCCCGCAACAGGGACTCCGTTTCTATTAGATCCCCTTGGATGGCCCCGGTTTTGGCCAGCTGATCAGCTAAGTCATTTCCAGTTTTGTCTGGTCCCTCTACTTTGGAATGACCCTTGATCTTTTTCCAGTAGATGGTCATCCCATTCGATGTCACCAGATCATCAATATTTTGGATTAGCTTCCCATGTTTCAGGGGTTTGTTATTAGCACATAACATGCCTCTGGTTTTCCAATTGACCAGGTGCTCCACGAACCCGTTCCATACATAATCCGAATCTATGATTATGACCAGTTGGTGGAGTTGATGTTGGACAGCGGTGAGGATGGCTTGATGCACAGCCATCAATTCTGCCACCTGACTACTTCGGGGACCAATTTTGTATCCAGCGGAGGGTTCTGGGGACTCATTCACCCATGCTTTCCCTACACCGGCCACCAGTTCTTTCTCCCCGTTGTTGTCAACATGGTAAGAGCATCCATCCACATAGACAGTGGGCATTCCCTCACACTTGTCTTCTTCAAAGACTTTGGGCCTCATTACACGGTAGGCGGTGGACCAAGGTGCTATTAGCACCTTGGTCCATGCCGGTAAAATACCGGCACCGCCTTGGCGGAAAGGGGATTTACCGCCCCATTCCAAGGTTGGAGGGGCGGTAAATCCCCTTTCCGCCATTGCCCTTCCCCATTCCCATTTCTGCCCCATAGGGCTCTATGGAAATGGGGAAGGCGCTAATTACGGCACCGCAATTTTGCGGTGCCGTAATTAGCTCCGAGGTCCCTTAGCGGGTTGGATATTAACGCCTGCAAGAAGCAGGCGTTAAATCCTCCAACCCGCAAAGGGACCTCGTAGTACGGCGGTAAGGGTTAACGGTCACCGTTGCCATTAACGGTGACCGTTAACCCTTACCGCCGTCCGTGTAATGAGGCCCTTTGTGTGGGGAATTAAGGTATGCCTCCATGTTGTCCTTGATTTTTAGACTTTCGTCCTCGAGACAGTTTTCTCTGGCACAATCATGCAAGTCAGCCAGACCTTGCGCGAAGGGACTCTTCTTGTTTTGGCCATATCTGACCTCCACAGGAAAGCCTTGCATTGACAGAATCCAGGAAGTAATTCGGGAATTACTCACATTTCCGGCCCGGATTCTGTCACTTTTGGAGATATTGCAGAGGCTGGTGTGGAGTAACCACTATGATGTGTTCCCCCTGGATAAACGGGCGGTAATTCTTCAATGCCCACACCATTGCCAATAGGAGATTACTTTATTGACCTTGTCATACTTTTGGTATAATACTGCCGTCAAGCACGTATTAGAGAACCCTGTCTCCAGGAAGAACTCCTTGTTTATGACAGGTTAAGCTAGGCCAGGCGCTTGTGAGAGGCTTCTCTTGAGTCGTCTTACTGGCTCGGATTGTTCTGGACCCCATTCACACTTGACCCCCCCTTCAAGAGATGAATCAGGGGTCTGGTGATCTCTGCATAGCCCTCAATGAACTTTCTGCTGTAATTAGTCAGTCCAAGGAGGCTCCTTAGTTCCCGCAGGGTGGTGGGGTCTTTCGGTTTCTGAAGTGCTTCCACTTTCTTTTCCTGGGGACAGAGACCCTGAAGAGTAATCTCATGCCCCAAGAAATTAACACGGGTTCTACACCACTGTGCTTTCTGAAAGGAAAATTTTGCTCCGGCGGCCCTCAACTGTGTCAGAACATAACGGATCTCCGCTATGTGTTCTTCCACCGATGAACTTTTGATGAGGACATCATCTACATAAGCCAGGTTACCCCTCGCACCCAGGTCGGGCATGGCCTTATGTAGGAAAATGTTGAATTCATTGCCGGAGTTGAGGTATCCGAAGGGAGTCCGGGTCCATGTGTACTGCTGGCCCCCAAAGGTAAAAGCCAGTTTGTATTGGTCCTCCCTACTGACAGGCACGGTCCAGTATCCATTGGTCAGATCTATTGCTTTGAATACCTGTGACTCCTGAATATGGGCCAGCCCTTGGTCAATGTAGGGCAGAGGCTATCGGGAAGTATGGACCCGTTTGTTGAGCTCCCTAAGGTCGGCGCAGAGTCTCCACTGGCCGTTTGGCTTCAATATTCCCAGCACCGGATTATTGAAAGTGCTGTGGACTGGACGGATTATTCCCCGGGACTCAAGGTTCTTAATTATTTCAGTAAGGGACTCCATGGATGCGAGAGGCAAACGATATTGCTTCACAAACACTGGAGTCATTCCAGGGTCCGTGGGAATTGTTGTTGTGTGGATGTCGGTGCGACCACAGTCATATGAGTCTACCGCAAAGAGATCTTGGAAATCCAAGAAAACTTGTTTCAACTTTTGCTTCTGTTCCAGAGTCACACAGGCATCAGCTAGGTTGACTCTCTCTTCCACCATCTGCCTGAAGCCTGGAAAGACTTCTGGTTTGGCTATCTCAGCGGCCTCCTCCAGCTGGGTGGAGAAGTCCCTGGTCAGAGTGCTGATTTGAACTGGAGGCTTCAGGTGGGAAAGGCAGCCCTCATGGACCTGGAAAATCACCTCTTCCCCTCTGAAGTCACAAGTCACATCTTCCTTACCATAAGGGCAAGAAGTGTACACCAGGAAGTTCCCCCCATGCCGGGTGAAAATACTGTCTGGTGTTGTATTGTCCTCACTGTCACTGTTAAAACAGTCCTTGGAGATCGGTCCTAACAGTTCATTTCCTAAATCAATGGAGAAATGTCGGTCATCAACCGCCATTCCAATGATGGTGCCTGCGGCTAGAGTAATACTGTGTAAGTCGCTATTATCCACCTCTATTGGAATGGTGTCATGTTCTATGTTTACTAATGGTGTTGGGTTTACCCCTAACCCTTGCTGTTGGAGAGAAGCATTTAGATGAATATAAGCATCAGGGTTTTTCAATTTTTGTCCTCTTTTAACTTTCACTTCCAGGGAGAATTGTCGGGTCCTTTCTGGGATGGTGACTTCCTCTTTAATCTGAATTTCAACTGCATAAGGTAGCAATTGAGCTGACCTAATTGCTTTTTCTGAATCATCAAAGCCCATGGGATTATCCACTAATCGGGACCAAGCTTTGAAGTTTATTAGGTCCAAACTAATGGCAAAGCGATTGAGAATGTCACCGCCTAAGTAAAAGGCGGCAGTGACGTCTCGCACGACCCAACAATTATGGACTATGCTCTTGTTGCCAATGGAGATTTTGAGCATACACCTGCTTGGCAGGAGATGTTTCGAATTAGGTGTTTCCAGATCCATTTCCCATTTATCTATCAGTTTGAACGTGGGAATGGCTGGATCTTTTGGGAGTTGGCGGAACATGGCTTCGCTGATGAAGCTCTTACCATTGTTCACACACACTCGAGCGAGAACAGAGTCCTTCCCATCATTTAACTGAACAGGGATGAACAACTGCTCTCCAATTTGCTGAATATCAGCCAGGCTTTGAGCTGATTTCACATCTTTCTGGACTACAGGAGTGGGAGTGTCTGATTGTGGATTGGTAAAGAATTTCAGAGTGTTTCCTTCCAGTTTGGAATACCACCTTAAACTGGAAGGACGGTTGATTTTCAGAAATAGAGAGGACCCCCCATCACCAGTCTGTTGTCCTACTGCTATTACTGTCACGTCTGCAATTTGGTTGTTCTGGAAGTGAAATTCTACTTGGTCAGATTTTTGTTCAACCATGTGGCAGGTGCCGTTTAAACTAACATGGTTGACACTGTGTTTTAATTTTATTGGTCGGCTAGTCTGGGTCCAGAGGACCTTGTTTACGCAATCTATTAGGGGTGACAAACTTCTCAGGAGGCCATTCCCTAGTAAACAAGGGGTGCCCTCTGGAGTCACTACTATGTCCGGGTGTTTCACCTTGTGTCACCCAATTTTGATGTCCAAATCTGCAGTCCCCTCGACAGGAATTTCCTTCCCGTCAAAGTTCTGCAGTTGTCCAGGAAGAGAGGTGAGAGGAATATGGTAATTCTCCCCCCTTCCTGCATTTAGTTCATCAAAGGCCCTTTTGGACAGAAGGGTAGCTTGGGATCCAGTGTCTACCAGTGCCCAAATTGTACCCTGCCCCTGTACTTGTAACGGGGCATAGTATCTTCCCTCCTTCTCCTCAAGGGGGCACAGATAATGCATATTTTTGGACAACTGGTGGGCTAACTTTCTGGTTTTGGACATGGCGAGAGAAGAGATTTGGGCAGAATTCTATGGAGAGCCTGGGGAATCTGAAAGAAAAAGTTGGCAACTGGAAATGGTTTTGGGTTTTGGGCTGCCCCCCCCTTTTTGGAGGCAGTCATCAGGACAGGTTTGACCCATGGAATTTTGGTATTGTTGGTTCTGGAATAGAATGATGGGCGGCGACAGCTCAATCCCCACATCTACCCAGTCTATTGATTCGGTTTTTAGGTTCCCTTGGTTCCGGTTCTGGGCCGCCCCTGCCTTTTGGGAGGCAGTCACCAGGATGGGTTTGAACCAGGGGTTTTTGGTTTTGTTGGTTCTGGGATAGGATAATGGGCGGCGACAGCTCAATCCCCACATCCACCCAGTCTGGATTGGAATCTCTTGGGACCCATTTTTCTTTGGGAGGGAGGAGTTCCCCCATCTCTGAAGGAGAAGATCCTTTTCCCAGGATCTTCTGAGGATCCCTCTCCCTCAAATTGGAAGACCTGTACCTCCTCCACAATGTGGGTATGTTTGGGTCCTTTGTTTCTCCTACCCCCCCTCTGCTCCTTGGGAGGCAGGCTTTCAGGGGCGGGAGATTTTGTTTCCGGTTCCTGGATTTCCAGGGGCTGTTTACAAGTTGGGAAGGAAGCTTCCTCCAAGGCTTTACACCCACCTTCCCCTTGTGCCTCCTCCCTGGGAACCGGTGGGTTATCGGGGTGCTGCCCCCGTCATTGTTCTGGAGCACCAGGCCCAGAGTTTGGGGCATTCTGCGGTGGCATGCTCATCTGAGGGTTCTGTTGAGCCCTCAGTATGTGACCCAGATCCCGTGCCATATTTTGGACCTGGCGCTCAAGTTGTGAAACCCGCTCAGGCTGATACGGGGCTCTATTTTCTCCCCTGGGCTTATCCCGGGAAGGGTCCCTATCCCTTCTCTGGTAATACCCCGGATTGGGAAGATTTGGGTACCCCTCCACCCTTGGCCTCCACACTCCCGGATTAGGTGGTCTGGGCTCAGGGAATTGGGGAAAGAAGGATGGATGGTTTTGGGGTTGGAAATTGGGTGGATACCTGGGAAAAACGTTCTGTCCAGTGTTTGGTGAATTTCTGCCCTCCTGTGGGAAGTTTGGAGGGAAGTTCTCTGGGTTAGGTGCTTGACTGGATCCCCCTCTTGGGCTGGAGGAGTTCACACATAACCCAGGATGGGTCGATTTCCCTTGTAGCAGGGACTTACATAGTCAGGGGAGCGGGGGACCCCATTTGTGGGACTACCTCCTCGACTCCCTGTCTGTGACTGGCCCGAGGGCCTTCTGGGCTGTGAATTATTTGGTGCAGGCAGGTTTTTAGGCCCCCCATCTCCAAATCTAAAACGGGGGCAACCTTTACCTCCGCCACCTTGGCAGCAGCAGGGGTGCTGTTGGTTTTGGGGTTTTTCTGCGCATTACTTTTATTTTCTATGGGCTTCTGCACCTCATAGATCCGGGTACCCTGTTCAATGACCCAGTCTAGTGACCTCTTATTGTGAAAATCTCTCACTAGCTGGGTCATGATGTATTTGGGCAAGGCATGGAAAAAAGTATTGACAAATTCTCTGCTGTCCGTGCGCACCCTTCTGGTGGTCTGCTCAAAGGCACGCTTCAATTCTTGCACAAATTCTTGTGGGGCCTGATCCTCCCCACATTGCAAATTGTAGGCTGCCTTGCGAGCCTCTTGGGGATTTCTATGAACAGAAAAATGTTTCAAGATGGCCGCCCTATATGCGGACCATCTTGAATGGTTTTGGTCCTCCAGCCCTGCAAAGAACCTGGAGTATTCTGGGGAGAATGTCCATTTGACGTACTGGATGCAGCTACTGCTGTCCTTCAAATGGAAAGTCTCCATCATTTGCTCATAGAGCTCCAAGTGTTCCCAAACAGAATACTTGGCGTTCTTATGATAAGGCGTGATGACACTCCTTATTGCCTTTATTTGTTTCAATGGGTCCTTAAGCAAGGCCCTTTTTGCCTTATTGGCCTTTTTGGTTCGGGTAACCCTGGTCCATTCATCCTCCGACTCAGAAGCACTGCTCCCAGAGGTGCCCGTCTGATCTTCCAGGTTTTCCCGGATTCTGCGAGCCTGGGAATGGCTGTCAGAATGTGGGAACTTGGTCTCCTGTGTCCTGTAACGCTCAGAGGAGTCTTCAGATCCATCCTTGTTGCCAGGATTTGATGGGTACCCCCCCAATGACCTAACTGGGCAGAGGTTTTCAGGATGCCCTTAATGGGCCTACTCTCCTGGGGTTCCCCACTAAATTGCACTGTGCTTGGGTGCCCATACTTGGATGCCCTCCCCTCCATTCCTGGGTGGTACTGGCCTATGAGCCCCATACTTTTGGCTGGATAGTAATCTGCCATTCCTGTGGCCCTGTGCTCATGCGCGCCAGGGGACATGGGGGTGGTAGAGTCCAGGGACTGGGAGAGATGAAGGCCTCTGGTACCAGGGCTCCTGAGGTTATGCTCTGGCATTTCCCTTTCCCAGCGAACCTCATCTCTATCAGCCCCTGCTCCCTGTTGCAATGCAAGAGCCTGCGCTTTCAGTTCCTCAGTTAAGGCCTTACTAGACTCTATCAGTCTCTCCTGCATGGCTACCTGTTGCTGGAGCCTATCATTGTGCTGACAGAGAGCCTCATTTTTTCTCTGTGCCTCCTGATTGGTCCTGGAGTATTGGGCCAGTCTCTGCTGCAGGAGGGTTACCTCCTGAGTCCCATCCCTACTGGCCTGCTCCTTTCTTGCCAGAGCCTCCTCCACCCTCCTGGTGTGCTCTAGCAAGTCGTGATGCTCTTTTTGGAGGTCACACAGCCCCTGGAGGGCCAGGTGATTTTCTTCAATTTTTTCATTTAATTGGCAGACTTCCTGGCCTAAGGTGTCCCTTTCTTGACTAAGAGCCTGCATCTGTGCCGCCAGGTCGTCCCTCTGCCTTTGAAAGGCACCAGCTTTCTGGCGTTCTTCCTGAAATTCTGTCTGGGGGTCCAGATCTTTCAGAATCAGTTTATTGCTCTCCTCTTTTTCTCTATCCAATTGGCTTTGCAGGGTGGCTACCTGCTTTGTGCATGCCCTGTTGAAGTCTATCTGTTGCTCCAGCTTTTTCTGGCTCTGCAGTAAGGAGTGCAAACTGTCTTGGTGGTCCTTCTCCAAAACCAGAATTCTGGTATCCTGGTCAGCCTTTTCCTGTTGCAGGATATCCATATCCTCCTTCATTTTAATGATGTATTGTCTACTCTCATTTTCTGACTCCTGGCTCCTCTGCAGCCTCTGCTCAGAAGAGACAAGGTCAGATCGGGCCTTTTCTGACGCCATCTGTTGCCCATTTGCCAGATCTTGGCCTTCAGCACATTTGTCCTGCATGGCTCCCATATGTAAATATAAATATGCCGCTACCCTGGCAATCTTGTTGTGCTCATCCTTGGCCTTAGGGGGCATATATAGTTCACTCAGGGCCACATGTAAGGGACCCTGATCTCTCCACGTATCTGACCCAGTTGTAGTGACCTGTTGCGTGATCGCCTGCAACCATACATTTTGGTCCTGTTCAGACCATTCACCTCTCACAAACAGTTTATGTAAGAGGTGCTCCCTAGCTATCTTCATATCTACCAAGGTCGTCATTCTGGAATTTGAGTTCCTTCCTGACTTACAGAAGTTTGTATTTTATTCTGCAAAACAGACCGTTTCCTTAGAGCGTTTCTTTGAGGAGTGCTTTCACAGTGTAAAACAGCATGGTGATCTTACCGGATATGTGTATGCGGTCAGTTGACACACTGTATTAAGCTGCACAAGTGGTAAGTCTAACCCAGAAGCTCCCGGTTACGAGCCCCCACTCTGTAATTGACTCCAATCAAGCAATCCCACTAAGTCAGTGCCTTGTCTGGGCTGCCCAAGGGAAGCCCTTATTTATGTATTTTTATGGCAAGTTATAATCTGGATGATGAACCCTTGTATAACACCCCTCTCTTAGAATCCCCCTTGACCCCAATGAGCCAAGAAGTAGGCTTGTTTTGCAAATTTAAAAGGTTTATTTGAAAAACTAAACAATATATATATCACACTTCTATAAATAAATTGATAATGGATAGCACACTTGTGAATATGAGCAGTAATCAGCAATAGGTAACCCTACAGTAGCACAGTTCTAGGTTATTTATGAATAGGAAAAGAAAAATAAGGTGGTAGAGAATGCCCTTATGGCTTCAAGGACAATGCAATGATGAATGAAATGCAGTACAGAAAATAACTGGATATGGCTTCAACAAAAGACAATGTAATCACTTTTCCTTGACAATTCACTCCTCCCCCTTATGCAATATAAGGACTTGGAAAGGAGAGCACACAGTTCTCAGGAATGCAATCAAATACAATACGAAATTCAGTTCCCCCCAGCAAGCTTAGAGGAAAACAGGTAGAAGTTTGAAACACAGGCCCAAAATGCTTTGAATGTGATGACAATTAAGTGAGAAATGTGCTACAAATGCTTTTAATTCCCTCTATAGGTTCAGGGTGGGTGATATCTAGTTTATATTAGTTCAGGCTCACTTTAGCAATGCTCTATGAGTAACTAGTAGGTTAAAACGAATTTTGGCAAAGGAAAGCAAGGAGCTACTGATTTTTACACGTGGCTAAAATTGTGCAAAATGTCAAATCGCTGCAAATTTAATCGCGTGCGTCGAGCGTAATTAGGGAGGCCCTAAAAGGTGTAGGTTCCTTGGAAAGCCTAGAATCTTAGCTTTAAGATAAAAGTTAAATTTCGCTCCTAGCACAAACGGTTCCGGAGATACAGACGATTTCGTGAAGGTAGTTTTTCGGATTTGAAATTTAAAAGTTCAAAACGGCAGATGACAGTTTTCGGCTTTAAAGATGACAGAATGACACGATTCTAGGAGGCCGTTCTAATAGGCTAAAATAGTTTGGATTAGAATATTTTAAACTAAGAGATTGGTTTTGCACAGTGAGTACTCACACTATATTTTTGAAATAAGCCGTCAAGGTCTGGTCAGGTTGGACGGAACTTCCGGCGGGTGGTTCTGAAGTCCCGGCTATCTGGGTCAGCTCTGCTCTCTGGGTCTGTCAAGCACCGGTTCTGCTCACAACGGTCTGGTTTGTGGTTCTCTCTGGTTCCGGATACAGCACTGCTTTCTGGATACTGCTACAGGTTCTTGCAAATGTTCTTGGGAAAAAATTCAAACAGCTCGCCCTGCTGTTGAATAGTTTGGTTGGTTTTGAGGCCTGCTGAAGAGGATTCAGCTTGTGGATTCAGGCCTCTCTGCTACAAATTCTGGAGTTAATTTCTGCTGTCTGGAGATTGATGGATTTGAAGTCTGGATCTCTGGATGTGAAGTCTGAAATCTCCCGGCAAAGCGTCCCGCAAGAAAGTGGAAAGTGAATGTCCCTACCTGTCCTGCACTGTCTGCTTTTATGTGTTTACAAAGTGGGTGTGTGCATGGCATCACTGAGCCTGCCCCTCTCTACTTGTCATTGGCCCAATTCTCCCCTCTCCCATGATTGGGGGAAGGAAATGGATTGTCATCATGATGAGGTCTGTTTATGGGTCAGAGGATCCTCCCCTGGTCAATTTGCCCACAAATCTATATTTGATTCAAATACATATTTCCCAGATACACAAGTGGTTGACATTACATGCACATATTACAGATGAATTAAGACAGGTCTCTGTTCAAGCCCCATGTTCCTGCGAGCTGGGATTCAGAAATGACATTTTGCACTTTTTGGTCAGTTTACCAATATCGGACATTTACCAAAAATTACACAAATGTGCGCAAGTAGTATGGACATTAATTGATGAAGTGTCAGATTTTTAACCTGCAGACATTTGGAGTAAGACCCTATTTTCTGCTAGCAAACCCCCAGAATACACCACAGGGTCCTAACACCTCTTAAAATGTGCACGGAAAAATCCCAAGAATAATGATATTATTTATATAATTTTGACCAGTCCGCACTATGAGTTATCTATCTTTTTAAAATTATGCCCTGGTCAAAAAGGGGTGTGGCTTCCCACATCACATGGTGGAATAACTGGTTTATCCACTTCCCCCAAGCTCAGTTTGCTAGCAGAGGCACTGCCCCTCCCAGTTTCTCCCAAGAGGAAGCCACTTTACGGCTACCCCAATATAACATTTGCCTGAGTCCAGGACAAGGCTTTGTTCAACTTCCTGCAGTCCCCAGGTGCTCCTCCCCTAAACCAATCAGAGAGGTGTCATCTCCTTTTGGTGGGGGCAGCAGGATGCAGCCAGGCCTGTGAAGAGTGGCTGAGCAGGTTTCTCCTGTCGGGGGTAGTTGTCAGGCAGAATTCAGCTAAATGTCACTTTAGTTCCCAGTTTTCTACATTCAAATCCAACTTACATGCAGCTATTTTTTATATATACATTAATAATGACTTCCTTCAAGTCATTTGAGAATATAGTTTTACATTGTATCCACCTCTTAGCAAGTCTTTCCTTGGCCTGATTTCGGTTCATTTGTTCAGTTTTACACAAAAGTCTGATGGTTTTAAAACGCCGGCTTTCTGATAGTGGTGAGCACCAGTACTGCATCCATTTTTGACATTAAGAAAATGAATTCCCCACAGTTCTGGGTTGCTTTTCGCAATCAGCATTGCCATTCCCAATGGTTTCAGGCTACTGTGTGTGTAGCCCAATGGTGGTTTTAGGCAGTGCCCTCCTGTGCTCACAACATAGGCAAAAATGGGTGGCAGCCTATTCTTCATGTTTTCCCTGTGCACTCTCTGCGGAGTTCTGGCCATCATGATGTTTTCAATGCCAGTACTGCACAGTTTTATGGTAGGGCTTAGCTGCATGGGTAAAACCTCCCACAGTACCGGGGAGGGAAGGGGGATGGGGTGTTTTTTGATTACACTGGTTGTCAGTTGTGTTAAAGACCAATAAAGAACATTAAAAAAAAGAAAAGTGTACATCATAAGGTTTTCAAGTATTCTGAGTCTCCCGTGAGACCAAATGAAGTGAAATATGTTATTTTGAAGATACCGTCCTGGTAAAGCATATAATAATTGCACCAAACTATGATAATGCAAGAGATTGCCACGTAACTAGACTATTCAATAAATATTTCATAGGGGGTGGGAAAATAAAATCTATACAGGGTTTGAAGTGAAGAAGTAAGGTTTATGCTTAAATATCAAATAGATGTGTCTGCCCAAGAGAAAGGATGAGACTGCAGAAAATGTTCAACAACCTCCAAAAATGTGACTGGTCATCTAATTCTTTAATAACAATTTTAAGAAAAGATATACATGTCTGTTGTAATATACATATTACATCATCAGCAACTAAGGAACGTTTGTGACACTGTGAATAATTTAGTCCAAGATCTTACTATGTTGCCGTATTTCTTTGTTCAGAGGTTCCAGTGATAAACTAAAGAAGGGAGATAATGTTATGTTATGTTATTTGGTATTTATAAAGCACTCTATATATCATTGGTATGACCTCAAAGCGCTGGTAGGTTGAATGCCCTCGGGGACCGTAGTCTAGTTCAGTTGAGAGAGTGGGGTGTTGTAGGGTGCTTGGGTGCACCAGTTATGTGTGCAGCTGATGTAATGGCCTGATGGTAGCTGCATCCTAGCATTAGGTGTGGTGGTATCAATGTTGGTTGAATGTGTGCAGTCTGGCGGGTGGACACCAAGACTGGGTTCTGGCTGCATTAGGTCTGTAAAACGCTTATGTGTGCAGCCAGGCCAGTTTTTCATGGCATATAGCTGCGTTTTATTAGAATGATGAGGTGTTCATGGGGTAATGTTTGTATGTCAGCAGCTAGACGGAATTGATCGAGGGGTGTAGCTGCACTCTGATTGTGTGATGGTGTAGAGAAGAGAGTAAGCACAGTGATATGGGATGAGAGTGTTTGTGTGGAGTTATGGTCTCAGGAGATCGATTATCTTCATTTCAGGTATGCTGTTGCTTAATAGCGAAATAATACACGTATTCAGTGATGAGATTGTTCAGATCTCATTGGGATTAGTCATCGGATTGCTGGGGTTCAATCACTTCAAAAGGTCGTGGTTGGTATTACGGAAAGAGACACCTTTTTAAAGCTTTGCGGAATGTCATATAGTCTTGGGTGTGTCAAATATGAGGGGGAAGCGAGTTCCACAGAGATGGAGCCAAGGTTGACAAGGGGATCCTCCAATCGGACAGAGTTAGGGGTTGGAATCACTAGAAGGAGGGCGATGGTTGATCCTAGGGTGCGGGATGGGAGGTATGGTTTTATCTTTTCTTGTAAGTATATTGGGCCGGTCTTGTGCACTGCTCAGTGAGTGATGCATAGGGTCTTGAAGGTGGCCCTTCATCCGACTGGGAGCCAGTGGAGGGCTCAGAGAGCTGGTGAGATGTGGTCTCTTTGACCTAGTGCAAGGAGCAATTTTGCAGCAGCGTTTTGTGCCCTTTGGAGTTTGTTGAGTTGGTATGCTGGGGCTCCTAGGTATAGGGAGTTGGAATAGTCCAGTCTCGACATCACAATAGACATAACTGCGGCAAGTCTGTTCGGGTAGGAGAGGTAGGGAAAAATGCATTTGAGAAGTTTGAGGTAGTAGTTAGAGCATTTTAATACATTGTTGATATGACGGGAGAGGGTCAGGCCTGCGTCCATAGTGCAGTCTAGGTTTTTCACGGTATCGGAAGAGGGGGGCGAGAAGTGGTGGCCATGGGTGCAGATGTGGAAAAAGGGCAGTATTGCGGCACACCATGATTTCAGTTTTAGCAGGGTTCAGAAGGAGGTGGTTTATTGTCATCCATTGATCAGTATCGCAGAGACAGGCTTCAAGGTCGGGAAGGGATTGGTACCTGACTTGGGAATTCTTAGGATGATTTGGGTATCGTCAGCAAAGTTGTAACAGGAGATGTTGTGCATCCAGATGATTCCTGGAGGAGTGGTCATATAGAGGTTGAACAGGCGATCAGACAGACATGCGCCTTGGGGTACTCCAGTGTTCACTGGGCGAGAAGTTGAGACATAATGGGAGAGGAGGGTTATTTGTTCCTGTTGCTGAGGAAGGAGGCGATCATTTGAGAGCAGTGCCACAGATTCTTAGGGAGCGAAGGCGGTCAAGGAGGATTGAGTGGTTAACCATGTCAAAGGCTGCGGATTGATCGAGGAGAATCAATGCTGCACAGCCTTCAGTGTTTTCAGTGACCTTGAGATCATCCCAGATCGATATCAAAGTGGTTTCAGTCCCATGTCGCGGTCTCAAGCCTGACTGTGTGGGGTCAAGGAGGCAGTTGGATTCTACAAAGGAGTTGAGCTGGGAGTATGCAGTCGGGTCAAAGAGTTTCGCGAGAAATATGCTGTTGGAGATCGGTCTGTAATTCTTGGGGTCTACCGGGTCAAGAGATGCCTTTTTTAGAATGGCTGGATAAGCGCAAGTTTGAAGGCATATGGGAAGATGCCAGAGGTGAGGGATTCATTTAGAATGGCTCTTGCATGTTCTACTGCACAGGTAGATGAGAATATTTCTGTCAGGACAGAGGTCAGGGGTCGACCTGGAGGGTTTGCTGTCTGATAGAAGGTCAAGGAGCTTGTCTCTGGAGATGGGTTTGAAAGAGTTGAAGGTAGGGAAATCCGGTTGTCGGGGCAAAGGGATCAGGAGGAGTCGGTGATGGGGGGGGGGGCAGTTTGGTGTTAAAGGATGTCCTGTCGAGAGTGGTGTTGTAGAAGTGTAGTGATACGGAGTCGCAGAGTGGTTGTGTGGGGGTGGATTGGGTGAAGGAGCAAGTGCATTTGACGAATTCCTTTATTGTAATGGCCTTTTTTGGCCTTTCGGATTTCAGATTTGTAGCTGCGGTGGTGCAGGGCGAACATCTATCTGCTGAGATCGGTTTTAGATGCTCGCCATTTTAGTTCAAGAGAATTATTTTGTTTTTTGGCATTCCTCAGGCGGGGCATGAACCATTTGGGGGATGGTCCATTGAGGAAGTGAGGCGTGAGGAGGTGAGAGAAATTAGTGAGTCATTAAGCCAGGAGTTGATGGTTAAGGCTCTATCGGGGGGAACATTGCAGGGCGGGGCGAAGAAGCAGGGCTTTGGCTAGGTCGGGAAGGATTCAGACTTTGTTCCAGCATTTGATATCCCACGCAGGGGGGGCTGGGTGAGCTGTTGGTGGAGTGGCAGGGGAGTGGATAGAGAAAGGGATCGCATAGTGGTCTTTCCAGATGAGTGGTTTGAGACGGGATAAGTAAACCAGGTCATGGGAGCTGAAAATTGCATCAACGGTGTGCCCACCTGAGTGGCTTGGACCAGTCGTAAGAGGGAGAGGTTGAGTGCATCAAGACTGTCAACCAGCAGATGAGTCATGAGTCATGGGGTTAGTGGGGATATATAACCAGATATTAAAGTCTCCTAGGAGTGTAAGAGTGGGTGATTTACTTGAATGGTAGCTATTGAATCACAGAGGTTGTTGGCGAAATGTCTGTAATATCCAGGGGGTCTGTAGATGAGGAGGAAGCTATGGGTGAAGGTCGGTGGTAGAGATAGTTTTACTAGAAGGGATTCACAGGAGGCAGTGCATGTCTGGGATTCGACGAATGAGATGGAGAAATGGCAATTGAAGAGGATTGCCAATCTGCCACGTCCAGAGGGTCTACTGTCGATGATGAGCGAGTAGCCAGGGGGGAAGGCTTTTGTGCTACAGGGGCAGAGTCGTCCAAGAATCATGTTTCAGGGATAAAAATGAGGTCCAGCTTGTCAGAGGATAGGAGGTTGAAAATGCTTTGTTTCTTGCTACCGAGCGGGTGTTAAAGAGGATGCAAGTGACTTTGTGAGGGGATCTGGAATTCGTGGTGCTCATTGGAGTGAGAGCTTGAGGGACATGGCTGCCCGGTGGGGTGGTGGGTGTGGCAGGAACATTCAGGGATGTTGAGACAGGTTGAGCTGGGGTACGGAAGGGGTTGGGTGTCTGTGGTGCCTGAGTGTCTGCTGAGAGGGTTAAAACGATGGGGTGCGGGAAGAGTAGGTGGGCGGAGGTAGGAGTGTGAGAGATGAGGGGTGGGTCAAGGGGGGTTGGGAGGATGGTGAATGGGTCGGAAGGTGTGAGGGGGTTTAGATGGGCAGATTTTGGAATGAGTCTGTGGGGTGAAGGGGGATTAGGTGTACAGGGAGAGAAGTCAAGAGAAAGTGGGTGGAAACTGGGGAATGGGAGAGGGGAGTGCAGGGAGCTAGGGGAGGGCGAGGCTGAGGGGAGGTTGTTCGTGGTGGTGGTGTGTTCCCCAGTGGGCTAAGGGGGAGGGAGTGGGCAGCAAGGGAGGTTGGTAGAGAGAGGGGAGTTCCTCAGAGGGCTCAAGGATGGAGTGGAAGCAGAGGTGGGTTTGCGCTGTTTGGAGCGCCAGAGGGCTCCCCTGGCTTGGGAGGTCGATAGAGGGCGAGGTGTGCAGGCGGGTGGGGTATTAGGGTGTTCTCAACAGATGTCAGAGGGAGAGTAGCAGTCAATGTATTACAGTGACAAGGGGAGAGGGGGCATCTTTGTTTTGTACTCCTAGTCAGAGTCAATTTACTGTGTGCAGAGGAGGAAGTTAGCTAGGATTCATTTTATAATGTGAGTTCAGAATATAATTTCTTGCAAAAGTAAATGCTGAAACTTCCAAATAACTCGATTCAATGCTTTTTCAGCATCTATAGTCAGCAATACCAGGGGTCATTGTGATTTACAGGCATGAGTAATAATTCAGATACATCTGTGAATATCATGAAGAGCTTGGCTACCTGGGATATATCTGTCGTGATCTCTACAGATAAGCTTATGCAGTGGTTTCAGGGTATTAGCAATCACTTTAGAATGAATTTTTGCATCAGTGTTCAATATGGAAATCAGTCTATACGAGGAGTGAAGTGTGGGGTCTTTGTTGAGTTTGGCTATTAATGTAAGTGAGGATTGCATCATAGAAGGGGTGTTTGTACCAGTGATCAGCCACATTTTGGAAGAGAGGTTTCAAATAGGGAACTCATTCGGGTCAGAATTGCTTATTAAAGCCAATGGGAAAGCCATCCGGACCTGGTGCCATTAAGGAGATTCTTAATGACAGCATACATTTCCTCTTCCTATTAGGAGCCTCCAGTGATTCAGTATCTTCTGCTGGTAATTGGGGAAGCAAATCACCCAACAGATAAGACTGCGGTACCCCTAGGTAGATGTATTCCTGAATATATAAGTCCAGATAAAAGTGTTTAAACAGATTTAACTAGTATTCATCCATATGAAATAACTTGCCTTCCCCACCCCACAAAGAAATGTCTTTGTTATGGGTGATGTGTTTATTTAACATATAAGCTAAGAGTCTAAAGTTTAGTATGAAGCAAGGCCCGAGTAGTTTTATCCAGTCTTAATGTCTCAATTTTAACCATGGTAGTCTTCATTTGTCAAATAATGTTGGCTGCACCTGATTATTTTATGGGCGATCTCAAAAGCATGCAATTATTCTTCAACAGATTATATCACACGTCTTTGCACTGTTCTCCAGGAGGCGCCGAGACTAACACATATTGCACCTTATGAACACCTTGGCGGTATCCCAAATAGTAGCCCAAGCCCTTACTTGGGCTTCATCTGTCAACACCACGACGACAAATACACAAACAAGAAAATAAGCAGTTAGTGATTGAAGCTACAACCAAATATAACATGTAGACAATTGAGAAATTACAAATTGATGTGTTTTTCTCTATTTTTCTTACTCTATCCACTATTAGATAGACGGCCCATCAGCGCTGTCCAGGGATAGCGGTACAGAGAGGCAGGGCTACATAGAACCTTCCCTGACCCCCTTTTCTCTCTTTCACCACTAACTGCAGAGCAGTCTCTAAGTCAAAGTTTCTCTCCCAGACACTGACAGGTAGTTGTGTCTGCTCTTCGCTCAGCAGAGACATGTACAGAATGCTTAATCACTGAGGAGGTTTATATATGCTTCTCTCATACAGACCATTATTCTTATGGGTGGTATGGCCCCCCGCCCGCAGACCATCATCAAAATCCACAAAGTAAGCAATAATACATTCTGTAATACACTCGGAGGAGAAGTTAGTACCTAAACATTGCTAACAGTGTTTTTTCTTTGTAAATAACAAGAACTAAAACAGCATAACAAGGAATCATGTTATATCCGCAAATAAATACCATAAAAGAATTAAGAATACAAATTAAAGAAAACAATAAAAAGTGAAGTTCAGGCGAGGTTACATATGTGATCGGCCAAATGCAGGCAAGTATTGACATATTCTGCCTATGAAGTGTCTTTGTCATGGTAAACAGGTCCTGCAACTTTATGATTTCATCTCTAGCTACCAAACAGATAACCTTCCCCATCAATGTAAAAATAATATAAACGGGAAAGCCCCACTTGCAGGCAATCTCTTTCTGTTGGACATACATTGTGATTTTACAAAATGATTTCCGAGGCATGAGGGTAGCTGGAGCTAGGCCTGGAAAAGATTTGAGTTTGGAGTCCTGAAGAAGAATTTTACTCTGAGAAAGAACTTTACATTCGAGTTCTCCTTTTCATTAAAGTAATGGAATTGCGTCAGTGTATCTAATGTTAGGGCTCAAGTGGATTGAAAGGTAGAGAACACTTTGTGGGTGCGATGCTATGTAATATCTAAAAATGGAGGGAATTCCAATATGGTGGGAAAAGAGATATACTCACATATTCGAATCAAGAATGTCTGTTGGAATGCCTCTAATGCGGATCTGCGCTCGTCACCCTGAGACCTAGGCTCACTGTCTGATACCTTGGTTATGGTGGCAGATTTACTGGCCCCTTTCAAGAAGCCCTGACTGTCTGCACATCCTTCTCAACAGTGCTTCACCGAGGAACTTCAAGGCACTAAGTTTGAAGCGCAGACATTACTATTCCCCCACTGCTAAACTCACTCTGTCGCAGGCTGATACGCAGTATCATCGTGCTATCATTAGTGCCAAACAGTCTCATTATACCTCACTTATTGAGACCTCCATTAACCACTCCAAAGAGCCGTTCAAAATTGTACAGGGTCTTTCCTCAGTGGCACCAGATCCCGTTCCTCTCTCACAAGACCTACGCAACTCTCTGTCCCTCTTTTTTGTGGACAAAATCAGCAAAATCAGGTCCAACATTCATTCTACTTTTCTTCAGTCAATCACCTTTTCGCTGATCCCATTGAACCTCCACCCACTACTTCATGTTACTTTTTCCCTATTTCTTTGAAGAATGCTTTCAACATTTCTTTCTCTACGGGGGTGATCACTCCATCCCTCAAGCACTCAACTGTTATCCCTTTGTTAAAAAAGCTTTCCCTGTACCTTCTGGTCCCAGCTAATTTCTTGTCTATCTCTCTTCTGCCTTTTCCTATGAAACTTCTGGAATCTCTGTTCTGTCCTTTACTCACCACCTTTCGTTAGGAATCATATTTCTTTCACTCCACTCAGTCTGGTTTCCATTCGGGACGTGGGACAGAGTGTCCTCATTCTGTCATGGACGATCTGCACAGATGTATGACAACGGCGGCATCTGTGTTCTGCTTCTGCTGGATCTTTCCGCCTTTGACACCATCGTACATGGTCCTGCTTGATCGTCAGGCAGAGGCTGGCCTCTCTGACACCATCTTGGCTTGATTCTCTCAATTTCTATTGGACACCCGCCAAACCCTCTCTCTCTCGCCCTTTCTCTCTCAGGCGGTGGACCTCACCTGCGGTGTCTCTCAAGAGTCCGCCATCTACCTGGTCTTATTCAATGCCTACATTAAACCTCTGTCCAAGCTTATCTTCTCCCATGGCTTCCTCTGATACTCGTATGCAGACAACACAGATCCTCTTCCGTCTTGATCATGCCATCACTGAGTCTGCCACCGGGATCTGCGTCTGTCTGGAGGCTGCGGAGGGGGAATGGAAGCGTAAAACAATGGGCTCAAGTTGAAAGGCAAAAAGACAGGTGTTGATGGTGGCCCCCTCTCCCTTCGGCTTCCTCTTTCTGGACCACTGATTTCTGCCCCTCCTCTTTTGGTTCTTTTCCCTCACCTGTCCACGTTTTTAAAGATATTGGGGTGAAACTTTCCTCCTCTCATCTATAGAGGCACAGGTCAGCTCAATCTGTCAACGAGGCTATTTTCAGATGAAACCTCTTTGTCATGTTCTTCCTTAAATCCCTCCCCATCTTCTCACCCTGGAAGTCACTGCCCTTGTCACCTGCTCGATTGACTACTGTAGCTCTTTATTTCTTGCTCAACCCGCCTATGTTATGCAGTGCCTTCAGGTCCTCCAAAATTATGCTGCAGGACAGGCCACCTAATCCCCACAGCTGCTCCGATATCTCTCCTATTCTCCGAAAACTCCATTGGTAGCCAAACGCGTAAGCATCAAAGCTATTTGTTTGGTAGACCATGCCTTCTACAGCCAAGGAGCTTAATATTTACAGGCTAAATCCCAGCCGTATGTACCTGGCCGAGCTCTGTGTTCTGTCTCCTCCCATCCCTCTGGTGAAATAAAGTTGGATTGGGGGCCGCTCCTTCTCAGTGGTGTCTGCAGGCATTTAGAATGCCTTGCCACACCCCCTCAGAGCCACAGTCACCCATCCTACTTTCCATAAGGCCCTGAAAACTCATCTCTTCTAATCTTCCTCTGCCCTGCACGAAGCAGCAAGATGCCTCTGGGTGAATGTCGCGCCTAATAAGTTCCCCATAATACAATAAAATACAATAATGCATACATAATTTCTCTGGAATCGATTTTCCAGATCTTCTAACTTGAGAGTAAGTTGTCCTTGATTTAATTCTACCACTTTTGCTTTTTTCCCTAGCTCAGAATGACTGACTGTGGTGTGTCTAAAAGTGTTTGTCACACTAATTACTCTTTTGTCCAGGGACTTTAATTATTAATTTCGCTCATTAACTGTTTCCAAGCACAGAGTATATTTCTGACTTAAATCCACTCAAGATTTATTTCTTTAAATTGGAGAGAATCTGCTACATAGTTAGTGAATCTGTCTTGTCTTGCAGTTGGTGGTGCTTCATTTTTGTCTTTCCCCTCTTGATAAACAATGACATCTTTAATGGAGGAGCCCTTGGCTTCTTTAGCTTTCCACCCAGTCATCTCAGAGATTATATGCAGAGCAAACAAAAAAAAGCAGGGAGTCTCTGCTGAGAGCTGTTGCAAATGTTGTAGCAGTATAGGCTAATTGGAGGTGTGAGACCAATACTGCTATGTACGCTCCCCAGTCCTCCGTAAATAACACATATTTGGGGGTGTTCAAGCAGGGGCTGATGCAGCAGTCACAGAGTGTGAAAGAACTGCCCCTGCACTGCCAGAAACCACCGTCAACTCAACAAGGAAAAACGCACTGCCCATATGCCTGCAGCTGCCGCAGGCAGATAGCAGCAGCGCAGAGACGCATTGTTGGTCTTCACCACAGCCACAAGGATGCAGCACATAGGGCTTAATGGGCTCCCTGCCAACCAACACGCCAGCCTGACCAATGGATCCCTGTCAGATGGGTCCATTGCATGTCTTCAAGCCCCCGAGCAAGCTCACTCCCTACCTCCATTGCATAGGGTGACATCTAGATCTGGCATTACGTCACCGCTTCGCAGAGGCCACCATCTTGGGTGCTGAACGAGGAACGAAATAGGGTTGTGGAGACAGCGCAGGAGTGGGATCCAGGTGACTGCAAGCTGACGGACAGTGACGCAGGTGGTGAATGTTGGGAACTGCAGGAGATGTAGTTTTTCAGAGACTAGTGTCTCTCTTCTGGGCATGCTCCAGTGACAGGACAGACCTGACTCAGGGAGAGCAGGGCAGAGTAGCGTACAAGGTAGCGAGAGAGTTGGTTGGTCCCAGAGGGGGGTCCGGGTGGCCGTGGCTTGGCTGCTGTAGGACTGGCCTCAGCTCCCCCCTGTGAGGAGCGGTTTCTGAGGTGTGTGTACTGTTTGCTGCCTTGTGGAAGAGAGGTTAGTTATTGGAAAGCGCCATAGGGGAAGACATGGCAGATGGCGCTATTGCGGGGAAGGGAGAGCCTTTGAGTAAAAAGGGGAAGCTCAGCATAGAGGAATACACTGGAGGGGTGATATAAAAGGGGGCACAAAAGGAAGGGGGTGGAAAGGGTGGGGTAAAAGGGAACAAAGGGAGACTGTTGGTGGGAGAGGGAAGCTGAGGTAACACTTCAGAAGGTGTTCCTGTAGGAAGCAGTGTGAAGGGGAAAAGAGATGTAGTGCAGGGAGGTGGTACAAAGGAGCAGTCCCGTAGTATGTCCCCAGTGGATAGGGAGGTTGAGGAAACTAAGAGGGCATGTACTGGTCAGCAAGGTGAAACAGTGATGGCAGGTGTCGACTGGGGAGAAGCCAATGGAGGCTGATGTGGGATGGAAAGTGGTCATTAAGTCGGCTAGGCCTGATAAGGACCTTGGAGGAGTTAGCCCTTTTGTTATTTCGGAATTTGAATTGAATTGAATTGATATTTTATTTCTATCGCGCTCATACACAAGTATTTCAGAGCACAACAAGGGAGGGGAACAAGGGAGAACAAAACAACAATCTTACTAGGCCCAGTGGCATTGAGAATGCGCAAGTGCATGGGAGAGGATGAGGGGAAAAAGTGCAAGGAAGGGAGAAGTGGAAAGTGTGGAGCAAAGGAGAACAGAATAAATAAATAAATAATAAAAGCAACAAAAGTGGTAGTGGAGCCAGCAAGTGGTAAGTGCTGAGTTTAAGGCAGCAGACAGAGTAAGTCAGATAAGTGCAGGAAGGAAAAAGGGGGGCTGTATGGATACAAATACAGACCGCAGTGCAAGCATTGGCCCAGAGGCAGTGTGGGAGGGTGGCAAGGTGAGCAGGAACCTGGGCCCAGAGGGCAGAGGGTGGCCAGGTGCACGGTGCCAGGAGAGTCCAGATCAGAAGGGGGAAGAGGGGGAAGTCAGAAGCAAAGAGGAAGGTCTTGAGGTGCTTCCGGAACCGGAGATAGTTCTTCTCATTTTTTAGAGTAGCAGGGAGTCTGTTCCAGAGGGAGGCCCCAGCCGAAGATAAAGATCTACCCCCAGTCCGTTTCTTTGAAAAACTACTGACCCTGAGGGAGTTAGAGGTAGAGGAGTGAAGAGCTCGAGAGGGGAGGTATTTGTGGAGGGATAGCTGAAGGTATTTTTGACCCAGGCCACAGAAAGCCTTGTGGACAATGCAGAGGGCTTTGAATTTAATCCTTGCATCCACTGGGAGCCAATGAAGGGATTTCAGAGCTGGAGAGATACGATCTCAGGGCTTGAGGCCAAGGACAAGTCTCACAGTCCTGTTCTGGATGAGTTGTAGAGGGCGGAGAGTAGAAGCAGGCATATTTAGAAAGAAGCTGTTACAATAGTGCAACCTAGAGAGAACAAGAGCTTGTGAGACCATGGCCCTCATTACGACCCTGGCGGTAAGGGGTTTGCGCCAGCGTTAGCTGCGCCGACCCCTTACCGCCAACTACGAGTTCCCATAGCGCCATGGTCACTTTTCCACCCGCTTTTTGCGGGCGTAAAAATCCATGGCGCTATGGGACCTTGGTGTTAATTACGCCACCGTAATGTACGGTGGCGTAATTAACGCCTTCCCCACTCCCATTGAGCCCTATGGGGCCGAAATGGGAATGGGGAAGGGTAAATGGGTCAATGGGGACTTACCGCCCCGCCGACCTCGGAATGGGGCGGTAAGTCCGCCATCCGCCATGGCGTAAACGGACTTTACGCCATGGCGGAAAAGTCCGCCGATGGCGGAAAAAATCCGCCAGGTTCGTAATGAGGGCCCATGAGCTTCTGGGGGAAGGACAGGAAAGGCAGCATACCTCTCAGGAGGTGCAGTAGGACGTTTGACTTTTAGAGACATCCGAGATGTGAGGGGAGAAGGAAAGTGTGGCATCAAAGATGACACCAAGGTTCTTAGCCTTGCAGGTGGGGGTAGGAGGAGGGCCAAGGGAGACCGGCCATGAGTTTGTTCTCATATGGCGCTGGTGCCTCAGATTATAAACATTGGTTTCTTTCACTCTTGAGTAACGTAGTGTCATGATTCCTGCCCCTCATGTCCCCAGCCCTCCAAGATGTCAGGCTGGAGCCAGGCCACGATCACCTACATGGCCCTTAAGGGTCTCTCCATCCCTCCAAAGACCCACTTGGAGTCAGACTTGGCGCTTGTGGCACCAGACTCACTCACTCCCATAGGATAACATTGGGGATTGGACTTGTAGTGCATTGATGGGGACAAGATGGATGCCCCAAATATTTCGGTTCCGAGAACTGCATGTGTAGTCTAGTCTTTTGGGTGTGGTTCAGCCCAGAGACATCTGGGATACCCAGAGACTATTTAAGCCACGCCCAGGCTGAGAAACATGCTTTGTGTTTTCTGCACCTGCAGCGTGACACTCACCGTGTTCGGATCGGTCTCCAGTAGGCCTGCATATTTCTTCTGCGCTCAGCTCCTGCAAGAACAAGAACACTGTCAGGAACAGCCTTACCTTGCAGCGCTTCTGCCCATCATTCATCGCTTCTTCTGTTCTGCGGGCATCTTCGGCGGTGTCATTCCCATCCCGGCACGCCGCTTCCTAAGGAAAAGGGAAAAGAACAAAAAAAAAGGCATTAGTAAGCATTCAGCAAATCTTCGCTTATTTTTAAAGACTGTACGAGCTTCAAACGCTTACCTGAATCCCAGCTGCTCTGGGGGAACTCTGTCTCCGGAACTTCTCATCCATCTGAAAGAGGGAAAAGACACTCCAGGTTAGCATGGAAACATCTAGAGGCGCCGCATACTGCGCTTACTCACTGCATTTCTTCTTCATAACTGGCATCCACGCTGAAAACGTTGCAGCACCTAAAAGACACAGAAAAAGAACTCAGTTCAATACAATACGAAATCACGCTCACATCACGCTCTCAGTCACCGTCAGCGCAACTCATCTCAGCAGCACGTCGCCATCCCCGGATGCCGGCCATCATCTAAGGAAGGAAAGGAATGAAGTTAGAGAACTGTTCAAAAGACTCATTATACTTACCTGTCGGACTCTTGCCAGTGAAGTAACTAGGCAGCAACGAGCCCGCATCAATCAACGCGCCCCTGCGCTGAAAGCAGGACGGAGAGCACACTTTCCAAGAAAACAAGGTGAGCTGTGGATCAAAGGGAAGGGTTGGACCCCAGGGAAGAAGGAGTTCAAGCACACAGAGACAATAGGGAGTTAAACTCTACCAATCTTGTGTTTCAGGCCCAGTCTCCAGTCGAGTAGACTCCAGGGAAGGATTCGAGGTCGTAAGAGGTCAGAACAGGATGAGTGACGTCCCCGTGGATACCAGGTGAGCGTTACACGTAGGTACAGTCCACACATTTGTATTAGGTTTATAGCTTGTGTTTTATTACATTCTATTATTACTCAAAAGGTGCAGACATGTATTTTGCCCAAATACAGGTCTTTATCAAGGCTAACATCATCATACATGTCCATAAATTTACAATATGTGCAGAGTAAACACCGTTATGTAACATGTGCAGTGTGATTAGTGAATTAGTGAGATTCCATTTTTATACATTGCATAATTGTTATTAGGAAATATAGGCGAGGGTTGGTCAGGCATGATCATGTGGTTTGGTATCCCCATACAGTGAACCAATCATTGAAAGGGGGTTCATTGGAGGTTGTTGTTAACAGACAATCATCAGAAACATTGGTTAATAATTAGTTGAGAGACATATATCCATGCATTGTGAGATGTATCCAGTGAAAGAAAGAAAGGGTTAACACAAGGGAAGGAAAAGTATAGGAGAATGAGTTAGCTGGGTTGGGAGCAAAGGTCTTTGCCCTTTTAGATTAAAAACATAGGAAGTGTTTGTTAGGAGAGGGTGGGCATGCTCACCTGAGAAGGTAGAAACTGGGTTTGTTGAGACTGGTCGAGGGGGCTGGTATCCGTATTCTGCGGTCCATTTAATGAGGTGGAAAATAGGGTAGGGCGGGCCGATTAGCCCTATGCTCTGATCGTCCTTCCTGTTAGGTACATCTGTTAGGGGGAACGCATAGTGATTAGGTCCAATCAACTCCTCTTGGTGCTTAGGATTTACATTGGAGTTTGTGCATATTATGAAACATTGCATGCTAAGGAAATCTGTGGCAGTGCCAGGGGTCTAATGGTATGTACATTCCTCAGTGCGGTTAGAGTTCCTGGGGCCCAAGGTCTCTCTTAGTTTGGAAATGCTCGAGATATATGTAGCAATGCTAGAGTTAAAACATCCTGAGTGTTACCAAGAAGTGGTAAGTTGGTACCAAAACGGTGACCGCCATTTAGACGAGTCATATATTATTGTGGAACGATAGGGTCCATGTTATGTTATCACTGGGTTAATATGAAGTGAACGCTAGTCGGCGGGTAATATATATTTAAATAAATGTTAGTCCTCAATTGAGGCTAGGGGTCGGTGAGGGAAAACAACTCGAAAGGTTAGTGAGAGGCAATATTGGGCATGGATGCCCGGTGGGGATACACATAAAGGGATGATACATGGAGTACCTCTAATCACACATGATAAGGATATAGTGAGATCACTGAAAGGTATGGGGTGTTAGAAGTGTGGCAGGTGGGTAGGAACAATTCTGATGGGGGCACCAGCTCTGCGACGGTGGCACTGCAGTTTAAGGGGATTGAATACCCAGAATTTGTGTATTTTATGGTCAAGCAGTATAGCTCAGCTCCTCCTCAGTGTTATAAATGGCAAGAGTATTGCCATGTGGCACGAACATGTAGAAAGGATAAGCGGTGTAGTAAATGTGGTGGGCCCCATGATATTAAGTAATATGTGACTGAGCATACGCCAAAGTGTTGTAATTGTGGTGGTGAACACATTGCTTCATATGGAGGTTGCCTTAAGCAAGTAGAAGCCTGGAAAGTAATGCAAACAAAAGTGAGCAAAATAATCAGCTATGCTGCAGTGGTTAAGAAAGTGAGAGAGAAGAGGAAGGAAGCGGCGAGAAGTACTAAGGCCCCTGAGGGAAAGGTGGAGGTGGGAGTGAGGCAGTCCCATAAGAGTGGTGAGGTGGCTGGACTGGAGTTTAATGGCAGAATGGAGAACTTGTTATGGTTTATCATTGCAACCATTAAAATGCAGGCTGAGTGTCAATCAAAATCTGACAGACTGCAGGCGGTAGTGAGGGCTGCAACAATGTATCTGAAGATAGGGAAACTCACTAACAGGGATGTTCACAGAATGAGTGGAAGTGATTTATTTATTTGTTTATTTTTGCTTGTTAGGCGCTTATACAGCAGCATGTAAAATACTGTTTCAAAGCACCCACAGGGCAAAGGGAGGGAACAAGGGAGTGAAACACATTACAAAACACAGGGCCTCATCACGAGTTCAGCGGTAACGCTGGCGCTATTAGCACCGGCGCTAATAGCCCTACCGCCAAACCCCCGGCGCTATTAGCGCCAGATCACGGGTTTGGCGGAAGGGTTATTGCCCATTCCCCATTGGGCCGTTCGGGAATTCCTCATTCCCCATTGGGACCAATGGGGAAAATTTGCGCTATTACCGCCGGCGGATTTCCCGCCGGCGCTAATCGTGCCGATAATCAGCAATTTTGACGCAGAATTCCCCCCAGCTGAGAGCTGGGGGGGAAATCCGCCAAAGCCATGATCTGGCGGACCCTTAAATGCGGCGGTAATAGCGCTACCGCCGCATTTAAGGGTTACCGCCAGACTCGTGATGAGGCCCACAATGTTTAAGAGCCAATGGGAGGAAAAAAGGAAAAGGGATGAACCCACTTTGCCTTGTGAGTATTCAGAACGTGAAAATGCAGCAAGGAAGAGGGCCTAGGGGATAAGTACTGGGGAGTCTGAGCTCATGGGTGAGCCACAGATGAAGTGCTTGGATTGTTGAGTGCTACACAGCCTGGAGCCGCGTTAGGTGTACGTGTGAACCTCCGGGGCAGAGGGTGTGCCAATGCAACTGCTGATGGTAGACACATTGAATGTGGGAGGTCGGGCCCCGCGGATGCATGAGGGCCGGGCACCAATCACAGCAACTGTGGGATTAGCAGAGGAGAGAGGAAGGGAAGGAGGAGGTAAAGAGGAAAGTCTTAAGGAGTGTCTGGAATTTAAGAAAGTCCTGCTCAAGGCATAGATGGAGGGGGAGGCTCTTCCATAGAAGGGAGCCAGCTGAGGAAAGCAAACGGCCACCTATCCTCTGTTTAGCAAAATTCTTTACACACAAAGAGTTGGTGCAAGAGGAACGTAGTGGTCTAGAGGGAGAGTATTTAGTAAGATAAAGTTCAAGATAGTGTGGTCCCCGGGCCCAGGCAGCCTTGTGGATGATGCAGAGGGATTTGAATTTAAACCGTGCAGCAACCGGGAGCCAATGAAGACTTTTTAGGGCAGGAGAGAACTCCCTGGGCTTAAGGCCAAAGATGAGTCTCGCTGCCCTATTCTGGATTAGCTGCAGGGGTCTCAGAGTGGAAGATGGTAGATTCAGGAGGAAGCTACTGCAATAGTCAAGCATAGAGATAGACAGGTCTCCTGGGGAAAGCGAGAAAAGGGAGAATTCCTTTGAGAAGGAAGAACTGAAAGTGTGACTTCTTGGCAATGTCCCGAGTGGGAGGTAGGAAGGAGAGAGAGGAGTCGAAGAAGACTCCAAGGTTTTTAGCTTCAGAAGAGGGAGCTGGGGGAGTGCCCAAGGAGGAAGGCCAGAGTGAAGGGAAGAAGGAGGGAGCAGGGGTCCCGATGGAAAGGATCTCAGTTTTATTGAGGCATGGATCGCTGGAGGTGCACCAGGACTGGATGTCAGATAGGCAGTCAGGGATGATGGAGGGTGCAAGAGGGTCAGCAGGAAGTTTGAAAAAGAGCTGTGTGATGTCTGCGTAACACTGGAAGTTGGAGACGAAGGAGGAGTGCAAGCAGAGCAAGGTTGATGTTAAAGAGCCAAGGGGAGAGGATAGAACTCTGGGGGACACCACAGGTGGAGAAGGAAGTAGGAGAGAAGGTGCCCAGGATGACTTGGGAAGAGTGGTCAGTAAGGAAGGAGGTCAGTCAGTCCAGTGCTCATTCTTAGATACCAAAGGTATCGTGGAGCCTCTGTATGAGGATGAAATGGTTCACTGTGACAAAGGCAGAGGAGAGATCGAGAAGGATGAGGACAGCTGTGGAGTTGGAGTCCAGAGATGCGAGCAGTTCTTCACAGGTGTTCAGAAGAGCAGTTTTCGTGCCTCTGGTTGATCGGAATCCAAATTGATGGTCGTGGAGACCACCACCAAGTTCAGTGTGAGAGTTGAGTTTAGGCAATGCCAGCTTCTCCAGCAACTTCCCCAAGATGGAAATAGGGCGGTAGTTGGCAGGCTGGTAGGGTCTACTGAAGGGTTTTTCAGAAGTGGGCACACAAGGGGGTGCTTAATGGAGAAGGGGAAATATTCAGTGTCAAAAAGACTTATTGCAGAAATCAGCGAGTGCAGGGGAAGAGAGCCAATGTACCCTTGATGGTCCTGGACGAGCAAGTGGAAACCTGTTTAGAAGAGATTTTCATGGAGCAAACAACTCTGGTAACTTTTTACGGTGTAACAGGGGAGGAGGGGGAGGAGATTGGGGTGCCAAGGGAGCTGAGGGGGTGCGGGACAGGTTGTGAGGGTGTGTAGCAAGGGTGATCCGGATGTCCTGAGTTTTGGTGGTGAAGTGTGTGGCCAGTGCATCACTGGGTGCTACAATTCACTTAATCAAGGTATCACTGTGAACTTACAAGGTCCTGAAAGGCTAAGAGCATAAAGAGATCTCCACAGCAAAAGTGACCTGCCTGTGGATCAGTAAAACAATCTCTGTGCTGCAGAGGGCTACCTGTGATGACAGCTGTCAGGGGCCTTCCTGATTAAACTTTAACATGTCATAAACTAAAAGTCAAATGTTTGCAATATAAGAGGCCTGTTACTGATAGTAACCCATATTGTAGTTGTTTTTGATCCCATAGGTTAAAATCTTGAATGAGAATTATATCTGTTATTTGATACAACAAGTTTGTTTTGTGCTAAGGAAAAGCCAAAATAATGTAACAATTAAATTAAACCTGGCTGAGCTGCAAGAACTGGAAAGGCAGGTTTTTTCAAGGAGAGGATGGTGTGCGATATGTCTTCCTGCATAAGTTACTGGATATCTGCTTGGAAGTAGTGTTGAGTTTGTATAATATGGTGTGGGCCAGTAGAAGGATGCCGCTTGGCCAGAAAAGGGCTAGCATCCTCCCGATTTTGAAAGCGCAGAAACCAGCCAATTCCTGTGGGTCTTATCAACCAATAGCTCTGACGTCTGTCCTATGCAAAGTAACGGAGGAAATGGTCTGTGAAAGACTGGTATACTTTCTGGAATCAGAGAATAAACTGAGTGTGTTCCAGCATGGCTTTCGGAAACATAGATCAGTTATGGATGCAGTGATTGCTCTGACGTCAGACGTTGAAGAGGCCTTGTGCTTTGGAGGAATGGTGGGCGCAATCTTTATAGACATGGAGAAGGCTTATGATATGGCGTGCAGAGGAGGTCTGCTTTAAGCATTGCCGTAGCAAGGTGTTCAAGGGAAGCTATTTTCCTGGGTGAAGAATTTCTGGGAAAATAGAGCATTTTGTGTGAAAGTGAGGGATACGTTATTCCAGGAATATCCGATGAAGAATGGGACTTCTCAGGGCAGTGTTGTTAGACCTGCCCTCTTTAATATTGTGATGGATGGTCTCATAGGAAAGGTCCAGGAGTGTGGATGTAAAGTCAGGTTCAATGCTGATAAAAATAATAATAATTTGCATTTCTGTAGCGCTACGAACCCTTAGACATCTGAGCGCTGCTTATTATTGCCCACGGTATATGGTGCTCATGTATCGACCTCAGAAGGATGAAAGGCTGAATTTGGCCCTGCCGGGACTGGAACCTGTGTCAGCAGACTCTGCACAGATGTGAAAGGAAACACTCTACTCGCTGTGCTATCTGACCGGCTGATGGGGTGCTAGGTGAGAAACAAGCAAGGTGGTAATATTCAGGAGAAGTTGCAATTGACATTAGATGTCATGGAAGGATGGTGCATGACATGGGGTTTTACGATGTCTAGGTCAAAATTAGTTTGTATGCTGTTTCGTTGACGTAGAACAGGAGTAAACCTGGACCTTACACTGTGTGGGATTGTGTTGGAACAAGTGAGGGAATGTAGGTACCTGGGAGTGTCTCTGGATGAGAGTTTACATTAGAATACACAGGTTGACAGGACAGCAGCCAAATGTAAATGGCACCTGAATCTGTTGAGGCCGGTTTCGGGGCAAGAGTGTGGGGGATGCCAAACGAGCATGACACTGCTGTATATTGCAATGGTTAAGAGTTTGTTGGAATACGTTATACAGTTTACAGCAAGCTTGGTTTGCTGGATAGAATCCAGACAAGAGCATTGAGAATGATGACAGGCACAGTAAGGTAGTCACCTACGGAAGACGTGCAGGTGTTGGCAGGGGTGTTGTCCTTGGACCTAAGGAGGGTGTAATTGTGTGTTAAATATTTGTTCAAATGCCACACCTTCAGTGAGTGAAACCCAGTAAAAAAATGCCTGGAGGTTAACTGGATGCATGCTTACAAAGGTAAAATCTGGGAGAGAAGAGTGGGGACCTTTCGGTTTTATGCTGATAGGTTAGTGAATCGTCTGGGGGTTGAGGCCCTACGGAATGTGAAGAATTTCAACAGAATGTTGTTTCCCATATGGATGTTGCACAAACCGAAGATCTATTTAGAATTGACGAAGGTAGTGGTAAAGAAGAAGGTTGATAGAGGGAAAATCAAAACTTTGGTCCTTGAGTGTGTAGCGGGTAAAGTAGGTGCACAAGTGTTTACCGATGGATCCAGGGACCCTGACAGGCACAATGTAGGTATGTCCTACTATTTTAAGGATGAAGAGGAGTTTAAAAAGGCAAGGTTTCAGATAATATTTCCCATAGCAGAGTTGATGGCAGTGAATATGGCAGTGGGTAGAGCTATGGAGAAACAGCTGGCAAAAGAAGTAGCATTTGTGGACTCACTGAGTGCATTACAAGCTATAAAGGAATGGAATGGAGATAGAAAATATATAGTGTTGATTATTAGACAACAGCTAGAAAAATGCACAGTGGAAGGGATGGGGATTGAGTGGGCATGGATCCCCAGTCGTTGTGGGATATTGGGAAACACATTGGTGGACAGGGCTGCAAATGATGTCACAACTAGGGAGGTAGTGGATATAGAGATCCCTTAAAGTGTGTCTGAGGCTCAGGTGGCAGTGAAAGGCAGAGTTGAGGGAGAATGGCAAAGCAGATGGGATACGAGCAGGAAGGGGAGGCACTTGTATGAGGTACAAAGGAAGGTACGATGCAAGAGAAGTGGGGAGAATGCAGAGTTGGTACGCAGAGAGGAAACTATCTTGAAGCCTTCTAAGAGTGGGACATGCAGATTTGAAAAGATGGAAGTTTAAGAGGGATCGAGTCACTTCTGTGAATTATGAGGCATGCAGAAGCCCGGAAACTGTGGATCACTATATAATAGGATGCAAAAAAGTTCAGACTGCAGAGGGAATTGCTAATAGCCAGGATGAGTAGCATGAGGGTGTTAGTGAAGAGTGAATCTCACTTGCTTCACCTCCAAATGGGGTCAGAGGTTAAGCAGTGCAGGTTCCTCCTTCAGTATGTTAGGGAGACTGAGAAGTGGGAGGAGATTTAGTAGAGGTGCGCAGATGACAAGGGTGACTAATGGTGAACATCATCTCTCCTTTGACGCTCTTCTCCACCTAGGACCTGAGAACGGTTTACGTTCCAGAGGTAAGTGGAACCCATCTTATGTTGATTGCCATCATGTGTTTGACAGAGATTCTAAAGCAGGCATTTCAGAGCAGAGTCTGCAAGACCTCAAGTAACTTGCAGCTATCCAGCAGCCTGCATACCCCCACCCCGGCCCACTGTTTGATTTTAAGTTACATTTCTGATCTTAATTTCAAAGCCAAAACTACCCTGCCTGCACCACACATAACAGGTATATGGTCTGTTGAATTATAGAATTAAACTCCTCATGCATAACAGCAGGCTGAATGTCTGTGTCAGAGAATGAATACACCAGAGGAAATCACACAATCTCCTTTGAAGTGCATCTTCAAAGGTGTTAAAATACTCAATTAGCCCTTTTCCAGTGTAACCAGTTAAGCCATTACTGGCCATTAAGCTCACACTACTTTGCATTCTGATAATTGTAGCCCTACAGTCATAAATGGAAAATCACACTGCACAAACTTCACAGGAAATCAAAATGCTAAGTGCTAAAAGTGAGGATGTGCAAAATATCACTTAGACATGTGTGTACATGATCAAGGGATGGTGTAAGGTGAGCAGAGTGGCCACTAGCTTGTCGACATTACTATATCTCTTGAGTTCAGCATCTACTCACCGCTGGTTAGTTTCTATGCAGACTGCTGAGGAAGGCAAACATGTTCTACTAACAAATGAATTAAACTAAGGGACTGGCATTCCAAGGTATGACATCACGTCCTATGATCTCACTTCAAGTAGTGCTGCACATACCAGAGGCCAATTAGGTTCCCACTCGTTTTGACTTGTGCAGGGCATAGCTTGGAACTGTGATACACCTGGTTTGTACATTGGGGGTTAACTGCCTCCAGGAAAGCATTCAGAGGCTAGTACAGTTCAGCAGTGTTTAACTTATATTACCGCCATCACAACTGGAATAAAAGTGCACAAGACTGACACCATATCCTGCATGCAAGCCTTATTGCACAGAAAAGTAAAGACGTGTGACTACCACCGTCATAGTTATCAATGAGTGCAGGTGTGTGAGCTGTTAGTGGCAGAGACAACTCTGACAGTAACCCACATGCTGCAGTCCAACACAGCAAAGGCATATAGAACATGCATTAATCGTAACTAAACTGGGGGTTTCTAATTAACAATGTCTGGATTTTCTCCAGATGCTGGTACCAGGAGGGAGTAAACTGTATTCTAGTAAGGTAGTACTGCTAGATCTCACAGATCTAAGAGCTTGGCACTATATATAGGCAGTATTATTTTTTGGTGGTAACCAAATGATCGCTGTTTTTATTGCACCGCCAAATTCTGAGTGTGGGTAATTCACTAGCAGCAAAAAGCTAGAGTGAAATCCTCCACTTTTCCTCCAAAAGTTGGCAGATTTACTACAGAATAATTCCTGCTTGCAGGAAATCTGCCAGAATCCATCTGCATTGTCCACAAGACCTTCTGGGGCCTGGGACCTCAATACCATCAACTCTCTCTTCCTAAATATCTTCCTTCTCGAGCTCTTCGCTCATCTGCCTCCAACTACCTCAGGGTTAGTCGCTTCTCCAAGCAGCGAGTTGGTGGTAGATCTCTTTCTTCTGCTGGGGCCTCCTTCTGGAACAGCCTCCCTGCCTGTCTGAAACTTGAGGAGAACCATCTCTGGTTCAGGAAGCACCTCAAGACCTTCCTCTTTTCTTCTGCCTTCTATCCTCCTTTCACCTGCTAATATCCGGTCTGATTCTGAAACTGCACTGGTTACTTGGCTACCCACTGATCTCGGTCCCATGTCCCATCCCCGCAAGTTGCATACCTGCTCTGCCCCCCCTAGCCCACCTTGCACTCGGTCACTGTATCTGTATCCCTACAGCCCCTACTAGCACTTGACACATGATGTCTGCACTTACCCATGCACTTGCCACAAGCTAGCCCCACTTTTATTTATGGTCTATTTATTTTATTGTTAATTTATGTACTGCACTGCCGCTCACTTGTCCCCCCACGCTTTTCTCCATCCCCCTCCCCTGCACTTGCACAATCTCAATCTCACTTGGCCTAGTAGGATCGCTGTCTCTGTCTACCCTCTGTTTTCCCTCCCTTGCCTCGTTGTGTGTATAGGCACGTTATAAATGCCATATCGTATCATATCATATGGACGGACTCCGGAAATATGAAATTACACTGTTTTACGACCACTCAAAATTGCATGGATACACATGGGATCTCGTGGCAGTAACAGTAAACTATTTTGGTAATAATTTGGTGGTTTTACCACCGAATTACTGACAAACCTGTAATGAAGGAGTATGACTGAACGGTTTAGACAGGGCTGTGCAGCTTCAGTGGTTACCCTGTCTTCCTGTGCGTTAGTTTATGAGCCTGGAAGGTGCCTGGGGGTTTTCAATGTGGTCAGTCCATGGGAGCTTGAACAGGCTGCTGAATGTGATAGGCCCAAGTTTTGTTTTAGGGGTCTGTAGGGAGGCACAGGTACAGTATAACACAGTGTTACTTGTCCAATACTGATCCAACCAGACGGTTTTGGGAAAAGTATTAATTATTTAATCACAAACTAGAAATAATGCAAAGGATATGTAATTCTCATGAGACATCACTACACCTAACCATGATAGGATTGCACCCATGAAAAGGATATGTAACAAATGTAATGCTGGTATGGTTATAATAATGTATAAGGTCAATGCTAGTTAATGCGTTACTGCTTTTCTGTGGGTGTGGATCTTCAACGCACTTGTGGTTTGTGGTTTTCATTTACATGTTTCTCTTCTAAGATGAATATGTCTTTGTCTCCTGTCTATCTCTTATTTATTTATTTATTTCATGTATAAAGCACCCATACAAACCTATGTATGCAGGATGCTCCCAGGTAGGGAAATATGCACGTGACAGAATGCCATCTGTGAGGATATTTGCTATGGAAAATGAGGGAGATCTCTCTGCAGGATAGTGTGTTTATAAACACATGTGGGTACATTTACCAGCCCAACAGAAATTCCTGCATCACAAAACTGCATTTGCATTGCAGTTACAAAAATAATGGCTGTGCTGTGTCTGCTGAGCACATATGGGGCGAGATGGAACATAGCCCCTCAAGAATGGCTGCACTTTGTTTTCTTCATGTCTCCCCAAAGAAAAATAAATTGAATGCAGAATGGCTCTGCGCTGCTGTGCTGTCACCTTGAAAGCTCAAGGCTGCACCCAGAAAGGACCTGCATTTAAAATGACATCACACTAGTGCTACTTACATTGCAAACCTCAAACAGTTTTGTTCTAATTCAACACAGCCTTGTCCCTATATTTCAATTTAACATCATCAAATAAGGCTTTCCTGTCCAGAACGGCATTGTTTATCAAGTAAAATCTGTGAAGAGCAGAGAAATTCATTTCAATTAACCCACGCACGCAGAGCACTTCAAAAGAAAGCTCTTTCTCCCTGGCTATGCGTCAATTACAAAGAAAACTATTTCTAGCATCTTTCTGTGCTCTGAAACTGATCTGATATGTCAAGGCCTTTTAGAAAATGTATGCCAAAGAAACCGCATCTTGTGAAATCCCCATGTAAAATGAACACATGTAAATTTATTTTTTTTGCAAAAGCAGTGAAATGACACTTTGAAAGCTAAAATGTGAAAACATCCGAAATACTCGCACAGAAACAGTATTTTATCTGTGGAACTGTGGTGGTTTAAGTGTCTATTATATTTATTTACAAAAAGATGTGTTTGAAAACAGCAGAATAAGTTGGCCTAAGCAGGCAGTTCAAAGGCACCAAACCTTCCCGGGAAAGGAATCCCCTCCACAAACTATGAAAAGGCCAAAGTGTGAAAATGTGCGACCTCGTCAGACTGGCTGTCATTTCACCACCAAGCGACAATGGACCAAGGGGAATCTGTAGCACATTTGTCCGATGGCACATTTTTGTCCTTTTCACAAAATGTATAACAGTCATAAATCTGCAATTGACCAAGCATGTTAATAATTTAATTTTCCATCTTTTCACCAATTGTCAAATTTGTTCAATTTTTAGATCAGCCAGAAAACCATTCTAACTGGCCATTTCAGTCTCCAAAGTCCTAGAGCAATGCACTTTATTTCTTAAAACCACCTGGAAATTATATAAAAAACATAGCATAAAATGAAATTATTTCTCATTCTAGTTGCTGCAAAAAATGCCTAAAAATGAAATCAATCCTTTAATGTCAATTGGGTGGATCTGTCCCCCTCTGTGGAAGGGGTGCTTCATCCCCCACAGCTGGTGATCAGAGATTTTTATGACCCCCTTTGAAGTTGTCAGTTTGTTCTTGGTAGTGGGTGCAGGAAGGCGCTCACACCTCCTAGTCAAGCTTTAGCCACACTTGCTTTCTTTGAAATCCCAGAGTCCCTGCCTTCAAGTCTGGCAGAGCAGGGAATTATGATGCCCTCAGTAACATCACATTTGACTGCAGGATGGTTCATTGGTAGGTGCGAGTTCCAGGGGGAAGGGGGGTTTTAATTGTGAAGTTTCCTGCCTTAGCCCAAACTGGTTTTTCCAGTATTCTGTGCCTCTTCAAAGGTGACTGAAGTCTTGTGGGTGGAAACATAATGTACACTGCTCTAGTCAACCCCCCACAGCATATTTCACTGACATTTCTGTGTGAGCAGTGGTATCTTTTCACTGTAGCCTTTTAAAGTCTCTTTTTTTAAATTGATTTGTATTTACCAAAACTATTTGGTTTTACAAAGCTAGTTCAGAGTTGAGATTTTGAGTCGCCGACATTCTAAGTTATTGTGCTTGTTGGTCTCTTTCTTCTTCTTGTTTTGAGACTTCAATTTGTGTTAAGGTTATTTGTAAGATTTTCGCGGTGGCTATTGACCATGACGTTTTTTGTCCACTTATCAGGCATGGCCACCAAGCCTCTTCCTCACGAATAGCTGAAGTCTCTAGAATTGGGGACAGATAAATCTGTCTGATTTTTCCTAACGCCGAGCATGACATCAATAAGTGGCGTACTGATTCAATCTCATCGTCCTTTTTGCAAAGCCTGCAGGTGTTGGTGCTTGAGAGACCTATTACATGCAGTATTTCATTCGTTGACAGTAGATATAGTCTTGCTCTCAAAAATATCTCTTAGCGGTCTACTGGGAAATCTAGCGGTCTACTGGGAAATCTTTTGTACATTTCTGCTGTGTCGATTCATTTCATTGGGAGTAGCGGCAAGTGAGATAGAAATTTGTTCTTCCCCGCCTTTTCAAGGGTAGTGATCCAGTCGCGTTCCTCTAGTTTTTTTTTTTTATTCTGAGTGGATTTTGGATCAGGTCATCCTCAGTGCAGCATATTGAGGTGAGTTGGTTCCTTTGTTTGGATGCCCATGATGTCAGCATTTTGGAGCCACCCTCCTTAATTTCTATGTTTATCAGTTTGTTTAGGGGCGGTGCATCTGTTAGTAGGATTTTGCTGTACAGTGACATGCTGCTGTTTTCTGTTTTTGCCTTTAGGGAAATGAGACCAAGCTCTCTCCTGATTACCGGTAACGAGGTTGATTTAGGGAAGGACATCACAGATCTCCAAAAGAAGCCTTCGATTTTTTGCCAGATTGCTTCTGGAATTATTGGCATCGCCTCGGTGCCATAGATCAGGCAGGGGACGACTTTTGCTTTGTAGTACTTGATTACAGGAAGCATGGAAAAATGGCCGAATTTGTTGTCCATCATTCTCGCTTGTGTCGTCAAAGTGCGAGCCTTGGACCAGATGAATCTTTGCATGCTCAGTTTAGTGCTTTACCCCTCTCCTTGTCGGGATTTCTTCTGATAGGGTCCCGTTTCTATGAAACTTCACCCTCGTAGATGTTCCAAGGTGGAGGGCTTTTATCGGTTCCACAATCTTTTTCGGTCAGTTCCCAGCCCGTAGTTTAGTCCATAACAAAGGTCTGTTGACTTTGTCGAATGCCTGGGTGACATATGTGAACGCTAAGTGCACCCTTGAGGACCCCTCTTGAGTTTTGCTTTTCAGAATACTCAGAATCATGAGGTTTACTGTAGTGTCCGAGTTTTTCAGGAAACCGGCTTGAAAGGGGTCGTTGCTAGGGGCGATCTTTGCCCAAGCTTGGAATTTCAGGAGGGGGAGCATGCCAAACAGTTTCCCGATGGTGTCGAGGAGGGCAATCGATCGGTAGTTTTGAGGATCTGCCCTGTTGCCCTTCTTGAATATTGGGACCACCACGGTCCAGGTCCACGACTTTGGCAGTGATCTTGTAGAGGCGCATTTTTTAAATATCATGCTGATAAGGGTTGACCCCTCTGTCAGTAAGTTTTTAAAGTCAGTGTTCGTGATTCCATCCGGTCCCGGGGCTCGCGAAGCTTTGAGCTTGCGGATCATTGTTTGGATATCCTCTATATTGGAGAGATCAGCCCAGGGAACTTTCTTATCAATGGAAAAGCCGGACATGACATCTGGAGTTTCGCTGAAGAGCGACCTAAAGTGGACTATACAGCTTGCTTCATTCACACAATTCGACTGTGATGGTTCACTGTGTGCCCCCAATGTTTTTATTACAGTCCAGAAGTCTTTAGCATTCTTTCCCACCAGTTTTTTTAACATTGTTTCGGAGTCTCTTTGGTAGAGGGCAATTCGGTAATTCCTTAGCCATGATTTGTATACCTTGGTTTAGTTTTTAAGCTCAATTTGGTCCGTTGGTGACTTTGTGTTATTTGCTTTTCGCTTCATGCATCTTAAATGGGCGTGTTTAGCTACCAAATGCTTGTCATATTGGTGGGTGCTTGGGTTGCCTTGACTAGGGGTTTTTCTAGCCTCTGCCTTGTAGCGGCTCAGTAGAGGTTGGTAGTCTGGTTCGGCAGGGGCGTTCGGTTCGCTGCTGTCCAGCTGTCGTTGGTAATTGAGTAATAGAACTTTGATCCTGCTGGCTGTCAGCTTGAGGGGATTGCCTTACAAGTTGATTTTGCGCGGGAGTGAAGGTGGTAGCATCACTCGGCGAGGGTGGCCCAGGTCGCTTTCAGCAGGTTGTGGTCACTTGCCGCAGTTTTTATGACTTCGAAAGAGATGGCAAGCTTCATCATGCTCTCTGATGCAAATATGTAATCAATTGTTGCACTTGAGGTGTCTCTTTCCCACGTTGGGTGGCGATCTGGATTGGGGAAAGTCTGGCTGATGCTATGGCAACCCTGTGAGTTCATCAGCTCGTGCCAGCAAGCTCCTCTTATTTCAGCTGGTGTTTTTGCTTGCTTCTTCTCATCTGGAAATATGGGGCACCTGGCGTTTTGGTCCCCACAAATTATAATATTCACCACTTCTTTTTCTGCGTATTGATCGTCGAGCTCTTTCTCGATGGATTTTAAGAACTTCCAGTCCGATGTTGTTTGAGGGTTCCAGTAAACAATGATGATTGCTACTGGTGTGTCTGGGTAGGGGTTGTTTCTTGATCAAAGTCATTTTTCTTTTTCACACGTGTCCAAGTTGTTTTTTTTCATGTAATGTTTGAAATCCTGTCTTTTATGTCATGGGATTCTTTCATTTCTCCTTTTTGAGCAAGTTTGCATTTGCCGTTGGTCTATTGATAATGAGGGGTAGGCCCCTTTCCACACAGTTCTCTGATTTGACATGAACAAAAGAAAAAGCCAAGCCGTTTTCCGTTTGCAGTGTTTCAAGGGCTGCTGTTCAAGTGAAATGGAAAGCAAAAGCTGTGTCTGGTTGTGGTGTTGAAATTCTTGCCCCGCAGGGCCGTTTTTGGGTTACAGTGTTCAACTGCTTGCCACTCATGCGACAGGGAAAGCGAAGCTCAGCCGTTTTTGGCGGCAGTGTTTAAATGCGGTTTTTCAGGTGAAAGGGATTTCTGTTTATGGCCTTTAAATGCACCCCACAGTAGGAATATGTGTACAGTAATTGTACGGAACGTAGTTGGAGTAGAAAGTGTTCGTAATATGGAGGAATTAAGTAATTGAATTTGATATGGTACTTATGATTGTAGTAAAATTGAGGATAGTGCTCACAGAATAGGTAGTTGATTAATATTGCTGTGGCTACTTAGTGTAGTAGTGTCATGCAGCTGCCTTCTGTGGTTTCTTTTTTGTGGAAAAAGAAAGTACAGTTGGTTAAGCATGATAGTTAAAAAGCTGTAGTGGTATACCGTTTTTAATATGCATTTTCTTTTTTAGACCCTCATAAACAGTACATTTTAAGTACTATGTTTGCCACAAAATTAGTGTATGACACACTGCTGCTGTTTTCACTTTACATAATCATTGGGTCATTGGGGGAAAATCTGTACTGGATAACAAAACAAAAAACTATTACAGTTATGTGAGTGTAAGGGGGATAGTATATTAGTTAGATGTATGTTGTAATTGAGGGAATGCTTGAAATAGATACCTGTTGGTATACTGCAACTACATTAGAGGTTAGAAAATGTCTTGTCATAAAACAATTCAGATAGCGTATTTGAAGTGCTTTGCAATGAAGGGTGTTTTTTAAGTAATTAGATACTTGTTGGTGTATTCTAACTAGATTCAATTTGGAAAGTGTTTTTTTGCAATATTATGGATGTTGTTAGATACCTGGTGGTGTATTCTAACTGTTAATTGTGCTGCAGTTTAGTGACTAAATTTGGGTTGAAGGAATGCTAAGCAAGCATTTGTTCAATTTGCTGATAACCTATGTTTTGGGGTAACAGAATCATTACATCCAAGCCAATAACTTTCTTTTCTTCACATATGCAGTGTAGTGCCCTGAAATAGTTGTGGCAGCAGTGTGGTATATTATACCTATTGTTGTGCAGGTTTTCTTTCCAGGAGGTACTTGGCCGTGTTTGTAGCCTGTAAGCTTACAGTAATTTCTGGTACCATCTGCATTGTACCTTAGAAGCATTAGTATGACATATTGGCTATTTGAGTTTATTTGTTGGTGGAACGATTGTCTGAATTGCAAAAAGGGCATAATATGCCATGATTTGCATTCTGAAGAAGCTGGTGAAATAGAATAGATTGACAAGTTAGTTTTTATCCATTTAGAAATCGCTCATTAGGGATGTGGTCTTGTGAAACATGGTTGCAGAGAGTGCATATGTGTTTTCACATGTATGAACTCTGGAAGATTTCATTTATAGGGATGCTTTTGGTTTCCAGTACTTATAGTAAGTACATTAGGAATTCTTGTGGATCTTCTTGTGTGTTTATGGTAAATTTTATCGTTTGTGCACAGTAATCCAATTCTTGCCTTATACCTGAGACACTACAAGTGTTGTCAGGATTATTGTGGAATTTCTGTGAAGGACAAGCATTTGCAAACACAACTGTCTGAGCCGTTTAAGTAAATGTTCTGAACAATTGGTGTCAATTGAAAGAGAAGATTGATTGTCACATTAGCATAACAATTTACTCCAGTTGTGTTTGTGAATTTAATTGGAACAGAGAGTTCTGTTTGTGGATGGTTAGATGGGCTTGTAGCGGTTTGTAGAGAAGAGACATGTGTGTCTTTCTTTTCTGATGGATGTGAACTTGACTTTGTACTAGATCGTTTTGTGGTTGTATCATTTGATGCAGGAGGTGGTTGTTTTTTTAGTAGTACTGCTGGGAAATCTGCTATATGTTGTGTTTCTATTTGTCTTTTAAAAGTTTGTTTTTTTAGGTACAAGGTCTATATTTAGATAAGGTGTGTCTAATGCCAGTAGCCTGTTATATTCTAGGGTGCAAGGAAAGTTAGCATTGACTTTGTTTGCATCAAAGTTAGCTAGGAATAGACCATTGAGTGTACATGAAGGTGCTACATAACGTATACCTTCTTTAAAGACTGTGCTGCCAATGGTCAATCAATGCTTGATCTAGTGTTAGACCTTGTGATTAATAAATAGTGACTGCATATGCAAGTAACAGAGAAAATTGCTCTCTGCGTACGTAAATATCTTCAAAAAGAAGGAAACGTCCTATTGTTCAGACAATTTGTTTAACCTCTTCAAATTTGTCAAAGTGGATGTTGACAAACTGAATGTTGTCATGCAGATATGTCTGGAAGCCAACAGCTGTACCAATTGTTCCATTGACTAAGCCTTGTTCTAAGTGTCCCGGGAGAATAGCTGAGTGGCGACATGCTCGCCTTGGAAACAAGACGACACGAAGCAACACAGGTTCGATCACCGGGTCCGCACTTAGAAACCTCTGGGTATTAAGTGTGTTATAAATACGCATACGTAACTAAGTCATATTCCTGTAACAGCACATCAGTGCCCCTGGGCTGAGTGAGCGCTTTAAAAATGCAAGTAAATAAAATAAGTCAAGGTTACATTTTAGAATGACTCTGCAGTTTAGACACAAACTAAATATTTACTCCAATTTGGCTGTGTCGGAGATACATTTTTCTAAGCTATTTAGTTGTGATGCTGCTTGTTAACACATAGGAAGTGTCATGCCATGCACTTCCAGTTTATCTGTAGAGGTGATATGCAGTATAGGTTGCATTTCTTTTTTCAACATTGTTTTCGCTGAATTGACTTCAGCTTGCAAGGGTTGGCATTAAAGACATACATTTTAGATTTTGTAGAGTTAATTCTGGTCCAATAGCACAGCGAGTAGAACGCTCACTTTGACATCTGTGCAGAGCCTGCTGATGCAGGTTTGAATCCCGGCGGGGCCAAACTCAGCCTTTCATCCTTCCGAGGTCGGTAAATGAGCACCACACACCGTGGGTAATAAGCCGCGCTCAGATACCTGAAGGTTTGTAGCACTATATAAAATGCTAAATTATTATTATTAATTGTTCCATGACATCAGGAGCAGATGTGTTTTGCCCATGTAGCTCATGGATTATTCTATTTAAGATGGATTTTGCATCTTTAGTAAGCAGCCCAGTTCTAATGCTTTTTTAAATGTTAGCACATGTGAGGTCTGAAGACTGGTGCGTGTTTTGAGTTAGTTCTCTGTAGTGAAAATGTTGGCAGAGATTTACATTTCCAATGCTGCCGAATGCATTATGGCATTCTTTGTATCCTTATGTGTTAAAAACAGGTTGCCCTTTCACTGGCGTTAAGTGTAGGCGGTCTCTGAAAACAATAACATGTTTTCCTCCAAACAGTTCGTCATGGTTGGTTTTTAGGAATTCTTGCATTCTGACATGAATTAAAACCAACATGAGGTTGGCCACCATTCTTACTTCATCTATCAGGAGCACTGTCATTTGTTTGAGAATTCTGCGTACTTCAGTAACAGCTTCTGCTGATAATTTATGGTATTCTAATCTGTTTTGGTGTTCTACGGGGAGCAGTAGTAGTTGGTGTAAAATGACAACACCTATGTTGTAAGCAGCTAAACCTGTGGGGGCTGTTACTACAGCTGAAAGGTGGTTGTTAAGTTTTGAAGAAATGTGCTGATTATTTTAATTAGGAATGTTTTTCCAGCACCAGCGTCACCACTTACATACAGGAGCAGAGGTTTATACATTTTACAGGTACAGGTTTAAAACCATGCTCAATTTCCTGAGTGACTGCCAGATAAATGGTGAGTTGTTGATCATTTAGCTGAGATTCTAGAACTGACAATTTTTCCTCAGACTGCTTACATTTATACATGGTATTTTCTAACTCAGTCATGGCTATTTCTGCTTCATTTAGAATGAATGGTTCTCCAAGTGGTTCTTGGCGTCAAGTAAGGGAAGGTTGACTGCCCTCAGGAGTGCCTTGTGTAGTTGAGCTTCAATTTCTTCCTCTTGTTGCCGTTCATTGTCTAACATTTCTTTGTATTGTTTGAAATTGTCATTTATTATACTGCTTCCATTTGCTTTAAATGCAGCTTCAAATTAGCCATAGTCACCTAGTAATTATTTTTCTTTTCTCCAAAAATTGGAGTAGGGCCATGTAATACAGTTCTCTATGTTGTGAAGTTTTAAATTATAACTTTACATGATTAATTAGACCTGGGTTTCACTAGGCTAGCTAGCTTCACTAGGCTTCCTTCAAAAGTTGAAACTGAATATTTGCCAGTTGTTTCATTTGATGTGACATTATTTTTGTAGGTGTAGTTTTGGGCAAATTTGTTGACACATGTTTTCCAAAGTATTACTTCTGTTTGGGCAGTATGTGTCAAGTAAATTGTTTTTTTTTTAAATGTCTTGGCTGTTGGGATCATTTGTGGCTATGTTTTCTATCTCTCGGTAGGATTTTAGTACTCTTTTTCGGGATGAGGCTGGTCCAAGATTTAGCCAGACAATATGCTCAGATTTGCCATATAAGGCTGTGCCTGTTAAACTGTCTGCAGCTTTGTAGGACCCGCATTCTCTATGGGAGAGCGTTTTTATACCGAAGGTGTCCAATTTCTATGTTAGTGTTTTGTCAGATGATATGTCCCAGAGGTCCTTTAGCTCTGTTTTCTCAGCCTTGGTGAGTTAGGCTGTGACATACCGTGCAACTGCAGTGGAATTGTCTTGTTGGCAATGTATTGTGTGTCTATGTTTGCATTCCACAAGAGGGCAATGGTTGCATTGTAATCATTGATGTACTTGGATGCTTCGTCCCTTCTAATGTTGTATGTATTCTTACGGGATTTGCCTTTTATGCTGTGTCTAACAGAAGACATTACGCTATTTACTTGTCCTTTTTGGCACACTGGTCTAGGGAAGCCAAAGCGACATTTGGTATAGTATTTCCCTTCGCTTTTATATATATGTCGGCAGCATCTGCCACATTTATGTTTTTAGAAGCGTAACACTTGTGTATGTAGGTCACTTTGTGTGGTTTCTGAAGGGATGTTGCAGGTAATGAATTTTGTATTTTTCAATAAATTGTAAAACAGTGGCGTCACAATCATGGTCAAATTTTGGAGCATCTTTTATCCATAAAAGCATGTGGATGTGTGGTGCTCCTCTGGATTGATATTCTTTTCATCAAAAGAAGTGGTACTCTTCTCCGAGCAGAGGGGTAGTTATATTGCAGATATAATGCAGCGATTGTGAAAGTACCTTAATACATTTACAGGGCCAAGGGAACAGAGTTCTCCTGGTGTTTTTATTTCTATGCCATCTTTATTTTGGTTGGCACTGCATAAGAAGTTGTTCAAATCATCCCCTGTTTACTATGCACAACTTACAAACCAAAGTGGGTGGGCCTAGGTTACTTAGCATACAACGTACATCAGCGTGACGTCGGAACCAGTATTTTTTTGTACCACCCATGTTTATCAAGAGATTTGTGATACTTGACTGCAAAACTTCATCTTTGCCTTTTATTTTTTAAGCAGTTGGGTAGCGGATATGTTTAAAAAGTTAGAGCCTGTTTTTAATGTGTGTGCAACTCCATAACAGAGTTGCTAGTTCACTTTCGAAGAGGAGGTGGAAAACGTATTCGATATTTTGCCTGAATTTGGGGTCTTCAGAATACATTTGTAAAGAGTGATATTCTGATGCACTAATTTGTGTGGACCTTTCATCATATCATCCTACTTTTCCTGTAGGAAAGACAAGAGGAAAAGAATGTGTTCTACACTTTATTTCCATATGTTCATTGGAGATCCTTTGGCTTGATGCATTTGGTATGTTTCTAATGCATTGTCAATTATGTCTTTGCAGTGCAGTGGGTGAATGGTATACTAGTCTAAGATGTTGGTTGCTGTAACAGGATCTACAAGTTTAAATTGGCCAGTTTCTGGTGACTCTTGAATAATGTGGGTAGTTTCGTTTAGGTTTTCTCCTATGTTTATATCTTTGTAGTATTCATTGTTTTCTTTTAGATATTGTAGGGCTTGTCTAAATTTGCTTAAGTTGACTAGTTGTTGCCACAATGTTTTGTCTTTTGTTGGCACACCATTAACTAGTATAGTCAAAGATTGATGTGTTGGCCATTGCAGACCTAGATTTTGAACATTTTCTTTTAGGTTCCATGGTAAATATACTACTTTGCCATAGATACCCTTTAGTAGATTGGATGGAAGTAATTTGGCTGAGTTTGGTTGAATGTGTAATATAGCTTGAAATGGGTGCACTGTTTGTATTATAATGCTCTCATACAAGTTAAGCTGTTGGAGAGCTTTTGGAAGCAGGAATATTTATGGTTGTTAGTGATGGCACGTGATGGCATTTGGTTATTGTCAAGCTTTGTGTTGCAGTACGTGCACTCTCTTGAGGGATTAGTTATTTTGTATTTATCTTCTGCTGTTAGACATAAAGCTAATGGGAACAATTGGGATTCTTCATTGTCTTTTATTTTGTAAGCTAGATCGAAAATGTTTGTGCTCTTTTTATAACACGTTCTGCGGCAACAGACACATATTTGGTCTGGTATTTCAGCAGGTGTGTTTTTAAACTTAGCTATTTCTTTTCTATATGTGTTTATTAGGATGTTGGTGTTTATCAGGTTTTCGGTAATGGTTTCTGAAGTTAGAGAATTCTCTAAGTTACCTTTAGTTCCAAAGTATTTACCTTGTATGTGCTGTATTTGTTAGAGGAGTTCTTTGGTTGTTCCATGTAAGAAAATGTTATTTAAATTTTGCAGTTGTAGAGCAGGACACTTTGCATAGTACAGTCCATGCACAAGAATCTGTATAGTGGAATGGTGTGTCGCTAACATTTTGATGTGGAGCAAAGTGCTTTTACAGCAAGTTCCTACAATGCAGGCTAATGAATGTCCTTGCAGACCAGTGTGGCTGTGCACTGGACTGGAGTCTGTGGCTTTTAAAGTTTTCATTTTACTTTTATCTTTTAATTTCAAATAGTGATTGAGAAATTGCTGTAAAGATATAAAGGATTGTTGGCTTACATTACACATTGAGCTGCATGTCCGTTTGAACACTGGACGGTTTGTTTGGGTGAAATGAGCATTTGGTTCAAAGTTTGTTGTGGATTGTTTTTCTATAAGGATTTCTTTTTCCATAATGGTTTGATTCACCATTTCATACCAACGACCACTATTGCCTATGGCAATTGTTTTTTCTTGTTCTTGTTTATAATCCTCTTCATTGAAGTATGGTTCTTTGCTGCTTGTGCGCATCCATTCACCATCACAGAAGTTTGAAAAGGGATCTATATTTGACACTGTGCATGTTTAGAAGTACTTGTTGTAATGCATTGATTCATTTAGTTAGTGGTTTCATTCTGTTTAAAATCAATGCAAACAATTTCTCTTTAGTAGAAAAGTGCTGTTGATTACAGCTTGCAGGATTACTCTCCTGCGGTAGTTTTTAAGGGAAGATCGTGACTTTTCTGATGTTTTTATAAGATTGTAAAGCACTCTACAGTAGAAAAATGTTTGTAAAATATTTTTTTTGGATTGCTTTACCATGACTACGTTAATACTGGTAGACAGAGGATTGGGTCCGTTAGTGGGTGTGCTTTTCTTGGTGAATAATTGTTTACTTTTGTTTTTAGCAAGAGAGGCCTTGCCTTTTTTAGTCGTGGTTGGTTTCGTTTTGTTGAATTAGGTTACTAGTTCTTTTGTTTTAAGGTTTCCTATAAATTGTTCTAGAGGTGGATGACTATGTGGTGGGTTACCAGACATTTGGTCGAAAAAAATTGGTCGACCAGACAAATGGTTGAACCAATTTGGTCGAAAACCAAATGGTCGAATTTTTTTGTTTTGTTTATTTTCACCCTTTTCCTCCCCCACCCCCAACACCCTTTTTTTCGAAAAAACCCTTTTTTTAAAAAAATGAAAACCCGAAAAATAAATATATAATTTAAAAAAAATTCGACCATTTGGTTTTCGACGAAATTGCGTCGACCAAATGTCTTTCGACCAGTTTTCGGTCGACCAAATGTCTGGACACCTATGTGGTGTACTGTTGGCCTTATCTTCTCTAGATTCTTTTCTTTTCGACAGAGTTGCTGTTTAGTAAGCATTTTGTTGTGTCTGTTGAAAAAAGAGAAAGTTTGTATTGGGTCGTTGTGTAATGTATATGCTTGTATGGTGCCTAGGTGTGTGGGTGTAACTTTAGAGTGCTGTTTGATTGAGAGGTAGTATATTAGGTGTGGTTGGAAAGGTTGTGGGAATACGAGTGTACAGAGGTGTGATGGTGTTGAGTTAGTGAGGTAGGCAGTGGTAGTGCAATGGAATATGTATGATGATTGCTGTTTTGAGGAACAGAGTGGGTGTTGCAATGGTGGTGTGTAGATGGGAATAGTAGGAGTGGGCATGGTGGGATATAATGGGCTAGAGTGAAAGAAATGTTAGTTTGAAAAAAGTAGTCTGGGCAATATATGTAGTGGCACTGTGTTGCTATAATAACATACATATACCTGGTCCATTAATGTACTTTGTCGGATGCGAAGGGTATTCGTTTTTAGGTTCTTGATTGCAGTGATGTGTTTCTTTCCTGTAATTGTGAAAGAAAGCTAGTGGGCATATGTGGTAATGATGAAGTACTGTTGGGAAGGAAGGGTTATATTTGTAAGGAGGTGAGGAAAAAGATAATAAAATTGGTTGACGGTTAAAAATGGTTGCATTTAGGATCTAGTTTTTGAAATGTAAGAAATGTGTATGTGCATTTGCAGAAACTCTAACAATTTGTAAAAGCAAACAAAAGTTGATAAAAAAGATTTGTAGTGCGCTGAAAATGGCAGTTGGTGTGTATAAGTTTAATGTGTTGGGAGTATATGAATACTTGCCAACATGATCTATTATAATCTCTAAGTGTTTATGTAGCCATACAGTTTTTGTTTGCATTATGGGTCTTGTAGTTCCACTTTCACCATTATAAACGTTGGACATTGAGGTCATGGGTGTTAGTCCTTGCAGTGCACAGTGGTAGTGCGAGTTATGGTTGCGTACCTTACTATAACTGGCGAATATCTGGGGCTTTTCGGTTTTACCTGTAAACATAACGTCCCTGTAACAATTTTTTTCCATTGAATTCCATAGGTCTTTTAGCAGTGCAACTTAACCATAGCATCCCTTTAACAACATTTTTTCTTAGTGAATTTCATGCGTTTTTAGTAGGGCACTTTAACCATAACATTGTGTTAGGCTCATTTTTTTAGCAATCATAACATCCCTGTACTAATGTTTTTCCATTGAATTCCATAGGTTTTTAGTGCCGCAACTCAACCATAATGTCCCTTTAACAATGTTTTTTGTAAGTGAATTTCATAGATTTTTAGTACGGCACGTCAACCATAACGTTGCCTTATCATACTTTTTTCAGTAATGCTGATAGGGTTTTAGTAGCGCAACTTAACCATAATGTCCCTTTAACAACGTTTTTTTGTTAGTGAATTTCATAGGTTTTTAGTAGGACACTTTAACCACAATGTTGCTTAGGCTAGTTTTTTTTGGAAAGGTGATAGGGTTTTAGTGGCGCAACTGAACCATAGCATCCCTTTAATAATGTTTCTTTCACTGAATTCCATTCCATTCTTTCAATAAAGGGGCAATGTTTTACTAGCGCAACTGAACCATAAGTTCCCTTTAAAAATGTTTTTTGTTATTGAATTTCATAGGTTTTTAGTAGGGTACTTTAACCTGTGGGATGTTTTTACTCATACATCCAAGCCCTACCATAAAACTGTGCATTACTGGCATTGAAAACATCATGATGGCCAGAACTCCCCAGAGAGTGCACAGGGAAAACATGAAGAATAGGCTGCCACCCATTTTTGCCTATGTTGTGAGCACAGGAGGGCACTGCCTAAAACCACCATTGGGCTACACACACAGTAGCCTGAAACCATTGGGAATGGCAATGCTGATTGCCAAAAGCAACCCAGAAATGTATATATAAAAAATAGCTGGGGATGTCAGCAGCTTAAGTGAATTTGGGTTTAAAGCCACTAAAATCGAAATGTTTAGAATAAATGAGTGACCTACTTGTGAGTGTCACATAGGTTGCAATTGTTTAAATGTCATAGTTTTGAACTTAGAATCAGCATTCTAGCTGCATGTGCAAAAATTGTAAGTTGGATTTGAATGTAGAAAACTGGGAACTAAAGTGACATTTAGCTGAATTCTGCCTGACAACTACCCCCGACAGGAGAAACCTGCTCAGCCACTCTTCTCAGGCCTAGCTGCATCCTGATGCCCCTGCCAAAAGGAGATGACACCTCTCTGATTGGATTAGGGGAGGAGCATCTGGGGACTGCAGGAAGTTGAACAAAGCCCTGTCCTGGACTCAGGCAAATGTTATATTGGGGTGTCGTAAAATGGCTTCCTCTTGGGAGAAACTGGGAGGGGCAGTGCCTGTGAGAGCCAGCTGAGCCTGGGGGAAGTGGATAAACCAGAAATTCCACCATGTGCTTTGGAAAACCACACCCATTTGGGGCCAGAGCATTATTTTAAAAAGATGGATAATTCACAGTGCGTACTTGTCAAAATTATATAAATAACAATCATTCTTGTGATTTTTCTGTGCACATTTTAAGAGGTGTTAGGACCCTGTAGTATGTTCTTGGGGATAGTAGCGGAAAAAAAGGTTGTTACTCCAAATGTATGCATGTTAAAAATCTGACACTTTATCATCTGAAACCCATATCCCTGGTGCACATTTGTGTAAAATCTGGAAAGGTTTAGAGGTCGTTATCTGGATGAAAAGGGGAAGAATTCTGTCATAAGTGGACACGACATCGTACAAAGACAGGGATCGGATGGTTTGGTGCTACAGAAAATATGTTAACTGGACCTATAGTATTAGAAAAATGGTACATAGAGAAATATGTATTTGGATCAGAAATAGATTTGTGTGCAATTTGACAAGGGGAGGTTCCTCTGACCATAAAACCTACAGCATCACTCTGGCACTCCATTTCTTTCCCCCAGTCAAGGGAGAGAGGAAAGCTTGGCCAATGATAAGTGAGAGGGGCAGGCTTAGCTAGGCCCAGGCACACACCCATTTTCAAAACACATAAAAGGAACATTGAAACCCAGGTAGAGACATTCACTTTCCACTTTCTTGTGGGACGCTTTGCCGGGAGACTTCAGACTTCACATCCAGAGATCCAGACTTCAAATCCATCAATCTCCAGAGACCAGAAATTAACTCCAGAATTTGTAGCAGAGAGGCCTGAATCCACAAGCTGAATCCTCTTCAGCAGGCCTCAAAACCAACCAAACTATTCAACAGCCGTGCGAGCTGTTTGAATTCTTAGCCAAGAACTTTTGCAAGAACCTGTAGCAGTATCCAGAAAGCAGTGCTGTATCTGGAACCAGAGAGAACCAGAGACCAGATCGCTGTGAAGAACTGCTAGCAAAAGTCCAGCCAATCCTGACCCGATCGGTGACGAAGTCGCATTCCTGTGCAAAATCTAGTGTGAGTAGCCAGCTAGCACTGTGCCAAAAACAATCTCTTAGTTTAAAATAATGTAATCCAAACTATTTTGCCTATTAGAACTGCCTCCTAGAATTGTGTCATCCTGTCATCTTTAAAACTGTCATCTGTCATTCTGAGCTTTAAAATTTCAAATCCGAAAAACGACCTTTACTAAATCGGCCGTATCTCCGAAACCGTTTGTGCTAGGAGCTAGTTTTAACTGTCATCTTAATGCTAAGATTGTAGGCTTTCCAACGAACCTAAAACCTACCCCTTATTGTGCCTCCGTAATTGCGCTCGACGCACGCGACTAAATTTGCCGCGATTTGACATTTTGCTTAATTTCAGCCACATGTAAAAATATTTGTCCTTGCTTTCCTTGCTGAAATTCGTGTGCAACCTGACAATCATTCATAGAGCATTGCTAAAGTGATCCTGAATTAATTAAGTATCTCTCACTCACCCTGAACCTCCTATAGGGAATTGAAAGCCTTTTTAGCATATTTTTCACTTAATTGCAACCACATCAAAGTATATTGCCTGTGTTTAAAACTCCTACCTGTTTTCCTCTAAGCTTGCTAGGGGGAAAACTGAATTATATTTGATTGCATTCCTGAGAACTGTGTGCTTTCCTCCCATCTCTTTACCTTGCATAAAGGGGGGGGGGAAGAATTGTCAAAGAAAAGTGATTACATTGTCTTTTGTTGAAGTCATATCAAGTTTATTTTCTGTACTGCATTTTCATTCATCATTGCATTGTCCTTGAAGCCATAAAAGCATTCCCAGCTACTTTATCCTCTCTTTATCACTACTAAGCCATCAAAAAGAGTGTACCACTGTAACAATATCCATTGTTGATCACTATCATCTTCACCAGTGTGCCATCAAATATCAATTTATTTATAAAAGTGTGATATATAGATATATTGTTTAATTTTCAAATTAAACCTTTTAAATTTGCAAAACAAACCTACTTCTTGGATCAGCGGGGTCGGGGGGATTCTGAGAGAGGGGTGTTATATAAGGGTAGTCATCCAGAGTAAACGAACTGGACATAAAAATAATTCAATAAGGGCTTCCATCAGCATCCCAGACTAGGCATTGACTTAGCTGTAGTGTTGAATTGAATCCGCTTACAAACCCTAACATTGTTTTAGCATAGTTACTTTAGGAAAGGATAGCGTCCCTTTAATAATGTTTCTTTCACTGAATTCCATTTGTTTTTAACAGGATCCGCTTAGTTTTGTATAGATGTACTATACATCATACTGAAGCCGGTGGCTATGTACTGAAAGCCACAGTGGTTGGGAACACTGCGTCTGTTTGCGGACATCGGGTGGAGTCCAACGTGCCGAGAAAGGGAGGGGCAATCATAAAAAGTGGTAACATGCAGCAAAGACAAAAAAATATAAAAGCAGCAGCAAGTGCGTGAATGGGAAGGGAAAATGCAGTAGCTGTACAAAGGCTGTACTTTCGCAACAAAGAGCGCAAATGCACAGGGTATGCAGCAAAATGGAAAGCACCAACAAGAGAAGTGATGTTTGCCTTCATCAATGTTACCACACACCTGATTCACAATCCAACAAAGAACAAACAGGCAGAGGTAGAGACGTCCATTACCGGGAAAAGAATGTCACTGCAATGGGGTGAGTACACAAAAGTTTATGTTGTAATTGCACAGGTCCGGAAGTGTACAACAGTAGGAAAGCATGATGTTTTCTGTTTGTGCGCAGCAATGGCTATCAACCTAGAATGGCTGGAAGAGAATTTTCCGCATGACGAAATGAGTGAGGACGATAGCCCCATTGGTACCCGCCACACTGTGAAAAGGGAAAGCATTACTGCAAGGGAAAGCACCCTAGAATGGCTGGAGGAGAATTTCCCGCATGACAACATGAGTGAGCATAGTAAAACCATAGGTAGGAAACGCGGTGGCAAGATTAAGACAATTACAATACAGTGCTTCATGTAAATTAACCACATTTGTTGTCCTTTAACAGAACATACGGGAATGCAAAGGAGTACACCAGAATCAGCACCTTTTGAACAGCACCATACGGCCACCGAAACTGAAGTAAACGCTGGACATAAGAAAGTAGACCGCCTGGATGCCAAAATGGAAGAATTGCTCCTCCAATTTGACGCCTTACATTTTTTTGTAGAAGAACATATTGTGGGGAAAATAAGATATTGCTGCCCGACTTACACATGCCCGCCTTCCACATTTCCCAGCCCCCCATCCCTGCAAATTGCGTGTCATGAGAGACACTTCGATGAGACTTCAATACCTTCTTTCCCTCACTAGCAGCTTGTTGAAATGGAAAAATCCCCAGTATATATGTTTCTGGTCCCCCTTCCCTTTCTGAATAATGGCTATGAATGTGTGCTAATAAAGATTGATATGTTAATGTGGACTGATCGTATATGTGCCTTTTCCTTTGTTTGAAGACGGCCATTGTAAGTGTGAAGGGCACATCACTAGTGGGGATAAATGCAAGTTAGGAAAATGGAGGAGTCGTACAACTGCCGCACCTGGCTGCCCTAAGCGCAATGACAATGAAAGCATTGATAGGACGCCACTACGGGCCGCATGTTTGTATGCACAGAACTGCCTATAAGTACTTGCAGGACCGTGCGTTTGTTGGGCACACAACTGCGCACATGCTTATCTTGTGCTGTGACGCCTGGTAACACCGTCCCTGGTCAAGATATGCAGAGAAACGTGTGATGTAGTTGTAGTGGTGGAAGCGTGCACCCACGTCCTGCGAATACCTTTGCACGTAAATATTCCTACAACTGTATCGTGCTCACACCAACCTTATGTAGAAAGGGTCACTGCACATGTGTAGTACAATTAAGAAGTGCTGGGATGTCAAGAGTATGCGTAGGAGAGCTATGCACTGGGCCACAAAGTATTACGGCCAATATACGTCCCGCAGACAGGCATCCACATGGTGAACAATGGCAATGTCACCATGGTAATGGAACAAAGCTGCGTGTGGTCCCTTATTTGACGGACACGAGCCAGATCCATGCACATCGAAAGAGGACAATTTTCTGCAATGTATGGAGTGTTACAGTGAGAGTGCACCCTTACAGAGATCCTACACTCTTCCTTCTGCATGTAGGAAAAGACTAAGGCCCACTTTGTGATGGCATGAGACCCACAACAGTCCTATAAAAGGGCACACCCCAAAAGTGTGGTGCAATTCCTGTTTGGCTTTCCAGAGAAGAGCAGCGGTGCACATTAGTTCTTGCAGAAATTGCTTTCTCACCAATTCTATGCCTGCAAAGTAATGGCCACCAGAGCTTCTGCTACTACCTCTGACTCAGGAACACCCACACCCTCACCACCAACACCTCCTTCTGAAGGTCCTGAGCAAGGGAACAGGCATCATAATGTGGAGGGACATCGAAAATGAAACGAGAATAAAGTAGAAGGAATCCCCATTGCCTGCAGCCAGCGTGGGTGTGGAAACTATTTAGGACCATTGGAGATGTGCCAAAATCCCGTGCAAACCAGGTACCATGCACTGAGTGCATTGCACTCAGTTGCGGAAAACCTGGCTTGTATAGCTAAGGCACCACCTCCATGCGGCGGCACCTGAAATCAAACCACCAGGCAGCTCTTCGGAGGGTTGTCCCTTTCCAAGCAGGCAGTAGGTTATTTTCCTCTACAACATCCTCCGCATCTGCTCCTGCCATCACTGGGGACACTCCAGTGGGCCACTGCATCCCGCAAGCAGCCTTGGAGCCTCGGAGGACATACGCACTGCAACGGGCCCGTACCTTTCAAAGGTCACCGTATTGTGCATATGCTGCGACGCAGTACTGTGTAGGGGAGAATATTGTCGATGTGCTTTTGAGGCTTCAGTCCGGGAGCATGGCAAAGAGTACCCCCTACCTAAGTGAGATGCACACCACATCTTGTGCTCTCCATGTACCATTTCTTATCCCTGTGATTAGTACCCTTTGACAAATCTCCCTTCCATTGCTGCCTTTTGTGGTATGTCTTATAACAGGAAAAATTCTACACAACTAGAAGGGATGGGGGAACAAAAAGGCTCTTTTCAGAGCCACCTTGCACTGTTGAAAAATAGAAGTTTAATGAAAGCATGCAGGCGCAGCCTATGAGTGCTGCGTACAGAGATGACAATATGCGGCAGAACTTCGTTAATAGCATTTTACGCAATTGCAAACTGAAGTGGTGGCTCTGAAAAGAGCCTTTTTGTGCTGTTTGTGTTTGCAACGTTGGAAGTGGTGAACAACCACAGGGAAAATCCTTGCTAGACTTGCAGGAAGCGCTGCACTGCATTTTGGATATTACGCAGAAACAGCTCATTGCCAGCATCAGTCAGATGAACTCCATCTGAACAAAAAAAAAATGTGGAAGGAGAACATGCCAATGTTGCGCAAAAAAGCACAAACAGCATTGTTCACATTGCGCTGCGCTTTCTCCATTTGTGGCCCAGACGAGGAAGAACGCAACCACATCTGTCTCTGGGCAATGCGAGAAAAAATGATGTGTGAATATGGAAACATTTCCATGAGTTGCCGAAATGTCTCCTTCATTGCAAACTGCAATGAAATGCTGCTAACATGCCCTAAACTGTTCCCTCCTCAATGAAAAATAATAATGTCTGGATGAGCGAACGTCACCAAACTGGCACAAAGAGGACCCACATGGAGCCACTTCATCCCACGTATTCCGTACCAGTGTACATCGACATTATGGAAACCAAAGTGTGCTGCCAGTGCACAGTGTTCTGCGTAAACCTGTACCCAATGTATCCAGGATTCGCCCAAAAGCCATGTAGTCCGCCTACTGAACGGCACACCCGTCCCCATAGCCAGCTCCACTCCTATTGGCAAGCAGACGTTCTGGCACAATCTGTTGCTACACACCACACCCAGGAAATCGTAATGACCAATTCCATCTCCTGCACAACCCCATTCCCATTGCAGCCACCCTGAAAAGACTCGGATGTAGCACGTACGCACCTCCAAATGTGGGGGGCTGCTCAAACACATTTTAAGCGTCATAGAAAATGGGCGTCTTGGTGGAAGTTGTTAAGTGTTTTTTTTCTAATTTTGCTAAAGCGACGTTTAAAAAAACACCTTTTTGTGTGCTCCTTGTTCGAGATTGCTCTCTGCTTTTTCTCCTTACATTACTTGAGTGTCTGCAGCGTACATTGTACATAGTGCAACAGATGACTCATTTCAATAGGCAGGAAAAAAATCAAGGCCACTGAAAAACAACACACTTATGATATGATATGATATGGCATTTATAATGCGCCTATACACAAGTGTTTCAAGGCGCGACGAGGCAGGGGAGGGAAAACAGTGCAGAGAAAGACAACGATCCTACTAGGCAAAGTGTCATTCAGATTGCGCAAGTGCAAGGGTAGGGAGAGAGGGGAAAATGCCTGGGGGAAGTGCAGTACATGTACATATATACATGCAAAATAACATAACAGCATACAGGAATAAATATGATGGTAAAGCAGCCTGTTGGTGGCAAGTGCAGAGTAGAGCAGACAAGTGCTGGTGGGGGGGGGACTGTAAGGATACAGAAACAGTCCCTAAGTGCAGGGGTTTCCAGGGAGACAGGGCAGAGTCAAAGGGTGGGACCTGGCACCAAGATCAGAACGGTGTCCAGGTAACCAGTGCAGATTCGGCAGGGAATTTCAGCAGGGGAGAGAGGCAGATCAAGCAGAAGCAAAGAGGAAGGTTTTGAGGTGTTTCCAGAACCGGAGATGGTTCTCCTCAAGTTTCAGGGAGGCAGGGAGGCAGGAAGGCTGTTCCGGAGAGAGTCCCCTGCCGAAGAGAGATCGACCACCAACTCGTTGCTTGGAGAAGGGGCTGACCACGAGGGAGTTGGAGGCAGATGAGCAAAGAGCCCTAGAATAAAGCTATTTAGGAAGAGAGAGTTGAAGGTAAAGCGGCACCAATCCCAGAAGGCCTTGTGGATAATTCAGAGGGTTTTGAACTTAATCCTTGCAGCCACTGGGAGCCAGTGCAGAGATTTCAGTCCTGGAGAGATACGATCCCAGGGCTTGAGGCCAAGGACATGTCTCGCAGCCCTGTTTTGGATAAGTTGCAGAGGGCGGAGAGTAGAGGCAGGCAGGTTTAGATAGAGGCTGTTACAGTAGTCCAGCTTAGAGAGAACCAGGGCTCTAGAGACGGTGAGCTTCTGGGGGAAGGAGAGGAGAGGAAGAATACCTCGAGAGGAAGAATACCTCTGAGGAGGTGCAGCTGGTAGTGTGACTTCTTAGAGACATCGGAGATGTGAGGAGAGAAGGAGAGTGTGGAGTCGAAGATGACCCCAAGATTTTTAGCCTTGCAGGTAGGAGCAGGAAGAAGGCCAAGAGAGGCCGGCCAGAGAGCTGTAGGAAAGGAGGGAGGGGGTGTGCCGATGAGTAGAATCTCGGTCTTACTGGCATTAAGGCAGAGGTCATTTGCGGCACACCACTCCTGGATAGCAGACAGACAGTCAGCGATGAGGGAAAGAGAGGAGAAGGCCAAGGGCAGCCTAAGGATTGTCATGATGCCTACCTCCAAGGAGCCAGGTCCGACCCAGCAACCCCAGAGGCAGGCATCATTTTCCCCAGGGGAGTGCCAGCGGGCCCAAGCTGGGGCCCTTTGGACGCAGTCCTGGCGCCTTAGGCGCCAGGCTCATGTTGGACCCCTGTCCTGGCGCCTTAGGTGCCAGGCTCATAAAGCTAGACATGTGTTCAAGTGTTTTAATGTGCACTTACCTGATGCAGACCATGCTGCTACATCCAGGCCCTCTTGAGGCCTGAATGGAACTACTTTACCTGTGGGACTACTTTCCACCTGGGTGTGGTCGGGGAAGGATACATACCTGATCGGTGGAAGGATACACACTTGGAACTTCTTCCAAAGCTATTTAAACCACACCCGATCAGCAACTCACGCTTCGCGTTGTTCTGCTCTTCGCAGCTGGACGCTCACCATGTCAGCTCCTGCATCTGGACCTCAGCCACGCCTGTCAGTATCCTGGGTCACCTGCAAAGTGAGATAAAAGACCTTACCTGCTAAATCAGCACTACAGAGACATCACACCGACGATCCTAAAAAGGAAGACATCATTTTTAAAAGCATTTCGCTACGATCGCTGCAGCGCTGCATTTCACTCACCTATCCTGGACGCCTCCATCTTCAGCAGCGATCATCCGGATCCACAGCTACTTCCCAGAGCCTAGAGAGAAAAAGACAAGAACAAGGTGAGAGAAGGAAAGGAATAGGAAAAGCTCAGTTTCCTTCTAAGACTTACCTGTTGGGTCATTCCCATTTCATTTTGGGTCTTGCCGCTTCCAGGCATTTTCCGGACCCCGGCCCCTATGGGGAAAAAAGACAAAGACATTGAATGAGTGAATGCAAAGACATTACCCGAGCGCTCATCCAGAACTTACCTGTCATTTACTGGAACTGCACGTTTCACTTCGGGTCGGCGCCATATCTCCGGCATTCCGAACCCCAGCCCCTAAGGGGAAAAAGACATAAGCATTAGCGCTTGCTGCAACAAGACAATGAACATTATTATTAAGCTTGGAGTTTTGAACTTGCAGCAGAAATTTTGCAGCGCCTTACCTGAATAGTCAAGCTTACCTGAACTCCCATCAATCCTCAATCCAGTAAAGTAACTGGGTTTCAACACGCCCCTGCATCAGAAGCAGGATGGAGAGCTCATCCTTCCTGACCCTAAGGTGAGACTTCACGGGGAATCGTGGAAGGGTATCGTGGAGGGTTGGAAGAGAGTGGGAGGCTTGAGCATAACTCAGTCAGTAGGTAATACTCCCTTTTCACGCACAGGGGAATATTCCTGCGAGCCAGAGAAGCCAGAGTAGAGGGGCCCTTCCTGTCCATCTTCAGAGTCCTGCGCTTCACCATTGAAGAGGCATCAGCACTCGAAGCCAGACCTGCGCCTCCGTGGGAATCAGGTGAGCGTTACAAGAATGAGCTGGGTATCATCCGCATAGCACTGAAAGTAGGGGCAGAGAGCGGCGATGCGGTGGGAAAGGAGTGCCAGGTATTGGTTGAACAGCCAAGGAGAGAAGTTAGACCCCTGGGGGACAACACAGGTAGAGAAAAAGATATCAGAGAGGAAGGACCCCAGTTGGACCTGGGAGGGTCGGTCGGAGAGGAAAGAAGTCAGCCACGCCAGAGCCTGTCCCTGTGATACCCAGGGTATCACGGAGACGGTTCAGCAGGATGGCTTGGTTGACAGTGTCAAAGGCAGAGGTGAGATCAAGCAAGATGAGGACACACGGGTGTTGGAATCAAGGTTTGAGAGCAGGTCTTCAAGGATGTTCAGGAGAGCAGTTTCCGTGCTTCTGGCAGCTCTGAAGCCAGACTGATGGTCATGAAGACAACCAACAGATTTGGTGTGGAGATTAAGATGGGAGATGGCCTGTTTCTCCAGGAGTTTGCCCAGGAAGGGAGTGATGGAGATTGGGCGATAGTTAGCCGGGCAGGAGAGGTCAGCAGAGGGTTTCTTAAGAAGATGGTGCACAAGGGAGTGCTTCAGGGGGGATGGGAAGACTCCAGTGGCGAAGTAGTGATTGCAGAAATCAGCCAGGGCAGGAGCCAGGGAGTCGATGTGGTCCTTGATAGTTTTGGAGGAGCAGGGGTGAACCTGTTTTGACGAGACTTTCATAGATCGGACTTGTCGAGAAACCTCGTCTGCAGAGAAAAGGAGAAAGGCAGAGAGGGAGGGGGGGTGCCAGCAGAGGGGTCAGAGGAAGAGCCGGGGATAGAGGGAGGGAGGCGAGAAGAGGAGAGTGAGGACAAGATGTCCTGGGTTTTAGAAATGAAATGCGAAGCAAGTGCCGTGCAGAGGGCCTGGGAGGGGACAGGAGAGGTAAAGACAGCAGCAGGATTGGCTAGTTCCTTGCATATTTTAATGAGTTCACTAGAGTTGTTAGATGCCACAGAGATCCGGGCTTGGATATGGGCTCTCTTCTTGGTGAGCACAGAGAGCCGATATTGCCGTTGCAGCAGGCGGCAGGCCAGTTTGTCAGAGGATGAACATGAAGCACGCCATTTCCTCTCGGCCACCCTGCACTTGCGTTTTAGGGTGACGAGATTGGAATCATACCAGGAGTTACACTTGGCTTTGGGCCTTGGGCTTCAGGTGGATTCTCATGACAGGGGCAAGGATATCAAGAGTATCAGATATAGCAGAGTGGAGCATGAAGAGGGCTGTGTCAGGGTGGGAGTCGGCCAAAGGAGGAGGAGGAGAGGGTGAGAAGGTGGCGGCAAAAGCCTCAACTGACACGCGCTTCATGGGACGGATGACCGTGAAGGTGGGTAGCAGTGATGAAGGTGGCTTGGCCTGAGGGATAGGGAGGGTGAGGTGGGAGGATAGGAGAAAGTGATCACTCCAGGAGAGAGGAGTGGAGAGAGGGACAGAGGGGAAGATCAGAGGAGATCAGGGCATCGAGAGTGTGCCATGCAGAATGAGTCGGGCCAGAAGGGAGAATGATGAGTGAGAGAGAGTCGCAGAGGTCTCGAAAGTGTCCAGAGGGAGGACAGGAGGCATCCAAGTGGATGTTGAAGTCTCCCAGAAGGAGGAGTTGAGTGGTTGAGGCCAAGAGAGAGGAGGAGAGGTCTGCCCACTCAGAGAGGAAGGAGGAAATCTGACCAGGTGGCCGATAGATAGTAGCCACAGTAAGGGAATGGCTGGGAGAGAGAGAGAGAGCCGGCAGACGAGGCATTCAAAAGAGGAGTAGGTCTGCGTAGGAGTGACAGAGGCAGGAATCCACTCAGGGCAGTTGGGCCTAGGCACTGAGAGGATCTTGTAGCTGTCTGGCAGGAGCGTGTCAAAGCTGGTGACAGAGCTGGCCGTGAACCATGTCTCACTGAGGCTAAGGACATCAAGGTCAAGTTCTTCAAGAAGGCGGCAGATATCGGACGAATGCTTGACAGCAGAGCGAGAGTTAAGAGTGGCAATGTGGAGAAGGTTGCCATCCTTGAAGTACTTCCGGGGAGGGGTACAGATCAGAGGTACGCCTTGCGGAGGTGTAGAAGTGGCAGAGAGGGAGGAGCAAGGTAAGGTAGTCGAGGAAAGGGGGGAGGGACAGCAGGGGAAGAAAGGAAATTGATGAGGCGCGGGAGGCGTCTATCAAAGAGGTGAAGCTTGGCCTGAGGGTCTTGGACCAAGACAGTCCCATTAGAGTAAACATTAATGATGACCTTAGAGGAGTGGAAGGAGGCCAAGAGGACATCCCAACGGGTGCCACCATTAATGGGAGAAGAGGAGAAGGGAGCGAGCACAGAGACCATATGAAGGGTCCATAAGTCAGGAGAAGGCACGACAAAGAGGATGTTGGTGAGAGTATCCTTGGCGGAAGCACTGGTATAGATATCGGCGATAGGGAGGCCTGGATTGGAGACCAGGATGTCCTTTTTAAACTTTTTTCTAGCCGATTTAATGAGGAGAGCAGGATAGTCAACAGAGAAGCAGTTAGAGAAGATAGGAGAGATAGAGAACACCATAGGGTAGGTGGGAGAGGAGGGGGGCAGGAGAAGGGTGAAGACACAGGCGAGCGCAGTAGCCAAGAGAGTGAACGGCAAAAGTTGCTTGGTGGGACAGATTCTCTCAGGCCTAGTTCACACAGTGCAACAAAAATATTTTAAATACAGGTACATTGCGTATTAGTCAACCTGTGGAGAGATCACCTAAAATTGAGAATCCTGAAGGGGGGAGAAAAAGCGTAGATCACACAGCGCAACAAAAATATTTTAAATACAGGTACAGCGCATATTAGTCAACCTGTGGAGAGACCACCTAAATTTGAGAATCCTGAAGGGGGGAGAAAAAGCCTAGATCACACAGCGCAACAAAAATATTTTAAATAAAGTTACAGTGCGTATTAGTCAACCTGTGGAGAGACCACCTACATTTGAGAATCCTGAAGGGGGGAGAAAAGGCCTAGATCACACAGCGCAACAAAAATATTTTAAATAAAGGTACAGTGCGTATTAGTCAACCTGTGGAGAGACCACCTACATTTGAGAATCCTGAAGGGGGGAGAAAAAGCCTAGATCGCACAGCGCAACAAAAATATTTTAAATACAGGTACAGTGTGTATTAGTCAACCTGTGGAAGGCGCAGTCTAGTATAGGAGTCATTGGGAGGGGTAAGCAGGGAGGCAAGTGGGACAAACCAAAAGGGTACTGGCTTGCAACTGGCGTCCCCTGCGGACACCTGCAGACACAACAGGAGCCACAGCCGTGGGAGCCGCCCTTTGCCTAAGGGGCCCATAGCCGAGGGGGCTGCCGGGCAGGGGGCTGCCCAGGAGGGTCAGTTAACACCAGATGTGCAACCAATAGGGAGGGGGAAAGGGGGGATGGGCGGGGAGGTAGGCGGGAGGGAAGGGGAGACCAGGAAGTGGCTGCAGGGGGAGGGGGGAAGGAGAGAAACAATGCGCTCGGAGCGCGAGGCAGCAAACAATACAAAAAATCAGGCAACAAACTCACATGAGGCCCCAAGGACCACGCAGGGCTCAAACAGCAGCAGGACTGCCGGAGAGCTGCTAGCACACGCTCCACTTAGGAAAGAGGCGAGCGAGGAGAGCAGCCGGCGGGTAGTCCACAGGGACACCGTCAGTCAACCAATCAGAAGGGGGGTGGGCGGGGAGGTAGGCAGGAGGGAAGGGGAGACCAGGAATGGTTGCAGGTGGAGGTGGGAGGGGGAGAAACGACACGCTCGGAGCGCGAGGCAGCAAACAATACAAAAAAATCAGGCAACAAACTCACATGAGGCCCCAAGGACCACGCAGGGCTCAAACAGCAGCAGGACTGCCGGAGAGCTGCTAGCACCCGCTCCACTTAGGAAAGAAGCAAGCACTAAGGTTCTCATGGGCACAGAAGAACATCCTAGCATGGAACAGAAAAGCAGACATACACCTGAATCAATAATCCGTAGTCCCATTTCCAATGCAAGCACATTAAGAAGGACAGCATTTAGCACGTGCTCGTTCCCCAACTACCGCGAGGGCCACGCCCCAGTAAATCAAGGCCAGTCCTTCTTCCCTTTCTAGTACTCTTTTACCAGCACTCCCTGATTGGCTTCTGATAAACATTTTCATACGCATCTACCAATTATATCCAAGAACTGTGCATGTAACGCTATCCATTGGAACCGCCTTCCCCTCCCCGTCCGCTCTATTACCTCCTACCCTTCATTTCGCACTTCTCTAAAATCCTATCTCTTCCACTCACCCCCCTAGCTGATTTTGCTTCCTTTTTCTCCACTGAAGCCACCTCCACCATCACCTCCTTCCCCCCTCTCTCACTCTGGTCCCTTTCCACTTGCACTTAACCTCATAAATAATGTAAATTGTTCCTTGTACTGTTTTCTGGTTTAGATTTATGTCATGCATTGCTTGTTATATTTTCTTGTTCCTCATGTGTAGTGCCTTGGATTAAAGCACTATATAAATTAAAATAAACACACATCTATTCAACAGTCCATACCAACTGTTAAACATGCAGAGGTCAAATGTCCTGTAAATCAAAAGCACCTGCACGGGAAAGTACGGAAAAAGATCGACATGTTCTACACCCACATACATCTGCATCGTTACCCATCACCACACCTAGTAGGTATTACTATTTTTTGTACAGTACACTGGAAAATGTGTTATACGTTCGTTGCAATAAGGTACCTAGCGGTGAATCTCCATAACGTACTCAAAAGTCGTACTGTTATTTCTCCCATCACCTACCATTAAATGGTTCCTACAGTGCTAGGTGGTGGCAAAGTTGCATAACAGCCATTGGTATATGGAAACAGTTACTCTGTTCTTTTGTTCCGTCAATTTTACAATGCTTTCCTCCATTAACGCATCTCCTATCAAATTTCTAAAATTCGCACACAAAATTATCAGGCAGCCTTTCCCACCAAACTAAGCCAAGTGCATACATCGCAAGCATAACGACAGTTTCCTGCCGTACGTCATAGATAACAACAGTAGTTTAGCAATACAAAAATTTATGTGTGCATTTACAACAGTAACATTCATAAATGTGCATAAGGAAATTAAAGCCCAGAAGCAATGCCTAGAAATGCAAAGAAGTACATGCAAATGCATGCACAAAAACATTCTGCTTTGCACTCTGTAGATCTTTCCGCACCTTTTTGTCGTCCTTCCACAATGCGAAGTACTGCATTTTGAAAGTAAATAGGCCTAGACTAATACACACACATGTTTCATAACAAGTCACACAAAACACTCCCAAATAACACACCTACCTCCTTAACAAACATGCTTATGCTCCCACACACACTTCCTCCTCCTGCCAATACATCCCCCTATAGTTTTAAAGAATGTATTGCACACATGTAAGCATTATGCCATTAGCCAACATATTTTGTTACCATCTTCTTATACAGGTGCATGTACCCACCTCTCTCCCGTAAAGCCACTGCAGTGTACACTTCGAAATATAGGCTGCAATAAACCTATTCTCTGCAAGCAACAAAGTAAGTACAATACCATCATACTGTTGTATGTCTTACTAGAAGAGTCCACTATTGTTGCATATACATGTGCAGCCATCCACCAATATGTACTTCATTGTTACTGATGACACCTCTACAGGTAGTTGATCTGTCAAAATGTGAGAATGAAAAGAAACCCACTAAATACAGTGCAACTTACACTACTTCTAAGAGAGCACGTACAAATGGTGATGTAACCACAAGCAAGCATTCTAAAAAAGTACTTTTACAAAAAATGTTCCACCGCAGAGTACTTCAGAACCTTATAAATAGAGGGCAGAAATCACGATCAGCCCTCAAAACCTACTGCACTGCAGAAAAGTCATCCTAGATGTAGACAATGCAATGAGCGTGAAACGGTAATGTAACCACAAGCAAGCATTCTAAAAAAGTACTTTTACAAAAAAATTTCCACCGCAGAGTTCTTCAGAACCTTATAAATAGAGGGCAGAAATCACGATCGACCCTCAAAACCTACTGCACTGCAGAAAAGTCATCCTAGATATAGACAATGCAATGAGCGTGAAACGGAAATTGTTTATAGTAATTTTGAACAGAATGAAACCACTAACAAGATTAATTGGTAAATTGCAAGGACTTCTTCAAACAAATGCAATGTCAGCATAGGCACCTTTGGCCACATCTGTACAAGTGAGTGGAGTCACACCACCAACACAGAGCCATACTTCAATGAAGAATCATACAAACAAGAACAAACAAACCAAATTGCCTTACACCAGTGTGGATGAGGGTATGAAAAGATACACCATACCATAATGGAAGAGGAAGTACTGCTTTCAGAAATATCCCCATCAAACTTAGATGTCACTCTCCATTCCACCAAACCAACACGCCTCACCTACAAATGGCCTTGCACATCAATGTGTAACATTCCCCAATGCTTAATCAAATCTTTGCAGCAATTCCTCAATCAGTATGTCAAAGGCAACGACAAAAGAAAAAGAAAAATACTACCAAATATGGACTCCTGTCCAGTGCGCAACTACACTGGAATTCGAGGACATTCCTTAGCCTGTATTTCTGGACCTCCTGGCAAAAGCACCATCCACCGTATCAAAATGTTAGCAACCCACCATTCAACATTGAGAAATCTAGTTTACAAACTATACTATGCAAAAGTCCAGCTTTAGCACTCCAACATTTCAATGATATTCTCCTACATGGTACAGCCAAACAAGTGCTCGATGAAATAGAGCACATCCAAAGGAAATATTGTAGAACTGAAGAGAACTTATAAACCTCAGCATTTTCAGACAACAGTACTGATAATAGTGTAGCTATCAACTTTTTATATCACACATACAGAAAAGAAATACAAAAGTTCAAAAGCACATCTGCTGAAATGCCAAACCAAGTATGTGTGTGTTGTCCTAGAAATTTCTATAGAAAGAGCACCAAAACTATAGATATAATGCAAAAAATGGAAGGCATTGAGGAATCCCAAAGGTTTCAATGAGCTCTGTACCTTCTAGCAGAAAACAAATACGAAATTACGAAGACCTCCATACCGTGCACATACTGCACTGCAAAACTTGACAATAACCAAAGGCCTTCAGAGGCAATTAGAAATAATTTGGAACTATTTCCACTGCCAAACGCACTGCAGCAGCTTAATTTGTATGAGAGCATTATAATGCAAAAAGTGCACCCATTTCAAGCAATAATACGACTTCAACCGAAAACTGCAAAATTGCCTCCCACCGAATTACTGAGAGGCATTCGTGGTAAAGTAGTTTATTTACCATTAGATGTCAAAGAAAATGTAGACGCTCTACGAATGCAAAGGTCAAAACAAGAATCTTTGATTATTCAGGTAAATGGTGTACCTACAAAAGACACAATAAATTGACAGCAACTACTGGACCTAACCAAAGTTAGGGAAGCATTGCAATACCTTAAAAAAAACAATGAATACTACAAGGAAGTAAACTTTCAAGAAAACATGTGAGAAACAACCAAAATAATTCAGGCCTCCTCAACAACTGGCCAATTTGAACACCATAGATGATGCACTAGAAACATATCAAATGCAGCAAGCCAAAGGCGCGCCATCAGTATCTGGGAAAAAAGTGTGGAAGCACAAGCCTTTCCTCTACTCTTCCCGAAAAAAGGTGGAAGATATGATGAAAGAAGTACACAAATAACAGCATCAGAATACCGCTGTTTACAAATGTATTCTGAAGACCCTAGATTTCGACAGAATGTGGAGTACATATTCCACCTGCTCTTTGAAAGTGAACTGCTAACGCTATGTTATGGAGTTGCACACACATTAGAAACAGGATCCCATATTCAAAATATGTCTGCTACACAGGTACTTCAAAATGTGCAAGAGAAGGACGAAGTTTTACAGTCAAGTATTACAAATCTATTGGCAAACATGCGTGGTAAGAGTATTGGTTTATGTTTATGTTATGTTTATGTTTATTTAGTTTATATAGCACTTTACATCAAAGCGCTTTACAGTTTAACAACAACAATACAAGAGAAAGAAGCATATTTACAAACTTGATGCAAACCAATGGTACAGTACATAGAACAATTTACTCAAAAGGAGGGGGGTGTTCCCAGATTGTCTTGACACGCACGGGTGGTTACGGCATCCAATGTAAGGGCATCGGGAGGAAGGGGGGAAGGTTTTTGGGGGGAAGAGGTAGGGAAGGAGAGTCAAAGGGAGAGTGGAGAAGAAGGGCTTTCAGGGAGGAACGGAAAGATGGGTAGGTCAGTGTGGAGTGGATAGGGAGAGGTAGGGAGTTCCAGTGGAGAGGGGCCAAGAGTTGGAAGGAGCAGAAACATGAGGAGGAACAAGGTGCAGGGGGTACAGTGAGAAGGTAAAGGTCAGCTGAGCGGAGAGAGCAGGAGGGTGAGTAGAATGAGAGGAGGGAGGAAAGATAGGGGGGGCGAGGTCATGGAGAGATTTGTAGACAAGGCAGAGGAATTGAAATTTCAATTGTGAGAGGAAAGGGAGCCAGCCGAGTTGGGAGAGTGAGGTAGATATAGAGTCTCGAGGGCCGAGGAGACAGAGTACGGATGGAGGAGTGGTAGATGGTTCCGAAGGCACGCAGACGTACGGTGTATGCTACGCAACCATGGGCATTCACATGGTTTGTCACTTTAAGTTGTGTTGAATATACATGGGAAGACTTGCACACTTTCCTACACATAGCAAACAAAACCAAAGCAGGTGTAGACATGAAACACTAGGAGAGTTTTGCTCTCTCGATCCAGTGCATGTTTCACGCAACTTTCATCATTGCTTCCTTGCCATGCTGCACTTCATTTGCAATAAAGCACTTCCTCCCCTCAGAGAAGTGGAACAATAAATAGAGAATAGAAAAATAGGAGTACCACACATCCACATGCTGTTGTGGATTAAAAATGCTCCTACATTTGGTGAGGAGAGTGATGAAACTGTTTTTTCAGTTCATTTACAAATATGTCACTTGTGAAATCCCTTCAGAAACTACACATAGTGACCTACAAGCACAAATTTTGCAATTCCAAACACGCAAGTGTGGCAAGTATTGTTGACACAAATATAAGAACCGAGGCAAATACTACACCAAATGCTGCTTTGGTTTCCCTAGACCAGTTTACCAAACAGGCCAAGTAAACAGCTTCATGTCTTCGGTTTGACACAGTGTGGAAAGGAAAATCTCCCAAGAACACATACTGCATAAAAAGGAGTGAAACATCAAAGTACATCAATGATTACAATGCAATTATTGCCCTCCTATGGAATGCCAATGTTGCTGTACAGTACAGTGCAGACAATTCCACTGCAGTTGGATGATATGTCACTGACTTACTTAACCAAAGCAGAGAAAACAGAGTTCAAAGACCTCTGAAATGACATATCCTCTGACAAAACACTGGCACAGAAATTGTACAGCTTTGGCATTAAAATGCTGTCCCATAGAGAGTGCGGCAGCTACAAAGCTGCTGGCCATTTAACCGGCACTGCCTTACATTGGAAATCTGACAGCATAGTATGGCTAAACCTTGGGCCTGCTGCATCCAGAAAAAGAGTACTTAAATCGTACAAAGACATACAAACAATAGCCAAAAGCGATCCCAACAGCCAGGACATTTTGAAGAACAACTTATTGGACACATACTACCCAAATAGGATTATTACTTTAGAAGCCATGTGCCTGTACCCGATAGCCCAATACTTCGCATACATAAACAACATTAAACCAAATGAGGAAAAAGGTAAATACAGAGTGTAAAGTTGTAAAGGCAGCCTGGTGAAACTTACCAAATGCAGCCTAATTAATAATATGAAGTAGTCATTGAAAACGCCTCAACACAAAGAACTGTACTACATGGCTCTACTGCAACTTTTCAAACCATGGCAAAAAGAAGAAGATTTATTAGCCATCTACACCTCCTATGAGTATGCTTTCAATGCCAGTAAAAGTACAATTACAGATGAAAACTTTACACGGTACAAAACCATATTGGACAATGAACGCCAACAAGAAGAAGAACTTCAAGCAAAACTAAATGTAGACACTTCTGAGAGCAGTGAACCTTCTCAAACAGGAAGCCAATAACCACTTGGACAGCCACTCATAGCAAATGAAGCAGAATTCGCCATGACGGAAGTAACCACCACTATGCTTCAGTATGAGCACTCTGCAGAAAAGTTGGCAGTACTGAAATCCCAACTAAACGATAAACAGCGTACCATAAGTGAAACCATTGAACATGGTTTACAGCACAAAAGTAAAACTTGCACCTGTAACAACTACAAACCTATACTGCTGTATGTAAGTGGTGAAGCTGGGTCATTCTTAATACAAATTATCAGTAAATACCTCCAACAATTAACAAACAACAACCTTTCTGCTGTTGTAACCGCCCCTACAGGTTTGGCTGCCTACAACATAGGTGGAATCACTCTACACCGATTGCTACTCCTTCCAGTAGAACACCAAAACAAATTAGAGTACTATAAACTTTCAGCAGAATCTGCTATGGAGCTACACAGAGTTTTGAAACAAATGAAAATGCTCCTAATGGATGAGGTGAGCATGGTCTCCAACCTAATGTTGGCTTTGATTCAACTCAGATTGCAAGATGTCCCCAAACAGACTACGAAGAACTCTTTGGAGGAAAAGATGTCATTGTTTTTGAAGATCTCCTTCAATTAACACCAGTCAAAGGTGAACCTACCTTCAAAACCTTAGGACACAAAGAGTGCCGTAAAAATGTTGGCAGCATCAGGAATGTAAATCTCTGGCAACATTTCCAATACAGAGAATTAACTCAAAACATGCATCAGTCTGCAGACCTCACCTATGCCAACATTTTAAAAAACATACAGATTGGTGTACTATCAAAGGAGGCGCAGTCTATCCTCAATACTAGATGCATCCATGAGCTGTACGGGCATAACACATGTGCTACTGATGTCATGGAACAATTAGCTCAGAAAAATATCAGCTGTATGTCCTTAATGCCAACTCTAGCAAGCTGTGCACAATTTAATGCATCAATGCTGCAAAAAGAAAAACAACCACTAGTGGAATATTCATGCCACAGACAAACTGGACGTACACGGTATGACAATACCTATGTGTCAACAAGGCATAGCATGACTACACACGATAAAGAACTCTATCTCCAACACAGCTGGTTTGAAGAAAATCTTAACATTATGTGTCAACTGTAGAATTATGCTAAAGCATTCCATTGACGTAGAGCAAGGTTCAGTTAATGGAGCACTTGGTACAGTTGTTGGCTTCCAGACATACCCACTGGACAACAGCATTTAGTTTGTAAACATCAAGTTTGACAAACTTTCGGAATATAGGACGCACAACAGCGCGATTCCTTCTTTTCAAAGACATCTATGTACGCAGAGAACAGTTCTCTCTGTCACTAGCTTATGTAGTAACTATTCATAAATCGCAAGGTCTAAGCTTAGATCAAGCATTGATTGATATTGGCAGCACAGTCTTTATAGAAGGCATGAGTTACGTAGCACTATCACGACTACGTACACTGGAAGGACTGTATCTAGTGAATTTTGATGCAACTGCAGTCAGTGCAGACATTCCTTGCATCATAGAATACAATAGACTGCGTGCACTGTGCACACCCCATCTGAAAATGTACCCTATTCCTCACAAACCAAATTGTTTGAAAATAAGGCTCATTCAATCAGAAGTTGTAAATGATTTACCAACAGTACAATCAAAGAAACTGAAAGCAACTCATACTATATCAACTACCAAAAGCACACACAAAAAAAGTAAAAAAGACAAAACATACGCAACTCCACCAACAAAAAGAAATGCCTCTGCAAAGAAACCATGTACTCTTCCATCAAAGTGCTCAGACACAGAAGTACCTGGCCCATTCAAATTTTCCAATACAACAGGTGTTAATTGCTATGCAAACGTAACAATGAATGTTCAATTCCAAATTCCAGCAATTATTAAAAACATTTATTTAAATGGTGCAGACCAGTTGTGTTTGCAAATGCTCGTTTTTCACAGAAATGCAGTAAGTGATCCTGACACCATTTACAGTGTCTCAGGAAAAAGGCAAGAATTGGACTGCAGTGCTGGAATGGTGAAATTCACTTTGTTGTCCTCATTCACTATTACGAATTATTGAAGAACTTCATTCGGATACAACGATTCAGATTAGATTATCCACAGAAGGATTATTGTCCAGGCGAATAAAATCGGAAAGAGGCGTTAAACAAGGTTGCATCTTAGCCTCAACGCTCTTCAATCTGTTCCTTTTAGATCTAGGAACGGATTTTGAGGAAATAGAAAGTGATGCTCCTAAATTAGGATCCCAAAGAATCCAATGGATCCTCTATGCTGATGATTTAGTATTGGTATCCCAAACTCCTAGAGGCCTCCAGAACTTGATTCAATGTCTTGAAAACTATAGCAGAGCGAATAATTTGATAATTAACACAGAAAAAACACAGGTGTTGATTTGGCAAAAAATCAATGCTAAGGAAAAATTTAAACGATGCAAATGGATACTAAACAATGAAAACCTTTGCTTAGTTAACACTTACAAATATCTAGGTTTACACTTTGCTGGAAGCCCGATGCCTCTGCTACAACCGTCCATCCTAAAAGCAAAAATTCAATCTTTAGCCTCACAAGCCTCTATTATCCTGCGAAAATATGGGAAATTCACAACTAATCATGTGTTGCTTTTTTATAAACAAAAAGTAATTCCCATAATAGCTTATGGGGCCGATTCACAATTACCACAATCAAGAAAATATTGGGATAAGTATGAAGGCACATTTTGGAAGTCGGTATTCAAATTACCAAATTGTACACCGATGGCATTGTTGAGACTAGAAATGGGCTCTAATTCGATTTATTGTCATGTCCTATGGAAAATGTGTTGTTTTTTTAGAAAGTGTCTGATAGGTGTCTCTCAGAAAAATGTGTTGAACACTACTGCGCACTACTTGCTAACTTCTGCTGACAGATTTCCAAAAGTTTGGCTCCAATATGTGATTAACATACTTACTGAAGCTAATATTTCCTTGCAAATGCTAATTTCAAATCCAACTAAAGCGAAGAAAACATTGTTCTTATATGATTGGATTTTGACCCAAGATCTGTGTAAAAACCTAGTTGATTTTTCTTGGACTATTTTTCATCCCAAAAAATTGGGTATAATGGAAAAGTATTTACAAAAATGTCCCTCTCATTTTGTACGAGCCCAGATGCTAAGAATGCGCTTAAATCTTCATCCTACATATGAAATTCTGTCCAGACGCGATAAGAACCTAAGCAAATGGTGTCGGTTTTGTAATGATAATAACTGTATTGAAACCCTTAAAGGAGAGTTCCGGGACTTTTTTTTTATTGTCCCTACGGTTCGGCCATGTGTTTTTAAGCATAACTCGGTCGATCGTAGAAAACTTTCCTATGGACCTTACCCGACTTTTCGTCCATTAACGCACTCGAAATCAGCCGCCATTTTCTGATAATCCTATCACTTGCCGCATCGCCCTGGCTCACCTGCTTTTGCGGCACTAAATCAAATCCCCCGCCCCTGAAACAGACTTTATCAAAACATTCATATTCCCCGCCTCTATCCGTGACGTGACTGTGCTGCGTAGGCAAACGCGCCCAGGCGTCTTCTACGTGACTCCACACAGAACCCGGAAATCAACACAGATCAGCTCACACAACACAGCGCGCCACAATTCGCAATATGAAACTGTACTTTTAAATCAAACCGCAAGATTGTAAATTTGGTAAAGTACATTTATTTGACATCAAATGTTTAGAGAATATTCAGCGATTTTCTTTTTTATTTGCTCACGTTCCAAAAAGTTCGTTTTGAGGCACGCGATGTTCCTTTGCTGTACACAGGGTTTTAGATCATCTCACAATACAACGCCACAATTCGGAATATGAAACTGTGGTTTAAAAGCAAACTGCAAGATTGTACATTTGGCAAAGTACATTTATTGGACATCAAATGTTTAGAGAATATTCAGCGATTTTCATTTTTATTTGCTCTCGATCCAAAATAGTTCGTCTTGAGGCAAGCGATGTTCGTGTGCAGTAAACCGGGTGTTGGTTTACGATAAAATAAGCTCTTCGGTCGCACTGATAATCGCATGGCTGTTCCAACAACGAGGCACTAGGCCACCACAACGGTCTGTATGTTGCATCTAGCCGTTAGTACCGCGTAAGGGCATACTTGTACTTGGCGATCGTCCCATAAAATGGTCAGGGTGGTAACGTTGTTCACGCGGAGAAGCAACTGGCGGTTAAAAAAGCCGTCCGCCGGTGTCTGGTACTCGTGACACATGCAGTAATGCATGATGTACCTGTTTGAAAAACATAAACAATGAAATTAGTCTCACCATCAGATCTTTATTAAAATTATTCATTTTATATATTCGGTCGGGAAATTATTTCATAGCTAGGACAGTGCAACTGGGTTTTAAACGTCAAGGGGGGGCTGTAGGATACTGAGACAGTCCCTCAGTGCAGGGGTTGACAGGGAGTGCAGGTGGAGAGTGGAAGGGCCCAGGACCGAGATCGCAGACAGTGGACCAGTTGTAGCAGGGGAGAGGGAGAGAGAAAGCAGAAGCAAAGGTTTTGAGGTGCTTCCGTAAAAGTAGACGGTTCTCCCCAAGATAGTGCGCGGTACAAAACAATATGCCACATAGAACGAACAAGTACAACTTAACCCGTCTTTAAAGCTACTGTATAGTAATTAAATTGCGGTATAAACTCATCTAAAGAGTTACTTACATTATATTTGCATTTTCCATTGTGTCTGTGCGTAGGGCAGCCCCGAAATACCACTCCTTCTATGCCGACGTTATTTCTTCTAATGAACGAACATGAAATGGCTTTCGTTTCTGAAATTATATTCATTATCGTTTCTTACGTGGTCCCGGGCTGTCAAGGTCAAAATACAATAGAACCTTATACTGAGTCGTGGGCCATTCTGGCACCCGAGAAAAAATCAAAGCAGCTGACCTTCACTTTGAACGAGCACACATTCCTAGTTAGCTACATTCAGTGTAAGGCATTCTCACAGGACTTGAAATTTACACTCCATCTTTGCATTTTGTCTGCGTGCTTTGCAGCCCCACAGAACCATAAATACGGAGACATTCTATATTTTTTGAAAAATGATTTATATTACTGTTTGGTTTAATTTAATGCGCAAATGAACAAGGTTGGATAGATACACATATTCAATGGGCCTGCGACATGAGGAGACTCGAGAGAACAGACAATCAAATTACAATCATTTAAACCGTGATGTGTATTTCTCAATGAGTTCTTCTTTAGGTGGACATGGAACAGAGGCAATGTTGGGTGGCAATGCAGTTGTCCCCTGCACAGGTTCGTTCACAACTCCATTTATGTGCCTATCTAGGACGTCAACAATAAGTTTCTCAATAAACTCATATTGCATATCCTCAAACACTGGTTTGATCACCCATTGTTTACTTCTTTTAGTGAAGGCCTTATTGTAGCGAAGCGTCCCTAAAGTTCCGGTCGTCCTACTTTGTTGACGGCCAACATTATGGTTATGTGCCAAGACCGCTAAAAGAGTCCGATTTATCATGCCCTCCATGCCAAAATGCAATCGTTTTGGCCTGTACTTGAGGCACATATTGTGGAACACCTCCAAATCTCATGTGTGGCAGAATTCCGTGAGTCCCCTCAAAGCTTTTGTTATAGTTTTATCAAATACAATCTTTTCAATGGCTTTGTGAGTGGGTGATGAAGGAATCAACCACTTCTTCTTCCGTGCCTCCTCTGTGGACAAATGGCCATGTTCACAATTGTGGAAATGTTGGTTCGTGTTCCATCGGTGAACGTTTGTACAGTGTGGCATTACTGACCGCCATTTTTCCAGTAGAATTTCCAACGACCCTCCACATGTTTTTGAGCTCCACCAAAGATGGTTGCTGATTGACTTGGACCACTGTGAAATACCTTGCAATTCTTTTTTTTTTACCTGCAGCCGACAATTTTTTATTGATTGATTTTGCAAGATGCCAAACGTCAAATTGGTGATTTATATTTTTGTACTGTTCTCTCATTGTCTTGGCAATTGAAACGTGTCTGTCCGTGGCTATCAGGTCGATCACCATTCCCCGCGATTGTAGTTCTTGCAATGATGCTACAAAGCCAACTTTCTCCATGGCCACTGAGGATGTACTTTGTGACACCTGCACGACCACCGAACTCACAATTTTCTTACTTTCCATGTCCTGAAAGTGGTAGGTGCAGTACTTGGCTGAAAATCCTGGGCTGTCGCACTGTCCATCACCGGCTAGCCTGAACCGTTTGCCCGCGAATGTACTATCAATAGACATTTTTTCCATTCTCCAAGCTTCGCTAATGGCTGGAAATAGATAATCGGTTTGGTATTTGTAGAACTGAGTTTTCGCAATGAAATGGATTCCCACAAACTGAAAGAAAGACTCTAATTTTTTAAAACTTGAACCACTAAAAAGTGCAGCCGCTGCACAAAGTAGATTGCCTGCTGGCAGTTGTCCCAGCATAGGTTGTGCAGACCATGTGAAAGGATGATATTCTGTACAGGTGGCATGTATTTTAAGGTTAGTGCCTCGAATTGCACGAGTCACATTAATCAATGGCTCCCCACATACTTCCCCACCTACCAAATGCCCACATTTAATCCGAATAATAATATCAATCAAACAACTATCGAATACAATGAATTTGGCCTCTTTCCTTATACTGTCACTCTGCATCCCAGCTGGTTCGGCCTGTAACGTTGAGGACATGTCACTCACATGAAAGGTAGAATCTCTGATATCGTCTTCCGCTATGTTCAGTGATATTGATGGTGTTTCATTGTCGTCTACTTCATTCTCTTCCATTGCAACATCTGTTCCTTCTCCGGCGATGGGTGAATAAAACAATTTCTTCAACTTTCTCGCGGTCTTAGTTTTTGCGGGTGTGGATTCTGTGAATTGATCTCCGACTGCATCCGAACTACCAGGAGGACATTCACTATCAATGGCTGGTGGTGGTATAGCTCCGTTGTCAATCACTTCATATTCTTCCCATTGGCACGATGCTTCTCCAGTCTCAAGTCCCTGCCAAAAGGTTTGACAAGCAACATCTCTCGTTCGCTTCACTGTCTGTGTAGATCTAGTTCGTACACCCACTCGCAACTAGAGGACAGATTGGAAAAGGGGTGTTCAGTTTAAACACAACTTACAGTATTGAACTATTAACAGTGAAAAACAACATAATATAGTGACCAGGACACTAACCTTCTTTTGCTTTCTTTTCTTTGAAACTTTCTTGCCTCGAACTTCAACATCAGGACGCTGTTGCTCCGACTCGTGTGTGCATGTCTCCACTTCCTCTTGCGCTGCAACGACTATGTTTTCCTGATAAGCACATCCATCACGCACTGACGCTCCATGGACTCCCTGAAACATAGAACTTTCATTAGTATGTATAATATCGAAAACACAAAATGTACTTGGGGACCAATACCCACGTACATCTCAATAGCAAAACACAAATGAACGCTTTGTGTAGAACATTCAAACGACAATTATTCACGCATTGTTGATCTAGTTAGATGGAACTGTCAAGATCCATACCTCGTGCTCCTCATAGACTTCCATTGATGATATTATTGAAGATGATGCTTCAGTGACTCCCTGAAACACAGTAATTGCATTAGTATGGTTTTCTATTTTGATAAAAAGAACAGAAAGTTTGTGCAGGCGTGAACGGCTCATCTAAATAGACCTGCACAAATGATCAGTTGTCTAAAATAAATAATGGATATCTAAATATGATTCGATTTGCTCGATCGTTGGAAGTGTCACCACCCAGAAATCTGCATCAACTACTAGGGGTGATGTTCTTGTAGAAGAAGCTCCGTCATCTCCCTGAAACATAGTACTTGCGTTAATAAAGAAGGAAGTATAGCGGATGTAATCACGTCATATGATTTCGCTTCATCGAACTGTCAGTATCCATACCTCGAAATGCATAAGAACATCAAGGGACGATGTAACTGCGGTGCACACTTCTGCAAGCTGTTGCGCCGACCCGTAACTGCACGCTCCCCCTTCTTCTTGGACTAATGCTCCATCGACTCCCTGAAACATAGGACTTTCATTAGTAATGAACACAATATTGAAAAAAGAAGACACATAGGAGGGCGACGACAGAAGGACATATCAATGGCTAAAAACGAAAGAAACATTGTGTGTAACAATCACGCTACAAGAATGCAAGATCTGATGATCTCCATCGATGGAACTGTCCTGAAACGTACCTCGAGCATCTGAGTGACATCAACGGTAGTCGTCAATACGTTGGACTCCTCAGCATCTCCCTGAAAGACAGTACTTGAATTATTTTGGATAACAATAATTATAACTGAAAACAAAGACTAGAGGACGAGTACAAGGGTGTACCATTAGGTAAAATAATTACACGATAAATTAAAACTATTGATTTACATGCCTAAAACAAGTCAGTGGCAGAATAGCCAAGTAAGATTACCCGATAGGCGCTTGAAGTGGCTGATGACTGCAATAACGACACGGATGGAGAATCTTCCGCCTTCATATTGAGTGGATACATAAATGGGGAAATTATTGTTAGCTAATGCTACACACTACCGCAAGGCCGAGAGATAAATACGTAAACTTGACTCACCAGTGGAGGGATGTGGACGAATAGAGTGGGAATAGCGGTTGAGAGCAATTTTCGCCTCGCTCGCGGTGTGTTCTTCTTTATTAGCAATGATGTGGAGTACATGTCAGAGGTAAAGTGCCTGCTGCAGATGCGGTATCGATCACCCCTCTTGTCCGCAAAGACTTCTAGGACTCTACTTTCAAGCTCAGAGGGTGGATATCCGCAATATCGGACCCATTCTCTTATCTGATCTATTGTCTTAGGGAAAACATGCATTATAGTACCTTCAGATTTATTATGGGTCTTCGAAGGGCAACCGCCAATGGAACAGGCAGGCATTGTGGAAAGTTCTGAAAAGTAAAGATCAACAATTCTCTATGAATACCAATGTGTTAAAAAATTAAATGACACATAAAAGGTTCAATGCAAGGTATGTTTTGGTTCTTGGAACTATACACGTTATTCACATGCGGATAAGTATTTGAATAACTTTAAAAAAGTAGAAAAATAATTTGACTAAACTCAGAACATGTGACTAGTTCCTTGCATGTACTGTCTTGAACGAAAAGAAATTGGACGCAAAATGAGTATGGTACATGGCCTTACCTTGACGAGCAAACAGTTAGATGCAGGGATCAGAGTAGTTTCTTGTCGTTCACAGGTTGCAAACTGACGTGTTTCCTCGAAGTGGTCACGGAAGTTCACAGAGACGAAGAGCAGATAACCAGCACCTTCACGGGTTGACTAGCAAAGTGCAAAGAAGTTCTCATTAGAAATATGAAGTGGGTTATAAAGAATTCGAAACAGGGGTGTGTTTGTGAATGAATGACGTGTATATGTCGTGGCATTATGCGGTTTGCAGGGGGCCGTCCAGCGTGAGGGGGGATGCTTGGCAGGAGACACGGGGTCTGGCGGTAGACATGGGAACAACAACCCATGCTCTATAGACCACTTTGAAGTGTACATGGTCTTTGGCACCTCTTGGCCTTTATCGCTCCCTGACAGCTCCACTTGCCAGCACAAGTACCCCGGTGCGAACTGCCTTTGATAGGGCGGGGGGTGGATTGGGGCGGTGGTCGTGCAGACAAGACACAGGAAGACTCGTGAATGGAGACACACTTATGTGGATTGCAGGGGGCCGTCCAGCGTGAGGGGGGATGCTTGGCAGGAGACACGGGGTCTGGCGGTAGACATGGGAACAACAACCCATGCTCTATAGACCACTTTGAAGTGTACATGGTCTTTGGCACCTCTTGGCCTTTATCGCTCCCTGACAGCTCCACTTGCCAGCACAAGTACCCCGGTGCGAACTGCCTTTGATAGGGCGGGGGGTGGATTGGGGCGGTGGTCGTGCAGACAAGACTCGTTTGCCGCAGGGCCTCACCAAGGAGAGGACATCTAACTGCATGTAAGAGGCAGGCTGCAGGATCTAGTACATGGAAGGCAGGGGGGTGAGTTTATAAATACCTCACCCTCCCAGGAGAATATATGGGTGCAGTTCACCCTGGAGACCCTGGATGCCTAGGCAGTTAGTCAGCAGCAGGCTGGCCTGTGGTGGCAAGGCGGCACGGGCCAGAGGGGGTCATCTCTGTACCCGGTGCCCAAAAGGATGATTTATTATGATCAACCATATTGATTATTTACCTATAACCATGTTTTGTATCAATAAAATCCAACGGCCTTCCTTTTATTGCCAACGCTTGAACAAAGTGGTGTGGTAAGTATTTTTGGGGGAGGAGGCAAGGCCGGGAGGCTTGATGCCAACCCGCAAAATAACATATGTATGTCTGCTGCATATGGGTTCAACGGTTATGTGGATTGAAGGTGGGCGGCCAGCGTGAGGGAGGATGCTGGCCGGAGACATGTGGTGTGACAAGACAAGGCACAGGAAGACTATTCAATGGAGACACACTAGATTCATTTAAAAAATCAAAACAACCATTGTTAAAATATATGTTGGGTTTTATTTTAGATCTTAATTTCAATTGAACATAAATAATAAACATTACACATTGTAAAGTTGCGGTTGCAGCACATCCAGGGAAAATCCGCGGTATTGTCCACTGTCGCTGGGGAAATGTTGTCTAATGGCAAGTACCGCACAGGCAGGTATTACTCTCCGAACGCGGTGTCCGAGCCTCCCGTGAAGCCACCAAGTGAAGCAACGATAGGCCACCAGCCTGTACCACCTGTGAAAATGAAAGATGCAAACTGTATTAAAATGACAACTTTCTTATCACTGTCGATTCAGGTAAAAAATGTCATTCTGCTTTGAAAAAAATTCTATCTAGAAAATGCACAACATGGAACCAATTTACATGCATTCGAATGATGAGACGACCATGAAATAGTAGTGGCATCACTGACATCACAACCAGAGTATACTTACTCGTTACTCGGATTACACGGACGAACAGTGCCGCAAAGTTCGTGCATAAGCACCATCATCATCCTCAACACGGTCCGTGAGAGGCAGGCTTCCCTGAACTCTGGCAGCTCGGTGATGCATTGCGGACTTGGCTCGCCTTCCGAAATGTAGGCCAAGCACCCGGAATTTTCACGGCAGCAGCAGTTCTCCTCCTCAGTTGGCATTAGCTCGCACCGATTGCACGTGCACCAGGTGGAGACGCCGTCCATGCGACATGGTCCAGGCTCTTCATCCGTTGACTGGTCCTCCCAACTGCCGTCCGAATCCCCATCGTTTTCGCGTGCTTGCCTTTCCAGTAGTTCTTCCTCGGTGTACTCGGGCTCGTACATATACGGCATTATTGTAGCCATTGTGTGGTAAAGAAAGTAAAATAATTTATAGCGGTGGTACTGGTATCTGTTCACACGGGCTACAATCAACAAAGGTAGCTGACCAGAGCACAGAAACGAGTCACAGAATACTCAAAGTAACACACAGAGAGTAATGGAATCGAAAATCTGCTGCTGTGTGTTGTGAAACGGTGTGTTTATACTTATTGAGGAAAGAGGCGTCCTGCCATTTCCATGGCGACAGTTCATTAGCTGAGGCGCAGCGATTGTTGACACGAAACGTGCTTTGGCGTTGGGAAATGGGCGGTACGCGTCTGCTGATGTCAGGCTCAGGGGCGGGGGATTTGATTTAGTGCCGCAAAAGCAGGTGAGCCAGGGCGATGGGGGGAAATGATAGGATTATCAGAAAATGTCGGCTGATTTCGAGTGCGTTAATGGACGAAAAGTCGGGTAAGGTCCATAGGAAAGTTTTCTACGATCTACCGATTTATGCTTAAAAACACATGGCCGAACCGTAGGGACAATAAAAAAAAAGTCCCGGAACTCTCCTTTAAACACCTAGTAGTGTCATGTTCTGCATTAGAGACACTACGGCAAATATATTTTAAAAATTCTCTACAGCTTTATTGCTTTCACACTGAGGAAGAAATTTGGGGCCTAGTAATTAATAGTGAACGCTCAGCGATCTTAACTGCTTTAGTTAAATTTATATCTACTATCCTCTATTAATATGGAATGTTGTAAGTATAAAGAGGTGTAATATATTTTTCTTTGTTCATGTGTTGAAGATGAAATGTAATGAATTTTAAATTGTTATGTATTGACAGACTCAAAATAATCCTTCCTCTATCTTTCTTTCTTATGTTGTTTTATATTAAATATTTGAAAGGTTGAATATCAGCCAAACAAATAAAAAAAAAAAAAATAAAAAAAAAGAAATTCACTTTAAACCGACAAGAAGATCCACAGGAATTCCTAATGTACTTACTACAAGTACTGGAAAGGAAAAACTTACTCATAAATGAAATCTTTCACATTTCCTACATGTGGAAACATACAAGCACTTTGTGCAACCATGTCATTCAGGAACAAGTCCCTAACGAATGCTTCGTATATTTGTCAATTCCTAACTGTGACTCCATTCCATTTCAGCAACTTGTGCAAAATACGAACCATAGCATGTTGTGTACATCGTGCAATTCTGCTATTCGTTTGACACTAAATATACACTCACATAGACAATATATAATATTAATGCTCCTAAAATACAATGCTAATGGAACCAAAAACAACTGCAAACTTACTGCCTTCACACACGGATAGGTATCACTTGGCAAGAAAACCTTCACAACAGTAGCCATAATCTACCACACAGGCGACTCAATCAATGGAGGCCACTATACTGCATACATTAGAAAGCAATGGTCATGGTGGGAATGCAATGATACTTCCATCAGTCCGAAGCAGAGATTACCTGCAAATCTTGCAAATGCATGCTTAATATTCTGGAAGCTAAAATGTACTCATTGATGTAAAACCTACTATACCTTACTCCCCAGCACCAACTGGTACCTTCGTAAGTGGACAAAAACATATTTTCCCACCACACTGTCAACCTAAAGCAACTTAGCATACTGCAAGCATTGACAAAATGCACCAAAGTGTGTGTTGGACAATTTTCTACCCAATGAATACACTCACACAAACAATACGTGTACACAAATCACAGTAGCAGTATTTTCCACAGGATACATGGAAGGCAAAGTACTAAGTATGAGGGTTCAAAACTATCCTCAGTAACCTCTGAAACCACCACGTACGCAAATCAGTCACCAGCTCTCCAAGAATAGTCATACAACTCCAAGACATATGGAACTATCGCTACGGAAATCCATAATGGTACACCACCACTTCAAAATGTACACACATGTCCATCCAAGTAGCAACAGGAATGCACAAGCTTCTAAACGTACCCTTTACGAATGGGACACTGTAAACAGTTAGAGTACGCCACCTGCTATCTAACTGCATCCAGAATACCACAATGTTATTTGCAGCATTAAAACAACCTAACTGAACCTTCTACAACTACTGTGCTACAAACATATTGTTAAAAACTTCCAAAGTATGAGCAGTTACAGTACGCCAACAGGTTCGTAACTACCGTCAGAATTCTGCAATAGGACAGAACAATGCCACAATACTTGCAAACCACCAGCAGCAACCAAATGCATAAAGAAACAGTGGTGCAAAAAGAAAGCAAGTAAACATTTACAAAATACCACCTGCTACACAACTCCACCAAAATGTATAGGGCAGAAATCGTAAACCATTACATTGCCTCCTACTTCAACAGTACACCTTAAAAAGTGCTGTAAGTACTCCCTCCAAGTGTGACTATCATTCATTGTGCACCAAGACATTTGGAAGTTTTGTTTTTTTATCCAGCATGGGTTTTTTCCCCCCACAGACCCAATGAATATGCAACAAAACACAGAAACTGGGCTCATTGCACAGTAAAATGGTTCAAAGTATAGTACTTAGGAAGTACTAGTTATGAGGGTCCACAAAGTAAAGAAATGTATGCTATGTATTGGACTGCAAACTAACAAAATACCTGCTCTAACATGTTCTGTTCTCTTTTCCCACTGATAATGAATGCAGCAACCATTACCACAAAATTTCACACTCGATACAGAAACACAGTACAGGCCCTCCTCAATCCAAACAGTAACTCTGCAACAATTGCTATTATACTTCTCTACAATGTCCTCAGTGCAATGTGTGCACTTATTTCTGCTATACACATTGCAATGCATACCTATATTACACCACGTAGCTTGTGCCTACGCCCTACACACTTCACTACACCCTGTACAGTGCAGGGCCTCCAGCAATGCACTAAACATTGTACACCCTGCTCACAATTGCAGATGCACTGTACAACTATGCATACAAACATCTTTACATGTGCCACTAACCCCACACATAACACAGCCAACTACCCCTTAGCCACTGCAGTTCACATTGTCTGCCATTTCTTCCACACGATACATAACATGTTTCCTACGTACACTGATCACCTAAGCCTATAATAAGTGAGCACACTGAATGCAGAACACTACAGTAACCTACCCAACAATCTGCACAATCACAACAATAGAACTTGATGAATGCATCCATACATCTTATGTAACTGTCGTAATTGCTCCAACATTTGGCTCCTTGCTTTCCACTGGCACTGTTTAGGCCATTAGGTCATTTTCATTGTTATGTACGCCATTTCAAAAAAAGGTATCCAGCACATATTTCACTGCAGCACATGGATCATAGCTCGGCAGCCATATTGCAACCACTGCATTACTACTTAAGGTTTCAATCTTCTGTTTCCCTTTCTTATTGTATAAAGAAAACACCATTTGAACACCATAACACCCTTACAATGTTAGACGAACGTACACACTAACTCCTTTTCTTTGCTGAACGGCAGCCCCAAACAGGTTCATGCTGCACGACACCAAACTGTGTACGATGGGCCACCCACCACGTATTCTGAGGCAGCGAACACACAGTCTGCCATCGTCCACCGTTGCCTCGTAACACACTGCTCATATAACCGGTCCTTAGGCACTGTAAAAGCACTTTTAATGTACATTGCCATATGTGCATTCACGGCACCATGTGTACGGAACCATCATCTCTACTTGTACGTCGTACTACCTTCACCGTAATGACACTGCCAACATTCTTAAATGCATGCTACAATCTAAACACGTTGCCGGCTGATGCCTTTTTTTTCCCCAGCATCATCTCCGGAAAGCGAAACCTAACATACCTATCCTTGAACAGGACACACGTTCATTGTAAAACAGCCTTGAGGGGAAAGCATGTTTAGCTCGAAGGTCAGACATTGTATGGAAGTATAGCAAAAAAGGATACATAACTTACACTGCAGTTCCTTTGCCCATGTGCCCCAAAGGTAATCTGCAATGATCCCATATGCCGTACACTGCCATTTCTCACCCACCCAATACAACTATGGAATCTGCCAAAGTTATGCAAGTACAACTTTACATCACACATGCATTACGACTAACAAGTATTAAGCTACTCTTCTGTATGCATATTTATAAATGTACTCTACCGCACACTTTCTCTCTGTACATTGTACAGAGCTTTGTGGCAGCAGTTACAGTGCCATGTGTCCACCATTCCCCGTAAATTGCTACTGTGATTGTACTTCCTTTTACTACCATTCTTCCCCACCCCCTGCAAATGCAGACATAAAGGGCAAGACAAAAAGGGAACGCAAGCCGTGCACTAAAACAACACACCTTCTGCTCACTTGTCCACTGCTACATTCCCTATTTTGCCCTTTCTATGCCCTTTGACACAATTACTAGGTCTACGCACTCTCAGTATACTGAACATTATAATGGCCACAGCTGCACGCAGCGGTCAACCGCCACACAAACATCAACAGCTCACATTTCATTGACGCACTTCTTAGCAAAGCAGCTCCTCCATTCTCCAGCAATCCGAGGTGACCCCCATGAGAGTTCTTGTTTTCTTACTTTCTTTGCAGACAGACACATTGTGCCGTGGGTCTAACAACACTCGCTACCACTGTCATATTTTGTAAAAAGGAAACACAGCAAAAGAGCATCTGGTGGCAATGTTTCAAAGACATTTTGCTTGTTTGGAGCCGTACAATCACAGTATCACCTACAAAACAGAGAGCAAGACAGTGGGGTAACATATGACACCAACTCACTAACACACAGTACATGGTCCATGAGGCAGCCAGTTTTCACAACATCCTTCCCGCAAAGTCTTGTCCTGTACGCTGCCAATAATACTGGCTACTTACATGTACTCTTAGTGCTCTGTCTTCTCAGATATCTTGCACCTTTCTGCGCGTGCCACACCTTCCACTTTCCAATAGACGGGTGGTGGACCAAGCACTGGAAGATTAGCATAAGAGATTTATTTTCCATCGTAATTATCTGGGCCAACTGATATGGGCCAGTATGTCCATTTGCAGTTCCGGCTGTCACGATTCCACCATGGGCTCTGGGCGGTCAGGCTAGGGCAAGGTGCATTTCCCCTCATGATAGAGCAGGGAGGTGGTGGACAGGTTTGGTAGCTGGCTGGTGCAAGCGTGCAGGAGGGAGCAAAGCCTTAATCCGCACAAAGGTGCCCGCCAAGGGAGAGACCAGTGTTGAACCGAGGAACACGCCAGGCACGTGCAAAGAGGCGCCGGGCATGTGCAAAGAAGTACACACCCCTGGCAGTCTAGTGCTGACAGGACATGGCCCAAAGGTATAAAACCACGCCCAGGACAGCACCCGGTGCTTAGAGTTTCTTCTGCTCTCAGCAAGAGCAGGGTATCACTTACCGCTCCTGTTCTCTTCGCATGTGCAAAGGACTGTGAGTGGGACATTGGCTCCTCACCGCCTCAGATTGGCTTTCACTGGATTTTGTCTGAATTCTGCTGTGCCCGCTGCTTCCAAGGACCTGGAATTAAAGAGACAGTGTGAGAGTTCACATTCCATTTACAATCATTTCCCGACCCTGGTACATAGCTTACTAACCTGCACTCTGTGACTGGCTCCACGCCCACGGCTCTCCACTCCTGTGTCGGCAGTCAGTCGTTCTGCTCCTGACAGGAAAAAACAAAGACTTTATTAGAAGACTACCCAGCTACAGTACCGAAAGAAGTCTCACCTCAACAAGTTGGAAACCCAGACTTACCTGTTCATCTGTTGTATCCTGTGTGTCGCAGCCGGTCTGGAACATGCATCTTCAGTGAAGTAACTGAAGTCGGATAAGTACCTGAAGACCACTGAAGATCACAACCTTCATCACAATCAAAACGGTGAGCAGCGCTCATTACGCGGCAGCCAGCCAACCTAAGCGCTAGAAGGTTTGGAAGTAGGGGTGGGAAGGATCAGAGAAGGGCCAGCACTTACCTTGTACTTACCTTTAGGTCATCCTAACCCCCAGAACGCCACTTTCCAGAAGTCCCAAAACCACCCAAGTCCCTCCCAGCCTCACGGTCCCCTTGAGGTTAATCCCCAGAGGGCCATTGGGGGAAAGGAGTGTCTGGGGCAGTTGTCTGGGCAAAGGCATCCAGTGAAGGGGGGCAACGCTCCAGAACAGACCGGACCAGGGTCTCCTGCAGGGCACCAAAGGTAAGCGTAACACCGGCAATATGAACCAACCTGCAAACCTTTATGCTGTAATGCATCCCAGAGGCACCAGCTGCTACCTTGTCTACCATCAAAGAAAATGTTTTGTTCCACAAGGCCCACCAAGCACCACTAAGTACAGCTTTTCCCACTTTGATACAAGAGAACAGAAGTACAGAAGTGCACAGACAGCATTGGTCACTGAATTTTGTTTGCAAAATAAAAGAGGGGTGAATGCAGCCAACTAACACTTTGTTGTTAACATTCTGTAGCAAAATAAAGCACTTCCAACAATTCACTGTGGTGTTACTAAACTATGGGAATGTTCTGGAACTGTATGCTCTGTGCACATGTCTGATTTTGCTTATGTTTTTCCTTTACAGAGCTAGGTGCTCACATGACAGAGTGCGCTACACTTGGCACACACATAAAGACAATACCTGGAGCGCATGCCATGAGGAACGACTGTCCACAAGTAAAGTAAATGATGCCAGTGACTGCTGCAATGGTGTATGCCGCACACACGTATAGGTAATGGAAGCGATGGACACATTACTATTTCACACAGTAGAAGCACCAACCGTGTTCATTGGTCATCTCAACAAGTACGCAAAACAAAGCTAACAGTCAGATGGCCTGCCGTCCTGTATTTGGCTGTACTTAACAGCGTTGATAATGTTTTCGGCTGCAAATGTATTTGGGTTAGTCTGTACATTATCCATACTTTAAATGTGTAATGCTTATTAACTCGTGTCATGTTGCAATATCTTCCTTCACTCCCAAAGCACAGCATATTATGAGAGGCACACAATCGAAACATAAATGGTGGCATCTCAATCCCTGAATGGCAACAAGGCCAATGACGCACACCATATGCAAGTGCAGGCACTTCACGCTACCTCTACTGTTGTACCAACTGCAAAATGTCCTCCACAACCATTCTGTAATAGTGAGCACTCACAGGAGACATCCATATTTCCAAGAGTGTATGCTGGAGTTACATATCAGTATAAGGGACCCAAAGAAGGCGACATTCTGAAACCTACTTCCAACCACTGGCCAGCCTGTTAGGTCCAAGGGCCCCAGCCATGCCCACAAGCCACTAGGGTTTTTGGAGGCACAACACAATATAGTGCACTAACTGGAAATATCCTCATATTGTCTGCAAAGCACTCCCCACCCCAATGGAGTCTGCCTGCACGCACCGAAAAAAGATAGTCAACTCTACAACTGCCTGCCAATGATGTGTATGTGAGTACCTGCATACAAAGTCCATATCGCAATGTCTGCCTGCCCTCCCTAAGGCAAGGCTGTGGACAAGCCCTAGGGTCCTGGGTACACGCCACCTCTATTGGTGTACCAACTGCAAAATGTCCTCCATAGCCATTCTGAAATAGTGAGCACCCACAGGACACATACATATTTCCAAGAGTGCATGCTGGAGTTACATATCAGTATAAAAACGGACCCAAAGAAGCCAACATTTTGAAACCTACTCCCAAGCAGTGGCCAGCCTGTGAGGTCCAAGGGCCCCAGCCATGCACACAAGCCGGTAGAGGTTTTGCAGGCACAACACAACATAGCGCACTAACTGGAAATATCCTCATATTGTCTGCAATGCACTCCCCATCCCCAATGGAGTCTGCCTGCACTCACCAAAAAAGGATAGTCGCCTCTACAGCTGCCCGCCAATGAACTTTATGTGAGTAAGTGCGTAAAAAGTCCATGTCGCAAAACTGTGATGGTAAAAAATTCCTTCCATGTGCCAATGTCTGCCTCACCTCCCTAAAGCAAGGCTGTGGTCAAGCCCTAGGCTCCTGGGTATATGCAGAGGCCTACGGCCACCGCCCATGCACCCAAGAGCCTACTCCTTCAACACACCAACTACACACAAGCCAGTAAGGGTTTTGCAGGCACAACACAACATAGCACACCGACTGAAAATATCCTCATATTTTCAGCAATGCACTCCCCCATTCCTAAATGGAGTCTGCCAGCACTCAACAAAAAAGGAAAGTGGCCTCTAAAGCTGCCCACCAATGAAGTATATGTGAGTACCTGCGTAAAAAGTCCATATCGCAAAACTGTGATCGTAAAAAATTCCTTCCATGTGCCAATGTCCGCATCACCTCACTAAAGCAAGGCTGTGGTGAAGCTCTACGCTCCTGGGTACATGCAGAGGCCTATGGCCTCCACCCATGCGCCCAAGAGCCTACTCCTTCAACACACCCACTGGAAGGCAGTAGTGGCGTGCATGCTACCATGTGGCCACATAGCTTTCCTGACTACTTGTGCGTGTGGGTACACTAACTGACTCAAACAAGGCTGCATTCTCCAACCTACTTCCAAACAGTGGCCACACTGTTAGGTGCAATGGCCCTAGCCATGCACACAAACCAGTACGCCTTTGCAGGCACAGCACAGCATAATACATCGACTGCAAATACCCTCATATTGCCTCCAATGCACTCCCCATCCCCAATGGAGTCTACTTGCACTCACAAAAAAATGATAGCCGCCTGTGCAGCTACCCCCTAATGAAGTATAAGTAAGTAGCTGCGTAAAAGGTCCATATTGCAAAATTGTGATGGTAAAAAATCCTTCCATGTGCCAATGTCTGACTGCCCTCCTGTGAAAATATATTCAGTTTGATATCCTATAAGGTATGCATATTGGCCTAAGAACATTCGCATCACACCACAATTCGATTGTCGCAAAAACAATGGCTACCTTTGCCATTTTGTTTTATCCGCCATTTTGACTGCATTAATGAGTTTCTTTCCATCCTGCATGTTTCGCTCTGAAACACGGTAAAAGACTGCTGCATGAACTTTCTGACACTTACGAGACAGGAATTCACATTCTGCTGAGCGGGTTCTTTGTCTTACACTGTAGAACCTTGAAGTCCTTGCAGAAGCATAGCTAATCTACAAGTTAGGTGCCCTCCTGTCTCAATCATGTTTTCTCCACTCTGCTGTTAACTATAATAAATGTGCATCAGAAACATGCTCTTTTAGAGAAACCCTATTCCCAAGCTTTGGAGCAGACTGACCTTAGGCTCTAGGAGCAACATAGATAAGCTACACAGAGAATGTTACCTTGTACTGGTAAACGCGATATGCCTCCACGCATTGCTTGCCCTGCTCCCAGACAGTAAGTTGTCTGCGGGAAGACGGGGAAAAATACAAGTATGTTGTCATGCTAATACCATCTACGTGGAAAGGTCATGAACCCTATGCTCCCTAACAAATGAAGGGGCTGTACAAGCGTATTGTATGTTATTCCTAATTGTATATATGATCCTGTTTCTGGTGACTCAGGGCTCTCTCCCGCCACAGTGTTTGTAGGCATGCATCGTGGGATGCGGAGACCCAGTCATATGACTGTAATAAACGTTCTTTGACCTCGTGACTGGCTATTTCCATTCCTTTGTAGAAAGCCTCCATTTTTGATCTTTCAGATGGCGCTTGAATAGGGACCCTCCCAATGATGATTCTTTGTTGTTGGGCTAAAACAAGGCTGTCGGATAGAGAACAGTGGGTACAGGGGGCCCCTGCACAAGAGACGTGTTTCCTCACATCTGCTACACCTGATCTCTGGCCAATTGCAGTGCCTAGAGGCCATCGCGGCGAGGGTTCCAGAATCAAGGCTTGTTTTGATTGAAGGATTCGCCAGCCACGACGATTGTCCGTTGGACTTGATTGGAAATCAGGTGAGTCTATTTCAGACAGGAATGGTCCTGATGATTTCATTGGTAGTAATATTTATGCGTACATATTTTGGCCAGGTAAGACTGTGATTTTAGTATGCCTGGTAAGTTGTCATCCTGTTTGGGGGGCGTGGCTAACCGCCATGTGAAGAGGACGTTCGCTCCTTGCGCTCCGCTTGATGCGACCATTATAAGCTGCTTTAACTACTTTTTTCGGGGGCCCCGAACCCCACGAACCGCCTCATCGAGGGCCGACATCCTGCTGCACCTGCGGGTCGATTCCTGTGGCCCTGGAAGACCGGCCTCGCCTTATAGACCGTGCGACACGATCCCACGGACCAGGGCCAAGATGGCGGCTCCCGAGCCCTGCAAGACGCGGCGGCCCGCACTCTAAAGCCGCTCGCGCCGTAACACTCAGCTAAGGGCCGAAGACACACGAACGCCCAGCTGGACTGACGAGGGGGTCCTGTGGGGCACCCGTGAAGCTTGGAGCGCGAACGACGGAAGGTGCTAACGGGACGACCAGCCTGGAACGTCCCGGACGAGGGCGCTGCCAGCCACAGAACCGGGAGCCAGGGTCTCGGAGGCCCTTCGAGGTGAGCGGGGGGGACTAACGCAACTGACACATACAGGCGTGCCCGGCCTGGTAACCCGAAGAAGCGGCCCCGGCGCACACTATCCGTCCCCCCTGAGCCTACGGAGCCGCCCACAGCATACAGCGACCCGCCATCGCGGCCCGCCCGGTACGGCTTCCTCGGCCACTCCATCGCGGCTCACCTCGGCCACCTCGGTAACAGTGAAGCCCGGAGGCTCAGTCGACATGTCTACCAAAGGAGCAAGGGCTAAGCAACGTCAGACCACCATCGACACGTTCACGGCGGCGGGGCCCACAGCGCCAGAGAACATGAGCGAGACTCTTGCTGCAGACCTACCCGACCCCTTGGGGCCATCAGCGGAACCTAGTAACACACAGATCCTTGAAGCTATCAAACTTTCCCAGGCAGCCGTGGAGCATAAAATAGACGCAGTCGCCATAGACTTGAACCTCCTGCGCCAAGACGTCCGATCCCTGGCCGGCAGAACAGAGGTGCTGGAGGCCCAGGTCCGCAAGAACACTGAAGCTAAGACAGTGCTCCTCAAAGATGTCGATGTACTTCAACAAAAAGTTAAAAACCTGGAAGACAGGGTCGAAGAGGCAGAGGGGCGCGCACGCCGCAACAACATTCGCCTCCTGGGGCTCCCGGAGGGCATCGAGGGATCGGACCCCACGAACTTCGTAGAGAATCTCCTGATACAGGAGATTGGAGCAGAAAAACTCTCTCAGGGCTTTGTAATCGAAAGGGCTCACCGATCCCTCACATCGAAACCCCCTCCTGGCAGCCCACCCAGACCCGTGATCGCAAAAGTACTTAACTACAGAGACCGGGAAACCATCCTCACCTTCTCGCGGTCAGGCGGCCAGATCTGCAGGGGTTCAGCCAAGATATCCATCTACCCTGACTATACCTTTCAGGTTCAAATGAAGAGGGCACAGTTCATACACACCAAAGCAAGACTGAAGGCTGCAGGCCTACGCTACATGCTCCTCTACCCCTCCAGATTGAAGGTGATACGAAACAACAGAACTCACCTCTTCGATACCCCGGCAGAGGCCGGAGACTGGATGGACAGGGAGCAGATCCCAGATGTCGAAGTCAGGAAACGACAACTCCGCTGAGCCCCGTCTCCCAAGGCCCCGGTGCCTTTCGGAGGCCCCACCATGGAACGGCCACTTACGCCGCAGCTGACCGGATTTCATAACACGAGGCGCCCGGACGAACACTCTCCTACCCCTGGAAGTTCTTTCTTGTTAAGGGTACTCATTACCCGCCCGTAGGGCACCATGCGACCGTCCTTCGGTCTAAAGGAGCGGAAACGGGTCTGTCATAGTGAGGAGCTCCTCACTCGACCTGGTTTATGTTGGGGAAGTTCACAGTTACGGGGGGGTGGGATAGGGGAAGTTGGCACAGTTGTTAAGTGCCCGAATCAGGGACAACCAAGACCACCAACATCCATTTCAGTCAGCACGGACGAGGCACCTACCCTCCGCTGGATAGGCTGGCAGCCACTGAAGCAGAAGTTCAGGGGTGCAAGTAACCCGGCTGAGACCCGCATGCACGAATCTCCAGGAAACCACACGATCCCCACGATCCTCCTGCCACTGGTGGTGCTCCCGGGGGCGTTGGACATAGCCACCAGAATCCCAAATCTCACATGGCCGATTCGTTGAAAATCCTGACGTGGAACGTCAGAGGCATGAACAGCTTCGTGAAACAACGGCGCATACTCTCCTATATTAAAAGAAGCAAAACCAAAATAGCCCTGCTACAAGAAACACACCTTACGTCGGACAAACTGAAAGCATTGGCCAAGGCCTGGCGTGGTACCCTGATAGGTTCCTCCTACTCCTCCTACGCCAGGGGTGTCCTGATCTGGGTGGACCCCTCTGTCCCCTTCCGGTTGGTCGGCTCCAAAGCAGACAATGAGGGCAGGATGGCAATTGCATGTGGCACCATTGAAGGGAGAGAGGTCTGTCTAATCAGCACTTATGCACCCAACCATGATGCAACCACCTTCTTCCACTCCCTGTATCCACGCCTCGGCCCTTACAGGGACCAAACCATGATATGGGGGGGCGACCATAACTGCACCTTAGACCCCCTGAAAGATAGGTCGGACGATAAGCATACACGCCCTTCCCCGCCTGCCAAAATTCTGTCAAGGTTGATACAGCAGTTACAACTCCGAGACTTGTGGAGAGAACAGCACCCAGACGCACGTGTGTTCTCCTTTTACTCCCCTCCTCACGCAGTCCACACTAGGATAGACTACCTTTTCGTGAGCCTAGAACAACAGGCAACGTTCGGCGGTGCTCAGTACCAGCCCAGAGTACTGTCCGATCATTCCCCACTAGTAGCCACCTGGGAGATCTACCCGCCTAGACCCCCTGTCCCCACCTGGAGACTTAGGGCTGAAGCTCTCCTAGACATAGCCCTCCGCGAACACATTGCTGATAGGACTGAAGACTACTGGGAAAGGAACCTCAACAGTGTTAAACACATAGGCACCGCCTGGGAGGCATACAAAGTGGTCCTGAGAGGGGAGATGATTGCAACCATGGGCGGAGCACTGAGGTCGATTACTTCCTCCTTAGAACATGCAGAGAGTGAGTTGGGGGAGCTCGAAGGCAGACTAGACCCATCCCCAGAACATTTACAGAAGGTGATTGACCTCAAACAAACCTGTCTCACGCACTGGGAGTCCCTGGGTAGGCTGAGCTATGCCAAACACACCGAACGTACCCACGCCCTAGGTGACAAACCTGGTAAACTCCTAGCTTGGCTGTACAAAAGAGAAGCCCCCAGAACACCCATTTGCCAAGTACTCAAACCAAATGGCTCCCTAGTGCACACCCAGACTGAAATTAATTCGGTGTTCTCTGACTTTTACAGCAATTTATACGCCGAACCCCCGCCCGTGGATGTCTCCGACATGGAGGACATCCTGGACGACATAGATCTCCCCAGGCTAGAGCCCCATATGACGGACGCCTTGGACGAACCCATCACCCCAGATGAGGTCAAGGTAATCATTAGGTCACTCCCGACCGGTAAGTCCCCAGGTACTGATGGCCTCCCGGGGGAATTTTATAAATTGTACGAAGAGACCTTGGCCCCACTGTTGGCACAGGTGTTCAACGAAGCCTACGAGCGGGGTGCCCTCCCCGACTCCATGAGGGAGGCGGTGATTGTCCCCCTCCTGAAACCCGGGAAAGACGGATCGCACTGCGGCTCATATAGACCCCTCTCCATGTTAAATGTCGATTGCAAGATCCTAACCTCCCTGCTAGCTAGTAGACTGCGAAGGGTAATTCCCCACCTGATCCACCAGGACCAAACGGGTTACGTGCCCGGTCGCTCCATAACAGATAACCTGCGTAGGTTGCACCATATTATGTACAGCACGGAGCAGAGGCCTCAGAAATACGCGGTGGCGTCACTAGACGCCACCAAGGCCTTTGATTCAGTGCGTTGGGAATGGCTTTATGCCACTATGGCTAAAATGGGGATAGGACCTGCCTTCCTGAAATGGACCCGGCTAGTCTACACCAACCCCACCACTAGGGTGCGCACGAATAGGACCTTCTCAAACAAATGGGCGTTACATAGAGGCACTCGCCAGGGCTGCCCACTCTCCCCGATGCTATACATCATCGCCACCGAACCCGTAGCCACGTACCTTAGGCAGGAATACGGAGATGGGGGTATTGTAATCGACGGAGTGACCCACCTCGTCTCTATGTATGCGGATGATACGCTATTGTTCTTACATAACCCCGAACACCTCCTGCCCTACATCTTAGAAACACTGGACGGATTCAGTAGATACACGGGTATCCGTATTAACAAAGATAAGTCCTGCCTCTACCCTCTTGCCGCCCTATATAAAGATGGCCCTGGATCCCTCCCCTCCCTAGATCTGGAGTGGCAAGCGACCTCCTTTAGATACCTGGGAATCACCATACACCGGGACCCATTCACGGAACATACACTTAATACGGTGAGAGCCAAAGACACTCTAGAAAAATCTATGGAATTCTGGGGTAAGCTTCCGCTCTCGATGGCCGGTAGGGCCGGTCTACTCAAAATGGTTGCTCTCCCCCGCCTACTATATAACTTTACAAACGTTCCCTACAATATCCCCCCCTCCTTCTTTAAAAACATAAACAAACTATGCAGACGGTTCCTTTGGCAGGAGGGCAGACACAGGGTGGCGCTGGACACACTCCAAAGACCTTACGAGAGGGGAGGAGTTAAGGTCCCTAATTTTGAATTGTACTACCTGGCGAGCCAGCTAAGGCATGTGATGCGATGGATGGCCGATGAGACCTCCTCGGACACTAGGCTCCTCCAACCTGCATTACCCAACCTCCTCCTGAGGGACCTACTGTGGGCACAGGGCAGATTCATACAGCCCCTTCCATACTTAATTAGACTTGGAATAAAGCTCTGGAACAGAGCGTGCAAAACTGTGGGGCCAGCTGATCCTTTCTCACCACAAATCCCTATAGCAGCAATTATGGCTCATCAGCCATGGGGCTTTCACGAATCACGCACCCAATGGGAACCTTACGGAGTGGCCACCCTGGGAGATTTAATGCGGGATGAAGAGATCATGCCCTTTCCTGATCTTGCTGAAACTACGGGATTACCCGCTGGCCAATTTTTGCTCCATGGGGCAGTGATACACGCCATTAGGGTCAGATGGCCGGAGGCTACCACCCCCATGACGGAAAATACGGTCATAGAAACACTATTGAACACAGCCGAGGGCGGCCATGAAACCTCGCGATTGTATGAAACCCTGCTCCAGGGCACGACTAACACCGAGCTTAAATGTAGAGCAAAATGGGAAATCGAATTTGGCTTAGACTTCACGGATGCCGAATGGGAGAAAATAACCCACTACCATAAAAAAGTCTCCAGGAATGCCCGATTGCAGCTCATTCAACTGTACATCACTAACAGAGCCTACCTAACACCAGAGGCTATATCTAATTTCAGGGGAGCCGAGGTCCAGCTGTGCCCCAAATGTAGGGAGCCGAAGGCGGGTATGACGCATATGTTCTGGGGCTGCCCGGAGATACGCCACTTCTGGACACAGGTTCGGGGGAGGGTGGCGGACGCAGACATCGAGCTAGAGGTGAACTGCCCCGCAGTATGCATCCTGGGCAGATACAAACGCAACCAAAAAAACAAACCTCTGAACAAGCTCAAAGACTTGATCTACATAACTGCGAAGAGGCGCATAGCCATGGGATGGAAGAGCCCTAGGGCCCCGCATGAGGCATTGTGGTGGGGGGACCTGACTAAATGGATAATGGCGGAGACTGGCGCGTGGGAAACGGCAATCCTTGAACAAAGGCTAGACTCCAGCGGAGAACTACAACGCTGGGTGGCCTTGACTGAGCCACTTCTGCATCCTAATAACTCTGACGATGCCTCGGATGGATCGGACTTCCCTAGCCATCAATCTGGCCTATCGTAATGGGACAATAATGTTTACTTGGTCTTGAGTTGGGGGGGTGGGGGTGGGTGGGTTACGTTACTTTCTGATTATTCGTCTGATATTCAAGTGATGTATACTTGATTCTGTTAATCTGTTAAAACCAATAAATACATTTAAAAAAAAAAAAGTTGTCATCCTGTTTAGCAATGTTTTGTTGCAGAGGAAGACAATCTAGTAACTTGGAACATAGTCAACACGTGCCACCCAGGGGTCAGCAGCGTATGACATGTATGTGGGCTACGGCCTAGGCGCTATTGTATTCAATATTTGGCATCGACAAGCCAGGCATGCTCCAGACCTTCAGTGGGAAGTTTTGAGGTGGCCAGAATAGAATATTTGGAAACTGTATTATTGCGTAAGAAAGCTAGACCAACTGCATTTGATGCTATTGGAGATTGGAAGAAGGAAGCGAATAAGCGACTCAAAAGTAAAGAGAAGCACGCACATAGACATATGACAAATGCCGAAAAGGCCTTAGTACATGACCAGCAGAAACAAGTCGAGGCCATTAGAAGCATGCATAGGGCCTTTCAATTAGATGTGCAGAAAATACCCATTACAGGATTTGCATGTATCGGATGATTTGTTGAATAAGTTACTGAATGAGCGGAGGTCTGATTAAGGAACTGATTCAACTGCACCACCCCCTTATATATCCCCTCCTGCATCTGCACCCATTCTGATTGTAGCAGCTGCTGCTGTACCAGTCGTACCAACTTCACCAATAGCGGTATTTCCTTCAGCGCCTAGTGCGCATTATTTGTTTTTGCTTTCATTGCCGGCTACTTCTGCTCCACTTCCAGTGCATGCTGTGATTGACACTGATTCGAGAATAGTGACACGTAGTACAGTAACTGCAGAGAAAAAGAGGACATTTCCGTGAATGGGCTGAGACATGTATGGAGGGGGATGATGAAACAGCTGCTGTAAGTGCAATGTTAGACCATGGTGGCATTCCAGAGCAGAAGATATTGATGGAACAAATGGGGGTATATCTTGCTGAAATTTGGGGTGATTTCACAGGTTCAGAAATTCCACAAGGATTGTGGGATCTGAATTTCTTTTCTCGTTCAAGAGATTCTGCAACGAAAATACCTGAGCATGTGCCAAAATTGTTTATTTATAAGAGGGAACTTAATTGGTTACATAGAGATGTATTGGATAGGGATAAGCAACAAACATTGTACGTGCAAAAACGATTTTTGCCTCCATTGAAACCCATTAGTGAAGAAATGCGTATTTGCACGAGAGACGCGCTTAGATGGATTTCAGATGTTTCCATTTCTCCTATCGAAGTGCATGATACATTTAGTCAGTATACACCGGCTATGCAGCGGAAGGTGTTACAAGTGATGGTTGAGTATTTACAAGATGAATGTGTGAAGAGAAACTTGTTTTGTCCTGCGTATATGATGTTGATTTATAAAAGGGCATTTTCACCCAACACCACATTAACTTCCTTATCACTCGATTTGGCTCTATTGCTTGATAAACATTTAGAACTGCCTACAGTGGAATTGTCTATGCGGGAGGTACCTCTGACATTGGTCCCGAAAGAAGAGATTCCAGCTGTGGGGCAGACAACTGACTCCACTATTCCAGCGCATTATATTTCACTGTTTGTTCATGTTCCATTTTTGAGGCAGGAAGTGAATACTATTAAACAGTCTATTCCAGACATTAGAGAAGAATCCACTGGGGTTCTACAAAAATATAGAATCTGTTTTAAATGTGTCCATTTTTACCTTAGAGGATATTGACCTATTGTTTCCTGTGATCCTACCTGCAGACTTATGGAAGCAGATTAGGACCGTGGACGATCAAGCAGGGATGGGCGATACTTGGGATGCCTTAGCACAAGCTGATGGGGCTAGGAAAGCAGGTGAGAAACTGCCTCAGGCTATATTGATGTTACCAAATCATATAGTGGCCAAACTAAAGACTTTGGTTCCCCATAAAAGGATTATATGGGACAAATTTACAGCATGCATGCTAGCGAAGACCAGGGGTGCAATGGAGTTTTTCAATAGGTATGAACAAGTATTTTCGGATTTTAGTGGGCAAGATTTGAGTACAGAGCCAGGGAAAAGATTATTAATTGACAAATTTATACGGGGATTGGTGCCTGACATTCACACTCAGATCAGGACATCTGAGAGTGCATGGCAAGCAAAATCGCAATCCGAAGAACTACACATGGCCCATTATTATGAGAACAGGAATTACTGAGAAAGAGAAATTGGAGAAGTAGAAGGGTGATCTAAAAACTAGAGTCCTTTTGCAGCAGATAGCAAGAGGATCGAGGGGGGTAATACGCAACTGAGATGTCAGTTCGGGCCACAAATGGGAGCACAAATGGGTCCTGTACACATGAACCAGTGTGCGTATTGACAAGAGGGTCATTGGAGGGCACAGTGTCCATCTCTCCAACAGCGAACAAATGGTACATATGGTATGATGGGGAAGCGATTGACGGGTCGCCCCGGTATTCCGGGTCCTTGTAGAAACCAATTTGCACAGAATCAGCAGATTCAACCGCAAGATACAAATGTGAATAGCCAGGGAGGACAGCAACAGAATGCAAATAGTGGGAATGTTTTTGATAATCCTACTCACGCCTACTTCACTGAAAATTGTACATCTGATGACATATTGTTTCGCTAGGACAGCCCGAAGCAGGTTCTGGAACCGATACCTATTCCGTTGATCAGAAGGGACCCTACGTTGAGATGAAGGTGGGGAATAGGGAACATATCTTTTTAGTAGATACTGGAGCACAGAAGTGTTCCATTGACCATCTGCAGGTTCCTGATATTCCACTGTCAGGGCAGAGTAATGTTTCCGTAGGGTTTTCCGGTATGCCAGTGGTTAGTCCTGTCTCTCGGCCGGTACCAACTGCATTAGGGCCATTCACTGATTCATGTACGTTTTTGTTGACCACAAATTGCGGCAAAAACTTGTTGGGATTAAATTTGTTGAAGAAACTGCTGTGATTTATTGTTCTCTGGATGTATTTGACGATCTCTCCCCAACAAAATTCTGCTTTGCAATTCTTATCTAGGCCATTTCCGAGTGAGTTGATTAGGGTACCTACACACTTGTGGGCGGACAATGATAATGATGTTGGGATTCTTAACGTTGAACCAGTTCAGATAACTTTGAAATCAGATATTACACTACCACGTATTCCACAGTATAAAATGTCAGTAGAGGGAGAACGTGCTTTGAAGAGTATTGTTTCGGATTTTATACATCGAGGTGGGATTGAGTAGATCTCTTGGAGTGGTGTAATAGCCCAATTTTGCCCGTCTATAAGAAAGGAAACAATGCTTTACCGTACCGTTTTGTGATTGATTTGCGTGTGATTAACACGGTCGTTGCACCACAGTTACCGATTGTGCCTGAATGATTCCATCTACAGCCACACATTTTAGTGTTATTGATTTAAAGAATGCATTCTTTAGCATTCCTGTACACACTGCTAGTAGATACTGGTTTGCGTTTTCTTTGGGGGGACGCCCTTTCACATTTACACGTGTTCCTCAGGGTTATACCGAGAATCCGAGCATATACAGTAGGGCATTGAAAGAACAACTTGATATGCTCGAGTTGCTGTCCACTTGCATGTTGCTGCAGTACATTGATTATCTGCTTATTGCCACAGACTCTGAGGACGCTTTCAAGGAGGGTAATGTGCTGCTGCTTATTCATTTGGCTACACATGGACACAAGGCTACGCTGAAGTTTCAGTATTGTCGACAGGAGGTCGCCTATTTCGGCTATCTCCTGTCAAAGGAGGGTAGGCGTCTGACACCTGAATGTATACAAAGCATCGCTGACATGTCTGTTCCAAATACACAGAAGGAAGTCAGAGCTTTTATTGGCATGGCTTCTTATTGTAGACAGTGGAGCCTGAATTTTTCGCTTTTGATTAAACCTATGCTGGTACTCACAAAGAAGGATGTTCCTTTGTCTTTGCCATGGGACATAGATTGCTGAACGCTTTTGATCTGTTCAAAGCTGGTTGTGCTCAGCGCCAGTATTGGGCACACCAAATTATGTAAAGAATTTTGTTTTGTATGTTCATGAGAGAGAAGGTTGCGATTTGGCTGTATTGACACAGGAACATGGGGGAAAGAGCAGACTGTGCAGCTACTTTTCCTCCACGTTATACCCTGTTTCATGCGCTTTGCTCAAATGTTTGAGAGCCGCAGCAGCTGCCGCTGCATCATTAAAACAAAGTGAGAGTTATGGTTTTAGGTCACTCTTTAACCATGATGGTGCCTCACTCTGTTGATGTTCTACTAAATAGAACACAGACTCAGCATCTCACTTCTGCTCGACTAAGATTGATGCTATTTGCACCGCACATCCAAATTAAGAAATGCTGTACTTTGAATCTGGCTGAACGTTTGCAGTCCCGCAGGAGGCAGACCGCACTAATATCACGTGCCATGATTGCCTGTATGTCTCGGAACAAGAGACAAAAGGCAGAATTGATTTGAATGATACACCTTTGAAGTCTCCAGACAGGGACATTTTTTGTGATGGTTCTTGTTTTAAGCTACCTGATGGTACTTCCACTGCCGCTGTCATGGTTATGAAGTCAGGGGCACAGGCATGCAGGGGTCGCATGCACACGAGACCAGGGTGGACACTGTCCTGGCACCTTTGGCACCAGGCTCATGAACAAAAGTAAACAAAAACATCCATTTAACACCAAAAAGCTTTTATTATGGACATAGCACTTCAGATGCATAACCTTGAACATTCCATCCATTAAGCAGGATGCATTAACCCCAAGTGTATTCTTGGGTGCGGGTGCTAATGGATTGCTTTCCCATGTGCTCACTCTCTACGAGTGGCAGGGTGTGGCTGGTAAACTGGCCCTAATGGGTGTACCCACGATCTCAGCTTTATAATCTGCCCCGATCCTCACGACAGACGCTTCGCGTTATTCTGCACTTGCAAGCAGCGTAACGTTCACCGTCACCTGAGGTCAGACTTACCTTTGAAGATCCTGCTTCCTGGATATCCTGCCAGCATACTTACCAACTGGGGGAAACTGTTTTTACCTGTACATCTCTTTGGCGAACCAAGTATTCATCTTTACACTTTCCAGAACGCTAAAATCTTCATCTTGGCACCGCAGCACAACACGCTCCACCGTTGACAGCAGCGCCTGCAAGGAAAAACAGAAGACAAGGTTAGACATTGAAAAAACAGCCCGTTTAAGGTTGCGCTTTGCCATACTTCGCACTTTCCTTAAACCATCACTTACCTGCTGCCGAACATTGCAGTAGCATCCATCTTCCATCCGGCCACGTCTTGTGTCTCACAGCTGCACTGAGGCCGCATTTCCATCTAAGGGAAGAAAACAGAAGAGAGACATTATTGCGGGCATAAATAGGAGCAACATATAAAGACATTAAACAGAACGAACAGCATCACAAGAGCTCAAGAAAGACTTACCAATCATAAGGAGAAGCATAGTCGCAGCTGGGCTGGACTAATCCTTATCAGGGATCAGTGAAGGAACTAGATCCCATTAAACACGTCCCTGCCAGAAGTAGCAGGACAGAGAGCTTATCTTCCATAATTCACAGGTGAGCTTTATGGGCCGGAGTATGCTCACAGAAACCGTATTTTGGGGTGAAGGGTTCGAGAGGTACAACAATCACAGATTGGCACACTCACACTCACTTATCTCCACGCAGGAGCAGTATCACCATGCATCACCACTCACAGCTTTTCTACTGAGGGAAAGGCCTGAACGGGGTGATTCAAGTTCAGGGAGGGCTGCAACCGTGCCCCAACGCCTCTGCAGAGACCAGGTGAGCGTAACAGCCGCCTATGTGGTCACCACTTTAGACACTATTGTTGAGAGAAGAATGATACCGCATAATTCCGCCCAGTCAGCGGAGATTGTTGCATTAACCAGAGCCTGCAAGATTTCTGAAGGGTTTACCGTAAACATTTATACTGACAGTCAATATGTGTTTGGAGTGGTTCACAATTTTGGGTGATTATGGGCTGAGAGGGGATTTTTAACATCACAAGGCAACAGCAGAAGAGATTAAACAATGGAGTGAGGGTCCGGCTGGATTAGATGTTCAGGGTTGTTGGGTGGACAATGAGAAACAAAGATGGATGCTGCCTAATGCTTATGTGACTGCTGTAGTTAATATGGCTCATGGTCCAGCACACATATGTGCAAAGAAAATATGCCAGCCCTTAGATCACGTATGGCACGACAATATCCTGAAAATTGCAGAACGTTTGGTTCAGAACTGCTTGATATGTTTACAACACAACATTGGGAAGGTAACGCCAACACCAAAGGGTATTTCTGAACCTCCCTCCATGCAATTTGCGGTGATTCATTTTGACTTGTTGACAGTAAAACATATGTACGAGCGCGATAGAAATAAAATATCAATCAATCAATCATATTGCATACCACTGGAGAGGTTATCGTCGCTCATTTCATCTCTTGGGAAGTTTTCTTCCAACAATTCCAGTGTGATTGACATTTCTGCAAGACAAAAAGGGCTTATGTCTTATAACACATGTTTTTGTAATGAAAGCTAATAAAAGAAAAATAAATGCAATGAACTTACTATTTCGTGAGAATGTCTTGTCCAGTAAGCACCTGCTGTTTGTTCATTTTTATCCAGATTTGTACTGGTTTAGATTATATGAAGTGTACAGTTATGGTTTGTGATTGGTGCATTCCATTGCAATGTGTGTTATCTAAAAACATATATAGTATTTCTCAATGTGAGCATTTATACAAAAAGGTATACTTACATGTTGTAAACATTACTTGTGATTTTAGGTAAATCTGTTTGTTGGTTGATGGTTACATCTTTTTTGGGTTTTCCCTATGATTTTAAGGCTTGAAATCCTATCCGCCGTCTGCGGACGACTGCACTGTTCGTGGATTCCATAGCTGCCACATTGGGAGGGAATATAAGGGACTTGTAGCAGATTAAGGGTGCAGTAGTAAGTAAAAAAATATATGAAATTCAGTGAAAAGACTTTGTTAAAGGGACGTTATGGTTAATTTGCACTAATAAAAACCTATGAAATTGAGTGGAAAAACATTGTTGAAGAGATGTTATGGTTACAAGTAAAACTGAAAAACCTCGGAAAGTCGCCAGTTACGGTAAGTTAAGCAACCATAAAACGGGCAGCCTCCATGCACTGCTAAGACTAACATTCAGGACATCAAAGATGACATCACAAATGTCATTGATGAGATGACTGATGACATCATATATGAAATTAATGTTGATGAAAAGTCCCTAGAAGGGTTTGTGCTTTGTCAAATACCCATGTAAACCCCTTATACTTGGGTGGAATACATGTCCCCACTGCTCCCACTGCCTGTGACCCTTTTCTGGCAAAAGGTAGCTGGACCCATTCCCTTCTGCATGTGCGACTCACACCCATGAGACTCGAAAAATACGTCCTATGTGGACCAATCAATTCTAGGATTATGCTGAACCAACCAGGGCATACCGAGAATAAGACCAAATTGTGGAGCCGCTATCAAATAAAATGTAATTTCCTCCTCATGGCCCGATACACAGACCAGGTGCAGTGATTGTGTCTAGCATCGGATTGGTCCAGATGTTAAAGGAAATCCCTGCACCGACTGTGCTCCCTCTACCCTTTGCTTTTCCTGAAGGGGTAACCCCAATTGTTCAGCCAATGCAATGTCTATGAAATTACCTGTGGCCCCTGAATCTACCATTGTCGACACTAATTATTTAGTTAGGGCAAAGAATAAAGTCACTGAGATATATAAATGAGAAGTCTTACTCAACATCGTGTTTACAACCAACTGGGGGACCTTGATTCAATTTGGCCCATCAACTGTGTTCCCCCTAAGGTCGAGACTGTCCTTTTCAAGTCTCCCCTTTGTTCTTGTCCACACCTGCACTCCTCTGGGGGGTGTTAGGGCAAGTCCAAATAAAATGCCCTGATTGGCCACAGTATAAACAGAGATTGTTTCCTTTGTGTTGTTCTTTTTCCACCATGTACAATGGCCCCCTGACACTTACAATCTGCATGGGCTCCACCTCTCCTGATCGGGACCCCCTGCCCTTATCCAACCTCACAAATGGGAAGACCCCTGGCCTCTTCTTGTCCCCTTTAGGTTCATCCATGCAATGATCTAGTCGTATTGCCAAATCAGTCATAGAGGTGCAAGTGTGAGGTTGTGACTCAACCTGTGCTATGGCATCTTTTAGTTCCTCCCATAAACCCTGATAGAACAAAACTGTCTACTTGGTATCTGGCCCATCCATCACTATCACCAAGCCATTGAACTGAATCACATGACACCAAATCACATGCTCCCTGGCGAAGGGCCAATCATTTCTTGTCCTGTGGCAGCGACACCTCCCTCCTATCAGACAACCTCCCAAACTCAGTCAAAAACCTCTCCAAATTGTACAATAAGGGGTCATCCTTCTGTACCAACGGCATGGCCCATGCCGCCGCATCACCTGTCAAGTAAGAGATAATAAAAGTGGCTCTAGCCTGAATGGTTTCAAAAGCAGCAGGTTTACATAAAAAATTTCAATCGACACTGTCAAAAATGTCATATATTTTCTTGGGTCCCCAGCAAATCTCTCTGGTGCCGCTAGGGGAACACTACTTGGGGGTTGTACAATTACCGTGGGAGTACGTCTTGCTGTCGAACCCAAAAATGACCCAGAACTGGATGCTTCCAGAAGGGGTACCCTGCCAACCCCTGTATCTGAGAATTTAAAGCTGTGGTTTCCTGCGTTGTGTGTGCTAATTCTACCTGAATGTCCTGCAAGGCCTTTAGCACTTTGGCTAAAAGGGGGAGGATTCAACTCCATTTGGCATGTGTGGTAAAAATAACCCATTTATGGGGGTGGGTTATGTCAGAACCATAAAGGGAGAGAGTAAAGACACTCTTCCCCCAAACGGATTCGACCCTCCAACCATGGATGGCACGGTGCCTGATGTCTGAAATCACAGGTAACCACATGACAGCCAATGGGAGGATGAGGGATTAGGGAGAGGTTGTGGATAAGAAGGGGGAGTTGAGGGAAACCGGAAAGAGGTTGAGGGAGAACGAGATTGGATGTGTGCGGGGAGGTATAGAAAAAGAACATAAAAACATATGCATTGAGACCATAACCTAGATTAACCTGACTGAACCTGAACCCTGCCTGCACTCTTGAACTCTCCTAACATAGTGCCATATCAGCTCTACTCTCTACACACCCAGTTTCTGTACCCCTGCTTGACACAGAACATATGGCATGAAACATAAGGGTGTACTGCAACAACAGAAAACACTTATGCAAGCAGTATGAAACAAGCAAGGGAAATCTCCCATATGAACTTACATGACATTCACGGCCTAATCAAGCAAAGCGAGGGAGACATAAATATACATATACCATGATAAGTTAGCCTCTCGGCTGCTGAGACATTCTCTTAACGTTCCTTGGGAAGAGCGCATGTTAAACTATCACATGAACCCTTAAATCATACAGAACCTTAGCTTACTTCAGCTATGGCCTTTACCTCCGAGTTCTTTCAAGTTACATATAGTGGTTGGCCCAGAAAGGACCCTATAGCATTACAGTTCCAAGAAATTAGGTAGTGCCTTCACAAACAAAAATAACTAATATGAGTGCAAGTGTTTGTCACTTATTTTTAAACGGAAAAAGAAGGCTAACAAAGAGAAGAGGGCTCTGGTGAAAGACCCCATCAAACAGATTAAAGCTATGAGAAATGTCATGACCCTATATCACAAAAATGCCAAATATTCTGTCTGGAAGCATCTGGAGCTATATGAATCGATGATGAACTCTTTTCACCTAAAGAAAATAGACAGATTTGCATAGAATTTGCCAAATGGACGTTCTCTCCAGAGTACTCCAGCTTCTTTGCTGGGCTGGAAGACCAGAACCATTCAAGGTGGTCCACCTACAAGGCGGCCATCCAGAAGCACTTTTCCACACACAGAAACCTCCAGGAGGCCCGCAAGGTAGCTTACAAACTGCAGTGCGGAGAGGATCAGGCCCCAAGAAAACTTGTGCAGGAGCTAAAACAGGCATTTGCGCAAACCACTAGGCGGGTGCGCACGAACTGTAGGGAATTTAATACCACCTATTTTCATGCAATCCCAAAATATATTATGACACAGCTGGTAAGAGATTTTCATGATAACAGGACCCTGGACTGGGTAATGGCCAGGGCGATCCAGATTTATGAGGTCCAATAACCTGTAAAAAGCAAAAGCCAAACCAAAAGCCCCAAACCAACCAACACCCCTGCTGCTGCTAAGGTGGCAGAGGTTAGGTTGCCCCCATTTGGAACTTAGAAATGGGGGGGGGGCTAAAAACACACCTTCCCAAAACCAGCCAAATCAGAGGCAAAGAAGACCTTCTGATCAGTCAGCAGCAGATGGTAGTCAGGTATGAAACCCCACCAACGTGACCTCTAACTCTGCTAATTATATCAGTCCCAGGTATACGGACAATATACCTATTTTGGGGGTACGTGTGGCAGTAATCCTCCAAATCCTCCAAATCCTGAGTTTAGTTTCTTCCCCCGGTACCTTCCAAACCCCAACCTGCAGGACAACCTTCCTTTCTCTGCCCGCTTGGGAGAGGGGAGGCCAAGGGTGGAGGGTTACCAGGGAAATCCCCAGTACCCAGGGTACTCCGGGAGAAGGGATAGTTACCCTTCCCGAGAACAACCTAGATTTGATCAAAGACCCCCGTAACAGTCGGAGCGGGTGTCCCAACTGGAGCGTGAGGTCCAGAACCTGACTAAGGATCTGAGTCGTATGTTGAGGGCTCAGCAGAATCATCAGATGAACATGGCGGCTCAGAACCTCTCTGAGCCTGGTTGGCACAGTTGTCTGATCTCTGATGTCTGAAATCACAGGTAACCACGTGGCTGTCAATAGGGGGAAGAGGGATTAGGGAGAGGTTGTGGATAAGAACGGGTAGTTTAGGGAAACCGGAAAGAGGTTGAGGTACGAGATTGGATGGGTGCGGGGAGGTATAGGAAAAGAAAATACAAACATATGTATTGAGACCATAACCTAGATTAACCTGAACCCTGCACTTCTGAACTCTCCTAATATAGTGCATATCAGCCCTACTCTCTACACACCCAATTCCTGTACCCCTGCGTGACACAAAACATATAGCATGAAAAATAAGGGTGTACTGTGACAATAGAAAACACTTGAGCAAGCAGTATGAAACAAACAAGGGAAATCTCCCATATGAACATACATGACTCATCACTCATGCCCTAATCAGATAAAGCGAGGCAGACATAAACATACATATACCATGACAAGTTAGTCTCTTGGCTGCTGAGACAGTATCTTAACGTTTCTTGGGAGGAGCGCGTGTTACACATGGACCCTTTAATCATACAGAACCCTAGCTTACTTCAGCTATGGCTTTTGCCTCCAAGTTCTTTCAAGCTACATATAGCGGTTGGCCCAAAAAGGACCCTATAGTGCAGTGCCCCACATTACAGTTTGAAGAAATGAGGTAGTGCCTTCACAAACAAAAATAACTAATATCATGAGTGCAAGCATTTGTCATTTCTCTTTTCGTCCAAGAGCCCCACAGGACTGCCTGAACATGAAGAAATCAAGCGTGGTTGGAAACACCCTCCCCCGTCACCACCGCAGTACCCGGGTAGTTCTCTGGTACGTGACTCGCCGTTTCATTCAGCTCCTCCATCCCTCTTGGAAACAGCTGCATCGGGCAGTTAGTGTCTGATAACATTGCCGTAACCACATACCGCTGATCAGGCACGCAAAGAAAACCCCAGTCTTGCTGGGAAATGTAGTTTCCAACTCTAACACCCGTTAAGACCTTCGGCACCTGAAGTGCCCTCACCTGCCCCAACATACTTTCCTGAGAGTCTGAGTTCATATCGTCTTTCATACAATTGACACTGTATGTATATGACACATACACTTGTGCATGAATCCCCAATTGTAGCCCTTCGTCTGCTGCTCAAATAGGAAGGTGGTGAAGGCTCGGGGACTAGAGAAGAGGCCTCCACCTGCTCCTCTACACTGCTCCATCACTATTGTGGCAGCCTCTAACAGGAGCAAAGCCCTCTTTGAAGTAGTAAATGATAGCACCAAACCCTCACCCGACCTCGAGGTACCAGCAACTGGTACCAGCAACTCAGGAAAAATGCGATGGAATGAACACATTTTTTATTGAGAAAATAGACAAAATATGAGACTTTTGGATCAACCTCTCACAGCATTTGCATCCCCCTGCACTTTGGCACACACACTGCCCCTTAGACCGAATTCTCTCCTCTGCCACCCCCCAGCTGAAATATCCTCAACATGATTGACTCCCTCAAACCTACTTTTTACTTTTTTATTTTTTTATTTTATTCGGTTTGTACAAACCTTTAAATCTTTTACACATAACAACAAACAAAAAAAAAACAAGTAACATTCATCACACAGTTTAAGTCCACACCTCCGGGACCACACAGCTTCTTTAACCCCACTTAACCAAGTTCACATTTTACTTCCTAAACGCCAGGGACAGTACTTAACCGAAGTTCAATTATCGTCAGAAAATGTGACAGTGGAATGAACAAGCTCGAATCAGATCCATTAAACATATGGCCCCACCATTCATCAGCGCACAAGGAAGGCTGGAATGCGCTCCACGGACCCAAGTGCAAAGATCTTTCACTGCGAAAGCTATTACAAAATAGGACCAGATGCTTCAGTGTTTCCCTTTCCTTTGCACAGAATCTGCACGTAAGGTTTAGATTTTTATTGCCTTTCCACGTTTGTAGTCGCTCTTTGGTTTTGAATAAATTAATACGAAATAGCATGAAGCGTCTCTGTGCATTGGGATCTGGAAACAGACTGATGTAACATTGTGCCGTATTAAAAGCACGTGCTTCCGAAGGCACGTCAATCATCAGTTTCGCCAAGACTCTTTGCGAGCAAGTTCGCTCCCAGTCTAAGCGCCATATTTTCAGTTTTGCCGCATTTGGATTTTCATGAAGCATGTTGATCTTGATGTCGAATTCCACCAATAAGTTTTCACATCTTTGTATCCACATTGCCACTAAATTCTGACCTTTAACCGTTGCTCCGTAAAGGATTTTAAACTGTAGGATGTTTTCTCGTGCATGGGTCTTTCGAAACAAGGATAGTAAATTCCAATTGATCCATGCCTGAAGTGATATAAAGGATAATTCATATCTGATGCAAGCAGTCACTGTCCCTCTTTCGCCCAGAACTGGTTCTCTAGAGAAGACCATACTTCACGAGGGCAACGCAGTGCATTTTCGGCCCCATATATCAGTACTGGGATGACTTTTTGTTGATAAAATAGTCGCATGGGTTCAAGTGAAAACTTCCCGAATTTCTTTTTCATGATTAGGCTTGACTCGCTAATTCAATGCATTTCCTTTTTGTGTCAGACACCCAGGGCCCGTCGTTAATGCAAGCACTCAGTACCATTCCCAGATATTTGACGCTAGGCGATATCTTCATTGGTTCGGCACTTAGAAACCATTTGAATTTTTTGTCTTTTTTCGAGGCACCCCCTCTCAAGTTCTTGAGTATTAAGATCTCGCTTTTTTTGGTATTAATTAGCAGCCGATTCTCACTTACATAGCTCTGTATGGCCTTGAGTTTTCTTTGTAGGCCAATAGGTGTTGTATCCATCACAACAAGGTCGTCGGCATAGAGGAGCCAGCTAACGTGATATTTATTTATTTTCGGTGGGAATGATTTTACAGCCTCTATCGAGGTGCCTATGTCCGATATAAACAAACTGAATATAGCTGCAGCGAGCGGGCAACCTTGCTTTACGCCTTTGTGTGTCTTAATAGCCGTTGACAATGCCCCAGATTGGTCTAAGCGGATCTTAATATATGTATCAGTGTGTAGCTCCTGAATTGCTGCTACTAGATCTTCCGGGCATCCCCAGCACCTCAGTCTTGACCACAAAAGCTCTCGATCGACAGTGTCAAAGGCACTGGAAAAGTCGATGAACGCCAAATATACTACTGGATTTCCATGATTTAGGCGATTGACCTGAGTTGTTTATTCTTTCGAACAATGCTACACAAAACTCAGCCCAAATCTCGGGGCATTGTTTGATGGTATAATTAGTTAGGGCGTCAGGTCCCGGAGTCCTGGAATTTTTGGCTCTCGTGATTATGGACACAATGTCACTTTTACAGAACGCAAGTGCACGAGGTGGAAAAGTCAGTTTGTCCTCACTGACCGATGACCAATTGCCCTTATATAAGGTTTCAAAATGGGATATCCAATCTGATTCTGTCACCGAACACGTCTGTAGGGACCTTTGAGGCGCCTGCATGTTGTTAATAATTCTCCAAAAGTCCCTTGTGTTTTTGTTCTTTAACACAGGTAACATTGTTTCAGCGTCATTTTGGATGGTCAGATGTACATGGGCCTTCATCCAGTTTTTGTGCCTCTGCTTTGCCGCTTTAATTCCCATCTTTTGAGATATTGGATCAAGTGATTTAGCCTGTCGAATGGCCTGTCTCATCTGCTGTTTATGAATCTGTATTTCTGGGTCGAACCAGTGCTTACGGACGTGGTTTAAGTTTTTCAATCCCACGTTTTTGGTCTTGAACTGGAGCAATAACTGATCATGTTCCAGTTCGGTGCTGTACTGACAATAGGCAGTTGACAACTGTGCTACCTCGCGTTCCTCAAGACGAAGCCTAACCCTATTTGAGGCGACAGAGATGGAATGCTGCCACCTCAATGGACCCTCCTCAGTGAACGTTGTAAACTCTGTTATTAACATGTTGTGATCACTGCTGGTTTGATTCTTGATTTAAAAAGACTTTATTCGGGCATGCAAATCAACTGACACAAACACAGTCAATTGTGGAGGCAGAATCGGATCGCTGCCAAGTTGAAGCCGGTGGCACATCGCCCACAGTGTTCCCGTTCAACATTAGCAGTTGTCTTGACCCCATTTCTTTAAGCCATTCTTTAGCTAGCGCCTTTTTATCATCTGCCGCAAACTTGAGGAGGTCAATGTTCAAATCTCCACATATCATAATATTCACCCTTGTTTTAGCCTCATATAGGGCGTCCAGAATGTTTGCAATGTGGTCTATGAAGTCCATTCTACCTGCCCTCTGGTGATTCCAATATACATTTAGTAGTGTTATTTCATCTTAAGGCTCTGAGCCCAAATTGTGTTTTATGATCGTGGTTTCTTGGATAAATGGGGAGTGGTTGATGGACTTTGAAATCCTGAAGCCCGAAGCCCTATTTACCAATGTCAGCAAACCAACCATCGGGCGTCCTTTTGCCAATTTTATTGCGGGGCTCAAGGCCACTTCAAAGTAATTCGAGATAGGAGTTTCAGTCAGGCATGATTCTTGCAGGCATGCAATAGATAAACCTTCCAACCATTTCGTATTGAAAATGTGTGTGAACCCTCGCGTGTTCCAGGAAGCCACTAGGCACCCACTCAAAGTCGCAGGTACCTGGCGTTAGTACTGGGCATTTGTATCGAGTGTTGATGCTACCCAACCCCAGTCACAAGTACCCACAATACCTTTAGCCCCCGCTGGGGCACTGTCTGTCGGCGTTTGAGAGCTTTTAGCTCCACGTATGGTGATTCTAATATCGGTTTTAAGTGATTTTAGAGCCCTCACGTCCTCGTTCATCCTTGGGTTCCATTTTTTTTCTCTACCTACAGGCTTTCCCACGAGGGACTCAAAGGCTGTCCACTGGTTGCTTTCCTTACTTCAGTAGACTGGGGGCATGTGTTCCCTTCTTTATTTTGAGAGTACAGCACTGTGTTCAGCAGTGGACAGCTTAAGTTGTTGTAGCTGCCACATAAGTCCTGCTCCTGAGGACTCGGGCCGGATGATTCCAGCGTATAGACTTCGAACCCCAACAAGAATAGAGATACATTAGCATCGAGAATTGTGGTGGCTATCAGTGACGAGGACACGTGGAGAATTATTTTATCGATACGATTTTCGTTTGGAAATTCTACGATCCTTAGATCGTTAGACGTGATAGCTCGTAAACTTGGAATCAGATTGATTAGCCTGATGATGTTAGCTCTATTTAGGATCAGCTTGTCTTTGGAGTCAATCCTCTCGATCATTAACTTAAAAACTGGCGCCGCAATTTTTACGTCTGTTGTTTCTTTGGGAGTTCCCCCCCAAGGGTCACGTTGCTTAGCTAAAACTCTTTCGTTCTCTTTTATGGAGGTAGATCTGCCGTCTGCCCCTACATCTCCCCTAGTGCAGGCAAAGTTTGACTCCTCTTCTCTTTGCTTAGCTGATCGAAATTCCTCACGACCGACCATTTGTGCACTTGTTTGCCTGTTACATAGAATCAGTCTCCTTTTATGCATTGGCATGAACAGTGGGCTTGCCGGGGCAGTTAAACCACTCTCAGGGTTCACTGGTTCGTAGACAAAATGACAGATTCTAGAATTCTTAAGGCCCGTAGATTCCAGGATGGTACCCCCCTCTGGAAGCTGTGCACTCCTGCCTTCCCCTACAACAGAACCTCCATCCTTGCCATTTGAACAATCATTGTAGGTAGGCTCTGTTGCGTTTGCAGAAGCTGTTTTCTTGCTTCTGTAGTACTCACATTCCATCGACGGACCTGTTTTGGAGACCCCAACCTCTTCCATGTCATCGTATGTGGACATGTTTAGGAGCTCAACCGAGATATTGTTAAACTTCGCTTCATCCTCCTTCGCTGTTAGATGCGAAACAGGATTCTTTGATTGAACCACTTGCTGTGAGCTTTCTTTTGAGTCGGGTTTACTGAGCTCTTTCGTCACTATTTGTACAAGTTTTATGTTCCTCAGGAACTTTCTGGCTCCAGTATTTTTATTATTTTTCCTGGCCGGCAGATTTTTCGTTTTTTTAGCAGACTTTACAGGTATAGCTTGTACTTCAGATGGTTTCGTACTGCTTTTAGAAGTGCCTCCAAAGATTGAAAATACATTCGGTTTGTCCACTCTTTGGCTGACAGGTAGAACTTTTTTTTTCAGTGCTTAGATGTGGTTCTATATTAGACGTTGTAGGTGTTTGGTCGTCGATGCACAATTGTCTCTTGCAAGCTCTAACCTGCTCGAATGCCGTATTAAATGAAATATCTGCAATTTGATCGCACTCAGGTGACTTGCTAGCAGCTAGCCCCTGTAAGGGTGGCGCCTCACTGCCCCCACTCAACTCGGAAGGGGAAACCGAAGGTAAGGCTTTGGGGCCAGTGAGATCAATCACAATGCCTTGTGGATTTGACACCTTCCCATCCGGCCCTTGAGAGACTCTTTTTGCAGCATTAAACGCACCCTCAAGATCAGTGTCAGCAGACTGCAACTTAGACTCAGGGAGCTCTACATGAGGCAACTTTGAGAGTCTTCTCGATATCGTGGTATTGTTGAGATCATTATTTTGATGGGTTCTTATTAGACTCAATCCCTCATATTTAAATAAGGCCAGTGCTTCTTGGGCTACCTCTGCAAATAGTTTCTTGGCAGTGGCGTCATTTCTTTTTTGATCGCACAAGGCTTTAAGTGAGGCGTCAAAGTTTTTCAAGCCTTCCTTGACGTTACCGGCGAACTGGCTACATAATTGTTCCAAGTAGACCACTTTGGTATTCATTAAAGCCGTCAACATTGTAAGATCCTTCAGAGAGTCATTCAGGTTTTCATATAACTTCATGAAAGGGGCCATGGATATCGCTAAGGCCGATAATATCGCAGTTTGTAACTCTGCTGTTAACTTGGATTCGTTGGCGTCCAGAGACCCAGCCTGAGAACCACGCTTCCTTGGTTTTATTTGCCTGTGAAGTTTCCCCCGCCTTATTTTCGGAAAGGGCGTTCTATGAAGGAGGAGTCCGACAGGTCACAGGAGTCCGATAAAGTTGAACCACAAGATTGTAAGTTTCGAGCACCCTGGGGCGGTGATTTTGAGACTGTCCGTTTCTCATACACGTGTCTCTTTCGTGAGTTCATCTGATTAAAGGTAAAATCAGCCGTGGAAGCCTCGCTTGTTGACTCTTTTGGACCACTAACAGACGGCTTCTTCCCTTTGTAACATACATTCGACCATATATCCACATTAGGCTCATTTGTTTGAGCATTCTGACGTTTTGGGGCGATTTTTTGTGTTAGCTCACGTTGCAGAGGAGTGACTTTTGTTGTCTTACTACTGCATTCTTTATTCAGGGAAATCAGGCTATGTAGTATCTTATTTGCGACCTACAAAGAGTCCCGATGCTCATCTCCTGTCAGGGACTTCAGCCTGCCCAATGCTGAGGTTCCCAACTCCTGTTCTTGAGCGGGCAGTTCTTTTAGCGAACCACGTAGAGGACTGAATGCATTGTCGTCATTCTCATCAATTATGGGTGGATCTAGAGGCGCCTCAGAACGAGGGACCGGTGAGCTTGTGCTCGTAAGCTTCCTTGAATTTGGTGCAATGTTCACTAAATCCGGCGAGACCGCTCTCCTAACTCCAGATACACCATCAGTATTTCCCGATGCGACGGTGGAAGCCCACAGGGAAAGACTCCCACTAGTGGGGAAGTTGATGCAGATTTCGTCCCGGCAGCCAGCCCGAGAGGACACTCCCTCTCCATGCACGTCATTACAGGTTGACTCCAGAGCTCCAGCCCCTGGCCCCGCCAACTCCAGGCAGACCAGCGGACCGAGCCCAGCGTCAGCAGCGATTACTTCCCACTCCGCTTCTCCACGTCCCCCCCATTGGCAGTACACCCAGTCATCAGTTCCAAGACCGCTGATACTCTGTGGAGACTGGACATTGTGATTTAATTTACCAGGTGCAGCCTTGGACAAGTGTGCAAGTCTTGGCTAAGGGCTCTACAGGTACAGGTGCCCAACCCCCGCCTAGCTTCGAACTGCCATCATCCCCGCTGTAATGCAGCGAGTTCTTACACGGGCTGAACACTAAATCGCAGTTCGTAGCATTGCAGCACACTTGCAAATCCTCACTGGTTGAAGTAAAAGAGTAGAATAGACTTACTTTCCTCGGTGTGGGTCGATTAGCAGTACTGCAGTCTCCATTATCCACATTGCCGCCGGGCCGTTCTCGTTTCTTATGAGCCCGCGTTCTTGAGACAGGGGTAGGTTGTGGAGCGGCCATATGTTAGAGGCGCTAAGGGCACTGGCGCCACTCGCCAAACAGCCTAACAGTGAATTAAGTCCAGCCCTTTCTCCACAGGGCTTACGCCACACGGGCGCAAGAGGCGGCCTTTTAAGGTCAGCAGATCCCAAACCTTAAAGGCACATGCACCTCAGCAAAAGCACAGGAAGCACAGGAAATCGGAGAGCTCTGTTCAGCAGACCACTCGCCACAACCTAACAGTGAATTAAGTCCAACCCTTTCTCCAAAGGGCTTACCACTTCTTACTCTGAGGGTATAAATCCGGCCTCCATCATCAAATAATTGACTGACTGGACGCTCAATGCTCTCCTCAGAATCATCTATGCCTCCCTCACGGACACTCTCAAGACTGTTCTCATGTGACCACTTTTGAAAAATCCAACCCCAGTTACAGATGACCTGGCCAATTACCGGCCCATTACGGACCTCCGTTTATTGGCAAAATCTTGGAGAAAGTAGTTGCTTCACAACTACTCGCCATAATCGAACCACTTCTCCTCCTAAATAACTATCAGTCAGGGTTCGGCCCTAAGTATAGCATCATGATAGCCACCATCCAGCTGGTGGATGATGCCCTCCAAATCATGGACAAGGGCTACTCATGCCTCCTGGTCCTCCTTGACCTCCCAGCTGCATTCGACACAGTCGACCACCACTCCATCCCTTCTCGCTGACAGGATGGGATTCTCTGGCACTGTCCTGAATTGGTTTACCTCCTATCACTTAGGCAGATACCAGGCTGTCCAGATGAACTTGTTGCATTCTAGCCATCTCCAGGTTTTCAGGGGGAGTTCCCCAAAACTCATACTCTTTCCAAAACTTTTTAACCTTTACATGAAGCCTATGGGCACGCTCATCAAAGATCCAAATATAGCCATTCACCAATACACAGACGTTACCTAGTTGTACATGAGAGTAAATAGCGTACAGGACATAATTAACCTCTGTGATTACTTAGCCATCATCCAGACCTGGATGTCGACTGCCTACCTCAAACTAAATCCATCCAAGACTGAATTCATCCTCATTGGTCCGTCGATTACAATACAATTGGTCCAACAATGGCTCAATATGTGCCTAGAAGGATTTGATCAACAACTCTCAGCACAATCCTTAGGCTTCAGTGTTGACAGAAGCCCGTCCTTCCAGAAACACATAGCCAAGAAGGCCCAACTAGCTTGGCTCAGAATCTCTACCTTTCGAAAAATTAAACTCTACATCCCACCGTAAGACTACCGGACCTTAGTACAGGCCAAGGTGGTCTCGCACATTGATAGGAGATATGCTATCCTGGCAGGGCTCCCGGCTGTTCACTTGGCTCACCCAAAAGTAGTCCACCAGGTGGCAGCACATCTTAATACGGTAGCACAGAAATTTGATTGAATCCCTCCCATCCTACACAAACTACATTGGCTTCCACTCCAAGCTAGGATACTGTTCAAGACTGCATGTATCATCTACAAAGCAGTCACAAGTAGCACACCAGCATACCTGGCAGCTAGGCTCTACATATCTGGTGGCACACGCTCCTCGAGCAGAAAATCGACCAACCTCTTTGAATGACAACTCCTCCGCAAAGACTCAGTGTCAGCTCGCTATGCCCCCACAAATCTCCAATTTCGCAAATCTCTCAAGACATGGCTCTTTCAAAAGCACTTGACCGAGGACTAATTCCAGTGGATGCACATACCGACGCAGAGACCTCACAATACAGCACTACCTTTAAATGATGCCATCCCAAATGCGGGCAACCCACACTCTGTACAGCGCTTCGCTGCTCTTGAGCTAGGTCTGTGCTTTAAACAATAAAATACGAATAAATGAAATGCCAGTGCTATATTTCCTTGCATGTCATCAGAGACAAGACACCGAAAAATGCAGCGCAGAAACATCCCTTGGAAAGGTAAGGTACAAGGCAGAGGCAACAGTTCATGCTGAACCAAGCAAAATGTCCGTAAGATACCCCCCACTCCCTTTCAGCCAGGTTTGATGTGCTAGGGCCAATATGGTGCACTTGGCTACTCCCAAGATATTGGCATCACGCGCAGCTGATTGTGACTTATTATTTCCCTAGTGCTGCAAATGTACACAATTGTGATTTATGTATCACTTTGTGTACTCTGTGTATTGACTCTGGCAGTAATTGTCTGTCGTGTTGTGCCAACAAAGTACTTAATATTGCCTTACTTAGCCCCACAGCTTGTCGGTGAAGTCGGTGCACGTTTAAAATCGTCGCACTTGGAAGTCCTTCCAGAGTAATCTGGCGGCCTCTCCTACAACCACTTTTGTTGAGGCAGGGCTCTGGGGGAGTCCTGGTGTTTTTGGAGGTGCAGAGTACTGGCAATTGCAAATAATTCAATCTAGCGGGCAAGTCCACTTATCACGGCACTCCCGAACAGGGACCTCTGCTTGCGTGTTCCTGCATGAGCATCACCATCTATTCCTTCTCAGGCTTTTTGCCATGTCCCCACAGCCCCCTTCCTCGCTGCAGTCTTTACACTATGATGCCAGTGGAGGCCCTTTAAAGTTGGACATACAAAATTTTAGCACCCCCCCTTAAACTGGGTTATCTTATATTTTAGTTCTTACCCAGAGCTGCCTCTCTGTCCCCCGTCAGACAGGTCTGTAAGGTATCAGGTAATAATATCGCCATATATATGGTCACCGTAAATATTATCGCCGCGAAAATGTCGTGGTGATATTATTTGGGTGACCATATATATGGGGACAGGGGCAAAAAAATGTTTTAAAAAAAAAAAAGTTTGGGGGTTGCGCAGGTGTCCCCCGCATGTTCCATGCAATAATGTCGCCACAAAAAACGGCCATTTTTCGGCGATATTTTTGCATGGCGATATTTTTGTGGCAACATTATTACATGGAACCGTCTGTACAGCTTGATGGAACTGTCTGCGGCTGCACCTAGCTGAGTACTCATTCATCTCTCTCTTTAAATGTTATTCCATGTTTCTTTTCAACCTTTGGTAGCAGGTACAGTATTCTTCAGTTCTTTCGTTACGTTTTGGAATGTGGGCCACCACTACATAAGAAATGTCAGGATGCTAGGTGTTCAATGAGGTCACTTGTTGTAGTTCTCCTGTATTGCTCAGGGTGTTTTCATGTTGAGGTGGTATGCTAGGCAGAGTAGTCAGCGCAGTAGTATACATCCCATTGGATGCCAGATCATTAGCTGCAGCTAGCAATCTCTTCAGCTCAAGATATGTTCACGCCACATCTGCATTATTTTCCATCTAATCTGCCCTCACCAGCTATATAACCTCCACCGTTGGTGTAACACAAACTACCCTACTTTCGAGTGGCATTTTTATGTATGCGCTTTTATTTATTTATCATATTTATTTGTTTACAGTTCAAAAGAACTTTAACAAAATTAAGCTACATATTAAATTCATATTGTTATTCTTGTTCTTCTCCTTACTCTCATCGTCGTCATTAACTGAAGTGCCAGCTACAATAACAGGAAGGTTAGTAATACCCTTGATAATGATGATAATGTTGGTGGCAATGATAATGATTAGTGTCTTCCATCTTTGTAAGTTCCTAAATACCAATACAAATACAAATGTCTTTTTCCCCAATCAGATCGAATCACGATACAAACGCACAAATACATCACATTAATAACACTAAGCTAAGAATGCGAAGAGACAGTCCAAAGTAGTTATTACTCTTAAATAAATGTAAAACCCCTATAGACTTTCCCAGTCTAAATTCAATTCTAAAAATATGTTTTTGAAAACCATGCACTTGGGAATTCATAAATATCTAAATCAATTCCCAAACATTCCATATGCCTGTACCTAGTTCATCAAACTCTTCAATTTCTTATAGCTACAGTTTCAAGGGATTTCCAAAGCTTTCCCACAGAATTCCATACCCAGTAAAGTGCCCTGTGCAGTTCATTTTACTCCAAATTGAGACAATGGGCCTCATTATATGTTTGCCGATCTGGAAAAAACAGTGCTGGTAAGCCTACCATCACTGTTGTTTCTGGACCGTCAAACTACGGTTTGCCTGCCGGAGCCGGTGTGCCAGACAGTACTGACCCTGCCGTGCACAGCAGCCACGGTAGGCAAGCCGTCACAGAAGCGCTGGCATAGTTAACAACGGTGCCGGTGCTTCCAGGGTCCCCATTCCCATAGAATCCTATAGAACTCTTTGGGAATGGGGACTTACAATATGCCAGCCCCTGACTTCCCAAACCACTGGGGTTGTAATCCCCTGGTGTTACTGGGAAGACAGGCACCGATAAATTATTCTGAGTCTGGCGGCTGGTAGCACCAGCAGGGTTACCGCCGGACTCTGAACGAGGCACAAAATATCGAAACGGACTCGGCTTTAATCATGTCATAATTATACATTCCCTCTCCTAATAAACACATGTATACCGTCCCCAATACCTTACACTCAATCATAACATGCTTCACTGTTTCCAAGTGATCTGTTAATCTACATAATCAGCAAACCCTCATCTCTTTCGGTATTCCCAGCTGCAACCCTCTGAGAGTTTGGAGCAGGTATGTCTGTGTTTACATATATCTATGTGTCACCCCTGCTACCACATTATAATTGCATACATTGGACAAGTGGGTATAATTGTTAGTCCTGTCCCACAGGTTTGCTTTGCTAAAAAGAGATGCCTTAACTAGATCAATGTTAGTCCAGGATTCTGGCTGTGGTGTCCAATTGATAGTTCGGAAAAAGTAATTTACACAGCCCCCCACCCGCTTCAAATTCCACATTTTTCCCCAACTCTTTCAGTAGTGGGCATGCTGTGGTCATTCTGGATTTCACATTTAAGGCCACCCTCTTCTTATGTAATTGGGTACGTACTGAGACAATCCCCAGCTCCAGTCTTAAATACTCCATAGGAGTTGTGGTCGGCAAGTTTAAGCCTTATGCCAAAATATACCCTGCATACAATTCAGCCACCCAAAATCCTTCCTAGCTAATGCCTCAAGCCCATATAATATCATAGGACTGTAGCACTGCTTATACAGTGTTAAAATGCCCTTGATCGTGTATCCTGCTGTCCTTGTGGCATGTTTTTGGAGAAGGGGTGTTAGTTGCTGTGTCTTTCTTATGTTGTACTCTCTTATACATTAGTAATTCTTTTTTTTTTTTATTGAAACTTCAGTCTAGCAATCACAACTTAACAGTTGATCAAGCACAACTTGTGTTACAAGGGACACTTCACGTCTGAACAACATCAGTAAAATAGAATATAGGTCAATTGACACCTGGCGCGTGACATCCACTTTCTACTCAATAACCATAGACAGTAAGAAGGTACAAAAAAACCAAAAAAAATCACAGAAGAATTAGATAGGCAGTTAACCAGATACATAGACAACAATCATTCCAATGACTCAGCTGTCAATTGAGACCTGTGGACCCTTCCTTCAGGAATGAATCTAGATAATTCACTACAGCACAGGTTAGGTTTATGTCATGCCCTGCAATCACGCGTTCCCACCAGTTTGCCATATCATCGTCCTGGGGGGCATATGACCCAAGGTGGTATGATCGCTGGATGCTCAGCCCAGTGCATGCTGTGACTAGATGATGAAGCGATTCGATGTCACTCGAACAATATTGACAGATATTGTCTGATGTGTCTTTGTTCTTTCGTTGCCACATTTCTTTGGTTTGCATGGCATTTAGGCGGAATCTCAAGAATTGTTCTCGATAGTAACGTGCAGGGAACTTTAGTAAATATCTACACTGTTTGTTCAGTCTGTGGAAACATGTTTCGGCTTTCAGTGTTGATTTCAATTTATCTCGTTGTTCAGAGTTTGAAATCCAGGTCCAGGTTTCAAATTTCTTTTTGACCAACTGCGGAAAGTTAATCAGGTCATCAAGTTTTATATCGGCCTTTAGAAGATGATTTGCCAGAGATGATTCCCACTCAACTAGCAGATTCTTGTTGGATTCGTCTGGTTTTATGGCAAAAATGTTGTAAACAGGTATTGCAGGTAGTATTAGCATTTTGCGCCAGGCACTCAGTGATTTCCAAATTACCACTGAATATAAGGAATTCAGTGATAACTCATAACGGATCGCTGTTACAGAGCCGTAGTTTGGTAAATTCAGTACACGCCTCCATTACAAGGTTCCCTTTGTGGGATGGCTGTTTAACGCCTGCTTTTTGCAGGCGTTAAAAGCCATGCCGCAAAGGGACCTTGGCGATAATTACGGCACCGTAATTTACGGCGCCGTAATTATCGCCTTTCCCCATTCCCATTATGCCCTATGGGCATGCCCTATTACCGCCCCACTCACCTTGGAAAGGGGCGGTAATTCCGCCATCGACCATGGCGGAATTGCAACCTTAGCGGCATGGACCATGGTGCTAATAGCACCATGGTCCTCCGCCAAGGTTGTAATGAGGCCCTTTGTCTTTCCGGGACCCTGGGTGACCAATAGTCATTACTTTAGTTTTTTCGACATTTAGTTCCAGATCATTAGATTTTAAATATTTGTAAGTATAAGTTTATACTTTAGAAGTTGCCTAATAGCCGTTGTAACCCAATTTGTGTGTGGTCGATCAGCACAAGATCATCCGCATATATTATGCACTTGATTTGTGTTGAGTTTGGGTGAAAAACAATGTACCTGGTTCAAATTCTCCGAACCATCTGCGATAAAGAGCTTAAATAGCTAAGCTGCCAAAGGGCATCCTTGTTTCACGCCTCTTTGTGTTAAGATTTTATTCGACAGGTCGCCTTGATTGTTTAGGCGAACCCGAATTGATGTGCCGCTGTGGAGTGCTTGGATCGGTTCCAATATGGAGCGAGGGCAGTTCCAGTTCTGCAACTTCTTCCAGAGCAGGCCATGATTAATTTTGTCAATGGCTTGACGCATATCAATAAAGGCTAGATACAATTTCTTCTTTGCCTTTAGAGTTAGTAATTCTTATTATTACTCATTTCCAGCTTTCGACGTAATCAATCCTGCCCAATTGGATTGCCATGTCCATCTTATGCACCTTTCTCCCAGTTAGCAGCATGCTCTTTGTCTTAGTGATGTTTATCAAGAGTTTATTTCTATCTGCATAATCACATAACTCATTTAGCATGTTTCTCATGCATCTATATGTATGATCAAACATCACTAAGTCATCCGCATACTGATGTGTTCCTTACCTATTTTGGGTGGACAATTGGACTTTGCTAGCAGACAGGCAGGTAGGTCTGTCAGGTAAAAGTTTAATAGCAGAGGAGCCAGCACACGTCCTTGCTGGACTACCCTGCTGATGCCTATCAATCCTGACATGCCTCCTTCGTTTTCCAAACGCACTCTAGCTTGAGTGTTCTTATGCAAAAAATGTATTGCATACAACAACCATCCTGGGCATCCCATCTTCTGTAACATTTGCCACAGTCTCTCACAGTCCACCCGGAAATCCACAAAGACCCCTCAAGGGGCCTCCCCAGGGCACAGATGAAGCAGTAGTGCCAACTCATCAAAACCTCCCCAAACCTTCCCGAACCAAGGCATAGCCCAGCAACAGCCCAGCAGGAGCTGGAAATGGACAACAGGATACAACGCCCTACTGGGAGTGATGCGTTATCCCCCATACTTTTATGTATAGAAAACATGGTGTCTAGTAGAGAAGGTCCGGTGTAAGGAAAAGGTGAGAGAGGAGGACCAGGAACAGGCCCTATGGACACTCCATCAGATAGGTCAACATTAGAAGCACTGGAGCATTCAATTGATCGTCTAAATGATGAACACTTTTTAACACCTTGGAAAGTACAAGGAACAGTAGGTGTCGGAGTAACTGTGAATGTCAGGGGACCTGACCGTGGAACTGATATAAGAACCTCCCTAATGGCCAATGTAAATTTGCCGGTAAACACGCTTGGTGTAAGCTCAACCCAAGCCAAGTTACCATCAATGACTCTTCTGAATGAGAGATTAACCAGTTCTTTGCAAATGCAGCCAAAGATTTCACCTCTTCTAATACCTAATACCTAATTTGTGAAATTCAGCCAGGCATGGAATCTGGGCTAGAAGCGATTTCAATAAGTTTAGAACAAACCACGGTTACTACTCCATAGCAGCCGGTAACGCTACATAATTTGGAAAACGCAGAGGAGGAGGATATGATATGATAGGTTATTTATGACGCGCTTAATACCCAGAGGTTTCTAAGCGGAGACCAGGGGATCGAACCTGTGTTGCTCTGCGTCATCTTGCTTCCAAGGCGAGAACCTTGTTCCTGAGCTATCCTCCCGAGATCTGAGCTTTTTCTGGGAACCTCATCAGCAAATGGAGGAGTCTGATGCTGAAATGCTATTCCCTGTTACAGTATACACAGACTCCCCCAGGAGTATAGAAGCGATGATTGCGTTACTAAGGGTCAGCTGCAAGTAATAAAGATCTAGCCAGATTGGACAAGTGTATTGAGATAATTGAATGGATGATGAAATCTTACCACCCTCTCTACGGAAATGGGCCAGAATTTCAGAAAAATTACACCTGTATTATGTTGTATAAAGCCAGTCAAACTAATGCACTAGATAGAGGTGTCAGAGGGCCGGCAGAGATTCACATCAAGGATAAGGATGCGCCCAAACTGTCAAATGACTCTAGCCATCAGGTTAAAAAGCCTGCACACCACAAACTCACCACCGATGGCAGCGGAAGATCAAAGACCTCTGTGGATGTGAAAATAAGAGATGGTGTGATGATCAATGAAGCAGGAACTTCAAAGGATGAATTAGGTAGTTTGCATGCGTGGAGCACGCCCATCATAAATACTCGTAGCACTGGTAGCAGCAGAGGACCGCCAACAGGAAAATGCCTGACTGTGCAGAGAGAATAAAGTGGGCACAATCAGCTAGAACCAACGACCCTGAGGAATCCACTATCAAAGGATCCACTTGAAGGCTGGCAGCAGAGTAATGTCATAGGGAGAATTAAGGGACGAACCTATGGAAATAAGAACTCGTACAAAAGGCATCTGACAAAAGCATTAGCTGAAATATTGGGACTAGATGGCTTATCACACAGAACTTTCACCACTAGCCAACGACTGTCAGGCTGCATGTTCTGCGGGGGCTGCAGTGTACGTTTTGGTTTGTCAAATAGGTTTATAAGGCAATGCATATTGAACTGCAAGGACGCCTTGGCGCTCAGGGGTATTATAGTACTCTCAGATGTAAACTGTCATATCTGTCCTATACATGATCTGTGGCTAGAGACAAACCATATGCATAGCAGCGCAGGGGCAAGTACTACCTGATTCCATAAAGGTGCCCCGGATTAATGCAAATCAGACCAGATTAGGCCATATGACTATCTCAGAAAAGGCAAAGGGAAGCACTTACCACAATATTGCACACGCCCTCTCAATGGAGGTTTAACAATGACCAACAGGTATAAAACCACGCTATGGAGCGGGGTCCACTGAGGAATCCTGTTTTCAAACTATAAGTTGGAACACGCAGGTGTAAAAAGTAAACTGGTCGATGATGACTGGATTCAGTGGCTCGGTTCTCATGACGCGGTCTTCCTGCAGGAAACCAGGCTGCAAGATACACAATGTCTGGAAAATCATATCTGTAGTCTTGATGTTTTAAAGGTAAAAGCAGTGCTGTCTGTGATAGGATGGCGTAGCGGAGGCCTGGTGACTATGGTAAAAAAGCAACATTCAGGTAGTAGGATGGTCATTGGACAATCCTGTCTCATTAGTCATTATGAACCCTGGTCTACCTCCTTCTCAGGCTAAACAATTAACAATAACAAATATCCATTTCCCCCCCTAAAACAAAACAATCTAGTATGTATGGGGAAGGCTATTTTTTCCCAAAGAATTGGCTGAGCGGCGAGGACGGTGGCTTAATATTAATAGGAGATTTTAATGCAAAGTTGGGTCAAAACAAGAATATATCCCGGGATAAAAAACTTGCTGAAGAGGTATGTGGGATCCCCAAAAGAAGTATTAGGGGCCAGACATTGGCAATGATTCGGCAAATGGACCAATTTATGAATACATATTTATATATTGAGCTGAACAGAAGGTGCGCAGAGTATACTGCCTCAAAACCAACTTTTAGAGCTGGGCTCAGGAGCACTTTAACAGATTACTGTCTGATTGATTGCCTTTCAATTGCATGGGTGAAGTTATTTGAAGTCTGACATCGACCTGTGAGCAACCATAACCCATTGTTATTGAATTGGTTAATAAACTACACTAATCTCATAGAAACTAGAAAGCTGGACTCCTTGTAGCAGTTTAGACAAATACATTGAGTTAGAAAAAGTTGAGATTCTGCCTTTACTTGATGATACAGAATCTAAACATTTACGAGATAATTTGTTGAGTTAGCAACACCTATCATATTGCTAAATTATTTCACGCTTTTGCAGTCACATCCCAAAAATTGCCCTTTGTGCATCAGGTAAGAGATTTCCTGTGTCAAATAACAGTAGAAAAAATGCACCACGGTTTGATGCAGAATGCAGACGAGTGAAAGGGGAACTTCACTGAGCCTTGCTGGAGATTTGCCCTTCTTCTGACAAACTCCTCCAGCTTAAAACAAGCCTTTTGCTCATTACTGACAAACAAAAGTATTTTTACGACAAAACAGTGGGTTTACCTGGACAGGACTGTTGGTGAAAATAGCTCAAAGATTTGGAAACACGTGAAAAGGTTTTGAGGGAGCAACCACAGGTCCAGTAGAACGAATCACAGGCGATCACTAGGTCACCCATTTTAGTGAGATCCTTAATAATAAAGTAGCCCAACCGCAAGTACCCGTAGTTAATCAAAGGGAGCCTCATGGCAAAGTCATTTTCACACAAAGAGACATTGAATTGCAAATAAGAATGCTTAACAATGGTAAGGCGGCAGGTCTCGATCGATTGACGCACTAAATACCAGGTCAGGGCACAATCGAATGGTGGTCTCTAACCCTGTACCGGGTTTTTAAGTCCGTAGCTGAGAGCTCATCCATCCCAGAATCATGGAACAAAAGTTGAATTGAGCCTTTGTTTAAAAAAGGCAATGCCCTCCACCCACATTGCTACCGCCCAATCGCACTTTCAGATGTCTCAAGTAAAATGTTCGCGGGATGCCTGGCAGAGGGGTTGGGGGAAGGGGCTTCTCCATGATCGATCAATGCTTTGTACTAAACCCGATTGTGGAGAAGTATACTATTAGGCGGGGGATCAACTTGTACATGGCCTTCTTAGATCTTAAGAAGGCCTTTGATTCTGTTAATCAAACTTTGTTGTAGCTAAAACTTAGAATAGGTGTCCCCTCTGAACTGCTGCACTTAGTAACCCAACCTTTTTGAAAATACATCAGCTAGGGTGAGATGCGGAGCCGACCAGAAGTACTCAGAAAGTTGTGTGATAAGCGCTGAAGAAAAACATGGATGCCCATTAGCCCCATTACTTTTTTTGCTATTCCTCCATGAGTTTGACCCAGATAAGGTACCCTAAGGCTTAATCTCGCCAGTTTTAAATAACACAACGTTTAGTAGCCTACTACATGCCGATGAAACAGTACTTCTGGATTTGACACAAAGGGGTCTCCAAAGGAGCTTGGAATATTACAAGAAATACTTCTCAGATAATGGCCTCAAGTTGAACACTTTAATAACCAATGTACTGGTCTTCGGCAAACAAAAATCCTCATTCACCTGGGCATTAGATAATAAGATAATAGAGCTGGTGGAGGCATATAAATATTTGGGCTTGACATTCTCGACAGGGGGAGGATGGAGTAGCCAAACAGGCAATGGTTAACTTAAGAGGTTGCATACACTTTTACTAAAAATTCAGCTTTAAACGACTTGATAAGTGCATTCAAGTCCTCAGGTAAAAAAGAATACAGCAATTCTCTATGGTGTGGAGACCTGGGGGGCAGCCCCATGCAGACACATTGCTGAACTCCGGACTCCGTAGGATCACAGGTGTCCCGCAGAGAGCCCCAGGGGATATATTAAGTTATGAGCTGCGGATGGTTAGTATTGCCCTACAAGCCCAGCGGAGGTTTCTGGAATTTTATTTGAACATACAACTAGGCACGCCAGTGAACCCAAATATTGGGATTGCAATGAGAGAGTCAATAAAAATAAGTAGTAAGCATTTGGAGCTTTGGTATAACCGTGATCTTGAACTGTTGAAGAGATGCGGGTTGACTAATGTAATGGCACTTGGAGAACTGACGCGCAGACAGCGCAATACTCATCTAAAGGATAAAGTGGGAGAACTTGAGATTATGGGGCCGATTCATGGAATAATTGTGCACTGAAATCGGTGGCGCAAGCGAGAAAAATCCTGTGCAAGCGTGTGAATCGCACGCAAGCGATTCATGGAAGTCTGTGCGCGTGTTTTTCCAGGGAGCTGCGCCGAAACCGCACGTGTCGCACATGTCACTACAACATCCCGAATGCCGTGTGCAACGCGCACAGCGAAAGTGCACAACCTATAGCGCACACACCAAAAAGAGGGCGGAACACGCAGAATGGGGAACAACGCATGAAAATGAGGGCGGAACTGGGGAAGTACTGCTGGGAAATACACGGAACGCCCACATGCTCCCGAACAACACGTATTCATGGAATGTAATAGGGGAAACCTGCGCACACCAAAAGACAGGCACTGGCGTAAACACGTCCACCACACAAAGGCAAGCAGAAGAGTCCCTGCCCAATATAAAAGTGCGCGCAAGCACGTATATACAGCTACGATGAATGTCCCATTTCTCGCAGCAGTGATCGTGAGACACCACAGGAGGAGGAGAATAGCCAGACCCCCCATTTTTCTGCCCAGGACCAGCCTTTTTGGGATGCCTGTGATGAGGTCTATGGCAGGTATATGTTTCCACCTCATATCATCCTAGACCTGGTCACAGAATGGGAGGATGAGCTCACATCACCCACCTTGTGCTCCCAAGCACTGAGCCCCTTGGAAAAGGTGCTCAATGTCCTGCATTTCTTGGCCACTGGGTCATTTCAGCGGACAACTGCCATAGTTGGGGGTGTCTCACAGGCCACACAGTCACGCTGCCTGCACCAGGTGGTAGCAATCATGACTGTGCGCCCCTCAGTCCGCAGGCACATATCAATGTGACAGACACTCACACCTGGCATTCCATCAACATATAGATTGTATGTGATGCCCATGGAATCATCACCTCTGTCTATGCAAACTATCCTGAGTCTACCCATGACAATTTCACATACAGAATGTCCGCCCTGAGCCAGGAATCTGGGAAGCATGGCGACACATGACTCATTGGTGAGTACAAATTTCTGGGCACATGCATGCATGTCACACACAGACAAATACACAAACCCAACTGATGACAACCATCCTCACCTCCCCAAGGGACAGTGCCTACCCTCTGAGCACCCACATGATGACGCCAATACGGAACCCCACCACACCACCCTAGGTAAGATACAACGTAGCCCATATTGCAACCAGGGGCATAGTGGAGCACACATTCGGAGTGCTCAAGTCACGCTTCCGCACCCTTGACCGCTCTGGCGGGCAGCTACTATATGCACCTCCAGTAGTGTGCAGGATCATTGTGGCAGCATGTGTCCTGCACAATGTTGCAACACAGCGGGGCGTACTGGTGGACATAGTGATACCCCCACATCCCCAACCACAGACACAGGCGCTGCTCATGGGAGGGGAAAGGGCAAGTGGTGAGGCAGCCCGGACCCAGCTTGTGGACACATTTTTCACCTAAACTCCCACCCCTGCGGAGTGTATACAGGCCTGGCACATACCAAGTGACAATCGATGATGACAAAGACAGTCAACTGTCACAACCTTACCACCCTGAGAATGTTTCCACGGAAGTTCTACATGTGTGTATCCCTAGCTACTTAAACATAACCAATCCAGTGTGACCAAAAGGAACACATGCAAGGTGCATATCACACCACCCTGCAAAACAGGCCATGAAAATCAATGGTATGTCACCCAAACCCTCTCAACCCGAATCACCCTCGTCGGCCACACCATGGCATGGCATGCAACAGCAAAAGAGCAAATCAAAGGCACAACACATGACAAATTAGATACAAAGTCCCATGTGATAAATGGAAAGAGGCCTGAGACAATCACACCTGACATGGAATCAGATGAAATGACTGACCAACAACCTCCCACACATACAAAGTCATACACAAACGCATGCCATCAGTGGTACCATCAACAAAAGACAAAATGCATGTTGGCATGCATATTGGCCAATCTAAATCAGCAAATCCCAAAACTGTGTGTGTCCCCTGCAACACACAGCACCGTGAACGGCCATTGTGTTGGGGACAAACCTTGAGCATCATATAAAAAAGGACAAGTAACATAAATAACCCAGTGATGCATGTACACGATCCCCAAATAGTAAATGATCATGCGCTGCAGGGACACAGCATGGCAGGGAAGGCAATCTGTGTGCACGTGTGGGCATGGAAGGGTGGTTGTATGTGTGGTGGTGCATTGTGTAAGTGTTTGTGTCAGTAGGGACATGCACTCAATATATACATGCATGTGAAATGAAGTGACCCTCAGTCTCCTGTACACATCACATGTGAACATTGCCCATGTGGACACCCCAGTATGTCAAACCACACCAATCAGGTGAAAAGTAAACGCAACACAGGAACAGCCATTGACCAGCAGAACACATCATGTACATAGTACCCCAGATTGACAATGTCAGAGAGTGCCCGATCACTGTAGCCCAAGCGTACTGTCTGACAACAAAAGCCCCTCCCTCATTTCCTCATCACCATGACCTTCATAAGAACTGTCTCTGGAGTCCGTCGGCTTCTTCCTTCTAGTCTACCTGGCTTCAGGATCCCCCTTCACCTTGGTTTCCTTTTGTGTAAATACAGTCTAGCCCCCTCAGAGGCCACCTTGACCTGTAAAAATACCAAATTGCAGAGAACTCCAAGGAGCCAAACCCCCAAACCAGGGAAAAAGCCTCTAGGCACCAAAAAACCCTGGAAGAGTCTCCAGTAGATGACTTGAAGTCGCAGAATATGGTCAAGCACATGTCCAAGCTGAATGATAGAATAACTTCCAAGGTTGCACAGTTGTACAATGGTTCAACAGGATGGGTAGGAATTTGAGTACACAATAATAAATGAGGATGCCACAACTAATGGGTAGGGTTGAAACTTGAGTAGAAAATAACCATGGAGGCTGGCACAACTGGATGGTTGAGCTGAAACCCAATCAATCCTTGATAGCATGAACGTAAAAAGGCAGAGACAGCACAAGTCTGAAAAGGCACAGTGAATGCGAGATAGCCGGAAACAGTTGACAGCAAGTTAAGAGCCACAACAGTTGAATAGCATTGGTAAAAGGCCAAAGTCAACATAAAGGTATGGATGTAATAGATGAAAGACAGGAGGAGCGAGAGAGAGATGCTGTGGTACAGAAGTGTACTGAGGCAAACCGAGGCAGTGTAAGAGTACGTGGAAATAATTGCCCGAGAGACGGGCGGACAGATCTGCAACGAGGACAGTAGCAGGAAAAAAAACAGGGACTAAAGGCACCAGAGTGTGAAAAACAAGTAAAAGAGCTGTAGTCCAGTAGGAAAACTGTGCGTTCATGCAGCAGCGAAGTCCAAGAGGGAAGACAGATACAACGTGCCGTCCAAACAGAACAGAGAAGTAGTATAAGCGGATATCTCAGGTGAGGACTGGACTGTGAGTTGTGCTTCTTGGTTCACATTCCTAATGCATCCTCCTTTGCCACAATCCTCAGGGGCTGAACTCAACACGTACCAACTTTACATTGTCACCACCCTGCCCCCTCTCACCATCAGTGTGACTTTGACAGCTAAACGGTGCAGGCTACCGTCTACAGCATGAAGTGAATCAAGCACGTATACAGGCAAGAAATGAAAAAACATCACACTCAACTTCAATAAATGGACAGTTCAAAAATGTACTCACCAAAATAGATTGCAGACATGCCATGGAGAAAACATCCATAATCCCCACTAGGGGTCTAAACACAAGTAGAACAGCAGCAGACTGGCCACAGATATGACGAAAGTCCAATGCCCTTGTGTAAATTGTTGTCACACCGAACCATCCTTACAAGCCCATGGAAAGGGGAAGCAGGAGTGGCACATGTGTCTGAAACCCAAGCCACAAACACATACACGAGACAAGCTTGAATGGGCCCAGCTGGAACAGACAGTGGATGTTTTCAAAAGCCACAAAGCACCACACGTTCACATGAATACACAATAGACAAATAATATTTTTTAAAAAATAAAAAATGGCCACTTATGTCCCAGGGGCTAGGGGGGCACCCAGGAGGGGGGAGGTACAGGGTGCCCCTCAATACCCACATGCGATGATGTTGAGATTAAAAAAAAACTTCCATGGGCTCAACGCCTGCACGGCCCGACCTATGTGGGAGATAGGTCGTCATCCTGCTCACCTTCTGGATGGAAATCAGAAGGTGGACGTGGCACAGTTCCCTGACCACGCCTATGCGCAGCTTGCCCCTCGACGGCAGCAAGCCTTCGGGACTGGTAAACCCGGTCCTGTGTGGCGATGGCACGTAGGTCAGCATACAGCACCTCACTTGATACGCGTGCTTCCTCTTGCAAGGTAGCACGTGTAACACAGAGTTCTGCCTGCATGGCCTTGCATGACAGCTGGAGCTGCTACCGGCATGCATGTAGCTCAGCCAAGATGGTATTCTCAATCTGCTCCAACCTCTCCTCTGACCGCTGCCTCTGGGACATTGCAAGCACACCCAGAGTAGCTCTGAGGGATTAATGGTCATCTCTCAGGGCCTCCAAGTGAGCCTCTGCATGAGCAGCAAGTGCTTGATGCAGAGACCCCATTTCAACCAGGCGTGCCATGTCTGAGGCCGCCAAGCCCAGCCTGAGTGAGCAGGTCATGGACTGTGCTTTCCGCTGCTGGAGCTCCACCTGCCTAGCAGGGGGGGAGCACGGATTGGGCCACACGTTCCATGCTCTGAGCGATCTTATCAATAGCTGCCCCCTGTTGCCCTGAATTGGCATACATGGACTGCTCCCACTCAGTATACCGGGGTGGCACATCGCCACCGTGTTGCCGGACATGACGCCCGCAGGGCCCAAGATGCTGTGGTCCTCGCTGGATTGGCACCGCCCATGGCTGCAGGACTACATCCCTCTGTTGACATGATGCCCTATGTACATTAGCTACTGGTGTGGAGTGTGACCGTGCATCCCGGACCACCACAGGCAGAAGTTCCAACACTGTATGGCACCTCAGAGCAGGTGTCGCAAACACATCAGGATCACTCACCAGCGACAAATGGACATGACGCGCATCCAACTCAACATTGTGCTCAGAGTGATCATCAGAGCTTGACTGATTGCCAGCCCTGGACACGATGGTCTGGAGCACAAGTGGATTCTCGTGGTCTACCACTCCATGACCCCCGCTTGTGCCGGATTGCTGATGTAATAGCAACTCTGTATCGGGATTGACATCACCATCCCCTGGCTCCATTGCGTTATCACCTTTAATGTGAAAAAAACAAACATGAGTACACATGTCAGAAGCACATAGCACACACACACAGACATCACATCGACAGCCAACACATGAAGCAAACATGTCATACACAACTGAAATTCCGGTATGCATCCAGTGGCATTGATATGCAATGGCATCCCAAAAGCAGAAATGGATGCGTGTAAACTGCGAAGCCTACACATGTACTGAATGTAGTATATCACCTCCATCACACACCACCTCTGTCAGGCACATATCACAGGCAGAAATGACAGATGGCAATAAAGAGATGGCACATACCATAAGCATGTCTGAACAGCCAAATGGCCACAGCTTCAAGTGATTCAAAACTGACTATGACACATGTAATATGCATGTACACATGCATCACTAAATCATCACCACCAATATAGCTTCATCCATCTGCAACTTGGCCCGTACCGGCCGTCATGGACCATGTAGACATAGTGAATGTCCCAAGCAAAGCGAGGGTCTGCAACAAGGCATGAGGGACCATAACGCCCAGTACGGTCCGAGCTGCCGGTCCATGAAGCCTCCAGAACACCCCTCAGGGCCTGATACAGCACATTGTGCATTGAATGTGCCAAAAAACATTATTCAGTGTGTCAAATCACCACGGCCAGGCTCCACCAGATTAGCTAAGTGGGCCTGGCCGTACACGTACTGCACGACAGGGCACCTTCAGGATTGTGCTAGTTGAACATAACGGGCGCAATGCTGAAATCTCAGCAGCATTTATGTTAAATAACATATTAGTCATTCAACAAAAAAGCTGCAGAGAACACATGTGTAAATAAACACTTTCACACACACATAAGTGAGTAGCTGCAATGTTGCACTACACAACGTTGAATCTGCTTGCATATGTATATGTGAAAGTGTTCAAATACACCTGTGTTCATATACACCCATATGGTGAATATGAACAGCATCCTATACAGCAAAGCAAGCAGCTACAACGCTGCTTTCTTTGATGTATGTGAAAGTGTACATATACACACGTTCAGGCAGCTCCACAGTCATTACAACCCGATTGGCAGGCTATAATCAATCTGCGGCCTATACGAGTCAGTATAGGCTGCAGATTGACCAATCAACTTTGCTAAACACCCGATAGTGTGTTCCAATACAGAGTACATGTGTCACAGCATGCACCTGTGCCTGTGCATCATTTCATGACAGTAAAGGGATGACAATCTGAACATACATGCCAGGTCACTTTGACATTGCAGCAGTGAGTAGGCATGTAGAACGGTGGGTGCAGTGCAGAACATGTGTACGTTACCAACTATCTACATCAACAAGTACGTTATGATGTTAAAGAATAAACATGATGGCAGTGTAAGGGCAAGTTCAGCCATCATGTACAATGTGCATGCAATGGGTTGCATGGCCACAGGCAACACCCCCCCCCCGTGAAAATACAGGGAGGTATTGCATGGCAATGAAAGGTTGACCCGAGAACTGTGTATTGGCAGAGTGTTGAGTAGCGTCCATTGCATCATCTGAGTCAACTGATACCACAGCAGATGGGAATGGGACAGTAAGCAGGACACATGATGAACCCTCAGTAGTACACCCATTTGAGCAGAAGGCACTACACCAGTTGAACAGAGTCAGGTGGCCTGAAACAGGGGGAGGCCTGTGCCCCACACAGATAATGACACCCTAAACATGTGCGTGATGCAGGACTGAGCCAGAGTGAGCATGGAATGGATGACCAAAAGCCATGATACGCATGTCATCCTGGACACGTACTACAATTATCATCCTTCCAAGGACACATAGGGGCATGCATGGAATGCACATGGAGCATGAATGGGCACTCATGTCCCCGGGGAGCATCTGCACAGTCCGAGTGAGACACCCTGCATCAAGGACAAAGGATGTACCCCACAGTATGTGTCTGGCAGGTTGGCATGGGGGAGTGTGCATGTACACAGGAGCGTGGAACAGGCCATTGCAGTAGTCCAACATGTTACCACCCAGTGCCATGGTGAAATTGAGGTGCAGAGGGATGGAGGGGCAAGGGAGCATGCCCGTGTGGAGTATGCGCATGCAGGCTGAACACACATGCACGTCAGTCATGCAATGACATAGTCTGAGTGCTGAGTGGAAAGACACCCCAGGCTACATGCAGAAGGGTCAGTGAGCTGGAACATGGACCCGAGGGGCAGCCAGGTGACTAGCATGCGAGTAGGGTGCATGTGTGGTGATGAGGACAGTCCCCGTCTGCTCTACATGTCCAGCATGCAGCACTACAGGCACGCATTAGTGAAGCATTGCATGACTCGCACATGAGAACCATGTACACATAGCATGCAGTGGCAGTCAAGCACAACACATCACACAAGCAAACCACACATGGGCTGGACAAACACGCAACAACACTCACCGGACAGGCCATCACAATCAAGCATATCTCCCACTCCTTCAACCAATTCTGTCGGGATGAACTGTGCAGCGATCACCTCGTGCAAAGTGAGTTCTTCCTCCTCAGGTGCTGGCCCACTGCCAGTACCCAGAGTCATGGCATAATTGAAGCCATGCTTTAGTTTAGCATAGCGTCAGAGGTAATCCCAATGCTTTTTTCAGTCCTGAGCTGTGCGCACCTCATGTCCGAATGCACTAACACCCTCCACAACATGCTTCCAGTGGTCCCAATGCTGGGCAGGCGTAGTGTGACAATTTGGTCCCACTAGCATCTCACGTTCATGTCCCGACACGTAGCCCACAAGGAAGTCCACTTCCTGCTTGCCGAAAGGCTTCTTCCTCGACATGCCGGAGGCCGGAGCCGTGCCTGGGGTCCCAGCCTCTTGTGCAGGAGCAACCTTCCTCTTCTTAGACAGTGGTCCGGACGCTGACTGGCAAATGCCACCCTGATCAGTAGGGGCAGTGGCGCTGGTGGACTGGACCAAGGCAGTGGCAGGTGGAACTAGGACGGAAGCCCTGACTTGCTGGGTGCTCTTGACTGGACCCAGCGCAGCAACATCCGCTGTGCCAAGGTCTTAGACCGAGACTTCTTGGCTGGCAGATTCACAGCCAGGGTTGTGTTGGCTGCATCTGCCCATGCAGTTGCCAACACCCGGCTGCTCGGGGCAGCAGATGACAACACTGCCCCAGAGACATGTGCACGGTTGGAGCATCCCTGCGTGCACTCTGCTTGTGCCTCCTAACTACCTGGAAATCTGCCTGAGAATCCTCAGGTGCCAACGCATCATGCGCTGGCCGACCCTGAGCCTGGGTGGTCGTCGCTGTTAGGGAGAATTCTCCAGAATGGCTAATTTCCCTTACCTACTGAGTCCCTCAGCAGCTTTGCTGGATTCTGGGATTTATTATTTTTAACTGGCATGTGTTTCGCTGTGTGTGTTTAACATTTTGTGTTCATAGACTGTGGAGCCTCACCTACTCCACAGGCATCATATTTTTACTGTGTGTTACACAGCACCTTCAGTGCAGTGACACAGGGTTGTCTTTTAGATTTCCCAACACAGACTCAATTTTCTGGGATGGACTACTGTCTCCCAGAACATGTAAAGTTGCCATTGACTTTACTAGTCTTTTTAAATCCACCTACCCAGTACAAACCATCTTACATGGAGTACTGGAAATGGTTACTACTCATCCCTTTTTGTCTGTTACTCTGCGCGCCAAACCGGGGTTGATTCCTTTGTTCACCGTCTTTCGCGGGCTTCTATGCAGAAGTCCTCCTTAGGCGCCTGTATGTCTGGGGGGGACAGGATGTGAGGGAGGGGTTTAGGACTCCATGCACAGGGTCTCCTTGGAGACCTATGTCGCACTCTGAACTGATTGGCTGTGGTGACTGTCCCGTTGGGACAGCCACCCTGCTGTGTGATTGACAGCCAGGCTGTGTGAATGGGGGAAAACTACATAAAAAGCAGGTCTCTGGGTCTGGAAACGCAGTGTCGCCACTGGAACGAAAGAACCGACAAGGAACTGATGGAAGAGGCCCCCTACCACGACTGAACCGCCCGGTGAAGCCCTGATGCAGGTCCGAATCCTCGAACTCCAACGACAGAGAAGATCCTCCAGGAATCTTCTTCCCCTGAGCTGGTGGTACCAACCAGTTTGTCCAAACTGCAAGCCAGGATTCCCTCCTCTGGTCAAATTCGCTGTACAGAGCTACAGGGGGCCGGATAGCCAGGAAGGAAGGTCGGACCCTGCTTGGGTCTTAAGGAGCGCACCTTTTATTTGTTGCTTTGCTCTGCTGCTGGTTTCTTCCCTGGGCAGTGCAGGACCCTCCAGTCCTCCTACTTCATGTCAGTCCGACAGTCACTTCAGGAACCGTGAGCCTGCAGGAACTGCCAGGAATGTCCGCCTCAGCTACAGCTTCTTCTCCATTTAAAGGTACTGTGCAAATCTGGTTGTTCGCGGTGAAAGTGTTTGAAATCTTTCTCCAATCCGAGGGCTTGTCCTTCTCTACTCTTTAAACTAACTTTTCTGCCGACCAACTTCGTCCGGGACTCTTGGCAAAGACTTAACTGCAAACTGCCCTGAGCTGTGTGATCTTGAGCAAAAGACTTTTGTCCTATTGACTTTGGCCCTAAGCCTTTTTGATTTTATTTGATTCCATCACTGTAGTTCCCCTTTCTAGATTGGCCTGCTTACTTACCTGTTGGTGCTGTTCAGTTTCTGCCTAACTTTGTCGTTCCCTCCCTTTTAAATTTCCGGAGTGCCATTTTGCTCCCACTTCATTTGTGAGCTTAACTTGTCTGGAACCTATTGGGAGTGGTGTGGTGTATTAAGAGTGTGATTTTTAAACTGCTTTACTTTCGTGAAATGTTATACAACTGATGTGTAAATGTATATTCTTTTACTCATAAACCTTGAGGCAGTGTTTGTTTGAATCATAATAATTGCTGTCCTTTGTGTAACTATTGATACTTCTCACTTGCTCTTGAGATAAGTCTGGCTGCTCAGCCATCGCTACCACTTTTACTGTGTAGTACAGGCTTGTACCAAAGGTGAATTTGTACTGTCACTTGTAGCCTTAATTGTGTGTGGTGTTCCCAAAGGGTACTGCATATAATTCTGCCTAACAGTCGCCACAGCTGCACCTGCAGCTACCACTATTGTTGGGCCCGTGGCAGTAGATGAAACTGACTGCCGGGTCACATGGGTGCCAGTGTCAGATGCAAGAGCTGCATCTCTCGGAGCCGCAGGGGGTGGTGGCATGACTGCACCAACACGTGGCAGAACATCCTGCTGAAGTGGTGCACCCCTGCTTCTTCCCCCCTGCAGCCACACTGGGCACCCTGGACTCCCCCTACTCCCTGGTCACCCCGGCCATGTCCCTGACCACGCCCACCATGTGGAAGATGCCCAACTGAGGCACCCCTCACCTTTGGTGCCCTTCCAACCATGGCACAGATGTAGTAGTGCCAATGGGAGGTGTACACGACAATTGTCCTGGGCAATTGGGGTGAAGGGAGTGGGGTACTAGATGTAAATAGCACCCCAGTGCACCGGCAAGGCTGTATGTGACCCCGGTGAGAAAATGACAGTTCACGCAACGCTCAGGCACTGCAAAACTGCAGTAAAAACCGTGCATGCAACCCCGGTAGCCCACGTGTGTGGCATTAAGCTCCCGCAGTACGCAGTGGCACCCAGGGACACAAAAAATGCATATGCGTGGGACACACAGGGTACTATGACCTTGAAAACGGGTAAGCAATACACAGGGGGACCCGCAGTGGGAAAAATAGCGTGCGCATAGGCAAGACCCCCGCCAAAAGAAGAGGTACGTCCTCGATTCGCTGTGAAGTGATGGTGCATGAAACATCAAGATGTAGCAACACTCGGTCGCCACGAAAAGCATGTACAGTGAACTGCTAGGCCACGCTCACCTTTAACCCGTGCCGAAGGAAACGCCCGCCCACGTCACGTCACTTACGTGCGTAGGCCCTTTCCTCGAATTACACGCATTCACACACGGACATGCTGTTTTTGCGTGTCGAAGGAAATGCCCGCCCACGTCACGTCACTTACGTGCGTAGGCCCTTTCCTCGAATTACACGCATTCACACACGGACGTGCTGTTTTTGCATGTGCGGATTCACTATGCACCCGTACCGACGGAAACACCTGCGTGCATCACGTCACTTACGAGCTTACGCACAATGGCCCTTTCCTCGAATGACATGCTGACGTGCTGTTTTTTTACGTGTCAAATCACTCTGCATCAAGTTCGCCACGCGACAACACACGGAAGAACACGCTTCTGCCCAAGAGGCTATTTTCCTGCCCCCCAGAGCCCCGAGCCACCTCCCATGAGCCATCTGTTGCTGCCTGCCTGCTGGCCATGTGCCCTGCTATTTGTTGCCTGCACATCAGCCATCTGCAGAGGTCCAGTAGCTGCGACCATCCCTGCTGGACCAGAAGACTCCCGACTGCAGTTCCATCACTTCACAGTCAGGCACCAGGACCCTGTTGCCCACCCACACCTGCCTCGGGGGTTGCCATGTCAGGCCAAACTCCATCTGGGACCAGTGGCAACCCCCCCGGCAGAGAGGCAGAGGGCTGCCTGCTTCACTGCAGGAAAGGTTGGCATCCTGACCAGATGCCTGGAAAAACCAGGCGTTAAGGGAGGACCCCCAAAGGGAACTCGTAGTAGGGCGCTAAGGGATTACCGGCATTGGTACCCTTACCGGTGCCGGTAATCCCTTACCGCCCGCCTCGTAATGAGGCCCCATGTGTACTCATTGGACGCAGTGCATGTTGAGGTGTGCCAGGAGAGTGCAGCTTGGACATATGTCTGAAATGGCCCATGTATGGATGTGTATGTGCAGGGGCATGACCGTGCTGCATGTGAGTCCAGCCATGTGTAATGCACATCAATGGTGTATGTGTTCCAAAGCATGATGCACAACTGCACAACTGCATGTGGAGATGCACACATGTTAGCATTTCTGTGTATGTACTATGCCATGGTTGGGGTGTGACACATGGATGCTGGTTCCACCTTCATGTACGTGCACAGCGTACATGTGCGTGTGTGACATGTGTGAGACTGTGATACACCATGGATGCATGTGACCCGGACATGTGGGTACCTGATTGGCAGATGTGACTTAGTTGCCGATGATTGCACTGTGACAGGTGTTGGAGATGTACAGATGCATGTCTGTCTGGTGGCGTGTGTGCATGTAATCAGCACTTCCCATGTTGCTTGTGATGTAATGTCAACCTTTGGTTGTTCATGCAGTTACGTGTGTATGGATGCTGATGCCTGTTGCACGATAACAGTTTATTTGTGCATGTGTGTGGGATCAAATTATATGAGTGTTGGGGAGTGTGATGCCATCTGTGAAGTTTGACACTGCCACGCATGTGCAACTGTCATGTGTGTATCAGACCATTGTACAGTGCCCTGATGCCTGTTTTCTATCTCTCCCTGTCTGCAGTGTCGACTGATGAAGAGGGCGGAGATGGTACTGTGGAGCACAGCGGCAGGGATCCCGCCAGCCGGAGACACAAGGCCCAGCTCTCCTCCCAGGAACTGATATCTTCTGGGAGTGAGAAGTCTGGTGCTGCGTCCATGGCCGGAGCTGCTGAGGGACGGTCCAAGAGGCGAGGGTTGGAGGTGGACTCCTCGGCAGTAGAAGGGGCAGCTGAGCCCTCACAGGGGCCTACGGAGGAAGATGGTACGGAGTCATCCAGGTTGGTGGGGGGTTTGGTTGAGGAGGAGGCCATGGAAGCCCCACGCACGGGGCCTGGAAGGGGGGATTCCACTGGTGCTAGTGGTGCAGTCCGGGGGCAGGGACAGGTGGCAGCACAGGCTGCCACGGAGGTGCCTGTGTAGAATCCTGTCCCCGATCCTGTGATTGCATCATCCGGCACCAGCAGGGATGCCTCCGTCCAGACCCGTTTTCAGGGAGGAGATGCGCATACAACAACTGGCCTTCCTCTCCCTGCAGACGTGGCAATCCGTGACCGGATTGAGCCTGACCTAGCTGGTGTGGCAGTTCGCCAACGTGGTATTCAGGATGATGTGCAGGGTTCTCGTGAGGACACTGCACATCATTTTGAATACCTGTTTGACTGCGTCGCACAACTAGGGCAGGTCATCGGCACTGGGTTCCTCCGTGTGCTGGATCTTCTTGCGCCCCCATCCTCAACTGAACCCCCTATGCGCCAGTCGTCCTCCGTGCCATCTTCCCGGCCAAGTGTCACCTGGGCCCCCTGTGGAGCTGGCTCTGAGCCAGCGGCCAGGCTGGTGGATGACGCATCCCTGCCACAGTCGGGAGTCAGAGGTCCAGCAGGGGTGGCCACCCCACTAACTAGACCCCAGCAGAGGGAGGACATGCAGGGATCATCAAGCGGAGCACGTTCACAGCGGCACCAGATGATTCCATCAGCCTGGAGGCCGTCGTGGTGCCAGAGGCAGTTGCATTGGAGGCAGCAGCAGGCTGAGTGTGGGAGCGATCATGGCTGGGGGCCATCAACAACCCGGGGGCAGGCATCGGCCGGCGGGCAGGAGGACCCAGGATTGGGAGTGTCTTCCGTGTAGCAGCGGTTCGGCCAGCAAATAGATGTGGAGCGGCGGCGGGCGGAGAGGGCATGGCTCACAATGGTCAGGGGGGAGAACTCCATGCACTGGGCTTTGAGGCGGGCTGAGTGCCTCGAGGCAACTCACAGAGTTGGTGGAGGCCATGGCTGCATCCCTGCGAGACCTCGAGGCCAGGGATCAGGCCCACCTCCGGACATTGACATGGAGTTCAATGATGCCCTGGCCCAGAAGATCAATAAGTGAGCTGTTGTATATAGTTATTTAGGTTTAGGTTTCATTTGGTTTTTATTATGATTACGAGTCCACAGACCTTGCTCCACTTTTTGTATATAGTTGTATTTTAGATAGGGTTTTTGGTAGGCTTCCTTTTGTTTTGGGATAATGGACCCTTCAGACTTTCGTTTTCAATATTTCTGGACATGTACCTACTTCTTTAATTTCTACAGAATTTGGGGACGACCACTTATTTTCTCATGTTTTGGATTTTTATTTTTCCTTGGATTTCACTTTCTTTTTCATATTGCAATCATTATTTATTCATTTGCATGTGTGGTTTTCATTTTGTCATTTGGTTTTCTTTTTAATACATTTCATTATTCTTCATTATTGGTGTGGTCTACTATGATTTATTTTGTGCATTTCTCCATGAGCATTGGCTAAGTCATGTGTTGCCACAGTGTGGCTCTGTAGGACATTTGTTCATGGGCATGCTGGTTCTTTTCAGACTCTCATGGCATGGGTAATTTACTAGGGAGTAGGTGCAGTGGATCGTTGGGTGTTTGTACTGGGGGGTGGGATTTGGGTTGGCAATAGGGCCATGGGTCTGTATAGTTATGAGGTGGTGTTTCCAGGCCTGCTGGCAGGTTACCGTCAATGGGGGTGGGGTAGGGGGAACATGTGTTGGGGCCTGCTGGCAGGTTACGGTTAAAGGGGGTGGGGTGGAGGGACATGTGTCGGGCCTGCTGGTAGGTGCCCGTCACTGGTGGGGGGGGGACATGAGTAGGGACCTGCTGGCAGGTTGCCGTCAATGGGGGTGGGGTGGAGGGACATGTGTCGGGGCCTGCTGTCAGGTGCCCGTCACTGGTGGGGGGGACATGAGTCGGCGCCTGCTGGCAGGTTGCCGTCAATGGGGGTGGGGGGGAGGGACATGTGTCGGGGTCTGCTGGCAGGTGCCCATTACTGGTGGTCGGGGGACATGAGTCGGGCCTGCTGATAGGTTGCCGTCAATGGGGGTGGGGTGGGGTGGAGGGACACATGTCAGGGCCTGCTGGCAGGTTGCCATCCATGGGGGTGGGGTGGAGGGACATGTGTCAGGGTCTGCTGGCAGGTTGCCGTCAATGGGGGTGGGGTGGGGTGGAGAGACATGTGTCGGGCCTGCTGGCAGGTGCCCATCACTGGTGGGGGGGGACATGTGTTGGGGCCTGCTGGCAGGTTGCCGTCAAAGGGTGTGGGGTGGAGGGACATGTGTCGGGGCCTGCTGGCAGGTTGCTGACAATGGGGGTGGGGTGGATGGACATGTGTCGGGGTCTGCTGGCAGGTGCCCATCACTGGTGGGGGGGACATGAGTCGGGGCCTGCTGGCAGGTGCCCGTCACTGGTGGGGGGGACTTGTGTTGGGGCTCACAAGTGCATGGTGCCATGTAGGCTGACTCCGGGGCATGTGCAGGGGTGATGGGCTATGATGGGCTACCTGCGGGCATGGGAAAGGGTGATGGGCTGGCTTTAGGGCATGGTCAGGGGTGTAGGGGGGAGGGCACACCCGGGAGGGCGCACACTGCCAAATCGCGTGTTATTCTCATTCACGCACCCCGGAATACACGTACCCCGATAGCGCCAGTGCAATCGGGTGTTATTCTCACTCGCATACCTTGGAATACATGTAGCCCGTTCACACCAGCGGAATCGCATGTAATTCTCACTCGCGTACCCCCAGATTCACGCAGCAGTGTGGTGAGGAGCCACATGCACCCCCTGCAGCCAGACCACACCACAGGGGTCCACCCTGCACCCCTCCCCATGCCCCGCAGGCACCCCATCACCCCTGGACATGCCCCACAAGCAGACCACACCACAGGGGACACCCCTACAACCCCTGGCCATTCCCCACAGCCAGCACACACCACAGGGGGGACTTTTTCCACGCTATTTACCTGGAACAAGCAGGGTATGCGTGTTCGAGGGGTGCGCAGGGAGTTTTACATGCGATTGGCTGGGCGCGAGCGGGGTACGTGTATTCCGAGGGGTGCGTGGGTAGTTTTACAAGCGATTTGGCTGGCACAAGCGGGGTACGCGTATTCCAAGGTGTGCGCGGGGAGTTTTACACACGATTGGGTTGTCGCATGAGGGCTGAGTGGCGTTTTTTGCACCATGTAGGCAATTTGTGCGGAAGTTTTTTGCACACGGGGCGGGATTGGGGGCATAACTGGTGCTGCTGCAGGGTCACTGCACCACGCTGCGTCACGGCTCGTCAGGTATGTTTAAATCCATGAATACCCGGTGCGTCAAAATGGGTTTTGGCGCACATGGCTGGTGCAAGATGGTGCACGCTCCCTCTGTGCGCCAGCCACGTGCACCAGTTCTGCGCTTGAATCCATGAATTACCCCCAAAGGCTCTTCGGATGAGATGTAGAAATGTATCCTCCCTAAAGTTGTATTGCCCTAGGCTAACTCATGATGGTAGCATGCCAGCAATTACCAAAATAAAGATGGCAGAATGATGAATGAACATCTTACATGCCAAGCTAAACGGGCTACCAATGAAAACAAGGACACCATGGCTTGAAGTGGAAGTGATTTGCCCCTGCGGACTGAGGCATAAGTAGCATTTAGCACACTTCCTGCTAGACTGTAGATTGTTAATACAGCTCAGAAGGCAATGGGTCAGACCACATATGAAGGCAAACTTCTTGCAAACACATGGGGATAAGTTAGCTTATGTAATGGAGTGCGTCAATGTGTTTTTTTTAATATGATTTAGCGCGTTTTATAAAGGCAGTCCTGGAAGTTTTCAATAGATTTATGTTTTAGAGACTTTTTAACTACACTGTTTTGCTTTTAATGGTGGAAAACTGTCAAAAGGTTTTTTAATATGATGTGTTTTAGTTTGTTTTTAATGGATTGTATATCTGAATAAAGGTATTTACTTATTTACAAACATTACATATAAGGATTGTCTATCTTTACCAAGTGTCCCCATCGATAGCATGTCCAACATCCTTATATTGTGAATTGTTGCCGAACCAGGTCGAAAACCTGTCTGATATTTATAGAGGAATCTGGATGTCGCAACCCATCTTTGCAATTCCTTTAATAGGAAGGTTCCAAATAGCTTTCCTCTTACATCCAACATGGACAGGAGTCTGCAGTTGTCCAGAACATTTCTGTCCCCTTTCTTATAAATTGGAGCCAACACAGACTACTGCCATGAGGATGGTACATAGTGCTCAACACAGCTTTTCCTAAAGAGTACTAAGAAGATTTCTGCCCAAGCCTCAGGGGAATTTTTAAGGACCAGATTGGCCAGCCCATTTGGGCCTGGGGCTCGTGAGCTTTTTAATTTCACAATAACCCTGACCATAAGTTCAAACAGTCTTTTAGGTCTGCATAGTCTACATCCCAGCACTCTTATGGGCCCAATGTACCTCCAATATATGCCAGACACAACCTTCTGTGATGCCGTGTATCACTTTATCACTAGGTGGCTCATTGTCATTCAATGGTGGTCAAAGCTTTTGCATATTCATGTGATGACCCTGACAAACTAGTGTGACTTAGGCCTTCCTCTCAAGCATGTAGGGGTTCAGACACCCCTCTTTTTCTGTAGCAGTAGTTGTTGCAGATTTGTGCACGTACCTGGTGTACCCATGATAAATTGGGGATCAGGTTTTGAACCTGGTGTTTGCCTCATCAACTGGGTGAATCATAAATCAAATCAACTGGGTCTCAAGTTTAGATCTGCTCCAAAGTTACTTTTAATTTGCTTAGTAAACAGTACATTGATCACCTGAGATATTTATTTTTGGTTACTTGCTTTGACCTATTACTTTACATTTTATTACATGTATTTTATATACTTTTTTTTTTTTTAAGTACTGGAAATAAGCATCGGAATTAAGCACTGGGGAATGTGTGTAGCATTTATTGTTACTTGTTGATTATTTGTTGTTTTTATTAATGCTGTTTTTTTATAGGAAATACTTTCTTTAGTGTTTATTATTTCTTTGATATGACAGCTACAGTTCTCTTCTTACTATTGGCGGACTACATATTCAAGAATGAATGGAGCACATTGATATGTAGTGTACACAACTCACAAATCCTGAACTGAGCTTGCATAGGCATTTGTGACTGCCTCCCATACTGAACATAAATTAATCTCAACTTCTCTATGAATACCCCAAATGCACAACACATTATTCAAATGCACTGCCCAGCTGAAAGCTGCTATCCCCTGCTCCATACCCCTCCATTGCCCATTCAAACCTGAATGTTGAGTGCCAAGGCCTACAGCTTGGGCACATTGGTGCTGCAATGCAGTCTCTGGAAAGTGTGACATAGGCAGTCCTTTCAAACACATAGGTATTCAAGTGGTGATCGTTTTCAGCTACAGCTTGGTTGCAGGGTTGATTGCGTTCAGTGCCTGGTGTATGCTTGCTAGATTGGGGAGCATGGATGGCCGAGGAACCTGCGCTGAACCTGGAGTGCACCTCATCAACTGCTTTATAATGAATATGTTTGTTATATACTCTGGAAATAATATATGCTGGAAATAAGCTGTGAATGTGTTCAGTATTCATTTTTACTTGTTCATTTGGACCCTGCACTGTTTTGATCAACTTTTGTGGTGGCAATGGGGAGATGAGTGGGAGGTGTGAAGATAAATGGAACTCAAAACTGTACCCCTAAACCAAACTGATGCTCAAAAATTGTGCTGCATCTTACAAGTGTGAATCAGATGGCTCTGTGGCAGGAGAATACCAAAGGCAAATGAAGACTGACAGAATTTATAATTAGAGGTGTCAGGATAGCACCTTTCCCTGCTTCAGTTTTATAATATGCTTTCCATTGCTAGGGGCATGGTGCTCCTGTGGAGCTGAAGAGACAGCACACAACACAACCCGATTTTACCAAAACTAAACCGTCCCAGGAACCATATGGCACTTGAATGCATTTCAAACAAAAACTAGACTGAGTTTAACTAATGTAAAGTAAAAACGGGAGATGCCAAAAACAGAACCCCGTCTCTAGAAGTGCAATCAGGCCCCACTGTGTTAAAGATATTCCAATTTAAACAGTGTATTTAATTTTTCAACAGCAAATGAATGCATCATTTATTCCTTCAACAATATATATTTAGAAAGCTATCAATGACATGTTTGTAAATGTACAAAAAACTCTATGATGATTATAAAAGGATTTGTTTGTGCACATTTTTTTAATGAACCAAAACATCATTGTTTTTCTCACTTGGCTTTGACAATGCCCATTTTGTGTCTTCTTGTTGAACTAACCAAAATTCAAAACTTCACTTCTGCCCTGCATACAGATTTCAATCGGTTTGGTTTATGATCCCAGGAGATTGGGTCGAGCCTCTCGCTGTGGAAAGGATTATGGCCGGTTGTTAAGAGAACCCATTAGGTCCACAATTACAATGGGACTGTCTGGGCTACACGCCTTAGCCGGGAGGCTAGTTTAAGAACAAATATTTAGAACTCCATCAATTAACATCCAATACAATTGTAACTCGGGGTGTGCTCATTGATAGCAATTAACCTGTTTTCCCCCCTGAGGCCTAGCTTGTAACAGACTTCATTGCCATTAATGTGTCACTTTTACATGATTGAGGGCAATTATTCTGCCCAGATACATCCTAAAGGAGACTCCAAACAAAGGAGGCATGTCATTTCATTCAAATAAATCAATGCTTGAACCAATTACAAAGACTTGCTCATGAGTCTTTGTGATGAAAAACAAGATCTTATTTACAGTATAAATGCAACCATTATTTGCATTTACCCTTTTATATACAGAAACACATTTATATCTCATTTTGGAACCATATGACTTAGGAGAGCAACCGGAGAGTGCATTGTTCTTGTGAGAGCCTCCTCTTTAATATGACACTACGTTTTGTAAGTTAATCAAAAATTATTAACATGATAAATATTTATAACATTGTGAATAAATATCCAACATATTTGGGCTGCATACTTAGACGTGCATGTAGGTAAAGGCATTCCATAAATCTGTGCATTATTAATGCAGCAGGTTGCTAAAATGAATTATGGAATAAAAACTATTGTGCATTATAATTATAATTGGTTATTTATAACACGCTTAATACACAGAGGTTTTTAAGCGTGAAACTGGTGATCAAACCTGTGTTTCTCCTCATCGCCTTACTTGAAAGGCGAGCGTGTTGCCGCTGAGCTATCCTCCCGAGACTAAAGATATAAGAGTGCAACAAACCCCCTTTGCACATGTTAAAAATTACAGAAAGGAAGATTGGGGTGTATTTTATAGGATTGTTGGATTATGAGGCATGTGAATGAAAAGAATTCCCCAATCAAATACTGTAAAATAAGCATGGTAATATGGTCCATTTTAAAAATCAGATACAGACAGGTAAGGGATTCAGACTCTGGAATTAAATGCTGCAGGGAAAAACACAGCATGTTCCTTTTTAGTGTGAAACAGGGATCTTATCTGAAGATGACAATGCGTTGGCCATGAGGGAAATGGAAGCAACCTTACCTAAGGTAGACCCCCTATCCTGGAAAAGGGAGGAAGAGTCCAGGAAGACCCATTTGAGGGTTTCTGCTGGATTTGTGCCTTTAACGAACTATTCAAAGTGAGTATGAAAACTCCCCAAATATAATAGAAACATTCCCTATAAATATTGCCCTAAGTCCCAGGGGTGGAAGAAAATTGGTGTAGTGGTTGCTGCTGGAGGGTACTCATTACAAAAATAACTCCTTATAATTATAGTGGAAAAATGTACAATGCATTTCACTTCATGAAGGCCAAGTGAGAATTTGACTATAGAAAACATAGCATTTCTGCACACACAAAGCAGGGGTTGATAAATGATTATTCATAGGAAAGAGAATATGATATTGTAGTTAGCTAGTCTAAGTTATATCCTGAGTGTTCATTGTACTTGAAGCTGAGAGAGTACATGTAAATAAATGCCCAAATTTTTTTTCTGGCCTGTGTGCGCTTTATAAAACAGGGGATGCTTCCCACTGCTGAGAGTGTAGCATTGTGTAGGTGCAAGTAAAGTAGAACCCAAAGTGTTTTCACAAATATAATTAACTTAGACTGTGATATGAAGACGGCTGTACCATAGCCCATTGAAGAAATGCATGATAGTGTGTTATCTGTGAAAGCCATAGACATAAAGTGAAAGGGGGTTTACCATCTTAATGCCAAATGACAAATAATCCCAATTTAAAAATATAATCTCCCGACTCTTGACATTGCAGAGGTATCTAGTTTGTGAAGTGGAGTACGAGAGGTACTCATCCTTGCATAAGAAAATGACAACACCATGTTCCTTTCTTGGGTGAGTGGACTGACATCCCGTGCATTAGAAATTGATAGAATTGACTTTTAAGATCCTAAACTGCAGAATTCTGGTACAAATAATTTTAGACTGTAATTAAATAGCATGCACATACATTAGAAACTCATACCTCACATTTACACTGCGGTTGAGAGGGGCTGGGGGTGAATTAATGTAGCTATATGTACATAAATGTCATTTTTCTATGGAACCTTCTCTGGCACCATTATTTGTTTCTGATTCTTAGGAAAATAAAATGTGTTTAAATGCTCATCTATTGATTGAACCTAATTTTTCAGAAACAAACTGAAAAGAGCTTTCATATAATGGCTGATTCGTGGCATTGTTGTCACTGACTTATGCTGTGTTTAGAGGTGGCCTTCTGTTTTTTAGAAGTAAGGTTTTTAGAAACATTCTTAATGGTGATGTTGAGTGACTGAATGTGTATATTCTATTTAGCAAGATTGTCATAGGAAGGCCAAGTTCAACTGAGTAATTAAGCCCAGGTAACGTATATCTGATGTTTTGTAATGATTTACCCTGCATAAAGTTAGGGGACCACCTTTGCATTGATTTTATTTTATTCTAATAAAATAAAATATTTATTCTTAAATCAGCCCATTTCTTGTGCCCAGAATTGTGGGTGGGATTGTATGCCAGGGGCATTATATCAGGGGTTCGCACTTAAGGAGCATCACATTTATTACAGAGGGGAGAGATTGTGTTATAAATTGGATGAGTTGAGTTCACCCTAAAAAGGTCTGCAAGGAAAATCATGAAAGAGAAAGAGAGCGCGCACAAGAGAAATAGTATCACATATTCATTCCCCCTTCATTTACGCTAAATATATGGACTATACTTGAAAGTCATCATACATAGTATATAATTATGTTTGGGTTACATCATACATATTGCAAAATGATATCTGGGTATCAATAAAGGAGTATGCAGTGATCAGCAAGGTGCACAGTGTGAGGAGTGCTGGCATTGATATTTGAGAATGCTGGGATTGAAAGCATGTACACAGGGAATAGTGAGGTAAAATTCATGGGCCAGGTTTCTAATGGAGGCAGGTGATCTTTATGTGAAGTCACTGGGGATGAAGACATGGATAGCTGGTTGAGATGAACCGTATTCATCCCCCTCCAGCCGTTAGTTGTGCAGCTATCTCTGTTTTCGGACAGCTTCTCTAAAAAAGGTGCACATTGCTTCATAGAAGATGCAAATGGTATTTCTGATTGCAGTCTATTGAAAATCCTCCTAGACCAATAGGTGCAAAGTCAGTCCTGCCAGAGCCGTGCTTATTTGAAAACACTGATAAGTACTTGAAGCAAGGTCGTGACATTAAAGAAAACAAAGAAAATAACATGATCCATGGTGTTGTCATGGTCCCTCACATATGAGAAGTCCCCAGAACACAACAAATAGTACTGTATCAACGTTTTCCAATCACAAAGAATGGTACCCTCACAAATGGGAAGAACCACACAGAACACTGTACCCTCTGCCCTCTCCTCGCTTCGGTGCCCCCTGTTCCCACCTAATTGTGTCCCAGTGGAAGATATGCTCAGTCCTCAGGATACTTTCAACGGTCTTGTGGCCACTTTCCTGCTGTTCCTATGTTTAGGACCTGGTCCCTAGACATGGGTCCACTTTATTTCATTTGACTCAGTCCCTGCATAGGGGAAAGATACAATAAAGGATCAATAGGCCAGTGGTCTTTCGTTTACATTATTTGGAACTCTGTCCCAGTTTTAGTGCCATGAAGGCTTTCTGAGCCCACTACTTTTCCCGCATTCACACCTAGGCATTCCAGAGGTCTTTCACCCTCAGAACGCTATTAGTTACAAAACTTGTGGATGGAGTATGCTGGTGGCCCCTGGCAGGGTTGGACTGGACAAGAAATAGGCCCGGACACCCAAAAAAGAGTGGCCCACCCATCGCCTCAAAAAAGTGGCCCTCAAACCATCATCCGTGAATCGTGTCCATGGAGGGTTTGTGCGTCTGTTGCATGTTATGTTTTGTGTAAACATTAGAGAAAGTTATAATATTCTTTTTGTTCTTTTTTAAAAAAGCAACATCATCACATAGCTAAATTCTTATTTTGCAGTATCAGACTCAAGGCAGGTCTACTGGTTGCAAGTAATGAAAATAGAGTTGCAATTAATAAGCAGTACAGCAAAATGATGACACTGGAAAGTACTTTGCCAGTTGTTTTTATGCTCAAATATTACATTACAACAGAACTCAAAATAACATAACTCTGCATACTTACAGTTCTGTGACACGGTCCACAGCTCCAAGGCGCAGGAGTGGCATGAACCAACCACCCCCACTGCGGTTTTGGGACCTTCAAGTCGATGCTTATAAAGGGCTCTGCAACCCCAGCAGGGAGGGAGGGAGGGAGGGTTAGGGTGACGATGGTTGAATAGGAAGGGGAGAAGTAGGAAAACCGGAATGAGGTTTAGGGAGAGGTTGTGGATAGGTTGGGGATGTTAGGGTAAGGTTTGACCACTGCGCATGCTTACAGTGTACGGTTACACAGCACTCATACAAACATACATACAAACCCTGCTTTTGACTCTACACAGACATGCAACATCACTATCACAGTATGCAAAGTCACAGCAGCATAATAAACACACATGAGGTAGTAGTGCAGCACTTAGCTTAGGTTAGTTGTCGCCCAGAGCGTCCCTTGTTGTCTCCTGCGAATTAATTGTGACAGGATGTGTCGTAATTGCTGTTCAAATGCTGCAAGAGAGTGCTACAATTAGTGGTCATATCAAGCAGCGCTGCATGTGGCTGTTCACATGCATGTACACATGCAGGAGATTTAGCGAGGCAGCACGTGGCTACTAAACATGCACAGAAGGGGCCACATGTGGCTCTGGTAAGTGGTAACATGTTAGTTAGGGCATGGAGGAGAAAGCAGTTAGTAACGCCTTAGGAAGGTGTTCCGAATTGCATGTCCATGGCAAGTGAGCCGTTATCCAATCCTTATAGCCATTTCCACCTACATCCTGCCACTCAACCCCCAAAACACATGCTGCTGGGTTGTCTTTCAACTAGCCTTTCCCATGCCTCCACAGAAGCCAAAAATGTTGGCATTGCCAAATCTTTGTTTTAATCTTGTTGCAATCATGTGATGACCCTTAACAAGAGGGATTACCTTTGCTTTGTTTACCTTCAATGCAGTTTTCAAACAGGTGAACCAACCTCCTGCGATGTTCTGCACACAAACAGCGGCCACAAGCACCTCTTGACATTTTAGCTATAGGCATAAGCAGCTTGAAAACAGAATCTAACAAGTTGTGATGTGATTTTGTAAACATACGCTAAACGGCTTTGCACACGAGGCAATCTAACTACTTAATTACTAAAAACTGCTATTCCCTCCAGATGAAGTTCATTGCTTTGCTTGCACTAAAAATGTAACTTTGCTGGCTATAAAAGTTGTTAACCCTGGGTCATCAGGCTGGTGGATTTATGCAAGGCTGAGCACGACTGCAAAAGATCCATCTCGGAAGATAGACCTAACATAAAGGGCAATACATACACAATGCGTATTTAAACTTGTCAGATTTCTATATCTGGTATCACAGATTTTGTTTATCTTGGGCAGGCCATATCCTCCCATAATCCATGACATTTATGAACACTGCTTGTTTTCGTCCTCAGTAGACTGGTTCCTTGTTTCGAAACCACCGTCTAATCATAGTGTATGTTCACAATGTACGCACTATGTTTACATTAAACCACTGTATGAATAGGCAACCAGCTTTGGAACGACGCAGTAACTGAAGAAAACAAGTATTTAGGAAGTTATTCATGTGCTCTGTATGTTCCTGTTTCATCTCTGTAAGTAGCCATAAAGACCTAGCGCTCTTTAGTCGATAGCTCATGAGTTAAAGGCTCACCTCAGGGACTGTTAAGCCGATCCTCACCCGCACACTTCTAAGTGATACTGTTTGTTCAAATGAATTAAATTAACCACTTAAAAGGGAACTCCTGTGGGGGGAGGTTTAAAGAAGCCTATCTAGCATTCAACTGTGACTGCCTGTCTCCTGCATTAGCTACATCAATCTCTAGGCAGTATTATATTAAAAAAAAACATACTTGATTGATTATGCTACATAACGGTGCATGCTGGAACTCATAGGCTTAGCATTCAGGGCGGAGAAACGAGAGCTAAATTAAAACTCCTGCAAATCAAACCCTCCCCGATGCCCCACCCTACCCCCCAACAACACGGCAGTCGCCCAGGGAACACCAAAGCAGCCCAAAATTGACCCAAGGCCCACAGGGAAAGCAACCTGCTGCTGTGGTGCAAACCGCTATGCCTTGAGAAGGGGGATTTGCCATCTATGGGGAGCAAACTTGCTGGTGCCCCAAGGGGATGCAGAGAAAAGGAGGAGAGAGGTGGTGTTGCAAGGAAAGCGAGCACGTCTATGCTCCAACTTATGTAAAAGAGGAGAGAACTCGGCTCTCCAGGTGTTTTCGCAGGTGCAAATTAACAGCAGCGATTTGTGCCGTGCATTCAAGCCATCAATGCCCAAAACAAGCCCTATCCATCAGGAGCATGTTTAGTTGTGTCTGGCAGGGACCAGTGCCCTCACTGGGGCGCCGGGCATACTCGCAACCTCCAGCCCACCGCCCCACCCCCATATCCTACTGCCGCTGTATATTTATGAGCTGGGGGTGTTTCCAGAAACACACACAACAGAAATAAAATGATAATAAATAACGGCTCCGCCACAGCCCCCTTGAAGACCATAAGCACACACAGAGTCCTTTCCTGGCTCGCTGCTACCAGTGTCCAAGAGATTCCCAGCTGCAGCATCGACGGCCGATTCTCAATTGGCTGTGCGTGCCAGACCCAGGCCCAAGGAATTGTTCTAAATAATCAGATATTTGATTTTCCACCATCAAATTTATCATTCACTGTGGTGATGGATGGGAGGAGCACACATGCAGATGCAGCCCGGGGCCCCCGGACCAGCCCAGCCCACAGACAACAACTGAGGCCTCCCCTTGGAAAAGATACTAACACGGAGCTGCACAAGTTCAGCCTCCCTCAGGCTCAGCTCCTCACACCCGTCTGGATCACCCTACCCCCACCATTTGTTGCATTTGCAAGTAAGTGAAGCAATTGCAACTTGCAAATGCTAGAGTTACTTACAATTCACACTGGGAGCGGGCCAGCCCCGACCGGTCCACTCCCGGAGTGCATTGTAAAAGTAACACTTTAGTAGTACAGCAGTGCCTGGCATTACGTCATGATGTCGCTGACTTGGGTTGGACGAGTTGGTTCAGGCCGCAGGGCACTGTCTGCCAGGCCAACAAGGATGGCCAAGCCTGGGCCTACTCTTTTGTGATGCATGCATTCATCAAAGCAACATAGCACTTAGGTGTTACCTTGCTTTGATGAATGTATCCATGCTGCTAGCTAGCTGCTGGAGCGGGGGAGCTTGCTGCAGGTAAGCTACGTAACCTACGTTACTTAAAGTAACATAAGTTACAAATAGTGTGTAAACCAAACCGGTCAAGGGTGGTGGCTTACGAAACCGCCCCCCCGGGCCTCCAAGTGATTCGGCCTGTGGCTGAAAGCCCAAAAGGCCAGTCCGACCATGGCCCCTGGCAGTACTTTGCTTTGAAAAATAGATGCAACAAAGCAAAACAGAGGAATGTAAAATCTTTGTCGAAGTTTGTTTCCATGAGCCACTTTGCACCACAGGTGTGGGAAATACATTTTGTTTTATTTGTGTTAATTCCCATATATTTGAGTTTGCAAGATACTGACTGAGTTTGAATTTTGTGCCCACCTTGTCCAATATTGAACATCATATATCTTTAAGACTGCTATTGCTTCACGGCATCCCATTGTGAGGGTCCATTGCCTTAAGGTGTGCCCAATATATAATATTGAAATATCAAAATTCTTTAACACGGACACTGAACTGTGTGATTTCCTATGACCGTAAGGAACTCATGGTGGCAACAGTAGAGACAGACACAAATGATCACTGTTTAAGGGTATTTATTAAACTGTAAATGCAGGGTGGAAAACCACCTAACCTAAACCTAAGATGGGAGAAAGCGGTGAGCATCAAATGAAAAATAAGGTAGTCCTTGTGGCATCTTGTCAAAGTAAAAGGGCCTATACTAAAAAATCCTTACAACTAATTACAGAAAGAGTATGGGATAAGGGTTCAAATAAGAAAGAAGTGATCACAAATAATAAGTCAGGATGTGATTGACAGTGGTCTCCCCTCCCCATGTTTTCAGCACGGGATAAGGTAGGAACTTGGATCACAGCACACACTCGAGCCTTCTCAGCACGAGCCAAGAGATCCGTAACAGCTATCAGGTTCTTCGACGGTTAAGTCTCTTTTCTTGCCTTCGAGGCCTGATATATTCAACAAACAAACAAACACAAAGTTCTGCTTCACAAATAGCTTTGGTGATGGCTTCACCCCTGGGTCCCCCTCTTCCAGGCATAGGACCTTCATGAAATCGCATACCCCACTCGCGCCAGCCAAATTGCATGAAAAAACAGCGCTTGCCATGTCAGCACCTCCACGAAATCGCGTACCCTGCTCGCACCAGTCAAATTGCATGTAAAGGGCCGTGCTTACCCCTGTGAAAGCGCGTACCCTGCATGTGCCAGCCAAATCACGTGGAAAGGGCTGCGCTTGCTGCCATCAGCTGAGAACACACCCCATAGGCAGCCCACACCACAAGGGACTCCCCATCGCCTGTGACCATACCCCGCAGGCAGCCTACACCACAAGGGACCCCCCCATCACCAGTAACCATACCCCGCAGGCAGCCCACACCACAAGGGAACCCCCCCATCACCCGTGACCATACCCCACAGGCAGCCCACACCACAAGGGAACCCCCCCCCATCACCTGTGACCATACCCCACAGGCAGGCCCCGACTCATGACCCCCCACCAGTGACGGCAACCTGCTGGCAGGCCGCAACTCGTGTCCCCCCCACCAGTGACGGCAGCCTGCAGGCAGGCCCCAACTCATGCCCCCCACCTCCCCCCACCAGTGACAGCAACCTGCAGGCAGGCCCCAACTCATGTCCCCCCACCCCCATGAGGACTTGCTCCACCAGGATGCCAACTTCTGTGGAAGAGAAGCTGACAGCCCTCTGCCTCTCTGCGGGGGCGTTGACACTTGCCTCAGATGGATATGGGTCAGACATGGCAACCCCCGAGGTAGGTGTGGGTGGGCAGGTGGTCCAGGGGCTGGGCTGTGGAGTGATGGAATGGCAGTCGGGAGTCTTGAGGATCAGCAGAGGTGGTCACAGCAACAGGATCACTGGCAATGGCTTCCGAGCAGGCACCAAAATGCAGGGCACGTGGGCAGCAGGCACACAGAGTGGGCTGGCAGCAGCAGATGGCTCTAGGAGGCAGCTCGGGGCAGTTTTCTTTTGCGTGGTCAGCCGGAAACAGAGTGACTCTGCACGTGCGGAAACAGCGCGTTAGCGTGTAATCCGAGGAAAGGCCCGGAGCGTGTAAGTTATGTGACGTGCGCTGGATGTTAGGTGTTGCCGTTCAGTACAGGTTAAAGGTCCGCAAAGGACAACAGTGCAAAGTACCTGCCTTTCATGGAGACCGACACATGAGATTCATATTTTCGTGGGTTTACATGCGAATTGTTCACTACTGTGACAGTGCGTACTTCTTGTTTTCTCCCCTTACATTTCATTGACACTGCGGGCCTGAGTTTGTGTCATGTGTGACATGGCTGGTTCATGTGTTGGCTGTCAACATTGTGATACCTATGTGTGTGGCCTATGCTGTTAACATGTGTGTTCATGTCTTCTTTTGATTTTCTGCAGGTGATGAGGCACTGCAGTGGAGGAGGACGCAGAGGAGGAGGAGATGGTGGAGGGGGTGATGTATTCAGAGCCCCAACCAGGAACAAGTGGAGGCCATGGTGTCGTGGCGCATGAAAATCCATTGGTGCTCCAGACCATCCTGGCCAGGGGTGTCTCGGAGTACACCTCTGAGGAGCCCTATGCCTCTGGTGCGGAATCGGACATTGAACCCTCATTGGTGTCGCAGGTGAGTGATTCTGCTGTGGATGCTGTTCTGTCTGACACACCAGGGGGGCCAGTCAGTGTTGGTACATCCGTCTGTGGGGGCTATGGATACAGGGTCATGCTCCACGCTATTTGCTCGTGCTCCTGGGGCCGCTCAGCAAGGGAGAAATGCAGTCCTGCAGCCACAGGCAGCACCAGCGCAGCAAGGGCCAGGTATCCTTGGGCCCGACAGGTGTGGTGTCCGGCAACGCAGTGGCTGTGTGCCACCCAGGAATACTGTGTGGGAGAATTCCATGTATGCCATTGCACAGCAACAGGAGGCATCATGGCGTGGAAAGGATGGCCAATTCCATTCCCCCCCCCCGAAAGGCAGATGGAGCTCCATCAGCAGACAGTGCGGTCCACATGCCCCTCCCGCTGGCTGGACATGTTGGCCGGCAACAGGAACCGACGGACTGAACTGGGAGCCCTGCGCACAACCATAAATGCACAGACAGAGGCCCACAGGGATGCCCTGAGGCAAGAGAACACCTCCCTCAGATATACTCTGGCTGCACTTGAGATGGCCCAAGGTAAACGGGCGGGCAGAACAGCAGATGGAGCAGCTGACATACAACATCTCTGCTTACATGCCTGCTGGCATTGAGGAGCATACCAGGGCTATGCGTGGTCAGCCTCCCTTACCACGCACACCTTCTAAAGTTACACCAGAGGTTGCCAACAGCAGCAACAGCTCTCCCACTATAGGCTAGCCGTGCAGGTCATGAACCCATGGAGGCTTTTTTTTTATTCTCAACATCCACGCATGTGAGTGTTATAGAGGTGCACCCTGCACCCCCCTTTATGCCCCCTCCATCCCACCTCTCGACCCCCCCCCCTGAACAGCACTACCCACCAATCCCCCCCCCACCACCACCCACCGGGCCACCATGGCAATTTTGTTTTTTTGGTAATTGTACATGCTTGAAACAGTGTGTTGCTTTGTGTGGCATCCAAAGGCATCCACTGTGTGTTCCGGCTGGGACCATACAGGCTTGTCTTGTGTTTGTGGCTCGGGTTCAAGACACATATGCCTCTCCTGCTTCCCCTTTCCATGGGCTTGCAAGGAGGGCACGTGTGACAGTGACTTACACAGAGGCATTGAGCTTCCGTCATTTATGTGGCCAGTCCAAAGTCCAACCTGTGTATATACCCCTAGTGGGGATTCATGATTGATTGTCCAGTGCATGGATAGCATGCATTTTGGTTTGTATATTGGTAAATGGGCATTTTTTAATGTTACATCTTCATGTATTACCTTGCCTGTCTCCATTATTGATACCCATCATGCTATATGCGTTACTCTGCCCCCTTTAGCTAGCAGAGACACACCCAAGATCGAAGGGGCCCATGTGGTGGCTTTGTCACATTGAGGCACTTGTGCTACTGTGATTGGTCACTGTCCGACATTGTCACTGTTGGGTCCTGTGTTTATGATAGGTTATGCTGGTAAATGGATGTCCCTGTGTACGGTTTCATTTTGATGTGTCAGAGGGAATTATTTCTGAACTATTTCCATTTGGCGATGTGCACTTTGTGACAGTTTTGTCATGTGTTGTGCATTTACTTTGGACTTTTTACATTGCATGCCATGGCGTGGTGTGTTGGCCGGTGACATGGGTTTTGGGAGGGTTTAGGTGACATACCAGTATTTGGATGTGCTGTTTTGCATGGGGTTAGTGGCATACTGCATCTTGAATGTGTGCCTTTTGATCACACAGGATTGTGTTGGTTTAAGTAGCTTGGGATGCACACAATGTAGCACTTCCAAGGACACATTCTCCGGGTGGTAACGTTGTGACAGTTAATTGTCCCTTTGTCATCATCGATTGTCACCTGGAATGTGCCAGGCCTGAGTGCACACCGCAGGGGTGGGATTTTAGATTCTAAGTGATCCGATCGCGGCTGATTTTGCCGCGGCCGGAAAGTTTGCATGAGAAAGGTGCGACCTACCAAACGTTTGTACCTTTCTCATGCGAACACACTTACATACTATGGGGGCTGCAGGGGTTTCCCCCACAACCCTTGCAACCCCTGCTCACTATACTGTAAAGTAAAGTTGCGGGGGACACCCCTCCAGCCCCCTTTTTTTTTTCTTTTTCCCATGGGTGTGCTGTAGGGGTATCCCCCGCAACACCCCGCTCACTACACTGCATAGTATAGTGAGCGGGATGTTTGGAGGGACACCCCCACAGACCACGCAGTCTTTTTTTCTTGTTTTTTTTTTACTTACCTGCCATGCTACTACCAAAGGTTCGAACTTTTGGTGTTCGAACCTTTGGTGATAGCATTTTTCGGTCGTATTGTATGGTCAGACCTTTTTTTTTTGTCCGATCGTACAATACCAGGATTTTAGGTGAAAAATGGTGCCACTAGCTAGGTACGGGCATCCTTACCATGTGCCCTTCCTCTCCCATCCGCAGTGGGCGTGCATGTGGTTGGTGACCTGGGGGCACCACCATGTCCACCGGTACGCACCGCCGTGTTGCTACATTGTGCAGGACACATGCTGCCACAATGATTCTGCACACTACTGGTGGTGCATATAGTAGCTGTCCACTGGAGTGGTCAAGGGAGCGGAAGCGTGACTTTAGCACTCTGAATGTGTGCTCCACTATGGTCCTGGTTGCAATATGGGCTGCGTTGTATCTTACCTGGTGTGGTGGGGTTCCGTATTGGCATCATCATGTAGGTGCTCAGAGGGTAGGCACTGTCCACTGGGGAGGAGATAATGGCTGTCATTAGTTGGGTTTGTCTATTTGTCTGTGCGTGACATGCATACATGTGCACAGGCATTTGTACTCACCAATGAGCCATGTGTTGCCATGCCTCCCAGCTTCCGGGTCCCGGTTTAGAGGACATTTTGAATATGAAACTATCATGGGTGGACCCTGGATAGTTGGCATAGATAGAGGTAATGATTCCCTTGGCATCACATACAACCTGCATGTTGATGGAATCCCAGTGCTTGCAATTGTGATAGATATGCTCAGTGACCCTAGGTGGACGTAGGGCCACATATGGGTGCAATTAATGGCACCAAGCATTTTGGGGAAGTGTGCCACCCCGTAAATGTCCTGGACCATGGCCTGCCATTCTGCGGGTGTTCTAGGCATGTAAATGAGCCTGCAGACTAAGGGGTGTGCAGTCATGACTGCCAACACCTTGTGTAGGCAGCGTGACTGCGTGGGCTGTGAGACGCCCGCAACTATGGCAGTTGTCCGCTGAAATGACCCAGTGGCCAAAAAATGCAGTACATTGAACACCTTTTCCAAGCGGCTGAGTGCTTGGGAGCAAAGGGTGGGTGATGTGAGGTTATCCTCCCACTCAGTGACCAGGTCTAGAATGATATGAGGTGGAAACCTTTACCTGCCATAGACCTGGTCCTAAGGCATCCCAAAAAGGCTGTTCCTGGGTAACAAAAATGTGGGGCCTGCCTATCCTCCTCCTCCTCCTCCTCCGGTGTCCCAGGATCACTGCTGCAAGGAATGGTACATTCAACATAGCTGTATACGTGCGTTTGTTGTTTGCGCGCCGGTGAGCCCTGTTCAATTCCATGAATATGTGTTGTTAGCGCGTGTGTGGGCGTTGCGAGGTTTTTACTGTGGTGCTTCCCCCGTAACGGCCATATTTTCTCTTATTGTTCCCCATTCCACATGTTCTGCCCCATTTTTAGGTGTGCGCGCTTGACGGTGAGCGCCTTCGTTGGTCGAATCGCGCAAGGCGTTCGTGGTGTCGCAGTGACGTGTTGCACCCGAGCGGATTCAACACAAGTCTCAGGTAAGCCACGCGCAATGTGTTCCATGAATCGGAAACGGGCGCTTGCGCGCGTTTTTCACACGTGCGCCACATTTTCAGCACACATTTATTCCATTAACCACTTTGCTATCTCTAAAGTGAGAATAATACAGGTTCACAGATTTGTTTTATTTCATCAATGACGGCAACAAAATAAATATTTATCAATGTAAAAACAATACACAAACAGAACATATTTGTCAGTGCCCCATTTTTTTAACGCCTGGTAGCACCTTCTTAATTTGGATCGTATTCCATGGTTTCATCCCCACAAAAATTAGAAACTTGTAGTTTACATCGTAGTAGGTTTCTCTGTGTGGGATAGAGCTATGTAGAGGGTTAGATATATAGGGGGTGGTAATGGAAAAAGAGTGGGGTTTTTTGGAGTCCCCATTAAAAGAAAAATCAAATCATGCTATGAAACCTTCCCCAATGCAATACATTTTTATTTGTGGGGATGAAATTACGTGGGACCATATGGACAATTGGCCAGCAGCAAAAGTCTTATGCCCTACTAGCAGACAGCATTAACTTGTCTTTTTCTGGGTTTACGCAACCACTTTCTATATACTTTGAGGAGCGCCCAAATGATTTGAACCAGATTTAAGACCCGAGGACTCAGGTGGAGCCGAAACCCAATAAACTCTCTGTCTCTCTAGAAATCCTGCCACAGAAGAATGTTTGCAATCATTGTGCTGTATTATTCGTAATATATTTTGCACATAACACGTATTCACATGCGAGACCAGCGTTCAACAAGCTCATTCAGAAAAGCTGTGCCCCTTATGCCCTCAGAGATGACTGGACTTGGGTCATTCTTGTAGATGCCCCCCGTCCAAAGAACATGGGCCTTATAGGCGCTTTGGCTGTGGTTAACTCGACAAGTGCCTTCTCTTCCTAGTTACTATCTGTTCCTATCCTATCGAAGTCCTCCCTAGTCTCAATGCTCGGGTTTCCAAGCAGTGCCTGCTTCTCCCAGCTAACGTCACGGATCCTATGAGAAAGCTGCAACACTATTACTGAGTTGAGCACACAGAAACACTGCATGTGAAACAGAGCGCAAAAAAGAAGGCCCACTATTTACCCATTCAGGTTACAGCCCCACCATCCAGATTACAAAGACTTCTATTATGAAACCTGTTCCACAAAGCAAATACTGACACTGGATAAGAGTCATAGATTTGAATGGAATGGGTCCTGTTGGCACATATCTGTATGTATACCTGGCAAACACAGCACAGCCTGCCTCCACTACCTACCCCAGTCCAGGAGAACTGTAAAGTTCAACTCACATGGCAGTCCGCCATTTCCAACTAAGAATGTGTCGAGCACGGTAGACGAATCCAACTGTGGTTTTTGAGCAGAATCACAGTTCACTCTTCATTTCCCTTCATCAGGGCATCATTTATCTCAGATGGGCACCAACAGGTATAGTATACAAATGGTTAATGTACAAAAGCTAGTGTTCAGAACAATGCAAACATGCTTATAAAGGTTTTGGGAGGTGTCACAAAGCCGCGTGAGATTCAATAAAAGGCACAGACTTAGGTGATGATTAAAAAGGAATTTACTTGCAGCCAACCCGAGAAAAAGGCCCATAACAGAGAATTATTTTCTCGGGTTGGAAAATAGACAAACAACTGTTTGTATGGCTCCTGCTTAGGGTAAAAAGAAATAGGCAATAGCTCTTGCTCTTGAACCAAATAGTTTCACATTCTGCGGTAGCTTTAACACTTCGCTTCACCATTCTCATTGGCATTGCCCTCTCCCTTACGGATAGTACATGAATGGGTATTAGGTTCGTCCCGAGTTTTTTTCCAGATGAGGGTGACCACTGGCCTGAGTATCTAACTCCTGGTACACCCTCTGCATTCTACAGTATGCTTGCAACTCCCTCCAGCCCCATTAGTTCACCAGATGTGGTGGGATCGTCTCCTCTTTGTCATAGCAACCACTGGGGTATCTCCCCCATCCTGCCTCCCTTGATGTTGTTCCCCTCCTCCTTCCTGCTCCCATGCCACCTTCTTCTTCCTCCTCATCTTCAAGTTGCCTCATATCCTCTCCTCTAGCCACATCCAAAGAATCCTCTTCCTCTCCTCCGGCACAATCCTCCTTTTGTCTGCTCGCCCATAACACTGGACAGTTTATCTATACACTTCTTATATCCCCCCAAACCCACCCCTGGGGGTAATCTAAAAGTTGCAGGGATGTAGACTCTGGACCAGGGATCTGCGATTGCTCCAAATTATTTTCACGGGAGGTTTCTCCTCTGGGTTTACGTTTCTAGACATGCCCCTTTCTATCCACGATCCGAGGCATCTATCAGGCAGCCCGCCATCCTGGATCTTGAGAGGGTGTTTACACCTGGCAGGAGCGTCTGGTGGTCAGCGGATACCAAGCATGCTTTTCTGCACCTTCCTGAAGCTGTGTGTTAATGTATGGGTAAACTTAGATGTCGAGTTCAGAAGAGCCTATGAGCCTCATCACGAGTCTGGTGGTATCCCGGCAGTAATACTGCCAGGATACCACCAGCACTATCAGTGTTACCACTACTCGGTCCAGCGCTATTCAAAAAGCTGGAGGTAAAACTCCCATTTGATGCCCACCTCGTGACAGGGCCAACCCTTAAATATGCCGGTAATAGCGTTACCGCCGCATTTAAGGTTTAAGGCCCAACTCGTGATGAGGTCCTATATGCAAATGAGCTAGTTTTAGTGTGGGGCTCAAAAGCTACCACAAAGAGATCATACCCTTTAGAGTTGCTCTAGAGATATTAATCCCAGATGTCTCTGCAAATCTACTGGTGGCGCTGATGTTCTTAAAGCGCCAAGATGGGAAAAGACAAGAGGATCCTCACTGTGCCAAACCCGGAATCTGAATTGTGTACAGGTACCTGACTCTCTTAGTTACTCCATCCCCAACCTTTAGGTCAAGGAATGACACTTCATTACAGAGGGTACCTATGACAACTAAATTTGCCCAGTCGTATTTCATGGATGTTAGTGACATTAGGGAGAAGGCACAAATTGTAAATTTGAGTCCTGCTGTAATATAAGGATGGTTAGCACATATGGCACCCCATCTTGTCTCGGGAGGATAGATCAGGGGCAACATGCTCGCCTTGAGAAGCAAGACGACACAGAGCACTACAGGTTCTATCCCACGTCCACGCTTAGAAACCTCTGGGTATTAACCACGTTATAAATAACCCATCATATCATCTCCTACAGTGTAACAGTACAAACCCCAGAGCATGCCCCCATGGTGTCTGGTCAAAGGATCAAAACCAAAGGGTCGAATGGTCAAAGGATCGATGCCAAAGGATCGAAAACCTAAGGACACTAAACCTGTTCGCACTGTCGTCAATCAAGAGGGAAGTGTCCTTAGGATACACAAGATATCCGCCTGTCCCTAATTAACCAAAATGGGTGTGTCCTAATGGCACTATACCTGTTCGAATAGGCTGTAGTCAAAATGGGGGGTGTCCACAGAACACTAAAGACGTCCGTATGTTCGTAGCTATGCAACATAAAGTGTCCTAAGAACATTCCCCCTGTTCACATTGTCCGTCACCAGAATGAATATATCCGTAGAACACATAGCCCGTCCGCCTGTCCGCAAAGTTGTGACGCACATTTATTTTGGTCAGTAACCTGAACAATGTCCGAAGAATACATGCGCGCATGCGTAGACCCGACGCCGCACATTTGGTTTCCTACGGAGAGCCGTCTCATTCACCAACGTGTCCTCGATGTCATCATGTGACCGCACAGACACTAAGCGTAACAAACACTGTCCGGGCCCCGGACACCTAAAAAGTGTCTTTTTCAGCAATCCAAGGTATTATCCTGGGAGAGTTCGCCCTTCACATCTCCCACACTATGTCCCTGGTGATCTGCATACTTTTTGGATTTTTTTAGCCCTCTCTTGGTCTTTGTAGTGTCCTGGGACAGTGCGGGTGTCCGCGAAGTGCACCCCAGTATCCCTATAAAAGACCATACCCCAGAGCTGCTCCTTATTCTGTTTTTGGGGTTCCAGGTCAGAGACTGGTCCTTGTTGCATTGGATTTCTCTTGTTCTTTGAAACAGCTGTCCCGATGGCATCCATGGCTGATGCTGGTGGTACTGCTGTCTCAGCAGCACCCCATCCCCTCCACCACCAACCCCTCCCCGAGGGCCTGCAGAGGAGAACAGGCATCAGGATACAGAGGAGAGTGATGAAGAGGGTGAAGAGGATGAGGTAGTGGAAGTCCCTACTACTAGTTCTCACCGTGAATCTTGGGTGTGGAGGTTATTTACCACTGTTGATGGAGTACCAAAAGTACGTGCACACAAGGTGAACTGCAATCAGTGCAAGATGGTGCAGAGTCGTGGTAAACCAGGTTTGTACAGCTATGGTACTACCTCAATGAAGCAACACCTAAAATTGTTCTACGGTTGCACCTTGCGATAAACGTAGTATGTTGAGTTCCCCTACAACATCCTCCGTTTCCGCTCCTGCCACCACAAGAGACACTCCTGTGGGGAAGTGCATCGCTCCAGCTGCCTCGCAGGCCATACATGATGCTGTTGCTCCTTACCTTTCGAAGGTCACAGTATTGTGCATGTACTGTGACGCAAGTCTCTGCAGGGGGGAGAACCTTCAAAGTGCTTTCAAGACTGTGGTCAATGAGCATCAGAAGAACTGGTACCTACCTGAATAAGGTCCACCCTACACTCTCCACCTGCCCTTTCTTATTCCTGTGGTTGGTGTCCCTTCCTTACCCTCCTTTCCCTTCCTTTCCTTGTTTGTCGTGTTTAAGAAACCAAAAAAAATACAAAACAACAAACACCAAATAAAAAGGCTCTTTTCAGAGCCGCCTTTCACAGTACAAAAAGAGAAGTGTCAATGAAATGCACAGGGCCCTATGCATTTTTAGAAGTCAGCCGACATCTAATATCTGTGCAGTGCTGCCCTGTCACAACCATTCACTTTTCTCTGGGAGCAAGTGGTGACTCTGAAAAGAGCCTTTTTGTGGTGTTTTTTTGTGTTTCAAAAACTTCAAATGGTCAACACCTACTGCAAAATGGATTGCTCCAATTACAAAAAGGTTGCAATGAATTTTTTATATTTCGCAGAAAAATCTGATTGCCGGCATAAGTAAGATGTACTCCATCTCTGCGAAAAATGTGTGTACTACGAAACATAATGTTTTCATTGTGAAAAGAGGACATGCCAAAATCTCGCAAAAAGGCACAGACAGCCTTGTTAACATTCTGCCTTACTTTCTCCATTTGTGGACCAAATGAAGAAGAACGCAGCCACATTTGTCTCTGCGCAATACACAAAATAATTACTCTGGAGTTTGGATACATGTCCATGACTTTCCCAAGTCCTTCTTTCATTGCAAATTGCAAAGAGATTCCAGACACATGTCCTAAGCTGTTCCCTCCACAATGAATAATAATAACGTCTGGATGACACTGTGTCACCAATGTAGCACAGAGAGGTACCAAATCCAGCCACTTGATGCCATGCACTCCATGCCAGTGCACTTCCACATGAGGTAATGCAAGCTGTACAGCCACTCCGCAGCAATCTGCATGCACCTCCAACCAATTTATCCATGAATCTCCCAAAATCCAGACAATCTGCTTTCTGAATCACACAGCATAGATATCTCCTCTCTTTGCAGGAAAAAGACTTTCTGACAAACTCTCTGCTCACACATCACACCCAGTAAACTCTATTGACCAATCCCTTCCTGTGCTATGTCTCATTTGCATCCCTCTCAACCTCAAAATCCCTATATGTAATGTGTTCTGCCCGCGGACATCCGTGCTGTCCGCGGACACATCGAAAAATCTGAGGGTGGGGAATGAAAATTTAAATAGTGTGCCCCACTCCCCCTTTGAAGTTGGCTCTGAAAAGAGCCTTTTTTCAGGCTTCTTATTAGGCTTTTTTCAGGTTTTATCTGTTACATGACTTCACAACAACTTCCTGATTGAGGCCTGCATATTACCACAAAATATTGCATAGCCAAAATCTGTGAAAGTCATCCCATCGCAAGAAAAACTTGCACCATCTTCCAAAAGTTTCTCATTTTGGAATGATGACATGCCCACATAATACATTAAACAAGATATTCCTTCATTAACAGGACATCTTGGTATGTCCTGTTGAGGATTAAATACATGACAAGGCATCCATGCAGTCCTAGGTGGTATCTGTGAAAGAAATTATCTTAGCAGATGGAAACAGGTGTATCAGTTCCTTTAGCAACTGCTTCAGTGCACCCAGTGTTAAAATAAGCCATATTTCTACAAAGTGTATGAACACCTTGCACATTTTTCCCTGGCACATCACACCAGGTAGCCTCCACTCCCTTCATTCCAATATTGTCTGAAATGCCACACATGTTTGCATACCACTGCAGATTAGTAATATAATGATCTCCCACTATCCACACTTTAACTCTGTCCATCTCAGCAACCACAGCCATCCTCACAGCATACAGCAATGAAAAAATGAATACCCTCTCTCCCTATGAATGACACCTTCAGCACCTGATTGGCTAATTCCCCTAGTCCTATTTCCATGGCAGATATGCAGAGAAGCCCCGGATGTGGCATGCCTTGTCTGCGAACAGCCGCCCTGTCCGCAGAGCGCTTAACACTGGGGCAGCCCTTCTAACTTTTCCACTTCACTCTCTGCACCATTCCCTCATTGGCTACTTTTAAGCAGTCACACAACCATCCACCAATCACATCCAAGGACTCTACATCTAACTCCATCCTCACAGTTCAGCACTTTAGATGTACTGTTGATCACTCGGAGTACAATTGTGCTGCGATTTCAAAGCACGTACAGCAACAACTACTATAAAATTCTCCAGTACTTCTGCTTGCAGATTCATACACATCCACATGCATGAACACAAACTACAGTTATGAATATTTTCTGCACAATACGTGTACAGCTCTTGTATAAATACATATAAGCAGGGTAACTTCCACTTACCCTGTATAACCTATACTGCTATGATCAAGTGTTGTAAAACCAGATATTATATGAATAGGCCTGGTATGTTATCATTAGAAATCCATTACTCATGTGGTGACTCATTAGAAATCCATTACGCATTTAGTGATTCATTAGTAATTCATTCAGTCTGAATAGAGACATTAGTTAACCACTATCCACATATTATTCAGCCATTTGGTTTGCTAGAGAAAGAGGCCTGTTATATTAAGTGCCTTGTAGAGAGACATGTAGAGATAGACATATGTTATTATGTATGCATTGTAGAGACACGCATTAGTGTGCACTTAGAGTATGCATTGAGACATGGTATAGTGCTTGGGTTTGAGTGAATGTGTTAGACACTAGAATGCATGTAGGTGGCTCCTAAGCCATTCTGAAGAGACACAGAAGAGCAGTGCCACGGTCTGCGAAAGGTGTTTTGAGTTACACTGTGGACGAGGAATGTGTAAGACAGTGATAAGAGGTCGCCTTTGCCTTAGTAGAAATGAAGAAGGGCATGGTATCAGCAGGCCCTGGGTTGCTCGCAGACAGAGAAGGTGGGGGCTACGCAGGGAGTGAGTTGCTTCAGACACAGAGACATTCACAGACGGAGAGAGGGATTTCAGTGGCGTGAATGGAGGATGATGGTGGTAGATGGGAGGATGGTTTGGTTTCGTAACAGGAACACAGATAGCATGTACAAGATATGATGTACAAATGTCACGATGACAGAACACACAGTGACTGGGGATAGACAGACTTTCAGGCGCTTGGCTTGGAGAAATGCTGACAGAGAAAGAGAGTGGGCCTCATTACAAGTATGGAGGTAGACATGCCCTTAATAAGGGCATGGTTTCCACCATACCGGGATCCAATACCGGGTTCTGTGAATGAGGAATTACCGGGTCATTCCGACCTTGGAGAACCCGGTAATTTCTCATGCACAAAACCATTCCCCATTCCCATCTGAGCCCCCATAAGGCTCAATGGGAATGGGGATGGAGCTAATAACGGGCCCGTTATTAGCTCCTTGGTACCCTTGCAGGACCCGGAAAGGACATCTGGTTTTACCAGACGTCTGTTCCGGGTCCTGCTAGGGGACCTCGTAATCAGGCATCCCGTAATGAACGGTGCCGGTCCCGCCAGGGTCGTAATGAGGCCCAGTGAATCTTAGCTAAGAGAGGATGTAACCATGGAGAAAGTGTGACGTCAATTGACACTATAATTGGAAGCCTGAAATTGAAGTAGAGGGAGACGTTTGGTTGGCATGAGCGAGAGTTGGTATGAGATTGAAAGGCGTTGAAGAAGCGTTTTGGGTGCAGCAGAATCGGATGGCTTTGGTTGACATGCAGCTTGGGGAAGCATTCTGATGAGAGCTGATGAGATCGATCTGTCAGAGAGTTGGCAGGAGATCAGATGAGCCTGGCAGAGGCTTGAGGCAGTTTCAGTGACCAGACTGGCAGAGGGATCTGGAGAGGAGAGAGACGAGATTGGGAAGCTTGCACATGCAGAGGGGAGTATTGCTGATTGATTGAGTATGAGGCCTTAATTCATATGAATAAGACACGTGCAATGAGGAGTTAGGACAATGCTGAATGCCGATGCTTGCGAATTGTTAATCGGCTGCATTTGTTATTAGGCTGCATTAGCATTATAGATCCAGCAGGACTGGATACCTTGATATTAGATTGCTTGCATTAGAAACCTGCAAGGCTTACATTTATTTCATTGCATTGTAGTTTACACCCAGAGCAAAAAGGGTGCCAATCCGGGTTTTGCATTATAGTAGTGTTTGCATCATGCCTTGCTGTGTATGAATAAATGTATTCCATTGTTATAATTGAGACTGACTTGTGTTTTTTCATTTGTGTCCATTCTTATTTCTCGTGAAATTTCTTAGTGTTTGGTTTGTCGTGCATGTTATTTTGTTTTTGTGTTTATTCTTAGGGTTATGGTATTAGGGTATGGTTGTGTGTCCACAGCATAGTAACTTAGGAGTAACACAGTGCACAATTGCCCTGAGATACATGAGCAGGGGGGGTCATATTGCACCCCTCCCACCGAAGGTAGATTTGTTTCAGTCTAACAGTGTCACTTGCAAAACTGTCTGCTCTCCAACTTTTTGTTTACCTATATTACTAACTGTAATGTGGAAACTGTTATTCTCTTCATTCATTCTGTCATTTGTGTAACCACTGCCACCTATTTATCCACATTTGAACCATAATAGCATTTAATGCATTATAGTGCATTGGATGTACATACAATTTCCTTTCTATACATTCTGGATATTGTACGTACAATCTATCATTTGTACTTCCATTAGGAATGATTATAATAGTAATCAGACACAACACACACAGCTATCTAACAAAATGTCATTTCATATTAAAAGATGAGAAAAATAACAGTATAATTATGGGAAAAGGCTTTCTAGTGAGTTATAAAATTACACGCAGCCAAGATGAGTACATGCATATTTATTTATGCACACAGATAGCCAATATCATTTAAAAGGCTCCCAGCTGAAACAACACCACTGCCTCTACAACTGTTCTTCCAATCTACACAGCTCTCTCATTCCAGCACGTTGCCCATTCCGTTCTAGATTTCACAACAGCATTCAACTATACACAGGTGCAGTCATATCTATGACATCATCTACAACAATGTACAGTGTTATAAAGCAAGACATACAACATCTCCCCCTTGCCTTCAGTCTGCAACAGAAGCACCAGGTCCTTCCTTGCAACCCTTACGTTATTTCAGAATCACCCAGTACTTAGTAATCACCTACTGAGTATTAAGCTGGTGACCCCATCAAATCCTTCGCATTTATTTCCCCTAAGCAGCCCACATACCACAATCAAAATGTTTTGTAGCATTGTAGAGTTATGCTGCTGTGATTGTGGGCAGGGCCTAGAGTTTTGGGTGTATGGCCTACGGCCTTCGGCCATGTACCCAAGACACTAGGCCCTGGCCACAACCACCACAGCATAACACACCAATAGAAACAAACACCTATGAAATGACCACAACCCAAAAACATAATACATCCACCTCAAAACTATGCACTTCAATTAACATTCTAAGTAATGTGCCCAGTGCTTAGTATGTCCGCTGACAACTGCAGTGACCGTGGACACCGCAAACACATAACGGCCTTCTCCCACCTAAACAAATACACCATTTACCCATCTCTTACTCCCCCACTCTCTCCAAGCACTCATACACACCAACACACTCCCCAAAATTGGATTTATGCTCACTTCCAGCACATGCCCCCACATCCAATATGGCGTGCGTATCGAAAACAATTTGACACACCTCACACCTCATCCCAGCCAATCAGAGAGCACATCGAGTGTCCACGGACATGACGCAAGCCGATCAGCCAATCGGTGACCTGTCCGCAGAGCGAACAGGGAAGTGCGTCTGCGGAGGGGACATAGATATCACTAATTTTTTTGCCTTACGTTTTGGTCATTTAAATAAAAACTACTGGATGGATTTACACCAAATTGGCAAAAGCACGTTTTCTTTATGTCTATGGGAAAAAAAGACATTTTGGGACCCCCCTATAACTTTGCCCCCCCTTCACCAAACCTCACCAAACTTTGCAAAAAGATTCAGAGTGGGCCATATTCCTTTTTTGCAGTTTGGTGAGGATTCGTCCAGGGTGAGCGAAGTTATAAACTGCGCAAAACGTGCTCTTCCTATGGGTGTAGAAACTTAACCATAACTACACGGCCACTATCGTGGGCCGTGTAATTACACGGCCCGCAGTAGTGGTCGTGTAGTTATGGTTAAACCCATAGGAAGACCACATAACATAGAACAAGTGCAGATAGAGGAAGATGTTCGGTGGCCGTCACTTCAGTAGGCGACACTCATTGTCATGCTCTCGGGCCGAACATTCCAAAGCACTTCAAAGTTGCTCCCTCCTGCAGAGTACCGCTTTGCAGTACATGCACAACACAATGACCTTTGACAGGTAATGGTCTACTAAGCAGCATATGGTCTGCAAGGGTGCTTTAAGGCTCCAATGCCCTACAAGAGCGTCCTTGGCGTTGGCAGGAGCAGATGCGGAGGATGGTGTACAGGAAAGTACCCTACTGCATTGTTGGAAGGGCAGTACCCTACAAACTGCTGCCTTCTGTTTCGATTTGAGGTGTCGTTGCATGGAATATAGTCACTTGATGGTACGCCATTAGCTGTAGCAGCAGCATTCACGGAGATGAGTAAATTGTGACATACCAGAATGCTTTCAACAAGGAGAAACACAACTTAATTACATGGAGCAAAAACATAATTCAGGCTCTCCCACGCGGCCACACTAACTTTCGAACCACCACTGATATTCTTTGAGATCCGAAGGTTCTGCTGTTTACTTAGTTTTCCTTAGATTTAGTTGTATGGGAGTAAGCAAGCAGCAACAGTGATGCAGTGGGACATTTAACACGCCCATCGCACAGTGGAGGATGCTGTACCTTGCCCCCCCCCGGGCCTCAGGGAGCCAGGCCTGCTGCAGTCATAAATCGGTAGGTGTGGACAGCAAAATACATAGGTGGTAGGACTGCTTTAAATGCGGTAGCCTGCCTCATGAATCGGTAGGTTTGGTAACAGAGGCGGTGTTACGAGGACACAGAGGATGAAATTTGCATGAGCATAGCTTTGGAACGGACAGACGTGTGCTCCCGCAACTAATTAAAAGTCCATTAGATGATGCGAACATGCAGCCAGTACTCAAGTCCTACGGATACCTGCATTGTGATTGCACATACGCCGGGCAGGTGCAGTCTCCATAGAAACCTCAATTTTCCTTACCTGCTGCCATCTCCGACGGTATTGTGCGCCACAGACTCACCATGCAATTTTAACAAAAAAGGAAAAGTCACTCACACACTCACCAATACTTTGCATGTACATGTTTAATGTGTTCGATACATACACCCTATTAAGAAAGGGAAGGGGTAGCACAAATGGATACATACAGAGGGGAATTTGGGATTTCAACAAGTTCATCATGAGGGGAGCCAAGGATTGAGGTGTCATCATAACTTCTCTGCTCACAGGGATGTTGTTGGGGGTGGTGCGCTGGGAAATGGGGAAGGGGTAAACATGAAGGTAGGGCAGTGGAATTTCATTTCTCCAATAATATGTCCTTGTACACCATCTTTAAAGGTGGCTAAATTGTTTAGCAAATGTTCTATATTGACGTATAGGCTGTATATGTTGCATTTTAAAGCATTTCCTTCATTTCCTGTGCCCATAGGCTGTTGTGCAAGAGGTGCTTTTGATGCATTGCTTTAATTTCCTGTATGTCCTCTTAAAGATAAAAATGTCTGTTAGGTGTATATGAAGCAATACATATTAACTGTCTTACTTTTCAGACTGTGCTACACACCAATGGCGTAACTATTGTTACTCATTTCGTGAACAGGGACATTTTCTTCCAGCCATTTTAGAGTACTTTGCATTGCAGCGTACAAAAACAACTATCATGTTGTACACTGCATAAGCTGTGCAATTATAGGAGAAGCTTCAGTGTACTTACCGCATTGTACTGACGGTATACTGTCAATACTTTGCAGTCCTTACTCTGCCATTTCCATCTTAGTTTCTATGTCAAGCAGGAGTGTGGTAATATTGTTGGACGCAGACGACACTTTGCCTATTGGTGCATTCTATTATGGTGTATACTGTATGCTTTTGCTCAAGTACAGACTTTACAGACATACTCAATTTTTCCTTGCAATGCACATACATGGTGCTCTTTGTACATCTGCCTTCTCTTTGCTGAATGCTACCACTACGTATGAGTACCCCTGCCTTCCTTAGCACGTTTGATGCCACCCGATGTCCGCCAACAGATGGACAGCTCACAACCACTGGGGCTATTAATATGGAGCCAACGGTTTCAGTATGCTGTATAGAACATCTATCAAATTTAAGAGCATCCTGGTAAAAACCTATGGAATTCAGTGAAAAAAATGTTGTTTAAGGGACGTTACTGTTAAGTTGCGCTACTAAAAGCATATCACTTTTACTGAAAACAGTATGATAATGGAATGTTATGGTTAAAGTGCCCTACTAAAAACCTATGAAATTCACTTACAAAAAACATTGTTAAAGGGATGTTATGGTTAAGTTGTGCTACTAAAAACCTATCACCTTTACTGACAAAACTATGGTGAAGGAACGCTATGGTTAAAGTGCCCTACTAAAAACCTATGAAATTCACTGACAAAAAAGGGATGTTATGGTTCAGTTGCCCTATGAAAAACCTATCAAATTCAGTGCAACAACTATTTGAAAGGAACATTATTGTTATGTGTATTATCTAGACTGGTTGTCTGCACTGGGTGCACACTGTGCAGATAGTGGAATGTCATTAGGTCATCTAGAATCTTATGTGTCATCAAGGTGATGAATCCTACAGTTTGGATCTTCAGGATGGGAGAGCTTACTGACAGGATGTATCTTGCCTAGCTCCTGTCTCATATATATTAGTTTACCCTGTAACTAATAATAAAGCTCATCTACTTTTATAATAATCAGTCTCCAGCAGTCTACCTGATCTCCAGTAATGCAGATACTACATTTCTTTGAACTAATAACAACCTATCCATATTATGGTGACAAGTAAAACTGAAAACCCCCAGAAATTTGCCAGTTATGGTAAGCTAAGCAACCATAACTCACGCCAATACTGTGCACTGCTAAAACTAACACCCATGACATCAAATATGACATCACACATGTCATTGATGACATCACTGATGACATCACATGTGCATTTAGTTATCGCTGAATTATTTCTCATTAGTATGCACTGCCACCAGCAGGAGAACAAAGGAATGCAGATCCATGGAGCCTTTGATATGTTAATTAGGCTGCTCATGGCTAGAGGAAGGTGTGCCTTCCCACTTCTTGAAATGCTTTGATGTACCCGGAGCTGTCACATTCAATGTGAATATGACAGGGGAAGACGGTGCCTGTAGGCTGTGTCATCCCAGAGTACAGGTGACTATGTGTTTGGTGCGGGAAGCAGATGAAATGGGTGCAGAATAACTGCACTCAATGCTCAAATGTTGGTCTCCCATCATTCATTTTCATATATCAAAAATTCCCAGGCAAGCACACTCTCCCTGTGCAGATGGTCGAATTACTCACAGGCTGCCTGCAGGGGGTTAACTCCTCTCACTAAGAAATGGAAGGAGACCTGAGGTGCCCAGCCTCTCCTTTTGTTCCTTAATGAGAGGCGCCAGCCCCAAAAGGCAGCCCATTTAGCCAAAGGGCTGCATATGGTTAAAGAGCTGCCTACAAGTGTCCATACTTATAATTAGGAAAACGAGTGGCATCTATCCTTTTTCCTAATAGACGTGCAATATCTGCAGGCAGCCCTTTAACCATGCACAGCTATTTGAATAAATAGGCTGCATGCTGGGGGAGTCGGCCTCTCTGGGGCTAGTCAGGGGGGGCCTGGCAGTGCCCTGCCTTGGAAGTCCTTTTTGTATATTGCCAGGGCTCTCTCCCATCTATCCCCAGCCCACTTAAAGCCCTGGGGTGAAAGCAGGCATGATGTGTGTTATTAGTGGCTAGACTGGCATTTTGGTACAGTCAGTATAGTCATTTCTTACTGTGGTATGACATTTTTACTGAGCATCAATAATAATCTAAGCATAAGTTTTATTACCTGTCTAGACTGATATTTGGGTGCAGCCAGTCAAGCCTTTCCTTGCTGTGTCATGGCATTTTTTCCTGGGCATCGATAATGAAGTGATCATGTATCTTTACCATAAAACTACAGTCACCATATGGTTAGATGAAACTGGCAATCTATCTGCAATGATTGCTACCAATTATGGACTCAATCAAGGGTGCTTTCTAGCACCTGTACTCTAACTTCTATGTAGCTAACCTGCATGAGGCATTAATTGACTAACAACTTCCCTCCTCTAATTGATTGCAAAGGATTGCATGGCTGTTCTATGCGGACGACACAGTCATCTTAGATAACACCCCTATTGGCCTCCAAAGATCGTTCCAAGCATTGTTTGAACACTCTTAAGCAAATCATTTTCGGATTCAAAACTCCAAGATATTGATTATCGAGAAGAAACTATATGAAAATCTAGATCAAAAAACTCTTCTTACCCTAATGAAGTGGCCGAAAGTTATGCATGCTTAGTATTCCCCTTAGCTCTACTCTCCGCCCAGAATTATTGGAAAATTACATTGTTCCAAAAGTCCTAAAGAAAATCAATGCATTTAAAAGCTTCACCCGTATAAAAGGGGGCAGCTCGGTGGCATAATACCGAGTACACTCCATGGCTTAGAAAGCTTTATGGATAAACAAGTTGCTTAGTTGAACAATTTAGAAGGAAAATGTTGGCGCCCACTTTTGGGGTCTTTCTGCTTCCATCCCTATACAAGCTATCTGAAGTGACTTGGGCCTTAACGTCATTGCTCACAGATTGGAAAATTAAATGTAATGCCTTTTACAGCAAAATTTAACAATCCACATTCATTACAAGGTTCGTTTGCCAATTTGGGCTGTAAAGGTAAAGAAATTAAATAAAGTCTTCCTCAAAGAAATTGCAATGACAGTAGATGAAGAAACGAACTATACAACTGTTAAGAGGGAATTTGTAGAAAAGCAATTGCTTGGCATCATATTGTTAATTTAGAACATTAACCATGAAAAAAACATTTCAGGAATACGTTAGGAAAGGTTTTGGGAACAATACACCTGCTGAATATATAATAAATTACAATGATCCCACAATCGATTTATCATGTGGTTAAGGCTCAAAGCATTACAGAAGTCTGGAATAAAATACCCTTGTTGAATGTATAATCTTTATTTAGAAACTGCACACTGTATTAACTTAATGTATTCACTTTTTTAATAAAAAATAAGGCTGACTGTGAAATGTGTGTGCCATGTAAGAAGTATACAAACTGACCAATTCTGGTTTAATTTACAACTCCAGTAGATCTTTGATTCTGTCTAATGCAGCAGATCACATATGGAAATGCTTGGAGTCTTTCCTCAGTCCGAATGGCACTTTATTCGATCTGGTCTGGCTGTCTTTCCGCTATCGGGGATGACACTGTAAGCGTTGTATTAACATGTAACGGCGTAACTCTAGATATACTTATGGTACATTGTAATATTGATAACAATGTCTTTCTTCTCTTATTTTATTATTACATGTTTTAACATTTATTCTCATGGACTAATTTATACTCTAATAATCATGACATCAATCTACAATGATGCAACATTCTATTTAAATGTATGTTATTTAAGTTGTAAAAGGTTTACATGTAAACCAGGTACAACCATACAAATAAATAATAATGAAGTAAGCATCATAAGTGTTATTACTTTGCTAGATAAGCATTTTGGTGCAGCTAGTCTACCCTTTGTTACTGTGGCTTGACATTTTGTACGGAGCATCTCTGATAAAGCAATCACAATAAATGCAATTACCTGGTTAGAATGGTATTTGGATGCAGCCAGTATAGCCCTTCCTTACTGTGGCATTGTATATTTATGGTGTTATTGCATGGTTATATTGGCAAGTTGGTGCAGCCAGTCTAGGTATGTCTTACTGTGGCATAGAATTTTCTACTGTGCATCATCAAGTCTACAGCAAACATAAGTGTATTACATGTCTGCCCTACATTGTACAACCGATTTTGACATGTTTTCTTATTGTGGAATTGCATTTTTAATAGCAAAATGGTAAGATATCGGAGCGTGCCGAGCGCTTGCTGCTGTGATCTGTGTGATCTGCAGGTCGCAGGTTAGAATCCTGATTAGGCCAACGCAGCCTTTCCCTTTTCCATGGTTGATAAACGAATACCAACTCTAGCTGGGATGATAATTGTATTTAAACAAGATGTATATGTACATGTATAGCACTTTGGCAGAAGCACTATAAAAGTAACAAATCAGTATAATTAAAGCATCAATGCCCCTGTGCACTGTTGGTGACTTGCAGCTATTAGCTTTTTGGAAACTGTATTGGTATTGTATTGTATTTATTTATTTTATTGGTATTTTGGTATTTTAAAAATTGTATGTTTATTTACTTCTTTTTTTATGCCTGCAGGCCACTTCCTGTGACGCAACCACAGTTAAAGAGGAACTGATGCCATCTGGGTCAAAGGTCACATGAAATCACTTACTGTGATGTCATCAGGTGGGCGATGTCACTTATGCTACCCCAAGCTTTTTTGTGAAATGAAGTCCCTGTGCTACAAGCGGCTCACCAAGGTCCCTTGGGGATAACAACTACAAAAAGAGTGTTGAATGAAAAGTATTGGTGGCCGGTGACTGATATGGAAGTTGAAAGATTTGTGGGGGAATGCATATAATGTGGACGATCTGATAAGGTATTGACTACTAAGTCAGCCCCCATCACTCATATGCCCATAACTGAAGAGCCTTGGCACAGTATAGAGATAGATGTGGTGAGGCCATATAGCAACCTGCCCAGTGAGTATACATTTTCAGTAGTGATCATCGACTATTTTTCAAAATGGCCAGACGTTAAATTTGTGGACACTGTAAACACACCATCAATGATAGAAGTTCTCAAGGAACTCAGTAGCGAGGAGTTCCTGGAAGTTGTCATTTCCGATCATGGTGTGCAGTTGAGCTCTGAGTTCATGTAGCATAATTCACCAGACCACATCACTTTATTATCCCCAGGCCAATGGCTTGGTTGAAATATTTAATAGAGTTTTCATCTCAACGATACAGGTGGCCATCAAGGATAATCTTGAACTCTGGAGGGCTGTTCAAAATATGCTTTTGCCTATAGAACGACCCCACTACAAGCGTTTCCCTTTAAAAATATTGAGAGGACCAAGAATCCCATTTCTCTTCATGCAATGGTGGCTGTGGAAGAGGAGGGCAAATGACATGTCTGTTGTCACAGACTTGACATAGATGCACTCTCATATGTTGGATGTGCAAGAAAAGATGAAATTACAGTTTCATAAGTGACATGATTGGCATCAACCGGATTTTAGTTTGGATGAATGGGTGAAAATAAAGGTACCAGGTTTTGTTCAAAAGGGGAAAGGGGCTGTCTAAATATTAATCTCCTCATAAGATGATTAAAATACTTTAAGGGATGGTACGCACCAATGATGGAATAGTGTGGAATGTGAAAAGTGTGGCATTTTGTGTGAGAGACATTCCACTACAACAACAGGAGCCTCATACCACTATGTTTGTGGGGTGGGCGGGCTAGGAAATTCATCACCACGACCATGTTTTACTTTACATCTGACTAGTGAGGTAATGACCAAGAAGAATGCCATTTGCATGTACTGGTTCCTTCTTTAGGTAGAGAAGTGGAGGTGATTGGAGGAGGTGTGGACTTGAGCAGAATGGATTTGCGTTCAGAGCCTGGTTCTGTTGCAGGGCGAGTGAAAGAGAGAGGATGCAAGTCAAGAATACCGGTAAGATTTAGATGGGAGTGAAGGTGTGTTTGTAAATATTACTGCTTTATCAATATAAAAAGATAAATGTTAAGGCATTGCATTTGAGTGAGTTGTTTATGTGCATGGCTAGGTAGTCTCTTTAGCTGTGTGCATTTATCATAAGATGTACTGAAATATAAGTGCATGTATTTATTCTTTACCAGGTTTTAGCTCAGCCGCCAAGTACAGTGGGTGGTAATTTCGCACACCTGGATGGGTGTCTTATTGAATGTTTTAAGAGGAGAATTGGTGTAGCATTCTGCGCTCTTGTGCTGGTGTTCTAATAGAGAATACGAGTGTTAGGATGAGACCGCAGATGCAGTTAGCCACATTGAACGGGAAGGAGGAGAAAGCAGTGCGTGCTGTGTCCTAGAAATAAACAAGTTCTCCGCCTACCTGAAAGTCTCTTAAGCCTCTGTCATCTTGCACCACAGACGCACATGCTAGGCGATCCACTCTAAAACCAGTATGACTTGTTTGGAGTCACTGAATGATTTTGACAAGTTTGAAAATGTGAGCCCAAAAGAGTAAAATAAAAAAAATAAAGCAGGTTGGGATTTTTAATTCTATAGTAGTTAAAAGGTGTGAGGGGTAAACTGAAATGTGTGAAGCAAGTTGTATGGGAGGTCCCATAACCCAAATCCCAATCCAAAACTCAAAGTAAAGACATTGGAAAATGTGGAACAAACTGTGGAGAGATTAGCCCTCGTCCTTGGTTCCAAATCCAAAAAGTGTTCATATTTTTGTAAAAGGAAATTGCCATCGTTTTCAGAGTGTCGAGTGCTGTTTGTTCCAACTCCGTGTCTTAGCCTCCCTGTGAATGTAATTGCTGTTCTACTCCCACATAAACTTGAACCACATATTGCCTATCTCTGTATCTCGGTTGTTTGCAGACCTGACAACAGATAGAAAGAAACAGTTCAAAAAGGCGTTGGTGGGGGTAGGAATGAAACCAGTGTTCGGAGGCTTGTTGCCTAATCACCTCGCTTTTGTACTCATGACGCCTGTAGAAGCTTCCATTAGCATTAATACACACACCCACGCCACAGTGTGCTGAAACAAAGCCTTGCTCAGAGGAAGCGCGGGTTCCATCTAGCGCCGGAACAGTAGTGCAGAGGGACTACTTTTTACTACTACTCTTGAGTTTCTCTTTAACCTATCTGCAATGGAAGATAATCCAAATAAAATCGAGTGACGGGCAGTCACGGGGAGAGCAGGACTCCAGGCTGCATTCAGGGTCTGCCAATGTGGCCGATGTTCTCAGAACTGGATCAGCGGAGGGCATTAGGGACTTGTGTAGAGGGCACAGAGACTGACAGGAATCCAAAAACAGAGCCGAGCGAAAGTTGCCTCACCTTTTATGTTTAGATAGAAGGCATCCAGGCCGGTTGCAGTGCACATAATAACTCCTCAGCATCCCAGCTTTCAAAAAGATATCGACCAGAAACAGTACACTTCCAAGTTAATATTATGCAAACAATACGCTTTTCCCTCCAAGTAATTTTGCAGACAAAAAACGCTGTCACTTTAAAGCACTTCTCGGTAAAATGGTTCAGACAACTGGAATGCAATTTTGGATGTTCTTTTCGACGAATTATTCAATATAGTAACAAGAAAGATCAAAACGCATGTTGAGGTTGATCTAAACCGATTTTTCTGCACCGGTTTAATTCTGTAACTTGTGTGGGTAAAATTTGAATTTGCGAGCAAATATCCATTTCAGAATGAAGAAAATAGCAAAGGTCTAAAACAATTCTGTGAAAACTCAGTGGTCAGATGCACATTATTTTAAACATGTCTTGCAACAAGAACTTAATTCCTAAAGAGCATAGTAAATGGGGTCAATTTCAAGGCCATTACAAGTGTAGCTGTATTTCTGCCAAACTAGGGCCAGAATCCATTACTGTTACTGCCACTTGGTCCTGCGGGTTTACCACAGGATTACAAGTGGTGGCATGGCGGTGTAAATCCCCTTTTATATCGGACCTCATAGGACTCCATGGAGTCTTTGGCAGAACTACCGCCGGCGGTAGTTCCGCCACCGTAATTCCACTGAAAAGTGGCTGTAGGGTAGCGGATTCACTCCCAGCGAAGTGCTGGATCTAAACCCTCCACCCCACCGCCACTCTTGTAGGTTGGTGGTGCAGGAATACAGCCCTAACGGAATTCCGCCCGCATTCACTCCAATGTTTCGGGCACCACTAACCTCGTAATGAGGCCACAGAAAGACTAGAGTTAGGAAAGAAAAGACTCATTTTGGAAGCCATTAGAAGACATTTTAAAGTGCTTGACTGTCGGTCAAATGTGTAAAATCAGGCAGTAGTGAGAGCTAAAGAGACGTGGTGTGGCAGGGAACAGAGGGTTTGCAATTAGGACACGAGAGCATGGAGACCAAAGGTTGCAGAAAAGGTCTAGGAAAGCAAGTCAAGATGGTGAGCCACATGTGTCCAGATAATGCACAATACATTGATAGTGCAGCACAGCTACCACTGGCTCTAGGAGCATATACCCAACTTGGCTTGCTGCATGCGCCCCAGGCCCTCGTGTACGCCCATTTTCCCCCACTCAGACTCAGGGAAATGGTAGTTTTGTGTTGTAATGTAAGCTGGGAGTGTGGTGATGTCATGGCTGGGTATGGAATGTGAGGGTCGGAGTGTTCGGTATATGACCGTTGGTGCTTGGGAGTTAGAGTTTTTGTGCGTGGGTGTGGGGCAAGCCCAGTTTTTCTCTCTCTGTGTCTTGTTATCCGTGTCCCCTACCATCCCAGTGTGTATCTTGAAGTAGTACAGGACCAGGAAGGTAAAGCTACCGTAAACTTACCTTGGATGCTCCCGATTCTTCTTCTCTACATTTTGCCACTACCAAAAAAGGTTACAAGCATGTGAATTGAGGGGATGGTGGAAGTTGGATGGGGAATCTGTGGAATGAACCCCACTTTCATTAGAAAGAACACTATTCTAGCAAAAGCAACTTGTTCTTCTAGTTGAAACCTCCCATTATTTATTAATTTGACATACTGCAAGCCTTTCCTGAGGGCATGCAAAGTGCTGTATACAAATAAGAACAATAGGAAATAATATATATTTATTTATACGTTTGTAACGTGTACAAAGCCCACAGTATCCAGGCGCTGGTTGCAGAAGGGGTAGCGGGATGAGGAGGGAGGGGGAAGGGTAGGAGACACTGGCGTAACAGGGGTCCATGCAGCCCCCGCAGTGCGGGGGGCCCAACTAGCACATGTCCTGTGAGGGGGTCCCAATTGGAGAAAAATAATATATATATGTTTTCTGGTTGTTTTTATATTCCTTTTTTAATTCACTCTGCATTCATAAAGAAATCATTTCTGTAACAGAAATACTTTTATTTAGGAAGACAGAGTGTCTACAAAAAGAAACTTTCATTTTGAAGTCCGAGGGCTCTCCCCCACCCCATGACATGGAAGACCAAAAAGAAATAGTTTATTTTTGAAGTCACTCTGCCTTCATAAAGAAATGATTTCCGTTATGGTTCGATCCTTAACGGAAATAATTTCTTTATGAAGTCAGAGTGACTTCAAAAAAGAAACAATTGCCTTTTGAAGTAATAGGGCTCCCCTCAACCCCATGACCTGTGTTCGAGTGTATTTTGAAAGGGTGCACACTTAAATGTGTAGGTGGCTGCCTGTGTGAGTGTATGGTGAAAGGGTGCACACTTAAATGTGTAGGTGGCTGCCTGTGTGAGTGTATGGTGAAAGGATGCACACAAATGTATGGGTGGCTGGGGTTGCGTGCGTGTGTGTACAGTGAAATCTGAACAGATCCTCAGTCCCGGACAACCCCCCTAACCGGAAGAAGCACCAGCAACAACATGACCGTCGATCCTATGAGCTCATGCCAATCTCTACTGCTCCAGCCATGGACAACTACTGCGAAAGGTAGCCTACCGGCCGACCATATGTACCTGCTACAACGCAAACCCTGCCTAGAGTGGACAAAGAGGTACAAGACAGAGCTGGAAAAAACTGTATGGACCAACTGGACTAAACACACTAGGAAGCAATGCCTCAAGTCGTTAGAGACATCACAATGACATAGCTGTATTAGATAAGAAGCACACATGCAATCTGTACATTTGGGACACCCACACACCAACGTACATGAAGAACACGCGTATAGCCCTATGAGTTAGAGGACGGTGACATATAGATACCATCTACACGTTTATTATTTTGCCACTTAGGCTTGCTACAGGAATGCAGAAACGCAAGAAGCAAGAAAAATGTGTATGCTTGCTTGCAGATGTTCACATGCAACTAACACTGTGGAAGAACAGGAGCACTCGCAGGACTTGGTCAACCACGACATACACTAACCTATGGACACTATGGAAAACACTTGCTAGAGTGCCGTGCAGTCCTTAGGAAAATATAGTAGGCCATGATTGTCTTAAGGAATCTCAAACCGTGAGACGACGTAAGAGCAACGGCAGCCAAGGCCACGTTGTTGCGAGTGACATTCCAGACACAAGAACCAAGGTGACACCGGCTGCGGCAAAGAATATTCCTTGCAAAATACACGCTAATTCGAAGTAATTGCAGCCGAGAAGATGATCGCCTACCACGTGACTCGCCAAACTGGTACCGGGCCAAGGCTCCGAGACTGGGAACAAGCAGTTGTCCCACGGCTAGACAGCGACTCCTTTTCAACAGTACTTGCCACTCTCCAGCTGCTGTGTACAATGGGAATGGAAGGCTGTCATGGCATTAGTCTATTACACACTTATGTATAATCACAGGCACATAGTTGTACCTTGCTGCCACAGTCTACATGTAACGAGAACAGGTGCCTCGCGGGCTGGGAATAGAGTTTGTCTCAAGCTTGGGGACCCGCAGCCGGACCAATCAGAATGCTGGAGTTTGGAGGCAAATGGCGGGGACTATTGACCAATCACAGGGCTCACCTAATGTAACAGTTTTGAAGTAACAACTTCTAGGGATGATCCAAGCCAACCACCTGACACAGTAATGTCCAATAACAATTCTCCCCTATAGGTTCCTATACTGGAACTACTACTCAGGAGCCAATCCTGAACCCCGTCAGGTTTTGAAAGGAACCTGCTGATTGACGAGGGTTATAACATCACAAGTGTACAAAACTGGCTTGCGAGCCAGATTAGGATGAGATGTGCCCTGGATTGCTCCGTGCATATGACCCCTGTGTGTTTTGAATAATAAACCACAGTAACTCTGTGTTCCTTGTGTGGACCTCGCCTTCTTTAGGAACAGGGAAGGGGTTAGAGCCTTCCGTGAGCTGTGAGTCCGCAGACCCTTGGCACGGCTCTGCCGGCTCCAGAAACTACCCTAACAAAAAATATTTCTAAGTAAAAGTATGCCATTAAAAAAAGAAAGTAATGTTACATAGAAGCCTACCATGAGGTGAGTAATTTCACTTAAATATCAGGGGTAGCGGAAGTGACATCACATACCCCTTGACCCCCCCTGATGACATCGCAGGAAGTGATGTCATTTGACTCCACCCCCAAGTGACATCATGGGAAGTGATGGCACATGACCTTCAGATGAGTCTATAACTTGTGTTTCGAGGCGTTCTGATTTCAGCCAGATATAAGAACCAAGACAAAGAGGGAGGCGTGATTTGTCCACGATCACACATTTGGGGAATGCCATTTTCCAGATTCGACGTGGGGCCTACATGTAAAACATATATAATGCAGTACTTGTAACAGGGTAACCAAAATCTCTAATGCAGGTTATAGCTAGTTTATGAACATCAACAGATCAATGGAGACAGAAGTATATGGTATGGATGTGTTAAGCAAGCCAAAAAATCACTGACCTGGGGAGGGTTGCGTGGTCTCTTTACCCGGGAGAAAAATGCTGCATGAGCAAGGCCTGAAAACTAAATTGACCAGGATTTACCCTTACTTTGACATTCCTGTATTTGTATGCCTAATGTAGGCCCCTGTACCACGAGGCGAGGCTTGCCAAAGCATGCTCCTACCACCGACCATTATGTTGTAGCATATATGATTTCTTGCACTGTATGATTTCTTCTAAGCACTTACTGTAACTTGTGCCCTGATATCTGAGGGTTTGGCGCGCTGCTATGAATGCAAGAAATCAAATAAAAAATATGATTTAGTATCAGCAAAATTGCCTAGTTATAAATGTATCTATGAGTCAGCTTCCACTAGGGTGGAAGAAACCTATTGTGCAGGTGTAAGTTGAGACCATCTGTATCAGGGTGCATTTATCTTTAAGTTATGTGACACGCAACACATGTTGTCCCCCACAACCCAGAGCCGAACATAACACCTTAATGTCCTAGACTTTGGTACATAACTCTTCTTCAATCTTTTTTAACGGGATGAGGTGTGGAGGGCTGCACTTCACTCAAGAGTGGGACTCAATGCATCTTATTTTCTGAGCTCTATGTGTGAGGTGCATTATTCGGTGACCCCTCCAGGACTGGCCCATGAATTAAGCTTCCACTAAGCCCTTTCCAATAAGGGGTTTCAGTGGGGAGGGGTGGGTCACTCTATGGCTTTCTCACTTCTGAGACTCTGTTTCCAGCGCATAATTTCTTAAACAGTGTTGCACCAGAACAGGGTCCTGGTCGAGTTTGCAGCCCGTCTCAATCATTCACATCACACTTAAATGCGTTCAAGGTGAGCAGAGCCCAATCAGTGGCATAACACAACATTTGGAGACCCTCCCCCACCCATGCTCCTTAAAGAACAGGGCACGCCACACCCCGGGCCGGCCCAGACCACCACGTAAGTGCAAAGTCCATGAAGATTATGTTGCTGCAGGGGGATGCACTACTCCAAGTGAAAGAAGTAAATATGTTTTTTAATCAAAGCTTAAATGTTTCACCTAGTATAGTATAGAAAGAAGGGGCAGGGCCTGTTCCCCAAATATGCCAGTTGTTTTATCAGAGGATGTAAATATTTGCAACAGGTATGCAAATGCAACAGAGAATAGCGAGGGGGCCAGAACTAACAAACACAGGCTTGGGAGGTTTGAGGGGATTCTTTGCCTTCCCAGTAGAAAATGTTTTGAATAATGGGTTAAAAGGGTACACTACACAGCACATTTTCTGTGGACATTTGGGTAAGAGGCTAGATAATGTGTAATCAGATTTGTAGGATGTAGGGTAACTCATGAAAAAAGTACAATAGATGCAAGTCACCAAAGGTGCACAAGCATGTTTTCCAATGCATTCTGTCATTCCCGGTCCTTCAATATATGCCAGTATAAAAAAACATTTTCGTGATGGCTAAGCCCATACATATTCATGCTGGCTTCACGAACATATGCTAGAATTCAATTATAAGAACATACTCATGTTCGCTTTGAGATGTTTTTTATAGTATCATTACTGGCAGTAGGCACAAAGCTGGCTCTACCAATATATGCCAGTACTCATCCTTGGTTCATCATAGATGCTCAGTCAATTAAAAGTCATCTTACAGTAAGAACTAAACAGGCCGCCACACCAAAATATCAGTCTAGCGAATTAATACTACTTATCATTTATCATCTTTGCTTTATCTAAGATGCCGAGTAATAAATGTTATGCCACAGTAAGCAATGGCTAGACTGGCTGTAGCAAAATGCCATTCTAGCCAGGTAACGACACACATGAACTTGGCTTTGCCTGAAAAAAAACAGTAAAACAGAAAAAGTTAATACAGGAAGTGTTTTTAAATACAGGGGTAGCAAGGGAAACTGCAAGGGTAGCAAAGGAGACCCAAAATTGCATCCCTGCCTAACATTTGCTCCCACCATCAAAGATCCACTGTTATTTTCAAATCAGTAGTAAAAGCAGAGCAATTGAACAGGAAGGTGGTCAAATAATACTACTGCTGGTTCTGAAGAGGAACTTCAAGGGAAAAAACATATTTTAACAAGCCGAGTTGCTAGGTGGAAAGACTATATCTGTCCTACAGTTAAAATGTATTTCTGCTGTATTTACCTAAAGTGTAAGGCCATTGGCAATGCAAATTATTTTTTTTATCCCTGAAATATCATTGGACACTTCCTAGAATATACAGTAAACTCTCATTAAAGCCCTGCTTCTAACTCTGTTATGGGAAGTGAAATGACTGGACACAATCTAGCCTATACCTGTTTGCCCATCCTTCATCAGCCCAGCCTGAACAAAATGAATTAAACAAATCAGTCTCTCACTAAAATCGCTTAGGAATCCTCTTTATAAAAGAAAAGATAAGAAAATCAGATATGTTGCATATAAGTTAATAGCAGAACTTCTAGAGGTATAATAATTGGAGTCCCATCACCTGTAACTAATGGTCTCACTTCTGCAATTAAGTGTCCAGAGTTAAAAAAGATGTAGGGGGTACCAGAGGCTCTAGGAAAATAATACAGTATTATATTGAAAAGCCCTCAGTATCAGAGCACATAAAAGAAAAAGAAAGTGTAGTTTTCTAGACTGTTACTAGAGGCTGCTGTACTTCAATACAAACAAACTATGTTTTCTTCACAGTGCAGCTGAAACATCGGACATGGAATTTGAAAGCGACTCATGTGCCCATCACCTCCATGGAATGGTTGCCTGTGCTCCGCATGATCCTGTGCTGGCTTCCAAAACTATTTGAAAGGGGTCAGTAAAAAGTGAGGAAGGCTCCTCAGGATACTGTAGCAGCAAAACAAACACTCCTGGGATATTTGTAAACCCACAATATACTTGATATGATATGGTATTAAAAACGCAACTATAAGTGTTTCAAGGCGTGATGAGGTAAGGGAAGGGGAACAGAGGGAGGACAGATACAACGATCTTACTAGGCAAAGTGACACTGAGATCAGGCAACTGCAGGGGAGAGCAGAGGGTAAAAGTGGTAGGGGAGGGGGCAGTGCTGTGCATGGGATCAAACAATAACAAGAAGTGCAGCCAGCAGGTGAAGGGTAAGTGCAGACAGTGGGTGTCCAATACGTGCAGGTAAGGGGACTGTAGGGGAGGCAGTGCAGGTGTGCAAAGGGGCGGGCAGGGACCTGGGCCCGAAAACAGAGGGTAGCCAGGTTACCAGTGCAGTATCAGATAGGATATCAGCAGGGGAGAGGAAGAGAGAAGGCAGAAGCAAAGAGGTGCTTCCGGAACCAGAGATGGTTCTACTCAAGTTTCAGAGAGGCAGGGAGGCTGTTCCAGAGGGAGGCCCCAGCCAAAGAAAGAGATCTAGCCCTAACTCGATGCATGGTGAAGCGTCTGACCCTCAGGGAGTTGGAGGTGGAGAAGGGAAGAGCTTGAGTAGGAAGGTATTTACGAAGAGAGAGTTGGAGGTTTTGGGACCCATGCCCTAGAAGGCTTTGTGGGCAATGCAGAGGGTCTTGAAGTTAATCCCTGCAGCCACTGGGAGCCAATTAAGAGATTTCAGTGCTGGAGAGAAGATCCCTGGGCTTGAGGCCAAGGACAAGTCTCACAGTCCTGTTCTGGATGAGTTGCAGGGCCGAGTTTAGAAACAGGCAGATTTAGAAAGAGGCTGTTGCAGTAGTCTAGCTTAGATAGAACCAGAGCCCTAGAGACAGTCAGCTTCTGGGGGAAGGAGAGGAAAGGAAGAATACCTCTGAGGAGGTGCAGTTGGTAGTTTGACTTCTTAGAGACGTCACAGATGTGAGGAGAAAAGGAGAGTGTGGAGTCAAAGTCGACCCTGAGGTTATTAGCCTCACAGGTGGGAGCAGGAAGAGGGACAAGGGAGGCCGGCCAGAGAGTGACAGGAAAGGAGGGTGGAGGTGTGCCGATGAGGAGAATGTCTTATTGGCATTAAGGCAGAGATAATTGACGGTACACCACTCCTGGATAGCAGACAGACAGTCAGAGATGAGGTGGCAGAGGGGAGCCTGAAAACGAGCTGCATCATCCGCATAGCACTGAAAGTTGGAGCAGAGAGCAGAAATGCGGTAGGCGAGAGGTGCCAGGTATTGATTGAAAAGCCACAGAGAGAGGTTGGACCCCTGGGGAACACCACAGGGAGAGAGTTAGATAGAGGAAAGGAAAGACCCGAGTTGGATCTGGGAGGGTTGATCAGAGAGGAAAGAGGTCAGCCAGGCCAAGGCTTGATCGGTGATACCCAGGTTATCACAGAGACGGTTGAGCAGTATGGCATGATTGACCATATCAAAGGCAGAAGAGAGATTGTCCTCATTCAGAGTGGAGATTATAATCAAGGTTAGAGAGCAGGTCTTCGAGGATGTTCAGGAGGGCAGTTTTCATGCTTCTGGCTGCTCTGAAGCCAGACTTATGGTCATGGAGACAACCAGTAGGTTCAGTGTGAAGATTTAGCTGGGAGATGGCCAGCTTTTCCAGGAGTTTGCCCAGGAAAGGAGTGATGGAAATCGGGCGATATTTAGCCGAGCAGTAGGGGTCGGCTGAGAGGTTCGTTAGAAGAGGGTGCAAAAGAGTGCTTCAGGGGGAAGGGAAGGCTCCAGTGTCGATGCAGTGATTGCCAAAGTCAGCCAGGGCAGAAGTGAGGGTGTCAATGTGGTCCTCGATGGTTTTGGAAGAACAGGAAAGAACCTGTTTTGACAAGACTTTCATAGATCGGACTGGTCTAGAAACCTCACTGGGAAGAACATGGGAAAGGAAGAGAAAGAAGGAGGAGAGGTGGCCACAGGGGGGCCAGAGTTAGAGGAGAGAGTAGATAGAGGAGGAGGGGAGGGTGAGAGGGTGGACAGGATGTCCTGGGTTTTAGAGATGAAATGAGAAGCTAGGGCCTTGCAGAGGGCCTGTGAGGTGGCAGGAGAGACTGCAGCAGGATTGGCCAGCTTCTTGCAGATTTTAAAGAGTTTGGTCGAGTTGTTAGATGCTAAAGAGATGCAGGCTTGGATGTAGGCTCTCTTATTAGTCTGGACAGAGAGCTGGTATTGCCTTTGGAGCAGGTGGCAGGCCAGTTTGTCAAAGGATGCACAAGATGCTAGCCATTTCCTCTCAGCCACCCGGAACTTGTGTTTAAGGGTGACGCAATGAGAGTCGTACCAGGAGTTGCACTTGGCTTTGGGCTTCAAGCGGATCCCCATAACAGGGGCAAGAACATAGAGAGTATCAGAGATACAAGAGTGGAGCATGGAAAAGGCGGTGTCAGGATGGGAGTCAGCCAGAGGTGGAGGAGGGGGAGAGAAAGTGGTGGCGAAAGCCTCAACTGAAACACGCTTCATGGGTCGGATGACCAAGAAGGTTTGTGGCAGTGCTGGAGTTGGCTTGGCCTGAGGGGTTGAGAGGGAGAGATGGGAGAAAAGGAGAAAATGTCATGGATCATCATACACACAAATATTTTGCAGTGCAAAAAAGATTCTTTGCAATATCCCCTCCTCGTAACATTGATCTGAGTTAGTATAGCAGTCATTAAAGTTTATACCCAATAGCTACTTTCCTGATGTTATGTATGAGTGGTCCCTGGAATATCTCCATGCTCAATCTATTATAAAGATCATTCCTGGACACAACAACCGGCCCATTATGAACCTCCCGTTTATAGACAAATTCTAGGAAAAAGTAGTTACTACACAACTACTCGCCAGAATCAGGAAAATCCACCTCCTAAATGACGATCAGTCAGGATTCCGCCCCAAATGTAACATTGAAACAGCCACCATCCAGCTGGTGGATGATGCCCTCCAAATCATAGATAAGGGTGACTCATGCTTCCTGGTCCTCCTTGATATCTCGACTGCATTCAACACCATCGACCACTGCATCCTTCTCTCCCTCCTTGCTGACAAGATGGGACTCTCTGGCACGATCCTGAATTGGTTTATCTCCTACCTCTCAGGCAGATACCAGGCTGTTCAAATGAACTTTTTGCATTCTAACCAACTCTAGGTCTCCTGCGGAGCCCCACAAGGCTCTGTCCTCTCACCAATCCTTTTAAACATTTACATGGAGCTTTTGGGCACTCTCCTCAAAGATCCCAATATAGCCATCCATTAATACGCGGATGATATCCACTTGTACATGAGAGTAAATAGCACACATGGCATCATTCATCTGCACGATTACCTAGCCATCGTCCAGTCCAGGATGTCGACTCCCTACCTCAAACTAAACCCATCGAAGACTGAATTCATCCTCGTCGGTCCGCCCTCTAAAAAAAACAACTTGTCCAACAATAGCTCAATGATATTGGCCTAGAAGTATTTGATTCACAACTCTCAGACTCAGCTTCACCATTGACAGCAGCCTGTCCTTCCAGAAACACATAGCCAAGAAGGTCCAAATAGCTTGGCTCAGAATCTCAACCCTTCAAAAAATCAAACTCTTCATCCTGCCACAGGACATCCGGACCATAGTGCATGCCCTTGTGGTCTCACACACTGATGGGGGAAATGCTCTCCTGACAGTGCTTGCAGTTGCTCACTTGGCTCCCCTAAAACAGTCCACCATGCTGCAGGGTAATTGCCCAAAATGTTTTTAACACCCCCCTTACACCACATATATATTTGGGGGGTATATGATATTATAGTAATATGAGGGGTTTCGGGGGGTCTCCCCCGCATATCTATGTGGTATAAAGGGGGTTTTCGACCACCAAAATGATCAGGGTCGCAATGATCACATAGATCCTGCTGCAGCACGTCTCATTACAGGAGCATGGACATTTGACCAAATTACCCCCATTGTACCTGAACTACATTGGCTTCCACTCCAAGCCAGGATACTGTTCACGACTGGAATATTTATTTTTAATTATTGTTTGCTTGTTAGGCACTTATACAGGAAACAAATGCTATTTCATCTGCAAAGCAGTCACGTGTAGCACACCAGCATGCATGGCAACTAAGCTCCACATATCTGGTGGCACACGCTCCTCGTGCAGCAAATTGACCAACCTGCTTTTATCACAACTTGTCTACAAAGAGAGGACCCACAAACAATCCTTCTCTTGTCATGCACCCACCCTCTGGAACTCAATCTCAGTTTTGGCTTGGAATGCCCCCACAATTCTTCAATTTCGCAAATCTCTCAAAACATGCCTCTATCAACAACACATGACCAAGGACTAATTCCATTTGGTGCACATACCGACGCACAGACATCACAGTACTGCGCTACTGTTAAAAGATGGCAGCCCAAATGCAGGCTACCCACAATCTGTACAGGCGCCCCGCTGATCTCGAGCTAGGTACATGCTTTAAACAATAAAAATAAAATAAAAAAAGGGATGAGTTGAATAATGGCAAATTCACATGAGAAAGAAGTGATGTCCGAGGGCGCGGGTCGGCAGTGGTGATGGCTTTATTGATATGGAACTGCCACCCTTCCAAGCTGATTGGGGAAAGTTTCAGAAGGTACCATTGTCAGTAAGGAGAGTTGATAGTATAGCAGAGTCATGGGGGCACATCCAGGTTTTTGTGATAGCAAAGTTGTCAGTAATGTAGTAAGATTTGTTGCAAAGGGATTGTGCATTCCAGAATCCAAATGGTATAGATTAGAAAGGACATCCTGATGGAACGGGAGCAGCAGGTTTGAGAGGTGCAGGAGGGAGGATGGAGAAGAGGAAGTAGAAGTGAGCATTTTAAGTCAAGGCCGGAGAGTACTGAGCACAAGGAGGAATGGAGCAAAGTCAAAGTGCATGATGGAAGGTAGATAAAATAGGCACGTGAAGGCAGTGAAATAAGAGTTCCGCTTAAGAGGAAGAGGGTAGGTGGGTAATCAGAGAGGGTTGGTGGGTAATCAGAGAGGGTTGGTGGGTAATAAGAAAGGGAAGGGGGAACGCTAGGCTGGGAAGCAGTAGGTGTACATTCTGAGTGGGGCTACAATGGCGGGATAGGTAACCAATAGAAAGTTAACAATGCCGAAACCGAGCTGTTCCTCAGTCCTTTGAGGTAATATCATCAGCACAGTGAATAGAGAGTCACTGGTAGAAGGATCCCTATATGTTGAAGCATAAGTCAGGTTAAGGGTGAGGACAGCGAAGTCCCGGCATGAGCAGGGGCGCTGGCACTAGACCTATCCCTTCCCAAACCGGGAGTTGATTTTTGTTACTTTTGGATCTTAGCTGCAGACGCCTAGGGGAGACTCATTAACAAGGGAGGCAGAGCATCACATTAACCTCTGTGGACCAATCTGAGAGCTCAAGATGGCTTCCAGCCGAGCTGAAGACAGCGCCCAGGGAGATGCAGGCCCAGTGAGCTTTGATGCTTGAAGCACAGCCCCCAGATGTTTCTCAGAATCCTCTCGAAATGCATGCTCAAAGATACAATGAAGCCATGTACATTTATTTTTATGTTTTAAATCCTGTATAAGTATGTCTTATACAATTTCCTTTCCACAGCCCTATAAAAAGATTGAATTCATATTTTCAACTAATTTAACCAAACCCAAAACCAATAAATACCCGTGTTTTGAAAACCATCAAAAACCGAAACAGAGCAAATTGAGGTTGCGCTCGAATCCACAGACAAGACAGGTCAATTATTGTATTGATTCGAATCATAATTTAATTCGAGCACTTTAAGGCTCATACAAGCATACTTTCAATTTCATCTTCCAGGCACTTCAAAATGGCCAGGTTCTTGAGGTATAATGTGTAAACTGCTGCTGAGGCTTAAAGCCCGCATGACACATTTTAAGGACTACAAAGTTTGTTTGAACACAATAGGCTGGTGGGATAGCTGTGTTGTGTTGTGCTGTGCTGTGCTGTGCTGTGCTGTGCTTTAGAGGCAGGTCCTTGAAGATGGATGGATTTGCCTGCATGTTTACCACATACGAACTCAGCATGAACAATGATGACTAGGTTTGGGTTTCGTTTCCTAGGTGCAGTGAGTTGCCAGATGTCTGAGCAACACAAGCATTTGCCACGAGTTGCTGGTGCACGGTATCTCGAGCTTAACTATACATTACTCTGGGAGGCAATGGCGTGATAGTAGGGTTGGTAAACATGGCCTGATATCTTCAAGCCCAGGCGGCCGGATTATATATGCAGACGTTTCTAAATGATTAATGTTGGTTGTCCAGTATATAGGCTGTTACAATAGTCCAGCTTCGACATTTTCAGTGAGGGGGCCAGTGCCACAGAGGAGAACCTTTCCGAACATATATAACCGAAAGGAATCTGCCTTTGCAAGAACATTTATGTGTGGGGTTAATGTAAAGGCCAAGAGCAAGATGAAGACGAACCAGAGATGTACTGTTCAGGCTTACAGAAGCAGCGAAAGTCACGTGACCAGCCATTCATTGGCCTCGGGAAGTGACAAGGCCATAAGCAATGAGATTGAAACAGTGGGGCGCATAAGGCACTTTCAGGGTATGCAGTATGCAGTCATTACCAGCACATGACCAGAAGGAGCCAGGATGTGATAGTCCGTGACCAAGAGCGGGAGTGGGAGAGGTTTATTTGACCTGATGAGAGAAAAATGTGAGAGGTTGGGAGAACAAAACTGGTGCAATCAACTATGTTCTGTTCTTTAGTCTACGTCAGGGTTGACCAACTCCAGGCCCCAGGGACGGAACCCTGATGGGTGTTCAGGATATACCTCATCAATATTGATGTGCATACATTTAGAATCATTGTATGCACATGTATCTCATGCATATTAATGAGGTGTATCATGAAAAACCAGCATGGATCCATCCCTCGAGGCCTGGAGTTGGACAACCCTGGTCTACGTGAAAGGAACTGGAAGATATAAAACGGGGCTGCTTTACCTATTCGGGGCTATAGACGGCCCAGGATATATACTGTGAGACTATTTCCGTGCATTGCAGTGAAAATAAAATTACTGTGCTCCTGTTCGAAACCGAAGTCACACGATCAGGTGTTTTTGCTTCTCCAAATACCAGTACCTGGGACTTAGACTCATTAGAACAGAGGCATCTTTCCTGCGTGCATAGTTATATATGTTCCTGCCCTTTTTAACTGACTAATTTCGCACAGACATCCGCCGGCTGGGCATGCAGTCTCGGTGACACCTACACATGTTTGAAGCGCAGCTGCTGCCTCTCCATCACCCAGGCCAGAAGATGCTAATTGATGCTGATCATTAATGGAGGTAGGGGGATGGGTGAGGGAACCCCACAGAATGTTCTGGCTTGGATGGTTGGTTTGAGGTGACCTGTACCTCATGGTCACAGTTGGTTAAGAAAGATTGGACCCAGACCAATGCCACACTTGTTATGTTTTATGACTGACCATGTTGTAGACGGTCAGTGTATCCACCTGGAGCCATGCTCACATGCGGTCTTCATCTATGAATCAGGGCATTTGTAAAGACAACTGTCACTGAAGGCTTCATGGCGCATAACCGGTGCAGATGGAAGGACAAAACCAAATAAATTAGGTTTTTAGGCTGCGTTTGAAAATACTAAAATCTTGAATACGCCGAAGCGCTGGGGGTAAGGCATTCCATAATTTAGTGCCAGCGATTAGGAAAGTCCTTCCCCCAATACGCTCACGTTCGTAGGTAGGCACCTCTAGTAGTGCTGCATCATCAGAACTGAGTTAGCGGGCAGGGCGATAAGGACACATTTTCTCCTGTAGAGATTGACAGCCTTTCTTGTGTAAAGCACATTTAATAATACACAAGGACTTAAAGTTGATCTGTGCTGGATCTGGATCAGAGAGCAAATGGAGGCCGCCAGCTGCTGAAACAGAATTGCCAGAAGGAATGCCCTTTACCAGGCACTCTGCCGCATTTTTAAGGACCTATAGGGGACCTTATTAGTAGGCAGACAGAGAGGAGGACAGCATTGCAATAATGAAGACTGCCATTAAGACAGGGTGCTACAACCGGGGCATGGGAATCCTCAGGAATAAATGTTCTTATATTGTTTTAATTTGAGATTACCCGAATAAAAAATAGCACTAATCTGGGTTTCCACAGTAAGCTAAGTGGAGGACTTTACATAGGAGGACCTTTGATCAGGACCTCTGTCTTTTCACCCTTTAATTTCAAGCAGTTGGCACCCATCCAACCATAGACTGACTCCAAACAAGATCTCAGGCAATCGGCAGGACCTGTCTGCTCGAGGTCACGCCTGAATAAGAGTTGTGTGTCATCTGCATACGAGAAAAAGTAAAAAGCAAAAGACAGAATAAGAGCTGCCAACGGCTGAATGTAAACGTTAAAAAGCAGAGAAGAAAGGGCAGACCCATGGGGGACATCATAAGTGACGGCCCTAGGGGAAGATCTAAATCAAGAGACACACCAATTGCGCACACGCAAGGCCAAGAATGCTTGAATCCATTCAATGGCAGAACCTGTAATACCAGAATTACGCCATCTGGACAGAAGAATGATCAAAGCCAGCTGACAGGTCTAACAAAATGAGACCTGCAGTACCGCCCTGATCCCCAATTATAGTCAGGTCATCAAGTACAGAAACTACATAAATTCTGTCGCCATAAGGGGGCGAAACCCCATTTGGCAAGGATCTAGAATGTGTTGATCTTCTAGAAATGATATCAGCAAAGGAATAATAACAGCCTCTATTACTGCCACAAAGACAGGAAGTAAAGAGATAGGTTGATAGTTGGAAAAATCCATGCATCAAAGAAGGTTTCTTCACAGCAAAATCACTAAGGCTTGTTTAACAACCACCGCGATGTAAACAAAAAACAAAGTAGCCTGCCTTGTAATGTTAGTACTGATAGTCTCGATTTTATTTATAAAAAGACAAGTTATCTCAGAGCATCTGAAATCCTAAACCTGTAGATGCTACTCTTGGCCCAGAAAGCTCTTAAACAGTTTGAAAAAGTTTATTCGGACTATTTACTGCAGAATGAATGGCACTGGTGCAATAAGAGAGTTTAGCAGCTTTCAGGCGCTATGATATAGTGCAAGTTGTTTTTTTTTTTTTACATCGGTCTTTCAGTAGAGGATTATAGCTTGACCACCATTTTCGTTCAGCCTGCCACACTGCCAAAAGGCTAGAATGTAACCAGGGAGTAGGGGTGCGAATGGGCTTTATCACCCATTTCAGAGGTGCTAAATAATCAGTGGCACATACTGTGATAAGCCGAGAAATAGGCAGTCGTGCCTGAAATCGACCCCTTGCCAATGACTGATAATTAGAGGTAATTTGATTAGCTAAAATAATTGGTTCCACCGACCTCCAATTTTTGATGATGTGACCAAGTCATTGCTTGGCTGGACAGAACCCACAATAATTGAGCAAAGGCAAGAATAAAACCGAAGGTGTGACCTTTAACATGAGGGGGTGGAGCCACCAAACGATAAAGCAATAGACTTTCTTTAACAGTTAAACATGACGTAACAATTGAGTTTGCACCGATATCGGTCCAGAGATTAAAATCCCCAAGAACGCAAAGTATTTTATGCTAAAACCAATATAGACATGGTGTTAAAACATGTTTTTTCAAATTCAGAAAGACTAAAGGAAGGGGGACGGTAAACAATAAGAAAATTAAGTACACACGAGGGTTGGATTACAATTCTTACCAGCATCCACTGTATCTTTGCATCAGATGAATATAACAGAAGAAGGCAAGTGTAACCCGCTTTTAAAATGAAAGCTACGCCTCCTACCGGAGGCAACGACTCCCGCTCTACATGAAGAATTTAATTCTCGGGAGGTAAGATTTGAAGTATAGGAGGACCTGAGGGCGCTGGAAACCAGGTCTCCGTAACACAAAACAAATCCGGATTGTTTTTTTGAATGAAAAAGAACATTTCAAATGTATGGGCGACCAAGAAACGAGCGTTAACCAAGTACGACAGAGACAGCAAATTATCATGAGAATAGCTCCTGCTTGTAGCTGGAAGAGTCCAGAGCTCAGACTATGCACAGACAGTTGCAGACAGGCAGGAGTTTTGCTGGGCTTCGTCCAGTGTTCAGGTGCTGCGCTGCCCACGTGACCTTTTAAAGGCACTGGCCATAATATTGATGCGACCTATCTGAGGGGTAGGTCAGAATAGAATAAGAAGAAAGACTCTGAAATATGAATCGTATGTAAGTAAGAAAACAGTTGTAGCATGGGAGTGCTAAGCCAGTACGAGTCACCGGTCCCCTCCAATCCCAGGAAAACTTGGTGCCGCAATAGTGGCTACAACGAAAATAAACATCAAATTAAAATAATTAGTTGATACAAAATAAAACTCTTAAAAGAGCAAGTATGTCGTCATTCCCTTTGGAGCCAGTTTTCCCATCATAAAAGAGATTTTGGCTTTTTAAGTGTAATAAAGGTTCTGGGTGCAGACACCCCAAGGGAGTGATAATGGATCACAGGTAGCTGTACCCACACAGGGACCAAGAATGGAGGGGAACGAGGGGGAACACACAGTGCATATGACAAAATGGACACACGGGAACCCGCTGCATGAGTACAGGGAAGGCGGAAAGCGCAGTTGCATGCACGCCATGGGGATGCTTTAAATAGGCCCTTTACAGCAGGCCAGTCAGAATGCACTGCTGCGGGCACGCCATAGCTGGGGGTACGGAAAGCTGAATTGTTGCTGCTGGTCTCCAGCAGACCACCGTCGCGGGGAACAGCAACGGATACAATCAACGTCAATGAGCCATTTCCATGGTTACGCTTGGCGGCTTGAGAAAAGAAACACCATCTGGGGAGGCACTTGCATAACAACAGCAGCGGTTTCAAATTGTCCCTTGGCCAGGGAGTATGGCAACGGGAACATGAGATGAAGGGACGATCCGAGGAGAGCCAATCAAGCGGTAAGTTTTTGTGTCCCTGAAAATAAACAAGCACACTGTGTGTCCCCAACAATAGTTGCAATGTCTCGCTGCGGGCAAATGTTGTGCAAATGTCACCTCTCCTACTAGTTCAGGGTTTCTCGTGTTTCTTCTTATTCAGTACTGATTAATGGCAGATGAACAAAGATCTGTAGGTCAGCACAATTATGTTATTACTAATAGCAGGTATTTTGCGGGGCAAAAGCAAAAGGCAATGTGACGCCACATTGAGGGTGGGTGGAAGTTGAACCAGGAGAGGGTTGGTCTGTTTTCCTCCAATCATGTCCAACTAACATATGCTTAGCCATAGGGGCATGACGTATTCTAACCAATCAGCTTTGTGAGAATAGTGAAGATGCACATTGTTAAGTGCAACTGTTTCCACCTGTACACACAGTGTACCTGTTTAAAAGTCTTGTTCGGTATGAGCTAGTTTGTCAGCTCTCATCAACCAGTTCTGTTCCACTGTGCAGTTTGATTTGTGCTTGCCCAGCTGTAATAGACAGCGCTACTTCTAGCATGGTGTAAGCTCCTCCTTGGACAACTACTGGTAACTTATTGATTACGTGCCTGTAGAGGACCCCTGATACATAAGTATGTATGTTAGTCTACCGTTATCTCCCTCATTGAAGAATTTTGCTAGGGTACAGTAGGTTGGAAATGGGTAATTAGTTGGAAAGCAATTTAGGACCTCTGGTAGTTTGCTTCAACGTTGGGGTAGAAATTGTGAATTTTAACCCCTAAGCTTTGTGATGACCAGAAGCAGGATATTGCTGTGATTGCAGGTTCAACTTAACTTTGCTCTCAGATTTCATAATGTGGTTTGGGGTTTAGAACAGGAAGGCCCAGAAGTATAGTTGCATTGCAGTTTAGGAAATGGGACAGGATTGTGGAAAATGACCTGGATTGTTGGTAACGCAGTTGTTCGTAATTGCATTTTTGGATGGAAAGAAGGCTGGGAGGTTTGGGGATATAGAAAGTATCCTTGCAAGTTTTCAGATCACGAGTACTCAGTAAAACTAGATTAGTTGCATCATTGATGAGACTGACAGTTTCTTTTCTTGCCCTTTTCTCTATGATCAAATGTTTTTAAGATGAAAGATTTACCGGGGGCGCTAGAGAGCCTGACCAAGATGGCCGCAGGCCCATGAAGCTCTCAAACACCCATAAAATCCGGTCTTATCTCCGGCGGTTCCCGTTTACCGTATATAGATTGAGAGGGGTAATATGTGAGGCAAACGAGGCAAAGGTGATGTGCACTGCTGATAGAAGTCCTGAGGAGAATTGGGTTCGGTGAAGCCAAGAACCATCCGTCTCGCGGAGATCTGGAGTGAGCACGGACACACACTACGCAGTTGCTTACTGTGCAGGGGATCGGAGAACGCCCGTACCTGGGAGGAAACCGAGCGAGATCCCAGATCTACTCGCCGGACCCACAGACCTCGATGTCCCCATCGGGCGTGTTGCATCAGGAGAGCCCAGGACAGATCCGGTACTGCAGCAGTGATACGAGGCGAGCCCCTGAGCAGACCGTGCCTGGGAAAGCAATCACACAGTGCCCTGTGCCGGAGCTATGCGGATGTACCGAAGGGGTAGAAGACATTACCTTAGAGGGACAGCTTTGGATGCGATCGAGCGAACCCTGCAGAACCTCAACCAACAACCTAAGGTACACTCCGAGCGACGCCAAGGGGGAGGACTCATCGGTGACTTGCTGCGCAGTTTGGACAATTGGACACCCGAATCCGTCGCCTGGCGGCCGCCTGGACTGCCTCTTTCTGCTGCCCACGGAGGAACTGGGAGCTGGTGAGTGCGGCTGGAGCCCTGGCAGGGAGGAGAAATCAACGCTTCACACAGATCCCGACTGGTGCACATAACTATCCCACAGGAGCCGGTCGGGCACACGACATCGGGCCTGTGCACAATACGCACTGAGAGCCCTGTCTCGGGCTTCTCACAAGGCAACGGGCTATAAACTAACTGCACTGCCCAGGCCGTGTCAGGACCTCAGAGGAGCCGATTTAGGTGTAAGGGGCCCGTGACAAACACGCAAGCACTATCACTGGAGGTAGTTGGGGTAAAAACCCCTTTGCATACGTGAGGGGTGCACCCCTCTGGCGACTTCGCTGACTCGCCCTGCTGGACCCACGGAAGCATAAGGCTCCTATAATAGAATGAGATGCCTGGGTAGTAGCGTAGTGAGACACCCGGAACTACTGGAGACATCAGATAGGAACCCACCCCAGTGGCAGGGCGGGCTACTGGGCTAGGAGGCCACAACCGCACCAAGCCTGACGTATCTGCCCAGAGGATTGAGACCGGGTGCACGGCGAGAGTGGAGGGCGGACTCCGGGGGAATCTACCAAGCCCTGGAGCTGTTGAACCAGAGGTGGACTGCATCCCTCAACATGTCCAAATCCAACAAGGGGGGCAAACAACAAACAAAATTGCATTTTGAACCATCAACGCAGTCAAGATTAAGATTTACCATTGCTTCTGGCCCAAGTTCTTGTCACTCAGTAATGTCCACAAGAGTCTTTTGAATATTCTTCATGTACCTGTTGCATTGATGCGAGAGTATCTTGGTATCATTTACAGCAGGGGTACATATGGCAATTTGCAAGCATTTAAAGTCACTCACCCCCTCAGTTATCCACATACACAGCACACCTTTACTTACTCGCCAACAGTCATAAACATCAGGCAGTGGCTAGAGGTCAGTACACATTTTGAACTCTGATCTATAGTTTGCGGATTCTAGAAGGGGACCTAGAGAAGGTTGACATTAAATGTGTATGCCTCCTGGCAAATGTAGGAGCGGTGCACTGTAAAGTAATAAGTAACATCACTGCTTTGTGTTACCCCAGGACATGATTGTCACTTTTCATATGTTTCCTTAAATTTGCTAATTGTTCCTGTACATCTGTGATATACCTCTCCACGGGGGGCTGGGATTATCTCCATATTCTCTCCTCCTATTTATCCCACTGTGGTGTTATCAATCATCCAGTCCACTTCTTGACTTGTTTTCCAGTCCTTCAATTCTCTCACGCTTAATGTCTTTTTGTGCTATTTCTCTCCCCTGTGCAGTGGGCCATCTTGCGAGAGCTGGACATGGTTACTTTGTAAAATTCGATTTCCATATTGGTTTTCCGTATTTTTTGTCTCCTTTCTTTTAGTTTTTTTTTTTTAACATTCCCAGTTTAGGTCACATTACTTTCTTCGCCGTTATTACCAATCTTATGTCACTTTGTTTTCACTCCCTGTGTGCTTTATTCTCTGTGTCGCCCCCAATAGTCACCGATACTGCAACCTGTTTTCTATATAGCAGACCCCTTTTAATTACACAGATCTCTACGAAGGTAATCAACTGTCCCATCGCTGGTGCCTAGACCCTTGTTTGCCTATGGAGCTCATTGAGTCTTTGAATATTGGAAAAATGTAATGTCAACATATTGATTAACATATTATGAATGGGTGGTATCGTGCATGTTTCATTTTTAAAATAATTTAAGGAATTGTCTATGGTACATTCAATACCTTCAACACAACCACCAAACTTACCCTTCACATTGAATCCCGTGAGCAGCCATTTTAGAATGAATGTTTGCCACTCTGATGAAAGTGTATAAAGAAATAAGAATAGATTGTTGACACAGTTGATGCCAAATCTTGTCGAACCCTCAAACATGACCACAATGCATCATTGCACTACAAAGTAGACAATTAACAGCTGTGGAGTTATCACTGATTCCCAGCCTAAGATCTCCTCCCATGTGGCCTAGTGAAGGCAGCTACTACATGATCTTGGGGGTATTATGAGGCAGGATCACACGGGAGGAGATGGCTGTCCGGGTGATGTGGTGACCCCATCAGGAGGGATGCAGAATTCTTCCCTTCAATGTGCAGAAGACCCTATAATTCCAGAATTCCTGATCTCATGTTGTCCTTATACAAATCCTTCTAGTTGTAAAACCCTAACACCCCTTCTTGCCCAATATCCATGTCATGGCAGGATACCATTCATGCTACATATGTTCATAATGCTCACTTAACATCTCCTGTTTTGACAGTTTTGATTCAAACAAGAATTCAAAGCACTGCAGTTTGAAAAAGTCTAAAACCCCTATGGACGCCAACTCCGATAAAACCCCCAGTACTGGGACGAGTAAGGGAAGAAAGGAGTTAATGTGGAGACGAAGAAACACCAAGCTAAATGTGCAGACTAGTTGTTGTAATGGAAATCAACTTTGTGGGACATTTAAAAATGATGTGCCTTTTCAAGTTGAATGTGAAGGAAGAGACGAGAGATGCAGAGCGGGCGAAGTGGTAAACAGAACCAGTGTCAGACACACAACAGTGGACTGTGTGGAAGGAGGCAGGCTCTTCCTACCAGAAAAGGCAAGAGACTGGGAGAAACACATCGGTTGCTGCAGGTGAACTGCTGCACAGCATGGAAAGGCTGTCGGCGACATGGTCACAGTGAAGAGCAGCAGTTCCACCGGCGGATGAAGGAGAAGCCGGCAGGAGAAACGCAGGAGAGAGTCTGCAGAGCGGGGAAACGCTTTCCCGAAACAGAAGCTTTGCTGCAGCCATACACCATGGGTCAAAAACGCCAGCAAACACCGGTGATTCTGCCCAGAAGAATTGGGAGCCCCGGCGCATACCGAAAGGGGGGAAACAGAAATGGGAATTTACTTTGAATATTAACCAAATGAAATAGAAAGACAGAATTTACACAAGCCTCCATATATGAGATGCCGATATGGGGAAAGCTGGAGTAAATGCGGTCATAAGAAAAGTGAACACTAATGAAGCAGTTGAAAGGCAAGATCTATACAAGTCTACACATATGAGATGTCAATACTGGGAAGATTGGAAGAAGTATTGCCACAAGCCAATGAATACTAACAATAAAGTTAACCAACACAACTTGAACAAGTCTCCATGTAGGATATGCCAATATGGGGGGAAGTTGGAACAAGTATTACCTGGAGCCAATAAAGTATAAACAGTGACTTAAAGAGAAGTGAAAGATTGTAAGAAGACATGGTGAAAGAAAAGCATCAGACAATAAGGCTTGGGGGGAAAGATACCTGGCAGGAGAACATGCCAGGGCTTTACCAAGCTCGGAGGGGGATTCCTGGCAGGGGTCCACACTAGCTAATCCATCTAAAATATGTGAAAAGAAAAGACATCGTGAAAAGGTTCCTGGCAGAAGAGTACACTAGGAGACCATCTTTAATAAATTGCTGTGTAGAGTAGACACTTTTGCCATCCTTAAACACCATTCCGTCAAAAGGACATTCTTTCATCATCCTTAAAGTTTTACGGAAGGAGACATTTCTACTCTTAATACAGTGTTGTGTAAAAGAGACATTTCTACTACTATTAATGAACCTTTCTTTGGAAATGACATTCTTCTCATTGCCCTTAAGAAAGTATTAAAACAACATTACTTAAGTTGCTAAGAGATACTTTTGCCATCATTAAAACATCATGTCTTGGAAAAGACACTTACATCATCTAGAAGTGTTAGATGAAAGACATTTCTACTACTCTTAAAGAACCACTGTTTGAACAAAACATTTTCAATATTCTACACGAAACAGTTCAGGGGAAGGGAATCATCCCCTGGATACCAGGATCGTTTTGTAGGATCTACATATTTCATGGGTGCACACGTTTTGCTGAATCTAAAACAGAGACAGTTACCTTGCACCTTTTGGTGTTCATTTTTAGTGTGAGGCTCAGATATGTTTTGGACACAAGGATAGTTTGCCTCATTTTGACAACGAACCATAGACTGATCCCTAGTTTAGATTTCCTATGCAGGGAAACTCTTTATGATAGGGACAGAAAGGCCTTTATCCAAACCCTTCTATTTTAATTAAATATCTAATATTGAATTCTACAACTAGCCTTGCCTGATATGCGCCTCTCAGGCAATCTGTTACAACTTAACATGCAACTACACAAAAAATGATTCGACTTGTGCTGGAATTAAAGTGTCCATTCGCATACTTTCCATAGTGTGACTGGTGCATCTTCCATATTGCTCCTTGATTGCTGCAGCAGCTTATTCTGCTCGATCAAGTGACTGGTACATCTCCCTTATTTTATTTAAATGTTTTATTAGCATTTGTTTTAGAACCTAAACCTTTCAGCTATTTATCATAACCAATATAAAACACAAAACCTAAGATATGAAAAATAATAACATTTCTAAACAGCTTTCAGGGGGTCATGGCCCCCATCGTTAGCACTTTTGTAGATGACAACTCATCGTTCCAAATATAAAATGTGTACTGTCCGTCTAAGGTTCTGGCTCTTTTTCCAATATCAAGAATACTTCCTTCAGGAATGATAGTAAAGCTAATGTTATGGAAACTCGATCGCCTTGAAGTAGAATACTCCACCATTCACCAATAGACAGCACAGTAGATTGCAAAACAAAATTGCACAGCCCCCTGGTTCTTTGCAGTTTCAATACAGGGCACTTTAGAGTCAGATGGTACAATGTTTCCCACTGTACTTTGTACAGTCTACATTCATAATTTCTGAAAATTTTCTCTTTTCTTGCTTCCGTGATTTCTCTGGTGGGCATCAAATTCAAACGGAATTGCATAAATTGGCTTCTGAGGGCACTATTAGGAAATGTTTACAAATGGGTTTCTTCTATGTCTGTGTTCCAGCCCATGATATTCATAAAGTTTAATTTTTCTTGCCTTTTCCCGAGTGTCGATCCACTCTTGATCAAGTAATTTGCGTTGCACCTTTCTGGGTTCCTCATTAAGATGTCTTCTGATCTACTCAGGTCCTGCAGAATCGCAAGGCAAGATTTTTTCCATGCCATGAGAAACTCTTCAGTGTTATTCTGTAGCACGTTATTCAACTGTTTAAAGCCACCCTCTGGAGTTCCCAACAAGTATTTGCGGCAGAATGCTATAGTTTTCCATAAAGTAATTGAATATAATGAAGACAGGCCCAACTCTTCTCTTATTAACTGGATGGGTAAACATGATGGCAATGAAAGAACCGTCCTACAAAATATACCCTCCAGTTTGGGCCATACCGATGCTGAAAGTGTAAACGAAGCCACTGCTCTGCAAGTCAGAATCAGTGCTACTTTCAGTCTATTGAAATTGATCACAGGCGTTATGGAGAATTTACAGTGTTTGGATTGTATTAGACTTGCTTGAGAGACCAAGTTTCTGATCTTGCTTCTAAAAAGGATTTTTCTTTGCGGGTCCACTTCACTATTGTTTATGCACATCCCTAGATAGGTGATAGTAGGAACTTCAGTGATTTTTTTCTCCCTTTATGAACCACAATGTTTTAGTGGAGATCTTCTGTCCAATTCTGTCCCATGGGTCAAAATTCGCGATTTGGCAACATTTACTTTAAACGGTTAGCATCAACATAGGTGGCCAGGGAGTTCAGCTGTCTTTGCAGCCCCACTTTTGTCTGATCGTGAAGGATTAAGTCGTCCGCATAAAGCAAGCTACTCACCGACTCCCCGCAATTCTTGATGGGATGCATCTAGTGTATTCAAATGCAGTGGAAATGTCCGAGATATAGCCGGAACGAACGTGCACCCCTGGTACAGCCCTTTTGATGTTTGTATGGGCTCTGACAGGTGGTCACTTTTGTCCAGCCAGACCTGTAAGCTAGTGTTTGAATATAGTGCTGTCAGGGCTTATCTGATATCCAAAGGGCAATCCCATTCCCATAACTTCTTCCGGAGCTTCGGTCTCTCGATGGTGTCAAACACCTCAGCAAGATCAATTGAGTCTAGGTACATTTTTCCATTATCTTTGCTTCACTCCTAGTTTAATCAAGTTAATTAGTAAGAGGTTTAGGGTTGTCCCAATACCTTTACCAAATCTCGCCTGCCATTTGTCATACGTTCCCGTCTTCTGACTCCAATCTGTGAGAGCCTTCAATATTAGAGCTCCAAAAATCTGTGCCCGTTACATCCAAAAGCGCGAAAGCCCTATAATTACCTGGGTTAAACCTATCGCCCTTCTTGATTAGGGGAATAATGATGGAGCGCCATTAATCTGGAAGCATCTTTGCCCTCTTGATATTCATGAACAGATCATGCATCAAACTGGAGCATTTTTCTGGATCTTTCTTTAATATACAGTTACTATACAGGCCAGATGGTATACAATAGCATCTTGCCCTGCCCTCCTTGATTTACTTGTGGTTTTGAGAAGTTTCTCAATGTCGCACTTCTCTGTCGAGAAAGGCCATGCACTCTCCATCATTCCTTCTTCCTCCTTCATGTCATTTTCTGTAGCGAACAGGCCGCTGAAGTAATTCCACCAGACCTCTGATGGACTGCATTGGAGATCAAAGAAGCCTGTGGGTACTTAAATTGTTCAACTCCCTCTACATTATGGAAGTATTTTTTGTTGAAACTATGTAGAACATAATTTCCACATCTCGTTGATGCAAATTCCTCTTATATTCTCTCAGCCAACTTTTGTGTTGCTGTTTTAATTTCTTTACAGAGTCATTATCTTTAGGATTTTTTTTTAGGATAGCGCTTATATTCCTTTTCAGCTGTTTCTTTTTTAAAGCTATGTCCCAATTGAAGTAGTGATGTTTTACAAAACCTGGGCGACAGCCCCACGCCCAATTTCCTTAAATGCTATGATATTTGCACCCTTTTCCATTTTTCCCACTGTTATCTTGCTGATTTTAAGTCTGTTTCATCCTCTCAACTTGGAGATCATCTTGCCCCTTTATTGGCTTCACTCCCACCCATCTCTTGATTGTTACCATAAGGATGCCGTGGTCACTGGAGTTCGTCATCCATATCTGCAGATTACACAAGTTGGCATGTATAATTTCTGAGGCAAATATGTAGTTAAGTGTATTTTGCTCCTTTCCTCTCCTCCAAGTGACTTGAGCCAGGATGTCTCCTTCAACATGGCCGTTGACAATATGAATATTTTTTCTTCCATTTCAACCCTCCAAGAAAACACTCTGATGACGTGTGAGGCTGCGTTGTTAAAGGGTTATGTTATCAGTGTCGCTCTTGGATGTTAAGGTCTCCAGAGATTAAAATGTCCAAGTTGTCCCTTGTTTCCATAGCTTCCTCAATTAGAGCGTGGACTGCTCTTACAAATCCCTCAGCATCTGACGAGGCAATATAAGATATGTCATTCCAGATAATCATCTGCTGGGATGTAGACAATCAGGCTTCCGGCCCCCAACACGGGACTGAAACTGCGTTAATTGATTTGAAGGCCCAGATTGATGACCTCAGGGACAGGGGCGACTTAGCTCTCCTCTTGCTCCTGGACCTATCGGAAGCATTCGACCTGGTCGATCACCAGGTCTTGTGCAGCCACTTGGACTCAGCAGCACACTTCTCCCCTGAAGCCATTGCTTGGATACAATCCTTCCTCAGTGATCGTACCATGAGAGTTTTCTCTCCTATTGCTTCTGCCGACCCTATCCCCATCACGTGCGGTGTTCCCCAGGGTTCATGTGTCTCGCCTACCTTATATAACATCTTCACTAAGCCCCTTTTCGATGATCTGGATCATCTGGGTATCACCTACACTAACTATGCAGATGATACTCAGATCCTCCTACCAATTACCGGTGATTATGAAAAGGATTTGGCCTTGGTAAATAAGGTTTACCTCATCATCCAGGCATGGATGGCCTCCCATGGACTATGCCTGAATGATGACAAGACAGAGATCATCATCCTGGGTACACAACTATCATTAAAGAAACTAAGCCCAAATTATTCTGCCTTTAGCGTCGACAACAACATTATTACAACTGCCAAGGAAGTAAAAACATTAGGATTTTACTTGGATTCTGCCTTAACGTTTAACAAACAGGTAAACTCACTGTCCTCGGCCACAGCCTATACCTGTAAATTAATCAGAGCTGGCAGAAACTTCCTCTCCAATGCCAGCTGTATCACCCCTGCTAGAGCTCTCATATTATCAAGACTCGATTACTGCAATGCCATGTACATTGGGGCGAGCAAACAAACTACTAAGAAAATCCAACTCCTGCAAAACAACGCCCTCAGAGCTGCGCTCGGAATTGCTAGGAGAGACCATACTTCCGACACCAGAAGAGCTCACAACTGGCTGTCTACGATTGACAAAATAAAACTCAAAGTTGCCTCCCTCACTCATAAATGTGTAAACAAAGTAGCCCCTCGCTATCTCATGGACAGAATCATTACTATACGCGAGACAAGACTAACCAGACATTCAAAGACTAATTGTCTCCTGACCCCCAGATTCAAACTGGCCAGAGTGGGAGGTACCAGCTTCCAGGTCAAGGCTACCCAACTATGGAACTCACTCCCTACCTCACTCAGACTAGAACCATCTTACACAAAATTTCGCCACACCCTTATAAAAATGTTCAAAGATTCTGATGGCTAAGCACGACTCTGGCGTTTGCCCTCTTCACCCAGATCTCACCCTCCTCTACTTCGGACCTCAACCGGTATGCCATTTATAAAGACTTTGCATTAATTCATTTTGTATATAATGTTAATATATTCTCTACGCTATTATTATGAAAATTGTAAAAAAATGTAAAAATGTCAACTATTATTATGCTCTTTGACTGCAAACAACAACTTTGTTAGTGCAATATCTTTTTATGTACAACTAAGCTGTGAGTAATTGTCAGACTCCGGTTCCACCTCCCCTATCTCCTCACCTGATTCTTCGGAGGATAGATCCTTGAGAGGATTCTTCTTCTTTGGAAGCTTCTTCTTGTTGCTAGATGACTTGTCCTTATAAATCCGGACCTTCTTTTCGCGGAGATAAGGTCTATCCCCTCCAGAGGCCACCGTGACAGTAGTGGGAACCTGTCTTGGGTGCCTCCAGTGGGGCCAGCCTCACTTTCAGGGAAAAAGCCAAAGCAGAAAAAACCCTGTAGATCTTGATGGTAGGAGGTGAGGTGGACAGTTCTTGATAACCCAGGCCGTTGGAAGAAATAATCTCTCCTAGCAGAATCCGCTGTGGGCCGACGCTGAAGGTGGATAGCGAAGGCTGACTGGAAGTAAACAGATGTCCGCGACCAGTTTCCCAGACAGAGCTCGGAATAAGACTTGCAGGTAGAATCTTTCGATAGCAACAAGGAAATCGTAAGTAGCAGGATAATAGACGAAAAAGAGGAAAGGAAAGGAGAATAAATGGCCTAAGCAGGAAACCCGAAATGCAATACCCAGTGAAAGGGATAGATGGCAAGATACTGCAGAGTAGAAAATAAACCAGATACCGGAAGAGAGTGCCGCTTACCGAGCGGAGCCGAACAAAAGTTGGAAGTACCGGAGGGCAAATGTAAGTAGCAAACAGTGCAAACAGAGCCGCGCACAGAGAAGGCTGCAGGCAGCAGGGAAGGAACGGCGAGAAGCCGAGCAGGAAAGTAGGAGGAGCCAAGTACCCAGGTAAGCAAGACAGCAAGGCACCGAAGCGGTGAAAACGCGGAGTACACGCCGTGAACCCAAAGAATACGAACAAAGCGAGAAACAAAGGTTGTACAAGATTAGGATATAGTTGGAAACTAAGGCGGCTAGAAAGCCCAATGGAAGGTAAAAAAACTAGAGAGTAACGGAGCGTTAGCGTGCGAGAAGCAAACACAGATACAACGCACCGCACAAGGGGGCGGAGTCAGTACTTATAGAGTCCTCCGCCATATTGGATGAGGACTAGAGCGAGGTAATCGCTAGCTAGTGCCGCCAGCGGTTCCATAACTTCCACCCCTGATTCCTGACAGTAATCTTATGCGATGCGCCCGACTACCTGTGGGTTTGGTGCGCAATACAAGTAATAAACTAAACTAAACTAAACATAAGTTTAATATAAGAAGTGTCCTCTACTCTTTTTGTTCAACAGGTCCTGTACAGACTAACAGTGCCTGGATCATAGGTGATGGAGAATTCTCACCAATTACAAAGAAGTTTCTGTTGTTTTTCAGTGCAAGTAGTAGACCCGCCGCTGGTCGCCCACTCAAGCCCTTGGTTGCAGGATTTATATAAACTGAATATCTCACCAATATCGGTAAATCCCGCTCCCATTTCTCCTGCAGACATACACTATCATGATCTTCAAATTTTAAGACTCCTTCTCCAAAAAGTTGATTACAACCTTGCGTATTCCATGAAACCGGGAGACGTCTTGGGGTAGACTTTCCGATTAAACCTCTGCTGCTGATATTAAGTGCTATGCTGAAGAGTTATCCTTGGCTAAAGCTCCAGCCAAACATGGCCAGTGTTCTACCATACTTCCTGCTGTCGCATCATCCTTAAACTGAGCTCTCTGCTTGAGGCATCGCAGATTATCAACAGTGATTTGGTAGTTCAAGTTTTTATCAAATCTTTACAGGGTCCATTGTTCTTGAGATCTCTGGCCCCACTTCTGATAGGATTTGGGTGGTTGCAACCTGATTCTCTCTGGCTTACTTGTTATTCTCTCCACAGAATAGTCAATATATATTTCCTTGGGGTTTTTCAGACTCTTATCTTCAGCATCGTAATTGGACAGTACGAAGACCATCATGGAGATCACTTTCCTCAGAAAAAAACAAGAAAAACTTGAGTAGACTAGCCTCTCATTACAAAAAAGAAATCATCCTGGCTAAACAAACGTCCTACAGCACTTGAATCTCACAAGCTAAATCCAATACCAGAGAGCTCTTTACAATACTAAAAGAGGTTGAATCTCCGATCCAAGCTCCTGACTCGTGCCTCAAGGATAAAAACTGGTGCACGGGTATACAAAATGCCTTAGCTAACAAAATCTCCTTTCTCAAGACAAAGATCAACATTAAAAAGGATGCCCTTCTCTCTTCCACTAAACCCAACATCCCCACCCCTAAAAAGATACACCCAACTCAGACACACCCCCCTGTGCACATTCCCCATTTTAACTTCCAAAGAATATCCACCAAAGAGGTATAAAAGGTAATTCTTACCCTCAAACCTTCGAACTACCATGGGGACCTTTGCCCCGCACAATTGATAAAGGATGCAGCTCGTGATCTCGCTCCATTTATTACCAAACTAATAAATGCGTCATTCACATCAGGCAGCGTACCTAATAATCTGAAACAATCATGGGTCCTCCCCCTGATCAAAAAACCAAATCTAGACCCCTCTACTCCCACTAATTACCGCCCCATCACCACAGTACCATTCCTTCTTAAAATCCTCGATAAAATAGCATACCAACAAATCCAACATTACCATGAGCATTTCCATCTCTTAGGAGTCAGACAATCGGGTTTCAGGCCTCAACACAGCACCGAAACCGCACTCATAGATCTCAAGGCACAGATAGATGAGCTGAGAGATCAGGGTAAGGTGGCACTATTGCTACTCCTTGATCTCTCGGCTGCCTTTGACCTGGTCGACCACGAGATCCTATGCGACCACCTTCAAAAAGACGCCCACTTCCCTCAAGAGGCAACTGACTGGATCCAATCCTTCCAAAATAACCGCACGATGTGAGAGTTTTCCCTACTAGCAGCAGCCGACCCATCACCTGTGGCGTGCCTCAGGGATCTTGCGTCTCCCCGACCCTGTATAACATCTTCACAAAGCCCCTTTTTGATGATCTAGATGGTCTGGGTATCACCTACACTAATTATGCCGATGATACCCAGATCCTCAACCCGTTGACAGGGGATTATGACAAGAATTTCGCCTTCGTCAACAAAGTGTACCTCATCATCCAGGCATGGATGGCCTCTCACGGTCTATGCCTGAATGACGACAAAACAGAACTCCATCTTCTAGGGTCCTCACATAACCTTATCAAACTCGACCAAAACTACTCCTCCTTCGTAATTGACAACAATAAGATCACGGTAGCCAAGGAGGTCAAAACCCTTGGCTTCTACCTAGACTCCACTCTCACCTTCCAAAAACAAGTTAATGCTATGGCATCCGCCACATCTTATACATGCAAGCTCATCAGAGCAGCCAAACCTTTTCTCTCCCCGTCTAACTGTATCACCCTAGCCAGGGCTCTGATCCTGTCCAAGTTGGACTATTGTAACGCACTCTATGTAGGATGCAACAAATATATTACGAACAAAATTCAGATCCTTCAAAATAACGCCCTAAGAGCGGCCCTCAGTATCCCAAAGAAAGCCCACATCTCTGATTCTAGAAGGTCTGTCAACTGGCTTTCTACCAAAGACAAAATATTCATCAAATCGGTTTCCCTGACCCACAAATGCCTCCACCAAGCAGCCCCTCAATACCTTATCACTAGATTCACCAGACCTACTTCCTCTCGCCCCTCTAGAATGGCCAACTCCAATCTCCTCCTGGTGCCCAGGTTTAAACGCTCTTTGTCGGGTGGGAACAGCTTTCCTGTTAAAGCAGCACAATACTGGAACTCCCTTCCACCTCCTTGCAGGGAGGACCTCCCCTACCACCTATTCAGAACTAAGACCATCCATTGGCTTAAGATTCACGACACATAACGACCTCTTGCTCTCTTGCTGCCCACCACTATGATTGTAAATATGTACATTTAGGTTGTCAACTGCTCAGTGTAGATACCTTGTTATGAGACAACCGATTTATTGTATATAGTATTGCTTATATTGTATATTTCTGTAACCCACGCCTCATTGGCGTGCACTGTTTCTTTTGACGCGTCCAGCACTGTAACCACGGCTGGACTTCATTCCTTGTATGTAACTAAGCTTTGCCATCCTCTTGTTGCCTCTGCTCCTTGCTACCCCTCTAGGGGTTAGGTGCGCAATATAAATAAAGAAAACATTTTAAAAAATCAATAATCTTCTTCCTTCTTGCAGCAACATATTTTTCTTCCCATGAGTCGATACGTAGATTATAACTTTGTCCAATCTTGCCTCTTCTGGAAACTCAAATATATGGACATCTTTCGACTCTATACCCTTAAATACTGAGATACAGTGTAGTAGGCGAAGAATGTTAGCCCTTTTTATTGTCAGCTTGTCATTTATCAATAGGATTCTTTCTAGAAATAGACGACAAGTGTTAACTTTATCTTCACCTTGCTTTTGCCCTCCTATGAGGGTCTTCTGACCTTTGAATTCATGTTGTCGAAGACGTCCATGATCCGCAAGGGGCGACTTACTTTTAAATCCCCTTGTTGGTTTTAGGAGATAGAATTGGGTATTCAGGTCATCTGAGTCTTCTTCCCTCCTGTTCTCTGGCCCGGTTCTCCTCCCTTTGTCTTTCTGGAGTTCGTAAATCTGAATTGCTAGCTTGTAATAATGTATCTCCTCTGTCTGGAAGGCTTGTGTTTCTTATCAAGTGTATCAGTCTTTGGTCTTTAAAAGGTTGTCGAGGTCTCGAGGTTGTTGAATTATCTTTTTTCTGTTTCAGCTGCTTGATCAGGTTTGCTTTTAGGAGCTCTTTTTTCGTTTGGAGTGATTGAGATTTTAGCCTCTCCCAGCTTGGTAAAAATCTATTATTTTTTCTTGAGGGTTCTGGGGGATAGGTTCCTGTCCCCTCCAATGACCAGTCTTCTTTGTATCTGGGACGGAACAGGTAAGCCCAAAACCCCTTCCTTCCCTTTCAGGAGCTTCCCCTTCCTGCCCTCTTACCAGTGATGAAACCTTTTCAGAGTCTATTGGGGGTGCAAGCGGCGGGTTCCTTTCCCTTACAGACTTTTGTCTGAGATTGCCATTCTTCGCTGCCTGATCTTTATCCGGTGTGACTAGGGTAGGACTTGGCTCGGTTTCTTCTAATTGTCTCACACTTACTTCTTTCAATGTGTCCATATCAGCTCTTCTTTTATTTTTATCTTGAATAATGGGGTCTATTACACTATGCAAGATACCAGTAATCTATTCCTTATCCTTAGCCAGATTACTTTCAATTGTTGTGACAAAGCCTTTCAAGATCACCATTTTTTGACTGACCATGTTGTAGACGGTCAGTGTATCCACCTGGAGCCATGCACACATGCGGTCTTCATCTATGAATCAGGGCATTTGTAAAGACAACTGTCACTGAAGGCTTCATGGTGCATAACCGGTGCAAATGGAAGGACAAAACCAAATAAATTAGGTTTTTAGGCTGCGTTTGAAAATACTAAAATCTTGAATACGCCGAAGCGCTGGGGGTAAGGCATTCCATAATTTAGTGCCAGCGATTAGGAAAGTCCTTCCCCCAATACGCTCACGTTGGTAGGTAGGCACCTCTAGTAGTGCTGCATCATCAGAACTGAGTTAGCGGGCAGGGCGATAAGGACACATTTTCTCCTGTAGAGAATGACAGCCTGTCTTGTGTAAATCACATTTAATAATAGACGAACCAGAGATGTACCTTTTAAAGGCACATGGACTTAAAGTTGATCTGTGCTGGATCAGAGAGCAAATGGAGGCCGCCAGCTGCTGAAACAGAATTGCCAGAAGGAATGCCCTTTACCAGGCACTCTGCCGCATTTTTAAGGACCTATAGGGGACCTTATTAGTAGGCAGACAGAGAGGAGGACAGCATTGCAATAATGAAGACTGCCATTAAGACAGGGTGCTACAACCGGGGCTTGGGAATCCTCAGGAATAAATGGTAAAATGTTCTTAAATTGTTTTAATTTGAGATTACCCGAATAAAAAATAGCACTAATCTGGGTTTCCACAGTAAGCTAAGTGGAGGATTTTACATAGGAGGACCTTTGATCAGGACCTCTGTCTGTTCACCCTTTAATTTCAAGCAGTTGGCACCCATCCAACCATAGACTGACTCCAAACAAGATCTCAGGCAATCGGCAGGACCTGTCTGCTCGAGGTCACGCCTGAATAAGAGTTGTGTGTCATCTGCATATCTGCATACGAGAAAAAGCAAAAAGCAAAAGACAGAATAAGAGCTGCCAACGGCTGAATGTAAACGTTAAAAAGCAGAGAAGAAAGGGCAGACCCATGGGGGACATCATAAGTGACGGCCCTAGGGGAAGATCTAAATCAAGAGACAAACCAATTGCGCACACGCAAGGCCAAGAATGCTTGAATCCATTCAATGGCAGAACCTGTAATACCATAATTATGCCATCTGGACAGAAGAATGATCAAAGCCAGCTGACAGGTCTAACAAAATGAGACCTGCAGTACCGCCCTGATCCCCAATTATAGTCAGGTCATCAAGTACAGAAACTACATAAATTCTGTCGCCATAAGGGGGCGAAACCCCATTTTGCAAGGATCTAGAATGTGTTGATCTTCTAGAAATGATATCAGCAAAGGAATAATAGCAGCCTCTATTACTGCCACAAAGACAGGAAGTAAAGAGATAGGTCGATAGTTGGAAAAATCGATGCATCAAAGAAGGTTTCTTTACAGCAAAATCACTAAGGCTTGTTTAACAACCACCGCGATGTAAACAAAAAACAAAGGAAGTAGTGATAGAGTCACTAGTAGCCTGCCTTGTAATGTTAGTACTGATAATCTCGATTTTATTTATAAAAAGACAAGTTATCTCAGAGCATCTGAAATCCTAAACCTGTAGATACTACTCTTGGCCCAGAAAGCTCTTAAACAGTTTGAAAAAGTTTATTCGGACTATTTACTGCAGAATGAATGGCACTGGTGCAATAAGAGAGTTTAGCAGCTTTCAGGCGCTATGATATAGTGCAAGTTGTTTTTTTTTTTTTACATAGGTCTTTCAGTAGAGGATTATAGCTTGACCACCATTTTCGTTCAGCCTGCCACACTGCCAAAAGGCTAGAATGTAACCAGGGAGTAGGGGTGCGAATGGGCTTTATCACCCATTTCAGAGGTGCTAAATAATCAGTGGCACATACTGTGATAAGCCGAGAAATAGGCAGTCGTGCCGGAAATCGACCCCTTGCCAATGACTGATAATTAGAGGTAATTTGATTAGCTAAAATAATTGGTTCCACCGACCTCCAATTTTTGATGATGTGACCAAGTCGTTGCTTGGCTGGACAGAACCCACAATAATTGAGCAAAGGCAAGAATAAAACCGAAGGTGTGACCTTTAACATGAGGGGGTGGAGCCACCAAACGATAAAGCAATAGACTTTCTTTAACAGTTAAACATGAGGTAACAATTGAGTTTGCACCGATATTGGCCCAGAGATTAAAATCCCCAAGAACACAAAGGGCCTCATTCCGAGTATGGCGTTAAGGGATAGCGGCCACCGCTAACGAGAGCGGTGGCGGTAATCCCTTACCGCCATACTCCGAGTTCCCTTAGCGCCATGGTGCTTTTAACACCTGCTTTTAGCAGCCGTTAAATACCATGGCGCTAAGGGACCTTGATGTTAATTACGCCACCGTAATTTACGGTGGCGTAATTGACGCCTTCCCCACTCCCATTATGCCCTATGGGGCAAGAATGGGAATGGGGAAGGGTAAATGGGGATTGGGGAATTACCGCCCCGCCAACCTTGGAATGGGGCGGTAATTCCGCCAACCACCAAGGCGCTGCCGGTCCGGGTACGGCGTCAACCAAGGCGTTAATAGCGCCATTGGTTAGCGCCGTACTCGGAATGAGGCCCAAAGTATTTTATGCTAAAACCAATATAGACATGGTGTTAAAACATGTTTTTTCAAATTCAGAAAGACTAAAGGAAGGGGGACGGTAAACAATAAGAAAATTAAGTACACACGAGGGTTGGATTACAATTCTTACCAGCATCCACTGTATCTTTGCATCAGATGAATATAACGGAAGAAGGCAAGTGTAACCCGCTTTTAAAATGAAAGCTACGCCTCCTACCGGAGGCAACGACTCCCGCTCTACATGAAGAATTTAATTCTCGGGAGGTAAGATTTGAAGTATAGGAGGACCTGAGGGCGCTGGAAACCAGGTCTCTGTAACACAAAACAAATCCGGATTGTGTTTTTGAATGAAAAAGAACATTTCAAATGTATGGGCGACCAAAAAACGAGCGTTAATCAAGTACGACAGAGACAGCAAATTATCATGAGAATAGCTCCTGCTTGTAGCTGGAAGAGTCCAGAGCTAAGACTATGCACAGACAGTTGCAGACAGGTGTTACGTTCCGCCCTGCGTCCCGCTACGCGGTGACGCAGGGCGTCCTAATAAAAGCCCCGCCCCCGCGTTCGGGAGGCAGTTCCGGGGCAGACCTGACATCAGCGTGGGTGTATGTCATTTCAGCTCCCGCTGGAGCTGCGTCACAGGCCGCGCGGCCTAATCGCATTACGCCAGCCCCCGCGCGCAGGCCGCGGGCCCTCCACTTAACAATGGCGACGAGGAGAGACGAACTCCACGACAGGCTCGGTGCTCTGAAAGCACCATAACGCCACACAGCCATCGCGGCTAAATTTTTGGACACCCGGTGGGGGTGCCATCACACACGTGACCCCCCCACCCCAAAAAAAAAAAAAAAAAAAATTTTTTTTTCTCTACCTCATCCATTCATGCTCTCTGCCACTAAGACCATAGTTCTTCCCTCCGGAAACGGGAGAACCAGGTGGCATCGGACATCCAACACAAGAGAGCAGCATCACGGCGTGTGGGGAGTGCCAGGCCCTGAGTCGTAACACGGTGCCTGGATACGGCGGCACCTCCAAGGTAGGCCCAACGTCGCAGCATTGGTGGCCGTCAGAGGCACCTACGACAACACGGATCAGGTCCACGCCAACATGGCGGCCGGCACATCCACGCCTGGGCCCTCCACGCCGTCCAGAATTGCGGCAAACCTGTCAATGACGCCACCTCCACCTCGAACACAAGGCACTTCGTCGACACTGGTCCAGCCGTTTGACCCTTTCACGGATCCGTCGTCATGCGGACCCAGATGGCAGCTGTGGATCCAGAAGTTCGAGATGGCGATGGAGTGCAAAGAGATCACAGCGCCCAGGAAACTGAAGGCACACCTTCTACTCAGCGTGGGTGACGAGGTACTGCGCATTTTCAATTCCCTGAACGTTGATGATGGCCAGGATGGGTACCGAACCGCGAAAGAGGCCCTCACTGATCACTTCCTCCCTCAACTAAACCCAGACTATGAGACGTTTCTCTTCTGCACCACCTTACAGGCAGCGGAGGAAACCCTTGATGCGTACCACACCCGCCTGAGAAAGTTAGCCATGTCCTGTGAATTCACGAACGTGGAGAAGGAAATCAGGAGGCAGATCATCAACGGGATTCATTCGGAAAAATTGAGGCGCCTGATACTTAGTGAGAAGGGTATCCCCCTACAGCGGATCCTTGAACTGGGACGTCAGAGGGAACTGGCATACACCAGAGCGGCCAACATGGAGGCTACGCTACACAGGCTGCAACCTGCTCTCAACACGGATATGGTGGCCCGCATCACCAACAAACAATCCTCGAGAGATGACAACAGTGGTGGATACGGCCAAAACAGGTGGCAACCGCGCATTCCGGGACCCACAGAGTGTGGCTGGTGCGGTGGCCCTCGACATGGCCGTCGCAACTGTCCTGCTCAAGGCACCACATGTGGAGCATGTGGCCGGAAGGACCATTACGCGAAGGTATGCCGATCAACGGACACCCCCATACAGCCCCCGCAGAACCAGCCGGAGAAGGTCGCGACTAAGAAAAAGAAGCAAGCCAGTGCCAGAAGGGTCGCAGTGGCCAGCTCTTCCACGGAGGATGAAGGGGATGATATCTCGGCGATGCTGCAGGCCCCCTCCAAGGACACAGACAGGAAAGGAAGGAAGGTATACCTGGTGTCTGCACTATGCCAAGACTGAGGACCTCGAAGAAAAGCCGCCCGAAGGCGCAAATGCATGGTAACCATCCAAAACCAGTGCATTCTGATGACCATCGACACAGGCGCTTCGGTGAACGTCATGCCTGAAAGCATTTTCCTGACTCTAAGTCCTACACCAGAGCTGAAAAGCACCGACACTCTGTTATATGCATACGGCTGTCGAAAGCCCCTGCCGGTAATTGGCAGGTTCCGCACCACGCTGGAACACGGAAAAAACAGACTATGGTCCAAAGTCTATGTTGTGAAGGCAGGTGTTGAGAGCCTCCTGAGTGGGGACGCAGCGGAGGACTTGGGAGTGGTCCAATTTATCTGCCATGTCAACGAAGAAAAGGAAGTGGAGCAGATGCTGAACCAATACCCTGACTTGCAAGAAGGCATAGGCTGTCTAAAAGGCAAAACCATCAAACTTCATATTGATGAGACAGTGCAGCCGAAAGCCGTCCGGCACCGGAGAACGCCGTTCCACATGAGAGAACAAGTGGAGCAGGAACTCAAGGCACTGGAAGAAGCGGGTATCATTGAGGAGGTCGCAGGGCCCACACCGTGGGTCTCTCCAATGGTGGTAACACGGAAGCCCAAGCAGCCTGGAAAGGTACGGATCTGCATTGACATGCGCCTCCCCAACACTGCCATCAAAAGAGAACGCCACATAACCCCAACAATCGACGAGATTGTGGCTGACCTCACAGGGTCGAGTATATTTTCAAAGATTGATCTCAAGGCGGGGTATCATCAACTCAAACTCCACAGAGACTCTCGATACATAACAACGTTCTCTACACATTTGGGGCTGCGGAGATACAAACGCCTAAGTTTCGGAATATCGTCTGCCGCGGAGGTGTTCCAGCAAACCATCCAGGAGGTCCTCCGGGGCATCCCTGGTGTCCTCAACGTGAGCGATGATATTCTGATTCACGCCCCCGACAAAGAAACACACGTCAAGAGGCTTCACGCCATACTGGGCCGACTACAAGAGGTTGGGCTCACAATACACCGGGAAAAGTGCGAGTTCCTCAAATCCGAGATCACTTTTTTCGGATACAAGTTTGGCAGCACAGGCATCTCCCCTGACCCGCAGAAGGTCGCAGACATCCAGGCGGCAAGCCCACCGATGACCCCCACAGAAGTGCGCAGTTTTTTAGGCATGGCCACTTACTGCGGGAGGTTCATCCGAAACCTGGCCACACTATCTGAGCCGCTGCGGGAACTCACGAAGGCCAACGTCAAGTGGGAATGGGGGCCAACATGCCAGGACTCGTTCGAGAGCATCAAGGACTCCCTCTCAGCTGACACCAAGATGGCCTACTACAACACTGAACTGCCCACAGAACTATTCGTAGATGCCAGCCCCGTGGGGCTCGGAGCCATCCTAATGCAAGTCACGAAGGAAGGGGAGAAGAGACCGATTGCATATGCATCGAGAGCCCTCACAGAGACCGAACAAAGGTACTCACACATCGAAAAGGAGGCCATCCCTGAGGAGAATGGAGCGCGGGATGGAGACTGGGAGCCGGTGGATGAACCCGGCCGCGAGGGCCCGAACAGCGAAGACGGGACAGAGCCGGAAGCAAGGGGGAATGACCCCCGCGAAGGACGATACAGACTGAGAACAACGACGAGACCGCCAGCCAAGCTAAGTGACTATGTGTGGTAGCCAGTGCACTGGTGCCATGACCCCCAATGGCAGGGTGGCTGAGTGTTGAAGACTGAAAGTTTGTTGGACTTCGCCGTTGTTTGGCAGTTAGAGTTATGTGTTTTGTTTTGTTTTGTTTTATAATAAAGGAGGAATGTTACGTTCCGCCCTGCGTCCCGCTACGCGGTGACGCAGGGCGTCCTAATAAAAGCCCCGCCCCCGCGTTCGGGAGGCAGTTCCGGGGCAGACCTGACATCAGCGTGGGTGTATGTCATTTCAGCTCCCGCTGGAGCTGCGCCACAGGCCGCGCGGCCTAATCGCATTACGCCAGCCCCCGCGCGCAGGCCGCGGGCCCTCCACTTAACAACAGGCAGGAGTTTTGCTGGGCTTCGTCCAGTGTTCAGGTGCTGCGCTGCCCACGTGACCTTTTAAAGGCACTGGCCATAATATTGATGCGACCTATCTGAGGGGTAGGTCAGAATAGAATAAGAAGAAAGACTCTGAAATGTGAATCGCATGTAAGTAAGAAAACAGTTGTAGCATGGGAGTGCTAAGCCAGTACGAGTCACCGGTCCCCTCCAATCCCAGGAAAACTTGGTGCCGCAATCGTGGCTACAACGAAAATAAACATCAAATTAAAATAATTAGTTGATACAAAATAAAACTCTTAAAAGGGCAAGTATGTCGTCATTCCCTTTGGAGCCAGTTTTCCCATCATAAAAGAGATTTTGGCTTTTTAAGTGTAATAAAGGTTCTGGGTGCAGACACCCCAAGGGAGTGATAATGGATCACAGGTAGCTGTACCCACACAGGGACCAAGCATGGAGTGTAACGAGGGGGAACACACAGTGCATATGACAAAATGGGCACACAGGAACCCGCTGCATGAGTTCAGGGAAGGCGGAAAGCGCAGTTGCATGCACGCCATGGGGATGCTTTAAATAGGCCCTTTACAGCAGGCCAGTCAGATTTAACTGCTGCAGGCACGCCATAGCTGGGGGTACGGAAAGCTGAATTGTTGCTGCTGGTCTCCAGCAGACCACCGTCGCGGGGAACAGCACCGGATACAATCAACGTCAATGAACCATTTCCATGGTTACGCTTGGCGGCTTGAAAAAGTAACACCATCTGGGGAGGCACTTGCATAACAGCAGCAGCGGTTTCAAATTGCCCCTTGGCCAGGGAGTATGGCAACATGAATATGGGATGAAGGGACGATCCGAGGAGAGCCAATCAGCTAGTTTGTCAGCTCTCATCAACCAGTTCTGTTCCACTGTGCAGTTTGATTTGTGCTTGCCCAGCTGTAATAGACAGCGCTACTTCTAGCATCGTGTAAGCTCCACCTTGGACAACTACTGGTAACTTATTGATTACGTGCCTGTAAAGGACCCCTGATACATAAGTATGTATGTTAGTCTACCGTTATCTCCCTCATTGAAGAATTTTGCTAGGGTACAGTAGGTTGGAAATGGGTAATTAGTTGGAAAGCAATTTAGGACCTCTGGTAGTTTGCTTCAACGTTGGGGTCGAAATTGTGAATTTTAACCCCTAAGATTTGTGATGACCAGAAGCAGGATATTGCTGTGATTGCAGGTTCAACTTAACTTTGCTCTCAGATTTCATCAAGTGGTTTGGGGTTTAGAACAGGAAGGCCCAGAAGTATAGTTGCATTGCAGGTTAGGAAATGGGACAGGATTGTGGAAAATGACCTGCATTGTTGGTAACACAGTTGTTCGTAATTGCATTTTTGGATTGAAAGAAGGCTGGGAGGTTTGGGGATACAGAAAGCATCCTTGCAAGTTTTCAGATCACTAGTACTCAGTAAAACTAGATTGGTTGCATCATTGATGAGACTGACAGTTTCTTTTCTTGCCCTTTTCTCTATGAACAAATGTTTTTAAGATTAAAGATTTACCGGGGGGCGTTAGAGAGCCTGACCAAGATGGCTGCAAGCCTGTGAAGCTCTCAAACACCCATAAAATCCGGTCTTATCTCTGGCGGTTCCCATTTACCGTACATAGATTGAGAGGGGTAATATGTGAGGCAACCGAGGCAAAGGTGATGTGCACTGCTGATAGAAGTCCTGAGGAGAATTGCGTTTGGTGAAGCCACGAACCATCCGTCTCGCGGAGACCTGGTGTGAGCATGGACTCACACTTCGCAGTTGCTTACTGTGCAGGGGATCGGAGAACGCCTGTCCCTGTGAGGAAGCTGAGCGAGATCCCAGATCTACTCGCCGGACCCACAGACCTCGATGTCCCCATCGGGCGTGCCGCATCAGGAGAGCCCAGGACAGATCCGGTACTGCAGCAGTAATACGAGGCGAGCCCCTGAGCAGACCGTGCCCTGTGCCGGAGCTATGCGGATGTACCGAAGGGGTAGACAACATTACCTCAGAGGGACAGCTTTGGATGCAATCGAGCGAACCCTGCAGAGGCTCAACCAACAACCTAAGGTACACTCCGAGCGACGCCCAGGGGGAGGACTCACCGGCGACTTGCTGTAAAGTGTGGACAAAGGGACACCCAAATCCGTGGCGTGGCGGCCGCCTGGACAGCCTCTTTCTGCTGCCCACAGAGGAACTGGGAGCTAGTGACTGCGGCACGAGCCCTGGCAGGGAGGCGAAATCAACGCTTCACACAGATCCCGACTGGTGCACATAGCAATCCCACAGGAGCCGGTCGGGCACACGACATCGGGCCTGTGCACAATACACACTGAGAGCCCTGTCTCGGGCTTCTCACAAGGCAACGGGCTATAAACTACCTGCACTGCCCAGGCCGTGTCAGGACCTCAGAGGAGCCAATTTAGGTGTAAGGGGGCCCGTGACAAACACGCAAGCACTATCACTGGAGGTAGTTGGGGTAAAAACCCCTTTGCATACGTGAGGGGTGCACCCCTCTGGCGACTTCGCTGACTCGCCCTGCTGGACCCACGGAAGCATAAGGCTCCTATAATAGAATGAGCTGCCAGGGTAGTAGCGTAGTGAGACACCCAGAGCTACTGGAGACATCAGATAGGAACCCAACCCAGTGGCAGGGTGGGCTACTGGGATAGGAGGCCACAACCGCACCAAGCCTGACGTATCTGCCCAGAGGATTGAGACCGGGTGCATGGCGAGAGTGGAGGGCGGACTCCGGGGGAATCTACCAAGCCCTGGAGCTGTTGAACCAGAGGGGGACTGCATCCCTCAACATGTCCAAATCCAACAAGAGGGGCAAACAACAAACAAAATTGCATTTTGAACCATCAACGCAGTCAAGATTAAGATTTACCTTTGCTTCTGGCCTAAGTTCTTGTCACTCAGTAATGTACACAAGAGTTTTTTGAATATTCTTCATGTACCTGTTGCATTGATGGGAGAGTATCTTGGTATCATTTACAGCAGGGGTACATATGGCAATTTGCAAGCATTTAAAGTCACTCACCTCCTCAGTTATCCACATACACAGCACACCTTTACTTACTCGCCAACAGTCATAAACATCAGGCAGTGGCTAGAGGTCAGCACACATTTTGAACTCTGATCTATAATTTGCGGATTCTAGAAGGGGACCTAGAGAAGGTTGTCATTAAATGTGTATGCCTCCTGGCAAATGTAGGAGCAGGGCACTGTAAAGTAATAAGTAACATCACTGCTTTGTGTTACCCCAGGACATGAATGTCACTTTTCATATGTTTCCTTAAATTTGCTAATTGTTCCTGTACAGCTGTGATACACATCTCCACGGGGGCAGGGGTTATCTCCATATTCTCTCCTCCTATGTATCCCACTGTGGTGTTATCAATCATCCAGTCCACTTCTTGACTTGTTTTCCAGTCCTTCAATTCTCTCACGCTTAATCTCTTTTTGTGCTATTTCTCTCGCCTGTGCAGAGGGCCATCTTGCGAGAGCTGGACATGGTTACTTTGTAAAATTCGATTTCCATATCGGTTTTCCGTATTTTTTGTCTCATTTCTTTTAGTTTTTTTTTTTTTTACATCCCCAGTTTAGGTCACATTACTTTCTTCGCCATTATTACCAATCTTATGTCACTTTGTTTTCGCTCCCTGTGCGCTTTATTCTCTGTGTCGCCCCCAATAGTCACCGATACTGTATATCAACCTGTTTTCTATATAGCAGACCCCTTTTAATTACACAGATTTCCACGAAGGTAATCAACTGTCGCATCGCTGGTGCCTAGACCCATGTTTGCCTATGGAGCTCATTGAGTCTTCGAATATTGGAAAAATGTAATGTCAACATATTGATTAACATATTATGAATGGGTGGTGTCGTGCATGTTTCATTTTTAAAATAATTTAAGGAATTGTCTATGGTACATTCAATACCTTCAAAACCACCACCAAACTTACCCTTCACATTGAATCCCGTGGGCACCCATTTTAGAATGAATTTTTGCCACTCTGATGAAAGTGTATAAAGAAATAAGAATAGATTGTTGACACAGTTGATGCCAAATCCTGTTGAACCCTCAAACATGACCACAATGCATCATTGCACTACAAAGTAGACCATTAACAGCTGTGGAGTTATCACTGATTCCCAGCCTAAGATCTCCTCCCGTGTGGCCTAGTGAAGGCAGCTACTACATGATCTTGGGGGTATTATGAGGCAGGATCACACGGGAGGAGATGGCTGTCCGGGTGATGTGGTGACCCCATCAGGAGAGATGCAGAATTCCTCCCTTCAATGTGCAGAAGACCCTATAATTCCCGTATTCCTGATCTCATGTTGTCCTTATACAAATCCTTCTAGTTGTAAAACCCTAACACCCCTTCTTGCCCAATATCCATGTCATGGCAGGATACCATTCATGCTACATATGTTCATAATGCTCACTTAACATCTCCTGTTTTTGACAGTTTTGATTCAAACAAGTATTCAAAGCACTGCAGTTTGAAAAAGTCTAAAACCCCTATGGACGCCAACTCCGATAAAACCTCCAGTACCGTTACGAGTAAGGGAAGAAAGGAGTTAATGTGGAGACGAAGAAACACCAAGCTAAATGTGCAGACTAGTTGTTGTAATGGAAATCAGCTTTGTGGGACATTTAAAAATGATGTGCCTTTTCAAGTTGAATGTGAAGGAAGAGACAAGAGATGCAGAGCGGGCGAAGTGGGAAACAGAACCAGTGACAGACACACAACAGTGGACTGTGTGGAAGGAGGCAGGCTCTTCCTACCAGAAAAGGCAAGAGACTGGGAGAAACACAGCGGTTGCTGCAGGTGAACTGCTGAGCAGCATGGAAAGGCTGTTGGCCACTTGGTCACAGTGAAGAGCAGCAGTTCCCCCAGCGGATGAAGGAGAAGCCGGCGGGAGAAACGCAGGAGAGAGTCTGCAGAGCGGGGAAACGCTTTCCCAAAAAAGAAGCTTTGCTGCAGCCATACACCATGGGTAAAAAACGCCAGCAAACACTGGTGAGCCTGCCCAAAAGATTCGAGCCCCGGCGCATACCGAAAGGGGGGAAACAGAAATGGGAATTTACTTTGAATATTAACCAAATGAAATAGAAAGACAGAATTTACACAAGCCTCCATATTTGAGATGTCGATATGGGGAAAGCTGGAGTAAATGCGGTCATAAGAAAAGTGAACACTAATGAAGCAGTTGAAAGGCAAGATCTATACAAGTCTACACATATGAGATGTCAATACTGGGAAGATTGGAAGAAGTATTGCCACAAGCCAATGAATACTAACAATGAAGTTAACCAACACAACTTGAACAAGTCTCCATGTAGGATATGCCAATATGGGGGGAAGTTGGAACAAGTATTACCTGGAGCCAATAAAGTATAAACAGTGACTTAAAGAGAAGTGAAAGATAGAGAGAAGATTGTAAGAAGACATGGTGAAAGAAAAGCATCAGACAATAAGGCTTTGGGGGAAAGATACCTGGCAGGAGAATATGCCGGGGCTTTCCAAAGCTCAGAGGGGGATTCCTGGCAGGGGTGCACACTAGGTAATCCATCTAAAATATGTGAAAAGAAAAGGCATTGTGAAAAGATTCCTGGCAGAAGAGTACACTAGGAGACCATCTTTAATAAATTGCTGTATAGAGTAGACACTTTTGCCACCCTTAAACACCATTCCGTCAAAAGGACATTCTTTCATCATCCTTAAAGTTTTACGGAAGGAGACATTTCTACTCTTAATACAGTGTTGTGTAAAAGAGACATTTCTACTACTCTTAATGAACCTTTCTTTGGAAAAGACATTCTTCTCATTGCCCTTAAGAAAGTATTAAAACAACATTACTTAAGTTGCTAAGAGATACTTTTGCCATCATTAAAACATCATGTCTTGGAAAAGACACTTACATCATCTAGAAGTGTTAGATGAAAGACATTTCTACTACTCTTAAAGAACCACTGTTTGAACAAAACATTTTCAATATTCTACACGAAACAGTTCAGGGGAAGGGAATCATCCCCTGGATACCAGGATCGTTTTGTTGGATCTACATATTTCATGTGTGCACACGTTTTGCTGAATTTAAAACAGAGACAGTTACCTTGCACCTTTTGGTGTTCATTTTTAGTGTGAGGCTCAGATACGTTTTGGACACAAGTATAGTTTGCCCCTCATTTTGACAACGAAACACAGACTGATCCCTAGTTTAGATTTCCTATGCAGGGAAACTCTTTATGATAGGGACAGAAAGGCCTTTATCGAAACCCTTCTATTTTAATTAAATATCTAATGTTGAAAAGATTACATCTTGTGTCCATCTCTCATTTCTGACCCCTCGCAAGACAATATTGAATTCTACAACTAGCCTTGCCTGATATGCCTCTCAGGCAATCTGTCACAACTTAACATGCAACTACACAAAAAATGATTTGTCTTGTGCTGGAATTCGCATACTTTCCATAGTGTGACTGGTGCGTCTTCCATATTGCTCCTTGATTGCTGCAGCAGCTTATTCTGCTCGATCAAGTGACTGGTAAATCCCCCTTATTTTATTTAAATGTTTTATTAGCATTTGTTTTAGAAGCTAAACCTTTCAGCTATTTATCGTAACCAATATAAAACACAAAACCTAAGAAATGAAAAATAATAACATTTCTAAACAGCTTCTCAGGGGGTCATGGCCCCCATCGTTAGCACTTTTGTAGATGACAACTCATCGTTCCAAATATAAAATGTGTACTGTCCGTCTAAGGTTCTGGCTCTTTTTCCAATATCAAGAATACTTCCTTCAGGAATGATAGTAAAGCTAATGTTATGGAAACTCGATCGCCTTGAAGTAGAATACTCCACCATTCATCCATAGACAGCACAGTAGATTGCAAAACAAAATTGCACAGCCCCCTGGTTGTTTGCAGTTTCAATACAGGGCACTTTAGAGTCAGATGGTACAATGTTTCCCACTGTACTTTGCACAGTCTACATTCATAGTTTCTGAAATTGTTCTCTTTTCTCGCTTCCATGATTTCTCTGGTGGGCATCAAATTCAAACAGAATTGCATAAATTGGCTTCTGAGGGCACTATTAGGAAATGTTTACAAATGGGTTTCTTCTATGTCTGTGTTCCAGCCCATGATGTTCATAAAGTTTAATTTTTCTTGCCTTTTCCCAAGTGTCGATCCAGTCTTGATCAAGTAATTTGCATTGCACCTTTCCTGGGTTCCTCATTAAGATGTCTTCTGATCTGCTCAGGTCCTGCAGAATCGCAAGGCGAGATTTTTTCCATGCCATGAGGAACTCTTCAGTGTTAATCTGTAGCACGTTATTCAACTGTTTAAAGCCACCCTCTGGAGTTCCCAACAAGCATTTGCGGCAGAATGCTATAGTTTTCCATAAAGTAATTGAATATAATGAAGACAGGCCCAACTCTTCTCTTATTAACTGGATGGGTAAACATGATGGCAATGAAAGAACCGTCCTACAAAATATGCCCTCCAGTTTGGGCCATACCGATGCTGAAAGTGTAAACGAAGCCTCTGCTCTGCAAGTCAGAATCAGTGCTACTTTCAGTCTATAGAAATTGATCAAAGGCGTTATGGAGAATTTACAGTGTTTGGATTGTATTAGACTTGCTTGAGAGGCCAAGTTTCTTATCTTGCTTCTTAAAAGGATTTTTCTTTGCGCGTCCACTGCACTATTGTTTATGCACATCCCTAGATAGGTGATAGTAGGAACTTCAGTGATTTTTTTTCTCCCTTTATGAACCACAATGTTTTAGTGGAGATCTTCTGTCCAATTCTGCCCCATGGGTCAAAATTTGCGATTTGGCAACATTTACTTTAAACGGTTAGCATCAACATAGGTGGCCAGGGAGTTCAGCTGCCTTTGCAGCCCCACTTGTGTCTGAACGTGAAGGATTAAGTCGTCCGCATAAAGCAAGCGACTCACAGACTCCCCCGCAATTCTTGATGGGAAGAATCTAGTGTATTCAAATGCAGTGGAAATGTCAGAGATATAGCCGGAACTAACGTGCACCCCTGGTTCAGCCCTTTTGATGTTTGTATGGGCTCTGACATGTGGTCACTTTTGTCCAGCCCGACCTGTAAGCTAGTGTTTGAATATAGTGCTGTCAGGGCTTATCTGATATCCAAAGGGCAATCCCATTCCCTTAACTTCTTCCGGAGCTTCGGTCTCTCGATGGTGTCAAACGCCTCAGCAAGATCAATTGAGTCTAGGTACATTTTGCCATTATCTTAGTTTAATCAAGTTAATTAGTAAGAGGTTTAGGGTTGTCCCAATGCCTTTAACAAATCTCGCCTGCCATTTGTCATACGTTCCAGTCTTCTGACTCCAATCTATGAGGGCCTTCAATATTAGAGTTCCAAAAATCTGTGCCTATTACATCCAAAAGCGCGAAAGCCCTATATTTACCTGGGTTAAACCTATCGCCCTTCTTGATTAGGGGAATAATGATGGAGCGCCATTAATCTGGAAGCGTCTTTGCCCTCTTGATATTCATGAACAGATCATGCATCAAACTGGAGCATTTTTCTGTATCTTTCTTTAATATACAGTTACTATACAGGCCAGATGGTATACAATAGCATCTTGCCCTGCCGTCCTTGATTTACTTGTGGTTTTGAGAAGTTTCTCAATGTCGCACTTCTCTGTCGAGAAAGGCCATGCACTCTCCATCATTCCTTCTTCCTCCTTCATGTCATTTTCTGTAGCGAACAGGGCGCTGAAGTAATTCCACCAGACCTCTGGTGGACTGCATTGGAGGTAAAAGACGCCTGCGGGCATTTAAATTGTTGAACTCCCTCTACATTATGGAAGTATTTTTTGTTGAAACTATGTAGAACATAATTTCCACATCTTGTTGATGCAAATTCCTCTTATATTCTCTCAGCCAACTTTTGTGTTGCTGTTTTAATTTCTTTACAGAGTGATTATCTTTAGGATCTTTTTTTAGGATAGCGCTTATATTCCTTTTCAGCTGTTTCTTTTTTAAAGCTATGTCCCAATTGAAGTAGTGATATTTTACAAAACCTGGGCTACAGCCCCACGCCCAATTTCCTCAAATGCTATGAGATTTGCACCCTTTTCCATTTTTCCCACTGTTATCTTGCTGATTTTAAGTCTGTTTCATCCTCTCAACTTGGAGATCATCTTGCCCCTTTATTGGCTTCACTCCCACCCATCTCTTGATTGTTACCATCAGGATGCCGTGGTTACTGGAGTTCGTCATCCATATCTGCAGATTACACAAGTTGACATGTATAATTTTCGAGGCAAAATATGTAGTTAAGTGTATTTTGCTCCTTTCCTCTCCTCCAAGTGACTTGAGCCAGGATGTCTCCTTCAACGTGGCCGTTGACAATATGAATATATTTTCTTCCATTTCAACCCTCCAAGAAAACACTCTGATGACGTGTGAGGCTTCGTTGTTAAAGGGTTCTGTTATCAGTGTCGCTCTTTCATCAAAACAATGGATGTTAAGGTCTGCAGAGATTAAAATGTCCAAGTTGTCCCTTGTTTCCATGGCTTCCTCAATTAGAGCGTGGACTGCTCTTACAAATCCCTCAGCAGCTGACGAGGCAACATTCCAATATAAGTTTAATATAAGAAGTGTCCTCTATTCTTTTTGTTCAACAGGTCCTGTACAGACGAACAGTGCCTGGATCATAGGTGATGGAGAATTCTCACCAATTACAAAGAAGTTTCTGTTGTTTTTCAGTGCAAGTAGTAGACCCGCCGCTGGTCGCCCACTCAAGCCCTTGGTTGCAGGATTTATATAAACTGAATATCTCACCAATATCGGTAAATCCCGCTCCCATGTCTCCTGCAGACATACACTATCATGATCTTCGAATTTTAAGACTCCTTCTCCAAAAAGTTGATCACAACCTTGCGTATTCCATGAAACCGGCAGACGTCTTGGGGTAGACTTTCCAATTAAACCTCTGCTACTGATATTAAGTGCTATGCTGAAGATTTATCCTTGGCTAAAGCTCCGGCCAAACATGCCCAGTGTTCCACCTTACTTCCTGCTGTCGCATCATCCTTAAACTGAGCTCTCTGCTTGAGGCATCGCAGATTATCAACAGTGATTCGGTAGTTCAAGTTTTTATCGAATCTTTACAGGGTCCATTGTTCTTGAGATCTCTGGCCCCACTTCTGATAGGATTTGGGTGGTTGCAACCTGATTCTCTCTGGCTTACTTGTTATTCTCTCCACAGAATAGTCAATATATATTTCCTTGGGGTTTTTCAGACTCTTATCTTCAGCATCGTAATTGGACAGTACGAAGCCCATCATGGAGATCACTTCCCTCGGAAAAAAACAAGAAAATCTTGAGTAGACTACCCTCTCATTACAAAAAAGAAATCATCCTGGCTAAACAAACGTCCTACAGCACTTGAATCTCACAAGCTAAATCCAACACCAGAGAGCTCTTTACAATACTAAAAGAGGTTGAATCTCCCATCTAAGCTCTTGACTTGTGCCTCAAGGATAAAAACTGGTGCACGGGTATACAAAATGCCTTAGCTAACAAAATCTCCTTTCTGAAGACAAAGATCAACATTAAAAAGGATGCCCTTCTCTCTTCCACTAAACCCAACATCCCCACCCCTAAAAAGATACACCCAACTCAGACACACCCCCCTGTGCACATTCCCCATTTTAACTTCCAAAGAGTATCCACCAAAGAGGTAGAAAAGGTAATTCTTACCCTCAAACCTTCGAACTGCCATGGGGACCTATGCCCCGCACAATTGATAAAGGATGCAGCTCGTGATCTCGCTCCATTTATTACCAAACTAATAAATGTGTCATTCACATCAGCCAGCGTACCTAATAATCTGAAACAATCATGGGTCCTCCCCCTGCTCAAAAAACCAAATCTAGACCCCTCTACTCCCACTAATTACCACCCCATCACCACAGTACCATTCCTTCTTAAATTCCTCGATAAAATAGCATACCAACAAATCCAACATTACCTTGAGCATTTCCATCTCTTAGGAGTCAGACAATCGGGTTTCAGGCCTCAACACGGCACCGAAACCGCACTCATAGATCTTAAGGCACATATAGATGAGCTGAGAGATCAAGGTAAGGTGGCACTACTGCTACTCCTTGATCTCTCGGCTGCCTTCGACCTGGTCGACCACGAGATCCTATGCGACCACCTTCAAAAAGCCGCCCACTTCTCTCAAGAGGCAACTGACTGGATGCAATCCTTCCTAAATAACCGCACGATGTGAGAGTTTTCCCTACCAGCAGTAGCCGACCCATCACCCATCACCTGTGGCGTGCCTCAGGGATCTTGCGTCTCCCCGACCCTGTATAACATCTTCACAAAGCCCCTTTTTGATGATCTAGATGGTCTGGGTATCACCTACACTAATTATGCCGATGATACCCAGATCCTCATCCCGTTGACGGGGGATTATGACAAGGATTTGGCCTTCGTCAACAAAGTGTACCTCATCATCCAGGCATGGATGGCCTCTCATGGTCTATGCCTGAATGACGACAAAACAGAACACCTCATTCTAGGGTCCTGACATAACCTTAACAAACTCGACCAAAACTACTCCTCCTTCGTAATTGACAACAATAAGATCACGGTAGCCAAGGTGGTCAAAACCCTTGGCTTCTACCTAGACTTCACTCTCACCTTCCAAAAACAAGTTCATGCTATGGCATCCGCCACATCTTATACATGCAAGCTCATCAGAGCAGCCAATCCTTTTCTCTCCCCGTCTAACTGTATCACCCTAGCCAGGGCTCTGATCCTGTCCAAGTTGGACTATTGTAACGCACTCTATGTAGGATGCAACAAATATATTACGAACAAAATTCAGATCCTTCAAAATAACGCCCTAAGAGCGGCCCTCAGTATCCCAAAGAAAACCCACATCTCTGATTCTAGAAGGTCTGTCAACTGACTTTCTACCAAAGAGAAAATATTCCTCAAATCGGTTTCCCTGACCCACAAGTGCCTCCACCAAGCAGCCCCTCAATACCTTATCACTAGATTCACCAGACCTACTTCCTCTCGCCCCTCTAGAATGGCCAACTCCAATCACCTCCTGGTGCCCAGGTTTAAACGCTCTTTGTCGGGTGGGACCAGCTTTCCTGTTAAAGCAGCACAATACTGGAACTCCCTTCCACCTCCTTGCAGGGAGGACCTCCCCTACCGCCTATTCAGAACTAAGTCATCCATTGGCTTAAGATTCACGACACATAACGACCTTTTGCTCTCTTGCTGCCCACCACTATGATTGTAAATATGTACATTTAGGTTGTCAACTGCTGAGTGTAGATATCTTGTCATGAGACAACCGATTTATTGTATATAGTATTGCTTATATTGTATATTTCTGTAACCCACGCCTCATTGGCGTGCACTGTTTCTTTTGACGCGTTCAGCACTGTAACCATGGCTGGACTTCATTCCTTGTATGTAACTAAGCTTTGCAATCCTCTTGTTGCCTCTGCGCCTTGCTACCCCTCTAGGGGTTAGGTGCGCAATATAAATAAATAAATAAAAATGTAAAAAATCAATCATCTCCTTCCTTCTTGCAGCAACATATTTTTCTTCCCATGAATCGATACGTAGATTATAACTTTGTCCAATCTTGCCTCTTCTGGAAACTCAATTAGATGGACATCTTTCGACTCGATACCCTTAAACACTGAGATACAGTGTAGTAGGCGAAGAATGTTAGCCCTTTTTAATGTCAGCTTGTCATTTATCAATAGGATTCTTTCTAGAAATAGACAATAAGTGTTAACTTTATCTTCACCTCGCTTTTGCCCTCCTATGAGGGTCTTCTGACCTTTTAATTCATGTTGTCGAAGACGTCCATGATCCGCAAGGGGCGACTTACTTTTAAATCCCTTTGTTGGTTTTAGGAGATAGAATTGGGTATTCAGGTCGTCTGAGTCTTCTTCCCTCCTGTTCTCTGGCCCGGTTCTCCTCCCTTTGTCTTTCTGGAATTCGTAAATCTGAATTGCTAGCTTGCAATAATGTATCTCCTCTGTCTGGAAGGCTTATGTTTCTTATCAAGTGTATCTGTCTTTGGTCTTTAAAAGGTTGTTGAGGTTGTTGAATTATCTTTTTTCTGTTTCAGCTGCTTGATCAGGTTTGCTTTTAGGAGCTCTTTTTTCATTTGGAGTGATTGAGATTTTAGCCTCTCCCAGCTTGGTAAAAATCTATTATTTTTTCTTGGGGGTTCTGGGGGCTAGGTTCCTGTCCCCTCCAATGACCAGTCTTCTTTGTATCTGGGACAGAACAGGTAAGCCCAAATCCCCTTCCTTCTCTTTCAGGAGCTTCCCTTTCCTGCCCTCTTACCAGTGATGAAACCTTTTCAGAGTCTATTGGGGGTGCAAGCGGCGGGTTCTTTTGCCTTACAGACTTCTGTCTGAGATTGCCATTCTTCGCTGCCTGATCTTTATCCGGTGTGACCAGGGTAGGACTTGGCTCTGTTTCTTCTAATTGTCTCACACTTACTTCTTTCAATGTGTCCATATCAGCTCTTCTTTTATTTTTATCTTGAATAATGGGGTCTATTACACTATGCAAGATACCAGTAATCGATTCCTTATCCTTAGCCAGATTACTTTCAATTGTTGTGACAAAGCCTTTCAAGATCACCATCTTAGAATGTAGCTTTTTTTAAATTGTAGATTGATCCATTATCTTGTTGTTTAGTTCTTCATGCAGTTTCATGTAGGGAGATGGAGTTAATGTAAGAACCACTATTAGCTCAGCATCTATCGAGGATTTGTTTTTTGTCTGTTCTTCCATTTGCGCCGCCGACATGTCCATTTGGAGGTCCTCATCCTAGGGTGATGTGTCTAATTCTCGGTGGGAGTCCTCAACTGCTGGCGTGGGGGGTTAATTAATAATCTTGGGCTCATACAGGTACGTGTTTGGTTTAGTCTGTTATTCAGTTCTAATGGCTGTAACTTCGAGGCTCACAGGGTAATTCTTTTGGGTTAGAGACAGCTTTATTATTTAAGCTATCCCTTGTTTCTGTACAGCAGCTTACCTTTGGCCCCACCTGAACCTCTGATGGTGCCTGTGGGGTTTTATTATCTGCCATCCGATAGAAAAATCTGTTTCAAGAGTAGAATTTTTGATGTGAGGTTAGGCGGCTTCCACAATGATTATCCCGACAATTGAACTGATTTTTTTAATGAGGGTCTCGAGAAGGAGTTCCCGCCTCTTTAGACTGTGGGTGTTGACTTCATGGGCATTGCGCTTAAATCCTCTGTGGGAGTTACATGGTCTTCCACCCTTAGACTGTGTGTTCCAATTAAATTTGGGTCTCCTTCAAAGTCTGGAGACCTCACTGTGATCTGCTTCTTCAAAATATTAGTACTGACAGTTTCCTGTATGCCATTGACTGGCAATGCGTCATTGTCGGGCCTTCGCTCCAGGAACTTTTGTAGTAGGTTGTCAGGGTAAGCCGTCACGCAGCCTTTTTCCACCCTAATGTCTATGTGGCAGTGACCTTGCAGTGTGGGCCCCCACACAACTTCAATTATTGATCCATCAGACAGCACCTCTGCTGGCTCCTTATCCCCTCCTTTTATCTGTTCTACCACAGGAGATTTCAGGTTACCGCCCTCAAAGTCTGCCGAGCTGTGGTCAAAACCCATTGTGCCTCCCGGAATACTGGAAGGGATTCAAATGTACCAATTGGATATTTGAAGCCAGGATTACCCTTGTGGCGCACAAACACTACAGAGACTAAGCTCTGAAGCATGGTCTTCCTCGAATATTAACACTGTTTGACTCAGGCAGAACTGGGAAACGCTGCTGGGATCAAAGGGTGATCCCCCACAGTCTCCCAGAAGCACCCAGTTTCTCCAGACGTGTTTTCCAAGCAAGGGTTATACTCGTGGCACACATGCCACAGAGTCAAAGCTCTGAAGCACTATCTTCCTCGAGTATTTACACAGTGAAAGCCGCCAATGAAAGCCGCTGTTGGGATCAATGGGTAAACCCCCCCCACCCAGTCTCCCAGCAGCACCTTGTTACTCCAGACGGTAAGATCACTGGCCGATTACAATTTCTGTACTGCTGGAAGCCCGGTCACTAAAATGGTAGTGATTAGTGCTCGCTCACTGCTTTGTACTTACAGTTTGGTCCTCCTGATTCTGTTTCCTCCTGCATGTTGATATAAGCCGAGGAAAAATTATTTTCTCTCAGTTAGCTTTAACGTTCACTGCGAACTTCAAACTGCTTTCCCTTTAAATCCACTTCGCGGTGTGAATGTGGTTTTGACTGGAGTCCGGGGGGTGGAGCCCGTCCACTCACAGAGCGTCCCCTGAGGTGTTAAAGGTGTAAGCACCTTGATTTTTTCCACGCCGTAAATGCAGATTGTAGCACAAGTTCAGGAAACAAAAAAGCACAGACTTCCACAAAGAAGCTCACTGCAAACTACTTTCACTTTACGTCCACTTTGGTGCATCTTCCTTATTGCTTCTGATTGTTTCATCTCATTCTGTGACTGGTGCTTCTTTCACATTGCTCCTTGATGGCACCATCTCATTCTCCCGAGAATGACCGGTGCATGTTAAATGTTGCTCCTTAATTGTTGAATCTCATTCTGTGCCATAAAGTGACTGGTGCATGTTAAATATTGCATCTCATTCTTCGCCATAAAGTTACTGGTGCATCTTACATGTTGCTTCTGATTGTTGCATCTCATTCTGCTCCATAGAGTGACTGGTACAGCTTAAATGTTGCTCCTTGATGTTGCATCTCATTCTGTTCCCTTAAGTGGCTGGTGCAAATTACATGTTGTTCCCGATTGTTGCATCTCCTTCTGCTCCATAGAGTGACTGGTGCATCTTCCATATTGCTCCTTGATGGCTGCATCACATTCTGCAATCCTAGAGTGACCGGTGCATGTTAAATGTTGCTACTTGTTAGACTTCGGGCTTCCCTGCAGGCTTCCTTGCAGAATACGACTCCTTTACAAGCTTCTCTGTGGAGCAGATACAGGTTGCCATGGCGCCTGCACAAACTATGATGGAGTCCGTGTCAGCTGACACGTCCTGTACGTGGAAGACATACGGCAAGACACGCCCCCATACGGCTTTAAAACCACCGTCTTTCAAGGGGCTTGTTGCTTCTAATTAGCGTTACAAGCTACAGCGGTTACGTCCGTTTACTCCTTCGTGTTTCCTCCACACAAATTCCTAATCTGCTTACCTGGTCCTGACCCTTGCCTGGCTTCTGGATTGGCTTTCTACTGACCGCTACGTTTCTGACCCAGACTTCTCCTGTTTTGGCTTGCCTCATCCTTTAATCCTGTTGTCCTCGCCTGGCTTTTGACACGGAACATTAGTGGATTATTCTTCCTGCTTCCTGCTGCCTCTTGCGGTACCTCATCCCAGCTAGCTGTTACCAGACGCGGAACGACTTTGCTCTCCTCGCAGGTGACTTGCTATCAACCACCCGGCACTCTTCCACGCCTTATCTGGATGCGTGTGTGCTCAGGTACCTATTTGTAGTTGGCAACTCCGATATTACCCGAATTGTTCGTTTCCAATTGTTCGAATGACACAATTGTTCGAATAATAGGGGTCCTAATTGACCTTCTGCACAATTGACCGTATGGTCATTTTAATATATATTATGGGTTGGGTTGGTGTAATAATAATATAAGGGGATTGGGAGGGGGGTTGGGGTGGGGGTTTGATTGGGTGGGGGGGTGCGGGGGGTTTCCCCCGCATATATATCCTAATTGACCATTTAAATTCGGTCAATTGTTATTCGAACAATTCACATTCGAACAATTTGTATACAACCGGCAACTCCATCTCTGCTATTGAATTAATTTCCCTACTGTCTTGATTGGATATTTTCTTTTTGCTGGATTTTGGGACACTGAGTGATCTACCCTGTCTTGTGAACTTGTCTTCAAGTGCATATAAACGCTTTGCTGATTCTGCACCATCCCGGCACTAGTGCGACCCTCGTGCCGCTCGGGTTTATTTCCCTATACTAACATTCCTGTTTGTTGTTTTCTCCTATCGTTGTCTCCTGTTTCCTGGACTATTATCTATCCTCAAAATACCCATATTTCAGGTTGGTTGTCATTGGTTCAATACTTTAGGAAGTCTCTTTAGAATTCTTTCCACTCACTGTGGTTATTCATATTTTTGTAGATTCACCCTGGGGAAGCTCCACTACATTGTAGCATTGGTATTGGCGGGTGTGTGTTCTCCCCGCTCTTTTATTCAATTGACACCTCTGTCTGTCCCAATCGAAACAGCAGTGAGGTACATTGTAGAAAAGAGCCCCTCTTTGAGGAAGCCTGAGTCTTGTACTCAGGGGAGCTGGGATAGAAGGCTGAATATTGATTCTTGTACAACCATCATCTCCAAGGTCACTCATCCACGTCTTGGGCCTACTTCGGAGTGGTTGGTAACAGAATTAGCAGCCACAAACAATGTCCACAGAGGCCAGTGATGCTTTGAATCAAATCATGCAATGGTCACGGATCTACGAACCGACTTGACCAATGCACAAGAGGCACTGCGCCAACGTATGGACGCCACACATATGGCCGGTGCTGGTGCTGTGGCTTCAGGATCAGGGTTTCCGCCTCCACAGCAGGAATCAAACCATATTATGCTTACAACCCAGTTTCCTCTAGCTCCTCCTGAACGCTTCCTGGGTGATCCTAAACAATACCGAACCTTCATCAATCAATGCAAACTGCATTTTTTGTGCCGTCCCGCTTCATTCCCTACTTCTACGACTAAAGCGGCTTTTGTTTTGTCACATTTAGGAGTCACTGCAGCCGCGTGGGCTAACCCATTGTTAGAATCCAACAGTCATGTTCTCTACAATTGTGATGCCCTTCTTGCTATGAATAAAGTGTTTGATACACCTTATACTACTCAAACTACTGACCTGGAACTCCTAAAGCATCGGCAAGGGAACAACTCCCTATTGGTCTATTTGGCACGTTTCAATCATCTAGCAGCAGAAACAGATTTGCCCGAAGAGAAGAAAACTGCAGTCTTCTATCAAGGCCTCTCAGAGGAGTTAAAGGACATCCTCTCCACTGTTCCGGTAGTCCCCACGGCATTTGGGGAACTGCTAGATCTAGTCCTTCAGATGGATGCCCGTAAATCCGAAAGACGTGGTGACCTGCTTTGTTCAGCACAATTCCAGTGGAGACATCATCCTCTTCACTTCCTGCGCCAGAACCTATGCAGATTGGTGTGGTCAGGGGTCCACTCACCCCTGCTCAACGAGAATACCGTAGATCACACAATCTCTGCATGTATTGTGGGGCCTCTGCCCATTTACTGCCTGAATGTCCCAAAAAACCCAAAAGAAAGGCGGGAAACGCCAAATCCCGACAGTAGATGGAGTTCCTACGTCGGGAAGTTCACCTTTGGACTCTACAGTACAGAACCCGAGCCATCTAGTCCACCTTCCTGTTACATTTTCCTTGAGTCATGGTGGTTCATTCCAGACAACAGCAGTAATTGATTAGGAGCAACGGGCAATTATGTTGACCAATGCTTGCCTCTATGTCAGGGATAGCACTGATTCGCAAAGCTATACCAGAAACAGTGAATGCAGTGGATGGTTCGATCCTTGCATCCGGAATGGTAACTTACCAGACTGTTCCATTACACATGAGTACCGACGAAGGCCATACTGAAGAGATATCATTCGATATCAAAGCGCCGGCCTACAGGGTCATTCTGGGTATTCCATGGCTGAAGCTCCATAATCCTGCTATCGATTGGTCTATGTCTCAGATCCAGTTCCCTTTCAACATATGCAATACCCGATGCACTACATTGCTTGGAATTAGCAAGGATAGTCCTGTCAGGGCACTGGTATCTCCTACTATGCATATTGGAGCCGTTTCTAACAACACTGTCTCTATGGTACCTTCTCAATATGCAGACTATGCGGATGTATTCGCAAATGGATGGCAGAGACACTACCCCCACATAGGGTCTATGATTGTCCAATACACCTAGTACCGGGGGTAAAGATACCATCCAGCAGGGTGTATTTGCTCACTCTCAAAGAAGACGAAGTACTTAAAGAGTACATAGACAAGGCTTTGGCCATGGGATTTATTTGTCCATCCAAATCACCAATTGCATCCCCTCTTTTTTTTGTTCCTAAGAAGGAAGGGGACTTACGTCCCTGTATTGACTATCTGTTAGAACACCTACCTGTGCGGGGTGACGGGGCCCTAGGGGGCGTGCTGGTTCCTGGCAGTTGTACCGACGTCTCAGGTTGTGGAGACAACGCACTGCTCTGAGCACATTTCCCCGGCGGAGTCTCTCTGTCCTGACCCGTGTGGGGCACGGGTGCCGTTCACGTAGCTGTTCGAACGAGCTTGCGTTCCAAGCCTCGTTCGCGCGGCGGCATCCGTTCGCGCATGCGCATTGCAGCGCGGTTCAAGCTTCGGTTTCACACAGGACCGCTACTTAAGCGATCCAATTTTGTTCTTCACCGCGTCTCAACGCGGTTGGTTTCCTCCCGCTTCGCTTCCCTGTTCCTTGGGTTCTTGGGTCCTGGTCCTGGTCCTGGGCTGGGTCCTCTCCTGTTCCTCCTCTAGTCAGGGCTGCCTTACTTCTTCCCCTTACCTGTTCTCCTGTGTTCCCTGGAACCTCCCCCCCTGGTTCCCCTTCCTGCTCCTTTTCGATTAGCCTGAGTTGCCCGCCTCCTGCTTGGGTTCCTGTGGTCCTGGTCCGCTTCTCCGGCTTCTGTGGATCTCTGTTCTTTATCCTGGATTGGTGCCTTGGACTCACTGCTTACCTGCACCGGTACCTTGGGGCTCACTGTTTACCTGCATTGGTACCTTGGACTGGCTGCTACTCGCATTTAGGTACCTTGAACATTCTGCTTACCTGCACTGGCTACCTTGAACTTTCACCACCCTGGATAGCTGCTTGGAATACTTTGCCAGTATTTGCCAGTAACATCTACGACCTTCCCCATCAGTGCTTGCACTGTTCTGGCGCCACGTTAATATTGGGAAGTGTCATTCGTGGCGTCAGGAGCTGGCCCCAGGTCAATCCTGTATTACAGGACGGGTCCGGGGTCGGTTCTTTGCGTCACTTTTCTTCATTTGCGGAAGACTTCACCAGCTACTTGTCTACCCCTACCACGACCTGGCTACCTCGGCACGCAAGACTCCTGGAGATACAGGTACGCCTCGTCCTCGGGACGCTCAACTTAACACTATCGTGCATTGAATGCAGCTACCATAAAAAACCAGTACCCCCTCCCCCTGATCTCTGTTCTCCTCGATCAGTTGGGCTCCCTCAAAGTATTTACCAGGCTCGATCTCAGAGAAGCTTACAATTTGGTCCGTATGAGAAGGGGGGACGAATGGAAGACCGCTTTTAAAACACGTTACGGTCTATTTGAATACCTGGTGATGCCATTTGGGCTATGTAATGGCCCGGCCACATTTCAGGCATTCATGAACGATTTGTTCTATGCCATCCTTGACCAGTTTGTTGTAGTCTACCTGGATGATATTTTGATCTATTCATGAAACCAGGAAGACCAGGAACTACATGTCAAAACAGTGCTTCAACGTCTGAGGGATCACAAACTGTTTGTAAAAGCCGAAAAGTGCATATTTCACACCTCGGAGGTGGAATTCGTGGGGTATGACCTTACTAGCAATGGGGTGCGCATGAGCAAGTCCAAAATTAGCACGATCCTGAAATGGCCTGTGCCCAATTCAGTCAAATCTTTGCAATCATTTCTGAGATTCGCAAATTTCTATAGACGCTTTATCAACGGCTTTTCTGAAATCTCTGCATCTCTTACCTCCTGACAAGTGCCAAGGTGCCATTTGTATGGTCTTCTGAAGCTCAGAAGGCTTTTTATCAGCTAAAATCCGCCTTCACTTCCGCCCCTGTCCTCAAACATCCCGATCCCGATCTTCCATTCTTTGTGGAGGCTGACGCCTCGGGCTATGCTCTTGGTGCTGTGTTGTCACAAGCCTGTCCTCACTCGGGCGAGATTCATCCTGTTGCCTGCTTCTCTCGTAAATTGACACCTTATGAAAGGAACTACTCCATTACGGAATGCAAACTCCTAGCCATCAGAGACGCATTCTTGGAATGGAGACATCACCTCCTGGGGACCAAACACCTTGTAACGGTATACTTGGATCACCGTAGTCTGTTAGCCTTCAAATCCATGAAATGTCTTACGGCTAGACAGGCGCGGTGGCATTTATTCTTTTCACAGTACCAATTTGTTATCACATACTGTCCTGCGAAAGCTCAAGTCTCGGCTCATACTCTCTCCCGCCTCCATACGGGTGGCCAGTTCCAACTGGTCGAAGCACTTCCTCTCCTACCGAACAAAGTTGTATGCGGGTGTTCGGTTCAGCCCTCTTTACGTTCGATCATCCTTGATTGGGTCTCAACCCATCCAAAGGAAATCGGACTTCAACCTAGAAGTAATTCAGGGTATGCCATGTATCCAAGGGCGTGTCTATGTACCATCAGGTCAAGCTAGAACCTTGGCTCTCCAGTGGTCCTACGATTCTTTGGTTGCAGCACATCCAGGAAGTCAAAAACCTCTTGAGGCCTTACGGCATTGGGCCTGTCGGCCTTCCCTGGCTCGCAATGTAAAGGACTACATTTTGACCTGTGCCATATGCACCCAATGTAAGACCTCTAGAGCCAAACCAGTAGGCTTATTACAACCTCTGCCTGTTCCGTACAAACCTTGGCAGATGGTGTCAATGGATTTCATAGTGGAACTACCTGACGTCCAAGGTCACGACACCATTTGCGTGATTGTGGATTATTTCACAAAATACGCACTGTTCATACCTTGTTCCGGCTTGCCTTCGGCTCCGGAATTGGCAAGACTGTTCATGACGAATGTGTTTAGTTTCTTTGGCTTACCCTCGATCATTGTTTCCGATTGTGGTACACAATTTACTTTACGGTTTTGGAAGGCTCTTACGGCTTCCCTGGGCATCGAGGACAGATATTCCTCGGCATACCATCCTCAGACGGATGGGCAGACTGAGAGAACCAACGCTACTATCGAACAGTTCCTACGCTGTTTATGTCTTCAGTTCCAACAGTCCTGGTTTACTTCCCTGCCTTACGCAGAGTTTGCATATAACAATTCTATGCATATGTCAACTGGGGTTTCTCCCTTGTTTGCCCTGTATGGTGGTCATCCTAGGGCACTCCCACTCGATCCGGTACTGCCAGCTGTCAACCCAGCTGCAAGAGACTGCGTGAGAGATCTTGATAAGATTCATCAGGACGTACGCTGTCATTTGCTCCGTGCTCAAGACCGTGCCAAAAAATATGCTGATGTGCATTGATCCCAGGCACCGGTCTATCGGAGCGGCATGAAGGTGTGGTTGTTGTCGGATTGCGGGCAAACGTTCGCTTTTGACTAAATATGTGGGACCCTATGTCATTACTGATGTTTTAAATCCTGTGGCGGTCAAGCTCTCCCTGCCGCGTTCATGGCATATACACCCAGTTTTTCATCCAGGGGACTCGCCTGCCTACACGTCCTTCGCCGATCTTGGTGTACAGCGAGGAGGAGTACAAGGTTTCGCGCATTCTGGACTGCAGGGTGTCTAGCGGTGCGTTGTTCTACCTGGTGGATTGAAAGGGTTATGGGCCTGAGGACCGTACCTGGGAGCCTTTGTCTAACTTACATTGTCCGGAGCTTCTGAGGAGTTTCCATTCTGCCAGGGGGTTGCCGGTGTCTTTGGAGGAGGATGCGGTTACACTTCGGGCTTCCCTGCAGGCTTCCTTGCAGAATATGACTCCTTTACAAGCTCCTCTGTGGAGCAGATACAGGTTGCCATGGCGCCTGCACAAACTACGATGGAGTCCCTGTCAGCTGACACATCCTGTACGTGGAAGACGTACGGAAAGACACGCCCCCATACGGCTTTAAAACCACCGTCTTTCAAGGGGCTTGTTGCTGCTGGTTAGCGTTACAAGCTACAGCGGTTACGTCCGTTTACTCCTTCGTGTTTCCTCCACACGAATTCCTTATCTGCTTACCTGGTCCTGACCCTTGCCTGGCTTCTGGATTCGCTTTCTACTGACCGCTACGTTTCTGACCCGGACTTCTCCTGTTTTGGCTTGCCTCATCCTTTAATCCTGTCGTGCTCGCCTGGCTTTTGACACTGCTGCCTCTTGCGGTAACTCATCCCAGCTAGCTGTTACCAGACGCGGAACGACTTTGCTCTCCTCGCAGGTGACTTGCTATCAACCACTCGGCACTCTTCCATGCCTTATCTGGATGCGTGTGCGCTCAGGTACCCATTTGTAGTTGTCAACTCCATCTCTGCTATATTTTCCTTTTGCTAGATTTTGGGACACTGAGTGATCTACCCTGTCTTGTGAACTTGTCTTCAAGTGCATATAAACGCTTTGCTGATTCTGCACCAACCCAGCACTAGTGCGACCCTCGTGCCGCTCGGGTTTATTTACCTATACTAACATTCCTGTTTGTTGTTTTCTTCTACCGTTGTCTCCTGTTGTTCCTGGACTATTATCCATCCTCAAAATACCCATATTTCAGGTTGGTTGTCATTGGTTCAATACTTTAGGAAGTCTCTTTAGAATTCTTTCCACTCACTGTGGTTATTCCTATTTTTGTAGATTCACCCCCGGGATGCTCCACTCCAATACTTACCTAGATATTTTTCTGTATTATACTGCTGTTCTGATTGCTTGGTTTATTCTCAACACTGTATAATATCTTTGTATTCTTTTGCAGCATTGGTATTGGCGGTGTGTGTTCTCCCCGCTCTTTTATTCAATTGACACCTCTGTCTGTCCCAATCGAAACAGCAGAGAGGTACATTGTAGAAAAGAGCCCCTCTTTGAGGAAGCCTGAGTCTTGTACCCAGGGGAGCTGGGATAGAAGGCTGAATATTGATTCTTGTACAACCATCATCTCCAAGGTCACTCATCCACGTCTTGGGCCTACTTCGGAGTGATGAGTAACATCCTTAATTGTTTCATCTCATTCTGCTCGATGGCATGACTGATGCATCTCACATGTTGCTCCAGAGTTGCTTCTCAATTACGTTTCAACAGAGATGGTGGTTGATATAGCGAAATAATTTGAATGAGATTGAATACATGGCTTTGTATTTCTTTATATTTTTACTGAATTTACAGGCCGGTTGCTTTGGTGAACCAGAGCCCCCAAAGGTCCGAGTCACAAATTTAGAAGCTTAGTGGAGAAAAACAGCAGCCAGTTACCTGCATGGTCCTTAAGGAATAACATTTTCCATTGCCATTGTATGTTTAACATGTTGCATTTCCGATTACATTTAGACATGTTGTTCATAAATACAATCTTTCTCTACATACTGTATAAACAGAAATAAGTTTGCTCTATAGATAAGCCACAGTAACATAAGGGATCAGTATTCAAATCTACACCAAATGAAATAGGCCTCTTTCTTACAAATGTAAATTTTATTTGCTGAAATCCAGTCTCTTATTACTGGATAAAAGCAGTCTGCCATTCGACTTTATTCCTGAATTGTAAAGGCATTATTCCTCCTTTTTAGCTTCCAAATGTGCAACTATTTCTTTTCATCCCATATGCACTGCTGCAGTTTTTAAATCTGTCCATTTGTGATGTATTTTTTTTTATATATAAGAGTTGATATGACATGAGTATCCCGTCGGTATTGTTCATGCATAGGCCATTATTTACCATGGGAAACTGATGTCCCCTTTAATACTCCAAGTAGGCCTTTCCATTTAATTGTCAGTTCATTTGCAAATAGTAAGTGTCTTTCCCGCTTGTGCGCTTGTCCATTTAGTAGAATTTATCCAGGCCCATTTCTTTCCATGTCACTAGGCCTCAATGGCACACGTCGCAGACCGTGGCGAGTATGGGCTCAATGGCGCCTCGGCGGCCATTGAGCTTCCCACCACGTTCCTCCCTCTTAGCTCACTGACGGTCTAGTCTTTCTGGACCGGGCAGCCAATGGTCTTTATCTTTCGATTTCACCTGGAAGACTGCGCGTTGCAACCCTTCGCGTCAGGCTTTCGGGTGAAACGCTCTGTGTTTTTCTTTCTCTGCGTGTCTGTAGTGATAAACAGTACCCGCACCTCCCTGGGATCCAGCCCTTTGTGCAAAGTAAATCACTCCTAATTACCTTCCCACACAAATAAGGTTTAAGAAGCACGATGAACTCAGTCTGGAAAAAAGCCAATCACACAGAATATGATGCTTGCATTTATTATCTACAATGACTAATGAAAACTAAGCAGCAATTTATAATAATGTGGAAATAAAGAGTGCAAGATATATAATGCCAATTATCAATCATAGATGAATATGCAATTATTTGGTCTTACGCTCCTAATGAAATGTAGATGAAGGTACAATCTGATCACACCCAGGACCCTCGCCGCTACAGGTGCCCGGCACTCCTCAGCAGAGGAGGGGAGGACTGGCCAAGCCCCCACAGTCCTACACCAGAGCGGGGATGTGATGTTAGGAGCCTCGGCCCTGACAGCGCACAGCTGGTCGTCCAGGCACTGTCCTTGATATGCGCATCTTTCCAACAGTCCAGGATGAGTCCCCCCTCCCAGGTCCAAGTATAGTTCTCTTATTAGGAGCTGCACGTCAATCATCATGACGTGTCAGGTCTTCGAGAAGCTTCTAGGCTCTCCCCTCCTGGCAGTAAACATGTTTTTTGCTTGGAAAGTTACAAGACTGGAAACAGCCAGCCTTGGCTCCCAGGCTTCGGGCACTGTGTTTTGCATTCTTGCCTTATCAGTGCACCTGACTCGCAGAGCTAAGACGAGCAAAGCTATACCTGACTCCCAAGGGCTGCACAGAGCCTCTTGTGCTAGGATGTTTTATGTCTTCAGAAAAGGCCTTTGCAATTAACCCCTTGCAAGCATGCAGGCTCACCCAGTTCGAGAGTCCTGGTTGATGTCAGCATTTTCCTCCACGCTTCGAATAGGCTCTAGTACACACAAGATAGCTCAGTGGGTTAGTGCAAATGCAGGTTACTGCAAGCGCCTAGCAGCTTATCACGACATTCCACCCCTTTCGAAGTGAGGCCTGAAAATGCTGACTCAGTTCCATGATCTGGAAGCATGCACAGTGTGCTGTAGGCCAATTAAGCGTTTCTCTAGCGCAGTCATTCTAGTATAAAGGAAAGACATTCTGCGCAAGAGCCCAATGAAGACGATAAGTATGAATATTAGGGAAATCAGCAACCACAGCAATGGGTGCAGTATTATATTAAGCAGTTTAGTGGAGGAGGGAGACCATCCAGTGAATATATCCCACCAGTGGTGAGTAGTAACAGATTGCAGATGGTCAGCAGTTTTGATTAATTGGTTTCTGTCTATTATTAGCTTGTACTCTGCAGAAATAGCTGAGTTAGCTAGCGTCTGGAAATCTTTCCAAGCAGTTTGAGCAAACTGTCTAATAGCTTGAAGCCGGGCAGTAATCACTCCATAGGATAGAGTCCAGTTAAGCAAATGCGTGAGCTCAGCATGCAGAGTAGTGTGAGACCACTGGGTTAAACAAAATACTTGAGGATTCCCTAATAACCTATAATTGTTAATAAGCAAGGAATGATTAGTAACTACGCAAGCTGTATGCTGATCTATTTGAAAGATGTCAGTCCCATTTATGTGGCATTGCATCCAGGTGCACTCCCCTGCTACGGGATGTATGCATGGGTCCGGAACCCTCCCAGTTAGGGGACACACCCACCCCTGATCCCAGGGCATGCAGGTGTGACTGTGGATGGTGTAGTTTTGACTGTCTAACCATTCCCCTCGTATTTGCGGAACCCACCAGGAACCATTGATTTTCATAGGCAGTACTATAAAAGGGCACCATATTTCTAGAGCATAAGCGGTCCTACTCACTTGCATTAACGCATGGCAGGTGTTATTCATGCAATCAAAAGCAAGCGGCTTAATCCATATGTCTGCTGGTAACTGTAGCTCTGTGTGCCAGTGGGTTGAAGATAGTCGCCCCCATTCGGAGCGGAAAGCCAACACCTGCTGATTTAGCAAAGTTTGCCATAAAATACATCGTGTGTCTTTAGCAGTTTTGTTGACCTGTCCTATGGCAGAGAAAATGTCTTCATAGCTGAAATTCTGCCACTTCCAATGGTTGCCAATACTTGTAGCAGTGTTGCGCAGGGTAGGACTTATCAATGGGCCCCACTGAGCCAGAAGTTTTATAGCGCCGCTGGCATCAGAACCCCTAGTGGCTAACTTGTTGCGCACAGTTTCTATGTCAAAAGCATTTAAAGCCCCCGTTCCCACTCCCGCTGCACCCGCAATCAATGAATCTAAACCCCTAGCTACGCGCAATTTGGTGATGGGCCATAGAAATTGACTCCATTTATAGCAGCTTGGTAGTACTAAGGAGACATTGCCCCGTGACAAGTCTATGTCTAAGTGTACCTCTGAAATAATGGAAGCGTGCATCACATGTCTGCAATTTAAATGTTGTCTTACTATTGGAAAATCTAGCATGTTTACCAACTCCACTCTGTGTGATTTGAAAAACACCATCCTCCAAGTGGGATGCCTACCATGTACAATATTGGTTTTTGATACAAACACCATACTACCATCTGGTAGAGGCTGTTTCAACGTACAATTGTATACAAAGCATTTGGATAAGTTATAGTCCAGAAAATCTTGGCGAGTACACTCGTTGCAGTTCTTGGGACAAAAGAAACATGAAACATCAAACAAATTATTTGATCCATTCACTGAAACTTTTGGACCTAAGATCTCGTAGGCGCCAGTCATATGGGTTAGTGATAAAAGGTGTCCAACAATGTGCCAATCTAGAACTCTTGCAGTTCCATGTGGATACTCATTTGTAACGCTTTTCTCACAGGTTACGGTGCGGTTGTAGTTATCACGCAGGACTGGAGCATCAGGTGTAGTGCATGCGATTCTCAGAGTCCATGTAGTGTCGTGCAATAACCCACTCTTTACAGAGAAAGCGTTGGTTTGGCAGGCCAGGAGCACCCACAGCAAGGCAAGTCCCATCCCCTTCATACTGCTCTACATTCGTGGTGTGAGCCTAGTAGCGGGAATATAAACAGGCACATCAGAATTATGCAAAAGTACAACATAAGTACTTCCAACACCTTGACTTAGCACTTCCCCAGCCTCAGGCTTTTTGTTAGGATGGTGCACCCGCACCTTTTTTCCTGTGCTACCGAAGCCTCCTTCCCCCCTCAAGGTAGTGTCTGGAGATTGCTTGCTTTCTACTACTAGGGGGACAACTGCTTGTTCACAAATCAATTGTGCAATTCGGTCATATTTGGTTAATGGTACTGCAGATACACCAGCATTATGTAAAAGTACCGAAACAGTCCCTCTATAATCAGGATCAATCACACCTCCTAATATGTCAATGCCTTGTTTTGCCAGGCTGGAGCGTGCAGCAATGCGTCCATAAGTGCCAGCCGGCAATTTGATGCCAATACCCAGCGAGATGGATTTGGTTTGCCCCGCCGGTATAACATCATCTTCACAGGTAGATAGATCAAGTCCAATGCTGCCTGCAGTGGCTTGCACAGGCAGCTTCGCTTCTTTGTCGGTTTTCCACACAACAAGAGTCTTTGTTGATTCCACTTTCTCACTTGTCAGTCTCACAAAGGGTGTCTGGCGATTTCCCAGTGGACGATTGTTCAGTTCAAACAGTGCATGTGCCAGATGTTTGGACCACCCCTTGAGAGTGTGAGTCTTAGTCAGCTTCTTTATTTGTTGCTTGAGCAGCCCATTGCTACGTTCCACCAGAGCAGAGGATTCTGGGTATCGGCTTATGTGCAGTGTCCACTTTATGCCTTGCTCTAGTGCCCAGTCTTGCACATTGTGTCCAGCAAAATGGCTGCCTTGGTCTGATTGGATTTCATCCGGGATGCCATAGTGTCTGATAAGGTATTCCATGCCTTGCAAGGTAGCCCGCTGATCTGCATGGGCGGCTGGATAAGCTAATAACAGTCCAGAGTATGTGTCTACCATGGTCAACACATAATGCTTTCCATTCTCGGGCGGTAAAGGGCCAATGTAGTCAACTTGCCATACGCTAGCAGCTTTTTCACCTCTTCTCAAAGGGCCTTGAGGCTTCCTCTCCAGAGGGTAGTGCTTCACTTCACTGCACACGGAACATTGGGAGGCAGCTTGTCTGGCTTGATCCTTGGTAATGGGCAATTGTCTCTTTTTTTCCCATTGATAAGTTCCTGTTTGCCCTAGATGCCCTGAGGTTTGGTGTGCCCAATCTGCCATCCCTTGCAGCACCTCAGCTTCTTGTGGTGTTGTCACTGGGCGAATCTTTGTCATTTGGTCCACTTCATTGTTGAACAGGGCAGCCAGTGAGGTGTCAGGGGGCATGTGTGCATCAACATGCCCAATGCAGATTTTGCACCTCTCACCTTTGCACCACATCTCTTCCCAGATGTCTGGCCCTCCCCAGACCGGCGTGTTCTTGATCTGCCAGCCATCTCTTCTCCATGCCGGTGCCCAATGTGTCAGGCCTTGACATGTGGCCCAACTGTCTGTGTATATGTATGCAGTCTCTGTTTCCTTCACTTGTTCAATCACGGAGGCCACTGCTTGCAGTTCAGCATACTGACTTGATCCTCCCACACCTTCTCTCATTAGCAGTGTTTCTCGATGGGGCTGGAATGCGACAGCTTGCCAGTGTCTTTGCCCTTTATCATACTTTGCCGTGCCGTCCGTGAACCATGCAGACTTTTGTTCTTCTTCTGTCAATGTATCATAGGCGGGTGCGACTTTGAAGGGAGATTCTGGCAACGCCACAGGGGTGTTTGGTTCAGGCATCGCTTCCAGATCTACCGCCTCCAGCATTTGTTCTGGCAGTCTGGAAACCCCTGTGCGGCCAGCTTTCGCACGTTGCTGTAAATACCATTTCCATTTGACATGAGTGGCGTCTTGTGCTCTGCCGCTTTTCCCATTTGCAGCAGTGTCACGCACCCAGCCCATGATTGGAATTTCTGTGCAAATTGTCACTGGTTGCTCGCCTGTGATTCTTTCAGTTTCAACTAGAGCCCAGTACACTGCAGCAACTTGTTTCTCAAACGGAGTGTATTTTGTCATAGGATCTGTGAGTTTCCTTGACCAGAACCCCTGTGGCACTCTTTTATGTCCTTGCTTTTGCCACAAGCTCCACACAGCCACGTCATTGTAGACAAGAATTTCCAATTCAAAAGGATCAGTTTTTGTCAGGGGCCCCAGCGTGATGTAATTTTGCAATGCGTCTTTAGCCTGTTGGAAGGAAGTCTGTTGCTCTAGGCCCCATATAAAGTCATGTTTCTTTCTGGTGACTTTGTAAATGGGTTTCAGTATCAGGCTTAAATGAGGTATGTGATTTCTCCAAAACCCCATTAACCCAATGAATCTTTGTGCCTCTTTTTTATCTGCTGGTGGAGCCATCTGCTGAACCATATCAATTACCGGGTCGGGAATTTTCTTAACTGACCCAGACCAGATTGCACCTAGAAATTTCACCTCTTGAGCAGGCCCCTGTACCTTTTTGGGATTTATGGCCCACCCCCGATTTTGCATGTGTGTGATCAGCTTTTCAGCAGCGTTTTCTACATGTTCGTTCTCAACACTGGTCAGCATGATGTCATCAATGTAATGAGCAATAAATACATTATCCAATTGCACCATTTTTAAGTCTCTGGCAATCAATCCATGACACAGAGTGGGACTATGCACATACCCCTGGGGCAATTTAGTAAAGGTAAATTGTCTGTCTCCCCAAGTGATAGCAAATTGGTCTTGTGATTCAGTGTCAATATCAATGGAGAAAAATGCATTGGCCAGGTCAAGGACCACATGCCATTCACCCACTTCTCTCGTAAGGTTTTCAATCAGGGTGATGATGTCTGGCACCGCCGCAGCTAAGGGCGGCACCTTCTTGTTCAAAATGCGGTAATCAATTGTCAGACGCCATGCCCCATCCGGGCGGCGGACAGGCCAGATCGGCGAGTTGAATGGACTGACTGCCGGCCTCATTATGCCAGCTTTCACCAATGACTCAATAGTTTCACCAATCTCTTTGTGTCCTCCTGGCAACCGGTACTGTTTCACACACACTGGGTCAGCAGGAGGAGGTAAATGCAAGGGGGACCATTTGGCATGCCCAAGCACAACGGGGTTAATAACTCTCACATGGATTTTTCGATTGCCAAAAACAAATTCGCCTAAATCTGTAGTCACACTTTTGCCCAACAACACATCCATGCCAAGGATGTACTCCGGTATATCTGCAATCAATACATTTGCTGTGAAAGGCAATCCCTCGCCAATTGACATTTTTACATTAAAGGCTTTTGCAACAGTTTCTGCTCCCCCATAACCATTGACCAAAACTCTGGGACCAGACAATTTACTGGGATTGCCATTCAGAATGGTTACCTCAGCTCCTGTGTCTAATAGAGCCAAAACATGTTTTACTTTCTCATCCAAGTACAAGGTAAGTGGCACAAAAGGGCGTCTGTCTCTGGGACTAGTTCTCTTTATTAACCGTACCTCAAAGACAGAGCCAGCCCTTCAATCAAAAATGGGGTCTGGGACCTCCCACTTGTTCTTTGCCAAATCAGGGTAACCTTTTGCTCGCACTTTGGGCTTTAACACCTCCTCTTCAGAGGGGGCAGAGGGCTTAGTTTTTTCCTGTCCCTGTCTTTTTATTTTCTTCCATTTCTCAAGCAGCTCAGATGTGGGTTTACCATCTATCTCTTCCCTTGGAATTCCTGCTTTTAGCAGGTCCACCCACATTTGTTTGCGTGTGATCTCAACAGTATCAGCTTTCTCTTTAGACTTTACATTTTTACCACGCTTTTTTTCTGAATCATTGTTTGCAGCCACTAAACGCGCTGCTTTGCGTACATCCAGCCCTTCTAGTTGCCCTAACAGAAGTGCCACTTCACCAATGGCTTTGCCCTGCGCTGGACCCAGCAATGAAAGCAATGCGCCCTTCATGTGACTCGGTGCATTTCTTAACAAACGTGCGCGCATGCCAGCTGTAAACAACTCCATGTCAGGCCCTGCAAAATTTGCACTGTACAGTGCACACTGCAAACCCATCTCTCTAAGCTGGTTTGTTGCTTCAGTTAGTGACTGCCAACAGCCCCAACTCTCTTCCATATCCATTGGACTCCCATACAGATTCATTAGGGCAGTCTGAAGCCAATTAAACAAGGAATGAGAACCTTGCTGTCCGAGCGCACCGCGCACTATCTGTCCCAACATCACATTAGTAGTGAGTGAACCCATCTTTAACAGTTCCTCTGGGGTTAAGAAGATACTATCGGCACCCGTGTCCCAGATGCGAAGGAACCAAGTCAAAAGTGCTTCACCTAGCTTCTGTCTAAATAACTTAGCAATCTCTAAAAGCTCTGTCTGTGTATAATCACGGACAATCCTTGTATTTTGAATATTTGCACCGCCAGCTTGGCCTTTTGATTTGTTAGTGATTAACGGCCGTGCTGGATAAACACATTTCTTTGGAGCACATTCCAGCTCCTCTTCATCAGACCAATTTAATTCAGCAAGTCTAATTTCAACAGACTCATTCCAGTCATGTGCTTGCTCAGTTTCACTATCACTGACTTCACCCGACCATAAATTTGGGTCCCAGTTATCTTTCCTAATTAGCGCGCGAATCCTTATCTTTGACGGATTTCCCCGCCGCTGTCTGCGCTTGTGCGTGGCTACACGCACAGCTAAAGAGGCACACCTGTCCTCCATCTGATCAGCCCGTTTAACGGACGATTCAAGGGTCTCTCTCATAATAATTTGTTGCAGGGATACCTCGTCTGTTAATTTACGAATCTGAGCATCTTTAAGCAATTCATTCTCATGCACCTTTCTGAGCGCCTGCAGGAATAACCAGCCTATGTTTCCTGCTGCCTTTAGCTCCTTTCTGCATTTCTCAAGCGGTAAACTCTCCAAGCACTTACTAATTACCGCCGGGGAAACATCATTTTCAAGCATGTCCCATGCCCTCGGTGCCGAGTACCGATGCAAAATATCTGCCACACCCGACCAAGCATTTGATGCCGGCCATCCTGGAATGTGACAGAGTGCACTATCTTCCCCATTGCATTCATCTTTTGCATGTTTTTTCCAGAAGGGCATTGTGCTCGTAAACCCTGCTCACAGCGCCAAATGTAGTGATAAACAGTACGCGCACCTCCCTGGGATCCAGCCCTTTGTGCAAAGTAAATCACTCCCAATTACCTTCCCACACAAATAAGGTTTAAGAAGCACGATGAACTCAGTCTGGAAAAAAGCCAATCACACAGAATATGATGCTTGCATTTATTATCTACAATGACTAATGAAAACTAAGCAGCAATTTATAATAATGTGGAAATAAAGAGTGCAAGCTATATAATGCCAATTATCAATCATAGATGAATATGCAATTATTTGGTCTTACGCTCCTAATGAAATGTAGATGAAGGTACGATCTGATCACACCCAGGACCCTCGCCGCTACAGGTGCCCGGCACTCCTCAGCAGAGGAGGGGAGGACTGGCCAAGCCCCCACAGTCCTACACTAGAGCGGGGATGTGATGTTAGGAGCCTCGGCCCTGATAGCGCACAGCTGGTCGTCCAGGCACTGTCCTTGATATGCGCGTCTTTCCAACAGTCCAGGATGAGTCCCCCCTCCCAGGTCCAAGTATAGTTCTCTTATTAGGAGCTGCACGTCAATCATCATGACGTGTCAGGTCTTCGAGAAGCTTCTAGGCTCTCCCCTCCTGGCAGTAAACATGTTTTTTGCTTGGAAAGTTACAAGACTGGAAACAGCCAGCCTTGGCTCCCAGGCTTCGGGCACTGTGTTTTGCATTCTTGCCTTATCAGTGCACCTGACTCGCAGAGCTAAGACGAGCAAAGCTATGCCTGACTCCCAAGGGCTGCACAGAGCCTCTTGTGCTAGGATGTTTTATGTCTTCAGAAAAGGCCTTTGCAATTAACCCCTTGCAAGCATGCAGGCTCACCCAGTTCGAGAGTCCTGGTTGATGTCAGCATTTTCCTCCACGCTTCAAATAGGCTCTAGTACACACAAGATAGCTCAGTGGGTTAGTGCAAATGCAGGTTACTGCAAGCGCCTAGCAGCTTATCACGACAGTGTCCTCCGCTAATGCTCGCTTCTGATCTTCTTTTCTCCGTGTTTGTTTTTTTTTTGCCTGCCTTTGTCAGCCCAGCTCCAGCAGCCTTCTCTGGGTTTCCTCTTCCCTTTCTATTTTTTTCTTTCTCTGCTACCGCTCTTCTCCCTGCATTGGCTCCATACGACCTCTACCTGAAGGTGACGCCCTCATCTTCGCTCCACCTGCCCGTAGGGTTTTTTTTATGCTGAGAGGCTTTTTCCCCCAATCAGTTTGTTCTGGTAGAGAGGGCCCCCCAGACCTCTCTGATCTAGGTCAGGGTGGCTTCCTATCGGGGCAGACCTTATCCACCACAGAAGAAACAAGCCTTGTGGAAGAAGAAGCTCAACCCTCCTGCGGACCTTGAGACTTCAGGTGAGGAGGGGGCTGAGGGGCGGGATCAGGCAGAGGGGTCAAAAGTGCCTAACCCTGACACTCAAGTCGGTAAAAGGAGTGTTTTGGACTGGCCTACATTTCCCAATGGATAGCACCAGTCAGCTTCACTCTTAAATACTGGCCTCTTTATTACTGACATTCATGGGCTATATTTTACCTCACAAATTTCCCCCCTTGACTCTTTGATTCAGGTGACTCAGAGAAAAGAGCAAGGAGAGAGGTGTTTTTTTCCTTTTGGCTTTTGGTTCATTCCATGAATTTCCTAGTCGGAGCATGTCCGCTCTTTTTCCCGCCCTGAGGAAGTGGTGCTCTGGTCTGCATTCCACTCTTTTTGGATTTTGTGGTTTTGGTCCTGGACCCCTCCCTTTCCAGCAACTCCAACCTCCAAGCTGTAGAGGCATGGTGTTATTTAATCTGCCCAGAGTAAAAAAGAGGGTAAGTATTTTATGCAGTACTAATATCCCCATTATTATCGACATACAAATTGACAACAAAACAACAAGTTATACATTGCTTTTCACTTGACATATTCAATTCACGACCTTTCCTAAATTTGATAAATTCCAAGTATGAATTGTTTTACTCCCTGTAATGTGTGATTTTCTCCATCCGGGGTCCATTCTTTCCTTTCATGCTTCAAGATGGATCTTGTGTTCTACCCTGACAATCAGTCGGAGCACCTGTCTAGGGTGACAGCTCTCCAACTGATTGATATGAACCCATTTCTCTTCCGTCTGTTCTCCTTTAGGGATGCGGATCTTATAGGCGATACGTGAGATTTTATCAACAAGTTCAAAGGCACTCCGCCAAGAGGGGAGAAACTTCTGCCCTTTGATCTGGTTCCTTTGGAAATTTTACAGGTAGACCTGTCTCCTATTTCCTACTCCTTCTTGGTGGTCTTTAAGTCATAGTGGGTTTTCAACCCCCCTGACAACTTTTCTAAATTGCACTGAGCATAAGCAAAAGCATGCTGAAGGTGTTTCCTTAAATTTTCAATGTACTCCTGGGTCGTGGACGCATTGATCAGGGTCTGCTCTTGAGTTCTGTAGAGCAGATGCTGAGGTAGCACCATTTTCTGTACAGTCATGAGCACAGAGACATTTCTGTTGCACAAGATGGTACAGATATAATGGCCATCAGGACAAGCAGTAATTGGATGTCCTAACTAGGTCCACGAACTTCTTCAAGATGCCCACAATTGTTTTATTGTACCTCTCAACCCTCCCTCCGTTCAAGGCTGTGGAGTTTTCTTTTTACCCCTAGTATCCCCCGCATCTTGGGCATCACCTCGCTGGTAAGATGACTTCCCCGGTCCGACTCAATCCTTTGGCAAAGGCCAAAATGAGAGAAAATGTGATCGATCATTAGTGCAGCAGCTGTCTCTGTCTTACAATTCGGGGTCAGAAGACATTCTACCCACTTGGAAAACAAGAATGTCATGGTGCACTTGTTTCCTCTAGAGGAGTGAATAACTGTCCCGATAAAATCAACTTGCAAATCTGACCAAGGCAGTGTCCTTCCCCTTTTTAGTAGGTGAGCTCTGTGTGTGAGGGAACTCGGCTGAAACTGAGCACACAAAAGACACACCTTTAAGTAGCTGTCGTGGTCAATATGCAACCTTGCGCTAGATTTATAATGTTGTATGAAACCCCCTATGACTGGCAGTGGGAATGTCATGGGCATGGCTTAACATCATGCTTCGGGATTAGGTAGCTACAACCCAGTGGTCACATTCACATATGGATTTCTGTAGCAACAAACCGTTTTGGATTCAGAACATTTTGGAAAACTTCAACACCCTGAGATCCTCTTTCCGAATATAATTGGATTATGTCAGAAGAAAGTTCATGGGGTCTTCAATATGTTGATAACATTTCCCAATAATTGGGTCCTCTTTTTGTGCAGTAATTAATTCTGCATCTGGGCTTTGTTTATTCCACTGGGCAGTTGAGAGTTCATTTTAGGCCTGGGTTTGGGACCTGGTGACCGCAGTGACCTGGATTTCCCCCAACGGGGATTCGGTTTCTAGGAGATCCCCGTGAATGGCTCTGGTTCTGACCAACTGTTCAGCCAAGTGATTTTCAGTTTTGTCTGGTCCCTCTATTTTGAAGTGACCTTTATTTTTCTCCAATAGATGGTTATCTCATTAGAGGTTACCAGATCATCAATTGATTGGATACATTTCCCGTGCTTGAGCAGTTTATTAGTCGCGCACAGCATGCCTTGATTTTTCCAATTAATCAGGGGTTCCACAAACCCATTACTGACATAATCTGAATCGATGATTATGACCAGTTCTTCAAGTTGGTGCTGCACAGCAGTGAGGATGGCTTGTTGTACCACCATCAACTCTGCTACCTGACTGCTTCAGGGACCTATTTTGTACTAAGCAGAGGCTTCCGGGGTATCATTAAGCCAGGCATTCCCAGTGCCAGCCACTAGTTCTTTTTTCCCAGGATTGTCAAAATGGTAGGAACACCCATCCACATAAACTGTGGGTATCCCCTGACATGTGTCTTCCCCATAGGCTTTGTGCGGGGAAGTATGGTATGCCTCCAGATTATCGTTGGTCCTTAGACTGTTTTCCTCAAGACAGTTTTCATGACTTGAGTGCAGTCATGCAAGTCAGCCAATCCTTGCGCTAGAGGACTCTTCTTGTTTTGGCCATATCTGACCTCCAGAGGAAAACCGTGCATGGTCAGCATCCAGGAAGTAATTCTGGAATTACTCACAGTGCCTGTTTGGATTCGGTCACTTTTGAGATATTGCAAGGGTTGGTGAGGAGTCTCCACAATGATTTGCTCCCCCTGGATGAATGTAAGGTAATTCTTCAACGCCCACACTGTTGCCTGGAGTGCCTTTACGCAATTGTTGAATTTTTCTTCAACAGAGGACAAAGTCTTGCTCGTGTACGAAATTACTTTATTGACCTTGTCGTGCTTTTGGTAAAGTACTGCCATTAAGCAAGTATCCAAGAACCCTTCCTCCAAGATGAACTCCTTATTCTTTATAGGGTAAGCCAAACAAGGTGTCATGAACTACAGAACACATCCCTTTTGGACTTCCTGGTCCTTGTCGCAACGGGGCTTGCACTCCATAATACTCCCAACATGGTCGTCCAGCGTAAAACCCCTTTCTCGCTCCACGCGCTGGACGTAACGTATTCTATTAATAGACCGCGGCTCTGCCGTCTCAATACTATTGCAAAGTAGCGATCCGACGTGTGTCCCGTAGCTCGTGGTATTGTTTCCTTGTACCCGTCTATCTACCCGTTCCTTGCCCCTTCCTTTCCTCCTATTTCCTGGACTCGTGTGCTAGTTTCCCGGATTCCTGGACCCGTGTTCCAGAAACTGAACGCACTCTTGAATCGGAAGAGACTCGGGCAGCCTTGTTCAAAACCAGATCCATCCGCAAGAAGGCAGCGACCAAGGACTCCAGCAAAGAACGGACCCAGGTGAGAAGGGGGAACTCCTTGACAGTTTCAGGCACCACCCGACCAAACTCTATAGCGACATGGAAGCCGCTGTTCAGGACCTGATGCGTGGCATGCAAGAACTATCAACAGAGGTCCAAAATCTAAAGGCGGAAAACGCAGCACTCAAACAATTGGTCTTGTCCCGGGATTCGGCCACAAAAGAAAGCGTCTTGTTAGGCGGCATTGTTGACAAATACGATGGGTCGGCAAAAACCCTTTGTGGATTCCTGGATTCATGTTTGGTCCACTTTACATTTAAGCCTTATTACTTTTCGACTCCCAGGGCTAAGGTGGGGTTCATAATTTCCCACCTTTCCGGGAATGCCTTAACCTGGGCTACACCCCTCGTTAACTCCGGTGATGCCCTCCTAGATGACTATGATGGGTTCATACAGGCCCTTAAAAACATGTTTGATCGCCCTGAGCAGGTCTTTAGTGCCCAAGAACGTCTGTTAGATTTTCAGCAGGGTTCCCAGGATATGCTCACTTATGTGACCCGATTCAAACAATTGGCCAAGGAAGCTGATTGGTCCTCTGAGGCGAGTTTCACCCTGTTCAGGAGAGGACTGAATGATGAGATTAAGGATGAGTTGGCCAGAGTGGCTCGACCAAACTCACTCCAGGCACTAATGGACCTTGCCAGGCAAATAGACTTCCATATCCAGGAAAGAAAGGCTGAAACAAAGAAATCCAGGGGAAATCCTTCCAAGGTGTCCTTTGAGAGCACCTTCAGAATGGACAAAACCCAGGCTCAGTCACAGAACCAGAACCCATGCAGATAGGAGCCTTCCGTGGACCCATATCCCCGCAAGAAAGGATGAGAACGATTCATACCGGGTTGTGTATGTATTGTGCTTTAGACAAACATTTGGTTGGGGAATGTCCTCTAGCCTCCCCCTCGGCGTTCGGGAAACGCCAGCTCTGGATTCTAAATGGAGCAGAGCTTCGGGAGAGAGATGTTTACTCCCCGTCAATTCCATCCTTGAACTCTCCTGGACAAAACAAATTGATCATACTACAGGCATTTCTATCACCCTCCAAGAGCAAGACCTATCCCATTTTGGCCTTGGTAGACTGCAGAGCTATGGGGATCTTCATTGATCATGATTGGGTTGCTAGTCACCAGATTCCGTACGAGACACAAAGTACCTTGCAGCTTGTGGAAGCCATCGACGGAAGACCCCTCACTTCAGGGCCTGCAGACCAAGGAGATCCAGCTCTCAATAAATCACCATCAAGAGCTGATTAGGTTCGACATCATTAAGTCAGACTACTACCCCATGGTATTGGGGATGCCCTGGTTACAAAAACATAATCTGTATATCAACTGGACAGCAGGATCACTATTCCTAGGCTCAGAGTTTTGTATGTCTCACTGCCTATTCCTGAAACCTTCATTAACATCCCCTAAGGAACAGCATAAAGACCAAGAAACACCACTCGTGGTTTCCAATATCATTCAATTCCCTGAGGCCTACCAAGGTTACGCTGATGTGTTTTCGACTGCCATAGTCCAGGCCTTACCACCACACAGGCCTGAAGACTGCGCAATAGAAACTGAACCCTCAGCAGTGATTCCCTTCGGCGAGATGTTCATCCTTTCTGAACCCGAGAAAAAGGCCCTCAAAGAATACCTGGATGCCAACCTTGAAAATGGCACCATAAGACCTTCAAAATCTCCAGCAGGTGCTTCGTTATTCTTTGTTCCCAAAAAGGATACCCAGGAACTCAGACCCTGCCTCGATTTTCGTGGCCTAAATCAATGCACCCTCAAAGACCGATACCCACTACCCTTGATTTCAGATATCCTGGAAGCCGTAAGGGGCGCAGTAATTTTCACCAAGTTGGATCTCCAGGGTGCCTATCATTTGATCCGTATCCGGGAAGGAGACGAGTGGGAAACCGCCTTTAGAACACCCTTGGGCCATTACGAATACCTGGTCATGCTCTTTGGACTAGCTAATGCCCCGGCAGTCTTCCAACATTTTATGGATAGGGTGTTCACTGACATGTTGTTCCTCTTCGTCATTGTATATCTGGATGACATATTGATCTTTTCCAAAGACCCTCAAAAGCATGAAGAACACGTAAAGGCTGTCAAAGGTTTTGACCCATGTTGAATTATTAGACGGGTAGATGTGGGGATGAGCTGTCGCCACCCATCATTCTATCCCAGAACAAAACTAAATCAATAAACTGGGTGGATGTGGGGATGAGCTGTCGCTGCCCAACATTCCATCCCAGAACCAGGAAAACCGCACGGTTGTGCGCACACCAAAATGGTTGTCTAACCTGCCACCCACCAGTGCCAGCATGATGGACCGGAAGCGCCAGGGGTGAAAGGTGGTGTCGAAGGAAAAATAACAGTGTTGTTAGACCAAAAGCGCCTTAAAATCACCTTTGTTTTCCTGAATGCAAGCTCAAAGTGCCTATTTCGAACTTTGCAGGATATTCAAAAATCTTACTGAACACCAGCAGACATCTGGCAGAGTGAAGTGTTGTGTGCATACAAAATATGGGAAGATGAAGAGCCCAAAACAATGTTTATAACAAAACTGGCTGAGCTGTGGATGTCAGCAGCTTAATTGAAATTGGATTTAAAACCACTAAAATCGAAATGTTTAAATTAAATGAGTGACCTACTTTTGAGTGTCACATAGTTTGCAACTGTTAAATGTCATCGTTTTGAACTTAGAATCAGCATTCTAGCTGCATGTGTAAAAAAATTGTAAGTTTGATTTAAACTGGGAACAAACAGGACATTTAGCTGAAGCTTGACTTAAAGAAATTGAATTCTGCCTGACAACTACCCCCGACGGGAGTTGAACTGGCTCAACAACTCTTCCCAGGCCTGGCTGCATCCTGCTGCCCCCACCAAAAGGAGATCACAACTCTCTGATTGAATTAAGGGAGGGGTACCTGCAGACTGCAGGAGGTTGAACAAAGCCCTGTCCTCAGGCAAATGTTATATTGGGGGGGTCGTAAAATGGCTTCCTCTTGGGAGAAACGGGGAGGGGAAGTGCCTGTGAGAGCCAGCTGAGCTTGGGGGAAGTGGATAAACCAGTTATTCCACCATGTGATGTGGGAAGCCACACCCCTTTTTGACCAGGGCATAATTTTAAAAAGATAGATAACTCATAGTCCGGACTGGTCAAAATTATATAAATAATATCATTATTCTTGGGATTTTTCCGTGCACATTTTAAGAGGTGTTAGGACCCTGTGGTGTATTCTGGGGGGTTGCTAGCGGAAAATAGGGTCTTACTCCAAATGTCTGCATGTTAAAAATCTGACACTTCATCAATTAATGTCCATACTCCTTGTGCACATTTGTGTAATTTTTGGGAAATGTCCGATATTGGTAAACCGACCAAAAAGCACAAAATGTCATTTCTGAATCCCAGCTCGCAGGAACATGGGGCTTGAACAGAGACCTGTCTTAATTCATCTGTAATATGTACATGTAATGTCAACCACTTGTGTATCTGGGAAATATGTATTTGAATCAAATACAGATTTGTGGGCAAATTGACCACGGGAGGATCCTCTGACCCATAAACAGACCTCATCATGATGACAATCCATTTCCTTCCCCCAATCATGGGAGAGGGGAGAATTGGGCCAATGACAAGTAGAGAGGGGCAGGCTCAGTTATGCCACGCACACACCCACTTTCTAAACACATAAAAGCAGACAGTGCAGGACAGGTAGGGACATTCACTTTCCACTTTCTTGCAGGACGCTTTGCCGGGAGACTTCAGACTTCACACCCAGAGATCCAGACTTCAAATCCATCAATCTCCAGACCTGTAGCAGAAATTAACTCCAGAATTTGTAGCAGAGAGGCCTGAATCCACAAGCTGAATCCTCTTCAGCAGGCCTCAAAACCAACCAAACTATTCAACAGCCGGGTGAGCTGTTTGAATTTTTTTGCCAAGAACTTTTGCGAGAACCTGTAGCAGTATCCAGAAAGCAGTGCTGTATCCGGAACCAGAGAGTACCACAAACCAGACCATTGTGAGCAGAACCGGTGCTTGACAGACCCAGAGAGCAGAGTTGACCCAGATAGCCAGGACTTCAGAACCACCCGCCGGAAGTCCCGCCCAACCTGACCAGACCTTGCCGGCTTATTTCAAAAATATAGTGCGAGTGCACACAGTGCCAAAACCAATATCTTAGTTTAAAATAATCTAATCCAAACTATTTTAGCCTATTAGAACTGCCTCCTAGAATCGTGTCATTCTGTCATCTTTAAAACTGAAAACTGTCACCTGTCATTTTGAACTTTTAAAATCCGAAAAACTACCTTGACTAAATCGGCCGTATCTCCGGAACCGTTTGTGCTAGGAGCGAAATTTAACTGTTATCTTAAAGCTAAGACTTCCTACTTCTTATAGGGCCTCCGTAATTATGCTCGACGCACGCAATTAAATTTGCTGCGATTTGACATTTTGCACATTTTCAGCCACGTGTAAAAATCAGCAGCTCCTTGCTTTCCTTTGCTAAAATTCGTTTTAACCTGCTAGTTACTCATAGAGCATTGCTGAAGGGAGCCTGAACTAATACAAACTAGATATCACTCACCCTGAACCTCCTACATGGAATTAAAATCAATTTTAGCATCATTTCACTTCATTGCCACCACATTCAAAGCATTTTGAGCCTGTGTTTTAAAATCATACCTGTTTTTCTCTAAGCTTGCTAGGGGGGAACTGCATTTCATATTGCATTTTGTTGGGATTCTTGAAGTCTGTGTGCTCTCCTTCCATTTCTTACATTGCAAAGGGTGGGTGAATTGCCAGAGAAAAAGTGATTATATTGTCTTTTGTTGAAGTCATATCAAGTTATTTCCTGTACTGCATTTCATTCATCATTGCATTGTCTTTGAAGCCATAAAAGCATTCTCAGCTACTTTATCCTCTCTATATCACTTCTAAGCCATCAAAAAGAGTGTACCACTGTAACATTATCCATTGTTGATCACTATCATCCTCACAAGTGTGCTATCAAATATTAATTTGGCGGAGTTCGGGCAGAGTTCCAGTCTGCTCCAGTCACTAACGAGTGAGGACGTGTTTTCAACGTTCTTCTGCTGACGCTGCTGTACCTTTAAGGCTTTTTCCCAGCAACACCTTTAAAAACTTGCCTTGCGCGCGGAGCGCGCGCGGAGTTCGGGCAGAGTTCCAGTCTGCTCCAGTCACTAACGAGTGAGGACGTGTTTTCAACGTTCTTCTGCTGACGCTGCTGTACCTTTAAGGCTTTTTCCCAGCAACACCTTTAAAAACTTGCCTTGCGCGCGGAGCGCGCGCGGAGTTCGGGCAGAGTTCCAGTCTGCTCCAGTCCGCGCCGGGACAAGGGACAAGGCTCCAGAGTCTAGACGGTCTAAGAGCCTCAAGGTAACTTTTACAACTAACCTGTCCCCGAAGTCTATCAACTACCAACTACCCTCCTCCTTATACCTTTTCCTTACCGGTTTCCTATTCCTGTTCTCTCACCCTCCCTCTTTCTTCTCCTTTCCTACTTCCTACCCACCAATCACTTCCTTCCGTGCCTTCTCTCCCTCCCTTCCTTCTCTCCTCCACCTACCCTCACTGTGATCCCTCCCCCCCCCACCTCCCTCTTCCCCACTTCCCCCTACCATGGAGGAAGACTCAGATCAGCGCAGACTCAGAAGCAAAGTGCGTAAGAACTTATACGCACCATCGGCCGCCTCGGCCCCAACTTCTTCACACCAATCGAGGCCCCTGGCGGCGACCGCCACGCTGCCGTCTCCCGCCTCGACTCCTCGAGAATATCTCCTTCTCCCTTTGTCGAGCCAAACTGACGGAACTGCCATAACTTCTGGGATACAGCCGCCGGCACCCATGGAGCCCGTGCGGCCGGGCGCCCCCCCTGGGCCTGAGTCCCGGATCGTCCATACGCACCTTACAGTGCATAAAGGCGGACCAGCTAACGCCACAGCGACGGCCAGCTGTCTGATTCCAGCTCCTGACGCGACCCGCCCTCTTACCGCCTCGGCGAGTGACCCGTTCTGTGCAGGGACCGGAGGGTCCCTGTCAGTGGGTCTGAGGGCGCCCGCGCCAGCTGATTCATCCGACATAGCCCGGCCGGATTCCGCTGTATCAGCCGACACGGCTGAGCTGAACAACATGGCGGCACCATTAGACATTTCATTCAACTTGACTCCGGCCCACAAGCCGTTATCTGTGCCTGATCTTTGCTCCGAGTCTCAGCCATGCACGTCCAATATAACCATCGAGGCGATGATCCATATAACCACGGACGACCCCAGGAACTTATCGGATAAGGCTGGACCCGAGACTCCAAAAAAGCAATCAGTCTCCGCTCAGGCCCCAGTGGCGCTCCGCAAGACGCCGGGCCTGACCTCAGTCAATTTCACACAAGCAACCGATATCGAGCTTAGCACTCTGCAAGACAATATATCCACAGTTGAGATTCCTCTTCTCAAGCCTCCTTCAGATCCACAATCGCAGTCTCAAAAGAAATCCAAAGACACATTAACAAACCCTTTCTTGGAATCAATAACTGACACAGACTCAGACGAGGATTCCATCTCTTCGAACATTGCTTCGCATAAAAAACTGTGCTCTCAATCTAAAAAAAGGCCACTTCACAAAAACCAAGCCAACACAAGAACGAAACCTGTGCCAGTGACACAATTGCTCAATAAATTGGTGGCATCAACAAAAAAAAAAAAAAAACACCAAGCCCTGACGTCTGTATCAGCAAAATCCACCAGGCATCCACTAAGTGAGGCCCGACCCCAGTCTCGGAAAAAGAGAGGTGATCCTAAACTTTCTTTACCCACACCTCTCTTGTCATCTGCTTTGCTGAACTTCTTCAAGATCCAAGGGAAAAGAAAACTATCCACCGACTCTGAGCTGTCTGACGCGGAAATTTTAGAAGCGCTTGACGAAGCCGCACCTGCCCTAAAAACCAGAAAAATTGTGGCTATTGAATGCCCCCAGTCACCCATTTGCCCTACAGACCTGAGCCAAACCTTAACTCCCAAAGACAACCTACAAGACCTCCCGACACCAGTCACGTTGACCCCCGAGCGGATCCTTTCTGCTCCACTCATCACTGCTTCAGATATCCAAGCCGAGAAGCCCCTCTCTAGAAACCCGGAACCCAGTTCATTTCCTCACTTAATACTTAAAGACTGCCCGGCAAACCAGGGTCTCTCGGGCATTCTAGACTTACTACAGCCCAAGCCTGTCTCTTCTCACAAAGTAAAGTCCACGCAATCGTGGACTAAATCCCACCTACCCATTCTTCCCCCCCTGGCTTCGCTGGCAGATCCCCCACCCAGCATTATCATACAAGATGACAGCGACCAACACCAGAGCCCTGTCACAGAGAGATATTCAAGCGATGTAGATCTCGAAGGAAGATCAGTAAGGCGCAGGCATTCCCTGGCGAACCTTGCATCTTTAGGACCCAGAGATTTCCCAAGAAATAAAAGACCACTCTTGGACCCTGCCTCCACACCTCAAAAAGACACATCGGGCAATAGAAAAGACTTAACGACAATCATGTCGGCAATAACCATCGCAATGGCCCCTTTCTGCAAACTCTATGAATCATTAGGAGATGCATCAAGAGACAATACGGCCATCTTAGCCTCTATCCAGTCTAAACTCACCTTTCTCGAAGGCTACATCACTGCTATCGACTTGAAACATGACATATTTCACACCTCAAAAGATCCAACACCGTTGGGCCCGCTGCAACCACACTCACCTGCAACAAGGGCGATGATCCTTCCTCAAAAGATTTGTGCTGACAGCTTTACACAGACGCCCTATACTAACTCCTTCATTGACCTCGCTCCAATATTTTCGAGTAAACCAAAGCCCACGTCAGTGGCTCTAACGCCCACTTCCAGTTCTCACCCTACACCCGCTCAAAACCCGGACCGGACCCAACGGAGACTCCAAGGTAAAAAGACATTAAAACTAGCGCCAAGCGATCGTCACTCCTCCCCGCCGATCCATCCCTGCAACCACCTGTCAGAAGGCGGCTTAACAAGCTCTAGCCACTCTATCTCAATGGACACTTTGGATCTGGCCAGGCCACGGCCTCAAACTATAACAGCCCTGGCTCAGTCTCCGAAAACCCCTGAAGAATTTTTCGATTCAAGCCTTTTATCTCCAACCCCAGCCCAAGAAGTGGACGATTTGCCTATGGCACTCTCATCTATTCAAGACGCTGGACAAACCTCTCGCCGGTTGCCCACTCTACAGGCGCTCCCTGACGCCCTATCCACCTCAACATGGGAGCCGGCCGGGAGGAACCTCGAGACTCGCCACCTGCCCACGCCTGCTGCAACCGCTTCGACCAAACTGAACACTAACCATGTTCAAAACAGCGTGGTAGATAAAACAAGGCCGTCAAAGCTATCCAATTCCCCCAAACCAACGGAACTGAATTCGGCCAACGTTAAGACGACTAGTACCGTAACCCTGTTCAAAATTGAGCAGATCTCAAGCAAAGATAAACACATAATTCTCAACAGAAGAACTGTGCTAAAAATATCATCGTCAGTACCCGCCTTAAAACATTTGAAATCGGACCACTTTCAGCGGGTCGAACCGTACCATAGAGACAATAAGGCCAAGGCGCACCTTTACATCTATAGCTCGGCAACACAAGATATCTGTAAACAAGCTGGTGAAGACTTAAAGGCAATGGGGCTCCTCCTCTCAGAAATAAAAACCTACGCCGATAAACCAACCCCTTTTGGGGCACACTCAAAGAAGAAAACTACCAACGACCAGAGCCCATCTAGACGCCTCCATGAGCGCAGAGACAAGCTAAGGTCTCACTTCAATGCCTCATCAAGAAAAAAGTCAACCTTTGACCAGGCCCATGAACATCGGGCAGACCCTTCCCGGGACTACTCCTCTCAATACAGAATCTCATCGAAAGTGGCCTGGGCAGATGCATCACCTCAAAGGTCCTTTTGTCACAACGAACACAGGCAAGCCACACCTACCCGTTGCTTGTCTCAGTACCAGCAAGATAGACAACGCACGGGTAGACCAGCATACGCCCGGAGACACTGCTCACCTCAAAGTGACAGTCGTGCCAACAGGTCTCAACACCGACACTCAACTTTTGTCTTATCACCAGCGAAAACCACTCCAAGGCCAACAGGACCATGGCATTGGATCAAAGAAGTCCTAGCTCCAAACAAGGCAAAATAGCAATCACTAGAGGAAGCCGACGCCCCCCTACATTCAAAACTTTTAACGCTGGCCTCCTGGAACACAAGGGGACATGCTCACTTAACGACTCAAAACAGCATTGACTTACAACAGTTCGATATCCTTTGCCTCCAGGAAACATGGCTGCTAGACAAACCCGTGTTGGATGGCTACGAAATTGTGACATCACCTGCGGTAAAGGGTCTTCTGGGTCGTCCCTCAGGGGGTCTCTTAATAGCGGTGAGATCGGACCAAAATTTAAAAATTCTCAAAACTACTGCTAACTCCTACGGGGTTCTGGCGGTCCTGTTGGCATGGAACAGCCCGTCTGACTCCTCCAAACCATCTTCTAAATCAAGCCCGTCGCCCCCCCTTGCGTTGATCACCACCTATTGGAACCCACAGAGAACTTCCACATCTCTCTTTTGCCAAACTATGGAGGAAACAATCGATGACATTTGTATCGAATGGGAGACGCCATGGATCATCATTTGTGGTGACCTCAACGCAAAATGCGACCAGCCGAAAGAGATCTCTTTGAAGGACACGGAACCCACGCAAGCCGAACGAAGAGGTGAAGTATGGATGACACTCATGTCCTCTAGGAACCTATATAACGCCGCCAAGATCAGAGAAGGCCAGCCTCTTTTACCAACATGGAAAAGAGGCCAATGGTCTGCCACTTTGGACTACATTTTTGCCTCTCCAGCCCTGTGCACAGAAGTCCAAGACTTCCAAGTGCTGGAAACAACGTCAAGCGACCATAACCTTTTGTCCCTTTCTTGGGCCTCTACAGCGCTCCCGAACGGCAACTATCTCCCCGAGGTGGAGCTCAACCCACAACAAACGCGCCTGCGTCTGTCTGCCACAAATATAAGGGCAATCACCTCTCAGTACGCGACAAATCAAACCGCTGAGTTACCCTTGGAGCCTCTTGGTAGACCAAACTACCTCCCACTCCTCCTATCCTATAAGTATCCTTCGACGTTGGGTCCAAAAGTCCAAAAGATCCATACTCACCACTTCGACAAACAAATAGCACTCAAAAAAACAGCATTGAGAAAGCTAAAAAGACAAGTCAAAGCTGTCAAAACCGTCGAAGCATGGAACAAGTGGGCCAACGAATTTCGAATGTATAAAGCATGGTTAAGAGCTAGACGGGCAGGCATCTACCAGCGGGACGCTGGGACACTGAACTTATGCTCCGAGTCCTCACAACTAAAAAGACAGCAGATTTTTGGTCTCTAATAAACCATACGCAAGCGACAACCTCCTCAAACATGATTAATGCTGTTCCGGAGCAAGCTTGGGTTACTTTCTTTACCGACCTTTTTGCGAGTCCATCGGCAGCAAAAACTCAGTGTATCACCATGTCAGACTCCCCATGGGTGGATCTTTCAGCCGTATCAGACATATCTCTCGCAATCAAAAGGCTAAAATCGTCCAGAGCGCCAGGTCCGGACGGGCTGTCTAACATAGACTTAAAAAAACATCACCATGAATGGTCCATCTTCATTTCTAATTTGTTCAGCCACTGCAGACAAACGAGAAAGATCCCACTCTCGTGGTGCACATCCATCATTATTCCCATTTACAAACAGGGATCCAGAGACGCCCCGGGTAATTATCGCCCGATAGCCTTGCTGGACATCATGGGCAAGATCTTTGCTTCTCTCCTCCTAGGCCACTTTCAACAATGGGTCAAAACAGCCCCCTGCAGTGACCCTCTTCAAACGGGCTTTAAAAAGCACGGGAGCACTACACTGAATATATTTATACTATCCCTGCTGAAAGCGAAAACGAAAGAAACTTCTCAGCCTGTCTATGCTGCTTTTATCGACCTTTCACAGGCTTTTGACAAAGTCGACAGAAGGAAATTATGGGGCAAGTTAAAAAACTGGAATTGCCCAGAATCGGTCCTAAACCCACTAATGGCCTTGCATACCAACACCACTCTCAAGGTCAGGCTGAACAGACAAGGCACTCTCTCTAGGGAAATTAGTGCAAACAGAGGGGTCAAGCAAGGCTGCCCACTGGCCCCAGCCCTTTTTGTCGCATTTCTTGGAGACTATAAAGACTCCGAGCGGCTTGTCCGCTCCTTTCCGCCAAAGCTTGGAAACATGGTCCTGTCTCGACTCCTCTACGCTGATGACATGATTTTGTTTGACCAGACGCCAATCGGCTTGCAACGGCAGCTCGATAACCTTGCAGCCTATATGTCAGCCAACAACCTACTAATAAATCAGGCCAAAACCAAAATCATGATTTTTTCAAAAGCCACTCGTCTTTACAAAAAACCTACATCGTGGTCAGTAAATAACATCAGAATTGAGGTGGTTTCTCACTTCAAATACCTGGGGGTGGTCATTGATGGTTCAAGCAAGGAACAGAAAATGCAAGCTCACCTCTGGACAAAAACTAAGCTTTTGACTTCTCAACTCAAAGCGATCGACAGAAAATTTGGCAAATACTCACTATCCCCGGCCATTACCTTCTATAAAGGGAAAATAGTGCCAGCGTTAACGTACGGCATGGACGCAATGTTTACGATTCCACACCAACTATGGCGAAGGCTAGAGGGATACATCTGGAAATCACTTCTGGGTTTACCAAATGCAATTCCCATTGAAGCAGTCAGAAGAGAGCTGGGGCTGCTCTCGTTAAGCGCGACTGTCAGTGTGGCCTCGCTTGCCCTGTTTATAAAGACCTTAACAAAAGATGGCCTTCCAATCTGTAACTTCATCAGCCAAGAGCTGTCCTCCACGTCCTCCAAAGCCGCCCTGCTTTGGGTGCGTCGGCAAGAACACACACTGGAGGAAGTGTCATGCTCCAAACTTGACCTAATTTCGAACCCCCAAAGGGTAAGCGAAAAATTAAAGAACCAAGACTGGATTTCCACCATTGACAAAGCGGTAGCAGCGAAATGCTTAAGACACCTTCCGCCAACATTTAACAAGTTGAAGTCGCCCCTAAGATACTGTGCAAAATTCCCAGATAAAAAACTTCGAGGAATATTTTTGCGAGCACGTCTCAACCTGCTTCACACAAGAGAAATCTTGGGGATAAGATCTTTAACTTCCACAACTACCTGCAGGCTATGTAACGATCCAGACTCCACGGAGTCAATACGCCATCTTTTGCTGAACTGCCCCTCGCTGAACCGAGAACGGCTGGCTTACCTTTCTCCACTATGGCACGACTCAACCTTGATTGAAGAAAACACATGGTGGTGCCGTTTGATTTCTGGTGAAAAACCCCGTTGGGCAACGGCTACGGCAAAAATAATTCAGGAGGCTTTTCTCAAAATTGCGAACCAAAGCACGAACTCCTTACCGGAGGTGCTTGGTGGATACCAACATGATCACACAGATGCACGACATGAGGTCTCAACTGGCGAATCAGGCTTCAGCTGAACTTCCCCTTTTATTCTGTAAAATTTCCTCCTTGACTTGACTTCACATCAACTTTCTAACGCCCCGTCTGATCGCCGGCTTTTGCACCTGTGTGGGTCTTCGAAACTTATTGAAATTAAGAACTGATACCCCTTGTAAAAATCATGTTTTTCTAGTTGATTATGTACAAGTAATAAAAAAAAAAAATAAAAAAAATTACTATAAAAGTGTGATAGATATATATTGTTTAATATTTCAAATAAACCTTTTAAATTTGCAAAACAAATCTACTTCTTGGCTCAGTGGGGTCAGGGGGATTCTAAGAGAGGGGTGTTATACAAGGGTTGATCATCCAGATTATAACTTGCCATAAAAATATATAAATAAGGGCTTCCCTTGGGCATCCTAGACAAGGCACTGACTTAGTGGGATTGCTTGATTGGAGTCACTTACAGAGTGGGGGCTCGTAGCCGAGATATTCTGGATTAGATTTACCACTTGTGCAGCTGAATACAGTGTGCCAACTGACCGCATACACATATCCGGTTAGATCACCACGCTGTTTTACACTGTGAAAGCACTCCTCAAGGGAACGCTCTAAGGAAACGGTCTGTTTTGCAAAATAAAATACAAACTCTGTAAATCAGGAAGGAACTCAAAGCTCCAGAATGACGACACTGGTAGACATCAAAATAGCTAGAGAGCACTTCTTACATAAGCTATTTGTGAGAGGTGAGTGGACTCATCAGGACCAAACGGTCTGGTTGCAGGCAATCGCGCAGCAGGTCACTGAAACAGGGTCAGATTTGTGGAGAGATCAGGGTCCCTTACATGTGGCCCTGAGTGAACTATATATGGCCCCTAAGGCCAAGGATGAGCACAACAAGATTGCCAGGGTAGCGGCATATTTATATTTACATATGGGAGCCATGCAGGACAAATGTGCTGAAGGCCAAGAACTGGCAAATAGGCAACAGATGGCGTTAGAAAAGGCCCAATCTGACCTGGTCTCTTCTGAGCAGAGGCTGCACAGAAGCCAGGAGTCAGAAAACGAGAGTAGACAATACATCATTAAAATGAAGGAGGATATGGATATCCTGCAACAGGAAAAGGCTGACCAGGATACCAGAATTCTGGCTTTGCAGAAGGAGCACCAAGACAGTTTGGAATCCTTACTGCAGAGCCAGAAAAAGCTGGAGCAACAGATAGATTTTAACAGGGCATGCAGAGAGCAGGTAGCCACCCTGCAAAGCCAATTGGATAGAGAAAAAGAGGATAGCAATAAATTGATTCTGAAAGACCTGGACACCCAGACAGAATTTCAGGAAGAGCGCCAGAAAGCTGGTGCCTTTCAAAGGCAGAGGGACGACCTGGCGGCACAGATGCAGGCTCTTAGTCAGGAAAGGGACACCTTAGGCCAGGAAGTCTGCCAATTAAAAGAAAAAATTGAAGAAAATCACCTGGCCCTCCAGGGGCTGGGTGACCTCCAAAAAGAGCATCACGACTTGCTAGAGCACACCAGGAGGGTGGAGGAGGCTCTGGCAAGAAAGGAGCAGGCCAGTAGGGATGGGACTCAGGAGGTAACCCTCCTGCAGCAGAGACTGGCCCAATACTCCAGGATCAATCGGGAGGCACAGAGAAAATGAGGCTCTCTGTCAGCACAATGATAGGCTCCAGCAACAGGTAGCCATGCAGGAGAGACTGATAGAGTCTAGTAAGGCCTTAACTGAGGAACTGAAAGCGCAGGCTCTTGCATTGCAACAGGGAGCAGGGGCTGATAGAGATGAGGTTCGCTGGGAAAGGGAAACGCCTGAGCATAACCTCAGGAGCCCTAGTACCAGAGGCCTTCATCTCTCCCAGTCCCTGGACTCTGCCACCCCCATGTCCCCTGGCGCACATGAGCACAGGGCCATAGGGATGGCAGATTACTATCCAGCCAAAAGGATGGGGCTCATAGGCCAGTACCACCCAGGAATGGATGGGCGGGCATCCGGGTATGGGCACCTAAGTACAGTGCAATTTAGTGGGGACCCCCAGGAGAGTAGGCCCACTAAGGGCATCCTGAAAACCTCTGCCCAGTTAGGTCATTGGGGGGGTACCCATTAAATCCTGGTAGCAAGGAGGGATCTGAAGACTCCTCTGAGCGTCACAGGACACAGGAGACCAGGTCCCCACATTCTGCCAGCTATTCCCAGGCTCGCAGAATCGGGGAAAACCTGGAAGATCAGACGGGCACCTCTGGGAGCAGTGCTTCTGAATCAGAGGATGAATGGACCAGGGTTACCCGAACCAAAAAGGCCAAAAAGCAAAATAGGGCCTTGCTTAAGGACCCATTGAAACAAATAAAGGCAATAAGGAGTGTCATCACGCCTTATCATAAGAACGCCAAGTATTCTGTTTGGGAACACTTGGAGCTCTATGAGCAAATGATGCAGACTTTCCATTTGAAGGACAGCAGTAGCTGCATCCAGTACGTCAAATGGACATTCTCCCCAGAATACTCCAGTTTCTTTGCAGGGCTGGAGGACCAAAACCATACAAGATGGTCCGCATATAGGGTGGCCATCTTGAAACATTTTTCTCTTCATAGAAATCCTCAAGAGGCTCGCAAGGCAGCCTACAATTTGCAATGTGGGGAGGATCAGGCCCCACAAGGATTTGTGCAAGAATTGAAGCGTGCCTTTGTGCAGACCACTAGAAGGGCGCGCACGGACAGCAGAGAATTTGACAATACTTTTTTCCATGCCTTGCCCAAATACATCATGACCCAGCTAGTGAGAGATTTTCACGAGAAGAGGTCACTAGACTGGGTCATTGAACAGGCTACCTGGATCTATGAGGTGCAGAAGCCCATAGAAAATAAAAGTAATGCGCAGAAAAACCCCAAAACCAACAGCATCCCTGCTGCTGCCAAGGTGGCAGAGGTAAAGGTTGCTCCCATTTTAGATTTGGAGATGGGGGGGCCTAAAGACCTGCCTGCACCAAATAATTCAAAGCCCAGAAGGCCCTCGGGCCAGTCACAGACAGGGAGTCGAAGAGGAAGTCCCACAAATGGGGTCCCTCGCTCCCCTGATTATGTACGTCCCCGCTACAAGGGAAACCGACCCATCCTGGGTTATGTGTGGACTCCTCCAGCCCAAAGGGGGGAGGGTTCCAGTCAAGCACCCAACCCAGAGAACTTCCCTCCAAACCTCCCACAGGAGGGCAGAAATTCACCAAACCCTGGGCCGAACTTTTTCCCCAGGTATCCACAAGGATTCCAGCCCCAAACTCATCCATCCTTCTTTCCCCAATTCCCTGAGCCCAGACCACCTAATCCGGGAGAGGGGAGGCCAAGGGTGGAGGGGTACCCAAATCTTCCCAATCTGGGGTATTACCAGAGAAGAGATAGCTACCCTTCCCGGGATCAGCCCAGGGGGGAAAATAGAGCCCCGTATCAGCCTGAGCGGGTTTCACAACTTGAGCGCCAGGTCCAAAATATGGCACGGGATCTGGGTCACATACTGAGGGCTCAACAGAACCCTCAGATGAGCATGCCACCACAGAATGCCCCAAACTCTGGGCCTGGTGCTCCAGAACAATGACGGGGCAGTACCCCGATAACCCACCGGTTCCCAGGGAGGAGGCACAAGGGGAAGGGGGGTGTAAAGCCTGGGAGGAAGATTCCTTCCCAACTTGTAAACAGCCCCTGGAAAACCAGGAACCGGAAACAAAATCTCCTACCCCTGAAAGTCTGCCACCCAAAGAGCAAAGAGGAGGTAGGAGAAACAAAGGACCCAAACAGACCCATTTTGTGGAGGAGGTACAGGTCTTCCAATTTGAGGGAGAGGGATCCTCAGAGGACGCTGGGAAAAGGATATTCTCCTTCATAGATGGGGGAACTCCTCCCAAGGAAAAATGGGTCCCAAGAGATTTCAATCCAGACTGGGTAGATGTGGGGATTGAGCTGTCGCTGCCCATCATTCTATCCCAGAACCAACAAAACCAAAAACCCCTGGTTCAAACCCATCCTGATGACTGCCTCCCAAAGGGCAGGGGCGGCCCAGAACCGGAACCAGGGGAACCTAAAACTGAATCAACAGACTGGGTAGATGTGGGGATTGAGCTGTCGCCGCCCATCATTCTATCCCAGAACCAACAATACCAAAATCCCATGGGTCAAACCCATCCTGATGACTGCCTCCAAAAAGGGGTGGGGGCAGCCCAGAACCCGAAACCATTTCCAGTTGCCAACTTTTTCTTTCAGATACCCCAGGCTCTCCACAGAATTCTGCCCAAATCTCTTCTCTTGCAATGTCCAAAACCAGAAAATTGGCCCACCAGTTGTCCAAAAATGTGCATTATCTGTGCTTCCTTGAGGAGAAGGAGGGAAGATATTATGCCCCGGTACAAGTACAGAGGCAGGGTACAATTTTGGCACTGGTGGACACTGGATCCCAAGCTACCCTTCTGTCCAAAAGGGCCTTTGATTAACTAAATGCAGGAAGGGGGGAGAATTACCGTATCCCTCTCACCTCTCTTCCTGGACAAATGCAGAACTTTGACGGGAAGGAAATTCCCGTCGAGGGGACTGCAGACTTGGACATTAAAATTGGGCGACACAAGGTGAAACACCCGGTCATAGTAGTAACTCCAGACGGCACCCCTTGTTTACTAGGGAATGACCTCCTGAGAAGGTTGTCACCCCTAATAGATTGTGTAACCAAGGTCCTCTGGACCCAGACTAGCCGACCAATAAAATTAAAACAGAGCGTCAACCATGTTAGCTTAAATGGCACCTGCCACATGGTTGAAAAAAAATCTGACCAAGTAGAATTTCACTTCCAGAACAACCAAATTCCAGACGTGACAGTAATAGCAATAAGACAACAGACTGGTGGTGGGGGGTCTTCTCTATTTCTGAAAATTGACCTTCCTTCCAGTTTAAGGTGGTATTCCACACTGGAAGGAAATACTCTGAAATTCTTTACCAATCCACGATCGGACACTCCCACTCCTATAGTCCAGAAAGATGTGAAATCAGCTCAGAGCCTGGCTGATATTCAGCAAATTGGAGAGCAGTGGTTCATCCCTGTTCAGTTAAATGATGGGAAGGACTCTGTTCTCGCTCGAGTGTGTGTGAACAACGGTAAGAGCTTCATCAGCGAAGCCATGTTCCGCCAACTCCCAAAAGATCCAGCCAGTCCAACATTCAAACTGATAGATAAATGGGAAATGGACGTGGAAGCACCCTATTCCAAACATCTCCTGCCAAGCAGGTGTATGCTCAAAATCTCCATTGGCAACAAGAGCGTAGTCCATAATTGTTGGGTCGTGCGAGACGTCACTGCCGCCTTTTACTTAGGCAGTGACATTCTCAATCGCTTTGCCATTAGTTTGGACCTAATAAACTTCAAAGCTTGGTCCCGATTAGCAGGTAATCCCATGGGCTTTGATGATCCAGAAAAAGCATTTAGGTCAGCTCAATTGCTACCTTATGCAGTTGAAATTCAGCTTAAAGAGGAAGTCACCATACCGGAAAGAACCCGACAATTCTCCCTGGAAGTGAAATTTAAAAGAGGACAAAAATTGAAAAACCCTGATGCTTATATTCATCTAAATGCTTCTCTCCAACAGCAAGGGTTAGGGGTAAACCCAACACCATTAGTCTACATAGAACATGACACCATTCCAATAGAGGTGGATAACAGCGACTTAAAGAGTATCACTCTAGCCGCAGGCACCATTTTTGGAATGGCGGTTGATGACCGACATTTCTCCATTGATTTAGGAAATTAACTGTTAGGACAAATCCCCAAGGACTGTTTTGACAGTGACAGTGATGACAATACAACACCAAACAGGATATTCACCCGGCAAGGGGGGAACTTCCTGGTGTATACTTCTTGCCCTTATGGTAAAGAAGATGTGACTTGTGACTACAGAGGGGATGAGGTGATTTTCCAGGTCCATGAGGGCTGCCTTTCCCACCTGAAGCCTCCGGTCCAAATCAGCACTCTGACCAGGGACTTCTCCACCCAGCTGGAGGAGGCCGCTGAGATAGCAAAACCAGAAGTCTTTCCAGGCTTCAGGCAGATGGTGGAAGAGAGAGTCAACCTAGCTGATGCCGGTGTGACTCTGGAACAGAAGCAAAAGTTGAAACAAGTTTTCTTGGATTTCCAAGATCTCTTTGCGGTAGACCCAATGACTGTGGTCGCACCGACATCCACACAACAATTATTCCCACGGACCCTGGAATGACTCCAGTGTTTGTGAAGCAATATCGTTTGCCTCTCGCATCCATGGAGTCCCTTACTGAAATAATTAAGAACCTTGAGTCCCGGGGAATAATCCGTCCAGTACACAGCACCTTCAATAATCCGGTGCTGGGAATATTGAAGCCAAATGGCCAGTGGAGACTCTGTGCCGACCTTAGGGAGCTCAACAAATGGGTCCATACTTCCCGATGACCTCTACCCTACATTGACCAAGGGCTGGCCCAGATTCAGGGGTCACAGGTATTCACAGCAATAGACCTGACCAATGGATACTGGACCGTGCCTGTCAGTAGGGAGGACCAATACAAACTGGCTTTTACCTTTGGGGGCCAGCAGTACACATGGACCCGGACTCCCTTCGGATACCTCAACTCCAGCAATGAATTCAACATTTTCCTACATAAGGCCATGCCCGACCTGGGTGCAAGGGGTAACCTGGCTTATGTAGATGATGTCCTCATCAAACGTTCATCTGTGTAGGAACACATAGCGGAGATCTGTTATGTTCTGACGCAGTTGAGGGCCGCCGGAGCAAAACTTTCCTTTCAGAAAGCACAGTGGTGTAGAACCCGTGTTAATTTCTTAGGGCATGAGATTACTCCTCAGGGTCTCTGTCCCCAGGAAAAGAAAGTGGACGCACTTCAGAAACTGAAAGACCCCACAACTCTGCGGGAACTAAGGAGCCTCCTAGGACTGACTAATTACAGCAGAAAGTTCATTGAGGGCTACGCAGAGATCACCAGACCCCTGATTCATTTCTTGAAGGGGGGGTCAAGTGGGAATGGGGTCCAGAACAATCCGAGGCAGTAAGACAACTCAAGAGAAGCCTCTCACGAGTGCCTTGCCTAGCTTACACTGTCAGAAACAAGGAGTTCTTCCTGGAGACAGAGTTCTCTAATACGTGCGTGACGGCAGTATTATACCAAAAGCATGACGAGGTCAATAAAGTTACCTCCTATGCGAGCAAAACGTTATCCTCTGTGGAGGAAAATTTCAACGATTGTGAGAAGGCACTCCTGGCAACGGTGTGGGCATTGAAGAATTACCACCCGTTTATCCAGGGGGAACACATCATAGTGGAGACTCCACACCAGCCTCTGCAATATCTCCAAAGTGACAGAATCCGGGCCGGAAATGTGAGTAATTCCCGAATTACTTCCTGGATTCTGTCAATGCAAGGCTTTCCTGTGGAGGTCAGATATGGCCAAAACAAGAAGAGTCCCCTCGTGCAAGGTCTGGCTGACTTGCATGATTGTGCCAGAGAAAACTGCCTCGAGGACGAAAGTCTAAAAATCAAGGACAACATGGAGGCATACCTTAATTCCCCACACAAAGGCTTTGAAGAAGACACGTGTGAGGGAATGCCCACTGTCTATGTGGATGGATGCTCTTACCATGTTGACAACAACGGGGAAAAAGAACTCGTGGCCGGCGTAGGGAATGCATGGGTGAATGAGTCCCCAGAACCCTCCGCTGGATACAAAATTGGTCCCTGAAGTAGTCAGGTGGCAGAATTGATGGCTGTGCATCAAGCCATCCTCACTGCTGTCCAACATCAACTCCACGAACTGGTCATAATCACAGATTCGGATTATGTACGGAACGGGTTCGTGGAGCACCTGGTTAATTGGAAAACCAGAGGCATGTTATGTGCTAATAACAGACCCTTGAAACATGGGAAGTTTCACCTCGAAGGGGATGACCATCTACTGGAAAAAGATCAAGGGTCATTACAAAGTAGAGGGACCAGACAAAACTGGAAATGACTTAGCTGATCAGCTGGCCAAAACTGGGGCCATCCAAGGGGATCTAATAGAAATAGAGTCCCTGTTGGGGGAAATCCAGGTCACTGTTATCACTGGGTCCCAGACAAATGCTCGCAATGATCTTTCAACTGCACAATGGAGTAAGGAGACCCTTGATGTGGATTTGATTACAGCTCAGAAGGGGGATCCAATAATTGGTAAGTTTTACCAACACATTGAGGACCCTGAGAACTTTCCCCTGACGGATACGGATTACATTGGGAAAGAGGACCTAAGAGTGTTGATGAAATGTCCAAAAAGGTTCCGAATCCAAGACGGTTTGTTGGTAAGGAAATCCCAAGCTGGCCATGATCAGTGGGTGGTTCCTACCTCATTCCGAAGCCTGATGTTAAGTCACACCCATGATGCGGCCACCGCCGGTCATAGGGGGTTTCACACAACACTTGAGATCTTAAGAGAGATTGCATACTGGCCACACATGGGGCAGGACCTCGACCAAATCTTGAAGGGGTGTCTTGTGTATGCACAGTTTCAGCCATCATCCCTCACACACCGTGCGCCTCTCCAAAAGAGGGGGATGACACTGCCATGGTCAGATTTGCAAATCGACTTTGTAGGCCCTGTAATTCGCTCGTCTAGAGGAAACAAGTACATGTTGACCGTTACATGCTTGTTTACCAAGTGGGTGGAATGTCTCCCGGCCCCAAACTGCAAGGCAGAAACAGCAGCTGCCCTGATGATTAACCACATCTTTTCCCGTTTTGGTCTACCTCAAAGGATTGAGTCAGACAGGGGTAGCCACTTCACCAGTGAAGTAATGACAAAGATGTGGGAGATACTGGGGGTCAAAAGGAAGCTACATATTGCTTATAGGCCAGCTTCTTCGGGGGCAGTAGAACGCTACAACCAGACAATTGTGAGCATATTAAAAAAGTTTGTAGCAGATTATGGGCCAAGTTGGGATATCCGATTACCTCTGGTCCTAATGGCCATCAGATCTACCCCTTCATCTGCAACTAAAATGTCACCATTTGAGTTGATGACCGGACGCAAGATGGTGCTTCCCCAGCATTTGCTGTACAGGACCCAAGAGCAGACGTTAATAAATGCCTCCACAACTCATGAGTATGTGGAGAATTTAAGGAAACACCTTCAACATGCTTGCCTATGCTCAGCGGAATCTAGAAAGATACGCTGATAGCATGAAAACCCACTACGACCTGAAAACCACCAGGAAAGTATACGAGGTGGGGGACCGGGTCTATCTATACAATTTCCAAAGGAACCAGGCCAAACAGCGAAACTTTTTGCCTACATGGAAGGGACCGTTTGAAATTATAGACAAGATCTCCCCTGTAGCGTATAAAATCCGCATCCCCAAAGGTAATTTGGCGGAAGGGGAAGACAAGTGGGTCCATATAAATCAGCTAAAGTGTTGCCATCCCAGGCACACTCTGCAACAACTGGAGGAATCCACTGGAATCCCAGAGGGGGCCGCTCCAGAGTAATTCATTTCCAACCCTAAAATATTCCACATATAGCATATAAAATTCTGTGATTCTTGAATATATATGTTCTTGTCTCTTAATTTAAAAAATGTATATTTTCATATCTTTTGATTTATAAAATGTATATGGTCGCCACACCATTAATAGTGCTGGAAAAATGTCTAGGAATGTGTATTGCCGCTTTTCTTTATCATCCTAGGAGAGATGAAACCATGGAGACTGACCAAGGAGAACGACCCAGGGACCGGGAGCAAAGATCCGAGGGGCCCAGGGTACCACCCAATATTCCCATCAGGACCGGCGAGGAGAACCGATCGATCCAACCGGATGGAGGAAAAGATGCAGAACTCTGCCATCTACAGAATTGGTAGAAGATGATGCGGACATACCAGCGTGTGGATCAAAACATTCTTTGCACCCGACTGTCCCTCGACTCAAATTCAAAGTGCAGTCGGGCGGGGGGGTTTGTCAAGGGTTTTGACCCAGGTTGAATTATTAGACGGGGTAGATGTGGGGATGAGCTGTCGCCGCCCATCATTCTATCCCAGAACAAAACTAAATCAATAGACTGGGTAGATGTGGGGATGAGCTGTCGCCGCCCATCATTCTATCCCAGAACAAAACTAAATCAATAGACTGGGTGGATGTGGGGATGAGCTGTCGCCGCCCATCATTCCCTCCCAGAACCAGGAAAATAGCGCGGTTGTGCGCACACCAAAATGGTTGTCTAACCTGCCACCCACCAGTGCCAGCATGATGGACCGGAAGCGCCAGGGGTAAAAGGTGGTGTCAAAGGAAAAATAACAGTGTTGTTAGACCAAAAGCGCCTTAAAATCACCTTTGTGTTCCTGAATGCAAGCTCAAAGTGCCTATTTCGAACGTTGCAGGATATTCAAAAATCTTACTGAACACCAGCAGACATCTGGCAGAGTGAAGTGTTGTGTGCATACAAAATCTGGGAAGATGAAGAGCCCAAAACAATGTTTATAACAAAACTGGCTGTGCTGTGGATGTCAGCAGCTTAATTGAAATTGGATTTAAAACCACTAAAATCGAAATGTTTAAATTAAATGAGTGACCTACTTTTGAGTGTCACATAGTTTGCAACTGTTCAATGTCATCGTTTTGAACTTAGAATCAGCATTCTAGCTGCATGTGTAAAAATTGTAAGTTTGATTTAAACTGGGAACAAACAGGACATTTAGCTGAAGCTTGACTTAAAGAAATTGAATTCTGCCTGACAACTACCCCCGACGGGAGTTGAACTGGCTCAACAACTCCTCCCAGGCCTGGCTGCATCCTGCTGCCTCCACCAAAAGGAGATCACAACTCTCTGATTGAATTAAGGGAGGGGTACCTGCAGACTCTAGGAGGTTGTCCTGGGCTCAGGCAAATGTTATATTGGGAGGGTCGTAAAATGGCTTCCTCTTGGGAGAAACTGGGCGGGGCAGTGTCTGTGAGAGCCAGCTGAGCTTGGGGGAAGTGGATAAACCAGCTATTCCACCATGTGATGTGGGAAGCCACACCCCTTTTTGACCAGGGCATAATTTTAAAAAGATAGATAACTCATAGTGCGGACTGGTCAAAATTATATAAATATTATCATTATTCTTGGGATTTTAACGTGCACATTTTAAGAGGTGTTAGGACCCTGTGGTGTATTCTGGGGGGTTGCTAGCGGAAAATAGGGTCTTACTCCAAATGTCTGCATGTTAAAAATCTGACACTTCATCAATTAATGTCCATACTCCTTGCGCACATTTGTGTAATTTTTGGTAAATGTCCGACATTGGTAAACCGACCAAAAAGCGCAAAATCTTGTCATTTCTGAATCCCAGCTCGCAGGAACATGGAGCTTGAACAGAGACCTGTCTTAATTCATCTGTAATATGTACATGTAATGTCAACCACTTGTGTATCTGGGAAATATGTATTTAAATCAAATATAGATTTGTGGGCAAATTGACCAGGGGAGGATCCTCTGACCCATAAACAGACCTCATCATGATGACAATCCATTTCCTTCCCCCAATCATGGGAGAGGGGAGAATTGGGCCAATGACAAGTAGAGAGGGGCAGGCTCAGTTATGCCACGCACACACCCACTTTCTAAACACATAAAAGCAGACAGTGCAGGACATGTGGGGACTTTCACTTTCCACTTTCTTGTGGGACGCTTTGCCCGGAGACTTCAGACTTCACACCCAGAGATCCAGACTTCAAATCCATCAATCTCCAGAACCTGTAGCAGAAATTAACTCCAGAATGTGTAGCAGAGAGGCCTGAATCCACAAGCTGAATCCTCTTCAGCAGGCCTCAAAACCAACCAAACTATTCAACACCCGGGCGAGCTGTTTGAATTTTTTGCCAAGAACTTTTGCGAGAACCTGTAGCAGTATCCAGAAAGCAGTGCTGTATCCGGAACCAGAGAGAACCACAAACCAGACCATTGTGAGCAGAACCGGTGCATGACAGACCCAGAGAGCAGAGTTGACCCAGATAGCCGGGACTTCAGAACCACCTGCCGGAAGTCCCGTCCAACCTGACCAGACCTTTACGGCTTATTTAAAAATATAGTGTGAGTACTCAATGTGCCAAAACCAATCTCTTAGTTTAAAATAATCTAATCCAAACTATTTTAGCCTATTAGAACTGCCTCCTAGAATCGTGTCATTCTGTTATCTTTAAATCTGAAAACTGTCACCTGTCATTTTGAACTTTTAAAATCAGAAAAACTACCTGGACTAAATCGGCCGTATCTCCGGAACCGTTTGTGCTAGTTATCTTAAAGCGAACATTCTAGGCGTCCAACGAATCTAGAACCGACTACCAACTCCGTATAGGTCCTCCGTAATTACGCTCGACGCACGCGATTAAATTTGCAGCGATTTGACATTTTGCACAATTTCAGCCACGTGTAAAAATCAGCAGCTCCTTGCTTTCCTTTGCTAAAATTCGTTTTAACCTGCTAGTTACTCATAGAGCATTGATAAAGTGAGCCTGATCTAATATAAACTAGATATCACTCACCCTGAACCTCCTACAGGGAATTAAAATCAATTTTAGCATCATTTCACTTCATTGCCACCACATTCAAAGCATTTTGGGCCTGTGTTTTAAAAGCATACCTGTTTTTCTCTAAGCTTGCTAGGGGGGAACTGCATTTCGTATTGCATTTTGTTGGAATTCTTGAAGACTGTGTGCTCTCCTTCCATTTCTTACATTGCAAAGGGGGGAGAGGGTGAAGTGCCAGAGAAAAAGTGATTGTATTGTCTTTTGTTGAAGTCATACCAAGTTATTTTCTGTACTGCATTTCATTCATCATTGCATTGTCTTTGAAGCCATAAAAGCATTCTCAGCTACTTTATCTTCTCTATATCACTTCTAAGCCATCAAAAAGAGTGTACCACTGTAACATTATCCATTGTTGATCACTATCATCCTCACAAGTGTGCTATAAAATATTAATTTACTATAAAAGTGTGATAGATATATATTGTTTAATTTTTCAAATAAAACTTTTAAATTTGCAAAACAAATCTACTTCTTGGCTCAGTGGGATTCTAAGAGAGGAGTGTTATACAAGGGTTCATCATCCAGATTATAACTTGCCATAAAAATATATAAATAAGGGCTTCCCTTGGGCATCCCAGACAAGGCACTGACTTAGTGGGATTGCTTGATTGGAGTCACTTACAAGGCAGTACTACAAAGACTCTGTGAAACACCAACTCTTGGCCAAACCCGAAAAATGTTTGTTTCACGTTACCTCTGTTCACTACCTAGGATTTATCCTTAGCCCATAGGGCATTTGTATGGACCCTTCAAAGGTAAAGGCCATTCTGGCATGGCCTGCTCCCACGTCCGTGAAACAAGTTCAATCCTTCCTAGGGCTTGCCAATTTCTACCGAAAGTTCATATCCACCTTTTCCGAGATTGTTCAACCGATCGTTGCTCTCTTAAAGGAGGACACCCTTTTATCTGGTCCACACAGCAAGATACAGCGTTCCAGCGTTTGAAGACCGAATTTACACAAGCTCCTATCTTAGCCCAACCCGACATAAGCCGACCATTTCTAGTGGAAACGGATGCCTCTAATTACGCCATAGGAGTAGTGTTGAAACAGAAATTAGAAGATAAGTTGGAACACCCCATTGCTTATCTTTCACGAACCCTGACTCCGAGTGAAACACACTACTCTGTCCTGGAAAAGGAATTGTTAGCCATCCGACAAGCCTTCACTGAATGGCGGCATCTACTTCTGGGAGCTAGACATCCAGTCCAAGTCCGTACGGACCATCGGTATCTTCAGATTCTACAGTCATTGGAATATAGTTATAGTCATCAGGCTCGTTGGGCCTACTTTTTGCCCAGTACCAGTTCCACATCACTCATGTCCCCGGATCACATAACCTGATTGCCGACGCCTTGTCTCGACGTCCTGACTACGCAACCACTGAGGATAAGGCATATCCTAAGATGTTTTCCCCCACGATCTTCGTAGCTCAAGCAGTCAACCTCCTGGAAGAAATCCGAGCGCAAACCCAGTCCTCTGTGTTATGGAAGGATATGTCAAGGAAAAATCAATGGAATCTAAGAGCCAAGGAAGGATATTTATTCAAGGACAATGCACTGCTCATTCCTACACAGAAATTACAACAGAAAATAATAAACCTCTGTCATGACACTTCACTCCGGGCATCGTGGCATCACCAATACCCTCCGTCTTATACAGAGACAGTTCTGGTGGCCTAAGATGAAGACTGACGTACAGCACTACGTCCAAGCTTGCGTTGTCTGTGCTCAAAATAAGCATGATAACAAGAGACCGACTGCAACCAACACTGCCAACTAGGCCATGGGAATTCATCGCTACAGACTTCATTGTGGAACTACCACCATCTCAAGGATACACTACTATCATGGTTACCATAGACTTGTTAACTCATTTGGCTCATTTTACTCCCCTCAGTAAACTACCATCCTCCTCCGAACTAGCTGGAATCTTTCTGGAACACATATTCCGCCTACACGGACTTCCTTCCAAGATCATATCTGATAGAGGACCTCAATACGTCTCCCAATTCTGGAAACATCTCTGTCGAATTCTGGGAATTCAACGTGCCCTCTCTTCAGGGTATTACCCCCAAACCAACAGAGCCACAGAACGTGCGAATCAGACCCTGGAACAGTATCTTCGATGTTTTGCCACCAAGTTCCAGGAAGACTGGTCACTCCTGATACCTGTTGCTGAATTCACCTACAATAACTCCGAACATTCAGCGCTCAAAACCAGTCCTTTTTATTGTAGTCAAGGGTTCCATCCATCGGTTCTACCCTCTGTTCTTCCTCATTCTACACCGGTACCTACTGTAGACTCCTGGATCAAAACCCTCATCAACATACACCAAGAGGCCAAGGAATACTTAGAGAAGGCCAGAACGCAGAGCAAGAGATATGCAGATTCCAAAAGAAGACCAGGCCCCTCTTATGCAGTCGGTGACCAAGTATGGTTGTCGTCAAGATTACTACCCCGACATCTAAGACCAAACAAATTGGCCCCCCGGTACTATGGTCCATTTCCCATCAAGGAAATTATTAACCCTGTCTCATACCGGATCAGACTACCAGACTCCTGGAAGAAAATTCATCCAGTTTTTCATACCTCTGTATTGAAACCCTACATTCCATCCTCCTGGAAATCATGTAGACCTCCTCTGCTGGTCGACAACCAACTGGAATATGAGGTATCCCAGATTTGCGATTCCAGGTATAAAACAGGGCCAGCTTCAATACCTGGTTGAATGGAAAGGATACCCTCCTAGTGAAAGAACCTGGGAACCCATTTCTAATATAAAGGCCCCCCGGTTGCTCAGAAGATTTCACCTCATACACCCGGGCAAACTTGGAGGAAAGGGTCTTCGGAGGAGGCATGCTGTCATGAACTACAGAACACGTCCCTTTTGGACTTCCTGGTCCTGGTCACAACGGGGCTTGCACTCCATAATACTCCCAACATGGTCGTCCAGCGTGAAACCCCTTTCTCGCTCCACGCGCTGGGTGTAACGTATTCTATTACTAGACCACGCCTTCCACGGCTCCTCGCGTCTCAATGCTATTGCAAAGTAGCGATCCGACGTGTGTCCCGTAGCTCGCGGTATTGTTTCCTTGTACCTGTCTATCTACCCGTTCCTTGCCCCTTCCTTTCCTCCTATTTCCTGGACTCGTGTGCTAGTTGCACCTTTCCTAGTTTCCCAGATTCCAGGACCCGTGTCCCGGAAACTGAACGCACTCTAGAGTCGGAAGAGACTCGGCCAGCCTTGTTCAAAACCAGATCCGTCCGCAAAAAGGCAGCGACAAAGGACTCCAGCAAAGAACGGACCCAGGTTAGAAGGGGGGAACTCCTTGACACAAGGGGCTTGGGAAAGGCTTCTCTTTAGTTGTTTTACAGCCTCAGATTGTTCCAGACCCCACTCCACTTGACCCTGGCCTTTAATAAATGGACCATGGGTGAAGTGACTGCTGCGTAGTCTCCAATGAACTTTTAACTATAATTATTGAGTCCAAGAAGGCTTCTAAGTTCTCGTAGAGTAGTAGGGGCTTTTAATTTCAATAATGCTTCCACCTTTTTTTGCCTAGGGACTGAGACCCTCAGGGTTGATTTCATGCTCCAAGAAAGGCACGTGGGTCTTACACCACTGTGCCTTCTGAAAGGCCAGTTTTGCTCTGGCTTTCTGCAAATGGGTCAGAACATAGCGTATGTCAGCTATGTGTTCCTCCACAGTTGAGCTCTTGATTAAGACATCATCTACATAGGTCAGGTTTCCTCTTTCACCCAAGTCGGGCATGGCCTTTTGTGGGAAGATATTAAATTAATTGCCAGAGTTCATGCATCCAAAGGGGGTTCAGAGTCCCGTGTATTGCTGGCCCCTGAAGGTAAAGGCAAGCTTGTACTGGTCTTTCCTACTCAGGGAAACTGTCCAGTAACCTTTGGTCAGGTCAATGGCAGTATATACCTTTGACCCCTGGATCTGCGCCAGTCCCTGATCGATATAGGGAAGTGGCCATTTTGACATGGGACCCATTTATTTAACTCCCTCATGTCTGTGCAAAGTCTCCATTGGCCATTGGGTTTGAGTATCCCCAGTACCGGATTGTTAAAGGTACTGTGGATTGGACAAATTATCTGACAGGATTCTACATTTTTAATAATCTCTGTGAGGGACTCCATAGATGCGAGAGGCAACCGGTATTGCTTCAGAAATACTGACGCCCTCTCGAGGTCCACAGGTATGGTGGTTGAATGCATCTCTATGCATCCACAATCATAAGAATCCACTGCAAAGATATCCTGAAAATCCCAAAACACCTGTTTCAGCTTCTGCTCTTGCTCCTCGGTCTCACAGACATCAGTAATACTGATTAGTTCTTTGACCATCTGCTTAAAACCTGCCAAGACCTTGGGCTTGGCAATTTCGGTGGTATCCTCCAGTTGGGTGGAGAGATCTCTTGTTATGGTGTTGGCCTGGATGTGAGGTTCCAAGGATTGGCGGTAGTTACTGTTGACTCAGAATACCACCTCATCCTTCCTGATGTCACAGGTTACCTCTTCCGTACCTTAAGGGCAGGAAGAGTACACCAAGAAATTCCCCCTTGCCTGGTGAACATCTTTCCAGAGGGATATCGTTGTTAAAATTGTGTCAGTCATTTGGAATTGGTCCAATGATATAAATCAATAGAATAATGTTGGGCATCAACCGCCATTCCAATAAAGGTGTCTACGGCCAAAGTGATACTTCGAGGGTTGCTGTTATCCACCAATATTTGAATGGTGTCATGTTCTAGGTCAACTAAGGGTGTCAGATGTAAATACAAGACTTGCTGTTGGAGATGATCATTCAAATTTATATAGGCGTCCTGCTTTTTGAGGCTCTGCCCCACTTAATTTTTAGGAGAATTGTAAATAGTCGAACCTGTCCTGGGATGGTTACCCCTTCTTTCACTTGAACTTCAACCGCATACAGCAGCAACTGATCTGGCCAAAATGCTGTCTCACTGTTGTCAAAGACCATGGCGTTATCCCCCCAGTCAGGACCAAACCTTGTGATTAATTAGGTCCAAATGAATTGCGGATCGATTGAGAATGTCATTGTCTAGGTAAAAGGCAGAGAGGACATCTCTCACAGCCCAACAATTATGTTTTATACTTTTGTCAACAATGGACATTTTTAGCATTCATCTGCTAGGCAGGAGATGTTTTGAATTTGAAGTTTCCAGGCCCATTCCCCACTTATCAATCAATTTAAATTTGGGAATTGTCTGATCTTTTAGGAGTATCCTGAATAATGCTTCGCTGATGAAGCTTCTTCTGTTATTCAGACATACTTGGTGAGGACATGCTCCTCACTCACATTTACCTGAATGGGGAACAACAGCTGTTCATCTTTTATCTGGATGTCAGTCAATCTTTGAGCTGGTTTTTCATCATCTTTTATCATGGGATTTGGGTTTTCTTCTGATTGTAGTTTGCTATAAAATTTAGAGTATTTTGTTCCAGTGTGGAATGCCACTTAAAAATGGGAGGGAAGATGATTTTCAAAAATGGAGAAGGGTCCCATCTCCAGTTTGTTCTCCTACAGAGATTACGGTGATGTCTGGGACTTGATTGTCCCTAAAATGGAATTCTATTTTGTCGTACTGTTGTTCAATCATATGGCATGTGCCATTCAAACTCACATAATTTGTACTTTGTTTTAATTTGATTGGCCGGTTAGTCTGAGTCCAGAGTACCTTGTCCATGCAGTCAATCAGGAGTCGCAGTAGAGAATGTGTGCCCTCTGGAGTGACGACTATCACTGGATGTTTCACCCTATGTCGCCCAATTTTGATCTCCAGATTCGCAGTCCCTTCGACGGAAATATCATTCTCATTGAAGTTTTGGAGTTGTCCAGGAAGAGGTGTGAGGGGAAATTGGTGACTCTCCCCCTTCCGGAATTTAGTTGGTCAAAGGCCTTTTTGGACAGGAGGGTGGCTTGGGATCCAGTATCCACCAGCGCTGATAATGCACACTGACCCTGTACCTTGACAGAAGCATAAACTCATCCTTCTCTCTCCTCAATGGGGAAAAGAAAATGTGCATTCTGTGCAGCTGGCAGTGAATTTATTTACATGAACTCCACGTGATCTAGGATATTTTTCTTTGTCGGGGTCCGGGAATCTATGAAGAAGATTTTGCACCCAGAAACAAGTGTGATTGGGAAGTCTCCTTTTTCACTGATTCTTTGCTGTCCCCCTTTTCCTGGAGCCAGTTACCCAAACCTTTTTGGTGGGAGGATACCTCAGTGCTTTCAGGGTCATCTGGGTGACATTGTAAGAATGTGTTGCTCTGGATCTGTCTCCATACTTACCCAGTCTAAATCAGGGTCTATTGGGACCCATTTTTCCTTGGGAGGGATCCCTCCATCTCTGAAAAAGAAGATTTTGTTCCCTGAATCCTCTAGGGATTCTTCTGCTTCGAACGGGATGGTGCTGACTTCCTCTACAAAGTGAGTTACCTTTTGCTTCCGATTTCTCGTACTTACCCTTGGTTCCAGCTTTTTGGGGGTAGAAGATTTATGTACAGGTCCAGAGGTTTCCAGGGGTTTGTTCTGGTGGGAATGGAAGCTTCATCAAGGGCTTTGTATTTCCCTTCCACCCGGACCCCCTCCTTTGGAACCTGTTGGTTGTCTGAGGATTCTTTCCGTCATTGCTCCAGGGCACCAGACCTGTTGAGTTAGTCTGGGCAGCAGTTTCCAGTTGAGGATTCTGCTGAGCCCTCAGCATGCGACCCAGGTCTTGGGTTAAGTGTTGGACTTGTTGCTCCAGTTAAGACAACCTTTCTGGTTTGTAGGGAGGTCTTCATTTATACATTTGCTGCTCCCAGAAAGGGTAGCTATCCCTTCTCCCAGAGTAGCTTGAGTATTGGGAGTTTACCTGATAACCTTCGATCCTAGGTCTCCCTTCCCTCGGATTTGTGAATCTATTGTCCTGAAAGTGGGGAGAGAGAGGAGGATTGGTCTGGAAACTGGGGTTGAAAGGGTATCCTGGAAAGAAAAATTAGGTTGGGGGTGGAGCATTTCTTCCCTCCTGAGGGAAATTCTGAGGGAAGTTTTGAGGGAGGTTTCCTGGGGCAGTACTTACCTGATTGGGACCCCCTTCTGCTGGGGGATCCATACATACCCCATGATGGGTCTGTTATCCTTGTATTTTGGACTGATATAGGTGGCAGTGTCAGATGGAGCGTTGGTCTGATACCCTGCCTGGCTACCACCCGATTGGGTTGGGTCTCGTGGTCTCTTCTGCCTCTCATTCTGATTGGAGGTGATAGTGGGAGGAGTATTTTTAGGCCACCCCCGTTTCCAACTCCAATATGGCAGTATTTTTCACCTCTGCTACCTTTGCAGTGGCAGGGGCGTTTGATGGTTTGGTGTTTTTAGGGTTGTTTTTGTTTTCAAAGGGCTTTTGGATCTCAAAAATCCAGGTGGCCTGTTCTATCACCCAATCCAGGGTCCTACGCTCAGGGAAATCCCTTACTAGTTGGGTCATGATGTATTTCAGGAGCGCATGGAAGTATGTGTTGATGAACTCTCGGCTATTAGTGTTCACCCACCAAGAGGTCTGTGCAAATGCTCGCTTCAGCTCTTGTACGAACTCCCTTAGGCACTTGGTCTTTCCTACACTGCAGGTTGTAGGCTGTCTTGCGGGCCCTCCTGAGGGTTCCTGTGAATGGAGAAGTGTTTTAAGATGGCCGCCTCGTAGGTGCACCATTGTAGGTGATCTTGGTCCTCCAGCCCTGCAAACAAGCTGAAGTATTCCAGAGAGAATATCCAATTGACAAACTCCATTGAGTTTCTATCATTCCTATTACCAAATGAAGTTATCATTTGGTCATAAAGCTCTCGATTCTCCCATACTGAATATTTGGTGTTCTTATAGTAGGGAGTCAAAGCTCTTTATGGCCTTTATCTGCTGAATGGGGTCTTTCACAAGACCTCTCTTCTGTTTGGTAGACTTTCTTTTCTACTGCACCCGAGTCCACTCACCCTCTGACTCAGAGATTCTGCTATTGGTGGTTCATTCCCTGTCCTCTAGATGCTCCCTACCTCTATGAGACTGAGAATCCCTCCCAGAATGACAGGGTCTGATCTCTTATCCCTTGTTCTGCTGTGGGCTCTCAGGATCATTTCCCTTGTACTCCCATTTTTGCCGGGGGAAGTACTCATCCTCCTTCCAGGTATGGTGGGGAATTCCCCCACCTCCCTGAATGTGTGGAGACCTTTAAGAGGCTCTTTTGAGGCCTAGACGCTGGTTCTTCTCTGTCTGCAAAGCGCACCAGGTGGTCCATTTGTAACTTCATTTTATGCCAGTCCAACTCCCTGATCTTTTCATCATAGGAGCCTTCCTGGTCAGAAGTACATGGCAGGGTATTTTTAAATTCCCACAGCCCATTGGTCCAGCCACCTACCCTTCTACTGGGTACAGTTGAATATTATATTCATCAATATCTGATAAGGACTGCCCTTCTTGCTCAGTTGGACTACGCCTGGTTGAGTCCATCTGCCTCATGTTTCCCTGTTCTTGAAATCTGGCAGGCATGAAGTTGGCTGCACCCTGTACGTATGTGGTGGTGAGTTGGCTGTAGGTACCTGGTAGAGAGGTCATCACTCCGTAATCAGAGGATGCTTTTGCATACCATGACTTGTTGGGGGTGCCTCAAAGCCTGTTTGTATTTGGCCATTTCATTTTCCAACCTCTAGTATTTGATTTTCTCAGTCCCCATCTCTTAGTGATAGACAGAGGCCTGAGTTTTCAATACTGACAACAGTGCTTGACTGACTTCTAGCACTTTATTTTGTGCCATCAATCAGTCACAGAGTCCCTTGTTCTCCTCACAATGGGACTAATTTTCCTTCTGTGAGGCTTGCATTGTCTGCTCATATTCAGACTGCTTCTTTTTCAGGAGACTAATCTCCTCCCCTTGTGCAATTTTGGCCTGTGTTGAAATGATATGGCATTTACAACACGCCTATACACAAGTGTTTCACATATACACATGTTGCCTGCTCTATGTCAACCTCTGCTTGCCTCACATGTTCCATTAATTTTTCATTTTCTAGCCTCATGTCAGTCATTTCCTGAGAACATAACTCACTTTTCTCCACGTCCGTCCTTAACGGACGCACTTCCTGAATAGTGCTCTATTCTCTTGACAGAATTTGTTATTTTCTTCCCTCAAATGCTCTCTCTGCTGTTTTAAAGTGTTCATATTTTGGTGCATCTGATCGAATTCACCCTAAGAATTAACATCCCTTATGACTAACTGGCTCTTTTCAGCTTCAGTTGTTTAATATGTGCTTGAAATGTGAAAATGTCCTCTAAGCAGGCTCTATTGTTAACAACCTGTGCATTTAATTTGTGTTGACTTGTGCTCAGGTTTTCAACACATTCTTAATAATTCCCTTGGAGTGCAGAAAACTAAGCCTCTCGCTCTGCTTTCACTTACTATTGTATCGTTAACTCATCATTTAGCTGCTGAACAATATTTCCTAATTTTGACTCAATTTTGGCTCAGTTGCACTTTTTCTTCTAATTGTTCTAACTCTCTCTGGGCTTGAATCAAAAGCTCAGACTGGTTTTGCACACTATCCTGGTATCTTTCTTCCATGATCATCATATGGAAGGACATATATGCTGTGAGCGGAGCCATTTTAATTTACTCATCTTTGCTGGTCTTTGTCTTGTAAAAGTTGGTCAGGGCCTGATGTAACAGCCCATTATCTTGCCACATATCAACATTTGCAGAGGTAATCTCCTGCATCATTCTAGCCTGCCACATTTCATGTTCTTGTTCGACTCATTCACCTTTAATAAACAGTTTGGATAGGAGGTGCTTCCTGGCCATATTGTTTTCTATGGTGCTCATTCTGAAATGTGTTCTGCACCTGATATACTCTCTATGCAAGTGCAAAAATCTCAACCCTGTTCCTGCTTAGTTTCCACACACAATGACCATTGAAAATCAACACTGTTTTATTTATAGACCTCCCTGGATATGAGGGTACAGGTCTGAATGGCACCTTCACAATGCAACACAACTTTCCATCCTCTGCAATGCAATTACACCCAATTGAATAGTCTGCAGCTACTGCACTGACACAAGCGAAAACCCTCTACCAATCCCAGACGAGCCCCCAGCTTTGTTACCGTTTATTAGGTAGTCACAATCAACTCAGGGAGGTCCTTCCACCCCCCTTGTCTAAGCAAGGTGGTGCACAATAAAGCACTATTTCTTTCAGATTCACTTTGGTGAGGCGTCCAGCCCATCTAGCACCCCAATAATTACCCTGTGTATCCATTAGACTTGGAACCAGGCTGGTGTATAATAGTCCGACATATACTGCGGAGTATTGTATCTAGTTTTTCGAAAGTCAAAAAGGGGACGTCGACATAGGCGTTTCTGTAATACTATCCCTATAGTGACGTGTAGTGTACCCAAATTCCCTCACGCATCGAGGTCCCTCAGATTGTTTTTTTCCGCCCAGAATCTGGTCGCCTTATGCGGAGCTCGTAAGAGAAACTGCTATTTACCATTTATTCGGCCCTTGGTCGATTTGTCAGTTATTATTATTAACGTATACCACCTCCAGCCCTCTTTTGACGGCCATTCAACTACCCCGCCGAGTCAAGATCTTCAACAGCGGTGGTTTCGACGGAGGTGTTGTAATCGGCACAGCCGAACACGTGGCCCGGCCTCGCTGGCCTCGCCGGCCTACACAGTAGGGAGAGTGGAGGTTGGGTGGACATTTCTGTTTTCTTTTAGAATATTGGTTCCTTGTCGCCCCCCTTTCCTTCTGGGTCGTTATCACTGGTTACGTCCTCAGCTATGGAGACTCCTTTTAGATTTTGCCCACATTGTATCAGCAAATTTCCGTGAAAGGACAAGCATAAGCGGTGCAACCGTTGCTTACCCCTCGACCACAACGAGGCTGGGTGTGCGGCCTGTAAACTCCTCCGTCCAAAAACTTTGAAGGAACGCAGGGTCAAGAAGTGGGCAGCCTACGGCATGTCGGAGGCTGATTCCTCACCCACGGCCGCCGCCGCTGAGTGTGACAAAGGGGATAGTGATAACGCTACCTCCGTAACGGAGGTTGTTGACCTCTCATTGGAGCGCTCTCGCTACATCGCATCTATCTCCGGCCCCGAAAAGCTCGGCTCCGGCCCTCCTTATGGGGATGTACACCCCGGCGATGCTGGCGCACACGAAAGAGTCACTAAGCACACAACCCACAGCCATTCATCGAGTAAATCGAAGAAGGCCTCAGCACCAACGGAGACGCAGAATCAACCAGCGGCCTCCGCCGACCGTAAGGGCTGGCAGCCCTCCCCGCAGCCACATGCGTGCCTAGCGACTGGGCCGTCTTCAACTAAGAGCGCTACCACCAAAACATCTGTCGATGTCTCGGAACGCCTCGGAAGAGGACGTCTGTCGACGGCAAGGCTCCGGCACTGCCGAAATCTATCCACGACCAGCCCTCGACAGAGAAGCTAGTCGTTGAAAGCATAGCTAGCGACCAGCCCTCAATAGAGAAGCTAGTCGTCGAAAGCATAGCTAGGATAGTCTCCAAAGACTCGCAGAGACAGGTGGTGAAAGAGTCGCTGAAACCCACTCAGAAAGTCAGGGAGATGCCGAAATCTACGGAGGGTACGCCGGAACTTCCCCCCACGTCGAAGGGAAAACCCAGAGATACGTCCCCATCGTTGGGCCCAAGAGAAGGTTTCTCAGAGGGCGACAGAGGTAAATCCTCCACGCTATGGGAGAGATCTCGATGCCTAGAGGCGGAGCAGCAAAGCAAAACGCGTAGAGCTCATTTGAAATTATTCGTTTAGAAAATATTGGTTTTGAAAATATTTGCTTAAAAAACTTGTTGGAGTTTTTGGTAGCTTTTTGAATTTGTTTGAATTCTTTTGAATGGTTTGAAATATGTCTAAAGAAATTGCTTTGGATTATTTGTCAAGTGTCAACTGAGTTGTTGAGTGAATATAACTCAAAGAAATAATTATATTCTTTTGTAAAATATGTAATAGTATTAGTAAAATAATTGAAAAATAAGTTTAAAACTCTTGACTGCAATCTTTGATTGAACTATACATCAAGTATTTGTCGACTCTGACTGGTTCTAAATAACTCTGAAAATATTGAGAGAACAAATAGTGGAAATTATAAAAAAAAAATGATTTGTTTGGAAAGTTTTCTTTCCACTATTGAACTGTTGTGCAGGGGACGGGAGTTCCTATTACCAATAGGAACTTCATTTTGTTCAAATGCTACGCAAGGCGGCAGCACATTTTCAAATTGATATGGGGGAAGACTACCCCAGAAGTAGACTTTGTTGAAAAAAATAATCAAAGAAAAGCCACCTGCGAGCCAAGCCATACCCCTCCTCGCCTCAATCAAGAGACGCCTCGTTCCCTCTCTATCTACACCTGCATTAGTTAGAGGTGTTAATCCAAGAATGGAGAAGCTTTTTAGCCCCTCACCTTCTGATACCTTGTATATTAGGGGTCATTCCAAACCAGATTCCCTGGTAGTAACCGCCACAAGGAAAAGGGCAGGGGTTCCGCTATCTACTAGCAAAGCACCCCCGGACAAAGAGTGGAAGAAGCTTTATGCCTTAGGGAAGAGGATTACATCCTCAGCAGCTTTTGTCATGCGTATTGCCAACAATACAACTCTGTTGGCTAGCTATGTCGATGCACAATGGGGGCTGTTGCGTGAAGGCCTACAAGAAGTCCCTGAGCCCTTACGAACTCGCTTATTAACCATTGTGACAGAAGGTAAACCAGAGCATCATCAAAAACACCTTAGATGCTGCGGAAACAGCTGGCCGTTCCCTAGTCCAGGGCGTACTTCTTAAGCGACATGCTTGGCTCAGAAACTCAGGTTTCAAGCCAGAAACACAGGCGTGCCTCATCAACAAACCCCTTGAAAACTCAAGTGTGTTTGGTAAAGCGGTTGATGACGCACTGGAGACAGCTAAGAAGGAACACAAAACATTAAAAACCCTGGACCAAATCACAAGACCTCTGAGTAAGCGAGGCTATGGCAACATGCGCTTGTTTTGTGGCCAACGACAAAATCAGCAACAATACACCTCAGCCAGCAACTGGTCTACCCCTCAGGGAACCAGTGGACAGTATGCTCAAAGAGGAGAACGTCGTGGCAAGGGAAGAGGCCGGGGCCCCACTCCCAGAGGCTCCCCGGCTACCACCACCAAATGACCCGAAAGTTCGGGTCCCCTCCCATGCATCTCCGGTCGGGGCCAGTTAACATAATTTCCGCAAGCATGGGAGGGAATTACCACAGACCGCTGGGTACTGTCAACACGGTTACTGCATCAAATTCAGTGGGTCCCCAACATTCACACCCCAAGGGGAAGACGTTTATCTCCAGAACACCTCTCCATCCTTCTTCAGGAAGTCAAATTGCTGCTGGAAAAATGAGCCATAGAGGTCGTGCCTCTATCACAGGTAAAGGAGGATATTTATTCAGTGTACTTCCTTGTACCCACAAATGATCTAACCATGCACCCTGTATTAGATCTGCACTGTGATGCTGGAAATGCATCAGAGGGACAGGGCCTCCGTGTCCTTGTCCTTTACTGCTTTTTATCGTGTGTTCCGTCATATTTTCCATGCAGGAGTTCATGTGGGACTCCTGGCGGTGCAGCTCTCTCTCTTTTGGTTTGGTGAACAGACCCGTGGTATACCCTTATGGCCCCCATGGGTAGGGGTACAACCCTGTGCCCCTAGTGTATGTTTTTGGGCACCTGTGTTTGACCCATAGAGCAGATTACGGGCTGGTGGCAGCTCCATGCTGAAATGACTGGTGCTCTGAGCGTCCTCCATTTTGGGATGCCCAGGCCCCGTCATTGGAATCGGTAGATTCCTGATGGAGACAATATGGCCCCCATAGCCTCTTGCCTTCCATCACTGGTTACCTTGATCTTCCCGAAGTCCCGGGAAGCCCTGCCTCTGTCCCTCCCCCCTGACTGGCTGTTGGGTGGAAGTTCTGCATATGATAGTGTGGGGAAGTGCCAACCAGACTGGCTGGAGCCTTCTGAACGACCGTATGTTGTGGGTACGCCTGTGGGTGGGACCTGGGTGAATGGAGTGTATGACGAATATACATTCTATGTTGTGGCTGTCCAGTATCTGGTGTTAGACACAATGGTTGAGACAGCCCTGCCCGTAACTGGTATGAATGCAGCTTGGAGTGTTGAATGGCTTGGTACTTAGCCCAATACACATAACTTGTTGTGAGTGTCTGGAGAGAAGTGAATGGCCTGAATACCTCGTGTGTCTGATTGGCTGGCTGCCTGCCTGCATGAATGCCCGTAGTCGTGATTGGATGCTTGAGTGTGACCCAGCAGAATGAAAGGGAGATCAACAGTATATCTGGGGACCTCTCACTGCTAGGAATCATGTTCAGAAGCTGAAGTCCACTACGACGAGTAACTGGAGTAACTGAAGCTTGATCCTGAAGCCCTGGTGGACGAGAAGAATTGCTGTTGCTCTCCTTCACAATCTGAAAGCTGCTGTGCTTCAAGAACTGACCCAGAGAGGACCTGGTAAGGCGCCCTCTTCCCGAGCTACGAGGGACCATCGTGCACAGCTGATCTTTGCCTAAGCTCCCTGGTAGACAGACCTTCGACAGGCTGCCGACCCGATTCGGGGACTGCTGCCGAACTCCAAGGAGAAGCGCCCGGACTGTTGTCTGCTACTGTCGACGACCGCCGTCGCCGACTGGAGCCACCATGCTCCCGTTGCCTAAGAACTTCATTGATCCAAGGACGCTCTTGTCTGCATCGTCGCCGCCGTATCCTGCTGGAGGAAGCCTAACCGTCGACACGCCGAGGAGCATCCACCGGTGGGTTTCCCGCCACCCAAAGACCACAGAGACGCTGATGACTCGACGCCCTTGCTGGGCCACAGTTCTTCAACTCTTTGCGGTCCAGAACTATCGAAACTGAGGTGCCCCGCACGCCTCTTTCTGGCAGGACGTTTACGCTTCTCCGTCAACGAGCACCGCTAGGAACGACGTGGCCACTTCACCGTCGTAGCTTGACCTGTTCTCCGTCGGACGTTCGACGACCCGTGACTCCTACCTGAAAGAGAGGACACTCAAGAAGGGTTGTCGATTTCCCCGACGGGGAACGCTACAACGCCAGGTACTTTGGGGTTGCAGAGCTATTGGAAAGTCTAGTGGGAACAATATATGGACTGGGCTTGTATCTTTCTCCTACAGGTTGCCCAGGTGGGGGGGGGGATCTCCACACAGAGCTGTGTTTAACGGTAGTTACCAGTATTCTGCCTATTGCTCAATCACCTTGCTTTCCTTCCTCTCTCTACTCCTGGTTTCCTCTTTGTTTTGATCTGTGTCTCATTCTGACCGTATGCACTTTAAGGACATCTAATAACGTTAGTGGTACCACTTTAGAATTGTACATATTTACCATTGTTGATTTTTGGAGTACAAAGTGAGTTATTGTGATTGTGTATGTGACCTTGAATATTAATGATATAAAGACTGTGTTTTAACCGATACAGTGTGTGGACATTCCTTCGTGGGTGCTTGGGGACTACACTGTACTTAAGAACCAGCTCGCATCACCTCCTGAGAAGCTAGGCCCCAATTGCTTGACTACGTTACCATAATAGAGAATCTTGGCAGGGGTCTCTGTGCCTCCCCTCTACCATATAGAGAGCGGAAGTGCAGACTCCCCCTCCGGTCTTTACATGCACCCAGCGAACAAATTTGTAAAACCTCAAACATTTTGTATGGTGACTTTTGCAGGATGTAATTCCCCTGCTCTCCCAGGGGAATTACATGGCAACACTGGACATGAAAGATGCATACTTTCATATTTCAATGTTGCCAGTGCACAGGAAATACCTCAGGTTCATAATAGAAGGCAAACACTATCAGTTCAAAGTGCTACCCTTCGACATAGCCTCAGCGCCAAGAGTATTCACAAAGATACTGGCAGTGGCAGCGGCACACCTGCGCAGGTCGTCCATTCCGGTCTATCCTTACCTCAACGACTGGCTCATAACAGGGGATTCTTACGAAACATGTTTCTCAAATACCCAAAAGATGGTAGACCTCTTGTTCCACCTGGGCTTCTCCATCAACGAGAAGAAGTCCAGCCTAGACCCCAGCCAAGTCAAGCAATTCTTAGGGGCTCTAATTCGAACAAAAGACGTCTTTCCCTCCAATGAGGGGATCCAAAACATGCTGTTTCAGATCCCTCAATATGTAGCCAGTTGAGAGGTGACGGTACGCAAAGCCATGCGGCTGAATGATGGCGTCATGTATTTACTTGATTCCTCATGCGTGCATGCACCCTATGGAAGAGTGGCTCAACAGCCAGTGGTGTCAGGCCAGCGGACAATGGGACGATCTAGTGGTTGCCTCGCAAGCCTTGGTTCTCTCGCTGCGGTGGTGGTCGAGGCAAAACCTTGTGTTGGGGAAATCCTTCGCCACCACCACAGTGGATGCCACTCTAACCACAGACACATCCCTCACAGGATGGGGAGGCTCACCTATCCCATCAGACTGCACACAGAGTTTGGACTTGAAGTGTGGCGTCCAAACACATAAACCTGCCTGAATTGTTGGCGGTCTTCAAAGCACTGAAGGCTTTCCAGACACACCTACAAGGAAAGACAGTGCTGATCCTCACGGACAGCACCACGGCCATGTACTTCCTGAACAAGCAAGGGGGCACTCACTCTCCAGGACTGTCCAAGCTGTCCCAAACATCTGGAAGTGGGCTCCCAAAAACATGTTCCTGTTATCTCAATGTACCAGGGGAACTCAATCTTCTGGCAGAAGGCCTCAGCAGAGACTTCCCTCTACCAGCAGAGCACGAATGGTGATTACACGAATACATTGTCTCCAACGTTTTCGCAGAATGGGGCTTCCTAGAGATCGTCCTGTTCGCAACTCTGGAGAACACCCAATGCCAAGATTACGCCTCCAGGTATCCCCAGAACCATTCCAAGGGGAACGGTCTCTGGATAACATGGTCAGGGAAATTTGTCTACGCTTTCCTAAACCCCCCCACCACCCCTCGACTCCCCTTCTCAACAAGATAGTACACAAGATGCACCAGGAACCAGTTACCATGATATTGGTGGCCCCCATGAGGGCCCACCAATCCTGGTTCGCTCATCTGATGGAGATGTCACTGTCTCCTCCAGGGAAACTACCCTTCCCGTACAACATGTCACAGGACAGGGGCCAAACGTTGCATCCATGCCCACAGACCCTGAACTTGGCAGATTGGCTCCTGAGGTCATAGAATTTGGACATTTGCAGCTCCCTCAGAGATGCATGGACATTCTCAGAGAGGCAAGGAAACCAAATACTTGTTACTGCTACTCTAGTACGTGGAAACGGTTCATCATCTGGTGTAACTCAAAGAGCATCAACCCTGTTGACTGCTCTCCCACACATATTGTTCTATACCTAACTCACTTGCTGGACTCAGGGTTAGTCTTTAATTCTATTAAAGTTCACCTTGCTGCACTCTCCGCCTACACTACGTCTCAACATAAGGTGTTTTGGTGGAAGGTTCCAGTTATTAAAGCCTTCATGGAGGGAGTGAAAAGAATTCACCCTCCTATATCTAACCCAGCTCCCGGATGGGACTTGAACATTGTTTTAAAAAGGCTGATGGGCTCCCCCTTCGAGCCCATGCATAAAGCGACTCTTAAGGATCGCACTCTTAAGACTGCTTTCTTAATAGCCATCACCTCCATTAGGAGAGTGAGTGAACTACAAGCAATCTCTATCTTAGATCCCTTTGTAACAGTTCAAAAAGATAAGGTGGTTCTACGAACACACCCTAGGTTTGCACCGAAATTCATTTCAAAGTTTCATGTCAACCAGTCTATAGAACTATCAACATTCTTTCAAAACCCATCAAACTTGGGAGAAAAGAGCCTGAATACACTCGATGTGCGCAGGGCAGTCATGTTTTAGATGGAAAGAACTCGACCACTGAGAAAGACTAATCAGTTCTTTGTCTCAGTGGCGGCAGGAAGAGAAGGAGATACAGTTTCCAAATCCACTATATCTAGATGGATTGTCCAATGCATCACTCTCTGTTACACTCTTGCTAAGAGAGAACTGCTCTTCAAGCCTAGAGCACATTCTACTCGAGGCACTGGGGTAGCCATAGCATTAATTGCAAATGTTCCCCTTGAGTCCATTTGCAAGGCGGCAACCTGGAGTAATGTACACACCTTTACAAAACACTATTATCTAGATGCCCATTCTAAATCGGTTTCCCAGGTGGGACAAGCAGTACTAAGACATCTTTTCTCTACTGTTCCTTCTCACAACCCACCTCCAACTCCGGGTACTGCTCTCTAGTCTATACACAGCATGTGATTCTAAGCAGATTAACAAACATCAGAAGACATGCATTACTTAACCTAAAAGCATTTCTGATGATTGTATCTGCTTAGATTCACATGCGCCCACCCTTCCTCCCCACTAGGATGGAAGGAACATAGACGTCTTATTACTTGCTCTCTTTTCTGTACTCACTCACGTTAATCATAAGTCTCCCTCATGGCAGAAAAATACAAACAGGGGGAGCTCGACGCGTGAGGGATTTTGGGTCCACTATACGTCACTATATGGATAGTATTACAGACACGCCTATGTCGTCGTCCCCTTTTCGACTTTTGAAAAACAAGATGCAATCCTCTGCAGTGACCACTGGATGTCGGACTATGCACAGCAGGTGAATTTAAGCACATACAATCATCAGTAATGCGTTTACGGTAAGTAATGCATGTCATATTTATTTAAGCTTTAAGTAGAAAGACTAGCAGCCAATAGCAGCTTAAATACTGTGGCAACACCCAATATCACAACAATAACTTGGTTATTAAAACAACACAGGTACAATTTTAAAACATGCAGTCACAGCGTACGACACATTTCATTTCAATTTAACCAATAGAAAACATTCACAGTACAATGGAAAAATACTTTTTCCACACACATTCAAAGGGCAGGCAGTACATTGACATATTGGTTTGAAAGGCAAGGGAATCAATGGGGAATTTCGTTTTAAGCTTACATTTGAAAGGCAGAGTTGGGAAAATGGACTCAAATAGGGAAATCGTTTTTCAACACACTCAAATGAGGAACAATGCACTCCAATTGAAGACCCTCCAATAGGCCTACAAGAATTGGAAATCCCAATTGCCTTGTGGTACCAAGATTTAGGCTCACAAAGATTGGTGGTAACAGCTTCCATGTAAAGGTTGCTAAACTTTGGAACTCCCTGCCTCATGAGTTGAGAGTAGACCAACCTTACCTACACTTTAGAAAGCAATGTATCACCCATCTCAACTCGACTGTTGGTTAGATAGTCTCTCCCCTACAGTTCACTTTACCCCTTGACATGATCCAGCTTGCAAATAACGTCTTGAAACTGTACTGTCTAGCTTAAGTGTATATAACTTGTATATTTTGAACATTTTAAATTCCACCCCGTACCTATCCTTGGACTAAGCAATCTTTACCTGTATATGTATGTGTTCATTTTGTGATTTATTTGTAACCTGCAAGCCTTGCATCTTCTAATTTGCTGCACCCTGTTACCTTTGGGTTTGGTGTGCCTTAGAAATTAATAAACAAAACAAACAAACAAAACAATGCCTGAAAATTCTGGTCTTAGCAAATGAGAACATAGGGGAAATTTCATTTGCAACACACATACACATGAGATGCATTACTTTGTAATTCTGATTTTAAATGAATGGGGATGAAATGGGAAATGTTGTTTTGCACCCTCCACACTGACTTGAAAGGCAGTGTTTTATGGATGACTTATTTTGGGATTCAGGAGCCCTCCCTTTCCGTACAGCAGTCAGGAGTTTTCAGAAGGACAGTCACCCAAGTCGTTATGGTGTATACCGGTTCTAACACACCAGGCATGAACTTTATTAGTTTTGAATTCTAACAAAACTCATCCCGTGACTTTTCTATATGGGAATTAATAGATTTACTTTAATGAAATGTGCTAAGGGTCTACACCGGGTCTCCTCTTCCCACAACTTAATGAAAAGGATCAAGGAGGGCTGTTCCCAACACAATTCACTTTCAACAGAGATGGTTGGTTTCTATGGGGAAATAATTTGAATGAGATTTAATACATGGCTTTGCATTTCTTTATATTTTTACTGAACTTACAGGTCAGTTGCTTTGATGAACCAGAGGCCCCAAAGGTCGGGGTCACAATTCCAGATACACAGCAGCTCAGAGGAGAAAAACAACAGCAGCCAGTTACCTGCATGGTCCTTAAGGAATAACATTTTCCATTGGCATTGTATGTTTATCATGATGCATTTCGGATTACATTTAGACCTGTTGTTCATAAATACAATCTTTCTTTACATATTGTATAAATAGAAATAGGTTCACTCTATCCACACAGATAGGCCATAGATACATAAGGGAGCAGTATTCAAATCTACACCTCACAAAATGGGCCCATCTCTTACTAACGTAAATTTGATGTGCTGAAATCAAGTCTCTTATTGATGGATAAAAGCAGTCTGCCATTCAACTTAATTTCTGAATTGCAAAGGCATCTTTACTCCTTTTTAGCTTCCAAATGCGCAACTATTTCTTTTCATACCATGTGCACAGCTCAGTCTTTCAATCTGTTCATGTGTGATGTATTTCTTTAATATAACAGTTGATACGTCATGAGTATCCCTTTGGTATTGTCCCTGCATAGGCCATAATTTACCATGGGAAACCGATGTCCCCTTTAATACTCCAAGAAGGCCTTTCCATTTAAATGTCAGTTAATTTGTCAAAAGTAAATGTCTTTCCCCACTTGTGCACTTGTCCATTTTAGTAGAATTTAACTAGGCCCATTTCGTTCCATGTCACTAGGCCTTAAGTTTTAAGAAAAGTGTATTTTGGACTGGCATGCATTTCCAAATGGATTTCACCAGCCAGCTTCACTCTTAAATACTGGCCTGGCCTGTGTATTTCTGACATTCAGTGGCTATATTTTACCCTACGATGATGCTCCCGATTGTCTCATTCTGCTCCATGGAGTGACTGGTGCATATGACATGTTGCTCCTTGATTGGTGCATCTAATTCTGCTCTGTGGAGTGGCTGGTGCTTCTCTCAAGTTGTTCCTTGATTGGTGCATCTCATTCTGCTCCATAGAGTGGCTGGCAAATCTTTCATGTTGCTCCTTGAATGGTGCATCTCATCCTGTTCTATAGATTGGCTGGTGTATCTTACATGGTGCTCTTTGATTGGTCCATCTCATTGTGCTGTATAGAGTAACTGGTGCATATTACATGTTGCTCCTTTATTGGTGCATCTCATTCTGCCCCTAGATTGACTGGTGCATCTTACATGGTGCTCCTTGATTGGTCCATCTCATTGTGCAGTATAGAGTAACTGGTGCATCTTACATGTTGCTCCTTCATTAGTGCATCCCATTCTAATCTATAGAGTGACTGGCAGATATTACATGTTGCTCCTTGATTGATGCATCTCATTTTGTTCCCTAGAGTGGCTTGTGCATATTACATGTTGCTCCTTGGTTGATGCATCTAATTCTGCTCTGTAGAGTGGCTGGAGCGTCTTTCAAGTTGCTCCTTGATTGTGTATCTCATTCTGCTCTATATAGCGGCTGGAGCACCTTACATGTTGCTCCTTGATTGGTGCATCTCATTCTGCTCTATAGATTGGCCGGCGTATCTTACATGGTGCTCCTTGATTGGGCCATCTCATTGTGCTCTATAGAGTAACTGGTGCATGTTACATGTTGCGGTTGCCAGTCATTTGGTCGAAAACAATTGGTCGACTGGACAACTGGTCGAATCAATTTGGTCGAAAACCAAATGGTCGAATATTTTTTTTTATTATTTTTACCCCTTTTTTGGGTTTTTTTGGGGGGTCCCCCCGAACCCCCTTTTTTTTCTTTTTTTTTCTACACGAAAACCCACAAAACACATATATAAATAAAAAAAAAAAAATTCGACCATTTGGTTTTCGACCAAATGACGTCGACCAAATTGCAGTCAACCAGTTTGTAGTCGACCAAATGACTGGACACCACATGTTGCTCCTTGATTAGTGCATTGCATTCTGATCTATACAGTGACTGGCACATATTACATGTTGCTCCTTGGTTGGTGCATCTCGTTCTGCTCCCTAAAGTGATGGGTGCATCATTCATGTTGCTCCATGATTGGTGCCTCCCATTCTGATCTATAGAGTGACTGGCGCATATTACATGATGCTCCTTGATGCTGCATCTCATTCTGCTGCCTAGAGTGATGGCTGCATCTTACATGTTACGCCTGACTGTTGCATCTCATTCTGCTTTATAGAGTGGCAGGCACATCTTACATACTGCTCCTTGATTGGTGCCTCTCATTCTGCTCCTAGAGTGACTGGTGCATCTTCCATAATTCTCCAGATTGTTGCATCTCATTCTGCTCGTAGAGCGGCTGGCACATCTTTCATGTTGCTCCTTATTTGGTGCATCTCATCCTGCTCTATAGATTGGCTGGCATATCTTACATGGTGCTCCTTGATTGGTCCATCTCATTGTGCTCTATAGTGTGACTGGTGCATCTTACATGTTGCCCCTTGATTGCCGATTCTCCGGGTTTTGATCCCTAATTGTTGCCCCATAGAGTGCCTTTTATAAATGACTCGTAGATCGATTGCTGCTTTGCATATAGTGCTGCTTGATTCATTAAACATTACTTATTGCTTTCTGATTGTTTGCATCGTAACCCCTTCACTTTCCAGCACTAAAACCATCAAAATCGCTCACTGCCTCCACTTAGCTTGGCACTCAGCCATCCAGTAACCCTCCATTCATTTTCGCTCTCAGGACAGACCTTGTCCTTAGCAAATTCCACAGACTATCTACCCCTGGAGATTCCTCTGGATATACATACCACAAGTGCCCCCAGCACAACCCACCTCATTCCAGCACACAAAGGACCTGCCCTTCCGATATGCACTCATCATCTCTTCATGTTTCTAATCTTGCCTCTTCCTCTCCTCCCAATCCTGCAGACTTTGCACGATATAAGGTCTACTTGACAATACATTTATGCTAATAGTGGTTAGTGGGTAAAGGCTTATAAATGCGCTATGCACACTAAAACTAATTGGTGCAATTGAGCTGCGTTGTGTAAGTCAAGGGCAGGTCCCCACTCAGTGCCTGGAAAATTGGATATTCTATAGGATATGACACACAAATTCGCGCTCTTCCCACATTTACAATCATATAAAGTAGTACATAATGTCCATGACTTGAACAATGAAAAATTATTTAATAATAAGGTCCACAGGAAATCAGCTGACGCGTGTTTCGACTACAAGTCGTTCTCAAGGCTAGTCAATTGGTATTGCAGAGGTTAAGGAGCTTAGATGCAAAACAAGTTCAAATAATAAAGAATGGTTTCTTGTTGGTAGTATCCATACTCGTATATATTGGGTAAGACGCGGATGCCTGATTATCAAAAGTAGTGTCCCCGATGGTCAGAGGTAACGTGACGTTCTCTTGTTTTCAGGGCTTGATCCCTAGAATAGCCAGCAATAATCTTAGTAAGATAAGATTATTGCTGGCTATTGTACTACTAAATAATTTTTCATTGTTCAAGTCATGGACATTATGTACTACTTTATATGATTGGAATTTTGGGAAGAGCCCATATTTGTGTGTCATATCCTATAGAATTGACAATACATTTATACTGGCGCCCCAGAGCAAGTCTAAAGGCAGTGCCACCTCAGGTGTAACTGTCAACCAAAGGCAGGCCTTGCCGAGAGCTGTGCCAGTCTTAGGCACGTTTCACCCTAAACAAGCATTTGCCTTCCCCATAGTATTTCATACCGACGGCATCTACATGTACCTGGATTCGGGGGTGAACTGTTGCCCGGGTTATGTGGGTCGGTCGTTACCATGCGGATGGATCGCTGATACAGCACAATAGACCCCTCTGTATGTGGGCCGATTTACTGATGGTCAACTGTGCCAATGTGCCGGCTTATTCATGGATTCAGGACTACTCTGTCCTCCATAAAGAAGGGTTGGCTGCAGGCCCAACTGGCCTATAGGGCAATGCCCGAACCAAAAATGAACAATACTAGCGTGGGCCACTTTGACCAGCACTAGGCCCAGGCGCGCACACACATGCACTGACATTATCAGATTCTCCACCATGGCCAATGGTATGTAAGGATAGACCTTGACCCAGAAAACGGTGATTTCACAGTAGGCATTTCACACATGCCTTTCTTTTCACTACTCCCGGTCGCCGGGTGAACTAATGTCGTCACACTGGCAAGCTCAGCGGTAATTTGCCCAGTAAGCAGTCCACAAAGACACTAATCCCGAGTCAGGAGCACTAACTCTATGCACATGCGCATTATGGTCCAGGGTTGCATAGCAAAGTACGACGCGATCGTATAATGGACACGCGCATACGCATGCTAGCCAAACTACCACGGACACAGCACACCACGAAGGAGGCTGCGGCAGGTAAGAGCGCATATTTCATACTGGGCTTTGTAAACTAGATCGCTATTAATCAGCCATCCAGCCCCACTCTCACCATGTGGGACGCCGGGGCTCTCATAGTGAAACACTTATAGCAGATTGCACGCCACGAACCGGCATCTACTAATTAGAGGTAGCCAGCACCAGTACATGCCTTGCATAATGGCTGCACGCGAAGAGATGCAGAAGTTTACCTTTGTTCATCAGTGATTTTGAACAACGCAAGGATGATAGAATCCTTTTACTTCCACAGCTGAACCAGCTGGATACCAGACCCAAAGTAAACAGGATCAAGCAACCAAAGGCGCACGGAAGGCACCTTTAGAGAAGAACTCTTCATATCTTCTCAGTACCTGTGACACTGATACGAATGGCTCAGGTAGGACATTTTATAGCACACACCACAGGTACTTAGAACCCTGATAAGAGACACCTTGTACTGATTTTATATTTTTTTTAATTGTAGATGTCCCACTCAATGGAAATACCAGTGACACAACTCAGTCCACTTCCACAGTCCTGAAGACGGCATTAGAATACCACACCAAGTTCTTTCATGCCAGAAACACCACAAGTGTCGACTAGACATATGTTTTGGTTATAGAAACCACATTCTAAGTCACGAACTGTACTAACCCCCACAGTGAGAAAAGCAATTGCAAATTGCTATTATGAATATTGAATATGATATAATTTGTACCAATTCCCATACAAGATGGGGTTACAATCAACTATGTATGTATAATGACCTCATTAGATCTTTTTTATGTTACACTAGACAATGAAATGTGTTGAATGTGCAAATGTACAATTTGGTGCTCTTTAATAGATGTACAGATCAAACGTCATGATCAGTAATTGTGTGCTATAAACACTACCGGCAAGTGCCAGACAGGTGGGGTAGCCTATGTCCCTTTGTTCTATTAAATTATCATATACCCTCATGACATAGGCTCCCCGTATTAAAAAAAGAGGACTCTTGCCCCTTATATATTGTAAACTTGTGAAAGAGCAGACTGTGAAGAGCAGGGATTCAGATAGGCCAGGTAGCAGCAGAGGGAAGGGAAGGTTCTCTATTCGGGGTTCAAGCCTTGTGAAAGAGCAGGCTGTGAAGAGCAGTGATTCAGATAAGCCAGTGAGCAGCAGAGAGAAAGGAAGAGAAAGTGCTCTATTCAGTGTTCAGGCCTTGTGAAAGAGCAGGCTCCATAGAGCAGGGATTCAGATAGGACAGGGAGCAGCAAAGGGAGGGGAAAGTGCTCTATTCGGGGTTCAGGCCTTGTGAAAGAGCAGGCTGCTAAGAGCAGAGATTCAGATAGGACAGGAAGCAGCAGAGGGTAGGGAACAACACGTATTTTGTTGGTTGCTTAATGGTGCTTTATATCGCTGTAAGGCCATCCCTAAATGCGCAGGAGGCTGAATGTAAAGTCTGCCACACAAATGATGTTCCATCACTCGTTAGATGAGCCATTAACCATGCCAGCATGCCAGAGAGAGTTCAGCAGTTTGAATGCTCGCTGTTGCGATCTGTAGTTCGCAGGTTTGAATCGCAGCTAGTCCCACTCAGCCTTTTATCTTTCTGAGGTTGATAAATGAATACAAACTTCGGTTGGGTGAGACTGTATGTAAATATGTTCTGTGTAAAGTTGGGGAAGGCACTATATAAATAACACATCATTATCACCCCGGCCCTCCCCATTATTTACTCACTAGCTTGAGGGTGCATTGCGATATACTCGATCACCAAGCGAGAATCATCTTTGAGTTTCCGTTCAGAGATCTGAAATTCATATATTCAACGTCATGCATGGCATCATAGACCCTGAATAAAAACTGGCCGTGCATGAAATCATGTTCCATGCAGTTCTCTCATGACACCTATTTGTACCCGTCAGTGTCGTCTGGTGATGATAGCCATCCTTTTCGAGGCTGTTTTCGGGGGTCATCAAAAAATGTATGACTTTACATTTGAATTTATGACAAACTAATTGGGACAAAGGGGTCTGGGCGTTGATGTCAAACAAGCGAACCAAATTAGAAGTTCATAGAGTGAATTAATCAGGAAAAGAAGGGTTTTGAGGTTGTTCCTAAATGTCAAGAGTGTCAGCCTTGCGTGGCTCCAAGGGAAGTTTGTTCCACAAGTGCCTGTCGCCCCTGGAACAACGACGGGTGTGCGGAATGACCAAAAGTATTACTGTGCACCAGTGGTGCAGCCCAAAATTTGGGGGGCCACCCCTACAAGCAATGCTGAGGGCCACTCCCGCTCAAGCTCGGCAACAAAGCATGGGTCACGCCAGACTCCTGTCCTGCCTGTACCACCACGCATGCACAATACGCACAATCATCCTGCTGCAGGGCTACGCCGTGCACTGCACCAGTGTTTTAATCAAATCTTTCACCTAGTGTGGAAACAAGGGAGTTGTGCCTGGCTCCGGGCACCCAAATCTACCAGCCAACTCTGTGCGTGACCAGTAATGTTACGCAAAATAATGATACAAAAGTAAACCTGCTCATTGTGCCTCTGCCAGCATCCCCATCTATCAACATTCTCTTTTTGGCTTTGTCGTCAATGCCAGTAAAAATCTCCTGCCACAGGAAGAAGGCATGTAATTGCTGGCTACACAAAGGCCTGCCAAATCCAGCACCACCATGGAACGATACTCTTCAAGTGAAATTCGCCATCAACGCCTATAAAACATGCAATGCTATAGTAAGGAAACATTTCACTATACAGTATAAAAATCCCACCCCAAACACCCCTCCATTTAATAGCATCTATCAAGTGGAGTTTGCCCAAAAATCGCAGTAAAATATGTTCAAATTCCCCTTGCACAGGCCCCAAGCATGTACACAAACATAGCCATTAACCCAGAAGTCACCTCACCCAGTGGCGGCTGGTGAATATTTCAAATGGAAAGGGCATGAACATTTCCCATAAATATACCATAGTGACCAAGCATAGCAAGGAGCCCATCCCATTCGGAGAGGGGTAGTGTGTCTCTGTTGCCCTCCCTTTCCCATAAGCCCCACAAAGATACATATTTAAATCATGGTTTAAAAGTTTAAAATGGTGCATCATACAGCACACTCTGACAGGAATTGGGTAAAAAGCCAGAGTGTTTGCAATTGTTTTTGTAGGGAAACTCCAAAACAAAAATCCAATACATGCATGTCACCATAGTAAGGCACTAAGCCAGATATTACCCCTACATCCCTTTTTCTTGTCCCATTACTTGTGCACGAGACTGGTCAAAGATAACCCTGAGGTTACGAGCTGAAGTAAAATAGGACAGGTAGTCCGGAGCGAAGAGAAGTTGAAGGGGAGATGAAGAGAAAGCATGTTTGGAAGAGAAATAGAGTACTTCAGTCTTGGATGAGTTGAGCATGAGTGAGACCACATCCAATATTTCAGAGAGGCAGTTTGACATTTTTGATAGCAGTTCATCGGATAAGGAGGAAAAAGCAAAGAAGATCCGAGTGTCCTCGGCAAAGAGCTGATAAGAGAAGCCAAATAAGAGAAAATTAGGGCACCAAGATCAGAGGTATAGAGAGTGATGAGAACTGGATCTAGGACTGCTCATTGGAGGAACAGTGACAGTAAGAGAAGGGTAGGGGCTGATTTAAGGTTATTCCAGGACACTACAAGAAGTATGGATGAGTGGTTAGCATTACGAGCGATAGAGATGAGATTGTGGACATTGAGGAGGGCTTTTTCCATAACATGTAGAGGTCAGAAGCCAGTTTGAACAGTGTCTCGGAGGGGAGTAGCAAGTAAATCAATGATTCGGTTGAATAATCTCACTCATGGATTTTAGAATAGTGCAGTAGGAGAAAAACCGGATGAAAGTTGCCAGGACAGTTGGAATCTAGACCAGCTTTCCTGAGGAGAGGAATTCTACTAGCTGACTTGAAAGATGCCGGAAAGGTGGCATTGTGGAGCGAGGAGTTGAAGAGGGAAGAAAGAAGTGGAGCAACACTGGGAGCAATGAGCTTAGCAATGTGCGGGAACAGAGGGTCGGCGGGCGCACAAGAAGGGATGGCCCAGAGGAGTAGGGAAATAATCTCCTTAGGGCTAGTGGGGGCAAAGGATGACAAAGTGACTGGAGAGGCGGGTGTGAGTTCGAGAGAAGTGAGCAAGAAGAAGAGTTAGAAGATAAGCTTTGAGGGTGTTGCGAATTGTAGAGATTTTCTAAGCAAAATATAGAGCTATATCATTTGCCAAAAGAGTCCATGGGATGGAGGATGATTTGGGAGGTGATAGAATTAAGTTAAGCGATTTTTGGAGGCACCTAGGTTGGGAGGATCGCGAAGAAATGAGAGCGAGATAGAAGTCATGTTTCGCAGAGTCAAGACCAGCAGAGTAGATTTGAAGAGCAGTGAGGTACAGTTCGAGGTTCATGGAGAATTGAGGCCTTTGCTAAGTGCAAAGCATTAATCGCATGCAAGGTGTATTCCAGGGCCGTGCCGGGGAGGGGTTCGGAGAGAATGTGGTGAGAGAGAAGTACACGGAGAAGGGAGCATGTAGAGCCGTATTGAAGTTTGTGAAGGCTTCCTGAAATGATGGGAAGGAGAGGTCGGCAAAGGAGGAGAGAGAATGCTGTATGTCAGATAAGTAGTCAAGGAGTTTGGAGGAGAGAAACATGCACTTAGTGATAGTCGGAGTAAATGAAGAGTGAGGAGTGGATATTGAGTCAAAGATGGAGTGGTTAGAGGGAGAAGGTACAGTGTAGATATAAGTAGCTGAGAGGAGATCTGAATAAGATGTGAATAAGGTCAAGAGACTAACTATTAACATGGGTGGGGAGAGCGTGGATAGAAGAGTGATGAAGGAGAAGAGAACTAAACTCGGAGGACAAAGATGCAGAGAGGATGGGAGGTTAAAGTCACTGGTGGTTATAGTGAGGGAGAGAATCAATTAGTGGAGAGGGGTGGTCGAAAAATTGAGAGATAATGTGAATGCTATAGGGTGTTGTGAGAGTGGACATAGTCTACTCGAAAGATGAAGAATGGGTGGGAGATAGAGGAGTAGGTGAGATAGGAAGTTTGTAAGATGAAAATAGTCTTACCCCACCACCCCTACCCTACAGGGTGAGCAGAGTAGGTGCAGTGTAGGCAGAGTGATGGAGGACAGCAAGCGTGGCAGAGTCGGAAGGGGAGATCCAGGTTTCAGTGAGGGTAACGAGCAGCAGTGTTGGCAAGTCTAGAAAACATCCAGAGCTACGGTAATGTCAGGCTAGCTAGCCTTTTTATTGTAGCCCCTGAGCTTCCATTTGGAGCTATAACCAAAAGACCTGGGGTTATAGCCGCCCCAGACATGTCCTTGCAACGCCTCTGTTAATTAGGTCAAGAGAAGGAGAGTGAGCAAGGAAGAAGTCAAGGTAAGGTTTTTATTTATTACAGACAGGCTGCGCATTTCAAGGAAAGGAAGCAAGATGTGGAAGCATAATAACACTGAGTTTGGGAAATAAAGAAGCTGTGAGGGTAAGTGCACGAAGAGGAAGTATTCTGAGATGGAGTGAGATTTGTGGAAAAGAAGAGAAGTGAAACGAGATTATGGGTAGCGTTGAGTGAAAGATGATTGGGATGAGGAGTGAGTGGAGTTGGTTAAGAGCTGAGGAGAGTGAGGAGAGCAGTAACAAGGAAAAGAAGAGGCAGCATTAGCATTGCATTGTAAAGGGTGTGAATGAAGCTTAAGGGGATATTAGCAGGCAGGTATGAGGACACAGCAAAGCAAAGTCTCATAAGCAAAGAGGCTAGGAGTTGGCTAGGGACTACGCCCTCAGCAGACAGCCCGTCATTGGAGTAGCCAGGGTTGAGTCTCCCCAGTCACAAGGGGTTATGCAAGGGGGTGATGTGGAGATTCCAGTGGCGTGCAGTGAGTCGGGAGCAACAGCCAGGCGATGCAGGCTAGGAGATGGAGTCCTAAACATCCGTAGATGGAAGTGCCGTGGAGGGGCAGGTAAGAGACTGGAATGGGCTGGATGGAGAGGCACCCAAACTGAGGAGGTGGGGTTGCTAAGGGCAGAACTGTAGTGCCTTCACCTCAGGGCGGAAGGAGTCCCTTGATGAGAGTCCAATGGCGAGCCCGACAGCCATGTGAAGCAGGCCGGTGATGGAGTCCTGAGCAGCCAGTGTTGAAAGTGCCGTGGAGAGAGGCCTTGCTCCGAGGCTGGTGGTCGCGTGGAGATGGGGCCACTGAGGGCCTCACCTTGACGAGAGTTAAATGGCATGCAGGGGGAGGCAGGCTCAACAGGCAGGCGATGCAGGCCAGTCTTAGTCTTTTTTCCCCCCATGCAGCCGCAACTGTTTGATTTTGTTTTAGCTAATGAGTGCTACAACCACTATTATTTTGCTGCACTGTTCCTAATGGGTCTCTTATATATAGGATTGTGTTTGATGGATTATCCACCTTTGAATGACTTTGGTTTAGCTTGTCACTGCTGGACATTTTGCTATGCCAAGATGTCTGTCTCCACAGACATAGAGTCCTATTTTTATGTCTAATGTCACATTTAATGGCTCTGAAGAATTCCTTCGGTTCATTACTAGCTGCCGAGATTTGTTCTTGAATGAAAGAGATTTTGAAAGAAATAATCTCTTGCTTATCGGCTGTCTGGGCTTTCCATAAACTCTCGCTGCTGATTATTTTCATTTCAGCACTTCTGGCCTGTTTGTTTAGGGCCAGAAGACTTGGTGAAAACCAAGATTTGTTCATCTTTCAGACTTCCAAGGGGCATGTCGATTGATTCAGGGCAACAAACTGTTACAATACTCTGACCAAAAAGAAAGATATCAACCTTGTTATGGAGGCAGGGTAGGTGGACCATCACACGGGACGCAGATCTATATCATAAAGGGATGTCTATTAGTATGTGTTAGCACAGTAGCTGAGGCAACAGTAAACCCGTAGTGGTCACTTCAGGATACGGCACGGTAGAGAGAGACTCGATGGTCATTTGCCTACTAAAGATCAGGCCATGACAGTATCCTGCTGTATGTGAAGGGGAATCCGTTGTGGGCAAAACAGAGTGAGCCACCAGGATGCCTGATCGTTTTCTGGAAGCTGGATGGGATAAAAATCACATAGTGAACGTTAAAGTCTCCTTGTGACGTCTGCTGGTTTTCACTGGTTTTCTTTAAAAGCAAAGAAAGTTCACCTTTTAGTTGTTGCTTTGGTTGTCTTACGATAAACATGGCAATTCAGATGTTGATCTTCATTGCCAATCCACTCACAGTGCCTTAAGATTTGACCTTCATGTGGCCGATAGGTTGCTTGCAGAGGCCAGGAACCTTGACCACATCACTCCAATTCTACAGCAGTTCTTCTGGTTTCCCTTAGGTGCCAGGATAGAATTGGTGGTCACATGCTGTGCTCAGAAAGCAGCTACAAAATCTTCCCACACAGAGGTAAGTATAACATCTCTTTTATTCGCATAGACCCCACCCATGCACATTACGACAAGCAGCTACAAAGAATGATCACCCCCTGCACTGTTTCCCGACGAATCTTCAGTACATCGGCTCCACACCTCGTAGTGATGTATTTTATGTGCATTTTCTACAGAGCATTACTCACATTTCAGTGCACTTATCACCGAGACCTACCCTTGCTGGCCACGGCCGTTTTGTGGCTACGCAAAGTCAGATGTTGGAGAGTTACGTTTGTATTCTCTGGCAGCACAAACAGAGGCATCTTTCACTGTTGGTGACACCTACAAGCTGCCGGAACATTTATGCAATCCCTTGTGACCATGGAGATGCGTTCACCTGCAATGCATAGCAACATAGCCTGTCTCAATGTTCACTTTATTATCTAGGTGTGTGGATCATTTGTTCATTCAGTGTATAAAATATGTTTTACACACAAATCACTTTCTACATCTTGGTGAAAATATAACACTGCATCATCCTCGACAGTCAGAGCAAGTGTTTAATAATTTATATTACATATCTATATGTATAAAAGTCCACATTTGTTTGTGGCTTGGCAAAGCATTGCTCCTTATACAATTAACGCCGTTTCACAAATCTGCGCCACACTTTTCATAGTTACCTGTTAGGACCGACAGACACTACTGGCTGCATGACATTTGGATACCCCACCCATTTCTGTGGATTTCATCTAGTGAAGCATTGTTGCTTCTACAATTCCACACCGTTTCACCGATCTGCACCAAATTGTGCACAGGTACCTGTTAGGACCCTCCGGACATTACTGGCTACATGACATTTAAACATTTCACCATTTCCCCGGACTTCAGCACCTTCACACATGAGACATTCCCTGAAATCGGCGAAACATGAATGTGGTCATAGAAGCACCAGTCTGGACACAAAGCAAAAGCAAAACTCAAAGTCCATACTTTGAAAACGATCTTTCAAGGCCCTAGGATGCACGGTTCTGAGATCGAGAGCACAGTAGGCCCCAGTATGTAGCAGCACATTAACTCTTGCAACCCCCCAACGTCTGCTCCGGCGTATGTCAGCCAAGCAGATGAGCCCATTCTCAGTGCAGTTTACTTCGGGCTGCAAAGCACATCAAGCAAATCAGAACAGCAACCTACAGGATCACTGATTTTCAAAAATCGCTGCGCGTGTTGTCCTCTCGGTCTACAGAACGGGTACTTTTTGTTAGTATATTCTAGGAGCGTAACTGCTGCATCATGTACTAACGGAGGAATGTATGGACGGATCTAAAGATTGTTATTTGAAATGCTTTCATTGATGAAAGGATTTCCCACGGTCGCATCTGCATTTCACCAAGCAATCTCTGATGTCATTTTCTTTTTTATTTATGACATTGACCACATTTTTCTAATATAAGTAGAGCAAAAACATGTTTTTTTAAACATTTACATATCCCCCTCGATTTGTTCATTTCACAAACATTTATCAAAATTTTCATTAGCATATGTTTTACGTACACTTTTTCTTATAGGTCGTTCGCCAACACAATTACTTTTGGACTAATCCTCTTTAAAACTCAAAAGGCCTGGTTTGCAGAGCTTTATGTTTGGCCCAGAGCACCGAGTACACTGATGAAGAAATGGAAGCCAGACAGTCGAGAGCTGCAGTGCCACTGAAGATCAACTGCCTGAACCAAGTTGTATCAACGATGTGTCCACTTGATGCCAGTGCAAGCAGTGTGAACTGAAGCCTAGATAAACAGAAAAGACCTGTTGCCCGCAGAATCCCATTTGCAGGGCCTAAGTAACTGAAGATTACTCCTCAAAACAGTGCGTTACTTTGCAGAAGGACTTTCAGGTAGCAGTTCCAATGCACGAACTAAAGAGCCCTGTTCATCTGCGGGTCCCCACTAATTAGTATTACATTATAATAATAAAAATGATTGACACACATTGCTAAACTCTCACCAGCCCGACTGGCTGTATGTATCCTTTTCCACGGGACTATAGTTTACAAACTCATAGACCCATACTTGTTGTCCTACTTGACTGACATCCATCCTCACAAGAATTCAGTATGCTGGCTTCTCAGTGTCTATTTACTTTACATTTTTTGGGCGGTACGCCAAGGATTTGCACTTTTTCATTGTATGCTGGCCAGATTTTAATCTCAGAGTCAAACACTCGCAAATGTCAAATCATTCCTTTTGCAACAAATTGTTTAAGTGGTGCAAAATGTGGATTTGCTCAGGTAAAAAGTCCTCTGGTAATGTGTATGTATAGTTTGTGTAAAATGACCAAATGTTGTGGGTGCCCAGTTAAAGAACTCCTCAAAATGGTACCATTTGACATAAATAAATACAGACCCATGATGGCCCTGCACTTTGTTCATTGTCCTGTTGCCCCCGGTGCCTCTCCCAGCCTGAACTCCCTTTAGGGGCTACACTCGGGCTATGGGGGAGCAGTGGCCGGGGGTTTTTGGTAATCATTCGTTAATAGAATGAGCATTGCATATCCTCTCAACAGATGGTACCGCTGCGGGGCAGACTCAGTACCAAAACCTGTCGAGTTATCACTGTGTGCATCTCACATTCCATCAGCAAAGAGATACCAAGTTCTGCTGGACCTTATGTAGGTTTTTTCGGGCAATAGAAGACATCGAAAGTACACGGACAGTCTAAAAATGTGTTTACAAAGCATATTGATCACGCATTTTCGGATAAACGTCAATACGACAGCGTCACTTGAAAAATGGATATTCAAGATTTGATAAGTATTGTAGCATTTTAATAATTCATCAACTCTCCTCTGCTCTTTTAGAATGGCACCTAAAGCTAAACCACATACAAAGCATGCAGTAGCAAATGGGAGGAGATAACCAGGTGGCACAGGCGTGACTGGCATAAGGCATAAGGTTTATTATTGGGAACTACTATCTCCACGCTGATTTCACACACATTGTACTCCATTATCTCCAAAAGGTGTTCATGCTCCAGCAAGATGGTGCGCCACTTTGTGCACTGTTCTACAAACGCATAGGGTAGATACACTCGGTGTGCTCATCATGTCGCTAGTTAGAAAGGCAGCAATTGGGACCCAGCCTTTTATCCTCACTTGGTGGTGAAGTTCGGTAGAAATTTCGATGTGAAACCGACACATTTCTTAACCTTGTTTTGCACCTTGCCACCATTCCTCGCCCAGACAGACCCATTTGTTTTGTCAAAGCACTGGCAGCACTCAGAGTATTGCTGTACACAGCAGCACATCCATAATGATCCCCACACGTTGTGCTTTGTGGCTAGCTCCCTCTTGGCTACCTGGAGAATTTCCATGGTGTGGGTTGAGGGGTGACGGGGGGAATTAGGTGATGGGGTGTAGGATGCAAAGCCCTTTGGCCTTCGAAAATACCAAATCTTGACTCCCTTATTTGTATATTTAATAAAAATGAAAGCCGGGAAAAATGCATTTTTGGCACATATATGCTTTAAAAACATGTTAACATTGATTTACAGGGAGGCAGATCAGTGTCCTCCTTAACAATGGCTGAGAGGATGTGGATTTAAGACCAGATGATGCAGGGGAGGTAGAAACATGAACCAGGGACAAGGACAGTAGAGCATGATGTTGGAATGTGATAGTGGAGGAAGTGCTATGTTTTAGAATGAAGCAGTGAGGGATAATGGCGTGGTATTGAGAGGTAGAGCCGAAGAGAGGTTGTGGTGGTAGAATGCTATGCAAGTGAGGAGATGATTTAAATGGAGATGGAATGGGAGTACTGTGGAGTGGGAGGGTATTCCGAGTAATGGAGCACAGAGAGGAAAAGAGCGGAAATGAGAGGCAGCTCAAGGGGCAAGAGAGGTGCCAAGGATGATCAAATGTTATGTTATCGACAGTAGTAAAGCACATCATGGCGCCATGCCCTAGGCAATGTACGCACTGACTGAGTACCCACAGGAAACTAAAAAAGAAATATTTTCAAGGCCCCCGGAAAGAAAAATAGAGCTCAATAGCGCGAAGAGGAAGAGAATTCCAAGCCAGTGCCTCAGCCACTGACTAAGCCCAGCCTCCAACCCGAGAGAGCCTACAACTAGGAACTGAGATAGTCAAAGAAGACTTGGAGGGCAGTGCTCTCGGGGTCACATAAGGGCAAAACCTCAACTTAAGATATTCTGGCCCTTTTTGGTAAAAGGCTCGGTTTACCAAGCACAGAGACTTATACCTCACATGTCACTCAACTGGGAACCAGTGCAGCTGCCGAAGAATGGGAGTCAAATGGGCACCATGCACGGGGCGAAGAACCATTCTACCAGCCATGTTGTGCAGCAGCTGGAGATGATGGAGCAAATAGTGTGGTGCAGTCAAATAAAGCGCATTACAATAATCAATTCCACTGATTACTAGAGAGGATACTACAGGGGCCTGAAATTCAACAGGAATAAAAGGCAAAACTTTACGTTGGGTCCGCAGCTTGACATTACCCTTTTGACAAGTGGCTGACACCAGCACCGACATGGATAAAGAAGACAATCTTGATACCTAGGTCTTTGACCGATGAAACAGGTGTGGGAAAAGGGCCCAAACTAGTAGGCCAGAACTCCGGGGTCCAGAACAGAGACGGATTAGTGTGCCAACCACCAGCACCTAAGTCTTCTCCCTGTTCAACGTAAACCAGTTCCTGGACATCCATCCACCCACAGCCTCCAGGCAACTCCTCAGCCTGAGACAGGTTGAGCCACAGAATAATGTGCGTCATCAGCATAGCACAGGAAACTATGTGCATGGATGATGCCAAGACGCGGCTGGATGTAAATGTTGAATATTGTGAGAGGCAAGAGTAACCCTGAGGGACTCTACATAACAGAGGTACAGGTTGGGACTAAAAAGGTGGCAGAGAAACAGATTTTGAGCATCCCATCCCAAGAAGCAAACCAGGCCAAAACCTGACCAGATAGGCCAGCGGAAGAGAGACGGGAGACCAAGGTGGGGTGGTCCACGGTGTCAAATGCCACCAAACTTTCTAAGAATAAGGGCACTTCCCCCACCCCCGGTCCACTAACCATGTCAAATCATCAACTACTGACACCAAGACAGATTCAGTACCTCGGCCAAGGTGAAAACCTGATTGAAAGGGGCCAAAAAAGATAGATCAAGAAAAGAGCATAGAAGAGGAGAAACCAGAGACCTAATTTAATAAGAAATGGGAGCAGGGAAATAGGGCGAAAGTTAGAAAGGACCAGCGGATCCAAAGATGTTTTTTTAAGAAGAGGGATTATATGGGCATGTTTTAGATCATCAGGGATAACCCCTGATGAAACAAATTGTTGACTGCCTTGCCCAACCATGGAATGATGGCACTTGACATCTTTCAATATAGAAAGAGGGATCGGGTCAGAGGGTGACACCGATTTTATCCCTTTAATAGCGGCTAAAATATCCTGGACAGTAAAAGTAGGGAAAGTAGACCAGTCAGCTGAAGCTCCACAGTCGCCCACAGTCGGATAGGGCAAGGTGGAATGCGGGAGAGTAGTAGTGATCACACTACGAATGGGAGCTATCTTATCGTCAAAGAACTTATACAAGGAGTCACAGAGCTCCTGCAAGGGGGAGCGGGGGGGCTGGGCTGAGACTTGGGCTGAGCGCTGTTAGGGAGAATTCTCCAGAATGGCTAATTCCCCTTACCTACAGAGTCCCTCAGCAGCTTTGCTGGATTTATAGGATTTATTTTTTTCACTTTTCACCTGGTAAGAGTGTGAGCCTTTTTTTTCCCACTCTTACATGTGTTTTGCTGTGTGTGTTTAACATTTTTGTGTTCATAGACTGTGGAGCCTCACCTCCGCCATAGGCATCATCTTTTTACTGTGTGGTACCTTTATTGCAGTGGCACAGGGTTGTCTTTTTCAAACTTCCCACTTTAAACTCCATATTCTGGGACTGACTACTGTATCTCAGAACATGTAAAGTTGCCATTGACTTTATTAGTCTTTTTAAATTCACAGACCCAGTACAACCTATCTTACATAGAGTACTGGAAAGGGTAAATAGTTATCCCTTTTTGTCTGTCTCTCTTAGAACATTATTTCGTTACCCTTTCTTTAAGATTTGGCTGGTGACAGTGGTATCTACCATACTTTTCCTACCGCAGTTTATTTAAATAGCCTTGGTATTGTTTTAGGCTATCTTGGTAGCCTCAAACTTAAATCAGCTGGACCCCATTTACTTTTATTTGGTTGCGGCTGGGTTTATCCGCCATTTCTTTTTGTAAAGGTCTTTCTCATTTTTTACTCTGCGCACCAAACTAGGTTTGGTTCTTTTGTTCGCGGTCCTTTGGCGGGCTACTGCACAGAAGCCCTCCTTAGGAACCTGAGAGTCTGGGGGAAAGGATGTGAGGAAGGGGTTTTAGGCCCCCTACACAGGGTTCCCTTGGAAACCCAAATCACACTCTGGTTTGATTGGCCAGGTGGCCGTTCTGCCAGGACAGCCACCCTGATGTGTGATTGACAGCCAGGCTGTGTGAATGAGGGAAAAATGCATAAAAAGCAAGTCTCTGGGACCAGGAAGGCAGAGTCGCCACTGGATCGAGAGAACCAAAGAGAAGCTGAAAGAAGAGGACCACTACCATGACTGAACCTCCAGGTGAAGCCCTGCTGCGGGTCCGAATCTCCAAATTTCGACGACAGAGAAGATCTGCAAGGAATCTTCTTCCCTTGAGCTGGTGGGGCCAACCAGTTTGGCAAACACCAAGCAAGGCCTCCCTCCCCAGGTCGAATTCGCTGTCCACAGCTGCAGTGAACCGGATAGCCAGAAGGACCAGACCCTGTTTGGGTTTTAAGGAGCCCACCTTTTATTTGTTGCTTTGCTCTGCTGCTGGTTTCTTCCCTGGGCAGTGCAGGACCCTCCAGTCTTCCTACTTCGTGTCAGTCCGACAGTCGCATCAGGAATAGTGAGCCTGCAGGACCTGCCAGGAACTTCTGCCTCAGCTACAGCCTTCTTCATTTAAGGTACTGTTCAAACCCGGTTGTTCGTTATGTCCGTCCGACCGTGGCAAAAGGTGTTTGAAATCTTTCGCCAATCCGAGGGCTTGTCCTTCTCTACTCTTAAGTAACTCTTCCTCTGACCAATTTCATTTCAAACTCTTGGCAAAGACTTAACCGCGAACCACTCTGAACTGTGTGATCCTTTGCAAAGACTCTGAACCATTAACATTGGCCAGGCCTATTGATTTGAATCCTCATTGTAGCAAGCCGTTTTTAGATTGCCCTGCCTACTTACTTGTTGGTTCTGCTTAATTTTGTATAACCTTGTTTTCCCCTCCCTTTTAAATTGCTGGAGTGCCATTTTGCTCACACTTCATTTAGAGCTTAACTTGTCCAGAACTCATCAGGTGTTGTGTAGTATGTTAAGAGTATGCTTTTTCTGCTGCTTTACTTAGTGAATTGTTTTACAACTGATGTGTAAATAAATGTATATTCTTTTACTCAGAAACCTTGAGTCAGTGTTTGTTTGAACCATAGTAATTGCTGTCCTTTGAGTAACTATTGATACTGCACACTTTGCTCTTGAGGTAAGTCTGGCTGCTCAGCCATCACTACTACTTTTCTGTTTAGCACAGGCTTGTACCAAAGGTGAATTTGTACTTCCACTTGTAGTCTTAATTGTGTGTGGTGTTCCCAAAGGGTACTGCATATGATTCTGCCTAACAAGTGGTCAGTGATTGAACTGCCTCAAATAGAGCTTTAGGTTGGCTGATAACCTGATCAACGACAGACAAAAAATAGTTGTTTGGCCACTATAATAGCACCATTGTATCTTGTAGTAGCCAAACTAAAGAGAACTTTATCAGCTAGTAAATAGACAGTTGTCCATTTCCTCTCAGCCTCTCTACGCTGGAGTTTAAGATCTATACGTTTGGCTGTATATCATAGGGAGCAAGGAGTAGAGTAGAGAGTGAGATGGACCAATAGGTAGGGTGGGGCAGGTCTGTAGTTTTGATGAGAAGGAATTTATACTTTGCCCTCTGTCTCATAGAAAACCAGCCCAACTGCTAATGGACTGGGGAGGTGGAGGTGAACCGGGGATAGGTTGAAGAATGTACAGTCACAAAAGTTGAGGACTTTGTCTAGACGTAAAAAAGCATAGTTGAAAAGGCCATAAAGTACACTGGCACAATAGTCAGATAAGGAGTACTAAAGGGGAGTCTAGGAGCATAGAAGTGTTGTAGGGAAGAAGAGGTCTTATTTTTCTGATGTTGATGAGAATAAGTCGAGGTGAGTCAAAGACAAAACCAAGCTTGCGAGTAGAAACATAGTAGGCAATGTAGTCAGTAGAGAAGAACAGATGAGAGGGAGAGGAGGAGATAGCCTGTTTGGATGGGACGTAGAGAACTTCATTGTTAGCAGAGGTGAGCAGGAGTGCTTGAAATGTCACCCAAAATTTGATGGCAGAGAGACAGCTAGACATTTTTGACCTTAGCTCATCAGATAAAGAGGGGAAGGAGAAGAATATCTGAGAGTCCGGGGTGAGATATCAAGCAAACCAAGCAAGAGTCTTGTCCCTGATGCCTGGGAGAGATATTGCTGAGAGAAGGTCAGAATAGCTGATGGTATCGAAGGCAGCAGAGAAGCTGAAGAGAATAAGAATAGATGAACGATTAGCATGACAAGCAGAAGAGATGCAGTTGTTGACATTGAGGCAAGCTGACTCAATTGAGTGCAGATGTCAGAAGCCAGATTGAAGAGGATCCCAGAGGATTTGTGTGTCACCGAACTCAGCAAGTCGGTTGATTACTACACGCTATAGGAGTGTGAAATAGTGAGGTAGAAGAGAGACTGAGTGAAAGCTTTCTGGACAGTTAGGATCTAGACCAGGTTTCTTAAGGATAGGGATGACAGTAGTCGACTTGTAGGATGATGGCAAAGTGACACTGTCAAGAGAGGAGTTGAAGAGGGGAGTAAGATATGGAGCAACACTGGGAGCTAGGAGTTTTGCTATGTGTGGGGATAGAGAGTTGATGGGGGCACATGCAGGGTTAGCTCTTAACAGGTGGTCAAGAATCTCATCAGGGTTAGTGGGGGCAAAGGAAGACTGTTGCATGAGGGGAGGGTAAAGGTGGTGGAGAGAAGTGAGCAGGTGGAGGGGATATAAGGTAATTTGCGAGAGTATTTTGAATTTCTCTAAGCAAAGTAGAGAGCTAGATCACTAGCAGAAAGTGTAGATAAGATGGAGGATGGTTTAGGAGCTGAGAGAATTGCGATTTTGAGGCGCATAGTTTGACAGGATTGAAACAAAATATGAGACAAGTCACGTTTGGCAGAGTGGAGAGCAGAAGGGTAGTTTTATCTTTGCAAGTGCAAAGGGTTTTTCACATTGTTTTCAAGGAGCAGATGATGGGTGTAATCCAAGGCCGGGGAGGGTTTTGAAGTAAATATAGTAAAATGGAAGTGAGAGGAGAAGGGAGCGTTAAGAGCAGCGCTAAGTTTAGTGAAGGCTTTATCAGTGGATGGAACTTTAGATTTTTGCATTGGAGGAGAGAGAGTGGTGTAGGTCATTGAGTTATATAGGGAATATGGAGATGGAAAATGTGCACTTGGTTATGGAAGTGGTAGATGGAGTGAGGGAAGTGAAAGTAGAAGTGGAGATTGAGGCATAGACGATAGAATGGTCAGAGGGAGAAGGAGCGGTGGAGCTGTTAGAGGCAGAGAGTTGAGATGAGAAGAAGGTCAAGTTACTTTTTGAATAGGTGGCCAAAAGAGACCTAATGGTTAAGGAGAAGAGCACTGAAGTCATTTGATAAGGAAGTGGAGAGAGAGTGGCGGTTAAAGTCACCAGTGACAATGAGGTGATGATGGTGATGAAGGGAGTCAATTAGTTGGCAGAGGTGGTCAATAAATTGACTAGCAGAACTAGGTGGCCGATAGACTGATAATATGAATGCCATAGGGAGCAATGATTGTGGAGTGTATTCAAAAGAGGGAGATCTAGCAGGAGATAGCAGGTTTGGAAGATACAAACAGTCCTATACCACCACCCCTACCACTATGGCTGGGAGAGTGGGTGAAAGTGTAGGTAGGGTCATGAAGGGCAGCAGAGTGAGGATAAAATCTGGTTTCTGTACTGGAAATCAGGTCAAGAGAGAGAGAATGGGAAAGAAGGAAGTCAGGGGTTAAGTAAGTCTTGTTACATATTGTGCATGCCAAAGAACAAAATAGAGAGTGTGAGATGTAGAAACATACTGATGTTGAGTCTGCGAAGTAGAGAGGCACTTGGGGTAGACGCAAGAAGAGCAAGTGCGATGAAAGTTAGGGTTAAAGGGTATCTGAATAGAGAGTAGGTGAGCGAGAGGAGGGTTGGCATCTAGGAAAAGAGGTGATAGGGATAGGAGGATAGTTTAAATGGTTTTGAGCAGAGTAGAATGAAGAGAGAAGTAGAAAGGAAGAGATAGTAAGAGCAGTGCATGGTGAGGACAGGGCTGATCAAAGATGTAATTGGTACTTACAAGCAAGTAACAGGACACAGAAAAGCAATAGCTCTAAGGTAAAGCAGCTGGAAGTTGGCCCTTAGCTGTTTGACCTTTTCTGGGTCACACAGGTCTGAGTCACCCCAAAGCAAGGAGTCAAGTACTGGAAGCGGTGAAGAGGATCCAATGGCGGGAAGGAGAGGCAGGACCACCACACTGCGGCTACAGGCCAAGAGCTGGAGTCCTGGCCCGGCCGCCCTGCTCATCGCTTGATGGCAGAGCAGGTGGCTGAGGGAAACAGGCTTGATGGAGATGCCATGATCAGACTAGCAGCAGGAGCTTAGGAGGGAGCCAGGCAGCCTCAGGCTGATGGAATGAGTGATTCTGGTGCCGTTGTGATGAGCTTGGTGTTGCTCTCAGCCCAGATGAAGCCTGTTCTGGAGGTAGAAAGACTTTTACAAGATGGTGGGTTGGAAGTCAGAGGTCACATGAGCAGTCCGTAGATCAATTCTGGATGCTTCTTTTAGGTCCCCTGGCCAATGCAGGCAGCATCAGTCAGATGGAATTTGTGCCGCATGTGCTGGTATTACCTCCGTGTTGCTCTCAGTGCAGTTGAAGCCCCTTTTGAAGGTGGAAAGACCTTTCAAAGATGACAGTGTTTGGGTCAGAGGTCATATGAGCAGTACATACATCAATCCTGGACGCTTCTTGTAGGTTCCCTGACCTCTGCAGGCAGGCACAGACAGATGGAACGAGTGAACTCTGTGTTGCTTTCAGACCAATTGAAGGGCCATTTAGAGGTGGAAAAAGAAAATATAGGATGTAAAGGCTTTTTTATGGTGAGAGTGGCTACAATATTTGTAAGCACTGAACTACCACATAAACAAAAAGTGATTTCTTTTGAAAATAACACAAAAAGGTCATGTTTAGCAAATAAATTAAATATGTGAAGTTTTGGAAGCTGCAAATAATGGTTTGTGGTATGAGCAATGTGTGTTGTGTTGCAGACTCACATTGCAGATCACTCTGGAACACCATCTCAACATTTTAGGTCTATTGAAAACACAAGTAGCTGAACTGTAAAAGCAAGGCCAGTGATCAAATGGTGTAAAATGATACGCATGGTAACTTCTATTAGATACCAGAATGTCTCTGATTTTTAATGAGATAAAACATTTTATTAACCAAAGAGCTGACACCCGGGTGAGTTCTCGCATGTATACTGTGATGTACTGTGGATCCAGTGTGTCTGCCGCCGGTTTGACTGTCACCAAGTTCTGTTGCCTTTAGTGGCTGTGGCATTTCTTTAAACAAGCATTAGTTATTCCTAATCAACTCCAAAAAATTATTACTAGCACAAAATATTCCTATTGCTTTTTCCACATATGTATGTATATAATTTATAAAGCACAAACCTAGCTATGAAGCAACGTAGCGCTGTACAAAGTGGATACATCCAAGGGTTACAAGTAGGATGCGTGTACAGTTGAGGAACTGGAATGCATATGGGAAGCGGGGGATGGGGGGTGGGGGGGCGCGACAGTCTCCAGAGAGGGAAATGGATGGCGACCAGTCTTTTCTGCATTGGTAACTTGTACCAGAGACAGGATGCATAGTAGGAACAGGCCAGTTTCTGTTTTTCCCCTATTGCTGTTTTGTTTCCAGCCTCACAATTCTGTGGCTTCTGGTGCTGAGCTGGGCTCTGGAGATGGTGAGTTTCTCTGTCCGGCAGAGTGGAGTTTTATTTGTGACTACTTCAATGTGATGCAAACCGTCTTGAACATGTTGTATATGCTTGATGGGGTAGTCAGTGCAGGTCCTTGAGGATTGGGGTGGGGAGGTGGTGGTAGAATGTTCTCAGTCCTGGGATGAGGTGTTCAACATACTGGATGGCTTACTGCGGGTCCATGGTGGCATTTAGGACTCCTGGCACATAGGGCGTTGCCACAGCCCATATGAGATTACCAGGTCTGCACAATTGTTCTGAAACTCAGAAGAGATAAAAGGCTTAACTTTGTTGATGAGTGCAAGGTGCCAACATGTTGCTTGGTTCTTATTGGCAGTGTGTTTCGAATCAAAGGTCACGGTCAATAGTAAAGAGGAGAATTTGCACTGAGTGAGAGCTGAGACATGAATCAATCGAGTGTCATGTTAGTAAGGCAGTTCTGGACTTCGGCAAGTTTGGTGGGGTTTCCTAGGAGAACTAATTCAGTCTTAATAGGGTTGAGCATCAGGCAGGTGCTTGCCATCCAGGCTTGGATGGGGGGCAGACAGTGCTTGAGTCAATGGATGTAATTGATGCGATTTATCTTTAGGTAAAACTGTTGTGCGTCATCTGCATATTGGGGTATCTTGATGGCCGAGGAGCTCCCACTCGAGTTTGCATGTACAATTTGAAAATGTTGGTGAGAGGAGGGAGTCTTCTCAAACTCTGCAGGTTACTGACTGACACTGGGATCTTTTTGGGGCCATCTCAATGATTCGATCTCTGTTGGAGTGATATGAGGCTAACCACTGCAGCACTGTTCCATGAAAACCCATGCTCATGGCGAGGATTTGTGGAGTGCTTCTTGGTCAACGGTATCGAAGGCAGCAGAGAAGTCAAGAAACAGGAGTAAGCAGGGGTTGCATTTGTCCATGATGTGTAGAACATCATTGATAACTTGGATGGTGGCGGCCTCTGTGCTGCATTGTAGTCAGAAACTGGACTGGTAGTCCCATGTGAGATTGTGCTGAGAGATTTTGTGCGACAAGACGGTGATGGTCTTCTCAACCACTTTGCAGAGGAAAGGTAGATGTGTGATGGTGCCTTCAGTTAGCCAGGTCATCTGGCTCGAGTGTGGGTTTCTTCAGCACAGGTAGGATCTGTTCCATTTTCAGTGCATCTGGGAAGGTGTCTTGTGTAGGTGATGAGATAAGCGTTGTGAATGAATTTGGTCACTTTCGATGAACTTCATTATGGAGGTTGGGGGATTGTTATCTTTGTAGTTCGCAGGCTTGATGGCAGAAAGTGTGTTGTCAGGTGTTCTGGAGTAATTGTCCTGAATGCAGTACATCTTGATATGTTGCAGGCCGGGCTATTTGTGGTGCATTTGTAGCTGTCAATGTTCAATTCAAATCTTTGCGCCTGGTGCAGAAGGCTTTTTAGGATACCGGCCCAGAGTACTTGCAGAAAAAATGTCAGCCCTATGTCCCTGTACTGTGGGATATATTGACCCACTCAACGGCATTGCCCCCCCCATCATTAAACTGCAATTGCGCAGAAAACCATAAAAGGACTGCACTGGCTCCTGTGAGCGCCATGGCTCAAAACTGCGTTTTGCAACAACAACAAAAATAGCTGCACCATTCTGCCAAGCACACATCAGGCAGGATGGAACCAGGGGGCACAGTAAAGGAGATTGCTAGTGGGTCCCACATAAACAAAAGGAAGAAAGTGGAAAAAGCAGTATGCTTTTCTGAAAAAACAAAATATCCATTGAAAAGAAACTCTTTTTCACCTTTAAACATGCTGCTCTGACACTATTTCCATCTGTTCTTTCTCCGACCACTGTGATTAATAAGGTCATGCAATGCCCATGCATATCCCCACTGTCCCTCAGCAAAACCAAGCCTCATTAGGCTGTGCCAGCCAAAACCTGAAAACCAACAAAATCTGTACTGCATCAAACACGGAAAAGCACTTAATTTTGGCTAAAACGCGTCAAAATCACTGTTTGAAAAGGAATCAGAGCTGTATGTACACATGTCAATTTGATGGAGACCTTTGCCATGTCCAGACTGCTGTGTAAACCATATTGGAAAGACAGATGCCAAACCGGATTTAAAGGAAGAAGTGCTAGCAGTTTTCACCACATGTAAAAAAAATGGGCTTTTCCAAATTAAAGAAAAACAAAAGCCTGTGTTTTGGAACAGTACACTGCTGAATGAAAGCCTGCCAGTCTCTGGCAATATGAAGGGGTTTGTTGTTGGTGAGATTATATAACCTGGGTTATTTTCTGCAACAGGCTTGCTTTAATTATGGATCGAAGATCAGAAATGAAAGGGTAAATAAATATGGTGGCTGGAGCTGCAAGTTGAAAAACAGGTTCTGCTTGGAGGGGTGGCACCAAAAAGAGGGCTCACTCTCTCAGCAGATACCGACAACTCCCTGATAATTACAGGGTTGAACAGACTTTTGTCTCTGCTGGGACCCAAACAATGAAGCTCCGAGGGAAGGAAGCCAGAGGTGTGAAGGGGGCAATATAACTTCAATGAAGGGAGAAACCTCCACCCTGCGCTAAATGAAATGACAGTTAGCAGCAGTGGAAGGACAGAAAGAAAAATGGACCCAGGAACAAAGAGACTGCCTTTTGTTCACCAAGACTATTTCAGGAATAAACTTTAAAGACTTCTATCTTAGCAGCAAGACTATGAAAAATTGTAAAAATGTTGCAGTTTAAAAGTAATTTTTCGTGCTTGCTTTAGAGACGTGGTAGAACTCACTGACACATTGGGGACAGAAAGGGCAAAGTATTGAGGATAAATTTAAAAGTATCAATGTTGCAAACATACATTTTTGTACATTCATTCCCTGGGATAATTTGCATCTGTGTATGAAATTATACAATTTTAGGACAAATCTTTCATGTTTAAAATTAACAAAATGTATCAGAATGGTGAAAAAGGTCCCACAGACTTGAGGATTGGACTGGTATGTGCTGCACATAATATGTCACCTGTGTGTATAATTTACCAAGAGATTGCAATTGTGTAAATGTATGTTTTTGGCAAAATCAGATTTTCAGTAAAGTAAATGTGGGAGTTTTTGGACATTGTAAAACTCATCTCCTAAACCTGACATTCCCTTGGAAATCCAACCAGGTGGAGCAAGGCGGAGACTAGCACCCCTACCCAATCCAAGTAGTTTAGGGGTGTGCTTAGTTAACCCTGCCCAGCCTCTACTTTGATGATGTCATTATGCACTATAAATAAGGGTCCCTGATAAGACTCTAGACACACTCTTCCTGATTTCCTGTGCTGCTTTCCTGTACCCATCATCTTCCAAATTCCAGATCAAACTACCAGGCCAAGCATTGCTGACCCTTCCAGCAAGGCCTAATTTATAAAATCCCAATTCCCAAAGGGAGAAGCAGTGGTAGTTTTGTGGGAAGCCTCCTGACACCAGCCTGGCTTGCGGGCCACGCATTGCTGCCCAATAACTGCATCCAGAGCTACCTGTGCCATCCGGTGATCAGAACTATCCTTTGGTATCCAGTCCCTGCCCAGCTGATCCTGTCCCACTGATTTTGTCCGACTGTCCTTTGTTAGACCAGACTTGTGTGGTGACCAGAACGCTGACTGTCCCAAAAGCCTAACTAAAGAGGACTGCAAGTAACAATAGAAACCATAGAAAGCCATAATATACCTTGCCTTGCCCTTAGTTCCCCTCTCTAAGTCATCCTATCCTTACCCTGATAACTTGTAATACCGCCAAAATCATTCTTGCAACCCTGCCTTTAATTTCTAGTGCTTGCACCTTCTCCTTAGTAATTTCTGCCCTGTGTAAATACTAAGCCCTTAGTCCTATTTCGAGTGATCGGACTGATTGGGCGCTGAGGTGCTAGGGTTGAATTTGCGATCCTGGAGCTTACTGTGTCCCTCTTTGGTAGTCTAGCCTGAATGCTCTAGTGTAAAGTAAAACTGTTCTTGTCAAAACTGATTTCTTTTCCTTTTTCACCGCTCCATTTTACTGAAAACTCACCTTTCTAGATCTTACATAACTCATTCAATTAGCTAGAGACTTAATTTCACTTCCATATTGTACCTGTGATCTATAGCTATCCCCCATCATAAAAACCGCACTTCAAATCAGTGTATTTCACCAGTTTTTATTAAAAACTGTTTGGGTAATTTCTGGCAGGAATTGCAAAGTTTGCAAAGTTTCCAACGTGTCATTTGCTGTAATATGTTTTAAACCCTGCCACTCATTTTTCGAACTGTATGCTCTTGGTTATCCATTCTTAGGGATTGTTAGTATATATGCACTGTTGTTTTAGTGAAGAATTATAACTGCTTCAAGGTTTTTACACACATTCATTTCAGCATTGCAAAGGGGTTTGAAATCCGTTTTTTTCTCTTATTTAGGAAGGGAAGGTCAGATTTCAGTTCTGTTTCCTATTTGTCAAACCTGATTACCTGCTGCTTCTGTTTATCCACTAAGAATGGATTATTTGTGGGTTGAGGGAACCTTGCAGGGGGAAATTCTAACTTGAGTGCTATCCTTCCAAAAAGGGCTCCCATTTCCTGGTGGTTTGTAGATGTGTCAATAGAAGGTTAAACTAAGTGCATTGCTTATATTCCTACTATTATTATGATCACCCCATTGGTGATTTCTGCCATATTAAAGATTGTATGATTTATTTTAATTTTCAAATAAATAAATATTACATTTCATCAACCAGCCTGGTTCATGGCCCATTGTGATCCAAGGTATTTGAAAAGGGTGTGTGATATGAATGGCGTACCATCTCAACATTGAATCTAACATAACAATAAGCATTTCAGTTGTGCGCTGCATACTAGGCCGAGACCAAGGTGCATGTCGCCCGATTGAAAACGGTCTGGGGGCTGCTTTCTTCTGGCTGACCCTAGGGTCCGACGTGCTAGGACTGGAGGCTTCTTTCTCGGTCAAAACTGCCACTTTGTGGAATGCTCTCCCTGCTGCCCTTTGTGCGGTACCCGGACATTTAGAATTTAGGAAGGCTCTTAAAACAATGTTTTAAATCTTTCTTTTTTTTCTTGTGATCCTCCGTTGTCAGTCAAAGCGTCAGGTTACCTTTTGGTGTCAGTTTCGCTGCACCATGTTTTGGTGTGAAAAACGATAACATAGCAATGTGTTGAGAATGGTGTGTTTGTCAGTGGTTTGCATTATTGAAGATTCTTGCAGTGGGCTGATGCAGTGCTTCACAACTTCGAAGATCACTTTACTCTTTCTGGATGCTTCCATGATTGTTGTTGTGTATTAGTTTGCTTTGGCTGTGACGAGGACTGTCGTGCAGACAAACATACCTCAAATTGTCTAAAAACTACTGTTCTAGACCAAATCTAGGGTCTCTCATTTTGAGTCCTCCTTTGAGGAGACCAACTTCACAAATGAGCAATACCAGACCATCAATGATATTACTTGCAGAGGGAAAACTTTGGTAATTCAAGATGTTCATCCTATCTGTGCATTCTCAATTAAAGAGGCGATATATAAACACATACCCAATTGCTGCCTGGGACCAGATAGCTTTCCAGCAGACTTGTTTCAAGACCAATTAGAGGTGTCTGTTCCCCGTCTGCTACCAGGCCGGATTAGGAGGTAAGCCCCCACCCCCGTCTTCCCACTGCGGCTGCTCCCCACGGTCAGCTCTCTCCCCTTACTCTACATATTTCTCCTGCCTGTATGTGCCTGTGCGAAAGTCGTATCTAGCTGTTCTCATGGCCCTACCTCAGCACACCATAGTTGCTATGCTTTTCTGCTTCAACTAAATCCCGCCATGCCCACAGTCCGAATATGCTGCCACCCATGCGAGTGTGAGAAGTGATAACCAGGGTCTTTGTACACAGTCCATTCCTGGGAACATGGGTGTCTGTTTTTTTGATCTACATAAATAAGTTGCATGATACCCTGACTGGAGCCCATGCGGACGTGCCAAAAATAGGGAATTTCACATTCCTGATTTTGTCCTATGTCGAGGACATGTTTTGAATTGCTCACACTCCCTGTGCATTCCAGATCCTAATTACAGTTGCTCAAGGTTCATGAATGCCATGGATTTAAAGGTCAGTACTGGCAGGTTGGTTGTCATGCCTTGTTACCTTGGTAATTGATGTATTAAGTTACAAACTATGTGGGCTAACAACATTGCTATACCCTGTGTTAAGGAGTTCAATAAACTCAGTATTCAATATTTTGACGAACTTAACTGGTTGGCCACATATAAACGAACAAGACACTAGACTGTATTTAATATTAAGGCCAGTGTGGTGGGGGTTTGCAGATGTAGCACCCATACAAGTTATTGAAAACTATTTTATCAAAAAGCTGCCAGTTCTGCCTCCTTCCTTGTCCAATTATGGTACCCATTTGGAGCTTAGATTAAGTTTCAACAGGGGCACTATACGCCATCTCTCTAACTTGGTTCAGAAGATGCAACACTTATAAAAACTGATAACTCAGTTAAACCAAGTATAATAAAAAAAATTAAGTTTCATCAAAGATTCGATGAAACTTCAGGCCACCCAACACTGGCTCAGAGTGTGGTTGAATTCCAAAGTGGGACTCAGGCAGGGTATTATAAAAGCTTTATTACCCAAAGTGGCTGCGAAGCATATACCATGGACCCAGTATGTGAAATCCATTTAGCTAATATCAATGCAGGGAGACACTTTAAATGCACCTACCATCCTGGACCGCAAACTGGCAGACCAATGGAGTAGATGGCTGCCTGTGCACATAAGACTCCGGTGAGTCCAACAAATTACTGAAACCGAACCGTATACATCTAGTTTTATCTTCTGGCTATCTTTTATTGTCGAACTACGATTATGAAAGAAATGTCATCACAAGGGCAAGATTTAAACTACTGTCGTCACTTAAGAGTGGGTATGACGAGTTGGACTGACCAATTTACAGACAAACTTAGTTTATGTTGCTGTGCATCTGTGGTGGACCTTATGCCCTATACATTTTTCGGCCCAGCATACAGAAATATCAGAAAGAATGCTGAATGAAGCTGCTCTTGAGGGAAATGGATCTGGTATGCTTACTCCAGACAGATACACCATTATTGAGTTGGTTCCTCTTATACCTTACAAAAGCCCTGCATGTCAGAAGGGAGTAGTTTGTAACTCCATTTCTTCAGCATTGGTATCTTTCATGGATTTACATGCCGTGAACATTCCCTGTCAGGCTGGGAATCCCTGGTTACTTTGATTTAGTAATTATACTATGGAAAAACGTGACACCTCGAGTGTCCCATCAACGTCGTTGTGGGTGCATTTGGTCCCCACAAATATGAAGTCGACCTTATAGCTCAGCCCCAGCAGCTTCCCCTCAGATTTTAACCACTCCAGCTGGAGGATAACCCCTGTAGAGGGTGTTTGCCTGGAGGGGAAGACTGGAGGGCACATGTGAATCCATGAAAGATACCAACGCTGGAGAAATGGAGTTGCAGGTAAGAAACAACTTGCTTCTCCAGCATTGGATTTTTCATGGATTCACATGCTGTGAATAGATTTGATAGCAGTATACATGAAAGTACCATATAGATGAAATTTCATATTATTGACATAAGTAGGGAACCTAATGTACTCCCACACTTACTGTGTTATGTTCTGAACTATAATGTATCTCCCGCACTGTAACTGCATTATTCTGTTGTATTATAATGTGCTTCCTTCTATAACTGTATGTATGTTGCTGAATTGTAAATGAAACTCCATGGACTTCACTTGTAACTGGTAAACTTGCACCCAGATACCTTCGAGTTAGGAGTGCTATATAAATAAACATGTTAGTAGGAGAAAAACCAGGGAATCAAAGATTAGAAACATTTGCATTTTTCTGCGTTCATGCAAGAAGTATACATTTGTAAGAACAAGAAAATACCTCGGAAGCTGTGGGGCTAACCTTACTGGAACAGCCGCTGAAGGACTGTCCGTCCCATCTGTACGTCTTCAACGTGCTGTTGTAAACAGTAGTGCCTGGTAAAAGTGTGCGGCACTGCCCAGGTTGCCAGCGGGCAAATGTCTTTGATGCGCACTCTAGACCAGAGAGCAGCAGAGGCAGCCACGGCAGTCGCAGCCCTTGTAGAAAGCGCTCGAGCCGCAGTTTGCAGTTGCCTCTTTTGAAATTGATTTTCCCTTTGGAAGTGTCAAAAGCGACCAAAAGCTATTTAGTTGATCTAAATGATTTTGTCCAGTCTAGATAATATTTTAGCGCCCTTTTCACATCCAGAGAGGTAGGGCTCTCTCCGCTGGTGAAGTGGCTTTTTGAAAGAATGTAGGCAGAGTTATGGTTGCATTCTTGTGAAATTCTGACGGCACTTTTGGGATGAAGTGAGAATTGGTGGAAAGTATCACCTTGTCCTTTGCAAATCGAAGATACAGAGGAGCTTGTAGTTGCGAAACTCGTCTAGAGGATGTAATGGCTATTAAGAATGCCACTTTCCGGTACACAAACTTGATGTGTGCTGTTAACTGGGGTTTGAAAGGGGTTTTCATAAAACCAGCCAGGACAAGATTCAGCTTCCATTCTGGTGGAATCTTTTTCTTTGGAGGAAAAGTACAAAAGAGACCTTTTAAAAGACATGAGAAGCCTTGTTGCTGAAGAGAGGAGGAGATTCTCTTTTCCTTGTCAATCATTGAAAAGGTAGGGAAGAACCGCAGGTTGGGCTGCTGTGCACACCATGTACAGAATCTTTTTCATTTGTGTTTGTAGGAATTGTTAGTGGACAGAGTCTTAGCCGCCGCTAAAATGCGCTGGCAGTCTTAAGGGATGTTTAAGTGGCCGAATTCGGTGTGGTCAGGAGACACTCTTAATTTGAGGGAACCCGGGTCGTGGTGTATTATCACTCTGTCACTCTGCGATAGAAGATTGGCGTCAACGCTTAGGTGGTTTGGATTGTCTGCTGCCAGTTAAAGGAGGTCCGAGAACCAGGTCTGTCTGGGCCAGTACGGGGCTATCAGGATTATCCTGCTGTGATATTTGAGCATCATCTGGATTGTTTTCCTGATGAGAGGGAACACATATGCAAGCATTTTGTTCCATGGGAACAAGAATGCATCCCCTTGAGTCGGGATCCTGCTCGCGAATTTCTTGCACTGCTGGTTGCTCGGAGTGTCAAATAGGCGCAGAGGAGGATGTCCCCATGTCGAGAAGATTTTGTTTATTTCGTTGTTTTGTAGTTGCGATTCATGGTACTGCGACAAATCCTTGCTGAGGGTGTCCGCTTATTTGTTTTGCATCCCCGGGAGGTGGAAGACTGTTGTTGTGAATGGTCCAGTGCCAAATGGTCTGTGCTTCTTGGAACAGGGTCTTTGACTACGACCCACCTTGTTACGTTGGATAAAACATTGTGGTTGGGTTGTCCGTGAGGACTCATACTACCGAATACTTGATTAGTGGGAGGAAGGATTTTAGAGCCTAATGTACTGCCCGCAGTTCAAACACATTTATGTGGAGGACGGATTCTTTGGTAGTCCACAGGCCTTTGACTTGGTGTTTGTCCAGGTGAGCTCCCCATCCCACCAGGGAGGCATCGGTCACAATCGTGAGATGGTAGTTGGCTCCTCAAGGAGCATCCCCTTTGCGATGTTATTGGGGTATATCCACCATTTTAGTGTGATTGAGAGTGTCCAAGGGATGGTCATTTTGTCTGATCAGGACCTCTGGGTTTGGGACCATCTGGTGGCCAGAAACCTTTGCACTGGCTACATATGTAGCTGGCAGTGGGGTATTAGTGGGATGCAGGAAGACATGGTCCCCAGGAGAGCCATGTATGTGCGCATTGTGACTAGCTTGTTTGGAGTGAAGGAATTTGCTAGGTTTATTCATTTTTTCAACCTGTCCAAAGAAGGTCTGACAAAGCTTTGGCCCATGTGGAACTGAACACCCAGGAACACCAAATTCTTGGAAGGGATTGTGCAAGATTTGGGGTAATTTATTGCAAATCCCAATTGTTGGAGAAGGGCTTCAGTTTGTCTCAGAGAAAATGTGGTTTGCTGATATGTTGGACTTAATAACTAACCAGTAGTCTAAATATGGGTAGACGTGGTGGCCCTGTTTTCAGAGAAAAGCTGCTACTGGTGCTAGGCATTTCGTGAATGTCCTAGGTGCTGGTTTTAAGTCAAATGGGAGTACACAAAACCTGTAGTGGCTTTCGACAACTTTTAATCTGAGATACTTCCTGTGTCTTGGGTTTATTGGTAGGTGGAAAGGCGCATCCTTGAGGTCTAACACCACCAGGTATTCGCGTTGTTGTATGGCCTTTATGTCTTCCTGAAGTGTCACCATCTTGAATTCTTTTGATGTTTTAGTTTAGCTTTCCTAGTTCCAGGATAAGATGCCACTTACCGTCTGGTGTTTTGACGACAAAGTACCTGGAGTGTACTCCGGTTCCCTTTGCCAAATGAGGAACTGTGGGTGTGATACCTTTATGGGAGGTAACAGGATTGGTGGGCGTTTGAATTCAAACAAGTGGCCGTGCTGGATGGCATCTAGCACCCACCTGTCTTTTGTTATTGTTTGCCACATGTTGATGAAAAACGCCACATTTCATCCCTCTGTCTGTCCCTGCAGCAGTCATTTTTGGGCCTTGTTTTGCCTACCTCTTTGAGAGGTGGCTGATCTGTGCTTTTGTGGCCTTGGCCTTACTCCCTGCTGCGCTCTGAGGACTGGTAATTTCTCTTGTAGCCCCGAGAATAGCATCCGGATCTGTAGTAATTTTTGTTATCCCTTGAGGACAAGAGTCTAGAATTATCTGAGGCTTCTTGAAGGCAGCACCTACCCTGTAGGGTTGTATGAGATCTAGAAATGTCCAAGTTTGCTTTCATGGTTTTAAGGGCCTCATTAATCTTGTCACCAAACAGATTTTCTTCTTCAAAGGCATGTCGACCACCTTGTGCTGTACTTCTTGCTGAAAATCGTTGCAATGTAGCCATCCTTGTCTTCGGAGGACTACCCCATTGCCAATCTGTTTGAAGTTTCAGTGAGATCTACAGCCATATTAATACTGTGGTTCGAGGCATCCTCCCCTTCACGCACTAGCGTCATGGCTTCCTTCCTCTGTTGCTCCAGAGAAAACGGATGGTACACAAAGTCCTTGAGCTGTGTCTGCAGTAGTATCTCCTTCTGTGTTCCGTGCTGCCCTATACCCTTTTCGTCATCGCTGCAGCTGGTCTGAAATTACAGTAAGGCAAGATGTCATGCAATTCAGGCAATTTTGCATTTCTGACCCCCATATCTTGGTCCGGGTCATCCGTGTCCGACATGTCAGCTCTGCAAGCAAAGAGGTGGAGAAACTTGTGTCCCGTGGACCAGTGTCCTGGTATGCATCTACTAATTCTCCCTGTTCTTGCTCCCATATCCGTGGATTATGTCCTTGTGGAGATCTAGGAGGGGATTGAGCTCGTAGATGTTTGTCTTGATCCCTAGAGGGATGGCCCGTGTCCCTTTGATGCTGCTGACCTGGTGCACCCTGGTCTTTTCCACATACATGAATTGCCTGTGGCTGCGGGGGTGGAAGCCTGGCATTGAGTTGTCCCAATAGTAACTGTAGTGCAGAAAGCACTTGCAGGGAGAGCAAGGAGTGTGGGTTTAGAAGGGGGTATAGGGGATTCATACCTCTCATTCCCGATGGTGTTTAAGGTAGAGCAGGTGTCTGAATAAGAGGTGCTTCTACTCCTCTTGAAGGTAGGCTTTCAGAAGGTTTGTCTTGAATAGGAGGTTGGGAAGTTTCTTCCTCAGTATTGGAGCCTGTGACCCCTGGACACTCCTCTGAGAGAGGCTCAAAATCTGGAGAGATTTCATTGTGTAAAATGTCCTCTGGCATGACGTCTGGGTAATTATCTGAGCTATTCCTAGAGGAATATGCTCTACCACATCCCATGTCTGGGTTTTTGGTATACCCCTAGAGGACGATACATTGTCCTGTATAGGTAACTCTGTGGTCTCTGTCGTGACAGTGGTCGACGGGGTTGAAGGCTTCGTAGGTTTACTTCCGGACGATTTGTGTGTTTTGGTCATCAAGGAGATGATCGTCGATAAGTGACATCCTGTTGTCGTCGCCGATGTCATCGGAGTGGATGTTGATGATGTTTTGGTCATCGGAGGGTGTCACAAGGACAACTCTTGTTTAAAGGAGGATTTGCGATCCATTTCATCAGGAATCATTGTAGAGCATTGCATACTTATGGTCACACATTTATAGTAGGACAACTCTTCTATAATTGATTATTTTATTATTGAAGTGTGTTTTAATGCCTGAAACAAAGATTGTTTTGTGATCATTCATAATTACTCAATTATGTACATAATCATTATTACCCCGATTGTACAGGACCTGTGACTTGTTTCATAATAATGTAATGAATCTTGGTACTCGATTGTCTTCTTTTTTATGACGCACCAGCACTTAACATGGTCATTGCGCTGCCTACTTAATTTGCCTTAATCTTTTAATTCCTGTGAACATGGTATTTATGATTGCTATTTAATTATGTATGCTTTTATGGTGAAATAAAGTATTTTATTAATGGAGTGTCCAACATGCGGATCAGAAGGGTTCTCAGAGTAGATGAGTTCTCCTATTTGGAGTGTGAGAGAAGGGCATGGTATCAAGAGAGACAGACTCAAAAGCAACAGTTTGAAAAACGTTATTGAGAAGATGTGTTGCGGTGGTGTAGCACCAAACTGGCCCTAACTCTATGGTGGTTAATCCCCCAACTGATGTTTCTAATGGCCGTCGATGTTCGCAAGTCCACAACATATGCTTGCCCCCACTCTTAGACAAAATGTGTTCTGGGGTCTTTTTAAAGAAGAAATGGTGGCTCAAAAAAAAAACATGCAAACCAAAACTAGTTTCAGGTAGATCGATCGATACATAGATATTTTATTTCTATTGCGCTCGTACACAAGTGTTTCAGAGCGCAACAAGGCAAGGGAGGGGAACAGGGGAGAACAAAACAGCGATCTTACTAGGCCCAGTGACATTGAGAATGCGCAAGTGCATGGGAGAGGGGGGAGGGGAAAAGTGCATGGAAGGGGGGAGAAGTGGAAAGTGTGAAGCAGATGAGAAACAGATAAATAACAATAAATAAATAATAAAGGCAACAAACAGTGGTAATGCAGCCAGCAATCTGCAAGTGCTAGGTTTAAGGCAGCAAACAGGGCAGGTCTGATAAGTGCAGGAAGAAAAAGGGGGTGCTGTATGGGTACAGATACAAACCCCAGTGCAACGGGTGGCCCGGAGGCAGTGCAGGAGGGTGGCAGGATGAGCAGGTACCTGGGCCCAAAAGACAGACGGTGGCCAGGTGCACGGTGCCAAGAGAACAGATCAGCAGGGGAGAGGGGGAGCGAAGGCAGAAGAAAAGAGGAAGGTCTTGAGCTGCTTCCGGAACCGGAGATAGTTCTCCTCAAGTTTTAGAGTGGCAGGGAGGCTGTTCCAGAGGGAGGCCCCAGCCGAAGACAGATCTACCCCCAGCGCGTTTCTTAGAAAATAACAACTGACCCTGAGTGAGTTGGAGGTAGAGGAGCGAAGAGCTCGAGAGGGGAGGTATTTGCGGAGGGATAGCTGAAGGTATTTTGGACCCAGGCCCCAGAAAGCCTTGTGGACAGTGCAGAGGGTTTTGAATTTAATCCTTGCATCCACTGGGAGCCAGTGGAGAGATTTCAGAGCTGGAGAGATACGATCCCAGGGCTTGAGGCCAAGGACAAGTCTCACAGTCCTGATCTGGATTAGTTGCAGAGGGCGGAGAGTAGAGGCAGGTAGATTTAGATAGAGGCTGTTACAATAGTCGAAGCTAGAGAGAACCAGAGCTTGAGATACCATGAGCTTCTGGGAGAAGGAGAGTAAAGGCAGTGTACCTCTGAGGAGGTGCAGTCGGAAATTTGACATTTTAGAGACCTCAGCGATGTGGGCGGAGAAGGAAAGGGTGAAGTCAAAGATGACCCCGAGGTTCTTAGCCTCGCAGGTGGGGGTAGGAGGAGGGCCAAGGCAGGCTGGCCAGAGATTAAGGGGAAAGGATGGTGAAGGCGTGCCGATGAGGAGGATCTCAGTCTTGCTGGCATTCAGACAAAGATCATTGGCGGCACACCAATCTTGAAAGGCAGTTAGGCAATCAGAGATGGGAGAGGAGGTGGTAGAGGGCAGCCTGAAAACGAGTTGAGTGTCGTCAGCGTAGCAGTGGAAATTTGAGCAGAAAATGGCAATGCAGTGGGCGAGAGTTGCCTGGCATTGGTTGAAAAGCAGGGCGAGAGGTTAGACCCCTGGGGAACACCACAGGTAGAGAGGAAGATAGATGAAAGGAAGGACCCAAGTTGGACCTAGGAGGGTCGATCTGAGAGGAAAGAGGTCAGCCAGGCCACAGCCTGATCAGTGATACCCAGGTTTTCATGGAGAAGGTTGAGCAGGACGGTATGGTTGACCATGTCGAAGGCAGAAAAGAGATCGATGAGGATGAGGACAGAGGGAATGTTAGAGTCAAGGTTGGTGAGCAGATCTTCACGGATGTTTAGAAGAGCAGTTTCCGTGCTTCTGGCAGCACTGAAGCCAGACTCGTGGTCATGGAGACAGCCAACAGAATTGGAATTAAGGTTAAGCTGAGAGATGACCAACTTTTCCAGGAGTTTGCCAAGAAAGGGAGAAATGGAAATTGGGCGATAGTTAGCTGGACAAGAAGGATCAGCTGTGGGTTTCTTGAGAAGAGGATGCACAAAGGAGTGCTTCAGAGGGGAGGGGAAGGATCCAGAGGCAAAGGAGTGGTTGCAAAAATCAGCAAGGGCCGGAGCGAGGGTGTCAATGTGGTCCTTGATGGTTTTAGAGGAACAGGGATGAACCTGTTTTGAAGAGGCTTTCATAGATCGGACTTGTCTAGCAACCTCGTCAGGGATGAAAAGAGGAAAGGATGAGAAGGATGGTAGGAGGGTGGCTAAAGGAGGGTCAGCAAGCACAGATGGAGAGGGGGGAGGAGGAGGAGTGTGGGTGGAGAGGGTGGGCAGGATGTCCTGGGTTTTTTAAATTAAGTGAGAGGCAAGGGTAGCCTTACCATCAAGTGTACTTCTGCCAGTTTCAAAAACAGTTCACATCTGCACCTCCTTTTTCATTATTGTGCCTTCTGCACACTCCTCTTGTTTTGCTGTGCCCCTGGCACACTCTTTTCACTTGACCATGCACCTGCACCTTCCTTTTTTCCACTTTTGGGTTGCTCGCAAGCTCTTTCCTGGCTTGGGGTTGCTTGCACTCTTTCTCGATTTTCAGGTTGCTTACACTGACCTTTGCTTTGCTCTCTGTTTTCAGGTCGCTCGACCTCTCTTTTCTGCTTTTGGGTCGCTCGCTCCCTCTCTACTTTACACTCTGTTTTCAGGTGTGAGGCAATTATTCAGAGGCAGAACTATTACTGCAGTGTCTTATCTTGGTGTGGACATGTACATTTCAGTACATTGGGTAAAATGGTTTGAGCTAAGGACCCTTTTTGGCAGCGTGTCATGCAGATGGATGGAAAACCAAATAACTCTGTACACCTTAATCAGACCAACTCAAGAAGATGGAAAAGTCCTTTTTTCTGTTTTATTATCAATTATCTAAAACAGGGAGTTACAACACACATCAACTGACGTCGCACAGCGTTCTCTCTCAAAGCATGAAAAAAACAACACTTTTATAGTAAAAAAATCATCATATGGGGCATCATACTACGTGGCAAATAAAAACTTTCTATAAAGTCTTTAAGGGGTCAGGTTGTGATTAAGTCTCTACAGTCAGGTGGACAACTCATGCCCACCCCTAGTGCAAATCATCTTCAGCAGTTACTAGAATCACGATACTCTATTGGCTCTGAAACTATAAGGCCCTTCGTTATATGGCCCTCTACAATTGGTTGGCATTCTCATGCTCTTCTGGAACATTCAGTACACTTGGCAGCATGTGAGCTCAGACCCAGCTGCCAGAGGGTAGACTGGACTGTACCTCCCCACCCAATTAGCCCATCATCTCTCATCACCCATGCCTTCTGCCATGAATATCGTCTTTGAACTTGACCTTGCAATGTATTCACATCTCTGGCACCATAGGGTAGTATAGACACATGCTTATAATATTTCTAGGACTGTGTGCCCAACTCCGTTTTCATTCTGTGCTCACATGAAAGGAGACCGCAATTCATGCCTTTTTGCAGCATTAAATGGTCTTAGATTAATAAAACTTGCCACTCATGGTGTTCGTTCATTGCACCTTAACAAGTGATAATTCAGCTTCTCACGTTCTTTGCCTTCAAGAATAGATAACCGGTCTTGGCTGCTTTTAGTCTTGACACCAGGCCAGACACCCCTTCTCGCTTCTTCTATGCTCCCAGTTAATTCTCTGCTGCGACACAGCTTTCATCCCTTCTCTTCATGGTTTCAACTCACTAAAATTGTGACACCGATGTCCAGCTTCTATATAATGGCGGCTTTTCCTGCAGTCTATTCACTCCATATAGCCAACTTCTATGATCACTTAGTCTACTTGTGTTGCTGCAGCTGTACAGTCACTGAAAGATTTGCATTTTCTACAGTGCTCTTCGCACGTGCAATCTTCATTTCGCACATGAAAGCTGACTCAATTCTCTACTTCATCATCAGTTTCTATAAGGTATATACATACTCTTCTTCAGACAGTCTTCTCAGTGTGTCACGCTCGTTTCTTGTGACGTCGCCAACCTCTTTCTCCTTTTTCATATAACTTTGGGGACCACCTCCAATAGATTATCATCTCTCCGGGGATACATCTGATGATAGGGTTTCCTTAGTGGATACCTTTTCTCGAAGAGTCAACGTTGAATAGTCACAACTGCTGGTGTCAAGCATGGCACAATTTCAGGCTGCCAGCATTTAGGTAGTAGGTGGCAGAGGCAATTGGCAAAATACACAGCAAATAAAGCAATCCCACAGGGTCTGTCCACATGTTGCATATTCCAGTTCAGAATGGCAGATATTCAATAGCACTTGCAAACGAGAATTGACCGGGATTAGAAGATGGGGCAACCGGTCCTTTTCACCATCAATTTGCTAATGAAAGGTATCAAAGCTGCAATTTATTACAAAGTTATTACACAATAGCTGGGCAAAGTTAGATTATTCAGATATACAATAACAAAAGAACGGGCCATCCAGTCTCTGCCTACACGTTGCAGAACTACCTCAATATACCACTGTATACAATAGCACTTACTAACTGAATTGACCACTCGAAGTGGGTCCCGATACGTTGATGTAGTTGAACATGGACAGGGGACCAGCGTAGGTGTCCTGCATACATTTTCCACTGTGCCTTGTCCATCGCCAAGGGCAACGGAGAAGCAGAGGTTAGGCGCAATTACCATTCCAGCCAGCATAAAGCCTCAGATGCCGAACAGATCAGTGCTCTCCATCCTTTTCCCCGTGTTAAGGTGATGTTGCCTTGTTCTGTGACCCAGGCCTGCCCGTTCCTCTTGGATCCTGATTTTTCTTGTTTTCTCGCTGCCCTGTTCCCTTTGGACTTTCCCTTGCTCAATGCGCTTTGTTTCCCTGGTGCTTCTTGGACTGATGCCTGCTCCCCCCCTGGCCTATGTATTGACCATTTCCATCTTGGCCATTTATTCCACACTCAGTGTCCCAATTACCAGAAAGTGGAGTGCCACCCCTGTCAGTGCTTGCACTGCCCCGACGCCTCAATAATTAGGGGTGACGTGTTCTTTGTGGTGTTGGGGAGGCTTCCATCGCTAGAGGCCAATATTTCCTTCTGGCCAGTGGGAAGGAGGCCGCACCACACTGCCCATCGACTGGGCCAGGCGGGGCACACCATCATGGAGAACAGATTGACTCCAGTCCAGGATAATGGGTACTAAAGCGCAGCGAGGGGCACTGCATGACACACACCCCTAAAAATGTATCCCTCATGTCTCACATAGAATGTAGATGAGTCAAATACAACAAAGGGCTTTCCATCGAGGGTTTGCTCATATGTAGCATAACCAAGAGCATGAGATATAAAAATAGCATTCGACTAATATGACTGTGGATGGTCTCACACAGCTAGCCAAGTCAGAATTGTTTCTCAAAATCGAGCACAAAAGGTGAGCAACTATTTTTTTCTAATTTATGTTTTCAAGTTGCGTCCATGTACTAATATTAATCCTTCTCCATCCTTGATGCAAATTCCAAAACAAACAGATTAATGTCAAGTGTGGAGTTAATTGTATTTAGAATTCCGATATTGCTCAAACTTTTAATAAGACATACAATATTTATTTTTATGTATTTCTATAGCGCTGCAGCCCGCAGGCATCAGGGCGCATTACATTAAGACTAGGACGACGAGAGAAGACAGGACAGCATGGAATAAATATGTCCTGGACGTATACAAGGTGGTCAAATTTTATTGCTCATTTATCTGAACAGGAAAGTCTTCAATCCCTTTCTGAATTGCTCTAGTCTATGATGGGTAGGACGTTCAATCCATTGCATTTATGGAGTCTTATTTTGGCAATTGAGTTAGTCTCCTTATTTTATATTCCAAAATGTGCTTTTGTGATTAACAGGTCTTGTATATTCAAATAATGTGCCAACACTGCATACATACGGAGATGCATGGCACAATACCCATTTCGCCAAAAGTTATTCCGCTGGTCAGACAATGGCTACTCAAACTGCGGGATTCAACCAAATGAGATTGATAGACGTGCCAATGACGTATTATGAGAGAATAGAGCCAACATGTTAGTGCAGAGATGCACGTCTGAGGAATTTACAAAGACAGCCATCTCAGATTAAGAGATTCCGAGTGACTGCTGTACCAATACTCTTTCAACCACAACTTAGGGGAATGTATAGAACAAGGATCTTGTCCATGCATGCAAGCCAGTTATGTTCCTTTGTGCCATAGCATGAATGTTCGTTTAGGTTGCAACTTCCAGTGGCCTCTTGGAATGTTTTATCGCATTCCATATTCTCACGAGAAAGCTGTGCCTTTTCCACTTCACCCATTTCATTTCTCGTCTACAGGTGGTGTTGGGGAGGCCGGTGTTATCTCATTACCCAGTCCACGGAGGTATGCCAGTCACATTTGATTTGTTGTATAGATTTATCTTGGGATACAATTCCAAGCAAGCATGTGACTAATATCTACCTGTTTAGTGTATGGGCCAATGTGAATTTGTTGCCCCGTCCCATTTCCTCTTCAACCATTTCATGTTTTGTCTGCAGGAGGAGACTACTAGGCAGCCAGTGTTTTTTTGTGCTCACCAACACTTCGTGGTTCATTAATTTATGTAAATCACTGTTGCATTGTGTCAATCCATGAACGTGTGAATTCTGTATATTTATAATGTAATCAAACTGTGCTCCAATAAATCAGGAAACCCCATGCAACATCTCTTGATCTATTCATTCTATTGTGTGTTGAAGCGCACAAAAGCCTAAGCCATGCACATCAGCAATGCAATTTGCGTTTCTGTACTTTTATTGCTGTAGCCTTTGCCTGGAATTGGCAAAGGAGCGGTTGTACAGACCCTCCATTATAAAATTAAAAAATACAATAAGTATCAAGAGACTGCAAATGAACTATTTGTTATCACTTGTCAATTACGTTATGTTGAGGTTGCTCTACTTACAAATGATTAATACGTCGTTTGTCATTATTTTCAAGTTTACTTGTTTTTTTAAAAACATGATTTTAACGTTCAAGGTGTCTCACACACATTCTAATTTCAAATGTAACTGTTTCCCTTTAAGAGGTCTAGGAAAAAAAAGGTCACCACAAACAAGAAACACTGGCGATCAAACAACTGAGTTGGGCAGAGTTGATGTTCGAACATTCAAAACCATCACCAAACGTACTCCTGAATGTTGTTTACATGCAGTGGCCATAGCGTCAGTTAAAAGCCATTTCAGAAGATTCTCAATAACCATTGCTACCATACAATATCTCCTACCCGGCAGATATGATTTGCAGACGAGGTAACGATATATTGCTGATCAATGTTTTTAACAATCTATGTCTGACTTGCATTTTCAAGAGACCAATTTTCCAATACCAGAGATCACAGCTATGGCATCAAAAATATCCCTTAAAGCATTGGAAGGGCTTAAAACTATTTTGGCTAATAAAGAACGTGTCCCAGACTACAGCAGGTATTGTGTAAAACAAAAAACAAATCATGATAGCAGAAAAAAGTGAAATGGCAAATGACGGCCTGTTGTGGGAACCTACCACTGTAGTATTCCAGGGTTGCCTGCTGGATATTTTAAAGATGATGAAATGCTCATCATCACCTGATGCTGCAGCTTGTGGAAAACCACTGATCATTTCCAAAAATATTTAATTTCAAACAATTTAAAAATGCAAGTTACCTGTGAAGATGAGCACTACAGCCCTTCTTGGTCCCCGCAATCGCAATTTGGAAATGTTACAGCAGGCAATCTGCTTAGTTCATGTGCACTTTATTTAGTTAAACATTTACCAACATTTTGAGTTTTTGTGAATCTTTTGGACTACAGTTCATGTCAAAGAACGCCTATTTCGAATACCAGAGGAAACCCCACTTCCGAGCAATATATGATATATGGTGGCAAGGCTGCACTGGCACAGGAACACTGCTTCGGTTGGCAGGTGGTCATCAGTGTGACAGCCCTGATTTTAGTGCAAAATATTACACTTTTTCCAGGATTGATGCACTACAAACATTCTTTTTACTTTAGTAAGTGCATCGGGTTTACACAAAATCCTTAATACATATAGAAGAAAGTTAAAAGATCATATGCACGTTGCCTAAAAAAAAGAAGGAACATCTATTTTATTAGGTAAAATACACCACACTACTGTGATTTACACCCATTAATTTACAAAAATGTTCCAGATATCATAAACTGCATTTGAAATAACATTCCATTGAGCACAGGTAGATGATTTTAAAGATGTGAGCACAGGTAAATGTTTTTAAAGATGCGGCACACTCCAGACCAGGACTCTTTCTTCTGGCCATGGGATGCAGCGCACAATTAATATGCTCTTAAGTTTATTACATACAGTTTCAATTTTTGAGAAGGCAGCCAACACGTCTCACACCCCCTAACGTACACCCCTGTCGCAATGGACCATGAACCAGACTGGTGTGTAAGAATGAAATATTTATTTTTAATAAAATCAAACACTTTCAATATAGGGCAGCAATCACCAGTGTGGTGATAATTACACAAGAAAATTATAGGATACACCTAGTTCAACTTTCCAACATCAGATACACAATGCGCAAATGAACAAAAGCAAGACTACTTTTTGGGTAGTATTTTCAAATAGCACCGCAGTTAGGCATTGCCCCTGGAACACACCTTCAAATCACTGTTAACCAAATTTTATGTGGGTGGAGAGGAGAAGCAAGGAGTCAGGTATACGAGGCAAAAAGCGGAATGAAAATCCGACCTACCACCCCTGAATGGGAGGCCAAAATGAGCATAAATGACACTCGGAATTACTGAATGGTGATTTTACATGCGCGGTTGAACGGATAAGGCAAGAACGTGTGTGGCTGTACCAACGAGGCAAGAAAACTTACAAGCTACAAGGCAATGTACTGACAACGGGAACAGTTTAGATAATCGACTCTGGAAGGTAAAAACAGTGCAGCAAGAATCACATGTGGCAAAATTGCAATTGCTTCGTTTTTACGTGTTTAAAATGGGCAAACAACTTCAAAAATGAGCTAATCAATCAAAATCGGAAATCGGTTGTAATGCACATTGTAAGGTATAATGCTAAGGTACAAAGGCACATAACAGGTAAGATACTGAAGTGAAAGTGTGACTCTTGATGGGGACAGTATGGAATTCTTTGTAGGAAAAGTAATCAGATTTTATAATGAAAGCAGTTACACAGGCAAATTTGGTTTTTAAAAGGAAAATGACAGGTTCTACTGAGACTATGTATTTAGTGACTTGAGTATTAAAGAAGGACACTGCCCGCAAGAAGATTAATTTGCAATGTTAACCCATTCATGCCGTGTGCCTCTTTATATGGGAATTAACTAATTTATTCCAAATAATGTTAAGGATTTATACAACGGACTGAAATGATTTGGAACGAATTGCACTAACACATGGAGATTAACACAGATTTTCCGAAGGACAGGATACATGGCGGATTCTAGCAATTGAAGAATTTACTAGGGTTTGTAAAGGATTTCTATGGGATTGGACATAATACAAGGTAACAGCACAATGGATGCAGCTTTCTTTTGTTACTGGAGACGGGAGATACTCACAAAAAGCACTTGATTGGGCTAGCCTGGACAGCCAGCCGGGTCTCTGAACAGTGGACAGGACACTGCACAGCGGCGGCTCTCCTCTAAGGACGCAGGGAGGCAACCAGGGTCTTGTCTCAGTGGACAGCGGGGTGCATCGGCTGGGCAAAGCAGGTCTGGTCACTGGATAATCCGAAAAGGGTTCAGCAGCCCCCCCCCCTTTCTCCTTGGATTATTTGGATTTTTGTAGGGTTTCATTCTGGATGATGCTTCTGCCTGGATAGGAGGTACTGCATTGATCTGGATCAGCTACCCCTGGCCTGGCACTGGAATCTGGAATCTTGCAGGGTGAATGTGAAATGTCTGGATCTATGGATGTTGATTCATGAAAGCCAGGTTTTTTTAATGTCCTGAATTTTCAATGTCTCCTTATAAAGACCGGATGACATCAGAGGATTTTTACCATGTGGGCAGAACTAAACTAGACATACATCTAAAATCAGATAGGTCAGGCTGGGGATGTCGCTGCCTCCCTGTAAGCAGATTAGACGGAAGGAAGTGACTCAGTTTTAATTGTGTGTTTTTATGAGGTGCATTGTTATACCACAGTTAATTTTGCCAAACTCAGTTATGAAACAAAACCCTCATTTATAAATGCCACCCTTATAAAAATTAGATTTGCAAATACCATATTTCACGTGGAGCATACTATTCCAAATCCCAAGTTTGTAAGATGCTGTTAAGTCCTTCTGGCAATCTTTCGCACTTTCTATGGCAAATACTTCCCCTGAAAATCTACAAATGGGTACACTTAAGCTTATCAATGTCAGACATATTTGTATTCAAGTTTCATAACTGTACCATGTACGCTTCCCCCAGAAATGTCACTTTGATGCCATTCATCACCCCCACATGCTAGGAAGATCCACATTGTCTTATTTTAATGGTGCAACAATTATATTCAAGCTGTCACAATGTTACATTACTGATTCTTTAGATGGTTGACATGAATGGCTTTATATGAAAAGTCTTTTCAATCACATGGACCGGTTTTATTCCCAAAAGTGGGCAGTATTTTTAAACCCCCCCCAGTCAAATGTCATGCGTTGGTCAGCTTTGCACAGAGGTTGCAATGACTGCCCTTTGATCCTAGGTAGTTGAAGCTGAAGAGAGGTGTCAGTTGAATTCATACTTCAGTGACAGGGCTGTCCATTGTCCCATGCTGCAGCAATGCCGCTCAGTCTGACTAAGTCGCAACTTCCCACACGTCTGGGCCTTTCATGTGGTAAACAAACTTCCTTTCCCATGGGGCTGGCACATTTGAAGTGCCTGCCTTGCAATAACCGGTTTGACAGCAATTTCTTGGCCTAACCAGGATGTTGGAGTCCTTTAGTAGGGAAAGAAACTACACAGAGTACAATTTACCTATATTTTGGCAGCTTTCCTGCCCAACATCTATAGTTTTGTTTCTAGGACAATTACAGTATTATTTCCATTTAGCTGGTACAATATCAACTCATTGCTTTGCATAGTAGTGCAACACAGGTTCATTTTCTTTTCCCTGGTCATTTGCAATTGTGATTTTCCTCGCATCTTTATTCTGAACATTTCCATAGCTGTGGTCAATTTCTAATACACAGGAATTTGTTTAAAACAAGGGTTCTTTGAAACTGACATAATCCAAGGGGGAGAGAGAGCTTCTTGTGAAGAGTTTTGCCTGTGTTCATTTGTTGCAATAGTAAACGCTTGCTGTACGATCTGAAACAAATTTCTCTGCTCTTTCACAGTTTTTACTTGACACACAATGCCTTTCATGGAGGAATGGTCCTCCTTTGATGGTGTTCATCCTGAAGAAAGACGGGCATCGATGTGTTTTACTGGAACCAAACTGTGTAATGTTGAAAAGATGGAAATAACACCATTGCCAAGTCATTTTAAACACAGAACAATTTCTCTTTCACTTGGAAGTTATGAGTTGGCAGCATAGCAGCACTGTGCCAGGCTGCCTTTGAATTCTTTTTGGTGCACATGAAGAAAATAACTGCAGACATTCTCGGGGTGTTCGATGTTCCATCTCACCCCATATGTGCTCAGCAGAACCAGCACAGTCATACTTGTAACTGCTGAAAATACAGTTTGGTGGTGCAGGGGAGTTCTGCTGGGCTGGTAAATGTACCCCACAGCATCTATCACAGTGGCCCAAAACTAATCCTCCACAATATTAATATATAATTTACAAATTTCTGGTAATAAATCTCATGGAAAGAGGAAAAATTTAGAGCATTGCACAAAAATATGTCTATTTGGCTCAAGTGATAAATTGCATATTCTACATTTCCTTTCATCAGTCCGAATACATTCCCTAGCAACCATGATGATACAAGGTGGGTGTAAGTTAAAACGGAGGAGCATGATAAACCGGCGCAGATTCTGGTCAGTGCAGGAACATATGTAACTCATAGGATGCAGACATGGAAAAGATTGCCGTGATATTCCATATTTGTTTTCTTTCCATGAAGATGGGCAACCATCTTAGCTGTGTCCCAGGCATAAACGTTCTTTATTGGAGCTTTACGGGCCACAAAGATGTTCGATTCAATTTAGTCTTTCAAAGACCAATCAATTAGCTCAAGGAATGCCAAACAGGAGTCTAGCAATAGTTTCATGGACCGTGGTAAATCATTTTCCTTTATCCCTTTCTAAGCATGCCAACACGATAAAGTCCAACCATTATCAGTAAGTATTTATAAAAGCAATACGCTTTTTATTTTTATTGCGGTTATTAATGAGATGAGTCCAAGCTCAATACAGATGGCCTCTATAGGGGTGGTTGAGGTAAGCCCAAGTTACGCCTCCACAACTTACCCTCTAAGATATTCACCCGATTCAGTTGTTTATCAGTGAATGTTTTAAGACTGTATAATTTTGTGTGAATAATGCTGTTTTTGTATACAGTAGTCATGCACTCCACAGAGTGACCACCCCTCACCTATACATAGACTTTAATAAGTCCAAATCTACTTAACGCCTTAGTGGCGACATAGTGCTGCTGGACCTTAGGAGATAGGGTGGTGGTAAGTAATGTTCTCAATAACCATTGCTACCCTACAATGTCCCCTACCCAGTAGATCTGATTTGCAGAAGAGGTAACATTTTTTGCTGATTAATATCTTTCCCAATCTATGTCTGACATGCATGTTCAAGAGACCGATATTCCAAAACCAGTGATAAAAGCTATGACACCAAAAATATCAAAGCATCAGAAAGGCTTGAAACTATTTTGGATAATAAAGAACATGTCCCAGACTACAACAAGTATAGTGTAGAAGGCAAAAGTGTCATGTTTGCAGCAGAAGGTGAAATGCCAAATGATGGCCTGTTGTGGGAACCTACCACTGTAGTATTCCAGGGATGCCTGCAGGATATTTTAAAGATGCTGAAACGCACATCATCAACTGACGATACAGCATGTAGAAAACCACAGATCAATTTTCAAAAATATGTAATTGGAAACAACTTGCAAGTCACCTCCGAATACGAATACCACAGCCCTTCTTGGTCTCTTCATTCTCAATTTGGCAATTTTACAGCAGGCAATCTGCTTAGTTGATGAACACTTTTGTTTAGGTGTTAAACATTTACTAACAGTTTGAGTGTGTGGGTTTCCTTTGTATTACAGTTCATGTCAAAGAACTATTTCGAATACCAGATGAAATACCACTTCCCTGCAATATATTATACATGGTGACAAGGCTGCACTGGCCAATTAACTCAAAGGAAAACTGCTTTGTTTGGCAGGTGATCAGTGTGACAGCCCTGTTTTTCCAGGATTGGTGCACTAGAATCATTGTAAGCTCTTCGTTGGACCAAGTAACAGTATTCACCTTCTCTGTTGCACTGGAAAAGCATGATTTTATAAAAATCAGTTCAAGCCAGAAGTTTTGAAGCTGAACTGAAAGCCACTGATTGACACCAGAGGCGTAGCCACAATTGTATAGCCAATGGGGCCTGAAGCTAATGTAGTTGGGCCCGTGCGCTGCTGAGTGGGCATTTACAGATTTTGGGTGGGCCTTGCCCATCAGACCCTGCCCTGCCTAGGCCTCTGATTGACACATGAGCAACACTTAAATCATGCGAAGGAAGATCCCACAGATCAGGCATCAAGTAAATGCTTTTCATGTGGCTGTGCGAGTGGGCAAGAAAATTGGTTCTATGTGAAATTTCCGCTTTTTTTAATGCTGCACATAAAAAAGACTGATTTATTTCAGACTATTATGTGCAGCTCTCAAAAGCCAAAATAGCATGAATTCAGGGGGTTTCACCCCCCCATTCCTTCCTCTCCCACACCAACCTACTGCCTCCTTTCTCCCCAAGCATACCCACTCAGCACCCACCACATTCACACACACAACTAGTTTCATTTACCTCCTACCCCAACATTCCTTTTACACACACACACACACACACACACACACACACACACACACACCTCTGACTCTCACGGCTCCTACCCTGGGTCCTGCCATGCCCCTCAGTCCCTGTGCGCACTCATGTGCATCACAGGGGCTGACAGTTCAATTTGGAAAGACAGCTTGTGGCGATCTCCAAGCGGTCTTTCCTAAATCAGTCTTTTAATACATTTATTAGTTATTGTTTTTTCACTTAGTAGCAGAAAAGCAGCACTGCTGTGAAGATAACCGGTTGTTAAGAACTATTAAATTGGCCATCATTTATAAGGAATCATCTCTGTTGGTAATCCCACATTTGTAATCACTCTGAAGAAATATTAAGTGGCAATCCCTTCAGCACTATACTGGCAAACAAACATCAATTGGAAGCAAACCTACACCATCATGCCTATGTAAATCCACCACTAAGCAAAGAAAAGGAGAAGAGGAGGACATGGCTGGACGATGGGTCGCCATCTCTTACATCCCTTGGTAAGATTGTATGTGACAAGATGCAGAGTAAAGATTTGAAGGACCTTACAGAATGTTGTCACACAGGCCATTTACAGGTGCTCCACAACATGCGGCTCAAATATCATCCCAAAAGATTGCATTTCAGTATTGATGGCATTGAGGTGAGGGCATGTTTAGCAGTCTTAATCCACAATGAAAATGTAGTTAGGCAACAGACAATAAATGGTTCTGGTGAAATGACAAAGGAATGCAATGGAGAATTGTGTTATGGATTAGCCTTCACCAAAAAAAAAAAGTGTTGGTAGCAAAGCAGCAAAGCTAAGTTAAAAAACAATGAATGGTCAATTAATGTAGAACATGGTACTATTCGTCATGGCAATAGAGCACTATGGCCTTGAAACCTCAACAGTGGGCTGAACGATTACCAAAAAACATTGCATATAAAGAACATACTGCAAAGTCTGCTCAACAAAGTTGCCCACCTTAGTAACTGATTTAAATAAACATCTTGTGTGTTCGTCCTTAAATGGCTTATTTGTTATGGTCACAATTAAAGGTCTGTTTGATTAACCGATCGCCCTATGCCTTCAGGGTGCATTGTAAAAAAAAAAAAAAGTGTTTGTGCATTCACTAAACTGAAACTTTTTACATATCATTGGTTAATACACTGATCAATCAAACTGCATTGGGGTGGTTGTACAGGGATGATCTGTTCAGTTGGAAAAGAGTGGTGGTGGATGATCAGTGTAGGTTCCTGCTTCAGTTTGTGCGGGATTCGGGGAAGTGGGATGAGATCTAGTGGGAATGGTTGGCTGATTGGTGCTAATTTTGACGAACATCTAGTCGGATGGAAATCGCCGGCTCTGTGTTTCTGGAGTCACCCTAACAAGAAGAATAGAAGATGTTCTATAACAGCATTGAATGTATATTTAGGTTAAGTGAGCACAAAGAAGTTCGAGACAATAGCTCTGAGGGAGAAGCACTTTGATGATCTGTTTTCAGGTGCAAGCCTACAGTTGCATCCTGCATGTGACAGAGCCCACACCTTCGGATGGGTCAGTATATGGCTGCCCGTTTCAAAGAATTGAGAATCTCGCATTTCTTAACAAAAAAACAACTCATGTCATGATCTGCTATAATGCAACGCGGAGGCTCTCGCTCTGAGCTGCTCACTGGCAGTCAAGTACATTGCTAAAGGATCCATTTAACCTATATTGTATTGTGCATTAACAGATGAAGATAATGCATGTTCTTTTACTATCGGACAAGTGTAGTGTTTTTATCTTTATTTTGTGAACATATTAATCATTTGCTGTAACCAAAGTTGAAATGCAAAATACATGCGAGTGCCACTTTCGCACAGATGTGGGCTCACCATGTTATCAATGTGCAAATGCATGATCAGAGTACGAAACTTGGGCAAAGCTGAGTCAGCATGTCCGAACTGAGGTTGGGTGAACATATTTATACTTCGGTTATATTAACACCTATGATGCTCGAAAACAAATTCCACTCGTTTTTAAATTAGGATAGCGTTAGTATATTGCAGGCCTACAGCTCTGGGTGCTCCAACCGAGGGTTGTCAGCCACTGACAATGTAAAGCTTATAGTGCTACTCTGTAAAGGTGATTAGGTAGCTAAATGTGAGATTGTGGAACAAAAGAGTTGAGCAGGGTTGCCACTGCATAATATAGTGAATTATTATTATGTTATTTATTGAGCATGGACCTACCTTCAAGAAGCAACTGAGCGTTTTACAGAGGTATACAATGATACAGATGCATAACAGAGCGTTTTTCAGAGGTAACAGATAAACAGCAGGGTAGCATACAGAAAGGCACAGAGGAGGGATACAGCTGCACAGGGTGGCGGGGAGGAGAGGGGCTGATGGTGTCTAGCGAGTCCAGTGGTGAGGGGGGGGGCACGTGATGGCCTAGGTGTTGAGTAGGGGAGACTCCTTGAAGAGATGGTTCTTGAGTTCTTTTCTGAATAGTAAGAGCGTGGGGACGAGTCCGATGCCGACAGGCGGAGGTTCCATAGCCTCAGGGCATAAGCAATGAAGGCTTGCTTTTTGGTCCATTCTTTTTTGCTGCAGCGTATTTCAATCATGCATGTGTCCTGGCTTCTGGTGATTGACCGGAGATGCCGAGTTTCTCCGGGGAGGTAGCTAGCTGACTTGAGGGTGACTGCCTAATAGATGATGCAGCAAGACTTGAAAGGGATTTGTGCGTGCAGTGGGAGCCAGTGAAGGTCGATGAGGGCTGGGGTGATGTGGTCGTATATGCATAGACCCTGGATGAGGCATGCCGCTGCATGTAGGACGTTTCTCAGGGGCACAAGGGAGGATGATGGGAGGCCTTCAAAGAGGGCATTGCCCCCATCCAGATGGGATAGGACCAGTGCTTGAACAATGGTTCTAAAGCTGTCCGCAGGAAGGGCTTACCTTTCCGCAGGAGGTAAGCTGATATCAAGCTGTCTGAGTTTTCTTAGCTATGTGTGCCATGATAGAGGGTGTTTGTTGATGTGAAACCCCGAGGGACTTGTCACAGGTGGTGAGCTTAGATATGAAGCACTCTGGGTTGAAGGTTGATAGTCAGGTCTTTGTATCTGGGTGTTCGGTGTTATTGGTGAGTAGTAGGAATTCCAGTCTTGAAGGGGTTGAGCTTCAAGTATGCACTGGACATCCAAGACTGGATCAGCGAGAGGAAGGCCTTGAGCCTGTGGATGTCCTTGATGGAGTCAATCTTGAGGTATAGCTGTGTGTCATCTGCATATTGGTGGACGGGAACACGGTCAAATCATCATTTCTCACCGTCTAGTACTGTTTTGTCCTTTATAAAAATGTAGGCTTACCCAATTTTTGGTGGTAATTTTATTGACAGCGTCTGCGCTTTCATTTCACATAGGTGATTTTAGTGAATAGGGGTTTGGATAGAAGAGAACCAAATAATGTCACTAGCCATGGGCTGGCTGATTTTGATTTCTGCTTATTTAGCACGAAAAACAATCTTATTTTTGTACAATTTCAAATGTTTCTATACACATCATGAATAACAATCCACAGGTCTGTGTTTTGATTGTACTTAAAACTTTGAAATGCAGTATTAAAGAGATATTTTAGACAAATCAATTATTATTCTGTTATCTTTTTTACTGTACCTTATTGCATGAATGAGAAGCTAAAGCTACAACAATTCTCCTTTTACATAACATTTTTTTGCAAATTATGTTTTAAAACATTGTCTCAATGGTTTAAGTGGTGTGTAGTTTCCAAGTCCTGTCTACAAAACAGGTAAGGATTGGAAGACAATATGGTCATATGAGGAAATAGACTTAAACTCCATCCTCACCTCATCAACAAAGTATGTGATCGTAGGAATCCACTTCAATCTCATGGTCCCAACCTATACAAATTACTAGTCTCTATCTTTTAGAATAGTTAGACCTTAAAAGTGACTTAGTTGTCAGTTTATGCTCTTCAGAAAAACATCTTATAATTTTACACCATATATTATAATCGTTATGCTTGAATCACTGAACTTCACAAAGTCATTTGTTTCTTTGCTCAATCAGGGAAACACTTGAAATCAACAGGTCCCTCTCCGAATCTCGGTCTTCTGTGTCCATACTGCAGCGTAAATACCATTTTATAGTGCTACTTATCTGTTGCCTGGCCGTTTACTGGTTTGAATGGAGAAGGTGTGTACCACCTTTTTTTTACCGAAGAGGCGCTATGGATAATGTGTGCGATTTAGGAGCTCATTGAAACGTGTGAAAATAATAGTACTTGTGGCTGGCAGGGCTGAAGCCATTCCTGGTAAACCAGAAATACATTTGGGTACCAGAGTTCCATGCTGGTAGAAGCCTCAATAACTGGGCACCTGCAAATGAATTCGGCAGACACTACAAATCCCAGACTCAGCCATCGATGCCGACCATCGCTTCTTTTGACAGATCGATTTAAATTAAAAGCTACCTGTACACTTTTTTTAATACGAGAAATAAAAAACATTTGCACCGCACTGTGTGTTCTATGCATCTCTAGCTGGTCAATAGTGGTTGTTGACATTTGTGGCTATGATAAAGATGCTACATTTGAGAAAACAGGGTGTTCGTACCATCTTTCAGTTACGCTCACCTGATATCCCCAGGGGTGTCTGGAAGGATAGGAGATCTGGAACCCTGGATGCGTAGTTGCCCAGTGCTGAATAATGAATCTTAGTTATTTGTAGGGTGAGCTATCCGTCCTAAGTTTCGTGTGCAGAGGCGCTTGACGTTTGTTGGCGAGCTGCCCAAATTGCGTCACTGGTGCAGTACGCCTTCCTTGGGCCCAGGCCTGCTGTGACCCCAAATCTGCTGGTAGGCAGTTAGGTTTGTTAATTTTAAGTCTTTGTTCTGTTTATGGTGGGAATTTGTTAATGTCTTTATCTCCTTTTCAGGTGTGAAGGTCTTGATGCTGGCGTACCGGATGGAGAGGCACGTTTCTAGGTAAGAGAAAATGCGAAGCGCAGCGCCTTTATTGTCTTTTAAAGATAACCTGTGTTTTCTTCTTCTCCTCAAAGGCCGCTGTGGTGCTGCGAGTGGATAAGAGTGCGATGAAAAACAGGCCCTCGGAATCCATTAAGGTAAGTATAGTGCTGTGCGGTTGTTTAATATTGAAAGAGAACCTGAATATGTCTCTTTTCCTTTGCAGATGTTACTGTGGTGCTCCGGATGGAAGCGTGGCGTAGCGCGATGGAATTAGAGTAAGACTGATGGAATTTGATGTTTTGGAAGCGTGCATTCTAATATTGTTTTTCCCTTTCTCGTTATTGCAGGTCGCAATGTTCGAACAGCAGCTGTTGTAGCGGTTCGCCGGAAGTCCTTAAGCTAGTATTCACAGGTGAGTAATGTTTCTTCTTCTCTCGGTTTCCACAGATTGCAGCCCAGTTGAGATGCTGAGTGCTGGATGGTGTTTTCTCAGGTAAAACAGAATAATCTTGTTCTTGCAGGATTACAGGAAGATGCTGAAGACCAGGAGCTGGACACGGTGAGCATCACGCTTCCATGTTGGATTTAAAGGCCCATGTACATAAATGGGACCTAGTTTGAACAGCCTGGTGCCAAAGGTGCCAGGACTGGCTCCAGGAGCCCTTTTGCAGTGGTTTTAAGGCCCTCAGGGTTCTGGTTGGAGCCTGCTAGTGGCACAACTTGTGCCCCCTCACAGTGCTCATGACACTTTCCTGCCATCGAACGACAAACCCAAACGGCGAGCCAGGGTATAAAGTTGTGATAATACATAGAAAAATGGAACAACCGTGGTTATTCAGAATGCCACAAGAGTATGAGAACAAGTAAAATATACACTTGGTTTTTCCATTAGTGAAAGGCTTCAGAGCTGGCAGTGAGAGGAAATGGAACCAATAACTGTGCTGCAAGTATGGACAGTTTAAAGTTGCATATGATTTCATGGCCGTGGTTACAGGAGGCGTTTTTAAAATAATGTATGTGTCAAGCTGAGATGTTCGTGAAGACTGCGTACCTGTTTTCCTTGATGTGGATCTTGTTGGGGCCGCCAGACTGCAGTCAGCTGAATGATGAGTGTGTGATTCGGGGAACCCGCCTCTCCACCACCCAAATGGTACAGGGTGGAGGATGGACAGACTCCCAGCGTCACGGAAGGCACTCTCCTGATTAACGTGACGGTGGGACTGTGCAAGCACAGACAGGAGAGGCAACAGCCAGTTTGAAGAGTTGAAACAAGGCGAAGTCCAAGGTGAAGGTCGATGCACCAAGCTGCAGGCGAACTTCGGATAGCTGGTTGAAGATGGGACACCAAGCACCAGGCGGAATCAGACTGAAAAAAGGAGAACCAGATTGGAAGGGAACAAACTGGAAAGGGCCCAATAGGTCCCCGGGGCATCAGCGGGGAACCCTTGAACCAGGGAAACACAGGGCAAGAACAAGGAACCAAGGAGACTGAAATCAGAACAAGAGGGACCCAAAAGACCCTGAGCTAACTAGACTCCCAAGCAGACAAAAGGGTAAGCAGGCAACAGGACCCTAGGTAGAACAGGGTACCCCGGTAGACTGAAGGCAGGGTAAGTAGAACAGGATACCCAGGCAGGCTGAATGCAGGGCAAGTAGAACAGGATACCCAGGCAGGCTGAATGCAGGGCAAGTAGAACAGGATACCCAGGCAGGCTGAAGGCAGGGCAAGTAGAACAGGATACCCAGGCAGGCTGAAGGCAGGGCAAGTAGAACAGGATACCCAGGCAGGCTGAAGGCAGGGCAAGTAGGACAAGGGACCCAAGGTAGGGAAGGGTGCCCAGGCAGGCAGAGGGCAAGGCAGGGTAATAGGAAGCTGGAATCTCAGGAAACCAGGAGCGAGCAACACGAACGAAGCTTCCGCGTTGAGACGCGATTAGCTTCTGTTGCGGTTTCCTTTTATGGGCCGCCGGCACCCGCGAGGCCTGAAACGCAAGCCGTTTCATCTCCGAGCGCCGGCGGACCCAAAACGAGGCTTGGAAGGCAAGGCCTTCCCAGTGTACAGGCCCAATCTACGGCGCATGCGCAGAACCGAGACAGTGGTCTGCCGCGCATGCGCCGCAGCCCACCAACAGCGGTTCCTGAAGCTCTCCTCCTGGCGGCTCCCTAGACGCGAAAGCGCGGGTAGATCCGCCAGGAAGGAGAAGGGAGAGCGATCGCACTGGACCTCGGTCTCCCCAGAAGTGGCGTGACACTATGTCCCCTCCCAGGAAGACCCGGAGCCCCGGGTTTCCAAGGAAACCGATCATAGAACTTCCGCACCAAGCGGGGGCATACACATGCCGATGAGGTTCCCAAGTACGATCACAAGCCGGATACCCTTTCCAATCCACCAAAAAATGGAGCACCCCCCTACGATAGCGGGCATCGGAAATCTCTTGTACCTCAAATTCTGGGACCCCTTGGACTAGGACAGAGGCAGGACGAGGACAGGACCGACCATAGGGATCTGCCACATAGGGTTTCAAAAGGGAGACATGGAAAACAGGGTGTACATGCCAAGAGGGAGGCAACTGGAGACGAAAGGCCACAGAGGATAGCCGTTCGGTTATCGTGAACGGACCAAAGTACCGGGGAGCCAGTTTAACCGGTAAATTGCGCAGTGGCAGATTCTTGGAGGACAGTCACACCTTATTCCCTACTTGAAAATCTGGTTCCAAACTCCTTTTCCTGTCAGCCTGGGCCTTCATCCGTTCCTTAGCTCTCTTCAAGATATTACATGCCAATTCTTGTTGTCGTTGAATATTAGAGACCAGGGCATCAGCAGATGGAACGGTACTGGTGGGCACAGGATGGAACGGCACCAATTTGGGATGTTGACCAGTAGAGCAAAAAAATGGACTGGTTCCAATGGAAGCATGAATAGTGTTGTTGTAGGATACTTCAGCGAGATCTAAGCATGCCTTCCAGTTGGACTGGGTGGCGTTGGAAAAACAACGGAGGTACTCCTCCAAGGTCTGATTGGTCCTTTCAGTAAGTCCGTTGGTCTGCGGATGATAACCAGAACTCAACGCTCTACGTATACCCAGATGATTACACACCTTGTTCCAAAAGGCAGAAAGATATTGAGAACCATGATCCGAGATTATCTTTTCTGGAAGACCATGTAATCGATAGATTTCGTGGAGAAAGACGGAAGCCATCTGAGCAGCTGTAGGGATCTTGTGGAATGGAATGAAGTGAGCATATTTAGTGAAACTGTCGACCACAACCATGATGCACGTGTACCCGTCAGAGGGAGGTAGATGAACCACAAAATCAGTGGTGATAGCATGCCACGGGTATGGTGCCAATTCAGTAGGTACCAGTAATCCCAGAGGTCGTCTCCTTGGGACTTTACATTGAGCACAGACGGGACAACTCTCGATGAATCTCTGAACATCGGTAGCCCACCTAGGCCACCAGAATTGTCGAGATATCAGTTCACGTGTAGCTCTCATCCCTCGATGCCCACCAATGGGTGAATCATGAAACCCATGCAATATGCCTTCACGAATCTTACCCTCGGGAATGTAAAGCCTCTTCCGGAAAAACAGGAGTCCATCATGTTCCGATACGGACTTGCGCCGAAGAAGGGCCGGTCTTTCGGGATCCGTCCAGGTGGCGTCAGCAATTGATTGTAGATGAGAAGACAAAGTCAATAAGAAATGTTGGGGGGAAATCAGAGGCTGATCCAAACTAGGTGTTTCTTCCCCTTTCTCCAGGGATCGAGAGAGAGCATCTGCTTTCGAGTTAGCTGTTCCCGGAATGTATGTGACGTGAAATACAAAAGGGAAGAAAAAGAAGGCCCACCTAGCCTGTCGGGGTGTTCGGCATTGCAAGGAGCGTAGATACTGCAAGTTGCGATGATCGGTACGTACTTCCACCGAAAAACGGGCTCCAAGTAGATGATGCCTCCATTCCTCAAACGCAGTTTTTATAGCCAACAGTTCCAACTCGATAACGGCATAATTTCTTTCACTGGGACTCAGCTTGCGCGAGAAGTAGGCCACCGGATGTTCAACGGAAGTTTCTGGATCTTTCTGCAGAAGTACTGCACCCACTGCAAAGTTCGATGCGTCCGCTTCTACGATATAAGGTAGATCATCCTGAGGATGGCGCAGAATTGGGGCGGCCATAAAGGCCGACTTCAAGGTGTCAAATGCCTGGGAAGCGAGAGAATCCCACCTGAAAGTGATCTTACTGCTGGTCAGACGGGTAAGGGGCGCTGAGATTTGAGAGAACAGTGGAATAAAGCGCCTGCAAAAATTTGCGAATCCCAAAAAGCGTTGTAGAGATTTTACATCATGGGGTTGTTTCCACTCCTGAATGGCTTGTACCTTCTTGGGGTCCATCTCTATCCCATCCCGATTGATCACAAATCCCAAGAACTCAATACTGGATAAGTGAAATCTGCATTTCTCAGCCTTTGCGAATAGGTGATTGGAAGATAAACGTCGAAGGACCTCACGAACATGTTCTACATGTTCTTCGATGGATCTGGAAAAAACCAAGATATCGTCCAAATATATCCAGACTGACAAACCAATGAGATCACTAAAGATGTTGTCCATAAATCGTTGAAAGATGGCTGGGGCGTTGCACAGACCGAATGGCATGACCTTATACTCAAAATGCCCAAATGATGTCTTGAAAGCCGTTTTCCATTCGTCCCCGTTCTTGATGCGTACCAGATGATATGCTCCACGTAAATCCAGTTTAGTGAAGATCCGGGCAGTATGTAAAGTATCCAGGATAGTGCGAATCAATGGAAGTGGATATCGGTCTTTAGCTGTTATCTCATTAAGTTCACGATAATCAACACAAGGTCTCAAGGTGCATTCTTTTTTCTTCACAAAAAATAAGGGAAACCCTGCGGGAGACTTAGACGGAACGATGTAACCTTTCTGTAAACAATCCGACAAGTAATCCTGTAGCACTTGTTTCTCATCCCGCGTTAAAGCGTATAGTTTCCCATGAGGTATCACGCAGTCAGGTAACAACTCGATTGAACAATCAAACGGGCGATGTGGTGGTAGAGGTATATCGCCCAGTTCAGAGAACACGTGCTCAAACTCGGCATACTCCTGAGGAACATGAGAGATGGAATACACACGGACCCCACTTCCATTAGGATTCAAGGGGGTCGATGGAGCCCGAGTTGGCGAAGACACACAGCACTTCTGAGCACAAACTGCAGAGGAAAAGGTCAGGGTGTGCATTCTCCAATCTATTACTGGATTATGGTGTTGCAGCCAAGGTAAGCCCAAAACCACCTTGTAGGTGGGGGATTTAATGATGTCCAAAGCGAGTTCTTCATGATGGTTGGCGATCTGAAGAGATAGACCCACTGTGGATTGTCAGACAGGCCCAGAGGACAAAAGATTTCCGTCGATGACTTGCACGGGCAGAGCAGTGGCTCTGGACAGGAGTGGAATCCGATGTACAGAGGCAAATGTTTCATCAATATAATTGCCGGAAGCCCCGCTATCCAACAGAGCAAACACCTCCAAACTTCTGCCAGGTAGCTTGATTCGAATCTTCAGAGTCTGTAGTACCGCAGGTTGCATGGGATGTAGAACTGAACAGAACGTGGAAAGGACTGAAGAAAGAGGGGGACCTGTCGCTGCCTTCCCAATACACGACAGGTCCACTAGTTTTCCGCCTTCTTCTTCTGAGATCGTAGAGGGCACGTACCCAGGAAATGCCCAGCAGCTCCGCAATAGAGACATAGGCGCAACGTTCTTCTCCGTCTTCTCTCTTCCTCTGATAAAGGACCCCTCATAGCTCCTAGTTGCATAGGCTCTGGTCCGGATTCAGTAGACCCGAAAGATCCGGCAGGTAAACTGGTTGTTCTGGAACTGCCCCTCTCGAACCGACGTCTCTCAGCCTTCCGTTCTGCCAGTCTCTGATCAATTCGGAGCACCTGCTCAATTAGGAGTTGAAGACTCTCTGGTTCGGGTATATGGAGTAACTCATCCTTAAACTCCTCTCTTAGCCCACGACGAAACAGAGTCTTTTGTGTGATTTCAGGCCATTGGGAATCGTTGCCAGTAGACGGAATCGACTAATGTATGTTATTATGTCGACGTTCCCCTGTTTTAAATCCATCAACTGGTTCTGCGCAGCGGAGGCCAGGTTGGGGGTCTGAAAAACCTCAAGGAATGCTTTTTCAAAAGCTGCAAAGTCGTTCAAAATTGGGCTATTGGTAACCACAAACGGAGTTGCCCAGGCCAGAGCATTGCCCGTTAAATTTCCCAAGATATAACCAATCTTGGCCTTGTCGTTATTGAAATGTGTCGATCTGAAAAGAAAATGGATTCGACAATGATTACAGAATTCTGCTACCCGTCGTGGATCTCCATCAAACTTGATTGGCGTTGTGTGTGCCAAAGATCCTTCCACCTGTGAGGTACTCGGAACCCCTTGGGTTATCATTTGGCGTAGAGTTTGGTTCTCCTGGCGTAAGGCGATCATCTCTGCCCTGAGTGCTTGTAACTCATTCCGCACTTCTTGCGAATCCTCCATCTCAAGGTCTGAAGGCAGGCGTCTCAATCTGTCAAGCTGAGATGTTCGTGAAGACTGCGTACCTGTTTTCCTTGATGTGGATCTTGTTGGGGCCGCCAGACTGCAGTCAGCTGAATGATGAGTGTGTGATTCGGGGAACCCGCCTCTCCACCACCCAAATGGTACAGGGTGGAGGATGGACAGACTCCCAGCGTCACGGAAGGCACTCTCCTGATTAACGTGACGGTGGGACTGTGCAAGCACAGACAGGAGAGGCAACAGTCAGTTTGAAGAGTTGAAACAAGGCGAAGTCCAAGGTGAAGGTCGATGCACCAAGCTGCAGGCGAACTTCGGATAGCTGGTTGAAGATGGGACACCAAGCACCAGGCAGAATCAGACTGAAAAAAGGGGAACCAGATTGGAAGGGAACAAACTGGAAAGGGCCCAATAGGTCCCCGGGGCATCAGCGGGGAACCCTTGAACCAGGGAAACACAGGGCAAGAACAAGGAACCAAGGAGACTGAAATCAGAACAAGAGGGACCCAAAAGACCCTGAGCTAACTAGACTCCCAAGCAGACAAAAGGGTAAGCAGGCAACAGGACCCTAGGTAGAACAGGGTACCCCAGTAGACTGAAGGCAGGGTAAGTAGAACAGGATACCCAGGCAGGCTGAATGCAGGGCAAGTAGAACAGGATACCCAGGCAGGCTGAATGCAGGGCAAGTAGAACAGGATACCCAGGCAGGCTGAAGGCAGGGCAAGTAGAACAGGATACCCAGGCAGGCTGAAGGCAGGGCAAGTAGAACAGGATACCCAGGCAGGCTGAAAGGAGGGCAAGTAGGACAAGGGACCCAAGGTAGGGAAGGGTGCCCAGGCAGGCAGAGGGCAAGGCAGGGTAATAGGAAGCTGGAATCTCAGGAAACCAGGAGCGAGCAACACGAACGAAGCTTCCGCGTTGAGACGCGATTAGCTTCTGTTGCGGTTTCCTTTTATGGGCCGCCGGCACCCGCGAGGCCTGAAACGCAAGCCGTTTCATCTCCGAGCGCCGGCGGACCCAAAACAAGGCTTGGAAGGCAAGCCCTTCCCAGTGTACAGGCCCAATCTACGGCACATGCGCGGAACCGAGACAGCGGTCTGCCGCGCATGCGCCGCAGCCCACCAACAGCGGTTCCTGAAGCTCTCCTCCTGGCGGCTCCCCAGACGCGAAAGCGCGGGTAGATCCGCCAGGAAGGAGAAGGGAGAGCGATCGCACTGGACCTCGGTCTCCCCAGAAGTGGCGTGACACTATGCTTGACCCACCAAGTCTGGTTTGTCCACTCATAGTTCTAAGTATTTACAGCAATACAAAAGCAACTGCAAAATACAGAAGAGCCGGGTCTGTGGCTCAGTGGACTAATGCATCCACTACAGAGGCCTCTGTTTGACCTCATGCTCACAGGTTAAAATCCTGGCAGGTCCACTCAGCCCTTCATCCTTCTGTGGTCGATAAAATGAGTACCATTAAGTTGGGTAACAAACATCTGTTTTTAGCACCAATATGCCACTTCGGTGGTGAACGTGCGCTTTATAAATACACCTATTATGTTAAGAATCTCCCAATTGACGAGGCAAAAATGTAAAATGCATTACATCCTGCCATCAGAGTTGTCCGATTAAAGAATTCAAATCTGTTCTTATAACTCTATTTTGTGGATTACCTAATTTTGTTCAATTCAGTGGGTTTCAGGAATATCAACTTTTTATGCCCAGCAATTTATTTCTTAAATCCTTTGTCGGTTGTGTGTCGCGCTTATGAGAGAAATCGGAGGGAAACAAACCCCCAGCCTTCGCTAAAAGCAGTTTAAAGGTGTCTCTCAAAAATGACTGTGCCACAAATTGTTTCAAGAGAAAACGGATTGTTTAATTCTTATGAATCCACTCTTGTGGATAAGCCCATTAAGATTACACGTGTTTCAGCATCTCATGCCTTTTTCAAAAACGGGCTCTAATTTTGTCAAAAACGTGCAATGGCATTTTAAAAACCACACACATGGATAATTTCTTGCTCAAGTCGTTAGCTGCAGATCCCTGGGTTAATCCCACCTAACGTGTGGCTAAATCCTTGCGCATCGGCTTCCGTAACCTGATACGGAAGCTGACACATAGGGACTTAGCCACACGTTTCTAAGCGAACTGAAACATAGAACAATGACCGACATCTAGAATGTGAAATCCCTTGGACTCATTCTGATATTCCCACAACACACCACAGACTTTTTTCCATAAGACTTTGCTATTCCGAGCAACATGGTTGGAGAGAAAGGATGGTATAAAAATGATATCATATTTTTACCTATGCAGAATGGTAACCGTTCTATTTTACTAATATCTGATGTAATTTTAGGAACAATGGTGTATTTCTACAATCATATGTTAAGACCCGTAATTAAATTACCATGTCGACTTAATATGAGAAATAATATCATAGAAAACAAGAATCAAAAACAAATGGAAAGGCAATATTGATATGCATTACAGAAAGCGCATCGTCTACCATTCCATTGACGAACAGGAGTGTGTAAATAAGTTTAGAGTGTTTCCTGCAGCAGCTTCAGACACCACCAGCAGAGTGATTTACTCTGGTCTCTGCTTCCATAGCAGGATATCTTATTTTGCCATTGTGTGATTGTACATTACCACAAGTGGGCCGTGGCGAACAAGGTCGGGTTGCAATGATCTGTGCATCAAAATGTTAGTGATGCTCCATAGAAAACACACTTCGAATACATCGGGGTGTACTGATGATTCATTGAGAAACAGTGCAGGGGGGATGGGTGGCCATTCATTTAATGTACATAGTTGCAGTTAAGTTACCTGTAAATTGATCACCTTGGCACAATTGGGAGTGGGGGTGGTCTTAAGAGTTTCAGGAGCATGGAGGTTATATATTTCAAAGTGCCTACATGCCATCATTCCTCAACCCTAAATAGATCCTTCTTAATTGGGGTCTATTTGAAAACGTTCCCATGGCCTTTCGGGAACATACATTACTTAAACGACACATTGGTCCCAGGTACTTGGAATAGAGAGATTCTACAAACAGCAGGTTTCTGAAGGTTTTTCTTGGGTAGGCTGGGATATTTTTCATTTTCTTATTTATTAAAAAACAAAAATGAAGACAAGCACGTAATCAACGGGAAACGGTTGTGTTGAGGCTCTGCACTTTCACCCTCTCTTTCAAGTACTATTTCAAATACTATTTGTAGATTTGTATGGATCATGAGGACAAGGTTGTAGTCTGGGAGTACACTTTCAACTCTATTTCTGTTTATGGTCTATGGCGAATGCACATGTTGTCCATAAGCACATCTCCCACTCTTTCTCTGATGGTACTGATCTGGAAGGCTGGGACCATCTCCTATGCACACCCACCGCCAAGCTGATCACAGCAATTCATTCAAGGCGCTGTGCAAGATAAAACGGTACAATAATATATGAAAATAGCAATGTATGAAGGAGGATGAAAAAACACAAGAGAGCCAAAAATCAGCACAATACATTACCAGGAAAGGCAGAATGCAAAAGATGTAGTTTGAGGCGTTTTTTGAAGAGAATGAGATCGAATGTTGAGAGGAAAGGAATTCCATAATTTAGGGGCACAAAATTAAAAGGAACAGAAGCAGGAAGAGGTGCAGGGAGTGTGAGGGTCCAAGAGACGAAACTGAGATGAAGAGAAAACAACCGTAGGGGGTTGATGGAGGAAAATGAAGGAATCCAGGTACTCGGGAGCTGGGACATGAACACATTTAAAAACAAAGTAAAGAAAATGAAATTCAAATCTAAATCCAATAGGGATCCATCAAAGCTCAATTACAAAAAGGGATATATTAGATGAATACTGCAGTTCAAAAAGATGCCCAACAGCTAAATGAAGAAAAGATCAAAGTAGGAAAAGCCTACATGTAAAGAACAACAATAAGTCAAGAGAGAACACAAGTCTATAAGAGAAGTCTAGTGAAGGAAAAGGTTAAAAGATACTGGATGTTCCTGATATCATGAAAAGAAATGACAAGATAATGTAGAGACAAAATGAATAGAAGAAAGTGGAATAACAAAAGGAGAAGCAGAAATTAAAAGAATTTCTGTGTTTTGGGAGTAAGACATAAGAACCGAGACGTCAGAGTTTTTCACCACCAGAAGGCAGTCAGAAAAGCACTGATGGATGTCATCGTCCAAGGAAGGAAAGGAAAATAGATGCATGTCTCGTTGGCAAAAAAGTGCACTTGAAACCCATGAGAAGAAATAAAGGAAGCCAAGCCAAGAGTGCAGTGTGGAAAATAAATAAAAAGTAGCCCCCCCCACACAAGGACAGACCCTTGCAGAACACCAAAAGAGAGAGAGTAAGATTGAGAAGAATGTTTCCAGGAAACACTGAAAGAACGTCAGGAAAGATATGAAAACCACTGAAGAGCCCAACCAGAAATGCCCAGAGAAAACAAAGTAGAAAGCAGCACAGAATGGTGTATTGTATTAAATGCTGCCCTATGGTCTAATAAAACTAGATTGGAAGAAACCCTATGGTCCGGTGGGAAAAGAATAGAATAAGAAACAGACAGATGGGCAGTTTCCATGGAATGGCTCGGACAGAAACCAGATTGTTATGTGGGAAAAAGATGATGGTTACTCAAGTATGAAGTATTTTGAAGATGAACGATGCGCTCTAGAATTTTGGACAAATAAGGTAAGAGTGAAATGGGCTTAAAGTTTGTAAGATCCGACACATCCAGTGAGGGTTATTTCAGTAATAGAATTATAGTAGATATTTTAAATGACACTAGGAGGAGTCAAACGATAAAGACAAATTAAAGAAAAAGGCAAGGGAAACGAAAGAAGGAAGAACAACCTAAACCAAGGAAGATGGGAGAGGAACAGGGGGAGCAGAGTATGAGAGCATGAAATGATGGCTAACACATCACTCTCTATGACAGGAGTAAAGGAAGAAAAGTAAATTACTGGGTTAACTTAACTACCCAAGAAGAACAGGATGGTGATGGAAGACCCGAATGATCAAGAGGACGAATGTTCTTTGATAAGAAAATGTTAGTAAATAATTAGAATCATGACTAGAATTTAATGGAGCATTAGGAGTAGAAGGATCCAAAAGTTTGAGAGTGTACAATAAGAATCTAGGAGATGTCTGGGACTGAATAAGAGAATGCAAATCTTACTTTGCTTGGGTTAAAAGAATTAGAGAAGGACTAATTGACGAAAAAAAAATACCTCAAAGTTGTCTTCAGTGCAATGCTTCGGCCATCTCCGTTGAGCCATACGTAGACAAATCCTTTGCCGTTTCAAGGAAATGTCAGCCAGAGATGACCAAGTCTGTCATTAGGAGAGAATGGCAACAGAGGAAAAAATGCATCAAGAAATGAGAGAACTGCAGAGTTGAATCATCGATCATGCCATCCAGACTAGCTGGAGAATCATGACCAAAGGAAGGATGTTTAGAAGAAAAAGAATTAATGAGGATAGAGGGGTTCCAATTCTGAAGATCACGCCTGAAAAAGGTAGGAAAAAGTAAATGAGATGCAACAGGGACCAAGGGCGATAAAGAAAAAAGAAGACAGTAAAAGATGATCAGCCGTATAGGTCAGAATGGATGATAAAATAGAAATTTTGGCTGAGATAAAGACAAGTTCTAATGTGCCGCCCTTGACATGAGTAGTGGGTGAAGGAACTAAGGATATATTGTAGGAGAAGAAGATGAGAGGGCGAGAAGAGGATCCAATGGCAGAATAAGAATATTGATATCGCCAGCAATAAACAAGGTGGAAGAATGGGGGATTATCTAAATCCTCATATAATGACTAATGACCAGGGGGTTGATAGATAGCAAAAATAGCAATTAGAGCAGCTGACGCAAATGAAGAAAAAAGCATCTCATGCGAGGGAAAAGAGGGGACTTGAGGCACAGGAGGAGCCGTAATCCAGCGAGGAGAAAAAAGTAAACCAATGTCTCCGCCACTGATGGTAGGAAAACTAAGATTAGAGAGTGTTTATGCAGTGTGTGTGTTGAACAGGAATATGCATAGAGAGAGAAAGGCACAGAACAACAAGGGGCTGAAAATGTGCCAGCACCATGAACCATCAATCAGACATCATGCATAGCAAGTGAGGGTCACCCAGAGAAGGAGCGTACCCGAGCGAACAGCGGCAAACAAGGAGAGATACTGCCCGCAAACTGGATGCCCTTGATCGGGACGCCAAGGGGGCGGGAATACCCTAGAAGCAAAGATTATGAGCGTAAATAGCATGTCACATGATCCTTCACGTGGCCACACCGACTGGTGTGCAGCGTCAGTATGGTGCATAAAGGAAGTAGTAAGCTGAGGAGAATGTATGGCAAAGCCGCGGATGTCAGGTCCACAAGCAGTCTCTCTAGCCAGATAAGTAATTCGCCCCAAGAGGTCCATGCCAAGTGAAGATGTAGTCCTAGATGGCAGTCACATAATCCTTCATGTGGTTGTGCCATACAGTGTTTGGTGTCGGCAGGCGGCTTGAAGGAAGAAGGAAGCAGGGGAGGCTGTGCAGCAAAGCCTCACCAGCCAGCCAGTCAAGTAAGGCATTCGGCCCTAAAAAGGTCCACGCCGAACTGAGAGCTAGTGCTAGATGGCGGTCACGTGAGCCTTCAAATGACTGCGCCGGATGGTGTACAGCATTGGGGGTGGGGGAGGTGATGGGAAAAGAAAGCAGAGGAGGATGTGCAGTGAAGCCACACGTCAGGTCCTCAGGCAGCCTCTCCAGCCAGCCAGTTAAGCCCTTTAGCCCCAAAGGCCTGCGCCAAGGAGAGATGTAGTCCTAGAGGGTGGTCACATGATCATGTCAGATGGTGTACGACGTGGACGGGTGGCTTGAAGGGAGAAGGAAGCAGGGGAGGATGCGGGTAGGTAGGAGCTAGGAATTAGTATGTTCACAAGCCACTCGGGGCCTGATTCAGAGGTCAGTGTAAAATAGAAATTGGTTGTTCCAAGCCGGAACACCACATATCTTAACTGCACCATATTCTGACTGGAAAGAATGTGGTGCAGCGACATGAAAGCTTCGGCTTTTGCATGAGCCTGATTTATGGCTCGACAACAGCCGTAGCCACCATGAGGAATGCAGGTCAGCCACATGGAGGGGATTCTCCTCCCAGCAGCAATGGATTAGCACGTCCATGAAATGAGTCAAAATACGACACCTCTGAGGTGCCGTTAAACTCCACTGCACCGTTTTCCATTTTATAAACATAGCATTTCTTAGACTGCAGCAGCACCACTTTTCTAGTTTAATGAAAGTTTAAGAAAACCTTCTTAAATTAGAAAAGTGGCAGTCTTTAAAGAAATGCTTGCAGTGCCACTGGAGCACATGTTTACCCCACAAAAGGAGATTTTAGCAGCTTTTGCTGCTGGAAAGTATGACATCTCCCCTCCAAAACGTTCACCCACTTCAGAATGGTGGTGCTGAAAACTGGAGGGTAGAATGTTGCATTCCCACAAGACTTATGACAAGCTCAGAATCAGGCCCTCTGTGTTCAACTACAGATCCCGACCCCCCCCCTCCACAAATGCCTGCATTTGCAGTAAAGAGAAAAGTGTGAACCCATACTTGCCTTGCGTCTGGCTATGAGCTCCTGGTATATCTTCATTGCATCTGCCAAAATCACCCAACTGAACGTTCTCAAACGGTCCCATGACATGGAGTTCAGTGCAAGGCAAATATGTTGTAAACAGCACTCTTAGTATTTTGCAAATATTGGAAGTGGTAAGAGGCAAAGGCCAATTACATGAGCAAACACTTGGCATGAACAAAGTTGAATATTTGAGTACAATCTTTAAAGATTTATATTTATGGCTCTTCTTTCTAACATTGATTCATCTGTTGAAACTTTTCTTAAAACACTTCTCCAGGCCCTTCAGTCATTAGCAGCGTCTCGGGCGGATAGCTCAAGGGCAACATGCTCACCTTGGAAGCAAGACGTCACGGAGCACCACAGGTTCCATCCCCAGGTCCGCGCTTAGAAACCTCTGGGTATTAAGCATGCTATAAATAACCTATCATATCATCCAGTGGTACCCAAGGGAAAGCGTGGAAGCAGGCCCAAGTGAGAAACAAGATGAGTGGGATAGACATCACACTAGTCAGCCCCTTACAACCACAGCACACCCATTTCTGGAATAAATAAAACAGATCCCATCAATTATGTAAAATAATACAGTGCTTTACTGGTAAAATACAAACATTAAATTCACACATAAAAAGAGTCTGGCCTCCTACAACCCGAGAATTGGGTTCTTAGAAGCCGAAAATCCAGGACCGATGCAGGTGGGATGAGGGAATAGTATGAGCTACACCATCCGATGTGCGAGTGTACCGCCACTTGTGTCCACAGGCAGACATTGTACCACTTCCTCTTGGAGGACAGGACTTATTTTGTGCTCAGGGAGGCCCTTACTTGGTGAGCAGTTGTTTCCGCTGTTGCTCCAACAAAGCCTCCAGGTGGTCGGCTCTCTTTAATGCAGCCTGCAAAAAGAAAAATGAAGAACACTTAATTGAGAAGAAGGTATTAAAAGGCGATTTCTGGGACATGTCCGTTATTACCCACCGCCCCCCCCTCTCATAAGTCTCTATTACAGTCCCATAGAACTTTGCACATCCTAAGTGTGAGAGGCCAAGGATCCGGTCAGAGATAAAGATTGAGATTCGCGAAGGAAAAATGGTCATGCAATATTTAACAAATCCAAAAATGTGCAGAACGTCTCACTATAAGTACGATATAGGACTTTTGGAAGCATACCCTTTCTGAGACTGTACAATGTGGCACGGTATGAAATCTGCGCCTTTGAGCACTTTAAAAATCCTGACCCCCCCCCATTACTGCACCCAAGCATAGTGGGGGTTGCGGGGGTGTGGCCTGGTCTCCTTGGTTGCAGTAACGGGAGTCAGAGGTTGTGGGGGTGTCCCTGCTTACCGTAATGGTGCAGACCCATTGTCGTCAGCACTGCCCCACATAAGTGGAAGGGACAGATGCTGCAGGGGTATAAGGGAGTTGGCGGTACACACATAAGGGCGCTGCAGTGAATTTAAGTGGGGTGGGGTGGGGGTTGCATGGGAAAAGTGATCACTGTGCTGCGCTGTAATTGGTGTCGATATTTGTGTCAGCGCATTGAACGCATTGATTCAGACTTTCAGGTATCATACCAACATATAGAATGCAATTACTGAGAAGCCCAAAATAGCGATTTTCGAGAGCCCCATTTTCGTGTGTATGTGTATATATTCGTAAAAACACACGAGGGTGGAGAGTTGTAGCACTACAAAAAACTCACCAACAACATGTAACACAGGGTCCCTTGCACACATGACCATACCAGTTTCTAGTGAAAAAAATTGTCTTTATTTAATATAAATAGACACGTAACCAACGGAAAATGCAATTTAGCATTATCGGGTTGGACATAAAATCAACAGTCTCTCCCCATGGCATACAGGTCTAGAAAACACTTGCCCCCTTAGGGTGGAAGTTCGCCACGGATTCCGCTTCATCACCAAGCTTCCTCAGGCTGATTTACCTCCACATTCGTGAAAAAAACATTTAAAATGAAACAGGAAGAAACACGGTTCGAGCGTTAGGCCCCTCCCCCTCCTCTCGTTATTCAAGGTCATGTGACCGCATCAGGTCGTTTACACACTGACGTGAATATAGCCGCCATGCTTAACTGGCTTATTCGCCTGAATAGGCGAATGATAAAATAAAATAATTACCTCTGGGGGTCAAACATATAGTTGGCTATAAAGCGAGGCACGGAAATGAGCGTAAAGCTCGAAAACCATGTTTCTCATTCCCTACTAAAAAAATGTTAATAACATGTATATTTTTTATGGCCGTTATTCAGCGCTAATGCGGTATATTATTACATGGTTATTGTTGATCATACTAGAAGAACATCTAACCATTACGCCCCAAGATTTGGAGTGTTAATGAGGCCATCGTTCTAAGCGCGGCACGGACAACTATTCCAATTTAAAATGACGTTCATTTGCAAGCACACTTATGTACTTAACCATTTGCTCAGTGCCATTTAGATGAAAAATCATGGCTTATTAAAGTGCAAGTGCAATATAATTCAAAGACATGTTGATAAAACAGCAGCATATAGATTAAATATAGTGCAACATGATTTATCTAAAGTGCAAGTGCATCGACATGTTCATGACTGAAGTTTTTTTTAAATGCAATACGATGTAGACAACATATTGATAAAAGACAGCATATAGATTAGAGGCAGCGTATTCTTTCTAAAGTGTAAATACATCGACAAGTTAATTAAAAAATCAGCATAGAGATTGGACTGGGATTGAGAGCAACACAATCAATACCATAAGTGCTAGTGCAGTAATGGAGCATCCTCTATAGATGAATAATTGATAAAGTGCTAGTGCATCGTAACCCCTAGTACCATGGAGAGAGACCTACCAAATTTAAAAATTATGGGTCTCAGCACCAGGTTCATATCTAGTGTTGAAGCGGTGTCTAGGCATCAATGCCACCCCCATTAGTTAGATAGGCCACTAATAGTTGCCAATTAAGTGATTCATAGATTATCCTCCCACATTGCATTAGGACGATTTACTGCAAAAACACAAATAGTTCTGGGTCAATGTTGAGCCCATTGGGCCTCAAAGTAGCAAGTTTGCCTCCAGTTGTCTTAGTTTAAGTTCTCGGTTTCCCAGTCTCTTGTGTATTGGGACATGAGCAAGACCCACAAATGACATTTCATTCACATTTCCTCCATGTTTCTCAAAAAGATTTCCTGTCAGTGGATTGGCAACATCCCCATTTTTAATGGCTCTATAGTGCTGCAGGATACGTAGCTTCAAAGCTCCTATAGTTGAGCCAATATAATGGAGACCACAAGTACATGTGGTGGCGTACACTACAAATTTAGTGATGCATGTCATTTTGTGTTTATACTTCCATCCTATTCCACTGGGACCAATAAAAGGTTGTTTAGAAACAAAATCACACATTTTGCAATTAGCACATTTGTGAAAACCTGCCACATTGGATTTCAGAAATTGGCTAGAGGACTTGGTTTCAGTGATGGCCATACTCGGAGAAAGTATGTTTTTAAGAGTAGGAGCCTTGCAATATGTGACACTGGGGGTCTTGCCCAGTACTTGTCTCAAATCAGGATCTGTTAAGAGGACATTCCAATGCTTCCTCATAATGCATTTGATGTTTCCAGCTTGATGGTTATATCCTGTGATAAATCTCATTTTTTCTTCCTTTTGTTATATAAATAGTTCTGATCTATTGATAATGTCACCTTTATCAAAACAATCTGCTACCACCCTCTTGTTGTAACCTCGTTCAACAAATCTACGGCCTATGTGTTTGGCTTCTATTTGATAATCTGATTCTTTGCTGCAAGCTCTTTTAGCTCCAAGGAACTCTTCATAAGGGATCGAATTTTTCAATGAGGTGGGGTGGTGGCTTTTGGCATGCAGCGTGGAATTGGAACTAGTTTGTTTCCTAAATAGCTTGGATGTCAGTATGTTATTGGCTACAGTAAACCGGACATCCAAAAAGACCAGTTCAATACTGCTAAAAACTGATGTTAATTCTAAATTTAGATCGTTGACATTCAGAGTTTAGACATAGGTGTCTAGCTGTGTCTTGGTACCGTCCCATATTATAAATAAATCATCTATAAACCGGTGCCATACAATTATGTGCTTTGTAAACTCATTTCCTCAGCCCATGCCACTAGTGTTTCCCACCACCCCATATAGAGATTGGCATATGTTGGGGCCATACAAGACCCCATCGCTGTCCCTTGTATTTGCTTGTAAATGGAGGTGTCATGTAGGAAATAATTATGTTCCAAACAGAACTGGAGCATTTCAAGCAGCATTTCATTGTGCTGTCAGTGACTAATAGACCTGGATTCTAAAAAGAAACTACATGCTTTGATCCCAGCACTATGCTTAATTGAGCTATATAATGAGACAACATCAAGTGAAACTAGAATGTATTCAGGTTCCCAATTGATGTTGTCAAGTTTGGTCAGCAGATCCGAGGTGTCTCGTATGTAAGAGCGAGGCTAACAACAAATGGTTGAAAGAAATGGTCTAGAAATTTAGAAGTATTCTCAAGAAGACTCCCTATGGAGGAGACTATAGGACAACCTGGTGGGTCAACAAGACTTTTGTGAATTTTTACCCAGCCCAATCCTGTTATTAGACGCGGAAGTAGTAAGCCTGCCCTGGTCATATATTTTAGTGATGTCAAATGGCATGATAAATAGGGCCCCTGACAGCACAGACACACACTGATTCCTGACTTTATTCCTGAATTCCTGCCTGGCGTCCGGTTCCCGATTTCTTCATCCTGTTTGATCCTGATTCCAGCTAGGCCTCAAATTTGAAAAAAATCCCAAAAACCCAAGGGAAGCCTGTCCGTGTCCGCCGGGCCGCCATTGCAGTGATCACTTGGAGCTCTTCTCATCTTTCCATCCACCAGTGAGTACCCATCACCCTCCGTATTTAACACTGTAAGCCATTATTATAATTTACCCTTAAACGCTATCCAGAACTAGCCTACCATGGCTCTAACCCACCTCCTCCGTACTTGATTGCATTGCATTGACCGAATGAGTAGTATCTCTACATTGTGCTCAGACACTTGCTATACTTTGGACCTGCCTATTTTTCTTTATCTTGCAACTATTGCACATATTCGCATTGTCTTGCCTTACTGACTAGGGATTATGCTCATATCCACTCATTATTCTGTCGACCTAGCTGTTATTCCGCATTAGTGCATACGTCTGTACTGCCTTTGCCTAACTGACCAGTGCATATATCCTGTGTCCAGACTTACGTGCCTCTTTTGGCCCAATCTACCTTGTCTCAATCTCTGCCTGTTGCATCCTGTGTGCAGACATTCAGGCCATTTTGCACTAGCCTGTTTTTTTCCTGCGCCTATTGGACGCTGCGGTCAAACCAATGTGCTACGTTGGACTAGCCTACTGTGATTTACCTGCGTACTCTGCATATACCTAGTTGTGTCTCATCTAATGATATATACATTATGTTCCCCGCACCATTTTTAACTAGCCTACCTTGCTTCAATCTGCACCTATTGCTCGTTGTGGCCAGACCTATGTATCATTTTTAAACAGTCCACAGTGTTTACTTGTGCACTTTGTATTCGCCTTGTTTTGCATCATCCAAATGATATACACCATTTGATATGACCAACACACATTTCTACGTACAATGTCCCATGCGCTATTTTGAACTGTTTTATTCTGCCTCAACCTTGTGCACAGCGTACTTGCCAGGCCTTGCTTGGTCTAGCTGACCAACGCAGATATATCTAACTTATGCGTAAGGTACTATCCAGAACATGCCCACTCTGTCCTAACCTGCACTTATTACACATGCTTGCCACTATGTGCTTATACATTGAATTCTCGCCCCCGGAGACTTTTTGATAACAGCCCACCGTATCATAACCTAACACTCACACATCATCACCGTGCCCATACTATTAGCACACAGAGTCAAGTAGAAATTGAGTCCTCAGCCACTGGTCGCATACCTAGGCATCTTGCCTGCCAATACACATCAGCCGCTGCCTTATATCATTAGCGTACGCCACTATGTATTGGCAATACACACCTTACATTGCAAACTGCCTCACACCCTGCCTTATTTTCAAATTAGTATCTTTGACTTGGTCACTTACCTTATACCTCAGTGCTCTACTTCAGAATTAACATCTACCAAGACCCACACCCACCCACTGCTTCCTTGCACTACCCATACTGGGTACATCATGCTTGCTAACCTGATTGAACAACTGCACATCTCTGCCATACCTAATATAACTCAGTCCCACCCCAAGTCAGCGCTGGCCTCTTCACCACCTACCACCAACCCCTACCTCAACTCACCAGCCCTCTGGCTAGAACACTTTGCAACTAAACCTACTCCCAACCAACCATGTACAGTACACATCAGGAACTTTAGACTTGGTTCCAGATTCCGGCTCGTCTCCCACTGCTGCCTTACTCGCACTACTACAAACTCTAACCCAACAGTACATGATGCAAGAGCCCTTGCCACTCCATTACCCACCACAACCAAGAACACCAAACTTAATACCAGCACCTACTCCCCACTTAAAACCATGATCAAGGGGGCACTGATCAATGCCAGGTCCCTCACTGCTCAAGCACTTGACATGGCCAACCTGATCACTACACATGACCTCGATTTCAGAAACCTGGCTCCATGCAGCCTCAGGACCTCTTCTATCACTGGCCATCCACACTGGATGTACCATCATTAGAAGCGATCGCAAAACCAGCCAAACTAAAAGGTGGTGGGTATTGCCTTCATACACAAAAACTCGATTAGCCTTCGCATCTCCCCCACACAACAGACTTCATCAGCGGAGTTACTTTCAGCGAAACTAGCCATATCACTTAACCAAACTATTACACTCCACCTTATTTATAGGCCTCCTGGCCCTATATCTACTTTTGCAGAAGACATATCCTACATCCTTGCTGACAACACCAAAACTAAATTGCAAATTATCTTATTAGGTGACTTTAACCTTGGTCTCCAAGATCCCAATGATGCCACCGCACATATTAGTAACGTACTATAGGCTTCACTCAACGTATTAGTGAACCTACACACATTAAGGGCAGAACCCTGCACTGGCTAGCTGACTTCAACTGTGAAATCAATATTGAGTCTAACCAACCTTGTGCTTGGACTGACCACCACTTAATTACCTTCAGCATACGAGTAAAAAACGTGAGAGTTACGCAAGACATTGCACCTGCAATTTGCACTAGAAATAAGAGATATAACATGCGAAAAACTGCTCCCACTTCTCCTTCCTACTCTCAATTAATACTCCTCTTCGTGCACTGATCCCACTGTCCTGGTAGACACGTTTAATTAGACCATGCTAATAGCCCTCGACCTCATTGCGCCTATTAGTTCTAGGAAACCCAAACCACGTGCTCACCTCAACTCTTGGTTCACACCACAGTTGAGAGCTCTACGTAACCATGAAGCTCGCTGGAAAAGCAATCATTCTGAAATGAACAAAGCTAGCCTTGCTTTAGCCACCTTGAACTACAAAGATGCCATCCTCTAGGCCAAAAAAGACAACTACAACAAGCGAATCCTACAAGCCAAATCAAACACTAAAGAGTTGTTTAAGATCTTAAAAGAACTGGAATCCCTGCTCACCCCACTCAATACGTGTACCAAAGATAGTGCCTGGTGTTCCAATATTCAGAAGGTGCTCCTCGGCAAGATAGATACACTCCAAGCCAAAATTAATGACAAAAAGACTTGTCTCCAGATTGACCAGCATTACATGTCCCAGCATGATGGGCTAAACCTAGCATTCACACTCAAACCATTCAGCTTCTCACCCCTTTCTACTACTCAAGTGGAAAACATCAACAATCTCAAACCTTCCAATTGTCCGGGTGAACTATGTCCAGCCACTATTATCAAGGAGGCCTCACATAACTTAGCTGCCTTTATAAACTCTTCATTTAGCACAGGCACTGTCCCAGATAACTTGAAGGATGCGTGGGTTACCCGCTTCTCAAAAAACCTACACTAGATGCAAGTATACCCACAAACTACAGGCCTATCACTACTGTGCCTTTCCTCCTAAACGTTTGGATCGGGCAGCCTACCTACAAATCCACAACTACCTGCAAACTAACAAAGTGGGCCTCACACAATCTGGCTTCCGTCCTCGGCACGGCACCGAAACCGCCCTTATTGACCTAAAAATCCAGATTGAAGACCTAAAAGACAAGGGCAAACTGGCCCTTCTACTCCTCCTGGATTTATCACCAAATTTTCTGTCAACACCTCACAAAAGCTCCCCACTTCTCAGACGAAGCTACTGCTTGGATGAGTTCACTCCTGAACAACAGATCTATGAGGGTCTTCTCCCCTACTGCTGCTGCCGAACCGTCACCAGTTCCTTGCAGTGTACCACAACGATCATGCGTTTCCCCCAATCTCCTTCAATGTGTTTACAAAACCACTGTTCAATATCTTAGATTATCTGGGTATCACCTACACAAATTATGCGGATGACACCCAGATACTCATCCCTATTACTGGTGACCACACAGCTGACACTAGCCGTAAATACTATCTAGCAAGTCATCCAAGCCTGCATGGCTCAACATGAATTCTCTCAATGACGAAAAGACAGAGCTTCTCATCCTGGGCTCTCAGAGACTCAACATACTAGACCCCTCCTTCAAATCATTTGTCTTTGCTGGTAACATCATTCAAGTCACTAATGACAAAAACTCTAGGTATTTATCTCGACTCCACCCTCTCCCTCTCTAGACAAACAAATGCAGTTTCCTCAGCTGCAGCTTACACCTGCAAGCTCATTACAGCCTGCCTACCTTTTCTCACACTAGCCAACTGTACTACCTTAGCCAGGACCTTGGTTATGTCCAAAATCGATTACTGCAACGCCCTCCATTTAGGCACTAACCTTTGCAATCTTAACAAATTACAGATTATCCAAAATAATGCCATTAGAGCTGCATTAAACATCCCCAGGAACCATCATATCTCTTACACCAGGCGGAACCTTCGTTGGCTTACTGTATCACAAAGAGTTTCACTCAAAACACTTCCTTGGACGCACAAATGACTGGCCAATCAAGCGCCCGACTACTTGGCCTGCAGATTTGCTTACCTCACCTCCAATAGACCCAGCAGAACTGCCCAGGCCAATTGCCTCTCCATACCTCGCTTTGAGTTACAAAGAGCAGTTACAAAGAGCAGGTGGGATCAGCTTCCCAGTCCTGGCTGCAAAACCTTTGGAATTCACTTCCAAACACTTTCACGTCTTTCCCTGCCTTCAAGAGCAATGCCAAAGCATGGCTGTCTGCCCAAGACCTGTACCGGCACTAACATGCCCTCCAGCCACTACCTGCGTTCTCAGACGTTCTTTGTAAAGTTGCTTTTGTATATACCTTGTAATTTATGGTCTAATTAATTTACTTGTACAGGATTTATGCTTGATGATGGGTCTTGTTTATCACAGCCTTTTTGCTCATTAGAGCATTGAATTTCACATGACTAATTTATGATTCTTCTTTACTGTATATTACCCTGTATGCTATGCTTTCAATATGTCATGTAACCTAAGTGATGAGCCCGGATGCCCCAGGGCCAGGTGCGCTATATAAATAAATAAATACAATCATCCTGATCCAGGCTGGCTTGCTGCTACTAGATGCATGCCGGCTGTAAACTTGCTACCCCGCTGATCTGTAGTATCCAGAAGTGCCAGTCCAGTGCAGTCCGGTGACCAGAAAGGCCCAGCTGATCCTGTCCCACCAGATTTGCCCAGCTGTCCTGTGTTAGACCAGATCCGTGTGTTGACCAGAACCCTTGACGGTCCAATATCCTAAATTAAAGTGGACTGTAAGTATTAATAGGAATCATAGAAAACCATAGCATAACTTGCCTTGTCCTATCCCAATCTCTAAACCATCCTATCCTTACCTTAACAACTTGTAACATTGTCAGAATCCTAATTGCAATCCTGTCCTTGATTTATCTTGCTAAGCGCCATTTCTTTAATCATTTTTATCTTGTTTAAATTCTAAACTATCAATCCTATTTCAAGTGATCCGACTGGTTCTGCAAGGGCGGGCGCTGGGGTTGAAGTCATGAATCAACTCTAGAGCTTACTGTGTCCCTCTTTGGTATTCTAGCCGGCATGCTCTAGTATAGAGTAAAACTATTCTTGTCCAAACTGAGTTTTTTTGTTTTCATTGAACGATTTTTCTAAAAACGTCTAATTCTACATTGCGTATCGCCCTCAGTTTAATAGCTAGAGAAATCATTTCAATTCTTGATTAGCTACAACCCAACCAAAAAACCGTTTGGTTAATTTTAGGCGGGACTCAAACATTTTTGCAAAGTTTTACACATGTTATTTTAATTCTAAATTATTTTCAACCTTCCATTCAAATTCAAATTGTTTATTTTTGCTCAAACTATTCCCTATGACTGCTAGAATCTTTCCAATGTTGTTCCCGTAGAGAATTGTACTTATTTAAGGACTTTTGCACACATTCATTGTTTTATTCAGCCATTTCCACTTTAACATTGCAAAGGTTCAAATCCGTTTTTCTCTTGTTTGGGGAGGGAAGGTTGGATTCAAAATGTGTTTCTTCTTCCTCATTCCTGAGTACTTGCTGCTTCCTTGTATCTATTTAGAATTGCTTATTTGTGGGTTGAGGAATATTGCAGGGGGAAATCCTAACTTAAGTGCTATCTTTTCAAACAAGCCAAAAGTGTTCTATTCTCTGGTGTTTTCCATCTGTGTTGCTAAAGGGTTAATTTACGGACATTGTTCACATTCCTATATGTTATTGTAAGCACATTGGTGATTGCTGTTCCCTATTAAAAAGTATATGTTTGATTTGAATTTTAAATAAATATTAACTTTACCAACCAGCCTGATTCCTGGACCATCGTGATCTGGGTATTTGAAAAGGGGTGTGATAAGAGTGGTGCATCTCTCAAATATTGAACCTACACATATAACAAAGTAAGCATTTCGGTTGTGCGCTGCACACTAGGCTGAGACCAGGGTGTATCGCCCGATTGAAATACTTATAATACTGCAGTTCTTTTGCTTACTTTACTTTCCCTGTATATGCTTCTATTTGTAAGCATTATGGTCTCTATGTTTTGTGTGTAGTAGTACAATTATGCAGTAAGTGAAGCATCGGTAGGTACTTATGTTTCACAGTATGCAAAATTGTGAAATGAAAGCATCATTTTACTATCCAACATGGGAAGATTTTGAATATTGCACTTCGATGGCACATGCTGCAGACAATGCCTACGTTTCTTCATGAGTTTGTTCATGTACTGAAATAATTCAGTAATGCAATGGTATTCATAGCAATGCATTGCTTAATGAACTATTTGGCACATGGTAGTTCTTCAATCATCTCTGATACTTTTCTGCCAACATTATAATGACAATCCCTTGTGGAGGCTGTGCATGAAAACTAAATGCACATGTGATGTCATCAATGACATTTGTGATGTCATCTTTGATGTACTGGGTGTTAGCCTTCGCAGTGCACGGTGGTGGGAGTTATGGTTGCTTAGCTTACCATAACTGGCGAATTTAAGTGGTTTGTGGGTTTTACTTGTAACCATAACATCCCCTTAACAAAGTTTTTTCACTGAATTTTATAGGTGTTTAGTAGTGCAACTTTACCATAACGTCCTCTGAAATATGTTTTCACTGAATGTAGATATCATGAATTTCATAGGTTTTTAGTAGGATTGCCTTAGTTTATATACATTTACCATACAACATATTGAACCCCCTGTCCCACGCTAGTGGTTCTGATGTCTGTGGACCGTGCGCATGTCCGCGGACAGACTCGGTCAACATCAACACTATCCAAAAACTCAGGGGGTATCTTACATTGTTTTATCATGCAATAAACACACTGAACATATAAATAAATTACATTAAAAAATAAATTACATTCTTTTTTTAACAGAACATACAGACAATAAGAATAATACTGAAACAGACACTTTGGAAAATCATCTGCATCATTTAGAGCAAAAAATGGATCAATTAATGACCAATTTCATTATTTTGAAAAACTTTCTAGAGAACCAGATCATGGAGAAATTCAATATCACTGTCCCACATGTACCTGTACCCCTTCTCCATGTACTAGCCAACCATCCCCAACAAATCCCCATCACGAAAAACTTTATGAAGAGACTTAAATCCCTTCCTCCCCTACCATCCAACATGTAGAAACCCCTAATTCCCCTGTATTTCTTTTATCAATTTCTGCTTCCCCCTCTTTCATAATTTTTATATTTTTATACAATAATAAAATATGATGTATGCTGTTAATATATTCCTCTGTTTTTTTATTTTCAAAAGCCGTTAGGGTGTCCATGGACAGCGCGACTGTCCGGGATGTCCGCAATTAACCATAATGGGGGTGTCCCAAGGACATCATACCTGTCTGCATTGTTCGCAATCAAAATGGAGGTGTCTGCAGGACACAAAATCTGTCTGCATGTCCACTAGCATTCAAAATAAGGCGTCCTAAGAACATGAGCCCTGTTCGCATTGTCCGCAATCAGAATGCATATGTCCGTAGAACACATAGCCCGTCTGCAAAGTTGTGACGCACATTTAATTAGTACGGGGACACAAACACTGTCCGAAGAACACCCGCACACATGCATACTCCCTACCCCGCGCATTTGGTGTCCTCCGATGGGACACCCGCTCACGTGTCTGTGATGTCATAATGTGACCGCAGCCACGCTAAGCATGGGTCCTTGTTCGCAAACACAGTCTGGACCCCTGGACACCAAAAGTGTTTTCTTGAGCAATCCAAGGTATTGTCCTGTGAAAATTCACCCTTGCACATGTCCCAGACCATGTCCCTAGCGATCTGCATACTTTTTGGAACTTTATGAACCCTTTTTGGTGTTTGAAGTGTTCGTGGACAGCTCAGGTGTCTGCGCACCAGCACCCCTATAAAAGACCACACCTCAACGCTGCTTCACATTCTGTTTTTGGAGTTCCAGGACAGACATTGCTGAATTTGATATTCTGCAAATTGCTGCCTTTGTTGTGCCTGATTGAGGTCTGCATATTACCAAGAAATACTGCATGACCAAAATCTGTGAAAGTAATTCCATTACAAGAAAAAAATGCACCATCTTCCAAAAGGTTCTCATTTTGGAATAATGACATGCCCAGAGAATACATAAAACAAGATATTCCTTTATTAACAATACATCGTGCTATGTCTTGTTGAGGATTAAATACATGGCAAGGCATCCATGCAGTCCTAGGTGGTATATGTGAAAAAAATATCTTAGCAGATGGAAACAGGTGCATCAGTTTCTTTAGCAACTGCTTCAGTGTACCCTGTAAACTTGTTGCACTCAGATAGCCCAAATACATTCCTCCACAATTTACCACCAGGATATCAGGAGTGTTGAAATAAGTCATATTTCTACTAAGTGTATAAACACCTTGCAAATTTCTCCCTGGCACATCATACCAGGTATCCTCCACTCCCTGCATTCCAACATTGTCTGAAATGCCACACATGTTTGCATACCACTGCAGATTATTGATATAATGATCAACCAACTATCCACACTCTAACTCTGTCCATCTCCACAACCACAGCCATCTTCACAGCAAACAGCAATGAAAACAATGATTACCCTCTCTCCGTATGAATGGCACCCTCAGCACCTGATTGGCTAATACCCCTAGTCCTATTTCCATGCCAGATATGCTGAGAAACCCCAGATGTGGCACACACTGTCCGTGAACAGCCGCGGAGCGTGTAACACTGGGGCAGCCCTTCGACCCTTTCTATGTCATTCTCTGCACCATTCCCTCATTTTCTACTGTTAAGCAGTCACACAACCATCCACCAATCACATCCAAGAAATCTACATCTAACTATCATCACAGTTCAGCACTTTAGATGTACTGTTGATCACTCGGAGTACAATTCTGCTGTGATTGCAAAGCACCTACAGCAATAACTACTGTAAATCTCTTCAAGATTTCTGCTTGCAGATTCATGCACATCCACATGCACAAACACAAACTACAGGTATGAATATTTTCTGCACAGTACATGTACAGCTCTTGTATAAATGCATCTGAACAAGGTAACTGCAATTTTCCCTGTATAGCCTGCAAAAAAGCTTACTGTCATTTCTCCCATCTGCTATGCTATGCTATGCATCCCACTTGAAAATTTGCTTTCCAAATTTTCATTTACTCATATTACTAATTGCAATGTGCAAACTATTATTCTCTTCATTGATTCTGTATTTTCTGTAACCACTGCCAGCTATTTATCCACATTTATATCATAGTAGCATTTCATGCATTATAGTGCATAGGATGTACATACAATTTCCCTTGTGTACATTGAGCATTTTACATATAATCTATAATTTGAACTTCCTTTAGAAAGTATTACAATAATAATCAGACACTACACACACAGCTTTCTAACATACTGTCATTTCATGTTAAAAGATAGGAGAAATAACAGTCTGATTGTAAATGGCAAGAACAAGAACCATATTCAAATGCATGCAATGTATGGTTTCCTGTTCTGTGTTGTGATAAGGTTAAATGAAAACGTGTATAAAACACACCATTAAAGTGACACTTGATCATAGCAGATGATTTAGAAATGACAGCATGACATTTTTACTAGGTATCTAGGGTAAGTAGCAGGTACCCTGCATTGTAAATACATACATTGCATACTTTTCACCAAAGTTCCTGCCATTTACCCAGTATAAATAGCAAGGAAAGCATACTGTTATTTCTCCTAACATCAAATCACACTGCCTTAAAAAGCCAAGTGTGCTCTGTGTGCTTACTCTGCATCTACATGCTATGCACAGTTGTGGAAAGCAGTACTACTGCAAAAACAAACAAATACATGTCTACATTAACAACAGTACTATTAACACACATATTTACGAACTTCTTTCTTTCACAATTGCAGTGAAGACCACTCTCCTGAAAACCAGCAGCATCTGAAGTACGAACCAGAACTCAGAGAAACCTACTCTTAGTATCCAAAAAAGTAAGTGCAATACTGCCATAATGTTCTGTTGCCCAAACACTGTAGAATTCTAGTATTGTAGAACAAACAATTGCATTAACCCTGCAGCATTAGATTCAGTATTACTAATTGTCCCTCAGCAGGTGCACATTATGTATTGTCATTTGAACACCAGTTTAGTAACGCACAAATGCGAGAATAGCCTTCCCATCTGAAGTAACAGCCCATTGCACAATCACACACCTCTACATACATGCCTACCATCATACTCAGACACTCATGCACAATGCACACATACATTGCAAAACCTCCCAACCCACACTTTTTTTTTCTCCAACAGACCCCAAAGAATGCCTACCAAAAAACAACTCTGTAGAAAGCAACACAGAAGTAGAGAAAATCAAAATAAGTGTCCAAAATAAGCATCCACCTCTAGCAGAATTTATACAAAAAGTGCAAACAAAACAGCTAATGCAGTCACTAAGCGAAACAAAAGCAGTTTCGAGTAAAGCAACTTTGCCTCTTCTTTCAAAATGTAAAACTAAATAGAAAGTTATTAAAAAGACTGCAGCTACCACTAGTGCTAACACTGCACCTATAAATCTTAATGTAGCCACAAGTAAGCATACCAAAAAAATTATTTTACAAAAACATTTCCGCCACAGAGTCCTTCAGAACCTTATCAAAACAAGAGAAAAAGCATGCAAACCCTTAAAACCTACCGCAAAAAATTAATCCTGGAAGCTCTCAGATAGTGCAATCCTTTTCAAGAGGAAATTATTTTAGTTTTAAACAATATAAAACCACTAACAAAACTAACTACTAAACTACAAAAAAGACTTCTTAATAAACAGAATATCAACAAAGATAGCTTTGCAAACATCTGTGGAGGTGAGTGCAGTCACACCACCAGCACAAACCATATTTCAATGAAGAAGCGTACAAACAAAAGCAAAGAAACCCAATTGCTGTACATAGCAGTGGACGAGGGTATGAACAACTTAATACCATTGTGGAACAAGAAATGCTGCTCACAAAAATATCCCCAGAAAACTTAGTATCAACTCTCCATTTCACTGAAGGAATGCATCCAGTCTACAAATGGCCGTGCACATCAATGTATAACATAAGCAAAACATCTTTCACATCTTTACGCCAGTTCCTCAATCAGTATGTGAAAGGCAAAGACAAATTGAAAATAAAACTATTACAAAATATGAACTCCTGTCCAGTGCGAAAATACACAGGACTACAAGGACATTTGTAAGGCTGCATTTCTGGACCTATTTGCAAAAGTACCTTCCACCATATCAAAATGATATCAACACACCATTCAATTGTAAGAAATCTGGTTCATAAACTGTACTATGCCAGAAGACCCGCTTTAGCACTAGCCAATTTAAATAACAATCTTCTACATGTTACAGCCAAAGAACTACTCGAAGAAATTGAGCATATCCAGAGAAAATATTTTGGAAGTGAAAGCCACTTATAAAATCCAATAGCTTTACAACAGACTAGCAACAACTTTACAGATGGCAACCTTCTACTACATACATACAAAAAAGTAATACTAAAGGTTAAAAGGACATCTGCTGAAGTACCAAACCATGTGTGTGTGTGTGTGTGTGTGTGTGTATTACTGCAGGACTTTTTATAAGAATAGCACAAAAACTGTAGACAAAATGTACAATATTAGAAGACAATGAAGATTCCAAGTGGTTCCAATTAGCTCTCTATCTTATAGCAGAAAACAAATATGACTGACCCCTTAATACTTCGCAGTTACTGCCCTGCACAACTTGAAACCAACCTTTCTCCAGAAGCTGCAATGGAACTATGCAGAGTTTACAAACAAATGAAAATGTTGTTAATAGATGAGGTAAGCTTGGTTTCCAATTTAATGTTAGCCTTCATTCACCTCAGATTACAAAAGGTCCTGAAAACAGACTATGAAGAACTCTTTGGAGGAAAACATATTATAGTTTTTGGAGATCTTCTTCAATTAACACCAGTTAAAGGTGAACCTATTTTTAAAACCTTAGGGCACAAACTATCCCATAAAACTCTTCAATACAAAGAAAAGAATTAACTGAAAACATGCGTCAGTCTGCAGACCTCACATACACCAACATTTTAAAAAGTATTTGAGTTGGTGTACTATCCCTAGAAGCACAATCTATATTAAAAACCGGGCACATCCATGCACTCTATGGCCATAAGTCATGTGCTACTGATGTCATGGAAAAATTAGCACACACAAATGTAAACTGTATGACCTTGATGCCAACTCTTGCAAGCTGTTCACAATTCAATTAAACAAACAATGTTGAAAAAAGAAATGCAACCGATAGTTCAAACTTGCTCCAGACAAACTGGACGTGCATGGTATGATACTACCCATGTGTCAACAAGCCACAACAAGGCTAAATACCTTACAAAACTCTATCTCTAACATAGCTGGTTTGGAGAAAATATTAAAATTACCTTTAAACTGTAGAGTAATGCTTAACCATAACCTTGATGTGGACCAAGGACTAGTTAATGGAGCAATTGGTACAGTTGTTGGCTTTCAAACATACCCACGTAACAACAACATTCAGTTTGGCAATATTCTCTTTGACAAACTATCAGAAGTTAAAAGGATAGGACGCTCAACAGCCGCTTCCTTCTTTTCAAAGACATGTATGTACGCGGTGAACAATTTTCTCTAACTCTAGCATACCCAGTCACCATTCACAAATCACAAGGTCTTGCCCTAGATAAAGCATTGATAGATATTGGTAGCACAGCCTTTAAAGAAGGCATGAGCTATGTACCACTATCACGCTTACGTACACTTGATGGACTATTTCTAATCAACTTTGATGCAAGTAAAGTAAACGCTGATATTCCTTGCATTCTAGAATACAATAGATTGCGTTCACTCTACGCCCCCATCTAAAAACCTATCCTGTTCCTCAAAAAAGCAAAACTTTGTAAACGAAAACTACTTCAGACTCAAATCATGCAGGATCTCACAGCAATTCCTCCAAAGAAATTAAAATAAGCTAATACTTCATCAAGGACCACAGCCAAAGAAGGATCTAGTACACAAACAAAGTCAACTACCTCTTCAAAGAAACAACACGCACGCCGAACAAATGACTTGGACACAGAACTGTCAGGTCCATTCAAATTTTCAAATACAACTGGTGTAAATTGCTATGCAAATGTGCAATCAATATTCTATTCCAATTGCCACCCATTATTGACAACACTTGCTTACACGGGACATACCAATTGTGTTTGCAAATGTTAGTCCTTCACAGAAATGCAACCAACAATCCTGACAACATTTAATGTTTCTGGAATAAGGCAGAAATTGGACTACTGTACTGGAATGGTCATAGGACATAACTATAAATTAAATCTTCCAGATTTCATACATGTGGAAAGATACATGCACTCTGTGTAGCCATGTGGCACAAGAACAAGTCCCTAATGAACGCTTTGTGTATGTATCCATACCCAACTGAGAATCCATTCCATTTCAGCAACTTGTACAAAATGCAAACGTTGGCATATTACGTACTACCTGCAATTCAGATAATCACTCCAGCTTACAAATACAGACACATAGTAAATACATAATAGCAATGCTTTTACGTAACAATGCAGATGGTAACAAAAACAACTGCAAGCTGACTGGATTCACACATGGACAAGTATCACTTAGTATGACTTGGTAAGAAAAGCTTCACAACAATAGGTACAATCTACCACGCAGCAGCCACAACCAATGCAGGTCACTACACTGCATATGTAAAAAAGAATTGATGAGGGTTTGAATGTAATGATACTACCATTACTCTAAAACAGAGATTGCCAGCAAATCTTGTAAACGCTTACTTAATATTCTTAAAACCAAAATGTATTAACTTATCTGTGTATGAACATCAAAAAACTTCAAAACTATGAACAGTTAGAATACGCCAACAGGTATCTAACCGCCCCAAGATTCTGCAACAAGCAAACAGATAGATGAATACCACTAAACTGGAAGAAATAAACAATTAGAATACACCAACTCGTATCTAATTGCAACAATACTACCACCACTTCCCAATCAAAAACCATACACCTATTCAATTCCTCCTATTGAAATCAACCAAAGTAATATATTGTACCATAATGTAGAAAGGTTTTTTTTTTATCCAGCATGGATTTGTTTCCCACAGACTCAATGATTTAAGGAACCAACACAGGAACTGAGCACATTGCACAGTACACTGGTATGAACTATAGTACTTCTAAAGTACTAACTACGAGGGTTGGCAAAATACAGAAATGTCTACCATGCAATTCAATAACTCATTATAAACTACCTACACTAACATGTGATCTTTTCTTTAAAAAAAAAAAAGAAAAAAAGAATGTCTGCTCCAATTATCCATTTCATGAAAAAACTGCATTCAACCACAAAAAGTCAAACAGTAATTATATAACGATTGGACTCTCAAGCACCACAGCATAACACCCCATTCAAGCAAACACTTACCATAGACCACAACCCAAAATGTTTCCTTCCATGGGTATTTTATGCTGCAGTGCTTGTTGTCAAACCCTACAATCATGACTGCATGACCTGGGCAAAACTCTACATACAACCTCAACAAAGGAAACAGTAAGTATATAATGATTAGACTCACAAACAATGCAACATAACACACCCATGCAAACGAACACCCGACCAATAAATACAACTTAAAATGCCTAGAGTCTTCAATACCAACATACTGAACACAATCCAATAAACAAACTAACACACATCTCACTATCCTATAAACACTATTATACTACTACCAATCAGTACACAAACTTTTGAAAACATATCCCCTAAGCAGCCAACATACCACGTTCAAAATGTTTGCTCGCATGGGTGTGTTATGCTGCAGTGTCTGTGGCCAGGGCCTAGAATCTTGGGTGCATGGCCGACGCCTACAGCCATGGAAGCATACACCTGCCAAATGACCACAACCCAAAAAAACATAACACAACCACCTCAAAAGCTATCCACATCAATTAACATTCTAAAACAATAATTACAACCAATGCACAAACTCTTCAATACATACCCTCTTCGTCCAATGCTCTACTAATGACCCAAAACCTAACATCATATAAAAGTAAGATAGCCAGTAGTGCGGCCAGTGTTTAGTATGTCAACTGACAACTGCGGTGACAGCAGACACCGCAAACACATCACAGCCTTCTCCCACCTAAACAAATACAGCATTTGACCCATCTCTCACTCCCCCACCCTCTCCAGCTACTCCAACACACCAACACACTCCCAAAAATTGGATTGATGCTTAGTTCCATGCCGCAATGTCAGCGGATCCAACATGGCGGGCGCATTGAGACAATGTGAAGGACCTCACGCTTCACCCCAGCCAATCAGCGAACATGTTGACTGTCCGCGAATACGACGTAGGTCCACTGGCCAATCGGTGCCCTGTCCACGGAGCCAACAGGGAAGTGTGTCCGTGGAGCGGACATAGAGATCACTAATTTTTTGAGACCTACTTTTTGGTTGTTGTTTTAAAATAAAAAATTACTCTTGGGATTTCCACCAAATACAAAAGCACACTTTCGGGTCCAAGCCGCCGCTCCTGCCGCTAATTTGGTGAAAATCTGTCCAGCGGTTTGGGCTGTAGGCGTGAGCAAAGTTTATCTCCATTCAGTCTAGGGGTAAAAAAGATGAATGAAAAAACTTAGTTAAGGGGATGTTATGGTTAAGTTGCACTAATAAAAACCTATGAAATGCAATGGAAAACATTGTTACAGGGATGTTATGGTTACAGGTAAAACCAAAAAACCTCAGAAATTCGCCAGTTATGGTAAGCTAAGCAACCATAACTCGCGTCACCACCGTGCACTGCTAAGACTAACACCAAAGACATCAAAGATGACATCACAAATGTCATTGATGACATCACATGTGAAATTAATGCTGATGAAGTCCCTACCTACAAAGGGTTGTTTTTATTATGTTGGTAACAAGATGTCAGGGGTGATTGTGTAATGTTAAACATGCAATAACTAGCTAACAAATCAAGACTTACTACACACTTGTGCTAGTACAAACAATACATATGAAGACCCACAATGCATATAAATCAGAGACACATACAAGGGAAACTAAAGTAAGGAAGAAAGAAACAGCATCATCAGAAAATGTGAATAGTATTAATATTTATCTTCCTGTATACAAATGAATTGTGTGTTTGAGGCCTGCTATTGCCACATGCATGTGCAACATGAGCCGAGACCAAACCCTAAAGAAAGTACTTTAAGAACATATGACAAATTCCCAGAAGGATAGCTCAGTGACAACGTGCTTGCCTTGGAAGCAAGACAACACCAAGAAACACAGGTTCAAACCCCGGGTCCGCGCTTAGAAAACTCTGGGTATTTAAGCGCGTTATAAATATGCAACCAAGACAACAAAAATTCTGTAACAGCACTTCAATGCCCAAGGGCTGTGTGAGCGCTTTAAAAGAAGGCAAATAAATAAAGATTAACCTTTTGATATACAGCACCTTTTGAATTTTAATATTCTGATTGTCATTGAATAAAACCACCTGGCCTAGATTTTTCAGTGAACCAAAATAAGTGAGCCAGATATGTGATGTCATTAATGACATTCGTGATGTCTTCTTTGATGTCCTGGGTGTTAGTCTTAGCAGTGCATGGTGGTGGCGTGGGTTATGGTTGCTTAGCTTACCATAACTGGCGAATTTCTGAGGTTTTTCGGTTTTACCTATAACCATAAAATCCCCTTAACTAAGTTTTTTAATTGAATTTCATAGGTTTTTAGTAGTGCAACTTAACCATAACGTCACTTTAACAAAGTGTTTTCAGTGAATTTCATGGGTTTTTACCAGCGCATGCTATTTTCCTACAATTTACTAATATCATAATTAGCCAATAAGCAATATTTTTGACCAATTTACAAAGTTTCACCTTAAAACTCTGCCATTTCCCAACTTGTAGCAGATTTTCTAACACATTTATACACTTTTTGAAATAATTTTGCATCCATAGACATCCAGGAATGTCTGACTTCATCACAGACCGTCTGGACAGTGCCACGTGACCATACGCTTGCACGCAGCAAGGTGATGTGTTCGCAAAGGTGTCTGCACTTCGTGATCGTATCCATGGTTCGAAGACAGTTCGGAACTGCATTTTCTGCTGATCTAGGAACTTTCAACTTCAAAATTTCCCTTGCACACCTCTTACACCTTTTTGTACTCATTATCCATTACCAATCTAGTACACAGTACATACTTGGAAGAATTTTATCAAAACTGCAATGATTTGATCTTGGTGCTAGAACTAGGCACTTCCTCTACCTCATCTTCTTGGTACTCTTCATTGTCTTTGAAAGTTCTGCACTTTATTTGTTGTGAAGGTCCTCCAGCTGGTGATGGCTGTGGCTCTTGGGGAGGAGGAATGGCAATAACTGATGCCATTTTTAAGATAAATAGCGGTTTTGCTAAAATTCTTCCAAGTATGTACTGTGTACTAGATTGGTAAATTCCCCCAACCAAAGTCCATCAAAAATCCTTCCTAGTGGAACATATCCTCAGAGAAATATGGTTTGGTGATGGAACTTGAATATGTTTTCACAAGTGTTGATAATGGAAAAAAGAAAAAAAGATCTTGTGAAATCTTAGTGATAACATTAAATTAAAGTAGTTTTAAAGACGAAGCTCTACATGTATTTATTGTTGAGTTATACAGCGGCAAGTGCAATACAGGATTACTTCACAGCGTTTCAAGGTGGAGGGGTCGTGGAGAGAATCAATTGATCATTCGCAGATCTTGGAAAATTCGAATCGGGGAAAAGCTAGTGGCGAGCAAGGGGAGAAGTGCAAGACAATGCAAGAGAGTAGGCAAGTACCGGAAGCTATCAAGAGCATTTTAGAGGGAAGTCCCGGAAGTGCATTGCAAGAGAGGGCTAAATAGGAGTGGGATAGCTGGAGGCAGGAGCGGCGCCAAGTGCAAATTAAATACTGGAGGACGGGGAAAAGTACAGCTGCTGTTCAGAAGAACTTTCGGTGGTGGCCACTACCTCCAACAAGGAGGATCATTCAAACAGCCAAGCTGGTATAAAAAGTAGTTTCTTTAAGTTAGTTCCTGAAAACTCTCTTCTTGTGTATGTTAAATGGGAAGAGTATTTCACAGGTAGGATCCTTGTCTACTCATTGAGTGTTGAGGTATGCATTCTTTTCTGAATGCACAAGTCGAAATCTTTGTAGCAGTTGAGGATCTGAAGCTTCTTGAGGGATTGTATCATAATTTAAGCAGCTAAGTACTTGGGTGCCTTACCCATGAGTGTTTCATGACTATTCATATTCATAGGCACAGGGATTTAAAGGCCATTATTTCATTCATAGGCTGCCAGTGCAGGGTCTTCAGGGTTGGTTTCATTTTACAGCATAGTTTATGGGATAAACCTGCAATAAGACTATTGTTCAAAAGCAGCTAATTATTTTAAGCTTAGCTGTCATTCAACCTTGTTACGTCCCTGGCTTTCATGCACATGAAAAAATGAGATAAGCATCCTTAAGGTTTTTCAGAAAATCAGTTGTGTAAAGATTATTGAGCCTGATCAGGATACAACGCCTGGATAATGAGGATAACACAGATGTCTTGTACCCTGCACCAGCAAAGAAAATGGCCCCATCCCACCAGAGCCAACCCGACTTCTCACACCCACCTCCACACCCTCCAAGCTGCAATTTCTTTTGTGTCAGACACCAGGACTAGGGAGAGGTTGAAGTAGATTTCTTCTAACCTAAACCAGCAACTGAATAGAAAATAACAAGAACTCCTTCCATTCGGTTGAAGTTCTCTGTTCTGGAGGTATATGGACAGAGTTTTGAATCGAATATAGCAAGCTGGAAACATGGGCAACATAAATCTACGTGAGATTTCCCCCCAAAGCGGTGTTGGAAAGCGGGGGCAATCGTCCAAGGTCCCCAAGAGGTTTCAAATACTGCAAAGTTCCAACACTATGCTGTAGGTGTTTGAGGAGCACATATGAAGGGGCAATGGGCAGAGGGTGGAGGGGCATGGGATGGTAGGATTTTTAATTGGAAATGGGATATAGCGAGAATAGATGCAGCCAGGACAGGAGGCCCAGGCACAGAACACAGACTGGGGCGGGAGTGGGACAGGCCAGGCTCACAGAGATCCATAAACCTTTCATTGTCTCATATCATTAGCATGTGTTACCCAGAAAGAGTTCCCCCGGCAAGGCCATGAGTGGGCAGAGAACTCCCAGTGAGCAGTTAACCCGTGAGAAGGAGGGCACAAGTCTTTGACCCTGTCCAGCCCAAAACCCTAAATTATTGCACCCAGATGACCCCATCACAAGAACCCAACATTCCATAGCACCAGCAAGTCAAGACCCCAGACCATAAAACTGTTCAAACACCCATTTCTTATAAAGATCACAAACAGAATATTGAAGGCCCCAGTGATTTGTGGTGCGAGGGGGGGGATGTAACAAATTTAGCGCTCAGGGTGGGAAGGCCTGGAATGGCACCAATGAGTCTGGGATCGAGTTGGGGTTTGCCAAGATAAGATGACCTTGAATGTAGACTCTGCGCCCAAATCTGCAGTACCTGGTGCATATCACGCCTCTGATAGGGAATGTTACGAGTTGCACACATTTGTTAATTATCGAGTCCAGCACCTGATGACGCACTGAGCAGATCCTCCCATGGAAGAAGATGGATAGGAGGAGCTGTGACCAATGACGTGGCATCCCATATGGAACAGGCTGCTTATGTATAGGCTCACACCAATCAGCTATGTGGATTTTTACCCCATGTGACGTCCACCAGTTGTGACACTTCTCATCTTTATAAGCTGCCGTCCATGTTGGTTTCGTTAGAGCGTCCATGCCAGCAGAGTTCTTTGCTATCACGTACATGACTTTTTAAGAGAACAAAAACGTTTTCTCCTTGCAAGAGGTGTACTTGGCCTTTTTCCCTAGTGGATTGTATTTTCTCTGGTATGAGGGTGGAGGGGCATCTCCATTTTTGGAGAACCCGACGTGATACCAGATTATTTTTCCCCACACATAACTGGGGCTTCAGGGCCCCATTTGTGGAGCGGCCATGCCCACCTGCAGTTACTATTCCCAAGTGTGCAACTAGCAATGGTGTACAGGACCATTTTTGCAGAATGCATGTCTGCTCTTTGGAGCAGAGTGCAGCTCCTAGAAAGGTGCAGACAATTTTTGGAGACCCTGTGACTGTGGGGATCGGGTGAACACGCAGATGTAAGTACACCTCGTGCTGCGACATCAACGAGGGGGTGAACGTGGAAAGGGTGTGGGTGAGGGATGCGAGAGATGGGGAGCGAGGGAGAATAGTGAGTTGGTGTACAATTGATTTGAGGAGTGTGTAATGATCAAGTGGCCTTTTTTATTGGTTTTATTGGCATACGGATATTGTTATAAGAATATAAGAAGAAAAATAGAAGTGTGGGATCCTTTCAGAGCTAGGACAGAAAGTGGTGCAATATTCTTTACATGTGATGAGAGGAAACAAAAGTAGGAGCTCTGTAGAGAGCTTGGCTTCCTGTGCCCAACATATTTCATGTGGGGGAATGAGATGAGGTAGTGTTTGGTGTTTTAGCTTTTTATTTTAGTTTATTGTTTTGGTGAACTAAATATTATTTGTGAACCGAGTGGAGGCCAAGGGAGGGTCTGCGGAAGTAGTACAAGTGCAAAACGTGAGGAGGGAGAGTGCGTGGGCGGGAGTGGAAGCAGGGGGCGACTGGGGAACAGGAACAGAGGACTTGTAGTGACATTGGGACAAGTGGTGTACAATTTATAATGGAAAAAGGCTTTGAAAGTAACGATCATTTATATGGGGTAATGTCTCCGTTGGAGTATATGTATAGTGCTTTGCGTTGTATAGGGATAAAATTAAAAAGTATCACAATCAGTGGTTGGCGGAGACACAGGAAGGGATACCCAGCCATGGCCAGAACAAGGTACAAATGACCGAGGGATATTGGATCACATGTCCATATTCCAAGCGGTCAAATATAAAGGCAAAAAGCTTCAGAGGAGAAAAGATTTGAGTCTGTAGAAAATGTTGGAGGACATGGAGAATAATGACAAGTAAAGGTTCCCAGAGTGACAACGGCCTCACCCGTAGTATAATACAACCCACGGCCCCCGGGGTAGTAGAACAGCACTCGACTGGAGGGTGAATTTACCCACTTACCACCCACAAGATACACACTCCCAACGTATGTGCCTACGCCCACCACAGCGCCACCCCCATACTACACAAATGACAACAACCAACACTGCAACAAAGCAAAATTCTAAGCCGCAGAAGGATTTAGAGAATGCATTAGAAGCAGAACTAGAAAGGTTGAGGGCTCTCAGGGTGGGAGAGAGCAAAGCAGGATATGGGCTAGATGAATAGAGGGCCAGGCACACTTTGTTCAGGTTGGACAGCACCGCCATAAAAGACGTGCATATCGAGAAGGCGAAGAGTAATGACAGAGGGGCAGAGACTGTAAGTTATGAGAAGGTAAGGTCGGACAGGGATGTTGGCAGGGATTTAATGGACAGAGAATCGGACACCATGGATGAGTTAGATGGCGAAGAGGAAGCGCAGTAGGCTCTGGGGATTAATCCACGGGTGGGAAGCTTATGACACAAGAAGGTGAGGAACAGGTTTGGACGGATGGCAGTGGCTCGGAAAAAGTGAAGTGACAAATGGAAAGTCAATGAATGGGCACACAGTTTCCGCTGCTACACAAAGGCCCTAGGAGGGGCGCAATATGTCCCCTGGGCCCAGATGGACAAAAATAATATGATAAAGGCACCTCTGCCTCTTACTTCGGGGGTCGTGAATGGATATGCAGTTTTGAAAACACACCGCTAGGATCCTGTTGGCTGTGGGAGACATAAAAATCTTGCTTGTAGCTATTGTGGGAGATCAGACTGTGGATGTATGGGTTAGGCTGGATACCCCATAGTTAAACTAGATGATGCACATGATGGGGCACCCTTTAACATCAGAGCACGAGTGTGAGGTGCCTTGCCACGAACATACCCAGAAACGTTGGACTTACAGTCTATCATGCAATATACCATGGGGGGATGATGAACACCCCGCGCAGTAAATTTTGAAAGCAAAGGAGATGTGGAGAGTGAAGGCGGGAGACCAGTGGGACCAATCGGTTCCTCTTTTCTATTTTATCATCAAAAGGGGATTGCAAAAGAGGTACAGAAAGCGCTCAAAAAGATAGTGGGTATTGAGGCAAAGGGGTGGGCCAAAAATACAAGCTATAATCATCCACCATTGTAAGAGAATTAAAGAGAAAGAAAACGAAACTGCACAGAGGCTGAAGGCTGAGAAAGAAAAACTGGTACAAAAGAAATTGGTTAAATTAGTAGTTGAAGGGGCGGTAGCGGCAGTGATAGAGACTGACTCTGCGGAGCAGGCAGCAGCAAGGGTGGACATGAAGATAGAAGCACTTTGGCTTAGAGGGGGACAAGGGCAGTGGGGTAGCAGGTCACAGCAACAGCATTCCGAATGGTATCAAGGTCGTCAGCAATGGGGAAAAGAAGGATTCCAAGGGGGTAGCGGGGACAGAAGGGGTGCGTAGGTATGGGACCAAGAGGGGGGCCAGGACCAGTACCATGTTTGGCATGCAGGAAGTGGGTCACTTTGCCAAAGAATGTAGGAGCAGAATGGGGACATGGTACACTCCATATGCCCCGCAGGACCCATGCCACAACCAGTTCAATTCCTGCCCCCGATGGGCATGTCCATCCCACACGAAATACACTAGGTGTACACATAGCTACCTCCAAGATCCCCACAGGAACAGCTAACTGCCCCACCTAGCGCTCAAATGCAAGCGACCACACAATACCAATCCTTTGGAGGGCCCACAAACCACAACCAAGGCAGTTCCAAATGAGACAGTGGCTCCATACAGGGGGGTAAGTGTTATGGGAGGAAACCATTTCACCTTCCTGGGAACAAAACACATATCTTGACTAGTACATCCCACAGAGATCTCTTGCATGCCCAGTCCTGTACATGACTACCCACCCTGACGGGGAACCCTTGGAGGGCACTGAGATAGTTAAACAATTAATCTGTTTAGTCGACACAGGAGCCACTAATTCATGCATCAGTGTGGGAAACATCCCATTACCAGGTGAAACTCTTGACACTCAGGACTTCTCTGGGGCTGTGACCACGGTGCCATACACAGACGAGGTAGCAATATAAATAGGAGGCAAAGTGGTCCGTGCACCATTACTATATTCAGAAACATACAGAGTGAATTTGCTCAGGCGTGACCTGAGTAAATTGAATATGACCATCTCTTTCAGAGACAGTGGTATAGGGTGTGCCACTCCAGGGATGTGCGCAATCAGAGAAATGGTGATAATACATACAAGAGGAGGGGAGGTTCATGGCATTCCAGTTGACCCCAATAGGTTTGCGTACGGAATTAACGTTTTGCTTCATGCAGTGCCCCAGACTGGCAAAGCATGCTGACGGGTGCCGTCCAATTTCATTTTCAGACCTGTTGTGGCCCCAGAGCTTGTCACAGGGACAATACTTTCATTGGTTTTTCAGGGCATGGTGGTGTCTGCAAAAAACAATTGTTATCGAAAATGATTCCGTTGGGTGCGGGTGGTGTACTGTGTTGTGTATCAACCCTACTGTGTGTGGTGTACTGTGTTGTGTATCAACCCTACTGTGCCTCTCAGAGAGGTGATTGATGCAGAGCTGTTTTAGGATTGGGCTGATGGAGATCTAGTGCTGTACCATTTGCATCCCTTGGTAAATCATGGAGTACCGTAGGGCACAATGTTCTTTGATGGCCCTTGTTGAATCACCCGCCTTCATTGATAAATACTGAGAACAGGTCCCTGAGCGACTACGGACAAGCACCCACGATCAAGGGCTCCTGCAAGGAGTGACACCCATAAGAATACCACTCAAGCCCTGCGCAGTGCTACCCTGAGTAAAACAGTAGCCCCTGTCAAAGGAAGCAGAGGAAGGGATACGAGAGACCATCAATGAGCGCATTATTGTGCCCTCCACCTCCCCATGCAACACAACCATATATCCAATAAAAAAGGCCATGGGGGAGAGTTAGAGTATGATTGAGGATCTCTGCCCCCTAAATGACATAGTACAAGCAGAATTTCCTATAGTTCCTAACCCTGCAACCATCTTGAGCAGCATCCCCAAACACACAACACATTTCATGGTCGTGGATTTGAAGAATGCTTTCTTCTCCATCCCCCTGCACCCTGACTCACAATATCTCGCCGCGTTTACACATAGCAGAATGCGCTTTGAACATACAAGACTGCCACAAAGGATAATGCAAGTCCCCTAGCATCTTCAACAGAATATTACATGCTGATGTAGGGAACATTCACATGCGTAGTACCATCATTCAGAATGTGGGCGATCTGCTAGTGTAGTGACAGCCAACAGTGCAAGAGTGACTCGGTCACCCTCTTGCAGCTCTTAACATACGAGGGGTACAAGGTGGACAGAGCTAAGTTGCAGTACTGTCTCCAGGAAGTACTTTATCTGGGACAGCTGGTATAATATCATGGTAAAAAGATCATACCACAGCGCGCCACATCAGTGCACAGTGCCCTGTAGCCCAGGACAGTTAAAGAAATGCTGAGGTTCCTGGGTCTGTGTAATTTTGCAGGGGTTTGATCCTAGACTACACTGCATACACCAAACCCTTGCTGCAAGGCCTTAAAGAAGCACAAAAAGGAGACAAAATGATGCTTACGAGTTGCAATGTCCTGAAGGAAGTTATTTGCATCCGCACCAGTACTAGCGACCTCTGGCTACACGCAATAATTCCATTTGTTTTCCCATTCTAATGGCCAAATGATGACCGCAGTACTTACACAGAAAAGCACGATGGGCCACAAGCCATTAGCCTGTTACAGTGGTGTACTAGATTCAATGATGCAGAGCCAGTTCCCCTGCGGGCAGGCACTTGCTGCTGCAGCAAGGGGAACTCGGTAACACTGTACGTGGAGCATGCAGTATTTGCCATCCTCGAGCGATCAAAATCCACTCTAACCACACAACGGGCATCTGCATATGACTTCATCCTGTCCAGCCCACATATACACATAGTGAGGTGCAAAACTGTAAACCCTGCCACATTTCTCATGGAAATGTGCACTGACAAATTCCTTGCCATGCATGATTGTGTGACCTTTGAGGGAGAGGAGGACATTCCTAAAGTAAACAGCCCACCAGAGAGGGAGGAGTCCTTTTCGTTGAAGGGTCAGCAACTATTGACTAGGGAACTGGCCTGAGGCACACGGGTGCGGCAGTAGTATTCGTTGTGGAAAGAGAATATGAAATTGTGCATTATTCGACCCAAGCAGCAGAGCTTATCACGCTCAATGAGGCGATCCTAGCACCCCAGGGATGTCATGCAACTGTATATTTATATTCTGCCTACATCCCCACCACGGTGCATTCTGGACTAGCCCAGTGGAAGAGCAGGGGGTTTAGGAGGGTTGACATGTCCCCAGTTCAGCATGGTGTATTACTAGACCAACTGATAAATGTACTTTTGCAGACTTACGTGGTGGCGCTGGTAAAATGCACTGTCCATACAAATGACACTGACGAGGTCCCACTCAGTAACACCACTGTGGACACGGCGGCTAAACAAGCTGCATATCACTCTGTGGCCATTCACTGGTATTCTAATGCTTCAGAATACCCAGTGGTAGCACATGGTCGACCTCAACTATCTGAATCTTACAATTCACTACCACTTGTTCAAATTATCGAACTACAGGGACGGACCTCCAAGGAGGAAATGGATGTGTGGGTGAAAAGAGCCTGTAAACAGTCCCCGACATATTTGTTGTGGTGGCAGGAAATGGCCGGCAAAGTGGTCATGCCGCAGGAATATCTACTGGTCGTTTCCGGCCAGAGGCAACATCCGATACATGTGTCAAAGAATCATATTGCTGCAGATTTGCAGGAGGACTGGTTCACCCCCAATCTGCAGGAGTTACTGTCTAAAATGAATATACTGCATGTCCATTTTACAGTACTGGCCACACTTTAAGAACAATCTGAGGCACTTTACCCCACCCTACTGGGCCGTTCCGCAAGCTGCATATAGATTATGCAGACATGGGGGAAAGGTGAAATGGGTATTGTTATCTAATAGTGGCTGTGTTCCCCTTCTCCCAATGGGTGGATGCAGGTCCTTGGTCAGGGAGGGTTTCCCTCGATGGGGAGTGTGTGATGTGTTAAGATCCAACAACGGCACTCCCAGAGGTCAACAGGGTCATAGAGAGGGTCAACGGCCTGTACAAGTGGAAGCTATCTAAACTGTGCACCACATTACAGAAGAATTGGGTGTGCTCTTTGCCCCTGGCACTGTTTAGCATACACACGCAGCCCTGTAAGGATCATCATTTATCACCCATGAGTTGGTGACTGGGCGGTGCATACATACGCCTGTATCTCCTGTAAGGAAAGCATCAGATTCTCACAGGGCTGTGTCCGTTCAAGGCGATGAATTCAGGGCCTACTTTGTCTGCCTTAACAAAAGCAATACAATTCATCTCTCAACAGATTGCACCTCCACGATCCGAAGACACAACCACGCTGCAGCTTCCTCATTGACTTCCCCACTGCTTCAGTTGCTCCCCGGTGCCTAGTTTACTTTAGGAATTTTGTACGTCAGTGGAGCGAGCCTAGCTACAATGGTCCATTTCATTTACTGTTGTCTATGCAACTCCCCTGGTGGTAAAAGTAAGGGAGCTGCAGTATTGGATACATCTTTTGGACATCTGCAAAGCACCCAATGATGCACCCCCGGCACAGATTGAGGAATTGCTCGATTTTTGTCATATACAGTGATTGTATAATATAAAGTACTGTGTGTACATATTTTAAAGCAAAACTGTTCATGGCCTTTGGCACTAGTATTTTCATGTTTTGATTATAAACGCTGCCAAGCACGTTTGCACTTTCTCTCTCTTTCTCTTCCTTTTATTTTATTTTTTCTTCTTGTGTGTAATAAATTACCACTCATACATTTCTTTGGAAGAAAGCCAAATTCCAAGCTAATCATTTAATGGATACTACATTTTCGCCCACCTACATGTGTGTCATGCATTGTATTGGTGGTGTATTTGCTCTATCAAGGTTTACATTGGGGGTTTATTTGGGAGGTAGTTTTATATGGGGAGGTCATATAAAAGGGAGGGGCAGAGGAGTGTTAATAACATCACTAATATTACCAATTTTTATGCCACGGCATGCTCATTATACCCCAACGTCATAGTATGCCTACATTGCATGGAGAAATTAAAAAATAAATACATCTTTCACGTACACAAATGATACCAGAGAGAAAATTAGCAGGTTCACTGTTTTCGTCATGCCATTAATTTCGCCTATTCTGTTTTCTAACATTACTGCAAGGTTGGATTTTTCACACGTTATTGCTTTGAAATGCTTCAGAAGATGGATAAAAAGAGGTAAATGTGAAGTAAAGAGGCTTAGGCCTAGATGTCATAGAAGATGCGCCCCATCCAGAAGTAATAGTTGGTACACAGACATGCTTTCAGTGGGCAAAAAGAGGGGTGATTGAGGGTGCTATATTTGATCCTTTATCCCACATGCGTCGGGGGACCCTAAGCCAATAATTTCACAAGAAATTCTGCTCTAGGAAGGCCAATGTTTTGTCCATCTAACATTATGCAGGCTGCAAAGCACTTCCCAAGAACAAAGCGTACAATTTGTGATGATTGACCTGGACGAGTAGCAGTGTGCTCGAAACCCCAGAAATACACAGTGTTTACAGAGACGTTATTTGAAGCGGGTTGGTGTAGGATTTGTGGCAAACAGATGGCAAGAAACTACAAGGAGCTGCACGGCAGGATAACTCCTAGGATTCAGAGATGAAGTAATCCAAAAAGTAATGCTGTATGCAGTGAGTACAGGAATGAGCATGTGGCGAAAATCATGTGGATTGAGAATATGGAAAGACCAGTCAACGTGCAAAAGCGGGAAGAATATGTACTGTGTTTTTACAATGAAGGAGTGTCTTTGTGGGGTCCAACAGCAGGTGCAATAAGATATTATACATCCCAGACCTCAAGAAAGGACAGCAGCTGTGATGGATAACTAATGGTTGTGCGGCTATGGAGGAGCACATGCTTGGTGGCCTTGTTGCACTCAGCACAACTGGTGGTCCCTGAACAACACTTGATAGTGGGACAAGGTGGCATGTCTGCCCCAACACCGGTGTCCAATGTCCCCACAAAAGTGCTGTCACAGCGGCATATATTCTCTATCCTGCCAGAAAAGGGGAAAAAAGAAAAATTGCAGAGAAGGAGAAGGGTCATCGATCTGCCCCAAGATTCCTCACAGTTACTCAAAGAAATACCAGATCAATATAGACTATACAGTAAGGAAGAAGCTTTATTTGCATCGTTATTGTTGCCAGGAGTGCAAACAGCTGCAAATGCCAAATGGCTTCAGATCGTGCGTTGGGAAGTGATTCAGCTTGCCAGTAACACTGAACAAGGCCTCAATGCGACCAAGATGAAGATGTGCACCATCCGCCTGATGACGTTGCAGAACCGCTATGTGCTGGACCTCCTTGCGGCCATTGAAGGAGGGGCCTGCAAGAACTCCCAGGCAATGATAGTCTGTAGGACGAAGGATTAATCCAGGGCTCTGCAACTTTAATCTCTCCAGATGTTTGGACTAGAACTTCAGTGAGCGCTTGCTAACCGTCAATAGTGAGAGGCTATTTGAGGCATAGTACAAAACATCAAGAGAGCCACAGGTTGCAGATTAATCCTTCAGAGATATGCATTCCACCCTTCCACAGATTCCTCATCTTTGACAGGCTCCCATAGCAGCACGGAACCCTGCAGAAGGCACGACAGCGAGAAGCACCTAGGCTTATTATAACAAGCTGTGCAGTTTTCAATCATCCGTTGCAACTAACTTCATGGTGTTCATTGCATTATGGGCCGTGTGGGTTTTTTCATGATAGCCGCCAGCTGGCGGACCAACCAGCGGATGTGCACTGCTCTGAACTGCCCTTGCCTGACCCTTGTTCATCTGTGTGTAACCATTATGTAGGTGCACTTTCTGTGCATTACTGCACCTCCAGGGGAATTATTGAACCTGAAAAAGCGAAATTGGAAAAAAAAGAAAAAGAAAAAATTTGCTTAAAATTGTTGGAAAGGACTTTTATTTGGCATTTTAATCATGCTGCCATTTTTTTGAGCTTTTTAATACCTGGAGCTGCCTTGCTATTTTGAAAGCACAAGTTTTTTCCCACTATTGCCTGCTTATTTGACTGTTTTTTGGCCCTTCCAAGATGGCCACCGTGGTTTTCTTTGTTCTGTAGGCAGGCTGTGCTGAACCACCTCTCCCTGTGCTGCACTCCCATTGGTTTCTGAGTGTTTTCTTCCATCCAATCAGGGACTGGCAGGCTTCAGCCGCCCCTCTCCGCAAGGGCCCTCTTCTAAGGCCCCTGTCTGCTTCCGGAATGCTAATTGGGGTCCTCCCTGCACCTTAACCACAATGTTGCTGCCACCTCACTCCTCTAAGAAATCCGGACTGCCTTGACTTTGCCTCCTCCAGAACTATGGGTAAGTTCCCTCCTTATGGACTCACTCCTACCGCCTTTGACTATCACTGTTCTTTCTGCTCGTTACTCCCATGTTGTCATTCTGATGCGCAGTGCTTCCTAAAACCCTTTGTTAACATCCGATTCCAAGATTGAAAAGTCAAATCTTGCTGTTTTTGCGTTGTGCTAAAAAGTCAAATCTTGTTGCCCATTGTGAAATTCTCTGTATTTTGCTTGTATACTGTTTCTTCTCTGTAACTTGCCAGCCCAGTGACCTCACAATTCTCCTTTGTCCCACACCTACCTCCTTAGCCCCCCCCCCCAGTACCTCCAGCCTCTCCTCGCTTCCACTCCAATGGTGCTTTTTGTTTCTCCTATCTTTTCCAACTGCTTCTGCATTGACTATCCTTCCCTTCTCACCAAGTCTGGTAGGAAGAAGTTCAAAAAGGATATCTTGGTCTCTAATCCTGGTCTTCCTATCGCTGACACCTACTCCAATGCTTCCGCCAGACAGACCCTCACCGACATCCTTTGTCGTTCCTTCGCCAGATCTATGGACTTTTCATATGGTCTCTGTGCTCTGCCCTATCTCCTCCTCTCCCATTAATGGTGGCACTCGCTGCAAAGTTCTCATGGCTTCCGTCGACTCCTCTAAAGTCATAATTAATGTATACCTAAATGGCACCATCATGGTCCAAGGCCCTCAGGCTAAACTCCTCCTCTTTGATGGGCGCTTCCCTCGCCTCATCAATTTCCTCATCTCCTGCTGTCCCCTCCTTTCCGCCCTTGGCTACCTTGCCATCTCTCTCTCTCCTCCTCCTCCTCCTCCTCTGCCCCTCCTAGGGCTCTTTCTCCTCCACAGGGCGTACCTCTGATCTGTACCCCTCCCCGGAAGGTCTTTAAGGCAGGCAACCTTCTTCATATTGCCACTCTCAACTCTTGCTCTGCTGGCAAACACTTCCCTGACATCTGCCACCTCCTTTAAGAGCTAGACCTTGATGTCCTTGGTCTTACTGAGATATGGTTCACGGCCGCTCTGTCACGAACTTTGACACTCTCCTCCCTGATGGCTGCAAGATCCTCTCAGCACCCAGATCCTCCCTGTCAGGTGGGGGGGGTAGCCCTGATCTTTCCTGAGTGGATTCCCACCACCATCATTCCCACTCAGACCTACTCCTCTTTTGAATGCCTTGTCTGTAGGCTTTCTCTCTCTCTCTCCTACCCATTCTTTTACTGTGGTTACCATCTACTGGCCTCCTGGTCAAATCACCTAATTTCCCTAAGTGGGCAGACCTCTCCCCCTCCCTCCTAGCCTCTACCACTCAATTCCTCCTCCTCTGTGACCTCAATATACATTTAGACTCTCCTTGCTCCTCCCCTGTACTCTTCCGTGACCTCTGCGACTCCCTCTCCCTTTCCATCCTCCCTTCTGGCCCGACTCACTCTGCAGGGCACTCACTCGATGTCTCGATCTCCTCTGACCTCCCCCTCTCCATCCCTCTGACTACTCCTCTCTCCTGGAGTGATCACTCCCTCCTCTGATCTCATCTCTCCCACTCTTCCCCCCCCCCAAGCCAAGCCTACCTCAACACTGCCACCTACCTTCTCGCACATCCGGCCCATGAAGCGTGTGTCAGTTGAGGCTTTTGCCACCACTTTCTTCCCCCCCCCCTCCACCTTTGGCTGTCTCACATCCTGACACAGCCCTGTCTCTGATCTACCCTTCAACTTCTGATACGCTTGATGCTCTTGCCCCTGTCATGAGGATCTGTTTGAAGTCAAAAGCCAAGTGCAATTCCTGGTATGACTCTGACCTAGCTACACTTAAATGTAAATGTAGGGCGGCTGAGAGGAAATGGAGGACTTCTTTCATTCCAATTCTGTTGGCTGTCTCCATGATCACCAGTCTGGCTTCAGAGCTGTCAGAAGTACATAAACTGCTCTCATGAACATCTGTGAAGATCTGCTCTCCAACCTGGACTCTAACATTCCCTCTGCCCTCATCCTCCCTGATCTCTTCTGCCTTCGACGCGGTCAACCATACCATCCTGCTCAACCGTCTTCGTGAAAACGTGGGTATCACTGATCATGCTCTGGCCTGGCTGACCTCTTTCCTCTCAGATCGATCCTCCCAGGTCCAACTTGGGTCCTTGTCACTGGTCAATTTCATCAACATGTGTTTTCTGGCTGAGAGCAAGTTCCAGATTAATTGTTACTGACCATTTTTAACATTGCAACTTCCTGCAACCAATATAAACTACTCAATTGGAATCCATTCTGCATACCTCAATCAAGGTTTTTTGTGTAAACATATACAACAGCAGTACATTAATAGAAGTACAGTACTAATCCATATATCAATACAATTATTTTAAACAACTACCCTCAAATGCCGTAAAACAATTAACATAGCCAATCCAGCTCATTACTTAATGTTAATTGTATTGGCCCAATTACGAAACTCCACAGTAGTGGAGTAAATAAACTCAAAATGTCTAATTATAATACACAAGCAATTACATACTATCATGGTCACTCACACCGTGATCACTCTATGGTCGACATAAGGAAGTAATGCTATGCAATTTTGTTAACATAGTAAAGAAAGGCTCCCCTGAAACGTAAACAATGCCTACATTATATGTTGCTTAAATAAGCCATTCAACCGTAGGTAAAACAAAATGATACCCAAGTAAATAGATTTTATAAAATGATAGTATACAAACATGACTAAGTGATACATAATAATTCAAAGAATTAGTGATCAAAATGACTACATGGTACAGCTCAAATGATGGTTCCACATGTAAAGTTATTGCTTACTTAGGAAATAAATTGAGCACAACAATATCCTCGCTTATAATAATTAAAATTAGTGTGGAACATAATGTGTACATTGCACGGATCAAGTTGTGCAGTGTAATGGCTTAATGGTGTAGCTCATCTAGGAAATATAAAATTGCGGACATCCTCAGCTTTACTATTACAGAGGGAAGTGTGGGGAAAAATGTGTACATAGTACATAGTATAGCTCATACATTGGGCAGTTTGTGGTCTTCTTGGGAAATACAATTAAAATCATCCAAATACACAAAGTGTGGAGAAGAATGCCTACATGGTACAACTTAAATTGAGAGGGTTACCCAATTAGTAAATATAAATCCAACATTAACAGTGCTATATAAACTAAAACCAACAAAACACAAACAAACACAAAGACCAAAGTTGTTGGAACTTTAACTAACGCTCTTCAATAAGTAAAAAAAAAATAACATCAGCACCAGTATATCTTTACAATGTACACCAACACAAACATTCAATACAGCCTAAAATGCACTGCAATGTAAATAAATGTACATCTGATTTAAAATGACCTCAAAGCATGCACCCACAATCACACACTACATGAAATAACCTCAAAACATAAACCGAAAATCACACTGAATACTAGATTACTTTGAAACACACCCCCAATCACATCATTTAATATTAAATTACATCATATTACACAATATATTAAATACATTGACAACGATCTAAAAAAAAGTTAAGGCTGCAGAAATATTGGTTTTAATGGTGATCTTATTTTATGTTTATTGTTGATTTTGGTTTGGATTTAACAATAGGGTAAGCCTTGACATCGGTGTTAAGGCAGTTTCCGCACAGCCCTTTAATAATTAAAAAAAACAAAAAAAAAACATATATATATATATATATATACACACTCAGTGAAAAACTTTGTTAAAGGGACGTTATGGTTCCAAGTAAAACCGTAAACCCCCTGAAATTCACCAGTTATGGTAAGCTAAGCAACCATAACTCACGCCACCACCGTGCACTGCTAAGACTAACACCCAGTACATCAAAGATGACATCACAAATGTCATTGATGACATCACCTGTGCATTTACTTTTTATGAAAAGTCTGTACAAGGGATTCTTATTGTAATGTTAATAAAAAAAAGTGTCAAGGATCATTAAGCAATGCATTAATCCAAATAGCATTGTATTATGAAGTTTCTTTCCAATATACTAAGGTACACATGTAGCAACATAGGCATAGTGTGCAGCAGACATGATGGAGATGCAATATCAATAATCTTACCATGTTAAATACTAAAATTATAAATGCTCTCTTATTAGAGTTTTGAATACTGTGAAACATTTAATAAGTACCTAATAAAACCCACTTACTACATGATTGCATTATTGCACACAAAACAGACAACACATACAAGTATGAGCATATACAGGGAAAGTGAAGTAAACAACAAAACAGCGGTATTACCCGACAATCTTCATAACCTGATTATCTTCATGCACAGAAATGATTGCTCTGCTTCAAAGCTACTACTTCCCTATGTATAACTATCACATATTGTGACTAGACCCTAAGGAAACTGGTGTAAGTGCAATGCGTACAAATATGAGCATATCCAGGGAAAGTACAGTAATAAAAAAACAGCAGACCTATAAAAAAGTGTTGATAACCTTACTAATCATCTTCATAAATAGAAAGCATTGCTGTCTTCCAAGTCTATGTTTTCCCCTATGTATATGTTTCATATGCTGTGAGTGGACCCTAAGTGAATTACTGCAAGAACATTTTTGAAGTAGAAGTCTACAAATATAGTACTTTGTGTGCACTTGTGCATTTTTTGTTCCTGACTGTTACTTGCCTAGATATATCAGTAAAGGAAAAAAGAGCCAGGCGTGATGTCATCTTTGATGTCCTGGGTGTTAGTCTTAGCAGTGCACGGTGATGGCGCAGATTATGGTTGCTTAGCTTGCCATAACTGGCAAATTTCAGGGGTTTTTCGGTTTTACTTGGAAACATAACGTCCCTTTAACAAAGTTTTTTCACTGAATTTCATAGGTTTTTAGTAGCGCAACTTAACCATAATGTACCCTTAAAGCTTTTCAATTGAATTTCATAGGTTTTTATGAGTCCAGCTTAACCATAATGTCCCTTTAACAAAGGTTTTCAGTGAATTTCATTGGTTTTCTTTAGTGCAACTTAACCAGAACGCTTACGAACATTTGACTTCATTGCAGACCTTCCGGACAGTGCAACGTGACCATATGCTGACGCGCGGCATGATGACGTGTCCGAGAACCCGTCCGCACTTATAGATAAGATCTGTGCTTCGCGGACAGTTCGGAACTGCATTTTCTACTGATCTAGGAACTTTCAACTTCAAAATTTCCCATGCACTGCTCCAAAACCTATTCCTACTCATCCATTAACAATCTAGTACACAGTACATACTTTTAGCAAAACTGCTATTTATCTCAAAATGGAATCAGCTAATGTTGTCCCTCCTTCCCAAGAGACACCACCACTGCTGTAATCAAGGAGCATGAGAAACACTGCCCCCTAGCTTAGAAATAACACACTCACAACATTTTCCCCTGCCCAACTACCCCTCCATATTAGTGTTTGGTGCCTCTTCCCTCACTTCCCTCCCTACCTTTCATTCTAAGCTCTGCTGCCAAAAAAATAAATACATCCAAAAACAAAGAAACCACCTTTCACAGTTAAAAAATAGAACTAAAAAAAAAACTTAGACTCCATCTACATTATATTTCTTAGTAAAGTACATAGACTCAATATGATTTTCCAACATTTCGATTTTTCCATTTTGTGTTATGCTAATGGCAATGGAACGGTGGATACCGGCCTGGCAGCCCAAGCGAAGCGAGGGTGGATAACGAGGTCTCCGGACCATTATCCCCCACCCATTCCAGCCCCTGTAATGGGGGATGAAGGCCATTAGCACCCTAGGTTCCCGAAGTGGAAACCCGGGGTGCTAAAAAAAAAAGATTTTTCTTCCTAAATGGCAACCATTGAAAGGGAAGGAGGGGTTCCGTACAGGGCCCCTCTTCACTTCCCATGGCAGCCTGCAGAAGGCGAAGAGAACCCTATGACCACATTACCACAAGCACATTTTTCTTACCTTTCAAACCTACCCCAATTTCGAATAACATTACCACAAAGCCAGTCACAGATGGACATGGACACTTTAGCCCCATGTGTTGGCCCTCGTGGTCAAGGCCAATAGCCTGATTGTCCAGATCATGACCTTATTCCATGACCCGGACAATCTGGCCACTGCCCATGGCCACAGCCTACACCTCAGTCACCAAAGGTAAATCACTATTTTTTGTACCTACATTATAACACTTGTCAAAAAACAAAATCCACCACATTTATAAGCCTTTACATTATATTGGACCCCCCCTCTAATGTTGCCCCCTTGACAAAATCCCACCAAACCTCGTAAAAACATTAATATCTAGTTCTTTTATCAGTTTGCCAAATTAAGTGTACATTTGTCAAATGGCACCTCATTTATAAGTCTTAACATTATTTTGAGACCCCTGCCTCTAAATTTTGCCCCATCTTGACAGAATCCCAACAAACTTTGCAAACACATCCGGAATCAGGTCAGGAGTATAATTGCAAAATCGCATGCGGTTTCATTGAGTGGTGCCATAGTTGTATGCCAAAAAAACAAAAATCCCCAAACTGCCCCCAAACATCTGAAGTGTCCCCGAACTTCATAGGACTGTTCGCGGACTTTCGTGGCAAAAACCATCCTTTTATTTTTGCTTCTTTCAGCCATATCCCATCCTCATCACTCACCCCAGAGATTATTTGATAAGTTTGTCAAGAGCAATGTTGTGTTTTTTAATATGTTTTTACCGCGATGTCCGCGGACACCGGCTGATGTCCGCGAATCCAAGATGGCGGACGTTTCCAAGAATCTGACACACTTCACGCTTTTCACCATCCAATCAGCGTGCTGCCCTCTAAGCCAATTGGTGACCTGTCCGTGGAGCGAAGAGGGAAGTGTGTCCGCGGAGCGGACATAGATATCACACATTTTTTTTAGACCGACTTTTTGGTTGTTTTTACAAAAATATACTTTCGGGATCAAGCCGCCACTCCTGCCGCACATTTGGTGAAAATCCGTCCAGCGGTTTGGGCTGTAGGCCTAAGCAAAGTATTTTCTCGATTCAGTCTATGGCAAAAAAAGAAATTTTGGGACCCCCCCTGGACCAAACCTCACCAGACTTTGCAAAGAAATCCAGAGTGGGCCACATACTTTATTTTGCAAAGTTTGGTGAGGATTCGTCCAGGGGGAGTGAAGTTATAAGCCGCCCAAAAAGTGCTCTTCCTATGGGTTTAGCAACTTAACCAAAACTACATGGCCACTACTGCAGGCCATGTAATATAGTATTTCATTATGGGTAGGTAGGCCATTCATATTCTTGCATAATCAATCTGTCTGCCACTTGGAATACTGGTTCATACTTGCTGGTCTATGTATTGAGGTTCCTAGATTGTCCAGTCACTGGCTCCCAGCAATTATGCTTTTGTCTCTGATGAAGCTAGTTTCTTTTGTGAGCCTTTTCAAACATTGTTTAAACCTCTTCATGTCACGTCTTTTTGCTGTAGCTCTGTTTTACTTCCTTGTCATTTGTATTGCTTTTACTCTGCCTGACCCCACATGTATTGTTCCAAGTGTGCCATCCCCATTACCTCTTTATGCTAACCATTCATAAGTTCAAAAGTTATTATTCTGTACTTTTTGTAGTTGTCCTAGATATACCATCAACAAAAAGAAAAAAGAAATCATTTATAGGCACAACTATCTGGATGTCTTGGCCAATAAAGAAAACGGTCTTGGATTGTGCAGTTTTGTGCCACTTGCAATATCAATAGGTTCTATGGAACTAGAGCATTACTTTATCAAATTCAAGGCTTACAGCACTGTGCATAGTGCAGAGCCAGATAGAGCTATAGAAAAATCCTATGATTTTGCAATTGGATGATGCCTCAAAGTTTGGACAGGCTTGGGCAAAGGCAAAGTCAGCCTGACACATGATTTCCTTCATTTCTGGGTCTGCCGCTTGCACAACAATAGAGCTTTAAACTGATATCTTCAGCACTTGGCCCATCTGAGGCATTCAACAAGTCTGCTGGCAAATTCAAGAGTCAATTTCTTACCTCGTGCTGTTTCCGCAAACTGTTCACAGCTTCTTCTTTCTTCACAATTGCTGTTTTGACCCTGCAGGGAAACATATCAGTCAGCTTACGCTCGGCCAAATGAGCCATCTAGGAAGTGTGTAAAGAGAGACCAAGATATATCAGAAAACAACTGAACAAAAGAGATTTGCTGTAAAAGAAAAGTGGTATGATAGGAAATCCAGTAGAAGATATATAATTTAACCAGAGCGGAGGAATAATTTGGGTGTATTCTGCAGCAACTGAAAAGAGTAGTCTCAGTGCTCTGATAAATATTGTCTGAAAACATAGGAACAAACCATCTCTTCACAAACACAAGTATGGGAGAAGGTCCATTTGTATGGTTCCAAAGACAGGGATTGCAAAAGAGTAGAACATTTTTTTAACTGTTATTATTAAAACCCACAGTATTCAAAAAGAGATTAAATAGTGGAAAGATATGGTACAGTGGAAATATTTTTGGCTGTGGAAACACGAGTTTGAATCCTGGCTTTCCATTGTAACTACATGATGGTTCCTGGGCAAATCTCCTATGCCACTGCAATATATTTAGCCAATCTGCCAAATTGTGAATACTTGCAAACTATTTAAATGCCTGCATTAAACTCAATGTAAAAAAAAAAGAAAAATGTGAAAAAATTCCCCCACAAAGGAGGAAAGACAAAAAGGGAATATACTGCATACGTGAACTGGAGCAGTACTAAAAGCCAACCAGTTGAACGTTTTAAGTCTTTGACCTTTACGCAAAGAAAGTAGCATGAAGAACTAAAGGAGAGCCACGTAGTACTAACCATAGAATACACACAGAATTGGAGAGATGGTGCAACAGCAGAACAAGTAGACGTAAGCACCTGTTGAGCAAGAGCTGCAGTGATGAAGTGAACTATGAAATAGCACAAATAGCATTACATGGCAAATTGATGCCAATTATGCGTCTTGGGAGCTATTCAAATACATTATGATGATTATTGGAGAAGGAGGCAGAGCACAAGCAGTGGGTGGGGGTTACAGAAGTACAATGGATAAATGAAAAGGTCTAAAGAGCCTGTAGTCTTCTTATAGCTTATAAGTGCCATCGGTACAAGCATTTATCACATCAGGAGGGGTTATGGTATAATAAGACTTACAGGAGGGGTGTTTGAAATTTATTAAATAGAATTTAAAGCTGGCCACACAACTGGAATGGCATGAGATATTGAGATGTTGGAGTGGTCAGTGCCTCTAGAGGTTCTTGAGGGTATACAAGAGTCAGTCACATGCAAGCCACAGCCTTCGTTGGATGAGTCTCCTGAAAAAAAGGTTATTGCAACACCCAAAATACACCAAAGTCAAATGTTGTCCCAGTGGATTATTCACTCACATGCTCCATTGTTAGTAGAGGAGCCTCAAATGTGGCTTCAGCTCACCCAGAATCAGTCATCAATACAATGACTTAACTTGATGCCTCTTTTCGATAAACATCAGAAAGGACATACATTTCTACCCATAGATTAGGAAATTACTTTATGCAAGTGTAGGGCCTACAGTTATAGCATTTCACTAAACATTCTTACAGTTCAACAGTTCACAAGGGACATTTTTCTCTTAGAAAAAGTCAAACATTTACTAACATGGACGATGGCAGGAGAATAGGCTGTATATTCAAAATAACACCAGGAGCAAGAATGCATTTTATTCTACACCTCATGCAGCTTATTTGTAAGTATATTAAAAACATGGTCATAGCAATGTGACTTCTTAATGGTGGGTATTGACTAGCAAAACATCCAACTTTCAATTCAGAGAAAGGTAAGGAGGTTAAGGGCATACTGCAAATCACTTCCAGATGATGAGTGGTGGTAGTGGCCCTTTTATGACACTGAGGGTTTCAAATCTCCTCTTTGTTGGATGGCGGATTATCTATATGTCTCAGAAACTAGAAGTATTCAGAGTACAATTAATTTTTGAGTCAAATAAAAAACATAAGCATCCTAGATGAAAGTAACAAACAATATGTTATGCTTGGAATTTTGGTCTGGGTAAAAGACAGACTTTTCATTGCAAGGGAACATTTTGTTTGGTTTTTACCAACAATTTCATTTCTTGGTCAGGGCTGTAGCATCTTGTCTAGGCTTTTTTTCCTCCACCATTTACCCAATAGGAAGCATTTGCCCGCATATAAGGAAGAAGCAGTAGAGTGTAACACGGCAACAAGGTAAAATATTACAACAATGGTATGGATGGGATTCTTGTTTCGTACAAGAAAGCATTCAGTTGAAGGTGTCCTCGTTAGCAAAGAGGGATAACGCATGCTTCTAGGAATTAAGATTCACAAACACATTTTAGTATAAGACCAGAGGCCCTTACCCCCTCCACCCCACCCCCAGTGAATTCCTGCACCTATTCAACATTCCTCTCCAATTGGTTTTGCATCAAAATGTTTGTTTGAAAACTAACCCCTCGTGGCTGATGCTTAAGGCTCTGTACCTCCAACTAACTCTTCAACAGAGAGGTCCAGCCATTCACCCTAGTGGCTGGGAGAGTATTACCCTGGAGGGTCTTTATGAGCATTAGATACTCTAATGAGAAGAAAAGGATGCTGAGAAAAGCACCAAATTTAAGAACAGCCTGCACACAGCATTTGAAAGAGACACGTACGAGTAAATGTGCAATGTTAGCAGCACCATCTACAACAAGATTATATGTCCAAAGTATATCACAAGGCACAAAAATACATTTCTTCAGTTACGTCAAAGTATCCAGCAACCTTTGGTTAAACAGTCCAACCTGGAATGAAAAGCACAGCACGTCAGAGGAGAGTAAAAAGGAATGTGGGCCTGCATTCCTCGGTTTAAGAAACGTTGACAAGGACTTTGATTGTAAATACTGTTGCCCTGTTCAGGGAAATGTAAAACCAGGGCAACAACATGACTTTTAAAGGCTACATTTGTGAATGAAACCAACCTAGGCCTGGATAGCTAAATGGCATTCCTTACCACAGCTACAGAAACCGCAACAGGAATAGGGTATGGCTTGCTTTTGCATGAGAAAAGTGTGAACACTAGCTTTAAAGTGCAACTTCAAAGGTTTATGTCTGGAACATTTGTTCTTGTTAGTAATAATAATTTATTTAATGCGATACAGTTTACTTAATAAACTTAACACATAAAATCTACACTTAAACATAGAATAATACCTAGAAACATAACATAATAACCTAAAACCACATCCAGTATGGCGAATAAGTGTAGAGGACAAGTCCTGTCGTGTATATAACGCAATGCCCGGGTGAGCGTATTACGTGAGGCGTAAGCGCTATATAAACACATCATTAGACCCTAGAGGTCAACAACGGGGACACACCGAGTTATGATCATCACTTCTCACATCAGCTGAATTCCAAGGGTTTTGTTGCATTTAGTCTACGTTCTGGTGTTTATCGGAATGCCCACACAACTTAGAAATAATTGCCAGGTGGCACTACCATCCCCTTTTAAATGTCACCACTTTGCTAATGAGCTGGTGACAAGCAATCAGTGTTGTAGAATGGTTTAATCTGGCGACAACTAGTTTGGGTGAATTCTCCACCCACCCCAAATCAGGTGCGCATCATTTTTATTTAATGAATACAGGTATTTTTATGAACATGGGTCCCCCAGTTTAACAATATTGATTTCTGTGCTCATGGGCTTTTTCAACAGGGGGATGCCGAGTAAAAATGATCATCACTTCCCACATAACTGTGCAGTTGTATTCTTGGCAACTGGGCAGGGGGACCAGACAGGGATGTCCATGGTCACCAATGCTATATATACTGGCGTTAGATCAGCTGGCAATATGCCTGCGCCAACAATATGGGGAGGTGGGCATAAACACGACCAGTGGAGAGCATTTGATATCATTATATGCGGATGATATGCTCCTTTATTTACGCTATCCAGAAGAAAACCTACAGTATGTCCTAGAGGTAATAGAACAGTACGCCATCCTCTCCGGTATATCGGTGAACCCTGGAGAGTCAAGCCTGTTCCCTTTGGGTAAATATAGGAATGTCCCAGTGCAGAGGCTGCCTATTCTGCCAATACCATGGCAGCCCGTACCATTTAGGTATCTGGGAATAAACATTTACCACAAGATCGAGACAGAACACAAGCACAACACGGAAAAGGCAATAGATGGGATTAGGAACAGTATGGTATTTTGGTCCAGACTGCCCCTGACCATGATGGGGAGGGCGGCCTTGCTCAAGATGGTGGTCCTGCCTAGACTCTTGCACTTTTTTTTACAAACGTCCCGTTTGATACCCCGAAGCCTATTTGCAAAACTTCACAGCATGTGTAGGGGTTTTGTGTGGGGCAGCTCTAGGAATAGGGTGGCTCTGTGGAAGCTCCAGAACCCGTGCGACAGGGGGGGGGGATAGGCCTGCCTAACTTAGAACTCTATTACCTGGCAGGGCAACTGCAGTACGTGGCCAGGTGGCTCTCGACTGAAGACTCGGCGGAAGCCAGGCTTCTGCGCGAAGATACAGCCCCATACTTCCTGATGGAAGTGGTGTGGTTGAGTAGAGATAAACTGGTGGGCAAGGGGCGGTTACTGAGGTTGGGCTGGGAGATCTGGCACAGGACATGAAAGATGGGGGGGATTCAGATCCATACTCCCAACAAGCCCCCTTGGCGGCTCTGTGTGGGAGCGACTCCGAACTACTTGAATCGGTCCGCAGATACTGGGAACAGGTAGGCCTAGCCACCCTCGGGGACATATGGCAGGAAGGGGAGGCGATGGACTTTCAGCAGCTGCAGGAAGAGACGGGAGTACATGGTGGCCAATATATAACCTACACTAGGCTGGTGAAAAAGACTAGAGAAAGATGGCTGGAGACAGTGCTCGCGGAGGATCCAGATGCCACCCTGGAAACCATGTACGATGTATCAGAGGGCGGGCACAAATTATCAAGGATATATGAGCTCCTGCGGGCAAGGGCAGGGAAGGAGCTGCTCCAATTGAGACAAGATTGGGAGGAGGAGGTAGGAGGACCCATGACGGATGGGCAGTGGGAGCGGGCCCAGAGGTACCACAAAAAGGTGTCCCGCAATGCGAGATTCCAACAGCTTCAGTTGTATGTTACCCACAGGGCTTATTTAACCCCCGGGAAGATTGCAAAGTTTGGGGGATCAGCTATGCAGCAATTCCCCAGGTGTGGGGAGGTGAACGCGGGATTGCTACATATGTTTTGGGCTTGCCCAGAGGTGCATAGATTTTGGAATGAGGTCAAGACGAAACTGGCTGGCAGGGGGGGGAGTGCTGGATGTGGAATCGGCCTGGTCATGCTTGCTTGGACTATTCCCTAGACCCCGGCATTTGAAACACATAAGCAAGATGAAGGACCTGGCCTATGTCTTGGCCAAACGTAGGATCGCCATGGGCTGGAAGGCGGCCCATAGACCCAGGGTGGAGTTGTGGTGGAAAGACCTCTTGAGATGGGCGGAAGCTGAATCCGTAGTCTGGGTTGAAGCGGTCACCAGGGGGGGGGCGAAGAAGAAGTAGGGCCCTTGTTGGCCTGGCGACAATTGGTGGCCTCGTTGGCAAACCCTCACCAGGGTGACAACGAGACAGAGGACCCGGTTGATGGCAGTCTAGGTAGTGTGCCACCCAGTGATGTGCCCGTAAATAATATGTGAGAACTGGCTCTAGTTTAAGGGGGGAGGAGGGAGTTGGGGAGTTTGAAAATGTGTTGAAATATGATGCTTTCTATGTTTTGAAACGGTCGTAGTGTGTTTGTTTGACCTTAAAATAAAATAAAAATATATTAAAAAAAAAAACCAAACTGTGCAGTTGTAAAGATACCGGTGGGGGGGTGTCTGTACTTCCGCTCTCTATATGGTAGAGGAAAGGCACAGCGGACCGCAGCCAAGATTCTCTATAGGGTAGCAATGGACGAGCAATCAAGGCCTAGCTTCTCAGGAGGTGAAGCGGGCTGGTTCTTAAGTACAGTGTAGTCCCCGAAACCCACAAAGGAATGTCCACACACTGTATTACTGAAAACACAGTCTTTATATAATTAATATTCAAAGGTATGTACACGATCCCAATAACGCACTTTGTACTCGGAAATCAACAATGATAAATATATACAATTCTAAAGTGGTACCACCAAAGTTATCAAATCTCATTAAAGTGCATCAACTGTACGGTTAAAATGTCACAAAGATCAATAACGAGGAAACCAGCAATAGAGATAGGAGGGAAAGCAAGAGGGTTGAAACAATAGGCAGAATACTGGCCCCTACCGATAGGCACCGTTCTGTGTGGAGATCCCCCCCACCTGGGCAACCTGTAAAATAAAGATATATAGCACAAGCCCAGTCCATATATTGTTCACTAGTCTTATTTCCTCCTATTAAGGTGTTAGGGAGAATTCTCTGTTTAGGCTGAATTTCCTAACCTAGTGAGTCCCCGAGCAGCTTTGCTGGATTTGTGGGGTTTATTTTTTTCTCCTGCCAAGAGTAAGACTCTTTATCCTCACTCTTGGACATGATTTGAGTGTGTTTCTTTGAATCTAGATGTGGTTAATGGGCTATAGGGCCTTTTACTCCATAGGGTTTCATCCATAGGGTTTCATGTGTTTTTGTGATGTGTGTTACACAGCACCCTCCGTGCAGTAACACAGGGTTGTCATAGTGACCCCCAGGATAGACTCCATACCCTGGGACTGACTACTGTCTCCCAGGGCATGTAAAGTCACCATTGACTTTACTAGTCTTAATTTCTGAACAGAACCAGTACAAACCATCATATTGTGGACGTACTGGCTGGGGCAATTCGGTTGCCACAGGGTCTGTTAGTCGAGGGGGCACGTCTCCGTCCCCCCTGATCGAGTTTTGGCTGGTGGCAGTGGATACTACTTTTTATATTCAACCCCGAATATTTTCCTATGGGATTTCCCATTGTTTTGGGCTACTATCTTTATTTAATTATTTACGGTAGCCTCGAACATATCGCTGGTTTATTTAATTAATATTAATTCTCCGGTTGGTATTTTTTGCCAAAACTTGATTCTAAAATGGCGTTTGTGTTCTCTTCTGTGACTCCAACCCAAGTCGAGCCCTTTGTTCCACTTTTTGGCGTGGTGCCACTATGTCTGGGGTACTTAGGAGGGGTTGAGGGGAATTTAGGACCCTGGACTGAGTTGTCTAGGCAACTCAAGTCGCACTCTGCCCTGATTGGCCCAAGTGGTGAGCCGGCCGGCTCACCACTTAGCATGTTTGAGTGACAGCTAGGCTGAGTGAATGGGGGTTTGCTGCATAAAAGCAGGGCTTTGGGGACTGGAACTTCAGAAGTCCCCACAGGACCTAAGAATCCGACGAGGGAAAAGGTGAGCCGACCTGCCACGACACCACCACCGGTGGAGCCCTGCTGGACTGCCTCACCACTTTTCCCAACGACAGAGAAGAACTCCCGCCGGAGAGTCTTCTTCCTTTGACTGGTGGGGATAACCAGTTTCACAGTCTTTTGGCTTTCCCGACGTATCGCGTGGCCGCCTTGCCCGTGCCAAGCACCCCGGCAACCGGGATACCACGTTTTACCACGACCGCGAGACAAAGGTAACACCTTTAACCGGAAAACTCTGCGGCTGGTTTCTTCCCTGGTAGTGCAACGACCTTCATCTTTCCTCCAAGTCGAGATCGACGCAACTTGCACCCACTACCAGGAACAACTGCCACCGCTGGAGGATCCTTCCCACTTAAGGTACCGTGTCCCGCCTGGCTTCCCTTGCAACCGACTGTACGGGGTAGATTTAGCCCCCGGATTAAACTTTTCTAAGCCTCTCTAAACTCTTTTCTGAACCCTCTGCAAGACTTTCTAAGCCCAGGGTAACTGTGTGATCTTGGGCGCATTTGTGCTCTGCTCTCTCTAAGAGTGGGCCCAGCCTTTGGACTTTGGCTCACCAGTGACTTTTTTTGCTCTCTGCCTTGCTAACAGTGTTCTGGAATCAGAGTGGAGTACCTTTCCATATTCTGTCTTTTTCCCTCCCTTTCTCACAAACTTATTAGAGTGCAATCTAGTTAAGCGCTGTTTTACTGTGATTTTCTAATAGGGAAAAAAGGGGTGTATATATCATAATAGTAACTGTATTTAGAATATTTTACAAAAGGAGTGTTGGAGTGTTTCAACTGTGTGTTTTTAAATAAATAATTATATACTTTGATACCAAAGCTCTGGTCAGTGTTTGCTTGTATTATTGTATCTGAGTGCCTATTGAGTATACTTTGCATACTGCCTAACTCTTCTTGAGGGAAGTCTGACTGCTCAGCCACAGCTACCAGGTAAATCTGGGTGGTGCAGACTGCTACCAAGTGGGTTTACTGCAAACACCTGTAGTCTTAAATCTTTTGCAGTGGTCCCTAAGGGAACTGCACAGGTTTCTGGCTGACATAAGGTTTTACCCCCCCAATGTACCTGGTGGAGTAGAGTCCTTCGAAGACGCGTCGAAGGATCCTTCTTGAGTGACTCCCTTTAAAGCAGGAGCCACGAATCGTCGAGAGGCATCGAAGATGGTGAACTTGTCAACGGCAGTGATGAGAAGTTCGAGGGTGCCGAGACCACAGTGTCGATCCAGGCGGTGCTCGTCAGCGAAGTCCTGCGAGGATGAGGTGTGCGGGGCACCTCGGCGATTGATTGTTCAGGACCGCAAAGAGTTTCAGAAGAACTGTGGCCCAACAAGGGCGTCGAGTCGTCGAAGTCTTTGTGGCCTTCTGGTGGCTGGAAACCCATCAGCGGATTCTCCTTGGCGCGTTGGTCATCCTCGACTTTCTCCTGCAGGACAAAGCGATCGACGTTGCGGACAAGGGAGTCCTTGGATTCAAATGTTCTTAGGCAAAGGAGCGGGCGGCTCCGGTCGGTGCCGGCGCGGCGTCAAGTGGTCCCCACAGCTGGGCAACATAACTTCGACGGGCCTCCAGCGGTTACACAACCCTGCGAACCCTGGTCGACAGCAATAGACCGGGTGCTTTGCTTCAATCTCCTCGGCAGTCCCGTCTCAGGTCGGTAGCCTTTCGAGGGTCTGACTTCCAGGGAGCTTCGGCAAAGGTTAGCGGTGCTTGATGGTCCCTCGGAGCACGGGAAGAGGGCGCCTTACCAGGTCCTCTCTCGGATCAGTCTTCGACGAATTCAGCAGCTTTCAGATCAGGTCGAAGCAAATGCAACAGCAAGTCTTCCAGCTGGTCGTCGAGGATCAGCAGTGTCAGTTACTCTTCAAGTGTAGACACAGCTTCTGAACAATTTCCAGTAGTGAGAGGTCCCCAGATATACTATCTTCTCGCTCATCCACAATGCTGGGTCACTCTCAGCAGCCAATGATACAGAAGGGCATTCATGCAGTCAGTCAGCCAATCAGGCACAAAGTGCATTCAGGCCATCCTCCTCCCTCTCAGACACTCGCAACAAGGAATGTGGATTGGGACAAGTACCCAGCCATTCAACACTACACACTGCATTCATGCCAGTTTCGGGCAGGGCTGTCTCAGTCTTTGTCTCTCATACCAGAACCAGACAGCCACAACAAGAAGTGCATATTGGTCAGACACTCCATTCACCCAGGTCCCACCCACAGGGTGTACCCACAACATACAGTCACTGGGAAGGCTCCGGCCAGTCTGGCTTCCCAGGACTTTGGGAAAACAAGGTAACCGGCAATAGAAAGCAAGAGGCCACAGGGGCCATCTTGTTTTCTATCAGGAATCAACTGATTCCAGTGGCAGGGCCTGGGTATCCCAAAATGGAGGATACTCTGCGCACCTGTCAAATTCAGCACGGAGCTGCCACCAGCCCATACCCTGCTCTGTGGGCCACCCACAGGTGCCCAAAAACATACACTAGGGGCACAGGGTTGTACCCCCACCCATGGTTGCCGTAAGGGTATCACATGGGTCTGTTTACCAAACCAAAAGAGAGCTGCACCGCCAGGAGTCCCACATGAACTCCTGCGTGGAAAACATGACAGAACACACGATAAAAAGGCAATAAAAGAACAAGGATACGGAGGCCCTGTCCCTCCGAAGCATTTCCAGCATCACAGCAGTAACTACATTTTTTTAATGAATTTCAAGGGTTTTGTTATACCATAGTTTATTCAAGGACCACTATCCATGGCCTTCGGCAGTGGCCAACGTACATGTTGCACCAATAGGTTTCTTTAGGACCACTATCCATGGCCACTGTCCATGATCCAACTATGGGTTTCCTTGGGGCCTACTAGCCATAGACTTTGGCCCACGCCAGTGAGCGCAGCCTTCGGCTGTGCCCACTGTATATTTTAAAACACTAGGTATCTGTCAAGCCCACTAGTCATGGTCTCCAGCCGTGGCACATGTTGCACCAATAGGTTTCTTTGGGCCTGTGAGAAACCCAAGGATATTCTCAATGGAAGTTCCGTGGGATCCCTTATTCAGTTGGCCAGGGAACAGCCTTGCGAGTGGATCACGACCCTGGGGGTGGACGAGTGAGGATCACCTGGGTCGGGTGTCTTTGGGGAGTTGGGAAGAAACACCAGACGGCGAAACATGGTATCCCCAATTCCCAACATATTCCCTCTACCTTTATGGGATACTACAACTCTCATAATTCCCCACCTTTTGGTGTTAGTTCAACTACTGATACGGTGAAGAGGAAAACTGAGATTAGGAAGATTACCCCAAGTAATATGCAATGGTCCTGTCCTGGTAATGAAGCCAAGCAGGGTCAGGCACTCAGAATCACAAGCATGAAACACATTGATGGCTGGCCAGAGTATAAGAGGTGGAACAGAGAGTCACACAGTGAGTTGGAGCCCGAGAAGGCACACGAGTCGGAGGTTGAGCAGGCAGGCGAACTGGGTCGCCAAGGTACCCCAAAATCTGTCAGCAAGAACAAAGTGCTGAGACAATGAGGGCCTGATAGGTGAAAAGGCTGCAGAAAGCGTGGCGAGGGAGCTGTGTCCCCAAGGACCCAGAAAGGGGTTGCTTGAGGAAACAAACTACAAAGAGAAAGCCTGGTACAGGTCCTTGTTCCCCTGGGTGTGTTAGAAGGGCCGGGAGTGTTGGTGGGGAAGAGAAGACCCTGACCTCGACACGTATCAAGCAATAAAGAGAAACACAGCTACTGAGTTCCAAGCAGAAGGGAGCCTTGTTTGTGAAAGGCAGGAGGCGCGAATGAAATACAATGTTGCAAAGCGAGGACAAGCATATGGCAAGAGACGCAATGAAGTTGAAAGCTTTAATTGTCCATTGTTGAAAGAGTGATGAGAAAAAGTGGCAGCGAGGCCGCATGTACGTTTGCACGAGTAAAGAGAGACTTTTTGAGATTGTGAATTACAGAGGGCTCGAAGCACGAGCAAATGTGAAATAAGAACTGTTATATTTGTGGAATTAGGAAGAGGGTCTGGGACCCATAATGAGAATTAATAAGAGGGTCTGGGACCCAGGTAGTGGAGATTGTGAAAGACTGTGCCGAGGGTACGACCAAGTAAAGATTGCTAATGAAAGGGTACGACCAAGTGAAATATGAAGAGGAGCACGAATTGTAGAGACAGCCTTAGTAACAGAGTGGTCCCGCACAGGGCCGAGCAAGATACTGTGCGTTTGTGAAAGTCTCTGTTACTGTACTATGAAGTAAAGTGCAAAGGGCACAATTGTGTGAAAGTGGCAGAATGGTCCCACTGAGGGGAGGCGAATACTGTCCGTCTGTGAAAGGCTGTCACGCAAACCATTATAGAATTGTTGAACTGTTGGGGAAGGGAAACCCATTGTGAACCATTATTCGTTGATGCCGAATCAGGCGAAGGAAGCCTGAGCAAACTGTTTGCTGATGAACTATATGAATTCTGAACCAGGCAAGGGAAGCTTGGAAGAACTGTGCCTCATTAAACTGTGTGAACTAGCCACCCAAAGAACTAGCTCCCAAAGAACTTTTATTACAAAAGCTTGGGGAATGGAGTGTTATTTAACTTCATTGCCATCCTGATATTATTTGACTCACTCTTGTTTGGACCTTAACCCGTACACATTATCTTTGTAGAATTAAGTGAGGGCAAGATTAGGTTAGACCCAAACACCTTTATTATTTTGACTGACTGACATCCTCTAGTTTAATTTGATGGTCGAGACTACTCTAATTATAGAGATAGTACCAGATAGGAAGTCTTCAACCCCTGTTAAAGTTAAATAAAGGTTTCGATACTGTTCATTTGTGTCTGGATATGTCTTCTGAAACCATGCCTACCTCACAGGGACCATGGACCATGGCCATCACGGCATTCGGCCATGTTCCAACAATAGGTTTCTTTGGGACTCAGTAGCCATGGCCTTCTGCTGCAGCCTTTGGCCATGTCCAATGCACATATTGCAGCAAGAGGTTTCTTTCGGGCCCACTAGCCATGCCTTCTGGCACCGGCCAGTGGCCCCAGCCTCAACCCCTTTACATGTTGCACCAATAGTATTTTTATTCATGCTCTTCCTATTCCCCCGATGATGAGCTACAGTTACAGCGGCAATGAACTACTTAGGGCTGCAGTAATCCCCCGGTATTCCTATTATAATTCATAATGCATGAAAATAAAAAAAAAACTGTTCCCTGCCCTCACAGGCATTCACCAAGTGCCCCCTCTTCTTTCCATGTCCCACCACTCCCGTGAGCTACTTTTCACCTCCCTGCCCTCTGCCATTACCCCCCTTCACTTTTGTCCGTGTGAAGCATTTTCTTTTCCGTGCGCGTTTTGTGTCATTACCACAGTAACCTTGTGAGATTCCCCTGGCACTCCCCCTGATAATCCCAAAATGTTAAAATTGTAAATGTCTCCCCAGACTACTCCCAACTCTCCAATTTAACATGGTATCCCCTTTCTGCATCTCCACCTCTCGCCTCATGAAATGTCATACTTTTTCCTCCTCCAAATAGTTTTGGTTTGCACTTTTCACTTTCTCATTGCCCCGGTATTACTGCGCTAATCACTCGCATGAAGCACACAAAAAATGGCAGCTGTTCATTTTTTAAAAGTCTCTTTTGAGCAAAGCATCATGGCAGTAATATCTATATTTTTGGGGGAAGGTGGCACCCCTTCCCGTCAAATATTTTTAAAACGTGTGTTTTTGCGCTTTGGCTTGATAAAATGTGGACTTTTTCCTCGAAGGGAAAATGAATGGGAGTAGGCTAAAAACAGCATTTTTTTTGCTTTCTTAATAACATTTTCATTCTGTAACACATCCTTAACACAATTTCCAGTCTGGGTGTGCCCGTGACAAACCTTTAGTTTGGAAAAGATCAGCCAAATCTGTCATGCAAGTCAAAAGTTATAAGCAATAGCATTTTTTCGGATTTCCTATGGCTCATGTCACACACCCGAACTATAGAGTGGCAACTGCCGTATTATATAGGATACATTACTCACCATAATTGTATTTCTGATGCTTGTATCTGCTTAGAATCACATGCTATGCATAGGCCAACATCTAATGGAAGCTGCAGAGTATTATTGTTGGTTTCGAAACTCGAAAAAAGGGACATCGACAGGGCGTGGCAGTAATACATCCCTAGGGTGACATCTACTGTACACCCATGGTGCTTCACATGTCGAAGTCCCTCAGATTGTTTTGTTTCTAACATGAAGTTGCATGAAGCGTAGCGCGAGTACAGGTGTAGTAAAGCAGATGGTGTATCAGATAAAGTCCAGAAAACATCTATGTACCTTCTACTCCAAGGGAACGGATGGTGGGCACATGTGAATCTAAGCAGTTACAAGCATCAGAAAAAACGATTACGGTGAGTAATGTATCCCTTCTGAGGCTTGTGGAATCTTCTTAGATCACATGCTATAAATCGATTAGCAAGCAGTATTTGGAGAAGGTGGTGCGTTGTGAGAAGGTACAGCAGCAAACATATGTTTTGGCACCGCCGTACCCACCTGGAATCTTATTTAGAGTGAGTGTCAATGCAGAAGTGCGGAGTAAAAGTGTGGATAGAGCTCCATGTAGCTGCTTTGCAAATGGCGTCCAGCGGGACGTTTGCGATAAAAGCCAAGGTAGCTCCTGTACCCCTGGTGGAGTGAACTCTTGGTGTGAAAGGCAGTGTTTTATTTGATAGAGAGTAGCAGAGCTGTATGCATCTGACTATCCATCTGGAGACAGCGTTTTTTGGACTCACAGTCTCCTTCCCTGCCTGGAGGTAAGGAGACGAACAGTTGGTCTGTTTTCCTTAGCGGTCTGGTTTTGTTTACATAGTAAAGGACCACCCTCCTTACATCTAGTGTATGGAGTTTATTCTCAGCCAAGCTTGATGGATTTTGGAAATAAGCTGGTAGTTTGATGGTCTGATTGGCATGGATCTTTGAAATGAACTTAGGCGAAAATCTTGGGTGCTTTCTTAATACCAATTTGTTTTTGCGGTTACCAAAGAAAGACTTTTGCACTGACAAAGCTTGCAGTTCACGGACTCTCCTTATGGAGGTGATAGCAACCAGAAAAGCCGTCTTCTATTTGAGGTGTTTAAGGCTGGACTTATGCATAGGCTCAAAGAGGGATACTATGAGCTTTTCAAGTACTCCATTTAGGTCCCACCTTGGCAGTGGATTTGAAATAGGAGGGTGTGTGGAAATCGATATAATATTGTGACCCCAATCGCATTGTTTAAATGTATGTTGGCCTACGCCAAGCTGTCTAAAGAATACCATGTATATAGGTTCCGCGGCAAGGTCTCGACCTTATTGTATTGTGTAAGCCGCCATCTTGGATCTAGCCGCCATTTTAGGTACTCTTGCAGTGTGGAAGTCACCCTGAATCACAAAATGGAGGCCGAATGACCTTTTGAGTAAAACTCCGGCCATGGTGACCTCTGCACACGTGAATAAACAATATGTCCGCAGGCCACTTGTTAGGGTCACGAACTAAGACCTTGTCCTCTCTTTAACCTGTGTGTAAATATGTAACTGTATCAGCGGAACTGATCAAATTAGGTAAATTGTGTGTTTGACCTGGCTACGAACCCTAGTCACGGTTCCAAGAATGGGTAACTTGCGAGAGGGCTGGCCAATGCAGGACAAAACGTATAAAAACCCAAGCATCCCGATGATCGGTCTCTCCCACTTTCAGTGCGAACCTTACGTTGAAGGTTCGCGTGTTAGTCAGAGGGCCGAATAGCTATCCGTATGTCAATTGACTTTGGTAACTTTGTAACTTTGAAATAAAGCGCTTTGTATGTCCTTTGTAACCTGTGTTGGTGTGTTTCCTTTTGGGCTACCCGGCCTCATATCAATTTCTCTGTTTCCACAGTTGGCGCCCGAATAGGGACCCTCAAGATTGATGCCGGATCATTGAAGGTTGACGCAGACTATCGAATCGGGATCGGACGGTGTGATTCTGCGGGCCCGACCGATCGAGACGCGATACCTCGGCAGCGCTGCACGATCCGATCCTTGGGCGATAGTCGTGCGGTCTGACACGGCATCTTGACGAGGGTCCAAATCCGAGGCGGGCAGATTTGCCGAAACCACCGAACGCAGGTAAAAATTTGTTAGTTGAAGTCCTTTGTAAACCGTATGGTCCTCCTTAGGTTTGGTCAGGTGCAGTCGTGACCCGGCTCTTAATTTAACCCTGACAATTTGAATTTGGCGTATTGTATCTGCAGACACAATTATTGGACCAGGTAACACCAATTCTTTGAGAAATGCCTGGGAAATTGTCTAGCTGCTTTAGGGCTCTGTTCCGCAGCGATCGACAATCTTTGGAATTTAGCCGTCCGGCACCACAGGAGGGGTCGCCGGCGTGTACTATGTACTGTAAGTATGGCATTGGTAGTATTGTATTTAATGACATTTGGCACAGACAGACCAGAAATGCCTCCGAATTTCAGTGGCCAATCAATGGTAGTTTTGAAATCCCCCGTATTGAATACTTAGAATCGATCTTGCTTAAGAAAAAGGCTAGGCCAGCAGCCTTTGATGTGTTACAAAATTGGAAAAAGGAAGCATTGCAGCAGCTTAAAAGTAGGGATAAACATGCACGTCGTCATAAAACAAACGCCGAAAAGGCATTGTTGTATGACAAGGAAAAACGATTAGAAGAAGCCCAGAAAATGGATAGAGCTTTCTCGCTCGAGGTCCAGAAAATTTACCCCTCCAAAGATTTCCATGTTTCCGAGGAGTTTATTGAGAAAATATTGAACGAACGGAGGCCTGATTCTTCAGCGCCACCTCCGTATGCTCCTGTTGTGGGCACCTTGCCCGTTCCTGCTATTGTTCCCGTTGCTATCCCTACTCCCCCTGCACAGCCTACTGCTCCTAGTTCTTTGGTTGTCGCTCCTCTGTCTATTACACTGCCTCTCTCCCCTGCACCCTTGTTAAGTCCACCTACACTTTCGATTCCGGGGAGTCCCGTGTTCGTTAAAACAGATCCCGGTGCAGGGTCAACAATTGTGACTCGTAGTACTGTTCCTGCGGGCAGGAAACGGGAACTATTTGCTTGGGCTAAGCATTGCATGGAAAAAGGTGATCAAACTGATGCATTTTCAACATTATCTAATTTGCTTGATTTTCCCGAGAAAAATGTTTTTATTGAAGGACTGGGGATTCACTTAGGTGTAATGTGGGGTAGATTGCAGACTTCGGATCTCCCACAAGGGGTGAGAGATCTGAATGCTTTGGCACTTTCGAGGGATACAGAGCAGAAAGTATATGGACATGTTGATAGGTTGTTTGAGTTTAGGAGGGATTTTGAAAAGTTACAAAACGAGGATGAGGAGGACGATAGGATATATGTACAGAAACGGTTCCTTTCGTGCCGAAGATCAACACCTGAGGAAGTACGAATTTGTACCAAAGACGCGATTCGATGGATCTCGTATTCATCGATACCGCCAGATGAGGTGTATGACACATACAGTCAATACACGGTAGAGATGCAAAGAAAGGTAATCCAAGTGATGGTACAGCACTTACAGGAGGAATGTAAAAGGAAGAAGGTTGGTTGCCCCATAGAGTTATTGGGTATTTGTAAAAGAGCTTTTTCGCCTGACACTTCTACAGCTGTTTTAGCGCTCGATTTGGCCCTATTGCTCAGTAAGCGGTCGGAGGTCCCTATATCTCAGTTGTCTATGAGAGAGGTCCCTCCGACCCTTGTCCCAAAAGTAGAAATCCCCGCCGACGCGGCGACTGGTACTCCCGCGACGGATATCCCTGCACATTACGTATCGCAGTTTGTTCACGTCCCGTTCTCTCGACAGGAAGTGAACACGATTAGACAATCAGTCCCTGATATTAGGAAAAACCCGACAGGGTTTTATAAAGAGATAGAATCCGTCTTACAGTCTTCTGTGTTCACCTTAAGTGACATGGACTTATTGTTTCCAGTGCTTTTGCCAGTTGATGTATGGAAACAGATACGGACAGTAGATGATGTGCCGGGGCTAGGGGATACATGGGTAAATCTGATTAGAATAGATGGGGAACGACCAGCTTGTGAGAAACCACCCCAGGTAATACTTACCTTACCCGATAGAATAGTTGCTAAACTAAAAACTATAATCCCAGAAAAAAGGATTATTTGGGACAAGCTTACGGCCTGCGTCCAAGGGAAAACTGAAGGTACTACTGAATTCTTTAATAGATTTGAACAGGTGTTCTCTGACTTCAGTGGACAGGATTTAGGCACAGAGTCGGGGAAGAGGTTGTTTGTGGACAAATTTGTACGTGGATTGTTGCCCGACATCCAGTCACAAATTATGTCCTCAGTGAGCGCTTGGCAGGCAAAATCCCAGTCAGAGGTTTTGCATATGGCTCAGTATTATGAGAATCGGGTTAATAATGAAAAAGAGAAAATCGAAAAAAGAAGGGGCGACTTAAAGACTAAGGTATTGTTGCAGCAAATTGTCAGAAACCCCAGAGGAGGTACGACACAGACTAGAGGTCAGTACATTCCAAGAGGAAATACTCCTCCGAATTCTATAAATATTAATCAGTGTGCTTATTGCCGCCAGGAAGGTCACTGGCGAGCACAGTGCCCTGCCCTTCGTCAGAGGTCAGGAGGCACATTTGGAGGTATGGGTAGGCGACCAAGGGGCCGCCCCGGAGCAGGGGGCCCTGATAGGGGTCAGCTTCTACAAGATCCACAACAACCTTTTTCACGGGAAAATCAGACTCCGAGTATGGACTCGAGAAATATATTTGATCACCCTTCTGCTGCCTATCTTTCTGAAGAACTTCCCTTTGACGAAGTTCTGCCTTACTAGGATTGCCCGAAGCAGCGTTTGGAACCTTTACCTATTCCCGTTATTCAGAAGGGCCCCTACGTTGAATTATTGGTGGGGAATAGGAAACATCAGTTCTTGATCGACACTGGAGCACAAAAGTGCTCCATTGACCATTCTAGGGTTCCAAACATCCCACTGTCAGGGCAAACAAACGTTTCTATAGGGTTCTCTGGTATACCAACTGTTTGTCCGGTTTCTGCGCCGGTATCTGTTTCTTTGGGTCCTTTCACAGACCAGTGCCCTTTTCTTCTTACTTCAAACTGCGGAGAAAATTTGCTAGGGTTGAATTTGTTAAAGAAACTGAATGCAGTGATTCATTGTTCCCCTGACGGAATAAGATTAACAGTTTCACCACAGCAACCCTTTAACTCCCAGTACTTGACCCGACCTCTACCTCCCGAGTTTGACATTGTCCCGGAATGTTTGTGGGCAATAGACGACAATGATGTCGGGATATTGCACATCGAGCCTGTTAAGATAGTCTTGAAACATGGGGTTAAGCTACTGCGCATTCCGCAATATAAAATTTCAATTGAAGGTGAGCGTGCTCTGAAATGCATTGTCTCCGATTTTGTACATCGTGGAGAGATAACAGGTACCTTATGTAATAGCCCGATCTTGCCAGTATATAAGAAAGGAGACAATGCAATTCCGTACCGGTTTATAATAGATCTTCGTGCTATTAACCGAGTGGTAGCCCCACAATTTCCAATTGTGCCTGTTGTAACTACGATAGTAACAATGATCCCTGCTACGGCTACACACTTTAGTGTCGTAGATTTGAAAAACGCCTTCTTTAGTATTCCGATACATGAGGAGAGCAGGTATTTGTTCGCGTTCACCTTGGGGGGACGCTCGTTTACTTTCACAAGGGCACCTCAAGGGTATACTGAAAGTCCTAGTATCTATAGTAGAGCCTTAAAGGAGCAGCTCGACACCCTTGAATTGCCACCTACTTGCACGCTGCTTCAATATGTAGACGATTTGCTCTTGGCTGCAGACTCTGAGAAAGCTTGTAAGGAAGGCACTATATTGTTGCTTGTTCATCTAGCTGAAAATGGTCACAAAGCTTCGCTAAAAAAATTTCAATATTGTTGCCAGGAGGTTGCCTATTTAGGCTACCTCCTGTCAAAGGAGGGAAGGAGATTGGCACCTGAACGAATAAAACACATTTCTGGCATGTCTGTCCCAAAATCACAGAAGGAAGTCAGAGCCCTGATAGGGATGGCGTCCTACTGTAGACTGTGGATCCCGAATTTTGCACTAGTGGTAAAACCGATGTTGGCTTTGACGAAGAAGGGCATTTCTCTGCCACTGCCATGGGAATCGGAACATCAACGATCATTTGAGCTTCTCAAAAACGCGCTATGTTCAGCACCGGTTCTGGGTACACCAAATTACGATAAGGCCTTTGTGTTGTTTGTGCATGAATGTGATGGATGTGCTTTGTCTGTGTTAACACAGGAACATGGAGGGAAGAATAGGCCGTGCGGCTATTATTCCTCTGCCCTCGATCCTGTTGCATGCGCTTTGCCACGATGTCTGCGCGCTGTTGCTGCTGCCGCTGCGTCTGTAAAACAGAGTGAGGGGATGGTCCTAGGCCACGATTTAATTTTGATGGTACCTCACTGTTGATATTCTATTGAATAAAACTCAAACGCAACACCTTACCTCTGCCCGGTTGACAAGGTACGAATTAGTCCTATTTGCTCCTCATATCCAAATTAAAAGGTGTTGTGTTCTCAATCCGGCTGAACTCTTACCTCTCCCGCAAAATATTGTTTGCGGTGATGAAGGATCACATGACTGCCTGTATGCCACCGAACAAGAAACAAAGGGCAGGATAGACCTCTCAGATACTCCTTTGAAGAATGCGGAAGGGGAGCTGTTTTGTGATGGCTCCTGCTTCAAACTTCCGAATGGCACATCTACAGCTGCTTATGCAGTTACTACTTTGAACAAGATTGTTGAAACTAAAAGGATTCCGCATAACTCCGCGCAGGCCGTGGAGATTATAGCGTTGACCCGCGCTTGTGAGCTCTCCCAAGGGCATAGAGTCAATATTTATACGGATAGCCAGTACGCCTTTGGGGTGGCTCACAACTTCGGAAAACTGTGGTCGGAAAGAGGGTTTCTGACCTCACATGGGACCAAGATTCAGCATGGTCCCTTAATAGTACAACTACTTTCAGCGCTCTCACTCCCTGAACAATTAGCGATCATGAAATGTGCAGCACATCGCAAGGTCATAGACAATGTGGGCAGAGGAAATGATTTTGCAGATTTGATAGCTAGACAAACAGCCACAGACCTTAGCACAGACATGTACACTTCGAGGGAAGTGAGAGATGTTTGTATAATAGATGAAGGCATTGGGTCTGTGCGAGATATGCAGACTGATGCCTCAGTTGAAGAGTCTAGGAAGTGGGCTGAAGGCATGGGAAAATTGGATGATGAAGGGTGTTGGGTGGACGCATCCAAAGGGAAATGGTTGCTTCCTGATTCTTATGTGTTAGCAATGGTTACAATGGCACACGGTCCAACGCATGTGTGTGCCCAGCAAATTACGAAGATATTGCAGCAGGTTTGGGTGAACGATAAAATTTTGGAAACTGCAAAGAGACATGTTCAGAATTGCATGATTTGCCTGCAGCACAATGTGGGTAAAGGGACAGTGACTCCAAGGGGAAGTTTCGGGCCCCCCTGTGCCCCCTTTGAAACCATTCACCTTGATTTTATTGAAATGGAGCGATGTAATAACTTGAAATATGTTCTTGTCATCATTTGTGCTTTTAGCAAATGGGTCGAGGCTTTCCCTGTCAAAGATGCTACCGCCATGACCACCGCAAAGATCCTGGTGAAAGAGTACTTCCCTGGATTTGGGCTCCCGAGGATAATTTGGTCGGACAACGGCCCCCATTTCATCGCAGCCGTAATGTTGCAAATATGTGTTGCCCTAGGGATTGAGAAACGTTTTCATTCAGCTAGGCACCCTCAAAGTGCGGGGTTGGTAGAGAGACAACGGTATTCTGAAAAACAAACTTGCAAAAACATGTGCCGACACGAAGCTAAAATGGCCCGACGCTTTACCTATTGTGTTGTTAGCTATGCGCACCACACCCCAGACTAGAACTGGGCTCTCTCCGTTCGAGGTGGTAATGGGAAGGCCTGCTAATATCTGGGGTCTCCCTAAACCTAACGCCCTGAGGGATGTGGATAATGTATTGCTCATAGATTACTGTAATCAATTGACTAAGAATCTGTATTTCATTTACCACCAGGTGAATGCTGCCTTACCTGTACGGTTTACGGGCCCAGGACACGATATACTGCCCGGTAGCTGGATCCTGGTAAAGGCCTACGAGAGGTCTTCCTGTCTTGCGCCTCGCTGGCGCGGACCCTACCAGGTATTATTGGTCACCAGGACGGCAGTGCGGGTGGCAGGAAAGAAGAACTGGATACATGCGACGCATGTTAAGAAGATCTCTCACCCGACGCCACACGCTACAGAAGAAACAGAACCCCTCGCTGGTGCTACAATCTCTGATCTCGGAGTAGCAGGCAGCATTGTGAGTGCGTCGGAGAAGTTCTCTGAGCCTGAGGAGCTCGGGGAGCCGTCCATTTTGTCTCCGCACTCTTTTGATCAATCACTTCCGGAAGATCTTGTTTCGAGCTCTGCGACTTCCGTCGCCACCGACACGACGCTCCCCTCAGGGAGCGACGATATTTTGCTTTTGGATTCAACAAACTTGGGTACCATCAGGTACAACCTTCGACCACGGAAATAGAACTACCGCACGAGTGTCGTGCATCTGGAAGGAAAAGAGTGATTGAAGTACTGTCTTTCTTTTTTCGAACAAAGAAAAGGAGGGTTCTGTTGGCTAGGGTTGGGAAGGACTAAGAAATTGCGCGGCCGAAGTGCCGCCAGCAACGAACATTGGGGCCGTCGATCGGGATGACCATGATGCCTGCCGCCTTCACCGCTGCTCCCCGTATTGAACTATTAGATAAGGAGGTGACCAAATCGAATAATGAACAATGTGCCTGGGCCCCGAAAACGTACTGTTGTGTTCTCGTTCTGATTATTGTTATTTTTGCAACTGCTGCCGTGGGACTTTGGTATTTTGAAGAAATTTATCCTTTGAAGCCTCTGTTACCGACCAAAATCGTACCAACTGTTTTGACTCCCTCTGTACACCTTCACACTCTGTCCCCTAGGGACTCTCGGCATAGACAGAAATATCATAATAACACTTTGATGATAGTGATGAATGCTACGCATGCTATTTTTAATAAGAGTAATTGTTGGATCTGCACTCACTTACCACAACATGGGAACAAGGGACTGGGATGGCATATACATCCCTTACCTTTAACAACTTCTTGCTATGCCTCTCTTAGAGCACTCTTCTTTGGCCGATGGAATGATAGCATCTCAGGGATCTTCGATGGGACTAATTTGAATGAATTTGAAAAACGTGAATTGACTCCCCTGGGATGCTCGCTTTTCGCAAATAGAAGCAAACCCAACGTCGCTGCTATTAGGCCGTCTGATAAACTATCTTTTCCTTTCCAAAATCTAGTTTCTTTTAAGATGGCTCCGATAGGCAATAAGGATGCCATGCCTCCTTCTTATTCTGTGAATCATAGTCCTGATTCAGTTCCTTTCTGTGTACAAAGAAATGGCACTAGGCCAATGGGAGACTTCGAGCCTTGTGTAAATACTGTAAACTTGACCGGGGAAAATAGGCCTTTGTATGTAGGGGGACCCGTTTATTTTGTTTGTGGTAGTTTAGCTTTTCCCTGGTTGCCGAAGGATTGGCAGGGGACTTGTTATTTAGGGATATTGTTACCCGGTGTATTTATAGCCAGTACCTTAGAGGTATCTAAGGCTCGCCCGCGACGGGATAGTAATGGAGACACCCCTGGACAAGTGTTCGGGGATATAGCCAAATCAGTAGTGCCCTTTTGGGGAAAAATAGCAAATTCAGAAAACATTAGGGGATTAGCGAGGGTGTTGGAGAAAACGATCAACCGGACCACGGACATACTTTACAATATGACCTTAGAGCAAAAGGCAATAAGATTGGTAGCACTTCAAAATCGAATGGCATTAGATGTCATTTTAGCCGAACGAGGTGGAGTATGTAAATGAGTGGGGTCCGCTTGTTGTGTTTTCGCACCAGATTCTTCGCCAACAATTTTTAAAGCAATTCAGAATTTACACACTCTCAGTTCTGAAGTCCATATCCCTGTAGGAGACTGGAACCTTAGTACTTGGTTTTGGGATTCTTTAAGATCTTGGGGGTGGAAGGTGCTTTCTGTCATTTTAGGCATTTTAGGGATTCTGTTAGTTCTTTGCTGTTGTTTTCAATGCCTCCCGAGTATATGTGGAATGATGGGGGGATGTTGTGCTCAGGTAATGAGCGAAATAGGGCATAAGATATACACCCCGAAGACAGCATCTAAAGAGTTCATGTTGCAAGAAGTTCTTATGAACAACTTTATGGCTATTGACATTTCGGACAATGATGCGGAACCTATGGATGATAATGCCTTCAGTTATTTTCGAAAGTATTAGGAAATGATGTATTAGCACTTGGCATAGGCCAAAAAGGAGGGTCTGTGGAAATCGATATAATATTGTGACCCCAATCGCATTGTTTAAATGTATGTTGGCCTACGCCAAGCTGTCTAAAGAATACCATGTATATAGGTTCCGCGGCAAGGTCTCGACCTTATTGTATTGTGTAAGCCGCCATCTTGGATCTAGCCGCCATTTTAGGTACTCTTGCAGTGTGGAAGTCACCCTGAATCACAACATGGAGGCCGAATGACATTTTGAGTAAGACTCCGGCCATGGTGACCTCTGCACACGTGAACAAACAATATGTCCGCAGGCCACTTGTTAGGGTCACAAACTAAGACCTTGTCCTCTCTTTAACCTGTGTTAAACCTGTGTGTAAATATGTAACTATCAGCGGAACTGATCAAATTAGGTAAATTGTGTGTTCGACCTGGCTACGAACCCTAGTCACGGTTCCAAGAATGGGTAACTTGCGAGAGGGCTGGCCAATGCAGGACAAAACGTATAAAAACCCAAGCATCCCGATGATCGGTCTCTCCCACTTTCAGTGCGAACCTTACGTTGAAGGTTCGCGTGTTAGTCAGAGGGCCGAATAGCTATCCGTATGTCAATTGACTTTGGTAACTTTGTAACTTTGAAATAAAGCGCTTTGTATGTCCTTTGTAACCTGTGTTGGTGTGTTTCCTTTTGGGCTACCCGGCCTCATATCAATTTCTCTGTTTCCACAGGTGGAGTATTTTTACTCCCTCCATGAATGCCTTAATGACTGGGACTTTCCACCAGAACACATTACTTTGAGAAGTGGTGTACGTGGATAGATCCGCTAGATGAACTTTGATTGAGTTAAATACTAGCCCCGAGTCTAGTAAGGGAAGCATGCAATGAAGAATGTATGATGGCGTACATTCCATTGGGTTTATTTGTTTTTACTAGCACCAAATTATACATCTCTTCCACTTGTTAAAGTAACAGTGTCTAGTGTTTGGTTTACGTGCCTCCTTGAGGATTTCCATACACCTTTAAGGTAGATTTAAATGGCAAACTCTACGACATCAGGAGCCAAGCTCATAGACTGAGGTTGGGGGTGTAATGGAGTCCCCTTGTGCTGTGTAAGCATGTTGAAGAGGCACAGGAGTTTAATCGGGTTGTAAATCGCCAGTTTGCGCAGATGTGCATACCAAGTTTGTCTTGCCCACATAGGAGCAACTGGAATTAATGTCACTTTTTCTTTGTGCATCTTGTCCACCACTTTGCTCATTAGAGTAGGGGGAAAAGTGTAGGCAAATTTCCCCGACCAGTTCAACCACAGGGCGTTCCCCTTGGAGTCGTGTTGGGTAAACATGGATGCAAAGCCTGGGCATTGTTTGTTTTCTCTTGTTGCAAACAAATGTAACAGGGGTAGCCCCATTGTGTGAAAATGTAGTCTACGATATCTGTTGAGTTGCCAGGCGGTTAACATAATATGATATGGTGTTGCATGAAGGCACCAAATGTGGCTCAGTGGCAGCATGTTCTAAACTGCAGCCATCCAACAGATCACCACACAATAATTCAACACCATATCATATAATTATGTTAACCGCCCGGCTAGTGAAGTGCATTTGTCCCAGCATGAAGGAACCACCTGTGCGTCAGATACTGCAACATTCAATAGATGACTACACAACAATCGAATATTAACAGTATAATGAGGCACTTTACACACATGCCTATCACTTCAAAATATTTGATTACTGCTTAAAACCTGCATCTATGATATGATATGGCATTTATAACGCGCCTATACACAAGTGTTTCAAGGCGCGACGAGGCAAGGGGGGGAACAAAAGGGACGACAGACAACGATCTTACTAGGCCAGGTGTCATTCAGATCGCGCAAAATAACTCCACCATCTCCCAAAATAACTCGGAACACAGCCAAAGCCCAACCCACCAGATTCAACTTCTCCAAAGTATCTATCCTCGAGGTGGAAAGAATTATTCTGTCCCTCAAACCATCCAATTGTCAGGGCGATCTTTGCCCCGCACAACTATTAAGGATGCGGCTCGAGACCTTTCACCCTTCATATCCAAGCCTATCAACGCCTCCTTTACCACCGGCACTATACCTACTAACCTCAAAGAATCATGGGAACTTCCACTCTTAAAAAAAAAAAAAACAACGTTAGATCCCTCAACACCTACCAACTACAGGCCAATCACAACAGCCCCTTTTCATCTAAAAATATTAGATAAGGTGGCCTACACGCAAATACAAAAATAGTTGGAATTACACCACCTACTAGAAGCTAGACAGACAATCAGGCTTACGCCCACAACACGGAGACTGCCCTCATTGATCTCAAGGCCCAAGTCGATGAGCGCAGAGACAGTGGCAAATCAGCCTTGCTCCTCCTCCTGGACCTCTCAACTGCGTTCGATCTGGTGGATCACATATTATTATGCAACCATCTCGACACAGCAGCACACTTCTCTAAGGACGCTATAACTTGGATTAGAACTTTAAGCGGCAGAACTATGAAGATCTTCTCGCCCTCTGCAGCTGCAGAACCCATACCCATCACTTGCGGTATTCCACAGGGATCCTGTGTTTCGCCCACACTGTACAACATATTCACCAAGCCACTTTTCGATGATCTGGACCATCTTGGTATCACCTACTCTAACTATGCAGATGATACCCAGATCCTCCTCCCACTTTCAGGGAATTATGATAAGGATTTGGAATTGGTGAACAGAGTGTACATCATCCAGGCATGGATGGCCACACACGGGCTATGCCTGAATGATGATAAAACGGAACTCATCATCCTGGGTACCCTTACTAATTTAAAAAAACAGGGACCCGACTTCTACTCATTCATAATCGACGGCAACCGCATTAAGGTAGCACAGGAGGTAAAAACATTAGGTTTTTATCTCAATTCTACGCTCTCATTCTCCAAACCGGTCAACACACTAGCGTCCGCTACGGCCTATACGTGCAAACTTATAAGAACAGGTAAGCAATTTATCTCCAATAACAGCTGTACCATCCTGGCCACAGCACTCATCCTGTCCCGCTTTGATTATTGCAACGCCCTGTACATAGGCTCCAACAAATCCATCATTAGAAGAATCCAAACCCTACAAAACAATGCCCTTAGAGCGGCACTAGGCATCTCCAAAAGAAACCACATATCAGAGTAGACGATAGAATAACTGGCTCCGAACCAATGACAAAATCCTTCTAAAAACTGTCGCTTACCCATAAATCTCTTAATAACGCCGCCCCTATCTATCTCTCTGAGAGATTCCACAAACAGACATCCATAAGATCCACCAGATTAGCAAACAGGGACGCGTGTCCATCCCGAAATTTAAACTAACCACGATTGGAGGTAATAGTTTCCCCATTAAAGCGTCTAAACAGCATGCCGGGCGCATTACGGCGCCATAACGAGGCTGAGCCTCGCTAACCGCGGCATTATTTGAATTTGTACATCCGCCGGCAGGCGGAGACGCCGGCGCATCCGAAGGCCATACAAAGGCCCTGTTTTGCGCCCTGGACCCCATTCCAGCACCCCCACGGCAAGGGTAGAGGGCAGGAGCCCTCCCCCCCGCAGAAGCCACATCGCAGACACCACCGCTGCCTACGATCCACGAATGCACAAGGTGCAGGGCTCGCCTGACCTTGTCCCTTCACTGTGCCTGACCTAGGCATGCCGGGCGCATTACGGCGCCATAACGAGGCTGAGCCTCGCTAACCGCGGCATTATTTGAATTTGTACATCCGCCGGCAGGCGGAGACGCCGGCGCATCCGAAGGCCATACAAAGGCCCTGTTTTGCGCCCTGGACCCCATTCCAGCACCCCCACGGCAAGGGTAGAGGGCAGGAGCCCCCCCCCTGCAGAAGCCACATCGCAGACACCACCGCCGCCTACGATCCACGAATGCACAAGGTGCAGGGCTCGCCTGACCTTGTCCCTTCACTGTGCCTGACCTAGGCATGCCGGGCGCATTATGGCGCCATAACGAGGCTGAGCCTCGCTAACCGCGGCATTATTTGAATTTGTACATCCGCCGGCAGGCGGAGACGCCGGCGCATCCGAAGGCCATACAAAGGCCCTGTTTTGCGCCCTGGATCCCATTCCAGCACCCCCACGGCAAGGGTAGAGGGCAGGAGCCCTCCCCCCCGCAGAAGCCACATCACAGACACCACCGCCGCCTACGATCCACGAATGCACAAGGTGCAGGGCTCGCCTGACCTTGTCCCTTCACTGTGCCTGACCTAGGCATGCCGGGCGCATTACGGCGCCATAACGAGGCTGAGCCTCGCTAACCGCGGCATTATTTGAATTTGTACATCCGCCGGCAGGCGGAGACGCCGGCGCATCCGAAGGCCATACAAAGGCCCTGTTTTGCGCCCTGTTCGGCGCATCGGAGGCGCGGCGCGGCCTACTCCCTTTGTCCCTCCCTCCCGAGGATATCCTGCAAGGAACCCTGCCCTCTGCAAGGACGGACCTACATAACCACGGTAAGCCCGAGGACCACTTTCCGGCACCTCTAGCTGGAACCCTGAAAACTGCACGCCTTAAACTTATTCGGCACTCTCTGACAAAGGCCCCTATGCAACCCCTGCTGTACCTCGATAGCTGGGCTGCTTAACCCTTTCCCTTGACCCTGCGCAGATCTATTGCACAAGGTTAACCTGCCATCAGACTTTACCTGATTTGTGCCTCTACTTGTGTTGTGTCTTATGGTCGCCAATAGACCACAATTGACCTGTGCCCAATTTGTGCTGTGCCCTATGGCTGCCATCAGACTTTACCTGATTTGTGCCTTAATTTGTGTTGTGCCTTATGGTCACTAATAGACCACAATTGACCTGTGCCCTATTCTGTGTTGTTGCAGATAGTACTTCACCAGATTTGCGCCCTGACCTGTGCCCCTGCCCCATGGTTGTCATTAGGTATAACACTGCCCTAGCCACTTTATATACCTCAATGTGCTTCTAGTTGCCCTGAGATACTTAGGTGACACACTGCCTAGCTAGTCTTCTACACTTGCCTAGTTTGCCACCGCTTTGCCCACATTGAACCTAGCCTGGTTCTCACCTAGATCACCTAACTACCAATATACAGGCCTCTTTACAGACTGCTCAGACCTCTTTGGCACCGAACCACTAACTACACGCCTTTGCATATAACCTAGTCCACGCCCATAGCTTGAACCTGAACTTGCCCACCCTCTCATCCCTGCCCACCACTAGAATGAAAATCACCTATTACCAATCTTTACACATTGCTCTGAGCCTCCTTACCACCATGGCATTTGCAACTGCGGACTCACACCCTGCTAAGGACAGAAACATGAGACTGAGGGCAAGACTGTCCTGTCTTCATGAACCATCTTCCTACCACAATCACAGAGGCTATATCGATCTAGCAAACAAACGTTCGCAATACCCCAAACCCACCACCCCTCGCCCTGCTCCTATAACTACTAACCAGCCACTGATACAAAGAGATACCCCACCAAAAATACACAACCCTCCTCGACTCAACCAAATAGTACCCTATCAATAACTGGATCTCTCATTAATGCAAGATCCATGGTCGCCCATGCTACCGAGATCTCGGACACCTTAACCAACAAAAACTTAGACCTATTAGTCATAACCGAAACATGGCTCCATGATGCAGCTGGCCCTGCCATCATGCTAGCTATACCTGACGGCTACCAACTACTAAGAGTCGATAGACCTAACACTAAAGGTGGCGGCCTAGCCATCATTCACAAAGCTACCTTACCTATCAAACTAGCTACTACCCTGATATTCTCATCTTGTGAACTCCTTACTGCCAAATTGCACCTCTCCTGTAACCGGACTCTCACCTTGCATGTTATCTACAGACCACCTGGACCACTGGGAACCTTTGAAGACGACATAACCAGCATCATAACCAACAACACTAAAGACCACGCTCAAATACTATTACTGGGAGACTTTAACCTGGGCTTTAATGACAGCAACGACAAACATGCCCTATCTGTCGCCTCACTCTTGAATGACTACGCCCTATCTCAAAAAGTCTCCTCTCCCACTCATGCCAAAGGTAGAACCCTAGACTGGGGTGCTGATCGGAACTGTAACATCAGTATTACCAACATAATACCACAATCCTGGACTGACCACCACTTAATTGTATTCAATGCCTCACTAGACCTTATCCGGCCCAAACCTATACTCATGGCCCCGCCACTTCCCACCAGAAGTAAAAAAGACATCACATCAGAACAACTCCTACCCTACCTTCTCCCTACTCTTAATAACTTTGACAACATTACAGACCCTACGTCACTTGTAGAAGCTTACAACAGCTCTATGATCAAGGCACTTGACTCGATTGCCCCCACCAAGCTGCGCAAAAGCAAACAACTCTGTCACCTTAACAACTGGTTCACGCCACACCTGAAAGACCTTAGAATCCAAAAAAGAAAGTTGCAGTCTATCTGGCAACACTCACCCACCGAGGAGAACAAAACCAAATTAGCCACCCTTGCCAAACAGTATAAAAAGGAAATCATAAACACTAAAAGAAATACCTTCAATGACAGAATCTCTAAAGCCAAATCAGACACCAAGGAGCTATTTTCCATCCTCCGTGAAATGGAATCACCCATAACCCTGGCGGGTAAAATTAGCTCGCTCCAATCTAAAATTGCTAACAAAAAAGCTTCCTTGCTCCTGCCAACAGAACCCATATGGCAACCTCAGCTCCTCCCAAACCAATCTAACACCCCTCACCTATTTAGCTTCAGAAAGATATCCATATTAGAGACAGAAAAAATCATACTATCTCTAAAACCCTCCAACTGTAAAGGTGACAACTGTCCGGCCCAAATTATAAAAGATGCAGCTCGAGACCTAGCACCTTTCATTTCAAAAATCATTAATGCATCCTTTAAGTCTAATCTAGTACCGAACAACCTCAAACAATCCTGGGTGCTTCCCTTGCTAAAAAAACAAACACTTGACCCTGCTATACCAACTAACTACAGACCCATCACTACTGTCCCTTTCTTACTTAAAATCATAGACAGAGTAGCATACCTGCAAATCCAGGACTACTTAGAAACTAACAATTTACTAGGATCACGGCAATCTGGTTTCCGTCCCCTTCATGGCACTGAAACAGCCTTGATTGACCTCAAGACCCAAATTGACGAGTTGAAGGACAATGGTAAAACAGCGATGCTACTCCTCCTTGACCTATCTGCGGCCTTCGACTTGGTAGATCATGCAGTCTTATGCAATCACCTAAGCTCGGCCGCTCATTTCTCAAGTGATGCCATAACTTGGGTACGATCCTTCCTTGCAAACCGGACAATGAGAGTCTTCTCACCTTCAGCAGCCGCTGATCCCATACAAGTTTCATGCGGTGTTCCCCAAGGATCATGTGTTTCTCCGACGATGTAAAACATCTTTACTAAGCCCCTGTTTGATAAGTTGGACAGACTGGGTGTTGTCTACACTAATTACGCAGATGACACTCAGATTCTAATCCCCCTTTCGGGTAACTTCTTGGAAGACACGGACTTAGTAAATAAGATAGATCTCCTCATTCAGGCTTGGATGGCATCCCATGGCCTCTGCCTGAACGACGACAAGACGGAGCTACTGATCATTGGCTCAGCGTTGGCTATCAAAAAACTTGAACCCAACTATGCCTCATTCAACATTGACAATAACGTCATCAAAGTGATGCCTGCAGTCAAAACCCTCGGGGTCTATCTTGATTCAGCGCTCACCTTCAAAAAGCAAACGAACTCGCTAGCATCCTCCACGGCATATACTTGCAAATTGATCCGAGCATGCAGACCTTTCCTAACTGAGACTAGCTGCATCACATTAGCCAATGCTCTCATCATATCCAAGCTGGATTACTGCAATGCCCTTTATGCAGGCTCTAACAAGTATATCCTTGACAAACTACAAACTCTCCAAAATAACGCTATCAGAGTAGCTTTAAATATTCCTAACAGAGCCCACATCTCCACCTTTAGGAAAAATATCCATTGGCTAAAAATCAAAGACAGGATCACCCTCAAAATACTCTCCCTCACATCCAAATGTCTTAACAACATTGCCCCCCCTTATCTGGCCAACAGAATCCACAAGAGAACCTCTAACCGTCCCACTAGACTGACCAACGCCTTCACCTTAGTGATGCCTAGATTCAAAAAGAGTACAGCCGGCGGCTCTAGTTTCCCAATCATAGCTGCGCAAACTTGGAACAAACTCCCCTTGGATCTCAGAATGGACCAACCTTACTCTAGTTTCAGGCGAAAAGTCCTCACTTGGATCCGTGCCAATGACACTTAGCTCAACCTCCCCCTCCCACATAGACACTAGATGTCTGCAACCAGCTGAATGACATCCGATCAACTAGACTGAACCGTAGTTCCGCATTTTTTTATTTTTTTTTATTTTTTATTTTTTCTCTTTTTTCTTTTATTCTTCTTCTCCCTTTGCTTTCTTACTATACTTACCGTTGATCTAATGTGAACTGTATAAACTGCACTTTTCTTGATTTAATTGCGAACTGCATAACGTGTATTTCTCCTGTAACTAAGTTCTTAAGCAATCTTGTACTGTTTGCGCCCAGCTACCCCTTCGGGTTTGGTTCTGCGCTATACCAAATAAACAAACAAATAAACTATGTAACTCCTTGCCTCCTACACTGAGAATAGACCAGTCCTATCCTAACTTCAGAACCAACACCATCCTGTGGCTGAAAGCCAATGACCATTAACTCGCATGATGTCAATTGAATTGTAACTAACAACGCCCATCCCAAGTTCGCAACCCCTACTTGGTGTTCCTTGTATATAACATTTGTAAATATTTGTAAATTTTGCCATTGTAAGAAATGTATTTCACTTCATGACTTAACATATGTTACCGTTACCCCATGGGGATAACTAACATTGTACATAATGGCTGTAATATCTGTAAATAGCAATTTATCCTGCTCTGTAATTTATGTTTCACACTTTTGAATCCCTGTAACTAAGCTTTCCATTGTCTTGTAACTGTTGCACCCCGATATCTCTGGGTCTGGCTGGCATTATAAATAATAAACAAACAAGCAAGTGCATGGGAAAGGGAAAGGGAGAAGAGCGTGGGGGAAGGTAGAGGGGAAAGTACAGTACATGGGATAGTCGAATAAATAAGATAAATAAAACGGCCAGATGGCGGCAAGTGCAAGGTAAGTGCAGACATAAGTGCTGGTAGGGGGACTGTAGGGATACAGAAAACAGTCCCCAGGTGCAGGGGTTGCCAGGGACGCAGTGCAGGTGTGCAACTGGTGGGGCCTGGGCCCGAGATCAGAAAGGGTGGCCAGGTAACCAGTGCAGTTTCAGCCAGGAATTCAGCAGGGGAGAGAGGGAGAGAAAGCAGAAGCAGAGAGGACTGTTTTGAGGTGCGTCTGGTACCAGAGAAGGTTCTCCTCAAGTTTCAGGGAGGCAGTAAGGCTGTTCCAGAGGGAGGCCCCTGTCGAAGAAGAGAGATATACCACTAACTCATTGCTTGGAGAAGCGACTGACGCTGAGGGAGTTGGAGGCGGATGACCGAAGAGCTTGAGAAGGAAGATATTTGGGAAGAGAGAGTTGAAGGTATTGCAGCCCCAGGCCACAGAAGGCCTTGTGGACGATGCAGAGGGTTTTGAACTTAATCCTCGCAGCCACTGGGAGCCAGTGCAGAGATTTCAGTCCTGGAGAGATACGATCCCTGGGCTTGAGGCCAAGTGTTATGAATGCACACAATACTTTACTGTTTAACAATCGTAAGTGTCCCGTGTAAGGAAAACATAGAAACAAAGTTCTCTCACCTGGGGATTTGGAGCAGAATAGCAGCTACAGATGTAGAAAACAAAGGTACCCAGATGGAGATGTTCTAGCTTCAGATGACTATTAGAATTCCCCCCGAGAAACACCCAAAGACCCGGGCAAGGGGAGGTTCCCAGGGAAACCCTCCAGGGGAATAAAACCCTTTGGAGCTGCTAGAGAGCGTAGACTCCTGGAAACGTCCCGTGGAGGTAGATTACGCTATCCCGGGAGTTGGTGATGAATAGGAGTGTCTTTAAAGGATTGGATCCAGGGCAGAAGAATCAGATTGGCTAAAGGGAAATAGTGAAACAAAGTGATTAGAAATGATGCTGCCTAGTACTGGAAAAGACACTTACCAAGGGATCTGATTGTAGTAAGACTTAGAAATGAGAGTAACCGACCATCCGGTATGATCTGAAAGACGCGATGCACTGGAAGGTGTAGAACAAGGGAAAATGATGAACAAAACACTCAAGAGTAATTGGAAACAACATAACCTCCAAGAGGGGAGTAGAGGACAATGGTCACCCTGAATAAACGGAGACCCCTTCCAGCTTGATGAGTGACTGGGGTTCAGAAGGGATGAGCGTACAGGGTGTTGTGTCTGGGAGACGAAGACAAACTGTAAATCCGTAGGTCAAGAAACCAACACTTCTCATAAATGTTTCAGAAGAAAAGGGTGCCTACCAAAGGAGACCCTAGTAACCCACACCGGGCGAAGGCGGATGTTGGAAACAAATTCTCTCAAGGCGAGTGGCTTGGGCGGCTCTAAAAGAACCCCAGAATGGGAAGGCAACGAAGCGTCCTAAAGTAAACACACATAAACAACAACAAAGATCAAAAATTTCAATAGAAAAGTGGCAATAAGAATATATGCCCCAAAGGTAAGTCTGAGTAGAAAGAGGAACAGAATTCCCCGACACGGACTCACGTAGCGTTCGCAAGCTCCTTGGAGAGTAGCAACGTGTCCTTGTCTGGGAGAAGCAGACAGATAAGCTGTCAGCGCGTTGGCCTGGAAACGTTGCAAGGCATTCTGGGGCGCGGTGACTAGACTGCTGCACATACTGCAGTGGACTGCAGGAGCCGCCATGTTGGGGTCAGGCATCGCGTTAGAATTAACGCTGATAGTCGTGACACCAAGGACAAGTCTCGCAGTACTGTTCTGGATAAGTTGCAGAGGGCGGAGAGTAGAGGAAGGCAGATTTAGATAGAGGCGGTTACAATAGTCCAGCCTAGAAAGAACCAGGGCTCTGGAGATGGTGAGCTTCTGGGGGTAGGAGAGGAAAAGGAAGAATACCTCTGAGGTGGTACAACTGGTAGTGTGACTTCTTAGAGACGTCAAATGTGAGGAGAGAAGGAGAGTTTGGGGTCGAAGATGACGCAAAGGTTTTTAGCCTTGCAGGTGGGAGCAGGAAGAGGGCCAAGAGAGGCCGGACAGAGAGCTGCAGGGAAGGTGGGAGTGGGTGTGCAGATGAGTAGAATGTTAGTCTTACTGGCATTAAGGCAGAGGTCATTGGCGGCACACCACTCCTGGATACCAGACACTCGGAGATGAGGGAAGGAGAGGAGGAGGCCGAGGGTAGCCTGAAAATGAGCTCGGTATCATATGCATAGCACTGAAAATTGGGCAGAGAGCGGCAATGCGGTGGGCAAGGAATGCCAGGTACTGGTTGAAGATCCAGGGATAGAGGTTATGCTATAGTATGCTATACTACAGCATATTAACATTTATCCATTGAGCGTTTGCATTTGAGGGAGCGAGTTAACTAACACGCTTCATCCGTTTTTACAATTTGTATGATTTCAATAATTTTATAAATGTATTAATTGACATCTCTTCACAGTCCCCTCTCTCCCTAATACTCGCATTCCACACCCGTACATCCCTGCCCTTCGGTTCCTTACTCCCTTTGCCCATTTTGCAATGGCCACCCCCTTTTATCCATCTCTTCGGCGCGCCACAGCGTCTACTTCCCATTGCCCGACCATCCAGTGATGCAATCGGGAAGCATTAAGCATTCGGCATCCGTGCTGGCCGAGTAGATCCTTCTCAACCCTTCAGTGGATGGCTCACCTGGCATTCCGCCACCCGCCAACGAGGTAAGCTTGCCCATGCCATAACGGTGTGCACCACAGTGCACTTTGTATTGCGGCCTTGCGCCGCCCCCCGCGGTTTACAGCGATTAATTTACTGTTGCCTTTTGCTGCTTACCTTTACAGCAGAATACTGTCAGAACACCAGAAGATAGCTGCGCACGAGCGCTCAGTTTTCCCTAGACTGTACAAGACGTACATAGAGGTTGGTCTTTTTGTTGGCATAGCCAAAGCATTCGCCACTAGTTCACCACTGGGAGCCATGCTAAACAGTCACCTCCATAAGGTGTTTTCTGCGAAATACGGATAAATTTTAGCATTTTCATTTCTCCCCCACTCCTCTCTTGCGAGTTAGATGGGTACATTTTAAACATTGGAACCACAACTCTTGCATGTGGCTAATGAGAGGCCTCAGGGTGAATTAAAAAAACTGATGAAAATCCCATATTTATCTGAAGTACATGCAAGCTAACCAGCTGTTCAGACAATGGGCTAATAGCCAGCCTTGTTATCAGCAGCTTAAGAGTTGTGTATTTCACTGCTGCTTTTTTATGACGACCTAAAACGTACACAAACTCTATTTCTTTCCATACAATTGGTGAGATGAGGCACAGCTTCCTCTTTATCCCTATTAGATAGGCGTAACACCACACGCTATAGGCGCCCACGCTAGGGATATGGTGTCCTTCCATTAGGGATAGATAGTACATTAATTTCACCTCCTTTGTTTACCCGAGATTTTTGTCTCACTGAATTCTCTGCAACACTTTCTCCTGTGATTTGGGTCCACAGGCCATTCGCTGTGAGATGAAGGCAATGGGAACCCCCCACCCGGCGAGTGATGCGTCTGTTGCGACGACCGCTTGCACCGGCATGTTGTGGAAGGGTTTCCCTTTAACAAGTTTTCCTAGTCCACCAGCGGAGAGCCTGTACCAGGGTTGGCGACACGACCACTAGATCGTCCCACTGACCGCTTGCCTTCGACCACTGTTTCGCCAACCACTCTTGCATTGGGCGGATGTGCAATCAGGCGTGTGGGCTGCTTTGTGTACGGTTATCTGGCGTCCGGCTAGATACTGAGGCATTTGCAGCAGGATGTTTGGTATTCTTTCTTTTGACGGAAAGACTAGACCCTCTTCTGTTTTTATGACAGCTCCTAGGAACCGTTTAGTCTGGTTTGGTACAAGGCTTGAATTTTTTCTCATTGATTGAGAAACCCAACTGAAAAAGTAAACTGATTGTTCTTTTGGTATTTTGCTTGCAAATTTGGGGATTTTCCCCTGTGATCAGCTAGTTGTCCAGGTAAGGGTACACTGGGATTGACTCTCCACGTAGATGCACCGCCACCACTGCCGGTACCTTGCTGAATCCCCTTGGAGCGGATGCTATGCCAAAGGGCAGCACCTTGAATTGGTAGTGCTAGTTTGCTATTTTGAAACGCAAGAACCTTCTGATTGCTGGGAACATTGGAATATGAAAGTATGCATCTTTCATATCCAAGGTTGCCATGTAGTCCCCCCTGCCTTAGGAATGGGATTTCTTCCTGTAGCGTGGTCATGCAGAATTTCGGTGGCTTGACATAGGTGTTCGCAGGTCTAAGATAGGGCGCATTGTGAGGTCTTTTTTTGGCACAAGGAAGTACATTGACTATATACCCTTGTTTTTATCTGGTTCGCCAGGACGATGTCTATTGCGTCCTTTAAGAGCACCGCCGTCACCTCTTCCAACAGGATACGCTGTTCTCCCTTGGAGGTGTTCCTTTGTCTTGGTGGGTGGTTGGTGGGTGGGTTGCTCCAACAGTTCCATACGAAAACCACCCACCACGGCTGAAAGTACTGATTTGGCGAGGTGATTCTCTCCCATACGTGGGGGAAGTATGAAATGCGGCCTCCTACTCGAGTAGTATGGGGGGGAACCTGTAGCGGGTGGTCATTGCTTGGGGGTGTTGAGCTGCCTCTGGAGGAGGATCTACCCCTACTGCGAGACCTTCTTTGGCCTCTTTGAAACCCTTGTTGCGAGGACTGTCGCTGAGATGAACCCTAGGACGAGCTTTGACCCTGGTTGTAACCTGATGCACGTTGAGTTTTGCCCTCTAAAACGGTGTAAGTTGTAGCCCCCTCTTTGTCCGGAGGGTTTATTGGTGAGTTGCCCTAATGATTTTAGGGCATCATATTCTTCTTTCGTGCTCTTTTGAGCGTCTTCCACCGCTTTGCCAAACAACACGTTGAGCTCTATGGCATATTAAGGCAGGTAGCCTGAGTCTCGAGCTTGAAGCCAGACTGGCGTAGCCACACGTGGGTTTGATCAACATGCACTCTGCTATTATTCTTCCTGCGTTGTCTGCTGAACCAAGTTGTTCTTGAGGATGCAGTTTGCTATTTGTTTACCCTCCCCAATGGAGAGTGACAGTTGTGTTTTCAGGGGCTCTGGGACTGGAGCTATTTGCTCGGCCATCTCATTCCACTTTTGACAGTTGCAACTAGCTAATAAGGTGGTGTTATTAGCGATTCTAGGCTGGCAAACTGCCGAAGAGGCTACCTTTCTTCCAAAAGTGTAAATCTCTTTACTCTTTTTATCAGGCGGGGCTTCGGAAGAGGTCAGAGGTGTTGCTGTTCTCTTTCTAGTAGTAGTTACCACTAAGGAGCCTGGTTTTAACTGTCCCCTGATGCAAAGGGGGACAGAGAGCAGCCGGAAAACTCAATGCATGCCTTAACTGCTCTTGTTAAATTTGGAGTAATGAGAGAGGGTTGGATGCGCCTCTGTACCAATTGAAGTAGGGGGATGAATTGGGTAGCAGACTTTTTATCACCCAGTATGTCCTCAACAAAGTCCTTGTCCTCTTGTGTATCGATTTTAAAATGTTCTGCCACTTTTAGGAGCTGTACTGTATTTCACTTTCCACTGGTTAGTCAGCCACCAGTGGGTCTGAGTGATCTAGTGACTGTATGACGCAGACATCCTCGTCATAAAATTGGGCGACATCACCCATGTCCCCTTGGTCTTCTGGAACAGTGCAAGTTCCAGTGCCGCCGGGTGTTGTCCCCGTAGTAGAACCGCCGGCCTGCCTGCCTGTTTGGGTCATGGGGCTTGCATGCGGGTATCCGGCGGATCCCGATAAACCTCGGCGTTAGTGTAGATGTCAATGCTGCTGTCACTGGAGGCTCTCGATGTCCATGGAGGCCTCGGCCTGCATGGCGTGGTGGACCCAGCGTTTTCTTTTGTTGTCCTTAAGTATTTTGGGCTTGAACAGTTTGCATGACTTGCACGGTCCCTCTGCGTGATCCCTTGGGAGACAAATTGCGAGTCTTTCCAAGGTAATATGCATTCTCTCAGAGACTAATGAATGAACCACCCCCCACTCTCCCAACTCTAAGGGCCGAGGCCCGTTGAGGCCTTCCAAGGCCGTATCAAAGGTTTGTCGAGACAAGTTGGTGTAGTCATCGACGATAGTAGTTGGTCTTTGATGCCGTTGCCAAAGATCTTGCAGGAGAATGGCTAACAAAGGACAGAAAGAATATACTAGATTACATTTTTCTAAGCAAAAGGTGATAGCCAGAAGGAACTCTGCAATATGAGGCCGACTAGGATGTTGGGGAAAAAAACAATCTGAGGGACCTCGACGCATGAAGAACCATGGGTACAGTAGAAGTCACACTAGGGATAGTATTACTGGCACGTCCTGTCGGCGTCCCTTTTCTGCTGCTTCCACTAGATATGCATAGCATGTGATCTAAGCAGATTGAACAAGCCTCCGAAATATATGACATGCATTACTTATTGCAATCGCATTTCTGAAGATTGTAGCTGCTTAGATTCACATGCTGTGCATATAGTCCGACATCTAGTGGTAATGGCAGAGTATTGCATCTTGTCTTAGAGGATCGAAAGGGGACGTCGACATGGGCATGTCTGTAACACTATCCCTAATGTGACATGTAGTGTACCCAAAATCCCTCACATGTCGAGGTCCTGCCACTTGTATTTTTTCTGCCGTGACAGAGCCTTATGACTATTGTGAGTGAGCACAGAAAGAGAGTTGTGGTAGTAAGATGTCTATGTTCCTTTCATCCGAGCGGGGAGGAAGGCTGGGCGCATGTGAATCTAAGCAGATACAATCATCAGAAAGGCTATTACGGTAAGTAATGCATGTCTTCTGATGCTTATGAATCTGCTTAGAATCACATGCTGTGCATAGACTAGCAAGCAGTCCCCGGAGTTGGAGGAGGGAGGTGAGAAGGAACAGTAGTGAAGAGATGTCTTGGTACCGCTTGTCCCACCTGAGAATCAGACCTAGAGTGAGTATCCAGGCAGTAGTGTTTGGTAATGGTGTGTACAGAACTCCAGGTTGCCGCCTTGCAAATGGACTTGAGGGGGACATTTGCAATGAATGCTATGGAAGCCCCAGTGCCCAGAGTAGAGTGCTTGAAGGGCAGATCTCTCTTGGCACAAGTGTAACAAAGTGTGATGCAATTGACATCTCTACTTGGAGACTGCCGATTTAGAGACAGGGTCCCCTTCTCAACCAGCCGCCACTGAGACAAAAAACTGGTTGGTTTTTCTTAGTGGTGTAGTTTCTTTCAGATAAGAAATGACAGCACTGTGCACATCTAGTGTGTCTAGGCTTCTTTCTGCTTTGCATGGAACTTGGAGATGAATTTGGGTGCAAACCGTGGGTGAGTGTGCAGAACCACATTATTTTTGTGGATAGTGACAAATGGGTCTAGAACTGAAAGGGCCTGTAGTCACTAACTCTTCTTATTGAAGTGACTACCACAAGGAAGGTTGTTAGGGAGAATTCTCTGTAAAGGCTAATTTCCCAAACCTACTGAGTCCCCCAGCAGCTTTGCTGGATTTTTGGGGCTTATTTTTTTCTCCTGCTAAGAGTGAGACTCTTTTTCGCCCACTCTTAGACATGATTTGAGGTGTTCCTTTGACTTTGTATGTGTTTTATGGGCTATGGGGTCCTTTACCCCGTAGGGCTTCATGTGTTTTTGGTATGTGGGTTACACAGCAGCCTCCGTGCAGTAACCCAGGGGTGTCGTAGCGACCCCCAAACATAGACTCCATACCCTGGGACTGACTACTGTCTCCCAGGGCATGTAAAGTCACCATTGGCTTTACTAGTCTCAAATTGTGAACAGAACCAGTACAAACCATCATATTGTGGACGTACTGGTCGGGGCAATTCGATTGCCCCGGGGTCTGTTGTTCGAGGGGTCACTGTCCAGTCCCCCTCGACCGAGTTTTGGCTGGTGGCAGTGGATACTACTTTTTATATTGGACCGCGAATATATTCCTATAGGATTTTCCCATTGTTCGAGGCTACCACTTTTTAAAATAGCCTCGAACATACCGCCGGTTTATTAAATTAATATAAATTCACCGGTTAGTATTTTTTGCCGAAACTCTGTTCCAAGATGGCGTTTGTGTTCGCTTCTGTGACTCCAACCCAAGTCGAGCCCTTTGTTCCACATTTTGGCGGGCTTCTCCACAGAAGCATCCAAAAGTGGTGCCACTCTGTCTGGGTAGCACAGGGGGTGTGGGAGGGGGTTTAGGCACCCTGAACTGAGTTGACTGATGAATGGGGGTTTTCTGCATAAAAGCAGGGCTTTGGGGTCTGGGACTTCAGACGTCGCCACAGGACCAAAGAATCCGAAGAGGGAGAAGCTGAGCCGACCTGCAACGACGACACCACCGGTGGAGCCCTGCTGAACCCTCTCACCACTTTTCCCGATGACAGAGGAGATCTTCAATCTGAAGAGCCTTCTTCCTTTGACTGGTGGGGATAACCAGTTTGCCCGCCTTTTCGCCTTCCCGGATCATCTCGTGGCCGCCTTGCCTGTGCCAAGCACCCCGGCAACCGGGATACCACGTTTTCTCCACTATCGCGAATAAAAGGGTAGTACCTTTTAACCGGAGAACTCCGCGGCTGGTTTCTTCCCTGGCAGTGCAACGACCGTCAGCTTTCCTCCACGCCGAGATCATCTCTTCCTCTGGACGACGCCGTGACTTGCACCCGCTGCCAGGAACAACTGCCCCCGCTGGAGGATCCTCTCCACTTTAAAGGTACTGTGTCCGCCAGGCCTCCCTCGCAACGGTCTGTGTGGGGTGACTCTTAAAGCCTCAATTTACCACTCGAGTTGGCCCTAGGCTGGCTAACTGAAATTTTCTAAACTGAACTGATTCCTTTCTGAACTCTCTGCAAGACTCTCCAAGCCTTTTAAACTGTGTGATCTGGGGCACATTGGTGTTCTACTCTCTCCAAGAGGGAGCCTGGCCTCTGAACTTTTTGCTCACAAGTAGACTTTGACTTTCCTGCCTTGCTAAGTGCTTCTGAAGGATTGTGTTGTGTGCTGTTCCTAATTTCTGCCTTTTCCCTCCCTTTTTCTTAAACTTATTGGAGTGCCATCTTTAGTTAAGAGCTCACCTCTGTCTGCAAATAAGTGGTGTTAACTAAGACTTGTCTAATAAGGAATAAGGGATGTACATATGCTAATAGTGACTGTTTTTGAACTTACTTATAATAATAGTGCTAGAGTGTTTCTAAGAGTGTGTTTAAATAAATAATTATATACTTGATACCAAAGCTCTGGTCAGTGTTTGCTTGTGCTACTTTATTTTGGTACCTATCTTGTATACTCTATATACCATCTAACTCTACTTCAGAGAAGTCTGGCTGCTCACCCACAGCTACCAGGTAAATCTGGGTGGTACAGACTGCTACCAATTGGGTTTACTGCCAACACCTATAGTCTTAAGCCTTTTGCAGTGGTCCCTAAGGGAACTGCACAGGTTTCTGCCTAACAAAGGTGTTCTAGTAAGCGAGTACTTTAAGGCTAGCCTTATGCATCTGTTCAAAGGGAGATCCCCCAAGTCTAGTTAGTACTACATTTAGGTCCCATCCAGGAGCCAGGTTTAAAATAGGGGGATAAAGTCTTAACTCCTTCCATGAAAACCTTAATCACTGGGATGATCTTCCACCACAAGACCTTCCTCTGGGACGTGTTGTATGCTGTAAGTGCAGCTAAGTGGACCTTTAGGGAATTAAAGACCAGGCCTGCATCCAGTAGATGAGTCAGGTATAATACAATATGTGTTGGTGAACAGTCTATAGGACTGATGCTCTTGGAATTACACCAAATGACGCGTGCGTTTCCATGTATTGGAGTAGCAATGTCTGGTGTTCGGCTTTCTTGCCTCTTTAAGAATGTCCATTCATCTCAGAGAAAGTTGGGAGGTGCCCGAACTCTATGACCTCAGGAGCCAGGCCGCTAAATTGAGAGTTTACGGGCATGGATGTAGTGTTTCCCCCTTGTCCTGCGATAGTAGGTTGTATGGGCAAGGTAGTTTCATTGGAGGGGAGATTGACATCTCCATCAGTTTGGAGAACCAGGGTTGGCGGGCCCACATTGGGGCCACCAATATCATTGTGACTGGTTCATGGTGCATCTTGTGCCAATCTTGTTGAGTAGGGGAGTCAGGGGTAAAAGCATATACACATTTCCCTGAGCATGTATCCACAGACTGTTCCCCTTGGAGCGGTTCAGAGGGTACCTGGAGGTATAATCTGGGCATTGTGAGTTCTCCAGAGTTGCAAACAAACAAGTCGGTCTCTGTGAAGCCCCATTCTGTGCAAACGTTGGAGACAATGTCTTTCTGTAGTCACCATTCGTACTCTGTGGGTAGCGGGAAGTCTCTGCTGAGTAAGTCTGCCAGAAGATTGAGTTCCCCTGGAACATGCTGAGACAGGAGGAACATCTTGTGTTTGAGATCCTACTTCCATATGTTTTGGGACAATTTGGATAACCTGGAGTGAGTGCCCCCTTGCTTATTCAGGTAATACATGGCTGTGGTACTGTCCGTGAGGACTAGTACTGCCTTTCCCTGTAACTGTGTCTGAAAGGCCTTCAGGGCTTTGAACACTGCTAACAGTTCCAAAAGATTTATGTGGTTGGCCGCTATTGCTGGGGACCAAATGTTGTGCGCTGTCTGCTGGTGGAAGTGAGTCTTCTGTCCAAATCAGAGCCCCCAAAAATTGTTTGAGTTGGCTGGGGTCTGGACTGGACTTCTTGTTTATTGAGAATCCCAGACTGAAGTGTAGATCTATAGTCCTTTGGGTGTTTGAAAGGTATGTACCGTATGAATCCCCTGTTATGAGCCAGTCATTGAGGTAAGGATAAACTGGGATGGATTGCCTGCCCAGGTGAGCCGCTGCTACTGCCAGCACCTTTGTAAATACCCTTGGGGCCGAGGCAATGATGAATGGAAGGACCTTGAACCGACAGTGCTAGTATGCATCTTTCATGTCCAATGTTGCCATGTAATCCCCCTGTGTTAGTAGTGTGATTAACTCTTGCAATGCTATAATTCAAAACTTTTGTAATTTGACAAATTTGTTCGCTGGGCTCAAGTCTAGCAAAGGGCGCATGGTGAGATCCTTTTTGGGTACAAGGAAGTACACTGAATAAATACCCTTGTTTACCTGTAGAACGGGATGACTAATTGCGCCCTTTTCCTGCAAGATCTCGACCTCTTGCAGTAGGATTCTCAGATGTTCTGGTGACAACCACCTGGTCTTCCGAGGTCTGTATGAAGGTGGTGTAGAGAGGGTCTGTAGATGAGGGGCAAAAAAGCTTCTCCACCCATGGGTTCACAGCTCTTGTTTGCGATGGCATTAGCAAAGAAGGAGCGATGCGCCTTTTAATGGAGTTCAGTAAGGGTATAGACTGCGTTGAGGTGGTTTCTCCAGAATATCTTCCACAAAGTCAGTGTCTAGCACTGCTTGTTGCGTGGCAATCTGAAAATGTTCGGCAGCTTTCTTCAGAACAGCATCAACTTCCATCTGGTCATCTATGGGAAATGCCTGTTTTATAGGAGATGAGGGAGGGTCTGGATCAGGTGTATTGGTTGGTGACAGCCATGGTGCATTATACACTGGCTGCTCATTCCCCCAATCTGGGGCCCGATCAATAAGGTCCTCAAAGGGATCATCTTCCTGAACATACAGATCCTGAGGAACCTCCTCTGGATCCGTCAAGTCAAACACCTCCTCATGAAGGGGGCAGAAGGTCCTTTGAAATTAAGATACAGTAGGGTACAGGTCTTCTTCACTAGGCCTCTTAGGTGTAGTAAACCTTTCTGAAAAGTCCACCAATTTGCATAGTCTATCCATACACCCTTCACATCTGCCTCTGGTCCATAAAGAGGAGCCAGAGGGGTCTGGAGTGGGGAAGGGCTCCATATGGGGGTCTGAGGGCTTAGTGCGTCGAGATTTATCTGCAAGAGTCTTAGCCAGGGGCGGGGGGACCTTCAGAATAGTCATCCTGCCTTTCTCGGCTTGTGAACGTATCCCTCGAGCCGTTTTTGGGCCGATTAGCCGGCAAAACAATCTTCGCGAGACTCTTGCGTATGTTCGCAATCTGTGGGAGATATTTGAATTGTTCTAGAGGCTTAGCCGTAGCCGGTGTTTTCTGCGCCGGCGAGCTCTGAAGAGACGTCTCAACGCTCTTATGATGCCCTTGTCAGTAGAACGCCCATACGCATGCCGCTTAGGCGGTTGCGGGGAGGGCTGTCGACTTTGCCGATCGGCAGGTTCAGTTGAGTAAATAGACGTACCCGTTGGCGTCTTTGACCGACCTGATGAGTCCGTCGAGGCAGTTTGGGGGGTTGTGGGTTTACCTTTGTGAGTAGCATGTGCTATGCCTCCTTGTTGCAGGGGGGGGTGCACTCCCAATAGCAGAACCGATGGCCTGCCTGCCGGGGCCAGACAGCTCCGAGCATGGGCGCTCCGAAGATAGGTCGATGGCAACCGTGTCGGAGCCACGGCTGTCGCTCAGTTCCTCGTCACTCGGCACCTGTGGCGGCGGGGAGCTACCCTCGGCTTGCATCATGGCATAGGCGTCCACCTTTTAACTCGCCGTTCTTTAATTGTCTTAGGACGCAAGAGCTGGCAAGACCGACAGGACGCCTCGAGGGAGACACTTATTGCACCTCTGGTGCATTTCCTTCCAAAGGTACTAGCCTTTACAAGACGGGCAACATTTCAAAAGGTGTCCTGTCCATAGCTCAGGTTTATAGCGACAGCAAAACCAGAAGGGCAAAGAGAGGGGAAAAGGAAATACATTCTTGAAAAGAAATAGAGCAGCAGACCCCACTCTCCCTACTGTCTAGGTCGGCCAGAAGGCCCGGCCACACGGTCGACAGTGTCCAGTCGAAGTCTGCAGTTGTCTTCCGAGGTGGTAGCCAAGTAGTCGTCGATGAAGGGGACGAATATATATATATAAACGACCGGAGGTCATGGACAAAGAATTTAATCTGCTATTATTAAGAGCTCCGCATAAGGCGACCAGCTAGATTTTGGGTACACTACACGTTAGGGATAGTGTTACAGGCACGCCCATGTCGACATCCCCTTTTCGAACCTCGAAAGATAAGATGCAATACTTTGCGATTACCACTAGATGTCGAACTATATGCACAGCATGTGATTCTAAGCAGATTCACAAGCATCAGAAATATATATATATGAGAGAGAGCCTACATTACTCTCCAGAATCATATTTCTGATGCTTGTATCTGCTTAGATTCAGATGCTATGCATAGGCCAACACCTAGTGGTAGTCCCAGAGCATTACATTATTTGTTTTCGAAACTCGAAAAGGGACGTCGACTGGTTGTGTCAGTAATACTATTCCAAAATTAATAAACAAGGGCAGCCCTGATAAACACAGGTGGGCATATATTTAAATAGTCACAAAAAATCAGGGTGAGAGATCACACATACATTTCATATTGTACTCCTACACAGAATCAACAATGTCACTCATTTTTTAGAAGAGTCAATCAGAGAATGTATTGACCTTGAATTTTTAATTAACATATATTTATCACATATGGAGAGAACAGAGTACCCAAAGACACTTTCAATTTGCACTTTGCATACAATACAGGTGAGTACAACTGTTAGGCAGAATCCTATGCAGTTCCCTTAGGGAGCACTACAGAAGATTAGGACTACAAGTATATGCAATAAATCCCCTTTGGTATCAGTCTGTACCACACAGATCTAGTTGGTAGCTGTGGCTGAGCAGTCAGACTTCTCTCAAGAGGGAGATGAGCAGTATTCAGGGTTTACACAATAGGACCATAGTACTAAGGAACAAGGAAACACTGACCAAAGCTTTGTATCAAAAAGAATATTTATATTTATTTTACACACTCTTAAATCAACACACAAATCACTGTCATAAAAGCAAGTTAAAACAGTCAAGAAAAGTATACACAACTCCCTATTTAAATTGTAGACAAGTTTCAGCAAGAGTGAAAACTGAGCAAAACGGCACAGTGTAAACCAAGCAGAAATAGCACTTTAACAATTTCTCAAGAGGGAGGGAAAGATCAGGTTATACAGGAGTAGGCTCCTAAACACACCAGTAACTATTCCCGAATGGATTGTCAACAAGTTAGGCAAGGCAGTACTTTAGCATAAGCAATACTTGGGGGAAAACCGAGCAAAATGGCACTTCACAATGTTTAAAAGGGAAGGAAAGGTGTTTAGAAGAGATTTAGGTGCACCAATACATTTCTTGATGAAAAGCAATCTAGAGAAGGCAGTTGTAACAGATTTAGCCAAAGTCAAGAGGCCTGTGCCAGAGTTAGTGGTACAAGGTAAAAGTGCCCAGAATCAAACTGTTCCAGTAGCTGCAGTCAAGTCTTTGTTAACAGTTGAAAAGGAGGGTGCAGTAGGTAAAAGACAATGTTAGATGATAGGGGTGACCAACCCAGGAGGTAAGTAAAGGATTTCAAACACCTTTAGCAGTACCCCACGAAACGGGTGGCCTGGCGGAACAATGTACCTTGAAAGTGGTAGCGGCTCCTGCGGTAGCGGTAGTTCCTGCAGTTTGGGAGATCCAGCAGAGGAAGAGAGGCTCTCGTCGTGGAGGAAGGTTCGAGTCACTGCACTGCCCAAGGATGAAGCCAGCCGTGGTGATGCCGAAGTGAAAATAAAAGGTACGCTCCTGTAAATCGCGGTCGTGGTGGACAAGTGCCTGGCTATCCAGTCTCCTAGTGCTGGGTACCGGCGATTCGAACAAAGCAGGTCCTGGAAGGCGATTGGCGAACTGGTTGACCCACAAGCTCAACAGAAGAAGACTCTTGCAGGTGAAGATCTTCTCGAGTCGTTGGAGAAAAGTGGTGAGGAACTACAGCTTCTCTCCTCTTCGGGTTTCTTAGTTCCAGTGGCGACGTCTTGTCCTCCAGTCCTCAGAGCCCTGCTTTTATGCAGAAAAAACCCCATTCATACAGCCTAGCTGTCACTCACACAGCGGGGTTGTTATCCTGGCGGGATAACCCCCCAGCCTATCAGGGCAGAGTGTGACTTGGGTTGCCTAGGTAACCCCGTCCAGGGTGCCTATTCCCCCTCCCACACATCCTGTCTACCCCAGACTTAGTGGCGCCGAAAGGAGGGCTTCTGTGCAGAAGCCCGCCAAAAGGATTAACAAAGGATCCCCGACCTGGGTTAGGATTTCAGAGAAAGACACGAGAAAGAAATATTATCAAAGATCTGGCAATAAAACCCTACCGGAGTAAAGTTAATAATAAAATAAACCGACGGTTTGTTAGAGGCTGTCAGTAAAAGTGATAGCCTCGAACAATGAGAAAATCCCATAGGAAAATATTTGCGGTCGAATAATAATGGTAGTAACCACTGCCACCAGCCAGAAACTTTGGAGAGGGTGACTGGACGGTACCCTCTCGAAAATTAACACTAGGGAAAAACTATTAACCCTTTCCAGTACTTCCATAGTACAATGGGTTGTACTGGTTTTGTTCATAACTATTGACTAGTAAAGTCAATGGGGACTTTACATGCCCTGGGAGACAGTAGTCAGTCCCAGGGTATGGAGTCTAAGTTTGGGGGCCACTATGACACCCCTGTGTTACTGCACTGAGGGTGCTGTGTAAGGCACATGTAAAAAGAGGATAAGAAGGGTAAGAAAAACCCCATAGACTATAAGCACAAAAAAAGCCTAAAACACACATCAGCCCTCTGTCTAAGAGTGGTTAAAAGAGTCTCACTCTTAGCAGGTGAAAAACTAACACTTCAAATCCAGCAGAGCTGCTGGGGGACTCTATAGGTAAGGGAAATTAGCCTTAGAGAATGTTCCCTAACAACAACCCAGTCAAGTGGACTAGATTTTGGTGAACAAACATGTTTTGCTTTTGTTGATCGGCATGTTTTGCATTACAAATACAATGTGAACAAAGAACAGAATAAACTTCAGTGAACAGAAAAAGCGTATATCAGTGTATAGAATAGACACTGAATTGGTGAAGAAGTCGACACTATTGTGTTTCGGCCCAGTGAAAAGCTGTTGGATGGAGTTTATGTGTAAAGGCCTTCATCAGGACGTGTAGATGGTGGTGTAGCCGAGTCCTGGGTTCTCTATCTACAAGTATTAATACAAGTGTGGATTAGAACCAGTGTGATCTCGAAAACTAAGTACATGATTGATAAGCTCAACAGATGCTTTCCTTTGACTTAAGGAAGTCAAAAGCGACAGAGCCAATGGGGGGAAAGGCTTTTGGACTGCAGAACGTTGGCCGGCCATCGTTTAGTCTGCCTGTCTTTCAACGTTTTCAGTCGAGAGCTTACAGGCCTTGCATGAGCGCACGTCGTCGTCTCGAGGAAGACACCGATTGAATCGGCGATGGGTGTCCTTCATAGGAAACATGCCATTACACAACGGCAACATTTAAAGGGCGTCTTCTCCATAGCAGAGGGTAGCGACAGCCAGACCAAGAAGAGAAAGAGAGGGGTAAAGGAAATACAGTCTTATAGATGAATAAACCCAGGTCCCCACTCTCCCTACTTTAAGGGCCTGGCCGGAGGGCCGAGGCCACACGGTCGAAAGTCGTTGGGCAGTTGGACAGTCGCTGAGTAGTTGTTGATGTCGGCGGTGGCAGGAACCCATGAGGCAGTCATCGAGAAGATTAGTCGGGAGACTAGATGATCATAGGTTGTGGGGACGAAGTTAGCAATATAAACATCTTGTGAGCTACGCATAGGTGATCAACTAGGTTGGCGGAAAAAAACAATCTGAGGGACATCGACGCATGAGGGATTTTGGGTACACTACACATAACATTAAGGATAGTGTTACAGTCAGGCCCATGTCGACGTCCCCTTTCAATCTACGTAAGAAAGATGCAATACTCTGCGATTTACACTAGATGTCGGACTATATGCACAGCATGTGATTCTAAGCATAGGATTCCCTTCCCCAAGCTTCAACTTGTCCAAGTTTAACAGAACAAAAGAAATATAACTGTTCCTCTTTCCACTTTTCGGGGTTCCCTTCCCCAAGCTTCAATTCCTTCAATATCAAAATTGTCTCTCAGGGGTCCCTTCCACAGGCTCAGGCCCCTTCAGTTTCAAACACAGAATTCAACTTGTCAGGATGTACCTTTATATACAGTTCCTCTCGCAAATAACCTTCTCATGGGGTAGAATCAGAGACTTTCGAAAATGCCAGGTCCCTTTGTTCCTCCTCAATGCAACCACTCTGATCTTTGGCCCCTCTGTGTATCTCCTGTACTTGCATTTCTTCTATCCTTTCAGGTGTTTCCTGCACCCCTTTGTTATCCTTCACTTCCCTGTGTCCACTGGCACCTTCTTTGGCTTTATTTTCCATCACTGTGTTGTGCCCCTGGCACCTTCCTTTGATTCACTTAGCTTTCATGCACACTTGCACCCATCCTTTTTCTTAACATGCTTCTTGCACACTTATTTCGCTCTTGCACCTTTCCCTTACTTTCAGGTCACTCGCACCCTTCGATTGGCTTCCTTTTGGCTGAGGCAATGCTTGTGTTTCAAGTATTTCTTCTTTTTCATCACATGGGTCCCAGACCCCATTAACATTCTCATATATGCTGGTCCCAGACCCCTTTGGCTTTTTCATATTACTGGGCAAGTGACACAATGCCCAACTTACTATGAACAATAGTGGACTTTAAGTTCACAAAAGGATTATTTTCTCTTGCTTTCCTGCTTTGTGTAGCTTTACACTCTTTTCACTTGCCTTCTGTTTCATGCCGCTTTGCAATCTGTCGCTTGATTTTCATTCCGTGCCACTTTATAGTTTGTGCCTTTCTCCTGCTCCACTGCAGTCACACATGATCCTTAGCGTCTCTCATTGACTTTCACGAAACTCACCGGACAGCGTCGTGTTGACAGGCAGGCCCTTCAGTATGCACAGGGGTTGAGGTCAGGGTCTCACCACCTACACCTCCCACACCCTTGGAGCTAGCACAGGTCCCAAAGGAGCAAGCATTCCACTGAACGCCGCCAGCAGGATGCAGGCAGCTTCACTGTGTCTCCTTGGAGACACGGCTCCCTCACCACGCTGCAGTCCCTCTCAGACATCGGGCCAGCGTATCAGCATGCTGTTCTCCTCCAGCCTTCAGCTCCCACCACTGTCTACTCCTGGGATACTCTGGTCCAGACAGCATCCCCAGCTCTCTCTCTGCTTCTGACAGAAATTGGACTGAGAAGGGATCCCTTGCTGGACTCGGCGGCACAGCCTCCCTTCTGCTCTCCCAACTGCTACTCTGCCTGCTCTCTCATAAATTTCATTTTATACACCTGTGTTGTATCAATGGTCCGTACGTGAGTGGTCTGGGCTGGGTTTCCCTGACCTTCAATACTTCAATTAACAGGACTTGCCTGTCCTCGAGTCCTAAAGAGAGTCAAGTGGAGTCAGATGTAACTGGTCATAATTAAATGCCTGATCCTGCCCAACTATTAGTGGAACAAATTGAGGAGCTTCTACAGTAACTTTCCCTTACTTTCCCCATATTGTTTCTATGGCTAATCATCACTACTCTCAACTGCCTCTTCTTCCCAGTATTAGTTGGAAATGGGGAGGGGGAGATGGAATGGGCTTGGAAATAACACATGAAGGCTGAGAAAGGGTTTTCTGATGGGAAAGGGGGAATATCATATCTCACCCTTGGGTATTCACCTGCCAATCACTCGTGATCCTCCAATGCTGGTCCAACAGAGGATCTTGGGAGAGTAGGTGGGAGAACACTGTCAGGTTTCTCACAGCATCCACACAGTAATGTTGTATGAATGGACCTCCATGTAGCAGCTTTACAAATTGCTTCAAAAGGTACATTTGCAATGAAGGCTAGAGTAGCCCCAGTCCCTCTTGTAGAGTGTGCTTTGTGTGTACATATTAATGTTTTCTTTGACAAAGAATAGCAGAGTTGGATGCAATTAATAATCCATCTGGAAATTGCTGATTTAATTACACAAACCCCTTCTCTACCAGAAGCCAAGCAGACAAAGCATTTACGAGTCTTCCTAATTGGTTTTGTCTTTAAGTAGTCCATTACAGCAATCCCGACATCAAGTGTATTGAGGCTTCTTTCTGCAGAGTTTTGAAAGAAAGCAGGAGGTTCTATGAATTGATAAACATGAAATTTATAAATATACTTTGGGGAAAACGAGGGTGTGTTCTTAACACTACCTTATCTTTTTTTTTTTTTTAATAACATTTTTATTAGTTTTTCAATACAACCAACAATTCAAACAAAACACGCAGTGCGATCCACAATCATTACATTAACATCACTTGGTCTTTGTTCACTGCCCCCCTGTTCCCACCCCCCTTCGCGAGCCTGTTTGTCCATCACATCCAGTATCTGCCGCACATAGCTGGGCGTCATTTTCATCAGATTCCTCTGGGTCTCACATTGTCCCAAATAAGCCAGATATAAATGTTTTCCATGCCATCAGGGTACCCACTTCTTCCTCCCAAGACATGCAACTTGCCTCTTGCCACACCACCGTTTCAGCCCCCGGCCATTTCTGTAATTCTTTCCACCACACCTCCACCCGTGGCTTATGACACTTTTTCCAACCTATAGCTATCCTTCGCTTTGCAAGCACGTACGCCAAGTCTTTCAGTTTCCCAGTGTGCTTCAGCTTCCGTGGCCTAGGAAACCCTCCCAACAGGCAGGCCCTAGCCATGTCAACGGCGAGCGTGACCCCTTTCTCTGCTAACTTTTGTGCCACTTCTCTCCAGAAACCCTCGATCACTGGGCACGCCCAAAACATATGTGTCATATCAGCATTCGCCACTTCGCACTTAGAGCACGCCTGTCTCCCGGGATTTCGGAATTTAGATATCCTCAGCGGGGTCATACACGCTCTATGCGTTACGTACAGCTGGCATTCCTGGCATTCCTAGACACTTTCTTATGGTATCCCAGGGCCCGCTCCCACATCCCATCCTCCATTTGGGCTCCCACCTCGGTTTCCCAATCCAATCTCAAATGAGTCAGTTCTTTCCCAACCTTAGTCATTACCATCTCATATAATCTAGAGATCTCATGCCCCCTCAGTTGTGTCATATATCATCTCCACAATGGCGTCCGGTTCCTCAGCCAACACCGTCTCATGCCACGTTATCCGAATCTTCCGCACCAGCCTGTGATACGTAACGTATTGGCCCCCATGTAGTCCCACCTCTTCTCCAAGTCCTTCGAACCCCCTGATGGTCCCCTCCTGCCATATATCACCCAACGTTACCAGTCCCACCGACTCCCAATAGGTTCTAATAATCACCCTCAGTTGCTCATCTCCTCCCGCCAAAGTAACCAGAGGTACCTGCGGAGAACACGGGAGCGGATCCCCCATTATTCTACATGCTCGTCGCCACATTTTCCACCCAAGCCTCATCATCCCCGGGTACTCCTTTATTTCTGACTCAGGCAACCAGATAATTTCTTTCAGGTAGAACGGGGCACAGTCATGCCCGAACAATCTAAATTCCGGGGTCGCTTCATCAGAGAGCCATTTGGCCACAAACTGTAATTGACTTGCTATGTAGTGGGCTTCAGAATTAGGTAGCTTGACACCCCCTTTTTCATGAAAGTTCTGCAACTTCCAGAGCGCTACTCTATTCCGGGTACCATGCCACAGAAAGTCTCTACACACACCATTAAATTGGACAAAAAACCTCTTAGGAATCATATGCGGGATATTGCTAAAATAATGCAAGAGCTTTGGCAGAACCACCATTTTAAGCATCGCTCCCCGCCCCATCATCGCTAAGGGCAACGTCTCCCAAAATCTCATACATTTGTGGATTTTCTCAACGACCATCTCGGTATTACGCCTGTGTTCTTCCTCCGCCGTATGGCACACATCTATTCCAAGGTAGCTGTTAGGACAGTTTTTCTGAAGTCCAGTTAAGGGCCTAGTAAAACCATTCAACTGAGGCAGTACAAGACTCCACTCTTAGTATAAGACTGTACCACCTGAGTACATGGTAGCGTACGCAGAGCAGCCAGGCTTATCATAGGAGGGAGAGAGGGCAGTAGATACAGTACAAGTGAAAATTGTAATACAAATGATCCAAAGAAACACTGAAACACTATGTATTATAAAAATAAAGGATTTATTTAAATACAAGTAGGCCCAGATAAATCTAGGGGTTAAGTAAATACTGAAACATTATATGAAATCACAATATAAAACACAACACTATACTTGAAAGTACACAGACCCAAGTATAGACCTTATTTGGAACACCTAACAGTAGTTCTAGGGAAGTCAAAACCTTGTTATACACATTTAGTATAGGCCAAGCCTATTCTTTGGGAGTAAAAGACCAATGGTTACTTTTTAGATTACTTGTGGTAATACAAGGACAGTAGGCCCTTCCAGTTGTACAGTGACTCTTGGAACAAATCACATAAACAGTCAACTGGACAATATAATTTTGGTGAATAGTGAAACACTTATTCTAGGTGCAGTAAAAACCTATAACTACTTTTGTCATAACACACAGTTATACCAGGTGAGCAAACCTAATGGATGTAATATATCATTACAGATGCTTTGGAAATCAGGGAACCCCAGATTGAGGTAAGCAATAACTCTTGTAACTTGTTTTGGATGGCACACAGCTAACACAAGGTAAGTAAAACCCACTTACTTTAACTTCACAATGAAGGGGAAAGTAAAACCCAATGTCGCACTTTACTGAATAGATATTCTAGGTAGGCAACAACCTAATGTAGACTTATTAAAGACCGGCTAGCAGCAAGTCAGGGGAAGCAAGACCCAGTTGGGGGGACACTCATACAGTTATCCTAACAGGACTAACCTGGTGATACCAACAGTTGGAGGACACTCGTACAATTACCCTTCAGGAATAATCTGGTGAAACCAACACATTACTTTTGTAAAGAGGCACAACCTAATCACAGGAGAGTAAAATACCTTCACATCTACTTTCTTTTAGACTGGCAAAACAGTGGCTAAGGAAGGAAAGATGTTAACCATACTTTTAAGAATAGTGCATCACACATCCAAGATCAGTAAGAACTTTTGTAACTGTTCACTCTTAGAATTACAGTTACCAACCACCTCTTTAGTAAAACACTTGATTTCTTTTCTAGGCAGAAGTCCCAATCCCTTCAAAGTCTTTTCCCTTAAAGCATGAGTGTTCTCAGTGGCAGAAGTGGGTCACTAGGACTAGTGACCATCAGGCAGTGTTAGAATAAGTTCTTTAGTAGCAAAAGCCAGAGTTTCCTTAGGAAAACTGGGCAAACAAGTGAGTACTTTACTTCTAGGGTTAGAAGAGGGTCCAGGGGCTTCACAGAAGACACCCCAGCAGGATTCTAGCAGTGGGGCTGGGTGTACTGGACGAGGGACCTCCCAATCACAGAAAACACCCCAGGACTACACAGAAATCCCAACAGGCTTAAGGTAAGTATATACCCAAGCCAACACAGTACCTCAGCAATGAAGAAGAGATTGCAGCAGGAGAACTTCAGGGACTGCAGCCAAATACCCGGTCACTGGATTCCTTGTCCTGGAGACTGACACAAGACCTCAGAAGGGACTTTGCAGCAGTGATCGATGAAGAAGGCTCTAGGCAAGATTTCTCTCGCGGCTGAATGCGGTTCTGCGGGTTTGGCGCCTTTTCAAGGAGCACAGAATAAGACAGAAAATCGCGGTTGAATTCTCGTTGTTTAAAAGGTCCAGCACTCTTGTGAGGGGACTTTTTGGACTCGATTCGTGTCTCTGGAGATAGACCAAGATGCCCACGAAGTTTCAGCGAGATTCGGAATTCGGAAGACCGTGCCCCGCACAGTGGCAGGAGGTCCCAGGGTATTGGGGTATTGCAAGAACGCAAGGTCGCAGCAACCCGTGGGATGGCTCAAAATGCAGGTCGTCTTGAGTCTAGTGGGTCCCACCAGGCTCTGGTTTCGGGTCGTCGTTTTCGGAGACCCCAGGTCGATCGGAAGGAAGGGCTGCAGCAGGCTCCGGTTACAAAGCAGGCTCTCCGGCCGCTGGAAATCATTCCCGCCGCTTTTCCTTCGTCATCCTCTTCGGTTTTCGGTTCCAGTGGTCGACATGACTTCAGCTTCCAGGTTTCCAGTATTTATCAGGAACTGCAACACAACCTCTGCATTCTCTCCCAGCATTTTACAAGAAAGGGGCGTTTGGCTGTCCAATTAGGACAGCCAACCCCCCACTGGGATTTGGCCCAGTTGAAGGAAGACCTAAGACAAAGGAGGGGGAAGTTTGAGACCCCTCCCCCACTTCCTGTGCTTACAGACTGACTGGAGCCTGGGCGGGGTGTCCAGGGGACTCCCGCCAAAGACAAAACTCAAACAAAGGATTTTCCCGCCCTGGATATCAGGGGAAGGAACAAGAAACGACAAGAAACACTGAAATGGCAGAAAAAGAAGACAGGGGCCATTTTGGTAAAAATGAGCACCCTTAGGTGCTTTTACTGCAGCTGTGATTACAGCACGCGGTAAAGGTGCACCGAAGTAGTAAAAGGTATCACTGCCACCAGCCATTAAAGGTAAGCTTGTCACTGTAACAGAATTGTTACAGTTTAAATGTAAAAGGGGATACATTGTATCTCGACAGCACTCCACATAAGGTGGGGTGTGCTGGTTTCACAGAATAAAATGTAAAAGGGATCAAAAGATCCTTTCTACCCTTGGGAACTGTAGTTCACTCAAGGTTAGCACAAGAAAGTTAAAGGGGAAGCCCCTAGGGCAACCCAGCAACAACAGGCACTTATTGCCAATAAGTTGTTAGACATGATAACTTTAAAAAGACACTATGGAGAGTCTTAAAAATGACACCCATAAAAAGAGTTAAAGACAGGTGAGTGTGGAAAAAGGTTCTCACTCACTGAGGTATTAATGGAAAATATCTCACTAGAAAAGCAAAAAGTTCTGGAGTTGAACCAGGCAAGGAAGATTTACCAGCCCTGTGGAAATCTTACCTAACACTCGTCCCCCCCAGACTAAGGAGCAGGGTAAGCTAATCCTCACCTGGATAGATCTCTTGTTTCTAGTCGGTTAAACTGTTTGCTGAGTCAACTAGCAATATTTTTGTAACCCTTGCTGTTATACTTTTTCTTATATTAGTTATCATTTGCAAACTATATGACCTACAAGTAGTGTTGGGCACTTTACTCTTGTCTAAGGTATAGGGGATCTGATTAAACAGTCCCTCAGAAGTTGTGACAACCTCTGAACCTACAATAGCTTTTATAAAAAGGGTTCTTATAAAGAAATCCCTTAGACCTAGAGGGGTCTCCATGATTCCTCACCACCTCTCTCACATGAGCAGGTTGGGTCTCAGGTATCCTAGTTGGAGGGGTTGTGGCAAAGCATTGTACATCCTTCCACTTCCTCTTAGATCTGTTTTTACCTTGGTTAGGGTTTTCCCTTCTAACTCTAGGATTTACAAGGGGGTCTTCAGCAGAAGAGCCCACAATGTCAAGGGGTTTAGCCTTAGACATATCTTTTCTGGATTTCCACCAGCTTTGAGGTTTACCAGTCCTCAAAGGCCTAGTTAGGTTTCCATCTTGTCTATCCACCCCTTCCTCAGAAGTAGTGTGGGTCAAAGACTTTAGAATTGGAACTGAAATGGTAGAGCATGGTTTGTGCTCCCATTTCCCCAATAGTCTAGATTTTGATTTGCCTTTGTTAGAGGTTGCCCTGCAAACATTAGGACTTACAGTAGGATTCGCTATAGAGGATCCTACTGGTTTAGAGTGGTCTCTTGAAACAGAGACCCTAGCCTTGTCAGAACACCTATCCATCTCTCCTGTAGGAGTAGTTGGAGTCACAGGCTTTTTATTAGAAGGCCTAGTAAGAAAGCTACTCTTAGGTTTCTTATAACTCTTTTTGGTGTTCAGTTTTTCAGGCCTAGAAGTTACATTCTGGGCATTCTGAACTAAAGGAGAAAATTCAATTCCTACCTTGGGGTCAAGGAAACTCCTTGCCCTCTTAGAGTTGTTAAAAACACCTAAGCTTTGTACATCCATATGGATCACCTCCACTGTAAGTGGGTTTTCAGGCGTATCCATGTTTAGAGTTTTAGGAACCATTTCCACTGCAAGTGGGTTTTCAAATGTTTCAGCCACTACAGGTTTAACTGAAGGGGTCTTTATTCTAAAGGACATACACCACACAGGGTGTGTGACATGAACACTAAGGTTCTTGTCAGGTTCAACAAAGTTTTTACACAGTGTTATAGATTGGACAGGAATATATAAGTTTCTATCCACAGGTTGAACCACTTCCACTCTAGGTGGGTTTTCAAGAGGCTCTATAAACTCAGTGTTAACTGAAGGTGGGGTCACAACAGTGACCTGGTTAATGGTATTATACCATATGGGTACTAGGATAGAAGTTTTTAAGTTTCTTGGAACTAGTTGAACCACTTCCACTACATGTGGTTTTTCAAGAGGCTCTATCACCTTAGCAGCAGCTAAAGGTGGGGTCACAGGAGTGACCTCTAGCTTTGTGGGCCTAGGGGCTTTGTCCCTATTTGAAGTTATGGGTGCTACACCCAAGTGCCCTTCAGAGTGGCAGTTAATGCCTTTTATCTCTAAAGAGGGGTCTCCTAAGGGGACCTCTCTTACTTCAAGTTTAAGAGCCCCAGCCTTTTTACAAGGGGGCTCAGCTGAGTCTAAGACCACAGCTTTTCTGCTATAGTCAGTATTGACAGATTTCTTAAGGGATAAGGAGACAGCACTTTTTGACCTACATCTATGCTCAGAGTCCCTTAAGGAGTATAGATATGTAGAAGCTTTTTTCTTATATCTATCTATGAGAGCTGTTTTTACCCTATCCCAGTTACCTATTTCTACTTCAGGTAAATCCAAGAGCACATGGTAGTCCCTCTTGGGAAGTCTAAAAAGAACCCAGGGTATTCTATCACTCTCACACAGACCAAACCTTTTACAAGTGAGGTCAAAAGTTTTCAGCCATACAACAAAGTCACACTTCAGATCATACTGACTCACCAATTCTGGAAACCTGGAAGTTGTAGACACAGAAGAACTGGAAAAAGAAGAGGGGTGCAGAAAATGGTCTTCTACAGACCCGTTATACTTTTTCTCATATTCCCACATCTTCATATTGTTTTCCCACAGGAATTTTCTTATATTCAGTTCCTTAGATATCTCAGAGCACATGGTAGGCAGTAAGGTAGAGGCAGGAGAAGGGGCAGGGGGGTGAACTAACATCCTCCTCATCAGAACCCTCGTATTCCTCCTCTGAGGAGTTTGGACAGCTGTCTGAACCCTCATCATTCTCACTCCCAGCAATATTGTAAGAGGTGGACACAGGTTCACTGGAACCATGCATATGGTCCCATAACCTTTGTAATAATTCAAGCTTACTTCCTTCACAATTGAGGCCCTTCTCTATACACATTGTGACCACAGTTTCCATTGCAACATAAGAGAAGTCCTCAGGCCTAAAGCAGGCCATGGTGTTGGTTCTTGTGTTAAATACAATAAGTACACTTTACCTTGGCTAAACCAAATCTACTGGATGGTTTCCTTTGGACACAAAGTATATCAATAATCAATGTAATGCAATCCACCTTGATCCCAGCGCATGCCAACAGTGTTAGAACAGTTTTTCTGAAGTCCAGTTAAGGGCCTAGTAAAACCATTCAACTGAGGCAGTACAAGACTCCACTCTTAGTATAAGACTGTACCACCTGAGTACATGGTAGCGTAGGCAGAGCAGCCAGGCTTATCTTAGGATGGAGAGAGGGCAATAGATACAGTACAAGTGAAAATTGTAATACAAATGATCCAAAGAAACACTGAAACACTATGTATTATAAAAATAAAGGATTTATTTAAATACAAATAGGCCCAGATAAATCTAGGGGTTAAGTAAATACGGAAACATTATATGAAATCACAATATAAAACACAACACTATACTTGAAAGTACACAGACCCAAGTATAGACCTTATTTGGAACACCTAACAGTAGTTCTAGGGAAGTCAAAAACTTTTTATATACATTTAGTATAGGCCAAGCCTATTCTTTGGGAGTAAAAGACCAATGGTTACTTTTTAGATTACTTGTGGTAATACAAGGACAGTAGGCCCTTCCAGTTGTACAGTGACTCTTGGAACAAATCACATAAACAGTCAACTGGACTATATACTTTTGGTGAATAGTGAAACACTTATTCTAGGTGCAGTAAAAACCTATAACTACTGTTGTCATAACACACAGTTATACCAGGTGAGCAAACCTAATGGATGTAATATATCATTAGAGATGCTTTGGAAATCAGGGAACCCCAGATTGAGGTAAGCAATAACTCTTGTAACTTGTTTTGGATGGCACACAGCTAACACACGGTAAGTAAAACCCACTTACTTTAACTTCACAATGAAGGGGAAAGTAAAACCCAATATCACACTTTACTGAATAGATATTCTAGGTAGGCAACAACCTAATCTAGACTTATTAAAGACCGGCTAGCAGCAAGTCAGGGGAAGCAAGACCCAGTTGAGGGACACTCATACAATTATCCTAACAGGACTAACCTGGTGATACCAACAGTTGGAGGACACTCATACAATTACCCTTCAGGAATAATCTGGTGAAACCAACACATTACTTTTGTAAAGAGGCACAACCTAATCACAGGAGAGTAAAATACCTTCACATCTACTTTCTTTTGGACTGGCAAAACAGTGGCTAAGGAAGGAAAGATGTTAACCATACTTTTAAGAATAGTGCATCACACATCCAAGATCAGTAAGAACTTTTGTAACTGTTCACTCTTAGAATTACAGTTACCAACCAACTCTTTACAAGTAAGTAAAACACTTGATTTCTTTGCTAGGCAGAAGTCCCAATCCCTTCAAAGTCTTTTCCCTTAGAGCATGAGTGTTCTCAGTGGCAGAAGGGGGTCCCTAGGACTAGTGACCAACAGGCAGTGTTAGAATAAGTTCTTTAGTAGCAAAAGCCAGAGTTTCCTTAGGAAAACTGGGCAAACAAGTGAGTACTTTACTTCTAGGGTTAGAAGAGGGTCCAGGGGCTTCACAGAAGACACCCCAGCAGGATTCTAGCAGTGGGACTGGGTGTACTGGACGAGGGACCGCCCAATCACAGAAAACACCCCAGGACTACACAGAAATCCCAACAGGCTTAAGGTAAGTATATACCCAAGCCAACACAGTACCTCAGCAATGAAGAAGAGATTGCAGCAGGAGAACTTCAGGGACTGCAGCCAAATACCCGGTCACTGGATTCCTTGTCCTGGAGACTGACACAAGACCTCAGAAGGGACTTTGCAGCAGGGATCGATGAAGAAGGCTCTAGGCAAGATTTCTCTCGCGGCTGAATGCGGTTCTGCGGGTTTGGCACCTTTTCAAGGAGCACAGAAGAAGACAGAAAATCGCGGTTGAATTCTCGTCGTTTAAAAGGTCCAGCACTCTTGTGAGTGGACTTTTTGGACTCGATTCGTGTTTCTGGAGATAGACCAAGATACCCACGAAGTTTCAGCGAGATTCGGGATTCAGAAGACCGTGCACCGCACAGTGGCAGGAGGTCCCAGGGTATTGGGGTATTGCAAGAATGCAAGGTCGCAGCAACCCGTGGGATGGCTCGAAATGCAGGTCGTCTTGAGTCTAGTGGGTCTCACCAGGCTCTGGGTTCGGGTCGTCGTTTTCGGAGACCCCAGTTCGATCGGAAGGAAGGGCTGCAGCAGGCTCCGGTTACAAAGCAGGCTCTCCGGCCGCTGGAAATCATTCCCGCCGCTTTTCCTTCGTCATCCTCTTCGGTTTTCGGTTCCAGTGGTCGACATGACTTCAGCTTCCACGTTTCCAGTATTTATCAGGAACTGCAACACAACCTCTGCATTCTCTCCCCGCATTTTACAAGCAAGGGGCGTTTGGCTGTCCAATCAGGACAGCCAACCCCCCACTGGGATTTGGCCCAGTTGAAGGAAGACCTAAGACAAAGGAGGGGGAAGTTTGGGACCCCCCCCCCACTTCCTGTGCTTACAGACTGACTGGAGCCTGGGCGGGGTGTCCAGGGGACTCCCGCCAAAGACAAAACTCAAACAAAGGATTTTCAGGGGAAGGAACAAGAAACGACAAGAAACACTGAAATGGCAGAAAAAGAAGACAGGGGCCATTTTGGTAAAAATGAGCACCCTTAGGTGCCTTTACTGCAGCTGTGATTACAGCACGCGGTAAAGGTGCACCAAAGTAGTAAAAGGTATCACTGCCACCAGCCATTAAAGGTAAGCTTGTCACTGTAACAGAATTGTTACAGTTTAAATGTAAAAGGGGATACATTGTATCTCCCCAGCACCACTAAGGTGGGGTGTGGTGGTTTCACAGAATAAAATGTAAAAGGGATCCAAAGATCCTTTCTACCCTTGGGAACTGTAGTTCACTCAAGGTTAGCACAAGAAAGTTAAAGGGGGAGCCCCTAGGGCAACCCAGCAACAACAGGCACTTCTTGCCAATAGGTTGTTAGACATGATAACTTTAAAAAGACACTATGGAGAGTCTTAAAAATGACACCCATAAAAAGAGTTAAAGACAGGTGAGTGTGGAAAAAGGTTCTCACTCACTGAGGTATTAATGGAAAATGGTGTCCAGTCAACTCGTCGAAAAAAAACTGGTCGACTGCAATTTGGTCGACGCAATTTGGTTGAAAACCAAATGGTCGAATTTTTTTTTGTTATTTATATATTTATTTTTCGGGTTTTCGTTTAGTTAAAAAAGGGGTTTTTAGAGAAAAAAAGGGGGTTGGGGGGGACCCCCCCCAAAAAACAAAAAAAGGGTTAAAAAAAAAAAAAATTCGACCATTTGGTTTTCGACCAAATTGGTTCGACCATTTGTCTGGTCCACCAATTTTTTTCGACTAAATGTCTGGCAACCATGGAAAATATCTCACTAGAAAAGCAAAAAGTTCTGGAGTTGAACAAGGCAAGGAAGATTTACCAGCCCTGTGGAAATCTTACCTAACAGTAGCGGAAAGAGACCACAGTCCACGGCACCTGCAACACCGGCAACCTCTCCACAGGGAGCCCTTTGTAGCTGCCCAGCGGGAAAATGCTGGATTTTTGGGGATTCACCGCTATACCGGACAACCTTGCATACCTTTCCATCACCTCCAGAATATACTGAAGGTTTTCTCCCGGGTATCTCAAATATAATAACAAATCATCCGCATACAGGGATATCAGGTGCCATCCCCCCCCCCAACCTCGATACCTATCTCGTCGTATTGCTGCCTCAGGTATAGTGCCAGAGGCTCCAGAGCCAGAATGTATAACATCGGGGACCAGGGGCACCCCTGTCTAGTGCCCCTGCTAAGTTGCCATCTCTCAGATATCACTCTACCTGTTCGCACCCTGGCTAATGGTGCACTATACAACATCTCCGCCCACCTAATGTACCCCGGCCCCATTCCATACTCTCCCAAAGCCGCCAGCAGACACACCCATCTGACCGAGTCGAAAGCTTTTACCGCGTCCAAAGACACGATTGCCATCTCCTCTTCATTGTCACAGTCCTATTCGATCACCCGATGGAGTCGCCTGTGGTTATGAGTAATATTCCTGTCTGGGACATAGCCCATTTGGTCTGGGTGTATCAGTTTGCCAATTACCTTCCGCAGTCTATTCGCCAGGACAGCCGTTAATATCTTGCTGTCCTGGTTCAGCATCGACAATGGCCTGTACGATCCGCAGCTATGCCCAGGTTTATTAGGTTTAGGGAGTGGTATTATGACCGCCTCTCTGAGCGACTCCGGCAACCGTCCCACCTCAAACGCCTCGTTGAGCATTTCCAACATCGGGGGGAGCACTTCCGCCCCATATGCTTTATAAAATTCACTAGGTAGTCCATCTGCTCCCGGGGTCTTACTAGTAGGTAGCTGCCTAACAACCGCCTCCACCTCCTCCAACGTAATCGGGGCATCTAGCTCTTCTCTTTCCTCTGTGCTTATCTTGGGCAATCCAATGTCTTGCAAAGTTTCTAGCATTTCTTCCCGGCTGCCTCCGCCTCTCTCCCCATATAATTCTCTATAGTAATCCGCAAATTCCCTGTTGACTCCCTCTTGGGTGTCTGTCACCTCCCCATCTTCTCTGGTTATTGTCCTGATCGGGGGCCTTGGGGTTTCACTTTTATATAGCCACGCCAAGAGACGGCCTGTTTTATCTCCACCCGCATGTTGTCTCTCAACGTACTTTTTGTAATTAAGGTTGCAGAGCCTTTCCCAGTGTTCCGTGCACCGTTGCTGTAGCGTGAGCACCAGCTCGGTGTCTATGCATTCCCTTTTTAGTTCTCTCTCTAATTCGCCTTCCACTCTCTGTAAATCAGCCAGAACCCCATCCTGCAAGCCTTTGGATTTAGCAATGGCCACAACCCGTATCACCACCTTGAAGGCCTCCCACAGTGTCCCCGCCGAGTCAACGCTGCCTGTGTTCACCTCAAAATAACCAATGATTTCGTCTCTCACATCCTCCCGAAAAGCCGGTTCTTTAAGTGCCTCCGCACGGAGGTGCCACGTCGGAATCCGTGCCCTAGGGTGGCAGTATTGCAACCCCACGACCAGGGGCGAGTGATCCGACAGGACCCTCGCCTTATATTCTATATGAGCGATCTCTATCATTACATCTGATGTGGCAAAGACAATCAAGTCTAGTGTGCAGCTGTTGTGGGGCCGAGTAATGTGAATACTGCCTCTCATTAGGGTGTTTAGTTCTCCACACATCTACCAGTCCTAAGTCGTCTAACAACGATTGCAATGCTCTAGCTGCTGGGGCAGGCCTGACCATCTTGTCATCCGACCTGTCGACTGCGGGGTTCAGCACACAATTGAAATCCCCTCCCCAGATCACCGCGCTACCCACACACAAGCTCAGGCTGGTGCACATAGTCCGGAAGTACTCCGCCGCGTTTTGATTAGGGGCGTACGTGTTTACAATGCACACATCTTTATTCTCCACCACCCCTCTCACTATGGCCAAACGCCCCTCAGTTTCCACCAATTCCTGTATCAGTTGGAACGGGGCGTGCAGCGCCACCCAGACCAGCACACCCCTAGCATAGGCCGAGTACGAAGACCCCACTACAGTACCTTTCCACTTTCTCCTCACCAGCTCCAGTTTTTCCTGTGTCAAGTGCGTCTCTTGTAACAATGCAATATCTATCTTTTGTCTTTTCAAATACAGCATGACCTTGTTCCTTTTTAAATAGTTATTGAGTCCCCTGACACTCCACGTCACTATTTTAAGATCCCCCATGGCTCATCAACACCCAGCTCTCTCCCTCTTGGCCCGCCCCGTCCTCCTGCGCAACACAGATACAATACTAGGGGTATTCCCTGTAGGCTTACGTGTAAACTCAAACTCCCCAAAACTATATACACACCAAACTCCCCTCCCCCCACCCATCCCTTCCCCGACAACTCCCTCCCCAACTGTTGCCCAGCTCCATCCCTGGATCTCAGGCACCCCCACATCTATCCCTGTCTAGTACGCTCAGAGCTCAGTAGGTTGAAGTCGCCCTAATGGCCACAGTGCAAACAATGCATTATCTATACAATCCAGGCCCATCTACAAATAGGCAACTTCAATGACTATAATCCAGTCCCATAGTCTTAAACCGCACAATCTCACTGTGCTCCCAGCACTCTTTACTTATCTCTTCCGTCTCCTTCTTCCGCCTGGACGTCCGGCTCCTGGGGGCAGCCCTGCGCATCAAGCCATCCCATGGCATCCTCCGGAGTGTCGAAAAATAAAGTTCTGTTTTTATGAAAGACTTTCAATTTCGCCAGATAAAGTAGCATGTATTTCTGGCCCGCCACCCTCAGTCTCCTCTTAACAGCCCCAAAGTTCATTCGGCTCCGCCGTACCATCAGGGTATAGTCTGGGTAGGCTGTTATGTTTGCCTCCCCTCGCTTGATTGTTCCACCTTTGCGAAAGTGTTCCAGAATCCTTTCCCGATCCCGATAATTAAGGATCTTGGCAATCACTGGCCTGGGCAGGTTGCCTGGCGGCAGCTTCCTCGTCAGAGCCCTATGTGCTCGTTCCACAGCAAATCCCTGGGACAGAGCTCCTCCGGTGATCTCCTGTAACAACATGTTTTCGATAAACTCTGTGGGGTTATGGCCCTCTGTTCCCTCCGGTATACCTACAATGCGGATGTTGTTCCTTCGGGCGCGTCCCTCCGCTTCCTCCGCTCTGCTCTCCAGGGTGCCCACTCTCTGCACTAGGGCATGCAGTTCCGATTTGTGTGAGGCGCAGTCCGCTGTGTTCGAGCTCCCTTCTTTCTCCAGGCTCTCTGTGCGCTCCGACAGGGACCTCACATCCTGTCGGAGTAGGTTCACCTCCTCCTGCACTGCACCGACTTTAAGGTCCAACACAGTTTTCAATTCAGCCACAACTATTTGAAGCTTGGCCTCCCAGGCCGCTTTCAAATACGCTTTCAGGTCCGCAATTGCAGCCAGAACCTCTTGATTTGGACCCGCGGCAGCCATGCCACCTGCGGGAGGCTTGTCTTTACTTCTAGCACTTTCCGGGCCCGTCGGTTTTCTGGCAAATTCGTCTAGCGTGGGCTGTTTCACTTTTTGTCGTAGTGACTTATTAGACATGACGCAGCAGCCTACTTTCACTTACAGTTTACGGTGCAGAGCATCCACCACAGCCTCTGTCCTGAATGCAGTGGTGATTCACTATTGTTTGCGTAGTTTCAGAGGGGCGGCTCGTTGCTGTCATCCGTGTTTGTGGCGACCCCCACACCAGCATCCCAAGCCTATTCCCCGTGTGCTGCAATGGATTGTGTTCTCCCACGTAGGTAAGTCCTCCGCGGGGGGTATCCCACAACACTTGTCCAGATCACTGACAAGTCCCACGTGTCGCCGAGGCAATTGTGCCCCCTAAAGTGCCCCAGTTATGTTTAGGATTGTCCTGGCACTATATTGCATGCCTTCTAATTTTCATGCAACAGTTTAGTCACGCAGTTTCCTGCTGCCGTATTCCATGCCGGCAACCATGTACAGCTCTGAACTTTTATCCTGGTTCGCCGCCCCGGGTGTTATTACGGCGCAGCTCCCAAGAATACACTGCCTGTGTACGGGTGATCCGTGGCCTCCCCGTGTTCCAAGGACCCACTGTTATGCGTGTCCGTCTCCCTCACCAGCTAGCGTTGGCTTGTGCCCTTCCTTTATTCGTGTCGGTGTGCCGGGCTCCCATGCCCTCCGTCTCTGCGATGGTGTGGAGTCGGATCACGTGTCAGGGCTCTCTGATACAGTGTCCACCGGCACGCTGCAATGACTTCTCTTTCGGCTTTACTCTGCAGGAGTCCCGTCTACCGCACATAACAATGTAGCGCTGCTGTATCGCGTGATAATGGATCACTATAGCACACGTGGCTCGACAGTTAGCCGGAGCCTGAGTGTTCTCTGTTGTGGATACACTCACGGGTCCCGAATTGGTTCTCCCGTCTTGCTTGCACTTAACCGCGGTCACTGCCCACACTCAGCTCCTCATCCCAGTGTCCACCTTAGTCTGCGGGCGTCCGCCATTTCTTCTCCACTGTCGCAGGGCCGATCCTGCATCCAACTCGCTTGGCTGTTTCAGATCGCATGAAGTTTATAGCAAGCCTCCCACGCTCCGACCGCCACCAGTCTATACATGTGTATTTTCCGTCATCTCCGATCGGCGTATGCAGCAGGAGTATCGCAGCGCAGGCAGGAGCATCCCATCACACTGCAAGTGTTCAGATCTTATCAGGCACATAAGCTCTCATCAAGGGCACCGCCATGACCCTCCGGTCCGCCGCGGTCATTCCTTCACACCGCGGCCAGCCGATTACTTTGTCTGAGTTTTCGGGCGGCCATCTTGCTTCCTTCCTCCGTCCAGCTCATGATTCTTTCTTCCGTGATTTTCTCCGTCGCGGCTCCACTACTATGCTTGCAAACTTCAGCGGGCACGGCCGCACTATTCATAAATCCACCCGTGGAGTTTTAGGCATACACAAGCATTTATTAATGCACTTCTGCCGCAGGATCAATGCCGGATCGTAGGAGCTCCCTCAGTACACGTCTCTTCACATGGCCCTCTTGGCCACGCCCCCCACTACCTTATCTTAATGGATGGTTACAAATGGGTCCTAGATAGAAAGTGCTTGCAGTTCACCTACTTCCTATCAAGATAATGGCTACTGGAAGCAGACTTATAGGTGAGGTAATTGAGACTAGCTTTATGCATAGGGTCAAAAGCAGACACCCTTACTTTTGTAAGAATGACATTTAAGTCCCACCCTGGAGACGGATTTGAAATGGGGGGTGAAGTCTTTTGACCCCTTCCATGAAGGCTTTCACCACAGGAATTTTCCACCAAGAAATCTTCTTCTGTGAGGTGGTGGTGTATGCTGAGAGTGCTACCAGGTGGAGTTTAAGACAATTAAAGACAAAGCCTGAGTCTAATAAATAGAACAGATAGTGTATGATATTGGAAGGTGAACAGTCAATAGGGTTGACGTCGTTCCTTCTGCACCATAACACAAAGCATTTACACTTGTTGAAATAACAGTGTCTTCTGTTAAGTTTTCGGGCCACCTTTAAGATGCCCATGCATCGTTGTGGTAAGATTAAATGTCCAAACTCTCAGGAGGCAAGCTGCTAAATTCAGTGTTTGAGGACATGGATGCAGTGGTGTGCCCCAATGTTGGGATAACATATTGCAAGGGCTGGGTAGCTTGATAGGTGGGCAAAGTGACAATTTGAGTAGGTACAAAAACCAGGTTTGGCGTGACCACAATGGCCCATAGGAGAATTGTAAGATGTTCCTGGTGTATCTTGTGTATTATTTTGTTGAGAAGTGGTGTTGGGGGAGAAAAGCATACAGAAATCTCCCTGACCAACTAATCCAGTGTGTGTTCATCTTGGACTCCGCCTGGGGAAATCTGGAGGTGTAATTTAGGCATTGTATGTTCTTTTGTGTTGCAAAGAGATCTATGTCTGTTTGCCTCCATCCTCTGAAGACGTTGTTTAAAATGTCTGCATTTATTTGCTGCTCGTGTTCTTTGGGAAGCTATAAGTTTCTGCTCAACCTGTCTGCAAGACGGTTATGTTCCCCTGGAACATGTGACAGGAGAAATATATTGTGACTGAGAGACAAGTAACAGATCAGCTAACTTGGACAGACTTTAGACTGTGCCCCACCTTGGTGGTTTATGTAAAATATGGCTGTGGTACTGTCTCTAAGGACTAGAACTTTTTCCCTGCTAACTGTTGTTGAAACGCTTGAAGGGCTTTGAAGACTGCTTGTAGCTCTAGAAGGTTGATGTGCTTCTTTGACATTGATTGTTTCGACATGTCGTATGGAGTTTGTTGGAGATAATATGCACCCCACCCTGAAAGTGATTGTTGTGAGAGTGGCTTGTACTGCAGGGTTGTGAGAGGGTTTCCCCTTCAACAGGTTTTCTTTTGACCACCACTGCTTTGCTTGCATTAGAGATTGAGAAACGACCACTAGATCGTCCCAGTGACTTCTCGCTTGAGACCACTGTTTCGCTAGTCACTCCTCCATTAGAGGCATGCGCAACCTTGCCTGGGGTACGATAAAGATGCATTCTGAGAAGGAGCATCGCCTTTTGCGATGACCGGCAACATAATGAGGAATCCGAAAAAGCATCTTTTGGGCTCTAAAGTTTGAGGTAAAGACTAAGGTGTCTCGTGTCTGAATTAAAGCACCCCAGAACCGTTTTACTTGACTGGGGATGAGACTTGATTTTTTTTTCTCACCGATGGAGAACCCCAATTGAAACAAGAGGTTAATTGTTGCCTTAGAGTGCTATTGACATGTTTGATGTGTGTCTCCTGTTATGAGCCAGTCGTCTAAATAAGGGTACACTGGTATGGATTGCCTGCGTTATTGTGCTGCCACTACTGCCAGAACATTTGTAAACACCCTTGGTGCTGAGGCCGAAGGGAAGCACTTTGAACTGGTAGTCAGTGGCCAATATTTGGAAGTGCATGTACTTTCTGTGCACTGGCAACATTGAAATATGAAAGTATGCATCTTTCATATCCCATGTTGCCACGTAATCTCCCTGTTTTAAGAGAGGGATTCCTTCTTGAAGGGTTGTCATCAAAATACTTGCGTTTTCACCTAAGTGTTCGCTGGACGCAGGTCTAACATGGCGCATATTTAAGCCCTTTTTTGGTACAAGAAACTGCACAGAATAAATACCCTTGTTTACAACGTGAAGCGGAACCAGCGCTAGTCTCCCTTTTGTAGAAGAGACTGGATCTCTGCTTGGATAATCTGCTTCTGTCCTGGCAACCTTGTTCCGTGTCTTGGTGGATGGTAGTGAGGTTTCTCTAGGAACTCGGAATTAACATTTGGACACGGTTGACAGCACCCACAGGTCGCTAGTGATACCCTCCCATGCGTGGGTGAGATGCAAAAATGTGTCATCCTACTGGGGAGACATGGGAGGGAACCTGAATGGGTGTGTCATTGTTTAGTGGGTGTGGAGCCTCTAGCGGCTGTGCCCCTACCATGACCTCTTCCTCACTTATATCCTCTTTGAAAGCTGTACTGATAATGGGTTGACTGTGAATGGGAAGAATACCACAGTGAGGAAGAAGACCCCTGGCTATACCCTGTTTGTGTTTTTCATGGTTAGCCCTACTCCGAAAGGAGTGAAGGGTATTGAAGACACCTTGTTGGGCATAAGGCTCATTTGAAATTTGGCTTAATGTTTTAAGGGTGTGATGCTGTAATTTGGCATTTTATAGAGCATCGTCCACTGCTTTACCAAATAATACATTCAACTCTATGAGCATGTTAAGTAAGGAACAAGTTACTTACCTGTAACTGTTGTTCTCCAGCATGGGTCTGGCATGGATTCACATGCTTATGAATATTCCCCCGTCGTCAGGCTGGCAATCCTTGGTAAAGAAAAAAATCAGTTTCAGTTTTGTTTCTGAACTGTCTTTCTACTAGTAACCAATTACTGGTCTCTGGGTCATACTGCCCCCAGCCAATGACTGCCCTCTACCTAAGCCCCTCCTCTGGCAGTGTTACACTCACCTGGTATCCATGGGGGCGCCACATAATACTGGATGGAGGTCTAAGCGCTATCCCAAACCCCTCTAGGCTTGGTTATGTACCAGACGTTGGGTAGCACGTACGTTTTCCTGCATTGAACTCTCCGTCCGGCGACTCTGTGCAGGGGCGCGTGGTTGGTGCAGGCGTTCCGTGGACCTAGTTGCTTCACTGGTCCGTATGCCCTTATGTCGGGTTCAGACTGGCTGTGACTCCAACTCTGCTTGCTGTCTTCCAGGTGAGTTATGTCTTTTCCGTCTTTATTCTGTCTCTTTCTTTCCCTCTGTTTTCTCTGTCTTCTCGGCGTCTTGCTCCACTACGCTGTTGCCCAACAATGGCTCTTTTTGTTTTCACAGGGATGGTTGCGATCTTGTAGTTGCCGCGCCGATGGCAAAGACCACGGTGAGTTATTGATGCGCAAAGTGCTGTTTATTGGTGTTAATTGCTAACCTGTGTTCTCTTCTCTTCTTTGTACAGGCTGCGGTGATGAGCGATCGAAGCGCTGCTTGCCCAGGTAAGTGCGTTGTTAATGCTGACCTTGTTCCTTCTCCCTTGCAGGTTGCAGTGAAACCCAGAGATGGGCAAGGTAAGAGAAGCGCAGGGTACTGTCAGGACTCGCTGCTTGCCCGGGTAAGAATTGTTATTAATGCTGTCCTTGTTTCTTTATCTTTGCAGGTTGCGGCGAACTCCGGAGATGGGCAAGGTAAGCGAAGCGCAGGATGGATTCAAGGCTGGTTACTTCACAGGTAAGTGTTCTTGCTTGCTAATGCTGTTCTTGTTCTTCCAGGTTATTGATGGAATCTGGATCTAGAGCTTCAGGATCGGGCCGCCAGAGAAGCAGATGAGCAGGAGCTGGACACAGTGAGCGTTACGCTGCAGGAGTGCAGGATAACTCGAAGCGTGTTCTGCTGTTTGGGTGTGGTTTAAATAGCCCAGGTAAAGTAGTTCCAGGCCAAGTAGTTCCAGGCCCAGCCATACCCAAAACACTAGACTGCATGGCTTGGTTCTAAAGATCTGAGCTGTGTAATAGGCCTCTATGTTGGATTACGGTCCAAAACTGGTATTGCTTTATTCCTGATAATGAGACTGGTGCCAAAGGCACCAGGACTGACTCCATGTATGTTTCTGATGGATTTCTAAGGCCCTTGGGGCCAGTGTGAAGGGCTTTAGCCCCACTGCTACCAGGGACCGTGACAGGCAGCCATCTTTAGATTTGGTAGCACGTAAAGTGGCAGTAGGACCAAGAGAAGAGCCGCAGAGGGGTTGGAGGGAGGGTTTGCATGTGAATCCATGCCAGACCCATGCTGGAGAACAACAGTTATAGGTAAGTAAGTAACCTGTTCCTTCTCCAGCAGGGGGTCTGGAATGGATTCACATGCTAATGAATACAAGAATACATAGCAGTACACGCATGCAAACCCACGGGAGCTGGCAAGGCTCAACATTAAGCATTTCAACAACTCAACATTAAGCATCTCTTACCTCCTCACCAGGCTCACCTTCAAGCGAACAGGTTGCGCAGCACTGCCTGGCCGACTCTTGACTCCTCCCTGGAATCCCGGTCGATGCAGTAGAATCTTGTGAAGGTGTGCATCGACCTCCACGTAGCAACCCTGCAGATGTCCAGCAGGGGCACACCAGACAGGAACGCCGTAGTAGCAGCGATAGCTCTGGTTGAATGGGCTCTCAGCCAGCCGGACAACGGTCGGTTTGCCAACCGGTGACAGTGCATGATGCAGCCGGAGAGCCATCTGGAAATGGAAGCCTTCGAGAGGGCCTTCCCTTGGTTCACAGAGCCAAAGTTCACAAACAGCTGTGAAGTCTTCAAAAACTCTTTGTGCGGTCCACGTAGAACTTCAGCGCCCTAGCCACATCCAGCGAGTGCAAAGTCCTCTTAGCCGGCGACGAAGGCGACGGGAAGAAAACAGGTAGCACCAAGGGCTCATTGAGATGAAGTCCAATGGCACCTTGTTTAGTTTATTGATTTGTATTGCGCGCCAGACCCAAGGGTATGAGGGCGCCGGAGCAACAAGGCTATTCACAGCTTGGTTACAAAGCATTACAATAATTACAATGGGACAATAGATGGTTGAATCAGACATGATAAGACAAGAGTTTACACATTTACATAGTTTATAGCGGTGAGACAGGTTGGGTGGAGTTTGCGGTCATTGTTCTTTAACCATTGTATGTAGTTTTGTCTAAAGTGTGTGTAAGTTTGGGGTGACCTTAGAGAGGGTGGTAGGGAGTTCCAATGTTGATCTGCTTTAACCTGGAAGCTGTTGCCACCCATTTTTGTGCGTTTGAACCTGGGAACTGTGAGTAGATTAGCGTTGGAGGTACTAGTAGGTCTTTTGGAGGTGTGTTTACTTATTCTGTCGACTAAGTAACGGGGGGCAGCGTTGTTGAGGCATTTGTGTGTAAGTGAAGCTACTTTGAGTAGGATTTTATCTGTAGTGTTGAGCCAGTTGTGGGCTCTCCTAATGTTAGAGATGTGTTCTCTCTTGGGGATGCTAAGCGCTGCTCTGAGAGCGTTGTTTTGTAGCGTCTATATTTTGTTAGTAACCTGTTTGCTAGCTCCTATGTAGAGGGCATTACAATAGTCCAGTTTTGATAATACAAGGGCTCTGGCTAGCGTAATGCAGCTCTGGGTGGCTAAGAAGGGTTTGGCTGCTCTTATGAGCTTACATGTGTAGGCCGCGGAGGATGCCATAGAGCTGACCTGTTTATGGAAAGAGAGGGAGAAGTCAATGTATATTCCTAAGGTTTTCACTTCCTTGGCTACTTAGATCGGGTTCCCATCTATAATGAAGCTGGTGTAGTTGTAATCCAATTTAGTTAGGTTTGCGGTGGAGCCAAGTATGATGAGTTCAGTTTTGTCATCATTCAGGTATAGACTGAGTTGCCATCCATGCCTGGATGATGAGGTACACCCTGTCCACCAAGGCCAAATCATGGTTGTAATCTCCCGTCAATGGGATGAGGATCTGTCTATCATCAGCATAATTAGTGTAGGGGATACCCAGACCATCTAGATCATCAAACAGGGGCTTCGTGAACAAGTTGTACAGTGTAGGGGAGACACATGAACCCTGGGGGAGTCTGCATGTGATGGGAATGGGGTCGGCGGTAGCTGTGGTGGTGAAGACCCGCATGGATCTGTTGTTGAGGAATGACTCGATCCAGCCGATGGCTTCTTGGGAGAAGTGGGCATCTGACTCCAGGTGATTGCACAAGATTTTGTGATCAACTAGATCAAATGCCGCAGAGAGGTCAGGGAGAAGCAATAAAGCAGTTTTTCCTTTGTCTCTAAGGGTGTCAATTTGAGCCTTCAGGTCGATAAGGGCCGTTTCTGTCCCGTGTTGGGGTCTGAAGCCTGATTGCCGAATACCGAGGAGATGGTTTGTTTCAAGGTGTTTTTGGATTTGTTGGTAGGCTGTCTTGTCTAATATCTTAAGCAGGAACGGGACGGTGGTAATGGGTCTGTAGTTGGTGGGAGTGGATGGGTCAAGAGGGCTTTTTGAGAAGGGGGAGGACCCAGGACTCTTTGAGGTTGCTGGAGACGGGACCTGAGGTGAAGGAGGCGTTGATGAGTCTGGTGAATGGCGAGAGGTCTCTTGCCACATCTTTAATAATTTGTGGGGGGCAAAGGTCGCCCTGACAGAGGGTTTTAGGCGGAGAATGATTTTTTCCACTTCAAGAATGGAGACTTTGGAGAAGCTGAAGCTAGTGGGGTTGGAAAGAGGGTGGTGGGGTGTGGGGCGCGGGGTCGTATTAGTAGGGTTGGTTGGTTTAGCTATGGAATCTTTCTTATTTTTAATTTTAGTTTGTAGGCCTGTGACTTTATTGTTTAGGGCATGAAGGAGGGGTGCGTCCTCAGCACTACCCTTGTCTCGTGGAATGTCAGATATGGAGGTTTACAGCAGAGGGCCTGGATCTCTCCCATCCGTCGTGTTGATTGGTGAATCTGCAACAGGCTGATCCTGATATGTGATCGTCATCTAGATGATCTTGAATATTATTGGGATCATCGTACAGAGTTCCCTGATCATCAATGTAACCATCCTCCCGATCTTGATTTTGGTCAGCTATATCAATATTAATGACATGTTGAGATATCGAAGGAGGATCTTTATGTAAACTCAGGGATTAACATGTGGGGTTCTCCCTCCTCTACATCAATGTACTTTTGTCTTATTGGATATTTTTACATAAAATGAACAAGAGGAAACTCTCCATGGTTTGTTCAAAATGTTATTTTGTTCAAGTACCTGTTCTAGATGTATCCTTCAGTGGATAGCTTATAGCTTCAGGATCGGGAGCTGCAGGTCCCACTCCTCACCTACAGGGGTTCAGCATAAAGCGCTTTGTAGTATTCTGAAAAAACCTCATTAAATACCCGGTTGCGTACGTATCTCCTTCTGGTCCTTATTCCGGATAGAACATATAGGGGATCTGGTGTCATTTCTCCTACACAACCAGGATAACATCCTCCCAGGTTTATTCCCTTGTGTACGGCTCCTTTCCAGCTATTTCGCGTAATTAAACTTCCCAACCTGTCCCATTGCCTTAAACATGCCTGTTTCAATTCAATTACTTCCTCCACATGCTCATTTACCCTCACCGCCCTTTCTAATACCTTCAGTTTCTCTTCCATGCACTGCAGCACATTGACAATTACTTTTTGTCCATTCCCGATTCCGCTATCATTTCCCCTCTGATAACTACCTTATGTGCCTCGCATACCGTACCCATCTTCTGCACACTCCACTCATTTACCGCAATGTATTCCACAGTCCTTTTCTGAATGTGCTTGGCAAATGCTTTATCTAACAATGCCTCACTCCTCAACTTCCATGTCGGTATGGGTGGCCTCAGGGCAGACACCCGCCATTGCACTACGACTGGGGAATGGTCCGAGAGGACTCTGGCTAGATATTTCGCCTCTGAAAATTCAGCTTCGCATTCCTTGCTAGCGAACACAAAATCTATCTTCGTGTATACCTTATGCGGGGCAGAGTAATGAGAGAATTTCCTCCCTCCTTCGTGTTGTGCCCTCCATAAATCTCGTAACTGAAAGAGCTTCAGCAGCGAGTTCAACACCTTGGCTGGAGGAGATGGCTTCTCATCCGATCTGTCCACGGTTGGGTCCAGTGTAGAATTGAAATCTCCCTCCCCCAAAATCAATGTCCCACCCCAGTATGGTCCCAGCCTCACATATAATCTAAAAAACACTGTGGTGTCATGGTTTGGGGCATAAGTGTTCACAATACACATCTCGGTTCTCCAACATGCCATGTAACATTACCATTCTACCCTCATTTTCTTTCTTCGTGGTCAAAATTTGAATGGTATAGTCTGGTCCACCGAAATGAGGACCCCTCTCGCATATGTCGCATAAGTGGAGCCTACCATCACACTCCCCCGCCCCCCACACCCCTTGGCAAGTTTTTCTGTTTTGGTGCATCCAAATGCGTCTCCTGTAACAATGCTATCCATACCTTGTTCCTTTCAATATACATGTTCACCCTCCTATGTTTCACATAATTATTAAGCCCCCTGACATTCCAGGTCATGATTTAGACCTTATCAGCCATTATAATACCAGGTCCAGGATATCAATGAGGCCACCAGCCTATTGCCAGCCTCAGTAGGAGTTTGATGCAGTATTCAACCATGTATGCTAGGCTCTCCATTCCCAACCTCCCTTCCCGCCCCCAAACCCAATCCCAAACCAAACTCAACTTGTCCCGCTATGTGAAGCATGCTAGGACTTCCCCATTTCCGCTCCATTCAGCCTAGTCGCTAGACCAGATTCCTGGTGCCCTACGGGCGGGCCCCATAGTGTGACCCTGAAACGACTTCTCGGGGTGTGGTGGGGTAGTGGGTCTGCTCCCAGCATTCCCTTGACCGGGTTTCCGTGCTCCTGCTACCTTTGTAACATATCTTATCGCTTCCCTACTATTCGTACATTTCAATTGCTATGCCACTTCGACATGCCTTCTCTCAATGCTTAACTTTCACTTCGCCATCAGTTCTGATATCGCAATATGTACAGGACACCCCTTCCCACACTTAGGTACATTGGCTTTGTTCCGGTGTGTCCGGCAATTGAGCTCTGTCCATCTACTCCTGTGCTTCCATCGTCGTCTCAAAAATATGACTATGCCAATGTACATCACCTTCAGCTTTGCCGGATATACCAACATGTACTTTAGACAAGCTTTCCGGAGCCTGGCTTTTGTCGTGATGTACTGGGCTCTTCTCTTCTGGACCTGAAAGGTATAGTCAGGGTATACCGAAATCTTTGCGGATGCTCATTGCATCGTCCCTACTGACCAAGAGAAGGCCAGGATCTTTTCTCAGTCCTTATAGTTTAGTACCTTAGCTATCACAGGCCTCGTGGGGCTCCTGGCGGTGGTCTTCTGACGGGGGAACGATGTGCCCTTTCAATCGTGAACCTGTCACGATTGAAAGGGCACATCGTCCGGGGAAGGTGCCGAGAGGCCAGAGGTGTCCCAGACCAGCCCATGGATACAAGGTGAGCGTTACAGAACCCCTGGGTGAGTGGCTCCGCACCCACCTCCTGGAGCAACATGTTCTCAAAGCACATAGTGTGATGAGACCCTTCAGCTCCTTCAGGCAGCCCCACAATCCTGATGTTGTTTCTGCGTGCCCGGCCTTTCGCTTCCTCAGCCCTATCTTCCAGTAATTTGACTTTCTGCTGGAGGATGTCAACGTCCTTTGTCATGATGCGTTCTACTATGGCTCGAACATCTTGCCATAACAGTCCCACATCTATGGCTACTGCATCAATTTTGGCTTCTAGCGTTGGCTGAAGTGTTGCTATGGCCGCCAGGATCTGTAATTGCCCCGTGTCCCCCATGTTTCCTGGTGGCATAGCCTGGTCCTTGCCTGTCTCCTCTTTGTCTTCTTCTTGACCATCGGGGTGGCCTTTTGTGAAGGTCTCGAGGGCGGTTTGCTTGCATTTGGTTTTCCCACCCCTAGGGGAGCAGGGCGCCCTGTTCGGAGCGCCAGATGTGTTGTGTGTTGCCACCTACTTTCTTTCAGAGATTAGCAGCCCTCTCTGCAGAATATATCCGCTGCCTGCTCCTTTGCCAAGTTGGACCACCATATTCCTATGTACCGGGCTAGGTAGGATGTTGGATGTTGTAGGGTTAGTCACTGAAGCACAAGATAAGCCCCTTTGAAATGCAATGGAACACGTGTCCTCCCCAAAGCTAGGTCTTTTGTGGCTCTATTGCCTGAGATAATCTCCATCGCATTGTGCAGGCCAATTATGTGCTGCCTCATATCCACAGTACTTTCCCGTGTCGTGCTTCTCCTCTTATCGATTTGCCTATGTTCCAATGCCTTAGTAACCCTCCGGTCCGCGCACTCCTTCCGTGCTAGTTGGGGAAGAGGGTGGTCCGCCCTCTCTGGGGCGTGATGCCCTCCAGGTGTCCTTCCGTTCACACTGCTACCACTTCGCGCCACCTCAGCAGGCCTTCAGCTGTCACGAGTCTGCCGTTGTCAGGGGTCCACACTGTTTCCCTGTTTAACCCTGTCCATTGCATGCAGAATCACCACTCAAATCTTTACCTGCGGGCCCCCACCCGCCCTTTATTCCCTGCTGTTCTGTTTCCTGGGGGGGGTGTAAGAATTCACCTTCTTAGGGGGGTAGCCTCCCCTCCGTTTTGCTCAGTGTTGTTTGTAGGGCCCCTGCCGTGTTCAGTCATTGGGCTCCAGGGTCCATGGGCCATATATTCTGCCCCGTTCATATGCTAGTGTTCTTGCCGTGCGTCATGTCTAGGATTTAAGACTTCTGGATGCCGCCCTCTGCGTCAAGTCAATGCTTCAGCTATCCCAGGGGGAAGCGTTCATTGCAGTAAGCAGTGCCAGTCTTGGGGACACTGTCCATGCAACACATACTAAGCGTCACACCGGAGATCCACGGATGGTGAGGGGGACCCCCTTTCCTTTCAATCAATATATTGCTACATGGGACCTGGGTTCCTCCTCCGCCCACCTCACTCCCCCCCTCTCCCCTGACTCCTTACCACCTTCTGCTGTCCGCTGTGCCTCCCGTCCGCTTCGTCCCTCAGCACCGCTTGTGTCTCCCATCTCGTTACACGAGGGCTCTCTACTCTGTCCCTCTGTCTCCACTGTATGCTACAGCCCGTCTCCTGCCACACCTGAGTCGGCCTGCTCTCCAGCAGCCCTCGGCAGTCTCCTGGGCGATGTAGGTCCCCTTCTGCCACGTCCTGATGTCTCCTTCGCTCAGACCGCTGCAGCACTGCGCAGTTTGTTATGGACGGTCCGCCACGTCCTGACCTCGCAGTTGCCCCTTCTTGCAGTCCGTCGTTGTCCGGTCACAAGTGTCTCCAACAGTGACTCCCAAGGTGCCACAGCCCCCATCCAGACGCTGCACAACTGAATCTTGACCGCAGTGCCCTTTGTTCTCCGCTGCCATTTTCACCTTCTCTAGCGGCTCCTTTCCAACACGGCAGTGGTCACTGCATACAGTCTCAATCTGATGCCACTCCTTGCCTTTTAACTCCTCTAATATTACCAGTTGCTGTTCCTCTGCATTTGCATTATTTTTGTTTGCATTAAGTCCTCGTAGTAAGCGTCTCAGTTTCGGATCTGCAGGAGCAGACTGTGAGCATGTCTGCTTCACATGGCTGCTGGCCACCCCCCCTAGAAGGACTTAAACCCTAATGCCAAGCCCTGCCAACCGACTGCTATAAAAATAGACGAAGGACTTCAAGAATTGAAACAGCCAACCAGCGAGAGACGAAATCCAGCCTGGGCAGTTCAAGGAGAGGACACCAAAGAAGCCGCAAGCAGCCAGCTCCCTGAGTCCAGAGGTTCGAGAGGGGAATCCTTGACCCGGTGGCGTACGACAAGTCCAAGGCAGGGCTGGAAGCTGAAGAGAGGTGGCGTGACCTGAAGTGGGTGGACCCAATGGTTGCAGAACAACGCTGTGACCACCAGCAACAACCTGCAGTACAGCTGTGCAGGAGCCTACAGAGTAGAAGGAAACGCTGCAATCCAAAACCTGCATCGCTGGCAAGAACTGGTGAAGAGCTCCTGGGAAACCGGTAATGGGAGAGAGAAAGTCTGGGTGGGGACCGGGTGTGAGAAGTAGTTAACCATAAAGGTGCACCTCGAGAGTCATCTTCCACAGCACAGTGATTGGTCGCAAGCCACTGCTGAAGATAACAGTAAGAGAGAGTACATTGAAAGTCAATTTGCTGATAGCAATACCTGGGAAGAGAGTGAACCAGGTCTGCCAAAAACAAGCCACAGAAGTATGGGTCTGGGACCTGCACCCACAAGAAAAGAAGATCCCAAACCATCTTCTATGTTGCGGTACATGGCAGGAGAGTGCACCAAGTACTCCCTGGGGAAGAAGAGAAACCTGGGTCTGGGGCCCTCGTCGCAATAGGATCTTTGCTTTGTTAGAAAGGCCAGGAAAAGGGATTTATTCCCCCCTGGTATTGTGAAGAGCAAAATAAAGCCTGCGAAAGGCTAGAGGAAGGGAGACGTTGCTCCTGGTTTTGTGAACTGTGAAAGCAAAGCCTGATTAGACCTGGAGAAGGTAATCATTCTCCTGGAAATTGAACTCTTAAGAAGGACCAAGTCAATAGCCCAGTGGAAGGGAGTAAAAGTTTGAACTTTCTGAAACAGGGTATCAGTGGATCTACTACCCTTTTGTTTATCTATGAAGTACTAAAACCAGGGGAACTTACAACTAGAACTGTGCCATCCAGTCCAGGAGGACGGAGTCATTCTCCTGGACCAAGAGCTTTGGTACAACAATTTAGTTATAAGTGTAAAGGACAGAGATCGGGACATTTTGACAAAGGACGGTGGACCTTTTAAGTTGCTCAGACATATGGACAGACCCGTTAGCACTTTAGTTGAGGCAGGGAAGCCCCTCAGATATAGGGAGGGATAGGTTTACTTTTTTTCATCTCAAATAAAAGTCTATAATAATCACAATGACACCTGTGTGCCAGTCTCCTCCATTTGCACCCTTATAGTAGGTTTTTATATTACAAAAAGGGAGGGTCATGATTGAAAAGAGGGGGCTGTCATGTTAAAAGGGAAAAGCTGTTACCCTGGTTTATAGCAGGGAGGGGAAGTGGTGGCCTGCCAAAAGCCACCTTTGGGATGGGATCACTCACTAGCCTTTCTTTGCAGTGGGTTGTGTTAGCATAGAAGGAGGTCTGTTCTGTCAGTCCCCATCCAAAGTGTCTCGCCAGGACCCCTCACAGGCACAGGGTGGGCGGGCTGGCATAGCAGATCCCCCGTGGAGAAAGTCCATCAGGGTATAGAAGGGAAAGGAGTCATAATGTTGTGCCAGTAAAAGTGATCATTTTTATTTGATATTGTTTCATGTTTCAAATAAACAGGTACCCTGTTGGGAATTCTACCTTGGTATCTGTGTTCCAGAGAATCAGGTCAACTGTAAGGTAAGAAGTCAGGGGGTAGCCCATCACCTGTTGTAGGGAGGGTTTAACATCTATTTTAGGTTTGCAGACTGCATAGTGCTCCTCTACTTGCAGCTGGTCTGTGGGTGGGGGGGGGGGGACAAGTGGTCCTCTCACTGGCCTGGGTAAAGGAATGTGCATGCTGCCAGGGTGGGAGTGGGGGTGGAGGGGAGAGTGGTCTCTCACTAGCCTGGGGAAAGGAAAGTGTGAGATCCAAGATCAGGGCAAGAAACATCAGGGCTGCACAGATGTGCGGCGTGACCTAACTCAGATTTTAGAAAGAAATAAAGAAAGATGTAAAGGAGGACTTTGAAAAGAACTTTAAAACTACTGGATTGTCAATCAGACCCATTTTCCCAAGAGGGTGAAAATGTCAAGACTGATTACGTGAAAACAACTTCCCTGAGTAGTTTACTGCAGAGTATAAAATATAAGGGCTGAGAATTTGGCTATTCAAATGTAGTGCGAAGCAAGACAATCATGTTTTGATCAGGATCCAAGACCAAACATTTGGACATTCCAAATGATAATCCTGTGGATTAGTCCAGTGGCTAGGTAGCCCATTTTAAATGGCTGAAGTCTTCCCTGAATGTCCAGGGAGGTTTGAGCTCACTCCTGAGGTGTTAGAAAGGACGCAACATGACTTAAGAGGCCTTGAAAGACCACTGAAGGGACAGCGGTTGCATTACCATGCCATATTCTCACCTCTTGTGCACCTCCTCTAGCTCCTCTTCTTTGTCTCGGCTGATCCTTTCCAGCTCCAGACGGTGCCGTGCTCTCATTTCTGATGCCTCCATTTTCAACCGTCTGTTTTCCTCCTCTGTCAGTACTAACCGGTCAGCAAACTCCTGACGGATCACCTCAGATAGGCTGTTCCTTTCCTCAGTTAATCGATCTTTAACCTACAGGTAACAAAAACATAAGAGGACAACGGGGGTAGAACATGGCCACACGCTGTAGTTTCATGTAGACAGTTTTATATTCATTGAGATTGTAGCATTGTGGGGCTTTCATTTCCCATGACCTCAGACCTAGCCAGAAATAAGCTTGTACTTCAGTAACCTAACCATGTGGATTCCAATCTTAAATAGCAAAGCTTGATCAAGCCATCTCATATTAAGCCAGAGCTCAGTGCTTCTCTTACCTTCATTATTCCAAGCAGAAATAGCATCTACATGGTGATCTGGATCCCTGTGCTATTCCTGCCCAACCAGAAATAGATTGGCATATCTCTATGACCAGAATATTTGTGATATGTTTTTAACTACAAGCCTGTACTAAAATATTTTTTTTTCTTTTAAGGAAAATGAAATCTGTTTTAAATTGAGCTTCTTGCCTGACTACAGCCTTTAAGCGCAGTACTGGGGCTGGGTACGGAAACCATGCAGCTCAGTGTAGTCTTGTTTACAAGACCAGAGAGTTGACCCGAGCTACCATTCCCGGCGACTTAAAAGTTCTGTTCTGCTCTAAATTTCAGTACCAGTTACCCTCATTGCAGAGCAAAAGTTTGCAGGTTTAAGATGGACGCAGATTATGCATATATTCCTTTCCTCTACATCACTTTCCACAGGTCCTTTGTACTTCATTTTCCTGATCCTCTCAGTCATGAACACACTCTTACTGCAGTAACCACTTATTCCTAATAATCAATAATGCTGAATAAAAATCCTGAAGCCCCCAAGACCTCTGTATTCTTGTTTTCCTCCTGCTGCCTTGATGTTCACAGCCTAGTGGTGACAGCTGTCATTTACCGGATGCTCTGAGCACCGTTGCTTGCCTGGTGTCTTCGGTCTATTCACTCTCCTCATGTTATCAGCTCTCTTCTTTCCTCAGCGCATCTTACACAGCTAGTGTGTGCTCCAGTTCCCCTCAACCTCTAATACCATGTGACTGCCATACTCACAACCCCTTACTTTTCTGATATGCTTACCTGCCTGATGCTTTAAACCCCCTCATGCTGGCAGCCCATCTTACCTTCCTGATGTCGTCAGTCTCCTCCTCTTTCTGCCTGATCAAGCCCTGAAGCCGGATATTGTTCCCTTCCACTTCGGCAAGGCGTCCCTTCAGCTCATTGCAGCGCTCCTGCAGCTTCCTCTCTGACCGCTCAAGCTCCTGTAACTCTGCTTCATACTTATCCCTGACCCTCTTTATTCTGACAGAGGAGACACAATGAAATGGGACATGCTGTTGGTGCTCTGGAGAGATATATCTTAGGTGAAAGTATACACTATCCTCATGATTTGAGGCAACACTCCAGAAAATTGGCAGCTATTTAACCTTTAAAAGAGTTGAAGATTACACTTGCATGCATTATACACAAATAATGAGATGTCAAGTCATGTCCTAGTCTGTGCCACATAAACGAATCAGTCCCTGCATTGCTAGATCAATTGCACCGTTCGCTGGAACATATGTGGCTAGGTGGCCCCTTAAGCCGAGAAAGAATCTCGAGCAGCTACCAATGTCACAACATGCATCCCATTTCAAGCATGTAGCCGTCAGTGTGCAATATGCAATGTGTACCTGTGATTCTGAGTGCCTGCATCATGCAGGCATTATGGCTTTAAAAGCTTTGAAGTTTAGTAGGCCTCTGCAATTGCAGGTCTCAGTGGTGCACTAGAGAGACAATATCTAAGGTTTGGGCTAAGGTCTAGAACATTCAGTCAATCCTTCTGAGGACTATACCCTTTGTTTAACTCTATAGCCCCAGCACCAAACGTGAAAGGGGTCCTTTGGTTGGGAGATTTGAACGATTCTGGGACACCCTCCATTCAGATTCAAATAAGGAAGTTTGAAGAATAGCTGGGTGGTATGGATCCCTAATGAAGGGAGAACTCCAGTCATTGCAGGAGATAATTTGTCTGGAATGGTGAAGTCTATATCTTGTCTGGTGACCGGCTGCTGGACATCCGAGGCCCTTCTGAAATACATGGAAGAAGCATGTATTAATCTGCTTTCCTCCAACTTTAAGTCAGCAAAAACTCCAGGGGTCATAGAATCTTTGGAAAACTGGGGTGCTGTGATCTTTATCTAGTACCGCTGGAGGCTTACTCCTCCTGTCCTTGTTACTGGAAAGTGTGCCCTTCTTGGAAGCTATTATCTATTTATGATGGTGCGATGCATCCTTAGCCGTGGAATGCAAGGAACCATCCTTACCAGTCATGGAGGATGACTTACTGTGCTTCTTGGAGGGTGTATGTGCCTTTTGAGGCTCATCTGGAATTCTCATCTGAGGTAAAGGCTGTGATCTTGAAGAGTTTCTCCAGTGCTTCGTTTGAATTAGTTGTCCATATACAAAAGACTGATGAGCAATCTGAAGACTGAGGGTCTAGGTGCCCTTTTTGCAGACTTTAACAGTAAAAGTAAACTTTGGGCTCAGATTAGGGTGGGTCACTGAAATGCATCCCGGAATCTGGTATCTCGCCAGAGGGTATCTCAATGTGAACCCCATTTACTTGTGCCTTGCTGTGGGTTGAGGAATTCAAGCATACTCTCTTAATCAGGTGACTCACAAGAAGCTAGTGAGCTGGAGACAGGTTTTTAAAAATGTGTGTTTAATTTCCTGGTTTTCCAAAAGTGGCTTGATTGCCTGTGGGGGAACACAGCCGAATATGTCCATCCACCCATTCAGCCGGCTCTACAGAGCTTGCACCCAAAGTATGTCACAATAAAAACATAGGCCACAATTATGATCAGTGCCCCTGCACTCCAAAATAGAGTGCATGTCTGTCACGCGGGCTGCACACTTTAGAACCCTTAACCCCAGGCACAGGCTGGTAGGACCCAAAGAGAAATAGGGAATTAACCTAGTCACTCCACAAAAAACTCCTACCTCATCTATGTTGGCAAAAGGACTGGCGGTTGTGGGGGGCAGGTGAAGATGCATGCACTAGGGAGGACCGCCCATTCTGTGTGTGTCTAGGTTAATGTACGCCATATTCATTTTTTTTATTCTTTGCATCAAGCACCGGTCACACTGCTTTCTGGGGGGAACATCCCACAAGTATGGAGGAAAGTGGACGGGTCCTGTATTTATAGGTTATAATCTACCCGCCACCTTCTTTATTTGTCTTCCTTAGAGAACATGTACAGCCAGTCAGAGAGATAAGATTAAGGCTAAATGTGACGCTAAGTTAACGTACACTTTAAAAAAAAATATTTGTATTTGGTTCACATAAAACCTTTACAAGAGAATAATTTAAACACATAAAAGAATAAAAAGGAAATCAATTACATTCCCACTGAATTACAATTTTTTTCTGTACATACTTTGTTAATCATAAAGTTACATCAAGTGTGTTACAAACATTTCTAATTTCAACCTTTTCATGTGCATTACTTAGTTATCATATTTGACCAATTCAGTTTCAATATTTAATAGTCGAACAAGTGCGGTTTATGTCTCCCTGCCATCAATCTATTCCATAAATATTCACTGGCATCCTCAAAGTCCACATTTACAAATTGTGTTAATGCCAAAGTTCTGATTCCTTTGAAATTTGTACATTGCAACACCAAATGTTTTAAAGTCTCAACTGGTGCCAAGCATCCTGGGAAACGACAATTCATCCCCACTATTTTATCAGTGCCATTTCCCCAATGCTTGATCCTTTCCCTAGTTATATATAAGTTCATTTTAAACCGCATAAAATACATTAGTGTCCAATTACATGGGAACATCTCTATGACAGACCCACTGAGATCCCTTTTATGTAAATGTTTCGCATATTCTTTTTCTAAACTTTCTTTTTTTTTTTTTACATTTGCCGGTCATTGTTCGATCACCAGTTGTGAGTTCTAATTCATTAAGTAGCTTAAGCATTCCCCTATGGAACAGTGTAATTAAATTAGTACTTTTACCTGCAATTGTTGCTTGATAAACCTGATATAGGGAGTTTTTAGGCGGATCAAGCATCCTTGCATAATTCCAAAGTGCTCGGCATTGTGCTCTGCATGAGGGTGATACTAAACAGAACTCATGGCGAATTATGCAGTTAGGTACTGCTAAGGGAAGACAAAGGGCTTCTTTCATCAAACGACGTTGCAGTATATCCAATTGCTTTCCAAGCTTATATAAACATATATCCAATGTGTAAAGAATGACAGATTCTACTTTTAATTAAACAAATTCCTGTAATGGATGTAATGAAAATTTACAATATTTCAAAAATATCAACTTCATCTGACTTAAGAGAGGTCTAGTTTTCAGATTCAGTCTTTCTTTCCAGATTTTAATAGACATTTCATCCGATACATAGTAGCCTAGATAAATGATTTCAGTTGATGGTGGTATATACACGTAATTTAGTTTCCAATTATATTTTTTCAGTTTTTTACCACTTGGAAAACCATCATTATTGTATTTGTATTAGGTTCTAAATTATGTATATAGGCACACTTTTCAAATAACTGCAGTTTCATATGAAGCCCAGATGGAGTGCGATCAAACAATATAATGTCGTCGACAAAAGCAAGCCAGTGTAGTTTAAATGTCCCAAGTCTTACAGCAAATGCTCTCATGTCTATCCACATTTTCTCAAGATCACATAAATAGAGATTGAATAGTAGGGTTACCAAATTGCACCCTCGTTTCAGACCAAGCTGTGTATTAATTGCTTTTGACATTGCTCCTTCGACTGTAAGTCTTATCTTGTATGATGTACTCGTATGAAACTGAATGAGCCAATAAATCAATGTATATGGTATACCAAGAGTAACATGCCTAGACCATAACAATTCACGCACTGTGTCAAAGGCATTAAATAAATCTATACATGCCATGTATACTGGACTGGCACTTTTAGTTCTTGATCCGGCTAGAATATGAGCTACAGTAATGCCATTAAGAGTAGTGCTCATCCCCTTTCTAAAGCCTATTTGGCACTTTGAATAGATTTCGTATGTGCCAATGTACTTTTCAATTTCATGTGCTAATAATAAAGCAAAAAACGTTAGCAGACGTGTCTATCAGAGATATTGGTCTGTAATTTTCAGGATGTTTAGGATAACCTTTTTTCAGTATGGGAATAACTATGGAAGTAACCCAAGAACAGGGGATCTTCTTAGACTCGAATATTAAATCAAATTTAATTTTCAATAAACCTGCCCATAGCAACAGATCTGCCCTGTACACGCAGGGAGGAATACTGCCGGGACCTGCTGCCCTTGAAGACGATAGCTTTCCAATAGCCCACACTATGTCATCTATCGACCAATTCAAAGGGGTTAGCTCCTAGGTGGATTGAAGCTGACCGTAGCAATTCAGTAAGCATTCAAGAATTAGAAATTTTGATTCAATGTACTTTTCCCACACGACTGCCGGGATTATGTTTACTGACTGATCGACATTACATGAGGATAGTTGTTTTATTATTGCCCAAACACATTGTGAGTCATGTCTACAGATTGCTCTTATTAGATCTTGATTCTCTGCATTATGTAGTTTAATCTTGATCTGTCTCATTTTGTTCTTATATTGCTGTAAGATCTGCTTCTTTCTTAACTGATATTGCATACTACCAAGACCATCTTATTTTAATTTTCTAAGATTTTTGTTCTTCTCTCGTTTCAATATCACAGTTTCATAACTAAATTCATGATTATTGCGCTCCTGTTATGGTCTTTGTTTTGCCAGGAGTTATGCTAAAACTTGCTTTATGATATTAGAAACCCACACTTCTTTTTCATATACCGAGAAACTCAGTCCCATCAGTATATACTCAATTCCCATTAATTTCTCGTGTATACCGACTACTAGTTTCACACAAATAGCTGGGTTCCATCTAAGTGATAGATTTAAATAATCCTTTTCAGGCAGTTGCAATAACCTTTCCACTGGATGATTGGCTACAGTAATCCCCACATTCATTTCTATCTGTGCATGATCACTATACGAAATGCTGTGAACAATAACTGGCTTTGTTATATTCATCATAGTCTTCGAGATACAAAAGAAATCAACTGTAGAAGATAGTGATCCACGTGACCAAGTAGGTTTACAAGCTATGTCAATAGTATCAACAAAACACAACCCCAATTTTCTACAAACACCACCCATTTCCTTCCTCTTTTTCTAGCCAATGTGGATGCTTTGCACTGTTTTACCTCCCCTCCTGCAGAATTCATCAGACAATAGGAATTAAAATCGCCCTCCAAAATTATTTCAGAGAGGAGATTTCAAGGCAGCAATCAATCTCAAAGATATCCTCAATGTCCGTGTTTAAAGGGTTCCAATATACGGTAATGAATAGAACTTCTCAATTACTGCATTAATTACAGCTACAGCCATCACATGATCTGATGTATGAATCCATTTTGAGTCACTTTTAAGGGAATTACTAATCGCATTTTCATAGTTTCTTGAAGGAGGATATTAGGCAAAATCGGTGAAAAGGAAGCCACCCATTCAAAGATGTTGTGAAAGCCTCACGAATTCCATGAATAGATCACTAATTGGTCATATTGTTCATCACTAGGTGTTTTGTTGTTAAAGATTGATTGCAACATTGGCTCAATCCAAGCAAGTTCTTTTTTATTTGCTGCCAAGGTAAGCAATTGTGAGATACATACTTTTACATTGGTCCTTTCACCATATCTTTGATTGGTGGACTCCATGGTCTCCTTATTGCTAGGGAGTACAAAACCTAAAAATTCCCATGCTGTATTTTGCCGTTAAATGTGTGTAACCCGAATCCTAGCTCAAGCAATTCAGACCTAAATGACCAAATACATTTCAGCACTGTGGCTGAGGATATGTCATAAATTATTCTATACTTATTCACACTATCTAATGAAATATTGACAAAATCCTCCTTAGTCAACATCCTAAGTTGAGGAATTCGAGCCATAAGATCCAGCAGAAATTTCCTATTTATCCTTGCTGCACCAAGTATTTATGGATTACCTTCCAGACCAATTATATAAAGATCATCCTCCCGGTTTTCAATATTCCTCACCTGATCTTTAACCAGTCCCTGGCCATTCCTAATGGAACTTTGTGTATCCATTCTATTCTCACCATCCATAATATTGTTACTCGGTAGGGACTTTGAGCACCCCGTGTCACACCCTGATTGTAATAATATCGTACGAGATTCTGGTAGTCCCACACCCATTTTGATAGGTTTGTTTTGTACATTCAATTCATTGCTTAGTAATTCCTGAGTAATAAGCCCTGTGTGCAATGCTTGTTTAAGCGAATCCACCTAGTCAAGTCACTTTGCAGCCTGTTTTCCTTGCTCCTTATTTCCATTGAAGGCCGGCTCTCATGCACTTGGATAGCTACTTGCTTGCCAGTATAATGGTGCATTTGAGTTGTCACATCAGTAGATTTCCCCCGTATAGTTAGAATTGGGGGCCCTTTTGTAACCCCTACATTCAAACCATGGGTTTGCCCACACAAAGTCCTGCTAGTATCCAACCCAAGGTCACTCGTCTGTGGAGGACAGACCGTCGATGAGGGTAAAGCACAGGATTTCCCCGATCCTGCCACTATTATATTATTTCTTACACTCCGTTGGCCCACACAGATTACCTCCGTATTAGTACTAGAGCAAACCTTTGCATATGAGCTGTATTTGTTCTTTACCGCACTGTTTTCCTCTAATTCCACTATATTCGGGGCCAAGGAACTAATAGGCGAAGCACCTGCTATGCCTATACGAATATCTTTACCTAGGCTCTGCTTCACTTCCTGACTAAAATAGGTGTCGATGCTCATCTGTTTTGTTTCAACTTCCAGCCTTTGGGGAGCTTGGGAGATTTTTCCAATTTTCCCATTGCCGCCTTCCCTTTCCTTTCCTTTTTTCCTTTCACATATTGGTGCTTGCCAGCACCACCTCATCGCTTATGGGAGCAGTACGTTTTGGTTGCAGCAAGGCTGGACTTTCCTCGCTCAATTGGTCAACATCAATGTTATCCTCTTCATTTTTAATGGGCTAAGTAATATTTTACTTGGTATATTAGATTCTAGCTTATCACTTGATGCCATTACTTGATTGCTTGAAGGCTCCTTCGGATTTCCATTGGCCAAGATATTTCTAGCAGTCCCTAATTCCTTTTCATTTTTTTGTTTTCTTTTTGCTTTTTTAACTGTACTCGGCTGTAATTTTTTCACGCGTCGAGATCAAAAAGAACCCTTATTCTCTGAGTTGGTCCTATAGGATTCCTCTTCCTTCATTTGTTACATATCTTTTAATAGCACAGAGGGGCTACCCGCCAACAAAGAATCCTTAGGACCATGTATGGGTAAAGATACATTTTGAGTGCCTAAGATATGTTGCCTCACCTCATCAAGCACAAGTTTCATTGCACCAATCTCAGCAAATAATTTACCTATATCAAGATATTTTCCTCCGAACATTGAGTGCTATTGATACTACTGATGCCCTCTGTTTGGATATACCACCTACAGGCAGTTTATACTGCTCACTAAGTTCATTTACATTTTTAGCTGAGCAAGTCTCCCCTGTGTTGATAGGGCACTCCAATCGATTAGTAGTGGCTAATATGTCCATCATTGCTGCCTTTAGGACCTTGATCTCATGATGTGTGTAATCATGTCCTTCATCTAATAATTCAAGTATACGAATGACAACGGGTAAATGTTTGAGGGACTTCAGGTGAGAATGGAGAGGAGGTGTTCACATTTATACCAACATTGTGTAATACACACATTACTTAAATCATCACCTATATTCAGATTACACACTAACTTTCGGAGTCCCCTTATTTAATAGTTCCTCTCCCTCTTACAGAGGGCGCCCATTAAGAGCTTGCTCCGGGGGAGTAACTATAGGTGGTATTATTTGTTCATTGTTATTCTTAATAGCCCATGGGACATCCGTGTTCATTAGGTGTGATCTTTCATTCATGGCATTCGGACGTATGACAAGCGGTGTCAGCATACCTATTGATAACCTGACCATCTTCTCCAACTCCGCCACCATGTCAGGACCAATTCTGGAAATATCATTGAATGATTTATTAGTGCATTGAGTTGGGTTTAGCAAACTCAAGTCATGTAAGTGCATATACTCATTGTCTATAGTCATTGCACCTTCAACACGACTGATCTGGATAAAAAATGCACGGCAGCTCCTTATCACCGCCACCCACATGTGAACATTACACTGTATCATACACAAGCGCCCCAGAGACCACCCTGTCCTCACCATAACCTCCTATGTGCGACTTTTCACCAATCCCATCTACTTCGGGCGCCATGCTCTTTTCCACTACCAGTTTTCCTTTTTTGGGATTCAGGAGCATGGAGTCATTCATGGCTGGATAGTTACTTTTTCCAGTACATATCATTAAATCCGCATTAATGTTATTAGTCAGTGGCTCAGTAAAACGGCCGCTTCTCAATCCACTCGCCATTTTTATTTTTAACTTTACAGGGGCGAGATATTCACTTCACCGCCCCTACATTTACCAAGCTCCCCTTAGTCAAAATTCAGCTTTCTCCTTAATTGAACCACGACCAGGACTACTCACGCCTTCCCACCCTAACAGCCCAACAGCCTGTACATGTGTAAATGCACTTGCAATGCGCGTGCACCCTGGTTTTAGCAAGTCAGTGGCCGTAAACGAGGCTATGTCAGGGGCGTGGCTAAGGTTCATTCAGCACGACGTTCTACGAACGAAAAAAGAAAGGAGAGGTAAGTAGGGGGCATGACCAGCACAATCACAATGGGTTTGTTGCAAATCACATTGAGTTCGTTGGAAATTACAAATATAAACAGAAAGTTGCAACTTCATTGTTCCACCGCCCAGTTATTTACTTGGATTATCAGCAGATGATAGTCCGTGATTCCATGTTTCGATTAAACCAGGCTTCCTCTTGGCGACTGCTCCCTTTCCACGAAGCAGAACGGAATCCAAAAGTAGAAATACAAACGAGCAGCATGCCAGCCCAACAGCCTGTACACTTCTAAACGCACTTGCGATGCGTACATTTCATATAACCTTAGTCACCTACTTAGGATATGTGTTGACTCCACAAACTATTTCAAGAGATCCTGCCAAGATATCTTGTATCCTGGAATTGCCGACTCCTACTTTGGCAAACTGTGGCAGTTTTAGGCTTCGACAACTTCCACAGACAAGTTATTTCCATTAACAACCTTATTAAAGTAGAGAGTTAGGGTTGATTTGAAAGCAATAGCTCAGACAGCATTACAATACTCAAAGGTCTGTTCCTATTTTGCACCACTAAGAGCCAAACATTTATGGTGAAGGCAGAATCATCTAATTTCGCATTATGGGCTATATTAGAGTCTTGTATCCTGTAGCTTTCCATTGAAAAAAACATAATGACTGAACAAAGCTATACCATTAACGAAAAGAAGTTACAAGCTACTGGAGATGTGGTTTTTAACCTGGTGACAATACCTAGGGAGGGCTACAGACCAGATTATGGGAATTACTATATAAAAATGTGGCATTCTTAAGAACTGCCCGCAAAATGAACCAGCGACAATCAAGAGGGATATCTATGATTTTCTGATTACATATAGACTTAGAAGATTACAAACCAAATATGATGCCCAGGTAAAACGGAAGATTAGAAATTCAGAATAAAAGATATTGGCTTTTCTATCAGGCCATTCCTGTCCATACCATATGTTAAGATGGATTTCTAGATTGTTGTCTGGTGGACAGAATTTCGGAGGCCACCCTACTTATGAACAGCGAGCTATGAGAGGTTAGCCAAAACCCAATCAAGGTATGTGGATGAGCAGTTGAGGCTTAGTCTCAGGAGAGTGAGAGTGGGTTTAGGGGCCCTCAATCTGTCTGCACCATGTAACACGCAATAATTCATTGTAGACAGTTATAAAAATAGTTATTTATTTAGGCTGTAGAACACAGTGAAAAATGAAATGAGCAGTGATTAATATCACATAATACAAATATATACAATCTCCAGTATGTTCACTTAATATACTTCATCGAATAACTCAGCCAAACAGTGAAGGTAAGTAATGCAAACCGAGAATGAGGGGAACCAGTCACATGTACAATCGCCCAACTTTAGAAGTCCTAAGCCTAAAATGGATGGGACATTGTGCCCAAAAGTCCCAGGGTCCAACACAAGGTTTCTCACAGGGATCAGTTCCCATTAAAAAAAGGATGTGGTGGTGGTGATTTGTTTCAAATTATTTAAAAATTCAACAACAATTTACCCAAGAGTAGGTAAGTTCTCTCTTTTCTTCCAGACCCAAGGCTAATTGAGGGGTAGGATACCGGACCAGGTTTGATGACCAAAGGCGAGTGGAATAGAGATAAGAGACAAAGGGACTTGTTCCCAATGTGATACTAAGGCGGACGGAGGGAGGTGGTTAGCCAGAAGCGGGCAGGCACACCAAAGCTTACTTACCCCTACACCGATTTTCCCAGATGTCATATTGGACTGTCGAGCTGGGGGTGAGGGTGGCTGGCTTGGGTTGGTCAGCAGAGGGGGTGGGCTCACTATTTTGAGCTTGGTTCGGGTGAAAGGTGCCCAAAAGGTGCAAGTTTGAGGATTGTTCTGGTTGGGTGCAACTGCAACTGCAACATGGAATGCCTGTCGGCAAAGAAATGCAGAATCCAATGATGTAGGCCTCCCTTGGGGCCATAACAGGATAGAGGAAGGCAAGTTCCATCGTCCATCACCGTTTGCAGGTGACAGGCGTCCTTCCAGCCGCGGTCACAAGAGCTGCTCCAGAACAGGTTCCTGGAATTTGGAGAGAAAGAAACTTAACAGCCAAAGTTCCACATTCTAACGTGGAATGGTGATGCTTCTGGTGAGGTAGCCTAAAAAAAAAGCTTCAAAACACAAAAAAAGTCCAAAAACACTTCTGAAGGCTCTGAAGAGCTTGTTTCTTGAGACAGCGTTGAGACTAGTTGGTCCCACTAGTCCAAGGGCTGAAGCACCACTCAGGGTCTTTGGCGATCCGGCAGAGGAGCAGGGCTTCACAGGGCCAGACACTGGCTGGGATGCTGGGCCACTTCCGAAGTCATCAACGGTTTCCTCTTTATCAAGGGATTCTTGCCTCAAACTTAGATCTGAAGGATAGCTGCAGAAGTCCTCCATTTATTCAAACTCCAAGCTGGAAACAAGTCCAAGCCCATCAATAGTAAGACACTACACCATTCAAATAGCCAGTAGTTGTCCAATTGGGAACAATTACTGGTTTCACATCCACCCACGTAGCAAACTTTCTGGCACCAGTGATATTGACTGGGACTAGAAAGTCCCAACCTCCTTCCTGGGTCACACACACAGGCTCACTAGTCTGCGAAAGCAGCTGCTTTCCCAGGCAAGTGCATGTCTTTATAAGGACTTTTCTGAACTGATGGGGTAATAGGAAGAAGGCCAAACTACAATATGGCCAAAGAAAAAGAAAATCACATGGCACTGCCAATTTTGGGCATTAGCCAAAACTAATGCAAAAATATAACTGCTGCCACCAGCTTGTCTTTAGGCACATATAAAAGTAACCAAAAATCCTCTATGTAAAAAGCTAGGACAATACAAAAGTATCCCCATTGCACTACACTGACTCTGCTGTGTAGCAATATGTGCAATGTTAAAAATGCAAGCATTCAAAAGGGGAGCGAAGATTCCCAAAACGAATAGTGTGAAGGACTGACCAGTTTCCCCATGACATGTGAAAAAAGGCAAATGAATTAAAGCTGAATGCTTTACTTCCCTTCAAAAAGTGATGATGGGATTGAAAACGGAGCAAAACTAAGTGGGTCCCATAGAAAACTGGAAGGTTGCAAGAAGAAATACTTTCCTAACACCATACAAATTAACCTAAGTCACCCATAAACATTTTTCAATTAGTCATTCACAAAAGTCAACCAAAATACATTTCTTTTTGTGATCTCAAAGTTTTTCAAGTATTGGAAGGTACCTTTCCAAATTGAGGGCATTCCCCCATCAATCCTAGTGCTGAATAATAATGGTATTTTGCATTCTGTACAGAACTGCCTGATAGTTTGCAGTACATTCCCCCCACGGTTAATGTACCTTTGCAAGTCACTTACGTTTGTTGGTCTTGTCTTGTCCTAGGTCGACGTCCAACTTAGTTCACGCCCTCAAACTTGCACACCGCGTGTCCTTATCTTTGACCCATTGTACAGCCACAATTAGTGCAATAAATGAAAAGGATTCTCTAGGTTAGTTCACTTTTGGTGCCTGAAACACCTAAACTCGTAGAGGTACAAAAGTCGTTTAACTTCTCTGCCATGTACATATTCAGTGATTGTACTGTGTAGGATTCCATGTTTGAGCGTTTACCTAGCTTGTAGCACTGAAATGTTTAATGCAAACTTTTATGTGGTTTCTACTTGTTGAAAATTGTGAAACTTCACTGAGACCTTATACCAGTATCCCACTGCTTGCCACCACTTGTTAGGAAAGTTCATCAGAACCAACACTGACGTAGGTTTCTGGAAACCCAACCTACACAGGTTTTCTACACTTTGATGCAACCAAACCTTCTGGGTTGCGTAGGCTGAGCAGTAAGACTTCGACATAGGAGGGCAGGTGTGTGCTGGGAGGTAGCGTTGGCAAAGTAATTGAATGTCTGCATAGATGTCTTAACATACTATTTATTAAAAAGAACATATATGCATTAAAGTCCAATACTACAACTCACTAGGCAAATATAGAAACGCTATATATTATATGTTGTGACTAAGTCTTCTGCCCAAACTTGATGGCAGGTGGTGGGGATGCCAAGGGTGCCAAGTGCCGCTACAAGCCAAATGATTCCGAGCTTGGGGTCAGTGGGTGGATAAGCCTTTGAACAGCCACTGAAGGGTAGCATAGGTTTGCTACATTGCTACTGTAGATGCACATACCCCTTTTTAGGGAAATGGAGGAGCATAAATCCCACATTACATGCTGTACCAGCACAGGTGTGGGGGATGAGAGGACCAGGGAAGGACACACAGGAGGGAGGAACCCAGTCATCTCACATTGCCTGCACTCTCATACAATGAAGAGATCAGCCAAGAGAGCCTGGGCCAGAATATGACCACCAGAAAGATGACCACCAATGGGATGGATAAGCAAGCCTAAGTATCACATCTGAACCATAAACTGTTCCTTCCACAGTGGTGAACCCCCAGCCAATCTCCATACCAGCAACGTAACGTAGAGTAAGGAAATTCAAGATGGCAGAAGGCAGGTCTGGAATCTGTGCTCCAGGAGACCCCCTTACATCAGCGAGAGGCTGGAATGTGGAGCCAAATCATTATAAAGGCAGAACCTTGTACAAAAGACAGAAGTAATTTGGATATGGCTCTATAGTAGAGCAGAGAGTGCTGGAAGAGGAGACGGGAGGCTGGAGGGGAAACCCAGTGGGCTGGGGTAAGAGATCCAAGGATGTGGTAGATTAAGGTCAGAAGGCTGGGTACGGAGACACCCGAGCAGATGAGAAGATGGAGACCAAGGAGGCTGGGGAGTGAAGGCCCTGAAGGGTGGGTGCTGAGTGACCCACAGAATTAAGGCAGGAACGAGAGAAGACGTTTGGAACCTTAGGAATGCTCAGTGGAGTGATGACAGGGCAAAAGGGGTGAATAGTTTGGAGGATAACCAGAGTATAAGGAGAGTGAGTGTAGCGAAGATAAAGATAGCTCCCAAATGGGTACAGAAGGTGTGAAAAAGAGCAGAACATTGCAACGACAGAATATTGATGAGAGGAACAAGAAGAAAGAACTATAGGAGTGAGATAATGAGTTGTTAAAAGAAGTAGTCGGGAGTGACAAAGCCTCCAGAAGGTCAAGGAAGTGGTCATAAAAAGCTTTGAGGAACAGGGTTGAATAACAAGGAGGTAATACGAGGAACCACTGAGGTGGAAAGATGGAGTCAGATTGCTGAAGAAGAGAAGGAAGATTTCACATTTGAGGAGTGGTGCAAGATTAGCAGTGAGGATAATAAGGTAATACATCCTGAGGCTCCAAGAGGGTACACACCTATGAAGGGAATGGCTAAATGCCATACCTTGGGTGAGCTAAACTCTTGGCTATACGTAAAGGGGATAAGAGACTGTTGTAGGTGGCTGGGGCGCTAGTATCCTGGGGACAGGAGGAGGATTACAGGCCCATTGAGAACTTTGCAGAGGCTGTAGGGTAGCATCCTGTCTTTCTGTGGCTCTGATACTTGTTGGGAGACAACACTCATGACCTACACCATCCACCAAAAGGCTCCAGTCTGGACCTCAGCCCCCTCTTCATGAAAGTAGAAATGGTGCAGTAAACACTGACTCCAAGAAATATAAGCTTATTGGGGTTAGTATTATCTGGCTGAGAGCGCCGGACACAGATCTACTGAGAAATGGAACAACCTGTGTTTGGAAACCTATTGTACAATCTGAGAGATATACCTGAATACCTTGTGTTTGGACATTGTATTCTCTCTGAGAGGCACTGGCACTTGCTTTCAAGCTATTTTAACACTTCCCCTTTTCATTATTTTGGCTACACTTTGTCCATGTGCCCTAAAAATCTAGAAGCATCCTGCAAGGACACCAGTTGAAAAGCAGTCCTAGGGGCTGGTTGATGCTCAGTGAGTATTTTTACATTGATTTCAATCCGTTTTTGGCCTGCCTCAGGTGCTTTTGCAGAGGGATTTGTGTGCTTTTTGCAATCGTTTTCTGGCTAGTTTGTGGTTTTCTGTGGGACTTATCTTGTGTTTTTTGTGGAATCCCACCCTTTTTTCTGAGCTGGCCTGCCTCGAAGGTGTGCAGTGTCTGTGGTGTAGTCCTTGGTTTGTTTCTGGCTTACTTACTGGCCCAGCCCACCCCCTGCAATTGGCTGAATCAGTCAGGTGTCTCTCTGCCTCTGTTCCTAGCAGCAATTTCCACGTGCCTTCCTGACTGTAATCTAGAAACATCCTTCAAGGACACGACTTGAAAAGCAGTATGAACGGCTGGTTGATGCTCAGTGAGTAGTTTTGAGGTGCCGATCCTCAACGAAGATGTTCTTCAGGTCGGCGCTTTAACAGGCCCTGAAGAGACTTTTCTTCATGGCATCAGTCATGGACTAGGTGTAGGCCCAAACCTGGGCTGTTAGCACCACTGGTTTAAGAGCAGACGGTGGATTGGAGATCTTTGTCGACAATGGGTACCCCGCTGCTGGTAGCCGTAGGGTGCCAGATAACTGAAGAGATGAAGGATTTCTTCCAAAAACAGTAGAAAAACTACGATTTTCAAGGAGCGAAGCATAAGGTCCTCCTGAGCTCCACCACTGGTGGCCATCTTCAGATTTTCCTGCACCGTTCGAGTGTTGGGAGTCAAGTGTCATTGGCTGAAGGACACTAATAGGCTATAGAGGAGACAAACAGTTTCAGTTGAAAATGCTTTCTTTTTACTGAGGATTCCCAACCCTACGAGTGGAAATATTCATGAGCATGTGAATCTATGCAATACCCCATGCTGGAGAAAGGTATCTTAATCAGATATGCAATTAACCTATCACATACCAATAATTGTCAAACTATTGGGAATGTCGAAGTTCCAAGGCATGGCTGGTAGTCGTATTATTGCAATTCCAAGATAGAAATCCCAATCCTCGAATAACATAACATGTATTACGGGTGAGTCTGTGATCAAGACTTTAATGGCAGAACTCTACAATAGTTCCTATCCCTACATTTTGATTCAAACATTGGAGTGGATTTCAACAGAGAGAAAGCCTGCATTTCTATCTCACTATCCCTTTCAGTTTGAAAAATCAAGCGAAATGTTGAAGCTAAGGCTGGGGTATGTGGAGAGTCACCATGTAAAGAACAGCTGTATGCATCATCATGAGTACAAGATGCCCTGAAAAGAACAACATTTTACTTCCAGGTCCTAGCCGAGTAGAGGACCAATTAGAGGATTCACACACCTGAAGAGTGCCTGAGGTGTACAAAGAGATTGAGTGTGAAGCAATGGTGGTGAGGCAGAGAAACAGCAGACACTGGAGGCTTGAGAAGCATCAGGTAGCACTGTTCACAAGTGATGAAGATGCAACAGTCCACGGTCATACAGTGCCAAAGCAAGACAAAGAAAGGCATTGTGTGAGACAAGATGTGAGGCACGTGTCACTGGTACGCTAATGAGATGATGCAAGACCAAACTAACTATAGAACTTTTGGGTTGCTATGAGAGACACTTTGGGTCAAAAGTCACAGAATATCAGTGAGACCCTGTTGGAGACAAGGCATGTCCAACCTGTGGGAGACCTGTAAATATTCTGTGAAAAACGATGTATAGACTAAGCCTCTGGGAGACTCCTGAGGTGTCCTGAGGGACAAGCTATTGGTAAAGTAAGCAACATGGAGAAACACTGCCAGAGCTCTGAATTGGTTAGGCTTCTAGAACACCGGAAACACTGCAACCGCCATCATCCCTAAACTTGACCTCATCTAAGCAGTTCACGGCTTGAAAAAATAAACAAATTGCTTTCGGTCTTACAATCAGAAATACCAGGCGCTTCACATTTCTTAGCCAGACATGTAACAGACCCTTCAAAAGCCTTGCATACCTTTCAGAGACAATTAATTTGGAAATCTTCAGTATTCTGTTGGCATGACATGGCAGAGCACTTTGTGCCAAATTAAAACATATGATGCCATATCAGAGAAAATGTGCACTACTGAAGTGCAAGTTCATGCCATTTGCACAGTTAGCAGCCTCCATTATAAATAACTATTTAAGGGGGCACTGGGGCCCAGGTAGGGGGGAGACAGAATATTTTCCATTTGGTTATGTCTTCCTGCCCACCCTTTTCAACATGTACATTAATGGCTTTGTTTCTGAATTGGCTCATGGTGGGAAAGATTTTCTTTTTGTAGCTTTCACTCCATTGCCATCAGTGGAACCCCTCAACTATTTCGCTCCTGCCCTGACATTTGGAGGCAAGTGAAACTTTTTTTTTTTACTTCACTTGCTCATCGCTCTTGGCACAGTGGTCAGTACTCCAATGCTACTAGTGCAGGTGGACCCTTGTTTTTATGTAGCAAATATTAACTGACTGTGTAGTGCTGCATGGGTACTTTGGATTCCTTTTTCTTTCAGTTACATTTCTGTCAATTTGGTGATGTGTCCAAGACAGGTTGGTGGCAGTGGATATTTTTCGACCATGTTATGTTTACCCGCATACACTTTACTGCATAATGCCATTTTGAGTACGACATTTGCCAACTGGAGGTGCCACACGTTTTTGTAGCCATGTCATTTGGCCATTTTGTCTTTTGGCCTATTTTCTGCCCTCTCAGGTTAATAAATACCACAAATTTGGAGGCAAAACCATAAGCTTGCCAAGAAAGGTGGCAGTGTGAGCAGGGACTGTCTAGTCCCAATCCACAATTCAGCTAGGGTTATGTCTGTGTTGTAACCTGGTGGGGAGATGTAGTCCAAGCACAAACCAGCTGTGAGACACTCGAGTATGAAGAACCACGTAAGCTTTATTTAAAACTACCACTCTCAGAACTCTCACCAGCAAACACTCATCAACATTCTCCAGAGTTGTCAATCACTCCAAGCACTAACATTTTCTCAGCATACATGTTTTTTTTAAATTATTATTATTTATTTAGCATTTTTAAAGCGCTCACACAGCCCGTGGGCATCGAGGCGCTGTTACAGGAATTGTTCGGTTTTTTTTTGTCATGTAATAGTTTTTTTTTGGTTTTTTTTGTCTTAGTTGCTTATTTATAACGCACTTAAATGCCCAGAGGTTTCTTAGGATCAAACCTGTGTTGCTTCGTGTCGTCTTGCTTCCAAGGTGCGCACGTTGCCACTAAGCTATCCTCCCAGGACATGGATGGCCAGCAGGACAGGAGAACATGTATACATTACAATAATAATAGTATGCTAATGGAAAGATATATGTTAAGAGTCAGTCCATGGTTAGACAGCTTTTGCCAGTTTGAATGAGGCAGATACTTATCATTGGTGGGCTAAGGTCAATCCTGGCTCGAATTTAAGACTAAAGGAGGAGTCATGCAGCCACTGGTCAGATTTCTGTTAGAGCAAGAATTGCAGCCCGCTGAATACCAGAAGACGACTGTTGAAGACATCCAGAATTTCCTCCAGCAAGTCCTTGTGAAAACCTGTCCCTCTGGATCGATCTCATGAAGATAATGGTCAGTGCTTCGACCCTTGTTGGTTATATAGAAGGTTTTTTTAAGGCCCTTTATTTATACATTGGTTTCCATACACAGTCAAACATATCACACAAAAACATAACCCACACACGTTCATAACATGAAGGTGGTTGTTGGTGTATACACCAACAATGGAATTTTAAGTCAGTGCTGGAAGGTGCTGCAGATACACCAGATGGATGTCCTTGTTCCTCTAAATTGGAGGGAGGAGGAGGGGAGGTTAGCAAGTCAACCCAACCCAATCCAATCTCATATTACACTTTGCTTACATCCTGATATGTTGTGGCCCTTCGGGGTGTACAGTATGGCTAGCACAATCAGAGCCAAGATTTGAGGAATGGTGCTGGACCCCGCATCCACATTCTAGTCACATTATGCCGGGCCATTACAAGTATCTGTTCTCAGAATTTCCTTATCCACCTTGGGGACGTTTTCTGGAGCAAAGGGGTCAATTTGTTCACCTATCATTTTTTACAATGATTTGCAAAGATTTTTACCAAGAATTTCGCAATCAGCAGGCATTCCCATGCCACATGGAGAAAGACTGTCTACTTACCCACATCTTAAGCAGTTATCCAGAGTTTCCAGGTATATCGCATTTAAACGCCTGGGTGCAACATAGACCTGGCAAAGACATTTAAAGTGGATACATTTCAGTCTGTGGCTCAGGGAGACAGTTTTGGTAAGACCCAGCACGCACCTCCATTGTTCCTGCAGAATTGTTTTTCCCAATTCTCCCTCCCATCTCTCTTTAGTTCTAGATGAGCAACCTTCCAATCACTCTCTGGCTGCTCTGTACATAGTAGACACCAATTTGTCTCCTAATCATTTCTCTTAGCCTCCAGTACAGGAAGATCTGCATGACAGAGCCCCCCCCCCAGGTCTTTAAGTCATTGCTCATCAATAAATCTACCATCAAGAAGATATCCCTAAAACGTTCAGACCCAGTTCTCCCATCTTGTTTATAAACCTTTGGTCTGCCATAAGGGGACTCCATGAACATGTCTCAAAAGGCGAAATGGTGAATACATATTTTCCTTTTATTCCCCCTAGCCAGTCTCGACCATGCCCAATGCGTGGTTTCTTACTGCATTAATGTCCCCTTACTGAGCACTCCTCCACGGATACTATTATGGAGGATAGCAATGAAGGGGCAGCTATCGCCCATTCTATGCTAGCATGAGATCTTTTCAAAGTAGCATCATACCAATATGATTGGTAATGCGCTTGGGCCACCAGATAGTATCTGTATAGGTCAGGAGATCAAAGATCGCCTTCTTCTAGCGGCGCTGTCAACATTTACCACCTTCCCTAGCTGTTTTATTAGCCCAGACGAATTGTTAGCACATATTCCATCAGTTTTTAAATATCTGGCTGGGAAGTGATATAGGAATGTTTAGAAACATAGGAGCATGGGCACCACAATAATTTTGAGCAATGCTACTTGGGTTATTAAGGATAGTGGGAGACGAGACCACGTCTCTATTATATTCAGGTGCTTTGTCATGGAATCGTAGTTCAACTCAATTGACTTTTGTTCCTAACTACTACTATGCCTAGATATTTTATGTGATCTTGTTTACATTTAAAGTCCAATATTTCTGGCCAAGAGGCTGTACCATCTGTTAAGGGGAAGATTTCAGATTTGGAAGAATGTATTCCAATTCCAGAATATTCCCCAAATTCCGTAAACACATCTTGGATTATCAGGCAGGTGACTGTTCAGGGCCTGGTTTTTCACAACATCATAACGTCATCTGCATAGAATGAGACAACCAGCTTGAGACTATGCAAATGCAATCCCCTCTCTGTGTGGGCCCTTCTTAGCCATTCCGCCAGCGTCTCAACTGCTATGGCAAATAATAATGGCTAGAGTGGATATTAAGCAAAAGAGCCACTGCATATTGAGGCGGATCTGCTCGGGCTCAACCCTGCCTGATCTGGACTAGAAACTGCTAGCATCAATGGCAAGAGACTTTAGCTAGTATTTAACTGTCCACATAGATCAGCGATATAGGCCGAACAGCATTCTAGGTCTTTACCTAGCTTGTGTATCACTGTGATTAAGGCTTCCTTCGTGGTGTTAGGCAGTACTCCTTTTTCAATGGGGGTTTACCATTATTGAGCACCCCAAAAGAAAATGTGTACCTGCCCCTCTGATATCGGAGCATTCAGTACCTCCCAACTGGCTTCTACTAGCCACAGCAACCCCACTTTATCCAACCATATGTTTGCATTTGGTGGTGTTTGAGGCAGCTTAGATCTATACAGCTCTGAATAAAATTTGGGGAAGGGCGGATTTATTTTCAATTATTTAAGAACAAAAACAGTCATCCGTTCCTACTCGCTCTATAACGCTGCTTCCCCTAGCTCCTCTTAACGGCCATGCCAGTGTCCTACTAGGCCTGTCTCCCTCACCATATTGTCTGACCTGAGCTTTGCCCAAAAAAACACATTTTACCACCCGTTCTGCGTTCTCCTGAAACATATCCGTCTCTTGACAGATCTGAACGAGGAGGCTGGGGTCCTCATTCTAATGTATTCAGTATGATGCCTTAATTTCCTTTTTCGCATGCATTTAGGGTACTTCTAACTGTCCAAAGCACCTCTGCCTCTCTTGACAGACATACCCCGTATATAGACCTTGAAGGTTTCCCAAACCACACTGGGGGATTCCACTGTACCCACATTGATATTAAAAAACTCCTTGACATCTATAACCCAAATACATGATTTTAGTTTGAGCCTACAGCAACTACTTGCCCCTTCTCACCTCGAAACGTGATCGTACACTCTATTGGGGAATAGTCGGAGAGGGTTTGCGGCAGTATCCCTGTGTCGTGGACCCTGTGTGATAATTCACTATGCTGTGTAAATTACATCTATTCTGGAGACGGCATTGTGTACTTGTGAGTAAAAGGAAATGTACCTGGTTTCGGGGAGTTCCGCCCGCCACACATCTTTTAGGTCGTAACTCTTCCATCTGCTTCATAAAACTTAATGAACTGGACGGACATTGCGCCACCCCGCTTGATCTGTCAAAACATTGGTCCCTAACTGTGTTTATCTCTCCTCCCCAGATCATCAGTGAGTCAAGATATGTAGCCAATTTTGCAAATATATCATGGAAAAAGTCTGGGGCATCCACATTCGGGGCATACATGTTAAACAAAGTGACCCAATAGCCTGCTATGCTTCCATTTGCCAGGATTAAACCTTCGTCGTTTCACTTCACCTCTTTCAGCTTAAACACCAGGGATATGTTTATTAATAATGCCACTCCCTGTGCATACGAGGTATAGGATGAGAAGAAAGGAACTAGTTACTTTCCTGTAACTCCTTTTCTCCAGCATTGGTATCTTTCATAGATTCATATGCTGTGAATATTCCCCGTTGTTAGGCTGGGAATCCTCGGTATCAGATCAGTTGAAGTTTTAAAACGAAACTTGAGTCACGGTAGTGCACTATTGTCATCATTTTTGGGTCATAATGCCCCCAGCCAATTTAAAAAGGCTCTCTTAGCTCCAACCCTGGAGGTTATCTTCACATTTTGGTCTAGCACACGTAGAGTGGCAGTATGAACCAAGAAGAGCCATAAGCGGGGTAGGCGGGAGCATGTACATCTATGAAAGATGTGAAAGCTGGCGAACAGGAGTTACATGTTAAGAAACTAGTTCCTTTTCCAGCATTGGATCTTCAAAGATTCACATACTGCGAGTAGATTACAAAGCAGTATGATATAATCAAAGGGCGGAGGTAAGCCCCTTGCAGCAGTACTTACCAGAGTAACACAAACTTCACGCAAAAAGGTTACGGAGTACCACCTGGCCAACTTTAGACTCTGCAGCTGCATCTCTGTCAACGCAATAGAATTATGTGAAGGTGTAGCTGCTGTGAGACACGCCAGATAGAACTGTCATTGTAGCGGCAACAGACCTGGTGTAGTGAGCCCTGGGTCTGCCAGGGAGAGGTCTATCGCCTGATGGCAGAAGGAGATGCAGGATGAAATCCATCTGGCAATGGAAGATATGGACAGTGCTTTTCCGCTTCCAGGAGGGCCAAATGTCATGAAAAGCTGTGGAGTCTGCCGCAATTGTTTGGTGCGGGAGGCATTTTTTAACACTCACACAATGTCTAAATTGTGCAGAGAACACACTGCCAATGAACCTGGTGAAGCAAAAAACGCTGGCAACACCAGGGGCTCCTCAAGATGAAACATGGATTGCACTTTGGGCAGAAATGAGGGATTGGTACCAAGAACCACCTTGGGTTTGTGTAATGTTAGGTAAGATGCTTTGAAGGAATGTGCTTATATTTCGCCTACCCGTCTGGCAGAGGTGATGGCCACCAGGAGAACGGTCTTCCAAGAAAGGAATTTGAATGGGGCCTTTTGCATAGGATCAAACAGTAGCTTTATTAGGATCAAGAGGACTACATTTAGCTCCCATGCTGCTGCTCGCTGCCGAATTGGAACGAACGAACGAACGAACGAACGAACGAACGAACGAACGAACGAGACCTTTGAGAAACTCTTTGATCAGTAGATGAGACCAAAGTGAAGGTGTGGAAAGAGACAGGTTCCCCAATGAGATGGCTGGCAAATGCACCTTGATGGAAGAGTGAGCTAACCCATCCTGTGCTAGAAACAACTAGTAAGATAGCAGGGCTGCTGGTTGAATGGTCAAAGGGTTTAGCTTCTTGACTTTGCACCATACCTTAAACTGTTTCCATTTGCTGCTGTAACAAGCAAGTGTAGGAGGAGCGCACTAGAAAGTCCTTGCAATCTTTAGGTAGCAGGATAGCGCCAAATTCTAGGAAAGGAGTGAAGCCGTCAAGTTGAAGGAGGATGGGTCGTGGTGGGGAATGTCATCTTTGTTCCTGCACATCAAGTCGTGATAAGGGAAAATTCTTATTGGGGTGGCCTAGAAGAGTTCTAGGAGGTTTAACTACCTCGGGCATGCAGGGGTCACGAGATCAGTTTGCACTGATGTTGTCTGAAGACACTTAGCACCTGAGCCACCAGCAGAATTGGAGGGAATGCATATGTCCTGCCCCATGGCAACGAAAAGGCATCCCGCATGCTCTCGGTTGGGGAAACCTGCTGGCGAAAGCTGTACACCGTTTGTTCTGGTAGGTGGAAAATAGGTCTATGTCCGGTCAGGAGCAGAAGACCGACTTGAGCCGATTCTCCTGTAACCCTCACTCATGACAAGAGTGGAGCTCCCTGCTGAGGGAATCCGTCATGGGATTCTGCAGTCCTGGGAGGTGAAGGGGGGCGAAGAACATGTTCTGTTGCAATGCCCAGTGCCACAGAGACTGCGCATCCAACGCCAGGGTGGGGGATCTTATACCCCCATGCTTGTGGATGTAGAACATCATAGTGGTGTTGTCTGTAAAGATTTGCATCACTTTTCCGGTGCCTCTTGGAAGGAGCGATTTGAGTGCCTAAAAGACAGCACACAGCTCCAGCAGATTGATAAGCAGTGTATTAAATTGTTTTGTCCACAGTCTCTTGGCATACAGGTTGTCGGAGTGTGCGTCCCAGCCCTCCAGGGAAGCGTCTGTGGCGACTAACCGGGTGAAGAGGGAGCCAAAAGGGGGCTCCCTGGACCAGATGAGCTTTGACGGATCACCGGCATAGAGGCTACCTGAAGTTAAGATTCAGTTTGATCTGGTCCTGCCACGACACCAAGATTTGTTTCCGGCGGGCTTTGAGGAATTCCTTCAGGGTCCACATGCAGAGCCTGTGTGGTGAGGTAATAAGTGGGATACCCAGCAATACTGATTGTGACTGAGATTTAGTGCACCTTTGCTAGATGGGTGTTCACCCTTTTGTTTGATGAGGTTGCTTTGTTATGGTTTGTAGAGGTGAGGTCCTTCGTCAAACAACGAGGGACAAACAGGGGAACTCTTAATATAATTACAGACCGTGAATATTTCAAAAGATATAACATTGGAATTACTCACACTATGCTGTGAATATAGTTATGTGTTCAAATCATAGTCTGAATAAGGAACAAGTTACTTACCTATAACTGTTGAACTCCAGCATGGGTCTGGCATGGATTCACATGCTCATGAATACAAGAATACATGGCAGTACACACATGCACAACCACAGGAGGTAGCAAAGGTCAATATTAAGTATTGCAAGGCTCAACATTAAGTATTACAACAACTCAACATTAAGCATCTCTTACCTCCTCATCAGGCTCACCTTCAAGCGAACAGGTTGCGCAGCACTGCTTGGCCAACTCTGGACTCCTCTGTGGAATCCTGGTCGACGCAGTAGAATTTGGTGAAGTTGTGCGTCGACCTCCACGTAGCTGCCCTGCAGATGTCCAGCAGGGGCACACCAGACAGGAACCCCATAGTAGCAGGGGTCGCTCTGGTCAAATGGGCTCTCGGATGGCCGGGCAACGGTCGGTTTGCAACCGGTGACAGTGCATGATGCAGCCAGAGAGCCATCTGGAAATGCAAGCCTTGGAGAGGGCCTTCCTTTGGTTCACAGGGCCAAGGTTCACACACAGCTGTGAAGTCTTCCAAAAACACTTTGTGCGGTCCAAGTAGAACTTCAGCGCTCTAGCCACATCCAGCGAGTGCAAAGTCCTCTCAGCCGGCTATGAAGGCGACGGGAAGATAACAGGCACCACCAAGCGCTTGTTGAGATGCAAGTCCGACGGCACCTTGGGCATGAAGGTGGGGTGCGCCCTCACCACTACCCTCGTCTGGTGGAATGTCAGGTACGAGGCTTAAAGGAGAGGGCCTGGATGTCTCCCACTTGTCGTGCGGAGATGATGGCCATAAGAAACGCCGTCTTCCACGATAGGAATTTCAGCGGCGCCGAATGCAAAGGCTTGAATGGCGGCCCCATGAGCCTGGTCAGTACCACATTGAACTCCCACGCCAGGGCCGGAGCCTTCACCGGCAGGAATGAGCAGAACAGTCCTTTCATGAACTCCTTCACCAGGCGGTGACACCACAGCGGCGACCGTCCTGGAGTTCTGGTGTAGCGGGAGATATCCACCAGATGAATTTTAAGGGACGGGCGCGCATGCCCGCCTTGGCCAGCGACAGCAAGTACGGGAGCATTTGAGGGGCCGTAATCTGTAGAGGGTTGATCTTCTGTGCACGGCACCAGTCAGAGAACCTCTTACATTTATGTCCATAGCACTTAAGAGTCGAGGAAGCCCTGGCCTTGGCAAGTACCTCCTTGCAGTCTGACGGGATGTCGTACCCTCCGAACTCTAGTTCTGCAGGAGCCAGGCCTGCAGGTTCAGAGATCCTTGGTCGTGATGCAGGATCGCGCCTCCTTCCCTGGAGAGAAGAACCGCGTCTGTAAGTAGCTTGACTGGAGGGGAAGCTGACATGTCCAGAAGGTCCGGGAACCATATCTGCCTCGGCCATGCCGGTGCGACGAAGACCATCCTGCACCATGACCGTCTGAGTTGACTGATGAGTCGCAGGGGCAACGGTGGGAACGCATAAAGGAACATGCCGTCCCAGGGGAAGCAGAATGCATCCCCCATGGTCCCCAGCTGGGGAAACCTGCTGGCGAACCTCCGGCACTTGGTGTTAGTCGCCATCGTGAACAGGTCGATCTGGGGATTGCCCCATCGCCGGAATAGGAGATCTACTTGATCTTTCCGAAGCGCTCACTCGTGGCAAGAGCACAGCTCCCTGCTGAGTGAGTCAGTGACAGCGTTCTTCACTCCTGCCAGGTAAAAGGGTACCAGGAACATCCCTTGGGCGACGGCCCAGTGCCACAGATCCTGTGCTTCCTTTGAGAGAGCTGGGGATCTGGTACCCTCCCTGCTTCCAGATGTAGAACATCGTGGTGGTGTTGTCGGTGAGGACCCACACCACTTTGCCCTTGAGGGACGGAAGGAAGGACCTGAGGGCCCAGAACACGGCCCGGAGATCCAGGACGTTGATGTGCAGTGACCTCTCCTCCAGGAGCCAAAGGCCTCTTGCGTGGAGATCTCTGGTGTGCGCCACATCCCTCCAGGGAAGCGTCTGTCATCACAGTTTCCTGATGCGCTGGGGTCTGGAAGTCCATGCCTGCCCCGAGATGCACACCGGTGCTCCACCACCGGATCGCTGGACGGAAAGTCCCGTTGAGGGAGATCTTGTCTTCAAAACTTCCCGCCACTTGTATCCACCGGCCGCATCCGCAACCTGCACAGTCGCACGAGGTAGATGCATGACGACATCATGCCGAGCATGGACTTGATAGACCATGGTCAACAGCCGTTGTATCTTGCCCAGGATGGCCTTTATCCTTTTCTCCGACGGTGAAGCCAGCCGCGCCACTGTGTTGAGCCTGGCTCCTAGGAACAGGGCGTCCTGCGATGGCACCAAGCAGGACTTTGCAAAGTTTATCGAGAACCCCAGTTCTGTGTGCAGGTGGACGGTCCTTGCTGTGTGGTCGATGGCGAGTTCTCTTGAATTCGCTCGGATAAGCCAATCGTCCAGATAGGGGTGGACGTGGATTCTCTGCAGACGCAGCCGCGCCGCCACAGGTGCCAGGCACTTTGTGAAGACTCTTGGCGCTGACTTCAAACCGAAGGGCAGAGCCTTGAACGGATAGTGCCGCCCTTGAACCACGAAGCATAGAAACCTTCGATGTCCTTTGTGTATGGGGATTGTTAGGTAGAATCCTGTGCAGTTCCCTTGGGAACACTGCAAAAAGAATAAGACTACAGGAGTACACAATAAACCCAATTGGTAGCAGTCTGTACCACCCAGATTTACCTGGTAGCTGTGGCTGAGCAGTCAGACTTCTCTCAAGAAGAGTAGGGCAGTATATAGAGTATACACAATAGGGCTAAAAACACAGTAGAGCAAACAAACACTGACCAGAGCTTTGTATAAAAAGTATATAATTTATTTAAAACACACTTTAGACAATATACTAGCACTCTAAATCAAAAGCAAGTTAAAACACAGTCAGGAAAAGTATACACATCTCCCTTGATAACTATCAGACAAGTCAGAGTTAAAACACCACGATTTGTTAAACAGATATGAGCGCATAACCTGATGGCACTCCAATAGTTCAGTTAAAGGGAGAGCAAAAGGCAAAGCATAGAAATATAACAGGTCCCAACACTTTTAGGAGTTCTCAGCAAGGGAATAAAGGCAGTAAATACTGTGGAGCCAAAGTTCATAGGCCAGGCCCACTTTAAAGGGAGCAAAGCGAAATGTGCCCAGGATCACACGGTTTAAAATGCACTAAAAGTCTTTGCAGAATGTTCAAAAGAGGTTGTGGTGATTCGAGAAGGTAAAGTTAGATGGTCTGGGGCCAACCCAGATGGCAAGCCAAGGATTTAAGGGTCACCTTGGGCAAACCGAAGAAAGGGAGGCCAGGCAGGACACAGTACCTTAAGAGAGAGGAAGCTCCAGCGGTGGCAGTTGTTCCTTGCAGTGGTTTCAGTTCGTTGTTTCGACCAGGGGACGAGAGGATCTCGTCGAGGAGGAAATGTGGAGTCGTTGCACTGCACAGGGATGAAACCAGCCGCGGAGTTCGTCGATAAAAGGTGCGTTCCTTTTATTTGCGGTCAAAGTAGTGAAGCTTGGCTATCTGGCCGCCGGGGTGCTTGGCACGGGCGATTCGACCAGGAGACGTCTTTGGAAGGCGCAAGGGGTGAACTGGGTTGTCCCACCAGCTTAGAGGAAGAAGACTCGTCCAGCAGAAGATCTTCTCTTGTTGTTGGGAAAGTGATGAGGTAGTTGCAGCAGGGCTTCACCGGTGGTGTCGTTGTTGCAGATGGCTCAGGTTCTTCCCTCTTCGGATTCTTAGGTCCTGTGGCGACTTCTGAAGTTCCAGTCCCAAAGGCCCTGCTTTTACGCAGAAAAACCCGCATTCAATAGCCTAGCTGTCACTCAAACATGCTAAGTGGTGAGCCGGGTGGCTCACCACTGGCCCAATCAGAACAGAGTGCGACTTGAGTTGCTAAGGCAACGCAGTCCAGGGTGCCAATCCCCCTCCCCACACATCCTGTGGAACCCAGACAGAGTGGCACCATTTGCTGGGCTTCTGTGGAGAAGCCCACCAAAAAGTGGAACAAAGGGCTCGACCTTGGTCAGAGTTACAGAGACGGACACGAACACCATTTTAGAAAAGAGTTCTGGCAAAAAGACCCAACCGTTGATTTAATATTAAATAAACCGGCGGTATCTTTAACATTGCACCAAAAAGTGGTGCGTTTAAAATCAATGGGAAAATCCCATAGAGAATATTCCGGTGGAATATTTCACGTGGTGACCACTGCCACCAGCCAGAAACTCGACAAGGGGGGTCTGGACAGTGCCCCCTTGAAAACAGACCCAGGGGCAATACAATTAACCCCTTCCAGTACTTCCACAATATGATGGTTTGTACTGGTTCTGTTCAAGATTTAGGACTAGAAAAGTCAATGGTGACTTTACATGCCCTGGGAGACAGTAGTCAGTCCCAGGGTATGGAGTCTATGTTTGGGGGTCACTGACACCCCTGTGTTACTGCACTGAGGGTGCTGTGTAACACATACACAAAAACAGATGATACCCTATGGAGAAAAAAAAAACATAGCCCATAAGCACATACAAAGACATACCTTCAATCATGCCTAAGAGTGGGAGGAAAAGAGTCTCACTCTTAGCAGGAGAAGAAAAACAAACCCCAAAAATCCAGCAAAACTGCTGGAGGACTGTTTGGGAAATTAGCCTTATAAGAGAATTCTCCCTAACAGGGATGTGGAAGTATGCATCCTCCAGGTCCAGCGATGACAGGCAGTCCCCTTCTTCCAGCTGTCCCAGCACATGCGGAAGGGTGACCATTCGGAATTTTTGGGATTTTATGCATTTGTTGAGGAGGCGGTGGTCTAGGATAGGGTGCCAGCCAGCAGTCTTCTTTCGGACGAGGAAGTACCCCAGAGTATACTCCAGAGCCCCGGAGTCTCTTCGGGACGAGCTCTATCGCGCCCTTTGCCAGTATTACTCGTACCTCCAGAAGTAGTTGTGGGATGTGGTCTTCTTTCCTAGCCACCAGTGGAAAGTGTGGGCACTTCCTTTGGAACTTCAGTGTGTGCCCGTGGGCCAGGGCATCCAGCACCCAAAGGTTGGTGGAGATGGATTTCGACACGCTGACGAATTTCGCCAGATGGCCTTGCACCGGGGTGCTCGGGTGGGGGCCTGACGTTACAGCCAGGTCAGTCCTGCTTCATCGAGGCCTTGGCACCTTGGGCCCCTTGGCGACGACGATGTCCACCGGCCTTGTTGCAGCCTGTGTGGGCTTCCTGCGACGAAGAGTGGGCCGCCTGATGGTACGACGAAGAGCTGCCGCCGAATCCTTTGGGGGCACCTTGAGACTTGCCTCCGGAGGTCCGAAAGGTTGTTCCCGTCGAAGGGCATGTCCAGTACCCTGGTCTGTTCATCCGGACGGAAGTCGGTGGCCCTGAGCCAACCTCGCCGGCAAAGACAAACGCTTGCGCCCTCTTGTCGTATGGAAGGAAGTCCAGGAGGGGGGCGATTTTGAACCACAGATCCCTGTCGTAGCGGGCCACGAGAGCGTTGGCCGCCTTGATGGTCATCGCTGCCGACGGGAAGGCCCCTGGTCCCATGGCATCTAGCTTCTTCCCCTCGCCATCCGGCGGAGAAGTGTGGCTGCCGCAGAGACCACTGAGCCCGGGCACGGCTGCGCCTTAAGGCACAGAGGAGCGGAGTCTGTGACTTCCTCTCGTACCGGTCTCTCTTTGCAGGGGCCGTGGATGGGTTCTTCAGAAGGGACAGGCCTTTGTCCCAGATGTTGTCCAACAGCGAGACTGAGAGGACGGTCTTCCTCTTGGCCTCTCGTCGTTGATAAAGGAGTCCCTCCTTCTGTTCTTCGGGGCATAGCTGGAAAAGCTCAGAGGCCCTGGCGATCATGGCGTGAAAGGAGCCAATTTCGTCAGGAGGGGAAGCCCATTGAGGGGCGATGGGAGATCTGTTCCATCGTCACCACCGTTGTCGTCTCCGTCTCATCCCTCGGCCGAGAGGATGGAGGTGAAGGATGGAAGGGCGGGGTGAGGATGGACTCTCCTCCGCTTGGCTGGAGGACTCCCAGACGGTCCAGGTGCCGCTGGATCGTCCGCCGGAGGTAAGGTTCCTCGATTTGCTGTTCATCAGCTCAACCCTCGCTCTCCACGTCCACCTCGTCAGGATCCTTCCCGTACGCCCTGACCTTGATGAACCTCTTGTCAAGGACTGACTTGAGGCCAGACAGCTCGTCCGCGAAGGAGGTAACTGAGTGTTAGGTCTATCGCGGCCCCACCTCCCCCTTCCTTCGTCGGGGCCGACACAGGCTTCTCCCGAAGCTTACACGGGTTGTCAGACTTGGTCTTTGAGCTGGTTCGTTGGCTCATTGTTGATGGCTTTGGTGATGCTGCGCCCGGCCTGGCAGCCGAAGAGCCCGAACCAATGGCACTCCTGGTGCCCGCTGACTCGTGGTGCTTTGCCTTTTGTTAGGTCCCTGTCGCCGGAGAGCCCTCAAAGGTCTTAGAAGACCGCTCAGACGACTTCTCACCTGCTGCTGGCTCTTCGCCTCCAGCCAGTTAGCGAGTCGTGTACAACGGTCCTTCATGGTCCGGACGGACTGTTCTTACAGTACGACTTGTCGGCGTGCAAGCAATAGAGGCACCTGGAGCGCTCATCCTCCTTGAAGACATTTTGTAGTCCACATCCTGGGCAGATCCTAAACAGCTTGGATCCAACAGGTGTCGAGTCTCCTTTGTCTTGGGCAATGTCCACGCGGGGTAAGCCTCAAAGATCTTCCGGAATCCTCCAAGAAGTGAAATTCAACTAAATTGCGCCCTTGAGGGGCGTAGAGCTTTCCGAAACGGGTCCCTGTTAGTCAGAAGATGAATCGGTGGAGCCTGAGGCTCGATTTGACTGAAAAAAATACGAGTAAACTTGTTGAAAAAACGCTATACACAGCAAAAGCTTGAGAGCTAAGCACAAGGACTCCCAACACTTGAACGTGCAGTAAAAATCTGAAGATGGCTGCCAGTGGAGGGGCTTAGGTAAAGGGCAGTCATTGGCTTGGGGCAGTATGACCCAGAGACCAGTGATTGGTTATTAGTAGAAAGACAGTTCAGAAACTAAACTGAAACTGATTTTTTCTTTACCGAGGATTCCCAGCCGGAGGACGGGGAATATTCATGAGCATGTGAATCCATGCCAGACCCCATGCTGGAGAATAGAAATGTAATGTCTTTTGAAATATTGTCGGTCTGCCATTATATTACTTACAAGAGTGCCCCTGTTTGTCCCTCGTCATTTGACGAAGGACCTCACCTCTTCAACTTTTCTTGTGTTCTGGTAGCACAGTACCAATAGGGAGCACCTAGAATATAACTATTTAAACTTAAATAACCCAGTCCTTAACAGCTAAATAACAAAGAAAGTGATTGCACCTCCACCACCCAACGATCATTGTTTAGGTTTGCACCCAGGTACAGCACCTGCTGCGAGGGAACAAGATGGGATTTTGGGTAGTTTATGTAGACAGCGGATGGTTTGAGCAGTGCGGTGAGCGTCTTTGGCGTATGACGTTTCCCTCAGAAACCAGTCGACGCGATATGGGTGCACAGGTGTGCTACTACTGGTGTGAGGCATTTTGTGAATACTGGTGGTGCTGAGCAGAGCCAAAAGGCAGGGCTTTCAACTTGTAATGTCGGCCTCCTACCCCAAAACGCAGGTAGCAGCGGTGTGTCCAATGACTAGGTATGTGAAAGTAGCAGTCCTCTAGATCTAGGGACTCCACGAAATTTGTGCTGCAGCTGAGACAGAACTTGTTGTGGAGTGACCATACAAAATGTTTGGACTTTCAGATATTTGTTCAGCAACCTGATATCTAAAAAGGTCTACAAATGCTGGTCTGTTTTTTTAACAGAAAGCATCTGTTAGGGAGAATTCTCTGTTTAGGCTGAATTTCCTAACCTAGTGAGTCCCCCAGCAGCTTTGCTGGATTTTTGGGGTTTATTTTTTTCTCCTGCCAAGAGTGAGACTCTTTTAGCCTCACTCTTGGACATGATTTGAGTGTGTCTCTTTGATTCTAGATGTGTTTTATGGGCGATGGGTTCTTTTACTCCATAGGGCTTCATGTGTTTTTTTGATGTGCGTTACACAGCACCCTCAGTGCAGTAACACAGGGGTGTCATAGTGACCCCCCAGTATACACTCCATACCCTGGGACTGACTACTGTCTCCCAGGGCATGCAAAGTCACCATTGACTTTACTAGTCTCAAATTCTGAACAGAACCAGTACAAACCATCATATTGTGGACGTCCTGGCCGGGGCAATTCGGTTGCCCCGGGGTCTGTTAGTCGAGGGGGCACGTCTCCGTCCCCCCTGATCGAGTTTTGGCTGGTGGCAGTGGGTACTACTTTTTATATTCGACCGCGAATATAACCCTATGGGATTTCCCATTGTTCGAGGCTACCAACTTTAATTATTTAATTCCTATAGCCTCGAAAATACTGCCGGTTTATTTATTTAATATTAATTCTCCGGTTGGTATTTTTTGCCAGAACTAAAATGGCGTTTGTGTTTGCTTCTGTGACTCCAACCCAAGTTGAGCCCTTTGTTCCACTTTTTGGCGGGCTTCTCCACAGAAGCCCTCCAAAGTGGTGCCACTCTGTCTGGGGTACTTAGGAGGGGTGGAGGGGGATTTAGGCACCCTGGACTGAGTTGCCTAGGCAACTCAAGTCGCACTCCGTCCTGATTGGCCCAAGTAGTGAGCCGGCCGGCTCACCATTTAGCATGTTTGAGTGACAGCTAGGCTGAGTGAATGGGGGTTTTCTGCATAAAAGCAGGGCTTTGGGGACTGGAACTTTAGAAGTCGCCACAGGACCTAAGAATCCGACGAGGGAGAAGCTGAGCCGACCTGCTACGACGACACCACCGGTGTAGCCCTGCTGATCCGTCTCACCACTTTTCCCAACGACAGAGGAGATCTCCAGCCCGGAGAGTCTTCTTCCTTCGACTGGTGGGGATAACCAGTCTTCTTCCTTTTTCGCTTCCTGGAGCATCTCGTGGCCGCCTTGCCTGTGCCAAGCACCCCGGCAACCGGGATACCACGTTTTACCACTACCGCAAATCAAAGGGTAGTACCTTTAACCGGAAAACTCAGCGGCTGGTTTCTTCCCTGGCAGTGCAACGACCTTCATCTTTCCTCCACGTTGAGATCTTCTCTTCCTCTGGACGACGCCACGACTTGCACCCGCTGCCAGAACAACTGCCCCCGCTGGAGGATCCTTTCCACATAAGGTACCGTGTTCCGCCTGGCTTCCCTTGCAACCGACTGTACGGGGTAGATTTAGTCCCCGGCTTTCGACCCTGGGTTAGCCTGGGACACCCTGGCTAAACTTTTCTGAGCCTAACTAAAACCTTTCTGAACTCCCTGCAAGACTTTTTAAGCCTGTTGTCATTGTGTGATATTGCGTGCATTTGTGCCCTGCTCTCTCCAAGAGTGGGCCCGGCCTATGGATTTTGACTCACAAGTAACTTTTGCTTTTCCTGCCTTGCTTAAGAGTTCCTAAGTATTAGTGTGGTGTATTTTCCTACATTCTTTTTCCCTCCCTTTTTCGTTAACTTATTGGAGCGCCACCTATAGTTAAGCGCTCACCTCTGTTTGGAAATAAGTGGTGTTAACTAAGACTGGTCTGATAAGGAATAAGGAGTGTATATATAATAATAGTAAGTGTGTTTAGAGTGATTTACAATAATAGTGCTGGAGTGTTTCAATAAGTGTGTTTTTAAATAAATAATTATATACCTTGTTACCAAAGCTCTGGTCAGTGTTTGCTTGTACTATTGTATCTGAGTGCCTATTGTGTATACTTTGCATGCTGCCTAACTCTTCTCGAGGGAAGTCTGACTGCTCAGCCACAGCTACCAGGTAAATCTGGGTGGTGCAGACTGCTACCAAGTGGGTTTACTGCCAACACCTGTAGTCTTAAATCTTTTGCAGTGGTCCCCAAGGGAACTGCACAGGTTTCTGCCTAACATCATCTGGAGTAGACTACTTGACATTGCTGTGCGTGCGGGTCTCTTTGTATGGCTCCCTTGGGCAAGCAAAGACTAGACATCCTGCTGCAGCAGATGATGGAACGTTTGTCTTCTTGAGTGGGGGGATGGTGGGTGGTGTCCTGACAAATTCCAGCCTATGCCCCTGCTGGATGAGAGAGAGCACCCATTTGTTGGTGGTGACATTCCTCCACTCTTAGACAAATTCAATAGTCTTCCTCCCACAGGGTTGCCAAAGTGTAAGGGGTCAGTCCTGAGCATGTCAGGGATGCTTGGACCACTGGCCCCTGGACTGAGAGGAGTCGAATTGGATTTGGTTACCCCTGTAGGATTGGGATTTTTGCCTTTATCGGTCCGGTGAGATGTAGGCCGGCAGCTTGTAGTCTGAAGACTGGGCGGTATTCCTGTGAAGTCCTGGGGAAGTGAGACGTTCCTGAATTAAATTACTGTCGCCTTTGTTGCAGGGTCCCCAGAGAACATGTGTCCGTGTCCGTCTTGATGGAGGGTTTGGAGGGTATCGCCCACTTTTTTACCACAGTGATCCAATCCATTGAAAGGCATGTCAATAGCTTTAGTTTGGACTACCTGAAGGAAGTTGGCTGCCTTTAATCCATCCTTGTCGATGATGGACAGCTCCAATTCCAAGTTGACAAAACCATATATCTGCAATGTCTACTGAGGCCGAGATGGTGTGAAGTGCTTCACCTGTGGAATATCTCCCTTGCTTCTTGACTTAGGTCTTCCAGAAGGAACTGGAGAATGAGTCCCAGCTTAAACCATAATTTTCTGTCATACCTGGCAAGAAGGGCCATGGCATTAGCTGCCTTAATGGTAGTATTGTGAAAATACTTTCCCCAAAAACATTGAGGTGCTTCCCTTTCTTATCTGGTGGGACAATGCAGGAAGAGTCTGGAGTAGGTTACGTTCACAGATATGTTGTAGCAGAGTTCGGAATCCTGCACTTCTTGTCAAAACTTCTACTTTTGGGAGAAGCTGTTGATGGGTTAGTCATGGTAACAAGACCATCTTTCCCATATGTCGTATAGCAGGGGTATTGCCAGGACAGACTTTCTGTGTTGCTCATGCTGTTGGTACAGAAGGCTATTTTTCTTTTGTTCTTCTGGTATTAATCCAAACATTTTGGTGGCCCTACCCATTAAGGCATGATAGGACTTATTCACGTCTGGCAGAGAGTTGTAAGGGAGGCATGGTATCAAACAGTGAAGAAAGACACAGGTGATCATAATTCAAGGGTGTTTATTGAACTTCAATAGGTTGCTTGAACGCCTATCTAAACCTAAATCTAAGGATGGGAGCAAGCTACGACCATCAATAAATAATAACAGTTCTAGTGGGGTCTTTCTCATAATTAAAGGGCCTATACTAATAAACCTATTGCCAATCCTTACTTCTAAATACAAATGGTGTGGGACAACCATGTATGCAACAAGAAAAGTGTTCAAGAAATGATATGTCAGGATATTTGAGCAGTTGGCTTGCCTTCTCCATGTTTTCAGTGACAAGGCGGCACTCTCAAGCTTTGCGCACACTCTTGCTTCTCTGACACAATGTCATGGTTCCAGGAGGCTGGAGACTATGGACTCGCTGGAAGAGTCGGCTCCATTGATGGTGCTGTTACGCTTTGCTGCCTTCTGGCCCACGCAGTCTAGTCTTCCTGCAACATGGCCCCTGCCGTGACCCATTTATTCATTCGGAACACCGGCGGCCGGCGCATTGAAACTAGTTAGGGTTTCTCCACAACTTTGCTGCGCTCGCTCCCTAGTCTTTTCTCCTTGGCGGTGCTCCACCTCTGTTCTCGCTAGTCCTTTGCTGGCCTTCTTTCGTTTCTTTTGTTTCCCTTTTTCTGCACTATTAGTCGGCGCCCTTGCCGGTTCTTCCCTCTCCGCCTCGTTTTCTGTGTCTTTCCGGGTGCAGCACCTCTCGCTGCCTGCCTCCTTTGCTCTTCCCTCTTCCCGCTCCAGGATTACCCTTTTGCTTTCCTCTCTTGTTTGGTGGTCGCCCGGATAATTTTTGCTATTCCGGTGCCCGCTGCTACTGGTATTCCCGGAACCTTATTGGTGTTCTCTGTGTGTACTCCTGGAGCTGCCGGTACCCATCTGGATATGGTGCATGACTGCCTCTGTGAACCTTCTATCTAGCCTTGATCTATTAGAGTTTACAGGTTTCCAGGGTAACTCAAGCCTTAGCCCTTCCTCCTTCAGTTACTCCGGTGGTCTCAGGTTATACACTACTGGTTTTTCGGCTACATTCCAGATTCTCTTACCTCTGCCTTCATTCTCAACCTCTGGGAATCTGCATCCCGGCATGCCTTCTACATCTGGAGAATCTCACATCCACCATCTCTTAGGCTTTTTAATGCCTCGTGGCTTTTACCCCATTCACTCGGTTGTTCTGGTAACGGAGTCCCTGCCCTGCTTTTCACTGCAGTCAAGGTGGCTTTGGTTCGTAGCAGACCATATCTCCTAAAAAATGTTTTTTAAAAAGATTCCCACAAGAAGAAAGAAAAAGGAGCCCTCGCTAGAGCCAAGCTCATCAGGTGAGGTGGAGGGGGACATTGAAACAGAATCAAGCACTTCAGAAGAAGGGGTGATTGATACACGACGATATAGTGCAAAGCGTAGGTATCAGGGCCTTCTGTGCCAAAGTCTCTTTCCAAATAAAAGGTGTTATTGTAGAGGGCCTGACGTAACAAAACAAGCACCAAAGTTCCTTTCTTATGAGGATTTTCACAGTTCACAATTGGTCTCTAGTTCAGACTCGGACCCCTTGATTTCACAATATTCACAATGGTTCTCCTTCGTTCAGGCTCGGACCCCTTTAATTCACAATGTTCACAATTGGTCTACTCATTCGGGTTCAGATCCCATTATTTCACAATGGGTCTCCCTCATTCGGGGCTCGGAACCCTTTTGTATCAAGAATCGAAGACTTTCGATTGTGCAAATGATTTTTGCTTAAACCGTTGCAGGACCATTTCGATTGATATATGATATGGCATTTTTAACGTGCCTATACACACGTGTTTCAAGGCGCGACGAGGCAAGGGAAGGGGAACAGAGGGAAGACGGTGACAACGATCTTACTAGGCCAGGTGACATTGAGTGCAGGGGAGGGGGAAAGTGTGGGGGGAAAAGGAGAAGGGGCAGTGCAGTGCATAGGATAAACAGTAAAATAAAGGAAACTAAATGAATAAAAAGTGCAGCTAGCTGGTGGCAAGGGTAAGTGCAGACATCAGGTGTCAAGTGCTGGTAGGGGGCTGTAGGTATACAGAAACAGTCCCCGAGTGCAAGGGTTGCCAGGGGGGCAGTGCAGGTGTGCAACTGGCAGGGAGTGGACCTGGGCCCCAGATCAGATGGTAGCCAAGTAACCAGTGCAGTTTCAGGTTCAGCAGGGTAGAGGAGGAGAGAACGCAAAAGCAAAGAGGAAGGATTTGAGGTGCTTGCAGAACCAGAGATGGTTCTCCTCAAGTTTCAGTGAGGCAGGGAGGCTGTTCCAGAGGGACGCTCCAGCCGAAGAAGATCTACCACCAACTTGTTGCTTGGAGAAGCGACTAACCCTGAGGGAGTTGGAGACTGATGAGCAAAGAGCTTGGGAAGGAAGATATTTAGGAAGGGAGTTGAAGGTATTGAGGCCCCAGGCCCCGAAAGGCCTTGCGGACAATGCAGAGGGTTTTGAACTTAATGCTCGCTGTCACTGAGAGCCAGTGCAGAGATTTCAGTCCTGGAGAGATACGATACCTGGGCTTGAGGCCAAGGACAAGTCTCGCAGTCCTGTTCTGGAAGAGTTGCAGAGGGTGGAGAGTAGAGGCAGGCAGATTTAGAAACAAGCTGTTGTAAGGTCCATCCTAGAGAGAACCAGAGCTCTAGAGACAGTGAGCTTCTGGGGGGGGGGGGGGAGGAGAGACAAGGAAGAATACCTCTGAAAAGGTACAGCTGGTAATGTGACTTCTTAGAGACGACAGATGTGAGGAGAGTGTGGCGTCGAAGATGACCCTAAGGTTTTTAGCCTCACGGGTGGAAGCAGGGAGAGGGCCAAGAGAGGCAGGCCAAAGAGAAAGAAGGGAGCAGGTGTGCCTATGAGGAGAATCTCAGTCTTACTGGCATTAAGGCAGAGATCATTGGCAGCACACCACTCCTGGATAGCAGGCAGACAGTCAGAGATGAGAGAAGGAGAAGAGGTGGCGGAAGGGAGCTTGAAAATGAGTTGAGTGTCATCCACGTACCAATGAAAGTTGGGACAGAGCGCGGCAATGCGGAGGGGCAAGAAGAGCCAGGTATTGGTTCAACAGCCAGGGAGAGAGGTTAGACCCCCGGGGAACACCACAGGTAGAGATAGAGATAGAGATAGAGGAGAGGAAGGACCCAAGTTGGACCAGAGAGGGTCGATCAGAGAGGAAAGAAGTCAACCAAGCCAGGGCCTGATCGTGATACCCAGGTTATCATTGAGACGGTTGAGAAGGATGGCATGGTTGACTGTGTCAAAGGCAGAAGAGAGATCAAGTAAGATGGGGACACAGGGGGTGTTGGAATCAAGGTTGGAGAGCAGGTCTTCACAGATGTTCAGGAGAGCTCCTGGCAGCTCTGAAGCCAGATTGATGGTCATGGACACAACCAACAGATACAGTGTGAAATTTGAGCTGAGAGATAGCCAGCTTTTCCAGGAGTTTGCCCAGGAAAGGAGGGATGGAGATTTGGCGATAGTTAGCCAGGCAGGAAGGGTCGGCAGAGGGTTTATTAAGAAGAGGGTGCACAAGGGAGTGCTTCAGGGGGGGAAGGGAAGACTCCAGGGGCGAAGGAGTGGTTGCAGAAGTCAGTCAGAGCCAGAGCCAGGGTGTCAATGTGGTCCTTAATGGTTTTGGAGGAACAAGGGTAAACCTGTTTTGAAGAGACTTTAACAGATCGGACTTGTTTAGAAACCTTGTCTAGGGGGTGGGGGGGAACAGGTGAAAGGCAGAGAAGGAGGGAGGAGAGGTGGTCAAAGAAGGGCCGGAGGCAGCGCAGGGAGTAGAGGGAGGTGGGAGAGAGTGGAGAGAGAAAACAGGATGTCCTGAGTTTTAGAGATGAAATGAGAAGCCAGGGCCGTGCAGAGGGCCTGGGAGGGAAAGAGTTTGGCCGAGTTGTTAGATGCCGCAGAGTTGCCGGCTTGGATGTGGGATCTCTTCTTGGTGAGGACAGAGCCGGTATTGCCTTTGAAGCAGGCGGCAGGCCAGTTTGTCAGAGGGTGTAGTGGAAGCACGCCATTTCCTCTCAGTCACCCTGCACTTGCGTTTAAGGGTGACAAGTACCGAGTCGTACCACGAGTTACACTTGGCTTTGGGATTGTATTGTTTATTTATAAAGCGCCTATACACGGGCAAGTGTATCAAAGCACAGATTAAGTGAATACGGTACATTTAACAGTTAAGATACAACAAATAGGCCTGACGGCGATTCTGCAGTTTTTTCAAGGGAACATTAAGGGGTGAGATAAGGAAGGAAATAACAATATACAGGCAGAGCAGTAGTGCAAGTGCAGGCAGGACGAGGGAGGGGTAGGGAAACAAGTGCATCCAGTCAGTAGAGACTGGGAAAGTGCAGAGAGAGAAGCTCTCAGGATTTATTGCAAGTGCACTGAGTGGGTGGGGTGCAGGGCCATGGGGCAAGTGCAGAAAGGACTGGAAGGGGTGACTGGGACTTGTGAGAATCTGGGGTACCCCAGGCCGCCAGTCAGTGAGCTGTATGGAAAGGAGGGAGAGAGGGAAGAGCAGAGAGCTAGATTAGCAGGGTGAGAGAAGGAAGAGGAGAAGAGGAAGGTCTTGAGGAGTTTCCGGAAATTAAGAATGTCAGGCTCAAGAAGGAGGGCGGAAGGGAGTCTGTTCCAGAGGGAGGCGCCTGCTGAGGAAAGGGATCTCCCTCCAAATCTCTGCTTGGAGAACCTGCTCACTCGCAGAAGGTTGGAGGTAGATGAGCGGAGGGCTCGGGAGGGACAGTATTTAGGAAGACAATGTTGAAGGTAAGTAGGTCCCAGGCCCCAGAAAGCCTTCAAGCGGATCCACATGAGGGGGGCAAGAATATCAAGAGTATCAGATATAGCAGAGTGGAGCATGGAAAGGGCTGTGTCAGGGTGTGAGTCAGCCAAAGAGAGATGGAGGGGAAGGGGTGAGAAGGTGGCTGCGAAAGCTTCAACTGACAGACGCTTCATGGGTCGGATAACCGAGAAGGTAGTTGGCAGTGCTGGAGTAGGCTTGGCCTAAGGGGTAGAGAGGGTTAGCTGGGAAAGGAGAAAGTGATCACTCTAGGAGAGAGGAGTGGTGAGAGGGATAGAAAGGGGAAGAACATCCAGAGTGTGCCCTGCCGAGCGAGTCGGGTCAGAGGGGAGAATAGAGAGAGAGAGTCGCAGAGGACGCGAAGGAGCACAGCTGAAGGACAGGAAGCATCCAGGTGGATGTTAAAGTCTCCAAGAAGGAGGAGTTCAGTAGTCGAGACCAGGAGGGAAGAGGAGTGGTCTGCCGACTCAGAGAGGAAGGAGGAGATCTGACTAGATGGCCGATAAATGGTGGCCACAGTAAGGGAATTGCCAGGTGAGAAAAAGAGCCTGCAGAAGAGGCATACAAAAGCCGAGTAGGCCTGCGTAGGAATGACAGAGGCAGGAATCCACTCAGGGAAGATCAGGGCTACACCTCCTCTGGAACCCACTTCATTCCTCATTCTCATATTTTCATTTCTGGCACTTCTTGGCTAGATACCTTACAAAACCTCCCTCGATGAGGCATACTGGCGGTGCCAGACCACTCTGTTACTGGTATCGTATCTTTCTTCCTTTGAGATCAAACATCCATCAGCAATTAAGCTTTCCTCATGTCTTTCAGCACACGCATTACAAATCTTCGTTCTTGCGCTCTTTATACAATGTTGCCACTTGCAACCTTGACTTAAACACAGACCGGTTTTGCATCTGTCTCCCCAACTCACCGGTTGTGTTGATCTCTCTTGCACCGCTTTGTTCTTGGAGCCAATGACAGTACCACAGCAGCTGCTGCTGTCATGCACCTTTCATCCTGGTGCTTATGGAACGCCTGGATATTTCACCGCCATTAAACAAATCCTTCACACGGTTCATGTTACTCTCTGCAAGGTTCTAGTCTTTATTCCGCTATGGCCGTTTGTTTCCCCTTCCTAACCACTCCCCTTTCTTCCTTCGGAGCATTGCAATGCTTACCACAACGCTTACCACAACGCTTACCACAACTTTGCTTCTGAGTCTAATGCTTACTTTGTGCTTCTCTCAGCTCTCAGGCTTTCACCTTCTGCTGTTTCTGCTTTCCTCAGTATTTCAGTCCTGCCGTTCTGCCTTTTTTCTCCAACCACTCTAGCCCTTTTCACGGGTCCAGTCCTTTTCCTCCGGGCTGATTCAGTTTTCTTTTCTTCCTTGACAGCTTCTCCCACTGCCATTCTCTCATGTATTTTTCACCCCCTTTGAAAGGGGCCACTAGGGGTCCCTCGTGCTATGGAAACAAGGCAATGACCATACACGAAAAGATGCGCCAGACACGAGGTTTCAAATTCGCAATGCTAGGGTTTGTTGCAAGCAAAAGATAGTATCAATTGGCCAATTCTGATCTCACGCCCCACGACCTGAGTTTCCTAGACCTCGAGGGACGCAAGAGAGCGAATTACGTACATCAGTTACATATATACAAAATGCATATCATACAATCAGCAAAGTCATCTTCAACACCCCTCTGTATTAAGTTCCTTTGAACTCGGAACGACGATGGACATATCCGACGAGTATGACGATTATAATGCTTTCGATGTCTATTCTAGTAACAATGTGCAATTTAGAAAGTGCGGAGGCATCTTTTAGAACACAGTGGTTCTGTTCTTGGAAGCAATCTGTACACGGGGGAAGAGCCACATTCCAAGCTTTGCTATCTATGAGGTACTATTCGTGTCCTGGGAGCCGACACGTTCTAAAGGGTTTTGCGAAAGGGGCCGTAAGAAAAGCATAATTCAAGCCTTTAACTGTATTATTCTAACATATTCTACCATCATACGAGACTGGCTGGCAGCTGTGAAGTGATTAAATGCCCTGCAGCTTCCTCCCAAGGCTACAGAGAGGGAGCGTGGGCATTCCTCTCTGGGCTACTCATGAGGAGTTTCAGCAAACTCTCCAGTCCCGCGACCTTGTCCTTTCATATTCAGACAACAATGTTAACAGTTGAGCAGAGTAAGCAGAATCTGCAAGAATTGCAAGCTGTAAAGCAGTTTTTAGACAGAAAGCAATGAGCAATGGTTAACAAGCAAAATAGCGATTCTTGCTACATTTAAAATGGCCGCTCGTCGGTCAAGCATAGCAGTTTATATTTCTATAATTTGGTGCATAAGACAGTTGGCCCACGTCCATCAAGTTCCGTCTATCATTCATGGTATTCATTTTTCCAGATTGACACCTTTTGTCCCTTTGTTTGCTTTTCTTTCCGATCTTTGGTTTCCTTCTTCCTTACCCTGGACTTTTGGCTTTCCATTTTCTCTTCACGGCTTTGTTCCTCTGTGGTTTATTTTTCCTCTGAGCTTCTTTCCGCTCCGTCTTGCTTTCTCACAGAGCTTTTTCTCCTGCTCTGGAACCGCTGCAGAAAATCACAGCGGTTTCCATCTGTCTTCAGTGCTGCCTGCCCAGTTTGTTAACGGGGGTTTCTACGATCCTCCATTGCTTACAGACTTCAACGCTGCCTGCCCCGTCTGTTTACTGGGTGTCTACTATCCTCCATTGCTTCTAGTCTTTGGGATACTGCCTTTCTTGGATTAGTCATACCATCCGCTCTTCTCCTCAACAAGACAAGGTGAATTTACCCGATGTTTACTCTAAACCATCTCAGTCAACACCTGTGAGGACTTCTTCCAAGGACCAACTATTTAATATGTTTTTTATGCCGCTAGCTTTTTCCTCTTCACAGGCGTCTTCGGGGGTGGGGCGGGGTGGTCTCTGGGGACTGGCTGTTCGGTGGAAGAACCATATATGGTATTGTGGGTTTACTCCATGCCAGACTGGCTGGAGCCTTCCCAGTGACTATGTTGTGGGTACACCCTTAGGGTGGTACCTGTGTGAATAGAGTGCATGACCAATATGCATTCTATGTTATAGGTGTGTAACACAATGAATGAGGCTGCCCTGCCTGAAACTGACCTGAATGCAGTGTGGTGTGCTGAAAGGCTGGGTGCTTGCCCCAATGCACATTCCTTGTTATGGTTGTCTGGGTGGAAGTGAATAGCCTAATGCATGTGATCCCGATTGGCTGGCTGGCTGCCTGCCTGAATGAATGAATGCCCTTCTGTGTGATTGGCTGACTGAGCCTGGCTCAGGCAGAGTGAATGAGGGACAGATGTGTATATCTGGGGACCGCTCACTTACCAATCTGTTCAGAAGCTGAAGTAGATACTTGAAGCTAATCCTTGAAGCCCAGCTGGAAGAAGAATTGCTGTGGTTTTTCTTTGACGAAATATAAAAAGCTGTCGAGTCCGTCAAATGATCTGAGAGAGGACCTGCCTAGGAGACCTCTCCCGAGCTACAAGGGACCATCGTGCAACAGCTGATCATCTTCAACGTACCCTGGAAGCCAGTCCCGAAAGGCTGTCGAATGGAGAAGGGGTCCACCAAGAATCTTGAAGTAAAGCGCTGGGACATTGAGGCCATCTAAGTCCATTGCCGTTGACTGGGGATCGAAGGATTTTGGTGACTGCTGGAAGTCAGTTGAGTCGTGTTGCGCAGAAGAGGGGACAGCTTGACGCCGTGCTGCTCGATGACCAGAGCCCCAATGCTCTACCTTTACCTAAGAACATTTGAACGAAGGGCTCCCTTGCCATCACCGTCAACCGTTTTGTCCCGCCGGAGAAAGTGGAGGTAGCCAGCTACCGAGGAAAGTCCACTGGTGGGTTTCCCACCACCAGAAGCCGACAGACATCCCGAGGACACTGACGAAGTGAAGATCCCAAATCCAGCCCATGGTCATGTCCCAACCGCTGAAGCTAACCCAAGGTGTGTGCTGCGGCTGCAGCACAGACAGGGCAGAGTACTGCCAAAGGATCTCCATATACCAGATGCCCGCTGCTGGGCCTACATCGGTAATTGAGTCTTCTTTGCGGCACCGAACACTTTGCATCGAGGTGGACCGCACGGCCTCATCTTACTAGGACTTCCACAAATGATCGTCGAAGAGCACAGCAAAGGTCGAAGCGGCTGTATCAATGCCTTTTCTTCGTGGATCTCAATGCCCTGTGGCTCCTGCTTTGGAGGGAGTCCATACTCGAGGGATCTGGGATATGAAAAACTGTCGAAGAAACTCTTCCATCTCCGGTACATTGGGGTGGTTGAACTTTTTCACTCGGAAGAAAGACTTATTTAACATTAATGGACTGGGCGTGTTAAAACTTTCATTACGGAAGGCCACCAGGGGGTGCGCAGATGCAACGAGCCTCTGCATAGTTCTCGAGCCCGGAGGTCCCTTAAAGTGGTCTGAGCCCCCATCTTATACCCCCCCACCCCTATACAGAGTGGACAGCGTGATGTAGGAACCATCCCTGCACCCGCTGTCCGAAAGCCGGTGAAAAACAGCCCCGGATCACCCTGGAAACAGCCGTTGATTTCAGCTGTGAAAGCGAAAGTGGAAACCCTGCTCGGAGAGACATCCGCAGATGCACGTCCAATCTGATGGGCGAACCTGAGAGTGAGAACAACCAAGGCGAAAGATTAGACGATGACAAGCAGTGGCGTATTATAGGGCCGAGACGGAGGCGCATTCCAGGCTCCAGGAAGTACAGGAAACTGAATACATCACCTTTGGTGGACACATTAAACAAATTGGTACAGTGTAATGCTGTTGAGTGAGTCGGGGGTGGTTGTGGGCGGGTCTCTGGGGTGATGGTTCAGGGGGGATAGCACTCTAAGAACGCCCCAGATGTGTTGCAGGAAATGGCGCACTCGCGGGCCTCACCAGAGGTGGGTACCAGGCTCCAGAACCTACAGGTGGATGAACGTTTTGCGGGTGTGACACCTGGAACACAATGAGTGGGGTTAATGTTGGGTATATGTAAGGTAATTGAAATTGTTTCTGAGAGTCCACATATTTGGAGGTGGGACCTTGTGTGAGCTCTGGATTGTGGAGGTCCTGGCGATGCACGGGACGGTGGGACACATTACCTATGGGAACGGTTGGTGATTTGTGAGGGGGTGAAATATTGGGAGGGAGGGGTTGGGGCTCAATGTTTATGAGGGTGTTTTAAGATGGGACGGGAGGTAACCGGTCCCCGCTGGTGGTCCGAATTTCAGGCTGGTGATGTTAACCGGGTGGTGTTGGACACCTTTAGGGGGGGGGATTCGGGTGAGTGGGGGGAAAGGTAGGAACGGGATCTTCTTCAAGCGGAACGTAAGTGGCAGTGTGGGGCAGAGTATTGGGATGGGCCACCAGGGGAGGCCGAGGGCAACAGGGGTGAGTCTAAACGAAAATGGCAGTAGATTCAGGCTCTCATAGGTGTGGCCTACTTAAGGTGGGCACGTTAAATGTTAAGGGATTGAATTCCCCCACAAAAAGGTCACTTGTGGCCAGAGAGTTTCATAGAGTGAGCCTAGATGTGATGTTTCTACAGGAAACCAAATATGAAAAAGGGGAGGAATGTAGGATCATGGGTGCGAGACTGGGATATGAATATTGGGGCTCGGGTCCTCTGAGAAAGGCGAGTGGGGGCATTCTGATCAGGAAAGGGTTGAAAATGGAGGTGACCAAAGTGTGGGCAGATGTAAAAGGTAGGGCTCTGATGGTTGTGGGCACCGTACAGAACGTGAGCTTCACACAGACGACAGGGCACTCCCCCCAACACGGGTCACTCATGGTATCTGCTGAGGACACTCCCGAAAATAATGCTGGAGGCCTCGGGACATGTAATTCTGGGGGGAGGAGGGGACTTCAACCGCTGGGCAGACATTAAACTAGACAAGCAAGTGGGAGACCCCAGAACACAGAACCCACTAGTTAGGGGGCGCGCTGGGGTTAAGGAAATGTTGGACGTTTACGGGCTAAGGGACACATGGCGGAGTTTCCAACCTAATGAGAAGGGATACACTTTTTATTCGGCACTCCACAGAACTTTCACCAGGATAGGTTATTTGAATGTCCCAGGTGACCTATGCGAAGTGGCGCTGGGCTCGGAAATCTCTCCGATTACATGGTCGGACCATGATATGGTAATGGTTGACTTAAATTGGACATGCCTACCACCCAAGGGGTCAAAGTGGAGATGCAATGAATCACTGTGGCAGGACCCTGTGTTTCGACAGAGAAGGCTGGGGAATACTTTAAAATTAACAATACGGGTGAGGTCCCAAGGAAGACAGTGTGGGAAGCGGGGAAGGCGACATGGCGTGGGATCCTGATTAAGGAAGGGGCTAGGAAAAAGAGGGAGAGGGCTCTAATAGAGGGTAGGCTGAGGGCAGAGATAGCCCACGTAGATATGGTGGCAAGGGACACCACAGGAGAGGGAGAGTAGAGTCCATGAGGCCAGACAGAAAAGGGAAGTGCAGCGACTCCTAGAGGAATGCCAGATAGTTCAGAAATTACAGTTTCTCAAACAGAAGGTCTTTGAGAAGGGAGACAAGGCGGACGCACTGCTAGCCACTAGGCTACGAGGACAGCGTGCTGAAAGGTGGGTGACAGCCATAGAGGACAAGGCAACCGCACATGACCCAGGGACAGGGGGATCCCACTCCCCGAAAACCCTCTCCCAGGTGACCTTCCCGCCAAAGGCGATGGCCGTGCCCTGGCCACCTGAGAGAGACCCCCAGGGACTAGCGGGCAAGACACCTTCTGGTTCCTCACAGAGTCCCTAGTGGGGTCTCATCTGGTTCAACATCAGTTGGGTTCATGTTGGAGAATTTGTCAGACGTCTGTGGTGTGGACGGACTGTTGCTGGTCATCCGGGATGTGCTCATGGTCTGTGTCTATTAGCTGTAGCAGCCTTTGTAGACGTTGATAATCTTTTGATAGACGGAGAACAATAGACAAACCAGTGGGCCTTGGTTAATAGACCCTGATCTCTTGTAGTGGTTTTATTTGGGGTGTAGCTGGTAGCCTCTGCTGAAACTGAGAAAAGAGCTTTTAGGGTGTCCATGATGCCTATAGAGAAGTCCCTGGCGAAAGGAAGCTACAGGCTGCCCATTTGGACTGGAGACACTTGGCGTGGTGCCTGAACTGGTACCGATTTAGGAGGAGCCATGCCTGGCCCTGGACTGGAAGTGATGAACTCCCCTTCTGAGGAAACCGAAAGTGGTTCATCATCTCCTTCATCTGCTGTGCTGGTTCTGAGAGCTATATGGTGTGCTAGGCGTGCAAGCGCCAGGGGTGGCAGCAAGATATATCCAGTGTTTTTCAGTGCTGATGAGGATGACGTGATGGGAGACGCGCTGGCACTTGGCTGTACCAGTGGTAAAGCTACCGCCGTCAACTAGGACTTTGTAGTTGAAGATGAGGATTTAATTGTGCTTAGTGCCAACTGTACCTTTTAAATCATCTGCAGTGTGGCCGCTGACAAGAGGTCATGGCAGTACGTTGTGTGATCTTGACCTCTCACCAGAGGTGGTTCGCTGGTTAGATCTATCATGACATAATGAAGAGTGACTCCATACAGAAGCAGAGTTAGAGGCCCTCGACATCATGCCATGCTACCAGTCGCCGATGATGGTCCCTCAGAGCTTTATTGGCGAAGGACCGGCAAATTTCACACTCATCAAAGATGTGATGACGGTGGAGGCAGTAGAGGCACTTGCCATGTACATCTTCTATGAAGACATTCTTTAGGCTGCATCGGGTGCATGCCTTGAAAATACTTTTCTTCTTTGCCTCTGGTAGACCCGAATGCCAGTCTCTGAAGACTGTGGTTTCCCGTGGGCAGGAGGACCACGAACGGGCCAAAATGACGCTGCATAGGACTCCTTGACGCAGGGATAATGGCTCCGTCGATGAAAAATGTTAATTTCTATTTTTAAGCACGGATAACTTCAAATTAAAAGAGAAATACAGAGAACTTGTGCAGTAAAACATCAGAAGATAGCCTCCAGGAGTGGAGCCAGTGATGACAATAGATCACTAAAGTGACTGAAGTTTCAGTTTGAAAATTAAACTGCTCTATGTTAGTGAGGATTTCCAGTTTAATGACAGGGAATATTCACAGCATGTGAAACTATGAATGATCCAATGCTGGAGAACAATGCTCTCCGCATCTCGATCCCACCACTGAGGCAGTCTTCAGGTGAGTTTCTTGCAATAAAGCCATGTTAACTTGATGGTGCTTTAGGTACAGCATGGTGATTTAGTCCCTGAACGCTCCATAACATAACACTGAGCACCACCCCTCCCCCTACCATCTCCATTATGTCACAGGCTTTGCGATCTAATAACTCGCCTTCCCCCTACGGAAGTATTTTCTGTTTGCTGCTATTGTACTGTGCTCCGTGTCCCTCAATCTGTCAGCCTTAGGTTCTTCCTTCAATGTCGCACCTGCCCCTCAAAAGACACCTCCCCCTGCCCACACCTTCCAAAACTGACCTACCAATTAGGCTGGTGACCTGGATCCCTCCCTTCGCCCACAATCCCTCAAACAAATACACACAGGGTTTGGGGGAAGCAGCTGCTTACCACTGCGCCATGGCACCGGTGCTTGCCTTAGCTACATAATGCTTCAGGACTTAATGTTCCGCCAGAGAGAGCACCCAAGTGTCCCTGTGACAGCTGTAGCACAGTCTTACGCAAGACTTTCAGGCAAGCGTTCAGTTTATGGTCAGTCACAATCATCAAGGTTTCCAGTTCCTCTGCCGGGGTTACTCACTTTGCATTAGTGTGTGTGCTTTAGCCAGTTAAGAAATTCTTAAGCTTGTGCCAAGGTGGTGAAGAACTGTCTTGCCGCCATGGACCACACGCAGCTTCGCCGGATCCATCATCTGATGAGGTAAATTCCGGGAAGACAGCAATAGTCATATTTTTGCAGCCAAGTTCTCCTTGCATTCAGAACTTTTTCCCTTTTTTGGATTTGTCTCTAATTCAAAATGTTAGTAATGATTGTCCTAGGGGGAGCCACCAGCGGAGGCCTCTGTGCCAACGCTTGATGCATTTTTTCCAACTCTAAACACTGGTGAAAACACCTCGCTTCCAAACAGGGACTTCAAAAGAGTCTCCACAAAGCTTACCTTATTTAGCATGGCAGTCCTCTCGGTGATACAAATGATTTCGACACCGAGAAGGGTCCTAATTTCAGAGAAATCCATGTTGGTTGCTGCGCCTGTGCCCTCCAGGGTCAAATTATGCTCCTCCGCTTCATCCAGTTGGACTCCTTGCTGGTCGAGTTGCCTCGGCATTTTATAATTTTTGAAGTTAAAGTATCTATCTTGCTACCCAAAGCGCCTATGCACGTTTTAACTTCAGCAAACATTTGTCGCACTTCACTTTGTGAGCCAACTGTCTGGGGTGACTGTAATGCTTCCGAATGTCCGCTCTCCTCCTAGTGTGTAGCCCCCCCGAACCCTCTTCCTTGCTTTTTCACAACCTGACTGAAATGTAGCTTGGGCTGATGCTTTTCAGTTTTCCCCATCGTGGCATGTATTCCACTTGCTCAGGCTTTATGGTGATTCTCTGTGACGTGCCACCAGTAGACTCCCACTGGCATCTCTCAGCCACTGGGAAGTTATCCCCATCAACCGGCCGTTGGTTCAAGCACCATATGCTGCAGCAGTGGGAGGGGCTCAGCAATGTGCCACAGGCGGGAATCTACCTTGGCCCAGGATCTCTAGAGGTTCCTCACCATGTAGGTGGCTGCTCTGTTCTCAATGTTCACGAGAGCAGGTTGGCTGTGGCGTGAATACTGCTCCCTGGGCCCAGCGCCGTAAGCCTTCCAACGCTGTTTCAACAGACTCAGGCTTCCTGAGTCTATGCTGCAGCCTCCAGTTTCCGGGCACTGCAAGCAGTGCCTCCTTCTCGGAATGCGGTTTGCTCTACCCGGCCCTGCCCGTTGCCGGCCCTCTACTTCTTAATGAGCTTCTTTGCTCCGGGTCGCACAGTGCACCCAGCAGCCGCATGGCGCATCCGACCCCTGCCGATACTACTCCCGCATCACAGTGCTCCCAATCTGCCATTCCAGCCCAGTCCATTCGCAGGATATTGTAGCGGGTCCGGGGTCTCAGTTCAGTCCGCTGATTTGTTGGAACAAAAAGGATGCTGTGATGCAAGATGCAGCTCTCTGCTTATGCGGCCATCTTGGCGCTGGGTCACGAGCATCCCCAGTCTATAGAGTTCTTAATACCACAGCAAGATAGATGACCATCCAAACTGATAGTAAACAATTTAGGTGTTTCAAAATACATTAGCACCTTTAATCTCCCCTCTAGTTATTGACAAATTCTTTTAATTGGCTATGCCAAGAAGACTATTTGCAACTCTGACAGCCTTTACCCCAATCACCTTCCAAAGGTTGGTAAATAATGTCCCAAATGGATTAGATACTGTATGGTATATCGGGATGCTATTCCTGCATTTAGCTCTATATGGGATTAACAGGTTTACCACCTAGGGAGAGTGCTAAAGGCTCTTCAACAAGCCCACTTGATCATAAAGCCATCTAAATGCCAAATTGGTCTGGGCTCAATGGTTTACTTTGGGGAATGAGATAGGAGGGATTAAGATCCAGTATCTCCCAAGTAATGCATATAGTTTGCCCCCACTATTCTGTGAAGGCCATTTTAAGCCTCACGACTACAGAAATTGAATTGCCGACTAGGGCTGTGGGAACACAGCAGTCCCCTTTAATGACATTACTTCACCAAAAGCACCCTAAAAAAAGTAATGTGGTCTGAAGAACATAAGGCATTTCAAGGATTAAAGGGCAGCCTTTGCCATGACCATCTTTTTAGGACTCCTAAGAGACCTTTCATAGAACAAATGGATGCTTCAAAAAGTGGTATAGGCAGCATCTTATCCCAGCTGGATGAGGATGCAGTTTGTTCCATCAGCCAAAGATGACTCAAGGGGAGAGTGCTGAGGTGGGCAAATGTGTACCTAACATTTGCAACAGTGGGGCCAGTGCAGAGGTTTAGACTCTACTTGCTAGAGTTTACCACTAAAACCCAAATTTACCATATGCCCCACAAATGCTGATTAACATGAAGGGAGTGTTCCATATGCCCTTAGGGCTTTGCCTTCAGGAACATACAAAAGGTGGGTTGGATTCCTCCTGGCACCAACTGGAAAAGTGAGGTGGGGGTGGGCAGGGGAATAAGGAGAAAGGAAGGGACTAGGAAAGTGCTTGGAAAGGTTTTTCTTTTTGTAGCTTTCCCCATCTACCTCAATTGGTCCCAATCACACTTGGTGATCAACACCCCACTTATGGAACTTCATTGTAGGCAACCGAAACATGTTAGCAGGAAAAGCTTCCTTCCTTCGCAAAGGTTCTTCTGAAGCACCCGTTGTGCCCCTTTAGGTTCTGCTGAATGTTTCAACTAAACAATTGGTCTGTGAATTGATAACAACACTCCTTTAACATTGCCTTCACACAGATGGACATGAAATTTGTCCCCCTACCAGACACCACTTATTTTGGAAATCCAACTTGGGTACAAATACCCAGGTGGGCTTTTGCAGCCAACTTGGCAATCACAACCCTCAAAGAGATTTCTTCAGGACACTTCATGTTATGGTCAACTACCAATGTGTTGGATAATCATAAATACAATGCTTGATACTGCATAGGAACACCCTGCAAATCAACACCCCCCCAGTCCACGCCCCACCCCAAAAAACTGGGACAAGAAACAGACTATATTTGTAGTCAACACTTTCTTTCAAAGGTGGTCCTCTAACCTTATGTTGGGAAAGTCATAATAACTTAATCACAGGCAGCAGGCCTAGCATACATTCGGACTACTTTTGCACACATGCACTATTAATCAATACAATCAATACTGTATCTCTAGATATCTATTTCAAAATAGCACAATACAATTTCTAAGCAGCACAATATGATAATATGAGAACATTGCTGCTTGTTGGCCAGTGAGCTTTCTTTTCAATTCTAAATAATGCACTTTTGATTTAATGGAAAATTAAAGAACTTTGTTTTCTTCAATGCAAAAGAAAAATATTGCTATAAGAGAAAGATTATACAGGAAATGAAATTGCACATTAATCTTATTTGACATGCATGACCCTTTGGTAATGTATGTGCAGATGTGTTGCTGTAGTACGTTGCAGCAACAACTACAAACTTGTGTTTAAGCAAGCTCTGCTTTCATTTTAGAACACACAGAATATTGGTTCATTTACACTTTATACCAATCCACAATTATGATTTTCTGATAGGACAATAACTATTCTCCCCTGCCCCCATGTCCCTTGGATGATATGGATCGTTCTATTTCAGAGTCCTTCCACCTCTACGGAGGGTCATTGGCAAGATGAACAAGTTACTTAACCCTCGTAACATTCCTTCGGTTGGATGTTCCGCTCACGTATTCCTCATCTTTAGATATCTTCCGTTCAAGCGTCAGCTGTTTCGGAAAAATGTTTTTCCGCGTAGGGCGCTGTGCGTCGTCGTGATCAACTCAATGTCCCTCGAGGGCCTCCGTCTCGAGGTTGTGTTAAGTCATCATGAAGTAAGACACAGACAACAGATTCACTTTTCTAAATAAAATGGTTTATTTTCTTAAAAAGTCAGGATGGAGTAATGCCTAACCTGCCCTATGCTAAGGTGGGGTTTCCCTACCTAAAGAGCCTAAAGATAGTCTGTGTTAGTAAGTTCAACTCAAAAGTCTGTGTTCAAAACCTACACTTGCCCTCGCAACAAAAGGTAAACAATGTGTAGGGATGTCATCAACAAAATAAAGTGTTCCAAATAAAGTTCTATCGGTCTTCCAGCTCCTGGCTTACTTTCCAGCTTCCCCGTCCCGGAGTTCAAGACAGTTACAAAAAGCCGCTGGGTTTTCTTGTACAAGAGTTCAACACAGTTCACAAAGTCTCAGGGTTCCCTTCCCCAATAAGTCAGCTCGTCCAGCTTCAAAACCTATAATCAGTTCAAATCTCCTGGCTTTCAAAAACACAGTTCCTATTCAACAATTATCGAGGCTTTTCAATAGTTCACGCAGATAGCTCTCTTTCTCATTCACTTCAGAAAATCCCATTATAAAATGCAGCTTCTTTATCTTTATTTTCCTTGGTTCTTTCCAAGTAGGGGGTCACTCGGTCAAGGCGCAGATGTCAGACCACATGGTCCACTGTTACCAGGTAACGCAACCAATAACCCTTGGCACTGTTATACTTCGGTACTCTTTGGGCTTTCTTGCCAACACAGGTTCTCTCTCTGCACCTGTGTCATTGGTTAACTCATTTCTGATTCTCCTTAGCAGGCTCTTGGCTTTGCCACAACGTGTTTTCCACACAACTCACTCTGTGGTGTTCACCCCTTTTTCACCACCTTGCTTTTACAGTATTCATAAGTGCTCATCACTTGCTTTTCACTTTGTTCATATATTCATTATAACTTCCCTTCAGTTCGGTATTCAATATTACTTTTTGTACTCTTATAAGTGCTCATAACATTTTGCAGCTTTTTCAGCATTAAATAAAAACTGACTTTGGGTTCCAAAACCAATTGTAATAGGTTTCAGTTTGTTCGGCATCAACATATGCCTTTTCGCAAAACCCTAGTATCAGTGTTCCCTTTTTTCCACTCAATGGTATGGGGCCGCTCCCCCAGGCATCTTCTTTCTTATTTCTGGCTTTCCTTCGTTTGTGCTTTTCATGGGCCCGGCGAGCAGTGCTCGTCATCTTCAAACCTTGCTGCTTGTTGCGCGTAGCTCTGCTTTTCCTTTGCGGAAGCTACCAGCGGAATGCACTGCTAGTAAGCCTTCAATGACGCGCAGATCCAGCTGTGGATAAAAGGAAAGGGGCACTGTAGGTGTCTCAACCCTCTGACAGCATGCTCGGGCCCCAGTGTTATTTTCACCATTCTGCTGCACAGAGTCCTTCCCGCCAGCCCCTCCCCAGCCTGCTCCACGTCGGTCAGCGCGTCCTGTTCACCAGGCAGGTTTCTCTCCATACTTCTCTAGCAGTCTCCCCTTTTATGCACCTGTGGCCTGTTGCAGGTGCAAGTTCTTGCCTTCAATTGCCTGACCAAAATCAAGCCTATTAGCTGGACATGCCGGACTCTTGCAATGGTACTTCTCTACAGTCCTCTTCCTCGTCTCAGTTCCAAAATGGTGGGAATGACGGAGTGTGCATAACTCCCAGCCGGCTCTTCCCCGTCCCAGTCCTACAGGGAAACGGTTGTAGGATATTTGGTGTATAAGAAAGAGGAAATGACTGAACCTATGAGGGCATGGGGAGGGTAAGTTTGATTCTGACAAGGGAAAGGGGGATACCATGTCCCACCCAAAGGCATCCTCTCCCCACTCTGCAAGGGCCTCCAAGGTGATTCTTCCTTGCATATCCACCCCAGGGTTGGGATCCAAGAGCGATGGCCTTTCCCTGGCCACCAGAGAGAGGATCCAGAGGGAGTAAAAGTGAGGATGCCCTCAGGTTCCTCGCAGTTGTTGTCATCGAAGATATAAGTCGCACCCACTGTGCCCATTATTCAGTTCAGTTTTTTCATCTACAACCCACAGGATACCCATGGGTAAGTAACTTGTTCTTTGAATGGATTGTGTCCTCCCACATATTATTCATCTTTAGACTCCCAAAGCACTATAAGGTTTGGAGGAGCGGGTAAGAATTTTTGAAGAATCATACTTTTGTCATGGATGGAATGTAGAACCGCCTTTCCAAATCCTGCCTCCTTGCCTGAAGCAGATCCAGGCAGTAGTGTTTTGTGAAGGTATGAACTGAAGACCAGGTGGCTGCCGCACAAATGTCATTAATTGGCACACCTCTCTGTAAGGCAGAAGACCTAGCCATGCCCCTTGTGGAGTGAACCCTCAGGCCTTCTAGGGGATTCTTTCCTGCAAGCCTGTAACATTCTGTGATACACAGGATTATACATTAGGATAAAGCCTGTTTGGTGACTGCCAAACCCAATTTATGTACCCGACAAAAAGTTGGTTATCCGGTCTTATTTTAGCCAAACGTGATATGTAAAAACTAAGTTCCATTTTAGGGTCTAGTCTGTGTAGCCTTTCTTCCTCTTTACTAGGGTGTGGGAGTGGATAGAAAGTTGGCAGAACAATTTTCTGGGAAACTTTAAAGTTAGAAACTACTTTCTGAAGAAAAGTGGGTTTAACTCAGGACAACTTTGTCCTTATAAAAAGTTGTAATTGGTTGTTTAGGCTTGTAATTCACTCACCGGGCGGATGTCAAAGCGATTAATAAGACTGTCTTAAATGTCAACTGCCTCAACAGGCAGGAGCGAAGCAGCTTAAAAGGAGCGCACATAAGGAATTTCAGTACTAGATTTAAATCCCAAACTGGAACGAGAAAAGGGACTGGAGGGAACACATTTGTGAGTCCCTTTAGACATTAAATAGTCAGTGGCATCTTAAGGTAAGAGGCTTCTTCAGACGGGTGCTTAATGATTGAAAGCACCAGCAAGTACCCCTTGATGGTTCCAATCTGGAGCCCCACATTAGCTAGATGCAGTAGGAAAAACAACACCATAGGTGTATCTCACTGAAAAGGATCCACATTCTTCCCCCTGCACCCGCTGCAGGACACTTACGGCTGAAAGCAAAATCTCATTTCTTCCAGAGGTCCCAATCATTATAACTCAACCATGCGTGAAGGATGAGTGTCTTGACCTCTGGATGGAGAACCCGACCCTCCTCTCACGAGAGAAAGTACTCTCTTTGTGGAAGATACATTGGAGGGCAGACGGACATGTCCAGAAGGTCCAAGTAACGCGTTCTCCGGGCCCATCCAGAGCAATTAGGATCATGGATTTCCCGAACTTTCAAAATTACTTGAGGAATGACGGTGACTGGTGGAAACGCGTACAGGAAAGGAAACTCCCAGTCCACTGCGAAAGTGCCCCCTGGAGCAGAACAGTTTGCACTTCTGGTTGATACTGGTCACAAACCAATCTACTTGTGGGGATCCTCCAAAGGGCGAGCCTCTCTCGACTGACTTCCTGAGCTAGTCCCCACTCGTGGGAGATTGCTCTGGCTGCTCCAGCGTCCGCCGCTGTGTTTTCCTCTCCAGCCAGGTGAACTGTTGCTAGGGAGATTCATTCTTGAATTGCCCAGAACCAGAGCTGCATTGCCTCTCTGCACAATGATAGTGATCCTGCACCTCCTCTCCTGTTGAGGTAATACATAGCCAATGTTTTGTCTGGCTATATCAGGTCATTCTCTCGCTGTACAGAGGGCAGAAAAATCTTCAGTGCTAGTCTAATTGCCCTCAGCTCCAAAAGGTTAACGTGTAGTCTGGACTCCGATGGAAACCAACAACCACTGTCAGATCGTTGGCGTGGGCTCCCTATGAGTGAGGCATTCGTAACTACTGTTATCTCCAGCCATGGCTGCCAAAAAGATTCTCTCTTCAGAATGTTGTCTTTGCAGGGCCACCATAGGAGATCCTGTGCAACCCTGCTCAGAACATGAAGAAGATCTGACATCTTGCCTGAGAACTGAGACCACTGGGTGCTGAGGGCCCATTGGGGGGGGGGGGTTATCATCCTCCGGCGAGCCTCTGGCACCAGGAAAATACAGGATGCCATGAGGCTGAGCAACTTCAAAAGAATCGAAGGCTGGAAGATGCTGGGCATTCTGGAATTTGGTGACCATCTGCAGAATGTGTTGAGCCCTCACCTAAGGTGGCAAGGCTTTTCCCGAGAAGGCATCCAGGACTGTTGCGATGAACTGGAGCCTTTGAGGCACTCCAAAGCCGGGCATACTCACTTGAGGTGTACTCACTTGAGGCTACCCTCCCCCCTTTCTCCACTGTGGGATTGGGCGTGAGCATTTTCTCTGCTGACCAGATGACTACATCTACCAGTAGCCCTTGCAGCAGATTTTTATCACCTGCATCTGCGGTGAGCTGCAAGTCCACCCAGCCTCCCTGATGACGTGTATTGGCACAGAAACCGGTCGGAGGAGTACACCAGTGGCCTGGAAGGTCATGCAGAGAATTGGAGTGCGCACCTTTCCATATATATACATATATATGGGATACATTACTCACCGTAATCGTATTTCTGATGCTTGTATCTGCTTAGATTCACATGCTGTGCATAGGCCGACATCTAGTGGAAGCTGCGGAGTATTACAGTTTGTTTTTCGAAAGTCGAAAAAGGGCGTTGACACAGGGCGTGCCAGTAATACTATCCCTAGTGTGACGTCCACTGTACCCATGATCCCTCACGCGTCTAGGATCCCCAGATTGTGTTTTTCCTGACATGAGGTAGCATGAGGAGTAGCGTGAGTACAGATAGACCAAGCAGATAGACAGAAAGGTAAGACTACAAGCAACCATGCGCCTTCTCTCGGAGGGGAGGAAGGGTGGGTCGCATGTGAATCTAAGCAGATACAAGCATCAGAAATACGATTACGGTGAGTAATGTATCCCTTCTGAGGCTTGTGGAATCTGCTTAGATCACATGCTGTGCATAGATTAGCGAGCAGTACCAGAAGAAGGAGGTGGGATGTGAGAAGGGTCATGAGCAAACAGGTGTCTTAGAACCGCTTGTCCCACTTGTGTATCTGTCTTGGAATGAGTGTCAATGCAGTAATGCTGAGCAAAAGTGTGAATAGAGCTCCAAGTAGCTGCTTTGCAAATGGTGTCGAGGGGAACATTTGCAATGAAAGCCAGAGTGGCCCCAATGCCTCTAGTAGAGTGGGCCCTTGGTGTAAATGGCAGAGTCTTTTCAGAAAGAGAGTAACACAGCTGTATACAGTTGATAATCCACTTAGAGATAGCGCCCTTAGAGACGCGATCCCCCTCTCTGCCTGTAGCTACGGAGACAAACAGTTGATCTGTTTTCCTTAGCGGTCTGGTTTTATTTACATAGTATAAGACCGCCCTACGCACATCTAGGGTGTGTAGTTTCACCTCAGCTGAGCTTTGTGGGTTTTGGAAGAAAGCCGGAAGCTCGATGGACTGGTTTACATGGAACTTGGATATGAATTTAGGTGAAAACCTAGGGTGTGTGCGTAAAACCAGTTTGTCCTTGTGGATAGTAAAGAAAGGATCTTGCACTGACAGAGCCTGAATTTCACTGACCCTTCTTATGGAGGTAATGGCTACTAAGAAGGCCGTTTTATAAGTCAGGTGTTTGAGACTACTTTTATGCATGGGTTCGAAGGGGGGCCCCATGAGCTTAGCTAGCACCACGTTGAGGTCCCATCCTGGCGGTGGGTTCGAAATAGGAGGGTGAAGTCTCTTTACTCCTTCCATGAAGGCTTTAACCACTGGTACTTTCCACCACGAGACCCTGTTATGGGATGTGGTGTAAGCCGAGAGGGCTGCCAGGTGTACTTTTAGAGAGTTAAAGACCAACCCTGCATCCAGCAGGTGGAGCATGTATGTTACAACGTTGGAAGGAGTGCAATCAACCGGGTTGATTTGTTTATTCTGGCACCAGATAACGAATCTTTTCCACTTGTCAAAGTAACAGTGTCTTGTATTTGGTTTCCTGGACTCTTTTAGAATGTCCATACACCTCTGTGGTAATTTGAGATGTCCAAACTCTATGACTTCAGGAGCCATGCTGCTAGGTTCATAGAGTTGGGTTCCTGATGCAGTGTTTGACCTTGTTGCTGGGACAGAAGGTTGTACCAGGCTGGGAGTCTGATGGGGTCGCACACCGCCATCCTGCGTAGGTGTGGAAACCATGGTTGTCTCGCCCACATGGGAGCAACTAGGATGAGCGTCATTGATTCCTTGTTCATCTTGCACACCACCTTCCTGATGAGGAGTTGGTGGAAAAGCGTACGCAAACCTCCCTGACCAGTTCATCCACAGGGCATTCCCCTGGGAGTCCGTTTGGGGGAACCTGGATGCAAATCCTGGGCATTGTTTGTTTTCGCTTGTGGCGAATAGGTCTATAGTGGGGAAACCCCACTGAGAGAAGAGATCTTCTACTATGTCTCTGTGAAGGACCCATTCGTGTTCTTCTGGGAGGGGGTCTCTGCTTAGAGCATCCGCTAGGGAATTGAGCTCCCCTGGAACATGTTGCGATGACAGGAAGATGTTCCGTCTGAGTGCCCATATCCATATTTTCTGGGCAAGCTTGGACAGATTTGGCGAACGAGTCCCTCCTTGCTTGTTCAGATAGAACATGGCTGTCGTGCTGTCCGTCCTGATTTGCACCGACAAGTTCAGTAGATGGGGCTCGAACGCCTGCAGCGCTCGGAATACTGCCAGAAGCTCTAGCAGATTGATGTGGTTCTTGGCTACTGAGTGAGACCAGAGACCCTGCGCTGTGTGGTGGAGATGGTGAGCTCCCCAACCAGTCAGGCATGCGTCTGTAGTAACCACTGCCTGTACTTCGGGATCGTAAAAGGGTTTCCCCTTTGCGAGATTCTCTCTTGTCCACCAGTGTAGGCTTTGTACGAGTGTTGGCGAAACGACCACTAGATCGTCCCACTGACCACTTGCCTGAGACCACTGTTTCGCCAACCATTCCTGCTTGGACGCATGCGCAGACGCGCGTGGGGGACCAGGTAAATGCATGACGCCATCATGCCCAGTAACCGCATAGCTTTGCGTACTGTTATCTGTTGACCTGACTGATAATGCGGAATTTGCAGAAGTATATTCCGAATTCTTTCTTCCGAAGGGAAGGTCAATACTCTCTGAGTATCTAGGATCGCTCCTAGAAACTGTTTTGAGGTGCTTGGCACCAGACTTGACTTCTTCTCGTTGATAGAGAAGCCTAATTCGTGGAGGAGGTCGATAGTCCTCTGAATGTTTGATCTGCAGATTCCTGGGGTTTCCCCCGTTATGAGCCAGTCGTCTAGATAAGGGTACACTGGGATTGCCTCCCTGCGTAGGTGTGCAGCTGCCACCGCCAGTACCTTGGTGAATACCCTTGGTGCTGAAGCTATCCCGAAGGGCAGTACCTTGAATTGGTAGTGGCGACTGTCCACCTTGAAGCGCAAGTATTTTCTGTGCGCCGGGAGCATGGAAATATGAAAATAGGCATCTTTCATATCCAAGGTTGCCATGTAATCCCCCTTTTTTAGGAGTGGGATTACCTCTTGTAGCGTGGTCATACAGAATTTTTGGGGCTTGACATACTTGTTGGCAGGCCGTAAGTCCAATACTGGGCGCATTGTTAAATCTTTCTTTGGCACAAGGAAGTAAGTTGAATAGATACCCTTGTTTACCTGGTGTCCTGGGACGAGTTCTATCGCGTCCTTTAGGAGCAGATTGTAGACTTCCTCGAGGAGGATCTTTTGATGTTCCAAAGAGTGGACTTTTTGTCTTGGAGGGTGGTTTCGGGGACGTTGCAGTAATTCTATACAGTACCCCTTGGATACTGTCGACAGCACCCATCTGTCGGATGTTATCCCTTCCCATGCCTGGGTGAAGCTGGATATTCGTCCCCCTACTGGGGTTGCATGGGAAGGGACCCTGAAATGAGCGTCACTGCTTCGGTGGAGGCGTGCCGCCTCCTTTACTGGGGCTGCCTCTGCCTCTACCACGTCCTCTTCTACTAGCCCTACCATACCCCTGGGTAGACTGTTGTGAGTTGGTGTTCCACTGTGTACCCTGGGTGTGGGAATAGCTATTACCTCTATTGGAATTTTGGCCGCGGGGGCGACGAAAATTGCCGTTCCCTCTTTGGTTAGGTGGTTTTGTAGTTAACTGGCCAAGGGATTTGAGGGTGTCGAATTCCTCCTTAGCGTTTTTTAGTGCGTCCTCGACTGCCTTTCCAAACAGGAGATCACTTTCCACTGGTTTGTCTAAGAGTGCAGCTTGTGTTTCCGCTCTGAATCCCGACTGCCTCAACCAAGCATGTCTTTTGATGACAGTCCCCTCTGCTATAATTCTACCCGCATTGTCTGCGGCGTCTAAAGTTGCTTTTAAAATGCAGCCTGAGACGTTTCTTCCCTCTGCACAAATGCGAGCTAGCTGGCCTTTAAGGGGTTCGGGAGCGGAATCTATTAGTGCTGCCACTTCTTCCCACTGATGGCAGTTGTAGCTGGCCAACAGTGTGGTGGAATTCGCGATTCTGGTTTGGTAGGCTGCCGTGGAAGCTACTTTTCTACCAAAACCATAGAGTTTTTTACTTTCCTTGTCGGGGGGAGCCTCCGAGGAAGATAATGGGGTTCCAGCTCTCTTGCGGGTGTTAGTTACGACTAGAGAGTCTGGCTTAAGTTGGCCTCTAATATATAGAGGGTCCGACTGGGCTGCTTTAAACAGCTTCTCTACTCTCGGGTTTACAGGTCTTGTCAAGTTTGGGTTGATGGTGCTATTCTGCGTTGAATAGATTTCAGGATGGGAATGGTCTGGGCTACTGTCTTCCTTTCCCCTATTAGTTCCTCCGCGAAGTCCCTCTCTTCTTGGACACCTTGTGTGTCTATGTGGAAGTGGTTAGCTGCCCGAGAGAGCAGTTCATTTAGGAGGGGCTGATTATCTATTGGGGAATCAGACACTGGGGCTTCCCTTTCGACTGGTGAGTCCATTCTGAAAATATCTGGGCTATTTTCTGGCTCATCCTCGTCTTTGTCCTCCCCGTAATAGTCTGACACTGCGAGATCTTCTGGTGTCTCAAAATCCTGGCCCTCTATAAGGGAAGAGTCTCCTTGGCCTGTAGGGAAAAGGCAAGAATAGGGTTGGACCTCGAAGGGTTCTGAAGCCTTTACTGGTGTTTCGACCCAGGGCCTTTTATTTGAAGGGATAGGGTCCCTTGAACCTGAGGGAGAAGATTCCGGAGGGTTTAAAGCTAGTAGTTGGTCAGGGTGTCTTTCGAAGAAATTTGCTAAGGAGGACATCCTTGACATTACTCTGTCAATGTCCTCGCATGACCAGAGTTTAGAGCTTGGGGTGACCCTGCTGGAACTCTCTAAGGACTGTCCCTGAGAAGACTTGGACGGGGAAGTCAGTTCTATTGTTGTGGGGGATTGCAAGGGTTGTTTCCTTTGTTGCTTACCCCCTTCCCCGTGGGTGGAAGTGTGTTTACCCTTTCCCCTATCTTTCGACGCCTGGCGTCGAGGATCGGATGTGGAATCCCTGTGTTTCGAACTAGGCTTCGAAACTGGGCCCTCCTCACTCCCAAGAGATGTACCCTTTCCCTGGGGTGTGGGCTGGGGATGGAAGTCATGTTCGTCTCCGGACGAGTGATCTTCCGTGATGTTAATGGGCGAGGCACTCTGTGCAAGTGTGGAGGCTTGCCTGACGTCGTGCGGCGACCTCGACCGGGACCGCCCAGAGGACGTCCTTTCGGACCGCTCCTTTTGTGCCTCTTTCCGAGGTTTCGACGACGTCGAATCTCGGGTGGGTTTTTTGTGTTTAGTGTGTGTATGTGTAACGCTCTTGTCGCCGGGGGACTTCCCCATAGTCGCCGGGACGGACGACCTTCCGAGGCCGGGGACGTGCGTTAGGCTGTCTTTCGACTCCTTGGTGCCCTCGCCGTCCGAAAGTCCGGCGTCGCTGCCGTCGCTGAAGGTACCCTCCGCCTCCATAGCTGCTAGCTTGGCGTGGTGGGCCCAACGCTTGGTGGAGCGGTCCTTAAGAGTTTTTGTCTTAAACCTGCTACAGGCCCTGCAACCCGCCTCGGGGTGGTCTCTGGGCAGGCAAAGGTTGCACGTAGCGTGCTTATCTACCCAAGGGTATTTTTTATTACACTTGGGGCAAAACTGAAAGGGCGTACCCTCCATACGCGCCTGTGGGCAGCGGGCAAGTGTGTGTAGGTAAGAAGGTGTTTCTAACCGAGTGTGGAAGTGTACCACCCCCCACTCTCCCTACTGTAGGGCCGAGGCCAGCGGCCCAGGCCCGAGCCGAGGCGGAGCCTCAAGGCCCAATCCGTCGGGTTTCGACGTTGATCTCCTCCCCGGTTCGGCGTCGAGATGCTGGTCGACGAGGGGTGAGAAAATGGGGCAAATTAGAATTAGTTTTAAGTGTAAATATGGCAAAGCCAGGGAACTCCGATGAAGTGCTTCCGACCAGAATGGCGGAAAAAAACAATCTGGGGATCCTAGACGCGTGAGGGATCATGGGTACAGTGGACGTCACACTAGGGATAGTATTACTGGCACGCCCTGTGTCGACGCCCTTTTTCGACTTTCGAAAAACAAACTGTAATACTCCGCAGCTTCCACTAGATGTCGGCCTATGCACAGCATGTGATCTAAGCAGATTCCACAAGCCTCAGAAATATATATATATACATACACACACACTCCCCCTCTGGTTCCTCTGGTACCAACTCTGAAGCTCCTCAAGACTTTCCTTTTCACCTCCTGTTTCCCTTCCCTGCTAACTTCACAGTCACTTTCATTGGTGACAAGGCCCTTATGTGTCCTCATGGCGCTAGCCTCCCACACCCAATTGCCTCAGCTACTGCCTACACACAGCATTTGCCTCAGTACCCACTGTAGGCCTGCACTTACCCACTTATTGCAACTCAATGCTCCCTAGCACTTACTATACTTGGCACTTAGATCTGCTGCTCACCCACTAGCACGGACACGCCAGCACTCCCCCACACCCACCTACTTCCTCTTCCCCTCCTCTCCTCTCTCTACACTTTAACGTTCTGAATACTCACAGGGCCTAGTAGGTTCGTCTTTATCCTCCGGTGTATATATTGTTTTCAATCCCATGTTCCCTCCCTGCCGCCACGTGAGCGCTTTGAAACTCAATATACTTGTTGTATAAACGCCTAACAAATGCACAATAAATAAATGCAAATAAATAAATGTGAAAACACAGGGTGAATTTAGTGGACTATGTTGGAAAGGAAATAGAATACTTGTGTGACATGAGACTGGAACCACTAAGCGCTTGTCAATGTTCTATATTGGATGAAACTACAAGCCTATAGGTAAAGTTTGACACTATAAAGTAGCTCTGGTGTGGATGCTGAATGCAGTGGTGAAGGTTTGGACCCTATGCCCACGGTAACCAACAATAATTTGAGTGCAAGGCTTTTTCACAACCACACTGCGCATACACCTTTAGTCAGTTTGCATGAAATATTTAATGCAATGGAAGATAGCCAATGCGTGTTTCGACCACACCGTCTTCTGAGCTGGAATCTATACAGCCCCTTCGTTCAAGGGTAATACAGTTTTCTGTCTGGCACATATATTTATAATATCCGCCCAATTCCACCCTTTCCAGGGACTTAGTAGAGTGAGGGTCGAGAGCACATATATCTGATTGCATTGGGACTTTAATATTCTAACATTTAGATTAATATTTTAAGGCACAGAACCAGCCTGGTCCCTTGAAGCTTCCAGGGAATTCTCGCAGCCAGCTAGGCCTTTCTGGTGTCTGATACAGCAATCTCAATGAAACAGATCCACTTCAGGTAAAGACTGCTTTAGGCTTCCTCTTGGACAAGGCCCAGGGGGGGTAAAGGGATGGGTGGTTCTTCCTTCTTTCAAGGTATTATCCCAGTCCAATACTCCTCCATTCCAACTACGGTTCCTATTGGCAGGCCCTCAGTATCACAGGCTCTCTCCCTACTTCCTGTGGGTTTCTACTTGTATAGGCACCACATGTTCCCACGTAATGTCATATAACATCACGATTTCCGATTGTTGAAATCGCCCCACTGGCTTGCTTAACAGGCTCATACTCCAAGAACACACCCCTTAATAAGATAGGCACAAAATATTTTGAACAATCAGACCAAAATTCATATTTCACACAAATCCGACTATACATCTTTCATGTTAATGAGATATGGATGTTGAGGCTCAGACAATCATGCTAAATTCAAGGATATGTGACATGGGGTTTAAAATAGAAATGGAAAATTTAGTATATGATACATGTGTGATAGTATTAGATACATTTTAAAATTGTGTTTGTTCTATTATACAGCAGACTATCAATTTCAAAACATTCATCCTTTTTACTCTTGGATATATCGTTGCAGAGTAGCATTGAAAATTGTGTTCTGCATTTGGTGCATATAAACCTACTTATTTATTTGTGCTCAGAACTCAGTTCTATTTTTATAAGCATTGAGCAAGTTATTCTATTATTTTGCTGGGCTTCATGTGTTCCTTTGATGGCTGGATGGGTGATCTGTTTTGCCAAATAGCTTAACTCGTGACCACCCTGCACAACCCCATTTCTTGTTTTTGAGTGCCAAATTGAACTGAAGTTTCCTTCAGTCATTGTGTTAGATTTGGTAAGCATGTAAAGTGGCAGTATGACCAAGAAGAGCCGCAGAGGAGCAGGAGGGAGGGTTCACTTGTGAATCCATGCCAGACCCATGCTGGAGAACAATAGTTACAGTTAAGTAACTTAAACTTGCTCCAGCATGGTGTCTGGCATGGATTCACATGCTCATGAAAAACTAATACACATTACACAACCACAGGAGCTGGCAAGGCTCAACAGAAGTAATCAACACTCACCACTGAAACAGACACACCTCAAGCGTACAGATTGCGTAGCACTGCCTGGCCGACTCTGGACTCCTCCCTGGAATTCCTGTTAACGCAGTAGAATTTTGTGACGGTTTGCGTGGACCTCCACATCGCAGCCCTGCAGATGTCGAGCGGGGATACACCAGAAACGAATGCAGTTGTCGCAGCAATCGTTCGGGTGGAGTGAGTTCTTGGGCGGCCCGGCAGAGGTAATCTATAGCCAACCGATAACAGTGCATGATGCACCCGAAGAGCCATCTTGAGATGGAAGCCTTGTACGCGGCCTTCCCATTATTCACAGGTCCAAAATTCACAAACAATTGAGAAGTCTGGGCGCCGGCAACCAAGAAAGCCTGAACCCTGTTGTTGGCCGATGGAAATAGGAGCACACGGGCTCTGATGAAACAAAATAACTTTTCTGTGAAAAAACATGGGAAAAAAGTACAAAAAAAGCTCTGAGAGCAACTCGAGGACTCTCAACACTGAAGCGTGCAGTAAAAATATGAAGATGGCTTCTAGAGGCAGGGATTAGGGAGAGGACTGTCATTGGATGGGGCAATATGACCCAGAAGACAGTGATTGGTTTAGAGGAGAAAAACTGTTTTAAAGCCAAAGTGAACATTTTTTTCTTCTAGTGAGGATTTCCAGCCTGACGACTGGGAATATTCATGAGCATGTGAATCCATGACAGACCCCATGCTGGAGAAATAGACTTTGCTTATCCTTTTCACTAAGTTATGTAGTTCTTTTAGGGGACTGGCTGCTTCCTTGTCCTCTTTTTTTATAGATTATCATTGTTTAGCTCAAGTTTCTTCCCTCTTGCTTGTAGGACTCCAGACCCCCTTATATACCTTCTCTGGGAGTTTGGTTGCTGAACTCCCAATTACAATTCAACTGTTCCTGGGGTTCTCTTTCAAGTATGCCATTTATCTTCCTGACCTCACGGGTCTGTACTCCCCAGATGTCTCTTTGGTTGCTGTTCTTTATCTTCAGGATACGGGTTAACCTTTCCCTTTTCCCAAGGCAATAAATAAGATTCTATTCCTCTTCCCTGCAGTGGGTTTCCTGTTCCTCTTTATCCCATTAGCACAGTTCTGAGATGTTAAGCTTTCAAATCTATTTTTGTCCCATTCTATGGGGTTTGGGTATCTCTTTATCTCATTAACACAGTTCAGGTGAAATAGGATTCCAATTCTAGTTCTCTTTCCTTAAGTGGTTTTTCTGTTTCTCTTTAGCTCATTATTACAGTTCCGATTCATCTGCTTGTTTCCAATTCGTTTAACAATAGGACTGGAATGAGTTTCGTTTTACTTATACTGGGTCCCTTTTAACTTTCCAGTATTACCGTTCTACCTTCTGTCTTCAGGGTGTTGCCAGCACCTATAGGAATTTGGCCTCTCTTGGCTTCTTGGTAGCTCTGCGGCTTCTTTTCCGCAACAACCGTCTCATATGCGTCCCGCTCTCGCCTCATGGATTGAGCTGCTGCCGGGACTCGCTTCAGGAGTTGTTTGCGCCCGCTGGTGGTGTCAGCTGAGTGCCCACCATGATTGCTCCATGGTCACGCCATTACCAAACTCTCTGTTCCAACTTATTTGAATAATATCATGCAAAGGAACAAGAGAACTTTGTGAAAAACGATTGGGACGGTTTGTAGATCATACTATGTGGCTCACAAGCGATTCTTTTTGAGACTGCCTCATCGCAGGCCATGAAAGACTGCTTACGATTGCAGTTGTGAAGATCTTAAGAGAGCTGACTTATCACGCAGTAATGCAACATTAGATATATGAATTTGTACATTCTTTTTAGACATTTTAAAATAGACATGAGTATACTTGATAAATTGCTAGATGAAAAGTTGTGAATGTGTAAAAGTCACTTGTTGGCATATGCACAATAAAAGGAAAGAAAAAATTTGATTTCCTCGGTTCTCGAATGCCAGTCTCCCAGCCTTTCTCATTCCGCACCGGTGCTGCTCTGGCTTACACGGGCTCAGCGTTGTGTGACAGCATTGCCTCCTTCCACTCGGTTACATAGAGGGGGCTTCCCCTGGTATTCTCAGCTTTCCGCCCTCTCTTGCCTAAAGTCTTCTCTCAGGTTGCCGAGGAAAGGCTAATGCTTTTTCATCACCTGGTAGGAGAAAGGACCCAGGGGAACGAGAGGACTGCGTGGGGTGGGATGCAGCATTTGTCTTCTTCTAGCGACGATATCTCCTCAGTGCCAGAGTATGTAATGGCTTGTTGTAATAATCTTTTTGCTCCACAAGTTAAATAAATAAAAATAGGTGAAACCAATCAAACTCCTAGGTATCGGGAGAATTAAAAACCCTTCCAAAATCCTGAAGATTTGTAAAGCCAAAAACCTCCTTAATGCCCAGAGAAAGGAAATCTGTGAAGAATAACGGCTTAAAAGAACTGCCTTCCTCTTTTCAATTAAGTCTGGTAACTGATCCTTATCATAGTCCCTTAAAAAATATAATAGGGGACGGAGATGAGTTTAAAAGTGAAAAAATGTACTTTACCATTAGGGACTTCACATCCCATAATTCCCTAAGTACTGGGACGAAGAATAGAGCTAAAAATGTACAATGCTGCAGGAGTGGTCAGATTGTTAATTCAGATGACCCACACCTGAGGGAGACAGAAGCTTAAAAAGCGCCCTCAAGTGCAGGCCATAAGGAAGAGCAAGAAGCAGAAGCAGTGTGATTCAAACAGACAGCCAAGGCAGAAGCCGGAGAGGGTCTGTGCTTCCGATGTCACGCAGTGGGAAGCATTGAAGAGGATAGCTTGCCCTCCCAGGAGGCTGTCTCTGGTGGCTGGTGTGCACCAGAAATCCTCAGGAGCAAAAGGAGATGCTGTTGCAGATGGCAGGGGTGACGGTGGACTAAGAGTGGCGGTTTTCTGGATTGCGATAAGCCACAGAAGCGGAACTCCTGCAAGCAGCGAGGGGATCGGATGCGCATGTCTTACCCGGTACCCAGTGAGTTCACAAGTTAGAAATGACAAACTGAGCGCTCTGCATCCGCTCGCATGTTCATGGCAGACGTTCACCAAGTAAGCAGCACACGGGTATCAGTGAAAGTGGTCATAAAACTGATTTTGAATACCAAAATATTGAAAAGCAGCGAAAGCATTATATGACAAAACCAAATGACTCATTTTAAACGTGTGAGTTTGTGAAATGCCCAGCAACCCGATGGGGGGCGATATTAAGAATAACTACAAGCACAGCCCAAGCCAAGAGGGACTAAAATCAAAGCAATTAAAATCCAACAGATATTGCCAACAGGAAAAGGGTGCTAATTGGCTGTGAACTTTGCTGGCCATACTTTGTACAACATTGGTAAAAGCTGGGATAAACTCATTACCAAAGCCAAGGGAGGAACAGAATAAGACCATTTCCTTGTCAGTATTGGGTTACTTGTACAGGTGGAAAACAAGAGTGGCAAAAAGGCTGCCCTTCTGGAAAAGGTTATTCAGAAGGAGAGGAGCATTATTTACAGAGAAGTATTAAGGAACGGCTTTGTGAATCCTGTTTTCCCTGAAGAGTTGATCACATTTTGAAGCTGCAGAACTGTGAAGCGGTTGTGAACCTCTTGTCAGTTGATCTGAACCACAAAACCTGTTGTGACACACTGTTCGGGCAGGGAAGTAAACCCGGATGGCAAACCTTTGGAGGAGCAGGCCTGGCATGGAAGCAAACCAGGTGTGAACTTAGGAAGTAGGCCAGGCATGGGATTAAACCTAGTAAAATTTGATGAAGTGCTAAAAAGTGATCCTGACAAAGACAATATATGTTGCTTGTGTTGTTGAAGAAAGAACCGTGTGAAGCTGCTGTAAGGGAGTTGTAGGTCTTTAGAACTCTTCAGTTGTGGCAAATCCTCCTGCCCAAGACAAATATTATTGCTATTGACGAATTGAGAACAAAGTTCTTTATTTAAAGAGGATGCATCTTATACTAGTTCAGGGAAGAGAAAGAACGTTCCATTTTCCTTGTTGAATCATTGAAATATTTGAACTTTCTGTTTACAAGTGTAAGTTGCAAAGAACTGTGTTGGAACTTGGTTGCAAATTAGGATTTCCTTATTTCTTTCAGAACCGTGGAGAAAATCCTGCTTAAATCTGGGCAAGGGGAACTCATCCAGGTTACAAGGAAAGACTGTTGCATTACGAACTCAATTGTTATACTAATTTTGATATTTTGATGCCTTTGAACTGTCATGCATTACCTAATTTATTTATTGTATGTATAAGTGTGAGGGACAGATATCCTTTGTTAGAGTGTTTCCTTTAGTTTATTAGGCAGGGAAATCCTCAACAGGGTAGGGATAGTGAGGCGTTTATCACACCATCTAATTTAATAAAATGGAATTTGTTGAAAATCCTTCACAAGTTGTCCACCTAAAGTTTCTCACAACATTCAATCCAACTGTTCTCAAACTACATTCGACTGTTTGGGCACATGCTATTTTAGTCCATCACCCAACTAATCACACCCCCTAGGAGTACATCTAATCAGTGATAAAAGAACTGCCAGCTAGATTAGAAATCTAAAATGATCAGCATCTCTTCCCTACACCACAAATGTTCTGCACTTCCTCATGCTTGAACCAGAGAAGTTTAGCTCACAAGCACCCAATCATGAAAACATCCTCACCACTGTTGCAATGATCGGTGTTGAGTCTCTTTTATGCTGGAGCTAGACAGTATCCATGACCAGGAGGCAGAAATAGGTGTGAAAATTGTGGGCATCTTGCCACTGGACCACCTTTGTTGCCACAATAACGTGGGTGCATGTCTTCCCGTTCCAAGATGGTGCCTTGCAATTAGAGACTGGAATTGAGATGAGCCAGCAAAGCTCTGAAGTGCACGAGTGGCAAGGCCACAGCATCGGAGGGGTAGCACTGACTATAGGGGATTGAAAGAGGCTGGTCTCCAGGAACTGTTGCCATACAAAGGAAGCCCACCAACCCATAGAGCTTTTGCCTGTCTGAATCATCCTCTCGCAACAGTCCAAGGTCTCAAAAAATAAGTATGAGCACAATAAGAAATATTAATTTGCATATGCCTCAGTACTACTGTGATAATGGGTGTAGTATAAATTACTATTACATCAGCTATGTACTTGAAGACAAACTTTTGATTAACAAGTCATTTAGAAAGGGCTTCATCATTCGCCTTCATGTTAACACGTGATCCACCTCAAATCGTTAGCTCGAAATGTTCTCTCTGCTGCTTTCATTTAGTTGTGTTCCGATGCCCCTCACCTGTTTTCTGCTGCACGCTCACACTCATCTTTCGTGGTGGACATCTCTGCCTCCAGTCGTTGAATGACCATCTCAATCTCTTTGTCTCTGCCTTTCCTCACTTCCTCCTTCAATTCCCTTTCACGGGAGAGCAACCAAGCCTCCTGTACAGAAAGATAGGATTAGATCCCTCTATTCAGTCAATAATGACAATATTCCACACACATTTGGCCAGCTCCGCATTCCATTTCAGGATTAGAAGTAGGATCTCAATGCAACTGGGCCACATCATTCCTCTATGCAATCTGTTTATCAATATGACAAGTTATGTTATTTAACTTTGTACATCCATTATAAACTGCTATGCCTCAAGGGACTGGGCATTACAACATGGTACAAAGCCAAAGAAGAGAAATGCCAACAACCCATATGTAAGTACATACTTGCACTAAAGTAAAGCAATATTAAAAACATGTGAATGCCGTAACATATTTACAATCCCTTTACATGGTTACAGGTCCAAGCCAAGGGAGGAGAAGCTCTTCTTCAAACCTTGCAGAGGGGCCACACACATAGCTGAGTGGACTCTTGACCTTTATGGTCAGGACCAGGCCAGACCAGGCTATTTGATGCAATCACTGACCCTTTTATAACATTAACTGCCGAAGAGTAGTACATACTGCTTCATCTTTTACCTCTTTTTTCATGTAGTTCTCCTCCCAAGCCTGCTTCTCAATTTCCAATCGCTCCTTCAAGGATTTATTTTCAGCCTAGGGCGACATGAAGCAAAAAGTTACGAAAATACTGGTGAGCACTGCACATACGTTTAGAACAGGTTTAATTTGGGGAAGGGTGAACATTTTTGGTAAAGCTAGCTACTCTCAGGATGTTAAACCTAAATTCTATAAAAGTGTTCGAGCATATGGAGATCTGATGACATCCAAGTATTCCTCAAACCCAAACGTATGCTTTCCACTGAGATACACCAAGCCACTATTGAGACTTGGACATGCATTATCCATACCTTTCCTTGAAGTTACATGCCAGCTCATTTGACCATCCCTTTACTCTCAATGGTCATATCGTGGGGGTTTATCCAGCGAATACTCTTACCCTATGATTCACATACGTAAACCAGGGAGGGAGCGGAAGCCCCCTAATGTCAAAATGTGCTCTAAAGCATCTCTATTACTTGGACAAACGTGGAGATGTCCAGATCCTCACCCAGTAAAGCAATAGTTATAAACGTGCAAGATCTACTATTGGTTAGTAGTCACATTCCATATGGGATAGAGCATTAGGGGCACTCCGCGGCAACATCAACAAAGATTTCACAAACCTTTTTTCTATTGTAGCCAATGTCCATATGCACATGAATCCCAAAAGCTCAGCACCGTAAAGAGCTGATGGTATGGCTTGAAGTATATAAATCTCCAGTGCTGGAGTAACCGCTCCCCCCTTCATGGCAGACTGAGGATCTCCTCATACCTCCACTATTTGTATCTAAGGTTACACTGGCTTTGGCCACTTGTCCAGAGTCCATTTTCCAAAAACATAAAGCCTAAGTAATCATATGCTGCAACCTGGTCTAATCTTTGATCATCCGGAGTGACATTCAAGTTAATATTCTTTGAGGATCTATATATGAATATCATGGCTTTTTTGTTAATTTCTTTGTTATCTTCTAAGGGCAGCTCCTTGCATTTGATATTGAAGCGCTCCAAGGTGCGCCTTAGGCCCATAAAAGAAGTCGGCAATAGCACAGTGTCGTTGGCAAAAAATATTTATCTATGCCCACCCTGGGTGGGGGGCAGAAGGGTGGAGGGTATGTTCAGTCAGGTCCTTGATTACCTCATTTATTTAAATGCAGAAGGAGTGGGGCGGGGACGTCCCCCTGCCTCACTCCCTTCTCTACATCAAAGAGAGAAGTTACCACCCCATGCCCCAACATACTACCTCCCTATTGGCGGAGTACACATACTTAATCATAGTCAGATGTTCCGGTATATTTTTTTGTATAGAACCTACCATAGTTGATTCCTGTGGACACAGACAAAAGCGATCTTAAGATCGATAAAGACTGCATCTAACTTTATTTTTAGGACTGTGTATTTCATCAGGACGCCCTCCCCTCCAAGTGTGCTGATGGCATCTTTGACCTCAATTACTTCAACACAGAAAATCCGGGTTCCCGTTTGCGTCAACTCTCTCATTATTGAGGTGCTGCATTCTTCCTTAGTAGGAAGAGACTCTGTGCCCCTACATAGGTCCCCGAAGTGGGTCTGCCACATGTTGGGGCCCATACTACACTGCAGTTCGCAGTCATCACGTACATCCTTACCTACTACCAACTTCTGAAAACATACATAAATCTGCACATCAAGCAGTTCATCCAATCTTGCTCTATAGAATGACTCCTTTTACAGTTGAATAGTCTTTCTATAAGTGTCTTTCTATAAGTGGCTCTGAGGTAGCAAAGCCGTATTTTATCCACCGGAGGCACTTCTAGGCACTAAAGTAGTTTTCTTATTTTTATTGGTTTCGGTAAGAAGGGATATATGTTACGTACTAGGGCGTCGTACTCCGGCATCACCCTCACATGCCCCACAACAAATTCCTTCAACGTACTTCATGATAGCATTATAGATACCTGGCTTATAATTTTTCCCTCAGTGGTGACCCATTATACTGAGCAACGTGCATGATCACCAAATGCTAACCGAGAGGATCTGTTGATCACTATTGTGAAAAACCTAAGGATTTTCCCTACGTACTCCCTGGGCATCCTCTTCTCAAGTGGCCAGGGGACGGCCATCACTGTTGGATCCAGACCCTGTGAGAGGACAGCGAGGGAGGATAAACAAAGAGCCCTCAAGGATTGGAAAGGAGGAGCCCGAACATGAGACATGGTATCCCCACCTTCTCCAACACCCCCTACCCAACATTTCCTCCATCTTCATAGGCTGTTGTGAATCCTGTCCTGTCCCCAATTCCAAAAAGGAGCAAGGTAAAAGGAAGGCATAGGAAAACCGGGAAAAGGGAATTAAACACATTACCCCGTGTTTTACAGCAACACGATTATTCCCCTTTTCCTGACAGTATTTTACTTGATTCACCCACAATTACTAGGGAACACTACAACCCCCACAATTCAATTTCCCCACTTATCTGCCAAATGACTGAGACGAAGAAGAGGCAACTTAGAGCCATGAAGATTACCTCTGGAGAACACTAAGACACAGAGGAAATATTATTTACCCGTAACCATGGGTTGTCCCGTTAATAGGGTCAGGCAGGGCTGGGCAACTACTGACACCAGACTCCCATTAATTTTCCCAGCAAGTATAAAAGGTGGAGCACACAGGCACACTCAAGAGTGAACTGGGGATGCTGGACCGTGCATGGAGGCCAGGAGAGAACAGCAGCTGGGGGAACCCTGGAGAGCCTGTAGAAAGACAGACTGCCAAGACACTGAGCCTGTTAGTAAAGGGGAGGCTGCAGTGTGGCGAGGGAGCTGCGTCACCAGGGAGCCAAACCAGGGACAGCTGGAGTTTTCTGGCAGTGCCCAAGCCAGAGCTCATCCCCCATGGCGAGGTACTGAAGCTCAGGTGTCTGAGGGTCAGGTGGCGAAACCCTGACCTCAGTTGCACCCCACTAAAAAACCCTTCTGCTCCCAAGATGGCCAGAATGCTGCCAAGGGGAGCTAGCAAAGTGGGAGCAAAACAGGAAAGATGCATTGTGGGACATGTATGGAAATTAGCAACTTTTTTTTGAGAATCTGAGCGCTGCTAGGTACGAGAAGGAACAGCTCTTCCTGAGCTACTGAAACCAGGCTCTGGAGAGGAGCAGAAGAAAGCCGAGCGGGTGGACCATATTCCCAGGAACGCACAAGGGGTGGCAGAGTGAGGCTTTTGATTCATACCAAGGTTGCCGGGTCCCCTCCTGGGTGAACGATGGCGGTGGGGACACTCGGACGAGGCAGAGATGGACGAGGCAGAGATAAAGTCCTTGACAGCTGTGGGCAATGCAAGTGAGAAAAGCTACGCGATAACCACAATCGGTTAGCGAGCAGATGGAACAAAAGCGAGTGATACAGTAACAGTGCAGAATAACTAGGAAGGTTGCGCAGAAGGGCAAAGAAAATGTTGATCATTAACCAAGCGATACAAAGTAGCAGAGTAGTCATGTGTATGTGAAACACTCACCCTTAAGTTTCTGTGAAAAGTTTATGAACTGGTAACAAAGAAAAACAAAGAATTAACAACAAACTATTAAAAGTGTATCGAAAAGAAAAAGTCTCGATTGAGGGAAGCCGACGAAAGCTTACAAAACTGCAGGTAGCAGAAAGCTTTAGTCTATTGTGAAAACACATGAGAACTTTGAGCAATATTGAGTGCAAGATCAAAGTGGTCTACATAAAAACCTTTGCCGTCTCGAAAGTCTTCGACAGTCAAGATATGAAATAAGAGTATGAAACAGAGGAGTCTGAGACCAGCGGAGGGAGACCCAGTGAGCTATGTGAATATTTGAACTGGGTTTTCTTTTGGTGAAACTAATCTTGGGCAAGTGAACCCCCATGAAACAGAGGGGTCTGAGCCCGGAAGAGGAGGACCCAATTAACTATGAAGATTTTAACTGTGTTTTCTTTCGTGATATCCAGAACTTTTTGAACATTGAAGAGCCTGTTGCTCAAACCTGAACTATTGAATCGTACCAGTTGGACAGAGTGTGCCAGATTGACAGAACTGTGCCACCCACCTACCTTTTTGATAATCCCTTCATACCCCGTGCTTCTGAACGTGAGGAAGGGCGCCGTTATTTATGACCGTTGTGACAGTTCTATTGAAACACCACCTTTCTATTGCATAGTCCCTTTACACATTTGTTATTTAAAAGTAAGGGCAAGGTTAGGTTTCTTTTATATAGGCCTTCTTTTGTTGACCAGACTGACTTGGACTATTTATTTTGTTTTGATGGTAGAGACTACTCCCATCCTAGAGCTAGGGCTAGTTGGAAATTCGCCCAACTTTACAATATACAAAAATAAAGGTTTTCAAAACTTGCATCAATTGGGTCCCTCTACTGTTGATACCATGCCTTCCTCGCACCCTGAATTTGTTGTTTTTCCACCCGAAAGAACAGACTTCACAGGACAATAGCTTGTGATCGCTTTCACAGCAACTTAAAACTTCAAATTTGCAAACATTGCCCAGTCCATAGCAATAGTTAGCACATAATCGATCCTCGACGAATCCTTATGGCCATAGAAGGTGTTCCTGGATGGTAGATCAAGGACCACTCAACCATTTCAAGCTTTTTGAAAAAATATTTATATAGCGCCGGAGTATGCAGGCATCAGGGCATATTAAAAGAAGAGATGTAACCAGAACCATAATTATCATTCAAACAAGGCAGTCTTCAGTTTTCTGAATTTCAGGGGATCATTTATAATACTTAAGGCAGCTGGAAGTTTATTACATTCCTGGGCGGTTTGCATAGGGAATGAACAGCGGTTTCCCTTTGACCCACTTGCTCTTGGGGCATATCAGCCTCATGGTCTTTATTCTTGGGAGGATAGTTCAGGGGCAATGTGCTCACCTTGGAAGCAAGAGGACACGCAGCACCACAGGTTCCGCGCTTAGTAACATCTGGGTATTAAGTGCATTATAAATAACCTATAATCATGGTATTGGCAGCCCAAGTTATTCTGGCAGACATTTGCACAGAAACACATTCTTTAATATACTGAGGGGCTTCACCATAGAGACAATTGTGAACAATTGTAAGGGCTTTAAAACGGATTCTGGCTTTCACAGGGAGCCAATGTAGTTCCCTTCTGTGTGCCGAGACAGATTTGTGCCGTGGTATGTTCTTCACTATCCGAACTGCATCATTTTGCAGCACTTTAAGTTTTCTTAAGTAGCCTTCATTTGTCCCGAGCAATAAGGCACTACAATAATCGATTAGGGGCATTATAAGAGCACAAACTAATGTGGAGCAGTTGGATTCATAAACAGAAGGCTTCACCAATCTCAGGAGTCTTAGATGATATTGGGCCTTGCCTACGACTGGGTATATGTGGGTCGACATACTCATGGATGGCTTGAGGGTTATCCCCAAGGTTTTAACTTGGCTAGCGACTTTGATATAGTGCTGCTTGATATCAAAGCCAACATATTGGGCCTGAAGTTTGGCGCAGGCCTGCGGGGAGCCAAAGATCAAAAGCTTGGTTTTGTTTCCATTCAAGCACATGCCATTAAGTCTCATCCAGCTCTGTATTACACCATAAACTGTGGAGATTCTTTCTGTGTCTTTTTCATAGTTATCACTCAGCTCCATAATGAGCTGAGCGTCGTCCGCATAGTTGGTCAAACGGACTCCAAGGGAACCCAGGAGGTCACATAATGGACGGCAAGATACGTTAAACATGGCAGGAGAAATGCAAGCCCACTGCTGAACTTCGCATTCAAGTGTTTCAGACCCAGAGATCACCTCTCCCCAAACAATCCTCGACGTTCGGTTACTGAAGAAGGCCAGCAGATTGCATTATTCGAGCAGTTGCTCACACTACTTAGTCTTACCAAGAGTTTTTCACGATCCACGAGATCGAAGGCTGCTGATAGATTCAATAAAATCAGCAGCCCGAGTTACTTTTATCCACAATCTTTAGAATTTCAGTTTGAAGATCTAGAAGTGCACTTTCTATGAGGGGGGTTACCAACACATCCTTTTTTAGAATGCCTGGTACTTCATTCCTTTCAAAAGAGGCATTTACAAAGCGAATCAGAAAAGGTACAAATAGTTCACCATAAGTTTTCACCATAGCAAGTGGTAGGTCTCATGTTCTTTGGGGTTGCTATCATAGTAGCGTCAAAGACAGATTCAAAGGAAAACATTTTTCATGTTGAGTTGTAGTTTCTGTACTCTCTACTGTTACCACATGGGTTGATTTGCTAAAGTTATTTATAATATCCTGTGCTACTTTAATTTTTTGGGAAAAGGCTGTTGAATGGCTTCACAATCCTTGGTCTGTGGGGAAAAGGTGTCAAGTAGTGCCTTGGGCTTCTCGCGATCTCTAAAGATTCCAAAAGGTTTTTACAATCATTTTTGGCATTGGCTATTTCATTACCATAGTAGCCTTTTTTTGCCAAAATGATTTCTTTACGATAGAATTTCCAAGCATTTTTTTCATTTTCCACTGACTGCTCCGTTTACCCTTTCCTTTCTGCTCTTCTTTTTTCTTGCTTCCGACTGGTCGGGGCTGGAGTGAACCAATTTTGACCATTTGACCTTTCTCAGAGTTTTCTCTCTCCCTGGTGATGCTTCAGCTATAAGGTCAGTAAAAGACCTTTCATATTCAGCTGCCAGCAACTGTGGGCTATCATGCTCTGCAGTGTTCTTCATAATATTGTCCAAATAGCTTTTCAGATCATTGCTCAAATAGTTAATTTCTGCTAGTCAGTTTCTTTACAGCGTTATTCCTATTAATCTCATTGAGTAGGTAGAGGGAAATTAAAAGACATGAAAAAGTGATCAGAACAGACACAGGGGACTACCAGTAAAGGACTTCGGTTAAGATTTGTAGTGATGACCCAGTCCAATGTGTTACCTAAATTATGGGTAGGGTCTTTACTATGTATGATGAAGTCATGACTTTTGAGAAGTTGTTCTAATTCGGTGGCATCAGGGTCTTCAGAATTCCCAAGCCATCTGTAAAAATCAACCAATACCAAATATGGCGCTATTGGGTTTATTAAAGGAGGCCATAATACTTATAAATTCCTCCTGAAAACCTGGCATATCTCATGGTGGGTGATAAAGCAGAACCAGGTTCAGGCAGTTAGGTGTGATCTTAAGAATCATCTCACAACTACTACATGTGATAGGTGATCTAAAGGCAGAGATGTCCTCTCGCTCTCTTGCAGTGCCTCTCAGCCGTGGGAGACTGGATGAACCACAACTGGCTGAAGCTAAAAGGGGACAAGACTGAGGTACTGGTGGTGGTCTCCCCCTGGCTGCTTCACTATAGGTGTCTTCTTTCTGGCCTCCCTCCCTTGGACCCCTTCCGGTGCCTGCCACTACTGTAAAAAGATCTGGGGGTTATGATCTCCGCTTCTTTGTCATTGGAGCACCAGGTTTCTGAGATGTGTAAGGCAGGACACTTCCATTTAAGTATTTTGAGGAAAGTGCTTCTTCTTATACCCCTTAAGTTTAGGCCTTCAGTTGTCGCCGCTCTGGTATTGAGTCTGGACTACTGTAATGCTCTCCATCTTGTTCAGCCTATAGGTTTCACCCAACGGTTGCAGCGTCTTCAAAATCTATCTGCTAGGCTTGCCACCGGAACTCCATATGGTGCCCATATTACCACAAGTCCTGCGCTTGCTTCACTGGCTACCCGTTGCACAGCAGATATTTAAATCTCTGTGTCTGGTCCACCGGAACGTGCCAGGTTTGGGGGCAGAATACCTTCAGGACAAATTTAGTCGATACGTCCCTACCCAGTGCCTCTGGTCAGGGACATCAGGCTTGCTCTGTGTCCCGCCCTTCTGTCGTTCGGAAATGGGAGGTCAGGCTTTCTTAGTTGCTGTAGCTCGGCTGTGGAATGACCTGCCAGAGGCACTGAGAGCTATTTCTAACCACCTATAATTCAGGAGATCCCTGAAAACTCTTTTATAGATGTCAGTGCTTAGCTGTGTTTGGTCTCAGCGCCAAGATACCCTTGGGTGAAAGTGTGCCTTTTAAACTTAACATAACAAAGAATTGTTTTTTTTTAATCAACTTTATTTAACAGTTTCACAGAATTGAAAAACAAAAAAGGAACATACATGCGAGGATAGATTTGCAAGTAATTCCATAGAGTCAATTTCTTCATAACACATGCCACTACCAATTACCATATTTCATTACCATAAAATACCCAACCCCACGTCCCATTTCAACTACAAGACACAGCAAAGACAGTACAGTAGACTAGACAAACACCCTCCCACCCCCCAACCCCCAACATCATTATCACATCTACAGATCAAGTCCCACACTTCAATCAAGTAAACTATTAAACGACTCCCATATCTCCTCATAGTCAACCTCCCGGTCACACCTCAAAGCTTGTCTCTTTTTGTACCACGAAAGTGTTCGCATATCCGACATCCAATTTTCATAGTGTTTTTTTTTTCTAGATTTCCACACCTTCATTATATGCTTGATGGCCATCAACAATGCCCTATCAATCCAATCCAGGGAATCACATATATCTCCATTTCTATTATCCACCAAGAGAAATATTACTGATTTAAAAGTTCGAGGGAATAAATTGTTCACCACCAAATCGACCCGATCCAGAACATCCTTCCAAAAATCCAAAACTCTACTACACTCCCAAAAGCATATGTTGAAAGGTCCCTCTTGAGCGATTACACCCCCAGCACAAGTCTGAGTCTGTCAATCCTCTCCTATTCATCCTCACAGGTATCCAATAAATACGCCCTAAAATGCGCTGATGGATATAGCTTAGGTTTAGATGAACTTTCGCTTTCACCGCTACTCTCCAGGCATAATTCCACGATTCTTCAGACGACTCCATTCCCAATTCTAATTCCCATTCCATTCTTGGCTTGTCCCAAGAGTTCCACATACAGCCCTGTAAAGGCATCAATTTAATAAAGGTCGAAACCACCTATGGTGGTATGATAAATAATTCACAGATTGGAGGTCTAAAACACAAAGGTCCACTCAATATCTGAAATCTCTCCCTCAGCAACTGCTCCAGAGACCTATGTCTCCTGATCTCCCTATTGTTCAAACCATAACTAACCAAATCCTCAAACGGAGCCATCACTCCATCCCTCCAAACATCTATCTTCAAAATACCCTTGTTGGTCCAACCTCTCCAATTTAGCATTTTATTTCCAATTTGCAGACCTGGATTCAGCCAAATGGATGCCGAATCATTAAAAAAACAAAGATTGTCCACACCTTTCAATCCAAGAAACGAGAGCAGATTTCGAAACTACCATTGTTTCCAATTTTGTCCCAGAGTTTGGCATCCTCCCATAGGAATACATTCAGGTCACAGAAAAAGGATATAATCTCTCCCGCTCCATCAAAAGCCAATAAGGATCCGAGTCTCTCCTTTCTCTGAAGTAGTAGGAAGCCTTTTTTAATGAGAAACCCTTACATAATTTTCCCACACCGGGTAGCCAAAACCCCCCATCTTTAACTCCACGTATCATAATAAATCCTGGAATGTTTGGCCTATTTCCCTTCCCCCACAAAAAATCCATAAAAATCCTGTCAATACTCTGAACCATCCCCTTAGTAAACCTGAGAGGGGGAGACTGAATATAATATAGAACCTTTTGCAGCAACATCAATTTTATTGCATTTATTTTAGCCCAAATGCCCAAAAGCAACCTATCCCATCGTTGTACATCCTTATTCAACACTTCCTTTAATCTATCCACATTATATTCAACCATTCTTCTAATGTCATGCACCAAATAGACACCTGAATATTTCACCGAAATATCAGCCAAATGACAGTCCGAGTCAAACGATCTTCTATTTAGTAGATCTATCTTAAGCGGAAAGACCACTGTTTTCCCCCCAATTTACCTTGTACCCAGACAATTCTCCTACTTCCTGCAACATATATCTTAATAGTGGCCCCCCATCTCCGGGTTTGTCAAAACCACTGTCAGATCATCAGCATATGCCAGAACTTTCACCTCTCCATCCTTTAACTTACACCCACAAATATCCCGTTCCTGTCTAAGATATATCAAAAAAGGCTCAAGAACTAAATTAAATAAGATGGGAGAAAGTGAGCAACCCTGTCTAGTTCCTCTGAATAACCGAAAAGCTTGAGACAAAACATCATTAACCCATATTTTAGCTGAAATATTATACTGCAAAGCGCCTATTGCATTTAAGAATTGTGGACCAAAGCCCATCCAAAGTAATGTAAAATTGAGAAACGACCAAGTCACGCAATGAAACGCTTTTTCAGCATCAAAGAAAATAAGGAGTATTTCATCCACCTTCTCATGAGACAAACCCATTATATTCAGTATTGTCCTAATGTTATCATAACCACGTCTGTTGTCCATAAACCCCATGCGTGAACCACCTATCAATTCCCCTATATATCTTTGTAACCTCGTAGACATGACCTTTGCAAAAATCTTTATATCCACGTTTAGCAAAGAAATAGGACGATAGTTAGCACATTTTGAAGAATCTTTCCCCTGTTTAGAAATTAATGTAATAATCTCCTCCTGCATCGAGGTACATAATACCCCATCCGAGAGGAATCGATTAAACAAAGCACACAGCTTGGACACCAAAACTGAGCCAAAGGACGACTTTTTTTTAATTTATTTTTATTATTTTGACTGTTTAACAAGGCAAATTAAATATGTTAGATTCACAGTACCCTTCTGTGGAGTTATGTCATAACAATAACAGAATAAATGCATAACAGAAAAAGAATAACTCGCGCCTTGTGCTACAAACCCATCCCTCCCTTCCCACCCCCCAGCCCCTTCCCTACTCATCACATCTAGCTAATTGTAGAACGGAAGCAATAAACAAATCAAATGATAACTAACGATCCAGTTCTGAGACTACGTTGGTTACCATAGTTGTATCTTGCACTGCGACATTTGGCGTTGATATATGGTTCACCGTCAGCAGGAGTCCAAAAATATGGGGCATTGTCTCTAGCATAGCTCTTTGATATTCATTGTCAGTCTGTGGTTTCCCAACATTCAGTGTAATACTCCAAGAAGGGCAACCACAGCATGTTTATATTTTTACGCGATTCGTGAATGGCGGCTGTAAGACTTTCCATTTCAAAAATTGAATGTTCTTTGATTAACCAGTCCCTTTTTGAAGGGAGTACAGCCGACTTCCATTTGGAAGCTAAGCAAACTCTTGCCGCTAGTAACAAATTGCGTGGCAGGTGTGTTAATGACTCGTACCCGCTTTCCCCGTCTGACTCCACCCCAAACAGCACAAGCAAGGGTGTTAATTCCCTTGTGATTCCATCTATGGTTCGGATCCAACCCAACACCTCCCTCCAGTACACCTGTACTCCCACCACTGATGCCAGTAATCACTACATTCTCCACATCCTCTCCAACAATAGGGGGATGTACCCGGGAACATTTTGGACAGCCTTAAAGGCGTGAAGTGCCATCTCGTCAATAGCCGCACATTATGCATTTTGTATTGCATGGAAATGGACGACGCCCATACCGCTCTCTATATCCCCTTCCATACCCCTGGTTGAACAGCAGTTGCCAACTCAGACTCCCAACTAACTTCTGAAGGCGGGCGTTGGAGGTGGCCTCTCATGAGCAGAGATTTAAACATTTTTGATATAAGACCTCTCGACATTTGTGGAGAACTTAGTATTTGTTCAAAAAGCGTGAGGGAGCGTTTTAGGGAATCGCCCCAACGGGTGTCATTCGGGGTGCTTCTGAGCTGAAGGAAAAGCAAATGAGGAATGTCTGTACCTCGCAGGTCGACCCTGAATTCTTCCATGGCAATAAATAGACCCTTTTTCCACAGCTGCCCAGCTCGAATGAAGCCAGCTTCATACCAGGGCTGAAAACGTTGCACCTCACTCAAGAAATCCCGAATGGCTGGCGACCAGATGCAGCTAAGAGGGGAAGGCCAAGATACATGACCCAAGTTGGATGCCAGAGGGACCACAACACCCTGAGGATGGGATGCTCCATAATTCTCCTCGTCATAGCCGAAAGTGGGACCCCACAGCCATTCTCCCAGTGTGACTGGAGCAAAAATGTCATTCTCTATTGCTACCCACTGTTTTTCAGGGTTTTCCCATAGGTGGTCTGAAAGCACTCGGAGTTGTGTTGCTCTATAATACTCTCGCAGGTCTGGAAAACCCATACCTCCTTCCTCCTTGGGCCGGATTAATGTTGAATACGGAATCCTTCCGTTTTATCAGCCCATAGAAATCTAAGTAGTGCGCGCTTTACTTCTGCAAGGAAGGGCTCTGGGACAATGATGGGAAGGGATTGAAATAGAAATAAGAATCGAGGAAGAATGTTCATTTTTATGGCAGTGAAACACGCTGCCCAAGACATGGGCAGCTTTTGCCATCTAGTGATGATATTTTGAATAGCTGTCCACAATGGAGTATAGTTAGCCTCAAAGAGATCCGGGAGAGAGACTGTTATATTTACCTCCAAATATCGGACGATGTCCGCTTGTACATTAAAGCCCCAATTCATTCTTAACAGCTCCGGTAGCTCGACATTCTTTCTCATATGGTCTTTTGAAGATTAGCCCGAAAACCCGAGAGGGCGCCGTATCGTGGCTGTTCTCTTAAGAAGGCGGGAATAGAGGTCGATGGGTTGGTAAGGTATAGAAGAATATCGTCAGCAAACATGGCCAACTTTTATTCCTTACCCCCCGGGGGATTCCCCTGATCGCAGAATTTGATCGTATGGCTTGGGCAAAAGGCTCTATAACCAGGGCGTGGATAAGGGGTGAGAGTGGGCAACCCTGCTTTGTGCTATGGGTGAGATTAAAAGAAATTAATAGAAACCTTGGTTCGGGTCGAGTGGTATAACGCTCCTGCACCTCGCATCCACATAGGCCCCAACCCTACCCATTTTAAGGCCGCTCTCGGGAATGACCATTCTACCCGATCAAATGCCTTTTTGGCGTCTGACAGTAAGAGAGGGTCTTCGCCGGCTTCTCGGAGTGTTGCCATTAAGTCTAGGGTTTTTCTAATGGTCTCTGCCCCTTGCCGACCCTCTCACGTATCCTACTTGGTCAGTGTGCACTTGTTGGGAGAGAACCTGCGCTAACCGGGTGGCCAGGATACTGGAATACATTTTAGCGTCTACATTTATTAGGGAAATTGGCAGGTATGATTTACAGTCCGTGGTGTCTTTACCCTCTTTGGGATGACAATGATTATAGATTCAGTGAAGGACTCAGGGGCCTGTCCAGACTCTAAGATGGAATTGAACAGTTTAACGAGAAATGGTGAGAGTGTTTTAGAATTAGCTTTATAGAAGGCAGGTGTGTATCCATCTTGCCCGGGAGCTGAGCCCGCCTTTAGAGCCGAGATAGCTCCCTGCACCTCCATGGCGGCGATCAGGGAATTGAGCATGACAAGGTGGTCATCCGTTATGGGGGGACGGGGGAGAGCAGCCAAGTATTCCTCGATCGTAGAGTGAGGGACGCTAATCGCGGCCGTATATAGCTTTGAATAGTATCTGGAGAAGCGGTCAGCTATGCCCTGAGTGTGCACAAGAGGGGCCCCTGACTCATCTTTAATTTTGAACACTGCCCTGTCTGCTCTTTGCTTACGGACCCTACTCGCTAACATGGTGTGGGCTTTGTCCCCTTCTCAAAGAATTTTTGCTTAAGATATTTAAGTTGTGTGCGAGCTTTGCCATTCCATATATCTCTTAGTTCCTCCCTCATCTTCGATCATAGAGTGAGGGACGCTAATCTCGGCCTTATATAGCTTTGAATAGTATCTGGAGAAGCGGTCAGCTATGTCCTGAATCTGCACAAGAGGGGCCCCTGACTCATCTTTAATTTTGAACACTGCCCTGTCCGCTCTTTGCTTACGGACCCTATTCGCTAACATGGTGTGGGCTTTGTCCCCTTCTCAAAGAATTTTTGCTTAAGATATTTAAGTTGTGTGCGAGCTTTGCCATTCCATATATCTCTTAGTTCCTCCCTCATCTTCGATCGTAGAGTGAGGGACGCTAATCTCGGCCTTATATAGCTTTGAATAGTATCTGGAGAAGCGGTCAGCTATGTCCTGAATCTGCACAAGAGGGGCCCCTGACTCATCTTTAATTTTGAACACTGCCCTGTCCGCTCTTTGCTTACGGACCCTATTCGCTAACATGGTGTGGGCTTTGTCCCCTTCTCAAAGAATTTTTGCTTAAGATATTTAAGTTGTGTGCGAGCTTTGCCATTCCATATATCTCTTAGTTCCTCCCTCATCTTCGATCGTAGAGTGAGGGACGCTAATCTCGGCCTTATATAGCTTTGAATAGTATCTGGAGAAGCGGTCAGCTATGTCCTGAGTGTGCACAAGAGGGGCCCCTGACTCATCTTTAATTTTGAACACTGCCCTGTCCGCTCTTTGCTTACGGACCCTATTCGCTAACATGGTGTGGGCTTTGTCCCCTTCTCAAAGAATTTTTGCTTAAGATATTTAAGTTGTGTGCGAGCTTTGCCATTCCATATTTCTCTTAGTTCCTCCCTCATCTTTTGAATTCTTGTGACTGTCTTCATTATTAGCTGGATGCTCTCTAAGAGTGCGCTCCAACCGGGTAATGCCTTCCCTCAGCTCTACCCTCCTTGAGCTGTCAGAGCCTTTTCTTGGCTGCCCCCTCCGAGATTAAGATACCTCTTATTGTGTCCTTCCCCCGCTTCCCAGACCGTGTTCAACGGCATACCTTCGTGTCGTTGATTTCGAAGTATTCTCTGATGGCTTTGGAGAGGGTTTCTTTGAATATTGGGTCTCTACACAGAAAGTCATTACACCGCCACCTATAGTCAGGGGTCGGAAGGGGTCCCGAATCTAGATCCAGAGTGCATAGGTCATGGTCAGACCAAGCGACCACTTGGATAGATGTTCCTCGAATGTCACATTCATTTTCAGCCCTTACAAAAAGATATTTAATTCTTGAAAAGGTACGATGTGGCAGTGAAAGAAAAGTTTAAGACTTTCCTTCTGGATGTGTTGTACGCCAGGTGTCTATGAGATGATGTTCTCTCAACTGAAACATGAATTATTACCTTGGAGATTGTTAGGCAGAAACCTGTGCAGTTCCCTCTGGGACCACTGCAAAAGATTTAAGACTACAGGTGTTTGGCAGTAAACCCACTTGGTAGCAGTCTGTACCACACAGATTCACTTGGTAGCTGTGGCTGAGCAGTCAGAATTCCCTCAAGAAGAGTTAGGCAGTATACAGAGCATTCACAATAGGTCAAAAGAACACAGTAGAACAAGTAAACACTGACCAGGGCTTGGTGTAAAAGATATAATTATTTATTTAAAACCACATCTAGAAAAACACACAGGCACTAATAGTAAGCAATTCAAAAACATGGTCACTAAAAGATATACACTCCCTTAGAAGAATATTATATAAGTCTTAAGTAAAGCCCCCACTTATTTTCAGACAGCGGTGCGCGCTTAACGCAGATGGCGCTCTAATAATTTGTTTTAAAAGGGAGAGAAAAACAGAGAATAAATTGAAACAAGTCCCAACGCTTTTACAAGAACACAACAAGAGGAAGGCAAAGTAAAACCGTGAAGTTAGAGTTCAGTAGGCCGGATCCACTTTAAGAGGATCTAACTAAATGTGTGCAAGGTGACACGGTTGCAGTGCACAAAAGTCTTGAAAAGGTTCAAAAAGAGTTGGACCAAAGAAAGGGACCAGTTAGAAGGTCAAGGCGGCCAGCCCAGTCCAGAAGGTTAAGGTTTTATTATTACCTTGTAGCAATCTTTAGAAAGGGAGGCCTGGCGGACACGGTACCTTAAGTGGTGAGAACACTCCAGCGGGGGCAGTTGTTCTTGGCAGTGGATGCAAGTCGGTGCTTCGTCCGGGGAAGAGAGGATCTCATCGGGGAGGAAGACAGGAGTCCATTGCACTGCCAGGGAAGAAACCAGCCGCAGAGTTCTCAGGTAAAAGGAGCGGTCCTTTAGTTCGCGGTCCAGTGGTAAGTGGCTATCCGGTTGCCGGGTTGCTTGGCACGGGCAATTCGACCACAAGCCGGTATGGGGTGCGAAAAGAAGAAGGTAAACTGGTTGTGCCCACCAGTCAGGGGAAGAAGCCTCTCCAGCCGGGAGATCTTCTCTGTCATCGGGAAGTGGTGAGTCGGTTCCGCAGGGCTCCACCGGTGGTGTCGTTGTGGTAGGTCGGTTCAGCTTCTCCCTCGTCAGATTCTCAGGTCCTGTGGTGACTTCTGAAGTTCCAGTCCCCAAAGCCCTGCTTTTATGCAGCACACCCCCATTCACTCAGCCTAGCTGTCAATCAAACATGCTAAGTGGTGAGCCGGCCGGCTCACCAGTTGGGCCAATCACACAAGAGTGCGACTTGAGTTACCAAGGTAACTCAGTCCAGGGTGCCTAAACCCCCTCCCACATCCCCTGTGGTACCCAGACAGAGTGGCACCACTTTTGGAGGCTTCTGTGGAGAAGCCCGCCAAAAAGTGGAACAAAGGGCTCGACTTGGGTTGGAGTCACAGAAGAGAACACAAACGCGATTTTAGAATCGAGTCCTGGCAAAAAATACCAACCGGCGAATTACTATTAAATAAACCGGCGGTATGTTCGAGGCTATGAAAATTAAATAATTAAAGTTGGTAGCCTCGAACAATGGGAAAATCCCATTGGGATATATTCGGGGTGGAATATAAAAAGTAGCATCCACTGCCACCAGCCAAAACTCGATCAGGGGGGACGGAGCCTGCCCCCTCGACTAACAGACCCCGGGGCAATCGAATTGCCCCGACCAGTACGTCCACAATATGATGGTTTGTACCGGTTTCTGTTAATAATTTGGGACTAGTAAAGCCAATGGTGACTTTACATGCCCTGGGAGACAGTAGTCAGTCCCAGTGTATGGAGTCTATGGTGGGGTGTCACTATGACACCCCTGTGTTACTGCATGGAGGGTGCTGTGTTACACACATAGTAAAACCACATGAGACCCTATGGAATAAAGGACCCCATAGTCCATAAAACATTAACAGTCAAAGGAACACCATAAATCATGTCCAAGAGTGGGAGAAAAAGAGTCTCACTCTTGGCAGGAGAAAAAAAACAAACTCCAGAAATCCAGCAAAGCTGCTGGGGGACTCACTAGGTTAGGAAATTCAGCCTAAAGAGAGAATTCTCCCTAACAGAGATTACATGGGGGAAGGGAGCTTTGTCGCACCGGGAACCTATCACGTTCCCGGTCTGCTGCCAAATTGAAATCCCCCCCATAAGTTAGTGTGCCCTCCCTCCAGTTTTCTAGGAAGTCAAACAGGGTTTCAGAGAAGCTCGATTGACCCTGAATGGGGCGTAGGCCGAGCACAGTGTGACTGGGCGAGTTCTCAGTTTCCCCTTGAGCGCCACATGGTATCCAGTCATAATATCGAAAAAATAAAGTCGAATGACAAAAAAGTCGAATCAATAATGTCGAAAAAAAAAAAGTCGAATTTGTTTTTTTATTATTTATATATTTTTTTTGGGTTTGGTAAGTAAAAAAAAGGGTAAAATAAAAAAAAAATAGAAAAAAGGGGGGTTGGGGGGGAACCCCCCATTTCGAATAAAAAACGTATTAAAAAAAAATTAGACTTTTTTTTTTCGAGATTATTTTTTCGGCATTTTGACTTTCGATTTTATTGATTTCGATTTTATGTCTAGGAACCGCGCCACATATCTTCCTTGAGGATCTTTATATACATATTCTATTTGGGCCCCCAGGGAACTTCTTAAGAATACCAACACCGCCCTTTTTCTGTGGGCCAGATGCCCAGAACGCGCTACCTATACCTTTTCCTGAGATTTTCCTTTCTCCCCCACTGGCATATTTCGACTCTTGTATGAAGAGTACGTCTAGTTTAGATTGATCAAACTGCCGCGCTAGCATTGACCTTTTCTGCGGGGAGTTCAGGCCCTTCACATTTAGGGAACCAAAGACTATGCCTTCAGAGCTAACCATCCCTACAAAGGGAAATAACCATGACTGCCCCAATGCCCATTATGCTCCTGCCCCTTACGATGAGGTGGAAAATCAATCGCTGTGTCGCAGGGTGTATTTGTATAATCTTGATATGGTTCAAACCAATAGTTTTGACTGGATGAGCATATGCCCCTTACTCCCCACCCCCTCCTCTCATGTGAGAAGCTCCCGGGAGCATTCTCAATTGCGAAAGATGCTGATGGAGACGACCTTTAGCAAGAGAAAAAAAAAAAAACAAGGGCCACACGGGTGAGGCCCCTCTTCGGGCTCCATATGAAAAACATTAATCAACCGTGAACATGCAATGGGAACATAACTTGGATACATGTGCATATCAGTGCCAACCATGTGTCATTGAGGTGTGCCATCCCTTCTCGAAGCTCATTCCATCTATGGGCTTGGCAGATCCCGGCCACCCTGAAGGAGAGAAAAAGAAAAGAAAAAAAAACAACAAGTTTAGTGGGTTGTGATTAGGCAGGGAGCTTAGAGTCAGGGTGTGTTGAGACACTTGTACTTCCATTTCATCTGCGCCCGACCTTTTCTGGAAGGTTTCAGTGCCGTATTTACAGGAGGCCCAGCGGGTGCCCTGCGCTGGTCTACGGTCTTGTCATACGCTGGTCCTCGGGGGTGTCTCAGGGCTCCCCCCTCTGCCTCTTCTATGGATGTTATTCTGAAGTCCTCTCCTCCCATTTCGAAGGATAATGAGAATGGGTGACCCCACCTATAGTGGACTCCCTTTTCACGCAGCCAGGCTGTGAGGGGGCGACATCCCCTTCTTTTGGCAAGAGTCATAGCCGAGAGGTCTTGATATAGTCCAACATTTGCACCTATAAACTCTATCACACCTTTTTCTCTAGCCCTTAACAAAATATCTTGTCTTTGGGTAAAGTAGTGATATTTTACGAGGACAGAACATGGTCCACGCTTTGGTCCGCCAGCCCTATGCACTCTGTCAAACTCCAGCTTGGGGGAGTCCGTGTCCACGTAGAGAGTCTGAATCAGGGCTTTAAGCTTCTTTTCTAAGCTCGTTTGGGATTCTCTCTGCTCTTCCTCCAGGCCCAGAATGCAAATGTTTGATCTTTGCTCCCTGTTTTCAAGGTCATCAAGGTTAGCTTCCACGTCTCTCTCCTTTTGTTCTAAGTCCTGGAGTCGGGCCTCAAACTGCATTGTGGCCACATCTCCTGAATGTTGGTAGTTCCCTACTGCCTCTAGGCAGTCCTCCACTTTCGCCATTTTAGTCTGCAACTCTGAAACTTTGACAGTGAGACTCGACTTGATGGACCTTATCTCGCCCAAGAGCAACTGGATGTCTGACTTGGTAGCGCTGTCGAGGTCGTTGCCCGGGATCTCCGAGGAGCTTTGGACTTTATCAGTTTCCATGGCCGTGCTTACCAGGCTTAATTACCGCAACACCACCAATGTGTTTGGGTCCAGCTTCTCCAATTGTGTGATTACGGACTCTTATTTCTGTATACTCGACCAGGGTCGCACAGGGCTGGACAGAACTGCCGAGTATGAGGCGCTGTGCGCCTCTGGTGCCTCTTTCGAGTGTGACCACAGTCCAGCATCCACCGCCGTGCCACGCCAACAATCAAGAGGCAGCAGAAGTGGCCGTTCTATACTGGGACGTGGCCGGGCTTCAGACTCCCGGTCTTCTAGGTGGGCTGGAAGGTGTAGCTTAAGCAGTTAGCTGGGTTCTACAGTAGCTTGCAGGGGAGGAGATTGGTGCGGTGATGAGAGGGACTCAGATTGACTGGAATAAGTGGGAAGCGGTCAACCTTTGTGCTCCCTGGCAATCCGCTATGTCTTCACTCCCAAGGGCCGCCACAATGAATGGGGGAGCCCTTGCATACCCAGTATTACCGGGGTGCTACCCCCGAGGCATGGCCTGAGGTTGGTGGGGCTCTTTCTAGGGCTGGTGGGTTCTCCCCAGGGTAGCCCTGTTGCTGGGGTCTCAGTTGGTGGTTAGCGGTGCAGAGGAACAGGCTGTTTCGCTCGAGCTCTAACTAAGGTTTATATGTTGCTGGCTGGGGTGTAGGGAAGCCCAGGTTCCATGGGTGGAAAGGGTGAAGAGGTGAGGCCGAGAGCGTGTGAGCGGGTCCCGATGCGCACGGAGGGTGCAGTTATTGGGAAGAAAATATATATATATATATATCCTTTTTTTTCTTTGTTGTCCCATGCCGGGATAGGAGTGAAAGGCTCTCCCTTCCTCCTCCTTGCTCCAGCACCGCAGCGTATTGCTGGTCGGGGGTTTGGACTGCCCAATAAAATGCTTTGGATCGTGCAGGGGCCGCAATGTGCTTCTCCCGCTTCGGGCGCAGAGCTTTGCTTTTCTCTTCACACCAGGCGGGCGCCTGTTGGGGTGGGGTGGGGTGAGGGATACGACGGTGAAGAACGAGCACTTTTCTTCTTGAAAACCCCTCTCCCACCGCTCCTCACCTCATAAGGGCACTCCAGACACCCTCCGGGACCAGCTCTAATCTCTGGGCGGATGGCGAAGCAGCTCAACCGCGTCGGGACTGGGAGAAGTTTCCCCAACCGGGAGCTCGCCTCGCGGCTGCCATTTTTCACCTCGGGAAGGGTACGCGACTCCTTCAGGGATTTTCTTCGTGTTGGCTGTGCGATTCACTTCCCAAACTCGCCCAGACACACTAGAACGTTTCTGGCTTGAAAACATTGCTTTTCTTGGACGGCAGATTGTTTTATATATTCATAGTTTCCAGCATGTAACTGCCCGAAGAGGGAGACGGTGGTTCAGGCTGCCATCTCATCTGCGCCACCTGGTGGTCCCCCAAAGGACTTCTAAAACTCCACGGGTAATCCATGGGAACCTGGAGACTTACCCAAATTAAGTTGACGAATGGAATCCCCCAACTCTATTTCTGATACCTGAGCATCAAGTGCCTCTCTACCTTCCTCGGACAAACAGGGAATGTCAATTTTGGCAAAAAACTCAGTCAGTTTATCCTTCTCAACCTGCAATGCATCCGAATAAAGAGAAACACAGAAAAGTCTGAAGCATTCACAAATATCATTACTTTTAATCTTCAACCCTCCTGTTTCATTCTCAATCTTTTGTATAAACGATCTCTCCGACAAACTCTTCAGCTTTCTAGCTAGTAAGCGTCCTCCCCTGTACCCCTCTTCCCAAAACTTCTGCCTCATAAAATATAACCCTTTCTCTGCCTGCTCATCCAAGGATTTCTTCAATCTATCCCTAGCACACTCCATCTTCAACCTATTCACACCTTTACCAGATAAAGCATATGTTTGCTGCAATCTCTTAAGGTCAGATTCCAGATCTTTAACTTTCATCTCACCCTCCCTCCTCACTCTGGTTGTCCAATTAATCAATTCTCCACGTATAGTCGCCTTGAAAGCGTCCCACAATACCAGACAATACCAGACAGTCAGCAGAATCTACATTATCCTCAAATAAATGAACAATGGAGGCCTCAACTGCATCACATATTTTCTCCTCTTGTAATATAAACATTTTAAGCCTCCATTTAATATTAGAGGGTCTGACCATACTCCGATTCAAGAGCAACTTCACCAACAAATGATCAGAAAGGCACCACTCCCCAATTTCCACATCAACCAACCTCTCCGAAATCAATAAGTAATCCAACCTTGAATAAGAGTTATGAACCGGAGAAAAAAAAAAGAGAATTCCTTCTCGCCCGTATGTAACTCTCCAACTGTCTACCAAGGCAAATTTATCAATAAAATCAAAAACAGCACAATTTAACCTATGACATAGAATTTTAAGTTCATTTTTATCTAGTATTCCAACTCTGCCTCCTTTGCCGGATTCTTTGTTTTGTCCAAAAAATCTATAGCCATCAGGTGTGGCTAAATTAACATTAAGACCACTTGACTCACTGAGCCATGGTTCTGTCAGGCGAACAAGTTACTCTCTTACCTGGTAACATTCTTTCGATGGGATGGTCCGACGACGTATTCCATATCTATAACAGTAATCACCACAGCTGTGCTGCTTCGGAAAATCTTTTGCCGTCTGCGTCCTGCGTCGATGACGTTGATACGCTGTGTTGAGGACCTCCTCCAACGGCTGACGTCACCAGATGTTATAAGTAGGACGCACTATGCCCGTAGCCTCAGTTGTAGTTTTTTCCCCAGAACGTGTGGCACCAATCGTCTGCCAGTATGACCACAGAAAGCCTTGTTGAAGCGTAAGCTGCAATCGCATAAGAAAATCTGTAGCTGGGAAGGCAGGGAGGGAGCGAGCGATATGGAATACGTCGTCAGACCATCCCATCGAAAGAACGTTACCAGGTAAGACTTAACTTGTTCTTCGAGGGGATTGGGTCCTCTGACGTATTCCATATCTATGACAGACTCCCAAAGCAGTCCCAACGTAAGGAGGTGGGAAAAGAATTTAGAATTTACAAATTTAGAATGCCCAATCAAATTGCAGATTAAAGGACCGCCTTGCCAAAGGCCAGATCCTGCCCCCAGATAGAATCGAGAGAGTAGGGACGTACAAAAGTATGGACCGACGCCCAGGTGGCTGCATCACAGATGTTACGAATAGGAACACCCCCCTGCAGGGCAGTAGAGGCATCCATACATCTAGTGGAATGGGCCCGTAGGCCTACCAGAGGGTCCTTACCCGCCAAGCGGTAACATTCAGAAATTGCCAGAATAATCCAGCGAGACAAAGTCTGCTTAGTCGCAGCTTGTCCCAATCACTTTCGAGCGTAACCAATGAAGAGTTGATCGTTCACTCTGACCCGGGACAGGCGTGAAATATAAAAGCTTAAAGCTCTCCTAAGATCGAGCCTATGGAGCCTCTCCTCTTCCTTACCAGGATGCAGAGGAGGATAAAACGCCGGAAGAATAACCTTCTGGCCTAAATGAAATTCCGACACCACCTTCGGAAGAAAGGAAGGACGAACTCTAAGGACAACCCTGTCCTTATGAAACACAGTGAAGGGTGGCTTAACTGAAAGTGCCTGTAACTCACTCACTCACTCAGCGAGCGGAAGTAACCGCAACTAAAAATACAGTTTTAAGGGTTAACAGCCTCAAAGGACAAGAACGCAAAGGCTCAAATGGAGCACCCATTAGAAACTTGAGAACAAGGTTCAGATCCCAACCGGGCACCTGGAAAGGTGACGGAGGGAACACATTAGTGAGCCCTTTCAAAAACTGAGAAATTGAAGGGATTTTAAAATAAGAACACTCCTCAGACGAGCGCTTAAATATAGACAGCGCCGCCAGGTAACCTTTGATGGTACCCACTTGCAGGCCCCTGTGGGCCAAAGAAAGCAAAAAAGACAGAACCATAGGAATGTCACATGAAAAAGGATCAACATCCTTAACCCTGCACCAGTCACAGAACTTTCTCCAACGGCAACGGTACAGGGACTTTGTTGCCGGCCGTCTGGCCGAAAGCAACACCTCCATCACATCTTCAGGGAGGTCCCAATCCTTATACCTCAACCTTTCAGAAGCCAAGCGTGAAGGTTGAGGGACCTGACCTCTGGATGGAGAACCTGACCCCCCTCCTGTGAGAGCAGATCGTCTCGGTAGGGTAGACGACGTGGCGGGCAGATGGACAAGTCGAGAAGGTCCGGGTACCACGTCCTCCAGGCCCACGCCGGAGAATTGAGGATCATTCGGGAACTGAAACTCCATAACCTCCGCAGCACTTGCGGGATGACGGGGACTGGAGGAAACGCGTACAGGAGTGGGAAGGACCACTCCACCACAAACGCGTCTCCTAAGGCTCCTCTTGGAGGAAATTCCCGCGCGCAGAACCTTTCGCACTTCCGGTTGGCACTGGAGGCGAAGAGATCCACTTGAGGGGTCTCCCAAAGGGCGAAGATCTCCAGGAGAATCTCCTGAGCCAACTCCCACTCGTGAGAGAGCACGCTCTGCCTGCTCAGAGCGTCTGCCGTCTCGTTTTCGTCTCCGGCCAGATGAACTGCCGAGATCGAAACTTCCTGATGGATTGCCCAGACCCAGAGCTGCATCGCCTCCCTGCACAGAGGAAGTGACCTCACCCCCCCATTTTTGTTGAGGTAGTGCATGGCCACCGTGTTGTTTGTCAGGATCAGGACATTCTTTCCTCGCACAGTCGGCAGAAAAGCCTTCAGGGCAAGCCTGACGGCGCTCAGCTAATGATTGATATGGAGTCTGGACTCCAACGGAGACCAATGACCATTGACTGTCAACTCGTTGGCATGAGCTCCCCATCCCGTGAGGGATGCGTCCGTCATGATTGTCACCTCCGGCCAGGGTAGCCAAAATGGAGCTCCCCTCATCAGATTGCCTTCGTCGGCCCACCACAGAAGGTCCTGTGCGACCGAGGGCGGCACCTGAACGGGGTCCGACATCCTGCTGGAGGACTGAGACCACAAGAGCTTGAGAGCCCATTGTAGAGATCTCATCCGCAACCTGGCCTCTGGCACCAGAAGAATGCAGGCTGCCATGAGGCCGAGCAACCTCAAGAACTCGAACACTGGGAGACTCTGGGCATGATGAAACTTGTGTACCATCTGCTGAATGTGGTGAGCCCTCACCTGGGGAGGTAAACTCTGCCCCAGGGACATATCGAGCACTGCTCCGATGTACTGGAGCCACTGAGTTGGCATCAAGTGAGACTTCTTTAAGTTGAGGGAGAAGCCTAGCCTGTGAAGGGAGTGGCAGGTGACTGACAGATGATCCAGGACTTGCTCGGGAGAGCTGCCCTGATCAACCAATCGTCCAGGTAGGGGTAGACGCGAATCCCCCTTTCCTGACATACGCTGCCACCACCACCATGAGCTTGGTGAAAACCCTTGGGTGGTGATCAATCCGAATGGCAGGACCCGAAACTGAAAGTACGAGTCGCCAACCGCGAACCTCAGGTACATCTTGTGCTTGGGATGGATCGTTACATTAAAATAAGCTTCCTTGAGGTCGAGAGACACCAACCAGTCTTGAAGTTGAAGGGCCTGGAGGACTTGAGACAGAATAACCATCTTGAACTAGTCCTTCCTGAGGGGTTTGTTCAAACCGCGCAAGTCCATGATGGGTCTCAATCCCCCGTCTTTCTTCGAAATCAAAAAATAAGGGGAATACCATCCCTTGTTCCTCTCCGCTACAGGCACCAGTTCTATGGCACCTTTCTCCAGCAGGGATTGAATTTCCTGCGCAAGGAGCGGATCCGGACACTTCAAAGAGAGATTCCCTTGTGGATTGTCGTGAGGCCTCTGCCGGAAATGAAGACAGTAGCCGTGGGCTATGATCTCCAGAACCCACACATCTGAAGTAATGGCACGCCATTCTACCAGATGCTGCACCAGCCTTCCCCCAACCGGTGAAGCATGGGCCTCATGAATGAGCAGAAGCGGCTGCGGTGTTGCCCGAGGGCAAAGAGGCAACTGCACGCGCGGCCTTGGCACCTCGAGTACCTCGTTTTCCACCTCTGGCACTCTTACGGTTGCCCCTTTGACTTGTAGCTCCTCTCACTTTACTAAAGGATGAGTAATAACGAAAGGAACCTCCCCTCCATTGCTGTCCCCTAGGACGAAAAGGCATTGGTTGGTGGACTGCTGCGCCCAACGACTTTGCTGCAGCTTTGGAGGTCTGCAACCTCTCAAGGCTCTCGTCAGCCTTGCTGCCAAAAAGATGTTCACCATCAAAGGGCATGTTAAGGAGCCTGCCTTGCACAACAGGAGCACATCCCTACTTCATTAACCATGCAAACCTGTGTATTACGGTGCTCGCCTCCATGGACCGGCTGACACAGTCTGCCATGTCCAAACCTGACTGAACGGACTATCACATGGCATCGTTGCCATCCTGAATAATAGCAAGAAAACCATCCTGTTCGTCCCCTTCGGGAATATGTTCAGCCTCTAAGGCAATATAGTTCCACAGAGTGTGCGTGAAACGAGACAAGGCACATACGGAGTTGGCTGCCTGAAGCGCCATACCCCCTGAAGAAAACACTTTCTTCGCCCAGCCATCAAAACGCTTGTCATCCCTATCAGGAGGGATGGTAGGATACGACGCCTGCTTAGCTGGGTCCGTAGCCGCCTGCACCACCAAACTCTCCGGAGTGGGGTGCGTGGTCAAGTAGCAGGGGTCACTACTGGCTGGGCGGTATTTTCGCGGCAAAGACTTGCTCACTGCCGGGAGACTCTCCGGAACAGTCCAAGCCGCTGCCACCCTTCTTTGCAGAGCCATATGGAATGGCAGTACCGGGTCAGTGGGTGAACCTTGATCGAGGATATCCGTAAGGTCATCCTGCACAAAATCAACTGGGGGCGCCGGCCACCCCAAGTAGTCTGTGACCCTTGACATAAGGCGCCGGTACGATGACTCGGCATGGGTCCAGGCTCAGGCCTACAGAACTCCACCTCCGAAGAGGTGTCCAGACCACTGGCGTCATGCAGTGACTAACACAGGTCCTCAATCTGGCTATGACCAGAAAGAATCGTATCTGGTACCGTGTCCGGAACCAACCCATCTTCAGAACCCGCTTCCACCTCAGAAAAATAATCCATAAACTGGAAAGTGGGCATTGAATAGGGGAGAAAGACATGTGTTGCCTTGGCCAGAGCCTTTTTAGGGGGTTCCCCCATGCCACCGGGTACCTCCGACACCACACCCTCGAAAGGCTTTGAGGGCATTGAGTGAATCGGCGTCGCCGTCGAGCGCGGCGCCGACAACATCAACGGCTTCGACACAGACCTCGAGGGCGGAGCCCTGAGGGTGTCCTTCGACAGCCTTGGCGCCGATGGCGTCGACTTCCTCGGACTCTCTCTCTCGAGGTTCCGCCTCCGTCAACGACCTCGGCACCACCGGCGTCGACGTCTTCTTCGAAGACTTCACAGGTGCACACGGCTCGAACGCGTCGAGGACCGGGACCTGGAACGGGCATGACTGGAACGATTACCCTTGTCCGAGCAGGACTTCTCCCGCGAATCGTGCCGACCACCCAAGCCTGAAGGCGTACGAGCGGTGTCTCCAGTACGGTCACAAACAACCCCTCTCGGAGGTGTGGACGGACCGGAGCCCTGCGATTTAAGAATCGCCAACATTTTCTTCCCGAAGAAAGCCCACTCCTCCGGAGAGGAACACTTGGTGGGATAAGAAACCCGCCGACGGGCGGAGTCCTTGGATGAGGACGGGGAAGGCGATCGATGAGGGCGCTTCCGGGAGTGCCTCGAAGAGGCAGAGGAGTGGCGGGACCCACTCCGGGACCGAGACCCCCTAGACTTACGACTACGATGCAGAGAGTCGCCCCTCGAATCGTCCGTCCAAAGCCCAGTGGACCTCGCCTTCCGGGCTTGGACACCTTACCGATCGACAACTTCTTACGTTCCCGCAAGGCCTTGGACGTAAGCGACTGGAAGTCAACACAATCATCCGTGTTGTGGGCCTCCCCGAGGCACCAGAGGCATGCGTTGTACGAGTCTGTCACCGACATCTTGGACCCCCAGTCCCCACACTTCTTGAAGACCGGACGCGGGGTGGAAGAAGAGGAAGACATCCCGTACAATACTACACAAACAAACAGGTTTCGAAAGAACAGAAACTCCAAAGAGTCGAGGTGCGCCGAGATCTCCGAAGCGAACACGTTCGCGGAAAAAACGGAACCGAGGCAACAGGCGTCGTGCGTCCTACTTATAACATCTGGTGATGTCGGCCGTCGGAAGAAGGTCAAGGACGGCGTATCGAAGTCATCGACACAGGACGCCGAAAGATTTTCCGAAGCAGCACAGCTGTGGGGATTACTGTCAGATATGGAATACGTCGGAGGACCCAATCCCCTCGAAACATAACATCTATATCGTGATCCACTAGATAGTCGCATACCTCCAATGCACGCCTATCAAATGATCTAGTATTCAACAGTGTTGAACTAATATGGGTCTTGCGTTTTCCAGTGCAATCATCCCGAGACGGATGATGTTTGACGTCACCACCGGATTCTCTAGACCATCTGTGGGGCTCATATTTGTAATAGCATACATGGTAGGTTTCACATCTCTGCTCCTTTGAGGTGCTGGTGTACATAAGCCTGCAACTGACTGGCCGAGTTCATATGTTGTCTGAATACTCCTAAACTTACCGGTTTATGGTTTAGATTTAAACCATACAAGCTACGAGCTGTCTCAATTGCTTGGCTGCATGTCTACAATGGGTTATCAGCCAATAGTGTTGTGATCTCCCAAGCCAAATCCTCATTTTCCCGTAGATCAACCAGCTCTCTCCAAGGTACGAACTTGAGATTCAGATCACCTACAACAATGATGAGTGATGTAGAAGGTCTGGTGAGCCAGCTTTATATTCCTTTTTTTTTTTTAAACTCGCTTTATTATTTCCAAAACAACAACACAAAACAAGACAGTGGTTTGGCGAATCCACCTCCCCTCACCTCACCTCATTCCATCCTAGATTCACATGCAATAGTTACATACTCAGTGCTGTTATCTCACAATGTGCTGGCGCACTCCAACCTTCCCCGTTAATAAAATGCGTGTTCCCCGCACCCCTCCTCCAGCATCTGCTTATAAATAAGTTCTAGTCCAATCTCTCTCCACCTCTGCTGATGGTCCTTCAGGGTGTTCCTCCTCCAGAGTCAGATATAGCCTCCCAGGCTGGTAAGATAAGGTATTGCTTGTAAGAGTCCCAAATGTCTTTAGGCCTAGCACAGGGATGCACCACTCTACCATATTCTATTTCCACCTCATTGCAATAAAGGGTATCCTCTTTCAACCTTTCTATAGCATTTGGACGCAGCCTATCCCACAACATTGCCAGCCTTCTCTTTACCAGGAGCAGCAGTAGCCCCGCCAGTTTCTTCACTCGTCTGGTAATATGTCGGGTGTTACCTAATAGGGCCACCTCTGGGGTGGGTTCTATCCTCTCCCATACAATATCACTCAGCATCGCAAACACACCTTCCCAGAATCGCAGCACCATTGGACACCTCCACACCACATGGAGAAATTCTGCCAGCGTCACCACACAACACAACACACTGATCTGTGTTATCAGGAAACAATGCAACACTGCAGGGTTATAGTGAAGCTGATGAAGATATTTGAAATTAGTTTAAATCTCTTGTTGAGAGCCATTTTCCTCATCTGCGAACAACAAGATTACCACACTTCATCAGTTATAACTCCTCCCAGGAAGGCCTCCCATATACCCGAGCCGCTTGTACTTTACAGTAAAGAGCGGACACAATGCTACCAACGTCAGTCCTATCACTCAATCCAATATAGACGCCGCCCCGGGTTCTTGCGGGAAGGCAGGGAAAAGGCCCTTCAGGGAGTCTCTCAGCCTAAAGTGTAGGAATAAAGCTAAGAGAAGAGATCCCAAAAATAGGAAATGCCCAGCCGTTTCATGCATGGTATAAACCCCTGCTTGCTAGTCAAAGGCAAACCCGGAACATGAATGAGAGGTTTTTTGGAAAGTAAAGGACACCACCTTTCCATTCAATATGGAGCCAAGTGTAACGCTCACCTGATTCCACGGAGGCGCGGGTCTTGGCAGGAAGCTGTCTGTGACTCGAAAAGTGATGTGCAGGACTCGATTGGCTTCTGGGGTCGAACCTCTTCGCACTGTGTGTGTCGGACTCGAAGAGTGAGGTTTCTGCAGGTGAAAGAATATGGGGGTTAATGGTCTGGGTTGTTGAATGTCCCTCTCTCTCTCTCTCTCTCTCTTCCCAGCTTTTTCGTAGAGCCCCCAGGTCAACGTGCTCACCTTATATAGGTGAATGCTGGGCTCTCCATCTGCGTCTGGTGCAGGGTGCCGTTGCCAGTTCCTTCACTGGTGAAACACAGGCCTCTTGAATTCAGAGGATGTTACCGTCGTTATCTGCACGAGCGGTGAGTTTCTGGATACCTTTTGTCTTTATAGTCTTTACATGCGTGGCACGTTTATATGCAGACTCTGTATAATGCTTTTCCCTTATGTATTGCAGGACTCTTGAGATGAAAGATGAAGTGAAGCGCCTGGAAGTTCGTAAGTATGGCAAGCCCTCTAACTGTCTCTTTCCTTGCAGCTTAGTTCGTGTTAAAGAGACGCCGGAGTATTTGCAGGCGTTTTATTGCGACGAGCGTGATGGACGTAAGTAAATACCTGCTTAATGTCTTTTCTTTTGCCTTTCAGATGTTGGGTTGCAGGGCCAGAGTCCGCGGAATGCCAGTAAGTTGTTAACAATACTTTGTCTTCACAGGCGGCGATGTAGAACGAAGAAATACGGAATTCACAGCGTGCCGGTAAGTATGGCAATGCTTTTGTTTTTGTAGGTGGAGATGCGGCGTGAAGAAACGGCCGCAGCCGATGGATCAGGTAAGTAAGCACTGCGTGTAAAGTTCGCGTTGCTAACCTGTTGTTTCTGTTCTTTGCAGGTGCTGATGATGTCTGGATACTGAAATGGTAAGTAGGATTCTTGCAGGTCCAGGATCGGAAGAAGAAAGGCCGGAGCAGACTCGGTGAGCATTCTGCTGCAGATGCAGAATAACGCGAAGCACGCTTCATCTATCAGGTGTGGTTTAAATAGCCTTGGAGTGATGAGGCATCTTCTTCCACGGCCCCGCCTAGGTAAGAAAAGAGTTCCAGTTTCCAGAAGAGTTCCAGTGCTGTATCCAGGGAGTGGAGCTGCCCCACCCAGGTAAGAAAGTAGTTCCTGTTCTCAGATGGCTTCTAAGTGGCTGGTAAGTAAGCAGCATGGTCTGCTGCAGGTAAGTCCACCCAAGCATCTTCACACCTATTATGAGCCCGGCGCTTCCAGTGCCGGGACCAATGGTTTTGATGAGCCTGGTGCCACCGGCGCCAGGACAAGGTCCAAAAGGTCCCAGTGGGGACCGGCTGGTGCTTAGGATTAGGGTTAGGGGCCTGCTTCCAAGGACGTTGGGCTGGTCCTGGCTCATTGGAAGCAGTGATCATGACAGTACCCCCCCCTCAAGGCCCCTCCTAAGCGTGTCTTCTCCGGGGGTTTTGGGTTGTCGGGGTGATTCAGATGGAATTTCTTGACCAGACGAGGTGCGTGGACATATTCTGAAGGTTCCCAAGACCTTTCCTGGGGACCGTAACCTTTCCAATCAACCAGATAATATAACTTAGATTTGGAGATCTTGGAGTCTAGGATGTTCTTAACTTCGAATTCAAGTTCTCCATCTACTAAAACCGGTTCTGGGAATTCAGTCAATCGGGTTTCTGGTTGTACTGGTTTTAATAAGGAGACATGGAATACTGGGTGTATTTTCATATGCGTAGGTAACTCCAATTTGACAGCCACCGGATTAATTATGGCAGATATGAGATAGGGTTCAAGGTATCTCGGGATGAAGGTGCGGGGTCCCTTTAGAGGCAGGTGCTTAGTGGATAGCCAGACCTGATCTCCTACAGCGTAGTGAGGAGCCTCTTTACGGTGTCGATCTGCTCCTCTTTTGAATTGAGCTTTAGCTCTTTGCAGATGGGCCGAGGCTTCCTTAAAAGCACGGGTGATCTCCAAGTGCAAGTGATCCACAGCAGGTGCTTCGAATTCTTGGGGAGGATCCAGGTTAGAGGTTCTAGCATGGTGTCCGTATAGTAGGAAGAAGGGAGTCTTCCCCGTTACAGAATGAATCGAATTATTGTAAGCGTATTCAGCGATCCAAAGAATATCCTTCCAGGGGTTTTCAGTTTGTTGGAGCATGCAACGTAGATATTGCTCTAGAGTTTGATTTGTCCTTTCGGTTTGTCCGTCAGTTTGGGGATGGTGACTAGTTGAAAGTCTTACATCAATTTGGGCTAGACGACAGCAACTGCGCCAGAAGTGAGAGATGAATTGAGTTCCCCTATCGGAGACTAAAACCGAGGGAAAACCGTGTAGCCGAACAATGTTTTCTAAGAATTCTCGGGCCAATACTGAGGCTGATGGTAGACCCTTCAGGGGAATGAAGTGAGCCATCTTGGAGAATAGATCCACGACTACTAAAATAGTAGTTTACCCCGAGCATGGAGGTAAGTCCGTGATGAAATCCATGGACAGGGTATGCCATGGACAGGGAGGGATGTCTAGTGGCTGTAATAGGCCGGCTGGTTTCTCCTTCTGACTTTTATTCTGGGCACACACACCACAGGAGATTACAAAGTCTCTAATATCCTTTTTCCATGACTGCCACCAAAAATGTCTTAATCTTTTCCATGATTTTGGTAATGCCAGGGTGACCCTCCATTAGAGAGTCGTGATAACAGGAGATTACTTGTTTTTGTATTTTCTCACAGGGTAAATGCAATCGTCCTCGGAAATATGGTAGGTCTTGATCCACTGAGAATTCTTTCCCCTTTAATTGCCAATCTTGCAAATCGCCCGGCGTTAGGAGTGATTTAACCATGGTCTTGATGTCTTCAAAAGATTGAGCGCTGACCAAACCCAAAATTCTTTGTTCTGGGATTATGGGTATTGGTTCTGGATTGGTCAATTGTTCATCTACTCCCATCCGGGAGAGAGCATCTGCTTTTCCGTTCTTACTGCCTGGTCGATAAGTAATTATAAAGTCAAATTCTGCTAGAAACAGAGCCCAGCGAAGCTGTCTGGAAGACTGAGCTTTGGCTGTCTTTAGATATCGTAAATTGCGGTGATCAGTCATTACGGTGACTGTGTGTCTGGCTCCTAGAAGATAATGCCGCCAGGCTTTAAAAGCCGATCTGATGGCCAAAAGTCCTTGTCTGTAATTGAATAGTTGATCTCGGGAGGCGAAAACTTGCAGGACCAAAAGGCAACAGGATGTAGTTGGTGTGTGACCGGATCTCTGTGATAAAACTGCCCCCATAGCAAGACTAGAAGCATCCGTTTCCACGATGTAGGGGAGTTCTGGGCGAGGATGTTTTAAACCAGGTGCAGAAATGAATTTAGCTTTTAAGTCCTGAAAAGCTTGTTCTGCTTCAGAAGACCACTCAAAACGTTTGTTCTTTTTCAACAGAGCGGTGATGGGCTGGACTATCCGAGAAAATTCAGGAATGAATCTGCGGTAAAAGTTAGCGAACCCTAACATGCTTTGAACTCCTTTTACAGAGGTTGGTGATGGCCACTTGATGATTGCATCAACTTTCTTTGAATCCATATGGACTCCGTTAGGTCACAATATGAATCCCAGGAACTCTACTTCCGTTACGTTGAAAACGCATTTCTCAAGCTTAGCAAAAAGATTATGTTGACGCAATCTCTCGAGAACCTTTTTAACGTGTCTCTGATGTTCCTCTTCAGATGATGAATAGACGAGGATGTCATCAATGTAGACAACAACACACACGTCTATGAGTTCTCTAAGGACATCGTTCATAAAATACTGGAAAGCAGCAGGAGCATTACACAGTCCAAAGGGCATCACTTGATATTCGAATAGCCCGTACTGGTGCGGAAGGCCGTTTTCCATTCATCGCCCTCTTTTATCCGTACCAAGTGGTAGGCTCCTCTGAGATCCAACTTTGTGTATATACATGCATCTTTGACTTGATCCAGGAGTTCAGGGATCAAAGGTAACAGGTATCTGTTTTTAACGGTGATCTGATTCAGGGCGCGGTAATCTATGCAAGTCCTAAGGTCTCCTTCCTTTTTCGTAACGAAGAACAAAGCCGATGAAGCTGGAGATTTTGAAGGACGGATAAACCCGTTAGCTAGGTATTGGTCTAGGTATTGTCTGAGGTGAAGGTTCTCTGGCTCGGTGAGGGCATACATCCTGCTGCAAGGAGGAGTTGTTCCAGGTATCAGATCTATTTGACAGTCGTAAGACCTATGAGGAGGCAGGGTGTTGGCTTGATCCTTCCGGAAGACGTCTTGGAATTCCTGGTATTCGGGAGGTAATTTGGGCACCTCCTCAGAAGAGATTGCCGCCAGTGAAACATCAGGCCGAGGATAACAAGTGGTAAAACACTCTGTAAACCGAACCGTCTTTGCTCGCCAATCGATCTGAGGATTGTGCTTCTCTAACCAAGGGATTCCCAGAATGATCTGGAACTGAGGGGCCTTGATTACATCGAACACGATTCTCTCCCGGTGTCCATCTTGACTCACTAGCGTCACTTCTTGGGTGGCATGCATTATTGGTCCGGAGGCTATCTCCGTGCCATCCACAGTAGTGATGACGTCTTTCACTGCCTTAGGGACAAGGGGTAGATTCATCCTTGATACCATTTCACGGTCCACATAGTTACCGATTGCTCGGCTGTCAATGTAAGCTTCAATTGCATGCAAACGATCCGGACGTTCAGGACTAATGAGGACCATGGGTATCACGAAATGCGAGGTCACGGGACAGATCTTAACGCTTGGCAAGAGGACCTCTACTCTTGTCGGGCGAGGTTGTTTCCCTGCTCAGAATTTGTGGTACAGGTATCCGCGGCTCCTACAGTCTTCTTAGCTGGTTTTACTGGACAGTCCCGAAGAAAGTGTCCCGAGTTTCCGCAATAGAGGCATAATTGCAGCTGCCTTCTTCTTTCCCGCTCTTTCTGGGTTAAAGGTCCTTTCATGCCCCCTATTTGCATGGGTTCCACAGTGTCAGCTCCCTTATTCGAGGTCTGTGGTTTAGAAAACACTCGGGTATCAAATCTGGAACGATCTGCCTTCCTGTTCTGTAGTCTATGGTCCAATTGGACAACTAAGTCAATATAGTCAGAACATTCTTGTGGAGGATTCACAACTTGCGCCAACACATCTTTGAGCTCTCCACGCAGGCGTCTGTAGAAAAGCGTTATTCTCTTGTCCTCGGGCCATTGTGTTTCCACTATGAGTCAATTGAAGGAGGCTATATAAGTCAAGAGGTCTTGATTACCCTGTCGTAATGAGAGAAGTTCATTGTCCAAGGCCTGCCCTTGTGCATGTCTTGCGAACAGTTTCTCCATGCTGGACTGGAAGGCCTGAAAATCATGTAAAACCGGATCATCCTGGGTGACTAAAGGGATCGACCAATCTGCGGCGCTGCCACTGAGATAAGAAAGCACGAAAGCCACCTTGGTCTGGTCTGTTGGGAATGCAGCTGGTCGACATAAGAAGTGTAGGCGGCACTGATTGATGAACACTGCGAATTTCTTTGGATCACCAGAAAAGCGTTCGGGCGGAGCCAAGGGAACATTACCTGGCAGATTGATTTGCACTGGATTTGAAGATGATGCAGAAGGATAACTTCCTTCCTGGAACAGGCAAAGGTGTCTGTCCTGCCTGCGTTTGTAACAACTGCCTAGCAAGGTCCTCTGTTCGCTCCTTGGAAATTATCAGTTCTCTTCTTAGAGAGTTCGTTTCCTGACGAGCTGCATGTACTTCTGCTCTTAATTCCCCGAGCAACTGGGCTAGTTGATCAGTGTCTGAGGTTTCCATTGCGCCTGGGTAGGAGTTTTGTGGTGGGCTTCGCGTTCTGTAACGCTCACCTGATTCCCACGGAGGCGCGGGTCTTGGCAGGAAGCTGTCTGTGACTCGAAAAGTGATGTGCAGGACTCGATTGGCTTCTGGGGTCGAACCTCTTCGCACTGTGTGTCGGACTCGAAGAGTGAGGTTTCTGCAGGTGAAAGAATATGGGGGTTAATGGTCTGGGTTGTTGAATGTCCCTCTCTCTCTCTCTCTCTTCCCAGCTTTTTCGTAGAGCCCCCAGGTCAACGTGCTCACCTTATATAGGTGAATGCTGGGCTCTCCATCTGCGTCTGGTGCAGGGTGCCGTTGCCAGTTCCTTCACTGGTGAAACACAGGCCTCTTGAATTCAGAGGATGGTTACCGTCGTTATCTGCACGAGCGGTGAGTTTCTGGACACCTTTTGTCTTTATAGTCTTTACATGCGTGGCACGTTTATATGCAGACTCTGTATAATGCTTTTCCCTTATGTATTGCAGGGCTCTTGAGATGAAAGATGAAGTGAAGCGCCTGGAAGTTCGTAAGTATGGCAAGCGCTCTAACTGTCTCTTTCCTTGCAGCTTAGTTCGTGTTAAAGAGACACCGGAGTATTCGCAGGCGTTTTATTGCGACGAGCGTGATGGACGTAAGTAAATACCTGCTTAATGTCTTTTCTTTTGCCTTTCAGATGTTGGGTTGCAGGGCCGGAGTCCGCGGAATGCCAGTAAGTTGTTAACGATACTTTGTCTTCACAGGCGGCGATGTAGAACGAAGAAATCCGGAATTCACAGCGTGCCGGTAAGTATGGCAATGCTTTTGTTTTTGTAGGTGGAGATGGGCGTGAAGAAACGGCTGCAGCCGATGGATCAGGTAAGTAAGCACTGCGTGTAAAGTTCGCGTTGCTAACCTGTTGTTTCTGTTCTTTGCAGGTGCTGATGATGTCTGGATACTGAAATGGTAAGTAGGATTCTTGCAGGTCCAGGATCAGAAGAAGAAAGGCCGGAGCAGACTCGGTGAGCGTTCTGCTGCAGATGCAGAATAACGCGAAGCACGCTTCATCTATCGGGTGTGGTTTAAATAGCCTTGGAATGATGAGGCGTCTTCTTCCACGGCCCCGCCTAGGTAAGAAAAGAGTTCCAGTTTCCAGAAGAGTTCCAGTGCTGTATCCAGGGAGTGGAGCTGCCCCACCCAGGTAAGAAAGTAGTTACTGTTCTCAGATGGCTTCTAAGTGGCTGGTAAGTAAGCAGCATGGTCTGCTGCAGGTAAGTCCACCCAAGCATCTTCACACCTATTATCAGCCCGGCGCTTCCAGTGCCGGGACCAATGGTTTTGATGAGCCTGGTGCCACCGGCGCCAGGACAAGGTCCAAAAGGTCCCAGTGGGGACCGGCTGGTGCTTAGGATTAGGGTTAGGGGCCTGCTTCCAAGGACGTTGGGCTGGTCCTGGCTCCTTGGAAGCAGTGATCATGACACCAAGACCTGCAGGTCAACGCCACCATTTTCTCCACCTCGACTGCCCAACCAGGGGCCGTCGATATCACTGCCTGTAGCATAGAGGTTGCTGTGAGAGCCCTTTCTACCTCCACATGTCTCCTATTCAGCACCCCTCAAACCAATAGACTAGAAGTCCTGCCTGTGCTACCTCATCGTACATCTCAAAATCTGACAACGCCAAGTCCCCTTTATCCAACGGCGCAGCCAATTTCCACCAGGACACCGGCGATACCATCGAAACACGTGTAATCACAAAGGTCACTTTCACTTTGAGAAAAAAACAGAAAAATAAACCAAAAAAATCACATTGACAAACGGAGAAAGGGCGATTTGTCTCTTTTTTTCTCGGAACAACGTGGGCGCATGGGCAACATGTTAATGTAACTACATGAAAATGCCTTTCAATTAAATGGAGTCGAGGAACCAAATGCTCCGTTGTTACCATTCCATGCAACCGTGAACAAGGAAATTACTAAATACACAAAAGGTTGCTGCGGTCCAATCAAAGGAACACCCACTCAAAAGGTTCCTCACTCTTTTTTGTATAAATGATATTAGACTGAAATCCAAACCAGTCCTTAAACTGACCAGTACTAGCAGTGAGCGGGTAAAGCACCGATTTTGCAACATTTATTTTCAAACCGGAGAAGTCGCTGAATCTCAACACATCGAACATTATTGGTTGCAGGCTAACCTGTGGATCCTGAATGTAAAATCACCAATGTCATCTGCATAAAGGGACGTTTACCACCTTGTGACTATTCACCTGTATCCCTCTTTGCACGTGCCTATCCCTAATGAGCTTGGCTAATGGCTCAATTGCCAAAGCAAACAACATCCTTGCACCAATAGAGTGCCACCTGATCAAGAAAACTACTTATATCAGGGTGGGACACCTGAGCCTGCGAGGAATACAACTGAGTGTAAAATGCACAGAATTCCCAGACAATATACCCATACCTTATTGCAACTCCCTCTGCTAATTTTTAACTGCCAAAATTGTGCACTCCCGATGTCCCAATTCTAGCCGCTCTTGCAAGCAACATATCAGGGTGTTGGCCCTCCCCATATTGCCTGACAGCCAGCCCTTTCCACAGAAACTTCACTTCCCTCTGTGCCACTTCTTTAAATGTATCCACCCTTTCCCTAATCTCCTTCGGTACCGTTGTATTTGTCATAACGTCTACCCCTGCTTTAAAGCGCCTCCCCCTCCACCAACTCCCTCCGTATTTGCTTCAATATCCCAGACTCCCTGCAATACATTCCCCTGCACCACACATTTAAAGGTTTCCCGAACGTTGAACTCGAGGTGACAGAGCCCACGTTTTCCTCAAAAATGGCAACTCTAATTCCTACCCGAAACACCTCATCAGTCAAATCTTCATTCTTAAATCTACCACCCAGTCGACCCCAGTATCTCCAGAGCCAAACCACCAGCGCTTGATCCAAAAGTGTGCATGTCAGTATCGTGACCTCTGTCACCCACCCCAGGATCCGGTCTGAAATCAAGAAATAATCCAATCAGGCGCTGATTGGTGAACCAAGGAGTGAAACGTGTAACCCTGATCAGTGTCGTATCTGACCCTCCAGACGACAACTAGCTCCCAGGCCCAGCTTAGGTCATTCAATTTAACAGTTGATCTCCGGGGTTGTCGCTTAGCCCCCTCTACCTCCCAGTTCTCTCTAGGGCTGGCTCCAACACTGGACTGTCCATATAGTCACCTGCGTGGTATTGTCAAGCTGCTGACCTATCCATTCCAGCGTTTCCACTGTGTCGTGATTAGGCCCATAATAGTTACGTAGGCTAACCTACTGACCATGGAGATTCCCCATCACGAACAACGCTCGCCCATCTTGGTCTTTGACCACCTTTGTAAGGCAGAACCCCACCAAACGACTTATCAATATGCCCACCCCCATGGAGTAAGAGGAATACAAAGAAAAGTATTGATGACATCCCCACCCATGCCCAAACCGTGTCTCCCCAGCGGGGGTCAAATGTGTCTCTTGAAGAAACGCAATATCGACCCAATGTCGCTTCATATACAATATTACCTTGCGACACTTTGAAGGGCAGATCAGACACCGAATTTTCCATGTCATACACCGAGTGCTTTAGCCATGTTCCTGTATAACACTCATACCAACTTCCGAGCATTCCAATGTGCACCCATGTCTCCTGCACCACCCCCACATATAACAAACACATATTAAAGATTGAGTGGGAGCGACTCCCGAACCACTGCCCTTCCAACAAACAACCCGCATTCCCGCATCCACGCCACCCCACCCCACCCCACTGGCAACCTCAACACACCAGTTATCCCCACCCCTGCCAAAACGAGTAACTATCAGAGGATTCCACAAAAGGGCTACTGTTAACGCCCAGCCACCTTTTCTCTCCCACAACAATTCTCCTCTGCCCGCCACCTCTTATATAAACTTTACAATAGCGGTTAGCATTCAGCAGCCGGCACGCTAATGTCACAGGGATTAACCCCCTCAGTCATTTTTCCCCCCTGGGCAATAGTTCAAGAAAAGCATTGGCTTCATCCAGAGTTTGAAAAAACAGGACACGTCCTTCATGTTCCACTCGGAGTTTAGCGGAAAAGAGCATAGCATACTTTATTCCCCTCTCCCCGAGCCCGTTCATCACATTGTTAAATGTTCTCCTGCTTGCCTTATCCAAGAAGTCTAGGAAAAGTCGGATGTAGCCCCTCTTGTACAAAGAGCTCTTTTCCTTGGCTTTACACAAAAGTGAGGTCTCTATCCTGATAGTTGAACATGTGGGCTATGATTAGTCTAGCCAGAGCTCCAGGAATCAGTTTCTTCCTGCTTGGTATCCGACGCGTCCTTTCCACTATGAAGACTGACGTAAAGTCCTCTTCACCAAGCGCCTCAATTAGGATGAATTCGACCAGGGGCTTCATGAATCCACCATCTCCGACACCCCCACTATTCTTAAGTTGTTACGTTTGGATCGTGACTCAAGGTCCTCCTGATTCTCAGCGAGCTCCTTCCTAACCTGCATCAGTTCCCGCGAAGCAGCAGAGGATTCATACTCCACCGTAGAAACTCGCCCTTCGACCTCATCCAATCTCGCTACATGCTTATCTAAGCGCACCTGCACGTAGTCCACTTTGCATGTACATTTTCCCATCCAATGATTGTATTCCAGCTTGCAGTTGATTAAACATGGCTTTAATATCATAGAATGCAACATTAGAGTCGAGTGAAGAGGGTTGAGAGCTTATCTGCATGGCATTATCCCTGTATTTCTGACTTTTTGCTTGAGTGGGGGTTTCAAAGTGCAATTTAGATTACTGCATCCCCGTTTTCTGCGATTTGAGAATAGTACCATTCTGCTGACGTTTGGGTATGTCCCACCCTCTCAACGTACACAGGAGTCATTAATGCACTTCAGCCTCTGAAGCCATACTGCACCTTGGATTTCTCAATGCAGCGTCGTCCCCAACAAAAAGGTGGTTATCTGCTATAGATACCCCTTTCTTCCTTACTGTGCAGGGTCCAGTGGTGAATGGTCATTCGAGCACAGCTGTCCTATCTGCTAGCACTGGACACTCCACAGGAATTCCCCCACCACGCGTGGTCACTACCACTGCACCTCTCGTGGCTCTATGCACCCCAATGCACCACTCCCACCCGCACATAACAACTCCCAGATGGTGTAGCATGAGAGATACTACCTCAATAGACAGTGAATATTCCAAGGTCGCAGTGCTGTGCATCCAAGTCCAACCAGTACTTTACCAGCAGCCTGGGCCCTGCACATAGTTCAAGACCCTAATTCAGGCATACGCTGCCATGACATTCCGCTCTCCACTCCACGTAGACAGGCAACACAGGGCAGCCAGATTCAAGAACAGCAGTGCACCTCGCAGTACCCAGGGAGACAAAACACTCTGCTCAGTCTGTCCCCTGTACAGTTTGGTACCCTCTCAATAAAGGCAGACACTGGGCTACATTATGTCCACTCTTGCATCCCAGCTTCTCCCTGGTGTCTGCAGTGTTCAATCTCTCCCCACAACCAGCACATTGTGCATCCTGATGGGCACAGTTGCACATCTCCAAGCGCAGGGATCAGCAGCTGGGCCTTACAGACCCACTCTGCCTGCTCACCGTCGGGTCTGCGGGTTCAAAATCCAATCTGCTATATCGTTCCTCCTGAAAGTCATCCCCGGAGCTCATCATTCCCTGTGTGCTCTCCAGAGCTCACCGCCCCATGTGTGCAGACAGCTCCCTGCTAGAGCCTCTACCACACGAAGCCCAGCCTCACCTCAAAAGCAGATCGGTCACCCAGACTGTACCAGTGTGTGTGCGCTGCCACCGGAACACCACAGCCTCTTCAACTTCTCCCACCATGGGGTGCCCCGGTCACTCATCACCTCACACCTGATCACCTTCAGGAGGCTTTCCGAATCCTCCCATGAGCCTGACACAGCAGTGCTGCCATCACATCTGACAAGCCACAGGCAGTATTCGCAGCAATCAGCGCGGACAATTTCTACCCAGTACTGGCTATCTTCACTGAAGGAGTAGTTATTGCTCCTTCACTCTTCTTCTCAGTACAATTGGGTTCCAACCTATTGCCATTATTCATGTCTCTTATTCTTTCTTTTCTCAGTGGTTTCAGTTCTTGCTTGAGTAAAAAAGCCGATCTTACAATAGCAAAAAGTCATTTCTGCAGGTTGGACTTCTTGGGACAATGAAGGTTTCAGGGTCTCATAGGAAAGAGGATTAGGGAGTTCCTTCACAGACCGGGAGGAGTTCCTATCCCCAAGAGTGAAGTCCTTCTATGTGAGGTCCCACTTAGCACCACCCTTTGGGGGAATGTTGCATAGCAGGGTCATCTCCCTAGCCACACAAGAAAGCGCCCCCTCGCCCGCTTCCCCTGGGGAGAAGTGATGAGATCCTGTGAATCGTCGCACTGCATTCAGCATGCGTGGTGGTGCAGGCCGGCCTGGGAGTTTGCGGCTGGCGTCACGTGTTTTTTTTTTTTTAGGAACTTGAACGGTAGCCCTTATCAGGGTTTGCAGGGGGGCCTCCTTTGTTACGCCACTGCTCAGGCATACACACAGCAAAGCAGGAAGTCAAAAATTCAGTCTCAACATTATGGAAACATTTCAGTTGTTTAGCTATAGAGGGAACTAAAGGGAGGAAATTCAATACTTTTGTACCTTATGTGTCTTCTGAGCCAAGGTGCCAGTGCACATGTTCCAGCATGTGAAGTCTGGTGCAAGGTCAGAAAATATATACCATAAGGGGTGGTGTAGCTGGTTAGGCAGTATGGACAGATCAGGAATATTGAGCCCATTCGATCACCTAAGGATCTGGATAGGTAAGGTGCAGTGATGATAGGTTTAGATCCTACAAATTGGATTAATGGTGCAGTGCATGAGCCAAGGCACCAGTGCAGAGGAAGAACTGGTGAGCCGACATGCATTTCATGGCAGAGCAGACCATAGTTTGAGCCGAGATATCAGTCGGATGAACTGGTCATCTGAGCCAAGGTGCCAGGGAGTCCGACGCCCATCCTTTGAGCTGTAATGCTAGTGCATAGAAGATGCAGCCTAAGAACTGAAGTGGTAGGTGGAGAATGTGTAGCCTGTATGATAAGGAACAAGTTACTTACCTGTAACTGTTGTTCTCCAGCATGGGTCTGGCATGGATTCCCATGCTCATGAATATTCCCCGTCGTCAGGCTGGGAATCCTCGGTAAAGAAAAAACCAGTATCAGTTTCGTTTCTGATCTGTCTTTCGTAGTAATAACCAATCACTGGTCTCTGCGTCATACTGACCACAGCCAATGACTGCCCTCTACCTAAGCCCCGCCTCTGGCAGCCATCTTCAGATTTGGAAGCACGTGAAGTGGCAGTATGACCAAGTGAAGAGCCGCAGAGGGGTAGGCGGGAGGGTTCGCATGTGAATCCATGCCAGACCCATGCTGGAGAACAACAGTTACAGGTAAGTAACTTGTTCCTTCTCCAGCATGGGGTCTGGCATGGATTCACATGCTCATGAATAAAGAATACATAGCAGTACACACATGCACAACCACGGGAGGTGGCAAAGGCTCAACATTAAGCATCTTACCTCCTCACCAGGCTCACCTCAGGCGAACAGGTTGCGCAGCACTGCTTGGCCGACCCTGGACTCCTCCCTGGAATCCCGATCGACGCAGTAGAATTTCGTGAAGGTGTGCGTCGACCTCCACGTAGCAGCCCTGCATATGTCCAGCAGGGGCACACCAGAAAGGAATGCCGTGGTAGCTGCGATCGCTCTGGTGGAATGGGCTCTCGGACGTCCAGGCAGCGGTCGGTTTGCCAACCGATGACAGTACATGATACAGCCGGAGAGCCATCTGGAAATGGAAGCCTTCGAGAGAGCCTTCCCCTGATTGACAGGTCCAAAGTTCACAAAGTTGTGCGGTCCACGTAGAACTTCAGCGCTCTAGCCACATCCAGCGAGTGCAAAGTCCTCTCAGCCGGCGACGAAGGCGACGGGAAGAACACAGGCAACACCAAGGGTTCGTTGAGATGAAAGTCCGACGGTACCTTGGGCATGAAGGAGGTGTGCGTCCTGAGCACTACCCCTCGTGTCGTGAAAAGTCAAGTACGGGGCCTTGCAGGAAAGGGCCTGGATCTCTCCCACCCGTCGTGCGGAGGTGATGGCCACAAGAAACGCTGTTTTCCACGACAGAAACTTCAACGGGGCCGAGTGCAGAGGCTCGAACGGAGGTCCCATGAGCTTGGTCAGCACCACGTTGAGCTCCCACGCCGGGGCCGGCGCCTTCACCGGCGGGAACGATCTGAACAGTCCCTTCATGAACTCTTTCACCAGACGATGAGACCACAGGGATGACCGGCCCGTAGTTCTGGTGTATCGGGAGATCGCAGCAAGATGAATCTTGATGGACGCGTGTGCCAGTCCAGCTTTGGCCAGCGTCAGCAGGTACGGCAGTACCTGGGGAGCCGTAATCCGTAGAGGGTTAATCTTCTGTGCGTGGCACCAGACAGAGAACCTCTTCCATTTGTGTCCGTAGCATTTAAGAGTCGAGGACGCCCTGGCCTTTGCAAGAACCTCTCTGCAGTCGGCCGGTATGTCGTATCCTCCAAACTCTAGCGCTGCAGGAGCCAGGGCTGCAAGTTCAGCGATTTCGGGTCGTGGTGGAGGATGGCGCCTCCTTCCCTGGAGAGTAGATCTGCGTCCACCGGCAGCTTGATTGGCGGGGACGCTGACAAGTCCAGAAGGTCCGGGAACCATATCTGCCTCGGCCACGTAGGTGCGACGAGGATCATCCTGCACCGTGACCTCTTGAGCTGGTTGACGAGCCGGATTAGCAGTGGCAAAGGAGGGAACGCGTAGAGGAACAGGCCCGCCCAGGGGAACGAGAAAGCATCGCCCCTGCTCCTCGCCTGCGGAAACCTGCTGGCGAACCTCCGGCACTTGGAGTTCGTCGCCGTCGCGAACAGGTCGATCTGGGGTGTGCCCCACCGTCGGAAGAGGCGATCCACTAGATCCTGCCGTAGTTCCCACTCGTGGCACGAGCGCAGCTCCCTGCTGAGTGAGTCGGCGATGGTGTTTTTTATCCCTGCCAGATGAAACGGCACCAGAAACATCCTTTGGGCGACTGCCCAATGCCACAGGTCCTGCGCCTCCTTGGACAGTGCTGGGGACCTGGTTCCGCCCTGTTTCCTGATGTAAAACATGGTGGTGGTGTTGTCGGTGAAGATCCTCACCACCTTGCCCTTAAGGGACGGAAGGAAGGACCTGAGGGCCCAGAACACTGCACGGAGCTCCAGGACATTGATATGGAGGGACTTCTCCGTCGGGAGCCAGAGGCCTCTCGCGTGCAGATTTTCGGAGTGCGCTCCCCACCCTTCCAGGGAGGCATCCGTGGTCACTGTCTCCTGGTGGTCTGGGGTCTGGAAGTCCATGCCCGCCGTCAGATGCGCGCGGGTGCCCCACCACCGGACCGCTCGGCGGAAACTCTCGTCGAGTGTGATCCTCTCCTCGAAGCCGCCCGTCGTTTGGATCCAGCGCGCGTCCAGAAACTCCTGCAATGGGCGCATCCGGAACCTGCACATGGGAATGAGGTAGATGCAAGAAGACATCATTCCGAGGAGGGACTTGATGGACCTCACCTTGGCCGCGTCGGAAACCAACATCCGCTGTACCTTGCCCAGGATGGACCTGGTCCTTTCCTCCGACGGGGAGGCCAGAAGGGACACTGTGTCGAGCTTCGCTCCCAGAAACAGTGCGTTTTGCGCGGGTACCAGGTGGGACTTGGCGTAGTTCACGGAGAATCCCAGGTCCGTGAGAAGTTGGACGGTCCTTGCCGTGTGCTCCACGGCGAGCTCCCTCGTCTTGGCTCGGATGAGCCAGTCGTCCAGGTAGGGGTAGACGTGGATCTCCTCGCGGCGCAGCTGCGCCGCCACCGGTGCAAGGCACTTGGTGAATACCCTGGGTGCCGACCGTAGTCTGAAGGGGAGGGCTTTGAACTGGTAGTGACGCCATTGGACCACAAATCTGAGGAATTTTCGGTGCCCCTTTAGGATGGGAATGTGGAAGTAGGCATCCTCCAAATCTAACGACGACAGGAAGTCTCCTTCCTCCAGCTGCCCCAGGACGTGCTGGAGGGTGACCATCCGAAACTTCTGCGCCTTGATGAACTTGTTCAGACGTCGCAGGTCTAGGATGGGGCGCCATCCTCCCGTCTTCTTCTTCACGAGGAAGTATCTCGAGTAAACTCCGGAGCCCCGAAGCCTCTTTGGGACGAGTTCGATGACGCCCTTCCTGAGCATCGCCTTTACCTCCAGGAGAAGCTGAGGGACTTGAAGCTCTTTCCTGGCCACGGGAGGGACGCGCGGGCACCTTCTTTGAAACTCGAGCGCGTGGCCCCGGGTTAAGGCGTCCAGCACCCAACGGTCGGTGGAGATGGACTCCCACACGCTGACGAAGCTCGCCAGCCGGCCTCCCACCGGGGTGCTTCGGTGGGGGCCCGACCCCACGGCCGGTTCAATCCTGTTTCGACGAGGCTTTGCTCGTCTCGTCCTCTGTAGGCCTCCTGAGACGACGAGCGGGCCGCTTGACGGTAGGTGGAGAAACCGCCGCCGGAACCTTTGGAGGCGCCCTTGCCTCCGCTGCTCCGAAAGGGCGTCTGTCGTTGCTGCAGAACCCCAAGGGCCCGGGCCGTCTCAGTGTCCATTTTAATGGCCTGAAGGGAATCGTCCACTGTTTTCCCAAACAGGTTGTTCCCATCGAATGGCATGTCCATGACTCTGGTCTGTACGTCTTGACGGAAGTCCGTAGCCTTGAGCCATCCACGCCGCCTAAGGCACACGCCGTTGCCCAACTGGCGAAACCCAGTGTCGGCGATGTCCGTCGCAATAGTGATGGCGTGGTCCGACGCCACCTCGCCTTCCTGTAGGATCTCCAGGGCATCCGCCCTCTTGTCGTCCGGTAGGAAGTCCAGCAGGGGAGCCAGTTTGTACCATAGCTCCCTGTCGTAGCGGGCCACGATAGAGAAGGCGTTGGCCGCTTTAATCGTCGTCGCTGCAGACGAGATGACCCTGCATCCCATAGCGTCCAATTTCTTTCCCTCGCCGTCTGGTGGGGAAGTCGATGTGGAGGCCGCACCCCCCCCTGCTTTCTTCCTGGCCGCCGCAGAGACAACGGAGTCCGGGGTAGGCTGCGCCCGGAGGCACAGGGGGGCCGCGTCTGGGACCCGGTACTTCTTCTCGTACCGGTCTCTTCTAGCCGGCGTCGTGGAAGGGTTCTTGAGGAGGGCGAGGCCCTCATCCCAAATGTCGTCCAGTAGAGGCACCGCGAGGACCGTCTTCCTCTTGGCCTCGCGCCGTTGATAAAGGAATCCTTCCTTTTTCTTCTCCTCAGGGCAGAGTTGGAAAAGCTCGGATGCCCTGGCGATCATGGAGTGGAACGATCCAATCTCGTCGGGCGGAGAAACCCTGGTGGCAGGTGACGATGGTAGAACCTTGTCGTATACCTCGTCGTCCGTACCCGTCGCTGCCGTGTCAGTCCCCGTATCATCCCCTCGGGTGGACGGGGAGGAGGGCTGGACGGGGCGCGACGGCTGAAAAGGAGGTGGAGGGTTAATCCTTTTCTTGGGCGGGGGAGCACCAGAAGGTCCCGGTTCAGGATCCCCCGAAGGGAGAGGTTCCTCCGTCGGCAACGGTAGTCTCGTCCTTATCTCTGAACATAAGGACTGTATAGCCAACAAAATGGCCGCCGAGTTGTCTTGCGGCACTGGCAGAGGGGAATCCGACGGGCGATCAGGAGCCATCCCGACGGGCCGGACTTCTTCCACGCCAAGGCCGTGGCTTAAGACCTCAATCAGCTCTTCCTCTGAGGTTGAGGCCGAATCTACGACGACGCCCTGCCCCCCCTTTTTCTTCCCCGCCAGGGGTTTCACAGGGGTCCTATCGATGGGCACAAAAGAGGACTCCCTCCGAGGTGGCAGGGAGACTCTGAGCCCCGAGGTCGCCACCACTGGTGTAGCCTCCACAGGCTGAGCCAGGGCCGTCGCGACAGTATCGATAGAGGGCTTGGCTGGATGGATTAAGGCCTTCACCACCTTAGGTGCGCTCACCGCCTTATCCTTGAGGGGGGGGGGGACACTGCCTCGCTCCCCCTCCGATGGGGCCTTCGAGCTCGACCGGGGCCTCTCCAGGAGCTTTGCCGGGTGCTCGCCCTTCCTCTTACCCGACCCAGAGCGTTGGCTCGTGGCTGAAGGTGCCGGGGAGGGTGCGCCCTGCCTGGCGCCCGTAGAGCCCGACCGTTCGGCGCTCCCGGTGCCAGCGGACTCGCGGTGCTTGGCCTTGTGTTGGACCCCCGTCGCCGGGGCGTCCTCAAAGGTCTTAGAAGACCGCTCGGATTTCTTCCTCTTCTTCTCGCCCGACGGGCTCTTCCCTTCCAGCCAGTTGGCGAGACGTTGATGGCGGTCCTTCATGGTCCGCTCCGACATATTGCCGCAAAACGCACAGTCCTTCTCCACGTGCGTCTTGTCCTCATGTAAGCAGTAGAGACAAAAGGAGTGTTCTTCCTCCTTAAAGACGTTCTGCAGCTGGCATCCATGGCAGATCCTGAACAGCTTTCCGGGCGTCGAGCTTCCCTTCTCCTGGGCCATGTCCGGGCCTGAGAAACTTCTGGAGTCCTCCAAAAGCGTAGCTCGACGAGATCTTCACCCTTGAGGGGCGCAGACGAATCCGACACGGGTCCCCGTTGATCGGATGGAGAGTCGGTGGAGCTTGAGGCTCTTTTGACCGAAAAAACAAAGTTTTTTGAGAAAAAATGTGAAACGCTCGAGAGCAATAGCACGAGCATCCCAACACATGAACGTGCGGTAAAAATCTGAAGATGGCTGCCAGAGGCGGTGCTTAGGTAGAGGGCAGTCATTGGCTGTGGTCAGTATGACGCAGAGAACAGTGATTGGTTATTACTACGAAAGACAGATCAGAAACGAAACTGATACTGGTTTTTTCTTTACCGAGGACTCCCAGCCTGACGACGGGGAATATTCATGAGCATGTGAATCCATGCCAGACCCCATGCTGGAGAAGACACAGTTAGAGAGAAAGATAAGCCTGTGAAGTGCAAGAAGTAGAGAAAGTACAGGAAGGTCAGAAGCTGATGAAGAGGGAAAATGTATGAACCTATGGGAGAGAAAAAAGGTGCTTCATCCTGTGAACTGAGGTGCAGGGAAAGAGGAGGTGAAGGGCAGTTATTGTGCACTGCGTGGGCCTAGGCAGGCTACATGAGGTACACTGAGGAAGAGATTCTAGGTCAGAGAACATACAACTTGTGAGATAACATACTTTGAGTAACGTGCATCCAACAAGCTGAGGTGCTTGGACAGATAAAGTGAAGACCAGCAGCAGGACTTTACCTTGTGGCGTCGCTCCTGCTCCTCTTTGCTTTTCTCAAACTCCTCCCTTAGTGCTTTGGTTGACAGAGAACAGTTCTCCTCCAGCTGCCTCCTGAGGTCATCCAACTCTGCTCTTTGCCTGCAAGATAGTAGATTGCATTGATTCCAGAACTCCGAGACCCAGGTGCTACAAAGGCAGCACTGGGTACATTTCTGAACAGCATAAATGTTTCTTAAAGTATGCATCAATGCACAGGGCTTCACTTACCCTATAAACCCATACCAAAGTATGATGAGGAGGCTGTCAGGACCTCAGCTCGCCACATGTTCTAAAATACACCAATGCCTTATAGCACTTTAGGCTATTTAGCATTCTAAAGTAAACTGTCTTGGATTGACAATTAAGGTTTCCCAAAAACTGAGCTCGATACAGCCATCACACATCAAATTCCTACAGCAACAGGTTTACACATGAACATAGAAAATATGGTGTTTTTCCCTCACTGCCGTGAAAATTGTTCCTCATTTGAATTTGCATTAGCAGACATTTTTAATGCTGGCTTTGGCCTTCATGCTCATATTTATGTCTTTGTACCTTGTACATGTTCTATTAAAAGTAACAAAAAAGTGTAGTGTCTGATAGAAACAAAGGACGGAATTAAAGAAAATAAAGTAGTGCCATCAAAGTGTGTTATTGATGCTAAAATTCCAATAGGTTAGCAAATGTCCACAGGTACCCTGGAGGATAGGTATGCCAAACATGGTTATATGTGAATTCATTGAAAGAAATAACTAAGGTGTAAATCACTTCACTGTGGATAATTTGGGTCTTTTTTACTTTTATTGGGGGGTGGGGGTCGGTCATCCCTATATCCCTCCTACCATCCCCTCTCTTGCTCCCTACCCCATAACACATGCCTTTCTATTGTACCGCTGCAAAGTTAACTACCACATACAAATTTATCCTCAGTAATTTTGAAACAGTGTACGGCCACATACAGAATAGAAAACGGAGCTACACAAGGGACTCTATGAAATTAGCACTGGACAATCAAAAGCACATCCTGAAATTGAACCAGAGTGATGATTAACATGCAGAAGTGACGTTTGTCATTGAAACAAAGGGCTAAATATAAACTTCTTCTCAACATCTTCAAAACTATCCATGCACTCATCCCACCCTACCTATCGGCTTATCTCACACCCTACTATCCTCCTCTCTCAATAAGAGCATCCTCTGCTCACCTCCTTGCAACCACTCTAGACCCCTCTGCTCCCTCTCGTTTCCTCGCTCTCTCTCTTTGCTTCCCTACTCTGGAATGCTCTTCCTCGCCCTCTCTGTACTACACACCAACTCTACCACTTTTAATTACAACCTCAAAGCTCGCCTTCTTTCTGAAAAACCCTAGCACTCTCCGCTACTGCATCACCCGGTTTCCTCTCTCCCTACGCTTCATGGATAACCCAACAGCTTTTTTTACATCTGTCATCCATCCTTAATTCAGCATGCTCTCCACCATCCAGTTTCTATGTCATTCTGGCCGGATCTAGTCCCGTGGTTATGTTTCCACATTCACCTGCAACATTCGGTCTTCAAGTCACATTCTCTCGCCCCATTGTAAAGGACCCATATCCTCCGCTCTGTTATCAAACGTAAATTCTGTAAGCATGTTTGTGAAAAAAAATGTATTGCTTTCAATGTGATTTTTAATCATAATTAATATAGTATAAGTGATGGCTGAATATGCATGGTTCTCCCCTTCCCTAGGTTTCTACATTATTATATCCTCCGCATAGACAATGCTGTGTTGCTCCCCAGTTAGGCTTGAGCTCTATAAATGCAATAGGTGAATACTATATTTTTTCACTCCTCATGTAATCAAAAATGCAAAGTGTACACTGATCACAAGGGATGCCTGGGACAATCAAGAAGCTGACTGATGTAGTTCATCCATCCCTAAGTCGGGAGGAAATAATAAATACAAGAAACAGATAATTTGATATTTAGTGGTTAAAACTATTTGGGCAGGTCCAGCGAAAGGGATCTCTTTGTGTGTCCCTATGTGGCTGCCAAGAACAAACATTGTAGGTGTTAGATTAGATCATGATACACACGAGATTGCTGATAAGGAATGTCATCAGATGCTTTAGCTAGTTAAACATTGTCCCTGACATTCTATGAATGGAAAGGGGCTACACTGTCCTAAATTGCAATATATTCTACAAATGAATCATTCATGTTAACTTTGACAGATGATTTCACAAATGTCCACGCCGCGCGTGCTCCCTCAGCTTTGGTGGAAGAGTCTCTGTGGATGTGCCAATGCTGCTCCTCTGCTGCAGTCTGCAGCTCTCGCTCCAGGGAAGGGTCCGTCCGCACCGCTGCACGCTCTGCCGCAGGCACAGGCAGCTGCAGTTGCAGGCACAGTCCCTGCCTGAACTGCTGCTGCTCTCTCAAACACTCAGCTAGGGGGCAGCAGCAGCCTGGCCGCAACATGTAGGAGTACGGCTCATACACGTTTGGTGTTGTGCCAGCCGCAATGAGGATGAAATCACCCCAGTGCCATATCCCGGTCTGTGTGCTGCTCTACGTGGCATCAGAGTCAGCAAGGTCAGTTCTGGAGGAAACAATGGACGACAATAAAAATATCACCATCTTTACCCGGATCCTGGACAGACTGCTGAATGGCTACGACAACCTCCTCATCCCTGTACTGGGAGGTAACACGCTCACTTTAATACGTTCCACTAACTACTTCCACATTTAAAGTGTGACAATTGTCATTCATTACCAAGTCATCTGGAGTAATACATGTACAATTTAAACATATAACGTCGTTATCCTATAGAAATGTGCACACGATTGAGGTGGATTAGGGGGCAAATCTACTGCTTTGTTTTTTAAAAGCCTGTGATTCACAACACGTTATGATCTACACGAGTACCTCATGACAGGATTCAATAACGCCAAGGACGTGACGGGGAAGACAAGTGTTCGTAGCATCTCCAAGTATCACTTCAGTGTGGGTACTTTCTTTAAGAGATGCCCATTTACATTTTTCATGATTTTATTGCCATGCTGTGACCATTGTCATCTTGAATACTTGTTTATATTTCCTGTTTCTTGCAAAATTATGTGTTTTACTGACCTCTGCAACTGTACCCTCTGCTTCTCTGCTCTTTTTTTCACTGTTTTATTCTCTGTTCTCTCCTCCTCTCCCTTCTCTCTCCCTCCTCCTGCCATCCCTTACTTTTTTCTAAGCACTTACTCTATCAGAATTGTCCCTGGACCTAGTATGATAGCAACAAATGTTTGTCTCCTCCCCCCCCTTGCCTTACTTGTCCCCCCAGCAGTATCTGAAATGTCATCATGCCTAGTACGATAGTCGCTTGTTTTGTTCCTCTCCCTCCTTCTCCTCCCTTTCCCCCTCAACTCTTGTAAATTTCCAGATCAACTAGAAATGTCATCATGCCTAGTACGGTAGTTGCCTGTCTGTTCCCATTTCCCTCTCTCCCCCTTGCTATCTGTGTCAAAGCTCTTGCACTATCAGAAATGTCACCAGGCCGAGTACGATAGTTAATTTCCCATTCTTGTTGTTCATGGTCTGTAAGAATGTCAATGTATTTTCCCTTGATCCCTCCCTTGCCTTGAAGTGCTTTGAAACACATTGGGTATAGGCACTATATAAATAAACTATCATATCATATCCTATCCTAGTCAAAACTAGCTTTGCTAGCGTTCTCTTCTGAAGAACAATTGTAAAAATACAGAATATTGCAGAAATTTAAGAATGCATTATGGGGTTAATGTGATCACTGGAAATCAAAAAAGCTCGGTGCATTTAAAGATGCATTTATTTATTTCTGTGTAGAAAGCACTAGATAGGAGATGCTGTTGCTTATTATCTTTTTTTTCAATTTGCTAATTTTCCCACAAAGATTAGCAATCTGCTTTGCTCTATTTAGCACATAACTTGGTTGTATTATAAAAACATAGAAGCAGAGCACAAAGAATTAAAAAATATGAATTTTCTGAGAATTAATTTGAAAGTATTTAATTGCATACTGCATTTATATTTGATGTTTATGTAAACTAAAAAGAGACAAGTACAGTCTGTTAGAGATAAACACTAACCAAGTTTGAATGCTTAATTAGGGCACGCTGATTGGAGAAAACGTTCTGGATAAATCATTGCTGGCTTATCATTTGGCCAAGTCCCATTTTGCTCAAACATGCCCGTTCTTACGTAAGCAATAGAAAATTAAAAGATTGCCTTTAGTTCAAATGTAAACAATATGTCCTTTCCTACTGTTTCTACTGATTACATAAATTACATTATTATCTGTTAGGATTTGATTAGCCAACACAGAAACAGGCATGGGACTTCACCTTTAACAGCCAGCTGTTTCCAGACATCTGAAGAAGTGCCTGAAATTTCAGCAATGGCCACTGAACTTTGAAACCTGGAGGGGCATGCCTAGAGACCACAGCTAACCAACAAGATTTTGACATACAAAAAAGGAAGCACAGAGAAACATTAATTTCTAGGCCAAGACTTCAATTCCAGTATGTTGACCTACAAATGTATCCAAATTCTGATTTGTAATGCTTACTGTTAGGAAAGATTTTCTTTTTGTACTTTTCCCTCCATCGATTCCAAAAGGGACCACATGTTTTTTTGTTTTGTTTTAAATCCTGTCCTGACTTTTGGGAGGTCAGTAAACTATTCTGCCTTACTTCCCCTGCCTGTTTTTTCTCATTCTTCTGGGGCAACTGACTAGCCCCTATGACTGTCAGTATTTTACGACTGTCTCCTTTGGAATTCTTGTATTTTTACATTTACACACATCACTGTACAGTGAAGTGCAGTTAGGATACTTTGTATCCTTAAATCTTTTTACCAGATAGCTGTTTGGTTACTTTGATCATGTGCCTAAAACAACAAAAAACAAGCTCATAGCAGCTATGTGATTTTAGCAATGTGTGAGATTTTTAAACCTTTGCATTTACCGTGAATGGGTACAAAAGTTGGATAGCACCATAAAATGGCTGTCCAACAAGAGGTCTGCTTGTTTGTTGGCCATCTTGTTCTTTGGCCTTCTTCCTGCCTTCTCATGTTAGGAAATGCCATATATGGTAACCTCTTTGTTAGGGAGAATTCTCTGTTACGCTGAATTTCCTAAAATAGTGAGTCCCCCAGCAGCTTTGCTGGATTTCTAGAGTTTGTTTTTTTCTCCTGCCAAGAGTGAGACTCTTTCTCCCACTCATGATTTATGGTGTTCCTTTGACTGTTAATGTGTTTTATGGGCCATGGGGTCCTTTACTCCATAGGGTATCATGTGTTTTTACTATGTGTGTTACACAGCACCCTCCGTGCAGTGACACAGGGGTGTCATAGTGACACCCCACCATAGACTCCATACCCTGGGACTGACTACTGTCTCCCAGGGCATGTAAAGTCAACATTGGCTTTACTAGTCTCAAATTATTAACAGAAACCGGTACAAACCATCATATTGTGAACGTACTGGTCGGGGCAATTCGATTGCCCCGGGGTCTGTTAGTCGAGGGGGCACGTTTCCGTCCCCCCCGATCGAGTTTTGGCTGGTGGCAGTGGATACTACTTTTTATATTCGACCGCGAATATATCCCTATGGGATTTTCCCATTGTTCGAGGCTACCAACTTTATTTAATTCTCATAGCCTCGAACATACCGCCGGTTTATTTATTGAATATTAATTTGCCGGTTGGTACTTTTTGACAGGACTCGATTCTAAAATGGCAAGAGTGTTCTCTTCTGTGACTCCAACCCAAGTCGAGCCCTTTGTTCCACTTTTTGGCGGGCTTCTCCACAGAAGCCTCCAAAAGTGGTGCCACTCTGTCTGGGTACCACAGGTGGTGTGGGAGGGGGTTTAGGCACCCTGGACTGAGTTACCTTGGTAACTCAAGTCGCACTCTTGTGTGATTGGCCCAAGTGGTGAGCCTGCCGGCTCACCACTTAGCATGTTTGATTGACAGATAGACTGAGTGAATGGGGGTGTGCTGCATAAAAGCAGGGCTTTGGGGGCTGGAACTTCACTCTGTATACTGCCTAACTCTTCTTGAGGGAAGTCCGACTGCTCAGCCACAGCTACCAAGTGAATCTGTGTGGTACAGACTGCTACCAAGTGGGTTTACTGCCAAACGCCTGTAGTCTTAAATCTTTTGCAGTGGTCCCAGAGGGAACTGCACAGGTTTCTGCCTAACACTCTTTCCCTGTGAAAGCTGCTGGCTGCTTTTGCATGCAAACAGGCTTTGTGTGAGAGAGCCAGGGGAAGGGGCTGGGAATATACAACCGAAGTCCACATCCTCTGACACCCACAAATCTGTTGCTGGACAGATGTAATGAGCGATTGTCCAGGATTAGACAACCATGGTTGTTTGAATGTTGCAACTCCTCACCATTGGTCGGCTTGAGCTTCCTCCCCAACTGGATAATCAACTGTGCCTGTCTGACTGAGGTGACTTCCACTGAACAATCTTTGTGAACTCCCATGAGGTGTCGTGAAGGTCCTGCACTGCAGATGTTTTCACCTTTTCTTCATATGGGGTCTTCTTCATGATGCTGACTGAAAACGTATGGTGAGAAACACAACCAGCCCCAACATGAAGTCACCCGCGACCCTTAAGCTCCCCTCACCCGAATCAGGGACAGAAGGTTGTGTCCCCAGCAAATTCTGCAAGCCCTGCAGTGATATCTGGAAGAATCGGAGTCAGTCACTTGCAACTTGAGATCGTTGGGCACAAAACCCTGTACATCTAAAAAATGGACTTCATAAAATAGAAGCAACTGGGTTTGTGCTTTTTCTAACTATTCTCCCTAGTTTTCCTGAATTGGATTACTCACCTGTTGAGTACAGTTATATAATTAATATGCAAATATATATATATATATATATCAGACAGAAACCAATAAGACATTCCAGAGGTGAATCCTTGGGCTGCCTTGCTATTTCAAAAGCCTCATTGTCTTCATATAGCTGATTAAGCAATTTGAAAATTACAAAAGCTTGCAAATAAATATCTTAGCCTAACTAAGATATCATCTCGTCTTTTCTGGGGATGAACTATATGGGATACTTTACTCACCGTAATCGTGTATCTGCTTATATTGACATGCTATGCATAGGCCGACATCTAGTGGTAGTCACAGAGTACTACATTTGTTTTCAAAACTCGAAAAGGGACGTCGACAGGGCGTGTCAGTAATACTATCCCTAGTGTGACATTCATTGTACTGATGGTCCTTCACGCGTCGAGGGCCCTCAGATTGTTTTGTTTCTGACATGAGGTAGCATGAAGGGTAGCGCAAGTACAGATGTAATAAAGCAGATACGAGAAAGCCAGAAAAACATCTGTGCACCTTCTACTCCAAGAGGGGAGGAAAAGTGGATGCATGTGAATTTAAGCAGATCACAAGCATCAGAAATACGATTACGGTGAGTAATGTATCCCTTCTGAGGCTTGTGGATTTGCTTACATCACATGTTATGCATACACTAGAGAGTAGTATCTGGAGAATGAGGTAGGTTGCAAGAAGGTACAGCAGCAAGTAGATTTTTTAGCACCGCTTATCCCACCTGTGAATGTGCTTTAGAATCTGTGTCAATGCAGTAATGTTGAGTAAAGGTATATATGGAACTCCATGTAGCTGCTTTGCAAATGGCGTCTAGAGGGACGTTTGCAATAAATGCCAAAGTAGCTCCTGTACCTATGGTAGAGTGAGCTCTTGGTGTGAAAGGCATGGTTTTCTTTGATGGGGAACAGTAAGAGCTGCATGCATTGCACTATCCATTTGGAGATGGCATTCTTTAAAATGTGATCACCCTCCATGTCAGCTATGGAGACAGACAGTTGATCTGTTTTTCTTAGCTGATGGATTTTGAAAGAAAGCGGGTAGTTCAACGGATTGGTTAACATGGAAATGAATTTAGGTGATACCCTAGGGTGTACCACTTTGTCCTTGTGGGTAACAAAGAAAGGGTCTTGCACCGACAATGCCTGTAGCTCATTAACCCGTCTTATTGAAGTGATGGCTACTAGGAAAGCTGTCTTGTATGTTAGGTGTTTGAGGCTGGATTTGTGCATGGGCTCGAACGGTGGACACATGAGCTTTGAGAGTACAACATTAAGATCCCAACCAAGAGGCGGGTTGGATATGGGGGGGGGGGATAACGTTTCTTTACTCCCTCCATGAAAGCCTTAACAGGGACTTTCCACCAGGACACCTTTTTTTGTGAAGTGGTGTACACGGACCTAGCCACTAGGTGCACCTTGATGGAGTTAAATACTAGGACAGATTCTAGTAAGTGGAGCATTTAGTGAAGCATGTGTGATGGGGTACATTCAATAGGGTTTACATCTTTTGATCAGCACCATATTACAAATATTTTCCATTTGTTGAAGTAGCAGTGCCTGGTGTTAGGTTTGCGTACCTCAGTCTCCAAATTCTATGACTTCAGTAGCCAGGCTGCCAAGTTCATAGAATGAGGGTGTGGATCGAATGTTGTCCCTCTGTGCTAGGATAGCATTTTGTAGGGGCACATGAGTTTGATAGGTTCGCACATCGGCAGTTTGAGCACCAAGGTTGTCTCGCCCACACAGGAGCAACCAGGATTAGAGTAGCTTGTTCCTGTTGCTGGTGCATCTTCTGCACTATCCTGCTCAGGAGTGGTGTTGGTGGAAAAGAGTAAAGCCCATTTTCCTGACCAGCTCTTCCTCAGGGACTCTACTTGGATCTGGGAAACCTGGATGCGTAGTCTAGGCATTGTGTGTTTAGGTTTGTGGCGAACAAGTCTAAAGGAGGATAGCCCAGAGGGAGAAGACTTAGGGACTCATCACGAGTTTGGCGGGAACCCTTAAATGCGGCAGTAACGCTATTACTGCTGCATTTAAGGGTCCGCCAAATCACAGGCTTGGCGGATTTTCCCCCAGCTCTGAGCTGGGAGCAAATCTGCATCGATTTTGCTGATATTCGGTGCCATTACCGCCGGTGGTAATAGCGCCAAACATTCCACATTACGCCCAATAGGGAATGGGAAATTCCCAATGGGCCCAATGAGGAATGGTGATTTACCGTTCCACCGAACCCGTGATCCGGCACAAATAGCGCCGGGGGTTTGGCGGTAGGGCTAATATCCCCGGCAGTAACACTGCCGCGGTTAGCGCTCAACTCGTGATGAGGCTCTTAATCTAGAATTCCTCTGTTGAGTTGCCACTCATGTCCCTCGAGTAGAGGATTTCTGCATAGAGTGTCTGCCACAGCATGGAGTTCCCCTGGAACGTGTTGAGACACTAGTAACATGTTCTGCTTGAGTGCCACTTCCACATTTCTGGGGATAGCTTGGACAGACTTGGGAGTGTGTGTGGGTGTGCCTCCTTGCTCGTTTATGTAAAACATGGAAGTGGTGCGGTCTGTGAGGACTTGCAGTTTGGCCTAATAGATGCAGCTGGAAAGCTTGTAGGGCTATGAGTACCGCTCGAACAGGCTCATGTGGTTCTGGGCTGTGATCCGTGTCCACAAGCCATGCGCTGTGTGGTGAAGGTAATGGGCTCCCCATCCAGAGAGTGAGGCATCTGTGTAAGGATAACTTGTACTGGAGGATTGTGAAAGGGTTTTTCCTTTAACAGATTTTCCTTTGACCACCAGCGAAGTGCTTGTACTAGAGTTAACGAAACAACTGCTAGATTGTCCCACTGACCGCTTACCTGAGACCATTGTTTTGCTAACCATTCCCGCATTGGGCACACGCGCTACCGCGCGTGTGGAACGAGAGGCATGAAGCCATCATCCCGAGCAGGTGCATTGCTTTGCATACGGTTACTTGGCGACCAGCAAGATAATGAGGTATTTGCAGCAGTATGTTCTAAACTCTTTTGTTTGAGAGGAAGACTAGCCCCTCTGTTGTCTTTATGATAGCTCCTATGAGCTGCTTGGTTTGGCTTGGGACGAGGCTTGATTTTTCTGTGTCGATTGAAAACCCCAATTGGAACAGAAGGTTGATTGTTCTTTGGGTATTCTGCTTGCAAATTTGAGGGGATTCTGCTGTTATCAGCCAGTCGTCCAGATAAGAGATTGATTCTCTGCATAAGTGCGCCACTACTACCGCCAATACCTTGGTGAATACCCTTGGAGCTGAGGCAATGCCGAAGGGGAGCACCTTGAACTGGTAGTGCTGATTTGCTATTTTGAAGCGCAGGCATTTTCTGTGCGCTGAGAACAGTGAAATATGAAAGTAAGCATCTTTCATAACCAATGTTGCCATGTAGTACCATTGTTTTAGCAGTGGGATACTTCTTATAGCGTTTTCATGCAGAACTTTTGTGGCTTGACATATATGTTTGCAGGACACCAGTCTAGGACAGGGCGCATTGTAAGATCTTTCTTTGACACAAGGAGGCACGTTGAATAGATACCCTTGCATACCTGGTTTGCGGTGACGGTTTCTAGAGTGTCCTTTTCTAGCAGTGCTGGGCTTGAAGCCCATCTAGTGAGTCTTTTCTCGCCAATCTGTAACATTCAATTATGGGCAAAATGATCTAGCAGGATATGGTCAGTATTGTTACTGATTAGCCCAGTTTATGACCAGTATAACCCACAAACAATTGGTCATCTTGTCGTAATTTAGACATCCTCGAGATGTAAAAACTAAGAGCCCTCTTGGGATCTAGTCTATGCAGTCTCTCCTCTTCCTTGCCCAAATGAGGACGAGGATAAAATATTGGTAGTATTATTTTTTGTGACAAGTCCGAAACTACCTTTGGTAAAAAGGAAGGTTTAACTTTAAGGACTACCTTAGCCTTATAAAAAAAAATAGTATATGGTGGTTTGCATGAGAGAGCCTGAAGTTCACTAACCCTGCGGGCTGATGATAGAGCCACAAGGAGGACAGTTATTAGTGTTAAAAGCCTCAATGGACAGGAGTGTAGAGGCTCAAAAGGTATGCAAGTTAAGAATTTTAGTACTAAATTTAAATCCCAAGTTGGGACATGAAAAGGTACTGGAGGGTATACGTTAGTAAGCCCTTTTAAGAATTGAATTGTTAATGGTATTTTGAAATATGAAACCTCTTCCGAGGTGCGCTTGAAAATGGACAGCGCAGTAAGGTATCCTTTGATTGTTCCTATCTGGAACCCCAGATTGGCTAGATGTAATAGAAAAGAGAGCACTACTGGAGTGCCACATGAAAAGGGTCCACATTCTTATCTTTGCACCAGTTACTAAACCTGTTCCAGCGACATATGTACAAAGATTTTGTTGCTGGCCTTCTGGCCGAAAGCAAAACTTCCATTACGTCATCCGGAAGATCCCAATACTTGTATCTCAACCTCTCAGAAACCATGCATGAAGGTTGAGTGTCTTGACCTCTGGATGGAGAACCCGACCTTCCTCTAGCGAGAGAAGATCCTCTCTCTGTGGAAGACGTATTGGAGGGCAGATGGACATGTCTAGAAGGTCTGGGTACCACGTCCTCCTGGCCCAATCCGGGGCGATTAGGATCATGGTTTTCCTGAACTTTCTCAACCTCCTGATTACTTGAGGAATCATGGGGACTGGGGGAACCGCATATAGTAGTGGAAACTTCCACTCCACTACGAATGCTTCTCCCAGAGCTCCGCTTTGAGGAAATTCCCTTGAGCAGTACTGATAGCACTTCCGGTTGATCTCGGTGGCGAACAGATCCACTTGAGGGGTTCCCCAAAGGGCGAAGATCTCCAGAAGGACTTCCTGAGCTAGCTCCCACTCGTGGGAGACTATGCTCTGCCTGCTCAGAGCGTCTGCCGCCGTGTTTTTCTCCCTGGCTAGGTGAATTGCCGATAGAGCGATTCCCTCTCGTATTGCCCAGAAGCAGAGCTGCATTGCCTCTATGCACAGTGGTAGTGACCCTACACCTCCTCTCTTGTTGAGATAGTACATGGCCACTGTATTGTCCGTCATTATCAGGACATTCTTGCCCTGTACAGACGGCAGAAAGGCCTTCAGCGCTAGTCTGATTGCCCGCAGCTCCAAAAGGTTGATGTGTAGTTTGGACTCCGATGGAGACCAACGTCCGCTGATTGTCAGATCGTTGGTGTGTGCTCCCCACCCAGTGAGTGAGGCTTCCATCTCTACTGTTATCTCAGGCCATGGTTGCCAAAAAGATTCTCCCTTGAGAATGTTGTCGTTGCAAACCCACCATAGAAGATCCTGAGCAACTGCGTTCAGGACTTGCAGAAGATCCAACATATTCCCTGAGAACTGGTACCACCGAGTTCTGAGTGCGCATTGAAGGGATCTCATTCTCAACCTGGCCTCTGGTACCAGGAAAATGCAGGATGCCATGAGGCCGAGCTACCTGAGAAAATCGAAGGCCGGTAGACGTTGGGCATTCTGGAACTTTGTTACCATCTGCTGGATCTGGAGAGCTCTCACTTCGGGAGGCGAGGCTTTTCCCGAGGAAGTATCCAAGACTGCTCCGATAAACTGGAGCTTTTGGGATGGTATCATATGGGACTTCTTGAAATTGAGGGAGAAGCCCAATTTGTGGAGAAAATGGCAGTTTATTGAAAGATGTTCCTGAGCTTGTTTTGGAGAACTTGCTCTGATCAACCAGTCGTCCAGGTAGGGATATATGTGAATACCTACTCTCCTGAGTCTCGCTGCCACAACCGCCAACAGTTTGGTGAAAACCCTCGGGCGGAGGTCAACCCAAATGGCAGAACTGAGAATTGCCAATCGCGAACCTCCGGTACTTTCTGTGCTTTGGATGGACTGGCACATGAAAGTAAGCAACCTTAAGGTCCAATGATACCAACCAATCTTGGAGTTGGAGAGCCTAAAGAATCTGAGAAAGAGTCACCATCTTGAACTTGTCCTTTTTGAGGAACTTGTTCAAGTTTCTCAAGTCCAAGATGGGTCTCAGTCCTCCGTTCTTCTTTGGAATGAGAAAGCATGGAGTACCAACCCCTGTTCCTTTCCGCTACAGGTACCTGTTCTATGGCACCTTTCTCTAGCGGGGTTAAAATTTCCTGCAACAGGAGCGGATCTGGAATTTTGACGGAGTTGGCTCCCGGTGGATGATTCTGAGGCCTTTTTAGGAAGGGGAGACAGTAACCTTGGGCTACTGTTTCCAGTGCCCAAGCATCTGAAGTAATGCCCCGCCATTCCTTCAGATGCTGAGAGATCCTGCCTCCCACTGGTGTTTTGTCCAACAAGGTCTCAGATGGATTTGGAGGCGGCTGCAGGAGTGGCTGAGGGTACAGATGCCGCTCCTGAGGCTGATTTTGCACCTCTTCCTCGTGCTCCACGAGGGAAGTTTCTTTTGCCCCTTGAGAAGCCTGTCCTCTTCCTCTACTAAATGAGGAGTAGTAACGAAAAGAACGACCCCTCCAGGAAGATGAGCCGGAATAGGGTTTTAGAGGCTGGCACATGGAGGCGCTAAGCAATTTAGCTGCCGCTTTCGAGGTCTGAAGTTTTTCTAGGCTTTCATCAGCCTTGCTGCCAAACAGCCTTGAGCCATCAAAGGGCATTTTAAGGAGTCTGGCTTGCACGTCTGGTGCAAACCCCGACTTCCTCAACCACGCAAATCTGTGTAGCACAATGCTTGCAGCCATGGATCTGCTGATACTATCAGCATTATCCAGTCCAGACTGGAGACATTCCCCCATTGCCTCCTTTCCGTCTTTGACTATATCAGGAAGGCTTCGCTTTCCTCGCCTTCCGGAATATGATCAGCTGCTGCTGAAATACAGTCCCCCAGGGTATGGGTAAACCTGGCCAGGGTACAGGTGACATTTGTCGATTTAAGGGCCATACTGCCTGATGTGAAAACTTTACGTGCCCAGGCATCAACTTTTTTATCCTATCTGGAGGGATAGTGGGATATGCAGTTTGCTTTGATGTGGATGCTGCCTGAATGACTAGACTTTCTGGAGTCGGATGCTTGTTTAAGTATTCGGGATCCGTACCAGCTGGTCTGTATTTCTTGGAAAATTACTATCTGCAGCAGCAATGCTCTCAGGCTTTTCCCAGTTTTTCTCCACCGTCCTCTGAAGAGCCCTGTGAAAGGGGAGAACTGGATCTTTTTGAGGACCTCTGACAATTATATCCGTCATGTCATCCTGTTAAAAAATGGGTGAAGTGTTACCCCAACACACATACTCAATTACTCTGGTCATAAGACTCCTGTACCCAGCGTCTGCATGCTCTGCAAATCAGGTCTGGCAAACTCCAATTCTGGGGAGGTGTCAATTCCACTGGCAGAATGTAGTGTCACTCAGGTCTCTCATTTTAGATTCTTGATCAACGAGTTCCTCAGGAACTTGCTTTGTGCCATATGAAACTCCAAAAGGAGTAACTCCGTCTTCCTCTGATCCAGATTACTCATAAATTGAAGACATGGACATAAAAAAGTCTGATCTGGGCAACAGAGTGAATCTTCTTTCTTCCTCTACCATACGCGCCGAAGGAATAGAAAAATCCTTCGAAGTTGTCGAAGGAATCTTCGAAGACTTCGAAGATGACTTTGATACGGGCGTCAAGGTTGTTTTTGGTTTCGATGCCAAAACGGTCGACGCCGACGGCGTCAATGAAATCGTTGAAGCCTTCGACGACTTATGATTTTTATATGGCACCGGAGAGGTGCTCGACTCTCGAAGAGTCCTCGACAACTTGGCGTTGACTCAAGTTTTTCGAGTATCCTCGACACTACTGGTTTTGACCACGGTAGTCTTGGACTTCCCTTTGTCGTCCAATGGAGCGACTTTAGGGGTATGGCTTTTCCGAGGTTCATTTGAGGGGGTCGAGCCGCATTCTTGAATACCTCCATCATCTTTTTACGAAATTCTTCCCATTTTCTGGGAGAATCCGATTTTGTTGGACATCGAATTTCTTCGGTCGACTCTGAAGATGATGATGAGGGAGATCTACGTCTCCATTTTTTTGGATGATCTACTCCTAGATCGAGATCTCTTGGAGTGCCTATGGCGATCCGATTCCTTTGAATCAGTCGCTGTCTTATGTTTTTTGGACGTAGCCTTCTTAGAGGCTTCCCACCCCACCGACAGTTTCCCTCTACTCTCACGAAGAGCTTTCTCGGTCATGGATTGGCAGGAACCACAGTCGTCGGTCCGGTGACTGGAACCAAGACACCAGAGACAAACCCGGTGAGGATCCGTGATCGACATTTTTGATCCAGAATCTACGCACTTCTTGAACCCAGTCTTGGGTGTCGAAGGAGTCGAAAAAGACATTTTCTTCATAGAAAATCTCAGGCGCGCCGTTCTCGATAGCGAAGCGATCGGAAAAACGGAACTGAAGCAATGGGTGCGGCTCGAGCTATTTATACCATCAGTGACGTCGACAGAGTATGGAGTCCATCGAGGGACAATCAACGTCACAACCTCGAGCACAGCGCCCTCTGCTGAGAACATTTTTTTCCAAAGCAGCAAAGCTGGAGATAACGAGTTATCATCAGATGAGGAATATGTGGGAGGACACAATTCATTCGAAATATATATATTATGGATAGCCCATAGTCATCTACAATGGTTAATTGTGTTGGAGGAGTAGGGTGGATTAGTTAGCACATTGGATATTCAACAGTACCTCCAAAATATGTCCACAGTGCTCATCCGATTGCTGCTTAGTGGTACCCTCCGACACTTCCTGCTGAAGTCTGCTTGCCTTCCCTGCCACCTCTCCAAGCTCAGGGGGCAAACTTCCCCCCACTGGTTCCTCTGAGTGCAACAGATTGGTTCTATCCAATTGGTCTTTAGTTGTTCAGCAAGAATTATTCTGTATAATTGTGCGTCAGCATGTTTTAAGATTGACCGCTAAAATTACGCATGGCTGGTAATCACAAACCTTCAGGAAGTGATGCGTGACTGAACTACCCTAGCTATCTAGAGTGCAGCATGGTTAATCTAAATTTAATGCGTTACATGGCTGGTCTTTCCAGAATGTCTTGATGTTGTGCGTGGGGTGTCTTTCACAGAACTATCCATTCTGAGGCATGGCCACTCTTTGCTGAGCTCCCTAGGTATGGCGCATGACTGGGAGGGGTTGGGGGTCAAGGGCAGTGTGGCATTTATGGTCCTCCTTGATTTCTCTGCTATTGTCTCTGGGCATTTCCTTTGGTCCTCTTTGCTTTCACTGCTATTGTCCCTTTGTGCTAGTCAATGGCAGTTGAATAACCATGTTTTTTAGTCATTTCCTGAAGGTGAAGTGGTCTTCTGTGGTTCTAATTTCCTCATGCATTGTTTTCCATAGGTTAGTTAATAGGCGTGAGAATGCAGTTCCCCCAAATGTCCTTTTTTCTTATTGTTTCGTCTCTATTTGGAGGTCGTTGTTTTATCTTCTTGGTTGATAGTAGCGGATCTTGGTCTGGAGAAATTAGGGTCCTTGTCTGTGTAGGGATTTGTGGGTAACGCAGAGGACCTTAAATTTAATGAGCTTTTCTACTGGTAGTCATTGTAGGCCTCTCAGAGCTGGTGTGATGTGGTTTCTTCTGTTTAATCTCAGTAGTATTCTTGCTGTAGTGTTCTGGATGTGTTGCTGTTTTGGGTGAGCCTTTCAGGCATTCCTAGATAGAGATTGTTTGCATAGTAGATTATTGTTAATATCAGGCATATGATTGTAAGGGTTCTATGTGGAACATAGAGGTACGGGAGCATATCCCTGAGGAATCTCAGGAGATAGAAGCACTTCTTTGTGATAGCGTTGACTTGCGGTTCGAGGCATAGGCCATTGTCCATGAGCATTCCTAGGTTATCACATTTTAAGTTTCTGGTTGGGTTGCCATGTCTGGCGGCCAATCCGGTTGTGGGTTAGTTTTGTTGTGTTCTGGGTCCGGGACCATTATTTCTGTTTTGTCAGTGTTCAATTTGAGGTTGTTTGTTGTCATCCAGCTGTCGATGTCTGAGACTATTGTTGAGGGTATTGTTTGGTTCTTAAGTCGTTATCTTCATGATCAGTTATGTGTCCTTTGAGTAGTTATGGGTGGGTTTGAATGATTTCCATCAAGGGGGACATCTAGACGAAGAGTAGTGGGGAGAGGCAGGATCCTTGTTGCACTACGCAGGAGCTGTTTTTGAGGTGATAAGTGGTTGGTAGGTTGTTTCAGTTAAATTTGTGAGAAGGGAGGTTAGCCCTTTTAGGACATAGTCCTTTATGCACCAGTCTTTTTATTAGTGTTGTATGGCTCCTACTATACTGATTGAACGGGCGGACCTCTTCATCATGGCCTCCGGAGCAGCCTCAAGGCTGTAGAGACATGCACCACCCTCCCACCTGCCTCCACAGTTGCGGATTGACAGTTGGTCAGAATATCTGCCGCCAAGTCCAGGAGCCGGCAGGCGACGCCACCCCCTCCAATGGCCCCATCTATATGTCATATATAGCCCCTGTCTGTGCATGTTCGGCGCATTGGGCCATACTCCATATGCCCACTCTACTATTGCGCCACCACTGTCATGAATCCCCTTCACCCACTGGGTAGCATCCTCTCCAATACTCCCCGAGTTGGCCAACCTCCCATCCCGGAGGTTTGTTCCCCGATTGGCTTGCCATGTTATGATCCTAACGAAACGCATGCATCGCCCACTGGTCCATCGATCCTAATAAACCCTCCTGATGACTCGCTGACTGTGCCTCCCGATCATGACTCTCTACCCGCACCACTCCACACCTTTCCGGTAAGCTTCCTGAGCCCGACCCAATCTGTCTTTTGATTGTCTTTCTTCCCTATTCCACCCCAATCTACACTTTCCCTCCCCCCACCATGCTGCATTCTTGTTACTGCACTTGCATGATCCGAATGTTTCAAGACCTAGTAGGAATGGTATTGTTTTGTTTTTCTTCTCTTTACCTCCCGCTCCCTTATGATGCGCCTTGAAACACCATTTTCCTGTAAGGGTGCATTATTGTAACGCTCACCTGATTCCCACGGAGGCGCCGACCCGTTCTGGACTGCTACAACTTCTTCCACGGTAAAGCGTAGTGCTTGGAAGATGGACTGGACCCCCAAACCTTGTCTGTCTGCCCCGTAGAATAATCCTTCTGTAGATGGGAAAAGGGAGTTAACTGTGCTAGATTGTGTGTGAGATTCCCCCCTTTTTCCCCCTTCTCACCCTCCTCGAACCCTAGCTGTGCCTTTCGCAGACTCTCACCTTAATTTCTGTATGGACGAGCTCTCCATCCTGCTTCTGACGCAGGGGCGCGTAGATTTCCAGTTACTTGACTGGATCTCGGATTTGGCGAGGGTTCGATGTCTGCTTGCCTTTACCAAAATGCTGCCGTAAGTATATAGTTAAAAAGATCAAGTCTTATTTGTCCCTTGGCCTTTGTTTAATTTTCAGGGACTAGGTGAGGAATCCGTGTGGAGGAATGGTTTCGCCGAGGTAAGCTCAGGTGAGTACTTTTAATGAAAGTGTGCCGTAGTGGTTTGCTCCGACACCTTAATGAGTGTGTCTTATTTCCCCGTAGGGGCCGGGGTACAGAAAAGCCGTTCCGACCCGAAAAGGGAACTGAGGTCCCAACAAAATTCAGGTAAGACTTAAGGTGAGTAATCTGTCCTTTTGCAATTAGTTTGTTGCTCACCTTGTTTTGTCATTTTTCTCCGTAGGTCTTGAATGTGACCGATGTCGCCTATGGGCGCTGAAAAGGTTGCCGGCGCCACGTGAAGGTAAGTGGAAGGGGTGCGGCAGCGTGAGAAGCGGAGCGCTTCTAACTATTGTCTTTCTTTTCCGTAGGTGTTGGATGCGGCCGATGTCGCCTATGACCGATGAAGAGCTAGACAGCACCACGTGAAGGTAAGTGGAAGCGGCGCTGCAGCGAGCGAAGAGATGCGTTTCTAACCCTTGACTTTCTTTTGCAGGATCGACGAAGTGAAGAATCCGGATGCTGGATGAAGGTAGGTAATGTCATAATGCTTGCCTTTCTCTCCTTGCAGGTGTTCCAGAAGCTGGCGGGCGTGGCAGGAGCCAGGATGCAGGAGCCGACTCGGTGAGCGTCCTGCTGCAGATGCAGAATAACGCAAAGCACGTGTGGCCATCCGGGCGTGGTTTAAATAGCCTTGGAAGAGCTTCAGGTCAGTGTTCTTCCACTGGACCCACCCGAGTAAGAAAAGAGTTCCTGAAACTAGGATATAGGGCTGTAGTTGCTGGGATCTTCCACCTTTTCCATTTCCATTTTTCAGTGGTTTGATGTTTGCCGATTTGCAAGAGTTTGGTACTATTCCTGTGATTAGGGACAGGTTCATTAGGTGCCGAAGTGTGACACTGGGATCTTGTGGTTGAGAATTTCTTTGTGGATGTCCAGGGGGCAAGGGTCATTTGGAGATCAAGCGTGGTTGGTGTCCTTCACTAGTGTTGAAAATGTTTCGTCATTTATTGGTTCAAAGAAGGTAGGTCTGTGAACGTTGTTTCGCCAGTTATCTGTGCTTCAGTAGTTATGTTTGTATTGGCACGGTTTGTGTTTCTGGTGTGTAGGATTGTTTATATTTTTGATCTGAGGTGGTTGGTGATGTTGTCACATAGTGCTTGTGTTGGGATGACGTCTTTGTTGCAGGATGAAGGGTTTTGTATCTCTTTGATGATTCTGAAGATTTCTTTTTGTGGGTTGGTTGCTGATTCGATTCTTGTAGTGTGGTATTTTTTGTTTGCTTTGAGTACTGTTGATTTCTGAGTTGTCTTTGGTACTTTATTTTGTCCGGTCAGTTGTAATGCTCTCTCCATATATTTTACATTCTGCGGTTTAGTTCTTTTAGCTCTTCTGTGAACCATCTTGCAGTGAGGTTTTTGGTGTGACTTTGAAAGGTTTTGCAAGTGCTAGTTGGTCTAATGCCTCAATTGCAGAGTAGGTTTTCCGCCGGGTGTGGGTTGATTTCGTTCAGTTCCGTCGTGTTTGGTTGTGTTGATTCTAGCAGATCTGTTAAGGATTCAAAGTCTAGAGACTCATCCAGTTTCTTTTCCTAGTGGCGTGTAGTATTGCATTTCCGATTGGTAAGCAGGTTTGAAGTTTGATGTAGAATGGTATTAGGTAGTGATCGCTCCATACCATTGGTGTTGGTGGGGCAGATGCACAGATCCGTCCTCTGCAGAAGATTGCGTCCAAGGTATGTTCGGCATTGTGGATGGATCCACTTACTATTTGCTTGAAGTGGAGTGTTTCCAGCAGTGCGCAGAGTGACTTCACTGAGGTTTTGTTTTCTCTTTCAAACCACATGTTGATATTTCTACCGTTATGATGAGGTGGTCATGGTAGGTTGATAGTATTGTGATGGAGTGTGCTAATTTCTTTGTGAAGTTCGGATTGTAGGATGGTGGTCTGTAGATCAGGAGGAACACTATGTTGGCTTGATCGCGGAGTTTGGGCTTGACGAGGAGGGACATCTTCAATGTCATTTTAGGGGAGGAGAGTGACGAGGCCCAGATTTGTTCTTTATGCACCAGTGCGATTCTGCCTCCTCTTTGGTTTTCTCTGTTGACGTGTATTAATTTGAAGTTGTCCGGTTTTGCTTCATGCACAATAGTTTTGTAGTTGTCCAATAGTCATATTTCTGTGTGAAAGAGTGTCTGCCTGCCTCGCTAAGGAGATTGTGGGTTTATGTAGTGTGTTTTGCCATGGGTCGTGCTTTGAGTAGGCTGCAGGTGTAATGTGTCCATTTTCTTGTGTGGGTTGCTGTTTTTTCTTTTGTCTGAGTTTTTGTGGTGTAGGTCCGGTTTCCATTACTGACGGTTCTCTCCTGGTTGGGCTTACTGGGTGGGATTGTTCTTGGGTGTTCCATCTCTTTGTCGAGCAGTCTGCTTAGGTTGATGGCGGGGCTGTTTGGTTTGTGCAGGTTCGTGAGTTGTTTGAGAGTTGGTCATTTGTTCCAATCTTTGATAATGTAGGGGGTGTTTAAGGTTATGGACTCAAATAATCATTGCTGTCATATGGAATACATTACTCACCGTAATCTTATTTCTGGTGCTTGTATCTGCTTAGATTCACATGCTATGCATAGGCCGACATCTAGTGGAAGCTGCAGAGTATTACAGTTGTTTTTGAAACTCGAAAATGTGCGTCAAAATAGGGTGTGCCAGTAATACTATCCCCATTGTGATGTCCCCTGTACCCATAATCCCTCACAGGTGTGGGTTCTTCAGATTGTATTTTTTATGACATGAGGTAGCATGAGGAGAAGTGTGAGTACAGAGTTCCTAAACAGATACATACATGGAAAGCTCAAGTAAACATCTATGCACCTTAGATCAGGGGAGGATGGGTGGGCGCATGTGAATCTAAGCAGATACAAGCACCAGAAATAAGATTACGGCGAGTAATGCATTCCTTCTGATGCTTGTGTAATCTGCTCAGATCACATGCTATGCATAGATTAGCGAGCAATGTTATGAGAAGGAGTAGCGGCAAATAGATGTTTTAGAACCGCTTGTCCCACCTGTGTATCTGTCTTGGAATGTGTGTCAATGCAGTAGTGCTGAGTGAAGGTGTGAACTGAGCTCCATGTAGCTGCTTTGCAAATGTTGTCTATCGGTACGTTTGCAAGAAAGGCTAACATAGCCCCAGTGCCCCTTGTGTAGTGGGCTCTAGGTGTAAAAGGCAGTGACATTTGTGATAATGAATAGCATACCTGTATACATTTGACCATCCATCTGGAGATTGCTCTCTTTCAAACGCACTCTCCTTGTCTGCCTGTAGCCATGAAGACAAACAGTTGATCCGTCTTCCTAAGCGGTTTGGTTTTATCTACTAAGTAAAGAACCACTCTCCTTACTTCTAGTGTGTGGAGTTTGACCTCAGCTGAGCTAGAGCGCCTTTGAATGAAGGCCGGGATCTCAATAAACTGGTTTACGTGAAACTTAGAAATACATTTAGGTGAAAACCTAGGGTGAGTCCGTAAAACCAATTTGTCCTTATGTATGACAAAGAAGGGGTCTTGCACTGACAAGGCTTGGATCTCGCTGACTCTTCTTATGGAAGTGATTGCCACTAAGAAGGCCGTCTTATATGTAATGTATCTAAGGGTAGCTTGTTGCAAAGGCTCAAAGGGGGGTCCCATGAGTTTCGCTAGCACTACGTTTAAATCCCAACCAGGCGGGGGGTTAGAGACTGGATGTATTCTTTTCACTCCCTCCATGAAAGCTTTGATGACTAGCACTTTCCACCATGAGATTTTACTTTGAGAGGTGGTGTATGCTGATAAAGCTGCTAGGTGGACTTTAAGAGAATTAAAGACCAACCCTGAATCCAACAGGTGGAGCATGTAAGTAAGAATGTGTGAAGGCATACACTCTATAGGGTTGACCTGTTTAGATTGGCACCAAATGACAAATCTTTTTCATTTGTTGAAATAGCAGTGCTTAGTGTTTGGTTTCCGTGCTTCCTTTAGGATGTCCATGCACCGTTGTGGAAGCTTAAGGTGTCCGAACTCTATGACTTCAGGGGCCATGCTGCCAAGTTCAAAGAGTGAGGTTTTGGGTGGAACGTTACTCCCCTGTGTTGAGTCAACAGGTTGACCTGGTACGGGAGCTTGATAGGATCGCACATCGCCAGCTTGCGCAAATGTGGATACCACGGTTGACTCTCCCACATAGGAGCAACTAGGAGGAGTGCCATTTGTTCCCTGTTTATTTTGTTCACTAGCCTGCTGATTAATGTAGTCGGGGGGGGGGGGGAGGGGTAAAGCATAAGCAAATATCCCTGACCAGTTCATCCATAGGGTGTTTCCCCTTGGAGAGTGGCTGGGGAAACCTGGATGCTAAGTCTGGGCATTGCTTGTTTTCTCTTGTAGCTAACAAGTCTAGAGAGGGGTAACCCCAAAGAGAGAAGATGTGGACTACGACGTCTGTGTAGTTTCCACTTGTGCTCTTCTGGTAGAGGGTCTCTGCTGAGAGAGTCCGCTAGTGTGTTTAGTATCCTTGGAAAATGTTGGGAGGACAGAGTCATCCCTTGTCTGAGTGCCCACTTCCATAATTTCTGTGCCAGTTTGGAGAGTGTGTAGCTCCTTGCTTGTTGACATAGAACATTGCGGTTGTGCTGTCTGTTAGGACTTGTACCGACAGGTTTGTCAGATGTTCCTCGAAGGCTTGTAGGGCTTTTAGGACTGCTAATAACTCCAGAACATGTATGTGTTTCTGTGCAGTCACTTGTGACTACAGGCTGTATGGTTAAGGTAGTGGGCCCCCCACCCGGAGAGGGACGCGTCCGTCGTGACGACCGCTTGTGCTTCCGGTTCGTGGAAGGGCTGAGCCTTGAGTAGATTTTCCCTTGACCACCAGAATAAGTTCTTAACCAGTGTTGGCGAAACAACCACTAGATCGTCCCACTGACCACTTGCCTGAGACCATTGTTTCACCAACCATTCCTGCATTGGTCGCAGGTGCACGTGGGGGACTAGGTATATGCATGATGCCATCGTACCCATCAGGCACATTGCTTTGCGTACGCTTATCCCGAGACAGGCTTGATACTGGGGTATTTGCCGAAGCCATGGATGGGTAGGCTAAGCCTGTCTTTGTATCTAATACAGCTCCTAGGAACTGTTATGATGTGTTTGGTATTAGACTTGACTTTTTCTCATTTATTGAGAAGCCCAATTGGAAGAGAAGGTCTATTGTCCTTTGTGTGTTTGCCATGCAAAGCTGGTAGTTTTCTCCTGTGATCAGCCAGTCATCCAGGTAAGGGCACACTGGGTTTGACTCCCTACGTAGGTGCGCTGCCACCACTGCCAGTACTTTGGTGAACACCCTTGGAGCTGAGGCTACACCGAAGGGCAGCACCTTGAGCTGATAGTGTTCGTCTGCTACTTTGAATCGCAAGAATCTTCTGTGCGCTGGGAACATTGAGATATGAATATAGGCATATTTCATGTCCAATGTTGCCATGTAATCTCCCCTTTTTAAAAGAGGGATTACTTCTTGTAGCGTTGTCAGATCTTTCTTTGGAACAAGGAAGTATGTTTAATAAATACCCTTGTTTACCTCTTTGGTGGCACAAGCTCGATGGCGTCCTTGAGGAGTAGAGCTTTCACCTCTTATAGCAGGATAAGTTTTTCTTCCTGCGATGGTTTCTTTTGGCGTGGGAGGAGGTTTGACGTCTTCCTTGAAGCTCTATACAATAACCCCCATTCACCGTTGATAACACCCATTTGTCCGATGTTATAGCCTCCCATGTGTGGGAGTAAAACGATATTCATCCCCGATTAAAGAGGCATGGGAGGGGACCCATAGTGGGGCGTCATTGCTCAGATGGTGTCCTGCACCTCTGGTGGGGGAACCTCTCCCACTTCCGCGGGCTCTGCGCTGACCCCTGGGGTAACCCTGGGTGGCTTATTGATTTGTATTCCAAGAGGAACCTTGTGATAAAAATGGAGCAGTTTCTACATCAAGGACACAAGCTGGCTCAGGCTCTGTTAATACAAGGCAGGAGGACCATATGAAGGGTTAATTGAGTTGATCTGATTCAATGGACTAAGTGACAGGTCATTGGGCCAATCACGGAGGGACTTGGATCGAAATGAAGCTTTATGACAACAATTGTCTCTTCTTTGTTTTTGTTGTTTTTGTTGATAGGAGACAGAGGAGGAGGATTTTGAAGGGCGACGGTTTGAACTGGGCGTATTAAGATATAGGAAAAGCTGAGGCGAGTTGTGCCGTTGCAGAGTTAACTACAAGTTGTGGATATTAATAGTATATGCGATCGTTTGAAATCGCTATTCCATTCTTCCATTATACGGGCGAGAGAAACAGAAGAGAGGGAGAGTACGCGCAAAAACTGAACAGCTGATCGATCGTAAGAGAGGCCGCGCTGGGCCGAGCAGCTGACTATCCATTGAGAAGCCAGAGGGGAGGAGTTTCCGTCATCGGAGGCCGTCGGGTGGAACAGCTGATCCATCCCAGGAAACGCCGAAGGAAGGTGGCGCTGTCAACGAGCGCCGCGGAGTCGAGCAGCTGATACCTCGCCGAGAGAGCCAAGGGGAGGAGTTTCGATCAGCGGAGGCCGCGCTGAGGCGAAGAGCTGAAGGCGAGAGAAGACGTGAGAGAAAGAGTTGAGGTCGAGCGGAGTCATACAGGAACAAACAGCTATAACCGGTAAGAGAGAGAACAGAGGGATATATTAGGATACAACGAGCCGTAATGAGGGGAGCAGCTAACTCGAATTGAATAGTCAAGACGCTATATAAATGAACACTGGGGAGACATTCGTATCAGAGGAGACGAAAGTACAGGATGGGGAATGAATGCAAAATAGCATAAGAATAACGAAAGTACCAATCTACCTCCCGAGTCGTCCCCGAAAATATCGAGACAGATTGAAGTATATATAAGGATCTGGGCTATTCTCTCTGGAAGACCTTAAGGGATAAAGAGAGTCTCATCCCTGTAAATACGATGGTGAAGTCATGAAAGACTAAAGACTATATTTTTCACCAACCGCTAAAGACAGATACAGCTATTCTAAATAAGAGAAAGAGTAGTTACAAGGTCTGTGATATACCCTGAAAAGGAACTGAAACTGAACCTATGATAGGGAAAAGACGCAAACAATATTACAATCCTCAAAGAAGGGGAGAAATGAAGATTAACAAGGACTTACCTGAAGTCTTTTGACCCGCTGATCTGAAAGACCTCCGTCCTCACAAGAAGATACCTCCAGAGTCCACCTGTATCCTTTTGTTTTGTGGTTGAGAATAAAAGTTACCTTGGGAACAAGTTAAAATTCAATCTCCTTCTAACTGTGTTTATTTACCACTATTGTGCACAAACATCACAAACCTTGGTTTCGGTTGTATCCTGTTCCTCTTTGCGCGCTTTGCCCCCAAAAGCGACAAAAATTACTACCACCTCTTTGTGGTTGTCTATTAGTCAGTTGACTAGGTGATTTCAGGGTCTCATTCATCCTTGGCAGACTTGAGGGCGTCTTCAACTGCCTTCCCAAATAGTATGTTTTGCTCCAATGGCATATTCAGTAGGGTAGCTCGAGTCTCAAGTTTGAACCCAGATTGTCTAAGCCAGGCATGTTGTTTTAAAATGGTGGCTTCTGCAATAACGCGTCCAGCGTTGTCAGCTGCATCAAAGTTATTCTTTAAGAGGACGCCTGCTGTAGCTCTGCCTTCGGCAGCCAGAAGGAACAAGTTACTTACCTGTAACTGTTCTCCAGCATGGGTCTGGCATGGATTCACATGCTCATGAATATTCCCCGTCGTCAGGCTGGGAATCCTCGGTAAAGAAAAAATCAGTATCAGTTTCGTTTCTGATCTGTCTTTCTTAGTAGTAACCAATCACTGGTCTCTGGGTCATACTGCCCCCAGCCAATGACGGCCCTCTCCCTAAGCCCCTCCCCTGGCAGCCATCCTCAGATTCGGTAGCACGTAAAGTGGCAGTATGACCAAGTGAAGAGCCGTAGAGGGGTAGGAGGGAGGGTTCGCATGTGAATCTATGCCAGACCCATGCTGGAGAACAACAGTTACAGGTAAGTAACTTGTTCCTTCTCCAGCATGGGGTCTGGCATGGATTCACATGCTCATGAATATAAGAACACATAGCAGTACACACATGCACAACCTCTCCTTGTGCGGAGGTGATGGCCACAAGAAATGCTGTTTTCCACGACAGTGCCGAATGCAGAGGCTCGAAAGGCGCCCCCATGAGCCTGGTCAGCACCACGTTGAGCTCACACGCCGGGGCAGGAGCTTTCACCGGCGGGAATGAACGGAACAGTCCCTTCATAAACTCCTTCACCAGGCAATGAGACCACAGATGATCGTCCCGTAGTTCTGGTGTAGCGGGAGATCGCTGCCAGATGTATTTTGATGGAGGCATGAGCCAGCCCCACCTTGGCCAGCGAAAGCAGGTACGGCAGCACTTGCGGGGCCGTAATTCGCAGAGGGTTAATCATCTGTGCACGCCACAGACATAGAACATCTTCCATTTGTGTCCATAGCACTTGAGAGTTGAGGACGCCCTGGCCTTTCCAAGCACCTCCTTGCAGTCCGCCGGGATATCGTACCCTCCAAACTCTAGTGCCGCAGGAGCCAGGCCTGAAAGTTCAGTAACCCCGGGTTGTGATGGAGGATGACGCCTCCTTTTCTGGAGAGAAGATCTGCGTCCGTCGATAGTTTGACTGGGGGGGTTGCTGACAAGTCCAGAAGGTCCGGGAACCAGATCTGTTTCGGCCACGCCGGTGCGACGAGGATCATCCTGCACTGGGACCTCTTGAGTTGGTTGACAAATCGCAGTAGCAACGGCAACTGAGGGAACGCATACAGGAACAGGCCGTCCCAGGGGAACGAGAAAGCATCACCCATGCTCCTCGGCTGAGGAAACCTGCTGGCGAACCTCTGGCACTTGGAGTTCGCCGCCGCAAACAGGTCGATCTGGGGTTTGCCCCATCGACAGAAAAGCCGATCCACTTGGTCCTGACGCAGTTCCCACTCGTGGCATGAGTGCAGCTCCCTGCTCAGCGAGTCCGCTATGGTGTTCTTCATCCCTGCTAGGTGGAAGGGCACCAGAAACCTCCCCTGGGCAACGGGCCGATGCCACAGATCCTGGGCCTCCTTGGATAGGGCCGGGGACCTGGTTCCTCCCTTCGGGATGTTGAACATCATGGTGGTGTTGTCGGTGAAGATCCTCACCACCTTGCCTTTGAGGGACGGGAGAAACGACTTGAGAGCCCAGAACACTGCTCGGAGCTCCAGGATGTTCATGTGGAGTGACCTCTCCTCCGGGAGCCAAAGGCCTCTCACGTGAAGATCTCCGGTCTGCGCTTCCCAACCCTCCAGGGAGGCATCCGTCATCACCCTTTCCTGGTGTGCTGGAGTCTGAAAGTCTGTGCCAGCCGCGATATGCGCGCGGGTGCCCCACCACCGAACAGCTTGGTGGAAGACCTTGTTGAGAGGGATCTTGTCTTCGAAGCTGCCCGCCATTTGCATCCAACGGGCCTCGAGGAACTCCTGTACAGGACACATCTGCAGCCTGCATCGGCGCACCAGGTAGATTCAAGATGACATCATGCCGAGAAGTGACTTGATGGAACTCACTCTGGCCACATCCGTGGCCAGCAGGCGCTGCACCTTGCCCAGGATGGCCTTCGTCCTTTCCTCCAATGGAGAAGCCTATCGTGCCACTGTATCGAGCTTGGCTCTCAGAAACAGTGCGACCTGCGACGGGACCAGATGGGATTTGGGAGAAGTTGATGGACAATCCCAGGTCCGTGAGCAGTTGGAGGGTCTTCGCTGTGTGCTTGTCGGCGAGCTCCCTTGTCCTTGCTCGGATGAGTGGATCCCTTGCAGGCGCAGCCGCGCCGCCACTGGTCCTAGGCACTTGGTAAATACCCCGGGTGCCGACTTCAATCCGAATGGCCGGGCCTTGAATTGGTAGTGCGGTCCTTGGACTATGAATCTGAGAAACTTTCGGTGTCATTTTAGAATGGGAATGTGGAAGTAAGCATCCTCCAAGTCCAGAGACGATAGGAAGTCGCCTGCCCCCAGCTGTCCCAGTACGTGCTGGAGGGTGACCTTCCAAAACTTCTGGGCCTTGATGTATTTGTTTAACCGACGCAGGTCCAGGATGGGGCGCCAACCGCCTGTCTTCTTTCTGACGAGGAAGTATCTTGAGTATACACCGGAGCCCCAGAGCCCCTTCGGGACGACCTCGATGGCACCTTTCTTGAGCATCGTCCTTACTTCTAACAGCAGTTGAGGGATGTGATTTCCTTCCTGGCCACGGGAGGAATCCAGGGGCACTTCTTTAGAAATTCGAGTGTGCGCTCTTGGGCCGGGCCATCCAGCACCCAATGGTCGGTGATGGACTCCCACACGCTGACGAATCTCACCGACCAGCCTCCTACTGGGGTGCTCAGGTGGGGGCCCGACGCTACGGCCGGTTCAGTCCTGCTTGGAGGCGGCCTTGCCGCCCTGGCCGCCTTGGCGACGGCGACAAGATCCTCCTGACTTGCAGTGCCCTCGTAGGCCTCTTGCGACGAGGAACGGGCTGCCTGGTGGTACGTGGAGGCACCTTGCTTGACTCCGGAGTTACGGAAGGGTCGGTCGTCATTGCTGCAAAACTACCAAGGCCCAAGCCATCTCCGTGTCTGCCTTGATGGCCTGAAGTGACTCATCCACTGTTTTTCCAAACAGGTTGTTCCCGTCAAAGGGCATGTCCAAGCTCTGGTTTGTACGTCCTGGCGGAAATCTGTTGCCTTGAGCCATCCCTGCCGTCGAAGGCAAACACCATTGCCCAACTGGCGAAAACCGGTGTCAGCGATGACCGTGGCCACCGTTATGGCGTGGTCTGACGCCACCACACCTTCCTTCAGGATCTCCAGGGCCTGCGCCCTCTTGTCGTCCGGTAGAAAGTCCAGCGGGGGAGCGATCTTGTACCACAATTCCCTGTCGTAGCGGCCCACAATCGCTAGGGCATTGGCCGCCTTAATTGTCGTCGCTACAGACGAGATGACTCGTCGTCCCATGGCGTCCAGTTTCTTTCCCTCGTCGTCAGGTGGGGAGGTTGAAGTCGACACCGTCGCCCCCGCCGCCAAGATGACCAAATCCGGGGTCGGATGTGCCCTAAGGCACAAAGGGGCGGAATCTGGGACCCGGTACTTCTTCTCGTACTGATCCCTCTTGACAGGCGTTGTGGTAGGGTTCTCCAGGATAGCAAGTCCCTCGTCCAGATGTCGTCAAGCAGCGGTACCACAAGGACCGTCTTCCTCTTGGCCTTGCGCCTTTGATAGAGGAAGCCTTCCTTTTTCTGTTCTTCGGGGCAGAGCTGGAAAAGCTCGGATGCCCTGGCAATCATGGCGTGGAAGGAGCCAATTTCATCGGGCGGGGAGGCCCGAGGGGGTGGTGATGGAAGGCCCATCCCGTCGTCACCACCGTCGTCGTCAACCGTCCCCGTCGTGGCCGTATCTGTTCCCGTGTCATCCCTAGGATCAGGGGAAGGGGATGAAGGCTGAGCGGGCTGCAAGGGCTGGAAGGGTGGAGGGGGGATGAACTCTTCTCTGCTTGTTTGGAGGGCTCCCTGACGGGCCCGGTTCTGCTGGGTCGTTAGTTGGGAGTAGAGGCAACCTCGTCCTCATCTCCGTGCATAAGGTTTGGATTGCCATCAAAATGGCCACCGAGTTGTCCTGAGGCTCGGCCACTGGTTTCGAAGGGCACGATGGATGCTCCTCCTCCATGGGAGCCTCGTCGGCGCCACCGTCGCTCTCTTCGTTTGCCTCCTCGGGGTTCCTCCCTTGGGACCAGACCTCCTCAAGCCTCTTGTTGAGGCCCTTCACGACTTCAACCAGCTCCTCCTCAGAGGCTGTATCCATGTCCGTAACGGCCACTGGCTGCGCCCCCCCTCTTTTTCCATCGGGGTCTTCACAGGGGTCTTATCGATGGGCTGAAAAGAGGATTCCCTCCGCGTGGCTGGGAAGCTCTGGGCCCTGAGGTTGCCTCCACTGGTGTAGCCTCCACAGGATTCGCCAGGGCCGCCACGACTCCCTCGGTAGAGGCCTTAGCCGGGTGAATGAAGGCCTTCACCACCTTGGGCGCACTTGAGGCCTTCACCTTGGGGGGGGGGGGGGGAGGGTCACCGCCTCGCTCCCCCTCAGCTGACTCCTTCGAGATCGACCGGGACTTCTCCAGAAGCTTACCCGGGTTCTCGGATTTTCTCTTCCCCGAGCCAGAGCTTGTGGCTGATGGCGTTGGTGAAAGTGCGCCCTGTCTGGCAGCCAAGGAGTCTGACCCTTCGGCGCTCCCAGTGCCCGCAGTGCTTTGCCTTGTGTTGGGCCCCCGTCGCCGGAGCTCCCTCAAAGGACTTAGAAGACCGCTCGGACCTCTTCTTCTTACCTTCAAGCCAGTTGGTGAGACTGATACGCCGATCCCTCATGGTCCGTTCCGACATGTTCTCGCAAAATGCACAGTCCTTCATGTGCGTTTTGTCTTCGTGAAGGCAGTAGAGACATCTCGAATGCTCATCCTCCTTGAAAACATTCTGTAATCCGCATCCAGGGCAGTTCCTTAACAGCTTAGATCCAGGCATCGAGCTTCCCTTGTCCTGGGGCCATGTCCACGGGGTAGGCCTCAGATCTTCTGGAACCCTCCAAGAAGATTAAGTCGACAAAACTTTTCCCTTGAAGGGGTAGAAAATTCCGAAACGGGTCCCCGTTGATCGGAAGTAGAAACGGTGGAGCTTCAGGCTCAAATGACCAAAAAATGAGATTAAACTTTGAAAAATTTGCAAAACGCAGTAAAAGCTCGAAAGCTAAAGCACGAGGACTCCCAACACTTGAACGTGCAGTAAAAATCTGAGGATGGCTGCCAGGGGAGGGTCTTAGGGAGAGGGCAGTCATTGGCTGGGGGCAGTATGACCCAGAGACCAGTGATTGGTTACTACTAAGAAAGACAGATCAGAAATGAAACTGATACTGATTTTTTTCTTTATCGAGGATTCCCAGCCTGACGACGGGGAATATTCATGAGCATGTGAATCCATGCCAGACCCCATGCTGGAGAAGGGAGAGTTTGCTTTCAGTGGCTCTGGCGCCGACTCTGCTAGTGCCTTTACCTCGTCCCACTTTGTGCAGTCATAGCTGGATAGCAAGATGGTATGCTTGAGTGGATGCTATCTTCCTGGCCATGGCATATAATTGTTTGCTCTCCTTGTCCGGAGGGGCTTTGGAGGAGGACAAGGGGGTACCAGCTGTTCTGCGGGTGGTGGCAACGACCAGAGAGTCAGGTCGAAGATGTCCCCTTATATACAGGGGGTCGGAAGGTGCAGGTATGAAGAGCTTCTCGATCCTAGGGTTTATTGCCCTGGTATCGTTAAGTTGTTCTAGGGAAGGTTGGATCCTTCTTTGGACCGATTTGAGCAAGGGGATGAACTGGGTTGCCATTTTTCTATCGGCTAACATATTCTCAGCAAAATCTTGGTCCTGTTGGACCTCTTGTGTTTCGATGCCGAAATGCTCTGCCGCCCTCATTAGTATATCATTAAATAGTGGTTGTTTATCAACATGGGCGTCTGGTAGGAAAGGCTCTTGCGGGACTGGAGAGTCCATTGCAAATAATACAGGCTCAGAGTCTTCCTGGTCTTGGTCGTCTTCTTCCCCGTCGTCGTAACCCTCGATGTCCCGATAAGGGGGTTCACTATCCTGTAAGTATTCCTCATCCCCTACATCCTGATCATAAAGATCATAGGAGAGACGAGGAGTTGTGTGTGGTGGTTCAACCACCAATTCTACAGTGGGGAGAGATCTCTTTTTATAGGGTACACCCGATGCCTGGGACTGAGAGGCTGTAGGTGTTATGTTGGAACTAGACACCTGTGCAGTGGGAGGCGTGGTGTTCAAGTTCTGAAGAATTGGAGGATGTTTTTCAAAGAAATTTGCTAGGCAAGTCATGCGACTCATAACTTGGTCAATGTTGTCTGCAGACCATTTGGCCGAACTGGGCATTACCCCTGGGTAGGTGGAGACAGGAGTGGGGATAGAGTGGGTATGTTCCGCCTCTTCATCAAGATTTATAGGGTTAGGCTGATGTGTTTCTTCAGACTGTATTGTAGTATCCTGAAAGAGCATACGATTATGTTGGTCAAAAGGTTTTTTATTCTTCCCCTTGCCAAGAGTGTCTAGAGGAACTGGATTTGTCTCTCTCCTTATGGTTCCTGCTCTTAGAAGATGATTTTTTTGGAGCTCGGGGTGCAAGAGGGGGTTAAGGAGGACTCCCCGGACTTGTCCCCGGATGTAGGCCGAACTTCGACTGTGGGAACGGCTTGCGCGGTGTCTTTCGCCGTTGCGTGGCCGGATGGGGGATTATGGAGTCAGGTGACTTTGGCTTTGACGGGCTTGTCATGCGGTGGCCAATCGGAACACCCAGAGGACAAAGGATCAGAGGATCTGCCCTTCACCGTCGACCCTCGGTGTGCGACCTTACTCGAATCGCCATGGGGTGTGTGTTTGTGGAGGAGTGTGGTCCCCTTGCCGCCGGGTGTCTTCCCTGTCTACTAGGGTCAGGGGCTGGCACTGGGGAATGCTGGGGCTCCCCGTCACCCTCGCCGTCCGAAGGGACAGTGTCGCTGCCGTTGTTGGATGCCTCTTCAACGTCTATGGAGGCCTCGGCCTGCATGGCGTGATGGGCCCAACATCTTGTTTGCCTGTCCTTGAGGGTTTTCGGTCCGAGTAGTTTACACGCCCGACAATGCACCTTGTCGTGGTCTCTATTCAAGCATAGGTTACAGACCCTACGCTTGTCGACCCACGTGAACTTCCTATTACAAGAGGGGCAGAACTTAAAAGGAGTACGCTCCATAACGTATGCAGGCAGCTGGGCGACTATGGTGAAGGGTGGGAATATACATGTTTATGTCCACCCCCCACTCTCCCTACTGTAAGGCCGAGGCTGAAAGGGCCGTCCAAGGCCGGGCCTTCCAAGGCCGTCCAAGTCTTCGACCGATGGTCAACTTCAAAGTCTTCTTCAATCTTTACTGCGTCGAATCACGGCATCGGCAAAAGGACAGGAAAAGACAGTAACTTAATAAAGTTCAACAGCGTATGCCGAAGATGGACTCCGCTTATATTTAGCGACCGCTCACAATGGCGGAAAAAAACTATCTGAAGAACCCAAATGCATGAGGGATTATGGATACAGGGGACGTCACAATAGGGATAGTATTATTGGCACGCTCTATTTCGACACCCATTTTCAAGTTTCGAAAAACTAATAGTCCGCAGCTTACACTAGATTTCGGCCTATGCATAGCATGTGATTTAAGCAGATTACACAAGCATCAGAAATTATGTTATTAGGGATGGCATCAGCGATGTCATCAGTGAATTCATACATGATGGTATTAGTAATGTAACCACAATATGACCACAATGCAAGGACATCACTGATGGCATCACTAATTACACCAATTATGACATCACTGATGTAATCACCGATTACATTACAACACTGACCGGCCATGGGCAGTGGCAACGACGTTTGGCTATGCCCACTGTATTTTCACACAATAGGCCACTATAAAATGTGATGTCATCATTGTGGTCATAGGCTGTGCAACGGGGGTGCAAAGCTGAAATGGCTTTGGCTGAATTTCATGCGTTTTGTTGCGTTCTGTTCTCACCTTAACATCCCTGCAACAACCTTTTTCCTTGAATTCCAAAGGTTTTGTTAATACATCATTTTTTTACACGCCAGTGGCAATGCCCTTCAGCCGTGCCCACTGTATATTTTTGAACACTAAGACAACTAGCCATGGCCTCTGGCCATGGCCACTGTATATTTTAGAACACTACCTGACAATTGGCCATGGCATTCGGCCATGGACAGTGGGCCCTGCCGAATGTGGATTTTAGAACACTACCAGATCATTTCACATGGCCTTCGGCCCTTCTGTGATGGACCATGCATAATACACACAAAGACCCTACCTAGGGCTCCTCCCAGATGGCCAAGGGAAGGCAGCAACTACCTAATCCTTACCCCAAGGGTGATATTAGCATGTTAGATCATCTGGGAGGAGAAGGGGCCCCAGGGGAACAGGAAGACTAAGTTGGGAGAGACATGTTATTTGTCTTCCTCAGAGGAAGACATACCAGTGATGCCAGAATATGTAATGGCTTGGAGAGGCACTGGACTGCAAGTTGCAGTCCAATCGTGCTAATGAAGGACACCTGATGGAGCCTGGGAAAAATAAAAGACCCCCTCAGATGCAGGCCATAGAGAGCAGTAGTGCGAGGTGGAGAGAATGCTGCAACTCCACGATGTGGTTGCAGCTGAAGTTGAAGGAAAGCAGACACGCTGGAGCTCCCGTGATTAGCAGATCGGATGCCAGTTCTGAGAGGGTCTTTACCTTCAAAGACCTTGTATGCAGAGGTTGCACCGAGGGAAGTGTTGCCTTGAAAGGCTTTCCCCATTGTGAAGGGGGCTCTGGTAGCAGGCGAACACCGGAGTGTTCCTGCAGCGAGAAACACCCCTTTTCCTAGCCCGCATGGGCGCAGGAAGTAGTTTGCAGAGTGCAGCAGAGAAAGCAGAAGACCTGGAGGAAGCAGAGCGAGCAGACACGTGTGCGATACTCAGCGAGTTCACTGGTGTTATGTGACCTCCTGAACGCTCCGTGATCGCCTGCTTCCCAAATCTAAAACTTTTGAATGCCGAACTGATATAAAGAACTTGAAGTAGCAGAATAATAATGCTTTTGAATATCTAATACAAACAAGCTAATGTGGCAGAATAAGAACATTGGGAACAAACAAGAAAGGTATCATACTTTTGAAGGTCAGAGTCATTGCCAAAGTCATGAGAAGGCAATATTACATGAGGCTAACAAGAACTATTATTGCCAAAGCCAAAAGAGTGCAATATCAAAGCAAGTTTATAAGAACCAACATTGCCATAGTTACGAGGGAGCAATTAAGAAACAAGTTGTCTGTAAACCCATTGCCAGAGTGAGAACGAAGCAATTGATGTAAATGACCTAAATAAGCATTGTCTAAGCCTAAGAAGAACGAATTAGAGCAAAAGCCATTATCGGCATTTGGTTAATATGAGAGTGGGAAAACAAGACTGGCAGGAGAGATGCCTTCCTGATGGAAAGTATTTAGGAAGAGAGGAGCATAACCTGCATTGCATGTGGCAATCACAAGTGTGGAACCAACAGCACCAATGTATTTCATGTCTTCCCACAAGTAGTAGTCAAACTTGATGTTGTGGCAAAATCAAAAGACTTTGCCAAGTTGTTTGAAGCAAACTTTACCACATAAGTACTTGTAGTAGTGTTAGATGTTTTCATTGGTCCTGGAAGGCGAGTATACCAGGGTAGTGACTTTGAAGTGGTAGACCTGGCAGGTCAGTGGACCATGTAGTAGTTAATTAAGTAATGTGTTGTGGTTAAACAATGAAGAAGTGGCAGGAACACTAAAGTATATTGTAAACTGGTGTAGAATCATCCTGACAAATCATTATTGCTGATGCAATTATTTTGTGAACTGTTGTGAAATCATCCAGACAAAAGCATTTATGTTCATGCAGACGAACTGTGGATGTATTATTATTTTCAAAGAAGTAGTAGTGTCGAACTCTGCTTCGAGTGGAGAGAGAGATACAGTCTGGTTGAGTATTTTGAACTGTTGGTCACGTCTGAGAGAGAGACTTTCTGGAACAAGAACAACTTTTTCATTAGAACCTTGTCGAGAGACTGGACTTTCCTATTTTGAACTGTTGATTGGAAACCCTGTTTGAATCTGGGAAAGGGGATCTCACCCAGGTTACAAGGAGAACCAGTTATCAGATTTATATGGAAGATAAAGTATTGGTTATATTTAAATTGCCATACATTCCCTTATTACGTTTGTTGTATGAATAAGTGTGAGGGACAGATTCCTTTAGAGTGTTTGCTTTAGTTTATTTTTATAGGAAGGAAAATCCTGGTCGAGGTAGGGATAGTGAGGCGTTTGTAAAACACCTTTTTGAGTAAATAAAATGGCATCTTATGAAAAACCTTTACAAAGTTGTCCGCCTCACATTTCTCCCCTATAATACTATATCCCACACAATTCCATTTTGATGGCTCTGTGAATTCCTTCTCTTATAATATGTTTGTGCACTTTGGCTTTGCAACGGGAATGCCAGTTTAGCCAGTCCCGAGTTTCCCAATACGTTCAATTTTGTGGGTTTTGTTGCTGTAAGTTTCTTATCTTAACTTATCTTAACTGATCATTAAGTATTTTCATTGCATTCCAAGGGTCTTGTCATTCCATAGATTTTTTCCGTGTCACTGGCCACCACTGTACATTGTAAAACACTACCAGACCACTAGCCATGGCCTAAGGTAATGGCCAGTGGTCAAGGTCATTGGCTGTGCCCAGTATTTTAAAACACTTCCCAACCCACTCAAAGACGTTCATCAATCACAGACCGATTTTGACCTGCTTTGACAGTGGTATTGTTATGTATAAAAGATGGCAGGCTTTGGGAACTGAATTTTTTTTAGGCAATACACAGTGAGATTAACATATTTGCCAAGGATCACACTTTTATTAAGCAGCGTGCTACAAGCCCCTTGTTTTATGGGCAGTCTCTTGGTGACTGTTGTGATACAATGCACAACCCCAACTAACTGCATTTAAGCAGCACAGAAAAGGGAAAAAATGACTGGCTGTAAGAATACCATATGCCCAGGTAGTTGTGCCCCCTTAGCAGAAATCAAAAGCTGGCACGCCCATGAATATACAAGCACAGTAAGTATTTATATATCTTAACGTGAAATATACAAATATAGTTCAATTGACCTTCCCCTTAGAAGAAAGTGCACAAGACAAAATAGCATTAGACTTTTAAAAAAAGTAATGAACACAAGAAAAATAACTTGAGAGAGGAAATGTTCCAATAAATATGCTGGCAAACTATAAAAGGTGCCCACCTTTTAAACCCAGCAATCAATAGTGAAATATTCCCTGGAAAACAACATCTCAGTACGAGACAAGTGCTTGTAGTCTTATGGGTGCGCGTCTCCACTGGGAACATGACAACTAGAGAAAATTCCTGGTAGCCAAATACTTGAGGAAGCTTGCCAACTTCAAAAATACCAAGGGGTTGCGTCCGCTCTCTGAAAAAAAGATGACACTGTCCACCCACATGTGCCCTTTAATTGTGCCCTGAAAAGCAGCCATAATCAGGGGAAAATAACTGCACCAGTGTTCAGGATTGCAACCTGTCTTGCCACATCCTGGGCAAATACTCAAGACTTACTTGCCCTCTCATCATTTCCCCTCCTCACCCCCATGTCTGTCTTTCAACAATACTCTGCTTTATAAAGATGACTTGAAAAGTGCACCTACCATTGTGTTATTCAAATATATAAATGCTTACAGAACTAGGTAAGGCAAAAAGTGTACAATTGTGGCATTATTACCCCCTCCCCCCATTTTGACCGGGAGACTACAAATACTAGAATGCAATTCAGCAAAAGGAAATAAATGGTCTCCATCAGAAAGCACTGGTAGCAGAGAAGATCTTTAAACCGTACTGGGGCATAAATATATATGGGGTCCATTACTCACTGTAATCGTATTTCTGATGCTTGTATTTGCTTAGATTCACATGCTATTCATATGCCGACATCTAGTGGAAGCTGCAGAGTATTACAGTTGTTTTTGGAAACTCGAAAAGATACGTTGACAGGGCGTACCATTAATACAATCCCTAGTGTGATGTCTAATGTACCCATGGTGCTTCATGAGACAAAGTCCCTCAGATTGTTTTGTGTCTGACTTGAGGTTGCATGAAGTGTAAGTGAGTACAGGTGTAGTAAAGCAGATTATGTATCAGATAAAGCCCAGACAACATCTATGCATCTTCTGCTCCAAGGGGAAGGAAGGGTGGGCGCAGGTGAATCTAAGCAGATGCAAGCTTCAGAAATACGATTACGGTGAGTAATGCATCACTTCTGAGTTTTGTGGAATCTGCTTAGATCATATGCTATGCATAGATTAGTGAGCAGTGTTTGGATAAGGTGGTGTATTGTGAGAAGGTACAGCGGCAAACAGACGTTTTAGCACTGCCTGTCCAAGCTGGGAATTTGCTTTAAAGTGAGTGTCAATGCAGTAGTGCTGAGTAAAAGTGTTGATAGAGCTACATGTAGATGCTTTGCAAATGGCGTTCGGTGGGATGTTTGCGATAAAAGCAAAGGTAGCTTCTGTACCCCTGGTGGAATGATCTCTTGGTGTGAAAGGCAGTGCTTTATCTGATAGAGAGTAGCAGAGCTGTATGCATCCAAGCATCGGTTTGTTTTGTTTACATAGTAAAGAACCGCCCTCGTTACATCTAGTGCTTGGAGGTTTTTCTCATCTGACCTTGAAGGGTTTTGAAAGAAAGCGGGTAGTTCAATGGACTGGTTGACATGGAACTTGGATATGAACTTAGGTGAAAACCTAGGGTGTGTTCTTAGTACCAACTTGTCTTTGTGGATAACAAAAAAAAGGGTCTTGCACTGACAATGCTTGTAGTTCACTGACTCTTCTTATTAGGTTGATGGCCACCAGAAAAGCTGTTTTATATGTTAGGTGTTTAAGGCTGGATTTGTGCATAGGCTCAAAGGGGGGAGGGGGGCTATGAGCTTTGCGAATACCACATTTAGATCCCACCCCCGGGGCAGGTTTGAAATGGGGGGGTAAGCCTTTTTACTCCTTACACGAATGCCTTAATGACATGGACTTTCCACCAGACACCTTGCTTTGAGAAGTGGTGTATGCGGATAGAGCGGCTACGTGAACCTTGATGGAGTTGGATACTAGACCGGAGTTTAGTAAGTGGAGCATGTAATGAAGAATGTGTGATGGAGTACATTTGATCGGGTTTACATTTTTTGGCTACACCATGTTACCAATCTTTTCCATTTGTTAAAGTAACAGTGTCTGGTGTTTGGTTTGCGCGCCTCCTTGAGGATTTCCATACACCTTCGAGGTCGTTTTAAATGGTGACATTCTATGACTTCAGGAACCAAGCTGCCAAGTTCATAGATTGAGGATGTGGGTGTAATGTTTTCTCCCCGTGTTTGGTGAGCATATTGGATGGGTATGGAAGTTTGATTGGGTCGCACATCGCCAGTTAGCGCAGATGCTGAAACCAAGGTTGTCTCAACATAGGAGCAATCAGGATTAGAGTCACTTGTTCCTGGTGCATTTTGTTCACTACCCTGCTCAGTAGCAGTGTTGGGGGAAAAGCATAGGCACATTTCCCTGACCAGGTCATCCACAGGCCATTCCCATTAGATCCGAGTTGGGGAAACCTGGATGCGAAGTCTCGGCATTGCGCTTTGTCTTGTGGCAAACAAGTCTAACGGAGGATATCCCCCGATGGAAAAAATATTGTCTGAAATGTTTCTGCTGAGCTGACGCTCGTGCTCTTCGGGTAGAGGGTCTCTGTTTAATGAGTCTACTAGAGAATTGAGTTCCCTGGAAAATGTTGCAACACTAGCAACATGTTCCGCTTCAGTGCCCACTTCCAGATTTTCTGTGCTAGCCTGCAGACTTGGAGAGTGTGCCTCCCTGCTTGTTTATGTAAAACATGGCAGTGGTGCTAATTGTGACTATGTGCACTGTTTGGCCCGACGGATGCTCTTGAAAAGCTTGTAGGGCTTTGAGCACTGCTAGCAACTCTGCTAGGCAAGATTTGGTGCAGTACCCTTTGGGTGCACTACAACAACCTTGACCTCCCGGCAATAGGAACCCAACCTTAGGTATAAGTCTGTACTACACAGGCTGGTAGTGTGGCTGAGCAGCCAGGCTCATCTCAAGAGGGGTCAATGTGAGCAGTAGGGTGGTTACACAGAGATTCACAGTAACAAGTATCCAAATAAACTCTTACACACAAGTTTTCTTGATGAAACAATTATTAATTTAATTAACAGTCAGTTTGAATAAGCCTTCTTCAGAAGGGGCAATATAATGGTAACACAAATACACTCCAAAATACACATTCTTAGTTTCTCTAAATCAGCAAGTACCCATTTGGGATGGCACACATACACTTCCTACAGTCTCAGGTGACTTAAATAGCTAGGACACTGTTAGGGAGAATTCTCATCTATGGCTGATTTCCCTCACCTAGTGAGTCCCCCAGCAGCTTTGCTGGACTTCTGGAGTTTATTTTTTCCACTTGGTAAGAGAGCTTTTCCCCCACTCTTACCTGTGTTTTGCTATGTGTTTCTACCTGTTTGTGTGATTGTGGACTCTGAAGTACACCACTTCAGTAGCCCCCTTCTTTTTGTGTGTCACACAGCACCTTCAGTACCGTGGCACAGGGTTGTCTTTGAGACTTCCCTCGACTCCATTTCTGAGGCGACTACCCTCCGCCAGAAAAGGGTAAAGTTACCATAAACTTTACTTGGTCAATCTACCACAGATCCAGTAACCCCATCTTCCATGGAGTACCGGAAAGGGTTAATTCATATCCCTTTTTATCTGTACCTCCCAGAGCATTGTTTCGCTCTTTTAACATTTAGACTTGGCTGGTGGCAGTGGGATCTACCCTAACTTTTCTACCGCAATTATATTAGATAAACGTGGTAATGTTCTTGGCTATTATATTAGCCTCGATCATAAACCAGCTTGATCAAATCATCTTTCTTTTGGCTCCGGTTGGGCTTATTCGCCATTTCTTTTTGTTAAAGTCCTTCTTGTGTTTTACTTTGCGCAGCAAACTAGGTTCGCCTTCTTTGTTCACTGTCTTTTGGCGGGCTTCTGCTCAGAAGACATCCTCAAGGCGCATGGGTGTCTAGGTGGGCTGAATGTGAGGGAGGGGTGTAGTCATCCCCTGCACAGGGTATCCTAGGAAACCCAAGTCGCACTTTGTCATGATTGGCCAGGGTAGTTGTCCGAGCTGGACAACCCCCTGCTGGGTGATTGTGAATGGGGGTTTTTCGCATAAAAGGCAGGTCTCTTGGGCTAGAAGTCAGTGGCCACTGGAACTACACGGAACCAGAGAGAACGACGTCTCCTACAACTACCCCATCCCGGTGAAGCCCTGCTTCAGTCCTGAGCTATCTGCCCTTCAACGACTTAGAGATGATCCAGCCCGGAGTCTTCTTCCCTTGAGCTTGGTGGGGATAGCGAGCTCATCTTCTACAGCCAGAGGATCCTCTTACTTGGTCGAAATCACTGCACGCTGCTGTAGTGGTCCAGATAGCCACCTGAAGAGCCTCTCCTGTTTTTAAATAACGCACCTTTTATTCCTTGTCGCTGCTGCCGGCTTCATCCCTGTGGTGCAGACCCCCTTCAGACGTCGTCCTTCACAACGAAGCTCCAGGAATTGTGAGTCTGCGGGAAACCAACAGGAACATCTGCCAGGGCACTAGCTGCACAACTGGAACAAGTTTAGTTTAGTTTATTATTTGTATTGCGCTCCAGACCCGAGGGTATTCAGGCGCAAGGCATAAGGATATTCAAAGCTTGGTTACAACATGTAAAATACAATTACGTGCAAGTGCCGCTTGGTTACATGTTGGCACAATGAAGTTACGATATATACAGGCGGGTACATTGATGGCATGCATAGTTTTACACAGTGGTTGGTGCATGCAGTGTAGAGAGAGGTGCCGGGCAAAGTCAGCAAGGTATATGCCTAGATGTCTGCATCTTTGAGCCAACTAGTGATGCTTTGACGGAACTTGTGATAGGATTGATTGATTCTTAGAGGGGAAGGTAGTGAGTTCCATAGGAGTGCTGCCTTGACCTGGAAGCTGCTGCCTCCTATTTTGATATGTTTGTATCTGGGGATCCAGAGGTAGTTGGTGTTGGCGAGTCTGGTGATTCTTGTGGTAGGCTTCAAAGTGAATCTGTCAGATAGGTAGCGGGGTGCTGCATTGTTCAAGCATTTGTGCGTGAGGGAGGCAGTTTTTAGTTTTATTTTGTCGTGAGTGGAGAGCCAGTTGTTGGCTCTTCTGGTGTTAGAGATATGTTGTCTCTTGGGGACTCCTAGGGCTGCTCCTAGCGCATTATTTTGTAGGAGTTGGATTTTTTTGATGGTTTGTTTATTGGCTCCTATGTATAGCGCGTTGCAGTATTCCAGCCTGGATAAGATGAGGGCTCTGGCTAGGGTGATGCAACTGTCCTGAGACAGGAAGGCCTTGCCTGCTCTGATCAACTTGCATGTGTATGCCGAGGCCAAGGCATTGACCTGCTTGCTGAGGGAGAGAGTGGAGTCCAGATAGAAACTCAGTGTTTTGACCTCCTTGGCGACAGTAATAATATTATTGTCTATGTTGAATGCTGAGTATTCGGGGCTGAGTTTTTTGAGGGTCGAGGGAGTGCCCAGGATGATGATTTCTGTTTTATCATCATTCAGGCATAGACCGTGGGTGGCCATCCATGCCTGGATGATGAGATATATCCTGTTCACCAATGTTCACCAGAAGGTCCAGATTGTCGAACAGGGGCCTGGTAAAGATATTGTAGAGGGTGGGTGAGACGCAAGATCCCTGGGGCACTCCGCAAGTTATGGGGATGGGGTTGGCTGCTACCATAGGAGAGAAGACTCTCATAGTCCTGTTGGTTAGGAATGATTGTATCCATGCAGTGGCTTCTTCGGAGAAATGAGCTGCCGAATCAAGATGGCTGCATAGGACCCTGTGGTCGACCAGGTCGAAGGCAGCTGATAAATCTAGGAGCAGAAGGAGGGCTGATTTTCCTTCATCCCGGAGTTCATCTATCTGTGACTTGAGGTCTATGAGAGCTGTTTCTGTCCCATGTTGGGGCCGGAAGCCTGATTGCCTAGTTCCTAGTAGAGAGTTGGTTTCTAAGTATTTTTGTATCTGGGAGTATGCCATTTTATCTAGGATCTTTAGGAGAAACGGCACTGTAGTAATCGGGCGGTAATTAGTGGGTATTAGTGGGTCTAGGGACTGCTTTTTCAGTAGAGGAAGCACCCATGATTCTTTGAGGTTGGATGTGGTGGTATTGGTGGAGAAGGATGAGTTGATAAGTTTTGTGATAAAGGGGGCCAGATCTCTGGCTGCATCCTTTAGAAGTTGAGCGGGGCATAGGTCTCCTTGACAGTTGGTGGGTTTGAGAGATAGTATGGTATTTTCTGTTTCTTTTATGGTGACTTTGGAAAACTTGAATCTGGGGTGATTGGTAGAGTTACTTAGTTGTTCTAGGTTGACGCTAATGGGTTTGTTGCCGGCGAGTGTGGCTTTTTTCTTGGCTATTTTTATTTGAAGGGTAGTGACTTTGTTGGCTAGAGCTTGTTGTATGTTGGAGCACCAGAGTTGGTCTTTGATGCAGTTGTCTGGCACCGGAATGGGCGCTTCTAGCTCTATGAGGATGACAAAGAGTTCTTTCGTGCTAGAATTAGCTTGGGCAATTCTAGCGTTATAGGTTTCGCGTTTAGCTAGGATGATTTCTTTTTTGTATAGGGCTGTGATGGAGCAGAGGTTGGTACTGTGTTCTGCTTGAGGAAACTGGGTGAATCCCTTTTTCTTCATTTCCAAGGCTTGCCCTCGTCTTCCCTCCTCCTTATAACTTTTGCTTCCGAACATTGACAATATCGAAGTACTTTTGGCTACGTTGAATCGTGAACTGTCTGACTGATCTTCCGCAACAGGCCCCGGTGTCTTTCTATCCTAGCTCCGGCCCTTTGACTTTTGAACTCCTGCCTCTGAGTGTTTCTTGATTCTGCCTGCCTAACCAAAATATTGCCTGTGATTTTTGCCTCCAACTCCCTCTGGGTATCTCAGGTGCCAAGTGTGTTTTTGCCCCGGTAGCATTTCATGTCACGAATATGCGTTTATTTAGTAGACCGAACTGTCAAAAAGTGAATGCAATCGTATTCGCGGTAACATGTTTTGTTCATAACACCGGTTCATTCAAACACAGGGTACTTACGTTGAGACTTACTGTACAAAGTGAATTAGTTAGTTGTAGTATATTTATTTTAAACACTTTATTAAGTTTGCAATAAACAACAACTACCAATAAAGTAAACAATGTCTCACAGTAAAGCATCACAACTTAATTTACAGAATATAAGCATCATACATCTTCAATCTGTCATAATTGCTTTATCCTGCGAAACATAACAGCAAACTGACAAGTATACACAAAACACCACAAGAGACAACAAGTGGGGCGAAGAGAAAAAAATAAAACAAAAAATAGTTTTAGTATATTTAACGTGTGGTTTTTATTGAAGTTTAATAGAAGTGGTGGGTTTATAACAAATGGTTTAAAAATAAATGTACTTATATTTTTGTACCTGAAACCTTGAGTCAGTGTTTGCTTGAGTCACAGTAATTGTGGTCCCTTTGTGTAATCTCTGCTACTGCTCATATACTCTTGAGATGAGCCTGTCTGCTCCGCCACTGCTACCACCCTGACATAGTAGTACAGGCTTGTACCAAAGGTAAAACTTGTATTGCCACCTGTAGTCTTAATTGTGTGTAGTGGTCCCAAAGGGCACTGCACAGGATACTGCCTAACAGACAATATGGACATTAATATATCACTGGTACATTTAGAGCAGTACTGAGATGAGTGTCAAAGTAAAGAGGTTTTAGAATAAGACAAGAGATCACACAATTATTGTTAAGCAGGGAAGTACTTTTAAACCCCCCCCAATGCAAAGTAAGTTAACCCTTTCCTGGAAGGAAGGTACCAACACACAATCAGAGGAGAGAAGAGTCATTCAGAGAGCCAGGCCTGCCCATGTCAAGTGGGCAAGAGTCTAGGTGAGCTGAAGCACTTCTTGCAGGTAAGTAAAAATCTTGCACAATGTTTTAAAAGTCTTTGTAGAAAAAGTAGAATCAATTAGGGCCACAAGCTGGGAGGCTTGTGAGGTGTAGAAGATGCAAGCAACTCAGGAGCAACCAAGACAGGTCTCAACTGAGAACACGTACGGCTACAAGACAAGAGGTAAGTTCTCTTAGACTGTACAGTACCTTTGGTTAGAAGAAACGGTTCCAGCTGGCTTCTGTTCCGGTGTTGCTCTGCAGATCCTTTTGTTCCTGTGCCTCAGTCGTGGGGAGACGTCTGGGGACTCCTGCAACACAACGGGACGGTCGGCGAAAGCAAAGTGCAAACTTCAATTCAGTGGCACTTCAGCGCTTTAGCTCCTCGTGTCTGACAGCAAATAGAAACACCACAGTTCTTGTATACCACTTCAGACTTCCCTTGCTTCTGGGGTCCATGACTCTGTTGAGGTGGCTCAGGCTTGGTCAGTCCTGCATCAGGGAAGTCCAGAGGATCTTCCTAGCGCTTGGGTCCGACTTAAAAGCGATCAATTCGATTTGGTGTTCCTCTCCATGGCACTTCAGTTCCAGCAGCAGAAGTACAGCCAGCTTCGAGAGGATGTCCAAATGAGTTCACTTTGGAGTTGATTGGTCCCACCAACTCATGGGGTGAAGTCGCCCTTGCAGGGATTCTCTAGTTGAGGCAAATTCTGAGCTTGAGCACAGCAGCAGGGCGTCACCGGGCAAACCAACAATCCAGGAGTTGCAGCAGGTGTCTCTTCCAAGTTCTTCTTAGGATTCCTTCGGCTAGTGGTCTACTTTGCGTTCCAAGCCTAAAGCCTTGCCTTTTATGCAGGTTTCTCCCATTCATTCCAGCCTATCTGTCAATCACACAGCAGGGTGGCTGTCCTAGCCAGTAAATCACATTTGGGTGCATTCCTGTAACCAAGGGGATTAAGCACAGGGAGTTGCGGGGCACCTCCCTCACTGCCTGCCACTGCCAGACATACTGGAGCCAGAGGCAGGCTTCACTCATGAATCCCGCCAAAGACAAAATTAACAAAGTGACCAAACCTGGTTTGGCGCGCAGAGTAAATTTCAAGAAGGACCTTTCTAGCAAGAAATGGCAAAATAAGAAGACCGGGGTCAATTTGACGTGGTAAAAACTGCCAATGGCAGCTAAAAGTAAACCACTGCCACCAGCCATTAATTGTAGAAAGGGTACCATAAAATTGTTACACGAGAAACTAGACAAAGGGGATACTAAGTGACCCCCTCCATCACCCTATTGTAAGATTTAACTTTTCTGCTCTTGGAAACAGTAGTTTATCCAAGAGAAGGTATTTAAACCTTTGGCAAATCTGAATGACTACCATGTGCCACTGCACTGTAGGTGCAGTGTGTCACAATATAAAAAGATGATGCCTACAGAGTTTGTCAGACTCCAAAAACCAAATGAAATACAGAGTTTAAATCACAGTAAAATACATGAGTGGGAAAAGGTCTCACTCTCTTCAGGTTGAAAATTCACAAGTCTGAGAGTCCATCAAAAGTGCTGGGGGTTTCTAAGGTACAGAGGAATTGGCACATTTCTGAGAATTCTCCCCAACAAGCTCTAAAAGGGTTTTGTGATTTTGAACTACGATATGGGTCCACAGGCCATGCGCTGTGTGATGAAGGTAATAGGCTCCCCACCCGGCAAGTTGTGACAATCGCTTGCACTGTAGAGTTGTAAAAAGGTTTTCCCCTTCAACAGCTTTTTCTTTGTCCATCAGCGTAACGCTATAACTAGGGTTAGCTAAACACCCACTAGATCTTACCACTGACCGCTTGCCTGAGACCACTGTTACACTAACCATTCTTACATTGGGCGCATGCGCAACCGTGCGTGCGGGACCAGGTAAATGCAGGACGCCATCATCCCAAGCAAGCGCATTGCTTTGCGTATGGTTATTTGGCGACCAGCTAGACACTGAGGTATTTGCAACAGTGTGTTTTGCACTCTTTCGTTTGATGGAAGACTAGACCTTCTTCTGTCTATAGGACAGCTCCTAAGAACTGTATTGTCTTGCTTGGAACAGGACTTGATTTCTTCTCGTTGATTGAGAATCCCAATTGGAACAGAAGATTGATTGTTCTTTGAGTATTTTGCTTGCAAATTTGAGGTTATTCCCCTGCAGATAAGCGTGCACTGGGATTGATTCTCTACTTAGGTGCCCCGCCACAACCGCTAGAGTACCTTGGTGAATACCCTTGGAGCAGAGGCTATGCCGAAGGGTAGCACTTTAAATTGGTAGTGTTGGTTCGCTATTTTGAAGCTCAGGAATCTTCTGTGAGCTGGGAACCTTGAAATATGAATGTATGCATCTTTCAAGTCCAAGGTTGCCATGTAGTCCCCCTGTTTTAGCAGGAAAATTACTTTCTGTAGCGTTAGCATGCAGAATCTTTGTGGCTTAACATAGGTGTTCGGAGGGTGCAGGTCTATGACTGGGCGCATTGTTAGGTCTTATTTTGGCACAAGGAAGTACACTGAATAAATACCATTGTTTACCTGGTTTGCCAGGACGATTTCCATGGTGTCATTTAGTAGCAGTGCTTTGACGTCTAACTGGATGCGTTGTTCATCCTGTGTAGTTTGTCTTGGCGGGTGGTTGGCTGGTGTTTGTCTTAGCTCTATGCAGTAGCCCCCCGCCACGGTGGAAAGTAACCACTTGTCCAACGTGATCCCCACCCATGTGTGGCTAAAGTGAGAAATACAACCTCCTACTGGAGAGGAATGGAAGGGAACCTGTAGTCTGTGGTCATTGCTTAGGAGGAGTGGAGCCCCCTCTTGAGGTGGAGGATTGTCTTTACTTCTGGACCTTCGGTGGCCCCTTTGAAAGTTTTGTTGGGAGGGCTCCCCCTGAGAGGAACCCCAGGACGGACTCTGCCCGCCCTGGGTGTATTTGGAGGACCGATGGGAGTTGGTCCTCTAAACCAGTGCGCATTTGAACCTTCTGTCTGCAAAAAAGGTTTGTTGTCCTAGGGATTTAAGTGCATCATATTCATCCTTAGCACTTTTTAATGTGTCCTCGACCGCTTTGCTGAATAATGTGTTGGGCTCGATGGGCATGTTTAAAAGGGTAGCCTGGGTTTCCAATTTGAAACCCGTTTGACGAAGCTGTACATGGCGTTTGATGAGGGTGCCTTTGTCACAATTCACCCCTCATTTTTTGCTGCATCTAAGTTGTTTTTAAGAAGGCAGCTTGCTACTTACTTGTCTCCCTCCAGCAACAGTTTGTAAGAGCCATCTCTTTAGGGGTCCTGGGACTGAATCTATTTGTTGTGCGAGCTCGTCCCACTTGTGGCAATTATAGCTAGACAAAAGTGTAGTGTTGTTCGCGATCCTTGCTTGATAAGCAGGCGAGGAAGCTACTTTCCTGCCCAGCGTGTAGATCTTCTTGCTTTCCTTGTCAGGAGGGACTTCGACAGAGGCTAAACGTCTGCCTCCTTTCTTCCTTGTGGTGGTGACCACTAGAGAGTCAGGCTTTAGTTGCCCCCCAATGTACAAGGGGGCTGAACTAAAAAAAAAGTTCAATGTGTGGGTTGACTGCCCATGTCCGATTGAAGATGAGTAGAGAAGGCTAGATACGCCTCTAGACAGATTGAAGCAGTGGGATGAACTGTGCTGCAGATCTCTTATCCCCAAGGATGTCCCTCTATGAAGTCTTTATCGACTTGAGCTTCTTGGGTATCTATCTTAAAGTGTTCTGCAGCCTTTAAGAGCAGGGCATTGTACTGCTGCTAGTTGTCCACTGGGGAATTAGCCACTGGTTGGTCGGTATGGTCTGAGGATTGGATGTTGTATACATTATCGTCGTCATAGTATTGGGCTATGACCCCTGAGTCCCCCTGGACTTCTGTGTATGTAAATGAGCCAGGGTCTTTGGAGTCTTGAGTGTCGTAAAAATATAGGTCTTGTCCCACGTCTTTATATGACACGGTATTAGTTAGTGTTGCATCTAGGCGGGCTCTTTTGGTGTCAGGCTGTTTGTTGGCATCGCTTTGAGGGGTCCCCTGGAAGCTGGTAAATTGTTCTAGGTGTTGATCCAAGAAACGGACAAAACTAGACATTCTCCTCATTGACCCTATCAAACTGTTCCGGGGTCCACTGGGAGGAGCTTGGCAACACTGAGGGGTTAGGTGTAGGCAGTGGATCTGGTGCAAGGGGCTGTTTGTGATGCATTTCCCCTGACGGGGTGTGTTTTAAGGGTAGAATAATCCCTAATCTTTGAACCTTGTGATTTTGAGGCTTGGGACGTCAAGGACTTGGAGTCCTTCCCTTGAGCAGGGTGTCAGGGATGTGTTTCATTATTAAATCACTCATTTTGCAATTTGTAGTAGGGTTGTTCGATGCCTGACCGCGAGGAGTTCCCTGATTTGGTTGCAGTGACGGGAACGGACTTTGGTGTCTGTTTCGAGGGCCTGTCGTATGGTGATCGTGCCTGCGATCGCCCAGAGGACAGGGACATTTTGGACCTTCGCCTCAACACTGCATGTGGCCTATCGAGATGTGCTCAGTGTCCATTTCATGGAGGTGCTTGAGCTGCCAGGTGTCCTCTGCATAACGGAACCGCCAGCCTGCCTGTTGGAGTTGGGGCCTCGCATGCAGGACTCCATCTGGCCCCAAACGCCCTATACGTCACTTAGGATGCTGACACTGCCATCACTGGAGGCTCCCTCAATGTCCATAGCGCCCTTGGCCCGAATAGCGTGGTGAGCTCAGCGTTAAGTTTTTCGGTCCTTTCAAGTTTTTGGCCTAAACAGTTTGCAGGACTTCGGCGTGGTTCCCAGGAAGGCAAAGGTTACACACACGGTGTGAATCCTTCCAGGGAAACTTCCTGTTACAGAAAGGACAGAGTTTAAAAGAAGTATTTTCCATTGTGTAAAAAGATTGCAGCCTGGCAGAATACAAGGAAGTATAGGGGAATATACATTCTCTAAGTGAGATGGAATAGGACCTTCCCCCCACTCTCCATACTGTACAGGGCCGAGGCCCGTTTGGGCCTCGGTCGATCGCAGACAAAGTTTGTCGAGATGGGAGGCGTTGTCGTCAATGGATGGTCTTGTCCTCGAAAGCCGTTGCCGGAGATTTTGCGGACAGAAAAAAAGTCTAACTTTAAACGTTGAATAAGTAATGCCGTCAGCCAGAACAAGGAACTCTGCAATATGTGTCCGACTTCGATGGCGGAAAAAAACTATCTAAAGGGACCTCGACACGTGAAGGACCATGGGTACCGTGGACGTCACACTAGGGATAGTATTACTGGCACGCCCCGTCAATGTTCTTTTTGAGTTTCGAAAAACAAAAAATAATACTCTGCAGCTACCACTAGATGTCGACCTATGCATGTGATCTAAGCAGATTCACAACGTTAGAAATATATATCAAGGTTATTCTAGTTTGCCTCGCACGTGCAAGCTGGATTGGCAATTCTCCATGTATTTGCAGCTCCTCACCCGGCGATGAAAGCCATTTTCACGTGGGCCTCATGACAGCTTGACCTTTAGAGTGCAATGCTTTCAAGGACTGGCAGAAGCACGGTTTATTATTACATTCTTTTTTTTTTTGCACATCGCACCTATAGGCCTCAGTGCGCTCCCACAGACAACAAAATTACAGAATGAAGTGCAGTGTCATGTAAGGGGAAATAAAACAAGCTATCGGGCATAGAAGACAGCAGAATAGGCTTTCATGCTAATCCTTAGAATTAGAAAAAGGGCTTGTATAGCTCTTTTGAACCCTGGTAGAGCTGGAATATCCCTAATGTTGCAGGAAATGAGTTCCATAAGACAGGTAGGTGCCGGAGTATCAAAACAGGTGCCGCCACACTTCTTCAGTTTGAAACGAGACACAATCAAATTCCTTTTTCCATTGGGACGCCAGGAAAGCAAAACAGGGGTATTCCGGATTTGTTGTACGAGATAAGTGAGGGCCAGATTTGAAAGGCATTTGTATGTAAGAGATACAATATTATGGGATATCCGTTGAAAAACTGGAAGCCAATGCAAGGATCTCTTTGCCCGTGTCTTGTGTTCTGTCCTTGTCAGCCCACAAACAGCTCCAAAGACTCCATTGTGGGCGGTTTGTAAGGTTCTGATTACAATAGTCAATTCTGGAGTTTACCAGAGCTGTGGCAAGTATGGCGATATCGGGAGTGGAGAGGTAGGGTTTAATCTGCCTAATAAGTTCAACAGTAAATGCACAGGAAGATTTGACATGTAGGGTTTCATAGTCAGGCCCAAGTCCAAATAGACTCCCAATGTTTTAACACAAGGGATAACCTGAATGTTGCAGTTACTGATCCTGAACTGTGCATACTCAGGACCGAATCTCTCCAAGCCTTGACTAGAGCCCAATAGCATACGCTCCGTTTTTTCACCATTAAGAGCTAGTGAGTTTGAAGCCATCCATATTTGGATAAATTAGTATATCTGATTGATCCTCATCACATCTGTCTCAATCTCCAGGAAGTGCCACAAATATCTTGGTGTAGTTTGTATAATCAATGCCGGCGGCATCCAGAAGATCAAAAAGTGGGTGCATATAAATATTAAACAAGATGGGAGAAAGACAAGCTCCCTGAGGCACCCCACAAGTCAACCATTCGGGGAGTGGATGAAATTCCTCAATCATTGCTCTTGTCCGACAAGGACCCAAAAAAGAGGCCAGCCAACAGACTGAAAGGTCAGAGCAATTACCTAATGTTCTCAATCTCTCTAATAGCAAGCCATAATATACAAGGTCAAAAGCTGCTGAAAGATCCAAAAACATCAGTAGTGCAATCTCACCATTATCCACTATATCCGCAAGACTAGAACGCAAGTCCAACATGGCAGTTTCTGTGCCATTTTGTGCCCGGAAGCCTGACTGACGTGAGCTCAACAGTCCATATGTGTCCACATGCTTCTGCAATTGTTGATAGGCTTTTCTATTCAGGACCTTTAAGAGAGATGGGACCTTTGTGGTGGGGCGATAATTGCTCACCAACGTAGGATCCAAGGAATCTTTTTTAATAATAGTTGATATCCAGACTGCCTTGAGAGCGGGAGGAACTTTGGCTGTAAGAAAGGAGGAGTTTACAATTTCCGTAAGAGAAGGTGCTAAATTATCTATTGAGTCTTTGATTAGGCTTGCTGGGCATACATCACTTGGATATAATGTTGTCTTCAACCTCTTCATCACCCTTATTATGTCGATATCATCTATTTGCTCAAAACAAAATTCCAGGAGTCTGCGAGAGGGGGTCAGCTGAGCACAATTTACAGTCACACAGTCAAATAAGCTATTGAGTTTCTCAAGCTGTATATTGTTTCCTTGTGGAGTTTTAATTTGGCAGTAAAAGCTTTTTAAATTTCAGTGCACCCCTCATTAATTCTATTAATGGTAGAAGGGGCACGTCTCTTACCCTCCAGGTCCTTTAGGATAGCAAATAATTCCCTCTGGCTGGATTTGGCATTCCCTATTCTGATGTCAAAGCTAGTGCGCTTAGAATCTAATATAGCTTGTTTATATTTGGATGATGCCATCAGGTATTATGATGACAGTATTCTCACATCACTTTGCTCTTAAAAAAAGAAATAACGCGGATGCCATTTTCTTAGTGTATTATGTGCCATTTAAAACTAAAAACACAGCATCCAGGACTGTGGACTGTCTCCCATCCGTGCAGTAACTGGGACCGATCCTGCTCAGCTTCAACGTGATGGCCAGTGATTTTTCACCCCGACATCACTGTAGCTGTAAAATGATTATATATATATATATATATATATATATATATATATATATATATATATGTGAAAAAAACGTTAAAAGGGACGTTATGGTTAAGTTGCGCTACTAAAAACCTATGAAAATCACTAAAAAACTTTGTTCAAGGGACGTTATGGTTCCAAGAAAAACCAAAAACTCCCCAGAAATTTGCCAGTTAGGTAAGCTAAGCAACCATAACTCGCGCTACCACCGTGCACTGTTAAGACTAACACCCAGGACATCAAAGATGACATCACAACTAAAAACTAAAGTCGTTCCACGATGTGGCTATTCGTAAGGTTGTACCTTGCGATAAACTTAGTAGGTTGACTTCCTCTACAGCATCCTCCATTTCCGCTCCTGCCACCATAAGTGACACTCCTGTGCAACAGCGCATCCCTCCAGCTGCCTCACAGGCTATTCATGATGCTGTTGACCCTTACCTTTCGAGGGTCACAATATTGTGCATGTACTGCGATGCAGTACTCTCCAGGGGGGAGAACCTTCAGAGTGCTTTCGAGACTGCGGTCAAGGAGCACCAGAAGAACTGCTATCTACCTAAGTAAGGCCCACCCTACATCTTCCTCTCTCCACCTGCCCTTTCTTATCCCCATGGTTGGTGTCCCCTCCTTTCTCCTCCTTTCCTTCTGTGTCGTGTTTAAAAAAACCTAAAAAAATATAAAACAAAAACAAAGGCTCTTTTCCGAGCCGCCTTTCACAGTTAAAAAAATAGAAGTGACAAATAAATAGTGCAGGGCCCTGTGTATTTTTTAGATGTCCGCAGACAGTCTGTGGACATCTAAAATTTTGCGGTACTGCCCTATCAGAACCATTGCACTTTTCTCTGGGTGGATGTGTTGGCGCTGAAAAGAGCCTTTTTGTGGGTTTTTTTGTGCTTCAAAAAAACTTCAAGTGATTGCCAGCATAAGTAAGATGTACTCCATCTCTCTGAAAAATGTGTGCGCTACAAAACATATTTTCATTCTGAAAAGAGGACATACCAACATCTCTCAAAAAGACACAAACAGCCTTGTTAACACTGCGCTTTTCTTTCTCCATTTGTGGACCAAATGGAAAAGAACGCAGCCACATTTGTCTTTGCGCAATACGGGAAAAAATGACTCTGGAGTTTGGATACATGTCCATGACTTTCCCAAGTCCTTCTTTCATTGCAAATTGCAAAGAGATTCCTGACATGTCCTAAACTGTTCCTCCCACAATTAATAATAATAATGTCTGGATGACGCGGTGTCACCAAAGAAGCACAGAGAGGTACCAAATCCACCCACTTCATTCCACGCACTCCATGCCAGTGCACTTCCACATGAGAGAATCCAAGATGTGCAGCCACTCCACAGCGACCTGAATGCACCTTGACCAATTTATCCACAAATCTCCCAAAATCCAAACAATGTGCTTGCTGAAACACACAGATAGCCATCTGCTTTTCAATCAGGAAAAAGACATACTGACAAACTCTCTCCTTACACAACACACCCAGTAAACCTTATTGACCAATACCTTGCTCTGCTCAATTTCATTTGCATGCCACTCAACCCCAAAATCCCTGTTTGTAATATCAGCTGTCCTCGAGCAATCGCACTGTCCGCCGAGAAATCGAAAAATCTGAGCGTAGGGGATGAAAAATGAGTGTGCCCCATTTCCCCTTTGAGGTTGGCTCTGAAAAGAGCCTTTTTTTGCAGATGCTTCAGAAACTTTTATTTTCAATTTTTTTGTTTTTCTGTGTGCTTATTTTCCTCCAAAAATCTTCACATTAGCTTCTCCAAAGCAACCCTTACGTTCCAAAACAGCATGGCATTTCCCATAATAAAGAAATGCCATCTTCCGTAAAGTAATCAACATTACCAGAGTCAATGCTGTCATTGTCGCAAAACAACATGCCAGATCTAGTCATAAAACCAAACATGCTTCAGTTGACTAAGCACCTAGCAACATTTTGCTGAGGACATAAAACTAAATATTGTCCCATATTGCCCTAGGTGTCAACCCAGAAAAAATAACCTTGGCATTTGGAAGGACTTTCATGATTTCGTAAACCAAATTTTTCAAATCTTGCAACAAAGTAGGGCCACTAATATATCCCAAATGCACAGCACCACAGTGTAGGACTCCTACATGTGGACTATGAAATCTAGCCACATCCTGAAAATCTACTAGAATTGCCTGCAAATTCAAATTGGGCACAGTGCTCCACACCACATCCACTCCTTTTTTGTCAAAATGGTTAGCCACATTTCTAGATTTTGCATACTGCTCCAACCCATTCACAAACATATCTCCAACCACCAACACTCTGACTTTCTGCACCTCCATCATCTTCACCACACACAGCCTCTCTCAATACGAAGCAGAACTTCAACATCTGATTGGTGACTCCTCAAAATACACTCCCACTTCATGCTCGGAAACCCCGGATGTAGCATGTCATGTCTCCGAACATCCGCTCTGTCCATGGAGCACGTAAGTAACACTGAAGGCAGCCCTTCTACCCTTTCCACTGCACTCTCTGCACCATTTTCTCACACCATTTCTTCATTGACTACTGTTAAGCAGTCACACAATCATCCACCAATCACATCCAAGAACTCTACATCTAACTCTGTCATCACAGATCAGCATTTTAGATGTACTACTGATCACTCTCAGTACAATTCAGCTGTGACTGCAAAGAACCTACAGTAACAACTACTATACAATTTCCCAAGATTTCCACGTACAGATTGATGCAAATCCACATGCATGAACACAGACTACAGGTATGAATATTTTCTACACAGTACATGTACACCTCTTCTAGAAATACAATATCCCGGGAGCATAGCTCCGTGGCACGTGCGCGCCTTGAAAGCAAGACGACATGAAGCAACACAGATTTGATCCCCGGGTCCGCGCTTAGAAACCTCTGGGTGTTTAAGCGTGTTATAAATACGCAACTAAAACAAAAAAATTATGCAACTAAAAGACAAACCATTCCTGTATCAGCGCCTTGGCACCCGCGAGCTGTGTAAGCGCTTTAAAAATGTAAAACAAAATAAATAAAAATATGAACAGAGTAAATGCCACTGACCCTGTACAAACTGTAAAATGAAGTTACTGTCATTTCTTCCATATGCTATGATGAAGTAGCTCTCCAAATATTTGTTTACACACACACACCTATCTAAAAAATATTGTTTCATATTATAAGATGTGAAAAAGAACAGTATACTAATGAAAGACTGTCCACTGTGTTATAAAATTACACACAGCCAGGATGAGTACATACATCTTCACTCAAGCACACACACAGACAATATCATTAGAAAGGCTCCCAGATCAAACACCACCACTGCCTTTATATCAAATCATTCTGCTTTATTACCCACACCTTCACAAAGGCATACATTGAATGCTTTTATGTACAATCTCTGCCATTTACCCTTTAAAAATAGCAAAAAATGCAAATGATTATTTCTTGTATCTCTTAACATCCATTAACATAACATTAAAAAAACAAGCGTGCTCTATGCGTTTACTATTAGACTAATTCGAAAAATATATTCAACTAACAGATTCTAAATAAAATATACAGGATGCACATAGGCAAAGAATAGTGCAAAATAATGTCTACATTAACAAAACTTCTATAAACACAAATATGCACTAACTTCTTTCTTATACACTTTCAGTGAACACCACTCTCCTGAAAAGCAGCAGTGTCTGAAGCACGAACAAGGACTAAGAAGAAACCTACTCTTTCATACAAAAAATTAAGTACAAAACTAACAATGTTCTAACTGTTACTCAAACACACTAGCATTTTAGTGTTGTAGAAGAAATAAATATATTAACCCTTTACCATTAGATGTAGTATTAGTGCTTCCCCTGTCCAGCTACATACTTCGTGTTGTCATCTGAAGCCCAGTATAGTAACACACAAATACAAGAATAGCCTCCCAACTTGATGTACCTGCCCAGTGCACAATCGCACACCTACATAATCATACTTAGCATCATACTCAGACACTCATGCACAAAGCACGCATATACTGCACAACAGCCCAATAGACCCCAAAGAATGCCTACCAAAAACAACTCCGTAGAAAGCAAGCAGAAGTAGAGCAAATCAAAATCAGTGTCCAAAATAAGCATCCATCTCTAGCAGATTTTGTACAAAAAGCTCAAACAAAACAGCTAATACAGTCATTAAGCGAAACAATACAAGCTTCCAGTACAGAAACCTTCCCTCTATCAAAAGGTAAAACCAAACAAAGTGATTAACAAGACTTCAGCTACCACTACTGCTAACATTGGACCTATAAATCTCGATGTAGTGACAAGTAAGCAAACCAAAAAAAAGTTTTACAAAAAATGTTACGCCACAGAGTCCTTCAGAACCTTTTAAAAACAGGAGAGAAATCATGCAAACCCTTAAAACCTACTGTAGAAAATGAATCCTAGAAGCTCTCGTAGACAGTGCAATCTTTCCCAAGAGGAAGTTATTTATTTTATTTTTAAACAGGATGAAACAACTAACAAACCTAACTACAAAAAAGACTTCTCAATAAACAGAATATCACCAAAAATAGCTTTTTAAACATCTGTGGTGGTGAATAAGTCACACCACGACCACAGATCCATATTTTAATGAAGAAGCATATAAACAAAAGCAAACCCAATTGCCATACATAGCAGTGGACGAGGTTATGAAAAACTTAACACCATTATGGAACAAGAAACTCTGATCAGAAAAATATCCCCAGAAAACTCAGCATCACCTCCCCAATCTCCTGAACCAAAATGTCCAGTCTACAAATGGCCGTGCACATCAACGCGTAACATTGCCAAAAAATCTTTCAAATCTTTACACCAGTTCCTCAATCAGTATGTAAAAAGCAAAGACAAATTCAAAATGAAACTACTACAAAATATGGATGCCTGTCCAGTGCACATATACACAGGACTACAAGAACATTTGTTAGCCTGCATTTCAGAACCTATTTGCAAAAGCACCTTCCATCATATCAAAATGATATCAACACATCATTTAACTATAAGTAATTTAGTCCAAAAACTCGACTATGCTAAAAGTCCTGCTTTAGCACTAGCCAACTTAAATAATCTTCTAAATGGTACAGCCAAACAACTACTCGAAGAAATAGACTATATCCAGAGAGAATATTTTGGAATTGAAAGCCACTTACAAAATGAAATAGATGTACAACAAACTAGCAACTACTGTACAAATAGCAACCTTCGATTAAACACATACAAAAAAGAAATACCAAAGTTTAAAAGTACCTCCGCTGAAGTACCAAACCATGTGTGTGAATTGCTGCAGGACTTCTTATAAAATTACCACAAAAACTATAGACATAACATACAAAATAGAAGACAATGAAGATTTAAAATGGTTCCAATTAGCTCTTTACCTTATAGCAGACAACAAATATGACATTACTGACCATAACAGAAACCATAGAAATAATTCAAGAGTCACCAGAAACTGGTCAATTTGAACTTCTAAATCCCACTACGGAATCCAATATTTTAGACCATTATACAATTCATCCTTTACACTCTAAAAGACACTATAGATGATGCACTTGAAATTTACCAAATGCAACAAGCCAAAGGATCTACAATCAGCACATGGGAAAAAAGTATAGAAGCACAAGCCTTTCCGCTACTCTTTCCTACTGGAAAAGGAGGAAGGTATGATGATAGACCCACACAGATAACAGCATCAGAATATCGCTCTCTACGAATGCATTCGGACGACCCCAGATTCAGACAAAATGTGGAATACATATTCCACCTTCTCTTTGAAATTGAACTAGCAACTCTATGCTACTGAGTTGCACACACATTAAAATCAGATAGCCATTTTCAAAATATGTCAGCTATGCAATTATTACAAAAAGTGCAAGAAAAAGATGAGGTTTTACAGTCAAGTATTACAAATCTTTTAGCAAACATGCGTGGTACAAAAGAATACTGGTTCCGACGTCACGGAGATGCACGCTGTATGATAAGAAACCTTGGCCCACCCACTTGGTTTATAACATTACGTTGTGCAGAATATGCATGGGAAGATTTCCACGATTTCCTATGCATAGCAAACAAAAATAAAACAAACCGATATAAAAACACCACAAGAACTCTGCTTTCTAGATCCTGTAAATGTATCAAGATATTTCCATCATCGCTATGCTACACTATTTGTAATAAGACTGTTCTTCCCCTCAGAGAAGTTCAACACTTCTTTTGGAGAAAAGAATACCAAGGCAGAGGAGCACCACACATCCACATGCTATTATGGATTAAAGATGCTCCTACATTTGGTCAGGACAGTGATGCCACTGTTTTGCAGTTCATCCAAAAATATGTCACTTGTGAAATCCCTTCACAAACAACACATAGTGACCTTCATGCACACATTTTTCAATTTCAAAGATACAAATTTGGCAAATATTGTCGAAGCAAATATTTAAAAAAGGGAAACACTACACCAAATGCCGTTTTGGTTTCCCTAGACCAGTTTCAACAGGTCAAATAAACAACTTCATGTCTTCAGTCAGACATACTGTCAAAGGTAAATCACCTAAGAACACATATTACATAAAAAGAACAGAAGAATCAAAATACATCAATGATTGCAATGCAATCATTGCCCTCCTATGGAATGCAAACATAGACGTGCAGTACATTGCAGACAATTCCACTGTCACAGCCTACTTAACCAAAGCATAGAAACAGAGCTTCAAGAGCGCTGGGACGACATATCATCGGACAAAACACTATCACAGGAATTGTACAGTTTAAGCATAAAAATGCTAGTTCATAGAGAACGTGGCTGCTATGAAGCTGCAGACCCCTTAACTTGCCTTGTATGGAAAATCTGACAATATAGTATGGCTAAGTCTTGGTCCTGCTAAATCTAGAAAAAGTTCTCAAATCATATGAGGACATAGAATCAGTAGCCAAAAATGTCCCCAACAGCCAAGACATTTTGAAAAACAATTTACTAGACACATACTACTCAAAGAGGAGTACCACTTTGGCAACCATGTGTCTCTACCAAATAGCCCAAAACTTCACATACAAAAATAATGTTAAACCAGAAGAACTCCAGGCCCAACTACAAGTGGACACTCTCGACAGAAGTCAACCTTCTATAACAGGAAGCCAAGAACCACTTGGACATCCACTAATAGCAAATGAGGCAGAATTAGCCATGACAGAAGTAGAAAACACCATGTGTCAGTATGAACAAGCTACAGAAGATTTTGCTGTACTGAAATCACAACTGAACAATGAACAGCATAGCATTTTCCAAGAAATAACAAAACAAACTGAACATGGTGTGGAACATGAAAATACAAACTGTACCTGCCAAGGCTACAAAACTATACTGCTATATGCATGCACCGAGTGAAGCCCCGAGCAGTCCCTCTTTGCCCGGAGCCCTCGCTGCAATCATTGTGTACTGCTTTGTGGAACTCACTTTTGGCACTTTGCTTTAGTTACAAGTGCTTGTTCCTTGTACCTACACTATAAGTTAAACACGTATTTAACATATTTCTCCTTTTAACCTTCATTTAGTGATATTATTTCAGTTTTGGGCTAAAACACGCCTATTTGTTTGACATCGCTACAAAAGCGACCGCGCGCGCACCGAGTGAAGCGCCGAGAAGTGCCTCTTTGCAGCGGCGCACGGGACTCGTCGGGGCTTTCTCTTTGCTTTAACTAGAATTTTGTGTCTATGTTCTGTTCGGAATGTTTCCTACCCTAAAAACTGGTATGCCCAAGGGCCTGCAGCCCACGGTTTTGAAAAACTCTAAAGGGGATGCCTTGAGTGCTACATCAACTCCTAAAGCCCTCCGTAGCAAAAAAAGGCTCCAATTCATCTCTCAAGAAACCGTCTGTACGGATATTCGCAAATTCTATAGAGACACAGGCCAGCATCACGGAAATCACGGACGCCGTCCCCTTTACTCAAACCACTGGTGTATGCTCCCGGGGAGCGATTTTACAAGAAATGAACATCCAACCTTGCGTTCCATCATCATTAGTCACGGACTTTTTGAAAACTAACGTTCAACATCATGACTCTTTAGAGGGAGCAGTTACAAAGGTAATTTCTGCTCCTCATACCGCCTGCTCGAATGAGCGAAATGTGATCACTGATGCTAGCATATTGGAGAATGTACCCTCTACTGCTGAACTAATGCATAATGTTGTTAACCTCTCTGGACAATTCTAACTCATGTTTTTCTCCTCAGCTATTATCCGACAACTCTCCAAATCTCCCACCATGTTTACAAGCAGTTGTTCTTCAATCTCCAATATATCTTGCTGTGTACCTACACCACGCAGACCGGTAGTGCCTAAACATAATGTGGATATTGTTACAATTGCATCTATTGAATCTGTTCTGGATCAAACCGCAATGTCTGTACGTTCAAATTCCACTCAAAACAATATAGCTATTGCTAAGCAAGGTCTTCATAGTGAGAATGATCCAGGTCTAATACAAATTGCCCTTAACGCTCTCCATTTGCCTTTAACAACTATAATCAAATTGTATGATGCATTGGAGACCAAATTAAGTTCTCAATCAGCTCAATTAGAAAAATTACTTATATGGCAGCGTGACCTTGCATCTAAGTCGCTTCTTCGAGTTTGTAATTATTCAAGTATGGGAGCAGCTTCTGCTCCTATTCACATGAAGCGGACGGCAAAGGAAGCAGTGTCAGCCTGCCATGCGGTTGCTACCCAGACTTCCATTATGGAAACAATGACTCAAAGTTTACCGCAGTTTAACCAAACTATACGTGTTGTGGGTGACAATGTTGAATTTGTATGTCCTACTGAGTCTGAGGAAGTACCAAAAGAGCCCAGTGAACCAAATGATGATCAAGGACGACTTGAAAACGGCCCCTCTGTGCAGCCCCATAAAAGTTGAAAAAAACTTACCATTGTTCAACCGGTTACTACAGTTGACCTTCTGGCACACTTGTCACCTCCTAATGAAAGTGTAATTTCCAAGCAGGCCCAGCTTAAACCAACTAGCAAAGCTCCCTACACCATTTTTTCTACAAGTAAAAGGAATGCTGTATCTATTTCTAAAGACAAATTAATCAAAAATGTATCTAAGAAAAAAAAAATCAATGCTGCAAAATAGAAGCAATTCATCAAAAACCTAAATATGCTGAAAAATAGTGTTGATGTGGCTCGTTCAGTAACAAGAAAATATCAAAACTTAAAACAGACCAAATTGACAAAAAATCTGCATCAAAGTGACAATACTGTGACAACCTATGCACCACTTGATCAGTTGGTAAAGGCAATACCAGTACAATCCAGATCTAATGTCGGCGTTCCAATCTGCACTGACACTATTGCAGATGGTGAGACCCATGCTAAAATAACAATTCAATCTGCCGTTAGGCCTGATGACTTTCACCGTCAATAAATCAGAAAAGAGGTGGATGCCTATATGAGTAGTGGTCTACAAAATATCCTTACATAACAATGAACCAACTGGCAATCCAGTAGTTGCCGTGCCTTGTGTAGATCCAAAACCTTTAACATCTTGGCCAAACTTTAATAAAATTGCTACAGCTCCTATAACTATGTTAGGGAGAATTCTCTCTTTAGGATGAATTTCCTAACCTAGTGAGTCCCCCAGCAGCTTTGCTGGATTTCTGGAGTTTGTTCTTTCTCCCACTCTTGGACATGATTTATGGTTTTCCTTTGGCTGTTAATGTGTTTTATGGGCTATGGGGTCCTTTTCTCCATAGGGTCTCATGTGTTTTACTGGTTTATAGTGAAAAGACCGAAAAAAAAAATCTAAAAAAAAGGTCGAACCAAAAAATCTCGGAAAAAATAAAAAATAAATAAAAACAAAAAAAAAAACAATTTTTTTTCAATACGTTTTTTTTTTAAATGGGGGGGTTCAACCCCCAACCCCCCTTTTTTCATTTTACCCCTTTTTTTTTAAACTTACCTGACCCCAAAAATATATATAAATAAATAAAAAACATTTTTTCGATATTTTTGTCATTCAATATTTTTTTTCGGCCTTTTGACTGACCACCGTTTTTACTATGTGTGTTATACAGCACCCTCCGTGCAGTAACACAGGGGTGTCATAATGACACCCCACCATAGACTCCATACCCTGGGACTGACTACTGTCTCCAAGGGCATGTAAAGTCACCATTGACTTTACTAGTCCCAAATTATTAACAGAAACCAGTACAAACCATCATATTGTGGACGTACTGGTCGGGGCAATTCGATTGCCCCGGGGTCTGTTAGTCGAGGGGGCACGTCTCCGTCCCCCCTGATCGAGTTTTGGCTGGTGGCACTGGATACTACTTTTATATTCGACCGCAAATATATCCCTATGGGATTTTCCCATTGTTCGAGGTTACCAACTTTAATTATTTAATTCTCATAGCCTCGAACATACCGCCGGTTTATTTATTGAATATTAATTCGCCGGTTGGTACTTTTTGCCAGGACTCAATTCAAAAATGGCGTTTGTGTTCTCTTCTGTGACTCCAACCCAAGTCGAGCCCTTTGTTCCACTTTTTGGCGGGCTTCTCCACAGAAGCCTCCAAAAGTGGTGCCACAGGTGGTGTGGGAGGGGGTTTAGGCACCCTGGACTGAGTTACCTTGGTAACTCAAGTCGCACTCTTGTGTGATTGGCCCAAGTGGTGAGCCGGTCGGCTCACCACTTAGCATGTTTGATTGACAGCTAGACTGAGTGAATGGGGGTGTGCTGCATAAAAGCAGGGCTTAGGGGACTGGAACTTCAGAAGTCGCCACAGGACCTGAGAATCCGACGAGGGAGAAGCTGAGCCGACCTACCACGACGACACCACCGGTGGAGCCCTGCGGAACCGACTCGCCACTTCCCGACGACAGAGAAGATCTCCCAGCTGGAGAGGCTTCTTCCCCTGACTGGTGGGCACAACCAGTTTACCTTCTCTTCGCACACCAGACCGGCTTGTGGTCGAATTGCCCGTGCCAAGCAACCCGGCAACCGGATAGCCACTTACCACTGGACCGCAAACTAAAGGACCGCTCCTTTTTCCTGAAAACTCCGCGGCTGGTTTCTTTCCTGGCAGTGCAACAGACTCCTGTCTTCCTCCCCGACGAGGTCCTCTCTTCCCCCGGCCGAAGCACCGACTTGCATCCGCTGCCAGGAACAACTGCCCCCGCTGAAGTATTCTCACCACTTTAAGGTACCATGTCCGCCAGGCCTCCCTTTCTAAAGATTGCTACAAGGTAATAATAACCCCTTAACCTTCTGGACTGGGCTGGCCGCCTTGACCTTCAAACTGGTCCCTTTATTTTGGTCCAACTCTTTTTGAACCTTTACAAGACTCTTGTGCACTGCAACCGTGTGACCTTGGACACATTTCGTTTTGATCCTCTTAAAGTGGATCCGGCCTACTGAACTCTAAACTCACGGTTTTACTTTGCCTCCCTCTCTTGTTGTGTTCTTGAAAAAGTGTTGGGATCTGTTTCAATTTATTCTCTGCTTTTCTCTCCCTTTTAAAACGAATTATTAGAGTGCCATCTGCGTTAAACGCTCACCGCTGTCTGAAAATAAGTGGGGCTTTACTTGAGACTTGTCTAATATTCTGCTAAGGGAGTGTATATCTTTTAGTGACCATGTTTTTGAATTGCTTACTATTAGTGCCTGTGTGTTTTCCTAGATGTGGTTTTAAATAAATAATTATATCTCTTTTACACCAAGCCCTGGTCAGTGTTTACTTGTTCTACTGTGTTCTTTTGACCTATTGTGAATACTCTGTATACTGCCCAACTCTTCTTGAGGGAAGTCTGACTGCTTAGCCAAAGCTACCAAGTGAATCTGTGTGGTACAGACTGCTACCAAGTGGGTTTACTGCCAAACACCTGTAGTCTTAAATCGTTTGCAGTGGTCCGAGAGGGAACTGCACAGGTTTCTGCCTAACAACTGACCCTCATGCTTGTTCGCGCAAATCACCCCAGAAATTGTACAATTGCTCCAGTCAGCAATTAATTGTAAACCTCAAGTTCTGACTGAGCCTGTTTGTATGGCCAAAGCATCTACTACACAGTCGAATCCATTGCTCAGAAGGCTCAACAGTAAACCCCCAGAAATGTTTTCCCTACTTCTTACTTGTAAACCAAGTCTGTCTATTCAATACAATCTGAATCGGAGATCTTTATTGACCATCTTCGCCGAAATTCCATCTCATGAGGACATTCATTCTGCCGACATTATACTAGTCGAATTTCTGACTAAATTGAACTTCAATTCAATCAGACTGTGGCTAAATTATAGAGCCATACAAAATCTTATATGGATGGCCAGAAGTGAACTTTCATCTCTGGGTTTCATCCTTTCTATTGACACTTTGAATGTGACCACCCTAAACCAAAAAGGGCAACGTCAAGTCAACACTTGTGTAGCTCTCAATGACCATCTATCCAAACAGACCTATAAGCCAATTGAATGTTTGTGTTGTGCAGTTACGCAACCAAAATAGCAAACATCTGTAATAAACACTCAATCTTTCTCTCTTGTTAGCTGGAACACCAGAGGCTTTGCTCATCTCATCAATAATAACACAAATTATCTTTTACATCATAATATTCTCATGTTACAAGAAACCTGGATGAATTCAGCTCCGGTTTGGGATGACTATGATGTCTTTCTCAATCCTGCCATTTGTGCGAATTCTGGCAGACCCACGTCGGGGCTACTCATAGCCATCAAGGTGGCTCATGGAATGGTTGCTCAAGAATGGTGTTCCCCCAATATGTTTTTACAAATGGTGAAATTAAGCATTCACAAGACTGCTTATGCACTAATAAATGTTTATTGGAACAGGGCTGGGATATCTGAGGGACGCTTTTTTAATGATTTAACGGAACTGCTGAATTCAGTTGCCCTCGATCCGTCTATCTCAAACATCATCGCAGGCGATTTAAATCTGGATTGCACTATTTATCAAACCTCTAATAATCCCAGGTTAATTAAATGGTTAGCTTTTACTGCTAACTATAACTTAACCATGCTTAATGGTGCATTTCCATCAGATACTCGGCCGAAACCGACTCGGAAAAGAGGAAGTTCCTCATCTGTAATTGATTTTGTTTATGTTAATGCTCAATTTTTTCCATGCATAGATGATTTTTGTGTACTTGACAACTCCAACAGTGATCATAATCAGTTAATTGCGCAGTGGTCTATTCAAAGTTTGCCTTTTAGGTCTCCTATGAAATATCCCCAAACCAATCTTATGTTAAATAATGGTGGAAACCACCTATGATGGTCGCCACAAACCTTGAGTGAGCTTAGCGCAGCTTTGGTGATCATTACATAGATTATTCTACTCATTACTCTGACCTGATACAGCTCTTCCAGTCAACTAAATCCCTGAGTACAGCTCCAGGCTTGACAATGAATAGCCCAAAACTTCATGTTTTCAACGGAGAGGTTCAAAAACTGAAAGCTCACACTCGGCTTCTTAAATGTCAAGCTCTGAATGAACCACATTTAGTTCAGGGACAGATGCTGAGGAATATTAAAACCAAACATAAAAATGCCCTAAAGGCAATTCGATCAAAATTGTATTAGCAGGATGGAGAACCCATGTTGTAGTCCCTTCAATCGAAAGAATGCTGTAGGTTTGTGGTCCCTACTTAACAAGGTTGCGAACTACCCTCAATCAGTATCTCAAGCAAATAATGCGACAGAATTGAAGTAGGCCAATCATTTTCACAATCTTTATGCGTGCCCCTCAAATTCCGCTGTCCTGCTTTGTCGTAATGATCGTGGGAGCTTCCATCTTACATTTGACCTGGATGACATCAAATACTTTATCAGCAGAATTAGTAACTCTGGTGCTTGTGGACCTGATGGACTATCCAACCGTATGTTCAAAAAGCATCCAGATCTTTGGGCAGATATTTTATATAAGATCTTTTCCTGTATTAATTCCACACAACGCTTGCCCGTATCTTGGACTCCCCATCATAGTCCCCATCTATAAGAAGGGCGATCGTTCTACCCCGGCTAGTTACAGACCCATAGTGCTGCTGGATGGCCCGGGGACTTTTTTTTTTGCGAGGATTGTACTCAGGGACCTAAATCAATGGACTGAGCAATGTTAGCCGAGGGACCCTTTCCAAACCGGCTTTGTAGCGGGACTGGGAACGAGGCCTAATCTCATGATATTGAACACACTAAAAGCAAAATACGCGGCAAAGATTCAAGTTCTATATTTTGCTTTTATCGATTTCAAAGCCGCGTTCGATTCTATAGATCGTTCAATACTGCTTGGTAAATTACATCAATATAACTGCCCCCCCTCTCTTATGACTCTAATTATCTTACTACACACAAAATACAACTATTCAAGTAAGATTATCGTTAGCAGGAAAGCTTTCTTCTATCATTAAAATGTACCGAGGCCTCAAACAAGTATTTGTTTTGGCCTCCTCCATCTTTAATTTATTTTTGCTGATTTAGGAATAATCTTGGGAACCATTATGGCTGATTCACCCAAACTTGGATCTCATTTTATTAGCTACCTCCTCTATGCGGATGATTTGATTCTTATTTCCCAAATGCCTAGTGGGGTACAAAAACTTTTAAACAGCTTGGCCTTGCATGTACTTGCCAACAATTTAATAAGTAACATCCACAAAACACAAATCATGATTTGTAAACCGCATGAAAGAACAAGATTGAAACCTTATTGTTGGCATTTACAAAATGAGACATTATTGCAAGTTTTAAGGTACAAATACCTGGGAATAACCGTCCAGGCGTTTTACTCATCACTGTTAATGTATTATGAAATGCATTCTAAACTCTGCATGCTGATAACTCAAGCTAAAGTTATAAAGAAAAAGTATGGGAAATTTACATGGAAACACATTCCAATATTTTATGCACAGAAAGTGATTCCAACCATAGGTTATGGTGTTGAAACTCTGCTACCCAAAAAATCTAAGGGGTGGACGATAATAAAGGGTCGGTTTTGGAAACAATTGTTACATCTGCCTAAGAGCACCCCACTACCGATAATTCGATATGAATTGGGCATTCTTTCATTAGAATCCCAAGTCAAATGGAAAATGTGCGCCTTGTTTAGGAAATTTATTTTGGGCATTTCTCTTCCGAGCTCTTTAGGCATTATGGCGCAGCACCTTCTGGCCTGCGATCACGGTTTCACAAAATCATGGTGCAATTTCGTTTTGGATACTCTGGCTGATGCATCCATTAGTTTGAATGTATTACTATATAATCCAACACGAGCCAAACTAAAATTGCACTCTCATGACTGGATTAATAACCAAAGGCTATGTCTAGAATACAAGGATTTTGATGTCCACGTGTTTGGACACAAAGCTCTCCGTGAAACTGCCACCTACCTGCTAAAATGCCCCTGCGTTTACATCAGTCAACAATTTCTAAGGTTTCAATTAAATCTCTGGCCAACAAGAGAGGTCATGGCCAGACCTAATCTGATATTGAGAGAACTTAATATTTGTCGATTCTGTGCTGATAAATCACAAATAGAAACCCTAGAACATTGTATTTTGTATTGTCCGATGTTGTCTGCTCAGAGGGGAATTTACTTAAAAAAATTTCTTACGACAAGATATAGTCATATGTCAATGGATAACATTTGGCATGATATGTCTAATAACCCGAAACTGGGCATGCGTTTGGCCATAGTGCACTTTCTAGATGCAATCTTCCCGAAAAGTTTTTCTGATGAAAGGCCCATTCAGATAATCGCTCCACCTTACAAATACAGACACATAGTAAATACGTAATAGTAATGCTTTTACGTTACAATGCCGATGGTACCAAAACAACTGTAAGCTGACTGGATTCACACATGGTCAAGTATCATTTGGTAAGAAAACCTTCACAACAATAGGTATAATCTACCAAGCAGGAGCCACAACCAATGCAGGTCACTACACTGCATATTTAAAAAAAAGAATTGTGGATGGTTAGAATGTAAAGATAATACCATTACTCTAAAGCAGAGATTGCCAGAAAATCCTGTAAACGCTTACTTAATATTCTTAGAACCAAAATTTAATACGTAATCTGTGTATGAACATAAGCAAAACTTCAACTTCAAAACTGTGCACAGAGTACACCAACATGTATCTAACTGCCCCAAGATTCTGCAACAAGCAAACAGGTAAATAAATAACACTCCAATCAAACAAGGAATATACAGTTAGAATACGCCAATTGGTATCTAACTGTAAAAATATGCAACAACCCAACAGATAGATGAATAGCATAAAAGTAAAAATAAACAATTAGAATATGCTAACAGGTATCTAATTGCCCCACAAATGTACAACAAACCAAAGATAGAGGATTAGCAAAAAACAAGATATAAACGGTAAAACAATGAAAGAAATGTATTATACCGCACCATATAAGCTTTTTTTTTTTAATCCAGCATAGATTTTTTCCCACAGACCCAATGATTTAGAAAACAAACACAGAAACTGAGCAAAATGCACAGTTCACTGGTTTGAACTATAGTACATGTAAAGAACTAAATATGAGGGTCATAAAAATACAGAAATGTCTATTATGCAATGCAATAACTCATTATGAACTAACTTCTCTAACCTATGATCTTTTCTTTTATCACAGAGATTGAAAAAGTATGTCTGGTCCAGTTACCCAGGTCATGAAAAAACTGCATACAACCACAAAAATCTCAACCAGTAAGTATCCAATAAATCAACTCGGACACACTGCACTCCTTGTTACAAACTCTACAATCTTAACTACATAACCTAGCCAAAACTTCACATACAAACTCTACAAATGAAACAGTACACACACTTTTGGGTTGTGGATATTTGATGGGCGTTTGATTCTATGGGTGTGTTATGCTTGGTGGTTGTGGCCAGGGCCTAGAGTCTTGGGTGCTTGGCCTACGGCCACAACCACCGCAGCATAACACACCTATAATACCAAACATTTTGACTGTGGTATGTGGGCTGCTTATAAATTATATTAATTATAATCAATGCTGTACTAACAACCAAAAACCAACATCATACTAAAATAAAACAACTAGCAGTACATTCATTATGTCTGCGGACAGCCGCTACGACCACAGACATGGCGAACACATCAAGGGCACCTGCCACCTAAACAAATACAATATTTGACCCATCTCTTACTCCTCAACCCTCCCCAAGCACTCCTGTACACAAACACACTCCCCAAAATTGCAATGTCCCTCGGTTCGCCTCTGCGCTGTCGGCAGATCCAAGATGGCGGGTGCATCGAAACAATGTGCCACGCGTCACTCCAGCCAATCGGCGAACACGTTGCGTGTCCCTGGACATGACACAACCCGATCAACCAATTGGTGTCCTGTCCGCGGCGCAAACAGGGAAGTGTGTCCGCGGAGCGGACATAGATATCAATTGTTTTTGCCTTACATTTTGGACATTTAAAAAAGAACTACTGGATGGATTCACACCAAACATAAGCACGCTTTCGGGACTAAGCCGCCGCTCCTGGTGGAAATCCGTCCAGCGGTTTGAGCTCTAGACATGCAAAGCTTTTCCCATTATGTCTATGGGAAAAAAATAAATTTTGGGTCCCCCCCCTATAACTTTGCCCCCCCTGAACCAAACCTCACTAAAATTTGAAAAAGAACATTTTTTGCAAAGTTTGGTGAGGATTCCTCCAGGGGGAGCGAAGTTATAAGCCGCCCAAAAAGTGCTCTTTCTATGGGATTAGCAACTTAACCATAACTACACAGCCACGGTATGTATATATATATATATTTCACCTTTTCATTTTTACACAACGGAGGCTCTCGAGGATAACCGCTCCCCTGCTCCCTCCCACTCCCTGCCAAGCACTCAACAAGTGCCCTCTCATCTGTGGCAGCTATCCCCACTCCTCCAGAGGGTCTCCTCTGCCCTGCCCTTTCCCATTCCCCTACAACACACTGTTTCTGTGATGCAGTTGGCTTTGAGATGTTGGCTATTCGCTGCTATAGCAGAGGTTACAGAAAAGCTGTGTTAAAAACTCAGTCCCTAGACACCCTCAAACTCTGACATTTCACTTGGTTTCCTCTTGCCACCTTTCTGCCTCCAGCCTGTTTTTTTAACCTGAAAATTGCATTTTATTTTCCGATATCCTTGGCTATAGAGGCAGCAATCTCTCACATCAAGAGAAAAAAAAGATGTCGACTGTTTAATTTATAAACACCCAGTTTCTTGGCAATTTATCCAAGATATAACAACCGATTTTTGAAAACTGGGCACCACCTTCTAAATCAAATATTTAAAATACTAATGGACGGAATATCCCCAAACTACAAAAAGGACCCAATGGTTTTGCACCTGGTCCAAATCTATCCAGGGGTTTGGCTGTGCCGTGGAGCAAAACATTTTTGTCTATGGGAAAATGAATGGGGACTAGGCTGCAACTTTTTTTGTTTTCTTAATAACTTTTGTATTGTTTAAGATATCATTCCCAACATTCACAGTCCGAGGGGGCCGGGTGTAACTAGTTGTCTTCAGAATTTCGTACAAATCCACAGCGCAAGTAAAATATTATTAGCATTCCTTTTTTCGGATTTCCTATGGGGGGGTCTGACGCATCTTAACTGTAGGGCATCGACCGCCGCCCTGTAATGTATATGTTTTATATGGTTCTTGATTTAGATTACTTACCTGTGATTTTAATGTGTAGTGTTCTTAAAGGCCCAATAAATATTGTTTTTTTTATATACCAACTGACTAACTTGAATTATTGGTGTTTTGTGTGAACTCATTTTAGCCCTAGACCACTCTCGCACACTTTCCTGAGACTAACCCGTGACTACTCGTTCACTTACTTTGATTGCTTTTGGCCAACCTCTCAGTGTCTTCCCAGTATACCATAAATTGGGTGGCCTCTAAAATCCTCCCCATAGGGGCCGATTTTAGAAATCCATCTTAAAACTCCAATAGTTTGGAAGCAGAACTAAATTATAAAGGTGAACTGCCTTGGAAACAAGCAGCAAACAGCTGGCAGTGCCTTCACCCCGAGATAGTAAACTGGCCATGGTGCTTAAATTTGGCATTAGCTAATTTTTCCAAATTCAATTATTTCAACTGTTTCAATATTTTAGGGTCTGAAATGAGCAAATGTTACCCATTTTTTCTACACATACTTTCCTTTGCCATGGGAGGATCATTAAGAGACACAATGATATATTTTTGGTCGATTAACCTTTAATCTTCCCAGTGCAGGAGTTTAGGGTGGTACTGAGTTTCGATACAGTGACTAAATATAACCTGTGTTGCCCCTAAAAATACTTCGACCATTATACGTTCATCCATCAAAGACAAACGAAGGGTGAGACAAATGTTTTTCAAGGGGATAAAAAAAGTTACACCCATAACTTAGCTTGTGCTTAGTGAATTGCCCATGGATTTTTGTAACCGTGTTTAACTCTTTCCACCTAATGTGTTATCCAGAGGTTGGTCTGTATAACCTTACCAGTGCCCTGGCTTACCAATCCACAGCGTCACAATGGAAAATATGATTTTAAGTTTTACTGCCCACAATGGCTACATACACATTGGAGATTGGTTATTTGTAGTTTTAATATTTTAGAAAAGTTGAATGCTCGGTATCTACTCAACTACTTTATTGCTATCATTAGGTACAGTATATTGTTAAATTATTCTATTATTTTTAATGATCATATACTATCTCTAGAAGAGAATGAATGCATATAAATGCTAAAGAGTTTGAACACAATTAAAATGTTTCCATTTATGCTCAGAAATGGAAACCTTGCTCTTGCAATATAGTGTCTTCTTGAGCACATTATTATAAACATGTGTTGCTCTAGTTATAAAATTGTGTAGTGAAGATATTGGTATCATATGATGTTTATCAAACACACAAGGGTAATGAGCATCGATACATAGATTCACCCTGAAGGTAGGCCCACAAAACTATTGCTGGTCCAATAGTAACCCTGTCAGGTGCTAAGGTGTAGTTAGTTTCTCTTGCACTAAAGCGCAGAGACCCCGCTTTCTCCATAGCCTTGCTCTGGGCACAGCACACAGTCACAAACCCCGTCAGTGTCCCAGATGGGCATTTATACCACCTTTGGAGTGGAGGTTAGGCTCAGCATGCAGGGCATGATGTAAATCATGAAAACCCCTTTAGCATTAAAAGTACGCAATGGGAGATGACCAGGAGGTTCAAGCTAATATGGGCACGTAGGTAACACACTCCGTCCATCCCCGTCCTTTTGACGAGATCCGACAGAGTACCGAACAGCACACACTGCCCTAATTTCCCCCGTAAAGCTGTGGGAAGTCGGGGAGATTCTGCTGGCCCACTTGTGAAGGTAGAAAGGACACGAGAGACAGACTGTGTTGCAAGCGCCTGGCCTGGTGAATGTTGAGGGCTCCCTGTGCGGCTGTCCCTGTTTTGGTGAGAGCAGGGACGATCTGATGCAAGGTCACACAGGAGCGGTGCCGGGAGGCGAGGAAGGTCAGCGTCTGAGCTTTGGGAGTTTGCAGGCCAGATGGTAACTGGAGCTTGGGGAACTCACAGCCCCAACGAAAACAGGAGCGGTGTGACCCAAAAGATGGGGGGTAGGACGGGAGACAGAGGGCTGGCCGAAGAGGCCTGGGCGGTTGACTGTTTGTCTGCCTGATTTATTTGGATTCGACACACATTGCAGGTGCTTCCTGCCAGAGTGGAGTAGAGGCAGACACAGATTGGGACCACCTGGAAGGGTCCAGGTGGACAGTGCGAATTAGGTGGCTGAGGCTGCAGCTTTACCTCTGTGCTTGTGGGGAAGAGAAGCAGCTGTGTGGGGGAGATGTGGGGCAGAGACTCTGCAGTTGGGTGGCCTTGGACCCTCTGTGGCAGTGAAGAGTGTGCCACACTGTCAGTACTTCAGTGGATGCAGTCAAGCACCCAGTGGGCCGAACGACTTTGCAAGAGGGAGTCTGCAGTGTGTCAAGGGGTGGGACTGTCAATAGTAGGCGGTAGCCCTGCAGGCTATGTTAGGAAGGTGGCTGCCTAATCGTGGTGAAGATCAGAATCAGACAATGGTGGGGAGATTGCTTGAGGGAATTAGTGCACTGCAGCAATACCAAAGAACAGTGAACATGGAGGGTGAGGAGAACAGCAGACCGCCTCTGCCGGAGACAGGGGGATATTCAGGCCCCGTCGAGGAAGGAGGACATCAAAGATATATTGCAAGAGATTCAGGCACTAAGAGGCGAGGTTCAGGCTTCGGTTTCCAATTTCAGAAGCAGAGTGGAGATGTTGGAGACTAAATGTGAAGCTATGCACAATACTCACCTCATTGCAGATCTCTTAGAAAGGAAGATCGAGGGCAGGTTGTCCGATTTAGAAACCAGGGATGAAGATTATCAGTTGAAGTGTGATGACCTCGCAAACAGGGAACACAGAAATAATCTGTATGTTTTTGAGCTGAAGGAATGATAGGGGGAGTTAGCTAGTGATGTTCAAAGGATGATCAAGGCTTTGGTGAATGTCCTGATGTCTGATGACAGAGGCAAGGAGGTGGAAATTGAAAGAGCGCATCTTGGAGGCACGACTAGGGGTAAAGGCCAGAGATCGGTAATGGCAAAGGTTCTGCAATATATGGAGAAGGCCACTGTGCTGGAGAGAGCAAAACGTCTGCGCACTATCCAGTTTGATGGAGAAATCAGGCCCTTTCGAATTTCATCCTATCTAGCCTGAGGGACTGACGACCTCTTAAGTCTTGGCTGTCGGATAGAGTAATATGCTAGAAGTGGACATATCCATTTGCCAAAACGTTCGAGATCAAGGAGTTGGACTACAGGATAACCAAGTGCACTTGGAGGGTGAAAAGGAGAGAAACGGAGGCCAGGACAGAGCTGCAGGTCCAGTCGCAAATCGAGAATCACTGCAGGGACTGATGTAACGTAAAAGAATTCGAGGCTCAATACCTTTTCACCTGTTAAGTGAGGTGAGCGAGCTAGATTCCCCAACAGTAGTTTACAATGGTTGTGCCATGTTTGGTTAAGGGCAGAGGTTTCTTGGGGACGGGGGTGGATGACTTTCTCCCTTGGTGGCCCAGATTTAAATGGGCATCTCACAGTACCGCCAGAAGGCTATTAACGAAATCCTTGAGATACCAAATAGAGTATGAAACATTAAACGAGTTTGAAGAACTTATCATTTAGACGAGAAGATCATCTTTGTAAACTGGTATCTCGAAAGTGACTTTGGTACAGCGGATAATAAAAAAATCCAATACAGCCTGAAGAGAAGCTGAAGAGATATAGACAGTCAAAGGGAGCGAACAAAGAGTTAAAGAGAGACATTTTTTGGTCAATTATTTTAGTTGTTCTATTTAGTAGTAGGGTCAGGTTGATTAAGGTTTTGGATTGACAACATTTTTGATTTGACATCCTGATGACTGACAAGCACCTTTGTTAGTTTTGATAGGCAGGGAATACCCCAACAACAAGACGGGCATGCTCTTTATTATTTTAATAAAAAATAGAGAAATGTCACAAATATGTCACTCTTTTTTCTGACCCACTACATATGGTGTAAGAAGGTGGATGTTGATGACCAGATATATAAATAAATTGGCACATATATAGCGCTACAAACCCTCAGGTATCTGAGCGCTGCTTATTATTACCCACAGTGTGTGGTGCTCATTTATCGACCTCGGAAGGACGAATGGCTGAGTTTGGCTCCGCCGGGATTCGAACCTGCGTTAGGAGGCTCTGCACGCATGTCAAAGCGAGCGCTCTACTCGCTGTGCCACTTGACCGGCTGAAGGAACCAGTCAGACCCAGGAGTTGACTTGCATGGCAAAGCTCATAGATAAACTCCCACGCACAGGTTTTTGGGGTATTAAGTCTGCACTCGGAGCGAAACCCAAGCATATTAGTCCAGAGCCAGTAGGTTCCATAGCACTTGCTTCAAAACTGCCTTGAGATTTGGGGAAGAGGAAACAAACATCCTGTTAGAGGTTTATCTCAGAGAATCACAGGAGTGAGAATGTATACGCTTGAATGCCGTCTTGAGCGAATCATAGAGCATCAGATCAAGTGGATCATCTCCAAGAGGGTCTTCATCAACTAAGAACCGGTCCCCATCAACAGACAGTAACTTATGGAGTACTCCAACCCTACCACGAGGGAGAAAATCTGGGGTTTTTCTTTATAAATTTTGAACGGATAGCCAGCCAACTGTTACGATCACCTGGTCTCTGTGGAGGCGTTGGGGCACGGTTGCAACCCTCCCGGGGGTGAGGTTGCTCGGGTCCAACTTCACCCTCTGTGCTTATGTGGTGACAGGTTTTAATAGGTGATGCTGCTCGGGGCTGCTCCTGCGTGGAGAATAGGGGGCGGGAGTATAACAGCTTGTGCGCCTGTTCCCCTTCCAGACCCCTTCTCCCAAACCGTGGTACCTGTGGGATGCGCTGTCCCTGGAAAGCTCACCTGTTGATTAGTTTTTGCGAGCACTCCGTCCTGCTGCTTCTGGCGAGTTCCTTCAATGGTAGGCCAGTCCTGCCGCGACTAAGCCACTACACTTCAGGTAAGTGTTCTCGTTTGTCTTTGTTTTTCCTCATCTGTTTTTGTTGAATTGGAAAGATTATTGTCTGGTATTGCGGTCCGTTCCACTTTTGATGTTTGCTCTTTTGCTTTCTTTCCTTGCAGGTGATGTTGCCGGCCCGGCAGAAGCTGCGGAGTTCGAGGCGACAGCCGGAGGGAATGAGGAATGAAGCTGCAGCAGTACAGTAGCTGGTAAGTTGTTAACTAGGAGGCACGCAGGGTTCAAATGCGGCACGGCCCTAGAATGGATGTTCTTACCTTGTCGTCTTCTTCACAGGGTCTGAGTTTGTTCGGCGTCGGGATCAACATCACTGGATGTCGGGAGTTGAGTCTGCAGATGAAGTGATGAAGCACCGGTTTCCTGGTGGCGAGTATGCAGGAGAACGCCTGGTTTCAAAGGTAAGTAAACTGGTCCAAGCGGCGGTGAGCGTCACGTTGCACGCGAGTGCACAGTAACACGAAGCACCGGCCTTAAGGATGGAGCAGCTTCTATAGCTGAGCTTCTGAAGCCACGCCCACCAGGTTCAGCCTGCCTGCCACACCCGATGAGTCAGCACATGAAGACCAGGCCTAGGGAGCCACACCTGATGAGTCAGCACATGAGGATGTGTTCTGGAATAAAGGCTTTCAGCTCCTGGAAAGTTCTTGTAAAATAAAAGCACTCCTGCACTGAAATAAAGTAAAAGCAATCCTGCACTGAAATAAAGTGTTCCTGCTCACATCTCTATATTAGCGTGGCACCAAAGGCACCAGGACAGCCAGAGCCCCTGTGTTTATAGGTCCCAAAGGGACATAAGCGAGTCAAGTGACCCATTGCCCCATCACTAGATTGTGTTCTAGGGCCTGTGGCCATGACAGCACTCCCCCCATCAAGGCCCCTCTCATGGGTGGTTTCCCCCTTGGCCCTGGTTTAGTGGGGTTATTGCAGTGGAACTGCATGATTAATCGTGGAGCGTTGACATGCTCACTGGGTTCCCAGGTCTGATCTTGGGGTCCATAACCTTTCCAGTCCATAAGGTAGTTAATTTAATATATTTCTTTGTTAGATTCTACATGCATCTTGTACAGATTTTTAAATGTCTTTTATAACAGGTACTGTGTTCTGTGTGCCAACATCTGAACAAAATTTGAATGTGTATAATATTTATTTTCTTATTGCCGAGTTATGGAATTTTAATCTGTTATATGAAATGTTATACAAAGCTTGTGCTATAAGTATATCAATCAATAAATAAATAAGGTAGTTATGACTTGGAACAGACCATCTTCGAGTATAGAATCCTTTTAACTTTGTATTCTGGTTCTCCTTCAACTATTGCGGGATCAGTGGAGTATAGACCCGCGTACCTGGTCTCAATGGTTTTAGGAGGGAGACCTGAAACACCGGGAAGATACGTATGTGGGCCGGTAATTCTAATTTCATGGCCGCAGAGTTAATCACAGCCTTGATAGTGTAGGGTCCCAGATATCTGGGACAGAAAGCCTGTGGTCCTGTCAGGGGGATGTTTTTGGATGCTAACAAAACCTTGTCTCCGACTTGGTAGTTGGGAGCTTCCCTGCTTCTGTTTCTCTTTGGCTCTGGCAATATGCTCTGCTGCTTCCTTAAAAACCTGGGTGATGGTTTTGTGTAAGGTCGTTACAGTGGGCATTTCTAATGATTTGAGTGGGTCAAAAACGGATGTCCGTGGATGTCGACCGTACACTATGTAGAATGGGCTTTGTCCCGTACTTGTGTGAATGGAGTTATATGCGTATTCTGCTAACCAAAGTATGTCCTTCCAGGTATCCTCGGTTTGTTGCAGCATACACCTTATGTATTGCTCGAGGGTCTGGTTAGTCCGTTCGGTCTGGCTGTTGGTTTGGGGGTGATGGCTTGTAGATAATCGGAAGTCGATTTTGGCAATTTCACAACACCTTTTCCAGAATGCAGAAACAAACTTGAGTTCCTTGTTCTGATATCAATGTTGATGGGAACCAGTGTAGCCTGACTATCTGTTTCAAAAACACGGTAGCCAGAGAAGAAGCAGTTGGGAGACCTTTCAGGGGAATAAAGTGGGCCATTTTGGAAAACAGATCTACGACGATTAAGGTGGTATTGTATCCATTACAGGAGGGAAGGTCTGTAATAAAATCCATTGAAAGCGTATGCCAAGGTGCTGGGGGTACTTCTAAAGGATGTAGCAGACCTGCAGGACTTTGTTTTTGGGACTTGTGTTGTGCACAAGTGCTACAGGTTGCGATTAACTGGACAATGTCCTTTGGCCAAGTTGGCCACCAGTAATACTTCATTTTAGCGTGGGTTTTGGCTATTCCCAGATGCTCTTCTACTAATGAATCATGATAGTTTGTGATGATTTGATTCTGTAATTTCTTATCCGGGATGTACAATCGTCCTTGATAGTATGGTAGGTTGTCCACGATCGTATACCGGTCTCCCTTCCCTAGCCATTCCTCTTGCGCTGGTGGTCTCATCAAGTGTTGCAGGTCAGATTTTAAGTTGTCTAGAGTGGTGGTTGCGGCAATCATGCCTTGGATTCGTCCTTCAGGGATGATGCCCACAGGGTCTGGTGTATAGTGAATGCCTCTTCTCCCTCACTCATGCGAGACAGGGTGTCCACTTTTCCATTGCGTACTCCGGGTCTATAAGTGATGACTAAGTCGGATTCCGCAAAGAAGAGAGCCCAGCGGGGTTGGCGTGATGATTGCGCTTTAGCGGTCTTCAGATATTGTAGATTGCGATGATCCCCGACGACGGTGACTATGTCTAGCTCCAAGAAGATAATGCCTCCAGGCTTTGAACGCTGCCTTAATTGCTAGCAGTTCTTTATCAGTGATTGCATAATTCAATTCAGTGGCTGAAAACCTGCGAGACCAGAATGCCACAGGATGCAACTGACCTGTTTGGAGGTCTTGTTGTGACAGGACTGCTCCCATTGCTATGTTGAAAGCATCAGTTTTGACCACTTATGGTAATTCTGGTCGAGGATGCCGTATAATTGGTGCTGTGGTAAATGCTTGTTTTAGCTCCTGGAAGGCTTTCTCTGCCTCTGCGGACCAATTAAATTGTTTATTTTTCCGTAGTAAAGAGGTGACTGGGTGGACAATCTGGGAGAACCCGGGAATGAACCGGCGATAAAGATTGGCGAAGTCGAGTACACTCTGTACTCACTTTATGGATGTCGGTGAGGGCCAGTTAAGAATAGCGTCTACCTTGCGCGTGGCCATGCGTACGCCCCGTGGTGTGAGAATAAAGCCGAGGAATTCTACCTCCGTCACATGAAAGAAGCATTTCTCCAATTTGGCATATAGCCGGTATTGCCGCAGTTACTCCAAAACTGCCCGGACATTGACGTGGTCCTCCTTGGTGGTCGAATAGATAAGAATGTCATCAATATAGACAAGAGCGCAGACGTCCAACACTTCGCGCAGCATGTCATTCATGAAAAATTGGAACGCCGCCGGGGCATTACATAGTCCAAAGGGCATAACCTGATATTCATAAAGGCCATATTTCGTGCGAAAGGCCGTCTTCCACTCATCTCCTTTTTTGACTCTTACTAGATGATAGGCCCCTCGTAAGTCTAATTTTGTATATATCTGAGCGTTTTTTACTTGATCCAAGAGCTCAGGGATAAGCGCTAATGGAGGTTTTTTACCGTGACCTGGTTAAGTGCTCTGTAGTTAATGCAAGTTCTCAGGCTCCCTCCTTTTTAGGCACAAAAAAAAGAGGGGCGAGGATGCAGGGGACTTGGATGGACAAATGAAGCCATTTGCCAGATACTTGCCAGGTTTTTAGATTCTGGTTTTCCTGTTCTGTTAGGGCGTAAATCCGGCTGCAGGGAACTTGAGCTCCAGGTACCAGATCAATTTGGCAGTCATACAGTCTGTGCGGAGATAGGGTGTTTGCTTGCTCTTTTTGAAAGACATCTTGGTAATCCAGGTATTCAGGTGGTAGTGAACTGGTGAGGCCCAGCATGGTTTCTTTCTTCGATGAACCTGGGTTGGTAAGACCTTTTAATGAGAATCCCTTGCTATAACGGTGTGTCGGCACAGTCTTGGGGAAAGGTCAGAGCTTGTTTACGCCAGTCAATCCTGGGATTGTGGGTCTCCAGCCAGGGTATTCCCAATATCATCTAGAACTGAGGAGTGCCAATGAGATCGAAGGTGATGTCCTCTTGGTGACGTTCTGACACAGAAGCGTGACCTTCTCGGTGAAATGCGTCATTGGGCCGAATGGTAGCTGAGATCCATCAACTGCTGTGACGTTTTCCGAAACATGCTTCTGTCGGAGAGGAAGGCCTATCCGGGTAGCCAGATCTTAGTCCATGCAATTTCTCACAACCCCACTGTAAATGTATGCCTCCAAGGCATGTATTTACGACAGTCGCTTGTGGTTTACAAGGAGCACAGGGATGAATAGATGTGAGGTCTGTATAGGTTCCTTTTCACCGCTCGACAAGTGGACCCCTAAGCTTGCCGGGCGTTGGAGTTTCCCCAAGTTCTGTTCTTCTCCACCCTTGTCAGTTGCTCCAACTGCTTTTCTGGGTGGTTTCACCGGGCATTCTCGGAGCTAGTGACCTGCTTTACCACAGTACAAACGAAGCTGCTCCTGTCTCCTTTTCTCCCTTTCTGCCTTGGTGAGTAGGTTCTGAAGCCTCCAATTTGCAATGGCATGGGCTGATCGTGTGATTTGGTTTGATTCTCACTGGGTCGCACATAGGCCAACCACCCCTCTGCCTTGGCCCGATCCATCTTCCGATCCTGCAATCTGTGATCTAGCTGCACTGTCAGGTCGAAGTATTCAGCACATCTTTCCGGGGGATTTACTACTTGGGTTAAGTTCCCCTCGCAAGCCTCGGTAAAAGAGCGTAGTTCTTTTCTCCCCTGGCCAGTGAGTTTGTGCTATCAGACAATTGAAGGAAGCGATATATGTTAGTAGGTCTTGATTACTCTGCCGTAGTGATAACAGTTCATTGTCCAGAGCCCGCCCTTGATTATGCTGTGCAAATAGTTTCTCCATTTCACGCTGGAAACCTCTGAAGTCTCGAAGCAAAGGATCATTCTGGTTTACCAAGGGTATTGACCAGTACGCTGCACTACCTCCCAAATATGAGAGTACAAATGCCACTCTTGCTCGATCATTGGGGAAAGCCCCAGGTCTGCACAAGAAATGTAGACAACATTGATTCATAAAGATGGCGTACTTATTCGGATCGCCTGTGAAGCGTTCTGGTCGGGCCAGGGGAACCCCCCCCTGGAAGAACCACCTGTACTGGCGTGGGCTGTGGCGGCGTGGCAGGAGGGGCATTCTCGGGCAGTGGGACCCGGCCTGCCTGTGCCTGGAGCATTTGCCTTGCTAGTTCATCTGTCCACTCCCGATTCACAATTAGATCCCTCCTTAGGGCATTGGTTTCCTGTCTTGAGGCATGAACGTCAGCCTGTAACTCTCCCAGTAATCGGGCCAACTGCTCAGTTTCAGAAGTTTCCGTAACGCCCAGGCAGAGATTCGAAGAGGCTTTGTGTTCCGTTACGCTCACCTGGTCTCTGCGGAGGCGTTGGGGCACGGTTGCTACCCTCCCGGGGGTGAGGTTGCTTGGGTCCAACTTCGCCCTCTGCGCTTGTGTGGTGACTGGTGGTAATAAGCTAACCTGTGTTTTCTTCTTCTCCTTATAGGCCGCTGTGGTGCTGCGAGTGGATGAGTGCCCGATGAAAATCTGGCCTCCGGGATCCGTTAAGGTAAGTAAAGCACTGTGCGGTTATTGTATATTGAAAGCAAACCTGAATGTCTTTTTTCTTTGCAGGATGTCGCTGTGGGACTCCGGATGGAAGCACAGCGTAGTGCAATGGAATTCAGATGAGACTGATAGAATTCGATGTTTTGGAAGCGTGCGCGCTCCAATATTGTTTTTTCCTTTTCTCGTTACTGCAGGTTGCGATGTTCGAGCAGCAGCTGTGGTAGCGGTTCGCCAGAAGTCTTTAAGCTAGTACTCAGATGAGTGATGTTTCTTCTTCTCTCGGTTCCACGAATTGCAGCCCGGTTGAGATGCCGAGTGCTGGATGGTGTATTCGCAGGTAAGACAGAATAATCTTGTTCTTGCAGGACTAAAGGAAGATGCTGAAGACCAGGAGCTGGACACGGTGAGCGTCACACTGCTAGTTGCAGAATAACGCAAAGCATGTTCTGCAGCCTGGGTGTGGTTTATATAGCCCCTGTAAAATAGTACCAGGTAAAGTAGTTCCAAGTCCCAGCCACACCCAAGACACTAGACCGCATGGTTTGGTTCACAGGAACAGAATCATGTGGTTGCTTCCATGTTGGATTTAAAGCCCCATGTACATAAATGGGACATCATTTGAACAGTCCCTCCTTACCACATATGAGCCTAGTGCCAAAGGCGCTAGGACTGGCTCCATGAGCCCTTTTGCAGTGGTTTTAAGGACCTCATGATGCTGGTGGGAGCCTGCTTGTGGCACAACTTCTGCCCCCTAACTGTGGTCATGACATCTTCTGCTTCACAGGGTCCGAGTTCGTGGATGCAGAGGGCGGTGCTGCGGCGTCGGGATCAAGATCACTGGATGTCAGGAGATGAGTCTGCAGATGAAGCGATGAAGCACCGGTTTCCCGGAGGGGAGTATGCAGGAGAATGCCTGGTTTCAAAGGTAAGTAAACTGGTCCAAGCAGCGGTGAGCGTCATGTTGCACGTAAGTGCACAGTAACGTGAAGCACCGGCCTTAAGGATGGAGCAGCTTATATAGCTGAGCTTCTGAAGCCACTCCCACCAGGTTCGGCCTGCCTGCCACACCCGATGAGTCAGCACATGAGGATGCTCTCTGGAATAAAGGCTTTCAGCTCCTGGAAAGTTCTTGTAAAATAAAAGCATTCATGCACTGAAATAAAGTGTTTCTGCTCACATCTCTATATGAGCCTGGGGCCAAAGGCGCCAGGATGAGTCCAGCCAGGTCCCCTGTGTTTATAGGTCCGAAAGGGACATAAGTGAGTCAAGTGACCCATTGTCCCCATCACTAGATGGTGTAGTTTCTGTGTTCTGCGGCTTGTGGCCATGACACCAACTTAACTGGGATGACGACTTAAAGGTCTACTATCTCACCCGTTTTAAAGGGAGAAATACAGATTTCATACCAACACCTATATCCCCAAGGGACAACATCTTTTCCCCTGAGATTAAAAGAGTCTTGTTGGATAGGGTCGACCAAACTGAGGCTTTTTACTGGCTAAAATGTCACAATATCCGATTGTCTCTGAGTGAAAGCCCATTAGAACTAGCTAGCCGAATACAACATGTTCTTACTCAGTGGCCTGGAAGAAAGCTTACCTAAAGTTCTAGAAACCCTGGCCTTGGAACAGTTCATAAGTGCCCTTACACCTTTTCTCCAGAAGGGTATATTATAACAGCCGCAACCCTTCCTGGAAACTGCTATCCAGACGAAAAGCCCATTTTGAGGCCGTCAAATATTTTAAAAATCCTGGTAAACTGGTAGAACCAAGGAAAGAATGTAAACCACCTTCCAGGTTCTGCATTCCTGAAAAAATGCCATCACCGAGAAAACGAATGGTCCAGGGACCCTAAACAGGGAAGATACCACTAGAAAAATTCCATACATGCAAAGCGCAAAACCTAAACACCACATCAGACAGGAGACAGGATGAGTAAGACCATCCTTTCCAGTTTCCAGTGGATAGTGGCAGAGCAGTGGAAAGGAAAAAAGGGGAAGGATCCAGATAAGGCCCAGGTGTTCCATTGTATATCACAACCCTTTCAAAATCATAAAGATGTTCAGATCAATGGGGTCTGGGCCAAAGCACCGATTGACGCGTGGAGAAAACAGATGCCCATAAGAGCAAAGAACAAGTTACTTTACCTGGTAACGTTCTTTAGATGGGATGGTCCAACGACGTATTCCATATCTATGACAGCTAAGGTCCACAGCTGTGCTGCTTCGGAAAATCTTCGGCGTCTGCGTCGATGATGTCGATGCGCTGTCCCCGAGGACCTCCTCCGACGGTCGACGTCACCCGATGTGATAAGTAGGACGCACGACGCCCATAGCGTCAGTTATAGTTTTTTCACAGAACGTGTGCCACCAGTTTTCTGCCAGTCAGACACACAAGGCCTTGCGGAACGCAAGCTGCAATCGCAAAAGAAATTCTGCAGCGGGGAAGGTAGGGATGGAGCGATATGGAATACGTCGTCGGACCATCCCATCGAAAGAACGTTACCAGGTAAGAAAGTAACTTGTTCTTCGAGGGGATTGGGTCCTCCGACGTATTCCATATCTATGACAGACTCCCAAAGCAGTACCAAGCAAGGAGGTGAGAAAAGAATTTAGAACACAAATTTAGCATGCCCAATCAAATTGCGGAATATAGGACTACCTTGCCAAAGGCCAGATCCTGCCCTCTGATGGAATCGAGGGAGTAGTGACGTACAGAAGTATGAACTGAAGCCCAGGTGGCTGCATCACAGATGTGACAAATAGGAACACCCCTCTGCAGGGCAGTAGACGGAGCCACTCCCCTGGTAGAATGGGCCCGCATGCCAGCCGGAGGGTCCTTACCCGCCAAGCAGTAACACTCGGAGATAGCTAAAATAATCCAACGAGACAAAGTCTGTTTCGTCACAGCTTGTCCCAAACACTTTCCAGCGTAACCAATGAAAAGTTGGTCGTCCACTCGGGACATGCGCGAAATATAAAAGCTCAAAGCTCTCCTATGATCAAGCCTATGGAGCATCTCCTCTTCCTTACCAGGATGTGGAGGATAGAACGCCGGAAGAATAACCTGAAAAAATCCGAAACCACCTTCGGAAGAAAAGAAGGACGAACTCTAAGGACAACCCTGTCCTTATGAAAACAGTGAAGGGTGGCTTAACGGAAAGTGCCTGTAACTCACTCACTGTGCGAGCGGAAGTAACCGCAACCAAAAACAGTGTTTTAAGAGTTAGCAGTCTCAAAGGGCAAGAATGTAAAGGCTCAAACGGAGCACCCATAAGAAACTTAAGAACAAGGTTCAGATCCCAACCAGGCACAAGAAAAGGTGACGGAGGGAATACATTAGTGAGCCCTTTCAAAAACGGAGAAATTAAAGGAATCTTAAAATAGGAATATTCTTCAGACGAGCGCTTAAAGATGGACAGCACTGCCAGGTAACCTTTAATGGTCCCCACTTGCAAGCCCCTGTGGGCCAAAGAAAGCAAAAAAGACAGAACCATGGGAATGTCACATTCAAAAGGATCCACATTCTTAACTCTGCACCAGTCGCAGAACTTTCTCCAACGGCAACAGTACAGAGACTTTGTTGCCGGCCGCCTGGCCGAGAGCAACACCTCCATCATGTCTTCAGGGAGGTCGCAATCCTTATACCTCAACCTTTCAGAAGCCAAGCGTGAAGGTTGAGGGATCTGACCTCTGGATGGAGAACCTGACCCCCCCCTCCCGTGAGAGCAGATCGTCTTGGTAGGGAAGACGACGTTAGAATCAGGACACTCTTTCCTCGCACAGTCGGCAGAAAAGCCTTCAGGGCTAGCCTGACGGCCCTCAGCTCCAACAGATTGATATGGAGTCTGGACTCCGACGGAGACCAACGACCGCTGACTGTTATCTCGTTGGCATGAGCTCCCCATCCCGTGAGGGATGCGTCCGTCACAATCGTCACCTCCAGCCAGGGCAGCCAAAATGGGCCCCCCTTCATCAGATTGCCTTCGACGGCCCACCACAGAAGGTCCTGGGCGACCGAGGGCGGCACCTGAACAGTGTCTGACAGCCTGCCGGAGGACTGAGACCACTGGAGCTCGAGTGCCCACTGCAAAGATCTCATCCGCAGACGAGCCTCTGGCACCAGAAGAATGCAGGATGCCATGAGGCCGAGCAGTCTCAAAAACTCGGACGCTGGGAGATTCTGGGCAAGTTGAAACCTGTGCACCATCTGCTGAATGTGAAGTGCCCTCACCTGGGGAGGAAAACACTGCCCCAGGGATGTGTCGAGCACTGCTCCAATGTACTGGAGCCGCTGCGTTGGTGTCAAATGGGACTTCTTTAAATTGAGGGAGAAGCCCAGCTTGTGAATGGAGTGGCAGGTGACGGACAGATGATCCAGGACTTGCTCGGGAGAGCTCCCCCTGATCAACCAATCGTCCAGGTAGGGGTAGATGTGAATCCCCCCTTTCCTGAGGTGCGCTGCCACCACCACCATGAGCTTGGTGAAAACCCTCGGGCGGAGGTCAATCCGAACGGCAGGACCCAAAACTGAAAGTGCGAGTCGCCAACCGCGAACCTCAGGTACTTCTTGCGCTTGGGATGGATCGGCACAACGAAGTAAGCATCCTTGAGGTCGAGAGACACCAACCAGTCCTGAAGTTGAAGGGCCTGGAGGACTTGAGAGAGAGTAACCATCTTGAACTTGTCCTTCCTGAAGAGTTTGTTCAAACCGCGCAAGTCCATGATGGGTCTCAATCCCAGTCTTTCTTCGAAATCAAAAAATAAGGGGAATACCATCCCTTGTTCCTCACCGCTACAGGAACCAGTTCTATGGCGCCTTTCTCCAGCAGGGCTTGAATTTCCTGCGCAAGGAGCGGATCCGGACTCTTCAAAGAGAGGTTCCCAGGTGGATTGTCGTGAGGCCTCTGCCGAAAAGGAAGACAGTAGCCGTGGGTTATGATCTCCAGAACCCACACATCTGAAGTAATGGCTTGCCACTCTACAAGATGCTGCGCCAGCCTTCCCCCAACCGGCGAACCATGGGACCCGGCCTCATGACTGAGTGGTAGCGGCTGCAGCATTGCCTGAGTGCAAAAAGGCAACTGCCTGAGCGGCCTTGGCACCTCGAGTACCCTTGTTTACACCTCTGGCACTCTTACGGTGGCCTCTTTGACTGCTAGCTCCTCTCGCTTTACTGAAGGACGAATAATAGCGAAAGGAACCACCCCTCCACTGCTGTCCCCTAGGACAAAAAGGCGGAGGTTGGTGAACTGCAGCGTCCAAAGACTTCGCTGCAGCTTTGGAGGTCTGCAACCTTTCAAGGCTCTCGTCAGCCTTGCTGCCAAAAAGGTGTTCACCGTCAAAGGGCATGTTGAGGAGCCGGGCCTGCACATCAGGAGCGAACCCAGACTTCCGCAACCACGCAAACCTGCTTATTACGATGCTCGCTGCCATGGACCGGCTGATACAATCTGCCATGTCCAAACCCGACTGAACGGCCTCACACATGGCATCCTTGCCATCCTGGACCATAGCAAGGAAACCATCCCGTTCGTCCCCTGCGGGAATACGTTCAGCCGCTAATGCAACACAGTTCCACAGAGTCTGTGTGAAACGAGACAAGGCCCATATGGAGTTGGCCGCCTGAAGCGCCATACCCCCTGAAGAAAACACCTTCTTTGCCCAGCCATCAAAACGTTTGTCGTCCCTATCCGGAGGGATGGTAGGATACGACACCTGCTTTGCCGGGGCAGTAGCCGCCTGCACTACCAAACTCTCCGGAGTGGGGTGCCTGGACAAGTAGCAGGGGTCGCTACTAGCTGGACGGTATTTTCACGCCAAAGACTTGCCCACTGCCGGGAGACTCTCCGGAGCAGTCCAAGCCACCGCCACCCTTCTCTGCAGAGCCATATGAAACGGCAAAACCGGGTCAGTGGGGGGACCAAGATCAAGGATGTCCGTGAGATCATCCTGAACGAACTCCCCTGGGGGAGCTGACCAACCCAAGTACTCTGTGACCCGAGACATAAGGCACCGAGATGAAGAATCGGCATGAGTGCCAGGCTCTGGCCTACAAAACTCCACCTCCGGAGAGGTGTCCAGTCCACTGGCATCATGCAGTGACTGCCTCAGGTCACCAAACTGGCTATGGCCTGAGATAAGTTCATCTGGTACCGTAACCGGAACCAAGCTGTCATCAGAGCATTCATCACCCTCTGAAATGTACTCCAGGCGGGGAGAGGAAGACATCTGGGGACCAAACCAGTGCCTGACCTTAGCCAGAGCCTTTCTAGGGGCTAACCCCGTCCCACAGGGCCTCTCTGACACCACCGCCTCGAAAGGAGTCGAGGGTGCCGAACGAGACGGCGCCGAGCGAATCGGCGTCGACGTCAGCTGCAGCGCCGCCAGCATCGACACAGGCCTCGAAGCCGGAGCTCCGAGCGTGTCTCTCGACGACCTACGCGCCGACAGCGTCGACGTCCCCCTCGGAGGCAGAGCCTCGAGAGAAATCGTCGACGACCTCGTCACCACAGGCGTCGACGTCTTCTTCGAAGACGGCACAGGATCACGCAGTCTCGAGCGCGTCGAGGACCGGCACCTGGAACGGGCATGGCGAGAAAGGCTACGCCTGTCCGAGCGGGACCTCTCCCGCGAGCCGTGCCGACCACCCGAGCCCGAAGGCGTACGAGCGGTGTCTCTCGACCGGTGCCGACCGACCCCACTCGGAGGCGCGGACGGAACGGTGCCCTGCGATTCAAGAATCGCTAGCATCTGCTTCCTGAAGGAAGCCTATTCCTCCGGTGTCGCTTGCATGGAGGGATAAGGCACCCGCCGACGGGCGGAGTCCTCGGAAGAGGACGGGGCAGGTGACCGATACCGGCACTTCCGGGAAAGCCTCGAAGAGGCGGAGGAGTGGCGAGACCGACTCCTGGAAGGAGACCCATTGGACTTCCGACGATGAAGTGGAGAGTCGCCCCTGGAGTCAATCGTCGGAAGCCCCATAGACCTCGACTTCCGGGGCTGAGACACCCGACCTACCGACAGCTTCTTCTTGCGTTCCCGCAAGGCCTTTGCCGTGAGCGACTGGCAGTCGACACAGTCGTCCGTATCGTGGGCCTCCCCGAGGCACCAGAGGCAGGCGTCGTGCGAGTCCGTGACCAACATATTGGACCCACAGTCCCCGCTTTTCTTGAAGCCCAGACGCGGGCTTGAAGATGAAGTAGACATCGCCACGAACAGGTCTTCACAAAAAAACCAAACAGGTTCAACGAACCGAGAATTGAAAACAGCAAACTCCAAAGAGTCGAGGCGTACCGAGATTCATGTCGTGCGTCCTACTTATCACATTGGGTGACGTCGGCCGTCGGAGGAGGTCCTCGGGGGCGGCGCATTCACGTCATTGATGCAGACGCCGAAGATTTTCCGAAGCAGCACAGCTGTGGACATTACCTGTTATAGATATGGAATACGTCGGAGGACCCAATCCCCTCGAATTAACTGTATCCCGAAGATATCCAAGGATGAGAGGTCATCAAGATTACCTGTGTCCACTGGGATGCTGAAATCTTTCCTACAGTTCCTCTTCTGCTAAAAATCAGAGGCCAATCAACACCTATGAATACTGCTGCTGTACCTGGCATCCCTGAGAAAGTAATTATTGGCACCATCTTCCCAAAGGGTTCAACACTCCTAAAGGGTTCAACACTCCTAAATCCTTCAATCCAGAAAGTCTCAAAAAATATTCTCCACTCTGGTCCTGTGAAACCTTTACGGCATTCAAGATTCACCCGTCTGGGACTGGGAAGAAACTATCCAACTGAGTTTAATTCCCTGAGACGATCTATCAAAATCCTCAAAGGAAGAAAAATAAAACCATCTTAATTAATGATGGTCCTTATATTTCTTGGAGAAGGGGAGGCCACCATTATAATCGGAAGAGCATGTGACGAATAGAGAGGATTCCTGAGGGAATAACTGCCCACTTTAAGTCTAAGGAGGTGAGCCCACGCTGCAAGACCCTCTCTATGGATCTGGGCAAGTGGGAACTCACTGGGAGGGACACCCCCCTAATGGGACAACAACTCATTCCCACAAGGCACTCCCTCTGCAACCTACCGTATCTGCATATATGGTACTATCTATAACAAGGAATACAATACCTTTTGTTCCTTTGGCTTCAGGCAATGCTTGTTACGCAATGATTCCTGAAGCAGAGGACTGTGCCTTAGTGGAAAACCTGTATGTAAGGAAGATGAGTAGATCAGGAGGACGCAGATAGATCATAAGGAGTGGAAGCCATGCCAGCTTGCGATGTCTACTAGTGCGGGGCAGCATCAAGATGTGGAGCCGACAGCAATTGAAGAAGCAAGGAACATCAAGAGAAGCCAGCAAGATGGCTGAACCAGCAGTGGGTGAACCGTTGCTTGAAGTTGCTATCAGGATCACTGAAGCACCATGGTGGGCCGGGAGTCCGCATAACTACGCCGACAGCAGCAGACATCGTGAGCACTGGAACATCCAATCAGAGAGTGGTTGCTAAACCATACCTTGCACAGAGGCGCAGAGAACAGGACCGAGCTGAAGCCTGATGCAGAGGGAAATGAAACCGAAAAAGGAAACCCGAGCGAGTGCCTAGCCCCAGAAAGTCAACCAAACTGAAGGAAGGTACCTGGAGATTTTCGGAAGGGTGAGACCGCCAGGGGAAGTTAAGAAAAGTAATGTAAGTTGTGAAGACGGTTATATTAAGATTGGAACACTGAAAAAGTCAAACAGTGCTTGCTATAAAATACCTACAAAAGCTAATCATAATTTGGAGGATGAAGCTGACTGAAAGCCAGAAAGTCCAGGATGGGAAGTTGAAAAGAAGTCACCAGTAGTACATGGGAGTAGAACATCTTACATAAGGGACAGTGAGAAATACGAGAAATAAAGAAAGCTATGAGAATTGCCATAAACAGGTCAGAATCATGTAAAGAGCAAAATGGCCTATGTTACAAGATTCTAAAGAATGTAGGCAGTACAAATTAAGGGCATGGCTTGGCGAGAGGTGGATAACCAAGAAAAGGGAGCTACCATTAATAACTGAGAATAAGAGATAATGTATCATGAAAATATCTAGAAACAAGAAACCAGAGACCCAGCAGAGAGAACAGAGGGGTGGAGGTGTGACGTACCTTGCTAAAATATAATAAAAGACTGACCGCTCTCTAAGGAACTCATGGTAGCAACAGTAAAGACAAACAAAAATGATCACAGTTCAAGGGTCTTTATTAAACTGTATAACGGGTAAGATAATAAGGTAAACCTAAATATAAAATGGGTGCAAGCTACGGGGATCCATTATCCAGATGGCCAGGATACAGCCATAGCTATTGGATCTAGTTCCTGGGGTGGACCAGTGCGGAAGGATCACCTGGATGGGGGGGTCTTCGGGGAGTGGAAATAGGACACCGGTGGGTACCCTCTTGCTTATAACAACTTTTCCGCCATCCTACGCCTTAGGATATTCAAAAGCTCTACCCCCTTTTCCTACACAAACACTTTCTCACACTGTGAAAGACAACTGACTAACACCAGAGACATTTACCTGACATGTCCCAACACAAGGGCCAGGCAGAGTCAGGCAATTGCCAATAACTACACACACCTGACGGCCCTTTCCCTTCCCCACATGGATAAAAGGCGGAGCACGGGAGCCCACTTTGAGCAAAGCCTAAATCACGCGAAAGTAGTTATTCCCGGACAGCAGTTCAAACGAAGGAAAGAGGCAAAAGAAACCGAAAGGACGACAAGGAGGGAATTACCCTTGCCCTTTCCAACTCAGACCCTCAAAGACTTAGATAAAGGAACAGTAAGAGCGGGAATTGCAGCTGGCGATTTGTGTGGCAGATGTCAACGGTACACAGGGCCCTCCTGCACTGATCGCCAGGGCAGGGACGCGAGCTTGCCGCCGTGGTATCGTCCTCGACTCCAGCGGAAGAAAAGCCAACAAGTTAAGCACAGCTGGTGAGTCGGAGGAAACCGATAGTAAACAGGACTGTGTTAAACTCAAAGGTGCAGTAGCAACATTTACGTAAAGGAAAGAAGATAATAGAAAAAGGTCTTTCATGAAAAACTGAGGTATTAGGGTTAGAGTGGTCCGGCACTGTATGGGCGCTCATTCGAAAGACTAACGAATACCCGCTCCTGAACAAGGAGGATATGTTAAACTAAGAAAACTCCAAGAACCAAGAGGCTACAGGGGAGACCGGTGAGATAAGTCTAAATGGTCATACAAGGGTCGAGTCAAAACCCAATTTACAGTCGAAAGTCTTTGACATGTGGTGAATTGAAAAACTAAGTGAACTGCGTTGTGGTGACAAACATGAACACGACAGAGGGATGTCCACAATGGGTTTTGGTCTGAGCGCGATTGAGGGAGGCTGACGTTGGGAAAGGGATCAGAGCCCAAGGAATCCTCGGGTGAAGAGTAATCACCAGACTTGAAGAAAAAGAAGGAACTTTTGTGTTGTGATATATCAGGCCCTCTGAAGCAAGAGACTTTGTATAAAGAAACTTGGGCACTGAAGGCCCTGACAGTGGAAAATTAACTGTAAACTCGAAGTGTGCTGTGCTCAAGAGTCCCGCTGTGTACCATGCTTCAAACGTGGGTAAGGGAGACTCTGGCATCAACATCCTGACTTATTTAAGAACGCTTCTTTATTCCTTTGTGAACATTATCTCACGCTATTTTGTAATTAGAGGTAAGGATTGGCAATATGTTTTTTAGTATAGGCCATTATTTGACTATACTCCACTAGGACAATATTATTATTATTTGATAATCGTAGCTTGCTCCCATCTTAGATTTAGGTTTAGAGTGGACATTCATCTCACCCATTTTTACAGTTTAATAACACCCTGTCTTGCTTTGATACCATCCCTTGCTTACAGTAGATGCAGGAGTGTATGAAGGTACGGGATGTGTCTAGGTACAGGTGTGTGAAGGGAGGGGGTATAGGAGTGTGTATAGGTAGGTAGGTAGGTGGGTCTGTGCAGGGCAATAGGTAGGTGTGTGTGTGTATATATATATATGTAAAATGAATATATAGTGGGGGTAGGGATGTGTTTAGGTAGGGAGTTAGGATTCCATCTGTGTGCACGTGGGCCAACAGACTGCTTAATGAAGGGGAGACACCAGTCTCCCTCTTCCATGACGAAGACCGAACTTCCCAACACAAACATCAACAATAAATTAGATCGAGCAGGCATTCTGTCTTTTACTATGGACCAAAAAGAGACCAAGGGAGAGGTTGGCCAGGTAAAAAAACACAATGGCTGGATTACCTGCCCCTTTTTATCGTTTTGCCAATAATATATAACATTCCTTGTAATGGTTGCATTTTGTTTTTTTTAAAGCAAATTCCTGCTACTTATTCATAGAACTAAGACGTGTGGATCGCGTGTTTTTAAAAATTATGACCATGAAATTATCCCTGTTCAACATACATAAGGCTCATTCTGTCAGAGCACTCCTCTTTAGATAAAGGAGTGAGTGTCTCAGATTAGGGCGTGGAAGCGCCTACAGGGGAAACATTTCCCTGCTTAGGCTACGTGAGTGTTTATAGGTGGTCCTATGTGTCTGCAACCATTGGGTCTTGAGAGGTTTGGGACTACTTAGCTATACCCAGAATAGGGAAAGGTAAGGGATCATGCAAGTCCTAGTCCATAGAATCTGTAAAAGCCACAGGTTGCAGACACCATACATCATAAATAGGCCATAAGGAGGGACAGGAAAGAAATGCCCCATTCGCTGCTTGTAATAGACATGGAAATATTTGTAGTGCATTGTCGGGTTCCTTATCTGCCCATTTCATACCCATGGCATCAGCAGAAGATCATGCTTCGTTTTCAGATCTACCTTGGCTAGCATCCAAACGTTCTTTCCTATCTGAAGCGGGGGACATTTCAAATTCTGATTTTTGCAGCCCAAACCATTTATATATAAACAACTGATTTTGTTTACTGTCCCTTACCAAGGAAAGGCCAAGCTCAAAACAGGGGCTTTTCCTAGAGTATTTCCATGCATGTGTGTCAATTGCAAAACATTACTCAATCTAAAAGAACACATGCCCGACTTTACATGAGCTTAAAAAGGACGTGACAGCAAAAGGAAAGGGCATGAAGGCATTTTGAATGTTTTCAGGTAACCATTAGAGGTAATGTAATTCTCGTCTCACTGTCACCCAAAGAATCACTGGTCACCATTTACTGCACCCACCAGACCATCTGCAAATTATGGTAGGGCTGACCTGCTTGCCTGCTGGTTGAGGCGTTCCTTCTCCTCTGAGACCTCACTGTAGAGCCGCCTCCGCTGCTGCTGAAGAGACTGCTCCTCTTGTTCCAGTTGCTTCTCATACCTGCGGGTCAGCGGACGAAATGTTACTAGGGAGAGCACAGTGCCTAATAAGAGAGAACACAGCAGGACCAGTTTTTGAAACGTGAATGGTGATTTAAATCCCAACTCCATCATGGCTACTCTGGGAGACTTCACATGTGGTCACTAAATGGCGAGTTATGGTTTTGGGCCGGTCCACAAGGCCTGATAATCTTAAAGTCTGTAGAAATAGGTTTGCACTTAATGCGGCCAAAAACTCCCTGCACCAATTATTAATAAAGCAATTGCATTAGACTGCATGTAGAGGCCACAAGAAATATGTAACAAGTCCCTTAAAAATAGAAATGCCATAGTCCAGACAGGACAATAATGTGAAATAGCCTTTGTAGTGGAACGAATGAGGGGCCAGTCTTGGATGCTGGGACTGCATTGTGCCAGCACAAGGTCACTGTCAGTAGATTCCCATTGCCGGCGTGATTCAAATCAAATTTCTTCATGTCAGGTCCTTGTATAAATGTCACTATCTTGCAGAGCAGGCACCTACTACAGCCAAAATCGCAGGACATCCCCCACTAGGAGAAATATAACTTTGAAGCAGGGTTTGCCAATACCCAAGTTCACACACTCTGGAGAATGGTGGCCATTGATGGGCATCTAATCACCAATCTTGTCCATGCAGGCCATCAGATTGAAAAAATCTTCTCTCAATCCAAAGATATATATATATATATATATATAACGATGCATTACTTACCGTAAATAAAAGCATTTCTGATGGTTGTATCTGCTTAGATTCACATGCTGAGCATAGTCCGACATCCAGTGGTCACTGCGGAGTATTGCATTTTGTTTTTCGTAGTCGAAAAGGGGACGTCGACAAGGCGTGTCTGTAACACTATCCCTATAGTGACGTGCAATGTACCCACAATCACTCACGCGTCGAGGTCCCTCTGTATTTTTTCTGCCCTGAGGGAGCCTTCTATACGTCAGTGAGTACAGAAAAGAGAGAGAGATGTAGAAAGATGTCTATGTTCCTTCCATCCGAGCGGGGAGGAAGGGTGGGCGCATGTGAATCTAAGCAGATACAACCATCTGATGTTTGTTAATTTGCTTAAAATCACAAGCTGTGCATAGACTAGCGAGCAGTACCCGGAGTTGGAGGCGGGTTGTGAGAAGGAACAGTAGATAAAAGATGTCTTAATACTGCTTGTCCCACCTGGGAATCAGATCTAGAGTGAGCATCTAGACAGTAGTGTTTTGTAAAGGTGTGTACAGAACTCCAGGTTGCCGCTTTGCAAATGGACTCAAGGGGAACGTTTGCAATGAATGCTATGGATGCCCCAGTGCCTCGAGTAGTGTGTGCTCTTGGCTTGAAGGGTAGTTCAAGAGTGTAACAGAGTGTGATGCATTGAACAATCCATCTAGATATAGTGGACTTTGAGACTGCATCTCCTTCTCTTCCTGCTGCCACCGAGACAAAGAACTGATCAGACTTTCTCAGTGGCCTAGTTATTTCCATATAAAACATGACAGCTCAGCGCACATCGAGTGTATGCAGGCTTTTTTCTCCCAAATTGGAAAGGTTTTGAAAGAACGTTGGTAGTTCTATTGACTGGCTGACATGGAATTTCGATATGAATTTCGGTGCAAACCTTGGGTGTGTGCGTAGAACCACCTTATCTTTGTGAACTGTTACGAAGGGGTCTAGAATAGAAAGAGCCTGTAGTTCACTTACTCTCCTAATGGAGGTGATAGCTATTAGGAAAGCAGTCTTAAGGGTGAGTTCCTTAAGAGTTGCCTTGTGCATGGGTTCAAAGGGTGAGCCCATGAGCCTGGTAAGTACCACATTAAGGTCCCAGCCGGGAGCTGGGTTTGCTATCGGAGGGTGTATTCTCTTTACCCCCTCCATGAAGGCTTTGATAACTGGGACTTTCCACCATGACACCTTAAGTTGAGAGGTGGTGTATGCAGAAAGTGCTGTTAGATGGACTTTAATAGAATTGAGCACTAGACCCGAGTCCAGTAAATGGGTCAGGTACAGGACAGTTTGTGTGGGAGAGCAGTGGACTGGGTTAATGCTCTTACCTCTACACCAGATGACAAATCTCTTCCACGAATAGCAGTGGCGAGTGTTGGGTTTTCTAGCTTCTTTGAGAATGTCCATGCATCTCTGAGGGAGTTGTAAATGGCCAAAATCTATGACCTCAGGAGCCAGGCTGCTAAGTTCATGTTCTGTGGTCATGGGTGTAGTGTCTTGCCCTTGTCCTGTGACAGCAAGTTGTATGGGCAGGGCAGTTTCACTGGTGGGGACAGGGACATCTCCATCAGGTGCTCAAACCATGGTTGGCGGGCCCACATCGGGGCTATCAGTATCATGGTGACTGGTTCCTGGTGCATCTTGTGCACTATCTTGTTCAGCAGAGGAGTCGGGGGTGGGGAGGGGGAAAGCGTAAACAAATTTCCCTGACCATGGTATCCAGAGACCGTTCCCCTTGGAGCGGTTCTGTGGGTATCTGGAGGCGTAATCTAGGCATTGTGAGTTCTCCAGAGTTGTGAACAGGTCTATTTCTGGGAAGCCCCATTGTGTGAAGACGTCGAAGACTATGTCTTCGTGTAACCGCCATTCGTACTCTGAGGGCAGATCGAAGTCTCTGCTGAGTTTGTCTGCTAGTTCCCCTGGTACATGTTGTGACAATAGGAACATGTTGTGTCTGAGAGCCCACTTCCAGATGTTCTGGGACAGCTTAAACAGTCCTGGAGAGTGAGTGCCCCCTTGCTTGTTGAGGTAGTACATGGCTGTGGTGCTGTCCGTGAGGACCATCACTGTCTTCCCTTGTAGGTGTGTCTGGAAGGCTTTTAGTGCCTTGAACACCGCAAGTAGCTCTAATAAGTTTGTGTGTTCGGACGCTACGCTCGGAGTCCAGACTCCGTGAGCAGTCTGATGGGATAGGTGAGCCCCCCATCCTGTGATGGATGCGTCTGTGGTTAGAGTGGCTTCCACTGCGGGGGTGGCGAATGGTTTCCCTATTACCAGGTTTTCCTTCGACCACCACCGTAGAGAGAGAACCAAGGCCTGCGAGACCACCACTAGATCGTCCCATTGTCCGCTGGCCTGACACCACTGGCTGTTGAGCCACTCTTGCATTGGGCGCATGCGCAGGCGCGCGTGAGGTACCAAATAAATACATGACGCCATCATTCCTAGCAAGCGCATTGCTTTGCGTACCGTCACCTCTCGACCGGCCACATATTGAGGGATCTGAAACAGTATATTTTGGACCCTCTCGTTGGAGGGGAAGACAAGGCCGTCCTTTGTTTGAATTAGAGCCCCTAGGAATTGTTTGATTTGGCTGGGGTCTAAGCTGGACTTCTTCTCATTGATGGAGAAGCCCAGTTGGAACTGGTCTACGGTCTTCTGGGTGTTTGAGAAGCATGTCTCGTAGGACTCCCCTGTTATGAGCCAATCGTCGAGGTAAGGGTATACCGGTATGAACAACCTGCGCAGGTGGGCCGCTGCCACTGCCAGTACCTCCGTGAATACCCTTGGTGCAGACGCTATGCCGAAGGGTAGCACTCTGAACTGGTAGTGTTTGCCTTCTATCATGAACCTGAGGTATTTTCTGTGCGCTGGCAACATCAAAATATGAAAGAATGCATCTTTCATATCTAGTGTTGTCATGTAGTCCCCCTGAGATAGCAGGGGAATTACCTCCTGTAATGTTAACATACGCAATTTTTGTGGTTTTACAAATTTGTTCGCTGGGCGCAGATCTAGTACAGGGCGCATGGTTAGGTACTTTTTGGGTACAAGGAAGTACACTGAATAAATACCTTCCATTACCTGAGATAGGGGCACGACCTCTATTGCTCCTTTCTGTAGCAGTTCTATTTCTTGCAGGAGGATGACGAGGTGTTCTGGTGACAGGCGTCGTTTGAACTCTATACAGTACCCGTGGGCTACGGTTGACAATACCCACCGGTCTGATGTTATTCCCTCCCATGCTGAAAGGAACAATGTTATCCGGCCCCCAACCGGAGACGCATGGGAGGGGACCCGAACCTTCGGGTCATTTGGTGTTACTTGCCGAGGTGCCTCTGGGGCTGGACCCCCAGCCTCTGTCTTTGCCACGGCGTTGTCCTCTTTGGTTATACTGGTTACTGGTACCCTGATTAGAGGGCTAGTTGCCCGCAGTGTAATGCTGTTGCTGCAGCTGCTGTTGGCGTTGGCCACGAAAAAAGCGCTTGTTCCCAAATCCCCGCCTGTTTGGAGGCTTTGAGATTTGGTCTAAGGTCTTTATGGTACCAAATTCTTTCTTCGCATTTTCCAGTGCGTCGTCCACTGCCCTTCCAAAGAGATTTGACTCTTCTATTGGCTTATTAATGAGTGACGCCTGCGTTTCTGCCTTGAAACCCGAATTGCGAAGCCAGACGTGACGCTTCAGCAGAATTCCCTGCACCATAGAACGCCCAGCAGTTTCTGCCGCATCAAGAGTGTTCTTAATGATGCTCTGGTTGACCAGAGCTCCTTCTGTAACTGTAACCAATAAGCGAGTTCTTAGAGGTTCGGGGGCTTCTTCAATGTCCTGCTTAAGCTTTCCCCATTGAGCATCAGCATAGCTTGCCAAAAATGTATTATTATTGGCAATCCTAATTGAAAATGCTGCCGAGGCGGAAATTCTTTTGCCCAAGGCATAGAGCTTTTTCCCCTTCTTTATCTGGGGGAGCCTCGCTGGTTCACAGTGGAACCCCAGCCCTCTTCCTTGTGTTAGTCACCACTAAGGAGTCCGGGACTGAGTGACCCCTGATATATAATGGGTCTGACTGAGAGGGTGAGAACAATTTCTCGATTCTTGGATTGACCCCTCTTACCAGCGTGGGGGTGGACAGCGATGGGGTGAGTCGTCTCTTAACCGAGGCGAGGATAGGAATAGTTTGACTAGTGGGAGGTTTTTCTTTAATAATCCTTTCAACGAAATCAGTATCTGGGGTGACCTCCCCAGTTTCAACTTCGAAACCGCAGCTGCCTTCCTCAGTAGCGCATTGAAGGTGGGCTGATCGTCTACTGGAGATGGGTTCCTGACCGGTGTGGTCTGAGGAGAAGAAATGTCTATAATGTCGGGGTCTGTAGACCCGGATGACTGCCAGGGCTGTACGCCACCTTCACCTGGGTCCTCCTCGTAGCCCTCCTCACCTATGTTAGTGTCATCATGAAAACCTTCTCCCTCTTGTTGGTCTTCATTATTCACAAACTCATCCTCTTCCTGGAAGTGAGAGTCCTCTTCAGTGAGGTTGTAAGAGTTCATGTCTTCCTGTAGGGGGTTAAAGAGCTTCGGGTATTTAGCCCATGGCCCCTCCTGGAGTACCTCCCTTGGCCTCTTGGGTGTCCTATTTTCTGGGACGGTCATGAACCTGTCTAGCTTGTCCATACATGACTGGAACCTCCCTACAGTCCAGTAAGGTAGGCCAGAGCGGTCCGGGAGTGAAAAGGGAGTTCCCTCTCCCTGTAGTTGCTTAGTTCTGTCCCATAGCGTCGAAGATAGAGTCCCTTCGCCTTCTGAGAAACCCTCTCGCTGGCTAGGGTCTTCTGTCGACGGTGGGAGCTGTCCCAGCCTACCCTCCGGCATCCTCAGAGTTTCTTTGGCCATGTGAGCGGTTTTCGACGTGTCACCCGTCGTCCGTCTCTGGCTGTCTTTAGAAACTATACGCGCGAGGCTTTCGGCGATCAGCTTCTCCGTCGAGGGAGCGGCCGACGGCGCGCTAGACAATGCAGAGTCTTTACTGGCAACGTACGCAGTCTTGTGAGGTGCGTCGGCTGAGGATTTGGGGTTAGCGCCCTTATTTACAGAAAGCCCAGTCGCCGGTCGCGGAAGCGGTGGCGGGGAGGGCTTGCGACCCTTATGGTGACGCTATGGCTGCCTTCGTATTCAACGAATGCGTGCCGTGGGGTATGTGCTTATGTGTTTTTCTGTGTTCGTCCTTGTCGCCGGGGTGTTCATCCCCATAAGCGGGGCGTGAGCGGGGCTTGTCGGGGCTGGGGACGGACGACGAGGAGCGGGAACACTCCTTCGAGAGGTCTACAACCTCCGTTGCGGAGGCCGTGTAATCACTGTCGTCACATTCGGCAGCGGCAGCTGGCGAGGTGTCAGACCTAGACATCGCGTAGGCTTCCCACCTTTTGACCCTGCGGTCCTTTAAAGTTTTGGGTTTAAGTAACTTACAGGCCGCACAGCCGTCCTCTTTGTGATCGAGGGGCAAGCAACGGTGCTCGTCCTTCCAGGTAAACTTGCCCTTGCAACGTGGACAAAACCTAAAGGGTGTCCTCTCCATAGCTGAGGGCATGAAATGTGATTACGACCTCGAAAGAGAGGGAGGGGAAAGAGAAAGGCATTCTCAGAGTGTTAACAAAGAAATGACCAACAACCCCACTCTCCCTACTGTATTAGGCCGGCGAGGCCCGGCCACGTGTTCGGCAGCGCCGAAGGATCTCCTCCGCTCGTCCCTCCGTCGAAGATCTTGCCCGGCGGAGAACAGCTTGGCAGCTACGTCGAGGGAGGGATCTATGTGATAGTCAATAATAGTAAAATGACCAAGGGTCGAGGAAATGATTTCGCAATGTCTCTTGAGGAGCTTCGCATAAGGTGACCAATAACTAGGCAGAAAAAAACAATCTGAGGGACCTCGACGCGTGATGGATTGTGGGTACACTGTACGTCACTATAGGGATAGTGTTACAGACACTCCTTGTCGACGACCCTTTTCGACTACGAAAAACAAAATGCAATACTCCGCAGTGACCACTGGATGTCGGACTATGCTCAGCATGTGATTCTAAGCAGATTAACAAACATCAGAAATATATATATATATATATATAGACATATATATATATATATACACACACACACACACACACACACATATACCTGGGCATCATCGGTAAACAAGGGAAGAGGGGAAACTAGCTGTATGTACCAGTGGTTGCTGTAGAGTAGCCCCTCAACGCTCACACCAAAATAAATATAACGCACTAGGGAAAAAGGCCCAGCACACCTCTTGCAATGAGAACAAGGTTTAATCTCACAAAAACACAAGTACGTGCCAGCAAAGAACTCTGCTGCCACGGAGCCCTCTGACAAAACCAGCATAAGCAATGGGTTTTAAAGATACACGTCGTCATAGGTTACAAATCCATGTAGCTGGTTGGTGCAACCTTATACACATATAGCCTGCTCCATACAGGATGCCAGGTGATTGGTTCCAGCATCTTCTGTCCATCTCCTTCAACGTGGGGATCTTCTTCCGTCATCGAGCACAAAGGCTCCAATTGGCAATTTGGTTACACAATTAATTATTTCAGAACTCTACAGCGCACCTGGTACCAAGGACATGTGTGGTGGATACTTTCGAGGTTCCGGTAACTTCTCAGAATTACATGAACCCTCCCCTCTAGCCCAGACCCTGCTGGCGCCTCCACAACTTTCCCACACAGACCTTAAATGTGTTACCTTCTCCCCTGACACCTCGCAGCACACATCACATGAACCCATGGTGGGGGCAATCCATCCCTGCTCTCTGATCTTCCTGATAGATTGGCCAATGTACAGTTTTATGGCCAGGGGTCTTGGGCTGGTCTGTGCACTCAAATTCTTGTGTCCTGGGCTTGGGGGCCCCTGGCCGCTATAACGTAAAGATCTGGACTCACGAAGGCCTAAAGCTCCCACCCACTTCTCTTGAGATAACAATTAAAAGAACAACTCTGGCCCTCTCTTGGTCTTGCAGGGCACATTCCTTCTGGGTTACATGCACTAATGATAATACACAATGGAGAACTGTGTATCTCCAATGAATTAATCTTCTGCATGGCTGCTAGCAGAAGGAGCGCGCACACCCTTCTAACCCTCGGAATGGGATTAAACATACTGGCATAGCTATGACACGAGGCCTCGATTTCAAGATGGCATCTAACTTCTAAAATCGAGCCTCATTCCACACAATGTTATTACCAGGATTCACTACATTTCCACTACAATCTAACTTCTATGGGTGTCCCTCTGCCCTCTACATTCTCCCAGCTCCCCTACAACATCTCCTTCTACAATCTCCTCGTCCTAAATCGCTGAGGGGCCTGGGACATCCGCCCCTGCTCCCCAACACTGCATATATATGTTACAAATGACAGACAAAAAGACAAGCCAGCAGAATCTTCACACTAGATAATGGCACATTTGCAAATAAGGTTCCCTAGTTCTTTTTCAGAAAGAAAGGAGCAAAAACGTTTAAGAGAAGGATCTTGCGCAATAGTGGATCAAGCGCCTCAAAAGCAAGCTATGATCAACTATATCAAAGGCAGCAGAGATGTCCAACATCACCAAAGGTGAGAGGTTCTTTGTCAACTGCTTACAACAGTTCACCCAAGACAGTGAGTAGAGAAGATTCCATGCTGAGCTTTGGAGAGAAGCCATACAGGAACGGGTAAAAACAAAAATCTGACTCAAGTTGGCTACTGGCCACCTTCTCCAATACCTTGGCAGGCCAAGAAGGACCTGCAATAGCCCTGATGTTAAGAACCAATGGATCTACCGTTATTTTTCAGAAAGGGATTGGTCAAAACCACCTGCTTCAAAGGGTCTGGAACCACTCTTTCCATTAAAGACAGATTGGCAAACTGATTATGGGTAGGTTCAATGAGCAGAGCAGCTGTTTAGCATGAGACAGTTTGGGCAAATAAATATGAAACTGAAGGATGTCACTAGGGCTTATAGGATGTAGCAAAACATAGGTTTAGGGAGTGCAGCAGATCTTTGCATTTTCAATTTAGAATACCTGGGGGTGGGGGGGTGTTTACAGGGGAGAGGGTCCTTCATTATATCCGCTAGCCCCCCACATTCTCGTGTAAAGCAAAGTCCTGCATGCTAGAAACACTGCCAACCAATTTCCAGTGAGAAAGTGAATAACCCCCCCCCCTTTTCACAGGTGTTAGGGGAGTTTCCCTAAAGTACTCCTGGCAGTAAGACTCTAGTAAGCTATCCGAGTGGTTTGTAGATCCCCCAACTCTTAATATCAGTCTGTACTAGCTCAGGACCTTGGTAGTGTGGCAGAGCAGTCAGGCTTATCTTAAGAGGAAGATGTGAGCTGTAGGTAAGTACTTTGAATCTTAGCTAGACAGGGACATCAAAGAAGCACTTAGATTTATATAAAAGATATATATGTGTTATATGTACACCAGAATCACAATGCAGTTTTCAACAGGTCATACGGTAAGGCATTTACTCTGCAAACACATAGGAAAGCCACATAAAGGGAGAAAAATAAGTGATTAGCGCACCATGAGCTTAGTTCAAGGTTCTAGAAATTTTCTTCACCTGGCAAGTCTTAAGTCGAAAAATGCAACCCTAGCTAAAGGCAGTTCAGAGTGGGCTTGAAGTCTTGACAAACAGTGAATAATGAATTCCTGTGGATTCCTTCCAGTGTCTAAAGTTACTGAAGCAGCAAGTTAGCAACTAACAAATGAGACTTCAAAACGGACTCGAGAAGGGGACACAAGCAGCAGCTTGGGTCAGAGGTAAGAGCGGGTTGCCCTGGACACCTCTACGTGCACACCAACGCTCTGGAGTGAATTCTTGGAATCATGTAAGCACTACCTTTTTCCCCACGGTACCTTTGGTTTGAAGAAAGTGTGTGTGTGTTGGCTCCTCCGTGATGGGGCAGCTCTGGGCCTGAACTCAGGATTCCTTGGTCTGGTGACGAAAGGCAGAACAATGGACGATGTCTCTCAGCAGCAGTCTCGAGGGAGGACCTGTAGCACATCTTTCAGCAACTTCTTGGTTCACTCTGCGGTTTTGGCGCCTTTTCAGCAGCACCAACAAAGTACACAGACCGCCCGGTTAATTTTCTTCGCTTCCTGCAGTACCACACTCTGCTGAGGGGGTCCGGAGATGGATCGGATCCTTGCAGTGTCATTACGGTTTCAACATCGATTTGGACGGATTTGGCTTTTCCATGATGATGCACTTGAAATGGGCAGCATGTCTCCTGGTATTGGGGTTCTGCAGCTCTGGAAGCTCCTAGTACCTCGGGGGATGGTTTGTTTCAAAGTTGGTCTTGGGACTGGTTGTTCCCACCAGCCACAGGGAAGGAGTCATCCTCTTATGAGCTCCACTGTCTCATAGAAAATGGGGCCAGGACATCAGTGGTCGCTTCACGGTCTTGCAAAGGGTCTGCTGGTGTCTGGTTATCTTTGTTGAGAAAGATCAACATTTATGGGTCATTTTACCTCCAGCTGTGTACCCCCAACTTTTCGCTGTTGTCTGACCATCCTAGCCTGACTTTTACCAGTGGAGCCCAGCCTTCTGCTGTACTCGCCTGGACTTTTGCCCATTTTGTTATGGGGAAACTGACATGCCCTTAAGACAGTCAGTACTGGGAGAATTAGTTTCCCTTAGTCTTTCACTTTGTTGCTATTCTTTAGTAACATTTTATCAGTGCACAAAGTACCTTACAGTAGCGTGTGCTGGGATCCTTTTTAATTTTTAAGGCCCTATACACCCTCGAAGGATTTTCGGTGAATGTAAAAGTGTGCCTTGGACAGAGCTGATGGCAGCTGTTACTTTTGATGTGTTTTCAACTCTTTTCAATGGTCCAAAACCGGGTTGATCACGATTGGGCCAGGACAGTGGCCAGTGCCTAAAATGGCCATGACACGAGTTCTGTTCTGTCCTTTGGCCATCTTGTCCCTTTGCCTCCCCCAGGTCGAGCAGGCATTGGAAATTCCGTATTTGGTCATGCAGACCCCTGAGCAAACCGAAGCTTTTGCAGGCTTCTGCATACCTTGTGTGTGTGCCAAAACCGAAAAGGTGATGGCTGGAAGGTTTTGAATTGATCTGAACCACTGGAATTGCTCTGGGCAACCTTACACACCACAATTCTTTAGCCCGTCTGTGCCATTGCAAAAGGGGTCCAGCCATATGCAAATCAGTCAGGTGCTGCCACTAATGGTGTGTGTGTTCCTCCAGGATATCTGGTGTACTGTGTTACTGGGACCACTGTGGCCCGTGATTGCTCCACGTCTGGGATGGCTGTATGTGAGCAGATCTATTGGTTTCTCTTCCTTTTGGCGCGATGGAGTTTATGGATAAGAGAAGGCATCTTACACCCATTCCAGGTCGATCCTCTGAGTTCACAACAAACTTCGTGAAGGAGCCAAGTATCCCGAATCAAGAAGCAGATCTGTGGAACCACTGGTGACCCTTCAGGAAAGTTTGGCACCCAGAGCCTGAGGTTGTCCCGTCGGACCCCCTGTTTCTGATCGAACCTAGAAGGCCAGCAAGGGCGCGTTGACCCATTGGTATAGTGGGACAAACTATTCTTGGCACCTCCAACTTAACCTGTAAGTGAGCCTTTTCGGAAGTGTTCCTGGATGGCCCAGTGTACTGACCGCCCATGACCTTTGCCATGGAACCGCCGCCGTCTCGAATTTTTGCTTCAGCCTTTAGAGACTGCAAGCTATAGTTAGAAGGCACTCCTCCACGGGTTTCGTACACCTAGAATTCCTAGGTGTAGAGTTGGGAGAGTACGCCTGAACCAGAGCATACGCGGACACTGTGTTGCCCAGCTGTGGTGATGAACTTCATGGGTCCCTTGCTGCTGCTGTGCCCCCCTGTGCCCTCAGACCCACTTCAGCGGAACTGGCATGATTCCTTCCTCAGGAGCGGAGAAATCACCACTGCCCCCTGTCCCCACAGAATCATCCCTGGAATGCAGCCCCTGAAAGCTTCGGAGCCGCGCAACCTAAGTGGACTCGACTGCTGAAGTTTGGTCCGGAGTGTGGCAGGGGTCGGTGAGTACTTGCAATCCCTTACCAGTGGCCCTTGGCGCTTCCATCCATTTTTACGCACGAGTGTCCCCTGAAGGCTACTCTTCTTTATCGAGGTAGCCTGTCCTACTGAGCTATTCTCAACTGTTGGATCCTGTCCTGCCCTCTTCCGGAGATGCTCCTCGAATAGTGGGAACTCATTCTTCACTGCCTCACCCACCTCCCTGAGTCGCTACAGCCCCTTGAAGAGACCCTGTTTTGACTTAACCGCACAACCGTGTGCACCAGCACCGAAAGTACTTTTGAGCTCAAGGCTCCACTCATTTTAAGGACTGGACTACCTCTTTAGTTAGGGTTTGAATTGTGAAGAATTGCCACAGAGATAGTCGCACTGAATAGCCCCTTTCTTTTCAGGTTGTGGAGCTGGCCATTGGTTGATGTATATATGTTTGCTAAATTAGTGTTGGATCTGATGAATAATTATTTTATATTTGACTTAGAAGACCTTTAATAAATGCATATATAGTTTTAATATAAACCTGGCAGAGTAATGTGTGTGCTCTGGATCACCCTCACCCCTCCTGAGACCTAATCCTGACCGCCGCACTAATGCTACCGTGATTGGTCTGGCTTGTCCAGAAGGGTATCCTGTTCCAAAAAACTAGGCTGGCCTTCTGAATCTCTGCCCACCAGGTCAGAGTTCAGAAATCCATCTCAACAGTCATCTTCTTTGGTTACTTCCGTTTCCTGTGGTCGACTTCGGTTACAGGTCAAAATTTCGACTCAAAAGGGTCGAATGACAAAAGGGTCGAGTCAATTCGACCGAAAAAAAAGGTTTACATTTTTTGGGGGGGGGCTCCCCCAAAGCCCTGTTTTTGGTGTAAAAACACCTTTTTTTACCTATACTAAAGCAACAAAAAAAATTATACATTTAAAAAAAAAATTAGATCCTTTTGTTTTCGGTCGAATTGACTCGACCCTTTTGTCATTCGACCCTTTTGAGTCGAAACTTTGACCGGACATCGTCGACTTCCTTTATACTCCCGAAGCCTCACCTTTCATACAGTTCCAGCAGACACTCCTCTGCAATCTCTCTCAGCATTTAACAGAAAGTGGCTTTTGGCTGTCCAATCAGGACAGCCAGACCCCCTGTGGGAGCTGGACCCATTCAAGCACTCTGGCAGACAAAGGACAGAGGGGAGGAAGACTCATCCACCACTTCCTCCCTGACGAGATACTCTGGAGCCTAGGCAAGGATACCTACTGGTTCCCACCAAAGGCAAAAAACACACACAGGCCTTCCCCTCCGAGAATGGTAGAAGGGGGAATAAAAAACGACCACGAAAGTAATGGCAAAAAAAAGAAGGGAGGGCCCCCAAGTTGGTACTCAGGTGCCCCTATTGTGCACTACCACGGCTATGGGCATAAAAAAATACACAATAGTTGGTAGAACACTTTCACTGCCACCAGCCATAACTAGGTGATTGTCTATGTGACAAAAAAGTCACAGGAACAAAGAGAAGGGGGATACTAAGTACCCCTTTGGCACTCCACTGAAGTGGGTGTCTGTCAGTCTCTCAGACTATAGAGTTTAAGGAGAGATACTAGGTATATCTCTATCCTTAAGAACTGTACTTACTTCAGAATATAGAAAAATAATCTTACCCAGCACCACTACCCATAAGGAGCTGCGTGCTGCAGTAGTAAAACACAGATGCCTTTAATAGCTATAGAGCAGACAGACTCCAAAATACAGGTAGAATACAAAGAATAGAGTTCCAAAAGACAGAGCCCACAAGAACGAACGTGTGTAAAAAGGCTTCACTTGTTCAGGATTGAAAGAAAAAGATCCAGAAGTCCAGCAAAAAAGTGCTGGGGGGGTCACACTAGAAGAGGTGATGAAGCACAATAATGATAAATCTTCCTAACAGGTCTTCAAAAATCTCCCCCATATATATTTATTTTTTGTAATTTTGTCCAGCCATTGACAGTGTTAATAGATTCATTTGGCTTCAGTTCATCTTTTATGCAGATGATACCCACATTGACAGGAATGGGGATCTGCACATTTCATTCTGATGGCATGGGATTTTTAATAGTCGACGGTACTCAAGATCTGTATGATTCCATGTTCAGCCCCATACCATGCACCAGTGCCCTTCCCATGTCCTATGTGTAAAGCATATAAACTTAAAACGAGATGCCATTCTTTCACAGGCTTTACCAGTCAGTGCCTATGTGGCTCTTTTTTTGCCAAGCCTCATAGAACTCTGTCCAATGCTTCTGGCACTGATAAAATCTGGGTTGTTATGGAAACACCATCATCCAGATTGGATCAGACAGTCCTTATGTCTGGGCAAGCCAGCTTAACCAATAGGGTACCTTCAGGTAATTCACAGTGCTGCTACCTGACCACTTACTGGTTCTCATAAATGTGACCACACTACTACTTTGCTTCAGTCTCTTCATTGTTTGCCGGTACAGAAGTTCATCTTCTTAAGGATCTTTGTGTGGGGCATAGAGCATTCTATGGTAAAGTCCCATCTCTTTCCTGTTATTAAGAACTCTACAAATGCTTGCCATCTTCAATACTCCAAACCAATACTGCAGTGCTAATACGAGTGCCCGCATTTCCTTGGTAAAATGAAAGGGGAGTTATCTTTTTTGGGCTCAGAATTTATGACACTCAATTCAGCATACACGAAGGGCTCTCTCCGATTGAATAAACTTTAGGTAGATCCTGAAACCCGCTTTTTACCCCGTACTTTTCTTCTTCCACTCCTCTTCAATGTCAGCTAAATTAAACCTTCAATAAACAAACATATTAGCCCTCAGCATGGTGGCTATCCGCTGAAATCACCAACTAATCTAGCAGGTCCACCTGACAATCCGCTAGGCACCAACCAGGCTCCTCCTTAACCCACCTAAATCATCTGCATACTAAAAGCCAAGCTACACACTAAAATATTGCCAATTTTTTTTGAATGAGTAAAATGTGATAATCCTCAGTTCTCAGAAGTACCACAATGAAAGTCGGACGCCAGTAAATTCCACTAGCATGTTACCCAACACTGTAAATTCCAAGAGATGAATACATGTAGTCAAGTGGCTGTGGAATGGCAAACACCCCCCTTTGTAAGTCAGGACTAAATTTTGCACAACCCATGACACGCACACAATTTACCACACAACATTGTCTGAATGTTATTTGTTTCCAGAATGTTCCACTTTTCATTTTTAATTGCAGCATTTGTATTGTGGGCGCCTCTTGTATCTGCTCTTAAGTCCTTGTTTGGACTTTCCTTACTCATTAGTCTGGGCTTTTGTTCACCTCCACTGCCACAAGACCTCATCCAAGAAAGTAATATGGCACACTGTTGAGTTCCAAACCTTGTTTTGGGGTGTCCTAATGAAACTTTAGCACTCCCCTAAACATTTTGTATACTTTGTGGAGTCCCAACTACTACTCGCGGACAGTCACTTCTAAAGAAGTCTCCCTCAAAGCTGCATCCGAATTTTGATGTTCTGTCCTCATTACCCATCTAGACTACCACAATAGGAGTGCTCCCATAGGATCCCATTGTGCCTGCCCCGAGCTCTCTCACTGATAGTATATTTGGGATTAGTAATTTACTTTTTTTTTAATGTCTTTATTTTCCAATTAACAACATCTATACATACAACATACAAACTTCAACTGGCATTCCGGCGGATTCTGCTATGGGTTAATTATCCTGGAGTATCCAACGGCTTTGCCTTCTCAGTCTGTGGCCACTTCTACGGGCTGCGTCAGTATCCATGCGTATATCGTCTATTCTTCAGTCACTTGTGTCTCACTGTCCTGGGGTCTCTGGTATCCCCGTACCTCCTCCAGATCCTCTTCGTCGGTTTCCTCTTCCTCTCGTCCAAATAGATTCTGCACTAGGGAGTTCCATGCCGCTATTTTTCCAGCCGTTTCCCCCTCCCCTCTCTGCACTGCTCTGATCCACTCCGCAGTCTCTGCTAGTGTCCACTTCCGGAGGTCTGACCACCATGCTTCTGTGGTCGGGCCTTTTCTAGATTTCCAGGACATGGCTATCCTTCTCTTGGCTAGTATGCATATCAAGTCTTTCATCTTTGCTAGATGCACTTTGTCCCTGCCCCCTCGAGGGAAGAGGCCCAGCAGGTAGCACTCTGGGTGCTCCGCCTGTATCTGAAGGCCGCTCTTCGCTATTTTGGTCCTAATGCCTTCCCAGAAAGTCTGTACCACCGGGCATGTCCAAAACATGTGCACCATGTCTGCCTCATCGGCCGAGCACCGTGGGCCCCCGCTGGGATCACCTCTACTTATCACGTTCATCCTTTTAGGTGTGAGGTACGCCGTATGTGTTATGTACAACTGTGCTTGTTTGAACCTTGCGTTCCTGGACACTCTCTTTGGGTATCTCAGCACCCTAATCCATTCTTGGTCACTGAGTGGTTTGTGGAGTTCTTCCTCCCAACGTAGTTTTGTGTGCAACTCCTGTTCTGTGTGGGGTCTCAGCATTTGGTCGTATAGTCTGTAGGTCGTATGTGTCCCCTCTGAAATGTCATACCACAAGTCCAATGCACCTGTTGGTTCTTCTTGGTCTTCCCATTCTGGCCAGCTATCTTTAATTCTGAGGATTAGTCTGTTATACAGGATGAATTGGCCCTCATGTATGTCGTATTCTTCCACCATCTCTTGGAAGTCTGCCCATCTCCCTTCTCTTCTCACGTCTCCAATTTGCGCTACACCTTTGGCTTCCCACTGTATCCGGAACGTTGTCAGCAGATTTGTGTCCATGTCTATTAGGCCCGCTAGGGGTATTTGTGCTGAATAGGGGTCCTAAATCCCCTGTAGTTTCCATGCTCTCTTCCACAACCTCACTGCAAGGTTGAGCATGTACAGCAGAGTCCTGAGCAGGGGTTTGTCCAGCCATAGTATTTTCCTCAGGTAATATGTTTTCAATGCGGGCTGGAAGTTATTTTTATCCATTGTTTCGTCTTCCCCTAGCCATTTGACCTCAAATTGTAACTGCCCAGCCAGATAATACCTTTCAAAGTCCGGCAATCAAATGCCTCCTCCCTCATAGTCTCTCTGTAGAGTCCTCATTGCAATCCTACTTCTCCACCCTGCCCACAGGAAGTTCCTCGCTATTGTGTTTAATTTCGAGAAGAAGGTCCTAGGGATGCTATGTGAGATGTTTGTGAAGAAGTATAACAGGCGTGGGAGTACTACCATTTTCAAGAGGGCAGCCCTGCCCATCATCCGCAGTGGGAGTGTTCTCCAGAAGGTCATGCATTTTCGTGTTTTGTCTAGGGCTGCTTGCGTATTATGTCGGTGAGAGTCTGCAGTATCATGGTGGCCCTCTATTGCCAAATATCTGAAGGAGTGTGCTGCCCACGTTAGGCCTACGTCTGGGAGTTTCTCCAGGGGGACCGGCCTCAGGTTTGCCAAGGGAAAGATCAGAGACTTCTCCTTATTTATTGCTATACCTGAGAGTCTGGTGTATGCTCCTATTGCTTCCAGGAGGCAGGGCAGGCTAGTGCGGTGGTTTTCTACAAACAATAACATATCGTCCGCGTATAACAAAATTTGGTGGAGCACCCAGTCTACCTCTATCCCTGTGTCTCCGTATTCTGCTCTAAGGAAGACTGCCAATGGTTCCAGGGCCAGGATATATAACATTGGTGACAGTGGGCACCCTTGTTTCGTTCCTCTATAGATCCTCCAGTCCTTCGAGATATATCTCCCCGTCTTTACCCTGGCTCTGGGCTCACTATACAGTAGCCTAATCCATCTAAGGAACCCTTCATCAATGCCAAAGTGGGCGAGGACCCTCACCATCCACCCCCAATTCACCGAATCGAATGCTTTGACTGCGTCGAGGGACACTATCGCACATTCTTCTCGTCCCTGGTTTGTTCTGTCTATCATGTGGTGGAGTCTACGGAGATTCCATGTGTTCCGTCCAGGAACGTAACCGGTTTGATCAGGATGTATCAATGTGGGGATCACCTGCTTCAGGCGGTTAGCTAAAACCGCCGTTAGTATCTTAACGTCCTGGTTTATGAGGGAAATTGGCCTATATGCCGTGCACCTTGTGGGCGGTTTCCCTGGCTTAAGGATCGGAACAATAATTGATTCTGACATGCTAGTCGGTAATCGTACGCTTTCATATGCATCTTGATAGGTCTCCAATAACCTTGGTGTGATAGTGTCTTTAAACTTTTTATAGAACTCTCCTGGGAGTCCATCCGGGCCCGGGGACTTTCCTGTAGGGAGTTCTGCTATTACACCCGCTATCTCTTCCTCTGTGAGTGGGGCATCAAGTATTTGGGCCTGCTCTTCTGTTAATTTTGGCAGTCTTATTTCTGCTAGTGCATCGGTTATGTCCTCAGGGTCTACCTCCGGGTTGGGGGCATATAGTTCCTCATAGAACTCCGCAAATAAGCAATTAATGTGCTCTTGGCTCCTAACCTCTCCCCCTGTCTCGTTTTCTAGCACCGTAATGGGCTCCCTCTTATTTTCTTGCCTAGTGAGCCAAGCCAGGAGTCTACTGGGTTTGTCCCCTTCCGCATGTAACCTTTGCAGATACTTCCCATAATTAAACCGTCCCAGCTTCTCCCAGAGTTCTATGCACCCCGTTCTCAACTCCATCGGTTCCTCGGGCTCCTCCCCCGCTGCCTGCACCCTATGTTCTTCTGTTTCTATTTGCCTTTCTAGGTCACTAAGTTCTGCTTTGGCCACTCCCTTTAGACCTCCCATTTTGCCCATTGCTGCCCCCCTTATTACCACCTTCAACGCATCCCAGAGCGTGGCGTTACTCTCTACACTCCCTATGTTATGATCGAAGTAGTCATCTATTGCTTCCTGCAGATGCTCTTGGAATTCTCCCTCTTCCAGAGCTTCTGCCCGGAGTCGCCACGTTGGTATTTGGGCTTTCCCGTGTGAGTGTGCCCATGTTGTCAATATTGGAGCGTGGTCTGAAAGCATTCGGGCTCTAATGCTAATCCCTGTAAATTCGTGTAGTGATTCAGTGCCCGTGATTATGTAGTCTATCCGTGTAAATAATCTGTGGGGTGCGCTATAGTGTGTGTGTACCCTCTTCTTGCCCCATGTACCTGTCTCCAGATGTCTGCCAGCTTCATGTGATCTAGGACCCTCTGCAGTTCCTTGGCGGGTGGTGCTGGCCTCTTAAGTTTGTCGTCCGATTGGTCCAGGAGCGGGTTCAGTGTGCGATTGAAATCCCCAGCCCAGATGAACGTTGTATCTCTGTACTGGGCCAGTTTAGGTGTTAGTTTTTTGAAGAAATCTGCCGTGTCATGATTTGGAGCATAAGTATTGACTAGGCACACTTCCTTATTTTCCAGCATGCCATGCACCATCACCGTTCTTTCTTCTTGGTCGATCTCTTTTTTAATGAGTTGGAATGGCACTCCTGGGGCGATCCATATCAATACTCCTCTTGCATAGTTGGAGTATGTGGCGCTATACACCTGCCCTCCCCATTTTTTAGCAACTTTGGACTGTTTCTCTCGTGTCAGGTGCGTTTCTTGGAGCATTGCTATCTTGACCTTCATTTTGTTCAGCCAGGCGTAGACTCACAGTCTCTTAACGTACGCGTTAAGGCCCCTCACGTTCCATGTTGCTATTGTTAGCTCATCCCGGCTTATAGGTGTTTGTAGTCCTGGCCTCGTCATCCCATGGCCCTATTTTTTTGCCCATTTCCCTGCTTCCGTGTTCCCCGGTGCTGACCGAGGCCACCCACGTGGGACTCACTTTCTTCTTCTCTTGACGCCCGTATCTCAAGGATCTTTGCTGTAGTCTACTCCAGTCACTATGTGCTGATATTTCCCCATCGTAGTCTTTGACAATTCCTCTATCGCCAATGTCATCTTCCAACCATTCGTGTTTATCGATAACCCAAACTGTAACAAAAAAACTAACGCCCAGCCCCCCCCTCCCCCTGCTCGGGCCTCGCCGCTTCTCTTGCCGTGCTCCTCTAGATGAGGCTGGCTCGCTGCAGCGTGATGCCTTAGAACTGGCATCTGAACTCTCTTTCACACTTCCTGAGGGTGCGTTTTACTTGGCTAATGCGGTTTAGTAGGGCTGGTCGCTCCTTCATATTTACTTTTCTGTTCCTGACTTCTCATTTGTTAAGTACTTGGCTTCCTTAATTCTGACTATCTGCAGATCTCTTGCCCAGGCTGGGCTCTGCCTCTGTTAGCGTTTCTCTGCTCTAGTTGGGGGATTCCTTGGGCGTCCATCCACGTATAAGCCTCTTCCGTGGACTCGAAGAAGTGCGTCTTCCCCTTATTTATCACCTTCAATTTAGCCGGAAACAGGAGCATGTATCTTATCTCTGCTTTTCTGAGGCGTTCCTTTGTGGGGCCAAACTGTGCTCTTTGTTTTTGAACCGTAATTGTATAGTCTGGGTATATGGTAATCCTGGAGGAGTTCCTGATGATCTCCCTCCCACCCCTCGAGAACGCCAATATCTTTTCTCTGTCCTTGAAATTCATGATTTTGGCGATCATGGCTCTTGGAGGGGCACCCGGCTGGGGTCTCCGCATCAGTGCTCTGTGTGCCCGTTCCACCGTGAAGCCCTGGGACAGTGTTCCAGCTCCAACCTCCTTTAGGAGCATGTTCTCAATGTAGTCCGTGGGGTCATTTAATTCCTCTCCTTCCGGAACCCCGATTATGCGGACATTGTTTCTCCTTGCCCCCCCTTCTGCGTCTTCTGCCCTCCTTTCCAGGATCTTAACTCTCTGGAGCACCTCCGTCATTTGGGTCCTTGTGGCGGCGGAGTCCGCTGTGTTCTGCTGTACGTGCTGCTCCGCTGTTGTCACTCTGTCCGCCAGGTTTCTTGCATCCTGGAGAAGGAGGCCTACGTCCACCATGACTGTGTCCAGTTTTTGTTCTAGGGATGCTTTCAGGGCCCCTATGGCTGTGGCCATCTTCTTCTCAAGAGACATCTGTAGGGTGGCGATCGCCTCTAGGATCTGTCCATCCTTTCCTCTGTCTAGTTGGTGTGGGGTGTTCGCCTCCATCAGTGCTACCTCCGGTGGATTCAGCTGCCTATTGTCTGGTGTCTTGGCAAAGTTGTCCATACTAACTTGTTTCGTTTTCCCCTCTGCCTTCTTATTGGGCAATGTCACTGTGCGGGCCTTGGGTGCTGCACTGCTGTCTCGACCGTTGCCTGTGGCTCGTACACTGGATCCGTGTGGGGTCAGGTTCTGATTGGGTGGGGGCTGCCGGCAGCTGGTTTCTCTCGACTTGCTACAGTCCCTCAGTTCTCATCCTGCCCCTCTTTCCCAGGCTTCCAGATTCGGCGCGCGGGGTCGCAACTTTATCCCCGCCTGGTATCGTTCTTCTATGGGTTCCGCCCTGCCTGTAGTTCCAGCTACGTGTTCCGTATGGGCTTGTCTCCCCTGTATTGTCAGTGAGGGGTGCGCCCTGCTGTTATTATAATTGTTATAGGTTCCGCTCTGGGCGGAGTGGGCGCCCCCTGCTCCTCCTCACCACTTTCCCCCGGTGGGTTATGGATTCTGACCGTTGTGCTTGGGCGATCCGTGTGCACCCGTAGTCCCTCTGCCAGTCCTTTATACTCTCCTGAGGGTTCCCTATATTTTCGGGTGCCTCCGCACGCCCTCAGGGTGTCGTGTGGCCTTCCAGCGCCCCCCTCACCTTCTTGCCTCTAGAACCCTGGAGTGATCCGGTGACGGCCATCACTTCCGTGTGTCGTTCCGTGTCCCTCCGCTCCCTCCTGGGTCCTCACCGGCTCTCGATCTTCCTCCAGATCTCCTCACTGTGCTGATGGGCCCAGCGGGGGATGGAGGCGACGCTGTCCTCAGCGCGGGTCCTCCTTGGATTACGGGGCTTGTTCCGCTCCCTCGGCGCAGCCTTCTTGCGACCACGCCACTTCCCCAGTCGAAGCCGCTCTCCTTTCTCCGGGCGCTCGCTGCTGCTGTTCCGCTGAGCCCTGGCGCCTGCTCCTTACTTGCTGCGCCCTCGCTGGCGTGCAGGGCTTATCCGGCTCTCTCGGCGCCACCTCGTCCGCAGCCACTCCACTTGCCCCATCGCGGCCACTCTAGCTCTCCTTCCTGCGCCCCCCGCTGCTGTCCTCCTTCCTTCCCCGGGCTTGCAGCTCCGTCCGGCAGCCTCTCGTAGTCCACCGCTCCGGGTCGCTACGCTGTTGGTTGTGTCTTAGCGGGCCGCCATCTTGCCTTCGGTGCTCTGCGTGTTTGCTGCCCTTTTTTGTCTAGTTCCACGGTCCGGTTCTCCTCAAGACTTGGATCGGATAGTCGGTGGATCTTCCGACGCCTGCCAGTAAACTTTCGGGTCGAGTAAGTCAGTTTTTGATTGGATTATATTCAGGATCATTCAGGAGCTTCCCTTTCGTACTTCTCACCGCATGGCCGCCTAGCCACGCCCCCTAGTAATTTACTTTCTTAACATCACCCAGTTTTAGTACAACATTGGTGACCACTTGTTTCCTGAACAGGGCACTTTGAAAGTCAAGTGTGATTTTGTACACTAGCAACACCACTGTTGGCCGTTATGCCTATGTGAGCCTCTATCATAGCTCCCAAAGGTATTACTGCTTCATTGGAATCTGGTTTATATTGGATGAGGACCTCTCAGACAGAATGTACAAGAGAGGGAGGCGGGGTGGGGGGGAAGAGTGCCTGCAAAGTTGAGCTCGGCTGGCTAATCCTGATTGGATGCCCCCCAAAACTATGAAAGTAAACAGATGTTGATTGGTGGTTGGGTCGCCCCAGCAATCTCTGTGTATAACAAATGGCATGCTAGAGGGATGAGACACGTCTGAACATCCTTGATGATAAAAAAAAAATCACTGTTGCCTTTTAGAGATACACCAATTGTTCAGAAAACTCAACGGCCCCAAGAGGAACCAGGGAAAAATGGCAGGGTCTAGATAAGTATTTGTTTTAGTTACTTAAATAGAATTCCAAAGTTCCCAAAAGATCTTCTAGGGAAGAATTCAAAAAACCCCACAGTTATTCTGCAGTTATGGAGTTAAACTAGGTAACTGTGACTTACACCACAAAGAAGCAGAAGGGATAACCAGAACATGGTTTAGTATGTGGGCGCCCCAGAGAAGAGGTCCATCCCCGAGGTTCAAGATCCAGCAGGCCGGGAGACCTGGTTGCAAAGTGAGTCCAGTTTGTGGTAGAGGCAGACAAATAATTCATCTGGAGCTGAGCAACCAACCACAGGATGGGTAAGAAAGGAGGGGAAATACACATGGTGCTGGCTGCATTGGAAACAGACCAGAAGAGCGGGTGCACAGGTGAGTTTTAGTGTCAGGATTAGACTAGGTGGAGGGAGGAGTCTATGTTTGGAATTCATGTTGCAGTCAGGACCTGCCGAAGAAGCCCCAGCAATAATAATTTAATGTGATAAAGTTTAGTTAATAAACTTCACACATAACGAACAACATTTAGACATAGAATAGTACTAAAATCAGATGATATAGCTTAACATAGGATAATAAAATAGCAAAATAGCAAAAAATTACAATTCTTAGTAAAATAAGAAATAAACAATCATGCCTAGAATATATCCAAAATATGCCACCTTAACTACAGAGGAGTAACGAGTAAACATAAACATAGATTAGAACATTGCTCAGAGCATCAAAACATTATAGTTCTCATGTCTCAACAGTATGCAATGTCCCTAGGCATAGGCAGAGTCAAATATTTAATGTAGACACAATGTTCAAATCTTGATGCACAATATTTCCTCGAACCTAAGCCAGACATTGTAAAAAGCAGTCAAGACTTGAATGCTCTCTGAATGTATACAGTGGTGCCAAAATGATGAATCAGAAATTGTTGCCAGGTCATGGATAGATTTCTCAATATGACGATGGATTACGTCTATCATGCTTCCACATTGTGTCAATACATGTCGGGCTGACTGTAGTGCATTGCCAACTTTTACACAGCTGACAGGTACATTGTTCCATTAGGATCTGCTCTCTTCTACCCATGAGCAATACGGTCGGGAGCTGGCCCATCCTTAATAGGAGTGTGAAGCGTTGCAGTCTTTTGGAGGGGCAGAGGTTAAGGTAGTTTTCCGGTTTCATAAATGAACATAGCCTAAATTGCACATATTTATAGCTTTTCAGTGAACTGAGGTGGGCAAAGTTCTCCAGCCAATCCCACATTTCAACATGCTTGTCAAGAGCATTCTGAACCTGCTTAGAGTACGCCCCTTCTCGCCAAGTCCAGCCTATATCTGCAAGATATTTTGTCCTCTTAACAGCGGGTGAAAGGGGATTTTGCTTCTTACATAGTTCCTGGTTGATTGTTATCAGCAGAGGATTAATTGCACCACTACGCATTTTCAGGAATAGCCCAGACCTCTTTTTCATAACAATGGCTTTCAGTGAAGGTATTCCGAGTTCCAAGCATATAATGGCCATTGGGATTCCCAGTGCTAGGCCAAGTACACACCGCCAAAATTTCCCCTCTATGACCTGAAGCCAGCTGAGATCTAAATCAAATAGCACCTCTAGTCCATAGGTCATCATAGGGATAAATACTTGCAGGTAAAGTTGGCGTGTGCCCCATACCATGAAATCTCCTTGTTTGTTTGTGAAGCTGGCAATTAGAGCTGTTACCTGTGCTGCGCGCGTAGTCCGAAAGAGTTTGCATGCCATGTATTCCCCACTGGGCTCAAAGTCAATAACCAAATAACGATATTGTGGTGCATAGGGGATCCTGACATTGCCCACCATAAGGTTGATACGAGAAACTCTTGCTGGTGAATCTCAGGACCTTAGTTTTACCAAGGTTAATGGTGAGACCGTTACATTTAGCATAATCCCACAGTGCCATAGCCGATCTACACAGACCACTGATCGTATGATAAAAAATGACCAGGTCATCTGCGTATGCCAAAACAGAGCAAACAGCATCCCCAATTTTAGGGGGGCAATTACAAGCGGCAGTTATAGCCACCGGTATGTCGTGGACGTATAGGTTGTTTATCAGAGGGGCAGTCGCACAACCCTCTTTCACCCCCCTATCCTGTTGCACTTTATCAGTCAGATGTCTCTCTTGGTCTAATTTCAACCTGACTGAGGTGTTATAGTGCAACAGTGTAAGATAATAAAAAATGCCAGCAGGGCAGCCCAGGGCGGTAAGTTTAGACCATAGTCGTCCTCTAGGGACCAAATCCAACCCCGCTATGAAATCGATGTATAGAGCGTATAACGGTGGTTCACCCCTACTGCGGCCCCTTGATCTCAGCAGATTCATGACCATCAGATTATGACTAGTCGAGTTACCTTTTCTGAATCCACATTGAAATTTGGACAAAATGTCGGCCTCGTCTACCCATAGCTGGAGCTTCTTGAGCAGTAGGGAGGCAAGCAGTTTGCCTGTTGTATCCAGCATGGAAAGTAATATATAATTATTAGGATCTAACCTGTTACCCTTCTTGAATACAGGTATCAACACGGCCGTCTGCCAAGGACTTAGTATTGACCCCTGCGCCATTATCTTCTCGAGCAATATAGCCAACAAGCTTGCCCAGAACTCGGGCTGACTTTTGATGACAATGTTGGCAAGACCGTTAGGTCCCGGGGCTCTGGAGGATTTGAGAGTCTTTATCTTTCTGATTACAGCCATATAAGATATATCAAAAGGCATGATTGGTACAATGGCCAACTGGGGGGAAAATCTCCCTCTCTGTAAGATGGCATTATGACCCTTTAGGAAATGTACCCATTCCTCAGCTTTAATGGGATTAACCTGTCTCCCTAGCTTCACCAAGGAGTGACCAGATGCTACCCGCGTTCTTTCAGAATATGTTATATTTTTGATATCAGCTCTGTATTTGTTTTTAATTTTCCTCACAATCGCACCTAATTCTTCAGAGGGGCCAAGCTTTTTCTTGCCGATACGCAGCTCCCTTCTCAGGTCCCTCTTGGCATCTCTAATCTTCTTGTTAAACGGGGGTAGCCCTCCCTCTGGTCCAATCATACTCTGGGTTGGAACCAAGGCATGTGTACGAGAAAAGACATTGATCCAGTTTTCTATTGACTCAATGGACATATCATTGAAATAAGGTAAGTTAAGCCATTTATCAATCTCAAGTGCTACTGTAGCCCGATTTATATTCTTGGCAGACCACCTTATGTTTGTGCCTACTTTATTTACATATACTGTACCCATATTGCTCTTTTCAGGTACTCTTTGTTGGATATTTAATATGCATCAGAGTGCAGAATGGTCACTCCATTTGATCGAAGTAACAATCATATCATCAAAATCCAGCAGCATTTTAGGGCACATGAATATATAATCAAGTATGCTACAGTACGACTCATTAGACCAAGTGTGTTTTCCGGGATAGTCACTGATAGTATAACCACTCAGCATTTCCAGGTCCCATTCATCAAACAATTGGCGCCAACGTGGCCCCTCATCACTTAGTATGGATCAATAGACGTTTCTCACTTGGCTTAGGATTTTGTGGATGCATCCCTCTCTCAGCAGGCATGCGACAGTTAAAGTCACCCACTAAAATGACCGCTCTGTTTCCAGGTATGACTGACCAAGAGGCTAATAGCTCATGAAGGGCTTCTTGCAGTGGCTTACTTATCAAGGCTTGGGAGGATTATATACGTTTATTAATAAAAAATGTTCCCCTTTACCTTTAGGACCCTATTCAACCAAAACAGCCAACATATTGTCTTGGTTGCAGAGTATCCGCCTCGAAGTCAAAAAGCTAGCCACTCCCATCAGGAGCCCTCCAAATAGTCTACCTTTCTCACCCCTTTTGGCAAGGGATTGATAGTTCACATAGCCATCAAGTAGTATAATGTCCATCACCCATGTCTCTTGTAGACATATTACGCTATGTTTTGCAACAACGTTTACGGATCAATCCGGGGTCAGTAGATGTGCAAATCCTCTACAGTTCCAAGATAATGATACATTTCAGTGTTTGGGTAACACCTCAGGTAGAGATTCCGCTAGCCATTTTAGAACCAATTGGATGTCTGCAACTTCTACTTTCTTTCCCTTAGGTATGATGGGGCACACCCCTGAGTTGACTGACCCACCCGTTTCCTCATATTAGATGCAGGGGTCAACTTCATCCAGATCTGCATCGATCTCAACATCCACAGCCCACAACTCGTCACGATATTTCCTGATCTGTGCAGTGGATATAAACTTACAATGTAGAGCGGAAACAGGGATTGAGGCCTTTTATTGGCTGCACAAACTGAAAGTCATCAAACTTCAGGACACGTAATACTGGGACTGAGTGTAATCGGGTTAGAAACTCAGATCGTGGCAGCCATCTGCGTTTGCCTTTTTAATACAGGTTCTTGATCAAACAAATCCTGTTTGTTGTGAGATCTATCCCGGCCTTAGCTGATCTAATAGGAGGATTGCTGGCTGCAGCAGAGGCTAGCTGGGATTGAGATGGTTTATCTGGGCTCCTGATCTGTGTTTCCTCCACCACTTGATCTTCATTCTGAAGTCGTTCCCACTCGTCTGCCTGTTCCTCCAATTCATCAATGGTTGGTATCTTTTCTTCCTCTGTCCTCAGGTCCTCCCTTACTGGTCGTTCCAGGTCTTGTCTTGATCAGTAATCAGCCAGCTGGACAAACAGCCCTATGCTGGAGCTAATCTTTTTTTTAGCTCTGGCTGCCCTTTCTTTAGCTTTCTTTGAACGGGCACCAATAGGCGGTGTATCTCCCTCTGCGGTGCCCAATGTCGGATTATTCCTGCTCTTTTGCGCCTTCTTAGCTAATTTGCGTTGCTTACGGGAGTAAAAAAACACCTTGCTCTGATCCATGATTACCGAAGCTTATTTATCTGATGTAATATTTATCTCCTCAGCCATAACAATGGCTTCAGATAAATTGATTTCCGCCTCCACTTCCTTGTTTTCTTCATATGCCCGTGCTATAATTAAAGATGAGTTAGTGTTTCCAAGAATTCGCCCCGTCATTTGGAGCAATATTTTAAGGGCAAATTGAAGAGAGGCCACAGAAGATTGAATCTTTGCCAATTCATTTGCCCCAGGGAACAGAGTGGAAAGGTCTCCTTCCTCCAGATCAGGCGCATCCTCCATTGAGACCATTACCATGTTTGGGGAAGCAGACAATCTATTCATAGGAACAGAATGGCCCGGAGCACTGACTTGTGAAGTCAAAGGATTATTACCCTGCGGCAGACATTTGTCTCTGGTCAGCCTGGGGATCGGGGGGGGGGGTGGGGGGCGGTATCATTCCTCGCTTAATACTCAGAGTTCCAATAACAAATTGTTGTCAATATCGTCAAAGTTGGTAGAACTCATTGGATCCCCCATCCCCCCCCCCCCCAATCCAGGGAGTACAGGTTCCTCGATAATTGTAGAATTCATTTCTGGTATTGGAAGGGCAGGGAAGAAACCAGTAATTGCCCCTTGGCCCGAGAGGATAGGCTTTTTAGGCTTCTTATTGTTTACTTTTGGGCTTCCCATCTCTTCGCTCCGCAAGGCATCTGCTTCCAGTTGTTTCTTTGTCTTGCGTAGATTATATTTGTTTTGTGCCAGTTTTTTCCCCCCAAGTGGCATTTTAAATGGATAGTTTGATCCGTATAGAGAGAAGTTAAATTACGCTCACCAATTATCCTAGGTGCTCCTAAAAATAGGGAGTGAAATGCTCCAACGCACCCCTATCTGGACCTTGGAAGCGCCCTTACACTCGATACTATCACTCTGGCCCTAGTGGCAAACCTGCCCCAATCGCCCAGGTACGCCAATAGGCCACACTCAGTGCAAAATTATACACCGCAAATTCAATCTGTAGGTCCACTTGGCAGGACCACACAGAGCCCGCAATTGCCCAATGAAAATCAGCAGAGGCCTGTGGAATAAGCAAAGTTGGGCGAATGATGGTAATTGTGAGCAGAGTTCCAGGCAAGTCCCTTCCCTATCTGGGTCTTGCCAAACTCCAATCTCCACACAGCAACAACTAAGATTCCAGCCACACCACAGTGCCTAGAGACAAAGAACAGGGCTGCCGTGGTAAACGCTGGATGTCCCAGCAGACACATGTCGGGAGCGGCCCACTATCAGCAAGGGTCCAGCTCCACTGCTCACAGCCACGACTCACCCTCGAGTATCCTCAACAAGAGCAGCCCCTGTCTACTGCTATGCACCGCTACACTGGACCGCTGGGGGTGCGGGGGGTCAGCAAGGGAGATGACGTCGTAAATGCAGTCTGCCAGATACCGTCTGCCAGAACGCTCCCGCGGTCCAAGCTCGTCCGTGGCCACACAGGCTACAAACTCCAGCGCTCCGCTCCGATCCTCGTTGCATTCGAGTAAGGGACCCAAGAACCAATGAGACAGTCAAGCCGCACTGCTACCAGGGAACACTAGCAGCCGCATCCGACAGTCGCTCCTTGTTCACTATTTTGAGATGCAATGAAAACACCTGTGATGACAACCCAGAGGGAAGAGGAAGCTTCAGCAGCGAAAGCAGAAGAAAGCACTCAAAGATTACAGCAAGGGTAACCGGTAGTTCAGGAGAAAAGAAAGGGAGAAGCCAGGTAGCTGGATTTGGTCCCATGACGAATTCAATGTTGGAGGCATCTCAAGATGTCCCCTGAGGAGCTGGGGCAGAGTAGCTTGAAAATACAGCAGAGAGACACTTGCACCTTTAAGCACAATGGTCAGTAGATTTCTCTGCGAACACCAGGATCTCCAAGTGAGGAAGCGTTCAGTAAGGACGGTCTGACTATCTAGCAACAAAGGCTGTAAGAAGTGAAGAACAGCCCAGACAGGGTTTCCACCAACATGGGGAAGCAGGGATGCAGAGAACAAAGAACGAGGGCAACACTAATATGGCCCCACTATGATCCTTAGCATCAGCCAATCAAGTCAGCAATATTCAGGTGAGTTCAGCAATGGATTTGAGGAATGCATAGGGTCTCCCACTGATCTACACACCCACCAACCCAGGGTCATGAAGCAGTCAGGCTTTGGCGGCCAGCCAATCAGGACTGGCAATCACAACTTCCAAAAACTCACGCACACTTCCACATTTGAAAGTGGTCCTCGTAGTCCACACATACAATGATAAGCCACAACACCAAATGGCTGGGAGCAGGAAAACAAAATTTAAATTTTTTTACTAACTTATTAAAGGCTACAGTAATCATGTAGCAAAGTTACTTACCTGCAACTGTTATTCTCCAGCACGGGTCTGGCATGGATTCACATGCTCATGAATATTCCCCATCATCAGGCCAGTAGTCCTCGGTAAAAGAAAAAACAGTTTCACTTCCACTTACAAACTGTATTTCTCCTCTAAAACAATGAGACAACGTCATTTTTGTCTGGTGTGCTCCTACTGGACATCTGCAGGGCTGCTACGTGGAGTCATACTGCCCCCAGTCAATGACTGCCCTCTCCCTAATCCCCTCCTCTGGCAGCAATCTTCAGATTTGGTAAGCACGTAAAGTGGCAGTATGACCAAGAAGAGCTGCAGAGGGGTTGGAGGGAGGGTTCACATGTGGATCCATGCCAAACCCATGCTAGAGAACAATAGTTACAGGTAAGTAACTTAAACCTTCTTCAGCATGGGGTCTGGCATGGATTCACATGCTCATGAATAACTAATACATAGCAGTACAACATTACACAACTACATGAGGTGGCAAGGCTCAACAGAAGCAATACCTCTTGTCTCTGGAACAGGCTCACCTCAAGATAACAGGTTGCCTAGCACTGCTTTGCCGACTCTGGACTACTCCTTGGAATCCCGGTCGACGCAATACAACTTCGTGACTGTGTGCATGGTCTTTCACGTAGCAGCCCTGCAGATGTCCAGTAGGAGCACACCAGACAAAAATGCCATCGTCCCAGCGATCACATTCGGCTGGCTCTCGGATGCAGCGGTCAGTTCGCCAACTGATGACAGTGCGTGATGCAGCCGGATATCCATCTTGAAATGGAAGCCTTGGACAAGGCCTTCCGATTGTTCACACGGACCAAAGTTCACGAACAGTTGTGAAGTATTCCAAAAACTCTTTGTGCGTTTCACATAGAGCTTCAGCACACAAGCAATGTCCAGTGAGTGCAAGTCTCTTTCCGCCAGTGATGATGGCTGCGGGAGAATACCAGGTAACACCAAAGGCTCGTTGAGGTGGAATTCCGACTGAACCTTTGGCATGAAAGAGGGGTGCGCACACAGCACCACCCTCGATTCGTGGAAAGTCTGGTATGGTTGCTTGCAGGATATGGCCTGGATCTCACCTACCCTCCTGGCAGAGGTGATGGACACAAGGAAAGTCTTTTTCCATGAGACAAACGAGAAGGGCCTGATGCATAGGCTCGAAGGTAGGCCCCATGAGACTCATTAGAACAACGTTCAGTTCCCATGCCGGGGCAGAAGCCTTCACTGGCAGGAAAGATCAAAAAAGTCCTTTGAGGAACTACTTGACGAGTCAATGAGACCAAAGTGAAGATCTTCCTGGAGACCTGGTGTAGCAGGAGATAGCCACCTTATGTTCCTTGATCGAGGCGTGTGCCAGTTCGGCCTTGAGCAAGGAAAGCAAGTATTCAAGGACATGCAGGACTGTGACCCTTCAGAGGGGCAATCTTCAGAGACCGGCACCACGTAGGTAAACGCTTCCACTTATGAGCATAGCACTTCAAAGGCAACTCATTTCTTCCAAACTCCAGGGCTGCAGGAGCGAAGCCCTCAGGTTCAGCGACCCTGGAACGTGATGAAGGATTGCACCTCCTTCTCTGGTGAGAAGATCTGGAAACACTGGCAGATTGCCCGGAGGCGATGCTGACGGGGTGAGAAGGTCCAGATACCAAATCTGCCTCCCCACGCCGTTCGACGAGTATCATCTTGCATGGACACCGAGTGTGTTAATGAATCGTCGCAGGAGAGGGAACAGGGAATGCGTACAGGAACAGCCCCTCCCACAGGAAGGAGAATGCACCCTCCAGGCTCCTCCGCTGGTGTAAACTGCTTGCAAACTTCTGGCACTTTTAGTTTGCCACCGTCGCAAACAGATCTATCTGGTGCCTGCCCCACTTGATGAACAGTCAGCAATGGTGTTCTTGACTCCTGCCAGATGGAGAGGGACGAGGAACATCCCCTGTCCGATGGCCCAGCACCACAAGTCCTGCGCTTCCTTGGAGAGCGCTATGGATCAAGTGCCCGCCTGCTTCCTGATGTAAAATATGGTGGTTGTGTTGTCCATGAAGATCCTCACCACCTTGACTTTCAGAGATGGGAGGAATGACTTGAGGGCTCAGAACACTGCCCCTAGCTCCAGGATGTTCATGTAAAGATCCTTCTCGTCTGGCAGCCACAGGCCTCTGGCGTGCAGACAACCTGTGTGCGCTCCCCATTCCTCTAGGGAGGAGTCTGATGACCGTCTCATGGTATGGTAGGCTCTAAAATCCCAAGCATTGGGCGATGTTGGAGCGAACGGCCAGCCATACTATGGCCCGAGAGAACTCATTGAGAAATATCTTGTCTGTGAGGCTTCCAGACACCTGTATCCAGCGAGCGTCCAGGGATTCCTGAAGGGGTAGCATTCGCAAACTGCAGTCGGACGAGGTAGATGCAGGATGACATCATGCCCAGTAATGACTTGATGGCCCGCACTGTGGCCGTCTTCGTTGAAGACGGCCGTTGCACCTTCCCCAGAATAATTGCTATCCTCTCCTCCGAGGCCAACGCCAGGCAAGATAACGTATTGAGCCTGGCACCTAGGAACAGCCCGTGATGGCTTTAAGCAGGATTTTGGATACTTGACGGAGAATCCCAGATCCGTTAGTAGCCGGACGGTCGCCTCTGTGCGTCAGTTGGTCAGCTCCCGCAAGCGGGTGGGAATCAGCCAGTCGTCCAGGTACGGGTATACATGTATGCCCTGTAGACCTAGATGGGTCGCCACCGGTGCCAAGCATTTCGTGAACACTGTGGGGGCCGACTTCAAGCAGAAGGGTACGGCCTTGAACTGGTAGTGCTGTCCCTGCACCAAGAAACAGACACTTTTGATGTTTCTTGTGAATGGGGAAGTAGAAGTAGGCCTCTTCCAGGTCCAACAACATCAAGAAGTCTCCTCTTTCCAATTGGCCGAGCACGTGCTGCAACATAACCGTCGTACATTTTTGGGACTGTAGGTATTGGTTCAGACGTCATAGGTCTAGGATGGGCCTCCAGCTGCCTGTCTTCTTTCTGAACAGAAAGTAGCTGGAATAGACTTCAGAGCCCGGAGTCACTGGGGAACTAGTTCTATCACCCGTTTTCATAGCATGGACCGTACCTCTTCCAGGAGCCGAGGGATGTGCTGCTCCTGACTGGTAACCTGAAGAATCTGCGGACACGGGCGTTGAAACTCCAGGGTGTGTCCTTGGGCGAGAGCATCCAGCACCCATCTGTTGGTGGTGATCTTTCTTCACTCGCTGATAAACCTCATCAGTCGGCCTCCCAACAGGGTGCATCCCGGGCAGTTCAGGCTTGCTTCGACGCTAGCGTCCTGCCCTACGGGCGACAGCAACACTGTCCTCTGCTGCTGTAGGCCCTTGCAATGGCCTCTGTAGGCTTCCTGAGTTGTGGATCTGGAAGGCTGATGGTACGATGTGGAGAAGCCTTTCGAAGACCTGCTAGATTTTTCCCCAGAGAAGTGAAAAGAAGAGCAGTGCGGCTGGAGGGTGCCCAGGGAACAGGCCGCCTCCGTATCAGCTTTGATGGGGTGGAGGAACTAGTCGATTTTCCAAAATAGGTTCTCTCCATTGAAGGGCATGTCCAGAACCTTCGCTTGGACCTCCTGGCGGAAATTTGTGGCCTTCATCCAGCCTTGGCAACGCAGGCAGACACCGTTCCCATTTGCCGGAACCTGTGTCGGCAACGTCCAAAGCCACTGTGATATACTTGTGATGTGGCTGGAGCCGTGCAAGGGCTCTTCATGAGGGCCAGGCCCTCTTCCCAAACGTCATACAGAAGGAGCCCGCTATGAACGTCTTCATCTTGGCCTTGCATAGGGTACAAGACGCCTCCTTTGTTTCCTCATGCACTATCTGAATTTGCTCGGAGGATCTGGAGATCATGGAGTGAAACCATCCTACCTCATCCGGTGGGGACACCTTATGTGGAACATCCAAATGTGGCGATTGGCCGTACGCTGCGATGATATCCTTGCTCTCGTCCGTTGACGTGGCCATATCTGGTCCCGTACCTGGGTCTGGGTCTGCTGGGGGAAGGGACCTGACGTGGCGGCAGAGGTTGAAAAGGGGGTGTTGGATGGCGCTTCCTCTTCTTCGCCGGAGGCTGATCGGGGACCTTGGGGACCACAGGTGCCGGAGCTGGAGGCTTCCTCATCTGGATCTCGGACACCAAAGTGTGCAGGGTCGACAGAATATCCAAGGAAACGTCCCTCGGCTGAGAAGGCAGAACAGGAAAACTAGGCCCTGCGCTGTCGTCGCAGTCCTCTTCAACATCCTCATGGACCATGTGTAAGGACGCCTGGTCTTCGTCGTCCATGGACTAGATATCCATGGATTGGCCAACAGCCTGTGGGGGCTGGTTCAGGGCCTCTTTGTCCCCCCCCAGAGGGTCTTGAACCGGGCCTGATTCAGTACCCCCCTTCTGGAATACCAGCAGTCTTTGCCAAAGTCACTGCAGCAGTGTCGTGCCTGGAGGGTAGGGACACCACCTGAGCTTCAGGGGCTACCTTTGCAGGATCATTGCTCTTAGTTGTCATGACAGTAGCAGTCGTCTATGCTGTTGCCAGCTAGGGTCTTAGCCTGTGCCATTTGAGCCTGCTTGAGCTGTTTGGCCGCCTTCTCCTCCGTCCGAGCTTCTCAGGTTTCTTGCATAGTTTAGCTGGGGTAGATTTCCTCTTAGAAGAGGAACTCTATTGCCGGCTGGCAATGGAGGTGGAAGGTGATGTCGATCGGGCCCTATCCACCTTGGGACCTGCTTCCACGGCAAACCCAGTGGACACAGACTTGCAGCTCTTGGCCTTACCATGGGCCCCCACGGATGAGGTGACTTCAATGCTCCTTGGACCGGCCAGACCTGGGTGAGGCATGACCTTGCTGGGAGCACGGGTCAAAGGCTTTGGCATTAAACCACACCTGCCAGTCTACAGTGCCTCTACTGTGCCTGTCCGTCGTCTTCTTGGAGAACCTGAGGCATATCTCCTACTCCACTTCCTTAAGGTACGGTAAAGGCAGTAGAGAAATTGCAGGTGCTTGTCTTCCAGATACATTCCGTAGCCCGCTACTGGTGCAGGGCCTCAAGAGGGACCTTCCCTCCTCCTCCGTCATGGTCGGAGGGTGTGAAGTAGGCCAGATGGCCTTCTAGAATCTTCAACGATCTTTGCCCTTGAGGTGCGCTGAACTTCAAGGACAATGGGCCCCCGCTGTCGGCAAGAGAAGGAACAAGTTACTTTCCTGTAACTGTTGTTCTCCAGCATGGGTCTGGCATGGATTCACATGCTCATGCATATTCCCCGTCAGGCTGGGAATCCTCGGTAAAAAAAAAGAAAAAATCAGTTTCACTTCTGAACTGTCTTTGTCCTAAAAACCAATCACTGGTCTCTGGGTCATACTGCCGCCAGCCAATTACTGCCCTCTACTTAAGACCCTCCTCTGGCAGACATCTTCAGATTTGATAGCACATAAAGTGGCAGTAGGACCAAGAGAAGAGCCGCAGAGGGATATGTGGGAGGCTTCGCATGTGAATCCATGCTGGACCCATCCTGGAGAACAACAGTTAAGTAACTTGTTCCTTCTCCAGCATGGGGTCTGGCATGGATTCACATGCTCATGAATAAAGAATACATAGCAGTACCCAAATGCACAACCACAGGAGGTGGCAAGGCTCAACATTAAGCATCTCTTACCTCCTCACCAGGCTCACCTTCAAGCAAACAGGTTGCGCATCACTGCTTGGCCGACTCTGGACTCCTCCCTGGAATCCCCGTCGATACAGTAGAAATTTGTGAAGGTGTGCGTCAACCTCCACGTAGCAGCCCTGCAGAGGTCAAGCAGGGGCACACCAGACAGGAACGCCGTAGTTGCAGCAATCTATCTGGTCGAGTGGGCTTTCGGACAGCCAAGCTATGGTTGGGTTGCCAACCAGTGACAATGGATGATGCAGCCGGCGAGCCACCTGGAAATGGAAGCCTTGGAGAAGGCCTTCCCATGGTTCACAGGGCCAAAGTTCACAAAAAGTTGCGACGTCTTCCGGAAACTTAGTGTGTTCCACATAGAACTTCAGCACTCTAGCCACATCCAGCGAGTGCAAAGTCCTCTCAGCCGGCGACGAAGGCGCCGGGAAGAATACAGGTAACACCAAGGGCATGTTTAGATGAGTCAGACAGCACCTTGCGCATTAAGAAGGTGGGCTTCCATAGCACTAGCCTCGTCTTGTGGGATGTCAAATAAGGTGGTTTACAAGAGAGGGCCTGGATCTCTCCCACTCTTCGTGCAGAGGTGATGGCTACAAGAAAAGCTGTTTTCCACAACAAGAATTTCAGTGGCACCAAAATGCATAGGCTCGAATGGAAGACCCATGAGCCTAGTCGGCACCACATCGAGCTCCCACTCCGGGGCCGGAGCCATCACCGGCAGGAACAAGCAAAATAGTCCTTTGACGAAATCCTTGACCAATCAGTGCGACCATAAGCACTATCGTCCAGGAGATCTGGTGTAGCCGGAGACAGCGCCAGATGAACTTTGATGGAAGCATGGGCCAGTCCTGCCTTGGCCAACGACAACAAATACGGAAGCACCTGCGGAGCAGTGACTCGTAGAGGGTCGATCTTCTGAGCATGGCACCAAATGGCAAACCTCTTCCACTTGTGCCCATAGTATTTGAGAGTAGACGACGCTCTGCCCTTGGCGAGCACCTCCTTACAATCCACTGGGAGATCGTAGTCCCCAAACTCTAGTGCTGCAGGAGCCAGGCCTTCAAGTTCAGCGATCCTGGGTCATGGTGCTGAATCGCACCCGCTTCCCTGGTGAGAAGATCTGCGACCGCCGGAAGCTTTACTGGAGGGGATGCGGACATGTCCAGAAGGTCCGAGTACCATATCTGTCTCGGCCATGCCTGTGCAACGAATACATACTGCACTGGGACCATCGGAATTGATTGACTAACCAAAGAAGCAACGGCAACGGAGGGAACGCATACAGAAACAGGCCGTCCGATGGGAAAGAGAATGCGTCCCCCATGCACCGCGACTGGGGAAACCTGCTGGTGAACCTCCAGCACTTGATGTTCGTCGCCGTCGCAAACAGATCGATCTGGGGATTGCCCCATCTGCGGAACATGTGATCCACTTGGTCCTGCCGAAGTTTCCACTCGTGGCAAGAGCGCAGTTCCCTGCTGAGAGAGTCAGCTACAGTGTTCTTCACTCTGGCCAGATGAAACGGGATGAAGAATATCCCCTGGGATTTGGCCCAGTGCCAAAGGTCCTGCGCCTCCTTGGAGAGCACCGGGGATCCGATTCCCTCCTTGCGTCATGTTGTCCATGAATACCCGTACCACCTTGCCCTTGAGGGATGGAAAGAAGGACCTGAGGGCACAAAACAAGGCCCGCAGCTCCAACACGTTGATATGCAACTATCCGGCAGCCACAGGCCTCTTGCATGAAGACTTCCTGTGTGCGCTCCCCATCTTTACAGGGAGGCGTCCGTCGTGACTGTCTCCTGATGAGGTGGAGTCTGGAAATCCACGCCTGTGGACAGATGTACGCGTACTCCCCACCACCGTATCGCTCGACGGAAACTATTGTTGAGTGTGATCTTGTCCTCAAAGCTCCCCGACACTTGTATCCAACAGGCATTGAGGAACTCTTGCAGTGGACGCATCCGAAGCCTGCACAGCCGAATGAGGTATATGCATGAAGACATCATGCCGAGTAGGGACTTTAACCTCCCCTTGAGATCTTCAGGGCCAACAGCCGTTTTACCTTGCCCAAGATGGCCGCTAGTCTCTACTCTGGAGATGGCAGGCACGACACTGTTTTGAGTCGGGACACCAGAAAACCGTGCATCCTGCGATGGAATCAAGCAGGACTTTACATAGTTCACCGAGAATCCCAGATCCGCCAGGAGTTGGATGGTCCTCGCAATGTGTTCGACGGTGATGTCCTTTGAGCTTGCCCGGATGAGCCAGTCATCCCGATAAGGGTACACATGGATCCCTCGTAGGCGCAGCTGCGCCGGCACTAGGCACTTGGTGAAGACTCTTGCCGCCGACTTCAATCCGAAGGGAAGGGCCTTGAACTGGCAATGTTGCCCTTGAACCACAAAGCGCAGGAACTTGCGGTGACCCTTGTGTATGGGTATGTGAAAATAAGCATGTTCCAAGTCCAGTGACGATAGAAAATCCCCATCTTCCAGCTGTCCTATCACCTGCTGAAGAGTCATCATCCAAAACCTTTGAGACTTGATGTACTTGTTCAGACGGCGGAGGTCCAGGACAGGCCTCCAACTGCCGGTCTTCTTTTTCATGAGGAAGTAACGAGAGTACACTCCTTTTCCCCAGAGCCTTTTGGGACAAGCTCTATCGCCCCCTCTTTTAGCATGGCCCGCACCTCCAGCAGAAGCTGAGGGACGTGGGTTTCCTGCCAGGCCACTGGTGGTATACGGGGACACTTCTGTTGAAACTCTAGGTTGTGGCTGTGGGCAAGAACGTCCAGCACCCAAAGGTTGGTGGAGATGGTCTTGGGGGCATTGGCGATGACAATGTCCTCCTCCAGATTTGACACAGCCCCTGTAGGTCTCCTGGGCCCACGAGCGGGGGGGGTTGATGATGGTAGGACAAAGCACCTCCGCTGAATCCTTTGGAGGAAGCTTGGGATTCTCCTCCCGAAGTCCGAAAGGACGGCTGTCATTGCTGAAGCGTGCCCAAGGCATGAGCCATCTCAGTGTCTGCCTTGATGGCCTGAAGAGACTCGTCCACAGTCTTCCCGAACAAATTGTCCCGGTCGAAAAGGCATGTCCAACACCTTTGACTGAACATCCTGGCGGAAATGAGTGGCCCTAAGCCAGCCCCACCGATGAAGGCAAACGCAGTTGCCCATTTGGCAGAACCCTGTGTCGGCGATGTCCATCGCCATTGTAATGGCGTGGTCCGATGCCACCTCTCCTTCCTGTAGGATCACCAAAACTTCCACCTTCTTGTCATCAGGAAGGAAGTCCAGGAGGGGCGCGATCTTGAACCAAAGCGCCCTGTTGTAATGCGCCACGATGGTGACAGCGTTTTTGGCCTTGATGGTCGTCGCTGCCAACGTGATTGCTTTTCGTCCCATGGCATCCAACTTCTTCCCCTCACTGTCCGGGTGGGGAGGGGGAGGCCGCCGACAAGGAGGCGCTCGAACATTTCTTCTTGGCCGCTGCCGAACCCACAGAGTCCAGAGACAGCTGGGACCGTAAACACTTGGGCGCAGATTCTGGCACCCCGCATTTCTTCTTAGAACGATCCGTCTTAGCCGGGGCCGAAGAAAGGTTCTTCATGAGGGACAACCCCTCGTCCCAAATGTCATCCAAGAGTGGGTTCCAAAGTACGGTCTTCCTCTTCACCTCGCGGCGCTGGTAAAGGAAACACTCTTTCTTCTTCTCCTCCAGGAGAAGCTGGAACAGCTCTGTGGCCCTCGAGATCATGGTGTGAAACAAGCCTATCTTGTCGGGCGTGAAGCTCTGGGCGGTGGAGACGGGATATCCCCCCAATCACCATCGTCATCCGTGCCCGTCGTTCCTGTGTCCATATTAGTTAGAGGGGAAGCGAAGGGTGGAACAGAGGCGGAAGGTGAACTCTCCTCTTCTTGGGTGGTTCCTCCGATGGTCCTGGCGCCGTAGGCGTGGCTGCCGAGGCAAGAGGCATCCTCGTCCGGATCTCCGAGCATAGGGTATGCAAAGCAGTGAGAATGTCCAGCGAGATATCACCAGGTGGTTGCTGAGGTGGCTGCAGCGACTGAGGCACGGGCGTTTGCAGCTTAAGCCGATCCCCCCGCGCCCTCAACACCCTGTTGCTCCTAGTCGGTCTCCTTGTCGTCATCCTCCGGTCTCGTAGTCATCCTCCTAGTCACCCTCATCGGGATCCTTCCCGTAGGGCCTGCTCTCGGCACACTGTTCCTCCAGGAGGATCCGGAGGTAGGTAAGCCTCTCTTTAGAGGAGATATCCGAGCCCTGAAGGGCTACCGTGCCCCCCCCCACTCTGTGACCAAGGGAGACAGTTTTGGGGGAAATGATAGGCATCATCTTCTCCGGTGTCTTTTCGATGGGTTGAAAAAGAGGACCTCCTCCTAGCAGGCAGGGATACTCTTGCCTTCGGGCCATGCCCTGTGGATCGGCCTCGTCGGCCTTCGCGAAGGGATGCCACCACTCCTTCGCTGGAAGTGGCCTTAGTTGAACCTGGGCCATCACGACCTTGTTCGAGCCTGAGGCCTTCACCAAAGGGGGAGGGTCTGAGCCCCGCTCCCCCGTGGCCTTCTCCGTAGGGCCTGTCTGGGTCTTCTCCAAGAGCTTGCCAGGATGGTCGGACTTCCTCTTCTTGGAAGAACTTGATCGTTGGCTCGTTGTCAAAGGGGCTGGAGACTATGTGCTTGCCCTAGCCGCCGCAGAACTTGTCACAACGGCGCTCGCAGTGGCAGCAGACTCAGTGTTTAGCCTTATGTTGGGCCCCCATGGGAGGAGCGCCCTCACAGGTCTTAGAAGACCGCTCAACTTTCTTCTTCTGGCTAGGGAGGGGCATGCTTCCGGGACTCGCACAGAGCATGGGCCTTGGCCTGCAACCACTCGTTGAGATGCCTGCATCGGTCATTCAGAGTACAGAGCACCATCTCCTGACAAGATGCACAATCCTCCTCCATGTGAGTCGGGTCCGAGAGCAGGCAATAAAGGCATAGGGAATGTCCGTCGTCCGAAAAGACATTCCGTAGGTTGCAGCCGGGGCAAACCTTGGAGAGGTGCAGAGTCCTCCTTCTCATCTGCCATGTCCATGCGGCATAGGCCTTGAAGCTTCTGGAATCCTCCAAGAAGAAACTCGATGAAATTTGCCCTTGAGGGGCGCTGAAGAATCCGGAAACGCGTCCCCGTTAATCGGAAGTTGGATCGATGGAGCTTGAGGCTCGATTGACGGAAAAAATAGAGCAAAACTCTTAGAAAAATCGCAAAATGCCGTAAAAGCTCAAGAGCTATAGCACAAGGACTCCCAACACTAGAACGTGCGGAAAAATCTGAAGATAGTTGACAGAGGAGGGTCTAAGGTAGAGGGCAGTCATTGGCTGGGGGCAGTATGACCCAGAGACCAATGATTGGTTGTTAGGAGAAAGACAGTTCAGAAGTGAAACTGATTTTTTCTTTACCGAGGATTCCCAGCCTGACTACAGGGAATATTCATGAGCATGTGAAACCATTCCAGACCCCATGCTGGAGAAGCAAACAGCACACAGGCTTCTTTGAAACAAAAATAGAACTTTTTCCATCAAAAACACAAGAACATTTTTTACAAATAGCTAGGAAAGCAAATAAGGATTCCCAACACTGAAGCGTTAGGTAAAAACCTGAAGATGGCTGCCAGAGGGTGGGGCGGGGGTTAGGGAGAGGACTGTCATTGGATGGGGGAATATGACCCAGAGGACAGTGATTTGTTTAAAGTGAAAGTGAAACTGTTTTCTTTTATCAAGGATTCCCGGCCTGACGATGGTAAATATTCATGAGGGTGTGAATTGTCAGGTGTCTTCACCCATGTTTGAACTATTATGCTACAACATTTGGTGCTGTGGACTTAGAAAATCAAAGATGGCTGAAAAAGCCCACATTTGCACCAGAATCCAGGAAGGCTGCGCAGTTTTTGCACACACCAAAATGGTCGCCTGACCTGCCACCCACCAGAGCGAGCATGATGGGCCAGAAGCACCATGAGTGAAACGTGGTGCCAAAGGAAAAACAGCATGCCTGTTAGCTCAAAAAGCGCTTTGAAATCACATTTGTTTCTCTGAAATGCAAGCTCAAAATGCCTATTTCAAACATTGCAAGATATTCAAAAATCTTACTGAACACCAGCAGACGTCTGGTAGAATGAAGCCTTGTGTGCATACCAAATCTGGAAAGATGAAGAGCCTAAAATAATGTTCATAACAAAACTGGCTGAGCTGTGGATGTCAGCAGCTTAAGGGAAATTGGACTTAAAGCCACTAAAATCAAAATGTTTAAAATAAATGAGTGATTTACTTTGGAGTGTCACATAGGTTGCAACTCTTTAAATGTCATAGTTTTGAACTTAGAATCAGCATTCTAGCTGCATGTGTCAAAATTGTAAGTTTGATTTGAATGAAGAAAAACTGGAACAAAATTAACATTTGGCTGAAGCCTGGCTTAAAGAGATTGAATTCTGCCCGGCAACTACCCCCCCCGACAGGAGTTGAAACTTGCCCAGCAACTGCATTCACAAGCCTGGCTGCCTTCTGCTGTTCCCACCAAAAGGAGATCACACCTCTTTGATTGAATTAGGGGAGGATTACCTGGGACTGCAGGAAACAGAACAATGAACTTTCCTTGGCTCAGGCAAATGCTCAATCAGGGGGTCGTTAATGGCTTCCTCTTGGAAGGAAATGGGAGGGGCGCTGCCTCTGTGAGCCAGCTGAGCTTGGAGGAAGTGACAAACCAGAAATCCCCCCATTTGCTTTGGAAACCACACCCCTCTGGGCCAGAGCATAATTTTAGAAAGATGGATAATTCATAGTACATAATTGTCAAAATTATATCAACAATATCATTATTCCTGTGATTTTTCTGTGCACATTTTAAGAGGTGTTAGGACTCTGTGGTATGTTCTGGGGGGCAGAAGCGGAAAATAGGGTATTACTCCAAATGTATGTATGTTAAAAATCTGACACTTCATCATCTGATGCCCATATTCCTTGCGCACATTTGTGTACATTCTGGAAAAGTTTAGAGGTTGTGTTCTGGATGAAAAGGGCAGAATTCTGTCAGAAGTGAACACAACATCTTACAAAGACAGGGATCGGATGGTTTGGCGCTACAGAAAATATGTTAACTGGACATATAATATTAGAAAAATTGTACATAGATAAATATGCATTTAAGTCAAAAATAGATTTGTGTGTAAAGTGACAAGGGGAGTGTTCTTTCTGTATGCCATAAAAGTGACACCTGATGATTCACAACTCTATTCTCCAGTGAGAGCACAGAAAATCTGCTAACCTATCAGGATCTTCAGAGGGTTGGGCATAGAAAGTCAGCCTTCCCACCCACTTTCAAAAGACATAAAAAGAGCCACGGAGACCCAGGTGGAGACACTCACTTCCCACTTCAAACTGATTTCCTGCGAAGCGCTTTGCCAGAAGACTCCAGAACCAGAACTTAGAATCCAGACTTCAAATCCAGAAGACTCCAGAACCAGAACCTAGAATCCAGATTCCAGAACCTTTTTATCAGAAAGGCCTAGTCCACAAGCTGAATCCTTTCCAGAGGCCTCAGAATCCAGCAACCTAACCAAACTATTCAACAGCCGGGCGAGCTGTGTGATTCTGGCTAGAACCCTGTGCCTAGAACCCAGAAAGCAGAGCTGTATGCAGACCGCTGTGCAGTGCCAAAAACTTTTGTCAGAACCAGAGACCCAGACCAGCAAAGCAGAACTGACCCAGATAGCTGTGACTTCAGAATCACCCACCGGAAGTCCAGTCCCAACCTGACCAGATCTTGACGGCCTATTTCAAATTTATAGTGTGAGTACCCAGCCAGAACTGTGCATAGTCATCTATTAGTTTAAAATAAGCTTATCCCATCCAATTCAACCTGCCTAGAACTGCATTAGAAATTGCATGTTCATTCTGTGACTTTAAAGCTGGGAAAGGGTCATTTGCCATTTGAATCTTACTTTATTTCTGAAAATCTACCTCCACAAAATCGTCCGTATCTTTTGAATCAAATTTCTCCACCTGTCAAAATCGCTGTCTTTTGCTGGCAACTGCTGAAATCCGTTTTCAACCTGATAATCCCTCATGAATCACGGATAGTGTTGACCTGAACCAATCTTAAGTAGCTATCACCTACCATGAATCTCCTATAGGGAAGTAAAATCATTTTTAGCATATTTTCACTTCTTTGTAAATCACATTTAAAGTATTTTTGCCTGTGTTTTAAAATCATCTCTGTTGCTCTAAGCTTGCTATGGGGGGAACTGAATTGGTATTGCATTCGATTGTATTCCTGAAAATTGTGTGCTCTCCTTCCAGCTCCTTATATTGCAAAGGGGGGATTGAATTGTCAAAAGAAAAAGTGATCATATTATCTCTTGTGGAAACCATCTGTTATTTCTGTGGTGCATTCTTTTCCATCATTGCATTTCATTGAAACCATAAAGTATTCTCAGCTACCTTATCGTTTCTATACCAACTCCTAAGTGATTAAAAAAAGTGTGCTAGTGTAATATTATCCATTGTTGATCACTGTCATATTCATAAGTGTGCTATCAAATATTAATTTATTTATAAAAGTGTGATATATATCTTGTTTAATTTGTAAAATAAATCTTTTAATTTGCAGAACAAACCTACTAACTCAGTGAGGTCAGGGGGATTCAAAGAGAGGGGCGTTATACAAGGGTTTATCATCCAGAGCCATGAACTTGTCATAAAAATATATAAATAAGGGCTTCCGTTGGGCATCCCAGACTCGGCATTGACTTAGTTGGAGTGCTGAATTGAAGTCACTTAACAGAATCCATGCCAGACCCCGTGTGGTAGAAGGAATAGTATAGTTAAGCAATCTGGGTAAGGGTTGACGGAACGCTGTGATCAGAGGCATGAGACATAGGCAAAGGTTACATTATGCTGCCTCTAGGTATGTACTAGAATAGTCTGGTGCTCACCGAACTGGCAGAGAGTTAGTGTGGCAGATTACGGCCACTAGGCAAAGATGATATAAACAGCTGCTGGTCTGATCATGTACCAAGTAATGCAGGGGCCTTCCTGGCAGGCCCAGACAGGGAAGGATTTGGCCCTTAAATGAGGCCCTTTGAGGGGGCCGGCTTCGCCTGCAAGCGCCCCAGATGGTCACAGTCAAAAAGAAATCCCCCACCAATCCATCGACTGCAGAGGCAGGGTTTTGTCATACAAGGTCCCAGGGAGCACACAGAGCTGCTGGGGTGACCAGGTTAGACTGGAGTCCAGGCTCAGTACAATCGCATGAAAACCCACAGGGCTTACCTCTAGTGCAACAACTGTTCCACATATTTCAAAAGTGCAGGATTCTCAAAAGTGACCACAACGCAGTCCCCCCAACTCATTTTGGTGTGTGCACTAGCCATTAGTATGGCTCAAGGGTCCATTTTCGGGCCAATCAGCTTAGTATTGGCCCAATGGCTTGCTTTATTTATTAGGGCAGTAGTGGATTCAAAGCTGCCATGGGGCACCGCTGGAATATCTAAAATAATGCTGTCTAGATGAGCTTCTGCTGGTGGTGGTAGGCCAAAAACCGTATTCTGTAACATCATGGTTGCCTCATGTTGCTCATCTCCCTGCTTATCAATCAGCTCTGGTCATTCTTTACTATCATCCGTCACCTGTGCATGATGGTCAATGTCCAATACAACTCTTATTGGTGAATTATTCCCTAGCTGGATAAACCCCTTATTCCAAAAACCATTTCTTCATAGAACCAATTGAATCATCCATGATCACTAGGGAGCTCAAAATAGTGTGCCTCAAAAATGTTACTCAATTATAGGCTGCAATTTCCTATCCAACTTGCCTGCTAGTAGCTTTATTTCATCCCCCATTTGTAACTCATGGTCTGAGTCATGACTGTCTGGCTCATGCAGCATTGACTGGGCCCTAGATGTATCACCACGGTTCTCTTGCAACAGTACAGTTAGGAGTCCTAGGTGAATTGACCAACTCCAAAAGGAGGTGAATAGCGATCACAAGTACCGGACACAGAAACAACTTCCTCCTCAACTACACTCCCTGCTCTGGAATTCCTCTTCCCATTGAGTCCAGCCCCTGCGGGATAATGAACCCATTTTCCAATGCTACCAACCCTGCTACTTTTAGTATACCATCAGGCGCTTCGTTTTGAGTTGCTGCCACAAAGGCTTCTTTTGTCACCTGGATACACGCATCAACTTTACCAGCCATTTCCTGTAAATAGGAATCTAGCAGAGAGGATTTAGAGCCACCTTGCATTTTCCCACTGGCATTTTGGGAATTGTTTGTTTGCCTATGGCCAGGTTAATCTTCCTTAACTTTTCGCTTTACTATTTTGAGAAAGCCTTAATCCTGTATGCTATACAAAGTAAGGCAGTAGGCCCCCAATTGCCAGATCGCTCTGCTGTCTCTCAGGTCCCTGGAGCATATATGGTGATAGCTTCTCCCAATGTCCAAACTTAAAATTAAGTGCTTAAAAGCTAAAATGCACAGACGCTAAAGTGCTGCGATTTAGTTATGCGATATACAATAACATCAGAGTATCAGGGCAGTATAGAACAACTCACCACAGCATCCCTTAAAATGCAATATGACACATTAAAATGCAAATATATACAAACAGAGAAAACAAAAAAGAAACATGAAAACAAGCATTACACATTTCAAAGAAAAGTATCCAAAATATCAAATCTAAAATCAGGTTTCTTAAGTCAGTAAATGAGAGAAGGAATGAGTCCAAGGCCTGAGAAAGGTACATTTGACCGCTTAAGGAGCAGCCAAAGTCTCTCTCCCCCCACTCTCTCCCAACCGCTGGTTGTCAATCACAGAATAGCAGACTCGCAAATGCTGATAAGTCTTCACCTCATTCTGCTGCTGGCGAGTGTTAATGGGGATTTGACAGATTTCAAGAGCCATCAGGAGGGACAGCGAGAAGCGTCGTAGAATATATCCAGAAGAGCCAATGTATCCAGTTTCATATCATGACCGCAGGGGACAAAACCAGCCCTAATAACTTCAACAGCTTTAACAGTGAAACGCAAGCAGCGTCAACAACTTGGCCCACACGTCAGGGTTGAACTGAGATCAAAGGCATGGGGAATCAAAAATGACCAGCCAACGCCAGGGTAAGTATGCCGCAATCTGAATATTCAGTTGGTGCCTCCACACACCAACAGTCATGAGCAAACAACTGGAAGCAGAAGACAAGTTTGTTTGTTCGATGCAGCTCGAACAGCAGGAACAGCCCACTTCGGGCTCTGCTCCACAACAGTAATACAAATGAGGATATACACCAATAACGTAGCCAACAGCAAAAACGTTCAAAATCCTTGGGGAAGATATGGGGTTTGGACAAAAAAAAGTATAAAACATACAGGAAACGTACACAAAACTGACTTGCAGAAGGCCACCATAAAAAGGAGTACTCAGATTTGGATACCAAATGCAGTAGCAGCAATGGAATCTGGAACATAAATTGTACTGAGATAACAGACTTATCAAGTGCCCCAACAGGACGTGTTAACTAGTGAATACCCACTTAATATTAAAGAGAACAGAAGACTGATGACTCTTACTGATATTAAACTACCCCTACGTTTGGCATCAAAGAGGCAGAGCACCAAATATTTAGTTGTTACAGCTAGTATTGTTATGACAAATTTCCAGAAAAGAACTGCGATCCCACTAAATCATTCAAAGACCTTAGGTTTAAGCCCTTTGATGCCACCATCCCTGTGAGTCCTTGAAAGCAAAAAAGCTGATTATATTGAGTTTTTAGAAACCACTGACAGCTAATTAGCGTACTAAAAATACTCGGCAAAAGCAAGAATTGGCAAAACATCAGAGATGTCTCCATTTGATAAACCTACAAGTATTTAAAAATAAAAAAAAAAAAATCACCACAAACTGAACAGGACTCAACATGGGTCACTTGTCCACACAAACAATATGACAATAAAAGCTTTACACAAAGAGAAGACTGGAATAGGCTACTGGCTGCGTTTCCACCCAGCTCATACCACATCCAGGTTGACAGACTCTTGTCAATTGCAATATCATGGAACACTAGGGAGAATGGCCATTTTTTTTCACTCAATGGAATTTTTTTTTTCATGACTTAACTCCTTCAGACAAGAGCATGCGCATAATTTGGGATTTCCAAGAAAAGGGATCAAGTGGTTATCCCAAGGATGGCAAACCGAGCGGTGCACAAAAATTAAAAACAAATCATCCATCAATAAGGAAGATCCCCCTGATAAAAGCTGCCAGAAATGTATTTACTGTTGTGATTCTGTTGTCCAGGGTAAAGGATAGCACACAACCTTAATTTATGTTTATGATCTACTGGGAACAAAATCTAAATTTAATTAGTTTTGGAACTTTCCCAGACCGGTGCTGAACAATAGGCAATATTCCAGCTAACTGAATGAGACCGGCAGCAAAATTGTCCTCCATAACATTTTATATATTCAGTTTCCATAAAGATAAGCAATGTGCGAAATAGTTAAACTTAAACCTTGGAGCGAAAAGTAGCCAATGTTTGCAGAGTTGGCCATTGAATTCTACCTTTATTGTACATATAATCATGCACTAGCTGCTGTTGATGACTTAATTAAGGATGAAATCAAATAGGCTGATGAGTTCCTGCATATGGCTTTGAGGTTGTGTCCAAATTTCATTACAACACTGATGAATGCCAGAGATCTGACTGTTAATAGGGGAACACATGAAGGGACACGCTTTGTAAACCAACAGCTGCCTTACTATGCCAGAATTGTTTGTAGATAGTCAAAGGAATTAGCACCTAGAATGCACACTTAAGGGCCAATATTAGACAATTATTGACATCTGAAAAGCTGGACTGGAAGGACCATCTGAGGCTCCTTCCTACGGCAAGATCAGGTTCCCAAATAGGTTTCAGACTCTTAAACAGTGTATTTTGTTCTTGCAACGGCAATCAATGGGGAAGTCATATCAACAAATGGCAGCTGAACTTTTGTGCAACCAGTGAATGCTCCAAAATGACCTTAGGACTCCAATTTTAATAATCGGACTGTCGATAATTCTTGAGAAATTGGTGTGGTTGGGTCATTGGTTATCAAGGCAAAGGGGACCTATACATAGTGTTCTTCAAGCGAAATTGTGAACAATATCATGTTCCTGAAGAACTCCAAATGTTTCCAGCCCAGACCTGCTTTGTAATGCATTTTTTAAATTGGATCCAACCATGTGGATGAAATGTCCGTACTTCCTTATAGAAGGTATTTCACATTCAGGTTGCATTCCTCCACCATGACCAAAAAGTACTGCAGTCTCTACACTAAAAAAGGTCTGTAGAAATGAATCAGGAAACACTAGGTTAACAGCTTTACTTGACCCTGCATACAAAAACATGGCAACCATGTTAATGGTTTCTCTCAATTAATAGATCAACAAAAATCAGATATTGTCAATTGGGCAGACTGGTTTTAAGGCAGCAATGTCAACTGCTAAGTGTAACTGCAAAAAAGGGAAATCTAGTAGAAACAGTACCTAAATTATGTGGCATTTGTAGTCCTTGGTGCTTTTTAATGGGTGGACTGCTTCATGATGTGGAAAACAATTGCACAAATGGGGATCTAGACATTATATATACAGTGGCTGAACAAGGGTAACTATGGTCCAGTAAAGATTAGATAAAAGTGATTCTCTAACCCAAAAGATACCAACCAATTGTAAGGATGGTGAAGGAGGAGAGGAGTGACACACAGGCGGCATGATGATTACTATAGACCTTTATTGGTCAAGAAAATAAAGAGAACACCTAACTTTCCCTAACACTAAGAAGGGTTTCCCTGCCTCAAATAAAATACCATGGGTTTTGTCAGAATGTCAGTGTAAAGCAATAGTCCACTGTCCTGTGCCAGAAAACCTACTTGTGTCTCTTACACTTGAAACTAAATTAGAGCTAATGTAGACCTTGTTGGTCCAGAAGCAGGACTACCTTCTTGTGGACTGGGGATAAAAGTTCACTTCCAATTTGTATCTTCTTCGTAGGGGAATGGCTACCTTCCCTGGTTCAAAACTGTGCTCCAACACAACAATGTCAAGTTCAAGCACTTCTCCTTGGCAGACATACTGCCCATCTCTTAACACTCTGTATCAAAAGGTTTTACCAACGTTGGTTACCAGGAGAATTACTGTCATCTCCTGGTATCGAAATGTCATAGTTCACACGTTCTCCTGGTTTCAGAGTTCGATAACACAACCAGGGGGAATGACTACCTTCCCCTGGCTGCTCTTTTACTATGGTATCACAGCTCAACACCACCAGGAGGAATGGCTCCCTTCCCCTGATCTCTCTTTCTCTCACTTTTAGGTTTCTCAGAAATACAGTTCATGCACTGGTAGGGTCCTTGACCCAGGCTTCCCCACTGTGACCCACTTGGTTCACCATCATGCCAACTATGCTGAATGAGGGAGATGATTTGTAATTTCCTTCTGTTTTGGGTGCGGGTCTCAGATCCGTACTTCTATGCTTCTTTGAACTCTCCTACAAAGTTCTGCCATGAGGAAGATGATTTGTGTCCTTTTTTTGGTATGTGTTCTTTGTGTAGTGGGTCTGATATGCACCCGTCTTGGGAAACCGACTTCTCATTATGGCCATCACTACTTTGATCTAGCTCAGGGGTTATATCCCAGCCCCCTCCCCCAAACTCCCAGGACTACTCTGGCGGGTCTGCCTACGCTCGGTTTGGTTCTTGTGAGGGGTCAGAAATGTGAGGTGAAGGTTTTTTAAAAGATGACATTTTATGTACTCAAAAAAAGGTTTGATAAATGCCTCACTGTCCCTACCCTAATGAGGATTTCCCTGCCTATCAAAATAACTAGAGGAAACACTAACAAAAGGATTCTGTCCCTCACACTTCTACATACAGCAAACTCAACAAGTTAATATATGCCACTTCAGATATAACAAAAATAAAAAGTTATGTTCAAAGCCTGGTAACTGTTCCTCCTTGTCACCTGGGTAAGTTCCCCTTCCCAAGATTCAATCAGGATTTCAATTAACAGATCAAAGGAATAAGGAAATCCCGTTTTGCAAAAAATTCCTAATAATGTTCCTCTTACTCCAGTAAGTCTCTCACTTGGACTTAACCAACCATTCAAAATGTTCATCAAGTCCTTTATCTCGTCACTGGTGGCAGAGAGTTGCACACAACTGCTTCTCGGAAAATAAATATACTTCCACAGCTCATCAATGTCAACATAAATACTGTAAGGATAATCCTGCAACAGATCACAACGTGTTTGCATCAGCAATATTGATTTGTCAGGAATCTTCTACAACAATTAACCACAAGTTTTTGTGGTCTTGCCACTACAACACTTTTAACCACAGTACATTATTTCAATGACTTCCGCCTGGTCCACTCGCCTGCCAGGCATACCTACAAGGTCCCTTGCCCTGGTGTAATCGCCTGCCAGGACTAAAGAAGCTACTAACACACTATAAGTAATTCTGTTGCAGAGTTCTACTTCACACAACTCAAAATCTTTTGACTTTCCACAACACCAGTTTTTACTCCTTCTGGAAAAACAGGTGACTCATTGGTGCTGTTTGTTCCACACTTTTGATCGACACATGCAATACAGGTGATGCTCCTCTCCTCCTGAACACCTATCAGAAGGGCAGCCTTCCTGCCACTCTTGTTTTCACACTCTTGCATTAACCAAGTGCTGATGATGGTTTTCTCTCATTCCTGCTCTTTGGCTTAGGCAACGCTTATTTAGGTCACTTCCCTCTATTGCTTCTTTCTCCCTCTGACAATAAGGTCTTTAAACAACTTGCTTTGTACCTGGATTTGTTATTGCCCTTTTTTGGTTTCGGAAATAGTTGTTTATATCGTCTTCTAATAATATTGCCCTCTCATGTTGTTGGCAATTATTCTGACCTTCAACAAGACAATGGGCCCGACGAGGCCAGCGGAATCCTGCCGTTTTTTTCCGGCTCGGTTACCGCCGGACTCGTATTACCATTCCGCCTCCGTGATTCCCAGAATTACCGGGGCATTACAACCCTGGTAACCCGGAAATTTCAGAGGCCGAATTCAGTAAATCCCCATTCTCATTGAGTCCCATAGGATGGGAATGGGGACCATGGAAACACCGGCACCATCTTGTGATGGTGCCGGTGTTTCCACGTCCGCCTGCAGGCGGGCGGTGTTAAACCCGCCATGTCAGACCTGGCGGGAATAACACCTCCCGCCTGCAGAACTCGAGATCACCCGGTATGGAAACAACGGTGGCGGCAGGTTTACCGCCGACGTTATTTCCATACCGGGTGACTCGTAATGAGGCCCAATGACACTTTACTGGCCTGTTTGCCAAGCACTTATGTTGTCACTTTCTCGACTTTTTATCAGCTTGGTATTCAAAACAATTATCTTTCTGCTTCACATCTGTTCAATACACAAAATACACAAAATACTTACGTTTCAGCCACTGTGCTCTTTTTTACATTAGTTCAGTATTCAAAACCCCCTTAGCTGGGCAGTGGGCGGTTACAGTGCGCTCCGGTGTCACAGCCTACTAGTGAACTCACCCGGTTTGGCATGCGCATCCGCTCGCTCCAATGCCTTTGGGTTGACTCCCTCTGCTCCAGGAGGCAGGGAAAACTGCTCTGCTTTGATTTCTCTGGCTCACGCTGGTCAGAAAAGGAGCGTTCCTTGATCCAAAGGCTCTCCCGTGCTCGTCTGGCTTATTGCGGGGAAGGATTCTGCGAAGCGCAGGATGGATTCGAGGCCGGTTACTGTACAGGTAAGTGTTCTTGCATGTTAATGCTGTCCTTGTTCTTCCAGGTTATTAATGGAATCTGGATCTAGGGCTTCAGGATCGGGCCACCGGAGAAGCAGATGAGCAGGAGCTGGACACGGTGAGCGTTACGCTGCAGGAGTGCAGAATAACTCAAAGCGTGTTCTGGTGTTTGGGTGTGGTTTAAATAGCCCAGATAAAGTAGTTCCAGGCCAAGTAGTTTCAGGCCCAGCCACACCCACAACACTAGAGAGCATGGCTTGGTTCTAATGAATTGAGCCATGTAACAGGCCTCCATGTTGGATTAAGGTCCAAAACTGGTATTGACTCCATGTATGTTTCTGATGGAGTTTTAAGGCCATTGGGGCCAGTGTGAAGGGCTTTAGCACCACTGCTGCCAGGGGGCTGTTATACCTGAGGGGGTCAGGGGCATGGATCGTGACAGTCTTCCTATCACCTGGTCAGACTAGGCTGAGGGTTTATTTATAAAAGGGCATGCACAAAATTGGCAATAGAGTTTACATTTCTCAGATACAAATATTTACAAATAAACATCAGCAAAATCAAAATGGTGCGATTTACTCTGCATCAAAATAAATCTAAACTTACATGGACCTTAAAAGAACAGGTAATAGAGGTAGTCTGATATGGTTCATCTTGATGTGGTCATTACAGGTAAAAAATGAATTAGCATAGTGATCAGTGTCAAACTAAATTGAAAGTTACCCATATAACCTACATAATTTGGACCTTCAATAAAGAACAGGTTGGCTATTCTATATTTGCAATGATTAAAGTGTTAAAGGCCAAGGCCATCTGCAATGTTATAGGGGGCCAAAGCTTGGGGGTATGGCAATCTGAGTTGGGTAAACAAACTGGAAGGTTCACTTATAGGAAAACATTGGGACTGACAAGCTACCCCAATGAAGGCGCTTAATGCAGATCTAGTTTGATATTCCTGGGATTCAAAGGCATGGGCTAAAGCTCTGACATTTATGAACAAGAGGTGTTGAATGAGTGGCCCATCTATGCCTTTCTCAAAAAAGAACTTGGTATAGAAAATTCTATATCAAACTGGGACTGTGCTGAATTATCAATGCCTTCTGGGTTACGTTTCTGTGATCTCATAGGCCACAGTTCGTGTGGCCTATGAGAATAGTCCCAATACTGATGAAAAAAAGATTGTCACAATCAGGTTAGAGCTTAAGTGGAACAGATGCTTAGTGGAATATAGTAACTTTTTAAAAGACTAGCTGATCATGGCAGAATACCCGACTGTTCCCCCATCTCGATCCAAGATGAGATAATGGGCCTCATTACGAGTTTGGCGGTGTGGCCAAAAACAGTAGTAATGCAGTTCTTAAAGAGTTACCTCTGCATTACCACACCGCCCAACTATGGATTTTGAAGTAAGGTGGAGGAAGAATGCTGGGGGAAATTCCTCTGTCCTACCACCAAAAAAATGGGCAAATCTGCAGAATTACCGCCGAAATCCCCATGGAGTCCTATTGACTCCAATTTTGGGGACCAACACCCCCTGCCACCACTTGTGATCCGGCCATAATTCCGCCGGAGCAAGTGGCAGTAATGGTAAATCCATTTGATGGTATTTCAATGGATTTAATGCCGAAAATGACACCAAACTTGTAATGAGGCCCAATATACTTTGTTTCATCTCAAGCAGATACCCACATTTGAAATGTGTGAATACTGCATCAATTAAGGCACTGTAGATTTTGTAAACCTGATGTAGTATAAACACTGAAACATCTTTCCGTCTGTTGCAACAAAGTAGACTAAGTGAAGACATATACACGATTTTTCAGGGATCACTGGGTCTTGAAGCTGAGCATTTCTGGGCAATGTTGAAGGAAGGAAAGGATAATGGTTTGATTTTAGCCTTATTACGATATAAGGCAGTTTATGTTTTTAAAGCATGTTTATGCTCGTTTGAACATTTATTGTGAGATATTTTCTGTTTGCATTTGAAAGGTGTTCTGTTTTAGAACTATACAACACTATAAAAAGAAAACTCAAAGTTATCCCAAAGGAAGCAATGTGTCAAATCCTTGTGACAAACTATCAACGCCAAGTACTGTAGATTCCTATATATGCAATTTATTTGGTGTAACCTTAGGTTTGATAATAAACAAAAATTGAAGTTCAGCAATGTGTGTCAAAGATGTGGTACCACTATAGTCAGAACAATAAATCTGCAATATTCCAAAGGGTGTAAAGACTTGAGGGGGTGTCTGTACTGCTACTCTCTATATGGCAGAGGAGAGGCACAGAGGACCCCAGCCAAGATTCTCCATTATTGGTAACGTAGTCAAGCAATCAAGGCCTAGCCTCACAGGATGTGATGCAGGCTGGTTCTTAAGTATAGTGTAGTCCTCATGCACCCACAAAGGAATGTCCACACACTATTAGTTAAAACACAAGTCTTTATATAATTAAGGTTCAAGATTATATACACAGTAACTCACTTTGTGCTAAGTTAATCTACAATGGCAAATATATACAGTTCAAAGTGGTACCACAATTACCAGATTTCATTAAAGTGCATCAACTATACTTTGGTTAAATGTCACACAAATCAGTTAATAAACGTAACCAACAATAGACATAGGAGGAAAGCAGTTGGGTAGAACAATTGGCAGAATACTGGCCCCTAGACACAGTTCTGTGCGGTGATCCCCCACACCAGGGCAGCATGAAAAATAAAGATAGCGCAAGCCCAGTCGATACATTTGTTCAATTAGTCTTATTTCGTTCTACAATGTTGCTACCACCCCAATGTACCTGGAATAGCAGAGTTCGACGCTGGGTCGTCGACGGATCCTTCTTGAGCGGCTCCCTTTAAAGCAGGAGCCACGGATCGTCGAGATCCCTCTAAGAAAGTTAATTCGGCATTGAGGCCGCAGCTTCGGTCCCAGCGGTGCTTGTCGGCGACAGAGTGAAGACGTCCTGCAAGGAAGAGGCGTGCGGGGCACCTCGGTGTCGATAGTTCCGGACCGCAAAGAGTTTGTGAAGAACTGTGGCCCAGCAAGCGTGTCGATCGTCCGGCGTCACTACAGTTGTTGGGTGGCGGGAAACCCACCGGTGGATGCTCCTCGGCGCATCAATGGCCTGGCCTTCTCCATCAGGATAAGGCGGGTGGCGGTACGGACGAGCGCATCCGTGAATCAAAAAGACAATGGAGTGTGCGGCTCCAGTCGTCGATGGCACAGCATCAAGTGGTCTCCGCTTCTGGGCAAAACAGCTTCTACGGGCCTACCGCGGTTATAGCAATCCTGCAGACCCTGGTCGATGATGGTGGATGGAATCTCTGGTGCTTCTCTTCGTTCTCCTCGGCGGTTCCCGTCTCCAGTCAGCAGCTTGTCGAGGGTCCGACTTCCAAGGAGCTTCGGCAAAGGTTAGTGGTGCTCGATGGTCCCTCGGAGAACGGGAAGAGGGAGCTTAACCAGGTTCTCTCTTGGATCAGTCTCAACGTCACGGCGGCTTTCAGATTTCGGGGAAGGGAGACATCAATCAACCTTTTTCAGGCTCGTTGTCGAGATCAAGCGTCAGTTTCAACTTAAGCTTCTGAACGAATCCTAGCAGTGAGAGGCCCCCAGATATACTAGTTGATCTCCCATTCATTCTGCTGGGTTACACTCAGGCAACCAATCACTCAGAAGGACTTTCAGCAGTCAGCCAATCAAGCGTACAGTGCATTCAGGCCATTCTCCTCCTTCTCAGACACTCAAAACAAGGAATGTGGATTGGGACAAGTACCCAGCCATTCAACACTACACACTGCATTCATACCAGTTTCGGCAGGGCTGTCTCATTCATTGTGTTTCATACCAGAAACCAGACATCCACAACAAGAAGTGCATATTGGTCACACACTCCATTCCCCCAGGTCCCACCCACAGGGTGTACCCACAACCTACAGTCACTGGGAAGGCTCCAGCTAGTCTGGCCTGGACTTCACAACACCATACATGGAACTTCCACCCAATAGCCAGTCAGGGGGAAGGACTTCCCAGGACTTCCGGAAAACAAGTTAACAGGCAATAGAAAGCAAGAGGCCACAGGGGCCATCGTGTTTGCTATCTGTAATCAACTGATTCCAATGGCAGGGCCTGGCTATTCCAAAATGGAGGATACTCAGAGTACCTGTCAAATTCAGCATGGAGCTGCCACCAGCCCATACCCTGCTCTGTGGGCCATACACAGGTGTCCAAAAACATACACTAGGGGCACAGGGTTGTACCCCCACCCATGTGTGCCGTAAGGGTATCCCATGCGTCTGTACACCAAATCAAAAACAGGAAGAGCTGCATTGCCAGGAGTCCCATATGGACTCATGGGCAGAAAAAACAGAACACAAACGAAAAAGGACTACAGGACAAGGACAGGGAGGCCCTGTCCTCCAATGCATTATCAGAATCACACAGGCTCTGTATCCACCATTGGAAGAGGCTAAGGAAGCTGCGAGCAATGACTTTATGCTTGTTGGAATGAATAGGGAACTGGGTGGCACGTCAGTACGGGTAAGCAATGCTGACCGGACAACCGACAGCTGAATCCAGCAATTCCACAGTCTACATCAGCAGTCATTTCAGAAATGAATCCCTAACTTCCTGGGCTTCGCTGAAGCTGAATGAAGGTCATTGTTATGACTCCCACGACAATCAAGGATGCCCAGAACACATCAGGCATGAGCAGCAGTTGAAGTAACCCCCATTCAAGGTATGCAAGCAAACAAAGGATGAAGGCCCACAGGAGACAGGCTCCAGCAGGACTCCCTTTCTTGGAAGAGTGTGGCAGCAGCAGAGCAGCGAGGTCCCAGGCTCACAACGAGGATGCACTGTACGATGTACAACACCAGGCTGCATGAGGACCCAGTAACAGGAGAAGTCCCCGCTTTTGATGCAGTGCACCAGATACAGGACCACGATGACAAAGCTCCATGGAAGGTCGAAGAGCTGAGCTTTACCTTGGGGTAGTTGGCCTAGACAATGGTGGTCCCAATAACGGTACTCCAGCATCCCTTAATTGTCTTTACATCTTTGGATACTTGGCTTGAAAGGTTGACTGTAGAATGACTCAAGATCCCCTCCTTATATGTACACAAAATCCGGACCTCTGGAGCCCCAGCCAACCTACAGAAGGACCTCCAACTTTCAAAATCACAAGCAGCCAGCTCAGGCAAAAGAATGACTCACAGAAGGATTGGTTTTGCGTATGGGGGCGGCCTGCAGCTTCTCACCAACACAACCCGGTTTCAAGCATACAAAAGTTCTAGTTCACAGGCTCTTGCCAGAGACCATAAAAAGAATGACCATTTATGGCCACTTCATTCCTCTCCATGGGAGAAAGATGGCCACAAGATCAGTGAAATACAAAGACATGTCTTAAACGACGTGGCCAGACATTTTTACCACCATGCTGCAGCAAAGTAATTAATGTGATAAAAAATAAATGGTGTAAGGCAGCGCACCTAAGAATTGGTTACCAATGAGGTATAACTGCAGGTCTACCTTAGCTTTTGTAGGTGGCAAAAAATAAAATTGAATGTGGAAAAAAGTGTCAGCTGTATTTTCGCTAAAGAGATGCAGTAGTGGTTTACTGTAGCATCTGCTTGTATTGTGTCCACCAATGCAGGCAATAGAATGTTATAAGGTAACCTGGAATCTTACAGGACCTAAAGGTTCCAGGACTGTCAGTTGAGATTCAGGACGGGAGCTCGGACTAGAGAGGATGCATATTAACTAGCTCCTGTCCCCTTCTTCCCAACTTGCCCTGTAACTTACTAAAGCATCTTCCCGTTTATACATACCTGCTTCTGGAGTCATCTCTGCTACATGTACCTGTTTCCAGAACCCCCAATACGACAAGTGGCGACGAGGATGGGATTCTAAATGAGTCCAGTGGGCCCAGAGATGAGGAAGTATCATTGAAGAGCAGCTGAGATCGATTGAGAGATATGAATATATAAAGCCATGGAAGCATAACTTATCAGCTACCTATATGTGTTTCCCTAAACCCCATGCCGTGATAAAGGTTCCTGGTGGGGGCTACATCAGGTATAAGTCCTGCATGATGATGTGCAGGCAGCCAGAAGACAGTGCGCTATATATGCACACATATATGGAAAGCTGAAGGAATTCGATGTCTAAGGTACTGTACATAATAAGTGAGCTCTCCAGCATAGTGAATTTCAAGGCTGCGTGTGAGCGCGAATTGTTATGGCATGGCACAACATGTTATGCGCGCCGCCCAGTGAAAGTAAAATTTGGGCAATATAAGGACTATGTGCTGTGCGCCGCCCGTTGCACTATGCAGTATAGTGGAGCACTGTTAATTAGGATGTGCTCTGTTTTCAGTGAGATATATATATATATATCTCACTGAAAACAGAGCACATATATATATATATATATATGATACATTACTCACCGTAATCATATTTCTGATGCTTGTATCTGCTTAGATTCACATGCTGTGCATAGGCCGACATCTAGTGGAAGCTGCAGAGTATTACAGTTTGTTTTTCGAAACTCGAAAATGGGCGTCGACACAGGGCGTGCCAGTAATACTATCCCTAGTGTGACGTCCACTGTACCCATGATCCCTCACGCGTGTAGGACCCTCAGATTGTATTTTTTCTGACATGAGGAGTAGCGCGAGTACAGATTACCAGGCAGATAGATAAGACTACAAGCATCCATGCGCCTTCTCTCAGAGGGGAGGAAGGGCGGGCCCATATGAATCTAAGCAGATAGAAGCATCAGAAATACGATTACGGTGAGTAATGTATCCCTTCTGAGGTTTGTGGAATCTGCTTAGATCACATGCTGTGCATAGATTAGTGAGCAGTGTTAGAAGGATGTGGGATGCGAGAAGGGTCATGAGTAAATAAATGTCTTAGAACCGCTTGTCCCACTTGAGTATCTGTCTTGGAATGAGTGTCAATGCAGTAGTGCTGAGCAAAAGTGTGAATAGAGCTCCAAGTAGCTGCCTTGCAAATGGTGTCAAGGGGTACATTTGCATTGAAAGCCAGAGTGGCCCCAGTGCCTCTTGTAGAGTGGGCTCTTGGTGTAAAAGGCAGAGTTCTTTCAGAAAGGGAGTAACATAGCTGGATACAATTGACTATCCACTTCGAAATGGCTCCTTTAGAGACGCGATCTTCCTCTCTGCCTGTAGCTACATAGACAAACAGTTGGTCTGTTTTCCTTAGCGGCCTTGTCTTGTCTACATAGTAGAGGACTGCGCTTTGCACATCTAGAGTATGTAGTTTCACCTCAGCAGAGCTTTTGGGTTCTTGGAAGGCCGGAAGCTCAAAGGACTGGTTAACGTGGAATTTTGAAATTAATTTAGGTGAGAACCTAGGGTGTGTTTGTAGAAGCAGTTTATCCTTATGAACAGTAAAGAAAGGATCCTTCACTGAGAGCCCGAATTTCACTGACCCTTCTTATGGATGTAATGGCTACTAAGAAGGCTGAGACTGGCTTTATGCATGGGTTCAAAGGGTGGGCCCATGAGTTTAGCAAGCACCACATTAAGGTCCCATCCTGGTGGTGGGTTAGAAATTGGAGGGTGGAGTCTCTTTACCCCTTCCATGAAGGCTTTAACCACAGGTACTTTCCACCACGAAACCTTGTTATGGGAGGTGGTGTAGGCTGACAGCGCCGCCAGGTCTACCTTGAGTGAGTTAAATACCAACCCTGCATCCAGCAGGTGGAGCATGTAGGTGACAATATTGGAAGGAGTGCAATCAACCGGGTTGATTTGCTTATTCTCGCACCAGATAACAAATCTTTTCCATTTATCAAAATAACAGTACCTTGTGTTTGGTTTACTAGATTCCTTTGGGATGTCCATGCATCTCTGTGGTAAATTGAGATGCCCAAACTCTATGACTTCAGAAGCCATGCTGCCAAGTTCATTGAGCTGGGTTGAGGATGCACTGTTTGACCTTGGTGCTGGGATAGTAGGTTGTGCCAGCACGGGAGTCTGATGGGTTTGCACACTGCTAGTCCGAGTAGGTGTGGGAACCACGATTGCCTTGCCCACATGGGAGCAACTAGGATGAGCGTCATCGATTCCCTGTGCATCTTGTGGACCACCTTCCTCATGAGAGGGGTTGGTGGAAAAGCATGGGCAAACATCCCTGACCAGTTCATCCACAGGGTGTTCCCCTTGGAGTCTGGCTGAGGGAACCTGGATGCGAATCCTGGGCATTGCCCGTTTTCGCTTGTGGCGAATAGGTCTATAGTGGGGAAACGCCACTGTGAGAAGATGTCTTCTACGACTTCTCTGTGTAGACACCATTCGTGTTCTTCTGGGAGGGGAACTCTGCTTAAAGCGTCTGCTAGTGAATTGAGATCCCCTGGAACATGCTGAGATGACAGGTAAATGTTCCGACTGAGTGCCCATGTCCAAATTTTCTGGGCAAGCCTGGACAGATTTGGCGAACGAGTCCCTCCCTGTTTGTTTATGTAAAACATCGCTGTCTTACTGTCTGTTCGGATCTCTACTGGCAAGTTCAACAGGTGGGGTTCGAACGCCCGAAGCGCTCTGAAGACTGCCAGGAGTTCTAGCAGATTGATATAATTCTTGGCCACTATGTCAGACCAGATACCCTGAGCTGTGTGGTGGAGGAGGTGTGCTCCCCACCCTGTCAGGGACGCGCCTGTAGTGACTACAGCTTGTACCTCTGGATCGTAAAAGGGTTTCCCCTTTGACAGGTTCTCTCTTGTCCACCAGTGCAGACTTTGTACAAGTGTTGGTGAAACGACCACTAGATCGTCCCACTAATCACTTGCCTGAGACCACTGTTTTGCCAACCATTCTTGCATGGGTCGCATGTGCAGGCGCGTGTGGGGGACCAGGTAAATACAGGACGCCATCATGCCTAGCAAACTCATCGCTTTGCGCACCCTTATCTGGCGACCGGGCTGATATAGAGGAATTTGCAGTAGTAGATTCCAAATTCTTTTCTCTGATGGAAAGGCCAACCCCTCTTGAGTGTTTAATACAGCTCCTAGGAACTGCTTGGCACCAGGCTTGATTTTATCTTGTTAATAGAGAAACCCAATTCGAAGAGGAGGTTGGTCATTCTTTGGATGTTTGATCTGCAAATTACTCGGGTCCCCCCCCATGATGAGCCAGTCGTCCAGGTAAGGGTATACTGGGATTGCCCGCCAGTACCTTGGCGAATACCCTTGGAGCCGAGGCTATACCGAAGGGCAGCACCTTGAATAGGTAGTGCTGACTGTCCACCTTGAAATGCAATAATCTTCTGTGTGCTGGGAACATGGAAATATGAAAATAGGCATCTTTCATGTCCAATGTTGCCATGTAATTCCCCCTTTTTAGGAGGGGGATTACTTCTTGGAGAGTAGTCATGCAAAATTTTTGGGACTTGACATACTTGTTTTCAGGGCGTAAGTCTAACACTGGGCGCGCATTGTCAAATCTTTTTTTGGCACAAGGAAGTAAATTGAATAGATACCCTTGTTTACCTGGTTGCCTGGGACGAGTTATATCGCGTCTTTTGCGAGAAGATTGACTATTTTTGAGGAGGATCTTTTGGTGGTCCAGTGAGTGTATCTTTTGAAGTGGAGGGTGGTTGCGGGGGCGCTCTAGCAGTTCGATGCAGTACCCTGCGGGCACTGTGGACAGCACCCATCTGTCCGAAGTGATCCCTTCACATGCTTGGGTGAAGTTGGAAAAGTGCCCCCCTACTGGGGATGCGCGGGAAGGGACCCTGAGCAGAACATCACTGCTTTGCGGGAGGCATACCGGGGCTGCCTCTACCTCTACCACGGCACCTCTTGTTACCTCTGACATAACTTTGGGTAGTCTGCTGGTTTCCACCCCATGATGTACCCTGTCCCTGTGCATAATTGGAGCCCCTCTGGGAATTTTGGCCGCGTGAGCGACGAAAATTACTATTCCCTCTTTGATTAGTGGGCTTATCCGTCAATTGTACCAGGGACTTTAGATCATCATACTCGTCTTTGGCAATTTTCAGTGTGTCCTCTACCGCTTTGACAAACAAGACATTCAGTTCCACCGGCATGTCAATAAGGGTTGCCTGGGTCTCGGGTTTAAACCCTGACTGTCTTAGCCAAACGTGCCTTTTAATGACAGTGCTCTCTGCTATGAGCTGGCCTGCATTATCTGCGGCGTCAAAGGTTGTCTTCAGAATGCAACCGGACACGGCTCTACCCTCTCACGCGATCTGGACCAAATGACCATTTAGTGGTTCAGTTGCGGAGTCACTGAGAGCAACTACCTGCTCCAACTGGTGGCAATTATAGCTTGCCAGCAGAGTGGTGGTGTTGGCAATCCTTGCCTGGCAAGCGGAAGTCGAGGCTACTTTCCTTCCTAACCCATACATTCTTTTGCTCTCCTTGTCTGGGGGAGCCTCAGATGATGATAGAGGTATCTCTACTCTCTTTCTGGTGTTTGTGATTACCAAGGAGTCGGGCTTCAGTTGACCCCTTATGTAAAGAGGGTCTGACTGGGTGGCCCTGAACATCTTCTCAATTCTGGGGTTCACAGCTTTGGTGAAATTAGGAGTGAGTAGGGAAGGATCAATTCTACCTTTGAGAGATTTGAGAATAGGAATGGCTTGAGCAATGGCTCTTTTGTCCCCCCACTAGCTCCTCTGCAAAGTCCCTCTCTTCCTGCATCCTCCCCCCTCCCACCCCCACGAGTATCTATGTGGAAGTGCTCTGCAGCTTTAGCCAAGACCTGATTTAGAAGGGGCTGGTTATCTATAGGTGAGTCAGTAACGTGTGGTTCCTTGCTAACCGGGGAGTCCATATTGTAGACTTCCGCAACGTCTTCCTCCTCCTCCTCATCCTGGCCCTCGTCATCTCCATAATACTCGACCCCAGTTTGGTCGTCCAGTACGTCCGAGGCATCCTCATACTGTTGGTAAGGCTGACAGTCCGTGAGCTTTAGTATGAAGCCGAGATCTCTTATTAGGAGACTGAGGGTCCTTGGATCCTGAAGGAGTAGCATTGTCAGGGGCATAGCTAAGAAAAACCTGTGGATTTTTTTCATAAAAATTAGCTAAGGAAGACATTCTCCTCATCACCCTGTCTATGTCCTCAGTGCTCCATTCTCTGGAACTGGGGATGACCACCTCCTGTTGAGGTTCATCTTCTAATCCCACATCGTAAGGAGTGGGATGGGTGAGCCTGGATGTAGTGACAGGGATCTTAGATTTGTCCTTATATGACGACCTGTGTTTGTCCTTGTGTACCTGGGGTGCAGAAGTTGAATGTGTAGGCTTTTTCTGCTGTTTGTCCCCTTTCCCGTGAGTGGAAGAGTGTTTCCCTGATGGTTTGCTTTTTCGGAATCTTTAGACGCCTGGTGTCGAGATTCGGGGGTACTCTCTCTCTCTCTTTTGAGTGCGCATGTCGGGACTCGGAGGCAGACGCTGAACGGGCTGCCAGAGCAGACTTTGGGTGTGCGTCTTCTGACGAACGTACTATTGTTACTTTAGGGAGCGAGGCACTCTTGGAAACTGTGGACGGTTGCCATGTGTCGTGCAGCGATCTCGACCTGGAACGCCCAAAGAACACCGAATCGGTGGACCGCTCTCTTTGTGCCTCTTTCTTCTGTGAACTCGACACGCGTGTCGAGTCTCGGTTGGCCTTAGTGTTCTTAGGTGTAGAAGAAGATTGGGTAGCGCTCGTGTCGCCGGGTGCGTTCCCCATAACTGCCCTGCGGGACAATCCTCTGAGGTCAGGGACTAGCGCTTGGGTGTCTTTCGACACCCCTGTGCCCTCGCCGTCCGAAAGGGTGGTGTCGCTGCCATCACTGAAGGCACCCACCGCTTCCATGGCCTCGAGCTGCCTGGCGTGGTGGGCCCAACGTTTAGTGGAGACGTCCTTGAGTGTTTTAGCTTTAAAAAGCCTACACGCTGTGCAGTTAGCTTAGGGGTGGTCCCTCGGCAAGCAGAGATTACAGGTGGCATGTTTGTCAACCCAAGCGTACTTGCGGTTGTACTTAGGGCAAAAAATTAAATCGAGTACTCTCCATTTGTCACCTTATGGCAGCGTGCTATTGTGTGTAGGAAAATAAAGAGTGTAGAGTATGTTTCCACCCCCCACTCCCCCTACTTGCAGGGCCGAGGCCAGAGGCCTTCCGAGGACCAAAGTCTGTCGTGCAGCTCTCGACGGTTGTTTGTTCTTCGGACCAGCGTCGATCTTCGATGTCTCAACGTGGGAGTGAAAGAACGGGGAAATTAATATTGATTTTTGGCAAAATGGCTTAAAGCCAGGGAACGCCAAGCAATGCTTCTGACAAAAAAACAATCCGAGGGTCCTACACACGTGAGGGATCATGGATACAGTGGACGTCACACTAGGGATAGTATTACTGGCACGCCCTGTGTCGATGCTCATTTTTGAGTTTCGAAAAACAAACTAATACTCTGCAGCTTCTACTAGATGTCGGCATATGCACAGCATGTGATCTAAGCAGATTCCACAAGCCTCATATATATATATATATATGATACATTACTCACCGTAATCGTATTTCTGATGCTTGTATCTGCTTAGATTCACATGCTGTGCACCTTTAGAGACGTGATCTCCTTCTCTGCCTGTAGCTACGGAGACAAACAGCTGATCTGTTTTCCTTAGCGGTCTGGTCTTGTTTACATAGTAGAGGACCGCCCTACGCACATCTAGGGTGTGTAGTTTCACCTCAGCCGAGCTTTGTGGGTCTTGGAAGAAAGTCGGAAGCTCGATGGACTGGTTCACGTGGCATTTGGAAATAAACTTAGGTGAGAACCTAGGGTGTGTGTACGTAAAAGCACTTTTTCTTTATGAACTGTAAAGAATGGATCCTGCACTGACAGAGCCTGAATTTCACTGACCCTTCTTATAGATGTTATTGCTACTAAGAAGGCCATCTTATAAGTCAGGTGTTTGAGACTGCTTTTATGAATGGGTTCAAATGGGGGGCCCATGAGTTTAGATAGCACCACGTTAAGGTCCCATCCTGGTGGTGGGTTTGAAATAGGAGGGTGATGTCGCTCTACTCCTTCCATGAAAGCTTTAACCACTGGTATCTTCCACCACGACACGTTATGGGATGTGGTGTATGCTGACAGCGCTGCCAGGTGTACCTTCAGTGAGTTAAATACCAGTCCTGCATCCAGCAGGTGCAGCATGTATGTGACAATTGTGGAAGGAGTGCAATCAACTGAGTTGACTTGCTTATTCTGGCACCAGATAACGAATCGTTTCCATTTGTCAAAGTAGCAGTGCCTCGTGTTTGGCTTCCTAGATTCTTTTAGGATGTCCATACATCTCTGTGGTAATTTGAGATGTCCGAACTCTATGACCTCAGGAGCCATGCTGCTTGGTTCATTGAGTTGGGTTGAGGATGCACTGTTTGACCTTGGTGCTGGGACAGTAGGTTGTACCAGCCCTAGAGTTTGATGGGTTCGCACACTGCCAGTCTGCGTAGGTGTGGGAACCACGGTTGTCTCACCCACATGGGAGCAACTAGGACGAGCGTCATTGACTCTGTTCATCTTGTTGACCACCTTCCTGATGAGGTGTTGGTGGAAAAGCGTACGCAAACATCCCTGACCAGTTCATCCACAGGGCGTTCCCCTGGGAGTCTGGCTGTGGGAACCTGGATGCAAACCCTGTGCACTGTCTGTTTTTGCTTGTGGCAAATAGGTCTATAGTGGGGAAACCCCACTGAGAGAAGAGATCTACGATTTCTCTGTGTAGACACCATTCGTGTTCCTCTGGGAGGGGATCTCTGCTCAAAGCATCCGCCAGAGAATTGAGATCCCCTGGAACGTGTTGAGATGACAGGAAGATCTTCCGTCTGGGTGCCCATATCCAAATTTTCTGGGCAAGCTTGGACAGATTTGGCGAACGAGTCCTTCCTTGCTTGTTTAGGTAAAACATGGCTGTAGTGCTGTCCGTCCGGATCTGCACTGACAGATTCAGCAGGTAGGGCTAGAACGCTTGAAGCGCTCTGAATACTGCCAGAAGCTCTAGCAGGATGATGTGATTCTTGGCCACCGAGTGAGACCAGAAACCCTGAGCTCTGTGGTGGAGGTGGTGAGCTCCCCACCCTGTCAGGCATGCATCGGTTGTGACTTTCGCCTATATCTCGGGATTGTAAAAGGGTTTCCCCTTGGACAGATTATCTCTTGTTCACCAGTGAAGGCTTTGTACCAGTGTTGGCGAAACGACCACTAGATCATCCCACTGACCACTTGCCTGAGACCACTGTTTCGCCAACCATTCCTGCATGGGACGCATGTGCAGGTGCGCGTGGGGGACCAGGTAAATACATGACGCCATCATGCCCAGCAAACGCATTGCTTTGCGTACCGTTATCTGGCGACCGGCCTAATATTGCGGAATTTGCAGCAGTATATTCCGAATTCTTTCCTCTGATGGAAATGTCAACCCCTCTTGCGTGTCTTGGATAGCTCCTAGGAACTGTTTGGAGGTGCTTGGCACCAGACTTGACTTCTTCTCGTTTATTGAGAAACCTAATTCGAAGAGGAGGTTGATCGTCCTTTGAATGTTTGATCTGCAAATTACTGGGGTCTCCCCTGTGATGAGCCAGTCGTCCAGGTAAGGGTACACCGGGATTGCCTCCCTGCGTAGGTGTGCCTCCGCCACTGCCAGTACCTTGGTGAATACCCTTGGAGCCGAGGCTATCCCGAAGGGCAGTACCTTGAACTGGTAGTGGGACTGTGCACCTTGAAGCGCAAGTACTTTCTGTGCGCTGGGAACATGGAAATATGAAAATAGGCATCTTTCATGTCCAATGTTGCCATGTAAATCCCCCTTTTTTAGGAGGGGGATTACCTCTTGGAGAGTAGTCATGCGAAATTTTTGGGGCTTGACATACTTGTTTGCAGGCCGTAAGTCCAATACTGGACGCATTGTCAAATCTTTTTTTGGCACAAGGAAGTAAGTTGAATAAATACCCTTGTTTACCTGTTGTCCCGGGACGAGTTCTATCGCATCCTTTGCTAGAAGATTGACGATCTCCTCAAGGAGGATCTTCTGGTGGTCCAAAGAATGTATTCTTCTGATGTGATCCCTTCCCAAGCTTGGGTGAAGTTAGAAATGCGTCCCCCTACTGGGGATGCGTGAGAAGGGACCATGAACAGAGCGTCACTGTTTTGGTGGAGGCGTGCCGCCGCCTCTACTGGGGCTGCCTCTACCTTTACCACGTCCTCTCTTATTACCCCTTCCATAACCCTCGGTAGACTGCTGGCTGTTCCATTGTGTACCCTGCCCCTGGGAATAGTTAGACCCTCTCTGAGAATTTTGTCCGTGTGGGTGACGAAAATTGCCATTCCCTCTCTGGTTTTGGGGTTTATTGGTTAGTTGGCCTAGGGATTTGAGTGTCTCATACTCGTCCTTGGAATTTTTCAGCGCGTCCTCGACCGCCTTTCCAAACAATAGGCCCGGCTCCACCGGTTTATCTATCAATGATGCCTGGGTTTCGGCTTTGAACCCAGACTGTCGCAACCAAGCATGCCTTTTGAGAACAGTGCCTTCTGCTATCAATCTGCTGGCGTTATCCGCGGCATCAAAGGTTGCTTTTAATATGCAACCGGACACGGCTCTTCCTTCCGCCGAAACTCGTGCCAATTGGCTTTTTAAGGGTTCTGGTGCGGAATCTATGAGTGCCGCGACATCTTCCCACTGGTGGTAGTTGTAACTCGCCAGCAGGGTAGTGGAGTTGGCAATCCTTGCCTGGTAGGCGGAAGTGGAGGCTACTTTCCTGCCCAAGCCATACATCTTCTTGCTCTCCTTGTCGGGAGGAGCTTCCGACGATGACGAGGGTGTTCCCGCCCTCTTACGGGTGTTTGTCACTACCAGGGAGTCCGGTTTCAGATGCCCTCTTATGTACAGTGGGTCTGTTTGGGCTGCCCTGAAAAGCTTCTCAACTCTGGGGTTTACCACCCTAGTGAGGTAAGGATTAACAAGGCAAGGGTCTATCCTTCTTTGAATAGACTTAAGGATAGGGATGGCCTGGGCAACAGGTCTCCTTTCTCCCACCAACTCCTCGGCAAAGTCCCTCTCTTCCTGAGCACCCTGGGTGTCAATGTGGAAGTGTTCTGCCGCTCTGGACAGCACTTCATTCAAGAGTGGCTGGTTATCGACAGGGGAGTCGGTAACCGGGGGTTCTTTATCTACCGGGGAATCTAGCCTGTATGTTTCTGGGTTGCTGTCCTCCTCCTCTTGGTCTTAGTCATCCCCATAGTAGCCCATCCCAGTTTGTTCTTCCAACATGCCCAAATCTGGATCCTCACAAAAGGATGGATCTCCCTGATATCGAGAATACGGCTGTATACTGAAGGGGTCTGAAGTAGGAGCTTCAACCCGGGACTTCTTACTTGGGGGTATAGGAGCCTGAGGGAGTAGACCCGTCAGGGGTAAAAGAGAGAAAGTGTTCAGGGTTTTTGGCGTAGAAATCTGCCAATGACGACATCCTTGACATGACTATGTCATCACTAGACCATTCTCTTGAACTGGGTGTGATTCTTTCTTGAAGGCCTTTCCCTGTTTTAGCTCGACTAGACCTACTGGTTTGAACAGGGGTCTTTGGGATAACAGAAGACCGAGACTTGTCCATCTGTTTATGTGGGGTAGAATGTTTTTGAGGTGTGGAAGGAGGCTGAGACTGCTTCCTCTGTTGTTTTCCCCTTCCCCGTGGGTGGAAGTGTGTTTACCCTGTTTTTTCGCTCCTTCAGAGCCTTTCGACACCTGGCGCCGAGGTTCGGGGGTAGTGTCCCTATCTCTGGAGTGTGGAGGTTGGGACTCGGGAACCGCCGTTGCGCGGCCTGTTGACGTCGACTCCAGGAGTGCGGTCTGGGGATAGAGGTCGGCTTCGTCTTCTGACGATCGATCCTCCGTTACCTTGGGGAGCGAGGCACTTCTGGCAACAGTGGATGGTTGCCTGGAGTCATGCGGCGATCTAGATCGAGAACGCCCAGTGGACACCGATTCGGACCGTTCCTTATGTGTCTCTTTCCGAGTACTCAACATGCGCGTCGAGTCTCGGTTGGACTTCATGTGTTTTGTGGAAGTGCTGTGGGTAGCGCTTGTGTCGCCGGGGGTCTTCCCAATAGCCGCCCTGCCGGACGACCTTCCGAGGTCGGGGATTTGTGCTTGGCTGTCAATTGACACCACGTTGTCCTCGCCGTCCGAAAGCACGGCGTCGCTGCCATCGCTGAAGGCGCCCTCCGCTGCCATGGCCTCTTGATGCCTGGCGTGGTGGGCCCAACGCTTGATCGAACGGTCCTTGAGTGTTTTCGGTTTGAACCTACTACACGCTCTGCAGTTAGCCTCGTGGTGGTCCCTCGGTAAGCAGAGATTGCACGTGGCGTCTCTGTCAACCCAAGGGTACTTGCGGTTGCACTTGGGGCAAAATTGGAAAGGGGTACCCTCCATACGCACCTTGTGGCAGCGGGCTAATAAGTGTAGGAATATATAAGAATGTACCTATATACCAAAAGAGTGTAGAGTATGTCCACCCCCCACTCTCCCTACTTGCAGGGCCAAGGCCAGAGACCTTACTAGGCCCGGGCCGAGGCCGGAGACCTTCCGAGGCCCATATCCGTCGTGCAGCTCTCGACGGTCGATTCTTTCTCAGTGCCGGCGTCGAGGGTGGATGTTCGGTGCCTCGACGTTGGGGTGGAGAAATGGGGAAATATAACAATATTTTAGCAAAAGTATGGCTAAGGCCAGGGAACTCCGTGGAATGCTTCCGACCAGTATGGCGAAAAAAAACAATCTGAGGGTCCTAGACGCGTGAGGGATCATGGGTACACAGTGGACGTCACATTAGGGATAATATTACCGGCACGCCCTGTGTCGACGCCCATTTTCGAGTTTCGAGAAACAAACTAATACTCTGCAGCTTCCACTAGATGTCGGCCTATGCACAGCATGTGATCTAAGCAGATTCCACAAGCCTCAGAAATATATATATATTCACTGAAAAAAAACTGTTAAAAAGGGACGTTATGGTTACAAGTAAAACCGAAACCCCCTGAAATTCGCCCGTTATGGTAAGCTAAGCAACCATAACTCGCGCCACCACCGTGCACTGCTAAGAATAACACCCATGACATCAAAGATGACATAGCAAATATGATTGATGACATCACTGACATCACATGTGCATTTAATTTTCATAGGAAGTCCCTACAAGGGGTTGTGAATGTAATGTTGGCAAATAAGTGTAGGGGTCATCTGGAGATGTGTGATGAACTACATTACTTGATTATGCAATGTATTGCTCCAAAGAACATTCCATTGCAGTGTTTTTTCTAGAACAGGAACCTACGCATACAGAAACATAGGTATTGGCTGCAGCATACACCATAGAGATGTAATATTTCTAATTTTCCCATTTTGGATAGTAAAACGGTGAATGCTTCTGTATCACACTTTTGCATACTGTGAAACATATAAGTAGGTAATAATGCATCACTTACTACATGCTTGTACTACTACACGCAAAACATTAAGAGACCACAATGTATACAAATATGGGGTGTATACAGGGAGAGTAAAGTAAACAATAGGCAGTATCATGAGCCACTGTGTATAACAAACATGATTATCTTTAAGCATAGAAATGATTGCTGTGTTTCAGGCCTGTTTCTTCCCCTATGTATGTGCATCATAAGATGCAATTGAATTCTAAGGAAAGTACTGCAAGAACATGTGAGAATAGCAACGTCTACAAATGGAATACCTTTTGAATTTAAAGTTTTTGACTGTCATTGAATAAACTCACCTGGCCTAGATATGTCAGTGAACAAAAAAAAGGGGCTAGACGTGATGTCATCAGTGATGTCATCAATCATATTTGTTATGTCATCTTTGATGTCAAGGGTGTTATTCTTAGCAGTGCATGGTGGTGGCGCGAGTTATGGTTGCTTGGCTTACCATAACTGGCGAATTTCAGGGGGTTTTCGGTTTTACTTTTAACCATAATGTCTCTTTAACAAAGTTTTTTCATTGAATTTCATAGATTTTTATTAGTGCAAGTTAACCATAATGGTTACGAACATCTGACTTCATTGCGGACCTTCCGGACAGTCCTGCATGACCATATGCTGGTGCGCAGCATGATGACGTGTCCGAGAACCCGTCCACACTTCACGATAAGATCTGTGCTTCGTGGACAGTTCGGAACTGGATTTTCTACTGATCAAGTAACTTTCAACTTCAAAATTTGCCTTGCACAGCTCCAACACCTATTCCTACTCATCCATTAACAAGCTAGTACACAGTACGTACTTTTAGCAAAACTGCTATTTATCTTAGAATGGAATCAGCTAATGCAATCCCTCCTCCCCAAGAGACGCCAGCACTGCTGTAATTAAGGAGCATGAGAAACACTGCCCTCTACCTTAGAAATAAAACACGCGCAACATTTTCCCATGTCCACCTGCCCCTCCATATTAGTGTTTGGTGCTTCTTCCCTCATTTCTCTCCCCACCTTTCGCTCTCCTGCCAAAAAAAAAAAAAAAAATGCATCCAAAAACAAGAAATTTTCCTTTAGGAACCACCTTTTACAGTTAAAAAATAGAACAAAAAAAAACGTAAGACTCCATCTACTTTATATTTCTCAGTAAAGTACATAGACTCAATAAGATTTTCCGATATTTCAATTAGCATTTTGTGTTATGCTAATGGCGATATTGTGGCGTTTAACCCCTGTTCCAGGGATGGAATGGTGGATACCGACCTAGCAGCCCAGGTTATCAGCCCAAGCGAAGCAAGGGTGGATAATGAGGTCTATGGACCATTATCCCCCCCCATTCCAGCCCCTGTAATAGGGATGAAGGCCATTAGCACCATAGGTTCCCAAAGTGGCAACCTGGGATGCTAAAAAAAGGATATTTCTTCCTACAACGGGACCCTGCGTCTGCGGCATCCCGTTGTAGGAAGGAAAATCTTTTTCCAAGATGGCCACCATAGAAAGGGAGGGCGGGGTTCCGTACAGGGCCCCTCTTTGCTTTCCATGGAAGCCTGTGGAAGGTGAAACGAGAACCCTATGACCATATTACCACAAGCTCATTACCACAAAGCCAGTCCCAGGTGGACATGGCCACTTTAACCCCATGTGTTGTCCCTCGTGGTCATGGCCAGTAGCCGGCATGTCTGGATCATGACCTTATTCCAAGAACCGGACAATCTGGCCACTCCCCATGGCCCCAGTCACGAAAGGTAAATCACTATTTTGTGTACCTACATTATGACACTTGCCAAAAAACAAAATCCATTCAGACTTTACGAAAACATTTATATCTAGAACTATAATCTTTTTGCAAATCTTTGTGTAGATTTGTCAAATGGCACCACCTTTATAAGTCTTTACAATATTTTAGGAGCCCCCACTAATTTTGCCCCCTCTTGACAATATCCCACCAAACTTCGCAAAAACATTTATATCTAGATCTATTATCAGTTTGCCAAAATAAGTGTAGATTCGTCAAATTGCACCTCATTTATAAACCTTTACATTATATTGGAATCCCCCCTTTAATTTTGCCCCCACTTGACAAAATCCAACCAAACTTTGCAAACGCATTCGGAATCAGGACGGGAATACAATTGCAAAATTTCATGCAGTTTCATTGAGTGGTGCCAAAGTTATATGCCATCCAAAAACTGTCCCCAAATATCTGAAATGTCCACGAACTTCTCAGGACTGTTCGCGGACATCCGAACTGTTCGCAGACTTTCGCGGCAAAAACTACCCGTTTTTTTGATTCTTGGAGCCATATCCCATCCCATCCTCATCACCCCTCACATCTCCAGAGATTATTTGATAAATTTGACAAGTGCAATGTTGTGTTTTTTAATCTGTTTTTACCATGATGTCTGGGACATCGGTCGATGTCCGCAAATCCAAAATGATGGGCATTTCCAAAAATCTGACACGCTTCACGCCAACCAATCAGCGAACAAGTTGTGTGTCCGCGGATATGGCGCAAATCTATTGGCCAATCGGTGTCCTGTCCGCGGAGCGAACAGGGAAGTGTGTCCGTGGAGCCGACATGGATATCATTCATTTTTTTGCCTTACGTTTTGGTCGTTTAAATAAAAAACTACTGGATGGATTTACACCAAATTAACAAAAGCACGCTTTCGGGACCAAGCCACCGCGTCTGACGCAAATTTGGTGAAAATCCGTCCAGCGGTTTGGGCTGTAGGCGTGAGCAAAGTTTTTTCCCATTATGTTAGTGGGAAAAAAAGAAATTTCAGGACCCCCCCTATAACTTTGCCCCCCTTCACCAAACCTCACCAAACTTTGCAAAAAAATTCAGGTTGGGCCATATATATTTTTTTTGCCAAGTATGGTGAGGATTTGTCCAGGGGGAGCGAAGATATAAGCCGCGCAAAAAGTGCTATTCCTATGGGATTAGCAATTTAACCATAACTACATGGCCTCTACAGCAGGCCATGTAATACTTAATGTGCTGGTTGTAATGAAATGCAAATGTGATGCTGTTTACAATGAAATAAAATATATAAATTGCTATTTTATGCATACAATGTATAACCGGTTGGAAAATGTTAAATAGTGCTAGTGACATTATTGTAATGTTGTGCAAATATGAAATATATGAATTGCTATTTTATGCATACAATTTATTACCGGTTAGAAAATGTTCAATAGTGCTAGTGACATTATTGTAATGTTGTGCAAATATGATGAAGTCCTGCGCATGGCGGTGAAAGTGCAAAGTCATTTCAAGCAAATGGATTTAAAGTGCACAGCAAGTTTTGTATTATAATATATTGAAATGTACCATAGTTTGATGCGGCTGTTATATTGGGATATAACGTTGTGCCGATATGTTTGAGTGCTGTGCCTGGTTGGGAAGGTACAGACTGATTGGTGTGAATGAGATAAGAATGCAAAATAGAATTTTGAATGGTATGGTGTCAATGTGCAGAGTAACATGGATTTTGATAATGCTATGCAAGTTTATTAACATTGAGGATTTGCAGGTTTATAATTATTGGTGTCATGCTCTATGGATTAGGAGCACCACCATGGACTTTTAGGCACCATGGACTTATAGGAAAATGCGATAGTTGAATTTATGAAATTTAATGCACTCCTAGAACAATTGATATTTGTAATGTGTTGATTTGGTATTGTGAATACGTTGATAAATGCAGCAAATAATATGAAATGTTTTTATAATATTGTATGAGTAGTAACATTGTATGTTCAATAGCGTGAATGAAATATGGCGTGACAAGTAAGGAAATGTTATATTATATGGTGTAATGGGCACATGATAGGAGTTAGGTGGTGAAGCCTGGATGAAGTTATATGATGACATGAGGTGAATGAAATGCAAGGGGTGCGATAGATTGGTGTTATGCAGCCAATAGATGAATACATTAGTGCATATGGGTGTACAAAAATGGTGTTGTGCAACCAATATATGTAATCAAAATCAAATAGTGCATTTGGTTGCACAATTATTCGGATGGATATAGGCACACATTTATTTTGATGGATTTGTGCTATGTAATTAAATAGTGCATATGGGTGCACAATTACATTGAAGGGTTTAAAGTCTGAATTGGAGGTTAGTCCTAGTTGTTGTGTACTTATGGAGAGTGGATATGGATGTATATGAATACATACAGTGTTGGATGAATAGTAAACCCAAGTATATTAGCGGCCCAAATGTGAGATACTATGCAAGGGCGTTACGCGTGTTTCCATAAATTTGGGGTATTTATGGAATGAAATGATTTTTCATATAAAATGATATTGCTGAAAGCATCAACGGATGTATGAGATGAATGATATAGTGTGTGCTGGGTTGTTAGTACATTTATGGAATACAGAATATATTGCATACTGAGAGCACAAAATGTGTTGATGGAATGAGTTGATATTGTACAATGAGTGAACGTTTGTTTTTTCTGGATGAATTTTGTGATGCCCAGATGAAATTATATGATAGGCTGTAAGTACCCGTGCGATGCCCAGATGAATTACATGGATGCCGGATGAATTTTATGATGATATGGTGGAAGTACCCGTTGCGATGCCCGGATTAAGTTTGTGATGTCCGGATGGATTATATGACAATAGGGTGGAAGTACCCGCTGTGATGCCCGGATGAATTTTGTGATGCCCGGATTAAATTATATGATGACAGGGTGTAAGTACCTGTGTGATGCCCGGATGAATCTTGTGATGCCCGGATGAATCCTGCGATACCCGGATGAATGCGAGGTGACATGAAGTAATGTGTGAGCACGGATGAGTTCACGGTATGAAGTTAATAGTTTATCCAATTGGTGCATATAGTATTTGATGAATTAATAACCAAAATAAATGTGAGGCCCAGATGTTATATGAAATGTAAGGGCGTTATCCATGCAATTTAAGGGCGTTATCCATAGAATGTATTATGTAGGTATATGAATGCAAGTGATAGACGTGTAACCGGTTATGAGTCTACATCTGTTTTGAAGTAGAATGCATTCTACTTTGTTTTAAAGATCATCACACTTAGACAGTTTGATCAACTTTCTGTCACAGTGTATTTTCTTTTCTCAAGTGCGGTTTCTATTCAGGCACGTTGTTTTCATGTGTTCTTTTTTTTTGTTTGTATCTTTTCTTTATTTCCTACATGCATGGGGTTTGAGATAATTGGTATGCTGATTGTTAGTAGTGTTTCTTGGGTGATTATGTTTGTGCTGCAGGCATGGCAGGCCTGAGTCTCTGTGTGGCAGATAGAGTGAAAGGTGTATTCGATGAGATGGTTGTTGAGTGTGGTCAGTATGGTTATGTGCTTGCAGGTGGCAGCTGTAAGACCCGGGAGTGGCAGTCCAGGGGTAAGTGGTGGATTAGTTTTTTAGGATGGATGCAAAACGTTAGATACGTGAATGTGGAATACGCTATGAGGGCTGTGAATGTTTGGGCTGTGAATGTTGTTGGTTTGTCTGGTTGGTCTACAGTGTATGTTGATTTTGGTAGTTCAGAAATCTAGTTTGTGAATCGTGTTTGTGCGTGAAATTGAAAGGCGAGAGGATGTGTAGCATCTGCTTGTATTGTGTGCACCAATGCAGGCAATATAATGTTATGAGGTAGCCTGGAATTTTACAGGACCTAAAGGTTCCACGACTGTCAGTTGGGATTCAGGATGGGAGATCTGACAAGAGAGGATGTAAATTAATTATCTCCTGCCCCTTTCTTCCCAACGTGCCCTGTAACTTAATAAAGCAACTTCCTTTTATAGATGCCTGCCTCTAGAGTCGTATCTGCTAAGTGTACCTGTTTCCAGAACCCCCAATACTACATTTACCAAAGCATATCTGGCAACTCTTTGTAACCCTGACTTGATATTTGAGATTGATGTCCTCTGTAATCTCACTCCCTTGCTACGCCTTAACGGCCAGGCTATTATGCAAGTCTATGCAATAAGGACAAGCATAATCGTCGTTGGAACTCGAGGGGCATTCCATGTTGGGGGCATTCTCAATTCCTTAAGCTACCAGTGCAGGAAGACATGTACCCTGTTTAAGTCAACACTGTGTTCCAACATTTCCCAAATGGATAGAAGAAGTGCAGGAAAATCAGGTTCACCTTTGATTTGGGCTGTAAGGGTATTTCCCCATACATAGTGAGGCTCGAAGAAGCTGGTGGGAGTGATACCTTTATTCCACACTTTTTGGGGTGCACTATACCTTGCACCTTGTATTTTTTATAATGCAGGAAGGCTGGAAGACTGCCCCAGAAGCCTCTGCAAATGGACTTTATAAAGGACAGACAATTGCACTCCTAAAGTGTTGTGCTTAATGTGAATGTCTCATTTCAGCCAGCTAGCCTGCCAGGCATTATTTTACAACCTTGCCTCTATTTAAATTCGCTCATGCTGCATTCAAGTGGTTGGTTTACCAATTCACAAAAAAGTTGGAAAAGTGGGCACCACTTTTAAACGCTACAAATGATAATCACTTTCTGGAATATATCAAAACAATTCAGCCAGTTTCTTTGTATTGCACCACAAAGAAAAAAGTCAATATCAACCAATCCCACAGGATCCACCTGCGGTAGAGGCCAGTTCTTGTGATAACAATCAACGCCAAGTGCTGCAAATGACTACATATGCAACTTATTTTGTATAAAATTAGGTTTGATATTAAACAAAAACAGAAGTTCAGTAAAATGTTACGAATTAGAAGAAATAAAGCATGTTTTTTCCAAGAGGACAGATATAAACTTATACATTTTGGATCTTTCATCCGGGAAATATCTAATGTTACAGACTAGCCAACATCTTCATATGGAATACAACCATTTTATGGCAAACTCAGTATGTTGAGAACCAAAAAAGCTCTAAATTACTTGGCTGTGTTACAAGAAAAAAATCCTATTATCTGCATCAGGCGTTCAAAATATTTTGAACGTATGATACAGATAATAGGATTTCAAGTGGTACAAGGCGCTGGTTTGCATAGATGTTTCTGTGTAAGACTGATCTCATTTGTTAGCACTGGACATAACGTAGTTCCCTGTAGCTACCGTTGGCTTAGCTTTGTTGGTGGAACCAGAGTATTGGAATCCAGTCTGAGATTCCTCTAGAGAACTAAGATTGGTAAATTCCCTCTTTGAACGTATTACGAAAAGTGTCACTGACTAAAGCAACAATTACTACATTGAGGCCACTATGGAGAACTTTGAATAACAAAATTCCCCCAAAGTAGCCAAAACCTGGTCATTTAACTGAACATGTGTAACCAGCTCAGGGGTGGACTCATTCAGATTAGTAACTGTTTATTTGCACTACCTCAATCTTATAAAAACCTGTAATAATAGTCCTAACATGTTTTTCTGTACTTTAAATCATTGTATCAATGTGTGCATTGCAGCGGTTGACAATCTGTTTGACGAACTCTTGTGTACGTTGACTGTACTTTACACTGAACTTCCAACTACCTTAGTTTAAGCCTCACTGCTCAGTCTCATCTCATTTATGGTAAACCTTTGGAGGTTCAACAAGTTTGACGTCCTAAAACCCAACACCAGTAGCTGTTCTGAAAACCCCCCAAATACATGTTCCTTTATCATATATAATTACATTGTTAACAAAATAGTTGAAAAAACGGTTGCAGGATACCTCACACCTTAACTGCCCTCTTGCTCAGTGCCGGTCACATTTCATATGAGTGAAACTAGAGTTTAATTGCCTCACAGTGAGAGGAATTTTCCTGCCATCTGAGAACTCTACAGCGGGTTAAGAGTGTTGGGTGGTTGAAAACCCATTAGGCACAAAACCAACCAAATCCTTGAAAACCCAATGAGCGTGTTAGCATTGCAAAGGTTCCTACACCATATCAGGGCTTGCATACGATGATGCATGTGGGTCCGCATACATTAGTAATGCAACGTTTGCTCCGTCACAGCAGGAAGTCAGACATTCTCCAAGTAGACTATGCCCATCTCTCTGTGGCCAATACTCAATCTATATTATGTTGAGTGATCAACCACCAACGTTTCAGTTCCAGTTATTCATATTTTTCTCACTCAACTGCGCTGTTTCTCTGTGCCTAGTACTGGTGACTAGCCGGTTTCTAATCATTCCATTTCACAGGATCAAGTAATCTGCTCGATATTACACAATGCAATGAAGCAGGGAAGAAAACCCTCAGACTTAGTTAATCAGCCAAAATAATGGCCAGCAGACCACATCTCCATACGCGTGAAAATAAAGTTACATTGTAAATATATGTTCCCCTCACTAGGCATTTCCGATAGAGGGCAAGAAGTGCCATTGACATTGAGGCCTAGGTACACCCAAGTTGGCTAAAACCAATAATAAACCAAAGACAGATCTCTTCTGAAACAGATGGAAACCTTCTTATGATTGATAGCCTTGGTCAAGCTTAGCATGGCCATAAGGCAATCCCCAAAGTGCAGGCTCAATATGCTCATTTGGGCCCGTTTTTTTGGGTGAAAGTGGATTTTTTGTGGTCAATGTTGGCCAATTTGAAGAGTTATGCCACTGCACAGAAAGTGCCTTTGACTAGTATTATTCTTTAAAATGCACCATTTGCAACTCATTTTCGATTATGAGAAATATTTTCATTGGTGCCCAAACAAATTTTATGTCCCAGTCCAACAACGGCCTTGGTACAAAAGAAATGTTAAAAATAATGAGAGATGAAGGGACGATCAAGAGAAATATTAGGTAGGGAGGGGGGGGGGAACGTCTGATCGTGTTAAGACAGAGGTCAATCCTACAAGACTGATAATGTGCAGATGACATTTCAAATAGCTCAATGTCCATTTAGTTGGTAATAACAGTACCTGGTAATTGTCTGCAATTTTCGGAAGCCACCACTGTACTATAATAACACTAGTGTTGGTAATATTATAAGAAAACAATTTCCTCATCACAAGAACAGAATATATGTTTCCATCTGAAAACAGCGTTGTCTAATCACTCTTGTTTGAACCTTTACACCAAAGTCTTCTTAACACTTGAATAGTCTCCTTTGGCTTTCCTCGCCTCATTCCCTGGCTGCTCTGATGAGTCTTGTTTCATCTCGGGAACATACCACTGCATCAATTTACCAAATGGAAGATGGACCACAAATAAAATGGCATGGTCATAGGGCCCCAGAAACACACAGAAGCGTATGGCTACCTTGGCAGTTAAGTAACCTCACTGCTGTGCAATCAATTAAAAAGTAAATAGCTGCATTTAACGGATACTTTGGTTGAGTATCCGGAATGAAATATGGAAAATACAATCATATCCATATAGTAAGCAGCACATTAAAACATGTGTTTTAGCCTGTCAAAAGGAGGCAAACATGCATTTCTGACCTAATATTACCTCTGGCTTCAATCACAAATGCTGACAAGTGCCTCTACCTTCAACTTCAAATGCAGGCATAACTTGTCCCCTCCTTCTATTGGTGGACCAGTCTCAACCCAAGTCTGATAAACCCTTTCTTCTCTCATCCTCATAATGGTTTTCCTCAGTGTACATCATAAATTTAGCCATAGATTACCTGTCCACCATCAGTATGCATACCTTGGTTTCCCACCACATGTTGGCATACCATTTCCCCTATGCTTAGCATTTATTCATCTTCACCCGAAATGTAGGCATACCTTTGCTTGGCCAGCTCCCTCTCCCGCTGACTCAGCTCTTCCTTCTCCCGCTCCAAGTTCTCCCGAAGCTCTTCGGTTTGACGCACATATCGCTGGGCAGCTCGCTCATCTGACTGCAAAAGCTCGGCTTCGTGAAGAGCCTTCAGTTTTTTTATCTCTTGTTTGTGTTTGGCTATTAGCTTCTGGATTTCTGGCTCCAATCCTGGGGACAGACAATATCAAAGAAATAAAAGATGATGATGATATATTGAGACAAAGAGCTATCAAGAACATACCCTTCAGAAGATATTTTGTTAAACGCAACATGTTTTAACATTATGTGTGATTCAAGGGAGCTACAGTGCATGCATGATACAGTTTGAAATTCCTGCAGTTCAAGGGGGATTGCTGAGTTTTATTAGCTCGCTTGTAGTACAGAATATTAAATTGCAGATATGTAGAGGATAGATTTACAAAGAATGGACTTTCAGTAGAGATTATTTAAGAAATCACATCTGTGTTCCCAGACATACATGGCCAAAAATGACATTCCAGTCCAGCCTAAGGTGGGCCAGAGGAAAGAAAGGGAATTGCCAAGTGCTCAGGGCAAATTTCCAGACAAAATACAAATTAAAAAAACAGGCTGTCCTGCTGGGGTGAGGGAACGTGGGCATCTGTGAGGAAGAGGCACCGGGTCGAACAGTAAAGTGTAATTGAGCAAGGAGCGGTGGGGGTGACAGGCAAGGAAAAAAAGAAAAAAGGTGGGACCCAGGGCTGATCTTTGGGTGTCCAGGAGAACGCTGGAGGTCACTTGCAGATTCTGTTTGTGTTTCACACCACCTGATGGGCTGAGAACACTACGTTGAGTGCTAATTGCAAAAACGTTACACATTCTAATTTTTGTGTAGCTCAACCGTGTCTGCTTTCAGGGCTGCATATAAGATCTTGAAGTGGTAGTATTTTAGCTGGATGTATGTTTACTACCTATTTAGAAAAATGGCTGGTATACCATTTCACTGTAGGGCCCTGCTACCGTTCATTTCACCAATAAAATCAGATGTCTACATAATATATTAACTGCCTGATTTGTAGAATTATTTGTGCCAAAAACGCAGATTTGCGTGCCTTTCTGCCTGAAAATCCTTGTTTAAGTATGGGGATTTTCGGGCAGAAAAGTGCGCAAATTTGCGTTCTTCACGCAAATAATTCCATGAATCAGGCAGTAAATGTCAAGACCACATTAATCCCATTCTTCATATTTTAATGTGGCTTTTAAGATGGATTTCTAAAATCACCCCCGGCGGCGAGATTTTACGAGGCCATCCTATTTGTGGTAAACAAGGAAGGCACTGAGAGGTTAGCCAAAATCCAATCAAGGTAGCTGAATGAACAGTCAAGACTTAGCCTCAGGAAAAGTGAGAGTGGTCTAGGGCTACAATGCATCCACACAGAACACAACCAACAATACAAGTTAGGTATATGAAATACAACTTAGGTGTATGAAATACAAATATTTATTTGGTATTTCTAAACACACCAAGCACATACACAGCAAGCATAAAAATATCACAGGCAAGTAAAGTAATCAAAAACCATATATCACATATATACATATTCACCTTTATAGATATCTCTTACTAGTAGCCAACAGGTAACTAAATAAATGCAGGAGAAACAGATTAGATAGAATAATCACAAGCCAGTTCCCTCTGTTTTAGAAAGTCCAGCCCCTCGATGTAAGGGGCCTTGTGCCCAAAAGTCACAAATTCCACTAGGGTTTTCTCTAGGGACGGTATTTCAGAATTGATGCAGTGGGGGTGATTTAAACGCTCCTTAAAGCAATGTAAGTATTTACTTCAAATATGCGGAGTCCCACTCTACCCTGTTATAAAGGTAGGTCTTAGGACAGGATCCATGAACCAGTTTTGACGACCTTAGGCAAGGCCAGAGGGAGTTTAAGGACAAGGGCTGTTCACCCAATATTACCCTATGGGAGGACTCTGGGGTGAGATGCAGTATTTGTCTTCCTTAAAGAAGGAAATATCAGGAATACCAGAAGATGTAATGGCTTGCTGTCAGAAATAGTTGGCTTGCTGTCAGAAATAGTTAGCTTGGAGAATAAAAAGCTATCTGAATGTGGGTGAAAACAATCACAACAAGTTATGCAGTAAGAAAATCCTTTTTAAAGTCATGAAAGCTCCTATGACCTCCAGGGGAATAATAAATACAAGTCTTTAAATATTAATTTAGATTCTGAAAACCATAATTACCCTGTAATGCTCCTTTGGGGAACATAATTAAGGAAATAAATTAATTTGGTAATATTTCCATGAGAAAAGATGATTTGCCCAAAGTACTGGGACAAAGAAGAGGGCTGCAGAGGCACGAAACTGCAAGTGAGCACCCCAACCGTTCAGCAATGCATCCATGAACACTCAGGTCTGAGACCAAGGAGGCCAGAAGGGTTACACCTACAAAAGACTGTCGCGGTCTGCCCACCAGGACAGGTCGTTGACCACTGATACGGACACCCTGAAGAGATCGGAGAGAGAGCTGGGGTACTGAGACCACTGTTTGCACCTAGCGCAGACTAGCTGTACTTTGGCTGGCCACTTACTCCCTTGTCAGGTCCAGACATAGTCCATACTCTATTATCTGGATGTTTCATTCTGCATGTTGACCGTACTGCTAAACACCCAGGTGGGGCAGTTGCTCTCATTTTTAGAAGTTATCATAAATGTGTAGTCCACCCTGGTGAAATTATCGGTAATTCCATATTTTACAGTACATTTACTGATTGTTTATCGTCCTAGTTTATCTGTATTAGAAAAAGCTTTTTTTCCCTATTATGTTTACCCTGGCACCGTCACATATTTTATGTGTTTTAGGGGATTTTCATTTCTGGGCTGATGCCAAGGATTACAGGTTAGTTTCCTCCATTTTCTCCTGCTTGGATAGCCTATCTTTGTCTCAGTTATCCAACCAACACATATTAAATGGCATACACTGGATCTTGTGTTTGTCTCTTCGCAGCTCTGTTATATCTCTGCCACTCAGGAGTTAGTTTGGAAATATCATCATTCAATTCCTTTTAGATAATCATTACCTACTTCGGCTGCGAGGGTAGTGCCTCAACACACTCCAAGCAGAAACTGGAATCGAGTTGATTCTTCTGTGCTGCCCAGCTAGTTAGCGCAAAATATCAGTCCCTGGCTGCTGGCTCCTTAACCCAGCCACTGCGGTTATGATGTGCGACAGCCTGTTCTGAGGCTGCTGATGCCTTGGCGCCACTTAAGTTGGCCAGGAAGTTTGGTCTGCCTTCAGGTCCCTGGTTTACACCAGAACTGCATGCCATTGAGCTAGAGTGCGTAAGGTTGAAATCAAGTGGCTTGATTTGAAGCACCTGAAAAAAATCACCAGACCTATGCTACCAGAAGGATTGAACAAAATCATGACCAATACTAAAGATGACGATTCCTGCGAACATATCATACTGACATACAATCTAGAAATTAATAAATTACTCGACCTCCAAGCCCCCCTAAAAAAAAAAAAAGTGAGGCTCAACACAAATCACCAACAATGGTTCAATGCTGAAACTATTGAACTCAAAAAAGAAAAACGGAACCTCGAACGGAAATGGCTAAAGGAACCCACAGAAACAAACAAAACAAAATGGAAGAATGCCGACCGCAGCCAATTCAACCGGAAAGTTATTCCAGATTCTCAAGTCTATAGACAAACCCAAGGCACTCGCCTCATCCTTCCTGCCTACAGAATCAGACTGAGAAAGTCCAAACGGCCTTTCAAAATAAAATCGTCAAAGCCCGAGAGACTATTCTTAATTGCCAAACAAATTGTCCGCCAATAAAGAACAAATTTACTGAGAAGACGACTGAATTAGAAAACTCGAGATTTCAATTCAGGCCCATTACACTCGAAGAAATGCAGAACACGCTCTCAAGCATGAGATGCACTTCATGCTCAGAGAACGTACTATCACCCAAATTAATCCTAGAAAACCCAGACATCTTTGCCCCATTCTTCAGACGAATGGTAAATGCCTCATTTAAGGAGCAAACTGTACCTACCTTAATCAAAACAGTCACAGTCACTCCCCTGCCAAAAAAAACAGAACTCGACCAACTGGACCCCGCAAACTTGAGACCAATGACAAATTGCAACTTTCTGCTGAAAATACTAGACAAAGTAGCCACGGAACAACTCCAAAGCAACGTGGACGAGAATAACCTACTACACCCCCAACAATCCGGCTTCAGGACAGGTCATAGCACAGAATCGGCTCTTTTAGATCTTCAGACCGAGATGCTAGGCATTCTGGACAAGGGTAAAGCAGGGTTACTGATCCTATTGGACCTCTCGGCAGCCTTCGATCTGCTTGATCATAAAAGGCTCCAAGAGGCCCTAGAACTGTCATGAAATTGTTCACCAGGGGCAACGAAATGGATATCCTCATTCCTCCAAGACAGGCAATCCAGGGTTGTCTGGGGAAACGAGGCTTCCAACACTAAATCTGTGAACTGCTGAGTACCACAGGGTGCTAGCTTCTCTCCGCTACTGTTTAACTTGTACATGCAATGCCTTTGCACCATGTTGTCCCAAATGGGAATATTCTTTACAAACTTCGCTGACGATACCCAGCTGGTCTTCGACCTCTGCGGGGATTACAAACAAGACAGCGAGAAATTATCAACTATATACAAATTCATCGAAAGCTGGATGAAGGACAATTGGATGTGCCTCAATGGCACAAAGACCGAGCTAATGATTTTTGGTTCACCACACGCCAGAAAACAACTAAACCCCTCTTACTCCTCATTCAACATCAAAAACACTCCCATCCCAATATCTGAAAAAGTAAAGACACTGAGTTTACTTGCAAGCCTCATTAGGTGCCGAGGCTCACACAGCCTATCTAAAAAGAAATTGTCAGTACCACCAGAGGCTCTTAAAAAAAAAAAAAAAAAATCAGACCCCTGCTCAACCAGAAGAACAGCACTACTATAGCCAGGCCAACTATACTATCAAGACTTGACTATGGCGACTCCCTGCTCCTTGGAGCTAGCAGTAAATGTTTGAAGCAATGCCAGGTTATTAAAAATAACGCTATTAGAACAATCACAGGCAGGTCAAGAAGAGACCATATCACTGGTGATAGAAAAGAGCTACATTGGCTGGCCATGCAAGAGAGAATCACATTTAAATCCCTAACCATAGTCCATCGATGCCTATATGGGAAGTCCCAGAATACCTTAAGAAACAGTTTAAATGGCATACATCCACCAGATGCTTAAGATCATCTAACAAAGGCCTTCTACAAATCATTCCAACAAAAAAGGCAAATGGCCTTGGCAGAGCCTTCCCTACCAGAAGCATCCAAAAATGGAATGAATTACCTCCATCTTTGAAGCTTTAAACTAACTATATCCAATTCAGAAAGAATTTAAAAACACTACTGTTAGACCTTGATTTAATACATTTTCAGCACCTGCGAGGTTTTCACTACACGTAACTTCACTTTGTCTTGTCCTCTGCCACTATATGTCCCGTCTCTTTGTAAGCGCTCCGATGCCTGCGGGCTTTAGCGCTATATAAATATATAAATAAAAAATAAAAATAAAAAAGTGGCATGACAGCAAGTACGCAATGCTAAAAGCTTGCTTTCTGCAGGAATTGCTTCTTATATAGTCATTAAGGTGGCAGAGCAGTCTTATTATGGGGTTACCATCCAGTTGGCTAACACCCTGAAACAATTGTTTCAGATGGTAAAAGATGTTTGCGGCCCTAGAGCTGCACCGGCCAGGTCGGCCTCCCAAAAGTAGTGCGATGATCTATCTAGCTATCGTTATTAATAAGATTGAAGTCATCAGAAATAACATTAACAAATCTGCTGGCCCTGCTAGCTTTTCTCTGCCAGGTATACCATCATCCAAGGCCACTTCTGTGGCTTTTCAACTTGACTCTTCATCTTATTAGTGCTACTGATGCCGTAGTAGCTGTCAGGCGCCTTGAATCGGCCTCACCCTTAGATAATATTCCCCTTCTTCAGTTTAAGATGATGACGAAGCCTTAAATTCTTTTCTTACGTATGGCCCGTCGCTTCTGTAGCCCTTTACAGTCACTTTGGGTCATACTGCCCCAGCCAATGACATTCGCCCTCCCGAGCTCCAGCCCTGGCGGCCATTTTCAGATTTGGTTGCGTACGTAAGTGGCATTAGGAACCAAGAAGAGCCAGTGAGGGGATGGAGGGTGAGGGGGGGGGGGGGTGAATCCATGTAATGACCCATGCTGGAGAACAGGAGTAACAAGTAACATGTTCCTCCTCCAGCATGAGGTCTTACATGGATTCACATGCTCATGAATAGGATTACACAGCAGTACATATACACAACCACAGGCTCACAGAAGCAATAAACTTAACTCTAGTACAGACACTCCTCATGCAAACAGGTTGCAAAGCACTGCTTGACCGACCCGGGAAGACTCTTCCCTGGAATAGACAGTGGGATCTTGTGATGGTGTGGGAAGACTACCACGTAGCAGCCCTGTAAATGTCAAACAGGAGAACACCAGAGGGAAACGCTATAGTCTCTACAATGGCTTAGGTAGAATAGGCTCTAGCGGCCTGGTAGCCGTCTATTGGCTAGACTTGGCCATGCGCAATACAGCCAGAGAGCCACCTCAAGATGGCAGCCTTAGACAGGGCATGCCCATGTCCCACGGGTCCAACATTGGCAAAAATCTGAGCAATCTTATTTAAGTCCTCTGTGTGTGTGTGTGTAACATAGAACTTCAAAGCACACACAATCTTTCAGCAGGTGAGGAAGGTTTTGCAAAGAAAACTGGTAAAACCAAAGGATTGTTTAGATGAAAGTCTGATGAGACCTTTGACATAAAGGAAGGACGAGTTTGCAGAATCACCTTAGCCAAGTGTAACGACAAATATGCAGGTTTACAGTAGAGAGCCTGTATTTCCCCAACCCGCCTAGCCGAGTCGATCGCCACCAGGAAGGCGGTCTTCCATGTCAGAAACTTCAAGGAGGCCCGATGTATAGGTTCAGACAGAGGCCCCCAAACCTATCAGTTTTGACAGCAACACATTTAGCTCACACATAGAGGAAGGAGTCTTTACCGGAGGGAATGTTCTATAGAGGTACTTGAGGAACTCCTTGAGGAACTCCTTAAGGAGCATGCGCCACCACAGCTTGCCTGGAGCCCAGGTGTACCGGGATAAGGTAGCCATGGGCATGGGCAGACTTGTCAAGTGAGACCAGGTAAAGAAGAAGTTGTGGTGCTGTTATGCGCAGTGGCGAAATCTTCCATGACTGGCACCACAATGTAAAGCGCTTTCACTTGTGCTTGGCTAGAATATTGCTGCATTCCAAAGGAAGTGAGTAGTGTCCAAATTCTAGGGCTGCAGGAGTCAGGCCGCGAAGCTCAGATGCGCCGGGTCATGGTGCAGGATTGACCCTCCTTCTCGGGTGAGCAGGTCTGGAAGAGGAGGGAGTTTGATGGATGGAACCACAGATAGATGGAGAAGGTCTCAGAAGCAGATCTGCCTGGGTCACGCTGATGCAATGAGGATCATCTTACAGTGGCAACGACTGTGTGTTGATCACTCATAGCAACCGAGGAATCGGCGGGAATGCATAACAGGAAGAGGCCCTCCCAAGGAAATTAGAAAGTGTCCCCCCAAACTCCAAGTCCGAGGATACCTGATGGCAAATCTCTGGCACTTGGTGTTGGTCACTGTCACAAAGAGGTGGATTTGAGGGAGATCCCACTCATTTGAGATGAAAAACATGTGCTTGTTAGAGCTACCATTCATGGCAGGGCCGCAGCTCCCTGCTGAAAGAGTCTGTGATGGTGTTTTCAATGCCTGCCAGGTGAAATGGGACGATAAATATCTGTTGAGCAATGGTCCACTGCCACAGATTTTGAGCATCCAGAGACAGAACGAGGGTGCGCATTGTGCCCGGTTTCCTGATGTAAATAAAACATGGTGGTGGTGTTGTCTGAAGACCCATAACACCTTCCCCTGGAGCGAAGGCTAAAAAGACATGAGAGCCCGGAAAACTGCCTGCAGTTCCAGGACATTGATGAGCAACAACAACTCTTTCTGAAGCCAGAGGCCTCTGGCGTAAGAATGTCCTGTGTGGGCTCTCGAACCCCCAAAAGAGGCGTCAGTCATGACCGCCTCCTGATACGCAGGGATCTGAAAGGGAGCACCCTCCAAGAGATGCAGGGTAATGGACCACCATTGTAGGGCCTGACAGAATGCCTGAGTAAGGGAAATCTTGGTGTTCCATGAGCCTGTGACTTGCTTCCAACTCCATCCAGAAACTCTTGAAGGGGCCTCATCTGCAGTCTGAAAAAGGGAATTAGATGGATGCATAAGGACATTGAAATGATGGACACTACGTTGAGAAGTCATTGAAGTTACAGTCATTTATTCAAGAAGATAAGTGGTGTAACATATGGCTGCATCCACCCCCATCAAGCCATCTCTTTGAACTGACAAACTGTACAAACTGATGCATAACAAATCTAGAACATTATCAGATTCTAAGCTCCTGACAGCATAAAGGCATGAGGCAGGGAATGGGAACAAGAAGAATGGAGTTGGTGAGACATAGCAAAGGAAGTCGATGTAGTACATCATAACAGACATCATCCCCATCTGGGAATTGATGGATCGGACTATTGCAAGGGAAGCTGCCAATAGCCATTGGACCCTTCCCAGGATGGCCTTAACCCTCACTTCTGAAGGAGCCACTAGACATAAGAGTGTGTTGAGCCGGGATCCCAGGAATAGAATGTTCTGAGATGGCGCTACAAAGAATTTCTGATAATTTATATAGAATCCCAGAGTAGTTAGGGTCTGGATGGTCTTTGCATTCATTGTGCTGTACTGCCAGTGCGTGTGAGCAGATCTGATTAGTCAATCCTCTAGGTAAGGATAGATGCAGATTCCCTTGGTAGACAGGTGTACTGCGACTGGAGCCAAGCACTTGGTGAACAAACATGGGGCCAATTTCAGGCCAAATGGCAGGGCTTTCAACTGGTAATGTATTTGCTGAACAACAAAACGCAGGAACTTGGGGGGTCGCCAGGCAATCATCTTCCTCCAGCTGGCCGGGCACATGCTGCAACGTGAAAATTACTCATTTTTTGGAACTTGAGGAATTTGCTGGGGTGTTGCAAGTCTAGAATGAGTCTACACCCTCTTGACTTCTTCAGTACCAAAACGCTTCTGGTTACATTCGGGAGCCTCAGAGGCACAGTGGGACTGTTTCCATTTCCCCTTTTGTTTAGCATGGTTTGAACCTCCTTTAGTAGCTGTACTAGATGCTGTTCTTGTCTGGGGACAGGAGGAATGTGAGGTTACTTGTGCTGGAATTCTAGGGTGTGACCCTGTGTGATAAAACCAATGGAGTCATCACAGGTTCCCAGGCAGTGACCTCCTCCCATGTGGCCAGGGGATGGCAGCCGCTACCTGATCCTGACCATGGGGGTGACTTATGAGGGAGGATCACATGGGAGGAGGCAACTAGCAGGGTGACATGACCTCATTGGACGAGACACGTTCTCCTCCTTTCCCAAGGCCCTCTAATACTCAAGACCCTAATGGCATATTGCCAGTTGCTTGTTCCCCCTTGTAGAAGTAAAGAAACCTCTTCTTTATATTTTTCGGGTCAAACACCCATCTATGACACAAAACACACAAAGTTCCAACACAACACCTTTTTCTTCTAAAGTCCCTTTATGTAAAATCACTGAGAAGAACTATTCAAATTCCATGTGCCCAATGGCTCCTATGAACTTCAACTACTGAGATGAGGAGGATGCATGAGTTTGAACAAGATACCAAGAGCTTGAAACCCAATATGCAGTCTAGTTCTTTTCCAAAGCACCTGTGCACGGGACATTTAAACCTGGACAGCGCACTATTGGGAGTAACAGTTCAGGAGAAGATGTTGGCTCATGTCCGAAAGCTCACAAACGCGAAGTGCCCAGACCGGTGGGGTGGAGCAGAGAAAGCCACCATGTTGGAAGGAGAGACAGAAGTTCTGGGGAGAAGCTGGGAGACCAAGGGAGGTCCAGGGTGCTCGGCAGGTTGAGAAGGTGGCATTCTCCATTCCGGGACCTGAAGGGAAGCAGGCGTGTGACCGCAAAGCCGCAAAGGAGCCCGGAAGAAGGTCTGCACGCTCCCGTGTTGAAAGCGGGTGAAAGCGACATGCTGCAGAAGAGCAAGTTATTTACCCCTGGTAACGTTCTTTCGACTAGATGTTCCTCCCATGTATTCCTCATCTTTGATATTTACATTAAACAGCTTTGCTGCTTCAGCAAAAAAATTTCAGCATGGGGCGCTGTGCGTCGATGCCTGTTGACTCGATGTCCCTCGAATGCCTCGGTCTCGATTGTCGACGTCACCGAAGGTATATGTAGCACGTGCAGCGCCCATTGGCTTCAGTTCTGTTTTTACGAGTGAAGGATTTACCTTGTACCTGACGGTTACTCCTCCTGAAAGAGCATAGACTGTAACCGCAAGGGAAATTTTACTGCGGGGTAGGTTGGGACGGGCTATAAGGAACATGTGGGAGGAATATCCAGTCGAAAGAACTTTACCAAGGGTTAAGTAACTTGTTCTTCAAATGGACTGTGTCCTCCCACGTAGTCCTTATCTTTGATACACTCCAAAAGCAGTTTATAGAATTTGGAGGAGGGAGTTCACATTTTATATGGCAATTGAATAGTTTTCATTAGAGTGTGTGTGTGTGCATGGAAGGAAGGTTTAGAATGAATCCTAACCACTGGCATTGCTCTGGGCAACCCTCCAGACCATTGTTCTTCGCCTGCCAAGCCATTACAGAAGGGGAAAGGCCATATGCAAATCAAGCATGGTCCCACCCCAAAAGGGGCAGTCCAGCCCGAACTGCATGAGACCACAAGCATCCCCAGGGATGTGCCTAGCATTTCGGGCTGGGCTGCCCCCTTTTGGGGTGGGACCATGCCCGCTTTTGCCTATGGTCTTCCCCCTTCTGTAATGGCTTGGCAGGCGAAGAGCGATGGTCTGGAGGGTTCTCACCCCGAGTGATAGAAGGTCCTCTCTCCGGGTACCACGTTCTCCTGGCCCAATCCGGAGCCACTAGGATCATGGATCTCTCAACCTCCCAATTACATGAGGAATGACGGGGACTGGAGGAAACGCATTCAGGAGTGGAAAGTCCTAGTCCACCACAAAAACATCTCCTAGGGCTCCTCTAGGGGGAAATTCCCTGGAGCAGTACAGCTCGCAATTACAGTTGGCATCGGTTACAAACCGATCCACTTGAGGGGTTCCCCAAAGGGTGAAGATCTCTTGAAGGACTTCTTGAGGTAGTTCCCACTCATTGGAGACTGTGCTCTGCCTGCTCAGAGCGTCTGCCCGTTGGGTTCTTCTCTCCTGCTAGGTCAACTGCTGACAGATTCCTTCTTGTATTGCCCAGAACCAGAGCTGCATTGCCTCTCTGCACAGTGGTAGTGACCCCACACCACCTCTCTTGTTGAGGTAGTACATGGCCACTGTGTTGTCCGTCATTATTAGGACATTCTTTCCCCGTACAGATGGCCGATAGGCCTTCAGCGCTAGTGTGATTGCCCTCAGGACTAATAGGTTGATATGTAGTTTGGACTTCGACAGAGACCAACGACCGCTGATTGTCAGATCGTTGGTATGGGTGCCCCACCCCGTAAGTGAGGTGTCCGCCACTACTGTTATCTCCGCCCATGGTGCCAAAATGGTTCTCCTTTCAAGATGTTCTCCCGACAGGTCCACCACTGAACGTTCAGTGAGACTCTCCTCAGGATTTGTAGGATAGGAGGTCTGACATCCTTCCTGACAATTGGGACCACTGAGTCCCAAGAGCTCACTGGAGAGATCTCATTCTCAGGTGAGCCTCTGGCACCGGAACAATGCAGGATGCCATGAGACCGAGCAACCTCAGAAAATCGAAGGCCGGTAGACGTTGGGATTCCAGAATTTGGTCACCAACTGCAGAATGTCTTGAGCCCTCACCACTGGTGGCGAGGCTTTTCCCAGGGATGCATCCAGGACTGCCCCAATGAATTGGAGTCTTTGTGATAGTATCATGTGGGAGATAGAAGTTGAGGGAGAAGCCCAGTGAAGTGAGTGACAGAATAGGGCCCAGCTTTCATCTTGCGATAGAATCCCTAGATATTTGCAATGTCATGCAAAGAATATTTCTCTGTTTGGCCGCAGTGTTTGGCACTCTGTAATAACATGTCTCAAGGTTTCACGAGTTATGCCATCATTGCAAAAGAGGCATACACAATTGTCTGCACTCACAATGTTTCGCCTTGCTCTAATATCATTGGTAACCCACAAATTGAAGCGGCGGTGAAGAATACCATTAGGATATTTGTGCGAGGGACAGCGTAGTAAATATGGTGGTAGGCAGCCAATTTTCTTCGGAGGAAATCGCAATGAGTCGCCATAGCGAAAAGAACGGCATAAGTAGCAAGTTGCTCTCCAGTCAGTTCAATAAATCCTAAACTTTGCTTTATCGGGATTGGATAGCAAAAGTGCAATGGTGACGTCAGCTTGTGCCAATATGCTGTAGACTCGATCCAGCCAATTATTCACAAATGCATGGTTAGTTGTAAGCATTTAACATGACAGTTTTCAATAGAACATTTTGATTTGTTGATATTAATCATTTCTTAAACAAGGAACACAAACGCCAGTTATATTGTGCCTGGAGTGACAGTAACCCTCATTCTTTATCCACTCCATTGGTGTGCATTGAGGAAGATGTAAAACGGAACGCCAAAATGTGGCTTCCCAATGGATGAATTTGAAGGTGGACTCGCTCGGCATAGTTTCTAGTCCATATAACAGTATTGGTACAATTTTCTTAGTCCAAAAATTCCACACTGGTAATATGGAAAACTTTCCATATTTATGCATAATAATGCAGGCTTGTGATATGGCTGAGGTTAACTTAAACATCAACCTTTCCAACTGGCCCTGCGCCCTAGGTTTCCCTTCAAAATCCATTCCCAAATAGTAATAATTCGGTACCACTATAATCAAGTTACAATTGATTGTCCAAACGAACTTCAGAGGGCCCTGCCACTTGTATTTGTATTTATTTTATTTATAAAGCGCAGCCAGGCCCGGGGGCATACGGGCACGTAAGTTAGATCTGGTTACAGTTACATTTGAGTGCAGTAAACAAGGGTTACGTTACGGTTACAGATAGGTACAAACTTAGTATTACAGATACATACATACATGGTCTGAAATAAATACATTAATTACAAAATGTACCGTCGGCAGTCAGTCGTTCTGGGATCTGGAAGGTTAGGCTGTCATAGAGTCCATGTTGTGAAGCCAACGCTTCGTGTTGCGTTTGAATAGGTTAAATGAGGGTTCTGACCTAAGGAGCGCGGGGAGTGTGTTCCATAGTTTCGAAGTTTGTACGGGGAAGCTAGCTCCACCCGAGTTATGGAGTTTGAATCTCGGTATGGACATAGTGTTCGCTTGAGCTGCTCTAAGTGGTCTTGATGATGTATGAGGTGTAAGTTGGTTGGTGAAGTAGGCTGGTGCAAGGTTGGCCCTGGCTTTGTGTGTGAGGGCCAGAGTTTTGAGGGATATTCTGTGCTCTACTGGGAGCCAGTGTAGATTGCGTCTCGTCTCAGAAATATGCGACTTTTTAGGGATGTTGAGGGCAGCCCTGATGGCATTATTTTGAATTACTTGCAGTTTGTTGATATTTTTGTGGCTAGTGCCTAAGTAAAGGGCATTACAATAGTCTATTTTGGACAGGACTAATGCTCTAGCAAGAGTAATGCAATTGGGCGAGGAGATGAACGGCCTACATGCAGTGATCAATTTGCAAGTGTAGGCGGCTGATGATGCTACTGCATTAGTTTGTTTGGAAAAGGATAAGGTGGCATCAATGTAGATACCAAGGGTTTTAGTGTTGTTTGAAACGGGGATGAGATTACCATCTATAGTGAAAGATTTGAAAGTGGAGTTAAGATTTTTTAGTTTGCAGTGAGTGCCAAGGATGATCAGCTCAGTTTTTTCGTCATTGAGACAAAGTCCATGATGTGCCTTCCATGCTTATATTACTGAGTATATTTCATTGAGGGTTTTGCTGTCTGTTTCATAGTTACCTGAGATAGGAATGAGTATCTGGGTGTCATCCGCATAATTAGTATATGTGACACCCAGATAGTCAAGGATATCAAAGAGGGGCTTTGTGAAAAAGCATCGGGGACACACAAGAGCCTTGCGGGACTCCACAAGGTACTGGTGAGGGTTCAGCTGAATCAGTGGGAGAGAAGACCATCATCGTTCTGTTCGCCAAGAAGGAACTGATCCAGGGAGTGGCTGCGTCTGAAAAGTGTGCTGCAGTTTTCAAGTGGTGATAAAGTGTTTGGTGGTTAACCAAATCAAAAGCTGCTGACAGATCAAGCAGTAAGAGGAGTGCAATTTTGCCATTGTCTTTTAGGATTTGGATCTGGGTAGTGAGATCTATTAATGCAGTTTCCGTGCCATGTCTGGGTCGGAAGCCGGATTGCCTTAGTCCCAGGAGATTGTTCGATTCTAGGTAGGCCTGTATTTGTCGATAGGCTGCTCTGTCCAGTATTCTTAAATAAGAAAGGTACGGTGGTTATCGGCCTGTAGTTAGATGGGTTGGCTGGGTCAAGAGTAGGTTTTTTGAGTAGTGGAATGACCCACGCGTCTTTTAGGTTATCAGGCACTACTCCGGATTTGAAGGAGGCATTGATGAGGTTGGTAATAAATGGTGCCAGATTGTGTGCTGCTGCTTTGATGATCGGGGCAGGGCAGGCATCACCGTGGCAATTTGATGGTTTAAGTTTCCTAATGATGTTTTCTACTTTCCAAATTGAGAGGGGTGAGAAACTGAATGGCTTACAAGTTGACTAAAAGGTAGGTGATTTGTTAGGTAGTTGTTTGTAGTCTGGGTCAGCTAGTAGCAGGGATTTTTTCGCATTGATTTTAGATTGTAGGCAAGCTATTGTATCTAATAAGGCCTTCTGAATGTTACTACACCATAGCAACACATTTGTCAATAGGGGCAATAGGGGATTCTAATTCTTTTAGAATCTTAAAAAGTTCTTTTGTGTTGGATTCCGCTTGCGTAATCCTTTTGTTATAGGTGTCTTTTTTAGCCAGAAGGATGGCTTCTTTGTAACTAGTAGATGCTAGGGTTAGCTCATTCTAATTGGTTGCTGAAGGGCCTTTTTCCAGTGTGCCTCTGCAGTTCTCTTAGTTTTGCGTAGTTCTCTTAATTGCGGCGTGAACCAAGTATTAAGGTGGCGCTGTGGTTTAGGTTTCCGCAATTTTAGGGGGGCGATGGTGTTCAGTGCTTTGAGAATTGCCCGATTGTAGATATCCAGTAAAACTGTGGGGTCAGCGTCGGAGTCAATATTGTTCAGGATGGGGATTAATATCGGTAGGAGTTTGTCAGGTGTAATGTCTTTCTTATTTCTCGTGCTGGTGGCTGGGGCGATGATGGGAGCCGGGTGGTGTGTGTTGGCTTTGATAGAAAAAGTTATTTTATGATGATCCGACCAGATGCATGGAACATTGGATAGGAGATCAATAGAGCAATTGAGGTGAGTGAGCCAGTCCAGTGTTCTACCTTTGATATGAGTGGGCTCATGAATAATGTGGGTGTGACCCAAGTCGGATAAGGTGTTGGCTAGATCATTGGCGTTAGTATTCTTGGGGGTCGTTTAAACCAAGATTAAAATCCCCGAGTAGGATAGTTTGTGAATTAGGTTTAGTGTCAGTGGTTATGAGTGATGCAATGTCCTCTACAAAAGAAGAAAAATGGGACTTGGTGGTCGGTAAATAAGGTGCATTGTTGCCGTATGGTTGGGTGATAGAGGTAGTTTGATGGACAGGGATTCAGCAGAGGTGATTTGAACGTCCTAGATGACTCCAATGTCAAAGGTATTTCTGAATATGAGGGCGAGTCCACCTCCCTTCGTCTGATTGGTGTTTCTGTCGCATCTAATAATGGCATAATCGTTAGGTATAGCAAGGGCCAGAGATGGACCAGAGGCAGCATTAAGCTAGGTTTACGTGACTGCGAGGAGATCGAGCTTTTCGTGAGTTATAAAGTCAGCGATGTCCAGAGCATGGGCAGGGAGAGACCTAGCATTCACCAAGGCTGCTTTAATGAGTTTGTCTTTTGCGGGGATTTTTTCTGGTGGTATGGGTTGGTCATGCAAAAGGATAGGGGCTGGCTTGTTGTCTGAATCAATGGCCAGATTGGCAAGGTTGTGGTCCATATGCAGATGTTTGATACTACTGCAGGTGTACAATTGTTTTTTTTAGCCCACAGTCTGACTCTTAATCTAGAATTTCTGGTTATACTGCTAGGGTGGTGAAAGCATGGAGAGGTGGGTGGGATGGTTCCAGAATGTAATCTAAGGTTTCTATTAGTAGTAGTACAAGGTTGATTTGGTGTTGGTCTGGTGGTAAAGTGGCGTATCCAGAGTGCAGGATCATCCAGGTACGGGTTTGCAGATGTCGTGGTACTAGACCACGAAGTGAGGGTTATAGTTACCTTGCGTGTGCTGGTATATGTGTCTTGGTTGGTATGTAGGTCAGGTTGACTGGTCCAGCGGCTAGTGTAAATGTACAGTAGGTGGAGGAGAGTAGTTAGGCGCCAATACATGGTGTGGGTAGCGTTGCTAGTATGCCGGAGTTGAAAATTTCAAGTATGTGGTACTCTTGGAACGTGTTAGGAAACAGTACCGTGCGACCATAAGACACAGCACAATTAAATGTGGTCTATTAGCGACCATAAGGCACAACACAATCAAGTGTGGTCTATTAGCGACCATAAGGCACAATACGGGTCACATGTGGTCTGTTAGCGACCATAAGGCACAACACAATCAGATGAGGTCTGTAAGCGACCATAAGGCATAACACAATCAGATGTGGTCTGTAAGCGACCATAAGGCACAACACAAGTCAATCAAATGTGGTCTATTAGCGACCATAAGGCGCAACACAATCAAGTGTGGTCTGTAAGCGACCATATGGCACAACAAGTCCAAATGTGGTCTGTAAGCGACCATAAGGCACAACAAGTCCAAATGTGGTCTGTAAGCGACCATAAGGCACAACACAAGTCCAAATGTGGTCTGTTAGCGACCATAAGGCACACCACAAGTCCAAATGTGGTCTGTAAGCGACCATAAGGCACAACACAGGTCAAGTGTGGTCTATTAGCGACCATAAGGCACAACACAATCAGAAGTGGTCAGTTAGAGACCATAAGGTAGTCTAGGCTATTAAGCTATAGAAGGTTAGGAAGTTGTGGGCTAGGTTCAGGCAAGTAGGCACAATAAGCCTCATGTGTAGAAGCAGATGGATGGCGCAATGTGAAAGTGGGTTAGTTTAACTAAATTGTCACAATGCAGGAATAGGCTATTTCAATTTAGCTGTGGCAGTGCAAAAATAGGCTGTTTCAACTGAATTATCACAATGCAGGAATAGGCTGTTTCAACATTGCTGTGGCAGTACAAGAATAGGCTATTTCAACTTTGCTGTGGTAGTCCAAGAATAGGCTATTTCAACTTTGCTGTGGTAGTCCAAGAATAGGCTATTTCAACTGAATTATCACAATGCAGGAATAGGCTATTTCAGCTTTGCTGTGGTAGTACAAGACTAGGCTATTTTAGCTTTGCTGAACACAAGAGTGTCAGTTAGTTAGTCGATTTAGGACAAGAGGCAAACACTGTCGGAGTCCATAGTTTAGGAAGTGGAACTGCTGACGGAAATACAGTAAAGCAGCCTTTGGGAGAAGGTTAAAGGCTGGGGCACGGCTGGCATTGGAATGCAGTTCATGCACAGAGGCAAGACATTGATCGGAAACACGTTTTGGATGTAATACTACTTAACTGCAAAACAGGTCTGGGCAAAGGGGTAGGCACTCACAATTTGCACGTTATGGGCTATAGTGCTATTACCAAACATGAAAGGTGCAAACAACAAAAGGCAGGTTATATTGTTCGTATAGTGCTAGCATACGTTATACAATGGCAGGAGCAGAACATTGAAACAGTTGACAGTTGATGCATTAGACGTTGTGAGCCATTGCAAGAGATTTATACAAATGTAGTTCAGTGCAAATGGCCGATAGGCAGCGCACACTATTATAGCGAGCGGAGTGGAGAGGCTAATCATACATGAGCGTAGCAAACTGTTACATGTGTATACATAAGCGGGTAGAACGGTGCGTGAGATGTACCTGCTCGCGGTAGTGGGCAGACAATTGGGAAGTGCACTGACAAACTTTAATCAATGTCAGTGATATATTTTAGCAGTACTGGATCATGTGCACATGAAAGGCGATAGTGCAAAGGTTCAGGTTCGGGTAGTGGCATGTAGGGGCACGAGCTGGAGAGTTTTATTTGAGTGCATAGGCGAGTACTTGGGCGAGTACTGCACAATTTGAGTTTTGTTTAAATTGATTGTTAATTTATTTTGTTGTGTGCAATTATAGAAGGCATCGAGTAGCCGCTGTAACCCGACCTGAGTTCTAGAAATTAGTACAAGGTCGTCAGCGTACATAAGAGATTGAACCTGATTGTTTAGTTTAGGCGAATCTGAAGTTACATTTGACAGTGGAACTCTTACAACATGTAGAAAAAAATTAAAGATGGCAGATGCCAATGAGCACCCTTGCTTCAGGCCTCTATAAGTCAAGATGTCCTTTGAGAGAAGTCCTTCAAGGCTAATACGAATTTGAACAGATGTATTGTGATGTAAATAATGTATGATGTCATATAGAGCAGAGGGACATCGATCTCGTAATTTTCTCATTAATAAGGGGCGACTAACTGAATCAAATGCCACATTCAAGTCTATGAACGCAAAAACCACTTGCTGCTTTTGCTCATGGCATTGCTCTTTGATGGCGTTTAGGGTCAATAAATTGATGTTGGTGCCCATTCCTGCCATGAAGCCATTGTGGATGGAATCGCGCAAGTTACAAGTCCCTGTCCAGTTGTTAAATTCTCAGAACTATTCTGGTGAAAATGTTGCCCGGGGCGTCTAAAAGCGCTATGGGGCGATAGTTTGATGGAACAGTTTGATGATCTTTTTTGAATATGGGAATGATAATAGATGTCCTCCATGAAGGTGGTATATGACGTGTACAATATATTTTTTAAAATGGTTGCGAGTATATAAGCCCATTCATTAGGATTCGCCTTGAACATCTGGTTTGAAAGTCCATCAGGTCCCTCAGCTGATGAACTAATGTTTTGTATGATGGTCAATATTAGATCATAAGAGCAGTCCAGTTGCCAAGCTGATGTTGAGGTTGGTTCATAAGAAAGAGCGGCATATTCAGGATCAGCATATAAGGCTGCAAAGTGATAAATCCATGTCTGTTCAGAGACACCGTTAATTTGGGCATCTGCTTGCTGATGACAAGAGTGATTGTTTAGTAGATGCCACATTCCGGAGGAATTTTTGTTGCGCGTTGCATGCGCCATAACCTCACTGTCTTGCTGGTATAAGACTGCCTTCTGACCACGTAGCCAATTTTTATATTTACATTTGGCAGATCGAAGATCTTCCCACTTCGTTAATGATGTAAAGGCTAAGATTTGTTGTTTGATCTTTCTGAATTCTGTCTTTCTACTGTTTATTTCATGATCAAAGGCGTGAGGATGACAAATTATATTACGCTTAGGAACCGTGAGTGTTTTAACAAAGGGTTGCAACATATCAGTGTAGTGGTTTTGGGATCTCGGCATCAATCTCGAATCATCAGCAATCGCATGACCAAACTGGACCAGTGTGTTTGCGTTTCATCTCACTCGCGAGCGGGCATTGTTAATGACTAAATTCCCACAATAGTATTCCTGAGTTTGCTTACATGTTAAGTTCCAATTACGGTGTAATATCAAGAGGCTACGGTCACTCTTGGGATGGTCCTTGATGCTTAATGCCTCAATGTGTTGAAAGAGGTTGTAATCAACATAAATATAGTCAATTATGCTCGAGCATAGGCCACGATGCCATGCATGGTGGGCTGGTACATCACCCTGGACTGCACCATTTGCCATGTGGTAATTGCGCTCGTGCATGAGTGACAACCAGTTGGATACAATGCTGCTTCTAGGCTTATCCTTCAAGCAGTCGAGATTGAGACAGGATCCTGAGATGTTTCAAGGCCTGTTCTGGGGAACTGGCCCTGATCAGCCAATCGTCTAGGTAGGGGTAAACATGAATTCCCCCTCTCCTGAGACTTGCTTGCACAACCACCATCAGTTTGGTGAACACCCTTAAGCATAGGTCAGCCCAAATGGGAGGAACTCGAAACTGATAATGAGAACCACCAACAGTGAACCTCAGGTACTGTCTGTGCTTGTGATGGATCGGCACATGAAAGTAAGCATCCTGAAGGTCCAATGATACCATCCAATCCTGAAGCTTTAGGGCCTGAAGGATCTGAGAAAGGGTTACCATCTTGAACATGTCCTTCCTGAGGAACTTGTTCAAGTCTCTTAAGTCCAGGATGGGTCTCAATCCTCAGTCCTTTATTGGGATTAGAAAATACAGGGAGTACCAACCCTTGTTCCTCTCTGCTACAGGTACTGGTTTTATAGCACCTTTCTCTAGCAGGGTTAATATCTCCTGCATAAGTTGCAGATCTGGAACTTCCAAAGAGGTGTTCCCCGGAGGATGGCTCTGAGGTTTTTTTTTGTAGAAAAGGTAGGCAATAACCTTGGGCAACTGTTTCCAATACCCATGCATATGATTCAATAGCCTGCCATTCTGTCAGATGCTGTGACAGTCTACCTTCCACTGCAGTCTTGTGAGTCAAGTCCTCAGAGAGGTTTTGGGGTGGCTGACGCAGTGCTGAAGGTAATGCAGCTGCTGCTGTTGCAGTCTTAGTACTCTTTCCCCGTCCACCCCAGGGAAATCTTCTTTGTCCTCTTTGAGCTGGCTTTCCTCCGCCTCTTCCAAATGTGGAGCAGTGACAAAAATGACCTACACCTCCATGGTGTGCCCGTGGGGCAGTTTGGAGATTGTCTGATTGCAGAACCAAGAGATTTGGCTGATGCCTTAGAAGTTTGCAGCTGTTAGGGAGAATTCTCTCTTTAGGCTGAATTTCCTAACCTAGTGTGTCCCCCAGCAGCTTTGCTGGATTTCTGGAGTTTGTTTTTTTCCTCCTGCCAAGAGTGAGACTCATTTTCTCCCACTCTTGGACATGATTTATGGTGTTCCTTTGATTGGTAATGTGTTTAATGGGCTATGGTGTCCTTTACTCCATAGGGTCTCATGTGTTTTTATTATGTGTGTTACACCGCACCCTCCGTGCAGTAACACAGGGGTGTCATAGGGACCCCCCACCATAGACTCCATACCCTGGGACTGACTACTGTCTCCCAGGGCATGTAAAGTCACCATTGGCTTTACTAGTCCCAAATTATTAACAGAAACCAGTACAAACCATCATATTGTGGATGTACTGGTCGGGGCAATTCGATTGCCCCGGGGTCTGTTAGTCGAGGGGGCACGTCTCCGTCCCCCCTGATCGAGTTTTGGCTGGTGGCAGTGGAAACTACTTTTTATATTCAACCACGAATATTTCCTTATGGGATTTTCCCATTGTTCGAGGCTACCAACTTTATTTAATTCTCATAGCCTCGAACATACCGCCGGTTTATTTAATTAATATTAATTCTCTAGGTGGTATTTTTTGCCAAGACTCGATTCTAAAATGGCGTTTGTGTTCTCCTCTGTGACTCCAACCCAAGTCGAGCCCTTTGTTCCACTTTTTGGCGGGCTTCTCCACAGAAGCCTCCAAAAGTGGTGCCACTCTGTCTGGGTACCACAGGGGATTTGGGAGGGGGTTTAGGCACCCTGGACTGAGTTACCTTGGTAACTCAAGTCGCACTCTTGTGTGATTGGGCTCACCACTTAGCATGTTTGATTGACAGCTAGGCTGAGTGAATGGGGGTATGCTGCATAAAAGCAGGGCTTTGGGGACTGTAACTTCAGAAGTCACCACAGGACCTGAGAACCCGACGAGGGAGAAGCTGAGCCGACCTACCACGACGACACCACCGGTGGAGCCCTGCAGAACCGACTCACCACTTCCCGACAACAGAGAAGATCTCCCGGCTGGAGAGGCTTCTTCCCCTGACTGGTGGGCACAACCAGTTTACCTTTCTTTCTTCGCACCCCAGACCGGTTTGTGGTCTAACTGCCCGTGCCAAGCACACCGGCGGCCGGATAGCCACTCAACACTGAACCGCGAATCAACGGACCGCTCCTTGTACCTGAGAAACTCAGCGGCTGGTTTCTTCCCTGGCAGTGCAACGGACTCCTGTCTTCCTCCACGACGAGATCCTCTTTTCCCCCGGACGAAGCACCGACTTGCATCCGCTGCCAGTGTTCTGGAGTGTTCTCACCACTTTAAGGTACCGTGTCCGCCAGGCCTCCCTTTCTAAAGATTGCTACAAGGTAATAATAACTCCTTAACCTTCTGGACTGGGCTGGCCGCCTTGACCCTCTAACTGGTCCCTTTCTTTGGTCCAACTCCTTTTTGAACCATTACAAGACTTTTGTGCACTGCAACAGTGTGACCTTGGACACATTTCGTTTCGATCCTCTTAAAGCGGATCCGGCCTACTGACTCTGAATTCACGGTTTTACTTTGCCTTCCTCTCTTGTTATGTTCTTGTAAAAGTGTTGGGATCTGTTTCAATTTGTTCTCTGCTCTTCTCTCCCTTTTTAAAACAAACTATTAGAGTGCCATCTACGCTAAGCGCTCACCGCTGTCTGAAAATAAGTGGGGCTTTACTTAAGACTTGTCTAATATTCTTTTAAGGGAGTGTATATCTTTTAGTGACCGTGTTTTTTGAATTGCTTACTATTAGTGCCTGTGTGTTTTTCTAGATGTGGTTTTAAATAAATAATTATATCTCTTTTACACCAAGCCCTGGTCAGTGTTTACTTGTTCTATTGTGTGCTCTTGACCTATTGTGAATACTCTGTATACTGCCTAACTCTTCTTGAGGGAAGTCTGACTGCTCAGCCACAGCTACCAAGTGAATCTGTGTGGTACAGACTGCTACCAAGTGGGTTTACTGCCAAACACCTGTAGTCTTAAATCTTTTGCAGTGGTCCTAGAGGGAAATGCACAGGTTTCTGCCCAACAGCAGCTTCTCAAAACTCTCATCAGCCTTACTTCTAAATAAAGGAGTGCCGTCAAAGGGCTTGTTGAGAAGTCTGGATTGTACGCCTGGGGCAAATCCGGACTTTCTCAAACAAGCAAATTCGTGCATCACTGTACTTGCCGCCATAGCCCTGCTGATACTATCAGTAGAGTCGAGACCAGTCTGGAGGGATTCGCACATTGCATCTTTCCCATCCTTGACAATGTTTAAAAACCTGTCTCGCTCGTCCCCTTTGGGAATATGGTCAGCCTCCATAGAAAAGCACTCCGAAAGGGTGCGAGTAAACCTTGCTAACGTGCACATGGCATTAGACCATTTCAAGGGGTTAATCCCAACGGAAAAAAACTTTTCTGGCCAGGGCGTCATAACACTTGTCATCCCTATTTGGAGGGATTGTAGGATAGGTATTCTGTCTGCTGGTGGAGGTGGCAGCTTGAACCACCAGACTCTCTGGTGTTGGGTGTTTGTACAAGTAAAATGGGTTAGAGCTAGAAACTATGTATTTTGAAGTTAGCTTTTTGTTGACAGCCGGAATAAAGTCTGGTGCACTCCAGCTGGCAGCCACATGCCTTTGTAAGGCTTGATGGAAAGGCACAATTGGGTCCTCTTGTGGTACACCTGTCCAAAATGTCAGTTAAATCGTCTTGCTCAAAGACTGGAGTTGGTCTCGACCAACCCATATATGTTAGGGAGAATTCTCTTATAAGGCTAATTTCCCAAACCTAGTGATTCCCACAGCAGCTTTGCTGGATTTTTGGGGGTTGTTTTTTTCTCCTGCCAAGAGTGCGACTCTTTTCCTCCCACTCTTAGGCATGATTTGAGGTATGTCTGACTTATTGTGTGCTTATTGGCTATGGGGTCTTTTACTCCATAGGGTATCATCTGTTTTAGTGTATGTGTTACACATGTGGGATGTATTTACCCATGCATCCGAGCCCTACCTCAAAACTGTGCAGTACTGACATGGAAAACATCATGATGGCCAGAGCTTCCCAGAAAATGCCCAGGGAAGTGCATGAAGAATAGGCTGCCACCCATTTTTGCCGATGTTATGGGCACAGAAGGGCACTGCCTAAAACCACCATTGGACTACCCGCACAGTAGTCTGAAACCATTGGGAATGGCAATGCTGATTGCCAAAAGCCACCTAGAATTGTGGGGAATTCATTTCTTAAATCCCAAAAATGGGTGCAGTACCAGTACTCGCCACTATCCAAAAGCCGGCATTTTAAAACAACACCAGATTTTACTTTTTTGTGTAAAACTGAATGAACCCAAAGCAGGCCAAAGAAAGACTTACTGAGAGGTGGATACAATGTAAAGTTATATTCTAAAGTGACTTGAAGGTGTATAACAAGACTGGCTGAGCTGTGGATTTCAGCAGTTTAAGTAAATGTGGACTGAAAGACACTAAAAAATCTCAATGTTTAAAAGAAATGAGTGCCCTACTTTAGAGTGTCACATAGGTTGCAATTGTTTAAATGTCATAGTTTAAACTTAGAATCAGCATTCTAGCTGCATATGTAAAAATGTTTAGTTTTATTTGAATGCAGAAACTGGGGAACAGAAATGACATGTAGCTAAAAACTGTCTTAAAGAGATTCCAATCCTGCCTGACAACTACCCCCATCAGGAGTGAAACTTGAGTCACAGCTGTGTTCCCAGGCCTAGCTGCCCTTTTGCTGCTCCCACCAAAAGGGATATGACACTTCCCTGATTGAATTACCTGGGCTCTGCAGGAAATTGAACAAAGCCCTGTCCTGACTCAGGCAAATGTCTTATTACAGATGTCGTAAAAAGTGGCTTCCTCCTGAAGGACAGGGGAGGGGCACTGCCTGTGAGAGCAAGCTAGCTTGGCAGAACTGGAAAAACCAGAAATTCAACCTTGTGCTGGAAGGAAACCACACCCCTTTGGGGGCCAGAACATAACTTTAAAAAGATGGATCATTCATAGAGCGGACATGTGAAAATTTTATAAATGATACCATAATTCTTGTGATTTTTCTGCCCACGTTTTAAGACATGTTAGGACCCGGTGGTATGTTCAGGGGGGTTTTAGCGGAAAAGAGGATATTACTCAAAATGTATGCATGTGAAAAATCTGAAACTTCATCAATTAATGTCCATACTCCTTGCGCCCATGTGTGTCAATTTGGGTCAATGTCAGAAATTGCAAAATCCGTTACAAAGTGAAATATGTGCCATTTCTCAATGCAAGCTCTTAGAAACAGCAGATTTGGGACAGAGTATACCTCATGTGATCTGTGACATGGGTATGTAATTTCAAACAACTGTGTAACTGTGAAATATGTGTTTTGATCATATATAGATTTGGGTGCACAGATGACAGGGGAGTTTTTTCAAGAGATCATAAATGGCTGACATCACTCTGACACAATTTAGCTCCCCCAATCAGGGGAGAAATGAAAGCTGGATCAATGACAAGTGAGAGGGGCAAGTTTAGTTATGACCAACACACACACCCACTTGCAGAACATATAAATGGACCACTGAAACTTAGGTAGAGACCCTTCATTTCCATCTGCAGCTGGAAGCTCTGCTGGAAAAATCCATACTTTACCTCCATCAACCTTCAAAGAGCCAACACTTAGACTCCAAGATAAACCAGAGATTTCAAATCCCTCAATCTCCAGAATCCAGAAGCAGTGCTGTACCCAGAGAGAGAGAGCAGGGCTGACCCCGATGCTGTGAGCAGTTCCAGAGGCCAGGCGCTGTGAGCGGAACTCGGGAAGACCTGACCAGACTGAAGTCCGTGACCAAGTCGCTTTCCGGTTCAAAATCTCTTGTGAGTACTCAGCAAAACTCAGAACACATCTCTTAGTTAAAATCATATAATTCAATCCATTTTTAATCTAAGTAGAACTGCAGTTTAGCAATTGTGTTATTCTGCCATCATTTTTATAGCTGAAAAAGTGTTGCGTTTAAAATTTGCAAAACCAAAAACGACCTTCACAAAATCGCTCATATCTCCGCGACCGTTTGTCTTAGAGACTTGCAGTAACTTTCATCTGGAAGCTGAGATCCTAGGCTTTCTTAGGACCCCAAAACGATAGTGATAGTCCTTGTAGTTCCTCTGTAATCGCGCTCGGCGCATCCGCGAATTTTGCCGCGATTTGCAAATTTCTTCACGTGTAAAAAATCTGCTGCTGCTTGCCTTCCATTTGCCAAAAATTCGTTTAACCTACCAATTACTCCTAGATCCTTGCTAAAGTGAGCCTGGACTAATATTAACTTGATTTCACTCACCCTGAACCTCCTAGAGGGAATTAAAAGCATTTTAGCATATTTTTTCTTCATTTCCAGCACATTTAAAAGCATTTGGGCCTGTGTTTTCAACTTCTGTAGTCTAAGTTGCTGGGGTGAACTGAATCCCATTTGATTGCATTTCTGAGAACTGTGTGCTTCCCTCCATTTCCTTGCATTGCATAAAAAGGGGGGGTGAATTGTCCAAGAAAGTGATTACATTGTCTTTTGCTGAAATCCTATCAAGTTATTTCCTGTACTGCATTTCATTCCACATTGCATTCATTTGAAACCATAAAAGTATTGTTGCTATCTTATCCATTTCATGTCAACTCCTTAGTGATTATAAAGAAGTGTGCTAGTGCCAGATTCTCCGTTGTTAATCTTTATCATATCAGATTAAGTGTGCTATTCAATTATTAATTTATTATAAAGCGTGATATATTTATATTGTTTAAATTATCAATTAAACCTTTTAACTTGCAAAACAGAACTACTTCTTGGCTCAGTGGGGTCAGGGTTATTCAAAGAGAGGGGTGTTATATAGGGGTAGTCATCCAGAACGCATGAACTGGACATAAAGATATATTAATAAGGGTTTCCATTCAGTATCCCAGACTAGGCATTGACTTAGCTGTAGTGTTGAATTGAATCCTCTTACACACAGCACCCTCAGTGCAGTAACACAGGGGTGTCATAGTGACCCCCAAACATAGACTCCATACCCTGGGACTGACTACTGTCTCCCAGGGCATGTAAAGTCACCATTGGCTTTACTAGTCCAAAATTGTGAACAGAACCAGTACAAACCATCATATTGTGGAAGTACTGGAAGGGGTCAATTAGATTTCCCCTGGGTCTGTTTCCAAGGGGGCACTGTCCAGTCCCCCCTCTTCGAGTTTCTGGCTGGTGGCAGTGGTTACCACTCGAAATATTCCACCGGAATATTTCCTATGGGATTTTCTCATTGGTTTTAAACGCACCACTTTTTTGGTGCAATGTTAAAGATACTGCCGGTTTATTTATTTAATATAAAATCACTGGTTGGATCTTTTCGCCAGAACTCTTTTCTAAAATGGTGTTTGTGTCCGTCTCTGTAACTCCAACCAGGGTCGGGCCCTTTGTTCCCCTTTTTGGCGGGTTTCTCCACAGAAGCCATCCAACTGGTGCCACTCTGTCTGGATGATTCCACAGGATGTGAGGGTGGGGGAATTGGCACCCTGGACTGCGTTGCCTTAGCAACCCAATTCGCACTCTGTTCTGATTGGCTCAGTGGTGAGCTGCCCGGCTCACTACTTAGCATGCATGAGTGACAGCTAGGCTGTTAAATGGGGGTTTTCCTGCATAAAAGCAGGGCTTTTGGGACTGGAACTTCAGAAGTCGCCACAGGACCCAAGAAATCCGAAGAGAGGAGAAGCTGAGCCATCTGCAACGATGACACCACTGGTGGAGCCCTGCTGCAACAACCTCACCACTTTCCCAACGACAAGAGAAGATCTTCTGCTGTAAGAGTCTTCTCCCTTTGAGCTGGTGGGTTCCAGGACGTCCCTTGGTCGAATCACCCGTGCCAAGCACCCAGGCGGCCGGATAGCCAAACTTCACCACTGTGACCGCGAATAACAGGAACGCACCTTTTTACCAAACAAACTCCGTGGCTGGTCTCTTCCCTGGGCAGTGTAACGACTCCAAGTTTCCTCCTCTCCGAGATCTTCTCTTCCCCTGGTCGAAACCACAAACTGCACCCGCTGCCAGGAACAACTGCCACTGCTGGAGCTTCCCCACTCTTTAAGGTACTGTGTTCCGCCTGGCCTCCCTTTCTGCGGATTGCTAAAGGTGACCCTTAAATCCTTTGCTTTCCAACTGGGTTGGCCCCAGACCTTCTAACTTTACCTTTTGCATCAAACCTACCTCCTTTGAACATTTCTGCAAAGACCCGAGTGCTTTTTAAACTGTGTGATCTTGGGCACATTTCGCCTTGCTCCATTTAAAGTGGGCCTGGCCTATGAACTTTGGCTCTACAGTAGACTCTGCCTTCACTAACTTGCTGTGGTCTTAGAAAAGTGTGGGAACTGTTTTATTTTCATGACCTGCCCTTTTCTCTCCCTTTAACTTAATTATTGGAGTGCCATCTAAGTTACACGCTCACATCTGTTTTTAAAATTCGTGGTGTTATAACCTAGACTTGTCTAATAATTATTAAGGGAGGTGTGTATACTTTAACTGACTGTGTTTGAACTTGCTTTTATTTAGAGTGCTTAGTGTATTTCCTAAAGTGTGTTTGAAATAAATAATTATATACTTTTGATACCAAGCTCTGGTCAGTGTTTGCTTGCTCTACTGTGTTTTTAGCCCTATTATGTATCCTCTGTATACTGCCCTACTCATCTTGAGAGAAGTCTGACTGCTCAGCCACAGCTACAGGTAAATCTGGGTGGTGCAGACTGCTACCAATTGGGTTTACTGCTTACTCCTGTAGTCTTACTCTTCTTGCAGTGTTCCCCAAGGGAACTGCACAGGATTCTGCCTAACAATATACTCCATAACTCTTGACATCAATTGCCTGTATGTCACTTCTGCATGGTCACCGGGGTCTGCCCTGCCAAACTCAACCTCTGGTGAGGTTTCTAACCCACTGGCATCATGCAGGCATTCTTGTAAGTTTTTTATCCTAGAATCCTGTGAAATGCATGCCTCAGGTACTGATGGTGTTCCATACTGTAAACCAAAAGATCTGGATTCATCAGAAGATTCGTCTGCACCCTCATTAATAGAGTAGAGGGACTTGAAATAATCAGACCTGGGCAAAGGAGTATATGTCTTCTGCATTGTAGTAGATGTCATTTTATTAGTGGTCAAAGCGACTGAAATTGTCGAGACTGTCGACATCTTCGAAGATTGCATCGATGACTTCGACACATGTGGCGTCGAGGAGGTCGTAGATGGCTTCTCATGATGTTTTCGCGCTGATGCCGATGACGCACCTTTCGACCATGATGGTGTCGATGTAAAGTCTTTCAGCGTCTATGACATCGATGACTGAGTCCTTGAGGGGACTTTTCCTCGACACGAGGGATCCTTTGACCGCTCTTGAGGAGTCTTGCCCACTGGGTCCGAAGAGGTACAGCTTTTGTGATTATGAGGTCTGTTGACCGGAGCATGGCTTTTGGGTGTAGTAGAGGGGGACAAGGCCGTGTTCTCAAACACCTTTAACTTTTTGTATCTAAACGCTTCCCCCCCACTGGACCGGTGAGGCAGATTTAGTGGGCCAAATGACCCATTCCGGTGAGGAACTTGTAGACAAGGAAGATGGTGATCTATGGTGCCGTTTCTTTCTGTGTCTAGATGACGAGTGGTGTGATCCACTACGTGATCTGTAACGTTTGTTCTTTTTGCGACTAGGAGAAACTGTTCTCTGCTCGTGTGAAGTTTTTTTTTTCTTTTTTTTCCCAATGGAGTCGAAGGGGATTTTTGGGTCCTACCTGATGCAAGCTTCCCTCTACGCTCTCTCAGGACGCTGGCTGCCATGGACAGACAGTCCTCACACTCCGGTGCTGGATGAGTCGACCCCAGACACCATAGACAAATTCTAAAGGGGTCCGTAACGGACATCTTCACATTGCAGTCAAGGCATTTCTTCAAAGCCGACTTGGGAATTGGAGACGCCCAAGACGAATCCATTCTTCACCAATTCACTCGAAGAATTAAAGAATTTACTCAAACAAATATTAAAGTTTTTCCTCTCAAGGAACAAAGCATACCGTATCCGAAATATAAGCACAGGAAAACGGAAATTAAGCCAGCGGGTGCTGCGCGTGCTCTATATACCTTCGATGACGTTGACATCGAGACGGAGCCTCCGAGGGACATCGAGTCGACGGGCATCGATGCACAGTGCCCTGTGCTGACATTTGTTTTCCGTAGCAGCAACGCTGGATATTGGAAATATCAAAGATAAGAAATACGTGGGAGGATACAATCCATTCGAAGCAAGGAGCGGAGACGCTAGAGAAAGGCGAATCTACCCAAATCCAGTGGGGACCTCTGTGTTCTGGCAACCGTGCCAACAGCAATTTGAAAGTAACTATTGTTTGCACAGCGAGAAGACTGTTTGAATGCAGAAAAGACAAAGATCTATGGATGCACGTTGCGCGCCGGCGCCATTTTTCACATAAAAACGCACAGGACAACCAGCAGAGCGTTTTCACGCGTGCAAGGTGCCCTGTTGCTGCCAAATGGACTGGAACTATAGGTAAGATTCCCACTGTGGGGAAGTGAAACTATAGTTATTTGACTGCACTGTTAATGATACATATAGATTTTATACGCACATTAATTATTGTCTAGGTTACCAGAACACAAAGGATGTTAGACAAAGGAAACACAACAGTTAAGAGAAATTAGCACGTTTAAGTGGAGAAGCAATTGGATTACTTTCCAACAAAAGAACAAAGTGAATAAGGCCAAATATTTTGAGCAACATTTTACTCAGGTACTTTTTTTCTGAAAATGTTCAACACACTTGAGTTTATGTTTAACATAAGATCTTTAATCCAAGAATGTATGTAAAATATTGAAGTGAAAATTGATTTTATTTATTTTTTTCTTTTTTCTTATTTCTTTCTTATTATCAATAGTCCCTGATGAAGGTCTAGTATAGACCGAAATGCATTGGACCTAACAATGTTTGCTAAAGGCCTCAGCAAAATATCGTTTGTCAAATAAAAATATGTCTACCACAACGAATGGAATTAATTAACATATTTTTAAAAACCATTGGATAATAATAGACTTTTGCATAAGAATTCAGTGGATTTCCCACATAGGTCCTTCCAGTAGACTGGTAGAAATTAACCAGTCAACATCATATCATTAATTCTTACCTTCCTAAGCAACGGGAAGGAATCTGGCGACAGGACCAAATACTACACCTAATACAGATTATTCTAATAACACAAGTAGTGCCCACTCATTTTTTCTCTTTTGGACTGCAAATCTTGAGCAAACCTTACAGCAAACCTATACACCAAGCCAAAAGCACTACATACTGTATTAGTGACAAACAGAAACTGAAATGCATGAGAAGCCCTGGTAAAGCAAGACACCAGGCAACTGAAACACATAAGAAGTTCTGGCAGGGGAGTATACCAGGCAATTTACAAAGCTTCCAGAGATGTTATAGGAAGACCATGTTTTCTGTACCAAGGAGAGATGTGGTGTTAAAGAAGGACTGTATTTTTCTAAATAAAGAAACCGGTGTTAAAGAAAGATGGTTACAGAAGAACAAGTTACTCTCTTACCTGGTAACGTTCTTTCGATGGGATGGTCCAACGACGTTTTCTAGATCTATGACAATCACCACAGCTGTGCTGCTTCGGAAAATCTTTCGGCGTCTGCGTCCTGTGTCGATGACGTCGATACGCCGCCCTCGAGGACCTCCTCCGACGGCCGACGTCACTGGATGTTATAATTAGGACGCCCGAAGTCTCAGTTGTAGTTTTTCCCTAGAACGTGTGGCACCAATCTTCTGCCAGTCTGACCACAAAGCCTTGCGGAAACGTAAGCTGCAATCTCATAAGAAATTCTGTAGCGGGGAAGGCAGGGTGTGAGCGATATGGAATACGTCGTCAGAATATCCCATCGAAAGAACGTTACCAGGTAAGAGAGTAACTTGTTCTTCGAGGGGATTGGGTCCTCCGACGTATTCCATATCGATGACAGACTCCCAAAGCAGTACCAATGCAAGGAGGTGGGAAAAGAATTTAGCAAAAGAAATTTAGAATGCCCAATCAAATTGCGGAGCAAAGGACCGCCTTGCCAAAGGCCAGATCCGGCCTACGGATGGAATCGAGGGAGTAGTGACGTACAAAAGAATAGACCGAAGCCCAGGTGGCTGCGTCACAGATGTTACGAATAGGAACACCCCTCTGTAGGGCAGTAGAGGCAGCCATACCCCTGGTAGAATGGGCCAACAAGCCTACCGGAGGGTCCTTACCCGCCAAGCGGTAACACTCAGAAATAGCCAGAAATAGCCAGAATAACCCAGCGAGACAAAGTCTGCTAAGTCACAGCTTGTCCCAAACGCTTTCCAGCGTAACCAATGAAGAGTTGATCGTCCACTCTGACCCGCGACATGCGTGAAATATAAAGGCTCTCCTAGGATGAAGCCTATGGAGCCTCTTCTCTTCCTTAGCAGGATGTGGAAGAGGATGAAATGCCGGAAGAACAACCTTCTGGCCTAAATGAAATTCCGACACCCTGTCCTTCTGAAATACAGTGAAGGGTGGCTTAACTGAAAGTGCCTGTAACTCACTCACTCTGCGAGCGGAAGTGACCGCAACCAAAAATACAGTTTTAAGAGTTAACAGTCTCAAAGGGCATGAATGCAAAGGCTCAAACGGCACACCCATCAGAAACTTGAGGACAAGGAACTGAGAACTGAGAAATTAAAGGAATTTTAAAATAAGAACAGTCTTCAGACGAGCGCTTAAATATGGACAGCACCGCCAGGTAAACTTTAACAGTACCCACTTGCAAGCCCCTGTGGGCTAAAGAAAGCAAAAAAGACAGAACCACAGGCATGTCACATGCAAAAGGATCCACATTCTTAACCCTACACCAGTCGCAGAACTTACGCCAACGGTACAGGGACTTTGTTACGGGCCTTCTGGCCGAAAGCAACACCTCCATCACGTCTTCAGGGAGGTCCCAATCCTTATACCTCCACCTTTCAGAAACCAAGCGTGAAGGTTGAGGGATCTGACCTCTGGATGGAGAACCTGACCCCCCCCCCTCCCGTGAGAGCAGATCGTCTCGGTAGGGAAGATGACGTGGAGGGCAGATGGGCAAGTCGAGAAGGTCTGGGTACCACGTCCTCCGGGCCCACGCTGGAGCAATGAGGATCATCCGGGAACCGAACCTTCGTAACCTCTGCAGCACTTGCGGGATGACGGGGACTGGAGGAAACGCGTACAGCAGTGGGAAAGACCACTCCACCACGAACGCGTCTCCTAAGGCTCCTTTTGGAGGAAACTCCCACGAGCATAACCTTTCGCACTTCCGGTTGACACTGGAGGTGAAGAGATCCACTTGAGGGGTCCCCCAAAGGGCGAAGATCTCCAGGAGAATCTCCTGAGCCAACTCCCACTCGTGAGAGATCGCGCTCTGCCTGCTCAGAGCATCCGCCGTCTCGTTTTTGTCTCCGGCCAGATGAACTGCCGAGATCGAACCAGAGCTGCATCGCCTCTCTACACAGAGGAAATTACCCTGCCCCCCCCCTTTTTGTTGAGGCATGGCCACTGTGTTGTTCGTCAGGATCAGGACATTCTTTCCTCGCACAGTCAGCAGAAAAGTCTTCAGGGCAAGCCTGACTGCCCTCAGCTCCAACAGATTGATATGGAGTCTGGACTCCGACGGAGACCAACGACCGCTGAATGTCAATTCGTTAGCATGAGCTACCCATCCCGTGAGGGATGCGTCCGTCACGATTGTCAACTCTGGCCAGGGTAGCCAAAAAGGAGCCCCCTTCATCAGATTGCCTTCGACGGCCCACCACAGAAGGTCCTGGGCGACCGAGGACGGCACCTGAACATGGTCCGACATCCTGCTGGAGGACTGAGACCACTGGAGCTTGAGTGCCCATTGCAAAGATCTCATCCGCAACCTGGCCTCTGGCACCAGAAGAATGCAGGATGCCATGAGGCCGAGCAATCTCAAGAACTCAAACGCTGGGAGACTCTGGGCAAGCTGAAACTTGTGCACCATCTGCTGAATGTGATGAGCCCTCACCTGTGAAAGAAAACACTGCCCCAGGGATGTGTCGAGCACTGCTCCGATGTACTGGAGCCTCCGAGTTGGTGTCAAATGGGACTTCTTTAAGTTGAGGGAGAAGCCCAACTTGTGGAGGGAGTGGCAGGTGACTGACAGATGATCCAGGACTTGCTCGGGAGAGCGTGCCCTGATCAACCAATCATCCAGGTAGGGGTAGACGTGAATCCCCCCTTTCCTGAGATGCGCTGCCACCACTACCATGAGCTTGGTGAAGACCCTCGGGCGGAGGTCAATCCGAACGGCAGGACCCGAAACTGAAAGTGCAAGTCGTCAACCGCGAACCTCGGGTACTTCTTGTGCTTTGGATGGATCGGCACATGAAAATAAGCGTCCTTGAGGTCGAGAGACACCAACCAGTCCTGAAGTTGAAGGGCCTGGAGGACTTGAGAGTAACCATCTTGAACTTGTCCTTCCTGAGGAGTTTGTTCAAACCGCGCAAGTCCATGATGGGCCTCAATCCCCCGTCTTTCTTGGAAATCAAAAAATAAGGGGAATACCATCCCTTGTTCCTCTCCGCTATAGGCACCAGTTCTATGGCGCCTTTCTCCAGCAGGGATTAAATTTCCTGTGCAAGGAGCGGATCCGGACTCTTCAAAGAGAGATTCCCTGGTGGATTGTCGTGAGGCCTCTGCCGGAAAGGAAGACAGTAGCCGTGGCTAATGATCTCCAGAACCCACACATCTGAAGTAATGGCACGCCACTCTACAAGATGCTGCACCAGCCTTCCCCCAACCGGCGAACCATGGGACATAGCCTCATGACTGAGCTGAAGCGGCTGCGGTGTTGCCTGAGGGCAAAGAGGCAACTGCCCGAGTGGCCTTGGCACCTCGAGTACCTTGTTTTCCACCTCTGGCACTCCTACGGTGGCCCCTTTGACTGGCAGCTCCTCACGCTTTACCAAAGGATGAGTAATAACGAAAGGAACCTCCCCTCCATTGCTGTCCCCTAGGACAAAAAGGCGGAGGTTGTCGAACTGCAGCGCCCAACGACTTTGCTGCAGCTTTGCAACCTCTCAAGGCTCTCGTTAGCCTTGCTGCCAAAAAGATGTTCACCGTCAAAGGGCATGTTGAGGAGCCGGGCCTGCACATCAGGAGCAAACCCCGACTTCCGCAACCACGCAAACCTGCGTATTACGGTGCTCGCCGCCATGGACCGACTGACGCAATCTACCATGTCCAAACCCGACTGAACGGCCTCACACATGGCATCCTTGCCATCCTGGACCATAGCAAGGAAACCATCCCTTTCGTCCCCTTCAGGAATATATTCAGCCGCTAAGGAAACAGTTCCACAGAGAGTGCGTGAAACGAGACAAGGCACATACGGAGTGGGCCACCTGAAGCGCGTTACCCCTTTAAGAAAACACTTTCTTCGCCCAACCATCAAAATGTTTTTCGTCCCTATCAGGAGGGATGGTAGGATACAACGCCTGCTTTGCTCGGGCCGTAACCGCCTGCCCCACCAAACTTTCTAGAGTGGGGTGCTTGGACAGGTAGCAGGGGTCGCTACTGGCTGGGTGGTATTTTCTCAGCAAAGACTTGCCCACTGCCGGGAGACTCTCTGGAGCAGTCCAAGCCGCCGCCACCCTCCTCTGTAGAGCCATATGGAACGGCAGTACCGGGTCAGTTGGTGGACCTTGATCGAGGATATCCGTAAGGTCATCCTGAAGAAAATCCCCTGGGCGAGCAGACCACCCCAAGTACTCGGTAATCCTAGACATAAGGCGTTGGTACGAAGAGTCGACATGAGTGCCAGGCTCAGGCCTACAAAACACCACCTCCGGAGAGGTGTCCAGACCACTGGTGTCGTGCAGGGACTGACGCAGGTCCTCAATTTGGCTATGGCCCGAGAGAATCTCATCTGGCACCGTATCAGGAACCATGCCATCATCAGAGCCCTCATCTACCTCTGAAATGTACTCAAGGTGGCGGTAAGAGGGCACAGAATGCGGAACAAAGCCATGCTCGCCCTTGGCCAAAGCCTTTCTAGGGGGTTCCACCGCGCCCTGGTGTTCCCTCGTCGAAAAAGCCGCGAAAGGCGTCGAGAGCGTCGACACAGGCCTCGAGGGCGGAGCCCCGAGCGTGTCCCTCGACAGCCTGGGAGCCGATGGCGTCGGCGACTTCTTCGGAGGCGGAGCCTCGAAAGAGTCCGTTGTTGACCTCGGCGCCACAGGCGTCGACGTCTTCCTCGAAGACACCACAGGTGCACACGGTTTCGAGCGCGTCGAGGACCGGGACCTGGAACGGGCATGACGAGAACGATCCCCTTGTCCGAGCGGGACCTTTCCCGCGAATTGTGCCGACCACCCGAGCCCAAAGGCGTACAAGCGGTGTCTCTCCACCGATCACGACCGACCCAACTCAGAGGCGCGGACGGACCAGTGCCCTGCGATTCGAGAATCGCTAGCATTTTCTTACCAAAGGAAGCCCATTCCTCCGGCGTCGCATGCTTGGTGGGATAAGCGGCCCGCCAACGGGCGGAGTCCTCGGATGAGGACGGGGAAGGCGATCAATGACGGCGCTTCCGGGAGTGCCTCGAAGAGGCAGAGGAGTGGCGGGACCTACTCCGGGACCGAGACCCACTGGACTTCCGACGACGATGCGGAGAGTCACCCCTCGAATCGTCCGTCGAAAGCCCCACAGACCTCTACTTCCGTGGCTTGGACACCTTACCTACCAACAGTTTCTTCTTGCGCTCCGGCAAGGCTTTGGACGTAAGCAACTAGCAGTCGACACAATCATCCGTGTCATGGGCCTCCCCAAGGCACCAGAGGCAGGCGTCGTGTGAGTCCGTCACCGACATCTTAGACCCACAGTCCCCGCACTTTTTAAAGCCCGGACGCGGGGTGGAAGACGAGGTAAACATCATGAAGGATAACTACAAACGAACAGGTTGGAAGAACCGATAAAGAACAGAAACTCCAAAGAGCTGAGGCGTGCTGAGATCTCCGAAGCGAACACATTTGCAGAAAAAATGGAACTGAGGCTACGGGCGTTGTGCGTCCTACTTATAACATCCAGTGATGTTGGCCGCCAGAGGAGGTCCTCGAGGGCGGCGTATAGATCGTCATCGACGCAGGACGCAGAAAGATTTTCCGAAGCAGCACAGCTGTGGTGATTATTGTCAGAAATGGAATACGTCGGAGGACCCAATCCCCTCGAACTTATTTCCTAAACAAAAACCTTGTGAATCAAGACAAGACACAAAGGAATGGTTCGTAAAAGAGACCATTGCCATCCTACTTAAGAATCCAGGGGAAGTGGATCCACGGGTTTCCACCTTGTAGAACCTTTTGTTTTGAAGCTACTCTTACTTTAGTTGAGAACACTTTGTCAGTTTCAAGTTGAAGATATTTCCTTGCACATTTGTATTGTTTTTGTTTGTAATGTGAGGTTCAGGATAGGACAATTTAGAAACAAGGAAGATTTTATAGTTATGAACATCCTGACACAGACAGATCCTTAGTTTTGGTTTATAGGTAGAGAAACGCCTCTTTAGCATAGGGTCAGAGAGGCATTAACCATTTTTTATTTAATATATATATCTCACAAAAATATGACCTTGTGTCTGGCTCTTATTTCTGACCCCTCACATCTGTTTAAGGTTATCAAGCGCCCTTTTGTCTGTGGAGATGTTGCGTCACTGGTTGACAAATTGTCATAACCAGCCTCCCACTGGCGTGCGGCATTGAGGGTGCAGGCAATGGGCTAGGAAAGGCTTTGGCATCTGTGTTCTGGATACCGGAGTGCAATGACGCTGGTTTCCACTTCTGTAGGTTTGGGATTGTCTCCTATGTGCCTCCTGGGTGGTTGAACAGGAGGGCTGGCAATAGGATGAAGTGAACTCTTTGAGGGAACTCAAGACCTTCCATTTTGAGGAACGAAAGGATGTACTCCTCTGTTGGAGTACCCATCGAACGTGCCATCTCGGTGTCCGTCTTTATGGCCTGTAGGGTGTTGACTGCTTTCCTGAAAAGGTTATCACCATGGAATGGCATGTCCACCACCTTGGTCAGCACATGTGTGTGGAAGATGGTGGGCTTGAGCCAACCTTGGCGGCAGAGGGCCTCTCCATTGCCCATCTGCCGAAATCCTGAATCTATGATGTGCAGGACGATGCTAGCCGCATGGTAGGAGGCTAGATCTCCCTCTTGGAACACTAGGGCCCCATCCGTCTTGTCCTCTGGGAGGAAGAGGATGGGTCTCAACCTATACCAAACCCGTCATACCTCGAGAGAATGGCTAACGTGTTGGCGGCTTTGATAGTAGACACCGCAGTTGTGATGAGGTGCTTCCCAGTCGCATCCAGGTTCTTAGCCTCCTGATGGGGAGGAACCGTAGAGGAGGAAGATGGGCCAGAGGATCTTTCCCAGCCGCAGCAGAGACTACCGGGTCTGGTGATTGTTGTGATTGGAGGCACTTCAGGGCCGTTTCTGGGACCCCCAATTTCTTCTACAAATGATCCCTTTTTGCCAGGGACGTGCCAGGTGTTTGAGACCAACTGGCCATCTTCCAGAAATGTCATCCAGAAGGGGAACTGAAACAATGCTCCTCTTAGAGCACTCCAACCGTTCAAAAAGGAAACCTTCCCCGTTCTTCTCGTCAGGAGTGAGGGTGAACAGCTTTGCCGCCCGTGAGATCATTGAATGAAACGGCCCATCTAGTCTGGTGGAGAATCCATGCAGGGCACCTCAACATAAGGAGGCTCCCCATCTGCAGGAACATGGTCGTCAAACTCATCAGTCCCTTGTGTATCCTGGGTTATGACAGTATCGATATTGGTGACTGTCTGATCTTCCTCTTCCACCACAGAAGGAAGTGCAACCATCATTTGCTAAGGGGTAGCCAAGGCTGGCTGAGACGGCATCAGCCGGGCTCTCGAAGGCATTGGAGGGCTCCTTGATGGAGTAGGCCTGGGCACAGCTGGTTTCTGACACTAGAGTGTGGAGAGTAGTCAAAATGTCCATCGACATTTCCCTGGGCGCTGCAGGAGCCTGTGCTGGACCATGAGGCCAAGTACTAGGTGGCCCAGATGTCTGGCGGGATGTTTGAACCCTTTGCAGAAGCACTGCTTATAAAACCACTGTGCACCGAGGGAGGGGTGTTGCTGCACCGAGTCTCATTCTGCCATTGGGTTGCCATATGTCCCGTTTATGCTAGCTTTGCTGACTGCTATTAAAGACCTTCACCAATCCACATGAAGAGTGTTTGTTTTTTTGTCCATGACACATCTGTTAAGATTTTTTAAAGCCGCCTGCCGCATGATATATGTTTTGCCCCCACAAAAAAGAAACCGGTTGAGGAATATAGTTTACCTAGCAGCATTAGCAAGAAAAACACAGCCTAAGCGCAAGCAGCGTGTAGTTAGAATTTCTACTAAGTCCTCCTTCCTACTTCTTTCTCACCTCACTCAAAGCCTGTGGCTGGGCCTGTCCCTGCTGAAATCATCCAAACATACCCTACAATTAAGGTATTTCAGGTCTTTATTAAAGGGGCAGCATTATGCAGACATTGCTACACTCAGGGATCTGAAACGTTGGTTTTCCAGGCAGGTTTAGTTTACAACAAAAATCAGCCCTAGCCAGCAAAGTCAATGGTGAGGGATCATGAGACTTATAGTCCCAAAACATCAGGCGAGTAGCACGTTGAAGACCCCCATATGAAAGGCAAAACTATCTTTGTCAATGCTTGTTTTGATGGTTTTCTAACAGTGTAAATTAAAACAAACGGGCACGCTCAGAGCAGGAATGAGCCTTGCATGCTGTGGTAGTGTACAATGAGATTGTCACTTCGTAGCAGAGTGTAATGTGATATGTGCACATGTATTATGTAATGTTATTAAATTCTTATAGGGTGCAACATGCCCCAAGGCATCAGTGTGCAGCATGTAAAAGGGCCGATACCAGGAATCAGTGCAGGGGGTACTGAGCTGAAGGCACACAGACTAATCGTTAGAGTTAAAGAAGAAGGTCTTGCCTGCCCTCTTGAACCCTGCAAGACAAGGTGCAAGACAGATGCCAACGGGTATATAGTTCCAAAGGGCAGGAGCCTGAGCGGAAAAAGACCGGCCACCAAAATGTCTCAGCTTGGGCCGCAGAACAAAGAGGTTAAATTGTTTGCTAGACATAAGGGTGCAAATAGAATGGTTCTTTGTTATTCTATTAGCCAGATGCTTGATTGGACAGGCATGTGTATGACAAAGTCAAGATTTATGGGAAATGCTGTGGTGAATAGGCAGCCAGGGTAGTTCCCGTCTTGATTGTGTAAGATGATCACAGATTTTATTTGTAAGACATGTTGATTCTGGTTAGACTTGGGTCTAATATCAAACCAAGAGTTTTTACATGGGGACATACTGCTATGAGACAATTAGATATGCGGAAATGAGAATACTGTGTTTCAAGTTTCAGTATTCTTTCATTCAAGTCTATGATCATAAGTTCTGTCTTGTTGTTCAGCACTAAGTAGTTGTCAATCATCCAATGTTCAATGATATCATAAACGCAATTCAAGCAGAGAAGATCTTTATTATGATCTCCATCAAGTTCCAGGATAAGCAGAGGTTCTTCTACACTTCACCTCCATGATGTTTATGGTGTAGCAGTGAGAGTGTTTGCCTCCAATGCCAGGAAGGCAGCAGAGCTGTATTAGACCCTCACCCCGCTGCCAACGCCTTTTTGACTTGCCCTTGTTTTAAATGTATGCAAGGCAGCCAGTGCTCAGGTGCCTGAATGACTAATTTTCACAAACCTCTAGATAAGGACTCCCCAAAAGGTAAAGAGACAGCTGGGAAGTGATAACCAAAACGGTTTGGAGGAACAGACTCTGGGGAGTCTGTTCCTGGAATACATCTCCAAGCTGAAGGAATACAGCAAAACAATTGGGACGACATTGACCCAGCAACCCTCCCTCCCCCCCACGCTCCAAACTCTAGTGTTAAGCGTACCAGATACTCCTAAGAAGGGTTAGGGAATGGGTCTACCAACACGAAGGTGCTTGCTTCAAGCCACCCCAAAGGTTCATGCAAGTGAGGTGGCAGAGCAGGGTAAAAAATAAAACATGCATTGTTTGCATCCGGGTACAAGGTGGTGGGGGCGCCGGAACAGGATAAGACTGCCCCAGGTAATGGGGGTTAGTTTGTGTGTTTTTTGCAGGGGGTTTTCTGAGTCCCGGGCTGCAGGGGCAATGACGAAATAGTAGGGTCTGAAGTTACTTTCCTTTGTTTTCATACTATTATGCACCTAGCAAGGACAGGGTAGAAGCTAGTGACCTGTTTTAGCACACATGTTCGAGGTTTGGAAATCCCAGACCCATGGCAATGATAGCACATGTTCAGGGTTAAATCCCAGGCCTCAGTGGCAAGGATAGCACAGTGCTTTATGCAATTACAGGTACTTTCATTTCCTTTGGCTGGCAAGCCTTACTATTATGCATGGGTGCTGGGAAGACAAGCAGCGGTCCTCTTTGGGAGGGTGGGGGGGTATTCAGAGATGTTTTAAATATTTTGGGGGAAAGACCACAAAGGTATGGGGTCAATGAGTGGGGAAATGCAAGTTACGGGGTGAGTGTATGTTAATAAGGAGCATGAATTATAATGATCCATTGATCCGATAGGTAATTTCGGCACTACGCTTTTTACCAAGGGGGACCCCAGCGTTATGCCTCCAAAGAAAAGCAAGGTTGAACACCAGCGCATGGGCAAGGCTCAGAGTGTGAGCAGTTAGCCTTGATGTCTGCTTTTCTGAATAAAGCCAAGGACAGGTGCATGCAATGGGGACATGAATTGCTGGATGGGGGCACTGAGGTGGTAGAAGCACCTGAGCAGCGCTCACCCACAAGGTGCAAGGGTGGAGAAGCCTAAGGTGCGGCAGGAAGCCCTGGGCACCAGCATTGAGCCTCCAGCAAAGAAACTAAGGTCTGGGTGTGCAGCGGCATCCCGGAAAGCACAGGGGTCTGGTAAGTCGGTAGGGACTTTGACCTCTACGCTGGCTAGTTAAACCCCGCCAGGTACCCAGCCAATGGTCCTGCAAGTGAACCAGACTGGGCAACCGGCACAAGCACCAGACATGGGATAGCCAGTAGATGAGTCTCCTGTCCCAGATGTTGTTCAAGATGTGACACCCAGTATACTGCTGAGGGGTGGGGGGGCACAGGGGTTGTGATGGCCAGGGGTACAATTTCCTCATGCAATGTTTGGGTGGAATTGTCTGAATTAATTTGGGGGTCCCCGCAGGGTCCCTTTCACACACCTGAGCCAAGGTTCAATATTTGTGCCCACTTTCAATTGGGGCAATATGTCTGCTAGTGAATGTAACAACTTGAGAGGGTAGACGTAATAACCTTTGAAATTCACTGAATTTGTCATAACTATTGACAACCAGTGAATGCCAGACAACCAGTTAATGCCAATTGGATATGCATACATACGAGTAAACAATAAACATTTTGATTACATACATATACATATACATATATATATACATATACATATATATATAATGCAGTTCCTTGTATCCTTTAAGAAAAGTGCAACCAAGGACTACTTACCTAAATTCATGTGTTATGACCAAGGCCAGTCTCTGAACAAGCCCAGGTTGCTGCTTTTCTTTTCATTTCTAATCCTCATCTATTGGAGAGCGCCAACACTGTCAAAAGGCTGGTAACCTTTCTCACAATATGTCTGCTGGACCCAGTCCCCTCCCCTTCTGCCCACAGTCGCCCCCCAGCAGGCAGGGCAGCCGCAAGTGGTGGGCGTGGCCTCCCACATGCAGGTTTGTGGCAAAGAAGCAGGGGAGTCAGAAGCAGCTAAGCAACTTCAGTCAGGGGGCAGAGGACTGTCTTTATCGGAAAGCACATCGAGTACAGTTGCCCACCCGCCCCCTTTATCCACTGTGGGTAGCTTATTTTGGCACCTAACTAGTGAGGTGAGGGGAAAAAAAATCTGGAAATGTGAATATGTAGATGTGTTTTATCTGATCCATTTAGGGGCCAAATGAAGAAAAAAGAAAGGATGGGAAGTATACTTCCTTTCACCCTATGAAAATATGTGTGGATAAAAGTCTGTCCAATTGGATCACAGGTTTTGCCATATATGCCAGCGTCCTTATAGAAAGAAATCTAGAGTTGGGTGAAGGGCTATTCTACTAACCCAACACAATTGTGTCTGCGCAGCACAAGTACGATCAGGCAGCATGGCTCAAGTACAATAATTTCATCAGATGAAGGCCAACCGGATAGAGATGAGGTGTGATCAGAGAGATGTTAACAAATGGTTAGACGAGATGGCCCCTGCAGGAGTGCACACCAGGGCTCCCAATTCCTTTCATGCTACAGGACCAACCACCTTTTGTCCTGCAAATAGGCCTTTCGACCCAAAGTCTGCATGCTGGCAGTCCAACAAGAAGCTGTGTGCAAAAGGGACTGCCTGTTGTGAGAAAACAGAAGGTGTCTCACCCACTAGTCCTCAGGTGGTCAGGACACAGCCATCGCTTTTGGATCCAATTTCTGGGCGTGGACCAGTGCGGGAAGAAAACAGACTAACACCCGAGCCGTGTGCCTGACATGTCCCAACACTATGGTCAAGCGAGATCAGGCAATTATCGACAATCACTCACACCTGACTTCCATAAAACATCCCCACATGGATAAAAGGTGGCGCACGAGAGCACATTCTGAGCGAGGCAATGCACATGAGAAAACAGCAGCTAAGCACGAGGAGAAAGACGGCAAAACCTAAGGGGATTGCAAGGAGGGAAATTCCATTGATCTTTTCGACAAGGAACCATTACTTTCCAGAGAGCTTGAGAATAGAAAGCAAAAGACCAGGAAACCAGGCTAAAGAATCCTGCATTCAGTATCGAAGATACCCAGGGCCCTCCAGAGTCTGTAATCAAGGTGGGGAGAATCACCAGCCGCCATGGTAGCGTCCTTGGCTCCAAGAACAAATCCGCATCAAACAAGTCAACAGAGCCAGTGAGTTGGGGAGAACAATACAAGACCTGTTTGTGTTGAAGACAAGGTTGCAAGTAGCAACATTGTATGGCGAGCGCTGGTACGGACATTGTTCAAACGTGTGTGATAAGAGACGTGAGTGAAGTTAAACTGCTGATGAGTGATTGAACTTTAAAGCAAGCTACAATACCTTTGACGGAGTGGTCCGGCAACGCGTGGTTGCCAAATCAAAGGTCTATGCAAGGTAGCCAGCTGAGAAGTACAAGAGTAGATAAATTTGGTTTGAGCCTGGCAGAGGGAGGCGAATTGAAAGAGAATGAATAAATGTGAATCGAAGTGGTCCTGCGACGGGTCAAGCAAAATCCTGCACACAGTAGAAAGTCTTTGATTTTGATGAAATCGAGAACGTTTGGAAAAGTATGGGAATTCGGTCTGAGCCTGGCAGAGGGTGACCAATTAAAAGTTTTGTGTTAAAGTGGGTCCAAGCCCGGCAGAGGCGGACCGGGGGTGAACAGAAAATCACCAGAGAATGTGTACATGTGAAATCCTAAGAAGAAAGGAACTTTCATGTTGCATCAAGCCCTCTCGGACAGGGGACAAGGGACTTTGAATGACAAAGAAACTTTGATACAGAAGAACCTAATGTTGAATCCTTGTGCTATAGAAGCCAAAGAGTGTGCTAATCTCAAGTGTGCAGCCTTGTCCCGTGCTGAAAACATGTGGAAGGGAAGCCAACGGCTTGAATATCCCGGAATATAATTTATTAAACACTTTTCTTTTGCATAACATTGTTGAGACCACTAGGACTGTTATTTGATGGTTGTAGCTTGCTCCCATCTTTAGATTTAGGATTAGACAGGCGTTTTTCAAACCCAATTGAAGTTCAATAAACACACTTGAACTGTGATCACTTGTGTCTGTCTTAATGTTTGATACCATGCCTTCTTTAAACTGTAGATGTAAGCCCATCTGCTACTTTAGCGGGGGTCCTTCCACACTGAAAGTAAGTGCTTCAAGGAGCAAAAGGACCAGGAATAGAAGTGAGGGGTCACTAGGCTGTGCATCAGGGGCGGCATCTTTAGCCTATTTTGCGGTAGATAAATCCCCTATCAATTTTCAGAAATTGTCATTCTGGTTGAGTACTTACCACTGTGCAGCAAATGCATGTTTTTTGTATCATGGTTTTCTGGAGGGTTTTGGGATTCCCTATTCTGTCAGAAAAGGGTAAATTCCCCAAAATCAGGAGTCCTTATGCCTAGAGCAAGAGACACCCCGTAAAAAATATTGGGAAGGGTCTTAGTCTGTTCACAGACTATCTGCTCCCTTTTGGGTTTGGTGCCTTAAAAAAAAAAAAAAAAAAAAAAAAAAAAAAAAAAAAAAGAAAAAAAAGACGAGTTTATAGATTCACAACCCGGCCTACCCAAAGGGCGAATCCGTGAATGATGGCACTGATCCTAAATTGTGTGCAGTGTGGTATTCTTCACTCGACTTAACAATAAGCAAGCTGGTGGACCTGGGAAAAGGGGCCCTGATGCCTAAGGTCGACATCCGATCGGCTTTTCAGTTATTGCAGGTTCATCCGGCGCATTTCTGGCTTTTGTGTTTTCAGTTTGAGGGGTCACTGTATTTTGATAAATGTATGCCGATGGGGTCTACTGTGTCGTGCGCCTATTTTGAGAACTTCAGCAGGTTCCTGGAATGGTCTTTTGTTGATACCTCTACACACCTGAAGGGGTCCTTTACTATTGGGATTTCCTGTTCTTGGGTAGTCTGGGGACTGTGTCTTGCGAAAGGGCCCTGAAAGCAATCATTGTGATGGCAACATCCATAGGGGTACCGCTGGCAGCAGAAAAGACAGCAGGCCCGCTACATGTTTGACTTTTCTGGGTATATAATTTGATTCCGTAGCAGGCAAATCTAGGATACCCAGGGACAAGATGGCAGAGTTCCAGGGTTCCTTAGAGATGTGTCTGGGAGCCAAGAAAGGGACCCTTAGGCAGGTGCAGGTTGGCCAGCTGAATTTTGCCATGCGAGTGATTCCAATGGGCAGGCCCTTTTCCGGCAGCATTGCTAGATCTATGTCGGGTTTGAAAGAGAAACACCAACATACTAGACAGTCTAAGGGGGGTGAAGGACGACATGAGGTTGTGGTTGACCTTTTTGGAAGATTTTAATGGAAATGTTATCTGGCCCACGCCTCCTGCCATGAGCAGCGAGCTGGCCTGGTTCACGGATGTGGCAGGCTCCGTGGGTTTTGGGGCAGTGTTTGGTTCTCGTGGTGCATGCAATTTTGGCCAGCAGAGTGGTTGGAGTCCTGTTTGACAAGGAATATTACATGTTGTTCTTGATAATGGTGGCAGTCAGAGTATGGGGGGGCCGCGTTGTCAGTTTGGAGTATCGTCTTTGTCTGACAGCATGTTAGCCGTCAAAGTCATTAACAGACAAACTACAAAATGGGAGATGGATCTGCATCTACTCAAGAAATTGATACTGTACTGTTAACAATATGGGATTATGTTTCAGGCATGCCATGTCCCAGACATCTATAATAAAGTAGATGCTTTGTCTCATTTTAAGATGGCAGAGCTTCGGCGGTTGTGCCCAATGGCAGTATTCCCTGTGGACTTATGGAACACTGGAGCCAAGTACTCGGCTCATTAATAGCGTCTTCTGTCCATCCTAAGACTAAGAAGACATATGAAGCAGCGGTTTGGGCTTATTTTTTTTTTTTTCATTTTGACAACAAGTTCAGTGACATGGGTAACTGGTGTAATGTGGTGTCCTATCTGCAGATATTAATGGACCAGGGCTGGTCGCCGGCTTTCGCGAAGGAACGAGTGTCTGCAATCTCCTTTTTAAGGGGAAGACCAGAGGTTGGGTCATCATAACTTGCTGGTCCATGCGGAGGGTGAGCGGGAGGACCTTTGACGCAAATTTCAATTTACAAGGGTGATGCAGAAAGCGGGGCAGGTCTTGGGTTTGTCTGCTGGGGTTTCACTTCCCTCTCCTTCCGCATAGTGGCCACCACGGAAGCAGCAAGTGTGGGTCTGCCCCCGCAAGCACTCCAGCGGATTGGGAGGTGGAAGTTTGAATGTTTTCAACGCTATATTCAGCCCATTTCTAGGCAAATGGTGAAGCATTACAAGAGCTTGGCATGAACTCTGCAATTATTTCTTGCAGGAATGAGGCCAGTGCTAAATTGGCTTGGGTATGCGGGCACTCATTTGCATAGAGATCAGTTGCGAGGTTGAGGGACCCGGTGTGGCATGACAGGCATGGAAAACATCACTTCTCTTGGAAGCTTCCTGTAACTATGAATTACTTTTTATCGAATTTCAAACTAACTACGATGGATTTGCATGTTACTGGTTGGGAGCTCAGGCCTTGCGCTTTAGACAGCTATAGAAAGTTTTGTCGGAAGCGTGGGAGGCGGGGTCATTTTCCTCACGCTGAAGTTTTGGTGCTACATGTAGTGGGTAATGACATGTCTAGGTGGGGCAAGTAGTGAGTGGGGGAATTTATCCTGGGTGAGTTGGCTTCTTAGCGCATCATTTTGGGGGTACGGTCCTAGTTAGGTCAGAGATGATCCAAAGGATGGGTTGGGGAAAAGGGGTAAGCCCTGCAGCTAAGAACTCATCAGTAAGAAGGTTGAACAAGGAATTGGCAAAGTTCACATGCATGCCGCGGCTACGCAGCTTGAGGCATGGTTTATTAAGATTTTACTCCCAAGAATTTGTTCACAGATTTTGGCCATCTTTTCCCTGAACGTGTTGACGTTTTCATTCCTAATTTGCAAAGGGTTAAACACTGCTGTCTGTACCCAAGCATTGGGAGAGGGCTGTTGGACAGTAGCCCAATCAGCCCTGTGGCGCTGTAGACAGGAACCTAAATAACGGATTATAAAAAATGTTCAGACTACGACCAAAATGTGGCACTAAGAGTAATTATGAATTTGCTACCGGGGTTGTGGGTTGAGAGGTCCACTCGCGTCAAAAGGCCAAGCGGGCGAGGATGGCAGGGGTGGCCCCTGGAGTTGCGTATTGGGTGGATTTTTGGCCCAGGCATTTGGACTGTCAGGCTGGACATTGGATTTTACTGCAATTAACCCTGGATCAGCTCAGACAGTCAGTAGGCCAATCAGGCAGCTGTTGTGTCGGCAGGGCTGCTAGGGGTCAAGGTCATGATAACAGATGATGCACGATTTAAAAGCACTGTGGGTCCCCCATCATACATGTTTTCTGAATTTCTGTAATTAAATGCAATCTCTTTACCTCCAAAAAGTGGTGTTGCATCATTTGTAAAATACAGTGTGTGTTATGTCAGAAGCCAGAGGTATACGAGTTCACCATTATGCAGGCACCGCCATGGCCCTCAGAAGCTGCGCCATTAGAAGCTGCTCGTGGGCCATGGCAGGGGCCACAGATCCACTTGGGGGCTTCTGGGGTGGGCAAATAAGGTGGGCGCGCCAAAGGATGGCGGTAGGCTTACCTACATCTGGTGGGGCAGCATATTTAAGCAGGCCAGCCCCAGGCATCGTCCTCTTTCTTTCCTGCTGCCGTATGGTGCCTTCCTGGATTATGAAGTTAGCTCCCCCAACCCTCTTTTTCTGTGCTGGCAGTTGTGGGTTAGCAGAGTTTTGTGATGGCTTGTCCGATTATTGGGTAGAGCAGTGTGCTAAGTGACGAAATGGGTCATAAATGATGTCATGCTCAAGGTTAGATGGGTTTTGGAGTGCAATTATTTCATCAAAAATGCCACACCACCTTTAAGCAGTTCTGCATTAAAAAATATCTGGAAGCAAGATGGAAGATGGTGGGAATTGCCTAACAATTTATTGTGGTGAATTTAACTTTGCAGTTTTATTGGCAGAGGGGGTTCTAGTTCTGTGTATTGACTTTCAACTGGAGATAGTCTTACCACAGGTACAGATTACCTTGACAAACAACATTGTTTTTTGTGTAAAATACTAATATTCACAAGTGTCTCTTTACTGTGCCATCTTTAATTGAAATGTGCTCTAAGGTTTGGCCAGAAATGTTTGATTTATTACATGTTCTATAGTATCTTTACATTTTGATTTTTTTGGCCATTTTGGTGGTGAAGTTAACCTCCTTCAGAGTGCTTAATACTGCCTGTTTGCGCTTTATTTTTGTTTACATAGGATACAGTTGCTGTCAGTTGTGAACAGCTGAGGGATGGTAGCTGATTGAGGAGAGGGCTGCTTGAGAACATAACAGGTGCAGCAGATAAAGGTTTTACATTACTAAATTAACAAATTAAAGCCCATGACAAAATTTTAAAAAGCCAATAAACAAGGCCAATAAAGGTAAACACAGTGGACTGAATCTGGTACTGTTATACATACAAAATAAATGTGAATGGATGGCCTGGGGGTGTTTAAAGCAGCTAGATGAACGAGAGCAGGAATCGTTAGCCCTCTTGACTTTTCCCTTTGGCCATCCAAGCAGTAAGATCAGTTGCATGGATTGCTAACACCAGTCTACTTATTTGGATTTTTTTTACAATAAATAAAAAATACAATGCAAATTACAAAAATGCATTGGTTTGCTTGAAATCCAGCTTTAATGACTGCCTCTCATTCAGAGGGCCATGTTTTATCCGTATGCCAAGGCAACACTGCACACGTGTGAAGCCCACAGAAGCACAGGTTATCTTCAACACATCCCCATGCATCACTAAGCACTTTGTTCAAGGCAAAACCTTGAACCTGCAGAGTATAGTTTCATCCTAGCGCCAGATTGTGGAGAGAGAGAGAGGCGAACATACGGCATGCCAGCGACGAGAAGAAAGAAAATCAAGCAGAGGTGATTCGATAAGACAAGACATGCATCGGAGCAAAGAGTGCATCGTGTCCCAGTCAATATTACAATAGCAGAGGACTGGTACTATATAGAAAAGGAAAGAATCTAAAATTCCACTCAGGGACAAATAGGTATGTACAGGTAAGGCAGACTTATATTGGCGGGTAAATAGGCAGCCTCATTTTGCAAAGCCTTCAATCTCAAAATGTTGTGACATACTGTCAGTTTTCATTTCTTGAGATATTCTGTAAACTGGCAATGCTCAATATATAGGAACTGCCACTGAACAGGGAGCATGGTAATCAATCATCAAGGCAGGCAAAATAATGTTCTTGACATGTGTAAGGAACTCATGGTGGCATCAGTAAAGACAGACAAGTGATCACAGCTCAAGGGTGTTTATTGAACTTTATAATGGGTGAGAAAAATGCATAATCTAAACCTAAATCTAAGATGGGAGCAAGTTATGACCATGAAATAAGGCAGTCTAGTGGCGTCTTGTCAAATAAAAAAGGCCTATACTAAGAAAAAAAAACGATTTCCAAGCCTTAATTCTAAATTACAAAAAGGGTGTGGGATAATGTTCACTAGAAAAGAAAAGTGTTCACTAAATTAAAAGTCAGCGTGGTATGGCTGGGTCTCACTTCCCCACGTTTGAAGCACGGCACAAGGCGGGATTCTCGAGCACAGCACACTCCTTGGCCTTGTCAGCTTGAGGTTCACAGTTCCAGTTCAATGATATCAAAACCTTCAGAGGCTAAGTCTCCTTCTTGCAAAAGCTTCTTGCCTTAGAAGGCCTATGGTGTTTCAAAATGTCAAACAAGTTCTCTCAGTGATCTCGCACCTTTGGTGATTGATCTTCGCCACAGGATCTCCCTCCGTCAGGCTCGGATCCTCCTTGCAGTTTGGGCCTCACTCTGTCATGTTCAATAGAGCCTTTCTTTAACAATTCATGTATTTCTTATTTTCATCAGAAAGCAATATTTTCCTTCTCCTAGTTTTCTTTTGGCATCCCTCTGTCGGGTTCACACTTGCCACATTCCACAGTTCACAATCTTATTGGAAAGCAGGGCCCCCTTCCCCTAGCTTTCCTCTGGCTACGGGTCAGAGACTTTCGATTGTACAAAAGGATTTGATATAACCCTTGTAGGACCACTCTAGCACCTTACCCCACCCTTTCCTATGGTTTTTTGGTTTTCGTACTTTCAAAACTGGTCCCGGTCAGAGCCTTTCGAATGAGCGCCCACGTGGTGCCGGACCCCTTTGCACCTGGACCTCAACTGGGCTTGCAGATTTCTTGCATTCAAAATGTTGCTACTTGCAACCTTCGACTTAACACAGTTCGGTTTTCTATCGGCGTCCTCCAACGTACCAGCTGTGCTGAACCCGTTGGCTTCTCTGATCTCTGGAGTCGAGGACAGTACTACTGTAGCCAGCTGGCCTCTCCACCTGCGTTAGTAATGCGGGAGGCCCCCCATGTACCGCTCACATGTGCTACTCGGCACGCCAGCTGTAACTCCCAGTCTTATGATTTCCCTTTCGGAGGCTTTGCGTGTCTGATTTGAAAAGGGCAATGGTAATTCCCCCTTCGTTGTTTTTCCAGGTTTCACCGCCTTTCTCCTTCGCTTGAACTGCGGTATTTGGTGTAGCTGTCTCCTTGTGCGTTCAGCCTTGCTCAAAAGGTGCTTTCGTGCTCTGCCTTTTATCCCTGTGGGGAAAGTAAAGTGCCGTCGGGTGTGCGTGGTTATTGTCAATTGCCTGACTCTGCCCAACCCATGTTTTGGGACATGTCACATAAACGGCTCTGGTGTTAGTCTGTTGTCTGTTGCAGTGCAAGAAAGTGCTTGTGTGGGAAAGGTGGGGGCTAAAGCTTCTAAATATCCTACAGGATAGGATGGGGAAAACGTGTTAAAGGGAAGGTGATACCGTGTCTTAACCCTCAGTGTCCCACTTCCACTCCTCGAAGACCCTTCACTCAGGTGATCCAACCCCACTGGTCCACCCCCAGGAACTGGATCCAATAGCGATGGCTGTGTCCTGGTCACCTGGACAACAGATCTTTGGGGACTAGCAGGTGAGACATCTTCAGGTTTCTCACACACGTGTGAGGAAATATATTTTCTTTTCTGCTGCTTTCCTCGCATAGACTTCAATGGGATATCCTATCTTTTTGCTATTGTCTGTTTACTGACCTGACTTTTTTCAATTTATGTAAAGCCCTTAAATTTACTTCTATTGCTTTTTCCTCACCCTGATGGGGAATTTGATCAGTCCTTAAGACCATCAGTACTGTGAGACCCAGTCTTCCTTGGGGGAATTCTTGTATTTGTAAAACTGCACACATCAACTTAAAGTGAATTGGTTATGGGACTTTGTATCATTATAACATTTTCTTTTGTAACTTTGTGGTTACACGCACAATGAGTCCAGGCTGGGCTGGTGGCAGACATTTCTACCACATTTTTAACTTTTAACTAGTGCACTTTTGCATTTTCCTGCATAATGCCATTTAGAGTACCATATACTCTAAAAAGGCTGTGCAATGCGATTTTCATGTGTCTTTTAGTCATTTTGTGCCTTGGTTTTCTCCCTGCCCTCTCCGGACCGGAATTGCCATAGATTGAAAGCCCTTTCCAGGGCAGAGCTCCTCCTTTGCTGTGTGAAGTAGCGGTCTGTGTGTATGTGTAAGGAATGCATGGTATCAAAGAGTAAGACGGACACAAGTGATCACAGTTCAAGGGTGTTTATCGGACTTCAATTGGGTTTGAAAAAGGGCTATCTAATCCTAAATCTAAAGATGGGAGCAAGCTACGACCATCAAATAACGCAGTCCTAGTCGAGTGTCAAAATAAAAGGGCCTATACTAATAAAGCTATTGCCAATCCTTACTTCTAAATACAAATAGTGTGGGAAACAATGCTATGTAAAAGAAAAGTGTTAAAGAAATGATAGGCCAGGATATTCAAGCCGTTGGCTTCTCTTCCCCACGTTTTCAGCACGGGACAAGTCGGCACACTCAAGCTTAGCACTCTCTAGCTTCTCTAGCACAAGGATGAAGTTCAAGACTTCAACATCTGGGCCTTCTGTGCCAAAGTCTCTTTGCTATTTAAAGTCTCTAATTTCAGTGGGCCTGATGTAACATGACAAAACATTAAAGTTCCTTTCTTCTCAGGATTTTCACGTGTGCAACTTCTCTGGTGATTTACTGTTCACCCCGGGTCCCCACTTTAACACAAAACGTTCAATTGGTCTCACTCCGCCGGACTTGGACCAAATGTATCTTCCTTTGTCACTTCTCAGCTGGATACCGTACAGAGACCTTCGATTGAGCACCCACTCGGTGCTGGACCACTCTAAAAGGTATTGTAGCTTGCTTTAAAGTTCAATCACTCAGCAGTTCAACTTCACTTGCGTTTCTTATCACACGTGTTTTAACATTGTTTGTTCCAGCACTCGCCATAAAATGTTGCTACATGCAACCTTGGCTGGAACACAGACCGGTCTTGTATCGGTCTCCCCAACCCACTGCTTGTGTGGAATTTCGCTGATGCCGATTTGTTCTTGGAGCCATGGACGGTACCACGGCGGTTGGTGATTCTCCCCGCCTTGATTATTGACGCTGGAGGGCCCCGGATATCTCTGACACACAATGCAATATTCTTCTGCATGGGTTCCTGGTCTTACACTTTCTGTTCTCCAGGTCCCTGGAAAGTAACGGTCCCTTGTCAAAAAGATCAAGGGAAGTTCCCTCCTTGTGATCCCCTTTGGTTTTGCCGACTTTCCTCTCTTGCTCAGCTGCCGTCTCGAAACTGTGGTTTCCTCGTCTGCTTTGCCTCGCTCAGAGTGTGCTCTAGTGCTCCGCCTTTTATCCGTGTATGGAGTCAGGTGTGAGCGATTGTCGATAATTGCCTGAACTCGCCTGGCCATAATATTGGGACATGTCAGGTACACGGCTCAGGTGTTAGTCTGTTTTCCCTTATAGCAGGCTTCTGTGAGAATGTGAGAAAGTGTGTGTTGTAAAACAGGTTTTGAGGGTAAAGTTCCTAAATAATATAGGGGAAGGTGTTACAGGGAAGGGGATACCACATCTCACCATCCTGTGTCCCACTCCGACTCCCTGAAGATCCCCAGGTGATCCTCCCGCACTGGTCCACCCCCCCCCCGGAAAAGGATCCAAAAGCGATGGCCGTGTCCTGGCCAGCTGGATGACAGATCACCAGGGACTAGTGGGTGAGACACCTTCTGGTTTCTCACAGTGGCCAGATGTGGGGGCTGGTTCTGTCTGGCCCAGTCCACATCTGAGCAGCCACATTGTGTCTGTTGCTGGCCCAATGTGTTGACCAGAGGCTATTCATGATTGGACAGCCCCAAACAGTATGAAAGGTGCAGATCTCCTTACCATTGGTATACTTGGAAGCAACTCAAATCCAAATTCTGGATAAAAAAGGACTCCTGAAGCCATTCGACAGATCATCATTGCAGCCAAGTCGCCTAAGAAGTGCCGCCTGCTGAAGATCAGTGGACGACTTGCAGCTCACCAGCATTGCCTCCAGCCAAGTCAAGGTAAAGCCCTGGCTCCAACTTCCTGAAGGCCCTAGTCAGAGCTTCAACCCCTACACTGGTGCGAAACACCTGTCCCAACCGCTGCTGGAGGCTCCGTTTGCTGAGCCTTCGGAGGTGTCACTGTACCACAAGGTACACTGACCAGCTCTCCTATGGGCTACCTCACTGCAGCAGTCACTGTTCTGAGTGCAACCTTCGAACTTGTTGAATCTTCAACATGCGTAACAAGACACCTGCTCCTACAGTTGTGCAGGGGCTGCTCCTTTGTTCACACCATGATGATCGTTTATCACAGCCTGACCATCACGATTGTTACGCTCACCTGGCTCCCACAGGGGTGTCGAGCGGAACTGGACAGCCACGGTCTCCACCAACGTGATGCGTAGTGCAGAGATGACTGACTGGACTGGCCCACCTAGCTTCGTCTGCTTGACCCATAGAAGTAGTCTCCTAAAGACGGGGAAAGGGAATTAGCCACCTGTGGAGTTGAGTAGTAACGCCTCACTGCGTCGCCACTTATCACTTCTGACATTCCCTTTCACAAAGCTTACCTTATAGTTTTGTATGATGAGCTCTCCATCCTCGAAGAATGCAGGGGCGCGTTGATGGCCAGTTACTTCACTAGCTTGAGGGTATTGGAAGAGTTCTGGACAAATCTTGGCTCCAAACCTCCGGGCGAAAGGCAGTAAGTATATAGTTCTAAAGAGTTCAAAATGTCCGAATAATCACTCTTGTCCAATTCCTTGTTTCTTTTGCAGCTTAGACCCAAAAGATGATCGTCTTGTGGCAGCTGAAAGCGTTCAGGTAAGAGTCAGTGTTTTGTAACACTGTCCGGTAAATGATGCCAAGGTTTAACTTGCTGCTTTCTCTTTTCTTGCAGGTGCAGCGTAGGAAGATTTGGCGTGCTGGTGGATAATACCTCCTGCGGTAAAATCAGTTAAGCATATGGTGGCAAGAGATTTTCCTTGTTTGTTCCCATGGCTCACCTTGTTGTTTTCTTGTCCCCCTTAGGTGCTGGAATGCGGCAACCTGGTGATGGAGACAGCACCGGATCGTAGAGCTGCTGCGAGGAACGGTGAGTATGGCGCGGCGCTGCTGCTGGCGATGCGACGCGTTTAAAATGATGTCTGTTTCTGGTTCGAAGATGTGCTGAATCCGAAATCAGGTAAGAAATCTAGTAAAGTTCTTGTTCTAACCTTTCTTCTTCTTTCCCTTCTTTCTAGGTGCTCTGGACTCGAGGCGGGCGTGGCAGGATGCTGGATGCTGACTGCAGACACGGTGAGCGTTACGCTGCTGGATGCAGAATAACGCGAAGCATGTGCTGCTCTTCCGGCGTGGTTTAAATAGCCTTCAAAGTAGTCCCAGGTGAGTATTCCTCTATAACCACACCCGAGTAACAAAATAGTTCCTAAGATAAAATAGTCTCTTCAAGCCTCACATGGGCTTGGATGCCTGGATCCCTTGCAGCATGGTCTGCATCAGGTAAGTTTTAACATATGAGCCTGGCGCCATAGGCGCCAGGACTGGTGTCCCATATGAGCCTGGCGCCATAGGTGCCAGGACTGTACCCAGATAGCCCCCAACAGGGGTTGCTGGGTTTGCTCCAGGTAACATGATGCCTGCTTCCGGGGTTGATGAACTTGGTCTGGATGCCCGGGGGTAGGCATCATGACAGTGATTCCTGCTGAAACCAGTCTTCATTGTGTCTTGGAGGTCTCCTGATATCTCCTTGGCCATTAAGGTCTACATCTTGTTGTGCCAACCGTGTCCAGCTGTCAGTCTCCAGAACTGACTCAAGAGCCAGGAACCACAGACTAGCCGCACCGAAACCATACAAACTAAAGTGACCTTTGCACCCGCAACACCTGGTCCTCCCTCGACCGGGCCTAGACGCAAGAGGGCTCACCAGATTCAGGAAGCCTGAAGTGGTTTCTGGAGAAATCGGAGTAAAGAGGGGCGAGTTTGCATAGCTATTCCTAAACCACCCCCATAGGGTTGGATGGCAGTAAAATCCTAATCCTATCTCCCCATTGCCTAAGATTGGTGGGGTCTGGTCAATGATCCCCCTGGGCTTCCCTTAGAGTTTTGTGACTAGGAAAGAATCTTAAGACTTTTACTTACCTTTTGATTCAACTTTTGGAACATTTACTGTAACGTTCGCTTTGGCAACTATTCTTTGCGAAACACATAGTACACCTACAAAGTAAATGTTGTGGAAATGAAGACGTTTGGCCACTAGGCCATAATTCTTGGCAGGGTTGGACTTATTAGGAACTAGGGATATTGTCTTAGGTTTATCGTTGGGTTTTTACCTAATTTATATCAATCTACGTACCTATCTCCAATTGGTTCTAAACTGCGTTTTGCTCTATTTCTCACTTGCTTTACCACAGAGTTATTTCGAATCTTACCCTTAACACTGTTAATTCTAAGCGTAGGGGTGTTCCATTAGCAGAACCCCCAAAAGTTAATGTATATATGTATGATAGTAGTTGTGTGGCCATACATACCTGAGGTTTTCATTGCGTAGAGTGTATTAAAAGGCTCAATTCTATATTTTTGCACATCTTCTGTCTATTTGGATTATTGGAGTGTCTCATAGTAGTCTAAGCCTTACTTGCCCTCTTATCTTGACTTAGTTTGGCTAGACATCATTTTCTTTCCCATTCACCATAATAAGTTGGCCTCTCAGAACCCACACCCAAGGTTGATTCTGAAAATCCATGTTAACAACTTGTTTCAGTGACAAGACCAGTCTTCAACAGATACATGCCTCAAATAAACACATGCAAAAATGATGAACCATGTCTGGAATATGCTATGCAGTAATGGAATTCACGAATGACCAAGGATAATACAACAGCTAAACACTAGCCATAATTGGGTGTTAACCCACACCGGACCATTCCAGTTCAGTTTTTCTAATGTAGTGTATGGTTAAGGACACATGCGCAATTCTGGTATGAGAGAAGAAGTTCTACAGGGAATGACAGACTGCACAGTGGGAGTACATCTTGGCACATGTCACAGGTGTTCGTTCCATGCAGACACCAAGATGATACTTGGGCACCAACATCCCTCTGCAGGTAAAAAGTACTTTTGTATCTTTACCATCAACTAAATTAGGACCACCAGCATCTGCACTGACTGTTTGGAGCACTTGGTAAGCAAAGTAACACACCCTCCCTAAAAATAAACACCCGAAAAGAGACCAGAAAGCATTGCAAAAAATTATCAAAACAACTCTATCACTTTCCACCTAGCGCCGTCTTTCCCTGAAAGATCGTACTTACAGGAACACGGCTGAGACAGAAGGCGCTCCTGCATGGACGAATTGAAATATTGTGTTTGATGTTCTTCGATTCAATAGGTCTTGTTGTCTACTTGATTAAACAATTATTTCAATTCTATTTTCAATTAACTTCCATGTATCTGTTTGAAGATGATTAATCTCTTTAAGAATTTCCCGTTGAACTAAACTTTATAGACTCAAATACATTTTTCTTGTTTGTTCACAATTTTTGGTATTGCAAAGACTCTAAAGTGATTTTATCAAGCTTTATAATTTACATTTTCAATACTCAACATTTAAAATCAATGTTTAGGTTTTGATTATATGTTGAATCTCATGTATGAATGACTGGGTTGGATGTCCTTTAACAGAATATTGCTGGTTACCTTCTACATTAAACAATTATTTACATTTTAGTTTTATTTACTGCCATGTCCCTGTTCTACTGCCTTTTGTTATAACCAGACTATGCAAAAATGCTTTGCAAGAGGGTGTTCTTTTGATATTTGTTTTGAGACGCTGGCATTATTTTTGAGCGGAAGTCCTTTTGCAGCTCACTCCCTGGCTTACCTCACTACATTTTAGGGCACTCGTCAGACCTCAAATCTAGCAGCACATGGCAACCCTGTCCACCATGTAATTCTATTGTAGCACTACCACGCCCTTTATAGAGAGTAATTCAAAGAAATCTTGTTTTCCCCTTCTTTTAGGTCCATGGGTATTTTCCCATACTAAGTACAGCCCACACTGGCTGTTGGCAGTGGTACTTTAAGTTTACCTTTTTGGGTACACTCCTGTGCGCCTTTTATTTCTTACAGCACAGAAGCCATTTGCACAATACAGTGCTCAGAAAAACCTCTTATGTTGATTTAAGCCCTTGCTTTGTACTTCACAGTCCTTTTAGCTGGTTTACACTCAGGTAGGGCTAGCTGTGCCTATATATTGTTCACAGGATGAGTCCTAGAGACAGCCGTGTGTGTGCTTGGAACTGGTTCAGGCTGGGTTTAAGACTGCAGACCACTCTAAGACCCATTCTGAATGCTGTGTGAGATCATGGCAGTACCTGTGCTTCCTCTCCTCTATCTCTACTTGTGGTGTTCTCCATGGGTCTAACCTCTCTCCCTGGCTGTTCAACCAATACCTGGCACTTCTTGCCCACCGCATTGCTGCTCTCTGCCCCAACTTTCAGTGCGATACAGACAACACTCCGGTCATTTTCAGGCTCTCTCGGCCACCTCTTCTCCTTCCTCTCATCTGTATGTCTGTCTACTATCCAGGAGTGGTGTGCCGCCAATGATCTCTGCCTTAGTGCCAGCAAGACTGAGACTCATCATCGGCACACCTGCTCTCTCCTTTCCTGTCCCTCTCTGGCCAGCCTCTCTTGGTCCTCTTCCTTGTCCCGCCTGTGAGGCTAAACACCTCTGGGTCATCTTCGACTCCACTCTCTCCTCACATCTCTGACATCTCAGAAGTCACACTACCAGCTGCACCTCCTGAGAGGTATTATTCCTTTCCTTTCCTTCCCCCAGAAGCTCACTGCCTCCAGAGCTCTGGTTTTCTTTAGGCTGGACTACTGCAGCAGCCTCTTTCTAAATCTGCCTGCTTCTAACTCTCTGCTCTCTGCAACTCATCCAGAACAGGACTGCAAGACTTGTCCTTGGCCTCAAGCCCAGGGATCGTATCTCTCCAGGACAGAAATCTTTACACTGGCTCCCAGTAGCTGTGAGTATTAAGTTCAAAACCCTCTGCATTGTCCACAAGGCCTTCTGGGACCTGGGGCCTCAATACCTCCACCTCTCTCTTCCTAAATATCTTCCTTCTTGACCTCTTCGCTCATTCACCTCCAACTCTCTCAGGGTCAGTCGCTTCTCCAAGCAACGAGTTGGTGATTGATCTCTTTTTTTGGCTGGGGCCTCCTTCTCGAACAGCCTACCTACCTACCTGAAACTTGAGGAGAACCATCTCTGGTTCCAGAAGCACCTCAAGACCTTCCTCTTTGCTTCTGCTTTCTCTCCTCCTCTCCCCCCTGCTGAACCCCTGACAAACTGCACTGCTCACCTGGCTACCCTCTGATCTTGGGCACATGTCCCCTCCCCCGCCAGCTGCAAGGCCTCTCGGGCAACCGCTGCACTTGGGGGCTGGTTCTGTATGCCTCCAGTCCCCACCAGCTCTAGACACTTTATGTCTGCACTTACCCCTGCACTTGCCACTAGCTGGCTGCACTTTTACCTACTGTTTTTAATAATTTTATTTCTTTTTTACTGTTGATCCTATGTATTGCACTGCCCCTTCCCCCTATCTGCACCTTCCCCCCTCCCTGCACGACCTCAATGTCACATGGCTTAGTAAGATCACTGTATTACCTCTGTTCCCCCTCCCTTGCCTCGTTGCGCTTTGAAACACTTGTGTATAGGTGCTTTATAAATGCCATATCATATCAATGTTCAGCTACTGATTACATTACTTGGTTCAACAGAACCATTAAAATACAAAACATTTAAAATGTAATCATTACAGTATCATTATTATTGGGGTATTTACTGAGCTCAGCCCTAGCTTCAGCAAGCAACAGATCGCTTTATCATCATACGGGAAAGGACACAGTGAGTGAAGCTGAAACACAAGGTCACTAACAACGGGGAGGCGGGCAAGCAATTTGGCAGCAAGGGCTCTATAAGGAAGCAAAAGAGGAAATAGGGTGGAAAGTGTGTGGACCTAGGTTTTAGGGAAGAGACATTCCTTGAATAGGATTACACAAGTTACATTGAAGCAATGTCTTAATTCAAAAGACAAAGCATATAAAACCTGTAGTTGATTCATACAACAGCACATATTATACCAAGAAGTTAACTTCCTCCTTATCTGAAACTCATTTACGAAGTAGGTTCGCAACACGCAGTCTATTGGAACGTTGGGGAATCGTTCTAAATATCTAAGGGTGGTCTACATTACTGAAAGCTATAAACTTTTACAACTAGTATTACATAGTCTTTGTATTGCTTGAAATATGCGACAAAGGGGAAAATGCAGCCACAAGGCAAAAAATAGAATAGTAGAACTATCATCCCATCAATACCATCCGGCAAATGTGAGCCTATTCGTAAAATAAACAGACCAAACATTTATCAGCCATAGTATCCGCAATCCATCCTCAGTATTTTTAGAACTTGACAATTTAATTTAACTTGTAATAATTTCTGAGGGCTTCAGAAGTTACCTGCACTCTTTCATGTTTGTCACTTTTTGGGTCGATGTGCCTTTTATCCTTGGTTGTCAGATTGGGTGAAATTTGCACAGGAGTGGTAATTGATAGAGCACAATTCTAGACCAATATATTCAAACCATGGTACCTTGTTTAACTACGCGTGAATTGTGAAGTTTGTAGCAAACTGTTGTAATGAGTGTCTTCCCTCCTGTGTCGTCCCTGCAGTGGTGATGTCAGTGGAACGTGGTGAGGTCACTGTGCTCAGAGTGTTCAGGGTGTTGTCATCTAAATAGTGTTCCAAGGGGGACAGTTGTAGATAGAGAGCTGGCTGGCTAGGATGTGCCGGTGCTTTCCTGCTGTACTTATGAACTAATAAACCTATATAACTTACCTGCTGGCTCAGGTGTGTTGATGACGAGTCCACCTTGTTACACTGGCGACACGGATGGGATCCTGTCGTGGAGGGGACAGCAGCTGAACAGGACACCGCCCTCCAGGTGACCACATCCTCAGAAACAGACAGTTGTGCAGCTCTGGAGGTATGGACCAGAGTTGCAGTCCAGCAGACCAGGTGGTGCTGGGAAGGAGGCTCCCTTACGGAAGGAGCCAGGCCCCTGAAGAGTAGGGTCGGAAGAGCCGGTGGTCTGTAGCAAGGAAGTTTATCCCTGGGCCCAGAACCGGTGTGTCGCGTCTCAGGGAAGCTGTCCTGATAGCCTTTGAGAGTGAGCCGCCCGTGCTCCCGCTGCAATAAGTGGGTCGAGCGCAGTGGCAGTTACCTCCTTGCAGAGGAGTGAAGGAGGTGTTCGGGAGCGGCAGCACACGTTGATGGCCGGGAGATCCAGCTGATTGCGTGAGGACGAGTGCCCAGTTCGCAACACGCATCGTGGTGGTGCACGGGAGGCTGGGCACAGGTCCGGGAGTTGGGGCGAGCAGAAGTGCCCTTGTAGCGGTGCTGATCATGATAGGCGCACAGAAGAGCGCATTATGGCCATCAGTCAACGTTGCTCTGCGGGCGGTCTGGTCACGGAGGGATCGCCTGTGATGAAGGATAGGCGTCCGTGTTTCGTGCGTGTTCGCCCTATCGTAGGATACTGGAGGTCCATCCTCAGTGGTGCCGGTGATGGACTGATGACGTGGGCACGCCGAAAAAGAGCGTCCCAGTGCAACTGTGTGGAGCTGGAACACACAGCGACTTTGGAATGCATCACGTACGTCTGGTGCAGGGAACGTGTTTGCGTCGTCCCTTCAGTTGCCGGAAGGGAGTCTTGTCGGTCCTGCAACGTTGGCAAAAACAAACTTTGTCTTGGCAAGGGGATTGGTCACCGAGAGAAGCACACCCCTGTATTGGAGCGTGTGGGAAGAACTGCAGAAATCGCCCTGGAATGCCCTGTGGATTGTGAGTTGCTGCGTACATTCCTGATGGAGCAAGAGGAAGTGTTCTCATTTTTTCAGGAGCAGAGGAGTTTCTACCTGGGCTCTACAATTGTGTTACTGTGTTCCCGGGGTCATGGAGGAGTTTGGCGTTGGTCTTCGGTGCCCGGTGTCAAGGAGGAGGTTCCCTATTATGGCGGAACATATCTTCAATGAATTAGGACCTAATCGTGTCAGGCCAGTATGTGTGATGTTATGTGTAGTGTTGTGGCCTGTCTGTGCTCTCTCCAGTGTACGTGTTACGGGCCTGTGTGCATGAGTATGTGTGTTCGTGTCATGGCCCGCTGTGTACTTGGTAAATATAGTATTGATGAGTTTATTTCCTTGTTTTGTGCTGCTCAATGTATTTTTCCTTTTGGTGGGGTCGTGACTTGGCGGACATGGACTTGCGGGTGCGACATGGACTCACGGGTGGTCGGGGCTCATGTTGGATTGTGAAGCTCGTGTCGCTAGGTGGAAACATGGATGTTTGTGTGGTATTACAGGATACTATTCCCTAATGAACTGCGATGGAATAACATGGTTCTAGTGTTGCATCGTTGTACCATTGCAGCAATTACACCTTTCAGGAAGATAAGTTACTTTGTACCAATGTTGGTTTCATTTTGCCATGCTGTCAGTTACTTCTGTCTTGTGGCACCTTGTGGTATGGGAGTGTGACCTTTGTGGTAGCCTGGTTGGTGCTGGGGGTCCCACATTATGAAGGTGGTGTGTGTCAATGACCACCGTGGTAGCCTGGCTGGTGCTGGGGGTCCCACATTAGGGGTTGTGTGTTGTATTTGGCAGGGACTTGGGGTCCCATTGGTGTAGAGGTGTTTTGGCAGGGACTAGAGGTCCCGTAGGTGTAGCGGTGTTGTGGTAGGGACTAGGGGTCCCAGGGTGTAGAGGTGTTTGTTGGCAGGGACTAGGGGTCCCATGGGTGTAGCAGTGTTTTGGTAGGAACTAGGCTCCCTGTGTGCTAGATGTGTGCTCACAGGGACTTGATGTGCATATTATCTTGAGGTCGGATTGTGTGTGTGGAGGTGAAGCTGTTCTCTATATTTTCGAGCGTTGGAGATGATGTTGTCAGTTGTGCATGTTGTTGCTCATTAGAGTTGGGTTAGTGCCCGGGGGTGGCAGCCCTGGTACCCTGGGGTGGCGGACCAGGGTGGAAGGTTGTAGGTGCACTGAGGGGTTTCAGTTGTCAGTGGTATATCCGTTTTAAGGGACGATGGGGTGTGGCAGGCCCTAGGCTTCAAGGGGCAGCTTGAGGCAGGTGGAGTTCTTGTTGTTGTTTTGTTCCTCGATATGTATTCCAGTTCAGTTGAGGGGAGGTGCAGCCCTTTATCCAGGTCGGTGGGTTCCTCTGTTGTGAGATTTTTTGGTGGACAGTGGGTAGTTAGGCTGTTGTAGGTTGGATCTGTGTTCCTTTTAGTAGGAGTGGTGTGCAGGATTATATTTCCATTGTGCAGGATTATATGTCCACCTGTTTTTCTGCTTAGTGGGAAGCTAGCTCCAGTTGTATCAGTGCACTTTTACCTTTATGGAGGGTGGAGTGTTTGTACTCCGTTGTTGGCCTTGGTGTGTGAATGGGCTCATGTGGACCGTTCCTGGGGTTTGGGTAGCATGTTCATGAGTTTGGGTGTTGATGGGCAGGTACTTGGTGGCCACGCGTATTTGTATTGTGTAGAATGGTACTTGCGTATAGGGATCACCTTTGTATTAAATTAAGGGAGGGAGAAGTGTTGTAATGAGTGTCTTCCCTCCTGTGTCTTCCCTGCAGTGGTGATGTCAGTGGAATGTGGTGACATCACTGTGCTCAGGGTGTTCAGGGTGTTGTCATCTGAATAGTGTTCCATGGGGGACAGTTGGAGATAGAGAGCTGGCTGGCTAGGATGTGCTGGTGCTTTCCTGCTGTACTTATGAACTAATAAACCCATATAACTTACCTGCTGGCTCAGGTGTGTTGATGACGAGTCCACTTTGTTACACAAACCCAGAAGAATTTCTTAAAAAATGATTTTTATGTTTTTTGCAACCTTTACGGCCAACCCTCTGCCCACCCTAGCAGGTGATTGCATTAGATTTGGCACTATAAATCTTAATGATCACTTCAAGCAGTTGGCATCCCAGAGATCAGGTAAAGCGTAGAATTGTTTGTCGATTGAGCCATCTTTACCACCAATTTCTACATGTGTGCTAGAACTCTTAGTTTTTCTGTAAATGTAACCTAGAGATAAGCTAATTCTCTGTCCCAGTGAATGGCCACACTTTTGAAAGAAAAGTTTTAGAAGGAACTACATTTATCACAAACTATCAATACTTGGGTTTTAATCTGCGTTAATGGGTAATTCTAGGTCTGGGATAAATCTGGCATAGTTGTCTATGTTGTGTTGATCTAGCTTTCGATATAGCTACCCATTCTGCCATTCAAAAGGGCATGGCATCAGCAAACAATTCAAATGAGGTACCCACCTAGAAGCGATATGGTGTGATATAAAGATGAGAATAACCAACTGACTGTAAAAAAAGAAGGGAATTGGCACCACTCTATGCCAGCTGAGAAGTCTAAACGAGACACCAAATTGGGTTAAATACTAGAGTGTGGTGTGGGCAAACGCAGTTCTATTATAGTCTTTAAAAAATCGACTGGAATGGGATCTGGCCAGGGCCTCATGCAGATGCAAAGCCTTGAGATAATAAAGAGCAAAGGGCCTAACGGGCCGTAGTCAGCAGCATGAGGTGCTTCTATGCTGTTTTCCTGGGTAATGTCACCCTTGTAAACTGTGGCCAAAGGTTGTACCCATTTATATGGATATCCTGGCTCCCTGTGTTGGAATATCGGTTCACTAAATGACAATTTCCTGACAATTTTACAGGAAGTAGCTTCCACCAAATCTTGTCAGAGTTAATATGCCTAGCCTACTTTTATCCGAATGCAAATGCATTTATAAGCATCAGTTTTCAAAAATCCAGCAGATGCCTTAAGCGCTTCAAACAGCTACAATTTAGCCATCTTACTGAGATTGAATCATGCATAATTCACGCTGTTTCACTCAAGTTTCGTTTGGACAGGGGAAGAAACAAACAAAGGCTTAATATCTCATTAAAAGCGTCAAGTAATAATAGATTCAACTCATCTAGAAGAGTTCCAATCTCAGTAAGAGATATAGACACATGCATGACATTTCTTCGGTAACAAGGGGTGCCCTTGCAGTTGAGATTAATTCATACATACCAGAGTGCCTGCATTGTTAATAATGTTCCTGCACCAACTATCTTTCGGGGAAAGACTAAGTAAAGTGGAAAGTGATAGCTTTCTGAATGATACAGCATCATCAATTTCTCTACTGAGGCCCAACCAGAAGCAAAGAATAATCTATTGTTGATGAAAATCCACCATTATAGACCTTTTAGTCTTTTAAATCAAAGACATATTAAGCGTATAAGAGCAATTGTGACACCTTGCGTCACACATGCTGACAGTAGCTTTTAGGTGGACAATTTCTCAATTTAAAATATCACCCAAATTAATACCTACAAGTTCTAATTAAAAATGAATGTTCATACATTTTGCAAGGACAACAGTGGGAGAGAGATAATTTGTATAATGCCTTTAGAGGTCAGGTTAACAATGAATTTATTTATTGCACATTTGTAAGGCGCTTATACAAGCAAATTGTGTTTCAAAATGCCCACAGAGCAACAGGGATGGAACATGGGAGTGAAAATCAATTAAAAAAATGAAGGAAAGCGGTGGACCAACTAGGCCTTGTAAGCATTCAGAACGTGCAAGTGCAGAGAAAAGAGAAAGGAAGGGGAGATGGGGTGTTGGGGGGGGGGGGGTTCTAGGTATTCCGGGTGGGGGGGGAAGGAGGGGGAGTGCCAAGTGGAGTGGTCAGCTGTCAATATAGAAGTATGTATAATGCCACTGGTGACAAAGGCCAATGGTGCCAGGTAAGTGGTGCTGGGAGTGGACGGAGGCACAAGGCGATTGGGTGTGGGAGTCCAGGGCCCAGAAGGACACAAAGTTCCTGATCCCCAATCTCAGCACCTGTAGCATTAGCAAAGGAGAGAGGAAGGGGTGAAAAGGAAAGTCTTGAGGAGCTTACGGAATTTGAGGAGTTCCGTCAAGACTAAGAGGAAGAGGGAGGCTGTTCCATAGGAGGGAGCCTGCTGAGGAAAGAGTTTCGCCACTAACTCTCCGTTTGAATCAAGAGATGCAAGCAGTTCCTCACGGGTGTTCAGAAGAGCAGTTTCCGTGCCTCTGGATGCTCGGAATCCAGATTGATGGTCGTGGAGGCAACTAACAGGTTCAGTGTGCTGGGTAAACTGGGGGAAGCCCAGCTTCTCAAGGTGTTTCCCCGAGAAAGGGGTTGACCGTTATGGGGCAGTAATTTGCATGTGGTATTCAATAGAGACTGACTCTGTGCTTTACATATCTTTCTCTCTCCCTGCTAATCCTCCCCTTCTCCAACCTTGTGTACCTGTACGTATATCTTTTATTTTTTGTTTAATGTATTTTATTCAATTACAGTTTTTTTCTTTTCATTTTTAAATGGATTTAATATTCCTATTTTTTCTGTGCTTATATATTGTGTTGCACATATACTACAATGGATTGAAAACTTACCTTTGCTCTTATGATTTTATTTTCTTACATCTCGGTTTTGTGTTAATATATGTGACTTAGAATGAGCCTAGTTTTGAGAAAGGCCTAAGTAGGGCCGAAACACGTGTAAACATTTGGGCAAGAAAACATAGGACAATTATGAATCAATAAAGTGTCCCATGTACTGACTACAGTGAACGTGTATTGATTTTGAAAGTGTTTTGGGCATTTTCTGGACATACTACTCGGTTTTAAATTATAAGGCCTGTGCTAATATGTATAGCAAAAAGTATGAAGTAAAGGTATATCCAATGTGCAATTCCGAAAATTACTAATTCACATCAGAGAGTGAAAACAAGGTTGTCTGCTTGTATGCAGGGTTTATTGGTCATGAACAGCCGACACGTGTTTCGACCAATCTGGTCGTTATCAAGGGATAAGTCCAGTGATAAAGTGAATGGATGCTCTAAGTAGTTAGAGAGTGGTAAAACAGGATAGATACCACCAATGGTATAATCTTGAAAAAAGTCAATTGGTAAGGAGATCTATATAGCATGGATGCTAGTGGAGGTCAAGGGGTCCAATCCACATAGTCCCATAAATGTGGAAACCCAGATAAATAATAAGTATAGCACACATTTCCCCTCAATTCAGGTTACATTTTAAACATACCTTGAAACTATTGTCAATTCTAAAATGTGGAGAGCATGTGTCTCCCACTCTGGACAACAAAATGTGATTGTATAGGTGTAATAATATATATTTGACTTACATTTTACTGCTTTGACTCGACACATCTATGCTGATATACTTACTTGAATGGACAATTATTGCTTCAAAATCACTTGTGTTTGGTAATGTATTGCACCCCAAACCCCAGATATCCTTAGTCAAAGCCTTACTACTCAGCCTCAGTGGGACTTTCACTAGATGTTTGTGGAAAACCTTTGCAGGTCAACTAAGGTTGGCTTCCCAGTAGTGGTTCGGGAAAACATTATAAGAGTGCCTTTCTAAGGTTATTAATCCTGGACAAATACTCTGACAAGCCAGTAGTGGTTGTGATAAACAGCCACCCTGTCATTTTAATGTTATTAATCCTAAACAAATATTCAGACAAGCTGCCTTGTGAAAAGACTTAGCATGCATAACAAAGTACCTCTTGTGGGGCAGAGATCCTAGCTAAACTCCTAAATGTGATTTTATTTTTCAACAAGTAATGTCCAGAAAATAGTTTCCTATTGAGAGTAAAGGGCCCAAAATTCTGTTTGTAATAACAAGCCTATCAAGACAGACCTTACTTTAGAAATAGAAGAGATTCCTCTTGGTACGATGTAATACATAAGAAATAGACACCAAGTGAAAATTATTATATTTAGAAGAAGAGAACATGAAACGCATACCTCCCGATTTCTGTCTCTCTAAACATCGGCTACATTAAGTACAGCCATACTTTTTACTTTTTTCAAAATAGTTAATGGATTTGGTATGCCCAGGAAGCTTGCTGGATCTGGTACAGATTTATACATTAGGCCATAATAGTTGCAAATTCTGAACTTTAAACGAGCAAGCCTCATCACTACAATCACCAGAAGCCCAGATTCATCTGCTACAATATTATTCAGAAAGGCTGGATTTGTTATATATAACCATGGCCATCCCTCTAACAATTTATGGCTGATAGAATGTAGAGTGGGGACCAACCCAAAATGTTATGGCCCGATTAGAAAGGAACAAGTTACTTAACTGTAACTGTTGTCCTCCAGCATGGGTCTTTCATGGATTGACATGCTCAGGAATATTCCCCGTCGTCGGGCTGGGAATCCTCGGTAAATAAAAAATCAATTTCAGTTTTATTTCTGAACGGTCTTTCTCCTAACAACCAATCACTGAGCTATGTGTCATACTGCCCCCAGCCAATGACTGCCCTTTACCTAAGCCCCTCCTCTGGCAGCCATCCTCAGATTTGGTAGCACCTAAAGAGGCAGTAGGACCAAGAGAAGAGCCGCAGAGGGGTAGGAGGGAGGGTTCACATGTGAATCCATGCCAGACCCACGCTGGAGAACAACAGTTACAGGTAAGTAACTTGATCCTTCTCCAGCATGGGGTCTGGCATGGATGCACATGCTCATGAATAAAGAATACACAGCAGTACACACATGCACAACCACTGGAGGTGGCTAAGGCTCAACATAAGCATCTCTTACCTCCTCACCAGGTTCACCTTCAAGCGAACAGGTTGCACAGCACTGCCTGGCCGACTCTGGACTTCACCATGGAATCCCTGTTGATGCAGTAGAATTTGTGAAGGTGTGCGGCAACCTCCACATAGCAGCCCTGCAAATGTCTAGCAGTGGCACATCAGACATGAACGCCGTAGTTGCAGTAATCGCTCTGGTCGAATAGGCTCTCGGACGGCCAGGCAACGGTCGGTTTGCCAACCGGTGACAATGGGTGATGCAGCCAGAGCGCCACTTGGATATGAAAGCCTTCGAGAGGGCCTTCCCTTGATTCACAGGGCCAAAGTTCACGAAAAGTTGTGACATCTTTCAGAAACTCTTTGTGCGGTCCGCCTAGAACTTCAGCGCTCTAGTCACATCCGGCGAGTGCAAAGTCCTCTCGGACGGATTTTCCCAAGGTGCCATCGGAAAAATCACAGGCAACACCAAGGGCTGGTTTAGATGAAAGTCTGACGGCACCTTGGGCATGAAGGAGGGGTGAGTCTACAGCACCACCCTTGTGTCGTGAAATGTCAAATAAGGTGGCTTATAGGACAGGGCCTGAATCTCACCCACTCGTCGTGCAGATGTGATGGCCACGAGGAACGCTGTCTTCCACGACAAGAACTTAAGTGGAACTGTCTGCATAGGTCCGAATGGAGGGCCCATGAGCCTAGTCAGCACTACATTGAGTTCCCACGCCAGGGCTGGAGCCTTCACCGGTGGGAACGAACAGAACAGTCCTTTAATAAACGCCTTAACCAGACAGTGTGACCATAACGACGACCGTCCTGGAGATCTGGTGTAGGGGGAGATAGCCGCCAGATGAACTTTGATGGAAACATGGGTCAGTCCTTCTTTGGCCAACAACAGCAAATATGGTAGCACTTGCAGAGCCGTGACCCGCAGAGTGTCGATCTTCTGTGCACGGCACCAAACGGCAAACCTCTTCCATTTATTTCTGTAGCATTTAAGAGTACATGACGCCCTGGCCTTGGCAAGCACCTCCTTGCAATCCGCTGCGAGGTCGTAGCCCCCGAACTCTAACGCTGCAGAAGCCAGGCCTTCAGGTTCAGCGATCCTGGTTCGTGGTGCAGAATTGCACCTCCTTCTCTGGCTAGAAGATCTGCGACCACCGGAAGCTTTAATGGGGGACAGGGGGGACGCTGACATGATGAGAAGGTCCGGGTACTAGATCTGCTCGGCCACACCTGTGCGATGAGCATCATCATGCACTGGGGCCGTCTGAGTTATTTGACTAGTCGAAGAAGCAACAGAGGGAATGCATTCAGAAACAGGCCGTCCCAGTGGAATGAGTATGCGTCCCCCATGCCCCCCGGCTGGGGAAACCTGCTGACAAACCTACAACCCTTGGTGTTCGCCGCTGACGCAAATAGATCGATCTGGGGATTGCCTCATCTGAGGAACAGGTGATCCAATTGGTCCTGCCAAAGCAACCACTCGTGGCAAGAGTGCAGCTCCCTACTGAGCAAGTCGGCGACTGTGTTCTTCACTCCTGCCAGATGAAACAGGATGAAGAACATCCTCCCCGGGCGATGGCCCAGTGCCATAGGTCCTGTGCTTCCTTGGAGAGAAACTGGGATCTGGTGCCCCCTGCTTCCTGTTAGGTTAAACAAATGTTTTTAAGCGCATGTTAGCCGAAGTTATCATGGCGCTAGGGGCTGAGGACGGGTAGAACAGGACAGAATTTTTAGAATAGTAGCGTTGAGAGTTTGCGCTGGAATCCGAGATGGTCAGAAATACTCTGCAACGAAAGCAGATGTTTATACTCGGCAATAGCAACCACAATGGAGAAGGCACGCCCATCAGACCGGGCTAGCCTGAACCGAGGAATAACTATAAGAAGGGCTGATTGAGAGTGGAGGAGCCAAGTGGGAGAGTAGTGCACACATTTGGCTTGCAAATACTCAGCACCAATGCCAGAGAAGGCCCGGTGAACTATACACATGGATTTAAACATAACACGGGCCTCAATGTGGTGGTATTGTCCATGAAGATCCGCACCACCTTGCCCTTCAGGGACGGAAGAAAAGACTTGAGGGCCCAAAACACTGCCCGCATCTCCTACACGATATGCAACATTTTCTCCTCCGGTAGCCACTGGCCTCTTGTGTGAAGACTTCCAGTGTGAGCTCCCCATCCTTCCAGGGAGGCGTCCGTCATGATCGTCTCCTGGTGCGGTGGGGTCTGGAAATCAGCACCTTCGGACAGATGTGCGTGAACTCACCACCACCGTATCGCTCGACGGAAACTCTCGTCGAGTGTGATCTTGTCCTTGAAGCTTCCCGACACTTGTATCCAACGAGCGTTGAGGAACTCCTGTAGGGGACGCATCCGTAGCCTGCACAGATGAATGAGGTGTATGCATGACGACATCATGCCGAGCAGAGACTTTATGGACCTCACCCTTGCGATCTTCTGGGCCAACAGCCATTGTACCTTGCCCAAGATGACCACTACCTATTCCTCCAACTGGGACATGAGGCACAACACTGTGTTGCGTTGGGATCCCAGAAACGGCGCGTCCTGTGATGGAATCAAGTTGGACTTTGTATAGTTCACAGAGAACCTCAGATCCGTCAGTAGGCACACAGTCTTCTCTGTGTGGTATACAGCAATCTCCTTCAAACTGGCCCGGATGAGCCAGTCGTCCAGATAAGGGTAGACGTGAATCCCCTGTAGCCGCAGCTGCGCTGCCATTGGCACCAGGTACTTGGTGAAGACCCTTGGTGCAGATTTCAATCTGAAGGGAAGGGCCGTGAATTGGTAGTGCTTCCCTGGCAACACAAAACGCAGGAACTTGTGATGCCCTTTGTGAATGGGGATGTGGAAGTATGCATCCTCCAAATCCAGCGACGACAGGAATTCCCCTCTCTTCCAGCTGTCTGAGCACGCGCTGAAGAGTAACCATCCAGAATTATTGGGACTTGATGTATTTGTTCAGTCGACAAAGGTCGAGAATGGGCCTCCAGCCCCCAGTCATCTTTCTGAGGAGGAAGTACCTTGAGTAAAGTCTGAAGTCTCTTTGGGACGAGCTTTATCGCACCTTTCCTTAGCATGGCCAGCACCTCCAGCAACAGGAGGGACGTGGTTTTCCTGCCGGGTAACTAGTGGTATTCGGGGACACTTCTGTTGAAATTCCAGGGTGTCCGTGGGCGAGAGCGTCCAGCACCCAACCATGGGTGGAGATGGTCTTCCACACGCTGACAAAGTTTGCCAGTTATCCTCGGTCGAAGGGCATGTCCAGCACCTTCAACTGAACATCCTGCCGAAAGATGGTGGCCTTGAGCCAGCCACAAAAGCAAACGCTGTTGCCCATTTGACAGAATCCCACGTCGGCAATGTCTGGGGCCACTGTGATTGTGTGGTCCGACGACACCTCGCCTTCCTGCTGAATTTCCAGTGCCTCCGACCGCTTGTCATCAGGAAGGAAGTCCAGGATGGGAGCGATCTTGAACCACAACACCCGGTCGTAACGAGAAACGATGGCGAGGGCGTTGGCGGCCTTGATGGTAGTCGCTGCAGAATAGATGACCCGTCGTCCCGTGGCATCTAACTTCTTGCCCTCGCTGCCTGGTGGGGTGGCGGCCGCCGAGGCCGAACAACCAAGGACTTCTTCCTGGTCGCCGCAGACACTACCGAGTCTGGAGAAGGCTGGGCCCGTAAGCACTAGGGGGTGAAGTCCGGCACCCTGTACTTCTTCTCGAGGCAATACCTCTTCGGCAGAGCCATAGAAGGGTTCTTCATGAGAGACAAACACTCATCCCAAATGTCATTCAGGAGTGGGACCGAGAGGATGGTCTTGCTCTTTGCCTCTCTGCACTGATATAAGAAGCCCTCCTCCTCCGGAGCAATCTGAAAAAGTTCTGAGGCTCTGGAGATCATCGAGTGGAACGAGCCAATATTATCCTGCAGCGAACATCTGGGTGACGGTAGATCCCCTAACCCGCTGTCATCACCCGTGCCCGTTGTCGCTGTACCGGATCCGTCTCATCCCTCGGAGGGGAGGAAGGGGGCAAAGGGTGGCAAGGAGTTGGAGGGTGAACCCTCTTTGGCCGTGGTTGGCACCACGGGAGGGGCGGCCAACACAATAGGCTTACTTGTCTGTATCACCAAGACCAGCGTATGCAGTGCCAAAAAGATGTTCACTAAGAGGTCTTTTGGAGGTACCGAGATGGTGATGAAAGCTGAGGTGCAGGCGGAATAGGCCGCTGGGGCACCGGCTGGGAGCCCAGACCATCGTCACTTTGCTGCTCTACTTCAACGGTCTTCTAGCCATCGTCACCTTCAGTCGGCGCGCTCGTCGCAGGGCCTGCTTCCTACGTTTCCCTCCTCATGGATGGTTTGCAGACCGGTGAGCTCTTCCTCAGAGGAGATGTCCGAACCCTGGAGGGCCACTGCACCCCCCCTTCTTTGCTTCCAGCAGTGAAGGTCTTGGGGAGATGACGGGCATCCTCTTCTCTGGGGTCTTCTCTATGGGCCGGAATGCAGCCTCCCTCCTGGGAGGAAGGGACACCTTGGTTTTAGGGGTCCCGTCCTGCGGGACCGTCTCTGCGGTCTATGCCAGATATTGCGCCACCCCCTCGATGGAAGGCTGGGCCTTCGCCAGGTGCACCTGGGCCTTCACGGTCAGGGCCGGAGCCTTGTCCTGCTTGTCCTTCTCCTTAGGGTTAGGGTCCAAGCCCTGCTTCCCCTTGGACTTCTCCAGTAGGACAGACTTGGGCCTCTCCTTGAGTTTGCCCAGAGGGTCCGACTTCCTCTTGGCCGAAGATCCTGAGCATGGACTGGTGTAAGAGGCTGGAGACGTCGAATGCGCACTGGCCACTGAGGAGTCCGACGCAACAGTGCTCCAGGTGGCAGTGGAGTCACAGTGCTTAACATTCTGTCGGATTAACCCGCTCCAGAGTCCAAAAACTGTTGAGAGTACAAATACCAGGATTTCAATACAGAAGGGCAATCCAAATCAGTCCAAAATTCCAAAAAACAGGGTCCAAAACACAAGGTAGCCGGGTCGTAGCTCAGGAGCGTATGACTGAAAGCGAGTGTTGCTTTTATTCCGTGTTTTCCCGGTCACATGATTTACTTGGAACTGCTCCCGATTGGCTCTACACACCTCACATGACCCGCGCGTATGCGAACTCTAATGCTACGCGCGGTGTCACGTGAGAAGCCATGACATCGGGATTGCCATCGGGACCACAAACACTATGGCAGCCTCCATCCACAACGCTGCCTTTAGCGCCGTGATGCCAGCGCTGCTGTGTGGCGTTGCCCTGCCGATGCCAGCGCTGCTGTGCGGCGCCGATCCGCAAGTATCACCAGCGAGCCCCGACCCGACACCGCAGACTCCGAAGGCCTCCCATACCTCCGCTGGTGCCCATGCAACGTCGTCCCAAGGTGGGTAGTAAAGGATGTTGCTGCCTGACAGCAGGCGAACCCAGTAAGAGGGTCTCTGTCTTATCGTCGTTAAGACAGAGCCCATGCTTCACCATCCATGTTTGTATAATGAGGTAAACATCGTTGAGTCTTACTATCTACAGTGTAATGACCAGTGATGAGTATCTGGGTGTCATCTGCGTAGTGTAAGTGACACCCAGATAGTCGAGATCATCAAAAAGTGGTTTGATGAATACATTGTAGAGTGTAGGAGACACAAGACCCTTGAGGGACCCCACAGGTGACTGGAGTAGGAGTAGCAGCAGCTGAGGGCGCAAAGACTCATGGATCTGTTAAGGAATGATCAATCCAAGCATTTGCTTTGTTTGCGAAGTGTGTGCAAGATGAAAGGTATTCACATACAATTTTATGGTTTACCAAGTCAAATGCCGCTGATCAAGTAGAAGATGCAGGGCCAATTTTCCCTCATCTTTCATAGTCTGAATTTGAGTCATGAGGTTGATCAAAGCTGTTTCAGTTCCATGTCTGGGTCTAAAGCCTGATAGTCTAAGGCCTAGTAAGTTGCTAGATTCAAGATATTGCTGTATCTGCAGATAGGCCGCATGGTCCAATATTTTTAACAGAAAAGTTAGTGTCGTAATGGGTCTATAGTTGGAAGGGTTGTTCGGGTCTAGGGATGGTTTTATTAGAAACGGGTGTACGCAGGCGTCTTTCAGGTTGTTGGAAACTATACTAGATTTGAATGAGGCGTTAATGACAGATGTGATGAGGGTGCTAGTTCCTTCACAGCCTCCTTGATAAGAGGTGCAGGGCATGTGTCTCCCTGAAAGTTAGATGGTTTAGGTTTAAGGATGTTTGTCTCCACCTCTTTGATGGAGAGGGGTGTGAAGTTCAATTGGGCTGCGCCTTCCTGGTAGGGAAGTTGGGTGCTGAGTGGGCTGAGCATTGGGGATGAGAGTTTGATTAATTTCTATTTTATTTTGGAGCATGGTGATTTTGTCTTGGAGCGCATTCTGGATATTAGTGCACCACAGCGTGTCTTTAATGCAGATATCCGGTAGTGGAGCGGGTGATTCGAACTCTTACAAAATGTTGAAGAGTTCCTTTGTGCTGGACTTAGCTTTAGTTATACTCTCATTATAGTTATCTTTTTTAGCTTGGGCAATAGCAACCTTGTAGTTAAAGGAGGCTACGATGAAGTGGTCCTTGTTTGCTTTGGATGGGGTGCTTTTCTATATAGCTGTATAGCCTCAGAAGTTCTTTTGAGTTTCCTAAGGGCTTTGAGGTGTGGGGTATACCACGTGTTGAGATTAGCGTGAGGTTTGGATTTGCATAGTTTAAGTAGCGCTAGACCATTAACGGCCTTGACGATGGTCTGATTGTACATGTCAACTAGAGCCATAGGATCTGAGAGGGGGAGGGATTAATGATCGGTTGGAGTAAAGGTATGAGTTTCTCAACGGTCAAGTTATTTTCATTTCTGGTCATCATGGCTGTTGCTTGGTTTTGTAGAGTGTCGAATATTCTTTGATAGTGAACGTGATTAGATGGTGGTCGGTCCAGGTACATGGGGTGTTGGCTAGGATATCGAAGTTACAATTTAAGTTGGCTAACCAGTCTAATGTTCAACCTTTATTATGAGTGGGTTCTGTTATTCGGTGTGTGAAGCATAGTTCTCTGTCCTTGAAAGCACATGCTTTGGGCTCTTTAGCATCTTGGAAACGTAAGTTAAAGTCTCCCAGAATACTAACTTGTGATTTGTTTTTGGTGTTTAAGTGTGAGATATCGTTTTCAAAAGGTGGTTGACGGTCCTGGTGGACGGTAGATGAGGTGGATTGTGATGGTGGATAGTTTGATAGTTAACAGTTCTACCGATGTCATTGGTTGGTTATTAACTTTTCTTATGCCTAGTGCAGTTTTATAGATGATAGCCGTGCCTCCTCTTTTAGAGAGGTTGTCATCTCTGTCGTTCGGTTGATAGAATAGTTGTCTGGGATTGCAAGGGCGAGAGATGGTCCTGAGGCTTTATGAAGCCAGGTCTTGGTGATAGCAACAAAGTCAAGGTCATGAAGTGTTATAAAGTCAGCGATAATTAAAGTGTGTGCAGGTAGCGATCTGGCTTTAATGAGACTGGTTTTGATAGGTGATATATTGTTATGATATACTGAACGAATCTCTCATTGATACCCAGTATATCCTCACAATAGTTGCCTGACAGGCGGATGATGCACTGTATATCATCGGCATAATTGGAGAAACAAATACCTCTGTAGCAATTGACACAAGGGGGCCGTGAAAATGTTATACATAGAGGTAGACAAACAGGCTCCTTGTGGAACACCATAAGGCAAAGGTACTAGGCAGGCTTCTGCATCATGGCTACAGACCCTGACGGGTCTGTCCTCCAGGAAGGAGTGTATCCAAGCCACTGCATCTACTAAAATTGGCAACTTCTTTCAATCTATGCAACAGAAGTGGATGTTCAACCAAATCAAAAGTGGGTGACAGATCTAGTGCCACCAGCAGCATAGTTTGTCTCTTATCCATACTGTGCAGCATACTAGTCCAGGAGAGCCAATTCAGTGCTGAAACCTTTATAAGAATGTCCTACATGACATTCCCTCAGCGAAGTGTGTACAATTTGTCAGAATACTGATATGTGAATCTGAGCAAGCTTTAACCAACACTGCTGGGCAAATATCTCCATTAAAATGTGGTGGGTTAAGATCGTTTAAAATCAGCCCACCGTAGACAGCACTCCCGGGAGATCACCGAAGCAGAGACATGTGTCCAAAATGGAAGAATAGTTTCTGGAATCGAGGTCCCCGGCCTCACAGGAGGCCTTAGAGATGGCACATGTGGTGCTTAGGTACATAGCCCTAGATGACGCATGGACTGCCCCATTGGTCGGTTCGTAGTTAAATATTTGAAACAGGGGATAAAGCGGGAAAGACCCTGGCCTGGCTAGCGAGATGGAAACAGCACAAGGGACAGGTTTGCGCCATACTATCGGAAGGGGTGGGGGGTGCTACTGACCTCAGACCTGGACATTTTTGAGGCCCTCGCTACTTTTTAGGAATGAATCTAGTCACCCCCACCAAGAGCACCTGGGAAAGGCAACCCAAAGTTTTTGGATCCCATAAATCTTCCCCGTCTGTCTGAAATACAAACGTGGAATCTCGAGTCGATAATCACGGAAGAAGTCGTCCAAGCCGCACTGTTGCAGCTCCAATCAGGGAAGTCCCCGGAACCCAATGGTTTCCCAGTAGAAACCTGGAAAATAATGGGGGGGATGTGAGAGGGGACGTAACAAGACACATACACTGCATGCTCATACGAAGCAAAACAAGGATGCCTTCCCCTGAACCTTAGGAGGATGTGCATAGTGGTGATTCCCAATAGCTTGCTGGGGGTGATAGAATCCCTTATCCACCCGGACCAATGTGGCTTTATGCCCGGCAGATCCACTCGGATGAATCTGCGTAGGGTACAACTTGCCATCGAACACGCCCCCACAGTCCCGGACCCACTGGCACTTCTAGCGGTGGACTTCAAAAAAGCATTCGATTCAGTAGGGTGGGACGTCCTGTGGGAAATTAAGGGACGGATGAGATTCGGGCAAGGATTCATGTCCTGGATTAACCTGCTCTATGAATCCCATGAGGCGGTCATGAGAGTAAATGGCAGGTCCTCCAGAGCATTCCCACTGGGCTGTGGTACCAGACAGGGATGCCCCTTCACCACCCGAACCACCTGTTCCTCCTTGCCATTGAACCACTGGCTAACAGGCTTAGAAAGGACATGAACTGGGTTGGATTTGTGTGGTCCTGGGGAGGGGAAGATCAGATCTCACTGTATGCAGACCATCTTCTCTTGTATCTGAGTAACCCCACGATCTCCTGCCCGGTAGTGTCCAACATCCTTTTGTAATAACACTTTGGGGGGCTTACGGTAAATAAGCAGAAAACTTTTTCCCGCATCAGGGAGGGGAAGCTGCTATTCCCGAGCACTGCCCGTACTTAGTTTCGATCCGAGGATTCACTTATCTAGGCATATGAATAAGCCCAGCCCTAGACAACTTCCTTCAACTCAATCTACAACAGATTTGTCGCTGATATTTCCTACTGGGAATCCCTCCCCCTAACACTCAGGCATGGCTGCCCTGTTCAAGATGCTGGCACTTCTGAGGCTATTGTATGTCCTTCAGAATGACCCACTCCCTATTCCCCACACAATGTTTGCAGCACTTGATGGCACCCTCCGAGGGTTGTTGTGGGGCGGGAAACAACCCCGGATAGCTCTTACAACATTGCACTGATCGTTTTGGGAGGGGGAGCATTGGACTTTCATGTATTCGCACTTACTACTGGGCAGCACAAACTGGGGTGGTAAACGAATGGGTGCACAGGGACCCGAAACTCCCACACATCGGGTTGAATTAAACAAGGCAGGCTCAACTACCCGCTCCAGGTACTGTATGGGACACAATAAGAGGGTGGTGGGAATGCCGAGAATGACACTGTTTGTTCGCCAGGTGTGGAGGGATGCTCACAAATACATTTGGTAGATGGCGAAACCGACACCGACACAACCCCTATGGCATAATAGACACTTTCCCGAAATCCAGAAAATGGGGTACTTCAAGACATTGAAAAGGCAAGGCATACACAAACTGGCAGACGTGGTACAGGAGGGACGTCTCATTGACATTGAGATCCTGCAGGAGACCTTTGGGCTACAACCCAGTGATTACCACAAGCACATACAACTGACACACCATCAACACCCAGTTCCCTCATTTGGGCACGGTTCCCCACTTTTCTCCACTGGAAACTAACGTCCTCCCGGGTCGCATCCCAACCAAGGTCACCTCCGTGCTCTATCAAGTCTTCAACTCCTTCAGGGCCTAAGACTTTAGTAGGTTGATGGAGAAATGGGAAAGGGACTTCGGTTTGCTGGAACCTGAGGAATGGCTGGAGGCTTTAGTGTTTCCTCGAGAAATAGGTATTGACAATAAATTACGGTTAATCCAACTCAAAATACTACACCAATCTACTACTCCCGAACGGCGATGGCACGATTGGGAGATGACTGGGGGGAGATATAAAATGGGGAATGTCTTAGATGTAAAAGAGTTGAAGGGACCTTCTTCCACTTGGTATGGGGTTGCACGTACTACAAAACGTCTGGGCAGATTGTATTAATAGAATCTCGGATGTCTTGGGGTCCCCTGTTCTACGAGACCCGAAATAATATCGCTGTGTATCTGGGGAGGAAGTGGACTTTACCAAGTATGAGAAGGCATTTTTGGCGGTGGCATTGGGTGCAGGGAAGAGACAAACCGCTGCAACCTGGGGCTCGGCGGAGAAACTGTTTCTGGAACGCTGGTCCAATGAGGTGGACAGGTGCGCGTCCCTGGAGGGATGCATCTACAAGGCCAGAGGATGTCCCAAGAACTTTCAGAAAGACTGGGGTAAACGGGTGGACACTCAAGGTTCCGAGGCTGGATGTGGCTGGGCACCCAATGATCTTCAACCGAGCTTCAGCCGCCAATGCTTCAGAAACTGGTTTCATCCGTCTGGCCACCCGTGCAACCCTTACACTTTCGCTGTTGGGATATATCTGATTTATTCAGGCAAATGTATATCATGTGAGTTTGTGGTTTTATGACTTATGTGAAAATCAATAAACAGTTATAAAAAAAAAAGACTGTTTAAAATCGTACTAAGTTCCCCTTCCGTAACTGACCAAAAATTGAAGGTGCGAATGAGCTGCTTTTGTGATGTCCCTGTTTTAACCATGCAGCTGTCACCTGGCCGCCTATCTGTAGGGCCAATCACTGACCTATCCTTCTGGATTTTACATTTTATTCCCTCCAACCTATTTATCATGGCATAATGGATTAAGGTGCACCAAGCCTCATCTTTAACTGGTCCCTCTTGAATGGTCTCCATGGGTTTTTCCAGTTCATTAAGAAAACAATTCCTTAGAATCATATTGTGTGTTCTCTGTTCTGAATTCGAAGGAATCTTTTTTTGCCTGAATCACTGCCATTTTATATTTTTAGCATGCCTGCTATTGATTAATTTATCATCATATGATTGGGAATGTTTCCATACATAAAAGCTTTTTCTTTAACATTTTTTAAAGGTCCTCAACTTGGGAGAGAACCACGTACTACATTTCTTAAGCACCACCGCTTAGTTTTGAGCGGAGCTACAGAATTCATGGCTTTCTTCATTGACTCTTGATAAGAATTTGTCAGTTGTTCAGTAGTGTGCATGTTGGGAAGATGATTTATTAAAGGTGAAATCCATTCCTGCATGCTTTCTGGCTTCACCTTCCCAGTATTCCTAGAGGCGATCCAGTCTTTGGCCACTGCTAGTGACTATCTTGTTAGGACAAAGTATAGTGCAGCAGATAAAAAAGTGGTCAGACCCTGGACATGGCGTAATCATGTAGTTTATATTACCTTATATGTGAGTAGCTTCCTCAAAACACTGGATGAAACCCTTGTTAGTTAGCATATTCTCTAACTCCAAGGCCTGTGCATCACTTTTATTGCCTTTCCATAAGTTTATATCTCCCATCAGCATTAATCTAGAAGAGTGTTTAAGCAGTGGCAAAATTGCATTACCCATTTAAGTTATGAAATCATTCATAGATATAGGGAGCCTATATGTTAACTCTTATTGTGGCCTCAGTCTGTACTTTTATTAGGAGTGTATCACAACCATCTTGACTACTAATATTGGTTTCCCAAATATCCAGATTCGCCTTTGAGCTATCTATTTGCTATGTCCTACTGCTTGCTTGTGAGCACCAATTACATCTTTTATTTGCTCAGCCCCACCCTCAGCAGGTAATACTCTTAGTAGCATTTCCTCTCTTGTACTTCTTTCTACATTCTCTTCTTCTCAAAACTATTTCATCTCTTTTCTTTGACGCCACCCCTCTTCTTGCACACCTACACTCTCTATTCACAAAACCTTCAACCATACTTTTCATTACATTTCCTCTTCTCACATCTACACCGAGCACCTCTACTTCGCAGACTCAACATTAGTATGCTTCTGCATCCCTCTATATTGCTCTTTGGAATGCACAATCTGTCTTTATCAGGGCTTTCATTAACTCCAACTTCCTTCTTTCCCATTCTCCCTCGCTTGACCTCATTACCCTTCCAGCAACCTGGATTTCTCCCTCATACCCTGCAACCCTTGCTGCCCTTCATGACCCTGCCTACAAGTTGACCCACTCTCGCCGCCAAACTGATAGGTGTGGTGGTGCAGGACTGTTCACATCTTTCAAAATTCCTGCCTGCCGTCTGCTTGCCGAGGTGGGCTGGTTCCCAGGCCAGCTCCTGCAGCTAATCTGAGCATGACATCGTCCATTCAGCTGGCTCCCTTCAGCCACCTGCACCACCATTAAGCAATGAATAGGACTCCATATGCCAGCCTGCCCTGCAGCCACATGTTGGTGGTCATACCTATTACCGCCACTGGATGCTCCTCACTACTTCCAGCACGGGAATCCTTGCTTTGGGATACTCAGCCAAGGGTAAACCACATCTTTGTTTTTGAGCTATTACTTTGTTGTGTCCTACTACTTGCTTGTGAGCACCAATTACATCTTTGTTCAGCCCCACCCTCACCATGCATTGCTCATAGTAGCTCTTCCTTTCGCTTGTACTACTTCTTCATTCTCCTCTTCTCAAAACCATTTCAACTCCCTTCCTATCCCCTCTTTTCCTCAACGCCACCCTTTTCTTGCTCATCTACTCTCTCCATTCACAAACCCTCCAACCCTAAATTTCACCACACTTCCTCTTGTCGCATCTACTTTAACGCTGCTCTTAACGCTCCCTTCTCATCTCACTTCCTTCTTACTACAATCACATCTATACCCTCCCCACCACAGCCTTGGATTACACTTACCATCCACACCCTGAAACACAAGGAGGAAAAACATTTGACTTGGCAAACTCTAGACACCCCTCAGATCTCCAACTCTACCAGCCTGCTCGTCAACACTACTACTCTGCTCATGACTGCCAAACGTGACTCCTATCGCTCTTATTTTATCTCAATCCTCTCAACCTAGGCACCAGCAAAAATCTCTCAAATCAATTTTCTTACCTTCTTAACCCTCTTGCATTCCTCTACTCTTTCAGGTAAAGATCCAGATCTCTACTTTGCATCAATAATTTCCAACATTCAAAATACCGTCGCAAATTACATTCTATCCCACCACCTGCTCACTTTTCTCCACCACCTTTACCCTCCTCTCCTGCGACAATGTTTTCCTTTGCTGTCACTAACCCCGACAAGATTCTTGACCTTCTCAGGGCTAACCCTTTATATGCCCCCATTGCCCCTCGATCCCCACACATAGTGAAACTCCTCGCTCCCACTGTTGCTCCATATCTTACATCCCTCTTCAACTCCTCTCTTCACAGTGACACTTACCCATCATCCTACAAGTCAGATACTGTCGTCCATATCCTTAAGAAATCTGGCCTAGATCCTAACTGTCCAGCCAACTTTCGTGCTGTCTCTCTTCTAACTCACGATTTAAAATCCTAGAGTGTGTCGTTTTCAACTGACTCACCGAGTTCCTTCGCACACACTCCTCTTTGATCTGGGTTCTGACCTCCGCACTCTATTGAGTCAGCTCTCCTCAATGTCAGAAACTACATATCTTCCACTTGTCATGCTGACCATTAATTTATTCCTATTCTTCTCAATCTCTCTGATGCCTTCGATACCATCAACCATTCTGATCTTCTCTTGACACTCTTCTTGGCATCAGGCACAAGGCCCTCGCATGGTTTTCTTAATATCGCAAACTCAGGCCCTTCCAGCTGTCCTGTAACAGACCTACCTCTCCAATCACCCCACTTAGTGTTGGTGTTCACCAACGGTCAGTCATGTGTCCACACCTCTTCACTCTCTATACCTCTGCTCTTGGCACCTTGATCTCTTCTATGGCTTCTCCTATCAACTCTTCACTCAGATCTTCTCCTTTCCCTCTTTATCTGACAAGTTACAGTAAAACAGTAGACAAAAGTGCTCCACACTTGAGAAACTGCACCACACTACGTTCTGGTGAATAAAGTGTGTGTTTAATATAATTCCCTTTTCGATAACACGTGTTTCGACACACAGGTGTCCTTTTCAAATCAGAGCTAGTCAAAAACTATCTTCCATATCTAGGTTGTCAGTTCATAGAAGCAAGCAAAAGTCACGGGATAAATCCCCTCTGTTTCTCGCAAAAGTCACTTGCCGTCTGCAGACGCGTTATCCTCCTCATACCAGTGGAGAACAGAAGCGCACTTGCCATCAGGGAAGGGTCTGCAACCCTGTCCACCATAATAGTGTGGAAGAGAAGCCCACTGGCCTAAAAAGCAGGGTCTAGAACCCTGAAAGAAGTAAACCAAAGCATGGACTAAGACTAGCTCACGATAGTGGCAGAGATAAGTCCACTAGTTACAAGAAAAGGGTCTGGGACCCCAATGTGAAAGAGCGAAACTCACAAGGGATTTGTCCTCCTCACAGTGGTAAAGAGGAGACCACTAGAAATCAGAAGGAACTGGGATCCTAACAAGATTTGGTACATTGTTGAAAACAAGTCAGAGACAAAGTAAATATCATGCTGGAAGCAGTAAGAATGAACTTTAACAAGCTATACCAGGAGATGGGAGTCATTCTCCTGGTACCAAAGCATAAGTTCTCTTGGTCCTGAACTGAGATTTAAAGTAAAGAAGCCAAGGGAACGGAGTCATTACCCCCCCCACCACACCCCCTGGCCTTGTTGTGAATGTTACCAAGCCACACCAGGAGAAGGGGGCCCTTCTCCTGTGGAGAACATTGTGTAAAGACAGTCTGAAACCTGCAAGCCCGGTGAAGGGAGTCGTTCTCCCTGGTACATTTGTTTTGAAAGAACATTTTGTTGAACCCCATCCAAGAAGCAGGAGAAGTGAGCCATTCTCCTTAAAGAAGGAACTTTCTGTTAGTTTACCTTTTTAGTTGTAGTGTGAGGGGACAAAAGTAGGTTTTTCACACAGGACGGTGTAATTTATTTTGATGGGCGTTCTGAAAAAACATTTTAGTATTAGTTTTGAGGCAGGGAAACCCCTCTTAGAAGTTAGGGATGGTAAGGATTCTTTTCACTTCAAAATAAAAGTCTATAACCATGCCACCTTTGTTCCAGCTTCCTTCTTCGACACCCTTACAGGCCTTCCTAGAACAGAGTCTTCTCCGTTATATGTCTCGCCTGCCACCCCTGATCGTGTAGCTACTTCTATTCCTCGCTGTGCCCATGTTTCTCCCATCCTGCACAGCCTTCACTGGCTACCAGTGGCAAAGCATTTTCAATTTAAAGTATTTTGCTTGGTGCATCGGGCACTCCATGGGCCAGGAGAAATCTCTCTTAAGGAGAAGTTTAAGTTCTATGTTCCACGCCAGACTCTGTGCTCAGCAGAGACCCGTTTGGTTGAGGTTCCTCGATTTAGGCTGACTTGGGTCAGTGGCCGGTCCTTCTCAGTTGCTGCTGCTTCCTTATAGAACTCTATCCCTCGCGCTCTTCGGATGGTGGATTACTATGTCATTAAGGCGTTCCCTGAAGACCTATCTTTTCTAGTTCCTTCTGCTCCACCACCATATCCAAGTAGCGGCAAGATTGTGGACCTCTGATCATGGTTAAAGTCACTGCTGTCTGTCCTAGGGTTTCCTCTCATCATTGGGCCTGCAGAGACTGATCTAACATGCCAAGGCTGCCCTGCTGGAAGAACTGAAGACAGATCCCAATATAACATGGACCTGTCTGCTCGCCAGGACCAATCATGATACAGACTTCAACCTTGGCACCCATGACACCATGCAACCTGGCGCAACAGCAGAAGTGTGTCCCCCCCAGAGATTCAGAGTGCACCAAGGGTACACTCAGAAAATCTAAGTTCGGGTACACGCCTGCATACCAGATTTTTCTCCTCCTGCCAAAGGGATATTAAGGGCATGAACTCCACTCCCTTACTCTCGCTTGCCTGGTCATGATCGGTGGAGTCATGGTAAAAGATCCCTACAAGGTCACCCCTAGTGTGGTGGGATTGGTGCATACCCATGCATCGTTTACTTACCTGCAAACTCCCAAATTGCACACACCTCTTAGCTTTGCAGAGGAAACCCCCAAGAAAGTGTTCCAGAGGTCAGAAGATGGGACCAGCATCCCAGAGAAAGATGTAGCTGAACAGGAGGACCCCTCAATAGAAGTCTACAGGAATAACAGTCAAGACCTGCATCCTACGAATTTCTACCACAGACCAATGGGAGAACGGAGGGTGAGTATCTTGAATAATTGCCCACCCGAGGACCCAAAGGGAGGTACTCGCATTGAAAGTTTCCAAAATTTTGGCTCCAGCAACCCAAAACAACCCTATGAGTAAACCGCTATTTTTTCCACAGGTGCAGTTTTCAGGATTTGGTTCCCAGGGACTTGCAAATGCAGATCCGAGCAACCCAGAAAAGGAACTAAGGCTATTCCCAGGCCTGGACTGTCAAGCCTGCATCAGAGATTTCACTGTGGAGGAACCCACAAAAACGGCTTCCAGTAGCTCGACAAACAAAAGAAGTGGAGCAGCAAATGGATTTAGGATGGGGGTAATTGGCTGGAGGCACACACTGACGTGACAAGCTGATCTGGTGGAGTGATGAAATCTCAGCACCCCTCTGATGCACAGCAGTGACCTACAGTTGAGCAGATGATCCTGGTGGGTGGCAGAGGTAAACGGGCCACAAAACAGATCTAGATTCTAAGGCTTGACCCAGAAGTTGTGGGGAGTGACCAGGATTCTTCAAGAAGCCCAGACCGGCCCTTGAGTGACAAATAACCCAACCGAGATATGTCCAAAACACTGTTCTTAGCAAGTATTATCAAGTGAGAGTGGAAAACATGGTGGGATGCACATGAACTCTTTTAGGAGGATGGCAGACTTGCCACCACCAAGTTAGAGTGTCACAAATATAGAGGTGGTATGGCATTACTATATGTTTACATGTCTCAAAAAAAGTAAAAAAAGGGGTGATTGAGTTCTGGAGATGCAGAAGCATGGTCCCTAGAACTACAATATCCAGAGTCCCAGGCACTGCTACACAGAGCCAGGTACTCTAAAGACCCGCCCTGCACATGCCGGTAATTGACGAAGGCAGCATGGGCCAGGCACTGCATACATTTCTGGTATGGCTTCCCCGCTGTGCTCTTAGCTGTACATGCAACTGTACGCTCCATTTGTTCAATGCTCTTCCGAGTACACTCACCTGCATGCCGTAGTGTCCTGCACTAACAGGCACTCAATTGCTTGCTTCCCTACGAGGATGCTGTCATCTACGCGCTGTAGTGCTGTGCATTACCGGGAGCTCCACTGCTCAGCACCCTCTGACCATGCTTTCATTTGCATGCCGATTTCCCGGCACTGGGGGAACTTCAAGCATCACTGGATCCCAGTATGGGGCTTTGACACTAATTTCACTTAAGTTGCTCAGAGGCTGGCTAGCTCCCACACGGGGGAATAGAGGGACAGCCTGCATAGGGGGCCGCCACTCTGGCCACCCTCTGGGGATATCAAATTCCTCCCCTCCTTGGGAGGAGAAGAGCAGTTCCTGTGCCAATGCCCCCTCTGAGGTCAAAGCCCTCTTTCCTGTTGGTATACATCATAGCTGCTATTTGCCTTAGGCCACCTAACTCCTGCCACAATGGGTATAGGTGAGTGAAAGGGTCAACACCCCTTCCTCTTGCAGCAAGACAGCCAAGCCAAGCCAAGGATATTGTTGTGGCCTTAGTGAGTGGAAATTCTGATGAGAACCATAAGCCTAGTGTGAGGAACAAAGAATGAGACGTGGTCACAGAGGACTCATGGTGATAGCTAAAAACCTTTATTAAATAATAAAGGGATTGGAAAATGCCTCACTGTCCATCTAGAAGATATTTCCCTACCTCAGCCAACACTAAAAGTCTGTCCTGTGTCAAGATGTCCAGAGCAAAAACGTCCTGTGTCTGAAATCTTATCCTAGCCCCCGCATTCTAAAAGTAACTCCAAGGTATTAAGGGTTTTGTCACTAGCTTGAAAAGTGCACCAATGTTCAAGTTCAACAAAAAGGTCCAACAAACATTCCAAATGGATAATGTTCACAGTTCCAGGGAATGGCTCCACCAAAACAAACATTAAAAAGAATAAGTACGTTGTAGACCAAGAGGATAACCCCCTCCTCTTGGTGTTGCAATTCACTCCATGGGAAATTACTCTATTCCCTAGGTCTTTTCCACTGCAATTCAAAATCCTATGGGCATGAACCTTCCTTGGGATTCTATGACTCGCAAAACACTGGGTATACACTCCTTCCAGGTTCTCTTATAATGTTCATCCACTTTCAAGATCTAAGGACATATGCTTTTTCCCCTTCAAGTTCCTATTATCACCAGTGTATTTGTATCGCCCCAAATACTGGGACAATGAAAATCAGTTATGTAAAACAGAGAATTTGCCTCCTGTTCCAGTTAGGGACCATACCTTCTCCGGCTCCCTCCCGTAGTCCTGACCTTTCACTGTGGGCTCACTGGCTTTAAAACAGCTCCTTTGGATTCTCTAGCTCCGCTCGGGTCCCTCTCAGCTTCTGCTCTCTTCCCGCTTCAGGCAGAGCGTCTGTGGCTGGTGGGGGTCTGCGTATCGCTCTGGCTTCCCTTGCTGATTCGAAGCCCTTTTGCCGCACGTCCCACTTCAGTGTCTATCCTGCCAGCGGGAATGCATCTTCAGTCTAGACGCTGCCTCACCCTTTCTTCATGCTGCTCCTCTGCCTCGCTTGCCACCTTCTTGATTCACAGCCCGAGCTGAAAAGTCTTTTCCATGGTTCTCCTGTGTCTCCTTTCTAGTGTGTCCACCTGACAACTTGGCTACCCCGGCAGTGACTAGCAGGTCGGATCTCTCCATCACGCTCATCTGTTCCATCTTTGAACCCCTGTTTCAAAGGAGGGAGTTGCTCGAACCAATCAGCTTCCTCCAAACACTGGACTGCTCCTTCTGGTTCAGCCAAGTAATCTTCATTTGAGCAGTCCTCTTCCTCGTCTCCGTCTTTGGCATTCAGTTTGCTAGAGAACATTGAAGGATACTGTCGGCAGGCTATGCAGGTTGTTGAAGGGGATTATTACGGTATGGCATTAAGACATGAGGAATGGAGGGGATATCCCTAAAAGGCAAAGTGGATACCATGTCTCATCTGATGCCTGTACCTCCCCCTGAGGTTTTCCTCTCCTCATGTGATCCTCCCTCAAATAGCCGCCTCAGGGTCAGGATCAAGTATCGGCTGCCGCCCCCATGACACATGAGGAGAGGCTACCTCTGGGAAAGGAATGATGGCATTCATCAGATTCATCACACTAGTCTCAGAGGAGATTGTACCCAATAAAAGGCATGTCCAAGACCTTGAGGTCCTCATATGGGAATTCTTCTCGTGAACTATTCCTGTGGCCATGTTGGGTGCCACCCAGTCAGCTGGGCAAGGCTTGGCGGTAGGATTTGGCATGCCACTTCTCATCTCACACACCAAAGTATTTTCACACACCTCTCTTATCACTGTCGAGAGGCCAAAAGTAAATTTGGCTAAGGTGCAAGATGCATTAACCACCCTCAGGTGAAGATACCCATGGAGAATTATTTGTGACCCTAAGCATCCAGTCTCTTGCTCTCCCTGTCAGGGGGCAAGGAGGGGAGAAATCAAATCTGAGGGTGCCAGACAGGGTTCCTTGGCCAAGCCTTAGTCTAGTGGAGGGATCAAGGCAGGCTTGCTTCTCCCAGGTCTCTACCACTGGGGCTTCCACTGTCTGGTTGAAGGGCCGCAAGTTTTCTCATCGAGGGCACTCATCCAGAATGCCAGTCAAACAACTGAAGCTTAGGTCTGGTGCATCCACCACTCTGGCCTTCATCTTCTGGAGCTTCCAGTGAGTTGGTGCAAGAAGGATGCCTAGGTCTGTCACATACTCTTCCTCACTGTAGAACTTCTCAGAGTAATCTCTTCCCACTGTGGAGCACTGTGGTTCCAACCCACATGGGATAGGGTCATCCTCCTCATCAAGGACTTCAGACCTCTTTGATATGAATTTGCCCATTAGTGACAGGACTTCTTGAGGTGCTCCAGAAGAACCAACCATGCCGAGTGGAAGGGAATTTATGCTAGGAGATATGTGCCCAAAGGTGGAATAGCACAGTGCCGGTCTGGATCTGAGGCCTTCTGAACTGGAACAGAGTCCATAGGCATGCAGTTGCAATCTCACAAGGGGTCTCTGCCTACTCCTCCAAGCACAATGGGCTCTGCTGACACTGTCAGCGACAGGCTAAAGAGCTCAAGCATCTTTAGCTGAAATTCTTCCTGTTCCTTGGTGGTGGAGGATTGTGTGGGAAACATAACTGTGGGCCGGAATCTTCAGAGGAGCCCCTGAAGCAGTGGCCCTTCTTTTACTCTTGCAAGAAAAATGATGCATCAAAGATCTGCTTGCGAGAGGACCTCTTGCAGTAGTCTTGCTGCTTCTCATCAGTCTATCAGTGTGTTGAGGTTTTAGAAAAGTACTGTGAGACAGCACTAAGGAAAGCCCATCTTGGGTGAACAGGGTTACATTACTTGGGTTTAGACTGAAACTCAAGGATTTTGGTAGAATGGCGAGCAGCCAGGCTTAGTATAAGGAGGGAGGAAGGATGTCATGCTGTGCAAACAACTCAGAGCACACACTTAGTCCAAGAAAACAGTGACACTTAGAAGTTACATAAAATATAGTTATTTAATATATACAATAAGAAAAACATTTGTAACTTTCCAGTCAAGTAAGCACTATAACACAGTAAAACAACAGAACACTTTTTGTAACAAATCACATAGTAAATCAATCTGAAACATTTATGTAACTTTTCCAAACTCCTATAGCTTTTAATAACTTTGTTCCAGGCTGTCTTAATGAGTCCAACCCTACCTTATGAGAGTCTCAACATTCAGAGACGAGACTGGGCCACCAGGCACAGGGCAGAAAAGGCAGGAAGGCAGTATAATAGGTTCAGAGTGTCCAATAGGATCTCTTATTAGTTTTGCAAGTAACCAAATGTTAGGTTTCACAAGTCAAGGAAGTCTGTAGGTTTCCTTGACGGAAGGCAGAATTAGAGTACAATGGGTTGTCCACCACTAGGTAACTATGGGAGCTCTGGCGGGGTGCAAGGTACCAGCTATCAAAAACCCCAGGCACACATCATCAACAAAGCAGGCTCCAGGTAAGTTCTACTAGGAGCAGAATAGTGCCCTGGAGAGAAGAAGCAGTTGATGCAGGATGATTCCAGCAGTGTGGCGACAGCAGGCTCATGACAGAAGAAAGGGACCTCGGTGGATCTTGTGCAGAGACACCCAGCAAAGGATCTTCACAGTTACGACTTGTGGGCATCTTTTGCAGGTTTAGATGGAGGATGGATGTCACGCCGGTAGACTCTTCTCCTTTCCTTGGTCCTCGTAGTGGGTCATGCGACTTTGGGGAGCTGGCTCAGGTCACTGCAGGCTTAGAAGGATGCGTACAAAGTTCCAGGTTAAATCGCACGTCAGTTGATGATGCAAAGCGATGTAGCACAGGTCCCTGGGTATTGGTGAATTGCAGGCCATGGAGGTTGCAGCTCTTCCAGAGATGGAGCAAAATACAGTTTGTCATGGGTCTGGTTAGGCCCACCAGTCAAACCAAAGTCGTTGTTTCGATCTTCCCTGTTGCTTAGAAGATGAAGCCAGGACAGCAGTGTACTCAGCAGGCTCTGGCGATCACTGGGTGATGCTGGCGGTGTCCTACGGGCTTCTACAGAATCTTCTGTAGAAGTGGTTATCTTGAGTTTCAGCTCCAGGACCTCAGTATGTATCCAGTCAGCCACCTTGCAGGACAAAGACCTGGGATGTTTCGGTCACCTCCCCCACACTTCCTGTCCTGCCGGTCATTCAGGGAACATTTGCAGGCTTTCCTTTGGAAGCCTGGCAAAGACAAAAGGACCCTTGAATTCTAGCTCACCTACAAAGATAAAAGAAGACATGTTATTTAGGCATTAGAAAAGTCGAGCCACCATTTTGGGTCAATGGTGAACCTTGTGTCCCCTACCGCAGTTGCGTAGACAGCCTGCAACAAAAGTCCACAAAAAGTCATGCAAAAAAGGACAATGCCACCAGCTTAACCAAAGGTTACTGGAAAGATGTGAAAAAGGATACACTGGTCACCCAGGGGCTTTGAAGGAGAACTTTTGTCATCTTTTGGCAAAAGGCAGAGTTTCACGGCATGTTCTCGTAAGGTTTAAGATGAATGGATTGGCATTACCCACAATCCTGCCGGTCTTGTACCTTCCCCCAGGTAATATGAACAAATCCAGAGGGGGTCTTGGACGGACATTTGTCTTCCCCAATCCATGCAAAACTTGAAGCCAAAGACATTACTGTGTTAGGCATGACAAAGTAGTCCGATTTAATGCACAGGAGAAAAACGGAGGTCGCAGGGCACAGGGGCTATATATATATAATAGCTGTGACATCACGTACAGAGGGGCATGTAGTAGCGCCAAGTAGAGCATACGTGTAGCTGCACAGACCGCCCTTACGGCATAAACATTTCCAAAGGCAGCTAGAGAAAGAATATCAAATGAACACATGGGAGGATCAAATCCATTTGAAGCCAAATTATAAAATAGATAATTTCAGACTCTGGTTATATGCCGGATCTTTAGGAAACCTAAAAGACTGCCCAAAGAGATTGATTTCCAATTCCATATGAACCACTTCTTCCAAACACTTCAGGGACTTTTGGATTTAACTAGCCCTTCTGAGAGTCTACCGTAGTGGATGTGCCCTTGAAATACAAGTCTTCAACAAATAAACTCCTGTTCTTTAAAGGAGCAGACTGCCAACATATTGATTGTGTGTTATTGGATTGCTGGTCTGATTTTAGAGGTGGTTCAGTGATGAACACAGTGGATGTCATAGTGACTTATGCTGTGGACTACTTGCAGTTTTGTGTGCATCGACTGCGCTGGTGGTTGATCTGGGTAACTTGACTATTTTGCTTTATAACTTTACTTTATGTGTGTCCTGTTGTGCTTTACTTTATCTGCGTGGCTTTACAGCTCTAGACAATTAGTCTGCTGGTGCTGTGGGCCCAAGACATGCATATGTGGCTGGCCTGCATCCTTGCTTTGCACGTCATCTGCATGGTGCACACTTCCTTTTGACATGTGGCACAATGCTGTGGCTATGGCATTACCGTGCTGGTATAATCGTCCTGTGGTGCATAGGATTAGTGGTCCTGTTAGTGCTCAGTCACAGTTGATGACAGTCAGACATGGGTATAGTGTTACCTTTCCACACAGCTGCAGACACTTCTGCATCGATAATCAAGTAAGTTGCTTGTTCATACCTTTCACTGTGATCTCTTTAATCTTCTTGGTCTTTTCATCAATCCACTTTTCCCGTCTGACTTTCTCAGTAGCGCTCATCAGCTCCTTTAGCTTCTTGACCTCCTGGCAGTGAGAAAAATCAACATGTCAAGATGTGGAGGCACATAGAGTAGGCTTCCTTGCGTTATCAACGTGCCCAAAGCATTTCCTCTTCGGCTTCCTACACACCAGTACTAACATTACAAGTTGAGCAACACAGCTCTTGGACACACCATCCATACCCCCTTTGACCACTGTGGACCTGCAAGCATTACCTTCTCTACCACGTCACAGTGCCCCGCTACCGGTTTGTGGATCCCTGGTCCCAAGTGTAATACGGCAGAGCAGAGTTTTAACTGCAGAAACAGTGTTGGTGCAAATGTCAAAATTACAAAGGACTGTTTATATTAAAATGCATGTAAAGGCTTTATGTAGTAGTAGTCATGTTCAATGTGTAGGCAATGAAAGTATTCTTTAAATCGCTACCGATTTGCGGCACTATTCTCTGTCATGCAACCTGGTCATGGAACAGAACTGGATTATTTAATGCGCAGAGTATGCAACTACTGACAGATACTAGGGAAGGAGTGATAACAGGGACGATGGTGTCTGTATGGGGCATTATGTTTTGCTGGTATAAACACTGGCATTTTATTTTGACATTGTCCTGGGCAAGATCAGTGCATCACAGACAATATTCTTTCCCTCTTGAACTGACTCAGCATCTGACAATGCAAAACATTTACTCACAAAGGTTTCTCATATTGCAACGTTCCTCCTTTGGCTTCAATGGAGTTCCTCCTTTGGCTTCAATGGAGTCCCCCCAGTATGTCGACTTTCTGCACGATCCAAGCTGATTTTTGTGAGTGAGGCCACTTCCCTACACTCGCCTGCTTAGCTCACTTCTTTTGGAGTGCACTGGTGATTGCCAATGGCTACTTGGCATGAAATGCATCTCCCATCCCAGTTACTTTTGTAGTGTGCACTGAGCAGGCTGAACAGATTTTGATCTTTTACCCGGATAATAGCTGTGCATGTTTACTTTTTACAGTTATAAATTACTCAAAATGGTTGTTCATTGTGGTTTGTGGCCTGTTCTTTGCTGACCATCTTACTCCCCCCTTCAGGTTAGACATTGCCAGAGCCCAGCTAAGGATCCTGGTTAGTGCAGTGCGAGTGTGAACAGGTGGAAACTGGGTGTGGGACTGTCTGGTACCAATCCACACCCTGCCAGTGTATGTTTTGAGGACTCTGAGGGCGTCCTCACTTCTTTCCCAAAAATATCCTCCCCCGAGGTGGCCAGGGAAAGACCGTGTGTTTTGGATCCTGCAAGGGTGGATGTCCTGGGAGGAGGAGACTTGGGGAGTGGGGGTGAGACACAGTATTCCCCATTTCCCTTTCATCAGGAATTAAACGTCCCAAAGCTTTTATGGGATATTTCAAATCCTTTCTCTATTGTGTTAGAAAACCATCTCCCAATGTGTACCACTATGGTACTGAGAAGAGGAAGAGACCACCCAGGAACATACATTCATCCTTTATTAAATCAGACATACATACCCACCATTCTAGTACTGGGAAGAGGGATGCCTAGTACCAAGACCATTGTCAAATCAATGCAAATGACCTGCACCTGGAGCCAAAAGGGTGGTATCAATAACCCACTCAGGTGAGGCGAAGGGGATCAAGATTGCCTGTAAGATCACTGTGGAATGCTTGCAGACGGAGAAGGCAGGGAGACACGTGTCCAAAGTGCCGCGGTGCTACAGAGACGCTGCAGCAGAAGCAGTGTGGCTGACGTTGTCGGAAGGTCTCCAGTGCCAGGGTCAGCCTGCCGACCTTCTGGAGTCACGAGGACTCACTCTCCGGTAGCCGAGGTGTTGGAGAGTATGAAAATTGAGAAGGCCGCAGAAGGGTCAGAAAAGCAGAAAACTTTATAATGAATGAAAAATCAGTGAGCAGGTTGAAAATTCCCAGAAGGAGAGTGAAATGGGAATTTGCAGTTACGTTGTTTTGAGATGAATGAACTGCAATTTTGAATACCGAACTAAAGAAAAGTAATGAGTAAATGCCACATGAGTGGAGAGCAGAACAACGCGTTCCCCGATACAAAGAAACTGTGAATCATGGAAACTAAAGAAAGCAAGGATTGTTAATGAATATAAAAAACTGAATTATACAAGTTGAGAAAAAGCCACCATTGGCAAAAGCCATAAGGAAAAGAGGATCTGTACAAAGTTCAAACTGCGGAAAGGTGTAGGAAATTTTTGATAAATCCAAAAGTAAATGATGGCAAAACAAGAGCTGAAAAGGACTGCAAGAATATGGTTGCCAGACATTTGGTCGAAAAAAATTGGTCGACCAGACAAATGGTCGAACCAATTTGGTCGAAAACAAAATGGTCGAAATTTTTTTTTTATTATTTTAATCCTTTTTTTTTTTTGGGGGGTCCCCCCCCAACCCCCTTTTTTCCTCTAAAAACCCCTTTTTTAACTAAACGAAAACCCGAAAAATAAATATATAAATTAAAAAAAAAATTCGACCATTTGGTTTCGACCAAATTGCGTCGACCAAATTGCAGTCGACCAGTTTTTTTTTCGACTAATTGACTGGACACCCAAGAATATCATTCCACCACCACTGTTGAGCTGAAGAAGTGGTGGTGCAACTGTGGAAAAAAAGCCAATCGGGTGTGTCGGTTGCGTGACCTGTAATGGGTGCACCGTGCGGTCCGACAGCTGCGCCTAGACCGAATACCCCCCCACTAAAGAGAAGCCACTTGAATCATCTTTAAGTTTATGGTTGAATATCCAAAGAGGATGATATATTGTGAACTTAAAGAGTTGAACTGTATGATATTGATTAAACAGTCAAAAGCCTGAAAGCTGGAAAAAAATCAGAGGAATTCAGTAGTTGTGAAAACAGTGAAAGACTTAAAAGCTTGGGGAAGGGAACCCCTTGTGATTGAAAGTAAACTATTTGGAATCCTGAGACCCCCTTTGCAATCAAGAGCTGGAAGAAGCTGTGGACTTTTGTTTGAACACTTCATTTGATGCGACTTCCCTACATACACAGTTTGAACAAATAGATGTGAGGGCAAGTATAGGTTTTGGACACAGACTGACATTTACTTTGGACTTCCTGACACAGACTATCCCTAGTTTTAATTGGGTAGGAAAATCTCACTTTAGCATAGGGCACGATCGTCCTTTACCCAACCTCTGTGTGATTTTAATAAGTGTATAACCCAATCCTTCTTCAGTGGCCTGTGTCTACTTCCTTATGGCCTCACAATGTCCTGTTGCCGGGCATAGTGTGAGGTAGCATGCCGTCCATAACTGTATAACATCAGCCTGTTTGAATGTTGCAAGTTCCTTCCATTGCTTGCTAGGGTACCCCTCGGCCCACATTCTGGATAAAGGGAGAGGCCCTGGTGCCATGTGAGATCCTCAAGCACCAAATCCAAGCATCAAACCCTGAAGGAGTACCAGACACCTGCACAAGGGGCTGCTGCAGTGGCAAGCATTGGCAAAGACAAATACCACTAACCAGACCTCAGCCTTCAAATCGTCAGGGTAGACCTGAACCATGTGCCTTTTTCATTTGTACTGGTAGGGCCAACCAGTCTGAAGGCCGGCTCTGCATCCATCCCATCCCCAAGGTACAAGTCTTTCGACAGGGCTACATTTGGCCTGCACCTTCCTAGGACTGAATTGAATGCACCTTTGCATGGGCACCTTTCCGCCTTGTCACTGAAAACCTTGATGACATCCTTACTGTGCTGGTGAGGTATTTCCAACTTGCTCCTGGTATCAGTTAGCACAAGGAAGAGTCTGCTTGAACTCATGTTCAGGATTCTTTGCTCCCAAATGCTCGCCAACCCTGACCTGGGTCACGACTGATCCAATCTGCTGCTCCCCAATGTACTTCTGTGCTTGTGGTCCAGAAATCGTGAAGAGTTTAACCTATCCTGGCATCTCTGCAAGGGCTTGACTTAACCGTCAGTGGAAATCTCCAACATGAAGCTTTGAGCCTTCTCAACTAAGTTTACAAATCAGGCTGGTTGTGCCCACCTATTGCATGTCCCGAGTTGTTGTCGGTTTTGCCAGTCAGAGTCTTGTGGTTAAGATAACGGGTCTCATTACAAGTTGGCCAGTGCAAGTAAAATGTGCAGTAATACCATATAGCGCCTCAGTAAAGCACCGCCCATCTATGAGTTTGGTGTGAAGTTGGAGGATTCACCTCCAGCTATGAGCTGTAATTCTGGCACCTTTCTGCTAATTTTGAACAGCATTACCGCCAGCGGTATTACTGCTGCTATAATTCTGCCAAAATCCCCCATGGAGTTCTATGGACTCCACTTAAATGGGGACCAACACTGCCACCACCACTTGTAATCCAGCAGCAATACCGTTGAATCAAGTGACAATAACGTTAATTCCGTTTGGTGGTATCTCAGCAGATTTAACGGCGAAATACCCCCAAACTGTTAACGAGCCCCAGCATATCTTTTCAAGCACCCCTAAGTTACAAAGTAGTTACCTTACCTGGCCAAAAGGCGGGGGAACTTGGGTCAGCGCTCCCCTCTGTGGTCACCTGGGAACTGGTAGTCTACATTCTCAATAGCACTGGGAACCTATTACATTGCTTATCTTCAGAGTCCTGCTTTGTAAGGCCACATGCCTGTAAGAGACTGACTAGGGAAAGGGTAGGGATGGACTTCTACAGTATTATTCTTATGTCTTAGTGCCTTAAGCCTTTTTTAAGGATTGCGATTCTATCTCACTTTAGGTATCTTACAGTGTATATGCATATGTCGGTTTTACAAACAAAAGTGGCAGATGACCCACTTTGTTGTTTCCAAACTCAATTTATGTTTTATAATTATTTTACTTACCTACTATAGTGTGTTGAACTTGATGCGAACCTGTGTTAATAAATAGTACATTTCCCAGCTTCCCTTTGTGGTCCTCTGTTCCTTAACAGAGTTTGGAGAAATAATGTTGGAAAGAGTTACTTCTTTAACATACTTGGGATTTACTATCTCAAATTCCTTTTCCTACCAAGTAGTTAAGCAACCTCTGAAAACAATGATTAAACCCATATCGGCCAAACCGAAACAGATCTCGACACTGATGTGTACATTTTCTCTTTTACCAGTGTTGAATTACTGTTCTGCAAAAATAGTTCCTGCCCTAACTTGGAGATTAGAAGTTACTTGTTTGACTTGGGTCTCTTTTTAATTCCTTGGAGGGATCACTTGAAAAACAATACACTGGCCTTTGTGCAAATGCTTCCTTATTGCATGATCAGACATGAGGTAGGTATGGTCTCTATGGAATCCATAGTTTTATGGAGGAAGTTCTCTTTATAGGCAAAACTGGTTTCCTTCTTCATCGATTTTAAAAAGGCTATTGATGATAAAATTACCCATCCTTAGTGCACTTTGCAGAGACTGGGAAAACCCTCCTTTTCTAAATTGGATCAGACGCAAGGGCATTAACACCACCTTAGCATCTACGTGAAAACTATGAGAGACGGGAGGCGAACAATAAGAAAATTAAGCACATATGCGTTATACTTGGAGTATTCAAACATTTTCAGGAAAAGGGGTACGTTAACTTAATATATTAACCTTTTCCCTTGCAATACTTCAAGGAATGCGTGTATGCATTTGAAACTTAATCAAGCGCCCACGTTAGGGCCGAGGTTGGGCCTGTCAAAAGAAGAGAGAATCTGTAGGTTGTGCAGGGCAGACGGCGTGTACGAAACAATAAAACACCTTCACCCTCATTATGAGGTTGCCGGTAGCCTGCTGGTAGTACCAGTGGCCTTCCGGCAACCATGGCTTACCATTTCGACCACCCAATATCCTGGGAATACCAGAATATTATGGCCAGTGGCAGAATGCTAAATTCCCATTCCCGTGGAGTTCCACAGGAATGGGAACACTGAGCACCAGTACTGTTTACGGTGCTGGTGCTGATTTATGTGCCGGTACGGTCTTTAATACCGGAAGGTCAGGCCTGCTGGTAGTTCACAGCCGGACTGGCTCCCTTATGAGGGCCCTTGTGATTGACTGGCCCAGAACTCTAAATTTAAAGTTTATATACAAATTGGAGTTTGCAATCATTCACTCTCGGTCTGGGCGCTCTCCTTAATAGATTAGGGAGGTTCTTGTCATTAGTAAAGAGACTCCCTTCTGTGTTAAGTGAGTGACACAGTGATAATTTTAGTTTGCATAAAGCCTGAGAAAAAAAATCCTTAATCAAAATGCGAAAATAGAGTGTTTTTGTGTTTATTTTTTAAAAACATTTTTGCAAATTGTGATGGTTAGTACAGGTTCAAGCTTGGTTGTTCAAGCTTGTATTCTCACGGGTTTGGTTCCCAATCGTGTCGTTCTCCATGTGCTTGTCTCCTCTTTGTCCTTTGTTGCTTACAAGTGCTCGATATTCATTTTCTTGCAATGGTCATTGGACCTTTTTTAATTAGATTCCTGTGTCGTTAATTGTGGCAACTATGTGCTCCCTTTGTGTCCTTGTAGCTATGTGCTCATCTGTGAGCATTTCCGTGTTCTTGTGTCCTCTGTCTCTTTGTATGTTCTATGTCCTCTACACGTGTTTCCCAACTTCATTGTAACTCATCAGGAGGAAGTACACATACGATCTGTTTTAAGTCATTTGTTTGCTGTACAGGGAATCAGAGTTCAATTCTGCTCATAACATTCAGTTGTAAATATGTGCAGAGTTCAATCCTGCCTTGCAGGAAGTCAGGGGTCAAGTCCTAAAAATTAAAGTGGGGGGACTCATCAACAAATGCAATGGTATGTGACATTGCCAGAAATTAGCATATGAAGGTGAAATATGCACATTTCATTAAATTGGCTTTGCATAACCATCCAGATTGCACAGGATGAATGGCATTTGCCTTTCATAAAATCAACACATGCAAAAAACCAAGAGAGGATATTTTCTTCAAATAGTGTTTTTGAAAACGTTAAAAGATGTGCATGTTTTAAACAGCAAAAACTAATACAAATGTTTTCCCTGGGACTTGTATTACCGAAATGGGACATTTAGTTATTTTTCATCATGTTATATAGTGCAGTGGTGAAGTGTCTGGATATAAACATGACTGCAGGTCGATCGCAGGTCGATCGATGAGAAAAAAAAAAAGAGGTCTGCCAAACCTAGACAGCATTTTTGTTTTTTAAATGCAATCATTTGTCTCCAGGTTCATCCCGACATAGGGGTGAGCATGTGTGGTTGGGTGTGCTTACTGTGTAAACAGCAATGTAATTTAGTTTACAATTAAGGTTTCCTTTGATGGCAATCAAACTAATAGGATGCAATATTCAGAAAAAAGCCAGGTACATTTGATTATACACCCAAACCCAAGGGTATCACGGCATAGCATAATAAGGCTACAGTAAAGCTTTCTGGTTACAGGGAAGGAACATACAGATGAGAGATAGAGGACATTCAAGAATAAGCCGAGTAGTGGAGCAACATAATATGAATTATTATTGGTTTACAGACAAAAACTTAAAGTGAGAATGGGAGGGCTCATTGCTTATGTTCAGTGGGAGCGAGTTCCAAATTCTAGGTGCTGATACAGGGAAGCTGGTGCGTCCTGCCCTTGAGTTCTTGAATCGTGGGATGAGAAACTGAGTGCTAGAGCTTGATCCTAGGCACCTAGCTGATGATTTCCGAGTGAGCCATTGATTTAGATAGAAAGGGGCGTCTTAGGTGATGCATTTGTGTGTGATGGGGAGGCTTTTGTGTAATATTCTTGCTTGAATAGGTAGCCAGTGTACCTCTCTCCTGGTCTGTGAAATGTGATCCTTTTTTGCATTCCGAGCGCTGCTCTTAGTGCTTTATTTTTGCAGTAATGGCAATTTGGCTAATTCTTTCTTAGTGGTGCCTAGCAAGAGTATGTTACAGTAATCTAACTTAGACAGAATAAGGCGTCTTGCTAGGGTGATGCAGTTCTGTGGAGTGGGAAATTGTCGACTGAGAACAATGCATTTAGCTGTGTAGGCAGTTGAAGAGGCGAGTGATCTGACATTTCTGTTTATGGTAAGATTAGAGTCTAGATACACGCCTAGATTTTTGGCTTGGTTAGAGATAGGAATGGGAGTACCATCTATGACAATAGATGCATAGTCAGGGTGCAGCTTTTTAAGACGAGCTGGAGAGCCTACAATGAGGATCTCAGTATTTTAGCCATTAAGACCAAGGCTGTTAGTTGCTGTCCAGTTTTGAATGAGAGAGTAGATTGTATTTATGATGGCAGAGTCCTGTTGCTGATCACCAGTGATTGGGATGAGGATCTGTGTATCGTCCGCAGAATTGGTGTAAATTACTCCCATGGTGTGGGGGGAAAGCATGATCCTTGAGGTACACCCAGTGGTACTGGGAAAGGGTCAGCTGCCTCCTTGCCGCTCTGATAAAAATTATTTAACCCAGGTGGTTGCCTCGATTGAGAAGTGGAAGTTTTTGTTAAATCCCTAAGCATAGTTTGTCGTGGTCAACCAGGTCAAACGCAGCGGACAGCTCTAGTAATAGGAGAATACATAGGTTCCCTGAATCTCTAGCTTTCATCTGATTTTTTTAGGTCTAGTAGAGCTGTCTTTGTACTGTGTTTCGGATGAAAAAGCCAGATTGTCTATCTCCTGGCAGATGATTGTTTTCTAGATGTGCTTGTACTTGGGTATAAGTACTTGGGTATAAGCAATTTCATCGATTATTCTGAGAATGAAGGGTACCGTGGGAATGGTCTTGTAGTTAGTGGGTATGGTGGGGTCAAGGGTGTGTTTTTTTAGAAGGGGAGTGACCCCAAGCTGGTTTGATGTCCGAGGGGATGGAATTGGTACTAAATTATGCATTTATGAATTGTGTGATAATGGGTACTAGTGTGGGAGCACAGATCTTGACTAGTTTGGCAGGGAAGCTGTCTCCTTTGCAGTAGGATGGTTTCAGTGAGGCGATAGTCTTAAGTACTTGGTCTTGGGTAACCAGGGTGAAGTTGAACTGGGTTGCTGAAACTTCATTACTGGTTAAGTAATTCGAGGGGTCCTCCATAGAGTGCGGCAGTAGTTTCATTAAGATTTTGTCTTGAAGAGAGTTGATTTTGGAGGCTAGGGCATTCTCGACTGGAAGGTAGTACACATGCTTTACTGGCAGTAACAGGGCTAGGAGGTGGGATGGGTGTTCCCAGTTCTCTGAGAATTGCAAACAGTTCTTTACTGTTAGAGGCAGCATTATTAATGCGTAGATTCAACGGGTTGACTTTATGGGAGATGACTGCAAGTTTGTATTTTTGTGTGATTCCTGGAGATTGTATTTTGCCTCAGAGGATGGTTTTTTTTCTAGTTAAGTGTTCTAGTGCTCTTTTGTTTCTTCTGAGAGTGAGGAGTTCATTGTTACACCAAGATTTGCTTCGTTTAGCAGATCTGGGCAATTTAGACTTACATGGAGAAACTTCATCAATAGCCGATTTCAGGCATGTGTGGTAGACAGAGGAGATGCCATCAGGGTTACTGTTCATTATAGGCTGTGCTTTGAGAAGTTTGGAGAGGACAGGGGCCAGGTTATCTGAAGTGAGCTTGCGTGCATTTCTCACCAATATGGGAATGGATGACAATGTGGGCGGATATTGGGCTTTAGTAATAAGGACATTAAAGCATACTAGAAAATGATCTGACCAGGAGATTTCTGTGGTGTCTTCAAGCAATAGCTTGATATTCACAGAAAGTATCCAATGTAGGATTCTGCCTTTTGCATATGTGGGTGCATAAACAATTTGGGAGAACTGCATTTCTTGTAGTGCAGTGTGAAAGGCTGTGGCTTTGTGGTCGCGAAAGTAATTGAAACCCAGGTTGATGTCTCATAGTAGAATGATTTTGGTATTGGGCTTGATAATGGGAGTAATGAATAGGGGGGTGTATTTCCAGGTGATTACAGATGTTAGGGGCTCTCTATAGATTATGAGGAAGTTGATGGTGGTTTAGGGATCAGTGGAAAGTGTGAGGGCGAGAAACTTGTATCCGTCTATTAGGTCTGTTTTGCAGGCTCTGAACTGCAACAAGGTTTTAGCAATGATAGTTACTCCTCCTCCCATAGCATCTAGGCGGTCAGATCTCAGAATGGTATACTCAGATGGGATGGCTAGAGACAGAGGGCCTGAGGCTGGGTGGAGCCAGGTTTCTGTCAATACTAAGAATTCTAGTTGATGTTCCAAGATGAGGTGGTGTGCATCAATGGAATGTGCGCCTAGGGAGCGTACGTTTAGTAGCGCGCCTTTAAGCGATAAGTTGGGAGGAGAGTTGTACGGTATGGGTGAGGTGGGCAGGAAAGTATAGGCTATGTTGGCAGGCTGGGGTTTGAGGTGGGAGTTCTGTGGGTTGCTTCGGTGTGTGGTAGCTATGGTAGTTTGGTAATTGGTCTGTTATTTAATTTTCCGGTAAGAGTTATTGTTTGGGGATGTGGGGGGAGCGGGAGGTAGGCTGCTCAGATTCCTGATCGAAGGAGGAAGCTGGTGGGTATGTGCAGAGAGTCGGAATCTCCTGGTGGTCCCCAGTATAGGTCTGGAGAGTGAGGGGGTACGAGTCAGGGTTCTTGTGCTTAGGCGCGTCCACGCATGGTTCCTAGGCAAGGGGAGGCTGGTTTGATAGTAAAGGAGTGGCTGGCAAGACTTGCTCTGTTTGGAGAGATGAATGAGTAAGTTCTGAGTCTTCTGTGTATGTGAGGCGAGACTGTGGATGGGTGGATAGGTTTACGTGAGCATGGACCCCTGGCTAACAATGATCAAGAAGAGCTCACCTTTTGGAATCTAAAGCATAGATGACAAAGTGGGTCTTGAGCTAAACGTACAAGATTCGTAAAAGTCTGAGGAATGTATTACAACTTCAAGTAAGAAACTGCTGTGGTGAACAGAAGTGCACAACAGTGCAGCCTCTTCTGGGAAAAGATCATGTTTCAGTAGGAGACCCCAGGGTGCTCAAATGAGTATGTAACACAGAGGGCCAGCAAGCCACGCGTAGATAGGTTTTGCAGGAGTGAGGGGACCTTGTAGTCAGCTGTCCACGGCACAATGAGTGGACTCGAAGGCCGGAGAGGAGCAGAGCTTCAAAGTAGCAAAGGGGTCAGAGTATATCCTAGTACACAAAACAGAGGGGGAGAATACCAGGGGTTTGTGTGGACAAGATTCCAAAGAGCTAAAGAAGACAGGTGGTAGCTCTGTAGTTCAAGACAGAAAGACAACTGCCAAACCACAAAAGAGCAAAAGCAAAGAGCCAAGTGGCAACATCGATCAGATATAGAACAAGAGGGGTGATGAGCATGCGATTGTTGCTGTCCCAGGAACACTTGCTGTTCTTTCCTGTGTCCCTGGGACAGCAAGTGTTCCTGGGACAGCAAACATCTGCAGACCATTGTGCAGTGGAGCCATTTAAGAGCTAAGGCAACTTGATGTAGATGCCCAAGGCATAGAGTGATGACTGAAAAATCAGTGAAGAATGTTAGAAGCTAAGACTCATGCATGCCTACAGTAGAAAGGGGGAATGATAAGCCATGGATGGTAACTGTTTAGAATTATCACCCATTGAGTCATGTGAAGGGGTATTACCAGGCCACTGAGAATAGACAATGGCAGTCCTCTGCGGCATCTAACCAATGTAACTGAGATTACCAGCCAACTTTTCTTTGCAGACAACTAGGCCTAAAATCGGTTTACATTTCCAGAGGTCTCTGCGAAGGTGGACCTTTTCCGATTATACCAGGAGTTTTCTTTGGTATGCACAAATAAACCAATGTGGTAAGCCAGAAGGACTCTGACCAGAAGCCATAACAGGATATGATAGGCTATTTATAATGTGCTTAATCCCCAGAGGTTTCTAAACCTAGACCCGGGCATCAATGCTGTGGTGCTCCGTGTCGTCTTGCTTCCAGGGCGGGCACATTGCCCCCGAGCTATCCTCCCGAGACATGTTGCAAGATACATTGAATCAAATAAAAAAATGCCTACCTGAGCATACTGCTAAAAGGGAGTTGCCTTCCTATCAAACTAAACTAAGGTGCTTGTCTAAAGTCAAAAGTAAGACAGTCCACGGTCCAAACCAATCTACTAAACAGGCCTTACTACTTCGCAAAATGTTAAAAATATATAAAGGTGTGTCGTGCACTCTTGGATCTTCATTCAGGTTTTCTCAGTCTTTTCTTAGAATCCTTCCTGTGTCTTGGTGCATTGATAGGATTAACAAAAGTTCCACTCATAAGCTAACAGTTCTCGTCAGTCTATCAAAAACGTTCCTTAAAGATTCTCAAAGTTCGAAATAGTCTAAAGTTCCTGAAAACACAAAATCTCCAACCTTTATGTGGCGGTATGTTTCCCTGATCCCATTCCACCACTTTGATCACTTATACCCACCGTGGAATGTTCATGTCAATCTGCTTGTTTAGCCCCGGCGGCTCGTTTGTTTTCCCAGAGGTCCAATATATCATTTGGTTGGCTAGGGTCCCGGTGACCCCTTTTCTAACTCTGATGATCTTAGTGTTTTTGGGTCCCTGTGACCCTTCTGTGGATTTATACTGCTTGGGTTTCATGGGTTGTGGGAAACCCTTGACTCATCTCGTTCTTTCATGCTTCTCAGGTTCCTGTGACCGTTGTATGGGGTTAGGGATATAATTTCCTCTTCCCTGTTTGCTCCCTCTTCTTCCCTACTCCCTCCGACTAGGCCAACCCGTGTACCAGGTGTGTTGCACTGGTTGCTCCAGGGAAGCTCCATCTCACAAGTGGCGGTGTCCACAGCTCGTTGCTTCTCGCCACAGAATTTGGGCGGTCTCTGCTTTCCCCTCGGTTCTCTGGTTGAGAACGGAGGACCCAGTCCTCCCTTCATGCATGGGTTCCATGATGCTTTACAAGATCCGGGCCCACCATGTACTGGATGTGGCGGCACCTCCAGGTCTTGTTCACTTTGTGCAGCATCTTCAACTTTGCGTGTTTGCAAGTCTGTCATCCCACACCTCCCGCCGGTCTTCATTTCCTTCCGCACTGCAGCTGGCTCCACTGCTCTACGCAGCTTCTCCCGAACCAAAGATTTTACATCCTGGACGTGTCTCAGTGTTGGGCTTCTCCTCCTCCACTGAAGGGTTGTTGGCCTTTTATTCTCTTTCCTGTACAGAAAAAGGGTGTGTTCACAACCGGCAGTCAAGCAAATGGAAAGTTCAGCATTACCTTGAGCCAAACACTGAGGTAATGTCCGCATTAGTTTGAGCAAAGCACCTAGAGGCAGTGTCAGTATTACCTTGAGCTAAACACAGAAGTATTGTATTTAGTTGAGCCAAACAGAGAGGTATTGTCAGTGTTTCTTAATTCCGATAATACCTTGTCAATATGGAGTTCCTCACTGGAACGGAAATCTTTGTCCCCTAAAGGGGAATCATGTCCAGCGAGGTCCCACTTTCCCAAACCCCTAAGGGGTGTTTGCTGAGCGGGCTCACCTCCCTAGCTTCAAAGGGGGTGCCCCACCCTTCTCAGGGAAGAAGTGAAGAATTCCCCAGATTTGTTAGAGTGGACCAATAGCAGAAGCTACATATGTCCTCCATAGATCCTCTTCTCCCTTATCCCTACAGCTAGCTCTCAGCTGAAGCGATTTTATAGCACTGCACTTGTGTTTCCCCCACCTCCCCTTGTTCTTCGTGGACAGCCCACTTCCTCTGATCCTTGACCTGCAGTCTCTCGTCTTCTGCACCCTACCTCGATCCCAGTCCCATATAGCTCCTACATTGGTAAGACCTCCACCGCCCCATCTATAATATTCTCTATGGGCGCTTATCAACCCCTATTGTGTCGGAGTGCCACGTGCATTTCTCTTGTGCCAAACCAAGCCTTTTTTTTTGCAATATTTCCATCACCATTATGAACAGAAACAGCCTCAAAGGGCGTCCCATCATGCAAGAACAGAGGTCTCTGTGAGGCCGGCCTAAGCAGCATGCAAGACTCTGTTGTGTGGACTAAGAAATAGCTTTCGTCCCCTAGGATGACAAATGACACCAACTGCCACTTCTCTTCCTGGTCAATTTTTTCGCCACCTGATGTGAAAACGTGCTGAATTGCAGTACATGTTTGCATCTGTCCCTTAGAGCACCCTGCCGCTGGTGTCTATCCTGGATTGAGCAATTAACTAACTCATCTGAAATGCCCCCCAAAAACGCTATGCTAAACGCTGCGTTAACTAGCTTCCACTCACACAGGGACTTGCAGACCTCACCTAGTTGATCTTTTGTCCGAGTAGCCTCAATGAACATTCTGGGCCTCGTCATGAGTTGGGCGCTAACCTAACTAAGGGCTATTAGCCCTACTGCCAAACCCCCCTGGCGCTATTACTGCCAGATCACGGGTTTGGCAGAATGGCAAGTCCCCATTCCCCATTGAGCCCATTCGGGAATTTCCCATTCCCCATTGGGCCCTATGGGGAATGTCTGGCGCCATTACCGCCGGCGGTAATAAAATGAGCAAAAACACGGCGGATTTGCCCCCGACTCAGAGCTGGGGGTAAATCGACCAAGCCTGTGATTTGGCGGACCCTTAAATGTGGCGGTAATAGCGTTATCGCCGCATTTAAGGGTTACCGCCAAAGCCAAACTCGTCATGAGGCAGTCTATGTGACCTTGTCCCAACCCCACAACGCTGACCAAACTGCAAAACTCTTACTTGGATCACAATGTGGCCCCACCCCCCCCCCCCACCTCCAACCCTAGTTTTTGGAAAAAAATGGCTCCCAGATGTGTTGCTAGCCATGTTTTCGATTTTTGCACGTCCTTCACCAACATTACCAAATTCTTGATCCTAGTCTCCAAACTCTCTCCCATTTATGATATTGCATTTATAACGCGCCTATAAACACGTGTTTCAAGAGTTTCATTTAGTGAGAACAAGCATGCACCTTTTGCAATGTTGCCATCTCCCATTTCCCAATGCCTGTTCGGCTCATGTCACTAGCCTGAAAGCCATTTGTCGCAGGGTGCAAACCTTTTCTCTGCCTGTGGCCAAGCTGGTCTGAACCTCTCGACATGTGAGCGAGAAAGCCCATCTTGTGTTTTTTCAGTTCAGGTGCATCGTACAATCAGCCCCATGTTCAGGATTGGCCCTGCCGCCAATAAGTGGAGATCAGCCACATCGTTGTCAGACATTGAGCGAACTGGTTGTTTCTAGACTGAGCCCTAACCCACAGTATCATGCCCCATAGTCAAGCGCCTGCTCGCTAACTGCAATCCACACGCAGGTAGGCAGGCCTAACTCCACCACCATCGATTTTTCCACCACTTAGTGGGCAATGAACCCCCTGAACCACGGCCCCACAATATCTTTCCAAAGCCAAATCTCCCTAGATCAATAGTCTCTTGTTCATATGGTCTCCAAGAGGATTTCCAAAGACCCCATTAAGGCCCGTCTTGAAGGTAAAAACCATTATTAGGTCTTCTTTCAGACATCTCTTCAACCTTATGAAATGCCCTTCGTGTCTGTATTATCCTTTCTGCAAAATCCATCCTTCCTCATATTACTTCAATCTCTTTCATAGATGCTTTCCCTTTATCAAGCACTTTTGTGATTCTGTTTCGGAGCTCAAATACCTTTTGCAAAGGGAACGTTGTTCCACCCTCTTCGGTATCCATATCTATGCCCACGTATTTAATTCTGGAGCATGCAGCTTTTTCTAGTAGGTCGGAGGTACCCTTAAATACTCTTCCAACTTGTGAAATACTTCCAACAGCTTTCCCACATGCCAAAAATCATCCAAATAATGTGTCTTTCCCACAACCAGGGCCATTTTGTTCAGAACGCACTTTAAAAATGAGCTAGACTGCTCAAATTAAGCAAGATATCGAACAACCAATTGGCATGCATTGGTCCAATTAGATCGCCCGTTGGACATGGAAACCTAACAGATGAAGCTGTTTGGGTGCACTGGTAATAAACAAAAAGCTGCATCTATATCAACCTTGGCCAATAAACACCACTTGTCTGCTCTCCATAATAAGTCTATCACCATGCCAAGATAGGTGGAGCTAAATCAGAAATCCCTGCTGTCCAACCTAATGTTTGCTGCACGCTCATACTTGGCATGATAAACCGTGTATTAAACTCATGATACCCAACTCCTTTTTGGGCACAGTGGTGAATTTATCAATTGCTCTATTCGGTTTGTCACACATGGACCTTCTATCCTATCCAACATATGATATGCTCATTAGAGTCCACTTTTCTACCGTTGTCTGCCCTCTTTTCTTGAATACTAATAAAAGCCCTTTTTTGCATCTCCATCTCTATGGCCCATCCTTTAACGCCCTTAACCACACCATCACTTATTTTTTCTGCTTTTCTACTGCATTATATCTCCTTCTAAAGCTCCCTCTCTTATATTTATCTGCCACCCTTATTGTGCCACCTGTCCCTTTCACATTGATCCCTAAACCCCCCCACTTCCATGCTTCAAATTCCATGGCAGGCAGAACATTTCTGTGACTTACCCCATTCCCTCCTAGGATTCCATTCCCTGTCATTCAAACAAGTTCCACACTTTGTAGGCAAAGAGCATCACATATATTACCCCCCCCCCTTCCATTTGGTAGTCACATGTCTGTAATTCAGTCTTTCCTTCCAAACCTCCTTGTGTCTGCATCCCTACCCCACTGTCCGATACTTCTACAAGGTGCCACAAACGGGGGCTATGCAAATCAAGGTGGAAGTGACACTGGCTGCCTCTGGGAGGAGTCTAGTTGGTGTGAGGAATCCGATGGTGTCATCACTCCTTTCCCAGCAGTGACCTCTGCCCATGTGGCCAGGGGAAGGCAGCCGTTGCCTGATCCGGTCCCTGTGGGCGGCTATATGAGGGAGGGTCACATGTGGGGCGTAAAGGGGGAGACAACCTCCAGGAGGCTATCATGGCATCATTGGATGAGATATGGTATCCCCTTCTTTTGAAGATATCCCATCCCTGCCTAATGGCACTACTGTTACACCTCATCTCATCAATGAGAGCTGTATGTGAGTCATCAAAGCCTGACCCATACTTCAAAATTAATGACAACTCCTTCTCGGCCTCTACCTACAAGTAATCTACAACTGACCTGCCTTTAAAGAACAATTACCCAAACTTTGAACACTTCATCTGTAAAACTTCAAGACTGGACTTCCGTTCCCATAACTACCAGAAAAATGCAACAAGGAAGATGAACAGAGTAATGTAGATCAAGGAAGGCCAGGAAAACAGGCTGCGCTCTAGTTGTTTCGATTGCATGCCTGTGACCTGGAGATTTAAACAAGCAGAGCTGCTGACTGAAGCGTGCTGCTGGAGAGACAGTGATGCTTCTCTCTGTACGACCCGAGAGACTGAGGCTGGTGAGAGGGCCGTGGAGCTGACCGCTCAGGAACCAAAGAAAAGGAAGCTAACCGCAAGGAGAAACCCATTGCGGGAACGCCAGACGCCAACAGAGGGCTCCTGGGCATTTGCAGGGGTTTGGAGGCAGCCTCGTCTTACCAGGGGCTTGAAGACATGAAGCAGAACAGCCCAGCAGGGACCGCGAGACACAGAGAAGCTAGCCAAGAAATGGATGCAGCAACAGAGGAAACACCGAACGGGAGAAGAAGAATATGGCAAGCAGAGCCGGTGAGTCCACCCGAGGGAAGCAGGGGCGTATTGGCAGCCAAGCCAAAACCGTATGACTATTAATGAAGCATATGAGAGAGAAAGAACGAGAGTGTATCTCTTTATTTCTTTGAAAGAAAGAACGGGAAGAAAAAACACAAAACATACAGGTTTATACATATGTAAGGCAGGATAATATACCAAAAACAAGGGTGGTTCTGGGAGTTTCTCTACTACCGGCCTATATCCTGGGTTAGAGTCTCAACCAGAGTCTTTAGCTCACCATCCTTTCACAGAAGAGAAATTTCCACTATATCAGTCTTTGTCATGCCCAAGGACAGTCCAGCACCGAAATGCCTGGCAATTCTCTACTGAACAAGAGTACCAACAGCAACCCCCAGACACGTGTTTTGGTCTGATTGGGCCTCGTCAGTGAGGTGGAGCTGTGCCTCTAAGAACAGTGAGCAAGGGTTCCACGTCTGTATTACCCTAGTAATTTAGGGTAATCTCCCAGAACCACCCTTGTTTTAGGCTAATGTACCAGGCAGATATACTATTATAAAAAGTAAAAACAAGATACTGTCAATTTTGGAGGGGTGCACTGAGCCCACCTTATAAAAGCACTGGCCAGGAGGTACACCAGGCAAGTTAAAGGTGTAAGAAAGATACATGTATGTGAAAGCCCTGGCAGGAAAGTATACCAGGCAGTTGCAAGTGTGTGCATAAAATAATCACTTGGTAGGAAAGTACACCAGGCAAGGACAAGTTGAACATTGTAAGGAAATACACGATTTAAAAGAGGTCCTGAGAAAGAAAGCAGGATTAGCAAAAAGGAATGAAAACCTGGCAGGAGAGTACACCAGGTATCCTAACAAGACAAAGACAAGTTGCTTTGTATACTAGTTTTGTTATTGATGAAGAGAAACCCAAGGAACTGAAATTGTTGAATAAGCAACCATGGAAGAGAATCACCCTCTGGAACTCTATCCTGTTGGAACTTTTGTCTTGGAGTTCAGCATTTTCCTTTTCGAACATTTGTGAATCACTCAAAGCCAAAGACATTACCCTTTCCGCTTTTTAGTTTGTTAGAACGTGAGGGCCCAAATAGTACTTTGGACATGGGACACTTTTGTTTTGGACATTCTGATATTTACAGACCGTTAGGTTTTGGGTTTAGGTAGGGAAACGTATCTCAGAGTAGGGACACAGAGGATTTTCTCCACTCGCTTTATTTTAATAAATGTCTTTGACCAAAACCATGACTCCCTTGTGTCCGAGTCTCATTCCTGGCATCTCACATTGCGCTATAGGGTAAGACGCGAGTCTAGATGGCTGACCATAGTTGGGGGGCTATTGGTGGGAATCACCAATGAGGACAAGCCAGATAGGGCAGTCCCTGGATGTGGCGGGACAGAACGCACAGTCATACTCTGCTGCATAAGCCGGATTGGGGGTGAGAGGCGACGTCAGACCAACTGTCATCCCAATTATATTTGGTTTGGGATATTCATGTACCCAGCACCTGCACAACTCCCACAAAACTGGGGCGAAAGCAGCATTCAACTTGAGTGGGTGTGTTAAGACGACCCAGGAAAGTCCCAAGTAACCCAGAGAATCTGGAGTCAGTCCAAGCTAGACTCAATAACAAAAGTAGACAAAGTGCAAGGCAAACTCCAGGTTTATTATCATACTTCATTTTATCACCAAATGACTGGTTAGCACATGATTTGCTGGGCGGCCTAACACCAAGGACTCCAATTGGTTGACGTTGTAGAGGAGGAGCCAAGTACCACCACTCCATCTGCCCCACCTACATTACCTGAAACGTATGAACCAAAGTATGTGACATATACTGAACAAGTAAACCAGCAAAGAAAAGCTATGTGCAGTACCCATAAGGATACCTATACCTAAGATAATATGGGAGGTAAAGTACCCACTGAGGAAGGAACAAGTTACTTACCTGTAACTGTTGTTCTCCAGCATGGGTCTGGCATGGATTCACATGCTCATGAATATTCCCCGTCGTCAGGCTGGGAATCCTCGGTAAAGAAAAAACTAGTATCAGTTTCGTTTCTGATCTGTCTTTCGTAGTAATAACCAATCACTGGTCTCTGCGTCATACTGACCACAGCCAATGACTGCCCTCTACCTAAGCACCGCCTCTGGCAGCCATCTTCAGATTTGGAAGCACGTGAAGTGGCAGTATGACCAAGTGAAGAGCCGCAGAGGGGTAGGCGGAAGGGTTCGCATGTGAATCCATGCCAGACCCATGCTGGAGAAGGAACAAGTTACTTACCTGTAACTGTTGTTCACCAGCATGGGTCTGGCATGGATTCACATGCTCATGAATAAAGAATACATAGCAGTACACACATGCACAACCACGGGAGGTGGCAAAGGCTCAACATTAAGCATTACATCAAACTCAACATTAAGCATCTTACCTCCTCACCAGGCTCACCTCAGGCGAACAGGTTGCGCAGCACTGCTTGGCCGACCCTGGACTCCTCCCTGGAATCCCGATCGACGCAGTAGAATTTCGTGAAGGTGTGCGTCGACCTCCACGTAGCAGCCCTGCATATGTCCAGCAGGGGCACACCAGAAAGGACCGCCGTGGTAGCTGCGATCGCTCTGGTGGAATGGGCTCTCGGACGGCCAGGCGGCGGTCGGTTTGCCAACCGATGACAGTACATGATACAGCCGGAGAGCCATCTGGAAATGGAAGCCTTCGAGAGAGCCTTCCCCCGATTGACAGGTCCAAAGTTCACAAAGAGTTGTGACGTCTTCCGAAAACACTTTGTGCGGTCCACGTAGAACTTCAGCGCTCTAGCCACATCCAGCGAGTGCAAAGTCCTCTCAGCCGGCGACGAAGGCAACGGGAAGAACACAGGCAACACCAAGGGTTCGTTGAGATGGAAGTCCGACGGTACCTTGGGCATGAAGGAGAGGTGCGTCCTGAGAACTACCCTTGTGTCGTGAAAGTACGGGGCCTTGCAGGAAAGGGCCTGGATCTCTCCCACCCGTCGTGCGGAGGTGATGGCCACAAGAAACGCTGTTTTCCACGACAGAAACTTCAACGGGGCCGAGTGCAGAGGCTCGAACGGAGGTCCCATGAGCTTGGTCAGCACCACGTTGAGCTCCCACGCCGGGGCCGGCGCCTTCACCGGCGGGAACGATCTGAACAGTCCCTTCATGAACTCTTTCACCAGAAGATGAGACCACAGGGACGACCGGCCCGTGGTTCTGGTGTATCGGGAGATCGCAGCAAGATGAATCTTGATGGACGCGTGTGCCAGTCCACCTTTGGCTAGCGTCAGCAGGTACGGCAGTACCTGGGGAGCCGTAATCCGTAGAGGGTTAATCTTCTGTGCGTGGCACCAGACAGAGAACCTCTTCCATTTGTGTCCGTAGCATTTAAGAGTCGAGGACGCCCTGGCCTTTGCAAGAACCTCTCTGCAGTCGGCCGGTATGTCGTATCCTCCAAACTCTAGCGCTGCAGAAGCCAGGCCTGCAAGTTCAGCGATTTCGGGTCGTGGTGGAGGATGGCGCCTCCTTCCCTGGAGAGTAGATCCGCGTCCACCGGCAGCTTGATTGGCGGGGACGCTGACAAGTCCAGAAGGTCCGGGAACCATATCTGCCTCGGCCACGCAGGTGCGACGAGGATCATCCTGCACCGTGACCTCTTGAGCTGGTTGACGAGCTGGATTAGCAGTGGCAAAGGAGGGAACGCGTAGAGGAACAGGCCCTCCCAGGGGAACGAGAAAGCATCGCCCATGCTCCTCGCCTGGGGAAACCTGCTGGCGAACCTCTGGCACTTGGAGTTCGTCGCCGTCGCGAACAGGTCGATCTGGGGTGTGCCCCACCGTCAGAAGAGGCTATCCACTAGATCCTGCCGTAGTTCCCACTCGTGGCACGAGCACAGCTCCCTGCTGAGTGAGTCGGCGATGGTGTTTTTTATCCCTGCCAGATGAAACGGCACCAGAAACATCCTTTGGGCGACTGCCCAATGCCACAGGTCCTGCGCCTCCTTGGACAGTGCTGGGGACCTGGTTCCGCCCTGTTTCCTGATGTAAAACATGGTGGTGGTGTTGTCGGTGAAGATCCTCACCACCTTGCCCTTGAGGGACGGAAGGAAGGACCTGAGGGCCCAGAACACTGCACGGAGCTCCAGGACGTTGATATGGAGGGACTACTCCGTCGGGAGCCAGAGGCCTCTCGCGTGCAGATTTTCGGAGTGCGCTCCCCACCCTTCCAGGGAGGCATCCGTGGTCACGGTCTCCTGGTGGTCTGGGGTCTGGAAGTCCATGCCCGCAGTCAGATGCGCGCGGGTGCCCCACCACCGGACCGCTCGGCGGAAACTCTCGTCGAGTGTGATCCTCTCCTCGAAGACGCCCGTCGTTTGGATCCAGCGCGCGTCCAGAAACTCCTGCAACGGGCGCATCCGGAGCCTGCACATGGGAATGAGGTAGATGCAAGAAGACATCATTCCGAGGAGGGACTTGATGGACCTCACCTTGGCGGCGTCGGAAACCAACATCCGCTGTACCTTGCCCAGGATGGACCTGGTCCTTTCCTCCGACGGGGAGGCCAGAAGGGACACTGTGTCGAGCTTCGCTCCCAGAAACAGTGCGTTTTGCGCGGGTACCAGGTGGGACTTGGCGTAGTTCACGGAGAATCCCAGGTCCGTGAGAAGTTGGACGGTCCTTGCCGTGTGCTCCACGGCGAGCTCCCTCGTCTTGGCTCGGATGAGCCAGTCGTCCAGGTAGGGGTAGATGTGGATCCCCTCGCGGCGTAGCTGCGCCGCCACCGGTGCAAGGCACTTGGTGAATACCCTGGGTGCCGACCGTAGTCCGAAGGGGAGGGCTTTGAACTGGTAGTGACGCCCTTGGACCACAAACCTGAGGAATTTTCGGTGCCCCTTTAGGATGGGAATGTGGAAGTAGGCATCCTCCAAATCCAATGACGACAGGAAGTCTCCTTCCTCCAGCTGCCCCAGGACGTGCTGGAGGGTGACCATCCGAAACTTCTGCGCCTTGATGAACTTGTTCAGACGTCGCAGGTCTAGGATGGGGCGCCATCCTCCCGTCTTCTTCACGAGGAAGTATCTCGAGTAAACTCCGGAGCCCCGAAGCCTCTTTGGGACGAGTTCGATGACGCCCTTCTTGAGCATCGCCTTTACCTCCAGGAGAAGCTGAGGGACGTGAAGCTCTTTCCTGGCCACGGGGGGGACGCGCGGGCACCTTCTTTGAAACTCGAGCGCGTGGCCTCGGGCTAAGGCGTCCAGCACCCAATGGTCGGTGGAGATGGACTCCCACACGCTGACGAAGCTCGCCAGCCGGCCTCCCACCGGGGTGCTTCGGTGGGGGCCCGACCCCACGGCCGGTTCAATCCTGTTTCGACGAGGCTTTGCCGCCTTGACCTCCTTGGCGACGACGGCGGGGTCCGCCAGACTTGCCTCGTCCTCTGTAGGCCTCCTGAGACGACGAGCGGGCCGCTTGAGGGTAGGTGGAGAAACCGCCGCCGGAACCTTTGGAGGCGCCCTTGCCTCCGCTGCTCCGAAAGGGCGTCCGTCGTTGCTGCAGAACCCCAAGGGCCCGGGCCGTCTCAGTGTCCGTTTTAATGGCCTGAAGGGAATCGTCCACTGTTTTCCCAAACAGGTTGTTCCCATCGAACGGCATGTCCAGGACTCTGGTCTGTACGTCTTGACGGAAGTCCGTAGCCTTGAGCCATCCATGCCGCCTAAGGCACACGCCGTTGCCCAACTGGCGAAACCCAGTGTCGGCGATGTCCGTCGCAATAGTGATGGCGTGGTCCGACGCCACCTCGCCTTCCTGTAGGATCTCCAGGGCATCCGCCCTCTTGTCGTCCGGTAGGAAGTCCAGCCGGGGAGCCAGTTTGTACCATAGCTCCCTGTCGTAGCGGGCCACAATAGCCAAGGCGTTGGCCGCTTTAATCGTCGTCGCTGCAGACGAGATGACCCTGCGTCCCATAGCGTCCAATTTCTTTCCCTCGCCGTCCGGTGGGGAAGTCGATGTGGAGGCCGCACCCCCCCCGCTTTCTTCCTGGCCGCCGCGGAGACGACGGAGTCCGGGGTAGGCTGCGCCCGGAGGCACAGGGGGGCCGCGTCCGGGACCCGGTACTTCTTCTCGTACCGGTCTCTTCTAGCCGGCGTCGTGGAAGGGTTCTTGAGGAGGGCGAGGCCCTCATCCCAAATGTCGTCCAGTAGAGGCACCGCGAGGACCGTCTTCCTCTTGGCCTCGCGCCGTTGATAAAGGAATCCTTCCTTTTTCTTCTCCTCAGGGCAGAGTTGGAAAAGCTCGGATGCCCTGGCGATCATGGAGTGGAACGATCCAATCTCGTCGGGCGGAGAAACCCTGGTGGGAGGTGACGACGGTAGATCCTCGTCGTATACCTCGTTGTCCGTACCCGTCGCTGCCGTGTCAGTCCCCGTATCATCCCCTCGGGTGGACGGGGAGGAGGGCTGGACGGGGCGCGACGGCTGAAAAGGAGGTGGAGGGTGAATCCTTCTTTTCTTGGGCGGGGGACCACCAGAAGGTCCCGGTTCAGGATCCCCCGACGGGAGAGGTTCCTCCGTCGGCAACAGTAGTCTCGTCCTTATCTCTCAACATAAGGACTGTATAGCCAACAAAATGGCCGCCGAGTTGTCTTGCGGCACTGGCAGAGGGGAATCCAACGGCGATCAGGAGCCCCGTCGGCACCCTCGACGATGTCGTCGTCACCTGCGTCGGGATCCATCCCGACGGGCCGGTCTTCTTCCACGCCAAGGCCGTGGCTTAAGACCTCAATCAGCTCTTCCTCTGAGGTTGAGGCCGAATCTACGACGACGCCCTGCCGCCCCTTTTTCTTCCCCGCCGGGAGTTTCACGGGGGTCCTATCGATGGGCACAAAAGAGGACTCCCTCCGAGGTGGCAGGGAGACTCTGAGCCCTGAGGTCGCCACCACTGGTGTAGCCTCCACAAGCTGAGCCAGGGCCGCCGCGCCAGTATCGATAGAGGGCTTGCCGGATGGATTAAGGCCTTCACCACCTTAGGTGCGCTCACCGCCTTATCCTTGAGGGGGGGGGGACACTGCCTGGCTCCCCCTCCGATGGGGCCTTCGAGCTCGACCGGGGCCTCTCCAGGAGCTTCGCCGGGTGCTCGCCCTTCCTCTTACCCGACCCAGAGCGTTGGCTCGTGGCTGAAGGTGCCGGGGAGGGTGCGCCCTGCCTGGCGCCCGTAGAGCCCGACCGTTCGGCGCTCCCAGTGCCAGCGGACTCGCGGTGTTCGGCCTTGTGTTGGACCCCCGTCGCCGGGGCGTCCTCAAAGGTCTTAGAAGACCGCTCGGATTTCTTCCTCTTCTTCTCGCCTGACGGGCTCTTCCCTTCCAGCCAGTTGGCGAGACGTTGATGGAGGTCCTTCATGGTCCGCTCCGACATATTGCCGCAAAACGCACAGTCCTTCTCCACGTGCGTCTTGTCCTCATGTAAGCAGTAGAGACAAAAGGAGTGTTCGTCCTCCTTGAAGACGTTCTGCAGCTGGCATCCAGGGCAGATCCTGAACAGCTTTCCGGGCGTCGAGCTTCCCTTCTCCTGGGCCATGTCCGGGCCTGAGAAACTTCTGGAGTCCTCCAAAAGCGTAGCTCGACGAGATCTTCACCCTTGAGGGGCACAGACGAATCCGACACGGGTCCCCGTTGATTGGATGGAGAGTCGGTGGAGCTTGAGGCTCTTTTGACCGAAAAAACGAAGTTTTTTGAGAAAAAATGTAAAAAATAGCACTAACGCTCGAAAGCAATAGCACGAGGATCCCAACACATGAACGTGCGGTAAAAATCTGAAGATGGCTGCCAGAGGCGGTGCTTAGGTAGAGGGCAGTCATTGGCTGTGGTCAGTATGACGCAGAGACCAGTGATTGGTTATTACTACGAAAGACAGATCAGAAACGAAACTGATACTGGTTTTTTCTTTACCGAGGATTCCCAGCCTGACGACGGGGAATATTCATGAGCATGTGAATCCATGCCAGACCCCATGCTGGAGAAACTATACTTGCATCCAAGACAATACGATGGCCATTTGAACGAGATTCCTGAAGAAGCAAAGAAACTGTATGACGTCACCATTCACCTTTGTCATTTAAAGTTGAATCGACCCACAAATAGAAAGATAACCAGACCTGAGAGGCAGACGATTTATAAAGAACGAAGTAGTACCAAGGATAAGTGACATTTTGGGATCAAAATGAAGAGACTTATGCCACAGACCTAATGAATATACTTAGTTTAAATTTGTACAGATGCAATGAAACGCAAGCAGCAAAGCAATCATGAAGCTTGCCACATGCTTTTAAATAGATTAAAATAGATAGATAGATAGACCGTGGCAAGCGCCAACATATACATATATATACACCTCTATAGATACATATGGACAAGTAAAGGATGAATATTTCCACTACATATAAAGCAGTACTGAACAAGCATGAAGGCCTCAGTGTCGCAGTTGAGAAAAGCAATTAATTAAACCAAATAAAAGTTCTCCTAAGGGGTTCACTGAGCCAATAAAGCCAAGGTCTTCTAAAACTGGAATTGACTGACATTGGATACAATTAACGTGAAAGAACAGAAGCTCCTCTTCAGAAAGGTCAAGCAAAAACAAAAGACGTCAGAGGACTATTGAAAATAAAACCAAATGCACGAAAAGGCTCAATTTCATGGTGTCCAGCAATGTGAGGGAATAAAGTTGGAGTGAGATGATCACAAGTACGCATGGAAGCCAGCTTGTGCCCATACTCCTTAAAAATTCTCAGAACACAGTCCAAACTCAAGGCCAACTTCAAATCACTAATTGACACTGGACCATTGAGGTGATGGATGATATTTTAATTGGTGGGAAGCAAATGCTTAGACAAGCTCACCCGCACCTGGTTGTTCAGCCTGTGTGCTGCCACCATAGGTATGAAAAATACTGACGGGTTCGAAGCCAACCAATTCTAGGGAACCACGTAGTTGGGGGGGTCCTATAGTGTGTGTAGCCAATGGGACGTTGTACACTTAGTGATGTTCATAGTGGCCATTTTGAAGGGAGAACTTAGTCGCCCCCCCTGATGTTAACTATCCAATTACCTCTTTCCGTTACTCCATACAGATACAGAACCTATGCTTAGTTATTCACTTAGAATCAATCCCACCTCCCGATAGGTTTTTGCAGAGTGCCACGCAGGATGACGTTGGTAATGACGCGGGTCAAAACATCGATGATGACCAGTTAAGGGTATAAGAACCTAGCTTTGTTATGAAGTAGTGAGAGTCAGAGTATGGAGTGATTACTGATGTTCGTTGTACTCCGTTTTATATACTTGATATTAAAACAGACGAACATTTGCCAAACTATTTGTGTCGCCTTGATTATTGATGTATGAATAAAATCTGCATTCCCATATACCTCCAGGGTACCGCTACTCATCTTAAAGGGCCGGATGGAGCCTCCAGTTCAACGTTCTGCTGACCAACCTTGGACAATTGACAAGTCATCAAGACATGGGCCAGACATGAGTAGGGGGAAAGAGGTCCATGAAAAAAGTGGGGTTACAGCCAACAAAGCACTCCCTTGGCAACAGCTTTTATGAATTTTAAAAAGAAGTAATGTTAGGTAGCTAGCGTTGTCAGCATGAGTAATTTCCAAAAACTGTGTGGCTGCTACACAAATTCACTGTAAGAAAATTTGGAAAAAGCTTACTTAAGTGTGCCAATCTTATTCCTGAAATATTCACAGGTGAGTCGAGGTCCAAAAGAAAAATTGGTAGGAATCCAATTCAATGTTGATATTTTTCAAATCATCTTTATTGTCCTTAAATCAATAAACAAATCATATTCTGCCAGTGTTAACTTCACACCTTATATTTTTCAAATCAATTAGTATGCATAAATCCTTGTTGCACTTTGATTTCAGTACAATTCCTAGTACAGTTCCCATTTCCTTCAAGTCAATTAGTATGCAAGTCTTTGTTGCACTTTAATTAAAGTACAGTAACTCTCGTTACACTTTGATTTCAGTACAGTTCCTAACTCAACATGTGTTTCCCCGTTGATATTGTCAATGGTTCATCAGGAGATGGAACTAGTTTCTAACAAAAAAACAGAAAGAAAAATGAACAGAGTACATTTCTTTACACAGGTACAAAAAGAAAGAAGAAAGTTAGCTTGGTTTTACCAATCATGTTATTTAGCAGTCTCTGTGTACAAAAAGGATCACATTTTAGGGCTAACCCTAATTGTATATCAATACTTGAGGTTTAATTTTTTTCCAATTGGTAATAGTAACTGTTCTAAAGGTCTAATTCTTCTTTTAGAAACATTTTCGAATTTGTCTGGTGTTTAAATTCTCAAATTCAATGTGCCAGAAGGTGCTAAGGGGAAGAGAGCGAAATATAGTGTTTGTTTAGCTTAAAACCGGAAGGGAGGGGAGGGTTTAGAGGGCTTGGAGCAAAGCATATTGCTTTTCCATCAAAAAAGGCTCAAGTTTCTTACCACTTTCAGTCTTTGTAATTTCGTGGATCCTGTTCAGCCGTGATAAACCGGCAGGACGTTACCAGGCCAGGTGAATAATGCTTGCATGGATGCGCGCACTATTTACACTATTAGCGCGGCGCGCTGGCATCATCACGCCGTGCCCCACGTGATCTGGCATGCCGTGATGACATCGCATAAAGCTGCATGATTGTCAGCCATTTTGGAATGGGAATAAAGCAGGAAAAAATAAATGTTTACGTTATTGAAAAATAGAGGGTAATTTTTCAAGCTTTCTGAAAAATTCATTTCGACTATAGCACCATAAAGCAGATACAAATAAGCATATATTTAAGGATAAAGAAGTTCAGCTTTAAGTGCAAAAATTCTTGGGCTTCAATTACATTCTTACGTGTCTAAAGTTGACTGCATATTTATGATTGATTTTTAGTATAACCTGCTTAAGCCATGGATGGTTATAATTAGGGTCTCATTCTAGTAGGGTTATGAATGTCAAATGTTATTATCCTGTTGGAAGTTTACAATTATAGTGGTTGGTCAATATATATATATATATATACATATATATTACAGTATTCAGCATAAACAAAGTGCGATATTCATCCCATGCAAGCTTATTATGTATTTCGAGATCTTTAGGGTCATAAAAGTAAATGAGAAGAAAATAAATATATTATTGATGAACCAGTTATACATTTCTGTATCGCAATTTAGACGTGACACACGTGTCCATGATGCAGATCAATTTGCATTCCTGTTTTCAAAGCAGTTCTTCCTCGTTTCCTCCTCATGGGGGTAGCACAACTTTCTCCAAGCCAAAGATTTTTAATTTGGTCAAATCAAATATTGGGCGATTTATAATAATAATATGAACCGAGATGGGGGATCGAAGGTCTTTGTTTCGAATGGCTCATATATGTTACAAAATTCTCACCTTGAATTTTCTAATCGTGCTCCCAATGTAGAGTTTCCCACAGGTCCATTCAATTCCATAGATTACAAAAGTTGAATTGCATTTCATCATTTGATCGATAGATGTGATTTTTCCGTTAGGAAGAAGAATGTCCTTTTTTCCTTGTTGTATGAATGGGCATAATTTGCAGTGCCCACATTTGTAAGTGCCTTGGATAGTAGTTTGAAAAAACATCTTTCTTTCATTTGTTTTTGGACTAAGGAAACTCGGACTTACCAGATTTTCAATAGTTGGTGCTCTCTGGAAAAAGATACTTGGAAATTGTACAAATTATTCTGCAAACTTGAATCTGTGAGAAGTATGTTCCAATGATCTGCTAGTATGCGTTTGATTTTTTTGGATTCGGTACTGTAGGTCGTAATGCCTGAGTTTTGGGTCTAGAAGTACCAGTTTACGGTTTGTTGATGAGTAAAGAGTCTCTTGAAACTTGCTCTGCTTTAATGATAGCGGTTTTGATGATCCTTGATCCATTGCCTCTCTGTTTGAATTTGTGACAAGTTTGTTTAAGGTTGTCTTGAAAGGTGAGCGGTGCACTGCAATTCCTTTTAATTCTGAGGATCTCCCCATATGGAATATTGTTGATAGTATGCTTAGGATGGTGTGATGTAGCAAAACGGAGACTATTGCCCTCTGATGGTTTGGTGAACAGTTTGGTTTGAATTTGCGCATTTTCCACAAATAATTCCAAGTCCAGAAATTCAATATTTTTTGCACTGACTGTTTTAGTGAAAGATGAATTGTGTGAGTTATTGTTAAGATGAGTGACATAAGTCTAGATCTTGAGTATTGCCTTCCCAAATTATCAAAATGTTGTCTATGAAGTGACACCAAAATTTAATGTTGCTTTGAAAGAGTGGATGTTTCCAGGCGCGTTTTATTTAAAACAAAAAAAAAATAGCATATAACGGGCAAATTTAGACCCCATAGCGGTGCCTTGAAGTTGTTTGTAAATGTTTATGTCAAAAGTAAAGATGTTGTTATAGAGACAAAAGTGTATCATTTCGATAATCATTTTATTTTGCACTAGAAAGGAGACTGACCTTGTTTTAAGGAAAAACATTATGCTTTCCAGGCCTTTGTTGAGTTGTATACTGGTATAGAGTTGAACAACGTTTAAAGTCACAAACAGGTAGTTATGTTCCCATCGAATGAGGTTTATCTGCTGAATAATGTGCTTGGAGTCCTTAACAAATGAGGCTAGATTTGCTGCCAATGGTTGCAAATGTGAATCAATGTATTGGGACGTTTTTTCTGTTAGACAGCCAATGCCATTTATTATTGGTCTAAGTGGTGGAAATTCCTGATACGCTTTATGAACCTTGGGTAAAAAATATATTGTTGCCATGATAGAGTTTTTGCATATTAAGCCATGGTATTCCTTGTCACTAAGGAGGTCTTGTTCGTGCCATGATTTGTTTGTTATATTTCACATTGTTTCTAAATCAGGTATGGGATTATTGGGTAATTGTTATGTTAAGGTGATTGGAGCCTTCATTTATATAATCCGTTCTATTGAATGGAACTATTTTTCCTCCTTTGTCAGTTGCCTTCGTTACCACTGATTTATCTTCTGCCAGTTCCTTTAGACAGTTTTTCTTCCTTTGTTAAATTGTGCGTTAATTTTGTATAGTTGTTATTCAGATAGTTCTTCCTAATATTCCTGCTTACTGCTTCATGAAAGATTTATTCATACTAATTGATTTGAAAAATATAAGGAAAGAGGTTGATGGGCTGTTTTCTATTCAATTAAAAAATATACCGTCCCCCATTATTAGGCCACGAGCCAGGGTGATTTATTTGTACTTGGTTTACACAATGTCTTGTGTCTGGGAGTATGTGTAGGGAGTACAGCGGGTGTCCCATTTGTTTGTTCCTAATGAATAAACAGTGTTCGCCAATTATGGATCACATGATGGGACCATGGTTGGAATTATCTACCCTGCACTTTTTGAGATTTTAGCTGATTTTAATGTGAGTGTTATGTTTTCTTCTACCACCGTGGACACTTGAGTTACTCTACGTGGACTCTCTTGGCTTATAGTTGCGTGCACCTGGCTAACAATCGTCGGTTGTGCTCTTTTAAACTTTAATCTGCGATTATACCTCTTGCGTCCTGGAAATTACTATCTCGTGCATACTGATGTTATGGACTTCAATCAGGTGACGCACACCTTGGACTCAGCCTAGGATGTAGCGCTCAATTGATATGCTCTTCCCTTTATTTTATGCAAATTTAATTTGAGATGGTACACAACTCGTATCACACCCCGGGTCACAATGGACCATGAACCAGGCTAGTTGGTGAAAATAAAATATGTATTCTTAAAATTCAAAAGAAGTCATACACTTTTTAATATGGGGCAGCAATCACCAATGGGGTGATATTTACAATGAAAATGGAAGCAATGCGCTTGGTTAACCTTCTCCTAGAACATATACAAAGCACACGTGAATAGGAGCACTTTAAACCCCTAGCAAAGGTCTAAAATTACAATTGAATTTTTACAAATAATTAATGTGTGGTTAAATTATAATATACATATGTTTTATCACAATAGCATGTATGTTATATCACTGGCAATCACAAGGCAATGGATCAGCAAAAGGCATACAATTCGAAAATAAGTGGAAAGTTTAGAGCATGCTGCAGCCAAATGACACGTTGGAAAACCTTCAATTTTCTCAATCCCCACTTTAAATTACCCAAACGGTTTTTAATAAAAACGGGTGAAATACTTTGATTTGGAGGAAAGATATATATCACAGGGACAGAACAAAAGTGAAAGGAGGTCTCTAGCCAAAAACCTGGATGAGATATGCAAGATAGAAAAAGGGTTGATTTGAGTAAAATGAAGCTGGGAAATAGGAAAGAAAAGCAGTTGAGACAAGAACAGGTTTACTTTAAACTAGACTATTCAGACTACACTGCCAAAGAGGGACACAGTAAGATCCAAGGTTGATTCGCGACTTCAACCTCATCACCCCAGCGTGCAACCCTAAGTGGAAACGTCTGATCACTCGAAATATGACTAAGGGCTTAGGATTTACACAGGACAAAATCAATAAAGAGATGGCGCTAGCACTTTTAGGAAGTAAAGGACAGGTACACAGATAATTCTAACAGTTTCAACAAGTTACCAGGGTATAAATATGACTGCTTAGAGAGTGGGATAGACAAAGGCAAGGCAAGGTAAGCTATGTGTTTCTGTGGTGTGAGGAATTATACTCGCAGTCCACACTGGATTTTTGGGCAGTCAACAGGTTCTGGTCTCCAGGGCTCGGGTCACCAGGTAGCGGATTCTCCTGGCAAAAGGCAGCTGGGCAACGTCTGGTCACCGGATGGTATGGACAGCTGGATGGCAGGATTGCAGCAGGCATGCAGTTAGGGGGCCGCAAGTCGGTCTGATTTCAGGATGCAAAAGGTACCACTGCTTTCCCCTTTTTGTTAATGGGATATTAGTGGGTTTTTCTGGATCAAAGCCCTTGCTGGAGTAGGAATCAGCTATGCTTGGGTTTTGCAGTGGGCTCTGGAGTAGGGTCAGCAATGCTTTGGCCTTGTAGCGAAAATCTTGAAAAGCAAGATGAATGGAGATCAGGAATGCCGGCGCAGGAAATTCAGGAGAGCGCGTCTGTCTAGAGGTCTGCTAGGGGCTCTTATTTATAATGCATAGTGACATCATAGACTAAATGGTGGGCAGGCTTAGCTAAGCACGCCTCTCAACAACTAGATTGGACAACCAATGTTGGTTACCTCCTCTAGGATGTGACTCAGTTTAGGAGGTTGCATTTTATGATGTGAAAAGACTTCCCACAGACCTTTTTGCCAAAAATCAGTCATAACAGAATGTACACATTTGTACAGTTGTGGCACAGTAACAAATCACATGGGCAAATTATATATTTTACGTAGAGCATAGCAGTCCAATCCTCACGATCGTGCGTCCTTGTAGCACCCTTCCTTCCTTCCAGTTTTTCGCGCTTTTCAGTGAGAACTATATTACTTAAAATTCTATAACTTTATACATGGGTGTGGATTATCATTAGTCATGCAAGTATTAACATTTGCAATGGCATCATGGATACTTTCCTTATAATACCCAGGGGTCAGACAGTTTTACAATGTCTTAAATTATAAACCACAAAATCACATTTAAACAGTGACATTTTCACATTTTTGGAAAATTCTGTGGCAACGATAAAAGTCTTAACATTTTTATTAATAACATAGGCCTTAGAGAAAAATGTCAGTATTGATCTCCAGATATGGGCCTGCCTTTCCAAGGCTACCCCCTCAACCCAGAGTTGTCATGGAGATCTTCTTTGAAACTTCCTCTAGAAGTCACGGGTACTCACTTTAGTCTCCCAGAATCCATTGTCAGAGGGCTCAGCCCAGACCAAAGTCTGGCCCAAGTGCAAGTATCTACTGTGAGAGGCCTTTTGTTTTTTGGTTTCCTGTCAGCAGAAAACTGTTTTTGGGGCCGAAACCCCCCCCCCCCCCCATGCAGCCACTGCAGTTTGATTTAATTTTATTTATTTATGCTCTAAATGGGAAGAAAACCTGCTGAATAGAACCATCTCATACATGTATTTTCACAGCACATTCCCCCAATCCTCTTTCACAGTGCTAGGCAGGGAGAAGTTTTTGTTCAACATAGTACTTTCCAACAGGCATTTTCTTCTTTAGTTTGCAAAGGCCTTTTTAACACGTGGTGAAAGCTAGCATATTCCTTTCAGATTCGATTTTTGCATTTGCCTTTCCAATATGGTTTTGTAGCTGTAGCCAGCTTGGTTTACACAACAGTCTGTACCCAGCAAAGGTCTCCATGAAATTGACATGTGCACAGAGAGCTTTGGTTTCTTTTCAAGAAGTGATTTTTGACATTTTGTGGCAAAAGTTTAAGCGTTTCCTGTGTGGCTGAAGGAAAGCTTTTGTTTATTTTCTCAGTTTTGGCTGGCACAGCCTGTCATTCCGGAATAAGTATCTTTTCTGATGCAGCACAATGTGAATATGGCTGGGCGTGACAGGGTCTTTTTGATAAAAGCAGTTTGGTGAAAACAAGAAAAAATAGCATCAGAGCGGCACCATTTTAGACGTGACATATTCCATTTTCCATGGGAATTTTGGACTTGCAGCAAAGCAGTGCTGCTTTCTCACTCCATTTCTTTAAGACATGCAAGAACACACCCTAGTAGCCTTTCTCCGGGTGCTTCCCAATGGCGCTTGGCAAAACAGTGCAGCCATCTTTTTGTTGCTGCAAAACACAGATTTGGTGCAATGGTGCTCACTGGAGCCAGCTCAGCCATTTTGCTGTTTCTGCTGAAGCGCAGCTTGGTTATGGAGAAATTCTGTTCAGTGGGTCAATGTAGCCCACACTGAATAACTGTCTGCTATCGACTGATGAGTGAATTGCAAGTAACTGGCTCAAACTTAACAGTGGAAAAACAGAGGTTCTGGTGGTGGGTTCTGTGATGCTGGAAATGCATTGGAGGGACAGGGCCTCCGTATCCTTGTCCTTTACTGCCTTTTATCGTGTGTTATGTCGTGTTCTCCACGCAGGGGTTCATATGGGACTCCTGGCGGTGCATCTCTCTTTTGGTTTTGGTGAACGGACCCCTTGGGGTACCCTTATGGCACCCATGGGTGGGGGGTACAACCCTGTGCCCCTAGCGTATGTTTTTGGGCACCTGTGGGATGGCCCACAGGCTGGAGGCATCTCCGTGCTGAATTGACCGGTGCCCTGAGCGCCCTCCATTTTGGGATGTCCAGGCCCTAGATTCCTAATGGAGACAAGATGGCCCCCATGGCCTCTTGCCCTCTATGGCCTGTTACCTTGATCTTCCCGAAGTCCCGGGAAGCCCGGACTCTGTCCCTTCCCCCTGACTGGCTGTTGGGTGGAAGTTCCATATATGGTAGTGTGGGGCTGGAGCCTTCCCAACGACTATGTTGTGGGTACACCCGTGGGTGGGACCTGGGTAAATTGAGTGTGTGACGAATACTCATTCTGTGTTATGGGTGTCTAGTATCTGGTGTTTGATACAATGACTGAGACAGCCCTGCTCGAAACCAGTATGAATGCAGTGTGGAGTGTTGAATGGCTGGGTATTTGTCCCAATACACATAACTTGTTGTGAGTGTCTGGAGAGAAGTGAATGGCCTGAATGCACTATGCACCTGATAGGCTGCCTGCATGAATGCCCTTCTGACCGATTGGTTGCCCGAGTATGACCCAGCAGAATGAATGGGAGACCAACTAATATATCTGTGGGCCTCTCACGGCTAGAATACATGTTCAGAAGCTGAAGAGTAACTGGAGTAAAACTGAAGCTTGACCTTGAAACCCTGCTGGAAGAGAAGAATTGCTGCTGTTCTCCTTCACAATCTGAAAGCTGCTGTCTCTCCAAGGACTGACCCAGAAAGGACCTGGTAAGGCGCCCTCTTCCCGAGCTACGAGGGACCATCATGCACCAGCTGATCTTTGCCAAAGCTCCCTGGTAGACAGACCTTCGACAGGCTGCAGACACGTGATGGGGACTGCCGCGGAATCCCAAGGAGTGTGGTCCCCCACTGTCGACGACCGCCGTTGCCGACCGGAGCTGCCGTGCTCCTGTTTGCCTAAGAACTTTCGAATCCAAGGACGCTCTCGTCTGCATCGTCTCCACTGTATCCCGATGGAGAAGGCCGGACCATCGACGCGCTGAGGAGCCTCTGCCGGTGGGTTTCCCACCACCCAAAGACCACAGAGATGCTGATGACTCCACGCCCTCGCTGGGCCACAGTTCTTCAAACTCTTTGCGGTCCAGAAGTATCGACAGCGAGGTGCCCCGCAAGCCTCTTCCTTGCAGGACGTTTACGCTTCCCCGTCAACAAACACCGCTAGGAACTAAGCTCCCACTTCACCGACGTAACTCACCCTGTTCTCCATCGGACATTCGATGACCCGCGACTCCTGCCTTAAAGAGAGGGCACTCAAGAAGGGCTGTCAATTCCCCGACGAGGAACACTACAACACCAGGTACTTTGGTTTTGCAGAACTATTGGGAAGTCTCTTGTAAACAATATATGGACTGGGATTGTATCTTTATTCTACAGGTTGCCCAGGTTGGGGGGGGAGGGTATCTCCACACAGAACTGTGTTTAATGGTAGTGACCAGTATTCTGCAAATTGTTCCAACCAACTGCTTTCCTCTTACCTCTATTGTTGGTTTCCTTTAGGAACTGATTTGTGTGCTATTTAACTGTACAGTTGATGCACTTTAAAGAGATCGAATAGTAATTGTGGTACCACGTAGAACTGTATATTTGCCCTTATAGATAACCGAACACAAAGTACATTATCGTGATATTGTATATAACCGACTATTAATTATATAAAGACTGTTTTAACTGATACATTGTGCAGACATTCCTTTGTGGGTGCTTGGGGACTACACTGTACTTAAGAACCAGCCTGCATAACCTCCTGAGAAGCTAGACCTTTATTGCTCGACCACGTACCAATAATAGAGAATCATGGCTGGGGTCCTCTGTGCCTCTCCTCTACCATATAGAGAGCAGAAGTACAGATCCCCCCTCCGGTCTTTACAGGTTCCACATCACCATCTCTGTATTGGACCCCGGAGTTTTGGCCAGTGAGCCATGGCCCTTTCCCCAAGCCTGTTCCATCTGTCAAAAATCTAGGTGTCACGTTGTCTGCGTATTTGTCTATGGCCGATCAAGTCTCCTCTGTGGTCCAAAGGGCCCATTTCAAGCCACGTACGCTATTCTGCTTAAGCTCTATGCACCGGTTGTGTCAGCCTTAATAATGAGTATTATTGATTACTGCAATGCTCTCTCTTCCAAAATACCTTCTATGTCGTCTTCAGCTTTTGCAGAATGGGGCTGCTAGGGCTATTTTACAGCTGCCCTGTGGAGCTCATGTGACCCCACTGTTATGACAGCTTCACTGGCTCCCTGTTGAGCAATTTATCAGATTGAAGGCACTTTGTATTGTGCAAAGGGCTATCTATGGTCTAGGTGCTGAGTTTTTCAAAGCAAATTTGCTCTGTATATCCATGCCCAGCCTGTTTGGTCCCAGGATCTCAGGTCCTTACAACCTTTTATGTTCAGGCTTACTCGCACGGGGGGGGCTGTGCCTTCTCTGTGGCTGCTGCTTAACCATGGAACCAACTGCATCTTGCTTTGCGCAGCACAGAGTCTCATATCGCATTCCGCCATGCTTTGAAGACTTTTCTGTTTTAATCCTGTTCTTGATCCTTGCCTCTTGTTGGCGCCAAGATGCCTCTGTGCCTATGTTGCGCTCTATAAATACCATTAAGATAATATTCTCTGCAACCTTATGACGCTCCCTTGTTTCACGGTGACCTTGGCTCCGGTTTCCGGCTACTGTCTGAGCTCTGCATGGATCTGTATTTTGTGATTTCAGCTTTAAAGGTCTTGTGAAGCCATGAGGCCTTTTGTTCAATTAGAAGCATGTTGCGGCTTCCCCTTTGAAGAAGCAGGCTGTCGCTACACTCTTGCTTTCAATGTAAGTGAGCAAATCCCACATGTCGTTCATGTTGCATTCAGCTAATAGACTGCTTATGTTCGGATTCTTCAAGTATTATGGTTACTATATTAACATTTTTTATGTACAAAGCCACATATTACCTAGTGTACGTGTTTTTCATTTGGAGTGCTCATTTGCTTTGTGTCTAATGCATGTGCATGTAGCTACAACGTTAATTTGATTACTCTTGCCATCTTCAGCTTAGATTGTATCCATATCCTGCTGTACCTGCATGGGATAAGGGTGGTACGGTTGTCTTAGTAACGCGACTTACCCGAGCGTTATTGAGCCGGGAGATGGGTAGAAGCTATGGCTGGCGTATTCATCTGTCCCTCAACAGGTGTTTGCCAGGGAACTTATTTTTGTGCCTCAGCACCTATTTTCTCAGATCAAGTTTGATAATGTGGTATTTTGGCAACTTCATTGTTTGAACTGTCAATTATTAGTATTCACAAAACAGTGTGCCCTGGCTAAATCAGAGCTGGCTCGTCATTCATGATCTTGATTATCTACGCTGGCGCAGCAGTGCTAGTTGTCCATTTCCATGACTAATAATGAGTTGGTAGGTGACAATTGCTAAGGGGTCGTGCTGACCATGCCTGTGCACCTCCCCAGTCAGCAGACATGACATTGATGCAGTTCCAATACTGTAATAGTCAGCAGCACTACCAAAGCAGGGTTGACAAAAACAGCAGAATCTGGGGAACCAACCTCAGGGCAAGGCCAGGTAGAAGGCAGGGTTCGAAATTGAGGGGAGCTGGGAGCTATTTAGATTCTGCTTCTAGCATAGTAGATCCTGGCTAATTTGAAACTAACAGCTACCAGGAGCTACCTTTGGCTCCCGGGGTTAACTGGTGCCTTTCAAACATGACACTAATGTTGAGTATTTGAGAATGTTAATAAAGAAGAATTAGAAAACATCTAATACACATTTAAACACAGCGTTTCATACAAAAATGACAAAGTTAAAGGTGCATCTTTGGTAGATCCTGCCTATTGGGTCATGCACGACACACAGGAGCTGGTTTTAGCTCCTGCTCAGTTAAATCTCAATTTCGAACCCTGCAAAGGCCATTGCAGACGAGTGGGGTCCTGTGCTCCAATGAACACATGATGATCTTGCACACTGTTTGACTGGAAAGTTCATCTGGATAGTAACGCCTGCATTTGTCCATCAAGTTATCATGTGTGGTGGGGAGCGGGGTGGTTGCTGTGTATTCTGCGACTAAATGATCAAGAAATGTTACTTGCCACTTAAAGAATCGTTGCAAAATATTAACGATGATTATGTGTTTGAATAAGTATGAATGCAAGTATGTTATTTTATGTATTGTTGATTGGTATTTGTAAATCGTATATAGTCAGAGCATCCATGAACTCCAATTAGTCAATGCGAGTTGCAGGTTTAACACCAAACATGTTGACGATGTCGGTGGTGGCAATAGTGGTATAGAACTGCACATCCCGTTGAGTGACGGCCATGCCAGGACATATTTGAGCGCTGGGACATATTGTGTTACAATCTAAGCACTGGGAGCAAGTATGGGGAGACTCTGGGGAGGGGTGACAGTGAGGCCCACTTGGTCCGATTCACAAAGCTGACGGAGGAGGTATCGGAAGGAGCCAGGGGAGCGGAAGGGGGTGGGCTAGAGGGTAGTTAGGCTGGGAGGAGGGTGCAGGGGGGTAAGCCGTCTTGTTTCTTAAAGTTACATTGACGGTAGGCAGGCTGACGGAGACCGTCACGCCCTACTAAAGTGAAGCATGCTTGCAACAGGGACAGTTGCACAATCATCCAGTGTGCCGACACGAGTTTCAAGTGAGATGTCAAAGAGGCGATTTCGCCTCTAGCAGGCATTGACATTTGTTAAATCAGCACCGCCAAACAAGAGGGTTAATACAACAGTTTTGCCTCAAAGTAAAAAAGGAGAGTTATGCAAACCCAGCGAGTTTTACTGGTTCATTTGCTGCATTGCCTAAAACAACCTTTCACATGTTAAGTGTGCACAAGGTGGGAAACCGATAATATTCAAATGACAGAATTCAAAACTATCCCACGCTGCCAAACCTTTAAATAGTGTACAGATCACAAACTCCGCCCACTCTTCTTCCTGTTCAAAGCCTCCACCAGAAGTAGTTAAAATACCATCGAAGTGAACTAAAACAATTATTGGCAATGCCAAGTAGTTTAGGCTTTTGTATAGGTATGGGAAATGTATTTGTGAGGCACTGCTTTAGTGGTACTAACTAGCCATCGATGGTGGCAGATGCAAAACGGTGCGAGTACCTTGGCATATAATAGCAGTGCCTGACAAATGCCCAACATCTATACACAAGTGAAAAGTGTTGGTCTGGCCATTGCTTGTTTTCAACAGGACTTCAGTGAAGGACACGCGGAGTGCTTAGAAATAGAGTGGCTGAAAGTAGACCAGGTTAATACATTTGTATTACACCAGCAGCGTGTTTACAGCCAAATTAAGTTATTAACTCTCAGAGGATTGCTCTAAAAAATAAAACACACTGGCAGGCACTTCGAGGACTACGTTTGATGGTAAGGCTTCATTAAAGTGAGCGCAAGGAGTTCCCATGAGATGGTTTGGGCAGGGAGGGACAGGAACTGGTCGGGAATGGACATAGGGATTAGCATAGTCATGGGCAGTCAATGGGTGATGGAATAACCAACCACCACCTACAGGCTTTATGTCCGTCCTCACATGCCAGTTCTCCCCATCTGTATTCTAATGCAATAGTTTCAGATTTTAGGTGGCACAAGCACCACCTAATAGCCCAAACTAATGATCATACTTGGCACGACTTAGCGGAGATGTATTGGTTGGAGAAAAGCTGCTTAATACAGAGAAGCGAGTGCACGTTAAACAAGCATTGGCAATGCCAACACTTATGGCTTTTTTGTAGGCATGGGAAAGACATTTGTCAGGCACTGCTGTACAGGTATGAACTGGCCATCGATGGTAGCAGCTACAAAATGGTGCAAGTACCTGGGCATCTAATAGCAGAGCCTGGCAAATGGCGAATACATACACAAGCCAAAACGTTTGGCTTTGCCAAGATTTGTTTTTAACAGGACGTCGGTGAAGGAAATACATAGTGCTTATTTCTACTAGTAACTGGCTATTTTTGGTAATCGGTGCAAAAATGGTGCGAGTAACTGGGCAACTAACAAAAGGGCCTGGCCAATGCCTAATACTTATACCCAAGCAACACTGCTAGTTTTACCAATGCTTGTTTTTAAATGGACTTCAATTAATAACATGCATAGAGTGCTTATAAATCGAGTGGCTGAAAGGAGACCTAGTTAAGACAGTTTTATTACACCAGTTGTGTGTTTACAGCTTCAATCGAGTCATTAACTATCAGAGCTGCTTTGAAAAGACTCTGGCAGGCATGTTGAGTGCAAAGTTTGATGGCAAGGTTTGATTAAAACGATCTCAAGGAGTTCCCATGAGGTGGTGTTTTTGGCAGCAAATGCCGTAGGGTTCATAGTAAGCCAAAGAGTGGGCAAATAACTAAAGAACACCGCCAAGCTTTGTATTCTTCTCCATATGTCATTTCTCTCTATCAGTACTCTAATGCAATAGTTTCCAGCTTATATGTGGCGCAAGCACCAATTAATAGCCCAAACCTACAATGTGCAAAGCGCTCAAAAGGTAGCTTCGTAATCCAACATACAGTAGGAAAATAGGGAGTGAGCGCCCCTGGGCTCATTTTCCTAGCATTTCAAATTGCCTCCTCAGAAGCTCCATGTGGTTGTATATTTCTGTTGGGGTATTAGTTTAGTATTTTTTTTATTAAAAGACTTTTGGTTTATTACAAACCTTTGTAATGTTATATCTGTACATTACCAGATACAAAAAGTCCCATGAACATGATAATTGTACTGTCCATTTTTACATGTCTGTCCAGGATTTACAGACTTCCGAATACCTTTTTCAATAAATGAATTCAGCAGAAAATGACGGAGTAATCGTCTCCTTGACAAAGGAGCGCCCACAAGACCTCGGCGTCTCTATTGTGGGGCGGTGCCATCCATTTTCCTAGATGTTTTGTTCTAACGTCAGTGAGGCCTGTGCAGAATAGTGTCATGTGCTCTAATGATTCTACTCGAGTCGTCTTGCGGCAAAATCGGCATTCTGCAGATGACACTTGCTTGTAGATATGTAAAAGTTGATCAGTTGGAAGAACATTTAATCTGAATCGCATAAATTGGTTCCTGTACCAATTATATGGAAACTTGTTCAGATATTTAGGCAACAAATTCATGGATTTACTTTCATTTCTCATAGCCATACAGTGCTTAAACAAGTTATTTTCCTCCTGCGTCTTGATCCAGTCCTCCCACCATAGTTTCCATTTTGCCTTGGTGGGATTGATGATCACTTCGTCTGGCTCCATTTGGAAATGCGTCAAGTGTGCATGGCATCGTTCTCCCATTTACGAAAGACGTGTCTACTGATCTTCAAGGGCTCTTCTGCAATTCGATAAGGCCTCGCCGGAGGTGCCAATGTGCATTTTGTGTAGAGCGACAGTGAATTCCATAAAGCTCTCGCAACTAGAGAAGTCAACCCCAGTTTGAATGACTGAAGTAGGAATTATATTCGACAGTCCTAACAGTTTTCTCCAGAAAGCTCCTTCCAGTTTGGTCCAAAATTCCCCCGGTGTACATATGAACCCTTAAGCTCCATATGATAGTGCCGGTGTAACTTTGGCTTTATAAAATGTCAATATGTGCAGCAGGGAGAATTTTCTGAATTCCTTATGGATTAGTCGACCTTGGGATATTATAATCCTCAATTTAGTCTTTAAGGCACACTGTCATGGTAGGTCCGCCTTGCTGCTGTTGATCAATGCACCTAGATAGAGTACTTCTTTGATAATTGCTAATGGTTGCTTATTCAGATACCATTTAAAAGTGGCGTCACGTCGCAATTGTCGCGTTTCCAGTACCATTATATTAATCTTTATTGCATTAGTTGCAAAGCCGTTCTCTAAGAGGTAATCATGCAGACTATTCAGAGCCCTTTGCAAGCCAATTGGTGTAGCGCAATGCCAACGCCTTTGATAAAAACCTGTTTGTCAGGGGTCGTCTCTCACTTTGGCAGTCATCCAGGCCTGTAATTGTTGCAAGAGAAAGACGGCAAAAGGTTTGCCCATGGCGTCCAATAGAGCGATTGGGCGATAATTTGACGGCTTGTCACTGGGTCCTTTCTTATAAATAGGGACAATGATTTCTGACCTCCAGGAGCTAGATATCACTTCCGTCTTCATAATCTGTTTGAATAATTTAAATATAAAGGGCGCCCATACTTCTGGCCAGCCTTGATCATGGCATTTGTTATGCCATCCGGTCCGGGGGCTCTGGAGTGGTTAGGTTTTTAAGAAGTTACACATTAAGTATATCGACGTGGAACTTCCATCCGAATTTGGTTTTGGGCTTGGCAGGATAGTTTGTTTCCCTCGTCTCGTTAACTAGTTTTCAAAAATAATCAACCCATACCTCTTCAGGGATTACATTCGCCATATCCGTGGAGTTAAGGGCTTTGGTGCTGTTAAGTAATTGCCAAATCGTTCTCGTGTCTTTCTTAGCGAGCATCTGTAACATGAGTTCTGCTTCAATTTGGAGGGTCTCAGCTTCATGTCTGCATAAACAGTTCTTGTATATTTCTTTCGTTTTTTTGATCTTCTGAAGCATACAGCCATTGTCCGTATGCTTTCAGTTTCAGATCTCTGGAGGAGTTTTGGCATCTGAGCGATAGTTGCAAGGAAAGTCTCCACTTTTGGATTTTTGGGCTTTAGTTATAAATTGCAGCAATAAGGGCATATCATTTACATCTCACCTCCCTCTTTCAGATGGTTTGCAAAAATCTCGGAGAAGGTTTCCATATCTTTCCTTCACAGCCTTAAGCGGTTAAATCCCTGGTTGATTTCAATATTGGCTTTCCACAGGCCTGTGTTTGTGGGCGATTTTGAGTTCCAAGGTAACTGGAGTAATTCATGGTTGCTCGCTTCTTTCTGGATTACCTGAAATGATGTTACGTTAGGGATTAAACCGCTAGATTAAAAAATATAATCCAAAACGATGCTTATTAGGCCGGACGCCAGCAGTTTGCCCATTCGTCACATGGAGATCCTAGGCAGTCATCACTTCCATCAGTTCTTCTGCTCTCCGTTCATTTTTTGATTGCGGAAGGGCTTGACTAACATCAATACAGGGGCAGTTGAAGTCCCCTCCCACTATTATGAAGTGGGGAATATGAGTGGTAGATCCTTAGTCGATAGCGGTGATGACCGCTTCAATGAAGTAACATGCAGTGATCGGCCTCAGATTCCAATATGCATGGAGTATTAGGTCCCACAGATTCTTCATCCTCATGATATTTAAAGGTAATTCCAGTTATTTGTAGAAAGGGATTAGGACTACCTAAAGGTTCAATCTTGCAGATGTTTGCATTCTTTATAATTGTCAACAGCCCAGATGCCGGACGTCCTCTCGAGCTACTATATGCAGGATTGAGTAGGCAACTATATCCATCTAAGATGGACTGGTGTTGGAGCCAAGTTTCCTGGAGACATATGATGTGAAACTCTCCAGATGAGATGCTAGTATCCTTAGGAAAATGCAAGAAACCGGTTGTGTTCCAGAAAGCTGCTTTACATTGCTCTTATTGTTGTTAATTAGATGGTTCGTTTTCTAGTCGTCACTCCTTGTGTATCGCTTGCTGCAACAGTTTGACAGATACAGTTTCAGGAGCAAGCAGAGACCTTTCTTAAAGCATTCTCATTAGTGACAGTAATTGCTATATGACTGTCAAAGGTGTCTGGTTCTAGGGACGCCGTCGTCTTTTTTATTTTTGACTCCATATAGCAGTTTTCGTTGTTATCCAACAGATATGTTTATTGGGTCATCTTTTTCGCCCCACTCTCCGTTTTTGACAAAATGGCAGGCATTCGCATCATTGTCCCCATTCGTGGCAGGTGGACTTAAGGGAGTCAATATCTCTCGACATTCAAAGCCCATTGGTAGGAGGAAATGAGCCATTTCTAGCAACAAAGTATTAATGGAATTAGCTCTCTGATGCAGAATCGCCCTTTTATGTGCTCGGTTGGAAACTAACGATTTTAAAATCTTCTGACTGCAGGAAGCGTAAAAAGGGAATATTGTAGAGTAGACTGAAGACATTAGATCAATTTAAAATTAAATTACCTCTCGTTGGTAGGAGACATTCCAATATAACCAAACGGTCTGAAGTGGGCTTTGTCCTCTGTCATATTCAGCTTGACTTGCTGAAAGACAAGCTGTTGAATTCTACATGAGTTGTAGGCATTTACGGGTTGTTTCCAGATGGATAACTCGGAGGGCAATCTTTGTCGATTTCTTAGCCTTCATTCTTTTCTCAGCCAATGTTAAAAATTGGCAGACTACTTTTGCTTGCATTGGACTGCTTTTAGACTATCATTGATATTAATGGAGGCAAGTGTCTCTTTGGCACTAGGAAGGGTCTGCCTATTAGTGTTCAAAAGTACAGGGTAATCTACATCGATCCGGGTCATAGTCTGCTGAGCCGAAACGGGCTTGTCAGTTGTACTCTGCTGGTCATCAATCGTATAAGTGGAATAGTTCAGGCAGTCAAGTTCTTCACTGTCGATAGAGTTAATATCCGTAAGACTCATTCTGTCTAAGGGGTTAAGCTCTAGAGGATCACACATTTTTCCTGTGTTTGACTTCCAAAGGGAAGCATTTAGACCGTGAGTGGCATGAGGCATTGGTAAATTGCGAATACATTTCTGTGCCTGATTAGAGTTCCTTTTTTGGCATAGTCTGGTTTTTAGGCCCACCCACCCCCGGTAAGGGTTTCTTTCGACAAACAACTAGTCAGTTTACATTTTTTCCTTTTTGAACTGGAAAAAAAGGGTGGCAAGTGGCCAGTAAGGGAATAGTTTCTTACCTGTAACTCCATTTCTCCAGCATTGGTATCTTTCATGGATTCACATGCTTAGAATATTCCCCGTCGACAGACTGGGAACCCTCAGTAAGCTTATAAAGCCTTTTCCCGTAGGAAAACGTTCGACACTTTTGTGTCCCATCTACGTCGTTTTGGGCCGCGCACGCACGCCCCACTACAGATTTTGACCCCTCCAAAGTGGAACGGGGTGAAACAAAAGTACAAGATGATTGCATTTTGAGGGGGCCGGAGGGCGCATGTGAATCCATGAAAGATAACAATGCTGGAGAAATGGAGTTACAGGTAAGAAACTATTCCCTTCTCCAGCATTGGATCTTTCATGGATTCACATGCTTAGAATAGAATGCACAGCAGTGAACTTGAAACAATGGAGGAGGTGTAAATACAATCCACCACACACCCCATCCTGCAAAAGGCAAATCATAATCGAATAGGATTCGAAACTAACAATATGCCACAGTACTGTACCGAGTAACATTTATATAACGCAAAAAGGCATACATAAACACACGCGTTTACCTCCATGCGTATATTCGTCTCTCTCTATATATATATATATATATATCTCTCTATATAAATCTCTCTATATAAATCTCTCTATATATATATATCTCTATATATCTCTCTCTATATATATATACATATATATATATATATCTCTCTCTATATATATATATCTCTCTCTCTCTATACATCTATCTCTCTGTCTCTCTCTCTCTCTCTATATGCCTATACAAATACATATCCAAACCAGCATAGACCCTCCTCAAAGAGAAGGGCTTACCTTATTGAAAAAGATGTCGCAAGACAGCTCGTCCCATTTGAATCTCGTCTGCATGCTGACGGTCGAGGCAGTAGTTACGGGTGAATGTATGGTGCACTGACCATGATGCCGCCCTGCAAATGTCTGTCAGTGGAACCCCTGCCCACAACGCCGTCGACGACGACGTCGCCGCCCTGGTCGAATGAGCTCTTGGATGTCCTTGTAGCAGTTTCCCCTCTTTTGAGTGACAGAAGGCAATCGTCGACGAGACCCATCGGGCCAGTCCTCATTTTGAAATTGCCTTCACCTTTGTCGAAGGCCCGTATGCAACGAAGAGTTGCTGCGTAGATCGAAGTTGTTGAGTTCGATGAAGGTAAAATTTTAGAGCTCTCTTGACATCCAGGGTATGCAAGACCTTTTCCGCAGCTGATGAGGGAGTCGCGAAGAAGGTGGGCAGGACAATGGATGAATGTTTATGATAAGTCGTAGGAACTTTCAGGATGAAACGAGGACTCGTTGACAAGACCACTTTGTCTTTGAAAAATCTGAGATATGGAGGGTCTATGACCAATGCCTGTAACTCGGAGATCCGTCTAGCCGATGTTATGGCTATTAGAAAAGCCACTTTCCATGATAAAAGCTTAATCGACGACGTGGCCATCGGCTCAAAGGGTGGTTTCATTAACTCTGCAAGAACTATGTTAAGGCTCCACGTCGGTGGAAACAGCTTAACCGGGGGAAACGTTCGGAATAGACCTCATGAAGTGTTTCACTAACCTGTCACTAAACAAGGACATTGATTTCCTCCCTCTTGTGAATCTGGTGATGGCCGCCAGATGAACCTTTAGTGATGAAAAAGACAAACCACTCTTCGCCAAATGTAGTAGACACGGGAGAATCTGTTCCGGAGTAACCCTCAGAGGTTCCACTCATGCCTGTCCTTGGCACCGCGTACAGAATCTCCTCCACTTACACCTGTAAAACTTGTTGGTGGACGGGGCCCGCGCAGCCTGTAATATCTTCCGACAGTCCGAGGGAATGTTCAAGGCACCAAATTCTGAAAAGTCAGGAGCCAAGCTGTGAGGTTGAGGCTGCTCGGGTTGTGATGCCTTCGGGCACCATCGGGAACGCTATCGGGCGATCCGCTGACAGATGAAGCAGGTCGGAAAACCATGGTTGCATCGGCCAACACGCGCTATCAAGATGACTCGGCACCTGTACCTGCGTATCCACTGCAGAGTTCTCCGTATCAGAGGGAACGGAGGGAAGGCGTAGAGGAACTTGCCCATCCACGGGAAGGAAAACGCTTCTCCCACCGAATCCTTCTCTGGCCACCTGCTGGCGTACATCTCGCACTTCCTGTTCGCCTTCGTGGCGAAGCGATCCAGTTGAGGTCGCCCCCATTTTTCAAAGACCTTTGACAATTGATTGGTGTCTATTTCCCACTTGTGAATCTGGTCCATATTTCTGCTGAGCGAGTCCGCCTACTCGTTCCTCACTCCTGGCAGGTGATGAGCTACGATGGATATGTCGTGTTTTAGAGCCCAGTGCCACACTTTCTGAGCCTCGATGGAGAGGGTTCTGGATCGCGTGCCGCCTTGTTTCCTTAAGTAAAACATTGCCGTGGTGTTGTCCATCAGAACTCTCACTGTGGATTGCTTGATCTGAGGCAGGAACGCCCTCAGGGCCCAGTGGACCGCTCTCAATTCCAGAACATTGATGTGCAGGAGAGATTCCTTCCGAGACCAACGGTCTTGTGTCTGCAGAATGCCCATGTGCGCACCCCAGCCAGTTAGGGACGCGTCCGTCACCACGGTGAATCAGAACGCCAGCTCCTGTAGAGGTACCCCTTTGGAAATATTCTGAACCTTCTTCCACCATCGAAGAGTTGATAGATGCTCGTCGTCGGTCAGCCTGTCTGACCAGAGGCCCTGAGCCTGCGTCCAACGGTCCGCCAAAAACTGTTGCCCTGGCCTCATTAAAAGGCAGCAGTTGAGCACCAGAGGAATGCAGGACGCCATAGCTCCCAGGATCGATGTATATTTTCTCACGGACAGCCTGGAATTGATTTTCAGCTGACTTGCCAATCGACTGAGCCTGGTGATCCTGTCGAGGGATGGTCTGACTAACCCCAACTGGGTCTCAAACTGTGAACCCAGAAACACCAAGTTTTTGGACAGCGTTAACGAGGATTTTTCGAAGTTTATTGCAAACCCCAATCGTTGCAAGAGGCTCATGGTGTCCTGTAGACTCTTGTGTGTCGACGCCGGGGAGGACCCCCCCTCACCAACCAGTCGTCGAGATACGGGTATACATGGTGGCCTTGCCTTCTCAGCCAGGCTGCCACCGGAGCCAGGCATTTCATGAACTTTCTGGGGGAAGATTTCAGTCCAAAGGGAAGAACTGTGAACTGGTAGTGAGTCCGCCCTACCATAAACCTTAGGTATTTCTTGTGTCGCCGACACATTGGTATGTGGAAGTACGCGTCCTGCAGGTCCAGAGACGCCAGAAAATCCCCTTCTTGAACTGACCTGATCACCTCCTGGAGCCTGAGCATCTTGAACTTTGTGTTTTTCAGCGACTTGTTTAGTTCGCGCAGGTCTAGGATGGGACACCACTTTCCATTTGGCTTTTTCACCACAAAGTATCGGGAATAAACCCCTTGACCCCCCTTTGTGACGACGGGACTAGTTCTATAGCCCCTTTTTGTAGCATAAGTGCTACTTCCTGCAGCAACACGCTCAGATGGGATTGAGCTACACACGCCGGTGGAATATGCGGAGGGTTGCTCTTGAATTGCAGGGAATTACCGTATTTTACAGTGTTCCAACACCCATTGATCTGTTGTTATCAGCTCCCATTTGTTAATGTAATATGATACCCTGCCCCCCAGAACGTTCCGATGCCCGTCATTGCTGGTCCTTGCTCTGTTTATCCCTCGTCGACGAGTAAATTGCTCTCTTCTTGGGGGCCTGGTAGTCCCGGCGATGTTTAGCCGCTTGCGAAGCTCGCCTGTATCCCCGAAAGGAATATGCTGGCCTACCGAAGGGTCGGTCCCTCGATGAAAATCTGGAATTCCCCAAAGCTCCTCTGAAGGGACGAAAAGACCGGAAACTCCGACCACTCTGGAGGGCCCCCAAGGAACGCACAGTGTCCAAGTCCTCCTTCATGCCCTTCAGGGCTTCGTCGACCTTCTCGCCGAAGAGGTCTCCTTCAAACGGCATATCCAGTACCTTGTACTGCACCTCCGGTCGGAAGTTGGTGCATTTCAGCCATGCCTGTCATCGGAGAACTACACCATTGTTGACTTGCTTAAATCCCGACTCCGCAAGGTCCACCGCGATGTTAATGGCGTGATTGGAAGCCTCCTCACCTTCCCTGACCAGCAACATAGCTGCTTTTCGATCTTCATCCGGAAGGTGTTCGAGTATGGGCGCCAACCGATGCCACATCTCCCTGTCCTATCTAGCAACTATGGCAAGTGAATTGGCCGCCTTCACTGTGGTAGCACCTACCGACAGGACCTTGTTGCCGAACGCATCCTGGCATCTAGCATCACTTTCCGGAGGGGTCGTACACTTGTGTTGAGCCCTTGCCTTTCTCGCCGCTGCCGCCACCACCACCACCACCACAGAGTCAGGTGTTGGTTGAGAGGAAAGGCACTTGGGAGTATAGTCCGGGACTTTGAATTTTTTCTCTAGGCGACCCTTCATCGTTGGCTCTGAGAAAGGGTGACGCATGGTCTGGAGACCTTCCTTCCACACATGATCTAGGATGGGCACTGAAAACACTGACCTCCTCCTTTTACCCATGTGGTCGAAAAGAAAACAGTCCTTTTCCTCCTCTTGGGCCAGGCCAAATTCCGTGCAAGCCCTGGCCATCATGTTGTGGAATGACCCAATATCGTCTGGGGGGGACGGCTGAGCCGGGCTCCTCAGGGTTTCCAATTCCGCATCGGACTCCCAAGTCGGATCCCTGGAGGGGGGAAAGGGAGACCACCGACGACGCTCTGCTGCCCGATTCCGAAACCAACTTTACCGTTACTCGCGGCGTGGGGCTGAGAGATTTGCCACCAGAGGCTCTGCCGCAGAGGTTGAAGGTGGAGGGCGGCGAGACGGGCCTGGGTCATCGACAACCGACCTGGCCGGAGTCGTTCGGGGCAGTCTGTCACCCAGTGTCTTCAGCAGCGTTTGCAGCGTGGACAAAACCTCCAAATACAAAAACGACTGCGGGTTGAGCAGGGGGGGGTAGAACCCGGAATGCTCCCGGGGAAAGGTGTGGTAAGTTGTAACCCAAGGTCTGCAGGGGCAGCTATCCTTTCACCCTCGTCTCCCGAGGATACCGACAAAGCCTCCTGCTGTTGGAGTGTCCGGCAAAATTGGGTCGTAGACCTCTGGAAGCCAGGCCTCTTGAGGGGTGTCTGTCGACGAAGCGATAGTTGGCACCGTCGTCGTCGCCTGCAATCCAGGGCCGGTTGATGTTAACTGCGACGACGGCAGAGAAGTAGATGACTTCCCAACCGTCGACGACGGTGGTGGTCGCGCAGGCTTATGCGTTGCTCCCGCCCTTTTCCGAACTCGACCTGCCTTTCTCTGACACTCGACTCAAGGTCGATCTATGACGATTGCCCAAGGAGGATTTAGATTTTTCTTTGTCTTTCCTCGCTGAAGATGAGGACGAAGAGGCCTTCTTCGAAGAAGAGTCCCTGGAATGGCCTACTGACGATTCCTTGTCCACTGGTCGCGATTTCTTTACCGGTGGTTTCCGATGACGAAGAGCGGCGCGGGCGCCTGAAGATTTTGACACCGAGGCCGCGCTGCGTGTGGAGCCCACTTCCGAAGGCGGGTATGCCCCCGCTCCATCGTTCAACCACGCGACAAGTCTGCGACTCCAATCCTTAAGAGTCTTCTGTGAGAAGCCCTTTCACATGTCGCACTTGTCAGCCGAGTGATGAGGGTGCAGACAGTAAATGCAGTCCATATGTCCGTCCCATCGTAGACCTTCAGTCCGCACGTAGCTCACGGGCGGAACAGTGCTTTCCCCGACATTAGGAGAAAAAAACCGAAAGCGCACAACCTAACCAAGTAGAAAATACACAAGGTGTTCCCACTTTGGAGACGGTTGAAATCTGAAGGGAGCCGCGGGGGCGGGGCATTTATACCACTATGTCCTAGTGGGGTGTGCGTGAGCGCGCGCGGCCCAAAACGATGTAAATAGGACAAAAAAGTGTTGAACCTTTTCCTACGGGAAAAGGATTTATAGGCTTACCGAGGGTTCCCAGTCTGTCGACGGGGAATATTCTAAGCATGTGAATCCATGAAAGATCCAATGCTGGAGAAATTATTTTGAGTTTTTCTTTCCTATTTGAGGCCCATCGATGGAAGTTGCTCTCTGAATAGCCTCGAAGTCCTCTGATCTTCAGGGTCCTTGGACTGAACTGCATCAGCTATGCACGTCAGAGTAGACAGCAATATAGTCTGTTGAGCTGGGATACTCACTTCTTTCTCTGTTGCGATTTTCTGTGGGCTGTTCTGCTTATGTGCAGCCAGGTGGGTTATGTCACCCACCCACCCTTCCTTCATCGATGGGTCACAGCAATACCCTTTTTGATGATCAGCATCAAGGGTTTTAGGTGGAGAAGATCCATGACTGAACTCAAAAAGGCATTTTTTGTCTGCTCTTTCTAATTCCAGTGCATCTTCCAACTGTCTTCTGATCATATTCGCACATGCCATTTCTTGTTCTACTCAAGTTTGGAGCGACGTGATGAAGGTCTCAATATAAATCATTTTAGAGTAGATCAAGGCTAGCAGTGTGGCTTGATCTTTGGTGGTTTCATTAATTCCCTAATACAACCTCAAAAACGGAGCTAATGATATAGACAGCGCTGACATCAAATTACAATGGGCTTTCACTGAGAATGAGTTTGAGTCAGATATGGGCTCAGCAAGTGTTTTTGACGAGTTATCTGAGGTATCAATGTTTGATGCCTCCATTAGATGGGCAGGCTCTTTAAGGAGTATGTGAAGAGCATTCGGGTCAGATGAGAATATCAAACGTTGCTCTCTCAGTGTTGACATTTCAAGCTGCTCAGTGGCTATAGCAGTGTTTGTAAAATAAGAGCTTTCTGCTTGATTGCATTCGGAGACTGGCTCTTTTGCACGTATCGCCTTTTGGCAAGGGACCGAGTTTATGTAGGAGAGTTGTATCGCTTTAGTGGAGCTGGATATACTGCAGATGGCCAAGCAAAGTTAGGTCAGATGGGGAGCCACAGGGCACTGTATGCGACACACAGTGTTAAGTGAGTAAGCAGAGTTAGACAGTGCCTTGATGGAAAGGGATCAGCACGGTAAGTAGGAGCATCGTAGACATGATTAGGCAGGGTCGATATGCAGTACGGGTGATGAGATGAATACCGGAGCCGAGGCGTACTAGGCATGAGTCAATATAATTCCCAGGACTCTGTAGTAGCAGCAAACTATGACAAGCATGTAACAGTGTATACAAGCAGACTAGGAATGATAGAATGGCGATAGTCTGATACCGTGCCTTCCCAAAGAAACGGAAATTGTAGGTTCTTTGCCAGGCAACCGGAGAGGGAGACAGATTGGTTAAAGAGGGCAATAGTCGATGGCCTATGGCTTGCAGCAGCGCGGCAAGACAGGCAAAGAGAGTCTTGACCTTTCCCTAGCTTTAGACATGGTCAATCATGACATCCTGATCAATCGACTCCATGAGAAACTGGGAATAATGTATCAGACCCTGGAGTGGTTGACCTCCTTCCTCCTAGACCGACTCTGCCAGGTCTATCTTGGGTCCTTCCTTTCCACCACCTGTCTCTCCTCATCTGGTTTTCCCCAGGGCTCTAACCTCTCACCCCATTTCTTCAATGTCTACTTAGCCGCTTTGGCCCATCTGTTCTCTACCTTTTCCTCTAACTTTCAGTGTTAAGCGGATGACACTCGGCTCCCTCTCAGGCTCCCCTCAGCCTCCTCTCCTCTCTCGCTCATTCCTGACTGTCTATCCGCTATTCAGGATTGGTGAGCCTCCAACAATCTCTGCCTTCATGCCAGTAAGGCCGAGATCCTCATTGGGACCCCTGCTCCAGATTTCCCTCTCACTCTGGCTGTCCTCTTTGGGCCCTCTTCCTTCACCTTCCTGTGAGGCAAAAAACCTTGGTGTCATCTTCGACTCAACTCTCCTTCTCTCCTCACATCACGGACCTTGCCACCACCAGCTGCACCGACCTCAGAGGTATTCTTCCTTTTCTCACTTTCCCCGAGAAGCTTACTCTCTCCAAAGCCCTTCTGCAACAGCTGCTTTCTCAATCTGCCTTCCTCTACTCTCCGCCCTCTGAAACTAATCCAGAACAGGACTGCGAGACTTGTCCTTGGCCTCAAGTCCAGGCAGCATATCACTCAAGACCTGAAATCCCTCCACTGGCTCCCGGTGGCTGCAAGGATCAAGTTGCTCTGCATTGTCCACAAGGCTTTCTGGGGCCGGGCCCGCACTACATCCAACTTTCTTCTAAAACAGCTTCCTCTTTGAGCCCTTCACTCAGCCACCTCCAACTCTGAGGGTCAGACGCTTCTCCAGGCAGAGAGAGGGGGTGGGGGGGTATATCACTCTCCTCTGCAGGTGCCTCACTCTGGAATGGCCTCTCTGCTCCTCACAAACTTGAGCCGGAATACCTGAAGTTCCAGAAGCAAATCAAAACCTTCCGTTTTGCCTCTGCTTTCTCTCTGTCCTCTGCTGAACTTCCTGGCTGCTGCGCTGACTGGTTGCCTGGCTAGAGTCTCACTGGGTACCAGGCTCCATCCATGACCAGTCTCCCCTGTACTGCCTCAGGTCTACCGTGCACTTAGTGGCTTTAACTATAACCCTACAGTCCCCCGCCTCCTTGCACTGACCAGGAGCCACACTTCCCTGGCTGCTCATCCTCAGAGCAATGCTGCCATGACTTACCCCTTCCCTCTCCCTAACACTTCCCCATCCTCCCTGCCCTTACACTTTGCATTGTATTGCACTTGCACAACCTGCATGACACAAGGCATAGTAAGATTATGTCCTCCCTCTGCCTTCCCCCTTGTCTTGTTGCGCCTAGAAACGCTTGTGTACATACGTGTTATAAATGACTTATAAATCATATTATAGTCACTCGAGAACTTCCAGAGATAGTCAACTGACTGGCCAAACAGGAAGGCTACCATAACACACTTGCCCAAGAAACTAATGCGCAAAGCTTGAACTGGATCCGATAATGTAAGGGAAGCCAGTGCAGTTTAAGCACGATCAGAGACATGTGGTGAAGTCCCCGGGCACCAACAACCAAACTGCCTGTAGAATGAAAAACAGATTTCAAAGGGGCTGTTTATAAGCGTTTTCATAATCAGCCCCTTTGGCATATTCTGAGAGGCCTCCGTACTCTGGGGTACGGGAAAAGACAGAAATGTATAGTGTGACGTGGCCACCATACTCTGGGATATGGGAAAAGACACAAATGTACAGTGTGATGGATTTAGCAAGCTCGTCACCACTTCCCTGGGGGAAAGCTCCCCTCATGTGCCTAGTTAAAGGCAGAAACTACCTGGCCCTGGGGGTGGCCATCTGTGGGAGGATCTCCTGGGGGAGGACAACCCTCAGGGAGGCAAAGTGAGCCTGCTGTGTCAGAACAGGTCCATTTACCTGCATTCCTTGGTTAACACCCATTAACCCCCAACCCCCCAAACCCCCATTCTTTTATGCCATATCGTGGAGTGTATTTATTGAACACAGACCTTATGTACATCCCTCCCCCTTTAATAACACAAACAGACCTATGTACATCCCCCATGTCCCCTCCTTTTATAACACTGAGACAAGGGATGGAGTGATGAAGATCACTAGAAGCGGTAAGCCAACGTTGCATTCTAGTAGTTTTAAGACGTTAACAGATGCTGATACATTCGAATATGGAACTCATGAACAAGACAAGAGCGTCAGCCCCTAGCTGCAGATCAGAGGAAAGAAGCAAGCGTGGACGGTGTCCAAGAAAGTCAGGCAGAAAGTGTTCACCACTCTGCCATCCCGAGCAGCGAGAGCTACCGAACTAAGGAGAAGGGCAGTCTGATAACAAAAAGCCGATGACACGCTCCCAGGCAGCAGATGGAAAGTGGAGGAAACGGAGACACAAGGGATGCCAAAGCTGGCAGGGAAGACCAGTAAGCCCAGAGAAGGAAAATGGCATATCGGGGCACTTCAGGGTGGATGCCACGTGCCGTTAATAAAGAGCAAAAACCCACACAATGGCGCTGGGATATTTAACACAGTTGGAGAAGGGCCAGTGGCCAGACATTTTGAAAAATATAATTACCTGGATACAGAAACAAGTGAATGCTAATGAAGCATGTGAACCTGGGAATGGCATTCTAATATTGAGGACTGAAAAAGCCCTGGAAGAAGAGTAATCCAGGCACTCGGCGAGCCCAGGATGAGCACGCAAGTGAAAAGACAAAAAACCCTGGCAGGAGAGTAAACCGGGCATCCATAGAGAATGGGGCCATCACCAAAATAGCAAAATAAAACTCTGGCAGGAGACTAAATCAGAGATTGGAGAAACGGGGTAGAGACCTCTGTAAGTGACAAGAAAGTAGGGGAAGAACCCCTGTCCCCACCCCAGGCCCTTTTTTGAATTGTGGATCAAAAGGAAAGAACCATAGCCCTTTCTGAAAAAGCCATCAGGGGTCCAGAGAAAGTACTGTAAAGTGTTGTGTAAATGGAAAAAATTCAAGGGAAGAGCCACCCCCTTTGGGATTGTGGAATATACGAGAAATGACACTTTGAATAACCAGAAAGAATCTAGGGTAAAGGAAGGCCCTTCTCTTGTGGAGCTTTATTCATTTTTTTCTTTCCTGCACCTTAGCAACTTTATATTTAGAACTTTGGAAGAAAGCTGCAGGTGTTCAAACCACGAGGCATTCCCCTTTCACGTTATATTGAGTTTAGTGTGCGAGGGTCAGCTTAGGATTTTGAACACAGGACAGAGAATTCCTTTAGCTTTAGCCATCGTGACACAGACGTTCCTTAGTTTTGTTGAGGCAGGGAAACCCCTCTTAGAGTCAGGGATAGGTAGGATTTCCCCAACTCTTTCTTCCGATAATAAAAGTCTTTGATAAACGCCAAAAATGCCACTGTGTCCGAGTCATACTCTTGATCCCACACACTAGCCAAACTGTCTTAAAAGTGTGACTGAACAAGGCTGAGAGGCTGCATGAGAGTGGTGAAGGGTCAGTTATGCCCACACAGAGCGCTCCTAATACAATTAGGGCAGAATGTATAAAAACATTTATTTTAGGCAAACTCTTTGCAAGCTAAAACCACCTGTAAATAACACAGTAAAACCTTCACTACTATTATATACTCATTCAGTTTGGTGTGCTCTAAGAGCATTAATACTTTACTTTAAAAAGCAGTGAGACCAGTTTCAGAATACTGTGTAGGATAACAAAGCAAGTGAATAAAACAACCATGAAAGTAACCATTAGCTATTAGAGAATGAACATGTGAAAAATAAAGGAACTGTAAACACCATACAAAACCGTAGAATATCACGTATTACATCTTAAAAAGTCGTTCTCTAGCTAGAAAAGAGGAGGCCTAGTGTGGTTCTCTAGAGAAGGTTAGGAGTCTCTGCAAGTGTGTGAACAACCGTCAGCAAAGCCAACAGGCAGTATGTAAGGGGCTCAAAGCTAAAAAAAAAACTATTTAAGAACAGTTCTGAGCAGATCCTCTCCTCAATCCAAACACCTTAGGGGGAGACCAGGGGAGGATCCTTCACTAGAGCTCCATCGATCAAGGTGAAGTGTTGGGAATGAACTAGGGTCTTCCCACACCACAAGCGCTTTAGAATTAGGCAAGATCTCTTTTAGGCACTATAATGGGGGGAGAAAGGGCACTGGGAAAGCTCTCATGCAAATATAATCACATACAAAGACATGGGAAGGCACTGAAGAAGGCAGTTATTGTTTAAATATAAAGGCACTATTAGCTGAATACATTTGTAATGTCAGATTCTATGCATTTGTAAAAATATTAGTACTGCCAAACTCTCCCCTCTGTCCCAGAAGGAATGTGGCATGCGCTAAAAATGGACTAGAGGCACTTCTGCAGTGGTTCGTCACTAGAGCCTATTGTCTGTCAAAGAGTCCATGCACACTAAGAATATGGGATTTACATGCTTGGTGCACAAAATGCAGAAATGGGACATATGAGTATTAAGAGTTGGGGGAAGCTAGAGGGCTCATAAAAACATGAGTAGAATGAGTGAACTATGGAGAGAATGACTGGAAATGTGTTTATATATGAAATAATTATAGGTAGCAAAATTAAGGAAAGCATGAACTGCAGTGTATTCTTGCATAAGCTGTAGAGCAGCATGTTCTGACAGAAACTGCTGACAATGAAGAAAGGAAGGCTCTGGAGCATCCCCTGTATGGAGGCAGGTCGGTTTGGAATGGAGCCATGGCCCTGACGCAACTGTAGCAAGTCAGGACTATATAAACCCCTGCCTGGCATGGCTGCGGCAGGAGAAAGGAATGGATTAGGGACAGGAGAAGACCGTTCAGGCAGCAGAGTCCTTTTGCCACCATCCAAATTTTTGTAACATTAAACCCGTTATCCGTACAAGATAGACTAATTGCCTTATTTCCCTAGAGGGGTGTATTTATTCTGGTGTGAGTGTAATTAGGGGCACTCTTACAGAGGCAAGGGAGAGGTAGGGTAAGGACTTTATGCCTGTTAAAACCTATGGATTTGGGAGCGAGCACAGGTAGGTTTCCTGACCCCCTTATACATTGGAGGAAGGACAGGGGTCTCTGGTCCAAAGATAATTTTTGGCTCCGGCTAGTCTGCGATTCCGTGCTCAGATTGATTGGTTCTGGACAACTCTACTATGCTGAGGAAAGGAAAATCACTCTGGCAACTCCCTCAGAGCATCCCCAGGATATGATGCAGGCAGTGATCAGCGATTTCCACTCCGAAGAAATGTCTGAAGTCAACCCATGGGATGTTAAGAAACTAGCATGCAAGGACCCTTTTCATGTTGGATGCTGCATCTGCAGGGGGAGGCTTCTAGTTTCACAAGTTGAGGATCTGCAGAGACCCAAAGCTCAACTTTGGACGATGACCTATGCAGCAAGGTAGCCCATCAAGAAGCTGGTGAGGCTACAGGATGGTTCCGGGATACTTCCAATGGCCAGGCCCTCAAGCAGGGGCCAGGACTGGTTGTTCCTACCGGTTCTCGGGTCGGGAAACTGATGAAGGCCTTCTGGAGATCAGCAAAGGAGCAGGGCTTTGTAGGGACTGTTGAAGAAAACAACGCTGACTGGATTCCAACTATAAGTTCCAGTCTTGAGCAGGATTCTCCTCTTCGTAGGAATCTTGGCCCCAGTGATGGTCCATAGAATGGCTGCGGGAATCATCCCTTTTATCCAGGATTCAAGCTAGAGTCCCCCTCAAGCCCACCAATGTTAAGGATCTGCACCAATAAAGGTGGCAGTGGATGTCCAATCCTAGATAGCCTCTGGCCAACATCTGCCCAGCAACAGACACTCTGACATGGATGTGGACTGGGACCAGACACAGCGTCCACAAACGCATATTGTCTCTTTGCCCTGAAAAGGGCTTACCATGTATGGGAAAACCAGCCCTGGGAGGGCAGCAAGAAGCCCAAACAACAAAATGATCAAAGGGAGGTAAAAATTGTGTGGTACATATATTTTGGAGTATATCATACTCTAAATGTCATTAAGTGGAGAAATGCATGAGATAATAAAAATGAAAACAGTAGAAAAGTATCCGCTGCCACCAGCCCATTGTTGACTCATGCAATTAATCACAAAGTTACAAATAGCAAAGTTATAGGGACACTGTCTGAAGGAAAAAAATAAACAAACAGATTTTACGACGGAAAACTGTGTTCTCCTGCACTGATATTCATAGGAACTGATCAAGGCCACAAAACAAATGATTTTATCAAGTCAAGTGAAGCAAAACTGCTTCACTTGCCTCCAAATGTCAGAACAGGTTACAGACATTAACAAAAACAGTTGGGGTGCTCCATTGATTTGTATGGAGGGAAAGCAGCAAAAATAAAATCTTTCCTAACAGGGTCCGATACAGGGAAGTAATTTGGGGGTCGCTAGGGTTCTGCGATCTCTGGTAACCCCCCATGCAACCCTTGGGGTAGGGCTCAAGATTTCAAAAAGAAATTTCTTTTTGAAGCCACTCCTACTTCAAAAAAAGACATTTCTGTTTTGGCTTACCGTAATGGAAATAATGTCTTTTTGGGGTCAGAGTGACTTCAAAAAGAAATTATTTCATTTTGAAATCCCAGCGACCCTCCACCTCCCGGGAGATGGATGGCTCTGGCTCCTGTGCTCTGCTGTGCATGACAGGCCTTGCGTGAAAGCTGGTGCATGAGAGCCAGAGTCATGCCTGCCCAGGACAGATTCTGGAAAGTAAGAACATTTATTTATATATATCATGTAATGTGTGAATGGGCATGATGTTTGGGTGGCTGGGCGTGCTTGTGCGAGTGAATGGTGAATGAGTGCATATTTAAATGAGCAAGTGGTGTGTGAATGTGTGTGCTTGGGTTAAATACCTGGATTACTTACCAGTAATCTGAATTACTCCTAGTCCCACTTCCTCGACGTTCCAGTACTAGACTATGAAGCACCTTGCCTCATACATAAGTACTGGTACGAGGAAGAAGAAGGGATGTAGAGCAAATACTGGGCCGAGTTGGTTGGAGGAGGAGAGTGGGAGTTGGCCGGGACATAGGGCCAGAGAGAGGTACGCCAATACATAAAGGTCTTCAATGTAAAAGCAGGCATGATATGCATTAGTGGCTAGACTGGCATTTTGGTACAGCCAGTCTAGTAATTTCTTACAGTGAAATAACATTTTACTGGACATCTATAATAAAGTAAGTATAAGTGTTATTACCCATCTAACCTAGCATTTGGATGCAGCCAGTTAGCCTTTTCTTACTGAGTCATGGAATATTTTCTGGGCATATATAATGAAGTAAGCATCATAAGTGTTATTACGTGGCTAGAGTAGCATTTTCGTGCAGCTAGTCTACAATTTCTTACTGTGGCTTGACATTGTGTACTGGGCATCGCTGATAAAGCAATTGTAAGCATAATTACTTAGCTAAACTGGCATTTGGGTGCAGCCAGTCCAGCCTTTCCTTACTGTGGCATGGTATATTTTGCTAGCCATCTATGATAAAGTAAGCATGGTAAGTGTTATTACATGGTTGTATTGGCATTTTGGTGCAACCCATGTAGGTATGTCTTACTGTGGCATGGAATGGTGCACTGTACATCAAGGCTACAGCAAACATAAGTGTTATTACATGCCTAGCCTACATTGTGCAGCCAGCTTTGACATGTGTTCTTACTGTGGGCTTTGCATTTTTAATAGAAATTGGTAAGACATTACAGCGGGTTGAGCGATTGCTGCTGCGATCTATTTGTGATGTGAAGGTTGCAGGTTTGAATCCTGGCAGGACCAACTAAGCCTTTCATTCTTACAAGTTTGATAAATGAGTACCTCAGTGGAGTTTCCTGAGCGTTCAGTGCAGTGCTACAGAGCACCCAAAAGAGGCTGGTGTCGGCTACTGTTGGTGGCGCAGTGTGGCTCTGGCAGCAAGCAAAGGGCAGCAGTGAGCAGTGGTGGCCAGTAAGCAGTAAGTGGCAGAAGTGCCAGAAGTGGTGCTAAGTGCAGGTTTCACACAGGTCTGGCCAGCCCCCTGCTCCCCTGACTCAGCTCAGCCAAAGCCTGAGGCCTGGTAGCTGGTGGTTGCCAGATGCATTGTATTGCATTATTCATCAACTGCCCTATTCAAAGACCCGAAGTAGCATAGTCCTTTATACGCATAAACCCACAGAGGGTAGAGGCTCCTATACATCCGTATGACGGCAAGGGGCTATTGAATATTGGGCGATTTGTTAAATTTAAGCACATGCTCATATCAGAAGAAGTTGCTGGAGTTTGAGCATTAGTGGTAAACTGTGCGAGAAGCCTTGTGGGAAGTTACCCACTGCCGGCAGCCTGCAACCCATACTACTTCACTACCATTTGGTAGCGTTCTATGTTTGTGCCCTATTTTGCTACCACTGGAGTCTGGAACTTGACTCATTGCTTTCAAAAAAACACTGCAGCACTTACACCAGCATCAGTGTTAGTACTCACAGCATGGCGGAATTACGGCTAAAGCATTGGACATTATATGGACATTCGTGGGAGTGCAGACTCGTAGCCTAGTGGCGAGCGGAAGGAGCGAGGCGACAACCGTTCATCAAGTTTTTAGAAGTGAGTTTTGGCATCTAAGTACTGGCGGAGTGTGTCAAGTGTTCTTTGAATTTGGTGCATTAGAGACTGCTGGAGGGTCTGTCTTTCATTTTTGTGACCAGCTGGAGGAGGAGCTAACTCGAACACTCTGTGCCTAATCGGAGCAGGCTCACTATCACTGGAGGCGGGTGTCTCTGTTACGGCTAATTGTGAGCCCTATAAAGAATTCTCTATACACAGACATCAAAGTACATCTGAAACAGGGGAATAGTGAAATCCTATCTGATCGGAAAAATTAGGTCATGAACATCTTGGGAAAATGCGATCGGGTCGAAATTAACTTAATTAAAAATCCAATGAAAGTTAAGGCGGCAATAATGGAGAATGATTGGATAACCACAAAGGCCTGATTTAGTGACTCAAAAGACTTTGAATCCTTTGCAGTGGGGGACCAAGGGGCTATGTCCTGCCGTATTTATGCCGCTTCCCAAACTCTAAATGGAAAGCCCAGTTGCTGAGATTCCGATTAAATGTACTGGAAACAAGGGAGGTATTACATTTCCGTAAAAAAAATCTAGAAAGGTATTTGTGACCTCTGTGAAAGTCTGACTCTCCAAAACCTGAAGCATTTGCTGACAGAATGTGCAGCAACAAAACCACTGCAAATAAAACACTTGGCAAGATTTGTAGGGAAAGTGGAATTGTAATAAACAGATGAATTCTGGTCCAGAGTATCTGCAGGACATGAAACGTTTTTTGAACCCAAGTATATTGAGGATCCTGAAGGAGCTGGGCTTGATTCAGATGTGATGCCATTGAGACTGACAAAAAACTAGGTTGGGTTAACCATGTGTTGACTAGATCAAGGATTATGTTGACTATCTGCTTTTGATCAGATTTGTATGTAATTTGGACTTGTAAATGTATTTTTCATTTTTTATATGTTGAATATTGTGTGAAGTCAAATTTTGGCTAAAATATAATTAAAAAAATTAAATAAATGAGTACTAACTTCGGTTAGAATGACAATTGTATTAAGATATTTGCTATGAATAGTCAGTTGGCAAAAGCGCTATATAAATAACAAATCATTATCATAAATCAAAGCATTAATGCTCCTGTGCATTGTTGGTGACTAGCATCTATTGGATGTTTTGATACTGTAATATCGCAGGACCTGGCAATGTAGGGGCTCTACTTATATAATTACAATACCTGACATGCAGCTATAACTGGCATAATATAAAAGTCACTGGTCATCATGCCGACGTGGCATATCTCAGGCAGTGGCCTCAGACTATGCTGATTCTATTGGGTCTAACCAGATCATATGACCCCATGGATAACATATGAAGGCAGCACACTTGTGAAAATGCGGTTGGCATCTAAAATATTCTTGTCTGCCTTAGTACCCATTTGGTATTTTACAATGTTTTCATTTTTGTAAATGCTGGTCAAGCCACTTCTGATGAGGTCACCAGGGTTGAAGTGGTACTGATGCCATCCAGGTCAAAGGTCATGTGACATCACTTCCACTACCGCTGGCATTTTGGAGAATCTATGTCCCTGATATGATACCAGGTGAACCAAAAATAAACGCATTCCCGCAATTTACCTTGGCTTTAACTATGGTTTGGACAGTGGAATGAAAATCAGATGTTTAAGATCGCATTTGTTGATGACCAGGAATGGTATTCACAATGTCCTTCAAATTATGAATAACCATTTGCAAGTCTGTGTCAACCAATGAATATAAGTGGGTGGACCTCCGACTGCTCAGTTTGTTAGATTTAAAATGAAGTAGTAAATCCCAGATGAGATATTTTTGCGTTACTTCTAATCATATTCTGGTACTTGTGGGATTCCATTTCCGATGATTTACGATGGGGGAAAAGTAAAGCTAACAGGGCATATTTCTATGAGGATTAGTTTAAAATGTTTTGTTTATCATGCGATTTGTGTGCTAGCCAATTCAGGTCTACAAAACAGGGTATTACTTTAGTTCTCGAAAGTCAAACATTTGCAAATAATTTACATTGCTGTACTACAAGTTCTGGGAAATGGATGTTAAGTACAGAAATGGCAGACTTGGCCCAAACCCCAGCTTTAACACTTAACCAAAATGTGAAACGTGGGGCAACTCACTCACGTTCTCATTATGTATTGGATCAATTCCTGAAAATCCGCACAATTCTGAATTTCCCACTGGTAATTTCATTGGTAATGCTGGAATACTGCCAGTGTTAGTCCAGCAATACACCTTTGTACATATGTTCTTTATCCATTTGTCCCATAGTATTTTTTGGTGGAAATGGATTATGTACAGTTGTTACTAGTGTACAGCTTTTATGCCACAAAATAGTCTATTTTTGACCCTTTTAGGCTCGTCCAAGGATAAATGATGGATAAATAATGGCCGCATACTCACCCCTCCCCCGTACAAGAACAACATATACTGAAGGACATCTATACACAAAATTAAACCTGAAAATAATTTTGGGACGAGTTACAATTTGTGGAGGTGAAAAAAAGGCAGATTTCCAAAGAGAAAATCCAAACTCAATCAGGCGGTATTCCATAGTAATACCACTGGGGGTAGTTGCCTTGAAACTGAAAGGGCAGTTCATTTTGCAGTATTTGGCACATATCACTGAATTGCAAGGTAATGCCCCACTCGTAATGAGGCGCTTAATCTCATACCACCAAATTGTCAGTCACTAAATATTTCAAAATTGACAACCCCTAAGAGTGATTTAGTTCTCAAGGGAACGGTCTTCGAAAAAGCCCCAGTCGTGGTTCAATTGGCTACCCTGTCGCTTCATATAATAATTGACCAATCACATATGCAAAAACATGAAATGCTTTTATCCCCCACAAAGAGCATTCGAAAATTAAGTTGGAGAGGTACAGCAAAAAGAACATCTGTGACATACTAGGATTTTAACATGGGTTCTGCCTTGGGCTAATTTTCTGGGAAAGGTTCTCAGAGTGCCATGGTCATAATTCTGGTTTAATTTGTTAGAAGTCATTAGTCATGAAATGTGACATGCATATTGGTCTCTTTATGACTTTGGCTACTTCACTTTCATTCCACCTCATACTAGGTTTCTTCAGTTCTGGCCTCCTCAGTCTCTTTGCCCCTTCACCCCTCCTCTTCTACACTCTGCCACTTATCATTTGTAGCTCCTTGTCTCTCCTAATGACATTGTCTCTCACTCTCTTTTGCTTTCTCAAGCATTCGCATGGGCCTGCTATCTAGTTATCGGGCTTGCTTTCCATCTTGTTTTCTCCGCAACCAGCCCCAATCACTCACATACGTAAGTGTTGTAGATCAGTGGCGGCTAGTGAATTTGTTTATTGGTGGGGTGTAAATGTTTCACACGTATATTTGAACGACCAAGCAGATCAAGGGAGACCGAACAAACTTAATTTTTAGTGGGGATTCTCACTCAGAATCTTTTATATTTGGTTAAAATTGTGCCTTTCATGTGAAAAAGGAGATAAAAAGCCATTGATTGAACTCGCTTTTGAACGGTAAAATATGAAAATCTCCAATAGATGCAAGTCACCAACAAAAGACAGGAGCATTTTCTAACTCATTTTCATGATGCCTATGCCCATGATAAATACCAGTATAAAAAGCCATTTCATGCTGGCTGTGCCCATACATGTCCATGGAGGCGGTAAAAAACGATGCCAATATTCCCATACAAAAACTCCTGCTGGCACAGTAAGAAAAGACACCCAGTATGGCTGCACCAATTTAGGAAAGTGTAGCCTGATTTAAAAAAAAAAAAAACTGGTCATGCTTGCCTTATGCTAATGTTTATTAGTAAATGCCATCTCAAGGTAAGAAAATATATCCAGACTAGCTGCAAACATGTAGGTCAGTCTAGCCACATAATACTAGTCATGATAGCTTCACTCTTGATGCCCAGTAAAAAATGTCATGCCATATTAAGGAAATATGTTCAGACTGGCTCACCAGTGTGGGTCAGTACCAAGAAGGGGGGACTCCTCATGCTTCCTTCACATCCTTGAGGTCCAATAAAAAATGACTTGCCACAGTAAAGAGATGTTCAGATTTGCCCACCAATATAAGCCAGTACCATGTAAGAACAACCGCCATGCTGCCTTCACCATTGATAAAAATAAAAAAGAATGCCATGACACATTAAGGAAATATGTTCCGACTGGCCCACCACTTTTAGTATTATGGTATTTATTGAGCAGAGACTTTGCTTTGATAACCAACGAAGCTCTTTACTATCAAAGGAGGAACAACATGGTGAGGAGGAGTAAAGAAACAAATGAGAGGGGAGCCAAAAGAAGAGGCGGAAGGTGGGCAATTTATCAGCTGGGGGATCTGCAAGCAACCAGTGGAGAAAACAGTGGCAATCAGATCACCTAGTCTCAGGCAGGGTCAGGAGTGGATGTTGCAATGACCTAGGTTTTAGGGAGGAGCCATTTCTTGAATGCCTTCACGCCCTTTATGCTCAGACATTTTTATCATGCCTCAGTTTTGAAATATGTTAGTAATTCTACTTTGATGAAAGAAGGTAACCCCTATACACCAACTATACTGTGTGCACCCAACAGGACCAATACTAGGACTGCATGAAACTACTGTAGAAACCCTTTCTTAAATACCCATTTACATAGATTTCACCTACATAACTCATGCTTTACATCGCAATCTTGCTGCTACGTCAAGTCTCCATTTTGTCCCGATGAGGGCTGGGCATATATCCCCACAATGACCGAGTTAGCAAAAGTGTCTTGAGTCGACGAACCATTCTTCAATTTTAACAGTACTCCTCCCCATTGATTCTTTTGTAACCTTAGAACTCTCCTTCAATACTGATTTACATTTGTCTGTTTTAACAAACTATTTTCTGTTTAACATTAAAGATAAAAGTTGGTTGCAACTTCATATGTTTAATACATTTTCAACCTACCAGATACATGTTTTACCAACCCACTTAGGTAGAAACTATGATGCCTATGGCAAAGTTATAAATTTTTATGTAAGTTATGCTCACTTCTTGGTTTTATAAGACATGCATTACTCACCATAATAGCATTTCTGATGATTGTATCTGCTTAGATTCACATGGGGTACATATAGACCGACAACTAGTGGACATCGCATAGTATTGCATTTTTCTTTCGAAGATCAAAAGTGACTTCAACACTATCCCTAAAGTGACGTGTAGTGTCCCCAAAATACCTAATGTGTCGAGGTCACATTGGTAGTTTTTGTCTGCCGAGAGGGAGCCATATAGTCTGCGTGAGCGAGTACAGAAGAGAGAAGGTGTAAGATGTCCAAATTCCTTCTACTCCACGAGGGGAGGAAGGGTGGGCGCATGGGAATCTAAGCAAATACAATCATCACAAATTCTGTTACGGTGAGTAATGCACGTCTTCTGATGCTTGTGGATCTGCTTAGAATCACATGATGTGCATAGACTAGCGAGAAGTACCCAGAGATGGTGGTGGGATGTGTGAGGAATAGCAAAGATGTCTTAGCACCACTTGTCCCACCTGAGAATCAGACCTAGAGTTTGTATCCAGGCAGTAGTGTTGTGCATAGGTGTGTACAGAACTCTAGGTTGCTGCTTTGCAAATGGAATCTAGAGGAACATTTATAATGAATGCTATGCCCACAGTAGAGTGTGCTCTAGGCGTGAAGGATATATCTCTCTTGGCAACAGTGTAACACAGTGTGACACAGTTTACAATCCACTTCGAGATAGCTGATTTAGAGACAGGGTCCCTTTCTCTACCAGCTGCCACTGAAACAAAGAATTGGTTTGTTTTTCTTAGTGGCTTTGTCTTTTCCAGATAGTCGATAACCGCTCTCCTTGCATCCAAAGTGTGGAGGCTTCTTTCGGCCATGTTATTGAGGTTCTGGAAAAAGGTGGGCAGTTCTATGGACTGGTTTACATGGAACTTTGAGATAAATGTAGGTGCAAAGCGAGGGTTTGTGCGCAAAACCACCTTGTCTTTGTGAATCGTGACAAATGGGTCCTGAACTGAAAGGGCCTGCAGTTCACTAACTCTCCTTATAGAGGTGATTGTCACCAGCAAGGCAGTCTTGTAGGTGAGTGCTTGAAGGCTAGACTTGTGCATTGGTTCAAAGGAAGGTCCCATTAGCCTGGTAAGAGCAACATTCAGGTCCCACCCAGGAGCTCGGTTAGAGATAGGTGGGATGAAGTTACTTTACCCCTTCCATAAAGGCCTTAATTACAGGAATTTGCCACCATGAGACCACGCTGTGGGACGTGGTGTATGCCAAAAGCGCGGCTAAGTGGACTTTAAGAGAATTGAAAACCAGTCATGAATCTAACAGGTGGGTTAGGTAAAGGACAATCTCTTTAGGTGAGCAATCAATAGGACTGATGCCCTTGACATTACACCAGATACCAGATAAAGTGCTTCCATTTGCTGGAATAGCAATGTCTGGTTGTAGGTTTTCGTGCCTCTGAGTATGTCCATGCATCTCAGAGGGAGCAGAAGGTGCCCAAACTCTATGACCTCAGGAGCCAGGCTGCTAAATTGAGAGTTTGCGGGTATGGGTGTAGTGTCTCTCCCTGATCTTCAGAGAGCATGTTGTACGGGCATGGCAGCTTCTTGGGAGGGGAGACTGACATTGCCATAAGATGAGAACAAAGGTTGGCAGGCCCATATAGGGGCCACCCGGTTTATCGTGACTAGTTTTTGGTCCATCTTGTGTACCATTCTGTTGAGCAGCGGAATCTGGGGAAAAGCAGAGCCAAACCTCCCAGACCATGTTATCCAAAGACTGTGCCCCTTGGAGTGGTTCTGTGGGTACCTGGAGGCGTAATCTGGGCATTGGGCATTCTCCAGAGTGATGAATAAGTCGACCTTTGGGAAGCCCCATTCTGTGAAGATGCCGAGTAAAATGTTCTCCCATAGCCACCACTCGTGCTCTACAGGTAAGGGGAAGCCTCTGCGGAGTAGGTCTGCCAGAAGACCAAGTTCCCCTGGAACATGTTGTGAAAGGAGAAACATACCGTATTTGAGTGCCCACTTCTTTAGGGACAGTTTGGACAGCCCTAGAGAGCGAGTACTCCCTTGTTTGTTTAAGTAATACATGGCCGTAGTACTGTCTGTGAGGACTAGAACTGTTTTCCCCTGGAGGTGTGTTTGGAAGGCCTTGAGGGCCTTGAAAACTGCTAGCAGTTACAAATATAATCACATCAACCTTTTGGAGTTGTATTTATTTAGTTTATATAGCGCTTTACTCCAAAGCGCTGCACATTTTAACAACAGGATACATAAAACAATTAACATTATAGCAGTAAAAGTAGAAGCAATTTACAATTGTGAATGAGATCAACAAAACACCAAGTAGAGCAATTAAACTGAAGGGAAGAGGAGATTAGTGCAGTAGAACTGAGAGGGAGAGGGAGGGGTGGGGAAGAGGAGGAGGGGGGAAACGGATGGGGTAAAGGGTGAGAATGGGGGGAGGGAGATGATCAAGGTGATGAGGCAATGGGGAGGGGGGGCAAGAAGGGGAAGCAGCAAGAAGGGGAAGAGGTTTCATGGCGGGGAATGGAGAAGGAGAGATTTAAGTGATGTGCGGAATGAGGAAAAGGTAGAAAGAGCGGAGTGAGAGAGGTAAGTAGTTCCAGTGCAGGGGGGCTAGGAGTTGGAAGGAGCAGAAAATGGGATGTGGCACAAGGGGATGGATGATTGGATGCTACTGCTGGAGACCACACGCCATGTGCTGTCTATTGAACGAGGAGGAGTGCTCCCCACCCCGTCTGAAATGTGTCTGTGGTGAGAGGGACTTCTACTGTAGGGGTGGTGAAGGTTTTCCGCTGCAGAAGGATTTCCCTTGACCACCACTGCAGAGACTGAATGAGAACTGCTGAGACAACCACTAAATCGTCCGACTGGCCACTGGCCTGACACCATTGGCTCGAGAGCCACTCTTGCATGGGGCATGCACACAGATGAGCGCGAGGAACTAGGTAGACGCAGGAAGCCATCATCCCCATCAGTCGAATGGCTTTGCATAAGGTCACGTGGCGACTGGCTACATAGTGAGGGATCTGAAACAGCTTGTTTTAAACCCTCTCATCTTCTGTCTGAATTAGAACCCCCAGAAATAGTTTGACTTTGCGGGGGAGGAGGGTTAGACTGGATTTCTCGTTGATAGAGAATCCTAGGTTGAAGAGGAGATCTACCGTCCTCTGGCTATTTGGCATGTTCCGTACGAATCCCCTGTTATGAGCCAGTCGTTGAGGTAAGGATAGACTGAGAGGGACTGCCTGCTCAGGTGAGCCGCTACTACCGCCAGTACCTTTGTGGACATCCTTGGGGCTGAGGCAATGCCGAAGGGGAGAACTTTGAACTGAAAGTGGGTGTCCTCCATCATGAACCTGACATACTTTCTATGGGCTGGCAACATTGAAATATGAAAGTATGCATCTTTCATGCCCATTGTGGCCATTTAATCCCCCTGCTGCTGCAGTGGGATTACCTCCTGTAGTGTTGTCATGCTGAACGTATGAGGTTTGACATACTTCGCAGGGTGCAGGATTAGAACATGGGGCATGGCGAAATCCTTTTTGTGTACAAATAATTACATTGAATAAATACCCTTGTTTACCTGGAGAAGGGGGGACGACTTTGATGGCACCCTTTTCCAGCAGGACCTGCACTTCTTCCAGCAGGATACGCAGGTGTTCAGGCAACAGGCGTCTGCTTCTATGTGGGTGGTAGCGAGGTGGTTGGAGAAACTCGATACGACACCCATGGGTAACGGTCTTTAGTACCCACTGATCTGAAGTGATACCCTCCAAGGCGTGGATATATGATATGATATGATGTGGCTTTTAGAACGCGCCTATACACGATGGATGAAGACAAGCGACCCCTGGCTGGGGAAGCGTGGGAGGGGACGTGTACCAGCGAGTCACTGAGGTGGAGGCCGGGGAGCCTGTAGGAGTAGAGTTTCTGCCCTACCCTTGCCCCTATCAGAGCCTCTTTGCTGGTATTGGAAATTACCCGAGAAGCCTTGACCGGAAGACCAGCAATTATTTCTAAAGTGACTTTGGATCCTCGTGTTCTTTCTTTGCCGTCTCTAGAGCGTCATCAACCGATTTCCCAAAAAGGTTTGAATCCTCCACTGGCTTGTTAATTAGAGAGGCCCGAGTTTCGGGTTTGAACCCAGAGTTTTTTAACCAGGCATGACTTAAGCAGGGAACCCTGAGCGAGGGTGCATCCAGTGGTTTCCGCCGAGTCAAGTGTGTTCTTCAGTATGTTTTGTTTTACTTGTCTGCCTTCAGCCACTACAGCCAGCAGGGGTGATCGGGTGGGCTCTGCAGCGTCCTGAAGACCATCCTGCACTAGGCCCCATTGGACATGTCTAAATTGCCAGCGCATGGTGTTATTTGCTATCCTTGTGGAGTAGGCTGCAGAGGAGGTGACCCCCCTTCCACAAGGCGCAAAGCTTCCTGCAGTCTTTGTCCGGCGGGGCTTCTGCTGAGGACAGCAGTACCCCCGCCCTTTTCCGAGTGATAGTAACCATCAAGGAGTCCAGTGTAGCACAACCCATTATGTAGACACCCGGGTAGACCGCCCATGTGAGAGAATGACAGTAAAGAAGGGGCCAGGCGCTTCTATAGAGTTCAGTAAGGGGGTGGCTTCACTAGTCAGAGGCTTCTCCTTGAGGATATCCTCAAGAAAGTCTGGAGCTGCCTGATGTGTTGCAATCTGGAAATGATCGGCTGCTTTTATTAAAATAGCATTAAACATCTGGTCATTAACAGGTGACTAATCCTTCTGTGGAGGCTAAGAAGGGTGATCTAGACAAATGAAGTCCGGGTTAGGGGTATGCATTGGTGATAGACATGGGCCCTGATCCCCTGCCGAATCCTGATCCCAGTTTGGGTTCTGCTCAGCTGTGTCTTCTGCAAAGGGATTAATGTCTTCATAGGTATCCTCCTGTGTTGGGTCCTCTGGGACATCTAGGATATCTTCCTGGTGTCCCTGTGCAGAGATGGGGAATTTCTGCAGTTTGTAAGGAATGGAGCAGGAGTCCTCTTCCCTGGGTCTTTTGAGTGTAATGTACCTGTCAGAAAAGTCAATAACCTGGGCCATTTTGTCCATGTATTGTTTAAATATCTCACTAGTCCATAGGGAAGAGGCAGAAGGGTCTGGAGGTTGAAAAGGTTGCCCAGAAGGGGAATATTTCCCCAATAAGGCCTTAAAACGAGGCTGGGGGGCTACTGAATACTCCTCTCGACATGAATGGGGTGCCCTTGTGCTCTGAATGCCGAAATGATAGCTGCAGGGATTATGCAAATTTTCGCCGGTGAATCGATGGTCTCGACGCGCCAGACAGCGCAGCTGCGGTCGGCGACTCCATTGAGGCCTTAGGTGCTGGGGCACCTTTGGACGGTGTGTCGATGGCGGTATGTTTTTCAGGATTGAATGCCCATTCCAGAGGGATGCCGAGTCGCATGCCATGAAAGCGGATGCATGGAGGGCGCCAAACCGCGAGGGTCAATAGGCGGTCGAAATATTCGCCAGTCCTGTTTGCATTGTGCGCTTGTTCGACAATTCCATCCAAGTGCCTTAGGGAGAGTATGTTTTTGTATCCGTGGTGCGTGGGTGCCCTTGACGCTGGGGTGTGAACTCCCCATAACAGATCCAGAGGCCTGACGGTCGGGGGCGAGGATGGCATTTGAGAGCCTGTAGGCTCTGCTGAGAGGTTGATGGCTTCCAATTCGGAGCCATGGCAGCTGAGGGATCCCTCGTCATCCGAAGTGATGGCGCCAACGGGGGAAAAGGCTTTCGGCCTGCACAGCGTAGACGTCCACCATTTAGTCTGACTGTCTTTCAATGTTTTCACTCGAAAGAGTTTACGGGACTTTTAAGAGCAGTCGTCGTTAGGACAGTTTTTCTGAAGTTCAACTAAGGGCTTAGTAAAACCATTAAAATGAGGCAGTACAAGACTCCACTCTTAGTACAAGGCTGCACCACCTGAGTTCATGGTAGCGTAGACCGAGAAGCCAGGCTTATTTTAGGAGGGAGAGAGGGCTATAGAATCATTACAAATGAGATTGCAATACAAAAGGTCCAACGAAACACTGAAACAGTCTGTATGTAAAAATAATTTATTTAAATAAAAGGTAGGCCCAGATAAATATACGGGTAAATAAGTACTAATACATTATATGAAACCACAACACTATACTTGAAGGTATACAGACCAAGTATAAACCTTATTTGGAACACCCAACAGTAGTTCTAGGGAAGTCAAAACCTTTTCATACACAATATTCTTGGGGAGTAAAAACCAATGGTTACTTTCACAATTACATTCAGTAATGCAAGGGCAGTAAACCCTATAAGTTGCACAGTGACTCAGTAAAAATCACAATCAGTCAACTGGACAATATACTTTTGTTGAATAGTAGAACACATATTCCAGGTACAGTACAAACCTATAACTACTTTTGTCATAACACAGTTATACTAGGCGAGTAAACCCTAAGGATGTAATATTTAATTACAGTTGCTTTTGAGATCAGTGAAACACAGTCTGAGATAAGCAGTAACTCTGCTAACATATTTTTGGATGGCACACAGCTAACTCAAGGTAAGTAAAACACATACGTTTTAAATCTCACAAGGAGTCCAGGCTAGATCTTTCCCAACTATACAAGTGACTGATATAGGACTTCGTTAGAAACACACACTCTGTGTTAGATAGCACAGGGAAACTAAAACCTAATGTTACACTTTGATGAATGACTCAAAGTTATTCTAGGTAGGCAACAACTTAATACAGACCTATTCTGGACAGGCTAACAGCAAGTTAGGGGAAGCAAGACCCAGTTGGGGGACACTCATAAAATTATCCTGCAGGAATAATCTGGTGAAACCAACATTACTTTTGGGAAGAGGCAAAACCTAATCACAGGCGAGTAATATAACTTCACATCTACTTTGTTAGAATGGCAAAACAGTTTCTAAGGAAAGAAAAGAGGTTAACCATACTTTTAAGAATAGTGCACCACACATCCAAGGTAAGTAAGAACTTCTGTAACTGTTCACTCTCAGAGTTACAATTACCGACCAACACTTTGACAAATAAGTAACGTTGCAACACTTATTTTCTTTTCCAGGCAAAAGGCCCAATCCCGTAAAACTCTTTCCCTTATTCTTGGAGCATGAGTGTTCTCAGTGGCAGAAGGGGAGTCACGAGGATCTAGTGACCAACAGGCAGTGTCAGGATAGGTTCTTTAGTAGCAAAAGTCAGAGTTCCTTAGGACAACTGAGCAAATAGGTGAGTACTTTACTTCTGATCCAGAAGAGGGTTCAGGGGCTTCACATAAGACGCCCTAGCAGGATTCTAGCAGTGGGACAGGGTGCACTGGATGAGAGGCCTCCCCATCACAGAAAAAAAACCCACAGCTACACAGAAATCCTAACAGTCTTAAGGAAAGTACATACACAAGCCAACAGTACCTCAGCATTGAACAAGATTTTGCAGCAGGACTACTTTGGGATCTGCAGCCAAAAACCTGGTCAGTGGATTCTTGTCATGTTGACTGAAAACAAGAAGGAACAATGCAGCAGGGATCAATGAAGAAGGCTCTATGCAAGGTTTTCCCCACGGCTGAATGCAGTTCTGCAGATTTGGCGCCTTTTCAAGGAGCACAGAAGAAGACAGAAAATCGCGGTCAAATTCTCGTCAAAGGTCCAGCACTCTGTTGAGGGGACTTTACAGACTCGATTCGAGTCTCTGTAGATACATCAGGATGACCATGAAGTTTCAGCGAGATTCGGAAATCTGAAGAACTTGCACTGCACAGTGGCTTGAGGTCCCAGAGTATTGGGGTATTGCAGCAACACATGGTCGCAGGTGGGATGGCTTCTTGAGCCTAGTGGGTCTCATCAGGTTTTGGGTCAGGGTCGTCGTTCAAGTCCCCAGATCGATTGGAAGGAAGGGCTACAGCAGGCTCAGGTTACACAGCAGGCTCTCCGCTTGCTGGAAATCTTCTCAGCCGCTTTTCCGTCCTCATCCTCTTCGGTTTCAGTTCCAGTGGTTGACTTTTCTTCAGCTTCCAGGGGCGCAGTATTTATCAGGAATTACAACACAATTTCTGCATTCTCTCCCCGCATTTTACAAGAAGGGGCGGTCTGGTTGTCCAATCAGGACAGCCAGCCCCCCACTGGGATTTGTCCCCATTCAGGCAAGAAGATAGACAAAGAGCTGTGGAGTTGGACTCCTCCATCGCTTCCTGCCCTCACAGACAGACTGGAGCCTGGGCAGGGAGTCCATGGGACTCCCGCCGAAGATATAAATCACACAAAGAAATTTCCTGGCCTGGATGTCAGGGGAAGGAACAAGAAAAACTAAAATAGCTAACCAACCAAAACCAGTTCTACTTTATTATCAAAAGAGGCCTCCCAAAGGAGGTACAGAAGGCCCTTGATAAAATTGCTGGGATAGAAGCCAAGGAGTGGCCAGAAATACAAAGAATCATAGTACACAACTGTAGGAGGATTAAAGAAAGGGATAAATAGCACAGAGAAGGTTAGTAGATGGGGCAAAGCTTGTGCAGAGTATGTTAGCGAAGGTTGCAGCGGTAGCTGCAGCGCCGCCCTAGGAACGGCAGGGAGAAGGGTAGGGGCAGGTTTCGTTACCAGCAAGGATGCCCGCCGCATGGGTAAACAATGGTCAGGAGCAATGGGGTGGAGAGGAACGGTACACGGACCCCAATGGCAAGGAAGACTCAGTGAACGGCACAAGGAAGAGTTGGGTATCGAGGGCAGCTAGGAGGGGGTGTATATTGATATGGGTATGGAGGACAGGGACCCAAAGGGGGCAGACCTGTAGCAAGTTGATCATGCAGGAGGTGGGGACATTTTGCAAGGGAATGTCGCACCAGACCCATGGCCATTTACCAAAATAATCAGTGATACACTAATGAACAACAATACAGCCACCCGCACCCGGGCAGCCCATATGGTTTACCCATGGGCGGGGTCAGGGACAATAAGAGCAGTCCAACAGCAGACCCACACCTGGATGCAACTCAGTGAGGCAACAATCAGTGCATGAAGACCCACCCAACCAGCCAGAACCAAGTTACACACGCATGCAAACTCATTCGCCACCACTGCCAACGGTGCGCCAGAACCCTATCACGGAACATGTGTATTGGGTGACAGTGCTTTCAATTGTCCAGGTACGAACACTCATTCAGAATAGGACAGCCCACAGAGAGGACTTGCATGTCCAGTCCTATCAACTACCTTGCACCCAGATGAGGAACCACTGGTGGGGTGCAGAGATGGGGAACAAGCAGTTCATCTTCATGGTGGACTCGGGGGCGCATAAATCATGCCTGTCTGAAGGCAATATTCCGCTATCTGGCAAAAATCTCGAGACGCAGCGATTCTCTGGGGCACTGGTCCTTATACAGAAGATTTAGATGTTAAGATAGGGGGGGAAGAACAGTGAGCAACCCTCCTCTACCATGAAAACTCTCCCATAAATCTTCTGGGACGAGACCTGTTGAGTAAACTTAAATGATGATTTAATTTTACTAACCGAGGAATAGTATGCTCCACCCCTAGCATGTTCCTGATTAGAGCAATGTTATTAATACAGAAAATAGCCAACAAGACGGCCATAAGAGGGATACCAACTAAGGTAGACATGTTGATTTATGGTATACAACTGCTAGCAAGAGTGGTGCCAGAAATAACACGAAAGGAATTGAGAGTACCATACCATTTTGTTTTCCGTCCAATAGCCACCCATGAGATACTACCAAGTACTGTTTTGTCTCTTGATTTACAAGGGGTGCAGGTTTCGGCAAAGCGTATTGTGGCCATCGCCCTGTACATGGATGGTTGTGAGAGGCGGACAGTATGTATTGATCCAAATGTACCATTACGTGAATTAACAGATGAAGAGCTGTTCACTGACAAGGACACTGATGGGGAAATAATGGCGATATGTATGCCTTTGGACGTCACACTAGGGATAGTATTACTGGCACGCCCTGTGTCGACGCCCATTTTCGAGTTTCGAAAAAGAAACTAATACTCTGCAGCTTCCACTAGATGTCAGCCTATGCACAGCATGTGATCTAAGCAGATTCCACAAGACTCAGAAATAATGATACAAAACAGTAACAAACCCCCTCATGGCCATTATCAGTGCACCGCCAGCTTTCTGTGATGAGGACTTGCGGCTAGTGACACCAACTTTGTGGACCACAAACCCCAAGATGTAGGACTGTTAAAAGAAGTGACTCCAATAAGAATAAAACTCAAGCCCGGGGCAGTTCTACCCACAGTGAGACCCTCTGTAAAGAGAAGAAGAGGAAGGAATAAGACACAATACACGCCCTATTACACAGGGTATTATTGTCCCCTCCAACTCTCCATGCAATACCGCGATTTATCAGATTAAGAAAGCGAAAGGGGGTCGTGGAGGATGGTGCAGGACCTACACCCACTTAATGATATTGTCCAAAAAGAGTTCCCTCTTGTCCCGAAACAGGCGTCCATCTTGTGCAGCATCCCAAAACAGGCCACCCATTTCACTGTAGTGGACTTGAAAAACTCCTTTTTCTCAGTGCCCCTCGATCCAGACTCAATATCTGACAGCATTTACCCTAGGGGGGAAAGATACAAACATTGCCGATTGACCCCCGGGTACTGCGAAAGCCTGAGCATTTTCAACAGAATAATACACTAAGACCTCTGCAATATTGTGGTTAAAAGCACGATCATTCAATACATTGATGACAATCTAATATGCAGTGAGAGAAGAGGAAATGTGCAGGGAAGATTCAGTTGAACTACTCACCTTATTGGCTCACAAGGGGTACAGACTGGACATAACTAAGCTCCAATACTGCCTTGCAGTTGTATCATATCTGGGCCACAGGGCCTTTCCACGCCGGGTGGAAGCAGGGCCCTGCGGCCACATGGACACGACGTGCCCAGCAACATTTCTGGTGAGAGAAGTGTTCCCACGGTGGGGCATATGCAATGGAACTACACTGTTGGTCGTCAACAATCTGTAATTTTCACACTGAAATTTCCTCTGCTTGTTGCCAGATGGTATTATATGCATATAGTTAATTATGCAGGAATAATTGTCGACACGTGTTTCGGTTGTCTGTTAGGACTTCAGAAAACATGTCCACTTGTTAAAGCAACCATCATCAGGACCAATTGTTTAATTCCCATTTAGCAAAGTAAGGTCAGCCAAGTAACTTCTTGTCGACCGTGGTAGATTGAAGAGGGATTTAGACTCGGACCGTTGACCATCTAAAATAAGAGACACCAGGGAAATATAGCCATTTCCGGAAGAAACAGATTGGAAACCGTTGAAAATCTGCTTGTAAATACAATAAGGGCTACCGCGAAGATTTATCAAGAAGGATTAAAACCAATGAAGTACACTTTGGAGAGGACTATATGATGAACCAATGTAACGCAATATATGAACGGCTGATGCAATGCTGACACATTTTTTTTGGCACATTGAGTAACTCCTTTGTTATCATCTAAAGATACTTTGACCATCATAGGGTGATCTTTACGACTCCAGGATACTATGCAAGTGGTGTGATTCACCCTACTTTGCTAAATGGGAATTAAACCATTTCCTGTTTTGGTCCTGATGAAGGTTGCGTTAACAAGTGGACATGATTTCTGAAGTCCTAACAGATAACCGAAGCACGTGTTGACAATTATTCCTGTGTAATTAACTATATGCAGATAATACCATCTGGCAACAAGGAGAGGACATTTCACAGTGTAAAAATTACATATCCATGATAACCAAGAGGTCATGGATATAAATGTATTATTTTTAAGAAAAAGTGAGAGTGAATGAATGGTAGGAATGAGTGTGTGTGAGTCAAATTTTGAAAAACCGTTTTGATACATTATTTAATAGCATAAAAAATTATTTATGATAATAAAAACTAAATCAAATTTAGACTGTGGCATTTATTGGTATTTATAGAAAGATAAATGCATTTGACGCGTCATCCCCTATATAACTAGTCCATTTTTGTATATCTTTAGGGAATGTAATTAGTGTGATTAGGGCATATTCACATGAATGTTGCCTTTATTTTACGGCCATTGTTTTCTCTGTCATGTTGTTGTGTTTAAGAATATACTGGAGCATTTCTTTAATTATGGAAGATATAAAAGAAGGGGGAAGGTAATTGATAGAAGAAGGGGGTTACTATTATCGGACAGTGTGGAATTAATATGGAGCCATAATACCCGCTCAAACATTACCACACTACACAAAAATCTGATTAGGGTGTCAACACGACATGGGCTACTTGTGAGAAATGCCAGTGAAAATGTAATTTGTGTGTATGATTATTCTACCTCATCAATGTTTACATTGCCACAAACCCACGCACAGACAACCAATGATCCTACCTCAGATGTAAAGAATTTGTATAATTTGTCCCCTACTGACATCTCACACGCCCACCCGCCCCCCCAAGGCCCTCATGACTGGCGAATTGATAGGGATTCCAATGGAAAAGGGAACACAGGTCTCTTCTCTATTTATCACCTGCACAATTTTAATACACACAGCCCGCTGAATGTTAATAGCGAACGGTACAAAAAGTCATTTACCGGTGGGAAAAATGAATTGATAGACAAAGGAGACAAACAAAGCAACACAAATATGATGAATATCATGGGTTGGGGTTGGATAAAGTAGAGGATCCTCGTCATCTGGATCAGTTTAACAAGTGGTACTCTGACACGAGCGCCACAGGAAGACAGGCCACAAATGGTAGTTGTTGGGTGTGTTCACTGATAACTCATGCACCAGGAATGCCTAAGGTCCTAGTGCCACAGGAATTCCCCCAATTGGAAGCACAATGTCTCATTCATCTTGCACTATGCAGGATATGGAACACCTTCCAGGCACACACAGTTAAGCTACAATTGCTCCCTCCTGATGAGAAGACATGTCAGAAGAAATCTAAAGGCGCAACATGCAATAAGGAGCCGATCTTGGAAATAAAAGGGATAATGTTCACGGAAAACAAATGGCACGATGCAACAGTGATGTGCAAAGCATAAGCATTAAATGGCCTGTCAGACAAAAGACTTCAGTGGATGGAAGATATGTGTGCCCAGATATGGTCCCAATATATCGCAAAGCTAAAGTGGGTGACAGCACTTGAGAAACCAATCAAAATCCAGCACGAAGAAAATATGAACTATGTTTTTTGGGAGAAGGAAGAGTACCCATGGGTTCAAACAAACTGCAACAGAACCCTTGTCATCCCTGACATGCGGAAAGGAACTGTGGCCTTGATGGACCATAACGGGGTGTGTGGCAAACAGGCATACTTGCACCACCTGTCCTCATGGGGGGCTATTGTGCTCTGGCAACGCTACACTCAGCCCTGCTGGTGATTCCGGAGACACACATCCAGGGGGAAGAGTTGCCCAGCCGACTGCAATCAGCACCTAAGAACACGACTGAAGAGCCCCCCATCTACAACGTACTATCGGAAGAAAAACTGCAAGATCAAGTGTCGCGCAAAACGAGAGCATCAAACTACCTCTCTAAAGACTCTTCTAACCTCTTTGCACAGATTCCTGCATCATTGATCCCTAGCATCCAAGCACAAGCAAACGCCAAGTGGTTGCAGATTGTCCACTGGGAGTTGATCCAACTAGCAAACGATACAGAAGGATTCAATGTCATGAAGGTGGAACTAAGAGCACAGAGTGATGACGATGCAAGATCATAATGTGCTCAACTTGCACACGGCCATGGAAGGCAGTGTTTGCCAAAAAATTGGGAGTGCATGTTGCACATTCGTGCCTTCTTCAGACGCTGAGAACGGGACACTTTGACATGTAATATCTTCAGTGCATGAACTTGGAGTGAGAATGCTAAGAAAGGAGGCATCCAGAACAGTCACTGGTTTAGCATGGCATTCGACTTGGTGCCCTCATGGCCCGGGACTGCAATGAAGCTACTGATCCCCAACCATCGTCTTCCTGTTGCTGATCTTCTGTGTGTTCCAGTTAGGGATATGATGTTGCGCTAAAGCAAACCCTAACAGTGCAATGAGGATGATGACGTTAGGCAACCAAAATAGAGATGGGAAGGTGCCTCATGATACTAGGGATGCCCAAGTACAAACTGGTGAGAGTGATGAAGCCAAATGTCGCATGGTGGCCATATACGACACAGGGGACGTAGTAGATTACCTTTATCACACCACAATCAAAGGATCTAGAAAACCATAAGGTGGTGTGGGTGGACCTAGCTGGGGACAAGGGTTGTATCTACAGGACCTGCACACCTGAACAGTATTCATGCTGGGGAGGGAGTTTAAGGATTGTGTGTCGTGCATGGATGCCAATAAAGGGTACCCCCGGCTGGGATGAAGCAGTAAAAAGACCAGAGGAACATAGAAGTACTGGAGGAGGGTATTTGGTACTTTAGGAGTAACGAAAGGAGGGAATATTGGGGGAGCGGTGGTCTTACCCCCCTCTTGCATTTCCGCATGGTCTAATCCCACCTATGTTGGAAGGAGGGGAGATGTCCGCCCTCCCCGCATACGTGTGAATGACCTCACTGCCCTCTTATTATTAATATAGAACCATGTAACTAAGTCTTGTTAAATCTCAAAGACTCCATTTTGTGACACCAAGCAAGGGTGAGATCATAGCCAGTCTTATCCCAGAGGCAAGGTGAGGTATTTGGGTGGGCACCAGTCCATAACTGTGCCCTGATGCTGATCATGGTACCATGTCACCCAATGCCTTGCAACCATAACTCTCCAATGCCTTGCAACCATAATCGTGTATCTTTTCATTTTAGGACCACAAAAACCAACATGCTATGCAGCAATGGAGAAACCCAGAGGACTGAAGAATGAAGTTGCAGATATGAGTCCAACCATGAGTCTCCAATACTGGTTGTTGTGCACCCAGAACCAAAGCGATCTAACTCACATCAATTCCAGGAAAGTAGCTTGCCAAATGAGCACCGGCCACGACAAACCGACTGATTCCAATGCTGCGCGTGGAAAAGGGGCAGGAGAAAAGGGCGTTTTCTTTTTTTTTTTCATTTAGTTTATATAAACTTTTTGAAAATAAGTTTCCAGATTACAGCTACTTGGTGTCAGAAAAGCAGAGATAAATTAGGGAACATCTTAATCTCAATGGCTTATGCAACAATTTTAATATCCTTTGTTGTTGCCTTCCCGGTTCAATTTTCCAGTCCTTGTTTGGTTACCAGTTTGTTTCTTCAGATGTTATAATTCTCCAGGTTTTATTATTCTCCCTTATTCAGTCTCTGCTTCCATGACACATCTATGGCGTGTTTCTCTGCAGTGCTGCTCACGTTAATATAAGTTTATAGCACTGACTCCAAGTTTTGTAGAAAATTAGTCAACCCAAAAATGTCCTTTTCACGCGGGTTGAACAACTTTCGCCACAGTTCTTCTCCACACAAGATAGGATATTGTTTTACTAAATTTCCTAAATGCACAGATCTCATATCTTTCAGGCTTTCGCAATACAATGTAAGATGTTTAAGCGTCTCCTGCTCTTTATTGCAGAAGCGGCAGCTTAATACTGCTACCACGTTCCGAGTTCTTATTGCATAGCTTACCCTTGGACTGAATAGATTCATTCGAAATTTCATGTACAGAAAACAATGTCTAGCACTTGGTGATTTCATCAGATATTGCAACATGTAATCTATTGTGGAGCTTTTCTCATTTCTTCGCCAAGTTGGACGAGGCGGAATATCTCCCACCACTTCTCCATTCAATGATTTCATTTCGTTTACCCACAGATCGGTCGCATAATCTGTCTGTTTCCTTCCCGTCTCGTCCACTTGGCAGGCAATTTATGTGGAGCTCTCCACATATTAAGATATTTATGTCTTTTTCCGTCCTCTTAATGGTGTTGATAATTTCCGAAACAGATTCGATGAATGCCTCAGCTTTGTTTGCGGCATGTTGCCAATAAATATTTACCAGCATAAGTAAATTCTCGTTTTTCGTTGCGCTCGTCGGTATTTTGATCCTGGATATTTGTATGTACGATGAAAGATTAGTTGTGGATAAGATACGTATGCCACTTTTAATTTTTGCTAATGTCAACATTCCTGACATGGGACGTCCCTTGTTGTTTTTTATTACCTGGTTGAAAGCAATCTCAAAACCATCTGCAATAGGAATATCAGTTAGCCATGTCTCTTGTAGGCATAATAAATCAATATCTTTTAGTTCACTTGGGATTTCACTCATCAAATGCATATAGCCTCTTTTATTCCATGATGCTATGCATATCTTTCCTGACTCGTATGACTTTTGGCATTAACTGATATCGTGGTTATTGATGGTTTTCGCAACCCATGTCCAGTCGACGTCCTCAGTTCTCAAATCGAATTTCCTCGGACTTTGGACATCCGAGTATCTACCTCTTGTTCTAGTGGCACAATCTTCAATTCTTCGTTCTCATCAATTTCCCTCTCAGGGGAGACATGTTTGTTTTTTGGGACATTTTCTTCTACCTCGGTTGCGGATCTTTTATGTTCCGCTTGTTTGTTGTCAGAGAAGGATCTTTTTCTCCTTGATAATTGTCTCTCCTTTAGGTCACCAATCTCATTTATGTCAAACCCTAAGGAGTTGAAGATATCACTATTCTGTAAGAGGGCATCTCGAATGAGTTTAGAAGCTATGTGGAGTATCACACGGTCATTATATTTTTCATCCTCAAATTCGACCACTTGGATATCTTCAGAGGTCACTGTTCTAAGTTGCGGGATGTGATGTATTAGTCTCATTATATTTTTCCTATTTAGTAAAAGACCATCTTTTTCTCTCACTATTCGCTCCACTCGTAGAAGATATTTCCCTGGTTTCGTGGGGTGCTGATTTTGAGGACGGGGCTCCTTCTTGGGCATTTTATTTATTTTTGCATTGGTCTGGGTTTTCTCAGACATTGCTTGGCGTAAGTCAAAAGGTATCTGTAATTCCATCATCAGTCTCTGCGACTGTGGCAACGGAATTGACTCAGTTAAGTTAGCATCTATCTCTGGAGTGTATTTCCGTAATAATCTTAGGGGCGATAAGTCTGGCATCCATTAGGGCCATCTTGGCTTCCAGAGCATCAAATTCTTGTTCATACTTCCTCAGATCCTGATTTCGGGATGGACGTTTTGAGGTGGAGTGTTCTTGGTTGTTGCTGGCTATGATTATCGCTCTTTTCTCCTCTAGCGTTATGCATGCTACTGGAGCTTTCGCTGTAAATTTTCGAAGGGAACTATCTTGCTTTACTGGTTGCCTGATGACACATTTTTGCTGATGCTCAGATTCATTCATTATCGCCCCACCGATTATACCAGTTGGAATATCTTGGGGGATATGGGGCTTCTTGCAATTTTTGTTGCCCTCGGATAATTTCTCTTCATGCGATGTTGATCTGAGGTCAATGCTAGTTACAGCTTCTACTCTTATCGACTTCATATGGGATTGAATTAGGAGTCTCAACCCAGCTATCACGTTCGCCCTGCTCGTATGTCGAGAGATCTAGTAGATTTTCTAGAGAATTTTCCTTCTCCGTCATTGTGCTTTTTTCACCTTCATGGCTCACCTGTTGCTCAGCAGGTGGATTTGGCTTTTGTGTGCTAGGGTGATCATTAGTGATGGCTCCAGAGAGTTGTTTAGTAGTTGTTGTAATACTGAAGCCTTTTATATTTCTTAGAAAAGAACGCACGCTGGATCGTTGTTGGTTTTTAGGATTTCTCATGTTCTTTGTTTTTTCGCGGCTATCATCGCCTCTGTTTTTTTTTTTTGGATCTCTGATTTTTTCGGCTCAAAGATTGGAAATGCAGCTTTAGCACTAGTTAAGGACTGTTTTTGTGGGGCTGCTTCAGTATCTTTCAAGTCGCTCCCTGGGGCTGGATTTAAGAGGTCTTATTCCTTCAATATGGGCTGCTTTTGTAAGGCTGCTTCAGTATCTTTCAGGACACTGCCAGGAGCTGGATTGGGATGTAGCTGATCCGGCGAGATAGCTTTAAAGTCTGGCAGTTTTATTGATGGCAGGTCTTTATTGGACTGGGTCAGATCTATTTCCTCAATGGGGCTATCCCTGACATGTTGCTCCAGTGAAGCTTCCTGGACTTTTTTCAAAGAGGCTGCCGGAGAATTGACTAGATCTATATTATCAGTAGTGATAAATCCTTTCTCAATTTCTTTGGTCCTTTGTAATTTTTGTTTACATTTGGACGGAGGCTCATTCATGCATCCATTGGCCTGTCGTGTCTTTTGTGTATTTAAGTTTGAGTCTTTATCAGTCTCAATTTCCACAGTTTGTTTGACCTCTTCTAGTATATTAAGTACAGATGTTATCTTCTCGCGCACGTCAGTACATTCGCAGTTCTGTTTCACTGTCTGCTCCATAAAAATGGGATTCGTTTTTTGCTGTTTGAGCAAGGCAATCGCTTCTCGTGCAACTTCTGCAAACAGTCTTATCAGTTGCGCTGTTCTTTGTATGTTCTAGTATAATCTTCACATTTTCCTCAGATTTTATATTTTCATTTGATAGCATTTGTTGGGTTCTCGTCAGGTCTTGCTCTACGGTTCGCATTTTGGTGTTCATCATGGCCAGGAGTGTTGTTTGGTCCTTTATATTGTCATTCAATTGTTCATATAGCTTCATGTATGGCGACATCGATATCGTATGCGCAGCCATTATAATTCTTTGGTAATTTCTCTAGTTAGGCATTCTGCCAAGTTTTGAATCTGAGGTTTCTTTTTTTTCCTTGCAGTCTTTGGTTTCTTACTGAGTGTTTTTGACTTTGGCTTCCAGAGATCGCTTCCTTTGGTAGAGATTTTATCTATATTAGGACCAGCTGTCAGGACTGATGTTAAATGTGGCTCGTCCCCAAGTTCGTCTCGACCAGTTAGATGTCTTTCTTCAGTATGTCTCTTCTGGGATACAAACAGTAGATCAGTTAGATCATCATTTGAAGAGTTGGATCTTTTTCTTTTCGTCATGGGTTTTAGCCACGGGTGCCGTTTTTCAACATCTTCCCATGTACTCGGTAACTGCTTTGGCATATTCCTCGGTAAAGACATATTTGCCTCTACAACTCTCTCGGGCGCTGTTGGAAATCCAGTTGATGTTTTTACCTCATTATGAGAGGTTTGCTGGCTTGTCAATCTCGTGTTTATTTCGATTAAGTCTTTGAGTATTTTATCAGCTGTGGCTATCGAGCTTCGCCGGTTTGGGCTCCTTGCTTCCTTGTTAGTATTGTCAGTAGTACATGATAATTCCTGTGTTTGTGTTTCAACTACTCTATTACCAATGACGGTTTCAAGATCAGCTGCCATATTACTATTATCTTCAGCCAGATCGCTTTTCTCGGCTCGGGTTGGAGGACTAGGATTATGCAAGTGTAGCTCATGGCTACTAAGTAACTGTCCTACAGTGCCAGCATTTTCAGCTTGATTGCACTCCTTCGCTTTCGTATGATCTTTGTCCTGATCCCACGTGCAGCTCTCTGTGACTGATAAAGATCTCGTCGCCGTCTGCTCTACATCTTCATATGGGTGAACTTCTATTGTGGCAACCATTTGATGGATATTTGGATCTATGTCACACTCCGTGACAGCGGAATCAAATTCTGAGAATGTTACAGGATGAACCCCCGGATGCATCTCAGACACAGTTTCATTTATAGTCCTTACAGTATCTTCTTCTAGGATTGTGCCATGGGGAAAACAGGGGATATGGACTGTCTTCGGTGTTCTAGTGATATCATGTAGGGGCGAGTTGTTTAGTTGGCAAAGACATTTTCAGAACTAGATGATGAGATTGAGGTACATGTTATTTTACGAGATTTGTAATCACTTACCAGGGATGTTGTGAGTAGTTCGACAGGCTCGATTCCTCCAGCATCCAGAAAACGACGCTGCCGTCTGGTGAGCGGATGTACTCCCCCATCTTCACTACTAGATTGACACCGAGTAGCGACTTCAGTCAATAAAAGCCCTGAGGGTCCCGGCTCCATCCTGGACACTCGGGACCTAATGAGATCGATTGGGATCAAAGAGAAACTCTGCAGTCTCCCAAACTATTTCGAGCCACCAGCGCCTAACAGTCACTCAACAGTCACTGGGCTTTACTCCTGACGGGCTTAACGCCGCAAGGGTGGACTGGCCCTGTTCTTATGGGCAGAGAGCATCACGTGAGCAGTCACCTGACCGCCGCAATGCTCTGCCCCCTCCTGGAAGCGAGCGTTCATTAGGCGCAAGTTCAGAGAAACTCCCCGCGCTGATTTAACACACAGCAGCAGCAGGTAAAAGTGTTTGTATCTTGAAATGAACTTCTCACTTTGGTGACCAGCTGCTCCTGGGGAAAAAAAGGTGTTTTCCCCAGGAAAAGAACAGGCATAGATTGGCCTATAGTGTCAGCTGAGTCACAGAACCAATGCCAGGGGGTGAGAGGAAGACAGAAGGAAATCATGGATACAAAAGCCCAGCAGAATGAGAGAGTAAAAGGTGTTTGGTTGAGTTCATAAAGTATAAGGGTGGACCGAGAGAGGAGGTGAAGGATGGAAGGTAGAGCGGAGTGCTGAAGAGTCTGCAGAGGAGTTGCAGGTGAGTGGTACCAATGGGAAAGTGTGTTGTTGGGATTGTAAGGGTTTATATCAGAGTGAGGACTAGTAGAGAGGGGTAGTGTGAGATAACAGAGGGGGAAGGATGCAGTGTATTTTGAGAGGCTAAGAGAGTAAGTGGTAGAGATACTTAAAGTGGTTATATAGGAGAAAGGAGAAGGAGTTGTAGAGGGACAGAGGTAAGAGGAAGAAGTGTGTGAAGGAGGGGACTTACAGGGGGGTGTGAGAAATCCAGCGGGAAAGAAGAGGAGAGAGGTGGGATGAGTCAGAGCAAGAGAGCGAGCGAGCACGAGCAAGAAAAAGAGAAAGCCAGAGAGAGAATAAAAAGTTAGTTACCCATGGTGACGTCCCTTAAACTGGATGTTCCTCCCATGGAGTCCTAATCTTATATTTCCATACAAAGCTTCAGCTGCTTTGGACATTTTTTCCAGCATAATGCGCTGCGCATCGATGTCAGTCGACTTAATGTCCCTCTGCGGCCTCCGTCTCAATGTCGACGTCATTGATGGGATAACGCGGGCACAGCAACCGTTGGCTTCAGCTCTTTTTTAAAAGCATGTATGGCATAACCAATACCCGACAGTTACTTGTCCTGAAAGAGCAAAGACTGCAATTACATGGAAAATTGTACCGTGGGCAGGTTGGGAGGGGAGATGAGGAATACGTGGGTGGACCATCCAGTCAAAAGAATGTTACCATGGGTAAGTAACTTGTTCTTCGACTGGATGGTCCCCTCCCACGTACACATATTCCTCATTTTATGATGAACTCCCAAAGCAGTGTAAGTATTCCTGGAGGAGGGAGTCAGAATGTTCAGATTCATAATAATTTCCGAGTTCCTTCAAAGGCCTGTGTGCACAGAATGTAGCACTGCCTTTCCAAATAAACCTTCTCGGCTTGAGGAAGAGTCCAGATTATCATGTTTGATAAAGGTATGTACAGATGACCATGTGGCAGCCGTACAAATATCCCTAATTGGGACACCCCTCTAATGCAGAGGAGGTAGCCATGCCCCTGATTGAATAAGCTCTAAGACCCGCTGGAGAATCGTTTCCTGCTAATCTGTAGCATTCAGTTATTCCCAAAATAATCCATTTTGACAAGGTTTGTTTTAAAATTGCCAGACCCAATTTGTGGCCCATGTAACCTATAAAACGTTGGCCATCGTGTCTTATCTTAGACATCCTAGAGATGTAAAATGTTAGTGCACACCTTGGATTAAGTCTGTGTAATCTCTCCTCCTACTTTCCAGGATGAGAGAAGGAGGAGGATAAAATAAAAGGTAGAATTATCTTCTGTGTTACATGGAACTAACACAGTCTTAGGCAAGAAGGTTAGTTTCACCTTAAGGACCAGAATATTGTATAAGGAGGCTTACAGGACAAGGCCTGAAGTTCACTGACCCTTCGGCTCATGTAATGGCCACTAAAAGGATGGTCTTTAAGGTTAATAACCTTAAAGGAGAGGTATGGATAGGCTCTAAAGGAGCACACATTAGAAATCTCAATACTAGGTTGAGGTCCCAAATTGGGACTAGGAATGGGGCTGGGGGGAAACGTATTTGTCAGTCCTTTTAAGAATTGCATCACAGGGGGAACCTTGAAGAAAGATACCTCTAAGAGGAGCACTTAAAATTGGGGTGTGATGCAAAATCCCCTTGATTCTACCAACCTGGAGCCCCAAGTTGGCCAAGTGTAATTAGAATGATAACACCATAGGTGTACTGCATGTAAACTGCTCTTCATTCTTATCCCTCTGCCTCTGGTTCTATAGCGCCTTTCTCTAGCAGGGTTAATATTTCCTGCATAAGGAGCGGATATGGAACTTTGAAAGAGCTGTTCCCCGATCTGAGTCCAAACTTCATATCAACCTGTTGGAGCTGAAGGCAATCAGACTCACCCTGTAGGCCTTTCTGCCCTCTGTATGGGGGAAGAAAATCCTGATAATGATGGACAACATGGTGGACATGTGAAAACCCTTGGGTGGAGGCCAGCCCAAATGGCAGAACTTGAAACTGATAATGAGAACCGCCAACAGCAAACCTCAGGTACCTTCTGCGCTTGTGATGGATTGCACATGAAAGTAAGCATCCTGAAGGTCCAATGATAACATCCAGCCCTGAAGCTGGAGGGCCTGAAGGATCTGAGAAAGGGTAACCATCTTGAACTTGTCCTTCCTGAGGAACTTGTTCAAGTCTCTTAAGTCAAAGATGGGTCTCAATCCTCTGTTCTTTTTTGGAATTAGAAAGTACAGGTAGTACCAACCCTTGTGCCTCTCCGCTACAGGTACTGGTTCTATAGCGCCTTTCTCTAGCAGGGTTAATATTTCGTGCATAAGGAGTGGATCTGGAACTTTGAAAGAGCTGTTCCCCGATGGATGACAGGCTTTTTTTTTAAAGGATCGGCAGTAACCCTGGGCACCGTTTCCAATTCCCATGCATCTGAAGTAATATAGTGACAGTCTGCCTCCCTCTGGGGTCTTGTGAACGAAGACCTCAGAGGTTTAGAGGCAGCTGGAGCAGTGGCTGATGGTAAAGCAGCCGCTGCGTGGCCGGTTCTAGTACCTCTTCCCCGTCCAACACAGGGAAATCTTTTCTAACCTCTTTGATTGGACAGTCTCCCCCTTCCAACTGAGGAGTAAAGGTGAAAAGACCTATCCTCCTAAGGTGTGCGGGTGGGGCGGTTCTGTGGCTGTCTAATAGCAGCACCAAGTGACTTTGCTGCCGCTTTAGAGCTCTGTAATTTCTCTAGTCAGCCTTGTTACCAAATAAATGTGTACCCTCAAAGGGCATGTTAAGCAATCTGGAAAGCACATATGAAGCAAAACCAGACTTTCTTAACCAGGCAAACCTGTGCATAACTGTACTAGCCGCCATGGAACTACTGATGCGGTCAGCACTGTCGAGACCTGTCTGGAGAGATTCACACATTACATCTTTCCCATTCTTGACTAGATTTAAAATTCCATTGCTTTCCTCCCCTTCAGCGATCTGAACATCTGACATTGGTACACATTTCCAAATAGTGTGAGTGATTCTGGTCAACATGCATGTAGCATTTGCTGACTTTAGGGCATCTCCGCCTGGGAGAATATCGGGTAAGCATTCTGTTTACGAGGTTGATGTGGCAGCTTGTACCACTAAACTTTCAGGAGTGGGATGCTTTGTCAAGTAACTGGGGTCACTACTGGATGCCCTATATTTTAGAGGTCAATTTTTTTATTCACTGCCGGAATCAATTCTGGCGTTTCCCAATATGAACTGACTCTCCCTTGCAATGCCACATAAAAAGGAAGAATAGGGTCCTCCTAGGGTCCCTTATCTAGTATGTAAGCCAGATCATCCTGTTGGTATATTGGGGTTGGTCCTTTCCACCCCATATACTCTACCACCCTGGACATTAACTGTCTATAAGATCCTTCAGCGTGGTCAGTAGGGTCTGGTCTCTGAAACTCTAATTCTGGTGTTCTGGTGACGTACCTAGTCTACTTGCATTCTGCAGGGACACGTGTACTTTTTTTTTGTCTCGATTTTTGTTTCGATTTTGTCTCGATTTTGGAGACCAAAAGGTTGTGAACCATCTGATGAATGTTCTCCTGCCTTATAGATTGAAGATAGTGAATCAAAAACGTTCTTTCTTGGTAAAGGTGTACATATCTTTTCTGTGATCCTCGAAGGTGGCATCAATGGGGTTGTCAAGAGCTTCGACATCGAAGACCTGTCACAGTCCGATGAGGAGTCTTTCAGCGTTGACGACTTCTTCCTCGAGGAAGATTTGTCTCGACTCGAGGTATCCTTCGGCCGCTCTCGAGGAAATTTTTCTTTGCCTTCCGGGCCCGAAGGCGCACAGTGTATGCCCTTATCTTTTTTCTTGTCCGTTTTTTGACCTGGGCATGGCTTTCACGAGTTTGAGGGGGTCGGGGCACATTCTCAAAAACTTGCATCATCTTTACTCTGAACATCTCCCACTCAGTCAGAGAGGCCGATTTAGTCAGGCATATAACCCGTTCTGAGGAGGAACTTGACGTTGAAGACCTCTGTCTTTTTACAATGAGAAACCTTTCTCGCCTCGTCAAGGCATTTTTTTGACGGGGTCAAATGGGATTTTGACATACCTGCCACTAATGTTCCTCTTCGCTCTTTCAGGGATTTCGCCGTCAGCGATAGGCAGGCCTTGCAGTCGAAGGCACCACAGACACACCCATGTAAGCGATATCTTTTTTTTTTTAACTCTTTATTTCTCATTTTCAACAATATTCAACAAGCAGTATCATCATCATAAGTCATTGAACTGCAAAATATACAATAGCAGGAAGCAATACAGCAGAATTTCATACCATGACCCCATATCCCACCATATCAAAATGTAAAATTAACTTAAATCCAAACCAGATATATCAAACAAATAACAGACAAACAAGACTACACAAAACAACCACATAAACAACACAATTCCCCCCCCCCCTATATGTAAAGTACCTGAAAGTAAACCATGTTCTCCTGCCTTATAGATTGAAGATAGTGAATCAAAAACGTTCTTTCTTGGTAAAGGTGTATATATCTTTTCTGTGATCCTCGAAGGTGGCATCAATGGGGTTGTCAAGAGCTTCGACATCGAAGACCTGTCACAGTCCGATGAGGAGTCTTTCAGCGTTGACGACTTCTTCCTCGAGGAAGATTTGTCTCGACTCGAGGTATCCTTCGGCCGCTCTCGAGGAAAGCGCCCTCTGCTGGTAATAGTAAGCGATATCTTAACACTACAATCTTGGCACTTAAATCCCAATCTCAGAGTCGAAGATGAGGATGAGGATGAGGCCATTTTGAACAATATATTCGAAGATTCTCAATATGAAACCGAAGTGTACCATATCCAAAGTGACAACTTTCGCAGAAAAATTGAACTGAAGCCAACGGTCGCTGTGCGCACTTTATACTATCGATGACACTGACATCAAGTTGACCGACATCGACGTGCAGCGCCCTCTGCTGGTAATAGGATGAGGAATACGAGAGAGAGAGAGAGAGAGAGAGAGACAAAGGGAGGGAGGGATGGAGAGAGGGAGAGCGAGACAGACAAAGAGAGAGCGGGAGGAACAGAGGGTGAGCGAGAGAGAGCGGCAGGCAGACAAAGAAAGGGACAGGCAGGCAGAGGGAGAAAGAGACAGGCAGGCAGACAGAGGGAGAAAGAGACGGACAGACAGAGGGAGAAAGAGACGGACAGACCGAAAGAGGGAGAAAGACGGACAGACCGAAAGAGGGAAAAAGACGGACAGACCAAAAGAGGGAGAAAGACGGACAGGCAGAAAGAGGAAGACCGAGAGAGAGAGAGAAAGACCAAAAGAGAAAGTGGATTTGTAAGCAGTTTTATATGAACATGTTTTATTTATGCTCTCCTCATTTTGAGTTTTTCCTATTCCAAGGAAAATGGGGTACATCAGTGTAATTGTGACACTGATTGTTTTTTGATTATGAAATGCTTGTGACATTACATTTAAGGTCTTTGACCGAAATAAAGTTGAAAGAGAGAACGAGAGAGAAAGAGAAAAAGAGAAAAAGAGAAAAAGAGAAAAAGAGAAAAAGAGAAAAAGAGAAAAAGAGAGAAAGAGAGAAAGAGAGAAAGAGAGAAAGAGAGAAAGAGAGAAAGAGAGAAAGAGAGAAAGAGAGAGAGAGGATAAACCAACTACCCCAATGGGCCAGGAGAAGCCACTTTAGGTGTTGTACCACCCAAGTCTGTGGATAAAGTATATTCTAGTGGCTAAGTTGTCAACTGTGGAGCCAGAAGACCAGGGTTCTAATCCTGGCTTTAATTTGTACACATTTTGGAATTGAGCCTAGATTAAGAGTACGTTGAGACAGATTCAAATCAAAGATAATCAGGGTCTCTTTTTCTACATACTTTTCAGCATGGAGCAAAATTGCATGTTTTCAACTCATCTGCATACCCATGATGCACTGTTGCCTGGCTTCGATCTGGAGGTGAGCTTCCATTGGTGGCCACTTGGTAGTGGGGTGTTGTGTGTGTGCGTCTTATTATCTGAAATTACCTATTTTTCAGCATACAATACAGGTAAAAGGATTTTTTCTTGCTTTTTTCAAACCCACCATAATATTGATGTTATTAGGGCCAAAAATGTAGTCAGTCTATTGCCTGAATAAAACAGTTCGTTGAGGACAGTCTACCATAGCTCAGCTTATCTAGAACAAATCCAAAACCTTGCCCTGTCTTCCTTCTGCCATTAAGTACCTTTGTAACAGTTTGAGCACCCTAACTAGTCCGAAGAGAACATGGCCAGCTTACTCTGCCTCCATTACCCTTCCTGTACCTTGGGTATTCTCTTCTTGGATTGATGCCTTCCTGCCCCACCCAAAAGACTCACCAGCTCATGCTGCTCCTGCATCTGGGAGAGTTTCTTTGTGTATTTCTGGTCCACCTGCTTCAACTCCATCACCACAGACTCGCACTTCTCGCTCAGAACTTTCTTGTCATCAATGAGCTGAAATAAGCAATGGGAGGTGTGTGAACAAACCCACCAATGGAACTTTGAGCCATAACCTATCTTGTATACAGAATAAAACAAGTCTTATGATACACAGTGTGTGGCTATACAATCAACAATCAATCTAAAACCTCCCCTAAAGGACCGGTCCCATCCGCAGTTGATTTGTACATGTCCTAAGGAACAAATAATACATTGCCATAAGACCTGGGCCACTGCCACATGAAAGCAGGTGGAGTATCAGACTGCGGACTCAATTTATACTTTGAGCTTCTATCTCACCTATCCAAAATAATCCTACATTTATTTTATTTATTTATTTATTTGTTTACAATTCAATGAAATGAATTTTTACAAACAGTTGAGAGCGACAGCAACCCTTAATGAGATGCGCCGCGAACTTTCATGTAGTTATGTCAGATTCCTGGTGAGAATAGGATTACCTCTTCCAGGTCAATGTAATGTTTAGATGGAATTGGTTGGGCTCAAGCGGACGTAAAGGGCCGAATGCGTAAAAGATACCAGAGGAAGCTTAATCTCCCTGATTACCATTATGGTGATAAAGTGGTGGCTTTGGAGGTATTGGTCTCGTTCGTGGTTTGTGAACTGGAACTGATCATTTCAAAGGCAGACTCCAGGATTTTGACAGTCGCGATTGTCCATCTGGTTTTTTCTCCCGACATTAACCTGTTCCACCACATAAGTTCTTCTTCCTCTCCGAAGGATGTGTGTTCGCAGACCAGTGTCGATAGGTAGGTGGCTCGAATTTTTCTCACCATAGGACATCTGAGTAAAAGATGTTTAATTGATTCTGTCGTAGTGGGATTGTGGCAAAGGCGACAGATAGTGTCAGTTGAACTGGATCTGATTGCTAAAATTTCTCTCGTCAGCAGGAGGTTGAAACGAGCTCGCATGAAGAATTTTCTTAGCTGTTGACTTGGGAACTTCGAGCAGTATGGGATAGGTACGTTGAGTCTGTTAAAGGTGGGAGGGAGATTCATGGTCAGTTTGTTTGTTTGAGCTTTCGATAGAGTCAGGATCCAATCAAGTTCTTTTAACTTTCTTTTAACTCTTTCCGGATTGTGCTTCAGATCTTCGACTGAGCATGCTATGTCTGATAGCTTTCCTTTTAAGTTATCTGACCATGCGGTTAAGTTCGTTGTTCGCTGCTTTGCGATTTCATCAGCTACGATTCTGTAGATTGATGGACTACATTTGGCTCTGCCTCCCAGTCAGCCCGCTCTGTGTCCTTCGGCTCCTCCTCAGTGTATTTTTCTCTTGAGGGCTGCCTGGGACTGCGCCGGTCTGTCCATACAATGGACCACCTCATCTTGTCTCATCCACAAAACCATCTAAGTGAGGACTGCACATATTATTGTCTCATCCACATAACCATCTAAGTGAGGACTGCACATATTATTGTCTCATTCACATAACCATCTAAGTGAGGACTGCACATATTAGAGAAAAAAATGACTGTTGCTGTTTCTAGTCCTGCATACTACTGTGCCCCATAATTCTGGGTCCAGATGCCTGGTACAGTTCCAGTGCTTCCCTTTAATAACTTCAAGTCTCAGTACAGTATTTACTTTTTAATAATTGACTAGTTTTATGGAGGAATATCCCCAATTCAAACCCCCACAACAACAAACCCTACCCGCAATCTGCAACACGAAAACCTGCTTTTAATCTGAACAATCTGTTTTATGTAAAATAATAAATTAAAGATAGTCTTCTGACATTCATTGCCGGGAAGTCACCCAGAATACTCCACATAATACAGATAGCTTGCCTACAGAAAAGAAAACCCAACCTCCCTGGTTGGTGGGGTGGGGTGTGTGGTTGTGTGTTGTGTGTGTGTGTTATGAAATGCAAACCAGTATTCCTGACTAAAATGGAATCTTCCTGTAACTAAATTCTGCATTTTCTGCTTGAAATAACTTGGAAGAAACAGTTCAATATTGTGGATAAAATATAGATATTGTGCACTTATCAAATTGTACCAGCAACCTAGAAGAAATAAATCCATGATATATGAGAAAGTATTTTTTTTAAACTTCTTTAAAAGGATATTGTGATCAGAGAAAGATTTTATTTCAGCACCATGGACAAGGCTTTTGAAATTGAACCAGTCAGACAGATTAATGAAATCAATTCAAAGTAATTGAAAGGAATTTGTGCGTTGCTGGTTCCAAGATAGAGTGCCTTACATAAACCTACAGGTTAGGTGAACCAAAGCTCACAACTTTGGTTTGCAGTACATAATGGCTACATGAGATACACTGTGGCCCATGAAACAGAAATGTGACATTTACTTTGTGTGAGGAGTCAGGAATGAAATTCGGACACAAGTTAAACATGGTTTGGGCTAAAGACTGATGGGGTTGGGAAAATGCCTTGCTGTCCCTGCGCTAGAGGTGTTTTCCCTACCCAAACTCAAAAATAAGGATCTGTCAATGTCAGAATGTCCAAAACAAAACACTCCTGTGTCCAAAGTATTATTCTGACCCTCACATTCTAAGGAAATAAATAAAAATTGAAAAGGATAATTTCTTTGGCCTTCAGTGTTTCAAAAATGTTTGAATGGGAAAAGGAATAAATAACTCAAAATAAATTCTATTAAAGATATTGTGCCTTAATCCAGAGGATGTCTCCCGTTCCCAGGATTCTTCACGGTTTCTTGAAAATAACAGTTCTGGTCTTTCCTCTTGATCAATACCAAAGTCATGTACAATTATCTTTGGCCTTTGGCCTGTTGTGATACATGGTATACTCTCCTGTCAGGGCTTCTTGTATTCACACACTTGCAATTGCCTGGCATACTTTCCTGCCAGGGCTTCTTTTATTCACACACTTGTAATTGCCTGTCTATGGAACTTCACTTTTGATAATTTACCAAATTAGCCCCTTTTGCTCATTCCTTTTGTCCATATATTGTGTATACGGCCTTGTTAGTGTTTTGCTGGCACTTTCAATCTTGGCTCTGCAACTCGTTTTTAGCATTATTAGCTAATTCACATTGTCCGTTAAATACTAACTTACCATTTCTTATTCTCTGTAGATAGGAGCCAACATCTAAGATTCTTTTCTGTGGTAAATGTACTTTTACTTTCGCGCCTTCGGTGTTAACAAACTGCTTCGTTTCTTTATGGGTTTTTCAACTTTTAACATGCGGCATGCTCGCAAATACGCCTCGGTGCTCCCTTTGTCCAAGCGTGGACTCACCAGCTCTTCCACCAGCAGTCTGCCATTTCTTCTGGCGACCCTGTTTTAAACGTCCCGGGCACAGGTGCAGGCTCCCAACAACTAGAGTGTTTGTGTTCGGGGCTTCTCCTGCTTTGTATTATTCCACAATTCTTCTTCTTCGTCGCATTGTTAAGATGTTTCTGGGAACAGTAGTTCCTTTGAACTAACTTGCATGAAAACATTGGATGCATGGTTTTAACATGTTGTGAGGGCAAGTCAGTGTTTGAAAGCTGATCTGTGGATTGGACTGAACATTTCAGCACTCTCCTCTGAGGGAGCAGGGAAAGAATCACAATAGGCCATTAGGGAGAGGGAGTTATGTATGGGAGATTCATCATGCAAGGGCAAAGGGGGATATCATGTCTCATCTGTGGATACCTCCCACTCCCTCCCGTAATTTGTCTCCTCCCATGTGATCCTTCCTCATATAGCCGCCTCCAGGATCAGGTAGCAGCTGCCGTCCCCTGGCCACATCGGAGGAGGTCAGCCCCACAGTGATGACTATCGGATTCAGCAAATTTCTCTTTATTCATGATAACATGCAAATAGTAAACTGTTCTGTTCGTTAATATTCTACTCTTTCCTTGTGATTTGCAATTAATTATAGTATTGCAGAATACTAAAAATTAAAGTGGCACAGTTTATTGTCTTCCCTTTTCACAAGGCATTAATACAGCAGCTTCTTAGCATTAGCTAATTTTGTTTCATCAGTAGAACATGTAGTCTTGTTAACATGTGCATGATATTACAGCGTAAAACCATTGAACATTGCATTGTAAAATGCAAAGGATTACATGAAATCAGATTATTTCTACCAGACCCTCATGCATAAATTACTCTGGCACTTAAAAAAGGAAGAGGCAGCCGAGTACGCCTTTGCCACCTTGTGTCCATTAAAGCTGCATGTTCCTGTGCCATCTAAATGAAGAGAAAGCAGATATTGCCTGAGCCCATATCCCTTCTATCTGCAAGCCCACATCTGTGGTTTACATACAGCAAGTGCTGTGGTACAGCATAGATAACGTGGGAATCCCCTCCTGGATCTCTCACCTACTCCCTAACCTGGACTGCTCCCCCGCTGTGCTTGCGGAAGGTCCATTCTGAGACTTTCACCTCCTCAATCAATAGCACAATCAACTTCACTAAAGGAGATCCATAGCAGAGGAAAGTGATGCCAGCCCTTCTGACACCAGGCCAACTACCACACTAACTACAACCTTCGCAGAGAGAATGCCAGCCTTTCAAGAACAATTCCCTGCAAAAAAGCTGCCAGAGACCTTCTGATCTTAACAAACCCTACCTCACTGTTCAGGTCATCACAAAGGTTAAAGAAATTGTTTTTACATTACAGCGTCATATTAAGCCAAGCATTCCAAAGCAAGGAGAGGTATTGTCAGGAGGCCATCCCAGCCCCTCCAGCCTCTGAAGCCTGCAGTAGGAGCACCACAAAAAAGAGGAAGTCATCAACTGGAGGCTTCCCCAACCCTGCCAGCCTCAATGAGTTTGGTGTCGGCCAGTACCCAGGGTGCAGGAATTGCAGATTACATGCAAGACTGCTTATGTTTTGTTTTATTCATTTTCGGGATGGCCTAATGTCTTCTTCTTTTTGTTTGACAGTCTGCAGCAGTCTTTCTTAGTTAGAATCGACTTTTAGAAGAAGGGGTTTGTAACCTCGAATGCAGGGTGAATTGCATTTTAATTCAGTGGCAAGTGCTTAAAATTGCCCGTAAACATATTGCTTGTTTTATTGTGCTTTTACCAGTCTAGAAATTGAGTATGTACAAATACTCCCACTCAAGGGATTGTGACTTACTATCACAGTGCGTATTTATAACTTAAACAGCCACTTGGTTCATTTTAGCATTGCATTGTTCATTTGTTTGCATTTTGTTCTACAATTAAAAAGGAAGGCCCAGGAGTTTGCTCTGAAATGCACTGTAGGTGGTGGGGTAGTTTTACAAGTATTTAAATCAAATGGCACATGCATTGATCGCCCTTACAGGTACTTTGCCTATTGCCCACATAGCCATCCAAAGAACTCAGAAATGCTCAACGAGTGAAGCGACCCGCAGTAGTAATAGTGGTACCATTTATTTGCTGAGAGCCAAATTCTCACCGAGAAACCAGTATCATTGTGCTGAGCAAATGTTTGAACATGTAAACAAAACATGAAACAACAAAACCGCACTTTATGAATACATATCAAAAAGCAACATTGTTTCCCTGATTAAACTTGCAGCAAAACTTTAAGGAACATCGATGCTGAATTCTGAACTTAAATGACTGCAACTTAGGGCAATTTCTAAATTGTAAGATTGTTCCATAGACGACATCTTAGGTTGCGCAACAACCTGCCCCTTTATCGGGTGGTAATATATTGACCTAGTACCAACAGATCCTTAGTACTGGACCTGAGAGCACGGGTTAGACTATGGTGCTGTGCCATATTGGAGAAATTACAGGGGACAAAGCCCTTTATAATGTTCCATATCTGGGTCAGAACAAATATTTAATGTGGCTCGATGGTAACCAAGAAATTGATCTCTCCTCTGCTATATGGTCAAATTTACTTAAACGACAAATCGCACACACAGCACGGTTTAGCACAGCTTCAAGTTTGACAAGTAGCTTCTTTGATATACCAAGGTAGACGAACAATATTACATACAAGATAAAACCACTGCTTGGACTAAAGCTTTTACATGTTCTCGTCTAATAGATTAGAACACTTACTGATCGTATACAGGTGAAAGTGCACGCTTTTAACTACTGCATAAACCTGTCTGGAGAAAGTCTGTTTATTATAAAGGGAGGGGAGATCCCACCGACAGACCAATCAGTATTACTTCTCTTTCATTACCATGTAGTCACAGAAAATTACCTTGCATCCAGCGCTGTATTGTAGCCAAGCATTCTTCCACAACTTTCTCTCCATTGGAGTTACTATGACGATCAACCAGAATGTGAGGGTCGTCAGCATGTAACTGGCATGGCAGATCCAATTCCTCCATCAATTGCTTCAAAGGGTACATACAAACACTGAAAAGGAGATGGGACAATGCCAAGCCCTGCGGAACACTGCATGATAGTGGATGGCTAGTGGGGACAATTCCCCATTTGGACCTTTGCTTTCCATCTTTTAAATAGGAACTCATCCAAGCTAAAGCCGATCCGGATTTATTATTTGATACTGGAATATGCACCGATATGTGGAAAAGCATACTGTGGTTCTACAGTACCAAACGCTGCTGATACTTCACTCAACAGTTCATTAAGTAATGATTGTTCTATATGCGCAGGAGTACACAAATTGGAAATACTATAGACCAAATTGTTGCCTGGCAGATCACGATCAGAGGCACCCGCCTCTTCAATGCGGATGATGCAAACCATGGTGAAGTGGGGTCTGAGACCAGATGGCACTTTGCTGCATTGCCTCTTAACACTGAGCACTATCTAACCAGAAAGGGTCAGTATAGTCAGAGCCCAACAAAGACAAAAAGCTAATCATCTTTATGGAACAGAGCTATCCTGCAGGGTCGGATCCGGCCGTCGGCCAATCGGCCCGTGGCCGATACAAAATCATGGAGGAGACCTGGGGGCCCGTTCCTGAAGCCCACGCTGGGCCGGTCTTCGGCCCAGGCATGGGCTTCACTATGCCTTCACACTTCAGGAACCGGCCCCCACAGCCTCCGCCTCGCCGCTGCCGGACGCAAGTTGCAAAGGATCTGTAAGTAAGTAACATATATCCTTTGCAATTGCAGCCCCGTCGCCGCCGACCCACCGCAGATGCAGAGAAAGGTAACACCGAAGTGTTACCATTCTTTGATAGATGAGGCAGGCCGGCGGTCAACTGCCGCGGTCCACAACACCAGCAGCAGTCAGTGTTTCAAAACACTGGGGGGGAGCGGCAGGGTTGGGCGGCACCGGGGCTGCCTCAGCCCAGCCTGCTCCCTCCCAGTGATTTGTTACAGACTGCTCTCTGCCTGCAGCAGTGAGCTGCTTTCGTCTGCAGCATGGGCCAGGATTTCTGTGTCCAAATACAGCTCAGAAGGTTAGGTAAATTACTGCAATGTTGCATGTTTAGACGTATAAAGCCTATGGCTTTTTTCAAATGCCTACTGCAAAATGGGTTGTATTAAAATGTGTTGTTTCGTGATGGGCATGGGTATGGCTCTTCGCTCCTCTCTGTGTAGGAATGTCTGCTCCCTTAGCGAACATCAAAGGTTGGCACCCGTGTTGCTGAGCGCCATGTCGGTGCACTATGCATGTTTTTTAGGTTATTTTTTTTTTATGTTGACAATGACAATTTAGTGTCAGCCTTGTTCTGCTAACTGGTGTTGGTGTTAATGATCAATGACTGCCTTGGGCTTACATGGTTCACATAAAAGTGCATAAAAGTGTTGCTGCTGGTTGAGGCGGGCTGGTTGGAACAACACCACTCTAGAGGCCCTGGTCAGGCATGTGATTTGTAAAGGGCCTGGTCACGGGGTTGAGAATTAAGTTTAGCTTTGCGGCGCCAGGAGAGACGGCATTCCAACAGCTTTCCTCTGCTTGCCACGAGTTTGTGAAGTAAATGGCCAGAGAATAACAATGTGTGTACTTTTAGAACTCACTGGGAAGCAGCTTGCCTAACTATAGCCACGCATGAAAGGAGGCGTCAAGGTGCCAAAACTGAAGCTTTTCGCTGCCCTTCTGTCATTGGGCTATTTCATTGATGTAGGTGTGCCAGGAAAGAGACCCTGCAAGCCTTTATCAAAGCGTGGCTTTAATATCTGGGAGTGCAGTATTGCTACCCTGGAAGGGCCTTGTTTCGGTAGAGCAGCGTGAGTGAAAAGACTTTCATTGTATCCTGTGAGACGCGTCTTGGCATTTCCAGGCTGAGGCTGGATGGACTTTAATGGTGATGTGTCCAGCATCACAGATTGAGCTGAACAAGTGGGCACCTGCGGCTGCATGGTCTACCCCTCCACGGTCCACGCCCACCCGCAGGAACCATAACCATCACTTGAGCTGTTAGGGTGGATGAGAGCCTGTGCTCCTATGTTTTAGTCTACCCCACTCTGGCCTCTACATTTGATTACCTTGCCAAATGTCACAGCAGATTTTTATTTCTCTGCTTTTGTCTGTAAAGCTGCGTTTAAACCGTTTGCCATCACAGCCTCATCATTTAGTACCGTTCCTACTTGAAGTGCATGCTTTTCACATCCTCGTAGTTGTGGCCATTTGCTGCTTGATGTACAGAATAATTACACAATAATACAAAATAATTGCTCTACAGAATAATTGCTCATTTTACTATAGCAGATATGATAGCTCAGTGGGTTGAGCGCTCGCTGCTGCAATGAGTGTGTGATCTGCAGGTTCGAACCAGCTCAGCCTTTCATCCTTCTTAGGTCGATAAATGAGTACCAACACAGGTTGGGTGAAATTGTATTCATATTTGGTCTATAAAAAAGAGCTTAAGCGTAAGTGCTATACAATAACATTATCATTTGGCCTTGGACGTCTGCTTGCATTCACAGTAATTTGGCAGTATGGATCTACACACACAGATATTAATGATACATATGGTGATACATTCTTGTATGAAATGTATATCACATTAGTGAAATCAACCATATTTTTCATAGTGTACTTCGTTCATGCCCCTCCTGCGCCTCGGAGCTGTGGATCCAGTCACAGAACTGTATGCCAAGTTATGTTACTTTATGAGTTGTGTTGTAATGTAACAGACACATGACCTCTCCATAAGTAGCATTTTGAATTGATGCCATTCACAGATGATGGTTTGAGGGCCACTTTAAGAGGCGAGGTGTGGGCCAGTTTTATTTTGGGTGTCCAGGCCCATTTCTTGTCCCAGTCCGACCCTGCTATCCTGTCCTGATAAAAGCTCAACGGCCTCTTTACCTCCAGACATGTAACCTCTCCTACTCCTTGGAAGGTTGTGGAGGTGGGGAAAATACTGGCAACTGAACGTTTTGGTTAACATGTATCTCAGATAGAACTATTGGCAGAAATGAAGGCTTGGCCTAAAGAGTGGCATTCTCCTTTGCGAAATGAAGAGATGGTGGCATGTTTATCATGTCAAGCAGATGAGATCGCCACCAAAAACAGCTTTTAACGTTTGGAGTTCGAGAGAAAAGAATTGCATGGACTCAAAGGGAAGAGTCAAAGACGGATCGCAAATTGTGTATGTGTAAACATTTGTTAAGCCCTTCAAACACTGAGCAATAAAAGGAACTGTAAAAAGAAATCTTGCATTGGAGGCTTCTTATGTAATGTGCGACCAGATAACCCTTGACCATGCGCACTGAAAGCCTTTGCCTTGTCCAGGACAGCAACAACTCTGGAACCAAAGAGGTGAGACATCAAGCTCCAGGCCATCATAGCTCATCCTCTCAAAGCCACACATGAAGGCTGAGAGTCAGAGTTCAGGTGCCGCACCTGACGCCCTCAATTGACATAACCAGTCCACCCACAGAGGAAGGCATTGAGGTGGACAGATGGCCATTTGAAGAAAGTCAGATTTCCATGTCTTCCAGACCCAATGCAATCAGAATCTCTTCACCCTCCTAAGAACTAGGGGGTGACTGGAACCTGCAGAAATCCATAATTGTGTCCAAAAGTCCACTCCACCAGGAATACATCGAGCCTCAATTGCCTTCCCTCCACCCCATTTCATATAAAAGTCCCTCGTCACATGGTGGAGCAGTATCAGTGTTGCAGAGGCGTTGTGGAGAGGGGGGGGCGGGTGGAGGAGAGCTGAGGGAGCTATAGACCCGGGTCTTTTGGTTATAGCCACGGATAGAAGCTCAAGGGTTACAACCAAAAAGGCTAACTAGCCCCCAGTCCAGACAGTCCCAAAATTAGCATAGCCTTCGATTTTTCCAGACTTAGCAACACCCCCGGTTCGAGGGATCTCTGGTCCACCACGGCTCGTTTGTGGGCACACCACCACTCGACCCCCTGCCAGGATAAGGATGTCTTGAGTCCACTTTAGCTTCGCTCTTCCTTTCGGTTTCTCAACGCTGCGTGTCTAGCAGGCTGCTTTCTCTCAAGCAAAGGACCCTACACGTCCAGTTTCGTCTTCGCATACGCCAGCAAGCAAGTTTATAACTCGCAGGGTTCCTCTCACCTCTCTCTCCAGTCTCGTACCATTTCTTTTATGGGACTCCCCCGGCGGAATCTCAGATTCCTTTCTTTGTTCCGTCTTCTTCATTTCTCCACAGATCTTAGTTGTAGATGATTTTTCTTGTAAAAGAGAAATCAGAGTTTGATGGCAAAAACACATGTCCGCTTTCTCTACATACATTTCTTTACTGGAGGTATTTGAAGAATTATGGATGGAAGGTTTCTTAAGGAGTTCCTGACAGGAACGGGGGTCCTTCTCCACAAAGGGGGAGTCTCTCCCGGTGAGGTCCCAATTACCTCGACCCCTTGGGAGGGTGTTACGGAGAGGGCTCACCTCCGTAGCCTCACGGGGAGGGAGGGGGCTCACAGGATCATCACAGTGCTCTTAGGCCACACTCTGGAGCCACGCTCACTTGTGCCACGTACACTTAAGGCTCATGCTCGTATGTCACACTGTGACAAGGTTGGTATCCTGACCTAGTCACGAGGGGATGGGAAACCCTCTCTCACTGGGGTGGGAGGCTTACCAGGAAGGAATCCAGAGCCAGTTCTATCCCAGAGGGTATGGTGGAAGTTGGGAGGGCAGCAAATCATGTCCCCTCCCAAAGTACCAGTTTATATGTGAGCAACAATCACTTGCACCATCCCATGCCTCTTAAACCAAATGCTTGCCAGACTTTTGTTCTCTTTTTTTCTAGAGTATGACAAACTGAAGAGACCTGGAGGGAGAGGGCAGCCCATCAGCGCTACATACTACCCGCCTCCAAGCACCAGAATGCTTGAACTGGCAAAGTAATAGAGAGGCAGCAGATAGACAACCAAAGAGCTTATGTGGCCATGAGATGCCCCCGACACTCCCAAGAGTTCACTATGGCTACATCAAGGCCACAACAGACCCCCTCAGACCAATAGGGGCTTGGGAAACCATCACCATTAAAGACTAAACCTACCTTGAGGGACGCAATGTAAAGGTATCTAAAGTAAACCATGAACCACGCAGGTCACCCATTCCCAACATTAGCCCATGCAGAGAAAAGGGTCTTAACCCACTATTTCCAAGCTATGCTGTTTGGAACATCTCCCTGGTGCGGAAGAAAGGGCCAAATTGGCCAGGGGTAGACAACCACTCAGGTGACAGTGAGGGGGGAAAAAGAAAGCCCCTAGGAAACAGGAACGCATGGTTTGTTCAGTTGTGGGTATAGGAGGACAAGATGGCAGACTAAGAGGGCAGCCAGAGGAAGCATGGAGTGTACTGGAGCATGGAGTCAATATATGGAAAAGATGAGGTATTGGATGGTGAGAGCAAGTGGAACTATTTGGTGAAGTAAATATTTATACTGTTAGAAGAAGCAAGTGGGAAGTGATTGCAAGAGTGAAAGAAGGGTAACTGAGAAGGTGGAATTACAGTAGTATTATGGAGGAAGTAGCAACACTAGAGGGTGGAGGCAAGCAGTAGGTGTGAGAGACATTGGAGAGCTACAAGGGGGAGGCTCTAGGAATCCCTAGGAGATGAGGACTAGAAGGTGGGTGGAGTTGGGAATAGGAGAGTAGCAAGAGGACATCATTAGAGAGAGAAGGGAGTACATAGAAACATCGAAGCAGCAGCATGTCTTAAAAGGCACATCCCTAGCATTCTTTTTAGTAAAAACATCAATGATAGTGTAGGCCAGTGGTCTTTAAACTGGGGGCTGCCCCCCCCCTAGGAGGGCCTGAAAGTTGGCCAGGGAGAGGAGGTGTTGGCCCAGACTCTTTAAAAAATAGATTAAGATGACTGTTTTAGTATAAAATATAAGCAGATGTTAAGCGGTTTATATTTTTTATTAAAGGCAATCACTGAAATCCTTGCTTAAACAGCCTGATCACCCCTGGACATCCTTTGGGCTCCCAGAATCAATGAACAAGTTACTTGCCAAACTGGTAACTTACTTTCGACTGGATGTTCCTTCGACGTAATCCTCATCTATGACACGTAATGTCCACAGCAGTGCTGCTTCGGAAAGGTTTTCGGCAGAGAGCGCCTTTGCGTCGATGGTGTCGGGTCGCTGTCCCTCGAGGGCCTCCATCGAGGGTGACATCATAGGATTGTATAAGTACTACGCACAGCGCCTGTAGCCTCGGGTTCATGTTTTTTCCCCTCAAACAACGTGTGGCACACGTACCCATAACCGAGCATCGACTGCACTTAGCCCTGCGGGAACAAAAGCTGTAATGGTCTTGGGAAATTCTTGAGAGGGGTAGGCTGGGAGGGTGATGAGGAATACTTTGGAGGAACATCCAGTTGAAAGAACGTTACCAGTTTGGTAAGTAACTTGTTCTTCGAATGGATTGTGTCCTACAACGTATTCCTCATCTATGACAGACTCCCAAAGCAGTAAACATGATTAGAGGAGGGAAAAGAATCTAGAGATACCCAATTAAATGGCAGAGTAAGGCACTGCCTTACCAAAGGCAACATTCTGAGAATGGGATATCAAGGAAGTAATGCTCAACAAACTTGTGTATGGAAGACCACGTTGCAGCGTCACAGATGTTTTTTTTACCGGCACACCCCTTTGCAGGGCTGTCGAAGTAGCTATGCCCCTGGTAAAATGAGCAAGCAAGCCCTCAGGAGTGTCCTTGCCAGTCGACCAGTAGCATTCAAAAACAATGAGGATGGCTCCACTTAGACAAGTTCTGCTTAGAAACAGCCTGTCCTAATCAGTGACCCGTATACCCCACAAAGAGCTGGTCGTCCACTCAGAGTTTGGCCATTCTAAAGAGAAAAGCTCAAGGCACTTCTAGGATCCAACCTATGGAGCTGTTCCTCTTCCTTACCAGGATGAGGAGTAGGATAGTAGGCGGGAAGTACCACCTTCAATTGAAATTCTGACACTACCTTAGGTAGAAAGGACAGACCTACTCTCAATACAACCCTGTCCTTGTGGAACAAAGTAAAGGGTGGTTTAGAAGAAAGTGCCTGCAACTCGCTCACTCTTCGAGCAGACGGTTCAAACGGAGCACCCATCAGAAATTTCAAAACCAAATTAAGGTCCCACACCAGCACCTGAAAAGGCGACGGCGGGTACACATTTGTGAGCCCTTTCAGAAACTGAGTGATCAGTGGAATCTTAAAAGCATTCTTCGGACAACCGTTTAAAGATAGAAAGCGCTGCTAGGCAACCTTTAATGGTGCCCACCTGAAGACCCCTGTGGGCCAAAGAAAGCAAGAAGGAGAGAACCTCTGGAATTGAGCACTGAAAAGATCAACATTCTTTCCTCTGCACCAGTGGCAAAACGTATGCCAACGGTACAGGGATTTTGTTGCCAGCTGCCTAGCTGAAAGCAATACCTCCAACACGTCATCCGGGAGGTCCCAATCCCTATATCTGAACATCAGAAACCTTGCGTGAAGGTTGAGAGTCTTGACCTCTGGATGGAGAACCCGACCTTCCTCTCGCGAGAGAAGATCCTCTCTTTGGGGAAGACGCATTGGAGGACATATGAACATGTCTACAAGGTCCAGGTACCACACTCTCCTAGCCCAATCCGGAGCAATGAGGATCATGTGGAACCCAAACCGTCGTGACCTCATGAGAACATGAAGAATGACATGGATCGAAGAATGCATACAGCAGCGGGAATTCCCAATCCACCACGAATGTGTCTCCTAAAGCTCCTCTTTCAGGAAATTCCCTCAAGCAGTACATTTCGTACTTCCGGTTGGCACCGGTCGCGAACCGGTCCACCTGTGGGGTTCCCCAAAGGGTGAAAATCTCTTGAAGGACTTCCTGAGCTTGTTCCCACTCATAGGAAACTGCGCTCTGCCTGCTCAGAGCGTCTGCCGCCACATTCTACTTTCCGGCCTAGATAAACCGATGATAGGGAGATTCCTTCTTGAATTGCCCGGAACCAGAGCTGCATTGCCTCCCTGCAGAGAGTGACCCTACACCACCTCTCTTGTTGAGGTAATGCATTGCCACCTAGCCGGACTGCTCAGCTCCAAAATATTGATGTGAAGTTTGGACTCCAACAACCAATGATCGACAGATCGTTGGCATGAGCTCCCCAACCCGCAAGTGAGACGCCCGTCACTACTGTGACATCCGGCCATGGTTGCCAAACGGGCTCTCCTTTCATGAGATTTTTCTCGCTGGCCCACCACAGAAGACATCTTGCCCGAGAACTGGGACCATTGAGTCCGTAGAGCCCACTGAAGGGATCTCATCCTCAATAGGGCCTCTGGCACCAGAAAGATGCAGGAAGCCATGAGGCCTAGCAACCTTAAGAATTAAAAAGCCAGAAGACCCTGGACTTGTTGAAATTTGGTGATCATCTGAAGAATGTGTTGAGCCCTCACCTTGGGTGGCGAGCACATCCCCAGGGATGTGTCCAACACAGTCCCTATGTACTGGAGCTGTTGGGAAGGTGTCATATGCAACTTATTGAAGTTGAGGGAGAAGCCCAGCATGTGAAGGGGGTAGCAGGTGACGCAGAGATGATCCAAAGCTTGTTCGGGAAAACGCGCACTGATCAACAAATCGTCCAGGTAGGGGTAGACGTGAATCCCACCCCTCTTGAGATGCGCTGCCACCACCACCATGAGCTTGGTGAAGGCCCTCGGGGCAGAGGTGAGCCCGAAGGGCAAAACCCGAAACTGTGTGAGCTGCCCACTGCGAACCTCAGGCATTTTCTGTGCTTGAGATGGATCGGCACATCCTGCAGGTCCAATGACGCCAACCAATCCTAAAGTTGGAGGGCCTGAAGAATGAGAGAGAGTAACCATCTTGAACTTGTACTTCCTGAGGAACTTGTTCAAGTATCGTACGTCCAAGATGGATCTCAGTCCTCTGTCCGTATTGGGAATCAAAAAATATGGGGAATACCAACCCTTGTTCCTCTCCACCACAGGCACTGGTTCTATAGTGCCTTTCTCCAGCAGGGCCAAAATCTCTTGCACAAGGAGCGGTTCCGGAACCTTCAAAGAGTGTTTCCCTGGTGGATTGTCAGGAGGCCAGCGGAGAAAAGGGAGGCAGTAACCGTGGGCTATTGTATCCAGAGCCCACGCATCTGAGGTAATGGCTCGCCACTCTTCAAGCTACTGGGACAGTCTGCCCCCCACCGGTGAACAATGACTCAAGGCCTCAGAACAGTTTAGCAGTGGCTGTGGCAGTGCCTGATGGCAAAGAGGCAGTTGCCTGAGCGGCTTTTGCACCCCTACCTCGTCCACCACGAGGGAACTTACGTTGGACCTTTGACTGGACATCCCTCTCGCCTTTACAAATGAGGAATAGCAGCGAAAGGAACCTAAGCTTGATGAGCAGTTGTGCCCAAATATTCGGCAGCTGCTTTGGAGGTCTGCAACTTCTCAAGGCTCTCGTCAGACTTGTTGCCAAAAATATGAGACCCGTCAAAGGGCATGTTGAGAAGATTGGCCTGCACATCGGGTACAAAACCAGACTTCCGTAACCACGCAAATCTGCGCATCATGGTGCTTGCAGCCATGGACCTTGCAACACTATCCGCAGTGTCCAACCCAGACTTAAGGGATTCACACATGGCATCCTTGCCATCCTGCACAATAGCTAGAAAGCCATCCCTTTCTTCCCCTTTGGGAATATGCTCAGCTGCCTGCGAAATGCAATTCCACAGAGTGTGCTAAGCACAGGTGGAGTTGGCAGATTTCAGTGCCATACTCCCAGCAGAAAATACGTTGCGCGCCCATCCATCCATGCGTTTATCATCTTTATCAGGAGGGATGGTAGGGTACGCTGCCTGCTTCGTGGTAGCCATAGCCGAATGAACCACCAAACTCTCAGGAGTGTAGTGTGTGGACAGGTAGCCGGGGTCGTTACTGGATGGGTGGTATTTCTTTGGCAACGACTTGTTAACTGGCGGAATAGTCTCTGGGCATTCCAAGTAGCAGCCACCCTCTTTTTCAATGCCACATGAAATGGCAACACCGGGTCAGTGGACGGACCCTGATCCAGGATGTCGGTCACACCATCCTGATGAAATTGTACCAGAGGCCTGGACCAACCCAGGTACTCTACAACCCTCAACATCAACCTCCAATGAGAAAATTTGCCATGGTCTCCAGCCTCTGGCTTATCAAACTCCATCTCAGAAGATGTGACCAGGCCACTGGCATCTTACAAAGACTGACGCAGATCCTCAATCCGACTGTCCTCGGACAAAATGGACGAACATCCTCATCGGACCTCTCCATGTTCATATATTTTCAGAAGTGAAAAAACTCATTCCTAGCGTGAGGAGTACACCTCTTATCAGGGACAGGCTTCACAGACTTCGAAGGAGCCTTCCTTGGAGGATCCACAGCCACAGGGGCTTCCACCGGTAAATCCTGCCCAGCTGGCACCAATGGCATCGACGCCTCAGACTGCATCAGCAATGGTACCGACGGCTTTGAGGGCCTGACCGGGTGTAATGACCCGACAGACACACTTTAAGGGCATGGCGCAATGGCGTCGACACCTTCAAGGTTTGACGACTTCATAGGCTTTGACGGTTTCGCTGGAGACTAAGACCGCAACCTAGACCTGGCACGTCTCTGGTGATTCCCCCAATGCCTTGTCCGAACGGGACATCGAAGGCACCCGATGCTTATCGCGTCCTCCACCCGGGTCCGATAGCGCACAAGTTTCTACCCTAGACCGTTCCTTGCCAGCTTCTACCGAAGGCACGGACGGATCAGTGCCCTGAGACTGGAACAGCTTCAAGATATGTTCTTGAAATTAATCCTACTCCTCTGGAGTCTAGGATTTAGTGGGGCAGGTCACCTTTTTCGTGTAGGAGTCATTCAACGAGGAAGACAAACAAGGACGCCACTTCCTGGACCACCTTGACAAAGAGGAAGAGTGGCGCGAACTACTACGGGACCTGGACCGCTTGGATTTCTTCTAACGAGGAGAGTCACCCCTTGTCTCGTCGGTCAACAGCCCAGCAGACTTAGACTTACGGGGTTTGGATATGCAGCCTACCTTCAATTTCCCCTTACGTTCCCGCAAGGCCTTGGTAGTCAACGACTGGCACTTCGAGCAGTCGTCCGTAGCGTGGTCCTCGCCCAGGCACCACAAGAAAACATGGTGCAGGTCTGTGATGGACATCTTGTACCCGCAGTCCCAACACTTGTTAAAGCCAGACCGCAGGGTCGTCTGGGTAGAAGACGACATAATACTGATATGCAGTAGGAAACACGAGGCGCGCCAAGCTCTCAAAGCAAACAGGTTTGTGGAAAAAACAGAACTGAGGCTTCAGGCACCGTGCGTACCACTTATAACATCCGATGACGTCACCCTCGAAGGAGGCCTTTGAGGGGCATCGACCTGACGCTATCGACGCAAGGGCACAGTCTGCCGAAAAAAATTCCGAAGCAGCAAAGCTGTGGACATTACATGTCATAAATGAGGAATACGTTAGAGGACACAATCCATTCGAAATTTGTTTACTCGAGTGGGGGAGAGGGGCTCGGTATGAGAAGGTTTTAATACCACTGGTGTAGGATCAGTTTAGGAAGTCCCTGACGCAGTTCAGACTGATAAGGAATTGGCCTTTCAGTTGTCCCTTCAAGCCTAAACCAGAACCTATACAGTAGGAAGCAACCTTCAGTATATATTAATCTGAGGATTAAGAATAACTGAGTAAGGGAGGGATTGTTTAGATGAGAAAGAAGGACGGCCCTAACGACCTGCCTACATGTTCAATAAAAAGCACATTAACCATCCCTGGGAGTTAGAGTTCTCCTTGAGCCATCTATGTCAACACACTCTTTTACCACATGCCCTTATGCCACAGACTAGCACCGTGTACTCATAAACCACACTTATTCCCCACGCATTCTTACACCACAATGTGGTCAGTCCAGAGTAGTAGTATTTCTTTTCAAAGTCAAAAATAGAACGTTGACAGGCAATTCCTGTAATACTACCCATACTGTGACATGTACAGTACCTATGATCCTTCATGCATAGAGGTCCTCAGATGGTATTTTCTGACATGAGGTTGCATGAAGTCTTTAGTGGATTGAGTGTGAAAACTAACAAGGTATAGAAAGTGAACTATGATCAAAACTGCATGTAACATGATGTTTGCGATACCTTCAACTTCCAATGTGGGGAGGATGGGCGGGCGCACGTGAATCTAAGCAGACACAAGCAACAGAAAGACGATTACTGGAAGGTGTTTGTTAAGGCTTGTGGACCTGCTTATAATCACATGCTTTGCAAGCAGAACCCGATAAAGGTGGTAGTTTAACTGAAGGGACACACAAATATTTGAACACTGCCTGACCAACTTGTGAATCATTCCTAGCTTGTGTGTCACCTAAACAATGTGTAAAAGTGTGAACTGAACTCCACGTAGCTGCTTTACAGAGTGCATCCAGTGGTACATTCACAATGAAATCCAAAGTAGCTCGTATTCTACCTATAGAGTGTGCACTAGGTGTGAAAGGAAGTGTCTTGCTTGAAAATCTGCAACATTGATGGTTACACTTTACATGGGTGGCATGCCCACATTGGTGCAATGAGAATCATTGGCAAGTTCTCCTGGTGCATTTTGTGGATCACTGTGTGCAAGACTGCTGTTGGGGAGTGAGGGGGGGGGGTAAGCAAATATCCCTGACCAATTGACCCATAGTGCATTTCCCAAGGACCCTTTCTGTGGGAGTCTGGAGTCATAATTTGGGAATGCCCCATAGAGTGAAAATGTGCTTGAGCGTGTCTGGATGCAATTCTCACTAATGCTCCTGGGATTGAGCCTAAGGCTCTGCTTAAGGTGTCTGCTAGACAATTGTATTCCCATAGAACGTGGTGTGCTTATTGGTGTAATCCCCTGTGGAGACACCACCTCCAAATCTTCTGAGTGAGTATGGACAGCTTCAGAGAGTGTGTTCCACCCTGTTTGTTGACAGCGCTTTGAGGCCATACCAATGTCAGTAGGCGCTATAACATAACAAGTAAAACATCACCATTTTTAGAGTCTGTTGTAATTAGCACATTTTTCCCATCAGCTGTTGTTGAAAAGCATACAGTGCTTTGTATACTTCTAGAACATGTATGTGCTTTATTGGTAGTGAGGGAGACCATGTTCCCTGAGCCATGATGTATAGGCAATGGGATTGCAACCCTGTTAGTGATGTGTCTGTTGTGATCGTGAGATGGCTTGGCGGGTTGACAAAAGTCTTCCATTTAACATGTTTTCTTCTGTCCTCCATTTTAAAACCAACACCAGTGGGTGAGAAACTTCCACCAGATAATTTGTATTTATTTGCCAAAGCGCAGAACAATAGGATGAAAAACAGTACCCTCAGTAGAATAATAAGCAGAAGCAGTGGGAAACAAAGCTCAGATGTTGGAAAGAGCAGTAAGGAGCTAGGATCTGAAATTAGACTGAAGGCTGCATAAGGAAGAAGAGGACCGGATAGAGATGGGGAGGGCGTTCCAGTGCTTGGAGGAAGTAAGGCAAAGGATTGAAATGGGGAAGAGGCAGAGGGGGATATGGGGACAGAATGCAAGTAGTGGTTCGGTGAACACAACGTGCAATCAGGAGAATAGAGCGATATACATGAGGAATGTTAGAGCCGGGCAAGACCATATATACAATTGAAGACAATAGACAAAGTAAGAAAAGATGACGAGAGTCAAAGTGAAGGAGAGACCTACAGAGGAGATGAGGAAGACGAACAGCGAGGAGGAATGGAAAAAGAAGAAAAAGAGAAGAGTTCAAGATAGAACGGAGGGGAGAAAGGAAGACCAAGTAGAAGAGCAGAGCAATAGTCAATATGAGAGAAAATCAACAAAGTGATAAGGAGTTTGGTAGCATGAAAGGATTGGTGAAGGTGTGCATGACAGATGTCAAAATATGGCATAGCAAGAAGAATGCGCAATGTTAGAAATATGGAGGGAAAAGGAAGGGTCAAAGGAGACGCCCAGGTTACGAGCAGATTAGAAGGGGGATGGAAGATAAGAAAGGACGGTGGAAGGGAAAAGGATGTTGCAGGAAAAAAAGGGAACCTCAGTCTTAGCAGGATTAAGGTGAAGACATTTAGAAGACATCCAGACTTGGACAGCAGAGTGACAGCTAGAAACAGTTGAGTGTAAAGATTCTGAAAAGGAAGAAAGATTTGGGTAGCGTCCACGTAAAGATGGAATGACGTATAAGAAGCAATAAGAGCAGAAAGTGTATAGGGAGAATAGCAGAGGCCCCAGGAATGACACTTGTGGATCACCATAGCGTAAAGATAGAGGAGCAGAGGTCTTTACAGCCCAATTGACATAATAGGAACGATTAGATAGGTAAGAATGAAACCATTTGAGAACAGAACCAAAAATACCCAAGATATTCATAGTGGAGAGAACAACCGTTGGGTCGACAGTGGCGAAAGATGCAGAAAGATCGAGAAGGATAAGCATAGAGGATCGCTTGGACTGGCAAGCAGAGAGAAGAGAATTGGAGACATGCCGAAGGGTGATCTCGGTTCAGTGAGATAGACCAAAAATAGATTTAAGTGGGGGAAGCAGTGAACAAAGATTGAGATGAGACGATACCTGGGATTAGGCAGCATGCTCAAGGATTTTAATATGGAAAGGGAGGAGAGATATCTAGCAGAAATTATCAGGAACAGAAGGGTCAAGAGAGGGCTTTTTCAGGATGGGAAGAATAAGAGCGTGTTTAAATGCAGAGGGAAAAATAATTTCGGAGGTAGGAATTGATAACAGAAGTCTGATAAGGAATCAGACGGGGATAGACTTGGGGAATAAGAGCAGAGGGAAGAGGGTTGAGTGGGGAAGCAGTAAGATGAGCGCAGGAAAGATGAGCAGAAGTGTCAATGTCAGAGAGTAGAGAACGAGGATAGAGAATGGACAGGGCGAGTAGATAAGAGGGGTGATTGGGCAGAGGCAGATGGAAGGAAGGCCAGAGAGCAACAACTTTAGAAGTAAACTAGTTCACAAATTCGAGGAAGGAAGGAAGGAAGGAAGTGAAAGGAAGGATTGGGCGAGCGAGTGAAGAGAATAGTGTGTAGAAGTGAAAGACAGGGGCGCTGGGAAAGAGCTTACGTTCGGAAAAACTGAGGTTTTATTTGTTGCAGTGAGCAGGGCTGAGTCAGAGGATGAATGAAGTGAAGATAGTGCAGAGAGATCAGAAGTAGCCAGGCTTTTTCCAAAGCCGTTCCACTCTACATGAATCAGAACAGAGACAGCTTGCCACAGGGGTGAGCCAAGGTTGGCATTGAGAGGGAGGAGGGTCTCTGTGTTAGAGTAAAGGAGCCTAAGGGATGGATATGATCACAAGAGCAGAGACAAGAGGAGTGAAAAGACTAAACAGTCTCCTCAGTAGGAAGGGAAGAGAAAGAAGAAATAGGGCAAAGATAAGACAAGGGAGAAAAGAAAAGAAAAGTATCAAAGGAATGAAGATTGCGAGAGGGGGATGAGGAAAAAGAAGCAGGAAGTGGAGGAGGGATGAAACAAAATGAGAGTAAGATTGAACAGAGAAGTGATAAGGATAAGCAATGATAGTACCAAGACAATGTAGTGAAGAAGATACAAGAGCAAGATAAGAACCTGAGCGGTGACAAGAGAACAAATGTAGGTGTTAAGACTCAATGATAGCAAGAAGCAGAGATTGAGTGGAAGAGGAAAAGAGAGATTAAAATCACCAAGAAGAAAGAAGACAGAAGAAGAGGGTAGTAGAGCAGATAATAGAAAATCCCAATGATCAAGAAAATCAGTAAGAGGGGCAGGAGGCCTATAAATAGAAGGAAAAGAGATGAGGAAGGGTTTAGAAAAAAATGAGAAGTGATATTCAAAGGTTCGTAAGGAAGGAAGTCCAGGCGAATACGGAACAGGGGTCCAGGAGGAGTGGTAAAGAATCCCACTACCAGAAGGGTGAGGACTTAGAAAAGTGAGAAACAGAAGCATGAAGAGAAGCAGGGATAGCTGTGTTATCAGGAGTGATCCAGGTTTCAGTAAGGCAAGGAAATTCAGATTAATGCAGAAAAAGAGGTCAAGAATAGAAAGGGATTTGTTGCTTGTAGAGCGAGTATTAAGAAGTGCAATATTAATAGAGGGGAAAGAATGTGGGAGAACAGATGGGTAGGAGAGATTAGATACATTAGGTGTATGCTGGGAGGTAGGAGGGGAAGGAGACAAGAGGAAAGCCTGGTGGGTAAGGGGTAGGCATACTAGTATAAGGAATAGATAAAGTCGGAAGTAGAGAGATGCAGTGGAACCAGATACGGCACATGATCAGGCATGGTGAACTATCTGTATATAGGCTAATGTACCATTGTGACACTGAATATGGGAATCATTTGGAGGCTTGACATGACTTACCATACATTATTGATTGGTTAAACCACACTTCATATTCACCCCTTTGGGATTGGCGAATTATTTGCATATAGGCTAATGCAACGCTGTGATACTGAATATGGGGACCATTTGGAGGTAGGACCAACCATTGACAGGTCCCACAGTACGTACTTAGGCCCAAGGGGTCCTTTGGTTCATTCCCAACAGGCCAACACAGGATATAGGAACATTGAGTAAACCGTCACTTATGAGGTTTTTGGCCATTTGCCACCATTGACGTACCTGGGGCTCTACATTTATTTTTAACATGCAAACATACAACACAGGAACATGGTGTAAACCACCTCTTTTGAAGTCCATGTGGCTTAACATGCGATTTCCACCACACAGGCCGAACACACAATAACATTGGGTGAGTTGTTGCTTTAATATTATAGGAATAACTACCACCATGCACCTATATTGCCACAGTGCATGATGCGTGTTAGGGAGAATTCTCTTATAAGGCTTATTTCCCAAAGCTAGTGAGTCCCCAAGCAGCTTTTCTGGATTTTTGGGGTTGTTTTTTTCTCCTGCTAAGAGTGAGACTCTTTTACTCCCACTCTTAAACATGATTTGAGGTATGTCTTTGACTTGTTTTGTGCTTATGGGCTATGGGGTTTCTTTTTACTCCATAGGGTATCATCTGTTTTTCTGTATGTGTGGTACAAAGCACCCTCCGTGCAGTATCACAGGGGTGTCACAGTGACCCCCAAACAGACTCCATACCCTGGGACTGACTCCTGTCTCCCAGGGCATGTAAAGTCACCATTGGCTTTACTAGTCCAAAATTGTGAACAGAACAAGTACAAACCATCATATTGTGGAAGTACTGGTAAGAGGTAATTCGATTGCCACTGGGCTGTTTTCGAGGGGGCACTGTTCCGTCCCCCCTCGTCGAGTTTCTGGCTGGTGGCAGTGGTTACCACGTGAAATATTCCACCAGAATATTCTCTATGGGGTTTTCCCATTGATTTTAAACGCACAACTTTTTGGTGCAATGTTAAAGATACCGCTGGTTTATTTATTTAATATTAAATCACTGGTTGGGTCTTTTTGCCAGAACTCTATTCTAAAATGGCGTTTGTGTCCGTCTCTAACTCTGACCAAGGTCGAGCCCTTTGTTCCACTGGCAGCCTTCTCCACAGAAGCCCTCGAAATGGTGCCACTCTGTCTGGGTTCCACAGAAAGGGTGGAGGGGGGGAATTGGCACCCTGGACTGCGTTGCCTTAGTAACCCAAGTCATACTCTACTCTGATTGGCCCAGTGGTGAGCCGGACACAGTTCTGTGTATTTCTAAAAAATATATATATTTTTTGGTTTAATTAAACCTTTAAAAAAAGAAAAAACAGAATACATCACAAATCACAATCAACCCTATGCCCTCAATGTCAAGTCAGCAACTAATCGTTGTATTGTTGAAACTTCTCTTTAAGTTATTTTTATAGAAGAATGTGTGAGTTTCACGCAGTTACTGTTTCTCTGCGTCTACGTGATCTTTTAAGACTCACCAATGCAAGTATCAATGGTCTGTGTGATCCATCAAACAGAGCTTTCCACCATTCTTCTATAGTTAGTGTTTGTTGTTTGCGGATTATTGGATCGAAGGTGGTTTTTCTGTGTTGAAGAAATGCAGGGCAGAACATCGTCAAGTGTTTCAAAGTCTCTTTAGGGGCCCCAAAGAATCTACATATTAGAGGCATATTAGCAAATTGCATCCAGGTGCTTAAGCATTCCTTAGTTGGCATTATATTGAGCCTTAAGTGCATATAGAGAGCTCTGGAGTGATCAGGAAAGCGAGTCAGGTATGTTTGCAGCCTGCCGTAGGTTCTTGCTTCCCCAGGTACATCTGTCATTAATTTTGCTTTCAGCCTTAGATCACAGGTGTTAATCCAGTCGGCTCGCCACAGTTTTTTCTTGGCCAGCTCTGGGTTGTCAATAAGAGTTTGTAAGGTAATGTCATACTGCTCTAGAACATCAAGACAGAGTGCATTCCATTTTGAAAGAATCGTATACATTTTATCCAGATGTGGCTTATGTAGAATACGAATTTGTGGCGCTGGGACCAATAGCATAGTTTTTCTGTAGAGGCTACACAGGTTCCACGATACTCTTGCCTGTATTGAAATATATCCAAGTTCGTATCTTATGCAGACCGTTGAAGAACTGTTTAGCAAGTGCAGCACTTTTGTCCAAAAGATATTTTCGAGGGAATTCCATAGTAAGCCAGAACATCCAAAGACGTTTTCCCCACCGTAGATCAGGGCTGGGATAGCTTTTTGTTGGAAGAAGATGATAGTTGGCTTCAATGAAAAAGTCCCATATTTATTGTTCATCAAACTAACTTGGCATGCCAGCTGACATTTACTTTTAGAGACCTCGACCAATGGTGCATCATTTCGACTTGCACTAAATTTCATGCCCAAATAGGTGGTGTTTTTCACAATCTTGACTTGTTCATTGGCAAGATACGAAATGAATTTCTTCCTATTCATTCTATTGCTTGTCAATTTTTCAAGGATTATTATTTCACATTTCTGTTTGTTTATAATCAGCCCATTTGTTGTTAAGTAGGTTTCAAGAATCGTGAGCTTCCGTTGGAGGCCTAGTGGGGTGAGGTCAATTAAGATAAGGTCATATTAATGTAGGTACTGTGTATTTTTACCGGAAACACATTTGCACCATTGAAGATGTCGTTAATGTCTGATATAAACAAATTGAAAATTATAGCTGCCAAAGGGCATCCCTGTTTAACACCTTTAAAGGTGTTAATTGGAGAAGATAACATGCCTTTTCTGTCGACTCTGATCTTGATAGTAGTATTTGAATGTAACTCCCGAATGGTAGTTAGCAGACTGGGAGGACAATTCCATGCATTCAGTTTTTTCCACAGCAGCTCTGTGTTTATGCTGTCGAATGCATGTGAAAGATCAATTAAGGCTAAGCATATTTTAGTGTTAGCTCGGTGAGCTTCCATTTTCAGCAGGTTTAGGAGTAGCAGGTTCACTCCACATCCTACCCCCTTTACAAAGCCTGCTTGTCTAGGGCCCACGCGAGTCAATTCTTTAGCCAATTAAATAATTTTTGTTGGAGGAGGGTTGCATACATTTTCCCCAGCACGTCAAGCAAGGCTATTGGTCTGTAATTTTTAAGGTTCTTTCCGTCTCCTCTTTTGAAAATTGGAACAATCACAGCACTCTTCCATGATTTTGGAGTGGTACAACACTTGGCTATTCTGTCAAACAAAGTGACACAGAAGTCAGCCCATTGTTCAGGATGTCGCTTAATGGTGTAATTCGTTAGGCCATCCGGGCCCAGAGCTCGAGAGGCATTAGCGCCTTTGATCACTAGAAGAATCTCTTTCGAACACTAGGTCCCAGTGAGTCAGTGAAGGCGCTTTCCATGCCTTAGTTACTTCATCCTTATAAAAGAGGTTATTATAAAACGACGCCCATTCAGTCTCTGAAACTGAATTTGACTGTAGTGCATTTTGTGGGGCTAAGTTGTTATTTATCAGCCTCCAAAAAATCGGCAGTATTTTTGTAAGCCATTTTCGATAACATGAGTTCCAAGTCATTTTGAAGCATAATGATGTTGTGCGACTTTATCCAGTTCTTATAAGTTTAATTAGTCTTTTGCACTCAAGGATATTAACATTCGAAGATTTTTTAGCTTTTCTTAGGTCATGTTGCATCAATCTTTTCCATTGTTGTATTTCAAGATCCAATTTATGCTTTGGATTAAAATCCACATGTTTTAAGATGTTTTTGTGTTGTTTAAATTGAGACAACAGGTATTCATATTCAACAGATCGCAGTGTCGATTGAAAATCTGAGGTGATTGTATTTACCTCATCATATCGTGATCGCTGTGAGCCATTTTAATGACTTCAAGGTGAGTGGTCTTTACGTGGAGAGATTCAGATACAAATATATAGTCCAGTATTGAACTTTGACCAGTTCTGTGCCAGGTACTTGCGCTGGGATGTCACCGGTTGTGTTACCGTTCAGCATCATTAGCCCACGCAAGTCCATCTCAAGACACCATTGATTTGATAGCTGGACATGTCGGATGATCATTTTCCTGTTGCCACTGGCGCAGTCCTGCAATCTAATGCAGTCAATGTTCAGGTCACCACATATGATTAGCTCATCAGGATTTTCTTTGTCAATCAAATCATCAATCGTGGCTGAGACTTGATCAATAAATGACACCTCCTGTTGCCGAGTGGTTCCAGTATAGATTTAGAATATAAAGCAAAGGAACCTGAGGATTGCCTAAACGGATTGAGCTAACCACGGAAACCTGAATATATGGAGAAATGTTCACCAATCTCTCGATCCTAAATCCGGAAGCTTTCTTTACCGCCAAAAGCAGGCCAGCCATGAGTCTGCCCTTTGCCTGCTTTATAGCTGGAGTAATAGCTGTCTCAAAGCCTTCAATGCCTGTAACTTCGGATAACCACGTTTCTTGAAAGCAGATTATGTCCAGGTCTTGTGCCCAAACAGTCGGGAAAAGATGCAAGAAGCCTCTTGTGTTCCAGGAACCCATTGTGCAGTTCTTCGTACCACAATGGGCCTGGCGTTACTTGTCCTGGTTCAAATTCAGGGCCCCGGCTACCCAGGTCCAGTCGTTAGCTTGTTTTTTCTGAGTTGGCAGCCAGCTATGTTCCATCACATTCAGAGCACGATCTCTCATCCCCTTGTATTGTTATCCTTATAAGATCTTCCATCTGTGAGTTCGCAGATGAGAGAGAGTTTTTGATTTCGGGACTCAGAACTGTTGTCGAGATCTGTGCATTAGCTAGAACCTTTACTGTTGAACTTTTTGACCTTTTGGCTTCACAGGCAGGCACACTGATTGTGGCGTTTCGAATGGATCCCGACACAGAACAGTCTACCACTTTAGAGATGTCAAATCCCAATGACATCAGCACTGGGACAGCCTCAAGCAAAGTTTCCATAATCAATTTAGATTGGGATGTAATATCACAGCATCATTTTTTATTTTCATTGAAGAATTACACCACTTTCAGGTCCTCAGATTCTATCGTTCTGAGTGTAGGAACAAGATGGCATAACCACAATACGTTGTGGCGATTCAAGATTAGATCTGAGGACTCAATGTGTTCTAGTAGTATTTGATGCAAGTGTTGTGTTTTTTGTGTAGCCAAATTAGCCTTTGTTCCTACAGTTGTTGATGGCGTGATTCTCTTAGTATCAGATTTCACTTGATTGTTCGTAGAGGCTTGTGTGAAGTCGACTGGTTTGCGTGTATTGTGTCGAGCAGTCCACCACGAACCTTCACTCCCATGTGTCTTTCTAATGTTGGAGTCATTAAGATGTTCATTTGTGACACATGTGGCTTTGTACTTTAGAACTGAAGAGGTGGCCAACTTCTTTCTTCTCTCATCAAGCGTCATGAACGTTATGGGAATTTGGGGACGTTCTTCTTGTAAGTTGACATATTCAACAGATCCGCAGAAGTGTCGCTGGAACTTGGGAGAACAGTCAGAGCTTCAATGTCCACAGAAGGTCCTTCCTTTACAGCCGTTTTCAATTTCTCGCTTTTTCCATTTACGACTGTTTTGTTTAAGGTCACATTTACTGTTTTAATGTTACGTAAAAAATTACGCGAGTCAATTCCTCGTTTTCTTCTCTTTAGAGGTTGATTTTTAGTTTTTTTTTTTAGACTCGCACTCGTCACTTGAGGTTGAATTGGTTGCTGGTCTTGAGTGTTTACTGGTTTTTTAACTTTGTCAAAAAAGATCTGGTATCTTGTCGTTGCCACCATTCATTGACGGCAAGTTGGATGTATTAGAGCTCTGAAGATTTAGGCAAGTATTAGATGTTGAGGCCATTTGGGGGTCTTGCAAGGCCAAGTTCCCTACAGCTTGGCTCACTTTTAAGATTGTGCTGAATTGGGAGGGTTGCCGGTTCTCAATCGAATGTGGCGTGTGAACTTTCAATAACGTAGGGGCTCTCACTTCTTTTTCAGCAACAGATATCACTCTGGCATCTTGGTGTAAGGTTGGTTCAGTTGGTAATAACTTATCTTGGATCAGAATTACTTCATCTATGGGCAAGCACTTGGGCGAACCACTGTCTCTATTAGAGACCTGTTTCGAGGAAGACATCCCTGTCTTCTCCGAATCTTTGTTCGGTGTGACTGATGTCATGGTCTTCTTAGCAGGCTTGGCTTCAATCAACGGTGGAGAAGGTTGACATTCAGCACATATGAATTTAGCACCTGAAAGTTTTGCCTCTTTTTGTTGAAAAAGTTTTTGAGTGCTTCTTTAGCTACTTCTGCTAGCAATTTTTTATCCGAGTTAGCATTTTTAGTAAACTCTGCCATTGTAT